>NC_142647.1:12500-10012500 GCF_053813885.1 Theobroma cacao
CATCTCGGTAAGTTATGCAGCCAGAACCCGATCATGATCAGTGCACTAGTATGGAATGTGAGAGGTATTTCAAGCGCAGCAGTGCAAAGAAGGATCAAGAAATTGCAGCTAGCACATAAGAAAAAAATTTTAGTGATTTTGGAACCCATGGTTGATGCTACTAGAGTTGAGTATATCAGAAGAAAACTGGGTTTTGAAAAAGTCTTGATGAATTGCTCTCAGAAAATATGGTTGTTTCATGCTGCAGATTTAAATTGTGAAGTGCTGCTTGACCATGTACAATGTCTCCATGTGAAGCTCATCATACCATGGTTGGAGATCCCCCTGTTGGCTTCTTTTGTTTATGCCAAATGTACCAGGTCGGAAAGGTCATTGCTGTGGGACTGCATGAGAAGCTTGTCAGCTAATATTCATACACCGTGGATAGCAGGGGGTGATTTTTATGTCATAGCTAACAGTGGCGAACAATTAAATGGTGTTGTGCCGCATGGTGGTTCTATGGAAGATTTCGCTACAGCCTTACTCGATTGTGGATTAATTGATGGCGGGTATGAAGGAAACTCATTCACTTGGACCAATAATCGTATGTTTCAAAGGTTAGATAGAATGGTTTATAACCATTATTGGGCAGAATTGTTTTCATCCACACGAATACAGCACCTAAACAAGGACGAATCGGACCACTGCCCATTACTGATCTTCTGCTCAAAAAACCAAGACAAAGTACCATCTTCCTTTCGATTCCTACACGCTTGGGTTCTGCATCATGGGTTCAAAAAATTTGTGGAACAGAATTGGAATCTTCCCTTCATAGGTTCAGGCTTACAGGCTTTTTTGGGGAAGCAACACCGGTTAAAACAGTCACTGAAAGGGTGGAATAAGGAGGTATTTGGAGACATATTCCACAACTTGAAGGCGACAGAACAAAGAGCGGCAGACTGTGAATTAATTTTCCAACAGGAACAATCAATTGAGAATCGGGCAACAATGAACAAAGCATATGCCCAACTTAACCTTTATCTGAGTGCTGATGAATTATTCTAGAAGCAGAAATCTGGTATTAAATGGCTGGTGGAGGGTGAGCGCAACACCAAGTTTTTCCACATGCGAGTCAAGAAGAAAAGAATCAAAAGCCACATATTCAAGATTCAAAATTCAGATGGCAGTTGGATTGAAGAACCGAATGCAGTTAAATCATCTGCAGTGGAATTCTTTTCCTCTCTCATGAAGAACGAACCGTGTAATATGTCCAGGTTTGATGCTTCATTGATTCCTGCTATAATCTCTGATAACGATAATCTGAGTTTATGTGCAGAGCCATCCAAGGAGGAGCTGAAAGAAGCAGTTTTTAATATTGATAAGGATAGTGTTGCTGGTCCTGACGGATTCTCTTCGTATTTTTACCAACAATGTTGGGACATAGTTGCTAATGACCTCCTAGACGCAGTAGTTGACTTTTTTCATGGAGTTGACCTTCCAAGGGGAATCACGTCCACAACAATTGTGTTGCTGCCCAAGAAGCACAATGCATCGACATGGAGTGATTTCAGACCGATAAGTTTTTGCAATGTCTTGAATAAAATCATTACTAAAATCTTAGCTAATCGGCTTGCAAAGGTGCTTCCTTCCATCATTTCAGATAATCAGAGTGGCTTTGTAGGGGGGAGATTGATTAGCGACAACATCCTACTTGCACAGGAACTAATTGGGAAGATTGATCAAAAGTCAAGAGGTGGAAATATAGCTCTCAAGTTGGACATGATGAAGGCATATGACAGACTTGAATGGGATTTCCTTTTCAAAATGCTAGAGCAGTTCGAATTTAATTCTCAGTGGATTTGCATGATCCGTCGTTGCATATCTAATTGTTGGTTCTCTCTGCTGATTAATGGTGGTGTTGTGGGATATTTCAAGTCAGAAAGAGGACTCCGACAGGGCGACTCTATCTCTCCTCTTTTGTTCATCCTGGCTGCAGAATATCTATCCCGAGGATTAAATGCACTCTTTACTCAATATCCATCTCTTCACTATGCTTTAGATTGCTCCATGTCAATCAGCCACTTGGCATTTGCAGATGATATCCTAATATTCACTAATGGCGCCAAATCCTCATTGCAGAAAATTCTTACTTTCTTGAAGGATTATGAGATTTCTGGACAACGAATAAACCACTCTAAAAGTTGCTTCATCACTCATCGGAATTTGGCAACTTCGCGCAAACAAATAATCTCTCAAGCCACCGGCTTCATCCATAAATGCCTGCCTATCACATATTTGGGGGTGCCGCTTTATAAAGGTCCGAAAAAGGTAATGTTGTTTGATGATCTGGTGGAAAAGATTCGGGAGCGCATAGAATGATGTCACAATAAAATTCTATCCCCAAGTGGGTGAATTACCTTATTACGGAGTGTTCTGTCCTCCTTACCTATCTATTTGCTCCAAGTCCTTAAGCCCCCTATATGTGTGATTAAGAAAATTGACAGAATGTTCAACAACTTCTTATGGGGAGGTTCAACAGGCACTAGACAAATTCATTGTAGTGCGTGGAAAAAGATCACATTTCCATCCAGTGAGGGAGGATTAGGCATCCGAGGATTAGGTGATGTGTTTGAGGCTTTTAGCATGAAGCTTTGGTGGAGGTTTGTGTCTTGTAACAGCATTTGGACGCGATTTATGCGGACTAAATATTGTACCGCCCAAATTTTGAGGTATGTCTAGTCGAAACTCCATGATTCACAAACATGGAAACGAATGCTCACCAGTTGTTCAACCGCAGAGAATTACATTAGGTGGCGGATTGGTAAGGGAGAGTTATTCTTTTGGCATGATTGCTGGATGGGTGATAACCCCTTGGTCACTCGTTTCCCAGTATTTGCATCATCGATGACGAGAGTTTCCTATTTTTACGATGATGGTACATGGAACGTGGATAAGCTGAACAATGTGCTGCCGGAGGAAGTGGTGGCGAAAATTATAAACATTCCGATTGATCCTCTTAATGATGATAGGGCTTTTTGGGTGCCTACCTCAGATGGGCAATTCATTACTAAGTCCGCTTGGGAGATAGTTCTCAAAAAATTTGGATTTTTTGGATGCACGGAATCACTTGCACAACCAGGTTTGATCATCCCCAATGCTTGCATGTTCAATTATCTTTCCCGTGGCTTCCTGTCCTTATTGTAGCTTCACTTGTTTATGCAAAATGTACTAGAATGGAACGACTTGCTTTATGGGATTTTATGAGACGTATTGCAGAGGATGTACAGGGTCCTTGGCTGGCTGGAGGCGACTTTAATGTTATATTAAGGCGGGAAGAGAGATTTTTGGGTGCAGACCCACATACGGGAGCCATGGAAGATTTTGCAAATGCCTTACTTGATTGTGGGTTAGTAGATGCAGGGTTTGAAGGCAACAATTTTACGTGGACTAACTCCCGGATGTTCCAAAGATTAGACCAGATTCTCTATAACCCACAGTGGGTAGCTTAGTTTACTTCTACTCGGGTTCAACATTTAAACCGTGATGGTTCAGATCACTGCCCGCTTTTAATTTCTTGTTCTAACTCCACTGTGTCGCGGCCTTCATCATTTCGTTTCCTCCATTGCTGGACAAAGCATCATGGCTTCTTCGATTTTGTTGCTAATAATTGGAAATTACCGATGCAAGAGCAAGGCATGAAGGCATTTTGGTTGAAGCAGCTAAGGCTCAAGAAGGCTTTGAAAAGCTGGAACAAATATGTATTTGGTGATATTTTCAGCAATCTTAGAGCAGCCGAGAAACAGGCCGAGGAAAGTGAAAAACGGTTTCAAGAAGACCAGTCCACGATAAACCGGAAAAACATGAATTTATCCTATGCTAAACTTAACCACCTGCTCAGTGTTGAAGAGGTGTACTGGCAACAGAAATCAGGGGTCAAGTGGTTGATAGAGGGGGAAACCAATACACGATTTTTCCACATGCGTATGCAGAAGAAAAGAGTGAAAAATTCAATATTCCGAATTCAGACTTGTGATGAATCGATTGTGGAGGATCAAGAGCAGATTAAAAATTCAGCAGTAGACTATTTTGCTAAACTTTTGAAGGCGGACAGCAGTGATAACACCAGGTTCAATGCTTCATTAATTCCCCATTTATTAACTGATCGTGATAACGATTTTTTATGTGCAGTGCCTATAATAACTGAACTTAAGGAGGCAGTTTTTGCGATTGATAAAAATAGTGTGGCGGGTCCATATGGGTTTTCCTCTCTCTTTTATCAACATTGTTGGAATATAATTGCAGATGACCTTCTCGATACTGTTCAGGATTTTTTTAGAGGAGCAAGGATGCCACAAGGAGTTACTTCTACAACTCTGGTTTTGTTACCAAAAAAACTGGATGCAACGCACTTGAGGGATTTTCGCCCAATTAGCTTATGCACTGTACTCAACAAAATTGTCACCAAGCTATTGGCAAACCGATTATCTACAGTCTTGCCATCATTGATATCTGAAAACCAGAGTGGCTTTGTGAAAGGGAGACTAATCAGTGACAACATACTTTTGGCCCAGGATTTGATTGGTAAACTGGATCATAAATCGAGAGGGGGTAATGTTGTCTTAAAACTTGATATGATGAAAGCTTATGACCGGCTAAATTGGGGTTTTTTATATTTGATGATGGAGAAATTTGGATTTAATGCTCAGTGGATAGATATGATTAAACACTGCATTTTGAACTGCTGGTTTTCTTTATTGATTAATGGGCAGTCAGTTGGGTACTTTAAATCTGAGAGGGGTTTACAACAGGGAGATGCAATTTCACCACTTTTATTTATCCTTGCTGCTGAATACTTATCTCGTGGATTAAATAATTTATTCTCTCAATTCTGCTCTTTGCAATATCAATCCGGATGCTCCATCAATATCAGTCACCTTGCCTTTGCGGACGATGTTATGATTTTTACTAATGGAAGCAAAGCTGCCTTTCAGAAAGTGTTAATGTTCTTGCAGGAGTATGAACAGATTTCAGGGCAGAAGCTTAATCCCAACAAAAGTAACTTCATCACAGCCAATAGTGTGTCTAGCTCGAGATGCCAGATTATAGCTCAAGCCATAGGATTTCAGCAAACAAATTTACCCATCACATATTTGGGAGCTCCTCTGTACAAGGGACATAAGAAGGTGCTGTTGTTTGATTCCCTTATTAATAAGATCCGAGATCGCATTACAGGATGGCAGAATAAAGTTTTTTCTCCAGGAGGGCGTATTACTTTATTACGAAGTGTTTTGTCATCATTGTCGATTTATTTGCTTCAAGTGCTTAAGCCACCTGTGATTGTTATTGAACGAATAGAGAGACTCTTTAATTCCTTTATTTGGGGAGGTTCACTAGATAGTAAAAAGATGCACTGGACAGCATGGGGAAAAATAGCATTACCTTGTTCTGAAGGTGGATTGGGTATTCGTAATCTGAAGGATGTTTTTGAGGCTTTCACTGCGAAACTTTGGTGGAGATTCCGAACTTGTAATAATTTGTGGACTCGATATATGAGAGCTAGATACTGTACTGGCCAACTTTCTCACACTGTGACTTCCAAACCACATGATTCACATACATGGAAGAGAATAATCATTGGGAGAGACACAATAGGGCAGCAGATAAAGTGGAGGCTCGGGAAAGGAGATTTGTTTTTCTGGCATGATATTTGGTTTGGAGATGACCCACTGGTAAACTCTTTCCCTTCATTTTCTAATTCCATGATTAAAGTTCATTATTTTTTTCATGATAATGAGTGGGATGTAAACAAGTTGAGAGCTGTACTGCCAACTAATGTCGTGACCGAGATATTAAAGATCCCAATAAGTTGTATACAAGAAGATGTGGCGTATTGGGCTTTAACGCCAAATGGAGACTTTTCCACCAAGAGTGCATGGGAACTGCTTCGCCAACGCCAACCTAGTCATCCATTAGGTAAGTTTTTTTGGCACACAAGTATCCCACTTACCGTCTCATTTTTCTTATGGCGTTTAGTGAATAATTGGATTCCTGTGGAGTTATGGATGAAATCAAAAGGCTTCCAATTAGCATCAAAATGCCTTTGTTGCCGATCGGAGGAGACGGTTATGCATGTATTTTAGGATGGTTTGGTTGCACAACAGGTTTGGACTTATTTTGCGAAATTCTTTCAAATATCTGTTCTTAATCCTAACAATGTTATGCAAATTATTCATGCTTGGTATTATTCTGGGGATTACACTAAACCTGGACATATTTGAATCTTACTACCTCTACTGATTCTTTGGTTTCTTTGGGTTGAAAGAAATGATGATAAGCATAGAGGCCTTGGAATGTATCCGGATAGAGTTATTTGGCGTATTATGAAAATGTTACGAATGCTGTTTCAGGGTAATTTGTTACGCCAATGGCAATGGAGAGGTGATATTGATATTGCTACACATTGGGGTTTCCGTTTTCATCGAAAGAGCCAGAGTCCGCCAAAAATTATTTACTGACATCGACCATTGATAGATGAATTTAAGCTGAATGTCGATGGTAGTTCCAAAGATGCCTTTCAAAATGCTGCTGGTGGCGGTCTTCTTAGAGACCATGTAGGTAATATGATTTTTGCTTTCTCTGAGAATTTTGGACCTAATAATTCACTACAGGCAGAGTTACTAGCATTACATCGGGGTTTGCTTTTATGTATTGAGTACAATATCTCTAGAGTCTGGATAGAAATGGATGCACAGGTAGTTGTACAGATGATACAGGAGGGTCATCAGGGCTCTTCTTGAATTCGGTATTTGCTTGCTTCGATCCGTAGATGCTTGAGTGATTTGTCTTTTCGTATTTCACACATTCATAGAGAAGGGAACCAAGCTGCAGATCATCTCTCAAATCAGGGGCATACGCACCAAAATCTGCAAGTATTGTCACAACCAAAGGTCAACTCCAAGGTATAATTAGATTAGATAAAATAAATTTACGATATGTTTGTTTTAAATAAATGTAAAGGAGTACGATTCCTAATTTATTTATATTATTTCTACTTCTTAGATTCTTGTAATATGGAAAAATTTCAATTTTATGATAGCATTCAAAAAAATGCACATCAACTGAAATTTTCCATTTCAAGTATCTTGCTTTATCTTTCTCAAACCACTGTAACTTTGGAAGTTCGGTTTATGTCCCCCTCCCGATTGTACTCAATTTCTTTAATATTTAATAACATTTAATAGGGTAGCTGGGCCCTGCGAGAATTTCCAGTTTAAAAAAAAAAAAAAACCCTAAACCCTAAACCCTAAACCCTAAACCCTAACCCCTAACCCCCAACCCCCAACCCCCAACCCCCAAACCCCTAAGCCCTAACCCCAAACCCTAACTCCAAACCCCTAACCCCTAAACCCTAAACCCTAACCCCAAACCCCAAACCCTTAAACCCCAAACCCCCTAACCCCTAAACCCTAACCCCTAACCCCTAAACCCTAAAGAATTTTAAGCTATTTCTAATTTAAAACTGATAAAATAAAAAATTTTGTCTCACAGGGGCATTTTGGTCATTTTTCACTAAAAATTTCAAAACTAGTTAAAAATGTAATAAACAAGTACCAATCGCATAATTCACGATTAAAAATAAGTTTAGGCTTCTAAAACCTTTATTTTAAATGAAATAATAATTATTTAAATATAATAAAATGATAAAATAAAATATTTAATAAAATATTTTATTCTCTTATAAACAGAAATTTTGGAGTTATGCGTAAATACTTTTTGTAACGTAAAAACAAAATAAATTCATTCATACTATAACGCAATAAACTAGAGTATTTAAATTAATTTAAATTTACAATATCAAGTAGGCCCACAATAACGAAAATTAAAGAAGTTGTGAACCTACAGTTTGGAAGACGCAAATCCAATGAAAATTTCTAATGGAACCAACTATCTACAGCCTACTCTGAACCTGAAATGGATGAAAAGGATGGTGGTGGGATTATAAAATCTCAGTGAGTAAACAAACATCATTTAAATCAGCTAAAACCGAGTAAAAGGAGACAATTAAAATATCTCATCATTTTAAGTATTTCACAATTTGAAAATTTATCCCAACCTATGCAAACGATTGTATTTCATTTAATTTCTCATTAAGGCTTATGGCTTTCATAAACATTTGGCTCATGCCGTCAAATAGTACTCGATGACACCTTGATCAGAGGCATACAGTCGAGCCCGCCAAGGTTGTTAAAATTTCATATACACGTAAAACATATTTTTAGTTTGAGAAAAATACAGCCGTTCCTTGACGTTAATGGAGTTCATCATCACGAGGTGGTTCGGCGTGACGTGAACTCTAACCATACCTCAGGAGATACCCTACGCGCTTCTCCGATCGAGGTACATATATATATCCGGATTCTGTGTCCCTAAAATAGACTGGTCCACAAAATCCGCCCACTACAGTAAGCTAAACCCACCATATAATAAAATTCAATAACATGATATGGCAATTATTGTAATTCACAGCCTTTCAAGGCTAAATACATATTTCATACATTTCAATACAAATATCAATTCAGTCATTCATGCATATATTGTCATAAGCCATTTGATTTGAAATCATAAATTTACAATATAACAAGTGGTCTCCAATTACTCTATTTTTCAAAATCATTATTCGATTTCAAGACAATTTATAAAATCCTTTCATGTAAATACATTTTGTTTATAAAACACAAAGATTTACCATTTAAGCTCTTTTTCATAAAATTTCACCAAAACCAAATAAAAACATACTTTAGATAATAAAAATGATGGTAAGGTTACTCACCTCACAATAGTGGGATTTCTATGTCACTATTGCTTCGTATACGCGTACAATTACTTCTAATTACCAATCATATACTTTGCTCGACACGCTTCCACAATAACTTTCCTAGCACAATTTAAATCCACTATATTTAGTGCATTAATTCCACTTCCCTTCCTCTCATTCTATTATAAATCCACTCACCTAATTCATATCTTAATATAATTTTACTATAATTAATTGTATCCTTTACTCACGTAATTCTTTAGATTATTAACACCGGTAACTTATTTACGGTATTAAGTGCCTATTTCAACCTTCTAAGCAACTTAAATTTACTTCATATTACCAACTAACCAATGCATAATTAAATAAAATAAGCTAGCCTCCATATAGTTCAATTTCAAAATAAATCATGGTGAAGAGTAAAGAAATTTTACCCAATTAAGCTAGGTTGGCCCAAATCTCCACCTTCTTTTTCTTTTAGATTTTTCTTCCTTTGTTGTTTTTGGACTCTTATTCATGGACTTCTCCCATTTCTGTTTAATTGGACCATGTCCATTTTCCTTGTTATTTTCTTTTCCTTTCTTTTCTTTTCTTTTCTTTTCTTTCTTTATTGCTCTCCCACCGTCCAGCAGCCTTGTTGTCTTCCTTTTTCTTCTCTTCACATGCACAAACCGTCCCACTCTCTTCCTCTCTCTCCTTCTCACCATCGATCACCTTTTCTTACCTTTCAACTTTTAATTTTTCAGCAGCTAAGGCTGCTTATTTTTACTTCCAAATCAACAGCTATGTTGCTCTGTTTTTTCTTAAAATTTCAGTAGCTAAGTTGCACCTTTCCCTCAAAAAAATTTGCAACCAAAACAACCACAATTAACCATCAAAACAGCACCTCAAAACTTAAATTTTCTACTGTAAAATTTTACACTTTTTGGCCTCCAAAACCAGCAGAAAAATGGCACTTTTCAGCCTCCAAAACCAGCAGAAAAATGGCTCTTTTCAACCTCCAAAACCAGCCCTTAAATGGCTCTCTTTTCCTTCTTGAATGGTAGCAAAAACAGCCCCTCAACTCATCTGTCTTTTCCTTTTGTTTTCCTTTCTCATGCACGGTTTTCTTTTTATTTTTCTTTCTCTCGGTTCTTTCTTCTTCCTTTGCTCTTTTATTTCTCCTTTACTCTCCCTCAACCGACCTCTCTTCTTCTTTGTCTCTTTACTTAGCTTACTTAATGGTATATATATATATATATTATTTTATGCCTTCATGAATCTTCCACAATATTCCATGATGGCCGACCACATCAAAATTTTTTTTCTTCCTTCACTTTTTGCTCCACATGACCGTTGCCCCCCCTCCAATTCACCAAGAGTCTTTGACTCTTTTATTGAACACATGGGCGTCTGCCCATGTTGGTTCTCAAATATTTTTTTTTTATATTATTGTTATTTTAGTCTATGTTCATTTTATTTTTCTCATTAATTTCACTACATATCCTTTAAATCTTTATATGTTAAATTCGATTCTTTTAATACGTCTAAAAATTTCAATTTTCATTTAACTTCCTTTCTCAATGCGTGTACCACCGAAATATACAAATTGTACCACAACGCGACATTACCACAATATTTAAACATTTACTTATCCGCGTTGGTTCGACTTAACAAAACACGCGTATTTCACTTTTGTCGCTCATTTTTACAAAAATTCACTTGCATTTTTTCTCCCCCACTTGAATCAACCATATGATCTTTTTTCATGACTGATTTCGACATCCGGCTAAATATTAATATTTTAATATTATTTTATTAATAAAATATTACTTTATTCTAAAAATTTTATTTTGTCTCCTTGGTACCTAAAATACCTTATTATGCCTCACTTGACTTCCGAATCACCTTTTATCTCACAAATTGTCCTCTGATAAAATTATTATTATTTTATTGTTATTTTCTTGCGTGCATATCATTTTATCCTAAGCTACTCCTTTCGTCTTTTATCACATTTAAATATTATAATTGGTCTCGATTTGCATCCGATCAACTTTATTAATGACTATATCAAAGTATGGGGCATTTCATTTAATTTATTTTGTAAACATTTTAAAGCTTTTTAAAGCATTTTAAGGTTTTTTTCATAGATTTTTAAGCATTTTCAAGGTCCTTTTAATTATATTTAAGGTTTTCAGGATTTTTTTTCATGGAATTTGAGAGATTTGTGATGTTTTTGAGATATTTCTAATTTTCTTAATTATTTATTCCGATTTTTCATGAAGTTTTAAGGTTTTTTCAAAGATTGTTAAGCTCTTTTTAAGTATATTTAAGGTCATTTTAAGCATTTTAAAGTTTTTTTTTCATGGATTTAAAGGATTTTTAAGGTGTCTTTAAGGATTTTCTAGGAATTCTAAGAATTTTTAAAGTTTTTTAATTCATTTTTTAAGGATTTTTTAAGCCTTTTGAAGCATTTTTAAGATTTTTTACATTGATTTTTAAGCATTTTTAAGGTCCATTTAAGTATATTTAAGGTTTTTAAGATATTTTTGAAAGAATTTGATAGATTTTTGATGTTTTTTAAAGATTTTTAATTTTTTATGTATTTATTTCGATTTTCAAAGATTTCTTAAGGTTTTTTTTATGGATTTTTAAGCTCTTTTTAAGCATTTTTTAGGTCATTTTAAGCATTTTAAAACTTTTTTTATGGATTTCAAAGGATTTTTAAGGTGTTTTCAAAGATTTTCTTGGAATTCGAAGGGTTTTTTAAGTTATTTGATTTATTTTTTAAAGATTTTTCAAGCCTTTTAAAGCATTTTTAAGGTCCTTTTAATTATTTTTAAAGTTTTTAGGATTTTTTTGAAGGAATTTGATAGATTTGTGATGTTTTTAAGGGATTTCTAATTTTCTTAATTATTTATTCCGATTTTTAGGGATTTTTGAGGTTTTTTCAAGGATTATTAAGCTCTTTTCAAGCATGTTTAAGGTCATTTGAAGCATTTTTAAGCTTTTTTTCAAGAATTTCAAAGGATTTTTAAGTTGTTTTGAAGGATTTTGTACGAATTTTAAGGTTTTTTAAGGCTTTTTAATTCATTTTTTAAAGATTTTTGAAACCTTTTGAAGCATTTTTAAGGTTGTTTTCGTTGATTTTTAAGCATTTTTAATGTCCTTTTAAGTATATTTAAGGTTTTTAAGATATTTTTCAAGGAATTTGATAGATTTTTTGTTTTTTTAGGGATTTTTTTATTTTTTTAATTATTTATTTCGATTTTTAGAGATTTTTTAAGGTTTTTTGAAAGATTTTTAAGGTCTTTTTAAGCATGTTTAAGGTCATTTTAAGCATTTTTAAGCTTCTTTCATGGATTTTAAAGGATTTTTGTGGTGTTTTCAAGGATTTTCTAGGAAGTCTAAAGATTTTTAAGGATTTTAAATTCACTTATTAAAGATTTTTGAAGCCTCTTGAAGCATTTTTAAGGTTTTTTTTCATAGATTTTTAAACATTTTCAAGGTCCTTTTAATTATATTTAAGGTTTTTAGGATTTTTTTAACGAATTTGATAGATTTGTGATGTTTTTGAGGGATTTTTAATGTTCTTAATTATTTATTTCAATTTTTAAGGATTATTAAGTGCTTTTCAAGCATGTTTAAGGTCATTTGAAGCATTTTTAAGCTTTTTTCATGGATTTCAAAGGATTTTAAGTTGTTTTCAAGGATTTTCTAAGAATTTTAAGGAATTGAAAGTTTTTTCAATTCATTTTTTAAAGACTTTTGATGCCTTTTGATGCATTTCTAAGTTTTTTTTATTGATTTTTAAGCATTTTTAATATCCTTTTAAGCATATATAAAGTTTTTAAGATATTTTTCAAAGAATTTGATAGATTTTTTATGTTGTTTAGGGATTTTTAACTTTCTTAATTATTTATTCCGATTTTAAAATTTTTTTAAGGTTTTTTCAAGGATTTTTAAGCTCTTTTTAAGCATGTTTAATGTCATTTTAAGTATTTTTAAACTTTTTTTTGTGGATTTCAAAGAATTTTTATGCTATTTTCAAGGATTTTCTATGAAATCTAAGTATTTTTAAGGTTTTTTAAAGATTTTGGAAACCTTTTCAAGCATTTTAAGGTTTTTTTTTTCATTTAGTTTTAAGCATTTTTAAGGTCCTTTTTAGTATTTTTAAGGATTTTAAGACAATTTTCAATGAATTTGATAGATTTTGTATGTTTTGAAGGGATTTTTACTTTTCTTAATTATTTATTCCGATTTTTAAAGATTTTTTAAGGTTTTTTCAAGGATTTTTAAGCTCTTTTTAAGCATGTTTAAGGTCATTTTATGCATTTTTAATTTTTTTTCATGGATTTCAAAGGATTTTTAATGTGTTTTCAAGGATTTTCTATGCATTTTAAGAATTTTTAAGGTTTTTTAATTCATTTTTTAAAGATTTTTTAAGCCTTCTGAAGTATTTTTATGGTTTTTTTTCATTGATTTTTTAGCATTTTTCAAGGTCTTTTTAATTATATTTAAGGTTTTTAGGATTTTTTTTCAAGGAATTTGATAGATTTGTGATGTTTTAGAGAGATTTTTAATTTTTTTAATTATTTATTCCCATTTTTAAGGATTTTTTGTGATTTTTTTCAAGGATTTTTAAGCTCTTTTTAAGTATGTTTAATGTCATTCTAAGCATTTTTCAGCTTTTCTTCATGGATTTCAAAAGTTTTTATGTTGTTTTCAAGGATTTTGTATGAATTTTAAGGATTTTTTTAGTTTTTTAGTTCATTTTTGAAGGATTTTTGAAACCTTTTGAAGCATTTTCAAGGTTTTTTCCATTGATTGTTTAGCATTTTTAAGATTCTTTTAAGTATATTTAAGGTTTTTAAGAGATTTCTCAAAGAATTTGAAATATTTTTTATATTTTTAAGGGATTTTTTATTTTTTTAATTATTTATTCTAATTTCTAAGGATTTTTGAAAGTTTTTTCAGGGTTTTTTAGACTTCTTTAAACATGTTTAAGTTCATTCTAAGTATTTTTAAGTTTTGTATTATGGATTTTAAATAATTTTTAAGGTGTTTTCAACGATTTTTTAGGAATTCTAAGGATTTTAAGGTTTTTTGATTCATTGTTTAAAGATTTTTGAATTCTTTTGAAGCATTTTTTAAGGTTTTTTTTCATTGATTTTTAAGCGTTTTGAAGGTCCTTTTAAGTATATTAAAGGTTTTTAAGATATTTTTGAAGGAATTTGATAGATTTTTGATGATTTTAAGTGATTTTTAATTATTTATTCTATTTTTAAGGATTTTTTAAGGTTTTTTCAAGGATTTTTAGACTCTTTTTAACCATGTTTAAGGTCATTCTAAGCATTTTTAAGCTTTCCATCATGGATTTGAAAGGATTTTTAAGGTGTTTATAAGGATTCTCTAGGGATTTTAAGAATTTTTAAGGTTTTTTAATTCATTTTTTAAAAGATTTTTGAATACTTTTGCAGCATTTTTAAGGTTTTTTTACATTGATTTTTAAGCATTTTTAATGTCCTTTTAAGTATATTTAAGGTTTTTAAGATATTTTTGAAAGAATTTGATAGATTTTTGACGTTTTTGAGAGATTTTTAATTTTCTTAATTATTTATTTCAATTTTTAAAGATTTCTTAAGGTTTTTTAAGGATTTTTAAGCTCTTTTTAAGCAATTTTTAGGTCATTTTAAGCATTTTAAAACTTTTTTTTATGAATTTCAAAGGATTTTTAAGGTGTTTTTCAAGATTTTCTAAAATTTTGAAGGGTTTTTTAAGTTATTTTTTTTTATAGATTTCTAAAGCCTTTTAAAGGATTTATAAGGTTTTTGCTAAAGATTTTTAAGCATTTTCAAGGTCCTTTTAATTATATTTAAAGTTTCTACGATTTTTTGTTAAGGAATTTGATAGATTTGTGATGTTTTTGAGGGATTTCTAATTTTCTTAATTATTTATTCCGATTTTTAGGGATTTTTTGAGGTTTTTTCAAAGATTATTAAGCTCTTTTCAAGCATGTTTAAGGTCATTTGAAGCATTTTTAAGCTTTTGTTCATGGATTTCAAAGGATTTTTAAGTTGTTTTCAAGGATTTTGTAGGAATTTTAAGGTCTTTTAAGGCTTTTTAATTCATTTTTTAAAGATTTTTGAAGCCTTTTGAAGCATTTTTAAGGTTTTTTTTATTGATTTTTGAGCATTTTTAATGCCATTTTAAATATATTTTAGGTTTTTAATATATTTTTCAAGGAATTTGATAGTTTTTTATGTTTTTGAGGGATTTTTAATTTTTTACTTATTTATTTCAATTTTTAAGGATTTTTTAAGATTTTTTCCAGGATTTTTAAGCTCTTTTTAAGCATATTTAAGGTCATTTTAAGCATTTTTAAGCTTTGTTTCATGGATTTCAAAGGATTTTTAAGGTGTTTTCAAGGACTTTCTAGAAATTCTAAAGATTTTTAAGGTTTTTTAATTCACTTTTTACAGATTTTTGAAGACTTTTGAAGCATTTCTAATCTTTTTTTAGATTTTTAAGCATTTTCACCGTCCTTTTAATTATATTTAAGGTTTTAAGGATTTTTTTATGGAATTTGATAGATTTGTGATGTTTTTGAGGTATTTTTAATTTTTTAATTATTTTTTTTATTTTTAAGTATTTTTTTAAAGTTTTTTCAAGGATTGTTAAGCTTTTTCCAAGCATGTTTAAGGCCATTTGAAGCATTTTTAAGTTTTTTTTATGGATTTCAAAGGATTTTTAAGTTGTTTTCAAGGATTTTCTAGGAATTTTAAGGATTTTTAAGTTTTTTCAATTCATTTTATACAGATTTTTTAAGCCTTTTGAAGCCTTTTTATGTTTTTTTTTACTGATTTTTAAGCATTTTTAATATCATCTTAAGTATATATAAGGTTTTTACGATATTTTTCAAAGAATTTGATGGATTTTTTATGTTTTTTAGGGATTTTTAATTTTCTTAATTATTTATTCCGATTTGAAAGATTTTTTAAGGTTTTCTCAAGGATTTTTAAGCTCTTTTTAAGCATGTTTAATGTCATTTTAAGCTTTTGTAAACTTTTTTTATGGATTTCAAAGGATTTTTGTGGTGATTTCAAGGATTTTCTATGAATTCTAAGTATTTTAAAGGTTTTTTAATTCATTTTTTAAAGATTTTGGAAGCCTTTTGAATCATTTTA
Organism: Theobroma cacao; assembly: GCF_053813885.1. Classification (NCBI taxonomy): domain Eukaryota; kingdom Viridiplantae; phylum Streptophyta; class Magnoliopsida; order Malvales; family Malvaceae; genus Theobroma; species Theobroma cacao. The sequence continues at coordinate 28,461 of NC_142647.1, forward strand.
AGGTTTTTTTTTTCATTTAGTTTTAAGCATTTTTAAGATCTTTTTAACTATATTTAAGATTTTTAAGATGGTTTTCAAGGAATTTGATAGAATTTTGATTTTTCAAAGGGATTTTTAATTTTTTTAATTATTTATTTCGATTTTTATGGATTTTTTAAGATTTTTTTAAAGATTTTTAAGCTCTTTTTAAGCATGTTTAAGGTCATTTTAAGCATTTTAAGCTTTTTTTATGGATTTCAAAGGATTTTTAAGATGTTTTCAAAGATTTTCTATGCATTCTAAGGATTTTTAAGGTTTTTTAATTCATTTTTTAAGCCTTTTGAAGTATTTTTAAGGTTTGTTTATTGATTTTTTAAGAATTTCAAGGTCTTTTTAATGATATTTAAGGTTTTTAGGATTCTTTCTCATGAAATTTGATAGATTTGCGATGTTCTTGAGGGTTTTCTAATTTTCCTAATTATTTATTCCGATTTTTAAAGATTTTTTAAGCTTTTGTCAAGTATTGTTAAGCTCTTTTTAAGCATCTTTAAGGTCATTTTAAGCATTTTTAAACTTTTTTTCATGTTTTTCAAAGGATTTTGAAGTTGTTTTCAAGGATTTTTTAAGAATTTTAAGGATTTTTAAGATTTTCCATTTCATTTTTTAAAGATTTTTGAAGCCTTTTGAAGCATTTTTAAGGGTTTTTTCATTGTTTTTTAAGCATTTTCAATGTCCTTTTAAGTATATTTAAGGTTTTTAATATATTTTTCAAGGAATTTGATAGATTTTTGATATTTTTAGGAGTTTTTAGTTTTTTAATTATTTATTCCGATTTTTAAGGTTTTTTCAAAGTTTTTTAGGCTCGTTTTAAGCATGTTTAGGGTCATTTTAAACATTTTTAAGCTTTTTTTCATGGACTTCAAAAGTTTTTTAATTCACTTTTTAAAGATTTTTGAAGCCTTTTGAAGCATTTTTAAAGTTTTTTTCATTAATTTTTAAGTATTTCAAGGTCCTTTTAATTATATTTAAGGTTTTTAGGATTTTTTTCGAGGAATTTGATATATTTGTGATGTTTTTGGGGGATTTCTAATTTTCGTAATTCTTTATTTCGATTTTTAAGGTTTTTTCAAGGATTATTAAGCTCTTTTCAAGCATGTTTAAGGTCACTTGAAGCATGTTTAAGCTTTTTGTCATGGATTTCAAAGGATTTTGAAATTATTTTCAAGGATTTTCTAGGAATTTTAAGGATTTTTAAGTTTTTTCAATTCATTTTTTAAAGATTTTTGAAACCTTTTGAAGCATTTTAAGGTTTTTTTTATTGATTTTTAAGCATTTTTAAGGCCCTTTTAAGTATATTTAGGGTTTTTAAGATATTTTCAAGGAATTTGATAGATTTTTGTTGTTTTGAAGGGATTTTTAATTTTCTTAATTGTTTATTCCGATTTTTAAGGATTTTTTAAGGTTTTTTCAAGAATTTGTAAGCTCTTTTTAAGCATGTTTAAGGTCATTTTAAGCATTTTTAAGCTTGTTTTCATGAATTTCAAAGGATTTTTAAGGTGTTTTCAAGGATTTTCTATGCATTCTAAGGATTTATAAGGTTTTTTAATTCATTTTTTAAAGATTTTTTAAGCCTTTTGAAGTATTTTTTAAAATTTTTTAATTGATTTTTAAGCATTTTCAAGGTCCTTTTAATTATGTTTAAGGTTTTAGGAGTTTTTTCAAGGAATTTGATAGATTTGTGATGTTCTTGAGGGATTTCTGATTTTCCTAATTATTTATTCAGATTTTTAAGGATTTTTTAAGGTTTTTGTCAAGGATTATTAAGCTCTTTTTAAACATGTTTAAGGTCATTATAAGTATTTGCAAGCTTTTTTTCATGTTTTTCAAAGGATTTTTAAGTTGTTTCAAGGATTTTCTAAGAATTTTAAAGATTTTTAAGGTTTTCAATTCATTTTTTAAAGATTTTCAAAGCCTTTTGAATTATTTTTAAGGTTTTTTATCATTTTATTTTAAGCATTTTTAATGTCATTTTAAGTATATTTAAGGTTTTAAGATAATTTTCAAGAAATTTGATTGATTTTTTTATGTTTTTTAGGGATTTTTAATTTTTTTAATTATTTATTTCGATTTTTAAAGATTTTTTAAGATTTTTTCAAAGATTTTTGAGCTCTTTTTAAGCATGTTTAAGGTCATTTTAAGTATTTTTAAGCTTTTTTTCATGGATTTGAAAAGATTTTTAATGTGGTTTTCATGGATTTCAAAGGATTTTTGTGGTTTTTTAAATTATTTTTTCAAGATTTTTGAAGTCTTTTGAAGCATTTTTAACTTTTTTTTTCATAGATTTCAAAGGGTTTTTAATAAGTTTTCAAGGAATTTTAAGGATTTTTAAGGTTTTTAAAGGCATTTTGTAAAGATATTTGAAGCCTTTTGAAACATTTTTAAGGATTTTTTCATGAATTTTTAAGTAATTTTAAGATCATTTTAAGCTTATTTAAGATTTTCAAGATATTTCTCAAGAAATTAGGAAGATTTTTAATTTTTTTAATTATTTATTACGAATTTTAAGGGTTTTTTAAGGTTTTTCTCAAGATTTTTAAGCTCTTTTTAAAGACGTTTAATGTCATTTTAAGCATTTTAAAGATTTATTTTATGGATTTCAAAGGATTTTTAAGGTGTTTTGATGGAATTTTAAGGATTGTTAATGAAATGCCCTATACTTTGATATGGTGATAAATAAAGTTGGTCGGATGTAAATTGAGGCATAATAAGAAACTTTGAGAACCAAAGAGATAAGATAAAATTTTTAGAATAAGATGATATTTTATTAATAAAATAATATTAAAATATTAATATTTAGTTAGATGTCGAAATCAATCATGAAGAAGGATCACACGGTTGATCCAAGTGGGTGAAAAGATGTCAAGCTTGACTCTGTAAAATATTTGTCATGACATACATGTGATGGATAGTATGTTTGCATGCTAAGAGAGTCTCGAAAAATTTACAGAATTCGGTATTACACCTAGAGATACAATAAAGTTGATTTAAGCCTCTAACTAGATCAAATAAAGATTTAATGGTGAAATTAAAAATTTTAAAGTCCCATAATGGTTTAATATGGTGATTTGGAGTTCGAGGATCAATTTGAAGTCAAACCGAAATTTTCACTATCTAAGGGGAAAATGGTCATTTGCCACCTAAGGACACAATGGAAATTTTTATAAAAGATTTTTTTGGCTCCATTTGACTTATTACAGTATAATTTGAGGGTTTGGCAGTGAAAAAGTTTAATTTCGGTGATTTCTAGAGTGTAAGGGAAAAATCGTAATTTTACCACCCGTGGACAAAATTTGAGATTTTGAGAGAATTTAGATCAAATTTGACAAATTGGAGAATGGTATGAGTATAATGGATGAAAAATATGTCTATGAGCAATTTTTCAGTTTTTGGGGCAAAAATATAATTTTTGACTTTTACGGGAGTAAAAGTGTAAATTTTAAAAAATTACTCCACCAAGACTTCGGATAAGTCTGAGAATTTTATCTAAGCTATGGATATGTGGGACAAGTGTATGGTGAAAATTTGGAAATAAATGGATGGCTAGAATTTAAGGAATTAATAAAACAACAAAAGAATGAATAAAATAATATTATATTATTTTAGTCTTTAAAAATGTCAAAATTTCCAGAATTCTCATCTTCTTCAAGCTATCCAAACCAGGAGAGAAAAAGGGAGAAAATAAATAAGAACCCTAGCTGAAAAATTTGGAGAAAATCAAGAGAAATCAAGAAATCAAGTATTAAAAAGGTAAATTTCATTGATTTTCCTTGTGATTTTCACTACCCATGCATTTTTTTCTCATTTCCATGCAAAATTAGAAAGTGGGTATGGACACCCATGCTGGCTAAACCTCCATGGATGAGTTTTGAGCTTGAATTTTGGTTGATTTTAATTGAATTAAGTGATTTTAGTTAGGTTATATTGAAATATAGCAAAAATAAGCTAGAGAAATAATTTTCTCCCATTGAAACCCATTATGCCGAATTTTCTAGGGGAATATTGGCTGCTGATCTTGATGTTTATTTGAGGAATTATGATGAATAATGATGAATTATGAGCCTAGAAAAATAATGAGAATTTTCGGAGCAAAAATATGAATTTTTACTCACAAGGGCTATTTTCGTAATTTGCTATCGGGACTGATAATTTGCACCACACTGTGGGACATTAAGTCAATTTGGGTGCAATTGAAGTAATTTTTGGCTCTTTTTAAAGATGTTTAAGGTCATTTGAAGCATTTTTAAAGTTTTTTTTTATGGATTTCAAAAGATTTTCAAGGTGTTTTCCAGAAATTTTAAGGATTTTTAATTTTTTAAAGTATTTTTTAATGATTTTTGAAGTCTATTGAAATAGTTTTAACGCGTTTTACATGGATTTCAACAGATTTTTAATATGTTTTCAAAGAATTTTAAGGATTTTTAAGGTTTTTTAAAGTATTTTTTAAAGATTTTTGAAGCCTTTTGAACCATTTTTAAGGTTTTATTCATGGATTTTTAAACATTTTTAAGATCCTTTTAAGCATGTTTAAGGTTTTTAAGAGATTTTTCATGAAATTCGAAAGATTTTTTATATTTTTAGGAGATTTTTAATTTTTTTAATTATTTATTATGAATTTTAAGGGTTTTTTAAGGTTTTGTTCAAGATTTTTAGGCTCTTTTTAAGGATGTTTAATGTTATTTTAAGTATTTTTAAGGTTTTTTTTTATGGATTTCAAAGGATTGTTAGGAAGTTTTGAAGGAATTTTAAGGTTTTTTTTATGAATTTTTAAGCATTTTTAATATCCATTTAAGCATATTTAAGGTTTTAAGAGATTTTTCAACGAATTTGATTGATTTTTTTTATGTTTTTAATGAATATTTAATTTTTTAATATATTTATTACGAATTTAATATTTTTAAGGATTTTTTATGGATTTTTAGACTGTTTTTATGAATGTTTAAAGTCATTTTAAGTATTTTTTAAGGTTTTTTCATGGATTTGAAAGGATTTTAAGGTGTTTTCGAGGGATTTTAACGATTTTTAAAGAATTTTTTAAAGATTTTTGAAGTTTTTTGAAGCCTTTTTAAGGTTTTTTTCATGGATTTTTACGCATATTTAAAGTTTTTTAGAGATTTTTCAAGGAATTTGAAAAGATTTGTGATGTTTTTAAGGGATTTCTAATTTTTTCAATTATTTATTTCGAATTTTAAGGATTTTTTAAGGTTTTTTCAAGTTTTTTTAAGGTCTTTTTAAAGACGTTTAAGGTAATTTTAAGTATTTTTAAAGGTTTTTTTTATGGATTTCGAAGGATTTTTAAAGGGTTTTCAAGGAATTTTAGAGATTTTTATGACTTTTTAAAGCAATTTTTTAAGATTTTTGAAATTTTTTGAAGCATTTTAAGCATTATTAAGATCTTTTTAAGCATATTTAAGGTTTTGAGGAGATTTCTCAACGAATTTCAGAGATTTTTTATGTTTTTAAGAGATTTTTAATTTTTTAATTATTTATTATGATTTTTAAGGATTTTTTAAGATTTTTTCAAGTATTTTTAGGCTCATTTTAAGGATGTTTAAGGTCATTTTAAGCATTTCTAAGGTTTTTCTATGGATTTCAAAAGATTTTCAAGGTGTTTTCAAAGAATTTTAAGGATTTTTAAGGTTTTTTAAAGTATTTTTCAAAGATTTTTAAAATCTTTTGAAGTATTTTTAAGGTTTTTTTTCATGGATTTTAAAAGATTTTTAATAAGTTTCAAGGAATTTTTAAGATTTTTAAGGATTTTTAAATAATTTTTTAAAGATTTTTTAAGCCTTTTGAAGCGTTTTAAAGATTTTTTTCATGGATTGTTTTAGCATTTTTAAGCTTTTTTTATGGATTTTAAATAATTTTTCAGGAGTTTTCAAGAAATTTTAAGGATTTTTAAAGTATTTTTAATAGTTTTTGAATTTTTTGAAGCATTTTAAGGTTTTTTTTCATAGATTTTTAAGCATTTTTAAGATCCTTTGAAGCATATTTAAGGTTTTTAAGAGATTTTTCAAGGCATTTGAAAGATTTTTGATGTTTTTTATGGGATTTTATTTTTTAATTATTTATTACGAATTTTAAGAATTTTTTAAGATTTATCTCAAGGATTTTTAAGAAGTTTTTCAAGGAATTTTAGGGATTTTTGAATCTTTTTGAAGCATTTTTAAGGGGTTTTTTCATGGATTTTTAAGTAATTTTAAGATCATCTTAAACTTATTTAAGATTTTTAAGAGATTTTTCAAGGAATTTAGAAGATTTTTGATGCTTTTAAAGGATTTTTAATTTGTTAATTATTTATTACGAATTTTAAGGGTTTTTTAAGATTTTTTTCAAGATTTTTAGGCTCTTTTTAAGGATATTTACTGTCATTTTAAGCATTTATAAGGTTTTTTTTTATGAATTTCAAAAGATTTTCAAGGTATTTTCAAGAAATTTTAAGGACTTTTAAGGTGTTTTAAAGTATTTTTTAAAGATTTTTAAAGCATTTTAAAGGTTTTTTTTCATGGAATTTTAAGCATTTTTAAGATCCTTTGAAGCATATTTAAGGTTTTTAAGAGATTTTTGATGAAATAGAAATTTTTTTGATGTTTTTAAGAGATTCTTAATTTTTTAAATTATTTATTACTAATATTAAAAATTTCTAAGGCTTTTTGAAGGATTTTTAGGTTCAATCTAAGCATGTTTAAGGTCATCCTAAACATTTTAAAGTTTTTTTCATGGATTTTAAAGGATTTTTAAGCTACTGTCAAGGATTTTCAAGGGATTTTATAAATTTTTAAGATTTTTTAAGTCATTTTTAAAAGATTGTTAAAGTCTTTTTAAGGATTTTTAAGGTGTTTGTAATAGATTTTTAAATATTTTCAAGGTCCTTTTAAGGATATTTAATTTTTTTAGAGATTTTTCAAGGAATTTGAAGGATTTTTTTTATGTTTTTAAGGGATTTTTAATTTTTTAATTATTTATTTCGAATTTTAAAGACTTTTAAAGCTTTTTCAAGGATTTTTAGGGCCTATTTAAGGATGTTTAAGGCCATTTTAAGCATTTTTTAGGTTTTTTCATAGATTTCAAAGGATTTTTAAGGTATTGTCAAGGATTTTCAAAGGATTTTTTAATTTTTTTCGTTGATTTTTAGGGTCATTCTAAGCATTTTAAAGTTTTTTTCATAGATTTCAAAGGATTTTCAAGAGATTTTATGGATTTTTAAGGTTTTTCAAGTCATTTTTAAAAGAGTTTTAAAGTCTTTTTACGAATTTTAAGGTTTTTTTTTCATAGATTTTTAAGCATTTTTAATATCCTTTTAAGGATATTTATCGTTTTGTAGAGAATTTTGAAGGAATTTGAAGGATTTTTTATGTTTTTAAGGGATTTTAATTTTTTAAGTATTTATTACGAATTTTAAGAATTTTTTAAGGCTTTTTCAAGGATTTTTCAGGTCATTCTAAGCATGCTTCATATTTTTCTAAGCATTTTAAAGTTTTTTTCATGGATTTTAAAGGATTTTTAAGATATTTTCAAGGATTTTCAAAGGATTTTACGAATTTTAAAAGTTTTTAAAGTCATTTTAAAAGATTTTTAAAGTCTTTTTAAGGATTTTTAAGGTGTTTTTAATGTATTTTTAGGCATTTTTAAGGCCTTTTTAAGGATATTAAAGGTTTTTTAGATATTTTTCAAGGATTTTGAGGGATTTTTTATGTTTTTAAGATATATTTAATTTTTAATTATTTATTACGACATTTTAAAGATTTTTTAAGGCTTCTTCAAGGATTTTTTGGGTCTTTTTAAGGATTTAGGTTTTTTTTATGAATTTCAAAAGATTTTCAAGGAATTTTCAAGAAATTTTAAGGACTTTTAAGGTTTTTTAAAGTATTTTTTAAATATTTTTGAAGTCTTTTGAAGCATTTTAAAGGTTTTTTTTTCATCGATTTTTAACCATTTTTAAAATCCTTTGAAGCATATTTAAGATTTTTAAGAGATTTTTCATGAAATAGAAAATTTTTTGATGTTTTTAAGAGATTCTTATGTTTTAAAATTATTTATTACTATTTTTAAGGATTTTTAAGGCTTTTTGAAGGATTTTTAGGTTCATTCTAAGCATGTTTAAGGTCATCCTAAACATTTTAAAGTTTTTTTCATGGATTTCAAAGGATTTTTAAGGTACTTTCAAGGATTTTCAAGGATTTTATAAATTTTTAAGATTTTTTAAGTCATTTTTAAAAGATTTTTAAAGTCTTTTTAAGGATTTTTAAGGTGTTTGTAATAGATTTGTAAATATTTTCAAGGTCCTTTTAAGGATATTTAATTTTTTTAGAGATTTTTCAAGGAATTTGAAGGATCTTTTATGTTTTTAAGGGATTTTTAATTTTTTAATTATTTATTACAAATTTAAAAGACTTTTAAAGCTTTTTCAAGGATTTTTAGGGCCTATTTAAGGATGTTTAAGGTCATTTTAAGCATTTTTAAGGTTTTTTTCATAGATTTCAAAGGATTTTTAAGGTGTTTTTAAGGATTTTCAAGGGATTTTATGAATTTTAATTGTTTTTTAAGTCATTTTTAAAAGAATTTTAATGCCTTTTTGAGGATTTTTAAGGTATTTTTACTGGATTTTTAAGTATTTTTAAGATCCTTTTAAGGGTATTTAAGGTTTTTTAGAGATTTTTCAAGGAATTAGAAGGATTTTTTATTTAAGGGATTTTTAATTTTCTCAATTATTTCAAGGATGTTTAATGTTATTCTAAGTATTTTTAAGTTTTTTTCATGAATCTCAAAGGATTTTTAAGGTATTTTCAAGGATTTTACAGGAATTTTATTGATTTTTAAGGTTTTGTAAGATATTTACAAAAGATTTGTTAAGTCTTTTAAAGCATTTTGAAGATTTTTTAATGATTTTTTAGGTATTTTTCAGGTCTTTTTAAAGATATGTAAAGATTTTTAGAAATTTTTCAAGAAATTTAATTTTTTTTAGATTTTAAAGATTTTTAACGTATTTTTAATTTTTTAATTTTTTATTACAATATTTTAAGATTTTTTAAAGGATTTTTAGGGTCTTTTTAAAGATGTTTAAAGTCATTCTAAGCATTTTTAAGTTTTTTTTTTTATGGATTTCAAAGTATTTTTAACGTGTTTTCAAGTATTTTCATGGGATTTTGTGGATTTTTAAGGTTTTATAAGTTATTTATAAAAGATTTGTAAAGTCTTTTTAAGCATTTTGAAGGTTTTTTTCATGGATTTCAAATGATTTCTAATGTTTTTTTAAATATTTTCAAGGGATTTGATTGATTTTAAAGGTTTTTAAAGTCATTTTAAAAAGATTTTTAAAGTCTTTTAAGGATTTTTAATGTTTTTTTCTTGAATTTTTAAGCATTTTTAAGATCTTTTTGAGGATATTTAAGGTTTTTTTTTAGAGATTTTTTAAAGAATTTGAAAGATTTTGATGTTTTTAAGGGATTTTTAATTTTTTTAATTATTTATTACGAATTTTAAGAATTTTATAAGGCCTTTTATGGATTTTTAGGGTCTTTTTAAGGATGTTTACGATCATTCTAAGCATTTTTAAGTTCTTTTCATGGATTTTAAAGGATTTTTAAGGTGTTTTCAAGGATTTTCAATGGATTTTGTGGACTTCTAAAGTTTTGTAAGTTATTTATAAAAGATTTGTAAAGTCTTTTAAAGCATTTTAAAGATTTTTCTCGTAGATTTTTAAGTATTTTTAAGGTCTTTTTAAAGATATTTCAAGATTTTTAGAATTTTTTCAAGAAATTTGAATGATTTTTAATGTTTTAAGGTATTTTTAATTTTTTTCAAATTATTTATTACGATTTTTTTGGAATTTTTGAGATTTTTTAAAGGGTATTTAAGGTCTTTTTAAGGATATTTAAGGTCATTCTAAACATTTTAAAAGTTTTTTTTCATTAATTTCAATGGATTTTTAAGATATTTTTTTTATTTTTTAGGTTTTGTAAGTTATTTTTGAAAGATTTTTAAAGTCTTTTGAAGTATTTTTAAGGTTCTTCTTAATGAAATTTAAGCATTTTTAAGGTTTTTTTAAGGATACTTCAGGTTTTTTAGAGATTTTTGAAGGAATTTTAAGGATTTTTTTATGTTTTAAAGGGATTTTAATTTTTTTAATTATTTATTACGAATTTTAAGAATTTTTTAAGGCTTTTTCATGGATTTTTAAGGTCATTCTAAGCATTTTTTAATTTTTTTCGTAGATTTCAAAGGATTTTTGAGGTGTTTTCAAGGATTTTCAAGGGATTTTATGAATTTTTAAAGTTTTTCAAGTTATTTGTAAAAGAGTTTTAAAGTCTTTTTAAGGATTTTTAAGGTGTTTTTAATAGAGTTTTAAGCATTTTTAAGGCCCCTTTAGGGACATTTATGGCACGTTTGGTTCGCGGAATAAATAAGAATAGAATATAATAGCTATTACGTGGGAATAAAATAAAATAAGTATTACATAGTTTGATATGATGAATGTAATAGAGTATCAATAATTATTATAACTTATTACAGTATTTGGTTAGTAACAATAGCTTTGGAATAAAAAATAAAAAAATAAAAATATCTTTTATTATATATAATTATTTTTTATTTTATTTTTTAAATATTAATAATTTATAATTAATTAAAATATTAATAATTAATAATTTAAATATCAATATTTTAGTATAATTTAATTATTAATAATTTAATTAATAATATTTTATTTATAATTTAATATTATTATGATTAAAATATTAATAATTTTTATTTTTTTATACTCATTAAAAATTTAATATATTATTAATTTAATAAATAAAACATTAATAGTTTTAAAATATTAATATTTTAATCATATTAGTATTAATAATGTTTAAATTATATATAAAATATTAATATTTTAAATTTTATAAATAATTTATTCTTTTTTATTCTATTTTTTCTATTTTTCTTTTTTTTCTTTTTCATGGGTCGGTTGCCAGAAAGGCGACTGGTGTAACAAAACGTCGATCTGGCTCACCATGTGGCCGAATCTGGCCACTAAGGAGCTAGATCGTTGCTTCCCCGAGACTGGATCTAGCCGTGGAATGTCAAATCCAACCGTGAGATCTAGTAGGGAAGCACCAGATCCGGTACTTCACGCGGCCATATCTGGCCATTGCGTGCCAGATCTGGTTGGATCTCGGTTGAATGTTGTCGGAAAGGACTAGATCGACGTTTTCCGACTATATTAGGTCGTTGTCGCCGCTGTCGCCTCCATTGCCACCGTCGTCGCCGGTGTTGAGTGCCAGTTAGAGAGAGAATGAGAGAGGAAATAACGTGAGAAGAGAGAGAAAGAAAAGGGAAAATGAGAAGAAAAAAAGTATTTATAGGTCTAAGGTTGTAATATTTTTAAGTTATATGGGGTATTTTAGTCATTATATATTTGAAAGCTATTCCATGTCTCATGGAATATATATTACCGGGGGAAGAGAAGGGACTAGCTAAGGCTATGTTTTAATCGATTTTACAGAATCTTTATTCCTACAGAATATTTATTCCATGTCTCAATCTTAAACCAAACAAAGGCATAAAAAAGGGTTGGGAATAAAGGGGGAATAACATAGCTATTCCCTATACCAAACGTGTAGTTATGGTTTTTTAGAGATTTTTCAAAGAATTATGTCACGACCAGGCACTCCCTTCGAGCCCATGACAACCGTCGCGAAGTCTCGGTAGACATTCATTATCCGAAATGTCAACCGAAATCTCGCAAGGCTCTTGCATCAGTTTTCCACTTCCCCTGTGAGCAATAGTTACTAAATATCGAGTTTTAAGAGAATATAAACTATTTTAGATAAAAAACAATCAAAATAAATTTTTCGTCACATAGAGGTATTTTGGTCATTTTTACTCAAAAATTTTGAAACTTGATAAAAATACAACATATGGTAGAAAGATATTCATTTCCGATCAAAAATAAATTTTTGTAATCTAAATCATCCATTTGGAGTGAAAATTTGGCTAATTAGACTAAATAAAAATATTTGATAATATATTTCATTTTCTTATAAAACAATTTTTATAGAACTATACATAAATAATTTTTGTAGCGTAAAAACAAAATAAATTCATACACATAGTGATACAGTAAACTAGGTATTCAAAATTATCCTATAGTGACATATGGATCCCGAGATAACCAAAAGTGTGCAAGAATGTAGACCTACAATTTCCAAGGAAGTAAGTCCCAAAGAGATCCTTGATGAAATCGACTGCCTACAGACTATCTTGAACCTGAAATGGTTAAAAAGAAAGGGTGAGTTTTCATAAACTCAGTGAGTAAACAAAGTTCGTCATTAACATCTAAAGCTGAGTAAATGGAGATAGTTAACTTTTCATCATACCATAATCCACAACATTTTGTACTTGTTTCAAATCATATAAAACAACACATTTCATTATAATACACATCACGACTTATGATTTTCTTAAAAACTTAGCTCGTGCCAAAAATCATACTCGATGATACCTTGGCCGAGGCATTTAACCGAGTCCGCCAAGGTTATTAAGTTAACAACTACTCATAAAAACATAGTTTAGCCATCCCTTGGCATTGGCAGAGTTCATCCTCAAGTGGTGGTTCGGCGTGAAGTGAACTCTATCGTACCTTAGGAGATATCCTTCGCGCCTCTCATACTAAGGTAAATATAACGGGGTTTATTGTGCCCCTCTAATAGGCTAGTCCACGGAAACCCGCCTACTGTAGTGGCTAATTAAATAACCCACCAATCAATAAAATTTTGACAGCATAACGTGGCTAATATAATACTACCTAGCTTGTCAAAGGAAAACAAACAATTTATATATTTCACAACCCAAAAACCCAGCCACATATGTCATCACGTATCAGTTCATAAATCATCAATTCCAAACGTAGGTACGTAAACTTAAATATATAGGCAACATCAAAGGTTGGTCTCCACATACTCACATTTTCAAAAATATTATTGAATTGTAAAATAAGTCATAAACCTTATTCCTTAAATCGATTATTAGTCATAAAACATAAAATTCATTTAGGTTCAATATTCTTAAAATCATAAAAACGATTGTAAAAAATACTTTAGATAGATAAGATGAACAGTGGTTACTCACTTTGACAGGAATTTACAACACTCCTAGTCTTGATCCTCGGGTGCAATACCTTTGCCTTTATCCGAGGGCTCACCACCTATACATAATGTGCAACATGAAATTTAATATACTTATGCTAAATTGTCACAAAACTATTCTATATTCTATATGAATGCATGCAATAAAATGGGAGGTGTTCGACCTATCGCACACTATACACTATTAATCGGTCTAAACGTCCAATTCGATTCCAATTAATTTATTACACTTCTAGTACTCCCCAAAATTCCACACACTTCACTAAAAATCTATTCTAAGTGCAATTACCAAAATATCCCTCATTATGGTGCAAATTTGTCAAGCCCAGCCCTAAATTATCTACCATGTTACACATGAGACTGATAGAGTGATTGTATATTTGAACAACCCCAGAATAATATTTAAAAGTCAGTATTGTGCTTAGAAGTACAAGTAAGTCGATTTATACCTCGAACTAATTAAAATAGAGATTTTAAGGTGAAATTAAGAGTTTCACAGTTCAGGAATGACTCAAAATGGTAATTCGGAGTTTGAGGATCAGTTTCGAGTCAAACCGAAATTTTCACTATCCAGGGGCAAAATGGTCATTTGCCACCTAGAGATAAAATGAGAATTTTAGAAAATATTTTTTTTGCCCCATTTGACTTATTAGAGTATGATTTGAGTATTGGAGTATGATTTGAGGTTTAGAAGTGAAAAATTTTAATTTTCGATATAATTTGGAGTATAGGGGCGAAATGGTAATTTTGCCACCCAGGGGGCAAATCGGTAAATTTTTACCCCCAACACTTGTCAAGACCAATGGATTTTATTCATTATGGAAATGGATAAACATGAGAAATGTGTGGTGGAGAATTAAAGAATTAAAAGTCAAATATTTAAAATTTGAACCAATAAGGAAATGCCATGTGTCATGCTTTTAGTATTTTATTATTTCTTTATAAAAGGTAAAAAATCAGCCCATTTCTCCCATAGTGATCAGCCAAATCAGAAGAGAAGAGAAACCAAGGAAGAACAAACCCTAGGTGGAAAAAATCAAAGAGAAAGTGTTGGAATTCAAGGATTTGATCAAGTAAAGGTAAAATTTCTTTGATTTTGCTAGTGATTTACCTTACCCATGCATTTTTCCTTAATTTTCATGGTTAAATTACATGTTTTGATGATGAATTCATGGCTGGTCAAAATGGATAAGGAGAGAGAAAGATGTTGGATTGAATTGATTTTAAGATATGTTAGTGTTTTTAGTTAGTTTAGCATATTTAGAAGCAAAACAATAAGAAAAGAATCCATTTTTCCCATGAATCTTCATTGGCTGAATCTTCCTTGATGTGTGTGGGTGATGGATTGTTATTATTTCAAGAGAAATGGCTTAAAAAATGATGAATAATTGTGAGAAAATTAAGTAAGAAAAATCACGGTGTTAGTGCATTGTAATGGCCAAATTTTTCCATGAAGAAATGGGAAGGTTTTGATGCTGAAATTGGTGTTATTTAAATAATGTTTGGTGAATTGAGGTATTAGAAATGAAATGAAGCAATTTGGAGCCAAATCGGACACAATTGTCATTTAATCGGGTAATAGGCTGAATTAGGTCAGCACCGCATTTAAGCGGTAGTCGGATAAGTTGCATATCATATCATGCATATACACCGAGCCTGAATTGATTTTATAATGGTCAAGCATTAATGTGGTGAATTATGTATTGTATATTGTGGATAAGTGGTGAGTAAATTACACTAATAAAAGTACAGAGATTGTGCTTGAAGATTTGGATTAGGAGTACATCGACTCCTAGAATTGTGAGTAAACTTATTATCGTCTTAATTATCTAGAGTAGTTTTATACAATTGTGTGATTTTATGAAAAATGGGTTTAAATGGTAAATTGCTATATTTTAGGAGAAATTATGATTTTATAAAATGATTTTATAAATTTTTTGAAAAATTGAATACTGGTTTTGAAAATAGAGTAATTAGAGACTGCCTACTTGTGTTGTAAATTTATGGTTTTAAATTGAATGGCTTATGACAATATATGAGCATGAATGACTAAACTGATTTTTGGTGTTAGAATTATTTGTACTGTGTATTCAGCCTTGAAAGGCTAGGTTGCAATAAATTGTCATGTCATACAGAAAAAGATTTTATAAACAGGTGGTAAATAAAATAATTCATAGTCACTGCAGTGGTGGGGGTTTCCGTGGACTGCCTATGAGAGGAGCATGGTAACCCAATTATATATTTACCTCCGGGGGGAGATGTTGGATGAAGTATCTCATGAGGTAAAGATTTGAGTGCACTTCATGTGAACCACCGCGTGAGAGTGAGACTCAGCTAGTGTCAAGGCATGGCTAAAATTTCGGATGTAAAGACATTTAATAGCCTTGGCGGACTCGGTTGGGATAACCATCGATCAAGGTATCCTTGATAATTGAGTATGAGAATGATTTTTGGCACGAGCCAAGCTTTTCAAGAAATCATAAGCCTAGTTGTTTATTTGGTTGAAATGGGTTAAAAGGTAATGAAATTACAATATGATGACTTATTTTAATTCGTCTCCATTTACTCGCCTTTAGATAGTTTAGATGGTGTCTGTTTGCTCATTGAGATTTTATAATCTCACCACCCTCATTTCCTCACATTTTAGGCTCGGGGAATTCCATAGTTAGCTGACTTTGACAAGGACCTTCATTTGAACTTGAATCGGTAAAAGTTGTAGGTTTTCAGCTTTCGATACATTTTGGTTAGATGTGGGCCCACGTGTCACTGTAAAAGTAATTTTATGCTTTGGTTATTTGCTTTATAGTATATATAAATATAATTAACTTTTACGCTATCAGAATTATTTACCGATAGCTTTATAAAAACTATTTTACAAGAAAATAGTTTATTTTATTGAATATTTTTATTATATTCAAATGGTCAAATTTTCACTTCAAATGAACGTTTTAGATACTTAATTTGTTTTTAAATCACTAAATATATATTTTCTGATTACCTACTACATTTTTAGCAAGTTTTGAGATTTTCGATAAAAAATGACGAAAATGCCCCTGTGAGCCAGAAAACAATATGTTATGTTCTGATTTGAAAATGACTTGTAATCCTTCGAATTATGATATTTGATAACTATTGCTCACCGGAGAAGTGCGAAAGCTGATACAAGAGCCTTGCGAGGTTTCGATCGGCATTCGGGGTGAAGAATGTCTGTCGAGGCTTTGAGGCGGTTGTCACGGACTCGATGGGAGTTCCGGGTCTTGACAAAATTGCTAACTAATGGGAGTAAAATTTTTCGGTACCCGTTTTCGATTTCGGTATTTCTAAGCACCAAATACAATCTAAAAGGCATGAAAAATAACCAAATTCATCATCAAACCTCACCCATAAAATTCGGCCAAGATAGGTTTTATAATGGGCATGTGGATTTCTTACTTAATTTTCATACTAAATGTTACTAAACACCTAAAAACACTAAGTTACCTTGAAATTCAACTAAATTCATCACCAACTTTCTCTCTCTAAATTTGGCCAGCATATTGCCCCTCATGAAAACTTGAATTTAATTCAAGGAAAATGGAAAAGAATGCATGGGCAAGATGAATTTCAAGCTTAAGATTAAAAATCTTATCTTTAGTCACCAATTTCTTGAAAATTCAACAAATTTTCCTTAGTTTTTCATCCCTAGGGTTTTTCTTTTCTTTTCTTCTCTTTTTTGCAGGTGTTGGTCGGCCCTCAATTTCTAAGTAGAAGAGTATGGGCTGGTTTTTAAATGGTAATATAATAATATTTAATTTTTAACACATGTCACCTTTTTATTGATCCACTTATTTTAACTTAAGTTTTAAGCCTTTTCTCACCACCACAAATGCTCTAATATTTATCCATAGCATAAAATAATAATAGGTAAAATTCTGGAGCTTAACAAATATCATGGTGGTGTAAAATCGTAAAATTCTAATTTTACCCTTTGGACCCGAAAAATGACATTTTTGCCCTTATACTAAAAATTGAAAATTTTCACTTCTCAATCTCAAATTATACTCCAATTGGTCAAACTTGATCAAAATTTTCATCTAACTTTCCAAATTTGCCCTCGGATAGCAAAATTACCATTTTGCCCCTATGGTATGAAAATTCCTAATTGACTCCAATTTAATCCTCAAACTCCAAATCACCATATTAAGTCATTCTAGGGTTTTAAAATTCTCAATTTCATCTTAAAATTCCTATTTGAACTAGTTCGAGGCTTTAAATTAACTTAGTTGCATAACTAGTTATGATACCAATTATTTAACTATTTCTAAGGCATTCTAACATGCAGATGTGTCATCAAGTATATGGATATTATGATGAGTATATAATGGAGTAGGGCTTGACAAATTAGAAGTATTTTTGACCTTTTAAAGGGATTTTTAATAGTTTTAATTATTTATTACGTTTTAAAGATTTTTTAAGACTATTTAATAGATTTTTAGGGTCATTTTTGGCATTTTAAAGTTTTTTTTCATTGATTTCAATAGATTTTTAAGGTGTTTTTAAGGATTTTCAAGAGATTTTATAGATTTTTAAGGCTTTTTAAGTCATTTGTAAAAGATTTTTAAAGTCTTTTAAAGGAATTTTAAGGTTTTTTTCATGAAATTTTAATTTCTTTTAATTATTTATTACAAATTTTAAAGATTTTTTAAGGCTTTTTCAAAGATTTCTATGTTGGCTCCATTAGTTTTTGATGATAATAAAACATTTTCACTCATTTATGTCTAATTATGCTACTTGAGTGTGCATGATGAAAAATGTATGCCAATAATAAGTTAATCACTAAGAAGCAAATATCAAATCTCATAAGAATGAGGAGCTAAAATTGAGCCACAAAACAAAAGCCTCTTAGTTAGATAAAGAAGGGAGTTAGTCAACTAAAACTCAAGAATGAAGATGGCTGGTTTAGAAACAAAGACGACTTAATCGACTAAGAAGAATTATTAGCCGACTAAGAGCTTATTGTCAGAAACTGGGTTCAGAAATAGAGACGACTTAATCGACTAAGAAACATAGTTAATTGACTAAGAGCATTTTGTCAGAAAATTTGAATTTAATGCTAAAAGTCAGAATAACGGCTAAAACTATCTCCAAACTGTTTTTCAATGGTCAGAAACTATCAATCAGCCATCAGAGTTAGTTCTTCAAGTATAAAAACGCTTTCCAACGGCTAAGAACAAGATTAGATGCTTCTAAGATCAAAAAGAGCTTAAACATAGCAAAAACTCTCTACATACTTTGTGCACTTCACCCAAATCCTCGTAATAGAGTTAAGCACTTCACCTTGTACTATTCAGATCAGGTTAGTGATCATAGGTATTTCTTTATTTCTCTTTTTCTTGAATATTTAGAGTGAGCGAGTCACTCTAAGGGGTTTATTCAAGCTTGGGTTAGCTTGATTAAGTGTATAAGTTCTAACTCAGCTTAGAAAAAGTTAGTTTTGGGTTTTGGTTGATCTCGAGAAAAACCATTGTTAAAGGTTGTAGTTGAGCCTGCGAAAAGTCATTGTAAAAGCATGGTGGGAGCTTGAGAATTTCACCGTTTTATAGTGATTTGATTTAAAAAATTCTTAATTGAACAATCAAGGTAGTGGATGTAGGTCTTTGACCGAACCACTATAAATTTTTGAGTATTGTTTGCCTTGTCTTATCTTTCATTTCCATTCTTCCTTAAATTATTTCTTAATCTTGCATCAAATTTCACATCATTGAACTTCAATTTGCCCCCCAATTAGAAAACAAGTTTAGTGAGAGTCAAAAAATGTTATTCACCCGCTCTAGCACATTTATTTGGGACTAACATTTTAGGTTCTTTTTAAGGATGTTTAAGGTCATTTTAGGCATTTTTACGCGTTTTTCATAGATTTTAAAGGATTTTTAAGGTGTTTTCAAGGGTTTTAAGGAGATTTTATGAATTTTTAAGGTTTTTTAAGTCATTTTTGAAAGATTTTTAAAGTCTTTTAATGGACTTTTAGGTGTTTTTAATGAATTTTTAAACATTTTTCAGGCCATTTTAAGGATATTTAAGGTTTTTAAGAGATTTTTCAAGGATTTTGAAAGATTTTTTTATGTTTTTAAGGAATATTTATTTTTTAATTATTTGTTACGAAATTTAAAGATTTTTCTGACTTTTTCAAGGAATTTTGGGGTCGTTTTAAGGATGTTTAAGGTCATTCCAAGCATTTTTAAGTCTTTTTCATGGATTTCAAAAGATTTTTAATGTGTTTTCAAAGATTTTCAAGGGATTTTATGGATTTTTAAGGTTTTGTAAGCTTTTTATAAAAGATTTGTAATATCTTTTAAATCATTTTAAAGATTTTTTTTCATCAATTTTTAAACATTTTTAAGGTCTTTTTAAATATATTTAAAGATTTTCAGAAATTTTTCAAAAATTTAAATGATTTTTAATGTTTCTAAGGTATTTTTTAATTATTTATTACGTTTTTTTAAGATTTTTTAAAGGATTTTTAAGGGTTTTTTTAAAGATGTTTAAGGTCATTTCAAGCATTTTAAAGTTTTTTTCATGGATTTCAAAGGAGTTTTAAAGTGGTTTCAAGGATTTTAAAGAGATTTTATGGATTTTCAAGGTTTTGTAAGTAATTTTAAAAAGATTTTTAAAGTCTTTTTAATGAATTTTAAGTTTTTTTTCATGGATTTTTAAACATTTTTAAGGTCCTTTTAAGGATATTTAAGGTTTTTTAGACATTTTTAAAGGAATTTGAAGGATTTTTTATGTTTTTAAGGGCATTTTAATTTTTTAATTATTTATTACAAATTTTAAAGATTTTTTAAAGAATTTTCAAGGATTTTTAGGGTCTTTTTAAGGATGTTTAAGGTCATTCTAAATATTTTTAAGGTTTTTTTCATGAATTTTAAAGGATTTTTAAGGTTGTTTCAATGATTTTTTAGGGATTTTATGGATTTTTAAAGTTTTTAAAGTCATTTTTAAAAGATTTTTAAAGTCTTTTTAAAGAATTTTAAAGTTTTTTTCATGGATTTTTAAACATTTTTAATGTCCTTTTAAGGATATTTAAGATTTTTAGAGATTTTTAAAAGAATTTGTAAGATTTTTTATGTTTTTAAGAGATTTTTAATTTTTAATTATTTATTACGAATTTTAAAGATTTTTAAAGCCTTTTCGGAGATTTTTAATTTTTAATTATTTATTACGAATTTTAAAGATTTTTAAAGCCTTTTCGGAGATTTTTAATGTCTTTTTAAGCATGTTTAATGTCATTCTAAGCGTTTTAAAGTTTTTTCCATGGAATTTAAAGGATTTTAAGGTGTTTTCAAGGATTTTATAGATTTTTAAAGTTTTACAAGTTATTTTTAAAAGATCTGTAAAGTCTTTTGAATCATTTTAAAGATTTTTTTCATGGATTTTTAAGCATTTTTAAAGTCTTTTTAAAAATATTTTAAGATTTTTAGAAAATTTTCAAGAAATTTGAAGGTTTTTCATGTTTTGAAGGGATTTTTAATTTCTTAATTATTTATTACGAATTTTAAAAAAAAATTAAGGCATTTTCAAGGACTTTTGGGATCCTTTTAAAGATGTTTAAGGTCATTCTAAGTATTCTTAAGGTTTTTTTCACGGATTTCAAAGAATTTTTAAGGTGTTTTCAAAGATTTTCAAGGGATTTTATAGATTTTTAAGGTTTTTAAAGTCATTTTCAATAGATTTTTAAAGTCTTTTTTTGGATTTTGAAGGTTTTTTGCATGTATTTTTAAGTATTTTTAAAGTTCTTTAAAGGATATTAAAAATACTTAAAAATATATTTATTAATAAGCCAAATATTTAACTATAATTTATACATACCTATTCTTTTGGAATTATTCAATTCTTTCCAATTTATCTTTTATTCAAATTTATTCAAATTTTCTTATAAAATGATTTTATTTAAGTTCAAATACCATAATCAAATTCTGCTAAATTTAAATTTAAATTATTAATTTGGATCTACAAAAAATTTGTAAATACAAACTAAAATTGTATAAATATTTGCAATTATATTTAACTCTATCAACTATAAATGCAATATTTAATCTAAGAAATTTCAATCTAAAAAATATAATCTGCAATATTAAACAAAATAAAAACATAAAAAATAAATAAAAAATTGAAGAAATGGAGTAACTCAGATTCTATGGTTGTAATAATAGGTTTGTCATGTCCAAATTAAGTAAGTCAGAATGAAGAATTATTTTTATAATCATCATTAACTCCATATCTCCTTTCTTCATTTTTTTAAAAGAAAAAACTAAATTAACATATTTTATTAATTTGAGTTCAGCTCAAGTTAAAAACTAAATCAAATAAATTTCAAAATTTTATCCTATTATAAGTAAAAAAATTATTTAGTCTTTTTATATTATTTTATTCCAACATAATGCAAGTTATTTATCTAAATTTGAGTTTAGGTATGAAATTCATTTCAATTTTTTTTTATAGAAGGAGAATTCAAACTTAATTTTTGCAAAGAAGATAAATTAATGTACATATTCTACAATCAAATAATTAAGTAAGAATATATATATATATAACACCATAAATCTTTTACAGTTAAATATTTGACTTATTAATAAGTATATCTATTATTTACTTAAAGATTTATATTTTTCAAATATTTTTTTTAATTTAGTCCCTCAACCTCTCAATTTTGTTTAATTTTGTCCCTGTACTATATATTTTTGTTTAATTTAGTCCCTATAACATGGAATAAAAAATTTTTTGAAATTTTTTTATTTTCCATGTAGCATTGACATGTTAGCATATCAATGCCACATCATCATATTAGTGCCAAACGGCACTGCCACATCATCAAGTTAATGTCATGCGGCATGCCACGCATCATGTAAGTGCCATGTTAGTACTGATGTCAGCACTGACGTTGTCCCTTTTAATAATAAAATTGGATGCCGTTAGTGGGAAAGACTAAATTGAAGCAATTATCAAAATCAAGAGACTAAATTACTTCGATTTAAGTATGTGGACTAAATTGAACAAAATGCATGAATATAAAAACTTGATGGGTATTTTGACCAAAATTCTTTATACGGTCCTACTATTTTTAGTCAATTAGATGTCCAATTAAGCATACTTAATTTTTTCGATTCAATTCTGTGTTTATATTCTTTTATTAAGCTTTCAAAACATTATCCCATTTTCTTTGCATTCAAGTAATTTGTCAATACTTAAGGTTGACTTCTATGAAATTTAATTATTACACTTTTTCAATTCGAGCACATAAGAATAATTTGAAAAATCATCATTTTCTAACCTATTTGAAACCTTATTAATTAAGCTAATTCTCCTTTTTCTTGATTTCATATTTTTCATTTTTTCCCGTAAGAATAAAACTTATGTAGACAACTAGCCTAACCATACTCACATCTTCAAGATGTTAGATTGACTGTAAAAGTGTATATAAAAAAGTATAGGAGAACACGTTGGGGCTGGGTGGATTATTGATATAGCCAGCACTGCTAGCATTGCCGACATACTCTACTAACATTTTATATTTTTATAAAGTATAATTGAATTATTAGTTAAATTTTGAATTTAGGCATGATAATATATAATAATATTGGGTTCATTAATATGTGTAAATTGAATCATATATTTTAAATATTTATTAATTTTGATCTAATAATATCATTAGAATTTTTTTTATTAAATATATTGATGTAAGCATGGGAGGAGTTAGCCAAATTTTATTACGGGGGTCAAAGATAGTGAAACAAAGATTAAAAATTTTACAAACTGATATGTTAAATTTAACCAACAGTCAAAAGATAGATAATAGAAAATAATTTTATATAAACGAAAATCTAAAAACAATATACCTGCAATAATCTTTTAAGAAAGTTATGCTCGACTATATTTTCTGGATTTAAATTTATTAATTATTGATTATGTACTGAGAAACATCAATTTTTTTAAGATTGAATATTAGATGTTTTGATCCACACTCTTATTCATAAACTGAAGCATTAAGGCTTGATGGCTCAAGTGTGTTGGTCCCGTTTGAGTGCTAGAGGGGGGGGGGGGGTGAATAGCACAAAAATTTTCTAGTCAACCCTTTAGAACTTGAAGAGCACTTAATCAACTAGATGAAGGGAAAGACTAGAACTTGTTAAAATTACAAGACACTAAGTAAGAAAGGGTAAAGAGAAGTGAACAATGCAAGAGTATTTATAGTAGTTTGATACTCCTGACCTACATTCACTACCTTAATCTCTCAATAAAGGATTTTCAACCCAACTTCACTAAACTAGTAGAATTAATAGCTTCCACCAAGTTTTTACAAGGTGAGCTTCTAACTCAAGTTTTAATCCCTTAAAATAATTTTTAGAATGCTTCCCACACTCTAATTTCTCAAGAAAAAGAAGAAAAACAAGTACAATAAAATAACTTTATAAGTCTGGACAGATTACAATCAAACTCAAACACTTTTTCTAGAATTGGAATGAAGAACAACTGTTTTTGGTAAAGAATATTTGGCTTTTTGCTTAAAGTAGCTTTTTTTTCTTCAAAATCAACATTCTTAGACCGTTGGAGCTTCATTTTATATCTGAAGAGTCAAATTTTTCTGTTAGAGATAGTTTCTAGCCATTAAAACAACTCCGATGTACTTCTAGCCGTTATTTTATCTTCTAGTGTTTAAATTCAAAAAGGTAGATAAACATCGACTAACCGATTATAGGCAGCTTTAACTGATTACAGCTTTCCTATCTTGCGTTATCCTGCTACTACGTTCTTTGCTCTAATTGATTACATGAGGCTATGACTGATTAAGAGTTCTCTATCTTCAGACTTATCTTCTACAGCAGACTTCTTCTAACTGGTTATGGCAGGCTCTAACTGATTACAAACTTTCTGTTTTCACTTTTCCACACAACAGTCTTTCTCTATTTAGTCAGCACTTTCCTTAACTGATTGAGACTTTACTTCTTTCAGCCATAATTGATTATAATCAGCTTTAATCAACTAGAAGATCTTCGAATTTTGAACTTCTCTATTTTGGCTCGCTTCAATGGTCAACAATATTTTCAACCTTATTTTTGGCACTTGAAGTTACTAGGACCTTGTGCTCTAACCGATTAACAAAACTTCTTAATTGATTAGTATATTTCTGTTTTACTTCAACTTATCACACAGCCATACCTTAGCTGATTAAGGTCCTTTGATAATCAGTTACTAGGGTTCTGTTTTTGTTCATTATTTGCTCTTTCCTTCTTAACTGATTAATTTTTCATTAATCTTAGCAAGCTCCTTGACTTGCTTTTAATTAACAGCTTTGTTAGGGGTATTAAATTAAATCTTACATACTTAAATAGTGAAGTTGGACATTAATGAATTATAAATGTTTTGTTATCATTAAAAACATATGGAGTCAACAGAGTGTAGGAGAATCATTTGGACGATTTGCATTTTCTCTTTTAAAGAATTTGTTAATTGTTTTCAACTTACTCATACTTTAATTAAACCTAAAAAGAATTAATGTAATCAATATCCAATATTCTTATTTTATTTCAATTTAAATTTATAATACTAAATATAAAGCTAGAATACATAAAATATAAATAGTTAAATATGAGATACAAGTTTATAATTTCTTCTTATTTAATCAAGATTGTTTAAAGACACTATATTAAAGATAATTTCCTTTCAACTAAATATAAAACGTAAAGCAAATAAAAAAGATATACTCAAGTTAATTTCCTCTTACATAATTAGGATTAATAAAAATAATAATATATTGATGAAATTTTAAGTAACAGTGTAACATTACAATTACATTTGAAAACTGCATAATAATTTATTTATTTTTAAAGATTAAAATTATAAAAAATAAAACTCGCATAACAAAAAAAGAAAAATATGAAAAATAGAAGATAGAACTCATATATGATATAACAAAAAAGAAAGAAAAAGAATATGGTTGATAATCTATAGAAATTTATTAAAGAAAATCTATAGAGATTTAGAATATATGAGTAAAGAGAATAAAAATGAAAAAAAAAACAAACATACATAAAAATAATAATATAAATTAAAAAATAAAAAAAAACTTTAAAATTGAGTGAGATATGTGAGATTATTTTGTGATTCTTTATTTGTATTAATTGTTAAATAAAAAATTATTTTGAAGCGATCATTAAGAAAATTTATGAAAAAACTTAAAAATTTTATATGGTATGAAAAAAATTTTAAAAATTTTGAGAGCCCCAATCACTGTAGAAGGCTCCGCCCTTGGATGTGATTTTGTTATGCAAAAGTGATGTTGATCAAATGTAAATGATAATAAAAATTTATTGAAAAGTAATCGAGGGAGCCAAGCTCAAACGGGTCGGGCAAACAGTAAACATCATTAACCAGGACAAGAACCAGCTTATCACCACACATAAATCAAGAAAACAATTTGCTAAGAGTAAGACATGCACCAAAAAATTAAAGGAATGAGACTAACACCTAATAAATAATTAATCAGCATTAACTTAAATGCCGGCCTCAACACAGCTCAGCCTTAACGGGACTTTGTCAATCCCACCCACAACTTTTGTCCTTTTGCATCACCTCATCAAATTCTTAGTCCTTGGTCCTCTCTGCCACGGCTCCTCCCTCAACATTCGTTAAATTCTTCTCCTTTTGCTTTCTTTGTGATCCAAGACAAATTAACCACCAATCCGTCCCCATTGCGTTTCAGGCCAAAGCTGAAACCTTCCCATCTGAAAAATGGGCCATAATAAAGCATATTGTTGCTTACTGTTGCTATTCATGTTAACATGCCTTGTTGGAGCATCATGGGGTGAAACTGAGGCCACAATCCTTCTTAGGTTTAAGAACTCTTTATCCAATCACGAATCTGCGCTTTCAGATTGGAATGACTCGGCGCCAAGTCCATGCACTGACGACAATTCAAATTGGACAGGTTTGCGCTGCAGCAATGGGACAATTTTTGGACTGAGGCTGGAGAGTATGGGTCTAATGGGTGTAATTGATATAGACACACTTACGGAATTACCGCTTTTGCGTACCTTAAGCTTTATGAACAACAGCTTTGATGGGCAATTGCCTGACGTAAATAAACTTACTTCTTTGAGAGCCTTGTATTTGTCATACAATCGTTTCTCCGGTGAAATACGTGAGAATGGTTTTGCAGCCATGAATTCTTTGCAGAAAGTGTATCTGGCACGAAATAACTTCTCTGGTAAAATTCCAAAATCACTAGCTGCATTGCCAAGATTGTCCGAGTTGAGTCTTGAGGGGAATCGTTTTGAAGGAAAGATACCGGATTTTCAACAGAAGGATCTGATTATGGTTAATCTAGCTGATAACCAGCTCGAGGGTCGGATACCAGATAGCTTGACTAAGATGAATTCAAGTTTATTCGCAGGTAAAAATACTACTGGTCTCATTACTCTTGTCTCACTTGATATATAATAAATTTATTATTTTGATTTTAATATCTTATTATGTATGAATTATTTCATTCGTCAAGAAATCACACGACTCATACTTAATACTATTTATTTCGTTATATATGTAATTTGAATTTGAAGTTAAAAATACGATATCAAACAGTATCCATTACATATTGTACTAAATATGAGTTAATTTTTTATCGTATATTTTCATAAATTTTGTAGCTTGCGTATCTCAAAATTTAACAGTCGCTGATTATGGGGAATGGACTAAACTGCACATTCCCCATCCCACAAAATGAGATTCGATTATTTACATATTGGTAGAGCTGGTTGAATATATACGATTTTTGCATGGAGCAGGGAACAAAGGTCTATGCGGAAAGCCTCTGCCACAATGCAAATCCTCAAAGAAGCGGAACATCATAATAATCACCGTCGTAGCTGGCTCTGTGGTTTCCTTAGCTGCCATTGCCGCTGTTTCTTACATCCGTAGTGGGCCAACCACAACATCCCAAGTCAAAAACTTCCAAGAGAAAAACGCTGGTAACATTGTGGGCCGGAAAGAAGCTCAATCATCTAATCATTACAGAAAAGCTGAAAATGCAAAACTGTATTTTATCAGGAATGAAAGGGGGAGGTTTGAGTTGCAAGACCTGCTTAGGGCCTCTGCTGAGGTTCTGGGTAGTGGGAGCTTTGGGTCATCTTACAAGGCTGTCCTTTTGGATGGGCGTGCCATGGTTGTGAAGAGGTTTAGGCAAATGAACAATGTAGGCAAGGAAGAATTTCGTGCGCACATGGGAAGACTTGGAATGTTGTTCCACCCTAACCTGCTTTCCCTTGTGGCATTCTATTATAGAAAAGAAGAGAAGCTTTTGGTGTCTGATTTTGTTCCAAATGGCAGCCTGGCTGGTCATCTTCATGGTAGGATCTCTCCCTTTTCACCATTCCTTGATTTCGAATTTAGTAAAATAACAAGATTCAATGTTGTATATAAAATTTTCGCCAGTGCAAAAAACAAGAAGCATGCCATGTCAATATAGCATGTATATGGAAAAGTTCAATTTAAAACGTTATTTGGCTAAATTTCCTCAGCTAGGCGTGCGCCAGATCAGTCAGGGCTTGACTGGCCGACTCGCTTGAAGATCATCAAAGGAGTAGCAAAGGGCTTGGCTTACCTCTACAAAGAGCTTCCTAGCTTGACACTACCCCATGGACACCTAAAATCCTCCAATGTGCTTCTGGATCATAACTTTGAGCCCCTTTTGACAGACTATGGATTAATGCCCGTTATAAACAAAGAGCACGCTCAGCAATTCATGGTGGCCTACAAGTCCCCAGAGTTCACGCAATACGACCGCACAACAACAAAGACGGATGTATGGAGTCTTGGAATACTGATTCTTGAACTGCTGACAGGTAAGTTCCCGGCCAACTATTTAAAACAAGGAAAAGGTGGCAATGTGGATTTGGCAACTTGGGTCAACTCTGTTGTGAGAGAAGAATGGACAGGAGAGGTTTTTGACAAGGACATGAAGTCGACTAAGAACGGGGAGGGTGAGATGTTGAAGTTGTTGAAGATTGGGATGTGTTGTTGTGAGTGGAATACAGAGAGGAGGTGGGAATTAAAAGATGCCGTGGAAAAGATTGAAGAGTTGAAGGAAAGGGATAGTGATATGGAAGACTGCTCTTCATGCGGCAGTGAAGGAGACGCGTACTCGTCGAGAGCAATCACTGAGGATGGTTTTTCTTTCTCTGTCAATGGTTGAAAGCCAGCCTACTTTCAACTATAACTTGAGAGGGATAACGTTTTAATTAATTTGGCGTTGTAGATATCCTCCAACTGCTCAACTTTCAAGAATTTGCATACTTAGTATCTGTACGTAGCAAGTGTCCATTATCTATATATATATCAATTGAATGGTGGGAAATCTGTCATATTTTTCAATTTAATCTTATTTCTTTTCTTGCAATGCTTATTCTTGATGTTCTGGTCTCTATATTGGAAGGAAGATATTGCGCTTCCCAGTGGCCAAATGGCCAAGAGAGTTGTCAATAAGATGGCATCTTCTTCTTATTATTTATTGGTTAAAATAAAATAAAAGCATGTCAACATTCTAATAGATGAAGCTTAGGTTTAGTGCACCATAAGCCATGGATACCAAGTAAAGGTGTTTTTGAATTGATTTCTTCTTTTAAAAGTTGAGATAGAAATTGGACTTGGTTGGTTTATTTATGTTTTTTATTATTAAAATAATAAAATATTATTTTAAAATTAATATATACTACAATAATTTAATGCTGGTCAAATTGGACCGGTTTGAACAACTAGATCTAGTACGAAATAAATGCCAGTAAGCTAAAACAGTGTATATGTTTGATTAATTATATGATTAACGCATTAAAATTCTCTCTTTTTTCTGCGGCTGGAATAACCTATGAAACAAGAGGAATATTATATTTGTCAACATGTCAATAGTTGGTCTTTGGAAGTATCAAGTTAGGAAGGGATTTAATACCCACAAAATGGCATATGCCTCGTAACGTTGGCATCATAAATAAAGAACAGGCTGAGCATTATCTTCAATCAAAAAAGGCAAGTTTGCGTTATCCTGTCATCCATCCAATTCCCCGTTTATCTCTTAAGGCATGGGGTCGTGATCCCTGTCCCTTCTTCGTCTTATTCAATCTCAGAAGTGATCGTCAACAAGAAGGGAAAGGACCACACTCCAAGCTACTTGCTATTGTCAGATGCTCCTGCATTTCAAGTTTTTTTTTTGTCCTTCTTTATTTTATTAAAATTTTAGTTATGTTTTTATAAAATTGAGATTTATATAGTTTTTAAAGTAAAAAATTATTATAATTAATTTTAATATAATATATAAAAGAGTAAGACAATAACCAAAGGCGGCACAAGGTTTAGAATAAGAGGCAAAGGCATAAGATTTGGAACCCTAATAAATAATCAGCAAGAAATTTGATAGGAAATAAAAAAGAAAGTTTCCAACAATCTCTGAATCAGCTTCTGCTCAAAAGCAAAGTGTACACTGGCTGGCTTCTTAATATTGTCTATCATTTCAATTATTTCCAGATCATATCCTATAAACTCCTTTAAATTACGTACGTTCCTATCCTATTTCCTAACGTGATGGTCATTGTAAGTCTGCGATACAAACTAGCTCCCTCTCGTTCTGTTTCTATCCAATTATTAATTTATATGTTGCTGAACAAATTAAGTTTCAGCCTTTCAGGTATATACGTTATGTGCTTTAATTTTCATTTAGTATATAAGTATGTGATATGCTACTATCAATGTCTGCACTTCTACAAGAGCTGTTGGCATTAAATTGATTCCTTTGAAATCTCATCAACTACATGTATGGTCTGTTCTCTTGTTTTTGTCTTTTTGTTCTTCTTTTACTCCACGCATCATGTAATTATATGGCTTTAGGGTTGAAAAAAATTAGGAATCATTGTTTGGATATAAGGAACCGAAAAACATTGGGCAAAAAAATGAAAATGTGTAGCCTAGGTTCAAACCTATGTTTCGATTAGTCAAATTATCTACTATATGGATGTGTGACCTTGGTCTTACATTTTGCTTTATAACGAAGAATAATCACCGATATTTATTAAGTTTTTTTTATATTGTTTCGTAAAAACATTTAGCACTACTTTTAAAATAAAATAATTAAAAAGGAATACTGAGGTGACATTTTGTTATATATGACAATGAAAACAATAAATTCCCTGAAAAAATGTTCTGCATTCTCATCCGTCCCTTAAGTGCTCGTGGAATATTCCAGGTTGCATGTTCACAATGAAATTGGCCACAAAGTTTTGTAAGTTGCGTAGCATGATGAAGCCCTCCCTACCTTCTATAAGCCTTTGAAATTGAGAAAAAAACATATTACTACAAACAAGGATTAGAAACCGTCTGCACAGAACCTTGCAAAGTTAGTGTTTTGCCTCGTCGTTAGCGAGTTTGAGAAAAGAGTAGAACAGCCAACTTCTGCTTGCAGTTGTCATGGCAGAGCCCGATTATCAGGCCAAAAGTATGCCCAGTGACGACTTTACCACCATGTTAGCATCTCAAGGGGTCGACTTCCTTTTATCCGTTGGAGGAGAGGTACTCCTGCGAAGCAACTTTTTTCTTTTCTCTCTCAAGTCTCAGATGCAAATTTTCACTCGGATCAGTCATGGCTCTTTAAATTTTCAATGAGCTTAGTTTCTCTTGAGAATTTTTATTATCTTAAATTTAGCTGACAGGAATAATTATATTGGTGAGAACAGAAATTTAATTATCTTAAATGGGCTTTGCTTGATTCAGATCAAATTAACTGAATAGAGATATATATGTGTGTTTAGGTACCCTTAACTTCATTAATTTGTTAAGGTTTTCTGTGTTTAGGTACCCTTAACTTCATTAGATCTTGAGAAGACGGTCTGCCTATTCTTCTCTGCAAACTGGTGCAGGCCCTGCAAAACTTTTATCCCGGAACTGGTGCAGCTCTATAACACGTTAAAATCACGAGGCGAAGGGCTTGAGATTGTCTTTATTTCCTTCGACCACGATGAGGATGGATTCAATGAGCACTTCAAGAGCATGCCATGGCTTACCGTCCCATTCAATGCAAATTTGCAAAACAAATTACGTGAAAGGTTTAATGTTGTCCGCATTCCCTCGCTTATTCCATTAAATTCAGATGGACAATCAATGGAAGAAGACTTGATTGGATTAGTCGAAGACTATGGTGAAGATGCATTTCCCTTCACTAGGAAGAGAAGAGCCGAATTGAAGGCTTCCGATGATTCGAAGCGTCAAGGAGGAAAAGTAGAACAACTTTTGGCACATCAAGGACGGAATTACGTTGTTTCTAGAGATAGTGGAAAGGTAATTAATAATACAGGTGTTTTTATGCAATTAATATACGTGCAGGTAATGAACCTGTTATGTTTTCGGTATTGCAGATACTAGTATCTGAACTTGTCGGGAAGACAATAGGCCTTTACTTTGGTGCACACTGGTGTCCTCCTTGCCGTGCCTTCACCGCACAGCTTGTAGAAGCGTACAAACAGCTACTGAACAGCAGGGGAGGATGTTTTGAGGTTATTTTGGTTTCGACAGATAGAGACCAGAAAGAATTTGATCTGAATATAAGTGGTATGCCATGGCTGGCTCTTCCATTTGAGGATAGGACGCGACACGATCTTTGTAGGATCTTCAACATCAAAGCCATTCCCGCATTAGTTCTGATTGGACCAGATGGGAAAACCATTAGCACAAATGGGAAGACCATTCTCTCCCTGTATGGTGCAAAAGCTTTCCCATTCACCCAGTCAAGTATTGCAGAGATAGAAACAACCTTGAAAAAGGAAGGAGATGCATTGCCTCACCAAATCCAAGACACAAGGCATGAACACGTGCTTAAATTGGACATGGCCAGAGCATATGTGTGTGATTATTGCAAAAGACCAGGGAGGTTCTGGGCATTCTCTTGTGATGTGTGTGACTACGATCTTCATCCAACTTGTGTCGAAGAAGCATGTTAAGATTGATATATAGATATATATATATATAGGTCTTGAGTGAGAGATGCGCAGCCTCATGTTATTATGGAGAATGACTATTTCTGCATCTCGAGGGAATAAATGCTGCTACAGTTTGTAACCTCAGTATGCATGATACATCATCATTCTTATTAACCTTGGTAACTGATATAGGATTTGGAATACATGAGTTTTGCTTGCGAGAATCCTTTTTTTTATTTTATATTTCCTGTCCATTAATTCTGATAAATATTTATTGCATTTGCATCTGTGTTCTTCTTCGGCTTTATTAAATACTTCACAACCATAATCACCGGCCTGCTGTGTTCTAAGATTAGGACATATGTTGAACTATCTGTCAGTTATATTCGAGGAAAATGATGATGTATGTGGGTAATTTAGAGGACAACATACTAGAAGCAAAGAGAAGAAAGAGGCTTTGTAGCTTGGACGGTAACTACGTGAAACATGGACAAATGGTATAAGAGGTCAAACACCTTACTGTCCGCAAAAGCGGGGTGCTCTCTCATAGATAGCGACATAAGACAGATTTCTGTGGTGAAATTTTTGCGGGCATTTCAAGTTTATTTTTATCAAATTAACCCAAAATAAAACAAGGGAGAAATATCTAATTGAGGGAGATAGGTTGAAAATCCTTCATTTCTTGTCACATCGGAAAAATGAAAGGATGCAGAAACAGGATACTGTGAGCCCTTCTTTCTCTCTCTTGGCCTTTTGAGAGAGATGAGGAGATCAACAAAGAAAACAATTTAACAAGCATCTTGTTCAAAGGGTTCTTACTTATAGGAGTTAAAAGCTTCGTTTAAAGCAAGTCCAGAACTTTTAAAACGACACCAACGAGGAAAAAAGGGAAGTAGCAGGTTGTAGAAAACAAGCTCTACATTCGATCTTTTATTGGTTTTCAGTACCAAATAAAAAAAGAAAAACGATTGGAAGAATACAGACAAGTCAGAAGAAAGATATGTGGACACCGAGAAGTTATGGCGAAAGAAGAGAAGGATCAAACGGGTTGGTGGCAGTGGCCATAGACAAGGACAAAAACAGCCAAAATGCCCTCAAATGGGCAATTGATCATCTCTTGCAAAAAGGCCACACTGTCGTTCTCATCCATGTGAAAGTCAAGCCGTTCTCTCTCTCCACCTCGCCTCTCCCTACACCTCGTACGTTCGTATTCTACAACAAAAATCACATTTCTCTTTCGACTGCAGGGTTACAAAAACTTCTTTTTCTGGTACAGGGTTGAACCAAATTTCTGATATCAATGGTGACTTACCATTGGTATGTAAAGATCCTGATCCTCAGACCAGGGAACTTTTCCTTCCTTTCCGTTGCTTTTGTACTCGTAAAGATGTGAGTTTGGTAGATTTGATTAATTTGTTCTTTATTGGGACATTCTCTCTCTTAATAATGATCTAAAAAATTCAGCAATGATTTAACAATTTTACTTGATCTGCACTAAAATACCCCTAGCACTGCTTTGAAATACTTGCAGTTTGCATTCAGCAAATGAATCTTATAGATAATTAACTCTGTATGACATGCAATTTTGACTTCAGATACATTGCAAAGATGTTGTTCTAGAAGAGACAGACGTAGCAAAAGCTTTGATTGAATATGTCACTCAGGCTGCAATTGAGGTTTTGGTCGTTGGTGCCTCGACAAAAACTGGCTTTCTTAGGTATGTGTGCCCTATGCTAACATCAGCCCTCATCAACAAAATTGAATTTTCCAAACTATGAATGCCAAGATCATGCAAATGACCATGACTAAAGTCTTGGAGATTTTCTCTTTGAAATTTCCAGAGAAACAGTCAATTTGGATATAATAAAATCGATGTACCTTTCAACAGGAAAGAATACCGATACAGATGCAGCTAGCATGTCCAGAGTTCTAGGCTTTTGCTTTGGACAGTAATGGCATTACATTAGACTTGAGCAGAGGACTTGGATTACGGGATTTTCTTGCATGATCATGTTATGTTTGCAAGTAAGCTATAAATAGAAAGTAACCATATTGGTTTTCCTGTCAAAGACAGCGTATGCAATGAAAAATTAAATCCAGGCAAACCTGTGGGATCTCCTTCCGCGATGAAGGTGGAATCTCGTTCTTATCATCATAATCTGATGAAGATTCAATGCCTTTCAACTGAATAAAATAGAACTAAGTTTTGTGTTTTATACTTTGAAAATGATTTAGGACTTGCATATTTGGGATAAACAAAATGATTTAAGATTAAGTTGTCCCTTTTGAATTCAAAAGTAGGAATCAATTATAGGTAACAGACAAGCTTGTTTGCAAAAAGTAGGATTCATTAACAGCGTTGATGATCAATTTGATTTTTTGGGTCAATAAGGCAGTATATTCCTTCCCATATACTAGGAAGAACTAGAGATGTCAACGGGTACCCTATTATAGGATACCCGCGAGTACCTTATCCGGTTACACCGGGTTAGGGTATTCCATAAAAGGGTTCGGGTAGTGATTTTACTACCCGAATCAGGTTCGGGTACCACCCCTTGGGTACCCATTATCCAAACCCGATTAATATTTATAAATATTTTATTATTATTTTAATAATTAAATTAAAAATTTATAATTTCTATCAACTTTACAAGCAATTTTTTTGTTAAAAACTAACAAAAATATGAAAAGTATGGTTACTCTAATTATTAATATGATGACATTAATATATTTAAATTAAAAAATTATTAGATTGTTAATTATGTTTAAATAATTTGAATATTATATCATATTATAAAGGAATATAATTACTATTATATATGTACTTTTAATATACATATATTTAATTTTTATTTTGTGTTAACATTACAAAAATTATGATTTATAAAATTATTAATTATAATATATATATCATTATTTATATAATCTTATAATATATATATTTAAAGAAAGCTTTTGAAATTAGAATAGTTTTAGAACCTAAATATTTTTTTTAATTTCATGAAATAAAGAACAAATCCTTATAATTAATTAAATTAATTCATGAAACTATTATTATTAATTAACTTGTAATGTCTTATAGTTTATATATTGTGTTAATTTATAAGAAATATAATTACTCTTTTATATATTAAAATATTTTTTATGTATGCCTGTATATATATATATATATATATATATACTTTAAATATAAATATATTTACTTTTTATTTTGTATTAACATTGTAAAAATTATAACTCATAAAATTATTAATTACAGTATATATACTTTTATTTATATAAACTTATAACATATAAATCTAAAGAGAAGTTATGAGATTAGAAAAGTTAATTGGGTAATTGAGTACCTATGAAAAAAATTTTAATAATTTTTTTATTTAATCTGGTATTTAAACGGGTTAGGGTGATTATAGAGTAGTAGGAATGTATTAGGTTAGGGTTAAGGTAATAATTTTTAAATTATTTGGATAATTAATAGAGTTAAGGTAATTAATTTTTAATAGGATTAGGGTTCGGGTATCTCAAAATTATATGGTACCCAACCCGTTGACACCCGTAAAAAGAACAAGATGCTTCAACGAATAAAGCATGTTGGTTTATCATCCAAAACCCTGCCTCCCTGGCTATGGAGAAAAAATGATCATGATTTGCATCAGCGATCTAAGAGAATGTTGATCTTTTGCTGCTTTGTGAAGTCATTTACAATGACGCATAAATTTATGTGGAAGTTCATTTAACTTCAAAAAAGTTTGTCTCTGTAGATTCAAAGCAGCCGATATTCCTGGAATGGTATCAAAAGGTGCACCAGACTTTTGTAGTGTGTATGTCATATCCAAAGGCAAAATTTCATCCATGAGATCATCCTCCCGTCCAGCGCCAGCTATCTCCCCATTGCGTAATCACCTTCTTAACCAATCCAGCTTAAAACCAACTCCTCCCGAGTCGCATATCCTGCCTGCTAATAGTTTGAGAGGTCTGCTCCTTTGCTTCAAGCTTTTGTCCAAGTTATCTCTACCATTGGTCAATTTTAAAATAATCTGTGAATAATTTGAACAGTTGAAAAGCCGCGACTTGAGCCACCGCGTAAATCCAGTGATTCCATGGAATCCTTCAGGTAAGCAACACTACCAGGGTCCCCAAAATGAGCAATAGTTAAATCGTTAATCTTTCTTTAGCAGCTCCTATCACGATTCCTTACTACATATTACCTGTCTGTCTGTTTCTATCTATCTCTCTCTTTTTTTTTTTTTCAATATAAAATAATAAACGGAAGATATGTACTCATAACTAATTTATTGTATTACTTAATTGTTTAGTAATTTGTGATACAGGTCACCTTTCACCAGGAGAGGCCTAAACGGGAAATCATATCCGAACCTTCATATTCCTGATACAGACATATCCTTTGTCACCTCTGGCAGGCCAAGCATTGACCGTATGTTTCCCCCATTTTACGATAACCAAGAAACAATCCGCACTGCTCCAAGGCTTTCGAACGTTTCAGACATTGAAAGTAATATTAGCTTCGAGTCAATGCAGTTTGGACGGAAATCGGTGGATATTAGCTCTCCACCTAATATTTCATCAGCTTCGCAGGACAGTGACAAATTATCAAACTCATCGGCATCAATGGTAAGAAGATAAATTAAATTATTCGATGACTTCAGTTCTCCATTTACGTTAGAATGGGCCTAAAGCCTACCCAACGCAGTTCAGCTAAAAAGGGGCAATGGTCAACTAACGCGACATAATTGTGTTAACAACTCGACATGCCTGATATGAGGATGTACATTCTCTATGCTTATAATATATGCATATATCTAGGTATTTTCTTATCGAGTTAGACCAAAATATTATTATCAACGCCTCTCTAGTTGCTGCTTTTCACTCAAGGCAGATATATAAAATATCTTACATAAACAGATGCTTTTTGGAGATTTATAGTAAAATGGATGATTTTTCTATTTTTTGATGAAATCTGCAGGATGATGTGGAAGCTGAAATGAGGAGGCTAAAGCTGGAGCTCAAGCAAACTATGGAAATGTACAGTTCAGCCTGCAAAGAAGCACTCACAGCAAAACAAAAGGTTAAACAATCAATAAATATCCGCTTGCAGTGCTACGTCTCAAGCCCTGAACACTTTTACAGATTATAAAATTTTGTGCGTTACATTACAGGCAAGAGAACTCCAGCTGTGGAAATTGGAAGAGGAGCGGAGATTGGACGAGGCCCGACTGGCAGAGGAAGCTGCATTAGCAATAGCAGAAAAGGAGAAAGCTAAGTCAAAAGCAGCAATTGAGGCAGCTGAAGCAGCTCAGAGAATTGCAGAACTTGAAGCACAGAAAAGAGTTAACGCAGAAATGAAAGCGCTCAAGGAATCAGAGGAGAAGAGAAAGGCACTTGATGCACTAGCACATTCAGATTCCAGGTACAGGAAGTACACGATTGAGGAGATTGAAGCTGCGACTGAATTCTTCTCAGAGGTTCTCAAGATTGGAGAAGGGGGCTATGGGCCCGTGTATAAAGGTCGTCTAGACCATACACCCGTTGCAATTAAGGTTTTGCGTCCGGATGCAGCTCAAGGAAGGTCGCAGTTTCAACAAGAGGTATGTGACAAGGTCACAGTGCACTTGGAAATGTTTGGACTTTTTATATGGTTATGTCTTCAGAAGTTGTTAACGCGAGAAAACTTAACTTGAAGAACTTTATTTTTATTTTTTTTTTTGATAAGTAACTTGAAGTACTTTCAATATATTCTGAGATTCATTTTGTTGGTTTACTATATAATCTATGGAATTATGGACAGTACATAATTTACAGGTAGAGGTGCTAAGCTGCATACGGCATCCAAACATGGTTCTCCTCCTGGGAGCCTGCCCAGAGTATGGATGCCTAGTGTACGAGTTCATGTCTAATGGGAGCTTAGAGGACCGTCTCTTCAGGAGAGGAAACACTCCACCTCTCTCTTGGCAGCTTAGGTTCAGAATTGCAGCCGAAATTGGAACGGGCTTGTTGTTCCTCCACCAGACTAAACCCGAACCCATAGTCCACCGTGACTTGAAACCTGCCAATATCTTACTTGACCGCAACTTTGTGAGCAAGATTAGTGATGTTGGGTTGGCCAGACTAGTTCCTCCATCCGTGACTGACAATGTAACGCAGTATCGAATGACCTCCACGGCAGGAACTTTCTGCTATATAGACCCAGAGTACCAGCAGACAGGCATGCTGGGAATAAAGTCGGACATATACTCCCTTGGGATCATGCTTCTACAAATAATAACAGCAAAACCACCAATGGGATTGACTCACCATGTGGAACGGGCTATTGAGAAGGGGAACTTTGAGCAAATGCTTGACCCAGTTATTCCTGATTGGCCGGTTGAAGAGGCCATGGGCTTCGCAAACATTGCACTCAAGTGTGCAGAGCTAAGGCGGAAAGACAGACCGGATCTCGGCAAAGTTGTGTTGCCAGAACTTAACAGATTGAGAGCACTTGCTGAAGATACCATGCATCCTACTTTGCAAACTGGGAGTCCAGGACACTCACCTAACTATAGCCAAGTTTCGCTACAACTAGTGAGTTGATTTATTACCAAGTATTTCTAACCATGTCATCATATTTCCGTCTTTAGCTAAATATTGATGTTTTTCTTCTTGTTTTTCTTTTCAGGAGCATACCAGTTGTCCTAACTTTGCGCAGTCCGATGATGGCTCAAGAAGTCCTTCCAACGAGAATTGATAGGTATTTGCTCGAGGAAAGATTGACCTAACAAGTTTAGTTTTTGTAGGTAATTTTAAGTCAAAATATGAATACTGTCTTGGAGTTTTATTTTTACCTTGTCCTTTTATCACCTCAAACATGTACAGTCACAGAGAGCCAATGATGAGCTCACACACGACATTAAAAATGGTAATGAAGAGATCATAATTCATAACTAGTAGGGCTATATATGAAGAAAAATTGTGGAATAATTTGCTTTGATTGACACTGGAACTAATTTTCACGAGAGAAGTGGAATGTGGATCATTGTATTCTTTTTGGACTTGCCTTTTTTGTAAATATACTTTGTGCTCGTGGAGTAAGAAAATCCTTTATTAATCATTACGTAGTCATGGTAATTTTGTAGACCCTAATCTGACCGTTACAGTTGAACTACGTTTCACAGGTACGACCAACTAATAACCGATTAATTAAAATGCAGCAGCAGCCACATGACAAGTTAAATCATCAAGGGGCCTTCTCCCATCACCTTTCTTTACAAAGTTGAATTACATGCCCCGTAGGATTTCCATGTCCAGAATACGTAACTCATCCTTGGCGGCAGTTTCTCGCCGTATCAATGTAATGCGCCCTCACACGCTTCACACTTCACACTACATAAATATAAATTGATTATAGAAATAATTTATCCAGAGTATAATGTCCATAAAGATTGAATTTTTTTTTATCATTATATAGGTCTCATCATATTATTTTTACATTTTTTCAAATACAAACACTTTCAGTCCAATTATCAATTAGAAATCAAGAAAAAAAAACATTTATATATTTAAGCCAACTCTACAAAATTGGCCTCCCTTACAACCTAATTTATCATTGCTATGCCAATTATTCACGCCTCTGTATCTGTCAAATGAACCTGGAGATGCCTATTTCCACAGACAAGCACTCACGAAAAAGCTTCTACTCATCCCAAAAGCTTCTGCTTCTCTAGGTTACAAGTCTACCAGGACTCAATAGCTTCTTCAACCTTTGGTTTGTTTTTTGGTCGCCCAGATCGTCTCACATCTTTACTTGACAAAAGCTCCAATGCTTTCTCTAGGGTGACATCTTTCGGCTTCATACTCTACACTCATGTTTCAATTTCCCACCACATCAGAATTAGTTTTCAAAAGGTTGGATGCACTAAAAACTACCAGATCTGACAGTTTGCAAAAGCTTAACATAATCAACAGCTTCATGACAGACCCCACTAAAATAGTACATTTTCTTCTTGACATCCATTATCCTTATATTTTATATAAATATAT
Source organism: Theobroma cacao (assembly GCF_053813885.1). Classification (NCBI taxonomy): domain Eukaryota; kingdom Viridiplantae; phylum Streptophyta; class Magnoliopsida; order Malvales; family Malvaceae; genus Theobroma; species Theobroma cacao. Next base: position 68,653 of record NC_142647.1, read on the forward strand.
ATATATATTCTTGATATTCTGATATCTTTGGCTTACATCTCCCAGAAAACCTTCCATGGGAATGTCTATATGCATTGACGCACCAATATTAGATCTTTTGCCTCCCGTGACAGCATAATCAAGCAATATTATTTTTGAAGACCTCAGGCCAGTTATTGATGGCAAATAAATCACAAACTAAACTACAACATTTTTCCATCACCATCACTCGAATAAAAACTTACCTTAGGAACAGAAGCAATGGTGCGTCGATGGCGAACTGAAAATCCGACCTTTGCAAGCTTCAATATCACAGGGTGCCCATCCTTAGGATGTTTTCCCTGCCAAGATGTGTAAAAATTGAAGTTCAAGGAAAATTAGCAGCATTAAGAAAACAAAACTAACTTTAGAGATGGACTAGCATACCAATGTCACAGGGTATCGTAGCAACTCGAGAGCATCTTCAAGGGTGATAGAGTCCACATTCTTTATCTAAATGGAAAAAACAAGATGGAGATTGGTTTTTATCCAGTTTGACATATATCAAAGAGTATTTACAGGTGTGACCAAAAACAATATAGAAAAATATTTACAGGGTCACTTATAGGCTAAAAAAGAGGCATTAATCCATGTAAAAGCCCTTACATTCACAACTGACTTCTCCTGTTTACATTGAGTATACTAGATCACACCACCATTTGGAACTTTTTCAATTATCTTTTACTTATCAAAAAAAAGAAGGGGGTGCTAGGAGAGCTATAACTAAAGTTTTATCTAGCTGGTGTTAAATTAACTGAAAGTGCTTTTATAGCAAAAAATGAGAAGGTGCTTTTGTAGCAAGAAAAGAGATATGACCTGATCAGCGCTTTTAGGAAACAAAAATCAGCACAAGTATCTAGGAAACAGTGCAAATATCAAAAGGTCCTTTTGGTTTAATGGAACGCTATAAAAGGTATAACCATACATGAGAAACAGAGGATCGCTTAGGTAAATAACCCATCCTGTCTTCACCAAGCTGCACATAGTATCCATAAGGGCCATTCTTTAAGAAAACCTGTTTGGGGAGGGGGGAGGAGGCAGAATAGATGAAGAAATAATTTGAGTGTCTAGAAATAACAAATGGAAACAACAAACGAAAATGAAAATGAAGATCCAAATTCTTGTTAACCAATACAAAGACCAAGATTTAAAGCAAACCTTTTCATTGGACCCTGGATTAAGACCTAACAATTTTGGCTCCTCAACAGAGTTGCCCTTTTGAGGGCTCTCTTCTTCCTCCTCATCACCATATAATGTCTTAGCAATATACCTATATAAAAATCCAAAAGAATCAACCTAATCGTCAAACAGATAAATACAACTGCTAGATTCTTGCCAGGTCTAACATACAGAATACACACATACACACACACACACACACACACACACACACACACACAAGTACATGTATGTACATATCAAAACCAAGTTAATATCATACTGCTTGACACTTACTTGCACTTTGGATGTTGATTACACCCTATAAAATAGCCTGCACCAAACCTACTTACTTTGAAAATTAATGTTCCATCCATGCAACTGAAACAAGGAAGGAAAAGGTTATGGCAAGCTTTATTTGAAAGAGTGAAACTGATTAAAATAACATATATATGAAAGCTAAATATATGGCAACAAATAGCTGTGCTTAGCTGAATCTCTTACCCTTTTCCCTGCGAAGTTAAAAGTTATTTCCAAAGGAAATGACATAAGGTATACTTCCATAGTGTGCAGTGTTTCTCTCATTATTGAACCAGTTATATTTGTGTGAAAACAAGCAAGTTAAAGAAAAGAGAAGGAAAAGACAAAAGCATAATTCTTCAGGAACTGTTTGTTTTATTGTTGTTTTGAAATGGATTTTTAGCTCCAAATGAATAGAGGTTGGAAAGGCTTTGGTTGGAACCCACATTGAAGCCATTCACATACAGTTAAAACTGAGTTACTTTTTCCTCTAACACATTTCCTACCCAAAGCTTATAATTGTGTTACATCTTTTATAGAGGGCAAGCAATATTTGCAATAAAACCTACTTTTGTCACTACATTTGCATGTGTGGCAGGGTAGCCAGACACTAGCAAGACAAATCAGCTGAGGACAATAAATGCATCGCAACAAACAACAAATAAGATAACAAATGCAGCAACAAATAGCCTATCCTCTTATATCAAGGTTGAGAATAGGCATAGATGCTTAACTTGAATAAAAGGCCACAAACCACCAAACCTAACTGCTATGGCGTAACACCACTTAACAGCATCTGCCAACAATTTTCTTCCACACTCAAACTTTCACCAAACTCATTGTTGGATATAGGGTTTCCATCAAGTTATGCCAGAACTAGACAAACATCAACTTAATTAGAGAGGAGGGGGGTTCCCTACTGCATTTTCTAGTGTTTAAAAGGATGCACATGCCTAACCCCTTATTGAGTTATAAAAAGAAATAAAAATCTAAGGATTCCATAGTAGCCACCAAATAATATTGTATTAACTTGCAAGGAAATTGACAAGGGAAGTACTAAAATCAAGCTTACAACCATCAGTGGAGATTTGTGTGTAGGTTCAAAGATGGGATAAAGTGAGCCAAACTTGACGCGTAAATTGTCTTCATGTCATTTTATTCTTTGTTCATGCATACTTTTCTCTTATTTGCATAATACTATCCTTATCCAATCCTTTCCGTCTCCACAGCATTGTGTAATCCTATTCATATACCCAAGTTTCTCTATTCTTCTACTAAAAGAAAAACAGACAAGGAAAAGTATGGTAGAAATCTTTAAACAATCAGACCAATGCACGCCAAACAAGCCCTTATGGATATCTTAAAAGGCTTCAGAGTTCATATTGAACCATAGAAGACTATTTTCACCGAGGAGGTTTGCAAGAAATTTATCTTAACAAATAGTCTTTACTCTTCTTCTTTTCTTTTCTTTTCTTTTATCTTACATTTCTTTTCAAATTCAATAGTTGAAGCACATGGAAGCAACGAGAAGTGAAAAAGCATACCTTGGACACATCCTATTTTTATTAGGGAGAGAAGCAAACAAGAAATCTCCAAATGTCTTTTCCAACATCTTTTCCACCTGCATTATGACTTACTATAACAACTACAATTTTGAAATGGAAATATTGTAAGATCCAAAAATGTGACAAGTTGGTAAGGGATTAAGAAGCCCTAGAATACCTGATGAATATGAACATTCTCAACATGGCTACAATATGAGCTGAAACGTGTCCAATAGTCCCTGAGTAGGCCTTTCCATTCAGTTAGGCCAGCAGAAACATTGTCAAGCTGAAAGTACAAGCGACATGTGAAAACAAGTAAATAGCAGCATTTTAACAAAGAAATTAACCACATTCCAAAGATTTCCAAATCAAAATGATAATCTACTTAATTAAGTTAAAGAATCAACATTTTAAAACTATCAAACTGAAAAGTCTGTATACTACAACCACCAAGCAGTTTGCAACTTACCTCTGTCTCCATATCAGCAGTAAAACTGTAGTCAGTGACCTCGGAAAAATGGTGTGAGAGAAATGCTGATACCTAGACACGACCCCAAAATATTAGAGAAGACTAGATTTAATAGGCCACTTATGAATCACTAATAAAAATTAATTATAAGCCCAAAATGTTTACATAAAGTAATTACTATGTTCCAACGACAAACTTGAAATTAGTCTAATTCTGTAAGTTCAATAAATGTTCCAAAGCAAATGACCAAATAACATGTGCTTGAAGACTCAATGTGCTTTCTACTACAAAATCAAATTTCACCTTATATTTGCTACATGGACAACTACTTATCACTGATTGCAGTAAGAACTGTCTATTGTCAGTTTTACCTGAAATATTAATTCCCTACATGTTCCAATCCTGGATTGGAGGTTTTAACAAGCATCAAAGCATCCATTTGAGATGTCCTTTTTATGAACATACCAATATCTACCTAGTACCTACTATTAATATGATAAAAACAAATTTTCTAACCTATTAAGTTAGGCAAAGCACAAGTATAGTAAACCACAAATATAGCAAGAAGGCCATAACATACCATGCGACCCCGAAATTCAGGATATAGTACACGATTTTTCACTGTCACATAGTTTCTATCCTGATTTAACAAAGAACAGGATGTTAGAATATGCCATGTCAATATGAAAGTTGAGGTAAATAAGTCCAAAAAACTGTGAGAGTTGCAGACAAAAGGGTGGGAAAAGTTGCACATATCATAAAATCTATGGCATCAAAACACACAAGAAGAACAATCAAACTATAAAATAATTATGACTTCTCTTGTTTTTTACAAATTACTCACAAGCTTGTCTGCCATAAGAAAGAAACAAAGCAGATAAGCTTCTTCTGAGTGACTAAAGACTCCAACACAAGGAATTAAATTCAACTAGGTTTTGACAGAACTTAACAATTCTCCACTTAATTAGGCCATTCTGACTACTCAAACATTAAATTGATGTAACATTTTATCTTTGTCCTTGCTATGAGAAAGTGGAGAGGGATAATTCCAGTATGTTCATGATGGGCCAACCAATTCTAAATAGTTAAAATTCACTAAATTTTAAATGCAAAATATTTTGTTCCATTACTGTAGTTTAACTGAGTTGCCAACCAAAAACTATTATTTGTGTCTTCATGTGATGATCAAGCTTTAGAGGTGTACATGCATGCACATGAATGCATGTTATTAACCCTGCCTTCAAACAAGAGCATTCTGTTACTGAGCCGCTTAGATCATTTTCGATAACATGCACAGATCTGGAATTTGAAATTAAAACATCAAGCTAACGTCAATTTTAATCAGATATAGGTGAGTTTGAAATTTGATCATTCCACACAATTAGTAACCTGCAAAACTTTCAATGTAGATGCATATGTTGAAGGTCTTCCAATCCCAAGCTCCTCCAGTTTCTTAACCTGTAAAATGCAGCATTATGGACATAAGAAAGCTCCAGTGAAAAAGATAAAAAGCAAGCATAAGCAATTAAGTGTCTCCCCTCCTCAGCCCCTATTACATGTGCTGAGAAAGAAGTTAAAAGGAAATGTAGTTGGATATTTTAAATCATCCACACCAAAGAAACACATATGCAAAAATGAAAAGAAAAGAAACAATCATGATCCATGCAAAATTGACAAGACGTACCAATGATCCTTCAGAATAGCGTGCTGGAGGCTGAGTATGATGCTGCTTGAGCTCTACTTCACCAAGATACAATTGATCCCCTTTCTAGTAAGCAAATTAGTCAGTAACAGCACAAAATAAAAAAACAAAAGTAAGAAATTACCAACACTATCAAAATCACCGCAACACATTGCTACATGATCTAATGGTAAAGGGGAGTAGCGCACTGCCGTATATTATCTCATTACAAACCTCTAAAACAACACTGATACCCTATGAAAAGTAGTTAAAAAGATGACATAGACAACCAAGCCTAAAGGCAAGCTGAGGAATATAATAGAATAGAAAGTTTAAGATGGATGCATCAAGGTAGTCAAAATATTAAAATTTCAAATAACCAATAGATAAAGTGAAGAATCAGTACCTTCAAGGAACTAAGAATTCCAAAAGCCTCAGCATGCTCATTTGCCTCATTATTTTTAAATTTGATTGTTTCAGCTTCAACATCCTAGAAAATTAAAATAAAATAAAATAAATAGAAAAAATATCAATATTTTTAGAACACACTAGCAATCATGTTACATGTGTTACAAGTGATTCTTTGTGTTGCTAATACATTTCTAATATAGAAAAGTATTCTCAAATCAAATCACTCAATAAATAATCTGAAATCTCAATCAAAATACTCAAATATCAATAATTAAATACACAACTATCTACCATACCAATTTCAATCCAAAACCTCCCAGAAACTAAAATAACATGAGTATTTATAACTAAACCCTAATAAAATGCAAAATTATAACCCTACAACCCTAATACTTGGAAATGGAATAAAATACTAATTAATATCAAATAACCAGAATAATCTAAAATAGCCTAAATATATGTTAAACTGCAACAAAACCCATAAAATATAAAATAAAGTACTAGTTAATTCAATCTCCCAACTAGCATATTTCCATCCTCCATTAATTTCCTTTTATTATAATTTAAATTCCTATAACATTGAGATTGTAGCACAAATAAGTAAAAATATTTCACTCTTATTTATAAGAATTTAGTAATATTAGAATTGGGGAAATACAAACAAAGCAAAAATAAGAAATCTCACAACACATTGAAATTCAATTTTCATGAGAGTCATGCCGTCCTCATTAACTAATTAAAATAATTAACTCAAGTTACAAGTGATTTTATACCATTAGAATTAAGAAACATAAATAGATTATACTTAGGAGACTTTATAACCAACCAAAATATAGTACATACTAATAAATAAAAATGGATTATTTAGAAATACTATATAGTTTGATGCCTTCTTATGTCCAAAAAAGAATTTACCAACATCTGTGATTTTATACTATAGACATGGACAAAGTAGACAACCTTACATATTAAAATTGAAACAAGCAACAGTTAAATTAAACCATCGAAACAACCACAACGCATTCAGATTGTCAAGTTGAACAAGAAGGTGTCCCACATTCATCCACATTACACGCTGAAAGAAGTGGTCAGAAATAGTATGCAGAATAAAAAGAGCCCACAAGAAATACCATAATTATACCTGATAAGCAGACTGATATCCAAGAAACTCTACTCTTGAGCATGCAGATCGGAAAATGATGGACTCATCACTATTCCCAATTTCAAGTTGTATCTGCTTAGAACAATTATCAGTAGGTATTATATAGATAATAGTATAATAGCTAACAATTATGTAGATAACAACAAGACCATTGGATACATGTCTACATCTGTAAAGAAGAAAGAGAAAGATAAACCACAAGCAAGTAATATAAGATACAATTTAAAAAGAGAGAAAGAAGATTTTTCCAGAGGAAGAGATCGTTGCAGCCTTTTTCCACCAAAAGATGGTAACTAATCAAGCCAGCTTATTCTGATTGAAGTTTTTAACTTAAATGAAGCAAAGAATCACCATATAAGCATATGATGTAAATTTACATTCCGACCTGCTCTATGGTTGCAGGTTCCATTTGACAAGCCATAGTCCTTGACCAAATAAGAGTGTACAACTTCAATGAATCTTCATCAAGTACTCCAGCAAGCATTGCTGACATTAAGAATATAATATCTGGCAATGAGATTTTCACAGTGTAAAATATAATATGTGCATTACAGTTCAAACTAGAAAAGAACTTATACATGGTAACCTCCGAATATTGGTGGGTCTAATTGCTTCATGAGCCTCTTGAGCATTCTTCACCTTCTTAAAATACTTGCGTGCACTTTCTGGGGTAAAACTTGTTCCATGTCTGCAGAAATTAAGTTCTTATTAACAATCAATAAGTTAGAGAAAGAGAAAATTTGTCAAATTAATTAAGGAGGAGATTAAACTACAATTAACAGGTGCAAATCAAGGAAAAATGCAATAACATATTTTACTGCACTAAAAATTAAAAAAAGAAAAAAATTGATAACTGTTTGACCATAACAATAAATTAGAAGACAGAGGTAAAAGTGTAGGATACACGAAAATATACGTTACAGATATTGATAATATATCAATTATTCACTTTAAACAACCATACAGATATCAAACAAAATTTGGCATTAAAAAAATGGTTAAATATATGTGCTTAGCAGCATAGGCTTATTGACAGGGATATTAGCATTGTAGGGAAAAGAAGATAAAATTGTTGAGCGAAACAGTTGAGATAAACATAAGTCACCTTTCCATAACCAAGGAGCGAATGTCTTTAACAGCGTCATCAGAAATCTAACACAACAACCAGAAAGAGAAGTATTACAAACCCCAAAAGATCCCCAATGAGACATAGAGATTTAAGATAGACACATGAAACAAAGAGAACATGATAAACAACATATTCATACAACCGAAACTATGATGTTAGTTCTTGTTCTACCACAGTAGCATGCTACTGTACCAAAATAATCCTGCAGATGGCAGGCAATACATTAGCTAATTTTCATATCCACATCAATTGTATGAACACAAAACATGGAGCACTCTAATAAGTAATAAACTGAAAGAGAATATATATACAAGATAAGTATCAGTCTTGCCAAGATAAAAAAATGCATGCCCTCAACAAACAAATGAAATCCAATAAGGACACTCGCAATGGCAGAAGTCACCTAGAATGTTCTCCACCCTTCCTGACTGTTTTTGGACAAGAAATGTCTGACTATTGTCTTCCCATGAGTCCAAAATAAATTTACAACAATAATGTCAACTGTTGCTAACAGGTCTTACATATGATTTTACGTATGCTTTTTCCTTATCTTAGAAAAAATTGAAAGATGGTGCATAAAGTAACCAACTAATAGAGAAACAAAAGAATACCCACATGTAGTCCGTCTGTTCTGCTGTATGTTATCAGACCGGCTGCCTTACCATCTGACAATTGAATCCCCTCATAAAGTCTCTGAGCAAGCTGCATTTATAAGGTTTGAAAGCAAAATTGGTAAAAATACTGAAAAATCAACCAGATATTCATATGTTAGGGCAAGTGTGATGTCAAAGCAACAGTGAAATAGAGAAAAAAAAAAAGGAGGTAAGAAACCATACATATAATTTTGGAAATTCTTTTCTTTTTTTTTTTTTAAAATGGAAGAAATAAAGTATGTCAACATTTAATAGTTCATCAATCAACTACAAAGAACTAACACCAAACACTGCAGTCAAAACAGAATTAAACATGTCATGGAAGAAATGCCATCACCACCTAAACAAAGTCTTTCACAAAAGAAAAAAAGAAAAGAACAATTGCATAAATGAGTCAAAAGTAAAGAAAAATTAGAAAATTAGAACCTTTCAAAAGGAAAAGAATATCAAACCAAAATTCATTAGAGAGAGAGAGAGGGTTTAAAAGGAACATTCTAAAATTTCACCGGTTTTACACTATGAAACTAAAAGAAATTTAATCAGAATCAACAACTTGCAAACCTTCATTGTATATGTTGCAGGAAAATTTAATTTGTTAGCAGCATCCTGCTGAAGTGTTGATGTTATATAGGGGGTGGGAGGGTTTCTTCGCATTGTGTTTCTTTTAGAGCTGATCACTCGAAGGTTTTCCAAATTAATCTTCTGTTCAATGTCCTTCGCCCCTGTATCTGAGCTGATTGAGAATTGGCCTAACTTCTTTGAATTATAATGAGTCAAGTGTGCAGGGAAAGAAGTATCTTTTACTGGAACATTTGATTCTTCAATTTTCAACTGAACCTCAATAGTCCAATACTCCTGTGGCTTAAACTCATCAATTTCCATTTCTCTGTCACAAATAAGAGACAGGGCAGCTGATTGCACTCGTCCAGCCGACTGGCAACCAGGTAGTTTTCTCCATAAAAGTGGTGAAATGTTAAACCCAATCAGATAATCAAGAGCGCGTCTAGCGAGATAAGCATGAACCAAGTTAACATCAATTTCTCGTGGTACTTGCAGAGCACTTTTGATGGATGCCTCAGTTATTTCATGAAAGACAACTCTTGCTACATTAAGTTTTTCACCTAAAGCATCCTGTTGTTGCAACATCTCAAAGATGTGCCAAGCAATAGCCTCTCCTTCACGGTCTGGGTCTGATGCAAGAACAAGATTTTCTGCTCTGAGGAGTAAGGCAAAGAGAATGAGAAATTGAAAAATATATTAACAAAAACAACTGAAAGAATTGATAACCATCACAGATGATAACAATAACATCTATGCTTTATCGCTTAAATTATATTATAAGACTTCTGGTGATAAGACTGATCTGAAGAATTTCTTTGTAGGGAATAGAAAGGGACATGAAAAATATACCCACTTAAGCAACCTCATAAATGTGGATAGCTTAAACCAGATCATAAGACTTCACAGCACAAAATTGATCAACAGGAATTTATTGGAAGCGATAGAAAGGGACATGAAAGGACACCCATTTAGTGCAACTTCACATGTCTGTCATAAGACCTCTGACCAAAAAATTGATCACAGAATTTCATTGGAAGTGCTAGGAATGGACGTGAAAACATACCCACTTAGTGCAACCTTAATGCTCTTAAGATGCGTCCATGCAGCACTAGGGACCTCCCACACCATGCTAAAGTCATCATCAGGTCGCACAGATCCTGACCGAGCAGCCAGGTCCCTAACATGACCATAGCTAGGCAAGACTTCAAACGTATCACCAAGGTATCCCTGAATCACCTTTGCCTTTGTGACAGACTCAACCACCATAACAGACTTCCCAGTGGGAGGATATAGCTGCTTTAATGGCCTTTGTCCCTGAGATATATGTTGTGGTGTCTGTTTCTGAGCTGCCTCATTAACTGCTTTCATAGGTTGTCTTTTTCTACTGGAGCTCCTACTTTTCTTTTTGGACCGCAGTTTTGTTGAAGCAGAACCATCATGGGCTTCAGTGGGTAAGTTTCCAGTTGAATTTCCCTGGAAAACTGCAGCGTTAGTTAAAATATTACAAGATTTTACATGAACTCACACACACACACAGAGACGTAGATATAGATATACATATGTGTATGTATGCGTATACACATATGTACAATATGTACATTAAAAAGCCCCATAAATCCCAATTCTTGATAGCATTTATTAACTGCCAACCTCTGAAGCCGGCGTGTGATGCTGGCCATTTTTGCTATTATTAGAGATCCCTACTGGAGAAGCTGTTTTAGAGCCATTCACCACAGGTGCTTCATCTGAAACAACAGTGGTAGAAATCGGTTCCTTGTTTTTCTTGCTTCTTGACTGCTTTTTCTTTTGCAGACTAACTTTAGATTCTGGCTTAGCATTGGTAAGCGGTGAAGTTGAAGTAGAGCCTGGATTAGCATTGTTAAGAAGTGAAGTTGAAGTAGAGTCCAGCTTACAATTGCTAAGCAGTGAAGTTGAAGTAGGTGATCGGAAAGGTGCACCCTTGATCCCATTGAGAGCAGCCACTCCCTTTGGCTTCTTCCAATGCCTATTGAACCCTCTGAAGCTGAAGCCACTACTCCTTCCATCTCTGACACCCATACTATCATTCTTGGTTGCCAATCGAGGGAATTGAGAAAAAAACTTTATGGAAAGAGGCACACAAGCTGAGGATGATCTGATACAATTGAAAGAAGCACATGTAGAGATTATATTTCTATTACGAGGTAGTGCATAAGTTAAGTGGTTGGGTAGCAAAGCATATGTAGAGGTACTGTGAAGAGTTGTGAAAAGATTCAAGTGTTGACCAAGTTTTGGGTAGCTAGGCATGAGCCTTGAAGGTGGTCTGAGTTTCTTAAATTTAAGGTGAGATGGTCTTAAAGAAATAATCTCGACTGTCTCCAACTGCAATGAAACACCAATGCCACTATCAGTTTATAAATCAGCAAATCAAATTTATGATGCATTCTTTTAACTATTTACTAGTACGAGCTCAATTATGAAGGAAAGTAATAAATTTCCCCAAAATGAAATATACATGCATATATGTTGAGTTTGAAAATAAATTAATTCTAGTTTTATCAATGACCAAACAAACTCTATCGCCGCAGTTGATAAAAGTGCATAACATGGTAGAAACTAAGATAAAAGAGAAATGTAATAAAAAGTAAAAAACCCAATTTGAAGTAAAGATTCATTCTTTTTCAAGTTCCAACCGCAGAGAATGAGTGGAGCAAAAAAAAAAATGGAAATTGCGTTTGAGGATAAATGAGAACAAAAAACCTTGGGCATCACTGGGTGAAGACGCAGTGCTGCACAAGAAGTAGTAGAAGAAGACAACAAGCACCTCTGCATTACCCTTTGAATCCTTTGACGCAAATTATTTTTGGGGTTTGGAGGAGAAACAAAGAGGAAGGCTTCAGGGTTTAAGGATGATGAGGCCCAGGGTTTTTCCTTCGGCATGGCATTATTTAATATCATATTTTATTTAAGAGAAAGAGAAATAGATATGGGTCGGGTCAGTTAAATCCGGAACACAAAAGCCCATGGATATGAAGGCCCCCCATTTGCGAAAGCTCTCGCCTCCGCATATAGTATAGAATTATAAAAGGGATTGGAATTTCTTGTTTGAATCAAAACTCAAAAGCACATCTAGGTGTCTGCCTCTCTGCTTTCATCCATCGTCGACCAGGTAACAACAAAGAAGCCATATTTCTTTCATTGTCATTGAATTATTAGTTTATTCTAGAAACTAGATTACTTTCTCAGTTTCTGTGTGATTGAATACTACATACTGCTCTGGAAGAAAATTCTCAAGCTAGCTAGAGCAGTGTTTAACTAGGGTTTCTACTTTCCACAACCTTTGTTTCGGATCAGTATTTGGTAATTGCTAATTGCAATGCAATTGACTAACACTAGTATATATTTTTCTTTGTTATCACTTTCTTTTCTAGTATTTTATAAGATTCTGCTATAGCTATGTAGTAGAACAGATACTGTATAAATCCTTTGGTTAAACCTTAAAAGTGTGAATGGATGCAACTTTATTTTCTAAGCACTTGCCTTTCCCTGCAACTCAAAGCTATACTAATGTCTGCTAATCTTACCGCTGCTTTTACAGCAACACTGCATATTAAAAGAAAACACAAAAATAAAATGCCTGTGTTTTTTGCTCTAATGATGAATGGCTCCTTTTTCTTGTAGGAGGGCTTCCAAAGCCCAAAAATTATTTTTTTCCCCTTTTTTTGGGGGCCATTTGCATTATCATCCTCCAACACCCTTATGGATCGACCACCTCACAATTATGCAGCTGCTTCTGCCATGGCCTATGCCCAACAGCAGCGACAAGCACCCAATATTCAACAGCAACAGCAGTTTGGATTTCATCCCCAACATCAACAGTTCCCTGCAGCAGTGCATGGTCCTCCTTTTCTACCCCCACATCCTTCTCAATTCCCTTACCATCCCCACATGCAGCAGCAACCACAACTCCACCCTCATCCCCCTCCCCATCCTCAACTTCTTCATCTTCAGCATCAACAGCAACCACCACCCGCTTTCCCTTCACATTTGCCTCCTCACCTCTTGTCCTCACCTTTCCATGGCCTCTATGATTCTCCCCCACCCCATGCTGCTCCCCCATCTGATCCTGAGCTCCAGAAGCGTATCGACAAGCTTGTTGAGTATGCAACTAAGAATGGCCCCGAATTTGAAGCCATGATCCGCGAAAAGCAGCAAGATAATCCTGATTACAGTTTCCTCTTTGGTGGGGAGGGAAATGGTTACTACAGGTACAAGCTTTGGTTATCTATGCGTCCTCCAGGTGGCCCGTATCCTTCCTTTTCACCCTCTTCTATTCCTATGATGCATCCTCCCCCAAATCCTGTCATGCACCCTTCTTCTCTAAGTGCGCCTCCAATGAGTGCTGTTGCTGCTGCTGCTGCTGTTGGGGCTATGGTTACTCCACAACTGCACCAACCTGCATTTCCATCATTTTTTGATCAGCAGCACCACCATCAGCATCCTCAGCCTTTTGCTGCTCATGGCCGAGCAGAGTATGATCAGTCCTTCAAAGGCCTTTCTGGTCCACTTCCCTCTGATGTTGCAATGGAGCTTACTAACGTGCTTAACAATCTAAATGGTACCAAAGAGTCAATCAAAAGTGCCAAGATATGGTTCATGCAGAGGTCTCCATTTGCTCCAGCTCTGGCTGAGGCACTTAGAGATAGGGTATTTGCTTTGGATGATTCGGAGAGGCAATTGCACGTGATTTATCTTGCCAATGACATTCTTTTCGACAGGTACTTTTCTATTGGTGTATGGTTTCTGATGTTTAGTTTGTGGATGGCTCTTTAGGCATATTCTTTAATGGCTTCTTGTTTAGTTGTTGGCAAATGATCATGAAACATTTCTTTTTTTTCTGTGTACATGATCCCTTGATACCATGTATCTCTTCTTCCTCCTCGTGTTGTGATTGCCTTAAAAGCTGTTTTTTTTTTTTACTATACCTTTCTAGTATGACCCATATTTGTGTAATGTAATTAATTCAGAAATTATAATTGAACGGTCATATTCTAGAATTAAGGCTCTAGGTCTAGATCCCTTCTCTATATGCTAAAACTTTATTATCTGATATCATGGTTCCGCCTCTCAGACATGGGCCTGACATTTTCCCATCTTGATTAGCAATTAGCCTTTTCAGTGATTTGCATACATGGGATTGTTAGCTTAGATCAGATGCTGGTGAACCTGTGAATGATTCGAATTGGATTAATTTGTTGTTCAAGGGTCAATGTTAAATTATTGTAATTAATATTCATGTGATGTAATTAATTCAGAAATTATAGTTGAACTGTTATATTCTAGAATCAAGGCTCTAGGTTGCTTCTCTATATGCTAAAACTTGATTATCTGATATCACAGTTCCACCTCTCAGACATGGGGCACATGTCTTCCTATCTTGATTATGAGTTAGTCTTATTGGTTATTTACATACATGGGATTGTTATCTCTTATCAGATGCTGGTGAACCTGTGAATGATTCAAATTGTATTAATTCAATTTTTCCAGAGTCAATGTTAAGTTATTGTATCACTGATGCACAAGAATAACTTAAAAGCAAGTAATTTCCATTCACCAGTCCCTGGAAACAATCTTAAGTATTGGTTTTTTTTTTCTGGTTTGTGCAAGTTATCAATTGTTTTCAGACATTATTAATCATCCATCATTTAATTTTTAATTTCTTGTGATTTTAATTATCCAGTTATGTTTATTGATTTAGTGAATAGGTTTTGAATCATGCATAATCCTTTATCAATTATGTAATTAATGAGTAAAGATACATAACCTTAAACCTTTGTGATATCTGAAACATGCATCTGATACTGTCTGGTAAATTTGTTGGCTTACAAGATATTCTAGGTTCACATACTAAGACAACTTATCATAAGAAATCAACTTACATCAGCCTCCTTCTTTATAAAATAGGCTCACCTTACTTCTTCTATTTATATCTGTCAATCACTTCAGGACCAAGATTTAATCTTTCCAGAAGTCCTATGTTCTTCCTAGTGTGATTGTGCTTCTTCTTGTTTGTCTGGATGCCGATGCTGTGTTGTTCCTTCAGATCCTCCTTGACATTTCTTTTCGATATTTGCAGTTTGCAGAGAAGGGCTAACCCTGATGACCTCGATAATGAAGCCCTTGCATTTAAACCTGTATTAGGTTCCATGCTTGCAAGAATATACCACAATCCTCAAAACAAGGAGGAAAACCAGTCACGGTTACAAAAAATTTTGCAGTTCTGGGCATCCAAGGAAGTTTATGATCAAGATGCTATATATGCACTTGAGAGTGAGATGATGAGTGGACCACCAACTATTTCTTTTCCTGGGCCTCCAAAAGAATTACCTGCTGCTTCAGTGGAGCCCTCAACACCTGCAGGTAGCTTCTTCTCCCCCTTTCTATTATTTAAATAAAGGACCTAGGCTTTTCATAAAAATGTGTCATTTCATGTATTTCTAATTTCCCTTTCTCTTTGTTCTTTCATATAATTTTACCATGTAGGAATATTACAGCAGACAGCAAACAATAATGTCTCCCTGTGGCAGCCTGACAAACAAAGTTCTATTCCAAGTATACTGGACCAAGAGCTCCCTGATAAACAAGGGACCCTTGCCTTGCTACCATCTCTGGCAAACCAGCAATTTGTTCCAAATTCAGGCCCTACTGGGGCTTTTCCAGGGTCTATGCCCTTAAATTCTAATCTTCAGCCACCAAGCCAACAACAAGCAAATGTTGGTGAAAAGTTGCCCCCCTATCCACTTTTCCCACCTGGTCTTATTCCTGGAATGGTCAGAAAAATGCAAATTGGCAGTGGGGTGCCTTATTCTCCCCTGAGTCCTTTGGATATCCCGACAGTTATACCTCCATCCAATGTATCGCCATCAGAAATTCTTGAGAGAGTATCAAAGTTTTTCAAAGAAATTGGAGAGGTCAACCCTTCTGAAGGATCCTTGAAATCCGATTCAAGAGATGAAGACGATGAGTATGGTATTGAAGCTCCTGTTCGTAAGGGTGGAGCTTGCATCCCTCCACCCCCTAATCTGCAGGTAGACCCAGATACGGGAACTTATGCTGATGGAAGTGCAGAACACAAACCAGGATCCAGTGGCGTAGGAAGATTAGGACTTGGAGCAACAGCTAATCCCAATGAAGCAAGTCAATATGATGATGTTTATACATCTTACAGAAAACAGAGAAGCACCTCGTACCACTCATCCATGAGTGCACGAGCTGCTACAAGGTAAAGCCTGTCAAATATGTCTAGATATCTTTCAGGGTGGAAAACAAGGAGTACTTCGGTAGCTCGTTTTTTCTGCTATTATTTATTAAAATTATCATTCCTTTCTGCAGCTAAGCATGTAGAAACATACAAGTTGACTAGTTATGCTAGATAAAAAGACCATGAGGGGGTTTAATTAATTTTCACACTGACATATAAGTAGGAATTTTGGGTTTGAAAGACAGGGGCTTCCTTCTGCATATGCTGAACATTGTGTAGAAACAGGAACAAAGTAGTTATATGCTTCAGCAATTTAATAAGGTTGGATCAGCTGGAAAAGGATCAAGCAGTACTGCCACGAGCAGCAAAGGCTATAATCAATTATCCTCTTGGGGCAATACTAGAGTTACAGTTACACCTTTGAGTGTTGAAACTTGAAAATGCTATGCCCATGGAAGGCACAAGCAATGGTGTTGTTATAGAGCAGGTTATGAATGGTGTCAGAATAACAATGAGGCTGTAGTTGTAGACACCACTGAATTAAATTTCCCTTGGTCGAAATAGGCCCATTAGATGACGGAATTGATCCAGTTTGCATGGTTTCCTTATAATTCATTGACGAATCTCGTCTGGGGTCTGAATCAGCCTAACTAGGCATTAGGCCCTCCTTCCTCTAAATATGTAACCCAACTTGCGATAATTTCCAGCAGTACTGGCAGTCTGGCACTCCAGCACTAGCAGCAGTATTTATTTCCTCTATCGGATGGGAAGCTGGCTCTCAAAGCCCATTTCATACACAGGGAGAATGATGTGAACGTATATTCGAGTTAAGAGGGAGACAGAGTCAAAAACTAACAATGGGAAACCGCAGCACCAACAGAATCAAGCACACTAGTTTCACCCTCCAAATATCAAATGCTTTTAACATAACAATTATTCTCTCTTTAAGGCTCGGTTAATTTTCAACATTGGCAACCCCTATTAATTTTTTTATGCTACTAGTTTGTCTGTTTGTTTTCAAAGTCTTTGACTTTTGAAGTTTCAGACGCCCCAAGTCCCCTTAAAAACCCATGCATGCAAATCAACTTTCACTCACCATTCGCCAAGCACTTCTTCCCTTCTTGTTTAACTAGGTCTTTACCAAAACTAAGGCTGCAGCAGGGTGTAGCATATATATATGGTATAACTCATGGTGATGGACGCCTCTTTCCTCTCCCTTCTTCCTTATGCAATTCTCGTCATTGCTGGTCTTTCACTTGTGTACCTCATTCACAGACGCATAGCCCCTGTGGCCTCTAAAAACCTGCCACCAGGCACCACCGGTTTGCCTTTCCTTGGCGAAAGCATCCAGTTTCTTAGAGCTGGCCAAAAGGGTCACCCTGAAAAGTTCGTATACGATAGAATGACCAAATTCTCATCCAAAGTTTTCAAAACTTCATTGCTAGGAGAAACAGCGGCCGTCTTTTGCGGTTCAACAGGAAACAAGTTTCTGTTCTCCAACGAGAACAAGCTTGTTACCGCATGGTGGCCTAACTCCGTCAACAAAATTTTCCCTTCCTCTCTTCAAACTTCTTCAAAACAAGAATCAATAAAAATGCGAAAGCTCCTCCCCAATTTTCTCAAACCAGAAGCACTTCAAAGATATGTAAGTGTCATGGATATGATTGCACAAAGGCACTTGGCCTCCAGTTGGGATAACGAGCAAGAGGTGACAGTTTTCCCTCTGGCTAAAAGGTTTACATTCTGGTTGGCATGTCGACTTTTTTTGAGCATTGAAGACCCTCAACACGTTGCAAAATTTTCTGAACCTTTCAATGCTTTGGCTTCTGGAATAATATCTATTCCAATTGATTTCCCAGGAACACCCTTTAACCGTGCTATCAAAGCATCCAATTTGATTCGAAAGGAGTTGAGAGATATTATCAGGCGAAGAAAGGTGGACCTAGCAGAGAATAAGGCCTCACCAACACAAGATATATTGTCCCACATGCTCTTGACAGCAGATGAGAATGGACAATACATGAATGAGATGGAGATAGCCGATAAAATTCTGGGTTTGCTTATTGGGGGGCATGACACGGCTAGTACCGCCATTACTTTTGTTGTTAAGTACCTCGCGGAGCTGCCACAAGTTTATAGTGAGGTTTTGAAAGGTAAGTTTCCAATAACAACCATCTCTTGCTTTCTAGTTTCTTTGCCAAAATATTCACTTAAAAGAGTATTAGATGTTAAAGTATATATATCAATTCAGTCGGCGAATGAAATACTTAATTCACCTTCGCAGAGCAAATGGAGATAGCAAAATCCAAGGAACCAGGTGAGCTGTTGAACTGGGATGACATACAAAAGATGAGATACTCGTGGAACGTAGCATGTGAAGTAATGAGGCTGGCACCACCCCTGCAAGGGGCCTTTCGAGAGGCCATGACTGACTTCATCTATGCTGGATTCTCTATTCCAAAAGGGTGGAAGGTAACAAACAAATTTACTTGGTTTAAACACAACTCCTATAGAGCCATAACATCTGTTGTAATGATTCTAAGCTAAGCACCTTTTGCAGCTATATTGGAGTGCGAACTCGACACACAGGAATCCTGAATGCTTCCCCGAGCCAGAAAAATTTGATCCAAGGAGATTTGAAGGGAGCGGACCAGCCCCTTACACATTTGTACCATTTGGAGGAGGACCAAGGATGTGTCCAGGGAAAGAATACGCGCGATTGGAAATACTCGTTTTCATGCACAATCTGGTAAGAAGATTCAAATGGGAGAAGCTAGTTCCTAAGGAGAAGATCATAGTAGACCCAATGCCCATGCCCGAAAAGGGCCTTCCTGTTCGTCTCCTCCCGCACAAGTAATTATTAAGCAAGGATATTGACAACACAAGTAATTATACTTTCCAGCAAACTCAGATCCTAAAGTTATCCCACTATTTCTGCAGCTTCATATGTTTGTCGAATAAGGTCTTCATTACATGAGAAAGGATCCCATTTACCCGGCCCAACTTCAAAGGCATTCTTGCTCCGGCAGAATTTCCGCATGCATTACAACTTGTTTCAAGCAATAATAAATTTGGGCAAGAAGTTACTATCCTTGCCCACTGATATGAGCCAAGATTTCTCACTTAGAAGTTTGGCTATGAATGATTTTCTAAATCCATAGTGGAAACAAGCATTCATGGTGAATTAATGAATCCATGTGATTGATTAAAAGCAAAGTGGGTGGGGAAAACTACCGTAGCCATCGCCTCCAAAAGCTTTAGTGTCTTAAACATTTTTCAAAGATAAAAGCATAAAATAAGAATCCTTTGTTTCTCTATCCAAAATAACACTTACAAGCATCAAACTTGAAGAAAATCTTTATAGAACATGAGCTGCAGCACTGCTCTAGAACATCATCACGAAGTTGTACGAATGTTATCCGGACCAGACCAGACCACAGAAGAGCATCACAACACGCTCTCCAAAACCACCCTGTGGAGGCGCACCACATCTGTGCAAGAGTGAAAAAAATATTAAGTGCATTAAGAACTCTCAGCGTAAAGCAAAATTCAATCTTGTAAACAACAAGAAAGCTTCAGCAAACCAGTAGATGCCATTTGCAAAAACGTTGATAAACAAATATTGCGAGCAGAACTCTATTCTTCTCTACACCAACTTATCTGCATCCCAAACTTTAAGTTAAGGTCTAAAAGGAAGAATTGGTCGATATTCACAATTGAAATTTACTCAGGTGACAATTCCAAAAGACACTAGAAGGAAAGCAAGGTATTAGATAATGGTGCCTATAAAGTGCCTGAAAGAATCAAGTCAATATAGTATTGACATCAATTCCACATGCCCGTGCACGTTCTGCCAAGAACTCTGCTTTATGGATACGCTGGCCTCCTGAAATTATCTCCTCGCCTAAAGGATAAGGAACATTTCCACAAGTTTCAATCAATTGAATCACACAAATGCAAAAGGGCCCAACTAAAAGAAATTTTGCTTTCATTAAAAAAATTATTATAATAAAACATTACTATAAGCAATGGGGAGAATCGTAAGCTTAAGATCACACCAGCAGTGCAAACACAAAGATAGCAACAAATGTAAGCCCAGAAAGCAAAGAAAAGAACATGAATGCCATTATGTGATTTCAGGGGATAAAAAAGACGAAGAAGAAAGCAAACATTAGATCCGTATTCAACATGAGCATGTTAATTCTTTTTAAAGCTATTTATAAGGTGATTATTTCAATCCACTGAACCTCTTGTTTCTCAAAGTCCACCATGAATGCATTATGTCATGTCAGGGGATAAAAGCAAAGAAAAAGCATTGATCATGCAAATTCAACATGAGAATGATAATTCTTTTTAAAGCTATTTAAAAAGTAATTATTTTAATCCTTTGAAGCTCTTGTTTCTCAATTACCACCTCTATCTTTCTATATATTATCACCATCGATTGATTTACAACTCCATCCATGCAGCACAACAACCACATCAAGAGTGCCCCAGATTTTCTTGAAGATCATTTCTAGTTTCATTTAACATCCCCACTCATTATTTATTGATAATAGGGTTATTCTTGATACTGACATAACAGTTAACAATTTCAGGTCATTCTTGGCACCAACTGAACTATATAACCTCATGTGACTAAACTATGGCAGGGAAGCAGAAACCATGTGAAGAAATCAAAAAAAGTAAAACCCCAACCAAAACATACTTAAGCAGAACAAATTGTCACAACCCAATCTCGGGCCATGACCGGCGCATGAGTTTAATAGACATAGCCCACTTGGCCCAAGCAAATATTTCTATGAAAACTTGTTCATTAGTCGATCTGTCCCCCATTTTCCTCTAAGGTTCATAATTTATAATTTTCAATAATAATTTCTTCGGGAATAAATCATGGCAACCAAGCATATACCATTCTCAAAATAGTATTATCACATACCAACCTATGGCAACATTATTAATCAAACTACACATATAGTGTTTACAACAAATCTCACGATTTACATTTAAACAACATATACACACGCAAAGACCTTGACTACTAGCGGAGTAAGTTTGCGCGTGGGTACTAACATTGAGTGTCATGGTAAACCTACCGAAATATGGGTAGGAGGGGCACCTCGACCTAAGATCCAATTACCTCCAAATCTGAAAACCAAAACATGAAGTTGAAAAGAATGAGTATAAACCCAGTGAGTGAACATAGAAATGGAACAAGCAACAATACGAAAGGTTTTAGGAAACACGATACATTAATATAAAAACAATGCAATTTATTCTTCAAAAACCAAACCCGATACTATGATGTCTTTTAACTCATTTTGAAAATATTTAGGAATTTCAACTTTCCACATTCAATACAATCACATTTCATTTCAACAACATCTTTATAGCATTTGTAAACATGTATACAAGAATTTATGTGTGTGTGTATATATATATATTCCATATATATATAGATATCCATAAATATTTTCAAACATACATCAAAGACATCTCGCTTACTCCCAAAATAGTCAACATGGTTCAGTGCATATAACCACCGTCCTCAACTCAGCTCATGTGCACTCCCACACCGCACATAGCTAATATTGTCATGTGCACTCCCACACCACACATAGTTATTATCGTTATGTGCACTCCCACACCGCACATAGTTATTGTCATCATCCCGAGCTCCCATACCGTACACCACCATCACCATCATGTGCACTCCTACACTGCACACGTACGGTTATAGTTATCATTCAATATTACCTTTCAAGGCATAGCACACATAACAACATATAACAAGAATCTTTGCATAATAATACATTCCACATAGTTCATTATTTTATTGGTCATATACATAGTTGCACAATCCAACATTCAAGGAAAATGATATTAACCGTTATACCACTAGTTTAGAACATCTCAAGATTTCAATTGGCAATTCAACATAATATTTCAAACACGTGATTTATCACATTATAAGTTTAACAACATAGAGATATCACTCGTGAAAGACTTGTTCCCATGTATATTTTTAAATTAGTCAACTAAGAATATTCAAGTACTTCATTCAAACACATGTGCATTTGTCCAAAACACTTTAAATGCAAGTTCACTCACCTTAGTAATGCCACATTGTAAAACTAGCACCAACAAAATCTTAATCCAAGTTAAGTCTTGAAGTACTATTAGGACCTATATTTACGAATAAACAATAATAACCTCAAATATGTCATAAATTTGAATTTAATAATTCTAATAAATATACACTATATAAACTACATTCTAACCTAACATTTAACCTAGAATTCTTGTCTAATTCACAAACCCATTAAAATAACTATTCAAATTTAAAGTTTCTTTACCTTGGTGAGCTTGGGGTATAAAAATTAACAAACCTTAATAATTTCAAGGAAAAGAAAATTTGAAGAAAATTAGAAAATAAAGTCTGAAAATATAAACCCATAAATTCTAAAATTTAAGAGTTGAAAATGTATACTTATTAGCTTTAAAAATGAAGATCTGAAGCTAAAAGTTTGAGTGTTGATGAAGATGGAGTATAAATGAAAAATGAAGAAAAGAAAGAGAGATTTTCCTTTCTCTCTCCTAGAGTTCGGTTGTCATGGAGAATGGGGTTGAGAGTTGTTGGTTTGGTGAACAAAGAGGTAGGAGAAGGAAGAAAAAGAAGAAGAAAAATTGATTTTTTTATGGTAAAGAGAAAGGTGGCGTCGAGAGGAAGAAGAAGAAGAAAATGATGATGCCTTTTTGGGAAAATAATGACCCATTATGGAGAAAAGAAGGAAGAGTCAAAGCTTCCTAATGGTACCATCAAACGTGAATGGGTGCCTTAATCCACTAAAAAATGGATAATCCACCAGAAGTGGATAACCCATCAGTTGTTGATCACCCACTAAAAGTGAATGTATACTTGTAACCTACCACAAGTAGATGAATACTTTTAACGCACCAAAAGTGGATGGATACCTTAACTCACTAACCCACCAGAAGTTGATACCCATTAAGAAGTAAATGAATACTTGGAACCCACTAGAAGTGGATAAATAATGAAAAAACAAAAATGAAAAGAATAAAAGGAAAAGAAAACATATTGTTATTGATGTAGCATGAAAGATTATTAGTCACGTACATGTTCTATGTCTTAAATTTTATCAAGCATCATTGAAAATTAAAACATCTTATGATAATTTTAACCATAGTCAAGTTGTTATAGCACATCAAGATGTTTGTCCACCTTGAAAAATGAATTAATTATATAATTGGTAATGGAAATATCCATTGTTGATTTTCTTGTCCTGAAAAAGGAATTGATTATTCGATTGGTAATAAAAATATCCAAAAATAAACTTAATAATAATTCGTATATTTTAGTATAACTATATTATGAAGATGCTTTAATATGTTTTTCATTATATTTAAATAATATGTTCTTATTATGTGTTTTAATTTTACATTTAATAGTCTTTTATGTTAACTTGTAAGTTTCTTATTGTATATATCTTATTTATTGAATAAAATGTGGATATTCATATTGTTGGACCCAAGATCTATGATGTAAATATATGTTTAGTAGACATTATTATAACACACATTACATTTAAAGATAAGAAATATTTTTCTTACTTGACAACAAAAATAAAAATCAATGTCAATTCAATATCTAGAAGTACAAGATTAATTGAAAGCTCCAAAAGAGTTAACATTTTGCTATCTTGAGGAATAAAGTTTGTAATAGAGGATGTATTATTTTCTTTTTAGTCTCAAAGAAGTTTATTAAGTTTTAAAGATATTCGTCTGAATAAATATCATATTGAGACAACGAATGAAAAAGACATTTAATATATCTATATTACATTTATTATCTCAAGTAAGAATTAAGCTTCACAAATATAAGAATAATTAAAACTCATAGTAAACCAGAAATTTACCAATGATTTTAATATTTTGCATGACCGGTTGAATCATCTTGGATCAATAATGATGCAAAAAAATGATTGAAAATTTATATGATCATTCATTAAAAACAAAAAACAATTTCAATCTAATGAATTTTTATGTGCTACTTGCTCTGAAGGTAAATAAATTATAAGGCTATCATCAGCTAAATTTGAGATTCAATTTTCTACGTTTTTTAATAATATTTAGGGTCATATGTGGATTCATATATCCACTATATAAACCATTTAGATATTTTGTGATTTTAATTGATGCGTCGACTAGATAATCACATATATGCTTATTATTAGTTTGCAATTTGACATTTGCAACCATTCATTTGCAAGCACATTTTCTTGATTATATAATCAAGATTATTTGTTTTGACAATACTGGTGAATTTACATCTCAAACCTTTAATATTACATATTAGTTGGAATAACTATTAAACAGCCTATTGTTTGTGTTTATAGTCAGGAACCAAATATATCCCATCTAAGAATTTTTTGATGTGCAGTTTATGCTCCAATTACTCCACAACAACGCACAAAGATAAGTCCTCCAAGGAGGTTAAGCATATATATATATTGGATACGAATCTCCATTTGTAATTTAATATTTATAATTATTAATAGGCGATTTATTCATGGCAAAGTTTATCAATTGTTATTTTGATGAAACAATTTTTTCAATATTAGGGAGAGAAAATAAGCAGCTAGAAGAGGAAATTCTTTAAAATAAATTATCATTATCTAGTTTAGATCCTCGCACAAATCAATATAAAGTTAAAGTACAAAAGATAATTCTTTTGTGAAATATAGTAAATCAATTGCCAAATGTATTTACTGACTTAAAGAGAATAACTAAATCTTATATACTAGCTTCAAATGCTCCAATTAACATTGATGTCCCTATAAGACAAGGCATATCAGAAGCGTGAGAACTAATTGATTCTAAAGATAAAATATTCAAAAAAAAAAACAAATATTCAAAATGGTCAAAAAGAGAAAGTGGAAACTCTAGAGGAAACCCTTGACATAATTGATAAACATTTTAAAAGAATTTAGGTACCTAAAATTAGTGAAAATAAAGATATCTCAATAAATAATATCATGATAGGAAAAGATAGAACCGGTAAATAAACGTTGACAATATTTTGTATATAATATAAAGCTCAATATTATGAAAGAAAAAGCAAGATTTTAACCTTATATTTATTGAAGAATGTAAACATAGAAGTAATTGGCCAATGTCGAAAGTCGTAATTAAGGAAGAATTGAATTTATTTACAAAATATGAAAAATTTGGACCAATGGTTGCACACCAAATAATGTTAAACCAATAGAATATAAATGAGTATTTGCGTGAATATGAAATGAGAAAATTGAGATTATGAGATATAAAGCACAATTGGTCGTATAAGGTTTTACCCAAAGATCTGGTATTAAATATACAGTGATATATTCTTTATGATGGATGCAATTACAACTTTATATTAACTAGTTTGGCAATATATGAAAAGATTGAAATGTATCTAATGAATGTAACTACAGCCTATTTATATAGCTCACTTGATAATGATATCTATATGAAAATTCCTAAATCTATATGAAAATTCCTAAAGGATTTAAGTTACCTGAAATGTAAAATTTGAATTCTCGAGAAATTTATTCGATCAAATTAAATAAATTTTTATATAAATTAAAACAATCCAAACACATATGGTATAATGGCCTTAGTGAATATTTATTAAAAAAATGTTATAGAAATAATTCTATATGCTCATTTATTTTATAAAAAGATTTAGATATGAATTTATTATAATTGCTATTTATATTGATGGCTTAAACATTATTAAAATTCCTGAAGAGTTATCAAAAGCCGTGAATTACTTAAAGAGAGAATTTGAGATGAAAGACCTCAAAAAAAAAAACAAAATCTTGTTTGGGCCTTCAGATTGAACACTTGACAAATAAAATTTTTGTCCATCAATCAAATTATATCGCAAAATACTAAAACAATGTTATATGAAAAAAACATATCTATTGAATTCACCAACAGTTGTAAGGTCTTGAAATGTGAAAAAAGACCCTTTCTGACCTCGTGAGGTTAATAAAGAACTTATTGGTCTTAAAATACTGTATCTTATTGAAATTGAAACATTAATATATCTTGCTAACAATACATGACTTAATATATCAATTGTTGTAAATTTATTAGCAAGCTATATTTCTTATCCAACTCGAAGACATTTGAATGGAATTAAATATATACTTCAATATCTCCGAAAAACAATGGATATAAGTTTATATTATTCAAATGCATCAAAATAAAATTTAATTACTTATGCAGATATATGGTATTTTTTTTATCAACACAAAACTCGATCTCATACAAGTTTCTTATTCATAAGTGGAGATATGACTATTTCATAGTGTTTTGTAAAACAAACTACAGTTGCTACTTCTTTTAACCATATAAAAATTTTAGTAACTTATGTGACAAGTTGTGAATGTGTCTGGTTAAAATCTACAACTTAACATATTTAAGAAATGTGTGGCTTATCAACCAAAAAAGAAATTTCAATAACGTTATATGAGGATAATAGCGTTTACATGACATAGCTAAAGGAAATATACATGAAAGGTGATAAGAAAACACATAATTCGTCAAAATTCTTCTTCATTCATGATCTTCAAGAAAATAGTAAAATTAATATTCAACAAATTCAATCAAGTGACAATATAACAGTTTTGTCCACCGAAACCTTTCTTGCTGTAACATTTGAAAAGTTGGTAAAAATGATTGAAATGTATCATTTAAAAAATCTCTACAATACAACCATCAAAGAGAGTAAAATACGCATTGCACTTTTTTCCTTTATCAAGGTTTTTCTCACTGAGTTTTTCTTGATAAAGTTTTTAATGAAACAATATTTCAAAAACATATTCTTGAAAAGATTATATACTCTTTTTTTTTCACTCGAATTTTTTTTCATAAGGTTTTTTCCTTGTAAGGTTTTAACAAGACATTTTTAATACAATGAATATTCAAAAAAGTGTTATGAACAAATATGTAAATATCTATTATATTATGACCCAAAAAGTACAAACTAAATCAAACAATCCAATAAGCAAGATATAATAAACGTAATATGATTTGAACTTTTAGATAAAATTAGATTAAGACTATAATTCAAGAGATTATTGACCTATAAATAGATATCTCACTTCACTTGTAAATACATATTTGAATAAAATCTTCTTACTTCCTCAAAATATTTTCTCTTATATTTCTTTTATAATTGTTCTTTTAAGATTTATTTCATAACAAATTTAAGTTTGTAGCAAACTTCTTTTGAGCAATACAAAAGTAAATTTAACCATGTGACAAACATACGCATCATTTCATGAATGAGCATATTAACTCATCAAACACTATATACGTACACTATGCTCAAAGAGACTCAATCACAAAACAAGGTTATGAATAAAGCAGGCAAGGACTAGCCATGCTACAAACCTGGCCCTCTCTGATATGAACTCAACAACATAACAAGGGTGAGTTAATGAATCCATGTGTTGCACAGCACGACTACTCAAATACAATTATGTGAACATGATTAAAAGTAAAGTGGGAGGGAAAAACTACTGTTTTACCATGTCATATATTTTTCAAAGATAAAAGCATAATAAGAACCCTTTTTAACTCTATCCAAAATAACACTTATAAGCACCAAACTTCAAGAAAATCTTTATGGAACATGGGCTGAAGCACTACTCTAAAATGTCATCAGGGGGCGATTCTTTGTGGATCACGAGGGAAAAGCGAAGTTTTGCGAATGTTACCCAGACCACAAAAAAGCATCACGACACGCTCCAGTCCAACTCCAAACCCACCATGTGGAGGCGCACCATATCTGTATAAAAGTAGAGCAAATGAGCACATTAAAAACTCTAAGCAATTCAATCCTGTAAACACCAAGAAAAGCTTCAACAAAATAGCAGATGCCATTTATACAAACATTGATAAACAAATATTATGATCAGCACTAACTTATCTGCATCCCAGACTGTAAGTTAAGGTATAAAAGAAAAAATTGGCAATATTCACAATTAAAATTTACTCAAGTGACAATTCCAAAAGATATAAGAAAGAAAGCAAGGTAATAGATAATGGTGCTTAAAAGTACCTAAAAGAATCAATATAGGTTGATATTGTATTGACATCGATTCCACATGCCTGTGCACGTTCTGCCAAGAACTCTGGTACATGTATACGCTGGGCTCCGGAAATTATCTCCTCGCCTAAAGGATAATGAACAGTTCCACAAGTTTCAATCAATTGAATAACACAAATGAAAAGGGCTCAACTAAAAGAAATTTTCCTTTCATTAATAAAATTATTATAATTAAACATTACTATAAGCATCAATGGGGAGAATCATAAGCTGAAAATCACACCAAAAGGGCAAACACAAAGATAACAACAAATATAAGCCAAGAAAGAAAAGGACATGAATGCCATTATGTCATTTCAAGGGAATAAAAAAAAAGAAAACATTAAATGCGTCTTCATCATGAGCATGATAATTCTTTTTACAGCTATCCAAAAAGTGATTATTTCAATCCACTAAACCTCTTGTTTCTCAAATACCACCATGAATGCATTATATCATGTCAAGGGATAAAAGCAGAGAACAAGCATTAAATGCACATTCAACATGAGAATGATAATTCTTTTTAAAGTTATTTAAAAAGTAATTGTAAAGAGTTATTTTGGTAGAGAGAAGACGTGTTGCAATGAGTGAATCGGAATGCACTAAAGGCGACCAAGAGAAAAATAGGAGCAATCCTTGAAGCTTAAGTGATTTAGTGGCAGGTGATGAAGAATAAGAACAGGTGGAGGAAGCGACGGATTGCGACAAATAGAAAGGGCGGAATAAAAAAATTGTTTAGAGGAATCTCGAGTGAGCTTTTAGGATAATCTCTATTGGGTTTCTAATAATTTCTCCTTCTCTTCCAATCTCCAAGGCTCTCATATTTATTCTGAACAAGAACACTTTCTTTTCTTAAAAGTAATTAGGAGAACACGTTCAATCATAACATGCTTATCATAAAAAAGCACGTTAAAAGAACAACTTATTGGATATGAAACTCAATCATAGGAGAACGTACTTATCATGAAAGAACACGTTGAAGAATGACTCACGAGATATTAAGAGAATGACCATGTAGTTGGGTAGTAGACATTAATTTTAGATAGTGGAATAGTGACACTTGATGGTGCACTGCGTGTACTCTTAAGAAAAAAAGAAAAAAAAGGTAAATCACATGTACTTTAAGAAAAGATTAAAAAAAAGTCCTCTTAACTCTCTCTATATTTGAGTCACCAAACCAAGCTTTATAAAACATCTTAAAAGCGAAAGTAACTCATGAACCTCATCACTCGTTCTGAGTTACTTGCACTTCTTCATATAAATATTTGTTCCTAGGCGCTTTCGAGCTTAGAACGCTCTTGGGCACTTCCACGCTCCAAACACCCCTAGGCGCTTTCACGCTTAGAACGCCCCTAAAAGCTTCTGTGCTTGGAACTCCCCTGGATGCTTTCGCCTTTGGAACTCCCATGAGCATTTTCACACTTAAAACGCCCTTGGGCACTTCCACGCTTGAAACGACTCCAAGCACTTATGCACTAGAACGTCCCTAATGTAATTTTTTCTATAGCACATTACTTCAAAAATAATAATTAGAAAAAAATGAGCATTTATATGTTGCCCCCTGCATAAAAGTTCTTATGAAGAGTTTTACGCATGAAATATATATATTATTTTTATATTTTTCAAATAATAACTTACAAATTATTATTATTATTATTACGCACTTAAGAACGTTCTTGGGAGCTTTTCGCAATTGGAATGCCCTCGGGGGTTTTGCAATTGAAACGCCCTTGGGTGCTTTTGCAATTGAAACATCCCTGACCGCTTCTACGCTTAGAAGACCTTTAGGCACTTCCGCGCTTGGACCTTCCTTCAGTACTTCAACGCTTGAAACACCTTGGAAGCTTTCGCGCTTGGAACCCCCTTGGGTGCTTCCACGCTTAAAACTCCCTTAAGCGCTTCTACGCTTAGAACGCCCTCAGGCACTTTCGCGCTTAGAATGCCCTTATGCTTTATGCCCTTCAAAAACATTTAGCATAATTTTACCCCTGCATGATAATTTTATTATTGAAAATAAAAATTTCATATATAATGAAAATATTGTGATTAATAACATGTCTTGTTAGATTTATGAAGTAATTCCTTGCCATTGATAAAAACTGTAGAAAAAAAAAAGTAGAGATATGCGGGAAACAAGGAAATGTAAAAAAAAAATAGTAAGAAAATTTAAAATGTTAGATTCTTACTAGAAAAATAATTCCTCAAAGTCTAATAATTTTGCAGAAATTCACAATCAACTTCTCAAATTTCTTTGAACAAGTTTTCTTTACAACAATATTTTATATATTTTTTATATTGTTTCTTCTTGTTTCTTTTTTTAAATATTACTTTTATAAGGGAGAAATGAAAGATTTTATTTTTATTTTTTTATTATTTATTTTGCAACATAACTTTTTGTACAAAAGGTTTTTTTTTTTTTACGAAACTAGCATCTTAATCAAATTTTCTTTATGTATATATTTAATGATTAATATATTTTTCTACATGCTTTGTTTGGCATAAAGATAATAAACAACCATGGGACATTAGTATAAAAATATGAATAAACAAACAAAGATGAAACATTAATGTAATTTTAAAAACATAATAATGCGTAGGTAAGAATGATAATGAATAAGTAATAATAATGTATGAATACTTATTTATTTAGTGTTAAGGAGTTTCACTTTTTCATCTGATGACTAAGACTTATTTTGCACCAAGAGTTCGCTACAGTGAGTGTGGTAGAGTTGCTCTTAAAAACAAGAATATTGATATAGCTTCTCTTTCTAAGAAAATGTGAGTAAAAAGGACTAGCAAAGCTTCTCCTATGCCTGAAAAGTGGGATGATGATGTCATTAGGGAAGGAGGAGAGGATTGCTTCTGGGAAGTAATACATGTAAACCAAGCGGATAGGTATCCATGTGCTTCTGTTGGCTATCATTGAGTCCGCATTTGTACTGAAACAGCTCCAGATAGAAGGCGTTCAATCAATGTTTCTTCTCTTAGGGGTGTTCTATCAATGTTTCTTCTCTTAGGGGTGTTCTGAATACTACTCACAATACTTTTTCTGCAAGAGGTGTTCTAATACAACTCACAATGCTTCTTTTCTTGGGTGTTTTGAATACAACTCACAATGCTTCTTATTTCCATGTGTTGTCTTTTCCAATGATAGGTTGTAGACTTAATGCTTTAGACACTCATTTGGAAGGCTTTCATGACATTCTATTCTTATTGCAAAACTTAGAGCTTTTGGAGCGAATAGATGGCTTTACAAAGAGATCGAGAGATGGAGTTGCAAAGAAAATTAGATAGCCTTTTTAATTTTGAGCATGAGAGATCTTCCTCCACTCAAAATTTCTTGTTCTTGTTCTTTTGTAGACTTGTTTTCTATACTAAACACTTACTTTGCTTTCTTCATGGTTTAATTTCGTCACTTATAAACTGAGATACTCTATTCCATATTTCACTCTTTACAAACATGACCGTTTCGCATGTATCACTGCGCAGCTGAAAAGGGGTTATCCACTTCACATTAAGAAGAATAATCCTCAACTTAATATGAAAGAGAATAACACATCCTTTTATATAAACATTTAAAGCTGCAACCTATTTCTGAATAACAAGCTATGGTCAAGAAGTTATTGATAAAGCTAATGACTAATAGCATAATATCATTACAGCCAAATTATGAGCGATAAAGCATGCAACTGAAATATGAGCGATGAATTATATAGTCAAAGAATGAGCGATAAAGCTTGTGACCAAGTGCAACAATAACATTACAACCAAAACAAGAACGATAAAGCTTACAGTTGAAAAATGACTTCTCTTTTGCAAATATTAAATTTTGAATACATGAAATAATCGGTAGTAGAAATCATAGAAATCATGGATGAGCGAGAAATTGGTTATTCTAGATCTTGTTATTTCTAACCATTATTTCTCCTGGTTGCACTCTTTTATAAAACATTTTGCGTAGATCTCTACATTCATCAAATGAATGACTAATTGTACAATGATAGTCACAATACCTTAGATTAGACTTTTCTTCTGTTGTTAGTGGTAGTAAAACATAAGGTAAGTTCACTTGTCCATCCTTTATCCATTCGTGGAGAAACGCTCTAACTAATGAGATTGAGAATGGTGATGGAGAATCAATCTCATCTTCTTATCCTCTTCTTAGATTGTCTCTTTTAGGACGTAAAAGAGGTCGATGGTTTCTTCTCTCTCTATCTCTTCCTTGAATTGCGTTTACTGTTGGGGTATTTCTCCTCACAACACGACTAGCTCCCTACTGCCTAAGAATCGTATTGTTGGCTCGTCGTGCAGCTTCAACTAAAGTGACAAGAGTAAGAAAAAGTAAGTTTTCCAAATGTACCTTATATTCATCAAACATACTTTGAATGCAAATTTTGACTAGCTCTTTCCCATCATGGGAATCTTGTATGTCTAGCATCCTTTCTTTGAAGTGTTGGATGTATTCCATGAGATCTTTTAAATTCTGTTACTCTCTTTCCAAGTCAATAAGAATTACTTTTCTTGGATAAAGAAGAACTTTTCCCCAAACATCCTGCACATTTGAACCTATGATTGTACAGAACCAAGAGTAAGATTGACATAACAAGTGTAGGTTTTTTCGATAAGAGACTTAGAGAATTCCTTTAACTTCAAATCATCATCCAATCCCACTACTCCAAAGGTCTCCACAAACTTCATGACATGTTCTCAAGCATCACCGTTTTAGCCATTGAATTGCTTAAATTTTAGACTAGTATAATACTTGGGATATGGCTTGACAGCTCTGCTGGCAGAATAGGGCTACTTAAGATTAAACTTTGAAAAGTTGACTCTTATTCTTCTGATTGAGCAACTTTTCAAGCTCTACCTTTGTGACAAAGCTCTGAGTAAAGATTGAAGGACTTGTTGTAGTGAGATTCAACAATAAAGGGATTAGTGGTATTGTGAAGTGAGTCGATCATGTTCTCTCCATTTCCTCCATTTTCGTTCATATTGATGACCACGTTAGTCGCATTTTCGTCATTATGTGTTGGCATTGGTTAAGGTTGAGAAGTTGTGACAATTGAGGATGCAAACTGAGCGATGTTCTCCATCATCCGTTCGTTGTTTTTTTCCAAGACTTGCATCCTTTCTTGGGAAGCTTGGAGCATTTTCATGAGCTCCTAAACATAAGTAGGGACGGGTATTTCTTGGTTGTTTAGAGAACTCACCATATCTTCTAACAAAAAATTTTCGATAACTTTCACTTACTGCAATCACTCCTCTTAAGTGAAGTCGTTAAAATGTAGAGGGTTCTTTTGGTAAGGAAAAAAGACATGCTGCAATAAGTGAATCGGAATGCACTGGAGGTGGTAGAGAGAAAGACTAGAGCAGTCCTTGAAGCAGAAATGCTTTGGTGACAAGTGGTGAGGGATAAAAAAAATGAAAGAAGTGACAAATTACAACGAATGTGAAGGGCTGAATAAAAAGAATGTTCGGAGGAGTCTCAAAAGAGCTTTTTAGATAATCTCTGCTAGGTTTCTAATAATTTCTCTCCTCTAACCTCCAAGGCCCTTATATTTATACTGAACAAGAACACTTTCTTTTCGTAAGAGTAGTTGGGAGAACACATTCAATTATGAAGAATGTGCTTGCCATAGAAGAGCACATTAAAGAACAACTTATCGGATATGAAGCTCAATCATAAGAAAACGTACTTATCATGGAAGAACACGTCAAAGAATAACTTATGAGATATTAAGAGAATGATCTTGTAGTTGGGTAATGAGCGTTGTTTTGAATAATGGAGTAGTGACATTTGATAGTGCAACACGTGTACTCTTAAGAAAGAAAGAAAAAAAATAGTAAAGCACATGTACTTTAAAAAAAAATTTAAAAGAAGTCCTTAACTATTTCCATACCTGAGCCATCAAGCCAAGTTCTCTAATACATCTCAAATGTGAAGGTAACTCATGAACCCTGTCACTCGTTCTAAGTTACTTTCACTTCCCCATATGATTGTTCTTAGGTGTTTTCGTGCTTGGAACACTCATGCCACTTATGTGCTTAGAACGCCCCTAGGCACTTTCGTGCTTGAAACGCACATGGACGCTTCCGTGCTTGAAAGTACACTAGGCACTTTCGTGCTTAGAACTCCCCTGGGTATTTCTACGCTTGTAACGACACCAAGCGCTTATGCACTAGAACACCCATAATGTAATTTTTTCTGTAACGCTACTTCAGAAATAATAGTTAACAAAATTAGGCATCTACAATAATTATTTCAATCAACTAAACCTCTTGTTTCTCAATTACCACCTCAATCTTTCTACTATCACCATGGATTGATTTACAACTTCATCCATGCAACACAACAGCCACATCAGGAGTATTCTAAATATTCTTGAAGATCATTTCTTGTTTCATTTAACATTCCCACTCATTATTTATTTATAAAATAGTTATTCTTGACACTAACATAACTGTTAACAATTCCAAGTCATTCTTGGCACTATCAATACCAACTAAACCAAAATCCTCACATGATTAAATTTTGGCAAAAGAATACCATGAGACACGGAAGCAGAAACCATGTGAAGAAATCAAAAAAGTAAAACCTCCAACCAAAACATACTTAAGCACAACAAATGTAGCGAAACTAAGAAATTAAAAATAGGAAAAAATCCACACACAAGAAAAAAATTGATCTCACGGATTACCTCGAATGAAGACATCAAATGAATTACTATAAAGGGAATCATCATAGCAAGGCATGGTGTAGAATGGCCTTACAGCCAAAGGATAGCGATGCAGAATATAGAATTCAGTGCCGTACCTATGATACACAGTATAATTTTAGTTCCTTCTCACAATTATACAAAATTTAAAACTTAAAATATCGCATTCAGTAAAAAGAAACAAAGGAGTGACAGACAAAAATGTAAGGGACAAGAAATAAGTAAAAGTAATATATTACTTCTCCAAAACTAGCTGGCCCAATTTTCTTTCTGCTTCTGTATTTAAGTCCCCAAGAGGATCAACTTCCACACCAGCATCCTGAACAAACACACAAAAGTTTGAGAGAAGGTAAAGTATCCTCTGAGAAGATAAAACCAAAGCCAACTTAAAAATGGCATGCCCATTTCATAACATACAACAGATCTATAAATAATCCATGGTGTCCCATTAAAGCATAACAACTTAACCAAGCTACTTTCATCTGCCTCTTAATGCTCTTTTTTATGGTCATTCTAATTTATTTTTATTGTACATGTATTTTAGGTCAACACAATGATTTATTTCACCTATTCCCTTTTTGACATGTTTACAAATAAAAAAGGAAAAATATAGCAACATGCGACTTAAATTTAAATAGTAATAAAGATTTAAGATTACCTTCAGCATCTGAACTCCTTCTTCAAATGTAAGTCGCAGGGTATTTGGCTTGTACTGCACATTTATAAATGTCAACAATAGAATATCCATTCAAATCAAAGTGATTAACATTGCTACGTTTCTATCTATTCCACTTATTTTTAACAGACTAATACAAGTATATTTATTAATTCCAAAAGATACAATCACTTAATAGCAATAAAAGCATAGTAATTCTGAAAAGTGGATAAAGACCTTCAAAGGTTCAAAGGGATACTGCCTCGCCACAGCTTCAAGTTCCATCTCACACCTCTCATTCAAACTATCAAACATTGTAACAAATAATCGGTCCACAATGTCCATCACCTGTGCATAGAGGCTCAATTGGTCATTAAAATATAAACAATCACAAAGTTTTCAGGTAGTCATGACTCAAGACAACAACCATTAATTGTACCTCAGAGTAGTGCTTCTCAATCTCCATTTCAACATCAAGACCCGTAAACTCGCACAAATGCCTATGAGTGTAGGAATCCTCAGCTCTATAAACAGCACCGATCTCGAAAACCCGATCAAAATCACCACAGATTGACATTTGCTTGTGAAGTTGAGGAGACTGGGCCAGACATGCAGGTTGCCCTTTGTAGTCAAGTTTAAAAACAGCAGAACCACCTTCACTAGAGCCTGCTATCAGCTTTGGGGTGTGGATTTCAACAAAATCCTCTGATAGCAAGAACTGCCTAAATATCTGCAGAACTTTTCAACTTGTTTAAGAAGCCATTTACAAGTTTAGCACTAAGATGCAACTGGGAAAGGAAGCAAATAATAATAAGCTTCAGCAATTAGAGGCCACATAAAATATGGTGGATGAAAATCAACAATCACATAGTGAAACCACTCTCATAGTTCAACTTGAAGATCTTAACAGTTGATCGAAATGCATTTCAAAGCATATCCAAACCTATTAAATTAAAAATGTTGCAGACACAATAGCATGCAGCAATTTTTGTAATCATATAGTATTAAAAAAGAAAATGTCATAAGATTGGCAAAGACTCAAAGACTGACATTTCCAACTTGGCTTTGGATGCGGAAAATCCCTTGATTAGCAGGGGTTCGAATATCAATAACTCTGAAGTTCAAACGTGTATCCTGATTGACACGAGGAAGTTGCTCTCCAGCCTGTAGTAGAATAAATGATAATATGGTTGAGAATATTACTATGTATATATAATATATTGCATACCAAAATAAAAAGGCGTGAATGCAAAGGGTATATAACATACTTGCAAAGCATTTTCAATTTCAACATCACTTCGAGCAGCATCCTCAATATTAATGGGTAAGGTGGGCATGGCTTTATTCACACAATATAATTTTCTAACTTGAATTTCGACCTGAAACAATTAAAAAAGAGGTGACTGATGGATACTTGATATTATTTAAAAAACAAAGAAAGCAAGGCTTTATTACTATAGAAGAAGGTACTACTACCTGCTGCGTGGTTCCCTTGATGGGATTCCCAGGGACAGATACCACACCGATTACGTCTACGATGGACTCTCGGTTAAGTCCAGCTACAAACTTCACCATTTGTCGACTCACTCCCATTGATTGCGTGGCAGCCAAGCACTGGACAGTGAATCCCTTCTTCCTGACAACCAGGAAGGCCATATTTTTCCCCACCGGTCGTATTGTGTGGGCTCGCCCCCGTATTAGCACCTCCTTCTCCTTCAACTCCTGGGTAAGGGCTCCAACTTGAGTCCTAACCATTGATGCAACGGCTCGGCTCCAATTGCCAGCATCGGCTTGGGAGCAGGACTTGAGCTCGGGGAGAGGGACGTCGCCATAGTTGGAGGAATGGGGGTCCTCCTCGTCAACGGAGAGGGAAGAAGCCGAGGAGGCCAGGGAAGCGGCTTCCTGTCGGCGACGCAACTTCTCAAGCTTAGCAGCTTCCTTTTTGGCAGCCTTCTTGCTCAAGTTGGGCTCTTCCGCTTCCGATGACATGATGATGATAGAGAAAAGAAGCTGGAAAGGTGGTGGGGATGGCGGAGCGGACGGCAGAGTTAGAGAGAGGGAAGGAAGAGGAAAAGAGGGCAGAAAAGAAAGGTTTTATATGGGTAGGGTTGTAAATTAGAATAGTCAGCAGGGGGCATTTAGTCCGAAAAATGCTAATCCGTCGAGGAGTAAACTTTCTCTGAAAGGCGATTAAAAAATGAGTTTAACATTCGAAATTCGTTAATTATCCAATCAAAGAAATGAAAAAATACCCAGTTTTAAATTTGAAAATGATTAAAAGAAAATGGGGGCTTTTAAGTGGGTTACGTTTTTTCCTTTTTTAATAAAGAAATAAAAGATCTCAAGTTCCAATTTATTTATTTATTTATTTATTTATTTTTATAGAATTTGAATAAAAACCAAAATCAAATAACAAAAACCCAGAAGGAAATGTCAAGTAGAATGTCCCAGCAGGAGTGGTTACTTGCCCGGCCTGGATCACACTCATGAGGACCCAATTCAAAGAAAATAATCAGCACGCAGAAATAGCTATTGATACAAATACCATGCACCACTGAACATCTGCTCATAAACATAAATGAAAAATAACAAGTTTACCCAATTGAGAACCTGCATTTAAACAATCAAAGAGTAACAGATATGCCAGGCCCCATATATATAGCTACACAGGGTAACCACATCAATGATCCCCTTCACTACTACAACTACAACACCACTAGTCCAAGTACAGTTGACACCAAAATCCAGAAACCACCAGTCTCAATAGTTACCTTCTCCTATCTCCAACTTAAAAGGACAAAAAAAAAAGTAAAAATACTGATACATACATGAACTTATATGTAAATTCTTACTGCTCCTGTTTTTCCTTTTCATTTTCATTTATATCCTCTTTTCCTTTATCTTCTGTTCTTCACTCTCCTATTCTGGATCAGTCGATTGTCATTGGTTGAGTCATGCAACACCTGAAGCGGGCCTTACGAACAGTTGTCATTATCTCATTTTCAGCATTCTCAAGCATCTTCACAATCTCAGTGAAGGGAGGACGAACTTCTGGGTTAGTGTCCCAGCAACGTGTCATGATCTCACTCAGCACAGGGAGACAATCATTTGGAATGACCGGCCTTACACCCTTGTTCACCACGGCAAATGCTGCCTGCACTGCAGTCATGTTCTGGAAGGGAAGCAAGCCAGTGATAAGCTCCCAAAGTACAATTCCAAAACTATACACATCTACTTTTTGCGTGTAGGGCCGATGTTGTATCATCTCTCTGAAACAGCAAACACAAGCATGGAATCAAAACCAACTGTATTACTAACATAAATAAAGAACAAAACCAAACAATATACTTAACAGATAGACAATATGGATACCAGAGTCAAATGGTCAGCATATTAATGCAGTTTCATGGAGAAGAAAATTCAGTGACAACTAATGACAAACTAAATGCCCAAACAAGTGCACCATTGAGCACCACCATGTAGTTATACATAAGGTGCAAATCAGTTTCCAATACTCCATTTGAAACAGGAAAACAATTCTACTAGAAACATTCTAGCAACATGGCAAGCAGAGAGTCACAAGATGCACTGATGAAATGCTGTCAACTAGTTTCTCTAACAGTAGGGAAGCACTCTAGCAGTGCATACTAAGTCACGCACACAACGAAGAGGAATAACAAATAAACAATTTCATGCCTCAACCTGTTCTATTGACTATGGCTGCTAGATATACACCAGAATAAATCATGTCTGCACCTCAATCCTCTGAAAATTAGGCTCATAACTACACATGGATATTGACACAGCATAAAACATGAGCAATGCTCAAGAATTCCTCCACAAAAATCACCCTATCGGGGCAAAATAATTTCAGACAAGCCATTAAGGTTCAACACACTATTAATTGAAGCAGTAAATTAATTGATCCCTTAAGGTAACCACAGCAATGGATTAACTCATGGTAAAATGCATCGAGTGTCAAAGCTACCGTGTCAAAAAGATTGATCCACCATAATTAGAGTCATTAGACAATTATTAAGATCAGAAAAAACAATTGTGCAATATGGCCACATGAGTAAGCCTCTAGCTTCCTACAGATGGCAAACACTACAACTTTAAGACACTTCGAATTTGATAGGAGCTACATATCTTATACATGGTCGAACATATCTTGACATGGCATTCTGCCTTATCGGATATAGTTATATCAACTCATAGATACACCTCTTGACTTTACATCAAAGTTGAATTCCGAAACTGATATTATTCATTCAAAACAAGTACTTCAAACCAGTCAGAACTTAACCCTCTGCAAAGGTGTTGACAAAATTTTCCACCCTCAGCAACCAACAAGACCAAAGCAAATAGAAAAAATAATTCGTAGAGAAATCTTAACATTGAAATACAACAATCATTTGATGAATCCTAGAAATGTAGTGCACATCAATTTACTTAAAAGGACCAAAAATATTATGGGTAACGATCCATGATACTTATTTTCAAAAAAAAAAAAAAAAAAACAATCCATGATACTTTCTCATCTTCCCTAATTCAGGTTTTTCGCTCCATCATTGCATCTAATGAATGCAAATAAAATATTTCCAATTAAGAGGGCTGCATAATCTTTTGTTAAAATTTTCGGTAATTCTTCCACCACCCTACACCTACCATTTCTATTCTCAAAGATTCTATGGATACACTTTTATTTTTTTTTCGCTAATTTCTATGGATACACATTTAATGGGGAAAACAACAACAATTTTGCTTAATACTCGTCCTCAACAGTTCCCAATCTTACATGAGAGTGTTTTTGGAGGGATTTGATACTGAGGAAGGATTTTAGATTCCAAAAATTAAATTACATCATGTGGGTAAAAGATCGCAGAATTTTGGATAACCACATACCTGCTTCAAAACAAAGCCTTTTTTTTTTAACATTAAATTTCATTCAAGGTAAAATGGAAGTGCCCAAAAACACGAGCAAATCCATATCTGTACACAATCAGAATGGCTGCAAGAACTGTACAGGTTAGCAAAGCTTCAAAACAAAGCCTAAAGAGGTGTTATTTCAAATTATATTCTTCCTTCAACTAGAAAACAAAATACTAAAACAAAGAAAAAGGAAAGAGAAACTCTCATATACTCAAGCTTTGTCGCTGAAAGTCAATTTTTTGTCAGCAATTTCATTGTTACCACAGCAAGTGATATCTTCTCCAACTCCTATTGACTCCAACAAGACCAAATTTTATATTTTTCACTCTCCTCCCCCTACTCTACGGAGATCCCATCCTACACTCCACTTCTGGTGAGCTTTCTTCCCTTCTTATGCTTCAAGATGCCATTTCCAGTAAAGAACTAGTAATGGTAGCCACCTTTTTCTTCTTGTTCTACTCAAATATCTCTCTGGTCGTGCTTCAAGATTGGTCTTCTTTCAGCACATTTTTGAAAAAGAAAAAAAACTCAGTATGTTTGAAGCTATTGGGAGGATGATTTGTTGATGGCAAAATGGCAAGTTTCTGTTTACATCATATAACCCAGGAACAATATTTCAATTTGTGGAATAGTAAACTAAACCACACATTTTCAATTGCTGCATTTTGGATTGCCTCGTTTTAAAATGCTGTAGAAATTGTCAAATGCTCTATCCAAAGATAACCTAAGAAACTATTCTCAGTTTAAACCTAGGAAATTTCTTGGTAACACATACTTGCATGCAATCTCCCTACTTGTGCATGCTTCAGAGTAGGTCATTACTGAGTGCATTGAACAACTTGTTCATCTTCGTCTTTGTAGCCCCTTGCTTCAACACAACTTAGGCCATTATTAAGTACATTGATTCACCTTTTTGTCTTCCACCCTGTAATGCCTTGCCTCAACTTAATGTGACAAAATAGTAACCTCCCCTAATTAAAACAATAATGAAACCTCCCAACCATGAATGGACCCCTATATGCTATTAATTAGTAAGGTCATAGCATAAAAAAGAAAAACTTGAAAAGCTAAATCTTTCTTGCATGGCAAAGCAGAATAGTCTGAGTGTAAAGCAGAAGCATAAGACACCCGGAAACGCACTCACTTTGGCCATCCAGCCTTCATTATAAATTAAACTAAAAACAAAACACAACTCTTAACCCATCTGTTTCTCTGCATCACAATTATACAATGATGTAAAGGCTGCAAACAACATTAAAGTAGATAAGAGGGGAAACACGAAGCATAGGACAGGGCTTGAAAAAAATGAGTGAGAGATCTTTTGGCCATAATGAACTGGTTTGTTCCTACGCATGTGACAGGTAGATTCCAATGCTTGGCAATTAGCCTCTTTGGAACAGAACCATATTAAATTTAGAGAGCCAAGTCATATATACAAACTGTCTATCAGTGCAACCTCAGTGCTGTACGATAAAACATTGCAAACAATAACCTATGAATTCAAAATAATCCCCAGGGAGATTTTGCAACTCCTCTCTTGCTCTGACGCAGCCAATATGGTATAGGTGCTGCTGCCAACAACTAGTCATTGAGCCATATGAAAGTCTACTACAAGGACTGGTCACTATTCTAAATAGATAGTTATATAGTTT
Organism: Theobroma cacao; assembly: GCF_053813885.1. Lineage (NCBI taxonomy): Eukaryota > Viridiplantae > Streptophyta > Magnoliopsida > Malvales > Malvaceae > Theobroma > Theobroma cacao. The sequence goes on from NC_142647.1 coordinate 111,097, forward strand.
TATTAATTTAGAAACAAATTAATGGGTATGTATGACAGCAATCCGGAGAGTAAGGCAGAAACCAAAGAGGAAAAAAAATCACTTTATATGTGTGAATCCCAAGTACATCATAAAGGCCTCCGAAAGCAATCCAAACAAATAACTTTAAATACACCAAAAGTAAGTAGGAATATAATGGGTGAAAGAATAGTATATTCCTATGAAAACCATTCAACATGTGGCTTTAAAATGCACCCAAACATGAATAGGAACCAGATCTCAACATCAACCTCGCATATTACAATCCTATCACATTCAAATCTCATAGTAAGTATATTCACCCTTCCAAACTAATTTAAGGACCTAAATTGATGCATGCTTGATGGGTACTTTATTTATCAAATAACTACTAGATAGTAGCTACATCTATTATTTTTCTTCAAAAAGAAGCCTAATTCATTTTAAGCTGCGAGACATCCAGATCCCCAACACTCACACTTATGTTAGAGAAAGAGAGGGTGAGGCATCAAAAAATTAATCGTTTAAGATGATACATGCACATTCCCCAGAAACCTACCCCAAACACTCTTCTAGATAGACAACAATTATGTAAAATTATTTAAACCTCAAAATGTTCCAGCCAAAAACAGAGAACTCAAAAATTCTAAATCAAATCAGAGTCATGAAGGCAGTGCTTTACTTCAAATTATCAAACAAAAGCATCATCCATTTTAGAAGGTAGCTGCTAGTCAGCACGAAGGGGGTAGCATAATCATATTCAGAATTCAGATAAAGAGGTAGAAGAGTTTAACAATTTAGTTCACATTTTTAAAACGAAACTAAAAGAATATATAAACTAAAAGCTCAGAAGATGGAAACAGAAAATAGCAGAACCTTACACTGCAGGAGTTACCCCTTAACATAACTCACAACAGAAGAATATAAAGATGATCTACAAACAGATGAAGTTAATTAAACAAAGGAGCATGAAACCTTATCTGGAAGGTATGCACAACTTAAGGTTTTTCTTTAAAAAAAAATCTGGAGAGTTCATGCCAACTAGCAAGAATCATCTAAAAAAGATGAAAAAAAATGTCATATTGTAACAGGGAAGAAACTGAAACATATAATAGTCTAAAGACTTACGGAGCCATCCAACGGTATGTCCCTGTCTCTGGTGTCATACCCTCAGTCTGCACCTCAATACGTGCGACACCAAAATCTGCAATCTTTATTGATTTATCAGCGGCTATTAGAAGGTTATCTGACTTCAAATCCCTGTGAATAAACCCAAGCCCATGAACATAGGCCATCCCTCTTGCAACATCCAATGCCTGCTTAACTGCCAATTTCAATGGCACGGCACGATTCTGCCTCCTTGTTAGAAACTGTCGAACTGAGCCTCCCTTTGCATACTCTGTCACAATGCACCATACCATTGGCTTACGACATGCCCCAATAAATCGCACAATATTTGGATGCTTCAGTGTTGCAAGCATCATAACTTCCTGCTGAAACTGCTGCTCCATAACTTGTGCCCTCTCTGGGCTATTCTCTGGCCTTTCCAATATCTTAATCGCAACATCCTCACCATTATATGTACCTCTGTATAACTTCCCAAAAGCTCCTTGAGCAAAAGCTGTACCCATATTAAGTTTTCTTAAATCAATAGTCCACTCATCATAATTCTCCAAGCCCTCAGTTGGAAACCTACCATCCATCAATGCTTGTGCTAATGCATCATCATTAAGTGCATGGCCAACCTTACCAGGACGAAACACACTCTGACCCACAGAGACGGAGTAATTGTGGCGGTTCACAGGCTTTAGACCAGGGTGGCTTAAAATGTGGGTTAGAGAATCATTAGAGCCCACACTACTGTTTTCGACTGACATGGACACAGACCCACCAGCATTACTTGTCTGTAAACTGTCAATAGACATGTTTGTGCCCTCACCAAGTTTTTGGTAAAACCCTTGAGTAAAATCAAAGTAATTGTTATCATTGTTGTTGGTTCCTCCCATAAGTCCAGTAAATTTAGGCCCCTCGACCATTTTCCCAATCATGAATGAAACTCCAAAAGTTAAACACAGGATAAGCAGTTCTCCTTAGCCCAAACTCTTGACACTCATTTGATGGCGCAGTCTCTTTAGGATATGTCCTAAAACCAACAAAAATGAAAGCCTGTGAGTTACAACCTGACAGTAAGTGCTAAAGATTATAGGCAAGCACTTCTTGGGTTTTAGAACGTCACTTGTACTTAATTTATTGGGTTAAGGAATTCAAGAGAAAGACAGAAATCAAGAAGTGCGAGATAAAGTGTCCCTTAGCAAGCAAAGGGAGGTAAGTGGATGATCGGAAATGCAAAGAGAGAAGTAATTTTACAGGGAGAAGATATTTTGGGAAGCAGTGTCCAAATATCCAGCTCCCTGCATTTTTTTCATATATAAATAACGGATTTTCAAAAGGAGAAAATAGCTAGCTTTTGTTTCCAGTTTTGAAACGATTGTTCATACGTTTGCTTTTAAAAGAACCGAATGAAGAAATAAGACAAACCTTAATTTGGTTACGGGAAGTGAAAAGCTATGGAGGTGCTCGCAAACCCTAGAAATGCAATTATTTCGATCCCAGATTGTTTAAGCTGAATCGGAACCCGCAAGCAAAAATATCCGTTCAAGAAACAGTCAAACCCTCAAAGCTTCAGTGTTAGCTGAGATTGAAATGCAGAAAATGCAAAGCACTAGACTTTTAGATAAAAATTCTATTTCCATACGTACAAAAACAAAGGCACGAATTTTAACTTGGAAATGTAAAAAAAATGCCCTAAAGCCCCTATGCCCTTAGAACAACTGTACAGAGTGAAGCAGAACAAAAACGATTCAGCTACAAATATTCGACCAACAAAACACAAATTGAAAATGAAAAATCTTACCTTTTCATTTTCATTTCAAGTTCCACATCCTTCCCAATCAAAATATACCAATTGCTTTTAAAGGAAAAAAATGATTAAAGAATAACAAATTCCATCATAAATCAGCCAACTTCAGGCAGAGATCAGATTATCAAAACACGCTGAAAATCAAAGGAAGCGTAGAAAATTGCAGAAAAGCAGCAAAAACTTTAGCCTGAGAAGTGATCAAGAGAGCGGATTCAGAGGGGGGAAATATATCGAATGCATACCTGAGATATATTACAAAGAGAAAACGTGGACGAAATTTGGATAACGACTGATCGAGATACTTAATGAAAAATTCATCGAATGCGTCCCGCAAGAAGGAGAAGGAGAAGAAAACCCCTAAAAAGAGAAGAAGAGGAGCAAAAGATTTGGAAATAAGAAAGAAGAGCGGAAGAGAGAGACAGAACAAAAATAACACCAACAACAAGGAAGAGGAAGAAGGAGGAGGAGGAGAAGAAGAAGAAGAAGAAGAGAGGAGCAGTCCACGCTTCTCATTTACTTTCAAAGCCTCGTTTTTATTGTGACCAGACCCAGTACCACTCGCTACTATTCTTCACTTTTTCACTCGCTCTATTTCCTGTACACGTGTCGATAAAGCTTCGCTTTGTTTGCTTTTTCGAGGTCCTCCATCCCGTAATAGCGCGCGTGCCGTCCCTTCACTTTCCTTGTTTTTTTTTCATTACAAATTTTTTTCCCAATTATTTTATCAACAGTGTTGGACACATCTACGCCTTTAATAAGACTTGTCTAAATACATATATATATTTTTTAATTATAAGTACTTTAGTAAAGTATTTGGTTTATTCTAAACACATTTCCATCAGTCGCTAAATCAAATCTCAGAGTTGCCTGTTTCAACGAGTCTTAACATTGCAACTTACAATCACCATGAAATGGTGTGCTCTAGTACTAGCACTACCGCGCGAGCTTATTTACAATAACAATCATCCTTTTTTCACAATCATTCAAACACTTTAAAACTCGGCACTTTATGTATCCCATAGTCCTATGATTTCCCTAATAACCAGTATTGGTATGCCAAAACAAGTGGTAACAAAAGAAACAACAAACGGAGAAAAACCACCATATTTCTTATTTACAGGAGCTTTTTTATCCTCTACAACACTATATTCCAGGGATTTCCCAAGGATCTGCAGCTTCACAACCTGTTATGAAGTCTCTACCCCTGAACGTTTCTGAAGCAAGTTAACCTGAAAGCTGTTGTATGGAGGCCATAACTCCTCCTCGTTCAACAGTTGCTGGAACTGACGGTTCTGATAAGGCTAACACAGATGAGAGCCAGGATAATATTCTGCTCTGAATAGTCTTCCAGTTAAGGTGAGAAACTGCAGCAGCTGCATCCACCTTCCTTCAGACCTGCATTGCATTAACACCATTCATTCAACAAACAACACCCAGATCTTCATCAGTCCTGAAGAGAATAAAAACAGAAACTAGACCATATATTCCCAAATTCCAAAGCCATATCTGCTACGTCTATCAAGGGTTTAAATGCTTCTCCCCAGTGCATTGCTCACCCCTTTCTGCAACACCATATTTAGTGTATGAGGATGGAGACAGCCGACAAATAGTTAATTTCATTCCCAACCTCTAAATTATACCTCAACAATTTTTGCCTAGCCAGTCTGAAAAACTGACGAATTGCAAACGTACCAAAGGCATGCTGCCGCTAACTCCCTTGCCATTGGTTTAGGCTACTGAAGGAAATCAAGGATTGGAAGTTCATAGAAGAAAGATACTAGTACTACCAATTATTTATCCCTATTGCAGCTGATCATTTGGCTCAACTGTAAGTGCATATACCTCCCTACCCAAAACAGTTGAAGTTCGAATCCCCCCCTTCCCTCAAATTTGTACTTGACCAAAAAGAATTTATTTGTCCCTATTAATGTTCTAATTCCTAAAAAGCATGAGATATTTTCCCAGGACTGATTCTTAAACCTATTACGATGATGCTGATAGTTAATATTCTTTCTTACCACTGTGCTATATTCCAAATTGAACCAGATCTATATCACTAATCTCTAACCATTATTTTACTTATTTTCGCCCACAGACACTTATCAGCTATCCAATATTTCCCAATCATCCTAGACCGGTCTTATATCAAGCAGCCTTCAAAAATTGAAGGCAGCAACTTGAAAGCTGTAGTGATTCTTTCAAAATGTCTCTTCTCTATCCTCGCACTTTCATCAATTCTATGTTTCGATCCTTCATGTACTATGCTGGAGGATGGCAGGAAAATTAGAACTGGCAAACCTTGGACATGGACATGGATCTCATGATGATTTTGTAAAAGAGTATCAGAAAACATAATTATCCAGTGTCATATGGTTTTCAAAATTGCAACTTCAATCAAGTCAATCTAAATAGAAGCTTGGACCTTTGTGCAAATAATTTCAGCGAACCAACCATCCTACACCCCTCCAGGAAAGGAAGCTTGAACCTTTGTGCAAACCATTTCATCCAATCAACCAACAACCCTACACCTTACATCTTCAGGCATTATCAAGTAATCCCCCAGCCCCAGAGACAAATAATTATTTACCTTCACAATTCTCGAGACAAATGTAGCTCCACACAAAGTAACTGCCTTGTCAAGAGACTCCTTGCCAGCAAAAGTAATGTAAGAAGACCTAAAACCAGGAAAATTTAACATGCAATTAGCACATTATTGACCAGGAATAAAAAAGATTTTCCCTTTAGTGCCAAAACTGGTTAGCTGAATTAAAGAATGTACCCTCTTGGCCGGCCAGTTACTTTGTCAGTTAAAATCACCACATTCTCAACCACCCCACATTTGGCAAAATACAATGATAAAGCTTCCTTAGTAGCACCAAAATGCACCTGACAGGTTAGTATTCTGTTAGAGGTAAAAATCATAAGTGAGAACAAGTACTCCTTTACTGAGTTGCGCTGACCAATTTACATGAGGTTGAACTGCAACACATAACTGAGATTGCTACTGTCTACTCTTAATATAACCATACCAGAATGTGATAGTTAATACATCCAAGAAATCACACCTCATATGAAAGTTACAATAGCAGAATGTGATAGTAATAAATTTGTTTTCCCATCTTCCTCCTTTCCTTCCTGCTTTGTCCAAAGCTTTTGACATTTTTGTTTCAATTTGGTGCAATCTTTGTTTCAAATCTAGTACTTCCTGAAAAAGATCCTATGCTTCAACAAAAACTCAACTAGAGTCCTGGCTAACAACTATTCTATACTATCTTGCAGAAGGAAAAAGATATTCAACTGTTTATCTAAAGCTGCTTCTCACAGCTTGTGCAGGCATGCTGTTTTTTAATTTCATGACAAAGAATAAGTAGGCAAAGAACAGAACGAAACAAAATTTGGAGTAGTTTTTGATCCTTTGTGCCCAAGTTTAGTTTCTTCAAATCCTGCAAAGGGGCTTTGCATTCAATATCTATGTTCCTCTCAGTATCTGAAGAAACTGCACAAATTGCATGGCCAGTGCTAATTTCACCAAAATACTTATTCTTACTGGCTCCTCCTTCTGGCACAAGATGCATTTATACATGCTAGTCAAGCACTTTTTGCTCCCTAATGCCAGCATCATGCAGCTCAGTTTTGCTGCTCACAGATAATTCATCACACGGCTTGCCCAGTCTACCCCAAACACTACCCCGCGGTTCTACCTCCTGGTGAGGCACTGCACAAACATGTCTTGGAAAAGAACAACTTGCAGAAGCATTTGTAGTACATATTGATTTCGAAGAAGGTAGTCTGCATGAAGAAATGAACACACATGATACATCTTCGGTTCACAGGAATGAAACATTATGAGCATACATCAGCCATAATTTAAGGTGTCCAAAACATTTCTGAAAATGAATGCCGGTACCTGATATTGGGGATTTTAAATTTCTGGAAACTGAAGCCTTCACAGGCCATTGAAATTGTTGTGGGCAATCTACTCTCCAGCATCATTAGTGGCAGTTGCAGCAGCTCTATTCTGATTTGGGCATGGGTGGGGCTGGGAGTGGAACGACAACTTGTTGGTGCTGGGTATTAGAGTGTTAAAAAACGCTGAGGAGATGCGAAATCATTGGAAAGTTGGGGATGAGTGTCGTCATCATCGGACTGCCAGGGCCAGGGGCAACTACATTAATACTGGATCCCAAAGGAAAAGAGAGGAAAGCCATTGGAATGCACGAATGAGAGTCGAAAATACCAGCAAGGTGTTAGCATCTGATACACTGTCACATCTTGAATGCTTGTGTTGATGAGTTTTTGATAAGCATGTCTAGAATGGAAATCCTATAACCTACAAATACAAAACTTGAGAGTCGTGAAAATGAAGCAATGACAGAATGATCTCAAATAATTAATTGAAGCCAGGGCCTGGGAGGGAGGAAGAGAGGACCAAGACACGAATTCAGCAGTCTTATCACCTAGAAATGCGTCAAGGTCATCTCTAGCCCGATATTGATGCTTTCCATTGCAAACAAGAACCGTGATACTATCTTCTGCTAATATTATGAAACAAGAAGAAGAATAAAGAACGAAGAATGGAGATCATAGATTCACATGCATCTGACGATGTCTATACGTATTGACAGAAGGTGTAGAAAGTAGAAACAACTCTGAAGAAAGTGATGCTGAAGCAGGTCGCACAGCGAGGACGTCGTCGTTATAGTCTCCAAAGGAGCTGCATGGAAATGGAAGATTTGAGCAGGTGATTTCCTATGGATTCGGACCTCCACCGCCGTCACCATTACCATGGCTTGCCCCTCTCTTCTTCTCCTCGCCTCTATACTAGTACTAGTCTATTCTATTCTATTCGGGCACCAGAGGCAATCCGTTTTCTTAATCAGGATATTTATTGTTTACTAACAAGTAACAAGACTAGACGAATAATTAGTAGCCGTAAACAGCCAGAAAAGAAAGACAGAAATTCATTCCTTAAACCCCTTAATTGCTAAGGCCTCTGCTCCAATTTATTTGACATTAGCATTACATAGACTCCATAATCGTAGAGCCCCGTAAACAAAAGGAAAATGAATCCTATGATAATAACATAGCCAACAGCCCAGATGCCAAAATAGGCTTTGGTGAGGGTATCGAATTTAGCCCACACCAACCAACTACTTGTGGGCCTCATTCGGTTGGCATTGGCAGGGCAATGGCATTGGCATTGGCATTGGCATGTAGCACCCAACCCTCAACTGTCAACCATCATACACCAGGACCAAAATAATTAAAAAATTGGCTCTCCTCCGCCCTTGCACAGAGCCACATCCACCCTTCCTCCCACCCTCTTACTGGAATTTCTAACCAAAAGTAACTAACAACTTAGGCAAAATAAAAAATAATAATAATAATAACCCTTGAAACAATAATTACAAGCATTTCGACTATTTCTAAATGCATTGTGACCAACATTTCTGCCTATCTCGTTAAAAAAGAAAAAATTAGAAACCAAAACCATTGCCCGCAAAATCCTCTTCATCACCACTGCTAAAAGACTCGACCAACTGGCTGTCATCATCATCATCCTCACCCTCAGTCACAATCTCCAATATCCCACCTCCACCATCGAAGTCAACATCATCCATCATAAAATCTCCATCATCATCATCAAGTTCACTCACGCTGTCATCATCCTCATTGCTAATGTCAGCATCACTCTCACCATCCCCATTGAGATCTGGGCCAAGTATTGGGTCTATATCACCGTCGTCATCATCATCATCCTCGTCCTCATCACTTTCTGCATCATCAGGATCGGAATCATCATCAGTTGGTCTTCGGCGACCAATTTCATAAACCCTGGCTGATGAAAACATCTCTTCTTGGTCATCCATAGTAATCAACCCAACAAAGGAATCAGTTGGTTCAGTTGCAAAGTCAAGAACACATCGATCCACTGGAATAGTGGCAATATCAGAGTAGTTGATGGCATCTAATGTGCGGAAAGCAGCAAATAGGGGGTGCTTCACACGTCGAGTGTGGACCGCTGACATCACGTCCTCAAGATTTCTCCTCAGGATTGCATAAATTACATCCCCACGTGCATTGAATGTTATTGCTGTTTGGTCTAAAGAAGGTACACTTCGGAGTAACCTGAACTTCCGCAGATCCCAAACCTCAGAATTTATAATAACCTGTGGAAAGATAAAGTATTAACCAAAGTTTAAAAGCAAACTTAAGACAGGAAAAAAAAAACCAGCTAATATATTTAAGACTGCTTCAGTTAACAGACCATGCACACTAAAACTTCATTTTGCATCATAAAACAACTAAATGAAATGCACTCATAAAAAAATTTTTAGTAACAAGCCAATAAGAAGAGGCGTATTATAATTGTAAAGGACTGGAACATTCCTCCCAACTTCCGAAGTTTCAATGAACAGGCTTCCATTTGTACTGTCCTCCACATACAAACAGATCACCCTAGTGAACCACCTAAATTACTGACTTAAGATACAGTCTACAAAAGAATTTGAATGAGGTCTGAACAAAATGCTTTATAACAAAGAGTTTAAAGAGATAGCAACCGATAAAACAGACCAGCAACAAAAATACCAAAAGAATCAACCTATGGTGGAAATAGGGTTCTATACCTCATTCCCAGCAGGATGAAAACCACCACCACCATAATCTGTAAACTGGTCAAAACGATGAACAGGGCCTGGAACCCGCCGGTCCCATAAAACACCATTCCAAAGCAGCATAGTATCAGATGGACTAAAATGTATTAGAGAATATACATGACCACGAGCTGTAGAATTAGTTGTGGCATCAGAAAGCTTCAATTCCAACTGGTAGGTCTGGATATCATAAAGGAGAATTTCTCGTTGGGTGGAATCTGCAGATAGGGCTGCAAAAATGCTCCCAGAATTGCTGAACCTAGCAGCCTTGCAGCCTTCAAATGATTGCATGGCCCCACCTGATACAGAAGAGGCATCCCATAACCGCACATCCTGAGAGGTTGATGAGAGAACCATTTGGGTCTCACCAGAAAAATATGACTGAACAAGAGTCACAGGAAGCTGATGGCCTGTGCAGCTGTCCAGCACATTGTTGCTGTTGGAATCAAAAATTTTTAGCTCACCAGCATGGCTACCAACTGCAACATGGGAGCCATCTCCCAGAAAAGAGACACATGTCAACAAAGTGCCAGCATCGTCCCTGCAAGTTCTCCATGGCCTGAATCTACTGTAAACAAACTGACGATCCCTACGATTTCCATGGACTCCACCATAAACACTCCTGAACTCACGAGTACCAAGCCGTGAAGTGATATTCGATGGTGCATCAAGACTTCGTTTTGGCTCAGGACAAACATGTGGGTGTAAAAGAGATAGTGGTGGCAGAGTCGTTATAGGAGCAGGGCACTGACGATGCTGGTGCTTTAGATACTGAACAACTATAGTATCGAGACTTAAACGTTCTGAGTTGCTGGGTTGGGGATCATTTAGAAACCCAACTTGGGAGGAAGGTGTCATATGTCCCCCATGAGAGTTACCAGATAGGTTGTCATCGGACAAATCGATTATGCTGCTCGGTGTTGCTCGAACATGTTGATCCCTTAAAGTAGAAGTTGGTGTGAATGCAGCAGCATCTGCAAGCAGACAGTTTCTCCGAGTAGTATTGGGTGTCAGACAAACTGGAGATCGTGATCCATGATCACCAGTGTTGAACCGCTTCCCAGACAATGCCAAACCAGTATCCTTTAAGTCGGATAGCTTTCTTTTCATTGGCAACACAAGGGGTGTCTTACATTGTGATTCCATATCAAGGTTACTTTTCAGCATAGAATCTGTAGGAGTTTCTGATACACTTGCCAGTAAAGGACATGGTTTTGAACTAGTGAGTACTTTCCTGGCAGAAGATGGTTGCAAATCTTGGGATTGAAACGGATTTCTTGATTGTAACCCAAAAGTGGGCGAGAAAACAAGTGATTTCTTCTTTAAAGACAAAGCTGAATCACACTTCAAATTAACATCCTCATCACGGCCAGCAATCTTTGGTCTGCTGCAGAGAAATCCACCAGATATACGACCTGAGGGCCACTGGAGTTGTATTGAAGGAGTATCTTGTGTGGAGGCTTGGTGTGCAAGAGATGATGGGGCAGCCAAGGACGGCAAAGGTGTCAATTGAGCTTCTTTCAGAAGTGAACCAGCAGTTTCAGCCAGACCAGATGCCTGTAGATGTTCATGAATAAGAAGCAAAAGTTCCCTGTAGTTTCATGATTCATGGGCATGTGGAAACAACAGCACAGAATGAATAAGAAGAGCCAAAATATATGAATTAACGAAACAGTGAAGAGTTCAAAAGATGATGAATCATAAACTATCACTGCAAAAATATACCTCGAATGGTAAGTAATAGGAGTGGCAGCAGCAATAGCAGCTCTCTCTATGCGCCTCAAAGTGGGTGTAGCAGCATCTGTAGCTGCCAGAGTACTTGCACGACCAGAATTTGTAACAATCTAACACATCATAGACAAATGCTGAGAATCAATCTCCTATAAATTTAAGTACAAGCAAAAAATATGTTCACCACGTCATTTTCATTTATTGGGACAGTAAGCTTAAGTCATGCATGCATGAGAGAAAGAATAAAAAATACTTAATATAACAATCAATAATAATGCTTTCAGTCCAGTGATATTAATATCAAACGAACAAAAGAAACAAAAAGAAATATAAATACTCATCCAGTAAGTATCATAGAACAGAAGTACTACAACTCAACAAAAACAAGCAAAATCATCGAAAGCAAGTTATTCTGAAACCTGTGCTAATAGGTAGCATATGATGCTAAATTCTGCATTAATGAAAAAAATTTAGGGTTAAACAATGACTCAAAATTTGGTCCCTAAACCCTATTATTTGCATTTTGGGAAAAGAGAAGTCAACTTTAAAGTGCTTATGATTGATGGTTCTATACCAACCACTTCTTGATTGAATATTTGAGGGGTCATCACAAGGCGAATAATAAATATATCAAAGAATAAAGCATTGATTCTAAGGTTAATTACAAAGAAGCTTTTATCTCCCATTGAATATACCAGGTTGTAAAAGACGCACTCCATAACCACAATCGTTTGCAAAAATCAGGCCGGAAGATTATAAGCATAGCTTTTAACATATTCTAGTCTAATCATGCTAGGCAACAGGTATGACATTGCAGTAAAAGAAAATAGCCTTTTGCACAAAACGAAGCATGCAACCAGCGGAGAGTAGCAGGTAAAAATGCTTACAGCAATTAGCTCAATTGCCACCTGGGCAAGTTCAGATTGCCACCTTCCTTGCTCAGTTCCAGGTGTCTGGCCACCTGAATCTCGTATCAGTTCCGATAGCTTTTTCCCAACCTTAAACAATGATAAGTTTAAACTAGTAGCATTAACCAATGACTATATCACCATATCAAATAGATCTTAACAATATTCATCTTTTTCAGGGTAAGCAATGAGAGAGGAGTGAAGCAGTGAACTTTTGAATCCAGAAAAGTATGACAAATGGTAAAATTACAAAGAAGATATTAATCAGATAGAATGTGGTACTAATCTATTATAAGCATTGCATAATCCATGTTTACCTGAAGCTTGGTCAAAATGTGTGCAATTGTCTCATCTCTGGCTAAACCAAGCAAGACTCGGCATGCAAGGGCACGAAGACAATCCAAAGCAGCAGGAGGTGAATATATGCGGGGTTGGAGGAGATGCAGTAGAACCTTTATGCCATTATTGGCACGGACAACCTCTCTTGCTTGACGATATCCTTGTTCTAATTGTGCAGCAAGGCCGGCACAACCTGCTCCAGCACCTAAGGATATTCTACGATCTCCAACCAACCCAGACGGAGCAGCAGAAACAGGTGTCTGTGCATTGCTGCTGATGGACTGGGTGCCTGCTGCAGTGCCCCTATCTACCAAATTCGACTCTCCACTCCGCTCTCTCATGTCACTCTGATTAGCCATGTAAAGCACTCGATCAGAAACATTGCGCTCTGCATTTCTATCTCTAGTTTCCACAGCAGGACCATTTGTGGTTTGTCCAGAAACAAACTGCTGACCTTGAGCTAGTAAGGATGGTTTATTGCTGATTGAAGGTGGAGGGCAGACTAGATTGATTAACACATTAAGAGCTGGCTGTATAATCTGCAACAACAAAATCAAAAGGAGGTTAAGATTAGTGGCTAAACCAGTTAACATACAACTCAAAAGTCTACTTTCAGCATCCAAGAATAACAACAGTACTTTCAAAGCCATAAACACGATATCACAAAAAGGCCCACGTAAGTGCTAGCATTATTTACTAGAACAACAACATCACAATATCACAGCACATGCGCACCTCAGGGTCCACAAGACTACTAGCACTGTTTGCTGCATCCAAAATAACCGCTATGCCAGCACGATTATTGCTCAAGGTGGCATTCACAATCATCTTGCGGCTGACAGGCACCAATGTAACAATGTGCAGAACACCTAGAGCATACTGAAGCAAGTCATGCAGGTAACGCTCAACAGGAGGGGCCTACAAAGATTACAAGAGGAATAAATTATCAAAAGATGAGGCAGAAAATGATAACCCACGGGGGGAGTGGGGGGCAAATGAAGAAGTTTAACGCAGGAAACCTGACACAATTCCAACATGGTAATATGTCCATTACAGCTCAAAAACTTCTCAACAGCAGGCCACCGAGTTCTCACAAATGCAGGACCCAGCTTCCGATCCTTCTGTAACTGCAGAAACACAGCATCCATAGCCTCATTGCTAATGTCAAGTGGCTTGTATGCTGCCCTGGTGCTTGGAATATTCCGTGCCCCGCTTCGGTTACTTTTATTTGGACGTACGGAATCAACAAGCAAAAGAAGATGAGCTCTGAAGTATTGCCGCAAAGCAACACATGCATGGTAAGCTATCTGCTTTTCTGAGGATGTCAGTACCTCTGACGGTGATCTATCATTCCGAAATGACGTTGTTCCAGACAAACCTAATGCACCAGAATTTGCCCCAGATCTTACTGAAGCAGCATCATTTAAAAGGCCCAGTAGTTTCTGTAAACCATCTTGAGCATCAAAAGCATCAAGCACCGCTCTGAACACAAATGCAGCAGCAAAAAACAATGCTGCATTTTTCCGAGCTTGATCCTGGGAACATTCAAGAAGTTGGATAGCTAACTCAACCACCTGGTGGACAACATCAGAAGGAAGAGCGCAGACGCGTTCCATTATTCCCTAAAAGTGCAAGAAGAAAATAACATTATGGTAGTCCTCTACTTGCAATTTGTAAAGGCTCAAATCACATAGTTTCTCAAATACTCTCAAGCCAGGAAAAACATCTTCAAAACTCCAAGTTTCTTAAATATTTACTCCTTTATAGGATGGTGACCTCCATATATAGTTATAAGAATTTCAGTTAAAAATTCATGGTAATTCCTAAAATTCAGGAAATGTAAAGACATTGTATATAGTATGATAATACATCATAAAGTGTAACATTTAGTTTATAAGCATACCTGAAGAGAACCTATAGTAAATAAGCAAGAAGAAAGACCAAAAAAATTTTGAGCAACTCTTGGAACAGCAAGCAGTTTTTGCATGCCACCCCGATCAACAAATAATGCAGCAAACTTCCGATGGGCAGCCAAAGCACAAATTAGCTTCATCACATCAGGCAAAAGAGACATAGCCTTTGATGCTTCATCCAACTTGGAACTTCGTTGCAACAGGGCAAGACAGACATCTACACCCTTTTCATGCAGTACAGGCCCAAGGACTTCAACATATTCACCCAAAGTCTCAAGGCACTGAATACAGTATTTTTCTCTCAGCTGGGCAAGCTGCTCAGCATTGGGAATAGAATACTCTTCAGCATCCTCATTTACTTCGGTTTCAGCAGCACTTTCATTTATTGGATCAGCACTTGTGCTAGTGGAGTTCCTGTGATCAACAAATGAGGTGTATTACCACTTGCACTAGGCAATGGAAACCCAAATAAAACGTCTGTCAACAAGAAGTACCCACCTTGAAACTTCAATGGCATTAGCAGCATCAACAACAGTAGTTGCCGCTTTGGAAGCAGCCGATAATGCAGCTTCTTCGTTGTTAGTAGTTTTGAACTCCTGAGGGTAGAAAACAAAAATAAATGAGAATGAATCTCATTCAAAAGAAATTGTTTTGAGGAGGGGGGAAAGGGAAAATGAAAACAAACAGAATCATGAGAACAGCCTGGCACCTCTAAAGCAGCGCACTTGACAACTTCAGCAGCAGCATCACCAGCTGCTTTCACAGCTTCAACAGGTGCATTGGCTGCCCTAGCTTCAGCTTCAGCAGCTCTAACTGCTTTTTTTACCAGATCAGAGAAGTCTTTACTTCCAATTCTGCATCCTTGAAAGCACTCATCATTATCCTCTCTTTCCGCTACAAGATCATCAGCATTGGTCTTTCCCACACACTTCTTTGGCTCCAACACCTTTCTCCCATCTAAATTTTTAGACGAACTTCTGTCTCTCATACTACGTGCCTGCCCAAAACGACTTCCAGATCCTGGAGAGGTTAGTGACTGTTCATTCTCCATAGCCCCTTCAGTGGTCCTTCCCTTACCTCTAGACCTTGCAGATCCACGGTTTATCCTGCGCCTTGAGGAGTCATCTCTCCCATTTTCATCAACATCTCTAAATCTCATTTTTCCATCACGAACATCTCGAACATGCCATCTTTCCTCACTGTCAGCATCTACATCATGCATGTCAACCGCCTCAGCCACCCCATCAGGAGGTTGTCTGTCAGCAACCCAACACTCCTCTCCACGTAATTGCCGATTAGTGCTTCGATCTCGATCCCACTCAGCACATTGATCATCTAAAGATTTCTCATCTATTATTCTGGGATCATCTATATGAGTAGTCTCTAGAACTTGCCGAACCCTCCCTCGACCTTCATCTCTACTTCTAAAAGAAGCAGCACTGGATAAACTCTTACCTTCAGTTAAATGGCAGGCATCATTTTGACCTGCAGTAATCTCCCCAAGGACACGCACACGAAGATAACGCATAAGCTTAGCAGACAACCCAGAAGTCAACACATCTTCCACTACCTGACCACCACTGCAACCATACAATAATGATAAGAATGGTCAGATGAAGAACAAAATAATGAGCCCTAGCCAGGCATATAAGAACAGAATAAAGAGAGAAACATAAACATCAAGATAGGAGCAGACCCTGTCAAACACACAGCAAGAAGTCCAGTGGAATAGGTTTTTAAAATTTCAGCATCAGAGGCTTCCTTTCTGGCCAAGTCATGCTTGCAGTTGTTATCTTCAATAGAATATCTGGCAGTCTCATTCATCACCCAAACTTTAATATTCTCCAAAACTGGTTCTTCAAAAACATGAGGATACTGTGACCCATTTACAGCTCACTAAGTCAGAAAATATCCCATAAAGTTGAAACAAAACTAGAGGAATTAAATACATTCGACTAAAAAGAAAATCTCACAATCCAAGTAAGAGAACAGCTAAGAAGAAGTCTTGCAGCAGCCGCCTGGAGAGAGGTTGAATATCTACTCTCAGAAAGAAACTTTGAAGATATCAAGTCAAAAAACTCATCATTCTCCTGAAAGCAAAGGGCAAAGCTCCAAGTAAGAACTTTGGTCAAATGAGCAATAATGCGCTCAAAATCATATCTTGTCTAAATAACAATAAAAATAAAATGAGAAAGAGAAAGAGAAAGCTGCCAGAGACCAAGCTTAAAGTACAATAATAACAAATTCATGCATGAAAACAGGAAAAGCAGGAAAAATAACCGATCAACAAAGAAAAGTTAATTACCTTGACTAAGTTTCCCAGGCGTCCAATATTATGAGAGGCACGACCACTACTGGAAGAAGGACTGTTCTCTTGAAGGTATCTAAAATTAAATACAAAAAGAACTAAAAACATCTGTAAAGTATGCAAGATAGATACGGCCATGAAAAATAACTACTGGATAATATGAAAAAGAGAAAAGCATTGGGACATTACTGCCCATCCATACAATTTACATATCAGGCTCTCAATAAGCTTAATATATGTATTGTGTGCAGTTGTTGTGGTTCATTTTGAAGCACCTTGTTTGATTTTCCAGAGAACCAGGACTGGAAGGTAGCACAGATATAGGCGAACATTGCTTCCACCGCCAAACTTATTTTTCGTAATTTAGCATTGGACGAAAGAATAGGCATATGAACCATCAAGCACGGGGAAAACGTATGAATAAAAGTATACTAGTAGTATTAAATTACACTGTGCAAGCATTTCCTTGGCTGTTTAGTAGAAATAAATTTAAAAGAGCAAATCTATTTAGTAAAAATAAATGAATAAATAAGTAAGAGAAGGAGAGAGCTTACAAAGACTCCTGAGCTTCGAGAAGGGAGGCGAGAGCATAAAGAACGGTAGGATTAGGGTTATCAGGAGAAGAAGTGATCTTTTCCATAAGAGCCTGCGCCTTTGCCATCAATTCCTCGTCTTCCCTCCTCCCTTCTTCTTCCTCGTCTTCTTCTTCTTCTTCTTCTTGTTGCTGCTCCTCTCCTTCTGCGGGCGGCTGCTCTTCCGCTTCATTCTGATTTTCGTTTTGATTAGGATTTGGGTTGGGAGCTTGGCCTTGGTTGGACATATCCTCCATGTCTAAGCTACTATTTCGAATTTTATTTACAGGTTTAAAAAAAGAGAGAGAAAGCGGAATATATTGAATTACTATGATGAAGAAGAATAAATGATAGGTCCAATCGAAGAACAAAAAACCAAAAAGGTGATAGGTCCAAGGGAGTAACGAGTAGGGAGGAGGCTCCTTCTCGACGCAATGGGAATGGAAATTGGAAAGAAACTCTACCCTGGCTGTTTTCCGCTTTTATAAGCAGGGGCGGAGAAAGGGCAAAGGGGATCCGAAGCCTCTCGATTCTACCCGACCCCCTAACCCATTTCCACTCCGCCCCGTCTCTATTTTTTATTTTTCTTTTTTTTATTATTTTATATCTTTTAAACTTGTTCGTTTAAAAATTTTATTATTATTATTATAAGAAGGATGTTGTGTGGAACTCTTACTTTTCTCAATCTAACAGAATTTCACCACATATTTTTTAACTTTTAAAGAAAAGGTTGATATATGCACATAATCATCCCTATCTCTAAATCGGAAAATGAAAAGAGTTCTATGTGATCATATTTAATTGAGATGTAAACATAGAGTTTTACATGGAATCATAATTTATAGAATTTACATCTTTTATTTTTTATTTTTGGCTTTTGATTGAGTATTTTTGTACTGGATAAAATTGTATAAATGGTTAATTCGATCAAAGAAAATTTTATTAAATTAAATTAATGTGTTAAAAAAATTAATTGAATTAATAAAAAATTATGTTTTAATTATTAATCATTACTTAAATTAATCAAAAATCTTATTTATTATAATATTTATATTATACATAAACATAATATTTAAAAAAATTTCAAATTATTTAAGAAAATTCAAATCATCACTTATTCTTTTATTTTGTTCAATTAAACTTTTATTTATAACTAAGTTTGACTAATTGTAATTAGTCAAAATAACGTTTATTGTTTTTTACATTAATATATCACGTTATCATTTGTTATTACATGTCATCATGCCCCATCAAAATAATATAGAATAACATATAATATTTTAACTAATAATAGTTAATCAATTATTAATTAAAATAATTTATTTAATTCAAAATAAAAGTATAAATTTTGATTAAAAGTAATAAAAATAAAAATTTATTTAAAATTTTTTAAATAACTCATGAATTATTTTTAAATATTATGACTATATTATATATACATATATGTTATAATGTATTTTATAATAAAATTATATATGTTATGATTTATAAATAATTTATGTAACATCTCAGTTATCTATACAAGTGCATTACGAACGTTCAGTAAAAATGTTGGGGAATTAATTTAGAGGAGCTTAATGTATAGAGGTTTAACTTCAATTGATTAATATATATATATATATATATATATATATATATATATATATAATAAACCAAGATAGGGGTAGAAAATAGATTAATGGAGAATAAAAGTACAAGAGAAGAGTTGAGAAATAGATTAAAGTTAAATTTCTGCGGTAGAATTTAAATTGGTCCAACTAAGTTACAAACAGAGTTGGACCCTTAAGTTAAAAAAAGGCTGAACCTTAAGATGAAAAGAGCCCAGCCCGTAAGTTAAAATGATAGAAGAAGGCCGAAAACCCAGTAGTTGTGAGGCCGAAGCTGGCGGGCATAAGGGGTTTTACTTTGGAATGTCCACCCACTTGTTCCGTTGGAAAGAAAACGGAGGCTAACTTCTGCACGTGAACTCCCTGCTTTTTCCAAGGTGTTTGGACTTCAACTTCAGCCCTTGGAAGCTCTGAAATTAACAACCAAGATAAGGTTTAGTTTTCTAGTGGTTTTAGGTTTCATTTTGACTGGTTAGTTATTTCAAACCTGTTTATGTTTCAGTTGGGCACACTCTTCTTAAGCTGAAACATTTCTGAAGTTTCGGTTGTGGATTTAACTACTAAGGTAAGGGGTTTAATGTCTTGATGATTAAGGTCTGTGGGTTTAAGATTTGAGAACAAATTGTATAAGTGGAGCTGGGTTTATGTTGGTAAATTCTGCCAACATATGAAAAACAAGAAATTTGTGATATTATTCTATCTAGGGAATGTGGGAGGCGCGAAGGAGAATTGATGAGTATGTTAGAACATTAAATTGGAAAATTTAGAAATTGGTTTCAAGATATGTATTAATGTCACTGTCCTTAATATTTTATTCGCCCTCATTTGTAGTGTATAAAAGAATTACCGACGTATAAACCTCGAAAATACAATGAAGCATAGTGATTGAGGTATTTTGCACTGACCAAATTAATCTACTGAGCACTCAATGGAGTATAACAAAATTAACAAACTTTTATAATATTTTTCTACAAGAAAATAATATAAAAGAAAACTTGGAGAATATTTGAGAAGGGGAGGAAAGACTTTTCTATTTTTTATGTACGTTATCTTTTATAGGCTTAGATGCTTGTTCCTAACCGTCACTATTTGTGTCTGTTTCAAACAATCGCTCTTGTTGGTCTTTTCCAACAAACGTGACTTCTCTTTTATTTTATTTTATTTATTTTTAACAGACATAACCCTTCTCTTAATTTTAATTTCCAATAGTCATAATTTTCCTTTTGTTCTGATATCTTTTATTTGAAAATATCCAAGAATCCCCTACTATTTTCAAATTAATCCAAATTTTCAATAATCTTGGAAATCAATTGCTTAAATGAAGGTGTCTTTCGATTGAACTTTCACTTAGTGAAAACATATTAAAGTTAACCGAAATTGCATGATACACTATGCTTTAAACCAACTATTCCATTTGGTTAACCGAACACATCTCACACAACGATTTCAACGCCAATGAATGCATAGTATCTGGCGACGTTTTTATAGCCATGCGTTTGTATTCTCTTTTCATGGTGCTATTAAAGCCAAGCTCTTGAACTCTAGAAGCGGCCACACTTCACACTCACATAGGTAGATCTCATGAATGCCCCCGTAACTAAAGCATTCTAACAAATTTATGTTATGAGTCTATTAAGATATATAACTCATCATTTCCTTACCATTACGAGTACCTAGCACTTCACTTGGAATATAATATAATATATTATATTACAATGCTAACAGCAACATAAAAATGATGTACTTTGTCTCATTGAACTCAAGACTTGATGTTATACCAAGCGTTGAGTCAAGTTTCCACCATAGGTGACTTTCAATTTATGAGCTTGAGTCCCACCCCTTTTGAGGTCTTATTTACAAGATCTCTAGTAAGAATTTTTGTTAAAGGATCCGTCAAGTTTTCACTAGATCTCACAAAAGTTATAGTGATTACTCCATCAAAAATTAATTATCAAACATAGCTATATCTTAATCCAATATGTCTAGACTTTTCATTATACACTTAGCTATATGCTTTTGCTAAAGTTGCTTCACTATCACAACGGATAGAAATTGAAGAAATTGGTTTAGGCCATAAAGGCACACCATAAAGTAAATTTCTTAGCCATTCGACTTCCTTAGTGACAGTAGCCAATGCAATAAATTTAACTGCCATGGTAAAATCAGTTATACACTTTTGTTTCTTAGACCCCTAAGAAATGGCACCCCCACCAAGCATGAAGATCCATCCGTTTGTGGAAGCATGATCTTTTAAACTTGTAATTCAACTAACATCCTAATATCCTTCTAGTACTGATGGATATCCATTATAGCAAAGTCCATAATTAATTGTTTTCTTTAAATATCTTAGTACTCTATTTATGGCTTGCCAATGTAAAGTACTTGGATTACTTGTATATCTATTTAACTTTCCAACAGCAAATGCTATATCTGGCCTTATACATGTCATTGCACACATCAAGCAACCAATTACTCTTACATATTGTAATTGATGAATAGCCCTACCAGCATTAGGTACTAATTTAATTTGAGATGTAGATGCTGGTATACAATTACTAAGACCAAACTTTTTAAGCATTTTTTCAATGTAATGCGATTGAGATAAAGTTATACTATTTTTATCTCGAAATATTTTAATTCCTAAAATGACATCTGCTGCACCCATATCTTTCATTGCAAAGTTATTTGACAAAAACTTCTTTGTCTCATTGACTTGTTCCAAATTCGTATGAAAAATTAGTATATCATTCACATATAAGCAAATTATAACATTGCTACCATTTTGAAATTTGCTATATATACACTTGTCAGACTTATTTATGTTGTAGCCATTAGCTAAAACAATTTTGTCAAATTTTTTATGCCATTGTTTTGGTGCTTGTTTAAGCCCACACAACGATTTGACAAGTTTACGAACGTTATGCTTTTGTCTTGAAATAACAAACCCTTCTAGCTGTTGCATGTAGACTTCCTCTTCTAATTCACCATTTAAAAATGCTGTTTTGACATCCATTTGGTGAATTACCAGCTTATAAATTGATGCAAGAGAGATTAGAAGTCTAATTATAGCAATTCTTGCTATTAGAGCATTAAGTATCAAAGTAGTCAATCTCTTGCTTTGAACTTGTCTATGGTTTCATCCACTTTCATTTTCTTTTTAAAAATTCATTTACAACCTATTGGTTTGAAACCTGGTGGAAGATCAACCAAAATCTAAGTACTATTTCCCATTATTGAGTCCATCTCATCATTAATTGCTTCCTTTCAAAATGCAGAATCTTGAGACTTCATTGCCTCATCATATGTAATAGAGTTTGATTCTAAATTTAAACAATAAGGAATCTTATTGTCAATATTTTCTCCTATTCCTTCTACAAGGAACATATAAAAATTTGGACCAAAATCTTTTACATTTCTAGCCCTTTTGCTTTTGCTTATTTCTAGACTAGATTCATCATTATTTTTTTCCAATGGAATGACATTTGATTAAATTGATTGCGGTGGTTGTAGTTGTCTCGAAACAGATTTGAATCTATTTTCATCAAACATTGCATCTCTTGGTTCAATAACAGTATTTACTGGAATTGAATTATTTGGTTCAATTACCATCAACCTATATGCTTTACTATGTTGCGCATATCCTATGAATATGCATTCTATTCTTCTTTCACCCAATTTCTTTCTTTTGGGTTCTGAAATTTTAGCTATAACTTTACATCCCTAAACTTTCATATAGCTAAGGTTTGGTTTCCTTTTCTTCCATTGCTCATATGGGGTCATTTTAGTTTCATTTTTAGGAACTTTATTTAATATGTGACAAGCTGTTAACAAAGCTTCTCCCTATAAACCTTTTACAAAACCTAAATATGATAACCTAGCATTTACCTTTTCGGTCAATACCTTATTTTTCCTTTCTGCTACACCATTATGTTGTGGTGTGTAAGGTGTTGAAATATGATGGATTATTCCAGTGGAGGCAAAATAACTTTGACTATTATATTCTCCACCTCTATCCGATCTTAAACACTTGATAAAAGATTTACATTGTAATTCAACTTCTGATTTATAAACCTTAAATTTATCAAAACTTCATCTGTGAGATCTCAACCCCTATAGGCTCATAATTAAGCATAGATGTAATAACACGGGGCCAGGGGTAGTTTCGTCATTTCTTCTCAAAAGCTCCAAGAAGAAGGTTTATGGTATTTTAAGGTCTAAATAGGCATAATAAGACATTTTGGGTGCCAAGGAGACAAGAGGAGGCAAGAGAAAATTTTTGAAATAAAATAATATTTTATGAATAAAATATTATTAAAATATCAATATTTTATTAAGTGTCAAAATTTTCCATGAAGAAGGAGTATATGGTCAATCTAAGTGGGAGAGAAGAAGAATGAAAGAATTTTGGAGAAAAACGACGTTAATGGGGACGCGTGTCTTTATTAAGTAAAGATAGCGCGAGCAAATAAATATTTTAAATATTATGGGGATATCGCGTTGGAGTACAAACTTCATACTTTGTTTGTACATGTGTAGAAGAAGGTAATAGAAGAAAATTGGAGTTAAATGAGTGTTGGGAGGACTAAATTAAAATGGAAGGAAACAACAGGGGCAAAATGGTCATTTTGCACCCCGAGTCAAAATTTTAAGTTTTCGTAAACTCGAGTAGTTTAGACCATTGTGGACCTTGTCCTAGTGTCAAAAGAATAAAAAGATTGCACAAAGGATTGGAGAAGAACAAGTTAACTAGCTAAAGGGTATTTTCGTAATTTTAAAGGGAATTGGATAAGTTTGGCTATAAATAACTTCTTCTTCTAGCAGCTTCTTGAATTTCCAGCAACTCATCTTCTTCTTCTCCTCCCATCTCACATTGGTTTCTCCTCCATGGAAGCATGGTATGAAAACTTCCTAACTTTCTCTCTCTAGCTCCAATTTTCATGCTTTTGGTGCACCATTTCACAAATCCTTATGCTCTTCCACTCTCTCTCTTTAAAACCCTTGAAAAATCTTGTTTCCATACTTTCTCTCACTAGCTAGGTGTTTAGAGAGAGAAAGAAAGAAAAAAAGCCATATAATAGCTTGAGAATTGTTGGAAAGAAATTCAAAGTTACTAAACTATCAAGGTGAGTAGTAAATTAGCATTGGGTTTTAAATGTTGATAATGTTTAGCGATTAAATTATGGGTTTATTGTTGAGATTGTGTATTGACTCTATTATGACTAGGATAGTGGGAATAGATAGCCATTTAATGGCAATTGAAAGCTAGATAAGGGGTAGCTTTTAGGGTTTATAAGTATGAATTGACATTATGGTGATGTTAATTTGATGGTAGGTTCCAACGAAGCCTCATTATCCCAATTGGATCATTAGAGAAGTTAGAGTTGGCTAAAAGCTCAACTAATACCGGTGAGTGAACTGCATCTCAAAATCATTTTGAGATCGTGACTGTTTTGTACAAAGAACTTGAATGATTTTATACAACTTTTTCTTAAAACAAGTGCCTTGGGAACAAGCTTTTACTAAATGGTTTTAAGTTGTAAAATGTGGTTGTTATGGATTCATGCACTATTTCATTATGATGATATATATATATATATATATGTATGTATGTATATTGTGCATGATAATTGACATTGTGTATGATGACTATAACCGTGTGTGTGCACAATGTGAGGGGATGCACATGCCGGTGATGATGGTGGTGTGAGAGATGGATAATGATAGTGCCTGTGTGCGCGATGTAAGGGGATGTACACGATGGCACTGATTGTGCACGATGTGGGGGGATGCACATGATGGCACTGACTATGTGCACAATGTGAGGGGATGTACATAAGCCGGGTGTAATTATACTGATATTGGTGTTTATCTATGCATTTATATATATACATCTATGTTTATGAAATCAAAGTCCATGAGTATGGTATATGATTTTGCATATGTGAATCTTGCATGTTGAACATTGAAAGTTGCTAAGTATTGTTAAATTGATTTTCATTGTAACAAGGAATTTGGTTGCAGCGAAATGGATTCTCGCTGCCGCTAGAAATTTTCGGTGGTGGTATAGTACTGTCACTTTGACAGTGATTTTTGACCACCTTTCAATTAGAACTGGGCAAAGTGGTAAACAGTAAAGTCGTAGTCCTGCCTCTTAGCTTTCTAATGACCCAACAAGCATGTCAATTGGACCCATGTAGTGGAAGATATGCTTGAAAAACAGAACAATATACAAACTGAGAATGCCTTTTTCTACAGTGAGAAACGTGTTGTCACGTTACTACCTTGCTCGGGTTCTGATATAATTTCCTCCACTCCCTTTTCTTCATGATTGAGCATGGGTTTTTACAATACTAAGAGTCCACTGATCAATGACCAAAACAAGGGGGTTTGGGAAAAAAATTATACCAAATTGCATTGTTTTCAAAACAAGTGCATCACGATTTCCAAATTCTTCCTTATCAATTGCTTGTTCCCTTCCTTGTTTACTTACTGGGTTTATACTCACCGTTTTTAACTTCACGTTTTCAGATTACGAGGTAGTTGGTAACTAGGTCGGGGTGCCTTTACAGACTCGACTATTGGTAGGTGTTTCGGCATTTAGTAGCTGTATGTTCGTCGAGTTTTTTCGCTGGACATCGAGTCTCCTATTAACATGTATAGACAAATCTGATGTTAATTATTAAAATACATACTGTAGACAATGTATGCATATTTTAAACGAGTAGCGCCAATACGAGTTGGCAATGTCCATCACTATTTTGATCCAAAGTTATAAAATGTGACTTAGCAATATTTGATAGAGTAATGAGCATGATAAATAGTAAGCTTGCTTGGGCTTAGTAGACTACGTCCATTGGGCCCATGCGCCGGTCATGGCTTGAAATTTGGGTCGTGACATCATCTTTAGAATGCAACAAGTATACATAGCAATATCTGAAGAAATCATCAATGACTGTGACAAAATATTTCTTTCCAGCTAATGTAGGTATACTATGCATATCACACACATCATTATGTATTAATTCAAGTAATTTGACATTTCTTTTAACTTTAGAAAAATGATTTCTAGTTATTTTTGTCAGCATACATGTATTGCATTTATCAATATTTGGATTAAATTTTGAAGTTAAGTCCATTTTATACATGTTATCCAATCTTCTATAATTGAAATGTAAAATCTATAATACTATAACTAAGAATATTCAATCATATAAGCAGAAAAAACTGTTTTATTCTTATTATTATTAACAATATTTATTTTGAACATTCCATCACACATGTAAACTTTTCCCAACAAAAATTTCTCCTTTGAACATAATGAATTTATCTGTCTTAAATACAAGCTTGAAACTAAACTTTTTTAATAGACTTCCAAATACTAAATTTTTCCTAACTTTTGGAACATAGTATACATATTTTAAAGTTAAAGTTTTTCCAAAAGTGAATTCAAGTTCAACAATCCTTTTGCCTTTAATCGTTGCTATAGAAGAATTTCTCATGTAAAAGAAATTTCCACACTCACTTAGTGCAAAATTCTTGAAAAGACTCTTATCATTGCACACATGTTTTGTTGCGCCAGAATCAACCCACCAAGCATCATTTTCTTCAAGCACATTGATTTCAGAAATCATGGCTACAAAATTTTCAGAAGCTTTTCTTCTTGAAGAATCATTTTTCTTCTTCAATAATCGACATTCATTCTTGAAATGTCTTGGTTTTTTGCAATGAAAACATGTGCTTTTGTTTTGTCTTTTGAATTTCGGACTATTAACAATTTGCTTGAACTTCTTTTTGGCAGGTTTGGTGGCTTGTCCTTCCTCCACAACATGTACTTTGGCTTCACCAGAAACAACAACTTGTTCTTGTTTCTTGTATTTCTCTTCAATTCGAAGATGATTTGTGAAAGCCTCAAGAGTTATTTCTTCCTCTTTGTGTTTCAGACTTTTTGTAAAGTCTTTCCATGATGGAAGAAATTTTTCTATAATGGAGGACACAACTATAGTTTCATCCATTTTCATTTTATATTGTTTAAACTAATTAAGCATTCTTTCAATTTCTCGTAGTTGTTCTATAACAAAATGCCTATCGACCATTTGATAATTAATAGAGCAACTAACCAGAAATTTCCTACTTGTTGCATCTTTTGTCATGTACCTGACTTCCAGTTTGTCAAATAATTATCTTGTAGTAGCCTCATTTTGGTATGTGTCAAATAAGCCATCAACCAAACCATTCAAGATGTGACCTTTGCTCATATAATCGACATTGTCCCATTTTTCCCTCTTTCTCGTTATAGCAACAGAATCATTTTCTCCTTCTTCTGGTCTTTGTATAGTCAAAACATAGACAACTTTCAAGGTTGATAATAGGAAATGCATCTTCTTTTGCCATCTTAGAAAGTTGCCACCATTAAACTGGTCCAATTTTACAAAGTCAGAAACCAATTCTCTTAGTGTTCCACTTGCAGCAGCCATTGTTGGAACGAAATTAAAACCTTAAGATTGTTAGAACACCAAACTGAAAAACTTAGAAATCGGCTTCAAGGCGTGTATCAATGCCACTGTTCTTAAGGTTTTATTCGCCCCTGGTTATTATGTGCAAAAGAGTTATCGACGTATAAACTTTGAAGATACAATGAAGAACAGTGATTGACGACGTTTTGCGCTGTCAAAATCAATCCACTGAGCACCCAATGGAGTATAACAAAATTAACAAACTTCTATTATATTTTTCTGTAGGAAAATAATATAAAAAAAAACTTGGAGAATATTTGAGAAAGGAAGAAAAAACTTTTCTGTTTTCTGATGTACGTTCTGTTGGTAAATACGATCCTCTTTTATATGCTTATATGCCTGTTCTCAACAAACACTGTTTGTGTATGTTTCGAATAATCACTCCTATTGGTCTTTTCCAACAGACGTGACTTCCCCTCCATTTTATTTTATTTATTTCTAACAAACATAATCCTTCTCTTAATTTTAATTTTTAACAGCCATAATTTTCCTTTTATTTTGATATCTTTTATTTGAAAATATCCAACAGAGTAAAGATTGATGAATTATCAGCTGCTGGAGGGCATTTAATCATGGGGAGAGTAAAGCGCAAGTAGCTGTTGGCAAGCAAGGATGGGTGTAATGAAGTTGCTGGAAATTATTTAACCAAGGAGAGTGGGTGTTAGTTTTTAAAATGAAATTGTTCTGATATGTATATATACAAAAACAGAGCATGGGTGTTTGCTTGGCTAGTAGAATATTGCATTACTGGATTTTGTGACTAAACTCCCGATTCTGAATCTTCTGAAAAGTTGGTTTATGTATATATATAACTCTAAGAATAGGAAACAAGCATTTTAAATGTTTTGAACTTTCAGAAAGTTTTCTGGAAATTCTGCTCTGCTGTGTAGACCACATTGTTGGCATTTTCTGATTTAACATTCGCTTGGGAGTAGGGTTTAAATAGCTGTTGAGCTTGATACTTGCTTTGAAATATGTACCACATAGGTACATAGTGGCAATTATGCTTAGAGACTTGCAGGAGACTACGGTCCTAAACCCAACCAAGTCTGATACTTTCTGCTTAAAGCGGTTTGTTGAACTTGCTGTTACTGCATGACTAAATGTACTGACTTTGTCATACATGCATTGAATAAACGTCGAATTTCTGGAAATGTATGTGCTTTAGAATGGCTTATTGGCAATAAAGTCCATATAGAGCTGATTATTATTCCATCCAATGAATATGATACCGAACGAGTCTATTACGATCCAATGAGATCAAATATTCCGTCCGAAGGCTATAATGCTGGATGTGACCATGTAATATGCCATTCCGTCCAATACAATGGTTCCGGACGAATCTGTAATGATTAAATAAGATCAATTATTCCGTCAATGGCTTCGACACTGAAAGAGTCTAATATGCGATTGTTTATTCTGATCTGTACCTGTTTACCGTAATAAGGTTTTGTCTATGCTCATGCACTTCTGAGGTGTGTATGTTCTGTCATATTGTTATTTTTCTGTTGATGAATGCCTAAGGCATGTTTGATTAGTTTAAATTGTTAGGCAATTCTGACTTTGTCTGAGAGGCTTGGAGTTTGATCTAGCTTGAAGGTAAGCTTACGAAACTGCCATGTTGGTATGTCTGTAACCCTGCTTTTCTGTTAATGAGCTCATATTGCTTCTGTTTCTATTTTAAAGATTCTGCTTGCTACGGCAAAGCTTATGCCCTCTACTTATACACCTTTGAGATCAGCTACTGATAATTTAATTCTAGTTTTATATGTTTGATTGAGTCTCTAAGGGCTGGTTCATAAAGTTAGCTCTATGGTGAATATATATTCTGTTATACCTGGTATACAATCTATGATTTGAACGGCTGGGTATGAATTTAACCTTGTAAAAGCTATTGAGTTGGGAATATTAGACTTGGGTATAATTTTAATGAAATCTTTCTGTATTGTGATGATTGGAGAAAAAGGTTTGAGCCTTAGCATGTTATTTCTGGACATCTGATCAGCTTTAGATAAGCGTTCTGTCATCCTCTGTTTGTGCTCAATAATCTCAGTTTCTCTATGAGTATGCTTTCGTTATTTGCTTATGGACTTCCAGAGGCTAGTTTGCTTAATTTAAATTCTGTTTTGACACGTCTAATCGAGCCTAAGAGAACTGACACATGAAATTGTTCTAAAATATGCCTGGTACGCAGCATAAGCTTTGATGGACCAGCTATGATTTTGATTCTATTAAGACGAATGGGTTAGAAAATGTAAGGGCAATGACTTCCGTAATACTAGTTCTTGTAAAAAAGAAAAAACTCCAAAGGGAGAGATTTTATATTTCGAGTTTGAAAGGACTAGCTGGGCCCTGTAAAGCTGAAACACTTGAATCTGAATAAAGAAACAGAGTGCTTCACTTACCGTAACTCATAACAAAGCTTCTAAAGCATAAGCATCACAATAGCTTAAACTGAATGATAAAAGTAGCAACAGAAGAAGCAACAATTCCAATAGCGGAATAACAGTCAAAGAATCTCACCAAAATTAACTCATATGCGGAATAAAAAACATAAAAAAGACTGAGCCGAATGCAACATCGATGAGCACAAATAAATAGAATAAGGCACAACAATCAGTGCAACAGAAGTTAACAGTGACAATAGCGAGGCAAAAGATGGAAAGAAGGCGAGAATTGGAAAAAAAAAATTCAAATCCACACAAAATACTGACTCACGAAGGACAACGCCAAGCAAGGAAAACAACTCATGAACAAAATCAGATCCAACTGCAGAAAACACAAAGAATAGTAGAAAACACGCAAAGCACCAAAGCAATAGCAAAAAAGAAACAAGACACGAAGAGCAAACCACAGAAAGCAGAGATCAAACAGCACAAACCTCAAAAGAACGAAGGAAAGTTCTGGAACAGGCAAAGAAGAGGAAAAATACGAAAAAGACCTCAGGAATCCAA
This sequence comes from Theobroma cacao, assembly GCF_053813885.1. Taxonomy (NCBI): domain Eukaryota; kingdom Viridiplantae; phylum Streptophyta; class Magnoliopsida; order Malvales; family Malvaceae; genus Theobroma; species Theobroma cacao. The sequence continues at coordinate 141,515 of NC_142647.1, forward strand.
AGCCAAAGAAGATGGACTCCCGGCAAAGGACAGAAAAACTCTTATGAAAATTGATTGATAGACATCAAAGTGTCAGAAGCTGACATCGAGCGAAACACATAAACACCGCACCCAAATCAGACCATACACGTGAAGCCGTACGAGCTTCCTAGGGTTATTCAGCCTTTCTAACTCGATGATGTTTCAAATAAAAGAGTTTGGAGACATGGATGATTTTGGGGAGTTGCAAACCTGACCAATTTTGAGAGCCGCTTTGGTTTCTTTTTGTATCAAGTTATAGATAGTTGTTACAAACAAATATATGAAAATGGATTGATTTATGAGTTGCATACTAAGATGCACATATATCATTTAAATTTCAGTCTTGTTACCCTTATATGAAAAAGATTAATGTTTGTCAATTCCAAATTCGATTGCTGAGGTTCGTTCGGGTCTTACAGGTTTTGTCTGCTTGGTTCTTGCATTGGTAATGATTCAGAGGTTTAGGTCGTTATAATTTATATATATACGAATTAATTTGATTAATAAAAAAATTTTGATCGAATTAATTAATATAATTATATTTATTTTCAAGTTAATTGAACAACAAATTAATGAAATTGTTTTAACATCATTTTTAAAATTTTTCAATAATAAAAAATTCACTCTAAAAATTTTTTTTATTTAAGTTTGGTTTTTTTAGTTAGAAAATCTTTTCTTTTATTATTAAAGTAGATTTATTTTTCAGTGTTGACGGTACTTCCTCTTATTAGTTACATAGAAAATAAGTTAAAATATTTAAACCCTTTTAAGTTTAATCAAAAATTCATATAGATTCATTAATTTTTGAAATAGATAATGAAACTTAAAATGCAAACATTGTTAATAAAAAACATGGAAAAACTATAATATCTTTTCTGTTATGAAATAAATATGAAAAAACAACTACAAAAAAAATATAAAAACAAGTATTTTGAGAAAGCAAAAGGATTTTATTTAAGTGTATATTTACAAATGAAGTGGAAGACCTAAGCTTAACAACTCCTTGAATCGTAGTCTTAATCTAATTTTTTCTAAGACTTCATATTATATTACATTTTTTGTATCTTTTCTATTGGGCTGTTTGATTTGGTTTATACTTATTGGATCATAATATAATAGACATTCATATATTTATTTAAAGCAGACTTATTCCAAAAGTTTGAATTTAAAAAATATATATAATTTATATAATAATAATTTCTAAAATTAATAAAGATAATAAAAATATAATCAATTCGTCCCTAAGGAAAATATTAACAGAAAGATAAATTTATGAGAAATAGTCTTTCTTGATAAAGATATTTTAAAAATAACCATCAAAATAAATTTAACTATTTATAATCATATTTAGTCATGACTTGATAAAAATATTTTTAAAATTATTTTAAATAAATTAAACAATTCATCACAATTTCTCTCCATTTGTGTTTCTGATTGCTCTCTCTCACTATTACAGTCTCTCAAATTTTATCGATTTCTCTGTTCGGCATTAGTCTGCTACGCTTCTGATTTCTCTCTCACACATTTTCAGATTTCTCTTTTTTGCGCTTTCAAGATACCAAATAATGGTTTTGATGTTATTGGATAGGTGACTATTTGAAAAATTTGAATGAAATAGCTTTTAATTGAATCAATTTGGGACCTAAATACCAATAAACTCAAAAAATTGAAATTTATAAACTTAGATTTTCAAAAAAAAATTTTTTATTTGAAATAGGTGTTTTAGATAAGAAAATTTATATTTTGATTTATGAAAATATGCTAGAAACACTTTAATAAGTGTTAAATTATCAAAAAAATAAAAAAATATGAAGAGAGTTAAGAGAATTTGAAGTTTTGGTTCGTAAGTAACAACAACATTTTAAATATTTAAGTGTAACAAAATGTTTTTGAATATGACGTGTAATAATAATATTTTTTCAACATGATGTATAATAACAATATTATTTTTAACGTAACGTGTAATAATATTTTTTAACCTTAGTGCATAGTATGTAATTTTATTAATGATAATTTTATCTAATTTGATTTAAAATAATTAAAATTATAAAAAGGGTTATTTTAAAAATATTTTATGTTATTTTTAAAAATAACCCTAACAGAAATATTAACGTTAACGATTGACAACGTCTGATGACTGATCTATGTGTTTAAGGAAAAATAAATTTTTAGACTAAATGTAGATTTCGAAAACAAATCCTACACCCTAAAAAATATATGCATATGAACCGCCAGTCATCTGAATTCAGCACAAGGAGACTCTGAAGAAGTTGCGGTTATCTGATTCTGAAGTTCATCATCTGAATTCTGAACAAGTTGCGTATATTTGATTCTGATTTCTGATCGCAAGTTGTGAACAGCACCAGCGTAGCGAAAGCGAAAGAGGAAAATGGAAGGAGTAAATGAGAAAGAGAACGAAGAAGTAGAAGCACAAAAACATTCAGGTCCGTCTGAATTGGGGAAATGGGCAGAGTATGTAATTTTTGTATTGCATCAATTGTTTGATTGGATTTGAGTTTTTTATTTGTAGATTGTAGATTGTAGTGTAAAATAGACGAGTGATTGAAATGACAGGATTCAAGATATGCTGAAGAAGAGAGTCATTACCGAGGATGATTTCCCATGGAGATTGCCCTCTTTACAGTCACAACACCAACAACTCAGGTATGTGGGGGGAGTGGACGTCAGCGTCTCCAAGGAAGACCCATCCATGGCGTGTGGGAGCCTGGTGGTTTTGGACCTCCATCATGCTCTGCGCCTCGTCTATCAGTGCCATACTGTCCTCACCCTTGACGTTCCTTATGTCCCTGGCTTCCTTGCCTTCCGCGAGGTACCCACTTTTATCAGTATATACTAGCAACTAGTATGATTCTGTTCTATCATTATCTAACTAAACCCCGTTTACGGGTTCTTTTTAAAGGCTCCTATTCTTGTACACCTCTTGGAGAAGATGAAAAGCACTGCTAGTCCTTTCTACCCACAGGTCCTTTTTTGTATTCAATTTAATATTTTTAGTTTGTGACATTATTATCATTAGTCATCATCATTATCATCTTCTCTTTGTGTCTTCTAATTTCTGCATGCATTCAGCAGGTACTCATGGTGGATGGTAATGGATTGCTTCACCCTAGAGGCAAGTTTAGTCTTTACTCTTTATTAACTCCTCTTATCACCTCCACTTCCAACACCAATACTATGGAAACCCAAAATAAGCAACATTTATATTTATATTAATCCTCCACTTTACTTCTTTGCGATCATTTTCAGTTTTTCACTTTCTGTACGTTATATTGCGATAATGTGTACAATTTTCTTTGAGATCTTGTTGTCTAATGAACATCCTTCACAACTTGCACATCTCTGTTATCAGTTATCATCATTATTAGGGAGTTACTGCTTTCTGTTCATCTTCAACAAATGATTTAAACTACAAATTTTCCTCAGCCAGGTTTTGGTTTGGCCTCTCATCTAGGTGTTCTTGCTAATCTTCCAACCATTGGTATTGGAAAGAATGTGAGTTTACATCAACAATTATTCTAAGTACTACCATGGAGTGTGTTATTAGTTATTTCAAATATATACATATATACAGCCACTGCCAATATATTGGTATCTTTTACAGCTGCACCATGTTGATGGTCTGACTCGATCTGGGGTAAAAGAACTTCTCGAAGCTGAAGAAAACAGAACCAAGGACCTTATTACTTTAAGAGGCAGCTCAGGATTCATCTGGGGTGTGGTAAGAGGTTGAGCAGGATCTCTTTTTTTTTTTTCTTATTTTCCTTTCCCAATCCAAGCATAAGCAGATATGTAATACATTAAAAAAATTCACAATCATGCATTAAAACCACTTTTATTCAGCCAGCCTTTAAGGTGAAGTGAATGAATTCAGAAACATAATTAGCTGGCCTCATGTAATGGCCTAATACACCATGAGACTACCATCATATTGTTATGGAGCACTTTTATATTCATTACGGGCATTATCATTTGACTCACATGATTAACAAAGGAATGCATATCAGGGATGGAGCTGGTTGTTCTTCTTTGAAATCTTTTCTGGCAAACCTCATTTGGTTGCTTATGCTTCAAAATGAAGTAGGCATATGCCGTAATCATTCACTTAATATCAGCTTGAGGATTTTTATCTCATTCTATGGACTATCTATGAAATCAAGGAGCAAGTAGGTGTAGCTGTCTATTTATTTGATGCTGCAGTCTACAATCTTATGCAACATCAAGATGGAAAAAAATGGAGTTGAGGGACTTGAGAATAGACAAAATGGAGTTACAAAAGTCAACCTCAGCTTTGTAGTCCCAAATGTTCACAGTACTTTGCTTTGTTCTTTTCTTCATAGGCAATGAGATCAACTCAGAGTTCATTGAAGCCTTTATTTGTTTCAATTGGTCATCGAATATCACTTGATACCGCCATCAAAGTTGTGAAAATGACATGCAAATTTCGTGTGCCAGAGCCTATCAGGCAGGTAAATCGAGTTGGTGCTTTCTGGTAAAAACTATGAATTTTTTTTTAGAAAAATAAGCATGCAACTGATTCTTTGAAGTACTTAATTTTGTAGCTTTCTTAATTTCTTTCTAGTATAGTTGTTTGTTGTATTTCTAAACTTGAATGTGGAAGTATCATGCTGTTAAAGATTCTTGTATGAAGGCTTTGATGTGCTGTTTGTAGAGCTATCTGGTGTCGGTTTAAAGGAAAAAAAAAAACTAAAAAGAAAATTTATTTTTTGTATACATCTAGGAGGTAAGTTAGAGTGATTGACTATGGTTGTAGAAACCTCCTGTGATAGCTGTTTTCTTAGTGATTTAATGCTGACAGACGTCACTGATTCAGTGTTTTAAAATGATTACTCAGTAGTAACTCCTCTCCGTAGATGATTTCGGACATTGATTGCTACTCCTCACATAAGACTGTTATTATTGTTCAAAAAAAAAGTGCTGGTGTTCGGAAGGCCATTATTTTAATATAATTTTCCTAGTCGCTGAGATCTATTGTTTAGAAATAAGAAACTTGAGCCATTGAGCATCTGTAATTTGATTCTTTCTATTAGACAAAATACTAAAGCCTGGAGTTGCTTTCATATATGTAGGCTGATATAAGATCCAGAAAGCATCTTCGTAAGCATCAAATTGGAAGGTTAGAATGATACAATTGCTAAATGGTAGGTTATTTTTCCCTTTTTATTTAAACTTTTAATTTTCTTCTCAATTATGAGAAATGCAAAATAAGTGAAAGGTCAGTTCCTAAAAGTATTTGGCTAATGTGATGGAAAGCATCTAGGACGTACTGGTGGCAATATGTTGGGCAGATTACTTGCTCTGAGGTACCAGATTTTGTCAGAAGTTATCTGGTCCAGCGTTTTATTAGATTTTCAAAGTTGTTTCAGAAATTGAGCACACTGAGAAGGGAGATTCAGACACAATATTGACATGTCATATAGTTAGTTATGGATCTGCAACAAGTTGAGCCAGCAGGTTGTATCATCTGTGTTGCTACTGCTGCCAGTGAAAGCTACCGTGCATGATTTTTGGGGCTCTGACAGATGGATCACTTTCAACTGGCATCGTTAGCTTGTATTTCCTATCCTGACTGTTGATGCCCTTGCCTATCATCACTTCTTTCCTGGTAGTTGATGTTTATCATTTTATTGCTAAAACAAAAAATCTGAGCAAGATGAATTGCATCAATCAGAAGAACTTAATTAGAGAAAGTTTGTTCTTTCACATGCCAGGCATACATAGATAGCATATCAGCTCGCAAAACACTTATTAACATGAAGCAGGTCCTTTTTCTCTTTCTTTAATTGTAGAATTAGACAACGTATGAGCCTATGAAGTTATGGAGGTATACTTGGAGTCAACTGATCCCAAACAAAACCAAATTGAGGAGCTAATTGGTTAGCTCAACCTGTACCTATTTGACATAATACTTGGCTCCCAGATTGCAAGTTCAGAATCTGAAATGCTGAATATTCTCTCCGTAGTCTGTACATGTAAATTGAAGGAATGAAATGAATTGCGTGCAGCTGCAACCAAATGTTCACGAAAGTGTAAATACAAGTAGGGATACAAACACTAGGACATTCAGTCTTAAAGAGCTGGCTGTTCCTTGAGCTGCTGGCAGGCTTTGGATCATGATACTAAACCTGCAATCTCCAACAGATGGGTCAATGTCTGTGACAACAGAAAGGTTGTTTGGGAACATGCAGGCACTATCAAGCTGATTAAAAATCTGGTAGTAATTGTTAAATGCATAGGAGATGTTCCCACGAGGGTCCAAATTTGCACAGGAAGTAGCATACCCAAGACTGGTGCAATCAGCATGTGAGCAAGCATAACTCACACTTGGTCCCACCTGTGGGTCATCAAGGTTTGCCGATGGCGACATAACACACCATTTCTTGGCCATATAACGTACATCCGTAGCTGGCACCAAACCATTTGAGCTCGTCGTTCCCAGCCTGAGCGGGTACTTGGGTTGCCCGTCAAAGTAAAATAAGCCCCAGTGACGCTCAAAGTTACCTGGCTGAATGCTTTTGGCATCTTCATCTATGAGGCTAAATAGGTATGCATCCACAGGGCCTGATCTCATTGGGGTCCCCTTTCCAGCTATGACGCGGGACATAAACCCTTGGTTGAACTGCTGTGCGTACTTCGGATTTGCATTTTTGTCCCCGTCAGTAGGCCAACCAATTTCTCCGACGATTATGGACAAGTTCCCATATCCATTTTTCTGCAAGGCCCATACAAGTGTGTCGTGGTTGGCATCGAACACGTTCTCATACACTCTGTCGCCATCGTTAATTGCAGATGAGGAGCCATCAAAGAAGGCAAAGTCAATGGGGAAATTGGCATCGTTATGAAGGCTTATAAACGGGTATATGTTTACGGTAAAGGGGGCTCCGTTGTCATTTAAAAACTTAACAATTTGAAGCATGGGTTGGCGGATATCTGACCGGAAATCGCCATCAGAAGGAAGATTTGTTGAACTCTGATACACATCAGCATTAAGTGGCACCGTTACCTTCACTTGACCGGCCAAGCCAGCCTTTATTAGAGCTGACTGAACATTCTCAAGTGCAGGCAGCGTAAGCCCAATGTAGCTTCCATTATATGCTCCAAGGAATGGTTCATTTCCAACTGCGACATACCTACAGGTGAATTGGAAGGCACAAAAGTTAAAATAAGCAAACATGTTCATCAAATCAAAACAGGAAATGGCGAGTTCCCACGCCCGTTTCCGAAGAGCATATACCCATTTGGTAACAAAAATTTGGCAAATAGGAATAATGTGATTCAAGAATTATTAAAAGACAACATAAGTAAAGCTAGTTCAGTTGTTGATTTTCTTTAAACGGGACAGGGAAAAAGGGGATGTTCCATAGTAAGATAAAAAATGCTGTTCCATTTTAAGCTTTTCATCACAGGCCAACTTTCACTTTCTAGTTAGCCATTCTGGTGGAGATTTGGTACCAAGGCATTCTGTTTGTCCATCGTCTTATCAGCTCCATACCTAAGAGCCAGAGGGAGTGGGCTGTCTGCACTCTGATTTCTCAAGTCTATCTGAGTAACTAATTAAGCAAGTAGTATTATTTACAATATTACTAGCAGTGAGGAGTGATAAGATGTTAGCCATTGTTCATATCATCATCATCATCATCATTAACATCAAGTAAGTAATTAACGATATTTTGCTTACTCAACACTCGGAAGGTTTAAAGTGTTTGAAATTGGAATGTTTTGGCCTTGTGGGAGTTGGAAGTTGAAACCTGACAAAATGACTAACTACTAGGATGGATGTATCATGCTTGTTTGTAGTAGTAAGCTAAGATAGGAGAGGAGAGGAGGCGGCCAAAAAAAATAAAGAATATCTATCTATATATCACCTGATGTCGACAGCGTTGGAAGAGACGTGGGAAGAGACATTCTGAGCAACCCAATCTTGAGCGGCTTGAACACTGTTGGCAAGAGTAGGGAGCAAGTCATTGGGAATCCCCACCATCACCTGAATTCCGGATTTGCCAAGAGCTTTCAAAGTAGTAGCATCGGCGTCGAAAAGCTTAACCTTTTGAAAGCCAATATCTTTGAGCATCCGTACGATGGTTGAGGGAGGCAGAGGGTGCGTTGATTGGGTTCCCCAGTTCACCCCAATTCCACTGGCTGGACTGATCGACAAAGCCATATGAAGAAGAAGCACAAGAAGCCCCCCAAAACCCAAACTTTCGTGCGAGGCCATCTCCGCAATACGTATATATGTATGATCAAAATAGTTTAACTCAAAAATAGAGATGGAACTATATAGTGGTTTCAGAGCAAAACAGAAGAGAAGAGAGGAGAATCACAGGTCAACGGAATCTGACAACTCAAGGCAATACTGAAACAGAAGCTGCAACGCTACAAAAAAATGCGTAATATAGTGTAATTGAGAATTGAGACTCGGAAAATTCTTACCAGTATTAGTATAGATAGTAATAAATCAAAAATAGCCAATTCCTGATGCCTTTCTTCATATCTTTGCATAGAGGCTGAGATTGGTGGATAAAAGACGCAAGCAAGCTGCTTGCGAGTTGCCAGTATTATAAAACTTTAAAGAATATATATATATATATATATATATATATATATATATATCTTTAGATGAAAAAAGAATAGATATTATATGGTATACAGTACTAGTTGTTTGGTTTTCCAATCTCCTTTTAAGAGTTACAGCATATATTCCTGCCTGCCTGTATTGCTTAGTAGTAGAAAAATTCTTTGTTTCTTTTGGGTTGTTGTGCATTAAGATAAGGGATTGGGACTGCGTAACCAATAGCTCCCCTCCATTAAAGAAAGAAAAGGAAGAGCCTTGAACCTTATACCCCTGTTGTATTGTGGTTTGTTTTGCTTTTGCTAAATTGCCATAAATGCCTCCCAGGGGAAGGAAATGCCATCCAACTACTAGTATATTTATTTACTTCTGTTGGGCCCCGTCGGGTTCTCAATTATTTGGGCTGAACCTAGTTTTTTATCTTATTGTAGAATATAGTATGTATATGGCAAATGCCAAAGGATGGTATTTTTCTTTTAGACTGATACGAATGGTTTTTTATGTGGAAAGTGACCTTTTTTCCAAGGTGATAACGTAAAGAAAAGTTTGCTTAGTAGTATTTGTTTTATATTAACAGTTTGACACATGGACAAGGCAAATTAGCCATTTGTTTAGATTTTAAAATGATATTTGAAACGTAATTAATCAACTAAGTATTTCATCTTTTTTGGACTCAAATTGGCGTTAGTGTTAAACTCGTATAGTTGGCATTTTCCTTTACCTACAAGTTTAGTTCATTCTCATGAACAAGATAATTGGTACATTTAGTTTATTAAAAATATTATATCCAATTTTAAACATTATTGCTCGCAACGAAAATCTTGTAGTATTTGTCAAATTGGAATGTACATCTCCAAACAAACTAAATGTTTTGGGTTCTTTTTTTTGGAAAAAAAAAGAAAATATCATGCAATTGAGAAATTAATAAAAGGGGGAGAATTAAATTTCTATTAATTATTAGAACTGCCAATTCCAGAAAAAAAGGGTCAAAGAGTCAGAGTCAGAGTCAGAGTCCCATCCATCCCAGCTAAAATTAAGTGTAGCGTTAAAGGGCCAGGTTGGGATTTACCTTACTTTTTGCCTTTTCTGGGTAAATGCAAAAGTGGTAAATAGAAAAAGTTAGCAGAACGAGGAACAAAATGAGATGAAATGCAAAACGAAAGGGCAAAAAGGTAATCGTAGGGGCGATGGATAAGGCGAGATTCCAGGACCATTCTTTGGGGGGTCTTTAGAATCCGGATCTCACTTGTGTTCCCCAAACCCTCGTTATTGGAATATAAAAGGGGAGAATTGGTTTCATCATAACATATGCATATTCCTCCTCTGTTTTCAGTCTCCTCTCTCTCTCTCTGAAAGATCAGGTATGTTCATTCCTCCTCCAACAATTTTTATCTGACGAAAAACAAAAAAAAAAAAAAACCCTTTAATTGATTGAATAGTTTGCTACCAATAATACAGACGGAGATGAGATTGCCTAATTCTGAACTAGTACTCATAGATTAATTGATACCGCCAGTTTTTCTACCATTGTTGCAGAGCACCGTATCGGCAAATCGAAATCCAAAATGGCTGTCACCATTAAGCAAATGGCCCTGCTTGTCTCCTTTCTCGGCATCTTGTCTTTCATCTTTGGAGTCATCGCTGAAAACAAGAAGGTATTATTTTCTCAACCTTGTCTAATCCAATCTGCTACTGTTAATATTGGGGTTTTTTTTATAAAGAACCCAACTTTTATTTTTATTGATGTTGATTATATCTTTTTGATGAATCTTTACTACTTTAATTGATTTTTTCACAGCCTGCAGCTGGAACTCCAATTTCTGGAAAAGATGTGGTTATTTGCAAGTATCCATCGGATCCCACGGTGGTTCTTGGTTACCTAGCGGTCGTTTTTCTGGCATTATCTGGTCTGGCTGGCTATATCTCTCTGTTTTACCCTTACAAAGGAAAATCTGTTCCGCAATCTGTTCTCTTCCGAAGCACTAGTTTCTTCGTCTTCTTCAATATTGCCTTGTAAGCACTATTCTCTCTCTCTCTCTCTCTCTCTCGAAACTTCTCTTTTATGTAAATTCAATAATTTCCTTACTATGAGTCATCTGTTTAAGTTACCATTACCACTAATATTTGGTAGCATCACATCATATCATATTCTCGAATCATATTACTATTACTTAGTAATTTATCATGAATGGATCATCATATCCTATCAACATACTTAAGTATTCACACCCTTGTTCTTTAGATATACTACAAGTTTGACCCGCTTGTTGCAGGTTTACATGCGGCCTAGCAGCCACTCTGCTCTTATGGCCAACAATAACAGAGCAGCTTCACTTGACGCGCAATGTTCATCACAATCTCACCACAGAATGCCCTACTGCTAAGACTGGTCTCCTTGGTGGTGGTGCTTTTGTTTCACTCGATTCAGCTCTCTTCTGGTTAGTTGCCCTTATGTTGGCTAATAATGCCCGAGAGGATCACTTTGACGAAGTTGAAAAAGACAGTAAAGCTGAGCCCGGTCAGGTTCTTTCAGCTGAATACCATGTCAAAGGCGGTGCTGTGTAATGCTTTTGATGGCCCTAGAATCTGTCCAAATCTATCTTTATGGTTTAGATTTTTTACATTTCACAGTATCAATTATGTACTCGTGTTATTCAGCATCTCCATGGAATGAAAAACTTCTCATTGTAAATGCTCCCATCTTTCAATGTTGGTGTCAAATATGGTAGCTTAAGCTAAATTCATCTGGATTGGCTTGGTTTAGCATTGGCTGGTGTTTTCTTATGAATAGATATGGCGATTGATTTGGCTTTAAACACAAGCAGCTAGCTTTGTGAATTTAGCCGACTGCTGTTTGTGGTCTGTCTGCCCCTTTTCTCTTGTATTATAGAAACAAGTTGGGCTCTTTGCGTGGTAGAAAATGCTAGTTATTTTTCCAAAGAATTAGAAAATCATTCAGCTATCCGAAGTCCAAACTTTGGACATTTTTTATTGACTTTAGTTTATTAAGTATTCTATTTCTGAGGAATAGAGTTGACGAGTACCAAAAGCCAGAAGGCAACATCAACGAATTGGGTTAAAAACAATTGGTCTTGATGGCCAGATGAAGGTTGGGAGATTGCTCCTGAGATGGGCTTCTGACAAGATAGTAGCCAGTTGTATTCTACTCCCAAGGTCGTGGATGTTTATTGTTATGACTTGTTGTCCAACATGTAAAGCAATACCTGAAATAAGAGGTTTTTGCCTGCAAGTAGAGTCATTGCGAAGAGAAGAAAGGAAGAATAAGCCATAAGCCCATAAGTGTTACTACTACTAATACTTATCATTTTCTGGGTGACTTGGGGCCTAATTATTGGATCATGTATTATGATATGGGCTCAGCTGACTGGGCCACCAAGTCAGCGGTCACTGCTCAGCATGGACATATATAACCTAGGTTAGAAACAGAAGAAACCCTACCAAAACCCTCCCCTCCGGGCTCTGCTTCTGCTACATTCTTTGTGTCTTCATTTCCTTATTATTCCTATATAATCAAATTTTAAGGCAAAGCCAAAGCCAAAGCGAATAGATTTTGGTTTAGAGAAGAAGCAAGAATCAAGAAGCAGAAACAGAAACAGAAAAAAAAAAAAGAGAAAATGCCTCTAGGAGAGAGAGGAGGATGGGATAAGAGCGAGTCCAGGTACTGTGGGGTGGAGACCGAGTTCGAGGATGACGTCCCTCGCCTTTTGTCTTCCAATATCTCCTCTGGTGGCTTTGATTTTGTTGTGGCACCTTTGGTTTGTGCCTTTCTTCTTCTTCTTTCTTTTATGTTGAACAAGTAGGCAGTAGCCCACTCCAACTGCATTCTCGTTCAGATCTTGGTTGACGCTCAGACTCAGCCATGCATACTTTTCTTGTGTTATTTCCTCATTTCTGGTGGCTAGTTAGCCAGGCGTTTTTGTGTGTGAATGGTAGAAGGCTCACCTAAATCATGTTTTGGCGGCCTTTCTTGTGGAAACTGGATTCTTTTTCCACTTTTCGGCGGTCAACAACATTTCTTTCTTTCCCCCTTCCTGATGCTCCTTATTTTCCCTTCTCATCATATCAAATTACGAGTATTATTTCTTGAATGATACGCATACAGAAAATTCGCTTCTTTTCTGAATTTTTCCATTTTAGGGTGTATGCTACGTACCTGCTTTGTTTATTTAGTTCTCAATTTGGACTTTTTTTTTTATCTATACTAATTTTTCTTTTTGTCTGTTTTGAAAGCAAGAAAAATAGAAAGATTGAAATGAAGGGGGGAAAAGAAACTATTCTTTTATTTATGTTATTCATTTTCTAGCTGCACTTATTTTCCTTCCACTTATTTACACAGATGGATCCTACTTATAGACCCAGCTTGTTGGAAGTAGACATTGATAGCTTTCATGTTCTGCCATTTGCTGGGTCGGACTTAGTTTTGACTCCTGCCCAGTGGAGCAGTCACGTTGTCGGTATGAACATTTACTTGCATCCATTAGAATTTTAATCATGGCATTCTGAACACACTGTCATTAAGTTTTATTGTGAAGAGATTAAGGTAGTTGAAAGACATTGGGTATATCAGCAGTCTAAAACACTGGCTAATACAAGTAGACAAATTGTTCAGCTAAGGTAACCATTCTTAAAAACAAGTAGAATAGTACTCTGCATTTGCAATAAAAGGACAATAAAATGTGACTCCCTGGTCAGTTCAAGAAATGCAATTACTGATACTGAGCCCCTAGATCAAAGTAAAACAGACTTATAGTGTAAGTTGGCAGAATGTCTGTAATTAATCTCAAGCTTTGATAGTTACTATCTGTTTTCTATCCATTTTATGGTTGCTTTTATAAAGTGAATAATGGTACTCGTGTGACATTTTTGTCAACCATATGTTTATATCCATACCTCCTTGTAAGGATTTTAGATTCACTTGTCGCAGTTGCTAGCCATTGAATGTTTACATCAACCTGAGCTTGTTAGTGAAAGTCTCGAAATTTATTTAAATGCTATCAATAGCTTCTTGAAATTGTCCAGGAAAAATCAGTTCATGGATTGACTTGGATTCAGAGGATGAGATCCTTCAGAGGGATTCTGAGACTACCTTGAAGCAAGAAATAGCATGGGCTGCTCATCTATCCCTACAGGTGTGCATAATTGTAATATGCATTTTGTAGTGTTGTAAGGTTTTGCTTGCAGAGACATGCAGAAAGCTTTCTTTGCTTCTGATGTTCAAGATTAGTTGAAGAGTAATTTGATGCTTTTATTTTGAAACCAAACTTCACAATGTGATGAATTGTGGATTGACCTTATTTTCCAAGAATAAATTATCCTGTATTAGCATTCAATTTTAAATCATAATTCTAAAGTTGGATTTTTTTTTTTGGCTTACAAGATATTGAACTATAAAGTTGGATTAACAATACCACAAACATTGTAGATCTCATAAAGTTTTCATGGTCTATATACCACCTTGAAGGGTGTTTGTAAATAAAGATTCTAATTGCATTGAATGACTTCCATTTTTTTAAAAAAAGTCCTTTATTCTAATAGTATTGAGTAATTTATATATTAATATTATAAAATTTCAACTATTTATGCTTCAAATTTTATATTTCAAAAACATTTTTATTTATATATAATTATTATTTAAATATAAATAAAAGATAAGTACAACAAATGCTAGTATAAAATAAAGTAAAACATTAAGTAGGTTGCATAAGATGTTGGGGTTCATCTTGATGGTTGTAAAATGCATGACAAAATGTCATGTGTCCTCTAGTCCTTGAAAGAGATTTTTGGTTCTTTGATCGGCATCTTATGATATTCCATTTTACTATCTGCCGTAGGCATGCCTTCTTCCTTCTCCTAAGGGAGCATCCTGTGCTAATTATGCTCGATGTGTGAATCAGATTGTGCAGGGCCTAAGCAATATGCAGGTGGCTTTCTTTATCTGGATTTATAGTCAGAACCAATTTAATTTTTTGTGTCCTGTTCTAATAATTGCTTCTGCTCTTAATGTTCCTCACTTAAGCTGTGGCTAAGGATTCCACTGTTAAAAAGTGATGATGATTCACTGGATGTTGATTCTGATCATTGGGTGAGTGAAGTCTCTACTCTTGGTGCTGGCATCTTACCCTTGATGAACTGGATTGATCTATGCTGCGATTATCCTTTTACTATTTTCTATCTTGGTCTTCAATTAATTCCCAGAAAAAATATATATAAAATGTGTCTGAGAAAAAACTTGTCATTTTTATTCTATTGTCTACATCACTCATAAAACCTTCAAGTCTATAAATTTTTTGGAGTTATTTTTAACTAAGAGAGTAGGGTTGCAAAGAAGTGAGTATAACATATGTGCTTTCAATAGTTACCTTTCCCCCTTTTTGCACAGATGGATTCTTGGGAACTTTGGAATTCATTTCGACTAATCTGTGAACACCATAGTCAACTGTGTCTTGTCCTTGATATTCTGTGAGTTACCATGATTGGTTTTATTTTTATTATTTGACCAGACTTATGAGTTAAAACAAACAGTTTTAGTAATGATTGGTTTTACTCTAGGAGTACACTACCTTCTGCAAACTCAATTGGACGGTGGTTTGGAGAGCCTGTTAGAGCAGCCATAATACATACTGATGTAAGTATGCCATGAGGTTCTATTTACTGCTATTTTTTATTCAGAAGAGCTAAGTTCCAACCCCACCATCCCATAAGACTAAAACTCTTCTTTAGATTTTATTTAGTTTTAGTACAGATTATTCCATGTTTCCCTGGATTTTTAATGTACTACCTTTTCCAGTCTTTCCTGAAAAATGCACGAGGTTACCCATGCCTATCAAAGCGCCATCAGAAGCTAATTACTGGATTTTTTAACCATTCTGTACAGGTATGAGAACCAGGTGCAATCTTATTTGATTTTTATGTCATTTGAGGATTTTTTTTTTAGTTTTTTTCCTGGCAGTCCAATGTAAAAGCTTGCTTGCTGCTTTGTTTTAGACCGTAGCATGTTATGCTGTGATATTTAGATTTTTATGTTATTATTATTATTTGTTTTGAAAATTCACCTATCATTTTTCTTGGAAAATGTCTTGACAGATGGTTATTTCTGGAAAACCTGTGCATGGTATTCCTGGAGCAACTACAGGCGCAGCTGCTAATCATATTGATAACAATGTGAACAGTAAGTTCCTATCTTCTGTCAGAATAGCTTGCTGAGTGGCAGGGGGGTCTGATGTTGAATAAGCTCCATTTCATCTTGCATAAATGCAGGTATGCAAAGACATCCTCTCAGGTCATATTTGGATTATGTCGGTTATCTTTATCAAAGGATGGAACCACTCTCCGAGCAAGATCGTATTGAGGTCTCTTTCTTTCTCTTTCTGAATAAACATCAAGGCAAGTTAATTCTGTGCTATTGCCTTCTAACTCTTTCATTCTCATATGTCAGCTTGGTTATAGGGATTTTTTACAGGCTCCATTGCAAGTGAGTTTTCTTTGCCTTATTTTCTCTTCTGATTCACAAGCTTTCCCTTTGTGTTTGCAGATATTATTTCTTTTCTATTTCTGCTAAGAGAAATGCTAGAGTGTCTGATTTTTGACTACTCACAAGAAATAAATGCCCATATATTTATCACTTATATGCCATTTATGAGTAGTTGGATGGTCCGAATGTTGGACAAAATAGCATTACTCTTTTGCAAATTTCTTGCCAATATTATTATTATTATTTCAGTTAAAGGTTGGTTGATTATGCTATTTCAATGCAGCCTCTGATGGATAATCTGGAGGCTCAGACCTATGAAACGTTTGAGAAAGACTCGGTGAAATATATACAGGTAAATACTGTTTTGTTCCTTTAAAAATAATTTGTTTAATAACTTTTTTGTTGGTGGGACTCATCTTATAGTGTTGACTGGTGGCAGTAGTTATCTATTATTATGTTTTCATATTTTGCAATCTAAACAGAGGTGTGCTTATGTTTTGCTAGTATCAAAGGGCAATCTGTAAAGCATTACTGGACAGGGTCCCTGATGGGGAAGCATCAACATTAACCACTGTAAGCTACCTTTTTATCACAAATCATAATATTCTGATTTCTCTGTTTTGTATCACATCTGATCATCTTGTTTCCATATTGGCTTTTCATGGATCTGATGCTCACAAGATTTCTCATTCTTGATATTGGTGTGTCTTCTACTTGTGGAAGGTGTTGATGGTTGTGGGAGCAGGACGAGGACCCCTTGTGAGGGCATCATTACAGGTAAATTCCTGTGTCTTTTGCAGAATGGGCATGCTGATTTATGCAATTTCTTTCTATTCTGATGTGCATCATCACAAGATATTCTTTTTGTTGGTTTGATAGGCAGCTGAGGAAACTGGACGCAAGCTTAAAGTTTATGCTGTGGAAAAAAATCCAAATGCTGTGGTCACGCTTCATGTGAGATGCAGATTCTAGTTATTATGTTTCAAGTTGTGATACTCTGCAGATAATGCTCTGATAATTTGCTAAGACATTATGCTGGCAGCGTATGACTTTTGTTCCTGGATAATTACTTTGGATGCCCTGAATTAGAAATGTGGACTGTTTTTTTGTTCTTTCCTTGTCCAAATTTGTTGAACATTCATTTAGTTTTCAATTTTATTTAAACAGAGTTTGGTTAAACTGGAAGGGTGGGAAAATGTTGTTACCATAGTGTCTTGTGATATGCGTCTTTGGAATGCTCCTGAAAAAGCTGACATCCTGGTACGTGAATATTTATACATTGTGTTCTATTTTTCACTTTTTACTCTCATATTGCCTTTTCTTACATTTTCATATTCTTTGACTTTACTATGCTGGTATCTAGGTCAGTGAATTGCTGGGATCTTTTGGTGATAATGAGCTGTCTCCTGAGTGTCTTGATGGAGCCCAACGGTTTTTGAAGCAAGATGGAATCTCAATACCCTCATCGTATGTATATTCTTCTTTTATGAAGCAGCGTGGCAATTTATAATTCATTTTTCGAAGGAGGATTCAGCTGAATTCTCTATCGATGCTTCTTAAGGCCGAACCTCATGTAGGTAGAGATCAATACCTGAAATTTTGGGATAACAATATCAGAGGTCACCAGATTTGTCACTGTCACTTGGCTTTCTCAATTTGAATTCTTAACAATTGGTAACCTTTGGTTCTATAACCAATTGGGTCATTCTGTTAACTTGCATATCAACCATATTAGGAACCATGTCAACTGCGAAGGTCACCAACAAACTAAGTAAAGTTCAGTAACAATAACTGAAAATCATGAAGTCATGGTGACTGAAAAATCTGAAATGCATCTTGTTGTGATATGCCTCTCTCAGGTACACAAGTTTCATCCAACCAATCACTGCTTCGAAGCTATATAATGATGTATGCCCTTGTATATATGCTATACTATTTCCTGGTATGTTCTTTTGAAGTTTGTCTTCAAAAAACTTATTTTTTCCTTTTTGTTGTTTTCACAGGTGAAGTCACATAAAGATATTGTCCACTTTGAAACTGCTTATGTCGTCAAAATGCACAGTATTGCCAAGCTTGCTCCTTCAAAACCTGTGGGTTTCCACTTATTGAGTCTTGCATGCTTATGAAACACCAGAATTGTGTTATTTTTAACCTGTCTTTTTGTTTTTCCTTGTACAGGTATTTACATTTAATCATCCAGATTACTCAACTAAGAAAAGCAATCAACGTTACAAAAAGCTTCAGTTTGTAATACCACGAGACACTGGATCAGCCATTGTACATGGTGTGTAGTAATAAAGTCTATTTCATTTCCTTTCAATAAATGTTGTAGAAAAACTATATCATGCATAGATCATCATTTTTTTGGAGTTTTCGTGGAGTCTGGTTTACACTATTTTAATGAGTTGGATCTCTGTCCATTTCAAGAATAATCTTAAAAATGTTCTTTCAAAAAATGGAATAATCTTAAAAATAAGTGTAGCAAATAGTAATACAGGATGAGAACCTTACCTCTTGTTGTCTATGACCTCATGTTATAAATGTTTATTTGCATTATGATAATATTCCAGTTTGTCACAGATTTGATATATTATACTATTTTCAGGTTGACAATACTAGGTTCACAGCAGTCCTTTAAACTTATGAAGTGCTTAATCTTGATGAAACTTTAGAAATGTTAGTTTTCCACTAGTGGATAGTACTTCATATTTAGTTTAGTATGTAATTATATGCAACTGATAATTGGTAGTGATTTCTTTATGTTGGTGATGGATGCTAAAGTCACAATGTGGAATGAAGCAGCATTTTACAGGGTGCAAAATCCTTCAACCATTACCTATAGTAGCATTGTGGGATGTAGTATAGAAGCAAGGTAGTAGAATCACCAATAGACGTGAATAATTTATCTCATCCTACAGGGATCTGGGAAAGAAAAGAAGATAAATAGGTATTGGTATATTTGTTTGTGGTGGAGTTTAAATTCATAAGCCACACACAATCTAAAGTTGAATTGAGAAGAAATGGTTGGATGAATACCGGCATTGAAGCTTTAGGATTTAGCATCCGACCTTGTACTGCCTTGAAAATTCTGGTAGTAGATTGGATACCAATTACTTATACTCTAATGTTTTTCTTACTCATGATTACAAAATTGCATGCATGTTAATTTTACAGAAAACAGTTTTCTTAAATGAAAATCATAGTACATTTTCATGTGATAAGTTTTGGACCTGACTTCTGTCTGCAAACCTGATTAAAGGATTTGCTGGCTACTTTGATGCAACACTCTACAAAGATGTACATCTTGGTATTGAACCATCAATGGCCACGCCAAACATGTTCAGCTGGTATGCAATTCTATTTTTCTTGAATTCATGTGTGAAGGGCTCATAAGTTTGAAGCTTGTTTATCTTAGAAGAAATATGGAATCAGACATTTTCAAGTTGCATAATTAGTTAGAGGAAGCCAGTGCAATATTGAGAAAATAAATTGACAAACTTTGACGCAACCATTGTTTGCCTTTTAACTTTGTGGAACTGTGTATCTGATCTGCTATCTTGCAAACATCTGCAAATAAGTCCCACAAAAGAACCGCAAATATGACTTTGGGTTGGGTAATAATTTCAGCAAACATTTCAGCAGCATGAAGTATGGATAGCCCTAAACATAAGCAACTGGATCTCTTGTTTTTGCTGAGTGACCACTAGAACGATGGTGGTTTTCTTTTATTTTACAGTCTTTGCTCCTTTTTGTTGTTAAAGATATTTACTAAAGCTTCTTAGTGGGGTGGCAAGAATGAGACAAAGACTTAAGATTATTTAAAATTCAGAACCATTGAACTGCCTAGCACCTATACAGAGCTTTTAAACTTAATGAGCCTACTAAAATATGAGATGCATTATCTTCTATATCCAATTTTTACAAAACAAAAACTGGATGTTCTTTCCTTTGTAACAAGGCTTCCCCGAAATTGACAATTTTGGGTTTTGTGTTTTGATTCCATCAAGGTTTGCAATATTTTTCCCACTAAGGAAACCAATATGTGCACAGCCTGGTTCCCCGCTAGAAGTACATTTTTGGCGTTGTTGTGGTTCTACCAAGGTGAGTCATTTTGTCTATAATTATTATGAGTTTCCTTTTCTAATATTAGATTTATTATTTTCAAAGCCTGAATTCCTAGTTTGTTGTAAAATTAAAAGTGTAATTGATTGGGTGGGCGCAGGTTTGGTATGAATGGTGTGTGACGTCTCCTTGCCCATCGCCTATTCACAACAGCAATGGTCGGTCGTACTGGGTGGGCCTTTAGAGGGAGCTCGCTTCCAGTTGGGTGGAGGGAAGATGTATCGCTTCATAACATGTCAAAGTAGCAGAGGCATGATCTTGGAAACCTAAGAGAGAAAAAAAGGCTATGTTTTCCAGCCTCGAGTAGATGTGAATGCACAACAGTTATCAGTGTCCTGGGGGAGTTACATGGTGTAATGGTGCTTGTGATGTCATTTTCAGAGTACAATGGAATGACGTTTGGCCATTTAAGATGATTAAAAGAAATTATCAGTGTCCTGAAGTGGATGGAATGACGTTAGGCCATTTTCTGAATACAGCAGACAGTTATCAGTGCCCTGCTTGCCTTTTGCCTGTTTATCTATGTAAATAATTATTACAAACAGAAAAAGACCTTTAAGATGATTAAAACAAATCACATCTTTTATGGCATCATTGATCCAAATCCCAAAGAAGAAAAAACAGTTGACAGGTCCGTCAAAGGTTTAGTTGCCAAATTCATCAAGAATTTTGAAGTTGCTGATGAACCCAGTTGTTGTAATCTTGCACTAGCTGCTGAAGAAGCGAAGGAACAAGTCCATCCACGAGAGCCTGCATCATTCTGTTCATGGGAGATACAAATGAAAATCCATCCCATATTCCTACTAATTGCACTTCATCTTGACCGGCCTCTATGCAACTTAATTACTCATGAAATATATATATATATATTGTATTAAGATAGAGAAGCTACTTCATTTTTGCAACCCCCCAAAACACAAGTTCTTTGAATTGATGATGTGCATCCACTCCACAATACATATACATAATCCTAGCATCTGCGTGATTACTGCAATGAACATCTGCATTTCTTGCTGTATCTATCTTGTTGATAAATACATAATCTATGCATTATATGGCAAAATCCATAGACTACGCCATCCCACCAGTAAACTCATATTTTATTAAACCAAAAATACTTACAGATTTCCTGGACGCTCAACAGCTGAAATTGGCAGTGAAGTAAATGGTCGTGTGTAAATCTGTTTACAAAGGTCAGCATCATTTGTATGTTATCAAAGTGAAAAAGACTAAGCAGCTCAATACCAGGCAGAGAAAAGATGAGATAAACATATGTACAAGCAAATAATTTCAGCACACTAACATGTTTAAAACAGGAACACCATCATATTATCATGCTGCTGTTCTCAAAAATATGACCAGAATCGAACTTTCAGAAATAAAAATATAACTCGACTCATATGAGCCCCCCATCCCAACTTAATGGGATTAGAGCTAACTTGTGAAGTAAAAGTATCTGGTGAAAGGCCCCAAAATCATGGTGACACCAACACCCTGAATACTTTGAAATTCCATTAAAACTGAACCGAAGAAGTGCAAGTTGAAGAAGCGGGTGTATTTGACGTAGTCTGCTTCCTCTGTGGTCGAGAAGCTGGATCTAGACCAAACTTTTCATATTGGCAGATAGAACTAGAGCATGGCTGCATAGGGGAGAATGAAAAAACCCAATCTATCACTACTATAAAGCTCAGTGAACTGAATACATCCATCAAGATTCACTACTATAAAGCTCAAACAGTTGATCAGGTCCTCCCTTGTCGACTGTCACTTTAAGTGAAAATTGAACTCAACCCATGCATGAGACTTTTGTCATGCAACAACAATAAGCCTTCACTTGGTAGGAGACTAAAGTGAAAAGAGAAAATTGTTGCGATGTCATCCCCCTTCTATTCCATTCTATGAACCAAATGTGCCATAAATGGAAAAATGTTTTGCTATCTATCCACTTTTCCATCTTATCTACCAAGCACATGGTAGAAAGAGAAAAAAGCTCACTCCTATCTCCTCTCTCAACTTTCCTTCCCTCCACCTCTTTCTCCTCCTTATCAAAACTTGAATGACTTTGGAAGACAATTTCACAATTTCTTATACATTGTCAATGTGGCAGCATCTCAGGACCACACAAGAACCAGGAGAAGCATGGCATGTTGATATTAGAGAACAATGCTTTGTCAATGGGTGCAACCAAAATGTAATTTTCAGATTACTGTCATGATCTGTCAAGGAAATAAGATAACAACCTCAAGACTTAGATTCAACTTGACATTAACCTCCAAAAATGGTTCAGAAATATCTGTGTCCCAAGTAATATGATTTATCATAGAAGCTGCAAAATTGAAAGCAACATTAATTGTGATAAATTAGTAACAAATACTCATTTTATATGGCATAACATGGATTCTTGAAAATCCTAAAAACAAGTTCGGAAGTTCATAATTAATTTAGTGACAAGAAAAATCTTGATAGGCCCTCCAATTTCTAATAAAAAGCTTACATGGTTAATAAGGATACAATTGAATGAAATCTTGCCTAGTGTAAAGCAAAAATTACTTCATTTAATCAAAATAATTTTCAACCGTTAAATACATGCAATCTGGTTTTTACAACAATAGGTTTAGCACTATGAAAAAACCTATTGATTTTACTTCATACACAACATCTATCACTCTAATGAATACCAAAGCTATATAAGCCCAAAGATATACAAAGGCCATAAGTACCTGAAAAATAGTCATTTTGGCGTTCCACAACTTTTGAACCCTTGAACTGCATATACATTAGCAACAAGCGTATAAAATTTTCAGCAGCCATCAAACAGAATATGACTAACAATGACCTTCATTTTTCTTTTTAATACTTAACAAGGATCTACATTTATGTCATCCATTTGCATATCACTAGATTCTGGATTCAGTGAAAATAGACTATATGTCATTCTTATCATAATCATAAACTAACAAGCACAACAGCAAAAATTGGCATTTTGTTGTTGAGTGTCACTTATTTATGTGTATTCTTTTGTGTTGTGAGCAAGCAGAAACCAGCTTGATTGAGGAAAGAAGTCTTTCCGTACAACAATATTTTCATAGGTTGATCTGTTCAAATTTTGGGCATTCTTCACTTTTGTACTGGAGCTTCAATGCTCATGGGTAAATCACCAGATGATAGATTTTTTTACACCCACCTTCTACAATATCTAAATAGAGGATAGAAGCTCACCTTGCAAGAAAATAACTCCACAGTGCAATCTTCTTTTGTGGGGATCACTCGCAAGTCAAGTACAGGTGTTGCTTCAAAGTTGAAGAAGGCAAGTTTTGGAAGTGTGCACCTGCACAGCAGGCAAGAAAAATCATTTCTGCAGCTATTGAAAAGACAAAGAAGATGGGAGATAAAAGGCATCAAACCTTATTAAGACCTGAGGTTCAAGAATTTTCTAAGGTTAATGGTTTAGGATGACTGAGAAAGTAACTTGGAACGGATTCATTAAAAATCAGTTCCTTTTCTTTCGAGGAAAAAAAAATTGTCAGGCCATAGACTGAATACAACAAGAGTGGAGTTTAAAAATATATAATTTTTCCAAATCAAGGGTCGGGAAGTGAATCTCCTAACATTTACTTTCGAGGCAGAGCCAGAAAGGGTTTCTATCATCTTTGTTATGGAAATTTATTTAGTGAGATACTATGTTTTGCCTAGACAGCAATGGGGTGGAACAGTAGTAGAGGAAGAAGAACATGAATGATGATGGCAAATAAATAGTAGCAGTAGCAGTATGAGAATGAGACAAGGGAGGAAGGAAGTTGACCTGTATGCATTGGTGTCAAGATACTGAAAGTTTTGCAAGGCACTAGTGTTTAATATTGCTTGGATCCCAGATGGGTGGCTTAAAAAGTGGCTAATATGATAAGCTTGGCGGCCCTTGGAAGTGTCATCATAAACCGGAAGCTCAACTCTTTGGATCCTTGAGGCAGACAAATTCGCTTGCTTTGCATTAGCTGAGGCTACAATATGACTGGCTTGAACTTGATGCAGGTGTAGTTGGTCGGGGAGAGTAGCGTTCCTGAGTCTGAGACAGAGAGAAAGCATGTTTTGTATTTCAGGCAGGAATTAGTAGTAATAATTTACTTTATGAGGCATTAGCATCACATAAGAAGCAATCTCAACAGTCAACAGTACTGCTCTAACACAAACAACCTGCTGCTGCTGCTCAAGGTCCATCCACTTGCGGTGTTGCTCGCAGTTACCGTAGCCATCATCCCCAATTACTAGCCTCAAAACAAAAGGACAAGCTGAGTTGAGATTTGACACTTGTTATTTTACTTATACAGTGCAATCTGCAAAGTCAGCAGCAACACTTTTGCGTTTTGTCCTGCAGAGAAAGTTGTTGTCGGCCTCGCGGGATTTTTTTATTTTTATTGCAAGTGTCGTTCACTTGTGTAAGTCTGTGAAACCTTTTCCCAAAATAGTACAAATATACATACATATACATATATATATATATATATATATATATATATATATATATATATATACACACACACACACACGAACGACTTGCTTCAGGTAATAAGATGCACGTCTTTATTCATTTATAGACATTAATGGACGTCTTGCTTGCTTCTACCAACAATTCTTTTAGGTATATGAGTTTCTAGAAAGCTTTGCTTTTCTGCATATAGAAATGACGACCATCCCTCCAAGATGCATACATACGTACTCCTACTAAAGTTTCCAAATTGAGGGACAATAACCCCAAACGTTGCAGACATGAAAATTTTTCCTTTTATTTTTCCCCAGGGATGAATATGCGAGAATCTCAAGTGTTTCTTTTTAGTTTGGCTCAATGTAATGCAACTTAACTTGCACATCAAATAATTCCACTCGTATGACAACAAAAGGGTAGTAATCCCACGGCCAATGGTGGCAAAGGAGTCCCCTTCCTCTTTTCAAATGTCATACCACCATCATCGCCCATCCTCTTCTTATCCTCGTAAAATTGAATTTTAGTTACAAGATGGTACACTGCAACAATTTTTCCCTCTCTGGAAAGTTTCTAATTGTGAAACAGATAGGATTGAATACCTAAGGCAGAGCGGCTCATAAAAGATACAGTTATAACCTTCCTAAGCTAGCTACGACCTCCAGCTACAACTCACCTATCACCTATCTACGCACCTTCTGAATTACCCTTAGCTTAGCACTTCTACACCGACGGTTGAGCCCTTCTTCCTTTTCAGATGGTGTTAATGGCCTCTTGGTAAGTATTGTTCCATTCCAACCTTGTATTGTCTGTCGAATCCATGCTTCATTTTGATTATTGTCACTTTTCACCTTTCTCAAATCTCCTATATCCTCACTACCATCCCCACTTTCCATGCAGCAATCAATGATTTTAAGAAATGTTTGTTTCACAATTCTGTCCTCCAAACTGTGGAAAGAAATGACAGCAAGCCTACCCCCAGGAGCAAGGCAATCAAAACAAGCATACAAGGAGTCCTCCAGTGTCTTGAGTTCATCATTGACAGCGATTCTTAGGGCTTGAAACACTCGTGTTGCTGTCTTTACCCAACCTTGCCTGCCTCCTGTGTCAATTTAATTGCATGTTATCCATCCAGTAGAAATAAGCACAGCAGATTGTGTCCATTTAACAAACAAAAAGCCTCACCATTTGGACCCAGTCCTTAACTTATTGGCCACATTTCAACACAAGTAAGAAAATTTAAACACGAATCATGAAAAGCACAAAACTACACCAGATGAATGGAGAGGAAACCTACCTCTCGTTCTAGGATTCACACTCCGAATAACATCAACCAGTTCACCAGTGGAATGCAATCCACCTTGTAGGCGGGCCTGAATTATCTTATTTTGAAGCAACCACCAATTGCTTTCTTCTCCATAATCCCGAAGGATTCTTCCCACTTCAATGTCTGGCCAAGAATTTAATATGTCTTCTGCTTTCAGACTAGCCTGTCATAGACCAGTTAGAGTTAATTAAGTGGAAAAAAAATATTAAAGATTCTGAGATGTTTAAACACAAATTTCATCTACATGCACAATTGAGTGAACAGATTGGGTAGCAGATAAGTTGCCAATGTTTTGATATATATGATCAATGAACCAAGGTAAGCAATTTAGGATATGACATACTATAAATTTGCCCAAAAAGTGAACACATTTTAGGTAGCAAAGGAATCAACATCCATAAAGTTTCCTATGGCAGTGAGAAGAAATAAAGCAAAATTTTAACTCGACTGGCAGAAAGATGAACAAATTGCAGCGAAAAGGTAAAAGCAGAAAAGCATCATGATGAACATGTGTAAAATCACCAGAAAAGTTGAAAACTTGAAATGTAGATGTGGTAGAGGGAAAGAAACAATAACGAAAAACCATGCGGTGTCTTGTGAATGGCGAGAGGTCTTACTCTTAAGTCTTACCTGAGGATCCATGCGCATATCAAGAGGTCCATTAGCAAGCACACTGAAACCTCGCTCGGGATTGTTGACCTGCGCAAAAGCAGAAAAGGGAGACGATGAAGGATAATGACGGAGGAGGGAGGAGGGAGGAGGGAAGAGGGAAGGCAAGAAAACCTGCATGGATGACATTCCTAAGTCCATTAAGATGCCATCGACTCCCGAAGAGAAGATGTCGGGGTGGACAACCTGCCTGAGAAGGGATTTGATGTGTCTGAAATTGTCCAGAAATGTGAAAGCTTGGAAGTGAGGATGAGGATGAGAGTGGGACAGAGAACGGATGCGAGAACAAGCCATATGGAGTGCAAGAGGATCCACATCCATTCCAATGAAAAGCTTGAGTTCAGGGTGGGCCTGGATTATCTGACATTATATGGTGAAGATGAAGCACCAATTTGTTAGTATAGAGGAGAGGAGAAAAACCTAATATTAACACTCCGCAGTCCACACACATTATTATATAGTAAAGAAAGAGATTAGACCGCGGAAGCATGACCACCAGCTCCAAGAGTACAGTCCACAAAAGAGCAGAGAGGCTTTGAATTTGAAGAGAAGACATCAAGCACTTCACCCAACATAACGGGAACGTGGGTCTGGGTCTGGGTCTGCTGCATCATCACTGAAGTAGAAGAAGAATCATCCTCCTCCTTCTCCTCAATCTCAATATCGCAATCCCTGAGTGAACGGGTCCTTCTCTTTTCTTTCTCCAACGCGTTTGCATTCCAATTGCCCTTTTCTTTCTTCTTCTTCTTCTTCTTACTTGTATCAGTAGAGATGCTTCTACAAGCAGATCTCACGAGAGCACAGGATTTTGTGGGATGACGGACCGCTGATACCGATGCCGGTGCCGAAAGTGATGAAACAGAAAAAGAAAAGGAAGAAGACAACATCATCAGCATCATTTGCTTTGCCTTTGCCGCCATCGATTCTAAACCCAGATCTATCATCATCTCGATCAAGCAAATGCAGCCAGGGATAAAGTGAGCCATAAACCAACCACTAGGCCTAGAAGGCTAAAACCTTTGGGCCTCGTCCTTTTCCCAGACCCCATGGCCTTACGACTTTGTGCTTTTAATAATATACACTAATCATACTTCAGATTCTAATTCTACCACGATTTTTCTCTCAATGGAAGAAAACAAAACATGCGAATGAAATTGTATTTTAATTTTTGTTCATTTTTAATCAATTATTTCACCATTATTATTATTATTATAAAGTAAAAAATAGATAGCCATAAACTATGATTCCAGTTGATGTAACAGTAAGTAAACTGCTAGCTGAAAATAAGATTCCAGGAAAGCTACGTTATATATTTACCAAAATACTACTTCTAGTACTCGATAGGTCTGATGTTCTTGACACACAACACGACTAGATCTCAGTATGAACCGCACTCAGCATCCTATCTCCACATCTTAAACAGATATTACTCATTTGTACATGCAAAATATAGTCTACAACTTAAAAGCATCTCCAGTACAACCAAAGGAATATTACAGCCCCTCAACTGATACTCGTATCCATCTCCACTTGTATATATAAAAAACACTTCTCAGCAATTCCAGGATCCTCTTCTATCAGCGTGGTCACCCACCAGTTTACTCTAAGCATCTGCCATGGATGAGTAAGTCCGGGTTTTCTTCATATTATCAAGGCACAAAAATGGGCTGGGAAATAGACAAAAAATTCCTTTAAGCAGCAGCTTTCCTACCATCTGCTTCCACAAATACAACATTTGTATGAATCAGTTATTTGTTGCACCATTGACCAAACCCACAACAAGTTACAAAATCAACCAAATGAGATGCGTCCTCTTGCCATTTTACGTTTCAGACACCAACTGGAATGGTGTTCATGTCACCAGATATACAAAAGACTACTTACTGATGATGTCATCAGACAATCGAATGCAGATTCGAACATCTAATCATGTCTGAATAACCAATCCTAGAAGCTAGGACATTGACAATTTCATTCATGCTGCACTGGAGCAGAGGTCTGCTTACTGGCCATGGCAGCTTTTTAATAAGTATTATGTTAAGATGATAAATGAGGAAGCTAAAAGAAATGCGTGTCCAAAATATAAACAGAAAAAGTTTACAATCCAATAAAAAGAGTTAAGGCATCTTACCTCCTAACATGCAAATAGAAGCATTCCATGATTTCTTCTTCCAGCATAAATATCTACAAAAATTTGTTGTAGGCAAAAAACAAAAGTATTCTTCCTCTAAACAACTTGAGATGAAATATTTGCTGTCAATAGTGTTCCCCGAAATCCTTCTTCAATATTATCAACATTCATTTTCTGGTCAGAAAGCTCATCTGTGCAGCACCAAAGAATCAGCAAACAACAGCTACTTCAGTGTTGAACTACTTAGGTGATAAAGCTTACAATGAAAGTAACTATACAGATTCTTCCCATATTTTTCCTGTTCTAATGTCATTGAAATTAAAGAATCCAACAACTCTCACATAAACCAAAGTCAGATTCTTATTCATGCCAACTGCAGTTTAAAGCAGTAATTTATAACAAAGATGAACATGCTGAGGACATGAAGACAGAAAACAGTTTCCGTAGTTTCTTGTACATCATATCCAACTGGGGGAAAAACCAGTGCAATAACACCTTAATTCCGTTTAACACATTATCTATGACAGTCCATTTCTTGAAAAGGAAAAAAAAACAAGAACAATTACCAGCAATATCTCGATCTTCATGGATTTCTGAATCTTTCACCCAAAGCCTATCTCCAGGAAATATATTCATGTCTGCAAGAGTTGCCATTTCCTGATCAATTATTCGGGATCCTTTGTGAAGTATTTGGTTTTCCTTAACAACCTGCACAAAATGATTGTCAAAGAGGCTACTATCGAACGAAAACATATAATGAGGCTACTATCGAACAAAAACATATTTTACTATGAGAACAACAAGTGCTCATCAAAAACACATCTAATAAAAATAAAGTTGAAAATAGCAATATCTAAGTTTCAAGAAGACAAGCAATCAAACCTTGTCAGAATGAATAATATTAAGAAATTGACTCAAATGCTACATTTTCAAACAAAGATTGATATTTGGCCAAACAAAAGGAAATAAAGATTGATATCAACCCTAAATTAATAGCATGTTCTACTCAAATCATATGCAATGAACTTAGCGCAAACTTTTATTTTCCATAAATTTAATCAAACTTTGCCCAGATAAGTGATTTTAAATACATGAAGCTAAATCAGAGACAACTTGAACTAACATTCTTTGCAACATGACCTACTAACATTTTTATGAGCAAACAATATATTGCAATAAGAATGGCAAGCTTGATAAGATCAATGTAACAATATAAATGGTGTATTTAATATTACTAATTAAGACTTTATTCAACTCAACAACAATACATCACCAAAATTTTTAAAGTCCACAAATAGTAGTGACTTGTTAAGCAAGGAGATGGTAGGAAGACAATGGTTCATGGGAAAAGACAAGACTGTCAGTCCAACTAAAGTAGTCTTAAACATTACAACTCGAAGTTCTAGACAGAGAAAGGGGAATGCATGTTCCTATTTCTGCAATATTAAAAATGCATGATGAGTCGAGAAAAACAAAGCATGCACTTTCAAAAATAATAATAGTTAAATTCAACAAACTCAACATTACCTACCCCGAGTGATTCCCATATCATCATTTTTAACTGGTATATTGATGTAGATGCAGAAACTTTTAAATTTAGTAAATTTCCATTGTTTGTCCTTCGAGAACGCTTGGAGGTTCGTCGATCTGGCTCAGAGTACTCAGATGCTTGCAAGATCGATTTTGGGGCTTCTTTTCCACGTACAAGATAAACATAAATCTCTTCATCAGCATAGTTAAGCTTTTGCATCAACTCACAGCTTTCTCTTTCTCCAATGCACTCCTCACATGCCTAGCAAAATATCAACATAAGTCATTCTAACTTTCAAATATAAGAGTGATAGCAACTGAAAGCCCAACCATGTTTAGGACAGAAAATTTTTTAGCATACTTCATTCCCCAGATTTGAGGCAACTACAAAATTTTAAGGCACTATTTACATTCCTTTCATTGAGGGTCTCTGTCCATTTTCCCAATGACCTGGGCCAGTATGTTGTAACTTGCCTTGTCCACAATTCTGATGTCCAGATGTTATGGACATCTGAGATGCCCAACAATGTTCGGTGAACCAATTAGGCAATTACCAAAAATAATTTTCAAAGCACCATTTACATTCCTTTCAATGAGGGAGCATGGTCATTCCCAACAAACTGGGCAGAATGTTGCAAACCCACTCTAGCCAATATTACATTGTTCAAGTTTCATAACTTGTGAGATGCCTCAGAATTTTCTGTGAACCCATGAGCAATCCTGCATTCTTGCAAATTAAATTCCTAGAACTCTTTTAGGATCATATAGATCAAATAGCATCTATTTCATTCTTCCTCAATCTACAATAATATTTCAATTATTTCTCTACTTGAATGCATAAAAATTCACCCATTTATGTGAAGAAAAAAATAAATAACTAAAAAAAAACTACAGCAATCTTTGTCTTCTTCCCAAATATTTTTCTAGTTCTTCAAATTCGCATCTTCCATGTGAAAAAGAAAAAACCATGTTGCATACCTCAGGACTTCCACTTCACATTTCATTACAGAAAATTAACAACACCAACAACAATAGTATTAGCTAATTATCATCAATTTTAACTTTCAAAGGAATTCAATAGTCATGAGTACTAAAACAAAATAAACTCCATTACATAGATCACCGAACAATAAGAAAAGTTCAGGGTTAAATAGCAATATTACCTCCGGGCAGGTCCTAATCACCACCTGTCTTGACTCAACCTCATTATTTACTTCATTTGGAAGATCAAGTTGCTGCACAGATATTGGCATGTCCTCACAGCATCCAGCCAAATTATCAGTGCTACTTAACTCAATCACAGCAGATATGCCGTCCTCTTCGGTACCACCCCATTCTTCACAAAAGCATTTCCAGTCATTCTCAGTGATAATTGTCAACCTATCTGTCTAAAATCCAAAGATGAGAGGAGGAAGGAGGCAGAAAGAAAAGAAAGCAAGTGGCAGGTATTAGAGAATTTATACAAGCATTGACCTGAAGCAGAAGGTGCTTATATACCTTTAATTTTTAACTACTATTCTAGACAACTAGGCAGAGTGGGTATTGCCAAAAAAGCTTATAATTAATAGATAGCACTAGTAAGCGTCAGTGTCTGCATATTTAAGCAAATGAATATATATATATATATATATATATAAACATTCATATACTTACAGTAGAACCCTTCTGGAAATAGGAACCACGTTTGTAGACCACTTTTGGCGGCCTTTCAAGAAGACGTAAATGCTGGTGAAAACAAAGGTGGGAGAAGGATATTACGACCGTTATCCTCATGACTAAAAGTAAAGAGTGAAAGTTGAGCAAACAGGAAGCAAAATAGGCCCCAATAATCTACAGCTAATTTAACTTCTGACATCAAAGTCCTCACCATTTTGGCTAAAAGTCAATTTTAGTTATAAGGTGGTTGTTGGCCCATTCATAAGTGCATTATTCCTGAAATTTTCTTTAACTAACTACAGCAGAAAAATGTCATCATCAAATAATTGAAAGCAACAAAATGCACATCAAAAAATCTTTTCTACTTCCCCACATGAGAGGAAAAATAATAAGCACCAATTCTTGGCACAAAAAACAAATGATCTGCAATGGTGCTAGAATACAGAAAAAGAATTATTGGAGAAGTTGCAAGTCACCTTTTCACATTTCAGCAAATTAATGATGCCATCAAGAATTTCAGGTTCCATAGATGAAATATTTTTGCCGCTTGCAGTGATGTAGCTCCTCCATTTTGAAAGCCAAGTAGAAGGCACCAAGTAATACTTGCAGTTTAAAGACAGTGGAATACTCTTGCCCGTGGCTAATTTTTCATGATTTTGGCGCTGTTTAAGCTTTACTGCTCTGCAGCATAAACAATGGAAGTCAATCAACTGTGAAATCATATTTGTGGATATCAATACACAATGGATGTGAATTTAGTTCAGATGACCTTATAGAATCTTCCAAGCAAGCAACTTCCGAAAGTGCATTGCTGCACTCAGGACACTCTTGAAAGTCAAAAGGAAAAGTTGAGCAACCTGAAGGTTCATCAGGTTTTATTGTGATTGCATCTTCATAAAAGAAGAGCCATAGCTTCTCAGGAACCAGCAATCGCTTAGCACCAGCAGCTTGTTCCGGCATCAGGTGCCCATGAGGACATGTAATAGACATTGTTGGTCCAGCATCAGCTTCACTAGGTGCATCAAGGGTTTTTCTTTTCACCCACTGTTGCAACCTACAAGCAGCAACTGACTAGCATCACTACACACCCAAAACATAACAATAGAGAACAAAGTGGAGTAAGTTTCATTCTTCAGAATAGGTCACGTCATCATCCCACAACTTTCAACCTGACCAATTTCTAGATCAAATTGAAAGCTCAAGTTGACAAAATATGCAAGACAGAGCAATATAGCAGCTCAGAAGAAGAGAACCAAAATGTTAAAAGGAACTGATTTTCCTTCTATCAGGCAGAAGAAGAATATGATAATCTACTGTAGTCTGGCAAGGTAAACACAGCAGTGAAACTACTTAAAGTGGACATAAAATAGAAACAACTGTACTCATACCATGCCTTTGACACATAGTAGGTTCCATCCACGCACTTGCCCAAAAGTACATTGTCTGCAATCTCTTTCATCAATTTTCTTCGGTCCCTATAGCTGTCAGCACAGACGACTGTGCGTGCCACATCAATAAGGCATTCCATGCAGTAGTCAGCTTTGGCAAGTGCTGGGCCCCCATTGTACTGGTTTCCACAAGCATCCAACAAAATGTATCAGCAGTGATGGCACAGCACCACAGGGGCAAACACGAGATGAAAATGGAAATGAGAACCTATCTACATACATATGAATACATTGACATAACAATTATCATTTTTACCTTTTGATAACTGAAAAAATTAATGTGCACATCAGAATTCAAACCAAGATAAGTATACACATGCAGCAATAAGGAAAGAGAAGAGTTTAGAAAAACAGAAAAGAACAAAGAAAAGGCAAAGGAGGTGCACAAGTTGTCCAAGAGAAAAGATTCTCATGAGATTTCATCTTCCTATTGTAGATAGGAAGCATTAGACTACCATTTACAGAGAAGGCCAATACATCAGAAGACTAAAATATGTACCTTTCCAAGAAAAGACACGAAAGATACCCTGCAGGAATAACATTATACTCATGATATCCATTGTTACACACTTCGCATAGATTTGTGCACTTTGGTCTCTGGAAAATCCTGGGCCATATCTGCATGACCACACCATTTGTTCAGGACCTACAATTCACTAGCCCACACACCACCCAAGCTAAATGACAAATGTTTTCAATATCAACAGATGGAAAAAGAGATCAATGCACCAAGAAAGTGGTCCAGCAGCTCGCAGTGGACCACACTGGCTGCATATGGTGTTTAAAGGTTTACTGGCCTTCTGCTCTTGTTAAAGAGAACAATCAGAAATCTCTGCTCTCGTTAGAGAGCACAATAAAAAATCTCCTCCTCCGACACTCACTATGTAGCTATGGGACAGCTATCAAACTGCATTTTATTATAAATTTAACCAAGTGCCAAAGATTAAAAAACGAAAAAAAAAAGAAGCAACAAGAAAGGTGTTATAGCATAATTAACCATAATCAGTGAGTAAATAACACTAGACAGAGTTTGTGGAGCAAAAGTTAGATGACTAAAATGCAGCTACCTTAGAGAACAATTTCATCCAGGCTTTAGCTGACAATCGCTTCACAAAGCCAACTTTGGAAACTGGGACTTTTCCATGAAAACATTGGATAGATGTATTATTTAAAACACTGCAGACATCAAAAGTAAACCATCAGCTCTAAAAGTGCAGAGGTGACAAAATAGTAGAACTTGTGACAGTTGCCACAGACCATTACAAATATTCCAAAAAGAGAACTAAATTCAGAAAGTCAACACTAAAATTTAATTCAAGATCGCTAGTAAGCACGCGTCCACAATTTAATGTAGGCTAGTAGCCAGTAAAAACCATCTACTCATTGCTCAACAACTTCTACCTACAAGAAACATGTTTAACTGCCTAACATGCACAAGCTAACAAAAAACAAAGATTCAAAAGAAATTAGAAATGTGGCACTATACTTACGGAGGAGTAATGTTATCAGCCCATTGGCGAAGCCAGTCTGTAGAAATCCAATAAAATGGTTCTTCAACTGAATGAACAGGAGCTTCAGATAGCACTGATCTCACTTCCTGTCTCCTCGCTGTTATGTGCTCTAGTTCTCTTTCCTTCTTCAATTTGTATTGTTCACATGCATCATCATATGATGAATTCAAGTCTTTTATCTCCTGAAAAAGATGAGATGGAAGAGATATACCATCATGCAAGAAAACTGCATCCCCTTCTAGTTCCATGCAGTTGGCACTATACATCGTACATCCCCTCATGTCATTCTTCTTATTACACCTAAGATTGTACATTATCATGTAGGCATCAGTAGATGAAAATATCTCTGCATGACTCCCAATACTTGATTCTGCGTGTTGCTGCTGAATTTGATCCAAATGATTTCCATTGGCAGTGCCATCCACTCCTATGCAAGATGAATAAACAACTGGCTCAGTTCGAATAGATTTAGTGTTGGAAGTTGAAGAGCCTTCTCCAAATGGATGATGACCCAAGTTTGAGACATGCTCATCATCAAACTCCCACCACAGCCCTGTATTCTCATCCTTAATGTGAGCTATGTAATGGCCACTG
The DNA here is from genome assembly GCF_053813885.1 of Theobroma cacao. Classification (NCBI taxonomy): domain Eukaryota; kingdom Viridiplantae; phylum Streptophyta; class Magnoliopsida; order Malvales; family Malvaceae; genus Theobroma; species Theobroma cacao. The sequence goes on from NC_142647.1 coordinate 177,101, forward strand.
TTTGCAGCAGTTCCTTTGTGAATAAGTACTGCCGATAAGTCATATATTAATTCCACTTGAGAAGGTTCAGACAGCCTCCCCCGCATATCTAGCTCTCCGGGAAAAGAGAACAAAGAAGAAATTTTCTTCTTTGTCGTAGTCTACTGACACATTGAAATACACAAACATCAAAAGTGATGACTGTTTGATGAAGCATGCTACTGACAAGAGCTTCTACCACAATCAATATAAATGGAATTGCTTTGCACATTGAGTCAAAAGGTTATTATAAAAAGGGAAAAGGATCAACTAATCTATTAGCTGTAAAATTCAAGCAAATAGCAAAATGGTACCAAATACATCATCAATTACCTTTTGAAGGAAATCATAGCGCTTAAGCTGAAAATTAAGCACATCAGGCAGTGTACGTAGCTTGATGCTGCGAGAAGCATCAACTCTTGTGTTACATGACTCACAAAAATATTGGTTATCACCATGCAGCTCTTCCACACTCAAGTAATCATTTAAACTCTCATCTAGAGTTTTCAGGCCCTTGACATTCAACTCAACCTCATAAAAGTCTTCCATCTTTGAAGAAGCTTCAGAATCTTTTCCACATTTGGAGCACCTATGAGTAAAGGATAATACATAAATCTCACACAAATTACACCCTTGTACCTCAAATTTTGTTACATTTATACGATAAATCACAAGATTACATATCAAATCCCACAGGGAAGTCCATTTATATAAACTCAGAGGCATAAACAAATGAATGGCTGAATGAGGTAAAATGCATACCTCAACACAAATTGCTAACATCAAAACAACTGAAAGAGGCAAACAAATAATCTCATGATTAAAAGTGGATGCAACAAGAGAATTGAAATGTTGACCAAGAGGTAGCTGACATAGTACAGGATATTTGTAACAAGCAGATGATTGCCGAAAGCTGCTGATTCATGCACCTCATATAAGCTAATTCTAACCCAAGCATGACAGACTTCGACTATGCAAGTTCACATTGGATGAATTATGTAAAATAAGGCAACAATAAAAGAGCATCCACAGTAATTTGAATAAACCATGGCCAAATATAAGAAACAAGGATTCTCATATATGAGAAGCATAATTGAGTATGATCTAAATATCGCTGGAGGAAATCCACTTAATGGGCAATGTAAGCAAGTAATAACATTGAATGGCAAATCAATATCTCTTAAAAACATCAAACAAATATCTGGTGCATGAAAAGAAAACTAAAATTTTCCCCTTGTTCCACTTAATTGGGAAAAAGTGTTTTTCAAACTGGAAGAATGGATTTTCCTTTTACCCCTCTCAGTTGCATTCCCTTTTAGGATAATTAGTCGTTTGCTTCTCTAGCTCATTTCTGAATTGTCTATCTCCATTTTCCATCATTATTCAATATCTAGTCATAACTTATATAGGTGGGCAGGGAAGATGCAATCATACATAAGGATCTAATAAGTATGCAAAAAACATATTAACTAAGTAAAAGAAGAAAAATGAGCAATAATGCTAGGGAAACAAGTACAGAAAATCATAATTTTCAAACTAGCACTGATGAAATCTAATCTTACGTTGTCACATGTGATACACTTCCTCGGAATAGATCTTGAACAATTGTCCTTGCCTTGGTAACTTTGGAATGGCTTAGACAACGCTCAAGCAAAGAAAAAAGCAAGGTCAGAAATTCATGGCTATCCTGCTGAACTCCATTATCTAACTCAAGTGTTTTTATAAATGGAGCAGAGTCAATGAAGGCCATTTTACTAGCATGCAATTGTGCAAAAAGTCGGGCAAGTTGATCCAAGACAGGATGTTGCTCCAAAATATCAGGTTCAACAGAGAAAACACCTTGTCGAAATGATTTATTCATGTACAGGCACTGTAGAATGCTGTTAGCATAACATGTTGCACCCAGATTCGTGAGACCTGCAGGTGAGTAAGCAGAAGCACGGAGATCTTTAAATGGATCTGGACCAAAGGCTTGGACAATATCTGACATTTTCTGCCATAAGCCAGTTTTCCGACTTCCATTTGGAGGTGGAATTAACCCACAAAAACAATTAGGGTTGTCTTTAGTATTCACGCGACATCCTTGACAAACTGGCTTTGTGATCATGTACAGCTGAAATACATCATCATCATTTATTTGACCCGTTGCATGAATTTTCCTGCACAACGCAAAAGAAAAATTATAGAAAAAGAAAATTCTCCCCCCCCAACGCGGAAAAAAAAAAAAAGATTCCTTAGTCTTAAATAGAAAGCTTGTACCTTAATATTTCAGAAGTGGTATCATCATTCTCCACTTGTCTATGCCTTTTATTTTTACTACGGGTTGTTGGTCGGCTCATTTTATCATTGACCAACCTTGCTGTGCACACATGTAAGAAGAATTGGTCATCTATTCTTGTTTTTTATAGAATAAAGGAAAATTCTCAATTAATAGGCAGCTGAGTACAAACATTAAATTCATAAGTTAATGAAAGAGACAATGAAATAGATAATAGAGCTTAAGTATAGTCCGCAATCATCCTAAAACGAGCCAAACCTTGGAGAGAGTTGAGGATTAAAATACCACATCCCTACCTTAGCTCAGTTGGAAACACAAAGATGATAGAATTGTGTTCCCCAGCAGAACAAATCTTAGTAAAATATGAAACTAACAACCTGATAGTATCATAGAGATAAATGATAGAAAAGAGCAAAGAAGTTTGCATTTCAACTTACTTTTCAAAAAAACAAGTTTGCATTTCAACTTTTATAGAAAAAGATAATGCAATGCAACTAATAGAACCTGAGATCTTCTTTGGCAAACACACTTATCTTCCAATTTCGAAGTAAGTTTGTCTGTTTGTCGTAAAAACAGATCATCAGCTAAGTTACACTAGTTAATTTCGTTTCAATCATCGGGAATCAAAGGCATACCAACTGTTCCATGAATTAGTTTGAATCAGAATCATACGATAACATAACTGAGTACGTTTAATTATAAAACTTATTGGAAATTTCAATTCATGTCCGCTAATCAAAATAAGACCTCCGGACTAACACGAGAATCAGATTAAAAAAAAAAAAGCCAATAGGAGTTGCAGAGACGAAAAGAAAACCCTAGAGATAATTACTACTCCTAATCCTAATAATTGTAAATTCGCATAAACACAATCGTCCTGAGAACATTATAACGGCAGAGGAGTCGGAGTTAATACCTGAGGGGGAGAGGCGGGCCAAAAGCTGCTCCGTAAGTGAGGTGACGAGAAGGAGGAGATGAACCTGATTTTTGGTGTTGGGAATTTTGGTGATATTCCCACAATTTTTGGCTTTGCGATATTCTTATTATACGTATTAATTATAAATTTATATTTTATGGGTAGTAGTAGCAGTAGTAATACTGGTGCCAGCTTTTTATTTCAATATACTTACCATATAATAATAGTTTTTATTCTTATTTAATAATAATAAAATGAAAACTTTGGAAGGGAGACGGACGAGTGAAGGAGGCAAGAGCGTGGCGAGGGTCAAACGTCAGAGTCCAGTCAGGTCAGCTCGGATATGGGCTCACACTTCAGCGCTGGACAGCTAGACGTACCTTCGTTATAATTAGTTGTTTATGAATATTAATTAGTAGAATAAACTTTGTTAACTTTACCCTTATTTTTGGCAAAAACGTTTGGCCCCGACAAACACCATGTTCATGCGTTAACCATTATTTTAATATATTCTCGGCGTCAGATAATGGATGATCCAATTTAAAAGGCATATAGTACGTGATAGGTGATGATATTAATTTTATAAATTAAACTAATATTTGATGTAATAAGTTTGTTTGCTTAAATTTTGAATGCAATAATTTATTTATATTGAACCTTATGTCAGACAATAATTTGGCAAATACTCATATACACGATGATAATTCATGTGTCCCATTAATTCTCATCATTGCCTACATTATAACAATTAGTACTATGAAAGTTTTAAATTGAAAATCTCAAATTCAAATGATTATACACTCATAAATATTTTAACGTGCTTACTTGTTAATATTTATAAACTCAAAATTTTAAAGTTAATATTAAAGAGGATTATCTCATTTTCATTTATGTGTTTGATCACTCATTTATATTAGATTATTATATATATATATATATATAATTATATTTATGGTATAATTTTTTAATTTTGTAAATGAATTTATATGATTGACAATTGCTTACCAAATATCTCAATTTTATGCATCCATTTTGTAAAACTTAAAAAATTGATAGTCAAGATGTAAAGATAAATGTCCTTTATATATTTTGATTGCACATGGAATGCAGACTCGATCATCCATGTCCACCATGCTCATTTATTACCTAGCACATGACAAATAGCAAAAAACAAGCATAACAAAGGCTTACATATGGAGAATTTGTTAAAGATAAAATAAAAGCATGGGAAGATAATATTTGTTGTAGAAAGAAGTCATGATTCCAATACTTTTATAACCCATTTTAGAAAGAAATCAAGTTTGGAATGTTTAATATGGAATCAAAGGCAAAATCATAAATATAACCAATTTAGCCCTCTAATATTTTACAATACTTACTATAATATTCCTTTTCATTTTAGATAATAATCATAATTCCAATACTTTTATGAAATGTTTAAATTAGTGTAATCATTAACACTTATAACACTAATGTGTGAAAATTTCCATTAGTTTGGAATTTTGTTTTTGTGGGAAGAAGAGTTCAAATTTAATTTTTTAATATATTATTGAATCAAATATTTATGTGAAAAATCAAATTGTTATTGTTAGTAATAAAAATTCTACTATCTTATATTTTTAAATTTATATATATGTATGTATAAATAAATATAAAATAGGTATACATATTTCCTCTAATTTATTGGTAGATAAATTAGACATATCATGATTTACAATGGTGTAAGTTGATGTTTTGATTAATTTAATTCTTTTTTTTTTTTAAAGAAAAACAGAAAGAGAGGGTGAAGAGTAAAATAATAATAATTTAAATAAAAATATGGTTGATTGCTGGGAGAAAGAGTTTAGGTATCGTGAAGTTAAAAAGGAGGAGGGTCTGGAATCCGCGTTTACCCCACGGAGTTGATTTGCAGTTTTCAACAAAAATTCATCATTGTTTTTCTTGTCATCGGTCAAAGAAGAAGTAAGGGAGGAGAAGGATCAGATCTACAACTTCGATTTCAATAATTAATACTAGTAATATATATATATATATATATATATTTATTTCTGATTATCGAAAATAGTAGGAGAGGAGGCTTTCCAGGTATTTCTTCCTTATTTTGCAGTCCCTACTTGTTGAATCGAAAATGAATCGTCCTCCGACTTGAATTTAGTAGCAACGATGATTTACCATTAATTTTTACGTGTTTGAGATGATTTAATTTATGGTAATGGCTTGTGTGTGTGTTTGAATAGGCAGCGGTGAGCGATGGCGGAGGACAAAAGCATTCCCGAAGGTGAAAGCAAAGAATCGAGTCCCCCGGTGGTGAAGAACAAAGGCAAGGGAGTCCTCTCCCGCGTCTGGAATGCAATCTTTAGGATTCATGGGGACGATTTCGAGAAGAGACTTGAACACATTTCCAAGGAAGAGGCCGCTGTTCTCGCGCGAATGAAAAGAAGATCCCAGACTTGGAGGAGAATGGTTAGGCATCTCATTGTCTTTTCTGTCATTTTGGAGGTACCCACCCTCAACCTCATCACCCTATCTCTACACTACACTAGTTGCTAATAACAATAACAATGCCAAACAGTTTTTTCACTCCTAATCTGCAACTTGTTGCTCTTCGTTTCTCATGCAGTGGTATTACTACTTTTTGAAATCATTTTTCAATCGGAAATGTAGCTTTATTCCGTGTTTTGTTTAACATGTGCATACTATCTGTCATTTGGAAAAGCTCGCGGTAGAGTCCACCAACCTTCTATCATTGGTGATTTTCCTCATATTCTGCATCCAACCATTCATATATTTTCTTGGTCAGCAGCTGGAATTTCTTCATCCATATTTAGCCTGTGCATCTTCTATTTACCTCTGAATAAATTTCGTTGTTCTATCAACTTCTTCCAGAACAGAAGTGCTGCCCAAATGACCTTTTTTTGTAAGAAAAAAAATGACAAGGAAAATGTGACAAGTACTTGCAATAACTTTCTACCTTTTCAAAGAACTCTTTCCTGGATGGGCCCTCATGAAGATTTTCTTGTCAATTTACAGGTTGTTGCAGTTGCTTATGCCATCATGACAACAAGATCCATGGAGTTGAATTGGAAGATGAGGGCTTTTCGAGTTTTACCAATGTTCCTTTTGCCTGTTTTTTCTTCTCTTGCTTATTCTGCAGTTGTAAGCATCACAAGGATGTGTAAGTAACTCAGTTCAGTTTCTTACACAATTTTCATGTTGTTAAAGGTCTAGAGTTGTTGTTTTGTCTCTCTCTCTCTCTCTCTCTCTCTCTATATATATATATATATATATATATATATATATTTTATGTTATTACTTGGTAATAGCTGTTGAAAATTTACAACAGGGTGAATCCTGTTGATAGAATTTGTGAGCATGTGCTAACTATCTGCACAAGTTATGTATTAAACAAGCACAGAGAAGTTCTAACCTTGTAAATAGTAACATGAAATATCCTCATTACTTCTCTTACTGGACAGTTGCCTATTAGTAATTTGCTGTTGTCATGCTTGGCATGTGTGTGTTGGAAATCGCTTTAATGCTTGTCTATAGAAATCATAACTTGTTTTTAATCTGTTGTATTTGTATCCACAGTTGTTATCAAGATGTATGAGGCTTGCCTTTTTTTAGGTTTTAACTTACTTTGAACATTGAGTATATCAAGCAGAAGTTAACAACCCTGAGATTGTTAGTATGAAGTGTGTTCTTAAACTAGACATGCTGATTCAACTTTAGATATAACTTGAGGAACCTAAAATTGAAAAGTATAGAATTAATCTAGTTGGCAGTTTGAAACCTGAAGACAATATGTCCGTTTGTTGAAATACATTTTTAACTTATATAGAACAATTTAATTGGATGGCCTTTTTCTAATCCTTTTTGTACTGGGTGACTTCCTCCTTTTTATCCTCCACTCCTGTACTTTTTTTCTTTCCATCCCCACTCATCTTAGATTTTCAGAAACAATTTTCCTGCTGCAAAACAATAACTTATTTACAATGTTGTGCAGTTAGTTTAGACAATCTTAGTACGCAACTTATTCGAACTTTTTGAGCTAACAACTCACATGAGTACATTCCAGTTGTGGCAAAACAACACTTATACAGAACACCTAGAAGGAAGCCTAAATCTAGCCTTAAAGAGGCCCTATTTTCTTATTAATATAAGTTTTATTTTGGGTAGCTTGTTTTTGTAAGTAGTTCAAGGTAAAACACAGAGCTGACTATTGATTTTAGCTGGTCACAATTGGGCTGTTCCAATCTGTTATCTTTGCTCTATTTCCTCTGTTTGTTACACTAAAGATTTTTTTTTTGATTAATTTATGAACCTAATATTTGATCCAGAATCCTCTCAGTGTACTTCCATGTAATTGGCGTCATGAATTTCTATACTTCATTTATCATTGTAGCATTGTCTACCTTAATGTTTCAAAATGCAGTCCTTTATTGTTGTATCTATATTTTGATGATCCAGGTCTTTCTCATGCTCTCTTAGGTAGTTGGACAGTTCTTTATTCTGTCTCTTACCTTCTTATGTTAGGCAAAGCTCTTTCTGATTCAAAAGCAAATAGCATAAGTGACATTCCATAATTATTCTTACTACTATTCAAAACACTATTTCCATCCTTTACATATTTCCTTGCATTGTGATTGTATTTTGGTAATATGTGTACCATGGAAGGTAAGCCTGTACAGTTTTTAAGAATAAGTGGTAACCATAATAAGCTATATTACGATGATATATTAGTTCAACGTTTGTGGGTTTTCTAATTATGGGTAATCTTGTTAATTTAATGCAATTTTATTTTATAGGCGATCGTAGGGACCAGAAAACTCTAGAAAGACTTCGTGCTGAAAGGCAAGCTAAAATTGATGAACTTAAGGAGAAGACAAATTATTACACTACACAACAGCTTATTCAGGTAATCATGGAAACCCAGCTATTCATTTCATCAAATCTCCATTTAAGTCCTGCGCTTGAAGTCTACTCGAACTTTCTTCTGTTATTAATGCCATGAAAGGGGGGTGTGAAACTCCCTGAGATATATTGTTGTAAAAAGTATTTACTGCTTTTTTATATTTTCCCTAGTAGTGTAAGACACCTCTTGGATAGCTAGAAGAAGAGTTATTTAACTAGGGAAAAGGTATTAGTTAGAGCCTCATTTTATTTTGAATGATAAACTAAAAAGGGAACTATTGATAGAATTGCTTGCAGAAGCACTGTGGGATAATTTTTCACATATATGCTATGCACAGAACCATGCAGGAAGGTATAAATGCTTTGATTAATCATCTTGAAAAAGTTGCTACTTAAGTAAATTATAGGTAAAAGCCTGTTATTAAGAAACTTATGTTATCAAACAGAAGGTATAACAATTAATTAAGATTTCTTCTTTTCTCTTTTTAAAGCTGAAATGGGGACAGTGGACAAAATTTCCTTTTTTAGTTTTTGTTTTGTTCTTAGAGTTTGTTTTGCTTATGAGCTAGATCCTGGAGTATTTTTTTGAATGCGTGATATCATATGCAAATCGAACTTAGCCAAAGCACTTTGATGCAGAGATATGATCCTGATCCAGCAGCAAAGGCTGCTGCTGCAACTGTCCTGGCATCTAAGTTGGGTGCAGATTCAGGTTTGAAAGTCTATGTTGGAGACGAATCTAAGCTTAATGTGCCAGGGGGGAAGAGCAATGATGTTGAGGTAGTGCCATCTAGTGGACTTCGAAAACGAAAGCAATTGCACACTAGATCCAGTAGTACAGGAAGCACTCCATTGCTTCATTCTGATGAAGAAACACCTCATTCTGCAGGGAATGAGGGTCCTCAACCTTCTGAGCATGATCAACTGGTTGTTGTTGATCATCACCATCCACAAGGACCTTCTGCACAGGATGGGGGGTGGCTTGCACGAATTGCTGCCTTGCTTGTGGGCGAAGATCCAACACAGTCTTATGCACTCATATGTGGCAACTGTCATATGCACAATGGTTGGTGGTATTTACTTTTGCGGTTGTAGTATCAACTCAGGAATATTGCTCATCCCCTGATTCCACCACATAATTGCACACATGGACACTACAGACTTGCAGTGTTATTGCACAAGAATATTAAACTTCAAATTATTTTGTTGTTTTTGGGTGTTCTTCAGGACTTGCCAGGAAGGAGGATTTCCCATACATAACTTATTACTGCCCACACTGCCATGCTCTGAATAGGCCAAAACAATCAGAAGAACATGTTTCTAGTTCAAGCTCCCCTAGTATGAACCCCTTGAAAGCAGAAGGAAGTGGTGATGCAACAAAACATTCCAGTGGCAGTGGTACAATGGGTGAGAGTGTACTGACGAGCAACAGCTCTGAGATTGAGGAAGTAACTGAAAAAGTAGTGTCAAGGGATTCAGTTGGATAAAACGCATATCCACATGGAGCCATGAAATTGAGTTGAGATGTTCTATTTTGTTAAAGAGTAAGAGGTGGTTCTGGTTGGCCTTTGATCTCATGTGTAGAGCATAGAAACTGTTGATCTCTGGATTTGCCCAGTGGTTTTGGTTCTCTTGGTTGGTTGTGTGACTAAACATTATTGAGATATCTTACAGGGAACTTGTGATTATACACATATAGATCACTTTTCCTTGATTGTAATCATGGAAAAAGTGCACCTGTACCATTTTACCTTGTGATCATCGCACTAAATCTTTTTAGGCTGTAAGCGAACATACTCGTGGAAGTTCCAAAAGATAAATGAGAGTTTTCATTTTGCCTATAAACTGTCATCCCATCTCTTTCAATTAAATTAATAGTCACTTTTCTTTTATTATTATTATCTTTAAAAAAGGGTTAATAGTCACTTATCATTGTCATCAACAATTACAATTGACCTTGTCACGCATGATTCGATAAAATCATCACAATACAAAAAGGCCAAGGACAGACAGGGTTCATATTTGGAAATCACAAAATCAAATTGACCCAGTATGTTTAGTTTGATGGGAAATTAGAAATAAATTGTTGTTTTCAAAAGTGAAGGCTTAGTAATTTGTAGTAACTAATTCGCATTAATGATTACACCAAAACCGACAAAAAAACAAAAGGGAAAAGGGGAAGAAGATAGAAGGCGGGCCGTGGCCCGTGGGGTTTTTTTATTACCAAATTTAGGGTGTTCCGGCGGGAAAGAAAGCACTTTGTTAACACGTGTAAAGAGGAGAGCATTTACATTTACTACTATTTATTAGAAAAATATATAAGTAGTAGTAGCAACAGTAATATTGGGAAGAAAAATTGGTAGCGAGAAGTCAAAATGGGTCTCGGCTTTAGGGTTCATGTTCAACCACTCTTACTCTAATCTTAGAATTAGAATTAGTCTCTCCTCAAGTTCGACGCACTCCCTGTGTGACTCGGAATCGAATCCATTTCTCATTTGAGGTTCTATCTTCTCCCATTGCATTTTTTCTTTACTTACTCTTTTCTTGTTTGGATTGATGCAGTTTTTATGAATTCGTTTTTCTATAAACCGTAACTGCTATTCTTCGATTCGGCTTACTGCATCCTCCTTTGGCTGCAATTCAGGGACTACGATGAATGTAGATTAATCCGATTTTCTTTTCGTAGTTTCATGTTTGAAATATAAATCCGCCGGAATTAACTATATTTCTTTTCTCTCGGTTTTGTTTTGATTCTTCGCTTCTGCTGGAGCTGCAGAACCATCGTTTCTGTGCCGTGGACGACTACATGGACCAGGTTAGTTGTCATTTTAATTTACCTCGTTATTTTGCTGCGTTATCTCTGCACCTGAGCTCGTTATGCTTTTTCTCAATCTTCCAGTACGAGAAAGTTGAGAAGATTGGTGAAGGAACCTATGGCGTTGTCTATAAGGCTCGAGACCGCATCACCAATGAAACGATCGCTTTAAAGAAGATTCGCTTGGAGCAGGAAGACGAGGGTGTACCTAGCACCGCAATCAGAGAAATTTCTCTCTTGAAAGAAATGCAGCATGGAAATATCGTTAGGTATGCTAAGCACTGCAAAACTCAACTATTATTCCATTCACATTGCTGTTTCAACCTCACCAGTTTAAACCATTTTGCTTTCTGCTTGTGCTACTCTTTAATTTTCTTCCTTGCTGTTCAGTCAGAGTGTCTAGTTTGTTGTCTACTCCTTAAATCACTAGATAGTAGATAATGATCCCTCCTGCTTTCTTGTGATGCTCTATTTAGAGAACAGGACCTCATGGTAGCTTTTGATGCTGATCTTGCCTGCCGTAGGTTTTAAGTTTTTGCCATATGGTATATGACAGCACCTCTTGCTTTAATCAGAAATTTTTTCGATTTTCCTGTAAGATGAAGTGAATAAGTATATTGAGAACTTACATTACGTATGGAGTGAAAGAAGAGAAAAACAAAAGAAATTTAAAAATGCGGCAACACCATACTTTCCTGGAAGCGGAAAGAAGCTGATGCATTGCTCTACTTTCTTTAACTAAGGAATTTGACTTAGGTTGCTTAAATTAAGCCCATGAATTGGCTTTCGTGGATCTGAATGTTTTGAAACCATTAACATCTCTGGTCATCTTTTGCACTATGTACTAACTTCTTCTTGTCTCTTGTATACATTGACCGTAGACTGTTTGTCAGGCAGCTTCTCTGATTGATCTTCTGATGACAGGTTGCAGGATGTAGTGCATAGTGAGAAGCGTCTATATTTGGTTTTTGAATATCTGGACTTGGATTTGAAGAAGCACATGGATTCATGCCCAGAATTTGGGAAAGATCCACGCATGATAAAAGTGAGTGAGTTTTTTCTTCTGTTTGAAGGTTTAGGCCTTATATGCATAAAAATGAGCTTTCTGTTTGGAGTTTAACAGCTTTAAAATGTCACACCCCATTGTCCAATTACTTAATATAATGGTTGCTGTAGGTTTTTGTTGTTTATAATAGATATGATTCACAAATTCATTTTGAAGTGTGAGGAGATGTAGTTCTTTTATCTGCAATCGTCTCATTCAAGTGTCTGTTGGAAGCCAGAAATATGCTATCTTATACCTTTCATGTTTTGTATATAAATTTTGAACTTAGAACATAGAAATGTAATGCTTTTGGAACTGCTTGTCAAGAAATGTCTAATTGCACAAGTCTTTCCCCCCAGCCTCCCCAACCGTATTAACTATACTATTGTAGGTTAGCATCTTCATCTGAGTGCATTAAGCCCTTGCTATTATCAACATTGGTCATTGCTTGACCTTGGTTGTCTAATGTATTCGGGTGATGATACTATTACTCACAATAGTAATGTTGTTATTTGATCACCTTGCAGACATTCCTTTATCAAATTCTCCGTGGCATTGCTTATTGTCATTCTCATAGGGTTCTTCACCGAGATCTAAAACCACAAAATTTGCTGATAGATCGCAGCACCAATGCACTAAAGCTTGCTGATTTTGGGTTGGCCCGAGCATTTGGTATTCCTGTCAGAACATTTACACATGAGGTATCAAGAATCACCGAGTTTAAGGTTTTGGGGTGTTCACTTGTCTTGCTAATGCTTGATTATTCCCGTTTTATGCTAGGTATTTATAGTTGGTTGATAACAAACTCTTAAAAGTAATATTTCATCTTCCTCTCATACAAAGTGATAACAATTAAAAGCTGGAAAAAAGAAGTTTCAATCTGCTGGAAAAGTCCTTGGCTTTGCTGCATTTCTGCAGGACGAAACATTTTGTTTCTACTTGTGACAAGAAAATTCCATTCGCTTGAAAATGGAAAAGATAGTCTGAGTAACTACAATTTGTTAGTTATATCAAACAGTTTCCCCTTACATTGCATTCAGGACTTCTGTTGCTCTGGAGTCTCTAATGCAGATTTAGATTCCTTTAGAGCATCAGTGAATTGGTTTCCAGTTGGATATATCTTAAATGTTCTAGGATAACAGAGCCTGGCTAATGACTTGCATGCTTGATATTTTCAGTACATCAGCATACCAATATTACCTTGGGTTCTAAAAATAGTCGTTATCTCTAGGTGGTTACCCTCTGGTACAGAGCACCAGAAATACTGCTTGGGTCCCGTCATTACTCTACACCTGTTGATGTGTGGTCAGTGGGCTGTATATTTGCTGAGATGGTGAATCAGCGGCCATTATTTCCTGGGGATTCTGAGATTGATGAACTGTTCAAGATCTTCAGGTGTTGTACTCTTCTTACCACAAAGTTGTTGCCTTCATTTAATTTTAGTTTCCATCCATGGTTGTAAATTTATTATCTGTGTCTGTTTCTGGTGTTCTTTTATAGTTCTGTTCAGCAGTTACCTTCAGTGCGTTCATTTGGAGTCTGCTCTGAATAGTCTTGAAGGGACGATTTGATTATGTTATTTAAATGCTAACTCAAAATGATTATAGGATATTGTTTAATTATGCATCTGCTGGGAGAGGAGTTGTCCTTAAACCGAAATGTATAGATAAGTTTATAAGTGGCTTGCCAGAACCAGACATGGACATTGATGGTCTTATATAATTCAATTCAAAGGAGTGTCCCTAATGTGATGGTTGGATTCAGCAAGGTTAAATGTTTCTTTTTCTATTCTTACCTGTTGTTCCACTCTTCACATGTTGGGAAAACTTATTATTTAAAATTTTGTGTCATTTTATCCACATATGACTAAATTTGGGTTGAATTTAGATAACATGAGCTAAACTGAGTTGTGTGAGTGTTAGCTTGGCTTGTACCGAAGAAGAAAAGAAACTTAGCTTGGCAAACTCTTTTAATATTTAAATAGATAGTGTGTTTATGTTTTCTCTTTTTCTTTTTTGACCCTATTTTTATAAGTCCTACAATGTTGCTCATCTGACATTTGATGCCTTCTTTGTTGATGTGCATAAGACAATGCATTGCCATAACCATGAGCTTTTGATTTGCATTTTGCTAGACGGCAACGTGAATCTCTACCGACTAAAGGCTAAAAGAAGAGTTATTTGGCATTAGAAGATATGAATGATGTTAGAATGGGCTTGCTTATGGCTGTTTATCTGTATTTTACATGTGCAAACACCCACACATACCTTGTACATATATATATATATATATATATAAACAAAATGGAGCTCTTTTAGTTCATTGAACATCAAAGGGTGCCTTCTACATGTAGTGTATAGGAAAATATTAGTGCAAATTTGCTCTTTCTCATGTAGTTTTGCATATATGTAAAACTTGTGCATTCCTTTTAGACTGATATATATATATTTTTTTATGTCAAGAATCTTGGGTACTCCAAATGAGGATATATGGCCTGGAGTGACTTCATTGCCTGATTTTAAGTCTGCTTTTCCAAAGTGGCCGCCTAAGGTAGCATTGTGTTTATGGCATCTAGTGGTTGTATGTTTTATCATCAACCTCTTAGAGAGAAAATGTTGTTGGATGAATTAATTGATACACCCTTTATTTGCAGGATTTGGCAACTGTTGTTCCAAATCTTGAATCAGCTGGCATTGACCTCCTTTCTGTAAGTATCTATCTGGTGTATTTCTTTTCTTGCTTCACCTGAGTCCTGATTATGTGACTGCAAAGTATCAAAATGGGCGATATATAAGATAAAATAACTTTGCTAGTTGTTATGAGTTGTGAGCTAAAGCAATGTGGCAATTTTTTATTTTGCTAAGGTCAGAGTATGTAGTTGATTGATGTGCTTGCTTCAGCTTTAGAGACTTTGGATTATTATTTTGTTTGTTTGAGTATATTGGTGATAATATTACTCCAAGCAGACTGCAGCTTGAGATCATTTTGAAACTCGCTAATATTACTCAATAAATTTAAGAAAAGATGGCTTAAAGCGAAGCATTTTTGTTTTCTGTGAGCTTTAACATATCACCATTCCTGATGATGGCCGAGGAATGTTTGAATACATGTATTGCATCTCTGCAATTTTAACTGATCATACATTGGTGCTATCATGTTTCAGAAAATGCTGTGCATGGATCCCAGCAAAAGAATTACAGCAAGAAGTGCACTTGAGCATGAATACTTCAAGGATATTGGGTTTGTACCCTGATAAAGCCATTTATCCATCTTCCTGAGAAGTGTCTATATTGATGTTAGCATCTTGTGGGTGTTGATTGTGAGAAATATGTGTGGTCTATTATAATTTTGTTTGTTTTTACTCATTGCAATTTTTGGTTGCCTCTTTCGATTTCCATGAACCAAAATTGAGATAAAATGGAACTGGTTTTTTGCAGTTACCTTGGAATTGTCTAGCAATAGCAAGTATCTGTCTTTTGTTTGCCTCATCCGGAATGAATCACATTGCATTGCTTTGCTTTTGGTAAAACATAACATTTTTCGTGTTGATTTGGATTTTATCTGAAACAGCCATATCGTTAGTTTGATGGGCCAGAGATGAAATTGACAAATCGTATCTCAATTAAAACCCCGTTAACCGGAAGGAATCATTTACGGTGAATATATGTATAAAGAATCGAGAAATATTCAATGGACAAAGACAAGCAAAAGTTAGAACAATGTGAAAAAAAACAAAACAAAATACGAAAGGCATAAATAAAGAGATCAAAAAGGTCCAGGCTATGACATTTTAGTGCAAGACGATGTGAAAGCACAATCCAAGCAAGGAAGCTTCCAAGGAACCAGCCCCGCCCGAACCTTGTGTCGAGCTTTTAAGGGAGCAGATGTAATTCAAATGCAACCGATGCAATCCTGTCATTCTTGTTTTTCTTCACTTTGTATCCAACTCTTAACATGCAGTTAATAGATATTAATTGATATAATACATATAAATAATTTATTAATGTACATAGAAATAGGCAGGTGGATGCCTAGATGACACGTACTGACAATTGCGGCAAGGATTCAATCCAGGTGTCGCAGCTGCATATATAACTGAATTCACCCACCCTTTCACGTGTAAGTACTCTTTTCTTTCCATTGGCCCTCTATGTTTCATCTTCTTCAGATATTCTGAAATTATATATTTGACTTAGACCTACTGGTTCTTTTTTTTTTTGAAAAAAAATGAAGTCTCAACTTTTCCTTCGTATCTAATTCATGTGTATATATAAAAAAATATATATAAGGAACAACAATATTTTCAAACCTCATTAATTAATCACTTTAATCTGCCATATGTTATGTTAGATACTTCTGGGAATTGAAGAAAGGAATATGATAATGACATGGCTTGTTAAGCAAAAGCCTTGGCAATGGGCATAGCAAGTAGCGGCACCTTTATTCTTCCCTTGCATGAGTGGCCAAAACAATTCACGGGACAAAGTTTGCATTGCCCTTTCGGTTTTTCCGCTTTACAACTTAACTTGTTTCCCTGCAACTGTACGCACGTATTACTGTGAGATAAAGTTCCCAACCTAGATGCTACGCCTACCCCCGGCAGCTGCAAAGCAGTTAAACATGTTGCTTTCTTCATAACCATAAAAGCTTCCCTGCATCACAGACTCCTTGACCCATCCCTTGCAAGTTTTACGTATGCTTTGCACTTATAAAAAGTTGCATTAAAGCCAACCCCGTGTCTCCCAAGGAATAGTTATATCAAAACCCCACAGCAGCTAGCAAGTACTCAACCCAACAAATACAATGGAGCCCTCCGCCAATTGTTCCGCATGCGATGCTGGCCATGGCAATGAGACTAGTTATTTGAACGTACCCTTGCTACTCCAACCATCGTACTCTAGATCAAAGTCCTTGCTCTGCGATGAGTTGCGCCGCTTCAGAATAAGCCTCAAGTGGTGTGCACTAGACCACTCCTCACGCCTAGGCAAATTCATATCCTATCTCATGTTTGTCTCCCTCACCGTTTTTGTGCCTATCATAAGCTCCCTCTCGGTTCAAGTCCCATCCTCTTCATTAGCTACAGACACCACCGCCTTCAACCTCCTGGTTCAGTTTCCTGAGTCAGGCTTGGCTTTCTTGGGCTTTTTCACCTTATGCTGCTTCTTCAGAAGATATGGTTTGAGGCAACTCTTGTTTCTCGACGCCCTGCAACAAGATACCACCTTTGTCAGACGTGGATACACTCGGGAGCTGGACAAGGCGTTTCGTTACCTTGCTTGCATACTTCTACCCTCTTTTTTTGTCCAAGTTGCGCATAAGATCATATTCTTCTCCACCGTAAAGATATCGCTGCCTTATGTTAGGTCCGGATTCCCACTGAACTCCATAATGTTTGTGTTGGTGCTGGGGTCATGGGTTTACAGGACGGGTGTGTTTCTGCTCGTCTGCGTGCTGTTTCGGTTGACTTGCGAGTTACAGATACTAAGGTTTGAAGGGCTCCACAAGATGTTCGAGGGGTCCGGGTCAGGGTGTGATGCTGGGGAAATATTTCAGGAGCATGTTAGGATCAGGAAACAGTTATCTGTTACCAGTCATAGATATCGCTTCTTTATTATTGCGTCCTTGGTTGTCATCACCGTGAGCCAGTTCGCGGCTTTGTTAATGGTTTTGGCTTCAAAATCAGAAAAGAGTTTTTTCAATTCTGGCGATCTCCTGGTAAGTGTATATACCAATTACCATGTAGCAGTAGGCAGTAGTAACATTAATCTGAGAAGCAGCGCTCCATATATAATTTCTCTTGGCCTCTTCATATTTTTGTAAGAAATTATAACTAATAAGCAACTTGTTACCGGTCGATCGATAGGTATATATGTATATGTCTTGTTGGGGAAATGAATTACTAGTAGTGTTTATGATGAAATTGGTGGTGGTGCAGGTTTGTTCAGCCGTGCAACAGAGCGGCTTCTTCTTGTGCTTGTTGGGTGCGGCGAGAATGACACATAGAGCCCAAGGAATGGCTTCGGTAGCAACCAGATGGCATATGAGCATTATTATAAGTAGTCTCGCAGGATTAGGGCAGCAGCAGCAGGGGAAACTCCATAACCCAGATACCGACGTGACCCCGCAAGCATCTATATCTAAATGCAACGATGAAAGCGACTCCGACTCTTCATCAGATACACTCATCAGGCTTTCCGCACAACATCCATCCAACTTCCAAACCAGGCAAGCTTTAGGTCGGTTTCTCATCCAGCTTCCATAGTTAGTTATATCTCACTCTGCATTAATTAATTATTTGGTAGATTAATCATATACAAGACATTAAGGACTATTCTATTGGTTTTGGATGCAGTGTTATATTTGCAACACAACAACCGAGGGATCACGCTATTCGGATATGCTCTGGATCGTGGATTGCTTCACACTCTCTTTGCATTTGAGTTCTCTTTGGTGATGTGGATTCTCAGTAAGGTTGTTGTTTTGTCTTAGAATCCCAGTGTTTACTAGTTACTACTCACTGCCAACACCAAAAACCATATTATGTATATGTCTCTGAACATACGAATGGAGAGGATCGAAATATCACAATATATATATATATGTATATATATATTAAATAGCTCATGTCAACAAAAAAAATGCTCCATATGCAATTTCTGTGTAGAAGTAGAACTAAACTAGTTTCATTTACGTTCGTCTTGACTTAATCCATACGGGCAATTTGCTACTCAATTACTATGGATAGAAACTGATGAAAAATAAAAATCCAAACCATCACCTTCCGTTTCATTCTTATTGTTACCAATCACAATTATTGTCTGGGTTAATCAATCCAATCTTTAGAATTGAATATTGAGCTGTTGTAAGTACAAAAAGCTTTGCTTCTGGGCCAGAAGCTACCTGTTCTTCAAATTTTAAAGATTTCCCCACTTGTTCCAGCTCCTTCTTCATTTCTTCTTTCTTTTTTATATTTTATTTTTTTTCTATGTTTCCCTGCAACATGGTAGCATTAGTATGAGCCGTTCAGCCAATTTTCAATATTGAAAAGTTGTCGAACATTCCAGGAGACTCCATGGCCCAATGGATAAGGCGCTGGTCTACGGAACCAGAGATTCTGGGTTCGATCCCCAGTGGAGTCGGTTGGCTGCTATGTCTTGAGTTTTTGATCTTTGGAAATGGCCATGGCTGCCATGCAATGAATTGGATAATGGAAGCAGGCCGGCCTCATTCAAGGCTCGCATGTTGAAATGTATCACTATGACTCATTCAAGTTGGTAGTCAATGATAAACCATATGCTTGAAATTGCACCCTCAATAGAAAGGAAGTTTACAAATATATCTCTTTAGGGCCAATCATTCACATTCCTGGACAAGTTCTGAAAACTGATTGAGAGTGCTTAAAATGTCTCCCAAGCATGCAACAAGCTTGTCCCCTTGACGTCTTATAAAATCTGTCCGGAAGTCCTCAACATTCTTCACATCAGCAGCTGAATGGTCAGCATTCTCTGTAAAATTTTCCTCAACTACGGCATGGATCTGCTCTGCCTTCTCACAAAGTCTTGCCATCATAATCTGCTCCTTTTCTTCTACACTAAACATATGTTTTATGCCCATGTAGCTCATTTCAGGATTTTCTCCTGCCTCGATTCTCCAAGTTCCTTCTTCTGCTTCGCTTCTCTGAGGCTTTTCTTCAGCACAGCTTTCCTGAAGTTGTTCCACCACATGAATTTTCTTCGGCTTTTCGACTGCCCAACGTTTGTGGGGCTTTGCTTCAGCATGGCTTCTCTAAGGAATTAACTGTCTCCTTTGCTTCCTGGGCCCTGATAAGACCAAATAATAAAAGTGCCACATGTTACAAGTTCAACGTCAAAGGTTCCAGCAAACTATTCATATTCTCATTCCTACATTGGCACAAGCACATTTCACTGAAGAGCAATTATGGTTGGTTACAAAAATATCATGAAGATGACAAAAGGCAGAAAAAAGCCACTGGAGACCATCACTGTATCAAATGCAAACATCACAATGCTAGGCCTATGGACAATCTGACAATAGCTTGAACAATTTGATTTCCGAAAGCTGAACTATTCATATTTATCACAACCCACTACAAATTCAATAATGTACAAAGATATATTCTATTTCCTAAAGCACTGCTTTGACAGTTGTAGTAGTAAATAAACAGATAAAATGACAAGACCAACTGCAAAAGAGAAGCGGAGAAAACAGATCACAGTAGGAAAATGGTGTAATAGGTTTCAATGGATAAACAACAAATAATTAGTATACTAACTTTTAGTTGAAAGAAGAAAATGGAGACCCTAGTAAAGTAATACGTAAAAGTTCTATGTCAGGACTAGCCAATTAAGTTTTTTGCAGTGAAAATGACTCAGGTCAGTTAGACGAGATACCATCCATATAAATAGACTTACAGAAAAAAAAAAGAAAAAAGAAAAAGAGTTCCATTGAAAGGAATCCTTCATGAAAATCCAAAAATTAAAGAGCATTCATGCATGAACAAGAACTCAACTGTCTAAGTCACACAATAGTAGAAAGCTTTTAATGAAAAAGCTAGTCTTCTTTGTGGTTGATGCGGTTCAATACTAACAAGGCATTTCCATTGTAAGACATGAAAAATATTTAAGCAAAGCTGATAATGGGCTCCTAATAATTACTACGCAATGAATGAGATAGATACCAACATAATATTCTTCAATGGACTTTGCAGAACGAAATAAGGAACTAAAGAAGCAGAAAATCCCATCAGTATAGCAATGCAGTGTGACCTTCACCAGAGTAAAAGTTGAACTTTACACAATCCACAAGTAGGATTGATGGTGATACTGAAGACAAGTAAGCAAGCAATCTGGTCGGAAACCACATTAGAAGTTACATACATTCAAGAGACTAAACTAAGAGCATGTTTGTACAGTAAGGATAAACCATACCTAGCTCTGCAGTTATTTCAACCATATCATCCTGGGCTTCTGGATCACTGTCTCGGTCAGTACCTGATTTCTCCTCCAGCAATCTAACAACATCATTGATGGCTTTAAACAGATCTTGGTCAAAATTTTCTAGAAGTTCGTATTCTTTTCTCCTTTGACCACCCAAAGACCAGTACGAATCACATAGTGCTGACTGTGACTCCCAACGCTTGATCTTGGTGTAGTCCTGAAGCAACAAGCTCCACTTCCTGCGGCACTGATTTGAAGAGTGTGGCACACCCAAAGCATTGCAATTTTCCACTATAATTTTCCATTTCTGAAAGGAAGACTAAGCATTTGAACAATCGGCCTCAATAGCAGCAATCTCATTGACAAGAATGAGCAGATGCTGTGCAACCCAGTGTGCAGATTCCTCGGAACGTGTTCGTCGAATGCCTGAAGAGCGTGATGGGATGTCATCTTTATGCTCCATCTTTATTTTGCTCGCCTAGTCTAAGAAAAACGGCAGTGGGTGGTTAGGAAAAAAAACAAAAATCAGAAAAAAGGAGGGTCTGCCTGTCTAAGAGGCTAGACAAGATACTGATGGCAACTGGTAATAAATTCATAAACAAACTGGAAATAAAAGAAAAAATTTGACCCTTTGGCATGGATTATTCAATTTGAGCTACGTGCAGAACCTAGCAGTAGCAGCCATCTAGGTTGGCCAAGTGAGAAATTAAGGCATATAGGGTCCAGAAATTCTCTAATTTGACTCACATTTATACACAAACGAAATGAGGAAAGAGAAAGGAGTTAGTACAAGGTCACTGTAAATGAAAGCTAAGACTGTAGCAGATTAAAAGGGAAAAAAAGAAAAACAATATAAACAAATACCTGGAAAGCACAGCCCTTTGGCTGGCGATAGAGACGGGGAGAAGAAGTAACATGGTGGGAGGCTGAGACCCAGGGTCTAGGCTAGCCAAATTTTATCTGAAGGGTTAAATAAGTTAAATAAGAATTAAAATTTTTTAAAAAATAATATATTAAATTCAATCAATAATAAAAATATAAATTTATAATTTATAAAATATAAATAATTAAAAATGATATATAAAATTAATAAATTTTTTATATAATTAAAATTATTTAAATATTATATATTTAAAAAAATTTTATTTTAACTAAACATAAAATGTAAAGTATATAAAAAAATATTCAAGTTAATTTTCTGTTATATAATTAAAGTTAATAAAAACAAATACGTTAATGAAATTTTAAATAATAATGTAATATTATAATTTATATTTAAAAATTATATAATAATTTATTAATTTTAAATAATAAAATAATAAAAAATAATATTTATATAAATATAAAAAAATATGATAAGTAGAAAGTAGATACCACATATTATATAACAAAAAAATATATATATATAGTTAATGATTTATAAAAATTTGAGAAAGAATATTTATAAAAATTTATAATATATAAATAAATAAATAAATATAAATTAAAAAATTTAAAGTTAAGTGAGATAAGTAAAATTATTTTATTATTTATATTAATTATTAAATAAAATATTATTTTGAGAGAGTTAGTAATAGAATATATAAAAACATTTAAAAATTTTTATATGTTATAGAAAAAAATTTTAAAGTTTTGACCCCCCATCACATGCGGAGGCTGCGCCCCTGCTGAGACCCATTCTTCATCTGTTGAAGGATTCAGGAAGCAATATTATCGTCATTTCATTTGCATTACGATTTGTAGCAAGGGAAAGCGACGGTCCAAAAGCGAATCCAGGTTGACCAATGTTTTACGTTTTGACTGAATTTTTTTTGTTTTTATTTATAATTTATTCAAGAAATAAATAAATAAATAAAAACCTCCGTGGGCTTGGGGTAAGTAGGCCTTTGAATTGACCAAAACAGCGGTCTTCGGCCCATATTCAAGTTTGAGCTTTGAACAAACGTCCAATTTATTGCGATTGGAATTCCAGAAAAGAAAAGTAAAAGTTTTGACTGACCATTGGGCACTCGAATTCCAGGTTCCGGTGGTGGACGGATGTTTGGATTTGGCAAATCACCTAATCCTCTCCCAACCTTAGGTGTCTACATTCAATGAATCCAAACTCCAAGAGTAGGATTTTGGTGCTGCTTTGCCTTTAAGTTTTTTGTTTGACTTTCATCACAGGTTTCTGATGCTCAACTTCAGTTATGCTACAGTTTCTCCTTAAAACTCGTATCCTATGCGATTTCCACGCGGAAAACGATACCGCGCTTGCCTGTTACTACTACTAGCTACAATTTGTCCAGGTTCAATGCATCTATAAACATCAGTCCCACGCATTTATTATCCATACCAGCATGACCATGACATGCATACCTTATTTCACATTTTTCAATTATACTTATATTATGTATTTCACCAAAAATATACATCGCAAGTTATGTAAATCCACCCAAAAAAAAAGGGAAAAGAAACAGATGATATGGTACATACTATATAATATGGGACAAGAGGATCCATAAGTGGATGGCATGGCGATGGCAAAATGGCAGCAGCATATACATATCTAAGACAATTAAATAATAATAATAATAATAATAATAATAATATTGTTGTTGCAACTGGCAAGGTATTGTTGATAGTTGAGGCCCAGTTTGAGTTTCGGTCTGGTTTTGGCAGCTATAAATAGTGTCCCAGTGCAACTCGCCTCCTCCACCTCCTCTTCTCCTCTTTCTTCCTCTTTCGGCCTTTGCAAACCATACACAGACCCCAGAAACGCAGAGAGAAAGAAAGGGAGAAGGGAGACGCAAAGCAGGACAATCTTAATCTCAAAGCCCAGCATTGTCTCTCTGTTTCTCTTCTGAAGTTGCCTGCCGCCACCGTCCTCGCTTGCTGTTTTCAGATCCAGGCAACGCATTCTCTCCTTCATATCTATCTATACATCTTCTTGTAAGTCCTCTCTCCTCTTTTTCGTTTCTCGCTTATGCTAACAAGAATTAAGGACCCCAAACATCCTTTTCTTTGGTTTTTTTTTTTGTTTTTACTTCATCGTGGAATGTATTCCCGCATTCTTTCATTGTGTTTTTATTACCTTTTCTTTCTTTTCTTAAAAAAATAAAAAGTAAAAAATACTACAAGTGGCATATATCTGCCATTGGCGGGGTACTCAATAAAGAGGGAACAATAACAACAAACCTGGTTTTGATTTTCACCTTCTCTTCTTGCAATTTTCTTTCTCCCTCTTACATTTTAATTTCCCCCTTTTTCTCTTTCTTTTTCTTTTTTCTAGTATTATTAGTTTTCTTGCTTTTGCCCTGCCTGCCTGTTTAAGTTTTCTTAGTCATGATTTGGAATTTGAGGACAGTTTTTTGAGCGCGGGTAGATAGGTTGAGCTATGATTCCTTCTCTTTCTCCTGTGATTCTGACTCAACTGGGGCCAACACTATATTTGTAACTTGCTTACATTTGTTGGGCTTGGATGAGTATGACAATGACTGCAGCGATTCATAAAATCATGACCAACAACACTTATTCTCTTAGTCTTTGCTATCAAAATGAGCTACCCAAAGACATTGCCTTGCCACAACTTGTACATTGACCAATCCATAAAAAAGATTTGTTGTCATTGTTTGTCATGTTGTGACACATGTTTTTGTTTTCATCTCATTCTATGATGAAGAATTAACGGTATCAACTTCATTTCTCAGGAGTTTTACAACTATGGTTTTCTGGGTATTTGGTTATGGTTCACTGGTGTGGAACCCTGGGTTTGAGTACGATGAGAAAGTCATAGGCTTCATCAAGGATTACAGGCGTGTTTTCGACCTTGGTAAGTATTTTATTCATATGCTACAACATTCTCTTGTTGTCAATGTTTGCCTTATATATTATTTTACTGCTTAATCATCTTTATTCCATATGACAGCATGCATTGATCACAGAGGTACACCTGAAAATCCTGCAAGGACTTGCACCTTGGAGCTCATTGAAGGAGCCGTTTGTGTAAGTAGCAGCTGGCAGCAACTCTTTCATGTCATATAATCTACTAGTTATCAAGTTTATGCCTTTGATTGTTACCTTCTGATATACTTGCATTTGTTGCTGATTATGAGAGGCAGTCATAGAGCAAGAGATCAGGATACTGTGATTTGTCTGTTGATTACTATTGCTTGTTATTAGTAGTCTTATTAAGAGCTGCATGTTTTCTTTGTTTGCTAACTCTTTAATATCTTTTTCAGTGGGGTGCTGCTTATTGTGTTCGGGGCAGTCCTGAAAAGGAAAGGGCAGCAATGGAGGTATCTCACTTTACACTTCACAGTGCTGTATTGCTATTTATATTTTATGTTATAGAAGGACGATTTTAGAGGCACTTAAAATCTAATGCTCGTTTGTTTCATTTTACTATTCTTATTTTTAGATGTTCTTTGTTTGAATTAATTTGCACATTATTTAGAAACAAAATTGATGTTATCTTCAATTTGTAGTACTTGGAGCGGAGAGAATGCGAATATGATCAAAAGACCCTTGTGGACTTTTACAAGGTAAGATTGAGTTTTCTATTTCTCTAGTAATTGGAATTGGTTATCTCTCGGTGTTTGTCTTTTTCCCTTACTTTTATTTATATTTGATTGCTTTCAATCAGGAAGGAGATCCTCTGCAGCCTGCTCTAACTGGAGTTATTGTGTAAGTTGCCCTGCTTATCAGTACATCACATCATTTTTCCAATTATAATATGTGGATGCAAAAATAGTCTTTTGTGTGCATAATTTTCTTAAAAATGATGTTACTGTCTATGCAGTTTCACATCTACTCCAGACAAAGTTTCAAACAAGTATTACCTGGGGCCTGCTCCATTGGACGAAATGGCTAGGTATAGTAAAGGCATACTCTGATCCTTCCATTGTTACCTCTGACCTTTTGATGAAGTTTTTGTTTAGAGTTTTATTGTTAAATATGCTTGTTACGTTTTCAGGCAAATTGCAACTGCTGTTGGACCCTGTGGAAACAATAGGGATTATCTTTTCCTGCTGGAGAAGGCCATGTTTGATATAGGTGAGTCATTTGTCCCCTTGGCACTGAGCAGGAATGTGTCATAACTGTATGAATGCACATATTGAGACGAATATGTTGAATGACCAAATGGAAAAATTTGGGATTTGTGTAAACAGGTCATGAGGATGACATGGTCATAGAGCTGGCAAATGAAGTGAGGAAGGTACTGGGAACATTGGGGAAAGGAATTTCCAAGGAGAAGAAGCTAGTGGGGCCGCCTCAGATGCCGCTTAAATCCCAGACCCCCCTCCCATCAATGCAGTTGCGTCTGCTTCCGGAAGCTGTTGCGATGGATTCCTAGGTTTTTGCACGAAGTATCAGTAACTAGAAGGGCGAACCTTGCTAATGCTAACCCAAAAATGACTCTAGGAGAAGAGTTATCCCATTATTGTTACCGGGTTAACCTTATACGTTGAGCTTTATTGTGGTGAAGACACGAGAGAAAGGATGTAGTAGGTTTAAACTTGTAATGTGCGTTTATTTCAGTTTTCTAATCAAAGAAAATAATACTACTCCTCTTTATGTTTAGATGCGTTTTGAGCTCTTTCAAGATTACCCATTATGCACTATTCATTGAAGATTGCCTTCTTTACTTGATTCTTTTCAAGTTGCCAATGATGCATACAGAGATAAATTGAAAAGAAAAAAATAATGAATGCGTCGTCTTTGCAAGGACATAAAACAGGATCAATATGCCCCATGGCCTATCCTATCTATGCATGTATGCGTGAATGAAATAAGTAAATAAAGCATAAAAGTATAATTAATTATTTGACATGATGAAGCAAATAATTACCAACAAGTAGCCACATATCTCTCACATAAACAATATTAATTTGATGCGGCAATAATGTGAATTTTAATTATGGAAATATCGTCACTTGTTATTAAGTTTTAAATAATATATATATATATATATATATATATATATAATTTTAGTTTGAGTGAGCATGCTGTGTATGTTAGTACATACGTATCTCCCCCCGCAAAAAGACTTGAGAGACAAGTCAGGCGAGTAGAAAAAGAACAAACGCATCTTCATTCTTCTCTTCTCTTCTCTTCTCTTCTCTTTCTCTGTAGGTAAAAGCTCTTTAAATAGTTTGTAGCATAGCTGAGCGTGAAAGCCAACGCCAATTACGAATACCAACCAAATGGATCTGAATATGAACCTCAACGCCCCTCACTCCATGGGCACAACCATCATCGGAGTCACCTACAACGGCGGTGTCGTCCTCGGCGCCGACTCTCGTACCAGCACCGGTACGCTATTCCTCTCTCTCTCTGGTTTTTTCTTTTTGTTTCAAAAAATTGTAATATTAGGTATTTGAATTTCTAAACAAGGGTTTTTGTTTGTTATTTTGATCGATTAGGGATGTATGTTGCTAACCGGGCATCTGACAAAATTACGCAGCTCACTGAGAATGTCTACGTTTGCCGCTCTGGATCCGTAATTCTTATTTTTCTACTCACTCCCTTTATTCCCCTTCACAAATTTTATTTGTGGATTTTTAGATGTGATTGTCCTGTTTGCAGGCTGCCGATTCCCAGATTGTTTCCGACTATGTCCGCTATTTCCTTCATCAACATACGTCAGTTCTTTCTTATGCTTTGCCTCTAATTTACTACTTATTATTTGCTTTGCTATTTTGCCCTTTGCAAAGACTCTGTCAATCTATCTGCTCCAGTAAAAGTTTGTTGCCATTTGAGATTCTGACTTTACTAATTCTAATGCTTAAGGAGCTTCAATGGCAACATTTCAACAGTCAAAACTCAAAATTTTTGACCCATTTATGATGGCCCTCAACATAATCTAGTCCTTCACCTAGGTAACTCTAGTTGCAGTTCCAAAACCAACGTCTCGTCTCATTTCCACACAATTACCTTGCTATTCCTTACAACTTGTATATACCAATTAGCTTCAGCAATTTGCACACCGTATCTACAAATTGCTTTGATCTTTTTCTGTTATGTTTACGTGATAGGTGATTCTTGGGGTATTATTCTGTTGGCACTTCTTGTTATCACTCTATATGAGATTCTAGTTTCGAACTTCCAGTATGAGTGATTGTTTAACAGCTTTTCTCTTTTCTTTTTTTCTCCCTGTACCGCAGGATACAGCTAGGGCAGCCTGCAACTGTCAAAGTTGCTGCAAACCTTATCAGGCTACTATCCTACAATAACAAGGTTTGAGCTTACCGTTTACAAAATTTGCTTGACTATTTTGTCAATCTTCGTCCATTTTTCCTTTTCCATTCTATTTATTCCTTCCCTTTTTTCCCCAATGTTACTTTGGATGATAAATTTAGTGTCTATTTGTACACCCCTCCCTATTGTACAGGTTTTTTATGTACAATTTGTCAGCACTTACACTCACTGGAATCATACTGTACTTTTGCTGCAATTGTCTGCTGGATTTATATTTCTAGGAGCAAATGGTGATCTTTTATCTTTTTCCTATAATTCATGTTTATATGCTTGACTCAGTTCTATTTATCTTGAGCAGAACATGCTTGAGACTGGCCTTATTGTTGGTGGGTGGGATAAGTACGAAGGTGGTAAAATATATGGAATTCCTCTTGGTGGAACACTGATTGAGCAGCCTTTTGCTATTGGAGGTATGCTATTCTCTTCTCTTGAACTTTATGTATCCTTTCCCTCCAATTTCAGGAATTAGGCTTGGTTCCTGTTTATGTTTTCCAGTGGTATGGTACCGTACATAGCTTTTTGGTTCGTTCTGGTGAAATGCTGGCTAGCATCATCGAGTATTGTAGTTACATTTATAGACATGCATGTGTTTTTATAGAGTTGACATGTATATAGTCTTGTTCAGCTAGAGGTTTCTCTACCTACTATCTGCATATTGCTCAGACTGTTGGTTGGCCTTTTTATTACCTTCATTCAGCTTGAGAAATTAGGTGTTAACCCTAAAGGTTCAATGTAGTCATGTAACTTTCAGAGATTTTGGCTGATATTGTTGCTCATATAATTTGAAAGCAGTGAGTCAGTGGCAAAATATGTGAAGTCTTCGCATAATAAGTTAACTGATGAAATTATATTTAACTATTTTTTTTTTCAAATTAGGTTGTTTTGCCCTGATGACTAATGATTTGCTTAGTGTTAATAGTTCATTAACTTTCAGGAATCAATTTCCAAATCATCTCATAATCTCTACGCTTATTCAGGGTCAATTAAATTTTGTTGAAATGGTGTATTTGGCTGTAATTCCTGTTTGCAAAGGCTTCAACCTAATCTTTTATCATTTTGTTTCAACAATAACAGTTTTTGCTTCTGTAAAAGTATTATATAGTCAGTTACTCAAAATTCTAGATCACCGAGTTTCTACTATTGACAACCTAAAGTATTGGGAGTGTGGCTAAAAGTATGACGTGGGCTACTATCTCATTTGGTTTGACGTGCATTGCACAGGATCTGGGTCCAGTTACCTATATGGGTTTTTTGATCAGGCATGGAAGGAAGGAATGACAAAGGATGAAGCTGAGGTACATTTGTTTTAGTCAAGATTGACAGTCATATGTTTCATGTTTTCTTTTAACAAATTATATGGATAGTTCTTATTGGTTGGTTGACCATAGATTCGTTGTTAATTGTTTTATGGAATTTCATTGCAGCAACTAGTGGTTAAGGCAGTTTCCCTTGCCATTGCTCGTGATGGTGCTAGTGGGGGTGTTGTTCGCACTGTCATTGTAAGAGATTTCACACCTCTAACTGAATGATACTTGCGCGGGTAGTTTGAAGTGTGTACAGCATCTAACCTTGCTTTGTATTTTGTGTTGCAGATCAACTCTGAAGGAGTGACGAGGAACTTCTACCCTGGTGACAAACTTCCACTGTGGCATGAGGAATTGGAGCCTCAGAATTCGTTACTGGATATACTGAACTCATCGAGTCCTGAACCAATGAATATTTAATCAAGGGGACTCATCTCTTAGATGGTGTCTCACTGCGGACTGCTTATTTCTTCTTATGTTTTTAGTTGAGTTGAAAAACAATGATGTAACTGTGGGTTGACTCGGAATGCAGTTTTATTGGTTGATGAAATATGTTTGGATGTTGTGGGAGCTTATTTTATTATAGATGTGATGTTTGCGTACCGGTAATGATGTTTGGGGCAAAAGAAGAGATGGGATGACTTCACTGCTTTTGGATATCGTTCACGATTCACAGGCAGTACAGTGTTTACTGTTGATATGATATGAAATTCACAAGAGTGAGTTGCCATAAAAGACTGCCTATGGGCTTAGACCTGTACTGGGTTTTACACTTATAAACAAACAAAGAGGTTAGTTCAAGAAAACAAACAAGTTTTAATTAATTAATTAATTTATACTTGAATCTTCTCACGAGAAGAGAAAAAGAAAAAGGACAGCAAACAAATATTGATTTAATTGTATAGTAAAATATTAGTATTTGGGCTCTGATGTTGCGGTTAAGAGCAGGTTGGCACTTGGCAGGGATCCAAAGCCCAAAGTGGAGAGGAGAGAAGAGGATTTTCATTTTATAAACAAATAATCTAATCTAATTAATCATCCAAAGAGCGCGGAAAGAGAAGAGAGGATGAGTGCTATGGCGATGGCGAGTGCGACTCCGAGTGCGAGTGCAGCAGCAGCGCACAACGTATTCGTATATGGAAGCCTATTAGCAGATGATGTGGTTCGCGTCCTCTTGAATCGAGTCCCCCTTTCCTCCGCTGCTCTTCTCAATGGCTTGTTCGTTTTCTTCCCTCCCCTCCCCTCCCCTCAATTCCTTTCTTCTTCTTCCCCCTGCTTTTTCACAATTTGTTTGCGTGCTGTGCAGCCATAGATTTAGCATTAAAGGACGCGTGTATCCGGCTATTCTCCCTGTCCAAAACCATCAAGTTATTGGCAAGGTGTCTCCCATTCCTTTTCTTTTTCTCTTGTATCCAAGAAACACAATTTCAGTCTTAAAATTCCTCTTCAGGTGTTGTTTGGAATCACGGATCCTGAATTGCATATTCTGGATGAATTTGAGGATGTTGAGTACCAAAGGTCCCTCGTTGAGGTCTCCTCGCTGGTCAGTCTGTCTTTTACATCTTTCTCACCTTGTTTGCTTTCTTTCACCTTCCTTCCTATTGCTCATATCTTGATTCATCATACGCCCATTGCCAACTCCAAAACACACCCTTCTTCATTAAAAAAGAAAATTTATTGCATTTCTTCTTGTTTTCAGAACAGAAATTCTGTGCAATCTGCGGTGCTGCTAATTAAAAATAAAATTGAAGACTGTCTGTCGTTGCATTATGCAGGAAAGTTCCGATAAATTGCAAGCTCACGCTTATGTCTGGTCCAACGCAAATGATCCCAACTTGTATGGACACTGGGACTTTGAGGTATTTTCAGTTTTCTTCTTCGCTACTCTTCAATATAGTCTGCTAATAATTGACACCAGAGATGGATGGAGTGTGATTTGAGATTTTACTATGCAATAATACTATAAATTTTCAAGGTCCACACAGCTTCATGTTCCTTAATTCCTTCCAAGCTGCTATGTTGGTAAATAGAATGGCCCTTTGGCATTCTAGTCTAGTGTGTTAGTTTGATGTTTTTGAAGAGGAGGTAGCAGTGTGTGATTGTTCAGATGACCTTCATCCTGATGTTACCCCAGAAAACTGTAAACATATTGTCAAAAAATGAAAATCCGATGTAGCAATCACTTAAGCAGGGCAGGTAAGAAGAGGCTAATGTGATTGCCCCAAATTCAGTGAAACATAGTTTCCTTTGCAATTTGTGAATAAGTAGTGAATTATTGTGTTTGTTGCATGTGTTAAAAAGGAATGGGAAGGAGCTCATAAGGAAAGCTTTATGAAGATGACTAGTGGATTTATGGAAGAACTGGAGCTGCCGGAATCAAAGGCAAGAGTGGCCACTTATGAATCCTTCTATCACCAAGATGCTGAAAAGTGACATGCATTCTTTTTTCCGAATGTAAGGATATTCTATTGTCCTCCATTGCTGCCGGCTATTGTAGTTTGTTTTGCTTTTGCATGAATAATGCAGACGGAAGATATAAATATTACCGTCATTATTTTTGTGAAAGAGGAAAGATGTTATCAATGGGGGGAAGGGATGATATCTGGTTGAGATTAAAATGAAAAATAGCAGCTCAAAGGCATATCCTTACATTTGGAAGGCTGGCTGCCCAAACAATTACATTTCTTATTTCATACCTGAAGCTAGACCGCACTTTTTCATCAGCCTAAACCAATTGCAACTATAAAAAGGTCCAAAACATGTTGACAATTTACTCATAAACATGTGTCTGTCTCTGTGGGAAAGATTTTTTTATTTTAAAGATTCTAAATTTAATCCCATAATAAATGAATTTATTAGGCGGACAATTTCGGGGGGAGGCGGCGGCGAATTCTCAAATGCCCAAACTTGCCCGCACCAGGGGATGACCCTTCAAATATAAACGGCAAATACCCCGTTGCTCTTTTGTACCTCTGCTGAATCTGAAACGATGCACAAATTTGCAACTCATTATCTTACTATATATAATAGTACTAGAAAAGGATTACTCTACTATTGTTGTTCAACACTAGTTACCTCCAGAATGTGTTGGCTGCTTCCCAGTGAGTTCCTGCCAATCACACACACTGTTCCACCCGAACCCCCGCCTGTAATTTTAGCTCCATACAAAGTTCCATCTTCACCTTTACCTAATTTACAGTGCTGCATTTCCTGCACCAACTCCACTAGTCTATCTGTCCCATCAGACCCCAGTCCGCACGCACTATAGCTGTAGTGGCACTGCAATTGCAAATGTGGTTTCAAATTAACACCTTTCGCATCCACTAAACACGCACTTTCCTTCAACAATTATTTTAAAAAACTTTTGCCTATACCTGGTACAACAGTTCCCCAAGTGCCGTCAGCTGCTCATCTGAAGATTCTGACGTCAGCAGTGCCTTGAAGGCCTACACGTAAAAGCACGCGAATAGTTGGTAAGGGAAAAACATGTGTCATAACAAAGTATGCATGCATGCATATCACCCACAAACATCTCAAGGTCAAATCACAAACCTTGACCCTGAAATTTTCATACACAGGATGCTTAGCGGCAGCTGTCACTGCATACGTTCGTTTCTTATCAATTACTGTAACTGTATCACCATGATCACTATACTTCTCCAAAAATGTATCACCAATCATTGATTCAGGAAGTAGCTTCGCATAAAGAGCTTCATATCTGTAGCATAAGACCAACTCAAAACGACAAAGTTTTCTTAAGTCATAACAACACTGCTAGTTGTCCACAAAAATAGCTTCTTCACTCTCGAATTAATTCAAGGTAGTAACATCTACAAAAGAGAAAGCCTTATAAAACACCATTACCTGTGAGGTGTCAAGTTGCATAAATAATCTAATGAAGCTTCAGCTTCAAGTAATTCCAATCCATCATTGTCCAATTCATCAGGAGATACCCCATTAGCAGTCGACAGTGATTGAGACAATTTAGTAGATGCTATAGCTTTTATCATCTTTCGGCCCATGAAGGCTCCTACTCTAACAGAACCATAGTCTGCACCTCCAACACTGCCGCATTAAAAAAAAAAAATCCAACAAATAAGAAATGCGAATTACTATAGCAAGGAAAAGGTAGGTCCATAGCTACTGAAGTTAGTGAGAACCATTAAAAGCTTTAGAGTAATTAAAAGATCATGAATAACTAAAAGATCATGAATAACTGGAAGGTATTCGACTTTATGCATGTTTTAGAGTGAAATATGAAGGGTGACTAACTTTGTCTTAGTATAGTCAAATTTTCAACTCAGCATAATTAGCCAAGAAAACAAGCATGCACTGTAAACAATGTCCATTACTACTACAAGCTCAGCAAAATTACAAAAAAGAAAGGACAGAGCATTTATGGACCCAATACCTGTGCCGTATTCCTGAATCAATTCCCCAAAATCGGATATGACTGGGAATTGCTACAAGTCCAACTATCTCAGCAGGCTGCATAAGACAACCATTGATTTGAATGTCAGTTAACCAGCAAAGGAACTTCTGCATAGATTTACTCTGCAGCAACAATGATGATTACCTGGCAAACCATTGCAAGTAGTTTATTTGCTTCACCACAGGCTGAAGTCATTTGGTCCATAACACCACATGGAGCTCCTACAATGTGATTCTCCACCTAAAAAACAACTCAAAGAAATAAGCAAAGCAACATATATACCTGAAGCATCTCTTCTGGAATGTAAGAAGAAGATATTAATCGGAGGATGGCACCCGACTACAATACCTTTTGGCAGAGCAGGGCAAGATCTCTTGGACTGATGCTCAATCCTGCAAAGTATGTAAATGAAGGTCTAAATAAAATCTCACTCCAAAATAAAGATTAACTCTATCTGCCTGTAAATGGTCTAACTCTAGGAAAGACTGCTTTTTTATATGATCTAAACATAAACAAGATGATCAGGGTTAGAGAAAAAGATTAGTAATTAAACAGAAAAGCTTCAAATTTTCCAATTATTTCACTGATTGAACAGTTTATATTATGAAGCATTGCATACTCCAAAATCTATTTTCTTAAAGTAGCCATCCTCTCTTCAAAGATTCCAATTCTTCTGAAAGACTTCATTCATTTATCTCTATGTAGTTATAGTCCTCATGTATCTCATAACAAACTACTGCTTTCCAACTAAAAACACAACCAGTTTTGTAATATGTAGAAACAGGACTGAGGAAATGTAATAAACAGCAGAGAAGTTATGCAAGGGAAATGAGAATGTTAGAAATACCATGAGCAGCAGCAATAGCTGACATGCTAGCAACTTCCACAGAGGCGGAAGAAGAGACACCTTTGCCTTCTGGAACTGCAGAAGAGACCTGTAAATAGCTGAAAGTAATTATCTAGACAACAGCAGCAGTGTTTGTGATATATAACAGAGAGATGTCGGAATTTATCAGATTAAATAACTTGTAAAATTAATTTCATACAAAAACAAAAAAAATTCACACTTCATAGATCAACATACTTAATGAACGCTTTCATATGCCATGCTACTTTGTGCATTCGTTTCTTTCCTTTTTTTCTATTGAGTACACAACATATAAGCAGCTCCATCAATACTTCATGTATTTCTTTTCTATTAAAATAGTAGTACAGTTTTACATATCTCAAGTAAACTTGAAGTTATGAAATTACAAGCTATATGTAAGCAGCCCTGTCAAACATTAATCAAATTAATAAAAAAGATAGTTGAATGTGGAGAAACAGAGAAAGAAAAGTTGGCAACAGCAGCAGCATAAGAGAATTCCAAGGGGTAGATATCAATTCAACAACAGTATACACAATGAAGAAAGCACCCTCTTACCAGCATGCTGATACTATCCTCAAAGCGTACACCTAATTCTTTCATCAAAACCAAAATTGTCCCAGCAACATATGCTGCCCACCTGATATATGAAACACATAATTAGTATATAACGTAACAAAGATGGATAAATCAAGCAAGAAGAAGGACCCACTTTTGGGACGGATCTTGGGCGAAGTATTTTTTTGCCTTCTCATATGAAATCGGTTGCTCTCCTTCCATAAAGTCAGCTAAATCCATGTCAAAAGTTGGGCCACGATTGCTCAACTCTGAACCATATGATACCTGATACAACCAATTGGAGCTTAGCAATATGCAACTAGTACAGCATTTTTATTTAAAAATACATGTATATTCTTTTTCTTATCCGATAAGAACTTTGTTTGATAGGATTTAAGCCTAATGTGAAGATTTCCAGCACATAATTTGGCTATTCATTTGCAAGGAAGATTAAGATCTGTTTTATTTAACATGCCAGCATCATTCCCTCAGAAAACAAGAAAATTATTCAGTCCATGTTGGTGAGAAACAAGTTATTCAACTAATGATATATACAATTTGCAAGACAGGCATTGGTCCTTGTCCTTTTGCATTCTGCCGAGCAAGTGCATGTTTCCAAAGCCTGTGTTTACTTGGATGATTCCTTTGCACTGCTACATGGCAGGCTTCCCTTATAGGCATCTGTCAGAGAAGAAATGGTTAAGAGGAGAAAAGATTAGAATTAATTCCATTGGGATACATTAATAAATCATGCGGCAAGAAACAAACCAAAATTCTACAGAATGGCACACATATAAGAGAGTAACTGTAAGAACTGGAGAAAGAAAAATCTAACCTGCAATACTAGGCTGCCTGAGTAGTCTGCAATGCCTCCCATAACATCCAACCTTCCAGGTGCCCTAGTCACAAAGACATCCTCCTGTACAAAAATAACACATAAAGCAATCAACAACCTGAAGCCTGTCTCAAAGTTAAACACGACTCTTGCCTGAAGCACGTTCCAGTTTTGAAAGCTCAGTAGAAAAACAGTTACTTAGCCTAAAATGAAACTGTCTGTCCTTCCACACTGAAAAGTGACAAGATTGAAACAAGCAACAACTGTTTATGTCCATCCAGTGTTTATATAATGCATGAAAATAGAACTTTTTTGCTCAATGGCATGAAAAGTCTAATACGCAGGTTAAAAATCCAACTGATAGATACTACGACTATACAAGAATACATTATTTTTCACATGTTCCTAGCTCAAAAAAATTTATAAAAAAATACATCATGTAAAATCATCATTGGAGACAGTTGCTAATAATGCAATCAGGAAGGCATATACAGGATAGGAAAATTTTGTTGAAATTGTAAAATGAATAAATTTTAGTTAGAATGAGCATAACCTCCCAATTAAAAAGCCCAGCAGCAGCCTTTCGTTCACGCATCTGGCGCTTCTCACTATTCTTTTCAGAAACATAAACATTGTCAAGTTCTACCAAGCCATTTAGGAAACTCATTGTATCTGAAAGACCTTGAAGATCTCCATGAAGAATTTCAAAGTCTTCAGTGCATCTACAAAAGAAACAAAATGTGTCAAAGAATGACAATTGAATCCATCTTTATCATCACTACTAATTAAGATAGATAAAACTCACAAATCTGTGATCGAGTTGCTCTCACTCATCTTACAAGTTGGCGATCCAGTACTTAAACCAAGTTCATTTTCAGCATTTGTATACCATTCAGGAATGCTGACATCTCTTCCAGGGACCCTTTGCAGTTGATACCCAAGAATTATGGCATCACGCAACCTTCTAGCACCACTCAACTATATAAGGCAATAAATGAATCAGATAGCATTTGAGGGAAACAAAAGTTGCTTAAAACACATTTTGAATTACCAGTTTAGATGGCTATTCTAAGCAGCAACTTTTAAAAGCTGTACTAGCTTATCATGAGTGCTGGTACCTATCTGCATTATGCCAATATAACTCTGCTGTTCCAGAGTATATAAATTTGACTCCATGAAAGGCAATCTCAGCCACAAGAATTGCCTTCGTAGTCAATATGATTTAGTTTCTGCTTATTTTCTTAGAATTGTAACCACAAAGTGCCACTTACATCACCATAACACAACATCCCTTCTGACATGCATGCACAATCATGAAATACATCTCTCCTTTAAAACCGCAGGAGAAAGAAAAACTTCTCAACTTAGAATTTTTTCACAATTCCTCTATTCTAGTATTCCTAAGAAATATGAACAACATAAGGTATGATGTTTCTTTTGGGGCTATAACAACGAGGTTCAGAGTTCTAGCAATTATGATGTACCTTATCTGAAGCATAGTTCTTGCCAATAGCTGTCTCCTGCAAGATGTGAGCTGCCACCTAAAATTTTAACATGACATCAGCAAGTTACCCCAGATTATTATTTTTAGGCAATATTAGTAATTAAAACCTAGAATTTTCCTCCAACCTAACCCACCCCTTTCTCTCCCCCCCCCCCTCCCCCCCCTTCACCGGATAACAACCAATGCAATCAAAATACTGAAATGAATAAAAGGATTTCTATTTCTAACAGTCGATATGTCAGTAAATTTAATGTTTTTTAAGTCATACAAAAATGTTGGTGATCGTTCCATGGAATGGATATAAATATCTAGAGTTTAAGGTTCATATTTTAGCTTTCATCTCCCCACTGCATGCTCCAATTGATCATTTTTAAGTGAGTTGTAGACTTTCCTATCAATAAAATTTATAAGTTAAAAAGCAGATTAATTGCCATGCACTGGTCTTCTTGTTTATAATTGCATAACTAAAAGCTCTCAGATGCATATGCAACATGTTTAGAAAATTAGTAAAACTCAAGAAAAAGTAAAAAGATACCTCACCACCATTGATGCCTCCCTCATAGCATGGTTTTAAACTGATTGCACGTTCAAGATAGGGTTTCCAATGACCAGTGAGTAAATCCCTCCTAATCATCTCAACACCACTTTGATAAAACTGTGTAGAAGATAATAATATCTTAATCTAATTCTTGATTATTTCTCATTTATTCAAAGTTCTTGATAATTAATAAGGATATAAATATGTAGAGGTGAGTTAAACAAAAAAAGTGATGAAAAGAAAGGTACCTCAAGCATATTTCTTAAGAAGGGCTCCTCATTGAAGTAATCTCTTCGTACAAAGACAAAAGGTAACTTATATGCCAAGGCTTCACTGACAGTACCATATCCAATTTTTCCTGAGACAATGAAGATCTTATTGAATATTACTTATCACTCATCTAATACAGTTTTGCATCAAGAAAAATTTTTTTACTAACCAAGCATACAGTCAGATGCCGCTATAAGATCAGGTGTGTATGCATCTTTTGGAAGCTTTATAAAATTAGGTGGAAGCTCCTGGGTATCAGAAGCACCACAAACCTGGATCATAGAACAATATTGAAGATTACCACATCAAGCCAGACAGTATGATTATATCAGAGCAATTCGTAGAGACAATTGAATGTGCAGCCAAAAGATGTAAGCAGTATTCAAGATACCAGGCACAGCCAACCAGAAGGTAAATACTCCTCCTTCAACTTCCACCCTGCAGGCTGCATGTAAGCAACTGAGTAAATACGTTTACTTTTCAATCAAACAGTCATCTGTCGACACATCAACATGTCATACAATACACTATCTAACAAATTTCACTTGTTAGATTACTCTAGTTTTAACATGATAAATGTATTCTACGTTAATTGATAGTCAGGTTAATAGCTAAATTCCTGCATATCAAGTTCGTATACTGATCCAGAAAATAAAAAGCACTTAATGTGTTCAGCTGTTAAACTATTTGCACAATTGAACAATATCTGAACTGCCAACAACTCCTTTAGCAATTATTTGAATATGATCATTCAAAAAAAATGATACTTCATGTTTATGGGCGTCTGATAAAAGATCTCACCAGCCAAGTCACAACAAAAAAATGATTAAGAAACACGCATAAAGGTAAAAATTATGTAGTTCAACTCCAAGAGAGAAGAAGCCAAAATATAATTCCACCAAAAGTTCCCATGCATAGATGTTTACACCAAATAGTCCAAATAAAATTAGAGAAAACTATCTTGAATTGATAAATTTACTTACCTGTCCACCAAAGTTAAGAATAACTAGCTTTACATCCTCGCCAATTCCAAGTTCCTTTCTCACCTAGATCCAATAGGAAGGGAAAAAGAGCAATCCTTTGAAAACATAGATCAAGATGTAAATTATCTAATGTAAAAGGTATTGTTACTGCCTTGTACCAACCTCCTTGCGAGATTTGTGCAATCTCCTTACAACTAGAGGTACATCAATAACATCACGGAAAGCAGGCACTGTGAAAATAAGGGACAATCAGACACCAATTATTAGACTTCAAAAAATATATAATCAAGGTCTAAATGAAAACATAGGAAATGATGTCTGTATACATACTTGGACAATATCCTGGGAGACGGATGAGAAACTCACAATGTGAATAATCCTCTGCTATCTGCATCAAGGTCTAAAGAGATTAGCACAATCACAAACTTTGAAATAATTGTCACAGAAATTTCACACTTCAACTCTTTTGTCTGGAATTCAAACAATCAGTAATGCAAACATGTTTTAAAGGTGTTATTGACCTAAAAGCAACCAACTGTATACAAAAACTTGAATGACGTGTTTTAGTATGTGATTTAAATTTCTCTACTATTCACAAGATGGTAATCTCTTAATAGGAATATCTCTATGCAGAACTAAAGCCAAAAAAGTTCAGTGGAAAAACACCTAATTAGCAGCTGGAAAAAACTTCCTCATAACAGAAAAGAGGAACCAAAGCAGAAAACCATGATCATAGAATATATGCATCAAACAAGTGGAATATATTAATCACCTGCCAAACTATTGAACGGTGATGATATCCAGCAGCCATTACATACTCTGCATAAATGAAGTCCCAGCTGCAACCATAGATGGGTACAGATTAAAAATGCAGACAATAAAATTTTAGGCTCTGACCATTTCACAAGGGTCAAAAACGTCTGGTACTCAAAACATATTATCAGGGATGAAGGGTTTGAAACAGATTTAGTTTATACAAAGGTGTACTTGTTCCTTGAAAAGAATGTCACCTGAAGTTGGTAACACAGACTGAGCGAATTCCAGCTTCAGCTGCTGCACGGCATGCAACTGGAACAACATCTGAAACCTGTTTCCATTCACCAAAAGCTTGGTTTTAATTTGGAAGGCATGTTAAATATTAGCTACCACAATACACAATTTTACATCTCTTTTCCATTTTGCTTATTAACATAGTGATATGAAAGATTCCATGTGCCAATTCGATTCAAACACTGATAAGTGAATGAACTTCAAAGTACAAACCAGTAAGTCGGCTTTGATGGAGTTGAGCCACTCGACTTCGGTAGCCAAAATAGAATCCCGAGGTTGCACAGCTGTTTCTGAATACTAAAATATAAAAAAAATAAATCGAATTATAAAATATTACAAAAACCCCAACTTAAAAAAGTACAAACAAGGAGGGAGGGGATATAAAATTGTAGATTTGTTAAATAATTTTCAGAGTGATATGGAATTGAAGGAAAAGAATGATGGACTATAACATTATGTTCTATAAACGATAAAAAATAAAATTGAAAGTTTGAAATACCTTCTGCAGGGAGGCAAGACGATCCACGGTCAATGCATCTGCCTGAACTGCTCCACAGTCTAAAACTAGCTGATGTTTTCATAGGGAGAACCATAGATTAGTATAACGGAGCAGAACATAATTTTCACAATTGTTGAAGGAGTTGTCTAATTCTTAACATATTCATCTGTATTGTATTTTATTATATACTGTATAATACAATACGATGATAAGAACATGAGGGGCAAAAAATTGAGTAATTAGAAAACCTTGCGAAGGAAGAGGCGAGGGGACTGAATTTCAGAAGTGAAAACAAAGTCAGGTGCACCGGTGACGACGTGCACATCATGCCCCGCCACAATCAGATTCCGAACAACCTACAAGATATCAATTGACAGCCGTAAGTGATCAGCGGACTCGCCTGGATCAACCGTTACGCAGAATTTGAAAAGGAAAAAGGAAAAACCTCAACAACACGAGTGGCGTGGCCGAAGCCATGACCAGTGACATAGTAAGCAAAGACGAGGTGCTTGATGGATGCACACTCTACTCCATTCTCTTCAATCCTCATATTGCAACTCTTTCTTTCTCTGCTCGTCTAAATTTTTTGATCAAATCTCACCCCTCTAAAGAATACGAATGCTCTTTCCCTATTTAAAAAGAAAGTCTCAACCAAAATCAAATCGAAAATCAAACCTATCATGCAGAGACGTAAAATCATAGAAAATTGGAAACAGCATACATTACACACCGGATAAAGATATGACGTAACGACTCACACATTTCAGGAGAAAGACGGATTTACTTTTTTACCATATTAGTTGTATGCGGTAAAAATAATATCTCTTTCACGGATTTTCCGATTCTCATATCTCTATCTGTTTTTTTTTTTCAAATATTTTTCTTTTTTTTTACTTTTTCTTATTCATCGTCAAAACACTTTCAATATGCCACAACTTCCGATCATTTTCATCCTTTTTTTTTTTCTCGGCAGAGTTTTACTTTAGGCGGTAATCACTGAGTCAGTGCCGAGTTATAATCCGTTTACTGCCACGTCAGCTTTCTTAAAAACCGTTATCCCATTTTATCTTCTTTCTCTTTTTGCAATACCATCCTTTCGCTCCCTCTTATTTACGTACAAGCCTCTTAGATTTCTATGTCATTTTCTCCCAACTCCCCCATATTTAATCATCAATGCCCAATCATACGTTACTTTAATTTCGAAAGTGAAGGGATAGAAATAAGGATATGAGAATAGACAATGTTAATTTAAAAAAAAAATCGAATCTTTATTTAGATTCATTGGAATTATCTCTTTTTAATATTCAATCATAATGGATAAACTCATCCAATATGTTTTGGATTTTTTCTTCATCCATTTAACTACTTTTTGATTAATTACAAGATTTCCATTTTATGAATTTGAGAATGTAGATGTAAGGCAATTTTTTTTCCTAGTTATGTCTTCATCTTATTCATGCATATTTGATTTTTTTAAAATTACATAATGATTAATTAAGCTGTGCAAATTAAATAAGGTTTCATTAATGATGACAAAATTTGGTTCAACCTATTCTAAAATTTTTAATTTTTGACTTGATTAAACTAAATTATTTAGCTTTAATGATAAGTGTTTATGTTTCCTTATTAAATGATTTCTATATCATTTAGTACTTGCAAAACAAATATTAGATTAATATCAAATTTATTTCTATATTATATTTAATGTCATTACGTTTTAATTTTATTAAAATTCCCACTATATATATTTTTAATTTTGTTAAATTTTAAATAAAAATAACAAAATCGAAATATTTCGTTAATGTAAAAGGTAAGTTTTCATCAATTTTATTATTTTATATAAAAATTTAATAAATTAAAAGTATTATGAAAAAATTTAAGAAAATAAAAATATATAATAATAAAATTCAACAATTATCCAAATTTGACTTTTAATTTATAAATTTATTAATTAAAAAAAAACATGAAAATCAATGTAAAAGGCCCACCTAACCAGCCTTAGGCCTTACACTTGATTGGATCCAAATGCCAAGCTACTGGACTCCGAAGTCCGAACTGACCGTGAGGTTGGTAGAGGGCAAGGTCGTCAGTACGTGTTCTATGAACAGAATAAGGGTTTTGCAAATCGCCATCCTCCATGCCTGGCGGCTATAAATCATCTTTGATATCTCGCCTCTTGGCTCAATTAAAATTAGGTTTAGCATAGCAGCTGAAGTTTCTTTTCAACATAGACGAAGAGAGAGCACATCTGCTTTTGTTTTTGTTTTTGTTTATGTTATTCATTCGTAGGATGTTGTTTGATTTGATTTTGAATAACGGGGCTGGAGTTTGGCTCTTTGGCTAACCAAAACCGTGCCATGGAGATGAATGCAGCTCCCGATACCAAACTCGCCAACCTTGTCACCGAATTTCGCTATGGTTAGCGGATTTCTTCGGTAAGAAAGGCTGGTACATCTTTTGAAAGAGTATAGTGTA
The DNA here is from genome assembly GCF_053813885.1 of Theobroma cacao. Lineage (NCBI taxonomy): Eukaryota > Viridiplantae > Streptophyta > Magnoliopsida > Malvales > Malvaceae > Theobroma > Theobroma cacao. The sequence goes on from NC_142647.1 coordinate 220,596, forward strand.
TATGCGAGTAGTAATTCAGGCAGCCTCCTTGCCCTCACCATGGCAAACAGGGGGTGTTAAACTGCTCGCAAATTAAATATTGCTTTTGCTCTTCAGACTTGCTGAGATTATTCCTTGAAGCTGGTCTAGTAAGCCTAAGTACATTCTTTCTTTTTCTTTTCAATCAATGCTTGAATCTGTGTCTAGGATTGTGTAGTTCTTTTATGATTTAAAAATGCTTTTATCAAGTTGAAGATGGTTTGCTCAAAGGGGTGAACATCTGTTTAAGAGTAATTGGACTAAACCAGAATTAACATTCAAAATAAGCACTTTACCTCCACCTGGGGCAGGGTCCCCAAAGTTTCAAGTTGCATTCTAATATCATTTGTGGAATTGAGAAGTAAATGTTAGAACTCAACAGTTCCCCGCACCAGAACCTTAGCAAGATAATACACTGCTGAATGCCGGTACAGACAATTATGTTGATTGAACAAATTCATCCTACAAGAAATCTACACAAGTTTCTCTCTGAAAAACTAGGGGTATCATCTAAATCTGTTCAGGGGTATTCAGTGCCCATGTCCTCTGTTCTATATGTACCAACTAAGGACAAATCAAGATTACCAAAATCCAAGCGTTAAGGCAACTCAACCAATTTGTTACCAAGTAACTGGAGTATTCATGTTCTGAGGGAACTGTGGCATCAAACAGTGCTGTTGCTGTTGCTGCTGCCACAGCTGAAATGCTTCAGTTCCTTCCACCATTTCACCATCCTGAAAACCTTTCCCTGCAAAGTTACTAACACTGCTCTCTTCTGCATCCATCATTTCACTGTCCATATCTTCTGCTTCCGTTGGCTGCAAGGGGGCAGTAATTTCTGTCTCTGTTCCAGCGGGTAATGGAAGTTGAGGTGCAACCCAGGGAACAACAGCCAAGCAGTCATTTGGTCCGCTGCTGCTTCCATTATCCGTTGCTTTATCCTCCATTGATTTCACTGCCCATGAATCCCCTGGATAAAGTAAACGATCTGCCAACAAGAAGATTAATTTTTTTTTTTTGAAAATAACAAGAAGATTAATGTAACAATAATTATACAAGTTTTATAGAAAAGGAATTAACATACAATAGGAACAAAAAAAAAAGCAAACGGAACAAGTCCTGCGTGTGGCTTAAATAAAAAATTCATCAAATGAATCTTCCATTTTACTGCTTCTAACACACACAGCATGAAGTAGCAACATCAAGCAGAATTTGTACTGTGTAATTGTCTGCCAATAGGAAGAGTTGTATCAGATGCTGGACCCAAATTGAACATATAAAAGCAGTAGGATGATCAGAACAGTGATTCACAGAAGATTTTAGAACAATTATAATGATGAGAGCAAACAAAATTTAATCGCATTGTGAGTTACAGCACAAGATCACGCAAAGAACAATATGGAGACTGAGGTACATACCTTTTAAACCTGGATATAAGGCAGAATCAATGACGATGGATAAGTCTGTTGAAGTAGGAGATTTGAGAAACGGGGTGTTGGATGAATTATAGAGCAGGATGGCGCTCACTTGGGATGAAGGCATTGTATCAACAAAGGAGGCATTTGATTGGGTATTGTTGGTAGTGGTTGGAAGGGGCCTCTCTTGATGTTCTAGTCGCAGAGGAACCCTAGTACTTGGATCCTCCTCCATGATTGATAGCAAGTCACCACCATCCTTTACAATATATAAAGCCCAGAGGAATCATAAATTTGTCTTTGCCAGAAGAAAGGGCGATGAAGTAAGCATGACTATAGAAAAGCAAAATTAAAGATATACAAAGTATTCAATTCAATCCCAATTCCAAGTCCAATTGATTAGTAGAATGGTATTACTAGAATCATTAAAAGCAATCATCAAATCATTCATCCAAGGAACTAATTCCAGAGTTCGAGTATGAGGCCATCGACAATGATAAAAGAAGAATATAATTTTCTACAACTTTGAACAGGTTATGTGTAGCAAATAGAAAAGGGATCGATCAGGAAGAAATAAAAATAACAATTATTAAATTAAAAAAAGAAAGAAGAAAAACGCACCAGTCTCCTAGATTTTGTGGAGCGTGGAAGGAAAGAGAAATCATCATCGATATCCTTACGCTTCATGGGAAAAGAAAAACTGATTATTGAGAATTGAGTCGACACCAAAATCACTGTTAGGAATTCTTAGTATTTGCCTTCTTGTTCTTCCTCTCTTGGTTTTCCTGGTTATTATTCGTTTTCGCTTCTTAAATATGCCTCCTCAGTCCCCAGTCCCTTCCCGGTCTTTTCTTTTCCTTTTCTTTAGCAGTCTCTACTACCTTCTCTCATCTCTACAGACCTGGGCCTAAACCTGCAGGCCTATTTTCTGGCCTTTTGATTCCCAGCATCCTCCAAGGCCCGTAATTTTTATTCAACTCTTATGTCTCTTAGCATTTTGCATTTTTTTTTTTACTATTAAGCTATATTAGTTGGTGTGTAAACAATTAATTCGGCTATCAAGATGTGTTGTGAAAATTAATCTAACAGATGGAAGATAAAATTTTAGTCAATTAATCCAATTAATAATCGAATAGGAACATTTTAGGATATTAATATATATATTATAATAATATAATATGTTTATATTATTATGTATGTTATAACTCGTAAATGGTTTAAATAAAAATAAATTAATTCAGTTAATTGAACAAAATTTATAATTAAAATCAACCGAATTGATTGATTTAACCATATTTTTTTTGAATTAATCATACTATTTTAACTGAAAGTTACTTGCTGCTTCTCTGTATTAGTATGCATTACTTCAATTTCAGTTTACAACTTATTTTGTCGATTTTATTTTTTTTAATCACCAAACCAGTTTAATCTTTTAGGACATTCAATATTCTTGGTGGGTGATTTCTCATACTTTATGATACTATATAGCACTACTATATACTGATACTTATTATGTTAGTATTAGTTGTTCAATTTTTAATATATCTTGGAATGAAAAACATTTTTCTAATTTAATAAAAAGGAAAAAATATAAACTTTTTTACATTAAATTTGAAATAGATTCACATAAAAAGTCTCTAAACTTTATATATTTTACTTAAAACATTTTGACATTTCAATTATGAATAGTGAAATTCTTCCATTAATAGATTATTAGAATATTAAGCTAGCTACCATGCAAAAACTATGTTTTGGACACTCTGTTCATGTTAACTAATCAATCTTTTAGTGACATTAATAGCAGTATTTAATTTCGTATGGATTAAATTTGATTAATTAGAGTCATTTAACTAAAGAGTAAGGTTAGGAAACTTTGTTTATTAGTGTAAAGTGAAAACTTAGGCATTAGGCTCATCTTCATTCATAGTGTATAAGTAATTCATTTTATGATAGTAAATGGGATTAGCAAGTATAAACAAAAAAATAGACAATGTGATTATTAATATTTTCCAAAAGAAGAAAAAAGGTGATTTTATTTAGCTCATTAATTTTGCATTGATCAGTGATCACAAGGCACCAAATTGGCGCCTTTCCTGCAAAGCCCTTGCTCAGCTACAGAAGAAACCAGCTTGGCGTAACTGTATCTGAGGGGCATCCGCCCCAAAACTCTATGGAACTCGTTTATGCAATGCCCTCTCCTCTTGCGGTGCTCCGCTCTCCTACTGCTCAACCCCACCTCTCTCATCACTCTAATCCCGCCACCATCACCGTCTTCGCCTTCGTTTCTCGGGTCTCCCCAATCTCTGGCCCTTGCCGCCTCCACCATCAGAGGCCCCGCGTTGGTCTCCTCTGCCACCACGAAGTTCATCAGAATATCCTCGCAATTACGCATCTCATCGACCATCCTCCTCATCTCACGCATCGGGGCCCCACCCTCGCAACTGTACTTGAACAAATACTCCGTCTTCATCATCATGAACTTGGTCAGCACTACGGAGTACTTGTCCGGGTGCACCGTGTAAATCCACTCCTTCCTTGTCATGTCTATATCATGCGATCTCACGAATATTCCAATCAGACGCTCCGGGTTCCACCTCCACATCCTGAAGGCGAATTCCACCGTTTTGGGATCCACTTCCACGTCGTCATCGCACACCAGAACGGCCCGTGTCCGGATCGAGGACCTCGGAAGGAATCGGGCGTTCAGGCTGCTCGAGGATTGGGGCACGAGGGAGATGGCGGCGCTGCCCGTGGAGGAGACTGACAGATTGTAGGCCAATTGTGCTAAAGTAAGGGGTGGGGTGGAGGGGTTCCCCCAGAGGACCAGCACAGAGTATACCAGCGGGGACGCCGAGTAAGTGGTCGCGATGGATTGGAGGAGAGGGAGGCGGGACTCGGAATAACCGTTGATGAGGACTGTGAACTGAGAGGATCTGAGAGAACGAGGGTGGGGCTGATTGCTGGGGTGGCATGCTGATGATGAGATTGTGTCCCGAGTCGGAGAGAGCGTACGATGAGATAACACAAACGAGACGGAGAGCGTGACGGAGAGGAAGACTGCAACTGCATATGCCCCCATCTCTGCCTAAACTCCGGCTGTTGCAACTATGCGTTACACGTTACTCAACCAGCACCAAAGTTGCTCCTAAAACACGCCACGGCGGTGGAGTTGGTGCATCGCTGCCTGCCTGGTGGCGTTTTTGTAATTTGGAATAAAGGCAGGCCTTTTTATTGAATTATACTTCTTCTTGGGAATTACTGTTACTAATTACTAAGATAAGATATTGCTGACACAGATCGAAAATTTTATGCCACTTGCCTCTTGCCCTCCACTCTGCATATTATCCAAAAATAAAATAATGGCGAATTGCATGACGATACAGCCCTCGATGCTCAATCTGGTAAGAACTATCGTTATGCCAATGCCAGCAGCTGCAGGGGCAGTAGGTTCAGGGACCAGGCGTTTCTTCAAACCCCTGTATTGTGCACCTCACCAGCAACTGCAACCAGAGGTCATTCTCACCCTCTGCTTTCCTCCCTCAATTTTGTTCTGTATCCGCATGCATATTACTGTTACAACTTCACTCCTGTTGGAATTATAATTAACACACTTCCGCTGATATTGCTTCCTCATCAAACATACTTCTTTCCAGTGATTTGTTAATTGTTCAATTAAATTGGGCTGGCCCTCTTCCTCTTGTTTACCTGCTAAGGGATTGTTCTACAATTGGCCAGTTGGGCTCATTTGAGTGTGTTCTTACTCTGCTCCAGTTGTGTTGAAGGTTGATGGAGGGATCATGTGTGAACCTTGCAATGGTAAAGGATGGTTGCTCTGTGATTTCTGTAAAGGACAAAAAACCAATGTCAAAGCCGATAACAAGCGGATCTACCGTCGATGCCCATCTTGTAGAGCTGTGCGTATTCCTGAATTCCTGATTTCTAGTCCACTGAATACCTTTTTCTTAACGTATCAGTTTATGATACTTATAGTGGTTGCCTGCCATTTTTTTTTTTTATATTTTTGACCACATAGACAAGATATGCATAGCTGATTTAACTGCTCAATGGAATGATATATTGAGAACAACAAAAGATGCTTAAGTAAATTAAGAAATTATATTTTTGGTTTGCCGGATGATGGCTACGTTAACAAGGCTAAAATATATAGCTTGGTTTAAATATCATGTGAGAAAGAGAAATCAATGGATGGTTGCATAGAAAGACAAGAAGTAGGCTTATACATGGGGCACAAGAATAAGTAGAAGGCATGATTCCTCGTCCACAGAAAAAATGGAGAATAACTCTCATTCAATTTTGTTTTGTGTGCCTAAAATCATGTATATAATATATTGGTGGCTCTAGTCTTCTATACTGCTATAACTTTGTAGTGGCTGCCATTCAGACTTAGGTATACCCCATGTTTCCTTCCAAATTACAAGCTATTGTGGATCCATCCCAAGCAACCTGATGATATCAATAACAAAAACCCCACATTTGAAATTATAATGCAGATTGGTTATCTTCTGTGTTCAAAATGCAAAGTCTTCAAGTGTGTCACCTTCCCAAACAGTAGTGACGGTGAAGAGTTGACCTTCTGAGCACACCTTGCTGGTTTATTCATCAAAGATTCAACTAGTGTGCTTGTGGAGTTGTTCTTGGAGGAGTTTGATGTCAGTTTTCTTCTTGTCCTCCTTTGTATTTTTCTTAAACTCTCAAGAAGAAACGAGGCATCTACTAATGTCTAATGTGCATATCATGAGCTGTGAAATTTGTTGGATGGGTGACTGTTGACTTGCTGTATATCATTGTTGATAAAAATGAAGTGAGTACAATAAAAGAGTCAATTTGGTTCTTCCTTGCAATCACAGAATGTTGTTGTTAAGTCGATTGAAAGCTTTTAGGAATGTGGTTTTAAGTTAATTGAAGGATTGTCTTTGAAGTGGCTGGTTGCCAGTAGCCTCAGAACCATAGAATAGAGGCTTATATATCCTGGACCTACTCCAGAGTAGTGACAGTGATTCTTACATATTTCTGAGCTGAATGTGATGGCGGGAAGTGATGATGAATTATCTTTATATCTCAAGGTGTTAGCAAATGCTTATCAAATTTACAAGGTACATAAGTAACCAGAATAAATGTGAAGATGGTTGTAGACTTGTAGTGTTCTGGTTTGAAAACATGTTACTGAGTTATTTGATAGCAAGAAATTAGCGTATTCTGTCAAACAACCTTATGGGCACTGGGCAGTTGTCCCTTTGTTTTCTTAATATGAGAAGTGTTGACAATCTTTGCCGTGTTTCAAATTCCATAAAGTTTTATTTGAAAGAAAGCTGGTTTAACTCGGAAACTTTGCCACGCATTTCCAATCTGGATTCAGCTTTTAAACCCACAGTGTCTTTTTTCTTATGATATACCATTATAAAACTTAAAACTTGGAGAAATACTGCAAAGACTTTGTAGCAGCTAATATGCCATGACATCACCGGTTATGTATTAAAATTGAAGAATAAACTTACAACGCATAATCTGAAAAATTAAGAAATTTGTTACATGTGCTCCACCCCTTCGGATTGTCTTGAAAGGTAAGATGGCACATCGGGGGCCTGAATCAGGTGAAATACTGCTTAAATTAATTCAAATTGGTGATTCATGTGGTGCAGTAATATAGTATATGGAGTGCTAGTTCTAGCTACAATTCTGGTTATGAATTTGGGATTAACACATACCTGTAACCTTTGGTTTAGATGTCATGTGGTGGGTTCCTGGTTCATTGGATCTTACCAAAGCATGTTGAATTTGACTCAATACTCTTGTTCAGGATCATATGATAAATGCTTGTGTGTTAAGTTGTTAAAAAAGGGTGATGAGTCATGTGGCTAGCTATGCTCCCCTTGAGTTTGTAATGAATGGACGCATGTGATTGAGTTAGAAAGGTGTCAGAATTTCAGTTTTTATCATGCAGCTCTAGTTGATATCAGTGCTAATAGAATAGCCTTCAAATCATCATTTCCGTAATGAGACACATTGGATACTGTACTTGCCAATGTAAATACATCTTTTAGTCCTTGTTTTTAACGATTTTGAGTAACAAGGACACAATCCCACATGGTAATAATGGTTGCGGTTATATTGATCAGAGACAGCTAGAACAGGACATTAATCTGTAAGCATTCACCCGTACAGTACTTGTTGCTGAATCTAGCTTGGCTGTATACTTAGTTTCACTTCATATCATTAAGCTTCCCCAAAAGCATCTCGTGAGGGGGTGTTGTTAGGTACTTACGGTTAAGAAGATATTGCCATAATTTGAAAGAAGAAGCACATGCCACTGATCAAGCAGCATTTCTCTTTTGGCTTTTTCGAGTAAAAGAATTATATCTTCTTTATGTTAGTATTCCAGTCTCAAACAGAATTTTATTTTTTTGAAAAGTGAATTTTATTAATTTCCTCACCGAATTGCCAATTCGAGTCTTAAGCTTAACTGCTAAGGACTCTTCGTGACATATGAGAGAAGGTGAGGTTAATGCCTTTGTACATTTTCCAACAAAGTTCGCTACTCGAGAGAGTGGTAGCAGCACACGAACCCAAAGAAACAATCTAAACTATACAAAACAGAACATTTTGCTCAGAAATCACATGATAGTCAACCTATACCAAAGCAGCATTGCCCTAAACAGTATCCTAAGGTGTCAAGATGAAACAGCCCCAGAAGCCATCAAAGAGGAAGAAAGCACCCCGAAAACACACTTAGAAAAACCCGGCTGCAAGAAGAGAAGCCAGGGGGGTGGAAAGCGAAACTCGCTCAGAGCCAATTCCCCTTTGGCAAACACGGAACCTGGCACCAGCATCGGAAGAGGACACGGCCAACACGAAGACCAGCACCATCACTTTCACCAATCAGCAGAAGAAGAACCTATGCCCTCCACAAACGAACTCAAAACAGCCACCAAGGAAAGACAGACCAAACACTAGGACACTCCTCAGCCACCTGAAGCAAGAAGCCATTCCCTCACAAACCCGGTCACTCAACCTCGAAGCACTCTCTCCCTCCCCACTCATAATGCAAAATCTCAAACAGAATTTTATGTTACATTGCACAAGCTGTTTCTGAAATGTTCCTCATCCTGACTCCATAAGAGTTTACAGGCATTGAAAGATAGAAGCTAGTGAGATCTTGGCTTCTAATTTAACAAGCAATTGGTTTAGCAGAACTTATGAAACCTGAATAAATACGTTGTTTTCTTCTTTAATCTGTTTTCCCGTTGGCCAAGAGAGGACTTCTTGTTATGCAACCCCTGAGGGAGGCAGAGGACTTCAGCACTTCAAATGTACAAGTACTTCAAGTAGCATCTGAGATAGTTTCAATGTTGGCACCAAATAAAAACTGAAGAGTCATTAACCAAACCCTTGTTACGGAAATCATTATGAATGGAAAAAGTTATACGATTTATATAGGACGGGATTTTCTTTGATCTTTCTTATGAATCCAGGACAAATGAGACAGTGACAGTCAATTTCAAAATCGAAGTTCTCTTCTATCTTTCAATCAATTCTTACATTTTTCTCATACAGTCGTACAACAACCAATGTGATGTACCTCTCTCTGTCATACATGACACATGATCACCTTATAATATTCATAGGGAAAACAAAAGGTGGCAAACGTTACAAAAGATGAAATGTTAGAACAAGCTATCTGCACAAGGGGCTCTGGGGATGGTGAGATGGAGTTCTTTGACTTTCTGATGCACAGTATCCCAGGGATTCCTGCATGAAGAATAAGTCTTTCTTTTCCTCAACCATCTTTACGATGCTCTCAAAGATTGATACTTCACAAGGAATCCTCAAAACACCAGCCTGCTGGAACCCGAATTCCTCTTCTGCTTCTCTCAATAAAAGGTGAAATGCGTGGTGACTCAAATACTCCGTGGGTATAATGAACCTCTTTTGCTCTTCTCCTACAGAGACAGCTAGGTAGCCCTTTGGGACGGTATTGCTGGATGCTTCACGGACGGAGTTATCTGACAGTGAGAGTGTCCTTTTCAGAAACTTGATGCTCTTACTGCCACTATTGCAGTTGCTGCTAGATTTTGATGTATTCGCAAGCTTTCTCCATTTCTTTAGGATTTGCTGAAGCCTCACAATTTCTCTGATCTTGTTAGACTTGCGGGAATCCATAGCACTTTTCTTACCGCTCTCCTTTTTCCTCCTCTGTTACCGCTTGCCGTTGCCTGTTGCTATATGTGCATGCAGCTCTCATGCCAATGGGCAGCGGCGCTTTGAATTTATAGAGGTTGGGACCTCACTCTGGGTTCCTCTACGAGTCTCACGTATGAACTGCAGAAGCCCTTTTTTTATTATTATTTCGTTTTTAAGAATAGATTATTAATATTATAATTTTGGTTTTAATGTTTATTAAACAGAAAACCCATCAAAGTTTTGCTTGTTTTATCCTGAGACTTGAGTAACTATGGGGAAAGAGAGAGAAGCTGCATTAATTAATGAAATAGCAGTCGGCATGGATGTGTGTATTTAAATGAAATACTAATAGTCACAATGCCCTCCAACTGAGATTCTCCGACTGTCATTAAAGACGAATTTTTCCAACGCAAACCGCCCCCAACAGTCAAAGCCACCTCGTACACTTCAACTGTACCCGCATATGATATCACAAGTCTACACTTGTTTAATTATTCAATTTAGCAGTAGCATCACTTTGCCTAGACTGTCGTGAAATAGGGAATTGCATTTTGCTTCAACCCATGTGAAAGAGGACACAATTTACGCCATACCCTAGGTATTAAGGTTTGCAAAACCCTACGCCCGGGTTTGAAAGGCTACCAATTGCTTCACAGTGATTAGCAGACTTTCTTTCTGGATTCGCAATGGAAGGAAATTAAGATCAGGTGGCAACTTGAACTGAATTCATTAGGAAATGTCCGCATGGGCATTCGCTTAAACAAATTTCCATTCATTTGAGCTTTTAGCCTGACCTGCTGCAGGTTTAAGTAGAGATGCAGCCAATCAATATCAAAATACATATCCTGACAACACAAATTGATTAAACCATGATAATCAAGGAGGCAACGCAACGCTTGAATGGCAAGGATAACGTGATCCGCACTCCCAGGCTCTTACTTTACTTAGCTCCTTTTTTTCCACTAATTCAGAGAAACCTTCACATGCAACGCAAGTATGCTACTCACTACTAATCATCCAAATGATTGAGAAAAATTAACACCAAAAGTTGACATTTGCTGCTGATTGGTTCTTCAAATTTCAATCAGTACGTATGTGATCTTGCACTCATCTAAACTAATTTCTTTAGTTTTTGATGCATATATACCTACATATATATACTTTTCAGAGTGAATTAATTGCATAAATTTTGTCATTTTTTATTTTCTAACTATAAATTTACCCCTCGAAAAATAATTAATGCTATGTACATTAATTCTGACCATAATAAACTAATCAAAGAGTAAATATTAATTAAGCATTAATCCGTAACCTTTCATGGAATGAAATTAAGTTCCAAATGATTGTTGAATTATTAAGCCAACGAAGACATGAATGGCAAATCAAATAATTAACACTAAGCAAATATACTACTAAATGGAGAACATAGCTGTCTTAATTTTCTTTGTATAGCACATTCTAAAAATTTGGTACATCATAATCATATAGCTATTAACAGCACTCCGAATTTGCAACTAATTCTATATCTATAGATCATTGGACTTTTTGCGTATGATCTTTTAGGTGAGACTACTAAATACTAATCTACTCTCTCTCTGTTTCAAATTTTAATTTTCTAGCCACACCTATCTAACTTAATTTCTTTAAGCTAATAAGTGAAAAGATTCTATCTAATTAATTATAAATACCTTGTTGTTAATTTTCAGAGTATACTTTGGAGGGATGTCAGTGTCATACAACTAGGAAGGACTCAAAATTTTGCTTCAACGGCTTATGTCAAGGATATTACTGAAAGAATTTTGCAATTCATAATTCATAACTTCATTAATTAATACCATATATCTTGATTACTGTAAAAAAAAGAAGAAGTTATTTGACCAGATCCATATACCATGCCAGGATTAATTAAAAGTTTCAAATAAAATATAGATATAAAATAAAAGAAATGTAGAGAAATCGAAGCATTGAAGCAAAGTCGACAAGCACGTGTCTTGAAGGTTGGAACTTGGAAGCTGCAGCTGTGTTCATGTGCTGTGATACCAGCAGCAACTACGATTTTCAAAATGGGCTTATTTCTGGGGGGCCCAATGTTGGATCCAAAACTTTGGGAACAACTGTCGAATCCATCCCAAATTCTCAATCCTTGGTTTCCTTTGTTTTTGAAATTGAATGGGTTTGTATGGGGGGCAGGGGCGCATGTTGGGGTCTTGTCGCGTCCTGAGTCATGCGTCAGGACAAGCAAGCTATTCTTTTTAGAGCACAAGGAAAAGGAAAAGATCAAAGAGCAAAGCCACTACAAGGATATTACCACTTTTCTTTCTATTTTCATTGCACAAAAAAGAAATATTCTTTATGAAAGGGAAAACTCAAATGCAAGCAGCTCTTTTTGATGATGCATACAAAAAAGAAAGTGAGAAATAAAGATAAACCCACCATTAAACGTAATTGACTTAGATTGCATGGATTGAATTGAAGAAATACTTGGGAACTTTGTAAAAGAAAAACCCAAGGTCATCTTCGGGAGCACCTGCCGTTGAAAATGGTCCTATCTGGATTTCAAAGAACATTTGTTGCAAGTTGGAACCACACCTTGATAGGATAACAAAGGACACCCCCGACTTTGCATTTAAGCATTGGCCACACTCATATATGCATTATTGTACACATTCCCTTCTTCCATTTTTTTTTCTTCATTGAATCAAAGAAGATTACTTACCTTTCGAATTCAAAGGGTAGACGTCCTTTTAAAAAAAGAAGAAGGAAAGTTTCAAAGGGTAGTGTAATAGTGCTGAGATAAAAAAACAAAAGCCTTTTTGGCAGCGTATTGCTTTGCTGATGATGAACCATATGTCCCTTTTGATATTTCTTTTTTGGTCATCTGTATTAATGCGCTTCCCACTATTATTTTGCATGGCTACTTACTATCATAGGTACTATATAGCAAAGGTTATCATCATAAACAACAACTATATATATATATATATATATATATATATATATATATATATTGTCTCTCATCTTTTTCCCTCTTTATCCCTTCCTCTTTTTGTTTCTTTTTTTTATTGGTTTTTCCTTTTTTTTGACTTTGAATGGAAAAGGATACTCAACAAGAACAATCATTCAAATCCCTTCCAGTACTAAACCCTATTAATGAAAAATGTTTCACAAACAATAGACAAGTGGCTCAACATTTGTTAATTGTTACCCTTCATAGTTAATTAAGAGGGCTAATTAATAAGATCCCAAGATTACTTCTCCTCCCCTTCTATTGCTAGACTTGATGATCATTCAAGAATTTGTCGTGCCCAAATTAAACCTATATATGTTCCTTAATTATATTTTTGCCGTAGTGAAAAGGAAGAGATTTTATACCCTATGATTCATGACAACGAATTGCCATTATATACTTAAACAAGTAAATATGCACATTTCATATATTTAACATTATAAATCTCAAAAGGATATGAATCAGAAAAGCATCAACATCCAATCGAATTATAGGTGTTTACAGCGGAAGATAACTTCAAAAAAAAAAAAAAAGAAGAAGCAAAAGGTTGTAATTCGCGAACTGCTAATTGCATCAGAGGTTTCCTTTCTTTCCCCTTTTGTCATTATTTCCAACACCATTGGAGACCAAAAGAGATACCACTCGGCACTCGTATATAATTTCATGATAGCAGCAGCATGGCTGGCTAGCCTAGCCAGGGAATGGCTTGCCAACCATCCCCGCAACTACCTTTTCTACGGACCAACCGGACATCATCTCTCTCAACTCAATCATTCTCGTTTTGTGACTATTAAATCATAATTTATTAAAATTAAAGATATGTTTGATTGATATATAATAAATTGAAAGACGCACAAGTATATTCTATCTTGATGTCAATTAAGTTTAGAGTAAATGTTTCACTACAAAAAAGTCAAGGGTATGATAAGTCCTCAATAAAAAAAGATTTTTTTATTATTTTAAATTAGAATAATTTTTAGATAAGCATGAATTGTTTCGTATTTAGACTGAATCATGAGATGCAAACATTCAAAAAAGAAAAGAAAAAGCTAAGGCAGTTGAAATAACTAATAACTACTACTTGTTTCCTGGATAATTGATAAGAAAGGTGATATTAATAAAACATGCCGAGAATAATTGTGGATTCATATGTAGAAGAAATTTCCAGAAAAGAAAAAAGGTAGAACGGCCTCTCAAAAACAAAGGAATAGATGACGGCCATTTCAAGAAATGATTCTTTAATGGAATATTTGACAAATGGTGGAGGCTGAATCGGATTCAAAGACAACGTCAATAATTCCTCTTCTTTCTAAAATCAAGAATAAACCAGAATTTCATCATATGTTTATATTATATCCACCGAATATATTGATTCTGGTGCACAAGGGTAAACAACTGATGAGAACCCAACCCAAGATTCCTCCTAACAGTTTCATGATTTATGTTTATATGGTGTTGTAACACAGGATCATACTTTATGTGTGGGTTTATAATTAGTTTCCATCTAAATTAGATTAAGCAATGAGCAGCGGCGTCGGATTATTTTTATTTATATGTAGAAATTGGTTCCAATTCTTAAGTTGGAAAAAGTTGGTATTAGGTCATATTAATTAGGTTGCCGTGAATAGAGATGAGTTGAGGCAAGCATATATATATATATATATATACACACCTAAATTAATATAATGTAAGAAACAATAGGTGGTGAAGAATCCTCCTGATCAATCCTTAATCCTCAGTCCTCAGCTTCAAAGTTGACAGAGAGTTGCGCACACGTGTATGCCACTATTCTAAGTTGTAACGTCGATTGTATATGGAAAGATGAGATGGAAAACTTGTGTGGTTTGTTTAATTTCAACGTAACTTTTCGTCCATGCCGAACCCTGATGACGGTTTTCTTTCTGTTACGTTATTCTTCACAAGGAAGATTGTTAATATTTGAAGTTAATGCTTGCAAACACATACACTCACGCAAGCAAACACATTCCTTAATTTCCATGTGATTTGTGCGAATTGAGTGTCACCTTGACTCATGAGAAAGTCGTGGGTTGGACTTGGAGCAATTCATCTCTCCTTTTCTGTCTCTGTCTTATCACTTGTTCATCTCTGCGCTTTGTCAGATTTTCACTCTCTCGATCAATCACCCTTTGGACTCTCTAACTTTCTACTTTGCCTTTCCCAGTTACAACCCCGCTTCTGATCCTACTTCCTTACTTAATTTTACTTGTATTCTCTTCTCTCTTTATTTTGTACCTGAATCACCCTAGCTAGCCAGTTACAACTGATTACATTAATTTTGTATTTATATATGTTTTAGCTTTTAGAGATTCGAAAAATATATATTTCTAGAATTCCAACTGTATGGACTAAAATGCTTTTTAATATTTGGATTTGATTAGTAACTAACAGTAAGGGTGAGAATGACTTATGTATATTGTGAGATTGTAGCTGTGGATGATGGAGATTTATTCCTTTCTTAAGATATAGCTTCGGATCTGCTAGTCATAATGCGTTTTGCCCACCTTGGAGGATGCCCAACTATACTCTCCCACTTGTACGCATATACAGTGTACTTGCTCATGCTTATGGACAGATTCTGTCATGGTAAATATAGGAAATGCTAATGGCTAAATGTTAGCAGAGAGCATGCATGCAAAAAGTAGGTAAATTATTTCGCTAAAAAAGCAGAGAGAGAGAGAGAGAGACATATATATAATAATAATAATAATAATAATATGGTAAAGTGGGGAATGAGACAAATGACAAATGTGTCGTCCCGCATATAGTTAGGCTTGAGTTGCGTCCATAAATTTATTATTAATTTAAAAAAAAAAAAAGAAGAGAAAAAGGGGTTTGCTTTAAAGTAGTAGGAAATAGTAATACAAGGAGCAGGTGGGTTGGTTTGTTTTGTGGGATTGCATTTCGCGTTCAAACAAGTCCAAGTGCATCAAATGCTACTGTGTGCATTTGTGAAACTCAACTCCCTTCAAAGCCTTATAAAAAGGAGTCTAGGTCCCAGATTAATTCCTATTATGGTCACTAAACCAATAGCAGTAAAGGTAAGGGAGAGAGAGAAAGAGAGAGATGGAGTGGCGATCATGTTATTTGGACATTATTTTGGTGCCATTAGGCCTTCTGATGACCGTCGCTTATCATTTCTGGTTATGGCATAAGGTCCGGACTCAGCCGCTCACTACCATTATCGGAACCAATGCCAGCGGACGTCGAGTCTGGGTCTCTGCCATGATGAAGGTATGCATCACTCTCAACCACTTCTACATATATATCTTTTTCTTTTTCATTTTCGTTTTATATATGCCAGACTCCTTTAACTTCATGTGGAAAATTAGAGAAAACTAACTAATTATGTGAATATTTAATGAAACGAATTCCCTCCCCCTTTCATTACTACATTTAACAGGAATGTATACAATACATAAACAGTCCAACATTATTGTCCACCTTCATTTCAGTGTAAATATGAGCTTCATTTTCCCAAATGTGAGAATGATTACAACAGTTTTAGTTGGTTTGATTGTGTTTGGGCCGTGCATGACTTGATGTGTCTGTATCCATGAACATGTGAATATCTTTGTAATTAGGCAATAGTTAATGGACAAGTCGTGTTACTGGCAACAACTAGTGGCGTTGTCGTGGTTGACAAGCTTTAAGGTTCAGTGCCACTCACAATCACATCACAAATAAAAGCGGTTACACGTTGTCATGATTTGTCTATTATACTATTTCTTTTATATCATTTTTTAAAATGTTTTAAAATATTTTTTTTTTCAAAGTTTAGATATTCCATACTAATGAATTTATTTTTTTACGTTAAAAATATAGATATCTATATTATAAAGAAAATTTAAAATTTTAATATAAAATACATTAAAATCAAAATTTTTATCTTAATTTTAATAAAAATTGAAGATGAACGAAGAGAATATTATTTCATTAAAATTAAGTTGCCTCATAATATACCAACTTTTTTCTTTCTTTTGGTTAAAGTGATGGTAACATCCACTAAGTGAAAAAAAAAAATTATTAGTTTTGAATTTCTCTTTTCCCATTACTCATAATCTCATACGTTATGGCTTTGATAGACATCGACCTTTCAATGAACTCTAAATACAGGAAATCTACAATTGATATACAAAGAAAGAAAACTCATTTCGTAATCAACTGGACTAAGCTGTATGGACAGCCCTTGTTTTAAAATACTGCATTGTACCCTATTCATTAAATTACCAGTTGAGTAAAATTTTCCAATATAATGAATTAGCTAGAAGTAGCGTAGTATAGGAGGACTTGATTTGATTTTAAATGGCACGTGTATATATATGTAAATAATGAGACAGAAATATATAGTGGTAAGTTTTGTTTGACAGCAAAGTCTTGTGCAGTGGGCTGTGGTTTTCCTTCCTGGCATAATAATATATATATATATATATATATATACAACAAATGACAGTAATTTGTGGATAAGAGATAAAAGACATATATTTATATAAGTGGGAAATGACTCAAAACCAATTAAAATTTCTATATATATATATATATATATATATATATATATATAACAAATGACAGTAATTTGTGGATAAGAGATAAAAGACCTATATATATATATATATATATATAAGTGGGAAATGACTCAAAACCAATTAAAATCTCTCTGTTGTCTCCTATGAATATGGATATGAAAACGATGAAAATGAGGTGTGGGTGGCAGGACAACGAGAAAAAGAACATCCTGGCTGTCCAAACACTACGAAACTCCATCATGGGATCGACCCTAATGGCCACCACCTCCATCCTTCTGTGTGCGGGGCTTGCAGCCGTCATCAGCAGCACTTACAGCGTGAAGAAGCCGCTGAACGATTCCATATTCGGAGCGCATGGAGAATTCATGATGGCACTCAAATATGTCACCATCTTATGCATTTTCCTTTTCTCCTTTTTCTGCCACTCCTTATCCATCAGGTTCATAAACCAAGTGAACATCCTTATCAACACTCCCCAAGGCCAAGACCCCTCCTCCATAGTGACTCCAGACTACGTGTCTTTGCTGCTGGAAAAGGGCTTCCTCTTGAACACTGTGGGCAACAGGCTCTTCTATGCTGCACTTCCCCTTCTGCTTTGGATCTTTGGCCCCGTGCTTGTTTTCTTGTGCTCTATCACTATGGTCCCAGTGCTTTACAACCTCGACTTTGTGTTTGGGACTGGGGAAAACAAGGGCAAGCCTCGAGTACTGGATGGATGTAGGGACTGTCAATCAGCAGTGTAGTACTTCTATATATGTACATGTAGCAGTAAAGAATATATGTACACATAAATATGTGTAATCGATCCCTGAATGAGTTTCATTGTTTATGTCGTCGTTACTCTGGCTGAATATTTAATAAACATTAAACTTCTATTGAGTCGTCTAAGAGTTGTTAATTTATTTTAATGTTGCATGATGATATAGCTAGCTAGCTGCTGACTGCAAACTGCCGAAGCCCTTGTTTAGATGTAGCTGCAGTTGGAATCTTTCTCCGTCCGAATACCCATGAAAATTGTATATAATATATACTGTATACAAATGGCGCCATTGCGTTGATTAATCCATTGGCAGGAGAATGAGAAAAAGAGCTCGCTGGCTGTGCAAAAGCTCCGTAACAGAGTCATGGAAATGGAATGGAATCGAGCCTAATGGCCACAACATCCATCCTTTCAAGCCTAATGGCACTCAAATATGCCACCATTCCATGCATTACTCTTCGTGTATTAGATTCCTAAATCAAGTGATCAGCTTCCTAATCAAGTTGCCGCAAGAGCATCCTCATCATCACTACATGACAGAGCGATTGGAGAAGGGGCTGGCCTTCAACGACTCTAGGCAAACGCCTCTTCTATGCATCCCCTTCCTCTTTTGCTTTGGATCTTTGGGCCGCTGCTTGTTTCCTTATGCTGTGCCATTATGATCCCATGAACTTCTTTGTAGCCATGACTAATTTCTATAATGTGATTTGAGAGTGCAAAATTAGGATGCAGGGACAAGACTATTGGTGCAACAATACTTGATAATTGTGATTGTGATCATTAAATCCTACTTCTAATCTATATTAAAATCGTCTCACGCTCGCTCACTCTCTAGCATTTTTCCTTTTTCATAGAATTGCAAAATCAACCCACTGCTACAATTTTAGGTACTGCTATACGTTTTCATTTTTAGCAATGGATTCGACTCGGGACTTAAACTAAGGGAAATGGGCATGGCCTTGTTTTTCTGAGCTTTTCGTCTATGGAGCATGGACATGTGATCTCGTGGGCTTGTCCCTTATGGGCGAGGCGAGTATAAGAAAATGGGCCAGTTGGGGGCGATGTAACAGACAGTAGGAACTTAAACAACACTAAATTTTCTCTCTCTCTAGTTTCGACCCCAATCCCCAAGCCAAGAAGAATAGAAGATCTCCATTCTCCAGCACTCCCTTGCTCTCAATCAGACTCAGTTGTTGAACCCCGAGCTCCTATTTTTGGTCCTGCCAAAGGTACCTGATTTTCCTTTCCTTCTGAATTTCCAAAATTTCTCTTAAAATTCTCCACCTCGTCAACAAAAAAGTTTCCTTCCTAATCTGTTGAGTTTATACTCGATGTTCCCACACGAAAAAAACATATAAAAAGCTCTTAATTTGATAGTATGAGCCAAATGTTTTTCATTCTTACCAGACAAGATATAACACAAAGTCCAGTTAATTCATAACATCAACATGATCCAGCAGCTTTCTCGCATGAAAGCACTCGTCTTCTTAGGCTTTTCTTCTTTCTTGGATTTTTCATTTAATCAATTGTATATACAATAACAAGGTCAGATAATTGCTTTCACTGTAAAAAGCAAAGTTACTTGTATTATGGTGAGCTAACTTGTTTCTTCTGGATGCTGAGCAAATGTATCAATCGAGGATAGACCTTGAGACTTCAGCCATTGATATTTATGTTTTTGTTCTTGTTGGTTTCCTCTGTCTGACCTTTTAACTCTGAATTTTCCTCAATGGATGGCATTTAGGGATCTAATTCGGTTTAGATTTGGTGGTTTATATTGCAGCATGTATTTTGCACTGTGACAAGAGCAAACCACTACGTCTACATCATATCTTCCAGCTACAACAGAATCTGTTGCTCAAGCTTTAGAAGCTAACAACCCAAATGAGACCATCTCTATTCTTTACCGCATACTGGACAATCCTTCATCTTCATCAGAAGCTCTGCGCATAAAAGAACAAGCCATTACTAACCTCTCTGACCTACTTAGGCAGGAGAACAGGACTGAAGTCTTCGCAGCCTTCTTACTCAGTGAAAGGAATTGTTGATTGTGTTGCCAAAATACCAGGGACATCCGGCCTCCAAATTGCCTTCTGCAGAGAAACAGAAGCGTACATTTCTCAGGCAGAAAAACTGAGGCAAGGCTTGCAGCAGTTTTGATGGAAAACAAGGAGTATTCAGGAGCTTTAGCCCTTTTGACTGGCTTGGTTAAAGAGTTGAGGAGATTAGAAGACAAGCTTCTCCTTATGGATATAGACTTGCTAGAGGGTAAGCTACACTTTTCCTAGAGAAACCTTCCAAAGGCAACAGCTGCAAATGCTATATATGTGCCACCGGCTGAACAGGGAACTATAGATTTGCAGAGTGGCATCCTTCATGCAGAAGAGAAGGATTATAAAACAGCATACAGCTATTTCTTTGAGACGTTCGAGTCATTCAACGCTCTTGAGGACCGTAGAGCTGTTTTTAGTCTATGGTACATGTTGCTGTGCAAGATATGGTGAATCCAGCTGATGATGTGGCAGGGATAATTTCATCTAAGCCCAGCTAGAGGAAAGTTCAATTATCTACAGACACCACTCTTCCCTCTATGTCACACTTCTGGAGCAAAACTTGTGCAGGTTGATTGAGCCTTTCTCTAGGGTTGAAATTGCTTATATCGCTGAGCTGATTGACTTGACTATTGATCATGTGAAGAAAAAGCTCTCTTAAATGATTTTGGACAAGAAGTTTGCCGGGACATTGGATCAGGGTGCTGGATGCCTAATTATATATGAAGAGTCCAAGACAGATGACCGGCGGGGATAGGAGGTATTCTGAGAGATCACCAGGGCGATGTTAAAATTACTTTTTCCAAATCAGTTGGAAATGGGGATGCCAACCTTGCCGAGATACTAGCAGTAAGGGAAGCACTTGTGGTGTTTGTAGCATCAAGGTGGAAGGATCAATATAAGCTAATCATTGAAAGTGATTCTTGTAATGCTGTGAAGTGGGTACAACATCCTGATATGGCGCCTTGGAGACTACGGAAGTGGCTGCTGCATATTGAAAGGTTAAGAGAAAAGCTTAATGACTGGAAAATTCAACATGTCAACAGGGAGGCAAACCAGAGGGCTGATGCACTAGCAAAGGAAGGAGTTGATCGGCAGTCAGATTCTGTGCGTGTTTTCCTGTAAGTGCTTGGTGTTAAAGTCCTTGTTTCTGTTGGGTTTGGCTTTCTGGGTGGATGCTGGGTTGATGATGTGAGTTAGTGAGACAGGGCCCCGCTGGATTGCTGTGTTTTTAATCGCTGGGATGAGAGTGTGAGTGGTTGTTTGGTCGGACGACATCTGCTGTTTGGTTCTAGAAGGATCCTCGATGTATAGGGATAGTGTTGGTTTCAAGAAATAGGTCTCGGGTTTATGGTTGCTGTATATGATAGGTTAAGTGCTTTTGGCTCATTGCAAACAGGTGTAGAGCTGAATGGTGGAAAAGAGTTTTTGTTTCTGAGTTTTTGGGTCCTTGATGGGTTTGGCACCTTGTTTTTTGTGATGCTTGATTATTGGAATTGGCAAAGGTGTCTGTACAGATTTTCTGGGAAGGTCTGAGCTTTTTGAGACCTTCAGGGCCATGTTTTTGTATCTAAGGGCTGTCCATGCCCTCTGATTTAATGAAACTTACTGCATTTAAAAAAAAAAGAGTCCAAGACAGATGCCATCTACTCTGCAACTTTAGAAACCATTTCCAACATGGGCGAGGTTGTGGACAGCCTCTATGTTAGGTCTGCCAAGACCATGGCATGAAGTTTTCTTCGATTTTAGTTGGCATTGTTACTGAATCTTGCAGGTTTCCTTTTTCTTAAGAATTGGGCATCAAGGCCTAAGGCTTTAGCTAGTTTAGACCCCGGCGGGTCTTTTATTTTGTCGAAGGCTTAAACGCAGGCTGGTTGGTTTTATATATAGGGCTTTGCCCCTGGCCCAAAGACAGGGGATGTAGACGTTTGCTATGGATCTTAAATTAAACCTCAACTATCTTGAGAAACAATAATAACTGATAAGTAGAAAAATTTTGACAGTTGAGAGTTGAGAAGTAGAACTGTCAATGTTACCGTCTTTTTAACCCTTTCCTTATGATGGAAGGAAAACAACTGAAAAAGAAGTTCATAAAAGTATAAAAAGCTTTAAGACGGTGCCATGGTAGTGGTTTTAGCATGAGGTTTTGCTTTTTTTCGTGAGCACTGTAGAAAGTTAGGTATTACCCATTTCCCAAAATCTAAAAATAAAAGCAAAGATCGGAAAAAGCAAAGCTTGTTACTTTATTAAATTGAACTGGCTGCTTCTTTTCCTGAGCATGACAATTGACAGACAAAACAAAACAAAAGCATCTCTCAGCAACTTTGTCTTAAGGTCGGTGGCAGTCCATATCAACCCCCATTTCCTTCTTCTAACTTGGTCCTGTAATAATATATTATAATAATCTTACACCCTGATTTAAGTATTTACCATAAGACGAGGAATTGCCCCTCGAAAAGATAATCATTCTCTGGCTTTCCCTCTTGACGAAGGAAAGCGTAGCGTATAGGTATAGGCGTATAGCTCTGGCTATTATAAACCCAGCCCAGCAGGATTAGCAGTATTAAGGTTTAAGAGGGTGTTTTGAGTTAAAAAGCATAGAGATAGTAATTGGATGCATGAATTGGTGGAGGAGATGATGAAGCAGAGTGCCTCGGAGTTGGCTTTGGAGGAGTTCATCAGGAAGACTATGACCTTCTCTGACGCGAAACCCTTTCCCGATTTTGATCCGGATACCTGGGTCGCCCATCTTTCTAATTCTTTCGATGTCTTCAAAGATCATCTTCTTCACCAGGTTTATCTCTCACCTCTCCTGCATCATATATATATATATATAAACTCCTATGGAAATGATTCTCCTAGCTAGCTGCATGATTCATGCTTTAAACGCCTTCACTACTCTATAAATTCTTTTCTGATTTCAACCGCGCTGGTTGCTGCTGATGCATGTACTACTTGTTCACCGAAGCAATCAGGGTTAATTCAATGGATATCTGAATTTGCAATCTGTTTCTTTCTAGCTAGTGTTGGTGTATATATGCCTTTGGGCCAAGCCAATGGCAACCTGACAAAAACATACATGCTGTTACAATATAAATTGCAATCTGTTGATTCCTTTTCCTTTTGGATACTAGCAGTAGCAGTCTTATTATGGATATGCATGGCCCTTCCCTTCCCACTTCCCACCGATGTGCTTACTGTATCAGTCAGTCAAATTTTCAACTTCCATAAACATATGATTACACTAATTAAGACTATAATTAATCAACCAAATCTCTAATCTTCTAATTAGAGGCTCATAGTAAAACAGCTTAGCTTCTCATGTTAGGAAAGTCTAGTAGTCTTTGTTTCTTTGGAGCAATGTACTATTGGTACTATTTTTGTTTTTCCAAAGTAAAAGCAAAGGCGGACACTGTTTATGCTTTTGCTCTTTAATTAAAATATATAAAAAAAAAGAAATTGCATTTTAGACATGAAAAGCGAAATAGGGAAAAATTGTTATTAAAAGCTTTTACGGTAATGATCTGATTAAGCTGTGATCTTATATTCTCTATGTATCTCTTCTACCCTTTCTTCATCAATCAACCTTTTCTGTTGGCACTATTCTAAAGTGTTTATTGCTACGGAATTCATGATCAGGAAGGGGAAGCTGAAACACATGTATTATTGTTACAGAATCTTACTCCAAATCAATCCAGTGTTACAGCCACCCTTGATTCGCAATCATCCATTTGTGGTATGACACACATAGTTTACATATCTACCAATATACCAATACCATGTATATATACATATATCATTAAGTTAATAAAATTGTGGAATTATGTTGGATCATAAAGAGAATTTGTCATCCGGAAGTCCACTGTCTGGCAACAACCCCAAAATTAGGGAGAATGAAGTAAGAGGAGCTACAAGTGGTTCGTCTCATGAACAGTCGGATGATGAAGAAGATATAGAAACAGACCCTGGTCAATGCGAACAGAGCTTAGACCCCACTCATTTGAAACGCCTCCGCAGGTATATATACATCAGTGCCTAATTGCCAATTAACTTAATGATCATATCACCTCCCTAAAATATACATCTTCATCCATGCAACTGACCTGCCTTTGCTGGCTCTTATGATTCTATATGTATACTTCCAGGAAGCTTTCTAATCGGGAGTCTGCCAGGCGATCCAGGAAAAGAAAGCAAGAGCATCTTGCAGATCTTGAATTGCAGGTTATTAGCAGTATAATTCTATCTAATCAAACGATGCCTTCATGATTGCTAGTTTGGAACTTCCAGTCATGTTACTTTTGATCACTAACTAATTCAGTCCATCTGTTATATCATTTCTAGCACTAGTGAAGTTAATGTTTATAATCATGTTAATGAAGCATGCTGAGGCTTGGTTCTCATTTATGTATAAGGCTGAACAATTGAGGGGAGAAAATGATTCCCTATACAAGCAGCTCACAAATGCTCATCAACAATTTCGTGACGCTGACACTAATAATCGAGTGCTTAAGTCCGATGTGGAAGCCTTGAGAGCCAAGGTAGGGGTTTTCTTTTAGTTTTGGCTGAGTTATTGCTTTTTGATGTTTATAATTTGTACAGTCATTATCATGGATTGTCTGTAATGCAAGTAAGCAAAGGTTTAAGCCAACATTTTTGAGGATATGCTTGCTCTGAAGGAATTCATGGTGTGATTATAGGTAAAGTTGGAAGAGGATAGGCTTGCTCGACGCACCTTGACATGCAATTTGAATCTTCTTCAAAGTCACTTGACTTCCCCGCAACCGATTGCTACTCATAATCTGCGGATGGTGGCAAATGTCTCTCCCACCATTACCGTCCATGGAGAGGATTCCTCGTACGCAGGATTGACAGTCTCTGGGAATTCAGCACTTGGACTTGGAAATGTTGACATCAGCAATGGGAATCTGAATAGTGGAATTGGTAGTGATGCTGTAAGCGGTGTTTCAGAAATTTGGCGTTAGGATTCATCTGTGTGTGTGCCTGCTTTGTTCGATTAGATCAAGCTAATGTCTTATCTCTTAAGAAATATTTCTCCTGTAATTTATGGGTTTCTGTTTCTCTTTTCACTGCTCTGCTATGGCTATGCGGACATTGTCTTTTTCTTTAGACATGAAGATACTGAATTGCTTTCGTGATTCACATGGTATTTCTTTTGGATGTGGATGTAAAGAGAAGAAAGATTGTGAGAAAGCCAGCCACATTTTAATTCAGATGAAAATTATAAGTAAATAAAAAGGAAATATACAATTAGCATTGGAAAAAATGGTATTGAACATAGAGCATATATTCTAATTTTCCCTTGCTCGACACATTCGGTTTAGCCCATCATCAATTCGAACTCTCTAAAATCAACCTTTCCATCGAGATTCAAGTCTACAACCATCAACATCTTCTCAATCTGACCCATATCCCACCCATTGTCCAAGCCCAAGCATTGCAGCACCCTCTTCAACTCTAATGCGTCTATAAACCCGTTGCCATCCTCATCAAAAATCCTGAAGGCTTGGCGTAGCAGCTCATTCCGCTTGGAACCATCTTCCATGAATCCTCCTAGCACCTCCTCCACGGCTACTTCGTCCTCTAACCCACCACCACCGGCAGCAGCACCACCACCACCAGGCAGGTCAAAGTTAGTAGCGTCTCCCTCACCCTCAACCAAACCAAGCTTCTCCACCACTTGACGGGCCTTCTCCTTGGTGATTCTGCCATTGCTTTCCATGCCAAACACAGCAGTGAGAGCCCGAAGCATCGAGTCATCAACTGGAGCACGACGGGCCTCCTCCTGTGGCTTGAAAGCTGCAGGGTGAATTGGATCAATATTGTGAGCTGAAGTTGATCGTACTCGTCTCAGCCCATGCAGTAACTCCCCCATTAATCGGGAACATGCTCCGGTTATGCCAATCATCTTCAATTGAAGTGGGAAGTGAGAGGAAAGGGACTCAAATTGCTTCACTCGTTGCACTTGCTCCAACACCATCCCTCCAGGCTGCAGCGTCCCTAGGTTATATAGTTGAGGCTTTCAAGTAGAACCCCTGGTATCAACGAAAATCACAACAAGTGCCATTCTGTAACCTCACCAAGTAGTATATAAACTAGTTCATTAAAATAATGTGGCTCAAATCTGATTAACTTGTATATATAAATCAGAAATGAAGCTGGAAAATTAGGGTAATAAAATATAGTTGTGAGAGGATGATACATGCATTTTAGCAGCCTATAAATGCTATGTTCATAATTGTGTGGTAGTTCATGGCAGAATCAGACAACTCTGGGATGCCTACACCCTGTCCAGCGTCAGACTGTTCTTCCTCCACTAAACGATGCCCGCCTGATCAGGACAGTACATCAATCTCACCAAGACAAGAGGAAGCAAATTAATCACAGCATGCATTGCATTGCCCTGTAAATATAAGATAAATTTTAGTGCATAGTGGCGGTGGGGAGGCACATAAAATTAATACTACCCGGCCAGATCTGCAGCAGTACTGAAATTTAATTTCATATAAACAAAAGGGTTAGTAGTATTTTGTCCATTTTGAAATATGGGATTAGATGTGGGAAGGTGACATCGAAACCAACTGATCAAAAATGAACAAAAGGGGATGGATGTCAATGGTTGCTTGTAGCTAGTTGAGTTGTGCGCAATACTAGTAACATAGAAGCTTCTTGGAAGCATGGAGGACACCAATCTCTTGTCTTGTATACGACCTGATATTGTGAAGAAGACAGGTTAAATAATTGAAATTTCAACAAAATGATACTGGTATGGGAGTGTATCAAAAATGGGATATATATATATATATATATAATGGTATTCCTTTCCAGCCATGGCCATTAGTACTAGTATTTTAAAAGTTTTAAGAAGAGAGTGGGCAGAAACCGCGTTTCGTAGTTTTAGGCACTTGTAAATACGTGTAGGAATGGTATCACGCATGCATTCGCCAGCCTCGTCTTTGGATCCCATTAATTCACAAATCACAGTCACGCGATAGCGTTAATCGCCATGTAATGATAGGTGATTCGCCTGCACTTGGAAAACAAGGTTGGCATTTCATTATGTATTACCTTTTCACCTTCCATCTTAATTCATACAAAAGGAGAGCACCACACCTCAAATTCTTACCTTATTCCATCATATTAATATCCTGATACACTTAAAACCATTCGATACAAAAAATGGAAATGTATAAGTAAGATTTACAAGTTACATACCGTCTATCCATCATTATCACCCCCTTAATTTTTTCTTCCTTATTATCAAGTGGTATAAGAATAACCCTATAATAATCCATCATTAATCCGTGTGGCTATGTATGATATACATAAACAAAGTAACAACAGTACCACATGGCAAAATTTTATTCTCGTCCTTAATTAATCAAAGGGCTGAAGGTATTCAGATCCCTTCTACTAGATCCGGAAAACTCCTCCGGCAATGGGATGTTTAGCTCTGAACAAACAAGCTCAATAATCTTTGCGGTCACACCCCCAAATGACATTTTGTTAAGGGTCACTGCAATAGCAAATCGGTTTTTAATATCACAAAAACCTGTTGATCCACCCATACCCGAGTGCCCAAAGCCAATTAAAGACCCATCCTTCGATTTCAACCTCCTAAATCCTAGTCCAAATATCCCATCTGGCAAAGCCAAATTTCCATATTCACCTACACCCATGAATGCATCATGTATCCTAGGGTCAGAGAAAATCTTGTCAGTTTTGTTTTGAGGAGTATCCCTATTTGCATTGCAGTTGCTTGTACTGCTGCTACTGGTACTATTGCTATCCTCACTGTCAACCCTAGTGTAACTGTCGCCACTACCCTTGAAATCTTTACTGTAATACCTGTTTTGTCTACAACCATTAGCTTTATTCTTCGACACAGCATCTACCATGTTAGTCCGCTTACCCTTTTGCCTTTTATGGCTCTTCTTGGAAGGATAACTGGGGATATGGGGATGCCTGCCAAGCGGTGGATTGGAAAGAGAGGAATGTGGCGGCGGGACCACACCACCATCAGCTAAGGCTGCATAGTAGCGTGCAAGTGCACGGGCTGAGCAATGTCCATTAGCAGCAGGTATGATAGCTCGGCGGATGTTAAGCATATTAAATAAAACAGGTAAGGAAGTTGCAAGTTGGGCAAAGTTGTTTTGGAAGGTGGATGGCATCACAGGTCGATTGCGTATTTCTGAGAGCTTGTTAAGATCATCTGTATCTAGTGTAAGTGAAGCAAGTCGAGATTCCACACCTGGAGAGGAGTCAATAAAGGCATTAATACTAGTTTGAGTGAAAACGACTAGGGCCAGCAGGTAATGTGTATGTAGCATTTCTACTTAATGAAGCAAGAGGATAAAGACAGGAATTGGAAGTACCAGGCGGAATTCCAACATAAAGCTCGCCTTCAATTTTAAGAGGATGAATGAATGCCTCTTCAAGAATCTCCTGAAATTTCTTCCTAGATGCATGCTGTATCACCCAAGCAAATCATTAAGACCAGGTTAATATGTATTAGTTTGTTAGACTAAGTTCCTGAAGTTTCAACTCAGCAGAATGTTAGTAAGAAGAAACTGATAACAACAAGTGACCATGTATTCCTATCAAAGCCACTATTTCTTCCTCTTTTTTTTTTTTTTTTTTAAGATTGGTGAAAGCCACTATATTATAACAATTGGCAAAGACATTGTTTAACTGCTTGGAGAGAGAGAGAGAGAGAGAGAGATTTGAAAAACAATATTCTCAAAATAAATTCAAGCAAGAGAGTGCTGGGAAAACAATTACCAAAAATAATTAGAATTTCCAAGAGAACTTTAACTTCACTGAGCTAGGTGAAAGTTCGCAGGAAAAAAATTTATTAACATGTTTGAGCTTTCCTCCAAGGGAAGGATTTCCATATAGTTTCCTTTGAATTCAAACAGCACTATGATTGTGTAAGGATAGTGGACCTTTGCAAAAATCAACTCTAATAGTCCTCCCCAACAACATTGAAGTATTTAAACCCTCTTCATTTTTCTTTTTCCAAATAAGCATCATAATGGAATTAAATGAAATAATCATTTTAGGAATATGGTAAGATTTTAGAATCTTAAGCCTTAATTAAGTGTAAGGGAAAGAGAAGGAAAATATACACTTGAAAGTGTGATTCTTTCTCAATTTTAACCATTAGCACCCTTTTTTTTTCTTTTTAATTTGCACCTCAAAAACATTGAGTTACAGTGACACAATCCAATGAGAGAGCATGAAAAAATACCTCGATTATTCCACCACATAGCCAACCATAAGATAGATAATGATACAACTGCTGCTTCCCAGGTTCAGTCTCAGGTACTGATGCTGCAATCAGTTTCAAGCATTCATCCCACTCAGACATTAGCAAAGGATTTTCTGCTCTAAGTTCAGCCAAGGCATTGTGCAAACCAGATGTATGGTTAAGCACATGATGTACCTGAAGGAAAAACGTTTAAAGAACGATGACAATGAAATACTTACAAATTCTAAATGGTGGTTATCCAGTTTAATAGGTATATGTGTACAGAATAGTAACCTTTATGTGATCTTTTCCATTTCCTCTAAATTCTGGCCAAATATTTGCAATATTTTCCTCAAGTTTGACTTTTCTGCAAGACAGTGCACTATTTGTAAGAGACTACTAAAAATTTTCGTAACTTCGATTTTTCAAGCATCTCTTCTATGAAAAAATTGCATATTATTTGCAAGATTTTGAACAACTCATAATCGTTTGACCAACCATCATTCCTTAATTCTCCTAATTCATTACATTTGACAGACTAACATATTGAAATTCTAGAGTACGAGCATGGTCTTAGTCAATGCATTCCTGACAAGAAAAAGAAGAGTATTCCTACATATGTAAGACAAATTTTACAGGACATACCAACTTTTTCCAGTTATTCCACAAAGTGAATCTAAAGATTTTTCAACATTGAACTTTGCAGTTATGACATTATTGCATACCCATTGTCTACCAGCCAGTGTAACATTCCTGCAGTAATACCCTTCGTTGCAGAAAAGACAGAAAAAAGAGTATCAGGCTGAACAGGGCGAGGATCGTATCTTCCAAGCACTCCTGCAGCAGAATCAATAATAACCTCCCCATCTTTGTATGCACAAACCTTGAGATAAAAATTGAAAATATTATCAAGATCAACAACAGTCAATATTCTTTTAAAGTCACAATAATCAAAAAATAGAAAAAGAAAATAAAGCCTGTCACTTATTATTTTAAACTAGCCTTTTCAACAAAAATGTTAAAATATCAAAAGCAATTTACCTCTTAACTGTATATTGAAATGCCCTTATTCTTTGTTTCACCAAATCTTAAAAGTCCACCAGAGAAGGAATTCTAATTTCTACTTCGGCACTTGAGATAGTTAACGATTTATTTAAGTAAGAAAGTAACTTAGCCCCTAATGCTTTTCCAGACAAAATATGGACAGTGCAGGAGGGTTAAACGTATAAATTAGTGATAGTAACATACTTTGGAACCAAATACAGCATGTTCAATTGTTCTCAAAAGATCCTTATAAGGTGTATGAAATCCTGCCAAACTGCATGAAATAGAAAAACTAGGGAGGTTTCAAATGCTTATTTGAAGCAGACTCAATTATTGAAGCCATTTCAAGAAAAAGGACTTAGTCTGAAAAATCACTACATAAGAGAAAGAGGAGAAAAAGAAGGAAAAAGAGAAGCAAATTCCTCTGACGCATTTACTGAGCTCAGTGTAATGTTTCCAAACAACTTGGCTGGCAATAAAATAATAGACTGCAATCAAGCTTGGAAATTAACCACTGTAGTAGTGGAATTAGGCAGGTAAACAAAATATTGAAAAAGAAATAGAGGCTTGTCAGATCATCAGACAATAGTCTAATAACAGAATGCTGGTGGTGCAAACCTGAATCCCAAGTATTTTATCATTATTTCCCAACTCAACTAACAGCTGCCTCAGCTTGGCCTCTACATCGGAATGGACTGGCGTGTTATAGATCCACTGTGCATTTGCTGCTGGTCCCTTATTAATGTTTCTGAAAATGAAATCACAACTCAATCAAAGAGGAAGCAGGAGAAAATATTCATAAACTTGACCATGTAAATTTTAAAATAGACTCACCCTAGTAGAACAGATTCAGCAAATGGTCTCATGATATCTAGATATACTATGTGGACATCCATAGTGGATGAGAGCCCTGAATCCATGTAATACAATGATCAATTAGCAAAAGGCACAATCATTTAATACAACAAGGTGAAGATTGGAGTTTTTATTACAGACCTCTCAGAAGATTTAGAACCCGTGTAAAGATTACAATATCACCTGGAAATGCATCAACCTGAAAACAAATTGTATTCCTTAGTTAATGATGGGCTATAGTTAAGGAAAATACCAAAGGAATACCAGTAGTAGATGAAATGGACTTACAGGGTTATGTACCAAAAGAAAAGCAGAAATAAACTTACGGGGTTGAAGCGTTTAACTTCTTTTCGGTTGAGTTGCATCTTTTCCTGTATAATCTTCATGTTTCTGTCTCTTTGCTCAGCCAAAGATTTCATGGTTTGCTTCATGGAAAAACAAATAGCATTAGATGGACTCAGAATTTGAATGACAACTTGTGAGGCAAGCAGTGTCACTTACATGAGCTTCATTTGCTGGTGTTGAACTACGGAAGAATACAGTTGTTACCTCCATAGCCTGCTCAGGTGCATCAAGGCGCAGCTTGAGGCCCATTTCTGAAAAGGCAGACAAAAGAGCCACATGGTCACCCTGCCACAAAAAGTGATGTATTATTTCATAATCCAATTACAGTCATTTCAAGTACTCTTGGAGTGAAGAAGATGACAGCAATAAAAAAGTCTGTATCATTGAAACTAGATTATTAAAAATGTCAAAACAGTAAGGTGAATCATATCTCTCTCTCTCTCTCTCACACACACACACACATGCATATGTGTGTGTGTGTGTGTGTGTATTAACCTAAATGAAGGTGAAGACTTTGAAGAACTAGATAATATTTGAAGGTATAGAGCCATGAAGACAGGTAAAGCAATGATTGATATGAGTAGGTTGAGAAAATAATCCACACATTTAAAGTAGGAAGACGTGAAACAAGGACAAGACACAGTTTAAATAAATATTGGTAAAACAGGAATTAAATGACTGTTAAATGGTAAAGCAATGGAGCCTTAGGTATTTACAGCTCAAGGTCAAAATATTGAGCCATCTCTTATCTCTGTAATGGTCTGCATTTCACATGAAATGCAAGATTTAATGGAAAACAAATACATACATAAAACACAAACCTCGGCCGATGCCAAAAACATTTTTGCTAGTGCTTGCTTCACAGAGCTCGATAGTTTCTTTGTAAGCCCAAAATCAAGTAAAATTGGGCGATGAGGGGCTTCCTTGCTTACAAGGAAATTTCCTGCAAGTAAGTTAAGAAGAAAACTTGTAAAGGGCAAAACTCATGAGAAAGTAGCATCAAGTAGATCAGAAGTACACATGGCAAAAATTATTTGTACAGAGAAATTAAACTGCAGAAGATAGATGGATGGATAGATAGACAGATAGATAGATCACAGTTTATAGTACTAGGATGAGGATAGCCATTAAAAATCCATCAAGGTAGAGTTGGCAAGAGAGAGAAAGGGATACCAGGATGAGGATCACCATTGAAAAATCCATCAACATATATTTGGTGGGCATATGCACGAGTGATTTCTTCAACAATCTTTTGTTTGTCAACACCAAAAGCTTCCAATGATGCAGAGTCATTTAGACGAATTCCATCCATGTACTCTAAAATGAGGACACTTTGGGTTGACTGTCATTAAAACCAACAGGAATCAGACTGAGACTTCTAAACTGAAGAGGCAACATAATGAAGGAATAAGCTTGACACGCTAATCAGATGTAAGGTGACTAAAAGGAGGAACACCTCTTCCTCACATGGAGATTTAATCAGGAAAAATATGTGCTAGAGTTGTTGCACACAACATTTCTCTACCACATTCCAGGGAGAACCTGACGTTATGATAAAACCTAGAAGCTAAAGTTAAAGGCCTCTCCATTTATAGGCATAAGATTTGTTGGAGAGTATTCTGCTATAAAGAGATAGGTACCGCGTCAAAGATAAGCAAGGGCGCTAATTCCAATTTTTGTCTAAAACAAAATCATAAGACCACAGATTTAAAAGCCTTAAGATTTAAATTTCAATTATTATAATTCAAAGTTTTCCTTTATCTTACATTAGTTCATTTTTGTTTTATATGAAGTTAAACTAGAACTTCTATTTGTACATTAAGTTTTGCTTTTCAAGTTTTCAAAATTAGAAGGTGTTTCTGTGCCTTTCAAAGAGGCAACATTTTAAGGAGTCATTAGCTGACAGGAATCATCATATGTATTGGCCTTACATGTTAGTACCACATGGTCACAAAGATCAAAATTATTTCCTGTGCTAGATCTTTCACGCGCCACTACTACCGTCTTTAATTTAAATTATGAATCATGGTACAACAAGAACAACATAAGGATGCTCAGATGGTCAAATCCTAACAGTTTATTCTATCTTGGATCACATG
Organism: Theobroma cacao; assembly: GCF_053813885.1. Taxonomy (NCBI): domain Eukaryota; kingdom Viridiplantae; phylum Streptophyta; class Magnoliopsida; order Malvales; family Malvaceae; genus Theobroma; species Theobroma cacao. Next base: position 254,201 of record NC_142647.1, read on the forward strand.
CACTATAGCAACAAATATTCATGTATAGAAATTAGCTCAGAATATACCTGAATAACTTCCGGAATCAAAACATTGACTTGGTTGGAAGATTTGTTCTCATCATGTAACTTTTTGCAGCCAAGATTTCTAGACACAGTTCTAGTATTCTCTACAAAGGCAAGTGTCAATAAGAAAAATGACAGGAAAAAAAAGACAGAGGGTACAAAATTGCAATGTGTCTGAGAAAATATTTGCACGACTCGATTGAAGAAGGGTGCAGAGAATTTGGGAACCGGACTCATCCGTCTTTATCTTTTGGCCAGGGTTTAAAGGTCCAAACTATTAGCATAAAACTTAAGGAGGTGTTCCATTCTCATAATCCCAGCTGCTTGGATGCCTGACCACCTCATGGTCAAACAATACTATTAGATCACCATACTAGCAAACAGCCATTGAAACAGCCCTGCTAAACTGATGTCACCACATCACTTTTACCACTATTATCATTACCATTATGCTCATGCCAGAAAATTTTCATTTGTCCACTGCTTTTCTACTACCGTCAGCATTATCGCCAACAATTTTATTTCTGGTTCATGCACCAACTCCACCTACTGTGTAATTTCCAAAACCATTTTAAAGTCAAACACCAGTTTTCTCTACTGTCATTGACACAACATCAAAGCTACCATCACCAGTACCATCGGCATTACCAGCAATGCATCACCAACTACTATCAAGCAACATTAATCTATTAATTCATTGGCAATCTAAGTAGATGTGGAAATATAGAAAGTCGAAAAAGGATTTTCTTTCCTGTCATATCAATTTTCTTCTTGAAAATTTGCCCCAATTTCATGATTGTGATATAACTCTTTCTTTCAGTGGATTTACAGTGGGAATAATTGAAATAAAAAAGAAAATCCTTTTTTTTTTCCAATTACACACATCAGATATAGAATAAATCAAGTTAAAATAGTGCATACCAGCTTCATGATTAAAATCAAGCTCTTTTGGAGCTTCTTTGCACCATTCATCTATCATTGGATTAAAGTCATATTGGGGTTCTGCCCAAGCTATCCAGTCAACAACCGACTTTGCATTCTTTAAGTCCTGTAAAACAACAGCATGTCCAACAACCATAATGACTGCAACTCTTACTTTTCATCTCAATATCTTAAAAGAATAAGAAAACAAAACCTCCAATATGATTGCTTTGATGCCATCATGCTGAACTTTAACCACCACCTCCTGCCCATCGATTAATGTTGCTCGATGTACTTGTGCAATCTGCATAGAATAAAAGATGTCCCCATTCAACAACAAGATTTTCCAAAGAAATACTTTTAATTTGCCTCGGGAGAATAAAGCAACATGTCTATGGTCCTTACTGATGCTGTTGCCAAAGGTTCTTCCAGAAAATCTGCAAAGAGAACATCCATGGTCTTGCCAAACTCTTTTTCTATAGTCCGACAAACCTGTGCAAAAAAAATTGAGCACTCAGTCAATAATTACATAGGGCAGGACTGGTAGGAACACAGACAGAAACAATCATCTTAAGTTTTTCCTTGGAGAATTAAATATGTATAGAATCAATTGAAATATTAACACACAAACAAGTTTCAATTTCATTATTTTTTGTGTACCAAACTCCCCGGCTGCTTTATCCTCATCTTATATGGAATAATTACCGCTCAATACTGAAGCCTTCAGAAATCATCTGATGCACCAAGTTATCTCTTGCACTGACTTTTTATGGAATTCTAGCCATCTAATCTTAGCATGCAATCTTAGATCTTTATCCTTCTCCAAACCAAAAAGGGTTAATATTCTTTATGCATTCAAAATGCTCATGTGAATCAAACTTTCTAAAACAAGTTTTACCAACAATACAGTAATGAATTTTTTAGATATTTTACAAGACATCACCCTTAGTCAAGCAGAATGGAGGAATGTCACCGAATCCATCTAGTTTAAAAATACGACCTCATTGAGTTGAGCACATTCTAATAACTTCTCAAAGCTATCCCCACCCAATTTTTATTGAGCTAATAATTTTCCAAATACAAGTTAATCCATAACAAGTAAAATTCATGCTCAAGGTTATTATATACAAGTATAAGCACTTGGAAACCTGTTTATATATCCACTCATGATGGCATATATGTACTCCACAAACATAATAAGAACATCCAGTCTTTACACTGCACATGGTGACTAAAATCCAAATAAGTAGGACGGCTTCCATATCTTGGGTGTCAGACCAGATATTACTTAGTCATCACCATAACAAGCTTTGTAATTCTTAGGACGCATAAACTTCATGGTGGGATCATATGATAATAGTAACCTCAAAGTTAAGTGATTCAACAATAATAGAAGTGCATGAAAGGAGAACTGAGAGTATTGCCAACTACATCAATTGAGCAGATAGAAGTGCAGGAGACCATCTAAACCACTAAACCCTGTCCCTTTTGTTCATAGTCAGAGTGATAACATTGGGTAAGAAATTGATCTCAAAATGTCAAAATATAGAGCATTACCTCTTTCAAAGGACGAGGAGGAAGAGAGTCTTGCAATTGCTTGAGAAGTGATATATACGCTTGAGGAAGAACATCAGCACGCGTGGATAAGTACTGCCCAAGTTTCACCCATAAGCCTTCCAACTCAATTATCAAACTGAGAACACGCTTAGCATTGCGCTCATGAGCCTTTTCCCATAAAGCAGCACTTTTTGATTTGTTAGTCCATTTCTCTCTTTGCTGAACAGCCTTCAATAAAGGTAGAATACAAGTATATAAGATTCTCCAAGCATTAATTCAAAATAGAGGTAAGAATCAAGAAATTTTACCTTATAATCCAGGTATATTAAAAAAGCAACTGAGAACACTTTCACGCGTCTTTTATAAATATTTCCCCACCCCATCATACGAGGAGCAAAATGAAGCCAAGATAATGAAATGCACTGATCTCTGAGGAAGAAAAAAGGTAACATCAAAAGAAAATTATCAGATTGTGCTACAGTTCACACTTGGATGAATCAACACCAACATGAGCAGTCATTAATGTGAAGGTTAGCAAGAGTTTGGAAACCCCTAAGAGTTAAACATATGCAATAAACGACCATCCAAGAACAATACAACTTATATGATTTCCATTTTTTCAACATCAATCAGTACAATCTTAAATTGGCTGGTTTGGATTATTTATCCTAAATACGTGCACATGGATGCATCTAAACCATCTAGTGAAGCTTGAATTCATCACCACAACCCAAACCTTTTGCTCATTCAATATTACTCCTATATCTTTACTTTCTTAAGGAATGAAGTATTTACTTGTAGCACAGTATTTGGAATGACAAGTCAATCATTTCAATGTCAAACTAATGTTTGAGATGCAGTACTCTTCAGGCTCAGCAAATCAGACAACTATCATCACTGTCTTATCCCTGATAATGAAATTACCACTCGCACTTGCACTTGCACTTGCAAAGGAAATGAGACATACGAATTGGACACATTGCTTTGCAAATTCATACACCAAACCCAAAACTAAAGTAATTGCAAATTCATACATATATTACTATTAATATTTCAATCCATTTGCAGCGTAAAAAACAGAAGGTAAAACCACGCTCGGATTGAAAATCACAACATTGTTTGATTTGCAACGTCGAGCCTTGAGGATTGAGTCATTATTCCAAATCTTCTTAAAAAACATAAATCAATAAATATAAATACATTAATTTGCAACAATAAGAACCGATACAAATCTAAATATCACAATAAACAGAAGAAGCGACCTGGAACTCCAAAATTGGCAACTAGTTCAAGGAGAAATACACTCACACAGCATGGATCGAACGAGAAGGATGGGATCGGGTTCAGTTAAGGTAACCTAGAGGGTGAAAGCCTAATTCCAATCAAGCTCGCGTTGTTTTGGCATGAGAATCTTCCTTTCTACCTTTCGCTTTCGCGATGGAGTTAGACTCGAGGACCTTAGGCGCCGCCTGCACACAACCACTCGCATTTGCATTAACGCCACGAGCCGACAGAGATTGACCACGTCATCATCAAATTTTCAAATGCGACACGCGTCCTAACGTGATTAACCTGGTTAAGCGAGGCTTTGTCTTTCTGGTAGAGCGAAAAATTAACGTAACAACAAGTCAATGACATTAACATGGCGTGGAATCGCAGTGAAGAATATATCCTTCGGATGAGGAAAGCCGGAATCGGAGGGAATCCAATCCAAGACGTTAAGTTAGTTGAACGGCCTAGACCTTGAAGCCAACCTTGGGCTTTCTCTTCCAACCCATGAATTGCCTGGAAACTTCCACCTAAGGAAATTATAAAAGTTTTTATAGAATTAAGTAATATAAACAAAAAATAATTTAAAATTAAACTAAAACTATATATTTAATTGTTTGATAAAATAAATTATATAAATTTTAATTTTAATTAAAATTATCATAAAAATTATTCATATCATCTTTAATTATTTAATAAACTAAAGCAGAACAAATTTACTTTGAATTATTTCAAATGTTAAAATAAAAAAAATTCATAAAAAAACAACAACTCACAAATTTTGTATAATAATAATAATATCAAATTTTTATTAATATAACAAGCAATAAGATAAGTAATGCTTCAATTTCTCAAAAAAGAAAGAGAAAATAGAAAATGTTGTATTGAACATTAAAATTTTTTTTTGCGAAGAATAGGTAAAATTTTTAAATAATATCTTAATGTAATTTTGAATTTTTGATTTTTTTTATTCTATTGCCGAGAAAGGAAAGAGAAATCCATTAAGACAAGGTAATTTCTAAAAAGCTATTTAAAAAAAAAATCCTCTCTATATCTTATTCTTTAAGTTTTTTTTTAATTTTATTTTTTTTGAAAACCATTTTTGTTAAAACTTTTTTCTAAATCTTGTTTGGTCTAACTTAATAATAGATAAACTAAAAAAAAGTCAAATCAAATAGGCAATTATTACAAATATTTCTTCATTGTATGAAAATTTAATTATTTATTTTTTTCTTTTTATTAAAATTAATTTTTAAACCTTTTCAAATATATACATTTATAATTAAATTAAAATTTTAAATACATAATTTTATACCGTTACATTTACCAACTAAGTGATATAAAATTAAATTTTTTTTTTCAAAAAATAAATCAACCTCTAAGCTAAACTTCTCCTGCACTTGAACATTTAATTTATTAATTAATGTATAATCTTCTCATTTAAAACGTAAAATTCAAATTCTCTTTTTTTAAATAAAAAAAGCTGTATTTCTCCTATCTAGAAATTGTATTGCCTATAAATTAGGCATTCCTTACCTCTTCTTTAATTAACTATAAAGGATACATAAATGTTAGCGATAAGTAGATATATCGGCATTTAAAGAATTAATTCCACTCTTTAATGAATCCAACTAAATAAATAAAGAATATAAAAAATCGAAAAATATGGTCATCCTTAAATGTATATTCCTTTTTTCCACGGGCGCCGGCCTTTGGTATTAGGACAAACGCAAGGCCCAATGAGAAACCTCTGAGAAGGGCAATGTTATCTTTCTTTCAGTAATATAAGCCCAATGCTATCACCACAGGCTGTCGGCTGTCCATAACCACGTTCACGTAAAACAAATAAACAAGAAAGGGTACCATAGCTCAAATTCCTACGTAATGGTATGCCAACAAATGAATAATCTCCTTAATTAATCAGAGGTCTGTAAGCGTCACTAGATCCTGAAAACTCCTCCGGCAATGGGAGATTTAGCTCTGAACAAACAAGCTCAATAATCTTTGCCGTCACACCTCCAAATGACATTTTGTTAAGGGTCACTGCAATAGCGAACCGGTTTTCAATATCACAAAAACCTGTTGATCCACCCATACCCGAGTGCCCAAAGCCTGTAAAAGACCCATCCTTTGATTTCAACCTCCTAAATCCTAGTCCAACTATCCCATCTGGGCGTGGCAAAGCCAAATTTCCATATTCACCTACACCCAGGAACGCATCATGAATCCTAGCGTTTGAGAAAATCTTGCTGTTTTCGTTTTGAGGACCATCCCCGCTTGCATTGCAGTCATCACTTGTACTGTTGCTACTGTTACCATTGCTACCCTCATTGTCAAACCTAGTGCAACTGTCACCACTGTCCTTGAAATCTTTATTGCAGTACCTGTTTTGTCCACAACCATTCGTTTTATCCTTCGGCGCAGCATCTACCACGTTGGTCCCCTTTTGCCTTTTGTGGCTCTACTTGGAAAGAAAATTGGGGATATGGGGATGGCTGCCAAGCGGTGGATTTGAAAGAGAGGAATGTGGTGGCGGGACCACACCACCATCAGCTAAGGCTGCATAGTAGAGTGCAAGTGCACGGGCTGAGCAATGTCCATTAGCAGCAGGTATGATAGCACGGCGGAGGTTAAGCATATTAAATAAAGCAGGCGAGGAAGTCGCAAATTGAGCAATGTTGTTGAGTTGGAAGGTGGATGGCATCTCAGGTCGATTGTGCGTTTGTGAGAGCTTGTTGAGATCATCCGTATCTAGCGTAAGTGAAGCAAGTCGAGATTCCACACCTGGAGAGGAGTCAATGAAGGCATTAATACTAGTTTGAGTGAAGATGACTAGAGCCTCTTAAGTAATGACTACTTAATGAAGCAAGAAGATAACGACATGAGCTTGAAGTACCAGGAAGAGTTCCAACATAAAGCTCGCCTTCAATTTTTAGAGGATGAATGAATGCCTCTTCAAGGATTTCCTGAAATTTCTTCCTAGATGCATGCTGCATCACCCAAGCAAATATTAAAACCAGGGTAATATGTGTTAGTTTGTTCGACTAAGTTCCTAAAGTTTCAACTTAGTTAAGATGTTAGTAAGAAGAATCTGATCATGATAAGAACGAGTGACAATGTAGAAAACATGAGAAATGCTCACTCTTGTGAAAACCAACTCCAATAGTTCTGCCCAACAACATTGAAATATTTAAACCATCTTCATTTTTTTTCCCCAAATAAGAATTATAATTGAATTTAAAATAAGTGAAAGGGAAGGAAACTACTTCATACACTTGAAAGCATGAGAAAATACCTCAATTATTCCACCACACAACCAGCCGAAAGATAGATAATGATACAACTGCTGCTACCCAGGTTCAGTCTCAGGTACTGATGCCGCAATCAGGTTCAAGCATTCATCCCACTCAAACATTAGCAAAGCTGTAAGATCAGGCAACGCATTGTGCAAACCAGATGTATGGTTAAGCACATGATGAACCCGAAGGAAAAACGGTTTAAAGAATGATGATAATGAAATACTTACGAATTCTAAGTGTTGGTTATCCAAGTTTAATAAGTCTTTATGCACAGAATTCCAACCTTTATGTCATCTTTTCCATTTCCTCTAAATTCTGGCCAAATATTTGCAACATTTTCCTCAAGTTTGAGTTTTCTGCAAGAGAGTGCACATTTCTATGAAAAAAATTTGCATATAATTTGAAAATTTTTGAACCATTAATAGTCGTTTGACCTACTATCATGCCTTAATTCCCCTATTTCGTTACATTTTACAGAACAGACTAATTTTTTCCAGTTTTTCCTCAAGAGTGAATCTAAAGATTACCCAACACTGAACTTTGCAGTTATGAAATTATTACATACCCATTGTCTACCAGCCAGTGTAACATTCCTGCAGTTATACCCTTGGTTGCAGAAAAGACAGAAAAAAGAGTATCAGGCTGAACTGGGCGAGGATCGCATCTTCCGAGCACTCCAGCAGCAGAGTCAATAATAACCTCCCCATCTTTGTATGCACAAACCTTGAGATAAAAAAAATTGTAAATATTATCAAGATAAACAAAAGTCAATATGCTTTTCACAATTTATCTCTTAACTGTATACTGAAACTACAGTTAGCATGAATTATGCCCACCAGTGCAAAGTATAATACACAAAGATTGCCCTCATTTCTTTTTTTCACCAAGTCTAAAAAGTCCATCAGAGAAGGAATTCTAATTTCTACTTTGACACTCGAGATCCTAAATGATTTATCCATTAAGAGGGCAACTTAGTTCCTAATGCTTTTGCAGTCGGGTTAAACTTATACATTAGTGGTAGCAACATACTTTGGGACCATTTACAGCATGTTCAGTTGTTCTCAAAAGATACTTCGGAAGGTGTATGTAATCCTGCTAAAATGCATGAAATAGAAATACTATGGAGGTTTCAAATTGAGGCTTCTAAGATCATCAGACGATAGTTTAATAACAGAATAGTGGTGCAGACCTGAATCCCAAGTATTTTATCATTATTTCCCAACTCAACTAAGAGCTGCCTCAGCTTGGCCTCCACATCAGAATGGACTGGTGTGTTATAGATCCACTTGGATTTCCAGCTGGCCCCTTATTAATGTTTCTGAAAATGAAATCACAACTCAATCAAAGATGAAGCGGGATAAAAAATTCATAAACTTGACGTTGTAAAATTTAAAATATACTCACCCTAGAAGAACAGACTCGGCAAATGGCCTCATGATATCCAGATATACTATGCGAACACTCATAGTGGATGAGAGCCCTGAATCCATGTAGCACAAATGATGAATTAGCAAGAGGCACAATCATTTAATATAACAAGGTGAAGATAGGAGATTCTATAACAGACCTCTCAGAAGCATTAGAACCCGTGTAAAGAGTACAATATTACCCGGAAATGCATCAACCTGAAAACAAATTGTATTACTTAGTTAATGATGGGTTATATAGTGAATGAAAATACTAAACGAATAACAGTGGTAGATGAAATGGACTTACAGGGTTCTGCACCAAAAGAAAAAGCAGACATAAACTTACTGGGTTGAGGTATTGGACTTCTTTTTGTTTGGATTTCTTCTTTTCCTGTGCAAGCTTCTTGTTTCTGTCACTTTGCTCACCCGAAGATTTCCTGGTTTGCTGCATAAAAAAACAACTAGCATCAGACGGAGTCGCAGAAGTTGAAACACCACTTGATAGGCAAGCAGTCGACAATTACATGAGCTTTATTGGCTGGTGTTGAACTACGGAAGAATGCAGTTGTTACCATCATAGCCTCCTCGGGTAGATCAAGGCGTAGCTTGAGGCCCCTTTCTGATAAGGCAGACAAAAGAGCCACATGATCACCCTGCCACAAAGAGTGATGTATTATTTCATAATCCTATTACAGTGAATTAAAGAACTCTTGGAGTGAAGAAGATGACAGAAATAGAAATATTTGTATCATTGAAACTAGTTTATTAAAAATGTCAAAAGAGAAAGGTCAACCATATCTCACATATGTATATTAACGTAGATGAAGGTGAAGACTCAGAAGAACTAATTTGATAACACAAACCTCGGCTGATGCCAAAAACATTTTTGCTAGTGCTTGCTTCACAGAGCTTGATAGTTTCATAGTAAGCCCGAAATCAAGTAAAATTGGGCGATGAGGGGCTTCCTTGCTTACAAGGAAATTTCCTGCGCATATATTAACAAGAATACTTATAAAAGGTCAAAAACTCATTAGGAAGTAGAATCAAGTAGATCAAAACATACACCTGGCAAGAATTATTTGAACAAAGAAATTAAACTGCAGAACAGAAGATAGGTGGATGGAGAGATTGACAGATACACAGACGCATAGGTAGATAGAAAGATCACAGATCATAGTACTAGGATGAGGATATCCATTAAAATATCCATCAAGATAGAGTTGGCAAGAGAGAGGAAGGGATACCAGGATGAGGATCACCGTTGAAAAGCCCATAAACATATATTTGGTGGGCATATGCACGAGTGATTTCTTCAACAATCTTCTGTTTGTTAACACCAAAAGCTTCCAATGATGCAGAGTCATTCAGACGAATTCCATCCAGGTACTCTAAAATGAGGACAGTTTCAGTTGACTGTCATTAAAACGAATAGGAACCAGAGCAAGCCATCTAAACTGAAACATGTGAACATCTCTCACGCTCCATTGCTACCCTCTTTAATTTACATGATTAATCATGATACCAGAAGAACAACATACGGATGCTGATCAGATGGCAAAAATCCTAACATAGTACTCCATTTTGATCACATGCATTGTAGCATATAAATATTCACGTTTAGAAATGAGCTCAGGATATACCTGAATAACTTCTGGAATCAAGACATTGACTTGGTTTGAAGACTAGTTCTCATCACATAACTTTTTGCAGCCAAGATTTCCAGACATAGTTCTAGCATTCTCTACATAGGCAAGTGTCGATAAGAAAAATGAAAAAAAGAAAAAAGTGGGGGTAAATAATTGAAATTAGAAGAAATCATGTTAAAATTGGCACACCAGCTTCATGATTGAAATCAAGCTTGTTTGGAGTTTCTTTGCACCATTCATCCATCATTGGATTAAAGTCACATTCTGGTTCTGCCCAAGCTATCCTATCAACAATCCACTTAGCATTCTTTAAGTCCTGTAAGACAACAGCATGTCCAACAGCCGTCTAATCACTGCAACTCTTACTTTTCATCCCGACATCTTAAAAGCCAAAGCATGCAAAACCTCCAATATGATTGCTTTGATGCCCTTGTGCTGAACTTTAACCACCACCTACTGCCCATCGATTAATTTCGCTCGATGGACTTGTGCAATCTGCATAGAATCAAAGATGTCCTCATTCATCAGCAAGATTTTCCAAGGAATTACTTTTAATTTGCCTCAGGAGAATAAAGCAACACATCTATGGTCCTTACTGACGCTGTTGCCAAAGGTTCTTTCGTGAAATCTGCAAAGAGATCGTCCATGGTCTTGCCAAACTCATTTTGTATAGTCTGACATACCTGTGCAGATAAAAATCAGCGTCAGTCAATAACTGCATAAGGCAGTTAGATATATGATAGGAACACAGACAAAAACAATCATCTTAAAATTTTTCCTTGGAGAATTAGATATGTATAGAATCAATTGAAATTTACACACAAACAAGTTTCAATTTCATTATGCTTTGTGTACCAAACTACCCGGATGCTTTATCATCATCTTAGTTGGAACCTATTACTGCTCACTTACTGAAGCCTTTGGAGACCATCTGATGCACCGAGTTACCTCTAATACTGGCTTTTCATGGAATTCTAGCCATCTAATCGTAGCATACAATCAAATTTTCTCTATCTCTACCCAATGTAGTGGTCGGCAGGAATTATGTCAGTCTTTGTCCTTCTACAAACCAAAAATGGTCAATGGTCTTTATGCATTCAAAATGCTGGTGTGAATAAAAAATTTTAAACAAATTTTACCAACCACACAGTATTGTGAATCTTTTAAATATTTTACAAGATATGGCCATCAGTCAAACAAAATGGAGGAAATGGAGGAACGTAGATGAATCCATCTAGTTTGAGAATAAAGCATCATTGAGTTGAGCATATTGCAATGAAGCCATCCGGAGACCCAACTTTTATCAAGCTAATACGTTTCCAAGTACTAGTTAAGCTATACCAAGTACAATTCATGCTTAAGTTTATTATGTTCAAGCAAAGGCTCTTGGAAACCTGTTTATGTATCCACTCATGATGGCATATCTGTAATCTGCAAATGACATGACAAGAATATCCAGTCTTTTCACTGCACATGGTAACTGAAATCCAATTAAGCAGGACAGCTTCCATAACTTGGGTGGCAGACCATGGTATAGTTTCTTAGGATTCATAAACTACGTGGTAGGATCATATGATAATAGTAACCTCAAAATTATATGATGCAACAATAATAGAAGTGCATGAAAGAATACCTGAGATGATTGCCAACTACATTAAGCAGACAGAAATGCAGAACAGCTATACCACTAATTATAAGTCCTGTTTTTCTCGTTCATAGTCAAAGTGATAACAATGGGGGTAAGAAATTGATCTCCAAACGTCAAAATAAAGAGTATCACCTCTTTGAAAGGACGAGGAGGAAGAGAGACTTGTAATTGCTTGAGAAGGGATATGTAGGCTTCAGGAAACACTTCAGCATGTGTGGATAAGAACTGCCCAAGTTTCACCCATAAGCCTTTCATCTCTATCATAAAACCGACAACACGCTTAGCATTGCGCTTATGAGCCTTTTCCCATAAAGCAGCTCTTTCTGATTCGTTAGTCCATTTCTCTCTGTGCTGCACAGTCTGAACGCCAGTATACATAAGATTCTCCGAGCATTGATTCACAAATAGAAGTTAGAATCAAGGAATTTCATCTTATAATCCAAGTAGATTGATATAGCAACCGAGAAAACTTTCAAACGTCTTCTGTAAATACTTCCCCACCCCATTGGACTGTGTGCAAAATGAAGCCAAGATAATGAATTGTTCACAGATATTTGCGGAAGAAAAATGAAAAAGTAACATCAACAGAAAATGATCAGACTGTCGTACAATACACACTCGGATGAACCAACACCAACATGAGCAGTACATTTGATGTGAAGGTAATAAGCAAGAGTTAACCGTTAAATTCATGCAAAAAATGACCATGGGTACAATCTTAAATGCATGCACATGGATGGATGTAAACCATCTAATGAAGGCTCGAATTCATTGTCACAACCCACAGCTTCTGCTCATTCGATTCTACTCCTATATCTTTACATTTTTGTTTTCTTTCCTGAGGAATGCAGGTATCTATCATCTCAACGTCAAATTATTGAATCGGACCCTGTACCTCGGACGCCGCCTGCGCACAGCCGCTCGCATTTTAATAACCGCCACGCCCAAGTGTGAGAGATTGACCAAGTCTGTTTCAAATGTGACACGCGTTCAAACGTGATTAACTGGGTTAAGACGGGCTTTGTCTCTCTGGATCAGGTTCAGGGAGAAATATACATCACAACAAGTCGAATAACATTGACTTGAACATTTCTTTCTTGTTTCATTATTCTAGAACTTACGCTATAAATGATTCTAATTAAGAAATCCATGTTTTGTATTTATTTTTAAATTAAAAATTTAAATACATAATTTTATATATCTACATTTGTCAATACGTGATATCAAAATTAAAATTCATCAAAATGATTATAGTGTAATTTACTACTCTTTCGTTGCATATCTTCAAAATATGTCTTCCAATAAAAAAAGAAGTTGAAGAGACAAATTTTTTAACTTATTTCGAGAGTTAAAAAGGTTAAAATAAATAAATACTATTATATGCTTGTATATTTCATGCATGGTTGAATCGCAATTTTTCTAACTAAAAAAATGTAATTAAAATACTATTAATTTGTATTAAATTATGTAAATTATTATTACATTAGTGATAGCACTAGTGAATTTCAAAGTTTTTATAAATTAGATAGAAATTTGAAACAATTAAATAAAGAATACATAAATGTTGAATGATGAGTGTATCTATTCCGTGTTTAAAGAATTTGTTCGAATCTTGTTCCCCTCAAATCAAAATTAATAAATAAAAGAGACGAAGAATTGAAAAATATGCTTAACCTTCACATATTCCTTACTTCCACACGTGTGAACGTGACAGCAAATCTGTTCCACGTGCCCCAGCCCTACTGGGCTTGGGAGTTTGGTAATCGAGAGGAAATGGCACGCACAAGCGCAAAGGCCCAACGCTGTCTTTCTTTGGAAAATAGAAGCCCAATATTATGAATATGGGCATCTAATCTTCACATAAAATAATTATTTTGTAAATAATATAATGGAAGTAATGACGTGTACAGCAACGATTGTTCTCTTTGCCAAACATTTGCTCATCTTGTGTTGATAGGGATTAAGGGATGTGATGACCATATGTTGCTTTTCCCTATCAAAAACTTCAAAAGAAAAAAGAAAAATCCACGTGGCATTTGAATGGCATATTGTGCCCACTTGGATTGGGACAACTTTAACCTAACGTGGGGAAGCGGCGGTCTGCGAAAAAAATGGCATCAAATACTAATACTATTTCTTTTAATTATTTTTCTTTTTTGAGGCGTAAAAAGCACGAAAAATCATTTTATATATATATATATATATATATGCTTCGAGAAAGAGTGACAAAATGACATTACCTATCGAGATATGCCTCCACAAAATGTCAAAAGCCTTGCACTTTTTTTCCTTTCCATGTGTTTTTGCCCATGACAGATACAGCTCATCTTTCTCTGATCTCTGCCAGCCACATTCATTTACTGATCTCAAATTGCCTAATGATTTAATCTTTGCTAACCCAATTAAGAACCATATTTGACATAAAGCTTTCAAGCATGATTCATTAGAGCTGATATTCATGCCACAAGTTGACAACGGTCCCAAAAGAAAATTCAAGAAGCAGGGTGGGTGCAATGGCCCGATGGTGCTGTCTTCAGTCCTGAAAGCCACGTCTATCAAAGATTCCGTTCAACAAAAAACCAATTGCCATCATTTCCATTGATACCTCTCTGACTTTTTCCAAAGCCAAGTGGGTCCAGGAAATCCTGAGTTGGGACCTCGTCTGCTAACCCAATTGAGTAGGGTCTTGGACGGATTTATATCACTTACATGGGGAATTAATCTGGGCCATGTTTTATAGGTGCTCTTTCTTTGGCACACTGGCCCTTGGCTGGCATTTCGGTCACTGGCCTACTTTTGGAATCTTTGGGCGATGCCCCCACTGTTCGTTTTTGTTCAGGCTAGCTAGCTAGGCCTACGAATATCAGCAACATGTGTCACAGATTTTCGTCCAAATCTTTTTTATCTATCTATATATATATACACAGCTCACAGCTAGAATGATTTGCATAGCAAACCAAGTAGAAGTGGCCGTTGGGGGCTTGCATGAAGAGGTAGACAGTGTGGTGCAGCCAAGGATGACTTGCCGGCTAATCCCTAGGAGGCATGCATTTGCCTTGTTTCTCTGCTTTAGATTATTCCGGCTAGTTGTCCTTGGCTACGGTGCGCTGTCTTCTTCTCATGTAAGACCTACATAATGGCGCAAGTTCGCCAGCAAAATTGCGTTAATATTGGAGCATATATCCGCCTAACAAAGGTATACGTCGAAAGTGCCTTGCCTGGAGAGGTAGAGAATTTAGTGCAGCCAAGGATGACTTGCCGGCGTAGACAATACTCAAATACTAATTATTATTGTATTTTTCCGGCAAGTCTGTCCTTGGCTACATTGGTTTCTCTTCTTCTCATGCAAGACCTGTTACGGCCACCAACTACGCGGTTAACATGTTCTTCTGATAGCATCGAGAGGGAGCTAGCCAACACGATGCGCGCGGTACTGTGTAGTGTAATGCACATCCCATGCCCATGGAGTATTACAAATTCTGCAAATGATATTGTGCTGATGACTGTAGAACTATAAATCTTTTAATAAATCAAGTTCACCTTTCAAAACCCAAAGCACGGGATATGAATATTGCTCCGTTAGCATTACCAAACCATATATCATGCACTACCATCTGGCAACTTTGTCCATGGCTGCGTTTGGTTCCTATTTTTCATGTACTGGCAATGAGCTTAAATGCACTGTCACTGATTATAACACTAATATTCATGCAAATTTTACGTATCGTATGTATATATTTGGCCCTCGTTAATCTTGCACCAAAAGGACTCGCTCACCTAGAAAGAATAAAGAGAAATTATCATCAGCCGGAAATGGAGTTCAAAGTACGGAAGCCTGAGATAGCATTAAAGGAATCAAAGATCGATCCTACCCCACTAAGATACTAATCATGGAGACTACAAATTGTAAACCCTGGTGACAGAAGGGCATGCCCCTGGGTCCTTTTTGGGCTATTCAAATCGTGAATCTTATTCTTTCTCCTTTACCTCAAATGAACAAAAAGATCGATCAAATTAATTAAAATTTAAGGAAACAGAAGCAACTTTTTTTTTGAAAAGGAAACAGAAGCAACTTAAGTCGAAGGCTAAGCATTAAGGATCAGAAGGAAAGCTGGAAGTTTCAATTACAAAAGAAATGACAATATAAACTTGATGCTATGTATAAACATATATATATATATATATATATATATATATATATATATATATATATATATAAAGAGAGAGAGAGAGAGCGAGAGAGAGAGGATCAACATTTGGGAACCTACCTTACTTTCGGAAAGAGTCATAAAAAATGGTCCTTATCCCACACATGTTTGGCCCCGCCGATAGCAGCCAAGAGATAACATGGCAGAACCAATGTGCCTTCAGACAGAAGTTTAACAGGAAATCTTGCTCTGTTTGATTTTTTAAAATCATGAGAGAAGAAATATGAATCTATTTTTTCTATTTTACTTAAATTTTGTCAGGCTAACAACGTGTTGCTTCCAAAAATGATGGCGTTGGTGGCTAAATCTGGAATTAATTAATTAGCTCACCCATTTTCACTTTTGCAAAGTGGCAGGATATATTTTTGCCCAATATAACTTAAATTTCTCACTATACTGATAATTGATCACAGTCAGAGTGGAGGACCAAAACTTTGGGCTAATGCCTTTCCCAAATGAGTAAGGTATTAAATTACACGGGAATATATATGGCATATATTTCCAAAAGATAGAGATAGTGCTTTTGCACGTACCTTTCATTCATGGCCTTTGCTAGCATTAGGGCAATGTAGGGAATATTTGTAGATTTTGATGTTAGATTGTCGGTTGACCGACCCAATCAAGGCTGAGGAAATTTGGGTAGTGGAAAGTGTCACCATTATTCATTTTCATCATTTGCATCTTGGCATTTAATTTGCCTATATATATAAATATATAGGAGATCGCACCACACACATTACAACGTGAAACTAAAATGAGAAAAAGCCCTAGCTAGCTACCTAGCTCTAAGGGCCTTACATGACGAGGTGGAAAGTGTAAGATTAATAAATATTGCCTGCCGCCAAGAATGACTAAGCGGTTAGAGGCTAGGGCTGGGGGGTTTGTATTCTTTGATTACCGGCCGGCTGATTGTTCTTGGCTAAATTCAGCTCTCTTCTTCTCATGCAATGATAGGATGGCAAAAGCTGGCGGCAAGATGGTACATATACACGTAGGCAGGATTGTTTCCATTAAGTCAAATCTCAAAAGCGCCTAGCATGGAGAGGTAGACAACGGAGTGCAGCCAAGGATGACTTGCCGCCAATGGCTAGCTGGAGACGAGTTGCTTATACGACCCTTTTCGTATGAGCAAGTCGTAGACCTAAGAATAGGCGGTAAGTTGTCCTTGGCTACATCAGGCTCTCCACCTCTTTTGCGAGTCCTTGTTATGTTCATGATGCAATGCATTCATCCGACGGCAACAGATTTATATGTTCTGCCATGCACCACTTAATATTATGTAAGTTTTACATTTACATATAGTACTAGGGCTTGCCATCTTGTTGTTGGTGTGTGATCGGACTGCGGGAGACCAAAAGCACATTTTGAAATGATTGATCCATGCATTCTTCACAAGACAAAGTGGGAACCAGTTGTTTTTAACTGGACAAAAATCTCTCCCGACATCGAAAGCTTTTTGCCTTTTCCTTGTTTCAAATTACACTCTGTAAAGTGTGAAAACCACCTTGGACTTTCTTGTGTTGTGTTATTAATTATTACACTAACTCTCGTGATGGCATAAATTATATGGTATAACTTTTATAACTTGATTAGACATTTGGTAAGAGAATCGAGCAACGTTTCCGTTGAATAAACCAGTATTTCATGAACAATTGAATATCTGGCATATCTCAAAGAAACGAATTCCTTCAAATCATGAATGTACTGCTGTAAACACTAGTTTTTGTCTTTGCTTAGCTTCGGTTAAATGTTTATTTTCAATGATTAATGTGCTAGTGGGGGAGAACCAGGTCTAAGGTCTAAGATAGGTCATTCCATTGTCGAAAATATCATATTTTTTTGCATAAAATAAAATTCAAAATTTTTAACTTATAAATTACATGTTTATACCTAATTAAACAAAGACTGTATAATTCATGTCATGGAACGGTGAAAATGACTTTGTTTGGTCCACCATATACTGTAGAACAGTCTTTTTTACTCCAAAAAAACTATAACTTAGCCAAATTTGGACAATGAAATCTAAAAAATGAGCATTACAAACTGAAATTCTAAAACAAGCAAGTGGGCCTTGTGCCAAGCTCAAGCCTTCGAAGTCAAAAAAGCTAGCCCAATTTGTTCCAAGCCTAATGTGCCATCTACTGGGTTGGCCCAAAGAAAAAGAAGAGCCCAATCCTGGCCTGTGGACCGGGGGGATCCTTTCTTTATTTATGGCGCAAAAGCTTGTACGGGATTAGGTGTGGCTTAACTTGTCCCACCTACCCTACCCGCCTTGATTTGTGCACCATTCGAATTCAATTGTCATCAAATCAGCCCTCCCTCCTTCATCATACGCCACGTGCTCTTCTTTAGAGATACTTAGAATCTTCGACAGCCACCTGTCGGTCTGCGCCCTTTAGTTGTTCTTTCCTCAAGGATTCTTTCATGGACCGGCTGGGACTAGTTCGCTCATAACAAAAAAAATATCTGGATTCGACAATCCGACTATTCTATTTCTTCAACGATTGATTTTGTTTGGGGATAAAATAATTGCCACGTTTCGTGAGGGAGAGCGAAAATCCAAGTTTAAACAATTTAATAATATTATTTTATTCAGAAGGGGAAGAAAGAAAAAGATTTGCAAATTGTTGAATCGATCAATCAGTCAGAAGTTGAAACCGCCCCTTGCTTCTGTTTGGCCTGTGCGGGTGTTAGTTTTTCCTCCTCGGCGAGTTTTGGTGGCTAAGTAACTGGCTGATGGCGGCCTCAAAGCTCGTGATTTTCTCCCTCTTTGTAGCCCTAATTTTCGCCCAAGTTAGAGCGGATGCCTCGATCGAACCCGTGCCTGAATCGGCCGGCGCCGATTCCTCTGCTCGTAAGATTGAGTTGGATCAACTCAAGGCTAAGATCCGTCTTCTTGGTTAGCTTTCCTATTCCACGATTCTCTACTTGACTATTTGTTTTGATTTTTTTTTTTGTTCTTTCTTTCTATATTTGTCTCTATTTCTATTTTAGATTCAAGCCTTTTACTTTAGGCGGACTAATCGAGATTACTTCGTTTTTTTCTAATACTAGTAATTCTTGTTATGCATTGACTTTATAATTTAGGCTGTCCACTTACTCATAATCATTGATGCTAGGTTTATCAATTATTAGAGTGGCTTAAGCTTACCCTTTTTTTTTTGTTTTTTGTTTTTCGTGGGTGAAAATTAAATTGCTTTTTCACTTATTTGTAATGTGGATTTGATGTTCATCTGGCTAATTACAAATGTTTCTTCTTTCGTTTCCTCTTATGTATATGAAGAATCAAATGATGAGGAAAAAACTCGAGAATTGAAGACCAAGGATGAGTTGATAAAGCAGAAAGAGAAAATCATTCAAGAGAAATCCGACAGCATTGCATCCTTGAACACTGAAATATCATCTCTTCAGGTCTGCAATTTATTTCTTTGTTTCTTTTAAATTGTTAGTGTGATAAGGAAGAGTGTACAAATGCAGAGGGCTTACCCATTTATTTTGCTCCTGAAGTGTATATTTTGTTGTTTCTCAGAAAAAGGGGACTTCAGATGCCAAGGAGCAAGTGGGGAAAGCTCACGCGCGGGCTCTTGAATTGCAGAAACAGGTAGTTGCTCATCAATGAAGTTCCTAGTTTTATGAATAAATGAAGCTCAATTTCAACATTCTGATGTGACTTCTGGTTGTCAAGGTTGATACACTTAAAAGTGAATTAGAAGCAAAATTAAAGGACAAAGATTCCTTGGAAGCCCGTGCAACTGATGCTGAGAACAAGTTGACTGAGTTGAATCTAAAGCTAGAGAATGTAAGTTCCTTCTTCTTCCTCTTCTATTTTTGGTTTGTTTGATGTGTGGAATTCCAACTCCTTTGTTGCTATGTTCTGCCGTGATTTTTTTTCTTCATCAATTTGATCTTGTTTCAAGCTGACAGAGTTAGTGGAGTAGTTTAGATTAGTGCGTGTTCTATTTAGAGTTTTCTGCTTTCAGCTTGCTCTATATGTTTTTAATGGAGGACTCATTCTAGTTCAGCACTTTTAATCTCAAAAAAAAAAAATGCTTTGGAGGGGCAATGTACAGCAGTAGACGCATTCTTCTCCTCCTCCCCCATCTGCCCTGTCTCTCTCTCTCTCGCTCTCTTGCTCTCTTTACGCACACACACACACACACACCCTATTTTTGTATGTGTTTAGCTGTGCCAAGCCTTTTCCGCCTTCCATCCCGCGTTGCCACTGTTCTGTCAAAATTGGAGAAAGATTCCAATTTTTTTTTAGTGGCTCATATCTAAATGCATTTCTTATGGTGCACTTGCTATGTGTTATAATTTTGTTAAGAGTTGTCTTCCTTTTTACAGCTTCAAAAGATCAATAACAAGCAGAAGAGCAAAATAGAAAAAACTGAGAGAGCTCTTAAAGTTGCTGAGGTATGTTATGGCTAAGTAGGTGCAATATCATGCTTTTCGCTAGATGCTGGTCCTTAAGTGAATTTTCTAACTATAGCATTTTTATTTTAATAGGAAGAATTGATGAAGGCAAAGTTTGAGGCCACTTCAAAAACAAACGAGTTGATGGAGGTAATAAGTTTGCTTAGTTCATCATGCTATGCTATCTGTGTGGCATTCTTTCGATGTGTCTTGTCACAAATATCTGAGTTCATTTAGTAAATTGTCTCTGCTCTTTGCTGGTTGAAGTAATTTTTTCCTTCTGCTAAAAGAATTAGTAAATGGACAACATTTGGTATAGGCCTTAGCTGCTTAAAGTTCATTAGAGGTGGTTACTATTTTAAGTGATGGCACTCTGTTGCCTTAATTTTGATTTGTCTCTTACAGCTTTTAAGTAGATGGATTTTCTTTATCTGGGATTTCTGTTTCTAGGAGTTTTCTTCAATCATCAAAACTGTATATTGATAATTTTAGTTGGTATTACGTGTCGATTTAATCCAATTACCTGTACTAGCTCCAATATAGTCTATTTACTACTGTTGTTGATAATGAACTGCAGATATTGTAGCCCACAATGAAAAAAGTTTGTTAAAGCACACAGTCCTACAAGTATCATAGGAAGTTAGGGAATCGAACTTTCTTAATAAATTGTGAAATGAATCTTATTGGAAACTATGAATTCTAGTCTAATACACATGTTTGCTATCAGGTTCATGGTGCGTGGCTCCCACCTTGGCTTGCTGTGAAGTTAATCCATTGTCAGGTAAATTTAGGTAAATATGTAATTATTCTCTTAAATATTGTACAAATATCTCACTTGTGATTCTATCATACTACCATGCTGCAGGCCTTTGTTCAGACACATTGGAATGAGCGCGGAAAACCGGCCATGGATATGGTGATCCAGAAGGTATTATTTACAGTTTTTTTATCATATTTTACTTCTATGTGACACCTTTAATATCTTACTGGTTGAAAACGGTTATTTATTACTTAGATAATTGTGTCAAATCTCAAATCTAGTGCAATATTATTGTTGAATATAACATTATATTATTGCAACTAAATGTTGTTCAACTTCTATCCAGGCTCTGGAGAAAAAGGCCTTAGCTGAAAAGTGGGCTGAACCCCGCATGGAAACAATTAAAACTGTAAGCTTCTCTTACAGCTGATTTTTTCAAAACAAATCAGGAGCTTATATGTGATTATATGAGCGTCTTTCTAAGTAAATGGCGTTCTTATGATTCTGTTATTTTCACTTGAAGAAATGGGTTCCAGCTGTAAAGGATCAGTGGTTGGTTGTAACTACATATGCTGAACCACATGTGCAATTGCTAACTGCAAAAACAGTTGAAGTTTATGAGGTATCAAAGAGTGCTATAACTCCTCATATTATCAAAGTTCAAGAAATAGTTGATCCTTACTTCCAGGTATGTGCTTATACTCCACCATGTCTTCTATATATGTTGACATGCATCCTGAAGCACGACTCTGGTCACAGGAAGCTAAGAAGCTCAGTAAGCCATACATTGATCAGGTGGCTACTTTAGCAAAGCCTCATGTTGATAAAGTTCGTGTGGTGATGAAGCCCTATACGAAGGAGGTAGTTAATGCTTATGGGAAGTTTTTGGAATTGGCAACAACATACCATCATCAGGTAAGTTATTGTTTGGTCTCCCTTCATGAGCTATTGTGGTAAATAAGGCATAAGTTTATCGGATTTGTAGAAGTTGGCAGTGTGTATAAGGTGCTGGCATTTAGAACAAGTAAGCCAGGTGGTTCTAGTGTGTTACATTTTTAATGTTGTTGATCTATTTTGCTGGGAGGCATTCACATTGTTTTTATTTTCCTTTTCATGTTTTAAAGGATTACATATTGAACATTTTTGGTTGTGGCACTACTAGATAATAACTTTAAATGTTCTTTTCCAAGTAAATGAACTGGAATATTGGCGTGACTTCAATGTAATAGTCTCCTAACTGTTTTGGCATATTAAGGTTTTCCACACTGCCTAGAATGCGACTAAACTGAAATTAGTTAGAGGCTAAATCATACAACATATTTTACATGAGTTGTTGGTTGCTTAAATCTTTCAACTGTATTAATTTTGTTTAGAATCTGTAATTGGAATATAATAATTTGAGATCGTTTTAACCTTGTGATCATTTTGGTACTATTCTGTTTAAAAGATATATCATAGCTTATTGGACTATTGTTGCATGTACAATTTAGGTTCAAGCCTCTGTCCGGGAAATGCTCAAGAAGCATGAGCTGACAAGACCTCTTGCAACCAAAGAGCTTGAGTGGTTTGCAGTATGTATATATTGTTTGTGTACCATAGCTTTGCCTATTGATTATTCTTCGCTGAAATCAAATAATATAATCACTGTTTACTAGCATAAACAATATAACTTACTGGTATTTCAATATTGCAGGCATCAGCTTTATTGGCCCTACCTATTATCATTTTGTTTAGAATATGTTCAGCAATTTTCTGGTCAGTTTCTTAATTATCTATTGAGTTTCCTGGTACATTATCTATTGTTCTTATAAGAATGTTTTAGTTTGCTGTAGATATTCTTATTTTCACCATGCTGAAGAATTTAATAACTCTAATTACTGCAGCAAAAAGGCAAAGAAACCTGTTCGACATGCTAATACCAACCAGGGTCGTCGTAAGGCCAAAAGGGGGCACCCAGACAAGCAGACTGCATGAGTTTACTTTCTAGTCTCTTTATTTTGGGAAATCTAGAGGTATGCTTCTCTGATTCAATTGGCCAACATGATAGTAAAACTTGCTTTCAAAAGAGGAGGAATTGGAACTGTAAATTTTGATGGTCAGAAAAATCTTGCATCACAATAATAAGACAGGTGATTAATAGTATCATAGCTTCTACAGCTGATGCAGTATGTCAAACCTTGAAGGTACAGAATCAGGAACTGGTCATGTTGCCCAATGGTTCATAGTTCACCTCATTGGCCTTGCAGTGCCAGGCTTCTGTTGACCATCTGAGTTGCTGACACTTTGCTTCCAACCTGTAAAATATCCCCGTTTACCATCTCTGTAGATGACCAGTAGTTCCTCAGTTGTCTTGTCTTTAGGTTCAGCTAGTAGGTTAAATAACATCAATAGGTAGAATTATGTGATAAATGTCACAAAAGAAAAAAAGGGGTGAGTATGGGTGAGAGAGGAAGTGGACTTAACGCTTATCATTTTCATCGAGGCGTGGTGTATGTGTACCTTGAGCATTCGCCTTATCTATGAATGCAATTTAGCGTGCTAACTATTTTGTTTTGCCTTTTGCAGACTGGACGTGTGTTCGTTGGGGTTAGAAGTTTCATCTTGGATAGGAAGCTTTGATTTTGCATTTGAAGCTATGGAATCTTTTCTTAACCCCCCGACTTCCCTCTTTTTCTTTTTGAGGAAAAATTGAAAAAAAAGCTCAGAACCCTTTCCCGCTACACAGTTGAATCTTGAGATATCTCAAATCTAGGAGTTTGTGTATCATGGCCGATGTTGGTTATTTCTGTTAGTGTAATTTTATTTTTTATTCTTCTAGATTCACAATGGAGAGAAGTTTTACGTTTTAGAAACCATACTTTTAGTTGCAACACCAATGGGACGTGTTACCGTTGTGTCCATACACGTTTAGTCAAAAGGTTAATGTTAAACAAGTTATTTTAGATTTGATTTCTTATTGCCTGCATCATTCGTTCATTCATTCATTGATTTTCCGGATTGGCCTCTGGCGTCTGCTTGCGCTTGGTTCTGGATTTGTTAGCTGTTAAAACATTGGCTTGCGTGATATTTTGGACAAAAGATGGCAAAACAAAGGTCAAAAGGTTAGGTTTGTGCCTTTGTTGTCCAACTTCTGTTATGCCCTGAGGGTGGACGAGGATCATTATTATTATGTTTGTAAAGAAAAGTGCCTAAGGATTATTAACAAATAGAACAGTGAGTTTACATTTGACAATAAGTAGAACAGGTAATTTAAGAATCTAGGTGCCGGAGGCGAGCTCGAATAAGGTGTGAATCTCAATTTTCTTTTCACAATTGAGACAGACAAAACAAAAGAGGATACTGATATTCCTAGTTTTCAGGGTAGTGACTGTTTGACCCGATGAACTTCCCAGCGTGATGCAGGGGAGTGAAGAAGTATTCCAAACTAAACAGATACTCGTGATTAACTAGTCTAGCAGATACTCGTGATTAACTAGTCTATTACTGGAACAAACTTGGAGGAAATTTTGTTTGATTTTTTGCTTGTCCTGATCAGTATGTAGCCCAATAGTTGTCTAAGTCCATGCAATGGTCCATGCTCAGGAATCTGTTGCTAGGCCCATTTGCGTTGTTGAGCTCTGCAGTACCATAGCCATTCTCTGCGGTGAAAGAAGTGGCGCTCATCATGGTGGCCGTAACGTCTTGTTGATGCGTTGCTGGAGGTGGCGGAGGTTGCATTGGTCGTATTACCTGCTGCGTGGAGGCACCTCCGAGATTCAAATTCAGCCCCGATATAGTGAACCCTCCTGGATAGTTGATTTGGGATTGAATAGGCAGGTTTACAGTAGTGCTTGGACCACCCCTCAGGACCCTTGAGAGCTCCGCTAGTTCTGCGTAGTTCCGCCCCATAGAGAACTGATAGTTTTCCGCCTGCATCATTGCCGGTGGCATGACACTTGCTCCTATTTCCAAGTTGTAGGGATTAACTGCTCTTGATTGATTCGAAGGGTACTTTTTCACCCCCGCACTCTTCTGGAACACACGGCAAACAACCCATTCATCCTGCTGGAACACATACTTTTTTCGTCAGTATAAATCTCCTCGCGTTGGAGACTGGCTACCTAGTTTTTTTGGACCAAGCTTCTTTCTCTACTTTCCTGTTTTAGTAATTTCTGTACCATGTCCTCTTGGCGAACTTATTTGCCAGATTAATATTAATAGGAGCGATTGCAGAAAAACACTACATAACAAGAGACAAAGAAGATCTTTCTTCAGCTTTTGTTTGCAATTGGTTTAAACCCATCAGCTTACTATGAATTGCTTCAAAAAAGTTCTTTCAGGTGGCCTTCCTGGCGTATGCTGATGATTTTACCATGAATTATGAACTTATCTCATACTAAAACGAAGGTAATGCAGCCCCGTACTCGAAAATGGTTTACAAGCCTAGTCAGATGGCGTAATGTAAACGAAGTTAAAAAATAAAAAACGGAAGAAGAAGTGCTGCATTTTGTTTTCATTGCTGTGAAGGGATGAGTGCATAGAGAAAGAATCAATGTAGATTTCTAATATGAATGAATGACGTGGATGTTAGCAATATACTCTCACTTTGCACTACTCAAAATGCTCGTACAAACTTCATTGTAAATTTACTTTATACCAGGTACTTTTATTTCCAGCTTCACGAACTGGAAAAATAGGTGACACAGGCATAAGCTTGATGATAACCAGAACCTAGCTACCTCCAAAAAGGAGGTTAGAACTCCTATAAGATTTGGAATGATATGACTTACGTACTTGGATATATATTTTAGTACCTTACATACTTTTCCATAGATCCAGGTCAGAAGCAATGATCTGATCAAACTATGAAGCAATACATACATACAGATGATGATGATGCATGAGCAGGGAGTATTGATTGGTACCTTGGTAGTTCTAAAAGATGATTTCGAGTGAATACGGTATTCATGCATGACCCAGTTGGTTTTCTCCCCTCTGGGAGCTCTCCCTCTGTAAAACACTAAGGTTTTCTTCATCCCAACCAACTCTGATGTGACGCTGTTGAAGATCTCCTTGTCTTTTCCTGTGGTTTTCCAGTAACCAGTGTTGGTTGCTCGATTTGTTCTTACTCCAGTTGGGTATTTTCGATCCCGAAGGCTGAAAAAATACCACTCTTTTTCTCCCATTTTGGCCTTCCCTGATTTGAACAAACGTTTTGAAAAGAATCAGACATCTAATAGTTAAATTTTATGCAAAGTTTGTCTTTTTGTTTTTTTGAACAATATATATATATATAAAATGATATATTTATCACAAGTTATGAATGCAAGTTGATGCTATTTCATCGTAAACTTGTACTTCCTTCCTTCCTTCCTTCCTTTCTTTTCTAAATTTCTTCCTGGGATTAAATTACTTACGCTACGTACGTTCGTTAAAGAGCTATGCTGCAGGTAAAACTTTCTATATTCGATGAAAGAGCATAAATATGACTTTGGGCCTTTATAATTTCTTTCAGAAGACTAAATTTGCCTTAGTGATGGAATATGCATATTACTATGAACTCAAATCTTCGGTATTGATGCTCAAACTTAATTTAGAACCAACGTGGATTAAGGATATTTAGAGATTAAGGAATAAAGAGGTATTAGGATAAACTACCAGGAAGGTCCCAGGGCTCGCACTTGTTAAGATCAACATCAGCAATTGCTCTTCCTGTAAAGCTAGCATCTGAAATCTTGTTCACAAGATAGTAAGTGATGAGCTCTTCGTCGGTTGGATGAAACCGGAACCCTGGCGGTAAGGTTTCTTCTTTTCCCTGTCCTTCCATTGCCATTTCCTTTAAGCTTTTCTTCTTCCCAACACTTTGCTCCTGTAGTAAAGGTAAAGACAAATTGACATAAAATGGAAAAAGGCAGTAGCTAAAGAAGCAACCAAGGAGAAGTGAAAAGAGTATGCGGATTGATTATCTTCCAAACTAACAGAAAAGAATATTGAAAACCCTTTAGGAACTTTAGTATAGCTTAGTTGTACGAAAAGAAAAACAAATTCTTCGGTCAGGGTTTGCTGATCGTTATCATCATATCATATTTTGAAATAATAGAACAAGGATTCTAGATCATAAGCAAGGTGTCAGAGTTGAAGAATTTAGCTACCTTGTGGGTTTTCTTACTTACCATGCACAAGAAACCGAGGAATTTAAGCTCCTGATTTGAAGAAAGAGAGCTGAGGGTATCTGTGAAGCTCTCACCTACTCTGGGTCTTCACTTTGAAGGTACAAGATAAATTTGGCCACTGACCACGTTCCTATTTTTATACATATATATATACGCTTTTAATCAATACACTAATATCAGTAGTATACATAGTAGAAAATTAAAATAGTTATAGTAATAAAATAGCGATGGATGACAAATTAACAAGAACAGGAAACCAAGGCATGCAAGTGCGAGTAAGACAAAGTCACGTAGATAATGTCGACTGCTGCACGTAAACCCCGTTTCACATTTCAGATTTCTTTCAGACCAAACAATCAGCATATATATTTGTATATGCCAGCTGCCAACATGCCACGTGATAGTGGACCTCTTGTCCTTTGGAATTCAATTCCGCCTACCTACCAATGGGTTCTTGCCACGTCGGATGGTCCAAATGCCACGGTGGGACCGCCTTTGAAATGGTAAGAGGAAGGAAGTGTCACGTGCCAAATGGATTAATTAGGAGAGGAGAGGAGAGGAGAGGCGAGGAGACGGGGCATGGGGTTTCCTGGGGAGCCAACCGCTGCCATATAAAAATGAATAATTCAAGGAACAGACGACCAATCTCCTGGATTCCCTACCCCTTTTCTTCTGCTGTTTCGGCTCCTTTAGTTTGTGCACATCTCCTTCATTATTTTTGGCTTTCACTCTAAAGGACATAATTTAAGGCGCTATGTATATCACACACCCCAGAGACAAGGTATCCATGCAACAGACCACCGTAGATTACACATGCATATAGAATAAAATAAAAATTATATGCAGAAACCAAACTGAGGAGTGGAGTTCATTTCAATTTGTCTGTTACATAAATTGCAAAACCCTGAGCCCATCATTTATTCTTTCACATGAATTCAAGGTTCATCAAAGTATATCTAATAATCGCTTTATGCATGCAATGATTTTTCTGTCTTCAAAGCTGAATTGTCCCTCCATTGTTTGACAATTTCAAAAATATAGGGTAGGGTGCTTTCTTGTTTGACTAAACGGTAAGCGAATTCCTTTAGCGTGCTTCCCATCAGACAGGAAGTTGCGGTGGCACAACCAGTCGTCCAGACTTCACCGCTGTTTGCTTATGTAAACGATGAAGTATATCATGCACACCTCATTCACGCAAACAAATATAATTATTTGCAACAATTTATTTATATATATATATATGCAGGCATTTTTGAGATGTATAAGATTCATAGCGATCTAATTATCGATCATTGCTTTATATGATTGATCATGACCTATCAAAAACCAGAAAGAACTCCTTTTTTCTTCTCTCAATATATATTCCATTCTTAATTTTTTCTTTTAGATATATATTCATTTAGGTTCTGAACATCTTGTGTTTCTCATGATCAATAGCAAAGACTTAAGACTGCAGCGGCTCTTAATTGTTCATGAAAACCAGGTCTATCTAACCCTGCATATATAGAATTAGTTTTGGACTTCAATTCTTCTCCCCATGGAAGGATAAGGGCATGCATGTCCCCAGTTTGCACGTTGAGTGACTAATTCTTTACTGAATGCAAGAATCAGTTTTCGTGTTGTTTAAGTAGAATAGTGGAACAGCTGATATAGAGATTCATAATCGTAACAATTAATCAATTTTTTTGTTAAGGGTGACTGTTAGTTATGATTTTGAGGAAAAAAAAAGTTAAAAAAATTGTAGTGGTATTGAATTTTGTTCCATGTACAAGACTTCCCAGCACATTTAAACAATTGTAGGAGTAGCCATCTATCCAAATCTTTTCTTTACTTATCTCACACTTCAAACATGAAAATTTCCATAAAGGTCTTGATCATGCCTACCTGTTCTGATATTGAAACTCACCTACTATATATCTCCAGATGATAAAGTTTTGTTGTTTTGCATCCTGATATTGAAACTAAACTAGATATGCTGATTCATGGCTACTACTTTTTTTTCTTTTCCCTTTAGATATATACTATTAATTTGATCTACTGACTCGTTTATCATCAGTTTGATATCAGCCATCCGCAACCTGCGCTAGCTTTTGCAGCCCTCTCCCCGAGAAATTCAGATACAAGCTTCATCCGAAATTATTGAGAAAGAGGCCGACGACCCCATATATTTGGTTCTTCCCCATGCAAATTACGTTCAACGAGACATGCTACTATAATTGTTTAGCTTACAGGAGATGATGGTGCCTAATAATTAAGTCTGCAATTGCAGAAGCTGAATAGTAATTAAGCATATACTTTCCTCAATCATCATCCATAGCAAATGGTGATCAGAGGTGGGTGATTAAGATCATGATCATCCATAGAAAATCGTTTGATATTATTGGTAGTTTATATTACATGAACACTATGTCAACAAGTGATCAAACATAGTAACAACAATTTAAATTAAACCAATTGTTATGCAATTTGTGAGCAATGATTGTCAAGGCTAAGTACTGATAAAGCCAGAAAAGGTAAGCCTGCAATTGTTCTGCCTAATGGAATCCAACTGCCACCAAAATTTCCAATCCATGCAGCTGGCGTGCTTGATTTAGTGATGAATAATGCCATTTAGCCAATTACCAGTTCGTAGCCAATATTATTTTATTGCTGTCAAGTCGGAAATGAAGCAGAAATGAGACATCTGTCTAAGAATAGGTAGAGACAATGAATCTCCAGACTAGTAAATTTGGCACAGAAGATTGCTTGCTTGTAGCTACTTGCTTGGCACTTCAAA
The DNA here is from genome assembly GCF_053813885.1 of Theobroma cacao. Classification (NCBI taxonomy): domain Eukaryota; kingdom Viridiplantae; phylum Streptophyta; class Magnoliopsida; order Malvales; family Malvaceae; genus Theobroma; species Theobroma cacao. The sequence goes on from NC_142647.1 coordinate 284,303, forward strand.
TTGCTATTAAACAGTTCATGTTTGAATGCATATTATACAAGAGATATAGTTACTTATATATTTATTTATGTATATGAGTTATATCATTTTGTTGAAGTTGTTGCATATAAGTCCTAAAAGATATAACGATACACATATGCACCATACTTCAAAATCATCTTGTTATTCTTAAAATTATAAAATAAGATTACGTGTTAATTTACATAAACATTAAAAAAGATTGTGAATCATTCACTTATTCAACACGATTCTAATATACGTGTTTGTTTTCTCTCGATTCACTCGTGATTAAGCTCTTATAATAATTCAACGACGACTTTAACGATGCATTCTCGGGGTAAAGTAGTTGTGCAGTAATTTTCAAAAAGACTCGTAGAACAATGACATAAACCCTAAAGTAGGTTTGGGAGATTCATGCTTGGCATGCTACTTGTCAAACACTTCAAAATATTTAAAGAAGGGCTGCTGCTTAATCTCACGGTTACGTCTTACCAGGTATGTTCCATAGGGCATGATAACAGCGATGAATCAAACTTTGAAATGGAAAAATGTGGATGATCATTCGTTGGTATGAATATATAGAAAAGATCAAGTAGAGTGCTGAGATGATTATTATTCCCAAAAGGGATGCAAAATATTCAAAGGAGTGGTTGCATGTCAAAACAAAATGATCAAATTAATTATACGTGGGATTATATATGCACAATCTTGGCCAAGTTTACCACACTAATTACAACTTGTACTTGTATCTAATCTTGTTTTGATTTTGTTCTGTTCCCCTCCCCCTCCCTTTCTCTATTTTTTTCCTCTGCAAACAAACAAGTTAGGCTTTAGTTAGCGTATGGTCTTGTTTCTTGTACATTTCTTGTCCAAAAATATAAAGTTATAGTTATGAATTTGCGCTAGGATTAGCATACGTTAGGTTGGAACTCGGAGGAGTCCACGTTCTACATATTTAGACTTAATATACAACATTCAAAGTTTCGGAGGGATGGAACAAGAATTGTGAAGCAAGGGCGCCCCGGTAGGGTGGTCGCTAATAAGTTTTATGTTCAGTGACTTTAGAGTCCACGGATCACCATACGTCTGAATTTACAACATATTCATTTGCTCCAACTGTATCATATTCAATTATAAAAGTACTTATATGATCATTGCTTGGTTCAATATGTAATGATTGGGCTAGAGGAACACGGAAAGGGTCGAGGTTTCAAACTTTGGTTGAGCCTAAGCGGGCCTACGAAGGGGTCCATATCATGGCTGATGCTCCACTTTTACCCAACAAAATACATGGGTCTTAACCCATTGTGATCATTTATCCCTGTCCCAGCAGTCTTCTTAATTTGCATGAGTGAACAACTTCCCTTTCTATCTCTATTCTGTCTGTCCTCCGGTATTTCCACATCAAAGTCACGCAGTCACATTTCCATACATATCTTAAATGGTGAAATATAAAGAGCTTCATTTGTTCCAAGTATCTCTATTCACTGAAATAAAAGAAAATGGCTCCAGCACATTTAAAACATTACGGCAACTCAGTACCTAAAACTGCTATATCCTCCCAAGTTGGAGGAGGAAGAGGACCTATAGCCTCCAACACCGGACGATCCATACCCTCCTATATGCGATGATGCAAATGTTGAACTATACGTGGTCTCTGGCAACTGGGAGTATGCACTCAACCCTGTGTCAACCTTGCTGTATATGCTTGGTGCGGGTTCCTTGTGACTGCTAATAAACTCCTGCAAAAAGAACACCACTTGAAGCTGTTAAAACGATATCTTACATGTTAAGACCTGAATTTGTACAGAGGGAAATGCACTCAACAATTACTATCTCATCTAACTTATGACACAGAATTGATGATAGCTACCTGGATTAACTGTTGGGCCATCTGTACTTGTGAAGTGGTGCCCTTGATTTCCACCGTAATCTCATCCGGTAAACCCCCACTCTCTTGTATTGTTAGGATTGCTCCACTCGCACGGCGAATATATGCAATATTTGATCCACCGACACCAATGATGTCCTCTGCATAGGACAATGGTACTTGCATCGTTTGCATCATCTAAAACAAAGAGTACCCATGCTAATGTTCAATCCAAAAAGAATAAGCCAACCAAAAAAAAGAAAAAGAAAAGAACAAAGAATTGGCCCAGAAGAATATAAAATAATAATAATTACAAAGAAACTGAAAGACTGGGAAGACATTCACACAATTCTTCTATCAATGCAACTGAAGCCAGAACAGTACACATAAGAAAGCCTCTATCATTTGAGATCATTTCCTAACTATCACCGGCAACAAATGGATGCAGAGGTATCCTGAGATACTATAAAAAACTTTCTTGAAATGAGCACATGTAGCATAGCAACACCAGCAGCAGCCATAATTTTGATGATTATGATTATCTTCATAATAATTACCTAAAAGCTCATTCTCATATGTTGATAATACATTGACAAACCTGTGTAACTATAGGAGCAGCAGCACGACTAACTCCACTTGAGCGTATTGCTCCAATTCCATGATCTTGTCCATATAGTGACAGTCCTGATGCAGGAATTTTGGGTTCTAGATGAGCTTCACGATCATATAAAGGATCCCGCTTCAATGACAGGGAATAATCAGAACCAATCCCAGTTTGATAAGCAGAAGCAGAATGCAGTGAGGACTGACTTCTATCAGTCCAGGCATCAACCGGACGCTCCTGTGATATTTTTGCATGGTACTGACAAAGGCATATGTTTCAGTACAGCTTGCAGTTTAACACTTACAACTCTGCAAACATGTAAAGTAGAAATTTCAGGTCTAACACTTACAGTTTTCTCAAAAATAGGAATGACGCTTTGATCAACCAAGAACTTCCTCAACTGTCCCAGTACAGCTTCTAATGCTTTAAGAACCTTCAATGCTTCACCGTGTATCTCCACAATTCTCTCATCCGAAGAAGCATAGGATGGCACTTCATCTGAAATAAATATAAATCTCAGAACCAAGCTGCTTTGAATTCAAGGGGAAAGAAATAAGGTACAGCAAATTTAGAAAAAGAAGTAAAATATACAGAAGATGGGGACTTGTTCAGAAATATACAACATGAGGGAAGAAAAGGAAAAGGAAGAAGAAGATACCACAAGAGGAGTTTATTTGATAGTTAAGGTGGGGGGTATTTAAACTCAAGACCTCAACTTTAGAGGTAGGGTGTGGCCACAACTAGGCTGTTGTCTCAGCCACCAAGATATCCCATCAAATTAGCAAATAGAAAACCAAGATTTGGGTTCTAACAATCAGCTAGGAAAGTCTTAATCCGAGTGGGTTAACGAGGTCAGTTTTCTTAAAATCCTTGCTTGGTTCTAGTAGATAACTAATTTAAGGAACCATAAACAGGTAGTGTATATGCAAACAAAAAGCAAACCAAAAGGATGAAATGCAGAAGTCAGGCATTGGCTTGCTTGATTTTGCCTTTTAAATTGAGATGTCTTATGAAATGGTAATCTTATTCAATTTCATTCTACCTTTACTCTTACTGACACCATTCTCGCACTCAGTGGAGGTCATTTCCTTAATTTATGGCGAGCTAAATACATGTCGATCCCACCTAAGTATAAGTAGTCAATGCTAAAAGAATTCCAATAAGAAGGGAAACGAAAAACTAAAAACATGTAGAATGAAACAGAGGTCCCCAGTAAGCAAGAATAATAGAGGCCCACCACACCAGAAAACTGATAGAGCGACACTTAACATCAAGCAAAGCCGCAAAGAAGAAAATCAACATTGGTAGTTTAAAAATTGTGATGAAGAAACAATATAGAGACTGAAGAAAAACATCATTGAAGCTGTTCCATGCAACAATTGTAGCAAATGTTTTGCAAAAAGAGTAAAATTGCACCTTCTGATAAAACCCGGACAGAAGCATCAGTGGCCTCCTGAATAGATTTAATAGTTGAGCCTTGCTTCCCAATCAAATTGATTGCTTGGGAAGATGCCACCAATAACCTTATAGAACAAAATGCTCCCCCGGCAACGTCACCTTCATTAGTTGATAGACCAACCACACGTTTAAAAACTCTTACAGCAGCATCCATTGCAGGGGAGAGTGAGAAATCTGGCTCTTCTTTTCCAGATATTAGAACCTAGAAAAGGAAAAAAAACTTTGCCCTAGGTAAGTAAGACATAACTACGCTGCACAGAATGAATAACAATTAATAAGAGAAACAAATAAAAAGATGGAATTTTTTGGTTGTGGGAAAAACCCTAGAGTTATTGTAGGAATTGAAGAAATGGAGGGAAAAGGTAACAGACAATGCGATCAGGAGTGCCAAGGGGGCCTTCGAGGATGCGAATGCGAGCACGAGTTTCGTCGCACATCTTCTTCACGAGTTCTCCCTTGCGTCCAATGATGCTCCCAACCTTTGAAACCGCCACAATCAACCTGAACACGTTGCATCCTGGCCACCCGGGCCACTTCTCCACCGTCGCCTTCTTAATCTCCAATTCTTCCTCTTCTTCTTCTTCTTCTTCTTCTTCTCCCTCTTCTTGCTTCGCCGTTACTTGTTCTGCCATAGCCGCGGTCGTCGCCGGAGGTGAAGGAGAAGGAGCGTCGGATGCGGGTGGTTCGGCGCGGACGCTGATAGAAGTTTCGTCCTTGCTATTGTTGTTAGAAGCCATTGAATTTTTATTTCGCGAGCTTGTTCTTTGTGCTTGCGCTTTGCGAGAGTGAAAAGAATGGCTTTGAGTTGAGCGGTGTCGCAGTTGGACAAATGCTAAAGCTTTGCTTTAGGAGTTCAGTTTTCGCTAGGACTTAATGCCCACCTGTCATCGGCAAAATTTGAGGTTTTTATTTATTTATACTACAAATTTTGAGGTTTTTATTTATGTATTTCTTCTTCCTTTAAATAATTAAAAAAATTACTTTTCATGAATTTTTTTTTTTAAAATAACTTTTTCTTATATAATATTTAAAAAAATTTTAAATAAAATTTTTTACTACATTCAACCAAATTTTTATATTTTTAATTTAGATAAAATAACTCTTAATGACAAATTATTAATTAACAATATTATCGTTGTTACATAGCATCATTCATATTAATAAATGATATGGTTACAGACATTTCACCGTTCACTTCAACCTCACATCATCGCTGAATGAACATACAATTTCTATGAGAAGCTCTGACTATTTCTTTAAAAAATGAAGGAGTTACAAAAGGAAACATTGCTAATGTACCTATCTCAGCTGAAGCATGGAATAGATGGACTCTTCAGCTCTAAACTTCCAACATCATCACATACTACTAAAACAGTAAACATCTGATTGCATATTTGATTTAAATGGAGGTTGCAGCTTGACAACCATCGAGCAATGGGGGTACAGTAAATGAATAAGTTTGTACACCCAGGCCAGAAGCTTATGAAAGCAACTCAGTGATCCACATATAAAAAGATCAAATAGGAAGGAAAAGTTACATTATTGATGAAGCTTCTCAAACTATCAGCACCAAACCACCATTTGCAATTATGTCCTACAGCTGATGGACAGGATTGGATTGGTTATCTTTTTGTCAGCTATGGAGCCACCAGATGATCTCTCTCCAGTCTCCGCTATGCAGAATACCTTGTAGTTGTAGAGACCAAATAGGGCTCAAGAAGCCTCCTTTTGCAGCCATCTCCATCGTAGGGGACCTTGGTGCTTCATAAACCAGATAGATACGAGTACTCAGTAGAAGATAAAAGTACAAACCCATGTTTCCGTAAAAAATATAACAAGCTATAGATTATGTGCAATGCAATCTTACTTCATTTCCAAATTGGGAATCTTCACTACTAAAAGGGCCCTCAAAAACATTGCCACCAGCCCTGCCCTTTTTTGCTGGATGATGAGCTGAATCTACCATACACATACAATGGGAAGCTTGAGAAGATGAAGGTTAATGTAGCCCCCCATTCTTTTCTATATTCCAGTAAAAACACATAGCCCGTTCTTCATTTTTTTAAAAAAAATATGTAGCCCCATTTTAGTCCTGGGAAGAGACTAATTAGCAACTATGTCTAGGATTTTGGAGAGCTATTCCATTCCCCAGAATCACAAATTATACTAGAAATCAAAATGCCTAACAAATAAAGATAAATTTAAACAAATACCTTGGTCCTCAGGTGTCTTGGAACAAAAGGTTTTGGCAGTCTCAAAGCATTTAGTTTTCCTCATTCTATGCAGTGCTCTTGCTCACTGTTAATTCAATTTCCAAACCATGAGGTGATTTAAACCTTACTTCGGGATCCCTCTGATCAAGCAGGATGTGTTGTAAACTGGAGGTTATCCCTATCTGATGCAACTACCAGTCTTAATCAGCCTTCAGTTCCTGCCAAGCACCTGGAACTGAATGATTACAGGAAAGCTTTATGGATTCAAACCACATGCTCATGTGCACGAAAGAGAGAGATGCTAGAAATTACCATTAACTTGTAATAAATACAAAATAAAAGAGAACTTCAGCATATTAAGAAAAAAAGCTTAAATAGACGGTAAAAGACGCATACCTCCTTAAAGAACACATGTAAGACTCAGCCTCCAAAATCCCAAAACACTTGACATCATTCAAAACTTGGACTTTCGAAACCATGACTTGAAAGCAAAAATGGGTGTTGCTTTTCTTGATACCCGTATCTGATTAAAAAGGATAAATCATTTTTTCCTCATCAACCACTTCTGATAGAGAGCAAATGTCTTAGTCAGAATTCCTCAATTTCCACTACTTTTTAATAAGTTTCTCATAGGGAACATGATCAATTTGTACACCAGATCTCTGAATCTTGGCAAAAAGCTCTTTTGCCTCCCTCAGGTTACCTCTCTTCCAGTGACCTCTAATCAGTTCTGTATAAGTTATTATATCAGGTTCACAGCCTCCTCTCAGCATCTCATCATGTAATTGGAGTGCAAAATCAAGCTGTCCAAAGTTAGAAGCAGCACCTATCAATAAATTATAGGTAACCACATCTGGGAAAAGGCCATTTAAAAGCATCTCCTTTTTCACAGAATATGCACTTCGTAAATTTCCTCCTTTCACTAGTGCATGAATTAATGCATTAAAAGTAAATATATTTGGTGAAACACCAAATGATAGCATTTGATCTATAATAGATAATGCATTTCTAAAATCTCCACATCTTCCATAACCATGAATTATAAGGTTCCATATAAGAGGCACTGGCAGTATGGACTTCTTTAACATGCTGAGAAGAAACTCATTAGCTTTCACAATATCTCCACAGGAACATAGGCCTTGAATAATTACTTTATAAGAAATCTGATCTGGAGCAATACCCATTCTTAACATAACACCATGAATGTGACAAGCCTCATCAAATTTTCCCTCCTTGCAGAGAGCACTTACAAGTGTGTTATAAGTAACAACATCAGGAAGTAAACCTCTTCTAAGCATTTCACCACAGTATCCGTAAGCAACCTTCCTGTTCTGACTCAAACAAAATCCGTGAATAAGGACATTATAAGCAACAACATCAATCTGAATATTCTTTTGAAGCATCTCATCCCAATATCCAAGAGCTTGAACCATATCCCCACTCTTAAAACTGCCATCCATAAGTATAGTTGAGGTTATCAAATCTGAAGTTGCTTGCGAATTGTCATCGCTTAAAATCTCTCTGAGAAGCTTCATAGCATCTCTTAATAGACCTCTCTTCAACAATGCATGCATAAGTATGTTACAAGTAACTCTATTTGGCCTAATAGAACAGCTGGCCATAGCGGAGAAAAGATATAGAGCTTTATCCATATCATCTATAAGACAGTAGCCCTTGATAAAAGTGTTGTAAGTCACATGGTTTGGAGGTGGACCCTTTTCTATCATCTCACGAAAAAGCCAATCTGCTTTCTTCATGTCACCTATTTTGCAGAGGCCATTTAGAAGATAATTGTGTGCAAGTACATCAGGAATAATACCTTTCTGTATCATCTTCCTCCGCAACATTAGAGCTGATCCCAACTTCCCGTCCAAACATAAAACCTGAATTATGGCTTCACCATGGTCCTCCCTTAACATCTTCCCAAGAAGCCTTGTAGCATCTCTCAGAAGATGTCTCTTGCACAATTTATGCACAAGCATACTACATGTAACCCTATTTGGCCCGATACCATGGCTAGTCATAGTGGAGAACATATAAAGGGCTTTATCCACATCATTTGAAAGGCACCATCCCTTGACAAAGGTGTTGTAGGTCACATGGTTGGGAGGTGGGCCAATTTCTAGCATGTCCCTAAAAAGCCAATCTGCCTTCTCCATGTCACCCTTTTTGCACAAGCCATTTAGAAGATAATTGTGTGTAAGCACATCAGGAATAACACCTTTCTTTATCATCTCCCTCCGTAACCATAGAGCTGCTCCCAACTTCTGCTCCAAACACAAATCTTTAATCATGGCTATCTGTCCAGCATTATCATCACTTAAAATCTCTCCGAGAAACTTCATAGCATCTCTTACTAGACCTCTCTTCAACAATGCATGCATAAGTATGTTACAAGTAACTCTATTTGGCCTAATAGAACAGCTGGCCATAGCTGAGAAAAGATAGAGAGCTTTATCCATATCATCCATAAGACAGTAGCCCTTGATAAAAGTGTGGTAAGTCAAACGGTTTGGAGGTGGGCCTTTTTCTATCATCTCATGAAAAAGCCAATCTGCTTTCTTCATGTCACCGATTTTGCACAGGCCATTTAGAAGATAATTGTGTGCAAGTATGTCAGGAATAATACCTTTCTGTATCAGCTTCCTCCGCAACATTAGAGCTGATCCCAACTTCCCGTCTGAACATAAAAACTGAATTATGGCTACACCATTGTCCTTCCTTAACATCTTCCCAAGAAGCTTTGTAGCATCTCTCAAAAGATGTCCCTTGCACAATTTATGCACAAGTATACTACATGTAACACTATTTGGCCTGATACCACGGCTAGCCATAGTGGAGAACATATAAAGGGCTCTATCCGCATCATTTGAAAGGCAACATCCCTTAATAAAGGTGTTGTAGGTCACATGGTTGGGAGGTGGACCAATTTCTAGCATCTCCCTAATAAGCCAATCTGCCTTCTCCATGTCACCTTTTTTGCACAAGCCATTTAGAAGATAATTGTGTGTAGGCACATCAGGAACAACACCTTTCTTTATCATCTCCCTCCGCAACCATAGAGCTGCTTCTAACTTCTGCTCCAAACACAAATCTTTAATCATGGCTATCTGTCCAGCATTATCAGCTTTCAAAGTGCGTACCTTGAGTCCTAACTTTGTCAATGATATATTTTCCCTGAAAAATCTCATATAGAAATGAAAGACATTATAGGTGAGAATTTTCTCATTTATAAGTCATTGAATCATCCATGACCAACACTCTCGAAATGCTTATGTAAAACAATTGGAAGGTCTTAATTAACAATCAATCAATCCTGACATAAAAGATAAATATTAAAAACAATTTCAAGATCCCAAGAGCAAGATCATTCTTAACATCAACATGCAGCCTTGATTTAAAGAAGTTTAACCAGATATCAACATATGTATATTATTTATACCCAAAGGCAGATAAAGCAAGTGTTACTTCAACTATGAGTTCAAGTCTTCAAGATGCTTAAAATGTATATTTGAAACTCTTAAAAACAAAGTAGTATATCCAATCTATTAGACATTATAAAAGTCATAAAACTCACAAAGTAGGCCTATGATTTCAAAAGAGGAAAAAAGAAATAAACTATCTTTATCACATATTGCATATAACATTAATTTAGTGTTCACTTTCTCTTTTGAGCCATGTTTGTTAGATTGACACAAGTAAGTCATAACATTGCGCTCAAGCAAAAATAAAATGCATGAAGCATTCAAATTTTGATTACAAATCATCAAAGGATAATAGGAATCACCACATGATTGTTTCCTTAGTTTTCATTAAACTCATTGGTTGTATGAGATGAGCATGGAAACAATATTAAATGATTGTGCAATTCTCCTGTTTCAAATTTTAGAAGGAGAAGAAAAGAAGCTGTGATTCCCAAACAAAAAAAAAGAATCAAAAGCTAACCTCATCATTTTCAAACGCTCCAAACTCTCCTTTAGTGTTGCATCTAACACATTGAACACTGCCTTTGGGTCTTGTTTGCCATTGAAATCTTTCTTCTTAAAAAACCAATCTTGAGTTCTCAACTGATAATGATCACTGGTAGCTGGCATGAGATCTCCAACAGCTGAAAGTGGATTTTCAACCTTACTAGCCCTTCACGAATTTTCAGGTCCATAAATTAGAAAACAAAATGCAAGGCAAGGTGCAATATGCTCAACAAAATGAACTCCATAAAATGTTTTCTTTAGGCTGATTAAAATTTCTATTGGATGGTTCCATCCAAAAAACAAACACTTTTGGGAAACTCAGAGTGGTTGTTTGTCTATATTGGGAATTGTTAAGAGGATGAGTCCTGTTTGTTGGATCACTCTGTAGGTTATTCTTTGTTCTATCACGTAGTTTTTTAAGTCTCCTCAGTTAAAGTTTAGCTGCCTACCCCAAGTACCCTTTTCCTTGTCTTGGACTGTACCATTAATACATTTACATAGCAAAAGTTAAAACAGCAAATCAAATTAAAGCAAAGATGGTTAAACAGCTACAAGAACATTGCAGATTCTTCAAGTTATTTTCCCCACAAAATATAACGATATAGCTGAACTAAACTTGGAAGGGAGATTAATCTGGAAATTAAAACAAAAAAGTTACCTTGCATTTGGATTAATGCTCAAAATGTTGGCCACCATCTGCGCAACATTGTACTTAATGGAATCGAGTGCTTGATTCAAGAACCGAATCAGAAAAACATGAGACGATGAGCATGGCATTGATTCCCCACAGGCAATTGCTAACTGGATAAATTCAAAAAACCATTTTCTTTTTACCTTTCAATACTTCTTTTTTACAAAGAAGAAGAAAAAAGAACAAGGGAACTCACGGCCATTGGATTAACGTCCTCGTAGGGCAAGGAATCTCAGTAGCTTCTAACTCTGCATCATCACTTCCTCTTCGTTCGCGGTTGCCCAGCCACGGTTGAGGCAGAAGTCGGAGGAGTTTTGCTCCGTTTTCTCTTTTCCCTGGGCTTACCGGGTTTCCTTGGATTTTGGACCTTGACTTCGAATGGGCTGGGACCTTAGCCCAAACCCCTCTGTTTGGAGGTAAGTTGGAGATTCTCACGTACACCTGCAGTGCACAATCTCCGGATACATCAGCCCACGTGGCGCCTATGTTAAAAAGACAAAACGAAAATCACTCGCTAAGTGCAACCCACATCCGCGGTTTAAAAGGCTAACCGCTCCTTCACCTTTCTATTGCAACTTGTAAGTTGTAGAGTAGAATTCCAGCAAAAGGAAAAATCTTTACTTCAATTTCCCGGTAATTCTAATTTCTGAAAGATGTTCTTGTCTATTTTGTTGCTTATTTGTTTTAGACAAAGATTTGGTTCTGTCGGTGAAGATGCTGCATGTCTCTGTCTCTCGACAAAAGTTTAATTTCTGTTCCGTTATATATGTTGGAATCAATCTAAGCCATGACTTTGATTATTCGCTAAAAAATGGATAAACTGGATTCGCTACTTGAATATTTGTGAGATATAGACATGTTGCAAATGATTGAACTTTCTTGTAAGATACTCCACTAGGTGTTCATTGACAAACAATATACTCGAAAATTTTAGATTTATTATTTGTTTTTGTTAAATTTATCATTGTTTATTGGATATAATCTTATTTTTGCGAACATGCACACTTACTAAATTCTAATCGGTGAATTTTTGCTCTTGGTGTGTGCTGAAACGATCTGCAAATGTTGAAACCAATGTTCTGTTAACAGTGGTGGCAGGAATATGTTTGTAGAGCACTGGCAGGGTTTGGAATGTGGTGAAATCCTTCACGGTGGATCAAAGCTGCTGACTGCCAGCAATACATGTATGACTTCTGAACCAACTCTGCCTTGCAAACGAAGGAAGCTTCTGAATAACGCCATTATTGTGTTTCCTGGTGAGCCAGAAGCAGATGAACTGCCTTCATCTACAGTCAGCGGAAGTCCTTCAAAGACTCAAATCTTGTATGGAAATAATTTGGTTGCTACAGGTCCTATTACTGCTGCACACAAATATGAAAGAGATCTAGTTGGTTCTGATGCTCTTGCAAATTCACAAGGGCTTGATAGTGGTCCTGGTTTAGACATTAAATTATCTATGAGTTTTGACCATGATTCTGAATCACAGTTGATACTCTCTGATAAAACGAGTAGATCTGATAGTTTTCATTTACTGGAAGGCAAGATGGGGGATTGTTTTGGTGTTACTAATAAGACTGAAGTCAATAAACCCTATGGTGATATTAAAGGAGTAGAGGAGGTAAAGGAAGACCACTCTATAAGAGATCTGTGCATTTCTGTTCTCAATAGTCAAGGGTTGCCTGTAAACGAGTGGTCTAGTACAAGTAGTCCTTTCACACAACCTCCAGAAGTTTGTAATGATTGGGCTTTTACCCAAACTTGTAAACAGTGTGGTAATTCTGAAAGTACACTGGAAATGTTACTTTGTGATCATTGTGAAGAGGCATATCATATATTTTGTTTGAACCCTAGGTTAAAGAAGTTGCCAACAGATGAGTGGTTTTGCCATCACTGTTCAAATATGAATTCGAAAGTTCTCCAAGAAACTTCCTTTCTTAAATCACCTATTCCAAGTTGGAGGAGAGCAACAGCTAAATTTGAAATGGGTCCAATAGCAATCATGTTGAAATACCCTGAGCCATACGTGTCCCATGTCAGAATTGGCAAACCATTCCAAGCAGAAGTTCCTGAGTGGTCTGGTCAAGTTCCTAAGTATGTTATACCTTTAGATCTACAAAGTAATATTATACATGTTAGCAAGCATATGTTTCTTGTACTTGTTCCTCTTTCCAACTTTTAATTTAGAGTATTCTGTGATGGTTATATAGGAGCCAAGTTCTAGTGCTATGGTAAATATCCAGACAACTTCTACTTGATCTTGCTATCTAGCTCTTTTATGAATACTCCTACTATGTGGATTTATTGGTGAACTGAAGTTTTAACAGTATCCTTTCTTTTGTAATACTGTTTTCTTTGATGGTGCAGTGATGATTATTTCTTTGGTGAGCCATTGGAATTGGATCCAGCAGAAACTGTTGCTTCAAATGTAAGAAATCTTTTTCAGCATGGCTAGTGGATCTTCTTTGGCTGTAAAGCTTCGACTTTGAGAATAGCTAAATCTTGAAAATAGGATTTGGGAAATATTGGGGTGGAATAACAGGTATTGTGGCTTCTCAGGTCCACTGGTCAGACTGGTTTTCCAAGTCCAATTCCTTGAGTAATTGGCTCCAATGTCGAGAAGTCCATTATGATGATGCAAGAAATTGTGTTGAAGGAACTGCATGTGGGAAATGGCGCAGGTAAATACAAATGCATACTTTCTCCTCTTTTCCTATCCTGTAGGGATGCAAAGTCCACCTGGATCACAAGTGTTAGAGGAAATTCTAAAACAATTGTGAGAGCAATTCTACCAGTTTGTCTTTTGTTAACTTCCCTAAAAATAGAGGAAAAATTTTCATGGTAATTCTACCTCCCTGCTGCTATTGTTGTATGGGCTAATGCTCATAAGATTTGTTGTAATAAGAAGGCAAAATCTCTATCATATCATTTTGTGACTGATATTGTCACGATGCAATAGGTACATAACTTTATGGAGCACAGATATGAAGTTCTTTTATTTTCTTATCATATCATTTTGTGACTGATATTGTCACGATGCAATAGGTACATAACTTTATGGAGCACAGATATGAAGTTTTTTTATTTTCTTTAAATGAGAAGGCACATTTTGCATCTCACTGGCACTTTATCAAATTTTTTTCCCTTATCCAATGTAATTGTGCACTTAAAAGTAAAAAAAAAATACATGCATCACTTTCATACATCCCTTTTACTTACTTGAAGCCCTGATAATACAGGGCACCACTTTCTGAAGTCCAAACTGATGACTGGGACTGTTCTTCTGCTGTTGTTTGGGACCCAGCCCACGCTGATTGTGCTGTTCCTCAGGTATTCTTCTAGTCTTCTCTATTATTTTGAACACTTCCTGCTTAGTAAGAGGTTTGCTCTGCTACATTCTGTCTTGCATGTTACAAGAGTAGATATGTCGTGTGGTGTGCCTGTGAGTATGCACTTTAAATCGTCATCTACTTTTCCATGCATTTTTCTTCGTAAATCTTAAACAGTTTTTCTATTGTATTTCACTAGTAGTGAGCTTAGTTCTTACCAAAAGCTTAATCTAGACAAATGAAAGCACTTTGAATGAACGAACTTTATTTCTTGGGTATTTTTGTTATAAGTAATGAACATTCTAGAAGGTCTGTTTTTTCCATAAACAGATTCTCTTTCTTCCCTCCTTCTGTTTGTAATGGACCTTATTATTACATAATGATATAGTTTTATCCTTTTTCTAGGAGTTGGAAACAGAACAAGTTCTAATACATTTGAAGTACATAGAACAGGTATGTCCCCTTTATTTACGATTCTGGAGCAGTTTTTGGGAATATGTTGCTGAGAATGTCTTTCTGGTTAGGCTATTGGAAGTGTTGCATTTGATTTATTTGACAAACACAACCTCATTGTTTAACATTGTAGTTTCTTGGGATTTACCTTCTGTCTCCACTGGCTATTTTTTACTTGGCCTGGTTTCTCTATTGTTAATTAAAATTTGGCTTATGGTTCCATAGTATAATTAAGTTATCTAGGACAGGGTTGGTTTATCATGTTTTGTCATGAAATTTAAGAAATAACACTATGTTTCCACGACTGCTAAAGTTAGAGGCTTGTGCTATATGGATTACAGTTTTGCTTATTGATTCATGCTTTATAATTTATATTAACAATTCTCTTACCTTCTGTCAATGGCTGTGTAGCTGAGATCTCACTTTGGTGCCAAAAGGAGAAAGACTTGAATATCACTATTACAAATTTAGAGTGCAGTGGTTGTTTTCCAAATCTGAGGTGAGTGTTCATAAACTACAAGAGATTGATATCTCAAAGTTTCGATTAATAAGAATTCCTTTTTGAATACCTTTTTGTCTTTGCAGAAGACCGGCGTAGATCTTTATACAGGCAAAAGGTTTAGCAATTCCACAGGAATCAACTTGGTTTCATTGTAGTTATACAATATACACAACAGTTGCCAGATGGAGCTGCTGTTGTAATTGTCACCCAAAAATGTTCAATTTTATACGCCCTTGATCTAGTTCGCGCCTGTAGTTTCCCCATACCATGCTGATGCTGGGTGAATGTCCATTCTTTTCAGCCACTTGGCTCCACACACAAACATAATTTTTGTTTAAACTCAAAAATAATGAATGCTATATTACCAATTCTTATCATCTTTCCAAGGTGAAATTGATCGAAAGAAATGCGAGAATGATATTTAAAAGATATTCAGAATATGTAAAATATGTTTCCCCTTGGATGTTTTTCCTTGTTTCATCTCCTGTGTCCCTGGAACTGTCTCCCACCAGATTTGCTTCTTCTCCCCACGCTTTGATTATGATGCCTGTTAGTGTTCCCGAATTTGAGAGGTACAACTTGCTCAATATATGATTTTCCAGGAAAGTTCCTCTTATCTCTGGGAAGGGCAAGAAGCTCTGGTAACCAATACGCCACATACTCGCCTTCAGGGTCATATGTTTGTGCCTGAAAAATCATTTATCTTAACAATATTTTTGCTTAAAAGAACTGATGTAAGCAAACTAATCTAAATGCAAGTAGAAAATTTGTTCAGAAATTTAGATATCAAAGTGCACGTACTTGCTTTGGGATGCTGAAATAGCGATCTTCTCTAGGGTCATTTCCAACTCCTTAGAAGAAGGAGCAGTAGTTAATGTTAGGATAAGACCTCAGGCTAGCTAGATTCTAAATATAGATGCTTAAGAAAGGAAATGCACATGTGAATTCACCTGCACCATACGTCCAGTTTCCATAGTTGGAACATGGGTCATAATCTAAAAGGCATGTTTCGAACCATTCTGCTCCCATACGCCAGTCAATTCCCATGTCTCGAACAAGAAAGGAACATACAATCTGCAGATGAGTAGACTAGCCATTGGTAATGTTGCAAACATGTTTAACAGCATGCTGGATTCCCAGAAAAACAAAATGAAGATGTAGGTGTTATCTAAGGATTGTTTACCTGCCGGCCTCGATTTGACATGAATCCAGTGGCTGAGAGTTCCTTCATGTTTGCATCTATAAGAGGGTACCCGGTGCAGCCATTTCTCCAAGATTCAAACAATTTTTGTTCTTGACTCCATCCCCTTTCCGCTTTTCTGGGGCCACCTACAATAGCTAAATTTGTCAAATGATATGATAATGACCATTGATTCATATGCATTTGTTCAAAGAAAGTTGGTCTTCTACTCAAACAGTGACAGAATTTCACCACAAAAACATTAATTTACTCCTAAAGAAATTCAACTAATTTCGATCTTTACCTAAATGGAAAATTGAATTCCCATATTTGATCGAAAGAAATCTGAAGTAATCCCTCCATATCAATTCAAACAACACCCTGCAACAAATTTCATACTGAGAAGAGTAAGGAAGGAAATGTTTTCCGCTGACAGCAAGAGCAATGGAAGGTACCAGTATGTGGAGTCATTCGCTAGCCTTTCCTTTTCATATCTCTTTACCTAATAGCATTAACCAAAATACCTGCCTGAGTTAAAATCATCATTTCCATCATACAACATGGTTATGTAACAACAGCAAAGGAAAAGTTCAGAAAGTTTGCAAACCTCTTCATATATGAATCGAGGAGAGAGACTTCCTGAAGCAAGCCATGGAGAGAACTTCGTTGAGTAATCAGGTCCTAACATTCCGTTCCTTGTCTCCTTGTATACTTTTAACGAGTCCTATAAACGCATGCAATTGAGACTGATTAAGGAAGGCAGCAAAATCTGAGCAATTTTTTCTTTTTACCTCCCTGTTATCAACTGCCCATGTTATAGTATTACATTCTCCGTCTAACACATATCATGCAAGTAAATTGGTAAATGAGCCAATTCATCTTGCCTTCTTCCAGAAGTACTCTGATACTCTGCTCAATGCAGCAGTTTCGCCTCCCAAAAATCTCATTCCTTTTGTAGCCTGTCATTTGAAGAAGAATAATAAAAGAAAAACTCATATAAACACTATCATTCTCAATGCTTGTTGAATATTTGTATGCATACTATATATGGCATGTTAGCTTGCCTTTTCTGATTGAAGTCCAAGCTGCTCAATTGAAGGAACATGTCCCCAGTCATCGATACTAGGAGCTGGCCCAAGAGATTTTGGAAGTCTGATGCACCCTCGTATGGCACATTTGGCTTCAACAGACTGCAAGTGTTAACTTCTGTTAACAATATCTAACACACACAACCTTCTTACAGTCATTCACACCAAACCATGATGAACCGAAAATGACAAAATGTAGAATCATGCCTTACGAAACTGAGTATACACGTCTGGCAAACTGCTGATACTGATTGGAAGGTCATCTAAGTGATACATGGTGCTGCCCCATATAAGTTCTAGCTTAGGATTGTGAGTTGAACTTGAACTCGTAGAATTCCCTTGAGCAGGTGATAACACCACCCCTCTCAGACCTCGCGTGACCAGTCTTTCAACTTGTAGCTCCTCACTGCAGGTTTCTTTATGTGCATATACCTGATTAGATTAGTATTCAAAAATGCGCATTATGTAAATTCAATGACTCAGAAAGAAATTATAAACCATAGATTCATTTATAGCTTGAAGTGGTAGGCACTCAACTGTGTGAGCTCCAAAAGCTTTTGCAAGAGAAGGAAGAATGTCCTCTGGCTTCCCACGTTGAATGAGAAGATCAAGGCCCTTCTTCATCAAATTCTTCTTCAAATCAGCCAAGCATTCAATAATAAATTGCGCTCTCAAAGCTAGCAAGAAACAAATGGAAAGAAAATAGAAATGAATAAAATAATAGTATTATTAGTAATACTAATGGCGGATTCAGAAATGATACCTCCAGTCTTTGGGAAACCAAAGCAATAGGTAGTCTCAAAGAGACGAGGATCGATGCAGTAAACAGGCAAAATGGCCTCAGAAGAAACCCAAGCCTTAAACAAAGCCTCGTTGTCTAACACTCTCAGATCATTCCTATACCAAACTATGGAAATCCCTTTCCCGTTCCTCTTCACTGTCTTTGATGAGTACCTTTCAAAGGTTTTCTCCGCAATGCTGTCCATTTCATGGGAGTCTAGTCCCGGGACCTGGTAGATTGTAGAAGAAGAAACGGATTTGGGTTCGGATTTTGAAGTGGAATTCATGATTTGGAAGCCAAGACGGAACCTAATATGACTTGAATATGCAAATATCGAAGACGGGTAGATCAGTTTTCTCTGTGAAAGTAAAGAGGATGAAGGAAGAATGGCCATGTTGCATGTAGTTGGGGCTTTGTAGCTGGCAAACTATTAAGCAGTTAGGCAGTTGAAATGTGGATATGAAGGACGTGGCGCTTTCTTAACCTGTAGACAGGTTCTTAAATTTCTCAACGGATTTGTCTCAATAGCAGCCACAGCTTTGTCTTTCAAAAAGTAACCCAGACTTGAATGACAGCAGATGACAAGCTCTAAGCCAGCTTTATTATGCAGCTTGGCCCACTTCAGGCTCCAACTCCCTTACAGTTTGGGGTCCAATTCATGATCTACAGACTGTCCTGTGCCTTTTTTATGAAAAAAATAAAACATGCTTGTAAATTTAGCAAGGAAGCTTCCTTGACAAAGGTGCAGTCAAGGTTTGCTTTCCTATTTTGGAAAAGAAAGATGCATAGTTGCACTAGCATCATCTCTTCTTGAATCATATGAACACATCTCGTCTAATTTATGATACAGAATACAGATATCATTAGACAATTTCTGCTTCTCGACCATACTGATGCAGCATTTTGGGCTATTCGGGTTTCATGTCTTTCGTTTCATCGTATGTATGATGTTGGATCTTGACATCAGAATAGCTACTCATTTGACTAATCAAACTTCCCCAGGATAAGCCTATCCAGATAGAACCTGCTGCTGGACAAAACTGTCGAACTAGGAATGCCAAAAGTCAGAGCAATCATTGATCAAGACAACGCAATTTTTCTTGGTAACATTCACTCCATTCAACCAACAAATTTTCTTTCTTGTTTGTTCATAGTTTACTCAACAATTAGATTGCCTTGAACATGAAGGAAAAGTTTTTTACACCTACAATTTTGTATGGTTCAGTGATGCAAGATGTCTCTAAGCTGCAAGTAGATGATACAATAAAGGCATCAGTTACATGGTGAGGGCTTCAACGAGCTCCAAACTTTGTCTATGCCTCACCAAAATTGTTGCGTCAGTCTGCAGCAAACACAGATAAGTCCAATCTAGTCCATTTGCTGCAATTGCCAATCACAAGAACAGGAATGCAGGTTTTCATGAAAACTTCAATCTGCACATGCAGAAGTGAAATGATAGAAAAGGAAAGTACCATTATATAACCAGAAAAAGAAATAGATAGACAAAAGAAGTGCAGTACGGGTACATACGTCTATTACTAGCTAAGGGTTCAATTAAGGCAACAGGGTCACAAAGAACATGGTAAGAACAATGCTACACTGACGGAAATGAAGACTGTAGATTAGCTAACTATTAAGTAATCTTAACTCACTACCTGTGACAAATGGAGTTAATCTTTCTGAAGGCCTGATAATTAATGATAAACCTGAACAAGTGAACATAAGATTTCAATTTTATATCTTGGAACAAAAAAAGGGGGAAAATGAATGAAGAGATTTCGTGCCTAATCACATGCATGGTGCATTCCTAGTGGCTTGTTTTTTAACGTGGGCAAAGCAACCACCAATCACCAACCTAGCCTTATTCTACGACCAGGAATGATGTAAAAGATTGGGAAAGAGAGGGGAAGAGCTGAAAAGAGCATTTCAGTTACCATATCCATAGCATAAGCAAATAGTGTAAAGGAGGAGAAGCATCAGATAATGATTTCAGAATTACCTAAGTGCCATGATTCACAACATGAAGATGGCTAATGATGATACTTTTGTCCTTTCAGAATAGTCCATGACCTGAAATCAAATTATATATCAACTCTCATAGGGTAAAGGGCAGAGAGTTATAAAACATAGGTTGCTGCTAAGCACTAAGCAATATCCAGAGAACAGAGCAAGTTTAAGATGTCTCACGAATGATGTCCCAAAAAGAAAAGCAAAAGAGGAAAACGAGATATAATTGCACTTGTGACCCAGACCTAAAGAGTTCAATAAAGTTTAACAAATTTGACCAGACAATATAACCATCCACCATTAACTGTTAAGAGAAAGCAACCACTCCTAACAATCCAAGTATTGTCTTATCTCAATAATATCTTCAATAACTTCCCATCTATATCCAGCTCAAGCAACAATGAGAGATGAGTCCTTCTGCACTATTGATTGACACAAACACAAAGGCAACTGAAACTTTCTGATATGCTGCATAGGACAGCAATAGCAGAATCACTATACCAACCAATAGTCCCGATTCCACCTAAGTGGATCAAAATTCAAACCCCTGTTCTATAAGAAGTAGCTGGGAAATTTTAGGTTGGAAAACGGTCCTTGAGGATGATTAAACAGTTACAAAAATCTCACCAGGAGCTTTTACTTCAAGATAGTTAAAATTATTGCTCATTTATGGTGACAGGAACCACCTTTTTCTTTCCTTTTTTTTTCTTTTCTTGATGAATTATCGTTTATCATTCAAAATTAGATTGAAGAAGGCTGCAAGCAGCAAATGAACAAACATGACTAAAAATCACCTTGATGTCAAATTAGCATTGTTTGTTATAAGTTATAACCAACAAATATGATTTCTGTAATGAATGTTTTTCAATGTTCCATGAGATTGGATGTATGAGATGATACTGAAGATGGAACTGTTAACCTCTTCTCACCTATAAAGTTGTTCCAGGAGCACAACTAGTGCAATTTGATGATTCAATACCATTGAAGACAACTTGATTGATACATTTGCACGTTCTCGTATTTGTTGTCCATGACCATAAGGTCCACCAATGCAAAACGATAACCTTAAAGCTCCCTATAACATGGAAAATTGCAAAAACACTTATACTATACATGAGTCAGTCTTTTAAATATCAAATTCAACCAATACGGAGTTACAAAGTATGCTTCATAATGTCCTATATCAGTGCATTGTGATCAAGGATCACAAAGTGAATATGATCCCAGAATTGTTCTGGCTTCTAAAACATTTGCAATTTCAAGCATCTGATAAATGGAAGGTGGTATCTAGCTAGAAACGAGCTTGATGGTGATGGCTAATATCTATCTCAAGGAGCAATGCAAAATATGTATGACAACACTTACAATTCCAGCTGCATACGCACCTAACTTACCAGAAGCTATTTGATGCCAATTTAGTTCTGAGTATTTTCCACAGTCAGTTGGTTTCATATACTCAAATAAGACTTAAGCAACAGGATAAATGTATTTTCATTCATTCCCAATAATCATTGTAATGGTTTTTATTCCATACCGTATTCCCAGCATCTCCTAACAATTCGGCCATGTGCTCAGACCCAATATCTAGTCCATGCTCATCCAACATCACCACCTACAAGTAGAGAGGTAAATAGTTGCAAATCAAGGCTGAATGCTCCAACAAAACTAAATTTGTGAACATTACAATGGTTAAAGGTGCCTAATAAAGAGCTGGAAGACAAGCAGGCAAACAGAAATAAGAAGTTAAGTTGAATGGTGTTTGAGGCCCTACCCAATCATCGGACCTGATAAGGTTGACAACAGCCGTGTCTTCATCATCAACCTGAGCCCTCGCATTGCTACAAGAAGTCAAGAACAAATTCACCCATAAAATTACAGTTCTTAGATGGCATAAAAAATGAGCACATAAAGACATAAAGGAAAGAGTACCGTGCATTTTTAGGATTGGACCGAATTTGAACATCATCAACATGACAATAACATTTGAGCTTTGCGATATATTCATCCACCAGTAATTGCACACCAGGAGACCTCTTTTTTCCTACCGATAGGATTCGAACAGGCAATGCTCTCTGCCCAGTCCCACCAATCGAAGCCTCATAGTTGTTACTAGCTGTTATTTATAATCTTGAAACATGAATTTGACATGAAACAGAGGGGGCGGAGCAGGAAGTTTACCACGGATTGACCAGTGTATTTGCAGCCTTTACCTGATAATTTTGATTCGAGAATTGAGATTAATACAAAGTTGCAGACGAATATTTAATAGTTTGATTCTGATTAGGATACAAAAACCTGAAGAATGAGAGCTGGAATTCTTCCACTGAAGACAAGCACCACACGCTGAAATCGCCATTGCCATCACTAACTTTTGGTATTATAATTGTACTACTAGCAACGGCGTCAAGAGTAAAGACTGTAGCTTTTCTTTTTCTTGGTACATAAAGACTGTAACTTTTCTTTACCAGCAATGGGTTCTGATGGTGATGAGTCTGGTGACCACTCACCCGAACCCCCACGTTGTGGTAAATGTACTATGGGTGAAACGACAGCGTTTCTCGAGGCTAAGTCAGGGTGGTTCTCTTTTTATTTATTTGTTCATTTTTCACTATAAAAGGTCTGTGGTATGGATTCTGGAAATGCCTCGTTCGTTTCCAGAACCTGCGGGACTGTTGGGTGCTGCGGAGGAAGAAAACAACCTCTTCAGCGTCG
This sequence comes from Theobroma cacao, assembly GCF_053813885.1. Taxonomy (NCBI): domain Eukaryota; kingdom Viridiplantae; phylum Streptophyta; class Magnoliopsida; order Malvales; family Malvaceae; genus Theobroma; species Theobroma cacao. The sequence continues at coordinate 307,159 of NC_142647.1, forward strand.
AGAATCAGGAAACGACGCGAAGATTGTCCTTAATACAGACAGGAGGTATTTCCAAGTGAGTAACCCAAATACCAATCCTTGCATATTTGCATTCTCAGCTAAAAATTCTTTCGTATCATTGTTTATATACGAAGTATATTAGTTGTTGCATTTGTGTTATCTTTAGATGTCGGCGTACGAGAACTTTGTCGGGGGAAGACTGAGGCTGAAGGGGAAACCCCTCCACGTTAAAGCAGATGGCATTTCCAAAAACAAGAAGAACAGACACAAACACCGTATTGCCTTCCATTCCCAAAGTTGGTTCCACCTCATGTGTTTTGCTTTATCTCCTCCTTCTGTGTCTGTTTCAGACATTTATCTCTATACTTTCTTGATATAAATCTTAAGAGTTGGATGATTAGTTTTGGGTGTTAAAAATCTATGATTAAGCAGAATAATCTCAGTAAGCTTTAAGCTTTCTAGAGCAAGGTGTGGTTTTCTTACTGTCCAAGCTGATCAAGGTAGAAATCAGGAATAAACCTTTTTAGGACTTATTTCCGTTTTTTATTGAGCCTTCTTCCTGCTTCATGTGCAAATTATGTCCTTCAAAGTCATGACTTTGGAAGATTGGAATCTGCGCTGCTAACTCTTTGCAAACTTGAGCTCTTGGTCTTTTGGTAGAACGGAGATAAATAAGCTTGCAATGGCCTCTAAAGGAAATACTCTTCTTTGATAATGACTTTCTGAAATTCTGATCATGATTTTGCTTCTGGATTTGCTTATGGAGTACATTTCTCCTTCATTTTCGCTTATCTGATGCCTTCACTTACACCTTGTTCATCAAATTTGGAGGTTGACAGGTGAAAAGACAGGGTTGTCAACAGATCAGACTGAGGAGGTTATCCATGAGACTGAACAAGATGGCAGCGAAGCTCATGCTTTTGAGGATCATCTTACGCCAGCTGAAAGAAAATTCCTGGAGCAGACGCACAAACTTGAGCTTCAAAGACTGGCAAAGATGGCGAGCAAATCACACCGTGATCGCATTCAGGAATTTAACCAGTATTTGGCTAATCTAACTGAGCATTATGACATTCCCAAAGTCGGCCCCGGTTAACTTTCATCATCTGTCTTGTTTTCAGTTGATTAATTGAACTGACCTGGATTTCAGAGTTCAAAAGGTGCAGTATTGTTTGTTCTGAAAAATATGCAAGATATATTTGAGTTATTCTGCTCAGTAAATCAACTGTCTGAAAAACTTTGGATTCTAGAACTTTTCCAGTTTGTTGGACTTCCTCTGTGTTTGTGAAATGCTCTCTCCTTTATCACCTAGATTTTGCATGATTTCGTCCATTTAAGGTGTTTGCTAGTGTGATGATTGTATTTGTATCGCCATATGAATCATTTTCCATTAATTAGTAATGGATGGTTCATTATTTATCTACCTCTGCTGTGAAGATCAATTGATCAAGGCTGATGTATGATAAAATCTTGAGCTTTGCCCATTCCATCTTCACTATACACTAGAGATTCAAGCATGATTCAGCATATCATGTGGAGTAAATTAAATTTTGATGTTTGATCCATCAAAATGATGTTCTTAATACTCAAGCATGCCCATACATGCAACTTCGCATTAACCATATAGAACAATGTTGAAACTGTGTGCGTGTATCTGCAAGATCAAATCCTTCATACTCTAGATGCATGGATACACATTGGCACAATCACACACGGATTCCAAATCCACGACCAGGCAAAATAGGGCATTTCGACCCTACAAGTTAGATTGTATGGTTATGTCCATTTAAGGTTTCTCATGCGCCAGTTGCGCCAGTTTCAACAACAACAGCAACTTTCGGCAGCATATAAGGATCTTAAGTATTCTGTTTATGAATCTGCAAGTATCAATCTTGCACACCTATCCACGCCTTTGAAATACAAATAAGGAACCTCTGGAGCCCTTTCCCAGTCTGACCTTCTCATCTATGTATGTGATCTGCAGCTTGACTTCACTCTCACCACCATATCGGAAGTCCAATGCTCCTACCTTCAGTTCAGGTGGCTCAAAAATGACTTGAATCCATTGACCATCCAGTACCTTCAGCTTTCCTGTACATAGCATGAATGAATACTTATCAGTTGACATCCACAATTTCACACCACATAAATTGAGTCCCTAATTCAGTTTGCTCTATTAGTCAGAAAACTATGAGATGGCCGCCATGGCAATGCCAAGTTTTGTCAGTGGGTGTCTCTTTAAAATTAGTTTACCGCATGCTAGTATATAGAAATTCATGCCAATTAAAACACATGAAAGATAATGAGAACTGCCGCATATCTTATTTAGGGGCAAGAAATCAGTGTCCAATGTCTTTGAGTTTGACAGATCGAAGAAAAATGTCCTCAAAATTGCCATACCCTGGCTTGGAAAATGCAAATAGCATCAAGGTTATGTTCATAATTGGACAATGAGCCTACCTTTCAACGAAACCTCTCCATCTAGAAACCCAAAAACCGAAAAGGAGACTTTGTTTCGGACGGTGTCAGGAGCTTCAACAGCCTGAATCATTTCCTTGGTCCTGAAGAAGAGGCGGCCTAATGCACTTCTGTAGCCGCCTCCTGGTGATGTAGGCCTCGAACAGTAAACCACATCCCACTCTGGAAACACAAATCCCCCCGCTACATTTGGTCAGAGCATCCAAAACTTGAAAAAAAAAATGATTTGTGACATAAATTTGGGCTGTTGAACAGCACAATTCTCTTTTGATTTTACCTCCGAAGATTAAAGGGCATTTTACTGGTTCATCTACGCAATATTTCTGCAACTCGTCAGCTACTTCAGCTACCTCTTCGTGCTCTTTTTTGGTCAGTGAAACCCCACCGTTCGTTTGCACCACCTAATTCATAATTCAGTTCTCATCGTCTGATCCCAGACTCAACCGACTAAAAAGTAGAGGAATGACTAAAATACTAAAATATGTAAATAATCCTGGAACTAAAATGTAGAATGAAGAAAATGAAGCAGATACTTTTCAAAACGAGTCAAACCTTGGAGAGAATAGAAGCAACTAGATCATCCGGGCCGGTTCGCAGTCCCGGATTGGAGATTGAAACCGAACTTGAAACAATCCTCAAAGTCTGGTTATGCTGGTACTTGAGCGGAAACGAAGATTGTAACGACAGATTAAAGCGTTTCGATCCATAAATGGAGGGTTTAGGTTGGGTGAAGAAGGATGACAGAGTGAAGGAATAAGCCGCCATGGCGGATATTAGTTATTATTATGGCAGATGAGATGATGTTCACCTTGAAAGAGAGATGTTCCTGCCTGTCCTCTCCCTCGCTTAAGAGAATTGAGATGATGATGATGATGATGGCGATGCCATGTCGCCATGTCGCCATGGAAATCAGACAAGGATAAGGATCCACCACCCCGTTAAGAACTGGATTACGTGCTGCCACCTAAGCAGATTTTTACTTCTGCATTATCCTTTGTGAATGTGGGCTGCGCAACTTGAGGCTGTGGCCATGATGACAAGTAAGTGGCCAAGCGGTAGTTGAGCACCGTATTGGAAGGCCCACCCAATTAAAATTTTTAACTAATAAGTTTTACTTCAATTGTATATAATTGTAATGTTGTGGATTATCTATAAGCAATCCATTAAATCGATAATATCGATTAAAAAATTTTATCAACTGATTTTATTGATTCTTTTATAAAATTAACTGAATTGATTGACTTTAATCCTTAATCGATTTTAACATTTTATTTTTTTATTTATTTAACCAAATATGTAACTTACATAATTTGATCTAACTTTTCTTACTTATAATTAGAAATTTTTTTATTTTATATATATATGAAGAGATTCTAATAGGAATAAAGAAGGAATTTGAACATTAAATCTTGATTTTTTTAATATAATAATCATTAAATCGAACATATATTATTTATTTATGGTTAGACCTTTTATATGAGATTGAGCTCTCCATAATTGTATTTCTTATTTTATTGTTATCAATATTTCTCACTACACCAATCAACAACCATCACAATTTGTACATAAAGGATGCCACCATTGAGTGTAAACATCACATTCTATAATTATAATGAGTGATAAGTGTATTAAATAGAACTCGTAATAATAATAATAATAATAATAATAATAATAATTAATGGAAGATAAATAAACTTATTTATTAGAAATTTGTACACTTCATTTATAGAACATTAATTCTTGGTTAAATGCATCCGTTCTCCATTTAAATAAGAAATTCCCTATTCCTCGAAAATCAAAGAAATCTAAAACTCATAGATTCTAAATAATATTTAAAAGTCATGACTTATTGTAGGAAAAGTCAGACGAATTAAGCAAAGATATCTAAGAATTGAATATATAACTAAATATACTGAAATTATAAAATTGTTTCTACATATAAATGGTGTAATCTAAAAAAACACTTTTTCAATAAATCACAAACACGTGACATTTATTTATTTTTAATATCTATTAATTGAAATTTTACCCAATGATAAAAAGTATATATATTTATTGTAATTGTAGATGCATGAATAGGTATAAAATATTCAATTGTACAAAAAAAAAAAACCATAATAGAGCCATAGTACTTAGGTACGGTCCCAAAATTGAGTTTAAAAGATTACAAAGAACTTGTTAAGACACGACTCATTGTAAGAAAAGTCAAAAGGACATGTAAAGATGTAACTAATATATAAATGTCCAATCTAAAATAATTTTCAATAAATCACAATCACGTGACATTTATGTTATTTTTTAAAATACTAATTGAGTTTTTTCCCAGAATAAATATTCGATCATATAAAATAAAGACTATCGTATTTAGGTATTAATTCCAAAAAAAGTTAGTTTATGAGTTTATTTATGTCTCATTTTTTTTAGGATTATGTAGATAATACGTGGGCGAGAAAGCAAGGAGAAATCATGTGAAGGGTAAAATTGGGAAAAGGGTGATCCAATCCAACTCATCCGAGGGAGATGGGAAATTGAATTCCAAGTTTGAATGATTCTTTAAAGGACAAAAAAATGGAACCTCACTAGAATTTCGGGTAGCGAAGGGCACAAAAGGCATTAAAGGAATACGAAAAAGCATGACAAAAAGAAAAGTCAGGGAAACAAGGAGCATAACAAAATTAAATTAACTGTGTAAACTACAGAGATACCCGTACGGGCCACCATGGTTGGAGCTCGAAAAGATTCCAATGAGATTTAATTACTGCTTAAAGCATAAACTTACAATTACTTTGAAAAATATTTGCTAGTAATAGTAAGATAAATTACTAGGAGCATTCTAAATCGCCGGCTCAACCCCAAGTCAAGATGAGAGAGCCCGAAGGCCGATCTCAATATTAGCACTCCTACTAGATCTCTCCACTTACTTCTGATCTCTTTGCATCTCTGCTCGATCAGCCACATTTCTTTCCAGGTACTTTTACCTTTCGTCGTGATTACGCGCCTTCTTCCTTATCTAGATTGCTGTGGATTACGATTGACAGCAACATGAATCGGTTGCTTCCGCTTTCTTTTCACATTTTTAATCGAGTTTGACTGTTCCCGTAGAAATCACATCGGGGTAATGCTATGTCAATTCTAATGTCATTCAAATCGGAGTTTTATTCGTTTCGACTATGATTTCTCTCTTTCTTTTTTTTTTTTTTTAATTTTTTCTTTTCCATATTTATTCAACTGGTATTTGAATCGGGGGTGGAAGCTGACTTTTCTGTTTGGTCCAGTGGTTTTCATCGGAATTAATATTGGCCTGATAGATAGAGTTGATTTGCTGGAATCTGATAAACACTGTTTGTAGGAGCCAATGCATCAATAATCATAATTGTTACTGCTTAACAATCATGCATACACCTTCACTATCAAGATTTAAAGGCTGAAATCTTCTGTATTTGTCTGTATCTGGCTGTTCAGAGAATCCTTGTTTTCCATAGTATGTGATTATAGATTATAGCTAGATTTCATCACCTCCAATTCGACATAATACTAACACATTTTAGAGTTGGTTTTGGATATTTCTATCACTCAACGGGTTAACATATACCTAAAATAAAGGTTAGGATCACTTGCTTCTTAACTTCAAATTCCTACTTTAGTTTTTTGTCAAACTAGTTTGGTTTCATAGTTAGTGTTGAAGATTTAAAGCTTGTTATCATGAATTCTAAGAATGATTATATGCCTCCTCCTCTCATATTGTGGTTCAATTATATTGGCCATTATGCCTTTGATGACTATATTTTCTACTTTTTTTCCCTTGTTTGTGGCAAAGCTTAAGGAGATCAGATCCCCTTAATCTGCATTTTAAACATGGTGTGTGTGATTGAAAATAGCAATAGTGGCTGTGGTCTTGCTTTACATACTATATTTTTGCTATCCTAAAAAAATGCTTTATGAGGTTTATTAAGCATGCTTGTATCCATCACTTTGATGCTGTATTTGTTTCCCATCTTGCCCATTTCAGATTACGGTCTGATTCCAATAAACTGATCAGCATAGTGTTCTTTGCACTCAACAGTGAAGCAGTAAGATGGTGAGATAAGGAAACTGAGTGATGCTTTGAGATACTGATATGTTGCCTTCAATCTAGATGAAGACAACTCGTGCATGGCAGCTAGGTGTAAAAGATATTCTAGTCATGTCTAGTTCAAGACAGCGCCCGCATCTGAAGAGGCCAGTGTGGATTATTGTATTGGTAACTTTTGTGAGCATATTTTTGATTACTGCCTATGTCTACCCTCCAACAAGTTCGGCAGCCTGCTATATATTTTCTTCAAGGGGTTGTACTTTGTACAACCAGCCACCGACATTTCCTTCTAGGGAATTAAGTGATGATGAGACAATATCTCAGGTTGTAATTAGGGAAATCCTCAAGACACCTCCTATACTATCGAAGAAATCGAAAATTGCTTTCCTGTTTTTGACTCCAGGGACATTACCTTTTGAGGAACTGTGGGATAAGTTCTTTCGTGTAAGGCTTTGTTCCTTGGTCATCAATAATTTTGTCTTGACTTTGCATCATTTATGAATCTTCTCATTTGCAAGTGTTTCCAATCTAAGAATTCTTCTGTTTCTTTCTATGTGGCTGCCTAGGTGGTCAGAAATTGACTTGTATGTTATATGGACTTTGGTGTCAGTGTTCAACTCATTGCATGTTTAACTTTCAGATTAAGTTCCCAAACAGAGGCAAACATTTTAATGTCCTTAGCTATTTAATCAAAAGGAAAAAAAAAGGCTAAAAAACTTACCTTTAATGAGAGATAGGCATAAAATTTGGCATCAGGTCTGACAAGTGCAAAAGAAAGCAATAGATGCTGATGTCTAATGAACAGTGGTTTTCAAGTCTTTGTTTCTAGGCTTTCCCAACTTCTCTAACTGAAAGCTAGCCTGAGATTTCTTACCTTCTTTTTTAAAATTTTCTTGAGGCAAACAAATTACATCAAATGTGAAGATATCAATCACTGCCTTTTCTGGGGGCTGATTCACACTTCACAAGCTTGTTTTAAATTGATTAGTTGAGAAACAGTTGGAAAATACAAATCATTACTTGATGGAAAACTTTGATCTCCTTGGCTTTTTTTTTTTTTTAATGATTTCTGGCTGTGTTATCTAGTGCAACTTCTTATCCTTCTCAAAGTTGGTATGGCTCCTTTCTTCTCTGGCAAGTTTAAATTTTATTCCAAATCACATTATTTAATTTTTTCGTGTAGGGCCATGAGCACAGATTCTCTGTTTTTGTACATGCTTCCAAAGGAAAGCCAGTACACACAAGTCGTTATTTTATTGGTCGAGACATTCACAGTGAAAAGGTAGGTTGAACTAGTCATTTTAAGCATTTTGTTAGGTATAAGATTATAACATCAAGCTACTGGAACTGTTTGCATCAAAAAGGTTGAGAGAATCATGATTGAATTTTACTCTGAGAGGGTGTTATTGGCCTTAATCTGTTGAGAAAGGAAGAGGATTGTTAAATTAGTTTCTCAGTCAAATTTCCATGAATTTTTCTTTTGTGTTCCTACACTTTGGCTGAAATATATATGGGGAACTTGTATATCTTTCTGAATGCTTAAGTTTATCTTCTGCCTACTTAAGGCTTGAAAAGGTTCTCAACCAAAGCAAAGAAGGGAAAAGGAAAAAAGATGGGTGTGCACATGCAATTTTGGTTTTGATGATGACCCCTTCTGTTCCCCAACTTTTGATGAATTCTGTCTTCAGTATTCCTTTTTCCTCCATTGACTTCACATGTCTGCTTGAACGTCATTATATAGTGCCTCCTAAGAAGAAGCTATCTAATGCAGGTGGTTTGGGGAAAAATTTCCATGGTTGATGCTGAGAGGAGACTGTTAGCACATGCACTTTTAGACCCTGATAACCAGCAGTTTGTGTTGCTGTCAGATAGGTAATTGAGGCATCAGATTTCGTGTCTTAATGTTCTTATGATAGGCATTTATCTAAAGTTTCCTCCCCTTTTTTAACCTTGTTCTACAGTTGCATACCGCTACACAACTTTGACTATGTGTACAACTACCTGATGCTAACCAATGTCAGCTTTATTGACAGGTAAGCAACATCGAAACTGTTTTCTTATCCTGTCATGTAACTTAGTATGAAAACCTCGTGAAAGAAAAATGGAAGCCTTTTTCATTTGTTGCTTGAAATATTAAGAGTGTATAAAAATTACTTTCCCCGCAATTCATTTCTCTCTCTCTCTCATCAGTTTTGTGGATCTTGGTCCACATGGAACCGGGAGGTATTCAGAGCATATGATGCCTGAAGTTGAAAAGAGCGCTTTCCGGAAAGGTTCACAGGTAAATCCTTTTACTGTCATAATGTGGCTTTGTGCTTATTAACCAATTCCAGAAAAACGAAATTGATATTTCAAGTGTAAAATGGAATGTGGTTCATATCGGAACTTTTTCAAGAATGTTTTCGAACTCCTAGATGTCTGGCTATTAGCCAAGTCTTTCCAGTTGGCATCTGTTAGAATAGCCCTGTTGATTGATATTGCTATTCCTGCCTTGATCAATAATGTAATTTAGAAATATTTTCTTGTTTAAAGTTGGACCACATCCCTTTCTTTCTCAACTGAGTAAGCTTGAAGACTGTGAATTGATTGAAGTGCACTTGAGCTTGCACCTCTTTTATGTAGTCACTATAGCTTTTATAAGCTATCCTATGGTGGATGGGATGTCGGAAAAAGATTACTATGGTTCTTAGACATTTTTTATAAACTGTGAAAGAAAAAATGCTTTAGCATATTTTAAGTATTATCAGTTTTACTGTTATTCTTGTTTGCCTCTATAATAACTGAAGAGTTTGACAACAGAATATGATATTTCTATTTGGGAATTTAAGCAAGTTTTTTCAGATCTAATTTACAGATCATATTATAGATAAATCTAATCATGAGATTAGTTAGAACAGTGGTTGGAACTAAACTTCACTTTATATTGTGTGCATGATCACTGAAAGCTTAGTTGATTTCAGGGTTGATAGTTGATACTGTTTCAGTATAGAAAACCAAGCAAAAAATCAAGGAATCCTGAATTCCCCATTAGGGCTTCCTTATATATCATATAGGAATACAGTGTAACATATTGTGGATATTGTACTTGTGATTGTTATTTCTTTTTCAGTGAGGATGTCATCCTCTACTCCTCCATTTGTTTCTCAGTGACGTTGGCATTCCAGGTTCATAACAATAGATAATTGTGGACAATTACTTTTTGGGTTTATTTTGCTTTGTGCATAAATGAGCTATCAGGTCATTCTTTGATTATAGATTTTACTGCATGCTGCGTTAATTCAACTTTGAAATCTCTGATTTAAGCCAGCCAAACAGTTTCAGAGATCTGCCAGTAGAATAGGCGTAACCAATTTCCTGAATTAGTGCAGTTCTAATGTCCCACCAACTCCCTGCACCCCCCACCCCCCCCCCCCCCCCCCCCCCCCCCTTTTCCCTTTTCTTTTCTTTTTTTTTTTTAATTTAATAGTGATTTACTGTATTTTTTTGGTTTATTGTGCTGAGCAATTAATGGCTCATAGTGTAAGATTTGTTGAGTTGTTCAGTGTTTTTTACAGTGGATTGGCAGGACACAGTAAGGTTTTTGGTGCTAAATATGGTTCCTCTTTTTATAACAGAGTTTTATCTTTATGGTTCATACATTTAGTTGGTTTTGATTCATATTTTATTTCAGTGGTTTTCCTTGAAGCGACAGCATGCTATAATAATTATGGCAGACAGCCTATATTACACAAAATTTAGGCTTTACTGCAAGGTAATCTGCTCATCACAGTTAGTTTGTTTTTATAACCTGCAGTGTACGTGTACGAATAATTCTTAGAATTTTGCTTTTCTATCAGTTTCTGTTGCAAACTCACCATAATAAGTTCATTTGTCCAAATTTCAATACTAACCACAATTCCATTATATGATGGAGTTTTTGAAAAAAAAAAAATTATGCATGTTGTTTTATTAACATACATCTTATGTTTTTGTGCCAGCCAAATATGGATGGGCGCAATTGCTATGCAGATGAGCATTACTTGCCAACCTTTTTCAATGTTGGTACATCGGACTTGTTTCTTCTGCTTGCATCAAAACTGCCTTTAGTTCATGTTTATTGCATATAACCAACCTCCTTATTGCCCCCCCCTCCTCGACACGAAAATAAAAAATATCAACCTCCTTACCCCAATTAATTTTTGTACTACAGATGATTGATCCTGGCGGAATCGCAAATAGGTCAGTAACATATGTTGATTGGTCTGAAGCAAAGTGGCATCCCAGATCATTTAGGGCTCAAGATATTACATATGAGTTCCTCAGGAACCTTACGGTACATTGTTCAATCCCAAATATCTTTGTTTCGGTGTTGTTTATGAATGTGGCATGGTATAGACTTAGAAACTTGTCTGCCTTTGCAGTCCATTGACAAGAGCGTACATTTCACGAGTGATCCAAAGGTGAAAGGTTCATTTTTTTTCCTTGCATTATGTTTTCTGGAAGAAGTAAACATACTAACAAGCAACAACTATTCCATCTGTTTTTCTTGGTTGTGGGTGCAGAGGAGAGTGATTACGGGGCCTTGCTTGTGGAACACAGTGAAGCGACCGTGTTATTTATTTGCACGAAAGTTTTATCCAGAAACCCTGGACAGATTGATGATCCATTTCTCTAATTACACAACAGTGTAGGGCTTTCCTAATGATAAATGTTATTATTCTTTTGGTGGGATCAATGTCATTTTATCCCCTGCCTCGCTTCCCATTGTTAATTAAACAAAATCTCCGATATTTTTCAATGATAAATTTTGATATTAGTATTATGAAATATTCTTACTGGGATGGAGCCGAACCCAGCCCGCAGCGCAGTGCTTTAAATCAACCATATTGCACGGGGAATGATGCTGGGTTGGCCTTCTTTTTTCTCTGCTCTCATCTATATATTTTTCCTCTTTTGTACTCGTAAAACATAGTTTGTTGTGTTCCCCTTTAACTAAAAGGTAACTAGGTTTTCTTTTTTTATGTAATGATTATTTTTATATATTATTATTATTCAATTGTGATTTTACAGATCATAAAAAAGGGGTGCATCCTTAATTTAAATACGTAATTATTGCTACGTAGTTAAATAGAAGCAGAAATAGTGGTAGTAATACTAAATTAATTGCAAAACCATAAAGACGCAGAGAAGGCTTTTTCGTTTTTTTTATCTGCTGACTGTAATCATGAGAATCCACTGTGTAGCACGTGGCACATTCCCCGTCCTTCATTTACATCCAGACACCTCATCTTCTGTCCGTACATAGTATTAAGCATCAAGGGCCATGAGCATTTAATCAAGAAATGAGTGAGCGGATGCCGTCCGTTTAAATTCCCTACCATATTGGAGCGCGGGAATACCAAAAATATCAGCTGCTGCTTAGGAGACCGTCGCAACGCAACCCAAGCCACAACAAACAAGAGAGAGAAAGGAGGAGAGAAATGGCTCCCAGGAAGCGAAAGGTGACGGACGGCAACGAGGGGGAAGCCAAGCCTCTAGGTCAAGAGACGTTGAAGAGGGTGACCCGGAGCATGACAAAGCAGCCAGGTGCCGAGTCTTCCCAGTTGGCTCAGCCCAACAAGGAGAAACCAAAGGCAAAAGCGAACGCAAGTGCCAAGGAGAAGAAAGTCAAGGTAGCTGTAGCTGTGGAGGAGGCTGCGCCTGAGGACTTGACCGTCTCTGAAGATGGGTCCCACAATAAGACTGTAGTAGTAGAACACTGGTCAGTTTCTTATCGCTTTGCTTTCTAATTATTTCTCCACAAACTTGTATTACTAATTTTGTATTTTATTTTATTTTATTTTTTGTACAAATATGATCTGTAAGGATTCTTTTTCGAAGAAGAGAGAGGACTAAATTTTAAGGGGTTTACAAGAAGAGTTGAATTACTAGTATTGCAAACATTTCTTGTTCCATCGGTCGTCTTGGGTTAATTTAGGGTTTGGCAACGACTATCGAAAGAGGCTAATCTTTAAATCCTTATGTTTTTGTTGTTCATAAATTGGTGCTAACGCAAGCAAACCACAGATTATTGGGTGTAGACCGTAGACTTTCGGGAACAATGAGAATATATGTACAAATAAGAAAAATGACGTTTCTAAATTCTACTTCTAGGGTTATAGTAGTTAGTTTCGGTTCAATTTGTCCCCTGCAACTAATAACTTTGGCCCATTTCACTTGGCTTCGTCCCCTTTGGTTTTTAAAAATCTCTAAATTTTTGCGCAAAAATGGATGTAACAACTAACAAGAAGGAAATAAAATGTACTAGTAAGTGATAGAGTGAACGGAGCAACCTTTCTTCCCGTTTTGTCTCGGCAGGTATTTAGGCTTTGTTGGTCCTCTTTTGATGGATTCGATTGAATGAATTTCGGGTCCTCACAACTTGAAACGCCCTTTTCTTTTTTCTGTTGTATGACATCTTTTGTTTATGATTGTTTTTTTCTCTAGCAAGCAATGCAACTCGTTCAAGACAAGGGCTGTTCAAGTCAAAGATGGTTTGGAGAAAGGTGTCCCTGGCATCAAAGTGTTGCTCAACCCTGAAAAGGTTAACACTAATTTCACATAAAATACTCTCTCCAGTTTACTTGCGCTTCAAATCTTTGTTAAACTAACACCTCAGGCATCTTGTTTGCAGTGGACACCGATAAAGGGATAAACTCCTTTCTTTCTCTTCTTTTAGCGGAGATGCCTTGTCCTTTTTCAACAAAAAATGGATGGTTTTTTATTTCTTTGTCATATTGTAATTATCTATTGTTTAATGACATTCATATTGTACCATGTCAACTCTCTTTAAGCATACAGTAGAGGGTTCTGTTATCATTCTCCGAAAGTGCAGTTCATTATTAGCTCTGTTCTTAATTTTTATACGACCTGTCAAAGAAACCTGCTGTCGATGTTGAATTTATAGATGCTTTGACTATCTGACAATGGTTTTCATAAAGTAAGATGTACTAAGTTTCTAATTACTCCATCAAATTTAAAGATCTATTTTATTTTCTCAAGATAAAGATCCTTGTGTTATAATTGTGTGATGAAAACTGAAATTGTATTTATACACAATGCACGAAGTTGGACTGGAGCATTTATGGCTTAAATAACCATATCTTGAGGTCTTATTTTTAATGCCTAATTGAATTTAACTCCAAACATTTCAATGTTAATACATGCAATATTGCCTTCAATACTCAATTGATTTTACCAGGGCCAAGCATCTATGATGGGTCAATTTGTTAATCAAAGAGGTACTTCTAGTTAGAAAGAGGTGTCTTGATTGTGATGTTCATATAGTTTCATGATTGTTTACACTTTAGGTTATCTTTGCTTTCAATGTTCCTGTGTTTTCTGTTCTGGCTATAAAGATCTTTCTGAAATCTGTTTTTTTTTTTTTTCCTTTGTTATTGACTTTTCTGTTGAAATGTCAATTTTGTAGTTGATCTATCCTTGCATTTTTCTTTTTTAATTTTCAACAGCCAAGAAGAGGTTGCTTTGAAATACGAGAGGAAGGTGGCGAGAAGTTCATAAGTCTGCTGGTAAAGCTTATTCTTGAAGTATTTACAAACAGCTAATTTGTTTTATGTAATTTCATGGTTGTAAATTACCCTTCAATACTCAATTTTTGGGTTAGCCTTCTAGACTTATTCCCTATTTTCCATTTAATATATATGCATAGTCATGAGAGTGATTTAGTAATTACAGAAATCTTATTTATGAAAAAAAGGAAATTGTCGTAAAAAGTTGATGATAGGATGATAAATCAACCGTTATGTCATGGTTCTTGATACAGAACAGATGCAATAGACTAGTTCATTTTTGGGTAATAAACCAACTTTTACGGTTTTAGAACACTGCATGATACAAATTAGCTTGTGATATAAATAAATTTACTGCGATAGTTAGGTTAGTGAATGCAGACCATGTCTAAGTCTAGTAATTAATATGTACATATCGATGATTTCTATCTTGAGGGCAATAAATAATCTAGCATTCTGGATCACTGCATGGCTGTACTGAAAACCCCTTTACTAAAATTTAGTAGAAGTAATTTTTATGATGATGAGTGGGATCATTTTCTTTTTGACAAGAATAAATTTGGTTTTTATGTTCTGCTTGTAAAGAAAGGTTTAATATGTTGCAGAGGAATTTGATTTATATGTCAGATATTTCCAGCAAATTATTGCAAGAACCTCTACTTAAGTTAACTGTGATTCTGCAAAATTGTTTTGCAGGATATGAAGCGACCATTTAAACCAATGAAGGACCTCGACATGGAGAAGGTGATCTCGGATATCATTGACAAGATTAAGTGATGAGGACCATGTGTGCATAGAACTGGAAGTATGTCCTGATAGTTACAGTGACAGCATTTTGTGGTTTTACCAGATTAACTTGCCTTGTAGAAAGGAGGGCTCGGTAAAAAAAAAAAAAGAAAAAAGGGAAGAAAAACTTCATTTTGTGTATTATCTTCAGTTCTTGATCATTCAATGTGTCAGCAGATGATTTTAGATTCGTAGGTATTGTGGATATTGTTGGCTGGT
The DNA here is from genome assembly GCF_053813885.1 of Theobroma cacao. Lineage (NCBI taxonomy): Eukaryota > Viridiplantae > Streptophyta > Magnoliopsida > Malvales > Malvaceae > Theobroma > Theobroma cacao. The sequence continues at coordinate 322,261 of NC_142647.1, forward strand.
CGGCTTGTAGAAGATTCCAAGTGATACTGCTTCCGAAGCAACCTTGATCTGTATTCTTGTTTATCTTTCTGTAACCGCATTAACCTTTTAATTTTTTCCACCTCTAAGCTGCTTTTACCTTTTTAATTCTTGTTTACCTTTTATGCTTGTTTGGGACATAAGAATTAACAATAATGTTATAACAAATAACTGGATTGTCGGGATTTCTTAATTAAAATTCATAATAGAAAAAAAAAATTATCCGAACTGCCAATTTTACCTTTCTTTTCAATAATTCTCATCATGAGATTACCCATTGCCGTCTCTCCCAATACTCACGTTCACCCCTCGCTTTTCGTCTTGAATTTCAATTTTAGAAAAAAAGAACTAAAAAATTTTCCATCTTTCTTTACGTTATATAGCAATATCTTAGAAGGCTACTAAGTTCGCGACCAAGCCCATCACCGCTGCAACAGCCATGCTTGAAGCCACTCTAGAGGAAGCGGAAGGAGCGGCTGCTTCTTCATCAGCATCTTTGGGTGCCGGGGGCGTCTTCCCCTTCGTTGGAGCATCGGCCGCTGGAGCGTCAGCTGGAGCAGGGGAGGGTGCACCATCTGAGGCTTCCGATTCTTCATCATCAGCTTCCTCCTCCTCCGAGGGAGCAGGTGCCGCAGCCTTCTTGGGAGCAGGGGATGGAGGAGGGGATCCCGGTGGTGGTGGAGGAGCAAGGACCGCCTCACCGAAGCCAGGGGCCACAATAGGTGTGCTAACGTGAAGCACTGATAAGTTGAAAGGCTGGGAAACTACAGACCCCAAAAGCTTAGAAACCAGCGGTGCACCCTTCACGGCCGAACCGAACACAACTTCACCTGGACCTAGCTTGGTAATGTTCAAGAAGCCTTGTTGACCCTGAGCCAGGCCTGTGGTTTGGTATAATGTGGTGAGAATGACGCTCTTCTTTCCCAGCTTTTGGATCTTGAAAGTATCGAAGTAGTCAAGGACAACGTGATTCATGAGGATCTTCTTGACTTCATCACTAGGCCTGCTTGCGATGGAGGAGATGGAAGCGTTATCCAGGGCCAGTATGGTAATGGTTTGGCGATGGCTGATTTCTTCAGCGAGCTTGGTCTGGCTCAGAAGGTCGTTGAAACTGCCATAATCCGGGTATTGTCCTAGGACCTTGGTGACGTTGAAAGCTGTAGAAGTGGTGGACAAAGCTAGCAAGAACGCAAAAACGAAGAGGAGGGAGGCTTTGGCAGCCATATCCTTATCTATTTCTATTCGGAAAAGCTGACCAATACAAAGCCTGGATTCCTGCTAGCTCAACGAGTTTATGCCTTCTCATATATAGAGGTGGGGGAAGTGCCTATATTTGATGGCTGGGAGCGAATTCCTCTCTTGAATGGTCACAGGTCAATGAGGTTTCCACTCTACATGTAAATCTTTGGAGTTTGTTTTGATAGAGAGAAGGATGCCGAGCTGGACGATACAACAGGGAATTGGTCAATGCATGCCAAGAGTCACAGGAGGTGGATTTTCCTGTGAGTTAACCCACGCCCCTTACATTTGCAGCAATGCAATCGAAGTGGAAAATGGCCAGACGGCCCAAACCTAAAGGTTTCAGTGAGTCAGGCCGAGGACAACAGAAGTTGGGGCCTGAAGAGATTGGAATTCGGCCTATCCTAGCAGGCTTAGCTACAAGAAATATGAGGAGGCTTGGAAAAAGGGAAAGGAAAATAAAGAAAAGAAGAGAGAGGAAGGAACACTGAAACAGTCTGATGGAACTAGAAGCCAATGAAGCTGATGGTATTTTTGCTTTATTCCGAAAGCAGAAGAGGGTTTCTTGGAATTAATGTTGTCATTTCCGAAGGAGAATAAACATTTGTCAACTATGGTGGTGCAGAATACATGTAAACCTAGGCTTTTTGGCCAAGCCGAAGCCTACCAATATAGCCTTTAGCCAAGTTCATGGAATGAAAATGCTTAATAAACAAACCTGATTGTCCCTCCCTCCGGGGACATCCACACATATATTTTATGTATATTAAGTGGTATATATGTAGCAACATTGCTATGGGGCAATGGCTTTAATTTCTTAAATTGTACAAAAGGAATTTCAAAAGAATCAAATATAACAAAAACCCAAAAAAGATAAAACATTACATAATCACTTGAAACGATAAATTTCTACTTTTCCTTAATTATAACCCATCTACCATAAAGTTCGACTCTAGAAAATATGCATTAGTTTATTAATTCCCTAGCTAGCTTTCATTGATGCGTGTGGGAAACAATGGCCTTCTTTCGGAGCATAATTTTGTCAGGGAATGTGTTTCAAGCTTAGTCGAAAGGGATGTTTAGGTTATTTTAAATGAAGTTAGTTATAAAGGAAAAGATCCCAATATTCCTCTTGGGAGGGAATATGGAATCTCCAAATAAATTTTACTTATCAAAACCTAAAGTACCACTAGTAGTTTAATACAAACCTTTCATTAATTAGTCTCTTGTCTTCTCTCTTTCCCTTTAACTTTTGCAATATTCCTTTATAATAAGCTAGATTTTCCTCTGGGGGGGGGGGTTCTGGTTACTAATACAGGTTATACCCGATCTGGTACCCTTTACCTACTTTTGGATTATGCACCTTATCTTGCTTTTTGTCATTAATATATTTCTGAGTACATATGCCCTCACCCTCTAAACTAATGCACTTTCAATTAGTATATGTTGTTTTTAAAGCTTAACTGCATTAATTAGAAAGACAGTAATACGATTCTGAACGTCAGCAATCATTTTAGAGCCTCCGGACGAATGAAAGATATCTCAATTTTGTATTGGAAAAGTGATGGATTAACTAAAATAGGGATCCAAGAAAGGCCGAGTGGGAAAGGATTAATGTGAGTTTCGCATCCCTATCTTCTTTCCAACTTTCTAAGGCTTTGAGTGCTGGGAGAGTATGGATTTGATGAGATGATGGAGTGTAGTGGAGGGCTGCCTTTTGCTTGATTCTCATTTCACAGAGATAAAAGCTAATCGTATTGATAAAGTTTGTGGTGCAGGGTGAAACTGGGTATATATATATGTCCCCACCAAACCTGAAAAACGATCTAGTTGGACAAAGGAAAACCATAAGTCTCTGGCCTTAAAAAAAAAAAACAGTCAAAAACCCTTTGAAAATTCAGTAACAAGGAAGAAGTAAAAAAGATGTATTTACCGACACAAACAGGAATTGTTGCTGAGCTGGTTTTGTCCTCCAAAATCCCTTGGAATCCTAGTTGGATATGAGAAAATGACATGGGGGGGAGTATTTGAATCTAGGCATGGCTGCCAACTAAGCACCTTCACCCCAAATTCCTTCCCAACCTCATCAAACTCCAGCTGTTTAGCTGTACAAATGCCCTGGAGATTGACTCAGACTGACTTCTAGAACCATCACAAGCTCTCACGTCGGCCAGGCTTTTTCTGTTTTCCATACGTACAGTATATGGAAGCCTGCGCTCTCTTTTATAGAAATAGATATATAGATAGATAGATAGATACGTATCCCTGTAGATATTTTTCGTTGGTGATCTCTTCCAGGATCAAAAGGCAAAGACTTATACTAGTCTATAGGAATATTATCTACTCCTAGATTTTCTGAATTGATATCAATCGTGTCAGATCCCCATGCACAGAAACAAGGGGTTGGCTGGTTTTAGTCATTTACATAAGTAAACATATGCATGGATCAGTATACTTTCAAGCTAGCTAGGTCTCCCGCAAGCCTAACTCAATGATAGGTTGGGCCAATATTGAAAGTTGAAACACTTGCGGACGTCTTCTCCCTCAGCAGGAAAACATATTACTTACGAAAGAAGGAAGCGGGAATAATTTCTTATTTGAGGGAGGAAGTGTCAAGAAATTATTTGTGAGCTGGAAGGTAGGCTTGTGGGATAGAAGTTAGCTAAAAGTTGAAATCTTTATCTAAAACGGGAACAAAGACAAGTGGCAGTTCGTGAGTGGATGGAAAGAGAAATAATAGTGCAGTTTGGCATCACTTAGGATTCACCAAATCATGGGGCTATGAAGGGTCTGTATCGTTTAGGACATGGTGGCATGCTTAAAGAGGAACAGCGGAAACACAAAGAAAGAAAAAGGAAGGAAACCCCTTGTGCTAGAGCCTTCGGATGTCTAAAGGCATGCACAATCCTTCGCATTCCCCGCACGAGGGCACCATCCATTCACTCATCGTTGGGGAGGACCACTGCTGACTCCAATCAAAGATTAAAACGAAACCAAGGGAAGACGGAAACAAAAACACTCAAATCCATCAACTAATTTCCTACTCCAATAGGTAAAGAGTCTTGAACTTATAAATACGAGCATTGACTCTAACCTAATTCGTTTAGAAAGAAAATAATGACTCCATGATAAAGTGAAATTTAAACTAATTAATCTAGACGCAACAACAATATAACGTCGACAAGCGTTCCAATGAATGAAGTAAGCAGGATGACTCAAATTGCAATATGGATGTAACGAATTCGAATGGTAAAGAATGTTACGGAATCTAACATTTGATAAGTTACAAGTCTTGAACTTATATGTATGGACATTGTAGACTCTACTAAACTAACTTTTTAGAGAAAAGATAATTGTCTGGTGACAAGAGCAACTTGTGTCACGGCAGTATTAATTTTCCTGTCATTCCAGATTAAATACAAGGAGGGGGAGGGGCGGGGGGGGAAGATGATGGGAAGTTTAGCTCAAATTGTAGCGAAGGCATGACAGGATGTGTATTAATTGGATTGCTGCAATGTTTGAGAAACATCCAGTGACAAAGTTCATGGTAATGATAGATTTGACAAGACGGGGTAAGGGAGGACCATCTAGCCCATGTGATGCCATGTGGGTAATGTTGCATTTTGATTTTTTGCAAACTGAAAATATATACAGAGAGATATGTATGGGATAAAATTTTGTAATGTGATAAAGATGACTGAAATCTAACTCTTGCATGTGGTCCATTCTCTCTTTCAGTTTGGAACTTAAAAGGCTTCAATGATTTCCGAATTGACTTTGAAATATTAAGATTCTTTATTAGGTTCTAGTGGTGTTTTAACAAGATCCTAATCCAAATCATCAAAGTCTAATCTTCCAATAATTCACAGTCAAATCAAAGTACATACAAAACCATGAACAGTTTGGTACTCAAAATGTGATGATTAGTTGATTAAAACATCAGCCAAGTGTTTTTTTTTTTTTTTAAAGCTAACAATGTACAATTTCGTAAACTTCACTGTTCTTTCTTTAGAATTAATTAATTTTTATAACCGAGAGCCCTTTTTAATTAAAATCTCAAATTTTAACTATATATTAGATTATCTTTCAGGAACCACCCTTAATTATATTTGGTTTCTTCATTGAGAAAAGGTTTTCCTCTTAGAGATGTAAATCATTTTTGATTTGATAGCTTTAATTAGTCTCCACCTATCCAAGCAAGAAAGAAAAGACACCTAAATTATTAGGGTTTGGTACTTTTGGTAGCTAGGAAGGCACTAGCAAGGGCTGGTGTGTATATAGAAATAGGGAAGAAAGAGAGGAAAAAAGGGCAGCCAAGAAAATGACTAGAACTGACTTTAAGGTTTCAATTGATTGGCCAATGATGAGTAAGCAACAAAGGAAACGCCCAGAGGCAGAGAGAGCAGATGCCTTTCTTAGTCCTTTCAGTCACCAAACCCACTACCAATTTTACTAGTTGCGAGACAAGAAAGGGGGAAGTACCATCCCCTTTCCCCCCCCAGTGACAACTGTGCTGCGCTCTCTTCACGTGGACATCTCGTGCTTGGAGTGGGGCTACATTTGCAACACAACCCCGACCCCCTTTCGATCGATTGACTTTTGAAAATTATATCTTGTGAGTCACTTAATAGAACAGCGTCACAGCAGGATTCCCAATTCTGAAAAGCAAAGGGAAAAACCCTTGCACAACTAAAAAGAAGATTCTTTGTAAAACCCACACCCCCACGGATGGTGCGTGTGCCCTAAATTTCATCCTAAAGGCATCCATGTACCCTCTTATTTAAACCCATTGGGTCCCACAATATCCAGATTCTCTACACAAAGCCAAACATGCCTATCATCAACCCTTGTGTATGCCCCACTCCCTTCTTTCCTGTTCCTATGAAGAGTATTTTCCTCTTGTTTTTATGTGTCCCCCTCGTCACTCGTATATATACCCCCTCCCCCTCATTCTCCTTGCATCACCAACACACACCCTCAACACTTTTTTTCCTTCCCTTAAACACGCAAAACGAGCTCCTCGACCTAGCTATCTGCCCACAAACCATAAATAGAAAGCAAAGCAAAAAATGGCTGGAGTTTGGGTGTTTAACAATGGTGTATATCGCCTTGAAAGTAGTCCCCGGAGAAAGGTTTTGGTACACTTGCCATCTGGTGAGGTTATATCATCCTACTCTTCTCTGGAGAACATTTTGAGGGGTTTAGGGTGGGAGAGGTACTACGGGGGTGACCCTGACCTCTACCAGTTCGACAAGCACTCCTCCATTGACCTGATTTCACTTCCTAGGGACTTCTCCAAGTTCTGCTCCGTTCACATGTATGATATAGTCGTTAAGAATCCCAATGTCTTCCATGTGAGGGATATGTGAGCTCAGCTCTATCTACAGGCTTGGGCCAAATTAGCTCTGATCTCTTTCCTATATATATATATATATATTCCATGCTACCTGTATCATCATAACCAGTCTCTAGTCTAGTTCTTGTGTGATCCCTTGTCTTTGATTTCTAATTTCTGAGGTGACTTCAAGCTCATCTGTAGGGCATTGTTATCTGGTGTAGCATATGTTTTAGGAATGGTTCCACTAGTGTTTTAGGTCTCTCAGACGACCTATTTCATGTGCTTGCTTCAAATAAAGTGGACTAGTGTTTGTAATAGGTTTGTAATAAAGATATGGATTGCTTTTGTTTCCATGTCTGTATGTATATTTATTTTATGATAATAAAGTCATGGACCTTGACAGCAGTTTGAGATTTTACCATCAATCAACCCCCTTCTCCCCCCCCCCCCCCCCCCCCTCCCCATCCTTGCTTTCCCCATCACTTTCTGCCATGTCAGCCCTGGATTTGTTTCAATTGTTGTTTTGTCGAGAGACAAGACAACCAAAAAGTCAGCCCCTAATGATTCTGAGAATGATGGATTTGTTACAATTTCGATGGTTATCAAATCCCATCAAATGGCAATGATCATCAGCACTCTATATAGCAGACCATATCTAGCTAAACCTCGTAACAGTTACTACTTTCACTCCACAAATTGATCACCAAAGATCATAATTAATGCCACAAGGAAGGAGAAAATGCCTGTAAGTTTAGAATCAATCCCGAAGTCCTTTGTTTAAATTAGGGGAACAATCAGACAAAAAGACATTATGGGATTTGAGGTATTTGGAGAGTAATGTCCTGTGTATGGATGATCCAGCTCTGAGACGTTGTTCTTGGAATGGAAAATGAGGATAAATATTTGAAGATGTTGTTATATATATATATATGTGTGTGTGTGTGTGTGTGTGAGTGTGTGATACGAAAGACAGAGAAGCATGGAGACAAAAAGTCTAACTGTAGGATTTGAGAGAGAGAGAGAGACAGAAAGGGAGAGTAATCCAATCATAGAATCTTCAAACAAGTATTACCTTGCTTAGGTTTGATCGGATCCGAGGGGAGGAAACGGTCCCAAGCGAGAGGGAGGAGCAGATGGGGCATCACGTGAAGCAGATAGCGACACTTCATCCAAAGCCACGAATTGGTGCCACGTGTTCCAATAAGACGTGTCACTTCACCAAGATCTTTGCACTGCACGTGGGACTTCTCTCTCTTTCATTACAAGGTTTGTCAATGTTGTTTTCCGTGGCTTTCCAAATCCCCCGATATCTGCCCCCACATTCCTTAATTACACTTCCGAAAACGTTTGCCTGTCGAAGCAAGAAGCCAGGGAATCGACATTAGTTGCAACAATCTCACCACTCTCCACCATGTTTCATGATTATATGCTAACTATGTTTTGCTATATGAACAAGTAATAGAAGACTACTCAAACTTATCAATTTCCTCAAACCATGATTTCGCTATGAAAAGAGAGTTGTGATCCATTATAGCTTCCACTGTATCTTTTCCTCTCTTTTTGCTTTCTATGAAACTCCTACTCTTACAATTCTCATTTTCACCAACTGTGAAAACTTGTTTTTACCTCATTAGTTCAGTTAACTGTCACCCTTCATACTTTTCACAAAAAAAAAAAAAAAATCACCCTTCGTACAAAAAATGAACATGGTAGGTTGATTTCTGTTCTTTTTTCTTTGTTCATTTTTTCAAATATCATAAATATTTTTTTCTTTATTAAATACCTAATATTTGCACTTTTTCTATATCATAACCTTATTTTTCACAATTTTTTTTTATTTTTACTGAAAAGCTTTAAACATTTATATTATAAAACATACTTTAAATTTTTTTACTAAATTATTTATACTGCTACTAGTCTAATTCTCGCGCATCAAACTGTCCAACACATAACATGAAAAGCCACGGGCCGAAGACTCAGAGTTCAGTGGCCTTCGGCCTCTAACCGTGGCTCCAGTGCGGTAGAAATGCCCCTCTACTGCCGGAGGGGTCTGACCGAACGGGCACTTAATATCCGCGTAACTCCCTTCATTAGATCAATAACTCATAGCAAGTTGCTATACCCTTTCTCCAGACGGGACCAAATCCCTCCGAATTCCTGATAAGAGATAACAAGATAATTGTGGAGGTTGAAAGTAATTAGAATAGATAATAGCTCCAAAGAATTAAGATAGAAACCAAAAAGATGCATGTTAAGCTCCCAGCTATATCGACATTGTTGCCATAGAAACAGTCTGCATTTTCATCCAAATCACTTTTATTCAATAATCCCTTACTGCTAATTCCATTAGATAAATAATAAAATCCATCACAGACAGAAGGTTGTTTAACATGACACTAGATATTTTCAGAACATACTGAAAATTGGTACCACCTAAATTATGAATAGAGTATCAAAAAGGTAGCACCTATAGTTCAATATGCTACATGTCACATTTCAAAAGTGGCCCTAGATAGAAGCATCCAACAGATATCTACATGCTCTATCAAGGACATCGAGGGAAAAATTATCACTAACAGCATAGTTCATCAGTCATTAGAGATCCTAACACCCAAATTCCAAGCAAAACGCCACTCCGAAACTTAGCAACCTTCCACAGCCTTGTAGTGATAATCATCAATGGAGGAGTACACCAAACCTTCCTTTTCAAGGACATCGATAGCATCCCTAGCACATAAAAGAAGGAAAATGAAATAATAGAAGATATACATATATAGAAAAACAACAAAGTATGTTGGCAAGAGGATACTTGATCTTCTCTATGGGAGCTTTCAACTGTTGGGAAAGTTCTTCTACATGTACCCCCATTTCTCGATCACTGCAAATAACAACCAGTCAAATCAAATTAGAAAAATTAGCACCTAGAGTATAGCTGTAAGCAAGAGCATGTGAATGAATTTGATGAATGCCTCATACATCAGCACCCTAATAAAGCTAAAATCTCAAAGTGAAGAAAATCCAGTAAAGGACAGGGACATTATCACATTAAATGTTCCAATAGCAGTAACCAACACCAGAAAGATACTTAGAAAGAACATAAGACACGCTTCAACATTGCAAAAGCTCAATTCATTCAAGTTCATGAAAAGCTTGACTTAAATAAACATGGGAAATATATGTGCTTGTAACTATATACATGTATCTGCATTTTTACGCATGTAATGAGCGCATACAGGTTTTCCAAATCAAAATATTTTGAAGGCCACTTTCCTCCAAAGGGGTCAAACACAAAATTTTAGTGCACTACTTACATGTTTGAAGGTTGCTGCAGATAGTTCAGGACCATTTTATCAAAACCCTTGAGTCCATCAGCACTATGTTGCACAGAGAACTGGAAAAGAAAAGAATATGGTTTATGCAAAATACAAAATGATAAGGATTCCAAGAGAAAACAAAAACTATAATATTTTGATTTCATACATCATTCACCAAAGCTGGCTGAATTCCAGTTGATGCACCCCGCACAGGAGTGCTCAATGATGAATCCATCTGTGGCTGGGACAAAGCACCACCCTGTGACTACAATTAGCACAAGGAAATCACAAATCAAAAGCAATACTCTTCTCCTAAAGAATGAATCAAATGCATAAGCATTTTATAATGCAATTTTTATCAATTTTAGACATAAATACCTGTAGTTTGGAATGAAGATGGAAATGTATGCACTCAATAAAGTGGCAAGTAACTTCATCAAAATTTGTCACTGGCCTGAGAATCACAAAAAAAAACCAAATAAACCATAAGACACTAATGCTTATGCACATGGATGCACAAAGTGTATCAAATAGAAGTCAAGTAATTGTCAAGATTACATATCCAAGCTAGTCTATTGATTTATGATTTATAGATTAGACAATCAATTAGACAGCAGATGGCAGAACTGAAGGGAAAACAGAGTAACATATGGCAAAAGAAACTCATTGCTGCTCTAATGGTACCAGAAATCCACACTAAAATGCAACTAGGTGCACACTGACACATTCTCAGGCTGTAGGCATCCAAATTTTTGTCACAGTGCCAAATTAAAGCAGGCAAATGAATAAACATCGACTGCAAAGCAATAAAATGTTCTAAGCAGAACAAGACAACAATGCCTGTCCTAGTTTTGGCTCTCATGCTTGCTTCATTGGGAGTTGAAATAAAGCTAACTTGACAAATGCATATACATGAGTCTATAGAAACAATTTGTCACATGATATGGAATAGATGCAATTAAAATTATTAATATGATCAGATTCATGGAAAGAGCACATACTATCAACAACTTGTTGGATGTGATAACAACAAAAAAGAGATCCAGAAAATATTGGAAAGCTAGAAAATTTATTTCTACAACCACACCTCACAGAAAAGGCACTTAATTGCTTCTTGCCTTGAAAACTTTGCAAGTGTCCATTGACACGAACATAGGTTCCATCTCTGTTGCACAACGAAATTAAAGAATGTAAAAATAATATTGATCTAAAAGCATCTAATGATATTCCAAAACGCGAAACAGGTAATGCTTAATTGATTCAAAGGAAGGAGAGAGCTTACTCTAATGCATCCATTTCTCTTGTGTCAAGATTTTCGGTTACCCTGATTGAGACAAAAATTCATTTATATTAAATAATTTCAGATTTCAAATCAAATGTGATTCTCTAATCCTAAACAATATTATGATACTCATAGAGTGAATTCAAATGGAAACTGGTTCATCACCATCTTATACATTCAACTCGGCCTGTTCCATCATCAAGGTGGAAACGAACATCCGAGGTCCTTACATTTTTGTTAAATACCATGCCAACCACCGTAACCTGAACCAGCAAAGCACCCAAAAAAAGAAAGAAAAAGGAATTAATGAAATAGTTGAGTGCATTGTTTGAAATCTCAATTCAAAACCAAGCCACAGATATTTAGAACACTATTATTCTTTTTATACGAAACAAACAAATAAAAATGGAAGTAGTGGAAGGATTTAAGAAATGGTACATTGGTAACATCAACACCTTCAATTACGAAATTGGATTTCTCATCACCAGATTGAGAAGCTTCACTTATCTGCTTCACTGTCACGGATATCAACCCCTGCGTCTCACGACTCTGCTAACCCACGAATAATAAAAAAAGAAGAACATTGAAAATTAGATCAATTATAACAAATAAAACAAAGTTTCAAGATCCTTTTCCCAGATTTATGTTATTCCCCTGGGCGCTAAATAATTTTTCCCTAGACTTTCTCGGCAACCAAAGGGAACATACAAAAGACGAAGACATATAGATGAAAGAGAGAATGACTGACTCTTGCAGGAGATGGAGTTGAATTAGCGAACTGAGAAGGCTGAGAGGGCATGAATCCGCCGCCGGAGAAGGCGGAGGTGGCGTCGAACTGGCTGCTTGAGTACATACTTTGGAACCCTAGAAATAGCGATAAGGAGAGTTGAAAACTAAATTGGAACTGATAGTACTATTTTGTAGAATCTAGATAAAGGTTTACCTGTTCAGCTTTCCCGCCAATTAGTTTGGATTTCCCGCCTGGCTCTTGTTAATTGGTCCCAGCCCAGGTTGCCAGAAGAGGAAAGTCGATCCCGCTCGTATTTTCAAAATATCGCCAATTTCCGATCGCGAGTTCTCGTCCCTTCCTGCTGTGTCATATTTTTTTTTTTTTTGAAAAGCCCTCCTGTGTCATATTTAGTATTGGTATTATTATTATTTAGAATAAATATTATTACTATTAGTATAGAGTCAAATATAAGGATTAAATAAAATTATACTCCCCATTTAATACTATATTCATCATTTTATATGTCTTTTTTTCAGATATTCAAAACTACAATTTTGTAGATACCTAATATTCTTTTTTATAATATATATATTATTTTTTTATAGATTTTTTTTTTTTTTATATTAAATGTATTAACATTTTTTTTTATTTTCATACAAATAAAATAGTACAATTTAAAGATAGAAAGAGTATCATATAAAAAGATAAATTTAAAAATTAAAACTATGAGCATGAAATCACAAAATGCTACGAGCATGACTCTTGTCTTGTGTCCTATTATAGGCTGTCACCGTGAATTGTATCCAAAACTATTTTCATAATTTTTTTTTTCTACTATGATTTTTATTGACTATTATATTTATTTAAAATGATTATATTAAATGAAACTTTATAGCTTCTCCACCATATGTTATTCTTGAATACATTAGATAGTATCAGTGCAAGAAATTAATCAATAGTTAATGATTAGTGAGATTAGCATGAAAATTTTACCTTAAAGTACCAATCTAGATTAAATATTAAACTTGTTAAAATTTCTTTATTTTATTTTATAGATTGTATACATTCATTGGTTATATCAATCTATTTGTTTTAATTTTATTTTTTATTCTCATTTAATATTTTTTCTTTTGTCAATTTGATTCCACGCCAAGCAAATTAAAGTTGTTTTCTTATATTTCGTAAACTTTACCTATCTCATCATAGAAATCAAATTCAGAACTTCAATTCTTCATTGAAATATCACATTGATAACTCATTTATTTATAATTCATATAATTGTTTTAATTAGAAACCTTTTGAATTTGATTTAAACATTTTTACTTTGAAATTTTTTATTAACTTATTCTCAATGAATTCCAAAACTTGTTTTGAATAATAAAGTACTTTATATGTTTGCATTGAGTTTGGTTAGTCTAGCAACATAGAATCAATTCAAATGGTAATGGTTTAACAAGGTTTGAATAAACGTTAAATTTAAGTCAAAACAAAATTAATAAATCTTCTTAATTGCATTAGGATAAAAAAATTTTCGGCGGACAAATAATTGGATTTAGTGGGCGTGAGATATGTAAAAAATATTAATTAAGTCACTTGATATTAAAATTGAATATTTAGAAGCATTTTAATGAATTAGAAAAAAAAATTTAGAGCTGCTTGACGGCTTCGCATAGCACCAAGGAAAAGCGTGGACGCAAACCAAACAGAAACTCGCTTTCAATTCTTTCTCTCAATTTTTTTTTTTAATTTAATTAAAAATAAATTTATTAACAGCTAAAAAAATTATCTGCAAAAATGTTATGTGGTCGTCCATTTTAACTGATTTTCGAAGACTCTTCTTCTCTTCTCCCTTCTCAACCGCTTCGCTCCAACGCCAAACATTCGCACCTTCAAAATGAACTTAATTCACACAACTTGCATAAGCAAAACTCAATTCGCACCTTCTCCGGTCTCTGTCCATGGCGTGCCGCAAAGAAGCAAGAAACTCTCGGCGGTCAGAGTCTCTAATTTTGCCGCGTCGACGACTGAAGTTGTCGTAGATAACGGAACAGCCAGGAGGGGCTTAACGTCTTCGACCGACTCCAAGAATAAGTCGTTACCGCCGGGGAAGTCTAGCAGTGCCATGGAGCAACTTGATATCGAGCGCGGCGTTTGCATCCCCTTTCGAAAGTACTCTCCCGAGACAGTACGATAATATTCCAGTAATCAGATCATGTTCTATTCAATTTGCTATTCTTTTTTAAGTGTGCTTTGATTTTATGTTACAAGAAAGATATTAGGTATTCATAGAAAATTTTGTCGATGTCTGCGTTTAATTCGTTCTGAAACGATAAGGCAGTGTTGAAGTTGTTCCTTGAATTCGTTGCGTTCAAATTTATGTTTACTGTTTTCTGGTCTTGATATGTAGGTGAGGAATACGGTACTGGAATCTCGAGGGGCAGTTGCATCACTTATTCTACGTGGTGTGGAGATAGTGTGGAATTTGGGGCTGTACTGGTCTTCTTTGATGTACGATTGTTTGGTTGGGAGGGATAAAGAGGTTGTTCCATTTCGAGCTCGCCAACTTAGGAATCTCCTATGTGATCTCGGACCATCTTTTATCAAAGCTGGCCAGGTTTCTTGTGTTCGCTCTTCAAACTGTTGTTTTAAATGATTCTTGTAGTTGCTTACTTGCTTGAACTCCTACTTGAAGAGATTCTTTGAATTTCAACAAGATTTATATTCTGCTCAACCCACTGAAAAATTTAAAGATGAATTTTCCAAATTTCCTTCCAAAATTTGTTAAAAGGAGATAAAAAATAAGCTCATGTCTTTAATTGCTAGGTTTCCCTGGTGATGGTCATTTATATTGTTTTGACAGGTTCTTGCAAACAGACCTGATATTATCAGAGAAGATTATATGAATGAACTTTGCATTCTTCAGGATGATGTTCCTCCTTTCCCCAATCAGGTAGGAAAGCACTATGCTATCCCTGTGTTTTCTAGCAGCTAAATGTTTATGTTATGCTGTGATCGTGTCCTTTCACTTGACGAGAATTGTGTTGATAGGTTGCTTTTAACATCATAGAGGAAGAATTGGGCCAACCCCTTGAAGCTGTATTTAGCAAAATTTCACCACGGACAATAGCAGCTGCAAGTTTGGGTCAAGTTTACCGCGCAACCCTTCGTGCTTCCGGAGAGGATGTTGCAATTAAGGTATTAGAATGATTAACCAGTGGCTTTTCTGTTGTTATCCATAGCCTTGCCACTATGGCTCAAGTGTAACTTCCTATTTGCTTGGTGATTTTGTTTGTCATTGGAGTTTGTTGGGGGCGAAAAGTGCTCACTCTGCTCTTATTCTTGATGATCAAATTATTGGTGCTCAAGCACTGTTGCAGTTGCATACTGTTTCTGTGTAGCTGTACCTTTCCCACATGATATCTGTACTTTGGGCTATTTGCTCCCCTTAATTGCTGTGTGAAGAGCCACCTGAGTGGCCAAAGTGCTTGGCTGTGGATGCTTGAAAGATAGTAGTAATTTTGATTTGCTTAGTATATTATGCAGATTATCATAATAATTTTGGTTATTTTGCTTAGCATCTGAAGATTATCTTGGGAATTTTTCCTCCTCCATGTTTCTCTGCATGACTTAATTATGCCGTCAACCTATGTTTTGAAATGTTCGACTCTAAAATGGTGATCTTCCAAACAAAAACAAGTGCAGTAATTTGTAAATTCAATTAATGTAATTTCATTTACTTGCAGGTCCTGAGGCCTCAGATAGAACCGATAATCTATCGTGATCTTTTTCTGTTCCGAACGCTTGCCTCCTTTTTAAATGGAATTAGTATACAAAAACTGGGCTGCAATGCTGAACTGATAGTTGATGAATTTGGTGAAAAGCTTTTGGAGGAGCTTGATTATACCTTGGTACGTTCAAAGCTGCCCTGTGCTTTGCCTATGCTCTTTTGTGTAGATAAGAATGGAGTTTGGCTTGATTATCACTTGACATTAATGTCCTTCCTTTTACAAATTCATCTAAGTAGCAAAGAGAACTGCTAAAGTAGAGGTGTTTGTTTTTGTATCATAGTATTCTTGTCTTTATTTTTTTTTCTCTTTCTTTATTATTTAGGAAGCCAGGAATATTGAAGACTTTCTTGAGAACTTCAAAGATGATCCTACTGTCAAAATTCCTCGGGTTTACAAATCTCTTTCTGGCTCACGTGTTTTGGTAATGGAATGGATAGATGGTATTCGGTGTACTAACCCACAGGTTTGGATATCAAGATAGTACTCAGTTTACTGTCATTTTGAAATGGTTTTGTGGCGTATCTCTCCGTGTAACGTTTTGTCTCAATGCATCTCAGGCTGTTAAGAATGCTGGAATCGATGTAAATGGATTTCTAACAGTTGGAGTAAGTGCTGCTCTTCGCCAGTTGCTTGAATTCGGGTTATTTCATGGAGATCCACACCCTGGAAATATTTTTGCCATGCGAGATGGACGAATTGCTTATGTGGACTTTGGAAATGTGGCTGTGCTTAGTCAGGTAAGATATACCCGTTGAAGATATTTCAGTTCAAGACAATACTCAAGTTAGTAAGGATTTAGTTTCTCATTGCTTTGGCATGTAATTGCACTCAATTGCTAATGGTGGATATATGCTTTTCCTTACAATGCACCTGTTTACTAGTTGATAATGCTACCACAATTGTTATTGTTGCATGTTCCATGCTTTGATATGACATGCTACTCTCCTGCTTTCTAGGTTAGAACAGTCCAAAATCTGCTATATAGTAACTAGTGGTTTTCACTACGATGTATACTTTTGGTATGTCAAATAAGGGCAATTGATAGCAATGGTAGTGTTCCTACTATTCTTCACTAAGTTTGGCACATGTTAACCAGACCTTATTACTCTACATATTGACGTGCCTTTTGTCTTTCAGCAAAATAAGCAGATATTAATTGATGCTGTTGTCCATGCTGTTAATGAGGATTATGCTGAGATGGCAAACGATTTTACCAGGCTTGGTTTCTTGGCTAGTGGAACTGATGTCTCTCCTATTATTCCAGCTTTAGAAGCCATATGGCAGAATTCTGCTGGAAAAGGGCTCTCTGATTTTAATTTTCGAAGTGTTACTGGTAACCATTTTACATTTGCTTCAAATTGCGATTATTCTACTGGCTTACTTTTTCGTGTTTTAAGTTGATAAATCTTTCCTCTTAGCCCGCTTTTGCTGTATGAAGATTGCGAACCTTATATTTCTGCTATTTTTACTGCAGGGCAATTTAATAAACTGGTTTACAACTATCCCATCCGGATCCCAGAGAGGTTTTCCCTCGTTATCCGTTCTTTACTGACTCAAGAGGGCATCTGTTTTACCCTCAAGCCAGATTTCAAATTTCTTGAGGTGAGTTCACATTTGTTCTTTTAGGTTATGTTGATTCATATTATGATGCCTATCATCTCCATACTTGTACTGATTCTAAGCATTTGACTAGGTTGCCTACCCATATGTGGCAAAGCGCCTTTTAACAGATCCTAATCCAGCTCTTCGTGAACGCCTCATACAGGTTAGTTTAAAGCCACTTTCATCTTTTACTTCATTTAGAATGCTCATCACTCTGATAATACTGTAACTAGGTTCAAAAAGGCTTGTAGTGCACTTAATAGGTGTAAAAGGAAATCAGGAGGTTTTTTTTTTTTGTGTTGCCTCTTTGCACATTGCCTCCATTTGGAGATAATCCAATGACTTGGTTATAGATTACCATCTTTATATCTATTGTTTCTTCAATAGAGTCTATTCATTTTTTTAGTAAATCAATAATCGGTCTATCCTAGTTGTTGGAATCGAAGGCTTCTCCCATATTTATCAAGAATAAAATTCCTCCTTTCTCAGGTTCTTTTTAAAGATGGTGTTTTCCAGTGGAAACGGCTTGAAAATCTTATTGTCCTTGCAAAGGAAAATGTGGCCAAAATGAGTAGCAACCCTGCCTTGCGAGTGAGGAACGCGTACGTATCTCGTCGAAAGTCACTTGATCATCTTGTTTCAGATTCTGCCAAAAACTTTTAAGAATCAGCATTTACATAAAGTTTCAACTTCTTTTACTTTTTCAGGCCAAATTCAAGAAGCTTGCAAATTGAAAGAAAACTGGACCTGACAGACACCATTAAAGATGGAGCTCGTCTTTTCCTTTTTGATGAAGGTATCCGTAGACAGCTTCTTCTTGCTCTGACCGAAGACTCTAAGCTGCATGTTCAAGAGGTTTGTATGAACGTCAATGATAGTATCTAGTGGTTGCAATACCTTCTTTATGAGACTGCTAAAACGCTATGGTTTCTCCATTAGCTGGTTGATGTCTACAGACTGGTTGAAGATGAGATAGACATACCATCGGTGGCTGTGGAAATTGTACAAGGTAAATTTTAACTTGGATTTTCAAGTTATGTCAGAATATTGACAGTTTTAATTTCTGAATTGTCAAAAGTTTTTTACACTTAAACTTGCAGATTTTCCAAACGTGGTTCGGGATTTCTTGCTTTCATGGAGCAACTCAGTGTTATATGATAGATGATACAAAATTTTACTGCCTGTATGACAACACGAACTTGAGAATCATTTTGTCTTGATGAGCTCATCTGGATTCAGTAATCACCAAGAGTTGGTCATCGAAACTGTGAATACTGAAGGTTGTATCAGAAATAATTGCTGCTCCTGTATATATAATTATATCCATTCTTCTTGTAGGTATTTACTTCATATTTACTTATTGTAGGTTTTTTTTCTCTTTCCTTTCTTTCTCTTTTCTCCAAGAAAAAATGGTTTTTCGACAGACAAACGAGCAATACTTGAACATGAGTTGATTCAATACGCTTAATGTATATTAGGGGACCTTAAATATCACAAGAAAAACAAAACCATGCTATAAGTAGGAGTAATTCCCAAATTAAAGATTTATATACTTTTCAAGGTTTTATTTTTACCAAAGAAAGAAATAAAAGTTTTTTTTTTTTTTGCATGATTATTTGCTTATAAATAGGTATCGGGTATAAGTACATGATGATATTTTGATATTAACCTAATCATATTCGAATATTGGATATTCAAAAGATATATTCAAATTCAAAATAAAATGGTAAATTTATTATTTAAATTCATCTAAAATCTAAATATAAGATATTCATATCTTATATAATTAAATTGGATATTCGTGAATAACCGATTAAAAAGTGTTCATTACTATCTCTATAAGTTACCATCTCTAGAAGGGTTAGTTTTGGATTTTTCAATTTCAAGTAAAGAAAATTTAAAATTCAAAATGTGGATATATATATATATTTTTTGAAATAAAAATGTGGATCATTAGCATGGAAAATAAGAAAGAGTTGGGCCAACTTGAAAAGGCGTAGAACAAAGCCCTTTTCGCTGCATAATTTAATTTTTGTTGGGAAAAGAATTATTAATTAAGTAATCACAGAAAGAAGCAGTGAAGTTCAAAGTATCCCTGAAAAATCCAAAAATATTTGCAGCAGGCAACTCATTTCGTAGCATTGCTCATATCCAGAGAACACAAAGAAGCGCCTTCTTCCTCAGGTACTTTATTTTCCCCTTTATTTCTTCCTCTTTCCCTTTTCCTTTTCCCATCTCTTTCCATCCTGTTTTTGTAAACAATTAAAATCGGTTTTCATTTTGTTTTACTAAATTCTATATGAAAATGATCTCAATTCCGATTCTCCAAAAGCATAAATGCAAACCTCGTTCCTCTCAACCTTGTTTGATTGCTGAGAAAACTTACACAACTAAGAAACCGGAAAACTCTTTCCCACCCCATGTGAAACTCACTTCTCAGCTAAGTCAGATAATTTGAATCCGTGGTACGCACAGTTGAGTTTTGAGTTTCTCATTTTTAATTTTAATTTTTTAAATTTTGCGTATCTAATAATTGGAAGGGGAGGAAGCTTTTAAAATCTGTAATAGTTGGGACAAAAGTGAAAAGAGAGCATATGTTTTGGTGAAGTGAATGACATTTTGGGCTTTTGTGTGCAGTGCAGCTTCAGCATTCGTTGATGTGGGAGAGACAATAACCTTACGTATCAGAATTAAACTCATTCTATGGCTATTTGCAGTTTTCAACGTTTTCATTTTTAGATTAAGGTAGTCCCTTGAGCTTATAAGTCTTCGATCTTAGTATCAATTAGAGGTTGTTTTGGTTTCCCCATGTATTTCTACAATTATTAAGCAACGTCCCCACAGGGTATGCAAAATTTCCTAATTTAGCTTATTTTGTTTTTTTTTTTTTCCTTGTGTTACTTTTTTGTTAGCTTAGATTTGATATTCTGTTTTTGAACTTGTTTCGTCTTTGATTGAAACATCTGGTTGTTTCTTGGGTGCTAGAACTATGCCTCGGAAAGTTAACTATGGGGTTGATTACGATGATGATGATGATTATGATGACTATGATGAATATGACTATGGCTATGAAGTAGAAGAAAATGGTGAGTGGATTTTTTTCGCTTTTTTGTTGTCATGTCTTATATTTGTGATGAATTACTGATTAGGTGAACTTGCTGTTTTTGCTGGGTTGCTCTACATTTCACTAAAAGGCACTCAAAGATGAAACCTCAATATGATAGGGAGCAAAAACAGAACTTATGCATGCATCTTTCTTCTAACCAACTGAATGCGATTTGTTCCCTGCAACAGTGGAAACACCTTCTGAGGAAGAAACTATCAATCATGGTGTGTGGCGTTGCTCCATTTGTACTTACGATAATGATGCAACCTTGTCAGCATGTGATATTTGTGGGGTTCTTCGCAGTCCTTTGGTCAACAACTCCACCTATGATGGGAAGAAAACAGGTGTGTGACAATTGCACTTAACTTATTGATGTTGCTAATCATATTATTTAGTATGGGAGAATGAGCTACTCTCATTCTTATTCAATGTGATGGGGTCATTCTTTTTTCTTTTTCTTCCCCTTTGTCTCCATGTTCCTCTTTGTTGCTTCCTAGTTAAATTTTGATTCACATGGCCTTTGACATCCAACCTTATCAGGGTTCAATTTTCTTTAGAATGTCGTCAAACAGATAGCTTTCATGTGTCTGGATGTCCAATATATATTAAGTCTCTTTGTTTCATAGGTTCCTTTTACATTGGTGGTACCTTTTATAGAACAGATCTCTTTCCTGCAGTTGATGGCATATGCAAAGATTCTGGAGTATCTACTATGGCCAAGTCTCTTTTTGCATCACTGCCGCAACAGATGTCCAAAAAAGCTGTAGATTCTCAGCAACAGAATGATGGTTTTGTGGTGAAAGAGGGCAATAACTTCCACCCACTTGGGAATATCCAAGGACAATTTCATGAATTCCATAAAGCTTATAGTTCTCCTACCCATTCCCGTATTAATATAGGTCTGAGCATATTTTATAGCAGGACAAGGATATTTATCACAAGTGTTGCTTTAATTGAGAATACTTAGTTCCCAACAGTAGACACATTTCTTTGTTTAAAATTCCTGGTTTTTATTTCTTTTGCTGGATGCTGCCTTTGGAAGTCATTTTTCTGCTTTACTTTTGAAAAATAGTGCTCAAAGTATCCTGCTATAATATATTCTAACTGTACATGATTATTAATACAGCCCCTTTCAAGTTTGATGTTCCATCTCCAGATGATGTGGTTTCCAATGGACTGCGTTCCTCCAAATTGGGTTCGAAAGGTATTCATTAGCAATTGCAATTTGATATGTTGAAATTATTCCTTAATTATAACAGTTTTAGGGAGGACTGTAGTTTTTCAATTAGTCATGTCCTCTTTAATTGCTCTGAACCATCTATTACGAGCACTCCACAGTTTTGTTTATTAGAATGAATTCTTGGAGTAAGGTATAGCACATTATGTAACACCTGTGTGCTTGCTGCTGGTGTATTAGGATTGCATCAGAACTATATCTCTCTGCATCTTGATATGCAAATGCAAGTCTGCATTTTAAATAAATGCTGATTTTATTTTATGTAATGCATGTTTGTTTTCTTAGTGTTCTAAGAGTGTGTTTATGTATTAGAGTTCAACATCTCTAAAACAGGCCTGGAGTTAATGGATCTTGTGGAAAACTTTTTCTTTATACTGAGTTGAAGTTTAGTCTTTATCTTATTTCTATTCTGTCATTCCCTTGCAGCCAACATTTTTGACTCAAAATCTTCCAAAGTTTCCTCAAGTGTGGTCGGGAAGAATGAGGCAGCTAAAGTACAATTAAGTACTAAAAGGTCAGGTAGTTCATATGACTCAACAGCAAAAGACAAGCACAATAGACTGGATGAGATAATTTCTTCGAAGAATCTAGAAGTTGATGCATTGTCAAGTTCCAGAAACTCAGATAACTCCTCTGCATCAATGCCAAAAGGCAGGATTGATATTGTGGATGAAAGCATTGTTGCGGATAATCTGCGATCTAGTGTTAAAAGGTCATCATTGATGCCAAAAGAAATACATAATATGGTGGATGATAGCAGCTCTTCAAGGAATGGAGGTGAGGCACATAGTCTCACCAGTAATGTGAAAAACATGTCTTTGGCTGCTAAATCCGGGCACTCAAAGGATACAAGTGCTGGAAGAGCAAATTCATATGCTCAGTATAAACCAGAAGAGTGGATGCTCCCTGAAAAAGCAGAAGATTCACTGACTCAACTGAATCTTGCAATTGTACGTTAAAGTTTGAGTCTAATGATCTTAAAAGTTTAAGAGTCATTATCTTTTTTTCTTTTTTAATTTTAACATAATTGTTATGACATTAACTCTTCCTACATCTTAGGTTGGGCATGTTGATTCCGGAAAATCAACACTCTCTGGTAGACTGCTTCACCTTTTGGGACGAATATCCCAAAAAGAAATGCACAAATATGAAAAGGAGTCAAAATTGCAGGTAATTCCACGGCCATTTTCTACATGTGCTTATGTGAACACAAGTCTGTAATCTGATTATTTTTGTGTTTCCTATTCAATCAGGGCAAAGGATCCTTTGCTTATGCTTGGGCGTTGGATGAGAGTGCTGAAGAAAGGGAAAGGGGAATCACTATGACTGTGGCTGTGGCTTATTTTGATTCAAAAAGATATCATGTTGTTGTCCTTGATTCCCCAGGGCACAAAGATTTTGTTCCAAACATGATAACTGGAGCAACACAAGCTGATGCTGCAATTCTTGTCGTAGATGCTTCTATTGGTTCATTTGAAGCTGGTATGGACGGCGCAAAAGGACAGACAAGGGAGCATGCACAACTCATCAGAAGTTTTGGTGTTGATCAAATTATAGTTGCAGTTAACAAGATGGATACTGTAGAGTATTCTAAGAATCGATTTGACTTTTTAAAATCACAGCTTTGGACATTTCTCCGCTCTTGTGGTTTCAAGGATTCCTCTGTTTCATGGATTCCACTGAGTGTTGTAGAAAATCAGAATTTAGTGGCTGCACCTTCTGACGTTCGTTTATCGTGGTGAGTTTCTTCTTGCATGTATTCGAAGTTACTATATTTTTAGAATTTGGATGTTGTTAAGTCTCTATTGACCAGCAAAAAGAGAAAAAATCGAATCTTAACAGATCCTATTGAAAACTTGTGGGGAAATAAATATTTTAGCTAGTTTCATGGGAGATGATATTAGTTGGCTGCTCAATTGTGGCTTTGCCTGGTACAGCTGAAACTAAATCTAGACTAAGCTAAGCCTTTGTCAAATTCTGAATGAGAATTTATAGCTAAGCCCCACCCTGTTTTCACTTGATGTACCTGTTCTGAGAAATATAAGTATTGCCTATAAGTCTATAGTTGAATTTGTCTGTTTATCAGTTCCTGTCATCCCCAACTTGTAATGGCCTATTATGTAATCTTGGTCTCACAAGGTAGGAGATATGGTCTGCCCTTGTTACTATTGATGAAGTGAGTACCGTCAAAACTTGAATGCACACTTGACACTGGAATATTTGGTGTTGCAGTTGCACTGGCCTCAAAAAAGAGAGTAGCAAGTTATCAGTTAAATACTATTATTGGAGGACAAATATGATTTTATCATTTTATGTGTCAGTTGCACAGATCACATTGCAAGGCAACTTCTTGTTCACTGATTAACACCCTCTCTTAGGTTCAAACAAGTACTCTGGGGTTTGAATTTAAATTACAAGATGTAGCATGGTGGTGTTCATTACATAAGATATATCATGGATTTCCCTGTTAATTATATAATTAAATTTCACTATAACTTAGAAGCGATACTACACTATCTGAAGAAATATTTGTTGGAATTTTCTTCTTGATTTCCCATTGACACAGCAAATGTTGTAGAACTGACTTTGGTAATTTTGATGCAGGTATCATGGACCTTATCTATTAGATGCAATTGATTCCTTCCAACCTCCTACAAGAGATTTTTCAAAGCCTCTACTTATTCCTATATGTGATGTTATAAGATCACCTTCACAGGGGCAGGTGTCTGCTTGTGGCAAGTTGGAGGCTGGAGCTGTTCGAAGTGGATCAAAGGTAGACCATGTGTGGGATTTCTTGTTACCTCCTATTAGAAGAGCAGATAAAGTTGTTTGAATTTAGTTTCCCGTCTTGCCTTGCTGCCTTTGTTTGATTGATATTACCTATCTAAAAGTCTCTTTTCAGTTACCAATTATATTGAGTTCTGGTTTTAATAGAATAACATGTATACCATCCTTAACCATAAACTCGTTGTGTGTGATTGTAGGTTTTAGTCATGCCATCTGCAAATATAGCAACGGTGCGTTCCTTAGAACGTGGTTCCCAGGCTTGTACAATTGCAAGAGCTGGGGACAATGTAGCTGTCAACCTACATGGAATAGATGGAAATCTCGTGTTGGCTGGTGGAGTGTTATGTCACCCTGATTTTCCAGTTGCAATAGCAAAACATTTGGAGTTGAAGGTGCTTGTCTTGGATGGTGCAACCCCAATTTTAATCGGTTCTCAGGCAAGCTTCCTCTGTACATTTTGTACTTTTTTGTCTGAAATGTTTTGGTTCATGTAAACGGTCTAACAATCTGAATGGAATAATCAGTTGGAGTTTCATATACACCATGCAAAGGAGGCTGCAAGAGTTGCAAAAATATCATCATTACTTGATTCAAAGACTGGGAAAGTCACAAAGAAAGCACCCCGCTGCATTGTTGCTAAGCAGAGTGCAGTAGTTGAGGCAAGTCAGGAGTTGTTGTTACTAATTGCTGGTTTATTTGAGTTATTGGCCTGATAATTGCAACCAAATCTGGTTTCAAGTTGGCTTATTTTTCTACTTTCAGGTGATATTGCATGAACCGGTTTGCGCGGAAGAGTTTTCAAAATGCAAAGCCCTTGGAAGAGTGTTTCTTAGAACATTAGGAAGAACGGTTGCTGTGGGCATTGTGACTCGAATAGTTTAGGAGCAGTAATAGTTTCCACATGTGGTCGTACACTTCAACAGCTTTCAACCATTAGACTTCCTTTCTTGGTGAACGGCCACCTTGGTTGGAGACAAACTTTCTGTACTACTATTCCAGATTCACAACGAAGGTACTTATAAAACATCCAAAAAGAACAAAGCCATTTCTTTTTTACGGCTTGTATACTCCATGTTTGTTGTAGAGACAGATTTAAAGCTTTAGTCTGTACCATTTCTGGTCTGGCTGTACAATCAGTTTGATTGATTCTTTATATAGTATTAAGGCTTAGAGAAATATGCAGATCTTCTACCTGGTCCTGGTTGCACCTTGTAGCTAATTCTCCTACCATACCATGTTTGTTGTCAAGATAAGGCAAAGCCAGTGT
Source organism: Theobroma cacao (assembly GCF_053813885.1). NCBI lineage: Eukaryota > Viridiplantae > Streptophyta > Magnoliopsida > Malvales > Malvaceae > Theobroma > Theobroma cacao. The sequence goes on from NC_142647.1 coordinate 347,969, forward strand.
CGTGTAGATATTACCTGCCTACCTGAACTGCTTAGGAACCAATGACCCGACAGGCAACGTCTGGTTTTAGTTATGAAAACATGTGTAAACAGATTTGCATGAGCCTTAGAAGGAGTGTGAAAGCAATTTCGTCTTGGGTTTTCCTTTCCAAGTCAATATACGATTTTCTTATGCTTGGTTTATGCTTAAAGCAATCCAACCTAAAATATCTAATCAAAAACCGGACACGTAGTTCAACGTAATTAAAATTAACTGAAAATTGTAAAAACTCATTCAAAAATGATCAGCTTTGCACCCCCAGAAGAAAATTTTTAATTACTAATTACTAATGAATTAACAAACAAAATACCTGGGTTTGACTTTGAGGGACAAGATAATGCAACTGTATATTGTATTCCTTCACGTTTGCCTTAAATTTTCAATTATTTCTTAATATTTATTTCAATAAATAAACTAAAATCTCGAATTTGTTTATGAAAGAAACGGAAGAAATGTTACTTAACGGGTCTACATTACAAAGGTGGCAAGTTGCAAGGCGCGGTTGGTCAATGGAAAAGGGCAATTACGTCAAGTCATTGAAGAGGGAAGTATGTGTACTTGCAACAGTAGTTTGCCTTTTTTATCCCTCTTCTCTTTTACTATAACAATATATAAAAAACAGTGGTAGTATATAACAAGGCCAGCAAGGCTACCTACTAAAATAAAATAAAATAAAATAAAAAAAAAGAACTGACCTTTCTCAATTTTATCTAATCAGAGAGGGCAGAGAAGAGCAAAGTCTCTCTCTCTTTCTCTGCTTTTTTTTTTTTTTTTTTACCTTCTGAACTTCTCGATCCTTTTTTGTTCTTTGTTGTTATATCCATTTTCAGTTCTAAACAAGTACATCTAAGGTAAGCCCCCAATTTTGTTCACTTCTCTTTCTTTTCCTTTTTGTTTTTTTTCTTCTTGAATATGCTTAGTGGGTTGCTTTTAAATTTGGTTGATTTCCCAAGCTCTTTTTCTATTCACATGGTAGGTACCCATGATTGCTTGCTGATTTTTTTTTCTTTTTATTAGTTCTATTAATACTGCCGGTTTGGGTGTAATCTTTTGACAAAGATTGTTGCTTTATGGACTGCTTTTTCATTTTGCTGAATACCCAATTGATCATTTCGTTTTACTCTTTATTGATGCATTCTTTTTAGGTGAGGTGATGAATCTTGTTGTTTTCACTGCGTATTTGATCATTTTCGTGATTGCCTATGCTCTTTATTCTCTCGTTTTCTGCTATATTAGTGTTTCGTTATTTACAATTCTGGTAGCAATCGGAATCTAGTTGTATGGCGTGATTTTTAATTTGGATAATAGTAATAAAATAATAATTAATATCATTACGAGTGTCTATCGGGTTATGACTTCTTCACTCTGTTTGGAGATCAGTTCCATGTTATTGCAGGCATCTGATAAGTTGATTGGTTTTAAGATTGTACTAGTTAATTAAAGGATCTTCCATCTTCCTCTTTGTTGTGTTTGGATTTTAGACGCGTTTAAACTGTTGCCACTTTCCATTGACCTTAGGAGTATGTTAATAACTGCAACTTACAGTTTTCTTCTGCTATGTGCAGCATCTTAGTTGGCATCATATAGTAGATCACCAGTTGATTTTTCTTGTTTGACACCTCGACGCTTAGTTGGTTTGTCCAAAAAGTTCTTTCTGATCTAATCTACGTTTGTCATACAAGAGAGGTGCATGCCATGCACTTGTAGTTTATTATGTAAGTTGTTTCTTTATGGCCTTCGAACCTTTTAATGCCCGAGGGCTCCAACCCAATAATTCTTACATGGAGGATGTTCAGTTGAATACCAATTGGGATGATGTGATTTGTCCTATATGTTTGGATTTCCCCCACAATGGTGTACTCCTTCAATGCTCATCTTACGAGAAAGGCTGCCGTGCTTTTGTGTGTGACACAGACCACTTGCATTCAAATTGTTTGGATCGGTTCAAAAAAGCTTATGGGATGTCATCTCCTTCAACATCTGATACAATTTCTATAACAAACATTCAGCTAACGGTATCTGAAGACAACTGCAGGCCGACCTGTCCCTTATGTAGAGGGGAAGTCACTGGATGGGTTGTTGTTGATAAGGCTCGTCTACATCTAGATGAGAAGAAGCGTTGTTGTGAGGAGGAACAATGCACATTTGCAGGAAGCTACTTGGAACTAAGGAAACATGCTCAGTTAGAACACCCTCATGCTCGTCCTTCGAGAATTGATCCTGCTCGGCAGCTTGATTGGGAGAATTTTCAGCAGTCCTCTGAGATAATAGATGTTTTGAGCACCATACATTCAGAAGTCCCACGTGGAGTGGTTCTTGGAGACTATGTAATTGAATATGGTGAAGATGATTCTGGAGATGAGTTTGAGGACTTCCCTGGTGATGAGGGCAACTGGTGGACCTCTTGTATTTTATATCAGATGTTTGATAACTTCAGGAATTCTAGAAATAGAAGGAGATCAAGAGTCACAGATACTAGAAGGGGAAGTCGCCGCTCTAGCTATGCTTCATCAAATTCTGATGAGGGTTCAGTGGCTTCTGTAGAATTTGCAGAATATAGAGTAGATGAGACTGATGATGAGTTTGTTAGCACAAGTGCCCCCTCCAGAGGTAGCTCTGCCTATCGGAGGTCAGTAGTTCTTTTTTCTTCTTCCAATTCCCTTTCTTATATGTTCTATTGTTCTACTCATCTCTAGTTTTACTTGTTGTTTTTGAAATAAGATATTATAATGGGCATCACAGAAAAACAGTTGCTTTATGTTGGACCAGATGTCAAAAAGCATCTCATGGTTTATTGTCTTTTTAATTGGTTTTCTACCTGGAAGTGTTATTTGTGAAATCATTTGTGTCTCTTGAACGTATCATAAAGACAAATCTTTTACATAATTAATGAGATGTTTGGCCTGCATTAGAACAGCTTGTGCTGTTGGGCTTAGGTCAAATTCCCGATGAATGGATCTTGTTTCTAATGAGAAGTTTGGAATAAACCAAATTTGTGGTGCAACAAGTACTAAAAAGTTGAAAGAGTATCTTTCAGCTTCATAATTGTGCTTGCTGCAGCTACGAGCTATACAAACTAGTCTGATTTCCCATGTGTTATTGCTGTTGGCTACTGAGTAATGACTGCACCTCACAGTCCACATTATCTGTTGTATTTAAATGAATGCAGTTGTTTCATTGACATATTTAGTTTGTTAGAAATACATGACAGCAGTTACTGGTTTTATGATCTTATTTTTCTTCGAAGTTTATCTATTTTTGTTCATGAATTTCACAGTTCACGAAGACGTCGTTCCCGCTTTTATGATAATTAGGTATGTACTGTCCAAAGCTTCCCTTGCTTCCTTTTATACAGGCTTTACTTTGCAAAGCCAAATTTTGATGAGCTTGACTCAAGTTTCCACTGATATTTGTGAAAACGTTTCTGGTCTGAGTTTTGTAGAGTGTAAGGCATGAATTGTGTTTTAAAACTTATAAGATGTCAAATTCTCAAGTTTCAATCATTCATTCATTCATTCTCTCAATTTCTGCTAGCAGCACCGAAGAAGAAATGAAGCTAGGGATTGATCGTGTAGAAGTGGAAAGTTACGGGACACTTGCTTCAGCAGATAGTATTAGATTTCAAAACATGTAAAAATACCTTTGGAACTTGTTATGCATGTGATCCAATGTTCTGATCAAACTTGAATTTCAAACATTAGAATTTCATGTGGTTCTGTTGACCATTTTTGTTGCTTTAAGATGTTTTATATCGAAATCTGATGGGAAAATTTTTTTAAGAACATTGGGATATTTTCTGTAGCCAACTGATGTATTTAACGATCATCTGTTTACCAATCATTTACTTTGAATGGGTTGTGGTGTGCTTTCAGGAGCAGAATGACAACCCACTTGTAGAGGTAACCCTGAGAAATTGATTAGTACAACAAAAGAATTCGTATTTAAAGCTGCACAATTTATATGGCTGGTAATTGCTGACAAGTCAGCATCTTGGTTTCCTTCGGTATTGTTCTGCTAATGTGCCTGAAAATGACAATCCTACTCCAATTTCGCTGTCAGCATAGTCCTTGGTAATGGCTGCCTACGCTGGCTGTGTTTTCCTGATTTTTTTCCTCCTTGCATCATTGTCCGATTGTCCTCTTTTACTCTTTCCCTGTTTCTTGTTTAGCGGTTAAAACAAAAGATTAACCAAACCGTCCAATTGACTATCGCTTGTTCATTTTCATACCAGAAATAAGCTTTAAGCATGATCAAACAACTAAGATTTTCATTCCCGAGTCATCAATCACCACCTTCAGAATATGTAAAATTCTATCATACATGGTTGTATGTCCTGTAAGTACTTTCAAACAGCTATGGCTTTAACATATGACCAGAGACAATGCAAAATTTGAGATGAATACAGAGCTAGAAGGCCCCCCAGTTTCCAAGAAATAAAATAATACTGAAAATGAGAGCCCGATGTGCTGAGATTTGCCACTGATAACAAAATAGATAGCCAGTGACTAAAATGGAACATTCTTAGGCAAGTTTCGGATGACATTATTCTTCATGCCAACTTTCGTCCGCATTGCTTCCACACCCGATCTATTCATTTGTTTCATCACCTTCATTCTCACTATTTGCTCTCTTGACTGCACAGTTGCTAATCCCATACTCCTGTACCTGAAAATCAATGCAAAATTCCCCATTACTGTATTGATTACAGTCTGCGTGTTGATCATTGTATAAACTAAGGAATTCAACCCTTTTCTAACCCTTTTTTTACTTTATTGTGAGCAAAAGCGAGGGGGGAATAGGGTGGGGTTGCTAGTTCCGATGGTTTAACAGACTTAGTAAGAGTGAAATCGACCTTGAGGCCAAGGCAGCCGTAATGGCCATGTTATTTGCAGGTGATGGGCGAGGCTTCTGTCGATAATAGAGCAAGTATTCACGAGAACCAAGTGTTTTTGTCATTATTCCCTGATCGGATCTTCTAGTTATAATAAGCTCTGAGCCACCACCAAGTTCTACAGTGTTGCCCATATCACCAACTGCAACCAACTGCTTCCCACTCTCATCCACATAGCTGTTTTCAAAGAAACAATAATAAGCAATAACAAATTAATATAAAAAAGATAAAATCAGATAAAATGATTGTTGAACAAAATGCACACCTGCTGCTATAATCATAGAATTCTTCCAATTCTGCTTCCTCCTCTTCATCGCCATCACCATAATGCACTTTACAATGAGCTTTGGCTGCCATATGTTTCCTAACAGCTTCCAAGCTAGCAAAAGGATGGCACCGTTCATTACAATACAGACACATGAAATCTCTCTTAACCTGAGATAAAGAAACCATATCGAGAGGGTGAACAAACCAAAATTTGATATATAACATATCTATCCAACAAAAGTACATACACTTTGGTACCTTAAGGCCAAGGTAGGTGAGCAAGCCTTCTGGATCCTTCAAATACTCAACATCAGGAATGAAGAAACCATGAAACTTATGCATGTGAACCATGCAGCTTTCAATGGTATCATGGTCAATATCACACATAAAACAACAGCATGGATCTAACTCCACTTCTTCTTCATCATCGGTATCCATTTCATCACCAGATGCTTCCTTGTTCACATTCAAATCGGTTAAGGAATTTGCAGCCTGACCAACCAAGTCTTCTTCTGGATCAACCTCCAACCACTCATCTTCACTTTCCTCATCATTTTTATCCCTTGGTTGTGGAGGTTTGTTTACAGCACAGCGAGGAAGTGGCTTGATAATTGCCTTCTCTTCTTCAGGGTTATTGGTTCCTTGAGAAGCCCGCATGACATGGGTTCGTGAGTTGAGATGCTGAGCATGAGCCTTGGAACTTCGATACCCTTTGCCGCAGAGACCACAACTGTAAAGCATGGGGGTTTCATTCCGCTTATCTTTCTCTTGAGCAAGCGCTGATTGTCTTGCCAGAAACAGAGCTTCTGTCACTCCTGGAACTCCAGCTACCTGATTCATTTCACCATAAAAACTCGCAACAATTATTCAAAAGCAACCATTAATTCAACAAAATGATTCATAAAAATATCAAACTTTAGCATCACAAAAGTTTCAATTTGAATAATTCAAACCACATATATGATTGCAAACATGGGAATATTGTTTTCACTTATGCACAAACAAAATTAAGAAAAACGAAGACCCTTTTCAATTGCAAAAACCAACAGCTCGTGCGGTGTATTCCAACTAACAACAAAGAAAAAGATTATGGTAGAATCAGAAATAGTAAAAGCCTCATACGGACATAACAAAAAGAAGAAGAAAGACAGACCTTGCGCTTGAGATTGTAGCGGTGCCAATCAGACCTGTAATGGAGCTTCTGCTCTGCATCGTCTTTGAATTCTTTGTTACAAGCGTTGCACGTTAGCCCCGGCATTTCCTTCTTCAACCAAAAGAGGCCAGACGTGATTGGGTTGGAAAAATATATGTGGAGGCGATTGTTTATTAGGTTTATGCGATGCCTCCTACTCGAAGTCGGTGGGAAGCCGAATTGAATGATTCCACCTCTTCGCTTGCGTAATCGATCATCCTCCCCCATTTTTTTTTGGGCTTTTCTCATTTCGACCCGAATGATTTGGGTTGGACCATATTGCTTTAAGGCCTGTAAAACTATATATTTGGGCCTCTACATGGGCTTGAAAACCCATTACATTCTCCACTTTTATTTTTTGAATCAATAAAAATAAAATACCAATCGATTAATTGAGTTAAATAAGTTAATTCCCAAATTAATTGAAATTCGAAGTTATGAATTTTAATACACTCGAAAGCAATTTTCTTAAATTTTATTTATTGTAAATGAATTTATTTGATTTTAATCGAAAATTACTAATTGATCTCAAATTCAGAGTTGCCTACTTTTCCTATGTATGTGAATTAAACCAAAAGAAAAACCATGGTTTCCGTGGTCCACCTTCGTATCCTTAAGTAACCAAACCTTCACCTCGTCCGTGTCTCCATATTAATTGTTCATCTCAGAATGTCATCCAGGTTTAATCATTTGACTTGGCACAACCACCAAACGATTAATCAGTACAGCAAGAGCAGGAATTTCTGGTTTTGTTTTGGAGCATTGCTCTTTTTGAGATTTACATCGTACCATCATTATTACAGCATCATTCATTCATCAAACCGGCATCGGTTTGATCTGGAGATTGTTTTTTTCCATTTTTTTAACGTAATCTGAGATTCAAAACGATCCATTCCGACCGAAAAGGCCAAAAATGGAAAACCTGGCCAATTGAAGATGGACACGTCAGGCAAGAAATAACCGGTTATTAACCGCTAAAAGGCAAAAAGAAAGGGAAAAAAAAAAAATTAAAAAGCCATCCATTTATAGAACCCGCAGCCTCACCTTATTCTCTCTCTCTCTCTCTGTATTTTTTTTTTTTGGTTTCTCTTGCAAGGGAACAGAACATGACAAACCCTTGAGGCTTAAACACTCCGACTTCTTTGTAACTAACCCCCTTGTCTTTCTACTTGTCGACATGGCCACGATTTCAGGAGCTAGCCAACGGCGAGAGCCCAGATCGGGTGGCAAAATGGTGAGGCCGAGGCGAGCCGCCTTACCCAGGACGCCTTATGACCGCCCCAGATTGGTCAATCCCACTCAGCAAAACCCTAATTGGATCTCCAGACACGTTTTCTCTCCCACTCGCACGATTGTCACCGGCGCCGGCAGGATTCTCTCCTCTGTTTTCGGCTATGAATCTTCCTCCTCCTCCTCCTCTTCTTCTTCTTCCGACTGCGATTTCTCTTCAGGTTCCATATAGCATTTTTATTTGTTCCCTGTTCAAGCTTATGTATCTCAGAATGCGGCATTTCTATTCCTTTCCCCTCTGCTTTAGTTGAATGCTATTTGGAGAGTTGGTAATGGCTTCTGTTCTAGGTTTTCGAATGAGGGATTTCTATAATCAAAGTTTGTAGCTTTTTTGTTAACTGTCCAATTGCGTACAAAGATGGAGCCTAGCATGTCGGTTGTAGCCACAGCCCGCAGACAGTAGCGTTAGTACTAGTAGTGATGGTGTTATGCTTCGCTTTTGCAAAGTGCTTTGCTTTGCAAATCCTGCTGCTAATTGTATTTTCTTATCCTGATTCTTGAGGGTTTCTTCATCTTTCCTGTCCTTCTTCAGGGGCCCTAACGTTTTAAAGGATAATTAAGCATATTTCTTTTTGGTAGAAATAGAGACTAAACAATCAGATTAATATAGGAGGCAATAAACACTCCATGTTTTTAAACTGTCTATGCTTCTGAAATTTCCGTTTTCTTAGGTAGCAGTGCATGTGTAGAGCTCATACTGCATCCGTGTTTATTCATATAATTTTTTGGTGCAGATGACACTGATGACAACAATGATGATAAAGATGTCCTGTCTCAAGGGGTTCATACCATAGAACATGTAAGTATGCTACCCTTTATGCTTCTTGTTATGCTGAATAAGTAGCTTGGATTTTTTAAAAAAAAAAAAAAAAAACTTTTATTTGGTGATACTGGTAACTTTGATGCTGATTTGATAATATTTTTTTTTCTCTGTTTTGTTTACTTGCCATGGTAGCATGTAGACATTCTTGACTCTAGTGATGATTGTAATGATGTTAGAGGATGCCTTAGTTGTTTCTTTGTGGGGCATCAGAGGGAGCCCCAATCTTTTGCAGGAAAGACTGAAACCAAGCGCCTAATAGAGCAGCTTCTCGTGCAGGAGACTTTCTCAAGGTAAGTAAGAACTTTATTTTCTTATTTGCTTATTTGGACTTTTGCCTGTTTTAATTCTTTTGTTCTTCCTCCATAGAGTGTCCTACTCATAAATTATGTTATCAACACCAAGTAATGCATGTGAATCATAACATTTACAGAATTTGATTCTTTGGCAAACTTCACATGACATTTTTTAATTGATTATGCATTTCAACTGATTTGCACTCATATGTATCTCCTGTTAAGCATAATTTGACTTCAAGTTTTGAATGGATGCTACTTCTGACCAGGGAAGAGTGTGATAAACTAACAAATATTATCAAATCAAGAGTAATGGACTCTCCCATGCTCACAGGCATGGGGGATGCAAGACTAAATGAAACGCCTAACAGGACAGGTGGAAGTGGTATGGCTTTCTTGAATTTGACAGACCTAATTTCAAGAATGAACTTCTTAGTACCCATGGTTGACTGGTTGTGTTTTTTATTTTTCAGATGTTGAAATTCATGATCTTTGCAGTGCAGCTGTTATGGAGGCAAGAAAATGGTTAGAGGAGAAGAAGTTAGGATCAAGTTCTAAGTCAGAATTGGACAATGAGACCTCTGCTCGGAATCCTGTTACATTCACACATGTTTGTAACTCTTTTTCTTATTATGCTTTTGGACTGTGCTTCGTTTTAAATTATTTCTTAGAAGGAAAATAGTGCAAGTGTTAAGTCGGAGACAGGAACATTCTCTTGGGAAGATAATTGACAAGGCTTTAGGCTTTAGTTAGATTATTATCACCGTGATACTATTATACTTTTGATAGCATCAGTACTGCACTAAAGATTGTCTGCCTGTTTCATCAATGAATGCTAGCTTCTTGAGCACCAGCTATGTGATTGATACAAATTCACCCCCTTTGCCTCATATAACTTATGCTGAATGTTCTCTTTCTTCCCCTTCTCCCCTTGGTTCTGTGCCATCTCCTTTCTGCTTTGAAGATGGAAACTGGGTTCTACCTCAAAATAACTACTTTTTATTTGGTGTATAGTATCATTTTTTTTATTATTCATGCTTCTTGTACTTAAACGTTTGTTTTCCTTATGTGGAAGATCTAATGAAGAAAAAATGTAGCATGTATCACAGGGACGAGTTTGAATATATGGGCCATAAATGGGTATAAAAGTTTTATCCTTCTGCTCCCTAAGTTTAGACAAAATTCTTATAGATATAAATTTCTTATGCTGTGTAGCTGTGCCAGTAGGTTGATTTTATGGTTTACTCACACTTGTGTAGGCAATGATGAAAAAGTGATGCCATTTCTGTTGTGCATAATTTTTAGTGGATTAATGATGTTAACACCAACGTTGTTGAAAGAAAACTTATGATGAAAATTGTTGATATCTTAATATTATGTTAGTGTAAGAATATGTCCATTTCTAACTCAATAAGTTTCTATTGTTGCAGGGTGCTGAAGGGGAAACAGGATCACCTGTGGACGTGGCCAAGTCATACATGCGAACTCGTCCTCCATGGGCATCACCTTCTACAAAAAATATTGGATTTAGATCTTCATCACCAATTGGGATGCCACTTTTCAAGGAAGATACACCATATTCAATTGGTGGCAATTCCTTCTCCTCATCCAAGGTGCTGTTATATGCTTATTTTGATTTATGAATATATGTAATTATGCATATATGTATTTTATGGGCATTAAGTTTGCTGGTTTTCTTTAAATTGTTTATGATATTATAGTCTTATTAATAGATGTGTTTTAAGTGCCATTGGAGGAATTTTAATTTCTCGGAGGGCATTGTTTTGAGGTACTTTCTTTATTTTTATTAATGAAAATCGTCTAATATGGTTCAAGACTCTAGAAGTGTTTCCTATTATGCTAATGATTATTTTGGATTAATTTAAAATAACTGTGAGAAGACTGACGGCTAGTCATGTGGTGTCTTTGGCATATAGCATTTGGTTTGATCATAGATTGATTCAGATTATAAGTTTCTAGCTGACCTTTTTGTGTTATTAAGCGATGGCTTTTGTGGTTGAGCCTGTGGTTAGTTTTTTTTGTTTCTATGCAATCATATCAGAAAAGAAAGTATACGGGTTTCTTGGACATGAAGCTTTTTGAAACTTGGTTTAGTGGATTGGAAAACTTGCATGCACTTAAGCTTGTGTATGAGTAATGTGCATGTGGGTGTGAGTGTGAGTGTGATCGTCTTTGCAGTGCCTTCTTCCCTTGGCTATCATTTGATTTGCTGCTTATATATATAACATGAATGCAGCTGAAAAGGGGTTCTCCTGCCACCGGCTCATGGAACATCCAAGAGGAAATACGGAAAGTGAGATCCAAGGCAACAGAAGAAATGCTGAGGACTCGATCATCCTCAAAAATTGACTGGTCTTCATTTTCATTCGAACATAAAAGTGGTCCTGATTCATTAGTTGCCAAGACCTTAGGACCTGCTGAGGAAGATAACCCACAGAGCTCTAAAAAGTCAGGAGATGCATCTGTAGACTTGGGTGCAAGGCCAGGTTTAGTTTTTAACTTTTCTGAAGGAAGCTCCATTGCTTCATGGAAATATTCTCATCAGATAGTATTTCCTGATTTTTAAAATTCAGCTAGTTTGTTCAGTTTCTAGGTAGCAATAATCTAAGACATTACTTGTCCTTTTTTGTTTTTTCAGTTACACAGATTATACAAGATGCATTGCATAATGATGCTTTACCAAGCCCAGCTACTATTGGCTGTGAAGAAAACCAGGTATCTTCCTAGTGGAATGCGAAGCTTTCATAGTGCTCTTCGATAAGTCTTTGATTGCATAGTTCTGCAGATTTTGTAGCAGTTAGTTTATTACCAAAATCTTTTCATTGTTTTTTTAAGGTAGAATTTGATTTATGTTGATATTTCATTATATTAATCAAGCACTATGATATTGACATTTTTCTTCTTTTCTTGCAAAGGGTATGGAAGCCATTCAAAGCATTGAGGGAAAAAAAGGTATTCTTGTAGCTTGTCTATCATATATTGTCAATTTTCCTTAAATCAACATAGTGGCTCTATATATGCTGTATTATGTACATAAGTTCATCAACTTGGGGAAGACAGTTATATTGTTATTGTTATACTAATACATGGTGCATGATATAAGGCAATTAAATAATTTGGGATGTAGCTGGTACTTGCAATTAGTTTTTAGCATTTTGAGGTATTTTGTTCACCATAGCAATTTCCCAGTAATTCTTCAGTTACATGTTATCACTGTGGTATAAATAAAGGTTGACAAGAATCAGTATACTTGAAACTGCACTCCATTCATCCATTCAAGGTTTCACCTAGGAGAAACCTATCTCGTCCAATTTATCTTTTGTCATGAAAAGTTGCAGACAGTGATATGATTACAAGGTGTTTGTTAGTGTCCTGACTAGGTTATTTCACAGTTACCTGGGTTTTTGCATTCATGCTTTTGGTATTGAACGTAGGAATACCTGGGGCAGTCCTCCAGTGGAGGTCTGTTATTTGTGAATATATGATTGCTGATTCATGGACAGAAACGGGGCCATCTGGTCTCCTATTTTTGGAAGATTGATGGGTTATGGTTTCCTGCAAGATCACCCAATGGCTTAATTGACAACAAGTATTTTTGCATTTTAGACTTGCTTTTTGTCTAATGAATTTGTGATCGAGTCATTGCATTTTTCATCTTCCATTGTGGATGGTTGCAGCCTCACTGTATTCCATTCTCTTCTGTTTTTGGTAGTCTTTATCATCTGATAAATCTTTTCCCTATATGAAATGTTTTCTGGGTGGCTCAGATGAGACATTAGATGTGGAACAGGGACTTCAATCAACAGTAGATATCAAGATTGCATCTCATAGGTTGGTCTGATTCTCTTTAAACAATCAACCCCCCCTCCCCCCCCCCCCCAACCAAAAAAAAAAAAAAAAAAAAGAAAAAGCAGCATTGGTTTTGTAATTCCCTTGTGAAATCCCTTTCTCTTTCTTTTGTAATTTATCACGTCTCAATGGTCATTTTTCTTCTTGTATGTAATCTCTTTATGTCACAGTGATGTTGTTGCTGCTGATGTTGATCGTTTAAAGGACACCAATGGGTCCATCCAGCAGTTTAGCTCTACTGGGGAAGAAGCTGTGCAGGGTAAGAAACTACTTACTTGCCGTTTGATTTGTCTACTTGATGCTTCCCAAGGTTCTTACCTACGTTCATCACTTTCCGTTCTAACTCTTCTTAACCCCTCTAAATATTACCTTGCAAGTAACATTCGCAGCTATAAAATCTATTGGTTTCTATGATTCAAATTGAGTGATTGGAAGATAAGATAACTTGGAGAAGTCTCAGCTATAAAGATTCTTTTTATTGTTTGGGTGTTTATGTGCATATCTAGACTAAGGGAGAGGGGTGGAGAAGTTCTGTTGTTTAGTACTTGATTCTATTGAGCCTGGGTCATACCTAATCATAATCTGCAGACTCACAAGTAGAAGATAAAAACTGTTCGACATTAAAAGAAGTTCCTGGAATAGGTGGTGCTGCATCTACTACCAATGGGTTCCCTTCTTCAGGATCCAGGTTATAAAGCTGCTAAACTGAATAGTTTAGTTTTGCATTGTTTGAATTAATTTTTGTTTAATTAGGTTTCCCTCTTTTCAGTATGTCAGCTGAACTGGATAAAGAAGAAAACCACAGACCAATTAATGAGGAAGACAAGGCAGTTGCTTCTAGTCACGACCATCAAACAAAAGTGGTGGCAGAGCAGAACTGTGAGCTTTTGAGTGAGGCTACCATGGAGGTGCCAATGGTGAATGAAACCGATGCTTCCCAGAACAGTTCCAGCATGCACCATGAAACCTCTCCACAGCAACCGAATGCAGCAGGTTCAAAACGCAACGTGGCAGGCAAAAGTAGCATGGGTATCGAGAAGCAGCAGGGAAAGAAAGTGACCAGATACAACAGGAGGGGCAGGGGACGGGGCAGATGATGCTAAAATCGTGCCTGTAGCTTACTGTAAAATGACCTGTAAACTTGGCCCAGGGGAATGATAAACCGCATAACAGGGCATTTGTAAACTGTAGCAAGTTAAAGAAACTAGTGTTTAGCTGTCAAAGATGGAGGAGATTTAGGTGTCAGGTCTGCAGTTTAGGAATTGATTTTTGTAGTTTCTTTGTATCAAAATATCGATGGTAAAACAATCGTGAGCCCGTAGTGGAAGTGATAAATTATTTTTTGTCCTATTGTCTTTTGTGGAAACGCCGTGTAATTTACAGTACCATAAATGTCAACAGTAGTTCTCTTGCAGTTAAGTATTTGTTTTTGGCTGGTTTTTGGTTACATCGTGTTGTCAAATTAAATAACATTAAAAAATATCGTAATATTTGTAGACATAAGGCCTGGTGAACCAAGTGATTAATATCTTCGAGCAAGTAGAAGTATAAGGGCCAAGCCCAAGAACAGCGGAAGAGTTTCGGGCTAACCGACCCGCGTCGCATCGGCGGTGCTTGTGATATTGCTATAAAAGAGTAAAACCCTTCGGCCATAGGTGCCACGGTGGGGGCTGGAAGTGCGAGCATGGATTCCGCGATAGCCCAGAAAAGATGGGAATTAGAGAACAACATCCTGACAGTGGACACGCCAGACCCTTCATCGGACTCGATTTTCTACTACGACGGCCCCGCTCAAACCAAGTTCCAACAAGAGAAGCCTTGGGCGAATGATCCCCACTACTTCAAGCGCGTTAAGATCTCTGCCCTCGCTCTACTCAAGATGGTTGTCCACGCCCGATCTGGTGGCACCATCGAGGTCATGGGCCTGATGCAAGGCAAGACCGACGGCGACGCCATCATTGTCATGGACGCCTTTGCTTTGCCTGTTGAAGGGACGGAGACTAGGGTTAATGCTCAGGCTGATGCCTATGAGTATATGGTCGATTATTCCCAGACCAACAAGCAGGTTTTTTTATTAATGTTCTTTTTTCTTTTTCCTCCTAAGTATGGATTTTCCTGGAGAGCTATTGTTGATGAACCGCTAGATTAGCTCAGTAATTTACGTACTGTTTATCATGTAAGCCAAGCCAAGATAAATGGAAGAGCTGATAATTATGTATGGGAGCTGAAAATCCTAAATTTGGTTATCAGTGATTGTTGAGTATTCTTTCACTGTTAAGAGCTAACCCCTATCTTTTTTGCACCATCTAGAAGGAAAGATGTTATTAACCTTCCAAAATTGTATTTTTGTTCACTTATATCCTTGCAGCTATGTATGATTGTATCAGAAACCATTATAATGTTGTCTATAAAAATCATTTCTCTCAAGAAGAATGTTGTTTGTTTCATAGGCTGGACGGTTGGAGAATGTTGTTGGATGGTACCACTCTCATCCCGGGTATGGATGCTGGCTGTCTGGTATTGATGTTTCAACCCAAATGCTCAACCAGCAGTTTCAGGAGCCCTTCCTGGCAGTTGTTATTGATCCTACAAGGACTGTTTCTGCTGGAAAAGTTGAGATTGGAGCTTTCAGGACATACCCTGAAGGATATAAGCCTCCTGATGATCCTATCTCTGAGTATCAGACCATTCCTCTTAATAAGATTGAAGACTTTGGTGTGCACTGTAAACAGGTTCTTATGCAATTCCAACAATGTTTTTTTTTTTTTTTCAAGAATGCTTGTCCTCTCACTGTTGGTAATTTTTGCTGTATGTTTTTCTGTAGTATTATGCATTGGATATCACTTATTTCAAGTCCTCTCTTGATTGCCACCTCTTGGATCTGTTATGGAACAAGTATTGGGTAAATACCCTTTCTTCTTCACCTCTCTTGGGCAGTGGAGATTATGTTGCAGGACAAATTTCAGATTTAGGTAAATTTTTTCTATCCTAGTTTCATTTGAGAGGAAAATTTTGTCGTATGCATAGTTTAGTTTTCTTGTTTGAGCATGAAATAGAGACCAAGTTCTTGTTGACTTTGATCACATTGTTCCATCTTTCAGCTGAAAAGCTGGAGCAAGCAGAGAATCAATTGGCTCACTCTCGCATTGGCCCACTAGGACCCCCTCGAAAGAAGGAGGTTAGTATAATATTTGTCATTTGTGTAGTTGTCCAAAGCTATTCAGAGGCTAATTTTGTATGCAATGTGGATACTGCACTTCTGAGTTGCAGGAAGAATCGCAGCTTGCTAAGATTACTAGAGATAGTGCAAAGATAACTGTGGAGCAAGTCGATGGTTTAATGTCACAGGTGGCTAGCTGTTCCAGATTCTTAGATATTCTTAACTTCACTTTAAAAACTTACGCATATATTGATTCTCTCATCCGCTTTTAACCATTTATCCTTAATATTCTTGTACTTGATACTTTTAGGTTATCAAAGACATCCTTTTCAACTCTGTACGACAGTCAAACAGGTGTCGAAATGACCATTCTGGTCCTGAGCCTATGGTTGAAGCCTGATCCTAACATGCTGGCATTGTCAGAATGCAGCAACAGATGAAATGCTTACCTTGCTGATGTTTTTCCTTTACCTTGAGAGACCAGTTTTTACAAGAAAAAACAACATGATCCCAGACTGCATAGTTTTTGTTCCCTTTCGAAACGCTGATGTAAATCCTTTGGCACAGTCCGTATTGATTTGTTTGGAACTTTAAGCTTTGCCTAATTCCTCTTCATTTATGCCTGTCAAAATCTTAGTATGGAATCAAATAACAGTAGCTAGCTTAAACTTGTCGATTTCCCATATAAATGCGGGTTGTAGAAGGTTGAAAACTAGCAGGTTGTACAAACATCAAACTGGAGTTTTCCAGTAGATCTTCTAGGCCTCGGCCTTTTAGGCATTCAAGAAGAGTTCGTGCACGATCCACATCCTACGTTATAAAACTACTGTCAGGTTTGGTCGCAAGAGTAGTAGAGGCTTGTCCGACCCAACCCAAGTTTACAATTCTCACCTTGAATTTTGTAAAATTCCCAGCCCATGAGGTTGCAGCAATTTTTGTAATTAGGGACTCGAGTTGCACCATGGGTTCCATTGATCAGTGGCTGTTTTGGGTTCCAACCTTCCTCTTTACTTCTTTGCCATGTCAGAACTTTTGGTCTCTGAGAATGAAATATGTCATGATTCTAAAAAAAGGGTAACATCAAGACATAACCGACTGTTTCCGGTACCATCCATGATCATAAAAGAATACTGCTCGTGGGGGCCAGTAGGTGCAGCCTGCTAAACTCTATGCAAAAGTTTGATGTGCGGCAAAGGCAAAAGGATACGTTTCACTTGCGTTGTATGAAAGAAGATAGACTATATGGATGGATGAAAAGAAAAGAAAAAAAATGAACTGTAATGAGTAGCACAGAGAAAGAAAGCCACCGGCATCCGATCAAATAGGAAGAAATGACTGAAGAAATCCTAGGCGAAAAGGACAGCATCCTAAGCACTAGTGGCTTTCACATGCAGAGGAAGCAAAACCCTTGTGACAATGGGTGAGCCTGTTTTCTTTTATAGGTTTGTCAGATTGCCAAAGTGTGAGGCCCTCTGCAAGAGAGGACTTTCTCATCACCATCAGACATCAGTCCATCACCAAATTGTACATCCCCACTAACTAGAAAAAGTGCCAGAGACATTACAAAATAGCCTACCTTTTTATCTATAGTCAGATTGTGGACTCTATTAATCCATACAATTCATGCCTGTCTTACCCGCAACCCTCAAAACCATTTATTAGAATGAGATTCCTAGATAAGACAGCAAAAAGGGGTTGTTTTCACAGAGAAAAATGGTCCTCTTTCATGCGCTTGGGCTCTTTGCCATGTGTACCTTTGAGGCTGTACTTGTGACAATCTCACATGGGATTAACTCTCCACCACTAGCTCACTTTTTTCTTTTTATTTTCTTTGCTATGCTTGAAAGTTTTCCCTTCTGAAGTTTCTGTTTCTCCCTTTTTCTGCTGATGCTGTAGTCATATACTAGGGAAGGTAATATGTGAGAGCATTTCCAGAGCCCCACCTGTGATCTCAACACTTTGTCTTCTCTCTTTTTTCAAAAAAACTAAAAAAAAAAAAAAAAAAGCCCATCATGATAGTCTGTGAGCTCTCTTAACCAACTTCATTCATTGAAAGTGCTTTCAAATAATTCATACATGAACAGTTCTCGTGAGTAATAATCTGAGTTTCATGACTGTATAAATGTTATCACGGCCTCAAGCCATGGAGTGCAGTTTCCAGTTGTTTGTTTTTGTATCTGATTTTAGAGAATAAAGAACTAAATAAAATAATCACAAACCAAACTTGTTTGGATCCTTTTAGAGGGTCAAATTGCAGGTTAGATGTCCCCTAATCTGATCAGGGGTCCATTCTTACAACATCCATCTGTACCCTTTTGGAGGACCACAAACCTGCAATGGAACATGATAGTTTTGGTAAACAGTGGGTGTGTGTTACATTTTTCACATTAGTTGGCTTAGCTCTTCCAATGTTAGTCGGCACTGGGAAGTGATAGGAATCACCAAATATGCTCTAACCACTAAGGAAAGTGGGCTGACTACTCCTCATCTCCAAGTTTGAAACGATACTCTAAGCATTTCCAACTGTTCTTCATTACCTAGCCAATGACATTGTCAGGGAAAGTTGAAACCTTGGCAACAGTGTTTAGTTCAATCACGTGTCTTTCACACTCTTTCTAAATCGAGACGGCATCAAAACAGCTCAACCAAAGCCGTTTCTTTTCCTGAGAATCTTCCTGACGAAAAAAAAAATATAAACACTAATAAAAGCTTTGGTGCCAACAAATCCGGAGGCTCTAGGCAGGTCACATCCTTTTTTGGCAATTATTCCCCTGCCAGATATCTAATTCTCTCTGCCTGCCCTTCTCCCTTTGCTTTTTACATATTTTGTGTTGGTTTTTCATTTCTATCATTCACTGGCTCAAATGGGTCAAAGGGTCTTTTAAAGAGCCCTTAAACAAGTTGGTGGACCCTTTGGAACAAAAATTTATGAACCATTCCTGGTGTTCACTGATAGTACTGGTACTGGAAACATTAGTGGGGGGTTTTGTGAGTGGGAATACAGTGCCCAACAACAGTTATTGAATTGAACACCATATCTGCTAACAGATCTGCCATTTTTTATTCATCCATTTGTAATCACCACACACTTGTCTCCTACTGCTTATAGAAATCCCATTCAATTTATTCTTTAGGAGGGAGGGGAAGCAATAAAAGTTCAATTTGATATCTTCCATTGGCAAAGACACCTAACCCTCAAAGATAAGCGAGTCAAGAGCTCCCGCTTTTCCATTTTCTTCCAATATCCTTCTGATCAAAGCAAATTTTTCTGTATGTACATTGAACAGGTTGGTGCTAGTCAATGATCAAAATAGTCACTTGAAATATGTGATTTACATGGATTCTTTATTCCTTGGGAATGGCGCCAAATATTAAAAGAAAATCATGGTCTAATCTCCACGTCTGACCTTTTTATATTTTTATCACAAATTAAAGTAGTGATAGTAGAGCCCAACTTGCTTTTTCTGTACAACATACCTTCTAGAAAAATGGGAAAAAAAAGAAAACAAATGCAATAATGTGAGGTGAAACGAATCAATGATCTGGGTCAAGTCCCATTTTTAAACAAAAGAATACAATGAGGATATGGATTTGATTAAATGGGCATTGATAATGTGGGGCTGTCCACAATGTTTTGAGAGGTTGAAAATCAAAGGTAAACACAGTTTAAGATGACGAAATTTGTAAGTGAGATGTGGACATTGGCAGTAGGCCGGTTTGACTTGTGCCTGTGCCTGTTCCCTCCAAATTCAGTTTGTGCTTGAGAATATATTGGCTTTGCAAGTTGCAACTCTTCCATGGAGGCTGTGGGTGCTTTTTCCCAAGGGTAAGGCGTGCGCGCAAGAGTTTTGACGTAGCCTTCCATCTCCAACACTTACCACTTTAACGCCCTGATCTTAGGTACGAGCCTAAGTTAGGGGTGAGTAACTTTTTGATTAAAATCGAATTTAATCGAATTAATAATCCTTAATGAAATGAAACATTAAAGAATGTACTCCATTCCTATTATCAACTTATTCTTTAAAAAGGGTCTTTAAGGCTTTTGATTGAAGGAAGTGTAAAGAATAGAAAATCCATTATTATACCATAACACTTTGTTTTTTATAATGATTAAATGATAGGAATTATTTATAAGTGTGAATTGAAAAATTATAAATGAAAATGGTATAATAATTGAAAGCTTCAAAGTTGAGAGATTGATATTTTACTTTTTAAATTAAGTTATTCATATCTTTTAAGTATTTATATTTGTTTAAATTCATAAAATAATAACAAATAAAATTAAGATAATGATTTTTTTCTTAAATTTTTACATATATGCTATTGAAGATTGATGAATCATAATTTTTAATTATTTTAACAAAATTAATATTTTCTTTAAAAAAAAAACGTAGTTTCGTCATTCGTGGAACCCTTTGTACGGAGGGAATAGTGCCGAACAATTTGACGAGACTCAACGCCAAGTGGTTTTGGTCCATTCGTTTTAGTTGCATCGTGCTTGGTCCCACGGGGAGGCCGAGGATTGGGCACAAGAGTCAGTTGCTTAAGCCCGCCGGCGTAGGAAATTAGACTTTGATGGTTTGGATCATATATAGATTCAGCTTAGCGACATGGGAAGAGGGTCCCGCCATTTTAAGGGTCAATTAGCCTTTAAAGTACGTTCGAAATCTTTTTTCTCACAGACTACCACCACACGCACAATTAAAAAAAAAAAAAAAGAATAGAAAAGAAATTCAAGCAAAGCGACTTCTTGGGAATCGATGGTCCAAACATTTTTTTTAAAAAAAATTGATGGATGGTCCAAACATGTGAGATTGAAAGGACAAAGCAAGATGAAGAAATTAAGAGGGTTGTCGTTTGATTGATTTTTAAATTGATTTTGAGAAAAATATATTAAGATTTGATTTGTCGAACATAAATTATACAATAATTACTAACTTAAATATCTTTTTTATAATTTTTTAATTTATGCTAATTGGATGAACACGAATAAAAGTCGTCTCCCCACTAACAGAACCGAAATCGACTGTTGGAATGGTCAAAATGGGCAGATAAACGAAAGCTACAATGCACAGCAAATTGAAATATTACTATTCAAATGTGAACAATTTTGAGTGATCAAATTTTTTTTTTCCTTAGTCTGTAAGACAGAAAAATAAAACAGATTGGGTAACACGTGTATAAGCCAATTCATAAGCTTGTCCAAGGTTTTCCAAGAAAACGTTCTTTCAAAAATAAAATAAAGACGAGACAAGAAAGAAATTCTTTTTCCAATTAATTGTGTATTAAAATATATTTTGTTTTCCTTGGTTCAATTATTCTTGATGACTTAACCTGGTAAAAAACTCGTTTACTTTTATAAAGAGCGCTAAGAAAATATCTACAGTTGAATAATAGAGATGTTTGCGGCCTAAAGTGCGGAGCTTTTTGTTTGTAGGATGACTAAACAAAGACAAAATTAAATCCGCACTGATGCACGGTGAAGACCAACATGTAACTTACGTCTAATTAAATAGTAGCATTGTTGTTGTTGCCAAATGGCCATAACAATTAAGCACATTTTTTTTGGGTTTTAAATGATAAAAAAGTTGTTAAATGATATCAATATATACAGTTGTGCCTTTATATTAAGGTATTTAAATAAATTTTTATTTTTAAATTTATATAAAACATATTTCATTCTTTTATTATATTTACAAATTCTTAATTGTAACGAGAAATTAATAATTATCAAATTTGATATCGACACATAATTTTCGTACGCATAATAGATAACGTAACTTAATGACCGATCACTTCAACAATTAGGCGTGATTATTATTTTAGAAAACCGATTGAGCAATTCTCCTTTATTGTAAAATTGGGATTGAAAGAGACGGTGGTTCGTGGGGACAAAACAAGACAAAGCCTCAACTTGGAGCAGGTCAGGAACGGAAATTTCCCACCCTCAGCCACCATAGCTTGACACGAAAGCCTTTTGACAATGAGAGAACCTAGAGATAACGAAGGCTTGATAAAAGAGAAGATTTTCCCATTTAATTTCGTTCCATAGCTGCCCCTTGCTGATCGCCCTGCCTCCACCGGCGCGTAAATGCACGCCCCCGCCTTTTCCCACTTTCACCGTTACGGTACCGGCTTCCTGCTCGGTCCAGAGCGTGCACAAAAAGGTATTGGATCCTATCCGAACGTGACGGCATGTGGAGAGCTAGACCCCAAGACGTGAAGCAATGAAAATCAACCCCAGAGTTGATCAAACTGAGGAGAACACTTACGCACTGGTACCACGTACCACCGTGTTAATAGTAAGCGCAAATAAATTGCGCTTGTGCACGTGGTGCATGCATTGCTGACCATTTGTTAAATAAAGTAAAAGTAAATGAATATGTCATAGAAACATAACTTCGTTTATGCGTCCGCTAGTGATTTATTAAATAATTCTTCAATTAAAGTTCATAAGTTTTATAATAAATTAAATTTTATTTAGTTTAAAAGAATAAGATAATCTTATTACGAAAAGAATAAACTTATAAGAAATATCTTATTATTTAGTATAATATGGATCGTGTGAAGTGAATTCAAACCTATTATCATATTTATATTACCATATATGAAAAAATTATAATTGATTTAAAATTTTGTAGTATCTATTGATATTCTTAAAACTCATTCCATAAACGAGAAAAATCGAAAAATACTCTAAAAACCATATCTCTGAAAACATTGGTAAATTGATCTCGTGAATTCAAATTGACATTAGACAATTAAATCTTAAATCTATTGATTTATCTTCATTAAAGATAAAAAATAATTCACAAATATCAAATTATATTATAACTATATATATATACACACACACATATGCATACTTGATTATAGATAAATAATTAATTATTTTTATCATGATTTAAAGATATTTATTTTGAGTAACTTTTTTTTGATAAATTGAGTAAATTATCTTTAACAATGGTGATTTTAAAAGAAAATAGCTATCTTATGCATGATAATCATTTGTCAATATAAAAAAAATTGAAGGTATATAATTGTCAGAAATGACTATTTTGGTGTAAAATTGAGAAAATTCACGACGAAATGGTCAAGCAATTCTTTGCATAATCATTTCCGTTCAGTACATCATGATGTCAAAGATCGAACGGCATCTGACCAAACGCAGCAGATGTCGTTCGTGTGTGTATGTGTACACAATAAAATTAAGCCTTGAATTTTATTTTATTTTCTTTAAACAAAGAAAATGAAGAATTAAATGCAGAAGATAAGTCCGTGGAGATTCTGGAGACAAGTGTGTGAAGTGAACTGAAAGAAGCAGCGCGTGCCGGATCAAAGAGGCCAAGAAGGACCAGGCTAAGCGGTCCCACCCGTGGCGATCTGGTGCCCTTCTTCTTCCGATGTAAGGCTCCCCTCCTCAATTTCACGTATATAAAAACGCACCAACGCAGATCCATTCATTTACGTAGTAATTAAAATCCTCGAAAAAAGGAAAAAGAAAAAGAAAAAAAAAAAAGAGAGACGTCTCTCTCTTTGCTCTATCTTCATTTTTCTTCATAGACTTTTTATAGTGGCGCTTCTTAGTATTGGTGTTAGCCTTTTTCTTTGCTTTGAATTATGAGTCTTTAAGTATCGACCTTTCCTTTCTATATTTGCTTGCAATACTCTAACAGCTCGTTCCTTCTCTGGCTGGCGCTGCTACTCCAACTAACCTTGGAAGATGGGCGGCGATAAGGGCATCAGCCTCGACGAGATCAAAAACGAGTCCGTCGATCTGGTATACTCTTTCTCTCGTCCTCTACATCAATTTCATTTGATGTACATGCAAATCTATATATCGGTTTCCGTTTGTTTTCTGATCAGATTGTATATAAATCATGTAAATGTTTTTTTGTACGGTACTCTGTTTTGGTATTTCGTTATGGAGTTTACTTTGTCATCGAACCACCGGCGGTTTTCCGTTTTTCTGGCTAAATGATAAAAGTTCACCATGCGTGTTTCGAACGATGCTTTGCTTCCTTTTCTTTTTTTAAAAGGAACTTTTGTGAATTTTAGCCAAACAAAGCGAAAAAAATCATTTTCTCTGTCTTAGAAGATAAAAGTCATGATATATGATTCGAACGATGGTATTGTCGTTTCATTTCTTCCTTTTTTTTTCCCACGCATTTCCTGCATGCCAAACAAGGCATCAACGACTTCTGTTACGATTTGCTTTTCCTTTTATAAAAGCTTATTTTATTTTATTTTCTTTGATTAATAGCTTGATTTGTATCTGTTTCTGGTAAGATACATCAATTTCGTCCTCCTCGATACTCCACCATGTGTTTTGATACAATCCTTTTCACACTCTCCGTATCTCTATTTCCTTCGCTTTTCCCGTTGTCTTTCTCCCAAAGCAAAAAAAAAAAAAAAAAAAGAATTGAGCTAAGATCTGCCAATGAGTGTAACGAACCATTATTTTCGCCATAAATCTTGCGTTGGTGTGTCACCGATGATTTTGCTACGAAAAGCCAAGCCGAAGTTTCCTACGCTTCTACGCCATAATCCAAGTTCCTTCTCATTAGAAGTTTTTAGTTTTTTAAATTTTAGTTCTCCGTTCATTTCTTTTTTTTCATCTTTCCCAAGTTTCTTTCGCTTTTTTGGTATTATTGAGTGACCGAATCACATGAAACAAGTGAGTCGACAACGCTAAGCGATTCGCGAATCGCTAACTGAGCGTGGTTGACAAATGGATTTGATAGCAATCCCACCAATTTGGTTAAATATCATATGCCTTTTGTCAACTACGCGCCTGAATGGCGCGCCACTGACTATTTCTTTTTTCTTTTTTTTATGCTCTGGTCTAACCATTGATGCCGTATAATAATTTCCTATATATTAAAAACAAAACATTCCATTTAATAGGTTTACCATATTATAAACTCGACATATGCTTCTCCACTTTTCTCTGGACTTGGATAATACCTTTTTATCTTAAAAAAATAAGTATTTCTTTTTAATCTTTTCAAAGATTAAGATAAAAATTTTGATTTATAAATGTTTAATATAAAAAATAAAAAATATATAAAAATAAGAATATTAAATATCTAAAAAATAAATTAACAAAAACAGATAGAGTGCCGAAAAGGGTTTGTACTAGTTTGAAAGGACGCACGATGTCATGAGTCGTACAATTCATACTAGTACTAGTACTATTAATTAATTCTTTCAATTGCTGGATGTGGCTGTAAATATCATGGGGACAGAGGCAATATTTTGGACTCTATTTGTTCGTTTTTGGACCTTTTGGCAATAGTTTGACTTTAACCGCTTATTGTTGGAAATGTGCTAGGTTTTCACATGATCAATGTGACTCTCTTCACACGAGTTGAGGTTAACCAATAGAAATGTTGGTTTATGAAATACTTTAAAATTTTTTATCTTTGGGTTCTAGAAAAGTAAGTCTGCTACTTGGTGTTTCACCATTTACCGCTATGGCGGTATTTTTAGGAGCTCGAGGCCCACCATTAGACACAAAATAAGTTGTCCACTAATTAACCAGGAAATCTTATTCCCATCCTTTTGAGGTTCTATTTCCCCAAATCAAATTCTGCTTGTATTTTGGTTTGTTATGTGATTAGATCAGGTTGGTTACTTTGGAAAAGCATCAATTCCACATAGCTAGACTAGACGCCACCCTGTGCATGGCTTCTCAGATTCTCTACGAAAAGATATATGCTTAGCTAATCTTAGCTGCAACTCTAAGCTTTGTGTTGATAAAATTTTCACAAAAAGTAGATTCTTGTGATATTATTATCATTAGTGGTATCTGTAATGATTGGTGGTCACTGGTCACATATGGAGTTCTTTTTTCTGCTGCACTTGATTTCTCTTCCAGCAAAGCCACACCATTAAAAATTATTAAATTAAAATTGAAAGTAAAGACTCGAATATTCACCAGTTCATACATGGATGAATGGAATCACAACAGAAATTAACGAGGATACTTAACGAAGCCATTTTCTGCCATTTAAGTTGTCTAAGAATGTGATAATTGCTTACAGGAACGGATTCCTATTGAGGAAGTCTTCGAGCAGCTGAAATGTACAAGAGCAGGCTTGACTACCGAGGAAGGCGCCAATCGCCTTCAAGTTTTTGGACCAAACAAACTAGAAGAGAAAAAGGTACAGATCATAACCGTTTACGTATAAGGTTCTAAATTTTCAGCTTGTATATGTTGCGTAATATGGTTTGATACTCCGCAAACAGGAGAGCAAATTTCTCAAGTTCTTGGGTTTTATGTGGAACCCTTTGTCATGGGTCATGGAAGCTGCTGCTATAATGGCTATTGCCTTGGCAAATGGTGACGGGAGGCCTCCAGACTGGCAGGACTTCGTTGGTATCATTGTCTTGTTGTTTATCAACTCCACCATCAGTTTTATTGAAGAAAATAATGCTGGTAACGCTGCAGCTGCCCTCATGGCTAATCTTGCTCCAAAAACCAAGGTGAAAAATGAAACACTCATCAGCTCAACAATTTGTTGTGTCATCTTTCCGTCCTTTTCTAGTTGTGATCTCAGCTTGTGGTGCTTGTACCATAATGTAGGTTCTTAGAGATGGTCGATGGAGTGAACAAGAAGCAGCAATTCTGGTGCCAGGGGACATTATCACTATTAAATTGGGAGACATAGTTCCTGCTGATGCTCGTCTTCTTGAGGGTGATCCTTTGAAGATTGATCAATCTGCACTTACAGGGGAGTCTCTTCCCGTCACAAAGAATCCATCAGATGAAGTGTTTTCTGGCTCAACGTGTAAACAGGGTGAAATAGAAGCAGTGGTTATTGCAACTGGTGTGCACACCTTCTTTGGGAAAGCTGCCCACCTAGTGGACAGCACCAATCAAGTTGGGCATTTCCAGAAAGTACTTACTGCCATCGGAAATTTCTGCATTTGCTCAATTGCTGTTGGAATAGTCGTTGAGATAATAGTCATGTACCCAATACAGCACCGCAAGTACAGGCAGGGAATTGACAATTTACTAGTTCTCTTGATTGGAGGAATCCCTATTGCTATGCCAACTGTGTTATCTGTCACCATGGCTATTGGTTCTCATAGGCTTTCCCAACAAGGGGCTATCACAAAAAGAATGACAGCCATTGAGGAAATGGCAGGCATGGATGTTCTCTGCAGTGATAAGACTGGGACCCTGACCCTGAACAAACTTACTGTTGATAGAAACCTAATTGAAGTGTTTGCAAAGGGAGTCGAAAAAGAGCAAGTTATCCTTTATGCAGCAAGGGCTTCAAGGACTGAAAATCAGGATGCTATTGATACTGCAATTGTAGGAATGCTTGCAGATCCGAAGGAGGTATTATTTTCTTCTCTCTTTGTTCTTTATATTTAGGATTGGGTCCAAGAATACTTGAGTCATTGTGGATACTGATTGGCCAGGCACGAGCTGGTATCAGAGAGATTCACTTCCTACCATTCAACCCTGTAGACAAGAGAACTGCTCTGACCTACATTGATTCTGATGGAAACTGGCATCGTGCTAGCAAAGGTGCACCAGAGCAGGTAATAATACTTTTTCTCATTATGGAATATCAGTTTTTGAAAAGTTTAGGGACTTGACTTCTGACTTATATGCTTTCAATATTCTGAAATAGATCATAACTCTTTGCAATTGCAAAGAAGATGTCAAGAAAAAGGTTCATGCAGTTATTGATAAATTTGCTGAACGTGGACTTCGATCTTTAGGCGTTGCAAGACAGGTCTGCAAATTAAACTTTTGCATGCTTCATGTTGA
Organism: Theobroma cacao; assembly: GCF_053813885.1. Lineage (NCBI taxonomy): Eukaryota > Viridiplantae > Streptophyta > Magnoliopsida > Malvales > Malvaceae > Theobroma > Theobroma cacao. The sequence continues at coordinate 375,582 of NC_142647.1, forward strand.
TTTCGTACGTAAATTGGGGTAATCACATTGTTTAATTTCTATTTCTGCAGGAAGTACCTGAGAAAACAAAAGAGGCCCCTGGAGCACCGTGGCAGTTTATTGGTTTGTTGCCACTGTTTGATCCTCCAAGACACGATAGTGCTGAAACCATCAGGAGAGCTCTAAACCTTGGAGTGAATGTTAAGATGATTACCGGTAAGGATTGTTTAAAAATTGTTTTAATATTGTATATTGGCTGTAATTTCATGATGTAAATTTTATATTATTTTTCTATTATACCCAGGGGATCAGCTTGCTATTGCCAAAGAAACTGGCAGGAGGCTTGGAATGGGAACAAACATGTACCCTTCTTCTTCCTTGCTGGGCCAAGACAAGGACGCTTCCATTGCTGCCCTCCCTATTGATGAATTGATTGAGAAGGCCGATGGATTTGCAGGAGTATTTCCAGGTGTGTTCAGTTGTAAAATATCTTCTTAAATATGTGATATTCTGGAAATTATTAATATTTTTGTTATTTTAAGAACTTTGTTGATAATTAAGATGACATGTTGGCAGCATCCATATTTTTGCCTTTTTTTTAAAAAAAAAAAAAGAGTTCTGTGTAACACTTGTCAGTGGTCATCATGCACAATATTACATAACATACTAGATTTCCAGGCACGTTCGATATTTTTAGGTCGATTTGATAGCATTATTAAATTTCTTTTGATCTAATTCTAAGGTTTTCTTTTTTTCCTAACAATTCCTTTTCATGTCAATGATAGAGCACAAATATGAAATTGTTAAGAGGCTACAGGAGAGGAAACATATTTGTGGCATGACAGGAGATGGTGTCAACGATGCCCCTGCTTTAAAGAAGGCAGACATTGGAATTGCTGTGGCTGATGCTACAGATGCCGCTCGAAGTGCCTCAGACATTGTACTTACTGAACCTGGGCTAAGTGTCATTATAAGTGCAGTGCTGACCAGCAGGGCTATTTTCCAAAGGATGAAGAACTACACGGTTAGTCATATCATAGCTTACTTTCGTTTGCATTTTTCCGACCATTATTCAACAGTGCAAGTATTTGTAACCTTTTCACTTATTCCCTTTCAACTTTGTAGATCTATGCAGTTTCGATCACCATTCGTATTGTGGTAAGCATATCAAGACCTGTTGAGACTTTTGACACTTACAATGCTAAATAGTTTTACAGATGGATTAAGTTTTTTCATTTTCATTTTGGCAGTTTGGCTTCATGTTTATTGCCTTGATATGGAAGTTTGACTTCGCACCCTTCATGGTTCTAATTATTGCCATCCTCAATGATGGTGAGATGATCTTTATCAGACTGTTACATCAATTCTAACTTATTGTACAAGTCACCAGGACCGACCCACCATGGTATTGAATCTGATTTATTTCGTCATCCCATCTATAGGTACAATCATGACAATTTCCAAGGACAGAGTAAAGCCATCTCCCCAGCCAGACAGCTGGAAACTCAAGGAGATTTTCTGTACTGGCATTGTGCTTGGAGGTTACTTGGCACTAATGACCGTGTTATTCTTCTGGGCAATGCATGACACTGATTTCTTCACAGTAAGAATAGCTGTTGTTATGTCCCATTGATTATATTATTTTGGTGAGGTTTCTTGTAGTTTTGCTAAGGTTTCCTTCTCCAAATATTTCAGGACAAGTTTAGTGTTAGATCACTGAGGGGTAGTGATAAAGAGATGATGGCAGCTTTATACCTTCAAGTTAGTATTGTGAGCCAGGCCCTCATTTTTGTCACACGGTCCCGCAGCTGGTCCTACGTTGAACGTCCCGGACTTCTACTAGTCAGTGCTTTTGTAATTGCTCAGCTGGTAAGAAAATTTAACTAATCCTTTTTAAGATTCCATTCCATTTCGAAAATCTGTTTCCTGTCAAAATTGTGGTTGGTTTTTATTGTGTAGTTATCATAACAAACCCAATTATGTTTGGCAGGTGGCCACTTTGATAGCTGTCTATGCAAATTGGGGTTTCGCAAGGATTAAAGGTATGGGATGGGGATGGGCTGGTGTAATCTGGCTTTACAGTGTGGTGACTTTTGTCCCACTTGATCTTATCAAATTTGCAACCCGATACGTTCTTAGTGGAAAGGCTTGGGATAACCTTTTGGAGAACAAGGTACGATTTGCATTGCTCTGTTTCAATCGCTTCAGCTTTGCTCTGTTTCTGATTTGATTGCTCTTACTCTGTTCTTGGAATTCCAGACTGCCTTCACCACAAAGAAAGATTATGGAAAAGAAGAAAGAGAAGCACAATGGGCAGCTGCACAGAGAACTCTGCACGGTCTTCAACCACCTGAAACTTCAAACATTTTCAGTGAAAGGAGCAGTTACAGGGAACTTTCAGAGATTGCAGAGCAGGCCAAGCGCAGGGCTGAGGTTGCAAGGTGAGTGGAGCTGAATTCTGGACCGACTTCATCATTTACATTTGCTTGCAAAGAAAAACATAATGGATATTGATGATGATTTTGTGTATGCATTGTGTGCAGGCTGAGGGAGCTGAATACACTGAAGGGGCATGTGGAATCAGTTGTTAAGCTGAAGGGACTTGATATCGATACGATTCAGCAGCATTACACGGTTTAAAAGAGGGATTTGGAACAAAAGAAGCATAGAACCAGGATGATCTTTCCCTTCAGAAAAGCAAAAACAAAATTATTATAATGACGAACAAGGCCTAAAGTGAAGAAGAAACCTACGACGACCAATGTTAAGGAGATACTTACTAGTTATAGAAATAGGCGCATTTTCCTTTTACTAAATGTTGCGATTTTAGTGTCATTGTCACTCTTCTCTTTTTTTGAATGAACAAGGTAAGGAACTGTTGTCCTTTTTTTAACAGCAAAAAAAAGAAAAGAAAAAAAATAACACCGCCTTTCATGGCTGCTGCTTACCCACTTTCTTTTCTTTTTCTGGTCTTCCCGTTACTACATCGTAAGTACTTGGTTCTTTCCATGCGGATGAACCTTTTGAGTTTCAAAATGCAAATGTCACGTGAGTATTACCTTTTGCGCAATGTCGGTGGTTAGTGCGATTTAATACGTGGCCAATACAAGGGATTTAAAATAAGAAATGAAACCATGAACCCTAAACAACACAACGAAATTCTTGTTCTTTGTTTTTAGGCATTTTATCTTTCATCTTCATTTTTTCCCTTAACATCTCCAAAGGTCGAGCACAATATAAAATAGACATGTTGAGTTGAGGATTTTTGTCCCATAGAAACCTGGTTTTGTTTCTCACTCCATCTTTATCATCAAGAGATGCTTTAGAACATGAAAAACAAAGGAGAAGAAAAATGTTGCAAAAACAAGTTGGATAATCTAGTTCACAAGAGCGCAATCATGCCTGATCTCACCCTGTTTGCCCGTCCTGACCCCTACCCTTCCAAGCTTGGTTATCGCAGCAACAAAAGCCTCTTCAAAGGCCGTGTTGTTGGAAGCAAAAACGTTGACAATATTCCTCGACATTGCATCAGTGAACAAAGCCTGATCAGAGGTGAAAAGTCCCTTCCCTTGTTGAAGGTTCTTGTAGTACATATTATCGAACGTTCCGGGCGTGCCTGGGTCCATCTCAATGGCCACCCTGGGGTCTACATTTCTCGGGCACATTTGCCTGAGCAGCCTTGCGTATTCTAGATTAAGCGTAGGATCAATTCTGCTCTTGCTTTTGAAGTTGTAAAGTCGTCTGGAGAACCGGCTGCAGTGTGAGAACCCGATTGTATGTGCTCCTAAATACAGATTACAACATTGCCTATTTGTCTTAGTCATCAAAACCTTGTTAAAGAAAAATGTTGGCTTTTCTGAGGACATTTACATGCGAGAAATCTGAAATTTTCCTCATCCTGCTGAACTACAAGTACCTGACAGGGCAACCAGATCCGTGACAGTGAGACCATGAGGGGCGAACATGGCCTTGAGCTTGTCTAATTTGAAATCCGGACCAGGGAGATGATGCCGCACGCTGGCTTTCCTAGAGATCCTACCATCAAGTCTTCCCAATTCTACTGCATAAGATGGGCCTCCTGTCTGCACCAGAAAACGTTACTACTAGAAAGCAGAGATCAACTGACCTGCTAGCAGCTTTCAACATACGTATAATAAGCAGGTTTTGCATGAGAAATTATTTATCAAGTCTTAGGTTTTGTACCAAAGCTATGACGTCCCTCGTAGCCATGGCTAAGATGTCAGCACATGAAACTTTGTTTCTGCACTCAGGCACACTGTCAACAGCGGCCTTGGCTTTGATCACAGTGTCAAATCCATCCGCAGCTAAGGAAAGATTATCCGGATTATCCTTCTCTGCCGTGTTGTTCCATGAAGCTAGCATCACCGAAGCATCACAGCCCTGCACAAACATAGAACTATAATCATGTAACGGCTATCTGAGTATTGAAGAAAGCAAAACCACCAACCATGAAATGCATGTATAACATAGGATATGGTGACAAACCCGGACGAAACAATCATGGAAGAATAGTCTAAGAGTTGCTGGAGCTGTAACGAATGTCTGCTGGAACTTGTGTGTAACGGCAGACCTGACGATTGATTCAGCATGAGGGCAAGAGTTCTGATAATAATCAACTCGAAGTCGAGCATGGCTTGGAGTAAGGAGGAAGAAGAGGAAAATTGGAAAAAAGGGTCTTAGAGAATCCATTGTTTCAAACTTCAGTGGAGTTGTTTTTCCATTTGATCTCGATCTGGGATGTTAATATATTGCAAAAGTGGATTGAATGTGAGGCTGGTTCTTCCTTTCAAGAATCTTAACAGGACCGGAAGAAGACTTAAGAGAAGGGTTTAAACAAAAAGAAGCAAGATTGCAAAACTAAGATATGGAGAAGGGAGGAGGAAAAAAGTGGTACGCTTTAGGTGCAGGCAGGCTCGGACAAAGACACCCTGGCGTTTGAGAATTGGAAATTTGCCTTTTGCCGGACAGTGTAGTGGGATCTCACTTCCTTTCCAACGGAAATGCACATTCCATTTCCACTTGTTCTCACTTTGTGAGTTTATTATACTTTATTCTCAGTTTCTGTTTTGTTCGGAATTTTCGTATCTTACCCAAAAAGAGGGTAGATACGGGATAGGATATACTTTTCACTACCTTATAATACAATAAGATATACTATTCAATCTTTAAAGTAAACTTTTGATACACGATACATTATTGATATATAAAGGCAAATTCTTGAGACTTTAGTCTATTTTCTAATGGTTTCTCCTGTTCAAGTGGCACTCACATGGCCATGGCCATGGCCACCACCAAATTTATACTTATATCGCGAGTCGTCTCGTGTGGTTTCTTTGATATACTTGAAGAATAATTCTACAAATAAAAGCATAAACAATGTGGTTTAACTATGTGTACCACAATTTGCTCATCACTTTTGGGCTCAATCAATTGTTTCCAATCCTAAAGAGATTAATACAAATATAACTGCAAAAGAACAAAAACTTGAAAAAGAACCACAAAAGGGAGAGAAAAGAAGGGTTTTAAGGTTGGGGAATGTTCCTATACAAAACCAACAGTACCCCAATCATTCACAATCCATGCCAATATACAACCATGCTCCAATATATATGTATATATAGCTTTGTACACACTGAAACTTCTGAACAAGGAAGCAAAGAGCTAACTCGGGCTCCTAAGCTGAGATAATTTGCTGCAGGGCTTGTGGTAGATTCAACACAATCTCTGCATATGCTGACATAAAGAAGTATGAACCAAACCATGGTAAGAGGGAGAAAAAAAGGTGAAAACTAATGAAAATCAATTATAAGTTAGTAACCGTGTGACAGCAAAGTGAAATGAGAGCTGCTTTTTAGGTTCAAATAATATTGCAATCAGCAGAAAGATTTTCACCAAATTTGAATACAAAACAAATTCAGCAACAACTAATTGCACATGTCTCTTGGACACTATAATTTCCAGAAAATAAGTGTTGAATGGAAAAAAATACATAGTTGACTGAAACAAACACTAGATTCTGGTAGCCTTTCGTCTCAACCACATCATTTAACCATATATGGATAACATCAAAAGCACATTAATATTCCAAATTAAACCAGATGCAGCCGAAAAAAAAACAAGTCTCAGAAGCCTCCCTCCCTCCCACTCAGTAAAAGAAGTAAAAATTTCTAAACAAGTAATACCAAAATGCATCTTTCACAGAAACATCTTCTAACAGGAAAAGAGAAGGCAATACCTTCCGGTAAGCTCATGGTTCTCAAGGCATCCTCTGCATAAGACAAACGAGATGGAACAGCTTGGGAACTCATTGCTCCATTTTCTTTCCTGCTCAAAATAGCTGAGCTTGTATGACTTTTCTTGAACTGATGCATTGGCCATGCTAGAACTCTTACTCGAGTTGGAAGTACAGAAACAAGATCTGCATATCTAAGACTGATTGTTACTTTGCTGCATCGAATAAAAACATAACAATCCCATCAATGCCAAGAAAAACATAATAATAATTAATTAAAATTTAATACCGTTTAAGATAAATATTTAGCCTTATAATGAACACTATTCTAACACAGTTAAAAAAAGTGGATGCAATATTCAATTTTCACTTCACAAAATATTAGAAAATAAAGACAGAACCAAAGTATCTACAGGAAAACTCAATGTACAACAAGAGAACTTAAAATGAGGTTTAGAAACCAAAATATCCCATTAGAGAGACCCTCCTTAGACAATTAATATATTTAAAGACTTTCATTAGTATAAAACAAACTGAAGCCTGAAAAAAGGAAGAAAGCAGAACCTTCCCTACATATAAACTACTTATATGTCTATAATAACAATTCCAGATACTCCATAAAGTGCAAAGTGGACCAACCAATCAGAATCATCTAGTACAAATTCAATCATGTGGTATGGAAGGCTATGATACAGCTCTCCTATTTGATTTCCATACAATTCCTTAATAAGCCGAACCTGCATTAGGGAGAAGGGGGAGGGAAAGAAATTTAATTAGCACCCCTTACTAATCAACAAAAAAAAAAAATCAGTGGAACATAAACAGAAAGTTTGGATTGAGGCATCATACAAGATAAGCAACAGTGGAAGCAAACAAGTGCTTCAAGAAAGAAAAAATTGCCTAAACAAGAGAAATGCTGGTTTTGGATAATAAAATATCATTTCATATGACAGCAACATTATTACCTGCTCCCGTCTGTCCACATAAGCCTGCAATAAATCTCCAATATGATCTATAAATCTCTGAAAGCAGATAGATAAAGAAAACTATTAAGAACAGATCTAATATCATGGTCTTATCAAATAAAAACCAGATAAGCAACCAAGTTACCATAGCATTAGAAGAAAGAAGATCATTTTCTGCTTCTCGTATTGGCAGGAAGAAAGGAATTGTGTGTTCAATGACAGTCATCTTTTCAAGAAATGACTTGCTTTCAAGCACACAATGGTACAGCTCACAAGGTTCCCCTACAAAATTACAGAAACAAGAATTGTAAAAATTTACAGAAACAAGAATTGTAAGAGTAACTCCAATGACATTGATAAGGGATTCTAGGCATCTATTTTAGAAGACAAAAAACTTCAAAAAAAGAAAAGACAAGGTTGAACCAACTTCCAACTTCTCTTAAAAAATTTACATCTTTAAATCAAAATGCAACATGACAGGATATGTCTCAGCCCCTTAAGCCTTTGTAAGACCATGATTGTTGAAGTAATACTTTTTTTACATGCCATATAAGCAATACTAATAATCAAATGATAAAACTTCTATAGTAATACCTGCAAAAGATGTCTCATATAATATGCCAATTCTTGTCCCTTCCAAACAGCATATCACCTGTTTACAAACAAATCTGAGCTACCATGAAATGACTTCACAAATACAACAATAATAAAGCACACACATAAAACAGTTGAAGCTGAAATATTGATCACCTGTCTAAAGCACATTCAAAATAAATTTACTAATAGTGACTTGTACTCTGTCTAAAGCAGACCTGCCTAATTATGACTAAAGAAAATTTTCTTTTCCTCACTCCCATACTCTACAACTCTACCAAAATTGCAAGCACTTTTCTCATGAAACTTTTATTCCTATCTCAGAAACTGTTAGAAAACTGCTCCATCTTCCCTCATCTTTGAGTAACCCTTGATGATATTGAACTCAATCACCTTTCGAAATCAACTTTGCATTTTAAAAGGCTGATGTCAGTATCAGTTAAAATCTCTAGAAACTGGAGAAAAAGAACATTGTAAAAAGTGTTCTTAACATATTTTTTTACCTTGCTACCAATTCTATAAGTAATCTTTTCCTCGAAATGAGTTGGCATGTTGTTTGTGTCCCCAGACGTTGCCTTTCTGTCAGCCTCCATGTGAACCTGATAAAAAAGTAGATAAGTTATCATCTAGACAACTTTATCAAGAGCAAAGAGTAGAAAACATTATTATGAATAGCATGATTCACTTAACCAAGAAAAATTATTCAACATCAGACACTGCCTCAATCATCAAATTCCAACTCAAACAGCAAAAATAGAACAAGAAATACAATTACTTTGAAGTGTTCGGCAAAGCCATACCCGCTCTCTTATTGTAGCTAATAGCCCGTCATTCCACTGTTCACCATCTAAATTAATCTCTGAAAGTTCAAAAGGAAAGAAAAGGCAATTTCTTATCAGAGTTAAAATTGCTTATGGTTATACACAGAGACAGTTGCCATGAGAGGTTGATAGACAGAAAGAACAAGGAATTGGGAATTAAAATGAATTTGAAAACTGGTAGCTTTATTGGAAGTGAACAACCTTCTTAACTAACTAACCTCATAAAAAATCCAACTGAATATTTAGCTGTGTCCCATTACTTGGTTTGAATTGTAACAGATCATCAAATTAATATCAGCACACTTTTGTTTTCATGCCCTAATTATATACATTAAACATTGTACCAAAATTTAAACATGTAAATACAGCATCATAGAATGGATAAGAGATTGCTACAAAACACATTTATTAATCAGCAAAAATGGTAATTCTATACTGCAGATGCATATATTTACCTTGAGTTTGAGAAGCTCGTGCAGCTTCAAATTCATTTTGTAGACGCTCAAATATCATCTTATCAGAATCCCTATCAAGCCACCACCATTTAGAGCATCAATCCTCTAAGAACCACAAAATTTCACATTTATGTGACATTTTAACGAAAAGCTAACTATGGCCAGAAATATTCACATGAAAGATGACATATAATAAAATATAAATTCCTAAAGTCAATAAAACATTCAGCACCGAGCAAACAAGGGTGGACAATACAAAACTTTATGCCTTTTTCACACTAGGACCACATTTAACACAAAACTAAAACAAAGGCCAGATATATGCACATGAAACATGCGAACTCACTATAGTGGCCAAAAAGATTCAACATCAAGCCACTAAGGATAAACATAAAACTTAATGCCTAGGTTTTGGCTTATACATAAAAAATCTCAGATTTTCATGCATCGGCCACCTCTTTTTCTTCTTCAATGCCCTCTAAGAGATACCATTGCACAAACCCCGCATAACTTGATATTTAACAATTTCTATAGAATATTGACCATGAAAGGATCAGACATCCCACTTCCAAAATTCAGAACTTGAAATAAACGTTGGAAGCCAAACTCCTAGTGGTAGAGAGAAAAGCTTTATCAATGGCCTTTTCAAAGTAACAGATGATAGAAACGGAAAAGAATAGTAGCACTTCCATCAGCTTTCTACTCTTATCAGTTGCCCAAGCCTAGGTACTGACAGCTCGGTTCATAACATCGATACGAAATCAGCAGTCCAAGGCAAGTACCTATAAGCCATAACAGCCATGAATTTCGGCTAATTTACAAAGAATAGCAATTATACCTGGACAGACGGTCTGTTAGCTGGGCATGCCTTTTGACAACATTTGCAACTACACAGAAGCAAAAGTCAATTCAATTTCTGTAGAAACGGCAATCTTATACACATGTGGAATTATAAGAAGAAGAAAGAGATCTTAGTTACATCTAGCTCGCGTAGTCTCCAACCGAAAATCTTCCTCTTGCATAAAATTCTGTAGAAATGGTGAAATATTTACGCAAATTAACTGAGTGTTCATGGCTGAAATGAACTAAGCTAATAAACGAAAATGTGACGGAATAATTACCACTTCCCCCATAACTGGATATCAGTTGTTCGGTGCTGCATGATTTCAAGAGTTTCAATTCAGGTTACCAATTTACCAGTAACTTAATAATCAAAAATAGCGATATTCGCGCATGCAAAATTGATAGAAGCAAAATATAAAAAATATAATGATAAGAATAATAATAATAATAATAATATTCGAATTTCCATTTTACCAGTTCAAGCGTTGCCACCAATCTGCAGCAATTCGGAGAAAGGGACCCGAACTCGACGACTAATTGCGGTCTGTTTTCTTTGTATTAAGCCCTAAAACAAGGAAGAAGAAAGAGGAGGAGGAAGGCTCTGTTTGTTCTCTGTTTTCTTTGTGGGCTCGAATAAATCAGGAATTGGGCCTCCATTTTTCCTTTTCCCTACATTAATTGGGCTAAACCCAAACCTTTTTGGGCCTCCTGGTCTCTTACTCTTAGGTTCTTGACCCATCGATTCAGTCGATTAAATTTTAAAATTTCAAAACTCAGAGTAATTAAGTTTTTTATAGAAAAATAATCAAATCAATCAAACTATGTCTTAAAATTGAAATAGTCGAAACGGACTTATGTTCAATCAGTTCAGTTAATTTGATCGATTTTATCATTTTTTATTAATAATATAATATTAATTTTATATTAATAATAACATATATTGATAATTAATAAGTTAAATAATATTATATTAAAAAATTTAATACTATTAATTGTCAATTTTTATCTATTCCATTTTCAATTTTGAACATCAAAAAATGATTAAATAAATCAAATAATTAATTAAAAACGAAATAAAAAAATCAAACCGAATTCAATTTATTTTGATCGATTTATTCCGATGAAACTTATTCCTGCTCAATTCTACCTATTATTGGGCCAATGCTTCATGTTTTAAAGAAATGATATGACTCTCTTGAGATCATATTCATTTCAATTATCATGGTTAATGGTTAATGGTTAATTTTTTCAAGAGTAAATTTTATCCATAATTTTTATGATATTAATTTTTTTCTCATAATATTTTTTATGAAATTTTGTTCTCAATTAACAATGTGTAATTCATTTACATGTGCTTCACTAAATATTAATATATGAATTGAAGTGGTTAATAGTAGACCTGGCAATTCGTGTTAACGTGTCAGATACGATTAGACACGAAACACGTTAAAACTAAACACGAACACGACTCGTTTAACATTCGTGTTTTAAATTTGAAATATATACACGTACACGTTTAATACATGTGTAACACGACACGACACGATTAACACGTTTACTAAATGTGTTAATATACGACACAACACGATTAATAACACATTTAACACGATTAAATAAAAATATTTATAATAAAATATAATTTTATTATTTAAATTTAAAATCTATAATTATAAAAATAATTATAATAAAACAAAAATAATAATAACATCAAATAATCACTAAAAGTTAAAAATTATGATTAATCGTGTATAATTACATTATACCTTTTATAAAATTAAAAAAATTATTAAAATAATTATTTAAAATTATTTATACAAAGTTAAAATAATTTTTAACTATTAATTTTTAATAGGTTAATAAATGTGTCACATATATACGTTTAAACACGATAACACGATTAAACACGATTACATAAACGTATTTAAACGTGTTTGTCATATCAGACACATTAAGACACGAAATTTTTTGTATTTTGACGTGTCTGATATGATTAGACACGAAATACGTTAACACTAAATTCAAAACCTATTTAACCCGTGTCTTATCGTGTCATGTTAACGTGTCGTGTTTAAAATTGTTAAGTCTAGTTAATAGTAACCAACTGGAAGAGAACATTGGACCACCATTGGAGGATCACACACTCTGCTTCCCTTGAAGTGGCAACTAATATCAGTACAAAAACTACCAGTTTCCTAAACCCTACTCGGAAAAAGCTGTCATCAGGTGGGATTTGCATATAATCATAAAAATAATTGCCCAATTTTCTAGATCTTTTCTGTCTCTATTATACAATAAATTGAAAGTTCAATGCATTCGAAGATTAATCGATTTTGATCGAATAAATTTGATTAAATTAACTTTTAATTTATAATTAATTTAATAAATTTTAATTATTTCTCAATTATTATGCTTTAAAATTTGCAATTTAATTTAACTGAAAAACCGATGCGTTAATAATTATAACATGGTAAACTGGACATTACTTAGAACACAGGATGATGGAAACTATTCTATAACGGAACTACTTTTGCCGAGACAAAGATTGTCTGACCCGACAATGAACAAAATGGGTCGTCTGCTAATGTTATCCTTTGATAAGTTGCAAAGGGATAATAAATTGACAAAACAACCTTGTCCTCCATGGATTTCCACACTAGAAGAGAAAGAACAATGCCACATTTCGCCTTTTCTTTTTAAATTCTCTATCTTATTTGGTTTGAGTATCTGTTTCGATATATACATTTATTTACTCGATAGCATATTATTTAAAATAAAATATAGCTATAGAATTTTTATTTTTTTTTAAATAACATGTTTGCCTATATTGGGTTGTATTATTTGTTTGTTTTCATGGTCAAACCCTTTTTTGTAGACAACATTTTCTTTTTTATTTTGTTTTGAAGATGCAGTAGCATTACTTATTAAGTATACTAAATATGTTTTTCCAATTTTAATTATTTGAAAACACAACAAAACATTGCTAAAACAAAGAAAGCGCAAAACATTTCCCAAAAAACCCAAAATTAATGAGGGAAATTTTCAAATTTGAATAATAATAAAAAATTATATTTAATCTACTACCCGCATATGATATTTATACAAACTACTATTTCATTCTCACTTAAATGATGAAATGTCACCTTGTTATTGCGTAAAAACAAAAATTTTTAAATTATGAATATTTATTTTAATTTTAAAATGTATTTATTTATTAACAAAATAATAATATTTAATTAAATAATGATATAAAAAACACAAAAAAAAAAGAAATGAAACACGTTTACACTTAAAAGGAACACAAGGTGAAGTCGAAGACATAGCGAGAAAGAAGGGAGCGAAGAGAGAGAGAGAGAGAGAGAGAGAGAGAGGGAGGGGAACAAGGAAAAGAAAGAAATAAGAGAGAAACACATATTAATATTCATATTTTATATACAAAAGAAGAAGAGAGAGAGAGAGAGAGAGAAAAAAAAAGAAAAGAGAAATTAAAATAATAGCAGCGAGGGATCGAGCTAAACACAAAACGAAGCGGAGCTGAAATAATAGCAAATCCAGAAGAAGGGAAAGCTCGAAAGGATGGCAAATGCACTCTAAATAAACACAGAAATTAAGAAAATAGAAAGTAGAGGGAGGAAGCCAAAAAGAATCGAGGCAGCGAGCAATCCAACCCAAACCCAAACCCAGACCCCGACCCCCCCCAACCAACAACTGAGTGGCACTCGATTTCTCTGCAATTGGTCAAGCAAGTTTGTCTAAGGTCAGCCCTCAATCAATCTTTTTTTTTTTATATTTTTTTCATTACTCTGGAGCTTCTTTTTTTTCCGCTCTTCATTGCTGCTTATTTTTTCTCTGCAATTCGTGCTCTGTTCTCAACTCTATCCTACCAACTCCACTGATCTCTTTCCTTCAACTTCAATTTTTCCAATTCCCAACTGTATTTGTATTTTGAATTAGACTGTAAAAGAAACCTTGGGTTTTAATTGCTGCAGTGATTTTATTTACGGTTCGTGCTGTTCCGCTTGAGACGAGGCAGGCGCTGTTGTTTCTTTCTTTTGTTTTTTCAAGTTCGGTGATACCGACTTTAGGGTTTTGATTTGTTCTTTCCTTTATTCAATTCGGCTTTGTTTAGTAGGGTTTCTGGTAACCACTCAACCGGAGTTTGATCCCTAGGGTTTTGGTTCTCCGAAGATGAGATTTGGGTTTGCATTGTATGGTTTCTCCGTGGGCCAATTTAGGGATGTTTGGAAACTGAAATAACCCTATCCACCTTGGGAATTGTGAGTTCTTTTTGCCTTTCTTTTTCTGGGATTTCGTCCTTGCTGTTTTACTCTCAATATGCAGAGATTGAGAGTTTGATTTGCATTGTATGGTATGCAAATTGGTGATTTTGGACTTGTTTGGTGGTGGAGAAAGCTGTAAATTGGGGTGGAATTGGGTTTCAGTGGTTTTGTAGTTCTGTGAATGGTGTAGGAATCTGCTTATTGAGCAATGCAACCGCAGCAGGGCTCTAGAATTGATTTAGGCGAATTGAAAGCTCAGATAGTGAAGAAGATTGGGGCTGAGAGGTCAAAAAGGTATTTTAGTAATTTGAGTAGGTTTTTAAGTCAGAAGCTCAGTAAAAGTGAGTTCGATAAGTCATGCTACCGCATTCTTGGGAGGGAGAACCTGCCACTTCATAATCAGTTGATACGATCAATCTTGAAAAATGCATGCCAGGCTAAGACTCCGCCACCAGTTCATGAAGCGGGTCCCGCAAAATCTTTGATACAAACTGTGAAAAGTTTTCCTGGTAGAGAAGATGGACATGAACAAACTGGATCCCTTGTTCCCAATCAGAATCCAAATATGGTCAGTTGGTCAAATGGGGTTTTGCCAGTATCGTCCCCACGAAAGGTTAGGTCTGGAATACGGGATAGAAAGCTCAGGGATAGGCCCAGCCCGTTGGGGCCAAATGGTAAAGTTGAGAGTGTCTCACTTCAACCAATGGGTACGGAAGACAATGGCAATAAATTGGGTATAGAAAATGGGGGTTTGACTCCATATGATTATCAAAGACCAGTGCAACATCTTCAAGCAGTTGCCGAGCAACTTGAAATTGAAAGAGAAGGTTTAGTGCGATCCACAGAAAAACCGAGGGTGCCTACTAAGGATCAGACTGAAGGAGCCATTGTTGAAGATGGGGAGGAGGTGGAGCAAGCTAACCACATTAATCTCTCTAGAAGTCCTCTGCTCGCACCACTTGGGATTCCATTTTGCTCCGCTAGTGTTGGTGGGACCCGCAAAGCTATACCATTGGTCAGCAGTGGCGACTTCATTAGCTACTATGACAGTGGCGGTTTGTATGACACTGAGACATTGAAGAAACGTATGGAGCAGATTGCGGCAGCGCAGGGCCTTGGAGGGGTTTCTGTGGAATCTGCTAGTATGTTGAATAACATGTTGGATGTATACTTGAAGAAACTGATCAGGTCATGTGTTGATTTGGCGGGATCAAGGTCTACACATCAGTTGAGAAAGCACTCTCCCCACAAGCAGCAGCCTCAAGGCAAGCTTGTTAATGGGATGTGGCCAAGTAATCACTTGCATATGCAGAGTAGCTCTGGGCCTGCAGAAGTTATGCAGGAACAGGGGCAGCGGTGCTCAATATCTTTGCTTGATTTCAAAGTGGCAATGGAGCTAAATCCCCAGCAGCTGGGTGAAGATTGGCCATTGCTGCTGGAAAAAACTTGTATGCATTCGATGGAAGAATGAAATATCCTACAAAGATTTGTTTATCCTGAAGCTGTGATTGCATCTGTCCATTCTGGTTCAATGTGCTTGACAAATGTTGAACACTGAAGCTCCCACGTCTTCTCCATTACCGACACGAACCAGATGGCAGCCACTCGGATAAATCTCTGGCCCTTGCAAGATGAAATTATGAGTTTGAGTGTCGGAATGTCTGTACTCCTGCTGCAGAGCCAGGATGGATCAGAAAATTATTTTTGAGCAACTGAGCTAAGGTGCTTAACAAGGAAGTGCTTATAACTGGTTGCTCTGTTGTACGATTAGCATTGTTGTTGGCTGTCTTCTGCCATCTCAACAGATCTCAAGCTTTTCTTGTAATTTACAGCCAATGAGGAGGAAATCTATTAAAGTTTTGCAGGGATACTGTTTTGTAGCTTGGTGAAAGGTAAAATTACTTATGTGAGAGCTGCAGCATTGCTCTGTATGTAATTTTAAAATCTGAGAATTGATTGAATTACAATATTAATAACAAATTGGCATCCATTAAATTGTCCATGGTGGTTTATTTTAGATGTTTCTGCTAAATGACCCCTGAAAGATCTATTTGCTTAGCTCTGATGCCATGCTCTTGTGGAGTTTCTGACGTGCTGATTTGGTGGCATACAGTTTTCATATTGCTCAAACCACTGTTCTTGACTGTTGATTAGATATGTATGCAGTTGCATGTTTCTTAAATTTCATTTAGCTAATATATACATGTGTGTGTGTACATTTTTTGCTAATCTATTGGAGGAGTGAACAATGTAGAGAGAAAAAAAAAAAAAAACAGAAAGAAGAAGAAAAGAAACGAGAGGGAGGGAGAGATGGAGATAGAGAGAGACATATCCAACTAAAAATTAAACATGGCAGGTCTACAGCATCAGTTGATTTTCAAAAGTACTATATGGCTTGTTGAGTGACTTGGTATCAGGCTAGTAATACAACAAATTTTATAGAGTTGCTTACTCTGATCTTACATATGTCAAGCAGTTACTACACATTGTTTGAATCTGAAGCTGGCCAAACTTAATTGATCTTAAGCTCTATAAGTTGGGATATTTTGGTCCCTGCAAAAGCATCATGCTAGGTTTGTTTGCAGAGTGCTTGCTATTTTCAGCAAGTATTCTGTGGACCAAATCATCCAATCTGCATTCTGATGTCTGACTATCTGGAACAGGAAAAGGGCAGTTGTAGATGAAGAGGATTGCTTGGTGACTATAAGAAGTACAAGTTTCTCAACATTGGATGAGAAATATTCTGTACCAACAACCCTTCTCTCTTCAGTTGGAGTAGGCACTCTTACTTGCTACTGCTTACAAGAGCATTTTTTCGACTTCACTCTGCTCTAGATATGAGAGCAATAATTTTGCAATTGTACTTGATAACATGCAAACGCTATCCTTTGTTGAGTTGTCCTTTATTGTTGAGCAGTTTATCAATAAAATGTTTTTGGAATTCCATTTTATGTTCAGATAATTAGATTTGCAACTTTCACCACTTCACTTTTGGATTTTTTTTATTACATTTTCGTTACTCAGTATATCATAACCTGAAAACTGTGTTCTCAGTTCCATAATCACTCTTTCAATATTTGCATCGTGACACACTGTAACTATTAGTTGTGCAAAAGTTCGTAATGGTAGGTAAGTACTCTTTTTAATTGTTTATGGAAATGTTGTTCCTTTGTTATGCATATACTATGAATCTTTTCCCTATGAGTTACCTAATTGTGTGTCTGAGGTTGGGGCAAATCTCAATTTGGCAGCTGTTATTAAACATTATTTAGCTGTACGGGTAGGCCAATTTACATGTTGAAGACATCTACATCACTTGTAAAGGAAAAGTGATGAACCTTATTGCAACATCAATGAATATGTTAGCCATTTTTCTTTCCCTAAATTTGAAAAATTTTACTGGAGTGGCTTTTCTGTTGAAGCTGCAGAGGAGGTTAACCAGGACCTCACAAAGTTCAGTTATCTTTGTCTCTCTTTTACTCGTATGTTGCATGATGTAGATGGGTCACAATGCTTTGTTTTTTTGGCCATCAGTGTTAACCACATTAGCCATTTCAGCTATCTGGACCATGCAGAGCTGGTATTGAGGTTCAGTTGATGAACCAGTGAATGATGATTTGATATTGTGAAAGCATTGATATTGTGAAAGCACCCTTTCTGATTCAGAGGGACATTATCAAATTAGACTGTCGAGAGTGTCTGAGGGTTTCTGCCTCAAAGCAACTGTTTAAACTTTGGAGATGGATTGTTGCCGACGATGCTTTGGAAGATCAATGTAATTACAATTGTTGTATATATCTTAAACCTATAGCAAAAGTTTTACAATCCACACCAAATTGCAAGATCCATGATTTAAATATCTAGTCTCATTTTAGTATACAACTTAGGTGGATTTCACGACTACCTCCTAAAACCGTGACAAAGAACATGATGAACCAAGAAATCTCCTGCACCTATAGTTACAGAAAAGGTTACTTTTTTAAGCAAATGTCCATCTCCTTTTCCTCCTTTGTATGCTGGGATTTTAGTTAGCCATTTTTCTATTACAATAATGGTCGCAATTCTGATGAAGGTATTGTTTTTCATAGCTTTCTGCACACTAATCTCTGGCACAGGCAACAAAATCTTATATAACCAAATCAAAAAGCTGAACAAATGCAGGTAAAGCACCAAACTGTAGAACCAGTGAAAATGAAAGGCAGGGCATAGCTTAAAGATTTAGAAAAAAACAAGTAGGTGCCACCAAAAAGAGTGTCAAAGCCTTTGCATAATTACTCATCGGGTGCTTCCTAAGCCCAAAATTTGAAGCAGAGGGTTGTGTTTAATTGTAAAAGCGACCGCATGGAATGATTGAAAAGAGGGAATTTATGCAGAATTTGATATTACTTATTAAAGGGGAAAATGAGGGAATAAAGAAAAAGGAAGTTGCCCATAGGCCATAGCTGTTACTATCACATAAGATCCTGTATCGCTGTTTATCTAACCTTCAAATATCAGCAAATTCCCAATGCATCTACTACCCTGAGAGAACCACGATGGAAAAAGTATCTTTGGTTTTGCTAGCAATTATGGAAGGTATGAAAAATAAGTACATCAGGCACCTAATGGACATTTACCAAGAAGAGAGAAAGAACTGATCAAGCTCAAATTACAGAAGTAATATGTGCATTTTGATTCACATTTCTTTTATGGGTGAATTAAGCTCCAGTGCAGAGCTAAGAGCGCCTGTTTTTATTAGTTGACTGACATGAGAAAGAGATTTGACATTTACAAGGTGATCATAAAATAAAAAATGCTGAAGGGAAGCAATCAATTTGCACAGAAGAAAACTCGTCTCTTGCTTTCTATTCAAATTCAACTAAGTTATGAGGAGGGCGCGGAAGACTGCATGGGTTCGGCTGATGCTTTGCAAATAGGGCACCAATTCTTCACCCGCAGCCACTGCTGTATGCATGCCACATGATACCTGTGCTCGCACTGCAACCTCCCTACTTCATCACCGATGACATACTCTTCCTGCAAGAGGAAAACCAATGGAATTCCATTAAGTTGAACTGAAACCAGTCAAGAAACAATTGCAGTCACATCCAGAGATGATCAGAGGAATATAGTAGTACAAAGTTTTTACTGATAGAGTGAAAAGTTATACAGAAAAGGACCTGACATATACTGCATTTGACATCATCCTTTTCACCCTCACAGCTGACATTTCCATCCTCTGAAGATGTTGCCTCATAGATGCTTTTTGTAAGGCATTTTGACAATGCTTCTTCTGATAATGCAGTGCTCACAGAACCCATCCTCTCTTCTAGAGCTAGTAATTCCTGTCATAATAGCAGGAAAAGCTTACCACATATTTCAACAAGAAGCATGAAGTGGGGGGAAATAAAATGCAAACTTTGCACCAACATAGCAAAACACAACAAACCTCATATGACATATTATCTATATCCAGTCTCATTTCTCTATGCTGGTCATAAAAGTTTAGGCCATTAAGGAACAAGCTGGTCTCTAGAACAAGTAATTGCTGCAAGACAGAAACAGAATCAACAACAGAGAACAATCAGGCAAATGAAACACTTCAAAACTAATTTACCTCATACGTCAATTCTTCATCCTGTTCAATCCTCTCAAGTGCT
This sequence comes from Theobroma cacao, assembly GCF_053813885.1. Taxonomy (NCBI): domain Eukaryota; kingdom Viridiplantae; phylum Streptophyta; class Magnoliopsida; order Malvales; family Malvaceae; genus Theobroma; species Theobroma cacao. Next base: position 395,408 of record NC_142647.1, read on the forward strand.
AATAATACCTGCATAACACAGAAAAAACAATAGTAACAGTTGAAGCTTCAGTAAATCAAAAACACAGCAAACAAACTACTAATGGTTCGTTTTTGCCTCCCCCTGGAGAGAACTCTGTAACACCACATGATTTGAGTTATTACATGGGTAAATAATACTCACAGCCCCACACAGTCCCTTCGCTGAATTCCATAGAACAAGAAAGGTATAAATGCATGCATAAGACAATGCAGGTTGATATATCCTGTTAATCATACCTCTGCAATGCCATCCATATTGTAGCGCTGGAAGCTATCCAGATTCAATGAAGAGCGGGTAATGCCAACTTCTGAAGGACTAGAGGGCATGACACTGCGTAAACTCTCACTGATACTACCTGCTCGACCGTAAGAACTAGCACGAGTTGCAGCAGTTTCTGTAGAAACAGGGGCATTCAAATCAATAGGTATATCAGATTGATGAACTTGCGGGATGACTACGGGGGACTCGTTCAAAGTTATACTATTTCCATTTGCATGGTTAGGGAGTCTCCCTCTGCCATAACTACTGTTTGATCTCTGAGTCCTAACTGAAGCAACACCACTATCCCCGTTAGGAGGCCAATTTCTGGCTCGCCTTGAATCAGAAATAGAAACACCGTGGCTAGAAATGTTGTTTCGTCCCTCCAAAGATGACCCACTCAACTTCTTTCCCCTTGTGGAGGAACTACCCTCTCCATCAGAGTTTCTCTTTTTAACTGTTTCTTTCCTTCTGCTAAGGCTTGAATCTGATGATGAACAACCAGATGGGACAACATCAGAAATAGAGTTACATTTTAGATTTCTCAAACCGTACTTGCTTGCATTAGCACGAGTTGCCTGGGAAGCACTTCGAGATGCCAAAGTAACAGATGGACTGGGCAGACTATCCTGGTTGCCCAACCCAGATCTCTGAATAAAATTTCTCCTTGATCTTGTGCTTGACGCTACACTAGAGCTCCCCACTTCCATCACTGTAACTTCCCTAGAATCACCATCTTCAGAATCAGGCTGCAGCCCTCTTTGAATCTTTCCTGGTGGGGGTATGAGTTCTGACACTTCTGGCTCATCCTGAACACTACTAGTTTCAGATGAATCTGTTTCCAGCTGAGATGGTAGCTTTTTCTGAGGATTTCTAGAGGATTTTCTAGTGTTGCTAACTGCAGAGTATGCCCTAGAAGAACTTCCAATTATTTCCTTGCCACTTGATGAAGTGCGGTAAGAAGGCCTAGAAGATTTGGCTTTTTCCAAGCAGCCATTTGGCGTACCTTTCATGGAGTTCAGCCTGCCATTGCATCCAATTCGGTTGCAAAATTGAGCATTTCGTTCTCTGTTATTAACATGATCCTTCAAGATGAGACCTGATCTCTTGCCAGGTACAACAAGCCCATCAACAGCTCTTTTACCAGCATACCCATCCATCTAGGTAACAAGTATCGTTTATATCTGGAAAAATCAAAATAAATGTATCATTAATAAGAGAAAAGAAATCCTCCACCATGGCAAAACTTTAGTTCAGGACAAAAAAGACAACCTAAAAATCATAATTAAAAGCATACACTGCATGCTTACTGCAGGAACCGGTCATAGTTCATTAGAAGTAAGATAATATTTGTAAACATTAATTCAAGCCAAAAGGTAATTCTCGATACCTGCTTATACAAGCTTAAAAGTTTTCAAATATAAACCATCTGTTAACCTTCCAAAGCAAGGGTAACTTTCATCCCAACATTAACACAATAGATAAAACCATGAAATTGATAAAAGAGAACAGATTTCATGCATAAATCTAACCTCAAAATATCACCTTCCTTTTCCCACGCAAAAAACAAATTTAGTACCTTCAAATTATTTGCTTTAAATGTTTAAAACTTTACCAATTTAAGATTATAACTGCTACTAACATAATCATAACCAATCAATCAGAAACGCTATTGCCCATTAAGTTCAAGAAATCCCCCAAAATACAGTGCCTGGCAGCTATCCTTAAAGGCTACTCAAATTTGGAACCATAAAGGAGAAGATTTGCAACCTATTTTCAACCTGATATAATCTGAATTGCTATAATCTATGCCCCCACTCCCAAAAGAAAAAGGAAAGAGTACAAATCATTAGGACAATTTACAGAAAGTAATCCTAAAACCAAATTAGAAACGCAATTCTATTTTACATTCTGCTCACCTTATTCACCAACAGATAAATTTTTATTTTCCACTGCATAAAAGAATTATGCATTCCAAACAGAAACATTCATAGAATGATAGAAATAGATGCCACAAACCAAAGAATCACCTTAAAACTGAATTGAATAAACAGAAGGAAGAAAATCATACAGAATGAACAAAATGAAAAGGGATGAAAATGAAACACCTTTGCTATCAAAGGATCAAACACGTTCACAAAGAGAGCCCTTTTGGTGTTTTCGCATAACAAAGAAAAAAAAAGTAATAAATCACAAAAGTGAATAAGAGGAAAACGAAGAGCAAAACAAAAGTAAACTAGATGGTCACATGCCCCCAGTATTGTATTTGATCCCAACAAAAGTGGGCCTTTGGTTCTCAAAGGCCGATGTTTTGTTTGAATTATTCTCCACACAATCCCATTTTTTTTTTCACCTCCTCTTTTCTAAAAATAAAAGAAGACTTTCTCCGTGATTTAAGGGTGGAAAAAGCTGATCAGCCATCAAAACCAAATTAAAACTTAACAGTAAGAGTAGACAAAGGAGACCAAAATAAGATAGGAAAAAAAAAAAGGCAATTGAACATTGCTTCAATACTTTTCCATCCCTTCCAAGCCCACCACCACCACCACCACCACCATACAGAAATTCGTGAGACTAAATTACCAAAATTCTTTCTTGGAAAGCAGAATGATCAAGTCATCCAAATAACCAATCTTTTAATGTACATAAACAAAGAAAACCTTCGATTAAGACAAAGACCCTTATTTGCAAGAGCTAGAAGAAGTGAGAATTTAATGAAAAATGATCAAAACTGTGGGTTTGTTGTGAAAGCGAATTTCATTGAGGTAAAAAGAAGAAAGAAGAAAGGAAGGAAGAAAAGACGTTAAATTTGAAAAAAAAAAAGAAAAAGGGAAAGCCATGTTCATGTTCTCTACCTCTTTGCTTATCCGTGTTCTCCTTCTGATTCTTTGAATATACAGAAGAGATTAAAGAGAGAAAGCGAGCTTCTTTTTAAGTCTTCGAGAAGATGAAAGAAAGAAGACAGAAGAAAGAAGAAAGCGAGACAACGCCACAAAGGCCAACACTAGGAAAGAGGAAGAGAGAGAGAGAGAGAGAGAAGCAAAAACGTGTATGAAAGAAAGACCCAATGCCTGCAATGAGCAATCTTCCTCTTTTATTTACGACCAATATTTTTTTTCAAAAAAAAAAGAAAAAACAAAAAACAAAGGCAGGAACAAAGAGAAAGGAGTACAGGCTGCTTAGGCTGCCCTTGCCGTCCTAACAGCAAATCGGGGTTCCGTGATATCGAGACCCTTGATTTTGGTTTAGGAGAGTCAAAGATCAACGGCTGAAGAAAAACTGTGGGGCCACATTTTCTTTTTTTCAGAAGCTTAAAGTGGAAATGATTTTGTGGACGGAAACGGAACAGAACCCCACATCAACAGCTGAGCCGCCCCTACCTCTTATTATTATTATTGTTATTTATTCCTAATTTCTACTAATTTCTAATTTAACTTTTGTACAATATTTTGATTTATGAAATTAGTGAAAAAATTTAGAATTTTGATATGACGGGGTTTTGTTTTTTGGATGAAAAGATGTGATGGCTTTTAATTACTTGCAATGGACACATTTTTATTTTATTAAAATATCCTGTTGACTTGTGAGGCTTTTCTTCTTCTTATTGTTGTGTTTATTTTAATTAATTTTATATTCAATCTTTGTCTTTACTTTCTTGGAGTCATTTTCTTTGGATTTCTTAAATTCACATTTTGGGATGTCATCCTTCGATTCAAATTTCCATTTTATTTGCTGCTTTCAGCTACTATCACACGTTTACATTCAAAAGTTCTGCTTTATTTTGCCTTGACATCTTTAAATTTGATACTTCACACTTAAATTATAATTTCTTTTTCAATTTTAATAAAAAATTAATTATCGTCATACTCAAAAAATCACATTAACTTTCTTATATTCATGTAGTATATAATTTTATTAATTGATGTGACCACGTGACAATTGATTAATTTAAAAATTATTTTTTTACTATTTTAATCTTAATTATAATTTAATTTTAAAACAATTACTTACATGGTTATTTTAACATCAAAGAATTGTTTTTCCTTATTGCTTTGAACAGAATTGATTCCAAAATTTATAACGTGTACCAACTTGGAATTTATAAATGATTAATTAATATAAACAATTATGATAAATTCTTCTTTTTTTTAACAAAAACTCAAATAAGAAGCAAGGAATTTTTATTTTAGTAAGGTACAATAAAAACGTAGGTCATGGGCAATCGGGTTGATCCTAACATGCGCTTAATGGCCGTGGGTCCGACGTCGTTTTCTCTACTACCCTCAGCCCCCGCGGCTATTGTACGAGTTATACAATAGCCCATCTACCATTTTTTTATTTCTTTGTTATTATTTAAACAAAAAAAAGAAATAGAAAAGACATGAAGTCGCAAAATTGGAATTAAAATTGAAAAATATTAATCGGATTAAGACTCTTTTTTTGTTTAATATTGCATGGATCTCCTAGTCTTTATTAGTTTATGGGTAGATAATAATATTAATATAAAATATAGTAAATTCAAAATTTTTATCTTAATTTCAATATTGGTTTATTGGAACCTTGAAATAGAGATATGGTGGGCAAATTGTGACTAGTCAACAAACCCAATGATAGCGTCATTCAAGATTGACGAGCCAATGGGTTTAAACTCTTGAAAACATTGAAGCACACCATAATGAAAATTAATGTTGAAGGTGTGAAAGTGTTTGAATCAAGAAGCTTTGGTCAATTTGCACTATGGATTGTAGGAAAGCTAGTCACTTAACCAACTAAAGCAATAATGAGAACCCTTCTATTTTTTTGACACCTGATAGGAGTTGCTTTCCTCACCAAAAGAAAATCTCTGCAATTGGTTAGATAAAGAAGGAAAAAAAAGCTGCAAAACCTCCCCAATTCATTGAAAATGTTTAGGTAAAGCTAGGTCAAATAATGGATTAGAATTATCAACCCCACGTGTGGCTTTTTGTTTTTTCCTTTTTGGTTTTATGAGTAATGGTGTTAGAGTGGGATAAGGATTGTTTACAGATGCAGCACTAAAATAACAGAAAAGGATTGACATAGTTTACAATTTCACAGATCAATCGTGCAATAAACAAATTTCTAAATAAGAACAATGGCACCATCATTAAGTTGTGGAATAGGCCAGCTGCCGAGCTCCAAGCATGATGAACAAAAATAATGGGATCGGCTGAAAAAAGTTTCAAACATTTTGTTGTTAGACAATTGCCTTTTTCATTTTTCTTGAAAGCATTAATTAATTAGATGGACAAACCCTTCTATCATGAGTTTCTTTTTCATTGCTAATTGTACTAGAAAAAGACCTTGGTGGAGCTTTATTTTTGCCTAAAGAAGCATGCCCCATGGAGGCTTAATAAAATAAAATAAAATAAAGAAGAAAATGAGGTAAGAATACCCTTTTTTTTCTTTTTGCAATGGAGGATTAAAAAACATATATTATAATGTAGACGGACAGAAGGCTGAGGTCCCATGTCCCCCCACAAATTCCACTGTTGATGATGTAGCTAATAACTATACTATATATGTTTTTAAGTACTTAAGCTTCTTGTTCTGGTTAGCCACATCAAGATAAGCTTTTGATTATAAAAATAGATGTAAGCTTTTCAAGGAAAAAAGCAAAGGGTAAGGCAGGAATTTGGTAATATATATGTGGGCATTAATCAATTAATTATTGATAAGGGAGGAGATTATGTACAGGTTGGCTAGGTATTGCCTTTGGTCCGTATAATGGAAATGGCGTGTCGTCTGGGCAAAGCCTACTAGGAATTGCCGAACAACAACGACAACAGAAAGTGGTTTTAATGGTTAAAACCCAAGCAGAAACCATGACAGAAAGAAATGAACCTCCTTGTCGAGCACCTACTTAATCAGGCAATCCATCGTAAGCTGCAGATTGTGCTGATTAATAATTGATTTGGAAGTACTTGCTTACATGATTTTTAAGTTATTAGACTAAGAGATCATTAATGGAGTAGTGGCTTAGTGGGTGACATGCATGTTGTTAAAATATTGCAGGGATTAACCATATCTGATATCTGGTCCGACAATGTCTAAAGGCGTTCTCCTCAAGGGGAAGACTCGGCTTGGGGCCCTCTAGCTAGGCTAGCTCCATATGGAAGAATTAGGCATTTGATTTTCGTCCTCATGTTCCCAGCTTCGATCGTTCTGAACTAGGAAATTATGTTCTCGATTAATCATCTGCGTTTTGTTTATGATGAAGCTGATTACCAGCTGGTGAAGCCTTTACTCTCACCTTTTGCCAAATGCAGTGGAGGGGATATGGTTTTCCTAACCAGCTTTGCTTGCCCTTGTCTTAAGCAGCAAGAAAGGGCTAGGCTTAAGCTGGATTTACTTTGATGAATATATAGTAAATTAAATGCAGACTGCAAACATGAACAACAAAGCATAATCAAAGGGATTTCTTTTGTTAGAACACAGGTCTGAAGAACAAAGCATATTAGTATATTCTTTCATGTTTATGTTACCTGACATAAACAAACATGTTTCCCAAGATGTGCAAAGCTGTTATTTCTCGCGTTAAAACCAAAGAAATTTAGCCAGTTGAAAAGGTCAACAATCCCCCATTTGTCTCGGTTTGTTTTGATGAACAAAATTTAGTTTACAGAGCCAGCCTTTGAGTCGTGCGAAATTCACGCTCCTTTTATCAAAACCAAGAAACCTCTCGTTTCTTTCATGTAACCCTCTCTCCCTCTTTCCCTTCATATACTCTTCTTCTTCAAATCATTTCGATCCTTTGTTCCCACACTTCCACTCTTCCATGAATTTGCTTTGAACCATCAAGGTACGCTAACTATATCTATCTATTTCCTTTCTCCAGGGGATCTTATCCTGATGATGCCTTCTTTTCGAAACTTGGGTTCAATTTTTCCTTTTTAAATTCTAATTTTCATTTTATTTGCTTGTCTTGAGGATTGCGGGTTGGGAATTTTGCACGCAATAATATGATATTTTTAGTCTTGGTTTCTTTGCAGCTTAGAAATTTCATTTTTCTTTTTTAAACTTTAAATGGATACGGACAAAAATGGAAGACACCCCAAGCACTTTGAATCTCTTAAACATTTGTAAACATATACATTGGTGAAGTTTCTTCATTGCTGTTCTTGTTGCTAGGTGTTAGAACTTGGAATATAGAACCTGGCTGCTAATCCCGAATGAAATATGCACCTTCTCTCCAACAATGGGTGATTTTGGATTGAAAGGTTATACGTGTTTTCATTAAGAAAAGGCTGGAATTTTCATGTAATTAAAGGACCTTGAGAATGTGATTATACAAGATGTAATCATCTATGCAAACGGCTGAGTTTAAATTTGAGTAGCAAACTAAAGGTTAACTTTCTTTCCCTTCAATCAGAAACCAACTTGATTTTCTGCAATTTTTTTCTTACGAGAGGGAGAATGATGTGCATTCCTGTCAGCCCGATGCTCTTTCTTTCTTGGGTGGCACACTCAGTCTTGGTTATGCTGCATTTTTTATGTTAATGCAGGTTTTTGTTACAATTTTCTTAGAGGAGAGTCAGAGACTTCCAACGATTTATGGCAACGACAAAAAGAGAGAGCAGTTTGGGGAAAGAGAAGAGGGGTACCTCCCCTTCGAATCCTTCCGTCGCCCATGGCCAAAGAAGATCCACTCCAGGTTCCACTGACAAACAAGTACCCAACTATCTCAAGCCTACAATAAGCTCACGCAATGATGGTGTCAAGACAGTTAAAAAAACTGGGCCTGAAGACACCTCCCAAAGGCCTAATCTGCTCAGAAGAAGATCTTTTGATAGGCCGCCATCAGCTGCTCGAGTTCAGAAGGCACTTATCTCTCCAGCTCGAGAGAAACCAACAACATCCCGATCTGCTTCTTTTTCCTCAAAGCCCACTGCTGCACCCAAGGCAACTTTGGAAAGGGTTGCCAAGAAGCCAAATGCAGGAAAACCACAGACGACGACGTTGTCTTCATCTAGGAGCATGAAGAAGACCACGAGTCCCACCACTAAGAAGGCAAGTACTTCTTCTTCGGGTTCAAAGAATCCTCCAGTTAGTAGTCATGACAAAAAAGAAGCACAGGAAGTTGAAACCAAGCATGAAAATAAAGAAAACCTGGATCATCAACCTGAAGAGGTTGTGAAAGATGATCAGAGTGAGATAGATGATTCCGAGTTGCCAAAAGCTGAAGAAAGTGAACATCCGGATGTTGTGGATACTTCTGAAGTTAAGAGTGTTGAAGAAGGAAAAGAAAACCCTGGTGGTATTTCCGCAGCTTCGCAAGAACATAACGTGCCTCCTCCAACTGAAGAAATGGAAGACAAGTTTCAGGAAGAAAAATCTGATCATACCCAACATGAAGAAGATAAAGAGAACCGAATCAAAGAGGAAACCGATGACCTCCAGGAAAAGATTCCTCATGAGGAGGCTAAAACAGAAACTGAAGACAAGGGAGAAGAGAATAATGTAAGTGACGAGGTGGCAGCTACTAAAGAGATTATCGGAGAAGAAAATGAACTTGAGAGCAGGCAGGAGAACGATGAAGGGAGGCAGCAGGGGCTCCAATCAAGTAAAGAAGAAGTAATTGCAGAAGAGGTTGAAGAACCAAAGCCAGAGGCAGCAAACGTGGTCTCCAAAAGCCACGGGAGGAAGGAATCTGCAACACCGTACAACGATGTGATCGAGGAGACAGCCAGTAAGCTACTTGAAGAGAGGAAGAACAAGGTGAGAGCACTGGTCGGGGCGTTTGAGACTGTCATAGATAAAGAATCTTCTAAATAATTCTCCCTCGAGATCGGTAGACATGAATAAAGGAATGAACCATGTCGTGAGCTTTCACACTTCGCTTGTAAACACTCTGTATAGCTTACAGATTTCTCATCACCATGATCAACATCGTGGTGGAGAAATGAGGTTGCTCATTTGAGTTTTTTTCTCTTTACAATTTCTTTCTACTGTTGAAATTCTTTCTTCTTTCTCCAAACTCTTCCCCTGTTTGTCTCTACTCTCTTAAACAATTTAATGTAGCAAGCATTCGAAAGGAATCCAAACAATTTGAACATTTTTAATTGGTGTGATTAATTCACAAAGGAAGAACAAAAGACAAATTCAAGTTTACACAACCCAGCAAAAAAAAAAAAGTTTATACAACCCAAATTGATGCAAGAAAGAAAATAAGAAAAAAAATAAAACAATCAAAGCTCAACCAAAACCAGAAATTCAAACAATTTTGCAGTATAAATATGGTATAAAGCCTCGCGAAAAGGAAAAATAATACTAAGTATAAATCTAATCTCGTTCTTGATAATTCTTCCGGGGCACTGCTTACAATAGGGTATAGCTCAACCGGCTTGTTTATAACATATCTGCAATGGTTGGAGACTAGTCTCTGTCCAAACTCCTGGTTCGGCAGTATCTTAGCTCCAAAGAAACCTGCCTTTCTAACCAAAGCTGGCGACGGAAATTGGAGATGAAAATCTCCGCCCTTCTGTCAACGTCATCATCTGCAGCATAGCTCGCCACTCTTTGAAGAGCTCGAACCGTACTTCTTTCGTCGGATTCTTGATCCTCGATGCAGCCGTGCAAACCCAAGCGATCGTTAAAGCTCAAGCACTGTCGCCGCTGCCGCCTGGTGGAAGCAAGTTTGAGGAAGCAAGATAAGCGCCATTTGGTCAGGTTTAAGCTAAGTAGAGATCTTATCTTCTTCACTGCTTTCTTCAGGCGCTCTGGAACATACCAGTTTTCTCTGCCCATCTCGTTGTTTCAACTTTCGATTCAAGGGGTCACAGGAATATGATCAATTGATTGCAGGTTCAGCGTTTATAGATATATAGACCATAGAAGCTGAGGCTTCTCGGGCAAGATTTTAGTTCTTGTCTGTCAGGATGATTAGTGTGTTAAGGTAACGCGCGAGAGAGACGACAGCTTAAATATACGTTCGAGTTTCATTTGATAACGTCATTTGAAAACGTCATCATCTAATTGGACTGTTGGTGTATGTTAGTTTGAAAGTGTTAATTGGCTCATTGACCCAATGCTTGGAGACCAAGTTTTGGCTTTATGCTTGGTGCGAAGTGAGAACTGAGACCTCGCAAATTCAAATATTGGGCGGAATTTCCCTTTTCCATAACTTTTTTCTTTCTTTCCATAGACCCTACAGGGAATTTTGGTTGCCATAGCAGATGATTATCACACACGAAACACACTTGAGTAAAGGAAAGTAACAGCCTGGCTCCTAAGCATAAAATGTGAACTATTGGTCATGGTAAATTGGTATTGTCCCTAAAGGAAAGTAAGAGTTTACAAAATCTGTCATGTAAAACTCGACCTATGTGTGAAAATCCAGCTTTGCTACCGCAACGACTGATAATTTCTTGCCGCTTACAGGCACTGCCACAGCTCGTGTCTGTCGTGCCAATGCTTACCAGGCGTATACCTGATGAATTGTTGGTAGTCATACCAACTCACCAGAAAATATTGAGATGCTATGCTAATCCATGAAAGTTCATTCTAAGTTTTGATTGTTAGCCAAAAACTGTGTGCAAGTGCAAATTAAGCCAGCGTTTTAGTCTTTCAGCTTGTGAAATTCAGAACCTGTTGTACCTCGCCATTGCAGTATTCTAACTGATATTTCCGATGGGTTGAATCTCGAGCGTCAGATACAACTTTTCCATGCCCACCGGCCTTCTGATTGTGCTGAATCTGTTGATTTGCTAGAGAAACTTGCGGTTTAAACTTTAACCTTCATGTTTATGTTAAAACACAAAAGGATGACCTTTTGTCTATCAGAAAATAGAGACTTGCTAACTGTGAAGTTGACGACATGCTTATGTCTATCAGGCCCGATCCTAGAAAGACTAATTCCAAACGTAACAATCAATAAACCAGAGCTACAAAATTATTCATTCGGGGAAAAAAAACCCTTAAAAGGTAGCAAAAATGTGGACAGTATCCAAGATGGCAAGCAGTTCTAAACTCAAGAATTTGCAACCAGCGGTTCATGAACATCAACACGTTAACTATCTTCCCCAATGCTAGCAGTTTCATCATCAGTTACTTGGCTGGTTTTTCCATCCTCGATTTTTTCCTGTTTCCCTGTCCATCCATACATCTGCCTTCTGGCATCCCTTCGAGCTGCTCTCTCGGCTAGCTTTAGGTCTTTGAAACCTTGTTCAAACTTTGCTTCCTCCTCTGGTGAAAAGAATACTACCTCCATTTGCCCAAGCTCTTCATACATCTTCTCAATTTTAGCTTTCCAGAACAGGCCCATCTCTGTATCCATCTTCTGGTAGGGAGTCTTCAGCAGGTACTCATCAATTCCACCTGCCTTGTCAATGCATCGAAGGGCATGAGTGGTGACTTTGACCCGAATGTGGCGATCTAAGATATAACTAAAGAGCCGCTTATCCTGGACATTAGGCTTCCAACTCCTCCTCGACCTGTCACAACCATTACACAATGTTAAAATTTCCCTATGAACAACAGAGCAAGAAGAAACTCTATATATTTTTAAGAAACTTCAATGGAGGAATTTGAGCAAAGTAATAAGAAAGTTTGGGCAGTAAAACACAGCTTAAGTCTAAACTCAGCTCAACTGAACTAAAGCTTTGATCCCAAGAACTAGGGGTTGGCTACAAGAATCATTCTCTCCATTCTTACTCAACCATGGCCAATATTGTCTTCGAAAGACCTTACGATCCAAATCAAAGAAATCTCTGACCCTTAGGAAGCATTTAAATCCTTGAACAAGTGAAAGCAAGACATGACAAAACAAAGCAATCCTTTTTTTCTTTCAATATATTCTTTAGGACTGATTCAGCCATACATATCAGAGTTCAAAGTGCACAAAAAAAGTAGAACAAAAAACTTTGCAGCTGAGAACTTGAACGGATCACATGCTTACAAGGAAATACAACATCTCAAAATAACATAACATGTGCTCAACAATGACAAACAATCCAAAATATTCTTTCCCAGTAGCGAGAGACACCAAAAACAGGAAATCACAAAGGCCTCTTGGTAGCCATAGATATAGACAGCATGATGACAAGTGAATTAGCTGAATTTGATTTCAAGACCAAGATCCAAACCACCAAAAATGCTTCATTGTATACAATTTTTAGTTACCAAACTGTTTAAGATCCCATGATTGACTCTGATTTTGAGTTTTCTAAATGATAATGAATAACTTCTAGCCTAATTTGCATCAAATTCCTGAACTAATATCGTAATACCCTACCCATACAATAACACCAGCTGAATTCTCAGCCTCCAATTATCATACCACTCCACAAATCCCTTCAGGGCAAAAACTAAAACATCCAATAAAAATACAGTAAGAATGGTAAAATAAACGATTTCAACAAAGAATTTAATTCCAGGATCAACCAAGGAGTAATGGAATGGAAGAGAAAGAAATACTTGTTTCCACCGTCTTCGCTGATGCGGTTGCCGAACTGGATATGTCGACCAGCGTAAAGGCCGCGTTTGGCACGGTTCATGACGACCTTGCTGTCCGGAATGCATTTTTTGAGTTGTTCCTTCACTCCAGGCGCCAAGTTGTTCTCTCCCACCTTCTTCACCAGCTTCTTCATCATCTCCTTCCCTCTGAACGCCATCTTCTCCTTCTTCTGTTTCAGTAAAGTTTTAATTTCTCTCTCCCCAAATAATCCTTCCTAACGAGCTTTCTGTCGACGCTTTGGAAATGGGAAGACAAAAATCACTGAAGTGATTACAGGTCAGGCAGAGTTCGAAACTCCTCCACTGGATTTTTGTCTGCTCTCAAGCCACTTCGTTTTTGGGAGGGGCCTTTTAGGTTTGGTCCTCCTCTCCGGTTAAAGGCCATACGGTAGGTTCCATCACTGTCTCTGATTAGTGCCACGTTAGGATACTTAAATTCCTCATTTCTCAAATCCCCTAAATTATTGTCATTTCTTCATCTAAGCCTTTAATCTTTTAATCTACTTAAATAAGCCCTTAACTTTTGATTTGAACTCAAATAAACTCTTAATTTTAACGAAAAATTTAGAAAAATTGAGTACCGTCAAACAATATCAACTAACATTTTTATTCCAGCAATTGATATAATCGACTCATTTGACCACGTCAACTTTCCAACATTCGACTATGCTAGCTATTATACGACTACGTCAACTTTTCAAGTCATATGCCACAACCAAATGCATTTATACAGAGAGCTATGGTGTAGGTAGTAACACTTCTATAGACTAATCTGGATAACAATGGTTAATTGTAGTAGTACAAATAGATACAAGGCACAAAATTCCTTACATGAAGCAGCTTGATACAACAGTTCAATTACACAGTTAACAAATTCCTGTTCAATTAGAGGACTACTCAATTTACATGCATTATCTACAAAAAAAAAAGCAGAAGATAACAACTGCATCAAAACATTGTTAATCTTCTCCAAAGAGAGTGTTTTTGCTTCAGCACCTCTGGCACAGGTGCCATGAGGTTAACTAATTGTTCAGCTGTAAAAACACCGACTGCCCTAGACCCATGCGTGGTACCATTCAAGTTGCTATGCTTGACAACAATGACCATTTTGTACTTCTGTTGCAAAATTAGATCAACTACATGACCAATGGATGTTGTCGTTGTAACACAAGGAGGTGGACTTCTCATCATGGTTGAAAGTGGGGCATTCATCTGCACAAGGATCAAGATCATGCAAGAATGAATCAGCTCACGATTAATAGAAATTTGAGGTGAATGACAACCAATCATAAATTTCATATGTCATCCTCCGAACAAAAATACTAGATGGAAATATGTTTCATATCTTAATTATGCGTGACAATGCTGCACGATGAATAATCAAACAATACCAAATCAAGCATGTCGTCAAATGAGGTTATACACCAAGGAAGTTTTTATTTGCTACCAACAAGATGTGAAAAGTACCTCATAACAATCCTCACGGTGCAATAGCCCAATGCAGCTGCCCCAGTCATCTATAATAGGCACAACTGGATCTCTATAGAAGCGCATTACAACTTTCTCCAACTCCAAAGTGCCAAGTACTGGCCTAACTGTTTCAAGTGGCATCATGATGCTCTCAATGGGTTCACCTGGCAACACCTGAACAGAAAAAATATTGACATTCAACCTAAAAAAATTGACAGTTTATCAGGACTCGGCACTTTGAAACTGCCAGTTCAGGTCACCATTCAGTTAGGTCCATCAACAAGATCATCATTGCCAATTCAACTAATTTGGTCACAACTAGAGTTGCTCTCATATATGGATATTTCCAGAACCAGAGATTCATTTTATCAGTAGATCCCCCAATAGCAACGCACCTAATAAATATGGTCACATTTTTTGCAATGGTACCACATACCAGAGCCACTCATATGAAGTTCATAAAATGCTTTGTCATACATATTCACACCTATATATGCAAATCATCCCTAAAAATTACTTGAATCTTTCTCCTTCTACAGTTCAAAATGAAAAGAAGAGACTGTGTACCTGAGGAAGCAAGTAAGGACTGAACATTGATTTGGTAAATCCCAGAAGAACCTCTATATGCAAAGCAACCTGCATAGCAGTAGCACATTGAAGGTGTTTAACTAAAAAGCATAACTAACATCTTATAAAGGGAGGAGGGTTAAACTACATTATGTGCAGTCCAGATTAATCCCATCAAACTAAACAAACAGGAGAACTTAGAAAAGCACGAAGTTTATTGCTTAACAAGGGCAATAGTAGTTGAGAACATTTTCAACAAGGGCAACATATTTACATACATTTCAAATATCTTATGTCTTCAACAGGTCAGGTAAGATTAAGCTGCTGTGTTCTTTCTTTCCTTAGTGTATTTGTCCAATCAACAAAAGTAAGAACAATTCCATACCATGCCTCCACGACTCGTCCATGATATACCCTTCTTCCATCTGTTAATAATCTGTGTAAGATTTTCCACAGCTGCATCAACCTGGTGAAAAAAGAAAAAAAAAAAACAGAATTCAAAATTTCCAAGTTCGGGAATTCTTACATGAGATAACCTAGAGTACAGAAAGAAAACCTATGATTGTCATTTAGTTTTGGAAGTATGCACATGGTCTGCCAGTGCCAGTTCAAGTTTTCCCAGTCATAATTGTGTCTGGTACATGCAGATGAGACAACTAATCCTAATAAACACAATAATTTATATTATAGATATGCTTTTTGCACCATGCATTAGCAATTGAAATGCCAAATATCAAGGGTAGATGGATTGATTACCTGCCCATCATTTAAAGCAGACTCCATAAGAAGATGATCAGCTTCTTCTTGAACAGCCAGGGAGATGGTTCCAGAAGAATCTGGCCACAACCGCTCATGCAGATTCTTAACCATATTGTAATCCCCTTGATCAGCAAAAGCACGCATCATGGAGAGATAAAGGTGAGGCTTTGGCCTCAAGTTCACATTTGCACCAGCCCACTTTATTATTTCTCCAAATATGCAAAGAGCACCTACGTTTTTTATTTGTAGATAACCATTCCATGAGTTATTATTCCAGAACTTCCCCGAAGAAACAAAGTTTTATATATACCACTAGTAAGTGAAAAAAACAAAAGTAGGTATGTAGCAAACTGGTTCACGTGACATGAGTTAACACCACTGATAGAAAACCCCATCTGTAAAATATTTTTATGTGCGCTTCAGCATGCTGATGCAGAAGCAGTATTCAAACATCACAAATTTGGTGCATATATTGTTTACATCCTTCAGAGAATATGACCTTAATAAAAGTTTTATTCAAAACATCAGTGGACAAAAAGTTTAAATTTACTTTGAAGTTACATCCAATCTGGATAAAGTTCATATAAGTTCCATGCAAAATGTAATCAGCTGCTGAACTAACATAAGATGAAAAATTCAAGATCTGAGCCTCAATCACATAAATAAGATACAATCACAACCCATTGCAAGTACTGAAACAATATCAGCAACATACCCTTGATTGAACCACAAGTTAGCAATGCATCAACCATTGCAGTGAATGCAGTACGATCAATGAACAAATCATGACGTGATTTCATCTCCAACACAATCTTCTGAACTGAATGGAGATCCTTAGAATGCCCAAAACCCTACACAGATATAAAGTAAAAGGAAAAATAAAATGGTAAATTCTTCCATAAATTTTTTGGTTGCATAAGAGCAATATATTGATTTCCAATTCACTCACAAGAGACAGATGAAGATCTCAGGAATACAATAAGGTTTACCGATGAAGATATAGACTATTTTGCATCCATTCCATAGGGAATGTTGCAGTATAAATGTTCTCATATTTTGACAAAAGCTCCACATCTAAAAGTTTGAAAGTTCATAAACTGCTCATTCATTTAACTATTGATACCTAAATAAACACAAGATTAACTCACCTTTAATAGCGTAGTGTAAGTAACAACGTCCGGGTAAAGATCACGATGGCATAACCTCTGTGCTTTATCCTGAAAAAAATTATCAGATATAATGATTTGGTCAGCTGGGTATAGTTCCCATGATTATTCTTATTACTTCTATGAGGAAGGCTCTAAACTGGCCTTTCAAATAAGTGCTTGAGACCTTCATTTCCTCAAAAAAACGTATTGCAGCATCTAAATTTTCTGTCTTGACACATGCAAAGATGAGAGTATTGTATGTCAGTCTATCAGGCTCTAAACCAAGACGTAGTATCTCTTCATGCAGGTTTA
The DNA here is from genome assembly GCF_053813885.1 of Theobroma cacao. Taxonomy (NCBI): domain Eukaryota; kingdom Viridiplantae; phylum Streptophyta; class Magnoliopsida; order Malvales; family Malvaceae; genus Theobroma; species Theobroma cacao. Next base: position 412,414 of record NC_142647.1, read on the forward strand.
CTGCAGCCTGAGGACACCCTGCGCCTATGTATCCCTGAAAGTTTGAAGGAGAGGAAAAACAAAGGGGAAAAACATAGATTAATCTTCAAGAATAGATGCTTTTAACTGACAAGCAAAGGACCATGAGGAAATTTTTGGAGGAAAATTAAACTATTAATTAGTCTCTCTTCCTTTGCAGATCTATAGTCAGACAAAACCTTCATTAGCAAGTTGTAAGTCGATATTGAAAGACTCCTGCCTTCACGAAGTAGAAAACCATAGCGTGCAAGAAGACCATTAGCACGGCGTAGATCTCCTGCACTAAAGCAGATTATGTATCACATTATCAGTAACGCCAAACTTGTTGCTTACAAGGATATACCTAAAACAGACAAAGTAACATGTTGAAGTATATATTCAGCTCAATTATACTCAACTCTCTACATTCTCCATTCATATGTATGTCTAGGTTCATATAGACCATGCACATGCAGGTGCTAATAAAATGAATAATCATCTAGTCAATACTATTATAATTTTTAACAGATAAAAAGTGTGATGTGCTGCCAAAACAGAGCCCTCATTTTTTTAAAATGGCTGCTTAATGCTTTCAGACTTGATCCCAATGACAAACTTACTCTGGTAGTCCAATTCTTTTGTCATTGACAAGAAAATAAACACAAATTATGATAATATAAGAATTTTAGTATTATGCTAATTATGCCATCCATTTAGTACTCAAAACCTTTGATTTCAAATTCATCCCAAGATTTCTACAGATAACATCTCAGATTAACAAAAATGGTTTCACTGGACTTGAAACACTGACCTGCTTCAATTAAAGCATTCAACAGACCGTAGATAAGCTGTGCTGACAAATTTGGCTTCCCTGCAGCGGTGCCTTGCTCCACAGACTCAAGTATTTGGAATGCTTCATCAATTCTTCGAGCCCGACCCAATCCCTTTACAAAGACAAAAGGTAAGATTCAATCATTCGATAAACTACCAGCTACAAAAATTTGCTCAGAAAAATAAATAAAATGCCTCGAAATGGTGATAAGATCATGTTTGGGAGTTGTTTGGTTTATTGAAAATCAAAAGAAAAAAAAGGAAATCAAAGTACCTTCAAGAGTGTAGCATAGGTGACAATATCAACACCACAACCGTGGGGTTGAGCCATTTGGTGAAAGATGTTGAGAGCCATATCAACATCTCCACAATGAACGCAAGCCTCCATCACGGCATTCATCACGATCGTGTTCAGCTTCCCATATTCCCTCCTCGCACTCTCGATTTCCTCAAATATCTGTAACCCACAGATACTAACAATGAATTCCAACAAAACAGCACTTTAAACCCCAAAAAGAAAAAGGAAAGAAAAGAAAACGGCTGACCTGATGAAGTTGTCTGCGGCGAGTGAGCTGGACGACGCGAGAGGTGAGACGTCTGAGATTGGGAGGTTTAGTGGGAGAGAAGGTCCTCCGCAAACGACGTCGAATTGGCGCAGAAGAAGAAGAAGAAGAAGAAGAGAAAATATTGGAATGCGGCAACGGCAATTTTGATGGTAAAGGCAAGATGGCGTGGACTTGAGGCATCGTTTGGCGGCGAGACTGGCGGTGCTGGTGAGCCTACGCCTACCCATCAGCCAGCCATGCAAAAACTTGCAAGCTGACAAAAGCAGAGACGAGAGGGCTATCTAGTAGTGACCTCGATGGTCCAAAACGGATAATGCGAGGGCCAGAGTGCCGGAGTTTGGAAGGAATTCATTGGTCAGTAAGGTAGTGTTAGACATCTGCTTGGGCCAATGGTACTGCTTCATTCTGGGCCATTACCACATATTTCACTCGGCCACTTTGGGCCACAGGAAAATCATCTATTTTTCAACATTCTAATGCAAAAATATATATTTAAAATAAAAAAGTTTCTTACCTAATCGATTTATTTTATAGACGGTCCATATATAGTATTTATATACTATTACTTAATTAAATTATTAATTTTATAAATATATTAATATAAAAATTTAAAAATTTTTCATAATAAATATTTTTTAGCATTCTTGACTTCTAAAATTTATTTATTAATGAAATAATAAATTTTAGTTTATTGATAATATATAAAATCTATATATTATATCAAATACAAACTCATATAATATTTTTTTTCCTTTTGTCATGTAATAAAAAGACTTGGATTTAATGGTTGCATTAAATCTTAATAAAAGAAAGAGATTTAGATTCCATGGCTTTAAACAAATATGATTAAATCCAATCATTCTCACTATATTTATTGCATTTCCTCCCTAATTTCCTTTTTTATCTTGAATCAAATGTTAATTATTGAACGATGAGGTCTTATTTCAATAATCACTAGTAAAAAGACATTCCGAAACTAATAAATTTGAAATCCAAATGTCATCATATATATAGATATACACATATATTATGTCATATTTAGTGAAAGTCGTTTGATTATAATTTCCATTTTTATTAAAGTATAATATCGTAAATGAAAACTATTCATTATTGCATAGGCCATAGAATTAGAAGTCAAGTAAAATACTACAATCTCCCCTTTACAAACATTAGTGAAGCTATGGTTTTTCTTTTCTGCTTTGACAAAGCCACTCATTTGGGTTTTTTTATTTATTAAATAAATATATTTTAATTTGTTTTCTTTTAATAAAATATGCCGCCCCTTTTGCTTAAATTGCTTTATCTTTTTTCTCCCATTTGTTTTGTTTTTTGTTCTTCTTTATCCCAAGTTATCATGCTAAAATTTTGTAACTTTGAGGAACATGCTGTTTCAGATAAGCCAAAAAATGGTGGATTAAAAAACACACAAGCTTTTGAAAGTCAAAAAGATGGTACTACTTTGAGCTTATTGTCTAATGTTTTAATTGAGATAATAATAATAATAAAAACCAAACTTCCTACTTACCATATTAACAATCAGATGTCTTAGTCTCCCAACTTCAAAAGTGGCCATCCGCATGACCCATTATTAAAGTACCCTTTCTTTTCTTTCACACAAATAATCATTAAAAATTAAAATAACTCAACTTTCCACATAATATTTTTAATTAACATTTATAAATATTTTCCATTCTTTGCATGAGACAAGAAATTCACGAGTAGATTGAAGTGAAGACAAATAGGAGGAGAAACAGTGAGAAATCTCTAATTATCTACAAGCAACTTTGTAGGTTTCGATAAGAAACCTTTGTCAACTTGTTTTTACAATCATCCTCATCCGCATTCCCGCATAATGCCTCCACCAATTCCTCGTCTTGTCAGCCCAAACCATTTCTCACGCCTCCGCCGCAACCTGTCACATTTGTCAATTTGCCTCACTTTGGAAAGATAAGGATGCCGATTACCCATGCTTTTAAAATCATCGATGGCTTAAGTTTGTGATAAAATTTTATATTTAATATATTATTAATGAATTAAATATTAACATCCCTAAAAAAATCATTCTTTTTACCATAGTCAAAAATAATAATTATTCCTCAATCATGCCCATAATTAAAACTAAACTACATATGGTATTTTGTCAAAGATAGGCTTTGATGGGTTGTATCAAAAAGGTTTATATGCAGCAAAACGTGGTTCATATAGGTCTCAATTTGAATTTATTCATGTCTAAGAAATCACATTAGGTCATTGGAACAGTAAATATTTGGCTAGACAACGAGATTAATATTCAACGAGATTAAAAAAAACAAAAAGTAGTAGCACCACCTACCAAATGGGCCAAGTGGGGTTAATTACTTCTAATTATGGGATATATCCGTGCTTATACGTGTCACTCGATCCACATAAGCAGCTCAAACAATTAAGTCACACCTATTAAACTCAAACAATGAAGACACTGGCATCACATATCTGTAATTTAATTTAGGTTTTTCCATAATTCTAATATTTCTCGGACAGCATTTAACTGTTAATTTTACCATATAAACTATTTAAAATAGCATAAAATGCTTAACTATCATATCCTATTTTATGATTTTTTTAATTTATGTCTCGTGAATGATTTTTATTTTTATAAAAAATTAAGCAGTTAATTTTACCATAAAATGCATAAACTTTGGATGTCGTTGAAGTAAAATGAAAAGTCGGAAAAGGACGGGGCAGGTGAGGGTAATTATCACAATAATTTTGTCAATAATTATTAAGGGCTTTGACGTGGCGTGTTTCATTAACACCAAGAGGAAACGGGATCTCACGTTCCAAACTTCCAATCTAACCACCACGACCTGGGCCCTACAGTTTGTATCAATTATTGAAAGTCCACATCACTGTTCGGCCAACTACATAAACTGTTGAGAGAATCCAACGTTTCCTGATTTCCTTCTTGTTCAAACTTGCAACCACTTTTAGCCCAAGCCCACATCATCATTTTTAGTTCTACCAATCTCAGACCAATTAAAAATTTCCGTCAAAGCTCCGGTTACCGGCGGCACGTGTTCGTCTCCTAGCTCAAGTTACGTCATCCGTAGCTGATCCCCGTGGTGTTGAATTTTCAATTCCCGGGAATTCCTTTTTCTTCGGATTTGCCGGATTTTGGTGCGTCACTTGATTTTAAGATTCTCCTAATATTCCGGTTTCTAGAAGCGGAACACGCAAACACAAAACAAAAACAAAGCCATCCTGTTTTGTTTGGTTTTTTTTTTTTCATCGAAAAAAGAAAAAAGGGTAACATTAAAATAGTCGAAAACACTTTGACAAGCCAACATTTCCTTGCTAGCTCGCTCTGTAAAGTTAGCTTCACATACTCAGCACTTTTTGCCTCTGCTTCCGCTTCCCTTTTATAATTCTAGCTATATAGGCAGTGCGGAGCATGCTCTGACGAAATTCCTCGACTTCTCTTCAGCTTATTTTTGGGGGGGTCTAAGCACAGAGCTTCGAAGATTTAATTAATGGCGGTTTCCAAGTCTTGGTCGAGCAAACAACAAGACAACTACGATCAAGAAAATCGCAAGAAGTCGGAGCCGTTGATTCCAGGGCTACCGGACGAGATCGCAGAGCTTTGTCTTCTTCACCTTCCATATCCATACCAATCGTTGGTACGTGCAGTGTCTTCCTCGTGGAACAGAGCCATAACAGACCCCGCCTTCCTTATCTCCAAGAGATCCTTATCACTTTCGCTGCCTTATCTGTTCGTTTTCGCTTTCCATAAATCGACGGCGAGGATGCTATGGCAAGCTTTCGACCTGCGATCAGGCCGTTGGTTTAGATTACCTTCCATGCCCTGTCCCAAGGCTGTGTGCCCACCAGGGTTTGCTTGTACTTCGATTCCGCGGCAAGGCCAGCTCTACGTTTTGGGTGGTATGCGCTCGGACACAGAAACTTCCATGCAGACGACAATCATCTACACTACATCCACAAATCAGTGGTCCATAGCATCTCCAATGATGACCCCACGATCATTTTTTGCTGCGGGGAGTGTTAATGGTAAGATCATAGCCGTCGGAGCAAGTGGGGCTGGGTATAATGATTCCATCACCTCCGTGGAATGCTATGATCCAGAAAACGACACGTGGGAATCCGTCGCTAAAATGCGGATAGGATTGGGCAGGTACGATTCGGCTGTGATAGGGAGCAAGATGTACGTGACCGAGGGGTGGACGTGGCCTTTCCTGTTCTCGCCAAGGGGCGGTGTCTACGACCAGGAGAACGACACGTGGCAGGAAATGAAGGACGGGATGAAGGAAGGCTGGACCGGGGTGAGCGTGGTTCTGGGTGACAGGCTGTTCGTCATTTCGGAACACGGTGACTGCCCGATGAAGGTGTACGTCCCTGATCACGACGCGTGGCAGTACGTGGGTGGTGAAAGATTCCCACGTGAGGCAATGCAGAGGCCCTTCGCTGTGAGTGGGGTGGATGGGAAAATCTACGTTGTCTCTAGTGGGCTAAACGTGGCGATAGGCAGGGTATTCGAGGGACAAAACGGGGAGTTTTCTGCCCAGTGGGAGGTCGTGGCTGCCCCAAACGCTTTTCACGACTTTTCTCCTTCAAGTTGTCAAGTGCTTTATGCCTGAGTCTCGTCTTTCATACTAACTAGAACTAGTTTATAGTAGCTTATCATTATGATTGTAAGACCAGGGTGGAGTTTTATACTTTAATGTGATCTTTTTTCTGTGTAAATTTTGTAGTGTTGTTTGTTCTGCTAGGCAATTTTTCCAAATTTTATATTGAGCACTACCTCAATGCCTACTTTGTGAATTCATGTAGGAAGATGATTCACAGCTGGTTTATCTTTTTTATGCAGAGTGACAGATTGGTAGTGTTAGGAGATTTTGTTTTCTTTTAAATATGAAAATATGGACTTTGTTTTAGTGAATTATCTCACAAATTCGCGTTGGCAAGGTGATTGGTACGGGAATGGCATGTCCCATGTAGTTATGGAGTTCAACGGCTCTCCTTTCTCTCTGCTGTCTGCTCGGACTATCTTGATTACATTTATAACCTTTCTCTCTCTCTAGCTAGCTGTGAACTAGTAATTGGCTTTCTCGGAATGGGGAACAAGCCACTGCCTTCCTTGATCGGCTCTGTCAATGTCCCCAAGCTGTTGTAACCATTCTGCCATTTCAGGATCTCCAAGCACACTCTGCCAGCACATGTTTTTCGCTTCTGGTGCTTCAGAAATGATCTGCCTGCATTTAGTTTGTAACATGCATCATTCAATGCGTCAGGCAGCAGGGTGCAGGCAAGCTAGATATGATTCAGGAATGAAGCAAACGGAGTGGTCTGTTTCTATGCTAAAATGTACTTTAGAGCTTGGGAACTCAAATTTGCAGAAGCAGCAAAAGCTGATAACCATTAATTTGTGCCAATTAACTTTGGGTTGTTTATGCCTGATAAAGTCCCATGGATCAGCAACTTTGCATTTACTTGAACCAGAGGGGAGTCAAAGGACAGTGTCAGCTTTCATAGAATTGGGAATTATTACTCCATCAACAACTGCAAAAATATCCTTAAGGGCATTATATCTAGTTTGAGGCCAATCCCACTAATTGTCTTCAACAACCTCAGTAACCTTAACCTGTTAATTTATGAAAACCACTAGCCATGTACTAATTTGAACATTAAGCTGCTTCAGGTATATATCGCCAAAACTTCGAGTACCAATTTGAACATCTTTGCTGCAATTTCCTGACCAGTTTAAATGGAAAAGACTAAACAGGGCAAGTTACCTAGGTAAACGCATCTAGCTCAGGGTCGCTGGTCATGGTCAGACAGAATCTTCCTGTTGGGGACACCCTTTACAGAAAGCTCTAATGCCATCACTTTCTTTTCCTTCCGGACTAAAAAGTTGCTTTGTTTGTTTTTCTTTATTTGAAAAAAAAAAAAAAAACTCCTTCCAAACTAAGTTACCTTGTTGATATTATCCCGGATCCTAAACCAATAAAAAGTTATCTTCTAAGTAAACCAGCTGAGATCAAGAAGATCAAAAGGATACTAGATCAAAACGAGACTATAGTTCAGTTCCGAGGGCAAGGAAGAAAGCATGCGAGGCTGTGAAGAAAAGAAGGCCGTGGTGTCTCACAGAATCGTCTCCTCTCGTACACAAACAATGCAAAGGATTTGTGGGGTGTTTGTGTGTGCAAAAGACAAGAAGGTGAGATATGGGCAGCCACAACCAGGGGCGTGTCCCTACTGCGGAGGGACGGTGCAAGCTATGAACATAAAGACCCAATGGAAGTTCTTCTTTTTGCCTCTGTTTTTCTGGAAGAAGAGAAAATCCTCTTGCAGCACATGTGAAAGTCGTTGGTGATTCTGTGATGAATTTCGTGTGCAAAAATGATGATATAGATATCTGAGTTGTAACAGTTGTTCTCTCCTAGTTTGCGCAGCGGCAAAGTTGTGGCTGCCGCAAAGGCTTGTTGGACTTTTCTCCTTGTAGTTGCCAGGTGTTTTACGCATAAATCTGTGTGCTTTTGACAGGACTATATATAGATACTATATATGTAAATCTTTTGTTTTGTTAGGCAAGTAGCCAGTTTCTGAGTTTATGGATAATGTAAGCTTGTTTATTATGCTGAATGACAGATCAGTAACGTTAGGTGATGCTCTCTTTAAAAATGTCTGTTCACATTTTCGCTGGCTTATCTTACAGTACGCATAATTTGGGAACGGCAACCACTGTTATTTTCTACCAGATAAAATTAATTTAGGCAGGAGAAAAACTTCTAGCAGACAAGTTTTGTGATCAATAACAAGAAGCAAAAGCACTTGGCTGTCTTGGAATAGCTGACAGGATAATGGTTTCCTTGATCAACTCAAGCAATATCTCCGCTCTTTTGCATCTATGCTGCCATTTTAGGACCACCCCAAGCTTTCCCTTTCTGCAATTGGAACATGTTTTATCGCTCCTTCTGGTGCTTCTGAGTTCTGGAAACCATCTGTGGAATATTTTGTGTAATGTTGACATTCAAAATTGTCAAGAAAAGCAAAACGCAAAAGCATTATCTTCAGATACGGGAACATCTAAGGTAATTGTTGATGCTGAGACGAGCTGAAGACCATGACATCACCAACAGTTAACTGTCATTTTGTGTTTTGAACTGTTTTAATAATTTCCAAGTTATATTGACAGTGTCAGAGCATGCAGCAGTGACTTGATTTCTGCCTTCTGCTTGTAGGTAGTGTAAGGCAGTGGTTTAAGCTATGTTTCTGTAATCTTTAAGACAAGTCTTATCTTGCTCTTGTAAGTTACTGAAGTGTATCAAATTTCTTCTTTCTTAATGAAATTGCAGTGAAGTTATGTTTCCTGGTTTTTTTCTATTTTCTGCAATTCAATGCTGTATTTATGCTTTTTGCTTATCTAGTTCAACTTGAATACCAAAATCTAACATTAATAACTGGTATGGTTTTAGAATTAGACAAGAACGGGGTTTTCAGTTATGTGTTCGCTGTCATCAAACGCCAATCATATTAGTTAAGTACTTTCTTTATGAACAAAACAACTTGAAGGAGTTACAGCATCTGCATATTAACAAATGAAAATAAAGAAAGAATCCGTACCACTACAGCACTTCCATAAAATTTTCTGTCTCAGTGGCAGTCATGATTATGATTCCTGTCCTGCCATGAATTCCAGCCAAAAGCATTTCAATTCAGAATGGCTTCTGGCCTATCACATTACCATGGGGATCATAATTACATGCGATCAGTGTGTCTCCACTTTTGCACACAACTTTGGCACACCCAATCTTCAAGCTATTCCTCCAAATTATCTGAGTATAATGCAGGCAGTCTCTGTTTTTCGTGCAAGTATTAGAATTATAGTTGTAGTTACTTTTCTCTGCTGCCCATGCCGAAACTGCATCGCCTGGTTTCCAATCCTTGCCGCTTCCCCAGAAGAGATTCTCCCCATAATTGCCATTTGAATGGATCAAAGCACAGTCACCTTGCCTCTTATGTGCCCACCAGGATGCAAAATTTGCAAGCTTTTTGCTCCATTTGAGAGGAGGGAGCCCACTCTCTGCTCTTAGAATGTTGTGGGGTATTAGATATTGTCGAACTGCACCACTAGGAGTTTGTGTAAACAGACGTCTGGAGATAACATGGGAAGGAACTTCATCGCTCAAGTGTGACAAAGATAATGGAAGAAGTGAAGAAAGGCGGAGGAAGGTTCCTAGCAGACTACATGAAAACTTGGTTCTGATCTCCATATTTAATATTTTGAATGGAAATCACAAGTTAGGCTTTTTGATGAGCAAGTTGATTGAAGATCAGAAGTTAATTAAGCTATATATACTAGCATGGAAGATTTCTGATGAAAATTTTTATATAAAAGATAATATATCTTTTCCATTCTGAGAAAGAATCATTTCACATGGTAGCAGGCTACAAGTTGCAGTACGTTTAAGGTGTATAACATGCTTGGGAACTGCAATGGGGGATCAGTTTGACTTTCAACGAACATAACTGCTTCTAATCATTATAAGCTTATGATTAACCAACATTTTTAGATAAAAATGCTCTATCCCGTTGGATGTTCTGGTCATAATTTTACACCACGTATCTAGTAAATTTTTTCTATAAACGTCACTCTTGCCTTCTTTAATTTTGCAGTTAAGGTTTAAGATTTTCTCATTAATAACATAAAACCGAACAGTAATACAAAATTATGAAAAGAATATCATGTGAGACATAGTTCTTCATTAGGCAAATACTGGAGTTTTCTCGAAACAAAATACGAAGATGCAATTGTGCAGGAATATGATGATTTGAGAAATATATTTGATAAAGTGGCCTTGGCCGTCAACATTCTTTCTAAATAATAATCAGAGAAGAATCTAATGGAAAGGAAATGAATGTCATACACGTGAGACCATGTGATCCAACTGTGACCGTACAAACAGCAAATGCATCAGTTTAAGGCTCGCTTATAATATAAAACTGGGCTGCTTGAAACATCCCGCGATCAGAAACAAAAACCCAGATTAATTGGCAGCTTCCAGAGTTGTCTGGATAGGGGGCTATGTAAGCATGGTAACATAAAATGGTGTCTAACAGAGTAACACAGATGACACAGGAAGACCCCTGTTTGCCATTTGGCCTACACAGAGGCAACTAATAGCTACTTCAGCAATCTGAAATGCGATGAAGACACCATCATCCTGCTTATATTCCTCCCACTGCTGTTTTCACAAACTATTTCCTAGATTATTATGAATCACCATTTACCAACAACACAAAACCAATGAAACAGAGCTGCGAGAATACGAGGAATGGCTATGGGCAAGGAAAAGATTGCCAGGTCCATCGAATGGACTCGGGCTCCAAGAAGGGGCGCCCACAGGCCACAAGGCAGGGTGCTGATTGATCCTGGGCTCTTGTCCAATGGACTCAGCCTACCCATGTTATTTCTTCAGGCCTAGTGCACTGAGCCCACAAAAGATAGCTAACAACTTTACGTTTACCCGCCGGCAACTGCGTGAGAGAGGTAGAAAATACTATTGATTTCAGCGCGTTTAGTTGATGTCACCGTCATCGTGCATAAAATTTTTTGTTCTTACTTTCTTTGAAGATAAATTCCTTCTTCGAACCTTCCATTCCAGGCTCAGGCTCAGCCTCACGCGCTTTCAAACAACGCTTCTTCCCTTCCAGACTAACCTATACTTCTCCGGATCCTTAAAAGAACTCGCCTTTTTGTCTATAAATATCGTAGCAAGCAAAACGCTCTTGAACAACGATCTCTTTTGGCTCGTTTCCTTCCAACCAAGAAATCCCAGAAAGCAATCAGGCAATAGACTCTGATTTCCGTCTACAAGAGCAAGCAATCAAAACCCAACCCCCCCCCAACAAGGTGATCGATCGGCGAAAAAGAGGAAGAGACAAAGATGTGTTTGGTGTTTGTGTGCGATGAGGATGAGAGGGTGATAGCGAGACAGCCGGCAGCAGGGGCTTGTCCCTACTGTGGAGGGATGGTGCAAGCCATGGATGTAGAGAGCCAGTGGAGGTTCTGCTTTTTGCCTTTGTATTTCAAGACCAAGAGGAAGTACTACTGCAGCTTATGTGCAAGGCGCTTGGTCATCCAATGATCCCATTTCTTCTATAGATATCGGAATTGGCATACTTTGTTTGATTCCTTTCCTTTTGTTTCCCCAAGCCGATCATCCCCTCTTCTTTCTTGTACATAAGTTTGACTGTTTTGATCATAGAAAAAGCTTCTTTATTTATTTACTTGCTATTGAGTTCATGAGCATAAATAATCTAAAATCTGAATGATCAATCCTGAAATCGATTTTCCTAGGAATACTTTGGCTTCTTTTTGTTTGGGATTTTGCCATAATTAAAGCTTCATTAATTCTCGAAAACTTCAAATGGATCGATGCAGTCTGAGATTGGGTATTACCCATTGCAAAGATGAGATGATCACCACTCGTTTAGATTCTAATTCCATGACCATTGACCAGGAACGGGATTCTCCCTCGGGCTGGAACATTTTATTCTAGGCCCTTGCGTCGGCCCAGACAAACAAGCCTCTCACGTGTCAACAAATTTAGCCCATGTTGAACCTTGATCCAATTTTCAATTAAAATGAAATTAAAGAAAATAATTTAACTAAAACGATTAGTTTAAAAATAAATACTGTTAAATTTGTATACGACTCATCTCAAAGTTATAACATATATAATAATATAAATATATTATAACCTATTAGTATTACATTACAAATCATTAAAACCTATATATTATATAGAAATTTTAATTAGTTAGTTGTTTTATTTTTGATGGATTGATTTTCAATATATTTGTTAATTTGGTTAAAAGTATTACCAGATGATTAGCAGATAAGCTAATAATGTTTTTTTATTTTATATTTTTACGTGTCAAAATGTTATTGGATAGATGGTGTTTTTTCTTTAAAAAAAAATAATCCTCATCTCACGATATAGTTAACGCCCGTAAAAAAGGTGAAAAATTAAATTTTTCACTGCCATAAAACGATAATCCTTCGCTTCCGCCTATAAGCTCACAGAGTAGGAATAGATCCTTCATCTTTAGATCTGAGGAGGGCGTCGTCTTCATTTTCAATTTTCCAATACAAAAAAACGATGAGCTTATTTTGAAGATCTAAAATTCTCCAACCTCCTCATATCCAACAAGAAACACAAAGCTTCTTCGCTTTCACGAACCGGCCTCTCTTCTCGAAGGATCTGATCGTTCGAGGTTCCGCTTTCTCTCTATCGCTCTTTTCAATTTTTTTCCAGATCTGTTGATTTTGCTTTCTACTTGGTTTTCCGGGCGTTTGTTTTTCATTTACTATGTTCATTTCTCTTATTGCCTGTTTGTTTTTCATTTTCGAAGCTGAAATTGTTCGATTTAGGTTTTATATTTCGTGTTCCTTATTGATTTGGATCTTTCATAGTAATAACTATGAGTGGGGAGTAGGATTGTGCTCTGTGGATTCGAATCTGATTTACATTTTTACGGCAGTGAGAGTGTGTTATGTTTATTGAATTTGTTATGTTTTGATTTGAATTGTGGAATTTAGCACTAATGTTGGAATTATAAAGATGAAAACTAGCGGATCTTACCTCTTTTCTTTTACTAAGTAGGCCGATCGACACTGATTTTCAATTAATAACTAAGCTGAGGAGTTTGGATTTTCATAAAGATTCTTTATTTAGATCTATTTCAATTGTGGCAGTAAGGCAGATTTGAATGGAGTTATAGATATAGCACTTTTTTCTTTGAATTGGGAATGGTCTAGTTTGATAGCTCTTCCCGTTTAGTATAACGAGGCAATCCCAAATCTATATATGATAGATATTTCATGTGAGATTCAAGTGGAAATTTTCTCTAAATTATTCATTAATCAGTAACTGTTATTTTTTGGAGTTGAGGAGAAATGTTCTATGCAAGATCTGTGTGCAAATTCTGTAGTAAACATATGCTATTATTTTCCGGAAATATGTTCCTAGGTGGTAACTGAGAGAGGGTATTGTTTAGGAAGATGGTCATAGAACAGATTTATCATTTCAGTTTTCAATTAACCTCATGACTTATGAGATTTGAAGTAATTGCTCTTCTTTGTCCAAAATGGTTCTCTTTCACAGCTACCTATTATGATTTATGTAAGCTTTGTGAAACTGTCATGTCATGGATGCGTATTTTATGCTGAGATGGCTTTATTTTAGTCCCATCTTTGTGAATCATCTTTAGTATTGTACTTTATTATGGGTTGTTGATTTGAATTTTTATGTTCCTTTATATTGCCAGAAAACTAGCAAATAATGGAGAAGTCCTGTACTCTTCTTATTCACTTTGACAAAGGAACACCTGCAATTGCTAATGAGATTAAGGAAGCGCTTGAAGGCAATGATGTTCCCGCAAAGATTGATGCCATGAAGAAAGCGATTATGCTTTTGTTGAATGGTGAAACCCTCCCCCAGCTTTTTATCACCATTGTCAGATATGTTTTGCCTTCGGAGGATCACACCGTTCAAAAACTTTTGCTTCTATACTTAGAGATAATTGAGAAAACTGATGCAAGAGGGAGGGTATTACCTGAAATGATCTTGATATGCCAAAATTTGAGGAACAATCTTCAACATCCAAATGAATATATTCGTGGTGTAACCTTGAGGTTTCTTTGCCGCTTGAATGAGACAGAGATTATTGAACCACTAATCCCTTCAGTTTTGCAAAATCTGGAGCATCGGCATCCATTTATTCGAAGGAATGCTATATTAGCTGTGATGTCGATATATAAGCTTCCACAAGGTGAGCAGCTGTTGGTTGATGCACCCGATATGATTGAGAAGGTCCTTTCAACAGAGCAGGATCCATCTGCCAAGCGAAATGCATTTCTTATGCTATTTACTTGTGCACAAGATCGAGCCACTAATTACCTCTTGACCCATGTTGATAGGGTTTCTGAATGGGGTGAATTGCTTCAGATGGTTGTCTTGGAGTTGATTCGTAAGGTTTGCAGAACGAACCGTGGGGAGAAAGGGAAGTATATTAAGATTATTATATCTTTATTAAATGCCCCATCAACTGCAGTTATTTATGAGTGTGCTGGCACCCTTGTTTCTCTGTCATCTGCTCCCACTGCTATTAGAGCTGCTGCCAACACTTATTGTCAGCTTCTTCTTTCTCAAAGTGACAACAATGTGAAGCTTATTGTGCTAGATCGGTTGAATGAGCTCAAATCTTCTCATAGAGATATTATGGTTGATATGATCATGGATGTGCTTAGGGCACTTTCAAGTCCAAATCTTGACATCCGTAGGAAGACACTTGATATTGTTTTGGAGTTAATAACTCCCCGAAATATCAGTGAGGTTGTTCTTATGTTGAAGAAGGAAGTTGTGAAGACTCAAAGTGGAGAGCTTGAGAAGAATGGTGAGTATAGACAAATGCTCATTCAAGCTATTCATTCCTGTGCAATCAAGTTCCCAGAAGTTGCAAGCACAGTTGTGCATCTGCTGATGGATTTCTTGGGAGATAGTAATGTTGCTTCAGCTATTGACGTTGTTGTTTTTGTTCGAGAAATAATTGAAACCAACCCTAAACTTAGGGTGTCCATTATAACAAGGCTGTTGGACACATTCTATCAGATCCGAGCTGCACGGGTTTGCTCCTGTGCCCTTTGGATCATTGGAGAGTATTGCCTGTCTCTGTCTGAAGTTGAGAGTGGCATAGCAACCATCAAGCAGTGTCTTGGAGAGCTACCATTCTACTCTGTTTCTGAGGAAGGGGAAGCTACTGATACTTCAAAGAAAACTCCTCAAGCAAACTCCATTACTGTCTCCTCTAGGAGACCAGCTATTCTTGCTGATGGTACTTATGCAACCCAGAGTGCTGCCTCTGAAACTGCTTTCTCCCCTCTTGCCATTGTTCAGGGATCTTTGGCTTCTGGGAATCTAAGATCTCTTCTCCTCACTGGCGATTTTTTTCTTGGGGCAGTTGTTGCTTGCACACTAACTAAACTTATTCTGAGATTGGAAGAGGTACAGCCATCAAAAGTTGAAGTTAATAAAGCAACCACGCAGGCATTGCTGATCATGGTCTCTATGCTGCAATTGGGACAATCTTCTGTTCTTCCACACCCAATTGATAATGATTCTTATGATAGGATTGTTCTGTGCATGAGATTACTGTGCAATACTGGTGATGAGATCAGGAAAATATGGTTGCAGTCTTGCCGTCAGAGCTTTGTTAAAATGCTTTCAGAAAAACAGTTACGAGAAACTGAGGAATTAAAGGCAAAGGCACAGGTTTCTCATGCGCAACCAGATGACCTTATCGACTTCTACCATCTAAAGAGTCGGAAGGTGAGAAAGCTTTGTTTTGTTTGGTCATTATTTTATTTGCATATGTTTAACTTCTTTGCTTTGCACCAAGTTGATCGTGCCTATTTCTGGTCATACATGCATGTTTGGTATTTTGTTTAAGCATGTATATTGTTTTAGTTTGTCTTATAGAACTTCTCTGCTTTATCTCCTTGGTTCACCTTCTAGCTTTTGCAGATATTTTGGCTATTGACTCTTAATTTCAATTCTTAGATTTTTGTCACAAATTTATGTACTTGTGTTTAAAATTTTCTATTGCTAACTTGCAGGGTATGAGTCAGCTAGAATTGGAGGATGAGGTTCAAGATGATTTAAAGCGGGCAACTGGAGAGTTTGTCAAGGATGCAGATGACGCAAATAAGCTTAACCGCATTCTTCAACTGACTGGATTTAGTGACCCTGTATATGCTGAAGCATATGTCACTGTGCATCACTATGATATTGTTCTTGATGTCACAGTTATTAATCGGACCAAGGAAACCCTTCAGAATTTGTGCTTGGAGTTGGCAACTATGGGTGATCTGAAACTTGTTGAGCGTCCACAAAACTATACCCTAGCTCCTGAATCTAGCAAGCAAATAAAGGCCAACATCAAGGTGTCTTCAACTGAGACTGGAGTCATATTTGGCAACATTGTTTATGAGACTTCAAATGTCCTTGAAAGAACTGTTGTTGTTCTTAATGACATCCACATTGATATCATGGACTATATTTCTCCTGCTGTTTGTACTGATGCTGCTTTCAGAACTATGTGGGCAGAATTTGAGTGGGAAAACAAGGTATCTCCTGAACTATTTCTCAATATAAACATCCCTGTTTCCTTTAATTTGCAAGCACAATATTGATGCTTTCATTTGCGGTGAATATAATGTATATAGAATGCAAGTTTAAATTAGCTCAAATTTGTAAGTTGCTCACATGCTTTTGCATAGTGTTCGATTACCCTTTAATTTTATTCCCCTTGTACTGCTAATAGAGTTCACACTATATATCTGTAAGCTTCTCATGGGCTGAGCTAGCATTTCTCATCCCAATTAATGTTTGGTGTTTCAATTTTAATTTTCATTATCTGTTTTGTGTTTCAGGTTGCCGTTAACACTGTAATTCAAGATGAGAAGGAATTCCTTGACCATATTATCAAGTCAACCAACATGAAGTGTCTCACTGCACCGTAAGTTTACCTTATTCAGAAATATCTAGATTTAAAAATTAACCGATCAGTTGTCGGTTTCTGCATACCATGCTGTAGGTTTCTCCTTATTAAGGTTGCGGCATGATATGTGATAAATGTGTGAACTTAGTGTTGTGAAACAACTTAATGAATCTGTCATGCTCAATTTGTACAATCACAACTTTATATTATGTTGGTTTCCATGTCTTTTTTTATGGTTCTGTGACTCAAAATAACCTTTATTAGAAGGCTGTTGAACACAGTAATAAATCTCTTATATGAACTCCTTGTAGATCATCTGAATTGTTATTAATCCATTCTTTCTTGTTCTTGCTTTTCGCTGGCTGGTTTGTGTTTTAGATCTGCGCTAGATGGTGAGTGTGGATTCCTGGCAGCTAACCTGTATGCAAAGAGTGTGTTTGGGGAGGATGCCTTGGTAAACGTGAGCATTGAGAAACAAGCAGATGGGAAGCTTAGCGGGTACATCAGGATAAGGAGCAAGACCCAGGGGATTGCTCTTAGTCTTGGGGATAAGATCACTCTAAAACAAAAGGGAGGCAGTTAATATGTGCATCATCTGTTTTCACCGATACTGGTAGTCATTATAACGTTTCGGCTTGTCAGTTACTGCCTCTAACCCCCATTGAAATGAAAGATTTAGTAACCTTTGTTATTCTGTTTAAAAATGCAGGTACTTGGCTCGCAATACAATCGATGGCTGCCTTCATTTTTGTTGGGTTCTCTGTATCTAGGGGTAGTAGCGGGTATCAAGAGTTGAGATTGTTGTATTTGGAGTCACATATTTCCAACAGTAGAAGGGTCATTGAACATTGGTTAAAATACTGCTTTTTTGGCGATGTTAAAACAGGATGTGCTTTTTGTGCTGCTGATTCTTTAAAATAGTATTGAATTCAGAGCTCTATTTCAGTACCATTTGCTCCGTAATAAATCATCCCAATTCTTTGGTTGCTATTCTGGTTCGCTTTTCGCTTCCTGCTTTTGCTTTGTTTATCTCTCTTCTGATTGCGGCCCCGCCCCCATGTTGTGCTTTGGAAAGGTAATATCAGCAAATTTTCTCGCTCTCAGTGGTATTCCTTGACAAAAGCTAGGCCCCGGGCTTCTCCTCTGTATGGAAACCAGAATGACTCGTTCTTGTTTCATGAGAAAGTCACGAGTCTTTCCGAGTCTTTAAGCTCTAAGCAGATTGCAAGCAGAGCGAGCGAGTGTTAGCATTGGGCCTGGGGATCTCGCAGCATCCTAAATGGGCCTAAGCCAGAAATCTTACAAGTTCTTTTCGTAAAGAGGACGTAGTTTAATTAAACATACTTGCACAGTCGCTTCCGAGTTATTGGCAAGTAGGCTTCAGTGCCAAATAAAGGCATGAAAACAGCAAAGCTTTGCTTCGATGCTGAAAATATAATAAATTTCAACTCATACAGGGAATTTAGATGTCGAAAGAATCACGGTACACAACCTATGATCTTATGCTCATCCTTTGAATTACTATTGGATTAGAACAATCAAAATAATCACTTACAAAGTTTCAACTTTTTGAAAAACACTGATACTATAGACTTGGGGTAGGGTTTTGTAGCCAGACAGGTTGGAATGTTTTCAGGCTGTTCAATCCAAAGTTTATGAGCAATACCACCGGCTGTCAGCTTTTCAGACAAGTTCAATATCTGGGTTTCTCCTTTCACCTCAAGGGTAACCTACATGTTCCAGGAACAAGACTGTGGTCAGAACATTTAGCTCATGCTCATTCCAGCCAGACAGACCAATAAAAGACCAAAATCAAGGAACAATTATAGGACCATCACACAACTCCAGACAAAAGGGCAAAAAATGACCAATCAAATTAACACCTCGTGACATTCGTTATCAAGCGATAATGAGATACTGTCAAATACTCAGGGGATTACAAAGGGGAAAACTCGAAGACTATTAACACGATGAGTGAAAGAGAAAGGTTTAATTGACAATAGAAATGGCAATCATTTCTTCTAATGGCAAATCTGTGTGCGGGCGCAATTTAAGGTAATGGTAATCAACTAACTAGACATTAATTTTTCCTAGTAGAACAAAGTTTCACCTTTAAAACCTTTCATTACTACAAACATAGCAAGATCTTTCATTTACTACAACTTTAAAACTTTTGTCTTGCTTCCAACATCCCTTGTTGGATGGTTTTATGGGACAAATGGATCATGCTCTCTCATCCGTTATCTCTTCTGCTATGAGATTTATAAGCCAAGAAGGACTAATCCACTCATTTTTGGGTGGCAAAGTCCCAAGCAAGGAGAGATCTAAGCACAATCTAGTAGGAGAAACAGAATGGGAGTGTGACAATGAGGCTGCCTCCAATTTGCCATGACCATACTTCATACAAGAGTAAAGAAGACAGGTTGCATCAGCTAACACAACCTCTTTGACCAAAATGACAAATTAAGGTTCTTCATATCATTATGATGAAGCTGCATTCTCATCTTTTTTATTCATTTTCACTTATTTCTAGCCTTCCACAGATCAATTTATCAGGTAAAGCCATCGACTTTAATCTATAATAAATCCAATTTATGGGAAGAACAAAAGTTTGCTTTACCTTATGCATAGAGTCAATGGTTTCAGGGCTGCAGTACTGGAGAGTATGTGGATCGTCCTTGTGAGACCAAATGGCACAGACGGAGGCGTGGCACCCCTGTGTTACCACGCTCCCCAATGGCCACGACTCTATCAGGTCTCTCCGGAGCACCACGTACTGCACCAGCATGTCCTCTTGGTCGTTCTCCGCCCTCGCCGACTCGGTTTTGGTGGCGCCGGCAGGCTGGGAGCTTGGTTGACTCATTGGGCTCGAAGACGAAAGCTTCCGAGTAGTGAGGCAGATTGGAAGATGGGGACGAACCCGAATCTTAAAGCTTCTCGGGGACGGGGTGATGAAGCAGCTGCCAAGGATTGTGGTGAACCTACACAGTGAGGGAAGTGCGGCCATCATTGACACCTTAAACGCTGCGTCGCCTGCTTCGTTGCGGATTTCCTTTCACAACTTTACTGGCCTTGGGCCGCATTTGCACCTTGGGTTTATGGACCTCTCCTTCTCCCTTCAAATTCTTTTGGGTTGGACTGGACCTCCAGCCTTGAAACAGCTGCATCTACATGCTTAGAAATACAGCAAGATGCGCATCAAATCTCTACAATGCATGCAAGTTTGTATCACAGCTTTGTTTGAAACATTCATGGGAGCCAAGTTTTCCAATTTGGAATATTCTGAGTGGCCAAAAGGAGTTATGTTTGAGTCTATCTCTTCACAACCCATGAAAGTGGCAGGCCGTGCACCTTAGCCTAAACCCCCAAACTGCCAAATGCCAACGTGCCAATATCTCTTTTGTCTCTCTTTGGATTCTTCTCTTTTCATCCACCAAAACCAAAGCCCACCCCCCTTTGTATCTCCCCACTTCACCACCATCACCATCACCATCACCATCAGCCTTTTCACTAGCACCGATCCAAGTTTAAGAACTCTTCCCTAACAGTCCATTTTCAACAATTGTAAAGTTAAGAATACACAGTTTTTGCGTTCATCACCACCACCATTCACCCCCACTCCCGCCCCTTTTCACATTTCTCTGATATCTGATGTTGGGATTGTGGGGATTGACGCATGGAGGCCACGTGCCTTGCATCCTTTTGGTTGCAATGTTTCTTTTCTCAATTATTTGTCAAGATAAAGATAAGATTTCCCAACATCTTACATTTAATATGTCATCATTTGGTGGTTGGCACGCATTCTTCAACACATTGTTTATGAGAAAAGACATTTACCATTTTTAAAGGACCAAAAAAGAAGAAGCGAAAAAAGGATATGTTAAGATGCCACCTACAAATTGAAATAAGATACTGCTAACTCCATTATTATACTATATCCACTTGGACAATAAAAAAATGGTGTAACCCCAGATCTCCTATCTGTCACCAGACAACTTAAATGTCAATACTGTCCCCATTCGACAACCTAGGTGTTCTAAGAACAAAAGGACAGGTTAGTCTTTATGCAAGAAAAAGAAAATCTAAGAATTTACAACACATATCATTCATACATACATGAACATGATCCATCATCTCTATCCATAACTATGTCTACCCCATCTCGTGTCTACTATAACAAAAATGAGGAGGATGATTTCATGTTGTAAACATATTTATTTTTATATATACTTGTACTTGCTAAAAATTTTGTTTTTCTTCTGAGTAAATAGAGAAGAAAAGGCAGGACAAGTAAAAAATAAAAATAAAAACACAAAAAAAGGGGGGTCTAATCTAAATCCTAAAGCATTTTTCATGCTGAAAGCAAAGGGCGTCATTGATGTTCTACTTGCAGATCTGTTAGAGAAAAACAACTCTGCGACTTAAAAGTGGCCTTCAGCTTGCTTTGCTGCAATTTTGGTTTTTGTGCTGCTACTGATAGTTTATCATTTGATGATGATGATGATGATGATGATGATGATATTGATGGCGTTTCTTTATCCTCTCCATCTTCTTCATCGTCTTCATTCAAAGCAAGGAGGGGCATGGAGTTGGGGTTCCGCCAAGAGTAGAAAGATGACTTCCTGGACCACTTGTTTGCAAGTAACACCCTCCTCCTTTTGTTGAAAGGATTCTCTGGCTTCAGCAGATCTTCCACTGAGCTTATATCTGAGAGATTAGCAAATGACTTTGATTTCCCTGCATAATGATTCGACAATCCCCTCCTGCAAATTCAATGAAAACAAACCCTTTTGATTCCTTGTAATCAAGAACAAAATACCACAAAGAAGTTCAAATTTCAGTTGATGGATATTCCCTTCAGAGTGCTGGTTCTATGATTACAATCAGATAGAGATTCATACTGTCCCTTATTTTTTTTTCTAACTACAACCACAAGAGAATCAAAATAGAGAATAATAGACAGGTAGAAATTCAACACCATAATACCAACAAACAGAAAAATCAACGAGACCCCAGAAAAGTAGTGGTTTCAAGTGATAAAATTAACACAGAAACTGGAAAGGAGACCTGATTGAGGGAGCCAGAGCTTAAGAAATGAAAAAAAAAAAAGGAAAAAGATACTAACTTGATGGGAAGAGAGTCCTCTATAGAAACCAAAGAAGCCAACCCACCACTTCCCCCAGATGAAACGACGCCCTCTTCCTCTTCATCATCGCTGTCTCCCGGAGCTCCGATCGAAGACGAACTCTCCGAAGATAGCTCCGGAGACCCGAGATCCGACCCTGTTCCCTCCCCGGTGGGATCGGCGCCACCAGCATCGTGCTCCTTGATAAACAAGCAAGCGGCGGCGGAGGAGGAGGAAATCTTCTCCTGAGGACGGTCTCTAACGTATGTGGCGGACGCAGCAACCTCGATGCCGAACGTGGAACCCACCAGAACCTCCATAGTTTTTTCTCCTTCAAGATACCACCACGAAACTCGACTCGCAAAATTCAACAAAGTTTCCACCTGCTCCTCTGGGTCTTCGTCTTCGCCTTCTCCTTGCCTTCCGGATGGGGTTCACTGTCATCAATCGGAAGCTTAAGGCTTGGAACAGTATGCTAAACTATCCGGCCAGCTGAGAGAGACAGAGAAAAAAAGATGCGCAGGACAAGAGGATGAGAGGGTGCGTACGTTAAGGATTTTTAAGACAAGCACCAAAGATACCAAGGGGACCAACAGCAACAAGGCTATCCATGTCTCCCCATTATATTTCACTTCTTAAAGAGAGAGAAGAAATGAAAAAGCTTTTTAGCTGTGGAGAGAGAATGTTAGAAGCAAAAGGAGAAAAGAACAGAACACGATAAGAGATGGATTAGATAGATTGTAGATAAATATAAAACAATATTTAAAAAACTATGGGTTTTTTTATGTATTTTTATAGTATTTCATACGTATTCGTATTTTCGTATGTTTATATAGAATCGACGGGAAAGGAAAGAAGGGAAAGTCTGTAACGTTGATTGAATAGAACGAGGTTTGACACGTTCGCAATGACGTGGCAACGACGAAGACCAGAAAAAAATCCCTAAAAAACACGTTTTTTATTCTGTACGGTCTTAAATCCCTAAGCCATATCTGTTCTTCATTCAATCACTCCACTTTCCGTATCTCTAATCTCTAATCTCGTTCCACATAAATACCAATCCATATTGATTAGTAGACCGAATATTCCATGCATTTGATTGTTTCGATTTTAAACTTAACAATAATTAAATCCATTTAATTATATTTTAAAATTAAAATAATCTAAACAAAATTATATTTCATCTGTTAATTTTTATAAAAAACAATCAAATCGATTGAATTATATTTTAAAATAAAAATAATCATAATTAATTTACATTCATTTATTGATTTTTATCAAATAATAATCAAATCGACTGAATTATATTACTAATAAATTTTACAAAAAAAGATTTAAATATTCTATTTAAATGCATACTTATTAGATAATTATTAAGCTTTATATTTAAAAACTTATTTATTAGATAAAAAGAAAAGAAGGAAATTTATTTCTAGTAATATCCTTTTCATGGCACGCTTTACGTTCATTTACCAGGGAGTTCGTAAAAGGAATTAACTCCAAAAGGATAATGACAATGAGCTGTTACCATGAATTGAATGTGCATTCATTTCATTATCCATCTATACAATTTCTAGTATTTTTAGCCTAATTATAACAGTCATATGAATTATAAATTACATCTGTAAAGTTAACCTACAATACGATTACGATGTTATTATTATAATTAGAAAAATTATACAATTTAACATTTTTTTAATTTGCCTATTTAAACTTTGTTGGAGATCTAACTGTACAATGTATAATCTATGTCGATTTTTGATTAAAAATAACATATTGTTGTTGTTAGAAGTGCATACAGTATGAAAACAACTCACATGTCTCAGTATTTTATTTTATAAATACAATCAAACTTATCACCTTAACCCTAAGAAATCTTAATAAAAAGAAAATTATTGTGCGGATAGAATCTGTTGACAATTTACACGGTGGAAGCTTGGAAATTGATGAGGTTGACTTCAAATTCTTCCAGCTTGAATACTGGGGTGGTGCAAATCGAAACTCGTGGCACAGATGAGTTCAATAGATACGGTAGATTAAGCTATTGAAACTGAATTATTGATGATAATCAGATCATTAGCTTAATTAATCAAAAACTTTATCGGATTAAGATTCGAATGGATCCAAGGATTTGACTCTTGGACTAGTTCAGCGAGGAAGATTATAGTATTAATTGAGTTAGTCGGTAATGAGTATTCATTTTTTTAAGAGATTTTTTTGACGTGAGATTCACGGCAATTAAAAATGGTAATTACAATTTGCAAAGAGAAAGAGAAAGAAAGAAAGAAAGGGGAGTGGATTTGTTTTTGTAAATGAAGGGCCCAGAGATGAGCATGAGCACCACTTTGACAAGAAACAAGAAATGCCAATGAGAGTGGTAATTTATGCACGGTGGACTTTTCCTTATTGGCGGACAGATATTCTGAGCCTAGGTTTGATAAATTAATTATATAATTATTATTTTTTTTAAAAAAAATAAGTATTAATAACATTAAATGAAGGGAGGGTAATTGGAGGAAATTAGGTCAATTTTGAGGAGTGACCAATGGATGTCATCTTGCCTTTAGGCTTAGCCATTCACCAAACCTAGCTTTATCTCTTTGGATCATACTATATTTATATATACTAAGCCCAGGCTTTGATGGTAGGAAATCCATTATTCAGTGTCGAGCATCTTTAAAATGGGGACAGCCAACTAACTACACCCATACATTTGTCTTTACCTTCTTAATTTAATCCAGAGTTTTTTTTTCTTGGTTTTAAATTTGAACTTAATTAAGCTACTTCGTACAATGGTATTTACTTATACTTTATAGGAAGGACTTTTTCTTGGTTTATGCCACGTGGTTAAATCTGTTAAATCGTCAAATACATCAATTATCACGTGATTACATCTCTTAATTAAGTTATTATGTGAGTATGAAATACCTATTGATAATGGATTTGATGATAATTAATTTTTCGTTAAAATTAAGATCATTACGAAAATTTAATCATTTCAATTATGTTTTAATAAAAATAAATATGTTTAAATAGACCCGAGAGATTAAGAAGCTTAAAAATTTAAACCAAAAGACACCAGTAAAAGATAAAATGGGCCGATAAATTTTACTTCTCAATTTCAGACAAAGCTTACAGCTTGGAACATGATCACCAAAAAATAAGATGAGATTTATTGTACGAATTACATAAATGAAATCTAAAAAGAAAAGTTGCATAGCAACAACATTAGTACTATTAAGTTATGAGTTTGTTTTCACCCTACCCACCAAACATTGCGTTTTTAGGAAAAATGAGCAGGAGGAGGGATACATTGAAACGATAATTGAATAGAAAATGAAAGAGAAATGTAATTTTGGACACAAGTGCATCTTTTGGGCCATGTTCTTTGCAATCCGAAATGGGTTTGAAGTCAAGTTTTTCGGCTATGATTATGAACAATGGTGACGTTTCCTGGCAAAGAGGCTGAAGATGCTACAAGGAGGTAACCTAAAAGGAGTTGATTGGTCTAAATTCATACAAGTTCAAAGCATTTATCTTATCTTGGTTTGACAAATTGACTCGTTTTGAACCCGACGTGCACGGATTGATAATGAGAAATTTGCTTCCAAGTCGTAAAACACATTCTTGTTGGCAATGAGGTGAGCATTTCTGCCATCCTTTCGCACAGCAGAAATAGAGACGGCTTGGTGGGTTTGTTTTTTCCTACCCAAAGCGTCAAATGGTAAGCTTTTCAATCATGCAATGTGTCATTTGGCAGAAGAATGTAGCACAAGTAATCCCAAATTACTCCCTAGTCTTTCCTTGCCAAGTTCCAACAGCAGGCAGGCCCGCCTGGAAACATCAATCTTCTTCCGCCATAGCAAGTTCGAATTTGATGCCGCAATGCAAAAGGACTGCATATCCCCTGTGAAAGCAAGCCTTTGTTGTTGATTTTGACAACAGAATTCTGTAACTCCTGTATAGATAATCATCGTCCTGAAGAGCATCTCTACATCTAATTCATTCATTGATACATTATTCCCTATCTAAAAATAAAATCCGAATCTCTTTTCTTTAATTATAAAAAAAAAAAAAAATCATCATCCTAAGGAATAAAGGACGCCCACCATCCCCAGGATAAGATTTAGATTTCCCGATAATTTTCACATTTGCTTGTACAGAACAAGTCGCATCACAGCCGCCCAACAGGATAAAAATCTAGGCTTCTGGTCGAAAAGTCACCCCTGTGGATTTAGAATCTCGTCAGGGTACCACGCATCCAAGCTATGTTGACTTTGAAGTTCTAATTCCTAAACAATGATTTGCTGGAAACAGATTTTATACCTAACGTATCAGCATTCTTTGACAATCATGGAAAATCTTTCTTAATCCTTCGAATGGAAGATGTTTGCCCAACGGCAGACTGCTTCTTGCTGATAAGGTCTGCGTTCTGACCAACTCTAATACAGAGTTTTCAATTCCTACTGCCCTGCTTCCAGAAGGTTGAACCGAACATTTAATCCAACACTTGATTTCATGGAAATATGATACATCCTGAAAGTTAGCCGTACATCCAATGGATCTCTCCTATAAGACTTGTTTGATTCTCATGGTTCTAACTATACATGGCTAGTCCGAAAGCTCCAGTATGCTTGAACAAAAAAGAGAAAAGGAGATGGACAAACATATTTGAAGAACAAATGACAATTTTAATCTTGGAGAAACTAGAATTACAGAATCCGCCAACAGAGTTTTAGCAGATTCTTGGCTATAATACACCAGTATGCTCTAGAGAACAGGTCCAGCCATCCAACAACACAAGTAATAATCATCGCATTAGTCAATTCTTTTAGGGAAATTGATGACTACATAATTTAATCATAGCTAGACCTCTAGTTTCACTTTATGTCAAAAAATTGTACATGAAATCTAGCAAATTACAAGCTTTAATGCCAACTAGCTAGTAACTGAATCAATGAGTGAATATGAAAGTAAAAGGAAAAGCTATACTTGAAAGTATTATTATTATCTACGAACCCAACATACTCCATTTTTATGTCTGGCACCCTCCATTTGCCTTGCAGAACCATCCAGGCAGTGGACAGAGCAAAACTGTTTCTCATCTATTCTGGCAACTCCTAAAACTTGATCCTCGAGTAATGAAATAACAATGTCTAGAGGAACTGCTGTCTTCAACAGCAAAGGATGAAATATGATAGGGAATAGTTCCACACCCCTCAGAACACCCTATGTACAAGATAATAGATTAACCCTCTAAAACACAGGGAATATGTTGACTGGACAATCACACAACTGCAGATGCAGTACGGCGTAGATCTACCCCATTATCCAATTTGCCGCTGGTTGGCCTGCCTTTAAAACTACCATACCTTTCCCGCCTTGGCAGAAAAAGAGAGAGGAGCATTTGCTCCAAACACTGCACTGTGTACTTTGCATACTTACTGGAACTTGCATCTTGCTCTACCAATGGCCCATAATTTTGCATATAGCTTCGATAGACAGGTAGCACAGTCTGCACTATTAGCTGGCATGTCTTCTCCCTCAAATCTCTTTCTGAGATAACCCAACCAGACTGCCTCTTATACATCTCATCAAAAGCTTCATTGAAAGTCTTCAGCCTTTTCTTTACAAGATCACGAGCAGTGGCACGGCCCCCTGAGAACAGAATTAAACCTTCCCGGCTTAAATGACCAGGAAGTTTCCCCCAGCTCTCCCTTAAGAAGACAGTGGAATAATACTCCTTGTACTGTTCATGTTCTTTCAACCAAGAATCTCCCATGAGCTCTCCAAGTCCCGTCCCCTTTAAGTGTTTGTACAGATGCCAGTGGTTGTTCATTGCAAAAAGATAGGACAGGGTAGCATCATCATACGCTTTCACCCATGTCTCCAAATTCAAATCAATGGCCTTAACTATTTTCAAAACCTCACTGACAAGAATCCTCTCTTGGAATTTTTCATGCTTCCAACTTCGGTGAATGACCAGAACTTGGGTCAGGATAGGCTTATAACCATCACCAAGAAGTTTATTACAGTAATCAGTTATAAAACTCACCAATCTTGGAACGCTCCCATCCTGAGGGGGCGGGCTCTGCCTTTGTAATTCCACCTGTACAAAAAGTTCCCAGAAAATTTCAGCTGCACCATCAATCACCCTCCTGATGAGATCTCTTGTCAGGTTTTGGATCTCAATACATGCTGCTCCGCCGAAAAGCCGGTTGAAATCCAATCTCAATTTGTTTAGAGAAGCAAATATATCCAATAACTTCAGCAGCTTAATAGGATCTTTCTTACTTTCTGTAACAGTCTTCCCAAACTGAAGAAAAGCAAGAATACCAGCTTGAGCAGCTATTTTAGCAAAGCATCCCATCCAAACATCCAGACCAATCCTCTCAAAAACATCATTACAAAGTTGGAACTCTGCCTCAAACAAATGCTTTACTGCAAACTCCAAATGTTTTCCCCACTGTCCTATATACCCATCTATGCTCTGCACATCATTAAATTCTGAGACCGAGATCTCAAGATAATCCAAATCAAGTGCCTGCAAACTAGCTCTGACATTTGAGCTACGAACTTCAACATAAATTGTAATGCACTTCTCAAGTCTATTATTAGCAATCAGCCTACCAAGAATTGCTTGCAACTTCTGAATAACAGTCACAGGTAATGGGGACGGTGCAATGCATGCTTGTTCGCCTAGTGATGGAGATGACATTGGAAGTGGCACACTATGCTCCGTCAATAGTCGTCTAAACTCACTTTCCAATTTATCTAATGCAGCATCTAAAAGCCCACCATCAATATGTATTTTTTCCCCATCCTTTTGCAACTCCCTTAGACCCTTGAGTGACTTCTTCAGATTTGAAAGATACAGCCCATCAGCAACTCTGTTATCCTCCAAATACTCAACTATATCTTCCAACCATTGAATCGCCAAGCCGCAATTATCACCCAGAAACCTTAATGCCTCTTCAAGGCGTTTCAACACCGATAAATACCCAGGCAGATCATTCCTGGGATCTGACAGTAAGGACTTTTCAAGTCCATGAACGGCATCAAAAACCTTAAGCACAGCTGCAGCAGGGCCCACGGCTCGGTTAATGTGACCACCAACAGCAGCAAGAGCATCTTTGTCGGCACGAATTGGGCGGACAGCAGCTTCTAAGGAAGGCAATCTTTGTTTGATCTCCTCTAATCTAGGTCCAGCCTTTTCGAGAGCCAATCCTAGGGTTTTCGATTTCTCTAAGCTAAGCTTTAGTGACTTCTTTGCAGCTATCAAATTATCAATACAATTATTGTTCTTGCAATCATTATCATTTGCTGATGGTTCCATCTTAAACCCCGAAGAAAAAAATCCTACTGAATCCAAGCTTGGAAAACTATGAATACGAGTGAACTGAGACTACAAATTTTTAAGATCTACAAGCAGAGCCAAAAAACAAAGGGGCTTTTTCCTTGTCTACTTTCAACGAGTGATCTTATCAATTTCCCTCGGAATCATCGAAGGAAAAATAGAAAACGAAATTAACCTGGACTCATGTAAGAACAATCCCTCATTCTTTTTTTTTTTTCTATTATTCTTCACCAAACTCTCACCAAATTAAAATAAATAAATAAAAAAAGAGGAGGGAGCAGAGAGAAAACGAGAAAATAACTCACTCGGAAATAGAGAAGAATGGTAGTTGGTTGAGGGACCTGAGTTGACACGACCAGTTGAGCTTAGCTGAGCTGGAAGGAGAGAGTTGGAGTGGAATCTGGATCGGTGTGTGTTGGATTCAAAGAGAGAGAGAAACCCTAAAGAGGGAATAAATCTAAAGAAAAAAAAAACAACGTAAAAAACTGTGAGAAAGAAGAAAAAAAAAACGAAAACTTTACACCTCGTTTTGCCTTGTCCGACGAGTCCTGCCAAAGTGCCTGACAGTAAGGCACCCGCTTCTCTCTCTCTCTCTGTCTTTCCAAAGTATGCTTCGCTCCTTATTACTATTTTACTATTTTTTACATTATTATAAAGAAATCTTTATTTAATATCATTTTGTTTTTCATACGTTTGATCTGTCGATGGTACGATTGATATTTTCTTAGTTTGGAAGCATGTTTGTTTTAATTTCAGTAAAAATCAAAATTAATTAATATTTAAGAACGGGAATATATAATTGTTTTGATAAATAAAAAGAAAGAAAAATAATAATATTTTTGAGTAAAGGGTATAAATGGATAGGTTCTAGTATTTTCTTTGTTTTTACTGCTAAGCTTACTTTATATATTTATTACAACTAAACTTAACAATTTATGTTTTCGTATTTCAAACGTGTTAGACACGATTAGATACAAAATACGTTAAAATTAAATACGATATAAATAATATTCATATCTTAAATCTAAAATAAGTACATGTATACGTTTAATAATCGTATAACAATATGCGACGTGATTAACATGTTTATTAAACGTGTCAATATACAACACAATACGATTAATAATACGATTGGCACGTTTAATAATATTAAAATAAAAATATTTATAATTAAATATAATTTTATTACTTAAATTTAAAATCAATAATTATAAAAATAATTATAGCAAAACAAAATAATAATAACATCAAATATATTAAAATTTAACATAAATAACAAACATAAAATTCATTATCAAGTAATATTATGAAATCCATCATTAACATCTAACCTTAAAATACTAATATCATCTAAAATTATCCATAATTAAATATATATCATTAATCACATCATCAACCATAAATAATTTCAAACACCAAAATCAAAATTATTTAAGTAAAGCTAAAATAGTCTTTGATTATTAATTTTTAACAGATTGATAAATGTGTTATATATATAAATTTAAACACGATCATATAATTAATTAAATATATTTTAAATATATTATTCGTGTTTGATACATTAAGATACAAAAATTTTTATGTTCTAAATATATCAAACATAATTAGATACAAAATATATTAAAATTAAATATAAATCTTTTTAACTTCGTATATTTTCGTATCGTATTAACATATCGTGTGTAAAATTATCAAGTTTATAAATTGTCGTAAAAAGTAGCTGTCTTCGAAAAAATTATGATGTCTAATTAAATATATATATATGGTTTAAACATAGCCCGCGTCTGGCCTTTGACCGAAAAATAATTGAGTCCAACAAGCTTTGTGGACTTTCTAACTTGATGGGCCTGCGGCTGAGGCTGAGGCTGCCTTATTTGAATATAAGTAGTGCCAGAAGTTTTACAATTATTGTTAAGCATATTAAGGTACAATTTGTCACTGTAAGGCACAGGATACTTATTTTCGGTCAATGGCAGGACTTGGGCAGAAAAGCTTGAGAGTCAAGACCCACACTTTCCTCGCTAGTCTGCCTGGTTTCATCCAACACAATAATGGCTCAAATAGCTGAAAAAGTAAGCTAAAAAAGGCCAGCTTTCTTGCATTATTCACCCGCATCAATTGACCAATCAAAAATCAAAATTATGTTCGTATCAATGTACCGTACTGAATTGATAATTATATTAATGTGCATTCTATTAAAAATAGGTTTAGAAAACCATTCCATAGCCCAAAAAAGCATGCAATTTGAGCATCACCAAGGTGTTATGATTTGTCAAATTATTAATCAGCCATGTTAGTTTCCAATGGACCACCCTCGTTTTCACCCTTTATCATCATGTCCTTTCACCATTAAAGCAGCAGCTGAATTTGACCTACATCTTACGACCCCACCACCTCAACGACTGAGCCCCCATCTCATTGACTCGGCACAGAAACAAGAAACAAAACAATTTAATTAAATTTTAATTTTACTTTAAGCACCGATTGGCACAATCTCAACTAATCTACTTTTTTTTTTTGTTTTCCATTCGGAAAAATACAAAAACAAATTTACATTCAAAGCCCCCCCCCCCTCAACTACTACTCCAAATATTACAAAAGTCTACGTCCTTCTCTTCCTTAATACCTTTTTTTCTTTTCTCTCTCTTTAGTTTGTTTATCACGTTGACTCGAAGACCAGTCCCACCCCAGGAGCCACGTTGTCCTGCATCGCGGGTTGAGAGTGGCGGTGCTCCCCTTCGTAAGTTACGATCAACATAGCCGGATCATCCGGGGCTCGCTCCACGTGTTTCCTCGCTGGGCATCCTCTGATGGTACTGCACTTGTAATATCCCCTGAAACAGTCGAACAAAAAATTTCTCATCTTAAAAACGGATCCTAGATATCATGTATCATCTTTGATTTGACTTAGGTAATGAAGGACTATGGTAGTTACCGTGGGTACGGTGAGCCCTTGATCGGCTTTTGCCCGTACTTCCTCCAGGAAAATTCGTCCGGTGGAATATCGGCGATCTTCGAACTGATCGCTGGAACTCTGATAACTTTTTTCACACGATTCTTCCTGAAACATTAAGAACAAATACAAGAGTTAAGCAAAATAATGTCTGTCATGCGCAGCAACCGCTATCGTGAGCCGTGTGCGTACGGCATCGAATTTCTTTTTTGTCCTAAAGGGTCAAAGGTTCAACCCGGAAGATAAGTCTCAAAAGCACCTAATAAGACAAAACTCTGGTGATACCCCAGTTTAGCCTTGTCATTATCACGCGTGCTATCTGGCGTTTAACCTTTAATACCCTTAACTGTTCAACGACCCCTTACGTTGACCTACACCTTCCCAGAATCGAGACGAGTCCAGCTAAACTCGGACGTTTTAATCCTGACTCGGGGCGGTTTTCAATAGAACTCGACCTAAGTTTTCTGAGCTAACTCACACAGTCAAGCTAAACTTATTTAATTTTTTTGAAAAGCACTTCGTTATGGTATCTAATGAAGTCAGGCACACAACGTTAGTCAAAAGCTAAAGCTGTGACCGCTACAATATGCCGTAAATTAAGAACAGTAGGAAAAAATTGTACTACCTTCGCTTTGAGCAATGGCACTTGCCGTTGCCGGACCCGGAGAACTTGCCGGATACGTCCTCGGAGTGGTCGTGTTCGTGGCACCTCTTCTTGTACGGAGCCGAGGAGAGCGGTGGTTTTCCCGCGGAAACGGCCGGTGCCGGCGCCAAGAATAGAGAGGATCCCTGCTTCCCGTTGGAAACGCTGCCGTCTCCGGTGATGGCAGAAGACATAAACGAAGAGTTCGACGAAACGCTGAAGCTTTCTTTTGTGAACTCCAACTCAGTGCTTTTAGTGTTGGAGCTGAACAAACTAGGTTTTGTAAAGTCGAGCGTCAAACTGTGTGGCTGCGATTGGACGAAACTAGCGGGAGTGATCACCGGAGCAGCGACTGGCGCCGGATTTATAGTCGCTGAGGTCGCAGCCGGAGCCGGAGTTAGAGCCCGAGTCTTGTGGGAATTAGGAACATATAGAGCAGCAGAGGATGATGAAGGGGAAGACGAGGAAGATGAGGACTGAATCGGTCCTCGTCTGAACCGGGCGTGACCGGTCCTGTTGAGAAGCGAGATGACCTTCTTGAACTTAGAGACGGTGATGTCGGCCAGGTCCGTGCAGTCGACTTGGTTTGACTGGTGAGAAAGGAGGCAGATCAGGTGCTCCATGCTCTTCAAGCCTTGCGATGCAGCCTCTTGTATGGCCTTCTGATCATCCATCTTCGGAAAACTGATCAGATCCACCGCCATTTTCACAAAACAACGACGAAATGAAAGAGACACGGAAAAAAAACGTGCAGGAAAGACACCCTAAAAGCTCAACAAGTCATTGAAAGCCCAGAGGAGGTGGAGGAGCGATGAGGATGAAGGGGGAAGGAGGCAAGTGGGTGGTGGGAGGGCAACGGGGGGTAATATAAGGGTGAAATGGTGACCGGGTGACCGGGTAAGAGTCAAAGTGGGGAGTTTCGGTCCAACGGCTGAGATTTGTTTGAAGATTTCCGCGGAAGGTGGTTGAATAAATAAATGGGGGTCTTGTCTCTCCAAATGCTGGGTGGTGGGCCCCTACGCGGGAGAGAATATGAGGTAAGATTTGGTTTTGGTCCAAAAGAAGTGATTAAGGGGTTTTGAATTTTGAACAAAAAACCAACTCATCAACAACGTTGACGAGACTGCAGCAAAACGACTGTCTCTCTGTAACAAAAGTAAAAGAAACGACACTGTGGTTCCAAGCTATGTTTAATTTTTTTTTCAAGGAGAGATTGGCAAGTCAAATTTACTTTTCAAATCAAATTTGCTACTTGCCGTATTTGACTTTTATTCTAAAGTAAAAATAAACTTAAATTTATTCATTTAAACGCATCCAATTGAAAAATGTTACATGGTGAAAATTATTTTGGTCATAGTTATTAACATTAGATTAAAAAATTATATTTTTTGAATTGGAATTTCAATTGGGTTTAGTCAAATATCAAAATCTTCATTAAGCAGACATAATTTCGGTAATTTAGTTGAATGGGTAAATGTTTACTTAGAAACATTAGCATTGTGAAGGTTTTCAAAATTTATGTTGACTGAAATGCAAAATGTCTTTCTTCTAGAATCTTTAATTCCCAATAAAGATTGCATTGACACACTTGAACTGCCAATTGAACGATAAAATAAAAGAGAGAAAAATTAGTGTATTAATAACTTCAATTACTATGACTTCTGTCCAACAAAAGGTACCTTTTGTTAAAGATTTTATATCAAAAATTAAAACAGTAAGGACAGTTAATAGTTGTAACATTACTTGATCATTGAGAAATAAGCACGGTACTAAGTGTTAATTTTAAAATATTTAAACTTGCATTTGTTTAAAATTTATATTTGAATATAAATAAAATTTAAAACTTAATATTTTAACTTGATTATTATTTGTAACAAGTTGAACACGAATTTACATTCAAAATATAAAATAAAAGTATCGAATTCAAGTAATCAACAGCTTATAACCATTACCCCAAACTCATTTCGAATAATAAAATAATGTAAGATAGCGAATTATAAACTAATCCATAGTATCCTTCCCTTGAAAGGGAAATTACGTACAAAACGACAGGGAAACAGTAAAAATTTTGAACGAAAGCTGACTGAAAGTGGGGATCACGTGGAGGCATTGTCCCTTTTTTAATCTGAAATTGTTGACCAACTTTTCTTTGTCCATGTAAACCGGGTGATGCCGGTTAACCCTGGCGCAGACCGTTCGATTACCCCCCAGCTAATCCAACGGTTATTTAGCTCATGAAGGAGTTGACTAAGCCTTTAATTAATTCTTTCGAGAACCTCGAAGTGCTAGTGCTAATGAGTTATGCCACGTGGCCGTAATTTAATGAGTCATGAAAATTAGCTGGTGCCAATTGAAAGAAGTGGAAGATGATAGAAAGAGTTGAGTATCCGGTACTTAAAATTAAAATTTTAATTATTTATGTTTCAATCAAATCTCATTAAAAACTAATATTCGTAAAAGTTTATAATTGAGTTCGATAACAGATACCTTCCGATCATTATTTAAGCCCATGAATAATAATTTCATAATTTAAATTTTATTCAAATATAATTATAAAATATTTTAATTTTATTTAATAAGACAATACAAATTATTATCGAATTTTATTGATAATAAAATCATAGTTAGGCCGTGCAAAAGGGTTGTCTTCTTTTCCTCTAAAATCATTATAAGGCATCTTAATAACTTTGACTAACAGTGCCAACCAATTAAATCGAACAACTTGCCTATGAAATTTTGACTTTGCTTTCAAGCATTTTTCTCTCTTGTCAAAGTCCACCATTGTGGTATTAATATTAACATGAGGGTTGACCACAAACCAAGTGATTAACTCAATAGACCATATCGCCATT
Source organism: Theobroma cacao (assembly GCF_053813885.1). Lineage (NCBI taxonomy): Eukaryota > Viridiplantae > Streptophyta > Magnoliopsida > Malvales > Malvaceae > Theobroma > Theobroma cacao. Next base: position 448,296 of record NC_142647.1, read on the forward strand.
CTTTTTCTGGAATTTTGAACCTTGACAAATTAAAATTCCAAAAATAATAACGTTGACATATAATTAACACATGAAAAATATTACCAGTACTCCAATGTTTTAATAAATTTTTTTATTAAATTATTCATTTAATCACTTCATTATTTGAAAGTTTTCATTTTATTCATTCAAAACTATGACACACACGATAAATATATAACCACATGACAAATGAGCCTATATAAATATGATTTGCAGTTAAAGTTTATAGACGTGAAAAGTCATATTAGATACATTAAATATTTATTTTTTATTTTTTTAATGATTAAACAATCAAAATATTAATTTTAATGAATTTAAAAAACCCAAAAATGGTTTTTAAAAATTGAATGATCAAGATAAAAAGTTAAAAAAATGATCAATTGAGACATTTACTCTACGTCTTCACAATATTTATAGTTTTTTTTTAATATTATATGAATTAAAAGGTTTCATTCATTGGTACATTATTATAAAAAAGAAATAGTTTTTGTCCCAATCATGAAACATAGCTGGTCACTTTAGATTAAATGACCATAAGCAATTAAAATTTCTTTATAATTTTTATACATCGTCAACTCCAATATTCAACATAACTTTCGATTTACGTAATTTTAAATGCTTAGCACGTACTATTTTTTGGAGTTAATTAAATTACTCTAATTGACAACAAATATATAATAAACGTCTCTTGATATACAATTTGAGGTGATTCGTGTTAGGATTTGATTCTTCTTAAATATGTTAAGGTCAATGGAAAAAAAGAGATTCTCCAATTCTTTTTCATTGTTTGAATTATTCGTGAAGGTGGGTTGTTTTATTGGTAAAAAATTCGTAGCATTTTGTCAACTTGTTCCATTTTCATCCCTAGATAAATGCGTGAGATGTCAATTTTTCGGTCGTTGTTTATTCGTAATTTGAAAAATAATATAAATATCAAGTTTTTTTGTTAAACAAAATTCTTATTTGAACCCTTATAATTGGCTTATTCAATCTAGATTGAATTTAAATAATTTCAGTCAAAAGATGAAAAATCTGCAAAACCTATATTTTAAACTTTGAGATTTGTATATCAAAATTTAATATAAAACATATCAAAATAAAATTTTTTATTTCAATTTTCGTAAAAACAATTACCACTATTATATATAAATCTCGAAGTACACAGGTCTATATAGACCGGCGTTAACTAGGCTCGTGGTAAAAAAAAAAAAAAAAGCACACCAACAAGATTAATCTTTCATCCTCGATTTTTTTGTTTATTTCACCATGTTAAATTAAATAATACACCACTTGTTATCTCTTAGCTAAGAACCAATTGCATATTAGTTTGACTTTAATTAAATAATAGTAATATTCGAAATAAATTAAAAAAAAAAACTATAGTTGGCGTCACTAAGCACCATTCTAGAAGATTTGGTTGAAGATTTGATTCCTTTATGTGAATCCGAACAACTTGGCCAATCAAACAAACACCGGATTTCATTAAATCTGTGATGCTCTCCTCCTCTTTAACAGAAGACCAATCCATTTGTTGTTAAGGTGGAGTAGTAATTTTCTTTTATTTTTTTAATGAAGTCTTGACAAAATTTATAATTTCTGTACTTCAAAGTCAACTCAAAACGATTGACGATGAAAGAGTCCACGAAGCAAACCCGAATTCATGAATAACAATTGCCATCATCCACACATTCATTGCACTCGTTAGAATTTAGATTTATATATGTATAATTAAATTTTTCTTTAATTAAGATGATATAAATTCTCGAGTTTGAATCTTAGAAGAACGAGAATTTACATGTAAACTTATTAATCATTTATCATTTCTTAATTACCGTTATTAGCATTGATACATTCATTACATTCGTTTAAACTTAAATATAATATTTAAATTTTATTTTTGTAGCTTAATATGTGTTTCTTCCCTTTTAAATAATTTTTTCAAGTGCCTAATTACGACTAAACTACACAATGCTTTGTTAATCTTTCTTTTACACTTGGATTCACGGGCCAATCTATTTTGCTTTCAACCTTTCTTCTATTCAGTTTTTTTTTTTCTTGTTTAACTCGTTTTTATAATGCACGAGGTTTGATTTCTGACTTTGACTTTCTGGGTATTCACGTGCCGTGCACCAGGGCAATAGGATGCCATGGGGGAAACTTTTAATTGTGGCTGTGGAATAATAGTGGACTTTCTGGGAACCCCCTTTAAAGTTTTAGATGCTTCCACTTTTATAATTCAGAGAACATGTGTGGCAGATTTTGATTCCTTGTGTACAGTGCCAACGAATTTCAAATTTGAAAGTTACTTGGACGTTACAATGTTATCATGTCACGGATCAAGAGAGTTCGGCGCAAGCTTTAATGTCATAACCGACATTAAATTGTAAAGTATTGTCTTTTTAATTTATTGAGATTTATAATTTTATTTCACAAGTTAAAAATAATGTGAACATTTAAATATTCAATTTTATTTTAATATATAAATAATGTAGAATTCATTTTAGAACTGTGACACATAGGGTGTACTCTTCAAGCACTTAATATCAGTCTTATTCACACCTCAAGATTTGGGTGCGGGTTGGGACGACGAGATCATGGTGGTATGATATTCCACTTGCCCAAAAGATAGCCATAAAAATATGATAAATTTTTCTTGCATGTAATATATGTGTTAAATTCGAAGTGTTTGGGAAAGTCAAGTAGCATGCTCGATGAGATTCTTAATCCCCTATAGTATAATGTATAATGTCGTTATCTTTTTTTTTTTAAATAATATAATGTCAGTACTTTATTCTAATATTTAAATGGGTTTTTGCTTTAGTGTCTTACACTTGAAGGAATGGTAGCCTGCACACGATCTTTGTTGCAATGGAAAACCAACTTTGAGATTGAGGGGATGTTAGTCTGCACATATTTCCTTCGGGATCACATGTGTACACAAAACACTTGATTATTGTTCCTTGAAAGGAAAGGAAACAGATTAATTACCATTGTCGTTAGCATCCATCTTTATATTTTCTATAATTGCATTCCAAAAATATCTAATATTAAGCAAGGGTTAGTTAAATTTGACAATTTTAAACAATATCCGTTAAATGATACGAAGTTAAACGATTTTGGATTTAAAGTTTTTGTGTCGATTTTGTATCTTAAATAGATTAAACACATTTAATTTGTACATGATTCGTATAATTTGTTTAGTTAATTGTGTTTTTGTGTCAATTTAGATAATATGACTTACATAATCTCTATATGATACCTATTTAAATAGGTTATTTTTTTTAAAATAAATTTATTTTATTGTATAAAATTTAATTCGACTTGTTTATTAATGATGCCAATCGTGTCATATAGTGTAACAAATTTATCCTTTTACGTGTTTAGAATGTCGATCTGTTTAATTAATTATGTCATTTTTATGCTTAGTTATAAAATTATTAATATCATACTTAAATACAACATGATTATAACACGATAATATGCATTGTCGGGCCTAAGTATAATTTCAAGTTTGGACCTTTTAAATTGCGAAAGATTGGGCTTCCTATCTAATGGCTCGATCACAAGCCCCCAAGGTTGCAGCCCCTTTTATTTGTCTGTTATGGGTCTTTAAAAATTGGGATGACAGCCGTTTAAGAGACGGACATGGACCGTTAATAACCCAAGTCTGAGATAAAATTATGGCAAAAGATTGAGCGACATTTTTCTTGAACCACAGACCCATATAAACAAAAGGGGCCTGTTGGCTACGGGCCCCTTTTTGCATATTTACCATGTCGGCCTGGGTTTCATTACACGTTAGCAGCTGATTGAAACAAACAAGGCAGCGATGAAAATTTGCGGAGTAGGACATTTCACCTATACGCAGGATTGAGAAGTTTGCGTTAGATCTAAGTGAATAAACTACACGCCCACGACACGAATACAAGCAACGGACAATTTGCTCGGCCAAACTTTCTTCAGAAACAGAGCAAATTTTGGCACCAAACAGCCTCATTCACGGCGCCAGGTTCTCGACCAGATCGCTGCAATTCAAGGTATTTGCTACTGCAAATCTTTTCACCGTTGTTCATCGTCAACCCTTTTGCCTTTTCTGTGATTTTTATTGAATTGGGACTGGAATCTTTGGGTTGTTTTCTTTTTTGAATATTGGGATTGGGTCTTTTGAAAAATGGTGGGAAAAGGAAAGGCAAATTAAGTTATTCATCTTGTATTTTTTTCCCCGTGAAATTGCATAAGTTTGTTGAAAATAAAATGACCCAGCAGCTATTTGGTGGCCTTTATGTTTATTTATTTGATAATAATAATCGTTTCTAGTTTATTAATTCGTGTTTGTTTGTTGCGGGGCGTGGTTAAGGGGGAGATCCTGATGGTAATTGAGACTTGGCCTTGATTTCTTAAGGGGTCAGAGTGGGGAGCAAAAACGGAGCGGATCGGATGGACAAGAACAAGAGCCGTACCGATCTGCTCGCAGCTGGACGTAAAAAGGTTTCCATTATTTACTCTTTCATCTCTGATTTTGGCTGTTGGCCGTTTTTCCCAACATACTCTGTTTGTCTGGTTATGTTATTTGTCTTCAACCATGATTTTTCTTTAAGGCCTGGAATGCTCTAGTTCGTGCTTATAGTTCACCAGCATGTTTTAAGTGCTTTTGAATTTGCCGTTGATTCCTAATGTTACTTCAACCCTTGTTTTATTCTTTTGCTAAAGAAAAGAGTGGAAGAAAACCAAAATCTTTGTCTTCGTTATTCTGAACCTTAAGTAGGGGGTTAGCTGTTTACTTTCCTTTATTTTCTTAACTTGAGCAAATCCTTTTCCTTTCTCCCTTATGGGATGCAATGTCTTTGTCTTTTTGTTAGGTAATAGGATTGATTAGAGTTTAATTTTATGTTATCTTTTATCAGCTTCAACAATATCGCCAGAAGAAGGATGGTAAAGGAAGTAGCAGTAAAGGAAAGTCTTCCAAAAAATCAAACAAATCTGAGCAGCATGAATCTGATGCTGATGCAGCATCTTCTGTTGCCAAACCAACAGTCTCATCACAGGTCTCTGAAGGGGAAACTGCAGATGTTGACTTTTCAGTGTCACAGTCTATGGAGAGTTCACTGCCTTCTGGGCTTGACACTGCAGCAGTTGTTACATCACTGGAGCCCATTGAATCTGAGACAGACAATGTCGATACTGTATTAGCCCATAATGGTGGATTACCCATTGAGGTGATAGCCCCCGGTGAGCATGATGTTGATTCTTCAGTCCCTAATGGTGGGGAAAGTACGCAGAGTGTTGATAGTGAGCTGTGCACAGAAATAACTTCCTCAACTGCAGACATCCCAGTTTTTGAAGGGGAAACAAAACATGATGATGCTCCGCATCCATCTGCTTCAGTTGGTGCCACAGAAGGGACAGTGGTTAAACTTGATGTGGTAGGTGTTAATGAGGAAAGGGGGCAGAACCCACTGCTTTCAGAAGATGATTTTCCTGATATGTCCTTGTCTCAAGCAAGGGGAGATCAGGTAACAGATCTAGGTTGTGCTCTCATTCCCTTGACATATGTTTTTAATTTTTTTCTCTAATTCTCTGTTAGGGGATTGATTTGGGCTAAATTGGGATGAGTTATGTGTGGGTTGATGTATAATTAAATTCTCATTTGTTGCTGGGTAGGGGCAATGCAGGAAGCTAATGGTATGGGGTTGAACCAATTTGATAGAGGCGGTGAAACAGAGTTTGAAGTTGATGGTAGATTTCCTTCGTCTGAGCATGGTGAATGTGCTGAACCTCTCGAAGGGGCAACTTCAGAAGTAACTAGAATGGATGGGCCATCCAGTGAGGCAGAGCAGGCCATCGGCAGAGATGATGCGTCTGTATTTACTGGGGCAGCCAGCAGTTCCCAAGCAGATGGAAGTTTGGCTGTGAGTCCTCAGATGAAAAAACTGGCTGAAGATGTAATACCCTGTTCACCTGTTGAAGAAGAACAAGAAATATGCTCTTCATTTGATGCTATTGGTGGTGAAAAGACTGCAGAAGGAAATCAGCAATATTTACCAGGGGGCTCCTTTGTGTCTTGGGGTAGAAGTCATGAAACATCTCTTCAGACAGAAGCGGCAAGTTCATCAGATCTGACTTTGTTTCTTGCCAGGGATGGTTCTCTCAAACTCTCTCAGCTAGCAGAGGTGATAAGAGGTCTTGATGAAGATGAATATAGGCTTCTGCTTAACTCTCAAGAATTGGTTTCCATTGCAAATGTTGGGACTGATACTTTAGCACCATCTTTCCATCCAGATTTATTCGAGAAATTGAAAGAGGAATTATATCTCACAAGTTTTACGAAAGATATATTTTATTTACAGCTTTCTGAGCAGTCAGATCTGCAAATGGAATCTGATCGGCATTGTCATCAGCTTATTGATGAAATACCTGTGCTTCGTTCTTCCATCAATGAGGTTCACATGAAGAACGCATGCCTTGTAGAAGAGCTAGCACAATGCAGGTCTGAACTCCAGGTTTGTGCTAATGCAAGGGAGGAGCTGCAAAACCAATTTCATACTGCATTGGCACAGGCTGAGGAATTTTCTGCTAAAGCAAATGAGTTGCACGTTAGCCTTGTAAGGTCACAAGAGGATTTATCGAGCCTCTTGTCTGAATTAGCTGATTACAAGAATCTGGTGGCCACTATACAGGTGGATAATGATAACTTAAATAGGACTCTTCATTCGCTGACTGAGGAGAGAAAGACACTTGCAGAGGAAAAGGAATCTTCTCTCCATGAGAATGAAAAACTGTCAATGGAGTTAGCTAGATACAAGGATTTGGTGGTCACTTTTCAGGAGGAGAGTGAACAGTTAAATGTGACTCTTGCTTCGCTGACTGAGGAGAGAAAGGCACTTGTGGATGAGAAACTGTTGTCTCTTCAGGAGAATGAGAAGCTACTGGCGGAATTAGCTGATTGCAAGGGCTTGATTGCTGCTTTACAGGTGGAACATTCTGACATAAGTAAGAATCTTGCTCTAATGACAGGAGAGAGAATGAAGCTTGAAGAAGAAAAGGAGCTTCTTGCATGTGGGAAAGAGAAAGCAGCTCTTGACTTGGAAGAGTGTAAGGGTTTGCTTGCTGCTCTACAAGATGAAAAGTCTAACTTGAATGGGAACCTTACTTTAGTTACAGAGGAGAGGAAGAAGCTTGAGGAGGACAAGGAGTATCTTTTCCATGAAAATGAGAGACTTGCTTCTGAGTTGCTTGTTCTCCAAGAGCAGTTAACTACAGAACGTGAGGAACACATGCAACTTGAGGCTGAGCTAAAAGAAGTAACAGTGCGCCTAGAGCAGTTAATGGAGGAAAACAGTTTTCTCAGTGCCAATCTGGACATGCAGAAGGCCAAGATTGTGGAAATTGATGGCAGGGAAAACCGGGATGTTGAAGCTGGGAGTCAAGTACAAAGTTTGGATGTTGGTTGCAGGGTCCAAGAAAATGCAGTTGACAATGAACATTCTTGCCAAATCCCTTCTAAGCAAGATCCTGAAGCTTCCGTTGTGGTATTGGAGAAAACCTTACCTGTTGATGTCGTTGGTGGGCCATCACTTGCACTGCTTGAACAGGAAGTCTTTGATGATTCTTCTGGTTTTCTAGTCTTGAAGGGACACTTGAAGGAGGCTGAGGGAATATTGCAAAACCTTGAAAAGTCATTTGAACAGATGCACTTTCATTCAGCCTTGTTACAGCGCTCCAGCAGTAAATTGGCTGCACCAGGAGTATCGAAACTGATTCAAGCCTTTGAGTCAAAGGTCCAACATGATGAGCCTGAGGTTGAGGAAGGAGATTTGACTGAATACAAATCACTGGCAGATCAATTTAATTCAACAAAAGAGGTAACAGAAAATTTGAGAGCTGTGCTTAAGCTCTTGGGTCAGGATACTGATAATGCTAGTGCACTTTATAGACGTGAGCGGGATTGTAGAAAATCTGCTAATTTCACATTTGGGGAGCTCAAGGTTCAACATGAAGCTTTGAAGGATTACGGTGACAATCTTGAAGCAACCAACATTGAGCTGGGGATTCTGTATGAAGCTGCTAAGCAACATGCTTTTGCAATTGAAGCCAAGAATAATGAACTTGAGGTTCTTTATGAAGCTCTAAAGTATCAAGAAAGTAGCCTCAGTTCAGAAAATGCGGAGCTTGGTGAGAAATTGAGCGAGTATCATTTGAGAATTACTGAAATGCAGAGTCACTTTTCTGATTTACAGCAAAGGTCAGATGAGATGGCTTCTGCTCTAAATCACCAGTTGGAAAGTTTACAGAAGGAAGCAGCTGAGAGGGCATTGATGCTTGAACTAGAATGGAAATCTACAGTTACTCAGATTGTTGAAACAGTCAGGAGGCTTGATGAGTCTATTGGGAGAGTCTCCAACTCCACCTTCTCAAATAACAGCAATGATCTCTTGGATGTAAATAGCCTGGTCACTAATTCTGTTAGTTTTGCCATTAACATAATCCAGGATCTGCAAGAGAAACTAGAAGCTGCTTATACAGGTCATGATGCGCTATCTGGTTCTTATAAAGAAGTCAATGAGAAGTATGATGATTTGCTCAGGAAGAATGAATTAATGGTAGGGATACTAAATGAGTTTTACAATGATCTGAAGAAACTTGTGATTGATTCATGTGTATTGGTGGGTGAGCCTGAGATAAACCCTCAAGTTGAGGAGCTGCCTGATCCCTTAGATTACAGCAAGTATAAGAACTTCATTGAACAACTGGAGTATGTTTTAGGTGAAAGGCTGCAGCTCCAGTCTGTAACTGACCAACTTAATTCAGAATTGATGAATAAGACAAGAGACTTTGAGGAAATGAGAAGAGAATGCCTTAATTCAAATGCCATTCAAAAGCTTATAGAATATGTTGAGAGTGTTGTAGAACCGGAAAGCAATGAGACTGACTCAGATAAAACACCTGGTTCTCGCCTTGAATTTTTAGTTTCTTTGCTTGTTAAGAAGTACAAAGACATTGGTGAGCAGGTGACTGATTGTAGGGAGGAGTTTGGATCTAAGGTGATGGAATTGACAGAGGTGGAGGAAAAGATACATCAGTTAGATGCATTGAGACTTCAGCGTGAATTGGAAATCCTTGCTTTGAAAGAAAGCTTGCGCCAGGAACAGGAAGCCCTTATGACTGCACGTTCTGAGTTACAGGAAAAAATAAGTGAACTTGAACAGTCAGAGCAGCGAGTGTCTTCTCTTAGGGAGAAGCTTAGCATAGCTGTCGCAAAGGGGAAAGGTTTGGTGGTGCAGCGTGATGGTCTTAAGCAGTCATTTGCAGAGACATCTGCTGAACTAGATAGATGCTCTCAGGAATTACAGGTGAAAGATTCCCAGCTTCATGAATTAGAAATAAAACTGAAGACTTACTCAGAGGCAGGTGAGCGTGTGGAAGCTCTGGAATCTGAGCTTTCATACATTCGCAACTCAGCTACCGCATTAAGAGAATCATTTCTTCTCAAAGACTCTGTACTGCAGAGAATTGAAGAGATTTTAGAAGACCTAGATCTGCCTGAGCATTTCCATTCTAGAGATATTATTGAAAAAGTTGATTGGTTAGCAAGGTCCACCACTGGTAATTCTTTGCCTCCCACTGATTGGGATCAGAAAAGTTCTGTTGGTGGTTCATACTCTGATGCGGGTTTTGTCACTGTGGATACCTGGAAAGAAGATGCACAACCAAGCTCAACTTTAGGGGAGGACTTGAGAAGAAAATATGAGGACCTTCAGAGCAAGTTTTATGGGTTGGCAGAACAAAATGAAATGCTGGAACAGTCCTTAATGGAAAGGAACCACTTGGTGCAAAGATGGGAGGAACTTTTGGACGGAATCGATATGCCTTCACAGTTGCGGTCCATGGAACCTGAAGAAAGGATTGAATGGTTGGGAGGTGCACTTTCAGAGGCTTATCATGATAGAAATTCTTTACAAGAGAAGATTGATAACCTTGAAAACTATTGTGCGTCTTTAACTGCAGATTTGGAAGCGTCTGAAAAGAGAATATATGATCTTGAGGTGGGCCTTCAATCAGTTACTCTTGAGAGGGAGCATCTTTCTGAAAGATTGGAGACTTTGACTTCTGATCATCATAACCATGCAGCAAAGGCAGCTGAGTTTGAACTTGAGAATGAAAACCTCCAGAATAAAGTTAGTGGTTTGCAGGAAGAATTGGTTAAGAGGATTGAAGAGGAGGAAGGTCTTCTCAAGATGGAGGGTGAGATAAGGAGATTGCAGGACTTGGTTTGTGATGTATTACGGGATCCTGAATTAAAAGATTTGGTTCCTGGTGACGGTAGTATTGCATGTTTGGAAGGATTACTGAAGAAACTTATAGAGAATTATACTAGTCTTAATTCTATGAATACTGAACTTGTGAATATTGAAATGGACCAGACCAAGCTAGGTGATGAAGCCAGAAGCAGAGAAGCACTGACTACTACTCAGGAGGATGTAGCTTCTTTGAAAAAAGAGCTGGAGGAGGTGCTGCATGACTTGATGCAAGTGAAGGAGGAAAGAGATGGACACTTCAGAAAGCATCAATCTTTGCTTCATGAAGTTCAAGAACTTGAAAGGAAAAGGGAGGAGTTGCAAGACCTACTAAATCAAGAAGAGCAGAAGTCAGCTTCTGTGAGAGAAAAGTTAAATGTTGCTGTTAGAAAAGGGAAATCTTTGGTGCAACAACGGGACACTCTGAAAAAAACCATTGAAGAGATGAATACTGAGCTGGAAAACTTGAAATCTGAGCTTAGCTACCGGGAAAATGCTCTGGCTGATTATGAATTGAAGATCAGGGACCTCTCTTCTTATCCTGAAAGATTACAAGCTTTAGAAGCGGACAATTTGTTCTTGAGGAATCATCTGACAGAAACTGAGCGCGTTTTGGAGGAGAAAGGACACCTTTTACACAGGGTATTTAACTCCATAGCTGACATTGATGTTGGTGTGGAAATTGATACCTTTGATCCAGTGGAGAAGCTGGGGCGAATTGGGAAAGTGTGCCATGATTTGCATGCAGCTGTTGCTTCTTCTGAACAAGAGTCACGGAAGTCCAAGAGAGCTGCAGAGCTACTGCTTGCAGAGTTGAATGAGGTTCAAGAGAGAAACGATGGTCTTCAGGAAGATCTAGCAAAGGTTGCCAGTGAACTTACAGAAGTCATGAAGGAAAGGGATGTGGCAGAGGCTGCTAAACTTGAAGTTCTGTCGCAACTTGAAAAGTTATCCACAGTTCACTCTGAAGAGAATAGGAAACAATATTCTGAATTAATGATATTACAATCTAGTGTAAATGAACTCAGGAAGGGCTTCAATGATATTCATAATCTACTATCTGATGTTTCTTCGAAGGACTTAGAATTTCTGCAAAATTTGGAGGTTAACATCAAGTCATGCTTGGAAGGGGATGATGCTCGAGATGTGGCTGGCTCGCCATACATTACATCCAGCAATTTAGAGAACAAGGTAACTTTTTCATGTCCTGCCTTTCCTTTGTGCATCCATTTTGGGGTATGCCTTTTTCAGTAAATATAGTGGTTTGCCTCTGTTATGGTTTCTTTTGTATTTTCCTTGCAGCCAGTTGATAATTATGCTTGCTGTATTATTATTTTTTTTTGATAAGCTTGCTGTATTGTTACTTGTAATTTTATTTTATTTCTTTTTGATTAGCATGCAAGTCATCTGTATTGAACAAAAACCTCATTTCACATTGAGGTATTTCTTTAAATAGATTATTTTTTTAATTGTTTCTTGGTTTCCTCTTCAGAACTTTCAATCCATGGATACTTGGTCAGTTACCAATATGCAGGACCTTATGGATGATGATGCTATAGTCAAAGTTTGCAGTTTAATCCGGCATCACTTGCAAGGTTTGATGACTGAAATTGCTGCACTCAAAGAAAAGTTCATTGTGCACTCAAAATTATTACATGAACAAGGTCACAGTATATCGAATGTACTGGGGATCTTGCACAGAGAAAGAAATTCTCTGAAAGAGTCATTTGAAGCTATGAGGCGAAACATTATGCATATAGAATCAATTGGGAAAGAGAAAGACCTGGAGATTGTTGTGTTGAGAAGAAACATTGCCTTGCTTTATGAAGCCTGTGCTAATTCAGTCTTGGAAATTGAAAATAGAAAAGCTGAGCTGTTAGGAAATAATTTGGCTACTGCTGATCAGGGGACTTACTTGAAGCATGTAACATTAGCTGATGGAGGACTTCCTCTTAGTGGACAAGATAGTGTTTCATCCGTGGAACATATTAGGACTGTGGCAGATAAACTTTTGTCAACAATGAAAGATTTTTCGAGCATGAAAGCTGAAATTGCTGAAGGAAGCCAAAGGGAAATGAAAATTACCATAGCAAACTTGCAGAAAGAGCTGCAGGAGAAGGATATCCAAAAAGAACGAATTTGCATGGAGCTTGTTGGTCAAATCAAGTTAGCTGAAGCAGCTGCTACGAATTACTCGCGAGATCTTCAATCTTCAAAAACACTGGTGCATGATTTGGAGAAAGAGGTGGAAGTAATGAGGGAAGAACAGAAGTCATTACAGCAGAGAGTAAAAGAACTGCAGGAAAGACTCAAATCACTGACAGACGTGTTATCATCCAAAGATCAGGGTATGTGTCATTTTTTGGATCCTACTTTTATTTTACCTGTATATATTTATCAGGTTGGAATCCTTATTTATTAATGCTATTTGCTGACAGAAATTGAGGCCCTCACACAAGCACTTGATGAGGAGGAGATCCAAATGGAAGAGTTGACAAAGAAGATCGAGGAACTAGAAAAAGTTTTGCAACAAAAGAACACAGATTTGGAGAACCTTGAAGCTTCTCGTGGAAAGGTTGTGAAAAAGCTTTCCATCACTGTGAGCAAGTTTGATGAGCTTCATAATCTATCAGAAAGTCTTCTAGCTGAGGTTGAACAGCTTCAATCACAATTACAAGATCGGGATGCTGAGATCTCCTTCTTAAGACAAGAGGTCACTAGATGCACCAATGATGTTCTTGTCACATCACAAATGAGCAACAAAAGAGATTCAGATGAGATATACGAGTTTCTGACTTGGATTGAGGCAATCTTTTCTCGTGTTGGGGTACCTGTTTTGCATTTTGATACTAAAAACAGTAAGGTGCCTGAATACAAGGAAATAATACAGAAAAAGATTAGTTCTGTTATATCAGAATTGGAGGACCTACGGGGGGTTGCTCAAAGTAGGGATGAATTGTTGCAAGCAGAACGGAGTAAAGTGGAGGAGTTGACACGCAGAGAAGAAACTCTCAAGAAGACTTTGCGTGAGAAGGAATCCCAATTAGATTTGCTTGAAGCTGAGGGAGATGTTGGTCAGGCTGCTAGTTTGAACTCAGAAATTGTGGAAGTTGAACCTGTGGTAAGTTATTTCATGTGTTTGCAAGTTCCTTTGATAGCAGATGGGCAGTTAGGACCTCTTACAGATCTACTGATAGGCAAAACTGTGACGTGAGCAAGGATAACCTAAGTTTTATGTCAGAAAATTTCTAGTTTCCTCATTTCATTCTGGAAGGAGGAAGTCTTGGCTGGGTTTATCACACATACATAGATGCATGAATAGAGCTATGGAAGCTCAATCTATAAGGCAAATATATCAGCATTTGACATATTAAGTTTCTGCTTATAAATTGGACTGTTTTAATAAATGATGATGATTTTAAAGTTGACAGTTAGGTATTTTCATCTTATCTGTTCACAAGAATAAGTTATACCTTTTGCAGTATCAACAGCAACGGAATTTTTATTGAGTAGTCTATTTTACTGAATATTTGTGTAGATAAACAAGTGGGCATTAGCGGGGACCTCCACAGCATCCCAAGTTCGTAGTTTGCGTAAAGTCAATAATGATCAAGTTGCTATTGCTATAGATATGGATGATGGTAGCAATAGTAGGTTAGAAGATGAAGATGAAGATAAAGGTATTCTTTGCTGCTTTCTTAAAATTATTTGTTCATTACTCATTTATGCTTCTAGTAAAGATAAGTTTTATTTAAAATTGCACATCCTTTAGTCCTTACATTTTAATTCATTGTTTCCTCAGTTCATGGTTTCAAATCACTTACCTCATCAAGAATTGTTCCAAGATTTACAAGACCAATAACCGATATGGTAGATGGCTTATGGTAGGGTTCATTTCTGTTTTTCAGTTTGTGTTGATTTGAAGTTGTGCAAATTTCATTTGGGCTGAGAGTTTGTTTATTTATTTACGCACAAAAGCAGCCTTTTTATTCAAGTAACTATGTTATGTTTATGAATTCTGCTAGGGTTTCTTGTGATCGGGCGCTTATGCGACAACCTGCCTTACGGCTTGGCATTATAATCTATTGGGCTGTACTGCATACGCTGTTGGCAGCTTTTGTATTTTGACAAGCCAATCTGGTTAGTGGCCACTTTGTCAGATGTGTTGTTTCATAGAGTTCTGGCATCATGCGTAGTGAATATGTTGATCTTTAATCTCCCTGGTTTTTTTAGTCTACATTTCAGAGTTATATGCCTTTTAATCCTGTTTGAGATCAGCACTATTCTACTTTTCCTCAGATTACATTTCATTGATTTCTCTTATGTCTTGTTTCCTAACTCCTGTCTTTTCCTCTTATCCTTGCATCATTTCATAATCCAATTTGTGTCCTGTTTCTTACAAATCCATGCTTCTCATACTTGAGTTTATGGTCTTGCTGTTCTGCAGGTTTTCCATCTGTTTTTGAGTCAAAGTTTAGCAAGGAGTGCCACCCACGATTTTTCCTTCAAATGCATACTTGGCTCAATAATCATTTTTTATCTTTCTGAACATGGACCATTGATTCATTATTTAGCTCAACCAGGCAACTTTGATTTGCTGTTTTTATCTGTATGCATCTCAGATTGCTTGGTTATGTCCAATAAGAAAAAATCATCGTTACAATTACATAGGACATAGATTAAGGATTGTTCACTTTGAACCCAACCAAAGGTTGTATGATGCTACTGTAGTTAAAAAGATTTGTCTACAAGCAACAGATTTTGTTAGTTATACACAAACAAGAATGCTGCATTTTGAATGGTGTTCAATCTTGTACGTATTCAGCAGATTTGCATTACAGTTTGTGCATATCTAACCTTATTTTCCTCTGGTGGCTACTTATCGCCCTCTCTTCCCCCACCTTTCTCTTTTGTTGGCTTAGTCCTGAAGTTCTGCTTTCAGGTATTGGAATCTTAGTGCTTTAATGGTTGTAGTCAAATCGAAGATGGTCTTAACTTGAACTTGTGTCGTACAACTTTTCAACGTGCAAAAACTCTCTAGGCTATAGATTCGATATGTTTGCTTATGATAAAATGTATGAAAAAGAAGAAAAATGGAAGAATGCTGGTGTTTGGGCTAAACTGATGACTAGTTTATACATAAAACATATGAGGTTGAGACATAGATATCACTAAGACCGCACGCAACATAGAGTGGCTACCGATAGCAAACTAGAAATGTTATCATTTCTCTTTGGAGATTGGACAAAAGAAGAAAGATTCGGGGGGGGGGGGGGGGGCGCGGTGTGGAGGGGAATGGGCACAATGAATAGAAATTTGTTTATGGTTCCGTCACAGTGCACTTGTCAATAGCCCAACTTGGTCTTCAAAGTCTTTAACGTTTCCGCCCGGATGCTCCTTGAATCTTGCTATCCTAAAATGCTTTAGCTCAATTCCTTCTGCCTTTCCAGTAAGCACGAGATCAGCCAGTATCCTTCCAATCACCGGCGCCATCTTGAATCCATGGCCGGAAAAACCTCCACCTATCACCACATCCTTCCCAAACTCCCCTCCCAGAAAATCAAGCACGAAATCTTCATCCGGGGTCATCGAGTACACGCACAATTGAGTTGCAGCAGGTCCACTTGAATCAACGGACCCTCTGAAAGTCTCCTCAATCCATTGCTTCAAGGAGCTGGGAATGACTCCAGGTCCCCATGTCCTCTTATCAGGGTCGCAAGGATACCCTCCATGCACTGCTACTTTGATCAGCCCTGGGTACTCCAACGATGGTGTGCCATACATGTATGGCTTCCCATAGCTAGCGAATGTCGGAAAATCACTTTCAATTGCGTACTTAGCCTCGTGCCCCTCCTTGATCCTCCAATAACACACATTTGTTTCCAGAGGTTGAATGGGCAGCTCAACCCCACTGACCTTCTTGACTAACTTTCTCATCCAAGAGCCCGCTGTCACCACACATTTTTTACCCCAAAACCTGTCACCGTTGCTTGTACTCACTATCACCCCGCCTTTCACCCCATCTCTGGTTACACCGTTCACCTCCGTGTTGTCCCAGAGGAATGCACCATGCTTAAGCGCCAGCATTTGGAACATTGACACCGCCTTGGTGGGCTTGATGACACCACCATGCTCGCAGGACACTCCAATCCAGCCCTCCGGGATATCAATCCTGCCGGAAAACTTTTCGGTGACTTGCTGGCGGTCGAGGACCTGGTGTGGCATGGACTTCCTTTGGCACGTGGAGATGACAGCGAGAAGGCTCTTGGCATCGGCTGGGCCCATGTCAACGTGTCGGGCCTTGAAGTAGACCCTGAAGCCAATCTCAGACTGGGCCTGCTCCCACATCTGATAGGACTCATTGACCATGTCATGGTAGTAGTCCTCGGGGTACGTTGCTCGGATGGTGCGGGACTCGCCATGCGAAGAACCCCGGTGGTGCAGAAAGTCGAACTGCTCCAGCAGTAGAGTTTTCTGGCCTCTTTTGGCTAGTTGGTATGCGGTGGAGCTGCCCATGACGCCTGCTCCCACTACGATTACGTCAAATTCATCAGCCGAATATCCCATCTCTCTCTCCCCCTTTCTCTCTCTCTGTGTCTCTCAGTGATAAGAAAAGAAATGCTTTAGCAGTTGTTTTCTGCTTGGTTGGATTGAGATATATACTCCTAGTAGGTAATTAAGATGAGATTTCAATGTACAGATCAACCCTTTGGCTGGAAATTCCATTATTGCCATTCGATGATCTGTTTCCCTTCCGATTTAATACATATGGAGATAGTTGGCACCTTCACTCCACAGCCAAGAAAAGAAAAAAAATCAAATTCTAAAAGCCGAAAACGATAAGTATTAGTTGGATAATGAATGGGCTATAACAACAAAATGGAAATAATTCTTCCATAGAAGTAAAACTATTGAAAAGTGAGGATACTTTGTTTTTAGTTCAAAATGACAGCGAAGAATATTCGTAGCAAAAATGAGCAAACACAAGAACTAGACAAGGTAGAGGATCGTCCAATTTTGATCTAACTGAACAGTTGTCAGGGCCATTTCCACGTGGTACATTTAATACTGTACGTCAACAGTGAAGCCAAAATACCCGGATTCCCTTCCTGCAATTTGTCTTTGGCAGCCAAGGAAATTATGATTATGTTTGGCCAATCATCATGATCACTGCATTGGCACGATTCGATGCATCTTCGTTCGGATTCCCACATTAAGCTCTGATGATAAGATTGCTTAGTTTGAAACAAAACTTGGGTCGTCCTTCATGTGTTTATTTCCTTTTTCTCCCTTCAATTGTCTAATCAATTAAGTAAGATGCATGTCCAAGATTGATATTGACTAGAAAATGCTAAAACGTCAGGAAAATTATAATGAAGAATTTGAAGGCGTCTTGGGATATAGATTAACGTGTAAATCCAATCCTTTCAGCCGCAATTAAGCTGGGAATGGGGAACTTTGTCAGATGGTGCAACATGTTCACTTTCGTCACCGTCCATTTGTTCTATTCTATATAATCAGAAAACCAATCTTTTGCTTTCTATAATGGCCTAATTAAACTAATGCGCCTCCCTTTTGCTTTTTGGAAGTGAAAGGTGGATATTTTTTTGGGCATGAAAATGGGAACGAAATTGTTTAGCCGACTAATGAGTGACAATCAGCCATGATTCACGAGGCACTCAGAATTGTGACAAACGAGCTCTAACCAATGTTTGGGCAACAGGAAATTTTGATTAGTTAGGTACAGGTTAGTAGTTGGGAGTTCTTTGGATCTTTGGTGCCTAATTGCATCACGAATCACGTGTGTATATTTAGAGAGTTCTTCAACAGATATGGTCCAGCGTCTGCATCACCAAGGACAAATGAATTTTCATGTCATAGCTGACTGACAAAGAGATCAGAACAAAAGATCGAGTCATCCTCCACCACCTATAGCTGTATTCAAGTTAACAGTAATAGATGATCCTTCTGCTGGCAATGGAATATTTTTATTTGGGCACACTGCACGTGTTTGCAAGCTGTGAATGTCTCTTGTTTTAGAGGATTTGGGTTTTAGCTTCCATGTTGGGTCCAAGCTGTTGGCTGGAAATTAATGGTCCTTCTTGGCCCCATCACAATGGCGGTTGGACGCTGCCTGTGGGACTGTTGTAGGGCAACCAGCAACCAAGCCACTGGCATAACTAAACTGATTCAAGCACTATTTCCTTTTTATCCAGGATCAGTTGCACAAAATTTTATCCGGGCATCGTCGATTGATGAAATGACCTGGCGAGAACGTTAAATATACACTGCATTGTGCAATAGATGCATGGTAGTAGGAGGCTTAAGCTTTAGACAGGGAAAAGGCAATAAAAAAAAGTTGAAAATACTGACTTTTAATTGTGAAATAACAAGGGAGCATGTGGGCTAAATGTTAGTCATTCAGGTGAATGAACAATATGGCCATAATTAACTTGAGAAAGAATAATGCAAGTGAAGAAAACTAGGAAAAAACCAGATAATCTTATCTTAAGTTTCTGATCCCTCCAACCTAAAACTGTAGCTAAGGCTCTCCTCTATTTGAATGATGAGTATTTTATGTCTTTTTGTTAGGCTTGAAGACATACTTGATGATTGAATCCTTAATGGACAACAATTCGGGAAATTCTTTCTTTAGCTTTGCTGCATCCAACTCATTGTTACTCCTTGGTGCTACAATCACCTTAGCCTGTTCTTCCAAGCTGAAGTTTTTCCATTTGAATTGAGGATTTATGTATGCACTGTACATCTCTAAGATCTCGTTGTGGCTTATAACTCCTGGATTGGTGAAGTTCCATATCCCTCTGCAGTTCCTCTTTGCCATCTCGATCGAGATCAGTAGGAGCTCATCTAGCACTGTCATGCTGTTTGGTATATTCACCACTTTGTTGTAGCGGGTTATCTTTGTTATGAAGTTCCGAGGGTTGCTAAGATCTGATGAAATTGGCATTCGAACTCTGAGAGTGCAGACATTGTCATACTCTTGTAGAAGCTCCTCAACCTGAAAAATGTAGTACATACTACAGATTAAATGGCGAAAATAGCTAAAACCATTGCTGAAAAGTAACAAAAAGGAAAAGTCCTTCAATGTCACCATAGCCTTGGTCTTAGAATAGAAGGAACCGATGAAGTTGGGCTTATCTTCCTCTTTGAATCCAATGCCTGATCCTAGTGGATGCTCTTTATCATATTCGAAAATACAGCCAGTTGCAAAGTTCATCAGCAGAAGATCATGCTCTCTGCAAACATCAGCAAGATTTAATGTCCCTACTACATTCGTCCTTATAGTTTCAACCTTATGTGATTCGCACCAATCAACATTAGGCCTCCCAGTAACCCCAGCTGCATTAAACACATGTGTGGGTTGTACTCGCCTAATATCTTCCACAAGTGACCTCCTATCTTCTAGTCTTCCTCTCCCATACTCGAATACGATATTCTTTTCTGCGCAAAGATTTCCCAACAAACCACCAATCCAACCAGTTCTTCCATATATCAAGAATTTCAGTCTTGAAGAGTCAGCACAATCACCTTCCATTCTATTTTTGCAATTTTCAGATTGTAAGAAAAATGCATTATCATCGGAATAAGTCGTTACTGAGAGATACGGGTGTGGACTGAGGGCAGCAGATACATCACCCCACCAATCAGAGTTACTAGTATACCACTCCATCGTCATCTTTAACCCTTCCTCCCAAGAAGTCCTTTCTTTCCAGCCAAGCTTCTTGAGTTTTTGATCATCCAAGAAGTATCTCTGATCATTGAAAGGTCTATCTTGAACAAATTTGATAGCTTCTTTAGGGTTCAAACCAAAGAGCTTGCAAATGTCCTCTGCAACGTCAATGACTCGTCTTTCCCTTTTAGTGCCAATATTGTACACATGCCCTACGACCCCTTTATGCAGAATCACATCAAAAGCCTCTGCAACATCATCAGAGTGTAGATAGCTTCTCACATTTGTGCCATTGCCATGAATTGGCAACTCCCTACCTTTCATAGCAAGGAGGATTAATTTGGGGATGAGCTTTTCTGGATATTGGTTAGGACCATAGACATTATTGCCCCTAGTAGTAATTATTGGAAGGCCATAAGACCTATGATAAGCCATGACCAGCATTTCAGCCCCTGCTTTGGTGGCAGAGTAAGGATTTGTGGGAAGCAGCTGAGAAGCCTCAGGATTTCCAATGTCAGTTTCCATGTCAGTTTCTCCATAAACTTCATCGGTGCTCACATGAATGAACCTCTTGATCTGCTTTGACACCTTGCAGGCTTCAAGAAGTACATGGGTGCCATAAATATTATTGTTAGTGAATTCAAAGGAGTTTCCAAATGAATTATCAACATGGGTTTGGGCAGCAAAGTGCATTATAGTATCAATATCCTCGGCTACCAGAAGATAGTTAAGAAGATCAGTACAAATGATATCACCCTTGACAAATTTGAAGTTCGGAGAGGAGAAACATGGCTGGAGATTCTTGAGGCTGGAACAGTAGTCTAACTTGTCAAGAGCCACGATCTTGTACTCAGGGTAGTTATTGATCAGTCTACTTGTCACATGGGAGGCAATGAAACCGGCTGCACCCGTTATCAGGATTTTTTTGGGTGCATAAGGAGCAGGTTCAGAAGACATCCTCGGTTTTCTTTCTCTGGTCTCAATATGCTAGCACTGCATAAAGTATTCCAAAGAAAACAAAAAGATTCAACAAGAAATTATGATTAAAACATTGGATGAGCAAAGGTTAAATGCATATAAGTATCTAGTGCAACTTCAATCCTCTCAAAATATGCATATTTTATCGGTAAAATCACTCAAAAAAAGATACTACAAACATTCACTGCATGTACTCTCTACAGAATGCAGATAAGGCATTTAAATCATCTTCATTTAGAAACTTAAAATGAATATCAGAATCGAAAATGGAAAGAACCATAATCCAACATACACTGATCATCTAATTCTCCCAAAAATTGTCAACAACTCTTGCCCGAAATGATGCCATATCTGCAAGAAGAGCTTTATCCAAGATGGTATTCGATGCTATGACATGAAAGTTCTCTTCGTGGCAAATCTAATGTAAATGGAAAGAAAGAAAGGGAAAAACCAACACACATGGCAATGCATTGCACAAGAAGAATGTGTCTATTATTGGGAGAGGAGCAGATTCACGTGATTCGAAAAGAGTGGCGAAACAGGTGATGGAAGACATGATGGAGTGGAAATAGAAGAAAGCTTGGATCAAATCTTGAGTCATAAGTTCAGGGTTGTTAGAGATTAAGAAGGTCTCTGACTTTGTGCTAAGGCTACAACTCATGTAACGTGTTATTCATCCCGACGGTCTTCCAGCTTCAGATCAACCATGGACGCTGACCTTATCTTTTATTTTCCCATAAAATTCCAGTAATTAGAGAATTTAAACTTGGTTCATTTATCCAAAAAAGGAAAAGAAATTGAATTTGTTAGATTTAGGGATAGAGATTATAACATATAGTCCTAGAATATATATATATCATTTTATCTTTTGTGAACCTGAATTTGTTAGATTTCAAAGCTAGATTTTATCTTATCTCTTTTATAGATTTACTCACGGTTAGGTAATTTATTAATAAAAAAAGAATTCGAACCCATACTTTTTAAGTAGAGATCAAATACTAATCAATGAATTAAATACTCAAGTGCTTACGATTAAGTAGTTTCATGCTTCGTATGTTTGTAAAATGCACCAGAAATCACTTTGCTTAGCTGCTCAGGTCATGCAATAAGCAAAATTTCAGACAATGTTTGTGACTATTTTAGCAAATTAACTTACACACGTATGACACTCTCTAATCAAGACATATATGCATAGAAATTTATCTAAAATAACTACCAAAATGCTACATTTAATCTTTCCATTAGACATGATTTATTGAGGGGAAAACTTTGTCTCTTACTGGAATGACTCTAAAAACTCAACATTATGGGTCTCAAATTACTCTTTTATTCATTGAAAACTAACCCATATCCATAACTGTATTAAGACCTATAAAAGCAATTGCAAAAGTCTATCCATTGTATTTATATATTAAAATAAAAACGAATCACTTAACAGATGAATTAGTGAAGTCAAGTATTTCGTGTGAAAATGTTCTTTACACTTCTAAAGATCTGGCACCATCAGATGAAGGCTAGCCCTTTCTTATGATTCCTTAATAAAAATCCTTACCTTTAAAAAAAAAAAAGTTGTCTCTTACAAATCTATTCATGGGAAAAGTTCAGGCTCAAGGCTGCATGCCCGACCTGCATGTAAAACAAAAGAGTAGTCATTCCAGAGAAGGTAGTAACTTCGTTTTTGACAAAAGGAAAGTTACTTTTATGGCATTTTGGATCCTCTCAAGGCCCTATAAAAACGTTCCTCTACGTGACCGTTTGAAGCATCAAAGAAGAGTTCTTACAGCCTTACCAGTGAGTTCTTGAGAACTACTCCCTTAGCTTTAGGTAAATGGCATTGCAAGTAAAGAAGACCCTCTTCCTGCTCATTGCGTTACTATTATTTAGTTTGACATCGGCTCAAAATTCTGGGATAGCAACTTACTACACCCCTTCCTGCATGCGTAAGCTTTCGGCAACATTCTTTCTTAGTTTTTGATTCTAACTAAGATGTTCGGAATCTTATATCTAATGAAGGGTTTTCTTTCTGTTTTATTGTTCTTGTTGGAGCAGCGTCTGCTTGTTATGGATTTGAGGATCAAGGGGTAATGATCGCAGCAGCAAGTGAAGCAATATGGAACAATGGGGCAGCTTGTGGCCAACTCTACCAGGTGAATTGCCTTAGTGGGACAAATGCAGGCACCCCAATGCCGTGTCAGGGGCGTGGAGTGGTGGTGGTGAAGATTGTAGACCGTTGTCCCGCCGGGTGCAGGGGTACAATTGACCTGTCACAAGAAGCATTCGCCCTCATTGCCGATCCTAATTCTGGAGTTATAAACATCTCTTACCAACAGTAAGCGCCATTAGTGTTACATTAAAATTAGCTGCTGTCAGTGCACTTAATCTACAGTTCCTTGACGCTTCAGTCTTCACTACTGCTATATTCGTTTTGATATGAACATATTGATGGAATGTGTTTGTACAGGGTTTAAAAGACGAGGTCCTGACACGTAGTGTTAAAAAGAAGGGCACAGCGATGTGGAATGATAATTTTCTACGCTTTACCTGTTGTTTCGTTTAGTGCTTTTGTATAATTTTGTACTATCTAATAGTTTATTTCGTTGATTTGGCATTTTTGTACTTGTCTCGATCAATAAACATGCAAGTGGATTCAAGATTTTGTACCAGAAAGGAAATTAAAAGAAACAAATATCGCTGTTGCTGATTTGACTCCTGCATTTCTGATAAACACTGGTTGGAGGTCAATGGTTTGGGCCCCTTGCTTCAACCTGACGATCCAAATGAGAAAATTTGCTTCATTTAACCAGCCTAAATGATAAGTTTTTCTGTATCCATGCCCAACCTGTGGGTGGGGTTGGGCCCAAGGGACCTGTCTTTTACCTCTGTCCAGGGGAAAATGGCTACATGGTCAGGGGATTCAATCTGAAGTCACTCAATTCAACTTAACAAGGCATTTCAGGTTAAAAAACCAACAGATGCTTCTATTTCTGTCATGGAACATTAAGAAAACAAGAAAAAGGCATAAAGCTTCATACATTGGGTTTAAGCTTCAGGCATAAAGCCAGTAGTCTGTCAGATCCTTTGTATATGGATACATACACCATGTTCAGGTTCCACAAGCATCCTAAAAGCAGGAGAATGTCGATAACTTGGAGATAGAGAGAAACTAAACCTGGAAACAATGAGGGATAGAAGAACCTTCAATTGAACCATGGCAAAGTTTTTCCCCAAGCACAGGCGAGTACCTAAACCAAATGGGATATAGCCTTGCGGGGATTTGCAAGCTTTGGAGACACCATTGATGAACCTCTCAGGCTTGAACTCATTGGCATCCGGTCCCCATAGGTCAGGATCCCGGTGCAAAGTTGGAATCAGAGTCCAAATAAATACACCTTTCGGGACCAAAATGTTTCCAATTCGAGTCTCTTTGAGCGCCTCCCTAGACACGAATGCTGCTGGGGGGTAAAGACGCATGGTTTCTTGAATCACCATAGTCACCTGCAAGGAATTAAAACACATGGTTTACCAACTTATATGTGGTAATGAAAACTTTTAGGGAATCAAAGGAATATTGCAGAGCATGCGTGTACCGTTTTCAATCGAGAAATCGAGTCTGCATCAGGCAGGCCATTCTTGCAAACTTGAGCCACCTCTGCTTGAATACGAGATTGCCACCCTGGATGCAGAGCCAGTAGCATCAAACACCAGGAGGCAGTGATGGCAGTTGTCTCATGGCCAGCGAAGTATATGTTCTTGCAATTATCAACTATGAACTGCTGAGAGGAAGCCTTGCCTACATAGGCATCATTGACAGCGCCCTCTAATATTAGCTGCATCAAATCTTTTTGACACGAAGATTTGTCTACACATTCCTGCTGGCGTCCTTCGACTGTCTCCCAAATCAACAATTCTACCTCTCTTTCCAATGTGCTGATCTTCTTCTTGGTGGAAAGAAATCTGCCAATCCATTATTAGTACAATGCGAATTGAAAACACTAGTACAATGCCGATCATGAGGTGTGAAATATATATATTGGGATATTGTACCTTGAATTATTGAGCCCAAAGACAATGCCTGGCTTGTTAATTATGGTGGTTTGAAGAGTCCTAAGCTTGGCGAAAATCTCTTTGCCTTTAGCATAAGAGCTCCCAAAACATGCCCTGGCAATGACATCGGCTGAAACGCTCCTTAAATCCCCATCCACATTGATTTCCGCCCGCAAACCGCCTTCTGCTTCAATGATTGTTTCCCATTTTTTCAGCAATGGCTCTGTTGATTCTACCATAAGCCCCACCATGCCCTGACAGATATACCAAATGGTCCCAACTTACAACGTTTCTACGCCAGATAAACATAAAATATTTATGAACGGCTTGCGAAATATTACCTTAACCTTGTCCATGAAGAACTCTGGGGCAATGATCTTCCTTTGATGGGCCCATAAATGGCCATTGGCTCTTATGACACCATTGCCGAGCATGGGTCGAAGAGCCTTGGTCATGTAAGAAGCCTTGCCCAAATGCAAAGTATTCAACTGGTTCATTTCCTTCACCAGCTCAAGGTCATTCACGTACAAATGTTGCCTAAGCCCCGTCGAATATGTGTATATTTGACCTGCATCAATTTCAACTGGGGTTAATATTAATTTTGTAAATAACTAATATATGCAAAAAGATTCATTGGTTGAATCAAACTTGGAATTGGGTTTTCAATTTTTAATTTTGATAGTAATATAGTAATAAATCGTCATGGTTAAATCAGAAAAGAAATTCAAACTCGACCTAATCCATAAAATATTTTCTAAAAAACCTTTACTCTTATTTTTAATTTAACTTCTTCTTAATTTACTAGTAAAATAATGTATCATGTTTAGATGTTGTTATCACTTGCACACTATACAATAATAAAATAACGACCGAGGGTAGCTACTTGTTTTGGTGTTGGCATCTTTGATGTGGGAATATGCTGCTATATGCCAAAAATTATAAAATAAAGTTAAATAATTAATAATTAGCAGTAAAAATATTAATTTATAAATGAAGAATTATTAAGAGGGGTTCTAGTGTATTTTAGCACACAATCATTGTTTTTTTTTTTCAGATTAAATATTATTTTGAGTCATTGTCATCAGGCTTACACTTATATTGATGTAGTATAATAATATTCATTTTAAATCCAAAAGAAAAGTCTATAAGATAGTTTATTTTAATCAAGTCTAAACAAATACCCAAAGCCAGATAATTTCATCTAAATTTTCGTTGTTTTTTTATTTTTTTCTCTTTAATCTTTACGAGATTAAAATAAATTTTTGATTGTGATATATTTTATATTAAAAATTTAATTTTTTTTTATAATATATGTGTTTTTAATATATGTATATATATAAAAAAGAAAAAGACATCATTTTGGGACATTTTGAAAATGAAAGATGAACAAAGAAAAAGAGATGAAGAAAGAATATAAATATTTTAATTTATGTTTTTCAATAATTTGTTTATAATTTTTTTTTGTATTGAATTTGTTTGTGTTTAATACACACTGTAATTCTCAATCTGGAAGAAAAAACAAGAAGATAGCTTTCAGAATCAAGAAAACATAACAAGCTACCTATATGTTAAGAAATTGTTTGCTTTCACTTTAAAATCTCTTTCCGAATATTACAAAAGGGAAGAGAAGGAAGAAAACAAAAATGGAAGACGTCTTTGTTTTGAGCCAACATTGTACATTTGGCACTTAGAAATGGACTGTCATGCGAGACATTTCGTAAGAATGCAAAAAGTTTCAAACATTTTCCGGGAAAAATGACCCCTTTCTGTCAGTTTCAACAGAAAGTTGTCTTCCTTGACTGAGATTTTGATCTTTGTTTATCTTTCTGTATGATCAAAACACACGGATATGTATGAATTTGTTGAGGAAATGATCAAATACATGGCTCTTACCGTATTCCTTTCTCCAATGATCAAGATACGGGAAGAGGGTGGAAGTGTAGTCATGGCCAACAATTTCACTGTGACTCCGAGTCTTCTTTGCCTGCAACTGGATTTGCTGCATCTCGGCTACATTCCCGTAGAGAAAAGAAGGAGGAGGCCCTCTGATGCCTTGCATGCAGAGCTTCCTTCTCAGCCTTCGAGACTTGAGCCAGCTCTTGCAGTACTGATGAAAGACGTAGCAAACGACTCCAGCGAGGGCTAGCGAAGAAAGGGTTCTGAAGAGGAGAAGGAATTCCATTTCTTGAGTTTAATTTCTCAAGTACTGGAGGTGGCGGTGGTACTAGCCAAAACTTTTTTGTATTTGTGTATGAATATGTCTATCGCTAGCTTATTTTTTTTATAGGATGGGGGAGATTCAGGTGACATTAATGCGAAGTAGATTAGCGTTAAGCAAGTAGACATTAACCTACAAACAGATAGGGACCGGTGGACCAGCATGATGTGAAGTATACATGTACATGATGCTCCTCAATTCTTCTATAACATCCAATGAAAAATGATTGGAGGCCAACAGGGCCAGGAGAGGTCACCTTTGAACTTGACAAGCTGTTTATCGGAGGGAAGATCATATAGAGGTAAATTCAATGGACGGAGTAGAGAAAACAAATTAAGGTATATGTATATTACGTGTAATAAAGTCCTGATTTTAAGGATTTCTTTTGCTCATTTTTTGGATTTTTGTCTCGAATAGGACATTAACCACCTCCTATCATTATTTAAATAATTTTTTTTTCATTTTTCAAAAAAATTTAATATATATATTAATGGTATAAAGAGGAATATAAGTGATTAAACCTAATTATAAAACGAACAAGTATTTTGCAAGCTAAGTTAATGGATTGATATTTCCCAACAATATTTAACTCACTATGGACGATAATTTTATAATTTTCTTTAGAGAAAATTTTCAAAAAAAAAATTCTTTAGAGTTATTTGGGGTTGACTTTTGTATGTCTTGAACAAACGCACATGCATACTTTGAAAACTAAAGATGATAAAAATATTTGGGCTTCAATCTCTAAGCTAAGTACTTTAAGGAGACCTTGAGAAGTGGTTATCAAAAGAAAAATAATAATAATAATATATATAGCTAGCTGTAGCAATCCATGCTTGCAATCCTGTAAAGTTGAAGTTGATGTAGGCAAGGACTGGTCGAGCAAATTAGGTTAATATCATTTCATTTGGGTTAGAAAGTAAGAAAGAAATGGATTAGTCGTCGACAAATATAATCTTACAATAAACAAATCTGACCCTTTGGTCAAGTGGCAAATCTGACTCGACATTTCTGGTTCCATCCCTTTGTAGCTTACCATGCAACAAAAGACCAGGCCGCATATATGCATAAACCCCCCACTTTCACTTCGTAAACCTCATAAAGCCTGCTTTAGCGGCCGACCGTATGGAAAGTTTGATCTCAAAACCTTGGAACCAGGCCTTGGGTGATCATTTCATTGTAAAGAAAAGGGAATATCCTTCTTAATCACCACCATTTTCAGGCATTTTAGCTATGTATAATCGGCCTGTGCATTGTACATAACTATCTAGAATATAAAAATACCAAAGCTTTCAGAGATTAATGCTCTCAGACCTTAAGTATAAATACATGGCATTCCTTCCCATTTGATCACCACTCAAACTCACAGGAAAAGCTAGCTTCTTTTTGCTTTGTTATAAAGAAGATATACACTGCATGCCTGCCAAAGACGATATGGCATTGCCCTATTTCCGCATCCTTTCCATTACCCTCGTTGTTGTTGCTTCCTGCTTAAGTCACCTCCCTTTACTGTCAAATGCTCAAGAAGCTGGCACTGCGACCTACTACACCCCTCCCTATACACGTAAAACATCTCAAATTAAAACAAAAGTAGCCTCATTTTTTGCATTGTAATTTATCTTCTGAGTTGTTTTCTTTCTTTCTTTCTTTCTTCTGCAGCTTCTGCTTGCTACGGTTACGAGGAGCAGGGAACCATGATTGCAACAGCAAGTGATGAAATTTGGAACGACGGCGGGGCATGTGGGCAAATGTATCAGGTCACTTGTGTTAGCGGAACAAACGAAGGGACCCCGTATCCTTGCTGGGGAAGTGGGACGGTGGAGGTTAAGATCGTGGACCATTGCCCCGCCGGGTGTAGAGGAACCATTGACTTGTCACAAGAGGCATTTGCCTCCATTGCTGATCCTGATTCTGGTGTTATAAACATCTCTTATCAACAGTACGTACCATATATTATACATATTATTATATCCATCCATCTCCTATAAATAAAAAAAGAAAGGACATATATTTAAAAACGAAAAGAGTAATTGTTGATTTGAATTTTGCAGGGTTTGAAGGATGACTCGAGAGTACATTCATTTATTATGGGTGCACCAATTCGGAATAAAATAATTCTAGCAATCACAATTTTGTTCCCCATTTCAATGTTGGTTTTGGATCCACTAATATTGCAAGTGGGCAAATAAAATTACTAAAGAATAAATAGTATTACACAAATATTTTTTTTCTCCCCACTCATTAGTAACCTTGTTGTGGAAGCATGATTTCTTTTCATGGGAATTATATGAGAATGATGAATAAGATCTTTGGTTCCTGAAACTTGAAAGAAAACGCTATTTGTCGCCCAATTATGTAATTCAAGCATGCAAAAACCCAAAGTGGTGGGCACCCATCAAATCATGGTAAAAGTTGAATATGATGGAACCCAATAATTACTCATACGAAATGAAAACCTTATTGTGGTAACGTAAAATCTTAGGTTAAAAATTTTAATAAGAAGAAAGATATGTCATAATTAAAGTTTATATTTGATACATGTTTAATGTATAATATTTAAATGTTATTATTTATTAATAAATATATATATATATATATTTGCGCATTTAACATCATGTATTAATGTGTATAGAAACTATACGTTAGGGGCCTGGATTAGGGACCTTCTTCCATTGCAGTTGGTGGTTGTGTCGTGGGCCGATGGTTTCCAATGGCTATTGTATGGATGACGTTTGCATGCATATATGGTGCATGGTCCCTCTTTTAGAAAGTTAGGAATGAAAGTAGAGTAGGACTAATTAATGAAAGAAAAGGAGGGGAATGAGCTGTTTCCATAGCAGAACAAGAGGGCTGCAAAATTAAATGCCTTGTTAGCACTTTCTTTGTTTATAGGTGGGAGGGTGAGAGTTGATCATTCCCCTTTTTATCTTATTAGATAAGGATGAGTATATAAAATCAAAATAATCCTTCAAAATTGATTGACTTCTCTTCATTTCAATAGATATGCTTTCAGTTTTGATCTTAGTCCATTAAAAGGGATAATCTATTTAACTATCTCAATCCATTTTCAGTATTCAAAATTTATAATCGAATTCATTGAAAAATTAAAAAAATAATAATATATTTTTTAAGATAAATTATATATTATTAATGTTTTTAAAATATACTTTATTCAAATCAAAATAATCGATTGAATTGATTAAAATAAATTAGTATAAGTTATTTTCAAGTTTTTATTATAATTTGATATCGTTCAAGATAAGTTGGTTACGGTTATTTTCGAGTCTTTATTATAATTTGGCTGATTATTTTTTATAAGATTTTGATTATTTCGATTTTTAAAATTTCAAGTTTATTTATTTAAGAAAAAAATGAAAAAGATTTGGGTCAAGTCATTGGGCATTGGGCCTGTTCTTTGATCAGCCACCAAAAGGTCACAATGGACCATATGCTATTCCTTGATGGGCTTTTTTATTCATGGCTCGATAATAAGAATGAGGGAAGTTGGTTTCGTTTTGGTACTGAATCTGGAATAAAGACTGTCAAGCAAGGGCAGTATTGGAATATTAAGCACCAACCGACTAATTATGCCGGTTTTAAAACTTGTTGCTATATAAAAAAAATCAAAAGCCCTAATTCCCCCAAAAAACAGAAGGCGGAAGCAGCTGCTACGGCCTCTCCTCTTTCCTCCTCTTCGTAACGCACCAGGTTCAGATCTCTCTGTCTTTCATTTTTTTAATTAATTTTGATTTAATTTCTTTTGTTCTTTACTTTATTGCAACATTTAAAAAAAAATATTTTTGGTTGTTGTGTTTGGTGTTGAACTGAAATTTGAATAACGTACGAATTGTTTGATAGGTTTTCTTTTGAATCCCAAAAAAAATGTCTCGCGTGTACGTGGGTAACCTTGACCCACGAGTCTCGGAGCGAGATCTTGAAGACGAGTTTCGTTGCTTTGGAGTTATTCGAAGGTAGAAGATCGTCGTACTTTACATTTTTATTTTTTTTTTTGTTTCGTGTTCCTTTGAACTGCTACATGTTACACTATAATTGTCTGTAATTTGAGCACCTTTAAAGTTTTGATTTTGTTGTCTTAATTCCTTCGAATGCTGTGTTTTGATTTGCTAAATGTTTCTCTTTTATCTTTTTTGTAGTGTATGGGTTGCTCGTAGGCCACCGGGTTATGCTTTTATTGACTTTGATGATCACAGAGATGCTGAGGATGCAATCCGTGAAATAGATGGTATTCAGACCTGATCCTCTTATATCACATAATGGCACTAGTTGCATCTTCATGTTCTGTATGGTTAGTTGTGATTCCTTTCTGGTTGGATGGGACGATGCTAGCCTTTCTTGTTAAAAAAAAAATGGATAATGCCCTGATTAGGAGCTACCACATAGTTATCGGGCTACTCTTTCTTTAGTAATAAGAAAGTATTATGATGGAAGTCATGATTTTGGGATGCCTCTGGTAGTCTCCTACTTCTGCAGAATCAGGTGAGCTCTATGAAGAATGTACTTCTGCAGTTCTACAGTTCCATGTTTATTTGTGGAGGAAGTGTGTACATGTTTGATCACAACTGAGCTGCTATTGTTGCCAAATTTGCTAATAATATGGGTCATATTACAAGGGACCCTCACTCTTTTTAATTTACTTTATAGTTAGATTTATTGTCCATAACCATCTGTTTTTATGTTGTTTTTGACATTTTTCCAGTCTAGTTTTATATCTTAGCTCCATAGTATGTAAAACTTGTAGAGGGGTCATAGTCTTTACCTCTTTTGTTCATCTAACAGCAAGTTTCTGATTTCTTTTTCTTAATGGCATCTTTAATGAGCATGAGCTTATCATTTGAGATTCGCACTATACACCATGCCTTATAAGTCGTGGATTTTGATCAGGCAAGAATGGCTGGAGAGTTGAGCTTTCTCATAATTCTAGAGGCAGAGGTGGACGTGGAGGTGGAGGTGGTCGTGGACGCTCTGGTGGTTCGGATTTGAAGTGCTATGAGTGTGGTGAGCCTGGTCATTTTGCTCGAGAATGCCGTATGCGTGGTGGTTCAGGAAGACGTCGCAGTCGCAGCCCTAGATATCGCAGGAGCCCAAGCTATGGACGCAGGTAAGGCCTTCAAACCAAACATTGTCTTATCTTTATGATTAAATGAAGTCTTAATTTGGTTGAATGACACTTACCATTTTGAAGCAGAAGTTACAGTCCTCGTGGACGATCCCCAAGACGTCGTAGTGTCTCTCCTCGTGCGCGTAGCTACAGCAGGTCTCCACCATACCGTGGTCGTGAGGAATTGCCATATGCTAATGGGTGAAGCTCCTTGAACTTTATACTAGTAGCTGTAAATGCTTTCTTCTTGTAATTTTTTTCACCAATAAGTAAGGAAGTGCATCGAGCTGATTAGGATTTTGTCACCTGTACTACACATTTTGACCATGCTCAGAGCTATGTTCATCTTAGTTTTTTTTTTTTTTTTCCTTTTATGTCACATGGTTTTGCATTATGATATATGAGTGTGAAATATTGGTACTGAATTTGGTGCAGAAATGGTGTAAGGGAACGCCGTCGAAGCAGGAGCTAAGTAGCACAAGGATGTAACTTTTATGTGAGGAGACTGGGATTAAGTGTGTTTATTGTGTTTGGACTTCAGTGCAACTATTTTAAATTGGCCCTCAGCCTCTTGGATTTGGATAAGTTTCTTTTAGTTTCTCTTTATTCTATGATGGTTTTCTTTGCTTTACTTATGCTTAATAGTCCTTTTTTCTATGTAGGAAAAAAGTTGCTTTAGATGGCCTTTATAAATTTATTGAGAAATCATTCTGGAAGTCTGCTAAAAAATTCATGCTTTTCTTTTTGTGTTGAGGTGTCTTCTGGGTCTGCCTCATTGGTTTTCTGCTTCTACACTCCCCTGGGATTTACTTCTTTGCTGCCCGGCTATGGGATCTTCAATTCTCGATGATTGTGGGTCCCATTTGGCATCATCTCTAGTTGCTACTGTTTGAATGAATCTCTCCAGCTGTGATGCACATACTCTAGTGGCATTTCTTTACTTTATCTTAAAAGGAATGAGGAGCTGCGTCAAATGCTTCTGGCAGGTACTTATATCTGTTCTACAGAAGTTGATGTTTTAGGGTCCTTACATGAGTGGGATTGGTAATTCACAGATATAATTTCTTTGCAAACTTTTGAAAATGACAACAAAAAAGATTTAGAAGGATGCAAGGATATTTTACTTACTGTTTTTGTAACATGTCTTTGGTCATTCAGCTGACAAGCAAGAATAAATTTGGAGTCTTCTACTTCTATTGGGTTGGAAAGTTGGGGAGCCGAACTTGCTTTTCTTCCTAGTGTCTTCATCTAGATCCAGATGATAATACATGATAAAAAAAGAGTGTTTGCTTTTTTTTTTTTTAATTTACTATTTGAAGTGAGTCTTCTGTCAACACTTTTTGGGGGCTACATGAAATGGGGTTTTCTGGGATGGTTGGCTTTTAGCTGCAGAACTTGATGATCTCTGAGCATGTCCCCGCAAGTTAATTATGATTCGTCCACCCAGCTATATATTGGGGTCTCTTCATAGGCTGCAAAACAAGTATAGGTGAAGTGACAATGCCTGTTCTCTTTGGTCTCTACTGGAGGATGGTAAACCTATCAAAATTTGGTGGTTGTGTTTGTGTTTTAACAGCACGGAGCTTATCTCTCTCCACATGTTTATGGTCATTGCTTAGGAATGTTAATCTTCATTGCGCCCCTTTGAATCTCTTTGCTACAAGTGAGATGGTTACGCAGCTGGACCTCATCATGGTTTTGGCCCTGTGGAATATATTAGACTCTGAAACAAGAGCAGGGATAAAGTTTTTCATATTAGGTTTCATAGGGTTCAATCATTTCAGATTGGGAATTCTTCTACTTTGAAAAGTGTCTTGATGAATTCATTATATTTTTCTGAAACTATTTTTTTTGGTATGAATATGGTCAAATGAGGGTCACACTTTTGTTTGTTTTCATTGAATCAATTTTTACCAAGTTTCCCATACATGAGTGGCAAGATGATTGCAATATACCCTTATTCCACTGAGGGTCACCTTCAAATTTACTCTCCTGTTGAATTCTTCTCCCAAGGTTTAGATCATGTTATTGGTGGCTTTGTCAGCCTCCACTTGGTTATTGATATTGAAACTTTTTAAAGTCCAGCAAAGACTTTTTCTCCCATTTTAAATGAGGGTGGGCCGGCCTGTTAACATGATTTGTCATTAAAGGCAAGGGGTGGTTGTAGCCTAATTAAAGCACATTCCATTCCAAATTGGCATTTTTTCCAGGCTTACCCCACAAAAGCGGATGCAAAATATCTTCCTTTTCAACTTAAATCCAATTGCGTGTGTCTGTACTGTATGTTAAAGCAAGACAAGGTAAAGAGGTTGTCATTCAATCTACATATGATTATGTTTCACTTGTTTTTTGGACCAAAAGAAATAGCGCAATGCCAAGTAGTTGAATCTGCTTTTTGCCTAATTCAATCAAAATATTACTTAGGATCTATCAAAATATTATATTCGGTTTTTTACTGTGATATGATATTATAATAATATAAAGAATTATAAAAGTTAAACGAGTTTGAATGGAATATTATGTGATGGAGTTAATTAATTACAATCATAAATTAGGTTAAATCAATGAAAATGTTAGATGAAGTCTTGAATCATACGTAACTTGATTACGCTAGATAATGAAAAGAATTGAAAGTGAAATTATTTCTTATATGACTCTGTGGAAACCGACGTGGCAAGAACTGGTTGGGTCGTGGGCCCCAAAACAAACTGTTCCAAACTGCCAATAACGAATCGTGCCTGCCTGCCTCCGAAGGCTAAAATAAGAGAATCAGAGGCAGAGCAGCATGTCTAATTGTCTGACTCGGGATCATGACTCACCATTTCACGCAACACAAGTTTGACAAGAGCAACTAACTTTCATTTAACGGCAAAGTGTTTTTTGTTTTAATTGGTCCTAGGAAAAAGGAAATTCAAAAGGGGGAACTCCGCCAAATCTGCTAAAAGTATCTTCCTTTCTTGGTTGCCGCCTCCAAAGTCATGGCTCTCACGTCCTTTCATACTGAACCCCTTCTTCCAAAAGTTCATAATTTGTTAAAAAAACAGTAAACTCACTGCCATGTGAGCTGTTTTTTCTATTATTTTATGGATATATATATTATTTCTTTCGTTGCTTATTAGAGGGAAGTCAAAGCACATAAAGCCAACAAATAGTGCAGAATTCATCCTTTCCTCCCCACCCCAGTTTGACCCTGCATCCTTCCTTCTGATCTCTTCTCCTTCTGCCCCCCAAATCTTGCATCTAATTACGTCAAGATTCTTTCTCTTTTTGCAGTGAAAAAGAGCTTTTTTGTTGGTATTTTACTATGTTGGTCGATATGACAAAAAGTAAGAAAGGTTTTCTTAAAGATGGTATTTTCAGATAATATCTGTTGCAGTAGAGCTGCAGCCATTTCTCTGCCAATGGTTGTTTTCACTTTACGTATGTGAGTAAGAATTACAAGGATGGAGTCCAGAAAAGAGAAACAAGTGAGGTAATCTCTGCCACATCCTCTGTTTTTCATTTCCCAATTTCTTTCTTCTTGAAATTTCGTTGATAGGGCCTTTCTTGAGTTCTCAGGTTCAACAACAATGGCAGTACACATCTAGAGAAGCCACTGCCAGTGTTCAAAGCAACAGCTCCTTTGTTGAAAACTGAAGGAGGTCTTAGTGATAGAGATAGTGGTAGCAGAATTCCCAAATTTGGAAAGTTTAAGGTTTTTCCAGAGGATCATGAGCCACGGAGGGAGAGAATTCTGGATCCTGGTAGCGAAATTTTTTTGCAATGGAACAGGATTTTCCTCTTCTGGTGCTTAGTAGCTCTATTCGTTGATCCTTTGTTTTTCTACCTGCCTTCAGTAATAAACAAAGACAAATCATCTTGTATCGATACTGATTTAAATTTAGGAATTATTGTGACATGTTTTCGGACACTTGCTGATGCATTTTACGTGTTGCATATAATCATCAAGTTCCGGACAGCTTATGTGTCGCCTATCTCCAGAGTATTTGGGAGGGGTGAACTTGTCACCGACCCAGATATGATTGCCAGGCGGTATTTGAGATCAGATTTTTTCATAGATCTAGTGGCTGCTCTCCCTCTTCCTCAGGTACTTCTACAGTATGTTTCTCCATCAATGGTTTACAACGTTGGATTTATGTTCAATTAAACCAAATGGTTTAAATTGGAGGCCTTCGATGTCGGAATGGTCTGTTTGTTTATAAATAGAATTCAAAGATTAAAGTACAGTTTGAAATCATGGAAAGTAGCTGAAATTGATGTAAATGTTGCAAGCAAAACAGCTGAAATTTGATAAGGTTATATGTTTCTTTCACAAGGTTCAATGTTTAGTCTTGAAGTTTGATAAGATTAACATCAGTTTATTCCTTTTCTTGTTTTGCAGATTGTGATATGGTTCATTATACCAGCAATCAGAAGCACCAATGCTGATTATACTAATAATGCACTTGTGCTGATTGTTCTGCTCCAGTATGTTCCTCGATTGTATCTGATCTTCCCTTTAAGCTCTCAGATTATCAAAGCCACAGGAGTCGTCACAAAGACTGCTTGGGCGGGGGCTGCATATAATCTCCTACTTTACATGTTAGCTAGCCATGTATGTAATCGTTTCTTACTCGAATTTCATCTCTTATCAGTCAAGTGTCTATCATTGTTCCCATTTTTTATTGTATCCTTCCAACTTTATGGAGTATGCATACAATGATATGGCTTCTCTTCTTGTAGGTATTAGGGGCATCCTGGTATCTATTGTCAATTGAACGACATGCAACATGTTGGAAATCTGAATGCAGAAATGAGACTAGCCCTCTGCGATGCAATCCTCATTACCTTGATTGTGCCACGTTGAATGATGGCCGTCGCCAGATATGGGAAAGCAGTACTCTTGTGTTTAGTAATTGTGATCCTAGCAATAATATCAGTTTCGACTATGGGATTTTTCAAAATGCTTTGACAAAGAAAGTATTCTCCTCAGGCTTCCTTCAGAAGTATTTCTATTGTCTGTGGTGGGGTTTGCAGAATTTAAGGTATGCCTCAAGAACATGATGTACAACAGACTACCTTTATTTCTGTTCTAAAGGTTTGTATAATATTTAGTTGGATTTATCCCTGATAGTTATAGGTTCCATTTTTCTCCATGGAACAGTTATATTTCCTGCTTTGCTTGGATGACAAATAAAAACAATTACGCTGTCCACATACTTTATTTTATGGAAAATTTTGATGTATAACTCTGCTTTCTGAATTTTCAGCTCTTATGGACAGACATTGAATACAAGCACATTTGTATGGGAAACCTTGTTTGCCATACTGATTGCCATCTTGGGTCTGGTTCTGTTTGCCCATTTAATTGGAAATATGCAGGTATTGCGGAACCCCTGCATACAATTGTTACTGCTTTTGACATTGGATCAATATATTCAGTGTTAGGATTCAATTATCACACATATTCTTCTATTGATGTCTGTTTTCTTAGTGGATTGAACCTATGGTTTTTCTCCCTTTAGACCTATGAATTTGTGTTTAAAAGTTGTTTTTCATAGGATTAATATGAGTTCCCTCTGGTTAGCTTATTTTCATGTTTCATGATGTTCTTACCTGTTTTAAACTTTAGCAGAAACAGTGTGCTCTCAATGGCAATAAGGATGCTCAACTACTAATAATTTGTTTTTTTTTTTTTTTTGGCTCAGCCAAAAGTATAGTTGTTTACATATAAATCACTGAAAATACAGTGTTGAGGTAGCATTGAAGCTATCCTGAAAAGTATAACACCTGGATACACCTTGTGACATCTTTGTAACACGTTCATTACATCTTATAACTTGCTTAGGTGCTGATCATACATTTATTACATCTTTGTAGCACAGCTCTGTTCAGGCTTTCGAATTTTTGAACTGAAATCTATCTGATGTAACAAATGGCATCAGATAAGAAATAGTAGCAAGGATTTACAACTTTTTGTAACTTGCTTAGGCCTTGATTATATACTCATTTTACATCTGTATGACACAGCTATCATGCTTTCAAATTTCTAAACTGAAATCTCTCTGATGTGATGAATAGTATCAGAAAACGAATAGCAATATGGATATTCCAACTTCTTACAAGGCCTTGATCATATAACCAATAACTATGTTGCTATGGCGTGCAGACCTACCTACAATCCATCACTGTGAGACTGGAGGAATGGAGGCTCAAACGACGAGACACTGAGGAGTGGATGAGACATCGCCAACTCCCTCAAGATCTGCGAGAACGTGTTCAGCGCTTTGTTCAGTACAAGTGGCTTGCAACTCGAGGTGTGGATGAAGAATCAATCTTACGTGCCTTACCTCCAGATCTTCGTCGAGATATCCAATGCCATCTATGCTTGGACCTTGTCCGGCGTGTAAGTTCTTCATGCTAATTTCATTTAGATTTAGTCCTAAACGTCTGACTGCTTCCAATGAAATTTCTTTACCATTGACTTTATTGCAATTTCAGGTACCCTTTTTCTCACAAATGGATGATCAGCTACTAGATGCCATATGCGAGCGCGTAGTATCCTCCTTAAGTACTCAAGGAACCTACATAGTTAGGGAAGGTGACCCAGTCACAGAGATGCTTTTTATTATCAGAGGGAGGCTAGAGAGTTCAACTACAAATGGAGGCCGGACAGGTTTCTTCAATTCAATTAATCTGAGACCAGGTGACTTTTGTGGTGAGGAGCTACTTTCATGGGCACTGCTTCCAAAATCTTCGCTGAACTTGCCTTCCTCCACTAGGACAGTAAGAGCCCTTGTTGAAGTGGAGGCCTTTGCATTAAGAGCAGAAGATCTCAAATTTGTGGCCAATCAGTTTCGACGTCTGCACAGCAAGAAGCTACAACACACCTTTCGTTATCATTCTTACCATTGGAGGACATGGGGTGCCTGCTTCATTCAAGCGGCTTGGCGTCGACACAAGAAGAGAATGATGGCCAGGAACCTCAGCGCGATGGAGTCCTTGTCATATCCTCCTGACGAGCAAGCTGCTTATGAAACAGAACAAGAGGAAGAACACACTCTTGCACCTTCGAATTCTTCCCAAGTAATACAGAATTTAGGTGTCACGATTCTAGCTTCAAGGTTTGCAGCAAACACACGGCGAGGAGCTCAGAAGATGAAGGATGTTGAAATGCCCAAGTTGCAAAAGCCTGAAGAGCCAGACTTCTCAGAAGAGCCAGATGATGACTAGTTTCCCAACCCTTATCTGCAATGGTAGCTGAAAGGAAAATCCCCATTGGTCCGATGGAGGAAGAAACTGGTTGCTGTGAAGGACGATGGTTGTCTATAGTCACAGTAATACTTTTTCTAGCCTACACTCTTTAATTTTTTTGTAGCACGACTGTTCTAACTCTGTAAAGTAATATTCGAAGTTATGCATAGTTAATTCAATTGTCATAGTGCTATATTACCATCAGGAGTTGCAAACAGGGAAAGTTAATCTGATAAAATTTATAAATTAATAAGGTTATTTTTACTCGACTTTTTTGTGTCCGGCCAAACTTTTTAAAAAATAACTAAAATGTTTCAATATCATATAATAAATAGAAAGATATTAAAAAATTTATAAACATGACGTTATACATCTTTTTAGATTAATCTTTTTCTAATAATTCCGTGACATTTACGTTTTTTTTTTACTGATGCCTTTTTTTTACCTGGAGGCCTGTGCTAACAACATTGATATGACATTGTTAGGCTCAAGTTCTTATTTCTAAGATGATCCCCAAGCACAGACTGTAGAATCCCAACTAATTAACTGCTAATATTTTCCTCCGCTAAAAAAAATATATGCTGCAGATACTGTTTTTGAGAGAAACAAAACCAAAAGGTTAAGGGGACAAGAGGGAAGCAGAAGATCTTAATCAGAATGATTTCAGGCCCTACCAAAATACTACCCAACTTCTCCTGCAACCCGAAACCCTTGGCCTGCCTGCCCTTCCTCCGTCTCTCGATGCGGCTTCTCTAGATCAGAAAATCTCAGTGGAGTGGACCATAAAAGAAAAGTCAAGGAAAGGATCAAGTTTGTCTTGAGCTCCTGGGAAACACAACTCATTACCACAGCATTTGCAAAGAAACGGAATCAGCATATGCCCACCAAAGATCTCTTGGCCCCAGCCATGTCAACCTTTTTAATGGGAATGTGATGCACACATGAACGAACTAAAACCTTCAGCCACCCCCACCACCACGTTTTGGTTCATCCCCTTTTGCCTGCCGACACTTTACATTATTCAATCACACATGTGCACATGCCAAATATGAACAAATTGCAAACTGAAGGCAACAAAGATCAGAAGAAGATGGAAATTATTTGTTATATTAGATAGAACACAATGTACAAGAATAATGTTTTACATATCGCAGAGTGAACATGGAATCTGAGAACCAGAAAGGCATGAAGCAAGCTCATTCTTATGCCTTGCTCAAGCTTTTCGAACTTTACAAATACAAATATGGCTTGAATCTTTAGTGCCAAAACCACACTCAAGCAAGAATCAAGAGTGATGTATGAAATGGGAAATACAAATCCTACCTATAGCAACAACAATGGTTCAACGGCCTAAGGAAGAATACAATGACCACTACCCAATGTGAAAAAAAATAAAGATATAAAATGTAAATAAAAACTGAGACTACGGAGAATAGAGTTTTGATGAATAAAAAACTTCTATTGGGGCATCTCAAAGCTGATATAGGAAATAAAACTTTGGTCACTGAACTGGATGGTACCCTTAACCATTTGCCTGAAGGAAAAGAAAAGTTCAACTGCACAGCCAAAAACCAGCTTTTGTCAGTCGATAGGAAGAATATTGGCTGAGTTTTAGCACCTTAAGCTTTCTCTCTAGCTTCCATGCAGTGTTAGCTCATCTGCTCTCCTATTAAATCCAGACCCACTAGGAGAAAGGTCACCCCTTGGAAGAGAAGGAAGTAGAAATGTACTCCTTGCGCCGCTAACAGACTCCTAATGGAAGCTGTGAGTAGGAGGAATGCCAGAGTGAGCTCTTTCCTGTATATCTTATTGACCCTCTTAACAGGTGTAGGAGCCACTTCTTTCTGTTCCTTTAATCGGTTTAATTCAGTGAGCTCACTTTCTGAAGCTCCTCTCTGGATTTGCAGCTGGTTCGTTGTCTTTGATTCCCTCTCAACAGCAGCCAGTAAGTCAGATTCTGATGACCTGCCAGCCTTCTTGGTGACAACCCACTCATAGGAGCTACCCAACTGGAATAATCCAGATACCATTGCGTTGAATTTGGTCACAGACATGGTGTTTTCAAATAGAAGGTAAGGGGCAATGAAAGGGAATGATTTTGGGGCTGGAAGGATGTTGAG
Organism: Theobroma cacao; assembly: GCF_053813885.1. Taxonomy (NCBI): domain Eukaryota; kingdom Viridiplantae; phylum Streptophyta; class Magnoliopsida; order Malvales; family Malvaceae; genus Theobroma; species Theobroma cacao. The sequence continues at coordinate 490,015 of NC_142647.1, forward strand.
GAATGACATAAACACAGGTACATAACAAATGACCCAAACAGGAAGCTCAGCCTCTGGTACAAACATGGTTAGCGGAAGAATTATGCAAAACAATGTGAAGGAGTAGAAGGGAAGGATAAGTTTCCTCAATAAAAAGAATAGCAGTATTAAGTTTGCTTTCTTCCATATTGGTATCTGCAGAATTACAGCATTAAGGGTACTTAGTATACTATAAATAAACCATAACCGCCAAAGATTGGAAGTTGTGTAACAATTTACCTTGGAAGTTATGATTGCTGGAAGGCATAAGCGGAAAAGGTGCATAGGTCCTGAATGCCAGCGATGTTGCTGCTTCCTGTATGCTTCATAAGACTCTGGGACTTCACAAAGGACCTAAAAGTTTACACAGTAACTGGCTGTTGTCAGGACATTCCCCAAATCTTCCATAAAAAAAAATCCTTAACCATCAACTTCTTTTCCATTTCATTTTTCAGCAAGGAGTTATGCACTTAAATTTGATCATTTGCAGCTATGATTCTTAAACTGAAAAAATTTATTGATAAGCAAGACTGAGCCAGATCAACTATTGCGACACATAGTTTAAATGATGCATGTATCTTAATCAGTTTTGCCAAATTGGTGAAAGTAGACCATGCAATGGTAAAAATCAGAAAAGAGAAAATTAAATGAAAGTCAATTTGAGCCAAAAGGGATTAAAATAGTATAACATGAGGGTACCTTTACATCGTTAAGGAAGATGAATTTCCAGCCGTTGAGATGAGCGCGAACAGCTATGTCCATATCCTCTACAGTTGTCCTTTCAAGCCAGCCTCCAGATTCCTCAAGAGCTTTAATTCTCCAAACACCAGCAGTTCCATTAAAACCAAAGAAATTTAAAAATACACCATTAACTTGCTGTTCAACTTCAAAGTGGAAGCATAAATTAATGTGCTGGAGACGAGTCAACAAATTCTCATCCTTGTTCACAAAAGCCCATCTAGCTTGCACTAAACCTAACTCAGGATTGTCCTGCAAGATAAGGGAGACATACATAGTAAAAAGCCTGATAAGCTGATTGAAGGAAAGAAACTAAACTAAAATGATTCTGGCTTGTTTAGCTTCACCTTGAAATGTGGCACTGTTTGCTTTAGAAAATCTGGGTTAGGTTGGAAATCAGCATCAAATATTGCTACAAACTCATAGGCCTGTACATACTCGCAGCTCATTGCAGACTTAAGATTCCCAGCCTTGTAACCAGTTCTTACCAAGCGATGTCGATAAATTATGTTAATGCCCCTTTGGTTCCATGTCGCAACCTCCTCTTTAATTAAACACTGGATGCTTTCGTCATCAGAATCATCAAGAACTTGAATCAATAATCGATCCTTTGGCCAATCAAGTTGGCAGACGGCAGAGATAGACTGCTCATATACCTGTATTCACTATTCCATTAGAAAGCTAGTCTAAAGTAATAGTCACGAGAATAGCAACATAATTTGTCAAAATTCTTTTAAAAACAGCTGTTCAATTATTCTCATGCCAACAACAAAAAGTATTTGCCTTGCATACAATGAAATCATGTCCAATATTCTTAAACGTCTAACCAATTCGTAATTATTTGTTGAGATCCAATTTATTGAATGCATTCTTTTACTTTTCACTACAACTCTATGAGTCTGTTAGATCATTGGTAGAAAAAGAAACTGCCAGGCATAGATCAGTTTATTACCTCCCTCTCATTACACATTGGGATTTGAACAAGAACCATGGGGTACTCATAGCCTGATCCCTCGACATCATCTGACTTGAACGGATCCCCCACAATTCTCGGCTTAATCTTCTTGTATTTAATCCAAAAGCAGCCCAAGCAAAGTATCATACGATCTGCAGATTGGATAAGGAACAGAGCTACACAAAATTTAGACAAAGCTTGAATTAGCGGTGCAATGTACTCGGCCCGAAATGACAACCAAGTAACATAAACCAAGTGGAGCAAGCCCTGGATATCACTAGTCCTCGGAATGTGCAAACCGGGATTCTGAAAATAGTGCCAACCCTTGAAATAAGCAGCAACCTCAAAAGCGAGAATTGTCAAGGAAGTCGCCAGGAAGACTTTAATGACTGTGAAGAGCAGTTTTCCTTTCCCCAACTTTTCACTAGCCAGAGCAACATCTTGCCTGAAGATCAACCTCCTCTTTATGGTACCAAGCAATGCCCAGAAGAGTGTAGCAATCCAAGCAACACAACCGACAGCACGATGAGCCTTGAGAAGTAAAACCCAAGTCACTTGCTTGGCATTCTTCCCTCTGCTCTTTTCCACAGGCCTGAATGCAGCATCTGGGCCGTCGATTTCTACAACAGAGTAGTTCGGGTTCTCCATCTTTACTACCACCGGTGTTCCTTTCCTGGTATCCTTTGCCCACCAATTCGAGAAATCTAATCTTGGAGCCATTTCCTGCACGGTGGGTCTTACTCTTTACTTCAACAGGCAACAAGCAGCCAAAATGAACAACCGTGCACTACCCAGAAACAAAAACAAAAAACAAATACAAAAAAACAAAATCCCAACAATTGTTCAGCACTCAGATCTCAAAAAAAAAAAATCAAGTAATGAACAAGAGCAATTGCAGACCCAATTACCAAGAACCAGGATCCCCAAATTACAAGGTGAAAGGAGTCAGCTTGAGGCTCTCCATTGTAGAGAAAAATGTAGCAAGGGAGAAGCGAAGAAAACGGAGTGTCGGAGGTTGTTTGTAGTTTGCAGTAGCTAAGGGCAGTCTAGAAGACAAACCCAACATGGGAAAACAACATGAAGAGGAAAGGTATCTGCAGCTGTAAGACCCCCTAACACCACACCATGCGGTTCTTTTTTTTAATTTTTGTTTATGGTCTGATAATCCAAACAAGCAAACCCCTCCATTTTTAACGTCCCACCCAGAATTTACTCTTTTCTTTGGCGCACATATTTTTAGCTTAAGAATGGAATCTGCGAAGCCAGTTAAGAAGCATTAATTAAGCAATACTAGAAGACACTGACTAACTTAGATTGGACTTCCGTCGCCAACACACACTCCAGCTAGACTAAGAAGTAAACAGACACTCCATCATTAAGTCACAAAGCAAAGATCTAGACGCAGAAGGATTCGGATGCGGACCAAGTTGTTTTAGTCTTGACCAAAATAAATAATAATAAAAATATTCCTACTGAACAAGGGAGGGAGAGAACATGGAGAAATTAAACAGCTAAACATGGTCATCCCTAGCAAATTTCTAACATAAGTTACCTACTTAATCTTATTAGTATTAAAAAATAGTAAAATAACACATTTTGTCATTCACCCAAAAAAAAATTTAATTGTATTTTAGCACGTAAATACGGTATACGATATAATAACACGCATCATATATTCTACCAATATTATTTTGATTAATTCTTTATATAAAAAATTTCATAAAATTAATTACATATCGTAATAAGGCATTAATGATATAGTAAAAAATGTAACTTTTTTTTTTTTTTACATTGTTTGTTGGGGTAAAGATGATAATGTTTCACGTTTACTGTCGGTTACATGCAGTAGGATAAGAATATTCTCTTGTTCTTTTACGTTGTCTACTTGCCTTGGCATAATTTAATATTTTGTAAAATGGAAAAACAAGAAGTTAAAATAATAGGAAAAAAGAAAAGGACGAGACATTGATTTGGGGCCCTTTCCCGAAATGTCATTATTACCCTCTGTCGGAGCATGGCAACTTTGGGAATGAAGCACCCTACGGAGGGAGCTGGATTGTCTTTTCACCCTTTCAAACAAAATTCTCCTTCGGTCTCAAATTGTATACATTTACTTGTAAATTTAAATAAATAATTTCACATTCTTATTTCCATTGAATTAAAAATAAAAAAGAATTTAAAGATCCAATCTCTTTTTTATTCAGATTTTTTATACATAATAAATAAATAAATAAATAAAACGTCCTAGTTGAATGATGGTATTCCAAAATTAATAAATGATGAGATTTATTATTAAAAAAAATTTTCTTTTGAAAGGCTACTAGGATCATCCTTTGCACCTGGGAAAGCAGCGTATGATAGTAACAATACTTAATGTCATAAAGTAGCATTGATATTTGCTAATTACAGAAAACAAATTTTTTAGAGAATTAAATAAAAATAAAGAAAGCATTAAAATGTCAGGCATCTGGAAGCTTAATAAACAATAAAATTTTGTAGAGGTGCCATCATTGGGTTCATTATGTTCATTATGTTAATGATGGCTTCACTTTATGACAAGTAAAACATAATGATCATGAAAGTGCTTAGTGTAGCAACTTGACAACTTTGTTGTGGCCTAATGTTCTCAATTTTTTTTAATTTTAAAATCAAGAATAAATCCTATGTACATTTATTTCAAAATTTTTGCATGATTTTTTTGATTAATATCATATAGATAATTTATGTTTTCATAAAAAAATTAAATTATTAAATACTTTTAATTTTTTATTAAATAAAATTAACGACATAATTTCGTATACAAACCGAAGTTATTTATGTAAAATTAATTCAAAAAATTAAAAAAAAAAAAAAACACATGGAAGTGGAGGTAACCCTTTTTCTACTTTCTTTGTGTTTCTCTTTTTGATTTTGGATAACATGGAGAGGTTTCTTTTTAAAGGTAGTGGTTATTATGGTTGAATTATCTCAGCAATTGTGTGGAAAAGACGTTTGATTTTGGGGTTTAACGCCCATGCAATAGCCCCCCTCCATCTTTCCCCTTTGTTTTCTTTTCTTGCTCCCCACTTGCTCAAGCTCTGTACAGTAATTAATTTAATTAAGATGGTGTGTCTCGAATTAAGAAAAGTAGTAATTAATTTTTTGATTAATTTAGAAATACATGTCAATATCATTTTTTAATTTATTTTTGTCTGGATTTCGTCTGTGTGTATTATTACTAATCGAAATTTATCTGATCTTATGATCAAAATTTTTATATTAATTTCTGTGAAATTAAAAGAAAATACTGCTTAAGAATGTAAATTATGTAAAAAAATTTATGTATGGGGAAGATTGGAACGTGGAGAGGTGGGTGTGTATTAGTTGTTTTGTGGGACACCAATTTGCATTTCATGTCTAATTTTGGTCAAATAATTTTCCTCCATATCCAATGTTGTCTACCACCTCCCTAGCAATTGAATGAACCAAATTGTCACCATCAATCATTCACACAACAAGGAAATTAATGAAAAGGAAAAGAAAAGAATGGTGAAGTTATCCCATTTTTCTTTTATTTTTATTCATTTAATAATATCATTCTCTGTCTCTTTTCTTGCATTGGTCATTGTTTTATTTATTTATTTATTTTAATTGGGGGTGTTGGGCGACTATTTGCAGATCCGTCATCCCTTGCATGTGATGCCAGATTGTGCAAACTAACCAAATCCAAGAGGATATCCATCTTAAAAATTTGAGCAACTCTGAGCTGGATTCTCTATCTTTTTTTCCCTAGGATGGTAAGTAGCATTATCCCAAGCCTCATAAATCTGCTGCCATTAATTAAATACTCCTGATTGAAGCATGTGTTGATCATGCTAAATCCCAGTTTTTTTCAGAGGCAAACAGTCACAATTAATTAAGGAACACAACTAGTAAAAGCAAGAAATATCGAAGACAGCTCATTTTTCTTTTTGTGTTGGTGACAAGAATATGAGATGGAAACATACAGATAGCTAGGTTTCTTTTCACATATTAGCATATTCCCCCCCCAAAAAAAAAAACAAAAACCCTTGAACCAGATGTCGGTCCAGGACTTGAAACATGTATAAAGATAAACTCCACTTATATCGTTTATACCGATAAATTTCTATCTAAGTATGACGATTTCATTTCATTTTTGTCGTGGAAGGAAATCACATCAAGTTATTTGCATATATATTCCATGGACATGAAACATTTACTAACATTGTATATACAGCAATGCACATGGGAATTTCCAAATGGACAAGACTGCTACCTATGCGCATGTTTTGTTGTTTTTCCAAGATCTCAAACTCATGGGAAAATAATAGTCGGAAGAGAATGAATTCCCTGCAAATTTTTGGATTTGAGGGGTCAGCGGTGGAAATTGATTTCCAAATGACATGAAATGATGGGAATTGACTAATTTAATCTCTTGTTTTAACAAACAAAAGAATGGCTGGAATTTCCTTTTCGAGCTCGTCAAGCATCGAATTTGCAAGCAAAGAATGATGCACAAAGAGAGAATTCGGAATCAGAAGAAGACAGCCACACGCACGCAATACCCTACTTGCCATCCGGACCCCACTGGCCACTAGGGATGCCGATGCCTCCCTCCCCTAACACCCCAATTCTTTTGTCGGCGGAAAAACCATAAATAATCAACAACAAAAGCAACTTTGGTGTAAATTAACTAGGTTGTGGGTGGACCTCTCTCTGTATGACCACAAGTACAAACCTATTTTACATTTCTGTTCATGAGGTTACGAGATGGTCAGTCCTCTCCTTGAGGTTTCGTCCACCGACAGAATCCATAAGAATAAAAATCTGGTTTCTATGTAAAACTTACTTATATATATATATATATATATATATATATATTACTACAAAATGCACTTCTCAAATAGTCAAATGATTGGATTTTTTTAAAGAGTTCTTCTCTTGCTCTATTGTATTTAAATCTCTGTATAGGAGGCTAACGGTGCTCATTAAGCTTAATTAAGTAGTTTAAGCTAAATATGGAAGGGCAAAATGCATGTGATTGGATTAATACTAGTTCTAATAAAGAAACATTTAATATATATATATATATATATTTTTGCAATGAACCGAAAAAGTCAGACAGGGACAAGGTAAATTAGAACATTGGGTTAGTTTTTTGACATAAGAAACATGTGATCCATGTTGTACATTTGTAAGTAAAAGCAGCAGTTAGATCATGGGTGAAAGTGACATTAATCCACATCAGGATAACAAATGCATGTGCAGTTCCAGCAAATTAGGCACTTCCGACGTCTTGGTCAAAAAGGAAAGACAAAGTACTTCCGAACTGTAACAGGTAAAGAATTACTACAATTATTGGGGTTGATACCCTTCCAGATTTTTCTGCTGCAAGAGTTAGGTAAGTAAATGAATACATTATCCATGATGATATGATCCCAAGGCAAACGTGGGGACAGCATACAAGTTGCATCAAGTCACAATAGGAGGGAATGCATGCAATAAATGTATCAATATTATTATAGACCATGTTCCCTTCTATATCCTTTTGTTGCTTTTCTTTGCCCCTGCCGAACCTCCCTTACTTGGAAGAGTTGGGTTCTTGAGTGCTAATTTAAGACAATTCTCCTACTAAATCAATACGCTTAAGGAATGGAAGATTGATAAATAATCAATTCATGATCCATTTGATGAATGACACGATTGGAAACTTGGAAAAGAAACCAGGAGTTAGAAACCTTGTAGGAACCCTTACTTTCGATGAGCCTCCAGATCCAGCATCAGTTTTGGTGGTTTTTTCTTCTTTTGATTATATTTGGCATATGAATACCACACACCACCAGCCGTGTTGATAACCAATCCAGTAACGTTCAAAGCATGTACTTGCACCCCACCGAGTAATATGAAACCAAGCGTCTGAGGAAAAAGGGAAAAATTTAGTCTGTCATGTGATCTAAAATTTTACCTTGTCAAGAAAAGATGCATGTTCCATTCAATTCCAGGAAGACATGAAGAAACGATGGGATTCAAAATTCTTGAAAAACAGTTTTGGGAAAAAAACTGATTCAGATATCCACCTTGCATCCCTTTTCCCCCAGCTTAAGCAGCAAAGTTACTTACCGTGGACCCTACGCCTTTGAGTACTCCAACAATGGTTGTAGTAAGAGCAGAGTTAACTATGGTACACAAAAACATGGTGTAGTTAAGGGCAATGCCCATAACCAATGAAAGAAGCAGGATCACCAAAAAAGAGAAAGAATTGCTCTGCAAACATAGACAACTGATGTTAGGAATCAAATATATGAACTGCTAATGACATCCAACGAACAGTACACCAACTCACAAAGGCTTAATTCCCAATTTTGACAATCAAAAATTTCAAATATTTGGGAATCAACTAAGTTCAAGATTTTTATTTTATCTGGTAGTATGATATGAAAGGAATTCGTTTCGACATCCTATAGAAAAGTGGGCTTAAGCTCTGTAGAACATAAATTGCTGAAATGGAGAGAGGAAGCTAGGGGCAGTCAACTACCCTATGTTAAATGTGCAACCGAAATAGTGGATACAAGCAGCAAAAGATCAAAATTCATAAATAATGCAAATCATTGTGGTAATGGTCCTAATGGAAGTTGAAGTGGTTTTTAAGATGTCTTCCTTTGGGAACACAAACAAAAGTAAATGTATGGAATGATATGCCAAGAGATTACTTGTTTAAGCACAAGGTGCTCTGAAAACTGAGGGTGAATGATGTTTATGCAATCTAAACCTCATGCTTTTCTTGATAGGTTATGTGCCTTAAGAGTCGCTTATCTCACCTACACTGTAGGTATCAAGAAGGTCTTGAGGCTAAATGTTATTGGAAATTTTGAGTGACTAACAATTCATTCTTTCTCATACATTTATAAATTCTGGCAAATAAAAGATACAGCTTAGTGCAAAAGAAATTTTCACTTGGTCTAGTGCCTTTGGTTTGGGCCTAACCATATGAAAGTGTCACTGCAACATAACAGAATCGCAAATGAATAACAATTTAAAGAAATGGGTAAAGATCCTGACCTTTGCAAATAATATTGACAAAGAATTTGGAAACTCTCCTGTCGCTATGATGAGAAACAGCAAAAATGGAAGAGAAAGAAAACTGTTATAGAACATTATCTCCACTGAAGAAAGCCCATCCTCTACACCAGACTTCTCCACCAACACAAGGTACATGGTCTGCGTTTTAGTTTAAACTCCACTATGAGAAAGCAAACTCTATGCAGGTCATAATGGTAAACCTCAACATGCAACGCTAAAGCTGGAACAAGAACATTCATAAGCACATAGAATTTTAAACCCAACCTGGAAAAACACAGAAGTTAGGGCCATGCTGTATCCGAAAAGGTCAAAAGAAAAATCTCCCATTGCAGCTACAATAACTCCTGCAGCAGTCAAAAGTACTGAAAGGGTCACCTGAAAATTGACAATGAAGCAAGTAATGGCTGAGATTCTTCAAAATCAAGTTCAATAAATCCGATATTATAAACTTTATGTTGGGCATAAAAATGCAAGAAAACCCTTCAAAAGTAGCAAATCTCAATTCTAAGGCCAGCTTCCTTCATCAAACAATTCTTCTAGGCTCAAGAAACAAAGTGCAAATGCACACTAGCCAAGTTAATCATATTCAGGACTAACAAACCACAAGAAACCAACAAATCGAAAGTGAAAAGGGAAATGTCTTTGACACCTTTAGTTCAGCTCTGTTTTTGTTGAGACAAAGAGGGCAGTTGATACTTTATGATGCATATCATGCAATGCAAACTTTACTAACAATTGAACTGTAAAATAGCGGTACTATTATAAAGCTTAAGCAAAGCATATTATAAATCAAAAGCGATTGACACGAAGTTGTGACATAAACTTCAAATGATCTCCTTAACAGTCCTTTAGAAGACCCAAGCTCCCAGTCAAATGCAAAAATCACATCACCAAGAGATCAAGAATTTTTTTAAGAAAAAAAAGGAAGAAAGAAAGGATAAGGAGTAACTAAGGTGAAAGCCCATCAATGAAATGACAGCACAAACCTGAGTTGTAGGCTTTCCCTTTCCTGAAAAGAATCCAGCAATGAGCACAGCAAGTGGTGTGAGCCTCTTTATAGCAATATACATAGGAATGTTAACGCCTTTCAAGCTTGCAAGAGCAAATGCCACATTAGCATTGTAAAATAGAGAAATAGGGAGAAGCCTTTTAGCTGTCGTGATATCAATCCCTTTAGCTTTTGAGTAACCCACTTGCCGGCCGAAGTGAATGAGCAAGGCAGTCGCCAATTGCTAAGACAATCAACACAGCAAGTAAGTTCCTTTTCGATAAATTCCAAAATTGAATATGCCCATCATTTTCTCAAAAAGAAAAAGACATACCTGCACAGTGAGAAGGGTCATGGAGTGCGCATACTGCATAAGAATTGCCTTATTGATGAAAACCATGGCCATCGAAGCAATCCCATATGACAAGGCCGCGGACAAACTACATTGCAAAACAAACCTTCAGCTTTGTGCTTTAATAATTCTTATCCATCATTTGCATCTTGTTTATGTTCCCCAATGTTTTTTTCTTTTTCAGTTTTCTTAAGGAAAAAAAAAAAAGGAAAAAGTAAGAACAGTACTTTATGGGCAAAATAAATGGTAACTCTGACATCTAAAATCTTACTGTCGGAACAAGTACAAGGCAAGATTTACCTTAAAAAGGAACTGCTTTCTGCATCGCTGCGAGTGTCCATGACTAAGACCGAAGATCACGTTTGCAAAACCAAAAAGAACTTGACCAGCAGCCAATCCAAATCCAATCACATCGTCTAATTAACAAATTTCTAAATTCCCCAGCTCAAAAATTTTAGTACTTTAAAAACAAAAAAAAGGTATTCCTGCAACTCAAAGAACAATCAGAAAAATTGGGTCTTTGGAACAAGCTCAAATCGGGGAAAAAAAAAAGGAAACGGGAGTCAACCCATCATCGGAATGCAAATCACCTGACAGGACTGAATTACATAGTCACCCAGGGCTGGTCTCTGTCTTCTTGAAAATTTAGAGAAACGTTGGATCGAGTGAAAAGGGGCTTAGAAGAGTTGGAGAGGGAGAAGAAGTGCAGTGAGGGTGGAGTGTGGGGATGGCATATCCAATAATAAAGTAATAAATAAAAAATAAATAATCACCGTTAAGAGAGGAGAAAAAAACAAGGAAAGGGAAGGGAGATTTAGCATAGAAGGGTTCACAAGTGGCGATAGAGTGGAAATGGGCTCGGCTGGGAACAAAAGACATCGCCATCAGGATCACCTGGGCTGCTCCCTCACTGGTTGGCTCCTTTCAAAACACCTATGGAGCTTTGGCTGTTTCGTTGTTGCACCCCCACAAAGCCTCCAACAACTATTAAATACATATAGGCTCTCATTTCTCAATTTGTAACGGACCCTGCAAACATGCAAGCTTATCCCGTACCACTAATCCACTCTCTCACTCTCTCTATGGTGCTTCCTAAGTCCTAAGAACAAGCCTTCTTGTTGTTTAAGCCCAACAACAAATAAACCAAACTGGCTCTAATACTAATCCTAGAAGCACTGTTAGTTGCCTTATTTAATCAAGCTAATCATAGTGTAGCTTTCTTGTTTTAGATTTCTTTTTTCTTGTTTTTTTATTCATTTTAATTATAACATGAAATAAATAAAAAAATGAAAGCGATTATTGTATATATATTTTTTAGATTTAAGAGAAAAAGATTCGAATCTTATTTTTAACGAAAATTATATACTAATTAATAAATTAAATGTTTGAATGTGTAATTATTATATATTAAATGGTGATAATTCGATTATTTTGAATCTATCATTTCAAATTAATTATTTAGAATCTATTTTTAAATTTAAATAATTTGAATTGCTGTTGAAGTCAATTTAGATTTGAATGATTAATGTTTTTCGATTGAATTAAATTGAAAAGCAAATCAAAGGAATATTTGGAATTCAATCCATTTAACCATGTTGGTAATTAACTATGGTTCCGCCCCTGAACGAGAAAGGGTAAACTACGATGCTAATTAACTATGGTAGGTGCTTGGTTTCGTGAGAATATTTAAGGACTTGGAAAGTGATCAGAAACGCATTAATTTAGACGGGCGATTGGCTCTATCTTCACCTTCAGGCTAGACCCTGCTTGGTTCCATAAACAAAGAAAAGCACAGTAGATTAAACTTCGGCGTCGAGCCCAGAAACGCTGCAATGTCAAATGCAAAATTTACTCCAAATATGCCCCACTTCCTCAAGCCCCTCTTACCAGGCTTCCACAAGCAGCTTGTAAGTCTCTCTCTCTCTCTGTGCATGTGCTGTGTGCCATCTCTAAGAGCTGCATGCATTCTTTGCAGTCAATTCCTCTTTCATTTTTCATCAAGTACTTAAAGGGTCAGAACTGTGAAAGAGCTGTACTGAGGACCTGTGGTAGCAGAACATGGTCCGTCAAGCTTAAGGGCCGGAGATTTGAAGATGGCTGGGAAGAGTTTGCTCGAGACCATGATTTATATGTTGGCGATGTCTTGGTGTTCAGAGATGGAGGAAACATGGTGTTTGATGTTATGGTTTTTGACACGAGGAGTGCCTGTCAGAGAGAATATCCACTGTTTGCTATGAAAGGCAAAGACCAAAAGAAAAGTTCAGCAAAAAGATTTGGCAGTAAGCTCTTCCCTTCCATCTGACAGGCTCCTTTTTCCCCTTCCATTTAAAGTTATAATTGCTTAATAACTATTGCGTTTTGATGGTTTAGAGCAACTTGAGAAATGTACAAGCACTTCGTTCAAGCATGAACACCCTTATTTTGTGGCAACTTTGAAGCCTAATAACCTGAAAGTTTCTAAACTGGTTAGTGCCTGTGTCACAAAACAATATGCCCAAGATTAAAGTCTTGGGTTTAGGCTTTCAAGGTTCCAACCCTCACAGTTCTATTTCATAGCAGAATATTCCAAGAAAATTTGCAAGGTCCAATGGTCTGACTGACAGATTCTGTGAGATGGTTCTTGTTGATCAACAAGGGAGATCGTGGATAGCAAATTTACGGCACAAGAAGTCAGATGGCCAAGTCTATATTGGGCGCGGTTGGAGAAACTTGTGCATTGCAAATAACCTCAAAGAAGAGGATTCTGTCCTACTTGAGCTCATTGGAAACGGGAAGAAACCTATATTTAAACTTGGTATTTTTAATTTATCCTTTTAGCAAAAATTGCTTGATTCATGGCACAAGTCATTGAAACATATATACTAGACACGATTTTCTTGGAATGGGATTTGATTGATCTCAAATGTTACTGATCGGAAAAATAATGTCTTCGAAACTTTGTTTCTTCAGAGGTTGCAAGAGATTCTAGTGCCAAGACAAAGCCAAATCATCCTGATTCCAAGGCCGGTAATTGGAGCTGTTTCTGTGAAGGATCGAGCAGGTGCTGACAGTGAATTGCTATGTAGTGAACAACTGAGAGATCTTTTTGTGTAAAGTTATAACTACAACTTGGTTTGCTTTTTGAGCAGTGAAACATGGTTCCCGTATAACATGTACTGAGCAAAAATGTTGTTTCTTGTATCATGTATTTCATGTAAGTCCCATAGTGCATGGAGCAAGTGAAGAGATCTTACAAAACTTATAAGCAGAAAGTAGTAAACAGTCGATCAGTTTCTTTTTTTTTTTTGGTTACAATGATAAAGGTAATGCCAAGGTTGGATACGTCAACTAATAGCTTAAACATTTCGCAAGACTGACAAGTAATTCAAGGGCTGAGCTAAAATTATTAGCAAAGGAATTCCTGCTAATGATTGTGACCATATCCTTCCATTTTGTAATGGTTATGGGCCATCTAAAAATTGGTACAATAGAATCTGAGATTTCTGTAAATAATGAAGCCCCAGATGAAGAAACCCAACTCATTCTATTCTTTCGATGATGGGATGATTAAAAAAATTATGAACAAAATAATTAGCGAGAGAATGCAGCCAATTATTGCTAACTGCCATCTGCTATTTCAGCTCTCTTGATCCCATTCCCTCGCTCGTGTTGCAAGGATAATTCACGTTTCACACCAGAGGTTCTGGTGGCTGGAGATGTCTCATCTGAAAATGAAAAATTGCTGCTGCTATCCCCTGCAATTGATGCACTTGGTTTAGAATCGGCCATACTGATGTCTTCTGAGTCTTCCATTACATAATCAATTGTTACTTGCGAATCTTGCTCACAGCTTTTTATGTCTCTTGTAACTGATAAATATTGCTCCACTTCAACCATCTTCGTACTTTCTGGGTGTTCTCTTACAGCTTCAGAACTGGCTGCAACAACCAGATCTTTATCACAGCTGGGAACCTTCTTCGTATCAGAACATGGCTGAGCACTATTTGTGTCCATATTCTCTGGATTTTCTCTCGCTGTTGTAGAATCAACCCTATCCATATCTGCACCATTTACTCTACTGGCTTTTGAATCAATCTGGAAAGGTGACTCATTTGAACAGATGGAAACCTCCTTAGAGAGAGATGAATTTGACTTAACCACGTCACCATCCTTGCGTCCATGAAAAGCATCACCATTCATTCCAGTAGATGACTCAACTCCATGTCTCGGAATTTCTGAATGCAAACTACCATTTAGTGACAGGGAAGCAGAATGATTACGAGAATTAACAGAATCTTTTCCAGGTACACATTCAATTTGTTCCTTTGGACAATGCTCTAGTTCAGCTTTCATTGGTTTCTGTTCATCCATCCTTTGAGTTCCAGAGGTTCTAAGACATGATGGGCGTGCAGAAACCCTGAACAGAAACAGTAAAACAGCATCAGTATAAGGTCATGAGTATTAAAGATTATGTGAAGATAATTACACATACAAGAAAGCAACAGGAATTCTTCTTGAGGAATTGGATTTTTTCATATTTTGGCTGGGGCCAAAGCACAGGACAAGAATATTAATATGCATTTCTTACTCAGTCCCATTCATGCGCGTGCACATGGGATTCTTGTTTTGACAACCAAAACCTAGGGATCTATTTATAAACCAAAAACCATCTGTGGCTCTCTTTTAGAATAGATTTAACACGATTCCTCTTTCATGCAAAACAACAGGTCAATATTAATAAAGTCTTCAGTTACAGGTACTCGATGACAAAAAGGATCAAACAGAAGTTAAAATTTCATAACAAGTAATAACTGCAACTTTATCTCAACAGGTTAATTCACATGTACCCTTCAAGATTTATAGGGCAGAATCTATACACTTTTTCTGATTAGTTAGTAACAAACTCCTGTAATCTTTTATAATTTGAATGGGCACTCTAGCTATCAAAATATCAGGTTACAAGTCATTTACAAAGTAAACCATGGCTACAAAGTAACCAAAGCTCGAAAACAAAGGGAGAGAGAGAACTGGCTTTAAGTGCCAGTTGAGGGGGGAAAAGTGCACCTGCTATATAACAGCATATATGCTCCCTGAGAAAGTACCTCTTCCGATTCAACCCTCGTAACCTGGAAAAAGTTGCAGAACAGGTTAAGAAAAAAACTGTGAATTCAAGTACACTATACATGACACACAAATTCTTTTGTGTAAGCATCTACTTCATCTTCTAAATATGATTGAATGGGGATGGCACAGAACCTTGGCATAAGAAAACTCCACAGACAGATTCCTTTTATAGGCAGACAATCACAAGCAGAGAAGGGAAATGGGTGGTAAATGCATGAGTGAGAGAGAGAGAGAGAGAGAGAGAAAGAATACCTTACAGTCATCAATTCTATACCAGTTTCCACAGAAATCTTTTGTGTAGCAGATGTAATGACCAAAAAAGGATGCGTTCAGCATATCCAAATGGACAACAACTGCATAAAGTTTGTACACATTGGAATCATCTCCATCTTCACTCATATAAGGGGTAAGATCTAAGGTCTCAGGAAAGCTAACTCTTTTGTTGAGTTTCCCAAACCGGCCACTCTGCAGAGATTTTCAACAGATATTACAGATATTATAAAACAAAGCTTCAATATTCACCAGAAAAAGGAAAAGACAAGAAGCATCCACTCCCATGTCAACGAATGCCAACAAATAACACATGCATTGAGCAGTAAAATCCAGTGCTTGCACTCTGTTTTGTACTCCTTTCGAGCAGTTTTGACTGCCTCCCTACTGCCTTGAGCAGTTTTTAAATGAAATCTACTTTATTGGCTGAGCACAAAAAAAAAATAATAACACATGCATTATGGTTTATGGATGTAATTAATACCTGAAATCTTTTTAAGGCAATGGTAAGAACGTTAGGAGCCCATTGTACGGTAAGGCGCTTCCATGCCTTGACATAGTCATTGCAGCTGAAAAGAGGAATAAAACACCACAATTAACACTATATCCAAGAATGTGATCAACTGAATAGTACACATCAAAGTATAATAAAAACTAAATTATATACTTCTCAAGGCCAAGTGAAGGAGAAGCAATCATACCCATCACATTTGTACATATTATCTCCATGAAGCCACTCTTTAACAGTAAACTGATCAAGGCATTCCTCCAACGATGAAGCATCTCCATGAATTTCAACAGTTAAATCCATCATATTTTCATATTGACTTGAAATCTTATCGCAATTTGTACAAAACACCTAAAAGGTTTTAACAAGATCATAAAGTATTATACATCAGAATACAAACTTAAGCATAGGAAAACACCAAGCAATATGACTTATAAAAAAGATTCAAGGCAAGATCAACAGAAAGTTTTGAAGTTCAACTGCAGAAAATTGCTCACTTAGTTATGGAGCAACATTCTCATTTACTATGAGTTTCTAACTCATATAGGTACTCTATCTTGGGGAACAGCTATATTAAGAAGCAAATTGAAAAACAGAAAATGCTCCAAAACATTGTTAGTAATAGAATCTATAGATACTGTATCTTTAGCAATGGTGAATAACCAAATTTTAATAGCAAAGAAGAAAAGTCAATGGTTCTACACCAATAGCATACATCACCTGAGACTGTAGATGACCACCAAATATATGCTGAATAAGGGTTGTCTCTTGAGAGCTGGGATCAACAGCTTTTTCTCCACCAAATTCATCAAGGCAAACTGATTGCATTGTATCAATAGCAAACCTGCAAAAAAGACAATGAATAATTACAGATAAATCTACAAGGCCACAATTTCCTCAAGTTAATTTCAAGAAGATGTCAAAAGAAGATGCAATTAAATACAAGTGATACTACCTCATGAATTCATGTGCATCCTCCTGTCTTCCATAACCAAGATTACCTCCAATATTAGGCAACCGTGAGAGAATGTTAATTGGTGAAAAAGGATGCAGACTTTGGCTTGATCTTTCGACATGAGTTTGAAATTCGCACATAAAGCACCAGTCATTACGTCTGCCTAGAAAATAGAAATGACAACCATAAACATCAGATGTTCAAGAACCTAGAGATGAAATTCTATCAGTTCTAGTTTCTCAATTTACATTCTTTCCGATGGCCTTTCTCCAACAAGTAAGCGACAAGTGGTCGAGTGGATACAAGGCATTGCAGAACCACATTGGCAAAGCAGCTGCAGAAAAAGAAAAAACAGAAAAAAATAAAAATAAAACTTAGAAAAAAGGAACCTAAACTCATCTTGTCTAATCAGAAGTCCCAAGAAAAAAAGAAATGAATGTGGTAAACATGAACCTGTTTCCACAATTTAAGAGTCCACATGGAGGGAATCCTAGTTTCTCCCAGTTAAAAAGTTTTACAAATTCATCATATGGAAAAAGAACCTGAAAGAAAAATGGAACATGAGTTTCAAATTTACTTCTTTCTGTTTTGAAAAGGGTCAAAAGATTCACCTTTCTTGGCTTTCGGATAACCTTAGAGGTTCCACTGGCAGGAACCAGAGCAACTCCTAAAAATGGTTTTGTGCTTGCAGTCTGTGCTGAATTTACTTTGCACTCTGTCTTATGCCCAGCCTTCCAGTGCACCTGTTGGCAAGCCGAGGAGCTGAAAAAGAGAGCCAATGTAATAAGATTAAAACCTCCAAATGATAGATGTAGTGTAACCAACAGTACATGAATTAAAGGTTTGTAAATCAACGTGAACTAGGATGTTAAACAGACAACTCTTGTTTTCTTATATTGAACAAGGAATGCAAAATTTAAAGTCAAGAAGCATTGAAACTAAGAGGCATTTTGTTACTCATGCATATATGACTACAAAAATGACATCTATCTGTATAATTGACTGGGGGAGTGACAAAAATTTTGTCACTGAACTTGCTGGGCATCTAATTTATTGACATGTTCAGTGTTTAATAAGTTCCCATTCAACCTAAATTGATCACAACAGTACTTTCATAGAGGAAAAAGATGAAGAAAAATTACTTATCCAAAAAGAAAGAAAGAAATATGAAGCATAATTCCTAGAAACCCGTCTAAATTTGATAGCAAAAGCAATTCTTTTTAACCTGTAAATCAGAAAATGCTAAATAAATAAAACATGTAACTTAAATAGCTTTAAAAAAAAAATCCCAATCATAAGCAATTAAGCCTCAATGCAATAATATTACCACTAAACAACAGTCACAGAAAATTTGAAAGGCAGTCAATCACTAGGACGATTAAACAAGTATTAATAACATTAAAAAGAAAAAAAAACTTTTTCCTTAACTTTTCTATTCCGAAAAGTAAAAGAAACAGCTCCAGCAATCATGGAAAAACAGTAATAACCACCGCAAAAATCAATGAAGGAGGAGGATCACGCAAGAAGGAAAATTCTTTTTTTAAAAAAAAGAAACAAAACAGAATAAAAAGAAAAGCTTTTACCAATAACGAACAGATTTGCAACGAGAGCACTTCTTGGAGGCGGGATTAGAGCAAACGGCGCAAGGAGAGAGGTCTGGGTCCATGGGCATTGAAGGCACTGTTTGGTCACGATCGAAATTGGCGTCGACTTCGAAGTACTTCGACGCCGTGTTCTTGAGCAAGTGGAGAGCCCCCAATGCGAATATAAAAAGCGTAAATATGAATTGCAGGAACCAATTTAGATCCACCGTTATTCCCCCGACATGCATCTACACGGCCTCCTCGATCCCGATCCTAGGGTTTTTCTTCATCGATTTTTTTCCTCTTCGCCTCCACTCTCCCAACCACACTTTTCCCCCCACCCTCACCCAATTTATCAACCTCTTTTTTATAAAACTATTAATTACTCTTACTCTCAAACACCCAAGATTCAAAATTAGCCAAGGCTTCACCTTTTCCTACTACTTGTGTAACACGTTAGAAAGGAGGAAGCCAGGTAGCGTGAGGGCTTTCGGTTACGCAGAGGAATTTTTTGATTTCTTACTTGAAAAGAAATAAGGCCTTTTGCCCCTGTTTACTTACACAGGCAGATGCAGGTTCCACACGCCCCTGAAGGACAGCAAGCACGCCGCTTTCAAGCTCTCGGCCCTCGGGGCAGTTGGGCCCTTCGCTTCTTAAGGCTTAAGCCTTTAAAGTGGGATAAAGATACCTTTCTTTACTAGTTTAACTAATACAACTAGTGTTAGTAAAGGTACTCAAGAATTATTATTGCCAGTCACGAGTTTCGAACTTAGCTTCACTCCATCCAATGGCTTTTTTTTGTCAATAATTTGTAAATATACAGTGAAAAACTCATGATTTAAGTTATTGAATATGAGTCAGAATATGTTGTGTAAATTATCTTTTGATTATGTAATATGAGATGTGTTTTAAATTAAATGTAAAATATAAGCAAAAATTAGGTGTAAGTGCACACGATCGTAATAAGTAATATAGTGATAAATTGAGTTTGTCAATCTCTCGAAGAGTTGATTTAATTGTTGTTGCTAATTACTAAAATTAAAAGAAGCTAATTTTATCCAAATATCAAATTTTAAACAATGATTAAAATGTAATGTAATTAACTAACTTTAATCTAAGAGGTGCAAAGAACAAATTGAGATAGAAGTAATAGTCTAACAGTCTAGGATTATAGTATCCTTTAATATTTCACTTGAAATTGTGTTTGCTTAATTACTTAATCTCAATAAAAGTCGATGTTAGTCTAGAATCTTAAAATATGTGTAATTCTCCGTCGAGATATTACACACTTACTTAACCTAATTGAATCACTATATGTTTATAGGAAACAACTAAATTAAATTCTTTAAGCCAAGATTTTAAAAATTGACTATGTGTGGCAATTAAATGTATGTCTACTCTAATTGCACATCAAAACACTAAAATTCCTTTCTAAGTGTAATGAATATACATTACCCAAATCAAAGTCTAATTTAGACTAACTCTCAAGTATCATCTAAATACCTAAACACATTTAAATGGTGATCAAGCAAATAAATGGGGAATAAACTCCAATTTGAGTAAACATGAATATTTTCATAAAAAATAAGCAATAAACTAACACAATATCCAAGCTACATATTAAAATTCACCATAATCCTAGATCAAAAATTCTAGTTAAACATATTTAATACAAAACTCAATTTATTCAGAAAAATATTCATTTCTACAGCAAAGAAGAGAGAGATGAAACTAGTGTGAGAAAGTTAGGCTGATGTGGATGATACAGCTCTCAAGAAAATCTCACTACTCTTCTCCCTTTTCTTTTTTTGTGTAGACCAAATCCCTCACTTTTTTCTATATTTTTGAAAAGCTGTTCTTTCCATATCTTTCTCTTCCCAGATCTTCCCTCTTTAGCCCTAAGAATGGCTCTTTTTATAGCACTCTACATGGCCCTCTGATCTTAAAGATCGGAGGGTCCAGCCTTCTTCATTTAAATTAACGCTACAACGCTAACTTCACTACCAAAGGCAGTGTTGTTTCACTAGACAGCACTGTAACTTTGAGAGTGTGGTGCTACAACACCAAGCATACTGCCTGGTGGAGGGTTTGTGCTACTGAGGATAGCGTTGCAGCGCTACAGACTTGGGGCTGCAACACTGATGATACTACCTTGTAGAAATGATGCTGGACAGTGCTGCAGCGCTGAAAGCTTGGTGCTGCAACGCTGTAAGTTCTGTTTGGTAACGGGGATAGTGCTGCAACGCTATACTTGCTGTTTCTTGTTGTTCTTCCTTGAAGCTGCCTAGTGCAGAGTAATGAATATGAAAGTTGTATCCTTTCCTTTTAGCTTTCAATGGTCTTAGAATCACATTGATTGGACTTTTGTAGCTTGAGTTATGTCTGAAATATTATTGCATGTTCGGTGAAGTATGCACTTGACCAACTTGTGTAATTTTTTGCCACTTGACCCCTTCTCTTTTAAAGCCTTGAAAACATAGGAACTAAATTAGCCATAACTAAAAATAAGCATTCTTACCATACAAAATAACTAAAATAACTTGAAATAAAGTAGCTTAATCATGAATTAACTAATTAAAGAAAAACAATGAAAACTATTTATAATTTTGCCTAAACTCAAAGACTTAGCCATTTTATCACTCAAAATATGACAAGATAACTATATAAAATAGAGTTATCAAGATACTCGATAATAAGTACTTAATTAATTATTTTATGTTATCCGATTTGATTAAGTAATGCCTAAGTGGGAAACAAACAGCTGGAAACCATGGCTAATACTCCTTGGAAGCCTTGGGCTGTTAGGCTTTCAAGGGGCAAATAAATCTGGATCAGTATGGTTGGGGGTCATGCCTCACACCATGCTTACATTAAATTACATTAATTCCATAGGAAGGAAAAACATAAAGGTTTGTAGTCCTAAGTATAAATTAGTCAAAATAAAACATGAATCACTCATTAATTATAGTCTTAATTTATTTAGTACTTTGGTTGTTGGCAGCAAAGAGTTCCTTCTTCCTATCTAATCATACCATATGAAATTTGGGAAAACAATTTCATTGCATTAACATATGAAATTGGGTAAATGGTTGAAAGGATTTGCTCGTCTCTTTCCTCATACTGAAATATTCTTGGAATTGAAAAGGGTTAAAGAAAACACCTTTCTTATTAGAAGCCTGCCCAACTTTAGGTCCAAGTTGTCCTGTTGAACCAGACCAAGGCTAGCAATTAGCATTAATTTTAGACCACAGCCTGGTTTCATGTATCAATAATGACATATTGGCCCAGAGCAGAAAACATCTGGGCTTGGTTGAGGAACGATCCTGAAGATGAAAGAGTTTTGGGTCCGATAGCTACACTGATAACACAGATCGAAAATGCTGGAGTTTCCCTCTCTGCCTCCACAAACAAAGCTCAAAACATGGTGGGCTTTAGAGAAACGAGGAAAGCCAACTGTTGGGGAGTGGGGAGGGTTGGTATTCTGCTGCACAAGTTAAATGCATTTGCAGGAAAATATTTTCTTATTGGCTTTGTTTAATTACAGTACGTCTGGCATAGGCATTGACCAAAAGTACTGTTTTTGTTTGTAATTGGGCAGGACAATTTAGATCAGGATCGTGTCAAGTGCTCACATGGCTACCACATGCCCAAATAGCAACACCAAAATCCATTGGGAAACCAGCTAAATTTGGATCTCAGGCACCTACCTACGTTAGTTTTTTTAGCCTGTTTTTGTCTCAGATACAATGGAAACTCCGAATATGCACCCAGCAAATGTCTTCCAAGGAGGATCAAACTTTTGTAGTTTACCAGATACTGTGATGCAAAGTTAGACCAAAAGCACGAAACTTAGAAAGAAAACAATAAAGAAAGCATATTGGCAGCTTAACCTTTATTGTCTAATCATTGTTGGATCTAGTTAACCTATTTGGAAAAATAATAAACTAGATATTGAAGTCGTTAAAGGTGGCTACTTGGGTTTGAAGAAACAGCATAGAATTCTCCCATACTCACATTAACAAGATCTTGCTTCATGCTCAAACTTGCTTTGGGTCATTAACGTTAATAAGAGTTATTTTATTAACGGTTAACGAAGCAAACACAATTTCTATTTTGTTACACGTGACAAAAATGTATACATAAAGTAAAAAAAGGGTAGAGAGACGCCGACAAAAGATTTTTATTCATAAAAATTATAAAGGTATTCAACTTGTTTTTATTCTTCATGTGTTGGATGAAGCTTTGTATTTAGTTAAAGGAGCCCACTTCATTGCCTTCTAAGCATCCACCCAACCCAACCCATCCCATCATTTAGACATAAATTTGATTTGGAAGCCACATGTGGAAGACACTGCCGTTCCGGATGTAATAATTGTGAATGCCCCAAACCTACTGAATTTGGTTCAGGGAACCTGCTTAATTGCCTTCTCTTTTCGGAAACTACAGTGTTGTTTTCGTTTTAGAATTGTTTCATATGAGAAAGGGGAAGGTACCAACTAATGGAAGAAAAAGATGAGAAGAACACAAAGCCACGATCACTCTCTATATGTCACTTTCCATCCTCATTGCTCCATAATTATTTAGTATTAATTACAACTTTTGTTTTTCTTCTTTTTCTTGCATTATGGAGGGAGGACATCCTCTTTGGCATCTATAATTATTCAATAGTGGAAGCCAATTCAATTAAAGCACTCGTTTCCTTGAAAGCAAGACAAGCTTTTAGTGCTTCTGTTTTATCATACGAAGAAAGGGATGATGGTTGAATAGGCATACAACTATGTTTGTGCTTGGATTATCAAGCAAGCCTTAGTCTTTGTACATGGGAAAAGGAGAGAAACTTTACTTTGAAAGAAATGAAAATGACATGCATAACTTATTTGTCTCGTCGGAACCAATCATCCAAGTAAAGGCATTAGGAATTTAGGGCCGTAGGGTAAGAAAACCCGGAGTGGTGTTGCCCACTAAAGCCATTTTTATACACTTACCAAAGCTGATTATAAAGACCCCATAGCAAAGGATATATATCTCCCTCTCATCAATCATGAATTGACATGAAGAGCCCGACGTGTCTTTTTTATTTGGTTTTTCTTCCGTACTATTAATTATTTATATTTATTAATATATAGATATCGTTATATATCACAAATCTCATATTATAATATAAGATGGAGTAGGTCACTTAAAAAATATCTTTCGAATTAAAAATGTAGGCTCTTGATATCATGCGCCTCTATCAATCATTTTTATAAATTTTTTTTTATCAAGATTATAACGATGTAAGAAATTGGACACGTGTCATTTTAATTATGTATAAAAACAATCACTTATTGTGTAAATATCCACTCTGGATAATCAACATGTCGAAATGAGTCTGGACTTCTAGTCACACGTCCAGTGATCAATGTTACTACAAAATGTGAAGTGACAGAAGTAAACAAAAATGTAAACAGTTAAGATTTGGAAGGAGGAGATGAAAAAAGACCTAGGAGATGCGAAGAGTACAGCCATGGGCAACAACGATTTTTGTCTGGGAGTTGTCCGGTGGCGGCAATCTTTGTAAGGCCATATCATATCGGCATCAGCATGGGTAACCTCCGGGGTTTGTGGGTTGGGTGTTTTGGTTTTTTCTTTGCCCACCCTTTTTAGATTCGGTGCTTGTACGGTTTTATAATTACAAGTAGTAGCATTTTGCTTTTGTCCTTTGCATAAGGATTTAACATCACCTGCTCCAAGGTTTCAACTGTAGATCCTACCCAACATGGGAAAAGTAGCCTTTTTTGGGTTTGGTTCTTTGCTTGTGGTCTCCAATTCTAGTTGTTGTTTTGCATCCAAAGCTTTTAAGTTGCTTCTTCCTATCGATTTGGGCACGTTGAATACTTTAGCTGTGATTCAGAAGTCATCTTAGGACAGTATTTGGGGTGACAGTTGGCTTGTTAAGAGCGCGAACAATAATTGTACTATTTTAAATTTTATTTGAATTCAATTTTAATATATTTTAATTTTACTTAATTGAATTGAATAATCAAAGAATCATTTATCCTTAATTCCATATAAATGGAATAGCTAGAAAATAATTTTTATTTTCTAATATATGATTATTAGATGTAAAGGTCGTAATTATTGAATTATATTTTTATTTGTCTTAAACATAGCATAAAAATTCGTAATTTATTTAATTACAAAAAGGGAAAAGAAGTAAACATTCCTCATTTTTTATTTAATTTATTTATTTTATGATTTTGGTTTAATTATAAAAAAAAAAAAACTCATCAGCAGTCAGAAAAAGAGTAGTTTGTAAATGATTGAAGAATAATGGATTAGTTTTAGTTGTCATAAAAAAAATAACAATAATAATAATAGTAGATTACAGGGAAGCATGTGGGCCCCACAGTCCACGTTGGTCCACCTGCTTCGGGCCCGTCCAGTCCAAAAGTGTGTGACACGTGAGCACAATTCTTAGTCTTTTAACACAATTAGTTAATTAAGGATCCAATCCCAAGTCAATTTGTTTTTTCTACTTCTTTGAACTTCGAAAAATGAACAGGGTCCAATCAAACACGTCCATCTGTTTATTTTTTTTTACATTACCACTAGCTAGGAGGCACGTAGCGGAAGAGACATATCCATGCATGAATTTTGGCGTTCCTTTTGTCTCATCAACCAATCAAAATCAAGCATATAAAAAAATTTACCCATTGGAATATTTCCCCAATTTCTTTTTTTTTGTTCTTTTCCCCCCAATTTGAGTAGTATGCAAAAAATGTGAATAGGTAATTATTTATATTTTTTAAAATTATTTATTATCAAGATCAATTTTCTCAAAATTGAAGAGAATAATTAATAATCTAGTATTTAGACAAATCATAGATTAGTTCAATGATTATGCATTTCGTTAAATTTATAAAATTTTATAATCATATGTGGAAGATGTATCTAAAAAATTAATTATATTTTCTTTAATTATTTACTATCGTAAAGTAAAAATTTCTCGAAAGTAGAAAGCAGAATGAACCGTGAGCTGTGATTCCTTACACGATGAATAATTTTATTAGAAAAAACTAAATTACAACAGTGTTTTTAAAGCCCTATGGTTAAAGAACACGTGGCAACAAAACTTTTAGCCATAAGCTTAAAAAAGTATAGAACTAACGACAAAGCTAACCTACCTACAAGCTAATTGAATATATGTTTTTAGTGCATTTGTTTCTTGAAGTGGAGGGGGGGCACATGATGAGCTCAAGTTCCTGTTCAATGGCCAATAACACAAAATTGAAATTAATTAATTAATACGGTAATCATCTGCTTTGACCAATAAATCCATGAAAGCGATCGATTATAAACATAGTGAAAGGGACTGTATCACGTTAATCAAAATATTTGTTTAATTATTAAACTAATCCGTGTATTAAGGATGCTGTCTCATCCAATCACTACTCCTCTTTCTTTGTATTCACTTAATTGTTTTCTGTAGTTTTTACTATCCTGATAAGCTGACCTTGCTTCCCTTTCGATACGTAAAGGAAGTCCACTCCTTTAACAAAAGCTACATCATAGTATTTTTTTTTAATTTATCTCTATTTATATTTTTTTTAAGTCTTAATTTTTCACATATAACACGTTATTTTTTTATAGTCTTAATAAATATTTTTTTCAATTAACATTTATATATAACTTCTATTTCCACAAAAGGTAAGCTATTAAGAGTATTTTTATAGTTCTACTAAATAAAATTAATAGTCTTGTAAATAAGATGTTAATGGAAAAAATATCACAAAATATATATTATGTGAATTATTTTTTTATTATTATATTATATTAGAAAGTCAAGGGTGTTTCTCTATTTTTAATTCTATTTAAACATTCTCTTGAGTATTAATTATAAAATTACGAGACGATGCTTTTGTAATTATTGTCAATTCGTGAATTATAGTGATTACTTGATATATAATTTTGTGCTCAATTATATTTAAAATAGCCGTGATGCAATTTTTGCATGAAAGCAATTTGTGTTAGATTATTAATACATTGAAATTGAAAAAAAAAAGAAAATTCAGTTGGGGGTCATTTTCCTTTTATTTATTTTATTGTAACTAATCATAAATTGATTAGATTATTAATACATTGAAATTGAAAAAAAAGGGGAAAAATTCAGTCGTGGGTCATTTTCCTTTTATTTATTTTATTGTAACTAATCATAAATTGGTTATAAATTCTTGTCGTCTCATCATAGATATTGAATTATTAGTTTGCAACTTATAAGGTATACAAAGACATTGATGGCTACATCTTGCATAGACTTGCATATATAACTGTATAAGCTTTTATTATTTGATTTTTTTTCTCTCTCCTTAATTCATTAGATCTGCCAACACCTTACTGTCTCATGTTGTCGCCGTCCGTTGAATTAACACTTGAAATTAGATGGCGTTACATGTTAAAAGTTACATATATCTTAATAAACGCTTGTTTATTTATTTAAATTTTGTTTGATTGATATTTTTATATTTTTTATCGGTCGAGGTCGAGGCCGAGATGGAAAAGGCACAGATAAAGTTAACTTGAACCAATCAAATGACTGTCGAAAATGTGCTGGCAAACAGCCCCCCCCCCCCCTCCATTCTTCCTCCCCCACCCCAGTTTCCCACCCACCAAACAGGCGGCTTTCTGTTTACAGTTTGTTTTCCTTCTGCTAATACTTTCCTAAATGTTTGTTTGAAGGCTAGAGAAATGACGGAAATTCGAATCTAATTCATCGTGTTTTTCCGATTAGGAGCCGGCACTGAGCAAAGTTTACCTGGCTGGCAGAGAAAGTTTGGGCTTTGGGCACCTGCCACTTGTCTCGCCGTTTACACACCACGTGGCATTTGTGTTGATGATGTGGCGTTATGGGTGAGTCAGCAGCCTGAAGCCTGGTGGGTGAGTCAGCAGCCTGAAGCCTGGGGAACTACCGCTGCAGACTATAGACAATTTATCCAACTCCAAAGAGAAGAAAGAAAGAAAGAAAGAAATGCAATGGCTTAGTTGTTTTGTTGCATAAACCATCAGCACTGTCGCTTCGATTAGCCTCAGACCAATTTATCACACTTTGTTCAAATAGTTGTGTTCATATAAATTGTATGGAATTCGAAAAAAATAACATTTAAACACAAATCAAATTGAAAAAAACTTCAAATTCAACACTAAATCACAAACATTTCAATTCTATCCATCACCATTTTTACGTGAAAATTGACATTAAAATACCCTATTACTTCACTATTTCACTTCACTTCTAGTCACATGAATCTTAACCATGATTAGGAAGTGCTTGACTTGTTTCTACAAAGAATTTGTTCTTCCATTTTTGGCCATGAATATATATATATATATATATATATATATATATATATATATATATTCAATTCAACTGATGATATCAATACATTTGTCTCCAACACAGAAAATCATGTAATCTGCATCAGAGTTTACTGCAATGAATGGTCCAATCAATTATTCATGAATTTGATTACTGTTATTTATTTCCCAACACAACTTGTTTCGTTTGATGTCGATTTTTATAATTTTACGAGTAAATAATTTTTATTTGTTTACTCTCCAACATGCATCAATCAAATAGACAAAAAACAAGAAATGTTTGAGAATGGTCCAGCCGACTAGCCGCTGAGATCGTGCTATAAAGTGGAAGGGGGAAAACATTTGTTTAACCATTGTTTTAACAACAAAGCCAACCATAAAGGTGATCTAACCCCAAAGTAATTAAACTAATCCAGGTTTAAATCTAAAGGTTTATGAACAAGATTCTCCACCTCCCTTTCCATTTGCTTTCCTCAGGTTTTAGTTTAGTTAGCATCAGACTTTCCAGCAATAAATACTTTTGATAGATGGTATCAGACTCTTAGACTCCCAAACTCAGTGCTGCTGCCATAGCAGAAAGAAAGTGGGATTGGATTGGATCATCAATCATCATCATTCATCAGCAGCACCTTTTGCGCGTCATCTCCACACGCCGTCCCGACACGTCACCTACGAATAGTAGAGGGGCGGGCGGGGAAGAGGGAACACCAAGGAACTCCCTCCTCATTTTAAAAAAAAAACACACTCTCCTTCTTTCTCTCTCCCTGTCTCTCTCTCCCCAAAGTTACTTGCTTTCTGATTTTGTCTCGAAGTTCTGTTTTAGTGTTATTTTTTTCCCCCAAGGGAGTGAAAGGGGAGAAGCAAAAGGCACTCAACCGACGCTAAACCGCTGTAAAATTGTGAACTACTTGTTACGTAGCTCAATGTTGAAGAGACTTTGAATGTAACCTCAGAAAACAGAGAGAGGGGAATAGAAATAAAATATATGGAAGGAAAAAGGCCAAGAATGAGAGAATTGTCTAATATTTTTGACCTCCAATCGCACATGGCTTCTTGGGCTTACCCGTCTCTCCACATTTTTTTTTTTCTTTTTCAATCACATGCTCTCCTTCCTCTCTCTTGAAATAAAAACTCCCATGGTTTTTCTCTCTCCTCTCAACACTCAGCTGCTTTCAAGCTTTACTTTTTAGTTTTTTTCTGAATTTTTTTTCATTAGCATTTGAAGGTTATTGACTCGACAGTCGAAGAGAAAGATATTCCTCAGATCTACAGTGAAAAGGGTTTTGAGTTTTGGCCGTCGTTGTCAACCTTTTCCTTCTTCTTCTTCTGAAGACTCTGTTCTTTGCAGGATTGGCTGTGATTCAATCTCAAAAAGGTCAGCTTACTAATGTGCTTGTTTGCTGTTTTGCTGAGTCTTAGTTGATTGACTGATTTGTTTTCATTCAAAGAAAATGCGCCTTCAATCTTGTCTGTTGGTGAATTTCCACCAATTGTTGGTCCTGTTTTTCCTTTGTTCTGTTTAATGAATCTTATTCTTATTTCAGCTTCATTCTCTTGAATTCAGATTCCCATTCGACTACCTTTTTACTTATTGTTTACAATTCAGTTAAAGTCAGCCAAGTTTAGCTTCATCTCTCCGTTGAATGCTACATGACTTTGATTTCCTTTCGTTTTCATGAAAATTGAAGAACTTTTCTTTTCATCTTTTATTATATAAAATTCTATCAACTTTTGGAATAAAAGGATTTCTGCAGTTAATTTCGTTTCCAATTTGATGTTTTTCCCCATTAGTCAACATTTTCTGTCTCCTTTTTTTATATAGTACTAGTTAACATGTTTCTCTCTGTTTTCTATGGTTTTCTGCCATTAGCAACATTCTCTGTTCCAAGAACGACACATCTTTGTCATGTAGTTGGCTTTCAAATGAAGTAGTAAGGCTGGAGAAATCTAAGAATCAATTAAAGTAATTTTCAAGGCTCGGTGCTTTATTTTCCCCTGCAGGTTCTGTCCTGATTAGAAGATGCTTTATAGAGATCCCTGAAGAGCAGTTGGTGATCCATCGATGTTCATTTATGTTCTGCACATTTCAAACGGGTTGTAAGTGATTTTGATGGTTTGTGAGATGGAGACGGATCAAATTGAAGACATGGACGTCGAAGTCCTTTCTTCAATGTGGCCTGAAGATATCAGTAACGATCCCGGAAAGCAGTTCAATGTAGAAAAGCCAGGAGGTGATCAAGATATGTTGGAGGAGGTCACAATTGTGGAGGAGCCAACCATAGTTGATTTCAAGCATCTTTTAGAGCTAACCAACTACACTGACAAGGGCTCGTCTCAGCTAGCATACCTTGTGAAACACTGGGAATATAAGCAAGCAAATGCTGTTCGTCTTCTTAGAGAAGAACTTGACAATCTAAGCAGGCAAAGGCAGGAATCTGAGCTAAAGAAATTGGAGATATTGGAAGAACATCGTTTCGAGGAGGAAAGGTATGGAGGAGATAAACGCCCGATTTCCATACTGGATGAAGTTTACGATATATGGCTAGAAGTTCCTCGGAGGAAAAACGATGTTGTGGTTCCAAGTAAAAGAGTTGAAATTGATGCTGAGTATGACACTGTCATATACTGGAAACAGCGAGCTTTGCATTTTGAGAAACTGTTGGAAGCAAGCATCCAGAGAGAGCAACTGCTCAAGGAGAAGTTGCAGGAAAGCATAAAGAACCTGGAAAGACAGTCCTCACCAGTAGAAGAGTTGTCCCAGATTCTTAAAAGAGCTGATAATTTCTTACATTTTGTACTTCAAAATGCACCCGTTGTTATAGGACATCAGGTAATCATGCAATATTTATTAGCCTTTGAATTGATGGTTCTCTTTATGTATAATTATTTGATTCAGTGAATGAAAGTTTTTGTTATCTTTCTGTCTAGTTGATGACTTATCTCCTGCTATAGACTGCATGGTCAATTCCCCAAAGTTACTCGTTTTTGCCTTCCTTTTGTTATTGCAATTCCATCAACCTGTGTTATAGCAGGTATACAGCTAAAGTATGAAGAATATTTTTTGTTGCATAATCCTGTCTCAGTTCTTAGCATCTTGTATACCCTGGTGAGAGGGACTCTGTGGATTATGTAGATGCATTTGTTACACTGTAAATATACCCATCATTTCTTCCAGTTCTTAGCATGTTGTGTCTGTTGAACAAACGAATGTCAATTAGCTGAACTGAAATATGAGAAGATGTATATTTTCTTTTAATCATTTGTTACTAGAACCGCATATGTTGATTTTCCTTTTTCATTGTCATAGTGTAATGGTTCAACTAATGAAACTACTTCTTTGATAAACTTTCAGGATAAAGAGCTGCGATATCGGTTTATTTATAACCATTTTCCAAGTTTACAAGAGGAGGTAATTTATTGCCCCAGAAGTTCTTATTCAAGGTTTGATAATCCTTTGTTGAGTGTTGATTGTGAGCACATGTATTTTGTCCTCCTATTAAGCTTTTGTTTCCTTTGTTAACTCTCCCCCCCCTTTCTGCAGTCCCCTGTCTGTAATGAGTAGTATAAGAATTACCTTTAACTTAATGGTATGATTTCAGGACATTCTAGGCAAAACGGATGTGGAAATTTTCACCGGGTCTGGTGTTAAGGAGTCTCAGGAATTTAAAAAGGAAGTGCTGGAAAAAGGATTACCTGCAAAGAGGGAAATTACATTTGAGACAGAACTATTTGGATCAAAGACATTTTTAATATATGTGGAACCAGTTTTTAGCAAGGCAGGAGAGACTATTGGTATAAATTATATGGGCATGGATGTAACAGATCAGGTATGTTCAGTTTGTTAATATGGTTGAGTAAGCTATTACTCAAGATGGAGAAGTGGATGTTTATGTTTCTGATTGCAAAATAGGTAAGGAAAAGAGAAAAGATGGCAAAGCTTCGAGAGGAGATTGCGGTACAAAAGGCAAAAGAAACAGAACTGAACAAAACCATACACATAACAGGTTCATTTACTCAGTGACAACTGAATATGCTGTGAAATTCACTTTAGCTACCTCTTAAAGCGCTGAAGTAACTCTGCCTTACCCTTTTACACTTCTCTAGAGGAGACAATGCGTGCAAAACAAATGCTGGCAACCATGTCTCACGAGATAAGATCTCCTCTATCTGGGGTTGTTAGCATGGCTGAGATCCTATCCACCACAAAACTTGACCGAGAGCAAAGACAGTTGTTAGATGTCATGCTATCTTCAGGAGATTTGGTCCTTCAACTTATAAATGACATCCTTGATCTTTCCAAGGTTGAATCAGGTTTGGATTTTACTCCCAAATAGCATGAAAAGCTTAGCCACATGTTTTTTTTTTTTTTTTTCATTTTTTATAACTCTTGAGATTGTCAGAACTTGAAATTCTTGTAGTACTTACAGCAACAACAAGTGTGAGAGATCTGGTTTCAAAATGCTCTTGTAATGCATGTTTTGAAAGTCCTGCTTCTTATTCACAATCACATTGTACTTTTTTTTTCCTCAGAATTTGATGCTATCTGCCTCATCATATTCTGCTCAAATCACAGACATGTTATCATTCTCATATGTTGAAATTTCTACAGTTATCTTCTTTTATCTGTTTGTTTAGGTGTTATGAAGTTGGAAGCTACAAAATTCCGACCACGAGAGGTGGTAAAGCACGTTCTTCAGACGGCTGCAGCATCATTGCAAAAGATTCTTACCTTGGAAGGACATGTGACAGATGATGTTCCTATTGAGGTGAGAGTTTTATGAGGCATTGTCATCCAGTATTATATCTAGACATTGAAGTTCCTTTTTTAATCCTCTGCATTGATTTCAGGTCATTGGAGATGTCCTAAGGATTCGACAAATTCTCACTAACTTGATCAGGTACTGAATTATGTAGCAGTCATGATTTCTGTTTTGTGATCCTATAGATTACCATTACAATTTTGTATAAGTCAGACAGGTTACACTGGTAGCATATAATCAGGACTGAATAACTGATCGTCTGTTACTGCAAGAGTGAAAGTAGTTTCAAAAATCAATGGTCCTAACAATTATGCTGATATGATCTTTTTCAATCATTTACTCTTTATAGCTTTCATTTCTCGCATGTTGGGTAAAACTAAAACCTTTTACTTTCTTCAGCAACGCGATCAAGTTTACACATGAAGGGAAGGTAGGAATAAAACTTTATGTAGTACCAGAGCCTCCTTTTGCAAAAGAAGGATCTCAGCACGTATCTGATGGATCAACTGCAAATCAATCAACTACTAATGTAGCAAAAGAAGAGACCTGTATATCAACATCTCAAGCTAGCAGTGATCAGAAAGGTTTTCATGGTAAGAAACGTGAAGGCCCTTGCCAAAATCATTCACTCAGTGACAAACCTGGTACTCCAGTTATGAATGGAACAATAGATGGAGATGAGGAGCAAGAAGAGTTACCTGAAACAACAGTGTGGATACGCTGTGATGTATATGACACTGGAATTGGAATACCAGGTACATACATACGTATGCTTTTCTTTAATCATTACATTGTCACAAGGAATCTAATTTTTTTGTTAGATATATATCATAAGTTGGTTCAGTATGGGGATTAGTTGATACATTTTCCTGTCTTCCTGTGACAGAAAATGCTTTGCCCACTCTTTTTAAAAAGTACATGCAAGTCAGTGCTGATCATGCCCGAAAGTATGGTGGGACAGGACTGGGCCTTGCAATATGTAAACAGCTGGTGAAGTCTTCCCTCCATCAACACTTGTGCTTTATTTGGTTTGGAATTTACATTTTACAGTTGATAGGATTCATCTACAGTGTATGCTTGTTGCTTAATTGCCTGGCAGAGATTTGATCTAATACTCTTGCTGGTACCAAACTTTTAGACAATTCGTCCTAACATTCTATGCATTTGCTATAGGTTGAGCTAATGGGTGGCCGTCTTACTGTGTCTAGCCGAGTGCATTGTGGTTCTACATTCACGTTTATCCTACCTTACAAGGTTTCACTAGCGTGTGATCATTCTGATGACCTGGATGACCTCTCAGATATGCCTGAACATGATGCTGCAACTGACGATGCAACTGCTGGCTTCTTCCAATTCCAGCCACGCACTTTGGGTTCTCTATTTTCTTCTAATGGATCTAGCAGAACCCAAAAATTAATGCCACACAATATTGGGTATGCAAATTCACATAAACTAAATGGGTTCGCAGACAATTCTTATTCGTTCCCCACGAATAACGGTCCTACAAAGGAGCTGGCTCCGGTTGAGGATGCTTGCTCTGTGGCTGAAGCTGTGGGGACATCATCTGAGCCTGAGGGTTCATTTAGTCACAGCCCAGACCCTGATAATGAAAGTGCAATTTGCAGAGACAGGCACCATCAGAATGATGCAAATGCTCAGAACAAAGTTTCTACCACAGAGTTGTCAAGTTGCTCAGAGGCAAGCAGAGAGGTGGATGCAAAAATGAAGATAAGTGAGCCCCAGCTCTCACCTAAGCAGGAGAAATCTGACACCGGTTCCCAGTGCACATCAAACAGCAGTCGAGAAGTATCAAATTTGACCTCAAAGCCTAAGATCCTACTTGTGGAAGATAATAAGATCAATGTAATGGTGACACAGTCAATGATGAAGCAGATAGGCCACACGATAGATGTTGTGAACAATGGTATTGAAGCTGTCCATGCAGTTCAGCGCTGTAGTTATGATCTTGTCCTGATGGTAATTCTTCCTGGATCTTTCGATTCCTTCTCTCCCCAGTACAGGAGTTGCTTCTTATTGGGTGGCAATCTGCTCAAGTTTTACTGTCTTCAAATAAGCATTACTATTTTAAGATGAAAACACTTT
This sequence comes from Theobroma cacao, assembly GCF_053813885.1. Classification (NCBI taxonomy): domain Eukaryota; kingdom Viridiplantae; phylum Streptophyta; class Magnoliopsida; order Malvales; family Malvaceae; genus Theobroma; species Theobroma cacao. Next base: position 524,782 of record NC_142647.1, read on the forward strand.
GCTGACTTGAGTTTAATGGTAACCATTGACTACACTTAACTTGCAGGATGTCTGTATGCCAGTCATGGACGGCCTTCAAGCAACAAGATTGATTCGTTCCTTTGAAGAAACTGGTAATTGGGATGCAGCAGAAAAGGCTGGGATTGAGCAACCTTTGCCTTCTTCAGATTCATTACAATATCTTCCCGGTTGTACACCTCCAACAAAGCGTATTCCCATAATTGCTGTGAGCTCTTCACTTTTCCTACCCTCAAATTGAGCTTATCTAATTTATTCTACCTATTTCAGTTTGCTTGCATATTGTGCATAGTTTACCACAAAAAAATCTTTGCAGTAGGCTGGTCTGCTCACTTTCCAAGTCAAAGAGAATCATTGGAAAAAATTACTGCATTCTCTTCGCATCTGTCTTAAAAATGACAAACCAGATTCACCTAACCAATTGTTGGGTGTTCTGATTCTCTGCTAAATATAATCTCATAGAGTAAACAATTAAAGCTATATATTCTGATTTGTCAAATCATTACTGCTTATGAGGGGCTAAACATTGTCTGACCAAGCTGGTTTCTGCTAAGAATGAAAGCTATCATCATTTTCTTCAGAGAATTGATTGTTTCCCCTTACTTGTACTTCTGTACATGAGTCTTTCTCACTACATAAATTTTCAATGTTCTTCATAAGCTGTAGTCTTAACATTAAATTCATTCTTATAACGGCTGTAATGTTACTCTGTATGTATTAAACTAATCAGAGTTTGTTGGTACAAATGCAGATGACTGCAAATGCATTGTCAGAGAGTGCTGATGAGTGTTATGCAAATGGTATGGATTCATTTGTTTCAAAGCCTGTAACTTTCCAAAAACTGAAAGAGTGTCTTGAACAGTATTTGCCATGATACCCTCCTGTAAATTTATGCATGTGTATAGAAAAAATGGCAGCATGTTAGGAAAGTTTTGTCAATGTATCATCTTCTTCTCAGCCATTAGCATCTCATTATAGATTGTATAGTTATATGTCATTTGTCTTTTGTCTGTCTCCAATAACTTTTTCTTCAAGTCAGATTAAGTTTCTGGAATGAGTTAATTAGCAGTTAGGACATTGAGGCAAATGAAGAGAAATATCAGTACAATAATACAACTATAAAATTCTGGTAATTAAGTATCAACGATACCATGAAATACTTCTTTTGATCATTTGGAAGATACATACGAATTTCATAAGTGTTAAATAGTGCAATATCAAGCTGGAATGCAGATATTCCAATTGAAAACACTAAAGTAAGCTAAAAAACTAGGAGCTCAACGAAGTCAACCACTTCAATTTGGCTTTATAATCTTATATCTACCAATGAACATCAATTTACGATTCTGGATTACTGAAGTTGTCAACGGAGCAAAGCAAAGGGGAATATCTACGCCAATTGTTCTCTGGGGCCATTTTCAATGTTAGCAAGCTCAGTAGAATGTCTTCCGGAAGATGGGAATGTCTCTAGAGATGCTGCAGCACTTGGGGTCAGATCGCCATTTTCAGCTACTCTTCCTTGATCTTCCAAGAACACAAAGTCTGGTTCAGTCTGGTTTGAGTAGCTTGATGGACTTGGTGGGTATTTAGTGTTTGGCGAGTCTCCTGCAACGCTAATACTATGAACACTATCATTTCCGCTTTTGGCTCCGAGTTCACTCTTTCTGAAAGTATGGGAGCTAAGGTCTCTTTGGTCGATTATTCTTGATATGATCCAAATTCTTCTCCAGAAAGGAGTTTCAGAATCAAAGCGCAACAAGACATGCCTTTGATTATACAAGAACATTGCTGCAAATATGATTAGAGCTGATATTGAGACGACCCCAGCAATGAGGAACAAGCCCCAAAAACTCTCAACACCAAGACAGTTGGGAGAAACCAAAGTGTTGGGGTCAGGACAATTGCTTTCCTTCTTGAACCATGTCTATTCAATTTGATTCATTTTATCACCTTGAGTAACATTTAGGACTGCCTTGAAAACATCTGCTACAAGAGGGGAACCTCTAGGAAAGACCTGTAAATTACAAAACAGTATCAGCACAAGAAACATCCCATATGGTTAGAGAGAAGATTAGAGATTGAGAGAGAACTCACAAAACCGAAGCTATTAGTTCTCAATTTTGGTTCGACTGCGGTATATTTGATCCAATATTTGGCGAGAAAGAGCTTCATATAAGGAATTTCGTCCAAAGTAGCAGCAACCCCACCATTGGCACTTCCTTCAGTAAAGAGATCATGAAGTTCTTCCGGGGACTGGTATTCTATGAGCTGGGATTCAGGAAATCTAAACCGACCCTTCAAGATTCCTTCGATAAAGGAGCCTTTCAGGAAACCAACATTCTCCTCTTTCTTTAAGAGCTCCTGTATGTAAGTTACCGTAGGTTGGAGTTGTTGCACAGTTAGAAGTGAGGTCAAACTAGCCGTGTAGCTTTGGGTGAGAATGAGGACGACGAAACACCATATTATTACAACGAATCGAGCCAAGTTACTAACCACTCTCTCCCTTGCAAGTATAATCCGAGAAGCAAAGAAAGTAAACAATCTGAAGTCAATAGTACAACTTCGTAAATAGAGAAGGTGAAAGAATTATTACGATGTGCAAACACCATGGTGGAGAAGGAGAACCAGAAGCTCGTGCCGGCTTGATGCGAAGGGGGTCCCCCGAAATCTTCATTTATTCTGTGTTCTAGAACCCAGACAACAAATCCGATGAAAAGAAAAAAGCAAGCACTTGTCAACCAAAGGTCCCATGTCAGAGGTTTCAAGAAAACCCATGCATTCTTCCTCCTGTTATCTCTGATCGGTACAAACATTGATACACCTGATTCAGTGTATGGTAATGTGAAGTCCACGTATTGTGACCTGTTTGCCACAATCGTTGTATCTCCTACCACTGCATCGTATGTCTGTTCATATTTGCTAAAAAATTAATGAAAATTCCTGTTAACAAACTCAACGTATAAAGAAGATAAGGAGATGTTTTACCCCATTGTACACTTGAAAGATTAAGTCATCATAAGTCCCGGCGCTCTTGCCGTCGGGTTTTGCAAAGGGAATAAACTCATAAGTAATAACATAAGGCATTGCAGCCATTACAGCATAAAAAACATCTATGCAATATCCGGTGACTGAAGCAGCTGTATGAGAATTAGGATCCCATGTTACTTTAACAAATTCACTGAAACCACCCTTCACTGGAACCCCAATCCTCAACTTCTTCTCATTTGTTGGAATCTCCCAACCTTTTGGAGGAGAGGTGGTAGCCCCTGGCCATATGATGGGGCCAAGATTTAGCTTATGAGTAGAATTAGTGCTTCTGTTTGCCAAATTCAATTCTTTTACAAGTCCACTTTTTGGTGTCCAAAACTCGACTCTTCTTTCCCCATTTCCATTTACGTTAACTATCTGAAAAACTGGTGATTGTAGCTGTCCATTAACAAAATTAATGTCTCCGGTAAGACCCCTGAATTTAGTGCTTGACAATGCTAGGATAAGTTGTGGACCATTTTGTGAGACGCCGAGAGATTCAAGATCTGTTCCACTACTGGAAACATTAGTTTTGTTGAAGCCGAAGTTTCCCATGCTAACATTCTCAATTGCCATGGCTAGTGCAAAAGTGGCATCATAAGCCCACGGTCCAAAAATGTTCAACTCAGCATTAATAATGGTGGGATTGTCTTGCTGGAATTTCCTTTTCCATCGAACTTTAAAATTTTCTAACTCATTTGTTCCGGGAACGTAAGTCCTTACACCTAAAACCCCTTGCATGGAATCGATGGTTGGAGGGTTTGTTAAACTCCAAAGATTAGTCATTCCATCTGTCACGATCCAAGCATAGCCTTCACTCATCATTCCAACCTCTTTCGCTATGGCAAAAAGCTTGGTGCCGAGAGATGGTGGCATGTGCACAATGAACACTCTTGTTTGTATCGTCATTAGCTTGTAAATCTCTTCCAAAATTTGGTCATCGTTAGCCGATGAAGGGATGACACTCCGGTATGGGACACGAACATTGATCCCTTGCAAGGCGTTTGTCAAGTAGGGTATAATACCCTCTCCAATTTCATCGTCTATGTAGATTGGCACAGCTTCTCTCCATCCAAAGGCTACAACAATTGCACAAATGGCTTTCACTTGAGATGAGTCATTTTGTGTAGCTCGGAAAAAGTATGGACTCCGAAGAAAGGTAAGGGAAGGGCTTGTTGCCGAAAACGATATGACGGGTACCTGGGATTTGTTTCCGAGGTTGATAACAAAATTGGCCTACATTGAAGTGTGCGGCCCTATGATTGCTTGCACTTGTACATTTTTTATCAAGTCAAGAGCTGTTTGTCAAGCAAACAAAATTCTGACTTAAATATAGTTGCTGTAGCTGGATAATCCTAGATTATATATGCTCTGACTACTCGTTAACTAAATCTACATGTGTCTCGTGCCAATTATATTTTTGCAATATACACATACTTCTCTATGGTAATAATGCCTATCACTCCTTTTCTTTAAGTCATTTTCAAGATAAACTAGTACAAATATTTTAATAGATTTTAAGCCAAATATTCTCGATACAGCTAGTCTCGACTTCATAGTATAAAATTATATATATATATATATATAAAGTGAAGGCAAATTGATCAGTCACAAAATCTAAGATATAAGTTATTTAGCCCTTTTATATTATTTTATTTCAATATAATACAAGTTATTCATTTAAATTTGATTTTATATATGAAATTTTTTCAAACTTATTTTATAGAAGGAGAATTCAAACTTAATTTTTTTAAAAAAGATAAATTAATATATATATTTGAGAATCAAATAACCAAGTAAGTAAATATTTATATATATTTTTTAATACCATAAATCTTTTCCACTTAAATATTTGACTTCTTTATAAGTATATCTTTCATCTACTTAAATATTTGTATTTTTAAATATTTTTTTAATTTAATCCTTCAACATCTCAATTTTATTCAATTTAATTCATGTACTATACATTTTTATTTAATTTAATCTCTATGTTGTGACACAAAAAATTTTTAAACATTTTTTAATCTATCACATGGCACTGACACGCTAGCATGTCAATGTCAAGCTCGTATTCTCAAAGAATGCTAGTTAGGGTGATGCCAATCTCGAAGAGGTGTTGGCGATTTAAGAGGCCATTTTATAGCCTCCTCTTGGGTGCATTCTTATAGCATTATCATTGAATCTGACTCTATGAGTGTTGTGTCTTGGGTGTCCGATCCTACTAAAGCTTCGTCAAGGTTGAGACAACTTATCCTTCAGATTTGCTCACTCAAAAATGCAGTTGCTAGCTGGCAGATCAGGCATATTTCAAGATCAGTAATGAGGCTGCTGACATCCTTGCCAAATTAGGGGTTGACAAAGTCCATGATTTGTTACGCTTTCAGCCTTAATTGTTGTTGTGACTTTGTGCTTGCGGGGATTTTTGGGTTATTGCTTTAGTGTGGAGTTGCTGCCTTTCTCATTCATGTGAAGGTAATGTCTAATCCGGGGAATGTCATGCTTTTGTCATATTTGCAAGAGGAGTAAACATCCATGAGGGCCATGTTTCTTACTCTTGTTTATCATTTTGCCTATTTTTGTTTTGGGATGCGGTTTATTGCTAAGGAGATATGAGAACTTTTTTTGTATAGTTACAGGTTGTTTCTGACTATATTTTTGTAAGCCAGACTTCCAATAAAGTCCTGCTCATTGTGTATATGGGATTTTCCCTTTTGTTAATGAAGTTTACTGTCTTTAATTTTCCAAAAAAAAAAGGGTTTAAGCCTCGTCATTATTTCAATCATAGTCAAAGAAACAACTTAACTATTTGCATGCATTACACTTTACATCAGGCCTGAACCAACAATATGACTCCGTGCGACTCCTTTTCTTGTAATGGGGACAAATAGGGAATCTTGTTCTCTTGTTCTGAACTTTTCTTCCCTGTGAGTTTCCTCTTTCTTTATCCTTGACTTCACTCACATATTTCTTGGTTGAAGCTTCTGCATGTGCCTTTTCCCTTCATTCAAATAATAAAGGCAAGATCAGCTTTTTCATTTTTCCTAGCAACTTTCCTTTATTCGTCAACTTCTAAAACATTCACCAAATTTGATATAGAGCTCTGTGAGATGTCTTTCACTTGTTCCAAAGAAGAAACTGTGGCATCAAACCTTTCAGGTAAACTGGTAAGGACTTTCTCCACAACCTTAGCATCAGATAAAGTCTCTCTCAACAGTCGAATTTGATTTTCCAGCTTCATCACTGCATTAATGAATTCTTGCACAGTCTGACTTTCTTTCATCCTCAGAAGTTCATATTGCCTTTTGAAGTTCTGTAGATGAATTGGCTTGTTTATGGCAGACCCCAAAAGTTCTTCTTCAAGTTTGTTCCAACCCTGTTTTGCTATCTCACATCCCATAATCATGCTGAAAACGGACTCTGTAACAGCTGAGTGTATGAAGGATAAGGCTCTGAATTTCTTTGCAATATCCTCTTTATATTGCTTTACCTATGTTAGTGTGGCTTTATCTCTCAATGCTGGTACATCTGTCTCATTTTCAACTGCATTCAATAGATTGACACCTTTCAAGAATGCTTTCATTCTAATGACCCAAACAAGATAGTTAGAGCCATCGAAAATGGGCGTAGTTTGACATTTTGATGAAGAATAAACTTGTGATGAGTGAGAAAGAGGTTTTAACTGGCTCACAAATTGGTTATCTGCTTTGATATCATGTCATGAAGCTAAAAGAAGATGATAAAAATAGTATTATATACTATTCTATAGAAAAAGGAAAAACAGAGAGCAAGCTGGAGAAGGAAAGGTGCTTCATTAATTACTAAACATATAATATATATACAAGCATCATATGGTTAACAACTGTTTACAAAGTGTACAAGTGTTATTAACTAAAACATGCACTAAAACACCTTATAAACACTGGTATAATATTCTTAATAACCAGTACAATGAAGCAAAATACATAGTAAAAAACAAAATGATAAAGTTAATGCATGCTTTAACTCTAACTTGTACATCAATTTATATTCTTCATTACCGACGTTGTCAATGGAGCAAAGGGGAATATCTACACCAATTATTCTCTGGGGCCATTTGTAGTGTTACCAAGCTCAACAGACTGTCTTCCGGGAGAAGGGAATATCTCCGGAGAAGCTGTAACACTTGGGGTAATATCACCATTTTCAGCTACTCTTCGTTGATCTGCCGAGAACACAAAGTCTGGCTCTGTCTGGTTTGAGTAGCTTGATGGACTTGGTGGGCAGTTAGTGTTTGGTGAGTCTCCTGCAACGCTAATACTATGAACACTATCATTTCCGCTTTTGTCTTCGAGTTCACTTTTTCTGAAAGTATGGGAGCTAAGGTCTCTTTGGTCGAAAATTCTTGACATGATCTGAATTCTTCTCCAGAAAGGAGTTTCAGAATCAAAACGCAACAAGACATGCCTTTGCTCATAAAAAAATATTGCTGCAAATATGATTAGAGCTGATATTGAGGCGACTCCAGCAATAAGGAACAAGCCCCCAAAACTCTCAACACCAAGACTGTTGGAAGAAACCAAAGTGTTGAGGTCAGGACAACTGCTTCCCTTATTGAACCAGGCCTGTTCAACTTGATTCATTTTTTCACCCTCAGTAACATTTAGGATTGCCCTGGAAACATCTGCTACAAGAGGGGAACCTCTAGGGAAGACCTATAAATTACAAAATAGTATCATCATAAAGAAACATCCCATATGGTTAGAGAGAAAATTAGAGATTAAGAGAGAACTCACAAAACCGAAGCCATCAGTTCTCAATTTTGGTTCGACTGCGGTATATTCGTCGCAATATTTGGCGAGAAAGAGCTTCATATAAGGAATTTCGTCCAAAGTAGCAACAACCCCACCATTGGCACTTCCTTTGGTAAAGAGATCATGAAGTTCTTCTGGGGACTGGTATTCTATGAGTTGGGATTCAGGAAATCTAAACTGACCCTTCAAGATTCCTTCGATAAAGGAGTCTTTCTGGAAACCAACCTTTTCCTCTTTCTTTAAGAGCTCTTGTATGTCAGTTACCGTAGGTTGGAGCTGTTGGACAGTTAGAAGTGAAGTCAAACTAGCCGTGTAGCTTTGGGTGAGAATGAGGACGACGAAACACCATATTATTACCACGAATCGAGCCAAGTTACTGACAACCCTCTCCCCTGCAATTATAATCCAAGAAGCAAAGAAAGTAAACAATCTGAAGTCAATAGTACAACTTCGTAAATAGAGAAGGTGAAAGAATTAGTACGATGTGCAAACACCATGGTAGAGAAGGAGAACCAGAAACTCGTGCCGGCCTGATGCGAAGGGGGTCCCCTGAAATCTTCATTTATTCTGTGTTCTAGAACCCAGACAACAAATCCGATGAAAAGGAAAAAGCAAGCACTTGTCACCCAGAGCTCCCATGTCAGAGGTTTCAAGAAAACCCATGCATTCTTCCTCCTGTTATCTCTGATCGGTACAAACATTGATACACCTGATTCAGTGTATGGTAATGTGAAGTCCACGTATTGTGACCTGTTTGCCACAATCGTTGTATCTCCTACCACTGCATCGTATGTCTGTTCATTTTTGCCAAAAAAATTAATGAAAATTCTTGTTGACAAACTCAACGTATATAGAAGATAAGGAGATGTTTTACCCCATTGTACACTTGAAAGATTAAGTCATCATAAGTCCCGGCGCTCTTGCCATCTGGTGTTGCAAAGGGAATGAACTCATAAGTAACAGCATAAGGCATTGCAGCCATTACAGCATCAAAAACATCTATGCAATATCCGGTGACTGAAGCAGCTGTATGAGAATTAGGATCCCATGTTACTTTAACAAATTCATGAAAACCATCCTTCACTGGAACCCCAATCCTCAACTTCTTCTCATTTGTTGGAATCTTCCAGCCTTTTGGAGGAGAGGTGGTATCCCCTGGCCATATGATGGGGCCAAGATTTGGCTTATGAGTAGAATTAGTGCTTCTGTTTGCCAAATTCAATTCTTTTACAAGTCCACTTTTTGGTGTCCAAAACCCAACTCTTCTTTCCCCATTTCCATTTACGTTAACAATTTGAAAAACTGGTGATTGTAGCTGTCCATTAACAAAATTAATGTCTCCAGTAAGACCCCTGAATTTAGTGCTTGACAATGCTTGGATAAGTTGTGGACCATTTTGTGAGACGCCGAGAGATTCAAGATCTGTTCCACTGTTGGAAACATTAGTTTTGTTGAAGCCGAAGTTTCCCATGCTAACATTCTCAATTGCCATGGCTAGTGCAAAAGTGGCATCATAAGCCCACGGTCCAAAAATGTTCAACTCAGCATTAATAATGGTGGGATTGTCTTGCTGGAATTTCCTTTTCCATCGAACTTTAAAATTTTCTAACTCATTTGTTCCGGGAAAGTAAGTCCTTACACCTAAAACCCCTTGCATGGAATCGATGGTTGGAGGGTCTGTTAAACTCCAAAGATTAGTCATTCCATCTGTCACGATCCAAGCATAGCCTTTACTCATCATTCCAACCTCTTTCGCTAAGGCAAAAAGTCTGGTGCCGAGAGATGGTGGCATGTGCACAATGAACACTCTTGTTTGCATCGTCAATAGCTTGTAAAGCTCTTCTGAAATTTGGTCATCGCTAGCCGGTGAAGGGATGACACTCCGGTATGGGACACGAACATTGATGCCTTGCAAGGCGTCTGTCAAGTAAGGTATAATACCCTCTCCAAATTCATCGTCTATGTAGATTGGCACAGCTTCTCTCCATCCAAAGGCTACAACAATTGTACTAATGGCTTTCACTTTAGATGAGTCATTTTGTGTAGCTCGGAAAAAGTATGGACTCCGAAAGGAGGTAAGAGAAGGGCTTGTTGCCGAAAATGAAATGATGGGAACTTGAGATTTGTTTCCGAGATTGATAAGAAAATTGGCCTGCATTGAAGTGTGCGGCCCTATGATTGCTTGCACTTGTACATTTTTTATCAAGTCAAGAGCTGTTTGTCAAGCAAACAAAATTCTGACTTAAATATAGTTGCTGTAGCTGGATAATCCAAGATTATATATGCTCTGACTACTCGTGAACTAAATCTACATATGTCTCGTGCCAATTATATTTTTGCAATATACACATACTTCTCTATGGTAATAATACCTATCACTCCTTTTCTTTAAGTCATTTTCAAGATAAACTAGTACAAATATTTTAATAGATTTTAAGCCAAATATTCTCGATACAGCTAGTCTCGAGTTCATAGTATAAAATTATATATATATATATATATAAAGTGAAGGCAAATTGATCAGTCACAAAATCTAAGATATAATATATTTAGCCCTTTTATATTATTTTATTTCAATATAATACAAGTTATTCATTTAAATTTGATTTTATATATAAAATTTTTTCAAACTTATTTTATAGAAGGAGAATTCAAACTTAATTTTTATAAAAAAGATAAATTAATATATATATTTGAGAATCAAATAATCAAGTAAGTAAATATTTATATATATTTTTTAATACCGTAAATCTTTTCCACTTAAATATTTGACTTCTTTATAAGTATATCTTTCATCTACTTAAATATTTGTATTTTTAAATATTTTTTTAATGTAGTCCTTCAACATCTCAATTTTATTCAATTTAATTCATGTACTATATATTTTTATTTAATTTAATCTCTATGTTGTGACACAAAAAATTTTTAAAATTTTTTTAATCTATCACATGGCACTGACACGCTAGCATGTCAATGTCACATCAACATATTAGTGCCACATGGCATGCCACATCATCATATGGGTGCCACATCATCGTTGATATCAATGCTGATATCATCATTTTAACAAAAAAAATTGAATGCTGTTAAAAGAGGGATTAAATTGAAAAAATTCTCAAAATCAAAATATTAAATTATTTCGATTTTGAATATAGGGATTGAATTGAACAAAATACATAAATATAGGGACTTGTTGGATGTTTTGATTAAGGTTGAAAGTTAAGATTTCTAAAAGTTTTTCATATATATCAATTTTTTTTTTCTGAAAAAAAGGAAAAGGAAAGTCACATGGAGAGAGGTGACAGAGGAAACGCGTACCAGCAGCAGCGGCGCCAATAACGTCCTTGGAGTCCCTGGGGTTCAAGACAATCCTGGTTCTGTAGGAAGCATGAGTGGCGTAAAAGTCAGAGAGGGCCATGTTGATGCAGCTCAACCCAATCTTCCCAAGCTTTGTATCCAAGTCAAGAACCACCCCCACATTAACAGGGATGCTATTGTTGTTTTGTGCAACAACCACATGCATCAACAAAACCTTGCACGAAATGACCACGAGGTAGAAAAAATGGAGGAGAGGGCTGGTTACTGCGGTAGCTTTTTGCATCTTCATTGAAGCTCTTGAGCAGGGTCTGGCCTTCACAAGAAGATACTGATATTTACACTGGATGAATAAAAGAGCCGCAATTGGAGAAATTGCATGGGTAAATTCTGAAGGATATGGTTAGCACAACTCAAGACTGAAGAGTGAATAATTAAATAATAATAAAAAACTTATCTCCTCCTCCTTACATAAGGGAGTGGGACAATGTCGATCTGATGCCTAGAGATAGAATTTGTCTTGTTTCAGTATCAATCGTTTACCTTGACCAAATCAAAATACAGACAAAAAAAAAATCGACATCACCTTGTTGCTCTCAAATTAATTAGAAAAGAAATTCTGCTCCCCCAAATTTGTATCCTACGAAGATTCTATTGGAAGGGAAATAACGGTCAGTCAGAGATTGGTGGATGGCTTTTCATCAAGTTCCAATCGTATATTTTGTCAGCAGGCAGGCAAGGAAATTTGAGGCAGCTGGTGGCCCCTACTTTGGGTGTTGAATAAAAAAAAAACACAAATGAAAAACATTACATGTCCTATTGGCCATTGGGGGAATATCAGGACGACTGCCAGGAAACAAGTAACCCAAACAGTAGTCTACTACACATGTTTAGAAGAAATTTCAAGCTTTGACTTGAATAAAACATGGAGTAGTTTTGAGTTATTTAATATTGTGCCAAAAATATAAAGAGAAGTTAAACTAAAGACATGTAAAGTAACATTTTATGAAACTAAAATTACTTATCTTACCTTTGTATTTTACTAGTACATTTCAGGATTTATATTTTCCAAGTTAGGCCAATTTTTCTTTCTTTGAAAAGTTTTTGTCTTGTAAAAATGTTGAATTTGAGTAGCCTACTTAATCAATCAATTTGTGTGGCAGCAAATGTCCTTTCCTAGGATCTAATCAATGACTTAATTACTCAAAACATTACATCATACAGCTTCTTTTCCAGGAAAGTGTAAGGAAAACATGGGACTGAAAACTCGGGACTCTTAATTGATAATGAAAGGCCACAAGTAGCATTTGATTTGAGGCAAATTAAGCAATGGTTATTAAATTAATCATGACTTGGAGTATATTTGTCAATTTAAAAAAGAAAGATTCTCTACTTACTTTATACTAAAATCCTCTGCTTCTCTATTAGTATAAATTAATAAAAAATAAAGTAAAATACTGTTATTCTCTTAATTTTTAATCATAATTCTAGACGAGTCTATTAGTTTTCAAAATGAACATTTTATCTAAAAAGTGTAAATATTGTTAATAAAAATTATAAAATGACTAAAACACATTTTCTTTTTTTTTTTCTTTCAAACAACATGATCAGTCGACGACAAGAACACCGATCAAGTTCTCCTTAGGACCCTAGAAGCTCCTCGACTTCTTTTGGCAAAAAAAAAAATTACAAAAAAATTAATATAATAATTTTTAAAATTAATAAAAAGTAAAATTATCTTTTTAATATTGTCACGTCATCAAACTAATAGAAATATTAACAGTTGATTGATGGCTAGACCTATGTGTTTAGGAGAAGATATTTTTTAAGATAAAGTATTCATTTTAAAAATTAATGAACCCGCTTGGAGTTATGACTAAAAGTAAAAGTGAGAGTATTTATCTTAAAAATTATAATAATGAAAAAGTAATAGTATTAATTAGGAAGGATATGAAGTAACTATTGCAAAAGCTTTGACCTCATGTCTTGTTAATTAATTAAGGAAACATTTTGTCTCCTGATTTTTCCAGGAAACCAAACGCCTCCCTCTTCTATCCTTGTTTTTCCTTCCTTCTTATTGCTCCATATTATTTTATTTTCTTGCACTTGCTTCACAATCATATGGCTTATTTTATGTATGCAACCACAACTCTAAACATCTTCAACTAGGATTTTATATTGTCTCTTCCATCCTCTACACCATCATAGGCAAATATATCTATATCTAAACATTTGACTCATTGATTGGTGCATGATCCCCTTACCTAAAAAGCAAAGTTTGAATCCCCTCTCTCTCAATTAAAAAAAAATTCATATATATATATATATATTACCCTTATCCTTTTTCCATTTTACCCCGAGTCTAGCACCCGCTTAACCAGCTTGACTTCCAATCTTAGGGACTCACTTTGACTTTGAACAAGGAATTGATAACGACCTTTATCTTTAATAATCTCAATAATCAAGCATACTTTTCCTGAGTTGGAAAATTCGGTGTAGATGAAAAATTTGAATTAAAATTTTTCGATACTGACTCAATTTTTTAAAAGTTTTCCCCAATTTCATGATTATTTATTTAATCGAATGTACTAATCAGCCAACATATTCATCCGTTAAAAATTGGAGCAAATGTTGGCATGTTTAGAAACAACCATGCATATGTATTTGGGACCATTCTATGAGTTACTTATAGATTATCTTGATATTTTCAATCCCTAGATTTTAATTTTTTTTCTTAATCAAAGGTAAATTTTATTGAGTATCAAATGTTTGATAAGAAAGATAGCAAGAAAAGGAACAATATGTGCCTAGCCCATTGTTATTATGTAGATTTTATGTATTATTAATGAACTAAATATTTTCACATAATTAATAAAAAAAATTTAAAGGTTGAGTAGTCTAAAAAATGAATACTTATAATTCTAAAAATATATATTTTGAAATTTTTTTAAATTTTTATCTTTACACATTTATAAAGTAATGTTATGTAATTAAATAATAATATATAAATATTATACATTGATGGTATACTAAATATACCTATAGTGCTATTTCTTGGAAGTTTTCTCAAATACAAACCTCAATATTATTTTTTTTATATATAAAAACGTTAAGCCACCATCACTGATATTGTAACTGCTTAATTCCAGTGCAACTATCTCACGGAAGATGACTAAGTCCAAGGTTGTTTGGGAGTGCCCACCCAAGGGTTGGTTCAAGTTCAATACCAATAGGGCAGCTAGGGGTTGTCCGACGCATCTTGGGATTGGAGGGGTTCTACGCGACGACACAAGGGCTGTCAAGCTCGTCTTCTCAAAGAATGCTAGTTAGGGTGATGCCAATCTCGAAGAGGTGTTGGCAGTTTAAGAGGCCATTTTATAGCCTCCTCCTGGGTGCATTCTTATAGCATTATCATTGAATCTGACTTTAGGAGTGTTGTGTCTTGGGTGTCCGATCCTACTAAAGCTTCGTCAAGGGTGAGACAACTTATCCTTCAGATTTGCTCACTCAAAAATGCAGTTGCTAGCTGGCAGATCAGGCATATTTCAAGATCAGTAATGAGGTTGCTGACATCCTTGCCAAATTAGGGGTTGACAGAGTCCATGATTTGTTACGCTTTCAGCCTTAATTGTTGTTGTGACTTTGTGCTTGCGGGGATTTTTAGGTTATTGCTTTAGTGTGGAGTTGCTGCCTTTCTCATTCATGTGAAGGTAATGTCTAATCCGGGGAATGTCATGCTTTTGTCAAATTTGCAAGAGGAGTAAACATCCATGAGGGCCATGTTTATTACTCTTGCTTATCATTTTGCCTATTTTTGTTTTAGGATGCGATTTACTGCTAAGGAGATATGAGCACTTTTTTTTGTATAGTTACAGGTTGTTTCTGGCTATATTTTTGTAAGCCAGACTTCCAATAAGGTCCTGCTCATTGTGTATATGGGATTTTCCCTTTTGTTAATGAAGTTTACCATCTTTAATTTTCCAAAAAAAAAAAAAGGTTTAAGCCTCGTCATTATTTCAGTCATAGTCGAAGAAACAACTTAACTATTTGCATGCATTACACATTACATCAGGCTTAAACCAACAATATGACTCCGTGCAACTCCTTTGCTTGTAATGGGGACAAATAGGGAATCTTGTTATCCTGTTCTGAACTTTTCTTCCCTGTGAGTTTCCTCTTTCTTTATCCTTGACTTCACTCACATATTTCTTAGTTGAAGCTTCTGCATGTGCCTTTTCCCTTCATTCAAATAGTAAAGGCAAGATCAGCTTTTTCATTTTTCCTAGCAACTTTCCTTTATTCATCAACTTCTAAAACATTCACCAAATCTGATATAGAGCTCTGTGAGATGTCTTTCACTTGTTCCAAAGAAGAAACTGTGGCATCAAACCTTTTAGGTAAACTGGTAAGGACTTTCTCCACAACCTTAGCATCAGATAAAGTCTCTCTCAACAGTCGAATTGGATTTTCCAGCTTCATCACTGCATTAATGAATTCTTGCACAGTCTGACTTTCTCTCATCCTCAGAAGTTCATATTGCCTTCTGAAGTTCTGTAGATGAATTGGCTTGTTTATGGCAGACCCCAAAAGTTCTTCTTCAAGTTTGTTCCAACCCTGTTTTGCTGTCTCACATCCCATAATCAGGCTGAAAACGGACTCTGTAACAGCTGAGTGTATGAAGGATAAGGCTCTGAATTTCTTTGCAATATCCTCTTCATATTGCTTCACCTATGTTAGTGTGGCATTATCTCTCAATGCTGGTACATCTGTCTCATTTTCAACTGCATTCCATAGATTGACACCTTTCAAGAATGCTTTCATTCTAATGGCCCAAACAAGATAGTTAGAGGCATTGAAAATGGGCGTAGTTTGACATTTTGATGAAGAATAAACTTGTGATGAGTGAGAAAGAGGTTTTAATTGGCTCACAGATTGGTTATCTGCTTTGATATCATGTCATGAAGCTAAAAAAAAATGATAAAAATAGTATTATATACTGTTCTGTAGAAAAAGGAAAAACATAGAGCAAGCTGGAGAAGGAAAGATGCTTCATTAATTACTAAACAGATAATATATATATATACAAGCATCATATGGTTAACACCTGTTTACAAAGTGTACAAGTGTTATTAACTAAAACATGCACTAAAACACCTTATAAACACTGGTATAATATTCTTAATAACTAGTACAATGAAGCAAAATACATAGTAAAAAACAAAATGATAAAGTTAATGCATGCTTTAACTCTAACTTGTACATCAATTTATATTCTTCATTACCGACGTTGTCACTGGAGCAAAGGGGAATATCTACACCAATTATTCTCTGGGCCCATTTGTAGTGTTACCAAGCTCAATAGAATGTCTTTCAGGAAAAGGGAATATCTCCGGAGAAGCTGTAACGCTTGGGGTAATATCACCATTTTCAGCTACTCTTCGTTGATCTGCCAAGAACACAAAGTCTGGCTCTGTCTGGTTTGAGTAGCTTGATGGACTTGGTGGGCAGTTAGTGTTTGGTGAGTCTCCTGCAACACTAATACTATGAACACTATCATTTCTGCTTTTGTCTTCGAGTTCACTTTTTCTGAAAGTATGGGAGCTAAGGTCTTTTTGGTCGAAAATTCTTGACATGATCTGAATTCTTCTCCAGAAAGGAGTTTCAAAATCAAAATGCAACAAGACATGCCTTTGCTCATAAAAAAATATTGCTGCAAATATGATTAGAGCTGATATTGAGGCGACTCCAGCAATAAGGAACAAGCCCCCAAAACTCTCAACACCAAGACTGTTGGAAGAAACCAAAGTGTTGAGGTCAGGACAACTGCTTCCCTTATTGAACCAGGCCTGTTCAATTTGATTCATTTTTTCACCCTCAGTAACATTTAGGACTGCCCTAGAAACATCTGCTACAAGAGGGGAACCTCTAGGGAAGACCTATAAATTGCAAAATAGTATAATCACAAAGAAACATCCCATATGGTTAGAGAAAAGATTAGAGATTGAGAGAGAACTCACAAAACCGAAGCCATCAGTTCTCAATTTTGGTTCGACTGCGGTATATTCGTAGCAATATTTGGCGAGAAAGAGCTTCATATAAGGAATTTCGTCCAAAGTAGCAACAACCCCACCATTGGCACTTCCTTTGGTAAAGAGATCATGAAGTTCTTCCGGGGACTGGTATTCTATGAGCTGGGATTCAGGAAATCTAAACCGACCCTTCAAGATTCCTTCGATAAAGGAGTCTTTCAGGAAACCAACCTTTTCCCCTTTCTTTAAGAGCTCTTGTATGTCAGTTACCGTAGGTTGGAGCTGTTGCACAGTTAGAAGTGAAGTCAAACTAGCCGTGTAGCTTTGGGTGAGAATGAGGATGACGAAACACCATATTATTACCACGAATCGAGCCAAGTTACTGACAACTCTCTCCCCTGCAATTACAATCCAAGAAGCAAAGAAAGTAAACAATCTGAAGTAAATAGTACAACTTCGTAAATAGAGAAGGTGAAAGAATTATTACGATGTGCAAACACCATGGTCGAGAAGGAGAACCAGAAACTCGTGCCAGCTTGATGCGAAGGGGGTCCCCTGAAATCTTCATTTATTCTGTGTTCTAGAACCCAAACAACAAATCCGATGAAAAGGAAAAAGCAAGCACTTGTCACCCAGAGGTCCCATGTCAGAGGTTTCAAGAAAACCCATGCATTCTTCCTCCTGTTATCTCTGATCGGTACAAACATTGATACACCTGATTCAGTGTATGGTAATGTGAAGTCCACGTATTGTGACCTGTTTGCCACAATCGTTGTATCTCCTACCACCGCATCGTATGTCTGTTCATTTTTGCCAAAAAAATTAATGAAAATTCCTGTTGACAAACTCAACGTATAAAGAAGATAAGGAGATGTTTTACCCCATTGTACACTTGAAAGATTAAGTCATCATAAGTCCCGGCGCTCTTGCCATCTGGTGTTGCAAAGGGAATGAACTCATAAGTAACAGCATAAGGCATTGCAGCCATTACAGCATCAAAAACATCTATGCAATATCCGGTGACTGAAGTAGCTGTATGAGAATTAGGATCCCATGTTACTTTAACAAATTCACTGAAACCACCCTTCATTGGAACCCCAATCCTCAACTTCTTCTCATTTGTTGGAATCTCCCAGCCTTTTGGAGGAGAGGTGGTATCCCCTGGCCATATAATGGGGCCAAGATTTGGCTTATGAGTAGAATTAGTGCTTCTGTTTGCCAAATTCAATTCTTTTACAAGTCCACTTTTTAGTGTCCAAAACCCGACTCTTCTTTCCCCATTTCCATTTACGTTAACAATCTGAAAAACTGGTGATTGTAGCTGTCCATTAACAAAATTAATGTCTCCAGTAAGACCCTTGAATTTAGTGCTTGACAATGCTTGGATAAGTTGTGGACCATTTTGTGAGACGCCGAGAGATTCAAGATCTGTTCCACTGCTAGAAACATTAGTTTTGTTGAAGCTGAAGTTTCCCATGCTAACATTCTCAATTGCCATGGCTAGTGCAAAAGTGGCATCATAAGCCCACGGTCCAAAAATGTTCAACTCAGCATTAATAATGGTGGGATTGTCTTGCTGGAATTTCCTTTTCCATCGAACTTTAAAATTTTCTAACTCATTTGTTCCGGGAACGTAAGTCCTTACACCTAAAACCCCTTGCATGGAATCGATGGTTGGAGGGTCTGTTAAACTCCAAAGATTAGTCATTCCATCTGTCACGATCCAAGCATAACCTTCACTCATCATTCCAACCTCTTTCGCTAAGGCAAAAAGCCTGGTGCCGAGAGATGGTGGCATATGCACAATGAACACTCTTGTTTGCATCGTCAATAGCTTGTAAAGCTCTTTTGAAATTTGGTCATCGCTAGCTGGTGAAGGGATGACACTTTGGTATGGGACACGAACATTGATCCCTTGCAAGGCGTCTGTCAAGTAAGGTATAATACCCTCTCCAAATTCATCGTCTATGTAGATTGGCACAGCTTCTCTCCATCCAAAGGCTACAACAATTGCACTAATGGCTTTCACTTGAGATGAGTCATTTTGTGTAGCTCGGAAAAAGTATGGACTTCGAAGGGAGGTAAGAGAAGGGCTTGTTGCCGAAAATGAAATGATGGGAACTTGAGATTTGTTTCCGAGATTGATAAGAAAATTGGCCTGCATTGAAGTTTGCGGCCCTATGATTGCTTGCACTTGTACATTTTTTATCAAGTCAAGAGCTGTGTGCCAAGCAAACAAAATTCTGACTTCAATATAGTTGCTGTAGCTGAATAATCCTATATTATGTATGCTCTGACTACTCGCTCTATTTTTTCAATATACACATACTTCCCTTTCCGTAAGTCATTTTCAAGATAAACTAGTAGAAATATTTTAATAGGTTTCAAATCAAATATTCTCTATACAGCTAGCCTCGAGTTCATAGTCCAATGTTTATAACTTTTTTTATATAAAAATTGAAGGCAAATTTTCAGTTACATAATCTAAGACATTAATATATGTATTTTTTTTTTTTAAAAATTCCTTTTTCAAAATCTTAGCTGTCTTTGTTTAACCCATTTTTCTCTCATATTTAAATAAGCTCTAATAGTGGAAACTAGAAAATTTTGAGAGGAAAACAGTCTTCTTCTTTATTAGGAAGAGAAGGGGCTAAGAGGGTTGTCAAAATTCTGATTGTTGGTGTCTATACATAAACATTTATACACATTTTAAGTAGAGTATATGTTTTGGCTTTTAAATAATGTTAATGAAGTTAACCGTTCACTGAACAGTCAATCATTTGATATTCTTGTTTCGTGTTAAACTAGGCAGAAGGAGGATCTGAAGAGAACTATATATCTACAATTTTCCGAGTCACGATCTTCCCTCCTCTTTTGAAAGAAAATAAAGAGATTGTCAAATTTGTTATGTCTTAGAGACATATGGTTTTCATTACAAATTGCACAGATAACTCCTAATCTCCGATGCATTATTATCAACATTTTATGATAGTTTATTTGTTTGGAGCATTGGATTAAACAGGTAAAACAAAATAAAAATACCACGCCATCATTGGTCATGTAAGAAGCTAACCATTAACAGAAAATTTAAGAGAAATGATTCAAAATAAGTTAAAAGAGGAGAATAAAACAAAAAAGAGAGAAACAATTCTGGTTCGGCCCATTGATTGTTATCTTTTTTATCAGACGAGTTAAAGTTCAAAATTCGAATTTATTTTTTCTATGAAAAAGAAAAGGAGGGTAAGGAGAGAGGTGAAAGAGGAAACACGTACCAGCAGCAGCGGCGCCAATAACGCCCTTGGAGTCCCTGGGGTTTAAGACAAGCCTGGTTCTGTAGGAAGCATGAGTGGCGTAAAAGTCAGAGAGGGCCATGTTGATGCAGCTCAACCCAGTCTTGCCAAGCTTTGTGTCCAAGTCAAGAACCACCCCCACATTAACTGGGATGCTACTGCTGTTTTGTGCAACAACCACGTGCATCAGCCAAATCCTGCACCAAATGATCACAAGGCAGAAAAAATGGAGAAGAGGGCTGGTTACTGTGGTAGCTTTCTGCATCTTTAATGTAAACTTTTGAGCACGGTCGGGTCTTCACAAGAAGATGTTGATATTTAAAGTGGATGAAAAGTAAGACTAGAAGAGCCACAATTGAAGAAATTGCATGGGAAGAATCCCAGTGGATTAGAAACCCTGCGGGGAATTAACCCTTTCGATCTTCTCCTTTGACTTTGGCAGTTTCATTGCACGGAATTTTCTTGCTATTCTATACTTTAATGCTAGAACTAAAAGTTTATGCAAGTGAGGTGTAAAGGATAAGTACATATTTCTTGTTAATTCACTTTCCTTGGGGGGTAGCATGGATAGTTTAGAGGCATGACTGTCTGGTTAGCAGCACCAACTCAAGACTGAAGAGTGAATAATTAAATAAATAAAATGAAAACGTAGCTCCAACCTCCTCAGTTAAAGGAGTGGGACATGGGGGACATGTCGATCTGATGCCTAAAGATAGGATTTGTCTTATTTTATTATCGATGGTTTACCTTGACCAAATCAAACTATACACAAAAAAGTCAGACATCGAAGTTGTTTAGTTTAATTTGTCAATTTCCAATTGGTGGATGGCTTTCTTCAGTTGCCAATCATTTATTTAATTTGTCAAACAGGCAGGCTAGGAAAATTGAGGCAGCTGGTGGCCCCCTTCTTTGGCTGTTAGAAGGAAAAAACATTACATATCCTATTGGCCATAGGGAAAATATTAGGAAGATTGTCAGTATTAAATCTTGTATAGTAGTATTCCACTACTCATAATTAGAAGAAATTTCAAGCTTTAACTGGAATAAACATGGAGTAGTTTTGATTTTGATAAGTTGTGTAGCAGCAAATGTCTTTTTCTAGGATCTAATCCGTTGACTTACTTAAAGCATTACATCATGCAGCTTCTTTTCCAGGAAGCTGTAGGGAAAACTCGGACTGTTAATTGATAACGAAAGCCAAAACTAGAGTCATTAAATTAATCATGAATTAGAGTATATATCTCAGTTTAAAATAGAAAGATTCTCTACTTACTTTTTACTGAAATCCTCATCAACCAAATTCTCTGCTTCTTCATTAACACAAATTAATAAAAAGTTAGATAAAAAATTGGGTGAAAGTGAGTATGATAAGAAGGATGAAGTAGTAACTATTGCAAAAGCTTTGACCATTTTTTGTTAATTAAGGAAACATCTTGTCTCCAACCTTTTCCAGGAAACCAAATGCCTCCCACATATATATAGCTCTGAATGCAATAATATTTTAATTTCCTGCACTTCCTTCGTGATCAGATGGTTCATGTTATGTGATTTCTGAAGAAGAAGAATGAGTCAACGAAAATAGAGCAAGAGAGCAACCAGAATTCTAAACAACTTCAACTTGGATTTTATATGTTCACTTCCATCCTCTTCACCGTCATAGACAACCGTATTACCCTTTTCTTTTTTCCTTTTCTCCCTGAGTTCAACCTATGCTTAAACAGCTTGACTTTCTGAATTGAACAGGAAATTAAATTGAATTTGCTGATGAGGGGCTCAATTTGAATTCAAGTATTTTGAAAATTAGTGAGAGAAATTCAAAGTCATGGTATCGGTTGGCATTAATACATAACTTCATGTTGTAATTGATTAACACCTTTATCTTTAATAATCTTAGTTCAAGCAAACTTTCCCTGAGTTGAAAATGAGAAACTTGAATTAAAATTCTTCCATGCTGACTCAGTTCTTTTAAAAGTTTTTCCCCAATTTTCTGATTGTTTGTCTAATTGAGTGTACTAATCAGCCAACATATTCAACTATTAAAAATTGGTGCAAATGTAAGCATATTTAGCAACTACCATGCATATGTATTTGGGACCATTCTATGAGTTACTTATAAATTATCTTGATATTTCCGATACCTATATTTTTTTTTCTCAATCAAAGGTAAATTTCATTAAATATCAAATGTTTGTTAGGAAAGATCAAAAGAAAAAGAACAATATGTCCACTATTTTTTTTTTTGAAAATTAAGGTTGATCATTTCGTTAAGGTAACCTTACATTAAGACAAGAAGTAGTCAACTGGTACAATATGTCCACAATTAGTGAATAGATTCTATATATTATGAATGAACTAATAATTTTCACATCGTTAAAAAAAAAGTTTAAAAGTTGAGAAGTCTAAAAAAAAATACTTATAATTTTAAAAATATTTATTTTGAAATTTTTTTGAGCTTTTACCTTTACATTTTTATAAGGTGGATTAAATAAGAAATATAAACTTTTTTAATTAATTTTATTGAAATCCATAATATCCATATGGTGTTATTACTTTAAGTTTTCTCAAATACAAAGCTCAATAATATTCTTCTTTTTTTATATTAAAGAGTTAAGCCTATCATTATCCCCGTCATTGTCGAAGAAAACCTCATTATTTATAGTAATTTTCAATATATACTCTATTGCAATTAGGAAAAGATCAAGTTATGCACAGTTCAATTGGACTAAATACTATAAAAAATTATCATAATGAAATGTTATAATCTTTTATCTACCAATGAACATCAATTTATGACTCTGGATTACTGAAGTTGTCAATGGAGTAAAGGGGAATATCTACTCCAATTGTTCTCTTGGGCTATTTGCAGTGTTAGCAAGCTCAATAGGATGTCTTCCGGAGGATGGAAATATCTCCGGAGATGCTGTAGCACTTGGGGTGAGATCACCATTTTTAGTTGCTCTTCCTTGATTTGTCAAGAACACAAAGCCTGGCTCTGTCCGGTTTGAGTAGCTTGATGGACTTGGCGGACAGTTAGTGTTTGGTGAGTCTCCTGCAACGCCTATACTTACACTATCATTTTTGCTTTTGTCTTCGAGTTCACTTCTTTTAAAAGTATGGGAGCTGAGGTCTTTCTGGTCGAAGATTCTTGACAGGATCAGAATTCTTTTCCAGAAAGGAGTTTCAGAACCGAAGCGAAACAAGACATGCCTTTGCTCGTACAAGAACATTGTTGCAAATATGATTAGAGCTGATATTGAGGTGACGCTAGCAATAAGGAACAAGCCCCAAAAACTCTCGACACCAAGACTGTTGTGAGAAACCAAAGTGTTGGTGTCAGAACAACTGCTTTCCTTCTTGAACCATGCCTCTTCAATTTGATTCATTTTTTCTCCCTGAGTAACATTTAGGATTGCCCTGGAAACATCTGCTACAAGAGGGGAACCTCTAGGGAAGGCCTGTAAATTGCAAAACAATATCAGCACAAAGAAACATTGCATACGGGTAAAGAGAAGATAAGAGATTGAGAGAAAACTCACAAAACCGAAGCCATCAGTTCTAAATTTTGGTTCGACTACGGTATATTGGTCGCAATATTTTGCGAGAAAGAGCTTCATATAAGGAATTTCGTCCAAAGTAGCAGAAATACCACCATTGGCACTTCCCTTGGTAAAGAGATCATGAAGTTCTTCCAGCGTCTGATATTCTATAAGTTGGGATTCAGGAAAAGTTAACCCCTTCAAGATTCCCTCAACGAATGAGCCTTTCTTGAAACCAACCTTCTCCCCTTTCTTTAAGAGCTCTTGTATGTCAGTTACCGTAGGCTAGAGTTGTTGCACGGTTAAAAGTGAAGTCAAACTAGCTGTGTAGCTTTGGGTGAGAATGAGGACGACGAAACACCATATTATTACCACGAATCGAGCCAAGTTACTGACCACTCTCTCCCCTGCAAGTATAATCCAGGAAGCAAAGAAAGTTAACAATATGAAGTCAATAGTACAACTTTGTAAATCAAGAAGATAAAAAAATTATTACGATGTGCAAACACCATGGTAGAGAAAGAGAACCAGAAGCTCGTGCCGGCTTGATACGAAGGGGGTCCCCTGAAATCTTCATTTATTCTGTGTTCTAGAACCCAGACAACAAATCCGATGAAAAAGAAAAAGCAAGCACTTGTCACCCAGAGGTCCCATGTTAGAGGTTTCAAGAAAACCCATGCATTCTTCCTCCTGTTATCTCTGATCGGTACAATCATTGATACACCCGATTCAGTGTATGGTAATGTGAAGTCCACGTACCGTGACCTGTTTGCCACAATCGTTGTATCTCCTACCACAGCATCGTATGTCTGTTCATAATTGACAAAAAAATTATAAAAAATTCTTGTTAAAAAACTCAAAAAGATAAAGAGATGTTTTACCCCATTATACACTTGAAAGATTAAGTCATTGTAAGTCCCGGCGCTCTTGCCATCAAGCGTTGCAAAGGGAATGAACTCGTAAGGAAAGACATAAGGCATTGCAGCCATTACAGCCTTAAAAACATCTACGCAATATCCGGTGACTGAAGTAGCTGTACGAGAATTAGGATCCCATGTTACTTTAATAAATTGACTGTAACCACTCTTCACTGGAACCCCAATCCTCAATTTCTTCCCATTTGTTGGAATCTCCCAGCCTCTAGGAGGAAAGGTGGTATCCCCTGGCCATATAATGGGACCAAGATTTGGCTTATGAGTAGAATTAGTGCTTCTCTTTGCCGAATTCAATTCTTTTACAAGTCCACTTTTTGGTGTCCAAAACCCAACCCTTCTCTCCCCATTTCCATTTACGTTAACTATCCGAAAAACTGATGATTGTAGCTGTCCATTAACAAAATTAATGTCTCCAGTAAGACCCCTGAATTTAGTGCTTGACAATGCTTGGATTAGGTGTGGGCCATTCCTTGAGACCCTGAAAGATTCAAGATCTGTTCCACTGCTGGAGACATTAGTTTTACTGAAGCTGGAGTTTCCCATGCTAACATTCTCAATTGCCATGGCTAGTGCAAAAGTGGCATCATAAGCCCACTTTCCAAATATGTTCAATTCAGCATTAATAATTGTGGGATTGTCTTGCTGGAATTTCCTTTTCCATCGAAATCTAAAATTTTCTAGCTCATTTGTTTTCGGAACGTAAGTCCTTACGCCAAGAACCCCTTGCATGGAATCGATGGTTGGGGGCTCCGTTAAACTCCAAAGATTAGTCATTCCATCTGTCACGATCCAAGCATAGCCTTCACTCATCATTCCAACCTCTTTCGCTATGGTAAAAAGCCTAGTGCCGAGAGATGGTGGCATGTGCACAATGAACACTCTCGTTTGCATAGTCATTAGCTTGTAAAGCTCTTCCGAAATTTGGTCATCGCCAGCCGATGAAGGGATGACACTCCGGTATGGGACACGAGCATTGATCTCTTGCAAGGCGTCTGTCAAGTAAGGTATAATACCTTCTCCAAATTCATTGTCTATGTAGATTGGCACAGCTTCTCTCCATCCGAAGGCTTCAACAATTGCACTAATGGCTTTCACTTGAGATGAGTCATTTTGTGTAGCTCGAAAAAAGTATGGACTCCGAAGGGAGGTAAGAGAAGGGCTTGTTGCCGAAAATGAAATGATGGGAACCTGAGATTTGTTTCCGAGGTTGATAACAAAATTGGCCTGCATTGAAGTTTGCGGCCCTATGATTGCTTGCACTTGTACATTTTTTATCAAGTCAAGAGCTGTTTGTCAAGCAAACAAAATTTAATAATCTTGATCATCTTTATACTAATCTGTATAGTAACAAATAATATAAATTCAATAACCTCATTTTCATATTCTATGAACAATTTTGATAAGATAATAAAATTTAGATTAAACGATAATCATGTATATATGCATAAAATCTTTCTTATTTTTTTTCTAACAAAAATAAAATCAAAAGTTCCGAATTAATTTGCAACTTTCATCCAACGAAAAGCTAGGAAAGACTACCACCCAATTACCGCACAATTTGGAAGAAATATAGAGTAAAAAAAAATGAAGGAACCGGTCTTCTGACCAGGTCTGATTAAAAGGTAAAAAAATATTTTTTGAAAAGTAATATATATATATATATATATATATATATATATATATATATATATATATATATATATAGTTGCTGTAGCTGAATACTCCTAGTTTATGTATGACCTATTTAACTGTATCTATATATATATCTCATATTTATTATTTTTTTAGTA
The DNA here is from genome assembly GCF_053813885.1 of Theobroma cacao. Lineage (NCBI taxonomy): Eukaryota > Viridiplantae > Streptophyta > Magnoliopsida > Malvales > Malvaceae > Theobroma > Theobroma cacao. Next base: position 551,512 of record NC_142647.1, read on the forward strand.
TACACATACTTCTCTATGGTAGTAGAAATATTTAAATGGATTTCAAGTCAAATATTCTCGATACAGCTAGCCTCGAGTCCATAGTCAAATGTTTATTAGTACAAATTTTTCTTATAAAAAATGTTTATTATTACAAATTGAAGGCAAATTTTCTGTCACATAATTGAAGGCATTAATTATTATATGGATTGGCTTACTCAACGTGTATGGTCTCTCACAGTCTACAACCATAATTTTCTAATTGATCGGCTACTCCACAATCAAAACAATCTTTATATCAAATTAAAAAATGATGTAAATTATCAATATATGTACTGTTCTTTTTCTTTCTTTAGGAGGTGAAGGGGCAAAGAGGGTCGTCAGTTATCAATTATACGGTTTTCATAACCAATTGCATATGCCTTGATAAAGTTTTCTTAGAGAAAATTAATGCATATAAACGCAATGTGCCTTTGCTTGAGCAAATTTAACTCCTAATCTTCTATGCGTTATTATCAACCTTTATGCTAGTTTTATCAGTTTGGTCTCCAAAAAATAAATAAATAGAACAAGCTTGATATATACCTCATTTTAGAAAAAAAACTAAACGATTTAAAATTTTAAAAGAGAGGTTTTGAGATTTTGAGGCAGATTAAATGAAATAAAACAATAATATATATAACTTTATCATTTGTCATGTGAGAAAATTAAATATTAATAGAAAATTTATGATTGATGATTCAAAATAAGTTGAATGAGAAAAATAAAACCAAAAGAGAGAAATAATTATGATTTGACCTGTTAATTAACAAGTACAATCTCTAAAATGTTTCCATATATATTAAAATTTATTTTTTAAAAAGAGAGTAAATGAGGAGAGAGGTGGAAGAGGAAACACGTACCAGCAGCAGCGGCGCCAACAACGTCCTTGGAGTCCCTGGGGTTCAAGACAAGCCTGGTTCTGTAGGAAGCATGAGTGGCGTAAAAATCAGAGAGGGCCATGTTGATGCAGCTCAATCCAATCTTCCCAAACTTTGTATCCAAGTCAAGAACCACCCCCACATTAACTGGGATGCTACTGCTGTTTTGTGCAGCAACCACATGCATCAGCAAAATCCTGCACGAAATGATCACAAGGCAGAAAAAATGGAGAAGAGGGCTGGTTACTGCCGTAGCTTTCTGCATCTTAATTGAAGCTCTTGGGCAGGGTCTGGCCTGGACAAGAAGATACTGATATTTATAATGGATGAAAAGTAAGAATCAAAGAGCCGCAATCGAAGAATTGCATGGGAAGAATCCCCCGGGGATTTAACCCTTCTTCTTCTTTGACTTTCGCAGTCTCATTGCACGGAAATTTCATGCTATTCTATAGTTTACATTTTTAATTTTCGGAAAGATATTTTACACCAGGCAACCCTAGCTAGCTTGGTGATACATTTTACACCAGGCATCCCTGTCTGGTTAGCACAACCCAAGACTGAAGAGTGAATAATTAAACGAAAAAACTAAGCTGCTCCTCCTCACTTAAAGGAGTAGAACACTGACAAATGTAGATCTGATGACCAAAGCTAGGATTTGTCTTATCTTAATATCGATCGTTTACCTTGACCAACTCAAACCTTCTTGCTCTCAAAGTTTGAAGGGAAAATTGCGTGACTCGGATTAGTGGATGGCTTCCTTCAATTTCCCATCATTTACTTTGTCAGCCGGCCCGCAAGGAAAATTGGGGCCACGCCCCTACAAGTCTTTGGTTGTTAGAAGCAATAAACAAATTACAAATATTACATATCCTATTCGCCATTGGGAGAATATTAGGGAAAAATAAAAATAAAAAGAAACCCACATTTTAATAAGAGGTCTGATGAATTAGCTGTGATTACATGAATTGTATTCAAACCAATATTCTGGCATAATAATTTTCTCTGATAGTATTAAATCTTATAGTAGTATTCATTATTAGAAGAAATTTCAAGCTTTATACCTTGAATAAATGACTTGCTCAAAACATTACATCATAAGTTGTGTAGCAGCAAATGTCTTTTCCAGGATCTGATTAATCAATGACTTGCTCAAAACATTACACCGTACAACTTCCTCTAAGGAAAACATTGGATTGTTAACTAATAATTTGAGGCAAATTAAACAATGATCATTAAATTAACCACGAAGTTTAAAATAGAAAGATTCTCTACCTACTTTTGGCTAAAATCTCCATCAGTCAGATTCTCCACTTCCTTGTTGACACAAATTAATATTATTCCTCTTTTTTTTTTCTGTCTCTATTTGATTTTTACAAATATATATTATACTAAAATTTGTAAAAAAAAAATTCAAAGTTCAACCTATTCTTAAACAGCTTGACTTCCTGAATTGACCAGGAAATTAAATTGAATTTGCTGATGAGGAACTCAATTTGAATTCAAGTATTTTGAAAATTAGTAAGAGATATTCAAAGTCACGGTATCGGTTGGCATTAGTACATAACTTCATGTTGTAATTGATTAACACCTTTATCTTTGATAATCTTAGTTCAAGCAAACTTTCCCAGAGTTGAAAATGAGAAACTTGAATTAAAATTCTTCCATGCTGACTCAGTTCTTTTAAAAAATTTTCCCCAATTTTCTGAGTGTTTGTCCAACTGAATGTGCTAATCAGCCAACATATTCAACTATTAAAAATTGGTGCAAATGTAAGCATATTTAGCAACTACCATGCATATGTATTTGGGACCATTCTATGAGTTACTTATAAATTATCTTGATATTTCCGATACCTATATTTTAATTTTTTTTTCAATCAAAGGTAAATTTCGTTAAGTATCAAATGTTTGTTAGGAAAGATCAGAAGAAAAAGAACAATATGTCCACTATTTTTTTTTTTTTAAAATTAAGGCTGATCATTTCATTAAGGTAACCTTACATTAAGACAGGAAGTAGTCAATGGGGACAATATGTCCACAATTAGTGAATAGATTCTATATATTATGAATGAACTAATAATTTTCACATCGTTAAAAAAAAAGGTTTAAAAGTTGAGAAGTCTAAAAAAAATACTTATAATTTTAAAAATAATTATTTTGAAATTTTTTTGAACTTTTACCTTTACACTTTTATAAGGTGAATTAAATAAGAAATATAAGCTTTTTTAATTAATTTTGTTGAAATCCATAATATCCATATGGTGTTATTACTTTAAATAAGAAATATTCTTCTTTTTTTATATTAAAGAGTTAAGCATATCATTATCCCCGTCATAGTCGAAGAAAACCTCATCATTTACAGTAATTTTCAATATATACTCTATTGCAATTAGGAAAACATCAAGTTATGTACAGTTCAATTGGACTAAATACTATAAAAACTTATCATAATGAAATGTTATAATCTTTTATCTACCAATGAACATCAATTTATGACTCTAGATTATTGAAGTTGTCAATGGAGTAAAGGGGAATATCTACTCCAATTGTTCTCTTGGGCTATTTGCAGTGTTAGTAAGCTCAATAGAATGTCTTCCGAAAGATGGGAATATCTCTGGAGATGCTGCAGCACTTGGGGTGAGATCACCATTTTCAGTTGCTCTTCCTTGATCTGCCAAGAACACCAAGCCTAGCTCTGTCTGGTTTGAGTAGCTTGATGGACTTTGTGGGCAGTTAGTGTTTGGTGAGTCTCCTGCAACGCCTATACTTACACCATCATTTCTGCTTTTGTCTCCGAGTTCACTTCTTTTAAAAGTATGGGAGCTGAGATCTCTCTGGTCAAAGATTCTTGACAAGAACAGAATTCTTCTCCAGAAAGGAGTTTCAGAACAGAAACGAAACAAGACATGCCTTTGCTCGTACAAGAACATTGCTGCAAATATGATTAGAGCTGATATTGAGGTGACCCCAGCAATGAGGAACAAGCCCCAAAAACTCTCGACACCAAGACTGTTGTGAGAAACCAAAGTGTTGGTGTCAAAACAACTGCTTTCCTTCTTGAACCATGCCTGTTCAATTTGATTCATTTTTTCTCCCTGGGTAACATTTAGGATTGCCCTGGAAACATCTGCTACAAGAGGGGAACCTCTAGGGAAGACCTGTAAATTGCAAAACAATATCAGCACAAAGACACATTGCATATGGGTAGAGAGAATATAAGAGATTGAGAGAAAACTCACAAAACCGAAGCCATCAGTTCTAAATTTTGGTTCGACTGCGGTATATTGGTTGCAATATTTGGCAAAAAGGAGCTTCATATAAGGAATTTCGTCCAAAGTAGCAGAAATACCACCATTGGCACTTCCCTTGGTAAAGAGATCATGAAGTTCTTCCAGGGTCTCATATTCTATAAGTTGGGATTCAGGAAAAGTTAACCCCTTCAAAATTCCCTCAACGAAGGAGCCTTTCTTGAAACCAACCTTCTCCCCTTTCTTTAAGAGTTCCTGTACGTCAGTTACCGTAGGCTGGAGCTGTTGCACGGTTAAAAGTGAAGTCAAACTAGCCGTGTAGCTTTGGGTGAGAATGAGGACGACGAAACACCATATTATTACCACAAATCGAGCCAAGTTACTGACCACTCTCTCCCCTGCAAGTACAATCCAAGAAGCAAAGAAAGTTAACAATCTGAAGTCAATAGTACAACTTTGTAAATCACGAAGATGAAAGAATTATTACGATGTGCAAACACCACAGTAGAGAAGGAGAACCAGAAGCTCGTGCCGGCTTGATACGAAGGGGGTCCCATGAAATCTTCATTTATTCTGTGTTCTAGAACCCAGACAACAAATCCGATGAAAAAGAAAAAGCAAGCACTTGCCACCCAGAGGTCCCATGTTAGAGGTTTCAAGAAAACCCATGCATTCTTCCTCCTGTTATCTCTGATTGGTACAATCATTGATACACCCGATTCAGTGTATGGTAATGTGAAGTCCACGTACTGTGACCTGTTTGCCACAATCGTTGTATCTCCTACCACAGCATCGTATGTCTGTTCATAATTGAAAAAAGAAATTATAAAGAAATTCCTGTTAAAAAACTCAAAAAGATAAGGAGATGTTTTACCCCATTATACACTTGAAAGATTAAGTCATTGTAAGTCCCGGCGCTCTTGCCATCAGGCGTTGCAAAGGGAATGAACTCGTAAAGAACGACATAAGGCATTGTAGCCACTACAGCCTTAAAAACATCTATGCAATATCCGATGACTGAAGTGGCTGTACGAGAATTAGGATCCCATGTTACATTAATAAATTGAGTGTAACCACTCTTCACTGGAACCCCAATCCTCAACTTCTTCCCATTTGTTGGAATCTCCCAGCCTCTAGGGGGAGAGGTGGTATCCCCTGGCCATATAATGGGACCAAGATTTGGCTCATGAGTAGAATTAGTGCTTCTCTTTGCCGAATTCAATTCTTTTACAAGTCCACTTTTTGGTGTCCAAAACCCAACCCTTCTCTCTCCATTTCCATTTACGTTAACTATCTGAAAAACTGATGATTGTAGCTGTCCATTAACAAAATTAATGTCTCCAGTAAGACCCCTGATTTTAGTGCTTGACAATGCTTGGATTAGGTGTGGACCATTCCTTGAGACCCCAAAAGATTCAAGATCTGTTCCACTGCTGGAGACATTAGTTTTATTGAAGCTGAAGTTTCCCATGCTAACATTCTCAATTGCCATGGCTAGTGCAAAAGTGGCATCATAAGCCCACTTTCCAAAAATGTTCAATTCAGCATTAATAATTGTGGGATTCTCTTGCTGGAATTTCCTTTTCCATCGAAGTCTAAACTTTTCTAGCTCATTTGTTCTGGGAACGTAAGTCCTTACGCCTAGAACCCTTTGCATGGAATCGATGGTTGGGGGCTCTGTTAAAATCCAAAGATTAGTCATTCCATCTGTCACGATCCAAGCATAGCCTTCACTCATCATTCCAACCTCTTTCGCTATGGCAAAAAGCCTGGTGCCGAGGGATGGTGGCATGTGCACAATGAACACTCTCGTTTGCATCGTCATTAGCTTGTAAAGCTCTTCCGAAATTTGGTCATCACTAGCTGATGAAGGGATGACACTCCGGTATGGGACATGAGCATTGATCTCTTGCAAGGCGTTTGTCAAGTAAGGTATAATACCCTCTCCAAATTCATCGTCTATGTAGATTGGCACAGCTTCTCTCCATCCGAAGGCTTCAACAATTGCACTAATGGCTTTCACTTGAGATGAGTCATTTTGTGTAGCTCGAAAAAAGTATGGACTCCGAAGGGAGGTAAGAGAAGGGCTTGTTGCCGAAAATGAAATGATGGGAACCTGAGATTTGTTTCCAAGGTTGATAACAAAATTGGCCTGCATTGAAGTTTGCGGCCCTATGATTGCTTGCACTTGTACATTTTTTATCAAGTCGAGAGCTGTTTGTCAAGCAAACAAAATTTAATAATCTTGATCATCTATATACTAATCTGTATAGTAACAAATAACATAAATTCAATAACCTCAATTTCATATTCTATGAACAATTCTGATAAGATATTAAAATTTAGATTAAACGATAACCATGTATATATGTATAAAATCTTTCTTATTTATTTTTTCTAACAAAAATAAAATCGAAAGTTCCAAATTAATTTGCAACTTTCATCCAACCAAAAGCTAGGAAAGATTACCATGCAATTACCACACAAGTTGGAAGAAATATAGAGATAAAAAATGAAGGAACCGATCTTCTGACCAGGTATGATTAAAAGGAAAAAAAATATTTTTTGAAATGTAATATATAGATATATATATATATATTTTCTGTAGCTGAATAATCCTAGATTATGTATGATCTATTTAACTATATCTATATATATATCTCATACTTATTATTTTTTTAATATACACATACTTCTCTATGGTAGTAGAAATATTTAAATGGATTTCAAGTCAAATATTCTCATACAGCTAGCCTCGAGTTCATAGTCAAATGTTTATTAGTACAAATTTTTCTTATAAAAAATGTTTATTATTACAAATTGAAGGCAAATTTTCTGTCACATAATTGAAGGCATTAATTATTATATGGATTGGCTTACTCAACGTGTATGGTCTCTTACAGTCTACAACCATAATTTTCTAATTTATCGGCTACTCCACAATCAAAACAATCTTTATATCAAATTAAAAAATGATGAAAATTATCAATATATGTACTGTTCTTTTTCTTTCTTTAGGAGGAGAAGGGGCAAAGAGGGTCGTCAGTTATCAATTATACGGTTTTGATAACCAATTGCCTATGCCTTGATAAAGTTTTCTCAGAGAAAATTAATGCATATAAACACAAGGCGCCTTTGCTTGAGCAAATTTAACTCCTAATCTTCTATGCCTTATTATCAACCTTTATGCTAGTTTTATTAGTTTGGTCTCCTAAAACAAACAAATAGAACAAGCTTGATATATACCTCATTTTAGAACAAAAAAACAAAACTAATCCATTTAAAATTTTAAAAGAGAGGTTTAAAGATTTCCACGCAGATGAAATGAAATAAAAAACAATAATATATATAATGTTATCATTTGTCATGTGAGAAAATTAAATATCAATAGAAAATTTATAATTGATGATTCAAAATAAGTTGAAAGAGAAAAATAAAACAAAAAGAGAGAAATAATTCTGATTTGATTTGTTAATTAACAAGTAGAATCTCTAAAATATTTCCATATATATTAAAATTTATTTTTTAAAAAGAGAGTCATTGAGGAGAGAGGTGGAAGAGGAAACACGTACCAGCAGCAGCGGCGCCAACAACGTCCTTGGAGTCCCTAGGGTTCAAGACAAGCCTGGTTCTGTAGGAAGCATGAGTGGCGTAAAAATCAGAGAGGGCCATGTTGATGCAGCTCAATCCAATCTTCCCAAACTTTGTATCCAAGTCAAGAACCACCCCCACATTAACTGGGATGCTACTGCTGTTTTGTGCAGCAACCACATGCATCAGCAAAATCCTGCACGAAATGATCACAAGGCAGAAAAAATGGAGAAGAGGGCTGGTTACTGCCGTAGCTTTCTGCATCTTAATTGAAGCTCTTGAGCAGGGTCTGGCCTTGACAAGAAGATACTGATATTTATAATGGATGAAAACTAAGAATCGAAGAATTGCATGGGAAGAACCCCTTTGGGGATTTAACCCTTCTTCTTGGACTTTCGCAGTCTCATTGCACGGAAATTTCATGCTATTCTATAGTTTTCATTTTTAATTTTCGGGAAGATATTTTACACCAGGCATCACTGTCTGGTTAGCACAACCCAAGACTGAAGAGTGAATAATTAAACGAAAAAACGAAGCTCCTCCTCCTCACTTAAAGGAGTGGAACACTGGGGACATGTTGATCTGATGACCAAAGCTAGGATTTGTCTTATTTTAATGTCGATCGTTTATTTTAAAATTGCGTGACTGGGATCAGTGGATGGCCACCTTCAATTTCCAATCACTTACGTTGTCAGCCGGCAGGCAAGGAAAATTGGGGCCACGCCACTACAAGTCTTTCGTTGTTAGAAGCAATAAACAAATTACAAATATTACATATCCTAGCTATTCGCCATTGGGAGAATATTAGGGAAAAATAAAAATAAAAAGAAACCCACATTTTAATAAGAGGTCTGATGAATTAGTTGTCATTACATGAATTGTATTCAGACCAAATATTCTGACATAGTAATTTTCTCTGATATTATTAAATCTTATAGTCGTATTCATCATTAGTAGAAATTTCAAGCTTTATACCTTGAATAAATGACTTGCTCAAAACATTACATCATAAGTTGTGTAGCAGCAAATGTCTTTTTCCAGGATCTGATTAATCAATGACTTGCTCAAAACATTACATCGTGCAACTTCTCTTCCAGGAAGTTGTAAGGAAAACATTGGATTGTTAACTAATAATTTGAGGCAAATTAAACAATGATCATTAAATTAACCACGAAGTTTAAAAATAGAAAGATTCTCTACATACTTTTGGCTAAAATCTTCATCAGTCAGATTCTCCACTTCCTTGTTGACACAAATTAATATTATTTCTCTTTTTTTTTCTCTATTTGATTTTTACAAATATATATTATACTAAAATTTGTAAAAAATATTTATAATATTAATGTTCAATGTTTTTTAATATGAAATTTTTTTTAAAATTATAAAAAATAAATTTATAACATAAAAAAATGAGAGTATTAAATGTGAAAAAAAAAAGAGAGGAAAAGACTATCATAATAAAGATGAAGTACTACCGTTGACCTCATTTATCCTTAATTAATTAAGGAAACATTTTGTCTCCAAACTTTTCCAGGGAACCAAACGCCTCCCTCATATATCCTTCTTTTTCCTTCCTTCTGGCTCAATAATATTTTACTTTCCCACACTTCCTCCGTAATCATATGGCTTATATCATGTGATTTGCGAGGAGAAATGAGTCAATGAAAATAGAGTAAGAGAGCAACCAGAACTCTAAGCAACTTCAACTAGTATTTTCTATTATCTCTTTCATCCTCTTCACCAAATCATACGCAACATGTTACCCTTTTCTTTTCTTTTTTTTTGTTTTCCGTTATTCCCCGAGTCTAACTCATGCCTAAACAGCTTGCCTTCCAATATTAGGGAGTCACCTTGACTTCTTGAATTGAACAGGGAATTAAATCAATCTCTGACGAGGGACTCGATTTTAATTCTAGTATTTTGAAAATTACTATATAACTTCAGTTAAGCTGTAATTGATGATGACATTTACCTTCAATAATCTCAGTAGTCAAACACATTTTCTTGACTTGGGAAACTTGAATTAAAATTTTTCGATGGTGACTCAAATTTTTTATTTTTTTTTCCAATTTCTTGTTTGTTTATCTAGTTGGATGTACTAATCAACCAACATATTTAACTGTTAAATATTGGAGCAAATGTAAGCACATGTTTGGAAACAACCATGCAGATGTATTTGAGACCTTTCTATAGGTTAATTATAAACTATCTTGATATTTCCGACTCCTAGACTTTAAATTTTTTTTAAAAATTAATATTTGATGCATTGTTAATATATAAATTTTATATATTATAAGTAAATTAGATATTATCACTTTCTTAGTTATAAAATTTTAAAATTAAGAACAGATAATATACATATGGTACAATTTCTTCGAAGTTTTCTCTCAAAACAGGAGTGAAGCAATCAACCTGTTTCTTTTTTTTTTTTTCTCTCTCTCATATACTTTGTCAAATTTCTAGTAAGATTTCAGTTTACTGGGAAAGTTCTCGTGTATGCCCCTAGGGTTATTATGAAAGACATTGCAATTTCCTTTTTTTATTTTTTTGAGAAAATATTGTGGTTTCTGTTGAATATGTTGTTCCTGCTCCACTTACCAAAAAATTATTGGTTTTTTGTACAGAATGGAAAGGTTGCAGCAACTGGCTTTGGTCATCCAGGATGCTGATGGAGAGGTCAGAGCTGACGATCTTGTTAACTCTGGACCTCTCTTTCTCTGTAAATGGGGTATACCCTTTTCTTCATGAAATGAAATGATTCTTAATCTTCAAAAAAACAAAGTTTTCATATTAGATGCCAGCTAATTAGCATAGGTTGGTTTCAGGTGCAATTACAACTTTTTAAAAGCAGAAAGCAGGGAATTCTTCCTCAAATTGTGAACAATTTGAGGAATTATGGAGGATGAAAATATGGCTCCTGTTAGGAAGCCTCTGTTTAAGGTTGAGTAGAACAGGGGCGAACAGAGTGTTGGCAAAATGAAGGAAAAAGCACCCACTTCATTCATAATCCAAACAATATATACAGCCTACTAGCTACTTGGTAGTTATAAAGAGTTACAAGTAAAAGCTTGATAAAAAAATAACTGAATACAGCATCATGTTTCCAACTTCCACGTACAAGTCGTGCTGCTATTTTCAACTGACAGTAACTTGTTGCCAGCATTATCAACTACACAATTACGGCGCGGAGTGGATTTTCATGCAGAACCCCGTAAAATTCTGTTGAAAATTGGCCTGGAAGCAGGAATACGGATGTAGTCTAGTTCATCAATTTACAATATTCATCTTCAACTATTGTTCTCAATTGAGTGGGAATATATCTGAATCAATTCAGCTCATGGGTCATTTCTGTTAGCAAGCTCAAGTGAAGATCTTTCCGGAGATGGGAATATCTCAGGAGATACTGATCCACTCGGAGCTAGATCACCATGCCCTGTAACCCTCCCTTGGTCTACAATGAAAACAAAGTGTTAAGAATCTGTCTGGTTTGAGCAGCTTGATGGACTCGGCGGGCAGTTAGTGTTCTGTGAGCTTCCAACAACACCTATGCTGTGAACACTGCAAGTGCTGCTCGCATGATCTCTGACTTCGCTTTTTCTAAAAGTATGGGAGCTCAGGTCTTTCTGGTCAAAGATTCTCGACAAAATTCGGATTCTTCTCCGTGCTGAAGTTTCAGAACGGAACTGAAACAAGACATGTCGTTGTTCATACAAGAACCTTGCTGAAAATATGATGAGAGCTGATATGGATGCTGCCCCAGCAATGAGGAACAGGCCCCAAAAGCTCTCAAGACCAAGACTGCTTGAAGAAACAGAAGGGTCGACGTCAGGACAAACAGTTTCCTCCTTTAACCATGAGTTTTCAATTTGTTCCATTCTGTCACCTTGAGTAACATTCAGGATTGCCCTTGAAACATCTGTTACGAGAGGGGAACCTTTAGGGAAGACCTACAAAAAGCAACATAAATAAAAATCAGCAAGAAACATTAAGCATATCATAGAGAATGGTGGAAGCTAGAGTAAGAGAGAGGGAGGGAGGGAGATATTGACAGAGAACTCACGAATCCAAAGCCACCGGTTTTAAACGCTGGCTGTACTGTAGTATATTTGCCACAGTATTTAGAAAGAAATATCTTAATACCAGGAATTTCATCCAAAGCAGCAGAAATACCGCCGTTAGCACTTCCTTTGGTAAAAAGTTCATGAAGTTCTTCCGGAGAGTTATATTTCTTGAGCTGGACTTTATCAAATTTCAACCCCAACAAGATTCCTTCAACGAACGAGCCATCCAAAAAACCAACACTCTCCCTATTCTTCAAGAGCTCATTGATATCAGTAACAGTGGGCATGAGCTGCTCAACTGTTAAAAGTGAAGTCAAACTTGCCGTGTAACTTTGGATGAGAATGAGAACGACGAAGCACCATACTATTACCACAAACCTTGCCAAATTGCTCACCACTCTCTCCCCTGGATTCAAGAACAAAAAAATGGGGTTCAAAATGTTGTATCGAAATGCCATATATGTAAGTGAAATTCAATATATTTATAAATTGAAAAGGTGAAAGGGGTTATTACGATGAGCAAACACCATGGCTGAGAAGGAGAACCAGAAGCTGGTGCCAATTTGATGTGCAGGGGGTCCACGGAAATCCTCGTTTATTCTGTGCTCGAGAATCCAAACAACAAATCCGATGAAGACAAAGAAGCAACCGCTCGTTACCCAGAGGTCCCATGTTAAAGGCTTTAAGAAAACCCATGCATTCTTTTCCTTGTTATCTCTGATTGGCACAATCATCGACACACCAGATTCTGTGTATGGCAATGTGAAGTCCACAAACAATGACCTGTTTGCCACGATCGTTGTATCTCCTACCACAGCGTCATAATTCTGCTCATAGCAGTCAATTGTCAAAAGAGAAAAAAATAAATTGAAGCTATGCATGAAACCATAGTGGTGAATTATAGCAATAGACAAAAGGATTGAAGGAGGAGACTTACCCCATAGTACACTTGATCAATTAAGTCATTGTAAGACCCAGCAGGTTCTCCATCAGGTGTTGCAAATGGAACATACTCATAAGGAACTGCATAAGGCATGTTTTCCATTACAGCATCGAAAACATCAATGCAGTACCCTTTAATTGATTTTGCTTTCTGATTGAGAGGATCCCACACTACCTCAAGAAATTCACTAAAACCACCTTTCACTGGAACCCCAATTCTCAATTTCTTCCCACTTGTTGGGGTCTCCCAACCTTTGGGAACCAAGGTAGTATCCCCTGGCCATATAATGGGACCAAGTTTTGGCTTAGAAGTATTCGGGCTTGTGTTTGTCAAATCCAATTGTCTTACAAGTCCATTTTCGGGTGTCCAGAACCCGACCCTTCTTTCCCCACTTCCAATTACGTTAACTATCTGGAATACGGATGATTGTAATTGCCCATTAACAAAATAAAAGTCTCCGGTAAGGCCTCTGAATTTAGACTTTGATAATTCCTGGATGAGTCGTGGACCATTTTGTGAGACTCCCAAAGTTTCAAGGTCCGTTGCAGAACTGCTGGAAATATCTGGTTTGTTGAAGTGGAGGTTTGCAGTGCCAGCTTTCTCAATTGCCATTGCCAGAGCAAAAGTTGTATCATAAGCCCATAGTCCCAAAATGTTCAATTCAGAATTAATGGAGTCCGGATTCTCTTGCTGGAACTTCCTTCTCCAGCGAACTGTAAAATTTTCTAGCTTTTTTGGTTTAGGAACATAAGACTTCACACCTACAACCCCCTGCATGGAATCGATGGGCGAGGCATCTATTGATCTCCACAGATTAGTCATCGCATCAGTCATGATCCAAACATACCCTTCACTCATCATTCCAATCTCTTTTGCTTTGGCCAAAATCCGACTGCCAAGAGACATTGTCATGTGCACAATGAACACTCTTGTTTGCATGGTCATTAACTTGTAAAGCTCTTCAGCAATTTTGTCATCCGTAGCTAACGCAGAAATGACACTCAGATATGGGACGCGAGTGTTGATCTCCTGTAAGGCCTCCGTCAAGTAAGGTATAAGGCTCTCCCGATGCTGGTTGTCAACGTAGATGGGTACAGCTTCTCTCCATCCAAAAGCCTGGACAATTGCACTTATCGCTTTCACTTGATTTGAGCTACTTTGTGCAGCAAGAAAAAAGTATGGACTCTGGAGGGAAGTGAGAGAAGGACTTGTTGCAGAAAACGATATGATGGGAATCTGAGATTTGTTTCCGAGATTGATAACAAAGTTGGCTTGCATTGAACTTCTCGGTCCTATGATTGCTTGCACTTGTACATTTTTCATCAAGTCGAGAGCTGTTCACCAAGGGAATTGACAAAAATTCTGACTTAATTATTCATCCTGAAAGATTTAACATGCTACAGGAAGAATAAACATTAAAAAATAAACATGGCATTGGTCTGCTGACTCGGTTAAAAAATAAATGTCAGTCTGACTTGAAAATTGATAGCTATTAAAAATATTAGCACGCAGTTGTGCGATGAGCAACGAGCAATGACCATGGAGGGAAGATCTTTTCTAATCACATCATGGTCAATTGTTTTTTTATTACAATTAGTTGGAGGTCAATTCTTCTGTCAGAGTATTTTACCTAGTAAGTCAGGGATTGGTCATTGGTGCATACAGTAGGTTAGTATTATCGATGTCTGGGGTACTCCTACAACCAAACATTTTTCCCTGTCAGTATTATCAACCATCTCTTTCCATCTGCTGTCATGAACGTAATTTAAGGAGAAATAAATTAATGGCGGAATCATTTAGGTTAGCGTCGGTTTGGGTTTATTGCTGGCGGACGGAGAGAGCCTAAGGCTTCTGCCTGAGAGAGTCCCTGACTGTGATCGCTTGTGTATATATAAATGATGCATGCTTTCATAAGCAAAGCAAAAAACTTCTATATCCAAATATACATCAAAACGTCATACTGGTTCAAAAAGCAGAAGATATCGGACTAATTTTTTCAGGTGTTTTAGAGAGAAAAGTAAAAGGAAACAAAATGGACTGATTATATGTTAGTAATAGTTTCAGAAATCAATCGAAAGAAATTAAGTTATGGGTACATTGTGTAATAAAACTTCATTTGATAATGTTCATAGGGAAATGTAATAAGCACCCACAACCTTGACAAGGTGATCGGAGCAGCCAGAAAAAGGAAGAAAAAATTAAAATCAAACTACTCTACATCGATATTTTGCTATCTCAGTAGCTTAATTTCATCAAGAATAACAGAATAAGTTCAAATAAAAAGGTGAGTCGAAGAAGAAGAAGAAGAAGAAGAAGAAGAGGGAGAGAACGCACCGGCATCAGCTGCGGCGGCGACGCCTTTCTTGGAGTCCCTGATGTTCAAGACCATCCTGGTTTTGTAGTGAGCATGAGTGTCATAAAAGTCTGAGAGGGCCATGTTGATGCAACTCAAACCAATCTTCCCAACCAAGGAATCCAAGTCAAGAACCACACCTACGTTAACTTGGGTGGTTGTGTTTTGAGTCAGGACCCCTTCTAGCAAGAAAATGAAGACACAGAACAGATGAAATATGGGTTTGGTACAGCTCCTCATCATCTTTGGAGCTGATCTTCTGCTCTTGAACACGGTTTTCCCACAGACAAATATCTGTACTTATAGGAATAGGATGACAGATTTGAAAAGTAGTATGAATAACACGTCTAGACGAAGAAGTAGTAAACAAATACAGTGCATGGGGATACAAAATTATTTAGTCTTGGAATCATTGATCCTTTTGCTTTTTGTTATTTTTTATAAAAAAAGTTTAAACATAAAAAACAAAAAAAAATCAATGAAAGGAAACTTGTAAGCATGACTTGTAATCTTTCTAATTATCCCTAAACACGTGATTCATTGACTATTAAAAGGTAATTAATTACTTCTTTTGGTCTTCTAAAAAGCTTAGACTTCTTTCTTTATGTTTGAGAAAGACGTGTGTATAAACTTATTTATATATTTTTTTAATAAAACTTCATGGATTGTATTTAATTAAAGTCATATATAAAGAAACCATGAACACGTTAATTCAGAAGGTTTTTCAACTTTTTTTTTTTTTGAATAAGGTCCAAATTTAATATTTTATTTAAGGTGATGGGTCAAATTTCTCATTTATCATTGAATGATTTCAATTTTCTCATTTATACCTTTTAATTAAATTATAAAATATAGTGATAAAATTGTATTCATACAAAAATTAAAGATAAATTCGAATCTGATCCCAATTTTTTTAAATGGGGACGTATATAAAACAATTCTAAAAAAGGGTAAGAATAAAAAAAATTAAGTTCAAAACGTCGAAATATAACTATATTCTTATACTTTTTAAACAAAGGAGTATAACAAAAAATCCCTTTCTGGAATTTAAACCAAACCATGCTTAATTATAATCTTAAATTGATGAATTGGTTTTATACCATCCCCGTCCCTTATTTTGTTAACTAACTAAGCGTGAGTTAAGCCTTTTTTTTTTTTTTGGCCAAGTGAGTTAAGCTCTTGAAACAAAAAAAAATGATTTAATACATATTCATGTAATAACTTTTAATCATATATCATATTTTGATTTATCAAATTTTATAATTGACGTGATGGAAACTCTCCATTTAATAATTTCTCGTAGAATAGATTATAGAGTTCAAACAATTGTAATAAAATCTGTTAAGTACAAGCTGAAAACAAAATAATAATATAAAAATGTAAGTTCTTTATTCCATGGATGTGGAACGACTAGTTTAATTTAATAAGAGGGTTCCCATCAGTTGGAATGGGGCAACAGGAGGACTTGTCAAGGAGAGAAGGGAAAATTACAGGAGTGGAACGTAAATGGCCTTCAAATACGACTGCAGCATTTTGTCTTCTTATGTAATTAACGTTTACCTTGACCTAATCAATGCAGAATGATTTCTTCTGCTCAAGAAAGAGAAGACAAACTCTAATTCTAGTAATGAAGACTGCAAATTGATGTAGTATTGACGAATGGTTTGGTTTTCTTGCTGGTTTAGCCCATCATTTTCCATATCAATCAACAAATCATTTATTGTTGAATTAAATTCGAAATTAGCTATCTTTTCAATGTGTAATGATCAATCAAGATCCTGAGATAATGATAATGAGATTAATAGTTTAAGGAAAAGTATGGGTAATGTTATTGCCAAATTTGGTATTTATTGAAAGTATGAAACGAAATTTTATATTTTTTTTCGTAGAATGTCAAGTTGAAATTTAAGCTTGATTGTTTAATTACTTGTTAAGTATCCAGTTGTTTTCGTTTCAGGATTCTTGACTTATATCAATTTGATATATATTAATAAAAATTCTTTAGTTTGAGAAAAAAAGTTATTTACAGTACCAAAAAATCAAGTGGAGACAGCTAGGCCCATGGGGATTCCATGATAATGTAAAACTGAGAAAGGGCAGAAGGTCAGATCTAGCCGTAAAGGTTAGACCAAACTTCGATGTTGGTTTCTGTAAGAAAACGAAAAGAAAGACTTGACAAACAAAATGCAGCTTTGTTCTTAACGTTGTTGACTCGAGCAAGCAAAACGTGTGAAGTTTTTTTTTTGGGGGGGGGGGGTTCTTCGTACAAAACGAGTGATGATTACTATGGAGAAACATTCAATACGTAAAGAGATGGAAATTCCATTTCGTTAATTTAAAATTTGTAGAATTGGTAAATTAACTTGTTATTCTCTTTGACTAAAAAGAGAAGATCACTTGAACTTGATCAAATGAATAAAATTATTGATAATCAAACCAAATTGTGACATAATTTTCACTGATGGTATTAAATCTTATAGTGGTATTCATCATTAGAAGAAATTTCAAGCTTTAACTTGAATAATTTAAAACATGGAGTAGTTTTGAGTTATTTAGATTTTAAAAGGCAATATGTCTTAAAAAATTTCAGAACTATTTTCGAAAATTCAATTAAATTTTTATTTTTTATTATATTAAATAAAATCTTGATATTTTTATTTTTGATTACATAAGTATTTATGATTAATAGTTTACTTATTATTGTTAACCAAAATAGTATATATCACTTTTATATTCATGTGACATTGACATAGATAATAAAAAATGTCATATAATTATGTCATTATGTTCATAATGACATGTTATCATACCACACTAACACCTCAATTTGAAAAATATCATACTATCACCTCCTGATGATGAACTCAATTTGAATACAAGTATTTTAAAAATTACTGTATAACATCAGTTGTAATTGATAATGACATTTACCTTTAATAATCTCAGTAGTCAAGCAAATTTTCCTGAGTTGGAAAATTTAGTGCAGATAAGAAACTTGAATTAAAGTTACTCGACGGTGACTCAAAACTTTTAAAAGAATTTTCCCAATTTTCTGCTTATTTATCTAATCGAATGCTCTATTCTAATCTGTCCAAATATATATATATGTTCAACTTTTACAAATTAGAGTCCATGAAATTTGTTTAGAAACAACCGTGCATATGTATTTGGCACCATTATCTTGATACTTCTGACCCTTAGACTTTGAATTTTCTTTTAAGGCTTACATTTGAGATATCGATGATAATAAAAAATTTATAAGTTGAGAACATATAATATACATATAGTACTCTTTCTTAGAAGTTTCTTTCAATTACAAAGCTTGACCAGCAGGAGCGAAGCAATCCACCTGTTTCCTTTTTTTTCTCATATACTCTGTCAAATTTCTAGTAAGATTTGATTTTACTGCATCAGTTTCATTTTTGGAGAAAATGTTTCAGTTTCTCTTGAATATGTTGTTCCTGCTCCACTTACCAAAAAAATTAATGATGATCAAAGTAGGTAGTTTTCATTAGATGATAGCAAACTAGCATTGGTAGGTTTCAATTGTTGTAAAAACAGAAAACAGGGCTATCTTCCTCAAATTGTGAACAATTTTGGTGCGGAATGGATTTTCATGTACAACCTGCAAAATCCTATTGAAAGTTGGCTTCCTTTTCTTGTTTAAAAAAAAGTTAATTTTCAACCTGGAAGCTGGAGTACAGATACATTCTAGTCCGAAACACAAACAGGGGGCTCTGTTAACCAGGAAACGGCTAGCTAGAAAGCTAATTGAAGTACGGAGCTCATCAGCTCCACTTCCAACCATGATGCTATACCGATACTATACATGAATTTACAATATTTTCTGCTCATGGGTCATTTCTGTTGGCTGGCTCAATAGAAGATCTTTCCGGGGAAGGGAATGTCTCTGGAGATGCTGATCCACTTGGAGTCAGATCACCATGCCCTGTAAACCTTCCCTGGTCTACAAAGAAAACAAACTGTGAAGAATGTGTCTGGCTTGAGTAGCTTGATGGACTTGGGGGGCAGTTAGTGTTTGGTGAGCTTCCAACAACACCAATGCTGTGAACACTTTGAGTGCTGCTTGCATCTCTGACTTCGCTTTTTCTGAAAGTATGGGAGCTCAGGTCTTTCTAGTCAAAGATTCTCGACATAATTCGGATTCTTCTCCACACTGAAGTATCATGGAACTGAAACAAGACATGCCGTTGTTCGTGCAAGAACATTGCTGAATATATGATGAGAGCTGACATAGATGCAGTCCCAGCAATTAGGAACAGGCCCCAAAAGCTCTCCAGACCAAGACTGCTTGAAGAAACAGAAGGGTCAACGTCAGGACAGACAGTTCCCTTCTTTAACCAAAAGTTTTCAATTTGTTCCATTTTGTCACTTTGAGTAACATTAAGGATTGCCCTTGAAACATCTGCTACAAGAGGGGAACCTTTAGGGAAGGCCTACAAAAAGCAACATAAATAAAAATCAGCATGAAACATTAAGCATATCATATAGAATGAAGGAAGCTAGAGAGAAAGAGATTGACAGAGAACTCACGAATCCAAAGCCAGCGGTTTTAAATGTTGGTTCTACTGTAGTATATTTGCCGCAGTATTTAGAAAGAAATAGCTTAATATAAGGATTTTCATCCAAAGCAGCAGAAATACCGCCATTGGCACTTCCTTTGGTAAAAAGTTCATGAAGTTCTTCTGGAGAATTATATTTCTTGAGCTGGAAGTTTTCAAATTTCAAACCCAACAAGATTCCTTCAACGAAGCAGCCATTCAATAAGCCAACACTCTCCCTTCTCTTCACGAGCTCATTGATATCAGTTACAGTGGGCTGGAGCTGCTCAACTGTTAAAAGTGAGGTCAAATTTGCCGTATAACTTTGGGTGAGAACGAGAACGACGAAACACCATACAATTACCACAAATCTAGCCAAATTGCTCACAACTTTCTCCCCTGTAATATTTTTCAATTCAAGAACAAAAAAATGAGGTTTAAAATGTTGGATCGAAATGCAATATGTTTATAAATTGAAAAGGTGAAAGGGGTTATTACGATAGGCAAACACCATGGTTGAGAAGGAGAACCAGAAGCTGGTGCCGATTTGATGTGCAGGGGGTCCACGGAAATCCTCGTTTATTCTGTGCTCGAGAATCCAAACAACAAATCCGATGAAGACAACGAAGCAACCGCTCGTTACCCAGAGGTCCCATGTCAAAGGCTTTAAGAAAACCCATGCATTCTTTTCCTTGTTATCTTTGATTGGCACGATCATCGACACACCAGATTCTGTGTATGGCAAGGTGAAGTCCACAAACAATGACCTGTTTGCCACGATTGTTGTATCTCCTACCACAGCGTCATAATTCTGCTCATAGCAGTCAATTGTCAAAAGAGAAAAAAATAAATTGAAGCTATGCATGAAACCATAGTGGTGAATTATAGCAATAGACAAAAGGATTGAAGGAGGAGACTTACCCCATAGTACACTTGATCAATTAAGTCATTGTAAGACCCAGCAGGTTCTCCATCAGGTGTTGCAAATGGAACATACTCATAAGGAACAGAATAAGGCATGTTTTCCATTACAGCATCGAAAACATCAATGCAATACCCTTCAATTGATTTTGCTTTCTGAGTGATAGGATCCCACACTACGTCAAGAAATTCAGTAAAACCAACTTTCACTGGAACCCCAATTCTCAATGTCTTCCCATTTGTCGGGATCTGCCAACCTTTGGGAACCAAGTTAGTATCCCCTGGCCATATAATGGGACCCAGTTTTGGCTTAGAAGTGGAATTAGTGCTTGCGTTTGTGTTTGTCGAATTCAACTGTCTTACAAGTCCATTTTCGGGTGTCCAAAACCCGACCTCTTTTTCCCCACTTCCAATTACGTTAACTATCTGAAACACGGATGACTGTAATTGTCCTTTAACAAAATGAAAGTCTCCGGTAAGGCCTTTGAATTTTGTGCTTGATAATTCCTGGATGAGTCGTGGACCATTTTGTGAGACTCCCAAAGTTTCAAGGTCCGTCTCACCACTGCTGGATATAGTTGGTTTAATGAAGCGGAGGTTTTCAATGCCAGCTTTCTCAATTGCCATTGCCAGCGCAAAAGTTGCATCATAAGCCCATAGTCCCACAATGCTCAATTCGGCGTTAATGGAGTCCGGATTCTCTTGCTGGAACTTCCTTTTCCAGCGAACTGTAAAATTTTCTATCTTTTTTGATTTGGCAACATAAGACTTCACACCTACAACCCCCTGCATGGAATCGATGGGTGAGGCATCTATTGATCTCCACAGATTAGTCATCCCATCAGTCATGATCCAGACATACCCTTCACTCATCATTCCAATCTCTTTTGCTCTGGCCAAAATCCGACTGCCAAGAGACATTGTCATGTGCACAATGAACACTCTTGTTTGCATGGTCATTAACTTGTAAAGTTCTTCAGCAATTTTGTCATCCGTAGCTGACGTAGCAATGGCACTCAGATATGGGACGCGAGTGTTGATCTCCTGTAAGGCATCCGTCATGTAAGGTATAAGGCTCTCCCCATAGTGGTTGTCAACGTAGATGGGTACAGCCTCTCTCCATCCAAAAGCCTGGACAATGGCACTGATCGCTTTCACTTGATTTGAGCTACTTTGTGCAGCTAGAAAAAAATATGGACTCTGGAGGGAAGTGAGAGAAGGACTTGTTGCAGACAACGATATGATGGGAACCTGAGATTTGTTTCCGAGATTGATAACAAAGTTGGCTTGCATTGAACTTCTCGGTCCTATGATTGCTTGCACTTGTACATTTTTCATCAAGTCTAGAGCTGCTCACCAAGGGAATTGACAAAAATTCTGACTTAATTATTCATCCTGAAAGATTTAACATGCTACAGGAAGAATAAACATTAAAAAATAAATATGGCACTGGCCTGCTGACTCGGTTAAAAAATAAATGTCAGTCTGACTTGAAAGTTGAAAGCTATTAAAAATATTAGCACACAGTTGTGCGATGAGCAACGAGCAATGACCACGGAGGGAAGATCTATTCTAACCACATCATGGTCAATTGTTCTTTTATTATAATTAGTTGGAGGTCAATTCTTCTGTCCGAGTATTTTG
The DNA here is from genome assembly GCF_053813885.1 of Theobroma cacao. Lineage (NCBI taxonomy): Eukaryota > Viridiplantae > Streptophyta > Magnoliopsida > Malvales > Malvaceae > Theobroma > Theobroma cacao. Next base: position 573,733 of record NC_142647.1, read on the forward strand.
CCTAGTAAGTCTATACCCGATCAGGGATTGGTCATTGGTGCATACAATAGTCTTCTCTACGGTATATTTAATTTTCTAACGTCTGGGGTACTCCTACAACCAAACACTTTTCCCTGTCACTATTATCAACCATCTCTTTCCATCTGCTTTCATGAACGTAATTTAAGGAGAAACAAATTACCGGCGGAATCATTTAGGCTAGCGTCGGTTTGGGTTTATTGCTGGCTGGCGGAGAGAGCCTAGGGCTTCTGCCTGAGAGAGTCCCTGACTGTGATCGCTTGTATATATATAAATCATGCATGCTTTTCATAAGCAAAGCAAAAAATTCTATATCCAAATATACATCTAAACGTCATACTGGTTCAAAAAGCAGAAGATATCGGACTAATTTTTTCAGGTTTTTCAGAGAGAAAGGTAACAATATGGACTGATTATATATTAGTAATAGTTTCAAAAATGAATCAAAAGAAATTAAATTATGGGTACGTTGTGTAATAAAACTTCATTTGATAATGTTCATAGAGAAATGTAATAAGCACCCACAGCCTTGACAAGATGATCGGAGCAGCCAGAAAAAGGAAGAAAAAATTAGAATCAAACTACTCTATATCGATATTTTGATATCTCAGTAACTTAATTTCATCAAGAATAACAGAATAAGTGCAAATAAAAAGGTGAGTCGATAACCTGGAAGAAGAAGAAGAGGGAGAGAACGTACCGGCATCAGCGGCAGCGACGACGTCTTCCTTGGAGTCCCTGATGTTCAAGACCATCCTGGTTTTGTAGTGAGCATGAGTGTCATAAAAGTCTGAGAGGGCCATGTTGATGCAACTCAAACCAATCTTCCCAACCAAGGAATCCATGTCAAGAACCACACCTACGTTAACTTCGGTGGTTGTGTTTTGAGTCAGGACCCCTTCTAGCAAGAAAATGAAGAGACAGAACAGATGAAAAATGGGTTTGGTAGAGCTCCTCATCATCTTTGGAGCTGATCTTCTGCTCTTGAACACGGTTTTCCCACAGACAAATATCAGTACTAAGAGGAATAGGATGACATATTTGAAAAGTAGTATGGATAACACGTCTAGACGAAGCAGTGGTCAACAAATATAGTGCATGGGAATACAAAATTATTTAGTCCTGGAATAATTGACCCTTCTGCTTTTTGTTATTTTTTATAAAAAAGTTAAACATTAAAAACAAAAAGAATCAATGAAAGGAAACTTGTGAGCATGACTTGTAATCTTTCTAGTTATCCCTAAACACATGATTTAATAATAGTTTAATTTAAGAAAAAATTGTGAGAAATGGACCTCGTGACAAAGTGATTTCAGAAATAACGATCTATATAAAGTTATCTGTTTCTAGCCAAAAATAAGCATGAGTAGACCAAAATGCCCTTAAAAACATTGTTTCAAATAAACACTCAGCTGTTTGAGCTATCTGCATCCCGCTAGAGAGAAAATAGAAAAAAATAAATAAATGCACGTAGCTGTTTGGGCTCGGTCATCTTTCTCTCTCAACTCTCTGAACTATCTCAACTCTAGCAAGTTTCTGTTGAGCACCATCGTCATCGGGCTGTGGTCTATCTCTCGGCATCTAGCTACATTGTCGAAGATTAACAGACCTTATAGCAGATATGACATCAAGGTACCTGTTATTGGGTTTATTTATGCAACACACTTAAATTTTTAAAACATTTGGTGTAAATTAGAAGATGGAATGGAAACATTGCCCAGAGTTGTTACACGCCATGCATCTATAACATGTATTAGAGTTATTTTAGCGTGTCACGGCTTTTCGTGGCGTGTTGTGGGTTAACTAGTTTTTTGGGTTGTTAGCGTGTCACGGCTGTTCCTAGCGTGTCATGGGTTAACTGAATTTATGGATTTTTGGCGTGTCACGGTTGTTCCTGACGTGTCGTGGGTTAACTGGTTTTTTGGGTTTTTAACGTGTCACGGCTGTTGGTGTAACAGGTCAGTAATTACAGTGATTGACGTGTCACGAGAGTGATGCATGGCGTGTCACGATATTTGACTTGATATGCATGGCGTGTAACAACACGACAGACAAATTTTTGATCACGACATGTATTATGTAAAATGATTGACAATAAATTTTTTTTCAAAATTTCAGTGGGGTTCCAATTGTGTGACTTGTGATAAGACACGGTGGTCAGTGGGTGGGTGGCAGTTACAAAGGTGGTGAGTCACGAATGCGGGGGGTTAAGAGTGATTTGTTGTTTGTGGGCTTGATGAAGCTGGTTGAAGATGTTGTTGGGGTAAACTTAGAAATTGACGAGATTGAGTTACATGCACTAATCAGTACACCCGGAGAGCTATCACGGCCAATTATCAAGGACGATGAGGATGTTGCATTAATTTTGCTAGAACAGAGGAATGTTCTGGCTGTGTATGTCAGCATTGAAGGACGTCAAACAAATGTTATGTCACATGAAGAAGTTGGACAACATGGTAATCAGCTCAATCAAAATGAGATTTACAATGCTTCACATATACCACAGCATTCTGTCCATAACCCATAACAATGGCAATTGAGGTATGCACAAAAGTTTGTGCAACCCGGTAAACAGACGACATTCACAGAACAGTTGGCTACACAATTTCGATCAGGATGTGCATCAAACCAATTTCTTGCTTCTCTTGAACAAATGCAATGATCGAGTGAAACTGTAGAGTGTGTAATGCCATTGTCAAATGAGAATACGACCGTTGAGGACAACAATGTGAGGTTGGAGGGTGACACTACGACGTTGGAGGATAATACTGCATTTGATGAGGGAAATGAGGATTTTTTCACTGTCGGTGAAGAAAGATTTGATGACACTTCAGATGATGGGCTTGAACAATGGCAAGATGACAGTTCAGACGATGATTGCCTTTATGACAGTGATATTCCAATTTGCAATAATGTTGAAGGCGAAACGGAACCTGTTGGAGGTGTTAATGTAGGAGATGTTCAGTGTGATGACCCCATATACAATAACCCCATCGCTGGTGAGAACGGGATTCGTTCCCTTTATACATTACTCAATCACAGTGATCAGGAAAGGGGAAATGCAGGGATATCTCGTACGTGGGTAATTGCAGGTGCAGAAAGGTTCTCCTTCCAAACAATTACCATTGAGGAGTCGACATGTGCCGAAGATCGCTTATACAAAGGAAGAATGTTTTCGTCGAAGGCTGAGTTGAAACGAGCTTTGAACATGTTGGTTATAAAAAAAAAGTTTGCGATAAGAGTAAAAAGGTCATGTAAAGCTCGTTATGAGGTTGGTTGCAAGGATAAGGCATGCAAGTTCAGTGTTCGTGCAACGAAGTTACCTAATAGATGAGAATATTGGCAAGTTCGGACATTCCACAAAGTACACACCTCTACCGTTGATGGTTTGCAAGGGCGGTTTGCAACTACGAGTGCAAAGATGATTAGTGAACTTATGTCACGCAAGCTTCAAGCTAATGGAGTAGCATTGAGACCTAAGGACATAATTTGTGAGATGAAAGTTCAGTGGGGATTGGAATGCTTATATGGTAAGGCTTGGCAAGCAAAGGAGTATGCGGAGAGACTAGTTTTCGATCCACTGGAAGAGTCATTTCAACTACTACCATCGTATTTTTATATGTTGGAACAAGAAAATCCTGACACAGTGACTGCAGTGGCTACTGATGAGGAAGAGAGATTCAAATATTATTTCTGGTCATACGAGGCTTATATTCGGGGGTTTAGGGATGCAATGCTTCTTATGGTTGCAATTGATGCGACACATCTCAAAGGCAGGTTAAACGGTGTTCTGTTTGTCGCTGTATGCAAAGATGCAAACAAGTGCGTATATCCAGTTGTGTTTGGTATCGGCCATGTTGAGGACGAAGACTCGTGGACATGGTTTCTTAGCAAGTTGAGTGATGCGGTTGGTTGTCCTGAAAGCATTATGTTCATTTCTGATCAGCATCTCGGCATTAAGAAAGCAATCTAAAATACATACCCAGAAGCGCACCATGGTTTATGCGGTTACCACTTGAAAAAAAACTTTAAAAACAAGTTCAAGCGTGACGATGTTTGTATGCTTTTCACCCTTGCTCGAGATTACTATAAGGTGGCCGATTTCAACAGACATATGAACCAGATACAACAGATTCACTCAGGAGCCCACGCGGACCTTATGATAATAAGGCTTGAGAAATGGGCACGTGCATGTTCACCGGTAAGGCGATACCAAATGATGGCATCCAACATTAAGGAATGTGTTAACTCATGCTTGAAGCATGCAAGACAAATGCTGATCACTGTTTTGATCGAGTTCATCAGAGACATGTTCCAGCGTTTGTTCCATGACCGGTACGAGGAGGCCGTCAAGGTGAGCATGCCCCTCAGCCCTTGGGTTGCCAGGCAGTTGAGCAAAAGGTTCAATGATGCACATCACTTTTTAGTTAAGCCTATCAATCGAGTGGAGTTTGAAGTTAAAGACGGGAAGATGGACGGAGTTGTAAACCTGTCCAAGAATACGTGTTCATGTTGTGAGTTCCAAACAGATTTACTGCCATGCAGCCATGCAGCCATGCCATTGCAGCAATAAGGTCATAATATATTTATTTCTTATTTGAACCGTAATTGACATATCATTTACATTGTGCTTGAAGATTGAGTTTATTATGTTTTTCAGTAAATGCAATCGTGAAGCCATTAAATTCTACGCTGACTACTACAAGACAACCGTTTTGGTGGAGGGTTATTCAGGATCCATTAGGTCGGTTGGGCATCTTAGTAGTGGGACATCCCCCTTCATGTGAAATAAATTGTCGTCTTGCCCCCACCTTGGTGAGGCCAAGTGGAAAGACTTAAGAGGAGAAGGATTCCATCCGCTGGTGAAGGTAGTCGAGCACGGAGATGTTTGCAATGCAAGAGGTACGGGCATAACAGATAGAACTGCCCATCCCCATTTGTAATTTCATCCACAAATTCGGCACCATCTCCAAGTCAATCGACGCCTCCACGACTGCGCCGAGCCAAAGCATGTTCAAGTTGCAGACAAACCGGTCACACACGCAATAATTGTCCAATACGAAGGACAATGTCTAAAAATGTAGGGTGTGTTGTGGATGAAGACAGCTTGTCCGCCTAACTAAATGTGTTTGAAAATTAACTGCAATAACATATATAACTGTGTTATTCAATAATCATATATGAAATTGTTGAACATTAATCGTTACAACTTTAATATCCTAACCGATGGCTCATTAGCAATCTGCGGTGGAGCTGAACCTATCGGTGCTTGAGGACCAGTCGTCTCTTCCATAAACTGTAATTACATATATAACTGTGTTATTCAATAATCATGTATGGAATTGTTGAACATTAACCGTTACAACTTTAATATCCTTACCGTCAGCTTGTTAGCTGTATACGGTTGAGCCAGACCTATCGGTCCTTGAGGACTTGTTGTCATTTTTGTAAACTACAATTATAGAAATTACTATGTTACTCGAGAAACATATGTAGGAATGTAGAACACAAACTATTAGAATTGATCTTACCGACGGCTCATTTCCATTGTGCATTTGAGGAAGACCGGTGGGTGGTTCTGAAGCTACCGACGCATGGTCCAACTGTAAACACAGAAATGCTATTCGATAATCACATATGGAATTGGAGAACACAAAACCATTACAATTGTCCTTATCGGCTATTCACTGCCTTAACCATGGTCGTCCCCTTCGTCAATCAACTCAGGGCCTGACAGCTCATCAACTAAACCAGCGACGGTGCGTATCCGCTTCGTGCCACCAGAGGCTCTTTTCTCTTTCAATGTTCTCTTTTTTTGCCTCGCACCTATGCCCCAATCCTACCGATCCTCCATGTGCCCTATTGGCATGTACTCGTGGCCCTCCGATAACAGGACATCAAGGTACACAAAATACTCCCGGAGGGCCTCATCCGCAGTGGGTTCCAATGTCTCCAGTGACCAAAACTGCATATAAACAAATAAAATGTTATCATTATCAAATAAGGAAAATTATTATACAAATATAACGTAAAAATTAGTAACTATTCACTCACATCGTCAGATGACTCTAACTTCTGAATTGCCTTGTAGAAGTCTTTAGGCTTCTGATTGTAATCATATTTGCACATTCATGGGTACACGTTGTCCTTTGGACCAGAGGGGGTAACTATTTTTCAGAGAGCAAGAATTGCCTCCATTGTCCAAAACTGCATGTCAAATGTAACCATTATCAGATCGTAAATCATAAACAAGTATACCAATTAATTATTTTTTCAAAAGAAAACTGAAAAATGTTACGTGATAGTACCTGTATCACCCATGTGAATCCGTATATGTTGTAGCGTAACCGAGTTTCCTTTGTCACGCTTGACTCAGGCACTTCAAATCCCTTCAAAAGGTAGTCCAAGGTTAGCTTTCAAACATAGTGACCCCATGGGAAGACATTCCAAGCGTCGATGTCCTCCACCAATGACAGCAACCAATGCGTCACCCGTCGACGATAATCTTGACCAAAAAAAAATGTTGTTCGCGATCAAGACGAGTGCCATCTTCGTCGCGTCTCCTGATTGCTGGAAGTTGCCCTCGCAAAACGTATCATGCAAAGCTTGCAGCTTGACACTGTCCTGCCCGTTCCAGTATCTGTCATGAATTCCCCCCTCAGCAATCTCGTACGATCGTCTGAACACATCGAGCATTGGACCAAACTTCAGCCCGGTGATAAGGTAGAACTCCTGCTTTGACAGCCTCGCCTTGCTCTTGCCAATGGCAAACCATAGCTCGTGGTCCATTGATTGGCTCTCATTGATCCGCCAAATCATTATGTTGTGCAAGAGATCAGCGTAAAAGTACCCTTGTGGATAGACGTCTAGGATCATTCCGAAGTAGGTACGTTTAACTACATCATACTCCCCCTTCTGTTGGAGAGTCTTTGTTCTCTAATGCAGCTGCGACCACTTACAATGGGTGTTAATTACGACGTTGAACGCCCCCTTCTCCCTCGACACGATCAGCAAACTATCAAGATCCTCATACTGTCTGCGCTGGATCTGCAAAACATGGCACACATGCACCAGTGAGTTAAGCCGTCATGTGCAACAAGGTATACTGAAGACATAAATAAGGAATGAATGTTGTGACATGCCATTCATAGCAAGCAAAATGTTGTGACACGCCATGCATAACAACTTAAATGTTGTGACACGCCATGCATAACAAGTTAAACGTTGTGACACGCCATGCATAACAAGTCAAATGTTGTGACACGTCATGTATATCAAGTAAAATGCTGTCACACGCCATGCATAGCAAGTAAATTGTTGTGACACGTCATGCATATCAAGTAAAATGTTATCACACGCCATGCATAACAAGTAAAATTTTGTGACACGTCATGCATATCAAGTAAAATGTTGTCACACGCCATGCATATCAAGTCAAATGTTCTCACATGCCATGCATATCAAGTCAAATGTTCTCACACGCCATGCATATCAAATCAAACCATATAAAGCTGACACGCCAATAACTAACTATAATAACAAGAATAACAATGGCGTCACCCGATTAACACCCAAAACCCCTAAAACCACTATGACTTAACCCCAACAATCATCAAACCAGACCCTAAACATAGTCTAAACATTTGCAATACAAAATAAAAAACCTGAACATATCAAACAAATTCAGGAAAAAATCCAAAAATTAACGAACACAAGAATGTTTTAATTTGAGACTCACTGACCTCTTCATTCATGGCCGACATTGTTATTGGTGCTCTGGTGTCCTTACGCTTGCAAAGAGCCTTCTCGAACACTCCGGTATTGGCGAGAATGAGAAATGAATCACACAGACGTTACAAATTCTGAATAATAACTGTTTAAAATGAAATGAAAAATGGCCTTCTAATATTCTTATTTATTCTGAACAAGGGGAAGGAGAATTAATTGAGTGGAAGTCCAAACGGTTACCACGTTAACTGCCCACTTTTTTTCCTCTCTCTATTTTAAACCATGACATGGTAGCTACTCAAGCACTGACGTGTCACACACTCTAAGCCATGACCATGGCGTGTCAGCTTTTCAAGCAATGTCGTGTCACACACTCTAAACCATGACCATGTCGTGTCACCAACTCTGAACTTTAGAGTGTCATAACTTCCCTCCATGGCGTGTCACCAACTCTTAACTCTGGTGTCTCACAGATTCCCTCCATGGCGTCTTACCAACTTTGAACACTGGCGTGTCACAGATTCCCTCCATACCATGTCACCAACTCTTAACTCTGGCATGTCACAGATTCCCTCCATGGTGTGTCACCAACTCTTAACTCTAGCGTGTCACACATTCCCTTCATGGCGTCTCACCAACTCTAAACGCTGACGTGTCTGACGTCTCACAGATTCCCTCCTTGGCATCTTACCAACTCTGAACACTGGAGTGTCACAGATTCCCTCCAAGTCGTGTCACAAACTCCTAACTCTGGCGTGTTACAGATTCCCTCCACGGCATCTCACCAAATTTGAACGTTGGCGTGTCACAGATTTCCTCTATGACGTGTCGCCAACTCTTAACTCTGGCGTCTCACAGATTCCCTCCATGGCGTCTCACCAACTCTGACCAGTGCTGTGTCATAGCCGTCTCACACATTCCCAACATGACGTTTCACAAACTCTAAACCCTGCACTGCTACAGTCGACTCACATATGGCCTGCTATAGCAGGACCATTTCTTGCTTTGGATTCACATCTTTCTCCTTTCAATTTACCACTGTATCAAGGATTTCTGATTTCACATCATTAGCCAAGCTTTCGATTCATGACAACTGGTTCCTCGTTCGATTTAATATCTCTCTTCTCCTATTATCTGAATGTCGTGTCTCAAATCTCTGAAAACACATCTCATGCAACATTATTTTGTTTTGCACAACCTTCGCAAAAAAAATTATGGGTATTTTGTACAAACAATCTTCGCATATTTTTTTTCTCCCATTTTTCGCCTGTTTGAGAGTGCACGCTAACGAAGATGGCTCATTAAGAACATTTTTGTCTCAAAATCATCCTGGTAGTTAAAAACAGTTAAAATTATCCTGATGATTATTTTAAAAAATACGTTATTTTTAAGGGTTAAAAACAAAATCCTCCTTAATTTAATAATAGGGTTCCCATCAGTTGGAATGGGGCAACAGGAGGACTTGTCAAGGAGAGAAGGGAAAATTACAGGAGTGGAACGTAAATGGCCTTCAAATATAACCGCGACATTTTGTCTTATGTAATTAACGTTTACCTTGACCTAATCAAAGCGGAATGTTTGCTTCTGCTCAAGAAAGAGAAGACAAACTCTAATTCTAGTAATACAGACTGCAAATTAATGTAGTATTGACGAATGGTTTGGTTTTCTTGCTCGTTTAACCCATCATTTATAAATCAACAAATCATTTATTGTCGAATTAAATTCGAAATTAGCTATCTTTTTATTGTGTAATGACCAATCAAGATCCTGAGATAATGATAATGAGATTAATAGTTTGAAACGTAAATTTTATATTTCTTTTGTCGAATGTCAAGTTGAAATTTAAGCTTGATTGTTTAATTACTTGTTAAATATATATTCAGTTTTTTTCGTTTCAGGATTCTCGACTATATCAATTTGATATATATTAATAAAAATTCTTTTGATTGAGAAAAAAATTATTTACTTTACAGTATCAAAAAATCATGTGGAGACAGCTAGGCCCATGGGGATTCCATGATGATGTAAAACTAAGAAAGGGCAGAAGGTCAGATCAAGCCGTAAAGCTTCAACCAAACTTTGTTGTTGGTTTCTGTAAGAAAATGAAAGGAAAGACTTGACAAACAAAATGCAGCTTTGTTCTTAACCTTGTTGACTCGAGCAAGCAAAACGTGTGTAGTTTTAATTTTTTTTCTTTTGGGGGATCTTCAAACAAAACGAGTGATACGTAAAGAGATGGAAATTCCATTTCGGTAATGTAAAATTTGTAGAATAGTTAAATTAACTTGGTATTCTCTTTGACTAAAAAGAGAAGATCACTTGATCAAATGAATAATTGATAATCAAACCAAATCGGGACATAATTTTCACTGATGGTATTCAATCTTATAGTAGCATTCATCATTAGAAGAAATTTCAAGCTTTAACTGGAATAATTTAAAACATGGAGTAGTTTTGAGTTATTTAGATTTTAAAAGGTAAAACGTTTTAAAAATTTCAGAACTATTTTAGAAAATTCAATTAAATTTGTATTTTTTTATTATGTTAAATAAAATTTTTATATTTTTATTTTGAATTAAATAGACATTTATGATTAATAGTTAACTTATTATCGTTAATCAAAATGGTATACATCATTTTTATGTTCACGTGCTGTTGACATAACATTGACATGAATGACGAAAAATATCATGTGATCATGTCATTATGCTACATAAACATACTATATCATCATACATTATGATATATCAACATATCATATTAACATCACGTGATATAAAAATGATAAGTAACATTTTGTATAATAACAATTAATCAATCATTTTCTCAAGTTTCAAATAAAAAGATTATCTACCTACTTTTTGCTAAAATCCCCATCAACGAAATTCTCCACTTCCTTATTAACACAAATTAATACTATACCTAAAGTTTTAAAATGTATAGATAATATAAACGTTCAATGTTTTTTAATATAAAAATAAAAACTATGAAAAATAAATAATATGGCATATATTATGTGATTTGTGAAGAGGAATGAGTCAATGAAAATAGAGTAAGAGAGCAACCGGGAATCTAAGCAACTTCCAATTTGGATTTTCTATTATCTCTTTCATTCTCTTCACCAAATCATACGCAACATATTACCCTTTTTCTTTTTTCTTTTTTCTTTTTTCTTTTTTTTTTTCATTTTTATCCCGAGTCTAACTCATGCTTAAACAGTTTGACTTCCAATCTTAGGGAGTCACCTCGACTTCTTGAATTGAACATGTGTAATATGCCTAAATAATAATAATAATAATAATAATAATAATAATAATAATAATAAATAAAACAAAAAAGACTTTTTGAAATAGAGTAGATATATTTTAGTTGGTGTCAGATTACGTTATCACATTTAAAATAAAATCAATCAGTCTTACTTTATTGTATTAAAAAAAAATAATCAGTTAATCTTATCATGTTTTAAAATAAAAGTAATCAGTTTTATCTCAATATGTTTAAAAAAAAAAACAGAAAACTCACTTCAGTTTATTTCATCAAACTCAAACGATAGGTAGTTAGAAGAGTTAAACACCAGAAAAGAAGAAAGATGGAGGAAAGGGAAAAGTATTTAAAGGATTGCTGATTAAGGTATGTTTAGGGTTATATTTTCATATTTTTGACACAAAAGCTTTAAATTATTTGTATTTTCTTACCTTTTATTCAAATCCAACACTTTTTCGATGACTTTTTGGTGACATGATGGGTACCAATGGAAAGGTCTTGAAAAGATCTTTCAACAGTTTTTGTAGCATCTCGTTTGGTCCTACAGTTATGAAGATATGAATTTTTGAAGTTAATTGGAAACCTGATTTTCAACAGTTTTGACAATCCAACTTTGGGTCATCGGAACTCTATATTCCGTTAACATATTTGCTCATTTCTTTGAGGGCTTTTGTAGTATGAAATGAGATGTTTAATTTGGTGTCAATGGCTCAGTTAAGGGCATCTTGTATTAAGAGAATTAAAGCCTCAAAATAGACACGCTGATACTGGAAACTCAGAAATCTGAGTATTTCTGTGATGATTTTGATATTTTTGGCTTTCGAAACTTGAGAATTTTGTGGTCTTTTTAATCAAAACAAATTTTGGTGTTGTAGTATGATATAAATACTTCATATTGGTGTTGATTTTATCCCTGGAAATAAGTCAGGTTAAAAGTTATAAGAGCTTAAAATAAGCCAAATAGTCATTCAGATTCTGAAAATTTCAGAAAATAGAAAAGTCCTTTTAAATTTGTTTTAAAATTCGATTTTAATTAATATGTGATAAATTCTGTTGTAAACTTCATAAATATTGAATATGTGATTTCTACTGTATTTTTATGTCAAAAGGAATATATCTTTATATTTTATAAATTTATTTCTTAAATTAGTAGATTTTATTAAAATATCAAAAATTTATGAAAAATTATAAATATGATTTTTATGAATGAAATTAGTGTTATCTCTCTACCTGAAATTAAAATCCTTCATGATTTTATGATTTAAGTTTAATTCTCAACTTTATTGGAAATTCTATTTAATTCAAAAATATATATAATAATAAAATATTACCTTATTAATCGAAAATGTTTTTAAATTGTGCTAGAGGTCACTACACACCCTAAATGCTTAGGATGGCCAATGGAAGTCACCTTGTAGGATTCGTTGCAAATTCAGTTCTGATATTTGTATATATTTCTTGAAATATTAGGCAACTAGGAGGATTGTCTGATATGCTGCTTAAAAGTGAAATTGACAAAATCAGGTAAGTAGCTAATATCCCCTCGGTGTTTTCACACCCTAAAAATTAGCCTCAATGTGGATTTAAATTTCATATATTATGTATAATATGTTTTGTCCTATGGTTTGTAAAAATTGAGTTGAGTATGCAAAATAGATACATATGATTTTCGTATGTTGGATTTTGGAATGTGAAATTTTTGTCAAATATGATTTTTGATTTTGAAATATGAATATGATTTTTATCTAACATATGCATATATGATTATCTTAGTGATTACATATGTAAATACTTAATTTGAAATAAATATACTTTTGATATGCACGATATGTGTTTTGTAAAACAGAATATTACCATTTTGTGAATTTGAGTAATCTAAAAATATATGTTTCTATTTTGTCTCCTAGTATGGCTATGCTCTGATCTTGCCTATAAAGGTTAAATGTTGGCCATGTCGACATGTATTTTGTGATTAGAGATTGATCTCTCAATCGCACCACTAGTTACAGAATAGTGGTATTTGTGATATTTATTTAATACAGCCAATAGTTGTTTTTGATATATTTATGATCCATGCCACCGGGGTTGATTGTGGATTTATTTCTAACTTATACTATAAGGGTTAAATGTAATTGTAGCATGTTACAAGAGACCAATAAATATATGAAATCAATGTGAAATTATGTTTTGTTTTGTTATCTGAAAGTTTCAAAATTGTGTTAGCTATGTTATCTAAAACGAAATTATGTTTGCTTATGAAATTAAAAAATGAAATTTTGAAATATATGTTTTGAATGAGATTATCCAAAATTTTGTTTTGATACCTATATACGTATTCGTAACTTGGCCTAAATGTTTTAAGCATGCTTAATCCAGCTAAAGGGATGTTAGTTACTTGTTGAATAATTAGACTCAGCTTCCTTCAAATTTTTTTCAGGTTGTGATTTGGTCAATCACGCGAGAATTTCGAGTAATGATATTTAATCTAGTAACATTTAAATTGTCTAGGATTTATTTAAATATTATAAATATCAAACTATCTTAATTAGTATTCAGACTTTTATCTTGACATAATAGCTTTATGATTTTGGAAATTTAATTCTGAATATTGTCGAATTAAGATCTTTTAAATTTCTACCTTTAGATTTAGTTCTATGAATTACTATATTTTTCAAGTATTAGTCTCTTCTAGATAGTGTTATAAGGTATATGTATTAAACCATTGCATGTCTGTAAGATTACATCTTACAAGTATATGGCATCTGTCATGTCTTGGGTTTGGGGCATGACAACATGGGATTGAATTCAATCTCTGATGATGAACTCAATTTGAATACAAGTATTTTAAAAATTACTGTATAACATCAATTGTAATTGATAATGACATTTACCTTTAATACAAGTATTTAACATCAATTTGACATGGGATTATTTACCTTTAATAATCTTTAACATCAATTTAATAATAGGGTTCCCATCAGTTGGAATGGGGCAACAGGAGGACTTGTCAAGGAGAGAAGGGAAAATTACAGGAGTGGAACGTAAATGGCCTTCAAATACGACTGCAGCATTTTGTCTTCTTATGTAATTAACGTTTACCTTGACCTAATCAATGCAGAATGATTTCTTCTGCTCAAGAAAGAGAAGACAAACTCTAATTCTAGTAATGAAGACTGCAAATTGATGTAGTATTGACGAATGGTTTGGTTTTCTTGCTGGTTTAGCCCATCATTTTCCATATCAATCAACAAATCATTTATTGTTGAATTAAATTCGAAATTAGCTATCTTTTCAATGTGTAATGATCAATCAAGATCCTGAGATAATGATAATGAGATTAATAGTTTAAGGAAAAGTATGGGTAATGTTATTGCCAAATTTGGTATTTATTGAAAGTATGAAACGAAATTTTATATTTTTTTTCGTAGAATGTCAAGTTGAAATTTAAGCTTGATTGTTTAATTACTTGTTAAGTATCCAGTTGTTTTCGTTTCAGGATTCTTGACTTATATCAATTTGATATATATTAACAAAAATTCTTTAGTTTGAGAAAAAAAATTATTTACAGTACCAAAAAATCAAGTGGAGACAGCTAGGCCCATGGGGATTCCATGATAATGTAAAACTGAGAAAGGGCAGAAGGTCAGATCTAGCCGTAAAGGTTAGACCAAACTTCGATGTTGGTTTCTGTAAGAAAACGAAAAGAAAGACTTGACAAACAAAATGCAGCTTTGTTCTTAGCGTTGTTGACTCGAGCAAGCAAAACGTGTGAAGTTTTTTTTTTTTTTGGGGGGGGGTTCTTCATACAAAACGAGTGATGATTACTATGGAGAAACATTCAATACGTAAAGAGATGGAAATTCCATTTCGTTAATTTAAAATTTGTAGAATTGGTAAATTAACTTGTTATTCTCTTTGACTAAAAAGAGAAGATCACTTGAACTTGATCAAATGAATAAAATTATTGATAATCAAACCAAATTGTGACATAATTTTCACTGATGGTATTAAATCTTATAGTGGTATTCATCATTAGAAGAAATTTCAAGCTTTAACTTGAATAATTTAAAACATGGAGTAGTTTTGAGTTATTTAGATTTTAAAAGGCAATATGTCTTAAAAAATTTCAGAACTATTTTCGAAAATTCAATTAAATTTTTATTTTTTATTATGTTAAATAAAATCTTGATATTTTTATTTTTGATTACATAAGTATTTATGATTAATAGTTTACTTATTATTGTTAATCAAAATGGTATATATCACTTTTATATTCATGTAACATTGACATAGATGATAAAAAATACCATATAGTTATGTCATTATATTTATAATGACATGTCATCATATGATATGATATGTCATCATACCACACTAACACCTCAATTTGAAGAATACCATACTAACACCTCCTGATGATGAACTCAATTTGAATACAAGTATTTTAAAAATTACTGTATAACATCAGTTGTAATTGATAATGACATTTACCTTTAATAATCTCAGTAGTCAAGCAAATTTTCCTGAGTCAGAAAATTTAGTGTAAATAAGAAACTTGAATTAAAGTTACTCGACAGTGACTCAAAACTTTTAAAAGAATTTTCCCAATTTTCTGCTTATTTATCTAATCGAATGCTCTATTCTAATCTGTCCAAATATATATATATATATATATATATGTTCAACTTTTACAAATTAGAGTCAATGAAATTTGTTTAGAAACAACCGTGCATATGTATTTGGGACCATTATCTTGATACTTCTGACCCTTAGACTTTGAATTTTCTTTTAAGGCTTACATTTGAGATATCGATGATAATAAAAAATTTATAAGTTGAGAACATATAATATACAAATAGTACTCTTTCTTAGAAGTTTCTTTCAATTACAAAGCTTGACCAGCAGGAGCGAAGCAATCCACCTGTTTCCTTTTTTTTCTCATATACTCTGTCAAATTTCTAGTAAGATTTGATTTTACTGCATCAGTTTCATTTTTGGAGAAAATGTTTCAGTTTCTCTTGAATATGTTGTTCCTGTTCCACTTACTAAAAAAATTAATGATGATCAAAGTAGGTAGTTTCCACTATATGATAGCAAACTAGCATAGGTTGGTTTCAATTGTTGTAAAAACAGAAAACAGGGATATCTACCTGAAATTGTGAACTATTTTGGTGCGGAATGGATTTTCATGTACAACCTGCAAAATTCTATTGAAAGTTGGCTTCCATTTCTTGTTTAAAAAAGAGTTACATTTCAACCTGGAAGCTGGAATGGGGATACATTCTAGTCCGAAACACAAACAGGGGGATCTGTTAACCAGGAAACGGCTAGCTAGAAGCTAATTGAAGTACGGACCTCATCAGCTTCACTTCCAACTATGATCCTATACCGATACTATACATGAATTTACAATATTTTCTGCTCATGGGTCATTTCTGTTGGCTAGCTCAATAGAAGATCTTTCCGGGGAAGGGAATGTCTCTGGAGAGGCTGATCCACTTGGAGTCAGATCACCATGCCCTGTAAACCTTCCCTGGTCTACAAAGAAAACAAACTGTGAAGCATCTGTCTGGCTTGAGTAGCTTGATGGACTTGGGGGGCAGTTAGTGTTTGGTGAGCTTCCAACAACACCAATGCTGTGAACACTGTGAGTGCTGCTTGCATCTCTGACTTCGCTTTTTCTGAAAGTATGGGAGCTCAGGTCTTTCTGGTCAAAGATTCTCGACATAATTCGGATTCTTCTCCACACTGAAGTATCATGGAACTGAAACAAGACATGCCGTTGTTCGTGCAAGAACATTGCTGAATATATGATGAGAGCTGACATAGATGCAGTCCCAGCAATTAGGAACAGCCCCCAAAAGCTCTCCAGACCAAGACTGCTTGAAGAAACAGAAGGGTCAACGTCAGGACAGACAGTTCCCTTCTTTAACCAAAAGTTTTCAATTTGTTCCATTTTGTCACTTTGAGTAACATTAAGGATTGCCCTTGAAACATCTGCTACAAGAGGGGAACCTTTAGGGAAGGCCTACAAAAAGCAACATAAATAAAAATCAGCATGAAACATTAAGCATATCATATAGAATGGAGGAAGCTAGAGAGAAAGAGATTGACAGAGAACTCACGAATCCAAAGCCAGCGGTTTTAAATGTTGGTTCTACTGTAGTATATTTGCCGCAGTATTTTGAAAGAAATAACTTAATATAAGGATTTTCATCCAAAGCAGCAGAAATACCGCCATTGGCACTTCCTTTGGTAAAAAGTTCATGAAGTTCTTCTGGAGAATTATATATCTTGAGCTGGAAGTTTTCAAATTTCAAACCCAACAAGATTCCTTCAACGAAGGAGCCATTCAATAAGCCAACACTCTCCCTTCTCTTCACGAGCTCATTGATATCAGTTACAGTGGGCTGGAGCTGCTCAACTGTTAAAAGGGAGGTCAAATTTGCCGTGTAACTTTGGGTGAGAACGAGAACGACGAAACACCATACAATTACCACAAATCTAGCCAAATTGCTCACAACTTTCTCCCCTGCAATATTATTCAATTCAAGAACAAAAAAATGAGTTTTAAAATGTTGGATCGAAATGCAATATGTTTATAAATTGAAAAGGTGAAAGAGGTTATTACGATGGGCAAACACCATGGTTGAGAAGGAGAACCAGAAGCTGGTGCCGATTTGATGTGCAGGGGGTCCACGGAAATCCTCGTTTATTCTGTGCTCGAGAATCCAAACAACAAATCCGATGAAGACAAAGAAGCAACCGCTCGTTACCCAAAGGTCCCATGTCAAAGGCTTTAAAAAAACCCATGCATTCTTCTCCTTGTTATCTCTGATTGGCACGATCATCGACACACCTGATTCTGTGAATGGCAATGCGAAGTCCACAAACAATGACCTGTTTGCCACAATAGTTGTATCTCCTACCACAGCGTCATAATTCTGTTCATAGTCACCAATTGTCAAAAGAGAAAAATCAAATTGAAGCTATGCATGATAGACAAAAGGATTGAAGGAGGAGACTTACCCCATAGTACACTTGATCAGTTAGGTCATTGTAAGACCCAGCAGCTTTTCCATCAGTTGTTGCAAATGGAACATACTCGTAAGGAACAGCATAAGGCATTTTATCCATTACAGCGTCGAAAACATCAATGCAATACCCTTCAATTGATTTTGCTTTCTGAGCGATAGGATCCCACACTACGTTAAGAAATTCAGTAAAACCAACTTTCACTGGAACGCCAATTCTCAATTTCTTCCCATTTGTCGGTATCTGCCAACCTTTAGGAACCAAGTTAGTCTCCCCTGGCCATATAATGGGACCCAGTTTTGGCTTAGAAGTAGAATTAGTGCTTGCGTTTGTGTTTGTCGAATCCAACTGTCTTACAAGTCCATTTTCGGGTGTCCAAAACCCGACCTCTTTTTCCCCACTTCCAATTACGTTAACTATCTGAAACACGGATGACTGTAATTGTCCTTTAACAAAATGAAAGTCTCCGGAAAGGCCTTTGAATTTTGTGCTTGATAATTCCCGGATGAGTCGTGGACCATTTTGTGAGACTCCCAAAGTTTCAAGGTCCGTCGCACCACTGCTGGAAATAGTTGGTTTATTGAAGCGGAGGTTTTCAGTGCCAGCTTTCTCAATTGCCATTGCCAGCGCAAAAGTTGCATCATAAGCCCATAGTCCCACAATGCTCAATTCGGCGTTAATGGAGTCCGGATTCTCTTGCTGGAACTTCCTTTTCCAGCGAACTGTAAAATTTTCTATCTTTTTTGATTTGGCAACATAAGACTTCACACCTACAACCCCCTGCATGGAATCGATGGGTGAGGCATCTATTGATCTCCACAGATTAGTCATCACATCAGTCATGATCCAAACATATCCTTCACTCATCATTCCAATCTCTTTTGCTTTGGCCAAAATCCGACTGCCAAGAGACATTGTCATGTGCACAATGAAAAGTCTTGTTTGCATGGTCATTAACTTGTAAAGCTCTTCAGCAATTTGGTCATCCGTTGCAGCCGCAGCAATGATACTCAGATATGGGACGCGAGCGTTAATCTCCTGTAAGGCATCCGTCAAGTAAGGTATAAGGCTCTCTCCGGACTGGTTGTCAACGTAGATGGGTACAGCTTCTTTCCATCCAAAAGCCTGGACAATGGCACTTATCGCTTTCACTTGATTTGAGCTGCTTTGTGCAGCTAGAAAAAAGTATGGACTCTGGAGGGAAGTGAGAGAAGGACTTGTTGCAGAAAACGATATGATGGGAACTTTAGATTCGTTTCCGAGATTGATAACAAAGTTGGCTTGCATTGAACTTCTTGGTCCTATGATTGCTTGCACTTGTACGTTTTTCATCAAGTCTAGAGCTGTTCACCAAGCAAATTGACAAAAGTTCTGACTTAATTATTCATCCTGAAAGATTAACATGCTACAGGAAGAATAAACAATAAAAAAATAAACGTGGCACGGGTTTGCTGACTCGGCCAGACAAAATCTGACTTCAAAGTTGAAAGCTATTAAAAAATTAGTATATAATTGTGTGATGAGCAATGAGCAGGGAGGGGAGATCTTTTCTAACCGCATGAAGGTCAAATGTTCTTTTGTTACAAGTTGGAGGCAAATTCTCCGGTCAGAATATATCAGCTTAATTAGCATATCAATACCAGATCAGGGATGGGTCACGTGTGTTGGATCATACAGTTGTCATCTCTACGACCGCATTTAATTCCCTAATTTCTGTGGTACTCCCACAATCCTAACATCTATCCTTGCAAGTATTTGTATTTGGCCAAAACTGATAGGACTGGGTACATAATATGAATGAAAATGCAGCTGTCTTGGTTTTGACTAGCTGGCTAGGATAGAGACATTAACTAAGAACAGTCTTTTACAGGTAAGGACTTGGATGAAAATGTTCCTTGTTTGAAAAAATTTGTCTTTGCAGAATATAACGATGATTATTTTCCTCACATACTGACATACAAATTATCAACCATCTCTTTCCATTGGTGAAATAAGACCAATTTTGACAGCCGGCACTTGGTCTGAACCCTTTAGCTTATAGTTGAGTCCGTCATTTTGGGTTAATTTCTGGCGGACAGAGAGAGCCTCAGGCCTTGCCTGAGAGAGTTCAGAGCTGAGTCCCTCACTGTTGTCACTTGTATATATAAATCATGCATGCTTTTCCTAAGCAAGCAAAACTAATTATTTTCATACATAAAAGTCATACTGGTTCAAAAAGCAGAAAAAGCAAAAGACATATAGTGCTAATCTTTATTTATGGTAGAAATTAATTTATTTATGGTATAAACTGGTATATATGCATATATGGGTACATTGTGTTATATAAAACATGTTGGTTTAATTAACCCTAAAGAGAAATGTAATAAGCACCTACAGCTTTGACAAGGTGATCGGAGGAGCCAGAAAAAGGAAAATCAAACTACTCTATATCGATATTTTGCTATGTCAGTAACTTAACTTCAACAAGAATAACAGAATAAGTTCAAATAGGAAGGTAAGTAGATAACCTGGAAGAAGAAGAGGGAGAGAACGTACCGGCATCAGCGGCGGCGACGACGTCTTCCTTGGAGTCCCTGACGTTCAAGACCAGCCTGGTTTTGTAGTGAGCATGAGTCTCATAAAAGTCTGAAAGGGCCATGTTGATGCAACTCAAACCAATCTTCCCAGCCGGGGTATCCAAGTCAAGAACCACACCCACCTTAACTTGGGTGGTTGAGTTTTGAGTCAGGACCCCTTCTAGCAAGAAAATGAAGACACAGAACAGATGGAACAACATGTGTTCGGTAGAGCTCCTCATCATCATTGGAGCTCTTCAGCTCCGGAACACGTTTTCCCCACAGACAAATGTCACTATTTATGGGATGACAGATTTGAAAAGTAGTATGAATAAGACGTGTGGAAGAAATAGAAGCAGTAAACAAATACTGTGTATGGGGATTCAAACCTACACGTAATTTCAGTTTACGTTGCTTTTTGTTTGAAATTAAAAAAGATGACTTTGTATGTAGACTTTCATTCCATGTAATCGTAGACACATGATTAATAGAACATTGTCTATAAAGTAATTACCCCCTTTTGTCTTCTAAAAATCATGGACTTAACTTTATACTTGTCAAAAAGACTTGTGTAATCTTATTTTTATATTTGTTTTAATGAAATTTCTTGAATTGTATTTAATCTTTCTACTTTTTAATTTAGCAGTAATTAAAGGCCTATTTGAACAAACCTCGAAAACGTCAACTCAAAAGGTTTTTAATTTCTTTTAATTAGATAAAATCCGAATTTAACATTTTTATTTCATGTGATGGGTCAACTTTATCATTTCTAATTTTTGAATGAGTTCAATTTTATCATTGTATATTATAATTTGATTAAAAAATGATCAAAATTTAGAATATCCTTTTATTTTTTAAGGGAATATTCTTTTTACCGCTAATTTTTTTTATCATTTTTAATCAAATTACAATGCACGGTGATAAATTTGCATTCTTACAAAAATTAATGATTGTTTTGACCCATATAGAGAGAGTGATAAATTTGAATCTTATTCCATTTATTTTTCAAAAAAAATTAATTTGAGGACCGAAAATAAATCTAAAAAAAGAGTAAAGAATGAAAAAACAATAAGTTCAAAAATATCCTATTCTAAATCTTCACCTAATCGTGCTTAATTATAATCTTAAATTGATGAGTTGGTTTTTTACCATCCTCGACCCTTATTTTATTAACTAATTAAGTGTGAGCTAAGATCTTGAAAAAAAAAAAAGACATGAATCAATACATACTTATATCATAACTTGTAATTATGCAGCGCATCTTGATTTGTTGAATTTATAATTAATGGGAATTCTTTATCTAATTATTAATTTCTCTTACGAAAGACTATAGAGTTCAAACAATTACAATAAAATCTGTTAAGTAAAAGCTGAAAATAAAATAATAATATAAAAATCTAAATTCTTTATTCCATGTGCGTGGAACCACTAGTTTAATTTAATAATGGAGTTCCTCGTCAGTTGGAATGGGGCAACAGGAGGACTTGTCAAGGGAATATTACAGGAATGGAACATAAATGGTCATCAAATACGAGTACAACATGTTTTGCCTTATGTCAGTAACATTTACCTTGACCTAGTCAAAGCAAAAGTACAAACAAATGGACAAACTGTACTGATGGTAATAGAGACCGCAGATTAACGTAGTAATGGCGAATGGTCTGGTTTTCTTGCTCGTTTGCCCATCACTTTTCTTATCAACATGTGTCGAGTTAAAATTTAAGTTTGAATTTTCAATTCCTTACTTAGTCGGGAAGTATATTCGGTTGTTCTAAATCAAGATTCTCAATGTGTGTCAATTTAATATGAAATTGTTATTGCGAAATGAGGAACTGTGTCTTTGGCCTAGGAATGATATGTAGGGTTCTCCTGCTTTGAGATATTAAGCTGGTTCATCCGACTCTTATGTACCCAAAAAAAAAAAATTTTTTTATTAGATTGAGAAGCAAAATACGGGTCTACAAACTGAAAAAATCAAGTGGAGGCAGCTAAGCAAAGCTCCACGAGATATCAAGAATCAATGATGTAATGACAAGAAAGACCGGGAGGTGAAGTCAAGACATAAAAGATTCAACAAAGTTACGGTTGGTTGTTGTAGGAAATTAAGAGGAAAGTCTTTAGAAACAAAAATACGGCTTTGTTCATTACTTTGTTGACTTTTGCGGGTACCTGCAAAGAACACGAGTGATTGCTATGGAGAAACATTCAAAACCTAAAGAGATGGGAATTCAATATTGATCATCGAAGCATATTCAAAAAAGAGATGAAAAATAGGTAGAATGATTCCGATACCGTATTCTGAAATGTGAATTGCACAAAATTAACAGAAATTCACTGGTTTAGCTTATAATCCTGTATTCTTGATTAATTGTTTTTGAAAAAAGAAAAATTTACCTCTCTGTAATTTCTCAATGAGCGTTGATTTCCGCTCTGACTTACCGAATTAAACAAATAATTGGAATTAAGAAGTCGAATTTTGAATTCGAGTTTTTTGACAAGTACAAGAAATTAAAAGTCATGGTCATGGTCTGTGTAAATTTGGTAGTAACAGCCGCATCGAGGACAGGGCAAAGCTTCCATGACCTTGATCGGCATGGAGGAAATTCCAAATGAGTTTCCTAGATGGTGACTTTTCGCATCTCTACCCACAACTTGCTTCATACGTAAACGACAAGGGGATCCTACTAGTTGAGCACTGCCATCAACCACGATAATTGTAGTTTAGATTCATTCATTGGCTAAGAAGGAAGATAGCGACTCTAGCTTAAATAACTTAAATATCAAACCAGAATTATCCAAACCTGAAAAATGACCCCACCACTGTTCCACCCAATTACCAGCTTTAGGCGGAGAGCAATAAAAGACTAAAAAGACCAGACAAGTGAAGGGACTGAACTGTAGTTGGGAGAAGCCCAAAAGCTTGCCCGCATGTAGCAAGCGGGCCGGGCCAACAAAAACCTGGCCTTTCTGTTATGGACAAGTGAAAAACAAAAACGAGCAGCCCAAAGATGGATGACTATTTGACCGTGGAGGATTAGATAGACGAATAACTAGTGGCCATGTGGATCTTTCAAGATTATATTCAGATGCTTCTGCATTCTAGTTTTTGAGCACCGTCACAAATTAAATACGTATAGAAAGAACTGAAAATGCAGGGATGTTATGGTGGTGACATAGCTAGTACTCTCAGACTATATTATCTTCACAGTCAACATTGAACAGACATTATGCAGAGACAAAGTGAGAAACCAGCTACAGTTGCAGTAACATCATTAACTAAATACAGACAGGCAATGACATGGCGCAACTCCAGCTATTCATCTCTAGAAGCAGGATCGATTCCGGTTGATGGGCTATCAGCAAAATACTCCTGGTGCTTCACATTCACTCCATACTGCTCATTCAAAGAACACGACAATTATTTCTAGATACAAATAAAAAATGATTCGAGAAATTGATAGTATTAGTCGTTGAAGACATAAACAAAAGGCTTGAGCAATGTTTAAACATCTGACAATCCACCAAACGCTTCTCAAGCATAAAGATTGACGGGACACATTCTTCTATTTCTCAAGGAAATTAATCCACTCAGGTGTATGCCTTAGCAGCTACAAGATGTATTTCTCATCAAAATCTTAGACAATCTAATGTTGTAAAACAAATAAATGCCTTGCTTCTGCTTAAACCTCTGCTCACAATGAATCAAAACAATAAGCTCTTATAGAAGATAAACAGGGATCAAATTTGTGCAGTCTATGATTGACTAAAAAGTATATTTTTTTTTTCTACATACATACTTGACTCACTCCACTAGGATTAAATTAATTAAAAAACCATTCATGTTACACAAAAGCCAGAAGTTGCTTCCACATTGCTGACTAGAGATGTAAACCAAAAATATTTCAAATCTTAACCACTCCTTCAAAGAAGTTTCAATGCATAAAAACATCAGTGGTCAATTCCTTACCATAGAGTTCTTTCTCTGCATGTTGATTTCTCATAAGAAGAGAATATATTAACAATCAGAATCAATCTAATGAGAAATTGAAGTTCCCTTCAAGGAGCTACTTAGTGCTAGACGCTTAAACATAATGATGTAGCATGTACTAAAGAATCCTCCACTCAACTTAAGACGTAAGGAAATATAGAAAGAGGGGCAATATAGAAATTAAAATGCCTACCTCACGCAATGACTTTGAGAGGTCCTCCATTGTCAAGATTAGGCGCTTATCCTGTTCCAACAAGAAAGTCAGACAAGCCAAAAAGGGCTAAGAAACTTTAAGAACAAACATGAATAGATCACCTTTTGCTGCTTGTCCCTTTTGTCTTTGATGACTGAAGCCTGCCTTGCCTTGCAATGCCTACATTACGAGTAAAATATCATAACCAAACGTACTAACTTAAACATGAGCAAATCCAAACTGAAACTACTAAAACCTTTACTTATTTCTTTAATATCTCTCTTTCACCTAAAGAAATAACCGACAAATGCACATAAACTGACAACTTTAATACTTAATCCTTCTCCTAACAGTCCTAGGCATTTCACAGCTTCTATGAAAATACTCCCAAACTGACAAAACAGCCTTGAAATTTCTGTAACATAATTTTGTTCATTCTTGAATAAAACACAAAGGGAGGAAGGGTTAAAAAGTTGTTGGTGTCATACTGAAGTGCATCACTTGCAACCTCTGCAACAAACTTCTGAGTAGCAACAGCTACAAGCCTTATTCTGCAAAAGCACAACAAAAGTCAAAAACACAATCATAGATAAACGGAAAAGAACATTGAAAGGTAAGGCTCAGGCCATGAGTTAAATCAGAAAATACTCTAAAAGAATGCTCAAATCAAAAGGAAATCCCCTGCCACAAACCCCCACCCCTCTTTTTTGACATAGAATGGTAAGCAAAATAATTCAGAAAACAAGCTACCATATAAAAAAAAAAAACAAAGCTTTTCTTGTTTTCTCATTTTATCGAATATAGCAAAGTAATGTCCTGTACCTTTATCTCATTTTCCTCACAAAATAGATAGTAATTAAACCTTTGTTATGTGCCACACAGGGGAAACAGCTTGAATTTTTCATTTTTCGGAACCCTAGAACCAACTTAAAAAAAGATGAGTAACCCTAAGCACAGCTATTAGCGCAGAGTAACATAAATTTTCAAACTTTATCATCTTAAACTAACAAAGAATTAAAGATTAAGTAAATTTTCAAAGAATTGAATTTATTTTCTTCATATTTGCGTTTGGGCAGCCAAAAAGAGGAACAAAAAGAAATCGAAAGAAATAAAAAAAAAAGAGGAGAAATACCTACAATCGAACATCAGGACATTGAACACCACTCTTGGCTAAGTAATGTTCCACCAATTCGTCAGGTATCTGCCACAAATCAATCAAAATGAAGGTTGAAAAACTTGTTAGAAACGTAAATATGGCATACAATTTACAGGAATTCCCTCCTTAAAGGGAGCTTTTTTCTTCCTTTTGAAAGAGATATAAAAAAGATTGATGGAGAAAAAGGGTAAACGAGAACGATACTGTGGGAGTGTATTCCATGAGAGAGGCGAGGAAATCGGAGAGAGCAGTGTCGTCGTCATGCTTCCCGTCGCCGGATTGCGGGTTATGGTTCATTCTCTGATTTTCTTTGCCCCTTTCCCAAAATTGTCTCCTCTCTTCTCTCCGGCTCTAGTCAGCGTGGCTCGCGCTTTTTAATTAAGGTGGTAAACGGGTAGGGTCTCCGGTAGACATCCGAATTCCTTTTAACATCCCAACAAAATGTAACACTATTTGTTAATTATTTAATTTCATTAACTATTTAATTAAATAATTAAAATAATTAAAAATAATATAAAATTTAATTTTATATTTATTAATTGAAAAAAATGGTTAAATGGTAAAAGTTATGCTGAAAGTAAATAGTAAAAGTTTAAATATCATAAATTACAAATTTTTAAAATATTATATATATAATATTAATTTTAAAATATATAATTCGATCAATTTCAAGTTTAAAATATCTTAAGAATGGTAGCCGAAACTCACCTGAACTCAAGTTGAGTATTAAAAACTTTATTCAAATTTGTCTTATGCTCGAATATAAAATATCTGAACCTTCTAAATAAATATTCAACAAATTATCTAAATATTTTAATAAATTTTTATTTTTCTATTTAATTCAATTGAGTTTATATATTATGACACATAATTAGAACATCATAGTTCATCATCTTTCATTATAACACGTGAACATATGTCATATAATATAAAATAAATAATAAATGATATTTTGATTAAGTTAATTTTTAATTATAAATATTTATTTAATTTAAAATAAAAGTATAAAAAATTATATAACACACATAATTAAAGAGTTTTTTTTAAATATATTATCATGAAAAATAAAAAAAACCAAAAACAAATAGGCAGAAACTTAACCGCACGAAGCCTTAAGCTCAGTTGTGGGCTTTTTCGACTATAATAGAACACGCATGACAGCTCCGAGACCCATAGCCTAAGTGAACATGATAAGCTAAGGCTTGACAATGGCAAGTGGCAACTATACTTCAAAGTTTCAGTAGGCCCAAAGTAAAATGTCCCAAGCATTCCTGGAAAATTTTTATTGCATCAGAGGAGTGAACTAATGTTTTCTTGACTAGTTCACTATGTATCACAACTCCAACAGCAACCATTTATAAGAATTTACAATCAGCCAAGATGAACCTTTAACCGCTTGGATATCAACAGCTCTATACTTTGGAACTATAGGAAACAACACAAAATTCAAGTTCAACTAATCTATCTTGACATTTGCCGGCTATAGCGTTGTATTCCATAGATGTCTACAATGCCTGGGGGGAAAACAGGATCAGCTGCCACTCTCACTGCAACCTTTGCGACGGAAGTTACATTAATGGGAGGAGTGAACAGTGGGCCAACAAGTGGAAGCTGGTTCAGTGGTTTTGCATGTTGGAGAACCTGCAGAGATTGAAGAAGCTTGGTCAATGACTTATGAGACCAAGTTCTGTTCCCAGAAATCTAAGCTTAATCACATTACATGCATCATTGGAGTTCAGCTAAGCATAGAACCATTTCCTCCATTGGGCAAAATTTCTTCTCATTCAAGTTGTGATTCTATAAGTTTTTGTTCTTCACAAATTAACTCCTAATATACTAGGATGGATCATTGGACCCCATGCACTTTGCTGTTTGAAATTTCCAGTTTGGTCCAAAGACAAAAGTAACTGAAGACCACATATAAGAGTAAAACAAAAAGAAAAAGTTGAAGCATAGGCATTTACCATTTCCAGTGGAGAGCCAACAACACCTAGAGGTAACTTCACACTTCCAACACTGCGAGTCCCGTAAATGAAGCCAGGCCTCAAAATCACTCCTGAAATAGAAAATGCAAAACTGTAAGTGATAAAGTGATAAAGTGATAAAGTGCAACACTTCCATAACTAAGTTTTTAGTCTACTTCACTCCTGCAAAAAAAAGTGATAAATTCATTTTACTAGCAACTCTACCATTAGCAATAAGCAAGTAAATAAGAAGCAATTAAACGCGAAGTGCAGAATGTTGCACTAATTACAGCAAGTGATTAAGAAAACCCACCTCCATAAGGAAATTTGGTCAGTAACTCAGTCTCAGCAGCTCTCTGTGCCAAACAAGACAAGGAAAAAACAATTTTCCATGAGAGAGAGCAAATAATCAGCAGAAGACTTCTAGAACCATTATTCCACTTACACATCAAAATCAATATTTCCATGTATATGCTAACTTATCCATCTTGTGCAGAACGGTAAGCATAAATACAGACACCTGAACAGATGGCAATCAGGAAACAACAGCAAAGAGAAAGTACCTTTCCCTCATAATATCCTTGCAGTAAATAGTTTGCCAAGCCAAAATCAGCAGCAGAGATATAAATAAATCTTTTCACACCTGCAAGCAAATTTAAACGGCCCATTTAAAAAAAAAAAAAAAACCCTAGGTAACCGACCATAGCTAATGTTACCAGTGGCAAAGGCCAAGAGGAAAATAAAAGTGAAAGAACACAGAATGAAAACACCAACACTCTGTGAACTTTTTTGCTATTTCTTCTCCCTTTTTTTTATTTCTTTTTCTGGCAAAAGTAGTAATTCAAATAGAAAGCAAACAAAATTTTCCATCAGTACACCACCTTCCCCTAAATAGACACTCAATTAGCTATACCTTTCTCTGCAGCAGCTCTGATTGCATTAATGTTTGCAGTCCCATTAATCTTATACATATAAGAATTGGATCCAAAGCCCCCAACACAAGAAATCTAGAAAAATTAAACTTAATTAGCAGGAAAAACCATACAATCAAAGATGTGAGTAAGATTCTAATTAAATCCCAAGTAAACCATGAAATTTTAAAATGAATGCCAAATTAAATTATAAACCAATTGTGCATCGCTTGTGCATGTAAATTTAGTTCAGATTTATTCTTAATTATTAAGACATCTGCAGAGTTAAAGGACTACATACAACAGATGTCACTCCATTCAGAGCTTCCTTCCATGAATCAGATGAAAGAAGGTTTCCTGGAATGGCAAAAACATGTTAGACACATTATAAAATGCCACCAATAAGATCATTACAAGTAAATAAAGAAAAGAAACCTTGATGCCATGTCACATTTTTAGCCCAAGAGTCATGTAAAGATGACCTGCCAGACCTAATTGAAAGAAGCAACCAAATTAAGGAGTTGAAGCAATACAAATAATTGGTGAAAAGGAAAGAGGGAGAGAGCACAGCACAACATATTAGGCATATTTTCACAAACCAATAATGTAAGGTATACCCTAGGCTTTAAAAATTGAACATCATACTACAAAGCATCCACAGAATGACCAGAGCTTATTTGTAGCAACGAACAGAAAGCATATTAGGGGAAAAATGAATAAGCAGCCTTTGGAATACAAATACACGAATAACAACTAAAAGCAGATCCCTTTTAGCAGGCATCTCTACAGTTGCAAACACTTCTGATGATATTTAAACATTTAATTTTAAAACACATTGCAGTCCAACAATCAGAAGTTCCTTATGTACTTTACTTTCTTGCAAGATCACATGGATGCAAACACTGCCAGTTCATCCATTCATCACGAAACCAGACTCACAGGAGAAAGAAAACTTAATTTCAAATAAATTATAATATTATATGAAGAAATTGTGGAAAATAATCAATTGTAGCAAAAATTTTGAGAAAATTTGAATACCTGCTGAGGCTGGCAACAGTCAGACCACGATTCAAAGCTTCCCTGCAGATATGGGAGCCAACAAATCCATTCCCACCCAACACAAGCAGCTGAAATGAATAATACATAAATCAAAATAGAGGCATAAATCATACGGAAAAAGGCAACATTACTTAATTAACAATAGTTTTAACACCTTTTCAGGAGGAGGAGGAGGTACATGTACAGTCTCTGCTTCTTCAACATTAAAAGGGTCATCAACCTTGTCAGACTCTGTTGAAAGAAATCTTCCATTCTTGGACCCACCCACTGCACTGTTTCATGAAAAAGGAGAAGACCCAAAACGAAAATTAACCTTTTCATTTCAAACAGAACAAATCTTTCCTAACATATTAGCCTCATCGGGGAGAATTCGGATTTCAATACATGGCATAATCTACAGGAAGTTACATGAAAATTTATAACAAATCCAAAGAAAGAAAAACAGAATTAAATCTAGTTTCTGCCATTTCATCAATAACGATCGAATTCAAATATGAACATACGAATCAAAGAAACAGAAGAAAAGAATATAAGCCTACTAGAGTCTAGAGAGTGAGAGTCTGGAATGGATCAACCGTAAAGCCATGGAGCTCATTTCAAATTCCTTCTCTTCCTCGATTATTCACCTTTCTCAATGGGAATTTTCTGAAACAAAGATTGCTTGAGAAATTGGAGGTTGGGTTCTTCTTTTCCAGGGAGCCTGGTGTCCTAAGAACTGGAAAAGTCGGTACTAGTCAGAAACGAGAACTGAGCACACACGGCGCGTTATGGTAACGACAGGTACGGTAGCATATGTGGCTCATTTTAAGCCTACAGAAATATTTTGGTCAAAGAGAAGGGTTAAGAAAGACCCAACATTAATCAAAATTAATGAATTCGATTAATTCGATTTAATTTTTTATTTTATATTAATGTATTGGAAAAATCGGTGTACTCGACTACTTCTGTTAATTTATTGAAAAACCGATTATTAATAATATATTTTTAGATATATAATATTATTATTATTGTGTTTAATATATATAGTTATTAAAAGTATCTAGGATTTTCAATGTAATATAATTAAAATATCAAGTAAATTTTTATAAATATTATTAATTGTTAAAAGTGATCGAACCAAAAGATTTAGTCAAGATATGATTTCGATTATTTTAGACTTTAATGTATAATTCAGTCAACTTGATTATTTATAATAAGAGTTTGATTAATTTAATGATTGAATGCTCACTCTAATTTAAAAGAAAGCACATTAGATTGCTTCAATTTTGGCGACGTGGCACAAGTGCATTGATTTGATAAGATGGTCAAGTGGCACCAGTTCTAAATTGGGCCTAAACTTTTGGGCCGAGTCCTGGATCCAAATCGCTCCACGAGGGGACCCTGGAGGCCCAAGAATATTTTGGTACATTTCAGCCACAGGAATTCCTGCACTTTCTGATGCCTCGCGCTCAGAGCCCAAAAAGCCCAATTTGAGTTCTTTAGCATTTGAGTTTAGCTTTCGGTTGCTCATATGGAGCTTCACGTTATCATTTCCATAATTACTGAGATCTTAATTTCACCTGACTGCATGAGTATCATGCTTAATATCAACAGATTAAAGATAATATGTATACTTAAATATTCAATCTCATTATAATTCATAATCGCTATGAAATTTATAATTCTCTTTTGAGATCGTGACAATGAACATGTAGATATTTTTTTGATATATAACATGATATTTTGTAATTTATTAATTAATATTATCAATTTAATTCATAATTTTATACGATTACGATAGTTATTTTAACAAATATTTTAGTTGATCAAGGCTTAAAAGAATGTTCTTCCTTATTCGTGGGCATAACTGACGCAGGAGCGTTTAGGATTGTATTTAGTTTTTGCTAATTTAGTTGATTTAGGATTTATTTTCTTTATTTTATTTAGATTAGGATTTTTTTCTTATTTTTATTTTAATATTTTTAAGAATTAGTATTTAATTAGAATAATCATGTTCTATTTAGGAATAGAACACCTATTTTATTTAAATATCTTATTAATTATTCTAATTGTATTAGATAACTAAGAGTAGAGTTTTATTAGAATTTGGGCTTATAATACTATAAATAGGACCCATAGGCTTAGTTATGAGACATTCAGAGTTTAGAGTTAATAAATAATATTTTTTTAAGCATGAATGCGTATTTCTCTAGGCTCTTTTTAAAGAGTAAGAGGTTTTAGTATCTTTGACCTAGCCAACCAAAGTGGGATTTTGGCTATTTTTCACCTTAGCGGGGTTTTCAACCTTACCAAGATTGGTGATTCACCTTAGTGGGGTTTTCAACCTCGCCACAATTGATGTCTTTCATAACGCTCAGGTGTGCCCAGGCGTCAGTTTGGTATCAGAGCGGGAGGATCATTATTCGCTACATAAGTTCTGGATCGCTGTCGAGTTTTTATACTCCATGTTCGGGTAAGTTTATTTATTGCTTTATAGTTATATCATCATTTTTTTTTTCTCTACACCACCACATCGTCATCACCATACAATAAAATGCTACAAAGACATCAAAATTGTCAAAGAGATGATCAAGATATTGAGATTGCAGAACTACGTCAGCAAATTCAAGAATTACAAGAGCAACTCATAAGACGTGATGCTCAAATTAACAATAACAGCTCTAGTGATGAAGAGAATGATACTAACCCGTTTCATCAAAATTCGTCCTCTAAAGAAGAAGATTATGTGAATTGAAAAAAATTAGAACCAGTCTATGGTGAGTATGATGATGAAGAGATAGAAGAAGTTTCTACTGACCATGGAGAAGCTCTTATTGTTCGTCGTAACTTTAACACTGCTATGATGACTGAAGATGAAAGTTGGCTTCGTCACAACATATTCTATAAAAGGTGCACATCCCAAGGGAAAGTTTGTAATGTTATTATTGATAGTGAAAGTTGTGAGAATGTTGTTGCCAACTACATGGTGGAAAAGTTGAAACTTCAAACTAAAGTACATCATCATCCTTACAAGCTACAATGGCTGAGAAAAGGAAACGAAGTTAAGGTAACAAAGCGTTGTTGTGTTCAATTCTCTATTTGAAGTAAGTATGAAGATGAAGTCTGGAGTGATGTTATTTCAATGGACGCATGTCACTTGTTGTTAGGACGCCCTTGGCAATACGATCATCGAGCTCACCATGATGGATACAAGAATACTTATTCATTCATCAAGGATGGAGTAAAAATTATGCTGACTCCATTAAAACCAGAAGACCGACCAAAGAGACAAGAGGAAAATAAAACACTCATCACTATATCTGGCTTAAACAAAGCTTATTATGAGTCAAACTATTTATGTCTTTTATTAGTCTCCAAGGAGAATGAAGTATCTTCACCCATATATGGTCAAACAAAATTGGTCAACCAAAGTTCGAAAAACTTATCGAGAAATTTTGTGGACAACCATTCCGTTAACAAGACTACAGTTAAGTATGATTTTCCCATCCCTCGATTGGATGGCATGTTCATTGGCTCTAGAGTGTTTTTGAAGATCGATTTGAAGAAAGGATATCAACAAATTCGAATACAACTTGAATGGAAAACAACCTTCAAAACAATGGATGAATTGATCAAATGGTTGGTATGGACTATGACAATATATGGATCCAGACATCAACATGGAGTATGTCCAGACCTACTCGTCAGAGTCGAGTTTTTCTGACCCGAAGAGAATGACGCAGGAGCGTCTAAGATTGTATGTAGTTTTTGCTAATTTAGTTGATTTAAGATTTATTTTCTTTATTTTATTTAGATTAGGATTTTTTTCTTATTTTTATTTTAATACTTTTAAGAATTAGTATTTAATTAAGATAGTCATATTCTATTTAGGAATAGAACACCTATTTTATTTAAATCTCTTATTAATTATTCGAATTGTATTAGATAACTAGGAGTACAGTTTTATTAGGATTTGGGCCTATAATACTATAAATAAGACCCTTAGGCTTAGTTATGAGACATTCAGAGTTGAAAGTTAATAAATAATATTTTTTTAAGCAGGAGTGCTTATTTCTCTATGTTCTTTTTAAAGAGTAAGAGGTTTTAGTATTTTTGGTCTAGCCAACCAAAGTGAAATTTTGGTTATTTTTCATCTTAGTGGGGTTTTTAATCTTGTCAAGATTGGTGATTCATCTTAGTGGGATTTTCAACCTCGCCACAATTAGTGTCTTTTATAACGCCCAGGTACTTTTACAACGCCCCGGCATCAACAACTCCAAGAATAAGAATAGAGGTTAAATTATTGCTCTTTGCCTAAAGTTTCCCGGCATTGGCACGTTACCTCTCTAATCATGCAAGAATTTTACTAGCCCTTTTAAGGATACGAAGGTTCCCATGGAAGGTTCTCCCTTGGATTCGTGACAAGTTTAAACAGAAACGAAAATCAAGTGGCCTGCATGCACTTGTAAGAACTAAAGGGAAATGACGAGGTGAAGCATAAAGCCACGATCGAGCTCCATGGCAGGCAGGGTGGCATCGTGGCCAGAAAGCTTTAATCAGTTCTGATAGCAACGGCACGGCAGGGTGGTGAAATTAAAAAGGTGAATAGCCACTAAAAGAATAAAGAAATATGCAGCAGCACTGCGCCATGCACATTTTCGCATGTCATTTCCCGTCAAGAGATTCTCACTGTCACAAAGTCAAATCTTTTAACTCAACATTAACCTGAAATTAAAGTAAACAGGAACAGATGTGTAAGTAAGTTCGTTCTCAACTTGAGAACCTGCATCCTGTTTTTCTCCCAGGATGCAGATGGGAATTCCTGGAGGCTTTCAGGATATGTATGCTTAAAACAATTTACGTAAATGAAACCCCAAAATCAAGATTTATTTCGTCTAAAAAGATTATGTGGCTGCCTCTGGTTTTGGTGCAGCTAACCCTATCCAGAGAGAGGGGGGAAGCCATGTCTCGGATCCCATTCGAGTGGGTTGGCAACCGAACATCTAATCGATCTTTTCCTTCTTTCTTTCTTTCGTTCTTTCTTTTTTCCTCCATTTTCTGCTTTGAAAAAAGATTCCAACACCTATATCCTTTAGAGAAGTCCAAATTTAATAGATTAGTTTGGACGCTAACCTTTGATTAAATATGACCCAATCCAAGTGCCCTATCCACCACTTTGGGCACTGTCTAATTTTTTATCATTATATTTAGCACCATGCCAACATTTCCTACAATATAAAGAGTACTTCATTAGTACTACCATGGTTTCTTTATCATGTTAATTAATTAAGAAGAACAAAAGAACGGATATGTGCCCTGTTGACATTAATTTAAGCTTCACGAACGACAGAAAGCAGCTGATAAATCTAGATTGGGAACTGATTCAGCTCATCACTCTCCCAACAGTATATTTTGTAGTAAAGGGAAAAGAAAGTGAATCAATTATTGAGATGTTTTATACTTGGTGGCCATGTAGTACAGATCGAAGATAAAGATTTGTTCTTTACTTCAATTCTGCTTCATGATTTTCTTATTGCGGATTATCAGGAATTGTATCAGGTTCTGATATCAATAAAATATTACTACTCTAAATGGGATATTAGCTTATCTCAAACTGCTTATCTAAATGGGATGTTAACCATCTTTAAGGCTTCTTATATCAGTTAGAAAAAAAAAAAAAAAAAGGGGGGGAAATCTGCAAATGTGATTAGTAAACTTTTCACACCAAAATCTACAGATATTGTGTGCACCAATGGTGATATATCACCTGTAAAATAATGATCTGGATATTTGGGTAGTAGTAATTCCAAAGCTTATCATGTGATTTCATTAGATGATATCAACTGGCTAAGTGGAGCATAATTTTCTTGTGCCTTCTCATTGACCTTTAACAATGGTACAGCCTCTAATTATGATTGGGAATATCATCAGAGTAAAACAAAGATTATGGTTAATTTAGAAAGAAGGGTTTTAGTACAAAAATAGTTGGAATCTGATTATCAAGATGTCAAAAAGAAAGGTGACGACACCATCAAATTTAATCAAAAGAATAAGAAAAAGTTAGGGGCGAATTTTTCCAGGTACAAGTGGCTTTTGGGTGCAAAAGAAACGAATAACAATTGATTTGTAAATGCTTAAAAAAAAGGGCAGAATGTGGAAGCATCAAAAAAATCGATACAGACAAGTGTAGATAGGGAGAGAGCATTGTTTAAGCAGAGATATGATTAAAAAGAAGACTAATACATAATTGGGTTGATAAATTAGTTCATGCCTAAGCAAAAGCCACTTAAAAATTAACTAGAAATTGTAAAGTAATTGACATGAAAAGTTAACATGAAACGAGTTGGATACCATTTGCCAAGCCATTAGTTGAAAACTTTTGCATGGGAAAATTGAGATAAAGTGAGAGCACCATCAAAAATAGGTATTTTTTCATAGAATTTTGCCAAAAATCCGTCTGAAAAGAATATCTCCAATATATGATAGAGGACTAATACGACTAATTAAATTACAATTAAGCAAAAGTTAATATCTTTTATATACATATATACCCTTTGAAGAAGAAAAATAAGAGCAAGAATGTAGACAACCAACCTCGATTTTGGGCAAGAGGGGCTTTAGAAAAGATTTTTCTACCGAAAGAAAAAAACAAAACAAAAGGGAAAGCAAAAGTTTATGTTATGAATATCAGGAAGCTGCATTATTGTTCCATTCAGAGACAAAGGGACAAAAGCAAGCTAAAGCAAAAGGAACTCCGGGATATGCATGCAAACAAGTTACTTTACCCCCTGATGGGTCTGCAAAGCAAAGACAGCTTGTAACATAAGTGATTGCCTGCATTCTTAGTTATTTGGAATTGCTTCCGAACATTATTTTTCAGAGGCTGGTGCATGATTTCTACTTTAAAATTTTAACATTATATGGGAGATTTAGATCAATAATTGATATATGTTTCTGTTGACAAATAGGATTCGAATTCTACTATCTTCAGATAAAAGAACTCTTGGGCATAAACTATATATCAAAGACACCAAGAGTAAACGTGAAGCAAGCAACATAAGCTGGAGAACCACATATCAGACAGAGCCAAAAGTCCTTGCAATTGCAGTACCCGCTGCTTGATTGGGGGAAGGGAAGTGGAGGGTGATGGAAAATGAAGGACCTACAGAGGAAAAAGTAAACAGCTGTGCATGATTAAGGGACCCATAGAGACAAGACAAAGTGCGGTGACCCCTCGCTCACTGTTCGGACCCTCGATGATTAGCTATGAATTCACCCAACAATCAGAGAGGGTGGTGTGGCCAAATGCAAAGCGCCAAAGTCCGAGAGCAATGGGACCTGCCTGGGGCGGGAGAGCCGGGTGGCATGCAAAAGCATAAAGCGCTTGATGGTGGTGGTGCTGGTGGGAAGTCGAAAGCTAGCCAAGAGAGACAGACAGACCGAGAGCTTCGTGGTCTTTAGCTAGTGCACCAAAGACCCCTTTGTCGTCCTTAAACTAGCATATTTCCCAAAGTTCTATGGGTCCCATCCGACTCATTTCCCACCTGAGCTCTTCTAGCTGGGGCTCCCCTTCTGGCTTCTACTGTTACCCAGTGATACCAACTCTTTTCAGATTATATATTTTCATTGCTTTGTTATAACTTAGAAACTAATACAAATTCAAATCCGACAAACTCCAACATGTACGATACACGAATTTTAATATACTTGATATAGAAAAGAGTATAATACAATATTATATCTCATCCATTAAATAAATTTGGATTATTTATTCATAGTGTCACAAGTATCGTACCTATAAAATAAAATAAAATATGTTTCAAGAAAAATGTTAAAATAATTAATCGTGATTTTATTATCCAACGCGTTTGAGTTAAGTATTCAATTAATCCTATTTAAATGTAGGTCAAAGTGAACAATTACAAACATGAAATTGTAGTACTCAAACTTATTATTTGACGTTACATTTGATGTAGTACTTCTATTATTGTCTTCAATAGTTCCCAAGTTCGAACCTAGGATGATACTAAACATCGCCTTGATAAGGTACCGAAAAGTTGGTACTCCATTTTGAACAGTTGAGCTAATGTACGGAGAACAGATAGGCATGGAGACGCCATTACCAGAATTTTTGTTGGGATTGCTGTCATGAGTCAAGGACAACAGCTCCACGAAGGGAAGAAAGCCGGAAGGTTAATTTAAATAATAAAATTGTAGGCCAATACATTCAAGGCTTACTGATCATCTTCTCTGTGAATGGTTAATGCGGAATCTGAATTCTGATGCCTCCAGATATTCGTCAATGCAAGATCATTGTCAGAATGATGGACGAATAGAAACGGAAGTGCAAAAGCTAAAGCAGATTTTAGAGGGCTCCGTGCGATTGTTGTCCAAACTAGATTTCACGGGTTAACCTGTTTCCTGTGATTCATTTAATGACCAACCAGAGCGAGCCATTCCCTGGCTGGCGGTGGTCATGCCCTGGGGTAGGTTAAGACTCAAAACCGGTCAAAGAATGGGCAAATGCCCCAACGCTCCCCAAACCCAATGATCATCTGACCGTTGACTTTTGAAGGGCTATGGTCTTTTGCACTCAACAATCTCGCACAAGGAGTCACATGCCATTGACTCGTTTTGAATCACACAAACAAGTACTTGTAGAATTCACATTTTGTGTGGTGAAAAATCATTTCCGGGGTTTAATTATGATAGCAAAAAAAAATCTGTCAGAATCTGCAACTTCCAAAAGAAGAAGAAGCTAATTGCTCTATTTGATTCTTTCTAACTCATTGTAAAAGGGGCGGTGGCATCTCGCAAAGCCGTCTCCTATTTCCTGGCTACCACTAGAGCTAAAGATACTCCAGCTAGCCAAGAGCCAACAGACCCCTGACCTGCGCCTTTACTCCCAACTTTGAAAGTGCAGCTTTTGTATCTGATTTTAAATTTCTACATGCATGACCTGATATCCACAACACTGCTGCAGCTTTTGCCTTTTGGACTCTACACAAATACACTATCCATACCCTACGTCTAGTCTCCCAAAAAAGCCAGGACTTTCCTCTAGAGATGTGGTCCGAATTGGGATTCCTATCATTACTATCTCCCTGTGTAGACTTGTTGGGCCCTCTTAAGATGATAAAAAATACAGGCTGCAGTATGGCAGCAGCATGCTTGCAGACACATCTTGCTACTTGCTCCAGGTTTTTATCCCGTTCTGATATATTTTCACCAGATTTTTTATCCCATGAGAAACCTTCTTTCTGCCTGGTTAAATATTGCAGTCGATACTTACATTAACTGAAAGCAATCGTGGTTGAATTTGTAGGGGGGGTATTGGAACATAAAGAAGTTAGATGTCGATGGAGACAAGTTTGGCGGCGGTGATATTTTAAGCAAGACACCATTGGATCAAATCACAAAGCAAATTGACCAAATGAATGGAAAGCCACAACACATTGTTGCTACTTTACCCACAAGGCTTATGCATTATTATCTTTATTAAATGATTGTGGTCGATTTTAGCTATTCTTCTCCATCATCAGCAATGCAACTCAGTGCGTTTTAACTGTTCCCTAAGAAATATGGACCCCGACCAATATATCCACCCAATTGCCGCCCTCTTAATTACATCCCATGGGTTAATTGTTTCAAAGGCAAGGTGTTACAGGCTTACAGCACAAACAAGAACATTCTTTTCCGGCCACCTTGGTGGAGGATTTGAATTGAAAACTCCTTTTCTCCTATTTATGATACAGCAAAATTATGATACTGATGTCTACTTGAAATCATTTTTCCATGCCTCCACTCTCACTAAAACAACAAAGGGTGTCTTCATATGACGCCATCCTATATATATTCAATATGCCGATAATGGATAAACTTTTTTATGGTGTACTAATTAATCAATTAAATTTGGGGTTTTTTTATTGTTGCTTTGGAAGCATTCCACTCTTAGCTTCAACACCTGCAAATACGAGTTGACCCTAGGCTTAACAAGAAAGTTAATGGCTAACATTCTTTGGAGACATGACATTAGAAGACTGTGATCATTAGACATATTGGCTTGATCGAGGAAGTGTCGATTTACAAGTGATCACAATCTTCCGAGTATCATCGGTGTCATCAACAATGAAGTCAAGATGCCAGGATTGATACTATAATTTGGCGCAAAAGAATATTGTTTCACAATCAAAGTGAAAATCAAAACAATTTCAATTCTGTGTCGCAAGTAGCAGCAACATTGGATTAGATCCAAATCGGTTCTTGATTCCAACTTAAAACAAGCATGGGATTTGTCACTTTGATCCCATTCATGTCATTGATGTGGAAGTTGGCGCTGGAAGGCATCAATCCCTTGGGATTAACATGAATCTGGTTAGGCCCATTGCTGCATAATGCAAAGTTCTTTTCTGATTTAACTAATTATTGCCTCTTATTTCATGTAAAATGACTGTAATTAATTAGAGCAAAGGGGAGACAAGGTCAATTCTAAACCTAGAAAAAAAGTGGGCACTCTTTAAAAATTTGAAATGAAATGTTAGAATCAGAATCCACAAGCTTTCACATCAGGTTAGATATATAACACACTTTTTAAGCTTGGTATAAATCTTATTGGAAAAACACCAATACAAATTTTTTGAAAGAAAAATGCTGATGCCTAATATGCCATATACTCCCATGATACAGAGCTGCCATTGGTGGTTCCTGCGGACCCACATGACCAATGGGTCCAGTAGCTCTGGGCCCGACCAGAACGCACCATGGTCTATTGGGGTCAGTACCCCGGATGCTGAGGATCTGAGCCAACAGCCAATTGCACCTGGCCATCGTTGTTACAAAGTACAGACCATAAACTAAAGAAAGAAAAACAACGTACACAGGGCCAAGTCCGTGACCTTAATCAAAAAGGCAGAAATTACTCGTCCCTCTTCCTCACTTTTCCCTCCTTATAAATAACCGTCCTCACCTGCTTTCGCTCTGCCCAAACCAACCCACCACCTTCTCTATTAACCAAAAAAGAAACACGTAGATGAGACCTGTTAGCAGGTTTAACGCAATGAAAACAGGAGCAAAAGCCTCATTGTCACCACCAGCAATGGCGCAACCACGCTCTCCATGGCACTCTCCTGTGCCCTACCTCTTTGGAGGGCTAGCAGCGATGCTGGGTCTCATTGCTTTTGCTCTCTTGATCTTAGCTTGCTCCTACTGGCGACTGTCTGGTCGTTTGGATAACAACAGTGAAGGAGGTGCCGAAGGAGATGTTGAAAGTGGTGAGAAAGATCAGGGTGATTCTAACAAGCAGGTGAAGGTTTACGAGGAGAAGATTTTGGTGATAATGGCTGGTGAGGAGAAGCCCACGTTCTTGGCTACCCCTGTGTCCACTAAAGCTTCCTCTTTCGGTGATAAAAATGGAAAGGTTGAGGACAAAGAAGGATCGGAGAAAGCTGAAAGTGGTGAGAAAGTGAAAGAAGAGATGGGTGATGATCATGAACAATTGCCAACAGTAACAGAAAACCCTGAGAACCATGAGAGCCAACAAATCCAATATCAAAACCAAAACCAGTGAGCATAGCTCATAGCTCATAGCTCTTAGCTGCTTTGCTTTTTATTTCCTTTTTCATTTTGACCTCTCTTTGCAGAGAGTGAGAGAATTTTCTCTGTTTTGATTTCTTCCTTGTTGGTTTGATGTTTTTGGGGTTTTGCATTCTCAAATCCTGAGAAGTTAATGTTCCAATTCTGGTAGTCGGGAAAATGTAAATTTTGCTGAGAAGATAAATTAGACGCAGAGAGAGTTTTCTTCCCAAATCCCAATTGATTACAGCTTATAACTTCTTCTGCCATCAAATTTCCAATGCATTTTACAGTTCGCCGAACCAGCCTTCTGCCTGAGTCATCATAACAACAAAGGCAAAATAATAATTACTGAACAATCTGGATGCACTTGCTCGCGAGTCCCAAGCCCCAACAGGCACAAACTGGGTGAGAAACAAAGAGCAAAAAGTACAAAGCAATGGGTTTTAATCAAATTCTCTAATTCCCCATGTGTCCTTGCACTAAATCCAACAGTTTTGAGCCGCTTGCTAACACAAGATATGATATAAAATTTGAATGGAATCATCTTTCGTTAATGAAATTATCAAATTCAATTTTAAAGTACTAATGGACGAATAAAGGAAAGAAAATGACTCAAAGGACATATTCTTTCTGGTTTCTCTGCTGCCCGGAAGCTGTCATCAGATGACTTGTGGGGAAAACCCAGGAGGGAACATTGATCGAGAAAGTGTGGAAGCCTGCAGTTTTTTGCTATATTTCTTGAGCAGGAAGCCAGGGGACACGTGCTGACCTTTAACGCGTAGTTTGGCTTCCATTAACAAGTTTAATGCATGAAAAATAAAAAGCCAAGCGTGAACTCAAGTAGGCTAGGTTGTCTGAGCAGCGCGGCGACGCGACCCCAGCATTTGCTTCTTTAAATTCCACCCACCCTTCCCCTTTTTGTTTATTCCGATTTCCAACACATTTAAAGTCGAGATATTTTAGCAGGCCGACCAAGGTGCAAGCGGACGCCCAACACTTTGATCTAATATAACTCGCCATAAATCGAATTTATTTTTTAATATAAAAAAATATTTATTAAATAAATAAATATTTTTATTTATAAAATTAAAATTTATTTAT
Organism: Theobroma cacao; assembly: GCF_053813885.1. Lineage (NCBI taxonomy): Eukaryota > Viridiplantae > Streptophyta > Magnoliopsida > Malvales > Malvaceae > Theobroma > Theobroma cacao. Next base: position 616,258 of record NC_142647.1, read on the forward strand.
TTTTTATTAATATGAAATTCATAACACAACATTAATTTTTAACTCTCTCGAAAGTTGAAACCTACTATTTGCTTCATTGGAAGCTTAACAATTGAGAAAAAGCATAGAAGGTTTTTCAATAGTTTAATTTAGTCACAGTGATTTTAATTAGATACATTTTGTTTAATAGTTAAGAATGATAATCAATATGATTTTCGTCTGAATTTTTATTATTTGTGAGGATATCTGAATCTTATAAATAATCAATTAAAATTTAAAAATTATTATTCGAATCTTACCGGAATTAGAAATAGATAAACACTATCGTTAGATAGTTGATTGCCATCCTTATTGATAAAAGATGATAGTACTTACTAAAACGCCTTTTGGTAAAACAAAATCATATTCTTTACTAATACTAAACATGATAACAATTTATGCATCTATTTGGTTCAATATCTATTATTAATATCATGTTCTTGTTGGATATAAGATGACAATTGTTAAACCCTATTTTTTTTATTTATAAAAATTGTTTATTCCCTGCCCCTAGCCTGCCTTAATTCCCAATATTTGGTAGTAGTATTGCGATCTTTTCTTTTTCTGTTTTTGAGATGGGCCATTCTTTGGGCTCATGGTTTAGCACTACTGAATTGCCTTGAGGGCATGAGCCATGTCCAATGGGTTTTAATTGGGCTCATTTAGCCCATACTGAGTTACTGTATTTGAAGGCCCTAAGCCTTAGTTTATAGAGTACCAGTGCTATGTTTTTTCCCCCCTTTTTCCTGTGAATTATGATGGTATTCACAATATCACCAAAATCAACATTAACGAGATGGGAAATTCTTTTTGAATTAAATAGTTTAAAAAATCTATGCATTATGGTCAATTTTTTTCAATTAAACATTTTAAATCTTGATTTGTATGGTAAACAAGCTCTTAATCTTCACAAAAAATTAATTATTATCGTTAAAACTCAATATCGGTTGGCATTTTATGCACATGTCACATATGGCTTAGCAAGCCAATATTACGTGGATACGTGGCAGTTGACATGGTCAAATACGTCGATCATATCAGTTGCTTGCGTTATGTCATGTGAACAAAAAATATCCGTTAATATAGTTAAGGTTGAGAATTTGGTTAAGTACAAATAAAAAATGAAAGATTTGTTAAAGAAATTATCTTAATTCAAGGGTTTTTGTTGTAATATATTTAACCCATTTTCTTTTAACGTACAGCCATTAGTCTAATAAGCATCCAACTGTCTACTGCCAAATTGCATGCAAGGAGTAAGGACAGGAAGGTGATGAGCTTTCTTTCCGTCCTATTTAGGGCGTAATCATAAATGTTGATGACTATTGAAAAGTTTTGACACGAGATAACAACTGCAAAAATGGACAGCTAGCACTATTAATTTTCAGACAGAACCACATCAAATCTTTGCCTATAGAAGTGTTTTTTGAGTGTCAAAGCAGACAGTCGAGGTGGTAGCATTTGGCAAACATGAAGCACTCCTATCTCCCTCTCCTACTAGTGTTTTTCCTCATCGTATCACCAGGAAATGGTAATAGAAACACCCCCACTGTTTCCCCATTTCTTTGCCGTCCTTTCCACTACGGTCTGAACTTGTTCTTTTAACTCTCTTTGCTTTTTCTGGGATCGGAAAACCGGTGAAGCAGCCGCTGATCAACCATGCAGGACATCTCCGATCCATCTCCCCAATTGCTCGCATGAAGCATGCGTGCAAAGCTGCGTCGAGACGTATGGTGAAAGTGTCAATGGGGGATGCATCGATAACCAGACTTGTTGTTGCAACATTGGACAGACGAAACCAAATACCTAATAAAGTGTATTAACTTAAAACATGTCCGAATGATTGAGCCTGTTTGGTTTTAATCAATCGACTTTCGAGTTCTATGTTTATTTTGTTCGCTTCCTCAATTACAGAGTTAAAATTTGGAATTGACATTCAAGCTTGCCTAGTCACTTATACACATGGCGTTCAATTTAATTGATCGAACCATTGAAAACCATTGCAATTCAGTTTGATCCCTTCAGTTATCTGGTTTGCCTGCTCAACAACTTATCTAGTATTGGCACAAAGCGTAGTGGAACAGTAATAGTAAAATACCAACTGCAGTTTTAAGGCTTCATGTCTGTAACTTGATGAATACAAAGAAAGTACGCACCCCAAGAGTTGTAGCTGAGGCATGGTCAAATGAATGTAGATGACTTAGGAGTTATCTTATTATGTGCCGATGATTTAGCTCAGTTTAACCTGCCCTTTTTCTAACAGGTAGCCAGACCTGCATCAGGTAACTGTTATTTAGCTTCAATTTCTATAGGAAACATCCCTATGCATTTGATGTAGAGAAGAATAAGATTTTCAATCCATCTGTAAAACATCCCTACAATTGATGAGCATTTAGTTTGCATGGGTTTAACATCATTTTCTTATGGTCTTTTATAACAGGTCAAGGTTTTTACAATTCCAACATATTAGAATCTTGATTGATAAATAGTGTTTAAAAAGAAAAAATGGAACAACAAGGGGTTGTCCTCAAAACTTTTTTCCAACTCCATTTTCAAGCCCCTTTTAGCTTTTCATCAGCGAGATGATGGGCTTCCCCTTTCCGCCTGTCTTTTCCTTTTAACGTATCATAAGTGGGCTCTGTCCTCTAGTCTTGGGAAGAAGCATGTTTATCACATTCGATGGGCCAAGCTCTGTACAGATTTAAAGTTAATTAATGCATTGCACAGGGAGGTTGTGTCTTGACTCTTGACTCTTGTGTTTTGCACGCATCATCTGCAAAAGTGAGAATAATCACTGAACAGAGAGAAAGATAAGGTAGAACTGACTGCCCTTTGAACAAGACAAAGAGAGCCCTACCAGGCGTGGGTGGGGGAAAACTCACAAAAGTTGGAAAAAAGTTTCATGACCTCTGCATGATATAGCCTTTCACAATTACAGGGATATGGTAAGGCTGTGGGTTGGAAAATGACTTCCAACCATCAGTGTGCAAATCACGTTCCCTCTCTCTTTACAAACCTTGATGTTCTTTAATTATGTATGGAAATTAATCTCCAGGATCTAATTGGGACAACAAGGTTGTGATTACTTGGACGGCGCTTCATCTGATTTTAAACGTGAGCTTTTGCAGTTTATCTAATTCTAATTCTAATTCTAATTCTAATCCAACTTTTTGTAATGTCAGGAGCAGTAGCACCGACCAGGTAAGAAAGAGTAAACTGATCAAAACAGTGAATATAGGATTACAGCGCAGTTATTCATGGAAACACACAAAGCAATAATTCCAGAAGAATTGGTGGGGAGTTGTTTTCCAAGTAATTAGAGCTTTCTGTGTTGGTCGCATGACCTCAACATGAGATATGCCATTTGTACCATACATAACTTCCATATCAATTCAATCTTTTTTCTTCTCTTATTATGTGTTCGTAGACCCCGTTACCACAATGGGTATTAAATGCTCGAGTATCTAAACTTACGGGTTCCGATATTTTATATTCAAGTTTAAGACGAATTGGAAGAGGATATTAATTAGTAATTTTTTCATTTGTTTTCAAACATCTTAATGTAATGTTCTCTAAGCCCCAAATATTGGAGATTTGTCTAAGTAAGGTAGGTGGACGACCCCAAGCAGGATCAATTCAAAAAAGAAAAAGTAAATTAATGTTATAATTTTGTATATTCCATATTTACATCTTAATTACTAAAAAAGAAGAATGAATTTAATCAATCACTTTCTTTCTTTGCACCCCTAAATTTGGGAAAAACAGTGCTGTTAATGGCACCTCATCTGTCCCCAACCAATCATTCCGAGAAAAAGAATTTAAGGAATTCGTTTAAATCGACCAAATCCATCAAACTGACAGACTATAGAGTTAATATAAACTTATTTAAACTCATTTAATTTTAAAACATAATTCGATAAATTTGACCCCTCTTTTTTATAAAATTGAATTAATTTAATTTTTAAAATTTTAATATCAAACCAATCGAGTTTATGAACAGATCCCTCTAGAACCTCAACTTGAAACCCAAGCGGGGACCACCAGCTGCCCCCATTTACTGTTTTTTTCATGCACCCAGAAACCAAAAAAGCCCCTTTCTTCGGTGGGGTCCACCTCTCCCCCCATCCCTACCCCTAAAGCCGATTGAAATGGAAAAAGACAAGTCTCTCCTTTCGTCCCTCCCGTTTTTCAACCCCAAATACAATCCTTTTATTTCGGCTAAGCCTCGCCCACGTGTTCCTATCCCATTGGTTATGTCCTAGATCACCCCTGGCCCACTAGATAGACTCCACTCCCCCACAAGCGCATCGTCATCGCACAGCTTAGCCAAAAGGCCAAAGCTTCACTTCACGCAGCAAAATTACAAAACGAAGGAACCAAACTCAAACACTCAAACTCCAGAGGCTGAGAGGGAGAAGCGAAGAGAGAGACAGAGAGAGGGAAGCTTTGTTTGTTGGTTTAACTGAGGTGGGGTTGTGGAAATGGCGTCCAAGTTGTGTGACTCGTGCAAATCAGCGACGGCAACTCTGTTCTGCAGGGCTGACACGGCGTTTCTCTGCTCCAACTGCGACTCCAAAATCCACGCCGCCAACAAGCTGGCGTCGCGTCACTCTCGGGTCTGGGTGTGCGAGGTGTGCGAGCAAGCACCGGCTCACGTGACCTGCAAGGCCGATGCGGCGGCTCTCTGCGTCACATGCGACCGAGATATCCACTCTGCGAACCCGCTCGCGCGCAGGCACGAGCGCGTCCCGGTGACCCCTGTCTACGACTCTGTTAATTCGGTACCTGCCGTCAAGCCCAACGGAGTTGTTAACTTCCTGGACGAGCGTTATTTTTCGGAAGTGGACGGAGACGCGGACGTCAGTAGGGAGGAAGCGGAGGCGGCCTCGTGGCTGCTTCCCAACCCTAACCATAAAGCTGTGGAGAGCCCAGACGTGAACACCGGCCAGTACGTGTTCTCGGAGATGGACCCGTATCTGGATCTTGATTACGGGCATGTGGATCCGAAAATGGAAGCACAAGAGCAAAACAGCTCTGGGACCGACGGAGTCGTTCCTGTCCAAAGCAAGAGCGTCCAAGCTCCAATGGTTAACGATCACTGCTTCGACTTGGACTTCACCGGATCCAAACCCTTCGCTTATGGCTACAACGCTCACTGTGTCAGCCACAGCGTAAGCAAATCACAGCAGCTTTGAAATTACAAGTAGTACTATCATTTCAAACATGAAAGTAGCATTTAAGTTTGATTTTTTTTTTGTTTTGCAGGTATCATCGTCGTCTTTGGATGTAGGGGTGGTGCCAGATGGTAGTGCGATGACGGACATATCAAACCCGTACGGGAGAGGAGCGGAGTCAACCCATCAGACGGTGCAGCTTTCATCGGCCGACAGAGAAGCCAGGGTGCTGAGGTACAGGGAGAAGAGAAAGAACAGAAAGTTCGAGAAGACGATCCGCTACGCCTCCAGGAAAGCTTACGCAGAGATGCGGCCTAGGATCAAAGGAAGGTTCGCCAAGCGCAGTGACATCGAAGTCGAAGCCGACCGCCGTAACATGTATGGATTCGGAGTCGTACCCTCGTTTTAAACAATCAGTTTAACCCCCCTCCGCCCACCTCTCCCCTTCTGCTGTAGTAATATTATTTTTGTTGTTAAATTTTGGGTTTTTAATTATCAAGTCTTTCACTTTGTTCATCTCTCTCTCCCTCTCTCTCTCTGTCTTTCGCTCCTTCTGTCCTGAGGTTTTATCAGGGAAAGGATTTTGGCTGTTTATGTGTTGTTTCCTGTATATAAGTAGGTGAAGAAGGTGTTGTAATCTTGTAATCCGACCAACAATGGAATCTGGACCTTTGATTTTGTACAAGTTTTTATTTATGTAGCAATCACTTGTTTATCTTTTGCTTCCTCTGCTTTCCATTGGTGATGATGACGATCTTGGTTAATTCGTGGGATGGTATCAAAATCTGCCATGCCATTGGCTTTCAATGTGATAAGATGTATTATCATGTGAATAATTAATTCATAATTAGCAGACGTATAGTCAAAGGGTATTGCTTGCTTCATCTCCAACCCCTTTTTTAAGCTGAAAATTCTTCAATTGGTTGGGTAAGGCTTAGAAATATCATATTCAGGGTTTTTTGACCAAATTTAAGTTCAGCAGAGTTTCATTTGTTTACTCTTCTTCTTCTTCTTCTTCTTCTTCTTCTTCCCTTTCATGGGATGGAAGGTGTTTCATTTGTCTTGATACTGACTTTAGTAAAAAGGAAAAGAGAAATGGAGGAAACAGGGTGGAAAGAAAAGGTGGGGGGACAAAGTTGTTATCTCTTCATTAAATTAGAAAGGAAATAAGCAGTAAAGGAAGGGAAAATAAGTTTGATTTACACATCCCGTACTCTTCAAATACAATCAGTTTATGATTAAGTAGGGAAAACAACGAGATGATTGAATTAAAACCAATCACACATTACTTACTGATACTAGTATAAATTGTTCTCTTTAACCCTTTTTTTGCATTTTTATTCTACTACCACTTTCTGTCCCCTTCTCCTTCCTTACTACCAGAGCAAAGACAGTGTCAATGAAGTTTGAGTGAGGACCAGATGGTAACGGGGCTGCTGATGGATTGGTAAAGTAGTTTTTGATTCTTTTGAAAGGTTATGAGATGTAGGAGATGGATCTGTAATGAGTGGGATTTGGACTTGGAGAGAGGAACCGGGTCGATCTGAAGGTGCCTTCCACGTTATGACTTGTTCCATGTTTCAGCTTCATTTTCATAGTGGTCAATACTTTCATATCAAAATCTCTATGACTTATTGGTGAACGTCAGCATCAATCAGAAGTATTATTATTATTATTACTAATTTTAAGATTTAGTCCAGGGTATAAAATTTTGAGAATGATGCTTTGCTTCATGGAATCCAAACTCCATGGAGCATTATCCACTCCTGGTAGCCCAGGTGGAAAGATGTTAAAGCATCTTCCCTTTCGACAGCCCACAACCACCAACTGGCACATTATTGGGCTGAGTTAGCTCATTGGACAAGACCCAAATTCTCTTCCATGAAACAAAAATGACCCAACGTTGTTGTCGTAACTTGAAACAATACTGTTTAATGACTGCATGGTTTTGGTTTTGGCGTTGATAGTAATACTGAGACAATAATTGAACTGTTGTAACAGCTATTAGCTTAAATCAAGGTAGCGTAAGAAAAGATGTCACTAAGGTTACGTTTTGTTCGTAAAATAGATAAAAATAAAATAAAATAATTATTATGTAAGAATAAAATAAGATAAAAATATAATAAAATAGTTATTACATAATTTGATACGACAAATGGAATAAGATAAGAATAATTATTATGAGTTATTACAGTATTTGGTTGATAATGATAATTTTAAAAAAAATTTAAAAATAAAAATAGTTTTTATTATATATATATATGATTATTTATTTTTATTTTATTTTTAAAAAATTAATATTTATGTATAATTTAATTATTAATTTTTTATTTATAATTTAATATTATTATGATTAAAATATTAAAATTTTAATTAATTTCCAAATTTAAAATATTAATATTTATAATATATAATTAAAAACTAAAAATTTTTATTATAATAATATTTATTTTTTAAAACAACAAAATACTCTTTTCATAATTTAGTAAACTTTATATTTAAAGACAAATACAAGTAAATTTTTTTAATTATTTAATTTTTATTTTCATTAAAATTTAAAAAATTTAAAAGTTAATAGTTTTATTATTAAAATATTTGTATAGTTTTTTATTTTTTTTCTTTATTTGCATTTTTTATTTTTATTTATACTAATTAAAAAGTTAATATATTAATAATTAATAAATAAAGTATTAATATTTTTAATATTTTAATCATATTAATATTAATAATGTTTAAATTATATATAAATTATTAATTTTTTATAATTTATGAATAAAATTTTCTTTTTATTTTATTTTTTTCCTTTTTTCTTTCTTTTTCTCTATGAGCCAACCACTGGAAATGTGATCGGTGTAATGAATCACCGATGTAGCGCACCATGTGGCCGAATCTGGCCACTAAGGTGCCAGATCGATGCTTCCCACGACTGGATATGACTGTGGAGTGTTAGATCCGACCTTGAAGATCTGGTCGAGAAGCACTTAGATCCGGTGCTTCTCGCGGCCAAATCAAGCCTTGGATCCAGATTCGGCAACTCTTCGATTGAATCTTGTCAAAAAGTATTAGATCGACGCTTTTTGACCATATTCAGTCGTGAAACTATCGTCGCTGCCGTCGCAGTCTCTGGTGATGAGTGCAAGTTACAGAGAGAATAAGAGTGGCAAGAAAGCGAAAAGGGAGAGAAAAAAGAAAAAAAATGAGAAAAAAAATATTTGTAGATTTAGGGTTATAATATTTTAAATTATAAAGGGTATTTTAATCTTATTAGATTTTAAAGTTATTCCTTCAATCATGAAATAATAAATACTATAAAAAAACTTAAGTTTAGTTAAATTTAAATTTTATCCCATTTTAAGAAATAATTAATACTAAAGAATAGTTGTTCCTTACTACTTTGCTTACCAAATAAAGATAAAGAAAAAACTATTAGAATAGACAAAAAATAACTAAATTATTCCTTGTACCAAACATGCTCTAAAAGTTTGGTAAGTGGTTTCAGCTTGATCTCAGCCGAAAGGTCAAGAAAAGCAAGTGAATTCTTTCTTTTAAACAATTCAAGGTCTACAAGCCTTGGGCATCAAGGCACCTAATCACATTTTAAATACCCATTATTTCCTATAAAAAATATAAATAAACACACCTTTTCATCTTTTAAATACAACCCTTCTCATTGCCTAGCCACCATTGCTCTTTCTTTTATGTCTTGTTAGACATATGAAATGAATTTTGAATTCTTTCTTTTCGTTGGAAAAACAGAGGGCGATGATGAAGCTATCAAGGTTCGCTCGTCGTACGTAATGGCAGAATATTGCCTTGTCGACACTCTTCTTGATGCTCTGAGCTCCTCTTCGCTCGTGTCTAATTTTTTTTTTTTTAAAGGTGTTCGTCTCTGCCATATGAAAGTTTTTGCTTTACCCCCTTCGTTTTGACTTTGATTTTGACAAAAAGGAGGACGATGATGATGAAAAACATCAAGGTTCGCTCGTCGTACAAAATGGCTTACTTGCCTTGTTGACTCATCTTGATGATCCGAGTCCTTTTGCTTGTCTGCAATGCTTGCGTACTTCTGTTTGTGGTATAGCGATTTGGGTTTATAATTGATGACTCAGCTCCTTACTACCCATTTAGGCACAGAACTTTGCATAATTCTTAGTTTTTGGGTGAAAGGGAGATCAAAATCCTATGGATAAAATAGCAAGATATCCTTAAATTGTGATTAAAATTAAAGGAAGGTTTATTAGTTTGACAAAATACATATTAAGAGTCTATGGGAATGACACTGGAGATCCAGGTACTTGTATGTTCACTACTCATCCGGAAAGCCTTGGCTAAGTGCACAGATTCTATGATAAATAAGATACTTTAGTCTCTTGTGTGCTCAACACAAGAAAACCTTGACTTGTGAGTTCAGCATAGACTCTTTTCTTTTGCTGATTCTTAGTACGAATTTTAGTTCTGTGGGTGGTTCTGGTTTTTGTGTTTGACAAGATCACCTCTGCCTGTTTGATTGAGGTTTGCTAACCTCTTTTTGTTTGATGGGGATGTATATGCTGTTTTTATGGGGAAGGCTGGGGTTGGTCTTGTTGCTGCAGAATTGATTTTTTGTGATTGTGCAGCTTTTCCTGAGGTTTGTCCTCTTTTTAAATGTAGCTTTGTTTACTTTATGAATGAATTCTGCTTTTCAAAAAAAGTTTGACAAAATACATTAAATCCTCAAAATCTTAACATTGCTAATAAAAAAAATTAAAAGGACAAATACCCGTTCCTCTTTCTCTCACCTTTCCTCTTTTTTCAAACAATGATCGGCCGGCGACGTTCTCTTATGTCGACCCATGATCAAATCTAGCACTCTTCGACGTCGAAGAGCGTCAGATTTGACGCGATTTGAAATGCAAGATCTGAAGCTCCGAAATCTAACCCCCTCCGCACCAGAACTGGCCCTCTGCGAAAAGAGTGCGAGAGCTCCCTCAGAGGGGAGCTCTGGCGCTCCCTTGAGAGAGTGTGAAAGCTCCCTCAGCAGGGAGCATGCTAGATCCGGTCAGATCTGATCGAAGAACGTCAGATTCGGCCGAATCTTGCTAGAGAAGAAAGTGAGTTTTTTTTAAAGAACGATAAAAATGACAAATGAAAAATAAAAATTTATATAATGTTGTAATTTTTAACACGTTCGATGAAAAAATTGTCTAAAAATATTATCACCTTAATAAATTAAGGAAATCTTAACAATTGATTAACAATTGAACTTATAAGTTCAGTAACAGATTTTTTATGAAACGATATGTTTAACTTTTGAATTATTCGACTTTTGTATAATTTTAATTAAAATTTAAAAATATCTAAATATTTTACCCAAATCATATTATTCAGACAGTTTTGATTCAAATTGTCATATCAAGTTCATTGTCTGCCAATGTTTTTGTTTCCGACAGGGCTTGAAAGAAACCAGCAAAGAAATGGTCCAAGTGAGACATCCTGTGTGACTCTTCCAAGCAAGCATTGATGCACATTGGCTTTCGCCTCTCTGATGTTTTTAGCTTTGACTCCAAAGCTCAGAGATTTGACTATGACACCATAGTTACAGCCGGTAAAGGACCCTATGGATCATGTAATGCTTTGAAAGGAACATCACAAAGCGAAGAACGTGAACTAGCAATAAAAACAAGCACGTTTGTTTACTACATTTACAACATACAGAAGTGTACTTAGTCTGGAGACTCTTTACAAATTCACACGTGCACACATTCGGTTCTGACTATGTGCGAGACTGGAAGTAGTGAAGCTACACTTTGGATGCAGTGTTTCTATTCTAGAGGCTGAAAAGATGTGATAAAACGTTAGCAGCCTGACGCATTTTGTTCCTTCGTGTTTCTATCCTTACACATTACCTTGCTGCTATAGTTTTCTACGACTAGCTATTACTATTTAAGTTTATTTCACCTTACTTTTCCAACAGCTAGAGAACCAAAACCTAAAACCATACTGGGAGGGGATGCTTAAGCCGGAAGACTACGAGAGGAACCCCCTTGATTGGCCAAGAAACGGACGACAACGCAGGTGATATTATCTGCACTACCTCTCTGGTATGCCTCTTGCATCAGCCGCTTTGCAGCCTGCTCGGGATCCTGTATTGGCTTTATCATTGCCACAGCTTCCTGAGGAAGATAAAGCAGCAGTTATGAAAGTTGCCAACTATGATAGTCACAAAAAGCTGTCAGTTTTCGTCAAACTACTTCTAAGCTCAACAGAAACATTGTTGGATTCCAGGATAACAGTAAGATAGAGGCACAAAGTAAAAAAATTGTTTCATACCTCATTTGAAACAACATCCCACAGTCCATCACTTGCAAGAATAAGGAACTCGAGAGAGCTGTCAATCTTTTCCTCCTGCAAGCTCCAAAGAAATATCAGAGTTACAGAATGCTTAAAGAACAGGTAGAAAAGAAATACTAGTAGCAATGAAAATGTAATACTCATATAATCATCTCTCAAGTAGGATCTTATAGAGATTTCTCAAGATACCAGGAAAGCTCCAACAAGCAAGGCTACTTGCAAAGTTTTCATGCTGGGAATATGTATTACAAGGTTCTATCTTAATTAAGATGTACAATGACATCTCAGGCACTTGGCATATTTCATCAAGTTCTCAACCAGACCTGAATTTCTGGATCAGCAACAACATACTGCTTCAAGAGCCTGTCCCCAAATGCACGAGAAACGGCAAGAACACCTCCTACTCTCCAAGTTCCTACAAAGATGATTCCACTCATAATAAAAGGAAGAAATTCAACACATTGTAGCAATGGTTAAACAGAAAATAAAGAAGGGAAGGTAAGAGGAGGAATGAGAAATGGCTAGATGTGAAACCGCACCAGCCCACATGACAAATCCTCCTGCATCCTCAATCCGTTGTCTCTCATCAGTTTGATCTGGCTTGTGATCGCGAGACACGGCAATAGCTGTAAGAAGAGATATCATAGAAAAGTCAGGTATAAATAATCATTTTAGCAATCAACTTCATGCGTGGTGTCATGAATTAAATGAATAAAAAGGAAAGAAAACAAAAAGAAAATGATTAATCTTACCATTGCCTCCTCTGCAGATAACAGCTCGGGAATCCCCAACATTTGCAACTAGCAAACGGTCACCAACGAGTATAGCCGTAGAAGCAGTTGATCCAGCATCCCTATTCTGATTATTTTCTGATTTTAAAAATTCAGAGTCTGTATGGTTGTAGGCATCAGCTGGAGGTTGGAAATTTAAAACACAAGTTAGGCTGATGAATGAACAACCAACTAGAAAAAAACACAGTTGTATGACACAGTTATAAAGCGAATAACCTATAGCCGATTTGGTGTCAGATATGAACTTTGGATGCCTGATCAAATTACTGAAAAGGTTTTGCTTCACATATTCAGCTGCCCGAGCACCTCCATGGCCTGAAATAACCGTGCTTGTTAAGATTAGGTTAAACAATTTCTAACTAAGCATTACTAGCGAGCAATGAATTGTTTTTACATTACTAAAAATATATGATTTTTAATGATGCATTGTAAAAGAAAATATTTAATTCTACAGCAAATTTTAACAGTACAAACCACCTCAGCATAGAATTTATAGTTTACCACAGTAATGCCCCATCCTGAGCCAATAACAGCCCTTGATAAATGGCTTCATATACTGCTACCACATTGGAGCAGATAACAACTACCAGAATCTGCACGAAATCCTTTCAGATACATTCTCTAAGTTGGAACTACAGTGTATTATTATATAAGTTGGTATATGTTCTACTATAATTGTCTAGCAACCTTATATACTTAAGCAAAGGGATTAGAGCTAGATTAAGGAACAAAACACATAATTTTAAAACAGAAAAGAGATTATGCAATGAAGAAAGGATACAGCATGGAAAACATATATAAATTATACAAGACTCTTACCACACAAATAATAATCACCACAGACGTTACAAAATGTACTTAACCATAATTGGTTCATGTGAAGTATACATAAACCAATAGTTAGTAAGGTTGTTTGCATGTTCATGCATGTGTGCAAGAGAGAAAGAGAGAAACATACCATCAAAGACTCCAAAAAGACCAACTATCTCTCCATCAACACCATCAATCCTTGTCTCATAAAAATCTTCCATCGAAGACCTTTTCCCTGGAGAGCTAGCATAGCCGTAGCTGAACTTTCCATTCTGACTGTTGCCAGAAAACATGGGACACTTGGATTTAGTCATCTTCCGAAACATTCCATTATTTAAGAAAAGATGCAAACTGAATAACATTGATTCCTCATTATCATCAAATTTAAGCACAACATATTTAAGTAGCTTTTAATATAATAGCTTCCGCACTTTCAAAAGATATTTCTTCATGCATTTCTACTCCTTAATTCATTTCCATATGAAGATTTAACAAGAATTTAGATTTTCTATCTTTATAAGCTGCATGACCTAAATCACATGACAAAACCATGCAGTAAATTTTCAAGGCAAGAGATGCAACTAACTTAGTGCAAAGCTAGAAAGGTCCAAAAACTGCCTTGCCGAGATTAAGGAAGTCAGATCCTAAGCAAAACAGAAAAAAAAATAATAATCCGTTCTAGCCAGAGTAATATCGGCAATACGACAAAATTTTATTAATCCTGACCCATAAATAATGGAACAAACATGAGTGACTTCATTCCCCATGATGACAACTGAGAAATGGTCGCATGCATTGAAAACGACAAATTGAAGATTTTGGCACAGTTTGCTCCCACATTATGCAGTGGCAAATCATTAAAAGGAAAAGATCCACAAGAATTTAACACATGACAAGCTGCTCCAAAATTGAGAACAAATGTCAGAACTTTCCAAATTTATGGAGGTTAAGCATGCATTAATTGCATAATTTATTTATTTCCCTTCCCTCTATTTTCTTTTTATTTGGTTTTGCTCAGTGATATCAATGGACAGCCACAGGCCCTATCTAATTGAGATGTGTTTTAAGGTTCACCTCAAAGCAAACCATCCAAATTAGCAGAGATCTTTGTCTAAAGGCAATTAAACAACAGATACATCACGAATTCCAAATATTAAAGGAGATGTTTCAATTTTTAATGAAAAGCTAGTATTATTAACAGATATTTCCAAATTTCATACAAAATAAATAACAACAAATTCAGAATATATGCATAAAAATTGGACAGGACATGCAAACCAAAACACAACCACATGGAATTTGAAAAAGAAAAAAAGTAAAAGAGTAACTTCCAAACCTATAAAAAAGTATCATTCCAAAGAAATTCTAGATCTAACCAAAAGATTGATGAAAATAGAAGAAGAAGAAGAAAGGCAGCAACCTAAGGCCTCCGCCGCTGACCGGTCCATCTTCAGCATGAACCTGGGTTGAAGATTGCAACACGGAATTCAGATAGCCCATACTATCGCTCGAGCTTTCAAATTTTCCACCTCTTATCACTTGTATCCAAATCAGGAAATAACAAAAACACAAGCCTACTCGATAACCTCTATATTTTAGCTGAAGATATTGATAGATAACAAAAAAAGAATAGCCTAATTTAGTAATTTTGGCAAGCTAATGAAACCAAAAACAGTCTTCACGTTTCCGGGATCATCTCAAAATCGAATCAATCTTAACCTGAAATGAAAATTCAAAAAATTTCAGATCCAAACTCAAACGAATAGATCTTAAGATCTCAATCTCATGCATAACATGCTAATCAAAGCCTAAACAAACAAACGGAACATATCGAAGGCAATAAATGCAGGAGTTACCTGAAGGAGAAGGGATAGGAAAGGAAATGCCATGAGAGATTGGAAGGAAAAAAGACGAGACTTTCAAAAGAGAAGAAACGGTTTTAGAGAGAGAAGAAGGAAAACTCAAACCAGAGGCTGCTGATCTTTCTGTTCCAAGTTTGGTTTCAGTTCGGTTTTTGGTTTGTTGTGAGCAGCCCGATTGAAACACAAAAAAACAAAGATAAACAAATTAATAATTTAATTTAATTAATGATGAAATAAAAAGGAAAAAATAAAATTGGTGATGCTAGAAAACGGGGGTGGAGTTGTTTGGTTCACACGCGGCGCCGAAGAGAAAGCCGAGGGCCAAGCTTACGATACGACCAAGTCAACCAAGTCTTCTTTATTAGGTGGTTGAACCCAACACGCGTCGCACATGCAGAAGGAGGTGTACCACCCTTCGTTTTATCTAAGGTATATAGTATTTTTGCTCTTTATCTCTTTTCGGTTTTTCACTTTGTTTCTTTTTTTAATTGAGGTTGAGTAATTTTTTTCTCCTTTTGAATTATTGCTAGTATTAGTATCTAATATTCATATACTTTTAATTAATTAATAAATTTAAAAATAAATATTCACAATTAAAAAATATTTATGATTTATTGACAACGTTACTTTAAAAAATAAAAAATAAAAGTTTAAACATGTCAACAAATGAGTGGAATAAATTTAAGTAATGTTTGACATGTTCAATGATTTCTGACCAATTTTAGATTACATTTTTTTACTAATTTATTTTTATAATTAAAAAATGAGGAGACAAAAACTATTCAACGTTCTTATAATCAGTGGTTTCAAACATGTTCATGTTTATATGCAATCAATAACAAGACTTTTTCTTCACGTAGATAATAAAAAAGTTTCGATATTGTCTAAATTTTTATTTTTTGATTTATAGTTATACAAATCATTGATTTTAACGAAAAATTAATAATTATTAAATTTAATATCAATTAACATTTTTTGTTTATGTGGCATAGATGTAACCACGTAACAACATTATTTAGTTGGTATTTATGATGTAATTGATGTGATCATATAACAACTAATTTATAATAAAATTAGTTTGAATTTAACGGTTGAAAAATGAAATTTGGTTATAATAAAGTAATCGGTTTTTGTTTTTGGATAAGCAATAAGGTAATTGGTTGGTTATATACTATTTGAATCGTTAAACCGTTTGCTTTATTTTTATTATTCTAACTCATAATTATCCATTTAAACAAATTTCATTAAACTCTAAAATTTTATACATTATTTAACGACTGAACATTAAATCAAAATAAATAAATAATAATAATAATATCGTGAAGAGATGCAAGTAAGGCAAAAAAAGATCAAGATGGACGTCAGTATATGCTTTTTAACCAATTCTATACGAAATCATTTCATAATCTGATATTATCTTTAATTTTCTTTTTTTCTCTCATTAATTTTGTTTGCAAATCAATCCAAATACATGTGTACAATTAAAGATCAATCAATCAGATCCACCGCTGAAACCACTCATCTCATCAAACAATAAAGGCTACGTTTGCTGTTAATCGTTCTTCTATAAGTTTCGTGTAGTTGAGTTTCGATTAAATAAAATTAATAAATGATGCTGTCAAATCTGGCAAACTCATCTCATTATTCTATGTTTTCTTCGATACCCCTTGCCTCAAATCATGGGAATTGTAGCGTCTGAATAGGATAAGTCATATGCAATAAATGAGATCGATTCCAGCCTTTTGCTTCATCCCATCCCAATTATTTATATTCCTTTATTTGATACACAGTTAGCATATTTCATAGTCAAATATAAACGCTTCATTAATAAATAAATTTAATATTTTTTAACATTTTTATTTTTGTACGTCATATTAAATAAATACTATATACTAAATTTCCTACCCAAACTGATATCAAAATCCCAATACAAGATACCCATACTTTATATAATCGGGTCAAATATCCGCAAACACCTATTTAAACGATACCATTACCATGAAGTAGGCTAAAACTTAATCACTCAGATGGCAGCTCAAAAATTTTGAACCCAAACTAAAATTTCTGCTATCAAACTGTAAAATTTGGTTGTATAAGGGGAAAAAAATATCATCTAATATGATCGTTAGGTCCATGGTTTTTGGCAAACTTGCGGATTAGTGTAGACATACAAACCCAAAAAGTCTCTGGAAATTTGTTGCTGAGGTGCTTGAGCAAGGCCGATATGATGTCTAGAGAAAAGCTATGGGTTTCTGGCTTCAAAGCCATGCGGATGAACATTGCTGTCCACACCTCTGGGGCCAACTTTATGGCTTGATGGAGAGAGCGAAACCCGTTAACAACTCTTGTAATAGTTGCTTGATCCTGCAAAATTTAAAGCAAATACATAAGAAACCTACCCCCAGCAATATGTTCAGCAAATTTGCAAATTCATTCATCCAGTGAATTGATGATGTGTACTAGACAACTGATGTGTGATCATCGGCGTAACTACAAACAATTAGCACGAGGAAAAATTTTCTGATCAAGTAAATTGTTTTAAGTTAATAAAGCTACTTTTACTCTTTTAGCTTGTGGGATAAATCAAGAAGACATCACAAACCTCAGATTCTGAAGTTTTTCTTGCTTTACTTTCAGCATCTAGCCTACAACCCAAAACTTCATCCTGTAGAAAAATATCCGCTGCTCTAATTATATCCCGCAGGAGGAAAACCCGCACCATTAGACCCTGCTCAGATAGAATGAAAAGCAGAAGATCTTCTGTGGCAGCAACAACAGCACGGATATCAAATGACTTCCATTCCAAGGGATGTGAATCATTCTCTTCAAAGTTTGGAGGCTCCTTGGATGATTCAGAAGCCTGTTCTGATATTGCTGCTACCTGATACAAGTTGAACCCCATTAATGAAGGGAATGAGGCAAAATAGTGAACTCAAAACAGACAATTGTCTTCATATATTAGCAGATGCAATTTCAATGTAAATATGGACTAGTCTGCATAATGTAGAAACAAAGAGAGAAGGCCTACCAAGCGCTCTAGGCGATTCCACCTAATGGATCCATTATTACAGATGAGAAGTTCCCTTAAAATTTTTCTCATATCAGGATTTGGATCTTCCAAAAGCCTCCCAATCACAAAGGGATATGCACTCTCAATAACTTTAAAATCAGGATCAAGAGCTTTTGCTGTTCCTTCTAGCGAACCAAGAGCTCTTACCACCAGAGCATAATCCGGGGGAAGGGAGAAGTTAAAACCGTACATGACATCATATAACTGGCTCATTATACTCTGAAATCCAAAATAATATAAAGAAATTGCAGGTGTCATGCTTTTGCTTCTGAAAATAGTAAAGACGGAATTTATAATATGCAGACAAGTGACCATTAAAAACAAAGAGTCTCCCAGGAGCTATCATGCCAACTTTTCAGATTTAAAAGGATGCTAACACATCTAGATTTTAGAGAGATTTGACACTCAAATGAGTCTCATGCTGCAAACCATTTGCTGGAAAGTAGAAACAATAGTTCATGTTTCATCATAAGACAATACAAAATTAAATACTTTGCCTTAATTATGTAACATAACAAGGTAGTTATGTTTGAGAAGCAGCATACAATCTTTGATACAGATCTCTTTCCATAACTGTCAATTTTCCCTCATTAAATCAAACAAAAATAACAAGAAACATTTAAACAGACAAACTTGTAGAACTACTAATTTAACAACAGAGATGGCATTTTGAAGTGCTTATTATGCCTATGTTGTACTTATAAGAATTAAAGAGAGAAATATAGCAAATCCGAACAGAAGGTAAAGCAAGCAAACACCTGGAAGTCTCGAGATTGTCGAGTTCCATCCCCAAAAGATGCCTGCAATGCATCTGCCACTGATTGTATATCAACTCCTTCAGGAATAAATCCCAAAGAAAGAAAGTCATTTGCCAAACCCAGAGAGTCACGATTCACGAAGTGCACAAGCTGAAAGAAACAAGAACTTGTCAACACAAACACAACTTCAGGGAAATAACCATCAAAGCCCAGCACCATCATGCAAAAAAGACAAAATTAAGAATGCATAAAATAAAAAACATGCTAAAAGTATCAAAGATGCCAAAGGAGGAATATGACATGAGCATGGAATAGAAACCAGGAGAAGATATTTAGAGCCTAGGTTAATAGTTAACTGTAATTTTTCCAAGAATAACCATTACTTTATTCATTTCCATTATTTTTTTCCTACTCCTACTAAAATAAAATACCCCTGTTCATCTTCAAAAAGAGAGTTTGGTACTCATAGTTAGAGGAAAAAGACGAAATTTCAGTTTTGAAATGTTATTATCTTCATGCAAACTTATGCACCAATTCCTGTTCAATGATGCATGTAATAATCTCAATGTATCCAGAAAAACCATATTTTGAATACTAACAAATTGCTTAGAAGACCTATCATGACTACATATGACAAAATTTAAAGCAGTGCCCTGGTATAATTATCAATAGAACAGCTCTTACCACTTGAATAAGCCCTACACGATAATGGCGAGGGATATCCCCCATCATCCCAAAGTCAAGATATGCAAGGGAGCCACTACTAATAGCAAAAAGGTTTCCTGGATGTGGGTCAGCGTGGAAAAATCCCACCTCAAGCAATTGTCTCAAAGAGCAGTATACTCCCTAACAACCCGTCAAAGGAGGATAAAATCAGATTATATAGACACAGGTAGACCATATATCAGGTGCAAAAGTAATGGCTACTGTGTGACCACAAGCTGAAATTAAACAAGAAGGAAAATTTTTCATTATGAATCTCACCGGAATTACATTACCTGGTCAATCAGTTCCCTTCGGTTTAGGCGTGCCTTCTTCAGGCCAATTTCATCTGTAAGCTTAATGCCATCTACCCATTCCATTGTAAGCACACCTTTCCGTGTCAGGTCCCAATATATTTTTGGCACTTTTATTCCCTTTGCCTTTTTGTTTTTGATGGTATTCCCATCTTTAGCATTTTGATTATAAGTTTGGCCATTACCTGTACTCATAAGGAATATGTATGACTATAAATAACCACCTTAAGGACAAATGAACAAAAAAATGAAACTAAAAGCATCAAATACAACAGCAGGCAGTGGCAACAATTTGATGTAATAGAAGGATATCATATAACATTTTTTTCACTATAAACTACACTCCCGAGAAAAATATCTATCCTTGAAATTGTTCTTTCCTTTAATGTGAAGCTTTCCAGTGTCAACTCAAACTCCCCATAACACAATACTAGGCAAGAAAACTAAAACAACTCTACAAGAAAACGAAACATCAAAGAAGATCCCAGGTCATGTACAGCTCACAAGTTAACCCCTTTAATATTTCTACTCTAGAAGAAGCCTAACAAATTGATAAATCCCATATCAGTTGGTAACCTTTAAATTACTTTATATAGACTTTAGAATTCATAAGCAATTATAAATACTTACTAGGATAGCCACCATAAAGAGAGGCAAAGCGTTCAGCATTTCTTGCCTCCAAGATGTAATCAATTTCATCAAACATGTGCCTTACCTGTTCATTTAAGAGAGACCTGAAGATGTCCATAAGCATGTACAATCTCATCAATGAAAAGATGATGGTACAAATGCAGGTTTCATACAAAAACAATATGAAAATGAATAATGTAAGCTGAATTATTGCAAGAATCACAGAATCCAAATACTAAGAACCTACTTTTACAAAGATCAAAATATAAGCATATCATTTACCAATGCATATAATATAACTGATGGTAGAAAATGCATATAAGATGCCTTTCAAAAAAAAATGCATAAAACATGATTGGCATATTTACACACTCTAAACATGGAAGACTCACCACTTCATTCACAGCTACTAACAGGTCTTTGCGAGCTTTTGCAAATCGTTTCAATTGGCCCCCAATCATATGGAATAACAGAGCATCAAGGGTCAACAAGAGTGACATACCAGGCCTCTGTACTTTAACAGCTACAAGTTCTCCAGAATGAAGATGAGCTGCAAGACATGAAGCAATGAAGAAAACATTCAGCTTAAGTATTCCCCAAAATATAGACCTTTAACAGATGCTATATCGAAAGCTGGAATATCTTTACCAGGAGAAAATGATATGAGGGAAAAAAAAAAAAAAGAACAGATATATTGTTTTCCCTTTCAGAAAACTGCTTGTCAACCTTTATACACCTGTCCTAAAGATGCTGCTGCAATAGGCTCTGGGCTTATATCAGCAAAAATTTCTGAAACTGGAACACCCAGTTCGGTTTCAATAGATTTTATTGCAGTATGGGTGGGAAATGGAGGAATTTGATCCTGGCATTAATTAAAAAGACTCAAATGAGAAAGAAAATCACAGATCAATGTTAATTAGTCATAAATCTCAACAACATGACCCATAATCTAATGCCTTTTGATGAAGGAATGCTTGTATACCTGCAACTTAGCAAGCTCTTGGCAATACACAGGTGGCAATATATCTGGTCTAGTGCTCAGAGCCTGCCCAAGCTGTATACACAAATAAAAGTAGGTAAAATTATAAGTTTCACCCACGAGGATTACGGGAAATAAAATAAGTAGGACTCAGCTTGGTTTTCTTTTGCTTATTGATTTTTGCTTCCAGAAGTAAAATGCAAAGAGTTTGTTTGGAGACAAAAACAAACAATTGAACAAATATAAGCATGCCTCTCTATCCCCTAATGTCTAGGAGCAACCATTGAATCTTCTCGCTCCCCATTAATATTCTGAGTTCAGACCCATAATAGAAATTTTCATGCATCTGATTTGAACTAAACAAAAAGCAGAACTGACCAGTAAACTTACTAAATTTTGTAAAACTTTGAAACTAAAATAAACAAAGTCCGATAAGCAACTTAACAAACAAATTCAATAAAATAAAGAAAATGATAAAGAAAAAATAAAGCAACTTGCCTTAATATAGAAAGGACCCAAGCGAATTAGCACCTCACGGAACTGCAATAGTGTAAAAATTGCAATAAGCTTATTGTGACCAAAACCATAAAGAAAACTTAGTCAAATGAAAGATATGATAATTTCAACAAAAAAAATGAGCCAAATAACATGAAATTGCTATGTTAAAAACTTCTAAACTCCTAGTACACAGTTAGCCAGATTGTGCCAAGGATCGAGTGTTTTTGTATGCTTTCATATTGGGTGCATATGGATGCATAACAGAAGCAATTCAAGTTGTTCAATAAAACATGTAGAAGAATAAAGTTCTTATAATACCTTGGCAGCACGCTTTTTCACGTCTCGAAAAAAGAATTGCCAAATGGTCAACTTCAATACATGAAATGAAATGATTGCTGCTCTATACAAAGCCAAAAATGGGCCAAACCGATAGACAACAGAAACACTTTTTGAGCTGTGTGTTCCAACGATATGCCCGAATTCACTTTCCAATGACTCTTTCCTCAACTTTGCGTACTCCGCAGAAGGGCTCTCCCCATGCACACTGAAGAAACCCCTAGAAAACCTGCATGAAAAAACTTTACAGGCTAAATCGCAATAAACATTTATTAGAGTGGCTCCCACATTTTATTTATCAGTACCTATCTAACCAAATTCCAAGCATAACGATAAGTGGTAAATATCCAGGCACTTACTGATATCGTCGCAGCAAGCATGACGAGTGCCAAGTATCCTGCGATCCCGCAATTCCAATATCTACCTGAGCTTCCAGAGAAACAGAATGACGCAGGATGGTTCCCACAGGTCTGTCATGGTGTACTGCTGCAAGAAGCATCAGTTACCAAATAACACAAACAGCAACATTCACATCACAGAAGCAATACTAAATAAACAACGACGGTGAAATGTCCTCTTCGTTTCCGTTGCAAACATAAATGATCCGACCAAGTATTAGACTAGTCCGTGCTCTAACACTACTAGAAAAACATGGTTAATTTTTTTTCCCAGAAACAAAACCAAAATAATCACAACATCAAAGGAAATTAAGCTCAGTGCAGCAGTAGCAACTCAAATTATTGCCATTCAAATTGAGAGAACAACGGGTGGAAAAAAGAAGGGAAAAATGGTACCCGTGGAGAGCAATGCGAGACGGCGGCAACGGTTGAGAGTGGCGAAGACATTCCTCATCGGGTCGAATCATACAAAGGAAGGTCATGCACCCATTTGGGAGATTAACTCGTGCTGACAATTTGTTCGTGAAAATGCGTCTTTGAACGAACCTTCGCGACGCAGATTCTGCTTCCGACTGCCGAAATTTTGCCACGTTACAAGTCTACATGGCGCATCAACCGTACACCAACGGCCTCTCTCAACTCTATTAGTCGACACTCTCAACACAATACGCTTAACGCAGACAGCCGGCCCAACTCGCATGTAATGGATTTAGATTGGGCTGGATTAGGGCTAAGGCCTAACTCGAGGCCCATCGATAATACAATTATACATTGTAGGAGTGAGTATTAATGGGTTCCAAGCAAAATTGATTGTCTTCAATTAATTTGGATCAATTTTTTTCGATTTTGGCATTAATCGATTAGGAGATTTAATTCATTTTGATTGATTTTTTAAGTTTTAAATTTACAATCAAATCAATAAAAAAATCAATTATTAATAATATATTTCAAAATATTTCTATAAAATCAAAATAATTTATTAAACCGACAAAAATAAATCAATTTAAGTTATTTTTATATGAAAAATTGATTAACTCGATTTTCCAAATGTTAAGATCGAACTAACCAAATATTTATCCCTTGTATTCTATCCTTATAGATTGAGGAAAGAAAAAAAATCTTATGCTATTATTATAAATGTAATAACATAAACACTTATTATGAATAATAATTTATATAGTTTTTGTAATTGATGAGAACATTATCATATGATATCTAAATGGTTTACAATTTGCAATAAGATAATAATATCCAACAAGCATTGTCTCTCATGAAAAAATGTATGAGCATGACTCATATTATTGACACCTCTATGCTTTAAAAGCTACCATAAATACATGAGATGGAAAGTATTGATATTTGATGCCACATTTTCCCTCCAATAAATCCCAACGAGTTATTATTATTATTATTATTATGAATCATGAATAATTGCAACCATTAATATAGATGGTGAAACTTTTGAAAAAAATAATTACTCAAAAAAAAGTATATAGCAAAGAGAGTATTATTATTTTTTGATGAAGTTAAAGTTACACGTAAAAATTTCAATTATAATCAATATATATATATATAAGGAAACTAATTAAACAAATTAATATAAAGTAAAAACCTAATAGTACTTGCAATTATCACTTTTTATAAATAAACTGGTTGATATTATTTTTCTCAACAAAAGAAAAAGGGAAAAGGAGAAAGAAAAAGAAAAATCTGTCTTGACTCTTGAATAGGAGAAATTTGTTGTAGGCCAATTCCCAAAGCTATAATCGGGCCCCGATCAATCGAAGAAAACCCACCCACCCACCGGATCAAACTGCAGTTACTGGTTCAGTGCTTCTCAGGCTCATCGCCCCACCGCATAGAAACTCGAAAAACCCTGGCTTCAGGGCTTATCAGAAAGATCCTCCCTCTAAATTTTCCGGTCTCATCTCTTTCAGCAAGTAAAATGGTCAAGGAAGCGCAATCTTTGCGCCCATGGTTCCTGGATTTGGTACCCTTGTTGGTGGTTCTCTTGATAGCTGCTCATGTCTTCGCTTTGGCAAGTCTTTCACTTCACTCTTCACATTTTACCCTTTGTTTCTGATTGTTATTGTCTGCAAATTAGATATTTGATTTGTTGTTTTTTTCTTGTTACAGGTTTACTGGATTTTCAGACTAGCTACCGACAAACAGCCCCAAAGAAGAAAGGCGCACTAAGCTATACATTACATTGGAAAATTGGAGAGTACTAGGTTCGTCAAACTGTTTTTTTTTTTTTTAAATTCATTGTCTCTTTTACTGATTCCGTGATGTTAAGTGAATTTGGGTTAGGGGAAAATCTGCTCCTTTGTGCTTTCCATATCTGGAGAAGTGTGGGCAGAAATCAAAATAGATTTCTTTTGAAACTTTAATATGAAAATTTCAAGCTTTCTCACCTGTCTGTCTTTTGTTTCGACAAGTCTTGCTATGTTCATACATAAAAAAAAAAAAAAAAAAATTTTGCTCATTTTGTTTGAAGTCCTATTAAATCCCCCACCCTGACCTTATTTCTTTCTGGTGTATGTTATTGTTTTGAGATGAGAGATGAGAGATGAGAAGAGGCTCAAAAAAAATATTTATTGGATATGATGACAACTTGGGTCATAATATTTTTAAAACTGTGGTTATAAGTCTTGAATTTTTTTCGATTTGGAGGTTTAATTTGGTTTTGCAGTACTAGAAGGTTTGCATTGTGGTGCATTATAGACTAGTGTGTGGATGCAAAAATTCTTCTAGATCATATGTGTGATCTTGTATTGTCTCAAATGCCTTTGTCTAAAACACCTAGGAGTTTTCAGGTGAGCACAGATATGGTGACTGTCTTGATTTAGCTAATATTTATGTTGTCTGGAAATGCTGGTGGCTGTTCTTTTTTTATGGCCTAGTTAAATAGCAATACTAGCCAAAAATGTCTAATGGGTAAAGAATACTATTGAATACAAGCTTTAGTGTTGCACAATAGGAAAAGAATCAGTTTCATTGTTCGGAAAACTTGATGTCTACCAAATTTAATGTCCATCATTTTACATTAATGATGACCTATTCCAATGAAGTTAACTATTGGATTTATGATGACTTGAACGATGATTGTGCATGTCATTTAACCCTTCTGGTTTTAAGACAGAAAATTTTCTGAAATATTGATTCGCTAGTACACAGGGAGTGTGGAAAGCAGAAGACCTCAGTTCAATATGTTAAAAACTGCTTGTAAAGGGGACTAGCATATACATGCCACCCCCATTTGGGTAGGGTAAGAAGATAAAAGGAGTGACCTTTTTATCTTAATGGTGTCCATTGCACAGATATAGGTCTTTATCTATATGTCAATGCAGATTCTAAATTACTGTATTGCCTTCTTTAATTAAGTTGGTTGTGGCACTCCAATTAGCTAGTTTCCTGCTTTTTCTAGCTGTGTTTGTTTCTATTGCTACTTCTACCCTTCTGGTTAACGTTTCTATGCATGTACATCTTGTTGTCTTTTAATTAATCCAATCATCAAGGACATTAGGTTCAGTATGTCATATGTGGCTTAGATATCGTGTAATTAGTCTGTTTAGCTGCTTTATCATGATAAGCAGTTTCAATTACATTTTGATATGATTTGCTACTTGAATATAGTTCAAATGTCATCTTATGTTGTACAAATGAGATGAGATTCTAGTCTCTCCCCCTGTTTCATATTCTCAAGAAACCAAACTATGTCTTTCTCTTTTGCAGGAGGTTCTTAATGCTGGATTCGATTCTATGTAGAGACAGATTTATAAAAGATTATAAGAAGTTTTGTGAACCCATCATGTAACTCATGCTTTATTGAACATCAGATTTGTTGCGTGGTCCATGTTTGTACATTGTTGTTCTAGAGGTTCTGGACTTTTGCCTTTCTGCTGACCAGTTGAATTGGATTATCTTTGTTACCATGTAAGATATCGGTGACTATGAGGTCACTGTTGTTCATGTTCTTTCCGTTAGCCAGGGGACATGATTGTTGAATTTCTGACCTTTCTTATTTGGGAATAGTATTTTCAACAACATGATTACATAAATCATATTGGGGGTTTTCTGTTCCGATTGCACTTTATATTATAACGGCTGCATCTGCTGTTCTCCATTTGATACATAGCATAGGCAATAAGTCTTCTGCGATTGCTCGTGCAATATATGCATGCATGTATTTCTGGTGTTGCATTGTCATATCTCTGCACCGGCCTAAAGACAATCAACATTTAGATTGGCATTGTATATACTCGATTATGTTGGAAAGAATCTAGTTGTATAAGGCTATGAGTCTTTAGCTGTGATTTTTTTATCTGATGCAATTAGATGTCTTCATATGATTAGCCTACGTTGTTCATGGTGCAACTTTTAGCAGCATAAGTTAGACAAACCATCTCCTCTTCCTTCTTCTATAGCGTACAAACGTGGTAAGTAGATTTCCACTAATTAAATGCTTGGAAATGTGATGCGCATTCCTCGTGCCAAATGCTTACCAAAATTCTCACTCTTCTTGCTTGGTCGAGAACTCCCTTATAAAACCAGCAAGTTTGGTCCAGGAATCTAGGTACGGAAACAATGCACTGTTCATAGAAAGAAATTCAGAAGTAACTCTTCTTGTCCGATTAACTCGTGTGTTTTAAAATTTTAAAACCGAACCTATCAAATTCAATCTTGCAGGCACGGCATCCCATTTACTCTCAAGGAAGCAAAGGAAAAGCCATCATCAACATGTCTTGTGCCTCCACTCACTAGAGAACAAAGGTATTTCCATAACATGCCAAGAAATTTATGACCAATTATTACAATCAAAATAAAGTGATTAATTATAAGCCAACCGACTCTATCATGGTCTCCTGCACAAAAGCTAATTATTGTGATTAGCAGTTAATGAGTTGTTAATTAGCATCGTTTCTCCCAAAAATTATAAAAAAAAAAAGGAAAAAAAAATCAAACCTTTATTCGATTGACGTGAGTTGTGATCACATGTTGCCGCGTGTCGTGACAGTGAAAGCCACAAGGTGACACTGCGTTGCATCCGTTACCGTTCGCCTGACCAAACCACTTCCCATCATCAATGTCTTTTTTCTTCAAAATGTCGACGGTTTTCCCACGTGTCGCTATCTCCATCGTCAACCTCGATGAAGTCAAACAATGTCGTCAATTTATCCTCCCATCTTTCCTTTCCTCGCTCCATTTTCCCGTTTCGTTCTTCCCAATCTTTAATCATCCAATTACCTAATTGCCATTCGCCCTTTCTTTGGCCTTAAAAATTTTATTTTAATTTTTATAAAAAAATAAATAAAGACTTAAAACTAAAAAAATATGATATTAAATATATAGATACGAGAAGTTGATTAAACGAATATATTTTATTAAATATATTTATATATATATTTAAAATTTTAATATGATTAATTAATTATATTTTATTTATATAATTATTAATATTTAATGTTTATATGATGTGATTAAAATACAATTGTCAAATCTACAAAAAGATATGAGAGATAATATTTGATTTGAATTTTGACTCACCTACTCCCACTTCTCCAGTAACCTAACCATATACCTTTGACGGTTTAATTTAGTTAAACAAAGCCCTTATTGCAATAACAATCACAATAATATTTTTAATTATTCATCTAATTCGATAACTCATGATTATACGTCAATTATAGAAAAATGAAATAAAAAAGATATCAATGAAAGAAAAATTATGGTAATTCATTGATATTGAAATAATCCATAATCCCATCAATTGGTGTTTCTAACTATAGAATGATGATTTTGACAAGATAGTGAATGGTTTTAGTTTCCTTAATTACATAATCAAACTATTAATATGAAAGAAAATCTCTTCCGCGTGCACCTTTAAAAACTATTTTTTAAGACCAAAAGATAAAAAAAAACATTACCCATACTATATTCACATGTGTAATTGAAAAAAAAAAAGTCAAGGTGCATTTGACTTTCTAACACCGAGGGCTAGGGTGGACCAAAATTACGGCTGTTGTTTCCTTAATTAAACTTGTTTAATTGATCTACTCTACAAAATTACAAAATGAAAGGATTATAATATTAATTTATAATATGAAAAAAAGTTTATATTTAATGCACTAGTAAGGTATATATTTTATACACTATTAATGAGTCAAATACTCTCACATCAATAATAAATACAATTAAAAATTGAAAAGTAAAAAAAATAATTTTAAAAATATTTTTTTTATTTTTCACTTTTATACATTTATGATGTGATTTTATAACACTAATCATGCATCAAATATATATATTTATATTATAAAATATTTTTATTTTTTTCATTTTCTTTGAGATATATGAAATAATGTCTTTTTTAATTTTTAATATTAAAAAATATTTAACATTTATATTATAAATAATTTAAATTTTGATGTAAAATACATTAAATCCATAATTTTTAATCCAAATTCATAAAAATAATATAAAAAAAACCCCGAAGGTTCAGAAATATGGTGGCTCTGTCGTAGTTTGGTGGAAAGTCAGGGGCACATTTCCTCTACCCTTTATCACACCACGCCGATTCGCCCCCGTCTGCCCTCCCCCACTCTTCTCACTCTACAAAGTACACCAACCTTCCTCTCTTTGCCTGATTAAATTTTGTCTTCTTATTAAAGA
The DNA here is from genome assembly GCF_053813885.1 of Theobroma cacao. NCBI lineage: Eukaryota > Viridiplantae > Streptophyta > Magnoliopsida > Malvales > Malvaceae > Theobroma > Theobroma cacao. The sequence goes on from NC_142647.1 coordinate 645,594, forward strand.
GGCGGAGAACAAACCGGAAGAAGAAAAAAAGAATAAATAAAAAGAGAAGAGAGGAGGAAATAGAAGAGGATATCATGTGCCCGACGAAGCAAAAACACCGGGCTTCCGCCGCGGAATCCGCCAGCCAATACTCCAGATCGGGTTCAACAGCTACTACTACTACTACTACGACTACAGCATCATCAATCCCCGATTGGATCGCTGAGTCAATTAACGGTGGATCCTTGCGGCACGTCGACCTTGATAAAGGAACTAACGGTTGGGCATCACCCCCCGGTGATCATTTCTCTCTCCGTTCTAAAAACTACCTGACCAAACGACAAAAATCGCCTGCCGGCGACTATCTGCTCGTTCCCCTTGGTATGGACTGGCTCAAGTCCACTTCCAAGCTCGACGACGTGCTCTCCCGTCCCGACAACCGTGTTTCTCACGCGCTCAGTAAAGCTCAGTCCCAAGGCAAATCCATGAAAAGCTTCATTTTCGCCATCAATCTCCAGGTCCCAGGGAAAGATCATTATAGCGCTGTTTTTTATTTCGCCGCGGAGGATCCTATCCCTTCTGGTTCGTTGCTTTACCGGTTCATCAACGGCGACGATGCCTTCAGGAACCAACGGTTCAAGATCGTCAACAGGATCGTCAAAGGACCGTGGATCGTCAAAAAGGCTGTGGGCAATTACGCGGCGTGCTTGCTAGGTAAAGCTTTAACGTGTAATTATCATAGAGGAGCTAACTATCTTGAAATTGACGTGGATATCGCGAGCTCGGCAATCGCTAACGCGATTTTGCATCTCGCATTGGGATACGTGACGAGCGTAACAATCGATATGGGATTTGTGGTGGAAGGGCAGACCGAGAATGAGTTGCCGGAGAAGTTGATCGGTGCGGTCAGGGTTTGCCAGATGGAGATGTCGTCGGCCACTTTGATTGACCCACTTACGCCACCGATTCAGACAGCGGCGGCGCGTGGGATGGGTTGTTCTAAGGTTAATCACCATAAGTCCGGTGATGAAGATGATAATCAGATATGATGTGACGAAGGTTAATCTTAACGCCCCCTCACCCCTTTTTTTTTCTCAATTTTAAATTTAATCATTTCTCTTTTATCATATGAATTGGATTCTCTTTTCTGGAGGGGATTGATGGTTGTAGATAATAAAGTGGATAACAAATAACAATGTGCTCGGATTTTCCATCTCTTTTCTTCGTTTTCAATCCATCTTTCTTGCCTTTAATTTCCATTCTTCTGTTAATGAGTAACGAAATGGAAAAGAAGGGGCCGAAAGGAAGGGATTTTTGATAAATGAAAGCGATGTTTGGCTGTCGTTGTCGCTTTGGCGTTGCTTTTGGGCACTTGCTTGTGGTTGCTTTCTATCGTGGGGGATATTTGATATTTTTGTTTGCGTTGGCCACGACGGGTGTGGACGCCGGGATGGGGTTTCCCCTTTTTGGTCACTGCCGGCCACTGTTAAGATTTAGGTGGGAAAAAAAATTGTCAGTGAAGTTGGATTAGGACGGTGGCTCCGCCGCAGTTACTGCCAAAGATGAAAAAAAGGCCAATGATGTTTCCATCATAATCCTTTGACTCCCCATGAACGAATCTTAACTGACAAAATCAGTTCGGGTACCCAAAATTAGATTTCATACATGGATTTTTGAGCTTGAACTTAGACATTTTCTCATTATTTTCTTTAATACATAAACGTTTGTTTCTTTTCTTTTAACGTCAAAATTCTTTGTTTAAATTTGTCACGGAACAATTTTAATGGTATGTACTTAGTTCATGTTTTTCGACAAATCGGGTTTAGGGTATGGGGTATTAGATAATATTCAAAAATTGATATAATCGAATTCAGATAATCGATATTTTAAAAATAATATACAAAATTTACTAGAATTTATAATAAATATTAAAATTTTTAACTAAATGTATTTCATATTCGTATTTAAAATATTCAAATTATAACTATTTGATCGAATATTTGTATAAAATTAATTCATTTTATTAAATTTTATCAAATATTTAATTTATTAATCAATACATAATTTTTTACTTAAAAAATTAAAAAACAAGATGCGAATCTCATTTTTTTTAATTAAAAATAAAGTTATCAAAATTGATTTATGATTTCAAGAAATCAGAATAAGAAATTCAAAGCTCCCTCTTTAATTCTATTTATATTGCTGTCGGCATTTGTTGACTTTCATTGATTCCGAGGCAGAAGAGGACGAAAACTCTGCGTATTTATTCGTTTCTCAACTTTCTCATTGCTCTTTGATATGTCTACATTAGACTTCCTTGCCTTGAATTTCTTTGTCAGGGATTCTCTTTACCGATCTCATGCATTGCCGACGGATTCTATTTGTTTATTTCATGCATGCATTTTGCTGTTATAAAACGAACATGGTAATTCAATACCATTTTGTGGGAGCAGTTGGTTCGTACCATTGTTAATGCCTATCTCTCTCTGCCTTTCGGTTATTACAAGTACTATCTAAATTTTACTCGAATTTATATAATGGAATTTTTACTTAAATTTCACTCGAATCTAATTGTAAAACACTTTAACCTTATTTAATAAGATCGAATAATGTAAGATATTCAATTATAAAATACCAATTCTTGTCTCGCTTTTAATTATCAATAATGCCGTTTAAGGGCTGGTGTTATTTATTGGCTCGTGCTTTCTTGATTAAATCTAAGAATCGAACATGATCTGCTTTGCCAGCTTCCCTTCGAGATTCTAGCTAATAACGCCTTCTATAAATGAATCAATGATGTTCATATACAGTCGTTAGGCCTTATAAATATACTATTAAAATGGCTTGTTCACTCCAAGAATACCCAATAAAGGTTGAGTTTATTTTTTTTCTCTTTCCCTGGTGCACTCCATCCAATTTTCCTTACTTGGATCACCTTTATGCTTTTGCAGTCGTGATGAAGAAGACAGAACTAGCTTTGCCCTTTAAGGTACGGGCGTACACCCAGCCAGAAAGAGAAAACTATGTGTTGTTGTTCTTGGGGTGTTATGATTCCTTCTTCTTCGTCTTGATTCTGAACCCAAATCCTTTTTTTTTTTTTTTAAAAAAAAAAACATAATTATGACTTTTCACTTTTTGATATTGGGAATTTGGAATCATGGTGCCTCCAGTTTAACAAGACCCGACAACTTCATGTGTAAACAGACAGCTGCGTCGGAATATTTGGGATGGCAGCATTTGTTTATCTTCTTTTTTTTGTTCTGATTGGTAACATGTTGTTTCTTTTGGCCCTGAAACAAAGGCTGCCCAAACTCATAATGATGTGGGGCTAAGAACTTTTAGTAAAGCAGAAAATTGGTGTATTTCAGACTAAATCAGATCAGCATAGTATGCACAAGTTGATGCTTTTTACCTTAATTTTCATCCCATAGCATTGGAGGGCCTTTAGGTGACTCTCCTAACCGTTTTCTTTTGATGTCAGTGCAAAATTATCCATACTCTCAGTGCTAGGAAGGCAGATTTTGGCAGCAAAGGGATGATATACAGATCCACTTGCATCACGAGAATCCAGTTGACACTTGGAGTATGGCTAGCTAGAAGGACGGATGATTGAAACCAGACAACTGTTTTTGGATTATGCTCTTTTTGGTTTGTTTGTTTTTCCTTGAATGATAGGCATGGCCGTAGCCCCCATGGATGGTATGGTCCATATTTGGAGAGTGCTTCTAGTCAGTAGATCCTAAATGATAGCATTAACGCAAGATTCCATAATATTTTCTCTCACTCAGTTTTTGATGTCGGACTACTTACCTAGTTAATCCATTGGAGTGCTTAGCGTGACATCGGAATCGACTCTGAATTGAACCTGTGTCACTATGTTAAGGTGTCATTATATTCTCTCTAAAAGTAAACTTATTAAGATGTGCAATATCTACACTTATTCATGGATTCCGTAGACTAGTAGAGGTGGGTTGTATTGGGCTTATGAATACAGACCACAGAAAATAGATAGTGAGAGCTGGCAGTCAAGTTGATGGACTTTAGTATATATTCATTTTCAAATGAACCCGACATGGGAAGTGATCCTGTTGTTAAGGAACATGTGCATGCCCAAGAATCTGCTGTTTTTCCATACCCTGCTGGATAGGAAGAGATATCTAAAAGCAGGCGCGTCCAGAAAACCATGATTATTCGCCAGAGTGTGCAGCATTAAGTCCAAACTATAGCAGGAGCAGGACCTCCATTTGAGAACATGGGCAGTGCTGAAGAAAGTGAAGTTCAGAATATGTTTTCAAAATAAACACACACAGTTTACTCTCTCACCATTTGAATCCAAACGCTTGATTTGGACACAAAACCCTAAAGTTATTTATCACAATATATTTAGCAAGAAAATTTTATTTCCTTTTTTCTTTTCCCTTCCAAATTTCTCTGGTGGCCAAAAACAACGGGTAGGTCTTCCCCGTGTTTGTTACTTCAGAAAGCAGAAGGATGAGACTGGTTGTTGGCGTCCAGATTACTCATGTTTACATAATTTGACTTCCTCCAAATTCTCAGAAGAAGAAGTTTCGAGTGTAATCCCCATTTTTGTAAGCCAGGCTGAAAACAGAGTACGAGGACTGAGTCAGTATACTCTGTTTCCTTTTGTAAAGGGCTTACCCTTTCAATCAATGAAATTATTCTAATTTTCAAAAAAAAAAAAATCCCCATTTTTGGGCCAGAATATCTTGTAACTCCTTGAACTATATATGAGGAACAGAGCAGATTAGGAAGATTAATCAAAAAAGGATTTCTTTACTGGGGCCAGACTTGATAATAGACGTGTGGGTCGGTAAACGAGGGAACTGGTCAGCTAGACGTGATTCAAGGGGCAAATGCCCGACAAGGAGTCAATGATTCCAGTAGCATACACCAGAGTATCACAACCGCGATTCGGTTGAACTTACTGGAGATTTAAGACAAAACTGATAAGATTTTCCCAACTTCGAGTGGCTAAAAAATTAACCTATAAAAAGAACTCAAAAAGTGATGGAAATTCATAATCTGGACGTAATTGCTACGTTGCAGAGACTGGTAAAGGGTTTACTTATTTTTGCACGAAGACTTGCGTGTATTAACCTTGAAGTCTTCGGCACAATCCATGACTAGAGAGCAAGAAAACAATAGAACTTTCCTTTCAAAGAATTTTCTTGGCAGTCTCCTGCAAATGGTTTGATCTCTCTTTATATAAATGCTTGTTCCGAGTAGAATAAGATAATATACGCAACTGGAACCTGCTGCAATCATAAGTAATATGACCGGTTCCTCAGCATTGATGGCCATTGGCCATATTTTCTTCTGCTATATCCTGTTTTTCTCTTTTCATGCGAACAAGCCATTTGTTTATGGTACCGGAGTGGTGGAGAAACAGAAGTCGCGTGCCCTTCCAGGTTACTCTTTCTACCTTTGTTCTTTATTTCCTTATCCATCTTGGCAAATTACTGGTGCAAAGAAAAAAATCCCTCAACCGTAAACATTCCATCTTTCAGGTCCTGCACGAGGTTTGAAGGTATTCCATCGATTTGGGCCCTCCTCACCATCTGGCCATAAGAAATCATCCGCCACTTCCAGCCGGGTTCTTGTCCAAGACGAACGCAGGGTTAAGGATTTCTATTCTACAATATATAATAGGGAGAGAAATGTTAGGATACGGGCGCATGACCCCCATTTTGGCCACACTGTAGGTGCTGGCAATTATATCATCGAAGTTCGTCTCGGCACGCCCGCAAGGACTTTTAACTTGATTTTAGACACGGGGAGTTACGCAACCTGGGTACGCTGCCAACCTTGTTTGCAGGGTCGCTGTCCTGAACAACAGGAAAAGATGTATTATCCTTCTTGTTCCTCAACTTACTTGAAGGCGCCGTGTTGGCCATCGTGTAATTATAGCCAGTCATACTATGACAAATCTTACTCCTCTGGATTTTTTGTGCTTGATACGCTTGCCATAGAGCCCTTTCATGTTCCTAACTTTGCTTTTCTTTGCGCTCAAAATTATAGTGAAAGCTTTGGTGAAGCATCTGGGATACTAGCCTTAGGACAGGGCAGCACTAGCACTTCTGAACCATTCGGTGTTTACTCTTTGGTGTCCCAAACTGCAACCACTTTTGACAAGGTTTTCTGTCATTGTCTTCCCACGGCTGAAAACTCAGCAGGGTATGTGTATTTTGGCAAGGAAGCTCTTGAAAAATGCCAGAATTCTGGTACTTACACACCGCTTCTAACTAACCCAGGGAACCCAAGCCTTTACTATGTAAATCTTATTGCCATAACAATAGGCAAACAAAGATTGGAAATGCCTTCTGTATCATCACCCAGGACCATAATAGATTCAGGAACTGTCATTTCTCGTCTACCTTCGTCAGTCTATTCAAAGCTTAGCTCGGAATTTAAAGAATTGATGTCGAACTATCCTGTTGCTTCTTCTGATGGAATACTGGATACATGCTATGACCTGCAGGGGCATTACAATTATACAATACCAAAAATGGTGCTACATTTTGAAAATTTAGATGTAAATTTGGACCAAATAGCAGTTACTTGGAGAAGAGAAAACTCGTCTCGAGTTTGCTTGGCGTTCGCTGGAGCAGATGACCTCACAATCATCGGTAGTGAGCAACTGCAGAAGCTCAACGTACTCTATAACATTCAAGACAGGAAGGTAGGAATTGAGCCTGGTAATTGCTAATGACATCCAACATTTTCATACAGGAGTCTGAGCTGATGAAATGACAATAAGAGAGGCAACTGCGCGCTCCTTTATTTCTTTTAGTTGTTGGGTTTTAAATGTATAAATCCAGTTCCATCATGTCATGAATGTAATGCCCCTAAATTAGCAAGCAATTGCTTAGGTGGAATCAATCTTTTTCCTCTTAATATCTTGAATCAATACAAGTTTCTACTTAACATCTATGTTAAGAAAAATTACTGTATTCAATTTAGTACTTGGTAAGTTTGTGGTTAATGCCCCAAAGATTTGGCAAATTATGGAAATTAAGGCTGAAATCAAGTAATAAATTGTAATTGGAGAATCCTAGTACTGGGTGTGTTGCTTTTTCTTGAGTCAACCATTGGCATTTTTTGGAGCCAGAAAAAGTCCTTGGCATTTATACTAGAAAAAAGGAATACGTGCATGCTTGTTATAAAGTATCAAACCAATGCAAGAAGCTGTCAAAACAATTAATCTGTGCATTGTGTGATCCATGGCAGCTTCCCATCTTTTCACAAATCACAAGTCACAACCTCTTGCCTTCTCTCCTAATCTTTGCTGGTATTTTTCTTTAGTATTATTCAGATAAGTTACTGGTTTCAAAAGGAACAGCAGACCATCAGCATGCTGAGGAAATGCAGTCACCAAGGTCTACTTCAAGCTGCTCTTCTTCTCTGATGTTGGTTTTAAAAATTTGGCGCTGAAGTTTAGCTATGCTTCTTGTGCAATGTTCCGTTATATGTAGTCTGCAGTCTCTAAAGCATCATATATGGTTGGCTAAGCATTTTAGGTATTTCAACTAATGACAAAGCTCTAGCCATTTTTGCGAACTTGTTATAGATTGAATTTTAGTTTTAATATTTTTATCACAAAAGTTTGTATTGTAACAATCCATTTTTCAGTTCTCCACATAGCAGAAAAACAGCTCAAGGTATGAACCCTGCTCACAACTTGGACGAGAGAATTCATCTCCCAGTTCTCACCAAAATTTTCTCCAAGATGAATCAAGTTCGCTATCTCAATGGCATAAACTCAAAATAGATGATCTGGGATAGGGACCAAGGTGCCAGTTGGGGGCGACCACATTCCCTTGGCGCTGGTAATCATGTTTCCATAGTTGGTTTTGGCAGTCCAAAACAGGATTTTGTGTGGATTCTGGCTGCAGGAAGTGGGATCACTTGGATGCAGTGCCAACAATGTTCTGCCCAGCAAAACTACCTTTGGCATCTTCAACTTTCTCAAATGCTGCGTGCAATTTTTCCACTTGTGATCATGACCCGACAAATCCTATTCAAGTGGCTATTATGCAATGGAAACAATTATCCTTTCGCACTCTGATAAGCTCCCAAGCTTTGTCTTTGGTTGTGACCAAAATAACAGCGATGATTTCTTTAGGCAGCAGGGTTGCTAGGCCTTGGGCAAAGTGAATATTCTCTAGTATCTCAAGCAGCCCCGGCCTCACCATCACCACAGCTACTGGACTTGTGCTACCAGGGATGTGGTATATGACATCACTAAGCATGGTACTACATTTTGGAAATTTCAGTTGAAGTTGATCTGGACCCATCTGCTGTTATCTGTCCTGACAAGGAAATAAGTGACAGATTCTGCTTGGCTTTCGCTAGCAACAATTTTACACAAGGCTTGACCAATATTCTATTCACCAATTATGAACTCTAAACGTACTCCATGAGCTACAAGATGGAATTCTAAGAGATAGTGTCCGTAGTTGCAGCTACACATGGCCAACAGATGATCTATGGAGCTTCTGTGAAGATCTTTTTTATGCTGATTCAACCATTATAATCTGAATCACTTCATTTTATATTTAAACATGGTACATGGAGTACATATCTTGTACAGCTCTCTAAGTTGCATCTATTTCTGCCTAGTCTGCAACTTGACTATGTATGGCTACTACACTGATGCTTGCCAAAGATAAGAATCTTTTTATCTTCTTTATTGATTTCTTTCACAAACATTTTGACTAGAAGACTGAAGACAGATAGTTGTAGAAGGAAAGAGATTTGCTGCTTAGCTGACAAGTTCAAGCATGGGTAACGCAGGAAATTGAAGCCTTCATTACCACATTATTAGACTACTTAAGATGAATCTATTGCAATCTTGCTTTGCAAGTTTAAACGTTCTTATTTTATTTAGTAAGACTTATTAAACGACTCTGCATTATCACAATAATGCCATGATAAACGAAGATTGTCTTCCTAGCTCCCCTGGTTGCTTATCTTAGTTACAACCACGGGGTGCAAACCCAACCCTTCCTTTAACATCATCATAGACCACCTCATATGTCTTCTGCTGAACATTTCCAAAAATGGCCACATCCCTAGCATCCTTGTTTGCGGCGAAGGCCAGACACGCTTGCGATACTTTTCTAATGTAGAAAATCCCGCTGAAGTCGATATCCACCTCAACACCGCCATTGAAGACTATGCTGATCGTAGGCGTTATAATAACATCAGAACCGCTAAAGTCATAGCACGTGTCAAGGATTGAGAGCGCGGGTGCCCTTGGATAGCTGGTCATATATTTCTGAAACGACGATTTGAGTTGAGCATATGCTGTAGGAGGGAGGCGAGTGATTACAGTTCCAGAGTCAATAATCGCACCAGCAGTGGTGAAAACTGAGCTTTTGATGGGTACCCTTTGGCCGCCGACGTTTATTCCGATGATGTCAAGGCCGTAAAATGGTGTATTCCGGAATGATTTTGACATTGGTGTGAACTTGATGGTCTTTGGGAGTTTGGTTCCACCAAAGGTAAGGTACCCCGTTAAGCTATCATCTGATGGTAAACAGTGGGAAAAGATTTTTTTATATTTCCTGGCAGTTTGTGTTACAAAGGAAAACTTGCCTCGCCCAAGCCCTATGAGCCCAGATACACGGTTCCCTCTTAGAAATTGGTTCTGTTGGCCGCAACCAAATAAGTAGCCTGGGAACACATCTGACCGCGAAATTCTTAACTTTTCTTTGGCCAAAAAGCCTGCTGAAGACGACGAGTCACCATAAGAGATACCGTACACACATGTCGAGGAAGAACAATCCTGCTGCATACCTACATTTATATTGCAGATTTTAAAAAATTTTAATTCAAAGATTTCAAAAATTTGAATTTGATGAAGTTTGATGATTTACATTAACTTTTACCTTCTGCAGAAATCTGATTGCATGTTGCTGCGCGACAGGAAATGTTGGCATATGACCTTGATTTTGAAGGGTCGAATATTGGTTCGACTTGGTCATGGCAAAACCCTGCGCATGGCTCACACTGGGTCCAAGTGAAGTGACTACCGGTGTCAAATATGAGAGCATATTTTTTCCCTGGCGTGCCAAAGCTCACAGTGACAAGGTAGTTGCCTGTGCCGACCGAGATTCCTTTCTTGGTTGGAAGTGTAACAACATCCATCTCCTCCATGGAATTCATGGAAAGCCTGGAGTGGATTGAATCTACCCTGGACTGGTCTTGACTCAGAATTTCAGCGTGAGAGGGAACCTTTGCTCTGTCCTGGCTCGACTGAAAGCACGGGCCATGCTTGTGTACTACTTCGAGTGATGACTTTCTGTTCATAACTGAAATATATATATATATATATATATATATATATATATATATATAGTTAAACTAGCTAAATCGTGATAGCAAGAGATGTTATGTTAATTCTGTAGGAATTAGCCTTAAGATTTGTTATACCTTTGGTGGATGAGTTGCATACAGTTGATGGCAGCAGGGAACTTATCTGAGAAACATGACTATGACGAAGAAGCTCAGTTTCCAGGGTACTCATTTTTTCCTGAAAGGCATAGCTATTTTTTGAAGAGTACAGAAGCAATAAAAAGACGAGAGCAGCCATCGACTTAAAGCTCTCTCTCTGTGTAATGTTTCACAATTGGAATTGGGAAACTATTGCTGCTTGGTTACCCTTATATAGAATCAATGTTAGAAAGCAACTACTAGTCAAAGTCTTGCCTCTATGCTTTGGTCATTCTTCAAGCACGATGGAGTTTCATAGTGGAAGAAAAAAAGTGCCACTTATAACCCATAGTGAAGATAATCATTATAATTCCATTTCTTCGAAGAAAGAAGGTGCATCCCTAGGCACAGACAAATTGCTCGTGTTTGTCATGTGACTATTTTAATGTTTCATATACTCTTTCTGCACTAGCTGATTGTTTATATCATGTGACTATTTTATAATAAAACCTTGATTATAAAGTGGAAAAGGAGAGGATAATGAAACTGAAGATTATCTTTTTGCGAGGATTTGATATTGGTGGTTGATGTGTATCAGCCACTCAATGGATAGAAAATGATTGGCTTTGTAGAAAACTATTGTTACTTTTTAATGTGGCTTATGCACTAGGCATCATCCCACTATATAGAAAAATGGTATTTATATACTTCTCTCGTCTTTAAATATTTGATATTATTTTTTTTATTTTCACCACAATTAAGACAAAGGTTATAATTATAGATGAACTGCAGCGATACTGAAAGATAGCTTTCTCCAATAACAGTTATTCAATCTTACACCATACGTATATACCATATGATGAAGAGTCTAGATTGAGGATTACTCTTCTGAATCAGATAGACAAACTTGATTACCGGCATCCCCCAGCAGAAAATCCAATCCTTCGTCCAGCGCCATCGTGTACCACTTGCACTGTCTTTTGCTGCGTATTCCCAAAAATCGCCACTTCACCGTCATCATCATTTGGAGCAAACGCTAGGCATACCTGCGACACAGTCTCAGAGTACATTGTCCCCACCGGGGTGATTTTCACCTCAACGTTTCCGCTGAAGAAGAGGCTTATCTTTGGTACGGCGACGGATTTGTAATTGCTAAAATCATAGCATGTGTCAAGGATTGAAAGTGCGTCAGTCATCGGGTATTGGCTCATTCTTTGTCGAAACGCAGACCTCAGAGCTGCATAGGCAGTCGGTGGCAAGCGAGTGATGACCGTCCCGGAGTCGATGATTGCACCAGCAGCGGTGAAAACTGATGCTCGAATCGATAGCCTTCGGCCACCAACGCTGATTCCAGTAATGTCAAGGCCGTAAAATGATGAATCCTGGAGGCCTGCGGCTGTGGATAATGGAGTGAATTTTACGGATTTAGAGCTGCCCTTACCACTATCTTTGCCGAAAGTGAGGAAACCTGTTAAGCTGGGGGACGATGGCAAGCAGTAGGAGAAAAACTTATTGTATTTCCTGGCGGTTTGTGAAGGCAAAGATAGATTATCTCGGCCAAGTCCTAGCAAACCGGCTGCGCCAGCGAAAGTACCTTGGTTGTTTTGGCCACAACCGAAAAGAATGCCGTCGAACACATCTGTTGATGTTAAGGTTAGCCTTTCCTTGGCAAACAATCCAACCGAGGAAGAGGAGTCCCCGTATTGAATGCCATATACACATGCCGATAATGAGCAATCAAGTGAGTTACCTGCTAACATTTGCTTTCACGTGATAATCAATTTATAACAGTAAACTTCAAAATGTGAATCTCTAAGTATAGAGATTTGAACTTATTCTCCAATTTAGCTAATCCTGCGAGGACAATTGCCAAGTTTTGCCAGCTTCTGATATATCTCAAGCAATTTTCATCCAAATTTGACCTTACCAAATTTCAGATTAATATACCTGTTGCAGATAACAGTGAATTGCAGACTGCCGAGTCACATGAAATGTTGGAATATGTCGAGGATTTCGAGGGGTCAAATATCGTTTCCATCTGATCATAGCAATATACATCGCAAGGCTGACACTGTGTCCAGGTGATGTCGCTTCCTGTATCAAATATGAGAGAGAGTTGTTTCTTTGGGGAGCCAAGACCCACGGTGACTACGTAATCCCCCGAGCCCACCACGCTACCATCCTTGGCAGGGAGATTGGCGGCATCAGTCTCCTTCACATCGCTGGATCCTGCTGAGTTCTTGGCCAGTCTGGACCGAATGTATCTCACTCGGGCTTGATCCTGGAAGAGGGTCTCCGCGTTCCTGGGAGTTTTTGTCGCTTTGTCTTGATGGAGCTGAGAGCAAGGTCCATGCCTGTGGACAACTTGTAACGATGATTTCTTTTGGTGGAGAGCTGAAACTGAGTTAAATACACATAAATTAAGTTTAAGAAACAATCAAACAAATTGAAAAATCATCTTGTTTGATTCGATATTTGATTTAACTTTCAATTAGATCATATTAAAAAGTTTTTACTACAAAATCAGATTACTTAATTTGAACTAACATAGCTAGTCAATTCATCACCAGCTATGATTTTATTAATAAACCTTGGGTAGATGAGTTGCAAAGGGCTGATGGCAGTAGAGAGCTAACGTGAAGAACATGATGAGCATGCTGAAGATCCTCGCTGCTGTACTCCATTCTACTCTTTGCTCCTTGGAAGGCATAACTCAGAAGCAGGAGAGAGACGAGAGAAGCAGACAGGAGGAATGCAAACGAGTTTGGGAAAATCTTGGCTGTGGCCATTGATGAAATTTCTTTCTGATGTTTCATATATACTTGGAAATAAACATTGCTTGGTCTCCTTTATATAGAGTCTTGCACAGTTATTCCTAATTCATTTTTGTCTTTTTGGGTACATCCTAGTACATTTTTGTGCTTGTTCTTACAAAATTTCCAAACGGGACTGTTTTGTATTTTGTTCTTTGGGTCATGCTCAAATTTCAAACACAAAGAACTAAAATGACTGGAAGCAAGATAAGTTGCACATAGGATTGTTGTCAAAGATAATCATGATTAAGATCCATTAATCAGTGGTTGAAACATTTTTAAAAGAATTTTAGTTCCGTGACATACTTTATTTAGTAGATGAATTTGGAAACCTGAAATCCGAGTACATTAAAATATAATAAAATACTGACTTTTTATTTGAATTGGAAATATAACGAATCGATTAATGGATTTTTTTCTATTCAAGGAGGAGCTCGACCAAAACCCAAATATAAACCTGAGTATTTAATTATTCACTGAGTGGTGAACTTGCCAATTGGGTATTGGAGGAGGAACTCCCACCAAGTAAAACGTCAACCCAACACAACACACTAAAACCTGTTTCGACTGATGGCTTCCGATGCGAAGACTGAACTCCGATGAATGCCCATTAGATATCTTTCAGATCTGGGCTTTGGACAAATCATTGGCTATGTAAGTGTGTTGAAAGAATTCTGAAAAGAAACAGCGTGGGCTTATCGTATTGTACCAAAAAAGTGGTAGATTTCATATGGGAGATGATCACTTTCACATTATAAAGAAATGATTGTTTAATTCACACGGGAATTTACTATAAGACTTGTTTGGTTTTGACCTAAGGATTGAAAGAAGGGAGTAATTAAGGTAAAGGGAATGAAATCATCCCAGATTAAATTCGAAAATTTTACAGAATCAGAATGATATTTAATACAGATATTCTGTCTATCTTATATAATGGTGTTTGATTTTAATTTTACATAAAATTTTAAAATTTTTGAGTTAAATTTGACTCTTATTGATTATAAATTTTCTTTCCTATATTTACCTTAACTTATATATATGAAAATCAAAACTTATTTCCTATTTTGTGGAACCTTGGGCTTGTTCCCTGCTGGTTCAAGAGGCAGCAGTCCTGCAGGGTTGGGGTTCTAACCCAAAAATCCTGATAAAATTCAGAACTGTTTATCCCTTAAAACTTGCTCATAATTTTGTTTTTTTGTTCCTTTTAAGGAAAGGTGTCTTAATTATATATGATTTCAAGGTTTTAACATTGCCTTTGGAATCCAAGCCTAAGCTTATCACCGTACATGATGGGTTGCAGCAAACACTTTGATTTGTTACTTCCCCTGAATTTGGATACATAGTTCTTGAGTTTCACTATTTTTTTATCGATTATTTCAATCTTAACCCATTCTTGCTATCATATGGATTATGATTCAACAGCTAACTCGAGGTTTTTTCTTCTCAAATTAGCTCAAAAAAAACTTAGGAACAGGCCCCTGTAGCAAACCCAATCCTCCCTCCAGCGCCATCGTAAACCACTTGCAATGTCTTCTGCTGTGTATTCCCGACGATCCCAATATCAGTGTCATCACTGTTTCCGGCGAACGCCAGGCACACCTGGGAAATACTGTTAGCGTACAGAATTCCCTTGGCGTCGATTGGGACCTCAACACCCCCGCTGAAGAAGAAGCTTATCTTAGGAATGGAGACTGAGGAATATTTGCTGAAGTCATAGCATGTGTCCAGGATTGCAAGTGCTTGTGCCCTTGGGTATTGGGTCATCTTCTGTCGGAATGAAGACCTCAGTGCCGCGTAGGCAGTCGGTGGCAACCGCGTGATGACGGTTCCGGAGTCAATGATGGTGCCGGCGGTGGTGAAAAGGGATGCTGAGATCGATAGTTTTTGGCCGCCGACGCTTATTCCAGTGATGTCGATGCCGTAAAAGGATTCCCCTTGGGAGACTGTGGACAATGTGGTGAACTTCACGGATTTTGAGACTCCACCACCGTAGCCAAAAGCGAGGAAACCATCTGAGCTGGCAGATGACGGCAAGCAGTAGGAGAAGAATTTCTTGTATTTTGAGGCGGTTTGTGATGGCAAAGACAATTGATCTCGGCCAAGTCCTAGCAAACCGGCTGAGCCACCAAAAAGACCTTGGTTGTTCTGGCCGCAACCGAATAGAAAGTTATCGAACTCATCTGTTGGTGTCAAGGTGAGCTTCTCTTTAGCAAAGAATCCAACTGAGAAAGACGAGTCCCCATATTGGATGCCATAGACACAAGCTGATGATGCGCAGCCAGGTGAGTTACCTGAAAACAAAGTATTCGTTCAGTAAAGGTAATTTAGAGATTCGACCGGTTCGGACAATCTGTGACCAAAGTAAATCAATTACCTGTGGCAGAAGTCAGTGAACTGCACGCTGTCGAGGTGCATGAAATGTTGGAATATGTCGAGGACTGTGAAGGTGCAAAAATTGGGTCCCGCTGTTTATAACAAGATTTTGCACAAGGCTGGCATTGCGTCCATGTGATGTCACTTCCAGTATCAAACACGAGAGATAAACCTTTCTTTGGGGTGCCAAGACCCACTGTGACTATGTAATTGCCCGAGCCCACCACACTACCATCCTTGGCGGGGAGCTGGGCGGCATCTGTCTCATCCACATCGCTGGATCCCGGCTTCCTGCCAAGTCTCGAGTGAATAGACTTGACTCGGGCTTCGTCCTGGAGGAGCACCTCGGCGTGAGTTGGAATATTGGCTTTATCTTGATGGAGCTGAGAGCATGGGCCGTGCTTGTGGACAACTTGTAAAGATGACTTTTTGTCCAAAGCTGAAAAAATTGAATTCCAATACGATAAAGTCTTTGGAAAATTAACCACTACTAAAACAGGAAGATAAACGATTTACAACTCAAACGCTTTGATTGGAAAGGTGGGTTTTTTTTTCCAAAATTTGGGAAGAACAAGGTTAAGTTTGAGTGGGAGACCCCAAGACACGCAGTGGGTCAAGAAGTTTATTCCTTGATGGGAATAAATTTTTTAATGCCCTTATTTAATTAATTTTAATGATGGAAAAGACTTTGGATTAATATTGGTTTCACATCTTTGTTGTTCATTGGTTATTTAAAAAGTGCAAGTGACTCCCAGACAATGCAATAAGCTAAAGATTGAATCAAGATTATTTCTTATTGTACAAGTGATTCTTATATAAATATGTTTCTTTTATATTCACGAAAACTTTCAATTATTTAAAAAAAAAAAGAAAGAAAAAGAAAACCCAATATTCCTCAAATTCGTGGCTGCCAAACACCCATAAACAACTTGGAAAAGTACTGGAGAAATGTTGGAATATATATATATATATATAGTAGTGACTATTTAAGGTAAAAATTATTAAAAAAATACCAAACTTTTAGTTCCAAATGTTCTTCTAATGACATTACTATAGTGTTTATTTTTGAAATCATGGACAAGAGGGGAGGCCAAACCCCCTCAAAAGGTCTATCTTTCAATCATTAAACCACCAACCACACGTGACCTTAGCCATTGTCCTGCCACAAGCTACGGGTGGTGAATATATATTCTTTTGATAGTGTTTTATGACCAAACTTTGCTACAATACTTTATGGATGTCGGAAAAGATAAAGTTTTGAGGATATCTTTTTAGTATTAATGAAGTTATAATTACAAGAAATTTTAATTATGATCAAATAATTTTTATAAATATCTTATATTACATTAAATGAAATCTACATACAATGAAATTTGAACTTAAAATCTTAAAAAAAAAAAAATCTTTGTTTACTATTAAGACAAGTCATCATTATTAGGCAGAGAATTTTGGGTCAACAGATTGTCTAGGTAAACTCTTAAATTCTCAAATATATATGTGCTTATTCCTAGTCAGTCAACTTTCGTGATTAGTCAGTATATTTTCTTCTCGAGATTACTTAAATAACCTTCAACAGCTACGCATTGTATGGGATTGGGAGGAAGAAAAGGAAAGCTAGCTAACTTGCTACTGTGTTTCTCACCATTGGCAAATGTTTTCTGCTATGAGAGAGTTCAGGGCGGCAGCACACATGATGACATGAGTTTAGTCATAAGCTTAACCAAAAATGCTAATAACATGAATCCCAACGCAGATAACATAGGCAATAATAGAATAATCATTTAGAATATAATACTAAGAAAATCAACAGGCCTGGTTTGCTTTTGTGTGTGTGTGTGAGGGGGAGAGAGAGAGAGAGAGAAGAGGGGGGGGGGGGGGGGGGAGGGAGGAAATTAACCTTTGGCAGAAGGGCTGCAAACAGAGGAGGGTAGTAGAGAGCTGACATGGACGGTATGGCTATGCTGAAGTTGGTGGCTGTCTGCCGGAGCTTCCCTTCGTCCCAAGACATACCCCTGCTTAAGGGATAGAAGAAGAAGAAGAAGAAGAAGATTAGAAGAGAGGAAGGTGGAGGAAATGGTAATGGCGCCCATGCTCCTAACTCAATTTCACTCGATAACTATTTTTTCTCAGCTTCCAAGCACTCTCCATTATATAACATGCTTACCCTATGTAAGGTATGAGAGTAAAGACACGATGGATCACCCATTCTCACACGGCACCGTCTACTGGTTTGACAATACACCACCAACAGTCAATCAACACGTTGCCCACCAATGGACTTTTTTAATGTTATATACACGAATACAAGTTAAAAAAATTTGTGGTACATGGAGTTAAAAGTTTGTTCGAGTATTATTGTTCTTGTCACTTGTAAGTTTTAACAAAAGAAACCATAGATATCCTCAGACTTCCAAGTTATAACAAAGCAACAACATGCTTATTCCCCACTTGAGCTTAAAGCTGTATGCTGTTCAGGATTGGTATCTTTGCTTCCAATCTGTGCTACATCAAATCAGCAAACTTCTTCACGGCAGCAATATGAACCCTGGAATTGTAATCCATAGACAGGTTTATAGTATGTAAGGTCTGCGTGATGCTTACAAGAAAATTGGGTCCCTTGTGCTACAACCTAAAAGCCATTAGAGATTCTTGGAAATGAACTGTGACAAGACAAAAGTTTTTGGCCATTGTCATAGTTTGGAAGCAAAGTATTGTTATTTGTTGTGTTCCTTTTTTGGACATACCCTGATGGTGTTTCGTGTTCGTAATGGGAAAACAAAGAAATTTCCTTTTCAAATAACAGCTGTGTGCTTTGGCTAGGACCCCAAAATTCAATTGCCTTTATTAGCATTCCTTTTAACTTTTTTTTTTTTTCTGTCGTGTTGCATGAATAATAATAGATTCTAATTAATATATCGATTTTAGAATAAAAAAAATTCGTTCGTATTTTTATTTTTATTTTTTTTTGTATTATGAATTTCTTAATGAAGCGAATTGGGAAGAGCCGAAGCTTTAGGTCATGGTACGTGATCTAAAAAAATTTCAAGCAAACAACTTGTTTATGCTTTATAGGACCATGATCAAGCTCTGAAGTCACTCATTTTGCTTTATTCTTTTCTTCATCTTTTAGTAATTGTATTTTTTTTTTATTTCAATGCGTGAGGTTACTAAAATTACTTAAAATTCAATCTCGACTCCTTACCTTATTAAGGCTCTAATATTGATCAATGAGTTTTTATAAAATGAAGGAGCAATACTGTGGAATTCGAGAAGGGTTTATATTTAATGAACCGCAAAATTTTAAGTAATTATGATAAAAATAATTGAATAGAAATTGAAACAGAGTTGATTTTTATAGCGCATGATTGTCCATTATCCCTAAATCTAATGCATATCCTTTTATATTTCAATTCGAATCTCATACTTACTTTAAGGATTTCCACAAATGGATGTCATATATCTACATTGATTGTAAATGTAATGAAATGATTCTTCACTAACAAAAAAAAATAAAAAATTAATATATCTTATAATGGAAGTTTTGACATAATTGCATGATGGCTGCCAATATTTATAATTGATATCTTACATTACTCGACCCCGATCAAGTAAGAATTCTTGATTTAGTATCTCTTTTAGTGGAAGTTTTGATGTAATTGCCACTCGACCGGATCAAGTAAGAATTCTTGGTTTAGTATCTCTTTTAGTGCTAGTTTTGATATAGTTGCCTGCTGGCTGCCAATGGAAATTCCAAGCACTAATGCTAAAATGGGCAATAGCCAAACCAAAGCATGCACCTAACAAATAATTGAGGAGTCCACGTCAGATCTCAAAGAAACCTTAAAATAATGGCCAGTGACAGTGCTACTTAACCTGTCCAAAGATTATAATTTATCATAAGAAAGTATGTTTTGCGACACTCAATAGATTAGACTGATACCCTTTTTTCTTCATTGGACAAAAAAGGAGTGATAAATACCAAATCTATGAAATTTCTTCTGTCCTCAGGTTTTTCCTGAAGAGATGAGCATAAATTGTTGGAAAGAGATATCCTAGCCATAGTTATTGCAGATGATATTTCTGTCATGACAAGAATTAGCTCCATTCTTTTTGGGAGGGGGAGGGCTAAAGAGAACGACAAAAATTCTTTGTCTTGATTGATACTTGCTCTGATGTTTTTTTCATAATTTTGTTTTACGTGTTTAATAAATTTTTTATATTAAAAAATTAAATTTTCGATCGAAATATGTGATGTGAAATTATGGAAAGAACATCAAATGAGATAGTAAAGGGATGTTGAAAATTTTTATTCGAAAGGGAAGATAAATCCATTATTCCAATTGAAATTACTAGGAAATTCCATGAATATTCAAAGTTTCTGCACAACATTATCAGTGCCTAGTAAGAATTGAGGCAGTAGGATCTTCAGTATGGTACGAACAATTGTTCGTACCTTGTTCTTATGGCAAAGAGGGATTTTGATCATTGGCAATCCTCTTTGGATAAAAGCCAGCCAACCTTTGCTAGTGGGTGGTGGATGAAAGCTGGAATCTTTCTGTCCCCAAAGGAAGTGAGAGATTGATGGGTTAAGGACTTATCATCATACACAAATTTCAAAGTTTCCATATTATTTTTTTTTTGCTGATTGGGTCCATTTTACTCTTTGTCCAGGCCCCATTTTTCATTTTTTAATATCACACTTGATTAAGTAACAAGACAAAAGGAAAACAAAAAGGGAGTTAGGTGTGGGTTCAATTCATCTGCAGTTTTCTGTTATGCAAGCTCTTCAATAACTACCAATTATAATTGCATTTTAGACAATTTAACTTCCATGGATTGGAGCAAAGAAAAGAAAGTGAATAGAGATGTTCATGCTCTGATTTGGCAATGGCTTTTTCTTTTTTGGCCATGATTTGGCATTGGAAAAAAACTGAACTGAGGGAGTTTAGTGCGGTATATCTACTTCCAATCCTCCATATACTCTATGCATCCCAACTATAAAAAATAGGAATAAAAATATCTATGAGTATGCCTTGAAAGGTAGGGTAGGAGTAGGATTAGGAGTATACAAAAATCAGCACTCAAGTTTCAGTGGGAATTGAATGAAAGTAGGTGATTGGCTACTAAGAAAAAGGAGCATACATTTTTCTCCTCACTTTCCAATATTAAAAGAGACCATTTATCTAGTGGGTAAGGCGCATCCCATCATGGGGGGTTCTGGGTATTGAAATTCCTTTGTCCTTGAAAATCCATCACAGAATCCTCAAAGTCCACAAAACTTTTAAAATATTTCCTCAAGTTCACACAACAAGATTGCTCTTTCTACTTAGCCACCTACATTTCCCATTAGAAAATACCGGAATGTTTTGTCTTTTCTACTTATAGTGAAACCAATGGCAGAATCCATTCATACTAGAATATGCAATGCATTGAAGATTTTGTTGCCCATCATTGTCATTAGTAATTGTGAAAATTCCATGCCAGAAACATGCTATCACTCTCCAGGAAGGAAGTGGGTGCCAAGAAGCCAAAGCCAATAGGCATGTAGGAGTGTCTTCATCTACTTGTTGCTTGCTAAATGACTAAGATATTTACCTTCAAAATTTTCTCAATTTACCAAAAACATCGCATATGGTCCAGTGAGTCAGATATTGTTTCCATAAAAAATTATATCTAAATTCTTGCTATATTAAAATTTGACAACTTAATCTTATCCAAATCAATTTAATTTGAAAATTAATTAAAACTGAAATTAAAAAAACAAAGCTAAACTAATGAATTAATGCTAATAATTGCTAAAAGATCAGTGAAATAAAGCTTAGAATTGTGAAATTACTCTACTTTTCATTTAAATTTAATTCTCCTTCTTATACTTATATTAATTCTCTCTTTTTTATAGAAAGCCGCCTTTTTTTTTTCTTTGCTGAAAGCTGCTCCGAATCTCCCCTTTTTTTAGCCCTAAAAAGACCCCTTTTGATATCCCCAATCTTAGCCACCTGATGGAAAAATTGGATGATCAGGATTTAAAGAGTTTGTGTTAGCACTGCGGCCAGAATGGATTCTTGTCGCGACGCCAAACTTTCTGTCTTAGGCACTTGTTGTTGCTGAAATTGGCGTTGCGGCCGTAATGGAATCCGGCCGCGGTGCCAAACTTTATGTTTTGAGACTTCAATTTGCTGCTGAGTTTGGCGCTGCAGCCAAAAATGAAAACTCGCTGCGGCTCCAAACATGCTGTGCTGCTATATGTAGTCTGCAGCAGTCTTTCGGTTTCTTATGCGATTTTGACCATGCCCTTATTAGAATTAAGTCAAGTGATAAATATAAAAGTTGTACCCTTTCTCTTAGTTTTTTGGTAGTTCAAGAATAACGTTGATTGAACTTTTGTAACTCAACTTATGTCTGAAATATTGTAACATGCTCGGTGAAATCTGCATTTAACTAATTTATGTAATTTCTTATCACTTGATCTTTTTCCTTTTGAAAACCTTAAAAGCATAGGAACTAAATCAGTCATGATTAAAAGTAGGTATTTTTACCATATAAATGAACTAAAATAACTTAAAATAAACTAGCTCAATCACGTATTAATTAATTAAAAAAATTATTAAAAATTTTACCTAAAACTCAAAAAATTTAGTTATTTTATCACTCAAAATACAATAAGATAACTTTACGTAATAGAGTTATCCCTACTTTCTCTTCCATAAGTAAGAAAGACAGTGGCTTTGACTGTGACTGTGCAACAAGAACTTTAAGGTCATGTTTGGTAGGTGGAATGGCTAAGCCATTCCCTCTCTATTCCTTATAAAATTTTATCCCCTTATTTGGTTTGCTCTTGGGGAAGGAATAACCATTCCAAAAGGAATGACTATTCTTTAAAATTAGGCAAAAGCTTGGAATAGCTAATACCACCATCTCCCATGGTATTAGCTATTCCACACCTATGGGAATAAAATTTATACATTTTGGATTGAAATGTCGTTATTTATTTTTAAAAATTACAAATTTAAATTTATAAAATTAATATTTTAAATTAAAATATAAAAATATTAATATTTTTATATTTTAATTATAACATATTTAAATTATAAATAAAAAATTAGTATTTTAAAATATTAATTTTTAAATTATTAAGTGAAATTTAAATTAAAAAATGAAAAATGCAAATAGAGAAAAATAAATCTTATTATAATAAAAAGGTTAAGTTATTAATTATATATTATAAAATATTTTGAATTTAAAAATTAATTAAAAGTATTAATATTTTAATCATAATAATATTTAAATTATAAATTAAATTACCAATTATTAATATTTTCAATCAATTATAAATTATTAATATTTAAAAAATAAAATAAAAACAAATAATCATAATAACATTTAAATTATAAATAAAATAGTAGTATTTTATAATATTAATGATTAAATTACAAATAAAATATTAATAGTTAAATAATCAACTATTAATATTTAAAAATATAAATTATTAATATTTAAAAGATAAAATAAAATAAAAATAAATAATCACAATAACATTTAATATTAATGATTAAAGTATAAATAAAATATTAATATTTAAACTATCAATTTTTAATATTTTAAATAAATTATACATTATTAATGTTTAAAAATAAAATAATTTAAAAATAAATAATCATTATAACATTTAAATTACAAATAAAATATTAGTATTTTGTAATATTAATGATTAGATTATAAATAAAATATTAATATTTAAAAAATAAAATAAAAATTAAATAATCATTATATAATAAAGGATATTTTTGTCTTTTTATTTTTATTCTTTTCTTATTCCAAAGTTATTTTTACCAACCAAACACTGTAATACGTCATAATAATCATTCCTGCTCTATTCCATTTATCATACCAAACTGTGTAATACCTATTATATTCTATTCTCATCTTATTCTATTCCCATGTAATAACTATTCTATTCCATTCCTGTCTATTCCGCGAACCAAACGTGCTATAAGAAAAGATGAAAAGCATAGGAATTCAGCAAAATAATCGGATCATGAACTACTGAACATAAAAAAGTATACAATGTCCCTAATCACAAACTATGAAAGGTTAAAAGTTTATATTTGAATCATGTCTTTGGCCCTACGGCGCCTAAGCAAAGGCAATGAAGTAATCATTCTTCTCAAGCTTCAACACTTCAATTGGTGGTCCTTCTCATGATGTGGAATTGCTCAAAACCTTCGTATTTCTTTGCCTTCTTTTCCCCAGTACTGCAACCACTTTTAGTAACAATTTGCCATAGCTTTGCCAGTACATTAACCATAACTAGGCCGAAACTAAGGATCTTTTCCCTTAATTCTTCCTTAATTAGTGGGGATCTTAATGACACTGGCTAATGCAATACATGAATGCAGCATCTCAAAACAATTTAACTTGTAAAAACATTGGTCTTCCCAAAGGAATATAAGAACTCACCCCAGCAGATTGGTCTTCACACCTAGTTCAAGAACAAAAGGAGAAAGAATGGGATCATTCTTCAGTTGCAGAACAAAGAATCACATGAAAACAGGCCAAGATACTCATGCAACACCACAAGTTCCTTCTATTGCAGATTCATCAGCACTTCCTCATCACTTTCCTGGTTGTCCTATTAAGTACTTTATCGCACACTTTGAGCACATGAAGCTGAACTCTAGCATGGCCCCAATGGAAAAATACTAATGAGTATCTAATGAGCAGGACATATTGAACTAGAAGAACTGCTTGGATAATGGCAACTATAAGTTACCAAATTTTCTGGCCAGAGACAGCTGTAACTTATAGCCAATATTTGAGTTAAAGATGAATAAGCAAGAGGTTCCTTTTTTCTTGGGCATCCTTCAGAAATTCCCTGCACTCAGCAGCTTTACATCACAGTATCCATATGTCTCATCAAAATCAGATGTCAAAGCATCTAGACCTGTGTCAGCATCTAACCATGTGATTTCCTCCATCAATCCCCCTAACATTTGATATATCTCTTTACAATGAGGATGCGATTGATCTTCAGCATTGAAAGCATGCACCTGATTCTTAATCTCTATCCAACTCCAACCAGGAACCTTTTTAACTCCCCTCTCCCGCATCAACCTCGTTACACTAGCTTTTTCACCCCATCTCCTCAGATGTCCATACATGTTAGAGAGTATAACGTAAGTGCAGTGCTCTTCAGGCTCTAGGTCTAGCAGATGGCTTGCTACCTGGGCAGCTAATTCAATGTCACCACAAACTCTACAGGCACCCAACAAAGTCTTCCACACCATTGCATCAGGTTTAAATGGCATTGATTCAATTAAGGGTTTTGCCTCATCTAATCGCCCAGCCCGCCCAAATAGATCTACTGCACAAGCATAATGCTCCATACGTGGTGGAATTCCATAATCAGATTCCATTGATTTTAGAAAATTCAAGCCTTCTTCTACAAGACCAATATGACTGCATGCAGTTAGAACTGCAACAAATGTTATATGATCAAGCCTCACCTTTGTGTCTCTCATCAGAAAGAACAGGTCAAGGGCATCATTGCCCTGCCCATTTTGTGCATACCCAAAAATTATTGAATTCCAAGCAATTGAGCTGTCTTTGGGAGTCTCTTCAAAGGATTTTCGAGCATCTTGAATAATCCCGCACTTGGAGTACATAAAAATCAATGCACTTGCCACAAAATCATTTGTCTCAAAGCCTAATTTAATTGCCAAGACATGAACCTGCCGACCTAATTGAAGTGTTGCCAAATCTGAGCAAGATCTTAGGACAGCAGAAAGGGCATAGTGGTCAATCTCCACCATGAAACCTCTCATTTTCCCAAAAAAGTTCAAGGCATCTTCACTCAATCCAATCTGGGAAAAACCAGTCAAAATGGAATTCCAAGAGACACGATCCTTCAATTCCATGGATTCAAATAAACTCAAAGCTTCTTCCATGGAAGTACTATTTGACTTGAGATACATTGCTATCAGGGCATTGGAGATAGGCACAGAGTATTCCAATCCTCTCTTAATAACTACTGCATGCACAGATTTTCCATGACTTTTGTGTGCTTTTTCAAAACAAGCACTAAGGATACTAGTGTAAGTATAGATGTCTGGTTCAAATCCCAATCTTTGCATATCCAGAAAAAGTTTAAATCCAAGTTCTTCTTTCTCATGAACCAAGTAAGCAGCTAGCATGGAATTCCACGTTACCAAATCACGCATGCTAACTGCATCATCAAACACTTTTCTAGCATCTCCTATTGAACCACACTCTGAATATGAAGTTATCATCGCATTGCACACAGTATTATCACATGCCAGCCCACGTTTTATAATCTTGCCATGAATTTGAATTGTCAGCTTATAAAACTCAATATCATCAAGCAAAGTAAGAAGTGGAGCGTACGTGCCATCGTCAACCTTCACTCCCTCCTTCTCCATGCAATCTAAAAGCCAAAATACAGTGCTACGATCACCCATTTGTGAAAAGCCAGCAATCAAAGCATTCCATGAGACAGAATTAGGTTCTGGTAAGCATTCAAATACCATGTAAGCATCTCCAACCTTCTCACACTTGGCATACATATCCAAAAGAGCACTCCCTGCATACACATTTTCCTCATACCCCATCTTAACAATCATCGAGTGTAGCTGTTGGCCAACCTCAAGTCTATAAGCGGAAGCCACACCCTTAAGTAAACTCCCAAAGGTATAGCCATCGAAATCAAAACCGCATCTTTTCATGTCTTTCACAATTTCGAATGCAGTCTCCAAGTTCCCACAATTTACATACCCAGCAATCATCGTGTTCCAAGAAACAGTGTCTCTGTGGAGAACTTCGGCGAACAACTTGCGAGCAATATGTAACTCTTTGCATCTTGCATATGCGTTTAGGATTTTGTTGGCAGTGTAAACATCGGCGAGAGTCCCCAACTTGATAGCGCAACAATGGGTTGTCAAAACCTTGTAAAACGCGTAAGCAGAGCTCTCGAGGAGTGAGTTCAACGGCCTCTTCATACATGGGTAACTGTTTTGTTCTTACCGATAAACTGTTCCTCAAGCGGACAGAGCAGAGACAAGGTCCTTTTATGGGTCAAACAGCCCTTCGAGCTTTAGGCTTTATTTTGGCCTTTTGGGCCTGCACCGCAGCGACCGACTCTTTCTTACTCGGGCCAGATCATGTCCTTTAACTTTGCTCTGGATGTGATTATGGTGTGAATTAATCCTGCTCTTTTCTCTGTTCCCTGCCGAGTTAGATTCATTTTAACAGAAGAAGAAGGAATTCCTTTTAATTTGATCGAACTAGTTCCAGGAAATGATTAGATTTCTCCAATATATATAAGTCTAGACGAAACCAACATCAAATTAACATATGTAACCTGACACTGTATGAACACTATACGTATATAGACACTGTTACAAGCATAAGAGCCATTATTTGTACAGTAAGACGAATAATATCGTTTTGATGCATGCTGAACAATACCCAAAGGTTTTTTTTTTTTTTGGGTTTATATCTTCACCCATTAATGAGCAAATGAACAAGACTGCCGGATTTCCCCTTCATCATCTGTCTTCACTCCGATGGTTGTGAGCTTCAAGAATGACTCCCCCCAACTCCGGAAAAAGCTTTCCTGATCGTTTGCAAAAGCTTCCACTTGTTTCCTCGTTCTTCCATCCTTTACAAGAACAGAATCTGACTGAAACAACCCTCTGTGGGCCAAGAGATTGGTATAGTACTGATTATCGAACGCCAAGGATGTCTCGGGATCATTGCTGACAGTGGTAGATGTGCTTGCACCTGCTGGACACTTTTTCATAAGCTCTTCTGCGTAGGTACTGTCCAAGGATGTGTCAATCAGCGTCAGCTTTCCCTTGGAGTCCTGTCGGAATCGATCGCTGAATGCATTACAGTGAGCTAGTCCTATTGTATGAGCACCTGTAAAGCCAAAGCATGAAGCCATTAAAGCATCTAGCAGAAACAGAAAGCAGCAGTCACGTCTTTTTTTATCTTACAGTTTCAAGTGTCGGTGCCATTTTTCCATTCTTCAGATCCCAAACTAAGAAAACTTTTCAGCAAAATTTAAAGAGTATATAGTCTTTTTTGTCTTTGGTTAGATATATATATTAAGATATTAGTTTATGTCTGCATTTATAATTTAATAAAGAGGGAAGAAAGAAAGGGGATAACGGCTATTGACATAAATTTGTGCTGCTTGCAACTGGTTTCATTATTTAAATACCTGATAGCGTAACCAGGTCATCCAGAGACAAGCCTTTAGAGCTGAAGAGCTTTGTCATCTCATCCATGGTAAAACTTGTATCTACAATATTGGGCCTGACATTTGCAGCGTTGGATATCCTGCCATCTCTCCTTCCTGTTGGAATCTGAACTGAAGGTCCACCAGCCTGTTTCCAGGATCGCTATGATTAATCACTTAACCGAAAGATGGTGAGGAAGGAAGTCAAGGGAACAGTGATTTAAAGAGTAAAAAATGAAGATGGGGACTCGAGATTTTACAATTGCAACTGCATCTCTTGCAGCCAAAGCAATAATATCAGCACAAGAAACAGTTCCTGGACAGAAAATTTCGAGCACCCTTTTAGCTGAATCAATAACTGAAAACCCTCCGAGAGAGGTGTTAGCTGGATCAGTTCGCTCTGTCCCATTTCCTTGTAATAGTACTGACGCATCACAACCCTGAACATGACAGTAGCAACCATTATTTGGATTTTGGAACGGCTGAGTCAAAGATTTTCTTTGAATTTTTAATCACTTGATTGAGAATCATGCAACTTTCAAGGTTATAAGGCAGTTGACCATTTGGTTTATTGATTGGTGCATGATCCTTGCTTAAAAAGTAAATTTCGAATCCATCTTCCCCTAAACCAAAAAAAAAAAAAAAACTTTCAAGGTGACGAGGTTTTTTAAAGCAATATTGGACTTACCTCCACGAAACAGTCATGGAACAACAGGCGCAGTAGTTTCCCAGGGATGGTTGGATCGGCAGAGGAAGCTGATCTCACTGTGTTGCTAACCATGAACTCTGCACCTGGACATGAAATTGCATAGAAGTTGAAAGAGAGGCTAGCGTGGGAAGGAGAAACAGCAAAAGAGAACACGACAAGTATGAGAAGAGTGCAGAGATTAGATGTTGAGGAAAAGACTGCAATTTTCGTCTCCATCGAGGCCCTGATTGTCTAGCGTAAGTGCACAACTATTACTGCGTTGGCCTTTGGTCCTTCATACTGATACATTTCGAGTAAGTGGCGGTCAACTGGCCAAACGTTGTCATGCTCCATGAATTTCCTCTATTTAAAGCTGCATTTATGGGATTAGCTGCTGTCAGAGGGGTAGATGATGCATTTAGTAACGTCTCGCCAAGCTCCTTCAGAGGATCATTTAAGACCATTGCAACTTCCTCCAGGCATTCTCCGAAATAAAAGATACCAAAACTAAACAATTATAGTAGTTAATAATTTGTGAACACGATACTGTACAACACTATAAGATTTATAAGATTTCTATTCTCATAACGGCGTGTACAGTGTGAAATACAAGATTTCCGTTCCCGTAACAGCCTGTACAGTTGATAAGTTGATATCACTATCCTGCAAGCACTGTTTCTGGTTTGAAGATTTAAACAGAAAAATGTATGCATTGCACCCTCCATCTATCCAAGTTTCTTCTACACGTTTTAGTCTCTCATACATGCTCGAAGTCTCAAACAATGGAAGACAGATTGAGAAAATGAGCTGGATTGGGAGAGTGGGTTTGGATCTCAAGCAAAGAAAGAAGTACTGTTTACAAAGGATCTCAATGCAGAAGTAAATTGGAGATTGGATTAACCAAAAACGACTGCAAAAGGAGTGTCGGTGACCACCACAAACATTGCTTGATTGGCCGATTCCTAAACTGATGGTACTATTTTCATGAACAGATCAGTTTCCTGGATTACACTTCCTAAAATTCAAAGCTCTTAATACCACTGGAAATAAATGGATAATTATCATGTTTTAGAAAATCAATAGTTTGGAGGATTCCATCCAAAATTGGTTTAAAGTTGAAATAAATTCTAAGTTCGTTGGTAAAATTTTAACCTGTAACCAGTTCTTCCTCCCCCGTTTCGCAGTGTTAGCATCATGAAAGGGTGGGCTCCAGAGAGAAATTTCAACTGCTGACAATTTGCTGGCAGTATCTTACATAAGGATGGTAAGCATGGTGCAACTGATTTTGCATCTCCCTAGATTTGGCAACCATTGGAAGCTCTCTGTAGAATATAATCCATCGATTGGGACTGGTCGAGCAGCACGATTCAATCGAGGTGGAGGCATGTGCCACTGATTCGGGGGGAAAAAGGAGCTGGGGCAGATTTTTTCTTCTGTTTGCATCATACCCTTGGCAGAAAATAATAGATAATTCCCCAAGTTGGAATTCTATGAATTACCAGAGGATATGGATCAGTTCCTCTTTGCCATCTTTCTTGCAGGATATTAAACCAGGTATGAGAAATTACTTGGTTATCCAACAAAAAGACTAGTGAAAAGTTTCATTTCTCGGATAATCTTGACCATGACAACACAGCTCCGCCACAGCTGCTGTAAATACAAGCGTATAGACTGAAAGATACGACCATTCTTTGCTAGTATTATGCTTTTAGTACTTCCTAACAGGAAAAATGGAGTCATTCGGAAGTGAAACCACAAAAGAACTGAACCAGAGGATTAAATCTGGTCTTCAAAATGCTAAAAGCTTTGAGCTTAAGAACACTAACCCCTGCTATTTAGCAGAGAATTCGCCACTTCCAGTATAATCACTTTCTAGGAGTACTTGCTGTTGTTATCTTTGTCAAACAAGGATGCCACATTTGATCGAAATAATAGATACCTAGAGATCAGAGGATCCTGTTAAGACTAGCAAAACCAAGTTTCACCATCCTGGAGAGGTAAACCAAGGAATGTCACAAGATCCAAATGAATTTTCTTAATTGATTTATGCACCTTCTCTAACTCTTCTAACTCAACGCCCTTAGGCCTTAAAGCACCCAACTTTAAGGGCAATGCAAGAACTTTATACATGTTCACTAACCCAAAGTAATGCAAGCATCACCATTAAAGACCAAGAAGCAAACTTGGCAAGCAGCGACAAACACAATCAAACAGCTTTTAACATATATTAGTATTTAACTTTGAAACATTCTGAATTAGTCAAATACCAAGTACAAGGTAAAGTAGCAGATACTAAGATTCCCATAAGCTAAGAAATCGACCGAAAAACATTAAGCACATAAAAGTAGCAGATAGATTCCCATAGCAAAAAGTGATCTGAAACGAGAGGCTGCAAATTCAAGAGACAACAACGCGGCCAACAACGGGGTACTTAGCTTCGAATTTCTTGACCCAATCGTTAAGGACATCGATCTCCTTATCGGAGAGGCCATCGATATTGGGGCAGACATCTTCTTCGTTCTTGCTCATCTTTCCAAGTGCTCTGCTGGCGTCTTTGCCTGCGAACAAGGCGTAGGCGCCGCCAGGACCGTAGAAGGATTTGCCGGCGGTGACGTCGTAGATAACGCCTTTGACTGCAAGGTAGATGGGCTTTGATGGGTCCGTGCCGTTAAATTGGCTAAGCTGCTGGGGTGTCAAATCCATTGAAGGTTCGGTAGGTGTGCAGACCACGAAGCTGAAACCAGAGGAAGGAGACCAGAGTGCTTTTGCTGCTCCTAGTTTGCTTTGGTTTTGGTTACCGATATACTCGAGTCAAGCTTGACACGTGTCTCGTTTATGCTCATTTAATTTTACAATAATATTAAAATAGAATTCATTTTAAAATATCTTAAAATTCTTAACAATTAGAAAAATATATGATTCGAATGACAAGATATTAACATCAATACAATAAATTAATTAATTAATTAAATAATTCAACGAAGACGCTGAAATATATAATTATCAAATAATAATAAACATATTTGATTGCCATCTTCTTATCCCAACCAAAAATAAAATGAAAAGGCAAAATTATCCTCTTGCAGAATTTTTTTTGTTGGTACAATAATTATTTCGATAATAGCATTCTTTCACGACGTTAGCACCGCATGGGACTAAACTTAAACTTGCCAACATGGTGGCAGAGAGACCGAGACAGGGCGCGAGCGTCCTTGGTACAATCATTTTATTTGACCGAAATAATTCAATGGCCATCAAGGATATAACTAATTCCTAACTAAAACTAAGTAAACTGTTGAATTTGCAAAGATTCAGAATCCTCAAAAATTGCCCAATCTTGTGGTTTGGAGAAAGAAGAATTATATCACCACAATAACAAGAAAAAAAATTGTTACCTTGAACATAATTTTAGATTTTGGATGTTAATCCACTAGCAACTCATCTGAAATACAAACAAAGCTAAGTCTCTTAATCATGCCATACTACAGCTACACAGTTCATAAAATTTTAAGATAAAATCTAAGGTGGTGGTGTTCTCTATCTTGAAAAGAAATCAATATAAACTTCCAAGTTCCGCCAGTGTTCATAAGTTACTTCCGCTTGCCACCTCCAGAAATTGGTCAGAGAATCGAAGATGAACAAACCGTGTTTATCACAGAGGAATAACCCCACCTGAATATTCTACCTCCTGAGAATTTGATCAATTTAAAGCTAGAATTAGTCAAATGATCCATATAAAACCATCGATAAGAGACAGCATTAGACACAGTTTCATGAAAATTGTATCCACATAAGTTAAATACTATATGAACAGTTTTATTAAGTTTAGGCACATGGATTAAAAGGCATTAGTGAGCACCTTCTCTCCCCACTAAAATGAAATTTATAATGAAATAATCACAGGAAATATCAAATGATAATTGCTTAAGATGGTTTGAGATGTTAATTATGGAATTTTCATAAATCCAGAGCCACTAGCACTTGCATAGCCTTATTCTTATCTGCCAAATCCAACATCATCAGATGTTACTTTTGATTTGATGAAATATTTCATTAGTCCTGCCCCTTCCCCTCCCCCTTCTTTTTCACTTAAAATCCTATTGCCAAATTGTCCTGAATTCTTTAGGAACAAGAACTGAACTGAACATAAACTTTGCAAGAAGGAAAAAGGAAGAACCGATCAACCTGAGCAGGGGGTAAGGATGACACCCAGTCTGATGCATGTGTTGGAAGAAGCCCCAAAGTGTTAAGCTGCCAAGACCAAAGAAATCAAAGAGGAATATGCAAATATTAGATAACTTAGGTTTTGTCCCCTTTCTTTCTGTCTAATAATCTTTAGAGGTGAAAATCCATTAGGAAGTGAAGAAAAGGAAACTGCATCTCACCTTCCAAACACCAAGTGCTAAACCACCCAAATTAAGGGCAATGAAAAGCAACTTAGGCCCAAGAAGATCTACTTTCTTGTCTTTGTAAGGCTCAAAAACTGCAAAATCAAAGTGAAATTTGAATGAATCAACTTTTAAGTGGAACTTGCACAACCCTAACATCTGAAAAAAATAAAATCTAGCCTTTGGGGGCATTTGGACGGATGCAGGTTGCCTTTCTTATGTATCTTATATACTTTACAAGAGGGAAATCAGCTATCGAGCCTAGACAGAAAGGGAGAAAAATGCCAAGCATATATGGAGACAAAAACATTGAAGATTCTATAGAAGCAAATTAGATAGGTTTCTTTTGAATACTTAAGTGGCATTCATTAGTACCTTATGGTTGTAAGTATTTCATTCTCAATTAGGGTATCCTACCCACCTTAATCTTTCTACTTTTGACTGTTTCACCACTATCTTGAGTACAAAGTAAATAGAACAAGTCATGAAGGATAAAGAACATAAGAAAAGACAACAATAAGCCAAAAATACAGGATAAGAGAAAATTTAATACTAGAGGTCAGCTTACCCTTCCCAACCCCTTGAAGAGCACTAACAGGTTGCCAAAGTGCTGAAAAAGTGATACCAATGCTAAATAGATGCACTGTACTTCCAGCCATCCACATCATGAAGCCCATCATTAGCAAATTCTTAAAAGGTGCTTGTGCCACTTCCCAAGCTTTCTGTTCAAAAATAAAAGAAATATCATCTTAAATAACATATTTTGATCAGTTACATCTTGTAGTAATATATGTCTGTTTTTGCCTTATGAACCTAATTGCCAAAACTTAACTATTACCTAAAGGAACACCTAAACCTGCTAACAAATTCAAGGATATACTCAATCTTCCCAACAACTACTATCTCAATATGATGCATCAATCAATCACTAGACCTCAACCATGCACCAAGAGAAGACATCTCTGCTTTCCCCTCACCTCGATGTACTCTAAAGTAGCTAAACTCAAATGCAATTTAGGGTCGCACATACATGAAAGACACAACATTGATGATCCATGCATTCTGGTCAAAATAGCTTCTGGCTTGCTGCTTTGCCCCAGACCTATACACGTTCTTTTACGAATAACATTTGCATTGGATATAACTGTATAAATGAACTCTCATATACACTTATCAGTGAATGTCAGGCGAATCCGCCATGTCTTACTAGATAAAACTCAGATGCTGAAACTCAATTCCAAATGTTCTTTGTTGCACATTATTCGACGAATTCATATGCCTATACATCTATTACACTTATTCACGATCTGCAATGGTAATTTCTCAGTTAAATTCATTAGAGAGTAGTCCAAATTCTCCATAATCAACCCATATATCTTCACAAAGTTGAAAACTTCAAGTCTTTAAGATCCAAAAGGAAATCAATTTAATTCCTTAATTGATCATCTCCTTACTTTTCTCTGATACCAAGTAGACTATATGGAAAATTAAAACACAGATTTGAAAATTAAAAGAAAAAAAAAAGGTGGGGGAGGTACCTGAGCTTTCCAATTGGCTTCAGCATCCTTCTTTTGGCGACTGACAGCCGAATCGTCCTGCCAAAATACAAAGTTTAACCTAATAAAATTGAGAGATAATTCATTTAAGAAGAAAATAAAAAGAAAAGAAAGAGGGGAACCTGATCCATAGAGGCACGAGAGAAGCCGGGAGGATCGGGGATGTCACGAGAGGAAGGAGCCGTTGAATTGTCGGAGAAATCAACGGCCCATCTCCGGCCGGACCCCATCACTCCTTTTCCCTTCTCCATCTTTGTCTGTCTTTTCTATTTTGTTTGTTTGTACGTGACGGACACTGCTACAGCAGCTCTTATATCAGTTAAGATTACCGAAAGGCGAAAGGGAGAGAGCCCCCTACCAGACCGGTTGCGTTGCCTTGCGGGGTTTGGTACTGGGCTTGGGCTACTTCATATTGGATTTGACTTCAGATTAAAAAATTTTAAAAATTAAATTAATCAAATTGTAATAAAAATTAATCAAAATTAATTGAATTATAATAAAAATCAAAATCGATTTATTTCGATAAGTTTAATTGTTATTTCATTTTTTGATGTATATTTTTAGATATATTAATAATTTTTTATATAAATATATATTTAAAATATTTAGAGATAAATTTTATAAACATTAATAATATTATATAAATAATATATTATTAATCATGAATTTTAAATAATTTGATAATAAATTTGAATGCTAAAAATCAACTAAAATAATCGAATAAAATATCCTTTTAACCCATTAATATTCAAAAAGGGATCCAAATTAACTAAATTGCGTCAATTAATCATTATTTTGTTTTGAACCGAGTATTACTCACTTGTAAATACCAAAGTAAAAAACTTTTATTATTGATCTTTAATATTTTACTTAATTCTAAGATTGATAAAAAGTAAACTTCATCAAATCTTTGTAATAAAAGAACATTTTTAAAGGGAAAAGATCCAAGATTCAACAGCTCTAATTTATTATTTTATCTTTAATTAAAATCTTTGGCTAAGCTAGTATTGTTCGTGTTTTTTTTCATGTAAATAGTGTCAAATTACAACGAAGAACACTCGAGGAATCCAAGCTCTTACAGTCATGCTATTACATTGTTATTTGTTAACGTTTAGCTCCTCTGAAACTCAGGAGTGACTACTACAACTCCGGTTTACCGGAAAACTTGTCCGAAATGTTGGCTAGAACAAAACCTGCAAAGACCTGTGTCGGAAGAAAAGTGGCAAAACAAGTTAAAGAAGATCAAGATAGTTGAGGGCTGAAAAGTGATTATAGTTCCATGTTTTGATCACCGGGAAAGGAACTTTCGGTTGTTTTCTCCCCCGAGTAAAACGGAACAGCATACTGGGTTTTGAACGAACATGAGAAGCAAGCTACCTGAATGCAGCCGAAGATGTAGACTGCAGAGAAGTGACGGCCGTGTATAACCATGTCAGCTAACATCGCGATGGGAATTGTCAATGACATTCCTAGTGTTGCAACTAATGGAGTTGTCCAAACCACAGAGAGGGCCCTGCATCATTTGTTAACAGAATAAAATTTCAAACACATTTTCACAACAACATCAACATGTCTGGGATTGATTGGGTCGAGTTATTATGGTTCAACAGCTATCCAAGCAATGAGCCAAGTCCGTAATCTCACATTGTTCTTGGATATGGATTAAGGGGATGGGAAAAGGGTTCATGATTTCAAGTCATGGTGGCATTCAACTAGTTCAGAAGTGAAAGGAGGCTGCTCTACATACCAGAAGTAGTCTGACAGAACACTCCCCACAATGCCATTAAACAGAACTACTTCCCCGACAGATGCCGAATGTGGAAATGAGAATGGAGGTTCTATCCCCACAGCATTAAGTGGCCACACTGCACATAGATGACAGAACTGTGTGAATTCGAAGGAAAAACTGTTGGCACAAACGCTGAAGATGAGCATTTGACCGAAGATTCCAGCAGCACAGGCAAACGCAAGCCCTCACATCTTGGGAGAAACGAGAGAACAAACATGCACTTAAGTTACTTGAAATATAAGGAGATTAATAGATTATTTACCGAGCCACCAAAGGCCGAGAAGAGTGAAGAGACCAATGTATCCAAAAAACTTTTGAACATCAACCTTCTCTCCTTCTGATCCAGCAGATTTCTTGAGCAGAACTGCATAAATGGACCAGTAGGTGGATACAGAGTAGAAAAGCACGGAAACGATCTGACCAAATAAAATTGATTATAATCATGGTTGATTCTAGATACATCAAGAGATCCTACCTGTAAATAAGCCATATGAAATTGCTGAAAGAAGACCAAAAATGTCTCCTGTGATGCAGTGCCTTCTAGTCCTGGGAAACATGAACATAACATGATTCCATAAAAGAAGATGATCATGAAAGAAAAACCCAAAAACCATTATAGCAGCATTATTATCAATTGCAGGAATCATAGCCTAAATAATTCTCGAAGAAGGAGCATGCAAAGATTATGTGAAGAGTGTCTGAGGCATTTCAATATTCAGCAATTTGATGGGTGCTTCCTATAAGCAACCTGAACATTATACAGCATTAATTTATGCATCTCTAGTATATTTTATGTATTATAAAGGAATAAAGAAGTATCGGCAAAGAAATGTTATACATTCTTGGTAGAACTAGATAAGAAAGACCCAACTCACTCAGAGACGCTCAGCATTTCATCTGACGCCCATGTTTTGCCGACCGTGGTCATGGCAACACCTGCCATGCTAATAAATACAGCAACCACTTTTGCAACATTTATAGTATCCTGGCCAAGAAGAGCCCCAAAGAAGAGTGTAAAGAGCCCTGAAGTAGAGGTTAGGACAGTTGTACTAGCAACACTAGTATTTGCCAGAGCAGAGTTTGATAAATACTGCAAGATATAAAGCAACCATATATTAGTCATGCATTCGGATAAATGCACCATGCTTGCAATCTTATCCAGTTCAGATTACTCAGATTATATACTAATTCAAACTAGGCAACAGATGTCCACAAGAAGATATCCCAAGACTACTTGCTTCGGTATAACCTAAATCAGCCCCCTCACGAATGTGTCCTGACAGCCAATGATTCTAACAGGAAGATTAAGATAAAATGATGTTACCTCAGTTATAAACCATATTGGAGTTAGATATAAACTGCACTTGGCAATTTCCCATGAACTCAGTCCACCACCATGTTCAGGCAATTGAGGTTCATCTTTCTCATTACTTGAGTTGAGAGGCTGCCCCTCTTCTCTTTCACTAAGATCCTTGTCAGTTATCAAGCAGCTTCTGAGGTCAGCTTCTGCACTGTGGGGCAAGTCATTGATCTTAAGAGAAATATCGGGCCCAATCGAAGTGCTAATTACGGAGCTGCCTTCGTAGAGGTTTCTAAATAAATTTGCATCAAATAAGTTCCAAATCCAATCCTTTAAAACTGCTATGGGTATATAAACCACCATAAGAGACACACCAAGGTAAGTGAGTGCAAATGGTTGTTTGTACTCAGCGAAAATCCTCTGAAACAAGTAATCAGTTTTAAGTTAAAAATTTATGATAAAGATAGAAACAAAAGAAGGACCATGTCCAGGAAAGCTGTGTAAGAAGAAAAGTTGAACAAACCTCTTTGATGCTACTTATACAGAGGCAAATCAAATGAAATATCTAATCTTCAATCAATACTACCCAAAGATAAATATCAATCAAGATACTCAAAAGGACCTAACATGAATCCTAGCTTCAGAACTTTAAACAAAATGTTCTTAGAAAGCATGGAGTACTGAGAATCAATGAGCTATATATCTCAGGAAATAGTCATTAAGAAACACAGCAATAATTTAGCTCCTGTCACGTTCGAACACACAATTCATTTAGTTTTTCTTTTCAATTCCAAACATTTCTTGGTAACCAAATAATTCCCGGAGAGCTTAAGGAAAACAGAGCATAATAAATAGACAACAAACCTGTGTTATCTCTGCAGATGCAACCCATATAAACACAACGGTGCCAATCAAACCTAACCCAGCATTATACCTCCAACCCATCACCTAAAACACCAAACCAAAACGCTAGACACTGGAAATTTGATCCAAAAAGATTGAGCTGAATTGGCCTTGAATTTGCTATATCAAATCCTAAAAAGCTATATCTTTTGTATCATTCAAATATTTTGAGCTGAATCAGGGGACAATTTTGAATCAGTGTAACCAACTGGTGCGTGAATGACAAGGTATAAGTCTTGAATTGAAGTTATCGGCTTTCTTTTCTTTTTTATTTTCTTTTTAATGGGATTTATTTATTTATTTATTTTGTTTTTGCCGTTAGAGTCAGCAGGACAAGACCGTGAGAGTGACAAGTGGTTTCATGTCAACGAAAGGATCGTTAAAAATCTGGGGGTTGAAGCCGATGACGTGGCGTTTTAACTCCGCGGAACCTTTAAGAAGGGGGAGCTGGAAGCGGTCACAGGATCTGTGGGTCCCATTCATCTCGAGCCATGTCAATGGTCCAAGCACACGTGAGCCCTTTGACGTGGCAAGACACTTGCGGTAGGCCCTTACTCTGTTCTCTTGACTGTGATCTTAATGCTTTATCAGTTTGTCCTTGCCTGGAACATTGTAGTTAAGGAAACAGCAGATATTTTCTCAGCAAATTAATGGAATGCTTAAATCATATGATTTTGTTTTTCCCACTGGAATTATGTTGTACAGGAAAATTGGGGTACAAAATTTCTCTGTCTAACAAGCTCATGAAGATCATGGACAATCTTGAACACAGCCTCAGGCCTTGCCAACTTCAAAGCATTTTGTGACATGGCCTTGAGTTCATCTGCTTTGGGTCCAAACCACTGGGCAACAATATTAGCTATCTCTTTTGGTGACTTGGAAAATTTCCCACATCCATTTTCCACCACATAAGGAACATTTCCAACCTCCTGTAAAAGCCAAAACAAGACTTTCTTAAGTTTTCTTGACAAAAGTTAAAACTCCAATACAAAAGTTATATTTCAACACTCACATTGATCTTCTGATATAATTTAACCCAACATTATGAGGTAGAGACTAGAGAGTACAGACAGAAGTGAGGAAAAATGTTAGAAATTTAATGTTGGGGATGGGGTGTAAGAACTAGGAACATTTTGTTCTGGATCTCCCATCATTTCTCCTTCCGCTTATACCATATCGGTGGCTAAAGCAAACTACTCATAAAGGTAAGGTGTGTCAAACTACACGGTTTTCCTACAAGATCTGGAAAGTTATAGAGAAAATCACCTGGCAAGTTGTACCAGTAAAACATAGTTTCAAGAGAGTGAGATATAGAATCTGTTGGCAAAGGTAATTTTGCCAACCCCAAAGGAAAGATTTCTAGGAGGAGGCAAAGTTGCACATATGCTACTGGCTCTTCCAGTCACAAATACAACCTTGTGTATTGTGATGATCTATACCATCTAAGGCATGGCATTAAATTAGATGTCATTTGCTTCAAAAAAGTATATGACATTCAAGTATACACAGGGCAAAAAAACCTATAGACCATCTTCTGTGTAAACTTTAGTTGCTTACACTCTCTTTTTCCTTTTTTACTTACAGCTGATAAGTAAATCATATGGGTGCACAAGAAACAGGAAATATAAAAATTATAATACCTTTTAGATTTCAATATGTTTTAGCCTAGTTTAGCTATTTACTGTAGTCAACTTATTTATTACATTTGATAAATTAGGGATACTCATCTTAAGCAAGACTAAGAACAGAAGTACAGTATTTAGATAATTGAAATATGGTCTAGATAATAATTGCAAAATGCAGCTAGGAAGAATACCTGCCTCTTTCCCCCCAAAAGCCAACCTTTTTTTAATCTACTTCAGAAAGATTACATCTAAAAGTGAAAAAAAAATAAAGAAAGAAAAAAGAAAACTTACCTGCCCAGCAATGTAGTCATTCAAAATTATAGGAAGACCTCGTATCATAGCCTCAGCAATAGTCCCTGGGCCCGCCTATTGAAGCAAAAGTCATTCAAGATTAAGAAAATGCATTACAGGCATCCATATATCATTACTGCCATCAGAAAGTTACCTTTGTAATAATGCAGTCGCAAGCACCCATGCATTCCTCCATTTTAGTGACAAATCCCTTGACCTATAAGATTGCGCGATATCAGAAAAATATCATATGCATGTGAGTCTGTGAATATGTATCTGCGAATATAAAGGAACATCATATGGCCTATATGAACCTTCTTTTTATCACAAAAGTTGGGAAATGGTTTGGCATGCTTAATGCAGATAGACATATGCTATAGAAATCTGTAAAAATTTAGAATAAGTTTATCATATATTTACACTAGTTGAAGGAGAATATAACAAAAGTCTTCTCATGGTTCTTGAGAAAGGCATGTGCATAGGAATTATAAGTAGAAGTCTAGAAGAAGATGTAGCTGTCCAAAGTACCCTTACATATTAAAAACTGAAGAACAATCAATACCTGGACAGGAATTTTCCAATCAATTGAAAGCAATTTGCTGGCAAGCTTTTTGTTACGGCCACAAATCACAAGGATTTGACCTAGTGGCTCCCCAAGGTTCTCATCATATAATGCATTTCCAAGTGCACGAGCAGTAGCCTCAATGGGCCCCATTCCTTCCCCTCCTCCCATCAGCAAAACAGCAGGAAGATCCTCATCCATTCCTAATTCTCTCCTCAGCTCAATCTACAATTATCAAAAACGAAAATTTTCAGTATCCTTTGATCCAATCAGACAAAGAAAGATGAACAGACATAGAGATCTCAATGGAGATAATAAATTCAATCATAATTGCAGTAGCACATGAAACAAAAATTGGTCAAACAGAAATCTGCAAAGTGAAAAGGAAAATTAATTGCGGCAACTGAATTGAATAAACTTGTAGCATCAAGACTTTTGTCCATGTGTGCAAAAGTTGGCAACAATAGTTTACATCGAAGAATAAAAGTCAGATTGGCATAGAGAATATGATAGTTCATTAGTTTGAAAGGTAATTACCTTTGGCCGGACAGGCTTCACAAAAGAAGGTCGCACTGGAAGGCCATAAACCTTAATTTGGGATGGTTGAAGTCCAGCTTTTAATGCCCTTTTTGCTACTTCTGCTGTTGGGCAATAGCATCTTGTTACAAGCTTATGAAACCTAAAAAAAATTACATACATGACTGAAATTACACCAAGAATAAGTGGATTGAGAAGTATGAAACTAAGATGCAGAACTAACCATGTAGGATGACAGGTGCTTAAGTCTGTGACCACTGTGGTAAAGACTATCTTCTTTAGTAGACCCTTTGCCCTCAGAATACGAAGTGGAACATGTTGCATCAGTGGATGTACGCTGATAATAATGTCTGGCTGGTATTTCATCAACCCTTTGGCAACCTCTCTACAATAAGAATACAAAATAACAAAATCAAAATCAGATAAGTACATGCCCTAAAACAGATGCATGTCCTTCTGTCTCTATGCATTCACAAAAAAATCAAAGCTCAAACAAAAAGAAAAGAAAAGAAGTTGATAACTTGAGTCATACGAGAATGGTAAAACAAATCATAAACTAATTTCTTGCAAGGCTGACAATCTTTATTCTGTTTCATTCACATATCTTCTCACATTAGATCAAAAGAGTTGACAGAGTCATTGATAAAAACTTGTTGAATGGTGCTTTGTTATGAAGCACAGCATAATTAGCACTAC
This sequence comes from Theobroma cacao, assembly GCF_053813885.1. Taxonomy (NCBI): domain Eukaryota; kingdom Viridiplantae; phylum Streptophyta; class Magnoliopsida; order Malvales; family Malvaceae; genus Theobroma; species Theobroma cacao. The sequence continues at coordinate 687,805 of NC_142647.1, forward strand.
AGAAAAACAATCTAAATGCATCTATACCAAGAAGACCACAAATTCTCACCTAGCAATGAATGTTGAAGTTGCAGCAAAATTAGACTGATGTACCACCCGTGGAGCAGTTCCATAATACGTCATTTTCCACAATGATCCATGTTTCACCAAGAAGTTATAGCTCTTGGGTAATTGATTAAATGGCCAGGGCGTATGTTCAGACCACAAATCCGTAACAAATACCTGCAATACGCCATTGTTAAGATACATAACAATGATCAATGAACAACATACGCACCCAGTAATTCTTATCCCCTAATTGTTCAACCACTTGCGAAGAATTGTACAAACATAAAGACAAATAAAACTGAAATAAACCTCCTTTAATGTAGTCCCAGTTAATCAAAACAACACTAACACTGCAAAAGTACTGATAAAAGAAGTAAACCTTCTTAATTTATGCATTTTGTCCACATTTTCTTTGCCACCAAATAAAAGGAAACTGACCTGATAATCGTCTCCAAATTCCGCATAAAAGGCAGCCTTAATAGCTTCAGCGGAGGCTCTATGACCCCCACCAGTATCACTCATCAAAATCAAAACTTTCTTGGGGGTCTCAGCTCCAACTCCATTCAAAGGCAAACCTTCAACCTCCAAAACACCACCACCACCATCTACTCTCAACCCATTGCTATCCTCAGAACCAACCCGAACCGAAGCGAACCCAATCGGGATTCTATCGCAGTGAAATTTAATCACTCTATTGAACTCATTCACGATTCTCCTAACACTCGAAGAAACGCTGTTCCGAGCACCCAAACTGAGTGAAGCAGCAGCTGTAACTCTACGCCTTCTCTGAGAAACTGAACCTCCGAACCCCGAAAAATACATGTAATTTGGCTTAAACGAATAGAACCCATCTGAATTTGAGCTATAAAAACTCTTGTTGAATGCTAAGTGACCCAATTGAGTCACGAGATCGAAAGCAGGGCTCGATTCTTGGGTAACCACGGAGGGGTTTCGCATTTTGGAAAGCTTTTTCCTAGTTGCAGAGTCGATGAGAAATAAGTTAAAAACAATTTAATCCATACTAGTCCTTATCACAAATAAGAACCAAATTTCATCTATTTATATGAAAATCTAATGGTGTTTCCGTAGCCACAGAGTTAGGATTTTGTAAGTAGATACCGAGAATCGAAACCAAAAATGCTTTATTGCTGCTGCTGCTGCTCACTCTCTCTCTCTCTCTCTCTCTCTCTCTCTCTCTGCCTTCGACAATAACCAGACCCACGTTTCTTGGGTTGGGTTTGGGTTTGCCAAGTTAGCTCCGGTTTGGTTCGTCCACAAGTTTCATGTTTGGTCCCCCTCGCCGCACTCTACGAGCCACATCAGACATCAAAGTCCACCTCAAAATAATCAAAACCAAACGATTTAATTTATGCCAAAAAAAAGAAAATGTTCCGGCTTTTGCACTACAGAGCATTCACATTCCATTTGACCCATTTACGTGTCTTTCGGGGTTAGGCGGCCCTGACCACTTTCCATTTTGTTTCCCAAACTTGGTCGAGCCGACCATCTTCCTTCACGTGCTTTGCGTTAGCTGATGGGCTTATCATCAATTTGGGTTCATTATCTTTCTAGATCCTTACATACTTTCTCATTCAAAATTTTAAAATGGAACCAATGGATAATCTCGAAATTTGATTAAGTCAACGTATTTTTCTTCATTTGCTTTGATTATGAGTTTATTATCAGGGTTAATTATATTTTTGAATTATCATATATTTATTTATTTTAAATTTTAAAATTAAACTATACAGATCGATTCAATATTTTGACATGTAATTACACATTTGTATTAAAATAATCACATGTATAAAATTATCTAAACATGTGATTAAAAGGTGGAGTCTATGTTAGTTGGATACATGCCTTTCCAATATTTAATCATAAAGAAAAAATAAAAAATCGAGGGTTAAATCTAAATTTACTTTTAAAAATGTCAACTAATTAATACGAGTGAGGATGATTAAGGGATAGGGATAATATTACTCCTTTTATCCTTAGTTACAAGTATTTGTTTATAAAAACGATTACCTCCTCTCTGTCTTGATTTCATTATTTATTTTTATTAGACAGATCACTTTTCTCGATTTTTTTTATTTTTATATTTTTCACATTATAAAATAAGTAAATAAAAAGAAACCCAACTTTCACATTATCCTCGTTTTAATATGACTCAAGTTTGCCAAGTTGACCACAAAAAAACCTAGGTGGTGCCAAGCCTCCGGCCACTAAGTGTTCATATCACCATAGTCACACGCATTCAAAGTTTGCAAAAAAACTTTAACAATTAGATTAGATTTGTTGTTGAAATGTCTAAGAAACAATTAAGCATGTGAATTTCATGCAAACTTAGTCTATATTATTGTGCGAGCATGTGACATTCAATTGTTCATGATAACGACGAGAACCCCACCGTCCTCACCGTCCTCTCCGTCCACCAAATCGATCCTTTGGTGGAACTCCCACTAAGGTTTTGGATATGAAATTTCTTCATTTGCCACATAGCTTGCAAAGCTAAAGCCTCTTTGAACTCCATTGTTGTTGTTATGCTACCAGTTTGTATATGTCACCTTTCTTTCATCATGTTCATCTGAAAAAATTCAATGGAAACATCGTTTGTCAAAATGGGTTTGAGTCATGAAACGACCAAACCATAAACTTGGAGGAGGTTTTGCCTTGAAACCAGGCACTGGCCATGGGCAGGCCATATAGTGGAAAAGGGTTGTGGGCTTTGAAGAAGAGACCCAGACTTTGTGTCTTTGGGCTTGAATAATATATCCTATAATAATATATATTTATATAATATTCTTTCACAATGATGGATGATCAACTTTTCATTAGTCAAACTTTTATACAAAGATTCAAAACAAGGCATTATGATTTCCAACAGAAAAAGTCAATAGTATGAAAAGGGAGCAAGAAGGTATTAAGTTTTTTTTTTTTTTGTTTTTGCACTTTTTCTAGATATAATATGATTCTATACACTCATGATTTATAATAATGGTTCTATGCATTTGAAAATAATAGTAATTGATGTATTAGATAATATTGACAAAAAATAAATGGGCAGAGAAGTTGAATTCTCATCATTAATTAAGATCTCTAACTTTATACTCTACTTTCATTATCTAAGCTAAGCTACATACTGTAGACACATTAAATGTGATTGAAGATAAAGATAGAAATGGGTAACAACAATTATTGAATGTTTGTTATCTTAACAATTATTGAATGTGTATGCATATTTATTAATTACACGTCAAGACTGGATTCTTTGGTTATTGAAAATGACTCTAAGAATGCCATTCACTATGCAAACAGTTATATCAATTGTTCTTTAACGGACGAAACATATGAGATTGAGATGAATTGCATCTTGGGCTTGTCTTTCCAACATATTCTTAGAAAGACGAATTCAATTGCTTGTGGAATAACAAAAACCTAAAGTTATCGTGTTAGGGATTTTTATGATATTTCTAATTATTGGGTTTTTTGGTTTTTGTTTATTTTCTTGCCTTTGGAAGTAAAAAACAAAAAAATCCTTCAATTATTAAAGTGAGTGAGATTCTTCCTTTCCTTCCCATCCTCACAATCCCTTTGGCTTACAACACCAAAAGAGAAAAAGAAAAGAAAAAAAAGAGCAAGGACGCCAATCACATCACCATCGAAGGCAAGAATCCATGCTTGAAACATTGAGCTTCAAGCAATAAAAAAAAAGGAATAGATTTAGGCTCTGGGTCATAGGACATGTCTTATAGAAACAAGACAAGCATATCGCACGAGTGGGGTTAGAAAAATGATAATGGTAAATGAATCTTTGAGTGGTCCAATTTCTTCTCATACTTGGAAATGATTTTACAGGGTGCGCACACACACGTAAAACTTTTTCAGGCATTTTCAAATTTCCTTCTTTCACACACAAAAAAAGCAAAATTAGTGCATGCAAGAAAGTGCTTCTAGCTTTTGGGAAAATGCTCTCATCATCACTCAGCCCCCCTCCCCCTCCCTCCTTCCATATGCTCAAGGCCACTATCTTTAACTAATGTCAAAGGCTTTAATCATAAAGTGGGGAAGCCAGAAATGTTGTCTTGTCCGAATGACAATAACACAGGAATACCCCAGCCCTTTGATGTTCAGCTAACAATCATGGATGTTTCTCTCAATGGGGCATATTTTGATATCTTGCTTGACTTTTGTGTGCCTCAAAGGGATGAGAAAACGCCTTACCTAGATGTTCTTGTCTATGGAAATTTGGGCTTCTAGAGGCTGCTAATAATCCTCAAATTAATCAGAACCTGGAAGACTTGTTAAAAGAGGATTGGGTGATGAAACTCCTTGTATGCTGGCTTTTTTTTTCTTTTTTTTTTGTTAGGAGGGGTTTCGTTAATCACTTTTTATGCTTAAGACTCACTTATTGGCAGACATGACACATTTTCTTTTTTCAAAACTTGAAGGGCCAAATGTACTGTTTCACCACACTATCCCCCCTCTTGCATTAATGATGTTAATTAAAGAGAAGCATATCCTCCAAATCATATTGAAAAAGTTATAACAACGGAATTTTGTATTTATCCTTCAAACATAGTTAGAAAAATAAACTCAATATATTAAAGATGAATCGACAAAAATAATGTTCTTATTTCTCTTAGCTTGCTAATTTTGAAGATTTTAACTCTCCCCAACCTCATAATTTAAACAAAAATCCCATTGTAAAAGTAAAACCATAAGGCAAATTAAGGCTAAGGATAAAACTTGATAAAAACTAGATTAAGTTAATCATTTAACCTGCCCATTTGATTTGTTAATCTAAGTCAAGAACTATAATTATTGATGAGGAAAGAGACACAGCTAGTTAGTTCTATATATAATATTTTAAATAGAAGGGGAAAATAAATAAGCTTGATCTTCATCACCACCATGGCCCATCCTGGTCATGCACGTTAACCCAAATTGCTTCCTTGTAACTTGTAAGACTAAATGAAAGCAAACAATCCACGTTGCTCTCGAGTCCCCATACGACACGCACAATTGCATCAACTTTCTCGTCAACGCCAAGGCCCTAGGTTCAAATATTTCTTAGGAGATGACTTGACTTAATACACTCTATATATATATAATGTAATACTGCGAGTCTTTATCAAAAAGGGCGTAATTTGCCCTTCAAAATGTGAAAGACGAGACCCAGTTTGCAGCTTTGCTTGACAGGTTGTTATTGACTAATAATGAAGCTGCACCAAAGAGGATCTGTCTTGACAGTAATTTGTCTTCATTTATTTATTTATTTTGAACATTCGGATGAGTTTATAAGGAGAATTAATATGGAGCCCAAGCTAAAGCAATCTGATCACGCCAATGTCTAGGAAGACCCACACGTTTAATTTGCGGTGATAGCTAGGATATGCCATGGTGTAAGCATCAAGTGTGGTTCCACGCTGGAAAAATACCGTGTTTTCACTGTTAGGTGTAAATCATTCGAATCAATGGTATTTGAATTGGCATGAATAGAATCAGGAATTTACAAGAACACCGATCAAATCTCTGATCTTCTGGTTCCACAGAAGATTGGATACACAATGAATTATAATATCAAAACAATCCCATTTTAACACCGACACAATCCCTAGCTCATAATCGCCTAGTTGCCCTTCAATCCGCGTAACATTCTAAGTTTCGAATCTTGTTTTTCAAGATTACTAGGGAAACTTGGTTACGTAAAAAGATTTGTTACAATTTTTTTCTTCATGAAAGAGAATTTTTCTTTTTTGGGTCTATTTGAATAGTTGATGGTGTTTGTGTACGCAATGCCATTTTCCAAATTTAAGTCAAACCCAAAGTAGAAAGTGGAGAATAAAAGATGCAATAATTGGACAGACGAGAATTAATATGGAAAAATACGAATCCAAACAAATTTGCTTTAGACCATACAATTCGTTTTGGGTCGTATGAAGTTCAACGCCAATAATGCAGAGAGGAATTGGGAAAACCGCGTGAACAAAGTTGCAAACTCTGTGGATAAATGATATATCAAATTAAGACGCAAGCCCAAGGACTTAATGAATTCATCATTGTTTCTTTGGCTACAAAACAGTATATATATTAAAGTCAAAATTAATAGGAATTTAGCCATTCAACGAAAGATTGAAAACATTAGGATACAATATTTAGACACTTTCAAATTTTGATTAAAATTATATAGAGTTATATTAATTTGATAAATAGACGCTACGTTTTAAAAAAATATCTGTTCCTGGATACATAAGTCTAACCATTAATTAACCGTTAAGGTTTTCATTAATTTGTTGACGTGGTAATATTTTTTTAAACAATTTTACTCTTGTTAAAAATTATAACACTATATAAACCTTTATTTTTCATTTTAAAAAACTTACCTTCCTTCTCCAATCAGATCTAACGTTCTCCGACTAGATCTAAGCTCCTCTCTTTGAGGAGGTGTGATTTGGAGCTTGAGGTCGCGCTAAATCTAGCACTCATCGACGTCGAGAAGTGTCAGATCTGAACACAAGGTGATCGACTTATGTAAAAGAACGTCGTCGGTTGGTCAAATTGTTTGAAAAAAGAAAAAAGTTCAGAGAAAGAGGAAAGAATATTTTAATCTTTTCACTTTTTCTGTTAACAGTGTTAAAAACTTTTAGGATAGAATATTTATTTTTCAAATTAATGAATTATCGTGTTATTATATTCAAAATTTGAAAATGTCTAGATATTTTACCTAAAATATTAATTTTCCTTCATCCCACTAACAAAGAGAGTTGAGATATACTTTATACTCAATATCTTCACATACTGTGAATCTTACGTAATAAGTAATTGTTAAGATAATTATATAAATTATTTGATTAATCAATTTGCCATTGGTAAAAAGAAGAATGTTATTTATTCGAGAAAGATGGCATTAAGTTAAGGTTGAAGAGAATTTTGGATGGAAAAAGTGCAAGAAATTAATAATGAGGATAAACCAGTTTGAGAAGTGATGATTGTCTGGACAAAGTTTCATCAACCAATTAAAGAAAAAGTCAAGAAATGATATTTAAAATTAATAAATGCCAATCATTATCAGGTTGGCAAGGTGGCCATTACTGTCGGTCTCGTTTTGATCTTCAGGGAAATTCATGGCATCTTAGGAGAAAATAGAAAGGAGAAGAGAAAGAGAAAAAAAATAAAAGATAACCATGCAACGATACAAGAACAATAACAGTACTTTTAACCCACAAATGATCTAATCCCCAAGACGAAGAAAGACGACGTAAAAATTTTTTTACCATTTTTTTTGTTTGTTTTTTGTGAAGAACAACAGAACCCTAATCTCGTTTCTCCTGACTAGGTGAGCTAAGTGGAAAAAGTGTCAAGAGCTCCGGTGGGTTGCTTCCTCTAGGGGTATTTAATGGTGATGGGTGCAAGAAAAAGCCCTTCCCGGCAATCGCCTTTTCCTCCTCAGAAACCACTGGAGATGATGGTGACAGGGGTCCGGGACTCGAGTAGAAGAGTGATTCAGACCCCAGAGGAGTCACCGGACTGGGAACCGGCGACTCGACCCTGCGACCTTGGCCTGGAGAAGAGCAGTACTGATGCTGGCTGTTAGGTGAATTGCGTAGTGTGGTGAGACCAAGCTTGATCTCGAGCTTTCTCATGGTGTGTTGCCTGCGTTCTTGGAGCTTGAAAGGTGGTCGACGGCGTGGCCCTGTCGGGTCACCACCACCAACTGGTAAGGAAGGTTTCGAGCAGACCCTTCCATGGATTGTAACAGGGAGTTTCTCCACGTCGCTGGCGACTCCCGTAAGCCTTTGGACCAGGTCCCTGAAGGTGTTTGCGTCGGCTTGAACAAAAGTCGTCGGCGTTGGCGCCGTCGCAGGTGATGATGAAGCTATGGCGTTCAGGTGCTTTTCCATTTGAAGCAGTTGGCAAGAACAGGAACTAAAAGGGAACTGGCTTAAGACAACAAAGTAAATTTCTTGTTGATTGTTTTATATATAGAGAGGAAGAGAAAGAGAACGTTTGATGGAATGTTTGTGTATGGGCATACGTATGGCTAAAACCAGGGCAAGAGCTTTCCCTTTCTTTCCACCAAGCAAATTTGTTTTATGAAGAAAAATTGTAACCCAAATCTCAAAGTTATACTACTTTTAATCAGGATCTTGACAGCTATTTCAGATTATTGTTAATAAATATATCTGATGTAATTAAAAGTTAAGACTATATACTACATAGAATAATAATAATAATAATAATAATAATAATAATAATGTCTTTATTGCCTGTCTCTTTCATACTTGGTGGTATTGTAAGCAGAACTCTATATGGGTTTATATATATGTATCCCATGCATCACTGTATGTTATTAGCAGGTCAAATATTTTCACATCGTTAATACACTGACAGTATATATATATATATATCAAACATAAACTTAAAATTACTATGGTGAAATAAGATTATATGGAATGTTGCAAGGAAATCATAGACATATGATGATGATTATTAAGTGTCTGAATACCGAGATGGATCCAGAGTGATTTCTATTGTTTGTATTCTTTCTCTTTTAATGAAATCAAGAGTCTTGACTTTTTTTAAAAAATTATTTTATATTATTTATAGAAAAAAAAAAACCCATATTCAAATTTGGATTTCACCATCAAGCTGATGATTACAAGGAGATTAAATGAATATATACGACAATGATTTGAAACAGTTGAAAGTTGCTTTGTTAAAATTGGGTACGGAAGGGTAAGTGGTTGCTGTCAAGTTGGCTTAATTAGGTTAACATCTCTTGTCCCTCCTCCCCTACATATTATCACTAAAAACCCTATGCCCAACAACGATATCTTGTAATCCATTTGTTAAGGGCAGGGAGAATTAATCTGGCTATCTTATCAGGAAGAAGGCTTTGGAAGAATATATAGGAACAGGTACTGCTTGCTTGCCATATAAAGAAGCTAAGAGAGGATTAGACCCCATAAAAACTGCATCTTACCTGATGATCAGGTAGAGTGTATAGAGACAACTAGATATATATGATTGCTCCACTTAATAGTTTTTGATTTTTGGTTGGATTTGAATATGACTAACCAAAGGTAAGCATGATAAGTCCCATTTCATCTAATAGAGGTAATCAAATTAAGGCAAAAGAATTTCATTAACACCTCAAGTATTATTATTATTATTATTATTTTGCTTTCTTATATTATCTTATCATGTTTGTGTCTTTTTTTTTTTTGTTAATATTATTAATGTTACGATGTTGTTAAAAATTTATAATTTGAGAAAATGAAACTAAAAAAGTTGGGCTTCAATGACTTAAAGATTCATGAATTCAAAAATCTAAGCTAAATTGATACTTGAATTTGGACCGATTCGATTAATTTTTTTTATAATATTTTTAACCGAATTAATCAAATTGCCTTATATAAATGTTTTTTTTAGCTGATCCATTATGGCCTGGAAAGATGGGCCGCTTGATGGGCTTCTCGTAGGGCCAACCCAATACCTGATGCTGTTATCTATATATATGTATATATCTTTATTTTGAATTTAAAAATAAAGTTTGAATATTCTCTTGAAATTTATAAATATGTAAAAAGATTTGAGTGTAAAACTTGTCATGGCACAACGAAGAAAATGCCAATAAACCATTCAATTGAAGAAAAAGTCGATCAAAACAAGTCCTGTTTGAATCATGCTTTATTGTTTAGATTGAATTTATTGTCTTCCTTTTCAGACATGGGAATAAGGAAAATCATGCTTTCCTTTCTGTTTTGTTATAAATTTTTAGTTAGTAAAAGATGAAATGAATTTATAAATAAAAGATTTTATTTTATTTATAATAAGTATATTTTGTCAGTTAAAAGTGATGAATTTGTGAGATAAACCCCTGAATTAACAAAAAAAAAAAAATGTGACAGGAGTCTTCAGCTTGTATACAGGCAAAGGCCAAGCCTTGAACCAACCAACAATTGCAAAAATCAAGTTTTGATTTTTCTTCTTGGTTTCTTCCTGCACGGTCCAAACAAGACGTGGGGCGCTTCCTTCCTCCGTAGATATAGTTAGCCAACAGCTTATAGCTCGCAGATTATCTTTTCATTCTTCCTTTCTTTCTCTTTGAAAACGAGGGAAACTTTCGTTGGTTTTGCGCCACAAGGAAGAAAACCCATCCCCAGAAACCCAAATTCCCCACCTATTTCTTTCTCTTTTATAAACAAAAAGCTAGCATCTTTGCAGAAGAAAATAGTAGTAACAGAGGGGTGGAAATGAAGAGTTGTGCGAGCTGTTACAGCCCGGTGATCGTGGGCAAGTCGATTGACAAGAAAGACATGAGCTTTCTATCAACAAATAGAGTGGCGTTCGGTGCTGGGGTTGTACCCCAAGGTTCAACGACGACTGCAAGGTCCAAAGGTTCAAGGGGTTTGTCTGTGAGAGCTTCTGCTGTTGATTCTTATGAGAGCTCTTCTGATTTCGTTAAGCGTATGGAAAAAGCTTGGGTCATCTCTCAGGTACAATTTTCATTTAATGTTATTGTTTCTGGCCTGGAATTTCAAATCTTATTAGTTTTGGGTGCCCCAATTCAATTCTATCAATGATTCAGCTTCCATGATGGTAGAATTTCAAATTTGTTGCAAATTTGTGCATTAAAACGCGTTTCTCGAACTAAAAGGGATTGAATTTGATTGGATTTATGTAGAATGGTTTATTTATTTATTTTTTAATTTTGTAATATGTGATATTGGGTGGTTGATGTTGAATGCAACTTAGATATTTAAATTCTGGAGAATTTCTGTATGTAAATGGGAAACAAATTTATCTATATCAATGGCTTTTCTTATTGAATTAAGTCTCTGGTTGAGTAAATTGGGGAGTGGATATTTTTCTTTACTAATTTTGTATATATTTAATTACTTGGTTGTATCATTTCCCTGGTACTTGCCAACTCTATTGTAGTTTCATTAATTCCAGGTTTGATACTTCATTCGGTTGATGTGAAAAATTATATAACATAGCATATATATGTGCTATGACATGGCAAGAATGTTCAATTTCCGATTGGTCCATTCAGTTTCCGCTGTTTCTAGTGTCATTCCATAGAGAAATGCTCTAGGAAAGAGGTTCTAAGATAATATTGATGCTATTGAAATGCATCTGAGATGGGATTTTGAGATTACATCCTGCTTTAGCAGGGGGAAAAATGGATAGTTGTTCATGCTCAACCAAAAGGATTGTATTCCTTTCTTGTAAGACACTTTTGGGAACTTGTTGAGTCCTTGAGCTAATTAAAGGCTAAAAGCCAAACTTTCTACAGTTTTTGGGTCCTAACCTTTTCATCCTTCATGATTTTACAGCAACCAAGGCCAGTTGCTTGTTCTTCATGCAAAGCCAAGGGGCACGTTGAATGCAAGTGGTGTGGGGGTACAGGCTTCTTTATCCTTGGCGATAATATGCTCTGCCAAGTTCCTTCTAGAAATACCAGTTGTGTAATTTGTGCTGGGAAGGTACATATTAAAACTATAGGCATCTCTATATCACGTACCTATGCATATCCTCGTTCTTTAGCAAGCTAGAGCGCTTGCTATACAGCCAACTACCCAACTTGCTTAAACATTTTTTCCTTTCATGGTTATTGTAGGGATCAAAGTGCTGCTCTGACTGCAAAGGAACTGGATTTCGTGCCAAGTGGTTGGGTGAACCTCCAATTTCCAAATAGTGGATAGTTTCTCAGTTGTTGCCTGTTGCCAAGTTAAGATGTTGTACGCTGCAAAACCACCATAAAATTTATTTGCTATGTCCAGTATGAATACAGCATAGCTTCTTTGACTCCAAAGCATAAATCATACCATGTATTTTTTTTGTTCATGTACTTGTACAATCTTGTCTCCTTACAAAAGAGAGAAAGAACAACAGTTGTTACTTATTGATTGAAATTGTCAGAATGTAGAATAATTCATTGTTTATCTAGAAGAAAGTCTTACTTTTTTATACATAGCAAGGTGAAATCACTTTTCAAAATTGAACAATGGTGAATTATGCAGAGCACTAACGGACAATTTCTTCAAGTTAGACTGATCAATGCCTGAAATGGTCTTGCAAATTGGAATTGCTATTTCCTTTTACATGCAGTATATCCTTGCTATGTACAAATTTGTACTTCTCTTGTAATTAACTGATGGGAAGACAAATGCCTTGCTCATTCTGTATGTTTGTTTTCTTTACTGTACGAAAACAGAGATTTTTTTATTTTGGTAAGAAATGGGAACCCTGCTCATGCTTTTTGTTCATGAATTAGCTTGCATAAACCATTCTTACTTCGCACATATTGCAATCTTGCTTTCTGTTAAGGAAGGAATTCATTTTTGGAAAATGAGAATTTTATTTGCATATTTAAACAAAAAGGAAATTTGAAGAGCATAGTTCCAACAGTAAGAACTAAGAAGAGAATGATCACAGTAATGGAAAAGGAGAATGATCTAATGCTGAAAAACATTTGAGCTAATGAAAGAATATGACACATTCACATTACAAAAACATGAATATACAAGATTTAATGTTTGTCAGTTCACATGTGAATCAACTCAATGAACATGAATACACAACACCTCATAAGCACAAAGTTCTTGGTAAAACTGGAATGTTCAACTCATTGTGGATTTCTTCACTCATCATCCCTGGAGTCCCTGGTGAAAGATGTTCAGTTGCTTTGAACAATAGCTGAGAACAGTAATTTGTTGACATCCTCAGACTTTGACTCTTGTGTCTCGTCTCCTACATCAGTGTTACAAAATTGTCAAGAAAAGAAAACGTTAATGCAAACCAATTCCTTCAGACAAGATTGTATCTCAAAATTATTCCCACATAGGGTTAGGTTTAGGAACCTTAACCAAAATACCCTCACTCCTAAAGTCCAGGAATAACAGGAAAGAGAACTTTGGCCTTATGTCCCACTCAGAAACTCCTGTAATAAATATTAAAACAAGCTCAAGGAACTCCATCAATAATATCCCTTAGAACTCAATATTTTATAGACTTCATGGTGGATTAGCTCCTCGGAAAAGAGACAATAGAATACACTAGTAAGAATGGACAAAAAGTCAATCTGTACCATCTGCGTATCAAATCTTATAGGGAACAAAAATGAGGTTCTAATTCCCAATGCCTTTTTCTCGGTGTCCGTTTAGAGCAACTTCAGGCCACCAACATAGTGAACCAATCATATACGTTCACCTTTCCAATCCGAAATGTTACATCCCCATCATAATCTCTTTTTTTCTAATGAAAATATTATGAAGAATGGTACCTGCCATCATTGAGAAAAGCAACAAACATACCTATTCTTGATCGAACTTGGACTGTCCACTCCTCAATGATCTGCATGAGGCGAAACATCAAAGTGGTGAGAAAGCTTTCTTCTAAATCATATATGTTTGAGTGTATGTGAAATGCCAGAAACGAAGTGCATAACATTATGACAAATTTAAGTTTCTGTAGGCTTTATAAAGACCATGTGAACTACCCACAAAACATCTTAGCATGGGTGTTATCTTAAGCAGAGCCCACCAATGGTTTGATCTAGGTTGCTTGCTGGCAAGTGGTGCAACCACTTTAGACACCACTTGGAAAATAGGCAACCTTAACATATTGTGCATTAAACATTAGCAGTATTGAACAATATCATCACCGGTAACCATCATGCTTATGTCATAACGGTATGCTTCCTCTGATTACAACAGTAACAATGTCTTAACGGACACAGCTTGGAATTGAGGAAAGAAATGGAGGGAAACCTGGTTGAAGTTGGCGAATGCCGGATCATCAGAATCACTGGTGACGGGAATGCCTATTGGTGCTTGCATATGCTGGAGTAAATTTCTGTTCCCAACCAGTGTTGTCCTAGCCTTATCAATCAAATCCTGAAAAATGAAATCAATAAACAAAGGGTCAACTCCATATACCAACATGTCTCTCAACTTCAAAAAATTTAAACTTTCAATACGAAACCCCTCTGAAGATTCTTTAGATTTAAAGAAAAACCTGTTTGGCAGATAAAAGCTCACGGCACTGCTCTGTCAAGCTCGATAATTCTTCCTGTATCTTCTTTATTCTTGACACCAACTTCATAGGATTCGCCTGCAATCAGCACTCCATAAGTACCTCAATTGAGTTGAAAAACTTTCCCCATAATGCAAATTTAGAAATCTAGAATGGGAATTGTAGAATTTTGGCTTACATTATCAGGATAAATTTGTTGAAACTCCTTCTCGAGCCTGTAATGAACCACGAGCAAATCATGGTTTGCTTTGCTGAACAAATTCACCAAATTATCTGCCGCTTGATGATGGCTTTGTTCCTGATGATTCCGATGACCCATCCTTCCTCTCTCTTCCGCAATCACACCCCAATTAGGGTTTTCTTCTTTTGAATTTATGAAATTTGCCGCCTGCTACTAAAGTGTAGGACTTTTTTATTTTTAAATTCACGCGCCTGTTAAGAGCGTGCAATTTATGGGCTTCTTTCTTTCCCATAATTTCACTTCACCACCTGCTTTTTAACATATTTGCGGAATCGACCTCAAAGACTCTTCTTTTTCTTATCGATTGATTGATCGAACTCCGACGCTGGAGAAAGAACAACAATGGCGGACGAGGAAGAGAGAGTTCTAGAGAACCAGCTAGAGCTTCAGTTGAAAGAGCAAAGAGACTCACTTTCTGCCTTAAACGATGCTCTCGCTTCTGACCCCTCCGATCCCGAGCTTCTCGCCGTATTCATCTCCTTCCATCCCTGTTTTCTCCTCTCATGTATCGTCGATTCTCGCGATATATAATTTGAATTTTCTTTTGAATTTGTTTGTTTTTTGATTGGTTTAGGTTCACGAGGAGCTTGTTGTGGCAATCAAAGAGGCGGAGGAGGGGCTTCTGAATCTCAAGCGTGCACGTTTACTTCGAGAAGCTGATTCAGCGTTTAATGTTTCAAAGCAAGCCGACGAAGAGGTTAAGGCGGAGGCTCTTGAGCCGAGTGATGTAGAAGTGGAACCACTGGAGGAGGAGAAGGAACGAAATTACCGGGTCGGGTCGAAATGTCGATTTCGTTACAATGACGGGCGGTGGTATGACGGTCAAGTTGTTGCATTGAACGGTTCTGATTCTGCAAAGATTTCTTTCCTCACACCCACTTCAGAAAATATGTTGGTATGTACAAGCTTGAGTTTCTATCTGGTACCATGTCTTTTGGTTGTAGGAAAGTTAATACTTGAAAATGTAAATCTTCCATTGTAATGCTTTTGGAAACTTGAGAAAGTTATGAATTTTTCTGAAAAGGGAAACATAAAATGATGCAATAAGGTTGTGAGGGTTGGAATGTGTTATTCCATCCTGGGCATTGGAGTTCCCTTGGTGAAGCAAGCATTTCAGTAGAAAAGTGCTGAAGAGAAATTTAATGGGATTAAAAAACCTTTAGAATGAGTTTTCCTTCTTTGTTGATGGATTGGTTTGAATTTCATAATGTGGCCTTAGGAATACAGTAAAGTACAAGTCTTCTCATGCAACCATGAAAAGTTAAAAGGAAAAACTTCTACTTGATTTTTTATGTGTCATGCACTTGCAAATATAGGATATCTTTTAGTCTAGCTGATATAGCTGATAAGCAAGAACTGCATACGCGTATTATTTGAGTGAGGTAGTCAGTGATGGCTGTCTTGTGATTGCTATGTGAGTTTTTCTACTCTCTCATGTTGCTTGTTTGTTGTAGTTGTCTGTAAATTGGATGTAGTTTTGTGAAGGAATGAAGAACTATTCTCTTTTGCTAACTAAGCAACGTTTACCTTTCCAGTGCTGAAAATGATGCTAATAAATCTTATAAAGTAAAATCCACTTGTTTTTGTCTAGTTACTAATGCTAGACCACCTGAGTGCAGATATGCAAGTTCTTTCTGCAACAACGATGTCGATTTGGTGCTAATTGCCGCTTATCGCATGGTATGTTGCAGTCTTCTGTTGTGTGGATAACATCCACCTTGTATTATGGAAAGCATCATAAAGACAAAAAGAATTGTTGTTTTACATAAACCCTATTCATTCTTGATGGAGAGCTAAGACTTCTGTTCCGTATGAAGAACATGTAAAATGACAGATAATCCTAGATGTACATTCTACTCTTTCAATTCAGCCATAGGCTATTTGTGTCTGGCTCTTATTTGACAATAAGAATTAAACGACAGATCGGTGCTGCTATGTTGTATGCTCCAAGGGCTATGTTTAGTATATTATAACTCCAGTTCTTTTTAAAATTAGTTTTGGCATGGAGCCATGGACTATTAGCCCTAGCCTTTTACATGGCATTTTCACCCTCATTTCTTGTTAGAGCATCTGGGACACTAGCTTCATTTTTCACTTTGTCTTTTCTTGCAGTTGCTTCTAATATTTCAGAGTTAACATTTATACTTTCACAGGAGTTGATGTCCCATTATCTTTGCTGAAGAAGTATGCCCCAACCATGTGGGAGCCGTCGATGGTTGGGTCCAGTATTTGGGCACTCTCTGATAGTAAAGTTGGCATCTGGAGGGAAGCTGAACTTGAATCATGGAATGATCAACTCAGAATGGGGAAGGTTGTTTTCCGGGATAATGGAAGCTCTGCAGAGCTTGGGGTAGAAGCTCTGATGTTGTCTGAGTTTGCACAAATGACTGATGAAGAAGAAAGTGAACTAAGCTCTGAAGAATCTGATTCTAGTGACTATGAAGAGGAGAGCCCGGGGGGTTTAGGTTTTCTTGAAAGCACTGCTCTACAGAGAGGTATCCAGACAGAAACTACCATCTTTGCTAAGTGGGAAAATCATACCAGGGGTGTAGCTTCGAAGATGATGGCCAATATGGGTTATCGTGAGGGGATGGGTTTAGGCGCATCTGGCCAGGGAATGTTGGACCCAATCTCTGTTAAAGTCCTTCCTGCTAAGCTATGTCTTGATCATGCACTGGAGTCTCATGAAAGTGACGAGAGTAAAGAGAAACGAGGGAAGAAAAGAAGCAGGGGTGGCAAGAGAAAGCGTGAGAAGAAGTTCGCCGAAGCAGCTCGAGCTGCAAAAGATGAAGAGGAATCTAGACCAGATGTTTTTAGTCTTATCAATAACCAACTCGCAATGCATAATGATGCGGTAAATGCTGCGTCAACAAAGAAACAGCAAAATAAAGGCTCCGGAGAGGAGAAGAAAGTTGATAGGAAGGCATTGGTTGCTTACGATGATGAGGTGAAGGAACTAAGGTTACGTGTTGCAAAGCTTGAGGAAATGGTAAGCAGGAACAGAAAGGAAAAAGCTGTTTATGAGGCTGCCACAAGGAAGTTAAACGAGACTCGCAAGGCACTCGCAGACGCTGAAGCAGTTCATGCATCCGCATCAAATGCAGTTGTTAGCAAAGAAAAAGAGAAGAAGTGGCTAAAGTTTTGATATGTAATATCCTTACATTGTTATATACTTACAACTATCCATGGTTTGGTGATAGATTTTACACAACAAAAAAAAAAAAGAAGAAAACCGTTGTTTCTCCTTTGCAGTTTGCATGAATCATTTGTGAAGTGTTAGAAGATTAGGGTACCAGTTCTTCCATAGAATAATCTTCATTTAACAAAAAAAAAAAAATCTTGTAGATTGATGCTCTTCCAGTCTTCTAGTGATATATAATATATATTTTTTCTAAAATATAAAAAGTTGTATCAAAATTAAAAAAAAACTAAATAATTAATTATGTGTTTTACCATGTAAAAGTAAAAAATATGATTATTTTGACTTTATACAAAGAGGTGAAATAATTTGAAATACTCAGCATATATTTTTTTTAATAATAAAGTGATTTTTTAAATTATTTACATTTAAAAAAATAAAAAAATAATAAAAATATAACAACTTCTACTACATATTTAAAAAAAACCTCAAAGTAACTTTCTCATTTAACCACGTGTTAGCTATATTACTATACATGTTTTTAGTCTCTCAACCCATGCGTCAGTCAAACTTTGCAGGAGAGTTAGTCAAGTCACGTTTTGAAATCTCTTTTGCCCTTTAGTCAAGTCAGTAACAACTTCTACTACATAATTAAAATTAAAATTTTTTTAATAAGTGTAATTAATATTTATTTTATTTTGATTTTTAAAAAATATTTATTTTATTTTAATAATTTTTATATAAATTATGTAACTTATCAATAATTATTTTTAATATATTACATTTTCTCAATATAAATTTTATTTCGTTATGTAATTAACAAAATATTATTATGTCAATATTAACATATAGAAAAATATAAAAAATCAAGTGTTTTCAAAAAAAATTATTTAAATAAAAAGATTTTACTTAGTAGGACATGAGAAAATATTTTAAAAATATTAATTTTTTTAAAATAATTATTTTTAATTTATTATTATTACTATAATTATAATATTTTTTAAATTTAAAATTAGTTATTATTTTCATTTATAATATTATTGAATTTAACATTATTTTTAATAAAAAATTCAACACTAACACGCGAAGCAGGGCACCACTTTAGCAGTGTTTAATTTAAAGCAATTTTAATGTTTTAATAAATTTAAAAAAAAGTTATAAAAATTTTTTTTTTATACATTTAGCAATAATTATAAATACAAAAATAATTTTAAACCTTTCTCTCCAAGTAATTTCTCCGTCTGCCGTTAATTAGTACTCCTTTGTATTCATTTCTTTGTTGGGTACTTCTTCTCCAAGACTCTGAATCTTTCTTTCACTCTCCCAAAAGCAAAAGGTCTTCCACTTTTTGTTGTTTTCTTTTTCCTTTTGAATGGGCGAAGCAGTAGTGACCCCAAACAACGATATGCCAACTCTTCCAAGAACTCCGCCGCCAACGATCGGGTCGTCGTTGATTCCGGTGATCAACAAGCTTCAAGACATTCTTGCTTCTTCTGGTACCGAACTGTCCGATATTTCGGTACCGCAGGTGGCGGTGGTTGGCAGCCAGAGCAGCGGTAAATCGAGCGTGCTCGAGGCGCTAGTTGGCCGTGATTTCCTGCCTCGGGGCTGCGATATTTGTACTCGAAGACCACTGGTTTTGATGTTAGAGAACCGTCCTCCAAATTCAGGTGACGAAAGCAGTGAATGGGGTGAGTTTCGCCACTTACCCGGCCGCCGCTTTTATGATTTTTCCCAAATTCGTCGAGAAATTCAGGTTCGGTTTATCTCCATTTATCTTTCAAGTTCTGTGGACTATTTTTGAGTTGATATATAGATAATTTTTATTGAAATCTCACTATATTGTCAAATAAGGAAATGGTTACTGCCTTGTGTAGGCTGAGACTGAAAGAGAAGCTGGTTGTAACAAAGGGGTTTCAGAAAGTCAGATTCGATTGAAGATTTACTCCCCGAATGTCCTTAACATGACACTTATTGACTTACCTGGCATTACCAAGGTTCCTGTGGGAGATCAACCTAGTGATATAGAAGCAAGAATTAGAAAAATGTTAATGGCATATATCACCAATGAAAATTGTATCATATTGGCTGTCAGTCCGGCAAATTCTGATTTAGCTACATCTGATGCGCTACAGATAGCTAAATTAGCTGATCCAACTGGTAAGTTGCGACATCTGTGGTTTTATGTTTGTGTATGTATGAGTTCTTTGCTTTGATACCTATTGCAAGGGACTGACATATACATTTTCAGGTTCTCGGACAGTTGGTGTAATCACCAAGGTTTGTGTTATTCCTCTTTTACAAGTAAAATTTAATGAGTGATTTAATCTTTCTCATCCCTTGTTATTGTTGTCGTCCTCACCAAATGACTACGTATTTGTTGCAATCTTTCTGTGCAGCTTGATATAATGGATAGGGGTACCAATGCCTGTAACTTTTTGCTTGGTAGAGTGGTTCCACTTAAACTTGGTTATGTTGGTGTTGTAAATCGCTGCCAGGAGGTACAAGTTATTAAAGGCTGCAGTTGGCAGATTCAGAATGGTTTATCTGCAATTCTGCTATGTTATTGGATAACTATACTATGTGTGTGTATGTGTGCCCATGTGTTTGTTTCTGTTTCATAGTACTTTTTGTGGATTCTTTCCTTTATATTTACTTTAGAATTAGCTACTTTGCAGCAACCAGTTTTTGGTGATTAGGACTAACAATATACTTCCAAAATGAGTATGACCTGGGTAAGGATGTTGCTATATGGCAATGCAAGGGGAGACAGAGTGCTTTTTAAATTAATTATTGTCACTTTTTTTTTTCTTTTGGTTTCCTTTACAGATTCATTGAATAAGTGAGGTGGAGGTGATATTTGTTTTTGTTGTCTGTTACAGGATATTAACAAAAACCGTAGCATTCAAGAAGCACTTGCGTACGAGGAACGCTTCTTCCATGATCATCCTGTATTTTTCATCTCTCAAATAGAATTTTGACTTCAAGGTCACCTACTTCACAGATAATCTGAACATTTTGCTCTTGCTTGAAACATATGTATTGAAGGTGTATAATGGTGTTTCTGATCGTTGTGGCATTCCTCAATTGGCGAACAAGCTGAATCAGGTTGGTTTATGACCGCATTCATTGAACCCCTAATTCTTTTGACAATCATATATTTTAGTTTTATTTTGCACTTCTTATATTTGTCTCTATGTGATGAATTTGTCTCTTTCCAGATCCTAGAGCAGCATATAAGAAGGGATCTCCCACATTTGAAGGCTGAGCTAAACTCTCGTATGCGTGCAGTTATGAAAGAGCTGCAGATGTATGGAAAAGTTGTGGAATCAAAGGTAAGTTGTCACTGTGTTGCAATCTCTTCTATTGGACAATGTTAAGTGGTGCTATCTTACATTGTTTGAGTTTGGTGTAGTGGCTTTATTTTCTGGTTGACCTCTCCATGTATTACCATTTGATTTTAGGCTGGATGCTTAATAGACTGTAAAATGTATTCAAGAAGTTACATGAGGCCTAAGTTATCGTTGGGGAGTTAAACATTACCACATATTTTGTTTTCTTTGTATGACAGTGAACAAATATTTTATTGGTGCTGATTGTTGAGGTCTAAGCAATAGTCCTTACCATTTGGTGATGGCTGCTTCTTGTTTTGAATATTCTTAACCATATACCCTCATATTCATGAATTTGCAATAGTAAAGCTGAGCATGTTTCTTAGACAAAATGGATTTTTTTTCTTGGGATTGTTAGCTTTGTTAAAATTATTCTTTCTAATTATTCTCATGTCCATATCCAGGCAGAACAAGGAGCAATTTTATTGGACATTCTTAGAAGATACTGTGATGGTGAGGTTTTTATTTTCCTTATTATAAGTTCTAATTTTGGCGTATCGTATATGTGTGTATTCTATTCCATTCTTGATTCAACTTTTTAGTCTAAAATATAGGACTTTTGTGTCGCTTCTTCTTTTGGTAAAAGATGGGGAGGGGAGGAGAGAGGTTGGGGGGGGGGGGGGGGGGATTGGGGTTAGTGGTAATTGTTATCCAACTTTTCTCTGTTGCAATTATTTCTTTATACCTTACCAATAATTGCATACAAGATTGTATATTGTGTGTCTTTTAGTTTTAGCTGGCATCTTTTGTTAAAGTTCATTATATATTACTTTTCTCTTTCAAAAAAGTTTCTGTTGTTGCAAGTTTCTTATGTGTTCTCATTATTGGAAAGATTTTTCTGCTATGGTTGATGGAAAAAGTCAAGACATGTCAACTAAAGAGTTGTGTGGGGGAGCCAGGATCCGCTACTTTTTTCAGTCAATGTTTGTGAAGCCCTTAGAGGTGATGATTGATTTTGATATGTTCATTCTTCTGAAGTTCTGATGTGATTGATGCTCTATTGTTATGTTTTTTGTGGAAGTTTCCCTTTTAAGGACCAGGTGACTAACTGCGTTTTGTAGGAAATGGACCCTTGTAATAGTCTGACTGATGAGGATATTGCATATGCCATTAGAAATTCCTCTGGTCTAAGAAATGTTCTATTTGTGCCAGAGGTGAGTACAATAGTGATTAGTGATTACACATGTTCTCTCTCATTCCTATTACTTTCCAATTATTGAAATCAGTGGATCTTAACAAGAATGTTTTTCATTGGGTTTCAGGTTCCGTTTGAAGTTTTGGTTAGAAGACAAATAGCTCAGTTGTCAGACCCTTGTCATCAATGTCTACGGATTGTCTATGATGAACTGATAAAGGTGAGAACAGTGCTGCTTGTAGTGCTGGGATTTTTAACATAATGAAATTATGATTTTAATATGCGGATATGATGAATAAAGTAAATTTTCTCCAACAGATCAGCCAGGCTTGTGAATCAAATGGATTGCAGAGGTTCCCATCTTTAAGAAGGCGTGTAAATGAAGTTGTACGGAAGTTTTTAGATGCTGCTGCTAAGCCTGCTGAGAGTATGATAGGAAACCTCATTGCGATGGAGGTTATTGATTTCTCATTTCTTTTCTTTATTTAATGTCTACAATAATGTTTGAATTAGTGCCTATGTACATGTAGGTTGACATATGCTTGGCAAAAGTTGTGGTGGAGCACTTAATTAATAGCAATCCTACAGCATGTAACTGCCTTTATTGAAACAATTATGTAATCACAGAAAGTAAATGATTTTAGACCCCAGAATTTGTTGTAACACTTGATCACGTGTAAGATGAAGCCATCAAGAATGGGTGCCATAAAAAACATGACATGGTAAGGAATTCCTAAAAACCTAGGAAGATATGTGGATATGCATGTAGTTGCTTCCGTGTATGATGTGTATGTGAATGCTTTATGGAAATATCCACTGGGTCAAGAAGATAACTAGTAAGAAACGGGACAAACTTCTGAAAAGCTTGATCAAAATGTTGAGTTTTGGTGATTCAGCCCTATATGAATTAAGAGATCCAAAAGCTTGTTGGGGTCTGTTTGTTGATTGTGTAGTTTCACATTGGTCATTGTTTGCATGTAAATTTTCTTGGGTAATGCTCTTATGGTATTTTGCTACTTAGAGCCTGTTTGGCCTAGCTTTTTTTTTTTAACTTAAAAGCTATTATTAAGCCTTTATGAAAAATAATAGCTTTTAGAATTAAGGTAAAGTTGTTTGACAAACTGTTTAACAAAATAAATTATGTAAGCTCTAATTTCGGTTAAAATTATCATAAAGGGTATTCATGCCATGTTTAATCACCTAATAAGCTATAATGTAATGCTTCAAGTTTATACATAATTTCAGATGTTAAAATCGAAGAAATCAATAAAAAAAAGGAATAACTTTCAAACTTGTATAGTAGCAATAGTATTAGTTTTTTGTTGATCTAACAAGCAATCGGACCATGATGCTTTAATTTCCAAAAAAGAAGAGAAAAGAGAAAACGATGTATTTAATATTAAAATTTTTTTTGGTGAAAAAGAGAGAAAATCTTTAAATAGTATCTGAATGCAGTTTTGAATTTTAAATTTTTTTTCTCGTAATCTTTGTAAGAACAAAAAAATTCTAGATTTTGATATTCTGTTGTTGGGTCTTCTATTTTTTCATTAGTTTTTGTAGAGAGAGGTAGAGAAGAGGGAAATCGTGATTTACGTTGAAAAATGGTAATTTGTATAAGGAAAGAGAGGAGAGGGAGATTAATTGAGAGAGGGGTATTTCCTAAAAATTAATGTGCTTTTAAAAGAAGAGAAGAAAAAGCTCCTCTCTGGAGTTTTTTTTTTAAGCTCTTTTTTTAAAAATTTTGTTCTTAAAAAAAAAGTTGTTTTTTTTTTAAGAACTTCTCAAAAAATCATGTTTGGCCTGGCTTTTGCTTTTAAGAGGTAAATAAGCTGAAAAAAAGTTAGGCCAAACATGCACTTAATGTCTTTGTTAATATTTGAACATAATCAGTTGCCATTCATTTGCATTTTCCTTGAGAGCGGATTTGGGAGGGGAAATAATGGCCAATTCCTACTGTTAGCACCTTCTTTAGCATAGCAAATTTAGCACCAACTGTTAGTCTTTTGCAGTTCTTGGTGGGTATGAATTTTTCTGCTTTGGTCTTTTAATTCCATTTGATATTTTGTCCTTTATTCTTGTGTTTCTCATAGAAAGCAACTGTTCCTTGGTTGATCAACAAGTTTAACTAGTTTGCTTTGGTCTTTTAATTCCATTTGATATGAAAGCAATTTAGTCCTTTATTTTTTTGTGTCTCATAGAAAGGAACTGTGCCTTGGTTGATCAACAAGTTTGACTAGTTTTGCATGCTGAATTTTATATTACACACCCATTTATGATTCACTTACTAAGATATAAGCTACCATGTCTTATATGGCTATCATGTATTTCACTTTTTCTATCATTGATGATTATAAAATTTTATGTGTTTTCATCCTTTTAAAATATCAGATGGATTATATAAATTCTTCACATCCAAGTTTTATTGGTGGGAACAAAGCTGTTGAGCTTGCTGTGCAGCAGATGAGATCATCACAGGTATAGCTGCAACATCAATTGAATTAATCAACCAATGAAACATGCAGTTTAATGAATTAGCTTAACTTTTGAATGCGTTGATATGGCTGTGGGGTAGAGGTTTACCCCTTTAGCATGAGTTTGTAGGTTTAGGTTACTCTCTTTGTTTCAACATTCGTTTCACATGTGAGACTGAATATGGAAGATACAAGTCAAGTTTGAATTTGAATCTGAAGGATGTGGAGGGATGGAGAGTTAAATATTTTATGAAAGCTTACCTTGTGACATTTGTTCCATTATACAGAATTGAATAGCACATGATTGGTGATTGGTAAGGTATCTGTCTCTAAGGTTGATTCAATGTAATAAAATCTATTTGAATTTAATAACAACAAATCTATGTTTACAACTATATGATTCTTTCATGGTTTCCCAATTCTCATTATTATATGATTTTTACAACAAAGAATGGGTATGCAGATGTCTAGTTGTCAACTTTCTACCTGATAGAGACCTTTTTTACTTCATCTTTGTATCATTCAGGAGAGAGTGGATATTGAAAGGGTACCTATGTCTGAAAGGAGCCAGCTATCCTGGACTGTTGCTGCTAAACCGGTTGTGAATGGTGCGCCTAACCAGGTGTCTGTTTTTAAATTTTTATTTTATTTTTTCTGGTAAGACAACTGCATTTAGGGAGGAAGGAACAAAAAGAAGAAGGGAAATTTTCCTAAAATGAAATTGCTAAACCATAAAGTTCTCCAAGCTTCAGGCATTTATTTTATGATATATTAGTTTTCCTATCTGTTAGTGCCAACATATGGTGGTATTCATTTTCCTAGTTGGTAATAGGTGAATTTTCTTGTTGAGCGCCATAACAAACAAGCTTCATCCAGGCCCTTAGGTTCATCTCCTTGAAGTCTTAAAACAGAGTCTCAATCTAAGCCCTTCATCATATGAGGTGCATATCCTCAACTTGTCAAGTTCATATATTTTAGAGTATTTGAATGAGAATGAACTCTTAGTGTGCTGGACTTGAATGCATCATGCCTACCAGTGTTTGTACATTTGATTAAAACCCTTTTAATGCAATATGAAAATGCCATTGTGCTGCATATCACATGGGGATCCTTTAATTTTTGTGAGGAACAATCTTAAGCTAGGGGCAATTGTTGCATTATGGTTCAAACTGCGGTGACATCTTGATGATAGAATTGGGTTAAATTTAACAAGGATCATTTGAAGAAAAGAAGAGGAAAAAGAGGAAAGAACTATAGAAATCACAATATAGAAAGTTCATTTCAAGGGGTGTCATGCTTACCATTTACCTTTGGAGTACTCATTCTATGCTGGCATTTTGACAGGGAAATCGTCCTCAGTCAAATAATGAGAGACCTGCGTCAGCTGGTAATTAACTCTAATTTGCAGATCAGTCCAAGTTTTTTTTTTTTTAATGGGGGGAAGGGGGATTTGAACCCTGTTCTCTAAGCAAGGGGATCATGCACCTACCAATAAGCAAATGCTCGTGTGTGAAGATCGGCCCAAGTTTGTTTGTCTTTCATTTATTTTTTGCTTTCTCATATGATACTTATTATGACTGATTAACTGATCTTTTATGATAAGGGAAAGTTTGGGTGCAGTGGTGAAATTGTGGTGATTTTTCTTTTATATTTTGAGAAGAAAATATGAAATTTCTTTTTCTGTGTTTGTGATTGGTTTGTGTCAGAATGTTTCAGTGTATTAAGAACGTTTTGCAATATAGATTTCTATAATATGTATGATAACCTTCCACTTGGCAGAAGATATTATATAAGATCGGTGTATTTTGTATTACATTGGATACATCTCATAGCTAATGTCACTTAAGGAGTTTCTAACCCTTCCTCTGTGTTATGTACTTAAAAGAAAAAGTCATTAATATAATATTTGTAGCTTTTCTTTTTGAAGCATAGTATGTGTAGCTTTGAGAACAGAGGGTGGTTCCAAGTTAAACTTAGGTGTATAGTTACACAAAAAGTTTACCCTTATTTCTGAATTTTCTGAGCAAGTTTATGATGTGGACATAGATGATGGCCTTAGGCCTTGACATAAGCAGTTTCTAAGGCTGTTTATTACATGAACATTAACTTTGGTAACTTTTATGTAGGTGGTAGTTCATCTGCAAGGACTTGGGGTATTTCATCAATATTTGGGAGCAAGGCATCATCTGTAGAGAGTCCAGCTAATGGATCTACCGTAGAAACTCTTCATGAAGTAGAGCAGAGGTCATCGACAATCCAACTGAGTGAGGTATATACACAATTCAAGAGATATGTATCTTTTTGAGTTAGATAGTGGAGACTGGAGAGTGCTTTGGCTCTATATAGCAATTTATCTAGCTTAACTTCAGTTCCTTTACCTTTGCCCTTGATTCTCAGCCTCCCTCAATCTTAAGACCACTTGAAATGTCAGAGAATGAAGCAACAGAAATCATTATCACTAAATTACTCGTGCAATCCTACTTTGATTTAGTCCGGAAGAACATTCAAGACTTGGTACCAAAAGCTATAATGCACTTTCTGGTAATACCTTTTTTTCCTGTCCAGTTGGTCAATTTTAAACTTTTATTCTAATAAATCTAAATAAAAATAATCTTTTTCCCCTTCTTATCAATGTGCCAGGTCAATCATACAAAAAGGAACCTTCATAACACTTTTATACAAATATTGTACAAGTATGTCTCTTGCTTTTGGTTGATGGTGTGTTTTAAAGTATATCATGTTTTAGTTTTCAATTTAAAGAATAGGCAAAATGGAAAAAGTTCTTTTGTCACTCAGTAGTTGTGCCTGGCATTATTTTCCGGTATGAGCTCCTAAAATAATTCTAGCCTCTAGTTTAGGTTTCAACTCATTAAGAGAATAAAATGTGTTGAAAGGAAAGAGGATAATGATGGAATTATTCTGATTACCTGAAGTCTTCAAATTTGAATCTTCAGGAATGTCTGCATGGTACATGTGTTTGTGCATTCACATGCAGAGTATAAATAATGAAATCCTGGCATTTCATATGAATGTAGTTTTCTTTTTTTTTCCCCCATTTGATTGTTCTTGTAGTGGGGATGTTGGTATGCATCCAGTTCAAGTCATAGTATAAATGGTTTGAAAATTTAGCATGTCTGGTATGGTGAAATATGCAGAGAGAACCTTTTTGAAGAACTGTTACAGGAGCAGGATGAGGTTGTTGCAAGAAGAAAGCACGCCCAAGAAATGTTGCGTGTTTTGCGGCAAGCTGTTAAGGTTTGTAGTTACTTTAATTTTGTTTATCATTGAGGAGGAACCTCTATATATACGTGGCCAGCCATTTTCTTTGATTTGAAAGAAGTTTCTTTAATATTTAATGTTGTTTCCCTTATTATATATGTTTTTAGTTTCTTAAGTATGAGGAGATCTACATTGAGATACCTGCATTACATCTTTTTCTTGTCAGTTGTTGACTCTTGAGCTTTCATTTATCATATTTGTCTCTTTTTGACTGAAAATATCGGTTTGCCTGTTCTAGATGCTTGGTGAAGTTGACTCTGATGTGGAGTCCCAACATAGGACTACAAACTCAGGTCCTGATGTTAGTACTGGGTTGCCAAGGTTTCCAGATGTAACCAACAGTGGGAACAGTTCATCTTATCTATCATCATCCAGTAAGCCCAGAGCTCGGAAACTGCTATATTCAGAAGAGCCATCATTGTCTCTCAACTCTAGTGGTAAACTTAACTATTAGGTGGTTGGAATGCATGTCCCAACTGATTGAATTAGCTGCCAGTAGGGTGATTGATGCATCCCATGAACGATGGCTTATTCCTGGTTTACAGAGCTTCATATATTAAAGTGAAATTTGGCTCATTAGGTTTGCACGAGTAGGGTGATCAATGTATCCCGTTAATGATGGCTTATTCCTCGTTTACGAAGTTTCATACATTAAAGTGAACTTTGCTAATTAGGTTTGCTATTTTGATATTCTTTTTCTACACAAAGGGAAGGTATTATTTGACTGTTGAGTTTGATCCGGGCTGGTTGTACAGTGTGTAAATAGCATGTATAGATTATCCAAAATTTTGTGTCCAAGGTACTTTTTTGTCCAAGTGCAGCCGAGTTAGCGTTGGCAGAGTAATTTGGTCTCTGCTTTTATCTTGTTTTTATTCCTTTTTCTGTTCTTTTCCCACCCTTCCCCTTATTCAGATGCATCAAGTAACAACCTTGGCTGCTTTATTAGCCACGATTGTACCAGCTGAAAGAGGCCGAATTTGCTTTCTATTCTTTGAAAAGAAAAAACAGCAACCATTTGATGCAATCAAATATTAAGTGTGGACTGTTGTGGAAGAACGAAAGGCAATCTCAATAAATCAACATCTACATCTTATAAGTACATATGGACGTATGCAACTTTGTATCGGAAATAAAAGGATGTGACTTTTATAATCATATGAGATACTGTTTGCCAGTTCTGAAATCAGAGTCTCCGGTGTACTCTAATGAAGTTTGTTGTGTTCATTGCAATGGCAGTCGAGCATGCATAGACACCACCCAAGCACAACGTTGCAGATACTAGGAGAAATGTCTTCCATTGTCTGCTGGATGCTAGAATTGCCAAAGCAGTGAACACTAAGGCAGCTGCATCAAGGCCATTTTTCCAAGCCGTAAAAGCTTTGACTACATTGCTGCAGCCCTTGCAATGGATTAAATGGCGAAAATATCGATTCGCCAAATTCGGAGCATGCATTGTTGAGATCCCACCTTTTGCTGGCAAAGATGCTGAAACTCCAGCAATGAGTCCGGCCGGTGCATGTTCTACTACAGCGGGTACTTTGGGTGGAGAAATGGTGCTGTGGCCAAAATGGTAAGGCATTCCATGCCCAACTTTATCCATCCACTTCCTGTATTCAGCAACCCATGTATCTGAGAACCTTAAATTAAGGTACAACTCTTTTGTAGGAACCTTTTCCTTTATCAATACCTCATTCTGGGATGAAAGAAATCCCATATCTTGCTCGAAAACCTTGCTTGCATTCTGATGGAAATACCATTCGGGGAAAAGCTTTGCTAATGGAGATCTTTTTGTTCCTCCAAACCTAACAATAAGCATAGATTTTCCTTGTCCAGTGGGCCTACAAAGGAAGAGACCTGTGAAATAGTGTTTCTCTCCATCTTTATCAACAAGTTCTCTGTTATTCTGAAGCACACATGGTGCATCAAATCGTAAGAAGTTGGGCATGGATCCATCTTTTTCTTTACCCCACCAGCCGGCAAATCCCCTATCGGTACGTTCTGTTACCTTGAAAAGCAGTGGCTGAGCATCTTCCCGTTTTGCAGTCCAATCAGTCCTATCATGAGAGATTGGGATATGTGCAGGATCCATGAGGTTCTCGAGGAGAATGGAGTGATCATAGGGAAGCTCATGGATGGTTGAAGTGTCTTGAAACCCTGGTCTGGCAAAATTCTCAAACCATGGTAGTTTTTCAGGTTTTGGTGGTGTCTTGTGCGACATCCATACCCATACAACTCCTTGGGACTCTTTCAACTCGTATGTTTTGAGGCAAGCAGCCCTAGGGATTTTGGCATCAGATGGAAGCTGTTGCAGAATTAAGCTTATCAAAATCCATGAATCAGAATAATAAAGAAGATTATTGTATCCTAAAAGGTGAACTTAGGTACAATGTACAGTAGATGCAGACCTGCGGTATCTTGACACATTGTCCACTGCCTTCAAATTGCCAACCATGGTACAGGCATTCAAGTCTTCCATCGACCAACTGACCTTCAGATAGCTTGGCTAACCTTGAACCAGGAAGAGCTAAGGTCAACAGTTTTCTAATATGGAGTTGAAGATTTCAACTCAAATGACTCTAATGCCTTACTGCATGCACATCCATACATACACGGACACTAAGATAAGACATGGAATTTCACATAGCAGCAGAGTTGTTCGGAATTGGTAGGTTCATGCATCCTGAAACTGGAAATCTTAATGAAGACTGACAAATCTGAAGAGCATATCAGGTTCATGGAATTGAACAAACAGATTCATTACAAGTACTGTGAAAATCATCCATCACAAGCTAATTCCAAGTATCATTCAAAATAGACCAATTTCCATGGAAATGTAGTTTACATATGAAATGCAGAATGCAAATCTCACTAAAAATTCCTGAAGATTCCTACATGCAATAACAGAAATTTAGTGCAGAACCAACAATCCTGAGGACTTAAAATAAGAGGTTCCTAGTTCGGGTTCTCTAGAGATCAACTCATGTCACAATAAAGGCAGCTAAAAACTGAATCAATGTTAGAGTACAAGTGGCAAAGATTACCTGTGGGGGCATCGATCTCGATAACAGTGAAGAACTCCACTGCCATCTTTGTACAAGACGAGCTGCTGATCAAACACAGTGAGACCAAGGGGAGCATCATCCGGAACATCCTTGGTGAGGTAAAGTGGGTACCACTCCTCTGTCCAGTCATAGTCTGCCACGATCCTATCCCCTCTGGTTTCCTCTTCGCCTGATGGACCCACGAGAACCTTATGATCATCATCACCTTCTCCTTTGCCCTGATCAACAGGAGGTGCACTCCTCAAATCAGTCACTGCATGGCACCTTGTGTGGTTGTTTCTCAGGTTTACTGGTCTGAAACCAACTGATGGGTAGTTCCAGATTATGCTTGCTGTTGTCAGTTTTGAGGTGGAAAGAGGCGGCTTAGTTAGATAAGTGGTGTGAGGAAGACATGGACTCAGAGATAGAGCCATGTTAGAGCAATTCTGGTTTGGGAAAATGAAGAAGGAAGAAGGAAAAGTAAGAGAGGGAAACTGGTTAGGAAAAGCAAGAAACAGTGTTATGAACTTGGATATTGGCTGTTGCTTGCGGGAAGGTTGCTCTAATGGTAGCCACACACTCTTTCCGCAAAGAAAACACAGGTCAAACAGACGACAAAAGGCCCAGCCTTGGCTCCACTAGCTTCACACCTGTAGCATTACTATTTACATTTTCAGCTAATTTTTTTGTTTTTTAGCAGGACCATACTGACCCCTTTGCCTATTCGACCACTCTTTCTATTAATAGCCCTTGGAGCATTGTTTTTCTTTCCACAATTACACTTGTGCTGCGTTCTTTATTCGAGCAAAATAGGTAACAACAGCACTTAAAGCTCAAACCCGTTTAAATGAATGAGAATGCTAGGTAACAGCCCAAGACATGGAAAAGCCCAAGGCATTCATCGATATAAACCCAAGATTTCTTTTCCTGTTTTTCCTTTTTTTTTAAGTCTATGCCGTTATTCTCCCTGTAAGCCGCGCGACTCACAGAAATTCCCCCTTCCCTCCCCTCCTCGGTCCATTTCTCTCATCTTCTTTTTTCGATCACAACAGCAGCTAGACCAGAAGGCGAAAAGGCCGGGTCTGTGTATTCAACGTCGCGACAGTCACAACGAGAGCAGTTAGTTTTGTGCTTAAACAGCTTCCTTGTCCAGTCTGCAACCAAAAGAATGAAGATAGCAGTGGAAGGGTGTATGCATGGAGACCTTGACAAGGTCTACGAAACAATTAAATACATCGAAACCACACGCAACATCAAAATCGACCTCCTCCTCTGCTGTGGTGACTTTCAGGTTCTTTCACTTAAATTTAATCAGTTTCTGCTTAAATTCTGACTAGAAATTGTTGTTTTCAACACAAATATTAGTATTTTTAAATACCCAATTGGGATTAAACTTAGTTTTTTGTTTAATTTTCCTTGTGGGATTTAGGCGGTTAGGAATGAAAAAGATATGGAGTCTCTTAGTGTGCCCCCAAAATATAGGGAGATGAAGTCATTCTGGAAATACTATTCGGGTGAGGAGGTTGCCCCGGTTCCCACCATATTTATCGGTGGAAATCATGAAGCTTCCAATTATTTATGGGAATTGTAAGTCACCTCTTTCAAGCTGGTTCGAAGTTCTTTCCTTTATGTTTTCTGGGTCTTTAAGTTTGATAAATTGGGGGTTTTGCTACTTTTAGAAAAGGCCCTGAAATGTTACTTTGTGTCATAAAAATGTGTGGGCTTTTTTTTTTTTTTTTAATTTCCAATAGGTATTATGGGGGATGGGCAGCACCTAATATATACTTCTTGGGACTTGCTGGGGTTGTCAAGTTTGGCAATATCCGTATCGGTGGACTTTCTGGAATTTACAACGCACGCCACTATCATTTAGGTTGGTTGAAGTTGTTTACTTGTTTATTTGCATTTGTTTTAGAGGTCTTCAAAAAAGTGATTAAGTATTCAATGATAGTAAGCATCCTATCAACTTATTATGTTGCATCTTTGTTTAGAGCTGAGTCTTTGTTCTTACAGAAGTTTAAAAGATAATTCTCGTATTTAACTGATAATACTGCTGCTATTATATATGGTGATTAACCTTTCAAACCAAAGCAAATTAGATTTCCCTTGAGCAGGACACCATGAAAGGCCACCATATAATGACAGGACTGTCAGGTCTGTATATCACATTCGTGAGTATGATGTTCACAAACTAATGCAAGTAGAGGAACCGATCGATATTTTTCTTTCACATGATTGGCCTCTTGGCATCACTGATTTTGGAAACTGGAAGGAACTTGTTCGCCGCAAAAAATATTTCAAAGATGAGGTAATTATCATTGATTTGCTGGAAATAAATAAATGTAAAAGAAACTATTTCATTATCTGCCTTTGTTGCATTATCTTATATCAAGCTTATTCAGATTTCTTGTTGACGTATCATGGTTGCTTCTTGGAAAATATCTCTTAGATTCAAGAAGGAACTCTTGGAAGCAAGGCTGCTGCTCAGTTGCTCGAAAAACTGAAACCGTCTTATTGGTTTTCCGCTCACTTGCACTGTAAATTTGCCGCTCTTGTTCAACATGAAAGTGGTGGCTCAGTGACAAAATTTCTTGCACTTGATAAGTGCCTTCCAGGGCGCAATTTCTTACAGGTATCTATCATAAGTCTGACTTTTTCCTCTGGTCTTTTTGGAAGCTGATAGATGAATTCTGGCTCTCTCTGATCTTTTAGATTGTTGATATTGAATCGGATCCAGGACCTTATGAGGTTCGATATGATGAAGAATGGCTTGCAATAACACGGAAATTCAACAGTGTCTTCCCTTTGACCATCAAACGCGGAAACTTTGGGTGTGTATATATGACATTTTTATGTTGTCCATGCCACTTACTCTCTCCTCTCTTGGGAGGGGGGGACTGGTGGATTATTTAAAAATGTGCAACTTTTAATTGGACTGTTTGGAAGTCCTTATTACTCTACAAGAACCAGTGGCTGACAATTGCTGTTCTAATATGTAGGAGTACACAGCTTGACATGCAAGATTGTCGTCAATGGGTTAGAAGCAGGCTGGAAGAGAGAGGAGCCAAACCTTGTGAATTTTCACAAACTGTTCCACCTTACAATCCCTCCCATCCGGTTCCAAACACTTCTTTTTCTGGTAAAACTTATGTGTATCACTCTTATAAATCTTATGGTGATACTTTTCCTCTATGAGATGCTAAAGGGACCTCTATTAATAACATAGCAAAGTCTCTCATTCATGTAGAGAAATTAAGAAATTTCCTAGATACCAGTTTCTAGATTTTAGAACTTAAGAACTCGGTTAGTAAATATCTTTGCATATTTTCACGTACTATTATGGATAGGACATTTTAATATTACTATCACAATTGTTCCTACTCTCTATCATCTATTTTTGTTCTTTTTCCAGCTAAATTAGTTGTTGGTTAGCATGCATTCCTTTTAATTTTGGGTTTGCAAATAGCATGGTTGTGACTTTTGAAATTCATTTGTGCTTCATTTCTTTTTAATGCTCGTTTCTTCCCCCTTTTGGTAGGGTATCCCCGCAATCCTCAGACTGTATCGTTCTTGGAATTTCTAGAGCTTCCATATGTTCTTGATAATGCATCAGAATCCAGGGATGGTCCTGCTTCATTGACTCACAGGGGTAAGAATTTTCTATAATTTGTCCCAGTTGGTTTAGGTACACTGACCCTTTATATGGTATTTGGTGGCTTTCTTCACCCTTTATTGTGGTGCATTTCGAATCTAGAATCCACATGATTCTTGGAATACCTTTTGCTTCTCATGTTCAATATGGGGGTAATGCTCTATCATATAGCTAATGCAATTTCACTCATCCTGTTCGACAACTTTCTGAACTGAAGGTAGAATTCAGGGTGTCCCCACTTTTTTGAGCATCTGCATGGATCCTATGTGGATCTACTGTGGCATAAAGTGATAACTTTGTCTCGTATTGTTTGATTAAACTATCCATTAGATTTTCTTAGGGTGATTAATGAGTTCAGCATTCTTCATGTTGGTTCCTTAGATGATTACAGTGAAGACATTCCCATTGAAGATGAGGATGAATTCGAAGATGTTGCAGAAGTTGATAATACAGAAACTGACAATGAGAACCAGTAAGCATGAATGTGAATAATGTTTGACTCCAACAGCACTTGTTTCTCCAATGAAGAGGTTTTCACTAGTGCTAAGGCTGGTGAATTCTCCAATGAAGAGGTTTTACTAGTGCTAAGACTGATGAAATTCTACTCATTTTGTTGGAAGGTTGCGCAGTCATTATGTTGCCATTCCATGAGGCTCTGGCGATTTTTGAAATTGACAATTTAGTCTAATGCCCCCTTTGCTGTTCCAACTTAGTGTAACTGACTTTCTATTGTTTGTTATTCTCATTTAACACTGCAACCAGCCCAACAGTTGTCCAGTGCTATTTTCTCTTTCCATAATAAAGAATTCTTATTGAGATGTTTCATGGGTAGATATCTGTCAAAATAAGAGTCACCCCATTTCTAATGGATAATAAACGAAAAGGTTGTTCACGGGCATATAAACTGTGCAGGTGAGTCTCACTAGAACCTGGCAATGAAATTCTGATTCTGTTTTTCCTAGGAGAAACAGAGTAATCGGAAGTATTCAAATTCCAACTCTCGCAAAAAATTCAATCAACTCTCATGACTATTAATGATTGATTAATTATTATAAATCAAAATGTTGTTCGGTAATAGTAAATGATGAAATTATTATGTATTTATCGTGTTAGAAATATACATTATATTATGAGTTTTATTTTACTCTAATTTTTATACATTCAGGTCTTGTAGTCGGTTCTGACCATAAAAGAGAAAGTTTTATGGTCAGCTCTCGGTCACTATTCATTTTTCTTTAATAAGAACATAGAATAATAGTCCAAAAAGAAGCTCAAAGCACCTTCTGCAAACCGCGTCCCCTGTTCCCACTCTCGATTTCATCAATCAAACTGAAGAAGTTGAGAGCCATTTATATTTCTGCAGCAAAGTTTCCAAATCTTATCTGATATTCTTCTTCTAATCTTTCGTTTTCAATAGTTTCCTGAAAAATCAGAAGTTCTTTTCTTGTCAATATATCATATATAGTTATTACCGGTTATTTTATTTTACCGTTTTATTCTAATAAAAATCTCAGCTTCGTATCTCAATTCGAAGCCGCTTTCCATCAATATCAGCATGTGCGCAAGAAACTCTTTGTACACTAACATCAAACCCTGCAAACACCTAGCTGATTACAAGCTCAGTCGTGGCTTCAATGGCTATAATTCCCTCCAAAATTGCCTCAAAACCACCCCATATGGAAGAAGTAGAGTTGATAAACACGATACTACAATACCCAGATGCAGTTTTTGTAATGGGTATCAAGGTAGACTTTATAAATGTTTGATGTGCTCTTCGATATCCTGTTCAAGCCACGTCCTTTTGCATACCCAATCTGAGAACGGCCATGAGGTGGCTTTCGACATCGACAGATCAGAGCTTTATTGTTGCTTGTGTTGTGATCAGGTCTATGATCCTGATTTTGACAAGGTTGTTGTGTCTAAACAAGTCAGGGACTTGCCTGGGGGTAAAAGTAATGGTTTTGAGGTGTGTTCTGGGAGATCAAGCAAGAGAAGGAGACTAGATTCAGGGATAGAGTTAGATTTGAAGAAGTCAAAACAGTTGATTTCAATGAGAGATCGGAGAGCAAAATCGTGTTATCCATTGGGATTGAGGGGATTGAACAATCTGGGGAGTACTTGTTTCATGAATTCCGTGTTGCAGGCTTTGCTTCATGCTCCTCCTTTGAGGAATTACTTTTTGAGTGATCGGCACAACCGTGATCAATGCAGGAAAAGATCTGGTGAAAAGCTATGCTTGCTCTGTGATATTGATGCTATTTCTTCAGCTATGTTTTCGGGTGATCGCACCCCTTATAGTCCAGCTCAGTTTCTTTTCAGGTATGAAATTATTCTGTGTGTGTCAGCACCCTGTGTTTGAGCAATGTTTCCATAGTTATATTTCGTGACTTAATGATTTTGGTAATCGACTCGCATTAGATATACTGTGCTTTAAGCAATTAGGAGTGTTTAACCGAGATCTGTTGTTTGTAAAATTTTAATCACTTCATAATCAACTTACAGCTTCTAATAGAAACCAACACTAAATGGAGGTGAAATATTACAACGCTGGGAGCTGCCTATCTAATTGAATGAGTATAATGTGAACAGAAGTAGGTCTATCCCTCGTTGCTTTATTGAAGTCTTTTGATTAAATTGAAAGTTTGGTTCAATATTGGTTAGGCTTTGCCATTTTCTCTGTTTTCGGGGTTGTTAAGATTAGTCTTAAATCAAATTCTTTATGTTATAGCTGAAAATGACAAATTGTTTCTGTTTGTTGAGATCCAATTTGGATAATCTGCATGTGGTGTTTGGTCTATTTGGTTCTCCCTTCCTTTTTTTTTTTTTGATTGCTAAATGTCTGAAGATGGATCGACTGTTTTTATGATGGATTTGTGTTGTTTTTGTAGCTGGTGGCAACATTCGTCAAATTTAGCTAGTTATGAAGAGCAGGATGCTCATGAGTTCTTCATTTCAGTTTTAGATGGGATCCATGAGAAGGAGAGCAAAGTAAGGAACTCTAGCAAAGGTAATAAGATGCTGAGATGATGTTTTGCTTCAAATTCATGTCATATGTACTATTATGATGTCAAAAGGTGGTAATGGTTCTCTATCTCATATGTTGGTAACAGATAGTTGTAAATATAGTTGTGCTCCTGATGCATGCAGTGAGGGCACCAAGCCGAGAGGCTGAATAAGAGATTTGATAAGTTGTCAGAGATAGTTTGGGATATTGATGTTGACATGCATATCTTGAAGAGGTGGGAGACAATTAGAATTGATTCTATGACTCTTGAGTTGGAGAATCATAACATACCTATAGATATAAGTAGAAGTGTTCTCGTTTTTGCCACAGATTATGTGGAGTAACTCATGAATGTCAGAAACATACTGAGAATCTTAGCAGTGTTTGGGTGTTGATAGATATTGCACTCAAACTGAAAATATGGTTGTAATCTGGGATTGAAAGATACAGAATTTTGTTGCATGCTGCAGTGCAGTTCTTCTATTTTACTCATGTTACTGTTATTCTTTTACACAGATGATGGAGACTGCCAATGCATTGCTCATAGGGCATTCTCTGGATTGTTAAGATCTGATGTCACATGTATCACCTGTGGATTTACTTCCACAACTTATGATCCTTGTATTGATATTTCACTCGACTTGGAAGCAAATAACTTTTCTTCGTCACACGTAGCTAACAAACCTATCAAAACAGATGAGAAGATGGGTCTGTCTACTCTTTCAG
Source organism: Theobroma cacao (assembly GCF_053813885.1). Taxonomy (NCBI): domain Eukaryota; kingdom Viridiplantae; phylum Streptophyta; class Magnoliopsida; order Malvales; family Malvaceae; genus Theobroma; species Theobroma cacao. The sequence continues at coordinate 725,979 of NC_142647.1, forward strand.
GTTGTTTGAATTTGTTTACTAGAGCAGAGAGGTTGGGTTCTGACCAGAAACTTTATTGTCAGAATTGTCAAGAACTACGGGACTCATCAAAGCAACTGTCTATTAGAAAACTCCCATTAGTGTTGTGTTTACATATAAAGAGATTTGAGCACTCTTTAGTCAGAAAAATGTCAAGGAAAATTGATCAATATTTGCAGTTCCCTTTCTCATTGGACATGACTCCATATTTGTCATCCTCAATTGTTAGAAGTCGATTTGGAAATAGATTGTTTGCCTTTGAATATGACAACTCTGATAGTTCTGCAGAATATGAGATTTTTGCTATGATTGCTCATTCGGGAATGCTGGAATCAGGCCATTATGTGACTTACCTGCGCCTAAAGAATCAGTGGTACAAATGTGATGATGCTTGGATTTCTGAGGTTGATGAGGGGACAGTCAGAGCTTCACAGTGTTATATGTTGTTCTATGTACAGAAAATGCTTTACTACAAATCAAATGAAGATTTAAGTTGCATGCGAATTTCCCCACGCAGAGACCCATGTGTATCTACTGCTGGTTGCTGCTAATGTGAATGTCTAGGTTGAGTCCAGCAGAAATTTGTCAGTGTGGGTGATTTAGAATACTCATGCAAGGCCAGCTAAAGAGCCAGTGAGTATCAAAGCGACAATATTCTTTGACAGAGCCTTCTCTCAGAATCAAACCAGAGAAAAAGCCAAAGTTCTCCGAGGTTTATGGTTTGAGTTCAAAAGGCTGATCATTGGGACAGATGTTTATATAGCAATCTCTACGAATACCAATCCATTTTTGATGGGTGTTCTTACAGTAAGCTTCTACAGATTTCGGTCAAAAAGGAAGTGAATCAATTCTTTTCCATGATGGCATTTCCCAAAAGCTCTCTACAAGATTCTTGCTCTGAATTTTTTGACTGCAGGTCAGTCATGAACAGAATAATTAGTTACTTAACGGCATTATCTACCCTTGTCTGCTATAATTCCTGGAGGCCATATTCTTCATGGTTTCCTTTTTTCTTTTTCTTCTATCAACTGTTCTTCACTCATCTTTAGAAGTATTAATGATAAGATGGGAAATGTTTTACATTGGCCTTAATGCCTTATTTCTTGCTAGATTATCTCATCCAAAGTTTGTACTTGCAAATTAGACAGTTCTCTTTTATATATATATATATATATATATATCAACGCTTCACTGTCAATCTCATGTGAAACAAAGAAAGTTTCCAAAATAACTAGGTTTGTCCTACAAAATCCGCTGTTCTTGATATTAAATATAACCCAAAACAACCATGCCAACATGTCTTGGTAGTTACCTGAAATGACATGGTTTGAGCTCAATGAATGCAGACGAGATCCTCCACATGGTATTGCAGGCTGGGCAACTCACTTTACTTTTGACTCAACCATATAAAATGAAAAATGAATAACACATGGTCTAACATTATTTGTTCAACAAGTTGGAAGATTCCATCCTGAGCCAGTTCACAGTACCATATTCAAAGTTATTGAACCAATCCAATCCAACTAACAAAATAATCAGATCCTGCTGCTATAGACATCTTAATACGAAGTTCCCAAGGTTTTTGTCATCAAACCCGAGGAGCCAACTGCTTCACAAATTTTGAACGACATGTTGATTAATCAACCAAACGTTTCTCAAAAAGTTCTCGACCATCCTACCACTTTTCTTTTCCTTTTTCCCCCCTTTTTTTCACAAAGCATCTGTGTCTCCATTTTGATGACATGCACAGCATGTGAGGTTATTTTTACTCTTCCTTCTTCTGTTGTTTTCCGACACCCACAAACGTTGGACATGGGAACCTTTTTAGGACATGACCATAAAGCAAGAAAGAAAAAAAGTTGCAAGATCTGTTGTACGTGTCATCAGGTCCCAACTTGAATGGGACAAACAAGATTCTGCCCTGTCTGAAAATAAACGTTCGCTTTAGGTATTATTATCGGCTGCCAACAGGACTAAGGTATAGTATTTAACTATGGATTTAAAGTTAAATTTTCATAATAAAATTAAATAACTTAACCATAAAAGTGAAGTTAATATAATAGGAGAGAGAAGATTTTTATTCTGCACCTGCTAATATATATCGTTTGGCCTGTTAATTGCTTATGGCTTTCTGATTGGTTACTTAAGCATCTTTCATGGGGTTCTCCGCAGAAAAAACAAATAAGAAAACTTAAAGACGTGACCAAGTGCTAGTATAATTTAAACCCTGTTGCCAAAGGAAAATTAAAACCTTACCAACTAGTAGAAAATCTAGTGTTTTTTCTTATTTTCTCTCTCTAATGAACAGATCAGGCTTTGGAAGAGAGGTGGGGTTTGGTCAAATCTGGTGTGGAGAACCTTCTTCCATCTAGGAACTACCTCCTTTCTGATCTAGCTGAGACGTTTAGATCATATGGTTTTTTTCCTCTTTACATAGATATATATTGAGTTAAGATACAAATGAAAGGGTGTACGGGAGTTCAAGTCAAGAAACCATAACCCCATTTCCAAATTTTTAAGTTTTCCCTGTGAGTTTCAGGAATCTTCAAGCAACCCATTTTAGGGAACTTTTTGATTTGTCAGCTTCTTTTTTCTTCATATCAAATTTCGGAAGGGTCATCCTTGCTCTAGGAATCTCAAGTTTTCCTGGTGTTGCAGTTGATGGAATATTCATGACCAAACTGAGTTGACCAGGGTCATTTTTTATTTTTTTTGTGAGCTATGGTGGAAGAAGAGGATACAGAAGCCTGCAGCAAGAAGGCTTTGGAGGAAGATAATGAACCCAAAGGACTGTGTTACTGTTTTTGGGGTCCAATGTATTGGTTTAAGATGCTGGCGGTGGAAATGCATTGGAGTTTCGTATTTGGAGTTGTATCTGTTTATGGGATAAACCAGGGATTTGGTGGGGCGCTTGCTCGCATCGGCACAGAGTATTACATGAAGGATGTTCAAAAGGTGCAGCCCTCTGAGGCTCAGGTTTACGCAGGGATTACTTCCATTCCTTGGATGATCAAGCCTATCTGGGGGCTTCTCACTGATGTTCTTCCAATAATGGGTTATCGAAGACGACCTTACTTCATTTTATCAGGTAAATGAGGGCATTCTAGCTTTTCTTTACCTATTTATAGTCATTGCCAGATTCCATTTTCAGTTCATATACATATCACATTTTGTTTTGGTAGATGGCATGAAGTTATCGTCCTCACCTTGAGATAGAAATTGCTTTCACTTAATCTTATTTGTCAGATGGCATGTAATTGCTTCAGTTGATATGATGAGACATATTAATTTATTTTCTTCTGAGTGCTACAGATGCTTTTTATTCTAGGAAATGACAATGACAATGGAACAAAAACATTGGTTATATGATTATTTGATGAGTAGTCTTCTCCTTCCTGTTAACTTGTAAATGTCAATCTCAGGTTTGCTTGGTGTGGTTTCAATGCTTTTAATATCATTGCTCAGCAAGCTGCATCTGGTTTTTGCCCTCTTGGCATTAACAGCAGGAAATACTGCGGTAGCTGTAGCAGATGTGACTGTTGATGCTTGTGTGGCACAGAACAGCATTACTCATCCTTCTCGTGCAGCTGACATGCAAAGCTTGTGTGCTTCGAGCTACTCCGTTGGAGGACTACTGGGATTTTCTATTAGTGGTGTATTTGTACACCTAATTGGCCCTAAGGTTGGCTATTGTTTAATTTTTGTTGTCAAATTCTGCAATTTGTTTTTTTCTTTATGTTTCATTCTTTCCACTAAATCTACATGTGTCAAGGTTTTTCCTTCTCCTTCCTAATGTACTTGTCAAGCTTTTCTCTTCTTCCTTGGCAGGGGGTGTTCGGATTGCTGACTGTCCCCGCTGCACTTGTATCTTTAGTTGGGATTCTGCTTTCGGAGCCCCAAGTGTCTAACTTTGCCTACAGTGAGGTATTCTTTGACTCTTGTCGACCCTTGGTTGTTCTAATTTTCAGATTGTAATATTCTATTCCTGACTCAGGTCAACCAGAAATTCCTTGATGCTGCCAAAGCTATGTGGACAACATTGAAATGCCCTGATGTTTGGAGGCCGTGTTTATATATGTACTTATCCTCTGCAGTGAGCTTGAATATAAATGAGGGATTGTTTTATTGGTACACAGACTCGAAGGACGGCCCCTCTTTCTCTAAGGTATATGATTATGCATTCATGTCTTCTAATCCTGGAGACAACTGTATGTGTGCACTCATGCACGTGCATTGATTGATCCTTCCAGTGACTTTGATTTAAAAAACAATGTGACATTGTTGAGAAAATCAATCAGTCATCTGTCTTTTGCAGGAGACTGTAGGTTACATTTTCTCAATGGGTGCAATTGGTGCCCTCTTGGGGGCAATACTCTACCAAAACCTGTTGAAGGATCATCATTTGCGAGACATGCTCTTCTGGACTCAGTTGCTGTTTGGTTTGGGAGGGATGCTGGATTTGATGTTGGTGCAGCGGATGAACTTGAAATTCGGCATACCAGATTATATCTTTGTTGTGATCGGTGAAGCTGTTTCTCAAATGATTTCACGACTCAAATGGATGCCCCTCCTCGTACTCAGTTCCAAGCTTTGCCCTGTAGGTATCGAGGGCACTTTCTTTGCTTTGCTCATGTCGATCGATAACATTGGAGGTCTTACATCTACATGGGGAGGAGGCTTGCTGCTTCACCTGTTGAATGTTACTCGGACAAAATTTGATTATCTCTGGCTGGCCGTGTTGATCCGAAACGTATTGAGAGTTTCTCCACTTTGTCTGCTGTTTCTAGTACCCAGAGGTGATCCCAACTCATTCGTACTTCCGACCGAACTGCTCAGCAGCAAAGAAGAGACTGAAACTCAAGAACCCGACAACATGGAATTGGTGTCTCTGGTTAACAGCGTCGATGGAAGATAGCCTATTCATACAAAAACCATTCAAACCCAAACTTGAAATGACATAGTTGAGCTTGATGCACGCGAGAAATCCCATCAGGTATAGCAGGTTAAGTTTTGCCGCTTTCCAAGGTTTTTTTATCAAATCCAACGTGCCAACAGCGTCCTTGTAACAATTTTAAATGGTATATTCAAAAATTTTTTTGATAATACAATATTTTAAATTTATTAATGTATTCAAATTAATCAAACGTTTATCTTGATGACGGCTCCATTTTGCTGAACTGGTACTAAACATTTACTTATTTATCATGGTAAAAAGCATATCTGTTGCAATTTTTTTAGTTGTATTTTGTTGTTCTCGGACATCCAGAAACATTGGACATGGTGACGTGGCAACCTTTTCAGACATGACCTCCATTACGAAGAAAAGGTCGTAACAAAATCTAAGGAACGCGTTAAGTCCCCACTTGCAAGGGGCCAATTGGGTTCTGCCATGTCTGAAATGTAAAACCTTTGATCTAGGTAGTAAGCTCTTCCAACTAGACAAAGAGAGGAATACTTTTTATTTTCTTTAAAAGCAAACAAAATCATGAGTACAGGAAAATGTAAATAATGTGGCTAAATAATAAATCAATCATCAACAAGACTACAGCTTCTTCCTTTTTTAATAAGTAATGAATTTGTTTTTCTTGTTATAAAAAAGAAAAGATAAATAAAACAGATCAGATTTGGAAGAAGAAGGGTTTTACCGTTCGGTTGGTCAAAGCAAATCTGGTACAAGGAGAGGCTTCTTCTACTTTAAAGCTACTGCCTCTCTGATCTAGCTTATACACATTTAGATATAGATTTTTTTCTCCGACATAGATATTGGTCTTGCACCCCTTAAGATTATTATTTGTTACAAGTGTGTAGGATAGTTCCAACTAGAAAAACTGTAACCCCATATAGAAAGTTTAAGTTTTTGTTATCAGTTTCAGAAAACCTCAACAACCCATTTTAAGAAACTCTGATTTGTTAACTGGGTTCCCATCTTTTTCACCGTATCAAAATTTTAGAAGATTCATCATTGTTCTTGGAATCTCAGCCAATTTCCTGGTTTCAAGCTGATGGAATATTCATGTCCAAACTGAGTTGACCTGGATCGTTTGTTGATTTAAGTTAAGAGTTATGGTAGAGGAAGGGAATTTTGAACCCTGTAACAAGGCTGTGGAGGAAGATAACGAGCCCAAGGGATTGTGCTACTTTTTCTGGGGTCCAATTTATTGGCTCAAGATGCTTGCAGTGGAAACGCATTGGAGCTTTGTATTTGGAGTTGTATCCGTTTATGGGATAAGCCAGGGATTGGGTGGGGCTCTTGCTCGCGTCGGCACCGAGTATTACATGAAGGATGTTCAAAAGGTACAGCCTTCTGAGTCTCAGGTTTACTCAGGGATTACTTCCATTCCTTGGATTGTCAAGCCTATTTGGGGTCTTCTCACTGATGTTGTCCCCATTAGGGGTTATAGAAGACGGCCCTATTTCATTCTATCTGGTAAATGATATGTTCTATCTTCTTTCTTTGCCTATTTATAGTTGCCATAAATTGAAATCTCATTAATATGTTTCCATTCTGCCTTTCCGGTGGAATTAGTAGCTTCTCAGTTTAGGTAATCTAGATCTTTGCTTTGCAAAACTGCAGCTTGTAATCTTTGCTCATGTAGCCATATCACAATCTTTGCTACAATGATGGTAGTTATTCTTTGGAGTAGGTAAAGTTTGTAATCTTAATTGTCCGTGGTGGAATAAGTTGCCATCTTTCTGTTGTTTGTGCCATCTCAATATGCACAATGATGATCCGACCTCTCCTCTTCAGTTACTTCTCACATTTTCAGTATTAAAAAGTTGGAACTTGAACTTCATTGCATTTTTTCTGGTTTGTCATTAACTACTCTCAATAGCACTCTGTGTATCTTTGTATGCATACTGCATTTCCCTGACTGGTTATTCTGTACAAAGCAATAGGGAATGTTTAAAAAGTGTGAAAGACACAGCTATTTCGTATTAATGTGGGAAGACATAATTTTCTTATGAGTGATATAAATGCCTTCTGTTTTGGAAATAGGCAAAATAATGAAACAGAAATCGCATGTTATATGACTACATTATGAATAGTCTACTTCTGTTAAACGTTTGAAGTTAATTTCAGGTTTGCTGGGCTTGGTTTCCATGCTTTTAATATCATTGCACAGCAAGCTGCATTTGGTATTTGCGCTGATGGCATTGACAGCGGGAAGTGCTGGGGTAGCTATAGCAGATGTGACTGTTGATGCATGTGTAGCACAGAACAGCATTAGTCATCCTTCCCTTGCAGCTGACATGCAAAGCTTGTGTGCTTTGACCTCTGCAACTGGAGCTCTAGTTGGATTCTCTATCAGTGGTGTTTTTGTTCATCTAATTGGCCCTAAGGTTGGCTGTCATTTAACTCCATTGTCAGTCTGCAATTATTCTTTATTTTTTTATTCTTTGAATTAATTATATGTTAATGGCTTCTTCCCTCTTCCTTGGCAGGGGGTGTTTGGATTGCTGACCATCCCGGCTGCACTTGTCTTTTCAGTTGGGATTGTCCTTGCTGAACCCAATATGCCCAACTTTGCCTACAAAGAGGTATACTTTGGCTCTAGTTGAATCTTGATCTTACATTCAAATTGTAAATTCTCTTCTTGACTCAGGTAAGCCAGAAATTCCTTCATGCTGGCAAGGCTATGTGGACAACATTGAAATGCCCAGAGGTTTGGAGGCCATGTTTATATATGTACTTATCCTTTGCAGTGAGCTTGAATATAAATGAGGGATTGTTCTATTGGTACACAGACTCGAAGCAGGGGCCCTCTTTCTCCCAGGTATATGTTTCTGCACTTGTGTCCTTCAATCCAAAAAACAACCAAGTGTGTGTATTAATGCTTTTGGACTTTGCCCTTGAGGAAAAAATCATGACAAGGTCTTAAAAGAATACAAAGTTACCATACCAGGAATTTGACCCAAATCTTGGACGAGTTCATTTCAATGTCAGAATGAAATTGAGCAGCTGAGCCTCAAAAGAGTAGGCTGGCTACAGAATTAAGGAACAAAATTAAATTAGCAGTTGCATACTTTGAGACCTTCTCAGAACCATTCACAGTATTCGACATGTGAATAAATGATTTGTTTCTTGACTGTGGATTTTAAGTTGGAAGACTATTACATGCATTTTCTGATGATTGATTTAAAGAACTAGGTTACAGTTTAGTAAAAACTGGGGCTCATCTTCCTTGTGCAGGAAACTATTGGTTACATTTTCTCAATTGGTGCAGTTGGTGCCATCTTGGGGGCAATACTCTACCAAAACATGCTGAAGGATCACCCTTTCCGAGACTTGCTGTTCTGGATTCAGTTGTTTTATGGTTTGGCAGGAATGCTAGATCTGATGTTGGTGCTGCGAGTAAACTTGAAATTCGGGATACCAGATTATCTCTTTGTTGTGATCGGTGAAGCTGTATCTCAAATGATTGCACGACTCAAATGGATGCCCCTCCTGGTACTGAGTGCAAAGCTTTGTCCTACAGGTATTGAAGGCACCTTCTTTGCCTTGCTCATGTCAATCGATAATGTTGGACTTCTCTCGTCTTCATGGGGAGGAGGCTTGCTACTCCACATGTTGAATGTTACTCGGACAAAGTTTGATAATCTCTGGCTGGCAATACTGATCCGAAACATATTGAGACTTTCTCCACTTAGTATTCTGTTTTTGGTTCCCAGAGGTGATCCCAATTCTTCCATTCTTCCAACAGAAATGTTGAGTAGCAAAGATGAGACTGAAGCCGATGAACCCAAGGACATTGAATTGGTCTCGCTTGTTAACAGCGTTGATGGTAGATAACCAGTACAAGAATCATTCCCATTGCTAAATACTCCTACCACACATTCATCTGGAGGAGAAACTCAACTTTCACACATCATAGCTTCCTGCACGGATATTTTTGTAACACCAAGATGAAATTGCTTGAATGAAGGAAATTATTTCCATTTATGCACTTCTTTTAACCCTTTAAACTGTCATGTATGTCAAAGATCAATTTCCTACATCTGCAAGCACGATCATGTGTCCTGCTTGAAACTGAAAACTGAAACATGGAATAAAAACTGAAAAGAAGAGTAACATTTGTCTGCAACATGAGAAAAAATAGTTGTCAGGAACTACGAAATTCTCAATGTGGTAAATTATGAGAAACTTGGGCTATAGCGCCTCGACATGTGTCCCGTTTGAATGGGCTGTCTCTGGGTTCTGCTTAGTTGGGGTTTTCCTTTATCCTGGTCTTTTGTTCCTTGGGCTTGCTGATTTTGGTTCTTTAGTGGACCAAACAGGCTCCAGCTGCAGCAAGTTGAAATAAGAAAAAAAGAAAATAAAAAGGAAAAAGTGAGCGACGAGAGGAGGGGCGTTGGTTGGTCATGGTTGGGTGTGTAACCAAACAGGAAGGAAAGGGAAGAAGAGATTAGACCTTATTCCGGATTAGGGTTAACTCTTCACCATCTCACTATCACTAACTCTGGTTTTGTTAGGCGCCAAACTCTGCAATTCTCCTTCCCTTTCTCTCTCTTTCTTTTTCAGGGTAAATAAAACTTCTTTAACCTTTTTCACCTTTCTATTTATATGTACTTATATGAATTTTTCTGGTTTCATTATTAAAGGGGATTTCTTTTTGGATATTTGGGAAATATGTGTTCTGTTATTTGTTTCAAAAGATTGATCGTTGGAGCCCATTTCTGAATTTTGTGATTCTGAAACTGAATTTCTAACTCTTTCGTTCAAATTGTGCTTCTCTTTTTTACTGAATTTGGGTCTAAGAATTTTGGGTTTTTGTTTTTATGTTTCCCCATTTTGGTTTCTTCTGAAAGTTTGACACTTTTGAGTTGACAGAATTGTAACATTGGATATTGATTCATTGAAACTGAATTTTGATTAATCTGTTAATGTTTTTCCTTTCCAGGAGCCCTTTTTGTGTATAGAGTGTGTGTTGAACTGAATGCTTGTTTACTTCTATTTCAAGTGTAATGCTGAGTTTTCCCTTTTGTTGCTTGGAAAAATGTGCAACAGGAATACTAGGAATAGAGATGGATAGCCAAATCCCTGGAACTAACGATCGTACGAGGACATATTGGACACCTACAATGGAACGGTATTTCATTGATCTTATGCTGGAGCAGATGCATAGAGGGAATAGGATTGGGCATACATTCAGCAAACAAGCCTGGACAGACATGCTTACCGTGTTCAATGCAAAATTCGGATCACAGTATGACAAAGATGTCTTAAAAAGTCGTTATACAAACTTATGGAAGCAATTCAACGGTGTAAAGAATTTACTTGGTCAGAGTGGGTTTTCTTGGGATGAATCTCGACAAATGGTGGTAGCTGATGATTATGTCTGGAATGCCTACATCAAGGTGTGGCACCTTCCGCTATTTGCTTGTATGAGATACTTGTCCGCATTCATTATAGTAAAATATTTGTAAGGTACATGCAGGCTCACCCAGATGCACGATCCTACAAGACAAAAGCAATGCTGAATTTCAGTGATTTGTGCTTGATATATGGGTATACAACTGCGGATGGAAGATATAGTCGATCTAGTCATGATTTGGACTTTGATGATGAAGTCCAGGGGGTAAATATGGGTGTGTATCAGTTTTATTTCATAAGCCTCAACTGTGATTGTACCTATGGTTTCAACTGAAAAGTATGTGCTTCATATTGTAGGCCACTTTTGTTCTGGTTATGGTGGGTAATGCTTCCTTTCTATGAATAAGAGAGAAGAATGAGGAGAGAAAACTAAGGAAATAGTAGGTGTACTATGTTTTTTGACTGGATGAGGCAGTAGAAGGAACTCGGTCCTTGAAGTTGGGCAAAAGAGTTCATAGACCATTTGCGAAGTTGTAAATGATCCCAAGTCACTTTTTGTGCAAACATTCAGCAATTAACCATTAAGTCTCTTCGCATAAGTAAGAAATATGTCACTAAGTTGCAATTTCTCATAAGTTAAGCCAAACTTCTTCAGTGTTGGCATTTAATTTGCCTTTTTTCCTTGGAAAGACTCTTCTTAATACTTTGTGGTAAAAATGACCCTGGTGAACAAAAATGTCTTGGTTGTGGGAAAAGCAAATTCTGAATCTGTTATTTGACTACTCTCTTCATTTTTTCATATATATAAATGATTTATATGCTAACGTAAGATAAATTCTTTCACTTACATGTTCCCCATTTTTAGGTGATGGAATGTGTAATCTTCCCTCCACCAATAATGAGCGTCCAAGAACTGAATGGAATGCAGACATGGACCAATATTTTATTGAGCTTATGCTTGACCAAGTAGGAAGAGGCAATAAGGTTGATAATACATTCAACAAACAAGCATGGACCGACATGCTTGCTTTATTTAATGCAAAATTCGGTCCTCAACATGGCAAGAGGGTTTTAAGACATAGATACAAGAAACTGTGGAAGTACTACGGTGATGTGACAGTTATTCTGAAACAGAATGGCTTTTCCTGGGATGAAACACAGCTAATGATCACAGCTGATAATGATGTTTGGGATGCTTATATTAAGGTACGAGTTTCTGCATTTATCTCATTAGCACATTACCTGCATATGCATAATATATTAATAATAATTGATAATTAAATGTAGGCACATCCTCATGCGCGAACATATAGAATGAAAACCTTGCCAAACTACAATGATTTGGTCTTAATATATGGTGAAGCAATTGATGAAGGAAATGTGAATAATGTGCCCCAGGAATATGACATCTCCAGAGCAACTGCTGGTGAGTACCAACTTTCTAACAGTAAATTAAATTCACAATGGTTTTGATGTTCGCAATGTACATACACAATCGCATCTAGAGTCTGCTAGGGGAGTGATAATGTGGCAACTGGAGATAAGGGAAGCTCATCAACGTACTAATTGTATTGTTTTCAGTTTACTTTATTTTGGACTATAAGAACCATGATAAGTTCATTGATCAACAATGAAAATCTGTGTTGCAGCGTTCACTAATGCCTTGGTCTCTCAAACATAAATCAATTGTCTTATCTTCCTTTTTTCTGACCTGCTAGTTTAGAAACTGAAGTTATGAATTAATGGTGCAATGCATTTAGGTAAATTCCACAATGTGATTGCCAGCATAGTTCATACATGAGATCCCAAGGTTCCATTTTTTTTTCTCTTTTGGCCAGAGTTTTCTCCGTAAGTTATATCTTTTAATTTGCAGGTGAAGGGAAGAAAAGTGTGAATCCTGCTGGTGATCGTACAAGGACATTTTGGACACCACCAATGGATCGATATCTCATTGACTTGTTGCTAGACCAGGTCTCTAGAGGGAATAAACTTGGACAGACATTCATAACACAGGCTTGGATTGACATGGTTACATCATTTAATGTCAAATTTGGATCTCACTATGATAAAGATGTTCTCAAGAATCGATACAAACATTTAAGGAGGCTGTACAACGACATAAAGATTCTTCTTGAGCAAAGTGGGTTCTCATGGGATGAAGCAAGGGATATGGTATCAGCTGACGATAGCGTTTGGGATGCTTATATCAAGGTGATTTCTTTTCCTTTCTTATTGACAACAGAGTTTTAGTTCTGCTTCTTACATGAAATGCATGCAGTCACATCCAGATGCTCGATCATACAGAGTTAAAACTGTGCCAAGCTATCATAAATTGTGTGTAATATTTGGACAAGAAAGTTGTGATGGAAGATACAACAGATTGGCTCAAAATGTAGGCACTGATGGCGATGTAACTGTTTTAATGACCGGTTATGGTACGTATCATCTGTTATGCTAGTTTAATAAGATGCTATAGTGGATGAGAGAAGTTTTATCTAATAATAGTTTTTGTATGGTAAATATGGTGTGGTAATGAAAATTGAGTTGTCAAAAGAAATTAAAGCATATTGGAAATAGTAAAGCAAAGGCTTCACCTTTTTTTTTGTTTGTTGGTTAGCTTTTTCTTTTTTCTAAACTAGGAGGTAGCATATTTTCTAACAGATAGATTAGCCCAATGAGCTTTGAAAGATGTAAAGGTTGGAATGCAATAGGAACTAAAGCATTGATGTATCTTTTGTATATTCATGATCTCTTAATGTGCAGGTAATGAAGAAAATGACCATTTTCCCAGCAGTATTCATCACCATGGAATTGAATGGACAGCCCCAATGGACCGGTTTTTTATTGACCTTCTGTTAGAACAGGTTCATGAAGGGAACAAAATAGATCGCGCATTCAATGAACAGGCATGGATTCATATGGTTGAATCATTCAATGAAAATTTTGCGCTTCTATTGAACAAGAACGAATTAGAAAATCAGTACATCTGCTTGATGAAACAATATGATGACATTAGTGATCTTCTCAATCATAGTGGGTTTGTTTGGGATGAAGCTAAGCAAATGGTTGTAGCAAACAATGATGTTTGGGAAGTTTACATTAAGGTGTGTTCATTACTCATTTGCTTTATTGTATAAGCCACGACTCTCCTTTTGATTTTCCAGTCATTGCATAACATCATGTGGTTGGCAGAGACTGCATGCCCCATTAAAAGGTTTAGCAGTTGATATTCTTCTAAGTCATTTTTAGTATTATCAGTAGCATGCTGTTTACGTGTAAGGTCTTGCAGGAACATCCCGATGCAGTCTCTTACAAGGATAAATTCTTGGGCAGTTATAGTGATTTGTGCAAGATTTTCAAAGATGAAGTATTAGATGGAAGACCCAGTGGTCAGGTTCTAGGGGTGGAAACTGACCATAGTGCGCCAGAAGTTATTTTGGACAGAGCACCTGGAAATTTACAAACTCAAGGTGGGGACTTTCATTTATTTGATCAACACAGAAAGCGATCAACTGCAACACCGGACATAGGACGAGCAAGCAAGGCACCGAAAACTGATCAGGAGATGCAGAAGATGGTTTCCAGGATGGCTGGTGCAGTCACAAGATTAGCAAGTCAGAAAGGAAATAAGAACTATTCGATAATAGAAAGTGCAGTTGATGCACTTCAGGCTCTCCCAGACATAGATGATGAGCTTCTGTTGGATGCTTGTGATCTATTGGAAGATGAGAAAAAAGCAAAAACTTTTTTGGCATTGGATGTTACATTGCGAAAGAAGTGGTTGCTAAGAAAACTTCGATCATAGCAGCAGCCTTCCTGTGTTTCGATTCTGAGAATTTTGATATATCCTTTCCCTTTCCTAGTTGAGTAGATTATTTATTCCTAATTCTGCAAGGACCCTGAGTTCTTGGCCTTGCCTCATATGCATGGAGGTAAGGTTTTCGAAACCTGGTCCCAAATTTTGTAGCATATGTTTATAATGATAACGTGCAGCTTTATGGGATGATTTTTCCCCCACTTAAAGATAGTAGCATTATTCTTTTGATTTTAACCAGTTACTGAAAGAAATCAAGTTTTCGGGTTTGATCAAATGACAGCATTGTCTTTGGGTTGTTAACTTGAAGGTAGCTGTGTAGTATGGATGGTGAAGAACACCCCTCTTTTATTATACTACCAAGGGGCACAAAACTGGTGATGCTGATCAAAATCCATGCTGACAGCAAGAGTCACCATAGACAAATAATTCATAACACTAAACATAGATAAAAGGTATTTTAATTGAGTTTTTACCTTCAAATGTTCTCTTGGTAATACGATATAATCAAGATCGAACTTTTATGATCTTACTTAAAAATTATTTTGATGTCGCCGAAGGTTTTTTTTTTTTTCTTTTTTCTCTAATGAGAAACTAAAGACAGAAACTAGATTTTGAAAAATGCAATAATAATCAAAGCATCAAAGAGAACCATTAAATTATAAAGTAAGGGTGATAAAAATACATTTTGCTACAATATGGTTCAACAAGAACCAGATTTAATCTCATGGGCTCCCACAAATGGAATTTCTGCACTTCAGCATTGTTTTGTAACCAATTTTCTAATGGCAGATGTGCTGCAGCCTCCAAACACAAACCAAGCCACCTATTCATCTCGAACCATACTACCGAGATGAGAAACCAACTGGGTCAAGAACAGCCCATAAGCACACCCAACTAATGCTCAAAAAGAAAGCGGAGGTAAGGTATGCCACAAACTAAAAACCTCATTTTATTCGCCTCCTCCTATCCCTATCTCTCTCTCTGCCTCTATCCCTATCATGATCATCCCTTTCTCTGCTTCCACTCTTTTCCCGACGGTCTCGCTCTCTCTCTCTCCCCCTTTCACTTTCCAGATCATGAGATCTATCTCTATCTCTATCCCTGTGCTTTTCCCGGTCATTAACTGAATCGTTTTCTCTATCCCTGTCTCTGTTTGATGATTTCCGTGGAGGGCTCTCACTTCGGCTTTGACTGCGATGCCTCTTTCTTGAAGAATCATGCGCATCGTCTCGCCTTTCTCTCCTCTCTGAAGATGTTCTTTCTGCAATTTCAATTATGTATAAACTATTAAGATGCACCTACATAATTATGTCTTTCAAAGTATCAATATCTTGTCAGCCAGAAAATAACTTACTTCTTCCTAAAATATCTTCACTAGAATCTGATAAACCATATTCAGATTCTAGCCGTTTCCGATGCGCTGCAACCCTTCTCTCAATATCCTCAGCACTTTTAATTCCCCGCTCCTCAAGGGATTCTCGATATTCTATCAAAGCAACCTCCAGACGTCTCAACTTTTGCCTGTAGTAATATAAACACGATGAAGCAACAATACATTAATGATTGTATGAACAAATGCTGCCGCATAGAGGACTTGATAAGAACAATTTGTTTTATGCGGCACTAAGAAATGAGAATTCATTGTTAGATAAAAACCATACCTCTGCTCTTCATTCATTGCACTTTCAGATGGAGCTGGAATGCTTGCATCAGTTCCAAACTCCAATTCATCAGCCTTACTAGTACCATCACCAGCATTCTCACTTCCAGAAGACGAGTAGCTCAACCCCAGACCCCTAGTGCTTCTTTTTTCTTCATCATCACTGTCATCATCTTCTCGAGACCATTTAGAGGCTGGCAAAACAGGATCGATTTTTTCTTTCTTTAAGAATGCTTTTATTTCAGGCTGTGGGATTGGAAGGGTTTCAGCCAGAGGTACAGAACCTTTGCGCTGTGAATGGATCTCATTGTCTGCATAATGAGTCCATCCAGACAATCCCACTGGCTCTGCTTCAGCATTTATATCTCTCTGACCACTAGAATATCTACAAGAACTTGATCGGCTTTGTGCAAGCTTCAAGTCATCATCTAGTTCATAACTTCTCTGCTTTTCTGCATCTTCCAGGCTTAACAGTCGTGCAACCATTATTTCTCTACCACCAACAAGAGACAATCCATTATGTCTACAACGTCTTTCCAGCTCAGCAAGAGGGAGATCCATTAGCTCCCTCATAGCTGCACCTTTGCCCATTGCCAAAGCAGCATCTTGATTGCCCTTAATCCCATCACCCGCGTCTTCTGAACTAGTATTCTTTTCAATTTCTGGTGCATCACCACAAATAGAATGGAAAGGGGCCACACCAGAGTTTCCTGATCGAAGAAAAGTGGCTCGCAGTCCGTTCACATATGCATCTGAAAAAAGAAACCAGTCTGACCATACTTGCAACACTTTCAGAACCCGTTCCTGCAGAAGGCAAGAAAAGGTCACATTAAAACCCAAAAACCAAAGAGAATAAACAAGCACATAGCCACAAGCCAGTTCATTTTGCAGCTCCCAGATGTAACCAAAACAAACATAATAGAAAGCAAATTGGAAGCTGGATAAAAGGTTAACATTTATACCTACCTTAAGGGCCTCGGCCGTGATTCTTCCCGTTACACTGCGGTACAAATCATTAAAGCTCTCCATTATATCAGGCAATGTTGCTTCAAATTTGGTGCGGTATGCAGATGCATTTTTAACAGGAGCACTGCTATTATGAAGAATGTCAGAAACAAGCATTAGCCTTGCAACTTTAGTTGGAATAGGTGTTTCTTTAAGTGTCAAAGACTCTGTCAAAACTTCAACTATCTGCAGGGCAAAAGAGGGGAGAAAACAAATCATGCATCAAACTTATGTGATCATAATATTGTGTAAGGTTCAGACAGTAGAATGAAGCCTGTAAGGATATAAAAGATTTTGAAATAATCACACATCACTATTAGATTTTAGAATGTTCTTATCCCTTGTAAAGTTATATTTTTTGTTCGACAATTCTAGACTCTTTTTTAACTTTTTTTAAGACAACACAAGCATTAAAAAAGAGCAATCCTCAAGAGATCCCAGCCAGGCACAATCATATTACAGTTTGAGAGTATAAGACAACTTATAACACATGAAATCCAATAAGGTATGCTGCATACAAGCATTACCTCTCCAGCAGCATCAGCATTATCCAAAGCAAAACCCATAGCTTCCTTTATCAGACTCCTCTCTAATGTCAATGCCCGTAGCATGTCCTCAAATTCATCCCTTTGTGGATCAGTAAGTGTTCGTTCTGGCTCCACCCGCTGTAACAGTTGATATAATAGAGGATTATTAACTCACTCAAATCACACAAAAATCACACAATCTGGTATAAAATGTGTTCATCTCTGGAATACCCTGCTTCTTCCTGCAGCATATGTGGCAGTGGAGTCCTTTTCATGCTCTGGACTTTTTGTAGTTGGCAGAGGTGGTGGTACCCATCTAGAAAAAGAATAAAAATCAATGCATCATCGACAAGGTCCAACAGAACTTGTGCAAAAAATTTCATTAACGGTAAAAATCTTGGCATATCATTACCTTCCACTACCAGTTATCATAATAAAAGGCTCTGTCCGCCACCTTTGAAGAGTATCACCCTGAACTTCCGCAAACATTAAAATTATTCAATACTTATTCCATCTTCACATATAAACCAGAGCATGGCATATTATTGTTACAATATAACACCAGATGTAAACTGAGATATCTAAAACAACAGACCTGAGCGAAAGAATATAGTCTCCAGACATAGTAAGTATGTTCTTTTGAGCCAAGCACAAACAAAAAGTTGAATAGAGGGTTGCCACGACCCCTCTCCATAATAGCTTGTTCAAAGGCACATCCTCCATCAAGAACATAAAGAGCCATTGTATCAATCACATGGCGGACATGACTGTCCTCAGGTGGAGCGACCATTATATCTGGAACATTTGGAGTAAGAACCTGGCATCAAAAAAAAAAAAAAGCTATCAACAGAACTAAGAATAAGAGCAATTAAGAATTACCTAAGACAGGAAGATAAATCAATAGTAAATAATTATCAGAGAAATAAAATGAAGAATATATTTCAGTTGAGCTACCAGTTCAGAATTCTGATTCGGAACAGATGTCACCGGTGGGCCTGAAGGACCAGATAAGATTATAGAACCACCCTGCCAGTCAGAAAATAAGTTTCAGAATTACAGCATAGACAAGCAAGAGGCAGCGGCTTTTGTGAACTGCCTACTCAAGCCAGAGCCATATTATCAGATTCTAGCTTCAGAAGAGCATTTTGGTCTTAAGCATCTTTTATACAAAAAACACGTATGCAATTTATTCAAATGAGCTTCAAAATCTTTTACAAAAGAACATAACCAACCTCCTTGCTCCTGATAGCCATGTGTCCAGGTGGGGGAGCAGGTAATGCTTGTGATGGAAGAGCAACAGATTTACCCCACCCAATTTTCAACTCATATTCATAGACAACAACTCCTGTCAACCAAAACATATCTTCAAGTCATATATGAATTGAAATTAAAAAACAACTATGCATCACAACAATCAGGTTCTAATAAATCATAGATTACCAATAACATCATAAAATGATAAAAATGTAGGACATTTTGGCATTTACTAAACCTTGGAAATTAGACATCAGAATTTACAAATTTTTCACATAGCATTATACTAGTATAAAAAAGGAATCAAGAAATTTATTAAAGAATTTTACTTTAGGTAAAGAATGTAACAACACTGCTATTATCAAACATCTTAGTTAGAAACAAAAAGACTGGTTGAGAGTTATCAGGTTGCACTCTCTTAATAGATTAATGACACAACAATCAGGTTCTAATAAATCATAAATTACCAATAACATCATAAAATGATAAAAACATAGGACATTTTGGCATTTATTAAACCTTGGAAATTAGACATCAGAATTTACAAATTTTTCACATAGCATTATACTAGTACAAAAAAAGGCATCAAGAAAGTAATTAAAGAATTTTACTTTACGTAAAGAACATAACAACATTGCTATTATCAAGCATCTTAATTAGAACAAAAAAGACTGCTTGAGAGTTATCAGGTTGCACTCTCTTAATAGATTAATGACACAATATCTACAATAAAGGCTCAGTGAACATACCTTGCATTTCATCTTTTGCAGCTTGTCCATCAGCTCTATTCATGAAAGCCACAAAGCCACAATTTCTTTGCCGTCTTCGCTCCTCCTCTGTCCTAGGCCACATAATCTTCACACTAGCAATAGGCCCAAATCTTCCAAAAGTTCGCAGAAGAAAATTTTCATCAACCTAGATTAAAAAGAACACTATAGTTAGAAAAAAAATGAATAACAACTACTAAGCCACAAAGGGGAAAAGCAGATTAAAAGAAACAATTTAACAAAGATACCTTTGGTGACAGATTTCCAACATAGAGATTTGTTGTTTGAGGATCACCATCATCAAATGATCCAGGCAGTTTTCCACTTGGATCAAAATCATCAGGCAGCTCATCAAACCGACTGGATGGCTGGGAAAGGAACAGCCAAAGGTTCAGAAGCAAAATTCAGATAAAATGTCATACAAGATAGAGATGCTATATGACAAAGTGAAAAATACTCAGATTACACATAAATCCCCACAAATCTAAGTGCAAGAAACAAAGGGGGGAAAGGGGAAAGATAGATGAAATATTGATGAAATTAGACCCTATTATTGAATAACAAATTGAATCCCGCTGAAACACGTACAGCAGAACTGTCAGTATGACGCCCATCACGCCAATGTTCACGTTCCTGATTTCTCCTCTCCCTCATCTCTTGTTCATGCTTCAGCTCCTCCATAAAATTATCAATGTTTCGAGACTTTCCCTTCTCCTTCTCCTTCTCCTTCAGCCTTTCCTCCTCCTTCTACAAACGACATTTTTAAAGGTTAGATTGTGAATATCACAAACTGAAAACTCAGTTGAGAATGATATAAATATAGACATGTACCATAATTTCATTAACAAAATTCACCTTCTTCTCAGATTCCTTTCCCTTGGCTGCCATAGGAGGTGGTATGAAAGATGGAACATATCTGCAGAAATAATATGAAAGATAAAATTCCACTTCACAGAAATACTCGCTTTCCACAGTTCCACTCATTCTTTAACAAAACTTCACTGCTTCTACTAATCAATGAAATTTAAAGGAGACTTTCTTGATTAACCATTATTAAAACGTTTTATGTGACACTGATGCATACTAATCTAGTTCTTAGATTTCATTAGTGGACTTATTTTTAGCTAAAATTTTATTGTTTGGACGTAAGCATGCTTGAATAGCCTCCTTCAAGAAATCCAATTAAATGCATTTTAATAGCATTTGGTAGTTGACAGACGAAATTCGAAGTATCCAAATTAGATCTGAAATAAGCTTCATTCTTTTATGAACAGTTTAAATTTGCTAAAATGCAGTTGTAACTGCACAAACTGAAATTACTACAAAATCCTAAAAATTTAACCTTTCCAAAATGTTATTAATATTAAATGGAAGGCCAGTGACATGTTTAAAAATTGGAAGGACAACCAGTATGCCAGAAAAAAAAATTAGAAAGGTTGGCTACTTTCCTTCAAAAGCCAATATAAGATGAAATAAGGTTATCTAACCAACTTAGAAATTCCACAAGTAAAGAAAACCATTCATGTAACTAACCCCCACTAGTTTGGAGTTTAATTGAGTTGAAGGCCTTCCTGACCTCAAGTCAATGACACAACTTCCACTTATTTCCATCTAACACAATGATTACTACCATAAATTTAATCTACAGTTCTATCTTTTGCACTTATCTGAGCCTTAAAGTTCAAACATAACAACAGGGTGGACTGAAATGATGACAAGAAGGTATAACATGATATTTTGTCAATTGTAAGAGATTTAATGACCAAAATTTAACCATTCATTTGATTTGATCTTTAAGAATTAAAAGGAACGATTGCTGTAATAATTTTTTTCCTTGTTAACTTTAATTACTATATTGCAGCTTGTCAACTGGATATGGAACATTCTCAAATTTCTCCTACACTACGCCAGAAACCAACATTTGATAAACTTCCCACACAGTTTTCATTCAAAATGCAGATTAGAACATCTAAGTAAGCTAAATATGTAACAATTCCACAACGGAGCGGCAGAAAAGAGTTTTCATTCAGAAGATTATAAATAAGAAATATAGTGCTTCAAATAACTAGTACTTTTTTTTTTTTCTAAAGTAGAAAAGCACTCCCACTGATAGAATCTTTTCAAATCTAATGGCATGCATGTTGCAATGAACTGCTATATGAAATTTTTTTTTTCATGAAACTTTAGAAACCTTTAAAAATACAAGGCTTGAATGAGAATATCACTATTATCACCACGTAATTTTTCTATTTATGATGCCTCACCAAAACAACATTAGCATTGCAGCATGGTTAATCAAAAGCAATTATTTACCTACTTCCCTTCTTTGGAACAGACACCCCATCTTTGGACTTTTCACCTGCCATCCGCGAATGAATAAAAAAGGCCCATATTTTTATTAATGTGTCCTCATGATATAATAGAAAAAATCATTCTACTAATCCATAGTGCAAAACAAAAACTTTGACACTTAAAAACTGAGAAAAATATATTAAAATCAATAATGAAAACACAAATGTTGAGTCTCCGAATCAGACTGACCTTCGGAATCGGACTTCAATCTCTCATTGGGATTGATTGTTCCACCACGAACAAATGCCTTCGACCCTGGAGCATTCTCTCCTTGAAATGACGCCACAAACTCCTCATACAATCGAGCTGTTTCATCCTCCGCCCTCTGATTACAAAAAAAACCAAAAACCAAAATTATATATTAGCTCAATCGAGTTAATCAAACTGTATCAAGAAGCAGGAAATCCTAAAATTAAACCAATTTAATTAAAATTTTTGAGCTTTGTAGCTAAAAGAACTCGCCATACCTTCTTCTTGGCTTCTTCCTCTTCTCTGTGCTTCTGGAAAGGGGTTTTCTTGCGCGTGATTGAAAACGAACTCATCTTCAAATGAATGAATCAAACATTCAAAACCCTAATCAATTAACCGCATAAAACATATCAATTTACACGCCCCCCCCCCCCCCCCATCAAATTGATCAATCCCTAACATACAGTAAAAAAAAACCCTAGCAAATTAGAACTCCCAGCAGGAGGGGAAGAGAAGAAGGCGTCAAACTATACCTGACCAAATCGAAGGTTTCGTGCGATTAAGAGGATCGATTCTTAGGCTGGGGTCAGAGAGAAAAGGTAGGGAAAATAAAAACAGAGGAAATAGAGCTCTTTAGTGTATAGTCATTTATTTACTTCCAAGCTTTTACGTTCGCAGGCAAAGCATATATTAGAATTTGGAACGCTAGTGGTTAAACGCTAGCGTTTGGGAGTCTAAACTAAACCCTAATGATTAATGACTCCACCAAAAATAGATTTGAGGTTAAATTGATTGAATTTGATTAATTAAATTTATTTTTCATTTTAATATTAATTTATTAAAATGAATAATTTATTCTATTATTTTGATTAATTTTTTATATTTCAATTTTATAATAGAATAAATAAAAAATCGGTTATTATCAATATATATTTGTCAATAAATATTATATATTATTAATATTTTTAAAATATAAATCTCAAAATTGACCTACATAAATCAATTTCAATCATATTTCATTTTTTAATATAATTTGATCGATTTTGATTACCATTTAAAAAATTCAATAAATTCAATTTTTAAAATTTTAAAATCGAACCAATAAAATACTCATTTTTAATAAAAAGAATTAAGGAATAGATAAACAAAGATAATCCGAAGGGACTACAATTTTTTTATTTCTATACAATGAAACTTCAACTATTATTTTGTTAACAAAATTATCACACTATTTTTTTTTAGGGATTACTACACTAAATCTCAATTTAAAACAATATGCCTTTTAATCCCTTAACCTCGAAATAGAAACAAATTTTTGAAGGTTCCAGCAAAAACCAATTAAAGTCTTGACTTCACAGAGAAAACGACCAAAATTTTCCAAAATTGACTGGTTTCCAGCCTTCAAGCATAACAGAGAAACACAGCAGGGGAGAAAGAAACCAGCAGCTCTAGTAGAAAACATGTAGCTATGACACTTTCTTATCAACATTCAAACCCGATGCGATACACGTGTAAAACAATGACTACTTTATTAGAATCGGCACACCAGAATCAGACATCGTGGTTCGACAAATCAACCCTAACTATCATCCAAATGCTAGGTTTAGATGAGATACTCACGAGTTTTCAACCAGGAAACCAAATATTATATGATTATACAAGGTCAACAGACAAGAAGAGTATTTTTGCTTAGAGTACAACATTGACCACACAACACCTTTGCTATTCATCTGAAACTCGGACGAAAGCTGCAATGGTTATCAAATATATGTGCACAGTGAGGGAAACAAAGAGCACAAGTTATCAGATGAGGTCTTCTGCACTTGATACACATTCTCTTTCTATTAAATTCAATTTCACTGAAAATTTAGCATAAGAGGACTTAATGCGCCAACTTCTTGAGGTGCTGAAATACTTTCTGTTTGATCCATTGTCTGTCATAAGGCAAAAAAGCTTGAATAGCGTGATCATAGCTGCAAGCCAAAAATAGACAGTAAAATTAGTTACCCCGCAGAAGGAATGATACCACGGATGCATACAACATAACCCCCAACCCCCTCTCCCAAAAAGAAAGATATTATCTCCCATATAAGTCAAGCCACACTCATCCTTTAATGCATGACTGATTGAACCATCTCAGTTCTTTGTCTTAGAGTATCTAAGCAATACATAGTCTGTCCATCACCCACATTCATTTCCTTGGGCCTTGATAGTCCTCAGTACGACTCTGCCTTCTGCCTCAAGAAATAAGGCATATCTATTGTTATAAGTTGGACAAAACTCATTCACAAACACATCAGAGTTTCAGCAGAAAAAGAAATCATCCATCGTAACTCATGGACAGTTATTGTGACACTTGATTGACAAGTGACTTGGTAAACATGCAATATAACATACAATACATGGAATGATTCAAGAAAAAAGGTGGAGGAAGAAAGAGAGAGAGCCATACACAAGGGCACTCATATCTGCAAGGCCATCAATAAAATTGTAAAGATCACCAATGTCATATGTGATGTTTCGAATTGCTGGATTTAGCTCCTTAAGTTTCCTTTCATATAGTCCACATATCCCTGCACATGGCAAATAGCATATAATATACTGTTAAAATTGTTAAATCTTTTTAACGAAGTAAAGGAAGAAAAGAGGGGATTCCATCTAGTACATCATGTTGAAACCACACTGATTCATTTCCTCTTAATGCAACTCAGAAATATAAGCAATTTTGGACATACATTCTTGAGAGAAAAGACACATGCACAATCAAATAAAAAAATCATTTTCAACAACACAAGCCAACTTCCAAAAGGTACAGTCCACTGCCTGCAATAGTAGCTGTTTTCAAGAACACTAATGCAATAGGAACTTTATAAAATGTATGGTGTATCCTATCATAAAGCTCAATTTTAATTGCTTTGTTTTCCACCTCTAAACCCCTATTGTAACAACAAACCATTAGCCAAGCGATGCCTCATCAATTCCATAAAACTAAAGACTTCCCAACAAGAGGTAAACACCAAGAGCAACCATAAAACTGATCTATTCAAAGCACTTATCTTCGTCTGATCATCCTCCTCTTGAAATCCCAGAAAACAGTTTAGATGACATTACTAGCTACCTTTTAACACATAAATTAACATCTACTTATAATAATCGCTGTCAAAATCAGCAACAACAAAAACCAAAGATAATAAAAGCAACAGTAAAAAAAAGCATACCATCCATAGCTTGACTGATGGAATCATAATCCATAAACGTTCTAGTTGCTCTGTTCTGCGAAGTTTGCATCAAAACAATGGTGTGCCTGTTTGCCTAATTTATCACAAAAAAGAAAAAAGGGGATCAAAAAACACACAACTAACCCTATCAATCCAATAAAAAAAATTGAAATAGGTTCCAGCGTCATTAACACGCCAGCAAGAATCAAACCAGTGAACAATCAAATCCTACCAAAAAGAAATCTTAAATCGTGTAATAATAATTAAAAAAAACAGAGATTTGAGAACCGAATGCCCTAATTTCGTACTAAAAGGAGCGAGTAACATTGACGAAACCCTAGTTTCAGGGAGATTTAAAAAGGTGAGACTTTTACAAGCAAAATCAGCTTAATTAGGAAAGGAAATGAACGAAGGAAGAAAAAAAAAGGAAAAGGAGAACGAGGAATTACCATGTGATTCGATGTTGGGAGTAGAACTGATGAGAGAGAAAGAGAGAGAGGGAAGAAAGAGAGAATCTGCTGCCCAAAAGTGATAGAAACCAAAAGATTGAAGTCTCCCAAAGACGAAGATCAAAAAAATAAAATTAAATATTATGGTAAGTAAATTGCTGTTCTGCCACGTCGTCTGAATGGTTGACCAAGACTTTGAAATGTTATTGCGGCCAGATGGCCATTTTGAGCACCTATCCCTTAACGTTATTATATCTCGTGTTTTAAACACATTAAAATCATATATAATACACTTACTACGATTAATTTATATAATATGGTATATTTATTTTTTTTATAATATTTATTTAAATAAGTTTGTTTTATTATAATATTGTCGTATCATGTAAAATTTATTTAATAAAAATATTAATCTTATCATAACCATAATTACAAGAGAAGCGTTGATTTAAAGCTTACGCCTTTTATGAAACAATATGTTCGGCACAGAACTTCCCATGGAAGGGAAAATGAGGGAATCATCAAGTGAGAAATACTGACAAATTCCCCAGGAGAATGGGGAAGCCAGCCATCAACTTTAGCAGTGGACTCTCAGGAAGGGACTTGGAAAAATCCTGAATGATCCCTCTTGACTTCTGAGTATGAATGCAATCGTCAGGTTGAGCTTGAGAACCATGAACCTGGGGGTGTCATCCAGGTTCATTCTTTTCCGGTCCAGGCTCTATTTTATATAAACATGTAAAAGAACAGCTAAGTTTCATCTATTTCGTTCTTAGAGACAAGTTCCAAGCCCTCATCATCTGCTGTTACAGTTGAATTGTTTGTCAGAATATCTGGGGGGATCAAAGCATCTGATTGATCAGCCTTGGGGACGAGAAAAATTAGACCCAGAGTTGCAAATCTCAGGGTGTTTCTAATGAGAACAACCAACCACAGGTTTGTAAAATCAGTCCTGGTGACATGCAACGTATGAAGAACAATCCCTCCACCCCATTTGGATGTCAGGGAACCGAGGCTGTCAATGCACATTAGCAGTGCAAAAAATGTGCCTTCAATGCCTAGAGGGCAAAGCCTGGTGCTTAATACAATCATGGGAATCCACCTTATTCTGCTGATAATTCGTGAGACACATTCTTCCATAATGACAAAGAAGTAATCTGGGATTCCGAGGACTAAGTTCCATCGAAGGATGAAGATCAGATCGAGCATCCCGGATGTGCCATAAAGGAGTTGAGCGAAAAAGAGTAGGTTTCTGAATGGAATGTCTTTTAGTGTCTTGTGATAGATCAGAACCCCCACCATTGAAGCCATTGCACCAATTGCATAGATGACCCCAACAAATTCCTGCACTTGAGAAAGATTGAATAAGAAGAAATGTGAAAGGGATTTGGTAGGGTATTCTACTGTTTTAACTGGGATAATGAGAAACCTGAGAGAATGCAGGACCAGCTTTCGGATCAGTGTACCAATAAAACTGCCCTTCATGAGTACTTATACTCAGAGCCAAAGAGAGGTACATGTACAGCGACGGCTTCCACACCTGAGGGAACTTGATTGTCTGATACATCCCCCTTAGGGCAACTCCTAAGGTTTCCATTGCCTGTATAAGCATCCACACAACATAGATACATTAAGTATTGGGAAAAAATAAATATTAGCATAGAGTTCGGACTATTACAAGTATTCATCACTTCTCAAAGGAATGTTCAGGTTTTCTTTTCCCATCTTTGACAGAGTTTAAGTTGTTCAAGTTGAAACAGAACTTTTAAGGTTTAATGGCTGGAGTTGCCATTGACAGATAAACCTCTTCTCCTCATGATGCTATAGATATCAGCATAGGTAAAGATGAGATGAGCAAAACATAGAGACTGAAGATGACATCAATTCCTTCATAAAAAAATTTAAAAAAAAAAAGGGCGCTTTGCGCATGGAACAGGATTATAAGGCAAGGAACTTGATGTTGATATCTAAACTTTTGAGAAATGCTAGTTGCTGAATGATAACATACCTTGAACAGATTAAATTATACATTAACATAAAGAGATTGATTTTTCTTTAAAAAAACAACCAGAATATCTTGTCATTACACTTTCAAACATAAACATGAGAAGTTCTTGGTTATAGTCTCCACCTATATTAACGTAATGTGGAGTGGTTAGCTGTTCAACCACCAGTCCTCAGCATAGGAAGCATAGTCCCCTGCCAAACCCTGCCCTTTTCATTAAAAAAATGAAAGCTGCAGTATGTTCTACTGGAGTTTTCAAAACCTTGCAGGGTAACTGTGAGTTTCATAATCTAGACCAACCTTTTTTTTTTTTTGTCTTTTGACCAACTGAGGATAAAGTTTGCAGATCTTACCTCTGCACTGACATAATCCAGTTGCTTCAGTCCTAGAAAAGTTGTTAAATGACGTGAGAAGGAAAGCAAATCTTTCTAGGGATGGAAAATCTTTAGAATTTACCAATCATGATCTAGATTGGCTTGACTGATTGATATACTAATTGTTAAGTCAACAATTACATCTTTCACTAATTCTTAGAATCCAAAGAAGATGGAACCTGAAGCCGACAGTTTCCATGGCGTAATAAAAGAAATGGCTCTAATGTTTTACCAAACTGTAGCAACATAGTATTTGCAGGAGAATTTATATGGAAAGAAGAAAAAATCTAACCTTCTGCTTCTCAGATTGAAGGCTGGTAGATCTCATTTCATAGATTACAAAGCCCAACACTGTGATAAAAACTGGTGGGATTGCCAAAAGAATTAAAGCTCCCTGCAGCAATTATATATGTTAAGAAAGAGGGACAGAGAGAATTTAGATACCAAGCTAGTAGTTGATACAGAAGAATTTCAACATGGTTACAACTTTTGGTTTCACTAAAGAATATAATCAAAGGTTGAAATGATCAGTGCTTAGCGAAAACTGACAATTTATGAGGTCAAAGGCCAGTGCTTCTGGCCATTTTCCTCAATCTGCAGCCACCTTCATTCAGTCCTGAATCGTGGCTTCTAATTTTTCAAATTGCAATGGTACAGATATCAGATACCTATTAAGTTCAAAAAAATAGAGAGAAGAAGCTAACCTGAGCTCCGAGATGGTGAACAAAAAACCCACTGGTGGAGTAACCAATTAAAGCCCCGGCAGAGGAGCAAAATCCACAAAGGCTTTGCATATCCGGAGCCAAAGATCGGACCTTAATGCTATTTCTTGCAATACACGCATCAATTGTCACATCTGCTATTGCCATGCCTGCTGCAACCCCTATCAAGCAACCCAATGCCAAAGCAGCAGGCAAGTTACCGAAAAGAGCAACCATCAACGCAGAGGCACCCCCAACAACACCAGCAAGCACAAAGTATGGTCTTCTTCTATAGCCTTTTATTGGAAAAACATCAGTGAATAGACCCCATACAGGTTTCATAATCCATGGAATGTAGTATAGGCCTATGTAAAGTTGCACTACCGAGGGCTGGACTTTCTGAACGTCTTTCCAGTAGTAGTCCGTGACTACTTTGAAGAAAGAGCTGGAGAAGCCTTGGCTGAGGCCATAGACGAGGACTATGCCAAAGATGAAAGTTGGGTTTAGCTGGGAAGAGAGCATTTGTAGCCATTGAAAGGGCTCAAGAAAGAGTGAGAAAATATTGCTTTGGTTTGAATTGCAGGCTGGTTGTTGGGAAGTACTCGAGAGAGACTCTTCAACGAGTCCCTCTTTCTCTGAGGAATCCATGTTTGAGGTTTTAAAGGAGCATGGATCTGCAAATGGCGCTATAGATCAAAGGAGATCACAGACAGGGAAACGTTGACTGCAGGATCTTATAAATCCATGGCCTACCCCAGGTATGCCATACGAAGATTATATTATTGCTTAATAAAGGAAAAGATATGGTGTCCTGTCCCTCCAAAAAAGAGAGGTATGGTGGAAAAGTCTAGGCATGGCCATCGTTGACCACTAAACCTCTGGGGTCGGGGCTCTAGCCATGTTCCATTATTGGTTGACATAAAATATTACTACTATCGTTACCTTGGAGGAGTGTTCTCCTTTTTCCACACCCACGATCTCGGAGTGGTTAGCTTTCACGATTGCCTCCCCCTTTTACATTCCATAGTCCAACCTCGGAGTGTCATAATATACTAATTCGTCGCGGAACTTGACATTGGAAAGAAGTGCAGCCCTTGAATATATATGTTTGAGGTCTTATATATATATATATATATGTAGGGAGAATGGGAAATGCAGGATCTGGGGCAGGCCAGAACTCCAGCCTTGCGGGAAAGGAGGTGGGCCAACCAGCTGGGCCAAGCCCCAGGCTGCAACGTTTGTAGTCATTCCGGATGAAGAGTTGATTATGACTATCGGAGAGTTCATCCTGACAAACTGGTGCAAGTTGACTTTAACTAAATTAAAAAAATCGCGTCCAGCTTGGTTGTTCTATCTGCTTTGACTAAATAAAAAATGGGGGAAAAACAGGAACGAGCTCGTCCACTCCCACCCATTTAAGGATGTCAAGTGACCAACAAACCAAGCCATGTCATCCGATTAGTTGCAAACTTGGTAGTTAATAAAGTGAATAAACTCCGGAATCTGATAAACTTTCAAATTAGAGTTTTATTTTTCGAATCCACACTGCACCAGAAATCTTTTCTGCAACCCTATACATGAAGTAAATAAGATCACTTGCGATAATGGTTAAGCAGAAATTTGAACAAGTAGGGCTAATTAAATGCATACCACGTCTGATGATGGAAGAGAAAAACAAAAGTACATATTGATGTATCAGACTTATATAGCAGAAAAAAGCATTCCATTTTCATTTACTGATTGCAAAATTTACGCCTATCTACTTCATTTCTCACGCTAGCACACGACGGGATGCATGTTGCTGTGGCTCAAGACTCATGCCGCAAGGAGCTTCTGAATGTCCTTCTGCACCACAAAGAATAAATTTAGTTCGTTAAATAGATAAAGATACTTCTTTCTTAATGAACTACTCAGGATTAGTGTAGCACTTCCTTTAATATAACCAAGTCATAACACAGTCATATGTTTTGAACTTGTACCCTTGAACAACAATGTACACATATCAATTGCACCGAGTGGGAGCAAGTATCAGCAATGAGAGGGGACCGGAGTGCAGATAGGCAAAGTCCAGAACAAACTACTTCCAACGTGAGGTAAAGCAATAGATAAAATCAATGCAGAAAAGCAGCAAGTTACATTCATAGGGTGCTATCACTCAACAATGATCCTACTACTGAATTCGTCATCCAATTCATAAAATTTAAAGGAATTGGTTTTCACTACTTATAGCAGCTTTTAAATTTCACCAGCCAAAGATGGTAAGATATAATTGTTCTGACTACTCTATCAGACAAGAAAGTTTTTTTATAGAACTGGCATTCGAATGCTCATAAAGAAAACGCATTGAATTTAGTTGCCGAATTTTGCTCTAGAACCCATTTTCTCAACATATCTACCACAGGACAGGTGGGAAGAGTTATTCATGTCGAACTATAAAAAATGGTTGTTCTATTAAAGAATTACATGCCTTAACATTGATCTTCAATCACAAGCATTAACATATCTCATTGCTATTATGTCATGAAAAATTCAATTCCTATGAGATTAACTGGACTGGTAAGAGAACCAGAATAGCTGTAAATACATACCTCAATTTGGAAAGGCGATATTGTTGGTGGATACCTCTCGACAACTTTGCCATTTTTGTCCACCAAGAACTTCTCAAAATTCCACTTGACCAAGTCACCTAAAAATCCACCTGCACTCGACTTCAGGAATTGGTAAACGGGAGCTGTGTTTGGTCCATTCACATCAACCTGTTTCATAAACCTTTCCTTTAGTCATTAAAAAGTATTATCTCCATCATAAATGCTATACTCAAATGGGAAAGCAGGTAGACACACCTTATCAAATATTGGAAATTCTGCTTTGAACCTGGTACAGGCAAATTGTTTAATCTCAGGATTTGATCCAGGCTCTTGTCCCCCGAACTGATTGCAAGGGAAAGCTAGAATCTCAAATCCTGTGAATAGAGTTGCATGAACAGATCTTGTTAAAACAGGTCACACACAGTGTATGAAGAAACAACTATACCAAACACAGAGTACTTGGCTCACCTTGAGTCTTGTATTTCTCATATATGTGGGAAAGCTCAGAGTAATTTGATGTCGTCAAACCACTATGAATCAAAATGAAAAATTCTTCAATCAGACCCCAAGTAAAGGACAGAAAACAGACTAAGCTGAACAATAGTAGAAAATACTGTAATTATCTTGAAAGGGAAGCTGTACCATTTTGAAGCAACATTAACAATAAAGAGAACTTTTCCCTTAAATCTGCTAAGAGAAACATCCTTCCCATCAATATCCTGCTCAAAGAGAGAGAGATCCGTTAGCCAAGTGAAAAACCATTATCAAGTTGCAATTCTTCAGTTGCTGAACTTCCAAAAGTCCTGCAAAATTCAGCAACAGAGTCAGAACTTTTGTACCTTCACAGTATAGTCGTACAGAGTCTTCTCTGTAGCTGCTCTTGCATAAATCCCTGAAGATCTAGATTTGAAGACAAACCCAGGAACAGAAGAGGACTGCAAAGAGAACCCATGTTGCAAAAAGCCTGATTTCGAAGACCCAAGCGATGATTCAATGGAAGGAATCGAGAAAGGCCATGAAGAAGGCATAACTGGGATCTTTTTGGTTTGAGACAAGTCATGAAGATAAGAAGGAAAAGTTGCAGAGAAAGGCATGGAAGCCATGGTTTTTTCTTTTCCTTCGCCGTATAATTGTCTACAACAAAATATATGTAGTTATTACAAGACAGCAAAGAAAAGTAGACAACTCAAACTGCCTCACCTGCGGTCCAAACGAATTTGTAGTGGAAGGTAAAATTCCACGTGTTCGTTCCTCAACATCTCCTGTTTTCACTCTCTGCTGATTTCTGTTCTTTGTTTTGTTTTGTTTTTATGCTGTCCAGATTTTTTTTTTCGTAAAAAGCAATATATTCATTTATAAGAAAATACTTAATTGGTGAGAAATGAGATCTAATTAGCACTTGAAATTAGGAATGAACAATTTTCAGTTAAAATTGAATTAATTAAATTAATCAAATAAATTCAATTTTGGTTTTGAAAATTCTTTTCAATTAACTAAATTAATTTATTTAAGATTATAAACATATAAGTAAGTATATTTTAATATAATTTTATTTTTATTTGTTGGAATATTTTTAAAGTATTACTAAATTTATGATATTTGTTAATTTTATTTACTTTATAATTAGTATAATAATTAACAAAATTAAAATTTGAGTTCAAATTTTCAATTATCTACCCGACCCGAGGGAGTTGCACTCTTGGGCTAAATTATGGGCCTTAAAATGTACATTTCCAAACCCACGGTCAATGACTCAATGGCCCAATTGGGGAGGTGAGTATTTTATTCAATTATTTATCATAAATAATATATTTTTAAATATATTTTATATTTATTATTTTATTTTAGAAACGTACATAATACAATTAAACTAAATGATAAAGACATGTAAGTTTTATTAGTGAAACATTAAATAAAAATTTTAAAATATATTATATATAAATCTTATTAACACAAAAAAATAGACCAAATTAATTGAAATATATTAATTTGAATTATCTTTGATTTTCGATTTTGTGAGAATTCCATTAATTCTATTTTCTTCTAAAATCAAACTGATCGAAGATTGAATGTTCATCTCTAATTACAATATTAAAGAAAAAAAGAAATGAAAAGATCCCAAAATTGCAAGTAATCCATATGGAAAATAAAAATAAAAAAGGCTTAATAATGCTAATATTAGTTTATAGAAAAGAAAATAATATTAAATAAATAAAATAAAAGAAAAAATAACTGGCAGTAAAATAGTAAATGAGAGAGCATGGAGTAACGGGCTACGGGGTAGCGGCGAAGGGTGAAAGGGTTTTTCTCATCCAAAGCTGCTCTCTTCTTCTTCTTCTTCTCTTTGCAGCTGCAAAGAGTTGAGCTTGGTATCCAGATTGAGAGAGAGGAAAAATTCAGGGAAAAATATATTAAAAAAATCCAAAATAAAAAAGAAGAGCAGAGGGAAGAATAACTCAATCTCTTTTCTGTACTAATTTAAAAATAAAAACCCAATTTATCTATTCCCTCTCAAGGACCTTACCTTTCTTCTGTCACTCTCTTCCGACGGTTTTCTTATTCTTCTCCGTTTCCTTTTTATCGGACATTTATCGGTTCCCCATTCTCCTTTGTAGAATCTGAATTATGCAGACGGATCAGACGGTGATTAGTTTGAGGCCGGGTGGCGGCGGCGGCGGTGGTGGTCCGCGTAGCACCAGATTCTTTGCTACTCGCTTTGAGTTCTCCTCTTCTTCTTCTTCTTCTTCTTCTTCCTTGGATTCCCAGATTCTGCGTCCCGCCTTCAAGGTCCATTCAAAAACCCTAGCTTTGATTGTTACATTCGTTTCCATTTATGAATTGGAACTTTTTTATATTTGAGTTTGTAAAGAATTTGTTTATCAGATCTGGGGTTTTTAAAAATTGAAACTTTTTTCAATTTTAAAGTGGATTTATTGTTTTTTGTTATTTTTTCGTGGACTGAGGAGGTAATGCTAGTCATGCTACAAGTTTAAAATTTGAAATGATTGTTACATCGGGGGATTGATGGTAATGGATTTTTAGTTGTCCTAATTCTTGGCGGAGCACTTGAGTTTGTGTAGCTGCTGTAAATATGGACAAACATGAATATGCAGGCATTAGGTGGGCATGCAATGAGTATGTTGATGCCCATAAAGAATCTACATTACATTACAGGCTTCTATAAGTTTATAAAACAAATGTGCCTTTTAAAGAATTGTAAATTTAGAGAGGAATGCGCCTGTTTCGGCCCTTTATTTAAAGTTTTATGACATAGGATTGTGTGCAGCCTTGATATCCATGAGAGGAAGTTGAGTTTTTTCCGTTTGGCTTTCTGTAATGTACAAAGGATAATGTTTCTAGCAATGCTGTTTCTTTTTTTTTTTTCTTTTGAAGAGCCATAAGTTGCTTTTGAATCCATTATTTGAATTTTTTGTATGTTTTCATGTTATAAGTTTTCTATTGCTGTTTGTAATAGGCTGGGGATTTGCGGTTTGAAGGTCATGAGTTTGTCCGGTATACGCGGGAACAGCTGTTACAACTTAAGGAGGTACTTTGTCTTTTTTAAATGATGATCTAGGGAATCTCATTTGTCTATTTAAATTGTGAAGCAAAAGTCAGATTTTTGGCTTATTTTGCATTATAATTTTTGTAGGTGACAGAGAGAGGAGTTTATATTCCAAATAGATTTGGCTAACATTCCTTTTTAATCAATATGCAATATTAGAACCTTCTACTTGTTATCTGATTTTTTTTTGTTTGCTTCTTCCATCAGGTTGCTGATATCCCTGAGGATATTTTGAAGATAAAACAAGAAATTGAGTCTGAGTTTGTTGGTGAAGATCAAACCTGGGGTCGTGCTGATGGCAATGTGAGTTTAGAAGATGTTGCCTTTTATTAAAATTATTTACATGTTGCTTCTTTTTGGGTGGACGGAGCCATTGCTCAAATCGATTGTCAACTCCTAGTATAATTATTGGAATATTGCAGTCCAACTGTAATAATGATTATGCTTGGAAATATTTCTGAGACTCTCTTGTTTTACATTCTGATTCATGTGCTGTAGACGTTGTTAAATACTTATTCATCCCCAAGTTATACCCTAAAGAAAATGGTGAACAGAGCATGTCATTGTGGTGATTCATTTCTTGGTTTATCTCCTTTCTCTTTATGGCCATAGCACCTTAGCAATTACGGCTTCTGTTTTATTTTTCATTAGCTCCAAGCTCAACCCCAAAGTCGTTATTCTGAGCCAGACAACCGTGATTGGCGTGGTCGATCTGCTGCCCCTGGAGATGAAAGATCCTGGGATACAATTCAAGACAATAAAGAGTTTTCCAGTCGTTTTGATTCAAGGCCACAGGAAATGAATAATCACCAGGAGCATCTAAACTCCCAGTTTGCAAGGGCTCAAATTTCAACTAGCCAAGGGGTAACAATGTCTTACCATTTAGACCACTCCCCCACCATCTTCTCATATTACTTAAATGGATGATTTGTTGATATTTATTTTTCTGCTATCACAATCTGTTAAAGTTATCGAAGTATAAGTTGCAATTGAGGTTGATGTATACATTTGCATATTTAGCTTCTGCCTGTTTCATTTGAATTTCCTGTGAATCAGGTAGGACCTACTCCTGTGCTTGTAAAGGCTGAAGTCCCGTGGTCAGCTCGAAGAGGTAATCTTTCCGAGAAGGAGCGTGTTTTGAAGACAGCAAAAGGGTAACTGATCCTATGAATCACATTTAATTTGTCATGGGCTCTTGTAATTTATATTGCATCGTCTTTATCTCTAAGTTATTTATAAGGATGCATTATCTGGATTATCTAATTTAATGCTCTATCCTAAGGGTTGTTTATTGTGAGTGTTTCTATACAGAAACTGTTTGTTTGCATAATAAATATGTCATCACAAATGTTGTTCTCATTGTGCAGTATATTGAACAAATTGACCCCAGAGAAGTTTGATGTTCTTAAGGATCAGTTGATTGACTCTGGCATTACAACTCCAGACATTTTAAAGGTTTCGATTGGCCGTGTCTTGACACCTTCATCTTTGGCATCAATCTAATCATTTGTGTCTGTCAATTGAATTTACTGTCTTTGCATTTCAGGGTGTTATCTCTCTGCTATTTGATAAGGCTCTGTTGGAGCCAACATTTTGCCCTATGTATGCTCTTTTATGTTCTGACCTCAATGAGAAGCTTCCTCCTTTTCCTTCTGATGAGCCTGGAGGAAAGGAAATTACTTTTAAGCGAATCCTTTTGAACAATTGCCAGGAGGCATTTGAAGGTGCAGACAATTTGAGAGAAGAAATTAGGCAAATGACTGGCCCTGATCAAGAAGTGGAACGTGTGGAAAAAGAAAGAATGGTTAAACTGCGAACTCTGGGAAACATACGCCTAATTGGTGAGCTGTTGAAGCAGAAAATGGTGCCTGAAAAGATTGTCCACCATATTGTGCAGGTTTTCTTCATTGCATTAGTTTTGGCATGGATTTGCTTCATTGTGTCATACTTGTCTGTTTACCATGCTTCTATGTGGAGCAGGAGCTTTTGGGACATGATGGCAAGACGTGCCCTGCTGAGGAGAATGTAGAGGCTATATGTCAGTTTTTCAACACTATTGGGAAGCAGT
The DNA here is from genome assembly GCF_053813885.1 of Theobroma cacao. Taxonomy (NCBI): domain Eukaryota; kingdom Viridiplantae; phylum Streptophyta; class Magnoliopsida; order Malvales; family Malvaceae; genus Theobroma; species Theobroma cacao. The sequence goes on from NC_142647.1 coordinate 762,848, forward strand.
TGGATGAGAGCCCAAAATCTCGGCGAGTAAATGATATCTATTTTAGCAGGCTGAAGGAGCTGACAATAAATTTGCAACTTGCTCCACGATTAAGGTTCATGGTTCGTGATGTTCTTGATTTGAGGGCCAACAACTGGGTGCCTAGACGGGAAGAGGTTGTTATTCTGTATATGCTAAACTTTAAGCATTTTCATCAACAAACATAATTTTATTCAATCCTTCTCCTTGCATTATTATATTGCATCAGACATCATATTTCCATGCTCCATAAGTGCAGACCAAACCTGTTTTTTAGTAGTCACCTGTTTCCTGAAGTACAAAGCATAATACCAACCCTTGATTTTGCCTAATTCTTTTTTTTTTTTTTTTATAAATGCTGATATGGTTGTGGGAGTATTTGACATTCTCTTCTGATCCTGTTTTGGCAGATTAAAGCAAAGACGATCACTGAAATTCATTCCGAAGCAGAGAAGAATCTGGGGCTGCGACCAGGTGCAACTGCAAACATGAGAAATGGTCGTAACAGTGGGGCTCTAGGGGTTATGGCCTCTGGGGGTTTCCCAGTTACCCGACCTGGCTCTGGGGGTATGATGCCTGGAATGCCTGGTATCAGGAAAATGCCTGGAATGCCTGGGCTTGATGCTGATAACTGGGAGATTCCTCGATCTCGGTCAATGCCAAGGGATGATGGACTGGGTCCTCAACCTGCTGGGCATGTGCAGCAACCTTTCATCAGCAAATCACCTTCCATTAATTCAAAGTTTCTTCCTCAAGGTAGCGGTGGCATAATAGGGGGGAAATCGAGTCCATTGTTACAGAGTAGTGGTGGGCCCCCAGCTAGACCTCCAAGTTTTGAACCTGTGAATCCTAAGCCTGAGATATCAGCAGCAGCTGCAGTCAGTTCTCCTGAGAAGACTGTGGGTAATGCAACAAAATCAAATCCTGCTGCAGTCAGTTCTCCTGAGAAGCATGTGGGTAATGCAACAAAATCAAATCCTGCAGATCTTCAGAGAAAAACAAAGTCTCTGCTTGAAGAATTTTTTAGTATCCGATTACTTGATGAAGCACTACAATGTATTGAGGAGCTGAAAGCCCCTACTTTCCATCCTGAGGTCGTGAAAGAAGCTATTGCTCTTGCTTTGGAAAACAGCCCACCTTGTGTGGATGCAGTCACAAAGCTTCTTGAGTTCTTACTTAATAAGAACGTCTTCACTGCTAGGGACATAGGAGCTGGTTCTATTCTATATGGCTCTTTGTTGGATGATATCGGTATTGATCTACCAAAAGCACCAAATAATTTTGGTGAAGTTCTTGGGAAGCTGGTTATGGCTGGAGGTTTGGACTTTGCAGTCATCAAAGAAATTCTGATGAAGGTGGAAGATGAGCGGTTCCGAGCATCCATCTTTGGTGCTGCCATTGGGAGCATTAATTCATTCCCTTCTGGGCAAGAATTGTTGGCAAAGCAACACACTGACGTGCAGGCTTGTGAAAGTTTGCTTACTTAGTTCCAGACTGCTTCTTGGTTATCTTTTTAGAGTGCCATGCGGGAAACTAAACAGATATCTGTTTCACATCTCATATGTTTGGGAAAATTTTGTGTTTTGAGTTTTGAAGACGATGGATGGGAGAACAAAGAAGATTTATTTAAGTTGTACATCTTTTTTTTTGTTTGAGATTTTCCCCATTCTTAGTTTTGTTTATCGAGTGAGAAACATAATGCTTTATATTTCCCCCAGGATGCTAGGGATGAATAGTGGTTACAGTACATTAGAATCCATGTACGAAGTTTTTGATCCATCGCCTGCATGAGGCCCCAATTTTCTTTATGGATAATGCATTTACTTTGTCCTTATATTTCGATTGTCATGTGCCTACTTTATCCCTTTGTTATGGGTCGTTACTCTCTCTCTGAAATGTTAACCTAATATCGAGTGTTGAAACAATTTTTTAACTTAAATTTGTAAAATTCTCGTTGTAAGTCAGGTCAATTTGCCTAGTTCATCTATTTGAAGTCTTTGATGTATTATGACAGTTCCCATAGCATTTTGTCACAGTTCATTATTTATTTTATCATGATTTATTATTTTTTTAAAGAAATTTCTTAATTAGATATATAATGTTCATGTTTAAAAGTTCAACACATAATGTAGATTTTCATAATGTCTTGACAATTTCATATTCCTGACACGTTGTCTGGTTTCAACAAATTGAAATAATGTTAACAAGAATCAATTGTACTTGTACAAGTGGAAAGCCAAGCAGGCTATTCAGATATACTCAAACATACAAGAAAGTCGGCAGTTCTTTGATCGAATTGGGAAAACAAACTTTGGGGTTGCCTTCTAGTTAGACCACAATGGGCAGGTGCTAGGCTTCTCGACCATGCAATTCAACTGATTAAACCCATGCCAATCTTCTACTTCCATAGTGCAGGAAATGTTATGTTACGAAAACTATATAAAGAAAAATATTTAAAAAAATTGATGATGGGTTACACCAAGATTAGGTGTCACGTGTATCTAATCCAATGGACATCTGATTTTGATTGGAGACAGGTCGATTTTGCTTAAGCAATCAGCTGTCCTCGAGATATGATATCATTCTTTTAATCTATCTTCAACAAAAAGACTTTGCAAGATTTGAGGTACCCCTTTGGCCACCCCATTATTATTATTTGTTGTTGATGGATCATTACTTTAATATCTGTTCCTGCAGATTCTAGGTTCAATGTACAGGATTTGGGTTCAATCTGGTGATTCCCATTTTTTAGTCAAATAATCTGACGACTTTCTTTCTGACATGATCAAGTATTTTATCATATTCTTGTCTGTTCTAATTATTCAGGAATAACAGCAAAAGCTGTGGTTGTGAAAACACAAACTTTACTAAAGTAGATCCCCCTATCTTTCCCATAATAGCAAGGTTTTAAGGTTTAATTAAGATTTAATATTTTATTTTTTTATTTTTTTTAAGATAATAAAAGAACGAAACTCCCTTCTTGTGTTAGTTTATAAAATATCTAATATCGATCAAACATAATAAAATGAATAATTTTTTTTTTTAATAATTAATGTCTCGTTTGATATTTTTTTCATAAATTCAAACTAAAACTCGACTTTTATTTTTAAATAATAAATTTAGAATCTATTCAATTTAATTGAATCTTGAGTTCCATGATTATCAACTAGCTTAACAAAATCTGTGGGCTCCTCTCAAAAAAATATCCAGCTTGGGAACAAGAATTTTCAACCCTTTGGTGACAATGACATTTTTTTTTTCCTTTTTTCCACAGAGACAACATTTCCTTTGGTGGAATGCATAAACTTTTTGTCCTACAAACCAATAGATAAAGCTAAAATTTACACATATATTCATTTTTTGTCATAATTTTGCCGACACTGAAAATATATAATATGATTATAAAAATATATAGAAACATTTATATTTAATTGAAATAAATAATGAAAAATCCATATTTTGCATATCAAAGAAATAAATGTGTTGTACTTGTGGTAGGTATGTTTTTGTTCTACCTTCTCTTCCCTCACAATCATAACATAAGAAATCATGATTGGATTAGCAAACAATTAATTACTACTAAGATTAGAGATTGGGTAAATGTATGGTTAAGAAAGTGATCAGATTGATTACCCTTTCACTGAAGAAAATATCTTTGTCATGTTCAAATGTTGAACAGGAATATGTTACTTTCTTAGGACAGCAACATGGAACGCATACTTTGAAGTTTGAAGTTTGGAAGACTTGAAGTCTATCCTTCCCTCCGCAGTAAAATCGAGGATTAGCAAGCAAAGCCAACCCAACTGTCAAAGAGAAGGCCGGGAGCAATGGAAAAGTTGAAAATGCCCTCAAGAGTCCCAACAGTCGCCAGCAAGCAAGCAAAGCAACGCCCTTGATCTCAAAAGAATTGATTTTTATTAAAAATTCTCTCTCTTTCTCTCTCTCTTCTCTTGTCTACTTTTTCTCTTTCTCTGTTTGTCTGTCCTTTTCTTCAATGTTTCTGCTTCTGTCACCCCAAAGTTCCTTGTTTTCCCGTCCAGATTCCGAGAAAATTCTCCTGGGTTCTTGTTAGTTTTTGGAAAAGACTCCATTTCTGATACTTGTAACATATTTCCTGATTGTAACACTTCGCCCCCAGTGTCTTGTTCCTTTATAGATTTCCAGCTGGGCATGTAAGGACGCTTAAAACTCTATAAAGCATCCATTTCTCTAACCTTTTTCTCTTTTGGATCTTGTGCTCCTCGATCTTTATCTATCAAGTTAGCATCTGGGTTCCTCTTGTTATTGACAGTAGTTTAGTTGTTTTACCTTGATTTGATCTTAGCAAAGCAGTGATCTTTAGTTTATTGCCTAGTTTTTTTACGTGTGAATTTTATGCCTTTTTTAGTCTTAGCATTCAATTTAGGATCTGGGTCTTGTTTAAGATTCAGTTTTGAATTAGCATAGGAGTTTCTTTTATTTCTCTTATTAGAAACGAGCTTGTCTGGTTACTGTTACATGTACTTGGCAATGTCTGAATTAACAGATCGGTTTTTCATATATGTTTCATCAACATAGCTATTGGTTCTGAATTTTTAGAGCTGCAGAACTTGGGGAGATCAATAAAACAACGTGTTGTTTTGAATGCTCTTGAGTTCTATAAGCTGACATAACGTCATTCATTCAATTGCAGACATAGATGGGTATATATCTCAGCACCCCAAAAACTGAGAAATCCTCAGAAGATGGCGAGAATGACAGGGTTAGATATGGTCTATCATCCATGCAAGGATGGCGTGCAAATATGGAAGATGCTGTGAGTAACAAATGATATATACATCGAATTCTCATGGATTGAACTATAAATAAATAAATATTATATATATATAATTCTAGCAATGAGTTGCTAGGAAGATTTGGGTAAAATTTATTTAGTCTTTTACAATACCCCTGCCTTTGCACATTTTCATTACCCGTTCCAACCGCAAAAACACATGTCAAATATGAACTAGAATCTCTGTTAAAATTCATTTGTCATTTACAGCTTATATATTATTGTACCATCAACTTCTTTGGTCATTGACATCTGACTCTTCCTACTTGTGATACTCTCTACTTAGAAATGCAAACAGAGTGGACTCTGACTCCATCTTCTTTACATGTCTTTCCTCCCTCTTCCTCTCGAAGTTTTTTATTCTTGTCAATTTTGTAATAGGAATTGTTTTGCCATTTGTCTACCTTATGTTATATACATTATCTTATATTTCTTTCAAATTCGTAATTCTTTTATATTGTGGATATCTAGTTACAGTTATTATTTGTTTTGTTAGCATGCTGCATATCCTGATCTGGATGCTTCTACTTCATTCTTTGGTGTTTATGATGGTCATGGAGGTAAGACTTGGATGGTTCAGGTATTTGTGATGATTGATTTCAGTTCCTTATACAGGTTTTCATTTGTGTACACTATTCGAAGTTGAGGTTGTCTTGCTTCCCATTCATTTACCTATGTCTTTTCCCTTTTAGAACTTGAACCAACTGAAGAATATTGAAGCCTTTTCTTTATAAATGATTCTGTTGAGATGTTTAGGGAATTCACTTTGGTGTCAGTGAATGCTTAGGAATCTTTAATTTTTCTCTTTAAAGGGTTCTCATTTTTCCTGTTTGCAATGTGCTTTCTTTTGATACTAAGTGGCTACTTTCATAAGTCACTCTAGGAATAGCATCAAGCTGTTAAGAAATATGATTAAGTGTCTTAGTATTGGCTACTGTGTAGGTTTCCGCAACTAATACAAATCCATAACCTGCAGGTAAGGTGGTTGCAAAATTCTGTGCCAAATATCTTCACCAGCAGGTTCTCAAGCATGAAGCATATTCAGCTGGGGACATAGGGATATCAGTTCAGAGAGCATTTTTCAGGTTATTTAATTTGATTACTTGAGGTTTTTTTTCCTTCTTCACTATCTTTTCATTAGTGTGGGAGTCAACAAAGCAATAATGATCAGTTCTTTGATAGTTGAAGTTTGAGAGTGAATTTTCCTTTTATTCCCTTTGTAGGGCTGGTAATATCTAGTTATGAATTTCACAAAGTTAAATTCTCCTGGCATACATGGTGAAATAGCATCTCTATATGCCATTATTATAGTTTTAGTCGCTTGAATAGCTGTAAATTGACACAACTGGTGTCACTGGTTTCAGACTGCTGTTGGTTTTCTGATGCAATCTTAATAATATCTTTTTTGGTTAAACATTGGACTTAAACTCTCATACATCACCAAGTTTATAGATCTCATAATTTCCTCTTCTTCAATAATTGTTAGCTAGTTAGAGTTGAAGGGTTTGTAATGCTTCCTTTCAGCAAGATCAAAATGCTTTTCCAAATCTTTGACTGGAGATAAAAGGACAAATTTATTACAAATGATAGTGCTTCCATTGCCCATCTTCCTTTCCCCTCTTTTAGTGGCTAAATGCTTTTTCCCATTGTTCATTTCATGTGTTTCCAACTTGAGTTACGTTTTAGTGCAGAATGGATGAGATGATGCGTGGACAAAGAGGATGGAGAGAATTATCCATCTTGGGTGATAAAATAAACAAGTTTACTGGCATGATAGAAGGATTAATATGGTCTCCGAGGAGTGGTGATGGTAATGACCAAGTTGATGATTGGGCCTTTGAGGAGGTACTTATGATAGACAGAAATTTGATGTTTGCCACAAACCATGAAGGAAACCAAGAACAAGAAGAATAATGGAACTTGCATTGCTACATGTTAACTCTTAGCTGATGAGGTGTTTCTATGCAAATTATATAGCGCAGATGGTGGAGAATATATTTCTATCTTGAACTTTAACATCTTACTCTGCACTTTCCTTTTTGGGTTGGGGCAGGGATCATAAATGTGCAAGCTGGGTTTTGTCTGTGAATGCATAATTATATTATCCATCCACAATTTTCCTGCATTAATTGATTTGTTTGTACAATTGAGACACTTTTTTTTTTCGTTGCGACAATTTGTATGTATAATTTATATGGCTTTTTGAAATTGCAATCAGGGCCCTCATTCTGACTTTTCTGGACCAACTTCTGGGTGCACAGCCTGTGTTGCAATTTTAAGAAACAACCAACTTCTTGTTGCAAATGCTGGTGATTCTCGTTGTGTGATATCTAGGAAGGGTCAGGTAATATTCTATTAGTGGGATGTAATTAGCTAGTTTCCTTTCAATTATATTCTAAAATGGAGATTTGTTAATCCATTTTAATTATTGGTGGATGAACTGGCTATTGTACTTCGAACTATGGACGTTCAACTTAAGTGTCATTGTAGGAAGTATTCGTTTCTTTCTGAATAACTGATCTCTTTTATTTGTTCTTATATAACTTCGTTTTTGCAGGCATACAATCTGTCTAGAGATCACAAACCTGATCTTGAGGCAGAGAAAGAAAGGATTTTAAAAGCGGGTGGTTTTATACATGCAGGACGTGTCAATGGCAGTTTGAATCTCGCCAGAGCTATTGGTTATTTTACCTTCCTGCTTGATATTTAGAAGCAAAAAGAACTATGAATTGAACTTAGAATTTCCTAAAGAGAGACATATGCTATTGGGCACAAAGTGCTATAACATATCCTTAATCTATTGAATAACATTTCTATACATCTATAATTTCCTATCTAAAATTATTCATCCATCTACATCTAATATGTTTATGGATCGATGGGAGAGAAATGGAGGGAGAGAGAGGTGGAGACCTGTACTTATAATCTATTGATTCCTTGTCCTGCAGGTGACATGGAATTCAAGCAGAATAAGTTTTTGCCTGCCGAAAAGCAAATTGTCACTGCAAATCCAGATATAAACACTGTAAGTATATTCTCTGTCAGCAATGTGACCACATCACTATACTATTAAATTTCCACTTTTGCTTTAATATCTGCTTAGCAAACCTAAAAATCTTTGGAGCTTGCAGCATCTAAACTTCTACACCTTACTAATTTTCAATTAGGTCGAGCTCTGTGATGATGATGATTTTATTGTTCTGGCATGTGATGGAATATGGTATTTATCTATTGCTTTTTCCTTTTAGATTACATTAGAATTAGAACTTTATATACTTCACTTCAAAACTTTATCTAGTTGATTAGTTATACTCTTCATGGTTCACTCTAACTAGATTTCGATGTTGACTTTAGTATCTAACGCCTTCTCGATTTTGAATTTATTATGTTTCAGGGATTGCATGTCCAGTCAGACGCTAGTAGATTTTATTCATGAACAACTAAAATCAGTATGTACATAAGCCTCTCAAACTTTTGATAGGTCAATTGAGTTCAGGGTCCTTCTGTGCTCTATCCTTTTTTTATGTTTGCATCCTTAGTACGAACTCTTGCATGCAATGCAGGAAAGCAAGCTTTCTGTTGTTTGTGAGAGGGTACTCGATAGGTGTTTAGCACCGTCAACAGCCACCGGTGAGGGTTGCGACAATATGACCATGATCCTGGTTCAGTTCAAGAAACCAATCAAGTCTGCCTCGTCTGCAGACGAGCAATCCTCGCATTCAAATCCGGTTGACACTGAATCCAAACCAGAGGCAAGTCAAGGAAAGTAGCTGCAACTGTTGAAGAAGACTTGAGGACCCTTTGTTATCTTGATTCTCTATGCATTTGTAGAGGGCTTAGAGAAGGAATGCATTGATGACATACTAAGATAAAAAAAAAATATATGCCTTTTGTTTCTCCTCTTCTTTCTTCCATTTAATGGTAAAATTTTAGGAATCACAAGTACAGTAGAAATCAATTATGTAATGTTTTTGGATCCGATTAACAGGTGTTTATCTTAGATCTGTTGAACCTCATACACAGCATATATTAATAGCCATTCAAGCTACGAAAACTGTGATGATGGCATAGAGATGCCATTTCAGTATGTATGCACGAGAATTTAACTTCGTGAAATTCATAACCAAACAGCTCAAGCATCAAAGAAACAGTAGGTCCTAAGCATTGAAAACTATAAACATTCAAAACGATTCAGATCCATTATCCTCAGACGATTCCTCCGCCGTGCTTCTTCCGGTTCCTCCAGTTGGCTCGGTTGCTCTCCCGGTCATTGAAATTTTTGCTTTTTTCTTCACGGATATAACTGAATTGAAGATATGCATTAGTCTTAGCAAAATCGTCTGATTCGGAATAAGAAAAGCGACGGCGTTGAGTATTAGTCTTGGAAGGATCTGTTGAACGAGTAGATGATTCAGATGAACGGCGGACAAGGTGGAGGAGACGAGGAATAGACGTCGGCAACGTCACTGGCGTCGACGAAATAAGCATAAAAATAAACCAACCACGGCAGCGCTTAAATAGTGCTCAGTGAAACGGGCCAAGCTTCAGGCCGCCTGCCCAAATCCCTTGGGTCAATCTGAGCCCAATAAAGGTATGAGGGCTCTTGGGCTCCTTTTATTTGGGTTTGTGCATTTTTTAAGCATTTTAGCATGATATTAAATTTAATTTTGCTCTAGAAGAAAATAATACATACTTATATATTTCTATAATAGTGAAAAATGATGAGAAGAATAGCAGGTTATTATATCACATATATTATAGATGGGTATGATCATTGGTTTGTTAATGCTTTTAAAAATAATACATAGATATGTTTATGCATAGAAATGACCTATTTTAACTTTCAAAAAAACAAAAAAGAAATTATCTATTTTAGGTAAAATTGTTTGTTCTTAAGACATTTATGTGTTTATTTGATATTTATGTGCCTTAGATTAATTAGATTGTAAGTTGTGCTACAACTTACAATACAAGGATCTCCCATATTTTACATCTTCACCATAATCTCTTTTTCTCCAATGAAAGTATAATGAAGAATGGCATCTGCTGCCATTATTGAGCAAAGCAACAAACATATCTATTCTTGATCCACTCCTCAATGATCAAAGTGGTGACACAACTTTCTTCTAAATCATATATGTTTGATTGCCTGTGAAAAATGTCCTAAATTGACCAATCTTGGGATAGAGTGACTAAACCTCTATCCCAAATTGATGAAAACATTATAATACAAGGATCCGTGGGGCACTTTAACCTCCAAGGATAAAGTATTATAAGTGAATAAAAAAGTAAGTTGAGTTGGCATTCCCAATGTGTTTCATCACTGTCTCAAATGAACTTCATAATTACAGAATAACTTCAAGATTAAAGATTTTTAAGTCTCAACTCTTTGGCATCATCTGATGTATTTGTAGTCAAAGAACCACCTGGCATTCAGTGTTTGAGGACAAGAATCTCCAATGCAAACAAATAAAATGTGCACATATTCTGTAAATTTAATAGAAAAGGATGAAAAGCAACAGTGACAATTTGACCAAAAGTTACTCATATAGCTTGACTAACTAGTTTGGTTGAAGATCAGCCACTTCTCAAGTCATCATTCCAGACTACTCAGTTGCACTTCAAAACATATTTCTCACAGTTCACCATAAACTATAAACTTATTCCGGGTTTTTGCCTGTCAAATAATGCACCAAGCAGAAAGACTGTCAAATTAGAGAGAGGAAGACTACTATTTGTCAGACGAGTGAGCAATGATTCATTATATTCATATATGCTAAAATGGGCAAATTTGCCCCAATTTACAGTTTATAGTGAATAAAGAAGTGTAAGACAATGATAGCACTAATCTGCAGCAATGTCAATGAAAGGTTCTTCATGGAGACAGTTAAGTCCCGTCCCCCCACCTCAGTTAACTGCTAAACTGTGTACGAAGAGATTACTTATTATGCTTTAGACCTTCAAAGCCACCTGATCTTGCCATGAAATTTTCTTCTTCCCAACTCTTTTTCCATTAATCAAACAGTTTTCACGCTTCTCCTTTCTCAATGATGCTTGAACATCTACTTGACTTCTCCCATCCCCTTCTTCATGAATCTGCAAGTGAAACTAGTCAATGAATACCAATATGTCAACAGATAACAGCACAAAAAGCATGTCTTCAATTCTAAATCTTTATATTTCAAATTGATTACCACATTCGGGTCTAAGTTTGGAAGAGAACATGGTTTGTTCCCAACAGCTTCTTTGATGCCATGATCCTTAGCAATCATTTTGCTTTGCACGTATGGATTTTGAGATTGAACGGAACCTTGCTGTAGTTCATTTTCTTGAGACTTGATCATTGATAAATAGCTGAACCTCTGTCTTAAGAATCTAGAATTCAGCAGAAAAGAAAATGATCAGGCTAATGAGCTTTCTTCTTGATCAAACATGCAAGAATCCAAGCAAATTTGGAAAATAGATATCATACCGAACTTCAGCCAAAAGGGTTTCTCGCTTCTGGTTCACTGCCTGCAACTTCTTCTTCTTCGAAACAAATTCCTAGTAGTGATTGACATAAAAGAATTAATTGCTAACCCCAGCACACATAACAGTCAGAATCATTATAACTGGACATGTAAACCTATAAATACTCATTTTGTAAATTCAGTGTGAATTAAGTTTCTATCAACTGATCTAACACAACTCGCTTAATAAATCATCTACTAGGAACTGAAACATAAAAACAACTAGCGAAATTCTATCTTACTTTAGTTGGACCAAGAAACTAAACTTTGGGCAAAAGCAATCTCAACATCAATACTCTACAATCTACATCACCACAAGAAACTAGGGACTAGGATTTTGATAATAAAGGAACTGTTTGATGATCAAAAGAATGCAGCCTGGTCAATCACAATTCACATAGCATAGCACAATAGAGTAATTGAGGCAAAGGGCTAACCTTTTGCAATTCCAAGAACTCCTGCAGTAGGTTTTGATGCTTCAATCTAGCCTTATCTTCCTCAACAACAGAGTTGTATCGCTGACGAGAATTGAGAGAAGCCCTTTTCATCTTAACTATCAAAATTGAGAGACCCCAATAATAAAAACTTATCGGAAATTTTGAATAAAACTAAGAGGAGGTTCTACCCTTGCAAAAAAATCATCTTTTTCCCTAAAATATATAATCCAGAAAACAATCTCCAATTCCAATTAGGAGAAGAAAAGATAAAAAAAAAAAAAAATCCGAGAACCCAAAAAAGCCCTTGTTTTTATTGGCTTCTTGACAGCACCAAAACCAAAACTTGGAGACAAAGCAAAGACGCAAAATAATCCAGAATTGAGCCAGATAAGGGAGATACGAATTGGGATTCTAGAGGAAGAAAAAAAGGGGCCGAGAAAGGAAGAAAAACAGAAAAAGGTAATAATTATAAGGAGAGGAGGAAAGAGAAAGTTGTGGTGTATCTGGTATTCTCTTTCCCTGAAACTGGTTGGAGAATGTGAGAACCCGAAAAGGCCCATGAAGAACGGGGAAAGAGTTTGAGTTGAACCGAGTGATGAAAGATGGGATACAGAGAAGAAAAGGGTAAATGTGGGAAATTAAGTTTTTTTTTTTGTTTTAGAGAGGGAGCTCTGTGGTTGGAGGACAATTGAAGACATATCTATCCACCTATCCATCTTTCCTTCTCTCTATCTGTCTTAGCTTAGCTTTCCATGTTTCCTTTTTATTCCCCTTTTTATTTTTATTTGTGAGAAGGGTGAGGGTGGATTTTGTGTTGGTTTTTGTTGTTCTCTTGTGCTGTACATAAATTTTGGTCCAAAGCTGGGCCATTTTAGACAGAGAAAGATTTTTGTTTTTGGAGGATATTTGGGTATGGAAGCAGAAAAGGCAGGAGATAAATGGCTACTGTTTGTTTTGATGGGGTTTCAGTTGTTGCCAAAGACAGAACCTTCACATGGCTTAAAATGGTGGTGTGTTGTGTTGTTGTTGCATAGGCTACAGCTACAGCATCCCCTTCAAATTTACCAATATATCCTCCTCGCTTTTGGCCTTGAAACCCGTCATAATTACCAAATCATTTCTTTTCTTTTATATTGTACTATGACTGTGACTTTTGTAATGTCATGGTCCCATCATCCAATCTCCTGCTCCCGCGTCACGTGCAAGAATGTTTCGTTTTTCTCTGAGAGATTCAGAGAAATTCGGCATATGTTTCACTTTAAGAAAAACTCCGTACCAGGATGAAAACACAATTCAACTGCATTCAGTGGAAAAAAAACTTTCTTAAATTAGGGACCTTAACAGATAAAGCCAACACCTTATATCTTTTCTTACTATAATAACATTCCATTGTCCCTGGTAAGTTAGCAAATAATGGGTTTTACTTTGTTGAGAGACAGAAAGAACGATACCAAGAAACAAGGCATCTGGTTAGTTGTCCAATGCCTGCAGCTTGCAGCAATCATAGAGGAAGTTGGGTTTGAACTGAATGACTCTGAAACCCCATATCTTCTATAGCTCTCTAGATGCAAGAGAGGGTAGCTGGAGGTCACAGCCCTAGAAATTGACATCAAACCCCTTCACTAGATTTTTATACATGAAGGTGAACTTAGCAAGACAGATGCCTCAAAAAGCCCAAGAGAATTTATTCATAATAATATTTTTCATATACATATTTGACAAATAACAGTATGATCTATACTTTTCTTCTCTTTTTACATCGAAGGACAATGTAGGCCAAAGGCATCTACACCTAATGAAATCATTGTATTACATCACAAAATCTTACATACATGATGTACACGGAATATTCACAGTCTCGAGGACAATAGCATATAACCTTCAAATGCACCTTTCTTGCAACTTGAATGGAAGCATCAAGCACAGCTCAAACTGCCCCAGCTAACATAAATTCCAAAATCTTAACTGCTAAAATGCTGGCACATCCATAGCCAGGATGAGCAAAATCATCATTAATTTATTACACAATTGAAGCTGAAGATGTCAGGCTACTAGTGGGGTTGTCATTAGGCAAATCATCAGCAAGACTAACCAAGCCTGACATAGATAAAAGGAACTTAATTAGTGACTCTGACATCAAATTGTCAAATTTGCAATAATTTTTGGAATCTGTACGAGAAGAGTAGAAAAAGGGAATTACCCATTACACTTTGTATGCAGAGATCAGCAGCCATGTATAACATTAACATATAAGCATCTAGACATTTCAACTTTCAAGATTGATTAGGAAGCTGTGCAAATGTTCCCCTGTTTGGGCTGCAGCCCCCAACCATCATCTGTTTGTAGACTGCATAGGCATGGTCAGGGTTTCCAGACACACTGTACCCTCGAATTAGAGCATTATAGGTGTATACATTGGGCTCAAGACCCATTAGTTGTAGTTCTTCGTAAAACTTCCCTGCTTGCTCCACCATTCCAACAGTCCCCAGATTGAGTATTAGGGAATTGTAAGTGTAAAGATCAGGACTTATACCCCTACTCCGCATTTCGTCAAAAAGGGAGAGAGCTTCCTCTACCCTACCTGACCTTCCAAGCCCATTAATCATAAGGTTATAAGATACCAAGTCAGGATCAAGGCCAGTTAACTTCAGTTCCTCAAAATAGTGCATAGCATCATCTACTCTTCCCACCAAGCAGAGGCAATCTACGAGAATAGTGTACGACTTCAAGTCTGGTCTTATCCCCTCCTTAACCATCCTTTTAAATAACTCACAAGCGGCATCCACATCACCTGTTTTTCCATATCCATTCATAAGAATATTATAAATAGCACAGTTAGCTTTGCATCCGTAGCCTACCATCTCCTCAAACAATTGCTTTGCTTCCTCAAGTCTTCCCAATTTCAGAAGTCCATCTATAAGAGGCCCATATGTACAAGGAGTTGGAGAGAAATCACCACTTATGAGATCATAATACATATTCATAGCCTTGTCTATGTTGTTCGATTTCACAAGACCAGACAGGACTATATTCTGAGTTATAGTATTAGGCTTGCATCCACGACAAATCATCTCTTCATACACTTCAAAAAGTTTATCAATACTCCCAGACTTCCCGCAAGCATCAAGCAACAAGTTATAGGTGGAAACATCCGGAGAACAACCAATGTTCTTCATCTCCTCGAAAAGGTCCCAAGCCATTTCAGTGATATCCACTTCAAGTAGCCCATCAATTAACAAATTATATGCTCCTGGTGTTGGGATAACCCCCATAGTTTTGGTGAACTTTGCAAATAAATCTCTTGCAAGAACAGCTTTCTTATGCCTACACAAACTTCTAATCAGAGGTACCAAAATAGAGTCATCCTTACAGATCTTATTGCTTGCCAATGTCTCAGCAAATAGAACTGCTTTATCCATTCCAGCTTCCATCAAAATCCCACCCATTAAATCTTCCCAAAAGGATCTGTCTGTATCAATCCCATCCTGATAAACAAAGTCCTGAGCAATCTTGAACGCATCCATAATCTGCCCATCCTTTACAACACCAGGAAGAAGGGTGCACAAAGTCACGTAGTCAGGGTAAAGCACCTTCTTCATCTGATGGAAGACCCAAATTGCATCCTTAACTCTGTTTTCTTTAATAAAGCCATAAATGACAGTGTTGTAAGTCCGAACATCAGGACTACAATTCCTTGTCATCATTTTATATAGCATTTTCAAAGCCAAAACAACCTCATCATTCTTGCAAAGGCAATCCAGGAGCGTGTTGAAAGTTATTGTGTTAGGGGAACACCCATGTCTGGTCATACTCCCAAACAATTCAATTGCCTTTTGGACTTGACCATCTTTCCCTAACCCAGATATTAATGTGTTGTAGGTGACAACTGAAGGAGCAAGCTTCATGTCCTTCATTCTGTAAAACATTTCCCATGCCTCATCTGCACGGCCAGCCTTGAAAAGCATGTCAATCAAAGAATTAATGATAATCACATCAGGATCACACTGATCTTCCAGCATCTCAGACAGTAACTTAATGGCTTCATCTATTTGCCCAACTTTACTAAAGCACTTCATCATCATGTTATAGGTCACAGAATCAGGAGCAAGCCCGCTACTTTTAAGCCCATTAAAAATAGCTTTTGCTTCGCCAAGCCTTCCCGCTTCAGCAAGACTATACAAAGATGCATTGCAAGCAATAACATTAGGAACAATTCCTCTAGCCTTCATCTTCTCAAAGGTCTCAAGAGCTTTGCCATGGTCACCAGACTTCCCATAATAGTTAATGAAAAGGATGTATGTATAAGCAGTAGGTTTAATGCCTAGAGATTCCAAATTAGTAAAAAGTTCAAATGCCTCATCAACCCTATTTACCCTCAATAGTCCACAAATTAATGTGTTGTAAGTGTGAAGATTAGGCAAGATCCCTTGATTTCTCATGACCTCCAACATATCAAAAGCTTCATCTAAATTTCCGACTTTGCAGAAAGCTTCAATAAGTATGGTGAACGTAACCACATCAGGAGCATAACCATCAGCTTCCATTTCGTTCCAAAATTCTTTAACTAAGTCTATGTCTCCACAGCCACTAAACTTGTCCAACAAAGTAATGTAGGTTATTCTGTCAGGTTTATGGCTGCTAGCTTTCATCTTTAAGAATATTTCCTTGGCTTGATCAAGTCTGCCAGTATTACAAAGAGCATCAATTAGAACAGTATAAGTAACAACATCAGGCCCACACCCCAGATCATCCATTCTCTTCAAGATCCCAAATGCCTCATTGATTTTCCCAGCCCTACCAAGCACTCTAATGCATATTGTAAAAGTGTAAACGTTTGGCTTCAATCCCAGAGTCTCCATTTCTTCTAGCAAATCCATAACTGTTCCAATATCCCTTCTCTTCCCAGACGCTACCATGAGAGCTGAGTAAGTCTTAAGACTAGGCTTTAGACCTTCAGAGACCATTCTTCTATACACCTCCAGAGCCTCCCTCGAAAACCCAGATTGAAGTAGCAAATGGATTAACCCATTATATGAATATGCATTCAGAACGAACCCAGCATTTCTCATTCTCTCAAGTCCAAATGGTGCTTGCCGAAGACCACCTCTGATATCAAGACCCTTAAAAACAGTCAAATATGTATTCAAGTCCCTCTTGATGATTTGCTTTTGCATAAATTCAAACACAAAAGACATAGCCCCCACCATTCTGTGAGCTCTCAAGACTTCAAGCATATGATTACAAGTTTCAGTGGTATGAACAACATTGGGCAACTCTGCAACTGACTTAAAATAAGAAAGAGCAGATTTTGTGTCCGTAAACGACTTGAGAACTCTCAAAACTTCCTCAGAAGACAAACTATTTTTGCATTTTCCATTTGCCACCACCATTTGACATGAATTTTTCATCACATAGAAACCCAATCGTTGTTTTCTACGTTTCTTCCAACTCACCATACACCCATATGGCCAAACCTCCAAATTTCCATTCTTTCTACCTCCAAAGGAGACATATTTATGGCTAAAAGCAGAAACTTTACTATCAGCTAAAATGCAACTGTAACTGAGACTATTGCAGCAAGCAGTCATTGAGCAAAGTATTAAAACAGCCATGAAAGAGTTATTACCAAGAAAACGATGATCATGAGCAAGTAATCAGAGATGGGTCACTTTTTGCATAACTGCTGTTCGTTGCTTTGTCCTTGAAAGAACATGAAAACGTTAAGATAGAGAAAAGGGCATTTGCTTACCCAAAATATCTGCTTGGAGAGAGGGAGAGAGATTGGATACAATTAGATTAATATTTCACGTAGAGACTTTCATCGGCTTTACTTACAGGAACTCAATGACCGCAAATTTTAGCCCTTTCGGATTTTTTTGGTACTTTGGCATTATCCTTCCCCAATTTTAGTTTACTATTTTTTTTTTTTTGAAAAGTAATTTTAGTTTACTATCTTAATTTTAATATGTTTTATATTATATGTCAAATACATTTTCTAGTATTTAATGTTCAATTTTTTAATGTGAAGATATTTAAAAAACTGTGGAAAAAATTTTAGAATATAAAAATAAAATATTAAATATCTAAAAATTTATTTTAAAAATAACTAAAAACTTATTAAAAAAAATGAAAAGGAGGAAGTTTTATTTGCCTTAAAAGTTTGAACTTTGAAGCATTAACAAAAATTGTGGTAAACCTAACTGCCGCCATAAACCTCTCTGAGTTACCCTTAAGCCTTGCCAATTTTTGTAACTTCATTCTCAAAAGGCGCTGGCACGAATCAGAGAGAGAGTAAAGTTTGAATCTTTAACAAGAATGGAAGGAGGAAGCTCAGTAATCCCAGAATCTGTGATGGATTCAGTGAAGACAACGCTAGCAAACGTTGAAGACGTGAGGACCCATTTGCTCCAATTCTTGTCTCTCTCTGACCCTGATGTCCTCGCTGAAATGCCCCCTCTTCAACGCGCTCAGGCTTTGTTCTCGCTTGCCAAAGCCACTGCTACTCTTTTCACTCGTAATTTCCCATTTTCTTGTTGTTTTCCGGATTGGATTTTAGATGTTAATTATTATGAAGTCATTTGGATGCTTATCTTTACTTTTTACTTGTGATAATGGTTTTTTTTCTTTTGCAGTGAGGTTGAGATGCAGTGGAGTGCATCCAGACGACCATCCTATTAAATCAGAGCTTGTATGTGTTCTAACTCTTCAATTCTTTTCCTTTTAAACTTAAATTTTCAACTTTTCTTTCTGGGTTTGTTCGTTTATATGTGTTCTTTGTTGGGAAGCTTTCGAATTTCTGTAGTAATTGCCTTTCTGATCTTATTTGAAATAATGTTTTAAGCTTTTGGTTGATGATAGTACTTAATTTATGTGAGAATCGAGAGGTCATGTTTCTATTATATGTTTTAACATTAGGATATCATTAGTTGGTTTGTCTGTTCCAAAGTATTATTGACATATCTGGCTTAACTTGTCTATTCTATTTTGGTTTCCTTATGTAGGAGAGATTGAGCTTGTATGAAGACAAGTTACAGCGGTTCATAGACTTAGGTAAAGGTACACTTTTTTCTCTCACTCCTTACCATAGATGCCTACTAAATGAAGTCATTGCATTTTTTCCCGGAAGTATAAGATTCTACTATTCCGTTTTTGCAATCATTTTGAAATAACTATTTATACCACTTTCTAACATAGGCATGAATCTGTTCTTGAAGCACCATTGCGACCTTCAACTACCTTGAATTCTCAGGCAGCAACCCGTTTCATTGAGCATTCTTTACCAGACCTGACCCCTGGTAAGTGATTAATCACTTCTTTTGTTGTTCTCTTGGATTGCTTGATTTCATCTGCTTTCCTAAGAATTTCCATCTTCTGCAGAGCAGAGACTTAGTATGAGGCAAATCAGTAGAGGAGAGGGCCCGAAAATCAAATATTCAGATAGTAGTGTTAAGAAGAGAAAATACCAGTCATCTGAAAAGCAAAGTGTTCAAGCTGCTGCTAAAGAATTCCTTGAGAAGGCAGCCAGTGAGCTTTTTGGTGATAATAAAGGTGGTTTTAAGGGACCTCTGCAGGCTGATACTTCAGATGATGACCTACCTCTGAGCTGATCTTCCAGTTAATCATGGTATATAATTGTTACATTGTCTTTACTTTCACAGTTGTTACGGTTCTTTTTTTCCTTTTATTGTCTTAAAAATTTGCAAAACATTTCTACTTCCTAGTGGTGTATGCCAATATGCAGTTGATATCTTGATTGGATGCAATCTCTGCTATTAAAATACGCATAAGGTGGGAGAATAATCATATGTGTTTGTTTTGACAGAATAGGGGGTCAAGGCCTCCCATGGTTAAAGAAATCCGAATTAAAGTAATTAAAATTATTTCTGTTATATATACTTCCCTTAAATGGCCAACCAACTTTGATTGTAGTTTACCTTAAAGCCTTTTTCTCCCTTTCCTTCATAAATTGCCAAATTGCATATATATCAATAGAAGTAACGTTTTCCTCTTTGCACCCTGCACGTGGATGGAAATTTATTTCTGTTATTACTTATGTGGCTTGCAAAATTTCAGTAGAACCATATCACAAGAACTGTTATGTGGCTTCCTATGTCCACAGTACCCCTTTAAATACTTGTGTAACAACTGTCTGGAATACGAACTGTTGGAGATTGTATTTCTTATGTGTAAATAAAAACCTTCCAAGTATTGACTCAATTGCATCTACAATTCTTACTCTCACAGGTTTCTGGGTCAGTTATATCAGCTACCAGCAGCAAGTGGAATTTTGATTTATCAGTTCGCCTATCTTAATCTGTATTAATCGTTTCTGTCAAGCATTCTTCTGAATTTGAATGTGTCTTTGTTTTTCAATGGAGAAAATCTTACAGATTCTTCTGTAGCCGTATGTTTCTAGAATAATGCTACTTACTTGATGCAGCCACAATCAAAAAGCTCTTGATAAAGAATTGCACAAGACTTGTAGTAATAGTAGACAAAAAAAGGATGAGTTTGGTATGGATAGCATGAATTGAATCAATGGTAGAATCATTAAAGTAATAAATGAATTAATATATTGCTGTAATCTCAACTACATATTAAAAAAAATGAAGTAATCTCCCCATCAATGGATAGCAGAATCCAAACTCCCTCGAAACCCAAAATTCCACTCACATCTCAAAACAACCCCAAAACTAACACCCCCAACGTCACCAAGAAACCAGCCTTCAACCCTGCAGCATTGCTTGTGGGAGCAATTGCAGGACCCTCAATCTCTGCCGGAGAAGGTGCTGGGGAGATTCCAGTGTACCTGTGCCTTGAAGACAACACGACCACAACCAACTTCTGGCCTTGCTCACAGTGACCCTTTGCTCCACTGATGAAGTAAAATGGCCCAGACTTCTCAAGCTTCACCTTGGTGTTCCCGTCCTTGTACTCTGCAGTCGGATTCGAGGTGTTGCAGCTTGCGTAATCCTCCTTAGTCACTTGCAGCACTGAATCTTTGCTACCGTCGTATTTCCACGCTGAAACATAAACACCCAGAAAAGAATTACGAAAACTTGAGAAGAAGAAGAAAAAAGAAAAAACAGAGCCCAAAACTCAGAAAAGAAGCGGCTTATTACCGAGAGAGTCGCCAACGCGGAAACGGGAGTTTTCAGCCCATTTGTTGAGAGAGTCCGATTCAGAGGATGGGATCTTCCAAGCGTCTGTCTTGCCACCAACCAAGATTTCCTTAGCTTCTATATAGTTCAAAAACAGAAACAAGAGAAGCAAAGAAGAAGTTAGAGTTCTTGCAAAAGCAGCCATTGGGGAACTGGAAGTTTGAACAGAGAGGCTAAAGGCAGAAACAGCAAACGAAGGAAATAAAGCAAAGAGGTGAGCTGGGACTTGGTGGGGGGGGAGCGAGTCAGGGTCTTGCTTCATTTATAGAAGGGAGAAACTGGAATAAGGGGAGGGAAACTAGCCGTTACGAGGATGGTGTTAACGTTGGCCACGTGGACTGCTGGGCTCTGGGTCTCTGACCGACTGTCCCTCAGCCATTGTAACGGATAAAATAGAATGAAAAGTGGAACATGGTATCTTAACGGTCAAAAACAGAAAAGCCCTGCTGGGGGTCTTTTAATCTTAGCTGTTCCTACCATCAAGCGTTTTACTCTCATTTAACATTGTTGCACCGTTACCTAGTTCTAATCCCCATGACCTTAAATTGGTGATAATTACAATAAGACCTTGTTTTGTTGATTAAAATTTTGTTAATATTTTTCATTATTTAGATAATCTTGCAGTCTGTTTTCAAAAAATTTCCAATCTTCAAATATTTTTCGTGATAACACTGTAAAAATAGCGACATGATATTTGTTTTTTAATAAATTAAAAAATAAAAAAATATTTTAAAAAAATAATTTTATGTTTTTAAAAAATATTAAAAATTAACAAAACCCCGAAAACAAAGCCCATTAGGTAAGGGAGTCACCCAAATGGATCACACACCCGTTTCAAGCTCAGAATGTTTGTGCTCTTAACAAAGTTGGGCTGCGTATGGCGTTTTGGTGCTTGCTGTGTTTTGTTCTGTGACCGTGACCGTGACCGTGAGTTGTGATGCCGCCTCCTAGGAGTGAACGCATGGCGATGACACACGATAACATGCAACCGCCGAAAAACGCGACGTGTTTCCTCTCCAGGAAATGCTGGCAACATTGGCTGTTCCATTCCTGAAGCCCCTGACAGAGATATAAAAGGAACCGTTTAAACTTTTTTGGAGTTTCAAGTTCACTTACTGAGAAACATGGCAAACGTGGAAGATTGGAGCAAAAAACGCAGACACCCACAAGATGAGCCCGGAAGAGGTAAGAGCAGCAGGCGTGGAAGCATCCAAGAGGCCACCAGGCCACCACCCTGGTGAAGTGCTGCACCAGAGACGCAAGCTTCCCGCCCCCATGACTACCATGACCATTGGCGGCCTCCTCATCACTGCTGCCGTAGGGTACTCCGTGTTGTACTACAGAAAAAAGCGTGAAGCCACTGCCCTTGATGTTGCCAAGGTAACCACAGGGGTTGCTGACCCTGAGGACACTCATCCCAGGAAGTAGCATGTGTAATAACTAGTTCTAAGTGCAACTTTCTTTCTAATAGTGTTCTGGTTGTTGTTCATGCATGCAAGAAGAAAATTAATTAAACTCCTCTCTTCTAACATTAAGAACTCCACCGTTATGAGACAGAAAGATTTCTCTTTCTTTTTTTTTTTTTTTGGATAAATATCATACAGAAACTTGACCTACATCAAATCTCACAAAAAATTCAATTTACATTCTCCAATAGTACAAAACTCCATTGAACCAAGTCAGGAAGTTTGTAGAACAAAGGAAGATGTGCAAAGCCGAGGAGCCTGAGGTGAGGTACGACCTCCACCACCATTGGTGATCCTTTATGCATAAGTCGAAGTAGCAGATACACAATGGTTTATTTCAGCACAGATGATGAAGAGGATAACGAAGAGCAGAAGAGGAAGCCATAGATGTAGAATAATTGATTCAGGCGAGAATAAAAAAAGGGTTCATTCAAAACAGCTGCAAAGGGAAGTATTCCTCCAATCGGAACTAAGAAAACCGGGGTTCATATACCAAGCTCGCTCAGGGATCTGCCTTGGGATGCTCTGTGTCTTCACAGGATCCTCAGTTACTGATTTCTGGCTCCGTAGGGGTACCTGGCTTCCTCGCCGCCGTGGCACGGGGGCAGTTGGGTCGTGTACTGGCAATAATTCCATAGCTCCTACACAGCTTGCAAGACAAAGTAACGGACAACAAGAAGGAAATAATTCCAATGAGTTTCTTATTTCTACATGAGCAGCAAGCAAACAATTTCTTTTTTTCATCCTGAAAATATACACAAATTGGTAGATCAGTTCTTTCATCGATTCTCCCGAATTTTCACAGCAATTTTGCAATACAACATAAAAGAATGTTTGATTAACGAATCACAAGAAGATCCTCTCAACATACATTAGATATCAGGTATTCTTCAAATCAACTATAGAAATGAACTCGGTTCAAAAATGAGCATTAAAGTTTACATCTGAAAGCATGATATATATCTTAATCTTGAATCTTAACCTAAGACAATGTTCGTTGTAGACAACACCACCATAAAAAGCATAATCCTGTTTTACACATTTAATCGATCTTGACAGATGAGTAGATGAGCCTTGTGAACCAAAAGCATGCATAAAATCCAATGGTGCCGGTTAGCACAAAAAATGCATATGAAGCAATAAGCATGTATCCAAAGTATAGGAGCCCAGAAACCAGCTTAGTGATCTCAAGCTTTGTGAAGAAGTAGAATGTAGCGTAGAGGAAGAGGTACAAGGCTGAGGAGCCTGATGTGAGATATGACCTCCACCACCACAGATAATCTTCACTGCATAACTGGAAGTAGCAAAGCACAATGGTTATTTCAGCACAAGTGATAAGGAGGATGATGAAGACCAAGAACAGGAAACCAAAGATGTAGTAGAACTGATTCAGCCAGATTGAGGTAAGAATGAAGAACAGTTCGATGAAAACGGCTCCAAATGGAAGTATTCCTCCAATCAGAATAGAGAAAATTGGGTTCATATACCAAGCCTGCTCAGGGATTTGCCTTGGAATTTTATTTGTCTTCACAGGATCCTCAATTGCTGGCTTCTTGAAGCCCACATAACCACCGACAAAAACAAGTGGAACTGAAATTCCAAACCATAGGAGGACCAGAGCAAACATTGTCCCAAATGGTACAGCCCCAGAAGATTCCTGTCCCCATATGAGAGCATTTAAGACAAAGAAAATGGCAAAGACAATAGCTGGAAACATGAATGCAGTCCTGAGAGCTATTTTCTTCCACTCTGCCCCTTTAAACATTTTGTATAGACGGGTGGAGGCATAGCCAGCAAAAATGCCCATGAAGACCCAAAGTAAGAGCATAGCTGTCATAAGACCACCACGGTTCGAAGGGGAAAGAAATCCAAGAATAGCAAAGATCATGGTAACAAGTACCATGCCCAAAAATTGAACACCAGTTCCAACATAGACACAGAGAAGATCAGAGTTAGATGGAGGCCTGAAGACATCCCCATGGACAAGCTTCCATCCAGTCTCTTCTTGTGCTTCTTCCTGAGTCTCAAGTTCATTATACTTCGAAATGTCACGGTAAAGTGTTCGTAGCATAATCATTGCTACCATGCCCGAAAGGAAGAGAACAATCATCAAGGAATTGACAATTGAGAACCAGTGTATTTGGTCATCACTCATTAAAAGATATGCATCCCATCTAGATGCCCACTTCACTTCACTCTCCTGAAAATCAGCAGAAGAATATAAGAATATTAGCTCCCCATTGGTGACTGATGTCACAAGCAAGCTAGTTTTAAACTTATTTCAAGAAAAGTGATCCAACAGAGAACTTCTGCCCGGTAATAAATAGCCAGCAGAATTTACTTAAACACAAATGATCATTACCCCTAGGGCTTCAGCCCAAGGTTGACACTGAAATAATTAACATAGCAACTGTCAATCCTAAAAATTATTTACAGTTGAAGAGCTCACCTGGTATTCAACATCATATGTGAATATAATATCCTTGCCTGCTTCAACTTCTTGAGGAGTGTTAGAATTAACAACCGTGCGTTTAGTATGGGGGTCACATGTTGTCAAACGAGTCTTCTCACTCCATTTCCCCTCATATTCATGTCTAACACTGCATTGTTTTAGATCGTAATGAAAATGCCATCAAAACATGATACCATAATCTCAGCCACAGACCCAGAATCATCAATTTTATGGTATGCTAGAACTCAGAAGAACTAACCTGTATGGCTTAACCTCAAATCCCACAATTCTAGCAGAGTCAGTTTGCTGATCCCTATGATACTTGACGGTAAATGCCAAATGGTTGTGAATGAAATATTTTTCCTCCTTGCTCTGCATAACCAGAAAAAGTAAGCACACATAGTAGCTAATACACCAACAAAAAAAGGAACTTTCAGATTATCATGTTTACCCCACTGTATTGGCCTTTAAGCCCAATATGGTAGCCAAGCTGATAAACAGTAGGAGCCTCCTGATCTAACCTTCTTATGGGAACAACAAGGGGAAGGTTATCAAGGATCCTGTTACATGAATCACAAATTAATTAAAAAAAGAACCTTGAGAGCAACAGATGAATTCCATGTCTGGAGAAATAAATAGCATACATATTGACTCGATATTCATCATCAATCTTCTCCTTAAAATGCTTTGCAGTTTTGGCATCAAGTGTAATTTGGCAAAGAACAGCACACATTTGTGGCTCCCGCATTTTAAACTGCATCAATTCAAGTCAAAGAGAACAAGTTAATAGCCATAAAATAAACAATCTGTCCCACAATCATAAGAAACACTAAAAACTGACCACAAAACGAGAATTTTCAATACGATCACCGCGAAGCACTTCCCCAAGATTCTCTGCACTGTCCACGATCTTTTTTGGTAAACAAAAAGGAAGTGAATAGTATGAGTAAGGAAGTTGTGTCTTTATCGAAGTCAATTTGTTCACTTTCACCTTCAAAGGATCCCCCTGCAAACCCCAACAAAAACAAAACCAATAACTAAACAGGACCACAAAATTCCTCGTTGAACACTCCCAAATTACGCATGTTGAGCGAAACTAAAGTAATTAGGTAATAGAAGAGTTGTCATCACTTAGGTACACATAATAAGCACCAGGTAAGTAATCACTAAAAATAATTGAGTAAGCTTCCGATTAAGACAACATGTAAATTAAATCTCTTTAGAGAACATGATTCCTAAATCTAGGCTGCATTACAGAACACGATCAGCTTAAACTGCAATGCTAGATGCTTCGGATAAATGCAAAAATGGCAAAAAATTAAAAATTCACTAAAAGAATGCACGCTCAATGTTTTCGAACAAAAGGACAAAAAAGTTCAAGAAATCATTGGGTATAAATGCAGCCATTTTGTTCAAAAAAAATCCGTTCGAACAACCAAGATGAATATAAAATAACTCGATACGAAAAAAGAATTATAAAGCCGTCATTTCCATTTCCAACACAGAAAATTATCATTAATCACCTACTGACAATGATCCTACATGAATCCTATTATTCTATTAAAAACAAGCAGAGGTTAAATTTAATATACGAAATAAAAACCAGATCAAACGAAACAAAGCAGATCGAGGAAAGAGAAACCGAGAGGCGACCTTCTGGAAGTCCTCGGGGGCGACGCCAGGGAGATAAAAGCAGTGAACGCCGTGGATGAGAAACAGGAAGAGAACCGCCGAGATCATCGACGTCGTCGATTTGTCCTTAGATCTCGATCGAGATTCCATTTTCGGATGGTGGAGAAACTCTCTCTTTCGGAAAAGGAGAGGTGGGGGTGAGATCTGGAAAAGGGGCGAGAGCGTGTTTCGGGAGTGTTATGAGGAGGAGGAGAGACAACCAACAAGAAGAAAGGAATCTGGGGGTGATGGGGGCACCTAGCCTACTAGATCGGGGCCCCTGGTTTTTGTCCTGCTAGTATTGGTACGGTGCGTTCCGATTACTTATTCTCCTTTTGCCACGTGTGCTTTATCCCTTTGATTTTGGTTTTTTTTATGCACCTTCACTTTAGATAGGTTGTAAGTCAATTTCGAGTGTCGGTCATGGATTCATTTGGACTATACGTGTCTTTTCTGGACTGGGCGGGCCCGTTCAGGGCCTTTAGGCCCAATTCACTCAAAAAAATTCCCATATTTTTCATGTTTTTAAAATTTTTTAATTGATTGAATCAAAACTATGTACCACATTAGTATTAAATTTCAATTTAATTGTGCCCAATAAATTCTAATTATAAATGTCAAACAAGATCCATTCAAACCTTTGATTTATTTGTCCCTCAAAATATTTATATTACTTTGATGTTTCACTTGATTATAAATATTCTATATTAGTTTTAGGTTCCACAAATAAATATCATTTTTTAATTCACATGATTTCAACAATGCCAAAACACAATTAATTATTTAATTTAATCAAATTATTCAATTAAAAATCGGATAGAAATTCAAGTTTAGCGATGTTGATTACTGAAAACAGTAAGTTGGATGTATAATTATGTCATTATCGTTATGATAAAAATGACGTCTCAAACAATTTTAACTATATAAAAACACAATCCACTATTTAATTTAGTTTTATCTAATTAACAATCTAAAAGTAATTAAAGCTGAAGGCCTATAAATATCTAACAAGTTAAGTAAGTCCAACAGGGTGGCAACATTGTTCTATTGAGTTTACGATTGACGGGAGTATTTTACTTGTTGAGGTGTCATATGAATTTTAATGTGACAAATTCAGAATTTTACATAAAAAGTGTCAGAAAGATAATTATAAAGCTAATCATAATAAAATTAAAAATTAAGAAGTGACAGCAGCTACCATCTGTCACTCCCTTAGATTTGCCATGTCTTCAAATATTTGGCACGGTCCAGTTCGAAAACAACCAACCTTGTGAAAAGAAGAACAATCAGCCAATGGGGTGTTGATAATTATTCAGTCTCGATCAGAATTAAACCTTCACCGGCCTTGAAAATTGCAAGTTGCAAAGGGAAACCAACGTTTTCTATTTCTATGATCAGGAACCAGCTCCAGCTGCTTTGGTTGCTTTCATGAGGGAGGCTGCTGCAGATTACCTTGAGGATGTTAACGATATCAAACTAATCAACGTTACTCGAGGAAAAAACCAAAATTTGATGGCCAAGTTGGACCTGGAACTTGAAAGAACCGATCTGATTGGTTTTGACTACCAACCCAAAATTCTTGCAGAGCCAGGTTGCTGATCTTTATCACTCGACAGTAAAAATGCCAGATGGTTGTGGATGAAAAAGCATTTTCTATTTTTTCTACTTAGTAACCAAAGTAAGCAAAAGCATTAGCTGATTTACATGCTAAAGAAGAATGGAACAGTTGATGCCGAATTGCCTTTCAATAACCCAACAAGAAGGTCACCTTGGTAAACAGGACACACCTGATGTAACCTTCTTACAGGAACAACCAGGGGAAGGTTTTCATGGATCCTGTCACGTGTGGCACAAATTACTCAGAAAATGTAACTTAAAAGGCAATTATGGTTGTAATAATACTTGCTTATAAATGTATGCATAATATTTTCGGTATAATTTCACACATGAGTGCGCACACACAACTATACATTCGACTGCTTAATGATGTCAATTTTGCTAATAAGACAGACATAAGTCCAAAACCAAGAATGGGGGAGGGGAGGAAAGGGGGGGTGGGGGATTAGTTACTGTAGTTTATAAAGAAAACTGGGCCTGGGGCATTGTATTAGTAGTACTTACTATTTATAGACCTTGTTGGGAATTCAGCAAATTCCACGTTGAAAACAATGAGACTGTTAACAAGCTAAAGCACTTGTCATGTAGATTCGGCGGGGGATACCAAGTCCATTGATCCCTGTCCAAGAGTTTTTGACAGTAATGTAACATTCAGTCACAATCAGATTGGAATGTTCACCAGTCTTTGGATATTTTCAAGTTTGAAGAAGAAAATCAATCAGCAATTTTCTATACTTTAACCCAAGGAATTTCACAAGAAAGATATCAAGTCACGTGATCTAAAGAAAAAGTGTGATGGGAGCAACACCAGCTGGTTTGGTTGCTTTCATGATGGAGGCTACACGGCCAAAAGCCCCCAAAATGGAGTGAACCATTGGCAGTGGTTTCATGCTCGGTGAGGATTTTCATGGTCATTGATTGTCAACCAAATGAGTCAAATTACCACTATCATTCAATAATTGACAACACCAAGGCTGGTACAGGAACCCTTGCTTTCTTTCCTTTTGCCTTTTTTCTTTGAATGGTGAAAGGGCAAATTGGATTTCTTTTCAACCCCTGAAGTGGAAAGAAGACTAACTAGCCGACTTGTCAACATTTTAGATCCGGGTATGACCAAGGCTGTGACCAAAGTCTGATAAAAAGAAAGAAATGGCTCATTGATTCCGAATAGCGTGCTTGCAAATCTAAAACTACAATGTAGATAAACATTCCATTTTCATTATTGGTGATAGATGTATGCATCCATTTTTTAATTTATTGAGATTTATTATTTTATTTTATAAAAAAAAATTAACATGTTAAAAATGACGTAAACACTTAAATTCACAATTCTCTTATGAGATCGTGACATATCACATGCACCGAGTTGGATATGAACTATAATGTATAGTTTAGAACCAAAACCATGTATATAACACATAAGTCTAACTTTTTTTGGGGGGGGGGCAGCCTAGAAACTCAAATAGCCGAAGCATTTTTCCTTCAATTTTCCCACATTTCCCCTTTGTATGGCATCCATGTGCGTCCCCTTCCCCTTCTCCATTTAAGTGTATTCCACGTTTTGCAAAGTCTTTCCATGGAGAGAGAGAAAGGGGAGGCAAAGTTTGATATATGGCCAAGTAGTTAGTACAATCATGTCGAGCTTTAAGAGCATAAAACCTGGAGAGAATCTACCAACTTGTATAAACACGAGGAGCACCAATCCCACTCTATTTTGTGTGAAACTTATTCTAAACCACCCCCCATCAAAAATGAGGTTGGGCATAAAGGGAGCTGCCTGGTCCCCCCACAACTCAGCCATTGCCAAGGAAAAACCCATCCATACCATATACCCCCATTATGCCTTTTTGGGACCCTCAAGTTTCCTCCCATCATCATTTATTTATCATGGCTTATGCCCACGCCTTCTCATTTTCTTTATCTCTCCGAGCTACGTGTTCAAGAATTTATTTTTTCACTTCAACAAACATGTTTATTAAATAAAAAAAAAATTCATCTCTTACTGTGACGAAATCTGCAATACTATCTATGGTGATCATTTGACTAATCTTTGCGGCTTTTTATTTGCTAAAGCGTACGCCATGTGCTGCTTACTTGCTAAAGGTTAGTGTCAGCTGCCCACATTTTCTTTGTAGTTGCCGGTTGGTTTCGATGGCAAAGCTCAAATCTGATCCCCATGGCGCCATTGCTGTCCTCCTGTTCGGATCCTAATTTATGAAATGAAAGTCACAGATAATTGACGGAGATGAATACTATAACAATAAGTTTTTGACCAGTAAATATTGCGTAAGCATTAAATCTCACACCTACTACCACTTTATTAACATTGTACATAAATCATGTCATATTTATTGAAAATTGTTTGATTATGATATAACTTCGATCGATAAATGTAATTTCATAATTAAAAAAAATCTCGACTAAGCACTTTATTTTTTTTTCTTTAAAATAGGTTAACATTATATGTTTTTTTTTTTTGAAATGATGACGTTATTAATTAGAAATTAATGACCCAACATTAAAATACTTTTATTTCTAATATTTGGCTATGTGTGAATAAAAAGTAATAAGATAAGAAAAGCCAACTAAAACCATATCATATTTATTGAAAATCGTCTGATTATGGTATAATTTTACTCGATAAATGCAATTTAATATAAAAAAATCTCACATAAATACTTTTTTTTTCTTCTTTAAATTCGATAATGTTATATATATATATATATTTAAAATATTGTAATTAACTAGAAATTAGTGGCCAAATATTAGAATTTTTTTATGACTAGTATTTGGCTCAAATTAAACATGCTCAATATATGAGAATAATAAAACTCGAAAACAACTTACATCCTTTTATCAATGAATGAACAATCCAACAGTAAATTCTATCTCACAATAATAGAAAAAGTCGACAGAGTAGTTTAGTTGCCACAAACTAATTAATCTTGAATTTGAAGATCTAAAATTAAATCATATTTTCATGTTTATTTATATTCCATTAATTATTTTTTTTTTTATTTGAGGTGAAGGATGCGGTGGCTTGAATGGCACAATAATGAGGTAGCTGGAAAGGATGGAAGAACTGAAAGGAGCTTAGGTCCATGCCATCAATTTCCCAATTAAGAGCAGTGATTGCACATGTCCGAAGCTAGGTACCCGTCTACCCCTAACCCCTATCCCCGGGGGACCATGCTTTGTTTATTTTACCTAATTAATTCCCAAGTCATGCCAAAAATACTTCATATTATGAAAACGATCGTTCCACCTGAATCGTTCGCATTAAATATATATTTTTATTTATTGTAATTATAGTAAAAAAATTTATCAATTTCGTATCCATTTTAATCAAGCATAGTGCTCGTATAAAATATAATTTTTTTATTTTATTTGCTTTGATTTATAATATAATCACAATTCACGATAATAATAATAATAATAATATTGGTATTTATGTTCAAAATAAAATTATATATATATATTTTTTATTACTGTTTATAGTAATTAAATTAAAATATACCTTATATTAGCAAAAATAATTTCTTTCCTTAGTGGTCCTAGGAGCAAGAGGACTCTAATTAATTTTATGGGATTGTCACATAAATAACCTCGTCCAAATGTTTAAATTCAGAGATGAGAATTTGTGGACCAAAGTAGGATAAGAAGATAGAGAATCAATCAATTTCCATAAATTGAATGTTATAGCTTTCTAAAGCTGCTTTTCTTTTTTGCTTCTTTTACTGTCCAAAAGACCTTGACTCGACCAATTCCCAATAAAATCAATGTTCAGTAAATAATAGAGGATATAAATGCACAAAAATTAATAGCAATAATTTGATAAAATATCGATACTTTTTTTTCATCTTTAAATGTTTATCTTTCTATAATTTTTATGAAATTAAAATAAAAATTTTGATTTTGATGTGTTCCAATAAATAAGAACATGGTTCGAATTAAATATTTTATATTTGTTTTTATTTTATTGATTTCCTTTTCTCACTTTTGTGCTTCGACCAAGTTTTCAATTTTTCGATGTTATTTCGAGTAAGCATTCAGTTGATTAGATTTTAAAATGATTGTAAATTAAATTTATCAAAAAAATTTAAGTTAGAGTGGGAGTTGGTTGGTGGAGTTAATTTTTCCTATGCTTTTACAAATGAGATTAAGTTGGTTCAATTTAAAAACTCAAACTGAAACGAACATTGTTAAAAAATAATTGAATAGACCAAATTATACTATAATAACTGAAACAATCAAAATCAATTAATGTTCACTTCTATATATGTTAAGTAGAGTTTAAGGCCATTAAGATAAAAACAAAATTATAAGTTAAGAGAGGGAGTTGGTTGGTGGAGTTAACTTTTTCGATGCTTTTACGAGTGAGTATTCATTCGATTTGATTTTAAAAATGACTGAAAACCAAATGAATTGAACATTCTTCAATGATAACCAAATTGAACAAATTAAATTGTGTAATCGAAATAACCAAATTATACATGTTAAGTAGATTCTAAGGCTATTAAGATAAAAACAGGATTATAAATTAAGAGCTGGAGCTGGTCGGTGGAACTAAGTTTTTACTGTTCACAGTGGCAACCGGCCTTGATTTTGCATTAGTACTCCTTTGAATAATACAAAACCAAAGGAGCAGCTATCATTTGTTTCCTTGGAACTTCTCCTTTTTCATTAATTGCATTGATGGCCTTTTTCTGAAACGGTGACAGGCGGTGAAAATTGTAAACCTCTTTAAAAGTTACACTGACTCTGGTCTTTTTCACCTCAACGGCCTACGCATCAGCTTGCATTTCAAGCCTTTTAATTACCTAACATGCATCATGAATCCCTATTTATACCCTTTTTGTAACAAAGGTTAATAATAAATTTTTGAGTGTTTGATTTATTAATTAATGTATAATTTATTTATATTTAAAATTTTAAAATATTTAACAATTTTATTAAAAAATACAAAAAAAAAATCACCGAAGATGGTAGAATTTATCAAATATTTTGTAATTAATGAAAATTAATTGAACATCCCAAAATATAGAATCTTTTAACCATTTACAACCTTTTTTTGCTTATTTCTTCTAATGAATTAGTTAGTCTATAAAAGGCCAATCTAGGCAAAGTGATTTTGGGTTTATTACCATGATTGTTAATTAATTTGCTTAATCTACAGTACTATCATACTTTATGCAATTAATTTATTATGAGGAATTAAAATTTAAATAATCATAATTATCATTGTTCAACTTTAACTATTGCATTCACATTAAAAAGTTTAAAGTTAAAACTATTGTTTTTGCTTGTCTAATTTTAACTTTACATTCCTTCTGTCACGTTTTTTTTTTTTTGGTTTCTAGATAATTTGTACTAAAAATGAATAAAATTTGTTATTTTAATATATTTTATAATAAAATATGCAATACTTTTTAATATAAAAATAAAATCATAATTTATTAATTATTAATAACAAAACTTTGATTTTACAGGTTAAAAGCTCTTTTATGTGCCCAGCTAATCCCGAACAAGTATACGACAGAAGAAGATAGCAAGATCCTAGAATATCCACTGAGGAAGCGACACATATGCACTAGCCATCCTTTGTCGACACGTGGTAACGTTTCATTGAACGACACGAAACGACCAAGCTAAAACTTTTCTCATAGGAGCATCCCCGGCCCGAAGGCGTAAAAAAAAAAAGAGCAAAGACAAGGAGCTTCGCGTCAAAATAGTCAAAAGACAAAGGCTACGCGTCAAACAGGGAAAAAAGGGACCCCAAGCCAAAGCAAAAGCCCACGCGCGCGCGGGAAAGAAGAGCGTGTAAAAAGAAGCAAAAAGGGCAGACACAGTGGCAAGAAGAAGAAAATTAGAGGAGGGAAGAAGGGCAAAACGGTAAAGAAAAAGGTGGCGTGCTTTAACGGCATAAAAAAATAAAGCTCCATAAAAAGCCTTTTCTGAGCCACCCTGTTAACACAGTCCCCCTACTCCCTACACAAAGCCAGTCCACACACTTCACATTTTACCAAAATCCCATTTTTTTTTCTTTTATTTATTTCCTTCTTTGCGAGCGAAGGAAACAAAGAAAAAGGGAAGAAGGAAAGAAAATTTTTGGAAGAGGAAGGATTGGGGGAGAGACAATTGCCTCGGACTGAGGAGTTGATCAACCATTGATCACGTACACACAGATATATATTAGTTTTTTTACTATAGTATAAAAAATAGATAGAGAAAGGAAGGAAGGCATGAGATTCATCGAGATTTGCGCCTTGGGGGCAAAGGAGAGAGAAAGATCTTTGATATATCAGCAGATCAGGCTGATTTAAAAGCAAAGGCGGCGAGAATTTATTGATATGATGTATCTGATATAAAACAACCCCATCATTCACACTCATGACTGTTAGCCTCACTGGCTTGGCTTAGCTTGCTTTCTTCTGCTCTCTATAAACAACCCATAGATTTTGCTCCCCTTATTTTTGATCTTTTCTCTATCTGACGCCACCGTTTGCTTTTCTTTTTTGGGTTTTTGGTCCCTTTAGGATTATTTCTGGGTTTGGTTTTTGTTGGTGAATTTAAGATTAAGCGTCATCAATGTCATCATAAAGTGGGGGGAGCTGGGAAATGGGATAGGAACACCGTGGAGTTCGAGGAAGGGGTGGAGGAGGATAAGGAAGCAAGGGCTGTTGATGTTTCTGTTGTTGTTGTTGTTGGTTCCGTCCAATGTTTATTAATGCTCTCTCCTTGGCTTTTTGCTGTTGCGTTTGCGTGTTCTCTTTTTTGGGATTTTAGTTTATTAAAAAAGATTTTTCCCTTTTTCTGAAGTCTCAAATTCTTCTTTGAAGAATAGAAACAGCTGTTTCTTTGCTTCTGCTCTCGGCTTCTGGTTTGGTTTGGTTTTGTTTTATTCAGCTGAGAGAGAGAGAGAGAGAGAGAGAGAGAGAGAGAGAGAGAGAGAGAGACTTTGTCGTTGGTACATGGTATGGGCAACTCCATAACCACAAGGAACTTAGGCCTGCTTCTTGAGTTTGCTTGAAGGGATTTTTCCTGTGGTTTCTTATCTTCTGTGTGGGTATTTTCGAGAAAAATAACAAAAATGAAGTTTATGAAGCTTGGCTCCAAGCCTGACGCCTTCCAAGCTGATGGCAAATGCATCCGGTAAGATGGGTTTCACTCACATTCCTTTCTTTTACTACAAACCAATGCAAATTTTGTTCATCGTTGTTTCCTTTTTAAGGTTGTCTTAACATTCTGTTATCTCCATTTGATTTGGTTTTGTTTTGTTTTCCGTTATGCTGTCTGCTCTAGACATGCTTAACTATCGATTTTGGTGTTTCCCCCGTTGTTTGTAATGTGCATATCACTAGTCCGTACGGTTTCTGAGATGCAAGTTCATTAGCTCTACCAATTTTCTACTAAAAATGTGTAATTTATTTCATTTTGTACTAGTACCGACTGTGCTGTTTTTGAAAAATTTATCTTTGTCTTTTTATACTGCTTAACGGGTTATACTTTAACGCCTTAAAAAATGAGAAACCTTTCAGTGGTTAATCATACCATTGGGAAAAGTCATAACTTTAACAAGTGATTTTTCTTTTTCTCTTCATTTTCTTTTGGCTTGGCGACAGATTAACCACATGGGTGTTTTCATTGCCAATTATTATTCTTTTATTGTTTGGTTTTTGGGTGGATTGGAGAGTGAAAAAGAGATGGGGTATCTGGGAGGTGGTCCAGCTGTTGAGTCTGTCCTCTTTTTCATGAGTTAGTGGTCCAAATGTGGGAAAGGCATATTGGGAGCAGGCCTTTAATCATCGTTGTAAGAATCTTCCTGTAAAACAATAGCATGTTCCACCTAACATCAGGCATTTTCCCATCTCCCAACGTGGAGCAGGCTTGGTTTTTACACCATAACATGTCAAAGAAAAAAAAAAAAGACTCTTCCCCTGACAATAACTTCACATAACCGAATCAGTTTTATCATTGTGTTGTTAAGGGCAGTGTTAAGTAGGACTGATCTAGTCTAGTACCCTGGATGCGTCACTTTGTTACTTAAGCTATGGACTGATGTGGGATGCTTGTATTCTTTGACTAGCAGATTTAATAAGTTCCCAGTAAAGGATCTTTTACATTTTGGTTACCCTCAAGATCTTTTCATACATTCAGATTTCAACTTTTTAAGCTGACACAACTGATTAAAAGTGGGAAAAATGAAAGAGGCTTGAGAGCTCTAAGTGTGGAATTGGTTGTTGGCACTGTTCATTTCTTGAATGGGACCTTCCTTTGTAGTCAATACTTCTTGTGCTTGAGCGAGTTGCATCATAAAATGAAAATGTCAGCAGATGCAGTTTGTTGGTTTGTTGCTTATTGACTAGTCTGTGAGATACTAATATACTCCTAGAAAGCTGTGTCTGGAATCTTTTTTTTGTAGGTTTTTGGTTGAGGTTGTCTTAAAAGGTAAATTAATCTCTTTGGTATAAATAATAAAAAAAAAAACCTGAATTAATCTTTAATAATAATGCTATATTTACACCTGTTTTTCATGTTTAAGAGGGGCAATAATTTTATTCAAAGTCACACATGTGTTTCAGAATATAGCATGTGGTTAGTTGCGGAGTTAGAAATTTCCAGTCCATTGACCATAGCCATTGATTGTCTAACTTGGGGCTATGTGGATGGCTAAGAGTTTTCGCTGCTCTCTCAATAAGTTTAGCTTTAATTTTTTTCTCTTTGTGGGCTTAACGTAAAACATCTGTCGATGCAGGTATGTCACATCTGATTTGGCAACGGATGTCACCATTACCGTGGGTGAAGTGAAATTTTACCTTCACAAGGTATGCTCAATCCCTTCTAAATTTTTATGCTTGTTGTATGTGTTTGTAGATGCTGAATTTAAAGCTGAGTTTTGGTATTTGATTCATGCTAAGATAGTTTTCTTTCTTTATTCCATTTAAAACTCATGAAAACTTTAAATGTATTTCTTCAACCTAACTATTCATTTGAATTTTATTCTTCCAGGAATATATTTCTATTATTACCATTTCATGGGTATATAAGTGGGCAAAATTTTGTCAAAGTTGTGTAATTTGATACTGTGAAATCTCACCGATGACAGTCATATATTTTCCTCCTATAACTGTTTGCATAAGTTTCCTCAGATGAGTCTTTGCTATTATGGATGCCAATGTAGTGGGAGTGCATATGAATCTTTTCCTCTTTGTTTGATTTCTTCTCTCAGCTAAACTATACTGTTATTTTTATAATTAAGTTCTAGAATTCTCTGTCTATAGAGATAATTACAGATGTTGTTTTTATGTCTCTTTGCAGTTCCCTCTATTGTCTAAGAGCAATCGCTTGCAAAAACTAGTGCTGAAAGCCAGTGAAGAGAACTGCGATGAAATTAATATGGTTGATTTTCCTGGTGGGCCAAAAGCATTTGAAATTTGTGCAAAGTTCTGCTACGGGATGACTGTTACTTTAAATGCTTACAATGTTGTGGCTGCCCGTTGTGCAGCTGAATACCTCGAGATGACTGAGGATGTTGATCGGGGTAACCTAATTTTTAAAATCGAAGTGTTTCTTAATTCTAGTATATTCCGTAGCTGGAAAGATTCCATTATTGTTTTACAAACCACCAAATCTCTTATACCATGGTCTGAAAACCTGAAGATTGTTGGAAGATGCATTGATTCCATTGCATCTAAAACCTCTGTGGATCCAGCAAACATCACATGGTCCTACACATATAACAGGAAGTTATCAGTGCCTGACAAAATAGTTGATGATGGTATGAAATTTCGAGAGAAGGTTGAATCTGTTCCGAAGGATTGGTGGGTTGAAGATATATGTGAGCTAGAGATTGATCTCTACAAGCGAGTCATGACTGCTGTGAAATCAAAGGGAAGAATGGATGGTGCAGTGATTGGTGAGGCACTGAAAACTTATGCTGTCAGATGGTTGCCAGATTCTGTTAATGCCTTGGTTTCTGATGCACATTCCTGGAGGAACAAATTACTGGTGGAAACAATTGTATGCTTATTGCCTTCGGATAAGGCTGTGGGTTGCTCATGTGGTTTCTTGCTGAAGCTGTTGAAAGTTGCCATTTTGGTTGGGGTGGATGATTCAGCAAAGGAAGATTTAGTGAAGAGGATAAGTTTAAAGTTGCACGAGGCTTCTGTCAAGGATTTATTAATCCCGGCTCGGTCTCCCCAAACTACATTATATGATGTTGAGATGGTGCAGTCTATTGTGAATCGATACATCATGAATGAAAAGCGTACCCAAGATTTAGATGTTGAAAAGAATGAGATGGGATGTGCTGATTTTGTTCTAGGGCATGGATCCTTGTTGAGTGTTGGTAAATTAATTGATGGGTATCTTGAAGAAATTGCACGGGACCCTAATCTTTCCCTTGCCAGTCTCATTGACTTGTCTCAGTCTATCCCTGAGTTTGCTAGACCAGTTCATGATGGACTCTATAAAGCCATTGACATGTACCTGAAGGTAGGATTTTTTACACTAAGGATACCAATTTCATTGATCTTCTCAATTTCTAAAATTATATATCCCATCGCATAAATACATGCATAAATTCTTTCAGCATATTTTCTGATGCTCAATTAAGTTTGTGCTGTGAATGCTTTCAAAGAACATCTAGGTCACTTCCAAGATCTGTTACGATATAATGTTGTAATTCCAACTGCTTTACCAGGAGTGCATTGGTAAAAGGGAAATGTTAATTGGTAGAGAGGGAAGAATTGTTGTTAGTCCAACTCAAGTTGAACTAGGACCTTGCAATATGGTAATACCATTTTTTTTTCCCTCCTTTATGTATTTTTGAAACAAAATGTGGTTACCTTTCAGTCAACCACTTAGTGGAAGACACATTGCTTGATTAATTTTTCTTACTGCTTGAAGCAGCATTTTGGGATATCGGAGTTTGTGGTTGTTGATTAGCTAGTACAGAGTAATTTCTATAGTCTAGTGACGATATTACACAATCTTTGTTTTTCATGATGCCTGCCATTATCATATAGTGAGAAACAATAAGTTTTTCATGCATAAATGCCTTTTGATATGAATGCACTTGGACAGTCTAAAGAATGGGTTATTATGTTTGTCTGCAGGAGCATCCAAGCTTGACAAAGGCCGAAAGAAAGAAATTGTGCGGGCTGATGGATGTCAAGAAATTTACCATGGATGCATCTATGCATGCTGCACAGAATGAGAGACTTCCACTACGGGTTGTAGTTCAAGTTCTCTTCTTTGAGCAGGTTAGGGCTGCAGCTGGAGTTCAATCACTTGCTAACAATCCTCGTGATATTTCCCATTCCACAACAAACACCGATGAAGAATGGGAGAAGACTGCAGCTGAAGATTGCAACTCCCTCAAGAAACAGATGAGTCAAATGAAGGTGAAAGAGGATGGATTTCAAAAGAATGGTAAATTGGCCAAGAAGAATAGCAAAAACAGTAAAAGTGGCATGCAGCTACTGCCATCTCGATCTAGAAGAATATTTGACAAGTTGTGGGTTGTGGGAAAAGGCCATACGGAGAACAGAAGTTCTGAGACCTCTGGAAGTTCGCAAAGCCCAACTTCAATGGTTCCAGGGGATACCAAGTCCTCTGGTTCATCTTCAAGACACAGGAGGCATTCTATTTCTTAGATAAGGATGCTGAGGGTTATCAGTACCTAAACAGGTAAAGAATATTCAAACTGTTGTAAGTGTAAAAAGTGGTAGGATTTTGTTGTAGTTGATGATGAGGGTTATCTTCTTGTTATGTGTGAAGTATTATAAAAGGAGGGTCTGTTGCAGAAAAAATGTACTAGTTTTTTTGGGTGCCTACACTTTCTAACATCTTATCCAATTGTATGATTATCAATCTTCATATCAAGTCTCTTGTAGCTAATTGGAGGTCTACATTTTCTTGGAACTTTCTATTCCTTTTACCTGTAATAATTCATGGATCACCTTGCTGTTTCTCCTGAAGAGATGTGCAAGTGCTGGATAAAAAAGGCGTGGCCCAAAGTATTTTCCCACTTACCTTGGAATAATAAGAGGGACAAAAATGAAAGAAAGACACCAATCTTGTACAAGAGAACTGCATAATTTACTCTTTCCTCCCCAAAATGAAACATAAATTTACAACTAGCGAAAGAACACGTCATTCCTCTTGGGTTGTCGATGGTGAAAGTGTATGCTGTGTCCCTCAAATCCTGGGAAGTGGCTAGCTGAGAGGGAGATGCAGTTTGCATCCTCAAAAAGTATCTGACCTGGGAAGTGGCTAGCAGAGAGCGACGCCTACTCATCTAATTTGAATACACCGAACATCTTGGTTCTGGGAGGTCCAATTTGTGTCCCCTTTCTTGTAAGCTCTCTGACTAGCATCGGCAATTCACCACAAGATTCGACCATATATATGACACTGCAATATGCCTCCAGAATAGGCCAGAAGGAGAAAGGAGGCTCAACCTTTCAGAACTCTCACTGGAGGTACCAAACTCCAAATGAAGTTCAAAATCACTAGAAACACTATGCAGCTTGCCCCTCGTAGTTAATAACATCCTCGAACTCAGTCTTTCCATATCCCGAAAGTGAGTCAAAAACTCATCTTGTGCCTTACAGTGACACAATGCTCTCCATGTCAAAGTTTGCAACACCATCGTGATCACCTGCAGCGAAGAAGGTGGAAATATCACAGCCGTCCGGATGCAACTGGTAAGAAAGGAAAAATTTATGAAGCTAAAGCTATTACTAAAATCAGCGAGTCTGGGATGAAATGGAAGTCGGATTTTTTGCCTTGTAAAAGGATTAAAGAGGAAGTTACTTCCATCTCTTGTTGCCCCTACCAGCCGCTCTTGGGATGCTGCAGAGCACGCCAACCACAAGCGCCGGAAAATCTACTTTTTTGAAAGGCAGAAAATCTACTTGTCCGAAGGGAACACGAGACATGGGATTTTATTGCAAGGGGAAAGATGGTTTTGCATTGCAGCAAGAGCAGCGGATAATCTGCAGGACTTGCAAACTGCACAGCAGCAATCGTACTCCCACAACATCAGACTTTTGAAAGGCAAATTTCCCAAACATCCCCCGGCGGTGCAGGTAACATGATACCAATATTATTGAGTGGATTTCAACATGTTCCTTTCATTAGAATCTCCCTGGACAGGGAGGTTCCCGTTGTTGGTGGCCGAAACTGGACAGGCTTCTGACTTCTTATTCAATGAACAAAACATCCTGGAAACAACACTGGTGACAGTTTCAACCTTGTTCCTTTCATTAGAATCTGCCTGGACAGGGAGGTTCCTGTTGTTGGTGGCGGAAACTGGAGAGGCTTCTGACTTCTTGTTCAATGAACAAAACATCCTGGAAACACCACTGGAGACAGTTTTGACTTCACTGCCTGTTAAGTCCTTAACAACTTCCCATTTGATAAATCCTCCAATGTGCAAAAGTTTTGCTTCGACAAGGTTTGTTTTCCGCAATTGCCTCTGATTGGTGCCTGCCTGGTGAAATATTTTCTCTGTTATAGTTCATGCCCCATGGATGAGCAGCAAGACCCAAATTCATTTGGGTTTTGTTTATGAAAAGGAAGATATAAAATTGGGTTAAAGCCCATTACCCGGCAAGCGGATTAGGGTCAAGGCTCGAAAAGGAACTAGATTGGGTTGAATTCCCTTGGATTTTAACTTTTTTAGAGTACTATCAATGTTAAAAGGCATTGAGATTATCTGTTTGCCAAGTTTACCAGTTTACATGAGTCAAGTTACCAAGTTCAATGTATGCAGCAAAGTGAATTGAACAACAATTGCAAGGTACAACTAAAACCACTATTCTTCTCCTGGTAAAAAAAAAAATAAACCCATGGCCAGGAACTGCTTGTTACCTAAAAAGTGTTAGGCTTTCCTCAAAATCTAAGAAATGGTAAGAACATACCATGAAATTTCCCTTCTCCTTGCATTCTCAATTATATGATGGGATCACCAGCTTCAATAAAACAGGCATATTTTTTTGATTGAATATGACAAAAGTAGGCTTCCTGAAATTTCTCAAAAATTGACATGAATATATGCTACTACAATTATTCTTCATGCAGAAGAATAGAGCTGTTAAAGCAGTAGTAAGATTTACATAACAAAACCAATGCAATCTTCTTTATAAGACTTAATGATCTTCAAAGAAATCCTTAAGTTCAATTAGCAATGGACACGCTTCTCTTTGAAGACACAATAATTTTGCATGCAAATGAAGCCTTTTGGAACTTTCCCTTTCTGCCATCAGTTTTATTTTTGTTTGTAACTTGTCAACCGACTCGTGTTCTTGAAGATGACTATCTCAAACAGTTCCTTCGTTTTCTGATGGAAACCTCTACAAAAACTGATACCCAGATCAAATAAACTACATGTGGAAAAACTGATAAATTTAATTTTTTCCTTGGACAGCGAGCTTCATGATAATTTCAAATAACTTTGAGGCTGTTTAGATAGAAGGAATCTTCAATGGATAGCAAGCAGAAAGATTCCTTTCTCATTTTGGTTGACTTTTCATACTTGGTCTTGAGCCTTTAACCGATAGTTTAATACCCCGTAATAATTCACTTAGATAGTGAGGAAAAGGGAGAGAGAGGACATCCAATTAGGAGAAGAAAGATGGAGGTTAGGTACAGTATCATCATATCGTTAGTGTTGTTTCTCTTGGTCAACCTGTCCCTTCCACGTTTCACCGAATCGT
Source organism: Theobroma cacao (assembly GCF_053813885.1). Taxonomy (NCBI): domain Eukaryota; kingdom Viridiplantae; phylum Streptophyta; class Magnoliopsida; order Malvales; family Malvaceae; genus Theobroma; species Theobroma cacao. The sequence goes on from NC_142647.1 coordinate 805,715, forward strand.
TGCCACGATGCAAAGCTTGGTTGGTCCAATCAATCCCAACAGACATGCCTCATCTCCCTCGTGTCCCTGGTGTCCTTTCTACCGGTAACAAGCTTTGTCTGCTTCAAAAAACTCTGCCCCGAAGTGAAAAAAGAACCTGATTTTTTTGTTGTCCTTCGACCTTTTTCTGGGTTTACAGGCGATGTGTTCAAGTGGTTGGCCTACAACTCAACGGACAAGCTAGATATAATAGCTCAGTATTGGCAGTTAAAAGCACATCCAGAGGATTCTCGATCAGGGGATTATGGATACTCAAAGGATGATATGCAACGGTTTGGTGCCCATCAAGGTTTTTCTGTTTATACAGCCCTGGAAAATGCTGCTGATCGAGATGTTGATATAAGGTGATACTTTTCGGATTCATGTCTTATTTTTAATGAAATTATGAATAGTGTTGTTTCTAAATCGAAATCATTTGTGAAACTAACTGTTATATTGAGAAACATTGCATATGTAATACTTCAAAAATTACTTATTGCATTACATATGTTGGTTGAGAGGTCGGGTCAGTAAGTTATTAAATTACAGACAATTTTGCACAAGTTACTTATTGGTCTTTGCTACTGCTTTATTGGTGATTTCTTTTTGTTCCACAATTCTGTCTTACACAGAATTGTATGTGTTGGGAATGAACTTTTACTGGTGTTCAATTGCATTTCCTTGATCACTTGTGCTTTTCAAAAGCTGTTGCATGACTGCATTCCTCCTAACATCAATCTTGAGCAAAGGAAAAGCACGGGGCTTTACTATTGCATATTGCTTTTGGAAAAGAAATATCTGGGACTGAGGGGTACTAGGCTGATCTAAAGTCACTGTTTGTTTTCCCCTGATGACTGCAAATGAAATTCTGTTGGCAAGATGAAGAGGAGATTTGAGTAGTGAATACTACCTTAGTTTAATACGTGGACTTCATTTGGCTAGCAATGTGTCTACTTTGAAGTTGCTCTTTGCCCAATGAAAAAGGGAGAACATTTCTAAGAAAATGAATGTGGTTAGGATGGTAAAATTGTGAAATTCACATTTATTCGAATCTTTCATTCTTCCATATCTATAGGTAGACCAAAAATCGCAAATTCTGTTTTCTCTGTTTTCAAATCTTATATTACTATTTTATAGAGGCAAATACTTTCCATTGCCTGAGAATTCTAAATTCATCATATTTTTTATGAAATCAGTTACTTTTTCTCAGATTACTACAGCACTCTGGAGTCTATCCTGACTACACCCAAGAGCCCTCCAGCCTTGCTTCAAGAAGACCAAATGTCAAGAGTGTGACTTTATTACTTGATAAATGGTGGGGTTCAGGCATTGTCCATGCAAAAGTTTGGATATCAGATAATCGAGATGTATATATAGGATCAGCAAACAATGACTGGAAATCTTTAACTCAGGTATCTTAAAATCGATACAGTCCAGGTTTATCATGGCTCGGACTACAGATATAATTTTGTCATCGAGAGCCCGAACCTTCATCAACTTGAGGATTTGAGGGTTGCTCTAGCCACCGGCTCATGGTTAATTATTTTTCTTAAACTTGACATTATTGAACCATATAATCCACATCATAGTTAGTGAATGTGACATAAAGGGATAGTGAGTGAGCATTCTGGTTCCAGGGCTGTTTCTCTCTTCTTTAACCACATTCTCTTTTTTTGGCCAATCTTTGACCACATTATTAAGAATATCTTGGTAGCAGAAAAGAAGGATTTTTTTTTTTTTTTGGTTTGACAATAGTATCATTCATCTAGTTTGCCTGCTGTTAGAATACATTTTCCTGGATGGTGCTAGTAAAAGAAGTTGGCCGAATAGCAAGTCTATTTCACTTGGTCATGCAAATCAAGATGCCTTCTAGCTAGTGAGTTGATTCTGGTGTTTGTACTTGGATGAAATGAGCGGGCTGCCTAATTGAGTTTTAATGCATCACTCTTGTTCCTTGGCAGACACAGAACATGGTTGCACTAACAAATTTTCTTACAGTCACGAGGTTTCCTTTGTCAATCTTTGCATTTTTATATTTCTGTTTGTTTTTTTTTTTTAAGTTTGTCAAGGCAGCTTAGTTGCTCTATTGGTTAAGCATTTCTAATCATTGGTTACTTTACGATGTCAAGAAATTAGTTTCCCGCTCATTTTCAGGCATCATATATTATACCCCATATTATTGGATATTTAACTGTTGCAAATTTGTCTTCAGTGATTTTTATCTTTACTCCATCAATCATCTCAGCATGTTCTTTTTGATTGAACCATGCAATGACATGTCCTGATTATGGTTTTAGGTGAAGGAAGTTGGAATTTATCTTGTTGGTTGTCCAAAAGTAGCGAGAAAGGTTGGGGTCTACTTTCAGAATCTATGGAGACTTGCACATCTTAATTTTTCAGCTTACACAACAACAGTATTAGACCAACAATGGCAGATTCAAAGAAAAGTTCCCTGCTGGTCGCATTTCATTGAATCTGACATGAGATGCACGTATGTAATGGTCTTATTTTGAAAATGTCATTCTTGTTTCCAAAAGTTGCTTTGTCCAGGTGTCACAAGTCGTAGATGTATATTTATTCATGAAAATGCATGCATATTTGCATTAGTCTGCTTTTGTTACTATTTTTTGCTTTTCCTCTTCGCACTGCTGGGTGATATCTGAAAATCTGTTTGTTGAATTTGGGTTGAGCAATGCACTATATTTCAATAAGAAAACCATGGTTCTTTTTTGTTTGGGAATTTTTTTTTATTTTCTTAAAAGAAAAAATGAAAATTCTCAACAAGCTTTGTCATGGTTAACATGAATGGTTAATATGTTATTCCATGATATTGTTTTCTATACGCTTATAGAGGCTGCCCCACAATTGGACTGCTGGCTAACAAGCACAATAGTGTGCTGCTTGCCCCTAGGAAATGGTTAATATTTTCTTCCATTGGATTGCATCACATTGCTGGCAAGTTAATGGCTTTTCATGCTTATTCATCAGGCCACGCCTTCCTCGTTTTGTGGAGATTCCTTTTGTGGCAGGCTATCCTACACTGTCAGACCCTAAAATGTTGAAATTGATTATTGATGCTCCTGGTGTTGGTTATATAAGTTCAGTGCCTCAATCAAGCTATTTGTCTTTTGCTCCACCAGAGGTAAGTGGCTAGCCCTTTACATTTTTCCGATGCTCAACCTAAAATTTAAGGCTTACTAAGAATTTGAACTCTTGCTCTCTTTTTGTTCGTCTTTTTTCCTCCCTATAGAACCACTGCGAAAGCTACTCATTAGGAATGGAACTTGTCTGAGCAATACAAGTAGAATAGCGCACTTGAAATCTTATAGAACTCGTTAGGGAGGCTAAGAAAACATACAGTAACAAAAAGTTAAAGGTCCACAAATCCTATAGGAAATTAAATGGAATGAATTTGTTTCCAAAGGTATGTCAGATTCATCAAAACCTGAAGTCAAAAGGTTAGACTACTATCCAGTTGAGCAAGGAGAAGGATTTGGATTGAATTCAACTGCTGAATGACTGATCTCATTTAAGTAGTTTTCTTCACTATTTGGCTCTGGCATGTCCAGGCCATCCATGTTTGTGGGATTCGATCAGCATTTCGGAAATATTCATCTCTCTCGTGCGAGCAGAAGTTCAGCCCCACACTTTTCTTAAAGAGAAATGCTAATCAGCTTTTATGTTTCAAATTTCCTTTTTCATTTTTGTGTTTTTTCCTTTTAAGCTTCATCAAATTTGATGCCAACTGTGGTCAGCAGCTGTCATTTGGCAGGTTCCAGCCTGATGAACAGGCATGGCTAGATACGATTAAATCTGTTGGAGATGGAGGGACTGTAAGGATCAGTACTATGGACTGGCTTGGTCAATCCCAATATACGGAGCGAACAGTTTATTGGTCATCTCTTTCAACTGCTGTCTCAGAGGTACTTTCAGATTCCATTCTTAGTGTTTTAGATTCTTGTAAGCCCATTGCTGTAAATTGCCATCTATATGTCTTCTAAGAGGGGTGCTCATAGAGTCGTATTAGACTTCAGGGGGGTTTGGTTGCTGCATCCTTAATGTATCTTTACAAGTACGATACTTAAAGAAGCTCTTGTAGTTACATAAATTCTGACTATATTTGGAAATGCAACTATTCCATTGCAGTCCCATGAACATTGGTCCATTACCTAACTCATTTTAGCTTATTACCGTCTTTTTTCCTCTTCTTATATGATGCTTAAATATGGTAGGTTGTCTTCTCCAAACATGCAAAAGTGAAGATACTGGTAGCATACTGGGCACACTTTATCGACAACACTGATCTCTACCTGAAGTCACTTCTCTACTCCAATGTCCTCTGCTCATCTTCAAAGTACAACAAATGTTCAGGCAAAGTTGAGATCAGGTACTACAAGGTGCCAGGTTACAACCTGACTGGACCTGCCACTCACAAAGGAAAGCGAACTGGTAATATCTACCCGGCCTACACCAGAGTCAATCATGGTAAATATGCAGTCAGTGACGTTCGTGCACACATTGGTACCAGCAATCTCGTTTGGGATTATTTCTATGCAACAGCAGGAGTCAGCTTCGGGACGTATAATCCTGCCATTGTTTCACAGCTTCAAGAAATCTTCGATGCAGATTGGAACTCGCCCTATGCTGTTCCAGTTGAAGAGTTGGGTGATGGTCATGCTTATTCTAGTTGATGATCAGTCTTATTGGAGTAAGCTAGCTCCAAAACAATGAACTCAATGGCTTGTATTAGCAACTTCACCCCAAAAAACAAAACAGAATCCATTTTCTTTGAATTGATCATCTTTAAGTCTGGAGACTTGTTCATCCAGAAAATTTGCAATGCCTATCAATGCCACTTCTCCTTTATTATCCTAATTACAGTATCACAGATTCTACATCAATAAAAAACAGGATGAATAGAAAATATGGACTCGTGACAAGTGATATTAAAATCAAAATATTAAGATCGAGGTAGATTTGAATCAAGGTGAGTCCCTCTCTCATATTGCTAAAAGAGTCAGGTCTCTTCCAAATATGTTTTTAAGGTAAAAAATATAAACTCGTGATAACAGCATCTAAAAATAAAATTACAATATTATATATTTATATATTTCAAATTTTACTTTTAAAAATTTTTTTATTTATATATAATTATAATTTAGACATAAATAAAAAATAATTATCCACCTGCAAAAGCACTGATAACAAATACTAATAAGAATTATTTATCAAAAATAATTTTTGTAAAATTTTCTTTGTCGAAGAAGTAAATTAAAAGAAAAAATATTCGTGGGTCCTTGCCCCGTTGTCTTTGGGCTTTTAAATGTCTTGTTCAATGTCCGATATAGCCCATCTTAAGGCCCATAACAAAAGTTCGAGCTGAACCAAGTTTGGTTTGACTGAAATAGTCAACAATCCAACGGCTGCGATCAATTCTTGATACAAAACTGCAAAGCACGCAGTGATGCTGGAGAGCGTTTGAGGGAAACGCTGTGAGAGAGGCGAAGCCAAACTAGCCAAGGCAACAAAGCTTCTTTCTCCAAAGGCAAAGGAGCATTGAAGAGAAAGGAAGAGAGAGATAGAGAGAGCAAAGCAAAGATGCAGAGAGTGAAAGGTTTAGTAAAAGCAAGGCATTCATTTCAAAGACTTGGGTTCCTCTCCCATCAAAGATGCTTCTCTGCACATCCAAACTATGCCCCAAATTATGATTTCCAGGACGAGGTCTTCTGAAAACAACTATATCTTATCTGGGTTTATGTTTATATACCTGTTTACAGTTTTTATTTGGTGGGGAGGGAACTTCCAATAATTAGTGTCAAGCATGATTTTTGTGCTTAAATTTGTAATTTTTCTCAGAAAATGGAAGACCCAAGTGCATATTTTTGTCTAAAGTTGCTTATTGGGGCATCAAATGTTTCAGGTTTTAGTGGAAGGAAGAGCTAAATCAAGAGCAGCCATTCTTAATAGACCTTCTGCTCTCAATGCACTTACCGCCCCAATGGTTTGTTTTTGTTCTCTCTTTCTTGTTTTTCTTTTAAAGTCGATATTTTTAACTAGAAATAAATTGAAGTTGTTTTTCTGTTTATAGGCAGCACGGTTGAAGAGATTGTATGAATCATGGGAAGAGAACCCCGATATTGGATTTGTCTTAATGAAGGTATAACCTTTTAATGCATAGTTTAGTTGCAGCACTCAACATACACGCACAAACATGTAAATATCTTTTCTTTTCGAAAAAGATGTTTGAAATGAATTGTGTATCACAAGAAAATCTCTAGAATATTCCTTTTTGGTTCTAAACATTTTTAGAAAAAAGAGCAATGCTGCTTCTGCAGTGATTTTGTTTAGTTAGTTGTTTCATATCTTCTGTCAATGGAATTTCCTCATGCCCTTGACATTTCAGATTTGATCTTCATTGGTGTCTAAGCTGTTATTTGAATTCTGTTGAAGGGTAGTGGCAGGGCTTTCTGTTCTGGCGTTGATGCTGTTACTCTCTATCACTTACTTAACGATGGTTAGTCACCTTTCAATGTTGTTTATTTATTTGATTAATCAATTCAGAGCTCTTCATTTTGAGAAAGCAATTCAAGAATGAGATGTTAATTGTGGTGCCCATTACTTGAAATCAGAACAACTTAGTCGGGGAAGAGTTCCACAAACAGGATTATTGAGGTTTTCCAAGTCATGTATTTTTTGACCTCTTAGATTATTACATCAAACGTCTCAATGGAATTTCCTTCTGATTAAGTTACTTTGTAGTTTGCATGGTCATGGTTCTGTCCTAGCATTTTACTGTAGTCTGCGATACATATTTTTCAACTACTTGGGTTTTCTGCAGGGAAAGTTGAAGAATGTAAACGGTTTTTCGAGACACTGTATAAGTTTGTATATGTACAAGGAACGTATCTAAAGCCACATGTGAGAATTCAACCTTTGAGTGATTGATGCCCATGTGAATTACCCCTGAGTTTCTTTTCGTAACTTCAAATGAGGCTTGTGACTATCATGACTAACCATATGTACAGGTCGCAATCTTGGATGGTACAACGATGGGATGTGGAGGTGGAATTTCTCTCCCAGGGATGTTTCGTTTAGTGACTGATAAAACTGTATGTGGTGCCATACCTTCATAAAAGAAATCTTGTGTTAGAATTTGTGCATTGATCCACATTTGAGTTAATGTATCCATATTGCTTCTTATGAATGGCATACACTTTAGCTGAATTCATTTGTCACCTGAGGATTGAACTTTTGTCCCCATCTAGTGAGAAAAGGATGTATAGAGATTGAACTTGTATCTTTATTAGCAATGGCATGACAGTATACCCTCTAATAGATTCTGCATCATACTTCCAATTGAGATAGGCTGAAGAAGGGAGGTGAAATCTTTTGCATCAAAACATTGTTTCTGCAGCTTTGTGGTTCGTAGGCAGGAGCACAATTGTTCAATTAGAGTGATATAAAACCATTCCATTCTTCATTTATTTTATTCTCTAAGATTTACACTATGATATACTGTTTCTAGTGAATGGATTTAAATAAGTTTCTCTTACCTGTGCATAACATTTTCAGGTTTTTGCTAATCCAGAGACTCAATTAGGATTCCATCCTGATGCAGGGGCTTCGTTTTATCTTTCTCGCCTACCTGGTTACTTTGGTAATGACCAATTTATTAAGTTTTCAAGGCATAGTTAACTTCCTTGATGTACATGACTCATTATGTTCTTTTGTATACTTTTCTAGTTAATAAAATGTAGGAATATATCCATTTCTTCAGGTTATTTGCTTGTATCTCTCTGGATTTACATGTTCCATTTTTTTTTAACTAGATGTGTATTGTTTCCTTCAGGGGAATATTTAGCTCTAACAGGAGAAAAGCTTAATGGTGTTGAAATGATTGCCTGTGGCCTTGCTACCCACTATTGCTTAAATGCTGTTTGTTCTTTCTACTCCTTTTTCTTTTATATAATTATTTTGTCCTCTTCCTCCAGTTCCTCTTTTCTCAGCTTATTTGGATGACCTGTACATTACAGAGACTTGCTTGGATTGAAGAACGCCTTGGTAACATGACGAATGATGATCCCGCTGCCATAGAGTCTTCTCTTGCACAGTATGGTGACCTTGTTTATCCGGATAGGAGCAGCGTTCTTCGCAGGTAACATTTTTGAGGGATTGTAGCACTTAGAAAAGGTTCCTATATCTGGACTGCACAATTTTTTGTAAAGCATGGTTTTGTCTGATCCCTTTTTTTCCCCTTATCTTGTGATTTTATTTCAGGATTGACACAATTGATAAATGTTTCAGCTGCGACACTGTTGAGGAAATTATTGATTCTCTGGTAAGCTTAATTCTACATAGATGTGTGTGTATGCCTGTGCATATTGACACTTGCCTACATGTGCCTGGGCCTGGGCAGTCAGTTAAAGCTTTGATACCTCATTAACTTTAGCATAAGAAAAGGGCTTCTAGCTCAATGGTAACCTCTCAGCCATGTATGAAAATAGAGAGTCTATCGCAGTGCACGTTTTATTTAAAAATGCTAGAGTGGAGTCTGCCACCCTTTGCAAGACCCTACTTTTGTGAGTCCATCTGGCCAATTACTCTTTATGTTAGCATTAGAATGGCAATCTTGGAATGGGGATTTGAGTTCCGCCAGATTCATTGCCTTTTATCATCCAATTTAAGCACCATGTACCATTTTTTCAGAGATTTCAGCCACTCAAAGAGCTTCAAATGCCATTAATGGACATATATTTTTGAGTTTAGCAGATCCTCTTATCCTCATAATTATCTTTTTATTCTTATGAATACACGTGGCAAAAACTGCATAGGAGCCTGGGGGTGGGTATTTTAACTTGATCCCTATAGCTTGGAATTTCTCAGTGATTGATCCCCTGCTGCATGGGAGAGTAAGATTTGGCCTCTTGATTTACTTCAACCAAAGGTTCTCCTCTTTCTAAGAATAAAAGGGATAGGGGTTTGGGCAGGCAGAGATTTATGTTTTAATTTTTACTTAGACATCAATCAATGCCACAATTAAACCAATAGTTGGGAATACCAGTGTAATGCTTTCAAAATTTTATTTGGGTCATTGTACTGGCAGATGTATTTCTCTAGTCTTTTACTAAATAACCCTATTTCAGTGATGCTCATTGAGCTCTTGGTTCACTTGGCTCCAAATATAAATTTACTCAGGAAAATGAGGCAGCTGGTGCATATGATGACTGGTGCAAGACGGTGCTCAAAAATATGAAAGAAGCCTCACCATTGAGCTTGAAAGTGACTCTACAATCTGTAAGTTACCGATGTTTACAACCGCTTTAAATTCCATTTTGACTACATATGGCTTACTTGAGTTTTTTGTTGCATTAGATACGAGAAGGTAGATTTCAATCTCTTGATCAGTGTCTGGCACGTGAATATCGGATGTCCCTTGCTGGGATCTCCAAACGGGTCTCTAATGATTTCTCTGAGGTATGGACTGTCCTCTGCATGTTAAGAGCATTTCTGGAATAATTGTTCTTATGAATTTAATTTAACTGTCTCTATAGGGTATTCGAGCCCGGTTAGTGGACAAGGATTTTGCTCCCAAGGTATTCAGTGCACGTTATCCATGTTATTATATCATATCATGTGAAACCCTACTTAAATGTAGTTGGCTTGTAATCCCAAAATTCATTTTATTTATTTACATACTATATGATATTGTATTATCAATATTGTAGTGGGACCCTCCAAGCCTGGAAGACGTGAGTAAAGACATGGTCGACTGCTACTTCTCCTCACTCGGGGAATTAGAACCTGAGTTAGTGCTGCCAACAGCCTTGAGAGAACCTTACATCTGAGAAGGATCTATAAATCTTTGTAAGGGAACTATCAGTTTTTGATGGCACACAATTTTGGTGTATCATGTGTTTTTGTTCTTTTATATAGAAATAACATCCCATAAATTTTTGGGTATCAGTTTCTACACACTTTGTTGTAGGTACACAACAGTAAGAGATAGGTTTTGTTAGTTATTTTTTTAAGATCATGTTAGTTTGTTCTGGTACTCACTGTCCGCTTCTGGGTGACCAAAGCAAGACCTAATGACCATGCCTTTCAAAGATCACAATTGCGTCTGAACAAATGTAGTGCCAGAAGATAGTGCCTAGAATGATGAGAAAAGCATTCACATCCTGCTTTATAAATGTCTAGTACTCTAGTTTCTCAATCTTTTTGTTGACATTTTCCCTCCTTTTCAACCTGTAAGCCTCCTCCTCAATCCTTGAGATGGACAAGGATGCACTAAATATTGTAGTCTTGTATAATCCACAAGATCAAAGGCTATACTGAAGTTAACCTTTGCAAAAACTTAGAACTGATATTTACAGAATCATTGGAGCATATCCAAGTATTACACCTAAAGTAATAAAGTTTCCATAAGAGTTTGGCAGCAAAAGATGAATCCATGTAAACTCAACAAAGCTGGGTTTCAAATTTCAGATTAATACCCATACTAAATAGCTCCTGGCACAATAACTTGGCACCATAAGGAACATTTACCCTGACAATGTCATCCACCGACTGGCAACCCCGGCAGTAGGGACCCCTGATCTTTCGACCACCTGGTACTGCCCGTTCAATCACATTTGCAACATTTTTACAGTTGCGGCAAACATGCATCTGGGAGGAATCACTGAGTGTGACGAGACGCTCGTGCAAGTTGGCTGATGCACCGTGAGCAATGAGACAGTCACGCTCCATCTCACCAAATTTGATCCCACCATAACGTTTCCGGTCAGCAACTGGCTGCCTTGTAAGCGGGTGTACAGGTCCAGTGTTACGAAATTTCACTTTGTCTTCAGCCATGTGGATCAGACGCTGGTAGAATGTTGGACCCATAAATATGAGTGAACGAACCATCTCACCAGTTCGACCATTGTAAACTCTCTCATTTCCCCATCTTGAAAATCCAGCCCTGTGACAGATACTCAACTAAGTAGATGAGAAAGCAATCACTGAAAATAATAATAATCATAAAAAATTAAAAATAAGACAATTGAAAGGAGCACTTAAATTTAGAATAACAAGTGCAAACAGCAACCTAAGCTTCAAAGATAATATCGGAACAGCATGGACAATTTAACAATGCAATATAGCTTCTGAGTGTAAACAAAGTGTGAAAAACATTCTTAATGGTTAGTGAATCTGTTGCAGGTTTAAGCATTGATGGGATGGATACCAAAAAAGACCTATGAGTGAGAAAAAGAAACTGACATCAGTTCTTTTTATTTTACTTCCTAAATGGCCCACTTGAGAATTTTATATTAAAAAATCCATCATGATAAATGCATAGTGAACATGCAGGCATAAATGATTCAGGACAATCCATTACCTGTGAAGCTGTTCTGTGATGGCATCTACAGAAATAGTGGAGAAAGGGGTGGCATATTTCATTGACCCACCACAGGCAATCCCCTTTCCCAAAGCAGCCTCCAAGAGTTGACCTGGAGTTTGTCGTGAAGGGAATGCATGTGGGTTAATTACAATATCAGGAACTATTCCTTGAGTTGTGAAAGGAAAATTCTCTTGAGACTCCAGAAAACCAAGAACACCCTTTTGCCCATGCATGCTTGAAAATTTGTCTCCAAGACAGGGAGAACGAACCTGAAAAGATACAAGAAAAGCAACTGATGAAAACACATTCTTAGCAGCAGTAGATGCTACCTTTCGCAACTAAAATATACTAATACTACCATGTCTCTTCCACTTGCACACATGACAATTGGGTCGATAAGTTCATATATTTTCGATTACAAGCTGAAGTCAGATGTCCTTATAATAGTAGACTTAAGTAACATTACCTGTCTCAGAGATACCACAGCATAATTTTTCCCATCATCATTGGAAGATAACACAACTTTCTGAACCATGCCTCTTTCAGTGTGCTTCAGTTTTATACTATGATCAGCTCCTGACTCTGCACACCTCCCAATGACAATGTCACCACACTGCAGGTTAGCACCAACATAAGGAAAACCATCATCATCAAGGCTGTCCACACGTCCAATCTTACTTTGTATTTTTCCAAAATTTACAATATCTTCAGACTTCCGCCTCTTATCCTGAATTTCCTTGTTATCAACTTCTGCTTTGTAACTTCTTACGTGTTCAGAACGGAACATTCCACGCTCTAAAGAGGCTCGGTTCATTACCAAGGAATCCTCTTGGTTGTATCCAAGATGAACATTGACCGCCACAATAGCATTCTGGCCATTGTATAATTCTGGCTTCGGTAGCACTCCCTTCTGACCCAGAGGATGTCCCAGTTTTCCAAGACAATCAGATGTCATTGTACGAAACAGTGGCCTTTGGGGGTAATATAATTGGTGTGACAAAGTATCAACTCTAATGTTGGGGTTTGTTGTAGAAAACCCAATGGCCTGTTGAGAATGCTTCTGTGCCTGATAGAGGACTCTCCTTGCATGATCATGATTTGCAAATGGAATGATCCCACAGCTTAAACCCAAAAGAAATGACATGTCAAGCTCACAATGAGTATACTTAACAGGCTGCTTCCCCTCAACATCTGTTAAAAGATACTTAATACTCCATGCAGTTCGACAGTCCTCTTCTTCTTCAGTTCCAACAAGCTCAATTATCCCTCCTTCTAAAAGAGCCTGGAAGGTGTAATTTTCCCCCTTAAATGCTTTTATTCTGTTTAAGTTGTCAACAACTAAAAGAGGACGCAGAATCCTTCCACCATCAGAAAAGATGCGCACTTCTCCTTTATGTTCATCTCTTTTGATTTCCACCTACAAGAAAAAACTCATTACTACAAAAAGATGAGGAAAGCAAGAATAACAAACTACAGAAAAGAAAAATTAAAATTTGCAGAACTACTCTTCTGCAAGAACCAAAGTTAGGGGACTTCTATGTAATTTTACTCTTTTTTTTGTCCTTTTAGGAAAAGAAAAAGATGCTTAGCCTAGGACTTCAATTTTCATTTACTACCAGTTTAGTAGCTGAAGTACACCTAGGTACTAACTAAAAACATAAAAGATGGAAAACAGCAACAGAAGCTCAGTTTTACATAACAGCTGATTAAAATTTGTCCATAAATCTCCTCACACATATAACCTTAACAGAAACAATATTTTGCTTCATAGTTCAATCTGTTGCCCTCAAAAAATACACAACACGATATGGCTAGCATAATAAAACTGAAGAAGTTAAAAAATTATGCAGTCTAAGAAATGAGATGGGGACCACCTGATGCGGAAATTCTTTACTGCGTCGCTTTCTTCTAACCTCAGCAGCAAACGAAAGGGAATCTTCACAAACCCCAACCCATTCCCCATTTAAAAAGACCTTATCTTTCCCATCAAGTGAGCTACAAGTATCATTAACCAGTTCCTCCATTCCGGAATCAAACAACTTGTCAACTATGGATTCCATTATGTTTGTACTCACAAGTCCTGTGGTGGCCAGATTTTTTACAAGCCCACAATTTTCACCATCTGGAGTGGAGAGGAAGCAAACTTTTCCCCAGTGAGAAGGGTGTCTGCATTAGAAAATTAAACCAGAATTGAACCACATTAAAGATGACAATTACAAACATATCAACAGATTTAAACCCATAATTAATAAAGAATTAAATGCTCAGAAGCTAAAGCATTAATTCCACGTTTCAACTCTAAGATACAAATATTAAGGATAACAAATTGAAAAGTGAGATTACCACAACACCACACAAAACTGCAGATAAAAACATTAAATTAAACTACTTCATCTTCATTGTTATCAAAGATTGTAGCATTTATATTATAGATGAATAATCTGACAGTCCACGTAATTGCATAAATCAAAGTTTCTAACCATCAGAAGCTACTAAACTCATTCCATTGGTCTCATAAAGTTCTGCATAGAAAGCCCACTTGAAAAGATATACAATACATCTCATTTAAAGTGAAAAAAGATTTGAACTTAAGTAACAATGGATTAATGGAAATAAAGGTCTGACGTAACTTACGGGTATCTTGCATCTCCAACCTTCCCAGTGTACTGAACCTGTTGACGTGTTTTCCTCAAATCAACCATTGTCTGCAATGGATTTGCTCGTCCAAGATTTGCCACAACTCCTGAAATCCTTTCCATCCTTTTATAAGGATGAGACCAGGCTCCAGTAGAAAATGCTCTTGAAAGTCCATTTGTAACTATAGACGCATCAAGATAGTGCTCAATAGGACGAACATTACGATCTGCATAAAGATCTCTCTGCAGAGTCTTAGCCATACGCCTCCTGGCATGGGCAATGTGAACTTTCAGTTCACGCTCAAGCAGCTCACCTGCTAACTCTAGCCTCTTGTTCCTAAAATCATCTCTATTATCACATTTTAGGCGACCAGTGTAGGCCTGCAAGAGACACTTTACCATGTACCCTAGGAAGCGAGCTTTTTGCTTGAAACTACGCAGAGTGGGAAACAGATATGTGCTAAGGCACTCTTCAATACCTTCTTCAGGTGGAAATCTGGTATCTTTGACTAACTTGCCTACATAATCAATAGCATTTCTTCCTTGACAAAATTTATAACATTTCCCATCAGCATTACGAATTGAGGCAAACAGTATGTTTGTTATACTAGAATCATTGCTTTCATAATCAATCAGATTTACAACTTCTTTGTCTGATGATACACCAAGGGCAAAAAACAAAACCCATACAGGGATCTCCGTTGACAAGAAATAAACAGTGAGGACTTTCTCTCCCCCCTTGATATATTCAACTTTAGAATTCTCCACTAGTCTAATAATTAATCTGTTTCTCTTCACCTCCGACCTGTAAGCAATTGTCCAACCCTGGCTATTTGAAATCCAGAGTCTCTTCATAGAAATTTGCTCTTGTGCAATGAATATCTACAACAAAACATGGCATAAATATCATATATGTTTCTGTAGAAAGTAACAATGAAAAGTATTTGGCTCTATATAGAAAGTGCTTAGCACATTGAAGTCCTGTTACCAATTAAGGAAACTGAATAACGTCAACTGACAGAAAAGAAAATTCGTATAGAACAGATTAAAAATGTCACATTCACCTTTTCTGTACCCTTGATCAGAAAATAGCCTCCATGATCAAAATCACAATCAGCTTTTTCAACTTCATTCATCCAGCATAGGTCAGACCTCACCATCACAGGGATCCTCCCAATTATAATATCCCTGTTATCTTGATACACAACCTCCTCCTCAACAAACTCTTCTCTTCCAGTTTTAAACTTGTCACTCTTAACACTTTTTGCCGTGTATACCTGATATATTACCAGGAAACATATCATATCATATTTTAAATAACTTATTTTTAGGGAAAAAGAGGGAGAAGGGAGCAGTTGAACAATAAATAACATTCAAACTATCATATAAGCAATGAAGATAGTAAGATATACTGCAGATGAATATTTAGATTCTAGAGTCTTACAATCAATTAACAGAACAGTTATTGCATCAATAATTATCACATCGAACATTGATAAGGATGCCTAACACTGACATCAACATATATTCAAAAAGCTAGTGATATTTACTCACCTGAAGGTCAACATTAACCTTCATCCTGGAGGAATACGTCATGTTCTGAAGGCGTGCATGCCTAGGAAGCATGTTGAGCTCATTGCCTCCAGAAACAGCCCAAAAGGTTGGCCGCTCAACAGTGACCTTCCCAAACCTCACTCTAGCATGACGCCAGTCACCTTCTCCTTTCTTCGACGGGTCATACCCAGAATGAATAAGGAACTCTCCAAAAGAATCAAAGGTGTTCTGCAGACCATATTTGATGAAAGCATTGTAAGAGTTGAGCTGATGACTGATGAGGCCATACTCTTTGAAGAAAGACACGGCCGCTTGTTTACAGAAACCCCTCAAAAACTCTTCTCCCAGCTGTTGCACACTGAGAACCTCATCACAGACATCATCATCTACATCTAAATCGATATCAGCTCTATTTGCTTTAGCATCTGCTGACGCCCCCATTGGAACAAACTCTACAAAGAACAGAAAATAAAGTTCAAATCCATTCCGCTTTCATTAAACGTTTACATAAACAAAAAAAAAAAAACCCTAAAAATCAACCCAAAGAACCACCCAAAAAAAAAATAAACAAACTTTCTAACACTTCAAGAAAAAGGGTTCTGAACTGCAAAGAAAAATATGAAAAAAAAAATGAGAAAGACTTACATTTGAAAGTGTGTGTTGAATGCTTTGAGAAACGAAGAACCCTAAACCCCTAAATCTTCTATGCGCATAGCTTTAAAATCAGTGATCACCACTGTTTTTACAGACTCTGAAGAGCAATGTGCGTTAAACTTCGAAGGAATTTCTCGCTATTTCAGGCTCAAAGGAGTGAACTTAGAGTTTTTGGAGAGTGGCAGAAAGAAAAAAGAAAAGGCTCTGCTTTCGTACAACAAGACCAAACACTGGCTTTTTGTGGGATCAAGACAATAACGTAAATGTCCTTGCGGTTTATCCAAATGGATGTCGACATTCAGGGGTGTTATTGTAAAAACGGGAAATGTTACAGAGCAATGATTCGGTACGGTTGAAGATATTTGGAAAGACGCATGTATCCCTTTAAGATGATTAGAATTTTATATTCGATTAGACTTAAACCCTTACATAAATTTTAACAATCTAATCGAATTCTCGATCTCACCGAAAGCTTGCTGAGAATGCATAAGAGTCGATGCCTTTAGCTTTGGCATCAATCTCTTTATAGTCGAATGTTGGCTTCCTAATTGAACCAGACTTCTTTGCACTTTGACCATGAATAACAAATCAAACAGTTGATGTTACTGAAACAAAGAGTTATGAAAAGTCGGCCCGATTTTTCCATAATACAATCTTATTCATTTGGAACAATAATCAACAAGCAGGTTTTACACACTATGATCTTTGTTGGAACCATCAGGAACTGAGATTATGCTCAGTCAAGGCGATGGAGGAGGTACTCAACTTCAACATCCTTTGTCAGCGGAATCACCCAATCTCCATAGAGCCGGGAAACAATGGCTGGATTTACTTTGTACTTCCCCTTGTTGCCCTCATCACCGAGCTTCACTTCCTGGCCAAATGTCATTGCCTTCTTCTCTACCCTCTTCTTCACCGCTTCTTCCACTCGAGCAAAGGTCAGCAAATTGATCAGGGTATCTCTATCCTGAAACAGCCAAAACATTGTTCCAAGCAAGACAAGTCAAAATGATCATCTTCACCAAAAGATAGATCCCAAATGATGTCCCCAGTTTACATGCAGCATAGGGAGCATAATGACTACCTAACAGTCAGAAGGTTCAAGGATGGTCCAATTTGGCATTTAGACAATGAAATTGAAGTACCTGAGCACGAATTGCTGGCTCATAGTCTTTCCTTTCATCTCTGAATTTAACTTCAGCTACAAGTTTTCCATAATGTATTCTCCTGGAGAGGGCCTAAAGGAAGGAGCAACATATTTTAGAGTCATTGCTAGAATAGATCTAACTTTGTCCTGAAGGGGTACACTCGCAATTGTGTGAGGATTTGGAACACCATTTGGCAGTGCAACACGATTCCATTGCACCAAAAATAGAGATTTCTTCTTGCAGAAACTTCTAACTTCATATAGCAGATAAGAAGACATTACATGAGCTTCTTACCTGTAAACACTCAAGATCACGAGTAGCTGTTGATGCATAGTTTCCATCATCACCCGGGGTGACAAACAATGGAAGCAGTTCATTGAAATACATATCCCATATGATCTTATTTATGTTAACAGACATGGCTGCAGGATGCAAAACCTGTGGTCTTGGAATTAGTTCAAACTATAATTGAATCTGTTTCTAGTATTAGGTAAACTGAGAAGAGAAACAACAGGTACCAGCTTGGGAGAATAAATTACCTCAGGATACTTGTGAGGTGGCACCTGTGAGGGTGGTAGATTATCTGGGAGAATGGATGTTCCTCAGGATTCTCATATCTCCCAGCCTGTCACACATTCAAATTTACGATGCATTCACCACTCAATGTCAACATAGATGAACTTATAGAACAACTGAAGCCAAACAAATTCCACTGATTGCAACTTCGTTGCCATGGTTTCTACCAAATTCACAGCTTTCATTTTCACCCCTTAATTCTTAACTGAGAATAGTGCCAACTTGTACCAGCATGGAACAACTTTATGAAGATAGCAGGACTAACTAGATCAAACCAACTAAACACTGACAATAGTTTCAGGATTTCGGATTCTGAACAAATGGTTCAAGCAACTAATGTAGATTCTTTCTATATCCCAAAAAAAAAGAAGTTTTTCCTCTCTTCGAGTGAAATGTGCCAAGACTGAAAAGTGAAGATTATTGTATTAAATAATAACTTAATAGCATTGACAACAAAAAGACAAGAAGTTGCAGATATGCTGTCCCCAAACAAACTTAGATGGATCAAACTCTGACGTGTTCGGTCCAGAACAAATCAGTAAAGAAAACAACAACCCATCTGTAAGTTACTTACTCAGGAAGATTTAAAAAGAAAAAAAAACGAAGACCCAACATTCTTGAGATGAAGGAAAGAGTTTTACCTTGGCTTGGATGGCCTCTGTTTCTTTCACAATGAACTCAACCAGAGAGCCGCAGGATCCAGGAACAGAAGAAGCGTAAGATTTGTCGTAGGTTGGAGAATTTAAAGGGAACCTAGCTCTCTCTATGAGACTGAAAACAATGGTGTCTTCTTGCATGATCAATGACTCTCTTATCAATTCTAGCGTCAACCCATCGCTAACATTGGACTCTGCTTTCGCCATTTCGTGTTTACAAGCTGAAGATGTCAAACAGACAAGAATTAGCAGCATTACCAGAGACATGTTTATGTTAGTCAAAGACCAAAAACAAAAACAAAACAAAAAACGACCCAAAGTTATAGGATTCAAGATTTGGATCAAACCATAATTAACTACTCACATTTATGATAAAAAGTAAACGGACCAGGAAGAGGAAAAGTAAACGGAGGCTAAAGAGTAGGATCTTGACAGATGATATTTCTCTATCTTTACTTCTTAATCTGCCAGGACAACGACTTTCCCGGTTTGAATTCTGTGGCAGCAGTCACTCGCCGGTTCCAGCCAACTAATCCATCCAGGAGTAAATGGAAACCTTGACAAAAGAAAACAGGTAAAAAGTTGGGTGCGTAGTGCGCAAGGGGGGCTACTTTTCTATGCGTTCAAACTACAATCAACCAAGCTTTAAAAACGTACAACTTTTTTGGATGGTGGCGGCTCAGGCCTCGCGTGATTGCTGGATATGTTCGTATATCTGTCTTATCTTGTTTGTCCCTAGTTCTTCTTCGAACCCAAAAAAAAAGAGAAGGTGGGTGGTTTCTGGCCTTCTGTAGTTTTAAGAATGGAAACCCTGCCTCCGGGCACTAAATTACTGGTCATTGATGGCCAAGTTGTCATTTAAGAATCTGATGATCTGCCATGTGATTCTATGTTAAATTGTTTGTACTGAATAAAGAATGTTCTTGGCCTCATGGGCTGCATACTTCGAACCGGGCTTTGCTTTTTGGTCTAGGCTTGGACTCGTTGCTCAATTTCTTTGAGCACCTTCATTCCTCAACTTTCTCTCTATGTTTCTTAGTGGAGCTTTTTTTTTTTTTTTTTTCTGAATCTTGTTCAGAGCAAGAGTCTTCATAGGTCAATAGGCATTAAAAACAAACTAAAAAGCAAGACGTCTAAGCTAAAAATGCAAACAAATTCAATGATGATATCAACTCTAGATCAAGCATGCTATAGTTTTAACAAAATCCCTAAAATTGAAGTCTAATGAAAACCATAAAAAGCTCCAAACATTTGACTGAATGGATGATTAGTACATGTTTTATCCTGTTTCGAGAATTAGGTCCAAATTCTCCCACCTCCCGATAATAAAACAAAATCGAAGACTTTTCGTATACACCTAATAGTAAAACAAAATCAGTTTTATGTAGACCATTCATCCACAAACTATATGGCTTCAATCTGTATACTAGTTCCCTGTTTTCTCACTTATCATTGCATTTGCAACCTAGTCAACCAGATATGCCCAACCCAACACTGAAAATACATGAAGCCAAAAACAAAGAGTACAAATACAAAGGGGAGCAACTTAATCTTTAAACACCAACAACTATCATGGTGGTGGTTTTTCAGCTACATAGTAACTCTCAGAAGTGCCGTAGCAAATTTTTCTGACCTCGAGAAGTGGTGAGTATGTTGACCATGGTGGAAATCAAGTCGTGAAGGTTCTTTAACATGCCTTGACAAAAGATGGGCAGCGTCTTTCCACCAAGAAATCTCTCTTTCCCTTTCTCGAAGCTCTTGCCTTGCACGTCCCAAAGCAGCTTCTAGTTCTCTTATCTGTTCCTGCTGCCTCGTTTCGAGCAATTCATGCAACTTTCTCTCGAGTTCAAATGGAGGAACCCCAGACTGCGAGTCCGAACAGTCTTCTTCTTGACAATCAATTGCAGGGTCAATTTCTTCTCCACAGCTTATACCATAGCTTCTCGATGAAACAGTGCTGTTAATTGTACTCTCCTATAGTGGCAAACAATACCATTTAACATAACGGGGAATTAATAAGGATTTGATAATCGAAAGTGCTGTCTACCATCTCTTTTGAAAGCAACAACAGAATGTTAAGCACGGATTCAGATTAGACATGCGAAATTAAGAATATTAAGTTTTCTTGTACCTCTACTGTTTCCTGAGGTGGGTTTGTGGGCAAGTTGCCTGAATCCAAATGGAGTTGTAAACGTTCTAACTCAGCTTCAAGCTCTGCTTCAAGTCTATCCATTCCCTCTAAACAATCATCAGGTGCATCATCACATTTCAAAGACTGATCAAACAACACCTTATTTGATCTCGGATTGCTGTTAAACCCCAAACCTTCCTGGACGCCGTCGTTTGATTCAATCTTCTTAGCAACTAGTAAATCTTTATTTCCCAGTTCCTCTTTAGCATTTTGAAGAACACCCTCCATTTGGATTCTCAATTCCGTCATCTTTTGAAATTCATTTTTACTCTCGGCAATCATATGTAGCAAACAGCACCCTATTCCCACATTGAAATCAACTTCCCTTCTACATCTTTCTGATTGAAACGAAAAAGAAAAATCATTAGAATCTGCAATTCAAAACCCAAATCATAAACAATCAGAAACTAACTTTTCACCTTTTGACGAGTCATGACCGTCGGTACCATCATGTGGTGCCTCGTCATCGTCGTCTTCTTTTCTATCCCCAACAATCCTCCGCTTCACCTTCCCACGCTTAAGCCCAGACAGCAAGCGAGCAGCGAACCGGCGCGAGGTGGCGCAGTTTAACCCCCTGCAACCGTCCATGAGAAGGAGGCTTTCTTCTTCGTGTTCTTGGAGTAAAAGCACGTCGGCGATGCGTAAAGGAGGAGAAGATTTGGATTTATGGAAGGGAGAGAAGAGGAAGGGCTTAAACTTGAAGACTGTCGGCATCGGTGATTGAGATTTTCCAGGCTGCAGATAGATTCCAGAGGGGAAATGGAAAGAGAGTGATACAAGAAAATTAAATGAGAATGATGTAAAGTACAAAGTAACAGAGTGGAGCGTTTTCAATTCTGGAAAGATTTTGGAGGGAAAATTTTGATTTTGGGTTTTTTTTTTCTTTTTCCCTAATTTATATTCATAATGATCTTTAATTTTAACTTAAAATGATAATTGATATTTTTTGTCTATATAATATATTATACATATGTAATAATATGATCACATAATATATTTGTATCAATTGTCATGCAATTATTATCAATTATTACGTCAAATATTGTGTTCACATTATCTATTATGGAAAAAAAATCAGTAACAATTTAAAATTAAAAATTTATAAGAATACAAATTATAAAATAAGAATTTATTTAAATTTAATAAAATAATTATTATTATATAAATGGATATAATTTAAGAATTTTTAATATTTAAATCATAAAAGCACTACTAGTATTAAAAAAAAATGTTGGTGGGTGGGCAGAATATAGGAGCGGATGGTGGGTAATGGGGCCAAAAATAGAAGAAAATGTGGCTTATTTTTAGCCCTTATTTTATTTTGATAATAGTTTATGTCTATATCTTATCAATATAGAAGTAGAATAGAAAAGGGTTATCTGACATGTGTTTTGTTTTTTGTTGGTGCCATTAATTTCATATCTCTTTTTTTTTTTCTAGAAGCATGATAAATTTATTGTCATATATATTAATATAATAACAAAACAAAAAACAAATTAAACAGCCGTTAAATCATAACTTTTTTTTGTTAATGATGAGAATGTGCCTTTTTTTTTTTTAATTGTAAGGGAGAGGTTTGAAAATAATACACAAGAGTTTGGTATTAAGAACAATCAATAACGGTATAAAATTAGAAAAAATTTATAAATTATTTTTAAAATATTTAAATAAATTTGTATTCCATTATGTTTATTTTAAGTTATTATAATTTTATTTTAAATCAAATAAATTTTTATTGTTAATGGTTATATAAGATGGTATTGACGTGGAGAGTAAAATTATTACATGATCATATTATCATATTATTATTCATTATAATATGTTAACATATCATATGACAAAAAAATGACAAATGATATTTTGATTAGTAACTATTAATCAAATATTAATAATTATTATTTTAATTATAATATTATAAAATATTTTTAACAAAATAATAAAGTTGAAAGGTAAAAATATTTTTAATAATATTATCGAATACAATGTAATGTGATTGTATTGATTTTGAACTGTAATCATATTACGTTTTTTAACTGTAACGTGATTATATTGTAATAATTTATTATAAAATAAATATTATAATATAATTTAATTAGATACATTACAGAGAATATACTCTCATTTCTCTTATACTAAACATTACCTAAATGTGAAGGATTTCACTAATCAATATGTGATATATTTGCCAAGCCCACGCAAAATTTCCACCGAATGAATGAAAACAACTTGTTGATCCTGTTTTCATCAAAAAACCGACATCATTGAGCAAGGGAAGAGAAAATGCCGTGGACGAAGCTTGTGAAGAAGGCTAGAGACTGACAGTTGCTGCGGCCGAGAGAGCCCGACGCGTGAAGAACGCTCAAAGGTCCGGAACAGAAGAGAATGCTTGGAATTGAAACTTGAATGCACATGGACGACTTTTCTTGCTTGCAATGCAATGGCAAAATGATTTTTATTTTTATTTATTTATTTATTTTTTACGTTTGGTGGTCTTATAATTATTAATACGGTAATTATTGTTGGGACTACGTGGAGCTTTGAATGTTCACGTAACCCAAGAATTTTATAATCATCAACATAGAACAACTGTCACACTGTTCCATTCCTTGTTTTGACCAAGAATATAATCCAGCATGCTTTTTGCTTTTGAAGCATTTACGACTATAATCATTTTTTTCAATCCTAGTTTTAAATGGGATTTTAATTACGGGTACCAATATATTTATTACACTACACAACACGATGACTATCCTATTAAAATTTATATAGTACAATAATTTTATTTAAATGAGTTAAATCATACTACATGAATTAACAGAAAAATATAATTAATTAACATGTTAAACATATGATTGACGAATCTTACTAAGATTTAAAACATGATAACTTTAAATCTAAAATTGTTTAATTCTAATTATTCTCGTGTGATGTTAACGGAGCGCATCTAAATTGCGAAGTTTTGTTTTGTGGGGTTTGAAGGATTAGAGAGTTTAATTAAGTTTAATGAGAACAATAAACAGGTTAAAAAGAAAAAGATTAGTAGGGAACCTTTATTTGGGCTTTTATTCAGAAAGGATTGGGTCTGACCAAACCATTAGTGGATCCATCCAATCCTTAATTTCTTCAACAAGTCTTGGTGGAACCATTAAAGTGGTGTGTCGGCCCCTTTCCCCCACGCATTGCGCCTTGTTCCTTGTGTGTTTGTTACTACTTTCAAAACATTTTATGGATGTTTTTTTTAACATAAAAATCTCCCTTCAAGTGTGGGTTAATTAACGTTAACACAAAAACGATTTCTTAATAAATACATAGTATTATTGAATTATCGATCATATTTTAAAGCTCTAAATATAATTATTCGATCTATCGTAACGTATAAATGTCTTAAATACATTATCTTTACGTAAAAGTTTATGCCATAAAATTTTTTTAATTTACATAAAAAACCTTTATGTGAGATTTACATAAACTCGATAAAGATATCTTATTTAATTATTTTAAAATGTCACTATTAAAATCTTGACACGAATCTTTAATATGATTGACTTACTTTTTGGTGGGACATTTCTTTTTTGTTTTAATTTCATGACAACTTTTTGTTAATATGTGTAGCGACCTTGATTTAACAACCTAACCCACAGTGGATTTGATTTTGAGCAAGGATTAGGCCCACAAAACGATTTTCTCCTTTTTAAGTTCCTTTTAGTGCATGGATAACGGCTTTAAAGATTAGGCCATGAAAACTACTCATTTAAATGCATAATTAAACACCATTCCATTTATAAAAAAAATAACGAATCCGATCTTTAAACTGTTTATTATATTAGTTTGATATTATTTTAATGTATGTTTTTCGGGTTCATATTTTCAAATTAAAATTCAATTATGTAACATTATAATTGTGTTGATTTTTTATTCGAAAAAACGAATCCATTTTAATTTGAAAGTCTCTTAATGTGTACAATTTTGATTAAATTAGAGACCCATCTTAACTTAGGATCCGTTAGTTTAGACTATCACGTTAGTTAAAAGTTGAGTAGGCTCTAATATGTTTATCATCGGACTCAAATTTTTAACTAAAAAGTCATGATTATATAAATTCAAAATTTATCTCAATTTTTATGAATATGAGATTAATGATATATAAATTTTGTACATTATTATGAAAGGGAATGTTATTAACTTATTTATAAATAAAACTAACAATTCAAAATAAAAAATAAATATTTATAATTTTGAAAGACTTTTATCTTTACATATATTATTACTAAATGATAATTGAGTACAAATAAAAACAAGAATGAACCTTAAAAAATGAGCATATTTTTTTACAAAAAAAAAAAAGGAACAACAATATTCCATAATTTCCAAATTTGTAGGAACAATCATTTGCATTGACTTTGTCACATGGACATGGCTGGCTCAGCATTCATCAAACAAAAACGAAATTATTTCCTGTGAATCTTTGATTATTGATTCATTATATAATTTGAAGGGAAAAAAAGAGAGAATAATGAAGAAAATGGAGCGGGGAGATATCGTTATCGTCATCCGTTAACAGACAGGCACGAAAGGAGGAAAGCGACAGAACACAGAGACAAAGCTGAGATCCTTGAATTCTCTCTCATATTTTATTTGCTTTGGTGTAGTAACAATTAACGAACCTCTCCCAAATCTCTGTCCATACAAAACCTTGTTTTGTAATAGAATATTCTCACCCCCCACTCCCTCCCTCCCTCCTTTCTTTCCTTCCCTTTCTTCCTCACCCTTTTCTCTCTCCAAGACCTAACTCTTTTCTCTCTTAACGTCCCTTGATTGAAAGCTAAGTTTCTCTGACACTTCCCGAAAACTTGTTGCTTCGGAACCAAGCAATATTTCCCATTCCTCTGCCGAGTGCCAATGCAATCATTTGGACCATTCTTCTTCTTCTTCTCCTGCTGCTACTGATCTCTCTATATTAGCTCAATGTGGGTTTCTTTTCTTCTGGGCTGATTTGATTTTTGTTGGATCTTGGAACGACAATGGCGTTGTTTAGGAAGTTTTTTTATCGAAAGCCGCCTGATGGGCTTTTGGAGATCTCTGAAAGGGTTTATGGTATGCTTTTATTTTCTTTTCTTTTTTCTTTTTAAATCTAGTTTGCTTCTGTGAATCTTAAACAATAATGGGATTAAAGAAATATAGTAATTTGATATACACTCCATATGGTTTCACTGTTAAATGGTTGTAACTGTTTTTGTGGGACATGAATTAACATTGAAATTTTTGTTAACAAGTATTTTCTTACTTAAATTGTCATTAAGTGTATGTTTAATGTAACTTATGTAATTGTAGTTGATAGTAGTACAAACGGAAGTGAATGAAATGAGAATAAAATCTAATGCTGAGTTGGGAATTTGTTTTTTGGAATACTTAAGTTGGAGACTGTAAAAGGTGCAATGGTATTACAACTCCAGTTCATCAATACTTTTGGATGAACTTTTTCCGGAGAAAACAAAGATTACATGTTTAGTGGTATAAATTGCTGGGGATGATATGGTAAATATTTTTTTCCAAGTTCAATGGGGCCTCTAAATTTTGAAGTAGTATATCTTTAGTGGACTATCTTCATCAGAAATCAATCAATGCAGTGTAAACCCTGCTGCATGCCTGCGTCATATTAGCAAGAATTCATCCTTTAAGCCATTTGCTTATATGCAAAAATAAGCTGAGGGTTAGGTTAGGCATCATCTTATTACTTATGTAGATGCTCTTATTTGTGGCCCTAATCTTAATGTGATGTATGCATTTGATTATAATTTATTCCTCTTTGGTCATCTGTAAAGGACTTGAAAAGGTTACACAATGCTTTCTCTCTCTCTGGTCGTAGAAGCGGAATAGATTTTGCTTTCCCTGTAAGAGTGGTTTTTACTTACTGCAGTATGACAAAGGGATGGAAAATGGTGACTTCATCTCTTTTATGTGTATCAGCATTTGTGAATCTGTGATTGGCACTTGGCACTTCAATTATTGAGAACTGTTATCCTATTGCCTATTTGATACCTATTGCTCTGTTGTTTACATTTGTAGTTTTTGATTGCTGCTTTTCAAAGGACATTTGGGAAGACGATGAATATAAAACCTACATTGGAGGCATAGTGGGTCAACTCCGTGATCATTTTCCTGATGCTTCATTCATGGTGTTTAACTTCCGAGAAGGAGAGTACCAAAGCCAGATTGCTAGCATATTGTCTGAGTATGATATGACTGTAATGGACTATCCTCGTCAATATGAAGGTTGCCCATTACTCACAATGGAGATGGTCCATCACTTCTTAAGATCAAGTGAAAGCTGGCTTTCACTTGGGCAACAAAATGTAATCTTAATGCATTGTGAACGAGGTGGGTGGCCAGTTTTGGCATTTATGCTTGCTGCTCTCTTGATATATAGGAAGCAGTTCACTGGCGAGCAGAAAACATTAGACATGACCTATAAGCAAGCACCTCGTGAGCTTTTGCAGTTGATGTCCCCCCTGAATCCACTACCCTCTCAACTAAGGTATCTTCAGTACGTCTCTAGGAGAAATTTGGGCTCAGAATGGCCTCCAGCAGATAGGGCCCTTACGTTGGACTGTATTATTATAAGATTTATTCCTAATATGGATGGAGAGGGGGGCTGCCGACCAATATTTAGGATATATGGACAGGATCCTTTTATGGCTGCTGACAGGACTCCCAAAGTTCTGTTCTCTACACCAAAGAAGAGTAAACTTGTTCGGTATTACAAGCAGGTGGTTCTGATTCTTTTTAGTCTAAGTAGCTTTTTCCTTCATTCTTTATTTTAGTTTTGTTCATTTTGTTTTGAGTGAAGAGTTACTTCTTCCTCATCACCATTCAGAATGTGATTTCTTTTGCATTCAACTTTGAAAATGAAGTTACGCTTCTCTGAATTGTAATTATTTATTTATATCTTCAAATTCTTCATTATTCTTGCAGGTGGATTGTGAACTAGTTAAAATTGACATCCATTGCCATGTTCTGGGTGATGTTGTGCTCGAATGTATTAGTTTGGATAGTGATCAGGCGCGGGAATCAATGATGTTCAGGGTCATGTTTAATACGGCCTTTATAAGGTCAAACATTTTGATGCTTAATCTTGAAGAAATTGACATCTTATGGAATGCTAAGGACCAATTTCCAAAGGACTTTAGAGCAGAGGTATATATTTATCTTCCTCTGTCCTTGATTTTGGCTTGTGCTGTATAAAATTTGTTCTGTTTTTGGATAGTTATTACTTTATGTCTCGGTGAAGGTTATCTTCTCAGAGATGGATGTTGCAACTTCTGTTATGTCAATCGATTTGCCGGGTATAGAGGAGAAAGATGGTCTTCCCATGGAAGCTTTTGCTAAAGTTCAAGAGATTTTCAGCAATGTTGATTGGCCATCTCCAAAGAGAGATGTAGCAAATATGCTTCAGCATATCTCAGTATCAAATATACTGCAAGAAAATTCAGAGACAGGTATCTCCAAGCGTATGGAAAGAGCCAGTGTCTTGCATGATGACGAAGTTAAGGAGAAGTCAAATGTACAGGCATCAGAACACATGATCACAAGTCCAACATCTGCTGCTTTGGAGAAACAATCTACATTCTCTGTTAAACCATCTTTGGATGCAAATTCAACTAGAAAGAAGTTTGAACCCCAAGAAATCCAGGTTGCTCCCCGACAGCCTGCACAATCTATACCATCTTCTGGATCATCCTCAGATCCAAGTCCAATGGAGGGGCTAACTGAATTGCATGAACTTCAAGTTGCTCCTCAAGAACCAAAACATTCCAAGACCTCTAATAAACCATCCCCAGAAGCCAATTCAATTAGAAGGAAAGTGGAAACCCAAGAGCTTCAAATCGCTCTTCAACAGCCGGCACAATCTATATCATCTTTCAAACCAACCCCGAATGTAAATTCAATCAGAAAGAAAATTGAACCTCAAGAACTTCAGGTTGCTCTTCAACGGCCTGCACAGCCTAAGATCATATCCCAGCGAGTACCTCAGTCTTCAATCTCTGTTCCAGTGTCATATTGCAATTCCTTGCAAGGTTCACCTGTGCCAATATCAAGATACCATAGTGCACCTTCAGCCCTTGGCATTACAGCTCTATTGCATGATCATGTTGTATTTAAAAGTGAAGAATGCATTCATCCTGTGACATTACCTTTATCTTCCTCAGCTATTTCATCTCCTCTACCAAATACACCTAAACCTCTGCAGCCGAGTCTTGCAATTACCACACCTACTGCTTCACCTGGTACACAATCTTCCAGTGAAGCTCCGCTGATAACAAAAGCCTCTTCAAGTCTTTCAGCTCTAGAGACCTTAAAAGCAACACATACTGAACATCCTGGAACCACATCGCTAGCTAGAGGCCGGTCATCATTTGTTCCTCCCCCTTCTCCATTGCCGTCTCTTTCTGGAGCATCTTTTGAAATGGAGAAGTCCAATTCAACCTCATTTCCCTCTTCTCTACCCCCTTCTTCTCTGGAGGTATCTCCTTCACCTGCAGCCAAGAAGTTCCAGTCTCCCCCACCCCCACCCCCTCCTCCACCTTCCTCATTTTCAGGGGCATCTCCATCTCCCTTGGTTACAAACTCACTCCAATCTCCCCCTCCCCCTCCTACCCCTCCTCCTTTTGCTAGCAAATCTCCTCCAATGGTCAAGAACACACTACAATCTCTTCCTCTTTCCCCTCCCCTGCCTTCCTCTTCGAGTGCATCTCTATCTGCCACAGTCGAGAACTTGTTCCAGTCACCCCCTCCTCCACCGCCACCCCCTTCATTCTCAGGAATATCTCCATCTTCTACCATTAAAAATTCGTGTCCAGCTCCCCCTCCTCCTCCACCTCCTGCTATTGCTTCCTCAGCCACCTGCTCTATATCTTCTCCGTCACAATCTCGGACATCAGAACCTCCTCCACCACCTCCACCTCCCCTACATTCTGGATCTGTCTCAGATCCTACTAGTAAAGCCTCAGTGCCACAGCCACCCCCTCCTCCTAGTCTTGCTCCAAAGGGTCCTTCATCAAACAAAGCTGCTCATGTTCCACCAGTGCCACCTCCTCCAGCTCCTTGTGCCAAAGGATTATCTAAAGCAGGTGGTACCTCTCCACAGTCACACTCAGTAAGTAATGGCAATATACCTTCAATTCCTGGATCACCTTCTGGTGCTCCTTTGAATTTGAAGGGGCGGGGCATATCACGTATAGGTTCCAAAACTCAGGCTTCCAGAAAGACCAACTTGAAGCCGTATCATTGGTTAAAGTTGACAAGGGCTATGCAAGGAAGCTTATGGGCTGAGGCACAAAAACCTGAGGAAGCTTCCAAGTATGCATCTTGTTTCTATAACTGTTTTTGTCACAGAAATATATTAGTTCATATAATAATATAGAGATGTGCTATGGTTCTTTTTCTAAATCTGTGCTAGGGCTCCAGAATTTGACATGTCAGAACTTGAGAGTCTTTTCTCTGCAGCTGCACCAAATTCAGATAATAGTATCAGGGATGGGAAAGCAAATCGCTGTGCCTCAGGCCGTAAATCTGAGAAAGTGCAGCTGGTAATTACCATGTTAATTTTTTTGAACAGGTTGCAGCCCATCATTTGTTCTCTTGATTGCCTCACCCAAGGTTGTAAATCCTGTTTTTGTACCTAATTAGAGCTGAAAGGATTTTTTTTCCCTATAAACCCATCTACTGTTCCATATAGTTTAGATGGTGATTTTCCATAAGTGATTTTTTTTCCTGGTTGGCCCTCCTTTTTATCTTCTTGACAAACACTTGTTCATCTTGGAGCATCTAATCTGAGTTTGCTATCTCACAAGAAATTCATTGATATTGCAGATTGAGCTTAGGCGGGCGTATAATTGTGAAATCATGCTCACTAAAGTTAAAATTCCTTTGCCTGATTTGATGGTAAGATAAACCATATGGCATTTCTCGTAAAATACATTCTACTTAATAATTGTAGTCTAGATTTTCCATGATAGTTCAATGTACAAGAGACAGGTATTATGTTTTTTCACTGTAAATGAATGACAAGATTTAATTCATCAACAGTTTTTGTGTATATATTTTAGGCTTAGATATTGCTTACTTTTCTTTCTTTCTTTCTTTTAATTATATTATTTTTTCCCTTGCTACTTGGCTACCAAAATTATAATATTACATTTTCCACACGTCATTTTGCAAATCGTTGCCCCTGAAATATTCTTCAATTGGTCTTTTTCATTCTTACTTCTCTGCCACTATCTTGCAGAGTTCAGTCCTTGCCTTAGATGATACGGCATTAGATGCTGATCAGGTTGAGAACCTTATTAAATTTTGTCCTACAAAAGAAGAGATGGAATTACTCAAGGTAGTGAAAATATGTGCTTATCTTTTCCTAATTTGTCTTCTTAAATTAGTAGTTTTCAGATTTTTCAGCACCTTTGTACTTACGTTCATAACTATCCATGTAGAATGAAATAATTTGGTACATTATGCAAATAATCCTGTTTTAAGTAATGATCATATTATTAATTTCAGGGTTATAATGGTGATAAGGAAAAGTTGGGAAAATGTGAACAGGTTAGTGCAGTATCTTTGTTTTATAGACTTTTCTTTAACAATTTATTTTGTATTTTACCTGATTATCTGCCTTGTATTTGTGACAGTTTTTCGTAGAACTGATGAAAGTGCCACGAGTAGAGTCAAAGCTAAGAGTTTTCTCATTCAAGATACAATTCTGTTCCCAGGTATGAGGAGATCCTGTGTCATCAGATTGGTATGAGATGCTTTCTGTTGTCATTGTTGTCACCTAATGGTACTTTTTGCACCTTTCCAGGTTTCTGATCTTAGAAATAGTTTGAATATTGTAAACTCTGCAGCTGAAGAGGTAAATTGAATTTTCTTTTTCACATACATTAGCTTTTTCACTTAAAGCTGTTCTTTTGCTGAACAATGTAAACAATTGTATGATTTCACCGATGCATTGATCAGGTGAGGAATTCGGTCAAATTGAAAAGGATCATGCAAACTATTCTTTCTCTGGGAAATGCTTTGAATCATGGAACCGCAAGGGGTGAGTAATTTTATTGATGAGGTAGATTTTATTAATAGGTGAAAAATATTTTGTTACAGTCATCTTCCTGTGTTCCACTCTGAGGATGTAGATTTGTCAAACAAGAACATGATCAATCTCCTCACTACAGATTTGTCTTCTGTTATTCTACTTTATTATTGGTGACTGCAGTTTGAATGAGGTGCCTCACCATTTCCTTATTGTTAACTGAGACTACAATGTTTTACAGCCACTGCATGTGTCCAGTAATCCTGTGATCTTTTCCCAACTGCAAAGAATAGAAATCTGTAACCTTATTGAAATGAGCTTCTGGTCACTCTAATTTGATAATTTTGTTCTGTGAACCATCTCTGCAATTGTTATTGTTGGTTTTGTACATTCTTCTCCCAGATGGCAATTCTGTACAATCTTTTGAAGAATCATCTATTTACTCCAACTGTTTCATTAATTGTGGTTTCCCTCCCACAGGTTCTGCTATTGGTTTTCGGTTGGATAGTCTACTCAAACTCACTGACACACGAGCTCGGAATAACAAGATGACTCTCATGCATTATCTTTGTAAGGTAGAAGATCTCTTTGCTGTCAAATTTGCCTGAATAACTTGAATTTTCTTGCACTTTCACACTTATGTTTTAAGGCAGAATGTTTCTCTCTGTTGTTTATAAGACCATGGTAAAATGCATGAATTGTGCAGATGTTCCCTGCATCATGGTTTAACTTGGTTAAAGACTAACTTTTAAATGTGAAGGTTGCTAAGATTATGAACAATTTTTGCAGATAAAAGGCATGGCATGTTGCCTTGTTTTTACATTTGGAATGATGAGATATAATGACTTTAACACTTAAAAAATATAAATCAGGATTGCAAGAAAGTCTGCAATATCTTTTCTTGCTGAGCAAGCTTATTGTCTCTTTGTAAGTGGTTTCTACGAGTAATACGCTTCAGGCTCCTTTGGAGTGTGTGTTTCTCTTAAAAGATGGATAGAAAGTTGTTGATTCTGTGCTGAAGCTCATTATCCTTCATTTTAAATGCATGTTACAAGTTTAGGGGAGAGAGAGAGAGAGAGAGATTAATTCTATAAATATTCATTTTTTTTCCAAAAACAAAAGTTTCTGGGTTAGAAACTGTTTAATTTAGCTGCTTATATTGCTTTGATTACCGTTGTAAACCCCAACTTATTCTTTATGAAAATATTAATATATACTTTCTGCTAATGGCCTGTGTAGGTGCTGGTCGAAAAGTTACCAGAATTACTAGATTTTCCAAAAGACCTTGTGACTTTGGAATCTTCAACAAAGGTGATTCTCCTTTTGAGGTCATATTTAATTTGCTTAGCATTTGGCATATGCTGCTAAGCTAAATAATTGATTACCATGCAGATACAATTGAAATGTTTGGCAGAGGAAATGCAAGCAATTAGTAAAGGATTGGAGAAAGTTGTACAAGAACTGACTGCCTCAGAAAATGATGGTCCTGTGTCTGAAACTTTTTGCCGGGTAATTCCTATATGTCAACAAGTTATTTTGCTGAGGTTCAAGGCTTTGGTCAAAAGTGCTTGAGCTTTATTCGTCATCTTTAACATCCAGCATTGGGCTTCTTGATATGACAATCTATTATAGTGGGCCAACATGAACTGGTGTGAACATCCTTCCAAATTATTTTAGCAATCATACATCCGTTGTGACACCTAATGTGCCTAAAGGTAGAACTTCTTCAGCCTCCAAAATGTTCAGGTGCCAATCAAGAGTGCCATGGCCACTCAGCTGATCAACAAGTCCATCACTAGTCTTAGGAATGATAATTCGTTTGGATCAATAATTACTTTCAAATAAATTGTCATCTTTTTACTTATTTTTCTTATTCTTCATCCTTTTTTGAATAACAACTAATGCTTTTATTTATTTAAACATTCAGACATTAAAGGAGTTCCTTAGTTTTGCTGAAGGTGAAGTCAGGTCTTTGGCTTCGCTTTATTCCTGTGTGGTATGTATCAACTCTTGTTTTAAGGAGTTTTTATTCAGACATCTGCATTGTGCTTGTAGCATAACAAACTCATTAGACATTTCTAAATTGGATGTCTTCAGGGTAGAAATGCAGATGCCTTGGCTCTTTATTTTGGAGAAGATCCAGCACGTTGCCCATTCGAGCAAGGTAGTTGTTAGTCTTAACAAGTTTGTTTCATGCTTATCACCGAACTGATTCATTTACATTTTGTTACTATTCTTTTTGATGCAAGTAAAGTGGGGGCAAGGCGAAAGGGGGAGGTTTTTGAACTCTGGCCTGCCCACTCCTGCCTCTCTTACTTAAGCAGTATGCTAAGGTCCTTGCTAGACATTTTGTTATTGGATGACATGAATGTCATGGATATATGTAGCTGAGGACCTATGCGTGTTATATATGCCTTAGCTTTTCTCTGAATAATTAATGCTTCATGTTTATAACTGTCAGTGCAGCTTATAATATGCTGTTGTGTGAGTAAAGTTGCCACTGTAAAATTATTTGACTTCTTTAGTTGCTCCTCCTTAATTCTTTCTAGTACATGTTTTGAAATGAAGAGAAAATTCAGTCATCAGATTCTCTGTTGCAATAACCTTGCAATTCATGACTATAGTTATTTAAATGACTTCGCATATCTGCATTAGGAGTAAGTGCATTCAGAATGGAAGAAAGATATTGGTTCATTTAATAGGGATGAAGAACAGTTTGTTAAGAAGATAGCAAATAAGGACATTGTGAGATTGTGAATGACAGAATGGAAATGTAATGGTCTAATTAATGAGAGGTCATTTGCAACTTCTTTATTTTGTTTGATGGTAAAAATATTTCTACTGATCCTCAATTGCAATAGTTTGAGTGATGATGTCCTATATGGTTTCCCTCTCTTGATCTAGTAATTGATGGTTATTTTTGTTTTTTTAAATCACTTCAGTGAACACCTGTATAAAGTTGATATGGTTTAGATATGACTTCGAATGATTTGGGCTGCTATCAGCCAACATGCACCCATGTGAATATCAGCTTCACATCTTTTTAGTTTGGAGTGTTGCTCTTTTACATTATTTTAGTAAGATGTATCACTTTCCATTGATCTGAAACTTTTCCTATAGTTGTGTCTACCCTGCTCAACTTTGTGAGGATGTTTGTCCGAGCACACAAGGAAAACAGCAAGCAGCTTGAATTGGAAAAGAAGAAAGCACTGAAGGAGGCAGAAAATGGGAAGCTGAAAATTAGTACTCCCCCAAAGGAGTCCGAACACTTGATACGAAGTCCAAGCAAGAGTGCCAATGTTCAATGATAGACGCTCATAAGCTCCATATTCCTATTAATTAACATGACATTCTCCCATATGAAATAAGTACGGTTTTGCTCCATGGAGTGAAAACCCTTGGAAGCTTGGAGCATGAATTACAACTGGCAACATTCTTATCACTGTCGTGAAGAAGAATGTCTCACGTATAATCCGACAGCAAGAATAAGGAGTTATAAATTAAAATGCAGGTGGTGCATGGCGGAGCCAAATACCAATTTCAGATAGTAAGGCTATTCTAACTGCATTCTGGTTTGGACATTATGTTGTTACTGAGTTCTGTATCTGCCAATTCATTCTTTAACATGCTTTGTGGTTTTGGAGCAGTGCTGTGGGATGAAGTTCATTAGGTCCTCTCAAGCCACTTGTACTATACCTCTCAAAAATTTTGTTGTAAACATGTAGGAGTACATAATAGTTTTATACTCACTTTTCAATATAAATTTCTTTTCGTGTAAATTTTTAGTTATAGGAATGTAAATGTCAATATGATATCTATATCCAGATGATTATCCAGATCAAAGTCTCCTCATTTCTAATTGTACTGTACTTCTCTCACTCTCTCTCTGAGGATCTCTTGGGTCTATTCCATGCATGTTGCCTAATGTCAATCTATTTTCTTTCCAAGATTAATTGGCCTGTAGATTGTAATCAATTTAAGGGATTTTGGTCTTTTGAGTAATTAATGCCTACAGCTGCACTCCAGAAAAACACATTATAGATAATCACAGGTTTTTATCTTGGATGAAGATGGGTCCAATTGCACCTCTGGAGCTACCAGCCTATGAAAAATTACTAGTTGTAAAAATAATCTTCTAACTATTTTAAATGACTCATATTATCATTAGGGATGCAAATGATTTGATTTTCCTCAATCTAATAACATGGGGTTTGAGACCCTATCTTCGGTCATGGGATGGATTCAGGTAAAGGTTTTAGTACCCATCTCGGTTTGGGGTAGGTTTTGGATATTATCCTTAATTAGCATTGTAGTAAAACCACAAAAAAAAAAAAATGTATGAATCATGATCATTTATCAAAATAACCTTCACATTTGTAACATTTGATCAAGTTTTGCTGAACCTTAACCTAATTTGAAGAAATATTATTTTAGATGGATAATAGGTTATGGAAACATCTAGTAGCTAGCATGCTGCCTTGCTTGCACTTTTACATTGACCTTCAAGGAGTGCAGTTTTCCAGAAAAAATGTTTATCTGGCTTCCAATACGGATACAAACCCCTTGGTATTTGCTCAATCCCCCTTGTCACATTGTAAAAAATTACAAATTTTTTTTTTTTGAAGTTTCTGAAGTTCATGGGGTAGATGGTCACAGTCCGTTGATGGAGCGGGCAACTGCTGCAGCTAAAGCTACAGTGAAATTAGGATCTTTTGTTAAGGACGCAACGTAGTCTTCAATTCTCTTGTTGTCGTGGTCGTTGCAGCTGGTTTCTTGCACAAGATTTCGAGGGTTCCTACTGTTTTCTACGTTGGACCCTGAAAGAGTGAGATCGAGGGTGATGGTCGGTCGAAAAGAATTACTCAGAACTCGGTATGGAGAGCTCGTCGTGGAGAGCATTGCAGAGCTTTCTGCGGAAGACAAAGACTCCATTGGTGAAGACTGAACATCATGGTTGTGTTGTCCTTCGTATGTTGCCAGAAGGAAAGACTTGTCCTCCACGCATCGCTGAACCTAGAGCCAGATGATGAATTGTATTAAAGAGTATAACAGTTTAGCAGGAGATCCAAAACAAAATGTTCTAGATTTTTTCTTTTCCAAGTCTAAAAATGACAATCAAAATCTCATCAAGTACAAGTCTCAGGAACCCTTTTACTGTTGCTTTCCATTTTCTAAGTGGGATTGTTAATGAAATGAATACACATTTGTGTATATGCTGGGAATGATGCCTCAGAATATAGCAGTCTGAGCATAAAATATTAGCAGTACCTTCTTTTTGACAGGGCATCCAGGAGCCATGGAGCACCTGAAATAAGCTCGAGGCGACGGGTTATCTTTAGTAACTTTCTGGCCGTATTTCCTCCATTGAAATCCATCTTTGACTATCTAAGAAATCATAAGGTAATTTATATACATATAATCAACAACTTTTAACAGCTGAAACAATAAGCTCCGTTAAAGAGAGGAAATCATCATCATCATGACTCACAAGGCTCTTGTCCCTAGGGTCCATTTTCACAAAAACCTGTGACGGCTTCGCCATAGATGGAACTTCAGGTCTGGGTCTCTTGTTCAGGTGTTCATCGTATGAACCAATCCGCGTTAACCTGCTGCCCGTTGGCTGCGAGCTTGATTCTCGGAGATAGGCTTCAAGCGTGTTGCACTTTCTGCTCATTGCTTCAAGCATTAATCTAAGAGCTTCGTTCGCTCTCTTCAAATGTTCCAACTCCACCTGGAGAGCTTCCACCTGAAAAAAAAGTTTTGCTCTCAAATATTGTATCAAATCCTTCTTTTGGAAAACAAGAAAAGAAAGCTTATGTACAAATATATTAACCTTTTCTTCGTTAGAGTTGGGAGCATCCATGAGTACAGTAGGTAGAAAACCAGACTACTACAAGAGCAAGAAAGATTGTTGATGGGAAAGAAAAAACAAAAATCTCTTGTTAATTTATTAATGAATATAATAATCTATCATGCAGATAATGGGTAGTCTTCTTTTTGTGCCCCGCAGCCTCCACCATGAAAGATCAAAGAAGACTCAGAAGAAGAAGAAGAAGAAGAAGAAGAAGACAGATATAGGGAACTGACTGCTGCCTGCCTGCTCTCGGTTCTCTCTTTCTCCCAAAAGTAGTTAGACAATCTTCAAGGTGGAAGAGTATTTGGTCTTTCCTTTTAATTTCTCATCCATCAGAAAATTATTGAAACCAAACCCATGTGTTAGAAAAAATAAACAAGCAGAGAGATTTCATGGAATTCATGGGTATTTAATACAGTTCAGAATCGCGATACACGAATCCAATATGGTATCCTAATCTGTATGACATCAAGGTCGTGAAGTCAGTCTTAGCGTTGCTTCTAGTTTTTTCTTCCTACAGTCTTCACATTCCTACACACTAACCTTAACTTTGCTTCTCTCATGTCCCTTACACGTCATGGGGGTCCCGACGTGTTTCTGGGTGCAGCCAAATTCGTGGACTCCAGTCTTTCCCACAGTGCTTTCTCTCTCCCTTTTTTTTCTCTGGAAAATCAGTTTCAAATAAAAGAAAACTCAAATCAATCATTAATTACATCATCACCATGACGAATGTAAGAATTCTAGTGCTGACGTGGTCGTTTGAAGTCTAAAGCTCAAAAAGTCAGACTGTAACATCGTCTAGAAGGCCGATCGATGACTGTGGGAAGCAACGCAGCAATTTCACTGATATTGAGTGTCAAATTTTGACCGTTTCATCCCAATCCAAAAGCCTAAAACCGTGTGGCAAAGATTATATTGAGAATCCTTTTTTATCACAAGATCAATGGGAACCTTTCCTTTCCGTATTATTCCTTTTAAATTTTAATATAAAAATATATTTTGCTGTAAAAAAAAAAGAATATCTATTTTTTTTTCCATTTGATTACTTTGTTGTACTAAACATATATGTTCACAGTCAATTTTTTTTACCAACCAAATATATTTATCATTCGAATTAATATATATATTTTTGGGATTTATAAGTTTGTCATTTTTATACTTTTGGACAAATTATTCATAGAATCATATATTTATGAATGAATTAAGTTCTTAATGTATCTTGTCTGTTAAAATAATTATTGATTACCGACACTTGTATGATTTAAGATATATTTCGTCTGTCAAGAAAATTATTTTATTTTTAATCAATGAATGCATTAACAGAGTAATATCTCACCCAATGATGTTCATTTTTTCCCCATAATAATTAAATGTAAGCTCATCCTAGAGAGTAATCAATTAAATGTCACAATAGTTTTTTTTTTTTTATATGTTTATTCCATTGAAAGTGAAAGCTTATATATCATTAAATTCATCCAATTAAAGAAAACAGAGAGAGAGAGAGAGAGAGAGAGAGAGAGAGAGAGAGAGAGAGAGAGAGAGAGTATATATATCAATGTAGTAATACATTGAATACATATAGATATTATAATTATGAAAAGATATGTATTAATTAACCTTAATCATGGTTTTCACTTTTCATAGCAAAGAAAAGAGGTATGAGTGGTCACTATCTCAACGTGTAATTTGTTTCTTAAAAAAAGAAAAAAAAAAGAGAAAAGGAAGAATGAAATCATGCATTGCTTTTCTTGACAAGTTCTTTACATATAATAAATTATTAATCTTTTTGATTCGATAAAAAAAAAAAAGACTTAAATCCTACTCTTTAAATGAAAATACATTCATTTATCAACGTTACGTATGGTTACATTAACAGATCATCAATAATTTTTAAAGTAAGATTTGTGGATAGAAATTCTTACAATTCAGCAAACAAGATTATGACAACCTCTATATGTATGTGAAGTCTAAAAGAATGTGGAAGCAAAAATGGAGGATAAGTTAAGCAAAGCATTTGATAGCTAGGATATATGCCTGTGCTCTATAGGTTAACGAGTAGTAAAAGATAAGTCAAAGTGGAAATGACGGATTCAACGGAAATATCGATATACTTAATATATTTTTGTGGAAATTTTAGAAAGAGAAGTCTAACACTTGCATTGGATGCAGGTTAATATTGGACCCAAAATTCAGATTGTAAAATAGTCTTTTAATGGCAAAATCAATGTAAAGTACAAATATTCAAGTTTCGTCTTAGACCAGCTGCTAATTAAGCCAATTTCCATGGTGACTTGATTCTTTTGATCAAATTGAATCTTGGACTAAAACCAGTTTCCAAATTGTAATCTTCCTAATGTGAGTCTTCGTCTTCGTCTTCGTCTTCGTCTTCGTTCGATCGGAGCATCTTGATACGTTTTTATTGAAGAAGACTCTCGATCTAAAAAGAATAATTACTTACTGATAACGTAATTATAACAATTGTATCGATTATAAAATAAATGAGTGACATCATGATATGATCACGATAATAAATTAAATTAAAATAAGAAAAGCAACAAAAACAACATCACCCATTCGTGTGTAAATAGTGAGAAAAATTAAGAATATGAAAGAATGAGCGTGACTAAATTTATGTTATGAAAAGAATCAATAAAAGAACTCTATGTTCATACATTTTTAAATGATTCAGTCAATGGTAGATTGAAGTCAAGCACTACAAAGTTAAAATAAGGTGTAGAATCCAATCCATACACGAAATCTGCGGTCTAGACTTGAATCTTGTTTCTTCCACCAAATGCAAATGCCTTTTTCTTAGTCTTTGTGGGGAGCCACTTGGCTACTTGGCTGCCTGTCTCTTAGTTGGGTAAGGTCCCTAAGAACAACGCCCCATGACCCCATACATCACGGATGGCCTATTTCGGACCCAAACTAAGAAAGAGTTCCTACTTGAGAAAATGAATTAAACCTTAACTATACCTGAAAAAACCTTTATCCTATTTACACAAACTTTTAATTTTAACAAAAAATTAATAACCGTTTGATTCAATATCATATTCTGCCCGTATAACATGTGACGTAACTCGATGACTTTATTACATCATAACAGATGTGGTTATATCATATGTCATGATAGCTGCTATTTATAGTGATTGATATTAAGTCGATGGTCGTTAATTTTTTACTAAGATTAAAAGTGTGTATGAGTATAATTCAAGAGATACGAATTTCTTTTACTGTTCAAGCCAAGAACAAGAATTTAAGACTAGGGTCGCTCTTAATTTACCACTTCTTACAATAAAGCCTCCTGCTAATTAAACTTAATTTCAATCATGGTTATGTCTGCTTCAATCCACAAAACTGATTAACATTTCAATGAAAGATTTTCTTTTCTTTCGGTGTAATGTAATTGTCCATGAATCAGCACATAGATATTCATCAACTTTATTACATGATTGAAGGTTTGGTTAGAGATGAATAATTATGTTCCAGACAAGGAAAATTCTTTTGACTAAGCTTGGGGACAATAAATAGACAAGAAAACAGCAGCAAAGTTTGAATTTGAAGGGCAATGGTAAGACATTAAGAAATTTGGTGGCAATGACAACATTTGTTTGAATAGTATGAAAATAATGACAAGTGATTTTCAGATTTTTCGGCATAATCAACAAATTTTTTGGCATTGTTGAAATCTCTTTAGAACAGAATAATGAACAGATAGAAACAGTTATCAGAACATTATTTCAATGGGAAAAGTAATTAATGTGCCATGGCCTCTAATCATTAGTACTGGAATAGCCAAACTCTCATCCAAGGTCATGTAATATTGAGTTTTTTCTATGCATATAGTGGTAAGTATTCCCGCCTGTCATGCTGGTGACTCGGGTTTGATCCCCGACTACGGCAACAAAAACTTGTCAATTAAATTTTATTACGCAAGTATACGTATAAGCAAGCAAGCAGAGTATTGATCTTATAGGAAATTAATCTAAAATTTTATTAAGTACTAAAATTAGAACAATTTAATCTTATCTAAACAATCAGTATCAATTAACTAAATTAATTAATTAAAAATACTTATCCAAAATTTAAACAAAGAATCAAAATAATAATAACTTTAGTAAATATCAAATCAAACAAGTCTAGGATTACAATATCCTTTACACTTTATCTAAATCTTACCTCTCTTTCTTAACTTATTTCAATGGATTGAATTGCTAACCTAGAGTTCTAAATTATTTGTAAGAGTCTCTCGACTCATCTTATAAAAATATCTATTTTAACCAAAACACTATATCCGTATGTGAATTGAATTAAAACAGATTTATTAAGTTTAAGTTCTAATCTGGCTACATATGGTATATAGATATATCCCTATCCTATATGCAAATCAATTAATATGATCATATGCTATCCCAATTTTAGTCAACACTAAACTCCTTTTCCCAAGTTTGTTTAAGTTCCTATATCAATTTAATTGGTGACCAAGCAATTAAAAGCATTAAGAATAAATTAGAATAAACAATTCAAATCCCATTAAAGATAAGCAAGAAAGAGATTAAAAATTCAAATTACATGTGAGTTTAATTACAATCCTAGAAAAATAATTTAGTTCATAATATCTAATAAAAACTTCATCCAAAGAAAACTAACTATTAATCCAAGTCAAAGAAAATAAGAAAAACACAAAAGTAGAAAAAAAAAACTAATAGTTGAAGTTTTGTGATCTTGATTCTTCCTCCAATTTTCTTGTTTTCTTGCTTTGTTTTTGGCTTTTTTTCTCCAGAGAAATTGCTTGCTGCCTTATCCTAAAAACCTCTGAAAAATGCCCTTTAAATGGCCTCCAAAAGCTCTAACCTTCAAAATCCTGTAAGCTTGTTATTTTTGAATAATATAGTGAGCGTCGCGGCTCTCATTTTCCAGAGTTGCGACTCTCAAAGGTTTTGCCCAATTTTGTTCTTTTGGCGTAGTACTTTCACTTTGACAAAGATTTTGACCACTTTTCGATCAAAATTGGCAAAAGTGGTAAATATCAAAGTTGTAGCCCTACTTCTTAGCTTTCTAATGATTTAAAATCATGTCATTTGAACTTCTGTAGTGGGAGATATGTTTGAAAAACTGAAACATATGCAAACAAAGCATCAGTCAATTATGCACCTTTCTTCACCAATTGAAATTATTTTTATCCTACTCCTAAAAAAACATAAAAATAAATATAAATAGCATAAAACTAACATTATTAACTTAAAATAAATATTTAAACATAAATTAAACTAAACTAATAAAATAAAAAAAACACTTAAATTCGATCCTAAATCTAACCTAACTTAAACTAATTAAATATTTAATTTCTCGTTAAATATATGTATTTGATGCATTCATCAGTTGGTCACAAGAATTTCCACTTAATTCACACCAGACTATACAAGAGACAGAAGAGGCATAATTTTATGCATTTCTTTCCATAATTTCAACCATGCATATGAAACAAAATTTGCCTCAAATTTCTGACCCTTCTGTCTGATCTTGGGTGAAAATTTTCCTGTTGACATTGTGCTGAAGATTAGTGGTTTAGTCTCAGGACTTTGCATAGGAATTTCTGGGTTGCAAAGTTTTACTGGCTTGGCATAGTTTCGGTGTGATTTGCGTGTAACTTTGACTGAGAATTCCCTTCTGAATTGCAGAACAGCCCAGTATTAACAATCATTGGATCTGCTCATTTACTTCGGCAAACAATAACCTTCTTTTTTTGCTGTTCTTTTTTTCTGACATTTAGATTTCAAGATTCTATTTACATCACTGACACACTCTCCCATTTTCAATTGAACAAGAAAAGTACAGAACTGTATATTAATTCCCTCTAGTGTAGAATTTCACCACTTTTCTAATCTAGTCTGGTCTACAACTCTTCCTGAAATGGCTGCAGCAAGTGCTGCTGTGAAATTCGGATCTCTAGTCAAAGAAGCTGCCATTTGTTGGGCTAGAATCTGTTGGATTCCCGGTGCATCGATTTGTTGGACTGGCTTTT
This sequence comes from Theobroma cacao, assembly GCF_053813885.1. Classification (NCBI taxonomy): domain Eukaryota; kingdom Viridiplantae; phylum Streptophyta; class Magnoliopsida; order Malvales; family Malvaceae; genus Theobroma; species Theobroma cacao. The sequence continues at coordinate 849,484 of NC_142647.1, forward strand.
TGGCATCATCTCCCATGAATCCAGGTTGCATCAACTCGAGAGTCACAGTGGGAGCTGAACATTTGGTTGGGGCGGAAACAGGAGCTGAACGAGGGTCGGGAATAGAGCTGGTGCTTAGTGATAATTCAGCAGGAGAAGAGTGTGCATGGTTGTGCTCTCCTTCATAAGTAGCTACCAAGATTGATGGATCTTCAGCACTTCTTTGCACCTAAAAAAAATCAATCAAATGGCAAAAACAACAATCAGAGATGGGTATTTCTGGACATTAATGTTCCTTGATCAAGAGACTAGCTACCAGTTTGTATTCATCTGATCACTATCTGATATATGTTGCCAAGGAAAATTAGGGGGGAGAAAGTATTGACTCACCTTTTTCTTAACTGGACAACTTGGGGCAAAAGAGCACTTGAAGTATGCTCTGGGAGAGGGGTTGTCTCTTGTGACCTTTTGTCCATATTTCCTCCATTGATACCCATCTCTCACAATCTGTAATACAGTAACAGATCAACATAAGAATATTTGAAAATCCTCAGCATTTGGAGCTAATTAATTTAGTTGGAAAGATATAAGCTGGCAAGAAAATTCTGGGAACTTACCAGGCTGTTGTCAGAAGGATTTGTGCGCACGTAGACCCTAGAAATCTTTGCCTTAATGCTCTCCTTGGGCCTTTTGGATGACTCTTCATCACTGCAGCTGCTCTCAGCGTTTCCATTAAATCCAATCATGTTGGTATAATCCTCAAACTCGGCTTTTCTCTTCTTTGATGTTGCAGCTTCATTTTCACAGTTCTTGCTCACCAATTCCATGAATTTGTTCTGCAAAGAGTTGTAGTGCTCGCACACAACTGTTAGCATCTCAGTTAGCTTCTTGTTCTCAGCGCTAACCCGATTCAATTCCTCCACCAAAACTCCAGTCTGTTTAGAAGAAAAAAAGAAAAAACATTCAGTGTTATTTTTTTCCAATTTAAAGAATCATATATAGTAGAGATTTTGGGTGAGCTGTGTAAGGAAAGTCGAGGTGTCATTGGAGCTCAGTTGAAGGAGGATATCAATGGCTGCCAGTGCCAAGAAAGGGGATCTTAGAAGAAAGAAAAGGAGGGGAAAGAACAAAAAGTAGCAATCCGGAACAGCCAGAATAAAAGACAGTTTGATTCTGAATCAAAGTAGGTTCCATGAGTGAATCAGAAACAGAAAACTATCTTATTTGAATGGACTAAACATCTCGGATAAATCAACTAATTAACTTGTCCAGAAACTGACCTCTTGTTTAAGTGGTACCTTCACTTCAGATTCAGCCACATCTCCATGAGATTCTCTCTTCTGTTTCCAAAAAGTTCAAGAGTTTCGTGAGTCCAACATTAATCCAAAACAAGAAAAAGTTTATTACCATGGTTAAATTTATCCCCAATATCCATCAAAACTCACCAGAGCTTTGTTCCTATGATTGAAGATATTGATGTTGAGGTCCAAATTGGTATCCACCCAAGCAGATTCCATTGCTGAAGCTGCACCTATAGACCACTAACAGAACAAGCAGGCAAGCAAGAAACGGCAGGCGGGTTGAAGTTATAAGAAAAGATGAGAGGGCTGTCTGGAGCTCGTCAAGGGATTGAGAGATTGATACCCGAGAAACAGGGAAATATATAGAGGATAAAAATTCAGAAGATGTTTCAAAGTTCAACGGTTTGGTTCACTTAGGAAAGTTACCCGAAGATGGGGCCGAAAGAGCCTTCTGTCACAAAGGCATCCCACTTGATAAAACCTGTCTACATTCACACAAAAAGGGTACAAGTTAGAAAGTCATGCAAGGGTCGGTACGAAAATATTGAAATTCCAAGCCATGTCCGTCAAGGTCAAGCAGGCCAGGGAAGGGACCAATCAGATTCATTGGTACATACATTTTTGAAACTCAAGACTAAAAGAAGCTTCATGTTGACCCTTAATTTTATCTGGTCGACTTTCTCTAGGCTTTCAGCCTGCTCTCCCCCCCACTTTCCCAGCTCTTTCATTTTTTAAGTAATATCATAACAACACTGATAGGACGCGATTTCCCAACGTGGCCACGTGTTTGCCATGCTTACATTAATTTTCAGAATAAGAGTTCATATAAATAGTTAGTTATCATAATTAATAATTAAAAATCATTAAAGGTCATGCAGATATAAAATTTTGATTAATATTAAATTTAACGGTTTTTGATTTTCTATTGGAGTTAAAAAGTTGGTGTAATTACAAATTATAAGATAAATGATGAAGAAGAAGAAAGGGCACATGCCTCGTTAGAAGGGCAATGACTATCAACCAAGATTATGTGCCTTAGCTAGTAAGCCATACTATCTAATTAATTAATATTCGAGAAGAAGGGATAATTGGATTTAATTATTTTCCCTTAATGTTACAATTTTTGGTTTCTTTAATGTAGAAGATAATTTCAAGAAAAGGGCGTAAGAATCTGCTGCCTGTTGCCTGGAAACCTGATCTTCCACTTCATGGAAAACAGCATTATTGGAATGGATATCATTGTGTGGATATTTCTGTATTTTGTAGGGTCTTTGTCTCATTGACTCCTTAAAAGGCAGAAAGAAGATGAAGCCCACGCCCACACGGTTTGAAAAACTTGCTGCTACCTATTTTTTTCAAATTAATCTAGACTTTCTTTCCCTGTCTGTCCACTTTCCTGGTTATACACAGCAAGGATATTACTCCACCATGAATCCAAATTTAAGGAAAGAAATAAAAGTAATCCTAGTATATTTTAATGTGGATCTATCAAATTACGGATTTAATCTCTGTAATTTACCAAAATATAAGATTTAATTCTTACACAATAATTCATAAAAATTGAATCCTTTTAATTTTTAAAATCGATAATATCAATCTAACAATGATATTAAAATTTTTCTGGTGCTTGATTAGATTGACGTGACATTTTATCTTTTACATATCTTTAATTTAATTTTAAATTTTTTTTCTCTTTCATGCAATTTCTGGGAATTAAAGCAACTTAATTGGAATTTACTATGTCTTAAACAAAGCTGAAGTCAAGTCAAGCCAGAATTTATGTATATAAAAAGGCCCAAATGATAAAAAAAACCTTGAACAAATGATAAACCCTATTGGAGAGATTACAGAGAATTTACATTTGAAGAGTACATCATCATCTATTTGGTCATGGAGTGACGTCATTAAGACAATGCGCAGATCAATGCTTACCTGCTAAATCTAAACTGGAAATATAGAAATATTGGGTTTTGCTGGAGATTGTCCAGACATGACTTAATTGACCAAAATGGAGGGTATTATAGTATCCCATTGAGCCAAAAACTCTATTCACCGACTGTTTTGCTTATTTCCTAAGCCTACTTGGTTTAATTCACCACCTCCGATGAGATTTCAACAAATATATACATGTGTATATAATCAAATGAACCAAAATTGCAACCATAAAGCAATAGCATGACCATGACCAAGGGCTTCGCACTCTAGTGATTTAAGTTTCATCATCTTCGATAGCAATCTTTGGTAATTTCATTGTGGTCAATCTTCTAGAACAAGTAATATTGAAAAGCAAAAAAAGAAATTTGAAGTGGAGATCAGCTGCTGGCAATCTTTTTATCTTCAATTTTCCTTCGTGAAAAGGCAAAATTGAATGACAAAAAAGTCTGGTTTATCTATCGAATGAATGCGACTGGAGATGTCGGCAAATTAACTTCAGATTCACACAAATTTAGAAGGAGAAAGACAAATGGTACAATGGGGTTGGAAAAGGAAATTTGACCCGACTCAACTCAACCTAAACTTAATAGAAAAAATCCTTAGTCACAATGTGAACAGATTTGGATGCTTGGGCAGCCCGAAGATGAAAGATCAAGCCGTCTAACTGTCAAATGCGGCCAAAGAATATGTGATCGACACATGAAGTTGCGTGTGAGATTAGAATTGTCATGGTCATCCCACAAAATTAAAAGCCCTGTTATTGTCAATCACCTACTATGGTCTACTGATTTGTTTCGACACTGGAGATCAGCAGGTTTAGTTTACCCAGGAAAAAATCGTGTCATTCTTATAAAGATTGGTAGGAAAATAGAATAACAAATTCTGAGTTTTGTTTCGATTAGGAAAATGTTTGTTAGAATACTTTATCGTACACTAGTCCATCTAGACTCTAGAGTCTTGTTGTTTCTTTCCTCGTATTTGGATTTCGGACCCTACAACAACTGCTTTATACTTCTGTATACTTTCACCATGATTAAAATAAGAATCTGAGTTTTGTTTAGACTATGAAAATGTTTATTGGAATATCTTATCCTATATGTATCCATCTGGACTTTAGAGTCTTCTTGTTTCCTTCCTTATAGTTAGATTTTGAACCTGCAAGAACTGCTTTATACTTTGTATTTACTTTCACAGAGATTAAACAAAAAATTTGGGTTTTGTTTAGATTATGAAAATGTTTGTTAAAATACTTTGCCTTACACGTATCCATCTTGACTCTAGAGTCTCGCTATTATCTTCCTTATATGTGGATTTCGAGCACTGCAACAAAATACTTTCTGTTTACATTTAGGGAGATTAAAACAAAAATTTGAGTCTCGTTTACATCATAATATGTTAGTTAGATTATCTTATCTCACACGTATCCATTTAAACTCTAGAACTTGTTGTTTCTTTCTTTGTATTTGGATTTCGCAACAAAATACTTTCTGTTTACATTTACCGAGATTAAAACAAAAATTTGAGTTTTGTTTAAATTATAAGATATACATTAGTTAGATTACCCTATCTTACACGTATTCATCTAAACTCTAGAATTTTGTTGTTTCTTTCTTTGTATTTGGATTTCGCAACAAAATACTTTCTGTTTACATTTACAGAGATTAAAACAAAAATATGAGTTTTGTTTAAATCATAAGATATACGTTAGTTAGATTACCCTATCTTACACGCATCCATCTAAATTCTAGAATTTTGTTGTTTCCTTCCTTGTAGTTGGACTTTAACAAAATATTTTTTGTTTACATTCATGGAGATTAAAATAAAAATGTGAGTTTTGTTTATATTATAATATGTTAATTAGATTACCTTATCTCACACGTATTCATCTAAGCTCTATAATCTTGTTCTTACCTTCCTTGACTTTGGATTTCGAACCTTGCAACAACTGTTTTATACTTTCTGTTTACTTTTCACGGAAATTAAAACAAGAACTCTAAAAATTAAACTTAAAGTATTTTATTTTAATATGAAAACAGAAAGGAAAAGAATCTGCGACTTGAGGGCACAGAAAGTGCTGGTGAGATAAGCAATATGAGATCATCGATTGCGCATCTTTTACCATAATGGCTTGTGACCTCACAAACCAATTTCCTGTGAAACAAGTGGTTTTCTGGCTGCTCCGATGAAAGATACTGCACAGATGAATTAAAGTCTTGACCTGTGATCAACCACAAATCTCCAGCACGTACATGAGGGTTCTAATTTGCTTTTTTGTGGCCGTCCACATCCATCTGTGTCTCTCTCTTGACTCTTGGTGGGTGTTATACAGCGTTTAACACGAAGCCATGCTTTTTGAATTGGACGTTTTGAAGATTTGGCAATTTTCCAAGACTCCCTTTCATCATTTATTGCACATGGCCCCTTGCTATCCGACTTATTCAATTCCCATGTGTCCAATTCTGTATGGTATACCCAATTTTCATTTGTAGTGAAAGAGATCTATATTTGACAAAATATAGTAGGAAACGTTTAGTTTGCTCCTAACTAACATTGCATTGTACATATCTTTACTTGGATTTTTGAAAAAGAAAAGAAAAATTTCTCAGAAGAAAGTATATTTTTGACGACATTGATTGCGATGCGATTTTTATTTTCTTTCAAATCATTTTTAAAAAATATCAAAATTTTCAACGAAATTTTCTAATGAATTTAAATATTAATACTGGTTAAGATTTCCTATCTAACTAAGATTTAAGATTCTATAAGTTTTAATACCAGTAAGCCAAAACCCTTTCAAAACAAATAGCTTTTAGTAACAAAGTTAGGGTTTCTTTGTTGAATTGCCTGCCCAGACATGACTCTCCCTTGCTCCTTTACTTTAAGACAATTACTCTTTCATCAACAAAACTAAACCTACAAAAGCCATCTATATGTTTATTTTCCCTTGTACAAGTTCTATCAAACTTCTTGTAAACAAACAATATTAATACATCGAAAGTTAATGTTGTGGAAAAATTGATGCATGTGACACGTGCATTTGGTCCCAAGATATGAAACCCTTTGACAAGTCAAAACAACAAGATTTCTTTTCTTCTCCATCTACTTCCATGAGCGTTTAAGTTTTAAGTCAAGTCATCGCGGAATATAAGCCCTTTTGTGAAACCTTCGTTTTCCATAACACCCACCCCCCTCCATCAGCAGCATGACGTCCTTCTGCTGACGATTTGAATCTTACGTTCCCAATTGGAATTTACAAAGCCAGTGGGAGTTGGTATTGATTTGGGTTTTGTATTTTTGTGATGATGATGTGATTTACAACCTCCCATTAGCATTTCTCTATGTTTCATGCTTCTTTTTTTGGAGGAGGAGTGGGGTGCCGCACTGCCCCCCATCACATGCCCACCGAGTTTCTAATGGAGCAAATTGTTAAAAGGGTTGACCATGATCCATGCAAAGCAAACTGGCTTATCTTTAGCGGTGTCTTGTTCCTTTTTGTTGGAGGAATCTGATTAAGCATCCAAGGACAAAGAGTTATGGAAACTTGGGGATTTGGTTATATTCCCCTACTTTTCGCCAGAGAAAAAGTTCATCAGTGAGTTGTTTGGAATTCAGATTTCTTCGGTGCAAATATCTAATTCAGAAGTAAATTATCAGTTTTTGTTTGGCTGACTTGAAGTCAATTTTGTACCAGAATTGGGGTTCATGATTAACTTATCAACAAGCTTAATATATAATTAATCTAATGATCTTGTGGAAAATTGATTCCCCTCGGTCTTATAATATAAAGAGTGGGTAGTTTGCTAATGCTTTAAGAATTAAGAAAGATAAGAGTGGAGAAGACTAACTAGGGAGAAGTGTTTTCTTGGCCCTTTTTTATTATTGTTTTTATCCTCTTATTACCTTATGGTACTAAAAAGTCATGATTTGTGACATCAACAATACGTTGATTAACGTTTAGTATTTTTCATATAAAAATTTTGAATTCAATTCTTATAAAATATGCAAATGTTACGTCTTAATTTATATATAAATTTTTAATTTTATAAAAAATATTGAATAATTATCCTTATCAACACCATCTAACAACGATGAAACTACTGAGAACTGACACAAATTAAAGTACAAACAAGTTAGAAGGAAACTAAAGCCAAAAACTCATCAATTCTCAACTTTGGTGTCCATTGCTTTTTTTAAAACTGCTGTTGTTGGACTAAAAGCCTTGCAATCTTTCATTCTACTTGACAGGGTGGTCCGATTGGCAGGGTTTGGGTTGGTCTGAATCTAGAACTTGATAGCCTAGGCAGTGTCAATTCCCTAGACATCTACTTGTAAGCCAAGACCAGCCCAGCTTTTGCAGAACCAGCTTGGACAGAGGGGCCATTTGGGTTAGACTCGGTTTTCTTCATGGGGCCTATGCAAGTGCTTGTTCTTTATTGGGCATATGAAAAAAGTTTTCCTGCCTTTGTCGGCTCTTTCTTCTCCTACTAGATGTTCCCACTCCATGGCATCATCCCATTGGTTGTGCTTTTGATACTTTTTATCATCTTTTCTTGACTGAAAAGAAAAATGATTGCCTTATCCTCTTTCAAATTCTTTCTACATGCCAAAATGGGCATACTTCACATGGACAGAAAAGCAATGCCAATTTTTTCAACCTTTGGAGCCAAACCTTATCTCTAGTTACTTATTTCAAAGTGATTTCAAAGGGGGTCTTGCCCTTATCTCTGATTTACTTATTACACTCATATGGACTTTATAAGTAGTAAATGATTGAATATTTAATAATCAACTGTGAATCTCATTTTTTTTAAGTTAGTATGTTCAAAATTTAGAATTGTCGATGGGTTCTTATAACAGGGAGATAGACAATATTGTATGTTGCTAAAAGGGAAAATTGAGAGACATTTATCTAGATTTTTGTAACTTTTATCTAGGATATATATATTTATACTTAATGATTCATTACAAAAGTGAAATTGCACTTATAATATAACATGAGATCTTCTCGCAGTCCAAAACATGTGCCATAGTTTGGCCATCTTGAGTCTTGACTTGTGCTTGGGATTTTCTCTTATGGTACGTTTGGTTGGCGGAATAGACAGGAATGGAATAGAATAGTTATTATGTGGGAATAGAATGAGGTGGGAATAGAATAGAATAATTATTACTTAGTTTGGTATGACAAAGGGAATAGAACAGGAATAATTATTATGACTTACTGTAGTGTTTTGTTGGTAACAATAATTTTGGAATAAGAAAAGAATAGAAAATAAAAAGACAAAAATACCCTTTATTATTTATGTGACATTTTATTTTTATTAGATTTTTTAAATATTAATAATCTAGAATTTAATTAAAATATTAATAATAAATCATTTAAATATTAACATTTATTTAATTTAAATATTATTATGATTAATTTTTATTTTATTTTATTTTTAAAATATTAATAATTGATAATTTATTTAAAATATTAATAATTGATAATTTCAATATTAATATTTATTTATTTTTTAAAATATTAATATTTTATTTAATTTAAATATTATGATGATCAATTATTTTATTTTATTTTATTTTTGAAAATTAATAATTGATTATTTATTTAAAATATTAATAATAGATAATTTAAATATTAATATTTTATTTAATTTAAATTTTATTATGATTAATTTTTTATTTTATTTTTTAAATATTAATAATTGGTAATTTATTTAAATATTAATAATTGATGATTTAATTATTAATATTGTTTATCTAATTTAAATGATATTATGTTTATTTATTTTTAATTTATTTTGTTTTTAAATAGGAATAATTTATAATTTATTTTATTAATAATTGATAATTTAAATATTAATATTTTATTTATAATTTAATATTAATATTTTATTAAAAATTGGAATCAAGTGAGAGAAAGAGGAGAGAGAGAAAAATAATATTTTATACTAATAAAGTTGTAAATTTTTAAACTTGTAAGGGGTATTTTTGTCTTTATAAATTTTTAAATTTATTCCTCAACCATGGAATAACTAATACCATGGGGGAGGGTGGTATTAGCTATTCCTTGGTTTTGAAAGATTTTGAAAAATAGCCATTCCATAGGAATGGCTATTCCTTGGATCATTTTTCAACCAAACAAAGGAATAAAAATTCCTTGGGAATAAAGGGGGAATGGCTTAGCCATTCCCCCAACCAAACATGCTATTAAAAGATCAGAGTTAAGGAGTCATTTTTTTTCTTTAATAATACTGAAAATTCTCACAGAATTTAGTTACCTTGTTAAATTTTATTAATAAAGTAAAAAAATAAAATATACATTTGAGAAAGAGACATATACCGTATTTCTAGAATTAGATAAAATATCTAATAAGGATATTACTTTCTTTACATGTTTAAAGTTGAGGAGCCTTAGCCTCTCTGTCATACCCGAATTGTCAAACATCATCGGTACCGTTTTCAAGACAAAATGCTACTACTTTCTATCCTTATCCAGTTAACGTGCCTGGTTTTCATACATTCAGCGAATTGATGGCGACTCTCATTTAGCTGGAGTCCTGGAACAATCTTTCTCCATGTCGTTTATTACAATGTGTGATGTGATCAGGCACAAACTCGCAAAACAAACACAGCAACACACGAAACTTTCTCTCGTCATTAAAACTGTAAACATGTACTAATCTTTCAGGTAAAGTGCCTGTAAACTGTAAACATGCACAAACATGTGCTGTATCAATATTTCAGGTAAAGTGCCTAAATCTTTGAGGGAGCCTGGTTTTCTTCAGGTAGGTGAAGAACTGCTCTTGAGAACAGTGAAATAAAAGCATATGGTGGTAGTACTTCAACCCTCCAACAGCCTAAAACTCTTTACAACAACGTAATCTTGTATCCCTTATTCCCTATTCTCATTGGCTTTAGGGCCACCATCATTCAAACCATTGGTCACCAGCTTAATGCGATCAGTTGAGTTGAGCTTACGGAATTCAACTTAATTTTTAGCACATCGACCTCAAAAATTCGTAAGATATTACCCCTTTTTATTTAAACAATCGGTCACCTAACTTTGACACCCACAAGCAACATCTTGATACAAGCCTTGGATCATTTTCATTTCCATACCAAAATAAACAGAGTGGGGCTAAGCTCAAAGCCAAGTAGCTTTGTGTTCCCATGTTTAGATAATGTTAAGCTGAACACCTGTCAGGATTTCCGCCACCAGAGGGAGGTAAGGCAGGCAATGACAATGAAGCATAGTTACTTGTAGTCTACGCTACATTTCATGCAAAAAGGCCAAATAAAAGCAATGGGGGCCTTTTCACTAAATTTTTGTAATGTGCCACAAGCTGATTTGTCGATGTTGGTTCTCATTTGTTAGAACTTACCAGGAAGATCTGTCTGAATCTATGAGTTGTATTTAAATTAAGTTTACCATTTTTTTTTTCTTTGTGTGGGGAGCGCCCGGCCTAAGCTGTAGTGCAACGCTTAGGCGACGCGCGAGAGGTTCAGCAGCAAGCTACTGTGGTGAGCTCTCCCCCTAAAAAATTAATTTAATATCATGTGGACCGATGGCCCACGTATCAGATATTAAACTGATACCAATTTACCTCTTCTGTTCTGCGAATAATTTGTGTGCACGATGGCTGCTTAAAATATGGTTAAATGTAGAGTTGGTAGAGGGGAGTGAGAGCTTTCGACCCAGGGAAGACTGGTCAATTCTTAAGTTTCTTCCTAGAGAAACAGAGATCCAACGAGGAAAAATGCTCTCAGACATCTTGTTTTCTCATTGATCCAACCTGGAAGAATGTCTCAAGTGTCACGCATCTTCTTCCCCACTTCTGCCATGATTGGTTGAACCTTAGGGAGCCGTTGCAAGTTTGTTGAACTTTGAAGACTGCACTCCTTTTTCTTGATTCTGTTAAGATTGTTCAATAAAAATTGAACCCCCAATCAACAAATCCCAGGTAGATGTCTTTTTACCCTTCTTTTTCTCATCGAAGAAAGCAACAAAATATTGCAGTTAAGATGCTGACAATAACATCTTCGCTTTGTGCATCCAACAAAACAACTTCCTGAAAGTTAAAAGAACTTTTCATCCAACACTCCACAATCAGTATCTATTATCTCTAAGCAAACCCAAAGCCATACATTACTGTACTAATCACAAAAGTATTTACAAATTCTCATCCTCAAACCTATCTTTCCAGAATAGACAGAAAAAGAAAAAGTGGTAAACAAGGAAAATTTCCCTAACTTGCTGTTAGGCTGTCTGTGGCACTTGGTTTTCACATGCTTCTCCCTCAATTTTCACGTTGCTACCATTGTTGAAACTGTCACCTTGCCATGTCCAAACGATGTCTTTCAATGCAGGCCTAACATCATCGTCGCAAAACTTAGCATACTCCAAGGTGTCACCGCTAGACTTGGAGAACTCGACAACCGCAACCTCTGGTGCCACCTCAAACACCTCCGCCGTCAGGGATAGCCGCCCTTTCCTCCCCTCGGATGAGCCTTGTAGCCTCATCTTGAAGTCCCTCACTTTCCCCACCTTGAAGTTCAACCCCTTTGCAACACCTTCAATTTTAGCCATGATAGCACTAGCTGAACATCTCGACGTGAACATTGTCCCCGATTTCCTCTTGTTCTCAAACAAACTTGACAAATCAAAGCCTGATGACATAGAGGAAATGAACTCGAATGCGTTGAAAAATTTCGGAGACGATTGTTTGTTGGTCTTGGAGGCAGAATCATCGTCCTCTATATTATCTGACATTGTTTCTTCAATTGAAAACGCAAGGGGACGTGTAAATCCATTTCTAAACCAAGGAACACGCATTATAGCTGGAATTGTGATCCTTCTTTCAGGGTCTGCAACCAGTAGTTTAGAGATCAAGCGCTTTGCTTCTGTTGAAAACCAGGGTGGGAACTCAAATTCAGCTTTGAAAACTCTCCTGTACATCTTCATGAGATTCTCATCTTGAAAAGGCAAGAAACCTGCAAGAAGAACATACAAGATAACCCCACAAGACCAGATATCTGCTTTGGATCCATCGTAGCCTTTTTTCCTCAAAACCTCTGGGGCAACGTAAGCTGGAGTCCCACACTGCGTGTGGAGTAGCCCATCATTGCGAAGCTGTTCGGGCAACGCTGACAGGCCAAAATCAGAGATCTTTAGATTTTCGTTTTCGTCCAAAAGAAGGTTCTCCGGCTTCAAATCTCGGTGTGAGACACCCCTGCTATGGCAGAAATCAATTGCGCTGATTAGTTGTTGAAAATACTTACGAGCAACATCTTCCTTGAGTTTGCCCTTAGCGACTTTTGCAAACAGCTCACCTCCACGGACATACTCCATTACAAAGAAGATCTTTGTTTTCGTAGCCATGACTTCTTTGAGCTCCACTATGTTTGGATGACGGACAAGGCGCATGACAGAGATTTCTCTCTTGATCTGCTCCATCATCCCTTCTTTCTTCACTTGATCTTTGCTGATGACTTTCATCGCCACACTTTCACCGCTTGTTAGTTCCTTCCCATAGTAGACTTTAGCGAATGTTCCTTTCCCAAGCAGTCTCCCCATCTCATATTTCCCAAACAAAACATGCCTCTCCTCCATGACAGTTCCCCCCTATATGCTACTATCTTGTTTTCTTTTTTCTCTCTACACAATCAATTCGGTTACTTTTTTTTTTTTTGGCTCTGCTGCTACTGAAATCTTTGCTTCAACATGGATTCAAGGCTGTTTGTGTGGCTCTGCAAAGATGTATAATGTAAGGGAATCCAGGAAAGGACAGAGGATATGCTGATTTGGAAAGATTCCATTGAATCACTTGATCTGGAGATTGTGGTGGGGTTCAACAGAGCTGATCAACGAGAGTATTGAGTGGAAGGGCATGTGGGAGAAGGGGATTTGAAGGGCTCGTTTAGAAGATGCCATTAGAGCACCTGGTATTGTCTTTTTGCGAGACCTGGGGCTGCCGCAAGAGCACACAGAATGAAAATCTCACGAAAATCTTTCCAAAAGAAAATACTGGTATAAATAAGAAGAGGCGTTGATCGTGAGGGTTACAACAAACCAATATAGACTAATCAACTTTACGTCTCTCTAACCTTTTTATCTTCAAGTAAATTATAATCCCCTGTTCCCCTGCCCCCTCATTCTTTTCTTTACTTTTGCTCTCCTTTTTGGCTTTATTGCCCTGTTTCTCTGGCTAGAATTTGCTGTTCAATGGATCAGGAGCTGAGGATTTACTGATTTAGTTTTGGTCGTATGGCAATAGTAAACTAGTCTACCATTCATCTTTTTAACTCAATCCAAAAGAACATGATTGAAAATTTTTGTTTCTCTTTTGTAACTTTACGTCTCGTATATAATTTTACGTTTTAAATCTTAAACTTTAAACTGTAAAACGTAAATCTTAATATGAAAAGTTTAGAACATAAGTGATGTAAAATTATGCAAAAACATAAAACAAAACACTAAATGAAAACAGACATTTCTATTCAAAATGATTTGATTTTATTTTTTGTATGAGTGTTAATGAGTTGATATTATATGGATAACATAAAGTTCAAATATTCTATATTTGGTTATAAAACAAGTTCGGGTAAAATTTCAATACCCGATTTAGATTCGGATAAATTTCGAATATCACCCTTAGTTTCTTGGACTGTTTTGGGAAGGTATTTCTAACTTATTACAAAAATTTAAATTGGTAGCCGACCCAGAAAGGATTCTTGCAAGTTGTTAGTACTAATTATTGTAATTCACTATGTGACCGTTGAATGAATAAAATAAGAACCCTAATATGAAGTATTCATGGGAAAACATAAGTGGGCAATGCCAGAAGTCCAAAACCTGAGCTGGGTCATGACCATTAGACAAAGCTGGCAAGAATGATCTCACAAGAAAGCTCCATTTTCAATCCTAAGATAAATGCAAAAGCTCAGCAGCAACATGCAGCTATGATTCAGATTTGACTTTCTTGGAATTTGGGATGCTCATTGATTCAGATTTGGGGGAAAAAAATTCAAAGAAGAAGGCTTGCAAGTTCCACCAAGGGTTTGCACAAGCACATGAATTTTAAGCCTAAGCAATATTAATTTCTTTTGTTTTCAACCCATGATTTCTGTTGAATTTCTCTGTTTGATCTTGGGGTTTGATCAAGTCCACTAATTATTGCTACCCTAAAGTCAAATTAGCAATAACCCATATGGACAGTTGATTAACATACGGTGCAGTACACTACCTCGATATACATATGTACATATATTTTGATTTTCGAGTCTGTTTATTCATTAGAATTATTTTCAATAAATATTCAAAAACATCTAATTCAATAAAGAATAATAAACTTTGATAAGATCATTGGCCATTGAGTATACAAGCATAGAGGCACAAAAACATTGAAAAAAGATATATTTTTAAATTGACCCAAGAAGCCAAAGAAACGGCAACAAGCTGGGACAACAAGGTAGTGGTAGTGGCTTTACAACGGATAACTTGACCAAAGGGCTCATCATTTTTGGACTATTCGATCTGTTTAAGCAACTCTTTAATTAATTCATATCAAATCTTGTCAAAGGGTTAAAATCATTCCACATGCATTACATCCTAAGGCAATGATTAATTATTGATTCACCCAAATCACCCACTCCTCCCCTAACATGATGGCCTTTTTGGGTCCCATAAAAATAAGGATTTCCCACCCTTATTAAGGAATGCTTAAAAAAGGGTGCTTTAATTAACCTATATATTCCCCTCTTTTTTTATATATATATATAATTCTTCAATTTGTTTCTACCTGATTTTCCTTTTTGAAATTCATTAATACATAACAAATCGACATCTTCATTTAATTCCAACCCTTATTCTTTTATCTTAATTTTCATAAAAAAATAAAAAAAATGACAAATGATTAAAAATAGAATGAGTAATAAAAAAATATATCATGTCTACGAGAACAAGGGGCTCGTAGCTACTACGATATGACCGACGCAAAATATCTACGTGATGGGTTTTTGTTCCATTTTGAAATAATTAAATTGTTAATTACGAAATTTAAGATTTTAATTATGAAGTTGCCTCAAACTCAAGTAAGCCGTATGAGTTTTTAATTTTTTTAAAAATTAATATTTGAGATCAAAATATCTCTTGAGAACTAATATTATTTAGAGAATGCCAACTAATATTTGAGATAGTGTTAGATATTTTAAAACTCAAATATTATTTAAATATCTCAAATATCTTGAGTTTGAGTTCTAAAATATCATTTAAAACTCAAACTCAAGTTTTTAAAAATATCTCTAAATTTTTAAAACAGAATGCCAACTAATATTTGAGAATGGGATGAATATTTTAAATAATATTTTTAAAACTCAATATTTCAATTATGCATTTTAGTGGGTAATTGGTCAGGTTTGCGTTAAATTTTTGATTGCTCCAAAATAATGAAACATCAACTTGTTCTCAAATATTAGTTGGCATTCTGTTTTAGAAATTTAGAGATATTTTTAAAAACTTGAGTTTGAGTTTTAAATAATATTAGTTGGCATGTTAAATATCTCAAATCTCTTGAGTTTGAGTTCTAAAATATCTAATTAAATTATATTTAATTGAAGGTTGATTTATTTTATTATTTTAATCGATTTTTAATATTTAAAATCTTAATTAAATCAAGCAAAAATAGATCATTAAATAATATATATTTTTAAATATAAATACACAATTAAATTAGATATATTTAGACTTTATTAGTGAAACATTATTGAAATATTAAATAGAGTTATTAAAATATAATTTATATACAAATATTATTAATGATTAAAATCGATCAATTTGATTGAGGTAAGTTGATTTTGCTTGTTTGTGATTTTAAGATATAATTGGACCGATTTTGATTTTTTTACCAAAATTTGATTAATTTAATTTTTAAAATTTTAAAACCGAACCTACAAAATCGATCAAATGGTGATCTTTAATTATCATTGAGGTATAGTAAGATAGCATCACTGTCTCCCCCATATTCAAATGAAGTTTAATGGATACACCATCAATTATAAACTATGTCACCCAATTAAAACCAATGTTCTCTTTAGGATTTTGAATTTTTCCATGGAAATTGCCTTTTATTCGTTTCAAACTTGAGGGGGATCAACAAGGAGTTGCAATCAATCCCATGTTGACAATTGGTCAATTATTGTAAAAGTTGAATTGGGGCTCCACAATTTAGAGCTGGCCCAATATTCCAACTTGACATGATGTTCCAATTTCTTAGTGAATTATTTTAATATTTGTTCTTTTAGATTCACCTAATAGTCTAACATAGATGTTTTTGTCCCGATGCAATTAGGTCCCATAATACCTTAGCTTAATGAATGCCATTTACCCTTTCTCATTTACATGTATTAAATAAATCTATTATTCTACTTGGTATAACCCAAAATTACAACTCCATTAACATTGCATAAACTTTTTCTTAAACCTCTAATTCCAAACTCAAATTTACATAACTTTAAAATTACAAAAAGAATAATAAAAAAGGGTTAACAACACTCTATGTCACAAATTGATTAACAAACCCGAATAGTATTATTACTTAATCACAAAATGTCACAAATAGTCACGTAATCTATTTTTTATTTATTTTTCCGTAACGCATGCACGGAGTGATTCTCTATTATGATCATTATGAAAGATTTTTTTTTTTTAAAACGCAATTCATACTTAAAAATACAGCCATATCAATGGATCTTTGTTGCATTATTATTATTATTATTATTATTATTATTATTTAAATATAGTAGTATATAGTATTAGAGAAGATGAGACAAGAATAGCTTGGTGCTGAAATGGTCACGTCAGTAACCATCCAAACCCCAATAATTCAGAAAGATAATGCATCATCCTCACCCAAAACCATTGAACCTTAGACAGTAGGTTGATACCAGTTGGTCCGAAGGACCCACGTGGCTGCACTTGTTTGAAGAGGGGTTTAGCTTCAACTGACGATGGAACTTTGTGAAGACACCTGTGCGTTCGGAAAGATATTAATCATGACGAAATAAAAAGTTCTATTAAGATGAATTATCAATTTTGACAAAATAAAATAAAATCTTAAACGATCTTTGTGTTATCAACACAGCAGTTACTTATTTTTGAGTCATTTTTTGCACTGAAAGCATGTAGTTTCCATTACGTGTGGGGGACCCAAGGTTCGAATTTGATGGAGCTGGGACTGGGAGTGGGCAAGGTGGCGTCGGGGCAATTCGTTGGCTATCCTGGATCGATGGCATGAAACGTAAAGCAAGCATGAATCATTGGAGGTTGGAAAGGGAAAATAATTGGTTTGATTGCCCCAAAACATTGAACCAGGTTTAGTGCTTGTTTTGACACATTAATATCACATCAAGAGGATACGTTGGCTTTGGTAAATAGGTCTATATATGCTGTTGTTTTGCCATGATATGCAAAGCCACCTCGACTTTGATAGCAATGGGAAAATACTTTTCCAATTCAAATTATTAAGAGAGAGGGCCCAAAAAAAGGAAAAAGAAGAGAAAACCTAGACACCTCCAAAATTGCAAATATTAGTTGATACATTAGGTCGATAATAATTGGGTACAAGTAGATTAAATTATTTTATAATCGGATTCAAGTAGAATAATTTAGATCGAAACATTATTATTTGTCACGAATTGAATTAGTAGTAAAATATTTACTTTTTTAAATTCGATTTTAAATAATAAGTTTTACTTTTTAAATTTAAATTTTAGTTTTATAAAATATTTTATTTTTTTTATAAATTACTTATTATTATTAATTTAACATTTAATAAAATTCATTAATTATTTTAAATCTTATTTATTTTTTATGAGTTAACTTTTGTAATTCAAACTATAAAGGGACAGGGCCCAAAAAGAAACCCAAGAAAACTACTAATTAAGGGCCCTTGTTGAAGCTCGCTGCTAAGGCTAAAATGAGAGAAGAATGAGGTCCAATGGGCTTCCTAGGCTTGGCTGATCAATAAGTAGAATGTGGACTCAAGTCTTTGGATGAAATAGCATGGGCTTAGATTCCCCTTCCAAGGCTCAAACTTTAGAGGAGAAGTTTATCAAATGAGAATGAGATTTTCTTTTCTTTTCTTTTTCTTTTTTTTATTATTGAATGATGCAAAATCCTTTTTTATTTTTATTTTAAAGAAGAAGAAGAAGAAGAAGAAGAAGAGGAGAAGTTAGGAGAGAATCAAATGGATGGGTTTTCAGGGTCTGAATGATCAATGTTGAAGTCTTTTAGAATTGTGGGAATTTTAACCTTTCTTTAAATTGATTATTCAACTCAGTTTAAAGGCACAAAAGGGTTGCCCTCAAGAACATTTGAGAGCCTACAAGAGCAGACTCCAATTAACCGTGCGTTTTCTTCTACCATAGGGTATTATCCCTTCCCTTAATTGCTTGTGAGTTTGCATTTGTGTCTATTAATTAAGGTAAAAAGAAATCTTCATATGTTAATACTAGTTGATTAAACATTACAAAATGAATAATTATCGTATCCAACAATACTAAAAAGTCCACACATATCTATTTCATATTTCATAAATATATATATATATATATATATCTTAACAAGATATATATGTGACAATATTCTAATTTTAGTTGTAAAATCTATAAAATGTTATAATATTAGAAGTCGTATACGTAGGTTTATTAAGATGGAATGTAGTTGAGTTGAAAGTCAAGAACTTGTGTAAGCAGTAGTCCTACAAACACTTCGAAATTGAGCCAGCAGGGAGCAGGCCATGATAGCCAATGCGCCGCGAGTTACTGCATCAGATAGGGAGCCCTCGTCTGCTAATGGAAGTAACCAATGCGGTCCACATCAAGAAAGATTATACCAAACCCTGAAAATTTTCTAGGGAAAAGCAGAATCCAAACATGTGATATCCGACAAACCCTTGTCAAATTACACACTAATTTTTTATGTCATTGCATTGACTTGGAGCACCCCTCCCTCACCCAGCACTTTCTCGAGTAAAGTTGACCAGGCAGTGTATGTCATATCAGCCCCAACCACCCAGCACCCCCCCTTTAAGAGTCTAGAGCTCGGTAGAACCAAGCTAATTAAAACCTGAAATGTCTTCAAACTTGAAAGGTAGATGCTAGAAAGTCATGGGAAATCTTTTAATTTGTTTTTCAAGCTAACATGGTGGTGGTGGTGGTGGTGGTGGTGGTGGTGGTGCCTAGCTACTTTATCCAACTGAATTCTGCCACAGCAACTGCATAGCCATTATCACACATGCTGAACATGTACTCACGTTATGATGATGATGATGGTTCTTATCCAAATTGGCAGCCACCCAAGAGGTAAAGCAACTCCCCCCCTCCCTGTTGACTTGCTATCAACAAAGATTCTTTTGCTGCCCTTTGTATGTTGCGCTCGTGCAACAAAGTTACTTAAAAACTTTGGTCCTTTGTCCCCCTTTCCATCTCTTCTCTAAATTTGCATAGTAAATATTCAATTGTTATTAGTATTTTTTTTTTCTTTCTTTTGATTAATTATATAATAGCTCTAACTTTTGTGACTATGGCAGCAATCCCCACATGCACCATCTGCTTGCCCCCCACTAGGGTGGTCTGCAAAAGAAAGTGGTTTTCCCTTTGTTTTTAGTTGTTGAAGCTCAAAATTCAAAAATACTAGTATGTAATATTTTGGATGAGTGTTGAGCTCTTTTCCTTTGTTTTTTTGTTTTCTATTATTATTATTATTATTATTATTATTATTATTATTATATATTTTTTGGGGTGTCCCTGTTGCCTGTTCTGGTCGTTTGGGTTTTTACTTTATTAGTCATCAAAAGTTACTGCAATATGAGAAATGTCACATATCTTTAAAGAAGAGAGGACGGAAAGACCTGAAGATACGGTTCATGAAGCGATTGTGACCTTCCTTTTGTCCATTCCTCGAAGGGATCTGAAGATATTGGTGCCGATGATGGAATCCCCTCCATACCTTTTCCTTCTATATACTGTACTTCTTTCGCCTTAGGGCTCCTCCTACCCTTTTCTTTTTCTCTTTTCAGGATGCAACATTAATATTTGGCCTGGAAATTCTCAATCTAGAGAAAAAGATGAAACCCAATAAAGGGCACAAAATTTTAAACTCTCAAAGAATCTGAAATGGATGGAGTAAGCATAAGATACCAATCCCCATTTGTATATTATCTTGAGATATAGATGGGAGAGAGAGAGAGATTGATGCTTTGAACCTGCTCAAATCGGGCTTATTAGCTGATGCCAAGCTTATATTATGACAAGAAAACAAACAAGAGACAAGAAAAGATAGCTCAATCTTTTTCCTCCAACCGAGAAGCGAAGATGAGGATGGAAAAAGGTCAAAAAGTTGTAATCTTGTTGGAGGAAATATCAATTTCATCAAGTCAAAAAGATTTAGATCTCTTTCACTTGTATGAGTGTGGGATATAGAGAGCAGCAATGGTGGCCTATTGTATCAATTTTGTATTGAGCAAAACCTCCACTCTCTCTCTCTCTCTTATATAATTTTGGTGAAGTCAGACAACAGACCAGATAGACCTATGTAGATTGATATTAAAATGCAACACTTTGAGGCATTAGCTTTCCTAGGCAAATGTAAAATTAATGTACCATGATCATGATTCGAAAGGAGAATTAAAAAAATTAGTAATATGATGCGGAGATAGCGGTGCTTATTTAAAGGGATTATAAAGCAGAGCCATAAGAGAATATATAATATATATTCCAAGCATAAGCATATGTTACATCTTGGCATATAGCTTTAAACCTAGGGTTTCAACAAATGTTAATTAATTACTATTTTTTAATCTTTGTAATTGATTAAGTTCGAGGATAATTGAATTCGTAAAATTATACAAATTTAAAGTCGTGATTGTGATGATGATTAATAATTTTTAATTCTATAATTAATAAAAATTTCCACTTTTCAAAAATTGTGAAGCTGAGCAAGCATGCATTGCATTGCATTGCATTTAGTTCTGATCATGTTTTTCTTGTTTTGTTTTTGACAAAACAAGCTGCTGTCTCCATCCCCATTTGGAAAACCAGGAAACTGCCAATATGAAGTTGAGAAGTTGAGGGTGAAAATAGGGCCCCATTTTAGCTTTAATTAACTATCCTGTTTAAAGTTTGAGACAAGCCCTATAATTGCATTCCCACTGCCACTTGTCACATGGGGTTTTTGTAATCCCTTTCCCTCCCACTTGCCAAAGATGCTTAAGACAAAGTCTCCCATCGACATGGGACTGTAAGCATAGACATAGCCGACGCCCATCTCCATTTACCAAGTCTTGTCTAAAAGACACCCAACGACATATCCCTTGCTACTTGGCGGATAAGGGATTATTCATAATAATCAAAATTCAAACCATAACAAAATCTATCAAATTTTTTATTCCGTGTTTTAAATCAATAAGATTAATGACATTTTGATTAACGACATTTTTATTACATTGAAATCCATGGGATAGTGACGCGAGTAACTCATTGCAGGGCATAAAAAAAAGTAATGCATATAAACATTTGATTGTCAATAGGAGCAAACAAAACCCTATAAAACTAAAGGACTTGTTCCCAAACATTACAAAAATAACCTGAACACAAAACGTGATAATCTCACTGTAATTAATTAATCATTAATAATAAAGATCTGTTTCTTTTCTTTTTTTTTCTAATCTTCTTGGAAAAAGAAGCTGAATTGTAAACAAGTGAGGGTGGTGCAGCCCCAAAGAGAGAGAGGGATGAAGATTTTTTTTTTTTGGGTTTTGGCGATAGGGTTGCCTTGGAATTATGAGTGGTCCATGATCCCTAAAGTTGTAGGCTTTGAAGTTCTTAAATGAGAAAAAGAAAGTTTGATATGTGGGACATTAGGGGCTTTAAGGGCGTGGTCTCTGCTTCCCATAAAATCCAATATCTTTTCCAATCTCTTTCTTCTAATTTCTAGTAATATTTCTTTTCCAAATTAATTTTTTTAAATGATTGAGATCTATCCATTTGTATCCCTTTATGATGTCAATAAAACCGTTAAATATATATGCATACATATATATATATGTATGCGTAATTGTCTTTTTTTTTCGTACTATTTATAATAATAATCATTTTTTCTAAAGGATGTATCATCATATTTTTTGAAATATATATTGTATGAAGATGACATCATATAAGTTGAAATATTGTTATCAATAAAATTTAGCACTCTCCATCCCATTGCAATGATAAAAATCAAATTATTTATTTTAATTAAATAAAAAAAAGAATTCAAATTTAATTCTTTTAATAATTTAAAACACGTATTTATTGTTAGAAAAATCACTTTGAACATATACCAATAAAAAGTTTTGCATTCGAACATTTGACTTATTAGTTGATGTATCATCTACTCGCTTAAAGAGTAAGGTTCTTCTTTCCCAATTCCAAAAAAAAAATAATGAAAAGTATTAAAAAATTAAATGCAATAATAAGATTCTCTTGGTAAAATCAAATTCATGTAATTAGTTTTTATTTCCTTTATTCATTGAGAGTTTTTTTTCCCATAATTGAATGCAATAATAAGATTAATAATAATAATTGTGGTAATTTATGGGAAAGGTGTGGGGCCTAAAGAATGATAACTTAGAGTTGTACTTGTACTCTTACTAGTGGTCCTTAAATTACATCATCATAAATCATAAATGGTATAAAAAAAGATAAATTAAAATTAAAATTAAAATTAAAAATGAGATAATTATAAACAAAATAAAATAAATTTAAATGAGAAAAGGTCAAAAAAATAAGAGGGAGTAATAAATTTAAAAAAAAAAACAAAAAGGGGTGGGAATGGTGAACAGAGAAAGAAGGATTTGATTCAAGTACAAACGGTCCCCGCCCACTACACCGTATTTCAATATAATACATGAACCCCGATAACAGGTTCAACCCAAAGGAGAATTGCCTTTTTTAAGCTTTTTTTTTTCTTTTCTTTTTTATTCTTTAATTAAAATTTTGTCGAGACACTCTTTTAAGTTTGACATAAAGTGGCATTTGGTACTATACAATACAATGTGATTACAGATAATGTGATTGCAAGTACTGTAATTGCAAACAATGTGATTACAGTGTTTGGTATACAAATAAAATAATGATTAAAATGTAAAAAAAATAACATTGCAGCATTTGGTTTACAAGTATTTTGCTGGAAATATAATGTTAATTTTCAAATTTATCCCTATTTATTAAAATACAAGTTTAATATACTTCTATTTTTTATTATTAATTTTTATATAATATCATCTCTTAAATATATTTTTAATGTCATATATTTTATTTTCATTTTTATTATCATCATATTTTTTATTTTTTAATATAATTTTTATATTATATAGTTTATTTTAATTTCTTTTACCTATATTATATAAAATTTAATTTCTTATATTTTATTTTATTTTAATTTCTAATTCTTATATTATATATATATTTTATTTTAATATTTTTTTATTTTAATCATAATATTATAAAATATTTTTAACAAAGTAATAAAATTGAAGGGTAAAATGTCTTTAATAATATTACAGAGTGCAATGTAATGTGATTGCATTGGTTTTGAATCGCAATCATATTATATCCCTTGACTGTAATGTAACTATATTGCAATCTTACATTGCAGTGGTCTGTTACAAAACAAATACTGCAATGTAATTTAATTTAATACATTGCAAAAAAAGTGCTCTCACTTCCCTCATACCAAACGCTACTTAATTGTGATGGATTGGAACTTAAGCTTAACCCTTTACGGTCAACTCTAAATATAGAGCTTTAAGTCTATAAATTACGAGTTCACATTTTTAACTTAAAAAACATACTTGATAATAGTGAAAGATATATATTTATACATCCAAAACTCACTCCATCTCTTACTAATGTGATTTATGACAATAATACTCATAAAAGTTCTTAAACTATTAAGTAAAGTTCAAATAAGTTCATATACTTTTATTGTATTTAATCAAATTCTCATACTTTTATTTCGAGTCTAATAAATTATTGTATTTTTTATTTTGAGTCAAATAAGATTAACTTAGTCAAAATATCATCTTATACCATATGATGTTGATATAGCATGCTAACATTTTAGAATTGATAATAATGTGATATGTTAACATATTACTATTAATGATGAAATATGATAATTTGACATGATACATCAATGTCATATTAATGATATATAGATATAAAATGTCAATTAGTATCTTAATTAATAGCAATTAGTTTTTTTTAGTGAAAAATAATAATTAGTTAATCATTAATTATAAGAGATTATTTTATTTAAAATGAAAATATAAAAACTTGATTGAATACTATAAAATAATAAAAACTTATTTAAATTTTCTTGAATAGTTTTGGGGTTTATTTGTGTATTATGTCATTAGGTTTCAATCTTTTTTTTCTTTTTTGTGAATATTTGATTTAATAATACATATTTAAAAAATGAAATTAGAATATTTTATTTGATTCAAATCTCCTTTCTTTAATATTTTTTTTCTTAAAATCATCTAAAATTTAGTTATATATTCATAATAATATCATCAACTTAATTTTTAGGTAATTCAATCATTTGAGTATCTTTATGATTCATCATTTCCGTCAATTCGTCACTGTCACAATCGCTTATTCATGCATTCTATTTAATTAAAAAAAAATGCAAAGATATGTAATAGTTTCTTGAGAGACTTTGATCGGTATGAAAGTTGAAATTTAAGTGAAAAATTTCAAATATTGAGAAAGGAAATTAAGATTATGAATTTTTTATTTAGAATTTCAGCAGTTAATTGATCATAATTGGATTATTACCTGCATTACTGATTTATTCATCAAGATCAATTGATATTTACATGGAAATTTTTTAATCTTTAGATATTAACAAAAAAAAAGTCATTAATTATATCATATTGACATATTCCATTAAATCAAACCTCCATATTTATTCAGTAAGATCAATTTCAATTGAAATTAATTAATTTATTAACATGCTATACTTTTAATTTAAATAAAAAATTATGAACTTGACTATTTTTTATTTTTTAAATGTAATAACAAATTAACAATATCTTTTTTTTATCAGATTAATGATAAAATTTAAAATATTATTTTATAATTTTATTAAGATTTTAAAAAATTTACCGATGTATTAAATAATAATCCGATGGAGATTAAAATCTCATCTTCTTTGGAAGAGTGTCCTGATTCATAGAAATTGGGCGTGGAAACCCTAATTAATGAAAGCATCGTGTACTTCCTAGAGCCGCTCAAAGAAAGGGAGAGCAAATGAGAGAGTGTCACGTCACCAATGGTACGATAAGACAGTTATACCCTCGAAAGGCAATCAATCTGATTGGTCCATACTGGCGGTTGTACTAACATCAGCCCAAAACTGGCAGTAGGGAGTAACTGGTAAACCCCATACACTAAACTTGTCTCCCCAGATGACGCAGTCCAATCAGCCCAATTCCCAAGAAGACGCCAGGGCAAAAGACCACAAGCGGACAAAGGTGTCCGGGTCCCACATCCACCACGATCCGACGGTCAGGAATGGTTTCCGTCGACGGCCAGAAATGAATCAGAGGTCACTGGACCCCCATGAAAGCGACATGTAAACTCGAACAATCCCAAGCGACCAATAAGTGTTGAACACACACGCACACATACACTCTCTCTTCGCTTTCTCGAAAAAGCTTCGTGCACTCTTTGTCTTCCCCCCAAAAAAAAAAAAAGAAAAGGGAAAAAAAAACCAATGTAAATTATGGGAGTATTTTTATTGTTAGAATAATAAAAAAAAAAGGGACATAAGGCGAAAATTGAAGTGAAGTGACTCTCTTTTTCAGTACTTTTGAAGTAATTCTGTCTATATATATGCAGTGGGAGGAAGGGTTGTTGAGTGTTTGCCCCTATCTTCAGTGTTCCAACTTTCTCTGTCTCTTTGTCATTTAAGATTTTGCTGTTATTGTATGTTTGATTTTGAGTTCGAGTTTTGTGTTTGATGTGTGTCTCTTCAACGAAACTGTTGGATTTGTAGTTCTGTGAAAGAAAAAAGAAGGGTGTGAATGACAGTTGGGTACGTGTTACCGACACCTGTACGTTCTGCATGAGAGAGAGAGAGAGAGAGAGAGAGCGAGAGAGAGAGAGAGACATGGAAAGAGAAAGAGAAGTGAATAAGACTAGTGGATGATGATGAAGGGAGAAGATAGAGAGAAGGGTTTCTTCTTGTTCTTGTTTTCGTTTTCGTTTTGGGGGCATTTCTATGATATTTCTTCCTTAAGATTCATACTGGGTTTGGACTTGGTTTTAGTTTGGTATGAATAAAAACCCTAAAATCGTTTTTGAAGTTCTCCATTCCTTACTGAAAACGGCATGGATCGTGGATTTTAGGGTCTTACTTTTGGTACCTTTTCCGTAAATGGGTGTTACTGTGTTCTCAGATCTGACTCATTCCTTTTATTTTTTCTTTCTTTTGGGTCTATGTGTAACTGTTGTTTCTTCGTTTTGGTAAATTTTTGTGTGGTTGGTCTGTTTCCTTGTATGGGAATACGCTTTACCCTTTCATTCTTTACTCTTCTTCTTCTTCTTTCTCCTTCATCATCTTCTTTGTTCTTGTATTCTCTCATTCTTGGGACATAGAAATTGACAGAAGAGAGTGAGCACACAGAGGCACTTGTATAAGTCTATACTTTTGCTTTTGCGTGCTCACTTCTCTTTCTGTCAGCTTCCAGTGCCGGAATTTGATCATCCTTTGTTGGTCACCTCTTGGCGAGTTTTGTTCCATTCTCACTCTCTTCTCGTTTCTCCCCTTACTTCCTTACTTTCCCTTCTCTCTCTCTCTCTCTCTCTCTCTCATTCTTGACTCTGGGAGTAGTTTGAACGCGACGGCAGTGAAGATACTCTATTCGAAGAGGAATATGGGTGTGCCTACTGATGATCTTTTCTGTGTCTTTTCTTTATTTCCCTACAGAGCTTGCTCTCAATATGAGCAATTTATGCCTTTAAATCTATTTATTTATATACAATTAATATCTCCAAAGCGTGGCTTTTGATGTTATTTACTGTTGGGGTACGCCTGATTACTGTGCGGATTTAGCGTCAAAACTATGAATAAACATGGGACCATTTACGATATACATAGCCTACTTAGTAGCTAGTTAGTATGGTCCTCACTCAACAGACCCCTTCCCTTTCTCTTTTTTCTTCAGTGATTTGCTTCTTGTTTAGTACTATCTCCTTCATGTTTTTTCCCTTTTTATTCCTTCGCATGCAATCATATATTCACTCAGAGAAATTTTTGTCCTGATTGGAGTTTGCTCTCACCTAAATCTACCAGAATCAGGCTGTTTTACTACTCTCAGCTTGCAAATTAGTATAACCCTATCCTTGTAACAATAACGGTTGCTTGTTTTACTGCCTGCTGATGGATGCTCTCCAAGTTGTGTTTTTTTGTGCAAATTTAGTCAAAATTGATTCATTTCCCAGATTTCCAACTTCTGATTTGACAGTGTATTTGCCTGTTCTTCCCTTGTGAATTGATGATTTAGTGAGTTCAGATGACAAAAAGAGCATCGGGGACTAGGATTTAGGGCGTGTGATGATGAGTTTTCATCAGCGATTTTCCGCATCTGTTTTCTCTCCTGCTTTTTTTGATGTTCCTTTTGCAGGTAGGCAGGCATTTGAGTTTTGTAACTCTCTGGATGGAAGTTTTGGTATTAACTCTTTCATCTGTCTTGTTTATGCATACTGTGTTCAAGTCTTTATTATTTCTCGTACCTCCTTTAGCTTTTAGTTCTATATCAGATTGCATTAAGGTAAAGAGTTGCATGCAATCAACAATTTTCGAACTATAAGATTATGGTTTCTTTTGGGAAATGAAAACATTCCACTTACCTGGTGCATGTGTTTGTATTTTTGTTGATTTTGAAACTAAAGTAATACTTGGTTCTGCCTTGTTTGAATGATTGCTTCCTTTGTATGTTAGAATGTATCTCAAGGTTGGGAGTCCTGGCAAAAACTAGTAGTTTGCCTCGTAGGATGCCTCTGTTATTTATGCCTAATTATATTCTATATCTGATACCGGATTTACTTGTCAACTGATATCAGAAAAAAGGTGAATTGCATTTCCCATGTGGTTAAGTTGATCATTTCATGCAACTGATTGGTATTTGACATCTTACCTTGATTTCAAGGTAAGTGTTGTTTTCTCAATAGTTCTAATGGAGATAGTAATTATTCTTTTTTTTTAATAGTTTAATTGACTCTTGTTGGTGCTAGACAGATATGTTGTCCTTGATTACACATGCAATATTATACATTCATTAAGGATGCTATGTAATTATTTGATTTAAACAGCATGAAATTGATGAAATTGTATTCTCTATTCTTCTTCTTTGTATTTTTTTGTTAAATTCTGATGAGATATGTTGACTACTTTGTGTTTACCTGCAGATAAAGGTAAAGCCTTTTATCCATTCAACAGTTTTTGAATGGTATAGTAATCTGGTGCATCGATGTTTTGAATCAATCGATCCGATTCTCAGGTTTCAAATCCTTCCCTGACAATGTCGAAAAGAGGAGGATAAGCTCTTTACAAATATGTGACAGTGAAGGCTTTTTAATTATAGTGTTTGTCTTCATCTAGGAAAAATATAACAGATATATAGCCAGTTGTATTTAATTGATTGATGAAAGCAAAAGGTTTTGGTCCATACAAGATCCTGTAGGCATCAGCATAAGCTGTTAGTAATATTTGTTTAACTATTTTTTTTGTGTTTATAAAAAATTTATAATAAAAAAAAGAAGAAGAAAGATTGGTTTATTCCAATGTAGCTCTCTGAAGCTCGAATTCTTTCGATAAAACAGCCTTGGATGCTTCATATATTATTCGACAGATTTGGTTAGTTCATACATAACTGGCTAAATCAAGAGAATATGTTTCCAGGCCTTATGCACATGTTTCAGAAGATATTATACACTGGTCATATCCTAATTGTAATTTATAAATAAACTGCAGGAGATCGTAGAACGATGATATGTTTAAACTTAATTCTGATTCGAAGGTTTTTAGTTAATATATTAATTGATTATAGTATATTGTGCTTGAATTAAATGGAATGCAGTCGTACATGATCAATTGTATCAATTTAACCATATGCGGTTACTTTTTGCAGGGTTTGTATACCATTGGCAAAGCCTTGCCCATGTAATCCACCTCCTAAGCTAGTCTAATTATTTTTCTCTTTAATAATCCCTTTTTATCTACTCCCTGGAAATTATGATATGATTTGCCTATTTTCTTTCAGCCTTTCTGTTATTCTTTCGTAATATTTCCTTTTGTTCTCTAGAAAAAGGATAATTGATGATAGTTGAAGCCTTGAATTTTTTCCCAACTATATCTGTTTGCGTTACCAAACGCCCGATTGTTGAAATTTTCTGCATTTATTTTGTTTTACTACACTTCATTTGCTCCAACCATCATTTTACTAGCCAATACCATTCAGTTCTATTCTTCATTGTTGTTTTAATAATATTTGCTTTGGTAGTGCAGCTCCTTTGGATGAATTATCTGCCCTCCTTTAGTCGTTTGATCAAAGTATAATTTGGTGCTACGGGGTATCATACACCAATGGTACCATCATGACCTCCTCAAATTTGGTTCAAGGGCTTCAAAACAAGTAAGAAAACCATTGAAAAGCAATTTTTTATGCATTCATAGTTTTTTAGGGGTAGGGAGGGCAATGAAATTGGTTTTGATGTGGCCCTCCTCTCTAACAATGCTATACATTCTTGCTGAATTAAAGATTTCCTAGTTATAATGGTGCCAAAAGCATGGGAGAGTTTTCTATGTAATTGACAATTTGTTCTAATTAAGATTAATTATTTGAGAGTTTGAGTGATTGAATTCTTGAACTAGGATGAAGAGGTGCAACTATGTTTCCGTAGTCAAGGCTTAGAATTTATTCTTCTAAGTGGCATAGAGAGTAATGTTAATTAATACATGAAGTATAGATAGTGGTTTTGGATTATATGTATGTCGGTCTGTATGTGTTTGTGCGTATGAAGTTCGAGAGGGAGAAGAAGGAGGTAAACTTTAATATTTCTGAAAAATGTTGACAACCATTTACCCGAGCCTTTATTGATTTCTCTATGATAAACAAGGATACCAATTTACTCATTTCCCTATGAATAACCAAGCTAGATGTATGGGCTACTTTATTTGAGTGGTTTTCTTTGCTTTTGCAGCTTTTATGCTTAGTGCAATGAAAGTTATTTTGTATTTTTTCACCCTCCAATTATAAAAACCCACAAATGACAATGGGACTTTATATTTGGTCAAAATTGTGGGATCCTCAATGTCAGCTTATCTGCATATCCAGCTAGACCTGCTTTTAATTCTTACAAAACCATGCAACTTTTGTCTTCGTCCTTACCGGAATCCATTTTGGGGCAATATGGCAGTGTGAATGCAGCTCTTTTTGGATGTACTGAAACAGCTGGTGTAAAATGAATTGATGATCTGTTGGCAATATCAATGATAGGTGCTATTCTTTCTGTTGTGTACGTGGACAGCATTAAAAATGGGCAGCTTCCCCCCTTTAGTGTTTTAAGAGAGCTCTTTACATTTTGACTGTGATGCATCAAATTGATTTTGTTGCATGAAAAGGGAGACATTGCACTTATTGATACATTCTCCTGCAATTTTCAATCATGAAAATTCAAATTGGTAAGAGTTATTCAAACTTTTGAACTCTCTTAAAGAGATTAATCACATGAATCTATGATTAATTCATTGGACGCAGGATGTTGCCGCTCAGGAGTGTGAAAGATGGAAGTGTATATGTGGAGCTATAATTCGAGTTTTGGACCATCTTCTTGTGACTTAATCTGAAGGTACAAAAATTTAATAGGTGACTATGTCCTGAAGTATTCCCTATTTGCATTTATTTATATAATTTACTGGTACCTCCCTTATGATGAAGTCAAACACCCTGGAGTGGATGTAGCCGAGTTTAGGCAAATTTCTTATTGGACATTGATTGATGCCAATTATGGAAATAGGGAAAAGCACAGAGGAAAGCTACTGTGAAAAATTAACAAGTTATGGTCTGGAGATCAGAGGCCTTTAACTATTAGGTTGTGTGGTTCTTATTTACTTAAACCTTAACCAAGAGAACAAAAGTTTTGGCTGGGATGGATGGTCTATATTGGTCCTATTCCTCACAATGTTTCTCATGTTTACAATAGTTGAAACTTAATAATGTATGAAGATGTGAACAAATCCATTATTGTCCACGAAGGTACGCAATGTTTGCATGCTGTATGGCCTGAATTCTTGCAAATGAATTGCTACACTTTAATTAAAATATTTGTACCACTTTCTTCTTCTTTTCTTTTTGGCAATTAAAGATGGGTATATATGTATATAATATAACTTTGGTGGAGTACATTCTAAATCTTTTGGATAAGATACTTATTAGCATATATCAATTTGAATCTTGTCTAGAATAGGATTATAATATTATGAGAGTCTGAAACTATTTCTTTACTTACCTTGCAAGTACTTGATCCCTCTTTGGCTCTTCTAAAGTACCTTTTTTGGGCAATCACTTCAGCTAATATCAATTTAATATCATGCTTGTTTTCGACGGTAAACTACATTTAAATAGTGATTGGCCTCTAAATGTAGGTTTCGTAAGGAATTAGAAGGTTTAGGAGAATGGAGGAAAAGGGAAAGGGGATCCTCCTCTAAGGCTGCATATGTAGAGATGTTGAGCTTCTAGTTTCTTCATTATATAACTAGTGCATTTTCTAGAAAATCATTTTACAGGAGAAAATTTTGATAGCTTTATCATGAACTTGACATTCATTAAGAACTGCAAAGAACTCAAGGATTATAAAGTCCCTACTCTTCCTGTATGGGCAAATTAACATTAACCATATGCGATTGCTTGATATTCAAGGACAAGGCACCGCTTAATTAGAAATGTTTTCTTTTTATGAGCAAAAGTAATGAAGACTTGTACACCTGTTGGGTTCCTTTTGTTTCAAAAAATTTGTCTGTCTGATTATCCAAATCTGTATTGGAATTCTTCTTTATCCAAATCAAGGACATTAGCTAATACATATTCTCATATAGGGGTTGCCTATTGTTTTCTCACATCTAGGCCACTTTATCATGGCTGGAATTTGGAAGCATCAGACATACCTTCTGGTATTTATAACCGATGTCTAGAAAATGTCTGGACAATTGCATGTGCTTCATGCATGTTACCTGTATACGTACAGTGCTAAAGATTAATGTAGTGGCAGCATACATTTGAAGATGGAATGAAGAAAAAGAAATTAAACTACAAATTTTGTGGGGTTTTCCTCGGAATCTACTTAGTTACTGCGAGTGAAATTTAGGCTTCCTCAAGTTGTTGGAATGAAAATATTGTGCAAATGTTGTGATTTATTTTACAGTGGATAATTCGACTGTTTATATAGTACTTTCGTTTCTGTTGCAGGAATCAAACTTTATGAAGGCAGAAAGAACATTTGACAACGCTACTAGTCAAGCACAAGACTTGAGAAGGTATTAGGTAGTTATAAACTTTCAGTTTTAACTCCCGTAAGATATATCCAAGATGAAGCATCGAAAAAGAAGAATCGGAGATGATTGGTCTCTATTAGATCAAAGTGCTGTTGTTGACTATATCGAATTCTAAAGGCAATTGTTCCAAAAGAATTTGCCTGTTTGCTTTTGCAGCAAAAAGTTGTAATAATCATCAGATCAGTCATGTTAGGATGATGAATGGAAGTTCTTTTTAGATGCATTGGTACAATTTTACCCAACAGCGTAAATCAAATGCCCAGAAATGAGAAATTGTGTTCTCTTTTTCTTAAAGAATATGATTTGTGCAATTTCTCTAGTCTTTACTTATCAGATGTTAGCTTTAGTGAAGGAATAGATATTAGGGAAGTGAACTCAGTCTGCCTAGGGGTATGTGTAAACCATATTATAGCATAGAAATCGGTTCGACCTGTAGCCAAGGTGACCTTGTACACTTTGATTCAATCTGAGACAAATGCTGATGTTTGCAGGATTGTCTGAAACCCCATGGCAGGCGCACGCGTTCGTAGTTGGGTGGGGCCGTGAAGCTAAGAAGCCATTGATTGCAGGATTAATTGAAGGTTATATCTATTACAGTTGAATCTGGATGTTACTTGGTGTGACCTCACATTAGCTCGAGTGGTGGAAAAAGGTTGTTGCCCATGAATCCAGCTGTGTTGTTCTTCAATGTCTTGTAAGAGAATAAGATGCAAAGGAATGTGTGGATAGCAAAAAACACATGGTTGTACGACTTGTGGGACTATTGCACAAAGAAAGACTAAAATTGCTATCTCGATCATGTCTTCCTCAAGGCGAGGCACGGCAATCAGACTAAAATTGCTATCTCGATCATGTCTTCCCCAAGGCGAGGCACGGCAATCTGTTGGCATTGAGATATTCTGCCTTCCAGTTTATGGTGAAAATGATTTGTTAAGGGTAGAAATTTTCTAGCTTTGAACATTCTGCTCTTTTAACCCTTTTTCCTGTAATCGATATCAGGGATGGATTTATGACTGAATAATCAATATTCAGAAAAGCTGGTGCACCTTGACAACTAATAAGGGTTTACAAATAGCAAATAACTACCCATTCTTTCATATTCAAGTACAATATTACATGGTATCAAAGGGTTAGGAAACGCTAATTCACCAATTCTTTAACAGATGCAAGAGGCTTGCTAGTCAACATCTTCTACATCTTCTACAGTGTGAAGTAGGTTGACCTCCATAGCTGTGTAATGTTACTCTTACATGGACGATTTACTGGTTCTTAGAGAGCGCCCCAGCTGCAAACAGCAGATTCCTTCTGGAAAACTGCCCCCAACATGATGAAGTTCAATTAGTATATGATTCGACTACCTTAGTAGAAAATGAGATAAGTTGCATAGAAGGTGGAAATAGATAAGCATATGAAGGGGATTACCCGCAAACTATAAACTGGAGTAAGCTTGGTTGGCAAGGTTTTCAACGATCTTAGTCTGTTTGGATTTCCACTCCTGTTGATTCAAGGCCATATTTACGACATAGAATATATAAAAGTTACCAGATGAGACTCTATCAAACAAGCAAATTGCTCCACTTGTGAAACTTACTTTTCTTCATTCTTTGGGACCTTTGTGCTTGTTGTTACATCCCACAATTTTACAGTGCAATCAGCAGATCCAGATGCCAGAAGTGAACCTTCACAACTGAATGTCCAGCAACAAGAACGTTAAGAAACTGAAAGGTAAAAAAACTTGCTTTACAAGGGAATTTCAAGACATAATTTTAAAATTTAGGAGAAAGGTTTTCCACCTGAAAGCAAGCGTCCACACACACGAGCTGTGACCCATCAAAGGTGTAACGCAGCGTCCACTAGACAGGTCCCACATCATGATTGTGCCATCTTCATCACCAGATGCCATATATCGACCGTCAGGTGACATTGCTAATGACAAAATCATACTCCTATGACCAATGAAAATCCGAACACATTCTCCACTTTGCACATCCCACAATCTAACTGTTTTGTCACTAGAGCCAGTGGCAATATAGTTGCAGTTGGCATGCCATTGCACACACTGAAATATGATGGTTGAAATAATTGTGATTGGTTTGAAATATGATACAGGATCAAATAAGAGCAAGGGATTTTCTTTTAAAAACAATTAGAAAGCTCTGAAAAATATGTACTTTATTCCCATAGGGAAAAAGGGTACCCTGCTAGAAATCAAATGATGCAACTTCCATTTGTGGTCTTGGACCTACTAGAAAGATTGACTACCTAGTTGATAATAAAATTTACAATAGCATATGAGAGAAAGAGATAAGACTACTTACATCGACATCAGACAAGTGCCCTGCCATTATCCTCATAGGTTGTATTTTATCCATCGACCAAATCCTTGCTGTTCGATCATGCGAAGCACTGGCAAAATAGTGTCCTACAGGACTAAACTGCAGCAGCAGACAAGGCACATCAAATTGTATGAGAGGCACAAAGATAAAGAGATCTCAATCCAAGGAAGGAAAGGTGGGAAAAACTTTAGAAATGGTAGATATTATCAAACATCCGTGGAAGATCAGTCATACCTGAACATCCCATACAGGATAATTATGACCCTTGTAGCAAACAAGATTTGCATTTAGTTCTGTGCTCCACAGGCGAACTGCAACAGATCAGTGTTTTTAAGGTTGCAAGAAGTTTGGATGCAGAATATTAAAATAAAAGGAAAAGGAAGAAACAGAGATAAGCAGGAAGAATCCCAATGAGAATGCAATAGAGTATAATATACTTGTTGTATCTGCAGAAGAGGAAAGAATAAAATCCCCAAGAGGACTAAAGTTGGCTGAATAAACTGGTCCTGAGTGACCCTGCAACAATGTATAGGATCTTTTCACACCATTTGGTCCCACAACATGTTTACTTGAAGTAGAATCATTTTCACCCTGCAAAATAGCTGACACCAGCACTATTTTGTAACAATATCTGTATGGACTTTAGAATACCTCAGTCAAACAGAATCATAAATGGGCATATTAGAATTGAAGCTGAAAAGATTTCCTAATATAGTTTGGCTACAACTTCAAGAGACACTGAAGCCGTCAAGGGGGAGGCAAATAAAAATATTTTTGACTTACAACTGCCAGCTTGCTGGCCCAGCTTTGCCATATCCCAAATCTGTGAAAAACAAATCAAATTAGCAACCAATATGTTTCCCGACAAAAAAAAAAAAAAGGCAACCAATAAAGCAACAATTATATATAGGCAAGCTATGACGTAAGATACCACCTTCAATGACGAGTCTGAGAATCCACCAGCAACCAAAGACCCATCATGCGAAATTGATGAACAGTTCAAACTAAGACAGGTTAAATAAGATATAATAAGTTGCTGAAGACATTAAATATCAAGATGACCATTAAATCACCCAAGTCATGGACATTACCCGTTATGTGTGTTGAGAAAAGTGTAAAAGCTGACAGATGGCAATGCAACACTACTCAACTGTACACGGTTTCTTAAGTCCTCAAGAATTGACTGTTCTACCTCTGTTGGCCTGAAGCAATCATTAAAATGTCAATTTAAGGAAATAACATGCAGCACATGCACAGGCACAGATATTCATCCTAAGTCCCCTTCTGCATGACAGGTTATTTCACAAACATTAGTTGGTAGGAACAGGAACAAATAATACATATCAGACAAATACAGAGATTTTACCTGTTACCATGTTAGAGTAAAATGGTTGTTGGCAAGAATAACTAAGAGATTTCTCGAAGCAAAAATTACATCAAAATCTATACAAAGCATACCTAACTTTTGTTCACATCCAT
Source organism: Theobroma cacao (assembly GCF_053813885.1). NCBI lineage: Eukaryota > Viridiplantae > Streptophyta > Magnoliopsida > Malvales > Malvaceae > Theobroma > Theobroma cacao. Next base: position 886,170 of record NC_142647.1, read on the forward strand.
ATACTTTTTTCCATTAAGAACTTGTCATAACAAGCATGCTAATACAAAAAAGGGTGACGCCCAAGCACTTTCTCCGCTCACACAAGCTTTTCTTTCTTTTCTTTGTTTTTTTGTTATTTTTACGAAGAGCGTAGAAAAGAACATTGCCAATTCTGTGATTATTTAAGTTCAGTAAAAGTTTAGCACACTACATTAAGTATCAATCCAACATCTGATGAAGATAATCAAAAGAGGGAATCACTGAAAATACATTACTGGCAAAGGGAGCTCTGGTTTTACTCGGGGTGCAGTGGAGGTGGTGTTAGCCTCAGGGCGAGCACTTTTTGCTGTTGCACTAGCAGCTTTGTCCTTTTTCAACTTTTTAGTTGAAGCACCTTGCTTTCCACCTTCAACTGATCTTTTCTGAACAAGAAACAGATAGGGCAAAATTAAAGAACAAAGAACTGAAATTTGAGTGCATCAAATAGTAAACTTGATAATCACTTACAAATTTACACAAGTAAAATATATACATTCAAATGCTGAAAGGAAAATAGGTAATTGTTACAAGTATTTAAGCAAATACATACCTTAGTCTCATCTACATCCCCCTCTTTGTTCTCCCCTTCTGTCTTTTCAGAATCTGAAAGCAAACCTCCTGCTTTCTCCAAGCGTTCTTCTAAGGAGTCTTCAAGCAACTATGACAAGTATACGAGCCTCAAAATTAAAGAACAATTAGAAATAAGTGAACAAGAATGCCCACTTATATGTCTGTGGAGTGGTATCACACAAATAAGATTTCAGCATAGTGCAGATGGCAGTAGAAACCCTTTATACTATATGTGCTAAATTCCATAGAAAATTCATTTAGAAAGATTATCATATGAACAATTTAGTGACTCACCCCCCAATGTATTTCTTTCTGATTTATCTGATTAGCTGCATCCTGGCAGCTTCCAATAAGTGTTACAACCTCTGCATCATCAGAAATTGAAGTGGGCTGTCCAGGAGAAACTGCAAGGAAACAAATAAAACTATAAGCAGACAGTAAATCCCTTTTTGCGTTTGTGTTATCCACAATATGAGCTATGCATCACCTTGGAAGTTGATGTGTTCATTAATAACCCCAAGCATAGCAGTGGACTGTGTTTTATGCAAATACTGCAGCAGAAGGTCGTAGGAATACTGCCAAAATGATTAACAACCAGTTCAGCAGTTCATAAGGAAGTGAATAGAGTTATGTCTAATCTTATTAGCAGTTATCAAAGAAAGAATGGACTGGTATTACCTGACATATCTTGATGTTAACTTTATTCTGCCTAAGAGAACGAGCAAATTCCATCTCCTGGTTAAGGAAACAACAGCTGATAATGAGAACATCAAAGGGAAGCACTTCTCGTATTTAAGCTAAATAAGCAAATATTAGGATCTTAATTAACCTCCAAATGAGACTGAGTGAGAACTCCTTCCAGCTTTTGAAGGTCACGTGAGTGCATCAGTTCATGGTCTTCACGAAAGGCATTAAAAAATGTTCTAGCTGTAAATTAAAGCAAAGATAGTTGAGAGATGAACTTATCAAAGCTGTTACCTAAATAGCACACTTCAGGAGGTAAACAAAAGAATAGGATACAAGAGAAACAGAAAGTCTAGTAAGTTTTAAAATATACCCTCTTGCAGATGTCCTTTTGCCACCAGATCCATGAATGAATGTATAAAGACAGGATAAAGCACACGAAGCAACTCATGCTGCATATATTCAACGACTAAGTCATGTCACCAATGTTAAAACTCATGCAACAAATATCAAAACTGATTACCTTATATAAATCTAGTGAACTATAAGTCCAAGACCTCAGTTTGCTATATCCATCCTGGTAGCGTACCACATCATCCTCCGATCTGGAAACAAGCACATTTGTAAGGTAAAGAAAAGCTACCTACAACAAACGTCGAAACACAACCACAAAAGCAAACATCCACATCCTTCGTCCACAGAATTTCTCTAATTAGCATTCTTTACCACAGGGTTGGAACAGACATTCATGGTCACAGGAAATTTGACTAATTTTCGTCCGACATTCAATTTAGGTCATCACATTGGGACCTTCCTTAGAGTTAAAGTCTGCATTTTGAAAAGATTATCTAACTCAACCTCTTTCCAAAAGAATTCTCTTAAGGGCTAAACAAAAAGAGAAGGGGGGAAGGGGGGATTTAACATCATTAAACCAATTGTATCCACATTTCAATCCTTTCTACAGCTTAAATTGAAGTAAAAACCAAAGAGTATGAATTCCAAAAGTATGGACCAAATGAAATGATAGAAAAACAAGAAAAACTGTTGGAATTTAGAGGAGCTATGATTTGCATTAAACTTACTGGGAGAAGTGGTAAATGAACTTAGCGAGTTCGGGGTCGTTGTGGAAATCGATGGGAGCGGAATCCTTGTTCTGAAGATCCTCCAACAATTGCTCCGCTTCCTTGAATCCTTTCTTCTTCAGATAAGCTGCCACGAAGCTATTCACTGCCTGCATATTATCCATTCTCTCCTCTCTATAAGCTAACACAGTAACACCCCTCCACTCTTCTCTACTCCCCTCTTCCTTTTCGCCATGAACTAGGGATTTTATAGATGGGTACATGGGCCGGTTCGGATTTATCACTTTCCTTGGATCTATTTTACTTAAAATGGCCTCGGGCTTTTCATAGGCCTGACAAACGCGAATCCATTTCGACTTTAGGCGCAAAACATTTGCTTTATTTCGTGTAGTTGACAGAATATATAAGAATAAAATAAAATAATTATTATGTAAAAATAAAATAAAATAATTATTATTTAGTTTAGTATGATAAAAAAAATAAGATAAAAATAATTATTATGATTTATTATAATGTTTGATTGATAATAATAATTTTAAAAAAGTAAAAATAAAAACACATTTATTGTTTATATGTTTATTTATTTTTATTAAATTTTTTAAATATTAATAATCTAGAATTTAATTAAAATATTAATAATTAATAATTTAAATATTAATATTTAATGTAATTTAAGTATTATTATGATTAATTTTTATTTTATTTTTTAAAATATTAATAATAGATAATTTAAATATTAATATTTTATTTAATTTATATATTATTATGATCAATTATTTTATTTTATTTTATTTTTAAAATTAATAATTGATTATTTATTTAAAATATTAATAATAGATAATTTAAATATTAATATTTTATTTATAATTTAATTATTAATATTTTATTTAATTTAAATATTATTATGATTAATTTATTTATTTTATTTTATTTTTTAAATATTATTAATTAGTAATTTATTTAAAATATTAATAATTGATTATTTAATTATTAATATTTTTATATAATTTAAATGATATTATGCTTATTTATTTTTAATTTATTTTGTTTTTAAATAAGAATAATTTATAATTTATTTTATTAATAATTGATAATTTAAATATTAATATTTTATTTATAATTTAATATTAATATTTTATTAAAAGTTAGAATCAAGAGAGAGAGAGAGAAAAATAATATTTTATACATATATAGTTGTAATTTTTTAAATTTGTAAAAGATATTTTTATCTCTATGATTTTTGAATTTATTCCTTAATCATGAAATAACTGATAACATATGAGAAAATATAATATTAGTTATTCTTTAGTTTTGAAATATTTTGAAAAATAATCATCCTTATTAAATGACTATTTCTTGGTTTACTTCTCAATCAAAATTCCTTAAGAATAAAAAAAGAATGGTTAAATCATTCCCCCAACCAAACATGCTGATATTCCCATTTTGAGACTGATTTAAACTCAGTTTGATTGTTTTGTTCTTTGTTTTGAAACTGACTTAAAACTCGATTTTCAGAGTTTAAAATGGCACGCATTTTAACTAAAATCTCAACCTGTGACGGTTAATTTAACTAACACATATCAAGCAACAACTCCATCATGGGCCTGTATTCCATCTTGACCATTCACCTTCCGTGCACGAATCAAAGGCGAAGAAACCTCCTTTGATTTCTTACGCAAGGCCCCTGCTGCTCATGCATTAGATTATAAGCAAGAAGAAAGATGCACATGGAAACTAAAATATACACAACAGGATTGAACAGGAGATAAGCCACCACTGCTGCGACAAAGTTTGTAAATCTATTACATTATCTATAGACGCAACTCTTCTTAGTTAGGGCAAAAAGGCTAACCCAATGTAATCCTACTGCTGCACCTTAAATAACGGGAAAAGGCCTAAAAGCACTATAGACTACAGTAACTGTTGAATATTTGCTAGCCATAAACCTAACAACTACCAAATGCATGGCTAGATGGGAACGCAGCACCTGTGAACATCTAAGAAGGCTGCAACAAATATTAAAGATTATGCCAAGCTCCACATTTTGCACAAAGGACAATGCAGGTTGAGGTGACTTTGTAGCTCATCTTCGCCGCTGCTTTTTTCCAGACTTGGAGTCGCTTCCCTGTGCCTTGGACGAACTTGGCACTTTACGCTTTGCACTTTCCAACACCTTAGCTGAATCGGTTGAGTTCTCCTTCAGGCTCTCACTTTCCTTCACCTTTGATGAACCAGATTTTGACTTCCCAGTACCATTAGCATTATTAGATTTGCCACCGCTTTTCAGAGGCTTACCCTTAGAACTGGAGGAAATCTTGGGGGTTTCTTGCTTGGACTTGGTTGCCTTTGAAGAGTCCGGCTTTGACTTGGTTGAAGCTTTTGGTGTAACACCGCCATCATCCTTGGATTTGGTAGACTTGGGTGTGTCACCACTGTCCTCTTTCTTGGATTTGTTTCCTAATTTTAAAACAAGGTCACCTGATTTACTAAAGCTTTTGGGGGTATGATCCTTGGCTTTGGCATTCTCATTCTCTGGTTTACTGACACTCTTGGAGCCATCTTTGGATTTGCCATCCACTTTACTCTCTTCCTTCATTTTGCGACCAGATTTTGCGGCAGCACCCTTTGGTTTTCCAGAAGAAGCTCCTCCACCCCTGGCCATCCAATTTTGAGATTTTTAAAAAACAAAGAAACAATCAAAGCAAATGTTTTATTTGAAAGAATTTAATAACCTTTTTGTTGAATCATCCATCTTAATTTTCTTGGTTGGCTGATCAGATGATTTCGCTTTCTTCTTTTGAGGCCTGGTAATGGAAATCAAAACAAGGAAAAAAATGATAAGCCCATACAAGGATATTGGACAAATAACGACCAGAGAGCCAAGGAAACCAACAAGCAAATGCAAAGCTATTCCCTATAAAATAATCCCAAAACTTAAAAGTAACATCTTAAGATTCACATAAAATTAGCATTGATAAAGAATGGAAGATCTATCAACCTAAACTGCAGAAAACAACCAAGCAGAGTTTCATAATGCAAGGCCAAACTACACAAAGACACCATCTAGAACCAAGATTGTGATAATCAAAAATTTAAAATTCACGAATCACAATAGGAATCACTTACATTTCAGATGAACCATCAGGACTTGGATGATCAGCTGCTTCTTCCTGTTTCAATAAAGTTTTAGCAACCTAGAACATGAATCATATAAAAGCTAGTTAAGTGCAAATTAAACAACTGCCCACCTCATCTGACCCAGACTCATCTTCAATGAACTCCCACTTTTCTCTTTTAAGATTTAAAATTTCTTGATCACCATCATTATAGAGCACCTATAGACAAATGAAGAAGAAGAAAAAATGATTTAATACATTCTGGCATAAACATTTAGATGGAAAAACCTCTGGTAACATACGCAGGAAAAAAAAAAACATAAAAGAAAACATGTATCTTATTTGAGGTGTCACCTTGTGCTTCTTTTTAACCGAATCAAATGAATGAATAATTCCTTCATAGAATCTGAAAAAAGAAATTGAACCATAATTCCAGTGTCACGTAAAGAAATATCCTACAAATGTGCATTTACATAATTAGGTTCCTTGACCAAAGTCAGTCAAGGCAAAGGCACAATGTATCCAAACAACACAAATATGATTTGATAAAGAATGATGGAAGTGAATAAACCCTCCAGATAAAAGCTCCAGACAGCAAGTCACAAATCAGGAATCATATAACACATGAGACAGCATCTTTTAGAATAACTAAGTAATTTACTCTTTTCTAGTACAAGTTATTTACTCTTTCAAGCATATATCTCTCAGCAGAAATTCAAGGAGATGAGATGCCATTTTGCCAGCATGGAAAATATTTTTTAGTTTCATCCCATTCATAAGAAAGAAAAGATAAAAAAAGATATGTTTGGATAGAGTAAGAAAAAAGTTTTAATTCTTTGACTCACAATTTGAGACAAGCTATTATGCAACATGAAGAGAGGGAGAGAGAGAGGGAAATCCACATATAAAAATTATATAAGCAAGGAAATTGGAACTGGGTAGGGGATAAACATTCACACATTAAGATACATGCCCACACATGCATACAAATATAAGAGAAAAGATAAAAATGAATAAACTTTGATGGTTTAATTTCTGAGTATCACCTTCTATAACAATTGTACAAAATAAAATGAGAATATAGAGAAATATTTATACTTACGCACGGTCTTTGGGCCACCAGACCTTCACCTTTGAGCCCACCAGGTTCTCATCATATTCTATAGAACCAGATGCCTGACAAAGAATCAATATGAAAAAGTCAGGCAGGTGTCTTCAGAAGAAGCATCTAGAATATCATTGCTTCAACTATGTTAAAATTGCAGCTTGTATAGACAGAGCCAAATAAAAGGTTTACGATACTTTATACAGAATATTTGAGCTTATATACTCCAATATCTTTCCATATCACAAGATAAAAGGCAATTAGCTATGATCTCCAGAAACAACAAAAGAAAATAAAAAAAATTAGCACCCATGAGTGCAATAGAGATGCAGTAAAGCATTGGTTTGTTACTAAATTTAAGGAGGAAGTAATGACAGCATTGCAGGATTACTGTTTTAAGAAAAACAAAAAAATTGAACCTTGTGGAAATATCAAAGCAATATCAAATGCCTCTTGAAAGATAAATGACCTCAAAGCTGGTTAAAGGTGGCATTGTTGATAGATAGGCATCAATTTTGACAAGGGGAAAAAGATACATGAGAAACGAAGAAAAAAGTAAAGAGGTGCTTAAAAAGTAAGGAGGAAGGCAAGTAATATGAAATAAAGAGATGAAAAAAAGAATAGAAAGATTAGCTAAAATAAAATTCTTCCATGAAAGCTAAAGGTACAATGCAGTTATTTCTAAATTACAGAATCCTGAAACTGTGTTTTAATCATCTGGCTGAGGATATTACAGCTCATGTCAGTTCTTTAAATAATGTAACTGCTAATCCTTTTCATGTTGATTTGTGTTATAGTTGGGGATTAGTTGATCCAGGTAGGTGATCAGTTTATGTTGGTTTGGCATTTGCCTTCTTTAAACTTTCTGAAGCAGGAGTTACTGCTTCTTTTGGAGGTTGAATTTCAATTATCCAAAAAAATAAAAGGTACCATGCAGTAAAACAGCATCAACATGGAACAAAGCCAACATGAGGATTAAGAAGACAGCAAGAAAAGATGAGCGGCCTGTGAATAGCTAAAACATCACCAAAGGTGTGAGAGTAGAAAACCTATTAAGAGTTCAAACCAATAAGGACCATCATAAAGAAAGGCAAGCTATGATGCCCACTTTATTTAAAATCCAACCTACCAAACACTAGAATACACCACCATTAAGATATTATCTTGATCGATGCAAAAAGATACATAAAAGTAAAGACAAATGCAATCTCAACACTCTTGTCCCTAGAGATACTTACTTTGTCTTTACTTGGAGTATGCTTTCTCTTGGAATTTGTCTTAGGGGTCTCCTCCATGAGAGAATCATCTTTGTTAGGCTTGACTGACTTTTGAGAAGCAACCTTTTCCTGGATAAATAATAAGAAAACAATGATTCCCTTGATTGAGGGATCTAGAACAGATAAATAAAAAAATAATAAAGCTTGAAATAAATAACACATCAACAGAATACCTAAATTACAACTTAAAAGCCAAAAAGTAAGCACCTCATCATCATTCTTGGTTGAAGTTTTGGTTCCATCCTTCTCGGAAACAAGTTTCCTCCGAGCTCGCCTTTTCTTATCCTCCAGTTGCTTTAAAGACGATCCATCTGCATTACTGTTAGCATCTACCTTCTTTGACAACTGCTTCAGTGATTTTGCCTCTGAATCACTTGCGGTGCCACTTTCTGTCTTAGTTTCATCTACATCAGCTGGAGCATTATCCTCATTGGAAACCACAGTAGAAACCTTTTTCCCTGAACGTTTGTTTGTTTTGGCTTCTGAATCACTTGTCCCTTCAGATGCCTTCTTAGAGACATCATCAACAGAAGGTGTGGTCTCCTTGTTCAAGCTCTCTTTCTTTTTTGGCCGTGCAGCCTTTTTGGAATGACTCTCATCAGGTATAGTCCCACTTGGTGTTGGGGAGGCAACATCAGTTGATTCATTCTCAGCTGCTTTTGGTGAGGAAGGCTGAACACTTGTCTCTCTCTTATTTTCTGAGGATACAGCCCCATCAACAGATGGATCATCATGATGTGAACCAGCGTCATCCTTGACTTCATTTTTATGGTCTGTTAAAGTTTCGGGTTCCTTCTCATCAACATGAGAGCTGTCAGAAGGTTCTGTTGATTTCAAGTCAGATTTACTCCCTTTTTCCTGTGTACTTTGCTCTGACTTGGAATCTGAATTGACAACTTTCTCAGCTTCCAATCTATCAGGTTCAGCAACACTTGATATATCAGCATTTTTGGACTTATCAGCAAGATGGTCATCCTCTTGCTTCTTTAAGGAGTTCGAATCAGCCAATGAGTCATCTTCAGCAGTTTGCACAATGCCATTGCTAACAACTGACTTGGGAGATTTGTCATTTGCAACATCAACTTGTTCAGTTGAACCTGCTTCTTTAGGTGTCTCTTTATCCTCCTGGTACACATTCGAGGATTTATAAATGACTAATTTCAAGCATTATCTAACACCAAAAATTGAATAAAATAGAAAAAAAGGAAGCACTTGAATCCAAACACAGAGAGAGAGATAGAACATTGACAATTGACAAAAATACATGAAACAAAACGTGCCTGGGCTGCCTCATCCAAAGGTGCTTCTGCTGGTTTGCTCTCACCATCCTACAGCAAATTAAACCACAAAAGAAAAATACAGGACATTAAATCTGCTCTATGTTCACCAAAGAAGGCATAAAACATATCAGGAAGATGTCAGCATAAGGCAAAAACTTGCCCCGGTTTGACGGAAATCTTGAATAAAACAATTGAAAAAAGAAAACAACCAAAAAGACTAACAAAGTATCATACACATTGAAATAAAACTGCAAGCCTTCAATAATCAAGTAGCACATAATCTATCTGCAACTGATGCAGAGTGGAAATGCATACAGAACCACTGCACAAAATGACTAATAATTGCCCTCAAACAAAAAGGATTGATGAAATTATGTTCAGATACAAAGAGATAATTACCACATGTTTATCAGTGGCAGCATCATTCTGCTCCACAGCAACAGGTGTCGCTTGGCATATAGAAGAAACTACACTACTATAATCATCAAAAGAAATGCCTAAGTTCTCCACAGCTTGAGTTAGGTAAGGTTTCAGCTTTGATGCACAGCTTTCAAGCACTCTCTCTGCCAACCTCCGAGCAACAGGAAGAACTTCCTGAGAAGAAATAGAAGCCGTGGGTGAATTAAACAAGAATGTAGAAGAAAGGTAAAAGGTAGTAAGTTACTCGTATGATTACAGACCTCATTATCCTTCTTTACACAAGCTAAGACTGGGGAGAGCAGCTCCGTAGAGATGTCTTCGCTTTCTTCCAATACAAGGGTCATAATAGTCACCATAGATGTAAAGACAGCCTCTGCATGATAATCCCTGAAAAACAAACAAAATGTATCATTAGGAAAATAATCATATAGAATGCAAGCCACTTTTTTTCTTTTTGAAAATAGTAATCTACTCTAATACAGAAGGATGACAACAAAGTTTTGAATTGGGAAAAAGCCTCTATTAAACATAAAAATCAAACAGACAAAACCATTATGAAGAGAAAAGAAAGACAAAAAGTCCCAGGAGAATATTTCTCAAAAGAGCACTTAAACTTTGTTTTGATTAGCTGGAACAGAAAACTTCAAAATCAAATTTGAAAATTACTGGAATTCCCACTGTCTACCAAATCTAACATAGGCACTAAGACCTTTAAGTTCCAAAAACTCATGAGGGATCATAATCACTATTTTCAATCACCTAATAGCAGTCTGTCAATTTAAACCCAAATTTAAAAATTCACAGCAATCAAAGCCATCCCTTAATATATGAAAATAGTTTATGCTATAGCATGGATTCATGGCACGAGAGAGACCAAGACAAAGAACTGAAAGAACATTTTTCTAACGCAATGATTATGTTGCAAAAATTTAAACACTTACTAAATCAGACAGATTTCATAAGGTATGAAAAAATAGCTGAAGATTTACGTTGATGAACATATGTCAACAAGAGAATGTAACTCTCCAATCAAAAAGTTATTTTGTACCTTATTGCCTTAAGGAAATGCTGGAACATCTCAATGATAAGAGCATCGCATTCAAGATCCAACATCACCACACATGATCTTACTTTCGCGACAGTTTCAAGAATTGAGGTCCTCTTAATGAATGAGCGGCTGGATTTGTCAGATAGATTTTCAAACGATGACACAATCAGTTGAAAGACCTCCTGCATGAACATTAATAAGAATCAATACTTCAAATGCAGAAAATGATTTTAAAATCATGAAATCTGCAAAAGTATCCAAAACAATGAATTCAAAGTACCTTCATTTGGTCATCTTCATAAGGAGCATCTGGTGCAGTTATCCTTGTTATCTCACTGACGCAAGAAGCAACTGCAACTTTCACATCATCATCAGGATGTCTAAAAAGCTGCTCTGCAACCAATGCTTTGAGTGATGGAGAGAGTGCATTTTGCATTGATTGGCTAGGTGACTGTTCCACCCTTATAAGACAATTCTCAACTTGCTACATTTAAAGGGGATAGAAAAGAGTAAACGATCATCATCAATGTAGAAGTATCCATTAAAAAACACTCGCATGAGGCACAACACAAGGGATACTAAAGTACTTAAGTTTTCAGACAATCAATTGATCGTGTATTGCCATTGTACAATCAGACAATTAGCAAATTCAACATTTTCAATACATCAATAAAGCTCAATGAGAAGAACGGGGTTAAAACAAAGCACAGACAAATGCAAGGCACAGTTGGCGGTGAACAGAAGTTGCCAAATAGGGAGATAAAAATGGAAAATACTTGAAGTTCATTATAGTTCAAATTGACAAGAAGCCAAAGACAAACATAAAGGAATCTAACACCCCTATCATCGCTAATTTGCTATACAACTAAGACATCAGCAAGCACCCATCTCTGAAATCACACTGCAATTCCCTAAATTTCCATATTCCTAAAGAGTCATTCTACGACGGAATTGATAGACAATTTTCTTGCAGCCACGTATAAAAAAACAAATTGTAAAACCCTAATAAGTACCAAATCCTAACCAAAATAAAGTTACTAATCTCAATTACCTAACAACAATATAAGAGATAGCTTAAAAGGGACATAAATTCCAACCTAACAATCTACCACAGGATGATAAACAGTGCCGACCACCACTTTTTCACACATCCTCTTCAAAGTTTCTTGCTTGGCAACATGAATACAAATAACCTTGCCTAAACAGGGGACAGCACCAGATTTATCGTTATCACAATTCCAGAGTCTGCTTCCAGGCATTATCATTTATAATAGAGTCGGGGTGGCGAGGGGGGGGGGGGGTGGTGGTGTGGTTGGGGGCTGGCAGCAGTAGAGAAGGGGTGAGGGAGGGGCAGGAGAAAACTGAAAAGGTCACCAAGACAACAGTTGCCATAGTCATCATCATAAGCGAAGCTATCAAGTGTGGAATTGAACTTCTGTGCATAACACGCATTAATTGTGGATCTATCATGGATTCTAATAGCTAGCTTATTTAGACACCAAAACTTCAACAGGATAGATCTATAGGTGAAGAAGAAAATGAGAATATGATTTAATAAAGTTCATAAAAAATAACTCTGTTTGTTAAGCTTTATTCCTCTAAGGAAACAAGATATTTACAACAAAGAATAAATTGATTAACATGTTTGTTTTATGCAATAAAAACATAATCTCACGTGCCCGACAAAATCCTCCCTTATTAGGAATGGTTTTATACAATATCTACACATGCTTTCCATATTAACTTTCGATGCATTCAATGCCATCACAAGTCGGTCATTAAAAATTTTACTTTGCCCGTTAGAAATTGATCGCCAAACATAGCTCGTGCTTAATTAACTAAACAAAAATCAAGGATATTTATTATACCAGTTCCTCAGATTTCACAAACTTAAAGCCTGATATGGGATCCTCTTTAAGAAGAATCAAAACCGTTATGCCGCATATAGACAACAAACACGCACACGTGTACATACACACTCACTTGACTCCCGCTCGCGCGCAATTTTAAAATAAAGATATTCAAAACTTCAAACTAACAGTCAAAATAACGTTAACAGTCGAGGAAAGCAAACCCATGGTACATATCAGACATTTAGCAAATTCAAAAACATACATTTACTGATATATCTAACAGAGAGATAGATAGATAGCAAATTCAAAAACATACATGTACTGATATATCTAAGAGAGATAGAAAGATAGATAGATATAGAGAGAGATAAGAGATATAACAATAGTTAGAGTGTTAAACAATATCCATGAGCACTGATTCAAGGTTATAACAGTAATGGCAGAAGCCGAATTGAACACGTGAACAACATGCAAAACAAGAAAACTTTAGAAACAAAGGCAAAAGCAGATCAGGATGGGGGAGAAATGGAACTAACTTTAATAGCAGAAAAATAAAAAAATCACACACTCAAAGAAATGAAACCGCATGCATAATAAAAGCACATAAATCAAAAATAAAAAACTAGAGACAGAACGACTGAAGAGTAAAACGAAATTAAGGGAAAAGAATGCAAGGAGGGAAAGTAGGGCATACGTCGAGGAGATGGATAAGCTCATCAACTGACGAAGGAGGATCAACGAGCCTGTTCCCAGCCTCCATTAACTGCAGCTCCAGCTCTTTATCAGATGCCGCCATAGTTTCTCTTTCTCTGTTATGAACAAAAAATGTTTTATGTACCTAAATATACAGAAACAGATCCTTTAATATCTGAGCCTAATGCCTCGATTTCACACCATTGAAACCCTAGAAACTCACGCGAAAACCACAAATCGTGAAGACGACAAGCAGATTCAGCGAGAGAGGAGGGGGATTTACTCGATAGAGAGAAACTTAGGGTTTTCGGTTTTTTTTTTTTTTCTCAGAGAGAGAAAGAGAGAAAGTGATGACTGAGGTTTTTTTTTTTTTGCTTTTTTCTTTTTTGTGAATAAAACTTTAGCAGAGGGAATACTGTAAAAAATAATATTTATATAAAAAACTCATTTTTTTAGTTTTTCTTTTCTTTTTTTTTTTCTTTTCTCCTCACTCCTCCCCGATCAGACTCTCTTTTTTCTTTTTGTGTGTATTTAAAGGAGAATCCAGCGAGGCTGTGCTCGGATTCCCCCGTGCTTATGAATTGGAGTTAAATTGCACTCTTCAAATCCACCTTTGGATTTTCATGATGTGGGGACCACGTGGGGTATTTTGGACCGCTTGATTCAATTTTGCTGACTCACTGCCCTTTTTTTACTGGGTTGAAATTACTTTTTTGTCAAAGTCCAAATTTCTTAAAAAGAGGTTTTTTCGATAATGAAAAATTATTTTCCTTTTTCCTTTTTATGGAAAACTAATTACCACTGTACAACCAAGCCTGACACCATGTACCAAAAAATGCCTTTGCATGCTGATAAGGATTTGTAACTCCTTTTCCTTTTTAAGACTGGCCAGAGAAATTAACCAAATTTTGACACCTCCATAATAAATAAATATAGACTAAAAACTGTCAAAAATATTTACTCGTAATTTTTAAAATTATATTTTTTGAATATTTTTTTAATTTTTAGTTTACATATTTATAAGATAATAATTTTGATTAAATAATATAATAATATAATAATTTTTTAATTCTCTTCAATAACTTACGTATGTAACAACTCGAATTTGAATAACGATAATTATGTAAAAAGAACAATTTTGTTAGTTAAATGTGTAACATAACTTGATATAACATGAAGAGAAATAAAAGAGGTTAATTAATGCTAATCTGACTTGTGCTAGTCAAATCAATATTTAATAATATTATTATATTTCAAATACTAAATATATAATTAATCATATTAATTATTTTAAATTATTCACTTTTTTGTAATATCTAAATTATATTACGTGATTTAATTTGTATGATAATTAAATGATCAATATTTAAAATTGCATGTCACTTGAGTAATGAATAGATATGCTTTTAGATTTGACTATTAGTTCTATTTTTTTATAAAATTACTTTATCTCTTTTAAGGGAAAAAATATATTTGGCAATAAAACAGGTTTGTTTCCATTTTAATTTCAAGTTAAAAAGAAAATTTTGGATTTATTGTGAATTTTGGTTGATTGGATGTACATGAATGAAATCCGTGAGGTTCTCATGAATTGTATAATGTGGTTCCACGCATCAGATTATACCTCCAAAGGAAAAACAGCCCACCATATTTTTATTTTCCTTATCGATTTGCTTTTACTTTTTATTCTTTAATTTAATTTAATGACAATTTATTTATTTTATTTTTTAGAATAATTTAAAACTGATTATTCATATATTAAATCGCTTTGACACGAGATGGTATAACTTATTATTAAATTAACTTCAAATGCTAATTTATTATTACTCAAATTTTTTTGCATTGGTTGAAAATAATTTAATGAGGTGCTATTTGCTTTAAATATTAATTAATTCAAAACAAGCAATTTGCCATATGTAAACACGTATCTATCTGTTATTTAAAAAATCAGATTTGAATATATGTACGTATATATCTAATTTAAAAAATCAATTTGAATTTTTTATAAAATAAATTTAAAAAACTTAATTAAATCGACTCTATAGTTTCAAAAAATCATCTTACTAAGCGCAAAAAATACACCTTTCTGTCCTTTTTTTTTCTTTGTCTTATAAATTTAATACTTTATTTTTTCTATATCATAAATTAATTTTTCATAAATTTTTTTACTTATTCATATTATATATTATAAAAATTTAAAATTTATCTTAATCTTCGTTTAAAGTCAAAGACGGAGAAGTAATAATTATTTCATAAATGGTGTTGTTTGGATTCTTTAATAGCTTTGCCTTTGGCCCAAGGCATTGAAGTAACCTGGGAGTTGGCAGCGATTCAACGCGACAAAACATTTGTAACGGCACATCCAGGGTGAAATGGTACGTTACTTAGCGCAAGAACCGAAGCTAAAGAGTGGACCTCTTGGCTTGCTACACTGCTACACGACAAAACGTCCCCTTTCTGTTTGGGTTTTTTGTCCCCATTGGTGATAATGATCACAGGAAGAAGAAGAAGAAGAAGATCTTCATCATCTATTACATTCCTACAGCTTAGAGAAGATTCGTTACAACTTTATGCAAGTTGACCAACACTCATTGCACTGCTTTTTCTTCTTCTTTTTATTACAGATAACCAGACAAAAGCATGAGAACTCTCTTATTGCTTAACTAACATAAATGGGAACAGAGTATCAATGGTTTTATTCCAATTTTCACATCAACCCATCGTGTAGGAAGGTGTCGGTAAGTTAATCACTGTTGTCTTGATCTTCGTCATCATGTTGATGCTGTTGGTGATTCCTTGGGAACCAATGCCGCTGTCCTTCAGACCCTGCCACAATTCGATAATTGCAGTTAATGATGAAGAGTAGAGGAGGAAGTATTGTTTGCTAGCCTTGATTAACATGGAAAGCTAGCAGTAAGTAATGATATTGGATGATGGTTTATGGGGCTTTGAAAAAGTTATGGTTGCTTATTATCTTCATTCAGATGATAAGAACCTGGAATTTTGCACCCAATGAAAATAGTTGATGTTTTATCTCATAAGTCTTGATATAGAAACTTCAATTGATATCCTCATGATGCAGGAAACAATCAGGAATGGTACGTGCTTTGCATCGGTTTATAAGGAATATGGAAGAAAGATCACCTGGAAAGGAAAATGATCTGGTCCCCGAGCTGGAGCAGAATTAATCTGAACTGTTCCAGTCTCCATTGCATCACTGATCAGAATTGCTTTGTTTATATCTCTAGTAAAGACACAACCCTGCAATGACACATCATCTTGAGAGACGAATTTAAAGAAGCATATATATCGATTCTCCACGAACTTGAATTGAAAGTAAATGTGTTCACGAAACGGATTAAGAATAATTAATTGTTGTACCTGCAGGCCAAAATTGCTAGCATTACAATGATGAATTCCTTCTTCAACCGAGTTTATCCGTATAACAGGCAAAACGGGACCAAATGGCTCCTCCCATGCTATTCTCATGTCAGGACGAACATTATCTAATAATAGTGGCCATATAAGGTTGCCTGCCCTCTTGTACTCTTGGCAGAATGTAGCCCCTTTCTGCTTGGCATCCATGACTAATCCTTCAATGAAGTTAGCAGATGATTCTGTAACAACTGGAGTGATGTCACAATCGTCTTCCGGTGGGCCAACGGTCAGTTTCGCAACTTTAGCTTTAACTTTCTCAACAAGAGCATCAGCCACAGAATCCATGACCAACACAACCTTCACAGCTGTGCATCTTTGACCACTGAGAAATGGCAAAGGATTGTCAAATTTCCAAAACATCCATGCTAACTGCAGCTATAGCTGTTAGAGCGAAGGCAGTTGGTACAGTGAATCTGCGATTCATCCTCACCAGAAGAAACATTATATCATTGCAGGCGATGTAAAGTGTGTTGATGCATTTCTTACTGAAATTTGGAAGAATATAACAGACCACCAAAACTTTCTTAATTTGGGTGATTGTTCAGAAACCATGTCCAGAATATAGAAACAAGTACTAGGTAACACGATATGTCAGTAGATTAATCATACTCAACATAAAATCAAAATGAAAAGACTCATTGACAACCTTGCCATATTGACACAATTAGAAGTGCTAGCATTATTGAATGATTTTTCTCACCTGTAAGAAAAGCCTCCTTTCACAATGTTAGCGGCTGCCAAATCCAAATCAGCATCTTCAAGTATGATACAGGCATCCTTTCCACCCAATTCCATCTGAAGAGGGATCATGCCTGCTTTCTTTGAAATTGCAATTCCAGTGTCTCCACCAGTGAAGCTGTGTAATCATGCTTTGTTAGTGGACAAATTGACATGCAAAATAAAAGAAACTTGGATCTGTATCTTCTTTTAGCTTCCAATTTGAAAGGATGCTTAACTCTGCATAACGCAGTATCCTACCATTTAACCCAAGAATCGGAACAATGAAACAATGTAAATATGCTTATTTTGGCTTACCGTGGTTCGATGAGATCCTTACTCTAATCCCTATCAAACATGCAGTATACTATAGTTCGCAAACATTTAACCTTCAATCAGATGAAAGGCAATCAATGATATTCATGGAGGATATTATCTCAAGGGAATTAAGGTATTACCTAATACAGTTGATCCCGGGATGCATTGTAAGGAAGTCGCCAATCTCAGACCCTTTTCCAGTAACACAGCTAATTAGACCTTTTGGGAAACCAGCTAAGTGAAAGCAGTGCATCATGTGAAGTGCAGCTACAGCACCCTGCAAGAGCACTTAATTTTAAGAATCACTTGGCCTGTAAAAGCAGTTAAATGTGGGAGAAGTACGCTTGACCATTTTTTATGCAACGAAAAGCTGATTAATTACATGAATCATCAACAGTTAAATCCGTACCTGGGTAGGAGGCTTGAGTACAAGAGAATTCCCAGCAATAAGTGCAGGACCAATTTTTGAAACAGCGAGATTGACAGGATAGTTGAAGGGTGGAATGGCTAAAATAACCCCTAGAGGTATCTGCATGTCCAAATATCCTTCTATCATTTATCGGGTACAAATCAGAAAGAAAACTGGTTTAAATTTAGGGTCCTGAAAATCAAGAGATAAACAGTGCTTCTCACAAATGAGCTATAAGGGAGCATGAGACGAACACCGAAAGATTCTCATTTTATGTCTGATGAATTTAGATTCATACAAAATCAGGCAGTCACCTTCTCAATAAATAGGCCAACAAGCAACTGAAAGGTAACTGAAGCACCTTTAACGAAACAACACTTGGCCGAGATGTGGAACTTGAAAACAATGGAAGGAGATTCCAAATTATATGAACAACTATATACATTTTTTTTTTCAAAGTAAATTACCTTTGAAGTGAGGCAGTATTTGGTCCTTTCATTTCCTGGAAAACTGTCAGATACCAGAAATTTCCCTTCACCAAGTATCCTGACCCCTTCTTCAGCACAGTATGACACCAAATCCCCAGACCTTACAACCTACAAAAATCAAATATCAAGACATAATGTTTGCCCTGGAATCATGCAAATAGATGAAATTTTTTTTCTTTGTACTGACTTCAGTTACTGCATCCTTTGCTGGTTTTGCAATCTCTTTGACAAGGCACTCTGCAATGGGATTCCTGTGCTCTTTCAAGATTGCAGCTGCTTTGTGAAGTAACTCTGCTCTTTTCCAGAGTGGAGTCTTTGCCCATGACTTTTGAGCTGTTTTAGCTGCATCTATCACCTTGTTTACTTCTTCTTGAGTACAAGCTGCTCCAGATCATGGGAAAAACAAATCAAGATCACTCCAAAAAAATCCCAATTGAAGATTGTAAAGATCATGCCACAACTTTAAACAAAACCAGAAGCATAGTTTAAAAAAAGTAAGAAGTGAAAGAAAAAGAACCTTGGACTTTGAATTGAGTCTCTCTAGTGGTGGGGTTGATGATAGGCACTGACTTCCCTGAACACGACTTTTTCCACTCTCCATCTGAGTAATACTTGAACTCTCCATCTCCCCCGACTAGCTCAGCAAACACCCCAGTTCCTGCCATCTTTCTTAATTAAAATTTAAGCGCTCTTCTGGTCTTGGAGCGGAATTCAGATATAAAAACAAAAGCTTTGTAAACAACGAGATGACTTTGTACCTGGGTAAATGCAACGTTAGGTGGCTTGAAATGTGCCATTCGATCGATTCTTGTTCAGTTGGCACTGTAGACAGTTTGGTCAGAAATTCAATAAAAATTCGCCATTTTTAACAGAATATGCCATAATTGATTCTTTAGTACAAATTCTGGTACACTTTGCTAGAGATGAGTAAAAGCAATCCACATCAATTATTTACTCAAATTATATACGATTTAAGTAAAATAGTTCAATCTAATTAGTCTATTTAATCAATTAGTCTAAAATATTTGGTCTAATTAATTTTTTGATCGGTTCTTAATTTTAAAATTTTTAGATTAATTCATCCAAAAAATTAAACTAATTTTTTATATATTTATATATATAGTAATATATATAATATTTTTTATATATTAAGAAGAATTGATAGTAAAATTAATTAATAATATATTTAAAATATATTAGAATATTATACGTACGTATACAAATCATAATCATAGTAATTTAATATTAATTATATATATTTATTTATAAATTTATAGAAATATGAAATTACAAATTATATCTTTTAAATTATATAAGTTATATGTTAATATTATAATATATAATAGTAAATATCCTACATATTAATATGTTATAATTATTACACCTTAATAATGTTTCGTAATATAAAATATTATGAATATATATAATTGTATAAACATATTATATATACATGTATTTAATTTATACATAAACATTATTATAATTTATAATCAACTTTATTTATACGATTATACTTAATAACTTTATTAGTTATCATCTTATATTTTATAATATATTCTCTATAATTAGTTATTATTTTTTTTGAAAGTCAATTAGTTATTATTTATACAAATTTTGATATAAAACATTATAACGTATAAGTTATATCATTAATTTCATATATATATATATATAATAAAGTCATATATTATATATACATATATTTAATTTATGCATAAGCATTACTATAACTTATAATAAATTTTATTTATATGATTACACGTAATAAATTTATTAGCTATCATCTTAGATTTTATAACATATTTATAATTAGTTATTATTTATACAAATTTTGATATAAAATATTATAACATATAAGTTATATCATTAATTTCATATATATATATAATTATGGATAAAGTTTATAAGTTTTAATATTATAATTTGTAATAAAATAGTGATAAAATTTGGCCTATTGATCCAAAACCGGATCAATCAAACCAATTCCATATATGGTCGATTTGGTTTTCTTTTATATTTGATTGATTTTAGTCGGTTTTTTAAAAATGATTAGTCCATTTGATCTTTAGGTATCGTAAACTAAAGCACTCAATCCATCAATTTGTTCACCCCTACACATACCCAACTTTGCATGCTCCTTTAATTTTCTTTACTTTTTGTTTGATAATTGATTTTCCAATCCACAAGTGACAACAATAAAGAAAAATATGTACAAAATAGTATACATTAAATTTTTTATTAAAAATGAATTTATCAAATTATTTTAATTGAATTTTTTCGATTGAAATAGTTCAATTAATTCGATTAATTTAAAAATAAACTCAACTAAATTAAAATCAAATTATATAATTAATTTTTATATTCTATAAAAAATATAAATTTAGTTCTTATATAATAAGTAATATAAATTAAATCCTTTATCATTAAATATGTTAATGTGACATTTTGATAAAAAAAAATATAAATTTAGCTCTTATATAATAATTTGTCACTCTAACATGCTGACATGACAGTGCTGCATCAACAAGTTGAGCCATCTTCACTTGCCATGTCATTATTGTGTGTCATGTCAATGCCACATCAACATTAACGACATCACCATCCCAACATGCTGACATAGTAATGCTACTTCAATAATTCGTATCCAATGTAGCACTGCCATGTCACCCTAACATGTTGACCTGGTAATGCCGTATAAGCAAGTTGAGCCATCATCACTTGCCACGTCATCATTGTATGTCATGTTAATGTCACATCAATTAGACTTGATAATTTTAGACACAATACGAGAAAATACGAGTTAAACAGATTTTGGGTTTACCCTTAACGTGTTTCGTGTCTAATCATGTCTGACACGTTAAGACACGAAAATTTTCGTGTCTTAACGTGTCAGACACGACAAACACGTTTACTTAATCGTGTTATCGTGTTTAAACATGTATACATGACACGTTTATTAACCTATTAAACATTAATAGTTAAAGACTATTTTAACCTTATATAAATAATTGTTAATAATTATTTTATGTGTATTTTAACCTTATTTTATATTAAATTTTATTATATTTGATGTTATTATTATTATTATTTTGTTATAATTATTTTTATAATTATAGATTTTAAATTTAAATAATAAATTTATATTAAATTATAAATATTTTTATTTAATCGTGCTAAACGTGTTAATCGTGTTAAACGTTTTAAACGTATTATTAATTGTGTCGTGTCGTATATTGACACGTTTAATAAACGTGTAAAACGTGTTAATCGCGTCGTGTCGTGTTACACATGTATTAAACGTATATGTGTACGTGTTTTAATTTAAGACACGAATATTAAACGTGTCGTGTTCGTGTTTAGCCTTAACGTGTTTCGTGTCTAAACGTGTCTGACACATTTAAGACACAAAAACATAAATTGCTAGGTTTAACATCAATACTGACGTTATCATCTTTAATAGTCAAATTGGATGGTGTTATGTAGAAGGACTAAATTTGAGCAACTTACACCCAATGTGGCATTACCATGTCACCTTAACATGCTGACGTGGCGGTGCTACATCAACAAGTTGAGTCATCCTTACTTGCCATGTCATCATTATGTGTCTTGTCAATGTTATTTCAACATTAACATCATCATCATATTGACATGTTGACATGGTAATGCTACTTCAGCAACTTTTACCCTACATGGCACAATCATGTCACCTTAATATGCTGACGTGGCAATGCCACATTGGCAAGCTAAGCCATCCTTACTTGCCACGTCATCATTATGTGCCATGTTAGCATCACATCAATATTGACGTCATCATATTTAATACTTAAATTAGATGGCGTCAGGGAGAATGATTAAATTGAGATAATTCTTAAAATTAAATGATTAAATTGTTTCAATTTTGAGTATAGATATTAAATTGCACAAAATGCGTGAGTATAAGAACTTAAGTGGGTATTTTGACTATTTACCATTTTTGTACTTAACATTCTTATATTATGCAAAATATTATTACCAAAATTTGTACGAAAACAATTCGAACTGATCTTAATTTTTTTCTCACCTAAAAGGATTAATTTTATTATGTATAAAAAAATTCATACAAAACCAGATGTATGTCAAAACTAGAAAGATTGTAAGCAAGACTATTAGTTTTCAATATATTTATATGTATGTGTGTTTACTTAACGTATAAGAATTTAAAATGTTATTATTGTATATATAAATCCTTTTACAAATGAATAAGAGGTGACTATATCTTAAAAAAAAAAGTGACTATATTATTGTATATAATTAAAATATTATATCATTATATGAATTATATATATATGTACACTTATTAAATATGTATTAAGTATAATAACTATATATACATATTATATATATATTTTTAATTTACTTATAAGCATTTCTATAACTTATAATAAGTTTACTATATGATTATACACACTTAATGAATTCATTAATTATTATCTTTGTTTTTATATCTATACTATATATAAAGTAGTAGGATGTTTCAATTTATTTCAATTTTTTTCAATTGAGTATTCAAATGAATGACAAGTGTCATTCAATTAGAACTCTTTTTTATTTTTTTGACCTTTCGTTTTCTATTGAAATAATTTTTTTTACACCTTATGTAAAAAATAAGTTGTTTTTGAAATTTGAAGGGTTTTTTTTTGTTTTTTTACTTTTTTTATTTGAATAAAAAATACTTAAAAACAATCATTTATAAATTTCAATGCTTAGAAGATAGATTCATTTAATATTTATCAATTATAATTTAATATTAATTTTTGTTTAATTATCTTATTCTGCATGAACCTGAATCTATAGTATATAAATATCTCTTTTATACTTAAATATTTAAATTTAAATAAATATTCATCCAATTCATTATATAAAAGTAGGATAATTGATTAGGTCAATTAATTGATATTTGTCATTCTTAATTAAATTAATTTTTTTACACCTTATGTCAAAACTACATTGCTTTGGACATTTGAAGGTTTTTTTTTTCTTTTTTACTTTTATTTATTTTAGTGAAAAATATTTGAAAACAATAATTTCTAACTTTTAATACTTATAAGATAGATTCATTTAATATTTATCAATTACAATTTAATATTATTTTTTGTCTATATTCTCTTACTCTGCATCAACCTGAATTTATAGAATATAGATATTTTTTTTGTACATGAATGTTTAAATTATAATAAACATCCATCTAATTCATTGAACAAAATAAAAAGGTCAAAAAGATCTACTCATTTCTCAATATACATGGCACACAGTCATCATTGAATAAATAAATCAATTTAATTTAATAACTTTTAGCCATTCATTTTATATATAAAAAATATATAATACTAGCAATTATTAACTATTTTATATTGATATGATATTTACATTATACTGTTACCGTATATTCTACAATTGTTTATTTTAATCTATTAATAGTATAGGTTATATACATTCTCATTTCTTAATAGTTTATTATACATCTAATAAATTTTGATAGAATTATCGTCTTTTTTGGATAAATTCTGTTTTAAATAAAATAACTAATTGGGTCAATTGGTTGTCATTCTCAATTTAATTAATTTTTTTTTACACCTTATGTCAAAGTTGCGTTATTTTTTTACATTTGAAGGGTTTTTTTATTTTTATTTATTTCAGTAAAAAAAATACATGAAAACAATAATTTTTAATTTTTAATATTTAGAATATAGATTCATTTAATATTTATCATTGCAATTTAATATTATTTTTGTTTATATCCTTTTATTTTGTATGAACTTGAATACATAGTATTTAGACATATCTTTTATACATGAATGTTTAAATTCTAATAAATATTCATCAAATTAATTGAATAAAATAAAAAAGTCAAAAATGTTTATTCATTTCTTAATATACATAGCACATAGTCTTCATTAAACAAATAAATCAATTAAATTTGACAATCTTAGCCATTCATTTTATATATAAAAGATATATTATTATAAATTAGTAACTATTTTATATTTATAGGATTTTTATATTATATGGTTACCTTATATTGTACAATTGTTTATCTTAATCTGTTAGTAGTACATGTTATATACTCTCTCATTTCTTAATATTCTACTATTTTATAATCGTATATGTAGGTGCAAATTTTCGGTAATTGAAACCAAACCAAATAATTATTTTTAATTAATACTAGTTTATTTTTTTCTCCATGAGTAAAAACAGAACATTCATGCAGTTTACTAATATAATACTGCTTTCTCTACAAACTCTTTTAAAGGTACCAAACTGAAATCAACTCTAACATAATCAATATTTTCTGTAATCTTTTTCGTAGCATAGCTACAGGCACCATCCTAGTAATAATAATAATCATATTATGAAAATTTTTATTATTAATTGAATTAACCAATGTAATATTGTTAATCGATTAAAACTTGATGTTGAATCAATTCGATTAATTTTTCACAACATATTTGATTACTGTGGTTAATTTTTTTTTTTAATTGAATTGATCATTTTCACGTATTAATTATTTTAATATTAATAATGTAATAAAATATTCTGCAATATTTTACTAACTTGTATATATATTTCCTATAAATATGAAATTACTACTACTATTTTTTTGGCATAATTTAAGATTTGGGTTGGACAGAGCTTCATTGGGTTAGAATTTGTCACTTAAATGAACGGGAATCTTTAGCCCAAAATTTGACTAGATCCAAACCCAAATCTAGCCCAAACTTTGACTGGACCTAAAGCCGACTACATCCCTGAAAGACCCGATTTAACCCGAAGGAAACGTCGCGACTCGAGACTAAAAATTCTCAAGTCAAGACCCGATTCCACCCAACAAAAACCCTCCACATCACCATAAGTCCACGTGTCATTATTATATTGGATAATTTCATGTCACTCCAACGTGTCAAAGAAAGCTTCCCGGTCCTCTTCCCTCCCCTCCAAAAACACGATCCCCGCTACCCCAGATCCATTGAAAACCCTTCGCTAAAACCGTTAATTTTCCGTTAGATCTGAAAGAAAAAAAAAATTCCTCCACCGTGGCGCCGTCGGGGCCGCAAGCCGTCTCTCGCAGAAAACCTTCTTCGTCGTCAGAACCACCGTCGTCGTCCAGTCCAGGTGCGAGCAGAGTAGAGCAAAGACAACATTCTAGAAAGAATCTGAACGTCTATTATCCATTTTGGCAACAGAATTGGTTCATCGGATTACTTTTTGTGATGGCGATAGGATTCTTCGGTCTCGCCCTCTTCCTCTTCCTCACACTCGATTTCGATCAAGGTTCTCCTTCCACCGCCTCCGCCGCCTCCTCCTCTCAAAACGTCGAGGTTTTAATAATCTTTTTCACTTATATCTTAGATTCCTCTCTCTCTCTTTTTCTTTATATCATCTATTTTTTCTTAAATTAATTAAATAAAATGTATGGAACAGATTACCTATGGGACGATTTTAAAGCTGATGCACGAGAAAACAAAATTTAGGCTGCATTCACACGATGTGCCGTACGGGTCTGGAAGTGGACAGCAATCCATTACCAGTTTTCCTAACGTCGATGACTCCAACAGCTACTGGGTACTCTATCTCTCTATTACCAGCTGTTTTATATTGCCTCTGATCTTTTGAAGTAGTTTCCGAGCTGAATTTGATATGCTATTGCAATCAAACTACTTGTTAACGGTTAATCTAGTGGACCAATGAACTTTTTCCAGTTAGTCGACATTTTTGGTTTGTTTCAGTCACGAGTTTAACCTGTAATAATATTGTGTCCTTCAATAAGAAGACGTATTGATATGGTTCTAGAACATGAAATTCTGCCTTTGTTTTGTTTCTACGTTTCTTCTCTTGATGGAGTCTTACAATTTTCAAAATAATTCTTGAAAGTTGAAATTGATTTTGGGAAAGTTTGTTTAATTTTTACTACTTTTTGCTGTCAAATTTTCATTTTATAGTGTTGTAAGACTATGTTTCATTATACAATTAAAATATGGGATTATGCTTTGCAGATTGTTAGGCCTATGCCGGATACATCTACTAAACAAGGAGAAACCATTCCAAGTGGGACTATAATTAGGTTGCAACACATGAGGACTAGAAAATGGCTGCATAGCCACTTGCATGCATCCCCAATATCAGGCAACCTAGAGGCTAGTATATTTTTTCCATTTGTGTCAATAGCCAGTCTTAACTTCAATTCTCAATATTTGTCAATTGCTAAGCTAATGTTCATTGATGTTTGAGGACCATGATGCTCATTTAAATCTGTCTAATGGATAGAAATAGGTTTTGAAAGCAGAGCCTGTCCTTTCTTTTCTTAAGCATATAAAGTTACTGATACAGTATTATGACCTATATGGTGTTGGGTGTAGGTTAGCTGCTTTGGAGGAGAATCAGAATCCGATACTGGCGATTATTGGAGGTGAGACCTAAATTTTCCCTTTTTTTTTTCAAGTTTATGTTAATCTTTCTTGGCTTTCTGTTCTGCTGGTGCTTCATTATCGGATGATCATCTTCAGGCTCATTATTGAGGGAAGTGGGAAGACTTGGAAGCAAGATCAAAGGATTCGGCTTCAGCATGTTGACACTGGTGGCTACCTGCATAGTCATGACAAGAAATACGCCAGAATAGCTGGTGGACAGCAAGAGGTGAGAATGGAAATTTACAATCTCATTTATCTGAATATTAATATATGAAATACTCGCCAAGTCTACCATAATTCCATAACTAATGCTTTGTTGCTTCTCTTCTTCTAACTTTCATTCTATGGAATATATTTGTCTTTCATCATATTTTACAATACTAAGATTTGATGTTTGCCAGCTCATCATGGAATGTGAGAGCTTATTTTGATCACTTTCTAACATAACCCTCTGATTAATATACTGTTAATGGTGAAGGCGGTTAGCCAATATGTGTACTTTTCAAGTTTTGCTGGCTATGTTCAGTAAGTTAAAGCCATTTCTGCATATTTGTGTAGGTTTGTGGTGTTCGAGAAAAGCGTGCTGATAACGTATGGTTGGCAGCAGAGGGTGTGTATCTCCCCATTACTGAAAGCAAGTAATATTGATATGTTTAACTGATCGCTACTTTGTAGAAGCAGGTGCATGGGTTTTGGATTTGTAGGTGGCTGGTTCCTGTTACCATAGTAACTGTAGCTATTTTACGAAATCAAATAGTATATTTTTGCAGAACAACTTTTGTCTGCTGAATACTATATTATGCATGCTTGTGCACCTTGAGACAATACTGATTAGATGTAGCCCTTCTAATGATTAATGAGTTCTATTTTTTTCACTATAAAGCAACGTAATTACTTATGTTTGCTAGTTTTGATGAAGTGCTCACACTGAAATCATCCTCTGTCTCCTCTTTCTCTCTCTGTTGGCCGGTTGGTGAAGAGGGTGGGCGATCTTCGTGCACATTTCCTGAACACTCTCCTGAAGTTCTCATCCCTTCTTTCTGACCTCTTCTTTCTGTTTTTGTGTTGTCCGAATTGAGTCATCCCTGTCGATGATGCCAACCCCTTGGAATGGCAGATTTCACTGTACCAAGTGAATCCTGCTGTCTATAGCCTGGAATTTACAATGTTGGACGCGAATGGAAAAGGATTGATGATTGCTGTCAATCAGCATCAGGTGCGCAGCTAACCTTGGCTGCGTCATTTCAAGGTCTAGGTTGCACCACGGCAGAGAATTGCCGGGCCAATCGTTTAGACTGAAATCCTAGTTTTTATGGATTCTTTCCATAGTTTGTAGTTGTGGGCTTTGTATGATTGCCCTGTTATCACCAAAATTCACGATAAACCTACAAAATATTGTGCAAGAAATGGCATGATAATGGTCTAAGGAGCTTTGAGCTTGGTCCCCAGCAGGCTAGCTTTGAAATTGGGCCTGCCTCCAAGACTCCAACCCATGACTGAACAAAATTTT
Organism: Theobroma cacao; assembly: GCF_053813885.1. Taxonomy (NCBI): domain Eukaryota; kingdom Viridiplantae; phylum Streptophyta; class Magnoliopsida; order Malvales; family Malvaceae; genus Theobroma; species Theobroma cacao. Next base: position 914,641 of record NC_142647.1, read on the forward strand.
AGTTTGGAGTAGACAATGACACATCTTCACAGTTCGAGCCTACACTGCCTTGGTTCATATTAAACTTGTAAGTTGCTACTATGGTCTTGTCAGTTTCACGTCAGGTTTGATAAATGAAAACTTCGTCACATCTTTTATTGATACAAGATCCGTGATACATCTTAATTTTTTATTTTTTCTCTTTCTCGTAATCCAATTGCACATAAATTGTAACCAAATGTTTACTTTTCGGGGGGAAAAGGAAAATTGGCCCTACGAATATGTAAATCAGTCCCCATCCCATGTGTATAAAGTCTCATTTACTATAAAGTTTGTCTCCACAGATGAAATGAATATAAAAAATATTCCTTCCATCTCTCTTAATTTTTTTAAAAAATTTTATCATATTAAAAATATTAAATATTTATATCATATTTTTTAAAAAATTTTAATATAAAATTCATCAAAATTAAAATTTTTATGAAAACAAAAACCGGACAAACATAAAAAAGGGGGAAATATGTTTTGATGGTACTATGATATTTGCTTGGTTAAGGATCAGTCCTATTGGCTATTTGGCATATGCAATAGGATCAATTCTTTTTACTTGGTCATATATAAATAAAAAGAATATTTTGATACTACTTTTTAAAAATGTGTGCATCACTAATTACTAAAGGAGTTGAGAGATGTGGTCCTCTTGGGAATAAGAAAAAGGGGGCATTGGGTATCTTCATCTGTGCCTCTTTAGTCTCTTAATTTTTTACCCCTTTTTTGCTTTGTGGAAAAAAAATAAATTTTAGATTTTTTTTTTCTCTCTTCTTTTTCCCCCCTCCAAAACAACCCATGCTGAAGCTTGAAGTAAGAACATGTCATGCCCAAACAAGTTCTAGTATCATTTTCTCTTCCCTATTGTTTTGAATGCATACAAAAGAACCAAACTCCATTATTAAAAGAAAATAAGATGGAATTTTTCAAAGGAAGGATTGGAATTTTGCTAAGGGAAAAAAAGATTGTACAAAAATGAATAATTGGGGTGATAAAGTGTCCCACAAAAGGGCCAATCGCCCTCTTTTGTTTTCCACGGGCCATCAAACCAAAACATGACCCCAAAATCCCCAATAGCTAAATTACTTTTTGAGCTTTTGATTTAGCTTTGCCATTGATTAACTGTGAAAGACAATGACCCCATTCCCTTTTGCCAACCCCCAGCTTTTTATCAAGATTCAAGGTCATGTCCATGTGATATTTCTTGGTGGAAAAATGTATACCATGAATTCCAACTAATCATTGGCTACCAAACTTGTTTTTTTTTTGGCCTTTTGGGGTCTTATAATTAAACATCAACTTCTTTGTAATGATTTAAAGCTAAACCATCAAAGCAGACAAAACCCAGAGTTCAAATTATGTATCAAAATGTCCCATGAGTTTAGGCTTAAGAATTGGTTCCCCACGGGGACCCCTTTCATTGTTCATTCAAAATCCTTGATTCTGAACCACTAACCATACTTAGGTGAGGTACCCAAAAAAGAAATTGATGTCCCATCCCATTTAATGCAATTCCACCCCCATAAATTTATGTTTACCAAACAATCAAGGCATTCAATCCTAGCTTCCCAATCCAGTCCACTCCCCCCAGCCACCCTGTTTAGATTTAGATATTCTGATAAACGAAACAAAAATCAGAAACAAAAACACAAAAGAAAATTGACCATGGCCACAGTTTGATGCCAAAGATTGGCCACCGACATCATGCTTCACATTGGGATGCACATTCTTGTCATGTAAATGAAAAGTTCCATAACTTTTTTCTCTTTTTTTTTTTTTTTTTAATTTTTGTAGAGTTTTTCTTCCTTCACTAGCCCATACATGCCTGTCTGAAGTTCTAAACATTAGATTTTGTTTCTTCCACAAAGTGGTGGGGATGAATATGAATAAACAAATCAGCATGATCTACAGCTTCTTGCTAATCAGCTATAATAATGCTGTAATGACTAATTAGCAAGAGAGGAAACCAAAGGCGACCATTCATTACTTTTTAAGTAAAAAAAAAAAAAAAAAACATTATTTTTACCGAATGAGAGCTGTATGTCCACTTTCTAGGAAACTTATGATTCCAAAGATAAACATTAGCTAAATATGAGAATTTTTATGTTGACTCTCGTTAGAACTATGTCACTTGCCAATAGCACAGACATGTTTACGGCGGGCAAGCTGAAACCATGGCTGGAAACGTCCTGAACCTTTTCCAGACATGGGGGGTTACCGAGCTACCGGCCCCTGAATTGACCAATCAGGGTACAGTCTATACGCAACAAAATATGGTCCCTAACTCCCTATGGTTACTTCAAGCAAGAATTCATTTCAAATCCATTCCGTTCCAAGCTTGAGAGAAAGAAGCAACACAAGAATTGAGATTCTTTCTTGCTTCGAGGAGCAAAGGGCAAGGAAATTGGAAAAGAGTCCGTATTGCTTAGCAGATCATCCTTACAAATTATAAGTGGCGAGTGGAGGGCTGTAATAATAGTCTACAATCTAGCCCTGCAGGTGGGGTTCATCCTGGTGGGAAATCAAAGATTTATTTCAACATAGTTGGCTGCTTTGATCATAGCTGCCAAAGTCCCCAAGGCACAAGGGTTGACAAAAATACCAGGCCCCATGGCTCACCTCCTTCCTACTCTCTCTCTCTCTCTCAACAAAGAATCAATTATTATTTCTTACCGTTATGTATATGGGAAAGGAAAGAAAGCTGTCAGTGGTTGCTTCAAGAAGGAGAAAAAAAATAATCATTTATGTGTTTGGCTCTTTCTACTGCCTCCTTTTACTGCAACCTGACAGATTCCTTCTTTCATTTTTCATTCTCGATAGACTTTGGACCAGTTTTGCTCATTTCATTGTTGTTTTCATGATAAACCCAACTTTGCTTGGCAATTTTGCTTTCGATCGAATAATGTTTTTACTTCCTACCTAACACTCCATGGTCCTGAAAAATTCCCCATCTCAACCTCATGTCTATCTGTTTTAAAAGGAACTAGCATGACAGTGTGGGTGCTTGTGATCAATCATTGCTAATCCTATGAAACCCCTCAGCAGTGAGATATATGTTGCTCGTTTGCTGGCTATATAGATCTAAACTAGAGCTACTACCAGAGTTTTAGACCCCCGTCCTAAGGATATCAGAATTATGCTGTGCTATATTAACGATCCAACTCTTCAATGTTTAGATAAGAATGTGTATGAATATTTAATTTAATGATTGATATATATTTTTTTATTTAAAGAACAGAATTGAAACTTTCTTTTAAGGTTTTAGATCTTTATTAAACAAGAGATCGAAATTATACTTTGTTATATTAACAATCTAATGTTTTAAGATTTAGATTAAAATACACTCAAATATTTAATTAAATGGTTGATTCATGATTTTTTCTCTTAAAAATAAGTTCGAAATCTCTTCTTCCGTTAGATAAAAATTGGGGTATGTAGCTTCTGAAGCTAGCATTCAATTCAATCTCCTCAGCACGGGTGGAATTTTAATGAAGTACTCAGTTTCTCTCTTAACTAGTGTTACCTTACAGCTGCAATTCTCATTGACAACCATAAGAGTACAGTTGGATCAAATACTGGTTACTTCACCATTAATGATTCAATTGAACCACTCTGATTTTAGAAGATATGGGAGAAAAACTTTTACTTGGAACCCGACGGCAGTACCAAACTTCATAAATTCAAAAGCTCTTTCTCTTCTTTTCTAAAGTTTTGCTGTCAATGGACCATGAATGTTGGTGCAGATACTTTGATGTAGCTAAGTGCACCCTGAACAGTAAGCTTTGATGTTTGGAGCCAATAAATTGTCCATGTGAGAAAAGGAAAATGAACTCATAAAAATGACAGAAAAAAAAAGGACAGAAATTGATCTGCAGTCTGTCATGAAAGATAACAGCTCTAAATTTATCATTAGCCACGTGAAAAATCACATTTTTCCATAGGATATAAATACACCAAAGCCAGACGAACAAAACTCAAAGTACAACACAACACAGGAGATGACAGGAGGTGAGTGAAGTTTACATTAGATTAAGATTGCCTCAGAAAGAAGAAAGAAGACTGTCGTACCGGGATATTTTATCTCCTATCCAATGTGAATGTGGTAGTTATTGTTTAGAGATGTTTAAATTGAGTCGTGATGAACATAGGGAATAAATACACCTGGAGGGTAGAAAATGTAGATAATTTTTTAATGGCGGCCAGCAACTCAGATTCTTCTTTCCTTCTGTCACCATTTGCTTGTTAATCCTCCCTACTGATCTGTAAATAGACTAGTAGTTAAAATAATGTAATAATAGCTCAGTAAACAAGGTCAATGGCAGAGGATAATTTATACAATTGTTTAAACTAATGGAAGAAAGCAGGGTTTAACACGTCCATGTTCCCACTAACATATGCAAAAATAGCTTGAATTTCAACTCTGTAAATCCAGAGATTCCGGGTGAAATGATCAGAGTTAGAATTTAAAAGGAGGGGATAGAGAGATTCCCAGATGGAAATTATACTGAACGGTCCTTGCTTCTGAGCCAGAAGAAAATGACCGACACCACTTTCCTAAACAGGTGAGTGTAAATAAATAGATAAATAAATGGGAATTAAAGAGTGGGGCCAAGGCTTTGGACAAAACTGTACCAGTGGTGAAAGTGACTCCTTGATTGTAGGGGAGGTAGGGACCTGAGAAGCCAAGAACAGTAATCTAAGTTACCAAAATCAGCCCTGGGAATTTTCGTGTTTTGCATGCCATGCCACTGACAACCAGGCATCTCTTGGCAAAAAGATTTCGTCATTCAGACAAGTTCATGACTCTATGGTTCTTCACAGCTCAGATCGTCAAAGGTTGTTTTCTTTTTCTTTTTTAAGTTTAGTAGTACATTTTCATACCAAAGCAGATCAGAGGAGGAGGATGGGTTTGAAGTTTTTGACGGGAGCCAATAGAAGAGAGGCAAAATGGGGGTACTCAGTCATACACCAAATGAAGAAACAGTTGCTACAAAAGCTTATGATAGGACAATGATGGAATATTGACAATGGCTATATCATACATTGACAGAAGCTACAAAAATCAAAAAGCACATATGAGACTGAAAAAGAAGATTTAACTACAGACTCTATCCTCCTCATTCTCCATGCATGCCAATGGCAGAGGGTGTAATCCATTTTTGGGTCAAAAGGGTAAGCTCTTCGAAGTTGAGCTTGATGTGAGGGACTTGAAATGTTCTGATGGAACAAAATCTTGCGGCAAATTGGCCCTATTGACAATTCTCCTCATGTTGTTCTGCAAACTCTGTTGGACCAATTGTTTAACAGCTTTCTTCTCCTCGCTCATCATGCCTTCTTCTTCCACCAAGCACTCCTTTCCATTTGGATTTGTTGAAGAGGATGAAGACCCGCAAATAGGAGCAGACACTGCTGCACTCATGTTCCCACCAAAGTTCTCTGAAACTTGCTTCCCTTTGTCCACCCTCAAGACCTCAAGAATTCTAGAAGCTCTCTTCTGAGACAATGTACTACCCAAAAGCGTTAGTTCAAGCAATGATGAAACGATGCCAGCTTCAATCATGGCCTGTCTGTCTCCATACGATTTATGTGCCATTACCATCAAAATGTATGATGCCTTTTCCTGGCACCCTGGCGAGTCGGTCCAATTCAACACATCAACCAAAATTGGGAATGCTTCAGCGGCAATGCTAATGCCTTTTCTACCTTCCGGAGTGGATACTAGATTGCTCAAAATTGAAAGAATTCTCTCACTAACTTCCATGTCTCCCAAGCCATTCAGCAGAAAGGGTATCAAATCCGCTTCTAGAATGAAGGGAATGTTCGATGGGGAGATCGATAGATTATAAAGGGCTCGAAGAGCATCCTGTCTTGGTTGAGAACTACTTTTGTCCAAAATCTTGAGGGCGTTTACCAAGAAAGAAATAGCCCCAGAAGATCCAATGATAGGCTTATTCGAATCCAAGGCGCTCAAGCCAAGGAAATTTGCTACTATGGCATCTGAAACTGCCTGGCTTGGAGCATTTGGGGATTCAATAAGCTTTAACATCTTATGCACAGCCCCTGCTTTTACAATGGCTGCTTTGTTCCTGCAAAAGGGTTTCACAAAGAGTTAAAGAAATTAAATGTTCAGCAACCAAAAAAAGAAATTTCATGATAACAAACAAAGCTATGGCCAGAAAATGTCAGTTAAAAAGACGAAGGTGAAAAAGGGAATGAACTGGATTAACGACAAATTAAATGCATTATTCTACATATCAAGAACTGTTTGAAGAAAACAACAGGACCTGAAAACACAGAAAACGACTTGTCCAAGCAACTTCCCTTTAATCGTTTCAGACAATTTTATTTTCTCTTGAAACAAACAAAACTCAACATTGGCAAGAAGCACCTCAATGGGAAAAAAAAAAACATAATGGAGCAACAAAACAGAGCAACAACAATAATTTTACACAAGAAAAAGACTTTATACTTAACAGAAAAAGGGGGGCAAATTCAGGAAACTCACGCGTCATTTCCGATTCCTAGATTAAGCAACGCATAGAGAGCAGCGATCTGCGAATCAGAGTCTTCAAAATCAAGCATTGCAACCAACGGCGGAATCGTCCCGAGCATCGCTAAAGTCACTCTGGCTTCCGAGTCTTCTTTAGTAAGCAGCCTCACTCTACTCGCAGCTTTGGTCTTCTTTCCTTCTTCTTCCACTTGCAATTCCTTAACCACGCGCTTTAACTCCTCCAAAGCTTCCACTTTCTTCTTAGTCTCAGCATCAGTTTCCGCTTCCGCTAAGTTCAAGAGATCCGCCAGCTTCTCTGACTTACCATTGTTGTTGGGTCTTTTCAGCACCCTGTCTGGTTTTTTCGGTTCGTTGGACTCTTTTAAGACGGACTTTATTGTGGTGGTTGGAGGAGGAGGCTGAGGAGGGACGGTGTCGTTGAGCACCTCTTGCATGAGCTGGTGGCGGTGGCGGGAGCTGGCCCCGCAGCTCACCGCATCGAAGATTTTTCTTCGGAATGCAGCGCCGGAGAAGGCTGTCCATAGTCGGAAGTGATTACCGGTGGCGGTGGTAGTGGAAGGGCGGTCGAGGAAGATGGATCCGATGTCGTTTCTGTGACACTTGGCCATCCTTGTATGACAAAAAAAATCGAAATTTACATTTGCAAAAGGAAACAGAATGTAGCTTTGGGAGAAGAGGAAGAGAAAAAGAAGAGCTTCAAACCCATTTCCCTCTGTTTTATTAGCTTACTTAACCAATAATTTATTCACTCTTTTTTTTGTTGATTATTTATGGGTTCAGAGCTCAAAGATAGAGATGAAGTAGGAAGTGGGCAGAGAGAGAGAGAGAGGCGTTGAGTGAATGAATTTTAACTTTTTTTTTTCGGTTTGTTTTGATTGTTTATTTATTTATATCTACATCGGCCTGTCAGAAAGAAAATTGTTGGAAAGAAGAGAGAGAATTAAAATTAAAAGTAAAAAAAATATTCTGTAGAATTTTTGTATTAGTATTATTTTTATTCTTAAGATTTAAGATTTCTATATTCAATTTTTTTAATTTAATTGATAGTATAAGAATAAATATGTGACGTATAAAAAAATTAAATAAAATAATTTTTCATTTAATTAAAATATCTTAATCATTTAAATAACATATTTATTCAAATTTCATATCAGTAAAAAATAAAATAAAATTTTAACTTATATGTAAATCTTTTTTTCATTTAATAATCAGGACTTTTTTATATATAGTAATTATATTTTTATTTAAAAATACAAATTTTTGATAAATAATATTAAAATTTACACCATATGATCCGAATTATGGTAAATTTCTTTCTTTTGTGAGTAAAATGTCACAACATCGTACATCCATGAGAAATGTGACAAATCTTAAATTTATAAATGATATTTTTTTTTCAACAGCCTCGTGACACATTGAATGAACCACCTTTCTGTTGAATCAATTTTTCCTTTTATAACAAAAACAACAAGAACGAAGATTTTAAAGTTAAATTTTAACTTTTACTCCTAAACTCTTTTGTGAAATACGTTTTTACTTTTTTTTTTTTTTTTTAATTTTAACCAAACATATCCTTAAAAAACTTGTCCTTATATTTTTATCCATAAATAAATAAAAAAAAAAACCCATTTTAAGGACAACGATAAAGGAAAAGAATGAGGGAGAGAGAGGCTTATAAAAGAAGCCATATTTTGGTTTTCGTAGCATGGGAAAGAAGGCATGCTTCCCCCTTTTTGTACATGGGGAAACGTGCAAAGGACAATTGATAGTGTATAACGATGGTACCAACGGGCCATACCCTCTCGTTGCTGTCCTCTCATCGGTGCCGCCCAGCTCATCTCCAAGGCTCATCAAAGAAGCTTCCTGCGGGCTCCACTTTTAAAATTACCCCTGTAGAAGGGACCCACTCCCTGCGGGTAAACAGAGTCAACAGGATTTTGATGGATAGGCGGATGTAAGTTAATATAACAAGTTCGGGAACAGACAATTCTTTCAGTTGACTGCATGATTCATGCTGTGTATGGTGCATTTACATGGACATGTTCCTTTACATAATTGACATGGAAGAAAGCAAAAACCTGCCATTGAAGGTTTAAAACTCAGGTAGGTAAGCAGTTCAAACAAAATGTCTAACCGAAACCTGGAGATGACTAAAGTGAAGTTCTTTATTCCTTGTATTTACACCTGCAAAAGGCAACACTTTAGTCATTTGCAACCATGACATCTATTGGAGAATTGCTCTCCAATTTCTTAATGCATAGTCTATCTTGGGGAGGAAGGTCCTTTGCTGATGGGGAGGTGTTGGCGTCGATGATGATCGAGTCTTCCTCCTTGAAATCTCCTCTCAAGACTCCCATTGCAACTTCATTCTCTACCAGTTGCTGTATCACCCTCTTAACTGGCCTTGCTCCAAAGTTAGGGTCAAAGCCCAATGTCCCCAGAAGTTCAACAGCCTCTTTGGTGTAGTGCAAATCAATTTTCTTATGTCTGAGTCTCTCTTTTAACCGCCTCATCTGGTAAACATAAAATAATTGTAACTCAGATTCTTATGAGAATAAAAGCTACCATGAATCTTCTTATGCAAATCTCTTAATTGATAAGAGTAACTATCTTAACTAAATAACTTACAACAGCACTAAAGCAAAGTTATAGTCCATTGATATTACTTTCTCTCTCTTAATTAGGGGAGAAAGACTTTTGCACTAACCGATTTCTACAGAAATAAGTTAGAGCTAAAACCAAGCCTCCAAGAACGCTAGGCAACTTGACCTGAAGATGATTATGTACAAAACTTATGATTCATGCTAAAACATGGTGCAAAAAAATCCTCCTGCAGGGATAACTACTATGCAATGTAACTCATATGCTCTGTCTGAGGGAGATGCCCACACCCTAAAAATAAAGATCTAATCTAGTGTTCAGTCAACAAAATATAGAATCAATTTCAGACCCTAAAATAAAGATCTTCTTTAGTGTTCAATCAATAAAAATATTGAGTGCATGTTTGACCAAGCTTTTTTTCAGCTTATCTACTTCTTAAAAGCAAAAATCAGGCCAAACATGATTTTTTGAGAAGTTATGAAAAAAAGAACTTTTTTTTTTAAGAACAAAATTTTTAAAAAAAGAGCTTAAAAAAAAACTCCAAGGAGGAGCTTTTTCTTCTCTTCTTTTAAAAATATAAGAGAATTTTTATTTTTGTTCCAAAAATATCCTCATTTATTAAAAATAATTACAATATTATTCTCTCAAAAAAAAAGAAATACCTTATAGGATAATTGTAACAAAAATTATAACTTATAAAAAAAACTTATAAAAAGAAATTTACCAAATAACTTTAGCTTAATTTTAAAAACTATTATTTTTCACAAGAGTTTCATAATAACTTTTAAGTTAGAAAAAAATCAGGCCAAACAAGCTCTGAATCAATTTCCTATTCCAAGACTTCCACTAGTACTACATCAAGTTAACTAATAATATTTTACACTATATCAAATCAACTACTAATATTTTACCCTTAGCAGATTCCTCACTAAGAAAACATTAGGAAATGGAAAATACCAAACACCCAGAAAAGGTATTCTATGAAGATTAATCACCTGTATCTCAGCTATTTTACTGATTTCTTTGGAGTCAAGAGGCTGGAAAACTATATACTCATCAATCCGGTTCATGAATTCCGGGCGGAAAGTCTGTCTGGCCAACTCAACAACCTGTTTTTTCATCACATCATAAACAGCATCCTTGCCACCATGTGTACTCTGAAGAGTCTCCAGAATGTAGTGAGAACCAATATTTGAAGTCATTATTACTACACAATTTGTAAAACTAACAGTCCTTCCTTGTGAATCAGTTATCCTTCCATCGTCCAACAACTGTAACAAAATATTGAATACGTCATGATGAGCTTTCTCAATTTCATCAAAGAGAACTACAGAATAGGGCCTTCGACGAACAACTTCAGTGAGTTGTCCACCCTCTTCATAACCAACATAGCCTGGCGGCGCCCCAACCAAGCGTGAGACCGCATGCTTTTCCATGTACTCACTCATGTCAATCCTGACAAGAGCATTCTCTGTATTAAAGAGGAAACCAGCTAAAGCCTTTGCAAGCTCAGTTTTGCCAACACCAGTAGGGCCCATGAACATGAAACTAGCTATTGGCCGATTTGGGTCAGACAATCCTGCCCTTGAGCGTCGGATTGCATCAGCCACTGATTTTACAGCAATATCTTGACCAACTACTCTCTTATGAAGTTCCTTTTCCAGCAAGACTAGTTTGTCCCTTTCTGACTGTTGGAGGTTTGATAACGGTATGCCAGTCCATTTACTAACAATTTCAGCAATATCAAGGTCAGTAACCTCTTCACGCAGCAAGGATTTCCCAGACTTTTGGAACTCAGCAAGATTCTTTTCAGCCTCTTCTAACTGGCGTTGAAGGGACATCAAAGTTCCATATTTGAGCTCAGCAGCACGGTTTAGGTCATACTCACGCTCAGCAGCTTCCATTTCTTGGTTAACTCTATCAATCTATAAACATCAACAAGGTGAATCAGAAGATTAAGAAATATGCAGGTTATTTAACAGTGCAACGACAACATCAAGTGAAAATTACCTCTTCTTTTATTGATCGAATTCGAGTCATGAGAGCCTTCTCATGATCCCACTGTTCAGTTAATTCTTTCTGTTTCTGTTTGAGTGAGCTCAAATCACTTTCCAGCTTGCTTAACCTTTCTTTGGATGCTTTATCAGTGTCATTTTTAAGGGATAGCTTCTCCATCTCCAACTTCAGAACCGCTCTGTCTATCTCATCCAACTCTGTGGGCTTGGAAGTGATCTCCATCTTAAGCTTTGCAGCAGCTTCATCAACAAGGTCAATGGCTGAAAAGAAGTTAAATTGCAGCCGTTAAAAAGCATATTTACCCAAAACTTTTAAGGGTAATAAATAATTAACATAAAATCTATCATTGTAACAGTTATGAATTTCCCCTTTCGCTCGTTGCCTTACCTTTGTCAGGCAGAAAACGTTCTGTTATATAGCGGTCTGCAAGAACTGCTGCCGAAACAAGAGCACTGTCAGATATTTTAACACCATGATGTAGCTCATAGCGCTCACGCAAACCTCGAAGTATAGATATTGTATCTTCAACGGACGGTTGGCCACAAAAGACTTGTTGAAATCTACGCTCAAGTGCAGGATCCTTCTCAATGTATTTCCTGTACTCATTCAATGTAGTTGCTCCTATGCATCGCAGCTCACCCCTCCCAAGCATTGGCTTTAACAAATTCCCAGCATCCATTGCACCACTTGTAGCCCCTAAACAATTTAGACATAACTATCTTCAACACGTAGTTCAATGCATTAAAAACCAAACCTTGCTCAAATCAACATAAAACCTATCAAGAGGCAAAGTTCTTAAGTTTTACTACAGCACTAATCTACAATGTATTAGTTACACACTTACACTCCATGTAGCACACATGAATTCTGAAAGGAAAACTGTGGTAAATTTACAACTACAAAATTACATATTTTATGCAAACAAAAGCTAGGTACAAACCTGCACCCACAACGGTGTGAATCTCATCAATGAATAAAATAATCTGCCCATTTGAAGCAGTAACCTCCTTCAGCACAGCTTTCAACCTTTCCTCAAAATCTCCACGAAACTTGGCACCAGCCAGTAAGGAACCCATGTCTAGGGAGATCAACTGAAGAAAACAAGGAATAATACCTTTTTAAATGAGCATTAACCATTGAACCTATTCCAATCAGAAAAGTACTACTTTAATTGAAACAGGCTCATCAGTGAAGTCCATAAATAGCTGACACAAATATAGGCCCTGTACACTCCAAGAACCGCCTGTTAAGATTCTTCCTACTGCTATATCTTTACCACTTTAAAATTTGCTCTAAAGTCTCTATCTATTTCATATGTAAAACTTCTTAGTTTCAATTCATACCTTTCGATTCAACAATGGTTCTGGAACATCTCCCCGTACAATCCTTTGAGCCAATCTGCAATAAAATTATAAAATTTTCATTATCAAAATGGTCATGCACAAAGTCTTCATGCATACCCATATAACTAAGCAATAAATGTGACTCAAAGGAAACTTACAAATTGATGCTTATTAGTACTGGCATATAAGACCAGCTCAGTAAATGCATCATTAGAATTAACAGGAAAATAGTACAGTTCTGGTTCATGCAATACTTTATTCTTCAGCTTGCAAAACAAATGACAAGGACTAATTTTTTTTCCCATGCCTTCTGTGTTAAGTGCATTTTTTGTCAACAGGTGGTGCAAACCAGAAAAGTAGAATTCACAAATGAACTATATGACCACTGTATATCCAAATTTTCTGTAAAAGGGGATCCGGCTGAAGCTTGAAGTAGCTATTTCGGAAATCCAATTTTAATTTAATACATGTGGTCCTCTGTCAGAAAATGCTAAATTTATGCCAAAGATGGAAAATAGCAAATCTCCAAACAAGTTCCTTACTACGAAACAAAACTTTCTACTTTTCAGATTACCAAGAGAACCCAAAAAATTTGAAAAACATACCCTTCAGCAATTGCTGTTTTCCCCACACCAGGCTCACCAATTATAACAGGGTTATTTTTTGTTCGCCTTGATAATATTTGGATACAACGTCGGATTTCATCATCACGGCCAATTACAGGATCAAGTTTACCACGCCTAGCAAGCTCAGTCAAGTCATTCCCATATTTGTCAAGTGCCTCATATTTTCCTTCAGGATCTACGTACATTATGGAAGTGGACAGCTAAGAAAGTGTAACCCAAGGATATAGTATGATAAGTGAATAAAAATGTAAGTTGAGTCAGCACACCAAATATGTTTCATCACTGTCTCAAATAAACTTCATAATTAAAGAATAACTTCAACATTAAAGATTTTTACGTCTCAATTTGTTGGTATAATTTGATGTATTTGTAGTTTGGGTACTGGTTTATAATTTTTCATTCCTTTAACTGCAAGCTCTAAACCAATCTAATCATAACATTCGGTTTAACCATATCTGTGAGAACTACTATGTAATTTTCCATTATACAGAATTACTTTCTTAGTCGCAGCTTATTTTTGCCATAAGATAAAGCTATAACTCAATGGCTGGTTAAACTCATACTTTGATCAGTTACTCGCTGATTTCCACGAACAGCTTTAATGGCATCCTTCAAAGCCTGCTCACTGAGCTGGAGGTTCTTGTATAACTGCTGCCCAAACCTCTTATCTGACATAAATGCCAGGACAAAATGTTCCACTGAAACAAAATTATCCCCCATTTCCTTCTTATGCTTTCGAGAATTGTCTAAAAGGGAGCTAAGATGTGATCCCATTACAGGGTTACTTGTGTCCATAACCTGCCACAAGAAAATAAATGCTCCTGGTCAAATGAATCATACACGAAGAATAAAGCATCAAAATAAATTCATGAACAAACATAACCCATGGAAATACATACTTTAGGCTGCTTCGATATAAAGTCGTCCGTAGCCTGCAGAACTGATGTGTTATCAAGCCCTGCTTTTGTGAAGATTCTTCTAGCTAACCCATCCTTTTGTTCTAAAAGGGCTTTCATTAAGTGTTCGGATTCCACCATTTGCTGTTTGCTATCCCTTGCCGCCTCAACAGCTCCAACAAGGCCCTCCCAGGCCATATCAGTGTACTCTGATTGATTGATCTGATAAGAAAATATCCAAGAACAATGATACGAGGAAATAAGTTGGCGGAATATCATCAAATTTGGAGACTCAACACAGGATACACAAACAATCAATTAAGCCAAAGTACGATGGGGATCACTAATGCTATGATATGAGCAATTGTTAATTACACTAAGCGCTTATTTTAAGCCAAATTATGCAGGTATTTTTTACGCATACTTTGTATACAAAACCAAACAGTTCAATTCAGTAAAGCGAAAAGCAAAACATAAACATTGATACTTAGCAATGAAAAGTTTTGACAAATGTAATATAAACCTGGGCAGGGCTAGTGGCAGAGTTGTAACGTGGTGTGGAAGAGTGGAAGCTGCGAGTGAGAGAGAAGAAGCCGCCATTGTTCTCTGCTACTCTGTCGAAATTCGGAGGCTGAAAAGGTGAAGTGAGGGAAGTGCACAAAGTAGATGCAGAGGCGGCGATGGCGCGAGCTCGAGATAGGCAGGGAGCCGTCGCTTTCGCTGCTTTAATGGCTGAGAAAGCAGACCTCGTGAGCCTTCTTGAGGCCATTTTGAGTATTATAGCAGCGAATGGTTGCAAATCTGTTTGGTTCTTTTTAGGGGTTTAAGAATTGAGTAGATGGACAGAGTTGGAGGGTTTTGGACGTGACTGAAGGGGAAAATAGGAAGCTTGTGGAAGAGCCGGGTGCTTTCCTTGGTACCTTCCACATTTTCAGACTGCATTTCTTAAAATATATATATATATTTCTATTACATAATATCTAAAAATACTTTCAAATTATTTAAAAATTACTAATAAGACAACTCACCAGTTTTATACTTGAGTCAAAGGTGTAGACAAATTACTCCAACATTGAAACAAAAACTGAGAAAAAGCTTAAGTCAAATGTGTTCCTGTAGCTTGTTATGTAAGCAAGATTATTCAAGCAATTTGAGAACTAACCCGTAATCTGTTGGAACCAAGTTCAAGAATTTGCAACTCATGCAAGTGGTCAATCTCCTCCATCTTAGTAACTTCATTTTTGGAGACATATAGCTCCTCGAGTGTGCTGGAGGCCTTGGACAATCCGTGCAATGAAGTGATTTCATTGAAAGAAACATCAAAAACCAAGAGCTTCTTGAATATGCTGACATCTGGTATTTTCATTAGTTTATTATCCCTAAGTACCAACTCCTGTGAGAAAAAAAACAAATAAATAAAGGACCCCAAGCTTCTTCATAATTCTAGCAATAATCAACATTGCATAACAGGAAAAGGAAAGACAAAACAAGAAAAGAAAATACTAGAAATTTTTTGCTTACTTGATAAAATAATTAAGGCTCTGATTGTTACTTCTTTTTTTGTTTAATTTGCTTTTCACCTTTTAAAAAAAAGCTAACAACTAAAGCAAAAAAGTGAAAAGAAAAATTTGCGAATATTTGATTAAAAATAATTAACTAATCAATTAATTATAAAAATTTATTTGATTCAAAATAAATATATATATATATATATATATATATATTTTTAATAATTCATAAGCTTTGTCGATCATTATATCTATGTATATTGATAAAAATGACCATCCAAATTTCCTAATTTTCAACCATACCCTCAACATAATTAATACCAATTTCTTTTCTAAGGAACAAAATTGCATCTTTCATCTTCTATAAATATAATTTAAAATTTCTTACGCATAATTTTTAGATTTAATATATTATCTAAATAATTAAATTATTTTTTTGGTTCCGCTTTATTTACTGTGCAATTTAATTGGATTTTGAGGGCTTTATTTTTGTTGAATATCTTTGATTATTGATGAATTTAGCCATTTACTAAATGTCTTTGATTTGTCATGATAGTATAGTAGTATGTCCAATCTATGATTACCCTTTAATCATGGAAATAATCTACTAATGGACCCAAAACAAATATCATGGGAATATTTTCAAATTTGATTATTGGCAGGGCAAATGTTTGAAAATGGTTGTAATCTATAATACTATTGGCAAGTCCTGGCACCATCTTGGCTGGCCCGCATGTGGCATTGAGATTCCCGTGCCATTTTGGACAGGGTCTTAAGGAATTGAAATTAATGAGGAGAGCCGTTACTTCTTGACTTAAGGAATTGAAATTAATGAGGAGAGCCGTTACTCTTTTACTAAGTTTCAGTTTCTAATTTTCATGTACACATTTTTATTTCTCTAAAATAATGTAAGTCTTCCTAAATGAATCATATTTGAAAGTAATTGGCATGATATCAATATGCTTTGGATCAAACAAGGACAAAAGGTATAATACACGGAAAAGCTCATAAATTATTTAAAAAAAAATTTATTTTTTATTCTATTTAATTAAAATTTTATATTTTTATTTTAAATTAAATAAATTTTTATAATTAATATTAACTAATTACAGTTACTCACAAGATTTCTGATGGCAATAAAAATTTTGATTAAATAATAAATCACAATGCAATTATTTTGGACGTTACTTAAAAAATAAAAATGCAACACCTTTGTACCTTTGAATCACTGTTCAAAACAAAATCACTTTCCCTCATTACCATCAAACATTCACCTTTGAGGCCCCCGAACTTATCCACACAGCTTAAGGTGGCTCACAAAACTTGTACAAAAGCTATTCCAAAACACTCTTTTGACGCATTGGATACCCTTGCTCAAGTAACCAATTGGTAAATGTCATGTCAGTATAAACTATTGCCAGTCCAATTAAATTCTATGTTAGCATAATAAATATCATGTCAACACATAATCGATATCAAATCAACAAGGAAATGCCACATCATCTCAATCAATTTCATATCAACTTGGTTAAATATTTGTCAACGTACTTAATAGTAAAAATTTAATGATGTTAAGATTTGAATTGAAATTAACAAATTAAAAAATTACAAATACTAAATTTACACAAATTATTATATATGGACTAAATTCACATTTTTATAAAATATAAGGATTAATTATATAATTTGACCATCAAAATAACACTACACCCTCAAACTAGTCAGCCTATATACCTTACAAATTCTTTTCATTCTCGTCAATCTTCTTATTCAAAAACGTGTTACCCTAGCCCATCTCATCGATACCATTGACGTCATTCCCAAAGTATGCTTCTCTACTCCTTCGCCTTGTCCGTCAATCAACCTAATTACTTGCTATGCTTTCAACATCTATTCCAAAACAAAAGATACCTTTGCTCTTGATTCAATGAGTTGTTGCGCGAGTATGGATTGATTTTTAGAATAACAATGAGATTGGTATTGATGTGAAGCGATTTGGTGAGCTTCTGATGTCCTCAAAGATTGTGTTGAATTAAGGTGTGCATTAGGTATGTATGCTATTTATACTAGGCAATTTGTATTTGTAATAGGCTGTAAGGAGCGATATAATACTACATCTTTACTAACAATTCTCTTTTTATTAAAAAAAAAATATTTGGCATAACAAAAAAAAAAACAAAACATACATATGATGTTATTGTACTATGTTATGTTTTGATATATCTTATCTTAGTATTTGTTATTGTGAATGTTTAGATGTTCTCTCAACATGCTTGTTGCTCATTCTTGGAACAAAAGAAAGATTGGCTATTGATTTTTGTATTGCGGTCAAAGACATTGTCAAATTGAGATATAAATCCCTTCAAATATGAAAATCTAATTAATCTTAAACGTATAAGATTATTTATAGCATTAGCTATATTTGGAATGCCAGATTGAGAAACAAATCTGTCTTATTGGCTTAAAAAGGCATATAATCTCTTATACCATTCATATATGGAAATCCAACTCATCATAAATAAATATAATTAATTACAATTAACTATATTTCCATAAATTCATTTTATTCATATAAATGGTTTGTTGTCCATGTATTAATTTTACCCAGGTCTACCTCTATTAATCTCTTTCCTATTTAGAGTATTTACCCATGTCCACCTTTACTAATCTTTTTTCTATTTAGATACCATATCTATTTCTGTTAGAAAAGAGATTAATGGAGTGGACCTCGGTAGATACTATAAATAAGAAAAATATTAATAGAGGTGGACTTGCATAAAATTAATACATGGACAACAAACCGTCTACATGAATAAAATGAATTATGAAAATATAGTTAATTATAATTAATTATATTTATTTGTGATGAGCTGGGTTTTCATTTTATGAATGATATAGGAGATTATTCACCTTTTTAAGCCAATAAGACAAATTTACATCTCAATTTGTTTTTCCAAATATAACTAATGCTATGAATAATTTTATCTGTTTATGATCAATTAGATTTTCATCTTTAAAGAGATTTTTATCTCAATTTGACAATGCATTTAACCGCAATACAAAAATCAATAGCCAATCCTTTTTTTATTCCAAGGATGAGCATCAAGCTTGTTGAAACATCTAAAAACATTCACATTAACAAATACTAAGAAAAGAAATATTAGAACATAACATAATAAAATAGCATCATATGCATGTTTTTTTTAGGTGGTGTTAAGCTAAGCATTTATTTAATAAAAAAATAATGGTTAGTAAAGATGCAGTACTATGTTGCTGCTTACAACTTATTACAAATACAATTTGCCTAGTATACATGGCATACATATCTGATGCACATTTTCATTCAACATAATCCCAAAGGACATCAAAAGCTCATCAAACCGTTTCACATTCAATTGTGTCAGTATGTGATTGATTTTAAGAAGAACAGTGAGAAAAGTATTTATGTGCAACGTTTTGGTGAGTTTTTGATACCTCAAAGGATTGTGTTGAAGGTGTGCATTGGATATGCCTTATATACTAGGCAATTTGTATTTGTAATAAGTTATACGGAGCAACATAGAACTGCAGCCTTACTAACCATTATCTTCTTATTAATGAAATGCTTAGCTTAACAAAAAAAAAAAAAAACATATGGTTTTATTACACTATGTTATGTTTTGATAATTTTTTTTTAGTATTTGTTAATGTGAATGTTTTTAGATGTTCTTTCAGTAAGCTTGATGTTCATCCTTAGAATACAATAAGGATTGGCTCTTGATTTTTTATATTGGAGTCAAACGCATATCCTAACACACTGTCAACTTGAAATATAAATCTCTTCAAAGATGGAAATCTAATTAATCATAAATAAATAAGATTATTTGTAGCATTAGCTATATCTGGAATGCCAAATTGAGATACCAATCTATCCTACTGGCTTAAAAAGGTAAATAATCTCCTATATCATCCATAGATAGAAACCCAACTCATCAGAAATAAACATGATTAATTATAATTAGCTATATTTCCATAATTCATTTTAGTCATGTAAATTGTTTGTTGTCCATGTATTCATAGGAAAACTATTAATAGAGGTGGATCTGGGTAATTATAATTAATCATATTTATTTCTGATGAGCCGGGTTTTCATCTATGAATGATATAGGAGATTATTTGCCTTTTTAAGCCAATAAGACAGATTTGTATCTCAATTGACATTCCAAATATAACTAATATTATGAATAATCTTATATATTTATGATTAACTAGATTTCCATATTTAAAGAGATTTACATCTCAATTTGACAATTCCTTTAACCGCAATACAAAAATTAATCGCAAATCTTTCTTTCATTCAAAGGATGAGCAACAAACATGTTGAGAGAACATCTAAACATTCACATTAACAAATACTAAGAAAAGAAATATTAGAACATAAAGCAGTATAATAACATCATATGTATGTTTTTTATTTTTTTGTGGTGTTAAGCCAAGCATTTCTTTAATAAAAAGAGAATTGTTAGTAAATATGCAGTGCTATGTTGCTCCTTACAACCTATTGCAAATACAAATTGCCTAGTATAAATGACATACATACCTAATGCACACTTTCATTGAACATAATCCTTGAGGACATCAGAAGCTCACCAAACCGCTTCACATTGGCACCCTTTCATTGTTCTTCTTAAAATCAATCCCATACCGACACAACAACTCATGGGATCACTAGCAAAGATATCTTCGATTTGGGAAGAGATGTTGAAAGGGTGGTAAGTGATTAGGTTGAATGGCATAAGGGGTGGAAGAGGTAAGGAGTAGACTTTGGCAATGATGTTAATGGCGTCGACGAGATGAGTAAGGGTAACATGTTTTTGAAGAAGAAGAATGACGAGGATCAAAAGAATCTGTGGGTTATATAGGCTGACTAGCTCGAGGGTGCAGTGTTATTATGATGGTTAAATTAAGTAATTAGTTCCTATATTTTATAAAAAAATGTGAATTTAGTCCATATATAATAATTTATGTAAATTTAGTCTTTGTAATTTTTTAGTTTATTAATTTCAATCCAAACCTTAATATCATTAAATTTTCACCATTAAATATGTTGACACACGTTTTGATCAAGCTGACATAAAATTGATTGAGATGATGTGGCATTTTTCTATTGATTTGCTGTTGATTATATGCTAACATGGCATTTATCGTGTTGACATGGCATTTATCATGTTAATGTGACATTTATTGGATTGACAACAGTTTATGTTGACGTGACTCCTGTTGATGTGGCGAGGAAATGCTAACGTGACGTGTATTACAAGTTTTATCTATTGGTAGTCATGTTAGCAAATGCCATGTCAATCCAATCAAATTCTAAGTTAGCATGATAAATGCCATGTCAACACATAATTGACACCACATGAGTCGAAAAATGCCTCATCATTTCAATCAAAGTCATATCAGTTTAGCCAAAACACATATCAGCATATTTAACGAAGAAAATTTAATAATATTAGAGTTTGGATTGAAATTAACAAAATAGAAAATTACAAAAACTAAATTTACACAAATTATTATACATGGATTAAATTCACATTTTTTATAAAATATAGAGATTAATTACATAATTTGACTATCATAATAACACTACACCCTCAGGCTAATCAATCTATTTAACGCTCAAATTATTTTCATTATTATCATTCTTCTTCTTTAAAAACATGTTACCCTTGTTCATTTTGTTGACATCATTGCCTAAGTTTGCTCACCGGCTTCTCCATGTTGTCCACCCGTTCAACCCAATCCCTTTCAGCGTCTCCTTCCAAACCAATGTTATCTTTGATAGTGATTCCATGATTTATTGGGTCGATATGAGATTGATTTTAAGAAGAACAATGAGACTTGTATTGATGTGAAGTGGTTTGGTGAGCTTTTGATGTTCTTAGGGGATTGTGTTAAATGAAGGTGTACATTGAAAATACCTTGTATATTCTGCAATTTGTACTTGTAATAGTTTGTAAAAAGTAACATAGTATTGTATCTTTACTAACAATTCTCATTTTATTACTAAAATGCTTGGCTTAACACACACAAAAAATAAAAATAAAAAATCATGCATCTGGTGTTATTGTACTATGTTATGTTTTGATGGTTCTTTTCTTAGTATTTGTTAATATGAATTTTTTTAGATGTTAAACTTGATACTCATTCTTGGAATAAGAAAAGGATTGGCTCTTGAGCTTTTGTATTGCAATCAAACGCATATCCTAATTCATTGTCAAATTAAAATATAAATCAATTCAAAAATGAAAATCTAATTAATCATAAACCGATAAGATTATTCATAGCATTAGCTATATTTGGAATGCTAAATTAAGATACAAATCTGTTTTAGTGGCTTAAAAAGGTAAATAATCTCTTATATTATTCATAAATGGAAACCCAACTCATCACAAATAAATATGATTAATTATAATTAATTATATTTCCATAATTCATTTTATTCATGTATATAATTTGTTATCCATGTATTAGTTTTAACCAGGTCCACTTCTATTAATCTCTTTCCTATTTAGATACTATTCAATATTATTTAAAAATAAAAAATATTATTCAAAATTTAAATTTAAACATGTATTTACATATATATGTTCGCGCTTATTTCTCTTTATATACGTTAGATATTTGTTCGCGCGCTTTTTGAAATTATTATAGAAAGAAATAGTTTAACAGATAAAATTTGAAACGTTTAAGTAGATAGTATATATTTGAAAATTAAAAATGATAAATTGACTTTAACTTTTTATTTATAATATATATAAAGAAAAAAAAAGGGCTTACTATCATTATAAAAAAAATTAAAGGTGCATGCTCTCTATTTTTTTCCATATATTACTTTACAAGGGAAAAGACCATAATACCCAAATTAATCTTTTTGCCCTTAATTACCAAAAAAATCAATCAATTAATAAACCAAACCCCAACCCCACCTATTTTAGGCCCCCATACATCCAACCAGAGTGTCATTGAATCATTTACAGTCTGTAAATTTCAACTGAAAGGACAATAGTACCCTCACCAATAATCCATATTATCTTGCACTTGATGGTAATTAAGTCACTTCAGATCCCCTATAAATACCGGCGGTCCATATTTTTGCACCTGCACGGTGATTCTTGTCACTATTCTTCCTTCCCCCCCCCCCCCCCCCCCCCCCCCCCAACCCAGGTCCACCGTTTTTCCACCATATCGCTGAAACTCCGGCCCTCGGCTCTCGGCTCCGGCACAATCTCAACGTACTGGAGGGGGCCTCAGATCGCATAATTCTCGGTAATTCTCTTTTGTCTACGTTGTCTCCTTGTACATTTGTTTTTGACATGTCAGTTTCTTTAGATTGAAGTACATAGGAATGTTGGAAATGAGGTTCTAACTTTAATTTCCACGAGGCTCTGACAAGTGGAGATTACGTTTTTTGCATGAATTTTTGTGTGTTTAGGAAGAATTCTTCACTCGGATATGGTTTGTTTTGTTTTGTTGGTGTACTGTTTACGTGTCTGCTTGGAAGTTCAGTTTTAGGGTTGATAATTAGGTCATTTCTTGTATGAGTTATCATTTAATTGTTAGATATAGGCATATATGTGAGTGTATGTCTTTTTTTTGGTTCTCGGAGCGAAATTTGATTGAAAATTATGAATCAGTTTAAAAAACAGGCATGAAAACCTTGAGTTTATAGTTGTTTAATGGTAGATATGTGAGTCTTTTGCTTTAACTTTAAGCGCTCAGGGTAAATTTTAACCATATTTTTTTTTGTTGATTTTGTATGTTATCGTGATGGGATATGTTTATCAAAATTTTCAAGATTTATGTACATCTATTTCAAGATTCTGAATTAATCTATTCATTTATCTGTGTAGTTGGATGTTGTCATGATGCATGTTTTCCTTCCCTCTCCTGCCATGCTGGGTTAATTTACTGAGTCATTATCTGATTAGGTCTTTTGGAATGTCATATCACTTTCAGATTAAACGACAAGATGGTTTCATTAACTCCATTGCTTTTTTTCCATGACCTGAATGACTTTTTCTTTTTCAACAGTTTCCTTTGTCTTCCTGTAGTGCTTGCTGCAGAAAGCTCCGTCTGTTAGATTATTTTCATTTAGTGTTTACTGTGCTAGCTGAAGGTGGCCGTGATGATTGAACAAGTTTGTGCAATCATGATCCATTTAGGGATATTATATATCTGTATGGTCCCTGCATTTTTGGTCCACGTGCATGCCGGTTCTATGCACTGCTTTGTTAAAAGACTTTTAATTTAACGAACAATGAGACAAGCAACGTCCACAACTGTTTTATGTTAATTTGTGGTTGTCTTTTTCCTTTTGCGCGTGAGCGTGTGTGTGGGGGGGGGGGGGGGGGGGGGTTGGTTATTCTTTTTATCAATTTTATCTCACTCACGTGTTTCATGTTTTAAATTTTGTGTGTGGTCAAAAAATTTTTTTTTTCTAGCTGGAAGTTTTCCTATATATGGAAGCTACTTAGAGCATGCTGCTTGGATCGCGAATTGTTTATAGAAGTAGTTAAAGAAACAATGTGCTGGTCAAATCTGTATTGGTTGAATTTATTACCAAAATTGTGTATCTTCATTATTTCACCCCACTCTGATAAAAGTTGCACTTGTGCCCCTGTGGATTTTTAACTATGTTGAAATAATTTTATCGTGTAACGTGTGGCAGGGTCTTCATATGGTTTTTCATGTTGCATGAGGACCCATTAATTTTCATCCCTGATAGCGCCACTGTGGGGGTGGCAGTCGCTAAGAGTGAAAACATCTCTCATGCATCGAAGAAGATATACAAGTTATATGTAGTTAGTTGCAGAACATCCTGTGGATATTAACACCTTCACATTGCATACATATCATAATTAAGGGGACTAGTTGTTTAGCCTTTTCTTGGCATTTCAAAGATAAATCTGAAACACCATTTTATTTTGTCAACACCATGTCTAATGGGGCCTGGTGGAATAAGGATTATCTTTTGTTTGGCAGTAGGGTCGAATGTCCATTTTTTTCCTTATGTATTTTAGTGATTGTTATTTTTATTTGTTAATCTACCTTGATGTCCTTTGGTATATACATTGTGTAAGTGGGCTCTAATTTTGGTACTGCAAGGTTTAAAAAGTAAACTCAATAATTAATTGGTCTAGATGATTCTTTGAGTTAGTTGATATTGTAACGTATCAATAATATAAAGAGGTGAAAAGACTGCAATCTCTTCTGTAATGTTGTAATAAGGTCTAAATTGATTTTAGTGTTGCACTGATTTGTTTTCTTCTCATGAATTTTTAGTAATTCCTGTTTTTATTGTTAATTCATTTCTTAAGTTCACAAGTTATATAAGTGAACACTAGTCTTGGTACTTTAAAGTCTTTAAAATACAGATATTTTCACTTTCTTGCAGAAGATGAGTAGCTTGGTTGAGAGGCTTCGGGTTAGATCGGATCGGAAGCCAATTTATAATATGGATGAATCAGATGATGATGCTGATTTTATATCTGGAAAATCTGGTAAAACTGAGGAGAAGTTAGAAAGGATAGTCAGGACTGATGCGGTCAGTTTTCTCTTTTTCTTATGCAATAGTTGTTTTATGTTTCTGGTAAAAAATATTTCCTCTAATTAAGATGCCTATTCTTCCTTCTTGCATCACATTTGATCTTTATATAGACTTCGTGTCATGAAAAATGTTGAAGGTCAACTGCAGAGAACAATGTTGGCATTTGGTTACATTATTTAGTTTTATGTTTTTCTCTTCTTAGTTTTAGATATGGGATGTTCAAATGGTTCTTGGTAATTTAGTTATACTTTCCATTTACCATTTTTTAATGATTATAATCACAGAAAGAAAACTCATGTCAAGCCTGTGGAGAGAGTGAAAATCTCTTGAGTTGCGCAACATGTACCTATGCATACCACCTAAAGTGTTTACTTCCTCCATTAAAAGCTCCTCCACATCCTGACAACTGGAGATGCCCTGAATGTGTACGATTCAATAGTACTTTTTAATATTGTGAATGGCTCTATTGGGTAACTGTGATAGTTTACAGCTGCTGAGAATTACATTTTTGCTCTTGCAGGTTAGCCCCCTTAATGACATTGAAAAGATATTGGATTGTGAAATGCGTCCTACTGTGGCTGATAATAATGATGCTTCCAAGCTGGGTTCGAAGCAAATATTTGTGAAACAGTATCTTGTAAAGTGGAAAGGGTTATCGTATTTGCATTGCACTTGGTAATTTTCTGGTTAATCATGTTTGTGATATTTGTTTTAGAAAACATTGGCTATATACGTACTTGGCTGTGTTAGGGTACCTGAGAAGGAGTTCCAAAAAGCTTTCAAGTCCAATCCTCGTTTAAGGACTAAGGTGAACAACTTTAATCGACAAATGGGACCAAACAATAGCTCTGAAGATGATTTTGTTGCCATTAGACCTGAGTGGACTACAGTTGATCGAATCCTTGCTCGCAGGTTTTCTGTCTCTCTGTCTTTCTGTTTCTATTTTTATTTTATTATTTTTTGTTAGGGGGGTTTTAAATGACAAAACCATTAAACGAACAATACTAGGAGCTTGCACAAAAAAAAAAAAAAAAAAGGGTGTGATTTTATCATCTAGTAAAAGTTGGAACATGCAGACATTCAGTAATCATTTCTCACTTATGATATCTGAGTTCTTGATAGTGATATACTTTACTGTTTGTAAATCTGGAGCTGTTTGAGCTTTGATGCTGGTTCAGTAGCTGATGTATAATTGTGATATGCATACTGAATTCTTCAGGGGAGACTCCAACAATATAGAGTACCTTGTAAAGTATAAAGAACTTCCTTATGATGAATGTTATTGGGAGTTTGAATCAGACATATCTGCATTTCAACCTGAAATTGAGAGATTTAAGAACATTCAGTCCAGATCTCATAAATCTTCTGCTAGCAAGCAGAAAAGCAGCCATCGAGATGCTGTTGAGTCCAAGAAAAAATCAAAGGAATTTCAACCCTTTGAACATACTCCTGAATTTCTTTCTGGAGGTACATTCTGATTTTTTCCCCTGCAATCTGGCACTTGTCTGAGTACGCTCACGCATAATTTGGTCATTATTAATAGCTTGCAGCATTTTGTTGGAATTCCAGGCTCACTGCATCCTTACCAGCTTGAAGGGTTGAACTTCTTGCGTTATTCTTGGTCCAAACAAACACATGTAATTCTTGCTGATGAGATGGGCCTTGGTAAGTCCTGTTTGACGAGAGGGTGCTTTCTGAAGGAGTTTGAGCAGGGTTGCTAATGCTTTTTCTTTGTTTGGTTGCAGGTAAAACCATCCAGAGTATTGCAATTTTAGCATCTCTGTTTGAAGAGAACCATACTCCTCATTTGGTAGTAGCACCACTTTCAACATTACGGAACTGGGAACGGGAGTTTGCAACATGGGCTCCGAAATTGAATGTTGTATGTGCATTAAAAGTATCAAATTACTAAATTTGTTTACCAATATATGTTATTTTTATTGAGGATACACATGGTGCAGGTTATGTATGTTGGCTCTGCCCAAGCTCGTGCAATTATAAGGGAATATGAATTTTATCTTCCTAAAAGTCATAAGAAGATCAAGAAAAAGAAATCTGGTCAAATTGTTAGCGAAAGCAAGCAAGATAGGATAAAATTTGATGTCCTGTTAACATCATATGAGATGATTAACTTGGACACAGCATCGTTGAAGCCAATAAAGTGGGAGTGCATGGTAAAATCTTATTGCTCATTGAATCTGTTTGGTAGTTCTTAATTGAGGTTTTGGTATGACTTGCATCATTGTGTAGATCGTTGATGAAGGTCATCGGCTCAAGAATAAGGATTCAAAGTTGTTTCTTTCGTTGAAGCAGTATACCAGTAATCATCGCACTCTTTTGACTGGAACTCCTCTTCAGGTTTGTTCTTTGTTTTTGGTATTTCATTGGAGATAGTGAAAATTATCACAAATATCATTAAAATTTCAGATATCCTTGATTTGGATGACACTGTTCCATACTTGTTTAATGAAATATGAATATGCTTCATCATCGGCAAAATTATGTTGAATTGTATTCCTTTCATCCAATGACTTGCAACATCCTTCCTTTTTGATGTCTCAAGATGAATGCCGCTTTCCAAGTTTTCATAATAAATTAAGTCTTCCATTTCTTTATTATCTTTTTTATTCTACCTAAAAAACCATTAAACTTTCATCTGAGAGAAAATTTTCAAAATTTTAAAAATTTAATGTTAAGAAATAAAGTGAAGCATCATATATCACTTCTTTTAAGAACTGATGCGAACCTATGTACTTAAAAATATGCATCCGTTGTTTTGTGTTTGTATCTGACTAAAGTGTAAGCTTGTTTAGAAATAAGATGCTCATATCTAGAAGTGCCTTAAATAACTTTGTCTTTGTTTATATTTTCCTGGGTTCAATTCTTTTCCAATAATGAAAGAAGTCTACTGAGTGAGTTCTGGTTCTGGCTGTTTTTGCTGATTCTCAACATTTTATGATTATTTCAGTTTGTCATATGTTTTTGTGTCAGAATAGTAAATTTAACTTAACTTGATTTGTATATGTTGTCTAATTTATATATATATATATATATATATATATATATATATATATATATATATATATATATATATATATATATATATATATATATATATATATATATATATATGCGCGTGTATGTGTGTGTGTGTGTGTGTCTCTCTCTCTCTCTCTGCCTATCTGTTTCTGCTGACCAGCTTACTGCTTCTTGTCTGTCCGCTCATGCCTTGCTTGGACTTGATCCCACCACCATAGCAGGATTAGAACGATATCTTCCCTTATACACACACACACAGACACACACATAAATAGATACATATAATATTACAATTTATGGACTTACTCATGGGCATTTGATTGGTTTTAGAACAACCTTGATGAGCTTTTCATGCTGATGCACTTTCTTGATGCTGGAAAGGTTAGTATCATGTCAGTTCTGTGGAATATGATTTATTAATCAAAAAGGCTTGCTGGAAGATTTTATAATTTTTGAGCATTTTCTAAGGGTTTATTTTGTTCACCTACTTGCAGTTTGGAAGTTTAGAGGAGTTCCAGGAGGAATTTAAGGATATCAGTCAGGAGGAGCAGATTTCAAGACTTCATAAAATGTTGGCCCCACATCTCCTTAGAAGTATATATCTTAAACCATTCTACACGATCACATGTTTTCTGTGCTTGGTTAATTGCATACTTCTCCTTCCCTATGAACAAAATGTAGTCTTAACTGCTAATGGCTTTGATTTCAATGCCCCATATCCTGTGGACAATTTTTTTGGTTGTTCAACACCAGTTGCTGTAAAGCAATGCAGGCTATCTCACTTTGGCTTTCTTTTTTCTTGTGACTAAGTGAGCTTTAGTTTTATTGGGAAAGAATATTAATATTCCTGTGGGCTTACTGAAGCTATAATTCTTGGATATATATTTTGTATAGTTTACTGGTTCAACTTGGTGCAAATTGTTGAATGCAGGGGTGAAGAAGGATGTCATGAAGGAACTTCCTCCCAAGAAGGAACTCATTTTACGTGTTGAATTAAGTAGCAAGCAGAAAGAATATTACAAGGCAATTTTGACTCGTAACTATCAACTACTTACCAAACGCTGTGGTCCACAAGTAAGTCACATGTTTTAGTAAAATAAGCAAGTCACATGTTTTAGTGAAATAAGCTTCTTCTCTTCCCCCATCCTTGCTGGTGGGAAAGGTCCCCTACTGCTTAACTGCCAAATTCATTTTTCCTGGATTAGATATCTCTAATCAATGTGGTTATGGAGTTGCGGAAGCTATGCTGTCATCCTTATATGTTGGAAGGGGTTGAACCAGATATTGAAGATGCAAATGAAGCTTACAAGTAAAATATATGTGTATTTTTCTGCTAAAATTTCTATAATTTATTGTTTTTGTTGTTATAATGAGAATTTTTTTTTATCTTGACCTACTGCTGAAACTATTATTCTGTATGCCATGAGTATATATCTGTTTTAGTCATCTACGAAATTATGTACTGATCCATTGAATGCCTCTATTTTCTGCTTCTACCTTTTCTTCATGGCTTTACAGACAGCTCTTGGAATCTTCTGGAAAATTGCAACTGTTGGACAAGATGATGGTAAAGCTTAAAGAGCAGGGGCATAGAGTTCTTATCTATTCCCAGTTCCAACACATGTTGGACTTACTGGAGGATTACTGTACTTACAAGGTGTTTATCTGATTCTCTCTTTTGTACATCCTTCTGTATTAACATGAAGTTCTTGTGCTGAAATAGATGGTTTACAGATACATGGGAAATTCTACTTATTATGTTGTTGCCCCCTTTTTTTTTTTTTTCAGAACTGGCAGTATGAACGTATAGATGGAAAGGTTGGTGGAGCTGAGAGGCAGATTCGCATAGATCGGTTTAATGCCAAAAATTCTTCCCGGTTTTGTTTTTTGCTTTCTACTAGAGCTGGTGGCTTGGGTATAAATCTTGCAACTGCAGATACAGTTATCATTTATGACAGGTCAAACAATTACCCTCTTATATACCCTTTCCATTTTTCTTTTCCACTATTTTTGTTTGTAGTCAGAGATTTATACAATGGGAATGTTTTCTTTCATAATAGTTGATTGGTTCAGTTTCACGCTTTATTTGGTTGAGTATGGCGAGTCTTGACTGCAGGGTAAGCTGAACTGGTCTGGGATTAGAGAATAGAAAAGCAGTAAGAAGGTGTTTTGGTAGATGACAGATTGAAAGATATTCTGCTAACATTAAAGGAAGGACTGTATTCCCCAATATAATGTAAAAGTTGGAGTAATTGAGCAAGTTGCATATTGTGTTGTGATCACTAGAGTTAATGATATAAGGACCAGAAACCTAATATTTGCTATACAATACCTAGTGGCAGCATGGAAATCTAACATTTTTTATACAATATTACTAGCTTAATAAATTATTACTAGTTTGCTTGTTTTCCCAGTCGGATTTAATGACTTCTAAGTTCTGTTTATTTGTTATTTTAAGGTTGTTATTACTAGATATTCAGATATTACATGTTCCCCTATTTTGTTTGTGGTTCCTTAAAGAGTGAAAATATATTTGTCATGCCTCTACAGTGATTGGAATCCCCATGCTGATTTACAAGCAATGGCTAGAGCTCATCGACTGGGCCAAACCAACAAGGTTAAAGTTATTCCTTGATTCATATAAGGCAAGCCTTTCTCCTTTATTTATGTTTTCATAGCAGGCCTATTATCTGTATTATAGGTGATGATTTATCGGCTCATAACTCGAGGATCCATTGAAGAAAGGATGATGCAGATGACTAAGAAGAAAATGGTTTTGGAGCATCTTGTTGTTGGGAGGCTAAAGGCTCAAAATATTAATCAGGTGTTGTAAATTTATGACATAATGGTTAATAAGAAAGATTTATAAATTAACCAAAGTTCTGTGGGATACAATGGGGATAGAATGATTAAATGGTTTAGAAGGATATAAGTTACCAGTCTTATAAATTGAGTGTATTTATATATTATTATGTTGGAATAAACTGGGGTTTATAAGCAAAGTTTGAAGAATCCTAAACAAATGGATTGCTTAATTTCACCGGAGAACAACAACATGAGGTTAGAACTCAGTATGAAAGGAGATTGTCATTTGAGCAATCCCAACCAATAAATTCTTTAAATTCATTTTCCTTGTCTCGTTTTGCTAATTGCCTGTGCAGTGTCCATAAACCATTACAGTGTGTTGTGACTTCTTGAAATTCCAATCCTTTGTGCATTTTCTATTTCTCATACTTATTCTATTCAATGGAAGTCTGAGTTGTTTGGTGTCTACTGGGCGGGGATGTTGGGTTAGAGCAGGTTTTTATTTTCAGATCTTGCTTCCTCTCCAAAAAGAAGGAAATACTATCATGTAGCTAAAAATGTAATTAAGAAACTTCTGGTTCTTATTTACTTTAGGAGGAGTTGGATGACATCATTAGATATGGCTCAAAGGAACTATTTGCTGATGAGAACGATGAAGCAGGAAAGTCCCGCCAAATTCATTATGATGATGCTGCTATTGATAGGTAAACTATTTTTCTCTCTTGTTGCTATGATTTGATTGATGTATGGCCACTGCAGCTCAAAAGTTTAATTCTTGTGTTTTTTTCCTTTGATAGATTACTTGATCGTGAGCAAGTTGGCGATGAAGTGGCTTCAGTGGATGATGAAGAGGAGGATGGATTTTTGAAGGCCTTCAAGGTTTTGTCTATCTTTATATCTTAACTTGTTTTAATTTAGCCATTACTAAATAATCAGTAGCATATATGGTAAAGTTCTCTATTTGGCAGTGCCATTGTGCTTGACCAAGAAAGTGAATAATCTAATGAAGGGTCAGACTTGCTCAAAACCTTATTCCAATTCAGGCATCATACCTACCAATGTTTTAAATGTCATTCATTGAATGGACAGAAAATGGATTCTCTATTCCAAATACATCCAAACCAGATGTACATCCAATTGTTATTACCAATCTATGTGCAAATACAAAAAAATGGATACATAGGCTTGACATATGTATGACTTGATACATGTTGCTAATTGAATTGTTTCTGAAATTCTCATCATTAAAATTCCAAATCTAGCACGTCTAAATTAAATATTTTTTTGGAAGACAGTTTCATCTGGGTGCCTCCCTATTTTGAGTGCCAAAATTTAGTAGTTGCTTAGTCTGGCTTGCACGGCGCTTCGTTTAGCAGAATACCTTAGAAAATAGCCAGTACTGATAGTCAATTGGGTTCTTGAGGGTGTTTTGTATGGATTTGGGTCATGAGAGTTGCCTCTTAATTGTCTAAGATAGTTTGCTTTGATGGGGCATTCTTTCACTTGGAAGTATATTTAGTACCCCTAGGGAACATAGTCTGTGCCATATCCAGAAGGCTTTTTATTCCTCCATGGGTCCACTTATGTTAGGACAACCATCTGTCAAAAATTCCGTTACTTACAGTGCTTGCCTGTAATTAAGAAATTAAATGTAGGGCAAGAGCAATAGAGTGTTGAAAGTCAGTTGAATGAATTGCTGGCTTACTGAAACCTGTTCCAATGGCAAAATAGGAGCTGACATATGCATTGGATCCTTTTTTGGTATTTGCACACAGATTGGTAATAACAATCGGATGTAGATCTGGTTTGGATGTATTTGGAATGGAGAATCCATTTTTTTTCCATTCAATGAATGACATTTAAAACATTGGTAGGTATGATAGTAGTTGCAGAGTCTGCCTTGCATGGCACTTCATTTAGCAGAATACCTTGACTAGAAAATATTCAGTACTGATAGTAGATTGGTCACTTGAGAGCGTTTTGTATGGATTTGGGTCGTGAGAGTTGCCACTTAATTGTCTAAGATAACTTACTTTGATGGGGCATTCTTTCATTTGGAAGTATATTTAATACCCCTAGGGAACAGAGTCTGTGCTGTATCCAGAAGGCTTTTTATTCCTCCATGGGTCCACTTTTGTTAGGACAACCATCTGTCAAAAATTCCGTTACAGTGCCTGCTGTAATTAAGAAATTAAACGAAGGTCAAGAGCAATAGAGTGTTGAAAGTCAGTTGAATGAATTACTGGCTTACTGAAACCTGTTCCAATGGCAAAATAGGAGCTGACGTATGCATTGGATCTTGTTTTGGTATTTGCACGTAGATTGGTAATAACAATTGGATGAACATCTGGTTTGGATGTATTTGGAATGGAGAATCCATTTTTTTCCATTCAATGAATGACATTTAAAACATTGGTAGGTATGATGCCGGAAATGGAATAAGGTTTTGAGCAAGTCTGACCTGTCATTAGATGATTATTGACTTTCTTGGTCAAGCATGATGGGACTACCAAATAGAGAGCTTTACTATATATGCTACTGATTATATATTGTTGGTGTTGCAAGTTTGCTGAATCATACGCATTCACTGTATTTTAGTACTTTCTGGCTATAATTTGCTGTCTTTTGGTCTCTCACAGAAAAGAACTACTGTTATTTGCTGCAGGTAGCTAATTTTGAATATATAGAGGAAGCAGAAACTGTTGCAGAGGAAGAAGTTCAAAAAGAGGCCATGGAAAACAAAAATACCGTGAACAATTCTGAAAGAACAAGTTATTGGGAAGAGTTGTTACGAGACAGATACGAAGTTCATAAAAATGAGGAGTACAATTCTCTGGGAAAAGGAAAGAGAAGCCGAAAGCAGGTATTTTATTATCACTGTTATGTCAAAATTTGGTCATGTCAGATATTGGGTTTTTTAAGATGCCTCTGGAGTTCAATGACTTAGCTCCACCCTGCTTATTGATTGTGCTGGTTCCTAATGTTGTGCTGGTACTTATGATTTCCTAGTCTTATCTTAGGAAGATTTATCTTCTATTCTTTTTCCTAAAGAATGTAACTTCTGCTCTCTGAATTTCAGATGGTATCTGTTGAAGAAGATGACCTTGCGGGTCTGGAAGATGTAAGCTCAGATAATGAAGACGATAACTTTGAAGCTGAATTGACTGATGGTGATACAACTTCATCTGGAAATCAATCTGGGAGAAAGCCTTACAGGAAGAGAGTTCGTGGTACGTTTTGCCTGCCCTCAAGGTGTTAATCCTTCAGTGGAAAGAATATATTAATCATGTATTGATCATTTTTCCAATTTCTAACAAATTTTGTAGTGGATAGTACGGAGCCAATTCCTTTAATGGAAGGTGAAGGAAAGTCTTTCAGGGTGCTTGGTTTCAATCAGAGTCAGAGGGCTGCATTTGTTCAGATATTGATGAGGTCAATCCTTCTGTTATAATGTTTTGGGTGCTATTTGATGGATGTTAATTTCTTCTCTCTCTCTCTCTCTCTCTTTATATATATATATATATATCTATATGTCAATTACTATCCTTTTACTTTGGACAGTTTTGATTGCAAGAATATGAAGCTTTGATGGGTTTAATATTCTGAGTCTCATCACGGTGTTTTGATTGTTTTTAATTTATTTCACTCTCCAGATTTGGGGTTGGGGACTATGACTTTAAGGAGTTTGTACCTCGCTTAAAGCAGAAGACATATGAAGAAATAAAAGAGTATGCAAAGTGACTTTTTCTTTTTATTTGTTAATTTCTTGCCAGATTTGTGTGTATTGTAGATGTTTGAACATGTGACAGTGAAGTCTTAGCTAGTATTTTACAGGTGGTGACATTTTTGTTCATTTTCTATCGTGTTGGAATGGTCTGTGCATATATGTCTGGAGTTTGTAGAAAATGCAGCTGTGTAGTTTTTAACTTTCTATCAGTTGGGTGTGCTATAGAATTGGTTGTTGTCAGAATTCATGCTAACATGCATTCACTTCAAGCCTTTTTGATCTCCTCTTCTAATGATTGGTTACAACACTTTTTATCAATGTTAATTTCCTTTATTGCAATTTGCTTGTTCAAATCTTATTCTCTAGCTATGTTTCTTTTATTGCATGTATGAGAGCATGATAGCCCAAAATAGCATTTATAGTCCTTTTTTCCAATCTTATTTTCAGTTATGGTGTTCTCTTTTTGAGCCATATCGTAGAAGATATGAACGACTCTCCGACATTTTCAGGTTATTCATCAATGCTGCATGGAAATTTTTATTAGTTTTCTTTACCTTCAATTTTTCGATTCTTCCCTTGGTGTTTGACATGTGATCTACAATATATAATGTTTGGTTGTAGATGGTGTTCCGAAAGAAGGTCTCAGAATTCAAGATGTACTAGTTAGGATAGCTACCCTGCTTTTAATAGGTCAAAAGGTGAGCATGCCAATTTGGATTCCCTGAGTTCGAGTCTTTCAATTTTTGTTTTTATAAATTTCAAATGTGACACATCATGTTTCTTGGAGTAATGTTGATTTTTTATGCATGATGTAAATCTTTGAATGTTCTTATGCATTTTGAAGGATGCTTAAGATTTTAGGCAACTAAAAAAATGAGGAAAATGTAAAAGTGATTTTAATTAAATCATGATCGAAAAAATACTGTATACTTGAAATTAATGGCAAAGAAATACCCTGTTATTTATCCTTATCTTTGCACTTTTTGAGATTGACCTATTGAATATATTGTCTTGTTTCAATATTTGAAATAACAGGTGAAGTCTGCATCAGAAAACCCTGGTACCTCCCTTTTTACTGATGATATACTAACGCGCTATCCAACTCTAAGGGGTGGAAAATCTTGGAATGAGGAACATGATTTGTTGTTACTGCGTGCTGTTCTAAAGTATGTATCACTGAATTTCTTCGACATACACTGCATGGTTACACTTATACTTCTGATATGTTTGCATTTTTGTAGTTAACATTGAAATATTAGTGATTTGGGTGATGAAAAAACTAATGTTTGACAGTTAATATTTCTCAAAGATCTTTTAAGTGTTGAGGTGCATTGTTGGTGCACCATGCTTTTTGTAATAAAACATGGTGTGCCGATAAATTTGTGGCCAGTTTTTTGTACTCTTGAAGTCTAGTGTATTTGGGGGCTCTTATGCCTGTGATGCTATTCAAATTATACACCAAGAGTGCATGCTTGCAACATCTAACTCCAACCTAGTTGACCATCGATGAATGTGATCCACCCTTGTAAGCTCTCTACCTGGTTGACTGCTTTGTATGCGGTACTTTTATAGTGAAGTCTTAGATGTAAAAAAGAATCAAAGCATGTGCTGCATACATTAAGTTCAGATCTCTCTAAATCCGTGTAATAGGTTACTGTGGGACCTACATTTGTTCTGTTAGTGTGTTGGTGCCCAGTCTGTTATCTTCCTATGCTACTTGCTGCTGCCTGTTGATATTGTACTTTTGATGTATGGAGGTCATGAAGGACATATGTCCAACTTATGGAGTGAGATAGATAATTTGCATAAAATTTCAAGTTTTATGCACAATATGGTCTGGTCTTGCTTTATCTACCATAATGCAATCTTACGCTGTTATGCGTCACAATTTGACTTAGGCATTATGTTAATACTTGGTCACTTATTGTTTTACTTATTTGATTATTAGGCATGGGTATGGAAGATGGCAGGCTATAGTTGATGACAAAGACTTGAGGATTCAGGAGATCATTTGTCAAGAGTTGAATCTTCCCTTTTTAAACTTTCCTGTTCCGGGGCAAGCTGGTTCTCAAGTGCAAAATGGTGCTAATACAACCAATTTAGAAGCAACAGGAAACCAGACTCAAGGAAATGTCTCTGGGAATGATGTAGGAGGGGAGGTAGCCCAGGGAGTGACTGATGCTGTGAACCAAGCACAACTATACCCGGACCCTGCTGCTATGTATCAGTTTAGAGATTTGCAGAGAAGGCAGGTTGAATATATCAAGAAAAGGGTGCTTCTCTTGGAAAAGGGGATGAACGCAGAGTATCAGAAAGAATATGAGGTAAGTCTAATTACTGCTAACAGAAATTGCGATGTTGGCTAAGGGTGTTGTTCTGTTGCATGATAAATGGCATTGGCTGAGATATAATACCTGGTTAGAAGTTCTGGCCTAAGCAATTCTTAAAGTTTGGCTTATAGTGCACTCTTTCTTTTTTACTTAGTTTTAATTAGAGGGGAGAAAATTACGTCATATCACATGTAAGGAAAAATAGAAAAACAGGTTAGCTTTTTCTGTTTTATGGGGAAGGTGGGGTTGGTTTGGATGGGGTAATTGCCCTCATCCAGCATTAATCATACCTTTTTTTTTCACTTGAAGAACCTGAGTGCTGACGCATTCAGAATTTTATTTGGTGCTTTGACATATGTTCTTATGATAATATGAGCCTTGGCATAAGTTGGGATTTTTACTTCGAATCGTTACCCCATTTGTTTTATCATTTTCCTCATCACTGTTGAACTGATTTGAATTTTTGAAGTAGTTATTCTTTGAACAACATGATGAAAAGAACTGTTAGTTATTTCTTATGGGGTTTTTGGGATATGAATTCTATATTTGGAGCTTTGAATTCTGAAGGTGGGATCTTGGCAGCATTCGAAATGAAATGGAAATTAAACCTAGGCATGTCATTTCTCAGGTACATCAGTAATAGGTAGTGGTTAGTTGTGCAATTTTGCCAATGGAGTGTGTTCTGGTAGATTATAGTTTGACTTCTTGAAGCATCACTGCTGCTGTCCACATTTAAATTCATTATTCAAGTCACTTTGGCCTGTGTTCTTATGTTGTGAAGTTTTTAGTAGTTATTACTATTTTGTAGACAATCCATTTGGTCCAGTTCAATAATTGGCTGTGCAGTTATAAACTATCTTTATAAGTAGCTTTCTGTACTGTGACCTCTATGTTCCGTGTTAAATCTGTCATAAACTTGCATATTGTCCATCGCTAAAGCTGGATTTAAGCTGTTGAATGAACAATGAAATTAAATGAAGCTTACAGATGCTTGCAGACTTACTGTTTGCTCACATCCTTAATTGTGCTCTCAGGATGAATTAAAAGCTAATGAAATGACAAGTGAAGAGCCAGAGAATGGACAAAACGTTGCAGACATGCCAAATGCAAGCTCAACAGAGATCCCTTTCCAAGTGGTTGACCACTTAATTCCAATAGAAGTAATTGGTAAGTTGTAATTCCTTGAAGCATAAAATTGATTGAGAATAGTCATTACCTATTTACAGTTTATCAGGCATCATTGTCATATCCAAGACAGGTTAAATTCATAACAGGAAAGAGACAAATTTTTCCTTTTAACTATAGATAGTTTGCTTTCTGGATTACCAGACACAGAATCATCTGTACTCTGAATAAGAACAATAGGATAGAGAATGCACAGGAGTGGGAGTGTACACCACCCCCCCCCCCCCCCCCCCCCCCAGGCCCCCACCCTCCTCCCAAAAAATAAAAAAAATAAAAAAAATGGATAAAAGATAGAGATAACTGGTCCTCTATGATCCCCCTTTAACCTCTAAATGTTTTCTGTGTTGGTTAAAGAGTTACTCTGAATGGTTTTAATATCTTTTAGTGTTCCCCAGTTTGCTTTGGTGATGACTAAAAAATTCCTTGTGCAGCATCAGAACAAATTTCAGCAGCTGCTTGCAATGATGATGCAGATCGATTGGAACTGCCGCTGCATTTTAATAAGGTACATCATTGTGTTTGATGGGACTGGGCTGGAATATATAGGATCAAGTGGATAGGATGTTATTGCAGTCTTTGTTGAGACAGCATTCATTCTAGAAAATGGAAATTGTAGCAAGTGAGATCAAGGGCCATCTTTTGATTAACAGGTTTGGTGAATTTTCCGATTTGTTGCAGATGTGCAAGATATTGGAGGGCAATGCTCTTGAAGCTGTGTGTAGCGTCAATTTGAAGAACAAATTCAGTCCACTGGAAGAAATTTGTGAGGACATATCTCGGATTCTGTCACCCACACAGCACTATCCTCATACTTCAAAGCCGCCTGTACTTGGCACACAGAGCACTGTTGCAGCAGGGTCCCGTCCACCACCTAATCAACATCCGGCCATTGTGACAGGTGTTGAGATGGAGGACTCACCAAAGGGAACTAAACGAAAGAAACCTGCTACCGTAGAGGAAATCGACTTAGATTCCGGCCCAGGTCTAATGAAAAAAGTGAGTAAATCGTCAGGTAATGTTTCTCCTTCAAAAGATTCATCCCTGATTGACTTAAAAATGTTTGCCACAGGCTACCGGAGCTGATGCTGTGATGGTAGAAACAGGGAATGCAGACGGTGGCGCAACTGATGCTATGGCTAGTGGAACTGCAAGGGGAAAAAGCTCCGAGAAATCCGAACCAGGGGTCATTGTTTTAGATGATTGAAATGCATAGAGGTGATTTATTGAGGCTGCCCCAAGCCTAAACTTTCAATGATTACCTTGTAATAAATCCTTTAAGACATATTTTCCATAGGATATCTGCGGTATTAATCCGTTTAAAACATTTAAGAACTTGCTTCAGTTTCAAAAACTCTAGTTTGTTTTCTCAACTATAATTTGCTTCTCTTTTATTTATCTCATAAGTCTCACCGTCCTCCATGAAAATGTTCTTGATGATAAATAAAAGGATGCAAATTCATGTCATTATGTTAGTATTATAAGATTGTTTGATAAGAATAAAACACAATCACACAAAATCCCACATTCCCTGCTGCCTATTATTACCTTTATCTAGTCTTTAGAGATATAAAACAGACGAGTGGGGCCGTGTGATTTCCAATCAATCGACATCCTACCATGGAAAAGATTGCAAATGTTTGGGCTTCTGATCTGAGCCCTTCCCTACTTAATCCAGCATGTTGGCTGGTTTTGCAGGTCTTCCAAGTCTCACTTAGAGAGGCAAATTATATATTGTAATAGAAATAACAAACCAATGGTTTCTTTTGCTCAGGCTAAAGCTTTTGCCGTTTGCATGTTGACCTTCCAAGGGATCATATTCATTGGTCCTTCTTTCTTTTCATTAATCTTTCTAGCAAACCAAAGAAGAAAATATTTTGTGATGCATCCTTAATGTTTGAATTATAAATTGTATGTATTTATTTCAAAGTATCCGTATAAACGTTTAATTTACTCCCTTGATGAAACGGTGTGTATTAAAAATAAAATCAAGCATCATATTTTTTTCTTTCTTTCATTTTACTACTTGTTTATAAAGCACATAGATGGTATTTGAATATTATTATATGTAGACATGCATGCATATAAAGCTGGGAGCACTCAGTGAAAAAGAATACATTCCTTTGAATCTATATAGTGGTGGATATATATAGAGAAATGAAACAGGCTCTGCCAAAAGGAAGCATTGTTTCTGTATAAACAAATTCCAATTGTAAAGCAAAAAGGGTGGATGAGAGAAGATGAAGAAAAGGAAGAAAAAAAAAAAGGAAGGGAGGGGAAGAAACCTGGAATTCAGGCAACTGTTGGGAGAGTGGAGACAAGAGAGAGACAAGTCTGGGGCTTCTTGTTCACGCATGCCTTGCCTACATACAGCAACCTTTCAACCCCAACCTCTCACTCTCATAAGAGAGTCTCAGACATGCCAACCTGTTCTTCCAACAAGGCTAAACCAAGCTCTTTCTCTCCCTCCAATCAACAACTCTGCTTTTCTCTTAAGCAGAATAAAAATACACCTTCGCAAGTGACCAAGAAAAGGGTCACTGAATGTGGGGAATCCCCTGCTGGATTTTGCTCTTTCCTCTTCAAGCTAAATGGTAAATGGGTTATTTGCATAATGATTCACATATGATTATATGTACACGGTGAACGGTGATAAACCACTCAAACATTATTAGCTTTGAATGTATGTATGCATAGCATAGATTTCTTTGTAACCTGTTTTTCATACTTAAAAAAGTACAAGAACAACATAGCAGGAAATTTACTAAAACTTGTTTCCTTTCCACCATCGTAGGCTTAAACTTACAAAGGAATAGCAAATGAAAATTCTAATAGAAAACCCAAACCTGATAATGATTCTTTCTAGGTTCCAAAAGGGTCTATCCCATAGACATTGGGGTCCATCATTTGATGTTCTTATGAGGGTTTGAAGCATAGACAGGTAGTAGGTCACCGTCAAATCCCTTGGCAGTGCGAGCCAGGTAATACAGTCGGCGCGTTTGCCAGAATTCTTTTCATAATAACACACCCAAAAAAAAAAAAAACAGTACCATGCAAAGCATCCGTCCCATAAAACATCATAAACAAATCTATAAAGAGACATAGGTTGGCTCCTAGGAATCTAAGCTCTTCTCTTTATATATGCACACGCCATGCTCTTTTGTTTCTCACAGCAAAAAAGAGAGCAAAACTGCAAGGAAACATCCATGGCAACTAAACGTCATGAGAATTATCCGATTGTTCGGGTTACCAAGACAGTTTCCGTACTCCCAAAATCCTTGCATCCACAGCAAGTTCTCCGACTTTCCAATTTGGACAGGCAGTGCCCAATGCTCATGTACATGGTTTTCTTTTACAAATCCTCTTCTGCTTACCAGAGCCTGTCGCTGGACTCAGTTTTTAGTAGCTTGAAATCTGGGTTGGAAGAGACGCTGTCGATTTGGTATCCTGCTGCAGGTAGGTTGAGTTTGAATCCGAATGATGGCAAGCTTGATCTTTGGTGCAACAACAATGGTGCAGTTCTAGTTGAGGCAGTTACAGACGCTAAGATCATTGACCTTGGAGATCTTTCTCAATACAACGAGTTCTTCGAGTGTTTGTCTTACAAACCTGTTTTTCATGGGAACTTCTCGGATATGCCTTTACTTGTTGCTCAGGTGAGAACCACCATGTTGAGCTTTAAGAACAAATCATCTGACACAAGCCCTGGTTATTTTTGTTCTTTTAGTTATTCCCATGTCAATATGTCTTTCCTGTCACCCTTCTAATATTTATTGGTTTCATCTATCAGACTATAAACATCAACCAATGACTACTTCAATGCTTCCAATTTTGCTTCTCCTAAAGTCCTTGCGAAGAAGTACATAGATCACAAGCAGCCAGGCCTAGCCTTTTCTTCTTATATATGCCTTAGAGTTGCTCCTTCTATTTTTGGTATTGGATGCAACTTCTGCTTAACTCTCTACAAAATATTACGTACTGCTAAAATGATCCCAAACTCGACGTATTATCACAATCACATATTGAAGTTGACACCCTTTACGGGCACTGTAACATGGACTACGAAATGAAAAGAAAGCAGCAAACTGAACAATTTTATTGTGTGATGTACGTAGGTGACCAGGTTCGGCTGTGGAGGCTATTCGATTGGTATTGGTGCGAGCCACTCGTTGTTTGATGGACCAGCGACCTATGATTTTCTCCGTGCATGGGCTTCCAATTCTGCTATTTTGAAAGAAAAGAGAGGCACCGAGCTTTCCAAACCGGTGCATCAGAGGGGGACACTGTTGGTGAGTAATCAGGGGCGTACCAAATTGCCTGTAAGTGGGAGCACGGCGACAAGGGCTGCAGCCATAGATCATTTATATCAGTTGATAAAACAGGCTATTGCTGGTCAAAAAAATTGTGGTCCTGATATGAAGTTTGGAACCGGGAACCTTCCTGATATGGGGAACTCAAATCTTGTTCTCAAGACATTCCACCTCAGTGATGCAATGATAGAAAGCTTAAAAAGAAAGGTCTTTGGTGGGAGGAGGGGTAGCTCTTCATGTTCATCCTTTGAACTGCTTGCAGCTCACTTATGGAAGGTAAATTGATTTCTTAACTAGCTATTAATTTCAATTTCCAACTGATGGAATCGATCATCAAAAGGGTAAGTGGACAA
This sequence comes from Theobroma cacao, assembly GCF_053813885.1. Classification (NCBI taxonomy): domain Eukaryota; kingdom Viridiplantae; phylum Streptophyta; class Magnoliopsida; order Malvales; family Malvaceae; genus Theobroma; species Theobroma cacao. Next base: position 957,504 of record NC_142647.1, read on the forward strand.
AACTTTCACATAACAATCCGCCATGAAAGACTTTATACAGAAGAAACTAGGATTAGCACCAAATCAAGAAGGATTTTTATGTTTTGATAAAAGAATCTAATACCATCTAGGCAGTAGGCACAAAACTTCGGGTTTTGTTTCAGAAATCATTACACAAACCATAATTTGAAAATTCAAGTTTCCAGGAAAGTGCCAACTGGAACATTTGCTAGAAGTTATAAATATCCAGCATGTTGCAGGCGCTGTCGTAGATAAGAAACTGATGTAGACTTCTCATGAAGATGATCACAGGTTATTTCTACAGGTTATATGTGCAGATATATTAACGATTAGTGTTTTCTTTTTCTCACTCCAGGCAAGGACAAATGCTTTAGGAGTAAGAAAGGGAGCGATGGTTTGCTTGCAATTTGCTGTGGACATAAGGAACAAGATGGTGCCGCCACTGCCAAAAGGTTTCAGTGGTAACGCCTATGTATTAGCATCCGTTGCCTTGACGGCTGAAGAACTGGAGGAAGCAAGCCATGAAGCCATTGTGGGGAAGATAAAGGAAGCCAAGAATTCGATCAGCAACGACTACGTGAATGCGTATAACCAGGCATTAGATGGACCTCAAAGCACTCTCCCTCCAATGAATGAGCTAACCCTTGTCTCTGATTGGACAAGGATGCCATTCCACAGGATTGATTTTTTACATGGAGAAGCAGCCTATGCATCTCCTTTGGCCTCTCCAATCCCTCAAGTCGCATATTTCATGCAGAATCCCACTGATTCGAGAGGCATTGATGTGAGGATTGGTTTAATTCCTCAAACCCTGAATGCTTTCTCTCATTACTTCCTCACCAATTTGCAATAAGTTCCCACACCCTTTAGCTTTAATTTCATCTATAATTTTTCTTTGTTAAAAGCTGGAAGTGGGTAAAGGGTGGTAACATAGGATTACCACTACATTAGGGAATGATATTTCAAATACTATTGGTCAGAATTTCTTATACTACATAATATATGAGATGAAAATGTTGTTTGACAAGAATAAGCTTGACTCGTTTCTTCTGTCATCAGCAAATTAGGCTAAGCTTTCCTTGAAGAAGCAAAGCCGGCTCCCTTTTTAGTTTGTAGTGTGGGGTCCTGATGAATCCAAACCTAATCTTAAATTATGAAACATTGCTAGTACAAAACCGAAAGTATAGGGTGTACTCATACAAGGCAAACTTAATAAAATTCCATGATGCACAATTGGGCCAATAAGCAATAAGTATTTATTCATTATACAATATAATTAGACAGGTCCTGGCTGGAGAAGTTGATCTTCTCAATTGAACTAGAAAAACTGAGCTAAAATTTTACAAGAATAAAAACTGCTAGTTGCCAGGAATAGACAAGAAAAGAACAGGAAGAAGAGGTCGATAAAGGCAGAAATGAGATGAAGGATAGATATGTTATTGGTTACATGAGGCAAAACTATCAAGAAGAGCAATGCTTGTAGTGCAGATCCTTCTTTTGCTGTTAGTAGCTACACTCTACTCTCAGATGCATGTCCTGTGGGAATAACCATTGCATCCAAAATCGCCATCCGCTAGTTTCCTTGTGTCTGGGCCCTGCATCATAGACAAAGATACCCACTGTCACAATTATAGTTAAATGGTAAGAATTGTAAATCCATGTACAACATGGTTATTGTTATTGATGCACCAAAATTCAAAGGCAAACAAGAGATAGATTATTTACTAAAAGTTAGTAAACCACCAAATTCTTTAGGCTCCATCAAGTTTATAGAAATCTTGATAAAAGAGAAAATAAGAGAATTTATCAGGAAATTTTCAATCCAAGAATCCTACACTTTAACATGATTGGTGGGATAAAATAGAACAGTTACAACATGACAGGCATTAGAGAAACTATAAATCTAATGGCAGAGAAATTGAAAAAATCTTCATATTGCAGGAGGAAGAAAGTAGCATGTGTGAGTTTAATTAGGACCTGTTAAAACTTCTCAAACTTACCTCTAAGTTGTTAAGACCATGAAAGATTGATCTAAGTCCATACAAGTAATGTCAAAATTATTGACTCTCTTTCCAGTCAGATCAATAACCAGGATGTACTGACCTAGAATCTATTTGGTGTAGACTTAATGTACTTTACCCATGTGGCATACTGGTAAAAGAATTCTTAGGATGTTGGGGGTGGGGGGGGTGGGGGCGGTAGGAGTGGGGTGATAAGAGTAGCGAATGACAGTGTCATATTCTGGCTCACTTGGTGAAAGGTTGGACAATGTTTTAATTAAAGAGATATCCCTGGAGTGAAAACTCTGTATTAGCCATAAGAAACATGAAGTCAACATAAGCTTCCCCATCAAAGTAGCAACAAAATTCCCCCCTTCAAGCAGAAGTTCCAAATGATTTTGAGCATCCTTAACAATAATTTCAAACAAGCCTCTAAATCAATACTTTCTGAATAATGTAAAATATCTGCAGCCATAAAATATTAACCACATGGTAATAGACAACCTATTCAAGTCATGTTTGGTTGCCTTTTGGTTTGCGTGTCCTATGCAATTGAAATGAAATTTTATAGGCTTGAATACATGCAAGCTCTGTACTAGAGCATGTGACCTTGCAAAAGTCAATATCTACATCTCAAGTTAAATGACAGAAGCTTATTTGCAAACAGAGGATTGCTTCTGAACTAAAAAGAAAAGATCAACTCTCTGTTTAAGAAATACATTATTAGAAGAGACCATTTGTACTTATTCACCCTAACCTAACTCTCTAGGCTAAATGAATGCTAATGAGTCCTTATGCCAATTCACTGAATTGGTAAAGCATGCTTTGGCATGTCATTCAATAATTGTTTCATAGGAGATAAATAACTTGCACTAAACTTGTCCAAAGGTAGCCAGCCATATGTCTGATCTACAAATCACTTGTTTATTTGCTTAAAAATTTCTCCTTTCAAGCATGCATCCATATCCTTGAATACCTTTAGTAGGCTGTTTAGTTTGATGGCTGAAACTAAGAAATATAATTGCATATCAACTAAAGAAGAAACTACTACTAAGCAAGATATGAGCAATCTTACCTCTTTCATCATTGCACTTGCCAAATCTTCCAAGGAGCCAACGTTGTAACCTCCCTGTGGCCTTGGTTGGAAATACCCTTCCTTTTGAATAACTGCTGGCTCCATAGCTGAGTTAAAACCTTCACTACGCTTGAGGGATATGGGATCAACAAAGTTTGATGGTGCAATTGAATCCAAGTCCATATTTCTGTGAAAATTTGGGTTATTTTGGTCCAAGCACTGGCCCAAAGGAACCATAGCGCCATTAACAGGGATTGAAGAGTTTATTGAACAGCACATAACATTTGAATGGTAAGGGGCATTCCATTCTGGAGGAGCACTTCTAATTATTTGCCCTGCATTACAGCTGGTAGGGGAAGCTTGGCATTGTAAATCTGCTTTTGAACACTGCAATTGATTGGAAGCAGTAGCTATGGAAGTAAAATCAGATAAAGTATTCCCATTTTGGAAGCCCATTGTAGAAACACTGTCTCTCAAATTACTAGGATGCAAAGTGGTCTGTTGAGAGCTTCCTTCTAACATTAAGGAGTTGCTTGTAACACCAAGAAGTGGATTATTGGAGCATCCAGATATTCTTGCATCCATTAAACTGCCAGAAACAGGGAAAACTGTAGTATTAGCAGCAGTGGGCAGCTCTCCAATGTGGCTAACACCCTTGTTATTTTGTAGTTGATCAAGTTCCAATGACATTGGCATCCCTTGTAGTGTGTTAGCATTATGGTTGCCAGGAATCACGAAAGATTGCAACTTGCTCTGATCATTACTGGTATTGCCCGAGTTTTGCACATGACCTAATTGAATCATTCCTGGAGAAGGAAGGCCACGCACACCTAACCCAGCAGGTGTGTTCAATCTTCCAAGCACACCACTAGGTGGGAAAGATCTTAAGGCTGCATTGTGAAGCTGATCAGATCCTGCTAAGGTATGGAAATTCCCAAGTCCATTCAGAGGCCCCATACGCAAATAGGTAGAATCTGCACTGCCTAAGGCTGCCACCATATTCGCTTGCTGGTTTGCCACACAGCTGATTCTTTTCAGGTAAAGCCTATATTTCTGCAACCACAAAAATAAGACAGTTAACTACCTGATACGATAGGATCATAGTAACTTTGGCAGGAAAGTTCAGAATTAATGCCTGGAGATGGCTGGCAACATTTTCTCTGGTAAGCTTTTCAACATTCATCAATTCTAGGATCTTTTTAGGTACAGCCTCTGCTTTACAACCACATGAAAAGTTAACATGGAAGCTTCATGCATAAGCAGATTCATGTATGAAACAGAACAGTTTAAAGAAAAAGCAAGAGACCGAGAATTGAATTTCCAGCAATAGAAATATTTTTTATACCGTGAACTGATTGGTGAAAGATCATAAAACTTAATGTCAATAGTAGAAATTGATAATGCTGGAATTCAACAGGTGAAAAATTATCTCAAATTATCAGAATCTTCCTGATAATAAGAGTTAGTACACATTAAAATGAGGGTAGACAAGTGAGTCAACAAAACAAATAATAGTAATAGTTATGGCCATATATGTTAGCCAGAGATGAGAAGTTGAGAACATACTGTCAATGCCCAACTGATTAACAGCGGCAACAAATTTGCGATGCAACTCCACTGACCAAACAACACGAGGCTTCTTTTGGGTTGATGGATCCTCATTATCATGCCCATTCTCATCATGCTCCTCATCCTCATCTTCATTTTGGTCCTTCCGCTTTTTGTTGAGCTTCCCATTCTGATCAACACTTCCCATCCCTGCAGCCCCACCATTGTCAATATGAGGCTTGTCTTGGCTGCCAGAATTATCCCCGTCTTTCCTGTCAAATTTCTTTCTCCTGACTACATGTTGCCAGATATTTTGTAGTTCCTCTATTCGAACAGGTTTCAGCAAATAATCACAAGCACCATGAGTAATCCCTTTCATCACAAGCTTGGTATCACCATTTGCAGACAACACTGGAGGCATTTATCATATCATTAGGTAAAAAATAAGATCCAATTGTTCTACAACTTTAACATAAAGAAAAAAAAAAAAGCAAGCTCCTGAAGTATCAGCTTTAGTCGACTTTGAATTGGGTAATGTCAAATTAATGAAATGTGATCCAAAATCCAAATTTTCTGAAATTTTTTCCATTTTGGCATGGGAAAACGAAATTGATGAAAGCTGTGAAGATGCCCAAAATTGAAAATCCGTCAGTATCTGGAATTTATGATAAACAGTTTGTCTCTAATTTTAAAACTTGATAAATATGTAAAAATAATTTAAAAAATAAGCCAAAAAAGCAAAAAGCAATGAGTATTAGATTACTAGCTTACTTATGACAGGCAGGTCCATCTCAAGCCCCACATGCTCAAGTAACTTAAAACCATCCATGTCGGGCATATGAACATCGCTGATAACCAAGTCAAACTTGTTCTTGTTTTCTCTCAACAACTTCAATGCTGTGATAGCCTGACTTGTTGTGGTAACTGCAAAATACAGAACTTTCACAGTAAATGAACCATCTTTTTTAACACAGATTCAAAATCCACAGATACAATTAACAGAATCAATAAGAATAATAGCAAATTAAAAGATTGAACTAGGATTCTTAGGAAAAGAATCTAAAATGGCAAAATTATCAAAGGCATGATTTATTGACGATTAAATAAAATGAACAATTACCAAATCATGAACAAAATCTCATTTAACAGAAGAAGAATACACGAATCTAAGAACCATCTGCAAAATCGAAGAGATATCGAAAAATAATATCTTTCTTAAGATTTTCACAATGTAAATGCGATGAAGTGAAATTCCCAAAGTTCACAAAGATTTCACCTTGATGGAAACCAACTAACACCAATAACCAAAACATCTATAAAAACTCAACAGAAAATCACAAAACCGAAAACCCATTTCTATAAACTCACACAAAAGCAGAGGTTTAAGAGAGAACAAAAGAAAAACGAACCATTGTACTGGCATCGACGAAGCAGAGTCTCGAGCAGTAAAAGGCATGTCGGATCATCGTCAACAGCCAAAACTCGCATTCCAACTGGAAACTGATCCTTTGGTTCACTGATTGCGCGCTCTACTGTCATTTTTTACAGAATTTTTTTTTTTTTTGCTTTTTTGCCAGATTAGACACTCTGTTTCTTGGTTTAGAACAAAACCCAGAAACTATAATGACCGAAACTTGAGGCAGAATGAGAGAGACAAATTTAGATTGTAATAAGGGGTGAATTTAGAGGGAGGGAGAGAGAAAGAGAGAGAGAAAGGGGGAGAGCAAGTGATTAAGGAACGTGATTGATAAGTACAGAATATGAAGAAAAGATTTTGTCTTTAATATTTAAAAGACGGTAAACTCTGTTTTAATCTCTGTTTGTTATTTTAACTTACAGAGAAAGAGAAAGGGAAGAACAAAAGAATATAGAATCTAAGCCAAGTATGGCAATTGACAGTGAGAGCTTCTGGATTCACAAGTAGGACTTTTTACTGAAATTGATTTGTTTTTACCATTATCTGACTGAATAATTTTTGCCCTATGGAGTTTTTTACTTTATATTAAACACAGTTTTACTGTTTTCCCATGCTTTGCTTGAGTTTCAAGAAAAAAGGAAAAACAGAGCCCAAAAAGGGGGGATTGAAGAAATAGAAGGAAAAGAAAACAAGAAAATTTCTTGTTTTGCTTTATTTCCCATATTCTCCTTGTTATTGTTTAATTTTGTGGAAATTTCCATAACAAATTGAGGACATTTTTCATATTTATTTGCTTATTTGAGTCCGAGATTATGATTTTCTTTCCTATTTAATTGTTGTCAAATATAACTTTTGGATTCTATTAACTTAGCTATTGCTATTCATCATTGCTTGATTTACCTAGAAAAGGGAAAAAAATGGGAATTATGAATTATGCTTAATTAGTATTTAAGTAATATAATTACAATTTTATTTTATTTTTTCTTTTTTCACAAAAGAAAATAAAATGTTCCAACAGAAAAACACTTTTGGTTTGGTTTCTGGTGATTGGGACCACAATGGCAGGAAGTGATAGACAAGAGAAAGCATGCTACTTTGTAACCAAAAAAAAGTAATTGATTTCTTTCAATTTGGCCCTCTTGCCAAAGTATAAAGCTGTTCTTTTTTCTTTATTTTTTAACTTTTTCTTATATAATCCTAATTGTTAATCTAATAATTTACTCTCTTTTTCAGTTTTGCCTTTCTTTTAAGGCCTTAAAGTCTTTTAATTTTAGGGCCTAAAAAGCCTAAAAACACATACCTCTTTTCCTTGGTGAGTGGTAACACTGTCACAAATGAGTCAAAAGCAGTCAAATTTTGGGAGAAAGTTCATGTAGGAAAAACTTGTCCACTCATGCAACATAACCATATTTGGACATGAAACCATTTTACAAACAATTTCTTCATCCATGGAAAATTTTGGGAAAAGTTTGCTTCTTTTCTTTTCCCTTTCATCTTGGGTTAATGGACAGATTACCTTATTAATGCAAACAAATTTAAGGTTGTCTTTGTTTAACATTTCATCCAAATCATAGTCTTGTTTCGTTTTGTTTACATTATAAGTTCTGATATGTAACTTAATTTGGCACAAACCTTATAAAAAGGAAATTAAACCACCTTGGCTTTCTTAGAGGAGACAAAGGAAAAATATTGATTGCCTCCTTTTCCAAGTGTACTCTCTTTATCAAAAGATCGAAACTTATTGGTAGTAATTTTATTACAACGACTCTCATAAAAGTTTTTAAGTATTTATTAATATTATCAATTACGATGAAAATCATATGTGTAAATGTACACGCACGCATGCATATAAAGAAAAGACGTGAGAATTAGAGATTAAAAGCAAACAACTTTTTGGAAGTTTGGTGGAGAAAGTGAAATAATGACTAAATGAGATCCACTTAATAAGATGAAAAAACTAGCAAATCAGTTCTTGCATGAATGCCCACTATTTCATGTGTGCCATTTTAGTGGGGATGACTATGGCATAATGTGGGTTCCAGACTGGAAGAGAAATGCCATAGTCATTGGGTGTTGGTGATGTGATGGATTTTTTCTATGTTAAGAGGGGGGGAGAGGGGTTATCTCTTTAGCCTTTAGGAATTGATTGAACTACCTTTTAATCCAAACCAGGCAATCACAATTATAATTATATATCTTAATTAATCTTCCATCATCCTTTTTTTATCTTTTTCTTTCTTGTTTATGTTCCTTTGGCTAATCTATAAAGTTTGGTAGAATGACTCCAAGGTCCAGACAAGGACTGTTCCACTAATCAAACAACCAGATTAGATTCTAAATGTGTTGTGTGATTATATCTTGTCTGAACTTGGAAATCATCTAATAATTGATATCCTGGCCAGCACATACCAGAAAAGCTTTGGATCATGAAAAACCATTCTAGTTTTGGTTAACTGCACCTGGCCCTCTCCCCTTCTGCAGCAACAGATCCATTGAAAATTCTGATCCTGCTTACTTTGTTTTCTTTTTGGGCATTGATCATTGATGATAAGTTATAGATTTAAAGAAAATTCAAGTTTAAGTACTAAACAAACTATAATCAAGTTCCCTTAGAGGGTTGGTAAGAGATTAAAATTTTCCCTTGGGAGTTGCTTCCATCCACATCTTGGAGGATCCTACAACTAATGATCCTGATGAGTTTGTTTATGATTATCCAAAGCACCATTGCTTGACTATCGCATCAAAATATTCAAATAGGTTCCCACTTTTTGAATGATAGCAGCAAGCCTGTGTTTCTCTTATCTCTCTCTCTATCTGCAACAAATTAAACTATAAAAATAGTACATTACTATACCATAATATATGTACATCTAGAAGATTCATGTTGGGTGCAAAATCTTTGAGATTCTTGCTTTGTGAGGTCATATGAGTTTTTTTTTTTTTTTCCTTTGGCATGATTTGAAGTAAGGAAGGGTACAGGGGGGAAGAACAGCTTACCTTTTAACTTGATAAAATGGTTTTAATGTATGCTCAAGTTTCGCCCATATTGTCTCCCACAAGGGATATATGCCCACAATATTAAAACATGTTGAGTGGCTTCCTGCAATCTTCTTTTTCATTATTATATTTTGGTTGAATCTTGTGCCAAAACATGGCTGCCTCTTTTTTTTTTATTGCCAGATATGGGAGTGGGAAGAGGAGAAATGGGACACTTGCACCAGCAACAGTAGTCAAGAGATGTTAGGCCAATTCCAATCTGGGCTAGTGAATTGCCTTTGTAAAACAAAAAATTGAAACTGCAATTGCTAATCAGCATGGACTAGGAGTCCAAGTTGGAATGAACCCCATACATGTAAATTTAGCTATTCCCGGTACAAATCCAGGTTCTTGGACTTGAAACATTTGGGTACATTAAAACCACCCCAAGCAACCAGGAAGTTGATTGCAAATCTGCAACTTCATGTTTGCTAGAATTAGCCACTGGTCAATACACTCACAAGCAAAGCTGCAAAGGAGTAGACATCGAGTTTTGATTTGCAACTTCATGCAAGCAAGAAATATGTGCTTATTCCATCTCTATTCCGTGCATATACAATAACGAAGGTCTCTTTCGTAGCAGTACTTCCCATTACTTGGTAAGTCCTCATGCCATGAAACTTGTATGGCGCTTTCAGTTTGGCTATCGTGCTTTACGGTTTATACTATTTCCAACGAGTGGCTTCTGTTTTCTTGCGCATAAAGAAATGGCTAAAACATTAGTAAGGTTACCAATCAACCTACCATGGTATCATTTTCATCCTTTTCTTTCTTTTAATAAACGTGTTTCTCTTAGTCATTACTCATCATCTATTTAAACATTTTTTCACTTTGGCTTTCCCCACTCATCATCCTACAAGCTGAATACAAAGGCCGTTTTGCTGAGTATTTCTCAATGAAATCGATTTGCTGCAAGTTTTATCCCCACTGAATCGAATGAGGAATCATTATGATTTGCATTAGAACTTTTTAGCTTATCTAACGTTCATTTCATGCACGAATGCTAATTAACCCACACGTTCTCCTATTGTTCTTGTACTCAGAACCCACATATTTCATTTATCATTGAGAAAGGGGATTCCCATTTTAGTCTTTAAATTGGGATGTATCTTTCTTTCTCAATGTAACAGGATATCACAAGTTTTCTGATTTCTAGAGGTTACTATGCGTTGAATCTTTTAACTGTAATGTCAAGCTAGATTTACAATTGAGTTCACTACAAAAGACTTGAACAGGCATTGAAATACACACTTTTCAAAAATATAAAAAGATTCTATAATTAATCAAGTTTGTGATGATTTTGCTAATTAAATATTTTGGGAAATCATTAATCAAAGAGGAAAAGGAGAAACAATTCTTCTTTCTTTTTTTAATCAAATGTAAAGCTCCTTGAATACATGAAGGAAGATTAATTGGGAAGTTTGCTAATAAATGAGATCCTCCAACAGTCATGGTGAATAATAATTGAATGAATCTAGAGAACTTCACACATGGTGGCCTTCACTTTCAGTGATGAAGAAGCAACATGACATTGCTCAATGTTGAAAATGAATATTATTACAAAGAAATTTATGATTAAATGGAAGAAGAAAAAAAAGTCAGTACTGTTCCCCAGATAGTCAAGTTACCAAAACTCCCATGCCTTTGAAGCTGCGAAATGCCAACAAATAGAATGAACGCAAGTTAGTCAAACACATTTTATAACAAATACCAAAAAGAGACCAATCCTTGCAATCAAGTCGTGGGTTCTTGCCTTGTCTTGAGAGCGCCCAATCCTTATCATAACCAAGAGCCCAAAAGAAATATCCAGCCAAGCCCTTAAACACTGCAAATCGAACTTTCCTCTTGATGGACCGAACATCATCGTACCCAATCCAGGAGTCTCCCGTATAAGAGTAATATGAAACAGTCGTCGAATCGCACTTAACAGTAGCATTGTTTATATTGTTAAACATAAGAATGGCGTTATAATTAAAGAACCCATCTTCATCTCCGGGCCCGACACCTGTTGCTGGTGCCCCAACCCCATTGACATTTGGATCCTGGAGCTTCCATGTATGCCCATATGATGCCAGCCCCATGACCAACTTTTGGGGAGGCACCCCAGCTCGAATCCATGAACCAATTCCATAGCTACTGCTGATATTGCTATTGGGATCATACAGTGCTGAATGCATCCCAGTGAAGTGATCCCATTTCCCATGATAATCAAAACACATTGGACTAGCCCAATCTAGATATTTGGCCATGGCATGAGCTGGATAAGATCGGGGCAAGCCGTAATTGGTGAATTCGGAGGAGTAATACACGGCAGACGTCAAAAGCAAACGTGGTTTTCCGCTTGTTTTGGCTTCAGTTTTAAGTTCTTTTCTCCATTCCTTGAGCAACAAAGCAAGGTTTGCCATGTCGTCGACGGTTGCAGGGAACTCCCAGTCCAAGTCAACCCCATCACACTTGTACGCTCGAGCTACTTCGATGGTGGAATTAATGAAAACCCCACGTGTTTCTTTGGCACTTGCCATTCGAGCAAATACATCCGGGTCGTTCCCGCCTCCTCCTATGGAAAGTATAGTCCTGACGGGTGGTGTTTTGGCACTTAACCCATCCATGAATTCGGGTAACTTTTGTTGGTCCGAAGGGGTTATGTTGAGCTTGAAAGTGTTAGGTTCGGGTAGCAGAAAGGCGTAATAAATATGGGTGAAATATGATGTGTCAATGGAGGACACTGGGAAGTCTTCGAATGATGGCCAGTAAGCAGCTTTGATCCCTCGGGGAATTGGGGAAGCTGCAGGCACAGCAGGGTAAGAAGAGGGACTCGGAGTTGGACCTGGAAGGTAGGAAGGTGTAGAGGGTCCTGGTGCGTAAACAGGAACTGGACTATACGGTGGGGGAGGTGGAGAAAAATCTGGGGCTGGCCCAGAATGATTCGCGGGTATTGCTAGAGAAACATTGACAAATGTGCAAAACATGACAAGAAACAAAAAAGTTACAGGTTTCAGGCTAGCCATGATTGAAGATTTGAGCTAGGATTTGACCCTGAGTGCACGAATATAAAAGGATGCATATGAACTATGGAAATATCGAGATGCTACATATTGTTGCATTGCTGTTGGGTTTGGAGGGTTCTGTTTGTACTTTCTTGAAATGGTGGAACAAAATTCATTGGAGGAAGTGATCGGGGGAAGACATGGAAAGCCAACATAGGTTTTTATGAGCTTTGAACCACACACACACACAACTTTAAAATATAAAAGCCAGAACCTAAACGGCACTATTAGCATGTCTTCTCCTTTTCAATGGAACTTGTCTTCTTGAAAAAGGACAAGACCCTAAAAATAAATTAAACTGTTTGCTTTTTTTGTTAGGTATTTGTACTCTTTTTTCCCCCTTCGATCTGCACAGCATTGCTTTCATCGAAAGTCCACCTCGATGAACTCAAGTTGCGGCCACTAACTCTGACCATATGAACACAAATTGGATAAGTGAGCCAATCAATGCATAGTTTAGTGTTCCATGACACTGGCAATACTTTGAATTTTATGAGGTTTTCATTGAGCCACAAAGGAATAAATTTTCTCCTCAACGTGCATGAATACAAATTCCAAAGGAAAAGCTCTTACCCCTTTGTTTTTTGTGGCCTAGAAAGCAAAGGATATCTTCCTCTTCCTTTTTATGATATTCCCAAATCTCATTGCTATGATCCTATGTCCAATTATCAGTTTACATGAAGTTATTGACAACTGACTAGTTAAAGGGGAAGCCAATCTGCTAAACTTCTTAGCTACTTGAATTAGACATGGACTTTGTTTGTCAAGAAATTTGGGCCCAACTCATGAGGATCTGAGTTGACCCTAAGTAGTAATTATTAGATTGGGAATCTATTTGTATATAAATTGGGCCGAGCAAAAGTAGTTTTTTTTTAATTTATAAATATATATTTGACACATTATCGATAATTAAAATGTTATTATTTTAAAATTTGTAAATATATTTATTTTTAAAAAATTTAAATTTAAATTTTTATATATTTATAAATTAATATTTTAAAATTAAATGAGTGGAAAACTATTATACAGGGACAGTACGTGTCAAATAGAAATTCTGTTTCAGTTTCAATGAATGACCCTTTTGAAAAAGGAACCCCACTTGCTGCTTGTTGTGTCTCTCATGGCTGCCAATGGGCAATAATTTAGCTTCATTGTTATGTCATATACACAAGCTTTTCTAGCAGCACAAAGCATGATGTTTCCAGCTGAACCATGCATATCCACAACGGTACAAAAATCTTGCACCAAAACCCAGCATGAAATCAGTTGCAAATTCTCTGTCAAAAGCCTTGTTTTCCACTAAAAAGAAAACACTGCCAGTCATGTTTATATATTCCCTTGTCCTAAAGTGATTTGGCTTCTCTTGGGTTCAAATCCACTACTTTCTTGACCATAACAGGTCCTGTAATACATGAATTCCCTACACCTTAATCAAAGGGATGAAAATGGAGATGACATAACAGGAAGACGGGTCATGGATTTGAGTGAGTCGAAGAAGAAGGAGAAGGATATGTGTCATGTTTGGTCCTCCTTTTGAAGTATAGTTGATGATCAGCTTAGATATTTGATGTGGAAGTGATGTTTTTTTTTAGGTTTCTCAAATGTAAGACCTAAAAAGCCAGACAGAGAGATCTCAAAAAGAGATCCGGTTCAAATTGATTAGACAAGTAATTTGCCTATAAAAATCATGTGGGTTGTTTGTATTACATAAGCCAATTTGAAAGTGAAATGCCCCAAATCCACTCATGCCCCCATTTTCTTTTCCCTGTCAAGCCAGACCCCATGTGGGGTTTGAGGACTGGATGATGATTTAGTTGGCCTAAAACGACATTTTGCATTGCTCATAATAATTGTATTAAGTAAAAGCTAAAGATTATGCTTATCTCCAGGGGTTAATCTTTGGGATTTGTTCATGTTAAACTAATGATAATACTACATAAGATGGCACTATCACACCTTGAGGGCTCCACATCAGCTTCACCATTTCCTTGTCGGCCATTTGTCACTTGGCCCCTACCATTTGCAACACATACGACAAATTAAGCTACATTCTCGACATGCAAGATGACCTAGGTGGCGAATTTCTATTTCGACTTGACGTGCCTCACTCGGTGTTGTTCTTTTTTTTTATATATAATTTTATGTTACGTGTTTAGTAAATATTTTACTTTATCATCATTTTTATTGTTAAGCTATTTATTTTTACTGTTAAAATTTGAATTAATGATAAAAAAATTAAATATATAACATAAAATTATGAAAAAAAATCAAATAAATCCATTTTACACATGTCATTCTTTTGTGGCCTTTTGACATTTTATGGTTTAAAAAAAAAAAAGGATGTTTCTTCTATATACCATATGTATATAAAAGTGGTGGTGGCTTTTGATGTGGTAATTAGAAATAATTTCACCCATGCAAAATGCAAAATGTAATACAAAGTTCCCAAATTGCTACTACTAAAATTGGAAGGCGATGTTAACGTGTATGCTATATCTTGAATTGGACTTTCCTCTGTGAGAAATTATTAACCACTTGTACTCTTAAGGAGTTGATTATGAGACCCTCTTTCACCCTCTGTTAGATAGTAAATTAACTTAGTTTGATAACTTTTTATTCAACAGCAGCACTTAGAAACTCGATTGGTTCTTCCGTTACTATATATCTTGCATAATTTCTCATGTCAACTCTTCTAAATTATCATACATACATTGATACATATATTAACACTAGTCATTATGCAAACTTAGTGGCAGCTGCAAACAATCACAGATTAAACAGCAATCATACAGAACTTAGTATTTGGGGGGGAAAATGAACTGAAAACACGCAAGAGTAAATCATATCCACCCAGATAATCTAAGTTGATGATGTCAGGAGGATGGTGATCCCCAGCCAAGGCCCCAATCAGCTTCCCATCAAATCACGAGCAACATTTTCCATACGTAGGCACTTGCCGTTTGCGCGTTTAGTTTACGATGATAATAGAGATGTAGTAGTGAGGGAAATTGGAGTGGGGGCAAAAGATCCAAGAGATCAGAAAAAGTTAAAGCCCCACAAAAGGTGTAGAGGGTGCACGCTCAAAGTAACTGGCATGGGGACATGGGTGCCCCCTGCTTGATGGAGTTGGAAGTACTTGTGGGAGAGAGTTTGTGTCGTCTACAATACAGGAGGTCAGATTGTCTCCACCCCCATGATTGGGGCACTTTTGGCACTCTCAAAGCATAATATTAGCACAAAAATAAAAAGAACTGCAGCATGACCCTGGTTGTGTTGCAGGGAAAGATCAGCACCACTTCTTTTTTTTTTTTTTTTCACATTTGGTACCTGAAATATGTGTAACCCTGGGAGAGCTGTAGCAGTCAAAGAAGGAATAATGTAGCTAATGAGATATAAGAAGGAAGGAACTAGATTGTTATGTAATGGATAGAAACAAAAGTACATATGGTGGAGTTCCAATTAAAGCTTGTGTGTGAGAGAAAGAAACCTACCAATCTTTCTTTTCTTTTCTTTTCTTTTTTTTTTATAAAGGGCAAGTACTGTAGGGTATGTAGTGCAATCCTTATTCATTCCATATATAGCATAATATAGCACTCAAAAGCATTTGGTTATTCCCCCTTCAACAAAAAGGGATTTTTATTCTTTTATGCTATCAGCAAAACAAGTTTGAGACTCAAAAGGAAGAAAAATTCTCTCCTTTTCCTTATGGGATCTCTGAGGAAAGAGCCTAGTCCCTCTGAGAGTTCGTGCATCATTTCTGCACCAGATGAAGTCAAAGATCGAGATCAACAAGAGGCGAGGCCGAGTAATCTCCAACTAGATCTAAGGCTAACTACCACGAGTGATTGTGGTGATCACAGGTTCAATCAAGAACTCAATCTTATCGATTCCTTGAAGACAGCAGGTTCATCTGACAGCAGTACCGCACCAGAAACTCCCCAACCTACAGATGCTGAGCAGCGGGTTTTCTCGTGCAACTATTGCCAAAGAAAATTCTACAGTTCACAGGCTCTTGGAGGACACCAAAATGCCCACAAGAGGGAGAGGACTCTGGCAAAAAGAGGACAAAGGATGGGAGCTCATATAGCAGCCTCAGCCACAGCTTTTGGACATCCTTATTTTCACCACAATCATTATTCTAGCTTGGCTTCTCTTCCACTACACGGTGCGTATAATAGATCTTTGGGAATTCAGGTGCATTCAATGATCCATAAACCTTCTCATATCTCTTCATCAACTGGCTTTGGAAGTGTGTATGGGCACCATAGTTGGTCCAGGCCTCCCATAGACCAACAACCAGCAATAGGGAAGTTATTAACGGAGAATCCCCATGTAATCCCAACAGGACCGACCTCTCGAGCAAGTGTGGGTAGGTTCAACATAACGAGGTCGATGATGGGTTCTCCAGCTGATGATGAGGTGATTGGTAATTGTTGGTGGTCAGGTGGTGGTAGTCTGAAGACTAAGCAGGAAGATCAGATGCAGAAGGTTGACCTATCCCTCAAGCTCTAATTGATTATATCATTTCTAAGAACGTATTTTTTTTGCTCTGATTAAGATTTTGTTTACCCTTAATTTCTTTGGAAGTAATTTTTATGTATATTTGATCATAGAGAGAAGTTTTGGACTTTGTTTCTTCAATGGTACTTGGAACTGTTTATCTGTTTCTCCCATTCTCCTTTTTTCTTCTTTGCTCAACATGTCTCAAATACTTGGAAACTTGGAAGTTTGTATTGGTTTTTTGGGAGGGAATTTTCCCAATCAAGGTAAGAGGTAGAGCAAGAAATTTTCAGGGTTTTCCTCATTCAAGCAACAAAAGCTTTTGAGTCTCAGGCCAGTCTTCAAATTGACAGATTAACTGCAAGAATTTACTTCATGAAGCCTTGTTGGATTCCCATAATCCAATAGATTCACTTTCTAGTAAGTATCTACCAATAACATGATATCTTGCAATAATGACATTTGAGAATTTAGATCCCATATTGTTCATGTTCAATTACATACTTTTCTATTAAAAAAAACTTTGTATTTGTCAACTCAATATCATACTTGTCCAAGAGCCAAAAAAAAGCTGAATAACATCTTGAACTCAATTTAATCTGTTTTGTGCATATATATTGTGTCAATTGCAGGTTTAGATCTTCTGATTAGTTGATTTCAGCAACAGTGGGTATGATTTTGTTCTTTGTGAAGGAGTGTGTACTGTGTCACTTTCACCAACTGATCGTCCAATCTAAGAAAGATTTGGTTTTTTGATAATAAAATGCTAAAAATGGATCTAGCTTCATAGCTTGCATCACCACATAACTTTTCCTTTCTTTTTTTCTGGAATATTTATATTTTATTCATCCACCTTGCTTTGTTGGTTTGAAGCAAGATGACCTGATGGCTCAGTTCTAACTATTCATCGACATTTAACCTTCAGACCTTGGCTTGCTTGGGTTAGAAATCTTAGACATCAAATTGGGCTCAAGTTTTGAACTTTTTTCCCAAACCTTGGGTGACCAGCATTGTGGGAACTGGGCTTAAATCTAGACTAAGGGTGAGAATCAACAGTTCTGAGCAAATCAGACAAACCTCCAACGAAATTATTGGCCCATTGTAGAACTTGGGTTGTTCCTGGTATGTCCATCACAACTTTCCCAATATTACCAAAACAGAGTTAATGCATATATACAAGAAAAAAATAACCTTATTCTTGTCTTGCTTTCTTTCTCAAGGACCCCAAATCCATCTTCACAAATTTTCTGATCAAGTAAGTGTTCCTGTCAATGATTAGAATCCTTTCTGGACAATAACTCTCCATTTCTGAAGAGGAAAGAGAAAGAAAAAGAAAGGAAAACCCCTTTGTGGACAACACTTCAGTTGTTTCCTATATGATGTTTACCCTTGCCATCCCCAAAATGGAGAGTGGATTAGAGCAAGAAGATAATGACAACAACCATAAAGAAATAAACCCCCATGTCTAACGCCCTTAACCCGTTGCTTGTTCGCTACCTAGTAGATGCCTTATCACCAAGCTATAAAAAGTTCTGAAAAAGAATTTGTATAGATCATTAATTCATTTGCGTTACCTTTAGAAGCACAACATTAACATTATAAATGCAGAAATGAAACAAGGCAGCATTACTTTAAAAAGAATGAAATTCATCAACTAAAGCAAAATCGAAAGCACATGTCACAAAGCCAAGTCAGTATCAATTGCACAACACTTTGAGAATTCATGAACAAATTTTGGAAGTTTGTCAAGTATAGAGCATAATTCCCATGACAAAATGAACCATAAATGCATATAAAACATACCAGAATGCTATTATTATACAATCCTTTCCCCAAAGTATATTAGACATGGAAACTACATTCCAGCTTATCCTATTTCGTCCGTTAATAACAGTAAAAAAGCACTGGAATTTGAGCTGCCATACTCAAATATCATCTTCATATATCTCACTTACCCGTGATACAAAAATGTCAGATGCAAGTGCGGTGTACAGTGTACTATATAAGCTCAACTTTTGCATAGCTTATTATTCTTGTTTTTTAGGTCCATAACTCTAGCTCAAACTTGCTTCAAAAGGAAAAGGAATATGGGTAATATTGCCAAACAGCAAGGCTACTATTTCAGTCAAATGAAAGCAATGCCAGCAAAAATACAGCCCCTAAAAAGCAAATTAGACAGCTGTTATAACTTAACACACTGAAAAAATTATTGAAGAAATAAAAAAAGGAAACACAAGAAACCAAAAATGCTGAATCATCAGTAGAGAAGTATATGGGGCACGTTACAGGCAGGAAACAAACGGTGAGACTGACAACTACCCTAGTGCCATCCACTAAACTAGACAAATAAATAATTGCAACCCAAGTCCAATGTGTATGTGAATCCAAATTTCAGCTAAAGCTCTATCTTCAGTCACAAGAGAAATATAATAGTTGGGATAGTGGAGCTATGTAAAGATACATTATCAACTATTCAGCTAAAGTTTCAAATCCTATTCAGACTACTCAGGGCTGACCAAGAGACAAGCTCTACAAATCATGCAGGAATCATTCAGAAACAAGTGGAGTGAAATCTAGTTACTTCATGCAACATATATAGCAGAAAAGGTTCAATATAGTAATATGGTAAGTCAGTAACAATGAGTTGAAGCAAAAACTTCCCAAGAAAATCAATACAAGCTTGTTGAGAGCTACAAATAATTGCTTTCTCTCAAGACAATAAATGCCAGAACCTTGTTGAGAGCTGCTAAAATGAACAAATTTCAAGACATAATAGCTCACTTATGTTGTATAAATCAAAAGAATGCATGGAGCATACCTGGCAGAATCACCACTGTAATTTCTTAAGATTTTAAAGTGAGGAGTTTCCAATTAAGAAAAGCAAAGAAGAATGAGCAATTGATTTTGTCTTAAAGCAACACATCACTTAATAGAACTACAGTATACTACATTGAGCATTGTAAGCTGTGCAACACCAAGATAGAGTCAATGGAGGTAGCAATACTTTAGTTAATGGTACTAAGATAGGCTGAGGCTACCAAACCATATGCTTGCATCCATCATATAGAGATTTCAACTATTAATGTCTAAGCTTCCAGCTAGCAGGGAAGGATGGAGCAATAGATTAATAGGAAAGGTCAAGATGCAAATGTCCATGCAGAAATTGAGGCTATTGGAGCATATCTTTCTTTTCCTTCTTTTTTTTTTTCCCAGAGGAAAAGGTTTTATATACTTGAGTTAGTTTTATTCTAAAGTTGATGTCTTTTCAGTAATTCCTTCCAATATAATGCTTTGATAGGCATACAACATAGAAGTGATAATAGCAGATACCATAAGTTACTTAAGGAATATTATGAGACAACATCATTAAAGTTAAATGGCAAGGCTTGCTACAGCACCGCACATACAGGTTGTTGACCACTTTCAGACCCTAAAATTTGGTTAAAACTTATCAAAACTCTAAAATGAGAGTCTTAAAATACATAGAATCCTCAGAAACTTCTCATTACTAGCACCACTACAGATTTTTCACGAAGAGAATACTTACCTTCACGAATTCATCAGCTAAGTTAGAGCAAGACAACAAAACTGATGGCAGTCAAATGCCACAATATGGTCGATCAATTCGGATTTTATGTTCCACATTAGATGGCCACAAAGCAAAGAGGAATCTAAACCAAAAATATCATGAACCTAGTATTGAAAATTTCTAATTAGCGAGATCAAAAATTTAAAAACAAAACTCATTCTATTTCTCCACAATGGATTTGACATTTCCCAACCATTGGATAAGTTCAATCCTATCCTTGTTCATCATATACTCATGCAGGAAAACACAAAGTTCATTATTTACCCCCCTCGCTTCTAAGTAATCATAAAGCATCTTTTTAAGTTTCCCATCCATTTTCCTGAAACAACAAGAAAAACATAAAATAAAACTCATAATAAAGTTTGCCAATCAACCCTGAAAATTGCATTAAACAACAACTCGTATGCTGTGCCTCATAACATACCTGAAATCAGGTCCCATGTAAGGGTTAGTCACAATCCTATCGCGATTTAGCAAGTAAACTCTCTGAATCTCTAACCGGCCAGGCCAAGCTGAGCACAAAAATTCCAATTCAGGATAACCTTGACCCTTGGAAATATCAACAAGCAAGCTAATGTGAAGGAGCACATCTTCCCCGGAGCTATCTTCCCCAGGTTTAGGAACAAACACACACCCGTCAAACATAGTTACTTCAATTTTAATTTCCTCATTGTCTCCATGTTTTCCCCTCATTGTCACCCACTTCTCTCCCGGTCGGTCTTCGACCATAAATGAATTGAAACTCGTAGCAGGCTACACAAATAATGAAAGAAAAAAAATAAACTTTGGGAATATAAAACTTTTGAGAAAAAAATATTTAAGCCCAAATTCTTCTTTCTATTGATTCTGTTAGCACCTGATGGGGCGGGGCGTAGTCGTGCTGGTACTCAATCTCGTTGCTTAGGATTCTGAGGATGTTCGCTTTGAAAGGCGATTTGTGGACTGTGCCGGTCGCGTATGGTTCGTATTGGAGAAGTGAAGATGCCGTTGCGATTCGTGATCCGCTGCCATTAGTCAGGGGTATTGAGGCAGAGAGGATTGTTCTTCGAGCTGTTCGAATGAAGCCAGCCATTTTTGCTTTTTCCCCTGCTGGTTACTTCAATTTTCGTCCTTCAGAAATTGCACCAAAGAAGAGAAAAAAAAAACAGAATAGGCGGGGTTTTCCTGTTCACTTTTTATTATTATCATTATTATTATTATTTTAGACTTAAATAATAAAAACTTTTAAATTATATTTATTTATGTAATTATTTTTTTATTTTATCTGTCATTAATTTCACTAGGATACCGTAACAGAACATCATACCATCATAGAAGTCGGATCTTAATTAAACCGTTTTACTAAAACATTTGACGGTAAAAAGTAAATTAAAATAACTTAATCTATGTTTAGTGTTATGGATTACTTATTTATAATGTTTTGGATACTAACACTGATCTTGATATTATGAATACAAGCATTTAATTATAACGAAGAATTGATATTCGTTTAAATTAATGTCAATTATATTTTTTGTTCACGAACTTGTTTGGATATATAAAAAAACTAGAGACTTAACTGCATAAATAATGTACTTTTTAAACTTTATTTTTATTAAGGAATAAATGATTGACTATGAATTCAAGTAGCAAGAACAAAATAACTCTTTATACCAGAAGGAAAAAAATAAAGGAACAAAAATCTATAGTCTGGTATAACTGAGGCTAACTGGGATGGTTGGGAAATTATATCTGAAGTTGATCAGTAGCATCAGGCAACCAAACCTTGCCCATGTCCCTGTTTCTTTAGTTTGATTGATGATGATATTGGCTAATAGCTACTGCTTTCAGACAGATAATTTCCTGGTTTGAGCAGACTAGCCTTCTTTTCTTAATTCTGGTGAAGGAACATAGACTTTTATGCAAGTTTTTGAAGTGTTTAAGCTACAAGAGATCACTGAAGTTGCAATCAGATGAAGCATGCCGTCGCCACATCTCCTGTGTTAGCCAATTTCCAGGACAGAAAAAATGCAAACATCCGAATACCTCAGAGCTAAGGAACTGACCCTTTTTTCCAATAATGAATCAATGCAGGGCAAGCAGCTGTTTTCTAACACTGTTTTCCACATGAAACATATATGACAGGTTTTCGGGATGAAATAAGATTCTTTGGACATGGACAAGGAGCAAAATACAGGATCTTTCACATCGAAATGTGGAAGCGACGTATCGCCCTCGTGGTTCTGCTTAATGTTTGTAGGCCAATGCATGGCATGTTGGACCCAGATTATCTGGACCTAGGTCGCTCTTCAGTTTGTGATAAACAGGCTCTGATTACTGCCTACCTCTAGCAGACCAGCCTAGCCTTACGTGGTGGTAAGCAAATCGATTGTAAAACACATTTGGTATCATCCACTTGGTTTAAAGGTTTTTGTGGACGAAAATCGAAAACTTGGCAGATTTAGGCCCATGTAACCCCTCTAACTCCACGAATCTTAACTTAAGCTTTCCGATGAAGAGAAACAGGATAGGGCACTTGGGCTACAGAAATTCGAATAGCAACCCAACTTCTCTTAGCCTTTTCAAATTTCGTAAACAGTCTGTTGTCACTTGACGTGACATTCTTTTACATGTAATCTAGCAATATTTTCATCGTCAACGATCACATTATCCAACTTCACTTTCGAAAAATTTGACATGAATCGAATTTAGGTTATCACTTTATCACGAATCATTACTTTCTTCTCAAAAAGATGATTTAATAGTACCTGCAACGTCTAAGCTTATGCTACCTTATCTGATTCACTTGGGGGGGGGGGGGGGGGGGGGGGGGGGGGGGGGGGTTCACCTTGACCATCCCCGGCAGCATGCTGGTTGAATGCTAGTGGGCTTTTGCATTCCTAGGCTGGATCACCCCTCCCTCATATCCTAATGTAATTATTGCACACCCACGGGGGCTACAATAATTTCTCTTTTGTCTCGTACACCATCATGATGCATGATGATTCCCGCTGCATCACGAATTTTGCACTGTTTAAGCACGTTCCGTTCCTTTCCTTTGATCCCTAAAAATTTTCCTTGGAAACAAACAAAACGCTTTTACTGATTTGAGATTTCTTTACTGCTGATTCCTATTTACGCTTTTTCTTTTTGGTTAATGTTGTCATTAATGGGTAGTTGTTATCTTTTATCAATAAGGAAAATGAAATGTTCAAAGGAATTAATGCATATTTACTCAATTTTCTTTGATTTTATATTATAGATAATTAAAAAATAATTATAAATTTTGCGTATCAAATATATTAATGAAAAATTAAATTTTAAAAGAAAATTATGTTTCATTTACACTAAAGAATGGGAGAAAATTGACAACAATAATGATAAAATGTACTAGACATTAAATACTAACTATTTCAATTGTTAATTGAGTGGGATTTTTTCTTATATCATTTTCCAAGATAAACACATGCAAATTCATTCATTTTTCACCATTGTCATGTCCCTTTCTAACAATCCGAAAACGAAACACAAATATAAAGAACATAGTTACATAAGTCATTTTTCTTTTTTCCTTTTCATTTAAATTTATTCATTCCTTATGGGATAGAAACATTTTTATTTATTTTCTGTTAATTTTAAGATATTCGGATTCGAACTTGATTAAAAAATCTAATAATCATTCCTTACTCAAAATAAATTAATAATATTTTATTAAAACTCTATTAAGATTCAAATTTAATAAAAATAAAAATAAATCTAATTATTTTTATATATTTTATTAGTCAAAGTTAAATTTATAAATTTTACAATTAGATACTTTATAAATTAAATAAATGATCTGTTAATTGTAATAAATATAAAAAAATATTATCTCAAATTCAAATAAGGAATACCTTAATGTTATTACAAAGTTATCATTTTCAAAATATTTTAATCTTATTTAATTAGATAAATATATATATATCCGTTGGTGTAGTAACCAACCGTAGGACTAGAAAGAAAGAAATGGGTTGAGTGGCAAGTTCGGAAATATTTTAAAACTTGAAGCCCGCATGTGCAGGGAATATGTAACCGGTGGCATGAGAGACAAATGGCCCGTGGAAAGCTGACGATGGGGGCCGTGCGACAGCCGGTGGATCCTAAGTTCTGCCAGTTTGTACGTGTTTCAACTGCCAGCCCTTTAATTTATTCATCAAAAATATTTGGGCAGAGAATCAAAAAAGAAGTCTCCATCCCCTTTCTGCCCCCCTTCTATTCTCCCAATTTCTCGAATCCCACACCCTCGGCTTGCAATAAATATATATATACATATTTATATATTTAATATTATTCCTTTTAATTCATTAATGATAGGGTAATTAATATATCCAAATATAACATAAACTTTAAAAAAATACTCAAATAAGCTTTTCAACTATTTAAAAATATTTAAATAAATTATTATTTTTTATTATGTTTAATTAAGTTTCGTATTTTTATTTTGAGTTAAATAAACTTTACGATTATGATTAACTAATTATTATTAATAAAAATGTTACTTGTCATTTTATCATTATATGGCACTGACATAATATTAACGTAGAGAGTGAAAAATGTCACATAATCATATTATCATATAAAATTAACATATTATATCATCATCAATTATGATATGTCAACATAAAACATCATACTCAATTATGATATTTTAATATATCACATCAATACTATATGACATAAAATAATAAATGACATTTTTAATAAGTCAATCATTAATCATAAGGGTTTATTTAATTCAAACTAAAATGTTCAAGGATTTATTTGACTTAATATAAAAAATATAAAAATTTGATTGAACATAATAAAAGTATAAAAACTTATTTTATTTTTTTGAATAATGTAAGGGTTTTTTTGTATATTATGTCCAAAAAAATTCACACGCCATGTTAGCCTAAAAATTTATTATGCATAGTGTGTCTAATAATTTACATATATAAAAATAATTTAATATAAAATCAATGTATATAAAATTTCAAATTCAAATCCAACCATTCTTTACCATCCCTTACCTCCATGTGTATCTAAAAGTTTTGAAAGTTTTTTTAATTGAATTATCAACAAACAATAAGAAGAGTAATACAAAACTTGTAAATGTCATTTTAAAACCGTAAATTTAAAGCTTAATATAATTTCATTGTTATAATCTATGATTAATGTGATAATTTGAGTTTTTTTTTCATACACATAAAATAGTAATACGTTGAAAGGTTTAATTTTATCATTAGATTAAGTTCAAATTGTTCACAGTTGATACTTATTATATTATAAATAGTAAAAATTTAATGATGTTTTCATTTTAACCAAGAAATTTTAGATTTAAATTACGAGATTAGAGTATGGTATACAATAAATGAGAGAGAATTATTTTTGTGTGTGTAATATATAAAAAAATTAATAATTTTAATCCTTTATTAATATTTAATAATAAAATACCAAAGCAATATGCAAAAAAAAGCATAAAGGAATGGCAGATGGAGTAATTTACGATAACTGTCGGGGGCCCATGTGTTACTTTTCCTTGAATTTGAAGCTAATCCAATCATAAAAAAATTCATTAGAAATAATATATCTATATATATATAAAAAAAGAAAAAAGAGAGCTCACGTCCACGAGGAGAGGAAGGCGAATTAAGCTGACGGTGCGCTCGCTTTCGGCTCTCTTTCCCCTCGGTACAACCCCAAGTTACGGATTCTTCTTCCTTCTATTACTATATTTTCAACCGAAAAAGGAAAAAAAAAAAAAAAGATACGAAGGAAGTATTTGATTTCCCACTTTACCCCTGCTGTTTCTCTTAATTTTCTGTAACGTCCGTCCCCGGAAGCTCAGTCATCTTTTTCTTCTTGTGTACCGATCTGCGGTAATTCAGAAGAATTCAAGTGAGCACAAAGAATGCTTTGTAGAATGGTGCTAATGCCCCGAAAGAAGAAAGTCGGGTCGGTTCCGGTTTACTTGAATGTATATGACTTGACGCCAATCAATGGTTACGCTTATTGGTTTGGCCTTGGGATCTATCATTCTGGGGTTCAAGGTTAGTTTTTCATTTTATTTTTCCTGCTTTTTTTTCGTTTAAATTTTGGTAAAGTTTCTTTTTTTTGTTTGGTTGCTGAGAAAGTAACAGAAAAAAGAAAGAGAAAGAAACAATGAGTTTTTTTTTTTCTTTTTTAGGCAATGTTTTCTATTTAATTCGTACTTTTTTTTTTTCAAAGGGTTATATTCGTTTGCAATATGTATATATGGCCTGATTGTTTAGTTGATAAGGTAACTTTTTGCTAACTTTTTTGTAATTTTCTCAATGAATTTTTGTTTGCTTGATTTAGCTTAGGTTCCAAAGCTAAAAATTGAAGAATGTTATGCTTTGTTTTAAATCGTTTATGGTTTTGTTTTCCATTACTTTTGACCAACCAGAATAAAAGAGTAAAATTTGAAAATATATAAAAGAAATTGTTCAATGTGTTTCTGATTATTGGCAACAAAACAGAAGTTAGGTCCCTTGAAACAATGGATTTTGGTAGATATTAGCATTTATATCTATGAAGTTAGTAATTGCTTTTTTTTTTTTTTTCCTCTAAAAGTAGGTTTTGAGGTATTTCTCTGGTTGATTCTTGCTATACAGTTCATGGAGTTGAATATGGTTTCGGAGCGCATGAGCATTCGACAACGGGAATTTTTGAAGTGGAACCGAGGCAGTGTCCTGGTTTCACGTTTAGGAAATCTATTTTGATTGGAAGGACGGATTTAGGTCCAAAAGACGTCCGTGCTTTTATGGAGAAACTTGCTAGAGAGTACTCTGGAAACACATACCATCTTATCACTAAGAACTGCAACCATTTTTGCAATGATGTGTGTATCCAATTGACAGGGAAGCCAATTCCACGCTGGGTTAATCGTCTTGCTAGATTGGGTAAGAAGTCGACTGTCTCCTGTGTCGTTATTTTTCTTCCTTGTCAAATTTAATTCATAGATGATATGATTGGTTGTGGAGATTATTTGTATATGTTGAAGGGAAAGTGGTAAACCATTTTGTGTTTGCTTTGTTCAGCATGTTTTCTAATTTGAAAGTATTTGCATGCACAGAGGCAATTGCTAAAATCATTCATCATAAAGTAACTTTTTGGTGTTTGACATTAAGAAAGTAATGCTATTAATAAAAATCAAGAACCAAAAGATTAAGAGTGTTTTGCTAGAAAGAGGCGTTCAAGACAAGGAAGGGGTGGTATCAGCTTCCACCATACCCACTGACTAAACTCCTGTACTGCTAGCTTTATTGGAATAATGTTGTCGGCCTGCTGCATGAGCACCATTCAGGAATGCCATGCTCCGATCATAATTGCTACCACCACCTACATGCACAAGCTTCCAAGTTTGAAATGACAACCATATAGTCACCTGCTCTGTCAGGCACAGCTAATAATTCTCTTGCATATTAGCAGCACAACTGCCAATGCCAGCTAATTGTCACTCACATTTTTACAATTTTCATAATGATATTCTGGTTGATGGCACTATAATATAACACTTGCTAGTTTCAATTTCTTGATATAGAAATATTTGTCACATAGTAACTGATACCCTGAAATTTACTGAGCTGTTATATTCCACACTTGATCTTGTCTTTGCTGGGAAAATTGGAATGTTTGTTGGGGAATATTATGTTGGTCATAAGTTAGTAGCGTAACTTGGATGCTCTGGGTTCATCCGGCATCTCTCTTTCAATGAAAATGAAATTATAGACTGAGGACATGGGTGGAATCCTGACCTACCATGTGAAGTGATTTTGTTTCTTACAAGGGAGGTAGGAATGCTGAATAATAGTTTCATTGACATTGCTGCAGGCCCAATTAACACTGCTTTTATTTTCTAAGCTTTCTAAAGACTATACTCCCCACCTCCTCCGGGCTTGATGTAAATTCTAGTAGGAACCAAAGAGAGCAATAATTTATGATCGCCTGCCTTAGTTCTAGATGATTTTATAGGTTCATTCAGTGCAAACTAATGATGGTCTTGTTTGTGATGAATGTATAGGTTTCCTTTGCAACTGTGTTCTCCCAGCAGGGTTGAATGAGACAAAGGTTCGCCAAGTTAGAACAGAAGGTAAGGTTCAAGAGGTAGCGAAGAAGAAGTTGAGAAGCCAATCAAGTAGGTTTATATCTTCTTCTAATCCTCTACCACCTTCATTGACGTCCTGTCCTCCAGGCTCTGCAATGAGTAGTAGACAAAGGCGATGCATTCCTTCATCATCATCTTTGATTCATACTTCTTCAACCTCAAGTTTGAGCTTGAAGCTTTGAGAAAGTTGGACTTATGGTACAGTTTAAGGTTACTAAAGTTTGGAAGTCAAGAGTAGATGAGGTTAACAACTGCAAATCTTCTCTCCTACCCCCTGTTCTCACTTGGTTTAGCTGACCTTTTTTTGATGGGTGTCGAAACAGCCGCTTGGAAATCATGCAGCGTTTCTGTTTTCTGTAATATGCATTCCTTTTTTCAGTTGAATGAAAATATCTATGGTTTTTCACACTTTTGCTCTCTACTAGCAGACTGATATTCTCAAGTGTATGTCAAAATCATGTTCAGTTAGAAACTGTTAGACGTTTGGTAATAGAGCGAACCATTTGTGCAAATCTTAGGACCTGTGAAATGGTACACGGCTAACGTTCTATGTGAATGATTATGGCCCTGCCTTGAACTAGTTAGGTGTGGCGGGGGCCTTGGTCGCTTTTATTATCATGAATTCGATGAAGGTGCGTTGTCTACATTGGGTAAAAGCAGTTCTGAGTGGTCCCTTGCTCCATGCAAACAGGTTTTCATGTCGGCTTTGGGTCGGAAAAGCTTTCTGTACACTAGTCTTTGGCAGTTACAATAATGGAAGAGAGTGATGCCTGAGGGGAAAGTGGGTGTACTTCCTTTTCTAACCATTTCTTAGCTTGAAAACCAGCCAAACGGCCCAAACCATTTACCATGCTGTAGATGTTACAATTATTGATTCCAATGAATATGGGCATCCTCCAATTCCCACTTAAAAGGTTTCCTTCAAAATCCTAGATATCACGGTCCAAGAGAATTTCAATTTTCAAAATTTAAGGTTAAAGTCTCAATGTGTGACACTAGTCACTGGATGGAACATTGTGGGAAAAATAAGTCCCCAGGGAATCAAAATTTTCCTCTTGACTGGTTAATTGCCTTCTTGTCTGTTTGATCAAGAAGGCAGCAATTAAGACTGGGATCATAAATTAGCCCATCCACATGAAGCAAGAAATCATTTTAAGGAAAGCTTTCTAATCATGGTTGTTAAAGATGGTACAGTTCAACAATTTCTCTCACTTGATCCAGCCCATCTTCTTTTCTTCTTTGAACAAGTGAGGATCAACCCACTGATTTCATGGCTGAAGCAAATTCAATGTAAAAAAACCCATTTTTTAGACATATTTTATCTTGAATCTTATTAATTAGTAAACCATTTTTATTTTTTATATACTTAATCAAAATTTTAAAACGGTATCTGAATTTGTATCCTAATGCCTAAGGTATTATCCATTAAAATTTTCATTTAATTAATCTAATCTTTCTTCGACAAGAAATCAAGACAGCCCTCTTTCCTCCAACTTTATTTGACGAAAATTTCAGATTGAATTACTCACCTATTTTTAATTTTTATTTTTATTCTGGAAAGAACACAGCAATGCATGTCGGCTTAAGCAAATCCTAATACATCAAAAATCCCCACAAAGGCAAGTATAGAGTCATATTTGCCGGCTGTAACTTATAAATCTGAACAGATCATTTTCTTCTTTAAAAACCCTGCCAATAAGCAAGAGCCCCCTGCCCTCTTTCCCAGGGATTTTACTGGTTCCACGTTTCAAAGTCTATGCAGCAAGACAAACACAAATCAATCTTGATGAACACTTGAAAGCTACATATAATAAATCATTAATTTAAGATCATGTGTATCAGCCAACTTTATTTTCCTTTGACTAATCTCATGATGATGCATTGTTTCTTTCTCCATTTTTTTTTTTATCAGTCTTTGGTTCCTGATTACGTAGTTTCTGTAGTGCTTTCTCCCCGAGTGGTTTTCTTCTAGCATTAGAAGTTAGATTTTGCGTCGAACTTTCAACTACCGTGCCATGGTTATGGTTGGTACATGGTGGATCGCTCAACTTGGTAAGTTGCAATAGGATGATGATGTAGATGGCAGACATTTTGATGGCTATCCTAATTGCATACGTGGCCAGGTTGGACCTGGATAAAATTATGCATGACAATCTTTTCGTGATTATTTGCATAAATTAATTAAAATAAACCGTTATGCACGTGAAATGATAAATTTTAAGATTGATAAATTAGTCTTCTAACATTGGTGTTAATTTCAGTAAATATCACTATTTTAAAGATAAGTTGTAAATTTTACATTGACTGTATACTAAAGTGTGATTGGTTATCTAAATGTTCACATCATCAAATTGTCTTTTGCAGGATTAAAATGAACAATACTTTACAAGTTAGTGTGAATGGTAACATGAGTTTATATTTGATATGTTATGTATAGTTTGATCAAGGAGTTTCCGCCATTGATGTGTTATTACAAGGTTCAAATTTGTCCTATGTTGTGCTTTGTGTGTGTTTCTTACATTTGATGATCAAATTGGGGGTTGTCAAGTGATTGGAGTTGAAGTTCAGTTTGGTTCACCCGTCAAGAGCAAAAGCCAATTGAGGCTTGCAAGACGAGAGGAAAGAGGCTGTCTACCTTTAACGTATTGTTTTATCCTGCTTTCCTACTTTAAGCAGTAAACCCATTTTTTAAATTTTGCAAAGGGTATGCGGATGCCAGTTAACGCCAGCCTATCCATTTTACAAACAAGAGTTGGCAGACTGCTTGCATTCATATTCCTTTCTTTTTTCCCTAAAACAGGCAGATATATGGGTTTCCAACCTGAAGCTGCGGGCTCAAATCCACTGGAATTCTGAGTCCCACATACATGGAAGTCCACAGTAGAAAACAGCTTCAATTTTTGGAATCAAACTAAGGCTGAAGAGCAGCTTTGGAAGTTGAGTTGGGAACCTGAACCACCATGTTGTTGCTGATGTTCCAAGAGTTGGCAAGTGACAAACAAAAACATTAGAAGAAACCAAACCAAAAGGCAATGTTTATTACTAGAAAAATGTCAGGATGTTCCCAATGATTGTTTTTGCAGATGTGGTACTGTCCAACCAAGGTCAAGGTAGGCATTGCCTTCAAACCAGAAAGGGGTATAAACAAATATTATTAGGAGTGCCAAATCAACCAACCCAAAGCAGAAAACTTTCACACCAGATCCTGAAAGTATGAGACAAGTGACAGCCTAACAAAAGTTCGTTCCTTTTTCCATTTACAACTGAAACCGCAGACAATTTGGGGATGAACTAGTGCCTAACTCCGAGTCCCGACCAGAAAATCTTTGTACAATCTCATCTCCTTGAACAAAGACCATTAAAAAGAAAAGAAAAATCCCATTTTTTTAAGGTGAAAATCTATGTCAGATTTTCACGAGACTGATTGGGGTTTCCACAAACAAAGGCAGCAGCAGAGGAAAACCAGTCATGTGGTCAGACAGTCAAACCCCGACAAAATTTGGCCCATTTCTCACTACCTTCGGTGCCCGTTCTGGATCAAAATTTAAGGTATTGCTATGTTCCTGAAAACACTTCTCAAAATTTAAGGTAACCGACCGACGAAGTAACTTTCAGGTTTCAGAGATCCAAGACCAGGTCAACCTTGTTGAAAGGGTTTGATTGGCTGGTGATGGGATTTAAAACCTTGGAAAAAAGATATTTACACACATCCAAGAAAGCTCACCAGAAACAAAGGGAGACCCACCCTCACATGCATCTTGTCCTATGTTTGGAAACTTGGAAATTTCCCATTACAATTACTGTTCCAATCAGAATCAGACAGCTAAAGCCAGGCATGGAAGTAAAATGAGTGGAAAAGGGGAAAAGGTGTTACAGCGATTAAAGAAAGGAACAAAATGGTGCACAAGAAAAAAAATAAAGCAAGATTAAGGAAGAATTGCTTCTGCTCATTAAATCGCTATGGCATTTTAATTACAACCAAGGGCTCGAACAGGAGTATATATCGAATTTACTACGACAAAGTTTGAAAGAAACGATTACAATGATTTCCATATAAACTATAAAATACTCAAGAAAATAAAGAGATAGAAACTGGGAAATTTTTGGATCTTTCTGAGAGCAAAGGGGAAATGGTTAGATCTATCTATGTATACATCTATCTCTCTCTCTATAATTTCTTTCGCCTATTGTAACTTTCTTATTGTACTATGTCCAAGAACAAATGGGTTAGTGAGAATATTTAGAATAGCGACATTATCAACAAAATATGGGAGAATTGTAATGGAGAGCATGACAGGGAAAATTTTCACTTTTTCCAGGCATAGACAAGCAAAGAGAAGCCAGTAGGAGCACTTAACTCAGTCTCCTCCACGCTTGCCCACTCCATCACGGAAGAGCTGCCCCCTGAAGAAGCTGAAGACATCGATATTGAGGAAGAGGATGAGCTTCTAGCAGTCCTCAACAAGCTTTTCCTCATCTTTTTCCACTCTATTCCATTCAATGGTAAACTACATGAATTTTGTTGCCACAGAACGACCTCGTTCTTCTCGTTGAAAGGACTCACTACTTCTGCATCGGCCTGCTGATGCTCTTCTTCAAGAATTTCAGAGCCTTCATTCTCAAACTTGAACACGAAAATTGCATGCCCATTGTTCAAATCCTGATCAAACAACCAGTTGTACACGTCCCATGAGACTTGTATCGAGACCCCATCTACTTCAATCCTCTCATTTCCTCTAAATTTCCATTTAAGTCGCTTTATTTGCAAAACCCTTTTGTTATCAACGCTAAAACACAGCTTCGCATCCTCATTTACCCTGCAATCAATGGAAATTTCCCTGCTTTTGCCTCCGAATCTGGCTTTTGTGTTGTACACTTTGCTGCCAAACACGTGTTCTCTTCTCAAAACAAGAGCTTGACTTCTCCTAGGCTTCTGAGCTCTCGTTCTGGCATAAGCGGCTTTGGTAGAATCACCGACAAGAAGCGTCATTTCCCCATCAACAACAACAGCAATATAGAATCCAGAGTCAGGTTCAGGCCCGGATCCGAACTTGGCCCTGGAAAGGTCCCAGAAGACTTGGACGTTAGGGACTGTGGCGCTGCTGAGTTTTTTATATCCCTGTTTCTTCCAAAAGATAAACGGCTTGATATGTAGATGAAAATGGAGGGTGGAGAAAGAAAGGGAGTTAGGGAGAGAGAGAGGAGAAGAGAAAGAGTAGTGAGAGGACGGGTGGAGATGGAGGTGGAGAGAGTGGCCAAGGAACGTGCGAGACCAGGTGAGCGAAAAAAGCCCAAGATTTGTCTGGTAGAGAGTTGTAGCGAGGTTCGTTTTACCTGAAGTTTGTGGCGGCGGAGGCGGAGGCGGAGGCGGCGGTATGTGGTTGTTGTCTGCGGCGGTGGAAGGGCGAAAGCATGACGGGAAGGAGGAAGAGTGGTGGCGGTGGTGGCGTTGGAGGGACATCTTTTGTTGGTTTGGGATTGGTTTGTTTGAGGTTTCAAGGGTTTTTTGGAGGCTTTAAAAAGATGGGGTCCTTTTAAGGGGTTGAGACAAAGATTAAGACAAGACAGAAGAGGGAGACTTTCCTACCTGAAAAATTTACCTAGACTTCAATTTCTTTTTCAAAATAAATAAAAAATAATT
The DNA here is from genome assembly GCF_053813885.1 of Theobroma cacao. Taxonomy (NCBI): domain Eukaryota; kingdom Viridiplantae; phylum Streptophyta; class Magnoliopsida; order Malvales; family Malvaceae; genus Theobroma; species Theobroma cacao. The sequence goes on from NC_142647.1 coordinate 991,482, forward strand.
AATACGATTAGAAGAGAAAAAAAACTCTAATAACTAAGAAAAACAATTACTTATGAGATTGTTTAATTAAAATAATAATTATAATAATAACAACAATAACAAAGAAGAGACCTAAAAAAAGGTAATGACTTTTGGCTCTTTTGAGCAAACTTTTCCTTAACAATTGCATCTTGATTTACTCTTTAAAAGTTATTGGTATTTTTAGGTCAAAAATGGTAAGTAATTTACAATTAACAAAGTTGACTAAAAGAATATTAACTATTTCTTGAGGTTTGACCAAGGTGAAACCAAATTTTGATGCTTTTTGAATGGATTTTATTATTTAGACCAAAACCATTTCCCTCTGTTTTTTTTTTTTTTATTTAAAAAGTATGGTAGATGCTCATCCATGGAACATGAGCCTAATTATTATACTATTATTCAAATAAAAAATCTAATTTTGTATTCTAAATGTTTGGTGGAAGTTTTGGTTATCAATAATGAACAACATAATCTAAAAATTATATGAAATCTTATCGTAATTAGTAATATTTATAAATTACAGATATATTCCCAGTTAGTGAAGTACCCGCATTTATGTATCTGTTTCCATAATCAAATATTTTTAAATACATTAACTGCTGCTCTCTTCCAATCCTAAATTGTTTATCACTCTTTAATTTTCATGAAAAATAATTAAGAAAAATTTTTTTTATTTTGATATCTAATTCATCGAAAGTGTTTGTCATATCGTCAAATGTACGTTAAAATGTGTGAATTTATTTTATTTTATTTTTTGGATTTAACCCTGTGATGGTTGGAAATGGAGACTCATTCAATTTAACTGTTATGCAGACAAGAAACTGTGTAAAATTCGTGTGAAAATGAAATTTTCACAGTTGGAAAGGAAATTTCCCCAGGTGAACTTGTAGTAAGGGGTTGTTTATCACGTGCACAATCCTTGTATAAAAATTAATGACTGGATAAGAACAGGCAAAGTTTGAACTTTTCTCTTTTTTTTTTTTTTTCAAACTAATTAGGTTGAATTTCAATATGTTTGAAACCTTAATTTTCATTATCAAAAGCATGTGAAAATCCAGTGAAATTGTAGGCTAAATTTGCTCCTGAATTTAATTGGATTGTATTATATACTTGTATCATTATTTTATCAGATTTAACCGTATCGCATACATTTTTTTATAATATTTTAAATAAAATGCAGCTGTACAGATTACATACATTAATAATACTTATACTAATTATTTTATAACAGTATTTTTAAAGTTTTCGCTGTATAAAAATATATCTTACATCAAATAAATATAATTAAAATCTAAATTTATCTTATTATATACTTAAAATATTTTTAATTTTGTTCAATTTTTATTGCTATATTGTCCTTTTTTATAGCTAAAAAAACATGTTTCTATCATGCACTTTTTTTTTTTTTTTTAAATGGTATGCTTTGATCTTGTCCAATACTTGGAAAACTAAATAAAATTCAAGCTCCCTGGATGGGAAAAGGGAACAAAGCTCATAATTCCAATGGATGCATGAAGCCAAATTAGTGGACATTGCCCTTTCCACTGTTTATACCAATTATGCATACTTAATTGCTCTTGAATTTTTGAATTCTTTTTTGTCAAAATCCATGAATTTGTCTACTTGGGCCTGCTTTCAGGCTCTTTTTATTATTATTGGTTAATTAAATTATTACATGCTGGAAATTTTAATGACAAGTTTTTGTGGGGGAGAATATTTTTGGAGGGGTCATGAATGATTTTGCCATTAAGTATCATTACTCTGAGGGTCCAAAATGATCCTTGTATATCTCGTTGAAATTAATAGTTGGATATGTATAATTATTACTTGAAATATATATATATATATATATATACATATAATTTAATAGATAACTATATATATATTTGTCGAAAAAAGAATTGGAAAGAGACTGAGAGCAGGCAGAAATTTTGAAAGGGTTATCATAGAATTAGCAAAATTAGGTTCAATTCTCTTAATGTTTGGAACCTAACATGTGTTGTGGTGCAGGAAATTGAAACCAAGATGACTTCAAGCAAACATCCCTAACTGTTTGATTTAAGTGCTTGCTACCCTGACTGCTCTTTCCATATTCAACAAGGGATTGACAGTAAACCATCCGATTGTTCTCCATTCAGACAACATCTGATAAGTAATGTAGGGTCGTTGAAAGTTTGAGGATTAGAAGAAACCCATGGTCGGCAAGCTAACGAGCAGCCATGTCCCAGGACCTCATCTCCTTGACCACACAACTCATCCGTGAAGAAGCTGGCATTGTCTCCTCAGTTCAGTTCAGTGTCCCATTCCTATATTTGCTTTAAATTGAGACAGCTGGTACCTCGATGTACTTGCAATTTCGTTGGGCCATTTTGCTTTTTGTTATGTATATGTTTCTCCATTGTACTCCTTCTCGGACCAGGATACATTCCACGGTCTAATTGGTGGGAGTTGACGAAGTTTCCAGGAAAATGTTTCAAGCCCTCTTTGATTTGATGGAAACTAAAATAAAATGTTAAGGGTTTGGTTATACAACTGGGCCACTGTTTAAGAGCGTTACATTGTTGATCAATATTCAATTTAGTTAAGTAATATTGTGTTGTACCGATTATCTCGAAACAGCGAATAATACGAATAGAAATAAAATATTCATAATATAACGATGAATAAGATATATTTTATGAAATTAATCGATAGAGATCCATTGGTGACGAGCTGTGGCTAAATGCATGCTATCTTGAAACAATGTGGATGTAAACTGTTGCTGTTTGAGAGACGAGACAGTAAGTAAAAGAAAGCAAGTAGAAGCAACGAGGAAGAAGTAGTTGTAATTGACAAGTCAAGAGGTCAAAAGTGTGTGGGGAGGGGAAGATGCTCGACTTCCATGTTAGACCGTGTCATACAATTCAGCTGATCATATATCAAGGAAGATATATATATATATATATATATATATATATATATATATATATATATATATATATGTGTGTGTGTGTGGAGGTCGAAATTGACCCTCGTTCTAGTGTTATATATCTTGAGTTAAAAACTTGAATAATGGAAAGCAACTTGTTCTTGCTACTGACTTTTCAAACGTTCCCAAAGCAAAACCCACTTCCTTTGGTTTCCCCTTTAATTTTCTTTTGGACTTGGTTGAAGGTTGTTAGTCAATGATATTAATTGCAACAATTAATTGTATTCCCAATTAATTACTTGAGGGTGGATTTTTAAGGTACCTAAAGGAAACTTCCCCCTACCAAAAAGGTTTGGCTATATATATTTTTGTTCCGGTGATCCGCATGACATGATTGAACACAGCAATGACTTTCAAATTAAATCAAAAGTCAACAATTAAATTTCTTTTGGTATCTATATATATATATATATATATATATAAAAAATCAGAAGTCAACAGTTTTCTTTTGCTTAATTTGTGTAGTTAATGTTTTATTATTATTATTATTTATTTATTTTTAAGGTATGATTTAAAGAATAAACAAAATTTAACTGATTAATGATTCTTATTTTACTAATTAAAATGAACAACTATTTTGACTAGTCTTTTAAAGTTTAAGTAGGGTAACAATAGCATTTTGCAACATATTCTTTCTGAATAAAAAATTTTTTATTTTCACTTGATGTATGGTTTAATGTTTTTCTTTTTCATAATTTTATATCATATGTCTAATTTTATGTTATCAATAAAAAACTTTAACGTTGAAATCCTAAACCCTAAACATAATAGAAGCAAATCTAATAATAAAAATAACATTAAAATAAAAATTTACTGAACATGTGACGTAAAATTATAAAAAAATATTAAACGAAGTACCACGTAATTAATAAAAAATCTATTTAATATGATCTTTGAACAAGTTGACTTATTATTATTAATGATCCAATTAATTGATCATTCACCATATATATATCAAACAAATTTGCTTGCTTCCAGAGTGTTGGAACTTGAATCCTGGATGGAGCGTGGCTAACTCGTTAGCAAAATTTGACCAGATCTACATAAACACAAACTAGTACAGTTGCAATTCAACTTGTGAAAGTTGTACCGTATGCAATGTAATTTGAACTGTAGAAGACGGCTTGTCAAAGTAAATTGTCACGAAAAGAAACAGAGAAGTTGACCCATTTCTTTGATTGGAAGACTCCAAGGACTGATCTAATACGCGCTTTTAACAATGTACTGGGAGTTTGAATCTGAATATTATTTGTTTGAACCTCCTTTTTCTACCTACCCTTTAAGCAACGAGCAGGGGGAGAGAGAGAGACCCAAAGATTCATCTGAATTATGGATCTAACACAATGGAAAACCTGTCCTTTCTATTTGATGTTTATGATTTCACAGATTAATCTTGAAATGACCTTTTGGTCTTTGCAAGAGCTATGTATACTGCTAATTAACTGCCTAGGCAGAGAGCAAGAGATACATTCAGCTCAGTAGGTGGTGAGTAAAAGAAGAAGGGATCCGCAGCATGTGCAAATGTATCCAAAACTTCAAGCTAACTCTTTTACCTAAATAATATTCCCCAAACTCTTTCCTGCTACCAGCTACACTACCAAACAGATGCCTTCCCCATGCCTCACTTATTAATTAAATCAAGCTAACCACAGCTTAATTAATTAGGGTATTTGTCAGTCTTTTCTAAAAGAACAAAAAAAATTGGGGTTGTTGAGTGCGTTGTGTCTTTGTTTAAGTGAGTGTGAAAAGCTGTTGTTGGAGGGTTGATTAATGGCAACTTCCCTCTGGATTGAAAGCTAGTAAAATTTGGGTTCCTTTTATGGTTTTATTTCTACTGTTTACCTTTAAAGAATGTATGAATTTCCCTCAAATTTTAAAGAAGGATAAGCAGCCAAAGTCCATGCATTAGTTCCACAAATGGGGAAAAGGCTGAGAAATTTCCGAATGCATGGTGGCAGTCTATAAAATTTCTTGAGAATATATATTAATGGAGTTTACCCTTTTTAATTTTATAAGTAACTAATAGTTATAAACCTTGTTTGTGAGTATTCTTGCGTGTTAACAAAATAAATAACAATGACCAAAGATTTACATGTTTTGGAGGTTGAAATGCACCCAAAAACATGGCTTCCTTTATCTTTGTCTACTTGCTCAAAGCCAAACTGTGATTTCTGTTTGTGTTTTCCAGGTTTTGGTGCAAGATCAAAAGCATGTGATGGTGAATAAAGCAAAGAAATGCAAAAAAGAAACAAAAGGGGAAGTGGGGGGAAGGCGCCTTCCATGTGAAGTCTGGTTCAGACACTGATAAGGCTGAGCCCAACTTTCACATCTGGAAGTGGGTTTGAAGAGATAAGCCTGATTCCTGACGTAAAGCTGTGAGCCCTTATCTCTGTCCCGATTGAAATCTAGGCCACACAACTTTCCTTAGATGGCCCATTTCAAGGGACGACTGGTTTAGTTTTTTTCTGCTAAATATTCTTCTGTGTTTTGAGGCTCGGGTGGGGCACATGAAGTGATTTCTACTAGGCCTAAGGCCAACCATCCCAGCCTAGGCTTTGAACCTTTTTCTTTTCTCTTTTATTTGACCTCAGAAAAAGGCCTAACTTTTCAGGATCACTTCGCTATGCAAAAATAAGACCGATACCAACCTTTTCCTTGTGCTTGGTATGAGCTATGAGAGATCAAGAGAGAGATTAAAAAAGGGTCTTTCATTGTTGGCAACCGCAATTCTTCTATTATGACATAATGGTAGTACAAGAAGGGTCTAAACTAAGCCCAGATGATGTCTTTGGCTCAATAGTAATTAACCAGTGTTTAAAGAGTTAACCCCATTAACTAGTTAGCCATCAGCCAAGAAGTTAGCCATCAGCCAAGAACTCGAACATCCCATTTTTCCTCAAGTAAAAGCGACTTGCAGAATATGTCTGGTCAGTCTTTAATGTGCTGAAAGAGACAAACTAGCTTTAAACATGGATTTAAACAGAATACCATAATTAATGTTGTTAATGGTTCATTAAGGAAATTGTTCACGAGGACAAAAGGCAATGGGAGCTGTAAGGAAAGTCATGGTTTCGTGTCATGGAAACCCAACAAAAACCTTTGTCAAGCTCTAAATAACCCTTTGCTGCTGGTCTGATAGTGGGGCGGCAAGTGAATCAGCAAAAGGAATGTACACACCCCCACCCACACCACCCCCCCCCCCCCCCCCCAGAAAAAAAAAAAAAAAACAGTCATCAATGACTCGATGTGCTGCCAAAACGAAACACTAACACAAAAAGTTTTGCTAGCTTTAACTATTGGGGGTTGGGGCACGCCTTCCCTACATTGTTTAACTTTCTTTTTGTTTTTGCCTCTCAACAAATCAACTATAAAGTGACATGAGCCACATTCTTCACTTTGGGAATTTTTCCTTACTCTCCTCCAAATTTTGTTATAAGTTTATACTTTGCATACAGTGTTTGCACTGCCGTCCTTGATAGCTGATAGACATGCGGAACAGTACCCTAAATGCTAAAGAAAAAGCAGTGAAGATCGAAATGGAATCTAATGAAAACCTCCCAAGGAATAAATAAATAAGTACTATTCTTTTTAACTCGTAAAAAAGGGTAGTAGTTTGTTCATAATGAAAGAGCTTACTTCACTTGGGTAAAGGTTTAGAACTGTCGGGGAGATTTCTAATATTATTGCATTGATGATACAGACGGTGATGCCAATAAATGGAAGAAAATGATATATAAAATTAATTGGTGCATAATTCCATTGGAGATGCTCAATAATAAGTATGATCATGATTTATATGAAAGGAAAAGAACAAAAGAGAGGGAGATGGAGAAGGAATCAGGAAGGAAGGAAGGAAGCAGAGCAAGGTGGGTCCCCTTTCATCTTTGTCTTGTCTTTCTAACATAGGTAGGAAAGGAGTGGATAGGATCCTGAACCATATGCATGTGCATGTTAACACTCACATGATCATCCATGTGAAGGGGAATGGACAGAAGAAGAGGGAAGAACATGAAGGCTGAGAGATGCCATGAACTGCAGCATGAACCTAGCTAATTAGAAAGAAATTGTCTAGATCAATGTCCCTGACATGCCCTACACACATACAAAAATATCAGCTTCCCCTTAAGCAAATTTTAAAGGTTTTCATGCTCCAGAACTGGTTGAAAGCATTTTTGGCCTTTTTCAGGGAGTAGGCCACCAACCTTTTCCTTGGCGCTCCTGGAAAAAAAGCATATTGCCTTTTGGATTTTTGCATGACTCACTTGATCCAACGCATCTAAAACAAAGATAAATACCCCATTAGGAAGACAATCTCAGCACACATAATTTTTGGGTTTTTTTTTAAATTTTTTTTAAAAGGTTTAAAGGCCATAGGATTGTCCCTTCCCCAACATTTCCACATGAGATTCTATACACCATGATTGGATACACCATGATTGGCTTTGACTACTTTTTCTTCTGAGGAAGATCTCACCTTTGACTCCTGAGTTCTCACCCTCCCTCTTTTTCACTAAGGTGTGCAATTCAAGGGAAGCCTTTTACAACGAGAGTTTGTACGACAAAAACGGTACTAAATTTTTTTTAACTAGGTTGATCAGAAGGGAGGAAGCACTCCACTTACACCAGACAAACTCTGTTATTTTCAACTCACAACTTGATTTTCAACATCAATCAATCACCAACAGGATTAATTGGCATCAACTCTTTGATTAGATATCTTACAACAGAATTACATCCTGGTAAAATTATTTTAACTGTCTCAACTTTTTTGTCCCATTTCTTAGTTGATTCGGGGGACAGTACTATCACCTCGTGACGAGTTCAAATTTCAAACAGGTTGGCAGGGCAATTTGTTGTTTTAACTGGTGCTAACTATGCATGTAATATTCTTTAAGAACAAGAGAGCAAACAAGTTAGAGATGATTGAGAAATCAAGGGTGTAACAGATGAGATACCATAAGGATATTATTGGATTAGCTATTCATAAGAGCCAAACATAGCCTAATAATGTAAGGGTTCTTGACTTGATTGATTGAGTATACAATGTATATATGTATGTGCAGCAAGAGGCGTTTCTTTGTTTGTTTTTTTTTCTTTTTTGGCTATATCTGAGAGATAAACCTGGAAAGCATGACTTGGGTGTTTCAAATCAAGGTATGTAGGGTACTCCACCCCTTTGGAGGGATACAGAAAAATCAGGGTAAAAACATGATTCTCTTTTGAAAGCCAATAATGGGAAAAGTCTTACTAGTTAATGATAAGGGGAGAGCCAAAATGTGTCAAATTGGCAAACTTATCAGCAATTGATCAGTTTATAATAAAGTGCAACGGACCATTTCTTTGAAACCAGTTACCAAAAGAACATATATATCAAAATCACTCTAGCAATAGCAGGCCATGGCTGTAACTGGTGGAGTTGCAGCATGTTTCTTGACGTAAGGAAAGTGGTAGGTCAGGTTAAAGATCAAGAGGCCAAAGGGTGGCAAAAGTTCAAACTCTTAATGATGGTAAACTCACTAACATGCCATGATTTAATCACCTTTGCTGAATCAAAAGTAAACCAATATAATGAGAGTAAACAACTTTATTTTTTGATGGTTGTGGGGAACAAAATCAATTTCCAAACAGGTGAACCATCATGAAGTTCCATTGATAGAGACTAGACACCAAAAACCAAAAAGCAAGCATTAATTTTATTACCACTTTATATACTTGACCATTAAGGTTACATAAACCATATATACATGCAAATTAATCAAATGTCAGGAGGTTAAATTGCGTAGGGAAGTTGTTTCTTTAACCAGGTAAAAATATCAGTTAAAGACAATTGTAAAACAGAAGGGAAAGAACTGAAAGGAAACAGGTTAATTAGGCCTGCAACATCTTCTTTTCTTCCACCAAATGTGCCAAAAATGGTTTGTCTGTCTTATTAGACAGTAGCTGTTCAGCCATGGAAGTGCTGCCTAATTAGTAATTATGCTGTTTACTGAAAGAAGTTCCAGACTACGAAATGAAAATGACTTTGAGTAAATTTTCAGCCATATTCTTAAAACGAAAGCACCTCATAAGAGGAAAATCGACATGAACCGAGGTGAAAAGAAAATTATCATAGACAGGTCAAAGTTACCATATCTCCTGTTGAATATATCCTTGCAGAAACTAATATATTATTGGTAAAAAAGGGCCAGGTTGTTTACAGATCACAAACATTATTGAAGCCAATCAAGATTTTAATCAATGTTTTTATTTAATAAGGGGTAAGATGTATATCCTAAGAAATGCTTTAGTTTCCTTATTCATGGGATTGTTTAAATTAGCCTACTTACCAAATTTAGAAAGTGGATGCTGCTATGTTTAGCTTACTGTTTTGATAAACTTAGAATAATGCTGGCAAGTGCTTGCCAGCTTACTTAATGTAGAAAGTGTGGGGAGGCGAATGGAAAAGAATTACTTGTCTTGGTAAGTGTGGGTTTGGCTTTGACAGGCTCCGAAACTATGTCTGATGATCAGAATGCATAAGATAATTAACATGCCTTCTTGACCTGAAAATCATCAGAGAGAGAGGGGAGGGAAAAGATGGGCCTACTAAAATCATTAGAACACCCACTCAATCACATTCAGTGTCCCTTTTCTTTAATCTTTAGCAGCAGCAATCCCCAACCAAAAGCCTGCTCTTGGTTGAAAAGGAACCTAAAAAAACCCTTTCAAACCAACAATCGAAACAAAAGTTGGTCAGTTTTCAAACCATCCGTGATCCATCAACAAGGAATTTGATCAAATTAATTTTGTCTAATCCACTTTCCTGTGCATCTCAAGAACTATGAAAGTTCTTTGGTTATATGGTTGTCTGTCAGAATGTCTAGTTCATATTATATCACGGTTTGTAATTAAAGTTTTCCTATTCCTGAAGAACTGCCCTGAAGTCAGTTTGATTTGTTACCCAAATGTGCATAAGACATCAACCTGTTCAACTTCTTTGCTATGATTATTCCCTATCAGCTGTGACAGAAAGAAGCATCTGTCCTTTATAAGTTTTCTAAGCCTTTATTCCGTATCAGTAAGTTCCTTTCATGATCATTGATTAATTCCCTGGAAGAAGTATCTTCTAAGTTCGAACTCTGCATGAGCAAATCATGTTAATGATTTCCCAAGTCCTCACCAACTCCAAAAGACTTAGTTAAGAGGACAAAAACAGAGATGTTTCCATCATTATTAGTTAAAACCGGTGAATTACACAACTTGTTAGAGAAGGAATAAAATTACTTTTAAAAAAATGATCCGCCCATCACGCAAGTCAGGGTGATAGTGAAATATTTTGTTCGATATTATACTTTGAAAATAATAAAAGGGTGATGGGTTTGTACTGTTGCTTTGAAAAGGACAAGCGTGACTTTGCCTAATTCTAGGTAGCTAGTTGCTTTGAATTGTGAAAACATGGCAATGTAAGTAAAGAACTAGCAGCTTCACCTTGCCAAGCACAAGAGTGAAAATGGAAATTCCACCAAATTCAATCGTAAAGAAAGAGAGAGCAGATGATAAATATCATAGTAAAATATATCATAACAGAGCTTACTGTACATTAAGCATATCATCCAATGGGGTCACCTGGTAGACACTTGGACCTAAAGAAAGAAGGGCCTACAACATTTGGAAAATAGTATGTGGGAAGGTTGCGACTAAGAGAAGAATGGGTTAAAATTAGCAAATCAGTGCCATTAGCAGGGAAGAAAATGCAAAGACCAACCAGCCTAAACTCCTCAAGGCTTGGTGTGACAGGGTTATCAAGCCTCAGCCCCAACGTTTTCAATGACTGGTGGAAAAAGAGAAAAGGGAAGAAACATAGAGAAATGAAGAAAGGGTGGTGCTTGATTTGACATCCTTGACACTAGACATTGCAAAGTTCAATGGAGCCATAGTCAAGCAGTTCCTCGATCATTTGCTGGATGTGATCCTCTTCGAGAGGTTTGAACTGCTGGGGGCTTTCAACCTGAGCTTTCTTGACAACCCAATTGGCTTCTGTCTCTTGCGCTTGCAACGGTTTCTTTTCCAGCACTCGAACTCCAATTCCACTGTCTCTCCCTGCAATGCCATTGTTGCTGAAAACATGTGGGGTCGGCGCCTTGTTATGCGGCTCGTGCGCTGATTGCTGCTTGGTCAATTGAAGTGAAGCCATGTAGCATTTGTGTAGTTTAGCCGTCAAAGTTGCCGACAGAAGCTTGGATGTGGACGATTGAGGTGCATTTGGATTGTAAGGGAAGTTGGTTCTGGCCCTCGGTCCGCACATAAGCCTTGCAGCTTCATCGTAGGCACGGGCCGCGTCTTCCGCAGTCTCAAACGTTCCTAGCCATATTCTAGTCTTCCTGCAACAAAACGTAAAAAGCGTTTCACTTAGTACTCATAAGGGAAAAAGACAAAACGTCCCTGACAGGCTGAAACCTCCATGGCTGTCCAAACTGAGGTTTAACTTACAAGAGGGGATGGCGAATTTCCGACACCCAAGATCCCCAATGCCTCTGTCGGACACCTCGATATCGTTGTTGTGGTCTGGCCATGTTAGTGAAAGAACAAAGAAACGTTTCCTTTGGGAAAAAACTTGTTTATGGAAAAAGCCTGAATGAGCAAATGAGGCAAGAGATTGATGATGCTAGGGAGGGAGGGAAGAGGGAAGAGGGAAGGGGGGCCTTTTGTAGTTGACAGACATATGAGGCAATTTACTGTCATCCAACTTGAAAAATTTATTTGGGTCCCACAAAAGGCTTCACTGGTATTCCATCTTTCTTCTTTATCAATTTTGTTACAGTTGGCTAATTGCCCAAGTGATAGATAATTTTCAAACTTAGACCAAATTCAATTAATTCAGATGGATATAATAATAGCTTTTCTTTCCAACAAAAAAAAATAGTTGTAAGAAATGTCGAACTGTTGCTTTTATCACCCTTTTCTTCCCTCATGAAAATCTAAGGTCACATTCCAATAGATTCTTCATGTGAATGGTCTTTTATAGTTCAGATTATGACTTCAGCAGAACCCACCAAGTTGCTCTATATAAAAACAGAGGATACAGAGCCTTTTTCTGTTCTTCTGAACTATAAACAATCTTTGAACATATCATGAAATCATTTTTATTATGCAATTTTGTAATGAAAAAGTTTTGGTTCTAGTGTGTTTGTTGGAACCAGTTGATGACCAAATTGGGTGTCATGTGGGAGTTTGAACAGATTAAATTTTTATTTTCTTTTCATATATAATTGCAGGGCAAATTGTGTTCCTCAAGAAAAGATTCTGTGCATCAATTTGCACTGGAATGATTGGGTCAATCCGATGTTGAATGCATTGAATTGAAGAATCTTGGACTGCAATAATTACCATACCAATCCAAATGATTTGATCAAATCCCCATTCACTATTATCAGATCAAATTTGCCCCCCAAGACTGTCATTCACCTGAGCTTTCATGCTTAAACTCAGCCAGAGAGGGTTTCTTTTTTGTATTTAATCCTTGACATAAACATCACTAACAGGGGTGATGATTCAAGAGAAGGACGATAGAATTTTCTATAAAGCAATGGTGGGCTACTTTACAAGTGGAATTTGTACCTTTTTCGTGTTCATGAAAATTCATTTCTGATAGTAAAGTTGCACAAATTTTTAGCAAATATCTCAACAAAGGGTCCTGATTTCTGCACCCACTACATCTTCTTTCCCCTTATTTTTCTCTATTTTTTTTTCTTCTCTGAGAGTTCTAATCCACCAATCAATAAACCTGGTATTTATTTTCATGAACAGGAGAAGAGATATTAGGTGGAAGGGTTGCTGCAAAATAGCGGCAAGTTTCAATGTATATGGAAAAAACAAAACCATGTGTGTCTGAGATTGCTATGTCCCATATATTTCTGTTTACCCACGTGCATGAAGCAAACCTTCCATGCTTTGAGTTTGTACTCTTTCTGCAACGTCCCTGCTCTCCCTTTAGCAATCCACCATCGTGAGAATAGCAAATACTACAAAATCTTCTATATCTGAACTTGTCTGAAGATTAATTTTCTACTTTTTTTTTTCTTTTTTCAGCTTAGGTTTCGACCCTCTTTGCTTAATTGATGGTTCCTTGAGACTCAAGTTTCTTGACATTTATTCCTGACATCAACAAATGGAACAATATTCAATAGGAACAGTTGTCCATAAATAAAGAATTTCTTTCAATAATTTTGTTTACTTAAAACATAACAAATAGATACCTTTCCTTTTCTCAAAAGAAATTCATTAGAACCAACATTAAATATACTACACCTTAAGCTCTAAGAAAACATGGGATCTCTATTTTATAAAAAATAAAAAGCAAAGCCTAAAATTAATTTTATTGCAGATAAGTTACTTGACTTCTTGGGGTTTTTTTTCCTATTTTCTGTTCTTCATGTTCTTGTATGTTGTTCTTTCTTTTCTTTTTCTTTTTTTTTTTGTGTGTGGTTACCATTAAAAGGCTTTGTTAATGCATGCCAACATTCCAAGTGAAAGGTAGGTGGCCGAGTCACAGAGACAGTTGCATGCAGCATAAATAGTCCTGGACTCCCTTCTTTCTCAGCTGCTATTTCTGACTCTTTTTCCTTCCTTGATGAATCCGCATGACACAAAAAGACACAGCACCTTCATGACAAAACACTTGCTACCTAGCTTTATTTTCTAATTCCTTGGCTGTTTTGTAGGATAATAAGACACGTATCAAGCGTGAAAACAGAAGATTTTTGTTTAACTTTTTGTTGACAAAATTACCAGTTTAACCTATTAAATTAACCCTATATATCCCTAATCTATGAGAGCTACTAGTATTAGCAGTACTATGAGTTTTTTCAAAGCGTATAATAACCGTTGCAAGTTCTTTCACGGATGGAAACAAAGAGGGACAACCACAGCAGCAAACGGCATGTAATTCGACTAGAAAAAACATTGAAAAAGTTGGTCTCACTCCTGGTTTACAGCTAACCTTCGACTGATACAACTCTATATAGCTAGAGAAAGAAGGAGAGAGGGAGAGAGATGGTTCAAAAATGAAATCAGCTAAGACTATAAGGATGAAGACAGATTGAAGAAAAAAAAATCCCAAACGAGAAGAGAAAGAGAGGACCCACGTTACAACCGCGTTAGGAATGGGACCCAAAAGCATAACATGGGTGATGAATGATGATGGAGATGGGTCTTGTAAATTATAAAACCTTCTCGAGGTTTCAAAGGCCCCCTGGTCTATTTGTTCACAAGTTCCCCTTTTTTTTCTTTTTTTTTTTCTTCAAATCCTTGCAAGCTGATCACATGCACACACGGTCCCGTCCTGCAAATGAGGGAAAAACGCAATAAAAAGTTATGAGAAAGTGCAGGGATAAGAACATGGAACATCGCCATCAATTACCAACATTAATTTGTTTGCGTCATGGAGTTTTTCTTTTCCCAGCCCGCATACACACACATCCTCGTAGCTTGCATACGCACATGAACAGTTTTACCTTCCAGCTTTGTTCTCATGGTAAGAAGCTTGCTTGGAAAGCAGCAGGTTTTTGCTTAGGCTTCCAACCCAATTACAATATCCTCATTTATGGATCTCTTCATATAGATCTTTTCTACTAATTTATGTTACATGATATATGATATAACAGTTTACTGTAACCTGTAACAGTATTTCACAAATTGAAGATAATATGAATATTTAAATTTACAACTCTTTTTTAATACTGTAATATCTACACATAAATTGGAATGTTTAGAATGTATAAATATATATGTATATATAACAAGTTTTTCAACAATTATATGTTTAAGTTTTGCTTAAACATGCTCAGAGTCACAGTTACATCTACGATTGTAGAACCCAAAGAAGATTGGGTATGTTTTTTTTCTCTTCTCCTTTTTCTTTTTTTCTTTGGGTCTTTTTTGGATTAGTCAAAATCCCAAAGGGAAAAAGAATTAAATTGGCAACTTAAATACGGACATTGTTTAGCCTGACGCGGTTTCATCAGCTAGCAAGAAAAAGAGGGGGGGAGAAATTTTGGGGAAGGTGATGTGATAGAATGATGCGTTGATGTGGTAGCCCCGCAGTCTATGGGATTTGCCCAGCCTGGTCCTTTGAATTTTTTTGCAAGCTTAGACCGCTTTCCTCATCATTAGCAATGGCATGACAAAGATATCCCAAAGCCCTCCATGTGCATGTCTCTGTTTTGTCTTACCTCTACTTCAAATTTTGGTTCATTTTGACTGAAACCAGAAACTGACAATCAGCTTTGCAATCTCCCCAGTGGAAGTTTGTAAAAAAAAAAAAAAAATCACAAATCAGTGAAAATACGTTTTAATTTCGATAAACATTAACATAATACATTTTCTCGTAAATTCAATGTAAATTTATAAAAAATTTATCAATTTTTCGTTAATATTACGTCCTTATAAATAAAAAAAATAGTAAAAAGTCAATAAATGAAGATTTATTCATGCAGTGATCCTTAACCTGAATATACAATGAAGGTGGTTTAATGTAACAATTTGGGTCAAAATACATATATATAATTGTGTTGTATTGTCTATTCTACTTTGATAAATATGAAAAGGAAAGTAAAAAATTAACTAGCTCCTAAATGGCTCCAAAAAAGTTGGTCAAGCTCATGCACATGTTTAGTAAACCGTGCAACAGTGCTAGATTGAAGGGTTGATGAAGACAATCATGTGGTTGGAATATTGCATATGCATTAAATTAATTACTCGAAATTAAGTTTATCTGTTTGTGACTTTGACATCTTCCTTTTATATTCCTGCTAGAAAGCTAGCATTGCTTAGTAAAATTAGGAAATAGGCCAAGGCCATGTGAATACAATTTTTTAATAAAATATATAAGAAACTTTTTATAAGTTTTCCCACAAAATAAGCATCAAAAGTTTTTATTGGTGTAATTTTTCTACCTTTTTTCACGATTTTACACACATCTAATTTAGCTATTTAACACACGATTGTATATCTAATTATACATTCGAAACAAGTTCGATAAAATTATTAGTAAATATGTGACTTGGATATAAATTCGGTAGTTGAAAATTTGAATAAACTAGTATTACGTGCAAATCAAATTTTGGGAAAAATTAAAATATTAAAAATAAAAATTCGAAATTATTCTTCAAAAAGCTGAAATTTCCTATAATTGCAATCCGTTGTGGGCTTTGTGATGTCTCTCGAGCGCCCATCAACCCTTTAATGGGCTTTTAGCCCATCTTCTTGTAATGGGCTTTGAGAAATCCACTTCTCCGATTGGGCATCTTAAAATGAATCGTTGGAGTCCAATGAGAGAGGTCCATTTTCTCTTTTCTTATGATAATAATTTAAAAAAGGAAAAAATAATTTTTTTTATTTTTTTATAATAATAATTTTAAAAAGAAAAAAAGAACCAGTAAAAAATAGGCGGGGAACAAATTGTTTGGATCTAGATCAAGTGTGTAGTAAAAGCTTCCAAGCATATCTAATAGCAATGAAAAATATAACTTATTTCTTTAAATAAGGAGAAATATACATTTATTATTAAATTAAATGTCTGGATGTATTATAAATTCAGATTTTAATTTTTTATTTTGTAAATAAATTATAAGTGAAAAAAATATTATTAACAAATTGAATTTTCTATGGTAATCAAAAGAAACTTTTTAATTACATGCTTTTTGATTTCGAATTTAAGTACCAACGATATAATTGAAATTTAAAGTATCTTCTAATTATAAATTGAATTTGGGTTTAAGTTATTCATGCTTTGATCTTACATTATGCTAATAATTCATATAATTTAATCCATAAATGTATTTTTATAGAATAAGTAAAACAAGTCCCATATTTTTTCCACTCTATTTCTCCCTTTATTTTTTTCCCAAAGAAAAAAAAATAGGGTATATTAAGTCTTTCTCTTATTTTTTTGGCCAAATTTTATTTTTTCTATTTAAG
Organism: Theobroma cacao; assembly: GCF_053813885.1. NCBI lineage: Eukaryota > Viridiplantae > Streptophyta > Magnoliopsida > Malvales > Malvaceae > Theobroma > Theobroma cacao. The sequence continues at coordinate 1,008,427 of NC_142647.1, forward strand.
GACTCTTAAATTTTATTTGGTTTAAAATTCATTTTAAAATCCTATTATTAGTTAAAAAAAAGAAATTTAATCAAGAAAATATATTAATAGTTGGGTTTTTCGGACAAGTGGAGGCCCAAAATGTAACCGACCCAAATGGCTGTTAACCCGGGTCTCTATTCACATCCTATATAAACGGCCCATTTTCCATTTCCATCTCCCTAGGGTTTTCTTTTCTTACAAACGGGGTTTTTCGCTCCTCAGTCCAAACACAGCCGCAGCCGATCGAAAATGGTACTGAATATTTTATTTGATCGTTTTTTTTCTCTTCCGATGAATTAATTTGTTCGTTTACATGCTGAATATTCCATTCGATCGTGGTGAAATTAAATCGTTGAATTAATCTGGTATTGATTTGATGAATTGAACTTGAACAGCCGTCGCACAAGACTTTCATAATAAAGAAGAAGCTCGCCAAGAAGATGAGGCAAAACAGGCCCATCCCTCACTGGATTCGGATGCGCACCGACAATACCATCAGGTTTTTTCTTTTCTCTCTTTTACTCTCGCTAATTACGGTATTTTCTTTAAAAAAAGTTTTTAATTATTTTTATCTTTTTTTTTTCAGGTATAATGCAAAGCGCAGGCACTGGCGTCGTACGAAGCTCGGATTCTGAGGTTCTTGGTTGCTGTTTTGTGTCTCTTACCTTGTTTTTTGAACTAATTGCGGTTGTTTAGTTTGCTGTTGAAGACAATGATGATACAGAGCTTATGGTTTTGTGTTTAAATTAAGCATTGTAGTTTGTGTAAAGAACTCATATAAGTTCTTTTTAAAGAGCTTTTCTTTTGTGTTCAAGTTTTGTTTCAGTTATTTTAAATCATGGGTTAGTCTTTGTTTACTCTACTCTACTGGTTTTGTTTATATGATGATTAAGTATGATTTTGGTTGCTTGTTTTATATCCTTTAACACTGGCATCGAGAAGAGTGATTGGCATATACCAGTCGACAGTGTTTATCGTGTTCTTGAAGTTCTAATTGAAATTACAACTTGTTAGTAGGGTATATAGCATGTTTATTTCGTTAAGTGACTTGAAAGATCAGTGGTTTGATTTTGAATAACATTTGAGTTGTCTTTTGGATTAGTTGCACCTTGTATGATATTGCCCAAGAAGTTATGTAATTGCTGTCAGATCAGATCATATTTCTTGTTGTGGTGCATTATTTGCTGAATTACTTGAGTTTTGCTAGAGAAAAAGACATTTGATGAGCATTATGTTTTCGCGAGAAGTTAGCTTTTACAAACTTTAACTGAAGGAGACCTTAGAATAGTTTGCGCAACTACACTGGCAACCCAATTAGCTTCATCAACATATGTGTATGTGAAACTAAGGTGCCATGTGCTGTATTTGTCTTTCTAAATGCATATATTAGTATCATCATCTCCCAATGGATTTTTGAATTATGCTTGGATAAATGTTTGTGCATATTTCTTCTCTAGAATGGAAGAAAATTTAACTCATGTCAAAGTGTGTTTTTTTTTTTTTCACTTTTTCACCAAGAACGAAAGAATTCTGTATTACTTTGATCATCTATGAGCATTGAGTATTGAAAGCAACTAATCGTGGCTGGAATTGCTTCTTTTTCTATGCGCTATTACCTGATAAAGTTGCCCTCAGGTTTGGTTTTGGGAAAGAGTATTGGCTTGTGTGGTGAATAGTCAGTGAAATGAGAACAGCCCTGCCATCCTGTATAAGTTGATTCAAAAACTCAAAAATCAATGGCCAATGAAGGTTGGAGTAATTTGTTCTGGCTTTTCTTTTACCATGTTCTAGGTTTGATATGTTTGAGTTAATGAAATGATGCATGGTTGAGTTTGCCTTGTTTGTTAACCACGGGTAGTGTTAAGCTTAATTTCTCTATAACATGTTGTCATTGGGAATCATTGTCGAATTAAGTTGGACCAAGTTGTGAATGTCACCTGCATCCAATTATGGGGCAAGAGACAGTCTTTTGGAAGTTTGAAGTCTATATTTATTCATTACTTGAGTATCAATATTCAGTTGCAATAGAACATGTTAGAAATCAATATGATCTCTCTTGTTGAGCCAAATTACAACTGAGACAGAGCTTGCTTTCCATGTAAATCAAGGGCTGAATCCATTTCATCTCTTCTCAACTTGAAGATACTTTGGTCATAGACGATGAAACAGAGGTTTACCCAAATATTCTGGAAAAACAAGGGGAATATTCGGTACCAGTTTATATTAAGAGGACAATTGTTGTACCTAGAAATGGCAAAGGCTAAGATGCAAATTCGATTATATAATTTAATATAAAATTAAATTTTATTTATTTAATTGAAAAATGATATGGGCACTCTTTAGAAAATTGACTCGACTTGAAAATAAGATATGCTTACTTATCTGCTGACAAGTGGCAATTGACTATACCCTACTTTCGAAAATCAACCACAACTTTTTTATTTAATGACCATTTTACCCCTCTACAATCTCGCTAATCACACAGCCCACAGGTCTCAGGTATCGCCATCGCAATACCGACGGTGTTTCACAGTTTTCATTATGTTTCTTAGCTTAAAAAAAAAAAAAAATGAAACATAAAATCCGAGTTGACATTATCGAGATCACTACCAAGTACCAAGCTTTCTCTTTGGATTCATCGCCTCTTTTGCCTTTCCAAGTGAGCTCCTTTCTTCTCGTTTTCATTTCCAAATTTGTTTCATTGAATCCCGGATTAGATCACTGTCACCTTTGTCTTCTTTCCTCGATCAGTGTAATCACACTTAGTACGGTTTTGTTATTGATCAAATACTTTTGCAGAGCGATTTCTAATTCCAGATGGCTTCGTCGTTGCTCTCTTTGGCTTCTGCATCGCCCTCTGCCTCACTTTCTTCTCATGGAATTAGCAAGGTAATTCTAATCCATCCCTTTTTTTAAAATTTGGTCTTTTTTTTTGTTTTTATTTTAGTTTCTGAGAAATGGGAAGATGTTTTCTACAGGGAAAATTGAATCTTGGAAACACCAGCTTGTGCTTTAACAAGGAGAAGACCAACCCCTTTATCAAAACGAAGGTGCTTCTCTCTATAAATTTTCTTTATTATTTTCTGTACCATTCCTGATTGAAGATATTTATAATTCCCAGTTGTCTAGTTCTTTTAAAGGGTTTGTGTCTGAGTTTATTTTGTTGTTTGCAGTCTTTTGGTCGCATATCTATGGTTATAACTTCCAATGTGTCTCGTTTTGAGGGTATAACAATGGCTCCCCCTGATCCAATTCTTGGGGTTTCTGAAGCTTTTAAAGCAGACAACCATGAGTTGAAGCTCAACCTTGGAGTTGGGGCATATCGAACTGAAGAGCTACAGCCCTATGTGCTTAATGTGGTTAAAAAGGTTAGACTTCTTTCCTAAACCAGTTGGTACAAATTTCATGAGTGATGGCCTGCTCTAGGTTCTCCATCGACATAGCTTTTAATTTGCTTTGCTTCTTGCTGCCAAGACTGAGTATACATTTGTTGTCAAATTAGATTGAGTTGATATTAATATTATTTTGTTGTCACTCAAATTTCCAGGCTGATAAGCTTCTACTGGAGAGGGGGGAAAACCGAGAGGTAAGTTAATATACTAATTTGCATACATAACCAGAGGTCGCTCTTCTCCATTAAGTCTACTCACTATAGTTTAATTTCAAATGTAGTATCTCCCAATTGAAGGCTTGGCCGCTTTCAATAAGGTGACGGCAGAGTTGTTATTTGGAGCAGACAACCCAGTTATAAAGCAACAAAGAGTATGTGAGAATTTAGGCTATTATGTCATAAAAAAAAATTCTATTTTACCTCTATATGATGAGGTTTTGCAGGAAAAATTGGATTGGAAAAGAAGGAAATTTATTTCTTGTTAATTTATGTATTTGACTTTTTCCAGGTTGCAACAGTTCAAGGGCTTTCAGGAACTGGTTCACTTCGACTGGCTGCAGCTCTTATAGAACGATACTTTCCTGGGGCAAAAGTTCTGATATCATCTCCCACATGGGGTGAGTACTGTCTTCCTCTTAAAGTTTGTTGTGAAATTTGTTCAATATTATGTATTGTTGTAGTTAATGAAATTCTCTTACAGGTAACCACAAGAACATTTTCAATGATGCTAGGGTTCCATGGTCAGAATACCGATACTATGACCCAAAAACTGTTGGCTTGGATTTTGAAGGGATGATTGCGGACATCAAGGTCATCTTCTGGCTAAAAATGCTCACTAGAATAAATATCAATGTGAAATAAGTCAATTATTTAACTTTCATCTCTCTTTTTAAAGACTTTATTCTTCAATCACACTTTGCAGGCAGCTCCCGAGGGATCTTTTATTCTTCTTCATGGTTGTGCTCACAACCCAACTGGTATCGATCCAACCCCTGAACAGTGGGGAATAATTGCGGATGTCATCCAAGAGAAGAACCATATTCCATTTTTTGATATTGCATACCAGGTATTAGTTGTTTGAATTCTGGATATAAATCTTGGTTTCAGGTGGTCTGAAATTGCAACATTTTATAGAATTTAGACAAAGTTGATATTTAAATGAGATCTCCTTGATTTACTTTTGGTGATAGGGATTTGCAAGTGGAAGCCTTGACACTGATGCAGCATCTGTGAGGATGTTTGTGGCCCGTGGTATGGAGGTTATTGCTGCTCAGTCATACAGCAAAAATCTTGGCCTCTATGCAGAAAGGATTGGAGCAATTAATGTTGTCTGCTCATCACCAGATGCTGCTTCAAGGTACAATTGTGTTTAATGTTGTGGTATGTGATTTAGTGGGCCTTTTCCTAAATTAAGCTACCAACTAGAAGTGCATGGAAATGCACTATAAATCATGTAGCAAGGTTTCTATTATTTTCTGTAATTTTGCCATGTCAGATTCTCTTCTTTGTAGATACATTCTGGAAAATATTCTTTTAGTATGCCATGTCTGTGTAAATCCTTGAGAGTGATGGATCCCAGCATTTTTGTAATTAATGTCTTAGGCTCTTATCTGTAAGATTGCCCTTAAGTTTTAAATATGGAGTCATATGTAGTACCCTTTGTTTTGTGATGGACAGAGGGCCCTGTTCTCTTCGTATCATTTAATAAAAGAAATGATGGTTATGTTCACTTTTGCATCTGAAAATCTGTTGGCAAAGTTATACCATTGAATTATTTTTACGAGACCAGCTACTGATTAGTTGTATGTCTTTTCACATCATAGGTTCCTTGACCATGTGCCCCGATGAAGTTTGATTCAAATGAGTTACATCTAATACATAATTCAGTTCTGGTTTCTGGTCCCTGTGGTCTGATACATTGCTTAAGGACCAGCTTATATTGTACGTCTGTTTCAGGGTGAAGAGCCAACTAAAAAGAATTGCTCGACCAATGTACTCAAATCCTCCTGTTCATGGGGCTAGGATTGTTGCCAATGTTGTTGGGGATCCAGCCCTCTTCAAGGAATGGAATGTGGAGATGGAAATGATGGCTGGGAGAATAAAGAATGTGAGACAGAAATTATTTGATAGTCTTTCTTCCAAAGATAAAAGTGGGAAGGATTGGTCATTTGTTCTTAAGCAGATTGGCATGTTCTCATTCACAGGCTTAAACAAAGCTCAGGTATTAGCCTGCTTCCACCTTTTTCTTTAGCTTGACTTACAAACTTTATCCTACATTACTTGTTTGGTTTTCTTTCCACTGAATCATCCTCATGTGGTGAAAGGTAGTTCTGAATTATGGACATTTTCAACTGCAAAAAGTTACTGAATAAGAACATATAGTTCTTTTTCTCCTCTGTCAATGTGTGCATTCCTTGTTCCCTTGCAATTCTGTTCCATACCTTGAAATTTTGCCCAATCAGAAATAGTTTAGGCATCAACTGATATTTGCTCACCATGGGAATGTGGTTTGCATCGTAACTGGAAATAGAGTCTTCTATGCTGCACTGTATATGATACTTAAATATAGCAATGTGTAGAACCATATCTTTGATAATATCGTGTTTATTGTTTGTTTTTCATAACAGTGTGATAATATGACGAACAAGTGGCACGTCTATATGACCAAGGACGGAAGAATATCCCTTGCAGGATTATCTTTGGCCAAGTGTGAATACCTTGCGGACGCCATCATCGATTCATACCACAATGTCGGTTAAAATCAAAGGAATATTGAAATACATGTTAGAAGTTGATAGCTGGAAAAATTTTGTTGAGTTAAGCAAAACCATGAGTAACTGAGGTGATTTTATTGAAAGAAGATGTTGTAATAATGTATGTTAACAGTGTGATGATCTAGAGTTCTGATTGAGGCAATTTGCTGCCTCTCTATTTATTGGAATTGAATGTGGGAATTCTTTAAGTTTTTAAATCATTACAGCAAATCTAGAAAGTATTATTATAAGGTTGTCTCCCATAATCAATATTCGGTATCATACCCTAATGAAGACACCATTAAGCAGATTTAGGCTTATATTGTTAAGTTCCTGTGATGATAGGGATATGTGAGCAAGTCTCAGGTCCTGCAACTAAACTGTCAATGTCCCCCCAAGCTCCATGGGAACAAGAGGGATAAGTGAGTGCAAAGTAACGGTTATCAAGGGGCAATAGGTTTGTGATTGTTACGGGTTTCATATCAGTAAGTTTTCTGAGTTCAAAATGTAAGTTCGTGACAAATGATATTAGAATTGATTCAATTTTTCACTGATATGAAATTTTTCACAAGAGAGATTAAGATGTTACTCTTTTTTACAGATGAGAGAACCCGTAACTTCGGTTGTCTCTTCTACAGGTGAAAGAACCCAGACTCTCGATTGGATCAAATCAAATTTTAATCCCAGAAATTAAAAACAAAAAGCATTTTGTTCTCATTTTGTGCTAGTAGTTAATGTTTACCAACCTGGTGTCAGTGGTTCACATCCATGGTCGCTCTGCTCACGGGATCCACGATGTTTGGCATGACATCTCCTTTAGTGAGCAGATAATCTACCCAAGGAATTGTATCTACCTAAGAATGGTGATAATGCAAGCCCATATTCAGCTTCTTCAACCAAAACAAAAGAACAAAAACATCAACACCTTTAGACCATATCCACAAAAAGGAGGTGAAAGGGTACCTAAGCCATCCTGCTTGACTGATTTGTGTGAGTTCTTCCTAGAAAAAATCCACAAGCAACACCACAAAGACAATACGATTGCAGCTAATTAAAAGCACACAACCCTCAGTGCTGCTATTAGCATTTTCTTGCCTGGATCCAGTTCTTTTATTCCTATGAGAAAAGAGCAATCAGCATTTGATAGAAACAAAGACTCTGTGGTGCTTCCGGAGACAAAGAAGCCATTGAAGCACACAGATGGGTTATAACAAGAATTTGGTGCATAATGGGATTGTTTGTGGGAGCTCAACTGAAAATTTTCTTGACTATTACAGCAAATCAGTCTAGATTTTTTTGTTTTTTCTTGGGGTTGTCTTTGACAACAGCTGTCCTATTGATTACTGTTGTATTTCTTCCCAGGGTGACAAACCAACATGCATCATTTTTAGCCACATTAGATCTCTCTTTTTTTTTTTTTTCCTTTTTTTAAATGTTTGCATTGATGATAGCATAGGAAGAATTAAAATGCTCGTATAAAGCATCTCAATTATGGTGCAATTTACAAAAATTTATATGAACAATCAGAAAATCTTCTCTTCTGGCCCAACCGACCACTCTTCAGACTTCACCCCAAAGGTATGAATTATCATCAAGAAAATCTTTGCACGTAATTGAGCAATGGAAACTGATGTGGATGTATGATTCAGTTGACGCAAAACCCAAGATTAATCACATGGCAGCACAGCAGAACAACGATCTTGATTTCGACACATGTCAGGGCACAGGAGGCAGCTTGTAAGGGTCAAGGGTCTGCAGGTTGTGTTATTCTTAGAGTCCCTCCAAGCTCCATAGGAACAAGTGGGACAAGCGAGTGCAGAACATCAGTTATCAATGGACGATAGCTTGGTTCTGGTTGCACACATAGCACAGCTACAGCAGCAACCTGCACCATTACATTTCCAATTTGCATTTAATCAAAACAATAATAGTAGGGTAAGCAAGCATATTAGGCAATGGCTAGTGACCCCCAAGCTACTACCCCTTATTCAGGCTTAAGACATCAAACTCCTATCCCCGAATCGATCCCAGACCAGCCAAATGAAGCCTTGCTTGTGCAAAATATGTCAAAACAAACCAAATCAGTTTCCAAAAGTAAATAAATGGGTTATCAGCCTCTCTCATTCCTACCTAACCTACCAGTGAGACTTCTGTGACAGAAAGATAAGAAAATTTTTTCTTCAACCTTGCATTAAGAAAAGACTAGTTGGCTCAGTCCAAATCAATTCGGATTTTGGATCAAATTAAGTTTCCCACCAAGAAAGTAATGACACTCCCAAGAGGTTTTTTTCACTAGTAGCTTACCAACCTGATACAAGTGCTTCAGATCAATGGTATTTCTAATCACAGGATCCACAATGTTTGGGAGTTTAGATCTGTCAGTAAGCTGAGGCATGGCCTGCATTCATAATTAGAGCTATATGGCATTAAATTCTATAACATTCTATCTTTTTTTCCACGTGAACTAACATAAGAGCAAGGCATACCCATGTGACAATAGATTGGCACTGAGCTGGTGCCAGTTTTTCTACAGGCTTTCTTCCCAATAGAAGTTCCAGCAGCACAACACCAAAAGCATAGACATCACTCTTATCTGTTAATTTACCTGGAAAAAGCAGGTAACAGATTTAAGTTTCTTATGAAGAATAGCAGACCCCCATTTCAGAGAAATTGCAGAACTTCACATATAATTCGTACTTTTGGACCTCTTCTATCTCTCAGGATGGAAAATGAAAATGTTAACACTCATGTGAAGCCAACTTTAGAATAAAAGAGAACACAGCATAATTTAGTCCAGATACCTTCCAGTGGCAGCATATGTGCGAAAGAGTAACTAATCGTATAGCATATATTTATTGAGATCCGAACATGTAAAAACATTATTGAAGTCTCGAGGATCCAGGAGAACTTTTTTATTAACTCCTAAAGAACGAAGAGAAACTATACAATAATGTGAATAACAACCTACCAAAAATTGATTGTAGCAATTATAGCAGATTCAGTGTGCATACCATCTAAAAGGTATTCGGGGGCTACATAACCTAAAGTGCCCGAAAGCTTCAAATTATTCTTGTTTTGAGCTGCATCAGTTACTGCAAGACCAAAATCTGAGAGCTGTATCCAGACAAAAAAATGAGAGAAAGTGAGCCTTCACTAAACTTAATAGAATCCCAGCAGCACTAGTACAAACACACTAAAGTTTTAATACTAACAAAAGTAGGTGATCTAATAATTTACACTATTACCTTTGCATTGAAGTCTGAATCCAAAAGTATATTAGATGATTTCAGATCTCTATGGATGACTGGTGGGCTGCAGTGCTCATGCAGATATTCTAATCCTCTGGTCAACAATGGAGATTTATTTAATGTTTCCATTAACTAATAGCAATTAGTAAAATCAAAACAAAACCTGACCTTGCGGTATCCAGAGCAATCTTCATCCTCCTCTGCCAAGTTAACGACGATCCATGAGAAGGTCCTAAAATATAATTAAAAGTTTCCACAAAGAAAATTATTGCATTTTCCCCTCCATTACCAGAGAATATATCTTTCATTTCTTAAGTTGTTTGTGAAAGACACAGAGAAAGAAGGTTCTTACCATGTAGTTGAGTTTCCAGAGAACCATTTTGCATCAGTTCATACACGATAAACCTTGTCTCATTGTCACTGCTATAACCTAACAGTGAAATTATATTTGAATGCTTAAATTTACAAAGCAAATCCACCTCATTCTGCAAGTCCATGTAACAGCTCAAAATCAAAAATGAAATCCCAGAAAACACATAAAATGAACTGATCAAACTTTAAAAAGAAAAGGAAGATGAATTTCCCGCAGAAATAATACCTCAAATTCTTTTTCTGCATCATGGCTTGCACAGTCCAACTTCTTAACAGCAGCATAAGAACCATCATCGAACTGTGCCTTGTAAACACATCCAAATCCACCCTCACCCAAAATATTACCTTGATGAAACTTGCTTGTAGCTTTTTCAAGTATCTTATAATCCATAAACGAAGCATCACCCTCCTTGGAAACCGTCCTGATGGACTTGAATTTACCAAAAAATGGTGCCAAACGATTCCCTTTCTCAGCATCTTCGAATTTAAAATCACAGAAAACAGAGGAAACAAAGATAAAAAACATCAGTTCTTATGTGAACTCTCAAAATTCCAGGAAACCATGAAGAAAATCTGAATCGGGTATTGGTCAAAAGAAGATACCTGAGCTCTTAGCATCATTTTTCTTAGATTTGGGTGAATTCTTCCTGTAATAAATCCATAAACAACACAACGAAGAGATGATTGCACCCAAGGAAGAGCAAGCAAGGATGAGAGCCATAAACATTTTCTTGGGTGGATCCATTTTTTTGTGCTCCTCGCTTCCCACTTGAATTCCTGCTATTGCATTAAGCACTTCATAGAGTTAAAAGTACAACCCTTTTCTAGCAGAACAAAAGAAACGTCCTCCAAGGAAAATGCTTTCAGCTTTTAGAAATCTGAGGAAATAAGGTAATTTGAGAATTAAACAGAGAGATAAACAGGGGAACATCTTCATCATTAAAACAAATTTTAAAAATAATAACAAAAAAAAAAAGATTGCTATTAACTGGGATATCGATTGCCATGAAGCAAAACAATTCTGTTCACATTTCAAAACATTAAATGCACCGAAATGTGTGGTTGTTTTTTCAAAATTTGAATCTTCTTTTCTTTTAAATAGGAAAGTTTAAATTTTGGACTGAGATAAGAGTCTTAAGTCTAACCAGAAACAAACAAATGTGATTAAGTTTGCCACTACTAAACAGGGTAGTGAAAAAAAAACAAGCGGTTTGTACCCACTAGTTTAACAGAGAAAAAACAAAAGAAAAAGGGCAATGGGCAGTTGCAGAAGCAAATGAGTAAAACAAAGTAGTAGAACCTGGAGAGAAGGCAGTCATTGAATCAGAGATAGGACTAGAAATGGGTGATGAAACAGGAGGTACGGCAACAACAATAATGGTTTCATGAATAGAAACAAGTGAAAAAAGAAAAACAAGCAGAGGCAGAAGCTTCATTCTTGTTTCCTTTTCAAACAATAAATACTATTACTGTTCAGTAATAAATTTTCAGCAAAGACATGAAGATAGAGAGAGGAATGAGGAGCGAGTGTCCCTCTGGCGTGGTGGGTTCAATTCAAAAGGGACAGAGAAAGAGAAAGAAGCTATTTGGTTGTGGATGTTGTAGACTTCTAGCCTCTCCACCAGGCTTTGGTGTTTTCCCTTTTTTTAAATCTCTAAATCCTGCAATACAATTTTTTTTTTTCTCTTCTTTTCTCAGCTGTCTTTATCTTGGAATGTAGAAAAAGCTAAAAGGAAACAAAAGGAAGCAGAGGAAATGTTGTTTATGCTGGAAGTGGGGGCAAGCTAACACTACAATCATGTAAACAGTTATCTACAAAAATAAGCTGAAGATTACCAGCTTTTCTCTTTCTCAGTTGCATGATCTTCAAAGTTCCCTCACAAAAATGTTTCTTGGCTTTTTCTTCTTGATAAAAATTATGCCAAAGAACAAAGAAGGTGAAAACTTTTTTCAGGTTTTCTTGATCATTAAGTCCCCAAGAAAAAAAAAGGGGTCAAAATTCTTCATTTTCAGAGTTATTTTCACTCATTAAAGTGCTGAAATTTAATGTAAATAAATATGTTATTATGTTTGCTTAAGATGACTGGTTTTGAGTGCTAAGAAATTTATACCTGAAAACACTCCTCAAAGGATGTTATCATGGTTATTTTCTTTCATTTATATCCTTATAAATCAAGACAAACATCAATCTGAATTTTCCATATCCAGATGAAAGAAAACACATTGATTGGGGGCAATGGGCATTGCCACATTGCAGAATTGTCAATGATTTCCCATATATCTCTACTGTGTTACAATGTGGTAATCTAATAAAACCACGTTAAAATGCAATTTTTACTCTAGAATTTTGGGTTGAAAGAGAAATCATCCTTCCTCAAATTGACTTAAGAAATGAGAAAGCATGACTTACGAGGATTACCCTAGCTTGTCTACAATTGAATGTATGCGTATGAACTCTGAAACATCCCACTAAGAGACAGCTTTCTCACGTGTTAGGTGAATAGTCAGTTTGAAAATCAGGCGGACACCCAGCAGTTCACAGCTGTGAGATGAGACAAGTACCCCCCCAGGCCCCCACCCTGCTTGTTTTGCTTCGTTCTTTTCTTTGGGCGTGGGTTTCCATTCATTTTTGAGTCTGGTTCTGAGACCCCACCTTCATACTGAAGAAAAAAATAATGGCAAAACCAGGTGCTAAAAATTCTTCGTGTCCCCCTTTGATCAAATGACTTAGTCAGATATCTCGAGGGTGGTTAACCTTCACTGTCAGCAAAGTTTATCCGAACCTGCATTTGCATGTAATAACAGAGGAATGAGTTTAAACAATTATGAGAGATGACAAATCACCTTATGCTTTCTACGCCTACATATGATTTGGTTTTCTGTCTGTTTCTTCAATATCGTTGAGCTCAAATTCCCATATGAAAACATGGTTAATTGCAAAAGGAATTGGGTTTTTTTATCGTTGCGTGACTGTAACTTTTCCCCATTTTATATTGCAAATGAAAATGCAAATCCAACAACACTTGGTTCTTCCAAGTTCCAAATGAGACATTCGATTTAAGTTAATTAAATTCTATCTATTTCGATTTTTCATCGATTATCTTTAAATGTGAAGAAATAAGTTAACTGTTTGAATTGATGCTGTAACATGTTTTACGAGAACAAAATTTATAAACAAAAAATTAATATGAAAAAAAATTAAAATCACATAAAATATAGGTGGATTATGATCAAATTACCGATTGTTTCTCCAATATAAAAAGAGTAAAATAAATTCATATTACGTAAAAAAAATGTAACAATGATAAGATTTATATGTCTTGCGACATATATTATTTTAGAATAAAATGTCAATTTTCAATATTAATGGACACGTTTATGTTTAAATTTATTAGTATATTTATTGATATATTACAATCAATCAAACCATTCAATTAGTAGGAGAATGGACTTGTTTATTCTTACCATATTAAATGTAAAATCGATTTCAATGTAACGAAGTGCCTTGATTGAGCAAAAAACACATTGCGGCCAGGCCTGGCAGGAATGACAATGAAAGCTGTTGCCGCATGCAAAGTAATTCGATCAAAAGTTGCTTTCTAGGGGTTCATCAGTCAAAACCCACAACGCCTTTTCCACGAGTTGTGTAGATAATCCATTCTACCTACTTTTGTGAGATGAAATCCTAACCGTCTTTTACTTTATACAAATATGAAAGAGGGAAAATCATTATTTTTTTTCTTTTTATTTTTTTAACAGAAAATTAATCGTCGTTAAATAATTCAACATTAATTACCCATTTTTTAATTTATTAAAAAATAATAATAATCTAAGAATAATTAAATTATACTAGTTGTCACATGGCTAGATTATGTAAGTCTTAAAAGAACAATGGGGTTAGACAGACACTTCTAACAAGGGGAAGTAGATGACCCTACTTTATAAAGCTACAATTGCTAAAAGACATGTAGCTTTAAATTTTTTGGATCATTTGATTGTAAAATTCCTATTGTATAAATTAACTTTATTGATTAAAGTTTGAACAATTTGATCTCCTCCCGACGATAAACAAGTCGAACCGACACGTTTATGAAAATTAAATCAAGTTGAATGAATCATGTGAGTAATATAAAGTTGAAATGTAAACAAATTGTATAATGTTTACAACTATAATAGAGTAGTTAGGAATTTTGTGACATATTCTTTAATCAAAACTCGATTTTTTTTTATTTAATATTTAGCATGATTAAACGTAAATGATTAACAAGAGTTGTTAAGATTATATTGGATTAAGTACACTAGTGTCTACTAGTATACCATTTTTAATAATTCACTTGACAATTGGGAGACACATGAATTTAATGGGGTATGACTTATGAGCATATACTTTAGACATTGAAGGGCCAAGGTAATTTAAAAAATGCCAGAAATTAAAGCAAGTCAATTCTTTAATTTAACTTGTAAGAATAATCTAGCATTGGACAGCCACGAAAATTAATGACAATTTTTAATTAGTAGCTTTTATTTCCCTCATATCAATTAGTGGGCCATTGGTGCTTCAGCTAACTTGCCGGATGAGCAAACAATTTAATCAGCTTTTAATTTTGACACCATAATTGATTAAATATAGAGAAAGAGAAAGAAAATAGTAACCTTAATTAGAGGTACATACTCATTATTTATTATTATTTAAATGTATAGACCTTGATATTAAAAAACATTATGTCACAAAACAAATGCAACACGCCTTTCTACCCTGCTTGTGACCTTAATAGCACGTTTAATTCAGGAAATAAATAAAAATGAAATACGATAGCTATTTTGTGAGAATATAATAAAATAGTTATTACGTAGTTTGGTAGAACGAATGGAATAGGATATGAATGACTTATTACTGTATTTGATCGGTTAAAATAATTTTGGAATAAGAAAAAAATAAAAAGATAAAAATACCTTTTATTATAATATATAATAATTTATTTTAATTTTATTTTTTAAATTTTAATGATTAATAATTTATTTAAAATAGTAATAATTGATAGTTTAAATATTAATATTTTATTTTATAATTTAATCATTATTTTTTAAAATGTTAATATTTTATTATTATTTAAATATTATCATGATTATTTTATTTTTTAAATATTAATAATTTATAATTTATTTAAAAAAATACTAATTGATAATTTAATTATTAGTATTTTATTTCTAATTTAAATGTTGTAATGATTATTTATTTTTAATTTATTTTATTTTTTAAAATATCAATAATTAATAATTTAAATATTAATACTTTATTAGAAGTTGGAATCAAGAGAGAGGAGGGAGAAAAAATAATATTTTTATAAAAATAGGGTTTTAATTTTTTAAATTTGTAAAAAACATTTTGATCTTTATTATTTTTTAAGTTTATTCCTCAACCATGGAAAACTAATACCATAGAGTTAATAACATGAGAGAGAGTAGTATTAGCTATTTTTCAGTTTTAAATAATTTCGAAAAATAACCATTCTAAAGGAATAACTATTTCTTGAGTTATTTCACAACCAAACAAATAAACAAAAGTTTCTTAGGATTAAAATGGTAATGGCTTAACCATTCCTCCAACCAAACACGAGGTGAAAGTGTGCAGGTAACCCATCTACTTGCACACTCTAAAACACTAGAGCACGATCTCAAAGGAGAACTATAAGAACACAAGGTGGTTTGCGGGCAAAACTCGCTTGAACAGCACTACACAAGACGGTTCGAAAAGGGTCTTGAGAGGTTTGCCAATTTTTTTATAATAAGCTCCTAAAGAGTATAAAAAGTTCCACTCTCTTTTGTACAATATTGAATTTACAAGCAATACACATTTCCTTGCCTAAATGTGAGTGCTACATACTCATACGAGGAAATCTATCACAAATGCATAGGAACAGGACAGAAGGCACTCAAAATGGAGAGAATGGAAAGCAATATCAAAAAGTTATCTCACTCTTATAATAATAAAAAAAAAAAGAAAATAAATAAACTGGGCTTGAAAACGGGTTTAAAGCTTTGACGTTTGAACTTGTATAAGCGCATTGCTAAAACAGAAAATGAAATTCAATTTGAGTAAAGACCAAAATCAAGCCCAAGATATTGATTTTTGGGCAATATATATAAATTATGCCCCTCATTCTCAGAACTAGATTTGTGATGTCACATGGACAAAACATACCCAATCTTTCAAAACATAAAAGCACATTGACTTGGGGCCTGTTTGGGAAAAGGGCCTCACACTGGACCCATATTCCAAATTGCCCCTTATTATACAATAAAAGTCCTCATATGGGACTCTAATACAGACTCAGGCAAGTAGATACTCTTGCAACCATGACAGACCTTGTAGAGGAACCATCATAAGCATTGCTTTTCTGAGTGTTGCTGAAGTTAAAAAGTATAGATCCTCATGCAGCCACCAACAGCAAGTAAGTCTCAAAAGGATTTCTTTTCATAAGAAACCAGACCATGAACTCCACCTTCAACCTGTGCTGCACCGGTCCGGACCTGTTCCAGTCAACATAAGAGCAAAGTTAAAAGTGAATGGTACAATGGTACCATAAACAGGCAATAAGAAGATACGACAAAATATATTGCAAATTGTGCAAAGATGGAGCTAATAACAGGTATAAACTTTTAACCTCTAGCCTCAATGTGCCGGATCTTAAGAGCTCGTGTGCAGATGGTAAAGAGGAAGCACCAAGGTCCTGGAACCCTTGCTTGACTGCTTGCATTGCGTAAGGTATAAACTTTAGTACAGAATCTTTATCCGCAACTGCTCCAACAACTCCCTGGGCAATCTTCAGCTTGGCTGTATCACCCAAATATCTCTGATCACTCCCCTTAGTCATTGCTTCTAGGGAGCCCATGCCACGATATTTTTTGATACGTTGACCATTCTGGCAAAGCATAACATTACGATTGTAGAAAAGGATTGGTTTAAGTTAAATGCAAAGTGCACATGTATGTATCTTTGTTCCATTTAGGCACCATTGCCCATATGCTTTGAAACCCCCCAATAAAATAAAATTTTCAATTAACAAATCATAAATGCTTTATCCAAATATACTACAGATTCATTGAGATTCAATTTGTATATTTGCTTCAGAACCCCACAAAGAAATAAAATTTTCAATCAACAAATTTTTAATGAGTATCCAGAAATACTGATATTCTACTGTTCACTAGAATCAAAGTATCTATGAATGCTCAGATTCTAAGATCAACATACATCCAGGATGAAACTACATAAGAAATCGACTAAAAGAAAACCATATAGACAAAAAATTAAGCAGAAAAATTATGCCTCCATTGGATAAGATTCACAAACAAAAGAATCAGATTCTCACTAACTCCTGGCTGGTGGACACCATAATATAAAATGATTGAAAAGAGATAGCGCCCAAAGGCTAAAGCAGTGTCATACCTTATACTCATAAGCTCCAGGAGCCTCAGTGCTTCCAGCTAAAAAGCTTCCCATCATAACAGTAGATGCCCCCAAAACCAAAGCCTTGACAATGTGTCCAGAGTTTGAAATCCCACCATCAGCAATGACAGGCACACCATGTTGCGCAGCAATAGATGATACCTTGTAAACAGCAGTTGCCTAGGAGGCAGCAAGACAAGAGACCACATAAGATGAAAGAACAGTATGATAAAATGATATTTTCAATTAATTTTGTAACATTTTCCCTTGGTATTAGTTTCTGCAATAGATAATAGATGTAGTTATGTGCAATATCACACATGTAGTAAAATCCCTAATCATTAAAAGAAAATTAGTAGTTATTTAAACATAAATGTTTGCATAAACAGAAGATTGTCTACTGTTAAGTACAAAATTAATGGAAATGCTGTTTTGGTTGCTCCAACGGCTATCTGATTTTGCATAATGGACACTCCTTATGGATACACAAAAGCATGCCATGCAAAGTAAAAATTGACCTCATGATCTTTTAGAAATTTAGTATTATCTACCAAATAAAAATCAGATATCTCCACCAATGAAATTCATTCTTCCAGTGATGGCTATACCACACTTCATTACCATTTAAGATATATTTCCAGACACTGCCACCCTTCAAATATGGGAAAAAGTTTGCAGCGCAAAAAGAAATTTGAACATATAGAAACTAACTATAACTAATGGACATAAAAAATATTTAAGAACTAACAATTTCAAGACTTCAAGCAATAAACATATTTCTCACAAACGAGAAGCATTTAAATAACAGACTTGGTCACGTTGCAAAGCCAACCTACCATCAAGATGAGTACCAATATCAATTGAAAAATTTATTCAACAACATTTATTGAAGGTAAAGCTGCTAATAAAGATGTTTTTACCTGTCCTCGTCCAACAGCACAAACCTCTTGTGTGGTGCAAATTGACCCAGATCCCATCCCAACTCGTAACCCATCTACACCTGCCTGAATCAAATTCTGTGCTTGATACATAGTCACAACATTCCCACCAATCACATCCAGCTGAGGATATGTCTTTTTGATGAACTTGATCATCTCAATCTGATATATAGAATTCCCCTGAGAACTATCCAACACCACCACATTGGCCCCTGCCTTCACCACATGCTCCAACCTCTCCTTATCAGACTCCCTTGTCCCCATTGCAGCCCCTACCATCCATTCTCCATCAGGCCCCACAGTCCCTGCCCCCAATTTTGGATACCCTTTTAGCCTCTTCAGATCCTCCTTGATCACCACATTCACCACCTCACCATCCCTTTCCAACACCACAATATCACTTTTCTTTTCATCCAAAATGGCCTCAATCTTTTCCAGATCATAATTCCAAGGAACATACTCCACACTCTTACAATCCCGCTTGCAATCAAAGATTTTCACTTCTTCACCTTTCAAGTTCTCACAATCAGAAGTTGCAACACAACGCAACAGCTTGGATGGTAGAGTGCCTGTTAGAAATATTTCGCAACAATTAATATGCACAAAATTACTAATCATTCTTGTGAGTTGTGACAAAAGACTGAATCTCAATAAATTGTAGCAGCAAGATAACTTATCATTATATTACCTGAGTCGGTAACAAAATTATATCTTCCATGAGGAGCAGCAGCAGGAAGAGTATCTGGCGACGCAAATGCAACAGAGGGAGTAATGGGGAGACGGAGAGACTTGGCAAAGCGGATGATGGAGGCTTGTTGGGCAGAAGTACAGTTGGAATGGACAATAGCGATGCCACCAAGGGCAGCCATGGCAGCAGCCATGTAGGCTTCGGAGACAGTGTCCATAGGAGAAGCAACGCAGGGGATAGAGAGGCGGACGTTGCGGGAGAGGTTGGTGGACAAAGACACGGCATCGGTAGGGAAGTCAATGTAGTGAGGGAGAAATATACAATCGTCGTAGGTATAAGAGTAGCCTTGGCTGAACAGCTTTGAGGCTGCGAACCCGTCTTCCATCAGTCTGGAAAACAAATCAAAACACAAAAAAAATACTCAACATTAGAGTACACCTGCAATCAAAGGCCACAAATCCCACAACAACACACAACCCTGCAATTTCTCAAGTTCCCAAATCTCAACCAAATTCTAAAGAAAACCAGAAAAAGCACAAGTTGTCTTTTACCAACATCAGGAAAAGATAATCAGAAACTGGAAGAATCAAAGCTAAAGGACCAACCATGAATCTGACCTGAAAAATCTTGAACTTAAAATCTAGGAGCACGTCGGGTGTCAGAACGAAGAAGAAGAAAGATGATCGTAGGCGGCAGCGGCGTGCAATATGGGATTCGCTTTTGGTCGCGTAGAAAAACAGTAGGAACTGTTGACTACCAAGACAGTAAAAAACTACCCCTTAGGCTTTGGGGTTGGGCTGTTAGTTTGGATTGGGTTGAGAGAGAACAGTACAAAATCTCTCCGCAGTTTGATCTAAAATAGAAGTTACAATGATAGAACTAGTGATCAGTAAATAATCATATAAATTAGTAACCTATGTTTTACTATATTACTATGTAGTTTTTTTTTTTAGGGGTAATACTATGTAGGTTTTAGTCATATCTTTGAACCTATTATATTATCATAGTCTGATATTGATAGTATTCGTTTTTTTAACTGTAGTAAGACATGTAGCTATCAAATAGATTCCAACGTATCATTTATGATTGAATAAATTGTGATAAATAATCAATCTCGTAAGTCTATTTCAAAAATACAATGATTTGATAAAAATATCTTTTAAATTATTTTAAATAAATTAAATATCTCGATTTCTCTCTAGTCTTTCATATCTCTCTAATTTGACCACGATTATCACCTCTTTCTATCCATCTTATATCATATTGTCATATCGTTGTTGATTTACAGACCAAATATCATAAAATAACATCAATGTATATTTTTTAATTTATTAGTTTATATTCACATGCCCTTAACATGTAAAAAATCTATTGAACATGGCATGACATGTAAATTTTTTTTTTTTTTCAAAATGGCATATAGCAAAATTTTTTCGAACATTACATGTAAGAATAATATTTTTTCAACATAGCATGTAACAACTTTTTTTAACATGACATGTAATAATTTTTTTTTTCAAAATAACATGTAATAAAATTTTTTTGAACATGATATGTAATAATAATATTTTTTAATATGTCGTATAACAAGTTTAAAACTTTTTTCATATGACGTGTAATAACTCTTTTTCAATATGATATATAATAATTTTTTTCAACATGATATATAATAATTTTTTTTCAACATGATATATAATAAATTTTTTTCAACAATACATGTAATAATATTTTTTTTACATGTAAATGAATATGAAAATAATTCTTTAAGGGCAATTTTATCTAAAATTTCAAAAACACCTATAATCAAGTAGGATTTTCCCAACCAATTAAAATTGTAACTTGTAAATAGGTTGACAGGACTGTCGGGCTTTGAAACTTGCAGAAGCCCAAGGCCAAGCCTAAAGCTTTGTTCAATATCCAACTTTTGAACTTCTAAATTTTGCTTAAAGATAAAAAATTTTGCTTAAACAAAGAAAATTCATGTTAATGGTGCACTCACCTTTTATAAATCTAAATAAAGGTATGCGTTTTGTATTAATCTAGTCAAAGCTAATACACCGAACAAAAAGTAACACATATATGAATTTATTTTTAGCAATGAGATGTGATCGTGATGATACGAAACACTTTTTTAATCACAGAGATATCAAAACATACTGATATTAAAAAATAAATTTAAGATTTAAATATCGAGAAAAATGACTATTGATTTTGAGAGCATTTTAAAAAATTTAGAACATAACATATGTAATATGCTAAAATTCTTTGATCAATATATTAGATAATAATATCCTTACCTTTCTTAAAATACATGAAATTATATAAATAAACTCTAGTGATAAAATCATCTATTACATAAGTAAAAAGAAGTCCTAAAGAGAGATAGAAAAAGAAAAAAAAACAGGTAAAAAGGGGCCTGTGTGCAACGCACGAGCTATAGTCTATTAAAATTTAAAATGAAAAAAGTACGAGGATATGAAAAGAGGTAGATTTCGCCATAAACATCCAATATTAACAAAAAGAAAATGAATCAAAATTTACTTGAAAAGCATTAAACATTGAGTTTGATTCTCCATCATATTATACAAAAGAATGCAACAAGTCTTTGAGCTAGGAACTAAGATTCTTTTTAAAAATACCTCTTATATATAAGGTGTTTTTAAAAATAGTTTTTCTATAATTTTAACTATTTTAAGTCAAGAGAAATTAATTTTAAATAAAATTACCCTTAATGAAACTAACTCATATGTTTAAATTCATATCTCCAACCGATTCATATCTTTTGAACTTTAATTATCAAACCATTCATCTCAAGAGTATTTTTTGATAGAAATAAAAACCTTTAAGTATTTTGAAATATTTTTTTATACACAAAGAAAAATCTTTGAGCATTTTTAAGCATTTTTTAGTAGTTTTTTATATATGAAGAAAAACTTTTCAGTATTTTGAGCATTATTCTAAAAGTAGTCATGTTCGTTGATTATATTGTTAAATGAACTACGGTGTATTGTTTGAAGTTGCTAATTTTGTTAAATGAAACTCAGTAGTTTTTGTATTTTTAGGCATTGCATAATCGATTTTTGGATATTGAATGATTAGTTTTTTAAGCATTACATGACTGGTTTTTAAATATTGTGTGATTGGTTAATATGGTATTTCGTGATTGATTGATAGGCATTGCGTAACTGATTAGTAAGGCACTGCGACTAGTTTTTAGGCATTGTATGACTTAGGCATTATCTAAAAATTAGTCACGTAATACATAAAAAATAGAGACGTAATGATTAAGTCACACAATACTTAAAAATCAGTTATATAATGTCTTAAAACTAATAATGCTATACCTAATAACTAATTGATTTGCTTACTTGTAGTTAGGTTTAAGTTGTCAAAGTTATACAATATTCTAATTTACAAGTATGTATAATCAATTTCAACTTGTCAACTTTGAGATTTTATAAAAAAAATCAATAAACTCAATAACGTAAAACACATACATTGATATCATTTTTGCCTTTTTGGATGACAAAAAAGAGTTAAATGACAAGATAGACAATATTCGATAAAAGAGAAAAATTAAAATTTAATTTTAAAATTTTTGTCTGGATGGCAGTATAGAAAAAACTGAAATCATTTTAATTTGTCTGAAATTGTTTAAAAAACATTGTTATTAAATCATGTCAAAAATTGATTAAAAATAATTAAAATCGTAATGAAAAATCTTTTGAATTGAGTTTATAAGAAAAATTGTTTCTCACAATTTACTCTAAGAACTATTACCCTCTTAAGTAAATAAGTATAACAACATTATATGCTCATATATTTTGATTTAAAGTCGAAATTATCACATTATTTGGATTTTAAAGTATAATTTATCCATTTAATTAATTTTTTTTTAAAATTTAAAACCTAACGGATTGAACAATCTAAACTTTGTGTTGAAAGCTTCCAAGCGAAGGGCTTCGACCGGTTCATAAAAAATTCCAGCCAGCCTAGCAAATAGCCGAATATGCAAAATTACCCCCAAAGACCATGCAAGTCGGCTAACCCACGCGGCACACGTCTTTTTCATAACGTCTACGTCACCCAATCCTCGTTCGACACGTTGACATATGGTTTAGCTCCAGCTGTCCTCTGAAGGGGTAATCCCAAAGTCATGTCACGTTCAACAAATGCCCACTGGTTTCCAGGAAAATTACGAAACCTAACCGGCTAACCTTCAGTCACGGGTAAGCTTTGATTGGCTTGCTTTTAAAAGGTACATTAGCCGTTCCATTGACCAAAAGGAGATTTGAATACGTGGCTTGTAATCACAAGGCAAAGCAAACGTCGAAGGTTGTCGACCGTGTCAGCCATCCGTTAGATATTTTCCATTTCCCCCCCTTTTTTTTTATAGTGTTTGCCACAAAAGACGTGCTCACTTTCGTTTTCGCCTTTTATTATTTAATTCGAGAATTTTGTAGCATATATTATTAATTTATTAGTAAAAAAAGCAATGCTTAAATAAAAAAAAGAAATTGTGAATTATGTTAAAGTTATATAATTAAGTTTTTATTTTTATATTATATTCAAATAAATTTTTTATTTTGTAATTGTAATATTTCATCTCATATCAAATCTAAATATAAATATTAAAATTTATATAAATTTTAAAAAAATAATTGATTTAGACCCAAAAATTATTATATTCTCGATGTTTAAATTTGGATAGTTACATTAACGTACGACACTTAACTATAATAGAGTGTTAACAATTGCAAATTGAATTTCAATTAATTTTTTCTTTAATTCATGTGGTATATGATTTGATTACATGATTTTTTTTATATTAATTATCATATAATTATCATGTTGATATATAAACTAGCAGGTTATAAGATATGTGACATTCGATAGTGATGATAGTTAATTTCTCGTTAAAATTAATAGATTGAGCAAGTAAAACTTATTCGGATAAAAAAATAAAGATTTAATTTGAAAAATAGAATAATTCAATAGGTTTTTTAATCCAAAAAACAGGGAAATTAAAAATTTTTCAACTTGACACATAACCTAAACCATGGACAATCATTCTTGGGCGTTTTTGTAAATAAAGTGGAAGTACAGGGAGGAACTGCTAAGGTGGTGGATAATCATGCCACCGGTTGTTTAGCATCCACGTCAGACAGCTCAACCCTCGTAACCAAGGTTTCTGTGGACTCTTTCCTCCAACCACTACTTTCCACGCGCCTAATTCTCCGTGATCAATACACACACGAAAATCCTGAATTATTTATTTATTTTGCCATAAATGGCTTATTTGTCACGCCCTAAAGCCAAAATCAAAGAAAAATTCTACATCTTGCCAAAAATTTTAATTAACAATTAATTTCTACTCTCAATTTTAATACCACACCAAAAATAATTGGTAGTATCTAATTTTTTTTCAAAAAAATAATCTCGAGATCCTTTCATTTTTTTATCATTATATTATCGATATATAATATCATTTAATGGTAATGTATCACTTTATAAAAGTATAAAGTTAAAAGTTGTTATATTTTAAAATAATTTTTTAAAATTATATATATTTAATTTTTAAAATTTTTTATTTTTAAATTTATATGTAATTTATATATGTGCATCAACTATAGATCTTTTTAAATAAAATAATATGTAAAAGATTATAAAATTATTTTTATTTCAATATTAGAAAAAAATTTCAGATGATTCAGTCACATGAATTGTTTCTTTTATCAAATTTAATCATTCCTATGCATTTATCAATTTTAAATTTGAGTGTTAAATTATTCTCTCTTTAATTTTTTTATTTTTTTGAGATGTCTTGAAATGATTTTTATTAATTTTTAAATACCTTATATTTTAGATTTTCGTTTTAAAATATATTAAAACATTTCAAAAAATTATTTTTAATTAAAAAAATTAGAGAGAAAATGAGTATTTTAAATTTTTAAAAATCATTAAAAAAATGCTTAAATATAAGAGGAATTAAACAAGGAAGACGAAGTTGTTCACCGCCATGATGAGAGTGGAATGGAAACCGCCATAAGCGCGTGTGGCGACGCGATCAAATTACTTTTGGCTCTCCTTTAAAGGCCCTCCTTCTCCCTTGTAACCCTAATTTCATCTCTATGTCTGACTTCTTCCTTCTCACTCTCTCTTCAAAGTCATTTTCCTTGTAATTTATGAATAATCATTTACATATCTTTCTCTGATTCTTCTCTTAATTTTCGTCTGCAAATCCTCAATCAGATTCTCTTTCCCAAGCTTTAAATTCTCTTTAATTGTTCTTCATCCCTTGTTCAACCTATAAATCCCTTGTTGATCAGCCATGGGTGTTGCCGTTCTAAAACCAGAAGATTGTCTAAAGCTTCCGCTCCCTAATCCCTTGAAGCAACCGAAAAACCGAGTTCCAAATCCTGCCCGAACTAACCGGGCACAACCCAACCGTAAGAAGAGATCTCCGAACACCTCCCCTCCATCTCGTCCCACCGTGGACCCCAAAGTTCCGGCCAAAAATCTCGTGATGGGTCAAGTCAAGATCCTCAAACGCGGCGAAGATTTAAAAAAATCGACGCCGGAAAAGTCTGTTAGTTTGGAAAAGGAAAACGTCGGTGTAGATCTGGGTTCCACTAACCGTTTAGGTCCAGATCCCGGGTCTGTTCCAACCCAGATCCGCCTTACTGAGTCAAACAGCAACAGCAACAAGGTCGTTGCAGCCGCTTTTTATGCTGGGTCGGCCTTTATAACATCGCCTCCGCCGAGTTCGGTGCCCATGCCGGCTTTTTTCACGAAGAAGAGTAGCGTTGCCGTGAAGAACGATGATGCTACAAGTGATTTGAGGAGGATATTAAGGCTGGATTAGTAGCTAACAGCGACGAAACGTGGGCTGATGCTGGAATTAATCTGTTGCTGTTTGCTGATAACACTCGTTTGGGTTCTCTAATTTTCGATCATCCCTTATTTTTTCAAGGGGAAAAAATCGAAATAAGCTAACTCAAAAATGTAGGTTTTTAGTCTTCCTAATCAAAGTTCCTCCGCTGTATAGTTTTTATGTTACGTCGTTTGCTTTTATACGTAGGGTATCTCCTGGGTTTCTGCTGTCTCGTTTTCTTCTTCTTTCTTCGTTAATTTGCTGATGGGTAAAATTTCATTTCCTTTTTACTAGTGTTGGGTAATATATGTAAGGGTAGATTTGCTGGGTAGATGTGAACTAGTGTTATTGTGTGAAAAAAAAATATATATGTAAGGGTATATTGGCTGGGTTTGTGTTTGAACTAGTGTTATTGTGTTAGGATGTGAAATCATGTAATTGATTTATGTATCCCTCCTGCTTATCAGTTGCATATGATGTAGTTGCCAGTTGATTTATGAGTAAAATTTCTAGTTGTTTCTTAGTGTTAAGCTGATGATTTTTCCCAATGATTGTTAAGCTTGTTCTGCCTGAAGAAGGAACCATTTCAGATTTTGGCCCAGGAAATGAATATTTCTGATACCAATTTTTTGGCAGAATCATGGGCTAAAGGCTGAATTGATAATATAGTGGTTATTGGGTACAAATTATCCGAGTTTAAAGCTTTTGTTAATTGAAAGGAATTGCTAGTATTTAAAGGGTTAACAAACAAATTCAGTCAACTGCTTTTTGTCCCGGTGGTGGTGGTAGTTCCATCCCTGTCTGTTGTCTTGGTCCACCTACTGAACCTCGTCTTGATTAATCAATTGAGACGGGGTAGTTAAGTTCTGGCCAAGGGTCAAACGAGCCTGCGGGACGTTGAGAACGAGAACAGGCAATTCTCATTTTGTCAACACGCTCCGAAGTCCAAAACCGTGCAAGACTGGAAATGTCATGTTCAAAGGGATGAGCAAGATCCTGGAAACTTACACTTGACGGTACATTACGAAAACCCGAAACGAGCCTAATAGTCAGAATATAGAAATGTTCTGGAAGGAAACTAAGCCGGTATCAGCAAGATCCTGGAAACTTACCCTTTACGGTACATTACCAGAACCCAAACCGGCATAACAGTAAGAAAATAGAAATGTTTTTGAGAGGAAACTGAGCTGGTTGATGAGGTCCAGATGGTGATGCCCCGTCCGGCTTCTCCGGTTTACAGCAAGGAGACGGGTCCGTCTCAGGGTCTCAGACTTTCTTAGACAGACAGGGCAACGCTTCCTTGGGCTGTATTAGGCCATTATGGTTTCATGACTATCCTTTTCTGTATGTCGGGGCCAAAGCCCCAAGGTGAATTGGGAGGGAGGCTACCTTACCTTGGATTCTACTGGGAGCAAGATATTTGCTATAAATAAATAAACAGTAAAAGAAAACGTTATGGACAGTCGTGGGCAGGATACAGTCCCTCGCTTTCATCCTGAAATAAAAAAAACAGAGGAGAGTTTGAAATTTACATTCACCCAGATTGACGTTCGATGAGGACAAAAAGGTGTCCATGTCAAGGACTCCAAAGTCGCATAGAGACCAACAAACCTCAACCTAAAAGCAAGGTCTAGTGGATTACTTAAAACCCCATTTTCTGACAAATATGGACTAAAGCAAGCATCCTTAGCTCTGCTTCTTTTCTTAAAGGTGGGTGGGGGGGAAGAGGGTATTGTCTCATTATCTATGCTGTATATAAAACCAAACATGCTGTCCAGGAAATGGAGATGGTTGGTGTCTTGCAATTTAATCCTTAAACCAGAATGTCACACAGACCAAGCTGCAAGTGGAGGTTCCCTCAGTTGTTCTTTTAATATGCTATCTTGTCCTGCTTCATCAAACCGGGCCACCTCCAGTGTACCCAACATCCAATTGTACATAAAAAACAGTGTAGAAATTTGTTCAATTTTTTTACAAGTTCTTTTTACCAGGCATAAAGGTGAGGGCTTAGCCAAGTTACCTGTTCAGCCATTACTTCATTTCTTTTTGGACTGTAAACTATTAAATGATTGTTCTGGGGTTTGCATTTATTATTAAAGATCATCATCAGATCGATTTGTTCTTTTTCTTTTGTTTTCTGATCATGATTTTCACTGTCCAGGTTTAGAAGCATCCAACATATGCCTGATGCAATGTGCAGGAAAAGTTGAGATTTACACCCATTCAAAAATTTTACAGAGAAAAAAAAAAATCATAGCCTTTGGTCCCGGAAACCGGTTTCTTTTATTGCTGAATTGATTGAACTATATCTATAATTTAACATTCACCAATTTTGGCAGGGGCTAAGTTTTGCAAGTGGGTGGCTAACTGGCTTAATGGCAATGGCAGAGTTACTCTCTGGTAATGTTTTTATTCCATGGATCCTCAAAGGCCAAAGCTATACATAAATGCACAGATAGGAAGGAAAGCAATGTCTGAGAAGGCTGATCCGTAATGAGCCAGTAAGGGGTCATGGATGAGGTGACCTCAATAATGGTCCAAAACTGCAGGGTTTGGTTCTTCATTTTCTGGGTTTACCTACTGCATTTTTGTTCTTCCCACCTAATGAATCACTCTCAACTACTACTAAATTTATGGTTTTTGTTTAGAGATGGGTTTCACTTCATTGGATAACATTCTCCTTGAATTTTTGCCATTTTGTTACCTTCTGTTAAGAAATTTCTAAAAGAGAAACTTACATGCATTGACACTCTTCAATTACATTTCAAGTTTCTTAGTTCCCAAATGTCAGTTTTTAAACTAACTTGCAATGTGTTGTTTGTTTTGAGGTAATCAATCTCACGAGTTTATCTCACAAATGACGTTTCATAAATTGAAAATATTATAACCACTTAAATATCTAATTATATTTTAATACAATTTCCCTGGATCGTGATACTAAACATCGTCCTAAGGTGATAGATTGAATAAAAGAACAACAAGAAGAAGAAAAAAAAAGATTGGGCCTTTTAATTGGATCATTAGGCTAAGGAAGTTAGAAAATGGTCTCCTTTCTCCCCACGGCCTTACCCTAGTCTTCTTGGGTTTTGCTCTTCCTCTCCCCAATCTCATATTGTAATTTTCTAAAAAGCTAACCAATTTATTTAACTTACAATGCCATTGAATTCCAGAGAAATTTATTTGCATACATTGCATTCATGCTACGGTAAGAATTAATAGTCTACCTAACACATTTTTATAAATATAATTTGCACAAACAGAAGAGAGGGGGCAGCAATGAATGCAAGCAAAGCTAAAAGAATAGGCTTAATTAATAATAAAAACCATTAAACGATATCTATTTACGTAACTAAATTTTTATTTTTCATTTAAATCTACACTATCTTTAATTTTAATGAAAGATTAACAATTGTCGATCCCAATATTAATCAACATTTATTGTATACTTACCTTGATGACGTGCCACATAATCTCTTAACCATATCGACAATCTCGTGTACAGAAAATGATAATTATTTCATATCCTACAAATCAAGAATAATTGGTAAAAAAAATTTACTTCTACTCAGATAATTTAATAGTAAAAAGAATCAACAGTAATAATCACTGTAATAACGTTGAAGAAACAAAAGAAAGAGAGAAAAAAAAAAGCAGGTGCAACGGTGGCGTTTGGAGGATTAAAACTCTCTAATCCAATCCACTTTGACGAGGCCGACAGACAGTACCCTAAAACAAAGAACTAAAAAAAGTGAGAAGAGAGCGCAGGCAGAGACTTGCACTCGCCGAAAGGCAGTCTTGTCAGCCACGCTAAGCCCAACCTTAGCCTTCCCCTTCTCCCTAATCATCATTATTCTTTTTCTTTCCTCCACCGGTGCCGTTTCACCCTTTCCAATTTTGCGTTTTTATTAATATCTACAAAAAAGGACAAAATACAAAATCTAGTATTTTCTTATTTAAGATAATTAAAATCCCTTTTTTTTTGTTCATTACACATCCAACAATCAGTAATAATTTTCCATATATATGTATCATACAAGTAGTTATTTATTATTAATAATTAAAAATTTTTATATTTATATTTGATATATTATCAGGATACATTTTTATAAGTAAACAATTGCATCTCATTGCCCACCAAAAATTATTGCTAATAAATATATTAGTATTAATAATAATCGAAATAAAGTCATACCCCATACGTACATGTGACAAAAAAAAAGAAAAACTATTAAGAAAAACCCCTGAAAATTTCACAGTAGCAAGTAAGAATTTAGTAACGGTTTGTGAATGTAAGAGAATTTATTTATTTTTAATTAATTAAGGAAATCCAATTAGTATCGTGAATAGGAGATTAGATTCCGAGGATGCAATTGATGACATTTTCAGGAAATAAAATATATAAAATTAAATAATAAATAAAATTAATTAAAAATTTTTATTTTGATATATAATTAACATTTAAAATCTATTAAGTTGATCAACATAAGTTATGATCTTATTTTACTTTAGAGTACAGTTGATTTCGAATATTTTAATAAAAATTTGATTAATTTAATTTTTTAAAACTTTAAAATAAAGCTCGTCCTCAGATACACTAATACTAAGTACTAGAAAAAGAAAGAAAGAAGATAGATTTAGATTAGAAGGTAATAGAAGCAAGAAGAGGTAATTGCCTCCTATTGCATTTTAATTGCAAGTACTATTTTATTTTCATATATATATATATATATATATAATTAACTCTTATCATCAGAAGACATTTCCAAACAAGAAAAAAAAAAAAAGAAAGAAAGAAGGGCAATGAATCGGCAGTGGTGGGTTTATCAGTTTCCGCAACCCTAGAAGCCAAAAACAAATGAAACCCTGTCAGTGCCACATGTCATCTCTGGACCCCACCATTTTTCTCATCTTGAAAAGAAAAATTAAAGGTCAGAGTCAGACCCCCCACACACATATCACCCTCCCTTCTCTCCCGATCCTTTTGCCCAACGCGAGAGAGAGAGAGAGAGAGGGGGGAAAGTGCTCGTTTATATAAGAAAACGAGAAACCAAACCGAATAACTGGAATCTACTCCACCACACAAACAACTTTCAAAAATATTTACTAATTAATTAAATAAATGTTATTTGTTTTTTATTTTAAGAGAGAAAAAAAAGTGAAAGAAAAGAAGAAAAGAGAAGAAAAGACACCCTCGTATATATACATTGCTCACACCTCATCTCCGTCACTTTTACACATTTTTAACTTTTTTCTCTCATTCCTCGCCACCCCTCCCTCTCCCTACCCTTTCCCCATATCTTCTCACTTCTCTCTTGCAAACCCCATATATTCTTTTTATCAACATCTGGGGCTCTTTTTTTTTCTTTCTTTCCTTTGTTTTCGTCGGTTGGTGGTGGAGGTGGTGTACGATGATGATGACGATGGTGAAAGATGAGTGGGTTCGGGCGGCGATGACAGATGACAACGTGGTGGTGGAGCTTCTGGTGAGGCTGAAACAAGCGCAAGCAGTACCATCGGCTCCGAAATCTGCGGTGGCTGCACTTAGATGGGGGATGCGGCAGCCGAGGTCTAAGTCCATGTCGATGCGATGCGACGCCAAGAAAGATGGGGATTTCAACGTCGGTACCAGAGGTAGCCCCACCACGCCTCTTTCTTGGAGCGGCGGAGGCGGCGCCGCCTCTCCTTCCACCGCCGGTGGCTTCGAAGAGACCAGTAGACACGCCCTTCGCTCTCCTCCAGCTGCACCTTCCAGATCCAAGGTTTCTTTTTCACTTACTCTCTCTCACTCTCTCTCTCTCTCCGTCTGTCTGAGATAAGGAGCTGGTCTTTCGATGTGTCATACTTGGGTTGGAGTTGACGGAAATGTCCCCGTCTGGCATGTAAAAATTACGTGACCACCACTGTTCTTCGGATTTGAAGAAGTGGTTTTGGTTCTGGCTTTGTCTTTGTTTTATCGTTTGTGTCCCGTCGACGAGACATTCTTGTCTAACTTCTTATACACCCTTTTTCTTCTTTCCTAATCCTCAGGTCAAATGACCATCTAACCCCTTTTTAATCTTCTTTATTTACACTTATTTCTTTTCGTGTCACGTAAAATTTATGCTCGGTTTTCCTCGATTGCATGGATTTCTCCATATCCAGCTGACGAAAATGCCCTTTAAAAAATTTCCCGAAGGTCAAATCTGCCCATTTTTACGGTTTTTCTCATCATCTTCGAACTGAAAGGTTTTTATGGGTTCGATCTCTCCGACCATCGGTTTCTGACAGGATAATAGTAATAAAAACAGCAACAAGTGTCAACCTTTTTATGTTTGGACTAAAATGCCCTGGTGCTTTTAAGGGTTTTACGTTTTTCACGTGAGGTCAGCACCCATACGCAGATTGGAAGCGCCTCACGTTTTCTTCTCGCCTCTTTTCCGGTCACCTGTCATTCTTTTGTTGGCTTTTTTTAGATTTACCAAATCGCCCTTCCAAAACCACACCCCCCTTAGATTCTACTTACCAGGAAGTCCAGTACGCTTTTCAGTAAAAGGACAATTTCGTCAGGCAAAAAAAATTCACTGGGGCCCATCCCCCACCGTAAGAAGCAAGGAAGCTTCCCGTAGAGGATCCCAGGGTATTTTGGTCATGACGTGAAACCAGTTTGATAGGTGGGGTCCAGTAAAAGGAGGGGCTGTAGGTCTGCGTTCTTTCGGTTTGGTGTAATGTTGTTGATGATCAAGGGAGAGAGCGATTATCAGGTGTGACGCGGGTGCAATCCAATTTGGTGGGTCTTCCCCCTCCCATCGCTATCTGTAACTGTACTTGTATTCGCATCGGTTTTTCCCGTGTTTATCTACTCTTTTACGACCCTCACCTTTTTCCGGGATTGGGATATCTTTTAG
Organism: Theobroma cacao; assembly: GCF_053813885.1. NCBI lineage: Eukaryota > Viridiplantae > Streptophyta > Magnoliopsida > Malvales > Malvaceae > Theobroma > Theobroma cacao. Next base: position 1,041,046 of record NC_142647.1, read on the forward strand.
TGTCTGGGTCCCACAATGTCCAACATTTATGATTGGGGATCGGATCGACCATGGACCGTCTGATTTGGAAAAAAAATGAAAATAGTGGTGAAAAAACTTGAAATTGGGAGGTGAGAATTTTAATTAGGTGTTGGGGAGCTTAGGGTCATACAGCTAGTGACCCAATATCTGCCGGCCATGTCAGAAAGGATCACGTGGGAGTAGTCACGTGAGGTGAAGATCGGAATTAGAGGAGAGCTTAAATCATATGCTAACGTGCCTGTGAATATGACATGGCTTCTTCTTACTGGTTCACTTGGGTGAGAAGGAGCGGGCATTTGGCAATATTCAATTCCGTGCCCTTCCACCACTCAGATTGTCAGCTGTCCCCTACTTGGAGCGCTTTCAAAGGTTTACATGTTTTTTGGTTGTGACCTTGTGAGAGTGCCATCTCATTTTTCTTTTCCCATTTTTTTTAGTTTTAATAATAATGTTAATAAAAAATGGTCTGTGTAAATGTGACGTGTGAGTCAGCTTCTGTTAAGTATTTATGGCAATTTGGATAATGTCAATGCATGCATGTGTTTGAGTTTCATTAGATGGGACCCCAACCTTTAACTTTTAGTTTGAGTGTTCATCCACTTTGGATTTTTACTCCTTTCTTTATGTTTATTGATTTATGATTTGGCTGATGGATGTTGCAGGGCACTGCTGCTGCTAATGAAACCACTAGCACATCCACCAAGAGGACAAGAAGGAAGAAGGTAAAAAATTTAGTTTGATCTTCACTCGGAAATGTTTTATTGAGAAAATTCTGATGATGATTCATGGGTTTCTAATCTGGTATTGATTGTTGTCATTTTTTCAGACATTTGCTGAACTTAAGGAGGAGGAGACTCTGCTTTTGAAGGAAAGGGTTTATTTGAAAAAGGTGTGTTTGAGTTTGAGGGTTCTTCATCCATCATGTGCCTTCTTGACTGTGGTCAGTTAATCTTACAGTCATCTTCTATTCATTGAACAGGAGATTGCATCCATGCGTGCTACTTGTAAAGAACAGAGAGTCAGGAATGAGAACTTGAAAAGAATCAAGGTGAGCTAGACTAACTTTGATGCACTAAGTTGACATGATTAGTATAGATTCATTAATCAATATCTTACGAAAAGATAGGTTTAATGATGGAAATGTGAACTTACTTGTATTGCAGCTTGATTTGAACTTCCATACTGCAAAGAACTCGAGTTTAATTGTTGATGAACCGGAGGAGAAAGTACCTTGTAGTAAATTTTGCCAGAGAGTACCCTCTTCTCTTGACTACATTCCCACGACCACCTTGCCATCACATTCCCTGGATGATCGAAAGCCACTGTTAGATTCTTGCGATGCAGGGAAGGCTGATTCTAGTGGGGACAGTTATTTCTTACTGCCTGATCTAAATATGATGCCTGCTGAAGATGATTCCGGCACCGAAATGTTATATGGGACTAGCTGAGAAAAGATGAGCTGACTACTTTACCTCTTCTCGCAGCCAAAGGGTGTGAGAAAGTGGAGGGGTTTTACTGGAACAATGGTGACACTGGCCAAGGAGCTTATTTGCTGATGTAACTAATACCAAAACTCCGGCCAGGCAAACAGATTTAACAGTTTTAAGTTGCTCCAGTTGCCAACACTCGAAAGGTTTACCGAGATGAATTTTGAGGGTAGTGTAGAAATCCCTTTAGCCTGTAGATGGTGTAGAGATTCTTGTCATGGGTTGCAGCAGGTTTCCTACATTGCTCCGGAATTCGTTGGGGTAAACCCTCATTACTTCTCGTTTCGGAATTATGTAGAAAATAATTGCGATTCTTTGTAGGTACAAATCCCACGATGGCCTCTCTGTGTAAGCTTCTCGAAAACTAATTTTCACAAGTTTTGTTGTTAGAAACTCGGCTTCCAGTACCCCCCTTTACCAAATTATTCTGTAAACTTGAGGGAGGAATTTCGGAAAAGGACTTTCCAACAATCTTTGATACTGTTTCCTTACAGCCTAAGTTACTAGTGAAATTTCTTTTATGGACCCATTCAACCATTTATATATATATATGCCTTAGAATCACAATTCAGTGCGAGAGGTGTTGATCCACCACCGGAATGACGGTCAAAGGTAGAAAAGGGTAGGCAAGCCGTTTCCGGGATGTTTCTTTTGACGAGGTAAAAGGTACTGATACTATGTTGGGAAAAGAATTCTCCCCTTTAGCTTTTATATCTCGATTCCCGATCCTGGCGGAAAAGGGCGGCAGATGGAAACCTTCATTGCAAGCAAAACAAGGAGCTTTATAATAATTAAACACAGCTAAAGTTTAAGAGTATTATGTCATAAAATATTTTTAAAATTATGTATAAATAAAAATAATAATATTTGATTTATTGATAATAATATGATATAACAAATATAGAGTTAGAAAATATGTAATTAATTTATCGAAATAAAATTATGACACCTGTTTTTTATTTAAGCACTTTGGATATAACGGTGAAGGACGGCCCTAAATAGAGGAAAAGGTTTTTGGCCTAATAGATTCAAATATTGAATCCAATCTAGCTAGAGAAGTATAGCTTCGGTACCAACTAGCCAAGAAAAGGAGTTAATCAAAGCACTCTACATGGATGATGCTGTAGATTATAAGACCTTAATTTATCTTTAATGCATGGTTCTGAGAGAACAAATCCAAATTCCAAAATCATGTTTTTTTTAATTATCATCTAATATATTATTGATGGAATTTTTAAATTCTACAAACAAAATTAATGTGATAAATAAGAATCTAGGAATGAATTCAAAAGTCATCAGATTAAAATTACGCAATGAATTTTGTTATAGAATAATTATCTACACGAATAAGTTTGATGTAGGGGAGACAACCATGAGGACAGATTTGATTTGATTAATCAGTCCTAACAAACTCAACATTTCACAGCAAAGAGATGGACCATCCTACCATGCCCCAGTAACTACTGAAAGAGACAAAGGTATCCCGACCGGTCTATGATGACTAATAAGGAATCCTACGATAAAACCATTTTTATCCATTTCGCATCAGGCACTAAGAGCACAAAAACACCTTACGCCAAAGGAATAAAGCAAAGCAAAAATACAAATTTAACTTAAGATTGAAACAATAATTTTTGAATTGGCTACACCTTCCTAATGTTTTAGAACTCTTAGTTGTTGTTTCGGGTTGTGGGGAATTTCCCCAATAAATGGCTTGAGCAAGAACAGTCAAGCATGCTGGACCGATGTCATGTTCGAATGTTTCAGTTTTTCTTCAACAAGTTCAATACAGCGGTACAAAACCAACTCAACCGGGTTCAGAGCACATACAGTGTCAATAGCAAGTTGATCATAATCGCTCTTATTCTCTGCCATCATGCCTGTCACAAGGGTTCGAAGAGGTAGGAGCCATTCGTTGTAGGCCTTTTGCAAATTGTTCTTGGACAGCACTCCAGTGTAGTTGGTTTTCCCTGTTCCATTTGCCACCAGGTCAAAAATAAAGAGCAATATGGATGATGACTGATGAAGCACCTTTAAAAACTCCACTGGCTTAGACAGTAAATATCATATTATAAAGAGGCCAAATCTTAGACGGTCAAACTGACCAGGAGCTGAGTCTTGGGACCGAGATCTATGAGAATAGTATTAATTCTACCCATGACTGAATTTAAATGTTTAACATGGACTTTGTTGATGGAGGGAGAAAGCTGGAATTAGTGAATGTGTTATAACTTTTCTAAAATCAAACTCCAGGGCCTTGACTCATTACATAAATACAAACACCAAACTTAGTAATAGCACATTACCACGGAAGTGCTATGCTAATATGCAGAAAACAAAGAGCACACACTGCAAGAAACATGAGCATCTAAAGCCTTAAGTTCTCATCTTCAATAAACCAGTAAACTAAGATTTACCTGCTGATTCTGTCATCAATACAAATCGGTACAAATTAAGGGCGGATAGAACCTGTAACACATCATAATGAATCTGTTACATACAGGAAATGCCTAGCGTGATAATGACACAAGAACCATTCAAGAAGACCTTAAAATGTGAAGCAATAGAAAAAAATACCACAATCCAAGCAAGACAATAATACAAGAACCATTGAAATGCTCTAAGGAAGATAACTCCAATAAGTTAAACATCAACAGGCAAAAGATGCAAAAGAAATACCGCATCGCCATTTTCTGGAAGGATTGGAGGTCCTCCATTCAGAGGCCTCAAAACTGACTCCACCAACTCAAGGATGCTTGTACTCCAAAATAATGTATTTTTACATGCTTTATCGTCAGCCCCTAGGACTTCATTTTTTCCTATTGACGTCCTCAGGGTACTTTCCATGTGCATTTCCCCTCTAACACAATCTAGAAGAATTGCAACCTACACAGAGTTGGAGGAACTACCTTAGGTAATGTATCTTCAACTATAATCACATCAAATAATAGTCATGTACACGGAATTTTACCATAGAGGAAGATTCGCTCTTTTCAATTAGAGCTTTTAAAATGTCAAATCTCTGAGAATTTGGAATATCAGCCAAAACCTGGTATTTAGTATCAAATCAGTATGAACCCTAAAAGCATTTGTAGATAACTGAAGATATGAACTTGATAAGATAATAAATTTCAACATATTGAGGTAGATTGACAGAGGAACCATAATATACAAAATCCTAACCCTTTTAAGCGCTTCAAAGGCATTTTTCCTTAGCACTGTGTCAGATGCATATATGATAATCATTGTAATAGCCTGCAATGTTCATTTTGGCCATCAGAACAAGAGAGTGCAAAGGAGGATGTATAAAAACAAGATGGAAGGAGACTACCTGCAACGCAGAAAAAAGGCTAGTCATGTAAAGAGAGCAATCGTTATGTTCATCATCTAACGTCTTGGAGTTATTTCCATTTGTTATATCAAGCAAGAAATCAACAGCATGTCTCTTAAATTCCCATGGAAGATCAACAGATGAGAATATGTGCTTTAACATGCCGATTGCTTGCCACCTTTTGGTCTGGATAATTTGAAGTTCTCCCTTAACAGCACTCAAATCCTCCTTCGCAACCTGAGCAACTTCATCGCACATTTGGGCCCAAATCACTGCATCAATAAACAACAAAAATTCTGTGCATGTCAAAGAAATAGGCAATGTTTTCTGTAACTGATGATGTCAGATGAGGAAAAAAGATCAACAAAATGAGGATATTTTGTATATGCAAAACACAAACCTGAAATTGATGCACCAAGATAGACATGGGATGAAAAAAACATACTATCATCTTCGTTCTCTGTGCATCTCATAATTATGCATCAAACAAAACGTGTTAGAGAAATAATAAGAACAAAAGAAGGTGGAGATCTTAATTTAATCTTGTAATCCTTTAGGAAACAATTATGAAGGAAATTAACTCAGCAACTCATGAACTGTACCTCCAATAACAATGCCAGATATTTTGTCAACATCTGACCCAGTTATCAAACCACAATAGGACAAACCACAATATGGAAGGAAGCATGCCAATCGCACTGCAAAGGGAAGATGATTTGAAGAATTACATCTACTGCTAACTGAAACCAATGCCTGCACATCAAGGATGTATCTTAAAACCAACAAAAACAAACAAATACATGATTTGATAAAACTAAAAAAAATTCAAGAGATCAAGAATGGAAGTCAACCAATCCCAAAAAGACAAGTAGATTTAAAAACAAGGTGACTATTGGAAATTAAATCACTTGTAGATCTACTGAAACAATAAACACCCAACCTAGAACTTTGGTTCAACATAAGAGCACCAACCAAGATTTGCAGAACGTATAGACCAAGTAGAGCTTGAAGCTTTTCATTTACTCCAGCCTCCTATTATAAGGAATAGCAAAGAATTATCAGGAACTAACAGAGAAACACATCAAGAATTTCAAAAATGGCCTAACATGAAGTCAAGTATTGCAGACCAGTTTTGTAGAAACCACTTGTATAGAGTGACCAATGTCGACAGCTCTGTCAAACAAAGTCTCCAGTTCTGAATCTTCATAGTCTGATTCTGAAGAAATGGTGTTCACAACTTTAACAACAACCGGAACTGCGACTTTAATTTGTTCAAAATGGCGCCTTTGAATGGAAAGAAATACTGAAACAAGAACACGAATATTCATGAATATTCAAACAAATAGATTCAGTAAAGAAAATCACTCTTGAATTTTTCAGATGACTATGATTGATTACCTTTTGAAAGTCCACTTAAAAGAGGAGAAACATAAACAGAAGCTTTGACTGTCTTATTTGGGGAATCTAACGCCTGATCCATTAAAATTCAAAAATCAACAAATACTTGTGACCATTAATTCATAGAAAATTTAAAAGAATGCAATTTAAATACACAGACCTCGCAAAGAATCGAAAGCATATCGCGAGGACTGCATGTCTGTATGAAGCGATCAATGATGTTATCAGCAATCTCCAAACACTTAAGCGAAACTCCTGAAAATTTTGAAACTGACTTTGGCAACTCAAACGAAAGCGCATCGAAAACCTCCTGTGAAATGATCCATAAATTTCATAAGTAAGCTTAATATAAGAACAAAAACATTAGTAAACACTTGATCACGTAAAATGATGCGATAAAAACCTGATCCAGAGAAGGCGAGCACAAAAAATTATAAGTTTCAGAGAGAATTTCGAGCGCATTGGCGCTTGCATCTTCGTTTTCTGGCTCCGAAATGGCGGCGTCTGATAAGGAATCGAGGAAGTTGACGAGCTCCGCGACTGAGGTTTGAGATTGACCAAGGTCTCCTCCGCCGTCGATTGACTACGAAAATGAATATGGATGGAAATTTAACTATTCTCGACAAAACGAATTGGATGAGAGGCTTGCTTCGTGCTTACCTCGGAGCAGGAAGTTAGAATCTGTTGGAGCTGAAGAAGGAGAGGATTAGCAGAAGAGGATCTGTCAAGCTCCGTCTTCTCTGCTGACATGGTGTCCTTGATACGCTGCGTTTCACGGCCTCTAAACACTCGACTCTTCGCCTGAAGTGTGTCTGCTCTCGATGGCGCCGGGCTCTGTTTCCTTTTGCCGCTAAGATTTTTTGCGAATCTGCCTCTCAGGAAATGGAAAAGGAAGTTGCTGGTTCACTTTATATATTTGAAATTTGAAATTTTTGGTTCTTCTTTTTCTCCTCTTTTTTGTACTAATAAAATTTTGGCAGCCGAAAGAAATTTAATTCAATGGAAAAGAAGATTATGGTTTTCTAATCTCGAATTTTACTTTAATCTTTCATTCGTTTTTAATTTTTTTTTATTTTCGTGAAAATTAAGAAAAATATTATTTTGATATATTTTACATTAAAATTTGTTTTTTTATTTTACAAAATATAAATATATGATTTTTTAAAAAATATAAAAAATCATACATAAGAAAATGAACAAACAAATAAAACGGAAGGAATGATCATATGGTTGAATTTAACCGATGTTAATTAATAAATAATAAAAACAACTGAAATAATACTAATAGCTTATTTGTGGTTATGATTAAATTCCTTAAAAAGGGTTAAAAGTTTCAATTCTTATCCTAAGACTAATAATGATATTTAAATATTAATTAAATACATATATATATATATATATATATATATATATATATATCCTCAAGCATTTTAAAATTCAACTTTATTTTATTTTCATGCATGAGAAAGTTTATTAATTATTTGTTAAATTTTAAACAATAAACACATCATAGTAGAATTTGAAATTGATTGCAAAGTTTATGCATTCATAATACAATTGATTGCAAAGCTTTTGTCAATTTTGAATCGAAATTCTCATTTGCTAAAAGATATCAAAAAATTAAATTATCAAAATTGAAAATTTTTAATTATTCACATTTATTGTGAAGTCAATCAAACTAATGACTGAATGGTCACACATCATAAAGACCTACCTATAGGCCTTCATAATTTTGAACGTCCTCCCTTAAGAATTTTATGTTATATTTTTCAAATAAGTTAAAAATAAGTTACTTTAAAATGACGTAATCGTTTTTTATTAACTGTTTTTTCCTTATATGTATATAAAAAGAATCCTTATTTCAAGTTTTATATAGCATATAAAATATATGGTGTATTGCATAGAAATATATGAAAGTTTTGAGATTTAAATCACCATATTTGAAAATATTATATTACAAAATCTTTAATTTTAACATATGATTGATTCAATTGATTAGGTCTAAAGTTTATAAAAATCAAATTAATCAAATTATATTATAAATAATTGAATTGTTTGAAGTACATGAAAGAATCAGAATAATCAAAATAAAATTATGTCAATGAATTCAATTAATTATTTTGATTATAATTACTTCAATATTTTTATTAACAATTATTTAAAAAATAATAATTTACTCATATGCACTTTCTATAAGGATAAATTCCATCTATAAAAATACTTTAACAAATAAATAGGAGAAAAATATCCCTTTAACTTACATCAAGTAACAAATAGTGAAATAAATCTAACATAATATTTTAATACTGCATGTAATACAAATCAACTTAAAGAAAATATACCAATTTAAGAGAAACAAATTCAACAAACATTTTCAACAAATTACATCAATAATATCATGAATTTTAAAAATATAAAAACTTTAAAATATATATTATTTATAGTCAATTTGTGGGCATTTATAAATTTTGGATATAAAAAACCACTAAAATTGATTGAAATATTTAAAATTTCTAATCCAAATCGAAATAATCAATCTGAATTAACTAATTCAATCAATTATTTCAGTTTGATTGATTAAAATCTTCTCAACCTTATAAATAATTAATTGAAATGGTGTCCTTCATAAATTTTTTGAAAAATCTTGAAGTAATTTAATTAATTATATGTAGTAATAAGATAATGTCGATCAAATTTTAAAGAAGGATTTCATTTATTTATGTTTAGAGAGTCGATGAGATCTTAACGACCAAAACGAGTTCAGTTAACCCACCCGAGACAACGGTCCCATTTCTCAACCTGCTTTTTACTCTGCCACCCGATTCGGATGCTCCTAATCTGATACGCCCGCCTCCACGCTACAATCTCTACGCCTCCCTCTCCCTGACGGTCCGGTCTCACCGAAATGGAACCCGACGTGAGCATCGAGACCTCCTGCATGATCCGGATCGCCGTCCTTCCGATCGGCGATGTCCCTCCTCCTCTCCTGCGGGACTACCACTCCATGCTGCTGCGTCACCACGCGATCCCTCTCTCGACGATCAGCTCCTTCTACACGGAACATCAGAAATCCCCTTTCGCTCACCAGCCTTGGGACTCGGGCTCGCTCCGGTTCAAATTCGTGTTGGGCGGGGCTCCACCCAGCCCGTGGGAAGATTTCCAGTCCAACCGCAAGATCCTTGCCGTGATCGGCATCTGCCACTGCCCTTCCTCGCCAGATCTCGATTTCGTCATCGATCAATTCAATGCCGCCTGCAAAGGTTACACCTCTGCTCTCGTTGAACGCTGCTTCGCCTTTTGTCCTGGCGATTCTCAAGTGAGTTCTCAGAATTAGGGTTTTTTCTGTTTACTTTATTAAATCAGATGCTAATGTGCTGCTATATGATTAAGATTATTATTAGTTATAGTTATTGGCAATTAGCTGGAGGAATGCTGTGATTCGTGTTTCTCAAACCTTTTCAATTTATTCAATATTTGTTTGTTTTAACAAAGTAAATAATATCAAGCTTTTGTGAATTTCATGGTCTGATTCCTTAATTTTCTGCTGCAGCTGGAAGATGGTAAGAAGAGGGAGAACTTGGTTTTGTTTCCTCCTTCTGACCGTGCAACGCAGGAGTTTCACTTGCAGACAATGATGCAGGATATCGCTGCTTCATTGTTGATGGAATTTGAGAAGTGGGTTCTTCAAGCAGAATCTGCTGGAACTATTTTGAAGACACCTTTAGATTCTCAAGCTACTCTTAGCTCAGAGGAGGTTTATGTTTAGGTGTCCTAAGCTTTTTAATCTGTATTTTATTGTATGAAAGCATTTATTTATTGTTGGACAGTGTGATTTTTGGAATCTTCTACTTAATCAGTTTGTTTTGATAAAAATGTCAATGCAGGTGATCAAGGCCAAAAAGAGAAGACTTGCCCGTGCACAGAAGACAATAGGGGATTACTGTTTGTTAGCAGGATCACCTGTTGATGCAAATGCTCATTATTCAACTGCACTTGAACTAGCAAGGTTGACTGCTGATTACTTCTGGTATGCTGGGGCATTGGAGGGCAGTGTTTGTGCCATACTGGTAATTGTGGCCTCTGAACCAAGCACATCTGCTATTTATGATGTTTGTTTGGATCCTTAAAAGTGATTAGGTTACTTACAATACATACATGTGCATGAAAAAACAAATGGATAAGGCCTCACTATTTTTGAAATTCATTGTAAATGTTTGCTTTCTTACAAATATAATTAATGAATAGATATATTTACAATGAGGCCTATCTACAACATCTCTGAATCTTTATATCATATTAGTGTTGTGGCTCACATCCAGTTATGGCCACTGCCAATTTTAGTGACTAGCATTGGCTTTCAGGATTTATCGCATGTTTAGAGACCAAAAATTTCCTCCTTCATTTGCATCTCTTTTTTTTTTTTTGGCCAGAGGGGGGGGGGGGGGGGGGGGGGGGGGGGTGTTGTTCAGATGTATTTGAATTACACTCTTCTAACTTTTTCCATCCTAATGGCAAGTTTGCTGGTGATAATATAGAACAAACACATTGAACAACTGATCTGCACATATGTATTTATTCATCTATGTATGTATTTACTTATTTGTCTTGTCATCAGGTTGATCGTATGGGCCAGAAGGATTCAGTTGTAGAGGATGAGGTTAGGTATCGTTACAATAGTGTCATCGTGCATTATAGGAAATCCTTCATACAAGACAATGCTCAAAGGTATATGATGTCTTTTTCTTTTTCTTTGTTCATTTCTGTTGATGCATCTTGTTTCAGTAAATTCAATTGCCAATATTTGTAGAATGCTCTTGGCATCTGCTCTCTATCTTCCTTCTTTGAAGTTATGTTTATGTTTGTGTTATAGCCTTTTTCATCTTAATTTTCTATGAAGCAAAAATGATGCACCTTAGTTTTGTCAGTCTAATCTTGTGAATCACAACCTAAAGTGTTTGATTTAGGTGCTTTTTTTTTCTTAAAAAAAACAAGAGTGAAATTAATCTTTCCGTCTTTAACCTTATGAGAACTAACTTTAATATTTTTTAAATGCAGAGTCTCACCTCTTACTTTTGAACTTGAAGCTACCTTGAAATTGGCAAGGTTTCTATGCAGGTATGTTTCAATGCATTATGCCATTATGATCTCATTGAGTTTGCTTGTAAATAACATGTGAATATTTCCTTAGTATTCTTGAGATCAATTTTTGGGAGATGACAAGTTTATGGGATATATTAGAATTGTCTTGTTATATTGGCAATGTGGATGTATTATGTTCTTTTAATTTTTTTTATTTTACTCATTTACTCTTGTTTTATATCTGATAGCTGATATTTATGTCATTTTATGAAAACAGAATAAGATATAAGGAACTTTTAACTCTGGTCCTGTCCAAAATTCCAAGTTCTTGTACATAGTGTTCTGTGTTAAGCATTCTGTTCAATATACTCTCTTAAAAGAATTTTCATTTTTAATCTTTGTGGTTATTGTAGGAGAGACCTGGCTAAGGAGGTAGTGGAATTGTTAACCAGTGCTGCTGATGGTGCAAAATCTTTGATTGATGCCAGTGACAGACTCATATTATATGTTGAAATAGCTCGTTTATTTGGTACTCTTGGTTATCAACGAAAAGCTGCCTTCTTCTCAAGGCAGGTAGCTCAGTTGTACCTACAACAAGAAAATAGATTGGCTGCTATTAGTGCCATGCAAGTCTTGGCAATGACCACCAAAGCATATCGTGTTCAGAGTAGAGCGTCCATATCAAGACATCCACTTTCCAATGTGAGTATAGAAGTATGGAGGGAACTATGTAGCGCATTATTTATCTGTTTCTTGAAACTTTTTTTATAAAGACACCCCAATCTAATTGAAATTCGTTCTCTCTTAGTAAATTATCCTATTATAATAAGCATTGCTACTTTTCTTTCTTTTATGACAGGAAACTGAATCAGGTCATGCTGATGGTGGGAAAATGCATCACCAGTCAGTAGTTTCATTGTTTGAGTCTCAATGGAGCACCTTGCAGATGGTTGTGCTGAGAGAGATACTACTATCTGCTGTTCGTGCAGGAGATCCTCTTGCTGCCTGGAGTGCAGCAGCAAGGCTACTAAGATCTTACTACCCTCTAATTACACCTGCTGGTCAAAATGGCCTTGCTAGTGCACTGTCAAATTCAGCTGAAAGGTTACCTTCAGGAACTCGATGTGCTGATCCTGCCTTGCCTTTCATAAGGTTTGTCTCACTGCTTTTAATTCATCTAGATTTTGGAGGCAGAATTTAAACTCATTCCTTTAATGGTTATTGTTCTTGTGCTGCACTTAATATGGAGACTATGTAGTCTCTTAGGTTTTGCATAGTATCCCCTTGTATCAAGAGGTTCTTTTGCAAAAGTCCCAGTACAGTTGACTTCCATGTTCCTTTATACCTTGGTATTCAGGGATGTTAATGGTTGTTTGTTATTGCAGGTTATATTCTTTTCCTCTCCATCCCTCACAAATGGACATTGTGAAACGCAATCCAGCAAGAGAAGATTGGTGGGCAGGATCTGCTCCTTCAGGACCTTTTATCTATACACCATTCAGCAAGGGAGAGCCAAATGATAATAGCAAGCAAGATCTAATTTGGATTGTTGGGGAACCGGTGCAGGTCTTGGTGGAGTTGGCTAACCCTTGTGGATTTGATTTAAAGGTTGATAGCATCTATCTCTCAGTGCAGTCAGGGAATTTTGATTCTTTTCCCCTTAGTGTGGATCTCCCACCTAATTCATCCCAGGTGATCATGTTATCTGGAATCCCGACATCTGTTGGGCCAGTGGTGATTCCAGGATGTACTGTTCATTGTTTTGGTGTAATTACTGAACACCTTTTTAGGGATGTTGATAATTTGCTTCTTGGAGCAGCACAAGGACTTGTACTTTCTGACCCTTTCCGATGCTGTGGTTCGCCAAGGTTGAGAAATGTATCTGTACCAAATATTTCTGTGGTACCTCCATTGCCATTGCTAGTGTCACATGTTGTAGGTGGTGATGGTGCCGTCGTTCTATATGAAGGTGAAATTCGAGATGTATGGATAAATCTAGCTAATGCTGGCACGGTTCCAGTTGAGCAAGCGCACATTTCACTGTCTGGGAGAAACCAAGATTCTGTCATCTCAATTGCGTATGAAACATTAAAATCTGCTCTTCCATTGAAACCTGGTGCAGAAGTGACCTTACCTGTGACCTTGAAAGCCTGGCGACTTGGCCTGGGGGAGAGTGATACTGCAGCTGGTAAGAGTGCCTCTGGTAGCACGGGTAGAAATGTGAAGGATGGAAGCAGCCCCTCATTGTTGATCCATTATGCAGGTATCTTTTGTAAAATTTATACAGTGCAACCACTCACCCAATGTCTCACATCACTTTCAAGCATTTAACTTTCTTATTTTCCTTATGTTGCTGATAACCCTTTGACGCATTTACTGCAATATTGTGGAATTTCCATTACCTTTGTTAAAGGATTGCTGTTGTATTATGGGATTGGATTAAATGATCGTCTATGACTTCCCTCATAAGGTAGTAAGACTGTATAACTAGTGCTGGCAGCTATTAAACATATCAAAGCCCATTTGTTGTAGCTAATTATGCACAATTATAATTTCAAAAATTGAGTACTTTTTGAACTTTTCATAATTGATTATTAAAACTGATAAATAAGTTCATTCGTTAAGGTGGAGTCATATCCATTAAGAACAACCCTTTCAGAAATGCTAATGAGCAAGTTTTGTACTGAGTTCCTAATACTTTTGTACTTGAGCCAAGCGTCACTTCATTTGGAAGCTGTACATAACCAGGTCATTTGACTTGATGACTAGTAGCTTGCCCTTATTAGAAGCATTCTTGAATAGCATGTAGCTAGGCCACTGAACTTTCTGAACCACTGAGCCTCTTCCTAGTGCTTAAATTCATCATTCTTTTCTCAGGGCCACTAGGAGATGCTGGAGATCTTGAAACAAACAAATCATCTGTTCCCCCAGGAAGGCGCCTGGTTGTTCCATTACAAATCTGTGTTTTGCAAGGTTTGTCTTTTGTGAAAGCTCGTTTGCTTTCTATGGAGATTCCTGCACATGTTGGTGAGAGTCTTTCCAATCTGGCTAATGTAGATGGTAACCCTTTGGATGAAACTGTTGGCTATGGAAATAAGATAGAGAGATTGGTGAAGATTGATCCCTTCAGAGGAAGTTGGGGATTACGTTTTCTCGAACTAGAGTTGTCTAATCCAACTGATGTTGTGTTTGAAATTAGTGTCTCTGTCCAGTTGGAAAAGTCAAGCAATGGTGACGACCTTTCTGTTGATTATGCCGCTGAATATGGCTATCCTAAAACAAGAATAGATAGAGACTACTTTGCAAGGGTATTAATACCCCTTGAGCATTTTAAGTTACCTTTTCTTGATGATTCAATTTTTTCGAAGGATTGGCAATCTGATGGGTATACTGGTGGCAGAAATCCTATTTTCTCAGAAAGGAATACAAAGGCTGAATTAAATGCTTCCATTAAGAACCTCATTTCCCGAATAAAAGTCAGGTGGCAATCAGGACGTAACAGCTCTGGAGAACTGAATATCAAGGATGCTATACAGGCCGCCCTTCAATCATCCGTCATGGATGTACTATTGCCGGATCCTCTGACTTTTGGTTTCAGGCTTGCTAGAAATGGTTCTGAAAATGCTTCAAAACTGGATTTACCAAAAGAATTAAATACAAGTATTCAGCCCTCTGCATCAAAGAATTTTGTAATAGCACATGATATGACTCCTATGGAAGTTCTGGTTCGAAATAACACAAAGGAAACAATCAAGATGAACCTTAGTGTTACATGCAGAGACGTAGCTGGAGAGAATTGTGTTGAGGGCACAAAGGCAACTGTCCTATGGGCTGGTTAGTTTCTTTTGTTTTATGGTATCATTGTGTGGCTGTTTCGTGTGTCAGTTTTAATAGGATCATCTGTTAGTCTTTTGACTCTAAATTTATCTGATCTTTTTTATCAGGTGTTCTAAGTGGAATCACCATGGAGGTTCCTCCACTTCAAGAAAGCAAACACTGTTTTTCTTTGTACTTTCTTGTCCCTGGTGAGTACACATTGGTTGCTGCTGCTGTAATCGATGATGCTAATGATGTTTTAAGAGCCAGAGCAAAAAGCGAATCGCCTGATGAACCTATTTTCTGTCGTGGACCTCCTTTTCATGTGCATGTGGATGGTACTGCGTGATCATTTTTTTCCCCCCACATGGTTATGGTTTATTAAGGTGCTCCTCAAAATGGACAGAGATGCTTAGCATCTTCGAGCAGCGTCCTTGGTTACATGTCCTCAACTGTTTCCCGAACCACCATTTTCTTTCCCCTCCATCAACAATGCTCTTCCATTTTCGAAAGCTGATCTGCTTCTATCAAAATCCAGTTACTGCAGAAATTAGGGATTTAGTGCTTGTAAATGGTATACATTGAAGCCTTATTCTGAGATGGGATTTGGATGCTTGTGATTCATTTTAAACATTTGTGTTGTGAAATATATTTGACATTTCACATTTACTTATACAGTGATCTGAGTCCGTCTTTATTTCTACTTTTTTACTTCTACCTCGTCTAAACTGTAAATGGATGGGATTGAATTCAAGTTTTTAGGTTTCCTATCTGGTTTTTACCCAGAACTTACAGAAGCAGGGCCCTTCAATCAGTAAATACTACGGTTGAGAATTGTAAACTATGAGTGGTTAAAATTTCTCCGCCTTCCTTTTGGGACCTTCCCAATTTAGGATTTCGGACTCCTAATTCCCAAAGCCTTACAGATTCAAGCCAGAAATTGATAAGGCAGTCGAGAAAATCATGGGCGTTCAATCACTGTCTATCATCACACACAATTCAAAAATATCTGATGCCTGCAACATGAGCACTGGCATATGGCCATGTGAATCTGTTCTTGTTGAACAGGATGTTACCAGTCATTATGATTATATATAAATGTGAATGGCATTGTGTTAATTGTTTGAAATAGACCAGTCTTCATCATTCTCCATTTTCCAGCTAGCTTCAACCCGGAATGCTTCACTGTTCTTTTGTTTGGATGTCAGGAATAATTTGTAATGAGAATGGTGAAGAATTTTTCATGATCTTTGTTTTATATGTTCTTCGCTTCCAAATCTTTTGCCTGACAACATGTAAATCATGCAGACAGAAAGCTGGGTGTTTTCACCCAATGGGTTAAAAACAATGGTCTCAGAGGTTGAAGTTTTGCCCCCCCTATATTACACATAATTATTTGGTCTTCCTTTTGGAGTTTCAGGAATTGTTGTTTGCCAAATTGAGGCAGCAGACTGACGGAAGAGTGGGGCTCTTGGTGGGTGGCAATGGGTCTTTTGATCTGATGCCCATTTGGGGGAAGTAGGAGACATGACTGTGCTTGAAAATGAAACTGGAAAGCTCCAAAAATGTGAAATTCGTGTATGAAGGTGACTGAAAACAGAATCTTTGAGAAATCATGAGCATTTATTTTTTTTTTTTTGTTACAGCTTCAGGTTTCTTACCAGTTCCCCTGCTGAACTTGTAGAAAAATCCCACACCCAGCTTCGTTGCCGAGAAATCAGGACAGACGCAAATATTTGATTCAATGAACTTGCCCTTTAAACAGGAAATTGTTACCAAGTTTCCTGCATGATTTGATTCATATAACTCTTTGGTTTATCAGGATTCTCTCCTTCCCATACCAACCTGGCATTTTCCTTTGTTACCACGTGTTTTTAATTGGTTTCTCAATTGCATTGCAAAGTATATGTTTTTGATTTGATGGTGGTTTGGTTCTTCCTCTGTCTTGTTCGCAATCATTCATGTTTCTTCTTTACCACATTTATGTTGTCGACAACATATTGTCGACCAGGAAAAATCTGGATATCTCCCAAGGATCATGTGAAGTTTCAGTCTGTTTTTCTCCATTGGCAATGAATACTTTTTACATTTTTCTAGTTTCTCGAAAAAGGCAATTTGTCCTTCAGAATTCATCCTGATTTAATTCCTGTTGATCCCAACGCCAAATACCCTTTTTCCCCGTTATGTCCAAACAGTCTTGCACCTCTCAAATCTCTCTTAAATTTATTCTTGATTTAATCTATAAGAAGTCTTGTTATTGGAAAAGGGCAGCCTAGCTTGAACTCCTCCTTATTAAATTACTAATTGACCTTCGAAAATATCTTGATTAGAAGTGATCCCAACACCAAATATCTTAACATTTTTTCATCTCTCAAATTATTGAATAATTTATTTTGGACTTGATTTATTCCCATTAAATAGTTATTTCATTATGCGAACTGCACTGCAAAGAACTCTTGTTATTGGAAAAGGGTAGTCCAGCTTGAAACAGTGACACACATTTGATGAAATATTGACTAATTTGGCTAAATCTGAGCAAGAATGTAAAAAGCCTCCCGTCCCCCACATGTTCAAGCTTGATATTCAATCCCTTTCCATGGGTTATTTCCATGTGGGCGAGTGTGTGTGCGTTCCATCAACATCAATGAATAGAGAAAACCTGCTTTCATCAAACAGTAATTCTCGACATGAAACTGTGAGTTTCCTCAAGCAAGGAAAATGTTGTGACATCACATACGAGTGAAAGTGAAGAAAAAGAAAGAGAGAGAGAGAGGAAAACATAACATCATCGAAGCCATCCTCGTGTAAAACTTAATGTCCTCTGATACCTCTCTTTCTTTCCCTCATCTATCATGTCACCTACGTTTGCTCTGTGGGGTAGTTGCTGCCCCTTTACCATGTTCTGATGGCTGATTCCCGTCCCTCAAACGCTCTTCCATTCAAACAGTTTATCATGCTTTGCCCCCCTCCCTCTGCCCTCCACCAGTATTCTTCTTGACTCGGTCATTTGCTTGTCTCCAATTGCTTAGGCCTGTCTTAAGACAAAATTTACTGAACTTCTTTCATTAGGTACAAACAGCAGTAACTTGAAAGACTGTCAAAGCTAAGAAGTTGGAAAAGGAAATCCTGGCCAGTCACAGGTGAAGTTGACCTAGTAGAAAAACAAAGAAAGTTACTTAATTCATAACAAAAAAAAAAAATGATAGATTGTTACAAGAAAGGTAACTATGGGAACCGCAACCATAGGCTGACAAGTTGAATATGAAGATTAGAAAGTGAGAGGTGAGGGATGTAACTTTTCATTTTCTTTTACATCTTCTAGTAAAGCCCAGCAATCCCGAAACAATAAAAGAAAATATTCAATAAGCTGAAGAGATTTTGGGTTGTCCATTGAATTGGATATAGGTCAAGAGACTGAAGATTTTTGCAAGTGGCTTTGTGGTCCATGGAGAGAGTGCCTTAAAAGTGCTCTTGTGGTCCATGGAAAGAAAGAAAAGCCTAATTTTGAGGGTGAGAGAAGGGGGGGCAGTGAAACACGAGGTGAGAAAGGGGAGGAAAGCCAACCATGGGCACAAAACTCATCCAAATTTAGGCACATCCTCATCCCCCCCTCACATATTGTCAATTGAATCTTATCAAAAACAACAATCTGTACACACAAACATTTGATTCAAAAACCCCATATCATATCATCTAGTAGCAGTAATGAAAAGGAAAAGCATCTTCTTCAATCGAAACAAAAACAGCTACTGACCCCCTAATGATTCAACACTAAGCTTTTCCTTGGAAGAACCCAAACTTTTCTTTTAGCCCCAAATTCCCCTCTATAATTGTCCCAAATTAGATACCCAAATTTTTGTTTCTCTCCCCCCTCCTCCGTCCTTTGCACGATTGTTTTAGTGACAAGTGCACCTTGAAAAGAATAAACATCAAATGAGTGCAAAATAAGTCTTCCCAACACGAAAACACAAACGATTTCATCATTATGGATAAGGCGAATCACATCGAGTTTGGTGGGGGGCAAAAGCAAAACAAAAACCAAAGAAAAAAAAAGAAAAGAAACCCTTTGTCACGCGTAACGGAATTTGACAGTTCCATGTCTTTCTTTTTCTCTTTGATGCATTAGAAAGAGAAAAAAAGAATTTGGGACTAGTAAAAAAATTGTTTGGCAATAGCAACAGTTGGTGATTTGAACTGTTTGTCTATTCTTTCACCACTTTGTGTGTGAAAAAGTTGAGGGAAAAAGCCAACCTTTGCTTGGTTCTATATGGCCCCATTCCTTGAAAATAAGGCTTTTGGTCAAGGTTGAGGTTATCCCAAAATATCACATTCAAAAATCCCAAACCAACCTGCCATTTGTGTTAGGTTCAAACACTTTGTATTACCTAATATCAAATGATATTTTTTCTCCCATGAAATCTCGCCATCACTCAAGGATCATCAATACAGGATTCTTCTGATAAAGAGAGAAATAATGTTACAACAAGTAAAGTAAGATGATATGTTACTAGAGCCGTTCTTAAAGTGTTAAGTGCTATTTTTCTATTGTTTTAAAAGATTCAGGAAAGTGGTTTTCAGGGAAATAGCTGGGGGGGGGGCGGGAGGGGTTTGATATTTTTGATGTTAACAAGAAAAATTTACTTTGAATGACTGTATGTTTGAGAGGCATACAGATTCCAGGAGCAGGAGCAGGAGCAGGGGGGGGGTACTTTCATTTTCACAGAGTGGTCAAAACCCTCCAATAATGTACCCACATACACAGAGATCATATTGGAATCCCACCAATGTTCCCCCGATCATATCATCAATGAGATACCTTTTTGCAATTTACTACCGTAGACCTTTTTAGCAACACCTTCCAAAAAGCAATGCTGCCCCCACACTCCCTTTGTAAATAAAAATTTAAAAAAAAAAAAAAAAAGACCATTGCTATTTAAGATCACCTTTGCATTACATTTTTCTTACCCAAAATCCCAAATTCCATTCATGGGTTTGGGGTTTTCTTTTTCTTCTTTATCAACTCCACTTTTTATATATATTTTTATAATTTTAACTTATTATTTCTTTTCAATTAACACTGTAAACATCTTTTTTTTTTTCTCGATTAACATTACATAAATAAATTTTATTCTTACAATGGGTTATAAATGAGGTTGTTTTGGGTTTTTTTCTTTTTCTCTAGGAAGCTAATAGTTATGGGATTTCTCTCCGACCCAAGGATAAATCCAGGAGAAAATAATTAATGCCATAAATATTTTTCGCTTGTTTAAGGATCAGCAAAGGCTATCCCTATCCTACTCTCTTTCAGCCCATTGAATTTGCATTTTTATTGATTAAAAAAGGTGAAGCTGTAGAAAGTTACTGAAAGTGACACAGTGCAGCAAGTAATACCAGCAGCACTACTTTTTCTTTGAACCAAATATCTGCAGCCCCAAACTTACATCCCCTCCCTCTTTCCATCAATTTCCCTAAAAAGTTTTCCTTATAATCAACTGAAACTTCTGCAAAAACTTAAACCTTTCGGCCCTTCTTGATTTATTGAAATCATCATACAGTCTTTTGCACCAAAGGCCATCTCTTTCCCTTTCTCCATTATCTTTTTCTTCTTTTTTTTTATAAATTCTTCGACCCAAAACAAAAATATAGACATACGAAATACTCCATTCGTCTTATTTTATTGAAATTTTTTTAAAATTTTAAACATTTATATTATAAAAAAATCAAAATTTTAATATAAAATATAAGAAAGTTAAATTTGTCTTTAATCTTCGTTTATGTGAAAGTTGAAGAAATATAAATATTTAAGAACCGAGGAAATATATAAACGTAAACATTAATTAATTTAATTGAAATTTTGAGTTATGTTGTTTTATTGTAAATATAGATCCTACCATAAAGGACAACAACTTTCACCCTTGAAAGCTTGCACCAAGGGTGATGCTATCACTTGATCCTAAAACAAGATATTTTAATATTCAAAGGATTTGGCTACTAAAGAAAGACAAAAGCACAGACAAGCCTTACATAAGACTTTTTCCCACTCCCATAATACTATTAATCTTGGGTTTCAATATTAATTAAAAAAATATAAAAGGTTGGACCCACGCAATTTTAATACTACAATTAAAACAAGTTTAATTAAAACCTGCCAAGTGCCACCCACATAATCTTATATATTATTCAATTGGTTATACTAATCATCATCTCATCAACCTACTAATTAGTGAATAATAATAATAATAATAATAATAATAATAATATGTCTCCGTAAATATCATATTTGGTGTTATTTTTATAATTTTATTTCATATATTTAATACATTTTTTATATTATCACTATTTTTATTGTTAAATTATTTATTTTTTATGTTACAATATAAGATTTATGATTTAAAGTTGGGAATTTTAGATTTAAAAATTAATATTTAAACAAGAACACTAAATCGACTTATGACGTTAGGGAAGGTTGAAGATTTTTATTCTGTAAAACGTGTGGGTCCGTATAATTGTTTTGAAAGGTGCAGGTGGCGACATCCAATTGGTGGACATTGACAGCCCCGAGAATTGCACGTTGGGTTGCAAAGGGGCTTGCGGATGCTCCAGGAAACCTAGGTAGCGTCGCACTGGATTCTGTTGTGTTTCTGTGAGATTGGAGTTCGACACGTGTTCGTTTTGGTAACCATTCGATCAGCTGTTTGGATATTTTGATGGAGTTTAAGTAAGTTTTGCCCCCTCCAAACTCGCCTTTAAATCGCGTGGATTACACTCTCTTCAATCATAAAATAAAAAAAATATTCTTTTTTAGGTTCTCAGCATATTTTTAATAAGACATTAAATTTGTGCATTTAAATTTTATTAATATATTTTAAAATCTAAATTTTATTTTATTAATCTTAAATATCACATGAAAATATGAGCAAACATATCTAATTAAGGACATGAAGTATATTATAAAAATAATGATTTCAATATTGAATGTGATTCTTAATGTATTAAGATTCTTAATTTTTATGATAATGATAAAATAAGTGAATAACTTACTTGATCAATTTTCCAATTTTATAAATTTTAATTCGATTAATTAAGCATAAGAATTTTGATGGAGTGTAATGAAAATACTGTGATTAAAAGATTTAGATAATTTTAAACATGATACAACAAGATATAAGTTTAAATATAATTTTATCACATTTTATATATTAATGATTGATTAATAAAACTTTTATTAAGAAAAAAAAAAGGAAATTAGTTGTAGGTCACGTCGGGTGAGCGTGAAGCAAACAACACGTGACGGGGAGTCTTAACTTTCAACATGAATAGTCTTAGGAGCCCGGAGGAAACCAAGATTTGGGTCGTTGGAAAGCAAACAAAACAAACTAAAAAAAGAGAGAGAGAAAAGGTTTGGAAGCCGACGTGGAAAATAAGAAGCATGCGTGGAGAGAAAACAGAGACAATTTGACAGATGAAAAGGGACGTTTAACTGCCAATCCCAATGTATCGGACAGTGTCCAGATCATCCCCCACGGCACTGTGCACCCTTGCCAGGATGATCCGCAGCCACGCACCTTTTCTTCTCATTAATTAATCAACACATGTCTGCCGTCCAATTTTTCATCATCATCGTCCACCTGTTTGCTTTATTCCTCCCCTTGCTCCTTGATTTTCACCTTAATAATTAAAGGCGAACAATTTGATATTAAGTTTAAATAATAATAATAATAATGTTTTTATATATCAAAATATATATTTAAAAAATACATTCTAAATAACATGCTATCGATGGGTTCAAGTCTAAATTTTAAACACACAAAAGTAATCAAAATTTGAAATGATGGATAAATCATTTTTCTTAACCAATTATTATAAAATAAAAAGAAAACAAAATCAAATTAACTGAATTTAATCACCTATAAGAATCTAACTTCGTGGAATCTGTTTCGAGAATCAACAAAGTTGCTATAAGATGCCTCATTGCTTGAATCATTGGAGCATATCTAAGTGTCATGTTTTAAACTAAAAATTAATAAAAAGATTTTGTCTTGTGTCTTTTTAATCAAAAAAATTTAAAAGTTTGTCTCATAAAGTGAAGTTGTCCTCTACATAAACAATTATCTAGAGACATTTTTGGAATGTATATAATCTTTTTTTTTTTTGGTCTTGAAAGGAATATTGAACTTTGATGTGTTTAAAGGTCCAAGTTGTTAATTTAAAAAAAAAAATTCTTTAATCTATGATTAATTAACTATATATGAAAATATTTGATCTCTAAAATGATTGTTTACTAGCACAACTCTAGAGAACTGGTGCCGTTTTTATAAAAATTAATTTTCACACAACAATTGTAACGAAGAAAAATAATTTTTTAATGTATTAATTCGTATTCGAACATGTTTTTTGGCTCCACCTACCCACTAGCATTTCAAAATACTAAAAATTTTTATCTATAATTTCCCACCTAAAAAAAATTATCACAAAAAAAAAATCAAAAAATAAAGGTGTACACATGTTGGGATAATGTTAATGGCCTTATCCCTTTTATATTTACATTATTTTTCAGCCCATCATTTCCTTCATTTTTTTTAAATATTTAAATAAATAAATAAAGCATGTAAAACTGACAAATACAAGCAGTAATTGTTGTATCAACTATGAAATAGTTCAATCGTGCGTTGTGTAAACGTCAGTAACTATCATAACTATTTCCCTGATGTTCATGTGATAAACATGCATTGAATTTAATTTATTTTAATTTTTTATGTGCAAATAGACAAATATTAAAAATATATAAAAATTATATAGATTTTTATAGATAAATTATTAATTTGTTATATAAATTCATAAGGGTGTTTTGATGTTTTCAATATGTTAGCAAAATTTTTAATTTTCTCACTATGTCAATTAGTTGTGAAAACAAATAATAATTAAATAAGTCGATCGCATTTAAATTAATTAATAGTGTGATATTCAAATAGCATTTCAATTAATGTATAATTAGGAAGAAACTTCTGCTTCAAATAGAAAAGTCGTATACGATACTTCATCTGTTTATAATATTTTTTATTTTTACAAAAATTAAGATAAAAATTTTAAATTAAATATATTTTATATTAAAAATGAATTATTTAATATTTTTAAAATGAAAACTAAATTTATAATATTAAAAAAAGTATCAGGTAAAATTATTACAGTAAATTTATAAACATATGTAAAATGTAGGTATTTAAAAGCGGAAGTACATGTATGAAAGTGGGTACTAAAGGACCACAACGCAACATAAATTGGGGGAGCAAGGCTGAGGGAGACAGACAATCAGACATTTCCTAAGAAATTACGTAAGCCGCTCCCTCCTTTTTACCTTTCTATGCCTCTGCCGTCTGCCTGACGACAGGTCATCACCACCTACAAAAATGAACAGCAAAAATAAATCAAAATTTTTCTTCTATTATTATTATTTTAAGGCAGAGAAAACAAGTAGGTAGGGGACCATCCTTTCCTTATAGCTGGACAGTTTGCCATAAAACCCAAACAGTACCTTCCCCTTCGTGGGCCCCACTTTCCCTTTGTGGACCCCTTCTCCTCTCCTCTTTTATTTTATTTTTTATTTGAGGGTTTTGGGCCCCGCAGCTTCGTTGAGGGGACCAGTAACAGTTTGCATTGATTAAGCCGGCGGCTGTCAGAGAAGTCAAAATTCTCGGTGGTCCCCGCTTCCCCCTATCCCTCATCAATCCACGTGTACGGCTATGATACGCTTTCTCCTGAGCGCGTGCTTAGAACTGGGGACCACCCGGTGGTCCAAAGACCCCTCCTCTCGACGCGTGTCCCCGAGTCGTTGTCCCCGCAAGTGGCGGAGAGAGAAGCGACGTAATTTATGGTCCCCGCCCCCGGCGCCCCCCCCTCCTCTCTTCTTTCGTTTTCGCGCGATGTCTCTCTTTCTCCACCTCCTCCTCCTCCTCCTCCACGTCCACTACCTCATCATCTTCGGAGAAACTGGTGGTCATGTGAAACCGTACGGAACTGAAAAACTTCTACTGCAAGACATTCCCCCCCCGGTTGCCTTTTCGTTAATGGTCGGATTTTTTATTTTTTAACCAACTGCTAATCTCGTCAGTCTACAGTGCCCGTGACGTGGAAAGCATGCTCCCAGTTTTAAGGGATACAGCTGCTTACTATGAAAATTACTTACTACGGACCAACTTCGCCTACTCTTTTCTAGATACGATGATGTAGTTTGTTGCTGTAAGCACTTTTGACATGCATGGTACGCTCCGCTAATGTTCTTCTTTTTCCAGTACAAAAAAATGACCGTCCAATCTAACCAACTTTAGATTTCTGAAAATCCTACTACCAGTATTTTCCTAATTTTTTCTTTTTTTCCCCTGTTTTTTGGGTTTTCCGAGATTTAATCATGCATCATTCCCTGTTAATTGAGTTTAGATTTTTAATTTAAAAAATTAATTAATTATAATTATTATTGAAAACTCGATATAGAAAAAAGATATTTACAATTATTTAGTTGAATAATAAAATGTTTACCATTATCATTATTTTCGTGTTAAATCTCTATTATGAAAATATATATTCATATAGTATTTATATATGATCATGTGTAATGTCTATACTTTGGTATTTCAGTTCTATTCATAACTGATTAACAGTTAATGTTGATTCCCATTTAATAACCAACAAAATATTTATTGGCAAACAGATTTGAAAATTGTTCATCAATGTGAACAGTGCTTTGGAACACTGTTTTCCAATGGTTTCCAACCCTATTTTGCTATTGCGGCTCTGCAAACTTTTCCAGCTTTCCCTTCATTTGCAGTAAATATTAAATTATTATAAATTCAAATATTTGATTTATTAATTAATATATATAAAAAAAATTTCACCACCAATTTATTAAAAATATTGAATTGATCAATATAATTTAATTTTTATTATTTTTTATAAAAACTGTAATTAATCTAATGTACCTTAATTTAAAATCGAATCCATGGACCGAATAGATTCACATTTATAGCATTTTTTGAAGAAACTATAGGAGGAAAAAGAATAGTGATCCAGGAACATAAAATACGATTGTTGCAACAGTTTAAGAAAGACCGGAGCAGCTTCGGCGGTACGGCAACCTGCGCCTCTGCCACTCATCTACATATATGCTTCGGTTTGGTCTGAATGCAACCCCGCACTTTACGTTCCAATTTTTTTTTCAAAAAAAATTTAAAATAAAACCCTGGTCCCCACTCCCAAGGATTGCCACGTGACAGTTCGGAAACCGCCAGATCAAAATCAATCAACGCCTTCCATCGGCCAAGCCTACGACCCAGGAAGGTCCACGCATGTTTTCGATAGAAGTTCCTTGGTACTTCCTCCCCCCCTACTAGTCTTTTCGGATTAGGAAAAAAAGAAAGAAATAAATAAATATTAGTAGTAATAAAAAATGATTATCGGTTTTCAATCATGTAAACATTTGATTCTACACACAAAAAGTCAAAATAATTTTCTAAATTGTTTGAAAATAAAAGATAATTACGACTACTAAAACATTCCGTATCTAAATATTTAATTTTTAATAAAAGTTAATATAAAAATTGTAATTATTTAAAATAAAAATATTTTGGGAAGAATAGTAAAATTATTTTTCGGATGTAAAAGGATAAATATATTTTCTCATTTAAAATTATTATTATTTAAATTTTTATAGACATTATGGCATGATGCCTTGTAAGAAAAATAATGTTTGTCGTACAACATAATCACATAGGGAAACTGTAGCAAAATAATAATGAGATAATAACAATAAGAAATAATACTAAACAAAATTAAAATGAAAAATGAAATGGTCCCCCCATCCTGCCCACCCCCGCACCCTCCCATAAACCTCCAGCATGTTCATAATAAGCAGATTTCTTCACCTGAAAACCGCCTTTTGAAAACTGCTTCCCTCTCTTCTTTCTTTCTTTCTTCTTCTTCTGCTTCTCTCTCTTTCCCTTTCTCTATTTGCACGTTTCATACAGTAACTCGTAATCATATATCTTTTTCTCTTACACCATATATCCTTAAAAGCCCTTAGCTTTGTTTGCTCTCTTGCACTGTTGTTTTCTCTCTGAAATACGAAGGATACAATCCCAGTTGTGTTTATAACTTGATACTGTGAACAAAGAAAGAAAAGAATCAGTCTTTTCCATCGTTTCTTTCGCTTTCTCTTTCTCTCTCTATCAAGCCATGAATTCATAATTGTCATCATCGTCTTCATCATCATCATCATCATCATAATATCTCTCTTTCGAATACGTTTTACAGAAAAAGAAAAGTGAGAAGGGGGGGGGGGCACATGGCGTTTCACCACAACCACCTTACTCAAGACCTTCCTCTACATCACTTTACCGACCAACAACAACAGCAACAAACGACCCAACAGCAACAAACCCAACAACTGCCGGAAACCACCGCACCCAATTGGTTAAACAGCGCTCTCCTCCGTTCACAGCAGCCTCAACCACCACAACCGCACACTCACTTCTCCGACCCTAACTTCCTTAACCTTCATACTACCACGACTGCTTCTGACTCCACCGCGGCTTCCCACGGACCCAACCAGTGGCTCTCCCGTTCGTCTTCCTCGATTCTTCAACGCAACCACAGTGACGTCATCGACGACGTGGCAGCCGCAGCGGCAGCAGCAGCAGGAGGAGGAGGCGGGGACTCCATGATCGCCGTGGAATCGGGAGATTTGAAGAACAGCAACAGCGAGACTATGAATAATAACAACAAGAGCGAAGGTGTTGTAGTAGAAAGTGGGGGAGGTGGAAGTGGTGCTGGAGATGGAGTTGTGAATTGGCAGAATGCGAGACACAAGGCGGAGATACTAGCTCACCCTTTGTATGAGCAACTATTATCTGCACACGTGGCGTGTCTAAGGATCGCCACGCCAGTCGATCAGCTTCCGAGGATCGATGCTCAGCTGGCTCAGTCACAGCATGTGGTGGCGAAGTACTCGGCTCTCGGTGGCGGGGCCCAGGGCCTAGTTGGTGATGACAAAGAGCTTGATCAGTTCATGGTATGCTACTACTCCCACTGTTAGTCTGTTACTACTACTTATTTCCTTTACTGGTTCTCTTCTTTCTTTGAAATCATTCATCTGATTAGCCTTGAGTGGCAATTTGGTAACTCCATACCCGGAGAAATGAGAAGAATTCACTGCTTCCCTGTGTGCTCCGTGATTGTTTCCATTTAAAGCTATCTGAAATTCTAAACCAAAGCCTTCAAAACTTTCTGTCCTTCGGGTTCTTCAAACTTCTTGATTAGACTGGGCAGGAAACTGGTTTTAATTGCTAGCAGTTTTGTTGAGATTAATGCTGATTAATCTTTTTAAACATTGGTGATTAATTCAGGGGAGTGGGGTGCACCGACAATTGTTTTTCTGATAAAGAGAAAGAAGGGAAAAAAGTTTGGTAGTGCATTTGTTTTTTGTTAGATAGGATGAGTTGATTGGTAGCAAGGAAAAAGTTGAAACCTTAAGTTTACAATTCAACCAGAGCCAAATCTGGAAAGGGTTCCTTGGCAGTCTCAGAGGTGATTTACTCATGTTTCAGAGGTAAAAGAAAATTTATGGTGAAGAAACCGATTGCTGATGCTGTGACAGCTTTGATTAGAAACCGTTGGGCAGGCTGAATTGTTAGAACTAGTTTGGCAGCCATAAGATATAGCATGAGAAAAATTGCATTAATGTCTAATCCTGATGAGCGAAGAGCGGTGTGAGCTGGTATTTGTGAACCAAAATAAGTGAATAGGTCGTTTCTTCCTTTTCCTTTTGGTGAATTGGATTGGACATTTTTTATGTCAAATAATGGGAAGTTCCAATCTCAACAATGTCAAGAACTTATGCTATTTCTCCACGCATCCTTCTCTATCTTCACTTTCCTAGTACCGCAAGGATAAGGAATTCCCACCTTTACCATTCTTTTTTGAAGAAAAATACTCCAGAGATTAATGAGGTAGCATATTGCATTCAAAAATTCAAGTGTTATGTCATTCTCACATGTGTGATAATCATGGAATCCTCCTCACTCTGTTCTGGACAGATGCAAGAACACAGATACAACTAGCTTTGCGAAGAATCATCAGCATTTGGTGACAATGCTTGGTTTCATAAATGATTAATGCCTTTGAATTTCTCATGATTAGAAAAGAGAATCTCTATTGTACACTTGTTTTCAACATTGGCCTCTCTTGCTGATAAAATATAGATTTCAATGCATCTTTGTATGTTGAAGTTTCAGAAGCCAATTTTAACCTTTTCCCATCCTTGGTAATGCAGACGCATTATGTTCTGTTGCTATGTTCATTTAAAGAACAATTGCAACAACATGTTCGGGTCCATGCAATGGAAGCAGTAATGGCTTGTTGGGATATTGAGCAATCCTTACAGAGCTTAACAGGTAATGTTCTTGAAAATATCTCATTTTATTTGCATAGCGACATTGCCTTCCTGATATAAAATTATTGCTTCCAATATTGGTTCAGTACTCCAATGATTTGCAGTATTCTATGTGATTTCTAATCTGTGACAAATCATATTAGATGATGCTGATTTGTGTTCGAAAATATCTTGCCTTTCCATATTGATTTAAGTACATTGATATGATTTCTAAGATCCTCTTCTCTCATATTTAGAGAAAAATATGGCCCAAGTTAATCTTGAATGCTGATTCTGTCATAATCTCTGCTGTGGCACATAAACAGGAGTTTCTCCAGGCGAAGGTACAGGTGCAACAATGTCTGATGACGATGAAGACCAAGTGGACAGTGATGCCAACTTGTTTGATGGAAGTCTGGAAGGTCCAGATTCCATGGGATTTGGGCCTCTGATCCCAACAGAGAGTGAGAGGTCTTTGATGGAGCGTGTGAGGCAAGAACTGAAGCATGAACTCAAACAGGTAATTGTTGAAATTATTGTTTTGTGGAGATTTTGATGTTTTGAGAATCAAGGTTACCGACTTGTGCACTCCTTACAGGGTTACAAGGAGAAGATTGTTGACATAAGGGAGGAAATTTTGCGCAAGAGACGGGCAGGGAAACTTCCTGGTGACACAACATCAGTTTTAAAAGCTTGGTGGCAGTCACATTCTAAGTGGCCATACCCTACTGTTAGTGTCTAGTTCACCACTACCATGAACTGCATTCAACAAACAAAAGGCACTCTGTTCATAACATTTTAAGCACCTAATCTTTTAATAGACTTGGGTCTGATAGCTTCAGGGTTATGTTGACAGAAATTTTGTTTTCATATCAGAAAATTTTTTACTTAAGTTTGTACCTGAAGTTTTGAAGATGCATTGGTTTCTTGAGCTATTTGCACATCAAATGCGTCCGGCTAGATCTTTGCTCCAACTTCTAAATAACTGATCTTAACAAATTTTCAGGAGGAAGATAAGGCGAGGTTGGTTCAGGAAACAGGTTTACAATTAAAACAGATTAACAATTGGTTCATCAATCAGAGGAAGAGGAACTGGCATAGCAACCCATCAACTTCTACCGTCTTGAAGAGCAAACGCAAAAGGTATGGTAAATAATGCATGTCATCTAGGTAATTTATCCTTCTTGAGATCTTTGCACCAACCTTAATTTGAAAAGAAGTAATGCAGGTGAAAACAGCGGTGATCAATTCATGTAAAATGGAGGAAGACAGTCCAGAAACAATCACATAGATGATGTCTCTTCACATTTCCACTTCAATGATAAAAATCCAACATACTACATAGAAAAATTGCAACATTATAGGCTTTTCATGGAACTGCTGCGGGGGTTTCAAGTGAAAGGAACAGATTTTGCTTCAACATGAGAAAAGGGCTAACACAGAGGATGAGGTTAGAATTGATGGAAACCCGATTTGTGCCGTTTTGCAGGTATGCGTAGAGGCATGCAGTTTGGCGCTATGCACGCCATGCTATATTGTTAGAGAAAATTTAGGAATTATATTACTGTAACTTTATTGGATAATTCCATTTGCATTGGCGAATTATGATTTTTGTTCTTCGTTCTTTTTGTCTCATTTCCATATCTGTGAATAAGCTTAGTGAGGGGTTTTGTGAGTGTACAGTGTAATAATCTTTACATAATTCCTTACAGTTATACTATTCATCATAGCTTTTTCTTTGGCATTGTAATGTAGAGTTAAAAATTTGCAGCAAAGATAATATATATGCTTCCACAGGTTTAATTGCCTTAGCTCTTGCCAGCAATTGCATTTGTTAGAAACCTTCTTAATAAAAGTCTTCTGTTGTCACTTGATGTCTGTTCGGTATTTTACCTTATGTGTTCAATCTTATACTATCAACCGAAAACTTCAACTTTTAATTAAACCTGTTAGATTTCAAAACCTAAACTTCAAGACATGAGTGACGTTACATGACGTAAAACTATGAATAGGGTATCAAGTGAGATATCAAATAGTAATAGAGGATTTTTCTTGAAGGTCTTTCTCTTTTGTAGTCTTCTTTGCTTTTTAGATATGAAAATGGATTTGGATATGCCTTAATGATAGACTCATAACAGTGTGAATTTGGGTCTATGCCTAGCTTTTCATGCATAAATGTAGAATAACTTTGCAGGGTCAAAAGTCTTCAACTTTAGGTGCATTATTTTCTTATTCGAGTAGGTGGGACTTTTGAGATATGGATGTGCATGATTGACTTTGGTTTTGGTTTACCTTTAAGGAAGTTTGGAGATCACACCGAAAATCTCGTTTGTCTTATATGTCAAATTGAACCAAACTGTATTTGGGAATTGGACTGGGGAATCTGTTAAGCAAGCATACTGCACTATTGTGATCAGTTTTGGGCCGGTGGACTCTGCTCAACAAGCAAGCTATGAAGGTTTCTACTATGAATGGATTCAGGGTAATTACCCAAATTTATAAAACATTGACTTCTATACAAGTTATATTAGATTATTGAGAGTGCACGTCTTGTTAACCATTTTTAAAAAATTAAATAAAATATTTTAATCTCATATCGAATAATAAGAGAGTTTACAAAAGTTTATACATTGTAGTTAGTCTTTTAAAAAGAAAGTAAATATCTCATCACAATCTAGTCTTGTCCCAAAAATTTTGAGTTGTCTCTACGTCTGGAGAATTATTGAGATTGAATTGGAACAAAATCATTGATTCTCTTCTACTTTTGTTAGAACTAAACCGAATTAATGAGCTAAACAAGATTGGAAGGTATCAGGTTTAAGGTTTAACCAAGGTGGTAGGCCATTAATTTAATGTATAGTAATTTTAGAATAATATGCTTAATTGTAAGAAGGAAAAAGAAATCCATAGAATTCTATGGGGGGCTCTTGTGGATTAAGATTCAATGTCAAATCCATCTAGAAATCACATTGGAAGTAAAAAGAAAAAGGAAAGCAATTTCCACCAATTTTTGATCATCAATTATTAACATGTCGGGCGTTCGTGGCATATTGAAAATTCAGATGAACAGAGAACAATGAACAATGTACAGGATCAATGTTTACACTTTTATATGGTATAATAATTCAATCAAAAACTGGGTTTATCACGTCCCCTCTCCCCTTTCTGTATCCCTGCTGGAGCTGCAAATCTAGCAGAGAAACCAGGAAATCCAGCATCAACTTCCCTATGTATCCCTTCATCGAAATTGAGTTCATAGCTCTGAGGATCATACTGAAACAGCATCGACGGCCTTCTTTTCTTGTTAATCCCGTGTATGCTAAACCTGCGGATGAAGTTCTTCCACCTCGGCCCTGCCAAAACCTCTGATGTTTCTCTGAGTTTCATAGCTTTTCTCTTCAACCAACCGTCTCTTACCTCTTCCTTTTGGTGCAGCAGGTACTCCTGCCCTCCTCCATTGCCGTTCCGACGCCACCAGCAAAGGCCCTGGATGCAACCGCATCCGGATGATGAAATCCTCTCTTCGAAATCTCGAGCGCCTTCGTCGTCGTCGTCTCTTAATGGCCAAGTTTCGTTAACATGTGCTGGTTTCTCCTGTGGGGTGGCCATGGGAGGAGGAAGAAGAAGTGAAGGAAAACTTTGGGCTTTGGGAGCAAAGATGAATACCCCAAGACAAATGCCAGACGCTATTAAAAAGAAACACCCAAAGCCTTAGATTTTCTCCTAGAGGGAGAAGAAATTGGAGACTTAATCAAAAAGGTGAAGTGGTGAACACTAGGAACTAAGATGGACAAATTCTATGCATGCAAATGAGCAAAAAGGATGAAATCGGTGACATAAGAAAATCCAAAGTCTAACTTGATTAGGCCACGAACTTTTCCTTTTTGAGGATTGATGTCTCTTATTGAACTGTCATTAAGTAATATTTGACAGCTCAGTGAATAAAGAAGTAGTCGTTGGTTCCTGTTAGCATTTGCCGGCCAATTCCAGCTCCAGCTCACTCACTGGTAGCCTGTGTGGCTCCAGCTGCCGTCTTGACCGTTAAAAGGGTCCAAAAGTGGCTCTAAATCTTCAAAAAAATATATCACATTAAACATTTAATATTTGTCCATGTTTACCTACAAATGAAATTAGATAAATACTAATAATAATTAGTAGAATATTCTCTACGTGAACGCCACTAATGCTCTCCGTGTTTTGCTAGACATGAACCTAATTCCGCTATGGACGGGTTATGGGCGGTAGGAATTAGGGCCGGTAGCCCCAAATAAGGCCTTGCTTCAGAGGGCCAGTGTCCATGTGCCACATTAATAATGATGGAAGTATTTCAAAATCTTATCCCAACCATAAAATGTATGTATTTTTAATTTAAAAAGTTAAATTCGAATTCACTTTTTTATAAAATCATCATATCTTAACAAATAAACTTTAAGTAATCACGAAACTTCGATTTAATCATTTATGAGTACAATTTTAACATGATCGGGACATTTCCTCGTATGTCACTAGTTTATTAGGAAACAAGAAAACAATTAAAATTTGGTTTTTGCAAGAAACTTCGAACAAATATCTCTGGCACTTTAGGAACTTTGGTTACCAATTAATTAGCCAGTTTGCTTAAAGACTACTTTATAACCAAAGCAAACCATACTACAACCTTAATTTACACGACTAAAGCTAATCGTGGTGTTGAGTCCAAAAACAATTGGAAATATGTCCCAATCCCTTGCTATCATTGTCCTTTAAGCCATTGAATGTAAGGTCATTAAATGGCAGTCATTAAAAGATGTTTTGGCAAGAAACATGGCCAACATTTCTTTGTCTGTAAGCTAAGATTGCAGCTTCCTTTCTATCGTGAATGCTTCCAAATGTCAGTCCCCAAACCCAGTTGTAAGGTGGGAAATTTCAGAAAGATCAATCGACTTGTGGCTTATTCTCCCCTTCTGGTCGGAAATTGCTCGTACAAATTTCCGAAAGCAGTTTCCAGGAAAATGACTGAAAGGTGGAAAGCAGGACCCGGTTTTTAACTGTCTAACGACGTTTGTCCTTTTCCTAGTGGTGTCGGCACTTCCAAAGTTAAGTTTGTCTGTTTTTTTTTTGTGCAGTGGGTTATTACAAAAGGTTGGCTAAAGGCTAAAATATTTGTTTGGTGAATCTCCAAATCCCAAAGGCTAACTTACAAAGATACTAGAATATACAAATCTATATAAAAATAAGAGTTAGGTTTAAGTAAATTATTGTTATTTTTCTAATATAAGAAGTCAATATCCAAATGTAAACCCCAAAATTCTCTTAATTTGCCTAATTTTAACAATTAAAAGAAAAACTATGCAAAAAATTTAGGAGGAAAAAGAAAATTGAAATATATAAACACCACAAAATGGTCAAACATGTATATAATATGTAATATTCTGCTTGTCTCTAAATGTTTGTTTTTTTAAATATTTATGAGGATTAAGACAAAAATTTTGTTTTTAATGTATTTTATATTAAAGTTTGAAATTTTTTGTAATATAAATATTTAATGTTTTGAATATGAAAAAGTAAAAAAAAATCATGAAAATAAATTTGAAATATTAAAAAAGTAAGAATATTAGATGAGGTTTATATTGAAGTTTTAAAAAAATGACTTTATTTTGAAAAACTCGAAAACAAAATATGAAGAAAAGAGTCTAAAAATAAAAGAAAAAATGTTTTAAAATATTTTTAAAAAAAAACGAAAGGAGTATATCTATAATAATGTAACCAAATTTAACTAGCTGTTATTTTCAAATCAATTAAATAACAAATATTAGATCCCTATTCTTGAGTGAATTACATAAAAAAAAAAAAGCAAAGAACAAGAAAATAGTACTAGTAGAGATTGCGTAAAGGTAAGTAAAAACAAGAAAAACCCAAAATATATCTCAAATTCAAATTCTGGTATTATTGCCCATTCAAGAATGGGCAACATTGATTTACTTTTTCCGGTACAAACTCAAAAGAAAAGAAAAGGAGAGAAAAGAAAAAGAAGTACGTGCATTTTTTTGGAGGATTTGAGAAAAACCTCAGATATCTCACAATTTCTCTACTTTTAAAAGCTCTGTACATTAACTTGCAGGGATGAATTTATTAACCCTAACGTTAATCAACCTCCGGGAAAGTTCACCGTTAATAATGGAAACAAACCAATCCTAATTTAATTAATTACACCGCCTTTTTTTTTTCTCAACTATACGCAAAGACCTCCCTCCTGACCGACACCGGCGTCGCCGCTAAAGACTTGACGGCTGACGTTCGGCCCGGCGTGGCGGGAAGCCTCGAAGTGAAGTTGATAAAGGGAAGCTCGTCGGCTCGGCTCGACTCGTCCTCGAAATTCAGCGCGTAACTCATGGGGTCGTAACTGAAATCCGACGAGGAGCTGTAGTGCTTGCGCCCTCCCTTCCCGATCCTGGCGATGAGGTACTTGCACTTGTCCTTTATTACACGAGGCGATCTCGGCGTCCTTCCCTTCATCTCCTCCGACGGCTCCACGGCGGCGCCTATATACGGCGTCGTTCGGAAGCAGCAGATTGAGGATTTCAACTTCTCCTTGACTCTCTCTGTTGGCGATGAGAAACTGAAGCTTTCGTTGTACATTCTGGTTTCCGATCAACAAGAACCAAGATCTGTTTCTTTCTTTTTCTTGTGATTTGATTTTCGAGACGCTGATGGGAGAGTGGAGCAAGGGGGAACTGGAAAAATATATATGTATAGGTTGAGGGAAAAGCTGAATGAAAAAGAGTTGGATAAGGACGCGAGTTTGGCGGGCGAGTACATACAAATCCGGTGAGCTGGAGAGTGGCGAAAAAACCGTGGGAGGTACGTGGCAAGTGGTTTTTGTGTTGAACCCGCGTGAGATTTTCTGGGGTAATTCAGTAATTAAGTAATATACAAATAAGCAGATTATTTCTTAAGAACATTACCTAATTCGTTTCAATGTCCAAACTGCTTGATCTATCTAAACCAGGATGTAAATTTGCTTAGTTTTTTAGTTTAAAGAGTCATGAAATTTTTTTTCCCTTTAACTTGGAGAAATTAATAGTGCTTAATTTATATTTCTACTTAAAAAATAGTATTAATTCTGTAATTGTATTGGCGACTTATAACAATTACATTAATAATTAATATAGAGCTATATTATATGATGATTAATTAGAATTTACCACTAATCACATGTCATGCTATTAAGAGTAGCCTAAAAATAAATGAGTTAACGTCCAAAAGTGCATACGTGTCCTTAAAGAATGGTGGGTTAAGATTGATAATGAAAATATTCATACTGAAATTCGATTGTAGAATTAAATATTAATATAACTCAGAATATTGAATTTATTCAATTAAAAATATTAATTAATTTTATTTAAACAATTTGAATAATGTCGTAATTACCGGTTAGTCAGCACATGCTTTAGTTTTAGTAGAGAGTAAACAAGTGGTAGAATGAGAGTGTGAGCTTGGTGGTTTTATTTTTCTAAAGCAGTCAACATAGTAGGCGTAGGCAGCAGTAGCTGCTTTTGACTATTATTATTATTATTTTATTAGTAACGTAGGCAATGCGTGGATTGAGATAAGGATGCATTGCATTCTGCATGGATCACGTCGGAAAAGCGAAAGGTGAATTGGATTCGGGCTTTTTTCGATTTCGGTATTGCTTTTTAGGATCACGGGTCGAGAAGAGAAACGTGGCAGCATCCGTCCATTGTCGCTAACAGTGCTTGAGGTTCTGTGCATCAAGGTAACGAGACGCCCGCCGCCCGACGCCGCCTGTGGGCCATATCCTCCTCTTTCTTTGTTTTGTGCGCGCTGATCATGGAAGCTATGGGATATTCCATAGCACAGGAGATTCGCGCCCACTAAGAAAAACTATATATATATAAGTATTATGGAATACTTAAAAAAAAAAGAAAAAGAAAAAAATGGTTTTTGGGCAAGAAAGATAATAAGAAAAAGAAGAATGATTTTTTTTCCTTTCTTGATTTGTCTTTCTCTTTTTCAAATATTTTATTAAAATAAACTATAATTTAGAAATTAATTACATTAAATATAAAAAAATCAATTAATTTATAATTTTTAAAAAATTACAACTGTCACAGCACAATGAGATAAAATCATAAGAGGATTGAAAAAAGACATCTTAAAAAGTGAAATAATTTGACCCAAAAAAAAAGTGAAATAATCCAAATTGAAGTATGTGATTTAGTCGGTTCGATTATATGATTTTAATAATATTTTTTCAAAAAATATAGATAAAATTATCCATCTTTATAGTTTTTTTTTATATATATAAGATAAAATAAAACTCAACTATAGTATTCTAGGTCAAGTAATGCCTAAGGAGCTTGAAAATAAAATTGAATTAATGCTAGATGTGGGAAATCATATATATGTAATTCTAATGGTAGATTATCATGGTGGGTGGCTAGTGGCACACTAATTCGTCTCACAATGAACATGAGATATGGGCAATCCCATATAATTTTGGCATTGGAATCTAACTGAATATGACTTTGACAATTTTTGGATAGCAAGGAGAAAGTTTGATTCCACTCGAACTTTCTTATAACTTTTGTGCCAACAAAGTTTCAATCCCTAGTATAAATCCCGTAGCTTTGCTGTTAAGGCAAAGGAGATGCTAACTTATAAGTTCAAATGAGCCTTTGGGACGTGGTTGCCTTCTTTAGAATAAGTTAAGATTTTGTTATGATTTTTGTGTTTTTGGAGGTCATGCCTTTTTTCCATAATTTTCTTCTATTTTTTAGAATATTCACTTACTTTCTTTTTTGGTTAAAGGAAGAATTTGGATAAAGATAGAGAGGATGGGTGAAGAAATAAGAGAGAGGAGGGATCAAGCTCTGTGGCATGGTGAATTGAGCCTTTGGGACATGGTTGTCTTTTTTGAAAAAGTTAAGGTTTTTTCATGAATTTTGTGTTTTTGGAGGTTATGGTATTTATATTTTTTATGGTTTCATAATTTTATTCTTTATTGGAATATTCTCTTATTTTCTTTTTTGGTTATGAGAAGAATTTGGAGAAATAAGGAGAAAATGGGGTGCAGAGAGAGGAGAGATCAAGCATGGGAGAGAGTTAAAGAGTACAAACAAAGAGGAGAAAGAAAAAAAAAAAATATATATATATATATATATATATATAAATATAAATTTATGAATTTTTTAATTGATTGAACAGATTCTCTGTTATTTTTCTCTTTTCTTCTCTTAGCTTATTTCTTTGCCCATTGTTTTATCTTTTAATTTTTTATTTTATTTATTTAATTTTAATTTATGAAAGTAGTTTAAAAATAATAAGAATAAATAATAAATAATTAAAAATTTAATTTTATGTTTATCCCATTTTTATTATTATTTTTATAATGTTTTTACTTCCCTACAGAAACCGAAAACTTTGATATGTAAGTTTCTAATTTTGCTTTCTTTTTATCTCATTTGATTTGTTTATTCAAATTTTTATTATTTTTGTTTTTATAATGTTATTTATTCCATACAGAAATCATAAACTTTTCAGGTAAGTTTTTAAATTTTTCTTTTTTTTTTTATCTTATTTGATTAAATGTGTGATTATATTCCTCAATTGTAGATAACGATATACTTGAACCTTTGTGATATTGAGTTTAGGTTTTTTTTTTATTATTCTTTCATAGTTTTATAGAGAATGGAATGCTTATTATCATTATTAAGAAATAAGCTCATAGAGACCAAATGTTGAAATCGTTAAAATTTTAGTCACTTATAATGTATTTTATGTGTTCTTCAATTGTATATTACAGTCTACATTCACAACTTTTAAAATAGATTACCACTTAAATAATTATGCAACTTTTAATCGTTTCTATACACATTGCAGTTGATAAATAGTTTTATGATTGTGATTAGTTATGTGAAGTGAGCACCATATGATTATAGATATATTTGAATAAATATTATTTTACTTATGTCACACTAGTGCATTGCACTGGTATATTCTAGTTATTAATAAAAAAACTATCTTTATATTGTAATTACTGATAAATTCAACTTACAAAGATATTGTTATTAAAAATAATATTTAAAGAATATATTATTAATAATTTATTTAATTGGCTGGTTTGATTGTAAATTTTAAATATCAAAACTAATCGAATAAACTGAAAAAATCAATTCTCTTAACTATCTAAATTTGAAATCGAAGAATTTCATTCACATGCAACAATGTGTGATTATTTAAAGTTAAAGGTGTGCTTCGTCAAAAGAAAATAAAATGATGGTGTGCTGATCTGCTTTGGAGGTCTGAAAGGCCAAAGTCGGTAGGATCGGCCCCAAACAGAATC
Source organism: Theobroma cacao (assembly GCF_053813885.1). NCBI lineage: Eukaryota > Viridiplantae > Streptophyta > Magnoliopsida > Malvales > Malvaceae > Theobroma > Theobroma cacao. Next base: position 1,080,942 of record NC_142647.1, read on the forward strand.
GAGGTCCAAAATGGAGGAACAAGGCAAAGGCCCTCTTTTCACATGAGATTCTCTCATATTTTAGTTAAATTCTAAAAATGGAAACTGGATTCAGTCATTTGGATCCCCTACCGACAATGGCCGTATTTTTCTTTGAGCTTCAAACCCGGCCCAACTCAATGTGAAATTTCATAAAGTGCAACCGGGAAAGTTAGACGCCTCTGGACACTCCTCTGAATCAGTAACTAAGTCTGAATCTCCGTTCTCCATCGGTCAGCTTCCATGGTAAGTTTCTCTGTAGCTATTGTTTTCTCTAATGGTGATTCCCTGAACTCTCTGTATTTATCTGTTTTATCTTTCCTTTACTTGTGACAGGAACCAGAGTCGCAGCAGCCGGAGCAGTCAGTATCTCTCCAGGACTGCTTGAAGCTACTAAAGGGCGAGAGAGACGAGCAACGACTCGCTGGCCTGCTTCTCGTGACCAAATTCTGTAAAGGCGACGACCTCGCTTCGCTTAGGACTATCTACGACGCCGTTGGACCTCGCTTTTTGGACCGCCTCTTAAAGACCGGTATTTGTGCTCGTCTTACGTTGCGATTCTAATTTATACTTAATTTACATTTTTTTTTTCAATCGAAAGAACTTATTTTTTTGGGGGTGTAAGGGTTGGGTAAAGGTGTGGTGAGTAGCAGCAGCGGTGAAAACCGGGAGGCATACTTGCAGCTGTCAGTTACGGTTCTTTCTGCATTTTGTCGGGTTACAGACATTGCTTCTTCGGAAGAAATGGTTTCGAAGATTGCGATCATTGTTGAAGTAATGTCAAAGGGGTAAGCTTTTTACCCTTACTTCTTTTCAATTCAAATTGATATATTTAGAAACAAGCGTGGGTTTAACTTTTGGTTTTCAATTTGTTTCTTCTAGTTAGTTACTTTTTTATATTTCAGAACAGAACCAATCCATTGCTGTATTCTTTGTCACCCTAATCATTTTCTTTTTGTTGAATGCAGAGCAGGCTCGAATGTGCTGGAAGAATGCTATGAGTTTTTATACTTGGTGTCAGCCGCTTCCGAGGATGGAGTTACGGCACTGTATGAGTCTGGAGGGATGAAGTTACTCGCTTGTCAAATGTCCACTCTGCCAGATGGTAGCTAATCTTATACGATTTCTAGATTTCGACACTTGCAGGATCCTTATATTATGCAGTCTAAATTATGTAAAGTAGTAAGCTTTTAGGTTCGGATAGAATTTGTTGTTTTCTATTGTGTCTCTGTGTGACTAACTCTTTGGGGACAAAAGATATTTAGTTATGTGGCGGTTATGAATTTGCTAGTCGAGCTATGCTGTGTATGCAGAGAAGTGATAGTATGTGAACTTGTTGCAGGGTCTCATTTGATGGAACTTGCCATGAAGCTTGTGCAATTGATGCTAAGGAAGCTGTCTCTAGGCATCATTAACAATGACCATCTCTCAGAGCTGTCAATCATTGTAAGTCTAGTTCTTCTGTAGCCATTAAATTTCTGTTTCTCAATTTTTAATTCATAAAGATTAAATTTCAATAGATCTCATCATTTCCCTTTTAATTTAGGTGGCCATAATAGCAAGACAATTTGCTTTCCTACAAAATGCCATGAAGTTTGAAGCACTTCACTTACTGTCTGCCATCTTCTCTTCAGAACATACAGTATGCCTTTTTCCCACAAGATGGCTGTCATTCTAGAAAGTTATTTGCTTTGGTTGGTTAATTCTTAGTAATCATCTTAATTGTTAACATCTCCCAAAATTATGTCGTTCAGTTTCACTAAAGCAGTGGGCACATTATCTATTAATTTATGGCTGATGTAGAAACTCAATTTGGTATTGTCAGTCTTGGATTTTGTTTTGAAACATTTAGAATTATTTCTAAAAATATCCTAAACTGGTGCATAAGAAATATTTGCAGTACTTGGAATGTTGGACACTTCTTATAATCTGAACGCTTAATATCTTTCTTGCGTCTGGAAATACACCTTCATTGAATTCTTTAATCTTTCACATGCCATGTTCTTTTCCCTTTTTTCTTTTAATTCTTGAAATTACCAGGATCAATCTTCAATCTTGATATTCGTGTGCCTTGACATGAAGGCTTTATGCTGCATACTAGACTAACTTTAGAACTGATGAGATTTTCACTTGATACTTTTAGACATTACTTCATGATGCTTTCCGTGTAATGCCAAATCAGAACTGGTCAAACCATATACGTGATGGTGTTGCAGCAATTTTACAGAACCGTGTAGGTATGTTGAACTGAATTGTTAAATCTTACTTACAGTTCATCTAATTCATACAAGAATCAGTGTTTAAATTGCATGATGTGCTCGTCTTTGTAAGCTCCCATCTTCTTGTGTACAAAACTTTCAGTTTTAATATTGAAGCATACTGACGTTTATGTTTTTGATTTTTGAACGCTAGCACCTGCTGAAAAATTCGAGGCCCTTATAGTGGCTGAATCCATGGTATCTATAATGGGTGAGGGTTGGCTTGTTGGCCAGATAAACTTGCCTAACATACACGACCCTATTCCGGCTGACAGGCAAGTGATGCTTGTTGAATTTTTGTGGTTCTGCTCAGGCTCCTTTCATTGACCGTGTTACATGATTCATTATTTTTAGATTTATCTCTTCAGGTGTCTATTGCTTGTCTTAGAGTCATCAAGGGTTGAAGTTTCTGTTTTGCTGAATGAGCTAGCCTACGCAAAATATGAAGCTTCTGGGAGTTCTTCTTCAACAGCCGAAACTATTATTTTGAAGCAACAGAAAGTGACAATTGTCTTTTCTTTGGTGGAGAAGATAATAAAATTAATATCAAACATTGGTGAAAGTGAAGGTACTTTCATAATTACTAGTTTTACTAACCTGTGCTAAATTGCTTATTGATCTTTTTTTTTTTTTTTTGCTACCTTTTGAAACAAACATGATCTACATAACTTTATGACTATATTTATATTTGGTTTTTTGTTCAGTTTATTGCAGGGGAACTCTTTAGTTTTCAGTATGCATTTGAATCCAGTTTATTTAAAAAATTTAATATTCTTCAGTAAACTCAATTTCAGGGCACGATTTTGATGAAAGTACTTTCACAAAGGTGATCAAGGGGCTTAATGAGACAATTGGTGTGGTTCTAGAGTATCTACAAGATGCAAAGGTATGGTTAGAAATATGGTATTAAATATTTATTCTTCACCTCTTTTATTCACGGTCATAATTCTGCAGGAACATGGGCAAAAAAGAGGAAATGATCTTCTTGCTTCAGTACGTCTTGTTGGGAGGTATGTTTGATGCCATCTCATTTTAAGTATTTAATGCCATTTTTTAGGATATATGCAGGCTTACATGAACAATATCAAGCAGTGGGCGTTAACTTTCCACCAAGTGTGAATTTTTCAGTGAGCTGATATTTGTGTTTGTTTCAGCTATCTTGCAGAAACACCCATTGCATGCAAAGAGAAAATCAGGGAACTGTTGGGCTATATGCTTTCAGTTGAAGGTGAAGATGAATCAAGGTATGGCAAGTTAACTTTGTAGTTCTTCGATGAACTGATACCTATACCTTTTGTTTTGGTTATTGTAGTTCGAGACTAACTTTGCCAAATATTTTTGTTAATTAACTCTGTTACAGCCCATTTTACTCTGTATGCTTTCTGCTTCCAATGTTGTGCCAAATGACAATGAAGATTGAAGGATGCAAACTTCTGGCTTCTTCTGGAGGGTATAAAGCTGTAAGTGTAACTTAATTGAAAGCAGCCTTGTTAACTTTTATTACCAATGCAACTCTATGGTGTCTTGGTAAATATATCTTGCCTATCCTTCCGATACACATGCACATCTATATATACATTTAAAATATGTGCATCTCTTTGTATGCTTTTCAAGAACCATTTAATAGATGCTATGAAAGTGACATTTCAAATGAATTGTGATTCTATACATACTATATTCCTCTTATATGATATTTTATTTAATATTAAGCTGTTACCAATCCAATAAACAGATGCTTGTTTATATATACATAATTCAATGCCTGTGTTCCATATGTACTTCATAGTTGCTAGGCACTATGTTACAGTACATACATAATATATGAAGGTTTCTATGTGCACTAATATGTTGTCATACCCTAGTGTAATTTGTTGTACTGAGCTATAGCTTTTTACTGTTATGTGAAAATATTGGTGTCATTGCAGGTTGTGGACTGCCTTATAAAGTTGATTGGACAAAACAGACATGGTGTAGAGGATAATGGTTGCATTTTCTTGGCTTGTGATACAATCATGAATTTTCTTTTAAAGGTGGTGATTTTTATCATATTGTAATAAAATACTAGTTATTTGTGTAATGTATTAACTTCATTTTTTTTTTATCAACAGAGAGAGCAATTTTGCTTTCCAGAGGATGAATTAACGTTTTTTAATCTTTTGAAAGCATTGGCAATATGGACAGGTACTGTTTCAGTCATTAATTGGAGCCAAATTTCATTTGAATGATTTGTTTATGTTGCATGATTAAATGTTTTAGAGTTACAAAAGCAGGTTGAATTGACTCTTGACAAAATGTTATCTCATTGGAACTACTAGGGAAAGCGCTAACTTATAAGATTAGATTACAGAGTGAACCATTTGTGGAGTAACATTCATGCAATCACTTTGTCTTATCTTTACATTTCAGTGTAGAATTTTCATGGAATAGCATTCAATGTTATTTCATCTAACTTGTGCTCTAACTTTCCCTCTGTGTTCAAATGCTTAGTCTAAGCATGTGTACATCATAAATGTTTCCTGAATTTGGTTGCAGAGAACACTAATGACCTATCTGTTCTTATGATGGCTTCAAGTATTTGTGCACTGGTATTTGATTTTACATCTGAAGAAGCTCTTTTGAATCATCCTGATCTTAGTAGCAGCTGTCTTAATAGTCTGTCACGGCTCATTGCAAGAAGTTTGGCTTCATGGGGGCAGGTAAATGCTGATGCTATGTGTATATGCATGTTATTTGCTAGTTTTTTTTTTTTGTTTCATAAATTGTGGGACTAAAACTTGGATGTCTCTTTGTTGTAGGATATGTCTGATGTTGTTAAAGGAGAGATGGATCTTTTAGAGATTGTTACCGCAGGTTTGTTTCTTCTGATAGTTTCCATATTTAAGTAGCTTTAACTATTCTTGTTGCAATACAGAGATCCCAATTTTTAATTGTTAACAGTGTAATTACTTTAAGATCTTTTCTGAACTGGCTTTATGACATGCTGCCTTTTGATCCTGATGCAGGATATTCTCGATGGGCGAATCGATTCCCTCGCATAAGAAATGCAGTTGAGAGATAACTCAAATGGAAATCAAAGTTGACCTTGTTAGGACTTACTTTCTTTGGAGGTAATATGTTATCCTGGTAATTTTCCCTTAAAACGAATATCCTCCAATTCATTAAAGCTAATCTGGGTAATAACCTTATTAATACGGGTCATTCTGTATAGTTTGTATGGTATCATGGTAATTCGATTGAAGTACCTCCAATCAGTTAATGTAACCTGGTTAACTCTGAATGAAGTTTCTCTTCTCCTAGTAATTCTCAGGCATTGTTGAATTGCGTGTACAGGGATCTTTACCCTGACGCCATGCGCCTTTGATGGCCCAACAAATGAGGGCCACACGAAAAGCACAGCAGACGAATGCATAATTCTATCTTCTTTCCTCTCAATACAGCTTTGTTTATTGAATGATGAGTTGATGATCAACCCTCACGCCAAGCTTACCCCTCCTCTTTAGTTAGCTTCTCAGTGGTCAGTTACACGCATCTCCTTAAAATTGACGGGTAAATATGAACAGGCAAAAAGATAGGGGGGGTTATAATCATGGGAAGTGGCCCATTTTTTAGTTAACACCTTTTCATCTCTGGCCTAATTCACTGTTTACAATTTACTAGAAATCAATGTGTAATAACATACATTGCTTGGACGACGACAAGAAACAAAACATAAAGTATAATTTAGTGTTGAGTTTATATTTGAAGGATTGTCGATGTATAGACTTTATTCATTACATTTGTGTGTGGAGTAGGTCGGAAGATGAGAAATAAAACACAGTGTTGGGTTTATATATAACGGATTGTTAATGTATAAATTTTGTTATGTATTAGGTTTATATTTGATACACTGTCGATGTATAAATTTTATTCATTAACATTGATTTCAATATCTATCACTTCTTAGATAGAAATTATAGACCGATGATGTATCTGTGATTACTTCGTGGTTTGGTGGATGGGAATTTGACTTTGTATGTCCCAGGGTTGGCATGTGAAACGATTCTTGTGGCAAAGCCAGACGCTGCATATGGCTAATATAAACAAAGCACTTTGACCTAGCACCATGCACGATCGAATGCTTCGGTGGCCGTAGCATTGAAGGTGATGTTATAAAGTTCATTCACTAAAGTTGTCCTCCATTACGACAAGTTAGGACTCATGTTTTAATTACGGCTGGGCCATTTCATTTTGTGGTAATCATAATCTCAACAATCCTGGCCTGGCCCATCTCTTTTTTTTAATGTCTATTTTTTGGATATATTTTGAAAATATTCTTTTTAGACATGTCATATTTTTATGTTTTTTGTATTAAAAATATTAAATATCTATATTTATAAAAAAAATGTATTAGGTTAAAATTTTTATCTTAATTGATTTAAGTATTAAATAAAAATAAACATTTAATGACAAAAAAATTTTAATTTTCACCCTAAAAACAAGATAAAAGGGTTAAAAGCTTCCAAGAAAGACAAGACAAGAGATTGAAACAGTTCAATTAAATATTACTACTAACAAATACTCAGTAAACAAAAAAAAAAAAAAAATAGGATTTAAAAATTAGAAGCAACGTGAGCTCAAGTATACAAGGGAAGGCAGATCTTTTATTCAACTACTCTGGCGTCTGTCGATATTCGACCCGGACGACTTTCTTCCATTCACTTCCAGCGACAGCCTGTCACGTCACCTTCCCCAAAAATCGCCTCCGCTCTCGGCGGCTTCCAACCTGTCCCATTCAGCGGCTCCACCACTTACCCAGACTGCCCCTAGCCGAGTTCCATAGTTGGAAAGAGAGAAAACAGGAAGAGCTCCTAAGCCTTGAGCATAGGGTGGAAAAATGGGCTGTGGGAATGTCTTCTACACCTTAATCATAACTTTTTCAATAGCTCTAATCACCTACAACATCCTCATCTCGGCCAATGCTCCTCTGAAGCAAGAGCTTCCGGGACCGTCAAGAACATCAATTGTTGACCCCGTAATCAAGATGCCAGTAGAAAGATCGAGAAGGTATGGGTCAACTGCAAAGAAGAGGTTGTTTCACACGGCTGTGACAGCTTCAGACTCGGTTTACAACACGTGGCAGTGTCGGGTTATGTACTACTGGTTCAAGAAGTTTAAGAAGGGACCAAATTCAGATATGGGTGGGTTTACTAGGATCTTGCACTCTGGTAAACCCGACAAGTATATGGATGAGATTCCCACTTTCATTGCTCAGCCTTTACCAGCTGGAATGGATCAGGTATTTCCTTTTAACTTTTGTTTTTTGTTGGTAGGTGGGGGGGCTTAGTTCATCTTTCAATCAGGCAGAATAAGGAAACTGCTTTGGTTAGACTAGAACAGGTTCTGGTATTAATCAATTTATAGATTGTTTTCGATTTGTAGTTTCCCTAAAAGGGCATCGAAATTTTAGGAAATTGGGTCAGGTTACTCGTAATTGAATGAATTTACAAGTAGTATCTGCTCTTCCGGTTTAGCGTTAATTCAGAACTATGTCAAAGAAGCTACTTGCTTGATATAAATTGTATTTTCAGCTTATGACAATGTAAACCTGTAAAGTTTTAAAGTTGATGGTTCTCATATTTCTTTTTACTTACTTCATTCTGTACTTCATTCTGTCCTTTTATGTCCATAATCACAGGGTTATATAGTCCTCAACAGACCTTGGGCATTTGTACAGTGGCTTGAAAAAGCAGACATAAAAGAAGAGTATGAAATTCCTGGTTTCCGTGTTTCTGTCTTGAATCAATTTGTTTCCATATTTGGTTGATTTATATATATCCCATTCTTACCATGTATCCAGTTACATACTGATGTCGGAGCCAGACCATATTATTGTCAAGCCTATTCCGAACTTATCAAAAGATGGGCTTGGAGCTGCATTTCCTTTCTTTTATATAGAACCTAAAAAGTATGAGTCAGTTCTGAGAAAGTACTTCCCTGCGGAAAAGGGTCCAATAACCAACATTGACCCCATAGGAAATTCTCCTGTCATTGTTGGGAAGGTATGCATTTTGGTGTTGCTTAGTTACTATAGCGGCGATCTCTTTTTTGTTTTGCCTTCCCTTGAACTTTCGTTGAACATTATATAGGAGTCTCTTAAAAAGATTGCTCCGACTTGGATGAATGTTTCATTGGCGATGAAGAAAGATCCTGAAACAGATAAAGCTTTCGGTTGGGTGCTTGAAATGTGAGTGTTAACCAATTTACTCTATTCTTTTACAACATTGCATGTGGTGTTGACCATGGCATTATTTTCTTGTTTCATAATTGTAGGTACGCTTATGCTGTTTCCTCTGCCTTGCATGGTGTTGGTAACATCTTATACAAAGATTTCATGATTCAGGTTTGATGAGATTGCCGTTATTCTTTCCCATAACATTTTATTCACACAGTACAAGATGCCAACTGTATCTACCTGATAACTGTAGCTAGCATTTTCAACCATTTGCTACTGTCCGCACCTGCCTAAACTCTGGGGATGAGCTTTTTAGTTTAGGACCCACCTATGATATGCTTCTAAGAGCAAGCCAAGTTGAATGCCAGGATAAGCATTCTTAGCAAAACATATCGGACTTATGCAACTTGTCTATGTTGTTTAATTATAATTTGGTAACTTAGTAGTTAGTCAACAGCGACTTTTCTCCTTCTTCACACTCTTCTTTATAATATCCTTGAATTTTGATTAGTTTGAGAAAGGCCAAAGAATCTTCTCTCTCCAACCTGCCTCCCCCAAAAAGTATAAATTATGTTTTAGATTTTAAAATTGATTTGAGTTTTCTATGCGCCAATTATTTCCTGAATTCTCCATAATAGCAGTTGCCTGCTTTATGACATTTATCAGCCTCCTTGGGATACAGAAATCGGTAACAAGTTCATTATTCATTACACATATGGGTGCGACTATGATTTGAAGGTAATCTATTGTACTGAAATCCCAATCATTTAGTTGAATGAAATCACTTCTGAGTTCTTACTTTTTCATTTATTACCAACATATCTGTTTCTGAGTTGGAAGAAAAAGATGTCTTCTCTTTTGCTTATAGTGGGAGAATTTCTGCCCCAATTTCAGGGTAGGTTAACCTATGGAAAGATTGGAGAATGGAGGTTTGACAAAAGATCTTTCGATACTGTAGCACCGCCAAGAAACCTTCCCCTTCCTCCTCCTGGTGTTGCGCAAAGTGTGGTATGTTTAACAACACATATCCTTCTTGAGCACACATGCAAAGCAAAAAGAGAACATCTTTACAATTTTGAAACTATATTTCTCGGGAGTAAAATCGCGGTTGCGAGTGTTAACTCCTCTCCTATTCAGTAGAATGTTCTAATCATATACATTGTGGCAGGTGACACTGGTGAAAATGGTAAACGAAGCCACATCAAACATTCCGAACTGGGGTTCATAGAAGAAAAGTCAGGCTGCAAGATGCCGTATGTGAAAAGCTTCACTCAGTCGTCAGCATAGAAGCTTCATACGCACTGACACTGCTGCATATTGGCCTTGGGGAGGAGAGGTGTGGGGTTTGGTTGTAGTTCATGTTTATCCTGCTAGTTAAATTTGGAAATACCCTGATGAATGACGATGAGCGAAGGGGGAAAACTAGATTATATATACATGTGGTCAATATGATCCCAAAATGCATGTTGCTTTACAAATTAACCAAAGTATATTACTGTTTGCATCGTTTGTTTTTATTAAGAACTGGCGTTCTCACTTCTAAAAGCATGTTGATTTCAAGGGTTTTATCTCATAAATGATCGATCAAGATTTCTCATGTTCTTGGAAATGTTATACGTTGGAACAAAAGATATACATCCGTAGCTTGGACTTTAACCTTCCCGTCCCCGTCGTCGTCGTTGTCCGTAGACGACAAGAAACCTTCCGGCTTCCTTGTATAGGCCGTATGCAAAGAAAAGAAACTTAGAACCAACAAAAACGTGCAGGCTAATACCAGTTGATATTAATTGGCAAAGCAAAGAGGACAAAATTTAACAACCCATTGGGATCGACAGTAATACAACAAAAAGAATTAACATTTTTTATGTACAATCAGTTGAGGTAACGCCTACAATTTTTTGAATTACAAAAGCAAGGAATTTTCTTCCCTTCATCCTCATGGTTAAAATGGTAGTCATATGTTATCTCCTCACCTGGATATATGTCTCTCTCTGCAAAAAAGACAACCTGCACCCAACAAACCAATAACTAAGCCAATGCCATTGTAATTCCCAGTCTTATAAGTTCTAGATACCTAAAACTTTTGAACTCTAAGTGCCATCGAAGGTTATTTTCAGGAAATGGTAAGATGGTAAATATTGTAGTATCCTTGTATCACGGTTTTCAGATCAACCATATTTTCCAAACATACTATGCAAGTAAAGCAGCTTGGCATTACTAAGAAAATGGCAAACTAAATGATAGAATGAATTACAAGTACTCTCTTCCGTACACTGTACATGAACAAGTAGTAGTTTTGAATCTCATTAGCATATACTAAGTATCATAATTAAATTTGGAATTACCTTCTTTTCATTCCTCACAGAAATCACTTTGGCAACACAATTTGGCTGTCAAAGAAATTGAGCATGAAGTGAGAAACCTGGATAAAGCTGAATGATGGTAGAAAGAGAAAAACTTGAGAACTTTGCTAGAAGCCCAAGTGCCATTGGGGTGGCCAAAAAAGAAAAAAACAATAATGTAAAATATAGCTAATGACTTGTTAAACTCTAATAGTTTGTTTCTAAATAGATTTTGAACCCTTCCATTCCAATTTCCTAGGTAGACACATGATCATGTTAATTTAGTACATTTTAACTTATCATTCAAATGGATTTCAAGTATACTCGGATGATCCATTAAAACTATACCATGCTTGGAGCCTTGAAGTTCAGGTAAAGTTTGGTGACTAATTGAAGGGGTCTTGGCAAACTTTACCCTAAGGTTATCCAAAATTGATCCACATTGAGACCTGGGAAAAAGGTGCCATGTTGCACCCCCAAGGTCAGCCCCGTACCCCTGGCCATGGTTCCTACCACTTCTTACAAGAAAAAAACTTTAAACAAATTTAAGTAATTACCAGACATGAATGGTTGACAAAACGGGCAATCCCCCCTTTGCGGGTTGCATCAATGATATGCTCTTTATCTATCCTGAAGAAGTAGCATGCACTTTTGTACTGGACTTTTCTGCCAGACTCATACTCATTTTCTCTTTTGTCAGCCACACGTAGCCCCACAATCTCACCAACATACTCAACAACCTAAAAAAACCATGACCTATGTCATATTTTCCAATTATAAAGAAAATCTGGTTGTCTTAAGGTCAAGAAGGTCAAACCATTTCACCACGGGAAATGAATCGAGATGTGTAAAGACCAAGTGCATGTATGCCAGACTTGTAAACTACCAAATGCTTCCAACCCTTTGCTTGCTTGTAGCGAGCATATTCTTTCTGCAAGTAATGTGGAAAGCAGAACAGTTAGGCTTACAAGGACTAATTATGGTATAATTATCAAAAGAAGTTCTATAGTTAGAATGCTTGCATGTAGGCAAATAGTACTAGGAATAAAAGCAACCAGTAAATAAGCAACTTTAATGTACCCGGCAATCATATTCCATATCAGACGTTGGCAGCTTTGGAAGCCCCTGCATGCATGACTTCTGCCCATTAATGTGAATCCAAGCATTTAACTGCTCTTGAGGAACAAAGCATCCAGTCTTTCTTTTTGATTGACCATAGATGTTGTGCCAAAAGCCATCTTGTTTGCGGCCTTTGAAACCCTAAAAGAGGTAGCAATATATCACAATATGAGTGCCCCAGTGATTAGATAACCCAAGAAACCCACCCCACTCTCCTGCCCACACTTAAAAAATAGATAAAGTACCTCTGTTCGAGCACAGGTTGATTCCCTTTCTCTAGAAGGACTCAATTCAGCATCGGTGGGCTCACTACCAGATTCACATGTGCAGTGTGAGGCATGAAGCATGCATCTTCCATAGAATCCAACATTTTCATTATCAATGCCTTCAACCTCACTTTGTAATAGACCCTGCAAGCAATATAACAAAGTGAATCAGGAATGCCACACACCCCTAGGGACAATCAACAAACCGAATTGTGATTAGCAGTCTTCCCTTCCATGTTTAATTGGGAAAACATATAGAAGTAATAACAGGTTCAAGAAAAGCCCTATGAGACGTGTTATTAGCATAACCAAAATATAATGCTAAAGACATTTTGAAAATTTAAGGTCATGAGAAGCATACAGCTAGGGGGTCAGATAATGCCCCTTAGCATTCATGCTATTAATATAAAAATGGCAGCAGCAGAAAACACAATTGCATGCTACTTCAATTTTAAGCACAATGTAGAAATAGGTGTTAAAGCAATTAAATATGTAAACATATTGAGTTATATTGCAATTAGCCAGTATTAGCCAAAGTATTTCCCATGAATTAGTGAGCAGACTGATAATTGAATTGTGATGAACATCTAGCTCACAGCCTACAATATAGAAAGGGAAAGAATTGATTGCTTCAGCAACTACAGAAGTAATACCTAAAATAATAAGTGATTATGCATATAATAACATAGTAATGCAATTAACGTTTCAGTTTCTTGAGTAGAGACCTTCTGGTGAGCACACCAAGGGTGAAACCGAACTGAACAATCCACAACCCTGCACTGTATACATGAGCCACCTGGTCGATTACATATAGAGCAAACCTGGGAGAAATAAACTTGATGGTCACTTCCAGGAGAAGTTAATCCAAAAATACACTCAAGCCACCTCAATGAAATCAGCAAATAATATACAAAAAGGTGACACAAATAAAATCTGTTTAAAGCTCTTGTTTTAGTATCAGTAGCATAACACATTTATAAAACATGACAAAAAACTTCCATGGGACATGCATGACCAAAGATATATCAATGTGCAAGTACAGGCAATGCTGTTTAGGGTATTCTATATTTGCCTCAAGTATCATAAACTTACCACATTTTCTCTTTTGCGTGAAACACCAGATACATCAAAAGCACTCATGGTGTCAACGTTTGGGCAACGTGTTCCAGGAGTCCAGAGCCCACAGACCATATGAACCCACTGTTTCACAGTAGAATCAAGTACTCCTGCTGTTACACTATTATACAAATTTAACTTGCTATCAGGGCAAGGAGAGTTCCGAATAATGTCCAATTGGTTTTGCACATCCAATTTCCATGAAGCAGTTCTTGACAGCTCAAGATCTTTAAATTGCAAGTTACAAAATGAATTACTGACAACCAGACTCTGATCATCCAGCACAGTTTCAGCAGAATAATTTGTACTCTTAGGCCCACACTCTGCTTCAATATTCCAAGCTTTCAGAAGGCCTTTTACAAACGCACGACTTCGTAATGCTTGAGTCATGGCACCACCACCATATCCACAGAGAACACACACCTAAATGATGAAAAAAAATGAGATGAAAGAATGCAAGAACGACACATTAAAACTCAAATAAAAAGAAAGAGCAGCAACTATTCAAGGGTTAAATCTACATCTTACAGTATCTTTAGAACTTGTTCTGCATGGTCTGCAATACCAGTGGCCCCTTGGCACTTTCAAAATGCCATAGCAAGCTTGATGCACCTGTATCACGAAAACAGAATTAGATAACGATAAATTAACAAATTAGGCACAAACTTGAAATGAGTACATACTCTGATTGAACATCGACTACACTCCAATAAGCAATTAAATTCATCTTTGTTCGAGCTTCCACAAACACAGCAGAATACATCTGAATCAACAATGGATGAGCACCTAGTCTGCATGATAGATCTGTAACATAATTTATAATTCCATAGCAATTAGACATAATCAAAACTATCATCTTTTTAAAGCTCTGAAAGTATCTATCAAATAAAGGTGAAACTCTCCCTGAAAACGGAAATCAATTCACTTGCTTACTTTTCAGCATTCATGTTGGATGATCTATGTCCATGACTTTCAACATCACCAGTTTCCTTCAAACTTTTCCTCACTTTCATCTTAGGCATGCACTTTGAGATCTCCATAAGGGGATGACTGTCAGAACCAGACTCTTTTCCTGACAATTGAAGAAGGAAATCAATGATGTAAACCCTCAACAATACCAAACATCACAAATAAAAATGTTTGCCATGCACATGTTCACAACATCCAAAATTCATCACTTGCAGCACATTCAAAAGTAGCCCCTTTAGTGTTAAACAGAGGATTCTAAAATGCTTCTTTTTTATCCAATACTTAAGAAAGTTTACCACTTGCAGAACATCCAAAGATTACTAAGCACACCAAATGTAACATCAGACATATCATGGTCCATAGACACCCACTTTACTAATGGAGGGAATACCTCATCACTTCATCACGTGAGACACATAAACAGAACAGATTATGTACTTGGCTTCTTCAGCTAGATTTTCAAAATTTTAAGGGGTTTCAATAACCGTCAACTGTTAGCAATAGGAAACAACACCTATTATGGTGTCAAGTAAAACAAGAGTAGAAAAGATTACTCAAATTTCTTTATAAAGCCAGTAGAAATGGAAATGATAACCACAATGAAAAAACGAGACAAGGTAAGTAAAACGAAGAGAGGATGGGATGGATCTAGGTAGTTGATATTTCATGAAACCTATACAAATAAGCTAGTTACAAATTGCATCCAAGTTGAACTATACAGATAAAAGTAAAAAATACAATTGCAAACCACCAAAATAGGTTGAACAACTATAAGTGTATACTAAAAGCAGTGTTATGTGCATACAGCCCAAAATTCAATGTATTAGGTCTAGCCGAAAGCTTTTGCTTTCCTTGTAATGCCAGGCATTAAAAAGGTAAAACTATTGAAGGCCACATCCACAAGACACATTTGACTCGACCCTTAATAACACCCATGATACCCTTCCTATCAAACTTTAAGGATAAATTTATATTATTGGAATGCAACTACTATGAAAACATAGGTGAAATTTACCTTTTCCTGTCAGCTCATAAAGGCTGCGTTTTCGTATTTCCTTACATTTTATGTTTGATCGATTATAAGCAATACCATCTGGAATACAACAATATTTCTCACTTCTGTCATCCTTCCCTTTCTCCAAGAGGAATGAATTGTTATCAAATTGTTTAATTCCACTCACACAAGTCTTCTTGCCTTCTTCAACATGACAGCCACTCACTTCATGAGAGACTGAAAATTGATTGCCTCCATTTTCTTCTGCTTTCTTCAAATCAAAGTATACAGTGCTCTTAGGTCTTCTTTTCTTCTTTGACTTCCTCAGAGTACTTTTGGGTTTACAGCTCTTCTGGAGGGTACATTGTTCTGTGTTTTTAAGAACCCTACTTAGAGGAACAATTTTTGCAGGCCTCAATTCATCTGTGGCAAACTTTCTGCTGCATATTTCACCATATTCTCCACAAACTATGGGCCTATCTTTCTTATCACAAAATGTCACCTCAAGACTCGAAAATGCCTTTATGCAATGTACAGCATTGCTATTATAAGATTTTTCAACAGTTCTAAGAATTGATTTTGATGTCCCCAAACTCTCAAAGGAATCAAAAGCCCCAGCCCTCTTTAACTTTTTTCTACCTGAAACTTCAGGAATTTTACCAAACCTAGCATCACCTTTCAGTTCAGGCTGATAATCTTCTTCACCATCCTGATCATTATACACACCATGCAAATCTCTTTTCTGAGAAACTATTTTGGCTGAAAACAATTCTCCTGGTTGAATCAAATCAGTATCCCCATGTGGTTCTAACCCTGATGGAATGAGGGTCTGCCAATCTTTGGAAGAACGAGAGGGCAACTGAGGACTGCCATTATTGCTGGAACAGTGTCTAAAAGAAACTTTAGGAGGAAAGGCTGCATCCAGTGTCCTAAATTTAACTGTTCTCTTTCTCTTTCCAGCTTTTGAGCCTCTCCTAATTTTTTTCAAATGATTGGTCCTCCCACTACCAGTAATGCTCGTATAAATTTGATTTTTACCTTTTTTCCATGTCAAGGAATCTATGAGTTTAAGCTCATCAAGCAGACTAAAAGATGGCTGTCCATTCGGAATTCTGGGAGATCCTTTAGTTCTTATCTTACTCCTGCAAGAAACACCTATAAATGCAGCACTTCTTTCACTTTCATGAGCATCATTTGATGAACAACATTTATCAATACCGGATCCTTCGTCAACTACAAGATCATTCATATATCCATTATCCTCAGCATCAATGGTAGAAGAATCCATATTGTTAACCTCAATTGATGCCTGGGTGACATCAGGGGCAGAACATCCAGAAGAAATATTGGACATGTCTTGACCTTTGAATGAGGCAGCTCTGTTTACAGCAGATCCAATACAGCGCATACCTGCATCTCCATGCTGATCTTCAGCACATCCACTTGCATCTAACACCTCAGCTGATGGATTGATACGTGTCATTTTGCAAGCCTCCTTTTGCTTGCTTGGAACATCTCTCCACTGAGAGGCATGACAGGCAATTCTCACAGGAAGTTGCCCCTTCACTTTTCCTCCTTGATACAATAAACTAGTTCTTTCCTTCGGAATAACATGATCTCTAACAAATTCAGAAGTAACTGACATAGGTGCTTCACGACAGACACCAAACTGTTCCTTGGAGGTAACATGAGATCTTCCAACCCTACACTCAGAATATCCTTCTAAGCACTTTGCATGGGCTGAGCAGTTGCAGTTGCCCTGAAAATATGTACAAGGTACTCTCTGACAACATTTTGCATGCTCACTTGATTGCGTGATGCTCTCACCTCTGATGAGCCTAAAAACATTGAATAAGAAAATTAAAGCTAGGAAGGATAACATCCACAACTAAATTCACCACTCAGATATGTTTCAAAAAACACACATAACCAGCCAACATATACTAAAAATATTATGAAGTTTAAACATAAGGTCTGTGGGTGTGTAGCCAGTGAGCAAATATTTTATTTAACAAGGGAAAGAAGAGGAAGGGAAAGGGATATGAGAAAGCTTCAAGTGTCAGCAAATATAACATAGCAGTTTAAAGCTAACCTCAATGTAGACTGATTAGGAAAAGGCTCATTAGAAAATTGACAAGGTATGTCAACTTCTCTAGAACATAGTGAAAGCCCTTGTGTCAATGTTGAGAAATCACAGCGGCTGTTCAACCCTGGATGATGAAAACAACAATTAATACATATACATGCACGAGGAAAGCAACATCTTTATATTCTCACTTGCCTGTCATGGGGATTGATTTTTCAGCAGCAGGAGATGGAACTGATGCTGCAGCACCTTCAAAAACATCTAGCTTGCTGGGAACAATAGCTCCATGCCTATCTTCCCTAGATTTTGATGATTCCATAAGACAATGCTGTACATTGGGATTAGAAGTTCGATCAAATCTCCCTAGCTCATGGCTCATTCCAACTGAAGAAGTTGCATGTTGCTTTGACAACTCCAATATCTGCCTCAATGCAAGCAGTCTCATACTGTCATCAAGCAAACAAGGGCTCTCTTGTGAAATGGTGGAAGTTGGACCTGGTATAAAGGTCGAAGTAGCTAATTGATAGCCCATTGAAGCAGCAGAGGATTGTGAAATTTGTCCAGAGCCCAAATGTGAACTCATCATCCTAAGATAAGCTTGATCAGTATATCCACTACTTCCAATGAAAGAAGAGTTCCCAGGAAGGTTGAGACAGCTTCTCTCATCAAATCTATCTGAATGAATATTGGATGACTGACATGAATCCATTCCATGCACTGCTGAAAAACCAGGCACAACTCCTGTGACATTTCTAGGATTTTCTACCTGCTGATGAATTCTCAATGCTGGATCTGTTGCAGTGCAAAAGGAAACACATTCTGATCCTGCATTACCTTTGTCAGTTAATCTGCAGAAACCCAACTCAGGCATATTCAACTGTCTCCCTAAAGTGTTTCCAATTGTCAAGGGAGTATTTAGTGGGTCACACTTTGTAGTATTAGATTCACAATGAAATGTCTTCGGCATGCTAAATTCACCGGCCATATTACTAGCACCTCTAGAGCGTGCACTCCCCTCCAGTGGTAGCTGGGGAAGTAGGGGAACTACTAAACTCTTGGTGGCATCACCTCTGCATTTGTCTAGTTTGGTGGCATCCATGACACTGCTGACACCAAATGCATGATTGCCAAGGATCAAATGGCTTTGTTGTCTTCTTGCAGTGCGGTTGGATGAGTCTGCATCATGATGACAATATTGCCTAGATTCCTCCTCCCCGCAAAAGTTAGCTGCATTATTGCAGGACTAATCATAATATAATCACTTAGCCATAACACCAAAAAACCAACACATAAATATAAAATGGCCTATAACTTATATGCTACAAATAAAGATCTAGCAGGCAAAAATTATTTATCTACCCACCATGATGAATCATTGGCTCAGGATAGCATGACTTAGGAGGATCAACAACTGTGCCAAAACGTTTGCGTGCAATGAATGGTAGAGCAGTGTTTCCTATAGGCTGATTCTGTTGATATGGTTGCCCAAGCTTTAACTCCACATTTGAGGAAGTAGCATCTCTGTCAGAAATTACACCATCATCTGCAATTTTAGCTGCACTGACATCATAATTTTGACCAAGGCTTCTTAAATTTTGCAAACTAGAGTGGGCAAGGGATGAGTTTCCGGTCTTCAATATAGAATCAATCCAAACGGACATGGACTGACAACCATTATCTGAATCCCTACCAACAAATGTGGACATTGTTGAACTCCTGGTGACAGCACACTCCATTCTCTGGCCATCAGCCACATCATGCAAATTACTTTGCGAAGCACCAATCAAGTGCTTGAGAAGAAAGTTACTACTACCCTCAATTTTTTGCTCTTGCTTGTTATGTAAAAGACCAGTAGCAGAATTCTGCCCAGTCTGTGGATTACTTGGAGACATTGTATTGTCCATGCACCTTGACAAACCTTGAGATGAACCAACTTGATTAACCAAGTGAGAAGTTTTAGATATTTTGGGCTCGGTCGCACTAGATTTCACCAAACCAGCAGTTGGTAACAATCCTTCAGGCCAGTCCCATCCACTATGATCTTCCGGAACCCTGATCTAAAGCATCATAAAAACATCACCATCCAGTGTTCTCGTTGCTTCAAACACATGCCAATAAGAAATACAACTTTCAATCCCAAAGGTAAAAGATAGAGAAATTGAAAAGATAACTGCTATAATAGTGGTATGAAAGGTCTACAAAACTATTGCCAGGAGAAACCTAATATGAGTTTGCTTCTACGTGTCCCCACCCTGATATTCAACTTTCCCTATGGAATTGCACTAGATTTACACAAAAGCATAAAAGCTAAGCCAGAAATTTCATTTTGGGTTGGGGGGGGGGGGTGAAAATATTTTCAAAAAGAGTAAAATGAACACTAAATTCAATTGAAATAATAATGCAATTATTACATAAAAGGCACAATTGATTTTGTATGCACAATATATATAGGAACTAACTTTCTTTAATTGTATTTTCTTTATCAACAAGGAGAGAAATTATTTCACCTAATATTTCATGTCAATATGCTTGTTATTAAAGAGGCAAATTCATAAGCTAAGGAGCTAAAAAATTAAGATATGTATAATAATGGCTATATTTAAGAAGGGTCAAACAAAATCAAGTTATTTATTGAATAAAAGTTAAGAACTTACTACCATCATTGCAAAAATTTCATGAAGGGGGTCAAATTCCGAGAAAAAAAGGGAGGGGTGGGGGCAAATAAGATTTTGTCTCTTATTTGAATGAAAAAGAATATTTTTCAACGTCTTCAAGGAAGCTTTAACAAGCCAAGGGGGTAACAGGGCCCCTGCCAGCCCCTAAAGCTCACCCCTGAGCATAACCCTACCTTGAACACACTATCCTGAAGATTGATTAATCATCTTATAGAGGTAATATTATTTCTAAACTAGTCATATTTCTTATATATCAAAATGCTCCCCAAAGGAAGAGGATTACCTTAAATTCTGAATATCACATTATTGATATATGGAAACATATGCACACTGCACACCACATGCATGTTTGGGATAATGAAGCAAACACTCAAGAGTTCATTTGAAGTAAACACTGAGAACAAGGGCAATGTAACTCCTACCCCAAACTTCTCAAAGTAGAGTTTCCGCCACTGGGCAATGGTCTCTCCACTTTCCATACGAACAGCATCCCCCGGGTTCACATCACATAATCCTGAATGCTGCAACATGACAGCAGTGGCAACAACTTGTAAGCATGAATCTACTCCAAATGGTAATGAAAACATGCGTTACAAGTAGGAGGGCTAGAAAACATAGTAAAGACAACAGACACGAGCAAGTTACCTCACAAAATTTGGAGACAGATGTGTGAAAAAAATGACATGAGCAAACAATACCAAGAAGTCCTGTATTGCTGAGAAGCAGATACCCACCTTTTTCATCAAATTAAAAAGAAAAGATGTTAGCCATATCCAATATGAAAGACTATTAACCAGAATATGAATTACATATCATGCACTGACCTGTACCCAAACAGAACACGCGAGGGCACCCACTTAAATTAGTTGATGACTGATCTGATGTAGAAGAGTTTAATTCTTCTGCTCTCTTTGTTGACATCTGGATATTTTTGCTATAGAGATTCCCAGCCTTTGTAGTAGAACTGGTACCATACCAATCCCCATTCAGGGTGGGTACGTCCTTTACTTTCTCAGTACCAGGAAGCCTGAGATGATTGACTACTTTGGCCAGATCTGAAGTCTGGAGATTTGAGTTAGATGCATGAAGGCTACCATGCAAAAATGAAACACCACTACCAGTGGAACTTAATACCAGTCTAGATGGAACAACAGAATTTGCCCCATTTTGTGTGTTTTGATTGCTCAGAGTTTCTGATAGCAATGCACCAGCAATTGGTGGAATTTCACTTCCAAAATCATTGATATTGACACTTCTAGAGGCATTGAATACTTTTCGACTTGACAATTCCTGAAAATCACACTGTAACAGTGATGGTGACCCAGATAGAAGAGCTAGAAATGAATTTGCCTGTTCAGAATGATTAGACTTAATGGAACATAAGTTTGAACTGTTGGGAGGCATGGGATCACGCATTCTTCCATGCAATGTTGAACTTAAATCTTGTGCAACATGTTGGTGAAAATACTGGCCAGAATTTATCACCATCTGTATTTAAAAAATAATGATAAGTAAAAAGGAAAAAAAAAGCACAAGTGAGTAAGGTAAATCAAACTCACAAGTCAAAACTTCAAAAGTAACAACACGAGTAAGTTCTCTTCATCAAAGATGACAGAATCAAACAATAAAATCAGGAATAAGATTTCAGCATTTTGCACACTCTAAACTGTGAAGAAATAATACCAAGAAAAAGGTAAACAAAAACATGAATGCAATGCATATGTTACCTCTGTAAGTAGAAATAAGATCCCTGTAGTATTCTACATGCAATTTTCCTACTCTACAACCTACATTTGTCCATTCAACATATTCCCCCTCCCACCAAACTTGGATTCTAAGGGCATTACTTCTTCTCTCACCAGTGAGATTTCAGCCACACTATCAATTCTGATCAGCAGCCTAAGTTCAATATTTATTAAATCTAAAACATCAGCCATTAGTTCCCTTTGGTCGTGAACAGAGGCCTAAGAGTCCTTATACTTTGCCTGAGTGAAAACTAACGTACCAGAGAACTTCAAACACTGCAGAGCTGCCCCACAAATTTAATAGATTGTCTGCATTCATTTGAAACACTAATTCTTTCACCAGTTGTTTCAACACACAAGCAGACATTGTTGCATGACCATCATGAGTTTCACTGCACATAGCTTAAAGCAGCAAAAACTACCAGCATTGCAGGAATATCATATTCCAGTTTATATCATTCTATCCCGATGTAGCATCATCCCCAACAACCAATAGAAATGCCCCAATCACAAACAGAAATACTAACATCAAGATTATCTTAACAACAGTAATTTAAAAAAAAAAAAGCTAATCAACTGCAAAATAAGTAAATAAGCATTGCTCCAACCGGTGCCTCTTCACCATGATTTCAAAACATATATTTAAATAGATGCATCGATTACCTGATTTTGAGGCTCTTGCGATGCCGATGAAGCCATTGAAGGCATAGACGACTGCAATGTAGAATCAAATTTGATCCGCCAAGAGTTATCCATCTCTCAATATTCTATAAAAACCTAACCCTTCCCTATCAAAACCATCGAAATCACCACGAAAGAAAAAAACCAGGAGAACAACTCTCAGCGATTGAAGACTACAATGCCCCCCCCCCCCCCCCCCCCCCCAACCAAACAGCTCAGCTTTACAGCAACTACACAGTAAACAAGCCAACCAAAAATCACATAGGCAATGAAGGAAATAAATGAAAAAAAAACCCTAAATTAAGAAGAAAAACAAGAGAGAAAAGGGGGGAAAAAAAAGGAAGGGTATTGATGGAGTTCAGAAACTGAGAAAAAGAAAAAGAGGCATTACTTTACAGACAGAGGAACACAGACAGAGAGAGAGAGAGCATCTGAAATGTATTAGTTCGAGGCAACGTTGACCGGTCACTGACATATTGACGCGTGTAACTCTTAAAATGAATGCCTACCGTCAGATTTCTGATTTGGTGATTGATAGGTGGAGAGATGGGAGATCGTGGGCCGTCGATCTCTAATACAGCTGGGTTCGGGATTGTTGATTGCAAAAAGAAGAGCGAGTGAGAGAGCAATTCCGGGCATGCGCGCCAAAGGTTGGTGTGGGACCCAAATATTTTGGGCGAATGGGGAGGAAAAGAATTGGGTGGGGTCAGGAGTGGTTGGAAAATGAGGTGGGTTCCACCGGAAAAAAAAAAGTTGTGTTTGGATGAGGTGGGGTATAGTATAGCCTTATTCCCAAATTGCTAAGTACATTAAAAACCCTTTATCCAAGGTTTGGGGAGGAGAACCTTGTCCTGCTCCTGGATGGCGACTTTTGTCTTCTTTTATTTGTTCCTTTCTTGGTTTCGGGTCCATTGACAGCAAAGGCTGGGCCTAGTGAAATTTCTAATAAAAGCTTCTTAACATGATGATTACAATAAACCCAATAGTAGTTCAGCTATTATGTCCAAAATAGGCCACTCACATAACTATATTATATAATTATATATCATCATAGACTATGTTTAGCAGTGATAATGGATTTTTTTACTAATAAAATTACTATTCATCACGAGTTTGTCAATTTAAGTAAAATTTGAATAATAATTATAAGATATTCATTACCCGAATTTGATTATAAATTATAATTTTTAATACTAAACTTAATATATTATATATCATCTTGAATGATCATCCATGGTGGAGTAAGCTTGGGTCTTGATTCTAGATTCACTTGAAAAAACGTAGACAGAACTAGTACTAGTATATATGCTGTCTTTTTTGGAGGAATTAGCATTTGTCTTTATCCTGGAAATGGAAAACAGCATCTAATAGCAGCAGAATATAGCAGGCAACGATGGGGGGGAAGTGAAAGTTACTGGTTTACTTTCCATCACTTACAAAATCAGAATCCATGGGACAAAATGACATCAACATGTCAGAAATCAAACCTCTGCATTGATAAACAAAGCACCAAAAAAGTCCTGAGTTATAAATCAAACAGAACAGTTCAGTCTCCAGCTCGTTTATGATAAGATTATTGAACCTCAGACACTGCCAAAACATGACAAAGGCAAAGCAGCATGATTTGAAATCATGTCTTAATCCATTGTAGGTTGTTTTGAGGCAGATAATGTGCCCATGAATGGTGGTGGTAGCATCCCAGTTTGGTCGTAAACCGTCTGAAACAATGGTGGCAACATCCGGTAAACACCAGCAACCTCCTTCATGGCATTACCACCTGCAGGAGAAGCTCCAGTCCCATCTGTTGCCTCCCCGCCATTAGTCCAAATGCTAATCTTGGGATTTAATCCACGCACAGCTTCTGCGTTAATCTTGGCAATGTCTTGAAACGTTCCAGCATTGATCATCATGTAATCCCTGAGGGCTGCGTAGTTGCCTCCCAGTGCATTTAAGAGTCTGTGTAGATACAGGCCTTGAGCTTTTCCAAGTGCCACAAGTCCTTCTGCCTCTTTTTGCTTTGCATACAATTCACCATCAGCAACTTTCTGTCGAGAATAAAAGGCAGCATCTGCAAGTGCCTTTTGTGCTGCAGCCTGTTTTTCCTTCTCATACAGAACAGCTTCCGCCTCTTTCTGCTTCTGGTAGAGCTCCCAATTTGCTTCTCGCACTTTTATAAAAAATGGGGAAAGATCATGGCGTGATCAAGGTTCAAAGGTAGAGATAAAACCAAGTCTATGAACAGGGGAAGATCCTTCAACAAAAATGGCAAGAATCACCACAGACAACTGGGAAAAAGGAAGACAATTATGTTGTTTCATGGACAGTACTGAAGTTCATCCTAAAATTGAAGCATATCTTTCTCTTGATCCAAGCCATAAATCACTTATGATCTACTATAATATTGTCTAGAGTTACAGTATTTCAAGTCCTGTCCTAGTTGATGCATGGCTCGGTATGCCTAAAAGCAAACCAAGAGAGCAACAAAAGTCTCCCAGGTGCAATGCAGCAGAGCAGTAAAACGTTAAAGGCAATCATCATATCAGAATAATCATAGGACAGCACATAATCATAGTTGCAGTGAAATCTACAGGAAGGAAACAACAAAGATTCCAAAAGAAAACAACAGAAACCACAACAAAAACAACATAGAAAATTACAAAACATAATTACTTACCTTTATCTCATACTCAACGCTGGCTTTACTAAGACGCTCGGCCTTGAGCTTCTCGGTCTGGGTCACAGCATTCATCTTCTCCACCTCCTTCTGCAACTCAGCATCCCTCAACGCCACGGCCTTGGAAGCCTCCACCTCCGCCACTTGAGTCTCTTTAGCCCACCCCGCTTTCTTCTTCGCCAAAACCGCATTTGCCTCCGCTAACTCAGCCTCTCTTTGGTTCTCATAAACTTTCACCTCAGTCCTCACCTTTATCTCCTCCTTTGTCCCTTCACCCTGCCTCTGCGTCGATACAATCTTCGTCTCTGCATTAATTTTTGCAGCGTTTTGAACCGTTTGCCCTTCCCTTAGCTTGGCCTCCATCTCTCCCTTCATCTTTGCCTCCGGCACGTCAACTTTGGCTTGATTAGCAGCCTCCATTCGAGTCTTTTGACCCAAGTAAGAAAAGTACTCGTGCCCCGGCACATCAACAAGTTGTTTAACGTTGGCATTGTATATCAAAAGCCCAAACTGGTTAAGTTCAAGCTGAACCTTCTCAAAAACCTCCTGCTTAAACTCCTTGGTTCCTTTGAATATCTCCTCCATAGTCATCGAAGCAGCCAGGACCCTAGTTTCTCCTTCAATGACACCCTGTACGAGTTCATTGACATGGTTGGAGTTTTTGTCATGGGGAGACATAAGCTTGGCATATTTGAGGAGACTTTCTTCATCGTCCACGCGTGGGCCAATCGTGAAGACAGCGGGAAGGATAAAAGGGAGTTTCTCCGCGCTCATGGCTTAGACTTCGAACGTGTAATTCACAGGAGTGACATGGAAACGGGTGCAGCTCTGGCCTGGCAATATCCATGACTTTTTGGCAAGCTTTATGTCGTCGATGCCGACGCCGGTGATCGCCAAATATTGCGATGCACTTGCTACTCTGTACATGGTGGCCGTTTTCTTTATGAATTAATTGAGAGTATAATGGAAGAGTGTACTGACTTTAGATTTTGGTGCTTATCTACCCTTTTTATAAACCCTAATCCCAACACTTCATGCATGTCTCAAAATAAAATCATTTTTACTATTTTAACAGTTAATATTCTTAATTTTTTATATTATAAATTTGATAATACAAAAATAAATTTTAATATAAAATATATTAAAATAAAAGTTTTTAGCATGTAAAATTTTAATTAAAAATAAAAAAATATAGTTAGAGATAAAATGAGTATATAAGATTGTGATTTATTTAAAGGAAATAAAAATAGTATACTTATATCAAAATAACTTATGAGATGAAATTCTCATTACATCCCTTTATAAAATTGAAGCATTACCCCTAAAAAGTTTCTAAAAAGCTATCATACTAACAAGATATTAAAAAGTTATATTCATAAGAAAATTTGTCAAATATTAGATTCAGGATACACATTAATGATATTATTCACGAATACACATTAACGTGATGCACATTTTTTTAATATTAAATTTATTAGCACTAAACCAATATGCTATCCAAAATCTTTAATTAATTGTTTGCTAGTGACTTCAACGCAATACACAATACACACATTAATAACCCAAATTCAAATATGAATTAACATTTGATACACACATTAATAATCAAAATATTTGATTCATATGTTCCTATTTGAATAACCTATACAGTAATATATTTTTCCATACATTAACAAATCCCAATAAATACCTCAAAATTTTATTTAACAAATTAAAATAGTCACAACGTACACCTCTCATAATAGATCGACGGCATAAAGTTCAATGGACTCCCTGAGTGTTATGTAATACCTAATTTTGAGGTGACGAAAATCAACCGATCAACAACTCCACACGGACTCCATCTTAATTTCTTTTACTTTCAAAATCATTAATTA
Source organism: Theobroma cacao (assembly GCF_053813885.1). NCBI lineage: Eukaryota > Viridiplantae > Streptophyta > Magnoliopsida > Malvales > Malvaceae > Theobroma > Theobroma cacao. Next base: position 1,107,973 of record NC_142647.1, read on the forward strand.
TTTTGTGATTTTATTAAATTTAGTTAAAATTGACAAAAGAAATTTATGACGAACAAACATAATTTAAAAAAATTTCTACCTTCATGACCTTATTAAAAATATTGATTAAAATTGAATTCTTTTAATAAAAAAATCGATAAAAGACAGACATAATGATGCGTAGATAGTTACAAATCACGAGGATAGGAATAAGATAATGCAAGTTTGAGATTTACTTAATCAACCAATTTAAGTACTTCACATATGTATATGTAAATGAACATTTACTTAATATTATATAGCCAAGGAACACTACAAGTCAGTTTTTTTTTTTAATAATTTGGATAAAAATGGTGAAAAATAATCCATAAGGATCAAAATTGTTTAGAAAGAATCATTAACAAATTCCTTTCTTTTGGCCATATCATATTATGATTGACATATTCTTGATGTTTCAACTTCACACCTTAAATAGAAATTGATGCACCCAAAGTTACAACATACTATAAATAGAAAATTTCTCCCATCAACTAATTGAATCGAAGAATCAAACTCATATCCCTGTAAAGGCTTTCTTGCCACCACCAGAAGAACCAGCTGGTATCACTTTCAACACATTGAATCTCACTGTCTTTGACAAGGGCCTGTGGAAAAAAGGAAATTTATAAACATGAATAAGAATCTGGGTATTTTCATGAAACTGGATAAATTAGAGGTACAGAATAGAACCTGCACTGGCCGATGATAACATGATCTCCCTCCTTAACTCGAAAGCATGGGGATATATGTGCTGGGATGTTTGAGTGCCTCTTCTCATATCTAGATGTAATGGCATGAAACGTTACATTATTATTCACCAAAAGGAACAATGATAAACCAGATTTAAAATTTGTTTGAAGGTCTTGCCTCTGATATTTCTTAACATAATGAAGATAGTTGCGTCAAACAATGATGGTTCTCATCATCTTTGCACCGCGGCAAGTACCAGCTAGGATACGTCCCCTGATAGAAACAGTGTCGGTGAATGGGCACTTTTTATCAATATAAGTACCTAAGCATAGCATAGCAAAAGAAATCAATTATCTCCTATCCAACACAGCTAAAGATTTTGGACAGATAGAATGCTCTGCCTAAAAATACAGAACACCAAAGATTATTACTGAAATAAGAGACCAAAATCATAGTCAACATTAATGACTAAGAAAACACAGGATCCCAGGATTGCACCCTGAAAGCAAATTATTGTGGCAGAAGAGCATCATTTCAGCTAAACTCACTTCACCCACTAACATGTTTTGAATGTAGAACATTTACATACTATGAATGAGAGAAGCAAAGCTCTCAAACTAGAGCATATGGACAAAATCAGAGTAGATTGGATAAACCCATTTTAGTTCAGTGATTATAACTTCAGTGTATAATTTTAGTTGACCAAATATCACATTCTATATAAAAGCCAAAGAATTATTATACTATTGACAAAAAAAACTTCAGTTTTACACTAAACATGGAAATGGTGGAAATCTCCAGCTGCAACAAATGATAGAAACATAGTAATACCAAGTGAAAAGCAAAAGCTAACGCAGGACTATAACTCTTTGCAAAGCTTATTCTATCTTAATGTTACACTGCGGGAAAGCATACGTTAAAACAAGTAACCAAAATTCATACATCGACAATATTCTAAGCTAAAAACATCAAAAAAGTAACAGAGAATAAACCTTCGATTGCCTCTCTGGGTGCCTTAAAACCCAACCCAATGCTCTTCCATAAACGATTCCCTCCCTTCCCCGGCCTCTTCCCCTTCCCCGACTTCTTCGAGCTAAACAAAAACATTAAGAAACGTCACACCAATTGCAAATTCATTTTGTTTACGATAAATAAAAAGCTAATTTGTAGTAAAAACCAACAGAGAAAATGGGAGAGCGATTACATACCAAAGGAAAACCTTGGGCTGCCTCAAGAAAGCTTTCTCCGTGGGCGACTCAACAAAGCCAAGCAGGCAACAAGATAAACCCTAATCCAAGCAGAGAGAAGGAGCGAAACTCGGTTACGAATGAGCTTATAAGGAAAAACCCTGTTCTCTTAATTACTAAAATGACTTTTCATGCTCTGCAAATCAAACATTAATTTGGTATTAAGAAATCATAAATAAAATAGTGTGCAAGCAAACATTTTGTTCTGGGCCTTGGGCCCTTTCCTTTGCACACCCAAAAACAATAGGGGTCCGATTCTTTTGGATCGAGCCTCCTATGGATTAATGGGTTTTGTCTAAGACTCTTATTAATTTGGAATATAATATAATTCAAATTTTTAGTTTATCAATATTTTTTCATATGTGCAATTTTATTATAGTAATTTTTAATTTAGTTTGAAATTAAACAAAGTTACAATAAAAAATATTTCATGAGAAAATTTCCTAATTTTTTATTTTTTTAGATTAAATTATAAAAATCGTCATATATTTGTTCAAAAGATAAATGATAAATTTAATTTATTATCTTAAGTAAAATGATAAATTAAGATATTATCCCTATTGTTTTTCTTTTTAATATTAATTAGATTTGCAAATATAGTGTGAGGATTGTAAAAAGTTTTTAATTACTTATTTCGTAAACTAAAAAACAAAAGCCATATGAATATATATATGATCATACCTAATATATATTTCAAGTAATGTGTCACACTCATTATTTATGATACGCTCATGAAATTAACCTCAAACGAGGAATTAATTACTCACTCATTGTTATTTCTTACGGTAACTAAAATTATAAGAATATTAATCATAATGTTAATAATTTTACTCATAAAACAAAGATATTTCTTTATGTTTATAATTAAAAGTTTAAATTTCTCAATACTATTATTTATAGAAAAAAAAAAACCACATGACGTTTTTTAATAATGAAATTGATCACAAATATGTAAAAAAAAAATCATAAACCATTTGATATATAAATCTTACAAATTAAGTTACTAGTGATTAGAGGTAATTTTTATGATTATCTAACTAAAGAAAAACTCTTGTAACTTCCATGAATTGCCTCAAATTAATTTTGTTTTTAATTACATTTATGACACTCGGTCTGTTTAACAGATGATTATTATATAATTGAAGAGGCGGGAACAGGAGGAGTGGGCATAAAAAGCGGAAGAGCCGGGGACTTTGCGGTGCATTTTGGATAGCTTTTTGGTTGGGGTCAAAAATAAAGCCGCGGCCAAAAGCTAATCCCTAGGGCAGCGAGCTCTTATTAGCTAACGCGTTTACTGGGACCGCTTTATTGATTTTTCTCATTTGGTTGACTTTCTTGCTATTAACCTCAGCTTTTTCACGTATACGTGACATGCAATCGCCAAATGTTTGAAAATAATTGTTTGCATTAGGTGGCATCCAAAAGCACTACGAGTCGAGAAATCTTCGTATTATTATTATTATTAGGGTGAATATTTAATAGAATTTATTTAGAAAAATCAAAGATAGATTGAATTATATTTAAAAATTTTAATTAAGATTTCAATACTGCTTCATTAATAAAATCTAAATATCTAGTTTAATTGTGTGTATATATATATTAAAAATATAAATAAATAAATTTAAAATATATTAATTAATGGAAATGCCTTTCATTTCGAAACTTATTCCGATAAATAAAAGCAGAGTCTTTTTTTTCCTTCATGGCAGCTTGGCAGTTTAAGTTTTCGACTGGGAAATGTGTCTTTTTATAGCAGTAATCTACCATTCGGACATCAGACTTCGAAATCCACAAAGGGTATTTCTGTCTCGAAATCTTTTCCAATACAATGGAGGATTACAGTACCGAGTGGTAAATCTGTAAATGTCCGCCATTGTTTTTTTGAAGTATCCAATGCTTTTCCTTTCTTTCTCTTCTCAAGCAACAGTTACCACACTTCACTGTCTACTGTCTCGTCCCTCTCTCTCTCTCTTTCTCTCTTTCATTTACTTCTCTTTGTTTCCGAGTAAAAATGATGATGATGATGGTGGCTTGGAGTTGGCTGCCATTTTCTCTCGTGATCACATTTCTCTTCCTTTCAACATTCTCTCATGGAGTTTCTGTCTCTCAGTCTCCCACACCCCTCGTACGACCCGCTTCAGGTATTTCTCTTGTTCGCTTCTTTGTCAGGTTCCCTGTCTTTTCTTAACCTTCTTTCCTGTCTGGTTACTACCAGAATTTTACCAGGTAAAGAATGCAAAACCACGGGGTTTCAGTAACATATATAAACGTTACATTTTTCAAGCAATGGGGTCCAAAAGAGAAAGATGTGAGTGTTAGTTTATTTACTTATTTCGACTTTCATTTTCAGGGAAAGTAAATGGGAGTGAGGCAACGTATGCAATGGAGTTTTCATGGGAGATTACGAGGAGGTCTGTGGTGGAAGGGCCGGTTGGCGAACCTATTCCTGTGGTGGAGGTGAGTTCATCGCTTGTTTTGGCTGCTGAGAGGACTTACAGGAAAGATCCTCTTAACGGGTTCAAGAGATACACAGGAGGATGGAACATCAGGGAGCGCCATTACTGGGCTGTAAGTTTGTCAGACCCAAGAGCCCAAGATGAACCGTGTTTTATTTTTTTTTTCTACTTTCTCTCCTTTTGGGACATGATCATGGCCGTGTACTCATGTCCAGTTATTTTCCACTTGCCAGCATATGATTACGGTTCGACCCTTGGCCCTGGTCCAAATTTTCAATGTTGGCACGTGGGTATTTTACATTTAGGTCCTCTAGAATTTGTGATTTAGGCCAGTGGGGTATACTTGCTTGTCAGACATTCTGGTTGAGATCCCCCATCATACCCTTCTTTTTTTCTTTTCAATTTTAGAATACCGTATCTGGAGAAAAACAAGAGATTCTACAGCATAGGATTAAGAAACTAATTCTTTCTTTCTAACCAAATAACCATCGCAGCAAGTACTCCAGTTAGCCACATTGATGCTTTGCACAAATGCTGAGCTGGTGTCAGGAATAGGATGCCATTACTGCTGCAATTCCCTTTTGGAGTTGTATTTTTTTTATGTATTTTCCATGTTTAGTAAGTATTGAGCAAATCAGGAATGAGACATGGTTCCTGCTTTGGGGGAACAAGGCAGGTTCTTGATGCTGGATGATGTGAAGTTAAGAATGTAAGCAAGTTGATTGATCCTTGTAAGATCTCATTCTTAGGCATACCATATTTTTCTTATTTCCCTTATTGAAGCAGGAGATAGGTGGACCCTTTCATATTAGTACAACATATTTGTTCTCGGATTTAGCTCATATGACACTAATTTTCTTTTCAACTTTTTCATCTTCGTACCCTTTTTTCTCCATTTTCATGTCCTAAAAGTTGGATTACATGTAATTGATCTAGCTGGTCAGTATCGGTTTAAGATTTATGTCCTAGCTAATCCTTAATTTCCATTTTTGTTTAAATGCAGTCTGTGGCATTTACTGCAGTTCCCCTGTTTGCAATTGCTGCAATCTGGTTTGTTGGCTTCGGGCTCTGCTTATTGCTCATCTTTCTCTGCTATTTCTGCTGTAAAAGGCCGCCATATGGATATTCTCGAATTGCTTATGCAATCTCTCTCATCTTCCTTATATTATTCGCTGTTGCTGCAATGTAAATGCATCTTTCTCTTGTGTCAACTTCATGCTTAGTGATGCTTCACGGTGTTCCTAAATTTGAACACTTTTATTCTGTGGTTTCAGACTTGGCTGCATTGTCCTATATGTTGGTCAGGGGAGGTTTCACGATAGTACCACAAAGACATTGCAATATGTTGTAAATCAGGCAGATATGACTGTTGGGAAACTAAGGGATGTGTCAGACGCTCTTGCATCAGCTAAGCAGATTGGAGTGGATAAAGTCTTTCTACCTTCTAATGTCCTAACTGATATTGATGAGATAGGAGCAAAAATTAATTCTTCTGCAAGCACTCTAGCTGACAAAACAGTGGATAATTCGGATGACATTCGAGACCTCCTAGATTCTGTGTGAGTGAGGGATTCTTAATTTGACGTTTACGTTATCGTGCTACCAGAAAAAGCTTTGTTCATTAAAGCTGTATGTCAATGCTCTTGCAGGAGAGTGGCTCTTATTGTAGTAGCTGCTATTATGCTTCTCTTGACATTTCTTGGATTCTGTAAGCCCCTCTGCTTTCTTGACTAAGTAGTTGTTGATTCTTTTCCAGAATTTATAAAGTTTGCAAGTTAATTTGTTTATGCAATGTGATTTTCTTTCAGTATTCTCAGTTTTCGGGATGCAGCTTCTTGTTTACATGTAAGTTAATGATGAGGGAAACATATAATTTCATTATACGGTATTTTCTCTGATTTTATTTGGATGCCAACCGGGTTTTCTCATAATGGAATGGTTTAAAATTATATCTGTTGCAGCCTGGTGATACTGGGATGGATGCTTGTAACTGGAACATTTATTCTTTGCGGTACATTCCTTCTTCTCCATAAGTAAGTTTTGACATAGCTCAGAAGCTTATGAACCTACAATTTCTACATCTTACTGCTTCTAATCTGAAGACCTAACTGATCTATTGTTTGATGTACGTGCTAGTGTGGCTGCAGATACCTGTGTTGCAATGCATGATTGGGTTCAAAATCCCACTGCTCAGACAGCTTTAGATGATATACTGCCTTGTGTGGACAATGCGACAGCTCAAGAAACATTGTTGAAAAGCAAGGAAGTTACTTCTCAGCTTGTCGAAGTGATTAACCAGGTCATAACCAACGTGTCGAACATCAACTTTTCACCAAACTTTCCACCCATGTACTTCAATCAATCTGGTCCCTTGGTCCCCATACTCTGCAATCCTTTCTTTCCTGACCTTACAGATCGAGTCTGCACGGCTGGTGAGGTGAATGCAGATAACGCAACAGAGGTAAATTTACTGGATCTAGCAACTTTGACTACAATATTAACATTCACAAAGTAGGTTGCCATAATTTCTATATGGTTTTTTTTCCTTCTTTTTGCTTGATCTCAAGTTATGTTATGACAAAAAAGATTACCATTACAGCATAAATTATCTTCATCTCATAAGGTATGTTGCAAGAAGAGAAATATTTTATTATAAAATTATATATATTACAAAGAAATCTAAATTATATGTAATTACATAGGTGAAAGAGGTATATATATAAAACACTAACACTAATCCTATTCATAATTTAACTCTTAACTAATTAAAAGTATGATAGTATAACTAGCTATTATAATCTAACAAGGTAAATAGGTGCCAACTTGAGTCTTGAAATTAGCTGCACAAAAGATGATGTCATGTGACGAAACATGACACAAATGATGACGTTACATTCTATCTAGCTTTGCAAATTCGTGCTCCGGTGCTTCATAGTTGCTTGTTCATGACCCACGTTTAATCAATGCAAGCATCGAAGGAATAGCAGGAAAGATTACTGCTAACGCTATTTAACCAATATCCAAGGTCACAGTAGATCGGAAAATTAATCAATGGTAACAGGACACGCCAAAAAATACAAAATACAAAAAAAATCCGTGATAAGAAAACCAAAGAGCCGATCTAGTGATGACAATTGAATCTGAAGCAGCAGCGATGACAATTGAATCTGAGATGAACAATAGACTGCCTAAAATTGCTGATATTTGAAATACAATACTAAATGACCTTGTGATCTTTAGATTTCTTTCTCTCTAAAAAATGAAGCTCTAATCTTATATTATAAAATTATACTAGAGAACGTGTATATATATATATATATAAAAGATTAATCTTATTCATAGTCTCTTTTTAACTAATTTAATAGTATTGTAGTATTAGTCTAACTAGATATTATAGTCTGATTAGGTAATAATATTGTATATTAATTACAAGCAGATAATTTGTATAATTATTTTAAGAGGAAACTTTACTGAATCTTTCTCCCAATCGGTAAAAGCTAGAATTAGGCATATAAACTCGTGTTCTTTTGCTGCAGGTATGGAGGAATTATGTCTGTCAGGTTTCTGCAACTGGAATATGCATCACGACAGGACGGTTAACTCCGGCCTTTTATGACCAGATGACGGCAGCAGTAAATGTGGGTTCTGCATTGTATAATTATGCTCCTTTCCTTGTTCAGCTACAAGACTGCACATTTGTGCGGGAAACTTTTACGGGCATTTATGTCGAACACTGCCCTGGTCTCCGGCGATATAGTAGATGGATCTATGTCGGACTGGTAATGGTCTCAACTGCAGTTATGCTCTCTTTGATCTTCTGGGTAATCTATGGGCGAGAGAGACGCCATCGCCTCTATGGGCGACAATTAAGTGAGGGTCCTGAAGCGGACAAAGACTCTTGAAAGAAGCTTTTAGTTCACTTTGTGTGCTGGAATGAGGACTCTTTCTGTGCGGTTTGTATTTGCAGCTTCACTCTGTTGTAAGCCTTTTTCTATAGTTTGCTTTGCTTTGGTTACAGACCAATCAACGCCACAAAACAAAGAATCCAGGACCATAAATGGGTGTTCTACATTCCGGCTTTCGCGATAGAGTCAAGCTACAGCTACTGGAAAATGGCCCTCTATTCATAGAACAGGAATGAGCCTGAAAATGGCAGTTAGATTCAGGTGTGGATATGTAATGCTGTAATGTTAAAAGACTCGCAGAGAATCAGATTGAAAGGATTTGTTTTGGGGGATTTCATTACATGTGGACGTTTGGTTAACAATTCTCTGCCATGGCCATGGTGATTCCTTTCAATGTTTTTGCTACTACTTTCTTTCCACAACCAAATGAATGAAGAAACTTCAGTTTCTGTTTGTTGATCCCATTTCTTTATATATAAAATGGGCTTTTATATCCAAAATTTGGCCTTCACATATTTGAGTTGGGACACTTTCCAAAGCCTAACTCAGCCTATATCCGATATGCAAAGGTTTTGTTTTGTTAGGAACGCGACACCTTAAATGGTAATGGATAATATTTTGTATTATTCTAATTTTTTTTTGGTTAATGGGAAAATCTAATTAATAAAGAAGCATTACAAAAGTCTGGGCCATTCAGTCTCAAGGCCTAATTTATCAGCTAACAGTAGTGAACCTATACGAGGAGGAGTCTCAAATATATGAAGACCCAGTGGAAAGTTACTGTGGTTGCTAGCCATCCAGTCTGCACAGCTATTAGCTTCACGGGGTACGTAGGTTTAGGGTTTAGAATTTAGGAAATTTTAAGGATAAAACAGTGAAAAAACTCAAGAGTATATGCATATGGGGACAAGAAATTTCGATTAATAGTAATAAGACACGCCAAAAAAAACAAAATACAAAAAAAATCCTTGATAAGAAATCCAAAGAGCCAATCTAGTGATGACAATTGAATTTGAAGCAGCAGTGATGACAATTGAATCTGAGATGAACAATAGACTGCCTGCCGTTGCTGATGTGCTGCTGCTAATTGAATCTGAGATGACCAATTGACTGCCTGACATTGCTGATATTTGAAACAGAATTCTAAATGACCTTGTGATCTTTAGATTGCTCTCTCTTTCGAATATGAAGCTCTAATCTTATATTATGAAATTGTGTATATTACAGAGAATGTAAATACCTGTATATATATAAGATTAATCCTATATATAATGTAATTCTAATTAACAGTATTATAGTATTAGTCTAACTAGATATTATAGTCTAATTAGGTAATAATATTGTACAATAATTACGAGTAAATAATTTGTATCTCACTTTCTCCACTGTTGTGGGAGCTCTCGAAGGAGAGAATAATAATAATACTGAAGAAAAGAAGAAAATGGGGATGTGGGTATTTGGGTACGGCTCTCTTATTTGGAAAGCCGGGTTTAACTATGATGATCGTCTTGTTGGCTTCATCAAAGATTATCGCCATGTCTTCTACCAAGCGAGTACCGACCACATGGGGACGCCGGAGTATCCAGGCAGGACCGTCACACTGGAACCTGCTAATGGGGAAGTCTGTTGGGGAGCTGCGTACAAGATATCCAAGAAAGAAGATAAAGAAAATGCGATAACGCATTTAGAAGTGAGGGAGAAGCAGTATGACAAGAAAGCTTATTTTGATTTCTTCACTGATCCCACAGCTACAATTCTAGCCATTCCTGGGGTGAACATAGCATCTCCAGACAAGAAGCTTAATAAGAACTATTTGGGGCCTGCTTCTCTTGAAGAGACTGCCAAACAAATTATTAATGCTGAAGGCCCCCCGGGACCAAACAGACTTCCTCTTCCAACTAGAAAAAGGCTCTTCTTCTACTTGGATGCAAAGATAAACATGTAATGGATCTTGCAAATGAAGTGAGGCGCATTCTTTCAGAAGGGCAGCTGATTGCGTCATGATGCAAAAAGGAGGAAAGGGAAAACAAATTAAAAGAGAAACTCAGGGCAGCATGATAGATGTGTGGATATCAGTACCACTACATGGAGCGACAGATTTCATATAGTGTGGGATACAGATACAGTCATCCCAATTCTACAACAATAAATTTCTCTACACAGGCAAACAGTGTAGAGAAAAGGATGTCTCCCTATTCTTAATTTGGATATTGCCCTATTAAACCTGATTGTTCTTGATGACGAAATCGAGGGCGTTTCACATTTAAAGCTATCTTAACAAAAAAAAAAGAGTAAATAATTTGTATAATTATTGTGGGGGGATTTCCATTACATGTGGATATGGTTAAAAATTCTCTGCCATGGCCATGGTGATTCCTTTCAATGTTCTTGCTACTACTTTCTTTCCACAACCAAATGAAGGAAGAAACTTCAGTTTCAATTTTTTGATCCCAATTCTTTTGAGGAACGGTGCTCCTTCCCTACGTGATGGAATCCTCTTCTGTATATGTTTAGTTCTAGACAGTGTGTGGTGAGCTAGGGCGGGACGGTTTCTATTGAGAGGAGGGAGGGGGGGAAGGGGGAGGGAACTGTGATCGTGGGTGTTAGGGATGATGGGGTGATGATGGTTTGAGCATTATCACAGATCTTAAGGGTGGGGTGAAGGTGCCCTTTCAATGAATTGTTGGGTATGAAAGGGGCCTGGGGGTGCATCATCACCTGTCCTTGGTTTCTGCTTACGGCAGTGTGAATTGTTGGGAGGAATTAGGAGGTTGCTTGAGATGTGGGTGATCACTGGAATGGGAGAGGGTTGGGAAGGGATTGATAGTATTTTGAAGGGGACCATCTTTTATCTTTATTTTTGTATGAATCTACTTTTATTTAGTATAAAAAATACATATAGATAGTACATGCATATATATTTACATATAAATTGATAAATAGCTAAATGGAGTAGTAACTTGTAGTGATACTCTCCATTCAACAAGCATTACTTTGTTATGATAGTCTGGTTTGGTTTCTGTTGTCCGAGACACTTCCTGTTGGTACAATGCTGCGCTTTTTTTTCTTTGTAAAAGGATGTAAGGCTGGGTTGTGCTATCCAGTTCTGGCTGAAAAAGCAAAGTACGGCTGGTTGTTGAGTTTTGTTTCCTCCAGTAAGGAGATCCTATGTTTCTAGCTAGGGACATGGTTCGAAGAGATGTTTCTACAGTGATCATCGGGAGCTGCTGGTCTGGAAAGGGCAAGTGTTCTAAACTAAAAAAATCCTCTGTAATTTCCCTGCTGCCGAATCCTCTTGGTTGCTCGACGACAGGCCTTCTACGCGTCTCATGCATCCCTGGACGGGGCGTGGAGTTGGTAGGCTTGACAACATCCATGTCCATATAAACTCATGAACCCAGTTCATCCTGCAAGCTGTCAAGTTAGACGTTCGGCTGAAAAAATGAACCTAAGATCTTAGCACCAAAACAGATTGACTGAGCACGTTAAAGCCCAACTAAGTTCTTGTTGAGGCCCATAAATGAAATGGGCCTATTTACCCAAAATTTAAGCTTCACTTTTTTGAGATGGAAAACCTTCCATAACCAAATCCAGATATTAAAAGATTTTGTTTTGTTGGGAACGTCGACACCTACATATTTAAGGAAGACCATGGATAACCTTTTTTGTACTTAATTAATATCTTATAATCGAGTTTGAGAAGGATTTGAATAGTAAAATTATTCCACGTCACGAGATCATATAATGGTTATAACATATCAATATTCAAACAAGATTTATAAATAATAATTTTAATATTATATATTCTATTTTTTTATAAATTACTTAAATTAATGTAATATTTATTCAAATTCATTAATTATTTCAAATATAATTTTAAATTTTAAACTATCTTTTATAAATTATATTTAATTCTTTAATTATTATTAGAATCCACCCATGTACTTCAATTAATCTGGTCCTTTGGTCTCCATGTATACTCTGTTCTGCAATCCTTTTATTGACCCTTCAGATCGAGTTTGCACTGTTGGTGAAGAAATTAAAATACAATTACATTAAAATTTAAATTGTATACAATTACATAATTTAATGAATATATATATAACACTAATCTTATTTATAATCTAATTTTAACTAATTAAAAATACTATAATATAATTTTAACTAGTAAATTTTGAAACTAATTATATAATGTAAGTAATGACGTGATGAAAAATGATACAAAAGAGGACGTGACAGAACAGTATAGATGATGATATTATATTCTATCTAGCTTTGCAAATTCGCCCTACCTCGCTTCATAGTTGCTTGTTCTTGATCCATGTTTAATTAATACAAGCATAGAAGGAATAATTGGAACTACAGTATTTAAACAATATCCAAGGATGATAAGGAAAAGTGCATCATTGAAACCACTACGTACAAGAGCACGAATGAGATGCCAAGAAGCTTATGGACTTCTCTTAAGTGAGCAACTGAAACTATAACAGTGTAGTAGGCGGCTAAAATTATAATAATGACAATATAAACTATTTTGAAGATAAGACGCACCTGCATACAAGAAATTTGGATGTTTAGGGTTATAGTAGATTGGAAAATCAATCAATGGCAACAGGACACACCAAAATATACAAAATACAAAAAAATAAAAAAAAAATCCGTGAAAAGCAAATCAAAGAGCCAATCAAGTGATGACAATTGAGTTTGAAGCAGTAACAACGAGAATTGAAAATGAAGCAGCTTAGATGATATTATGATGAATAATAGATTGCCTAACATTGTTTATATTTGAAACAAAATCTTAATTGACCTCGTGATTTTAAAATTTTTCTCTTTTACGTATTCGAAGTTTTGATTTTATATTATGAAATTATATATATTATAAAGAATGTATTTATATATATAAGACTAATCTTATGTATAATGTAATTCGAATTAACTAATAGTATTGTAGTATTAATTTAATTAAATATTATAATCTAATTAGGTAATGATATTATATAATAAATTTAAGTAAATAATTTATATAATTATCTTTAACAAAAGCTAGATTAGGAATGTTAACTCCGGCCTTTGATGACCAGATGACAGCAGCAGCAAATGTGGGCTCATTGCATTATAGAGTTATGCTCCTTTCCTTGTTCAGCTGCAAATGCCCACTGCCATGTCAGGCCAAGGCCCAAGTATCCATCGGGGTTGGGCTCGAGCTTGAACAGGAAAAAGAGCTTCGATGCCTCAGGTTGTCGGATTTTTCGTTGGCTCAGGCCTCCTTTGTTCCAACTAAAAGTAACTACCAGCGTTTCCCTTATTCAATAAAATTCTCCAAAAATCCTCGATCCATCCATCTCAACCATTTTTCCACTTTGTATTTGACTCTGATACCTCTCTCCCTTCCCCTCTCCGCCTTCGGAAACGCCGGAAAAATTCTCACCACCCAACAACCATGTCTTCCTTGACCTCTCTCAGACGATCCTCGCCGTCGGCGGACCGTCTCTTCCTGATCCAACAACGACTCCGGACCCGCCAATTCTCGTCGCTGCCTCCGATCAACGCTTCAAAAATCGACTCCGATGATCGAAAAGATTCCGTTGCCAGCTCTTTCGTGAAATGGATCTCGGGGATCGCGGTTGGTTCGAGCTTAGGATTAGTCTACTGGTACTCAACCTCGGGTTCGGATTGGAGATCTGCTTTCTTGAAGAAACCCTTTTTGTCTTTCGCTGAGTGGTCGACGGCCACTGCTGAATCCACCGTTGATGGTTCGAGAAACGCGTTTCGTAAACTGGCCCTCCCTGACTACAGCTCGAAGTTCATCTTCGGAGGTTATTACTGTTGTTCTAATTTCTTTTTTAATTGTTAAACATATTTTTTGGTATTTTTATTTACATTTTAAGCGTTGCAGAGGTGCATAGGAGAAAAGTTTTCTTTAACTATGAGAAGCGGTTGAGATTGCGGAGTCCACCGGAAAAGGTAAATTACTGAATATTTGTTGAAAAAAACTGTAACCTTTCTCATAATTCTAACTGCTAAGTAGTTGACTTTATTTAATTGGTGAAAATCTTGGGTTTATTTCCTTCAGATTATTTATAATGTTTGTTCTTGCAATCCTTTTTGTTTTAGATTCATAATTTACTCCCCGCAACTTTTTGCATTGAGTTAGTAATATTTGTTTGGTATTGATAAGGTATCGTATGAATGTTTCGTTATTTACCTCATAGCATCTCTATGCTTGCAGGTTTTTGTGTATTTCGCCTCTTTTCGAACTCCGGAAGGGGAATTACTCATGAGACCGGCTGATCTGATGCGAGCAGTTGTTCCTGTTTTTCCTCCTTCAGAATCCAACCTCGTTAGAGATGGTTATTTGTCAGGGGAAAGGAGTCCTGGTGAACTACGTTGTGATCCTTCAGAATTTTTCATGCTTTTTGATACGAACAGTGATGGACTTATATCTTTCAAAGAGTAAGTGACCAATATCTGGCAATTTAAATAGACACTTTCATGTACTTTTTCTTCTTTATTTGGATGGTACAGGTCTGAATAATTTCTTTGGAACAGGTATATCTTTTTTGTTACATTACTCAGCATCCCTCAGTCAAGCTTCTCTACCGCATTCAAAATGTTTGATGTCGACAACAGTGGGTTTGTATTTCTATATCTAGTTGAGAATATTCTTGAAATAGCTGTCTTGCTCCCCTTACCTTTTTATCTTAACATGTTAGTAATTTGACTGTAAATATCTGTACATAGGGAGATTGATAAGGAAGAATTTAAGAAAGTGATGGCTTTGATGCGAGCTAATAATAGACAAGGGGCAGTCCATAGCGATGGACTTCGCATTGGGTTGAAAGTTACTGGGTCTGTGGAGAATGGAGGTCTGGTGGAGCACTTTTTTGGCAAAGATGGAAAGGCTCGCCTACAACATGATAAATTTGTTGAATTTTTGCAAAAATTGCAGGATGAGGTGAGCCCCCTTCTCCCAAGTCTGAC
Organism: Theobroma cacao; assembly: GCF_053813885.1. Classification (NCBI taxonomy): domain Eukaryota; kingdom Viridiplantae; phylum Streptophyta; class Magnoliopsida; order Malvales; family Malvaceae; genus Theobroma; species Theobroma cacao. Next base: position 1,123,273 of record NC_142647.1, read on the forward strand.
AAAATTGAAATCATTTTCTTATAATGTTTGTGGATTGCATGTCTTTAGTCCTTATACTGTGTCTGATGTTGGTGTAATTCCCCAAAAATATGTGTATGGTTATCGTGGATGGTTCATGGTTAACTTGGCATGGGACTTTTTGTCCATCATATACCAAGTTTTGAGAAACTTGGAGCTTTTTCTTCTAGCATGAGTAATAGGTGTTAACTGTTAAGAGTGAGCCAAAAATTCCTTACAAAAAATAAAAGCATTTTCTATACATCTTTTTTTTTTCTTTAATGGTTGAAGGAGTTGAATTTTTTTTATCAAATTGATCCTTTAACTTATAGAATGCTTGTAATGCATGGCAAATTGCACTGAATGTCTGTTCTTATCTTCGGTGTTTTACCTTTTTACCCTTTTTCTCTTTCTCCCACACATAAAGAAATTTTGATGATTGTCATATTCAAAGTGATGTTTATTTTATTCTGTAGATGCTGAGATTGGAGTTTGATCATTATGACTACAAAGGCCGAGGAACCATATCAGCCAAGGATTTTGCATTATCCATGGTTGCTTCTGCTGATATGAGTCATTTAGGCAGGCTGCTTGAGCAGGTTGATGAATTAAATGATGAGCCACAGCTTAGGGAGATTCGAATTAATTTGGATGAATTCAAACATTTTGCTGAGCTACGTAGAAAATTGCAGCCATTTTCTTTGGCTCTTTTTAGTTATGGGAAAATAAATGGCCTATTGACAAAGGATGACTTCAAACGAGCAGCATCTCATGTAAGTCTTTTGTTGTTTATGATTTGTTTTTTCTTTTTTGACCAGTTATAACTTTGCATTTTAGAATTCATATAATACATCTTTTCATTTTCTTACCCTGTTTCATCATTTTTTTGGGTATTCTTTCCCTTTTTCTTGATAAGAAACCTTTCCATTTAGTTTTTTATTTTAATAACCTGCCATGTCTAATAATTGCCAAATGACGGAATTTTCAAAGTAAACATCATGATGACGTAATCTATGCATATACAGGTCTGTGGCATAGATCTTACTGACAATGTTGTTGAGATCATTTTCCATGTGTTTGACTCCAATCGCGATGGGCATTTAAGCTCAGATGAGTTTGTTAGAGTTTTACTTAAAAGAGAAAGGGATATTGCTCAACCTGTAGAGTCAGGAATCTTGGGACTTTTATCTTGCTGCTGGAACTGTTCAAATAATAGCTCCATTGGGCGGGTGATCTCATAATCTGTCTCCACAATAGGATTTCCATCAACGGAGAAGCTTCTGATATCTTTCCGAAAGGTTGAACCTGTTATCAGCCGACTTCCATTGCAACTATGGAATGTGCTTGTGATTTGAAGCTGGGAAAATAGCTGTCAGTTAACTTATCAAGGCATTATCGGTTACTTAACCTTGTGGCTAGAACTGATCTATTAACTGCCTCAGTTTGTTTCTTAGCTGATCTGGGTACATCTGGATTGCTATTTAGTCATCAGTATCCCTTGTGATCAGAAGCTGTTGCAAAATCGTGATAAGAAGTTTGTACAAGTTGAGGTGGATGGCTAACAAATGATGTATATTCCCTGGCATAGACTTGTCTCATGGGTTGATATGATATCGAATCCTTGTATGCCCTTTCATGCAGTTTATAACCCCTTTTTTTTGTCCCTTCCCCTTTACACGTTACTGCAGACCACAAATCTGTATAGTTGTTTCTTATACTGTGTAAATATTGTTTTAGTGAATAAGTATTCATCTTTGAAAGAGTATGCTTGCACAATTGTTCATCTTTTTCCATTTTTTTCTGGGTTAATGATTCTACTTGTCCACAAGGAAATTGCTAATTGTTGATGCCAGTTGTAAGATGTAAACATGCATAGGAAATTTCCTGGACGCTGGGCATACCAGTCCAAGCCTTTGAATATAGCTTTGATAGATTGTAACCCATTCTTGTTCAAGAATATGGAGACAATGTTGAGTAGTCAGTTCTTGGCAAAGACTAGAATGTATGGTTTATACGCGTGGTTGACTTCTTTGCTTTTGTTGTTTTGCGGATTTTGAAGTTAACTTAGAAGCTCGACCATACGATATTACTTACAGTAAAAACACCCCGTTCTCTTTTAAACAAACAAAGAAGATAAGGTCAATGTGTCTTCTTCCTTCTTCCTAGGAACCGAAGAAGTAAGTAGGAATGCTTTGACTTACTTCTCTTTGTGTGGAATTAATTATCGGGGTCGTGTTTTCTAACTGTAAAACCTCTCCTTCTACTGTCGGCCTACCCTTGAAATTCACTGCAAGCTTGTCGTCATTTTCTAGTTAATGCTCCGACGACTCCTTGTCTAAGCTTATACCAAGTCTCTGCTAGAGATTGATTGAAGATCATCCGATCAGCCTTTTTACAGTGAGCTGATAATTATCAAGAAATTAAGGAAACAAATGGTCTGAATATTCTCTTTAGCTGTTGGCCATCTCTGTCTATATAATTAATACAATCATGGACTAATGGAGAATTTGAAACCAGCACCTAAAGACTTTGAGACACTTTATAAACTAATCCTACTGTCAGAAAAAAGATTATCTTCTTTCTCAGCTGCAGCAACCGACAGATATTTTCAAACCATGAAGTGGGTTTTCCGGTTCTGGCTTTGTTTGGTCTTGGTGCAGTTTAATGATTACAAATATTGCTTTGGTTGCCATGAGGAAGAGAGGTTTGCTCTTTTGGACCTCAAAGCATCTTTCTATCCGGACGAAAGCTATGCTCCTCCTTCTTGGGAGGAGGATGATGATGGTGACTGTTGTGATTGGGAAAATGTGGTGTGTGACAAGGCGACGCAACGAGTGAGTAAGCTTTTTCTCAACAGCTCATGGGATCCCATGGAAGTATTTGAAGATGTGTATCTCAACGCCTCCCTGTTTCTTCCATTTAAAGAACTGGCTTTCCTCAACTTGTCTTCAAACATGTTTTCTGGTTTGGTTGATAATGATGGTACAAGAAACTTTCTTTTTTAAGTTTATCATTTCAGTATTCTGATTTTCTGCCGTGAGATTGGAATGAGGTTTAAATATTCAGTTGTTCAACAGGCTTTGAAAGATTGTCTAAACTGAACAAGCTGAGATTCCTTGATTTGAGCGAGAGCTACTTTAATGACAGCATTCTTGTACATGTTGGAGCAATCTCTTCACTTGCTACTCTATCTCTGGCTGCCAATGTAATGACCGGAGCGACTCATTTCCAAGGTATTTTTCATTCTTCTCTTCATATACTCTGTCTCCAGGAACCCTTTTCACTTCTTTAGAAAATTACTCAGGAGAAGTAGACTCTTGTCATGTAACTTTGCTGATGATTATTGTTCTTTGAAGAACTGGCTGCTCTGCGTAACTTGGAGGAGTTGGACTTGAGTAATAATCCGTTAGAAAGCTTCATGGAGATTCAAGGTACACCAACCCAATGTTTATGATGTTATTCTGTCTTGCACTTAATGTTTTCCTAGTCAAAACTGTGGTTTAGCTGATTTCTAATTCAGGTCTTAGAAATATGAGCAAACTGAAAGTCCTAAATCTAAACTCGTATAAGCTCAACATGAATACTTTACAATCACTCGGGAATCTCCATTCGCTGAAGAAGCTTTATCTCAATGAAAACTCCTTGGAAGGATCCATTACTGTTCAAGGTATGCGCAACTACGTGGAGTTCATTATTAGTTCTTCATCCCCTTCCAACCATCAATGTTTACTCATATCTTGATTGTTTCTTTCCTTTTTTTCTAGAGCTAAACAGTTTGAGAAACTTGGAGGTCTTGGATGTCTCTTCCAGTCATCTTAACAGCAGTTTTCTTCAGGTTTTGGAGCAAATGAAATCTCTCAAAGGCTTATCCTTGCGAGAAAATAGTCTCAATGGCACCCTGCATTCACTAGGTAACCCTAGTTGTACTTCAAAACGATTTGCTTTCGTTGGATTAAGTTTAACAGTTATTTACTATTATTGATTTTGTTTTCTGACAATTTTAGCAGGCTTGTGCAAACTTAAGAATCTTGAAGAGTTGGATATCAGTTATAACAGTTTCACAGGCACAATGCCTCCTTGCATCGAAACCTTGACATCCCTTCGAGTTTTGGATATCTCTAGGAACAGGTTTTCGGGGAACATTAGTTCATCTTTCATCTCTAGCCTCGTTTCCCTTGAGTTTCTTTCCCTTTCTCACAATGAATTCCAAAGTTTGGCCTCATTTTCCTCATTTGCTAACCATTCAAGGCTTGAGGTCTTTGAACTTATCTGTAATAACAATGGATCAGTGGTTGAAATCGATGATCATATGTGGGTTCCACGCTTCCAGCTGAAGATCCTCCGTCTTGCAAGCTGTTCAGTTGATAAAGGATCCTTGTTGAAATTTCTTTCTTACCAATATGATCTTAGAGTGATTGATCTCTCCAATAACAACTTGGACGGAGATTTTCCTACTTGGTTGATGGAGAATAATACAAGGATAGAAGGACTACATTTTAAAAATAATTCTTTCAAAGGCCAATTTCCTCTTCCATCTTGTCCTAGCACGTTCATCTCAGTAGTTGATATCTCCAATAATCAGCTTCAAGGATATATCCCATCAAACATTAGTGTCTATCTCCCAAACCTGAAATTTCTGAATCTGTCAAAGAATTCCTTCAAAGGCGGCATACCTTCTTCGTTTGGTGACATGAAAACCCTGCTTGTTTTGGACCTGTCAGTCAATAAATTCTCAGGAGACATACCTGATAGCTTGGTCTTAGGTTGCTTCTCTTTACATGCTCTCCTATTGTCAAAAAACCATCTTACAGGCCAAATGTTTCCAAACCTTTCTAATCTGACCAGCTTAGAAATTCTGCGTTTAAATGGGAATCTCTTTCGTGGAAAAATCCCAGATAGTTTGCTTAACAGCTCAGCTCTGAAGACACTAGATGTTAGTCACAACTCCTTATCAGGTAAGCTGCCAACTTGGATGGGAAATTTGACTGATTTGCAAACACTTTTGATGGCCGGGAATCACCTTGAAGGACCAATTCCTGTTGAGTTCTGTTCACTTGAGGGCATTGAAATTCTAGATCTTTCACAAAACGATCTCTCAGGCTCAATCCCATCTTGCTTTAGCCCAAAATCCCTTCTTCGAGTACACTTGTATGACAATAAGCTCACAGGATCAATATCAAAATCCTTCTCTGGAAGCTCATCTTTAGTGATTTTAGACATCAGAAACAACTCCCTGACAGGAAGTATTCCCAGTTGGATTTCCAATCTCAGTTTGAGCATTCTTCTCCTGAAAGAAAACCAGTTGGAAGGAAGAATCCCTGCTGCGTTGTGTCAGTGTTCCATGATGACCATACTAGATCTTTCTCACAATAATCTCTCAGGTCCTATTCCATCTTGCTTGAACAAGATACCGTTCAAAATAGATTATCGTTCCGGAAAATTTCGCTTATCTATTTCCTTGAATATTGATCAAGAGTTGCCAGCCTATTCATATCAAACCGGCTATGTAAAGTTATCTCAAAGGCCTTCTTATGCTAACCCTGTAGGTTATGAAATAGCCTCTGCTGAGTTCACAACCAAGAACAGGTCTGACTTCTACAGGAACAACTTTCTATACAACATGACTGGAATTGATCTTTCTTGGAACAAACTGACAGGCAGAATACCACCTGAAATGGGGCATCTGAAGCTGATTCTTGCACTGGATATTTCACATAATGAATTGAGTGGTTCAATCCCAACAAACTTTTCAGGTCTGAAGGACATAGAAAGCTTGGACCTATCTCACAACAAGTTGACTGGACCAATTCCTGAGCAGCTCACAGAGCTGAACGCGCTGGGATATTTCTCTGTAGCTTACAACAATTTATCCGGAAAAATACCTGACAAACCGCACTTTGATACCTTCCTGGAAACCAGCTACGAGGGAAATCCTTTTCTTTGTGGGCTAGTGTTGAAGAAAGACTGTAACTCAGCCCTGAAAGAATCACCGGGCGGCCATGATGATCATGGAGCTAACAGTTTCATGGAGATGGTGGCTTTCTGGTTAAGTTTCCTTGTGTCTTACGTAACAGTGGTGGTGACGCTCATTGCTGCTCTCTACATCAACATGGACTGGAGAAAGAAGTGGTTTCATCTGATTGATGCCTGCATCACTACTTGTTTCTGTAAGTCCACCAATCGGAATGGATAGAAATCTCCATCCTTGTTATAGAAAGAAAATGCCCACCACATTACCAGCAAAACCCAGAGCTAAAAATGTGTAAAATCCTGGCTATATATTAATGATATTACCATCCATTTCCAATCCCTAAAGAACAGTAAAATCTAGTTCCTTTGTTGATTGAAGTATAATCTGATACTAAATTCATTTACCCATTTTCTTCTTTTCAAAGAAGCAAATAGATTTGTCATCCATACTATCTTAAATCTGAAATCATCACCAGCCATTAGATGCATCGGAAAGCTCCAATTAATTCATTCTTTAACTTATCAAACAATAAAGGAAAAGTAAAAAAGCTTCAGAGTGACCATAATAAGCCAATTTATCTCCCCCTTTTCCAGCTAAAAGAAGCAAATTATATACTAACTACAGAATTTAGTTTAACTGACAAATTAGTTCTGCAAATATTTCTTCCTTCTTTAAACGTTTTTTTAATTTAACAAAAATTAAAAAAAATTTTGATTTTAATATATTAATATTAAAATTTATTTTTTAATATAAATATTCAATATTTTAATATGAAAGAAGTAAAAAAAATTATAATATAAAAAATAAAAATACGACCATTTTAAAAAAGAAAAAAGAAAAAAAAAACTTTTTAATTCCTTTTTATGTTAAAAACAAACCTGTTTTTTTCCTTGGTCCAATGCGATATATGCCCCCTTGGAATTGCCAAAAACCAGAAAAAGAAAAAAAAAAAGAAAAAAGGACATGGCTTTTTTTCTAAGACATTTTCCAACAAAGCCACTTTTTTGTGAGTTGGGCATTGGTCGGCTTTGGTTGTAAAGAGAACAATATACAAAGAAAAACTCCACATTTTCACCCCTGACTTTCCAAAGAAAGAGACCCACGACAACTGCACGAGAATATTGGACGGTCCACTAAACGCGCTAACTTGGAAAGTGACCCCACCATTCCCCCCAGCGCCTACGCAAAGCGTTGACGTTTCTTCCCGACAAGCAAACCCTAAGAGAGACAATAATAAAAAAATTATGAAAAAAATATAAAAAAGAAAAAAAAAATCTCTTCTTTCATTTCTTCTGCCAGAAAACGCCATCGCATCTGATAATATTCCCTTTCGAAATTAGCGTTTGTTCTTTTTTTTTTTTTTTTCCTTTTTTGTTATTATCGGATTGTTTCCTTTTCGGTTAATATTTTGTTTGAAATTTTTTTGGTTCGAATGGGGAAGCCGACGGGGAAGAAGAAGATTCAAGAAGCAGCCCAGAAAGCGATCGAGGCCAGCAGGCAAAACAAGGCCGCTGCCGATCGAACGTCGAAAGCTTTCGATGAAGACACGGCGATCTTCATCAACATGTCTCAAGAGCTCAAAGAAGAAGGTAATAAACTCTTCCAAAAACGCGACCATGAAGGCGCGATGTTGAAGTACGAAAAAGCTCTTAACCTCCTCCCTAGGAACCACATCGATGTCGCTTATTTACGCAGCAACATGGCTGCTTGTTATATGCAGATGGGTCTCGGAGAGTACCCACGCGCCATTAACGAATGCAATTTGGCTTTGGAGGTTTCACCTAAATATAGCAAAGCTTTGTTGAAAAGAGCTAGGTGTTATGAAGCTTTGAATAGATTGGATTTAGCTTATAGGGATGTTTATAATGTTTTAACTATTGAGCCAAATAATTTGTCTGCTTTGGAGATTTTAGAGAGTGTTAAGAAGGCTATGGATGAGAAGGGTGTTACTGTTAATGAAAATGAAATTGGGTTGTTTAATAATGAGCCTTCCGGGGCTTCACGGTTGAGAAAAGTGGTGAAAGAGAAGTTGAGGAAGAAGAAAAACAAAGGGAAAAAAGTTGAGAAAGATGTAAAGAGTGATGATAAGGTGAAGGAAGAGAAGAAGGCGGAGGATAAGGTCGTTGTGGAGGAGAAGAAGGTTAGTATTGTTAAGGATGAAGAGATTGTTATGAAGACTATTGAGGAAGAGAAGAAGGCTGTTAAGGAAGAAACAGTGATTACAAAGACGGTGAAGTTGGTGTTTGGTGAGGATATTAGGTGGGCGCAGTTACCTGTCAAATGTACTATTAAATTGGTGAGGGATATTGTTCGGGATAGGTTTCCTGGGTTGAAGGGTATTCTTGTGAAATACAGGGATCCAGAGGGTGATTTGGTTACAATCACTACAACAGATGAACTTATGTTGGCTGAATCATCTAGTGGTGTTTCAGGAGGATCGCTTAGGTTCTATATAGTTGAAGTTAGTCCTGACCAGGAACCAGCTTATGAAGGAGTAAGTAAAGACGAGGTCGTCAAGAGTGAAGAGAAATTGAGTAATGTTGTTGGGAATGGTAATGCAGATCATGGTGTAGAAGCTATCCAGGGAACATGCGTGGAGGATTGGATTGTCCAGTTTGCACGACTGTTCAAGAACCATGTTGGGTTTGATTCTGATTCTTACTTGGATCTTCATGAACTTGGGATGAAATTATACTCGGAAGCAATGGAGGATGCTGTCACGAGTGAAGAAGCACAGGAGCTTTTTGAAATTGCTGCAGATAAGTTCCAAGAGATGGCTGCTTTGGCATTATTCAATTGGGGAAATGTTCACATGTCCAGGGCAAGGAAGCATGTGTTCTTTACAGAAGATGGTTCAACAGAATCTGTACTGGTGCAGATTAAGACTGCATATGAGTGGGCACAGAAAGAATATGTATTGGCAGCAAAGAGGTATGAGGAAGCATTGACAATTAAACCTGATTTTTATGAAGGTCTTCTTGCATTGGGGCAACAGCAGTTTGAGCAAGCAAAACTCTGTTGGTACCATGCAATTGGGAGCAAAATTGATCTAGAGACTGGGCCTTCCCAGGAAGTCCTGCAGCTTTATAACAAGGCAGAGGACAGCATGGAGAAGGGTATGCAAATGTGGGAGGAAATGGAGGAGCGACGACTGAATGGACTCTCCAAATTTGATAAGTATAAGGCCCTTTTGCAGAAAATGGGGTTAGATGGGCTGTTTAAAGATGTCTCTGCTGAAGAAGCTGCTGAGCAGGCTGCGAACATGAGTTCACAGATATACCTGTTATGGGGTACCTTGCTTTATGAGCGTTCTGTTGTGGAGTACAAGCTTGGGTTGCCAACTTGGGAAGAATGTTTGGAGGTTGCAGTTGAGAAATTTGAACTTGCTGGAGCTTCTCCAACGGATATAGCTGTTATGATAAAGAACCACTGTTCCAACAACACTGCATTGAAAGGTATATACAAAGCATTCATCTGTAAACTTCTCTTATTGCACCTGTTTTGTTGTCACTTCTGTTGCCGTTAGGAAAATTGTTTATTAGGAAAAATTGATCCCCTTAATTTTATTGCAGGGTTAGGATTCAAAATTGATGAGATCGTACAGGCATGGAATGAGATGTATGATGTGAAAAGGTGGCAAATTGGTGTTCCATCATTCCGGCTAGAACCATTGTTCCGTCGCCGGGCTCCAAAGCTTCATTCTGTCTTGGAGCATCTTTAAGTTTTCTGCTGATTGGGTATTCTTTTGGGGCATTAGACAAGTCCGTCAGTTTTGTTTAATTCATTTTCCAAGATCAGTGTTTGTGTGCTACTATGATAGGTAAGGTTAATTCTGTTCAGCTTGTTTATCTGCAATTTCCACGATTACCTTAATCTTTTAACTGTTAATCATTTTTGGTGTGATCTAGTCGTTTATGAAAAAAGAAACTGTTTTTAACATGGCATGTGATCCAGTCATTTTAATCAGTCACAAACCGAACTCACATATGTGGTTTTAGACGGGTCCTGGCTTCTAAGTCAATCATTTGTCCTTTTTTCTTTTCCTTGGCTACATGGTCTTTAATCTCGTTTGATTTATGATTCCTTTCAATCCATGTATACTGCTAATTGGACTAAGGACGTATATCGCGTTTGATCTTTTCCATAATTGCAGGTCTCTTTTTGTCTATGGACTGTTCTGTCCGGCACGTTCGTTGCATTAGGAAGCAAGGAGCAAAAGTTTGTCAAGAGTTAGTTTCCATATTGAAAGTGCAGTTTGTGATTGGGCATGTAGCCAGTTTGGTCATTCATTTTTTGTCATTTTTTTGGGAGATATTTTTCACAGTTTGAGGATAGTGGTATATGATTTGATTGGTTCATTTCCAAAGGGTAATAATTGGTTGCAAGACCACCATGTTTGTTATTCATGTAGGTCATCGATTTGTTGTACATTTCTATTTGTTTGCTCAGTTGTAGCTTGTAATATTCTGTGCTGTTCATACAGTGTAAGAATGTTTTCTTGGTATTCAAGTTAGTAGCATTCTTGATACTTTGTTTTTCATGTGTTATATTTCAGAGTGGAATTCAGTGAAATTTGGGATTTGATTTTATATATAATTTTGATGGCAATTCCATTTCCTTTTGTTTTTGCTATTTTCCGCAAAGAATAAGAAGGCAAAATCCTTAATGAAGGGATGGTGCTTGACAGGAAGGTGGAGTTGGATTAGAGCAAAGTTCCAAACTTGAAAAAATTCTTAAATTATTTTAAAAAATGTAAATAAGTTTATATATTTATTACGTTTAATCAAATATTGATATTTTTATTTCAAATTAAATAACTATTTATAACTAATGATTGATTGATCAAGTTGATATGTCATCAATTAAGTACTGATGTGATTTAATGTTGCAATTATTTAAATTGATATTTTAATTAATAATAATTAATTAATTATTAATTATAAATATTTATTCGACTTAAAATAATAATGTATGGATTTAATTAAATTTAATAAAAAATAAAAATTTATTTGAATATTTTTAAATAATTTAGGAGTTTTTTCAAGCATTATATTCAAAAATTTTAATTTTGATGTATTTTATATTAAATTTTGATTTTTTCTTAAAAGTACAAATATTCAATGCTTTTTAATATGAAAAATTAAAAAAATTAAATTTATAATATAAAAAATTAAGAATATTAATATCTAAAAAATTATTTTAAAATACTTTTTTTAAAAAAAATGGATAAATAAAGGGACAGAAGGAGTATTTATACATTCAAAATGACAGTGTAGAATGGTTTAATTAGGAAATAATTCCGCGCATGAAATTACCAACTTAACCAAACTTTGATCCTAAGATGGTAAATGCACGTGTGCAGCATTGAGAGCAATACACCTGAAATGCAGCTTATATTTTCCGAGATCAACTTAACGTGTTGAAGTTATGTCTCTTTTCTTTTAACACTTTGGGTCGATTCCAGACTCAGCAGAGTGTTTGAGAGGGTGCCTTTTTTGAATTATTTAAAAAAAAAAGGCCTTTCTTTCTTTATCCTTCTTCCTTTGACGAGAAGGCGAGCCCAACCGCAATACCGATTCTGAATCTGAATCCAATTCCGTCGAAAGATTGCGGGGCTTTTGCTCGATCTCGAGTTCAATGGACAAAATCAGAAGAGCATCGCATGCGGGATCTTGGTACACCGATAACCGTAAGTCCTTTCATGCGCTTGCGAAACCCTAACGATTTTCATGATCTAACTCCGATTTGTGCTTTTGCTTGCTTTTACGAATGATCGAGTGGAAACAAAAGGTGACGTTTAATTCGAGAGCGAGAGAGAGAAACAATGAGGAGCTGCGTAATTTTGGAGAGTTAATTGAAGTAGTGATCTTTCTCGGATGAAATTAGTCATTAGTTAAATGAAGCTGTAAGAATTGAAGATTTTAATTAGAATTAAGTGTTGAAGTAGAAAATTGTTCACTGGACTGATCTTCAGAAGTTGAGAAGATGAATAATTTCAACTTATGTTCGAAAGGCTCGAGTTAATTCATGCCTTAAATGTAGCTTATTACCTTTGCAATCCGAACTTCTAGGAAAAAGCAAATGAAAAGAAATCATCGTTTTATATAGTCCAGAATTTGATGAATAAAATGGCTTAGGGAGAGTCTTGATGTTCCTGGCTATGCAAATATTGCTTTATTCTTAATTTTGTTACCCTGCTGATTTTCATCCTTGCTTTCTACTTAATTCTTTTCTCAGCGAGAAAATTAGCTGAAGAGCTTGATGGATGGATTAGGGCGGCTGGCTTGGCTAAATCTTCTGATGTAAGAGGTGTAATTGCTCCGTAAGTTGTTCTGTCACCCCATTGCTTGTTCCTCTGCTAACAGAAACTGAAATTTTATTGTATTCTATTGTTTCTGTTTTGATGGTGGCTTGGGAATTTCAGGCATGCGGGCTATTCATATTCAGGTCGTGCTGCTGCCTATGCTTTTGGAAACATAGACCCAATGAACATGTGCGCCATTTTATTACACTTCTCCTCTTTTAGTTGTTATAGTTTAATATCATATTGTATAAAGTAAAGTATAATATCATATTGTATAAAGGAAAGGTCCTCATTGTTTTCTAATCATTACTCATTGTTTGAGCTAAATTTGTTCAAATATTTTGTACGGACTGCTTTCTGAACATTATTGTGTTTGAACAAAAACTAATTACTTCATCTGCTTCGCTTATTGCTAAAACTTACTGATATGTGAGAAAATTTACAATTTCAGTTCTCGGGTATTCCTTCTCGGACCATCTCACCATTATTACACTACAAAATGTGAGCTGTCAATAGCTACAGTTTACAAGACACCTATAGGGGACCTACCTATTGATTTGGAAGGTGAGTGATGACCATTTCCATTTGTAGCTGAATTTTTTTTCTTGTCAGATTAGCTTTGATGCGAAGTCCAGCATGATTTCCTACATATTGTATTCAGCTAATTGACTGCGGTTTTTGGTTTTGTTATATTTTTTTTCCCTCTGGGTTTGTTGAATGGCTTGTGAAAGGGCCGTTTTTGTTTAAGTGTTCTCGTGTTCTGTTTCCTTATTTTTTTCCTTCTAAGCTTCGTTTTTTCATTCATATAAAACCCAAATATAATCATATTTGTTTCATCTTTCAGTCATTGAAGAGCTGAAAGCTACTGGAAAATTTGAATTGATGGATCTTCGAGTTGATGAAGCTGAGCATAGCATGGAAATGCACTTGCCATATCTTTCTAAAGTATTTGAGGGGTAAGTTTTTTCCATAAATTAAATAAGGTTCTCCACTTGTTTCTAATTGAAGCGGATTTTGGGTGATTGTGATACAGGCATCCAGTGAAAATTGTACCCATTTTGGTTGGTGCTCTTAGTGCTGAAAATGAAACAATGTACGGAAAGTTGTTGGCCAAATATGTAGATGATCCTAATAATTTCTTCTCTGTGTCATCTGATTTTTGTCACTGGGGTTCCCGGTATGTTGGATTCGGTATCTTTTTCCTCATAAATTTCATCTTCATTGAGAATGATGCACTTAAAACATGTCGTTGCATTTATACAAGCCACATTTCAGAATATAGATGTGGGCTAGTTACCAGCAACCCTGCCTATCCCATCCCCAAACCCCTGAAAGGGAGGTAGCACACATGTGATGGAGACTGTTAAGTTATCCTGATTATATGAAATGTTATTTGTATTTCTGGTCTTATTACTCTTCAAAAGTGTCAGACACCACTCATTCAGCTAGTGCATAGATGATGTTTATTCACTCTATACCTTGAAAGTATATATATACTTTCTTTTCTTTTAAACAAATCTTATCGTTCAATTTTTTTATCCATGGCTCTTTTATATGATATGCACCAGCCAAGCTTATTAAATGTTTAGACAGATACCAATTATGGTTTTGTACATTGTGTCACAAATTTCTAACTTTTGGTTTTAGTGCCAGTTTCAATTACATGCACTACGAGAAAAAGTATGGAGCCATACACAAGTCAATTGAGGCCTTAGACAAGATGGGCATGGATATAATAGAAACAGGAGATGCAGATGCATTCAAACAATATTTGTTAGAGTATGACAACACTATCTGTGGACGCCATCCGATTAGTGTTTTCCTTCATGTAAGTACCTAAAGCTTCCTTGAAAGCTAGCAAAAGGGTTTTGACAAATGAAGATTTTATTCTTCCAAAAACATCAATCAGCCTATGGCCTTACTTGGCTAATCTGTGGATATTTCAGATGCTGAAGCACAGCTCAACAAAAATAAAGCTCAAATTCCTCCGGTACGAGCAATCAAGTCAGTGCAAAACTATGAGAGACAGTAGTGTAAGTTATGCATCCGCAGCAGCAAAGGTGGAAGCTTGAAGAAGTAAAATACAGCATTCTTGCCGGTGTGTGAGAATTTCCGGATTTGAACGTAATGTCTTAAACTTAATTACCGTGCATTTGCATGACCAATAATCCTACTCGTTTACGCAAATTACGGATATGCTTTCTGTTGGTTTCAGTTTTAAATATTGTGTGTTTGATGCGGATGCATTATTTAAGAAGGCTGACTTCAATGTTTCCTTATTAAGAAGTTGTTTAGAAAAGCATGACAAAAATGGCATGCTTTGTCTTAGTATAAAAGCAGCAATTTCTACCACTGCTCTTTCATGTGATCTGTGGAGAGAGATACGAAGGAGTAAGTGGATACACTTTCGAAGGGGCAAGACAATAAATAAGAACCTAAAGATTTTGTTTGAATTGTTAGGAGGGTGTAGTATCGTTGGTCTAGGTAACCCCGAATTACAAATTCTTTTTTTCCTATTGTAAGAACGGCCCTTTTTTATTATTATTTTCCTTGAGGTAATCAAACCAAACCATATGGTAAAAAACTTTTTAACATTTAAATAATTTGCAACGCTCAAACATAGGATCCCAAGCGCAAATATCAAAATATATACAAAAGTTACCAAGATTTTTCATTCTTCGAGCATGCTGTTTGCAATTGCAGACCCATTTTCACCCACATACCATGTCTTTCCGTGTTGCGGAGGCTCCAAAACGATTACTCCACCGTCTGTCAGTCCCACTGCAAATTGGGTTGATTTCTGGGGATGTGCGGCTATAGCGAAGGGGTATACGTTTAATCTGCAGAATTACTTGGAAATCAGATTCCATTGATGTTATCGTGGGGAAGGGAAAAGGAATGTTGTCTAGCAGGAAAAACGTGGACATAAACATGAATGGTTAGGCACTCGTAATGGGAGTTTGCTGCATGAACCACGTGACATACCTTGCACTGGTAGGAAGATAAGCGGTGGGAATGATCTGGCATTTTAGTTCAAGATCAGAAGCACCGAATATTGCCACGGTTCCATCGGTAAAGCAGGCATATACCATCTGGCTATCGCATGAGTATGTTGCTTGCGAAATTCTTGTGGAATCTTCTGGAACCCACTGCGGAAACAAAAAGAGAGAAGATTGTTGCTGTACTTGAATCATCAACAGCATACTGACAAGAACAGAGCTTTGAGAGAGAGAAACCTGCTGTACACATGTTAAGTCATTGGCTTCATGAATAGAAAGCTGGGTCTCATGTACGACAAGGAAGTGTATTTGATCCAGATGAAACTGGACCTGGGTATTTGACTCCAATACTGGCATTCTCTCATCAGGCAACTGCAAGGATTTGCTTTTACATTTCTCCCATCCATCAGGATTCCACGTAAAAATCTGCAGTTAGAGTTGAGTTTTCGCAACAATTTACCGATGAGTTCTCATATAGTTATAAAAGTCTCAGGTATGCATGATGCCATAAATATAAAAAAACCAACCTGAGCATCTGCTCCAGAAGAAACAAGCACATTCATGGTTTTAGAGAACGCAAGACCAGTGACTTTTCCTGAATGGCCCTTAAGCCTGCTTTTAATCTGCGTGAATAAGAGCAACAAGCTTTTATGGATGTCTCTTCAGAACAGTAACAGGTGCAGGTAATGATATTGGTCTGTTTAAGGAGGGAAAACATGCCTTTGTCAGACGGACATTATATATCAATATAGTGCAATCGTCCATTCCAATAGCAACTATGTTGTTATCTTGAGGGTGGAACGCCAGACTTGTTGTTGCCGGTGATGGCGGCATGATAGACATCATTGTCTGTGCTCAACAAAGAATGAGAAAGGTCAGCATGAAAACTAACATGATCGCGCATGAAGGATCAGATGCATGAATCTCATTGAATTTATGAGAAACTGTTATATGGAAGTTAATTAAGTAATAAATGTAACCCAACAAGCACATGTGTGATTATAGTTAACTAGTATGTCTGCACAAGTCAATACATTAGTCTGTAAGACAATGGAAGAGGGCCAACTTTGGTTAATGAACTATTATTCGTGTTTGAATCAAACATAAATTGGAAGGAATTCTCAACATAATGCATAGGATTTTTCAGGTAACCTTAAATGTCAACATGTTGAACAGGGAAATTGTCCCTCCTGATGCTGACAATAGATATGAATTATTCTTTGACAGAGCCAAACAAGGCACAGCCTCTTCAAGCTTTCTGCCTGTAAGGTCATTGGTCATTGGTTGTGAGCAGCTTCTTGGTTGCCACAATTGAGGGGGAACATTGGTTGTAGCCTGCATCGAACATCTCAACAAAATCACTTGCAGAACTTCCAAGCCTTAAGAACTAGAAACTGAAAGCAGAAACATTTTAAGTATTTCTTGGTTCTTTGTTACCTTTCCACTCAAATTGAGGTCATTCTGAGGCCATTTCCAAAGCAAATGAGTGGCATTTGAAGCTAATGCCAAAATGGCATTACCTGCATTGGTGTATATCAGCCTCGATATCTGCAGTGGTCAAAGAAAGAGCTTATCATAACATTACTCTGCAGTTTGTAACCTGATTAATTAAGCTTTGAAGGTTCTGCATCTTAGAGATTTCACTCTCTCAAAGCAAACGTTCCGAAACTTGATTGTTGAAAGCGAAAAATGATGAAATTATTTGCAAAAAAAATTTGAACTTGTAAAATTCTTCTCCTACACATCAAACTACTTCTTATTGACGATATTTACCTTATCTGCTTTCCCATGACCACTGAGTTGCAAGGACTGGCACTGAGAAGGTCTGTTGATTTGGACAATCTTCCAAACATCTGTTTTGTTGTTGATATTGTCCATAAATTTATTGTTCACATCCTTGAAGCTCTCTTCATTGCAATTCTGCATGAAGGGTAATATGTTAGCATATGACACATGTTCCAATAAAAATGGACATTTAGCACAATAAGATAGCATATGGAAAGAATCATTTCATGATTACTCACACTTGGGACTTCTCCATCAGCTTCTCCAGAGCTAGCAACAGTTGAACTTGGATTTATTACAAGCTGTACCAAACAAAATGAATCAGGGAAGATAAATTTTCTACCAGAAGCAGTAGGATAACGATTAAAAGCTGACCTTTCTCAAAGCATCAGAGACATCTGAAGACATATCAACAAAATCCTTTTCTAAAGCATTCAGCAACTGAAGACCATAATCCGCTGCCAAGATCTTGATTTTGTTCTCGTTTGCAGCAACAGCCAACAAGGTGCCCTCCTTGTTGAAGCGAATATGCGGGTTTGCCTTCAAATTAGAAAAGAAGTAGATGTTTAACTTCTATCATCCTTCTTTCTCTACATAACACTCTTAAGAAGTAAAATTTAAAGACTGAACAACTTACTGGTAAGCCTCCTTCTGCATCGATAGTTGTCAAAAGCTCAACCTTATCCATATCCCATATTTTAATAACGTGGTCATCAGCAGCGGCCAAGAACTTGTCCTTGGTTAGACCAAACTGCACAACGGCGGAAGAATTTTTGCAAAGTCCTTGGTAGGTTCTTTTTGCACCACCTTCACTTTCATTCCATTCAACAAGAAATGACTCTCCATTTTTATTAGTTCCACATGAGAAAAGCCTGTGAAAGAGTTCACTTACAACACCAAAAATTTAGCTCATCTTTTATTTGGAAATATAACATTACAAATCATGAATGGAGGTTCATGGAAAACAAATCAAACCTTCTACTATCAGCACTATATGCCATTGTTGTGCATGCCAGACCTGGAGCATCAAAATGAACTCTGGCTCTCAAGTTATCATATAACCATGCTTTTATCTTGCCATCCACTGATGTTGAAAAGATAAACTGGAGGAAAAAGTATAAATTGTCTTATACAATGACCAACAAATAAAACATAAGTGAAATGCCCCACATTATCATCATAAAAAAATCAGTATAGTTGAATCAAGAGTAGTTCTTACATGGATATCTTCCTTGTAATGAGGGCAGAGAGAATAGACAGGAGCCTCGTGGCCTTCTAAATTATGCATTTGTACTCCAGTAATTGCATCCCACACCTAAAAAGAATCAACTAGTTAATTGATCACTTTCTCCATGATGCAAAATTACTATTGAGATAAAAGGATATTGAAAAGAAACTACCTTAATTATCTTGTCATCACCACCAGTTATGACCATAAGTTGCTTTTGAGGTGTAGAGAATGCTAAATCATTAACACCTCCAACATGAGCATCAATCTAAATTTTACAAGAAAAAGAAAATAAAATTTAATTTCAGATCCAGACTAGCGAAATCAATCATTGTAGAATTGGAGCAAAGACATGAAACTACCTCCAACTTTTGCTGAACATCAGTGTCACCAAGGTAAGAATACAATTGCACAATATGTTTTGAATATGCAACCCCTATTTAAAGGCAGAGCAAAAATACGTGGTTCAATCAAAACAATATCCGAATCATTTTCTGAATGAAGTTTTCCAGTATCTCTTTAAACTTACCAAAGAGAGAACCAGTAGGGCTCCAAGCAACGCGATTAACAGACATACATGGATCTTTCATCATAGCTGTCTGCATGTATTCAAATTGGTTCAGGTTTATCGTCATGCAAGTGACAAAACTAATTTCTTGCTAAGATATATAACAAAGTCATGAAGGGGACAAACCTTGAATATCATTGAGCATGCTCCAATATTCCAAACCATAAAATTTCTTGAAAGCAATTTTTCCCCTGAATTAACATCCCACAACACTATGTCCCCAATGTTGGTTCCAACTGAAAGAACCAAACGTAGTAGGTAAACATCAGTCAAAATAGAATATTCAATCAAATAATCTCTCTATAAAACTGACAAGAAGTTAGGGAGGGAGGACATGCAGACCAACTAACCTAGCAGAAAAGTCTGATATACAGGATGAAATTCCATGCTCATTGGAGAATTCACCTCATTCAATATCCGTGCAACAGTCTTGGGCAAGTCGGGATGGCTGATTGGTACAATATTTTGTAACATATCATTATTCATGGAGATAATGGACAAGTCATCAAAAATGTTGGGTGAAGGGCTGTGATTTCGACCAAGATGCGGAATAGCAGATGTAACCTAAGCATACAGGTAAACGAATAATTTTAGAAATAGTGGTGAAAAGTAAAGCTGTAGTAAACTCGATCCAGGTTACCTCATCTTCAGTTCCCAATAGGCTTTTTTGAGACATAGTATGTGAATCCCCAATATTATTTGAAGTTGTAGCTACCAATTAAGAGGTAATAAAAAGGTAAGAAAACATTGTCAATGTACAGAATGAATTCACAAAATCGCCTCGATTCTGAGATCCAACAACAGACCAACAAAAGTGTTACAACCACTACCTAGTGTTATTGGACCACTGAGATACATGTCCTCATTAGAAACAGCATGAGTTAAAGCAGATGGACCAGAAATCCAGCTGGCTGGGAAATCTGGCACTGATGCATCTTGAGAAGGCTAAACATGAAAATTTCAAACGTTCTATAAGTATCATAATAAAGATAATCACTGGCCTCAAAATTGCCTTCTTTTCTTACCACTAAATTCTCAGTTGACTGCATGAACAAATGATTCTGTTGCCATTGACAAACATGATCCTCAAAGAGGGTATTTACATCAGGATTTGGCTGAGGATATTTACATTGAATGTGCTGCCAGTTCAGGCTGTCAGATCACAAGGAAAAATTAGTTCTATCTCAATGTCTAACAGAGAAGTCTAGAAATAAAGAAAAATTCAATAGATACAACAGATAGATTTAAAAGTGATTACAATTAACTTAATTAAAGAGTTGAATGAATTTAACTTTTTACTGAGAAAAGGTTAATGTAACATAAAGGAGAAGGAAAACCAACAGATTGAGAGAAAGGCTGCTACCCTTGATTAATGAGACGTCGCAACCTTTGGCTTTTGATGCTTGGAAATTTCAATTTCCCATGGAAGTTGGGGTTTGCCTCAATAAGTTTCTTAATTTCATCCATCAAAACTTTCCTTGAAGATTCTACATCTCCATACATAGAGAGCGACTCATGTTCCCTGTTAAACCCAGATGGATCTTTTAACTCTCCTTTGTATCATCATGCTAATGTTATAAAAAATCTGAAATTAAGAGACTAGTACAAAACATATACCTGAAATCATCTAATGTTAAAAGCTGAGTCATCTCTCTGAATAGCTCTTCATTACCTGCAGCAAAGACTTTCAAGTCCTTCATCAGGATATCCAAAGCCTTTGCACGATCATTACTGCACCACGATAAACCAATTTCAAGAAAAGTAAGAGCTAGACACATAATATCTGCATGAAGATGCTTATCTGAATGTCTAGAAAAACTCAATAGCTTACTTGTCCAACGCCTCAAGGAAATTCTGCTTTCTGATTTCAAAATAAATCTTGGTCGAATACTTATTGCTGTCCACATTTGTGAAACCAGAAAGATATTTCTCAACTTTGTCCCACTTTCCGGTATGCACCATGTCTTCTACAAACTCCATGTCAAAGTAACATCCACTTTCACGCTCAAGCCTACAGATGAAATCGGTGAAAAACGGAATATATACATGGAAAAACATCAGAATTTAAGCACAAGATGAATAGAAGCTTACATATGAGCTGTTCTTGTATATCCTTCATCGTTGCAGAACTGTAAGATTAAGAAAAGTAGTTCTTTATTGAGAGTAGACCTCTTCTCAGTAGCCATGAATCCTCCTCTCTGAAACTTCTCCAAATTTTCACATGAGTTACATTCGCAACAAAAAAGAACTGATAATATAAATATGCTACACAAACAAGTAAAAAAAATTCAAAACGGAAACAGAAAATGACTCAGATTTCCTTCTCGTCCTTCATTTCTTCGTTATCAACTAAAGAGAGTAAAGTTTCACCTTTGATTTCAAGAATTCAAACTCCAATAGATAATCTCGTCTCGAATCCTAGCCAATTGAACACACAAAATAAAGCTTTTATAAAAACATTCAGCTAATCCAAAGTAAAATAGATCAACAATCGAGAGTGATCATCAACAAAAACAGCGAAAAAAAGGCAAACTATACGCAGTTCCGATCGAAAACAGAGAAAGCGATCAACTTACCGCGAAAGCCGAAACTCCTTCTAGTCTTCTACGTCCTTGATCCGTCCATTTTCTCATTAACGAAACAAAACTTAGGATTCGATTGACGATAAAAAAAACAGATTAAAAACCTTTCAAAGAAAAAAAAGCGACAGATCAAAAGATAAACCAAAAAGAAAAAGAAAAACAAGTTAATCCAATCCCAAATTACCGAAGCGACCGAGGTTCGACTATTAATAAAAGGGAATTTAATATAAAAAGATAAAAGTTGACCGATCAGAGCCGTTATTGTAAGCTTAAAACGGATATATATCAGACAAAGAAAAATTAAAGTGAGAAAATAAAAAAGAAATGCAAAAAATACAAAAAGAGAAAGGAACAAAAGAAAAGTTGTACTAGTAAATAAGAGAAAAAGCTTTCTCCCAAAGGCTTACCCTGACTGACGGCGATCCAGCTAGCTTCAACCGCTCCCGCCTAGGTCTTTTCTCGCTCGCGACTCGTCTTCGCTGTTTGAAACGGAATAGAAGTAGAAAGACTGAGGCAAATTAATACTGAAAAAACTGAAAAAAGAACAAAAAATGATAAGCACTCGGACTTATATAAATCTGTTAGGTTGGATCCGAAAAGTGGGCTCCACTCTTGACAAATGTTTTCTGGTGCCGACGAACCGTACAACATTGAGTGGACTTTGTCCGTAATTATTCATATTTTATTGCAATTCGATTAAAAATTAATATTTAATATTTGAATTCGGTTATTAGTATTAATAAAATAAAAAATAATTTTTAAAATTAAAATCAATTCATACAAATAAGTTAAAATAATTAATAAGTATTACATTTATTAGAATTAACTTATAAACAAAATATATAATCAAAATATAATATTTAAAAACGGATAAGTATTATTCAATTTGTATATGATTATATACTTAATCGGGTTAAATGGCATACAATACCGAATTATAAAGGATTCATTGTCAATCCTTAAATTGTAAGATTAAAAGGAAAGTCGGTAAAATATTGATTATGTTTCCTTTTTTGAATCTTCTTTCCTTTTTTTCTTCTATTTCCTTTTTTTGTTCCTTTTACCAACAACCTTACAAAAAGATAAATTATTGGTTGTTTTTTTCCTTTTTGTAAAAAATATAGGTACATGCACTTTTTTAAATTACCAATGAAAATAGAAAAATACTTGATGACAAAAGCCTGTTTGGTTTAGGCTTCATGCTTTTTATATATATATATATATATGAAATATTGAATCTTAATAAAAGGATTTAAATGAGGTTAACGTGTCATCTTCGTATATAATCAATTACTTGTTACCACTTCAAATCAAAATGAAGAAAAGCAAAATTATTTAATTAGGTTAAATTATACAATTACTCCTTATCGCGTTATCATATTCAATACTACATCAACAAAAATATATCATGTCAATACAGTTAAATATTATATTAACATAGATAATAGAAAAAAGTTTAATACTGTTAATGATTAAAATTGACATTATCAATTTTCGAAAACTATAAAATTTCAATTTTTACAAATTATTATACATGAATTAAATCTATCATATTGACAAACTATATGGAATAATTGAATAATTTGACCACTTATATATATTGAGTATTAATTAAAAGCACTGATTCAATGGTTTGAAATTCTTCATTTACATGGAAACTTGTCAAGTTAAATCACTGCAAAAATACAAGCTTGGTTCTCGTATCCAAATTATATTTTTACGAGAATTTAATTCGACAATGTAACTTACTTTTAATTTTATAATTAAAAAAATTTAAGTATTTGATTCAATGTTTAATGGATAATTTTTTTATTTAAAGCGTTTGATTCTTAAGTCCACCTCTCAAATAAAACAAAACTAAATAATTAACTCCAAATCAAACTCAAATAAAAGCTAACATCAATAATTCACCATTATGCTAAAATAGTTAGGAGAACATCAAAATCCAAATAGGCAAACAGAGCTTTAACTTTTAAGCTTTATTTCACATTTTTTAAACTTTTTTTAGCCTTTATCTAAACAGGACAAAAAAGGATATCTCAACGACCAATTAAATAAGAAAAACGATTTAAAGAAGCATTTATACGTCCAGTGGTTCCAAGCATTTAGACCCAGGAAGGTTACGTGCCACCATCCGTGACTTCAGAATTTCGCTGCTTTCCCCGTGCGTGGTTATTGCAGTTCGGATCACAAAAAAGACCATGATTTTGTCCTCACGTCGGATAAGGGGAGTAAAGCCATGCATATCGTCGAATCGAGTGGACTTAGTTGCCCTCACTCGCTGTTCTCTAGGAGTGATGCACACGTCCGGGAAGAGAAGACTATGAAAATTACAATGTCGGATTAATCTTAGCAATTTTACATATGACACGTTAATAAATTATATGTATAATATGAAATTAAATAAATTTAGATTTAAAATATTTATATTTTGTGTATTAATTATATATATATGATAATTTCATATCTTAAACATGTCAACTTACTTAATTCATTGAAAATTTATTTAACTTGTTTAGTTAGTTGTATTACTGTGTCGGGTTTGTGTAACTCTTTTACATGACACAAGTAAAATACACAAATAAATTGTAAGATCTGTGTGGGATCAATGGTTGATTAGTCTAAAATTACATGTCAATCGTATCAACAAATAAAGATAAAAGTATTTGCATATATGTATATAATGACATAAACTTACCTAATAAAAAAACCATTTATAATTGTTACAATATTATTTGACCACCAACTTAATTTCTCTTTTTAGAGCCAATGCATAACATTGACCAGACTGGACTTAGTAGTTGTCACATGCTTTCTTTATGAGTGACCTTACACGTTGGGGAGGATTATTGAAATTGCGATGTCGGACTAAACTTGACAATTTTACATATGATATGTTATTACATTATGCATATTACACAAAATTAAATAGATTTACGTTTAAGATAATTACATTTCGTGAATTAATCATATACATGACAATTTCGTGTCTTAAATATGTCAACTTACTTGGCTCATTTGAAACCTATTTAACTTGTTTAATTAATCATGTCATCATGTTGATCCATGTAACCCTTTTATTGGTTTATGACTTGTATAAATTACTCATATAATCATTAATATCTTGAATTTACATAACACTATTAGGACACACATTTACAAATTACCATATTTATGTGGATCAATAGTTGATCGGTCTAAAATTACGTGTTGATCTTATCTACAGATAAAGATGAAAATATTTGCATATATATCAAGGCATAAATTTACCTGATAAAAAACCATTTTATAATTGTTACAATATTATTTAACCACCAACTTAATTTCTCTTTTTAGAACCATGCATAACATTGACCATACTGTACTTAGTAGCTGCCACACGCTTTCTCTATGAGTGACCTTGCATGCTAAGGAGGATTATTGAAATTGTAATGTTAGACTAGACTTGGCAATTTTATATATGATATGTTTATACATTCTACATATAACACAAAATTAAATAGAATTAGGTTTAAGATAATTGTGTTTCATGTATTCATTGTATACATGACAATTTTGTGTCTTAAATGTGTCAACTTACTTAACTCATTGAAAACCTATTTAGATTGTTTAATTAATCATGTCACCATGTCGGTCCATGTAACCCTTTTATTGGTTTATGACTTATATAAATTACTCATATGATCATTAATATCTTGAATTTACATATGACATTATTAAGACACACATTTATAAATTACCATATTTATGTGGACCAATAGTTGATCTGTCTAAAATTACGTGTCAGTCTTTTCTTCAAATAAAGATGGAAGCATTTGCATATATATTAAGGCATAAATTTACCTGATAAAAAACCATTTTATAATTGTTATCATATTATTTAACCACCAACTTAATTTCTCTTTTTAGAGCCATGCATAACATTGACCAGACTGAACTCAGTAGTTGTCACACGCTTGCTCTACTAGTGACCTTATATGTTGAGGAAGACTATTGAAATTATAGTGTTAGACTAGACTTGGCAATTTTACTTATGATACGCTAATACATTATGCATATAACACAAAATTAGATAGATTTAGGTTTAAGATAATTGCATTTCGTGTATTAATCGTATACATGATAATTTCGTGCTTTAAATGTGTCAACTTACTTAACTCATTTAAAACATATTTAACTTGCTTAATTAATCATGTCACCATGCCTGTTGTCATGGTTCACACCAACCCTTGCCAATTGTCATGATCTACACCAACCCTATGAGGTATCGTTCGCTTTGTTCCACTAACCTCACGATTTTGTCCCACAAAAGGCATCTCATAGGTCAAAGGTGATGTGAACCCTTATATTCCCAGTATCACTCTAGTACATGGCTAACGTGAGATTCATGGCTCCCTTCTCTACAACTATGGCATCCACCCTTACTCCCCGCTAGGAGTTTATCTTTGATGTGAGACTTTGTGACTCATCTGCTTTGAGCATTATCTTGATTATGTGAGATTCACGTCCAAGCGAGAATCGTGATATCCTCCCCACTTCAACAAGGTTTCACTGTCCTCAGTGGCACATTGCTAGTACTCAGAGTCTGCTCTGATACCAATAGTCACAATCCACACTAATCCCTGTGAGGTATTATCCGTTTTGAACCACTAACCTCACGATTTTATTTCACAAAAGGTGCCTCACAAGTTAAAGGTAGTGTGAACCCTTATATTTTCAGTATCATTTTAGTTCATAGCCAATGTGAGATTCATAGCTCTCATCTCTAGGACTATGACATTCACCTTTACTCCCCGTTGAAGTTTCTCTTCAATGTGGGACTTTGTGACTCACCCGCTAGGAGTATTATCTCGATGATGTGGGATTTACGTCAATGCGAGGATCGTGACATCCTCCCCACTTCAACAAAGATCCACTATCCTTAGTAGCACATTACTAGTACTTAGAATCTGCTCTGATACTAATTGTTAGAGTCCACACCAACCCCTGTGAGGTATTGTCTGCTTTAGCCCACTAGCCTCATGATTTTATCTCATAAAAAGGGCCTCACAAGTTAAAAGTGGTGTGAACCTTTATATTTTCAGTATCATTCTAATACATAACCAATGTGATATTCATGACTCCCCTCTCTAGGACCATGACGTCCACCCTTACTCCCAGTTGGGGATTTCTCTTCGATGTGAGATTTTGTAACTCACTCGCTGGGAGCATTGTCTCGACGATGTGGGATTCACGGTTTTGTCCCACAAAAGGCACCTCACAGGTTAAAAGTGATGTGAACATTTATATTCCCAGTATCACTCTAGTATATAGTCAATGTGAGATTCGTGGCTCACTTCACTAGGACCATGACATCCACCCTTACTCCCTGTTGGGAGTTTCTCTTTGATGTGAGACTTTATAACTCACTCGCTGAGAGTATTATCTTGACAATGTGGGATTCATGTCCACACGAGGACAGTGACATTGATCCATGCAACCGTTTTATTGGTTTATGACTTATTTAAATTACTCATGTAATCATTAATATCTTGAATTTACGTATGACATGATTAAGATACACATTTACAAATTACCATATTTATGTGGACCAATGGTTTATTGGAATAAAATTACGTGTTGATCTTATCTACAGATAAAGATGGAAGTATTTACATATATATCAAGGCATAAACTTACTTAATAAAAAACTATTTTATAATTGTTACAATATTATTTGACCACCAACTTAATTTATCTTTTTAGAGCGATACATAACATTAACCAAACTAGACTCAGTAGCTGTTGAAGGTTTTCTCTATGAGTGACCTTACACATTGGGGGAGTACTATTGAAATTGCAATGCCGAACTAGATCTGGCAATTTTACATATGATATGTTAATACATTATGTATATAATAAGAAATTAAATAGTTTAGGTTTAAGATATAATCGTATTTCGTATATTAATCTGTACATGATAATTTCATGTCTTAAATGTATCAACTTACTTAGCTTATTTAAAGCCTATTTAACCCATTTAATTAATCATGTCACCATGTCATCCCGTGTAACTTTTTTATTGGTTTAATACTTGTATAAATTATTCATATAATCATTAATATCTTGAATTTACATAACACGGTTAAGGCACACTTTACAAATTATAATAGGTCAAAGTACCTGAGAAGTCCTTTTACTTGGGTATTTTCTTCAATTTAGTCCATCTACTTAAAATAGCAACATTTTAGTCTATTGATTATGAGAATTATTTCAATTTAGTCCCTTTAACATTTTTCGTCTAAATTAATCGTTATGGTGTTGATGTTAACACTAACGTGGTGCTATTGTGGCACCATATGTTAACGTGGCGCTATTGTGGCACCATATGTTAACGTGGCATATAAGGTAAGTTCAGGTTGTTGATGTGGCACTACCACATCATCGTGTCAAGATGACATGGCAATGCCATGTCACACTTTGAGTTTGAGTTGCTGACGTGGCATTACCACATCACATTTTAGGTTCGGGTTGTTGATGTGGCACAAGGACTAAAATATTATGATTTTGAGTAGAGGGATTGAATTAAAGAAAATGCATAAATATAAAGACTTATCAGATACTTTGACTAATTACCATATTTATGTGGAATAGTTGACTGGTCTAAAATTACGTGTCGATCTTATCTACATATAAGGATGAAAGTATTTGCATATATATAACAAGGCATAAACTTAGCAAATAAAAAACCAGTTTACAGCTGTTACAATATTATTTGACCACTAACTTAGTTTCTCTTTTTAAAACAATGCATAACATTGACCAGATTGGACTTAGTAGCTGTCACACACTTTCTCTATGAGTGACCTTACACGTTGGAGAAGACTATTGAAATTGTAATGTTAGACTAGACTTAGCAATTTTACATATGATACGTCAGTACGTTGTGCATATAATAGAAAATTAAATAGATTTAGGTTTAAGATAATTGCATTTCATGTATTAATCGTGTACATGACAATTCGTGTCTTAAATATGTCAACTTACTTAACTCATTTAAAATCTATTAACTTATTTAATTAATCATGTCACCATGTCGGTCCATATAACCTTTTTATTAGTTTATGACTTGTATAAATTATTTATATAATCATTAATATATATTTTGAATTTACATGACACGTTTAAGACACGTATTTACAAATTATCATATTTATGTGGACCAATGATTGATTAGTCCAAAATTACGTGTTGCTCTTATCTCTAAATAAAAATGGAAGTATTTGTATATATGTCAAGTCGTAAACTTACCTAATAGAAAGAATTTATGGCCGTTACTATATTTATTGACCACCAACCTCATTTCTCTTTATGGGGTATATGATTTTTCTTTTATTTGGTAAAAATGGATTTGAATCTGATTTTCAAACAGAAAAATCACGCGCTAATTTCTTAAACATAAAGATCACGCGACACCTATTAAACCAAATGTTTGAATGTTAAAATATATGAATTTTAATTATACAACCATATTAATATAAAAAATATTATATTTAAAGTACTCATTACTACAATGGCTCAATTTATATTTTTGGCTTCAAATCAATTTTCTTATCATGCAAACCTTTTATTCCTTCCCCAAGAAGTAAGAACCTTACCAAGCAAGCACTCAGCAAGTGTTGTTCACTCGCTCAGA
Organism: Theobroma cacao; assembly: GCF_053813885.1. Classification (NCBI taxonomy): domain Eukaryota; kingdom Viridiplantae; phylum Streptophyta; class Magnoliopsida; order Malvales; family Malvaceae; genus Theobroma; species Theobroma cacao. The sequence goes on from NC_142647.1 coordinate 1,152,382, forward strand.
CATGCAAGGAGACTGCAATGCAAGGGTTTGCTGTCATCTTTACCAAAGCAGAGACAGCTGTCGGCTGAGCTCTTGGCATATGGGCCCACTTTCAGCACCTGTGTATTTCCATAAGCTATCAGATAAGCAACGGTGCTTATCCTCCGCTTCCCTATATAAGTGCTTCTGCCTTGGAAAACCCAAGAAGCTGCATCCTCTAGGGAAGAGAGCTGTGTCATAGAGAGAAGAAAAGAAAAAAGAGAGAAAACACAGACAGGTCGACTCCTCTGTTTCTGTTCATTTGCTCTGTTTCCTCCTCCTTTCTGCAAGTAAGCACTATGTTTATCGCTTTATCTTTTTCACACTTTAATAGTTTTTCTTTCCCGCATGACATGCTTTTTATTCCATGTTCACAAGGTCACACGGTCTTTTCTACGCACTCTACTTTACAGCATCTTGCATTTCAACAAAAGTTATTTTACTGTTTTCGATCGGTGAAAAAACCATAAAATGTTTTTGAAAAACCATAACCTGTTTTTGTTTTTGGTTAAGAAGCATTATTGGTTTTGTTTACTATGGGGTTGTCTCGAAGGTTCAGACTATAACCTTTTTGATTTCGTTTCGATTGAAAATGCCCGATTTTGTGCTTTGAAACTGAGTTTTGATGTTTTGGTTTCATCTCAAATCGCCACCAACCTTTTTGGTGTATTTGTTTTCGACATAATGCTCTGTTTGTCACTCTCTTTCAAAGCGGAGACGATTTTACACAGAATGAATCCGGGCTTCATATTTCAATCGTAAAAATAAATAAATAAAGGGAAAAGAAGTAGTACTTTGTCTCCTTTGTTTCTTTGTCTTAACTGAGTCTCTCTCTCTCGATACAGGTTCATTTGGAAGTTGTGGAGATAAGGAGGTTTGGTTTCAATGGCGGCTTCGCTTAGCGAAGATCTAATCATCCTGATCCTGCAGTTCCTCAACGAGGAAAAGTTCAAGGAAGCTGCTCACATGTAAATTTCAAACCCAATTCTCAATGCATTACGATTAGTAGGAATTGTTTTTTCACATACCATTTGATTTCATTGTTGTGATATGGCGTTTGCTTTCAATGGTTTAAACAGGCTCGAGAAGGAATCAGGACTATTCTTTAGCATGAAGTACTTTCAGGACCTGGTCCTCGGTGGGCAATTTGACGAGGCTGAGCAGTATCTTTCAGGCTTCACCAAAGTTGATGGTAATCGTTTTTCCAGGAAGACATATTTCGAAATCCGCAAGCAAAAGTATCTCGAGGCATTGGACAAGTAAATATCAAAGTCTTTTTGGCTGCCATGCTTTCTTGTCGCCTTTTTTTTGTCTTCTAATGCTTTTCACGGCATTTCCATTGATCAGGCGTGATAGGGACAAAGCTGTCGACGTCCTCACCAAGGAGCTCAAATTTTTTGCCTCTGAAAATGAGAATTTGTTCAAGGATATCACTTACCTGCTGTCATTAGACAATTTCAGGTTTATGTTCTGTTGAAAACGTTTCTCGTTGGTAAAAACTGAAAACTTTTGCCTTAAGGCAGCCCTAGTAAACTTCTAAGCTTTTCTGCAGGGAGAACAGCCAATTATCAACTTACGGAGATACAAAGACTACAAGAAAAGCTATGATGGTCGAGCTCAAGAAGCTTATTGAGGCAAACCCTCATTTTAACGGCAAGTTGGAGATTCCTGACGTTATAAATTCAAGGTTAAGGATGCTCATTAATCAAAGGTAACTTCTCTTTAGAAGATCACCAAAACGGAGTACTTTTGTTTTCTTTCTGATTGAATTGCTCGGGTACCACTAACTGCTGTTGAGTTGATTGTGGATTTCAGACAGTGGCAGCCAATTTGCAGATATTAATGTTAAATTTATCTTGATTTATGGAAATGATGTTCAGTAACAAAAAGGGAACTGATTTTGGTTTGCGTCTGACAGCTTAAATTGGCAACACTCCCATTGTTCAAATCCTAGCAGAAATCCTGACATAAGAACTCTTTGGGTGGATCACAGTTGCAGAAATTCTACTGATCCACATACACAACTTGCTACAAGCAGTCAGCTTGCAGTTTCTGCACAAAACACAGAAGGTTTCATTCCGTGGTCTTCAAATGGGGTAAGCAACTGGATTGACTCGGTTTTCTGAGCATCTTTTTATGATTTTCGCAAAATTTGTAAAGACTTCTTTCTACTCTTTGTCCTCTGTAAGGCATTCCAACCTACATTAAATCCATGGTTGGCAACTCTTTCAAGCATGAGTCATCCAGTAGTTTCTGGCGAAGGTGTTGGTTTGGGTGGCCCAACAAATCTCGGTAAGGATCTGATTACTTCTTTGAACTCTAACTAAAGGTTGCACAATCGAGTTCTCTGATTTCTAAACGTTCTATTGCCTGGTGTAGCTGCAATGTCGAAGGGTCCTGGGGATTCTGATAGTGTGTCAATGGCAAGGCTCTTAGCATTTCCTGACAGGGTGAGTGACTTCAACCCTAATTGCATTAGTACACTTCTGTTTCGGTTACAGCCTACTTATATTCACAGTTTTGCTCATGTTGGCCAGACAATGCTACCAGGAACGAGTCTCTCTCCAATTACTGATTTTCAATTAAACGCTACTGAAGAATTGCCCAAGACTGTTGCACGCACATTGAACCAATCATCAGTTCCCACAAGCATGGACTTTCATCCTGCTCTACAAACTTTCCTTCTGGGTTAGTTTTAGTCTTTATGATGATTATTTCAGATATTCTTTTGTCTGGTTAGCTTTATATTAACTTTTGTTTCCTTAAATGCTGATATATCAGTTGGAACCAACGTTGGTGAAATAAGTTTGTGGGACGTTAGTTCTGGAGAGAAGATGGTTTCAAGAAATTTTCAGGTGTGGGATCTTGGAACATGTTCGATGCCATTGAAGGTATGTTCCCTCTAAAAATAAGTAAAGAAATCTATAGAAAGGAACTATAGCTGTTTTTTTCCCCCTATAGATGATCTCAAATTCTAATAGATCTTTGCAACTCAGGCATATTTAATCGAAGGTTCATCTTTCTCAATAAGACGCATCGTATGGAGCTCGGACGGTTCTGTATTTGGTGAGATTGAACATATCTCATCACTATCTGGCCAAAAGAACATATGGCATCACCAGATATCTGAAATAGCTTACAAACTCCATAGCATTATTGTTCATAAACTCTTGATTTCTTTTTGAACAGGAGTTGCATATTCTAAACATATGATACAGTTGTACGCTTATCATGGAGGGAATTACATTCGACCGCATTTGGAGGTGGGTTCTCGTATCTTTTGCCTACCATTGATCGAAGCTTCTTATCTTTATTCTAACGAAATATTACTTTTACTTTGTAGATTGATGCTCACGTTGGCGCTGTGAATGATCTATCATTCTGTAACACCAATATGGAAGCTGCTTTTGTTACTTGTGGTGATGACATGACCATCAAGGTTAGTTATGACCTATGATTGAGTGGTTATGCTTCCGTTCATGCAAAAGATAGACTTGACATACTGATTTTTTTAAATTTAGGTGTGGACTGTACTTACTGGTGCTAGGTTGTACACATTTGAAGGTCATGAGGCAGCGGTACATTCTGTCTGTCCTCGTTCCAAAGAAAATGTCCATGTAAGGACTCTGCTGGATACACAGATTCTGCTATATATATATTCTCTTGCTTCGTTTGCGTGTGGCTTATGATTTTGTTCTTCAGTTTATCTTTTCAACCTCCGTGGATGGAAAGATAAAGGCATGGTTATACGATTCAATGGGATCCAGCGTCGACTATACTGCTCCCCGTGGTGCCTGTATGACAATGGCCTACAGTGCTGATGGGAAAAGGTTTGTCTGTAGGAAAATGGTATAATTTGACAAAATGGTTTCGCATTGTATTCCTCATGTTTTATGAAAATAAAAAATGGAAAACTCCGGTTCCTCTCTTTGAACTCTTTGTAGGTTATTCTCATGCGGAACCACAGAAGAAGGGGAGACTCACTTGGTTGAATGGAATGAAATCCAAGGTTCTGTGAAGAGAACATATCAAGGATTTCACAAGCCATCCTTGGGATCGGTGCAGTTTGATACTTCTAATAGTCGCTACTTGGCAGCTGGTGATGACTATTCAATTAAGTTCTGGGATATGGACCATTGCGTGCTTTTAGCAACTGTTGATGCTGAGGGAGGACTACCGGTTAGTGTTCTTTCTTTTCTTCTCTTTTCCGTAGGTAGATTTCACCATAAGAATTATGGTTTAGTTTTCTGATTTACTTTTCTGATATCAAGGCATGTCCACGTATCCGCTTCAACAAGGAGGGCTCCTTGTTGGCCGTTGCTGCAAATGATCATAAGATAAAAATCTTAGCAACAGTTGATGGTCTTCGATTGATTGGTACACAGGAAACTCATCCCCTTATTTTTTCAAGACCAGCATCTGATGCTCCAGCAAGGGTAATTCACTGATTCTGAAATTGCATTCTTGCCTTATTCTATGTATTTTCATATGCTGCAAGTGCTTTACCAAAGTGGTAAACTGAGGTTCATTGCCTTCTCTCCACCCTGTATGATTTTGCTAGGGGACTGAACTTCAGCCTACTTCATTGCACCTTCTCTCTTTCTTCCTTCCATATCTCATCTTAACTTTCATACGAATGAATCTTAGTCTATTGACTTCAATTATAACTAGTTTTAAGATAATTTCTGAACTAATACCTTCTGTGCACTGTGCATTTGCTAGAATGATGACATAGAAATGGAGGATATCAGATCAAGATCAGCTGAAGAAGTAAACCCAGCAAGAGCAGGCAAGCTCATCAATAAAATTAGTGCACCTGCTCAATTTCGTTCACTGAAACTCTCAGCTGATGTTGAAGTAGATGAGGTGTGATTTCCAGTGGATATAACTCTCATAAGTCCCATCTTTTCTTTATGAGTATTTTTTTTTCCAACATGTTTATCACTATTATTGATTCCTGATGGGCCTTTTTGTATTACTGCTTCAGATCTCAAGGTTGAGTTATACTAATTCAGCCAATGGCATTTTGGCATTAGCATCTAAAGGCATTCATCTACTGTGGAAGTGGCCACAAGCCAACCTCAATTTCAATGGGAAGGTAAAGCAATCCCCTCTCTGTCATCTGAATCGCAGGAAAACGTTCTGATCATCATCTGAATATCTGTTATCTTAACATTTTGAATTGGTGATATAGGCAACAACAAAGGTTACCCCTCTATTTACAGTACCACCATCTGGCATGTTAATGACCAATGATGTGATTAAGGGTAGTTATGATGACCCTCTGCCCTGTTTTGCATTGTCCAAGAATGACTCTTATCTCATGTCTGCATCAGGAGGCAAAATCTCCTTGTACAACATGACTACATCAAAGGTAATTTTCAAATAAAACTATCAATTGCTTTCAACGGTTTAAGGTAAAATTGTTGGTAAATTCGTTCTATACCCTCAAAGTATTGTTTCAGGAAAGACAACCTTCTATGGTTTTAAAGCATTGAATAGTTTGCAGCATAAACAAATTCTCATACAGCAAAAATGCAGTATTCCTATTTGAATGATTCACTGAGAAAAGCATTGCATTTTCATTGACCGCTTAAGATTTTTGTTGGGTAACTGCAGACTATGACAACTTTCCTGGCTCCACCACCTGTGGCAACATGTTTTACTTTTCACCCTCAAGATAACAATATAGCTGCTATTGGCATGGATGATTCTACAATTCACATATATAATGTTCGCCTAAGCCAGGTTTGTTTTATTTATTTAGTTTTTTTTTTCTGAGGGACTAACGTTTTCATCCATGTGCACTGAGAGATGTTCACATTCTTTCGTATGAAAGGTCAGCGCCAGGCTTAATGGTCACTCTAAGAGAATCACCGGCCTTGCCTTTTCCCATCAGTTAAATATACTTGTTTCTGCAGGAGCTGATGCACAGGTAGAGTTTAATTTTCCATGACAAGAATATGCAAAAACTTTTGGCTCTTTGTCCTATAGCCTGGTTTTCACATTAGTTTGATATCTTAAACTCTTGTATCTTGTTTCTGAGCCAGTGTAAAACATCCTGACGATGCAATATTAACATTATGAATATTGTCGATATGCAATTTTTTACAGATCATTGTGTGGGAGTTTGGTCGTTGGGAAAGTAAGAAAAATTTTTTCTTGCTAACTCCAGGAGAAAGGAGACGCATAGGAAGGTCAGACACCCAGGTTCAATTCGACAAGGATCAGATACACTTGGTTGCTGCGAATGGCAATCAGCTCGCCATATATGACATGAGGAAACTGGAGTCTATGAAGCCGGTGAATATTTTTACACATGCAATGGGGAGTAACCCTTCCATCAAAAGATTTGAAATTGAATGTTGTTTGTCTTTTCCAGTTTGTAGCAATAGAAGTTCCATCAGCAATCTCCCATGCAACATTCTCCTGTGATGGTCAGTTGGTGTACTGCAGTTTATTGGATGGAACAGTGCGCATATTTGGGGCACCAAATCTTCAAATACAATGCCAGATATACCCCACTGCTTATCTTCCCTCTGATGCCAGGTAATCCTGACCTTTTGTCAATAACAAATATGTCTCCCCAGACATACTTGTCACTGGCCTTGATTCCCTGAGAATCTGGTGCACATGCAGTCGTCCTGACATGTACCCATTTCTTCTCATATTTCAAGAGTTCAAGCTCAAACAATGCCTTTACAAACATTTCAAACCCATTTCCCCCCACCTATCCTAGTGTTTGATGTTACCATATTGATGCTTTTCTATCATCATTTCCTGTTGTAAGATTCCAAGTGATCTTATTTCTTTCTTTCATTCATTGCCAGATCGCCAGCACATCCGCTCGCGCTTGCCGCACATCCCCGAGACCCTAACCAGTTTGCCATGGGACTAGCAAACGGCAGCGTTTATATCTGTGAACCGCTCGAATCTGAGGGTAAATGGGACGTGGCCTAACATACTGATGACATGAATGGAGCTTCAAGCAGCATTCCTCCTCCCTAGTGTTAGACCAACCCTAGGGCTTAATATTGGAACTTTGAGTCAATCAATACATCTGTGTATATATTTTATTTAGTTTTCTCTTTATGTAAAAACTGGTAGACAGATTGAGTTTATCTCTCTTCTATAAAAAAAAAAAAAAAGAATAATGGTGGCAGGTTTACTGTCATCTTGAACTTATATATACATTTTGTATGGTATTCTTCCATTATTTATGATTTTCCCTTAAATATATTTGATTTTTTTAAATGAATTGCTATATATAAATTACATTAAACAGTTAATTGAGTTTTAATTCTAAGTCCTAACCATACCTCTTGTCTTTCAAAAGTTTCCTACATTAAAAATAAAATTTTTTTTAGATTCAAAATTAATATAGTATTATTCAGAATAACTCAAAATGAATTACTATATTTAATATTATAGATTTATAATTGGTAGAATATTTAAAAAACAACTCCAAAATATTTTTTTATTATGTTCAAATCAATACTATATTAACGTTATTTAAATATAAAATGATAAATGATATTTTGATAAATAAAATAAAATAAAATAATAATAAAATAATAATACTTATTTAAAATTTTATTTAAGTATTATACTTTTATTTTTAATTTTTTTATATTAAAAAGTATTGAATATATATTAATAAAATTTAAGTTTAGGTCGTAGGCCCAAATGTGAATCGGCCTAAAGCCGAAACTGAAAAACATTTTCCTCACAAAAAATTAATTTCTTTTTTGAAGGAAAATTTAGAAAAAAAAAAAGAAAAAAGAATGGAATACGCCCAAAATCATATGGTCAAAACTAATCATTCAACGGCAATGTTGCGCATTTTCCTGATCAAATTGAGCAGACCATGATTGTGTCCATGGACGAAGACAAAACCCAAACAAATCATACGGTGGCAAGCTTAGCTGTCGTCCATACGTCCAAGACCGGCAGTCAATTTTATCTCTGACGTCAACACTCTTTCTAGAACTGTGTCCTTCTTCTGGATTACTAACTATATCTCCAAAACCCTAACATAAACCCCCCAAAATTTCCTAAAGCCTAATTTAATCTTTCAATTTTCTCTCTTCAATTTTGGGTTCCTTTCTTTTTGCTCTCTCTAGAAACCTTTTTGGGCTCCTCTCTTTCCACGATATGTCGAAGGTCGCGCAAATGGAAAGCCTGTCCCACAACGCTGTCGTTTTGGACAGTTTCCTGGGCTTTGCACTGCAAGCTATGGTTGTCGAGACCGCCATTGTTGCATCAAAGTCTGTCGCTTGGTTGCTCATGATGGTACACTTTTCTTTCCTTCTTTTGTTAATTAATTTACCTTTTTATTTATGGGTATCTGGTTTTGAGTGGTCTTTGCAAGTCTATGGATTTTTAATTTTCCTTGAATTTGTTGGCAAAATTTGAAACTTTTTCTTTGAGAATTTGATTCCATTATTCCAGAAATTAGAATTTTTCAGTTTTCAGCTTCAATGCAATTTTTGTTAATACCCAATTATTCTAATTTTTTGAGGCTAGGGTTCTTTTTGGCTTTGGTTAGTAGGTTAAGCATAGGTTGATATGGAATGTTATTGACATCAAGACCAAGCCACTACTTTTAGGATATAAGAATAGTTTCATTGGGTTGAGTGTCTCATTTGAGTGTGCACATTTGTTTTTGTGTTTTGGTGCAAGAATGCTTATGTGTTTGTTCATTGGGTCAAAAAACAGATTTGTAAGTCATATGGTAGTGGGTAATTTCATTTTTCCTATTCTTAAAAATGTGTCCTTTGATGTGGAAATCTGCTTACTTTCATTGCACACAAACTGCACTTGGAAGAACACTATTTTTCTCCTCAGTATGAGTTTGGTGATTTTTCCAGATGGGAACTCGGCCTAATGGAATTGATGTCTTCATCAAAGAGACTGAGGCATATGCAGGGTTAGTTTCATTATTTATTTTGCCTAACTTGGTTTTTTTTCTTCTTCTTTGGAATGCGGAAAATTGGTCTATTCGCTTTTGCAGGTTTCCACTTGCTCAGCTTCTTGTGGTGAGAAAACCTGGTCTGGAGAACAAGGATGCCAGTGACACTGAGGATGATGATGATGATGATGATGAGGAAGATGAAGCAGCAGATGATCAAGATGAAGATGGAGGTGAGGAGGAAGATGGATCTGGTGAAGAGGGTGAAGATCAAGGGGATCCTGAGGATGAACCTGAGGCCAATGGGGATGGCGGCAGTGGAGATGAGGATGATGACGATGAGGATGATGATGATGACGATGAAGATGGTGAGGAAGAGGAGGAAGAGGAAGAAGAGGAGCCGGAAGAAGAAGAGGAAGAGCTTCAGCCACCAGCTAAAAAGCGGAAATGAGCTGGGATCTCTTATTCTTGTTTTTTATTGTCCTGCTGAGGTTAGGGGGTATGGTGTAGTGGGAAGTTAGAATGGGCAGATTCAGGTTGCGGGTTAAGAGTGTCTGTCTAAATTAGGGTAGAGAAGATTGTGACATTTCTGGAAATGAGACTTGTTTGATATTTCCTAATATACAGTTCTAGTATCATTTTATAAGCTTGGCTTCATTCTTCTCTCCTCTACTCTTTTGTATGAGTTGCTCCTTTGAGGTTTACATTTATGCATCAGCACCTGAAGAATGCTACATCCTCTGGTCATTTCCAACCATACTTTAGCTTATGCCTCTAGTTGCTTCCAAGATTCCAACTTGAGGCTTAGTAGTTTCTGAAGAATGTCTAATGTTTCTTCAGGAAAGAAGAGGGTGGCCGAGGAGTAAGGTGGAGGGATTGAAGGAAGAGCAAACTCTGCCTAAACAGGGCAAATGCCTTTTGCAATTTGCACGTCTAATTAATTTGAAGGATTAACAAGAACGGATGATGCACTGGCTAAATCCTGAGCTTTATGCCGTTTTACAAAGTGGTTGTATATGTAATGTATACTTTAAAATCAATTCCGTGAGTGGGGAACCTCTTTAACCATGCTTGCTTGTTAGTGAATTCATTTTTATTGTAAGTTCCTAGAATTTTCTTCTGTTGGCTGCTTGTTAGCCTCCTTTTCTTTTGTTAATAAAGTTGCTTATTCATCCGTAGTTATGACACCTGTTTTGTTGGATTTTGCAAAGCTTGCAATCGACTTGAAACAAAGACATTACTAGCAATAAAAGAGCCTCATTTCAGTCATTATTTTCTCACTACAAAGTACCAGAAAATATTGTTTCTAACAGGCCTCGATAATAGACCCAGCAGGCGACAGCAGAAAAGGAGGATCCCAAGCATAGGCGAAACTGACTGTGCTGAAGCCTCGCAAAGAATTGCCTTTGATGAGGAGGCAATTGTCACCTTGCTTCTCAAGGATATTTGGATCCACGATTTTTCTCAAATTTGTCAAACTCTGGTAATGATGGCAAGATATTGCTTCTTCAATCTGTTAAAAAGGCAAGTCAAATTGAAAACCTTGCTATGCTACAATCTTATGGTATCTCATTCATTAAAAAAAAGATTGGCATCCTGAATTCGAGTTGCAACCCACATTTTGAAGAACCAGAAGTCATGACTTGAAAGAAGTTTTTAATGTTGGTTTGCCTTAGTTGACTAGTATAATCAACTAGTTTCTTCTTTTGTTCAACTGGTAGAAGCCTTGAACATGAACCCGGGAATCTGGTGTAGCAGAAAATTAATAAATGAAGCAGAGGTTCCTTCTTTCCCAGATTACACCTGACCCAGATGTCTATGGCTTCACTGAATTAAAAATGATGGCGAGAGTCTCAGATATTGACCTCTGAAACTAAATATTTATTTCCTGGGGAATCGAGTAGGGGAATCCAATTACGGCAGAAGTTTCTTGACATTTTATTTGTTTTGTTTAGTTATGGTAAGAAGAAGACCGCACTTACGGTTGTGATGACTGGTGATGAACGAATCGTAGATGATTGGCAACTTCCAATTGGTTTGTTAGGCTCCATTCTTTTCCTTGATCTGTTTCGTGGGGACTTTGGTTTTCCCATTTTAGCAGAGAGTCCATCACCAGTTACATACTAGAAATTAAAATAGCTTTCTCTTTCTTGATGACTAAATCGCAAGCTTCTATCAAATGGATACTTCACCAAATTATTCCTAACCCATATTTTCAATCAGTCCTGTGGTTATAAATATTTTTTTTTCTCAAATAATTGATGGGTTCTTTGCAATTTGTATTCCCTGTCAATGTCAGTAACCAAAGCCTGATAGGCAGTAATATTTCAAGAGGGTTAGCAGAGGAATGAACTTTCGAAATTAGAAATTTTACTGTAACCTTGAGCTAGGAAGCTGCAAGGAGGTTCTTGAAAGTCAAAGTTTGGTTGTTCCCTTTTCTTTTGTTGCAAAGACTAATCAATTATTTAGATTCTTAATCTCTACGTTGGACTTTTCTGATGGAAGAACAATTAAGTTTTCACCAGCTCCATCTGCCTCGGTAGTATAAACTATAAATTTTATTTTATTTAAGTAATCATATGTACCTTGCTTGATTTGATTACTTCAAACCAGTAAACTTATCCAAAGCACCTACAAAATCTCTCACCTTCAGTCTGATATCAACTGTTTTTTCTTTTACAGAGAACCAGATTCTTTATATAGTTCACATTGCTCAACTTGTAGTTGTACATGACAGCTAATTGCAGGAGGTATTGTTGCTCTATGAAATGAGTTTCGTGTTTAAGCTTCTGTTTTTGTGTTTTTGGCTGTATTGGATGAGCCAAGGCTCAGTCTTTGTCACTTCACAAAGAAGAGGGTGGTCTGGAAATGTTATTAGCGGCACTGTTGTTATTAATGGAACAGCTTCAATAGGAAAAACAGATGACAATTTCATCTGTGCTACTCTGGATTGGTGGCCTCCTGAGAAATGTGACTATGGAACATGTAGCTGGGGCAGAGCTTCGCTTCTTAATCTAGTAAGCAGCTTATCCTTAGGCCTCTCAGATAACATAATCACAGCAAAATTCCAGCTTTCTGAAACTTTACTGCCTGCTCCACTCTGCAGGATCTTGCCAACCCCATATTGTTAAATGCTATCAAAGGTAAGCAGTTCTTTCCATTTTACTTTCGAAAGAAAAGATACATATGGAAGTTCAAAACTTACAATGTCCCTATTAGCATTCAGACTTATCCGTGTTGCAGCTTTTTCGCCATTAAAGATCAGAATGGGTGGTACCCTGCAAAATAATGTCATTTATGAGACCAAAGGTGATAAAAATCCTTGTGTACCATTTCCTAAAAATAGTTCAGAGATTTTCGGTTTCTCCAAAGGTTGCTTACCTATGTCTAGATGGGACGAACTCAACATTTTCTTCAAAAAAGCTGGGTCAGTAATTAAACTTTATCAGCATCTCCATGAACTTTGTAATCTGTCTCTTTCCAAACATTTACACAGCTAGATGAAACATGCTGTAACTGGATCCATCGCGCTTTTACTTCCAACGCAGGGCTATGGTTGTTTTTGGATTAAATGCATTAAGTGGGAGAACTATAGGTCCAGATGGTTCTGCCATCGGAGCTTGGAATTCTAGCAATGCTGAATCGCTCATACGATACACTGTCAACAAGGGCTATACTATATATGGTTGGGAACTTGGTAAAATCTCTCCCAGTATGCAGTTTAATGTCTAGGAAAATAAATGACTCCGAGTTAATCTTGCCTGCCTTTCTTCTTTTCAAAAGCAAATTCTTTTCCTGCATTTGTTATCTGAAGCAATGAGCTGAATCAGGAAATGAACTGTGTGGCTCTGGCGTTGGAGTACGAGTCTCAGCAGATCAATATGCATCTGATGTGAACTCTCTTCAGAACATTGTTCAGAATATATATAAAGGATTTGAGGTTAAGCCGCTAGTAATAGCACCAGGAGGATTCTTTGATGCAAATTGGTTCACAGAATTTGTAAAAGAAACACCTAAATCTCTTCAAGTAGTAACCCAACACATTTACAACCTTGGCGCAGGTAGTACTTCAGTTATTAAAAGTAACCTTAAAGAAGAAGCCTTTCGAAGTAAAGACATTATTTTCCCTGTATGTAGGTAATGATAATCAGCTCACCAACAAAATCCTAGATCCATCCTATCTAGATGGTGGGAACCAGCCCTTTGGAGACCTTCAAGCAATTCTGAAGAATTCAGGAACTTCAGCAGTCGCTTGGGTTGGTGAAGCAGGAGGAGCTTATAACAGTGGCCAAAATCTTGTCAGCAATTCATTTGTATATAGTTTCTGGTAAGCTTGGGCACATTTACTGCCCTTCATTTTCATGGTAAGCTTGATCTGACATGGGTTCTTTACTGGCTTTTTACTGATTAAACAGGTACTTGGACCAGCTTGGGATGGCATCATCCTATGATACCAAAACATACTGCAGACAGACATTGATTGGTGGAAACTATGGCCTGCTTGACACTGCTACCTTTGTCCCACATCCAGATTACTACAGGTAGTGTGCTCCTCGAACTTCAGATTTTCCAAATCATTTCTTGAACCAATGTCAGCAAATTAGATATATTCATGTTGCAGTGCTCTTCTCTGGCATCGTTTAATGGGGAGCAATGTCCTGTCCACGAGCTTCTCTGGGACAAGAAATCTACGAGCTTATGCTCACTGTTCTAAACAATCTGTAAGCAAACCCTCCACTCAGATTTGGTATCAAAGCAATGTTTATCCATACTCGGCTAATGTATCAGGTGTTCCTTTTAACAGCAAGGAATCGCATTGCTTCTCATCAATTTAAGTGCAAACACTACAGTTCAGGTCCGAGTTTCGACTGAAAGTCCTGCTAGCAATGGAGACTTGAGATTGCAGCAAGAAGACCAAACTCCAAGAATAAATTTTGCCACAATGCCTAGAAATTCTAAAAGTAACGGAAACACTAGGGAAGAGTACCATTTGACAGCTAAAGATGGGAATTTACACAGTAAAATTGTGCTTTTAAATGGGAAAGTACTCAGTCTAAATTCATCTGGGGGTATCCCTTCCATGGACCCAGTAAACAGGAGCATGTTAGATCCAATCACTGTTGCTCCTTTCTCCGTTGTCTTTTCTCACATTCCAAGCATACGAATTCCTGCCTGTAAGCAAGGATGACCGACATAATATTTTATGATTGAATTGTTTAAGCAATATCCATAAGCAAGAAAATGCCAAATCCAGATTTTAAATTGACTTTCTGACATTGCACTGTTACCTTCAACATGTATTTGAATATTTACTTTGGATATAAATATGAGTAAGAACTCTGCCAGCTCTTTTGGCTATTGTATAACTGATTTTATTGTAATAACTCTGCCAGCTCTTTTGGCTATTGTATAATTCATTTTATATATTTAATACGAGATTTCTTAACTTACTCGAATCTGTTACTCTCATTGCCAGTCAAGTCACCTTACTCTCCCTCACTTGAATCCTTTACGTTCACGTTGCAAGTTGACTCACTCTATCTATTACAAACCGAATTTATATTAAACTTGATATTATTTTATCACAAAATTATTTTTAATTAATTAAAAATAAAATAATGTTTTTATTATTGGTTAAAATACTCCGAGCATAGAAACATTTTTAATTTAATACGCCAACTTCACAAATTCAATAATAATATTTTTATTTTCCGGTTAAACGAGTACATGATGAGAGTGAATCAGCACAATGATAGAACCAAGCTATGCACAAAGTAACAAGAAACACAGCTAAATCTGCAACCTGCATTCAGAATTTACTCGAGAAAGGAGTCACTGGCACACATTTTCATGTCACTTGGTGAAAAAATATTGAAGCCATTACATAGAAGAAACGAAATACTATTGAACTTTGATCAAACTTATTAAACAAAATCCTCCTCCCTCCCAACCAGTAGTTAGCACTTAGCACCAATTTGCAGATTAACCTGTTTTCATCGTCTAAAAAAAATCCTGGTTTATATCTACATCTAAAAGAATGATCCATCCTGCGATATATAGAAAATCCCTCACTGCGGCTGTATCTGATAGAAAGTTGTCCACATGATGTTGCAAAAGCAATTTCGCAATATCGACACTCAGGCCTCTATCTGAGTGCAATACTGCCAACCCACAAATTAGTGGCCTTTAAACTGATGGAAATGTTAAGACATGTTCTCTTCTCAAGCCACGGAACACACCTTATCTGAAAATTAGATGGTACAAGATACTGGTTAACACAAACTGTATATTTAAGGTAGTAGGTCTCTTGCACCTTAAAATATATTTCACAAAAGTAAAAAGCAGAAATGCATGCTGATACTAGCCACATAAAGGTCAAAACAGGAATATGAACCGACTGCTAAGTCCTTGAGCTGTGTCCGAATGATGATCAAAGAAGAGACGGTTATTCTGATGATTGAATTGATTTGGGTATTAACTTTTCTATTTATTTTTCTGAAATAAAAGAGATGATCCAAGCAAAAGAGATGATCGTATATATAATATATATAATCTTCAAAAATATTAACAAGAATACAGCATGGAGGCAAGTTCACCTTGTCTAATGCTACTGCAGCAAAGACGATTGTCATCTATGTAAGTTGCCTGGACACCCATCATCCAGGACCCCACCGATATATCATCATGCGCATAAGTCTTCAAAGATGCACTGCATGTAATATAAGCTAGCTGAGGTCAAGTTCAAATTCATTCAGACATTTTAAGCAACTTAAGTCACATTCAATGGGAGCAAGGAATAGTTCATGGCACAAAATTTTCAAAATGAGTCTTGGACTATGTTCAACTTTGCATGCAAAGGAAAGCGATGAACAAAACAGATATGGATTTAGCTTATCAGCCATTCAGTTTCTAACATATAAATACTCTGCAGGTGGACTACCCTACTCCAACATGATTAGAGGTTCTTATAACACCCAAATTGTATTAATCACTAATGTTGAGACACCATAGTTTCTTTTCAGTTTCAGAAATTCAAAGTAGAATGTGTATCTCATTCTCTCCAAGTTATAGCATCAATAAATAACAACTAACCTGTTTACGTTGATGTACTGAGCAAGATTTTTGGAGAGTATAAGAAGTGAACCAGAGGCATGGCGAAAATACCTACACAGAAGAGCATAATTAATCAAGTTCCGTATACAGAAATTGAATTGAAACCAGTTACCATATCAAAGAGAATTGAACCCCTTTGAAGGAAGATGTCACTTGAACGACACTGTATTAAGGATACAAGGACAGTAGGAGCATGCACAACCACCAAAAAGTTACAAAGTGAATGAACATTGAGTGTTCTTACATTTAACAATTATGCAGCTACAGAAAGGGAAAGAAAAGAGAATAGTATGAAAGTTACATAAAGTACAAATTTAGTAGTGCACTGATCCACAAGCTAGATAACTTACGATTTCTCATCCCCAAACTTCCACCATTCTGGTTCAAACCAAGGCCTTCCCCTGAAATCAACAAAATTTAGGTACTTAAAAGCTGAACTCAGAATCTTAGGAAACAACTCAAGCTCAAAATACCATTTTAAAACAATAAATGTCCTCCAAGATTTCGTTTGGAATAGCAAACAGAACAAACATTCAACGATTAATAAACAAGAATGTAGACGTGCTACAATCAGCAAAGGAACACCTATGAAGAAAAAAACAGGTATAAATTTTTATGTACTCGTAGATGCATTATCAATATATTTACATCTGAGTATGAATAATATTTTCTAGCTTCTAAATGGGGATTTTTTTTTTTTTTTTTGAGAAGATAGCATTTGGTATAAGCAATTGAAGGAATTAGGAAAATGTATAAAATAATAGCCTAGGTGCATGTTGAGAGCCATCTTGGATAAACAGATTTCAATAACGAAATAAGACAAAAATAAGTACATACTCTTCAGCAACCACTTCTCCTGACTTCATGCATCCAATATAAGCACTATCTTGGCCACGCCGTTGTTCAAGAAGTCCAATCAATCCCTCTGTCAAGTAGAAAAAAGAGTAGATGATATATTAGAGTTCCAGTGAATAAACAGCAATAAGCCAAAAGCCAAAAAGTTGTGATATTCTATACAAATGAAAAAGGCAGAAGTCCTACCAAGGCCAATGTCAATATTATCATCAACTTTGACGTAAAATTCTGCATCCCAATTTTGAACTGCAGCAGTGAAGAAAAATTTTGCTTTCTTAGGAAGCTCCTCTTGCGCCTCCTCATGACCATCCTGATAAATCAACATGAGGCAAGCATGTCACAGAATCTATGTTTTCAGGCAGTCGGATTACAATAAGCAAGTGGAAAGAGAAAATTTCATAAAAACCAAAGTCTTGCATCCAATTACAGATATATTCTGATAAAGGTCTGACCACCAATGCAGACAAAAGGCTCAGCATTCATGCAGAATATCTAGGCCTCAAACCAAAAGTCAATAATTTGAATTTGCAGACATATTCAAATTCTATCACTTACAAGAATAAAGAAATCCTTTGTCTTACGGTTTTCCTCATCAATATTGCGATCCAAGCTATCACCTCGATTAGCACTACCAATTTCAAAGTAGTTAATCCCATTAGTACCCACCAATTGCAGCATTGTTGATAGCAGAGGAATGAAATCGAGCAAAGAAGCGAAACAATCCATATGAAAACCATGAGAACGCAATAAGGATTGAAGAATATGGAAATACCTCCGACCAATCACAAATCGTATCACAACCCCTCTTTCCTCCAGCTTTTTTAATGCATCACCTGTCAAAACCAGAAGAGTGTTAATAATATATGGTTTCTATAGCAAAGTATCTGTCTAAATATATATTAAAAGTAACATGAAACTAATCATGTCAAAACTGCTATGTTAATGCAACAGCATACTAGTAGAAATACTATCAAGCACCAAAAAAGAGAGGAAAGCCAACAGAAAATCTAAAATCAAGTTTTAAACTATAACAAACCAGCACACTCACCTCTAGGCATCCAAGATCCTCTAAATGTAATTCGTTTCAAGTGACTACCAAATCCAGTATAAACTCCAATAACTGCAAGAAGCTTCTGATCTGAAGAACCACTTTGTCGCAACTGGTGCTTCAGGTATCCTTGACTCTTAGCTAACGTCAAATCCATCTCTGCTTCTACAATCCTCCTCTCTAGATCCCTAAAAATCAAATTCATTGTTTCAAATGACAGCACAATGCCAAAAAAAACAAAACAGAGAAACAGTCATATTAGACTATAAAAATTGGGAGACAGAAACTAAGAATGAAAATTGAGGAACATACTTGCATCCTAGGACCATTAGCTTATCTTCGACCGTAAGAACCTTTGGTCTCTACCAATACGAAAACAGAAACATCAGACAGAAAATACTTATTTAAATCTTACTAAACAGGTGATTAGGTTGTTGCAATAATCTAATAAACAGACATCTCTTATTTTACCAACAAATAGAAACAGAGGAAATATGCTAAGACCAGGAGGATTTGTTTGGCTTCTGAGTCCTACAAAACCAAGGCAGAAAGAAACCTGTTCAATGTTCTTCTTAAGAAGATTAGCAAGCAATGTTCTGTTCTCTGCATCTTGCCACAACCTAATTTTCACCAAATTTTCGCAAAATAAATAAATAAATCAGCACAATTAATCAATTTGTTAGCTACGGAAATTGACAAAAAAATAAGGCAATAATTAACACAAATTTTAGGCTGAATTGGATGAATATAAATTTGGATTCTTTGATCCTTTTTTTTCCAAATATAATCCAAAATGAAAAACAAATTCCACGAAACTGACGCAGTGGAATTAAGAATTAAAAAGGAAAAATGGAGATAAAAGAAATTACGAACCGGCCAGCAACGTAGAGCCAAGCGACGCAAGAGAAAAAGGCCATCACCAAAGAAGGCTTGGATGTCTGTAGATTCTTCGATCTCCATCGTCTCTCTGCTTTCGTCGACGTAGGTAAACCCTCCATCTCACACTAACACAGATTACAGAATCAAAGCAGAGATTTACTGCTGTCTAATCTCCAATTTTTAATTACAATGATCGAGTGAAAGAGTATGAGAGCTCAGTGTAGAGATTCAAATCAACTGTGGAGAATTCAAGGAGAATCAGAAATACAGAAACAGACGAAAATTTGAACTGAAATTTTGAAGAAAAGAAGAGAGAGAGATCTGGTTGCAGAGCGGTTACTTCGAGATGGAGGAGCCCGGTAAACTGAGTCTTACGGGCTAGGCCCACTTAGGTACAACTTTGCCTTAATTATTTTCAAATGAATTTGGTCAATTTCTGTACATGGAATCTCATGTGAAATTTGGCAACCCTTTCAAGAAAATGAGCCGGCTGGTGTCCAGTTATGGTATGTAGAACTGTAACCTCAAGATTACCAATTCCGGAAAGGTAATTCCTCATCCCATAAAAGTTACTAATTACCATCTATTGACGGAATCCAGGATTTGAGAGTAAAAAGAATTATCATTTATTATTGAACGTAATTAAAAAAGATATGCTAATTATCATTGTTCAATATCAAAACAAAAAAATCTATTAAAAAATAAAAATATATATATATCATTAAATCAAATACTCGAATAATTACTGATTGTAATTACTGATTGTAACTTTTGAGAAGCATTAGTAACTTTTGAGAATGCTTCGGTGTTTAGAACTTTAGGTGCAAAAGGAGATATATGCCTTAATGCAGCCCACATGCAATCTTTAGTTACGAAACAGTTCATTGGCTTTAAAAGTTTCATGCCGTCGGAAAGGCTTCAACAGGGCAAACCATGAGAATTACCCATTCTTCAAGCAAACAAAAATCATGATGGTCTATAGCAAAATTAATAGACTTCTTTTCGACATCAGAGCATCAGAATGAATAGATGTTAACAGAAGTTAAATCCCCGAATGTGTTCTACAAGGTAAAACTATATAATCTTCTGAGATGCCCCAAGGAGTGGAAGGGTATCCATTCTTTCAGCAGCAAAGCAATGGGCATTAGTGTAGAAGATCATCCAGCTTAACAGAATGGAGCCCTCTGACGACATTGTTTGGACCTCTCCTTCCGAATGCTGAACATAAAGCTCATGGTTCCATCTCAAATACTTAACTCCTACCGCCTCCCGGTAACAAGCTAGCCAAAGAGGGAACCCCTTGGTTTCTCATTTCTTCTTGTGCTCTCCTCATTTCTTCAGGATCTGTTGCCAACAGAATAGGTTGATAAAATTAGTCAAAGTATAATTACTAGCTTTCATTTTTCTTTTTCCATCTCATGTTAAGAGAGGGTGGGATAGAAGCATATGCCCAAGAACATAGAAGAATTTAGTTAAAACAAGAAAAATCAAACATTATGCAGGCAAGTAATAAATCGACTTGCTACTCTCGACCAAAGTCAAGTCATATAAATCTATCATGAGTCCAAACTTCAAGAAATCTACCAAGTTATGAACTAGTAATAGAGTACTTTACCCATGTTTTCCACTAATTTGGGCATTAAAAACACCACAACCAGCATAAATCCCACCATGAGACCCATTGGGCTTTTCACAACGGACATTATGGAGAAAGGTTCTCTAATCTGCAACAAAGTAGGATATAAATATGAGGCAAAGAATAAATAACAACTAAGAACAGAAGGAACATAAACATAAATAGCAAAAGGTTCCTCAACCTCATAATATTGTTCTTCTCTCAATGGCTCTAAAACCAATTCACTAAGACCCCTCCTGTTCTCTGTCAATGCTGCCTGTACCTTGCCTGGGTTTCTAGCACTAACATCAACTCTAACCTAAGCAAGTTTCAAAGAAATTATTGTTAAAGGAAAAAACACCACAATAACTTGATCAAAAGTCGCGAGACTCAGGCAAGAAATAAAAATCTTACTGGAGAAAAGAAATAGCCTATTGCAGCCACTTCAATCAAATGAGTCCCTGCTGGCACATTATGACTTTTGGCATTTATATTAAGGAATCATAATACTCCTGAGGAAAGGTTTACTACCATTCATTGGATACAGTATCAGTGTATGTCATTATCTACTTACAGAAAAACAGCATTGACAGGATAAAGAAAGAAAAAGTATAAACTAAAAGATATGAATTTTCAAACAGAGCTATGCGTTAGAATTGATAAAATATTAGGATACAATGAAAAATATCCATCAGGTCTCAGAAAAGTAACATTTTGGCCACCATTGAGTATAACTTTGACATTTGATATTTTTCCAGGCAAAGCAAACCCTTTTGTACCCAGACCTGCCAAATAAAGTCATCAATCGTCTGTGGAAAATTAAAATAAACAGATACATAGAGAGATACAAACAATGTGGTTGTATTGATTCATGCTACATTGGAGACTACAATAACATCACGTTGAAGAAGGACTAACAAATATCTACCTTTCAAATATATCATCTGCACTAAGGTCAAAAGGTTCTATCCGACAAATTGCATCTTTTACCAAAACCTAGAATGAGATATAGTTCCATCTTGCATTAACTACATCTATTGACTAATGACCTAAAAAATATATAGCCTAAGTCTTAGTAACATTGAAGGGACAAAAAATAACATGGAACAATAAGAATTTTGATGTAAGTCTTACTCGAATAGTCCTATCAAAAATTCACAAACATCTACGTTACCTATACAAAGGCTTCTGCAAAGTTGCATAATAAATCACCATTGATTTACAAATAGCAAATCAGAACTTTATGCATATATTCTAAAACTGAGACAAGCATTATCACAGTAAAACAACATATTAGAATGTAACAAAGATCGAAAACAGCCAAAATCATTATATAATTATATAATTTTGCATAAAATCAGTACAAATTAGTCAAATTAAAAAAAAAAAAAGGGGATAATACCTTGGGGGATCCTCACTCGACCATTGATGGTGAACCCATCGCCAGAACTGCCAAAAACAGATAAACAAACGAGTGATGAAGCTAAAACCAAATAAAAGATCCATTTACGAGAGAGGAAAGTAATTTAAAAACGATATACTTTTACTAAGCTCAACTGAACCAGCTATCTAATGGTGATAAAGTCGCTAAATTCAATTCCTAGTCAAGAAATCTAAAGTTCAAAAGAATTAAAACAACTTTACCTTTTCAGCAATCAAACAGAAAATTAGAATTAGTAAAAGGAGAGAAGGCAGTGCAGATTAAAACTCCTACCCGGATGAAATCGTGAGTGCCGTAGAAAGAAGCATGAAAAGCAATAACGTAACCGGTTCGAATCGGGGGATCGACGCCATGGCAGCTGAGATTTGAGAGCTTCGACAGTAGATGAAAACTAAGAAAGAAACAGCCCCCGGCTTTCCCAGCTTTTGGAGATTCGTAGAATTTTATTATTTAGAGCCTGCTCAGTTGGGCCGATGAATAAATCTGGACCCTTCATCTTGAGTTGGAACTGGGCCATGATTTGGGCTTGTCCAGAATCAGCAGAGACGAATTTTCATTTTACTTTCTTCCCAAAAAAAAATCCTTTTTGTAGTATTTTTTGGAAATAAAATTTTATTTAGTGAGAGTGACTTCTTATTTAAATAATTAAAATTTAAATTACAATTATTTTTACCACTTTATATTTAAAATGAAATTATTTTTCATAGGTTATTATAAATTGTTACTATATTTACTATTTTACTGATTTGCCTAACAATTTCTTTTATGAGTGTTGAGGAGACACTTCGGTAAGATCCAAAGGTAAAAAAAAAATAGGGAGACAAAAAATAAATCTTTTGATTAAAGAGAATATCTTACAATTAAAGGCTCAATGCCAAAACAAACCATGAATCAAGACACAATGAGGATTTCTTCTTTTTCCTCAACAAGCTAGGCAAAAAAAAAAAAAAACAAAAACAAAACAAAAAATACAAAAGAAAAGACAAGAATTTCCATTTACAAGATTGATTATGGTAGAACATTGCTTTCATCCTTTTCCCCCAACAAACGATAGCTTGAAGGAAGTTTATACAACAAATATGGTGGAGATAATGGCTCCTGACAAAGAATGAAGATGATCTAATTAAGCTAATATGATTCCCACAAATGCTACAATCCCAGCTTTCTTGAGAACCAGTCTGAACAATTAGCTATTACAAATCCACCAAACACCTGCAGTGCACCATAGAAAAATGTAAAAGAGATTAAACCCGGTGTCACGCAATATCTAATAAACCACATTTATTCGGACAGTTGAATTACCTGAGCTGAGCCCAGAATGTAAATTGCAGAGTAGTGACGGCCATGAATGACCATGTCAGCCACCATTGCAAGAGGGATGGTAAGTGACATGCCCAATGTGGCTACCAGAGGAGTTGTCCATACAACACATAATGCCCTAGGGAGAAGAGAGGAAATTTGGAGAAAGGTTAAGAATACGTGAAACGAGGAAAATATAGAGGGTAGGTGAATGAAGTACTTGGGAAAAGGATGCATACCAAAAATAATCGGAGAGGACACTTCCAACGAAGCCATTTGCGAGGACTACTTCATCCAATTTAGCAGAGTGTGGAATTGTGAATTTGGGTTCTATTCCCAAGGCTGTCAATGGCCAAACTGAAACAATGGTTTTAAAGAAACAATTAGTTTGCTAATTAAACGTCCAGCTGTACTCTTCAGTCAAGAGTCAATGGCTTGTAACAAGAATTTAGATACCAACTTCAATGACTTATTCATAAGAATATTGATTCTCAAACGACTCTTACCAAGCCACCAAAGCGCTACAAGTGTAAACAGTCCTATGTATCCAAATAACTTTTGAACATCAACCCTTTCTCCTTCCTCACCTGCAAACTTTTTAAGCAGCACTGCAACATAATTGAAAAATGGAAGACAAGATGACAATTTGGCAAAAAATTGTAGAACAGATAAATAAATCAAATAAGAGAATCAACCAAACCTGTAAATAGCCCATATGACATGGCTGAGAGGAGGCCAAAAAGATCACCAACAAGAGAGCGTTTCCCATTGCTAAACACAAACATCAACTGTCAATGTCCAAAACATATATTACAAAGAGCAAGCTAGCAGGAAAAAACCTAACACTAACAACATATCTGATGAAATACGTAAGAACATAACTGCATGCATGATATAGTTATAGCCAAATGGAAGTATCATGTGAAAATGCTTAATTACAGTATGGAAATGCTTTTAGGCCATGTGATTTGTTGGCCAAATGAAGAGATCTTCTGTGGGTTAGAACTTAATTATCACTTTTGATATAGTAATAGTAAAAGTCCTGCAGCTTATGAAAGCTGGCAGGAAAGAGCTGAATGATAAAAGAAAGCAATTCATCACTGAGCTTTTCTTTACCACAAGCCATAAAAATGTAGCAGAAAATCATAATATTAACCTGAAATGCTTTAAGGTACTCCTGGAACTTGTAAAAAGGATTGTGGAGGAAGTGTATAAACCACTAACCCTCTTCTTTGAACTATTGTGGCTTTGGCAGCACTATTACTTGCATGTAAGCAGCAATACCAACTATAAATCAAAAGTGTACAAACATAAATGTCTAGATACATTCATGTATATTTCTATACTTATTGCATAGAGTTCTATAAAGGCAACACAGTCCTGCCTGAAAAGCATGCCAAGAATATAAGCATGCCAAGAATATACATGCTGAGACATTCAAGATAAAATGAACTTACGATGAAGAACCTATTGAATCATCAGCAGCCCAAGTTTTTCCCAGAGTGGTCATCGCAACACCAGCCATGCTGACAAAGACTGCAACAACCTTTGCTACATTTAATGAATCTTGGCCCAGAAAAGCACCAATAAAAAGAGTAAAAAGTCCTGAAGTTGAGGACAGCACCGTTGTACTTGCCACACTTGTACGTGCAAGAGCAGCATTTGATAAATACTGCAAACAACCAAAAAGCATTAGCAATAACTCTTTTAAGTTCCTTTGCATAGAAAAATGATTCAATATCCAAAAATGTGAAAAATATTTCCCAGAAAAACTATTTTATCAATGCAAAAACTACCCTTTTGAGGGAGAATCCTTTGCTTTATTTACGAAGTGACAAACCAAAAAGGTTTGCATATTCAATGCACAAATTTGAGGCTAAAACTTTAACAGAACAAAATAATGTGAAAAGAAAAGCCAAATCCTAAAAATGCTTCGCAATCACTAATTACCTCTGTTACAAACCAGATAGGAGCAATATAAAATCCAAAGGTAGCAATCTCCCTCGTGGTAAGCTCTTTGTCTTGTTTCAGAAAGTGCACTTCATCTTTGTTTTTGGGAACCAATGGCCTTCCCTCTATGTGAGGTGAAAGATCTGCGTCACTGTCTTTCCTAGCCAAAGTCACTTGAGGTTCCATTTCATATATTTTGTGCCTTAGAGGAGAACCAAGCTCAATAGATGAGACATCTATACTTTCTACCTCTTTAACAGTTTTCGAAGAACGACGTCTTAGCAAGTTACATAGCCAATCCTTAATAAACGCTATTGGAAGGTAAATTACCATAAGCGAAGCTCCAAGATATGTAACCGCAAATGGCTGCTTATAGTCAGTAAAGATATCCTGTGGACAAGATATCAATTAGTTTGAATTCAAACTAGCTTCAAAATATTGTAATGCATTGTAGAATTATGACAATATGTAAGACTTCTGAGTTTGAAAGAGAAAACAAACAATAACCAAAAATAGTTATTTCTAATCAACCTATGCGGAAGTATGAACAACCTTCATGGGATACATACGTACAATGACACCTACATGAAGATCCTCAGAATCGCAACAGATATTATAAATGCATGCCTTCTTCATTTTGATACATCAGACAGCATATTCAGCTAAAAAGACCTGAACCTTTACAGGATTAAAGGACATAAAGTAGCATAAGTGACAACGATCATTGCAAATATCACTTGAATGCTGCATGGATGAGCTTGGAACAATTGACCACGTGAAATAAGATCAAATGCTATTCTTTCCTGACAACTATTTAAAAACCTATTCCACTATTCAAAAATTAAATAACCCAGAAAGCCCATACTTTGCTATATATAAGTTCCTGCTCCCGTTTAATGATGAATATGCAAACATATAATGAATTAAATTGTAGAACAAGTAAGACCTCCAAGAAGCATGTTGCTCTCCATTCTCCTCATTTCCCCAAAGAATATTTTGCCAAAAAAAAAAACTAAAACGTTCAATTATTCACGATATGTCAATTGCAGCATCCCAAACCAATACAGAACTACAAAATGAATTAATTGGTCAAGAACGTGCACAAATGCATATTTCTGGATATATTAATTAAACTTAACAAATGGAATCCAAAGAACCTTTAATAAAAAATATGGGAACTCGGAAACTAACCTGGGTTACTTCTGCAGAGGTCACCCATATAACAACAACCGTACCTATCAAGAACAAGCCAGCCTTATACCTCCAACCCATTAGAAATCAGACAAGACCCAGATTCAGAAAAACCACAGGGATTCCAAAGATCTAACTGTTTCAACCAGATCTTCTAAGCAGGTCTTTATGGCTTTTGACCTGCCACCGACACGTTAATGTACGATCCAAGATGGCGTAGGATTCAATGTTGAAGCTTCAGAAAAAAAAAGAGAAAGGCAAAGAGAAAGAGAGAGAGAGAGAGAGAATCGTGGGGCGGCTGGTAAGTAGCCGAGAGGTGGGAGGAGGATTCTTTGCAAATTAATAAAAAGCCAAAAGATCTTGTTAAGAAAGAGAGGGAAGGATTTCGAGAAAATTTTCCTTTTTTTTTGGTTATTAATAATTTGACTCAGTTTAATTGCTTTCTGCCACCACTCTCTTCCTCTCTCCTACGTGTCTCTCATTATTGGCCTTTGTTCCTTTCACTTAACACCTCAGCATAAAAAAATTGTAAAATAAATTTTATTTTCTCATTTTTAAATCTTTATTCTTGTTTTATTTTCACAAAATTAAAATTTTAATATATTTTACTATTAAAATTTAGAAACTTTTCTACAAAATAAATATTCAATACTTTTTTATATAAAAAGATAAAAAAAATCATAAAAATAATTATAATATGAGAAAATCTTGTTTTAATATAATACAACTTGCGTTGAGATTTGTAATCAAAAATAAAAATATAAATATATAAAAATTTATTTTTAAATATCTTAAGAAATTAAAAATTAAAAAAAAAAGCAAAGGGACCACTACTATTACTACATTACATAATGTATTAAACCCGATTTGATTTATAATAATTAATTTAAGAGTTAAATAACATTTTTTTACAAAAAATAAAAAGTTAAAAAAAAAGTATAGTATTAACTAGTACTATATGAGGAAATCTTAAATTCATGGGATGGGATCCAATTTATTCTCATGTAAATTTGAGAAAGTTAAGGCTGGAGCATCAATGCCTTTCCTAATTAATCTATTACTACCTTTCTTCCTATTTCTTTGTCATGTCTTTAATTAATTTCTCTGTCATGCCTTCAATGCTGAAATTAATGAATTAATGTTATTTACTAATGCAATATTTGCCTCTCAATGTCACTCTGGAATTCAATTTGGAAGGAATTGATTTTTCTTATCTGCACATGTTAACATCATCTACTATTACAAAACACGATTTGAACACTGAAAACTTTGCAGGGTCAATCATGAATTGACCTAAACCAATGTAAATTAAGCATTTGGAGAAGTGTATGACAGAACAGCACTTCAAGGATGTGTTCCTTAGCCAAATCTAGGGTTGCTTTGCTCTGTTTTTTTGGTTTTTGGGATAAATCATTAGGGAATTATTTGGTTGATGATGAGAAGGTTGGCACTAAGCATGTTTTCATGGTTGGTATTATGACATCAAGGGGGAGAATCTGCTCCAATGTGGTTACCAAATGGCAGTAGATATATGGTATTGGTAGGTGTGCTATAGCTTTTTCCAGGATGCAAGTTGCAATTTGTCTTTAATTTCTTTTGGTTGGTTTCTACCAAATTTGCAAAAGGAACTCCTCTTGAAAATTCCTATTTTTCTGGATTTTATGCAACCTGGTTTCCTCCATCCATCATATTCCATGAGTCGACCCAATAAGGTAACAAATATGAATAAAAACGGAATGCAGAAGTTGTCCAGAAAACAGACAATGTTTCCATTAGGCTTTGTTAATGGACAATTTTTGAAATGATTAACACCATTATTATAAGAGTTTAATCCCTTGTTCACATTAAGACAAAATTATCCAAAAAGCAGATAATGTTGTCGGTATACATGGGTAATGGACCATCTTAACAGGATTAACACAATGATTACACATGTTTGATTCTCGATCACATTAAATTACATGAATAACCCATTGATAGGCATTTTTCATTTTTGCTGATTGTCTATCATGATTTTAACAATTTGTGATGAATTAATCATTAGACTAGAAAAATTGTGTCCTGGAGGAGTCAACTGTCCTACTACTGACACGGATCAGCTTGCTTTGCCCGTTGAGAAAGTCAAAGTCATCTGGTTTTTAAGGTGTCGGCTGAATCTGTAAGACCTGACCCGTATAATCGGGTCATGAGTTATGCCCACCAGAAGGAATTAGGATTGATGAAAACTTAGGAAACCACGTGAAATCATAAAGAAAAAAGGGTCTAAATTACTCTTTAACAAAATCCCATTGCACAAGAAAAACAAAAATCGAAATTCTTTTCATTCCAGGCAAATGCTGGAAGGTATATTCATGAGTAAATTCATGGTTGTGAAACTTTTTCCTGTTTTTCCAGGCTACAAAATTGTGCTCTCAGGGTTAAAAATCACTATCCCCTGTATCCTGAAATCTGCATTCCAACTAAATAAATGGATTACAATATGTATTTCTAAGATGGGGTTTCCCCTTCAGTGAAAATCAGGGGATCCTGGGTCAAATATTTTATGACATTACACCAGATCAAATAATTTAATTCAAGATGAGGAACCCCACAACACCTCTGCAACAATAATAACAGACTCTGCCTCAGAAACAGAGGCTTCTCTGACTCTCCTCAAGATTTCTATCTTAAATTCCCTTCTCTCCTTGTTACTTAGCACTTCTCCTGCTTCTAATTGCACTGCAAACCTTGCAACACAATTTTCAAATGGAGAATTCCCCGCGTAATCTTCCTCATCACTTTCTATTTTTGTTTCTGATTTTGCACCTTCTTCATTAGTTGTTCTGTTTTCATTCCCATTGCCATGATTTTCCAGTCTCTGCAACTCAACAAGCTTCTCAATTAACCCTGCTCCAAGCATTGCTTCAATTGCTTCTCTTCTCCCATAATATGCGATTCCAAGTATGCAATCTATGGCTGCGACTTGGATTGACACGTTTTCTGAACTTAAGAGGCTTATAATTCTTGGGATTTCTCTGTATGCTTCTAGTTCATCAACCAGAGGAATTCTAATAAACTTGACTAGCAAAGAAAGAACTCGAATAGAACAACAAGATGACATTGATATCAAAGCTCTAACCGTTGGACCCATTAGCACCAATCCTACAAACACATCTTTATTGAATCTAACCAATGCGGCTATTGCAAGTGCTACCTGATCTTGAATTCTTATCGAACATGAAGAGTCACAGAGTAACAGTTCAAGAGTCAGGAATACTCTGGCTTTCAAAATCAAATCTTGAAAATAAAGATCAAAACCTTGTGACAAACGCTTCTCAAACTCAATCAAAACCTTCACTTTTTCATCCTCATCATCTGAATCTTCAAGTGTTTCCACAAGGTTCTGAACGTTTTCTCGATCAATATAGGCTTGGATTTCAGTCTCCATTGCACAAGCAACTTGGTAAATCTTGTAGTTGATGATTTGGCGTCTGAGGATGCATGGCAGGCTATAACCCTGATACTTTTGAACCTTTTCAAGCAGGGTTTTGAGGTTCAAAAGTAGCTGGGAGAGCTTGAAAAGATTAGGGTCGTTTGCAAAAACAGTGTTTTCGCTCTTTTCAAGGTCTAAGAAAGGTTCAATGGTGGATTGGGTTTTCTTTGTTGCAAAGATGGGGTTTTTCTGTAGATCTTTTGAAGCTCTTTGAAGGGATTTCAGCAGTGTGAATAACTGTCGATCGTCTTGGTTTGGTGTTTGATCCATTGCTGGAACACTGCGTAGATTCGAAGCTTAGTACATGTGGTTTAGGGAGGGAGGGACAGAGGCCAGAGATCAGAGCCAAACTCAGAGAACTTTAAATCCCAACTACCAGTCCAAACAAACAGTTACAACCAAACCTTCAAAAGTGTTTTCATGTAGGGCAGAAGCAAAAACCCCAGGGAAGTATGAACAGATAGCAGAATTTTCCTCCTGTTCCTACAACATTTTCACAATTTCCATCCAATTTCTTAGCCATCAATAAACGACACTTCCAATCCAATTTGATGTCCGTGAATTACTGGTTGGGACCAAACTTACAAATTCGTGGCTGTGGGGTCGCCAATTATTTTTCCATTCCTCTCAATACTAATGTATTTGGAATTAAATACATATTCATACATTTACGTATACATATATATAATTTAAAATAAAAATACTAATACTTAGATATAATTAATAGCATTTTTTTGTCGGTCCAAAAGAATTAGACATGTCACTTTAATTACATATAAAAATATTCATATTATAATATAAATATTCATTTTAAAAATATACATATAAATTATAAAATTAAAAAAAATTATCGTCAAAAGAGACCATTGACTGGTCACGTGACAAGTAAATAACTCGTCACATGTGAATTAATAATTCCTCTCAAAAATAATTTTATATATAGTTATATTATAATTAAAGATTAAATTATTATTTATTGATATGCTTGTTATATAGTATTTGATGTAATAAATTTGATAATTTTATTATTTTTTAATTCTTTGTTTGAAAGTTAAAGAAGGGTCGAAAATTTTCTGATTTGGACTTTAAATCAAGATTAAGTAAAAGTACTCATTTACACGTTTTAATCAAGATAAAATAAATATAAAGAGATATTATTATTATTCAAAATATTAAAATATATTAATATATAGTTAATTTGTTCAATAGATTCTATTGTAAATTTTAAATATAAAAATCGGCCGAATAAATTAAAAAAAATCTATATTCTTAATTAATTTAAGATCTAAATTAAAATAATTAAACTGAATTAATCAATTACAATGGATTATTTCGATTTCAAATGAATTCTAAAGAGTATAATTAATTGGATCTATCCAAATTCTTGGTCGAGTCAAAGAGTCACCGACTCACTGTGACATAACAGCACAACGACAACGCTGTCTTCTAACTTACGCTAGAAAACGTCACTCCCTGCTATCTTACGCTTCCCTATTTATATAAGCATTTTTAAATATTAAAAAAAAAAGAAATAGCAAACCTTGACAAACCGTCAACGACCTCCTGACAGATTTCATTTCCCCCCGCCTCCCCATCTCTCTCTCTCTCTCTCTCTCTATCTCTCTTTGCAACATTTTTCTTAGAGGTAACTTTCTCTCTCTAGACTTTTACTCTTTGTCTTTACATGTAAAATCAAAGTTCCGACTTGTATTCGGGGTTCTAGTTGTTTTCTTTACTGACATTTTCATTCTTCAGCCTTTCATTCGTGATTCTCTCTCTTTGTTGAGGAAGTAAGCTCTTTTGCTCGTTTAGACAAATGGTTTTTTGTTTCCTTGTCAAATTCGATTTGTTCTTGTAAATTCTCGTTGGATCTTTCGTTTGAAAATCTGGGTCAGTTTAATAGATACGGTTTCAACAAAGTATGGCATCGGGTTCGAGTTTCACCGACTTTGCTGCTTGATCTTGATGTTCGATTTTGATTGCTGTGAGAATATAGGGAAAGAAAATAAGTATCAATATGAACTCTGTTCTCAAATATTTTGAATTTTCCCTGATTTTTTTTTGTTCCCCATTTCTGATAAATGTGGTTTAGATGACAAGTGATTTGCTTACTAGGCACCTGCATTGCAGAAGATGTGATAAAGTTGATAGATCACAGGCAACTCATTTATTCTTCTTGTTCTGTTTTTAATTTTTGAATTATAGATTTTTTCTTGTGTTTGATTGATTCTATTTTCTTCTCAGATTTGAACTAATTGGAGTTGCTTCAGAGCTTGATTCATGAACACAGAACAATGGTGCTGATGGCCTCCGGTGTGCAGTTCACATTTTTCCAACTTTTACTCACATTGTTTCTTATCCTAGACTTGGTGAAAAGAGGAAGCGCGGGAATTACAAGTACTTTTACTCGCTCTCAGTGGCAATCTTTTGATATTCCTCTTGACAACAAAGTATTTGCTATTCCTACTGGTTACAATGCTCCACAGCAAGTAAGTTTTCACCATTTCTAATCCCACCGTTGTAGCAATTTACTTCAAATTACAAAAATGTGAACGATTACAGAGAAGGGAAAACTTAACTGTGATGCAAGAAAAGAAATACTTTAGTTATTTAAAGAGACTAGGGTAAGTGTTATTTGCAAAGAGTTTGTTGATATGATTCCAACCAACATGTTTCTTTTTTCACAATTGGGATTAAATGATGATGCAAACCACTGATGGCCAATTGGCCATCTACATCCAAGTTGGCTTCCTACTGATCCAATCAACATGTTGGTTTTTCACACTTGTTGTTTGTATGAATGAGGCTGAAAGGGATGGTTATGATGAATAATGAGATTTTATCAATATGAAAAACACAATGGCTTTGTTTTAAATTCTATACAAAAGACATTCTTAAAAGAGTACAGTTTTCTTGATGTGCATTGAAAAGAATACTCTTTAAGAGTGTCTTTATCAGTGATGATATTTGGAGCTGTAGAGTTTAGGCCATCTATAATACTTTTAGTATGTATGTAACTACAGCTGCAGTGATCAGCTTCACCAAGCAGGTATTTTAACTTCATTATATTTATTGATGTAGCTGCATATTACTCAAGGTGACTATGATGGAAAGGCTGTAATAATCTCGTGGGTTACAGCTGATGAACCAGGGCCTTCCAAAGTCCAATATGGCACATCAGAGAAGAAATATGACCTTAGTGCAGATGGCACAGTGACAAATTACACCTTTTACAACTATAAATCTGGCTATATTCATCACTGTCTTGTTGACGGTCTAGAGGTAAGCATCAAAAAACATATGATGTTATCTATAACATGAATGTCAAACTAGAGGACTCTAGCATAAAGCACGAATACTTGAACAATCATCAAACATTTCTACCTCAAACTGGATCTGCTGCACTGTGCTTATGAAATGAATCTAACATCCAGATGATGAGTATCATATTTCATGTTTTGAAGTTGGTACTGATAGTTCTATTCAATCTTTATATAAATTCAATTGATGTTACAATTTATGCTAAGACCACTAAGTTTCTCTTCTTTTAGTATGAGACCAAGTACTATTACAAGATTGGAGTAGGTGCTTCTTCTCGAGAGTTTTGGTTTCAAACACCTCCAAAGATTGACCCAGATTCTCCTTTTACATTTGGAATTATCGGTAAGATGTTACTAGAATATTTATCTACATAATAATGAATAATCTTGTTTTTCGTGTTCAAATGGAAATAGTATATGATTATTCATATTTGTTTTCCAAATGGATTCTTTTGAGACTCCCAAACAAAATAGACTAGCTACAAAAACAGATTCCTTAATTGCAAAAAGCTCTTTTTCCCGAATTTCCTCATCGTAAATTGGTTTTGTATATTATAGGTGATTTGGGTCAAACATATAATTCTCTTTCCACTCTGGAGCATTACATGCAGAGTGGAGGACAGACTGTCTTATTTGTTGGTGATCTCTCTTATGCTGATAGATATCAATACAATGATGTTGGTATTCGATGGGATTCATGGGGTCGCTTTATTGAGAGAAGCGCTGCTTATCAACCATGGATTTGGTCAGCTGGGAATCATGAGATAGAATACATGCCAGATGTGGTAATGCTTGAGTTCTGCATCTTGAATTTCTTATCTATATACATCTCTTTCCTTTCATTTGAACTCTTTTACTTTAATGTATATTCAATTATACGTGGCATTAATACTTTTCACGTATTCTGAATTCGGATATTCCCTCCTCAGTCCGTTCCTGATATACGAGTCATAATAATTGTTTCCTTTTCTGACTTTATAATCTTATATGTATACTCATTAAAACCAATGTATTTTATGCACTTACTTCTGAAATAAATATAAAAGATACCTTTTTGAAGTATGGAGCTCGTTTCTTTCTTTCTAATAATATCTCCTACATTAATGCAGCTAATGAAAGTTTTCTTTTTCCTTTTGGGTAAGAAAGCTACATAGATGGAAGATAACTAGATCATAGCTTATCTTCATCTTTTTTCTTTTTCACGCCTGTGCATTTTTTCCAGGGAGAAGTTATTCCATTTAAATCATACCTACATAGATACAGTACACCTTATTTGGCATCCAGAAGCAATAATCCTCTCTGGTATGCCATCCGACGAGCATCAGCTCATATAATTGTCCTATCCAGCTATTCTCCACATGGTAATACATCCTTTTAACACGGTTTTGCTGGAGCTATTCCACTTAACAATTTAAATCACTGATAAAGTTTTCATCTATGATTGTCTTGTTTAGTTTTAAACTTCTGTACAATTGATGTTAAATCAATTGCAGCTTATTTAGGAAATAGTTATGAAAATCACCATTGATGTTTCTTATTCAATCTGAAATTTTCTCCATTTTTCTTTGACCAGTGAAATACACACCCCAATGGCAGTGGCTACGAGATGAACTAAAAAGAGTGGATAGAAAGAAGACGCCCTGGCTTATCATTGTCATGCATGTCCCCATCTACAATAGTAACCAAGCTCACTTTATGGAGGGTGAAAGCATACGAGTTGTCTTTGAGCGCTGGTTTGTTCGTTACAGAGTTGATTTCATCTTTGCTGGCCACGTCCATGCCTATGAAAGATCAGTATGTACATTCTTCCCTTTTATTGTTGCTTGTTCTCACTGGGGTGAGGAGTAGACCATGAAATTGATTAGCATGAGTAATTTAGAGGTGACTAATACAAGTGATGTACCCATAAGATAAGAATTGTTGCTCTTGATACCACCTTTACCCAAAATTTGTTGAATCCTCATACTTTAGAAAAAAGTCTCATGAGTCAAATTAGCTTACTAATCAATCATTATTCACTCTACATGATATCTTCATGGACTGTGCTATTTTTTTTATCAAAATCCATAGCCATCTCCCTTAACATTGCATTGGTCATTGCAATCATGGGTTGAACGCCTAACTTGTTAGCTTTATTAGCTTTAAATTGATTATAGTTTTGAAATGACAAAAATGATCAAAATTGCTTGAATGAGTTTTGCACTTAATTTATTCATGTTAAAAACTCCCATGCATGTGCTTTTGAAATGTCTAATTACTTAACATAGTTTTAATGACATTACACTCTTAAATTTAGAGGTGTTATGTCACCATCAAAAAAGGGGGGATGGAATATATTAATGAATTTAAGCTCTTTCTTGCACACTTAAGTAACATAGTTAGACTTAAAGACTGAAGAATGTTTTGTTATCATCAAAAATTACATAACTAGCCTCCTCTTGCAGTCTAGCCTTTCAAGATCATAAAACAGGGGCAGGCACAGTCCCTCTTGGATTTCTACATCTACCACTGATCATAATACTCTTGGTTAAACAAGGGAAACTGAAATCTAGAAAAAGAAAAGATGGTAGGTCAGAATAATGACCATAAGCCAATCCAAGAATGAGTAATTTGAAAAATTAACCACACTGTGGTCTATAATCGCTGAAGAATCACTTTTCCTCTGACCCTGTATAATGTTTCTCCTGTTTCTCCGCTTAATTATATCTTCCTAAAAGCTTTAACATCCAATCAGCCATGCTCAAAAATTTTTCTTGACAAAGAAATGGTGGCAATAACCTCATTTCTCTTTTCTAAATATCTAATTTGACATCATCAATGCACTACTCTATGTTCCATGGTTGGGAGGAAATAAAAGTTGGAGAACTAGATTGCTGAAATTCTTTAGAAACTGTGTTCCCTTGAGACAACATCAGAACATATTGTTCCCCTAAGGTCTCGGTAGCCTATTAGTGTTCATGGTTAATGCTGTTTTCTATTGTGTCTTCAAGCATAAAGCAATTTTTGGTTACAAATATAGGTTATCTAAAAAGGCTGATGTTATTGATTTGCAGTATCGCATCTCAAATATCCGTTATAATGTATCAAGTGGTGACCGCTATCCTGTGCCTGACAGATCAGCTCCAGTGTATGTAACAGTCGGAGATGGAGGAAATCAGGAAGGTCTTGCTGGAAGGTAATCAGACATCAACATTTGAATATAAAAGTCTTATGTTGAAATGGAATATGATTTGAAAGTATCAAGTTGCCCGATAAATTTCTTTGGCATGCTTAACCCCCTTGCTGAAGTCCTTAGGTATTTGTAATTCACCATTAGGTTTTGGGACCCACAACCAGAATATTCTGCATTCCGTGAAGCCAGTTATGGTCATTCCACATTGGAGATAAAGAACCGAACCCATGCATTCTTGCACTGGCATCGAAATGATGATGGGCAAAAGGTTCCTGCTGATTCTGTAGTATTCCTCAATCGACACTGGTAAGTATGAGCTTTCTGCTTTTCTCTTTCTCGTGGAATCAACATTAAGTTTCCATTAGTTGTGTTTAGTCACCTTAGTTGTTTTTATTTTTTGCATGTCTTGCTTACTGGAGTATCTTAACTCATATCTTTCCTTTATCAATCAGCCTTAACTTGCGCTGAATTTAATCAAACTAGGTTAATTTGTTTTTTCTTTACAGGGCAAGCAATCTACGGAGGAGGAAACTCAAGAAGAATCATCTTAAGGCTAGAGGAGAAATTAATTTCTGAAAATATTTTGTTAAAAGCTTTGTCAATTCTTGAATCCATTTTTTGGCATCTCCATATTCCTCAATGCACATGATGGTTTAATGAATCTCTTCTAGTATTGCAGAATTCACCACTGCATCATACGATAACGAGCCATGATTCGACTTGTATTTCAAGCAAAGAGATGCAGTCCAAATGCCCTAGGAAACACTTTTTGTAACTTACAGAGCATTACCATATTCTTTTTCGGGTTGATGATTAGTCAATAGGGTTTCTGGTCTAGGTAATTTTGTGTTATTCATAGAATAATATATAAATCTTTTACATCATTTGTTACGAAAAGTAAAACGTTCTTTGTAGCTATACCAAATGTCTTGTAATGACACCATGCAAAGGATGATGTGATTAATACAATGAAATGATTACATTTTGATGAAATTTCACAAGTGTCTCAATGATTGTTGTTATTCACTCCAGTTGCTTCTTCTGAGTATGCAAATGCAAAAGTTGTCATGTTTCTGAATTGAGAAGTTCATGGTATTATCATTGGTTTTGAAGATTCCACAAGATTTCATGGTTGAAAAGGGAGGGTTCAGTATTGGAAGCTGTGTCTGGAGACAGTAACTATGAAAGTTAAAACCATTCATGTTTCTTCTTTATCTACAATCATCAGAATTTTTACTAAAAGCTTTACATGATCTTTAACATCTCTTCATTCAATCATCTTCTTCCGCAATCACATGTCTCTTCTCTATACCTTTTTCTTCATCAAAATTACTTGTAGCTTTAACAGAAAGGAAAAAATAATGATGATTTACAAAGAAGAAAACAGCAGCCCGATGTCTTTTCCCTTAAATGTTAGTTTATACAGCTTGCGGATTAGCAAACAATTATTCTGCTCCTCATCAGTGCTAGGGAGGAGATCCGAAGGGTGTTGGTCTGAAAATTGTTTCATTGTCTCTTGGCAGTTAAACGTCACGGAATACTAACTGTGGATTCCACTTCAGATGGAGAAAAAGCTTTCCTGATTTAGCACCATCTAACAGAAATCCATCTTGAAGTTCCCCTTCTAGTAAGACCCTAGTCAGCGTCATGATGCATCTCCCGATTTTGTCCTGAAAGATTGTCTCAGCATGGTATAAGACTGGTTAACAAGGTTGTAATAAAACAATGTAGCTCAAATTGCAGATTACAACAGTTCAAGAAGCTTTCAAAACCAAGTTGGTTAGCACCAAATGGTAGCAACAAGAAGTGACCAACATTTCATATTTCCAAGATCAATCATTGGACAGAAATTCCAGCAACCATTGAAAATCTCTACTTTGTCACCTTTGCAAATGGTGAACAATACTCTTATTGCTTCGCCTAAGGCAATAAGACCAAGCCAAACAGTTTGAGTTGCAGCTGACCTATTAGAAGGTGCCTGGCTGCACAAGTTACCGGAATATATACAAATGCTTCAACCATGTATAAATATAAACGTTTCCCTGATAGAAGATTATGAAGCTATTTGTATATAATTGTATACTGAGTTTTCTAAGGTGAAATTGGAATTCAAGAAGGAGGGCATAAATTGATGGGTACTTGCCTGCCAGAAGAAAAAAGAGATAGAGATAGTGAAGACAAAGTGAGAATTACCTTCTTGAAGGTGTCATGGTCCCAGACTTCCAAAATTAACATTTCATGTAATGCATCCTCCACAACAAAGTCGAATGTCTGATTCCAAACCGGATTCAAGGTCTCAGTAGCAACCTGAGAAAAGAGAAGTAAAGCTCTCGAGACCTGCTATAGTTAACCTTAGTACCACATGCAGTAATCTTGAAGAAAAGCCTACAAAGCTCATGAAGAGGGTTGTAGAAACATTCACATGCTAAAGCCACCTAACGGAAAATAAGAAAACTGAAACCAAATGTGGCTTCTCAGAGGGGAAAAATGCATCTCACCCTTGTCTTGGCTTTTGTTTCAGCTTTCTTCATTATGAGGACAACAAAAGGGTCTGCCTTTCCCATAAAATCAACTGCTGGCAAGTTTTCAGCGGCTATAACCGTCACTGATAGTACTCCTCTAACAATGACATCTCTTTTCCTCTGAGTCATTGTTCTTTTGAGGTCAGCAGCCTCTTCAACAGTTACATTTTTAAGGGCCTTCTCCAATGATGTCAATGAGAAATCAGGGTTAAATGGGTTTTTAAAGCTGCTTTCTGTGCCAAATGGACAGTATAGGAGTTCAATGTGTACCTGTTGGGAAGAAACCATGCAACTTATAAGTAATTACAAAGTTCAAGTTGTTTACAATTTTGTAAAAGATTGAACTTCATGCCAAATGCAGGAAAGAAATGTTATGAGTGGGAACTATTTTAGAAGATTAAATTCAAAACCACACTAGCTCTTCATAATGACATTAATATATTTATTCAGCAGATTGCTTGCTACAGCTATCATTCTTCTGCATTATGGTGACAATATTCCATAAATGAAATTGCTTTTAACTCCATTATATAGACTTAAACCTGTCATTAAAGATCAAGGCAACTTTAAAAACCTTGTCCCTAGATTAAAAAATGTGAACTCGATCTAGTTTTCACTCATGTAAGTGCTGCAATCGTAACAGAGAAAACAAATAGGAAATTCAAAAGGGATCCCCACCTGACCCCTGTATTTAGTATCTCTCTGGACCACCAAATCCTTGACCAGTTTCAACCAGATATCCTTCACTTTACCAGGCTCAAGGTCCTTCAAAGCCACTTGAGCACAGCCAATCAATTCAGCAGCCTGAACCCCTTCATCATCATAGACTTTTATGGTCAAGTGTTGAGTTGATGCATCTTCTACAATGAACTCAAAGTGCTCATTCCAAACTGGATTCAATTGGTTATTCTGAAGAAAAACTATAAGAGTTAAACATGAATCCTGGAAAAAGAGATTATATGTAGAAGAAGGTAAGTATCTTACAATGGTTTTACTGG
This sequence comes from Theobroma cacao, assembly GCF_053813885.1. Lineage (NCBI taxonomy): Eukaryota > Viridiplantae > Streptophyta > Magnoliopsida > Malvales > Malvaceae > Theobroma > Theobroma cacao. The sequence goes on from NC_142647.1 coordinate 1,192,186, forward strand.
TTTTCATTTTATCACGAAGTGGACGTATAAATAAGACAGCAAAAGGATCAGATTTCCCAACAATGTCCTTATTTGTTAGGTCTTTGGCTTGCACAAGCTTCACATCTAATGTTCCAACAGGTTTCAGCTCCAGAAAACTGGTAGAGGATAGAATAACAGACAATCTACTTAATTTGCATCAGGAGGAAGAGCAAAAAGGAAAAGAAAAGGTGCTTCAGATTATAGCTTTCTATAAACATAAATGGGCATTGTTTGGGAGATCAGATTCCAACTTATCTGTCCTTAAATTATATGGATGGAACATATGCAGTGAACACTTCAGGCATAAAAAGAAATGGCAAGAGATAAATTCAACAACAGTAGAGGTCAAAGTTGGCTAGGAATAGGATCAGGTCAACCTAAATAAAAAATACATCCTAATTCTATTGTGATCAGCTGAATCTAAGCCAGAACAAAATAAAAATCCCAATTTTCAGAATAACAGGTTGAGCCAATTCTTCTCAATTTTTAGTCTGATGTTCAAGATGGTACTGATTTACTTTGATCAAAGCAAATATTTAAGGTCTTAATTCTGGAACTTTCTCAGTTATTCTTTTGCTCACCAGCTTTGTCAAGGCAAAACAACAATAAGGAAATCACTGAACATCAATGGATGCAGGTGCTTAAATCTCCAGGAGAAGTCTGTGACTTTCTAAAACACTAAGCACACATATTAGGATAAATATGTATCTTCTGCTTGGTAAATAATTGTATCCGGTGCATGAATTTTCATTTATAATGATCTTCTAAAGACAAATCAACAGTAAATTCATTGTAGAAAGAACATGGAAAACTCAGCATACCTGTAATCCCCAGGTAATATGGGAACAATTTTTCGAACGGGCCATGTTATAGAATCTTCAATAGCATTCCGAATTGTGTCCTGTACCAAATTGTAAGCCCAGTTCATCAGAACTGCATCTCATCATAATTTAAAACATTAGAAGCTGAAGAATCAATGGCAAAATTCAATGCTAATAATACTTCTCTATGCAAAATATTGTCCATTATATTTTTATGAAATTCTGGCTCAAAAATGGTTGCTAATCTACATGATTGTTCGCTTCATTGTTGACAGATAGCACCCCTATTGACCTAGAAACATAACCCTCACTTTCCATTTTCAGAACTCGAACTAGATGAATGACCTTCTACTCCAACATAAAGATTTCAGTTTTTCCTTTTTAGTATGTGCTGAATTCTATATCTGGATATTGAACCTTTTCTGTTCTTATTAACTTTTCTATTGAAAAATGTTGTCCTTACATACTGAGCTGTGAGCTGCTCCATCAATTTAGAAAATTTAAGAGGTAGATTCACTAAGGTGCTGTAGACTTGCCAAGGGGACCTCCAACTGTATATATCAAAGCTAAGAAGAAAAGCATAAAACCACTGCATGTTGTAAAAGCAAACAATCACCTCAATAGCATCAGAAATCCCTGGTATTGTTGATATATCACCTCCAACAACTTTAAGTGTAAACGAAAGATCTTTCTGTAGGAGAAATCATACAAAGCAATCATGATATCGATATAAAAAAGTAGTAATTGCCTTTAGATATATTCATTTACAGATTCATAGCATTAGATTTAATTTGCTACAACATAGCTTACTCTTTTGAGCTTGTGTTTTTGCATCGGTTGTGAAAGGAGCAGAACTATCTAATCAAATATGATGCTGATAGTGTTAACAAGACTATTGCTACTAACCTTTTCTCTCAAGGAATAGGAAACAGCTCCAAAACAAGGAAACTGATCAACAAGTGGTTTGAAGATTAACCTGAAAACCCCAGTGAAGCCAATATTTTTTACCTAGACGAACAAGTTAAAACCAGGAGATGATAAGGAGTACCTTACATGAGGGACATAATATGAAAGATTTTTATACATAATGTGAAAGCTAAGAATACAACAAGCTCGACACATTTGATAATGAAAAGAACATACACATACACTTATCAGACGAGTATCATCACGCACATTCCCTCCCCTTTTCATACACATATCAAGCACTCAGAATAGTTGCCTAGATATAGAATTATTAGAGTTTAATGACAAGTGGGAAAACCAAATATTGATGAACATGTTTGATTGCTGCAAATTTGATTGACAGAACACAGTTTATATTGAGACAGGAACAGTTAAGTGCCAAGAAACGAACAAAGGTTCCTAGAAGTCAACTACTGATGAGTGTTTTTCTGACAGTGTTGGTGTAGTGCAACTGTGCTAACTCTTAACCGACAGAACGGGTTTTTATCAAATACATTCAACATGATAACTTAACAAGCAAGAAAGACTTTTGAGCATGAGCAGTAAGTAAGGATTACCTGCACAGGCAGGGCAACACCCAGTCTGGTGTTAATATTAAGCACAATATTTGGGTTACCATCCCACTGCAGTTCCAACTCCATGGTGATTCCTCCATCGCCACTTTCATTCTCAATGATGGAAACACCTAAAGAGGATTGACAATTTGGGCAACATTTCAAACTTCAGGAAATAAAATAAAACCAGCATCTTTGGTCTCACTAAGAGAATAATCACAAAAGCTATTCTCAATTCATTGACAGAAACATAAAACAATGTTGTAATTGAAAGAAATAACCTGTAAATTGTGGAGCTACCGTTCCAAGAGTCAACTTTGCAAACTTCATAGACGATAAGATAGCTGGTGTATATTGTTCAAGAATTGGCTCAACACTCGCTCTTATTAGCTCTGATGCTGCCTATGCCATAAGACCCAAGGGAAAAACATAAAACGCTTATCCCTACATATCTTTAAGTTGTAAAGAGGGAAAATTTTTTTTTGAAAAAGAAAATTTACCTGATCAACAGATGGCCATATCTTTTTAAGTTGCAGGTTAAGCCAAACCAACTGTATTTATAAAGAAACCAACATTAGTAGAGACTTGATGATAAGAACATGAGACAGAGAGAAGGAAAGAATTTGGATTTATGATGGATAACTCACCTTCTGGTGCTGAGAAAAGACAACCCAAGGTGGATAAAACTGAGGAGGTAGAATTTTTCTTGAATCCTGCACTGTCATCCTCGCAAATGAAGCAACCGTCTTTGCCTATCATATTGAACCATCAAAAACAGAGAGTACGATAACAGAGCTGATTGCTTCAGAGCCAAATGTACCATACAAAAAAATTACGTGCATGAACACATGCGAAATGTAATGTCCGTTTTCAAATGAAAGAAACCCACGGTAAAAAGCTGGATATTGATTTACATGAAAGGGAATTACCAGAAAAGATCGACGAGAGGATCTGATTTTCTCAAACCGAGCAAAAGCAACGATCAACCCAATGCCAATGGTGAGTCCAACCAACATACCAAAAAAGAAAGACATTTTCCGTTATTCTATCAAATTTTCAAACAACCCCAGAAAATAAGATAATGTATCCTGGAGAAATATATTGGTTTTCTGGGATTTTCATTTCCATGGCATTGTAAGAAACAGAGTTGTCCTGGTTGGAGCAGTGAGAGAGGAAGGAACAGCCAAAAACAATGAAGGATTTGGATCAGGATGCAGTTGGCTGCGGTGGAGAAAGAACGGAAAGGAGTGTGATTTAGTTTTTAGTAATGATTAAACAATTACTTGAAGATCAATTTATTGATCTTATTCTGATCTGGAAAGAAGAAAGCAATTTGTTCTCTTCTTTTGCCTTTCTTCTTGTTCTCGTGTCTATTTGCTTGCTCAATGTTTGAGTTTTACTTCTTTCTGTTGCTCTGTTTTGCAATTAGCCCCTCGAATACCCCATATTTATTATATTTTCCCTCTTCTTTTTTATTGAAGCCTTGTAGTAATAAATTTGAATGGCTTTATTCAGAATATACGTGACAAAAATTGAGTCAAATCCGAATAAATTTTGACTTGAATTTATGCTATTACAATCAATTACTCATTCGATTAACTAGAAACAGGGTAGGGCCATTTTTGCATCAAATTCACATGTTAAGGTGCCTTAGAAGCAAATATCAAAACATTGGGATTAATATGATTATTTTACAGTAACAAAAAGGCCCAGGCCCGAACTCAAATTTGAATTAAATTTAATTATTCATATTTTATTCAATCATACTTGATATGCAAATTTTATTATTAATGAAAATTAAATTCGTAAAATAAATTTGACTTATAAAAATATTAAAGTTAAAATTATATTTAAAATAAAAAAATTCATAAATATTACATAATTATAAAATTTATAAATAAAAATAAAATTAAACAAAAAAATATTTTTTATAATCGAGTTAAGATAATAAATATATTATAATTATCACTCAATCCTACTCTAACTTATGACGAGAAATAATTTTACTATGGATATTTTATCTAAATCTTATTATAAATACTTTAATTGTATTTAATTAACCAAATAATACAAAATATCCTATTCAAAATATCCATTACTATCTTAAAAATCACCCTTTACCTTGGTTAGTATCAGATTCTTGGCTTTTTGTTGTCATCATCAACCCGTAGGGGTGGCCCGACAAACCCAAACGGTAATACCCGCCAATGCCACGTGCTCATGGAGGTGACCCGACAACGATGGCAAAATTGGTCATTCCTGTGCCACTTGTCACCCTTAAATCAAAATTTCTCCTCTTTTGACGAGTAAGTCCTCCAAATATATTTGTTTTCCTTTCCATGCACGCCAAATTAAAAACTCATTCAAATGTAGAAATTTATTATCAAATAATCTTATCATATTTGTAAATTGTTTTTCCAACTTTTAAGATTATGTTTTACGCTATTGCCTGGGAGCCACCGGAGTTAAGGCATCCACTCAATTCCATGCTTTGATGTTACTCATTTGAATTAAATCTGTTTCCAACTGTTGATGGATCCCTTTCGTTAGAATAAAATGCAGTCTATAAAAGTGTGACTTATAAATTTAACAAATCAAAATCATAACGACATGATTTAAGATAAGACAAAATGTACAATAAAAATTATTAAAAATATATATTATATATATTTTTTAATCTAAACTTTTTATATACATAAGCATGTTAATTTTTTTTAAATTTTTACTTTTTAATAATTTAATCCTAAATCCGTCCTTGATTATAAGACACCATAATTAATCTTGAATCTGGCAATGCATCGTACCAGATTATAAAATACTCCTAAATCTCACTATTACTATTGGACCTCACCAAGACCTGGTGGCCATCGGACTATTCAAAGCCCTAAGCTCTACGATGAAGACCAAGCCCAAGGTGACAATGTCAGCCCATTTTCAGCGTAATTGCCACGGAGAGTATACAATCTGGGCATATAAAACCTTGGCTAATCTCGGGGTTTGGAATGACAAAGTGATAGATGAACTTAATTAACTATTTAGGTAAGTCAGAATTTGCATATATTCTCTTCAGCAATAACGCACCTGGCTCGACGCTCTTGCTCAGCATCTCCCACTTTTGCCTTCCTCACTTTAAAAAAAAAATTAGAGACTTTCGGAAAGAAGTGATTGGTCTATTAAAGACAGCCTGGCCATGTTACTTTGTTGTTCTTCCATATGTGCTTTAAGCATAGAATTGTTCTATTAACGTTAGGTACAACGATGATTTCTATCTTCTTCCATTTATTCCTTTTTCCATCTCAAATGCTCTAGAATTCTGGTTAGATTTGACATCAATCATACATATGAATGAATTATGCTTCTTTTACTTTTTATGGATTCTACCCTAAGTTCTGATGTTAATGTGAAGATAACATATTCCACTTATTTGATTGCCCCTTTTGTTTGTAAGTTTAATGTCGTGTCAACATTCTTAGGAATAACAATGGGTTAATTTTGAGGGATACGTACCTGATTATAAAATTTAATATCATTTTATTAGATATGATTAAAATTCTATTTCGTTTATTTAGTTAAAAATAATATGAGTACTTATTATAAAGTTGAACTCATGTTTTGTTTGAATCCATTTAAAGGATTATTTAATCTTACTTAAATATATAAGATAATACCAAATATTTATTTACATACTACTCAGGGTCATCTTTACAAAATTATATCAATTTGAAAAGTAAAGTCACGTTTTGAAACTTAATAAGTAAATTATTTTATATTAAAAATTAATTCCGAAGCAATATTTTTCATGCGTTACTAGAAGTCAGTGTGAGAATTTGTAGGATGAAAAATACAAATTTTAATGGCCAAAACAAATGCTTTGATTGCTATGGAGATTTTAGTGAACGTGAAGCAACTTGTTTATGACTTCATTTTCAAGTGAAATTTTGACCAAATTATGGCACTTTGCTGCTTTTCGCTTTCTCATGGAAAAAATATGAGGACTTTTTGGATCTGATTCTTTATATGGGTTTTCATTTTATCTACATTATAAAATTGTTTTAATAATTTTTATTTTTTATAATAAATATTTATATCATAAAAAAATTTAAAATTTTCATATAAAATATATTAAAATCAAAATTTTATCTTAATCTCTATAAAAATTAAAAATATATATAAATATTTGACGTTGACAGCGGTAGAATGATAATAAAGTCTGAAGTCAAATAGAAAAAGTAAAAAGTAAAAAACCATGGACGAATAAAAGCCATCATATTTTTTGTTTTTCTTTAATTCCAGAAAATTGGCAAAATTCTTCAGTAAAATTAAAAAAAAAAAAAAACTCTCCTCTCTCGGACACGAGACACGTGTTGGTCTCTCTGAAACTAATAAATTTGGCACCCGCGTCATCCTCGGCAGCATATTTAAAAGCTCCAGAGCCTCCCCGTTGGGCAACCATTCACAAAACCGTTTCTTCTGGATTTCTAGATTGTCGCTCTTCTTAGATTTTTACCACCAAAATGATCGTTTTGACTTGAAATATTTAAATCTTTTTACGTGCTTATAAATATATTTATATTTGAATCTTTGTTACACCGCCAGAGCCTCTGTAAATTCAGTCCGTTCTCTTTCTCTCTCTGTTTTTTTTTTCTTCTTTTTTTTTTTGCATTTTTGTATCGAAGAGATTAGGAATGGCGGGAAACGACTGGATAAACAGTTACCTGGAAGCGATCCTGGACGTTGGCCCGGGAATCGACGTTGCGAAATCGTCCTTGTTGCTGAGGGAGAGAGGTCATTTCAGTCCTACTCGTTACTTCGTTGAAGAGGTCATCACCGGCTTCGATGAGACCGATCTCCACCGTTCTTGGGTTCGAGTACGATCTCATTTTAACCCCTTTCGCTCTCTTTCACTTTTGAACCTCTTGTTGTTTGGCCTCTCTCTGTTTTCTTTTTTTTTCCCGTTTGATTGAATTTTGGAAATCTTCAACCGTTTATTACTTTAAGTGTAATTGGTTACTCGGTTATCGTGGATAGGCCGCGGCGACGAGGGGTCCCAAGGAGAGGAACACGAGACTGGAGAACATGTGCTGGAGGATATGGAATTTGGCTCGAAAGAAGAAGCAGGTCTTTTTTTCCCCCTCTTCTTGCATGCTTGTGCGCTACTTTGGTTTGAATTTGACAGCCAGGGTACTAATTAGAATGAACTGAATTAACAATTTCAAATCAGTGTCACCTCAAAAAGATTTTTTTTTCCCTTTTTGGTGTATATTAAAGCTTTTAGTTACGGCAGATTAAAAGAAAAAGAGCCTACTTTTCCTGTGCTGGATTTGCAGTTAACTGATCAATGGAATATAAAAGTGAAATTTCGTTTCTTCTAACTTCTAATTACTTAAAATTGTCTTTTTTTTTTTTTTTTTTTGTGCTCCGTGATGGCGTTCTACTATGCCTTCACAACCAACAATGCCATAGTTGCTTGTCTTTGAGGATCATGCAACATTTTTGGTGTGTTTCTCAGTTTACTTCAGTAATTTCTGAGTTAACTGCCATAGTTCTGAGGATACAGCATGTCTTGGCCTTTCTCTTCCTGTAATTTAGGCTATGAATTAAGATTTTATCATTGCTAATTCCGGTTTATATGAGCTATGCAGATTGAACAAGTTATGTCTACATGTTACTTTGGATCTCTAGAACAGTTGCATTGATTCTATTGTAGCTTCCTTATCCTCGTTGGTTTGATTTATAATGAACTTTTATAGAGTATCACTATGTACATTAGAATGTTAATTTCTTCCAGTCAAATTTGTGGCTTGCCTGTGACTTCAGTTTTGTCTTGCTTTTCCTTTTTTTTTTTTTTTTTTCCAGCTCGAAGGAGAGGAAGCTCAACGCAAAGTTAAATGTCGCCTTGAACGTGAAAGAGGCCGCAAAGAGGCCACTGCTGATATGTCTGAAGACCTATCAGAAGGAGAGAAAGGAGATATACCTGGTGATGTTTCAGCTCATGGTGATAGTATGAGGGAAAGAATGCCTAGAATAAGTTCTGTTGACATGATGGAGGACTGGGCTAATCAGCTGAAAGAAAAGAAGCTCTATATCGTGTTGATAAGGTATGCTCTGCACTACTATATGACCTGACATGTTACAGCTGTTATTGAGAGAATCATATTTTCAATGTGGTCTTTATCTGTTATATTGACACAATTTTTAGATATTGTTTCTCAGAGATTCATGATGAAATGTAGTTCTTTCTAACCAGCAGCCTTCCTGCAGTCTTCATGGCTTGATAAGGGGTGAAAACATGGAACTTGGTCGTGATTCTGATACAGGCGGCCAGGTAATTTTTTTTCACCTCTTTAAGATTCTGTTATTGGGGTTTGTATCTTGAGAGTGCTTATTTTTGTCATTCATTTCGATGATGGAAAATTACCCTGGTAACTCATTGGGAAAATCGGATACTGTGTTCTAAATAGGTTAAATATGTAGTAGAACTTGCTAGGGCCTTGGGCACAATGCCAGGAGTTTATCGGGTTGATTTGCTGACAAGACAAGTGTCAGCTCCAGATGTGGATTGGAGTTATGCCGAACCAACAGAGATGCTTGGTCCAAGAACTACAGAGAACTCGATGCAGGATCTTGGTGAGAGTGGTGGTGCTTATATTATTCGCATACCATTTGGCCCAAAAGATAAATATATACCGAAAGAACTTCTTTGGCCTCATATTCCTGAGTTTGTTGATTGTGCACTTAGTCACATTCGACAGATGTCCAAAGTTCTGGGTGAGCAAATTGGTGGTGGGCAACCAGTCTGGCCTGTTGCCATTCACGGACATTATGCAGATGCTGGTGACTCTGCTGCTCTTCTATCTGGAGCTCTAAACGTGCCAATGCTTTTTACTGGCCACTCACTTGGTCGGGATAAGCTGGAACAGCTTATGAAACAGGGACGACAATCAAGGGATGAAATAAATACGACCTACAAAATCATGCGGCGGATAGAGGCTGAGGAGTTATCTCTTGATGCCTCTGAAATTGTTATAACTAGCACTAGACAGGAGATAGAAGAGCAGTGGCGCCTTTATGATGGCTTTGATCCAATATTGGAGCGCAAACTTAGAGCAAGGATCAGAAGGGGTGTCAGCTGTCATGGGAGGTTTATGCCCCGTATGGTTGTAAGTATCAAGATATTATTTGTGACTTATTATTCTTGCTTACTTTCTAATCGGACATGAAGTCTGATATTGTTGTTTTAACTCCTTCATTTCAGTTGTTCTTTCTTTTATTTGCTCTGTTTCTGTATATCTTATGTTGCTAAGATGATTTTTAGGTAATTCCTCCTGGAATGGAGTTTCATCATATTGTTCTGCATGATGGAGACATGGATGGCGATACAGAACGAAATGAAGAAGATACTACTTCTCCTGACCCACCAATTTGGTCTGAGGTTATAACTATATTCTTTTGTTTGATGATCCAATCACTTCACTGACCTTTCTTTTGATTGATATACTCCGATAATATGTTAGTAACATATTGTTATTGAAGCAGTGGTCTGATAATAGTAGTGACCTGCCAATTTAAAAATTTGCAGATAATGCGTTTCTTTTCCAATCCTCGCAAACCAATGATTCTTGCCCTTGCTCGGCCAGACCCTAAAAAGAATATTACAACCTTAGTCAAAGCATTTGGAGAATGCCGGCCTTTAAGGGAGCTTGCTAATCTTGTATGTCCATGCCGTTGAACTGAACTTGCCTAGTAAAATTTGGTTGTGCTGATCTATAAAAATGGCGTTCTGAGTCTTCTTTTTCATATATTAGTTTTATGTCAGTGATCTTACTTTTTCATGCTGTTGCAGACATTAGTAATGGGAAACCGTGATAACATTGATGAAATGTCTGGCACAAATGCATCTGTGCTTCTCTCTATTCTTAAACTGATTGATAAGTATGATCTTTATGGCCAAGTAGCATATCCTAAGCACCACAAGCAGCGTGAAGTTCCTGACATTTACCGTCTAGCAGCAAGAACAAAGGTACAGCTGTTGTTAGCTGGTGAATTTTTTTTTAATTTAAGAGGTTATGGTTTTCTTTTCTTTTCTTTTTTTAATAGAAGAGTGGATTTTGGATTTAGGTACATGATTTTATGACTTGTGGGTGATCGAATGGACTGTGTCATGTTAACTTACTTTAATTATCTTGTATATTAATATAGCTTTTGATTAAGTCAGTAAGCCATCCTTCCTCCGCTGTTGCCTGTTGACTCTCTCAGTTCATTTCACGGTGCACAAAATTATGATGAGGGATCATTTACCAGGAGAAAGAAAATATTTTCCTCAAAATTTCTCTAATGTATTTGTTAATTGAGTTTTTGACTTCTTATTCTAACTCTTTCTCCTTAACTTTTCACAGGGTGTTTTCATTAATCCAGCTTTCATTGAGCCATTTGGTCTTACTTTAATTGAGGTGCTTACTTATTTGCTATAGCTATACTCGTGTATTTCAGATTTTTACATTTTAGAAGCTCTAACATGAGCTCTTCTGTGAACAGGCAGCGGCACATGGTTTGCCTATTGTTGCCACAAAAAATGGGGGTCCTGTTGACATTCATAGGGTATGTCCATCACCTTTATGAATTGTATCTTATAAGGGTTTTCTCACCTGTATATTGGAACTGTAGCCAGTTTGATGTTCTAAACAAGCTCATTGATACTAACAATGAATTATTGCAGGTTCTTGACAATGGTCTATTAGTTGATCCCCATGATCAGCAGTCTATTGCTGATGCCCTTCTGAAACTTGTTTCAGATAAGCAACTATGGGCAAGATGCAGACAGAATGGACTGAAAAATATTCATCTATTTTCTTGGCCAGAGCACTGTAAGACATATTTGTCTCGGATAGCCATGTGCAAGCCAAGGCAGCCTCAGTGGCAGAGAAGGGATGTTGCATTTGAAAATCCTGAACCAAATTCACCTGGTGATTCTTTGAGAGACATACAAGATTTATCTTTAAACTTGAAGCTTTCACTAGATGGTGAAAAGAGTGAAGGGAATGGAACTATTGATAATTCTTTGGATGTTGAAGACTCTGCTGATGGAAAAAGCATCTTGGAGAATGCTGTTCTAAAGTTGTCCAAGGGTGCTATAGGAGGTGCAGAAAAGGCTAGTTTAATGGAGAAAGCAGACCCAAATGTTGGTGGTAGTAGGTTTCCTGGAATGATGATGAGGAAAAACATTTTCGTAATAGCAGTGGATTGTGATTCAATCTCGGATATTCCTAAAATAATTAGGACAATTAAGGAGGCAGCAGGGAAAGCGAATCATGTAGGGTTTATACTATCAACATCCTTGTCAATATCTGATGTGCACACTCTTCTAATCTCAGGAAGCATAAGCCCGTTGGATTTTGATGCTTTTATCTGTAATAGTGGTAGTGATTTGTACTATCCATCTCCAAGCTCGGAGGGTCCTGGGCTTCCCTTCACGGCAGACTTGGATTATCAATCACACATTGAATACCGTTGGGGTGGAGAAGGTTTAAGGAAAACTTTGGTTCGATGGGCTGCTTCTGTTAATGAGAAAAAAGGACAAATTGTTACAGAAGATGAATCACGATCGACTGCCCACTGTTATGCATTCAAAGTGAAAGACCTTGAATTGGTAATTTCTTTTCCTTTCTGTGTTTCTGTGCGATATCCACTGTATGAGCTTTCCTCTCCTCTCGGTTTTTCAGTTTTATTGGAATTTTAGGGAGTCCAGTTTTCACTTCCTTTAACTTCTCAAATCTCCTCTAATGCTTGTTTCCTTTTCACAGGTTCCTCCAGTTAAGGAGCTTCGGAAGTTGATGAGAATTCAGGCTCTTAGATGCCATGTAATTTATTGTCAAAATGGCACCACACTGAATGTAATCCCTGTTTTGGCTTCTCGAGCTCAAGCTTTAAGGTATTCCTGCTGAAGTTGTTCATGTTTCTTCATGTAGCTATTTTGTTTCTATCTCTGCTCGAGAAGCTTCTGTTTATTCTACCATTCCATCATTCATGTTTCACTTTCAGATGGCCCATCAGGTATTGAATTGATTAGTTAATTAACAAAATGACATGCTCTCCTTCAGGTACTTGTACATTCGTTGGGGCATGGAGTTATCAAATGTCATCGTCTTTGCCGGAGAATGCGGGGACACAGATTATGAAGGCTTGCTCGGAGGAGTCCATAAAACTGTCATATTCAAGGGAATTGGGAACAGTGCTCTTAAGCTTCACTCAAACAGAAGCTTCCCTCTAGAACATGTCCTGCCATTTGACAGTCCCAATATCCTTCAAGCTGAAGGATGCAGCTGTGAGGACGTAAGGGCATCATTGGGAAAACTAGGGGTTATCAAGGAATAGGCAATCTACTGCTGTTCCATTACTCTTCCATTCGAGTGTACAACCTATAGCTTCTTTTTGGATAAGTAGTGGGCAGACCTCTCTGATGTCTGCCTGTATTACAATAAGGTATGGATCCTGACTTGACCATAAAGCCACTTGATTAGCTCACTACACTTCCTTTGTCTCCCTTCCCATACCAAAGACATGCAAAACCGTTTTTACTTCGAATACTGTTCAATTGGTATACAACCAAATGATTGAGTTGCACACTTGAGCATTAGACTCAATTGATTGGTGCATAATCTATTGCTCAGATAGTAAGATTTCGATCTCTTTCCCCTTATCGAGTCCAAAGAAAAGGGGTTTAATTCGTTTGTTGGTAATGTTTTCTTCTAGTAAAATAATAACTTTTCTTGTGAATAAATAATTTTTCCCACATAACTTAGCATTTCCCATTGCCAGGATCCTGGGACTGATAATAATCAGCAGGAAAACAGATATATATATATATATATATATATATATTTCTAAAATTAAAAATCAATAATTATCTTTAAAATTTCCGATTACATATCCATCCAAATTTTATCCTAATCCTAATTACTACATTGTGATTGACCACTCTCTTTTCTTCTAATTATCAGATTAAAATATTCAATATACAAATGGGCTTGATAAGAAATTAAATTTCCCATTTACTTTATAAATTACTATTAACTTTTTAGAACTTATTATTAAAAAGTAAAAATTAAACACTCCCTTCTTGCCCCTCCTTTTTTATTCTTGATTGATTTTTTGATTAAACAAATTTAATTATAATCATTTATTTCTAAAATATTATAAAGAATTAAAAATTTTGTAAATTTTATTATTTAAAATTATAATTTTATCATTACTAAAATAAGGATCAAAATTGAATTTATTTAACAAAAAAGTAAATAACAGACAAACATAAAGAAAAGCCGACGAAAATAATAAATTTTAACAAAAAAATATATTTTTTAGTATTACCTTCTTATATACGCACATGATAACTATATAATGGATTAAAATGTTCCTGAGAAATATCAGATAGGGCACAGCTGAACATGCACGTAAATTTCTAACAGCAGATGCCTTTTTATTGTTACGTGAAAGAGGTAAAAAGAGCCCATAGGCCCACTTGTTGTCAAACCCTAAGGTATGGGGGTCATGGACTTTTGAGGTATTGAAAATTTAAGTATCGAGAATCTCCCAAGTTTCCCTCTCGGACAGACACAGCAAATCAAGATAAGAGGTTTGGTTTGTTGTTTAAAGGAGTGAAAGGAGTGTCAGTGATTCACTAAATCTCTACTTCCTTCATAAACCCTCTATATCACAGGCATAAGATGAGGACGCTGCAGTGAAATCGTTTCCCAATGGGTGACTTTAGTTGCACCGCCCCATTTTTACTATACCCTTCGATCTTTCTGATTCTCTTGTTCTCTGCCATCAATCACAGCTTCCATTTCTATCATTTTCCTTCTGTTATCACGTCCAATCATACCAAGATTTCCCGAGAAAATCATTCCGAAATCTTAGTCTCTCCTTCTTTAAGCCCTGCTATAGATTTTTATAATGGAAGCTTTGCCAGCAGTGGTGTAAGCTGACATAATGATGCTTTCCTTTTATTTTTTTTTTTTGGTGGGATTTAGTGTTTTTTTGACTTTTGGGTCGTTTTATTTTGTGTTAACAGGTTGAAAACAAGAGCCGGTTTGAGATTTTGGAAGAAGGGTTGGCGAGGGCAAGAGCGGCCATACGAGCTGCATCTCGGTTTCGGAGGTCTACTTCGACCAGGACGGAGAGTTTTGTTCCCAAGGGATCTGTTTACAGAAACCCTTACGCATTTCATCAGTTAAGAGACTTTTCTCAATCTTTTTTTTTTCTTCTTCTTCTTGACGTAGTCTGGCTTTTGAACCTAAGTTTTTGAGCCATTTGAAGAAGAACCAAACGTAAAGGGCCTTGCAGCTTTACTGCATATGAATGGTATAGGAAGAGAATGGGGACAAAATTTTCCTTTTTTTCGTCTTTTTATCAGTTAAAAGATTTTGCTTTTTTGGGGAAAAAGTTCAGTCGAAGACTTCAGTTCTTGCATTGGAATAACGTACTATGTTTTTAGACCATTCCAAAAGAAAAAAATTGGTTACGATCGGACTCTTTACAAGCTAGAATGCAAGGTAAACCATGTAACGAGTAACAATTTCTTAATGAACAGGTTTTCCAGGATCTAATCCCTTAGTTTCTTGCTCAATAAAAATTCTTTATTTAAGCACAAGGTCATCAATTTGGAGGAGTAGAAAGTCAAAAATGAATGACCAAGATCACCGCATAGCCATAGATTTAGAGCTATATATATGTGGTAGGGTGAGGGGGTAGGATAGCATAACACAAATATGGTGAACCAGACAATTTGCCAAGAGTTTTTGCCCTTTTTGTGATTTGCACACAAACCCTAGTCCTGGTTCTCATCTACGCCAACCAGCAACATTTGCAGTGAATTAAGTATGAATCTGCTTGATAGTAATAAAAGATTTGATTCATAACTTTGTACGTACCTCAATAAATAAGTTCGTTACTCACCTTGGGTGTCACAATCTCTAGATTCTTTCCTACCCCATGGCCTATCCATTTCGAGATGGTCCCCGATTTCTAAATTTAAAGATGGTTTGCAGAATTGACATTATCGATTTGATTTACAGCGAATTGAAACTTTATGTCGATCTATTCTCTCTGTTGATGCATGTTGCAGGAGCCACATTGAGATGCAGAAGCGATTCAGAGTGTGGCCATACAGGGAAGGAGATCCGCCCCTTTTTCACAAAGGTCCATTGAATTCTATATACTCTATCGAAGGGCATTTCATTGATGAATTCGATAGCGGAAATTCACCATTTTTGGCTCGCCACCCTGACGAGGCCCTTGTGTATTTCCTCCCCGTCAGCGTCGTGAATATCATAGAGTATGTTTACAGGCCTTACATCGATTATTCTCGTAAGCGCCTGCAGAACATCGTTAAGGACTACATCGACGTAGTTTCAACCAGGTATCCCTACTGGAACAGGAGCAACGGAGCCGATCATTTTCTGATTTCTTGCCATGATTGGGTAATGTTTCTGTTCGCCAAGGGGTTTCATTTTCCGTCTAGTTTATGTTAAATGGAGTCATTTGCCACGACGAGTCTCTAATTTTTCTATCCACATGTCTGTAACATATTTCAGGCACCGGATGTTTCAGCTGCCGATCCAAAGCTATTCAAGCATTTCATCAGAGTTCTCTGCAATGCCAACTCATCGGAAGGATTCCAACCCGCAAGAGACGTTTCATTGCCGGAAATGCTCCTTCACT
The DNA here is from genome assembly GCF_053813885.1 of Theobroma cacao. Lineage (NCBI taxonomy): Eukaryota > Viridiplantae > Streptophyta > Magnoliopsida > Malvales > Malvaceae > Theobroma > Theobroma cacao. The sequence continues at coordinate 1,208,264 of NC_142647.1, forward strand.
ACGGGATGCTAGGACAGCCTCAACAGGGCCAACCCCCAAACAGCCGTCCAATCCTAGCCTTCTTCGCCGGCGGCGAGCATGGGTTTGTAAGAAAAATACTATTCAAATATTGGAAGGAGAAAGACGATGATGTTCGCGTGTATGAATACCTTCCCAAGACCCTAAACTACACTCAGCTAATGGGTCAAACTAAGTTCTGCCTGTGCCCCAGCGGATACGAAGTTGCAAGTCCCAGGGTGGTTGAGTCCATACATTCCGGCTGCGTTCCGGTGATAATTTCGGACAACTACGTACTACCCTTCAGCGATGTTCTAGATTGGAGGAAATTTTCCGTTCACGTTCCGATCGCCAAAATCCCCGAAATCAAAACAATTCTGCAAGGAATCCCTGTCGATGAATACCTGAGAAAACAAAGGAGAGTGCTCCAAGTGCAACGACATTTTGTGCTGAATCGGCCTGCCAAACCCTATGATATAATGCACATGGTGATGCATTCGGTGTGGCTCAGGAGGCTTAATCGAGGGTTGTCACTACAATGAATATTGTTTTGTGCACGCATGTAACAAATTAATGTATACGTGATTCCATATATATGCAGTTCATCTAATAATCTTACAAACTCTTTTATTAAATTCGAAATAAACAAAGTAGAGATATTTTATGTATCACGATATAATGAAATAAATTTTGATAATGTTTGTATTTTTTTTTTAAAGTTCAAATGCAATTTATTTTTGACATGTGTTTTATATAATAGAACTTAATATTAAAACTCCATTTAAATATTGTATTTTTGTATAATTCATTTAAAATAATTAAAATTCATTGTATTTCGATTAAAAGTGTTCATGGATCAAGTTGAACTCAATTGTACTTTTAAGAGTTAAACTTGAATTCAATCCACCTATTTAAATTTAATATATTAATAAATATTTTTAAAATTAAAATTAAATAAAAATATTAATTATTAATATAGTAATATCTCGAATCAATTCGGATTCAACTCTTAAAAAATTATATCCAAATTCGGCCAGTGGACAGGTCTATTCTGAATCCGGACATGAGTAAAATCCGGAAGGAAGGAAAAGGTAACGTAAATTTGGCAATAGTTTTTTACCGGTCCAATTTTGGAGGGAAAATACTAACCAAGTTTAATTAGCCTCGTTATTTAATCAACATTTCATGGGCAAAAGTGTAATTTTATAACACAGTCACACACTCCCCTCCTCCAGTGCTAAATCTAACGGGGTATTTAAGACAGGAAAATGAAGCCAGCCAAACCATCTCTTCTCAGTTCACTTTGCAAGAAACCGTCGTTTTCCCTCGCTTTCTCCTTTCACAATTTTCTCGAGAAAAAGGAATCACACTGGCCAAACGCACTGTTTTTCCTCATTCAAATTAAAGTAAGAGCTTAATTTCCCTAGATGGAGAGTTGCTATCGATATTCAGTGGCCGTTTTCTCTTGGCTATGTGTTTTCTCGATCCTCGTGGTTTTCTTTATCTCTGCTCAATTCAACTCCTTCGTGAGCTTCTCTGCTTCGAAGCTTGAATCACCAGAACCGAAACTTGAGTTGCAGAGAATCGTTTCTACTCCTGATCAAATCAGAGCCGTTAGTTTCAGCGAATCAACTGATCATCAGCACATCAACCGACCTAGAAACACCACCGTCATAGTAAAACTCTCTCTCTCTCTCTCTGTGTAACAGATTGAGAAATAATTAAAACCGTTATTTAATACCGTGAATCTTTAAGGATACGATCATATTTTTTACCTTATGTTTTGCTTTTCTTTCCATTTTTAATTTCGATATTGTTCTGATTTTTCTCTTCTTCTTTCTTTTACCATAAATGCTGATCAATGCGATTCATCGTATGTTGCTAGTTCCAGAGAAAAAGGAAGAAACCGAGTAGAGAACAAGTGTTAGAGCAAGGACTAGCTAGAGCTCGAGCTTCGATTCGCTCTGCGGCTACAGCTCGAAACGTCACGGTAACTTTCGAGAACGACGATGACGTTCCCGTCGGCGATGTCTATCGTAACCCAAGCGCGTTTTATGAGTAAGAACTAACTAATTTCTTCGTTTCTTTAAGCATAAAAAAATGGAAAATGGAAATAGAAAAGGAATCAATCAATTAGTGCTACGTAATTATTATTTAAAGTTTTAAAAGGAGGTTTGGAACTGCTTTTCTTCTAAGGTATTTAGCAAACTACAGAGAGAGATATAGACATATTTCGGCCAGCTTTATTTCTGTGTAATGGAAAGGATTGGAGAGATTTTGATTTTGAGAAGTTGTTTTCTTCTGACTGAAGATAAAGGGGGGCACTGAAAATGAATTGAACAATTGCGCACTCGCAATGCACTCATTTCTCCCTCACAGTTCACACTCAACACCGTATTATCATAGCCACTGAAAAAGCGGCGCTTCCACTTATAGTGTAGTAAGATGGACGGTTTATTTTAAGCACTGTTCAGTGTTGACGTTCTTTTTTTGCTGAATGGGGTACTTACTCTTGAGGTAAATAGACCAAAATAGTCCTTACCCTTTGACAAAGATAGCTGCTAGTCCAAGAATAAAAATTCTCTAGTGGATCCACTTAAGTGTCTCGTTTAGTCTTTTTCTTCATATATAATATTACGTTACAGGTTCAGTCTTATAATATCAACTAAAATCTTTTCAACTCAACCTTAAATCTTAATTACAGAAACAAATAATCTAGTAGTAAGGATGACTTACTTAAGACTTGGCTCAAAATTATTAAAAGGATATCAAATAAGGTTAGAAAATGTGTGTGTGTGTGTGTGTTGGTGTTGGTGTTGGTGGGATATGCAGAGTAATAATGTGAAATGACTTAGAGCTGGGTTTAAAAGTGATGGGGTTGAGACGGTGGTCCAATAAAACCAAAAAAACTCAATTTACTTGTTGAAATTATTACTCCACATGTGAGAATAACATACACTAGAGTGCTTTGGTGTCGTTATTGATAGTTAAGTGGGTGCAAAGACGACGTGGAGAAGCCTCAAAATGCTCTTAAATCAATCATATTATACTAGTTGAAGTCATTGAACGAGTGAGATTTCACATAAAAATCTTATGTTGTCTTTAATCAGTCATTTTATTTTTCTAAGTATATACTCATTAAGCTCAAGACCTAGAATTACTAGCATTTCATTATGCATTTCGATGTTTATGCAACATCTTGATGATGATATTGATAGTGTTCTTAGACTATTCTAGGATACAATAATCAGTTGTTAATTCTCGGCAAAGGGTGCCCAAATCACTTGAAATTACACTTGACACCAATTTTATGTTCAATCATTACAGTAGCTATGTGGAGATGGAGAGGAGATTCAAAGTCTACGTGTACACAGAAGGGGAACTGCCGATTGTCCACGATGGGCCATGCAAGGAAATATACACGATAGAAGGAAGATTCATACACGAGATGGAGCACGGGGCTAAGAGGTTCCGGACAAACGATCCTGGACATGCTCACGTTTACTTCATGCCCTTCAGCGTGACCTGGATGGTCAAGTATATTTACAAGCCGCTGAGTTACAACGTTAGTCCTCTTAAGCAATTTGTTTCTGATTACGTCAAAGTGGTATCCACCAAGTACCCATTTTGGAATCGAACTCATGGCGCTGATCACTTCATGCTTGCCTGTCATGATTGGGTGAGTTTCTCTTTCCCCCAACTTTTCCTTCTTTTTCTTCTTATCTTTCTCTTTTCCCATCAACCTCTTGGCTTTACCTCTTTGTTTCGCTTTGAGTAAGTGGCTAAATAATGCCATTTCCACCTCAATGTTAATGATCAAGTAATTGAGTTGAAAATAAGATGGAAATGTTAATTTGAACTTCATTTTTCTTTGCTTTTTATTGCAGGGCCCTCATGCTTCACAAGGCAACTCACACCTCTACACAAATTCCATTCGGGTCTTGTGCAATGCCAACACGTCCGAAGGCTTCAACCCACAAAAGGACGTAAGCCTTCCCGAAATCCACCTAAACGGTGGCTTCTTATCCCCCAAACTCCTCCACCCACCTCTCCCCAACGCTTCTCGACCCCATCTCTCTTTCTTCGCAGGCGGACTTCACGGCCCAATCCGCCCATTCCTCCTCCAACATTGGAAAGGCCGCGACGATGAGATGCAGGTTTTCGAATACCTCCCGAAAGACAAAGACTATTACTCATACATGCTCCAATCCAAGTTTTGCTTATGTCCAAGCGGGTATGAAGTTGCCAGCCCGAGGATCGTCGAGGCTATATACTCCGAATGCGTACCGGTGATCCTGTCGGAGCACTATGTTTTGCCGTTCAGCGATGTGTTGCGGTGGGAGGCTTTCTCGGTACAGGTGGAGACGACGGCGATTCCCAGATTGAAGGAGATTTTGTTGGGAATTCCAGAAGAGAAATATCGGAAACTTCAGGAAGGTGTGAGGGCTGTGCGGAGACATTTCATGTTGAACCAACCTTCCAAGAGATTTGATATGTTCCACATGATACTGCATTCTGTATGGCTTAGGAGAATTAATGCAAGACTGGGATAGATCTCATGGTTATTTTCATAATATTATATACGATAAAATCCAACAAAAAAAAAAGAAAAACATGTTCATATGGTTTGTTATAGGAAGAAAATATACGAGATTAATTATGTTTTTTCTTTTTTTGGGTCCTCTAACCTCGTGTAATGCTTAAAGAAAAATCTGTAATTTTTATTTATTTATGAATAAAAATTCATATTTATAATTAACATATTACGTTGGTTACGAGTTAACTCAAATTAAAAATACAAAATTAAGGAGATTAGATAGAGTAAAACTAATGCTATTTTTAAGAACATTAATTCTTGTCTTTCATTTTGTTATCTTTTAATCATAAAAATATCAATAAAATTAAATTATCTGCATGCTATGTTGAAAGAAGTGATTATATAAAGTGCAAGGATTGAACCTCAAGCAAACATACATTATCACTTGCCATTACATAGGATTATGATTTTTTTTTCTTTTTTTTTTTAAGGTAAATGGTTTCTGATTGGGTTGATCCAATGGAAAGGTCCGGCCCATGATCAGCCCATTTATACTGTACGGAACAGGCTGGTACAAAAATCTGGCCCTTCTACATGGGCCATGTACTCCAAAATATCTCAAATGTCATGCAAAACAAACCGAAAAATAAAATTTTTTTTATATAAGAGTAAAGTTAATACACGAAATTTACTAAATGTATAAATGTAAAATTATATAAAAAAAATACCAAATAGAATATCAACTAGAGAGAATTTTTTTTAAAGAGAATATTCATTTAATTTACTACGTACAAGCCTAGAATCAAAGAATTCAAAACATGGAAATATTGTGTATTTTTTTTTTATATACAAAACCACCGTTTTCCAAAGAAACAGTCCAATTTGCATATACATGGCTATACAAATTTGTTGAATCCTTTTACTTCATTTACATTCCTAGCTAGGAGTGTAAGAATGAGCCTGTCTTTGTTTTCTTTGTTTAACTGCCTACGTATATTTACAAGGGTTTTTCACTTGATAGGAATAAAGTTGTGAGAGAAGCGTTCGATTTGAGACTTGAGAACGTCTCCAAGAGAGAACAGGCCAGGTGATGGCCTCGGGGAGGAGGACGAAGAAGCTCTCGGTCGTCTGATGGTATCATTCTTCACTTCAAGGTCTATCACGTCCATCTCTTTCTTCACTGACTCCACGAAGTCCATGTCGACGTCGACCTCGTTCCCCGATATGTCTCTCACGTAGAAAGCGTTCACTGCTTTTTCTCCTTGGGTTTCTACATCTGCTCTAACCACTGTGAGACCGTTCTCCCTCAGAAGCCGAGTTATATCCGACAGAAGCCCTACCCTGTTCTCTGCACTCAGCTCGACTCGAACTCCCTGCCATGATGCAACCGATTGGTGAGGAGAAATGGTAGAGAGTGAAACGTTTGGTTTGGTTTGGTTTGTTTTTCAGTGACAGCTTTACCTCGCAAACCCGGCGTTCTATAGCTGCTTCCAAGCATTTTATAACTCTATCTTTTTCGCCCTCTGTACTCAAAGCATATCCGTCTACATGTCTTATGAAGTATTCCTGAATTTCCATAACAAATAAGTATAAAAGAAGGAACAAACATAAATGGAAATTGAGTGGTAGATACAAACCTGGAATGATCTACCTTCACGAGAAGTAATGGAAGCATGGAAGATCACGTATTCCATATCAATAAGCGTACACACCGTGTCGAACATGAGCCTTGGCCTGTCTTTACATTCTATGCTCACGATGGAGTACCATTTCTCGTGACAATTCTCAATGGAGACCACGGTCTTTCTTCCCTCTTCGTCACCGTCTGACCCTGGTGGCGGTGGTGATGTGCTCATTGGCTCAAACGGGGGCCCGTCGAAGTCCCCAACTGAAAGCATAAGCTGATGTAACCTGCGTTCCACATCAGCCATGTTGGTGCCTTCGACGAACTCAGCAGTCTTCACTTCTTGTGGGCTGGTCGTGTCGAACCCACTTTGTATTGGTGTAGTGGTGGCTCGAAGCACGGTGGTGAGGTGGTCCTCGATGGTGGCAAGGCGGTGGGGATCATAGATTGGGGTGTCAGTGGACTGATCGGAGATGTAAGCTACGCAAGCCAAACGAGCATTGTGGCTCCACGCATGTGCCTCCACAACGTTACAGTGGAGGTCAGCTAGGGCAGCCGATATCTCGGAAAAGAGACCTGGCCGATCTGTTCCACTCATTTCTATAGCGGTGTGCTCACTTGGTTGCTCGCAGTTGAAAACGTCATTGCTGCAGGCCTTGGCCTTGACAGTGTTTTCGCTTTCCCTAACTGTACCTAAGGCCTGAAGTCATCAAATTAAATTTTCATGTGAATCCCTCCATTATGGAAATAGGTTCAGAATTTGCAGGCATTGGAACCCAACAATATTCACCTGCTGGATATAGTTAATCACATTCTGATCTTTAAGTTTGTTTCCGTGCTCATCTTTAACATGAAATACTGCAAACAAAAGAAAGAAACAATCAGCCCCCATGTCAGAAAGTTGAAACACAATGAGATTCAATGAAAATTAAGTGGTTTACCATCCATGAACCAGCCAGCGTCAGAGGAAATGTAGCTCTTTAAGATGGTGAGGTTCATGTTTGTCAACACTTGCACCACTTCCAGGAGGATGCCTTGCTTGTTCACGCTATCTACCTGCGCCATGATCAGAAAAATCATTAATTCTTGTTAACTTTATCCCACCGTATAGCTAGGAACTCGCTTTTTGTTCGCCGTTACCTTGATCACGGTGCAATCCTCCATGCTTTCGTTGTCAATGCAAACTCTACAGCTGCAAAGGGAGAGCGAAGGTATAGGGTTCATCAGAGGGACATGAAGTTTTCCAATAACGATCACAGGAGGGGATACCTTAATCATTTTAAAATGCTTAAAAGGATTACTTACGGGGGACCATATATCCTCTCTGGGAGATTATCAAATTCAGGATCAAAGTAAGGCCAACAAACCTTCATCATGCTGCAAATTACATTGAAAATCATCAAAAACCAATACAATCTTGAAATTACTTCCATTCGGGATCATCTTTGTGCATTGTATACCATTCAACAAGCTTTGAAATGGATCGAATATTGATATATATATATATATATATATATCATATCTTAAAATACATAAAAACAAGAAGAAGAGCAGAACAGCTTACACAGATGTAACAATGTAGTGAGGGAAAACGAAAACCCAAGCTGATAACCAACCCAGCAATGCCCAGAAGAGAGAGAAGGAATCAAGATGATGTCAGTCTCTCTCTCTCTCTCTCTCTTGAAGAAGAAGAAGAAGAAAAAGAGGAAACAAGAATACCAACAGAAAAGAAAACAGGTTTGGTGTCACAAATAAATGGGAGGAGAAATACAGGTAAGAGAGAAAAGAGGAGGCATAGCGGGGGAGATGAGTGTTTGATTGCTGTTTCTTAGGTTTGTGTGATTGGGAGTACGATTAGCTTAAATAGAATGTCAAAACTTAAAACCGTGTGGAGGAGATTGCTTTAAAGACTAGTTTGCGTTCAGAGGGACACGTACCAAAAGTCAAATACATTTATCGGCCACGTTTTGCTTTCATTTTCATCATGCATCACATGCCGTATCCTAGGTCTCTGCCTCCTTCATCCTAGGATTTCGGAAGCTTAGAACGAGCCAGTCTTCCTGTCAATCAGAGAAGTGTCCTAATATATAGCCAAGTGAAGTACATGAAACGAAAAGCTAGCTAGTACTTGCAGAAGTGGTCTTCCTTCACAAAATACTGTAGTATCTGCTACGCAAATCTGGTTTGAAAACAAATGGATAGTGAGAATAAGCAATGAAACATGAAACGAAGATTTTGGTTTGAATGATTCAGTAAGAATCAATGTCTTATTCTCAAAGTGTTGAAATTAATTTCATTGTTTCTTTTTTTTAGCTAATTGTTTAAAAAGATTTTCGCACGTGCTTAATTGAATTTTTCAATTTTTATAATAAAATTACGATAAGATTAGTTACACGTAAAATATGATTTAATTAATTAAAATGAACACGTGATAAAATGAAAATTTAAAATTATAAATCACTGTTAAAATTTTTATGAATTAAGAAAAGATTATAATAAAACTTACTTTATTTCTCCGCGTTAATTATATTGACTTCACAATGTTTATGTTTGATGTAATGAGGTTTAAATGAAATCATGCATACGTGACAACTTAAGCGATTGATCTTTCTTGATGACCAATCCGTTTGCGTACAAAAACAGGCCGAGCATTGTCAATGACTTACGAATTATGACATCTATCCAACCAGTAGATGCATGATTCCCTTCCAAATATTGGCCAGGCTTAGCCTAGCTACCTATATATCCTCCCCTCATGTATGGATTCTATTGTGTTGCGATAAGGTGATTTGACTAGCCAAAAAGATAATGTTAAATTGACCATCATCATCATCATCATCTTCCTAATCAAAAGAGGAAGAAGCCCAGACCAGAGCTTTAACGCCATTTTCATGGCCATTTTTCACACTGGGATAGAGCATGCAAGGATATTTCAAAGGATACAAGTAAAATGGCAGAAAGAGAGTAATCAGCAAAACTTTTCAAAGGCCTATAATTAACTTTTATAAAAATTGAAGCAAAGGGGTAAATGGCATTTCCAACTGTTAGTTCTATTGGGTGAGGCACACATTCGATCAGCAGAACATGCAATACGTACCCAGCCCCTTTCTTGACCTGGGAGGATCTCTCTTTTATTTTTTCTTTTCTCCTCACAAATGTGCTCCAACAGTTCTACCAGTCAAAATGCCCATAAAGAAATTCAAAAAAAAAGAGAGAGAGAGAGAGAGAGAGAACATCTCGATCAAATTGAGATGTTAAGCAGCTCTATGGGGGTAAGTATAATGCGTAGGCACAAAAGGAACATGTGGGGCTCTAGAAAATCAAGCATGATTGAACCAAGGCCCTACAGCCCCGTTCACATGCCCATTGCTGTGGATCCCTACGCCGTTGGGGATGAGGGAAGGTGGCAGCCCGACAGCCATCGGTGGCGGTGTTGTAGGGTATAACCCATGATTATGTGGGATGGTATGTGGACTTACAAGAGGACTGCCAGCAGGACTGCCTTTATGCTGCTGGAGGGCATGGATTTGCCTGAGCCCTTCCTCGTGAATCCTTGACAAAGTTTCCAACTCCTTCATGGACAGAGCTTCTAAACCAGCACCGTAGAGGGGGGCATGTCGTGACATTTCTTCTTGAAGTGAAGCCTCAAGGGTGTGAATATATTGCTGCAGAAAACAAGGCAGAAATGAGAAAGAAACACTGACAAAAAAGCATTCAAATTTGACTTCCTAAGCTCACAACGTTCCGTGCGAGCCCCCAAAAATGATGATTCAGATGCAAACTAGACATCTGAAGGCAAAAGGGTTGAGGAAGAGCAAGATATGACAAGTTCAAAAATACCCAATCTCCTTCGCACTATGTCTACCCACTAAACAGTGGAAACCTCCTACAACTTCAAAATGAAAGATGATGATAAAATATAAAAGACAGGAACTATGGTGAGGCAAAAACCTGGCAGGCCTGCAACTTGGATTCCATGCCATCGATATATGCTTCACACCTCGCAACCTGCTCTTCTTTTTCCCGCTTTTCACCTTCAGTTTGCCCAACTGTTTGTGTCAATCTGCGAACTTCATCTTCTAGCGATTGACGAATTTCTTCTCGAGTCACATTCTCTGTAGCATACCGTTTCAATTCTTCATCAAATCTTTTCCGTGCAGCTTCAGCACTCTTCAATCTTTCAGCAAGAGCATTCTTCTCCTTTACTACCCTCTGTCACATACAAAACGTGTCAGATAAAGCACCAAAATAGCAGTCAATCCAAAGCCAAAACAAGAGCAAAGAGATGTCACATTTTTCATCACAAGTACCTTCAACTCATCACGTTTCCGAGACTTCAACTGGGAGAGTTGTGTCTCTGCATCATGAAGACGATCTTGAAGTGCTTTCTTCTCAGCAGTGAGCTTTGCAATTTCATCATCCCTCTCTGAGCGATGCCACTCAAGTTGACTCTCAATATCCTGTATTTGTTCGAAAAATTCCTTCCTTTCCCGAGCAAATCGATCCATCTCAGCCTTCATTTCAGACTGTCATTTTATAAAATGTGTTAATTTTAAGAACTTCCTTAAAAAATACAGATAGGAGAGCAGTTCCCCGGACTTTATCATTACTTTAAGACACATACCTTGAGTCGATTATTTGTGGCCTCGGATTCACTTAATTTCTGGGATAGAGTAGCTTTCTCCCTAACCATATTTGAAATTTCAGCCTTTCTCTCTTCCCCCATGTGGATAATTGCATCTTCACTGGCACATAACTGGTGCCAAAGAGCTGCCCGATCAACATTTGCAAGCTCAGCAACTTCCCGCATCATGCTTAGGACAGGTCTAACAACCTCTTGCTCCTCAGAAACCAAAATAACCAAAATATCCAAATCTAAGTCTCCTTCACGACTATTTTCTGTAGTACTGGTGGCACGATCAACAAGCCTCTTCAGCATCCTCCCTCGGTATGGCTCATCGACATACCACTTAAACAATATCGTATAAAGCATTTTCACAAAGCCCCTGACACGAAGGTCTCTAGAGAGTGCCAGTGTCTCAGCAAGACCCAGAACTGACGTGAAGTCATCCCGTTGAGCTCTAAGCTGCTCACTGGCTTCTCCCTCTACTGCAGCGTCCCCATGCTGAAAGCTTTCAGCAACATATCTAGCACTAAGATGCAATTTCTGAGCTAATCGCCTTTCCAAGACCATGGCTACACACTGAGCCACAATGGCTCCTCGAGCCACAGCTCTCTCAAACGTTTGAGAAGCTTCAACAGCAAGGCAAGGTATAGATAACATCTCAATGAGGACATAAATGTCAGAAAAATGACGACCAGCACAAAAAGCCTGCTCATCCACTACATGCAAGCTTTCAGAACTGGGTCCATTTTCACCAAACAAGAAGAATCCACAACCCATTGCCGAGCAATTTTCAACGAAATCATCATCACAATCAATATCTCTTAGTATGGTCTCAGCAACATCTCCCCAACTATTTACAGTTTTACTTAAAAAATCAAGAACACAAGGAGACACCTCTGGACCCAAACTTTTAAGCCTAACACGAACAGATCTGACCTACAGAAGAGAACAAAAACAGTTATGTATGCTTCAGGAAATTATGTCTATATGCAGAATACAACAATGAGAAGAGAAAGCAAATCATACTGCTTCTGGAAGATGTTGGCATTGGGATGCAGCTTTAAGGATGAAATCTATGGTTGCAATCAGAGGTTCATCATTTGAATCTGTCAAGAGCTCAAAAGATCGAAATAAGACACGCTCCCACACTTCGCTGCCGCATTCTAGTTGACTGAGAGCCCCAAATACCTGAAATAGAAGAATCATTGTAAACCAATCAACGATTAAGAAATTAGTTTTATATTATAAAAAAAAAACATATTTGAAAACTATAGTACATTCAAACTTGAGGCAATTGTCCTGGAAACTCCCTCATTCTCTTAAAATACAACCTAAAAACAAAGCCCACAAATACCATTTAAGTAAATAAAAATCCAGTCCTCTACAAAGACTATCTTACAGGTATCTGCAATGCAGGCTCTGCATCTGGCTTTTGAAGCCGTTCAAGAAGCGCATAAGCAGCAAGTGGATGCTCTGAATGCTCTACCAATTTAGGCACCAATGCAACTAGGTCAGGTTGGAGATGCTTAGGAGCTTTATCCAAAACCAGAGCAATCTTTTGTGCAGACTGAGGCCTCCGCCTTGGCTCAGGACAGCCTTGTGGAACAGCTCCGTCAAGGGCTCTCAATGAGTTCACAATCAACCCTAAAAGCTCCTCAGATTGCTCCGGCCACTTGGTCTGCAAACTCAATTTGTTCATGCAGTTAATACATGAAGAGTAATCAAGTGAGTTCAACATTATTTATATATCATACCTTTGAGCGAAGTGAGGAATTCTCTGAATAACCCCCAGCAGAGGTTTCTGGTGGAGAAATAGGCTGTCCAGGAATAGCTATCAAAGAGACATTAATCCCATTCATATCTGAGCTCTGTACAGCAGATGCAGCGCTACCATCATCCACACAAGAATCCAGTCTTTCATACACAGGAAATTGAGCAGATTCTGCAGCTCCATTTTCCCGATCACAATCCAGTGGGCTAGCAGCTTCACTACCATCAGAAGAAGGTTTAGAATTTGCATCGGAAGAATCACCATGTGCACCTCCTTCTGAGGGTTGGCAACATTCAACCATTATATCCAAGAGTAGATCAATAATTGCCTGCTGCAAAACTTTGACCCCCATTAGCAAATTCATCAAACTCGGGGAAGATTCATCAGTCTTTGGAACCTTCTTTCCATCACCACTACCAGAGATCTTTGTTGGAAGCAGCAAACGTTTTACTTTGGCTGGGTCATCAAGGTAAACACGAAGCCCAGTCAGAAAACCAGCAATTGCTCCAGCATCCATCAGAAGTTTCTCTCGTAAAGTGACCTGTGGCTGTGATGGATTATCTCCATATGTCAGGTGAAATCCAGCTCGGGAAAGAAGATTTCTAAAGATATCTTCTTCGTCTCCACTTATTCCTTCACTATCTTCAGAATCAATGAGTTCATCAGGATCAGTTGTTAGAGCATCCTGATCATCCTCAGAAGCAAAAACCTGGCAAAAGTGAGAGGAAGACACATCAAAATTGATCTTAATTCATTAGAAATATATCAAGAAAACAAAGCCCATTCCACCTAGGAAAGAAAGAGATATTATAGATTAATTTATAATAGCTTTTACTAGTTCCTTCCTGTTTCCAAGAAAGTAATCAGCATGGGAACATAAATGAACATTGCATGCAATAGAGGGATGCAGAAGAATCTGGCTAAATATTTGGGTATGGATCAACTTCACACAACATTCAGGACAAGCCATAAACACTTTCATAGGGCATGCAGCGTTAAAAATCTTTTCTGTACCATAAGTCATCTGTAACAACTAGCAGATTACACATAAATAGAAAGCCCAAAGAGACTAACCTCTAAATCCAAAAACTCAAAATAAACAAAACTTGCCTACAGTGAATAGTGAACAACATATAAGTGGAACAGATCTGAAAAAGACTAACCTCAAGGTCTGAAAACTCAAACCAAGGGCAGCAATCCAGTATTTCACAAACAAAAACAACAGTGTCACGCACAAGAAACCCTGCATCTGCTTCTAGCATATCTGACACCTTCATGAATTGCAAAACAGAATTATTCCATGTCTTTGTGCAAATAGAAGATTCCTTCCACACAGTCTTGGCTGGATTTTTTTGATTCACCACAGCCATTCTGTATCTAACCCAGAAGTTTTTGTCTGGATCACTACCAACTGATTGATCACTCTCTAAGTATATACATATGGTGTCAAATGACTCATACACACCTGCATCATGAGAAACAACCAATTAATCAAGAGAAACAAGTAAACAACAAAAGGACATGTTCAATGCAGCATTGATAGGAGACAATCACCCACCAATTCGAAGCTCACATCCACCAGCTTGAAAAAATTTGCTAAAAATTTTGCGTGTTTCCATTATTTCCTTGAAAGATAAGAAGTTCTCCACCTTCCATGTGAATGCACTTCGCTTTCCAACCCTTTCTATCTGGGGAGCAGTATTTGCTGACTCAGTATCCTGATCAGTGAAATCCTGCATTACTGATGTCTCTTTCAGAATCAGAACCTCTGCAGAGAATACAACAGTGTCCTGAACAAGAAACCCAGAATCCTGATCAAAGAGGCTGGTAAGTGTCACAAATTCACGCCAACCCCAGTCCTTAGCAGCTTTAGAGTAGCGGTTCTGAGATTCTTTTGTAACTGACTTCTCCTCCATCCTTTGGTTCACAACTGATAGCCGATGACTTACAAAACAGCTCCAGTCACTGGTTGTAGTTTTTGAATCTGTAACCTCAAGAAACACAGAAAGGTGGCATGGTGGCTGAGACTGCCCTGATACCATCAAGCCCATAGGAAATTTCAATCAGTCCACTTTCCAAACACAATTTAGCAACCATCAGCCCAGGTCACCCCGTCTCAGATGCAAGGATCATAAGACTGATGGCAAACCAGATTACAAAGGTAAAACATTGCTCTTGCTCCAGAGGCACAACCAAAGAAGCAATTTTAAATGATTTTGAGTGCAGGGACAAGACTATAGATGTATATATATAGTGACATAGAACTTCAATACCAGTATTGAGTGCTAGAAAATTTTTCACTTCCCTAAAGAAGCCCTAAGCAAGTGCTAGTAAAGCCAAAACATTTTCAAGTCAATCAGATATGAAGTTAGAGATACAAGACCAGGCTTAAGCTAACCAATTACTATTGGATTAAAAACAAAAAATAATTGCAGTGGACAACTACCATAAGCATGTAACCATCTCTTTAGCTCGATCCAATAAGATAAAAAGATAGAAACGCAAAACAACAAGACACATCATTTCCTTAAACTTGAAGTACCAGACTCAGCTTGTCTATAGTATAATGACCACAAAATCCAATTCATTACTAAAGAATTTAAAATGAATCTTGCTTACCTCGAGGATAAACAATGAGACGGCAATCCCGACTCCCAATCTGAAATCTCCTACTCTTGATACAAAGACCTGTTATTTTCCTTTTCTTCAGAAGATCCTTCAACCTTGTAAAATTTTCAATCCTCCAAGTGAATTTCCCCATATGCCCATCAGACTTCCTCGCTCCACTCCCAGTCCTCCCTGAAATTAACCCCCCATTCTTTGAGAAACTACTAAACTCCTTGATCACATGAAAGGAAGTACTAAATACTGCAGTATCATCCACCAAAAACCCTGCGTCCAACCCAATAAAATCTGACATCTTCATGTAGTCATTCCACCCCAAACTAGTATTATCCCCACTCTTATTATCCGCTGCAAACCTTCCATACGAGTCTCTATGCATATGATTTGACCCCGGTTTCTGATTCAGCACTGACATTCTAAACAAACACCAACAACTCCTATCAGCTGAACTCGCTTTCTCAGTATCCTTACTCTCCAAACACATAGACAAATACTCCTGCCCGTTAACCGAGCTTTGATACACACTAATCCTCAAATTACACTCTCCAGCCGGGAAAACAGGGCTCATTATCTTCTGTGTCTTAATCATTTCCTTGAACAAACTAAAATTATGCACTTTCCAAGTGAATTTGCCACTCAAAACATCGGAAACGGGACCGGCGACAACCGAAGAGGAAATCATAGAAGACAATGAGGATTGAACATCGTTATTATCACGTGTGAAATTAACCGATTCGTTCAAGATTAAGATATCGGCGGTGATTAAAAGGGCGTCGTTGTTAAAGAGATAACCTAATTTGGAATCGAAAATAGTAGCAGAAGGTGTGAAATCGCACCAACCGTGAGATTTCTTCTTGCTCGAGAAGCGATGCCATGAATCGCGATGAATGGTTTTGGAATCGTCGATTAGATTGACGATGGCTAAGCGGTAGCTAGCGAAACAGTCCCATTTCGACGACGAAGTGCCCCGCGGGTCCATGATTTGGAGATATATGGATATGTAGCCCGGCAGAGCCTGGGAGTCCCCTTTCGGATACACCAACAAACGGCAATCGTAACCTCCTACCTCGAAGTACTTGCTCCACAGTGCCCTAGCTTTGGTTCTCGGAAGATTATAAACCGTCCATCTGCAAACCGCCGAGTATTCTCCCCGCCGATCGACAACTACGGTTTCCTGGGCCCCACCGCCACCGTCTCTTGACCCCACCCCAGCTATGTCATCCACCGCCGTTATTGATGTCAAGTTTTTGCCATTGTTGTTGCTCTGTGGGTGGTGGTTTTCGGATACCGATGCTGAGGTGGCGGTCTGTGATTGGTCTTGTAAGCTAAGCGTAGAGGTACACGACGAGGAGACTGCCTCAACTGAGCTTTGCTTCATTGCCGCACTCTCTCTCTGTCTCTCTCTCTCTCTCTCTTTTTCTTTCTCCTTTCTTCGGATTTTCTGATTTTCTCTCCCTCTGCAGCTCTGGTTTTATTAATTTCTTTTTTGTTTTTTACCAAAAATTATTTTTATGTAGTTTCTTTTTGTTCCCCTTTTTAGAGAGAGAAGAAAAGAGAAGGAGATGTATGTGGTGTTAGAAGGTGAGAGCAGGAGGCTTTTACACAATCAGGCCTGCACTATACTTAACCTGGACCTTCGTTGCCTTCCCCTGCGGATGCTGGTGATGATCTGGTGCAGCCGAGGGAGGGGGGCTTTTATGAGGTTTATCTCCGCCGTCCGTTTGGCGGACCAATTTTGGGCTCGGATTGTGTGCACGTGCGTATGTGCCCACATATAATGGGGCCTATTCCCTATGCACGTGACCGAGGTTGATGTACATTTTTCTGTCCCTGGAGTTCATCGGGCAACGTCAGCATTTGGAGAACTTCGGGACCCATCATCACATATATCTTCTCTCCAATTTGATTTTTGCGGTAGTGATTGACGACCGTCCATTGAATTTGATCACGATCCGCCGCTGTGATTTTTTAAATCAAGTAGGGCGCTGGATTTTGTATGATACAGATGTTTGTGTGATATTTTATCTGGTTCCATCATTACATGAAAGAGCAGTTCAAGGATTAGTAATAATAAAACAAGATAAGATATAGTTTGATTAAAAAATCTAAGATCAACTTAATCTAAGAGCAGTTCAAGGTTTTATTACATCCACTCTATCTGGTGGAATGTCCGAGTAAAAAAAATTTAATATCTAAATTTTAAACACTGAAATATGTATAAAATAAAAAAATTTTAAAAATTAAATTTGTTAATAAAATTGAGTATTATAATAATATATATTTTTAAATAAAATATGTATTTTTTTATTAATTTGTTAATTAAAAATTTAAAAAATTAAATTTTCAACATAAAAATGAATAAATAGATAAAATGAGTTTTTAGTATCACACGTATTGTATCACACATATTGGATATTTAATTAAAACCATACAATATATTAATTTATATTTTTTATTAATAATGTAAGATATAATATAATACGTATCGCGTATCATATAATATTAATAATTACAATTTTAAAAATAATTTATTTACAATGATATTATTAAAAATTAAATACTTATTAATTTTATGATTATACAGTTTTTGTCGGATATAGATATTTTATCTGCATTCCGTCATTACATGGAATAGGGCCTAAGAAGTTCTAATGGTAAAAAATGAAAAAAATATATATTTCATTAAAAATGAAAGGCAATAGCTTAACTTTATTACAGTCAATGCTCTTTTACTTATTTACTCTGTCTACTATAAGTCTTTTTAACCAATCAAATTATATTCTAAAAATATTTTTTTTTTGTAATATTACTGAAAAGTAAATACTTTTTGGCTTTATGGTTGTATAATGATTTTATGATTTTCTATTAATTAGCAATAAAAACGGGATGATAATAGGTATTTTGTAATTAGATATTTTATATTATCCAACCAATTAGGTTAAATATTTTTTTCTAAAATGAGTTTATAATTTTCTATTAACTAGCAACAAAATGGGGATAATAATAGATATTTTATAATGAGATATTATATACTATCCATTCCGATTAAATAAGATATCATATAATAGGTTTAGGCAAGGTTTGCATAATAAAACTACTATATATCATCGTTTTGATAAATAAAATCTCTAATTTTTATTAATAATATCATATAAAATTATTTATTTATTATTTTTTTAGTTAACTTCAATTTATTAATTTAATTTTTATTAAAAATATATATGAAACTTGAATTTAAACTTAATTTTATTTCAAATCCAAATTCAAATTTTTTTGTGAGTATTAATAACCAGATTCAGATATTAAGTATGAAATTTTAATTGATATCAAATAAAATATGAATAGGTAATTTAATTGAATTTATTTTGAATTTAATGAATACTCCTATTGTCATTTTTATAAACTATTATTAGATATATATAATTTTGTTTTTTGAAAGAGCTATTATTAGATATATTAATGAGCCATTAAGTCTTATGGTTTAAGATAAGAATAAAGCTTATTAAGCTGCCCAATGTGCAATGCAATAACTGTTACATTGAACACAACATGTACTATTTTTATTAATTTAATCTCTTAATTTAATCAAATGGAATAAATTTGATTCCCATAAAAGAAAGTAGGCAGAATATCTAATTATAAAATAGTCTAATGTTTCCTACAATGGGCTTTTTAAAATAAATATTTTTTCGGGAGGTTGAAGCCACGACCAAGATCTGCATTAGACTCACTAGTTTCCTTATGTAAGTAACATCTACACCTTTCATTAAAAAATTTTACCATAAAATTAATGCAATGTGATATTTTATTTTATTTTAACAGAAAAAATATTAGATAATTTCGAAAAAAATCTATATTTAATACACTGTTAGTTTATTATATATAATACGCTATCACTTTACCATAAATGTCACTTCCTAAATATTAATTTTTTTGAAAAATGCAATCAACTGTAACATTTATCACAAATTACTTTGTAATTATTGTATTATATTTACAAAAGATAACATGTAAATTGCATTAAATTTGAATAAATGTAAATGTACGATAAATTTAAAACTCATTGTACAATAGGTGTTAATATTTAATCAATGCTTCTTGTCACATGTATAAATAGTCTGTTTCTTATGTCACAGGGATGGTATAAGGTTAAATAATCCACAAGAATAATTGATGAAACCGTCTTAAAATGGCAATTTACAATCTTGTGCACTTGTTGCATTATTGAGTTTGCAACTTAATCCATATACACTCAAAAGCTTCTTAGACTACAATCGGCAACCAAATACAAATAGAAGGTTACGAGTCAAAATTATACGGGTTTCATATGTATATATATATATATATATTGTTACTTAATATTTTATTCATTAAAATAGATAAATAGTAATAAATTTATTTGTTATTTTTTTCTAATTAAAATGTATGTTTTATAACTCAATAATTAGGATTAGTATTTCAATTGATTAAATTGATTGAAATTAATTAAATTCAGTTAATTTAATTTGATTTTAATCAGTTACTTAGTTCAATTATTTTGATTGTTTTTTACATTTAAAATTTATAATTTAACAGATAAAAAAATTGATAATTAATGATATATACTTTAAATATGTTATATATATAACAGAAATATATATAATATATAAGGTAAATAGTAATAAATATTATGAATATGTTATATAAATATAAAATAGTGTTTAAACTGATTAAAGCTAAATTAAATTTGATTATTGCAATTTTAGGATTTAGTTCAATTGATTGAGTTACTGTTAATGAAAATTCGGTTAATTTAGTTTTTGAAAATTTAAAATTGGATATTCACCTAATTCGTTAAAAAATATTATTTATTTTTTCAAAATACAAAGATAAATGACAATTTCTTTTAGGGGTACCCATCGTTTATATATTTTTTTATTATTTAAATAATTGAATAAAACTGATGCTGATTGGATTCGAACCTAGATAAGGAAGAAATACACCAAAAGTCTGTATCATATTGATCAATAATTTCCTTTATTAAATGTTAACAAATATATTAAAATATAGTTAGTTAAACTACTAATGTGATCATATGAATATATATAAATAAAACTATTATTATATTATTAATTATGTTTAAATAATATGAATATCATATCATATTATAAAGGAATATAATTACTATTATATACATTTTTAATAAAAATGTATTTACTTTTTATTTTTAGTTAAGATTACAAAAATTATAACTTATAATATATATATTTAAAGAGAGTATTTGAGTTTATAATAGTTTTGGAATCTAACTATTTTTTTAATTTCATGTAATTAAAGACAAACTCATATAGTTAATTAAATTAATTCATTAAACTATGATTATTAATTAACTCGAAATGTTTTTAAATATATATTATATATTGAGTAATATTATAAGAAATATAATTACTATATTATATATACTAATACTTTTAGTATATATATACTTTAAATATAAATATATTTAATTTTTATTTTATGTTAACATTATAAAAATTATAACTTATAAAATTATTAATTGTAATATATACATATATATACACTTTATAGTATATAATTTGTAATGTCTTTTAACACGTACACTTTCTATTATATATTATGTTCATTTATAAATAATATAATTACTATTATATAAATTAATTACTAAATAATATATATACATTTGTTTATATAAATTTATAATGTATAAACTTAATTATCTAAAAAGATGTCATGAGATTATAATAGTTTTGAAACTTGGCTATTTTTTTAAAATTTCATGTAACTAAGGACAAATTTATACAATTAATTAAGTTAATTAATAACATTATGATTATTAATTAAATTATAATGTCTTTTAATATCTATATTTTATATACATTGAGTTTATTTATAAAGAATACAATTACTATTTTGTATATACACTATAATACTTTTAGTATATATACTTTAAATATAAATATATTTATTTTTTATTTTGTGTTAACATTATAAAAATTATAACTTATTAAAATTATATTTTTTGTTATTTAAGTTTATGTTATTTGTTTGGATATTTGTGTTTAGTTATTTAAGTTTATGTTGTTATTTTGATATTTATGTATAGTTATTTAAATTTATATCGTTGCATGGATATTTATTTTTAGTTATTTAAGTTAATGCTTAAAATATTTGTTTTTGATTATTTAAATTTAAATTTTATTATTTTTATTTTTATTAATTTAATTAATAACTAATTTTATGAAATACGTAGAGAAATATTATTATATATGTACACGGGTTTAAGTAATTGGGTACTATAAAAAAAAATTTAATAATTTTTTTAATCTAATCAAATTTTTAAAAAGGTTAGGGTAATTATAGAGTAATAAAAATGTAATACTTAAGATAATAATTTTAAAATTATTCAGATAATTAATAAAATTAAAATAATTAATTTTTTATAAAATTAGAGTTAAGATATCTCAAAATTATAAAATACCCAACCCTTGACATCCCTAATTCTTTTACTTAATTTAATTCGTAAAAATACCAACTGCACGAAGGAGCCGCCACCAACCCCCAGCAGCACAGCGCACGCATCAATTTGTAAACATAAAAAAGCGACAGTCCCCACGTGTCAGCTCACAGAGTCGATAGATCTACGAAACGTCTGTAAGCCCAAGTGTGAGACTCGCATTTTCCTTTCCCAACGCCAACTCGGAGGCTGTGACTCAGGGCCACCTCCCCGATTCTTCCTCACCTCACCCATCCCGCTCAGCGATTCATCGTAAGATCATCTATAATTTCAACTTACCGTCAAATTTGAAGGTGTTTTTTTCTTAGCTTAAATTCTATCTGTTTGACTTAGGGTTTTGATCGATTTGGAATTTTGTTCGGTTGCTGAGATAAGTAAAGAACTTATAAATGAAGTAATCAATTGATTATTGACAAGTGTTAGGCTTGAAATTGGATGGTTTTAGTTACTACTGAGTTATAACGGAGTAGCTAGATACAAAAAAATTGACCTTTTAAGTTTCTCAGCAACCAAACGGAAAATAAACATTCATGATGCTCATATCTCATGAACTCTATGATTAATTTTAGTAAATCAATATTTGGGATTAAATCAGGGACACGAAATTTAGGTCCTATTTGGTGGTTATTTTTTGCCATTTGCTTGGGGTCATAACATAGATTGATTAAGCATTTGATGATTAGAGTTCTTTTTTTTTTTTGTTGCAATTGCCTTTATGGCTTATTGTTTAATGGAGTTAATGTCTGGTAATTTGTTACCTGTAATTTACATAGTATGATCAGTCTGTTGAAAGGATTATATGTTCCAATTTTAGCTTTGAATACAGCTGGAGTTCCGGTTGGAAATGCATTTTCTTACTGATTTTGAAGTATAAGTTTGGGGCCAATGAAGTTTAGCTGGAAAGGAATTAGAATGTGGGGGCGTCTCTTATGTATTTTTGTTGCAAGGGTTTTTGCTAAATTTAGTTTATACTTGAAAATCTCTCGCATGTGGTTTTTCTGTTTATCTACGCCGTGCATGTCATCATTATTGCTGTTCGTGTCTACATCATCATGATGTCAGCACCTCAATGGGCACACGTTCTGTATTGCTATTCCATTGTTACTGCTGCTATTTCTAGCTCCTGAGCTGTCAAATAGATTTAGTTGTCTGGCTTGGTTGAGACTTGAGATGAAGGAAATATAGAGATATTAAGGTGTTATTTTGCAGACAATCATATTGAAGCATTTGTTTGATAAATCCTGGAATAACCAGTTCTGTTCCACTCTTCACGTCTCTGGGTGCGTATTGTGTAACAAACTGATCAGTATATTATGTTGTCTTCTTCCTCTCGTTGTCTGATGTTGCTCTCTTAGGTGTTGGTGCTTGGACAATTTTTTTAAGTCTCTTACAGAATTTAATTCTTTATTCTTTGCTCACAGTTCTTTGGGTGTAAATTGCGGAAGCTTATCTGGGAATCTAATTATCTTGTTAGCGTGAAAGAAGTTTTTACAACTTTAATCTTATGAAAGGGCATTCTACTTCTTTCTTGAAATTTTCTTATTATTATGGTCTTGCATCATTTGTATATGCTTATAATCTGCTATGGTGGGGCTAGTTTGCTATGCTCATTAGTTTTTCACAAGGTTGAAGGTACATTTTCTTTTTGTGGTGAAATGATGCCGTAGGCTTGCTAAAGTGGTTAAACTATGCCAAAGCGGGAAGCTTGTGCTATAAGCAGATAATCCATGGGCTTCTTGGAGCTTCGAAATCTTTTGCTTGATTATGGTTTGATAGGGAAGCTGATGGGGCAAGTTCATTGGCATCAAAAACATGATCAACGGTGGTATAGTTTGGGCTGAAGGTATGATTACATTGTTTATCTTTTTTTCCCTAGTTGCTAACTATGTATGATTGCAGTATACCACAGATCTTAGTTATTCTCATTCCATTTGATCTCTTTCCCATTGGGTCTCTATGATTTGTAGCTTGGAAATTCACCATTGAGTTTAACATTGGACCTTGTAACAGAAATGACATACAACCATAATGATGGCCTAGTGCAAAAAGAAAGGAACAGAAACTGTATTCTCTTGTACCAAATCCTTGTTGACTATCTTTACTAGGATCCACATCTGTCACATTCATCGGAGAAGTCTAATGTGTGCCTGAGAATTAGCTTTTTTTTAAGGAAATGCTATTCTTGTCTGAGTTGACATTGCTCATTTGAATGGGTCCAGTCTCCAAGATTAAGTTTTTAGATATTTTAATTTTATTCAATACTTAGTCCAAGCAGAACAGTTAGATACAGTTGATTTTCTTAGAGGCTTTATCTAATACTCTTATTATACTTTTAGCAATATATTCATTGTATTAGAAAGTAGGCTTTTCCCTCGTTGTGATGTTTACCATTTATTCCTCCTAGTTTCTGAGCATATATGTATCAGATCCTTGTACAATTTTTTTGCCTTTTAGGTTTGTTTTTCTTACAAATTGTTGCTGCAATAAACTGGATTGTAGCATACTTTTGATTATTGTGATGCTTGATACAGGATTTCCTGTCTTGTTGACCTCATCTAAATTTGATTCATAGAAATGTTACCTTCTTGCGTTGTTGCAGTTTGAATGTTCCTTCAAGTTTGTTTTCCAGATGGAAGAAGTTTGTCTCAATAGTGAGCCAGTCTTTGATGAGGTTGATGAGTACGAGGGTGAGGGAGACTGCAGTGTAGTGGGACATGATGATGAAACTGGTGCAAAACTTTCAAAGAAAGAACCACTTCCACCTACTGTTGGTTTGGAGTTTGATTCTTTTGATGAAGCTTATGACTTCTACAATGTCTTTGCTAAGGAACAGGGTTTTGGCATCAGAGTTAGCAATTCGTGGTTTAGATCCAAAAGGAAGGAGCGTTATAGAGCAAAACTTAGCTGCAGTAGTGCCGGTTTTAAGAAAAAGAGCGAAGCCAACAATCCAAGACCAGAAACAAGAACTGGTTGCCCTGCAATGGTAGTCATTAAGCTTGTGGACTCTAAAAGGTGGAGAATAGTTGAAGTTGAGCTTGACCACAATCACCAGGTGAGTCCACAGATCAAAAGATTTTACAAGTCTCATAAGAAAATGATTCTTGCAGCCAGTATGGCACAACCACCAGCAGAACCTGTTACAGAAATACATACTATCAAGATGTATCGAACAGCTGCTTTGGATGCTGGGTCTAATGGTTACTCAAATGTTTCTGAAAGAGAGGGTATTCATCCAGCTGATCACTCTAACCATTTGGAACTTAAAGAGGGAGATGCTTATGCCGTTTATAATTACTTCTGTCGCATGAAGTTAACTAATCTAAACTTCTTTTACTTGATGGATTTTGATGATGATGGCAGTCTGAAGAATGTATTTTGGGCTGATGCTAGGTCCAGGACTGCATGTGGTTACTTTTGTGACACTATTGTGATTGATACAACATGCTTGGCAAACAAATATGAAATTCCTTTGATTTCTTTTGTTGGAGTGAACCATCATGGACAATCTGTGTTGTTGGGGTGTGGCTTCCTCGGACATGAGTCAGTAGAGTACTTTGTCTGGATCTTTAGAGCATGGCTTAAATGCATGCAAGGGCACGCCCCACAAGTTATTGTTACTGATCAGTGCAAACCCTTGCAAATTGCTGTCTCTGAGGTTTTCCCTAAGGCTCATCATTGTTATTGTGTGTGGTATATCATGCACAGAGTTCCAGAGAAGTTGGGGGGATTGAAAGGATTTGAAGCAATTAAAAGACAGTTAAATAAAGCTGTCTATAACTCCCTGAGGATAGTTGAGTTTGAAACTTCTTGGGCCGAAGTGATCAAGCAGCATGGACTTGGGGATAACAAATGGCTCCAAACATTGTATGAAGACAGGAAACAATGGGTTCCAGTGTACTTAAAGGACACATTTTTTGCTGGAACGATTCCTATCCAAGAAAATGAGAGCTTGAATGCATTTTTTGATGGTTATGTACATAAGCATACATCTTTTAAGGAATTTGTTGATAAGTATGATTTAGCTCTGCACAGGAAGCACCTGAAAGAAGCTGTGGCGGATATGCAGTCAAGAAACTCATGCTTTGAATTGAAAACAAGATGTAATTTTGAGGTGCAGCTCTCTAAAGTATATACAAAAGAAATCTTTAATAAGTTTCAATCTGAAGTTGAGGGGATGTACTCTTGCTTTAACACAAGGCAGGTGAGTGTAAATGGGCCAATAATAACTTACATCGTTAAAGAAAGAGTCGAAACTGAAGGAAATGAGAAGGAGGTTAGGAATTATGAGGTTTTGTTTGAGACTAGTCAGGTGGATATCCGATGCATATGCAGTTTGTTCAACTACAAAGGTTATTTATGCAGGCATGCATTGAATGTTCTTAATTATAACGGCGTGGAAGAAATCCCCTCACGCTATATACTGCCTCGGTGGTGTAAAGATTTCAAGTACAGGCATGTTGATCGAGGCTCCTGTGACATTGATGTGTATAACCCAGTTTATTGGCATAATCACTTGCATAAGTGTGCAATTCCAGTTGTGGAAGGAGGAGCACAATCCCAGGAACACTATAAGATTGCACTGCATGAATTGCAGGAATTATTGAACAGATTTAATCTTGTAGAGGACAGCTTAGTGTAACAGAATATATAAAAAACCCCGAATCCAATGTTTTAATTACCTAGAAATACAAGGCTTTTGTTGTAATTACGAATTAGATGTGTTTAGAAAGAACTCAATAATTCCTTTTGGCTGATTTTTCATAAGCAGTTGGATTGTTAGTCCTCCCATGGAAATGAATGTTAAACCCTCATGTTGCCTGAGTTAAATTGACTGTTTCGAGTTCTTCCAGAATACCCTTATGTCAATCTCATTGTAGATTCTAAAATTTGGCATTTTTGTTTCGAATTTGATCATGTTTACGTTCTTACAATCTAAGAGATTTCGGTGAGCTCCAATGATGTTCATACGTGAACAGCTTGCCACACTGGTACAATGGTGTTTGCATAACTAAACCAACTCTATAGTATACAAAATAGGAGTAGCAATGAAGACAAAAAAAGAAGACTTCCCACAAAAAATTACAGTCCTGGATATATATTGAGTCATCAAGCCATGTCTTCAAACAACAAACACCATTAACCGGTTCCAAGTTCCACGAAGGAACATGGTTACACAAGCGCAGCACGAAAGTTCTTGCTCTTCACATTGAATAAATAAACAGTAAATACAACTCACTGCAGAGGAAGTTGAAACAGAAACATCCCATCTACCCCCTAGCAGAGATTAAAAGACGATCAAACAAAAACGGAAACATAAGGAAAAGGGCGCATGAGAGTGGGAAAGGTGCTCAAATCTCAAACTGTTGACCTCATTTTAGGCAGGAAGGTAGCGTGATCCCGTGACAAACAAAAGCCAGCACAACATAAACAATAATTAGGAGGAGGATTATCAGAGCAACCCTGCAATGTGGAAAGCAAGTTAATGAGTAATAAATTCATCCATCCTGGTATCTCTCCTATTTCAAGGAGCTAATTCACACAGAAAGCTAACTATTTTGAACAATGGAAATTATGCTCTTCTTAAGTAGTAAATTTCACTTCCAAATTTAATGAAGTGCATGTAAACATGCAAAAAAATGGGGTGAAGTTCAGAAAGCATACGTAAGCTTGACATTCCTCCACCATACTGTGTTTCTAAAACGACGAGCTTGCTTTCTGAAGCGAAAGGTATTTCCTTGCATGTTAGCAGTTTTGTCAACCAGCAATTCTAAGCGGTCACCTCTCTCTAAAACTTTGTCGATATTCTCTATCATAACGTTTCGCACCTATTAGAGTACAAGAACAACATTAGACCACAGTCCAAAAACCAAAAAAACCACAGCAGGTTGAATGCCCTTGAGTGAGAAGGCCATAACTGCAGGCGATAATTAAAGGTAACACGTTAAATGGTCGATAATAGATCAAAATTTTTTATTTTATGCAAGCAAACAGCAAAATAATTCATCGTCAAAGTAGGTACAAGCTCATCCTTATGCATTCAAATAGAATACTAGAATCTAGAAGTATTAGAATAGTAGAATCTATAATCTGATTACATGCACTCAAAACCTACCTGACCCATTTCACCTTTTAGTCGATTTATCCTATCTGCATTAGGGTCACTAGAGTAATATTCCATTTGCTGGCTCAAAACCCTTGCAAATTCATCATTCATGCCGTAAGGGAGGGCTGAAAATACTGCTCGGCCATAAGTCCTCACAAATCTCTGATGAATGTCTTCAAGAAACGTAAAAGGAATACGCCCTGCAAAAGATACAATAAACACATTCCACCTTAATAACCAATAAAGTTGTCATCAGCAGCAACATTTGGACCAAAAAATTCTTAAACAACAAAGCGATACGCAAAGCAGTCGCAAACCACATGGATACTATAGCTATAAATTCTGAATTTAATTAGTTAAAAAAGTAGCAGAATGTTTCTGAATAACATAAATATTGCCGTCTCCAACTCAACACACACTAGAAGGGAAGTAATCATTCAAAAGCAGAAGGTGAGTGATGATTTCTCGGAACATTGCATCTATTGCTACTATTGAAGAAATAACATGATCATCACCAAAAGTAATCCCTTTTACCATTTCCCCATTCTATGAATTAAAATTGCATTTTTGAACTTTTAATCAAACCCGAGATTGTCAACTAAGCATAAAACTTCAACTTTCTTCTCAATCGCCTACTTTAATCTCGAATTTCCAATTAATTTAGAAATCAATACTTAACAAAGCAATTGAAATTGAAACATAAGCCTATCGCGTCAATCAAATATACGTTCGCTTTCGAAAACAGAAAAGAAAAGGAAAACTTATTCCGAGTGAGATAATTGGCTTACTTCCGGCGGATTCGTCGGCCATACAAAGAACGGTGAGGCCATCGGTGCGTTTGACGTGGAAGATATATCGATCTTGCGAGTACGAAACGTGCGTGTCGTTATTCCCAGGTATTTTCTCTAGAATTTGCCTGGCGATTGCGCTGGCGTTGGTCGTCGCCGCCGTAAACTCCGCTAGCACCACCGATCCTCGCGCCACCAGCGCGTATAGTATCGCCATCTTAATTCCAACCTCCCTTCTCTCCCTCTCTAGATCGCTTCGACCGATGTAAATAGAAAATAGCCTCTTTCAGCCACCTTTTCCGTTCCCACCTCAGAATTCCCTTCTCCGGATCAAAAAGACGGAGCTGGATCGCAATTAGATAATTCCAAATAAACACATGCTCCCCCTTTTCCTTCTTTCTCGAACTTTTCAGCAGTAAATTACTAATCTTTTGATTACGGAGTTAAGAATTTTAGATTAATCAGCTGAAATATTAAGAGATAAAACTGTTAAAAAAAATTATTACTACAAGTACTCGAGAAAAAAGCCCAAAGGTTTAAAATTGAAGCTGAAAATTTGGCGGTAGGGTGAAATTGAAGTAGAACATGGGACAGTAAAGGAAGGGGAAAGAGGACCGATTCGCTTTTTCTTTGGGGTAGGAATCAGGAAGGAAAGAAGGCTCCTTGGCGTTTTTTTCTCGATCTTATTCTTTGTTCCGAAAAAGTACAATTAGAAACATCCCGCTGTCTGGTTTGGAGTCCTATCCATTACTTGAGAGTTGGTTTTCTGTCGGCGAAAGGAATTTTAGGTCAAAGCACATTCTTGTATTAAATATTTTGATGAATAATAATAAAAAATAATTATTCATTATAAAAACTTATTTTATTTAAAATATAATATAAAATTTAATTGAATATAATAGAACAATAATGAATTTATTTGATCAATAATTCATGAATTTTTTTAGGGTTTGTTTTTTTTTCGTTTGTAAATGTTTGTTTTTTTCTTATTTTTATGAAAGTTAAAGATAAAAGTTTTGACTTTGATATATTTTATATTAAAATTTTGAAAGTTTTTACAAATATAAACGTTCAATATCTTTTAATAAAACAATTTTAAAAAGAATTATGAAAAAAAGTAAAATTTTAATATGAAAAAAAGTAAAAGTATTAAATATTTAAAAAATGAGATAAAAAATAAATTTTGACACATTTTAAAAGAAAGAAAAAAAGAGAATGTAAGGGAAGGATTAATACCATTAAATAATTATGAACAAAAACTTTGATGTGAGCATAGAAAAATGATAGGCAGGGGA
Organism: Theobroma cacao; assembly: GCF_053813885.1. Lineage (NCBI taxonomy): Eukaryota > Viridiplantae > Streptophyta > Magnoliopsida > Malvales > Malvaceae > Theobroma > Theobroma cacao. Next base: position 1,238,145 of record NC_142647.1, read on the forward strand.
CTTGCTTTGGAGGTTTGGGTTGGAATTTGGAGGCCAGATGAAGGATTGATAGGCCTGAAGAAAGGGTGGGTTGGTGGGCTTTCACTCACTTGCCTTCCCTCACAGTAACATGTCTCTGTCCATCAATATGAAAAGATAGGACAAGCTTGGGCCTAGGCCAGGCTAATGGAAATGGTCCAACCATATGTGACTTATGGGGACCAAGGTGAACTGAAAAAGAAGACCACCCTGGAAAATGGGCCTTGGCATGCTCTTTTCAGCGTAAGCTATAAGCAAACTTCATTTTCAATGAGAAGATCAAACATTAAAGAGTCTATCAATCAACCCCTTTTGGAATTTGGTCATCTCATAAAATTATCCAATTGAACCTTTATTCTTTCATTTTCTCTGATAAAACATTTATTTTATAATACAAATATAATCGTCGTTTTCAATGATAACGGCTATTTTTTATATATGTAAATTTTGACAAGACATACGTACTAATTATAATAAGAGATAAAAACAAAAGTACGATAAAAATGGAAAATTTTGGCCAAAACAAGTATAATTCAAGACTTTTTTTTTTTTTACTTTAATCGGTTAAAGGAAAAGGAGAAATGACTTTGCATGGAGCAACCTTACTGAAGTGCCTAAGGTCATGTGAATTTTTTTTCCTTTTTCTGCCAATCCTTTTTTTTCCGATAACGTTTTGGGGTTTTCTTCTTTGTAGATAAGAAATTCATAAGTTCATATAAGATGTTCATCTCTAGTGCCTATGGTCCTACATATCTAGTCCAAACTTTGGACAAAAATATCTTGATTCCTGGCTCACGATGTGTCAAACCATAGCCACCCGAATCCACCTTATTCTCATCTATATATTCACCACAATATCTGCTGTTGGAATATTTTTTACAGTTAGATGTACACAATTTACTCACATGAGAGAGTTTAATTCTACATATTGGTGCATAAGAAAATTAATTAATTAATTAATAAATAATTATTAAATAAACACATAATTCATTCGTTTTCTTATGTAATTAATTAATAGAAAATTTTTATAAAAAAAAATTATCTTTTAAGATCGGATATTCGAATAATTTAGAGAAAGAATCACATTGGGATTGTATTAATTAAAGTATTAAAATAACTGCAAAGATATGGGTGAAGGGGTAGTCCAAAGCATGTGTGTAGCATCTAAAACAGGGCCTCACGTTTCAATCATAGAAGAGGACGACCACCCACAGCATTTCAATCAACATCGCTTGGTCCGGCAATTAGATTTGCTAGCATGTGCTCTGAGCTGCATACAACACCCTTATTGCTATCAATTATTGAAAAATGAATCAATACTGGACAAAACTCAAGACAAGTAGACAAAAACGAATTCATGTTTATTGTCTCAACCCCAAGAGCTGGAATCCATTTCGGTGAAAACTTACGGTGCCCTTGAGCTTGCCCATCCCCCAGCTTTTGCTAGGTTACCAGTCAAGCAACTTGCACAAATAACCATCACCAATTGTCCAAGTTGTATAACCAGCTTGTCTTGTGCAATACGAAACTCAAATGTTTAGTGGAGCTGAGGAAGATTACAGGGAAAGCTACATTCTGTGTATACTTCCAGAAAAATAAATTTTTTTTATTGATTTTTTTTAATTAAGTTCTAAGTTGATAGATCATAAATATTTTAAGTTTGGTGATAATATGAATTGTGAATAAATGTTTGTTTTGATTATGAGAACGTTTGGTTCGATTATTTTAATTGACGGATATTTTCTTAATACGTTAAGATATTAGTATAAGATTGGTAATATGATACTATTAATACTTTTTCCGACCGAGGAAAGAAAAAGTGAGAGAAATGAGAGCTTAAAATTTACACTAAATGAATAATTGAATACCCCTTTCTTGTCCAAAGTTATATATTTATGAGCATGGTTTTGATGGAGAGGCAAGGGTGAAGTCAAGTTTATGGGGCCATGAATGCATAATTTTGTTATTGAGTGAACCTCCCGTAACTGCTTTGATAGTATTGAGAAACAATAAGGAAAGAGATCATGCAACTTTCCTGCCCAGAAGCATACAAAAATCCAACTACTACATTATCATCCTTTTTCACTCTCTTCCACTCAATCAGACTCCCAACAGCCACCTCACAAATTTCCTTTAAAAACGCTGCTTCTGGTTCTAGGAAGGCACCCCAACTCGTTCGAATATCTCCAGTCACTAAGTAACTGTAGCAAGCAGCCGCTGCAATGGCTTCCAAGCAAATCTGTGCCCTCTTTTTAGTGTTCTCTCTTCTTCTCCACTCAACATTCACCAGCGCCTGCAATTCATGCAAACCCAAGCCCACACCCACTCCTCCTCCTCCTCCTTCACCAGCATGCCCTCCACCACCATCATATTGCCCCAAGGACACATTGAAGCTAGGTGTCTGCGCTGACCTCCTTGGACTTGTCAACATAGTGGTGGGATCACCTCCTTCAAGCAAATGCTGCGCTTTGCTCTCAGGCTTGGCTGATTTGGAGGCTGCCCTTTGCCTTTGCACTGCCATTAAAGCCAGTGTACTTGGAATTAACCTCAACATCCCCGTTTCTCTTAGCTTAATCCTTAGTGCATGTCAGAAGAATGTTCCTGCTGGCTTCAAGTGTGAATAAGAAGCCCCGAAGTTTCCACGCTAAGTTTGCACTTGTACTTTGACTTGTCAGAATATCATCATGCCATTGGTGTTGGAAAATTTACTAATGTGCTTTAATTTGTTGCTTTGATTAGTTTGTTTTGAAGTTGGAAACAAGGTTTCTTTTCTTTTCTTTTTTTTTTGCTAGGGTTTGTGTTTTACATTTTTAGGGTGTCTTATCCCAAAGACTCTCCCATTGTGTGATATTTGTTCAAGTTGAATAACTAGGCCTGTGGGTTCATTTACCTCAGCCTACATGTAATGTTTGATTAATGTTTGTGAATGTGAAGTTGATTTTCTTTATGTTTACTCAATTCAATTTTGGGCACAAATCTATATAAAATATGATAGAAGCAGGAATCCTTTTGCTTTGGGAAAACAGTTGCTGTCCCAAACAGTTAAAAAACCTTGCTTCCAGCTCTTTTAAGGTTGATTTAGCTTGTAATGTTGGAATCAATTTCCTTTATTTGCAAAACTTGGTTAGCCCCTAGTTAATTTTCATGTGGGTAACAATTTTTTTTTACATAATAATTAAGAAGTTATCAAAATTTGGATTTTCGACTTTAGATACAGAAATTAACTTAAAAATTTAATTAAATTTGATTATAACCAAATGAATAAATAATTTTCTTTCTAATATAAATGATTCAACAAGAAATGAAAATTATATAACAATTATTATTTAATGACGATGAAGATAGAAGCATCAATTATTGATCTTGAAATTGAATTCAAGTCATAAACAAAAATAAAAATTTAAGATGACGTATATATGTATTAAATATATATATTTTTTATATATAAAATCATACACTAATTATTGAAAAGAGACAACAAATACGTGTCGAGAGTATTAAAGTAGTAGCTAAAGCAGAAGAGAGGTGATGGTTTGGTTTGGGCAAATGGGCGTGACACCGAGTCCACATGAAAGTACGTCATGGGCTCAGAGCGGTTATACAGTTCAAAGGTACGTCATGGGCTCAGAGCGGTTATGCAATTCAAAGCCTCTTTCCCCTCCCCCTCCGTCGCCACCCCCACACGTAGCATTGATTAGCGTAATCCCCGAGGATGCTTTGCTTTCGAAACTGCAACGTATTCAACAAAACACCTCGAGCCTCCCTCGACACACCCCCTTTGCTTCTGCTTTTGCACCCTTCGTCCCATTGAAATTGCAACTGCATTTCCCAATCAGGGAAAACGAGATTTAATTGAACTCTACTTTACCCTCTTCAAAAACAGTAGAAAAGGTTTTGAGAAAAAGGAAATGGGGAGCGACCAAAGACGGGACCAAATTGGTTTTCTGGTACTGATGGGATGTGGTAGGCTGTCGTTGTAACTTACGGGATATCATTAGTTTAGAGTGGATGGAAGCCTAACATCATCTTCTGTAGTTCTTTTCCATATATAAATGTACATTTTCACTTTTCACTTCACAATAATTCTGCGTCTGCTGCGGCTTTTTCCTTGTTTTCTCCCCCACACCTGCACTGCACCCTCCTTTTTCTTTCTATCTCTATCTTCCCTCAATCTGTTCCTGAAAATGAGATGGCGGTGATGGTGATCAGATGCACGCATGCAGCCGAGGTTCTCTTTGTGATTTTCCACAGCTTTCTTGAACTGTGTCGAGAAAATCTGCATTCCCATGCAATGGTATACATACAACATTCGGCACCGGGAAAACACAGTTCATGAGAGCTGTGGAAAATTACTGAGAGGATCTTCTTTTGATGAATCCTCGATGGTACTAGTTAAGGGAAAATGGTTTCCACTTTCAACTCACTGTAGTAATTAATTAACATTTGTTGGCATTTCCTTTTCCTTGTGTACATGCAGGTGGTCTCAAGATTTCACATCAACAGTCAATGGATTCAAGAAAAGGGTTAGCAGCAGACAGACTTTGGTTCAATCTGCTTTTCATTTTTTTTTTTGCTGAATAATTATTAGTTTCATGGTTCTTCCATACCATTTTGTATCTGAACTGATAATATATTCATATCCTCTTCTTGTTCCAGAGATTAATTAACTAGAATCATCATTTCATGCCTGCAATTCCAGAATGTACACAAACAATACAACTTCTATTGCTATCATTTCTTTCTCTTTTTCTCTGCAACAACAGCTCGGAAAATCCATCAACTGTTGATTCGACTCTTGTCACCTTTTTCCCAGACCTTTACTTTGTTTGGTTTTGCAGAAAATATAAAAAGAAATTAAAAAATAAAATAAAAGACTTGAATTGTATTTATTTGGATGTATAAAATATTACCAACAATTTTTTAAAGCCATCGTCCTTCAAACTTTTCCTGAACCAAATGCTTTATAGAGGTACGCAGGATCGAAGAAATTAATGACGAAGGCAAAAGGTGGTTGAGAAGAAGACTTTTGCATATGAATAATTAGCAAGCTTGCCCCCGGGCTTGATTTTCTCTTGGTGCATTACCTTACGTCAATGCAAAGATATATAGTACCCCCATTCATTTCTAAATTTACTATACAAACAATTAAGTCATTAGATTTAATGTCAATTGATCATTTTTATCGATATATGATAATGATATAATAAGTACATTTAATCAAGTCAACTGTCATGTGATTATATTAACTTATTAGATCATATGTCACGTGAGTATAAAAATATAAAAATTATTTAATTTTTATTAAGATAAAAGGTTATTTGGGTATAATTTAAAAGTTAAAAACTCACTAAAGCAGAGATTGGTTTACTATTTGAGCCTTTCTAAGGATGTTGAGGTAATTAGTTTTGTAGGGTGAGGAGGTCCTTTTGGCTCATGGGGTGAGGAGACATGCGAAGGTGTAGACGTCTTGTCTTTGATAAAGGCACTGAGGTATATCTGCCCCCAATCCTCTCTCTGCATGGACATGCCTCAAACAAGCGTGATCTTCATGATTTACCTGTCCCGAGCTCTCGACACACCCCGCCAATTGCTTCACTGTCATGAATTAATCTCTCTCTTTCAAGCCGATGAGAGAGGACATATCGTCCTTTGCTGTATTGATGATGTCCTTTATCTCAGTCATTCGACCAGGTTACATGATTTCCTCTCCGAATCAACTCATTCAACATTCCAGGATTGATAGTTGACCATTGCCACAAAACCTGTTCAATCCGCCACCTATCTAGAACTTGAATTTTGACATCCCAACATCAGTTTGTTAAAGACAAAATCAATTGATAGGATCCCTTTGTTGGTAGTATACTACAAATTTTTTCACTTTACGTTTTCTGCTAAGGAGGAAAGAGAGCTTGTGAAGCATATGTAGAGCATCTTAAAACACTAATCATTAATTGTCAAGTAGTTATACTAAACCTATAACATATCTTGCATTCATTGACAAATGGAAATCTGCTCTAAAGATGTGTTGAATTTGCCATCTTTTCATCTGAATTTTTAAACTTTCAACAATATGAAACAAAATTTTCTTCAACCTCCATGGAGCATTGTGAAAGTTCAAATTCCACTTAATCGTATATAAATAGTCATTTTCAATCAATAAACAATGAGAGTTTTGTTCATTTAGAGGCAGTAAAAATAACAAAAACTTCTTTAATTTCAATTAATTTTGCAAAATTCGAATCACCTTATTCCTAATGTACCTTAATTGATTAAACATAATCAACCGTTAAAATTATGGCACATGATGGGTTCATATAACCATCAAGAAACATACAAACTTTTTCAAAGTGCTATTTTGTTCTTTTCTTTGAGAAGCAAAAACCATCATCAACTGAAGTGGAACTAGGATCGCATATAGGTCAGATTTTTGGGTTTATTCACATGAACCAATATATATATATATATATATAATCTTTTAAGAAAATACACAAAAAAATCCCTTAATAAAGAAAAGGGGCTATAAAATAAAACAAACCAACCCATCCCATTCCTTGAAAGCCCAATTTTCCTTGAGTAAGCCCAAAATAGTGGACCACCAACCCCTGAGAGTCCAGAAATCCTCAGTCTGTACCTTCTCAGGTCCAGTAAGGATATTAGGCCCATTAGGCCCATGTTTAAGGTCCATGAACAGGGCCAGGAAAGGGGTCAAACCTTTTTGGAACTCGAAACCCGAGGCAAAGCAAAGGCAAGCATCTGTTTTTTTCCGTTGTTGCCGTGACGGTGAATGCAAGTCCAGAACAAGACAGTTAGGTAACTCCGTTCTTTATTACCCCAAAAAAACAAAAATACTAATAAAGGGAAAAAAAAAAGTTGAGGGGAGAGAAGTGCGACGGAATTTTTGGCATCGAGGACTTAAGAGAAGACCCGAGAAAGAGACAGAAGTCGAAGCAGGAGGGAGGTCAGGTGGACGCACCACGCTCACGGCTCAATCTAGCCAACTTTCTACCCTTTTTCTTCTTCTCTCTGTTATAATGCGCCGTCTTTTTTTTTTTGGTTCTTAGTTCTAATTGAATTTAAAGTAAAATTCTTACGGCCTACACCTGTTTTGGCGCTTTGCTCCAGTTGTCTACTTTTCCCTCCCTCGATCCGATCACCTAAAACCCTAAAGCTGTTTCCTTCTCTGATATTTCGACAGCGGGGAGCCTTTGTTTGATGTTCAATTTCGATTCGATAAGAGAGATAAAGAGAGAGATCGGCGTCGTTTTGTAGGGAAGAAACGATGATGCAGAGACGGAGTCCACCGAAGCACAGGCACGACGGGACTTCGCCACTGCCTCTCGGGATGGATTGGAGTCCGCCTCCTCGTAAATGGGTCAGTTTTCCTTCAATTAATTATTTGAAATTAGTTTGGAATCTGAATTTGCACTCAATTTTGGAGATTTTAAGAGTTTAGTTCATGGAATTCTAGGGTTTTAAGCAATAACTAGTTTTATTTGAGTGAGTTTATGGTGGATCACGATATGTATAAAAGAAAAAGACGATCAATTTGGCAAAGATGAGGTTAGACTTGATTACTAGATTGTTTCAGTGACTTAGATAGTTACTTATCTTAATCTTAATTGAAATTGACAGGGCATTTATTGCTTTTACATGCATATAATATATATATATATATATATATATTTTAAATCAGCTTTTAAATACAATAATCTAATAAATTTTAGAATTTTAAGTTATTTTGGTTCCCATGTCTTGAAGTGCTTTGTTCATATGAGACCTCATGAGCTGGATTTTAAGCTTTTACAGAGTTCCCATTGGTCCAGGAGGTTATATTATACATTTTTTTGGCTGAAATTGTGATAGTAGTTTAATTGATCTTGATGATCAGAGAACTCAATCAAGAATCTGAGACATCATCTAAAATTAAGGTCCATGTTGTAATCTAATCTTGACATAGATTTACATTTTGAATACCAATTTTTATGGCTTTTTTTAGTTAGACAAGATGAGGGTAGGACAGTTTTTTTTTTTTTTGTAGTTTATGTTCTGATTCTTTTAGTAGATATTTTGGCAGTCTAGAAAGTTTTGATTTAACCTTGGTTTTAGCACTTACTCGTTGTACATATATATGCAGAATGGGAGGGAAACTGTTTGGCCACATGATCCTCGAACTGGATGGAGTTATTGTGTTACAATACCTTCTTGGATTTTCCTTCCAAAATCAAGAGATTCAGATCCTGTAGTGGTAATCATCAGCATCTATGTCAATGGCAAATGTTATGTTGTCCTGTCTATGTGGTTTGGTGATATGTTGAATTCTCTTTCATGATACAAAAATTTCAGCCTCACCATTTCTATTATTAATTTTGTAATGGTTGGGTTATGGATCGAATGTTACAGTCAGAAAATTTTCAAAAATCTGAATTAGCATTAAGTCTATTTGGTAGAAATATAAGACTCTTTGGACTTCATTTCAAATTTTGTACAGATATCTAAATTGGCATTCTGCATAATCATTTGATAAAATGGATGATCTAACATTTAATTCACACTAATATATATGCCATGGTTCTCTATTAACATTCTTAGGGGGCAGTTTTACAGGGTACAGGTTGGGGTACAATCACCAGAGGGTGTTACAACTACACGTGGAGTATTGAGAAGATTTAATGATTTTTTGAAGCTATTTACTGATGTAAGTCCTTGCATTTTCTTTATGTTGCAGTAAGAACTCCACTATTAGTAATTAGAATGTATGTTAGGAAACTGAAGCTGACCATTGTGGCTTAATTGTTTGATCATAACTATGGAAACAAATGACATGCACTCTGATTAAAATATTGAATTACAACTGAGTTGGGACTTCTTATATTGTTATGACTTTCCTCCACAGCTAAAAAAGACATTTCCCAAGAAAAGTCTTCCCCCTGCTCCACCCAAGGGGCTGATGCGTTTGAAAAGCAGAACACTGTTGGAAGAGGTAGGCAATAAGTTTTTTGCTTTGTTTTTTCCTTTTTCTATAATGCTTTTGATAGAACTGCTGTAGTATCTTCCTTCCCTTTATCATCCGGAACAAGTGGAATAACTCTATCGCAATTCTCATTTTTTCTTCTTTAATGATCCCTACTAGCCATTTTTTTCCCTTGTAGTTGCTTATAACAGATTAACAGTTCATCCTTTGATATCACACATAGTTTTCTACGGGCATCCGTTCAGCATAATTTTGCCCTTTAATCTTTTTGCCAAAATTGTGACATCTCATTGTGGTAGGCTATATTGGCCGATGCATGTCAAAAATTTCTAGGTAACTGAGCACTTGATAAGTCAAACCCATAAAGATGGTTTTTTCAGTTGTCTAGTATAACTTGAAGGATCCTAGAATTATTGATCTTTCTAGTTTTTAATCCTTATGTCATCCATAATTTTCCTTCTAAAATAGTATTGAATTAGAGTTTTAATTTGATGAACATATATTCTTGAGTAAATTTTTTTTAAGTTCAATAATGAAAGGTCTTTCTTAGGCATTATTTAATGAAGTTGCTGGTGAGTAGCAATCAATTGTCTAGTGATGCAAATTTGTCTTTTTTGGGAAAAAAAGAAGAAAAAAATGGAAGCTTCCAAATTAAACCTGTGGATGTCTGACATGTTTATTATCTGGGTGACTAATATCCTCAAAAGGCTTAGTTTTGTTGCAGAGAAGGTGTTCGTTGGAGGAGTGGATGACAAAGCTGTTATCTGACATTGATTTGTCAAGAAGTGTCACAGTTGCATCCTTTCTTGAACTAGAAGCTGCTGCGAGGTCTTGTATGTGCAATTCTACTTCATTAACAGGATTTTAAGACTTAGTTATCTTGTCTTCTGCAATTTACGAGTAAAAGTGGACGTCTAATAGAATTTCAGTGATATTTGGATGTTTAGAATATATATATATATATAACCAAGCTTAGTTTCATCTTTGGAGTTTTTACATTTCATATTATTCTTTTCAGCATTCCAAGAGGTAAACGATCACTCTTCGGAAGCAAATGTTGCTGGAAATAACACAATTTCATCACTTGAAATTCCTCCCAGTTCAAGCATATCTCATCTTGCTGGTAGTTCATCAATCACATCAGATTATGGTAGTGATACTGCTTATGAGACCTCTGAGCTTGGGACTCCAAGGTTAGGGAGAGATGACAGTTCTGAAATTGGTTTGGGAGATCTGACATTGGATGAAGATTTGACAGGTTCAATAGAAAAATTTGTTAAGTATGGTATGTCAAATATTGATGAGGGACTATTTATGGGACAGACAATTTTGGAGCAGCTTGAAGATTTTCCAAAGCATAAATCACACACCAGAAACATCAACAATACTCTGGGGAAAGATAGTTGTAATGGAAATGGGTCTAGAGTTTCATTTCTTGCTGGTAATGGGTTGGAACTTTTTTCTGAGCCAGAGCCAGCTAAGATGGCTGGTCATACTCGAAAGCTATCAACTGAAAGTGTTGGAAGTGATGTGAGCTCTTTGAGAGGTAGTGACATGTCCAACTCTGGGATTCCAAACTTATCTGTTGATGGCTCTCTTGACCTTCCTGGAACTGCAGAAGTACTATGTACCATGGGAACTCTTGGAAACTCTGTTTCTCAGTTTTCAGGTGATACCCAAATAGTTATTCCATTGGATCAGCGTCATAAGATGAATAGGGTTCTTTTGACCATGCAGCGGAGACTTGTCACTGCAAAAACTGATATGGAGGATCTCATAGCAAGATTGAATCAAGAAATAGCAGTGAAAGGTTATCTTAAGACAAAGGTTTGTGGAAGCAGTTTGATATGCTTTCTGAGATTAATTTTGAAAGTTATCATGACATAAATAGTTTGGTATCAATATATTTGAGATATTTTCAGTATTTAGGGCTATTTGCAAAGATTTGTTCATAGTTGTGAAGCTGACTTTTGATATTTCAATATACTGGTTTCCCTTTTCTTTCAATATTGAGCTTTGTTTGTTCTAGATTCAGATGAATTGTTTGCAAAAACAGGAAAGTGTTTATGGTTAGTTTTTGTGTTTTGTGTATGTATCAGCGTCGCATTTCTATTTTTTTCTCTCTTTTGGGTTAACTATGTGTGGAACTGTGTCAATTCCTGCAAATTTTTACCAGAGACCTATATATAATTTTATTAAATCTCTGTCTGGTTGTCTTTGGGTGCTTTATACCCCACTAGGGGCTGAATGGGCTTTATCCTTATTAAATATATTAGCAATTTTGAGGTTGAGTTAACAAATTGGAGATGCTCAGGTTAAGGATTTGGAAGTGGAGCTTGAAAGCACCAAACAGAAAAATAAAGAAAACCTGCAGCAAGCTATCCTGATTGAAAGAGAAAGGTTTACTCAAGTGCAGTGGGAAATGGAAGAACTTCGACGGAAGTCATTGGAAATGGAGTTGAAGTTGAATCCTAAACAGGTAATGCAGTTAACTTGCTTTTTATTCTTTTTCGTAATTGCTATGCATATGCACACTTGATTTTGATGCTTTGTACAGATTTTTTGTCAATTAAGGTAAACAATGAACTTGGCCTGATAAATTATGCTTGGAGAGAGATCGCTTAAAATTGGTGATTGTATGTTTCTAGCTTGTTTGATGTCTTCTGTCAATTGAAATATAATTCAAACTCTCTGCCTCTCACATGTCCCACAAAATAAAATGTGATACTAATTATCGGATAGGAACATCATGAACCTGATCGTTGAAGTTGGATTCAAAGGTCATTTCAAATTCTTTTTGAAGAGTTAACAAAAATTATCCTTCATTGCTTTCCCTTGGACAAAAGTTCAAAATCGTTTCTGAGACAATTGAGGAATTTCTGCCCCTTAACATAAAATATTGTGAATGTTTAATTATTCACAATTAACAACAAAACTTGAGACAGGATGAGAAGCAAATAACAGAGACAATTATTCGGTCTGCTGATGAGGAGAAAGATGCAATGCTGCAAGAGTTAAATGCTACTAAGGAGCAGCTGAAGAATATATCAAGGCAATATGAAGAGCTAGAGGCAAAATCAAAAGCAGATATTAAACTTCTTGTTAAAGAGGTTAAGTCTCTTCGGAAATCCCAAAAACAACTGAAGCAGGAGGCTGGTCAATCACTGTCAGAAAAATCTGAAGCTGAGGTAACTGTCAGTAAAGCATTGTTTACATGCTAAGTTTCTTCTTAATACATTCAACCAAAAAAAAAAACTTATTATCTATTGAAAATTTACATCTTTAGGGGTTCTAGAGATATATTAGGTATAGTCAAAGCAAATCGTTGCTTAAGTTCTCTGCTATTTGTATTCCATTGATTTTTCAGGTACAACCACAACAGGAAAGACAATTCAGCAAGCATGTAAGAACTGCTAGAGAAAACCTGTTAAATGAATGCCGGCATCTTCACGACCGACTTCTCCAATGCACTGTGAATTTGTCCGCAGATGATGATGAAAATTTAATCAAGAATTATTCCTTAGTTGAAGATGCATTGGATTTGTTGACTACATCTGATGATAAAATCACCACCCTACTTGCAGAGGTAACCTTGCTTTTTGGCTATTTTCAACTTGTTCAACTCTTGTACCTTGAGTCGATTTTCAATACGGTCACTGTCAGTTATATTTGGTTTTAGGAATTATTTAGATAGAAAGTAAAAGTCTGTTTTGTCCCTTTTCTAATACCTGATTAATATTGTTAAATGAAAGGCTTTGTCACCATCATAGTAACACCATTAATGGACTCCTCCCTTTTGTAATACCTGATTAATGTTGATAAATGAAAGGCTTTGTTCCCATCATGGTAAACACCATTAATGGACTTCACCCTTTTCTAATACTTGATTAATATTTGATAAATGAAAGGCTTCGTCACGTTTAATAGCCTTCCGACTTTAGTCCCCTCTTATCTCTCTTCCCTTTTCCCTGCCCCCCTCCCCCACCCATCTCTCTCTATCTCTCTCTCTGTTAAATTATTCATGTTATTTTCCATTCTTTTATTGTTTAGACTTCCATAACTTGTGCACTTACTACTATTTCTTTCCCTGCACAAATTTAATTAGGCACAACTATTAGCCCAGGAAGGTAGCACTGCTGCTGACGACCACTACGATACAAGAATAGATGATGAGTTGAGGAAGATCATAGCAGACATCTTCACCGACAACGCTAAATTAAGAAAGCAGGTGAATTCTCTCATACGGCATAGACTCAAATGTGATATCATGTCAAAGAATAATGATAAGGAATTAAACAAGTCCTCAGAAAGATGAAATGGGGTTATGAATATTTGTAATTTTTTTGTCTTACAAATTATCATAAGGTACCCCCAAAGTCTCGATTACAGTTCCCTGTAATCAATTACATGCTGCTTTAATTGCATGATCTTAACAACTATACTTGTGAATTTTGTGTTTACACGCATACCAGTAATGCCAGAGAAGATGCCCTGTTATGATACTTGTTCTATTCTATCTTTTAATCACTTTTAATAACAAAGAGAGAGATGAAATGAAAAGCATCAGAACAGTATATTCCCATGTCTGGAAAGTAGACAATTCTTCTGTTCATATGTGTAATTTTTTTCTTTTTTTTTTTTAACTTTGTTTTGGGTTTTATTATTGGAACAGCTTCTGTGTTACCTGTATCATGAGTCTGAGAAAATGGAGAAGACAGATGAATCATAGTTATAAGGAAACTTATGAAATATGGAGAAACAGCATTTCTTCATTGATGCTTTGTTCACAAATGTGGATGGAAAACATAATTTCATGCCTAGGGAAAAAGATTGCACAAATCTCACAAGAAAAAGAAAGAATCATACAAAATGAGCCTTGTGAGGGGCACTCATTTGCCCAACAATTAGAAGAGAAATATATAACCAGCAAACCCATTGCTCTCATGCATCATCATCATCATCATTTATCTGCAAATCAGCAAAAGGAGACAATTTCCACGATCAGCATAAGCTAACACATGATTCCCATAATCTGGTACAAAAGCCATAATCAGGCCTCAGCCATGCATGGACAATATTTACGTACATACATACATATATATATATATATATACACTGTTTGATTACACAATGTAATAATACCTTAATAACAGCCATCTACTTCACGTGGCTCCACAAGAATATAAAGCGGCTTTCCATCGAGCCTACGCTGTCCCTGAAAGGGATTACAATCATAAAAAGAGAATCAAATCCATGCACCTAATCAATCCTACTTTACCAGGGAAACAAAGGGTTAAAACTATCACATTCTGTCTTTCTAAAAACAAGGGTAAAACTCCAAAGTTTTTATCCTTGTCTCCGACAGTCACAAAATGTACAGAGAAATCCCCCAATTCATCACATACTTTTTTTTTTTCTGAATGAGTGAAATAAACAAGATGAAGGAAAACATTGGAATGGGGAAGGGATTACCTGGACCTCGCGGAGCCCGATAACGCAAGCGCATTCAACCACTTCAGCTCCAACACGTTCTATTCAAACAAGTAAAACCTCATGTTTAAGCACAATTTTTGTGAGTAAAGCTGGAATTATCAGCAGCAGGAAGCAAAGCGTTTTACCTAGGAGTCGTATGGCTGCTGACAGAGTTCCCCCTGTTGCTACCAGGTCATCGATTACTATAGCACGTTCTCCCGGGTGAACAGCTTCAACGTGCATCTCCAAACAGTCAGTTCCATACTCCAGCTCGTAAGCTTCAGCAATTACTTCACCTATATATACATACAAAATCCAAAATGCATGAAGAAAGAATGCTGAAAAGATTAAAAACACAAACCCAATCACGGATGGAGTCCATTTTTCAATTATTGTGATGAGAAGGGCATGCACTTAGTCTCTATGGATAGAGAGATTCATACCCACAAAAATGACAGCAATTAATATTTAATACTACCATAAGATCAAAATCTACTTTTGCAATTTGTTTTCTGTGTTACTGACATTCAGATGATACTACTACTAATACTTTTTTTATTTACTGAAATATGTAATGCTGATCGTGATGAGGTCATGCCTGAATGATTGACAGCACAAAAACAGTCTTTCCATATTAATTACAGTTTTTTTTTTTACTCAAAGCCACCCCCACCCACCCTTGACCAGTTGGATAGCAACTCCTTTCAATCATTTCAATTGATTTTCCTCCTTCCCCCAAATGACATGTACTTTGAATCCACATGCCTCTCCTAACTTTATTTAAAAAAAAAGAAAAGAAAGGAAAATGGATGGATCGGGTTAAATGCATTAACAATGAGGTTATTCACTTTATTGAATATCGACAAAAGAGGAAAAGTATAATTAAGCAGCAGCAGCAGCACTATCTCCATTCTTACGCTTGAAACCCCTTTCTAACATGGTACCTGGTAACTTTTTGGGTTTCCGAAGAGGAACAAACTTTGCACCAATGGCCAGGGCAATGGATGGACCAAACATGAATCCTCTGGCTTCAACTCCTGCAAGATGAAAAAATTTTGCAAACCATGAGATTGAGTGCTGAGAAATGAAGGGGAGAAACGAAAGCCATGAAACAAACCCAAGCTGGAGAACAGGGCGGGGATTGATTAGAAGCAAACCTAGGAAAGGACAAAATGTTTTATGTAAATGTAAAGATTCGAAGGCTTCTTCCCGAATGGAAAAACAGAAAATTGGAGAATAAGTAATGGCGCAAACATGCACATGAGAAGAAAAACGTTGGTTCTTGAAGAACAGGGGATTGATTTTCATATGATGTAGCAGCTGAAACAAGAGAGAATGAGTCCCCGAAATGAACAAAAATCAATATCAGACAATAAAGTCTAAAAAAAAAAAAAAAACACTGACAGAAAACACGGAAACAAAATGCTGGGTGTTAACCATTTCAGAAACAGAGAAGAAGGAAGAGAGTGTTTGAGAAGGAAGGGACAAAACACACTGTACCAGCAACGACAGAAACACCCATGTCTCTGTAGCGATCGACAAAGATGTCGACGGTATCCTTGAACGCCTTGTGATCCAGCAACAACGTTGTTATGTCCTGGAACATAATCCCTGTTTACCAAACAAACACAAAAAAGTTGCTCAAACAAATGAAATCCCAACCCCAAAACAAAGAAACCAAACAAAAAAAAAAAAGAAAAAACCTTGTTTTGGGAAGTGAGGAACCACCCTAATGGCATCAGATATGGCTTGAAGCCTTGGGTCTCCTTTCAGTCCGTTCTCCGCTGCAAACATTCTTTCTTTCTTCCCCTAACTCTGTTTTTTTTTTTTTTTGTTTTCCCTTTCCTTCCTCTGCTTTCTTTCTCTTCAATGGCTCAAACTCAAACTCTATTTATAACAAGGATTTCTGCTCAGAAAAGATTTATCTTGGGGTCCCCCTCTGTCTCTCTACCTCTCTGTTAAGCAATGAATCAGACTCTTTTAAGGGAAGGGAAGGTGGGGGTTTTGGATTTTCCCTCCTAAAAACTGAACTGAAAGATCAAATCTTTCTCTCCTCCCTATTGTTTATACGTGAGAGAGAGATAGAAGGTAAGCGCATTAAATACTATAATCTTTTGTCTATTTATGTTGGCCAGACCAAAGCACCATTGCTCCGAGGCAATGTTTTACTCTTGTCACGCTGTCTTAAAGCACGTGTGCCACACGCTTCACGCATAACCCATGCTCCCATTAAATTCGCCGTGATGGGTAGTAAATACAGAGTATTGATAATGGTAATGAAAACGGATTCTTTCTTTGGATTTTTACACATTCATGGCAATTCCCAATCTGAATTCCATATTTATTGCCCTTAACATCAACCTGTCATTCTTCCTCGCATATCTAGCTCCATTTACAATTCAATTCTTCCAATTTTTTCTTTTCAATTTCAAATTATGAATTTGCATTTGAAACCAACCTTTTTCCTTTATAACACTTAAATTCAAAATGCAAATAAATATATAAAATTTATGTTTATTAAAATTTTTATATTTAATATATTATCAATGTATTTTACCCTTACATGTCATTAAATCACATGATATCTTTTTATAAATATGTAAAGACAAAAATTCAGAACAAAATTAAATTTTAATTATAGTTCTTTAGACAATATATCGATTTGTATGTTAAAATTTTATTTTATACAATCTTACGTATGCAATTTTTTTAATTACATTTTATTGATAATACTCTTAAAAATTTATAAATTACAATCAAATTTATAAAAAAGTTATAAAAAAGGTATTATTAAAAATATATTTAATAACGTATTTTTAAAATGTATTTATCTTATTGATAATATTTAATTTATTAATAATATATAAATTTATTTATACATAAACAAAGCATCTAATATAAATTTTTTTATCAAATATAATGAGTTAAAAAAATAAAGGTTAAAAAATGGAGTTTCCATGACATCATCAACAAAGAGTTTTGGTCATTTGGACAAATCGTTGTCCTACCATTTTTTCTGTCTTCCCTTTTGGCATGTCTGCCACCGAAGAAAGTGGGAAGCTCTCAGCCAGTACGACCACTATTTTGGCTTTCTCTTTTTCCTCCTCCTTCGAACACTAAAAAAAAAAAAAAAACCTCAAACTTTACTCTATTTGACAATAGTCAACCCCTTGCCACCCCCTATTTGCTTTGCTGACGCCACGCGCCGGGAGATGAAAGTAGGATTAGCTAAATGTAATCTCAAGTAGAAGATCTAATTTCTGGATGTCTGCACTGCTCAGTGTATCTAAGGCTCTTAAAACCAAGGTTTTGTTTGTTTTGTTTTTTAATTTTTTTTGTATTTTCTTTTCCCACAATCTAAAAAGGAAGATTCTATGGAATTACCGATTCACGGCCCGATGTATTAAAAGCAACATTACTTGTTTTTTTATCGTTTGAAACGAACAAACAAACGCAGCCTTAAAATCTTTCCTTTTCCTTATCCAACTTGTCTGAAAATGACGTGGCAATTTGATCTAGTATTATAATAGTAATAATAGTGTACTACCTTAAATGGAATCGCCACTGTAACTTTTTCTTCCCCGCCATGCCTGCCCCCGGCCATGGCTCAGTCTTTTGAGAAGAACGAGGTAAGGGTAGTTTGGTCATTTGGAACAAATTGACGGCTACTGATTGGCAGAGAATCATGCAGCAGAAGATTTTTCAGATTTTGGGAGGTGGTCCCCAAGGTGGCGGTCCCTCTCTCTCTCTTGCTTCATTTTTTTTTTTTTTGGTTCTTTCTCACAGCCTGGTGACCCGCCAAGTTGGCTATCACGAATGAGATGAGATGGGCCGTACACGTGGAGTGATGGAGGGATCTCAGCAGCCTTTGATGTGGGGCTCTAGAACAGTGGGGTTTATCGAAGCAACGGTGGAATGCTGCCACGTAGATAGATTGGTAATCTAGTTGCTTGTCTTTTCCTCAATTGACCATATATTGTTACTTTAATATCGAGGGCCCCAGTGGTAGATACGGATGACGTCATAATATGCAGAATTACTTTCCCCCGTTCTCAATCCATGCTCGTTTTTCACAAACTCCACATGAAAAACGAATGACTGGTTGAATATATAATAAAGATTTATATTTGATGTATCATACATATCATTTATATATTATTGGTGCATTTAAATTTTATTATTTTATTAATAAATAAATATAAAAATTAGTTAATTGTGTTTATTGCTATTGTATAAATATTATACAATAATTCACATAATATAAACTCATATTTCTATATAAAATTGTATTTAATGTAATACGTATATAAATTTTATAATTTATTAGTGAATCAAATGTTGTTATCTTATTAATAAATAAATTTAAAAAAATAAATACTCATAAATTAAAATATAAATTTATATTTACTGTAATATTTATGTATAAATTCTATACATTACTTGTAAATCAAATGTTATTTTCTTATTAATAAATAAATTTTAAAAAATAAACACTCATAAATGAAATATATTCATTTAAAAATCTTTTAAATTTTTATTTTCTACATTTATGAGATATCACAAATACTATAAACAATCACTTGATCAAATATAAATTCTTAAAAAAATATTTATAAAAGGATTTTAATGTTATTTTTTTATATAATTAGAAAAGTCAAATACTAAGGTGCTATTTGAATAATATAAAATTATGGTATAGTATTAGCAAAAATTATAAAACAAAAAAAAAAATTCACGTGCACGTGCATGTTTTCTAGTAGTGCTTCACGTTTTCACCAAAATATTGCGTAGTGGCATGTGGGTGAACGCGCCGAGGAATAGGCGTGGTGCCGCAGTTTTATTTGACGGACCCACAAAAATAAAAATTAACGTACGAGATTTACTGTTCATGGGCACGCGAGTGTACTCTAGAAACATGATAACATGATCATTAACGCTTTTGAGTTTTTGATAGACCAGACCACACCGCCCTCCCTCTCTCTCTCTCAAACACATCTTTTTGATTCGTTCTCACAAAAAAATTTATCCCCATGTTTTTCCAAACCCCCTCCACGCTCCTGATCTCCCCATCTCCATCTCCACCGTCCATTTTCATCATGCGTGATCTGCAACCTTTATACCTTTTATTTTTCTTCTCTTTTTTACATCTTCACGCAAAGTCAAAGGCATATGCGTGAGCTTTGATCCGATGTGCTTCGCCCTTTCATTCACCACCACGTGTCCATTTTCCGGAACCTACCCATATCGGAAATTTTAGTGGCATCGGAACAACACTATTTAAAGTTTTGGAATTTTCCTCCTCTTAAACACACAGAAAAAAAAAAGGCCAAATTAATTTTGTCTTTGCTTCGAAATTGTTGTGTCGGTACGTGTCACTACTAATCATTAATTTTAATTTATAAATTATTAAAAATATTAAATAAAACATAATTTAAAAATAAAAATAAAACATATTTTTTTACAAAAAATTAAGTTCGTGTTACAAAACATTACAATTGATAAACAGTCATTAATTAAAATATTATTTTTTATTTTTATACTCATATAACATTAATGTATTATCGACATAAACGTGAAAATGACATGTGATATTATATTATATCATTATCTGCTATAATATTTCAACATATCACATGAAATAAATGATAATTGATATTTTAATAAATAATAATTAATTAATTGTTAATTATAAATATCTATTTGATTTAAAAATATATAAAAAATTTTAATTGAGAGTAATATAAAAAATAAAACTTTTGTTAAATTATGTCTTGATTTTTTAATTTTTTACTTTTTTTCATATAAAAAACGTGTCATGATTTAATTTCTTTTTACTTTCCAAAGCAAAATAAATAGTAGTAATAGATTTAACATCTCAAATAGTTTATCCTAATGTTTTCATCTATGTGTTTGCATTTAAAAGGTCAACATATGTCTTGTTTGCACGTTAAGATCGACATATTTGTTCAACGTCGGGCACAACAAAACAAAAATATTACATCCTTGCAAAAATTTTCTTCACAAGTGTTTTCCAATTTCGACTTTGTAGCTAGGTTGACTCTAAAACATTTTCGTTATCTGATTTTCGATTCTCATTGTTGTCGACATGATATTTAGTACAAATTTCGTAACGATTTTTTTGCATACGAGTGAATAGAAATGATCATTCGATCAGTTTGATTAGTTTTATTTTAAAATTTTCCTAACCAAAATAAAAAAAAACTCTTATAAAAAAATAAAAATAAAAATCAATCAAATCATACCTTAAAATTGAAAATAGTTAAAACCAATTTACATTTTTTTATATATTTTTTAAAAATTTGTTAATGATCAAATTTTTATCAATTCAATTATAAAATTAAAAAATCGTAAATTGATCAAAATAGTAGAATAAATGATCTCTTATGATCAAATAATATCAAAATCAGAAAATTAAATCAAATTAACTAAATTCAATAATTTTTTATCAGTTTGATTTGCACCCCTAAATGCTCATCAATGATACCTTCCTTTTTTTTTAATAGGTTTGGGACCCATAAATAGAAGCTTGAACTAATTACATTGACAAGTATCTAAAACAAATAAACAAATATTATATTATTGATAATATTTACATATTTAAAAAAAATTCAAAATTTCAATCAATTTAATTATAAATTTTATTTACATATATTTTAAAAAAAGATTAATGAACAAATTTTTGATCAATTCAATTATAAATTTTAATACATATTAAAACAGTCGAAAAACTACCTCTCTCAATTGATTAATATCTAAATCGAAAAACCAAATCAAATTAAGTAAATCCGATCAATTATTTTGTTTTGCACGGAAAAATGTAATGTGAATGAATCTTTCGTTTTTTTTATTTATTTAAAAAGAAATAAATAAATAAGTATGTGTTGGGACCCCCAAACAGAAGCGTGATCTAATTACATTGACAAGTATCCAAAAATATAATTGGGCATGGACCTCGTACCACCCAAAGTTTATCTGTTAGAGATTGACAAAGATATGATTAAAAATACCTAACCTCAACTAAATCTTCACCAACACTTTACAGCTTATCATCACCCATGCACCTACTTTAGCTGTTTCTTTGTTTTATCCTCTTAATAATAATAATAATAAAAAATAATAATAATAATAATATTTCGTTGATGTGTGAATTGCTTAGAGAAACAAACGAGATTTCCTAACCTGATTTCCTCATCGTATCATTACAGCTTTGCGGACAATGATGTTTTTTCAAGCATAAGTCATGATCGTGACTATGATATTATGCTCTTCTTTGTAATAACACAATCCATTGGCTTTCAGCCAAATTTCAATATTTTCAGCTTTTTTGTCTTTGTCTGAGTACGGTTTTTTAATTTTTTTTTTCCTGTCAAAATGTTTAAATACTATTTGAAAGAGGAAAATGTGTTTGAAAAAAATTGCATTGGATACTTAATTTTTTTGATTTTTTAGACGTGATTACGTAATTGTTAATGTTATCGAGTCACATCATATATTATATTGACAAAAAATATCAATTGATATTCAATTCGAAAACAGTTAATTTTTCATTAAAATTAAAAATTTACATGAACATAAATCAAGAACAAAAAAAAAAAAAAAATCAAAATCGACTGAAGTTTTATGTTTCTTAAATAAAATTATTATGTTGAGCCCGGAACTTTATAGGTGGGCTGAGGCCATTATTTCCAAATATAGACATG
The DNA here is from genome assembly GCF_053813885.1 of Theobroma cacao. NCBI lineage: Eukaryota > Viridiplantae > Streptophyta > Magnoliopsida > Malvales > Malvaceae > Theobroma > Theobroma cacao. The sequence continues at coordinate 1,260,327 of NC_142647.1, forward strand.
GGCTAGGTTGCCTACCGTTTAGATGGTGGAGGGGATCCGCAATGTATGTAGGTCCATGCTCTTAGAACCCAAAGGAATGGACAAAAGAGCTACCCTGAATGATTACAAATGACAAAGGATGAATTAATTTTATCATATATTAATTAATAAATTAAATACTCAGATGTTTAAATTTAATAATATATTTTTAAATTTAAATATTGTAAATATGATATCCATTCAAGTTGAAACCTCTTAGCTTATGTTGTGTTCAGCTGTAAGTATGAGAAATACAACATGTCTAGACAGGTGGCATTAGGTATCAACCCATAATTCATAATGGAACAATGTGATTCACATAAACAAAAAGCCTACTTCACATCACAAAGTGTGAAGGTCACGTGAAGAGAAAAAAACTAAAGCCTCACTTTTTCCAATCCATGGCCAAGAATTTGCCACAGCCCTTCTCCCCTGTGAACCCAAAACTCCTCAAGAATTTGGCATCCAATGGGGTTTTCAATCGATCCATCCGGGTCCAGACAGATGCCACGGTGTTTGTCTTGTTCTTCTTCTTCCCATGGTCTAAGCCATTACACGTGTCATCCTCTCACACTTCCACCTAGTACGGGGGAAATCGCACGTAGGCAGTAAGGCTTCCGTTTAATTATCCGGAAAACCAAAAGTTTCATTTTCGGTGCAAGTTAGCGGGTGGCGTAGATTCGTGTTGTGTTTGCTAAAGTAAGTCTCTGTCCTTCTTTCTTTTCGGCTTTTTCCCTCCATTACTATCCATTGCTCCATCATCAAGTCACGTCCCCGTTCGAGCTAGGAACACCGCATCTTTTCCTGTCGATGTTCATCAAAGATGAGCTTTCTGTTAATCGAGGGGATTAAAGGGTTGGTTTTGGTTCAAGTAAATTAAGATTAGGGAATGTGCTGCTCTTGAGCTAAAACATGGGCTTCTCCGCTGCTCTTCGTCCCAATCTTTCAGTTACCTCTTCTCTTCATTGTAGCAAGGTGCTCTCTCAATCTCCTTTCTGTTTTTGGGTTATTTAGATTTTGATTTATATCCGTCCAGATAATTTGTTCTGTAATTTTTTGTTCTCCAGAATAAAGAATAATAATAAATGATGGAGAATCTTGGGGTTGTTGCTTTTCTAATTTCTTATCAATTTTCAGTTTTAATCTCTTTCTTCAATTATCAGAAGAAAAAGAACTATTAATAATAAGTCAATTATTTCACATATTCTAGAATTTAAAGCTAATTTTTATGTTTACTTATAGCTCGGAGTCTTGGATCCAGCGATTTCCATCTTTGCCAAGCTTAATCAATGTTTCTTTGGGCTAGACTATACTGGTAAAATCAGTAAATTGACCAAGGAAATAATGGCAAAAATTGTTGTAGATTTCATTGGAAGAAAAATGGAGTTTTAGATTTGTTTACTGTTTCCCAAGTGAATGACTAATTATTTATAGTTTGAGCTATGTTTATGCAGTTATCCTCGCGGCCAACGCGTGATTGGAAACAGAAGAGGCTACCTCTTTTGGCAGTGACAAAAAGAAGAGGCTATTCTCTGTTTATTGTCAAATCTATCATAAATAGCAGCAAGTCAAGCGTTAATGACAATGGGGCAACTGAACCTGCGAGAATTCTTCTTGAGAGATTGTTTGCACAGTCCCAGAAACTTGAACAAGGAATGAGTAGAGATGGTCAACCGCCTAAGGATTTTCACCTGTTTCTTAACCTTGAGACTCTGGAGTCTGATCTGCAGGCTGCTTTGACAGCCTTAAAGCAAAAGGAAGATGATCTACAGGATGCGGAAAGAATGGTTGTATTGGAACAAAGTCAACTAACCCGTGCAAAGGACGAGTTGGAGCAACGGGAGAAAGAAATTGCTGCTGCATCTTCTAAGCGTGAAAAGCTGGAAGAGGAGCTAAAGCAGGCAAATCTTGCATTTGCTTCTCAAGTCGGTCAGATAGAAGATTTGAAGCTTCAGCTTAAAGAACGAGACAAAGAGATTGCTGCTGCACAATCGGCACTCTCTGTGAAAGAAGATGAAATGGATAGAATGAGGAATGAAATGGTGAAGAAGAGCGAGGAAGCTGCCAAGATTGAATCTGAACTTAAATCCAAGTCTCAGATCCTGAATGAAGCCAATGAGGTTTTGAAGAAACAAAAAATTGAGCTTCAAGGACTCAAAGAAGCAATTCGAGAGAAAGATAAGCAGTTAGAAACTTCTATGACTCTTAGGAAACTTGAAGAGGAGAAGCTGAAAGCTGCTGAGGCTAAATTGCAGCAGCAGACAATGGAGTGGCTATTAGCGCAAGAAGAATTGAAGAAACTGGCAGAAGAAGCATCTAGACACACAGGAGAAGCTAATGAAACCTTTGAAGATTTCAGAAGAGTGAAGCAGCTACTTTCTGATGTGAGGTCTCAGTTGGTTTCTTCTCAGAAATCTCTGGCATCGTCCAGGCAGCAAATGGCACAACAAGAACAGTTATTGGAAAAGCAACTTGAAGAGCTTGAAGAACAGAAGAGAAGTGTTGCATCATACATGGAAAGTTTGAAAAATGCCCAGATAGAAGTTGAGAGTGAGAGAGTGAAGCTTAGGGTTGTGGATGCTCGAAACAAGGAGCTTGAACGGGATTTATCTGTGGAGAGGGAGCTAATAGAAGAGTTACAGGAGGAGTTGAAGAAAGAGAAATCTTCACTTCAGCAGGCTATCCAGGATGTCTCTTTTCTTCGTCAGAATTTAGAGCAGAAAAATGCTGAGTTTGGTGAAATGAGCAATGTTCTGCAAAGTAAAGAAGCAGATTTGGTGGAGGCTAAGCTCGAAATCCACCATCTGAAATCTGAGCGGGCTTCACTTCAGCTTATCTTGGAGGAGAAAGATCTGGAACTCTCCAATGCCAGGAAGAATTTAGAGCAAGTAAATCAGGAGATTGTAGAGCTGAAGATGCTTATGAGCAGCAGAGAAAATCAGCTCATTCAAGCGGCTGCTTTATTAAAGGAGAAAGATGAACATGTTCAGAAAGTACAAGATGAGTTGAATGACACAAAGATAAAATTCTCTGAAGCTGAAACTGTGATAGAGCGAATTGCAGAACTCACGAACAGACTAGTTAGCTCTGCTAAAGATGAAGATAATAATGTGTTGAGGCCTGTTGATGATGTGAGCCATGAATTAATGCATCAGCTGGTAGATAGACCTAATGATTTCAGATTGCAGAAAAAACAGCTTGAAACAGAACTCAAATCCACCAAAGAGAGCTTAAAAGTTAAAGAAATGGAAGTTCTTGCTGCACAGAGGGCTCTCACAATAAAAGATGAGGAGCTCAAAATGGTTCTTGGGAGGCTGGAGGCAAGAGAAAAAGAAGTACAAAGGCTGAAGGAAGAAATGGTTGAAGATGCTAATGATCTAAAGAAGCTTTATGCCTTGGCACAAGAGAGAATTGGGGAGATAAGTATTGGTGATTTGGCTATTGAGAAGCTTCAACTTGAGGCAGCTCAACTGGAAATTGAAGCTGCCACTAGCGCTCTTCAGAAACTAGCTGAAATGAGCCGTGAACTCTTGAATAAAGCTAGCATGAGTGTTGAGGCTGATTCTGATACCAGTATCTTCGTGCAACGTAGTTCTGATCCCATGCTTAGCATGATTGAGAACAATGAATGTTTCACTGAGGTTCAAACAGGATTAGCCAGGCTTTCAGCTTTGACAGAGCAGCTGGTGAAAGATGCCGGAATTGTTGGTGCACAACTGCAAAGTTGAAGAAGCTCCCGACTGGATTTTGTATATAGATATTGACCTGTTTTTGCTTTCAGTGGGAGGGAGAGATAAGTGGCCTGTTCAACTAAGTAAAATTTTCGGTTGTGGGTTGGTTGTCTACTTATACTATTTGATCATATTCTCATCCATCGTGCAGATGTGAAGCCTATATATTCTTTATTTTATGCTGAGTGAAACTATAATAATGTTGCTTTATGAGGTATCTTCTGAGCAATAGTTTCTAAACTATTTATCCATTGCCCAAAAGCCCATAACATCAGCATCTCTCCCTAAGAGCAGTTCTTTTGCAAACACGCCATATTTGCGCTCTCTTTATTATCAGAGCACAATGAAGATGCAACTGTTCAAAGTATAACACTTAAATTCTAACACCTTATCATTTCCATTTTTTCCTTTAAGTTGGACATCCAACAAGATACCATCAAAAAATCAACTAAAGGTCGAACAATATTCTGATAGAAAGAATCCAAACCAGTTGGATCATGCCCTTCACCCAGACCCTTAAACAGAGCAGATATAGACTGTAATCATCATCACAAGATTTAGATCAGCTGGTTATGTGTGTAAGCAAATAGACTGCACTAGTATATATACAACTTAGCATAAAAGATAAGATGCTCACAATAAGATGTAATTAACCATTTACCGCAGAAACTGTTTCCTACTGCAACTCAACAGAGTTAGTAAGATTGCCTTCTGGTATCTGAACTAGGCCAGGAAACTACCGAGTGGCACCTTCCCTGAAAAGGATATTTGCCACAGGCGGTGGAAGCCAAGCTGGGTTGCCAGCAGTCTGCCCATCCATATGTTGGAAATCACTCTGAATTACACTGCTCTGTCGCTTCACCTTTGACTTACTAATTCTCTTTCCAACAAAAAATCCCACCTTCATTGCTGTTAATAGACCCAATGCAACTAGAAATGGCCTCACAGCCCAGTGAAAATCCTCAAGATGTTGATACTTCTTCACCAACCCTGGACAATTGTTAAAAGAAACCACTTCCACTTCAGCTGGATCGGCCAAAAATTTGCCCACTTCCTCTCCAATGGTTAATCTACCTGGGAACTTAACAACAAGGCATCCATTTGGCAGGATCCAGCAAATTTTCCCAGTAGCCCAAATGCCTCCTCTTTTACGAGGCCAATCAAAGCGAGGGCTAAGCACGTTAGATTTCAGCCTAACAAACTGACCAACGCAGTAAGATTCTGCCATCTGAAACTCTGAAGAATTTCCCTTCCAAAGAGTTTCCAACCCGATAAACCCAACAGCAATACTTCCATCACGGTCAATGGAATGAAGAATACCTACTGGTGAGTGCCTTTTGTCTTCCTCTTTCAAGCGTATCCAGTCCCCAGCTGCTAAGCCAAGAGTGACCCTCTCCAGTGTCGAAAAATGAACTCTTATAGGGTCATGAATGCCATGAACCCTCACCAAAGCAAAACCATCATGATCCGTGATGTGTTCTAAACCCACCACGGTTCCTTCAGGGACATTCATATTTTCAGGTTTGCATGAGTTAGGTGGCTTTCTGGAACGCACAATGTCACCCACTTGCAAACGATCCTTTGAAAGAAACCACCCTGTGTAGCCAGTAAAGCTACTTAAATTGTCTGATACTGTTGTGCTCCCAAGACCTGTCCATTGCACATCATCTTCACCTCCAATCTCTGAGCTGAGAATGTGGTTACTAGACAAAGGTATTAAGCAAGTAGGTTACTGGGGAATAAGTATAAGAACACTCAACATTGTCAGTTAAAATTAGTTGCATGACCAGCTTAAACAAATTTTCACGTGCACAATATTTTTAACTGCATATTACATAATTGTTTAGCATTTCATACTTCAGAACAACGAGGGGGGAGAAGAGAGAAAAATAAAGAGCAGGGGCCTTATTTCTATCTTAAACTTCAGAACTGAATGTATACATAGAAGGGGACCTACCTGTTAAACACCTCTAATATGTGTTTCATCAAAGGACGACTTCTGAAGTCATACTCAAAGCAGCCAATAAGAACTTTCTCAACCGGAGGAGGAAGACCACTTGGAATAAGTGGTTTTTCCTGTTTTCTGACAACCAGATCATAAATTTCATCAGCTGATTTCCCACTCCAAGGAACAATGCCGGTGAGCATTTCCACAATGCTGCATGCAAATCCCCATGAATCAGTCTCAAATGATATTGGCCCTCTGGTTTCCGGTTGCCACTGTTCTGGAGCCATGTAATTGGGCGTTCCAAGCCTGTGTGCCATATCTGAGCTGGGCAATCTAATTCCCAGGAGCAAATATGGAATGCCAATATCTCCTAGAACTGCTTGGTCAGTGCCATTAAGAAGAAAGTTAAAGGGTTTAAGGTTAAGAACCAAGATCCCTTTTGAGTGCAATTCCGAAATTCCCTGTGCCAAATTGGTCCCATACCTGCAAACATCAGACGCACTAAACGTAAGAATTAACTCTCTTTGCTTCCTTAAGATAAAGAAAAAGGCATAATCTTCCACCTATTCCAGACTACATCACCTCAAAACACAAGGAAGTGAGAGCTTTCCTCCCTTAAGGCGAGTCATTTTATCCCCAATTGATCCTTCATAAAATTTCATAATGATACATATCTGCAAGAAAAACACAAAGAATCAATTCTTAGCAAGATAACCAACTGTCATCTGGCTAACCAAAAACACCCACATTAGCTGCAACACCCACCTTTCCATTTATAACAGAAGTTCCCTGTAGATAACAAATATTATTCACACCTTGGCACTTAGAATATAAATCATCAAACTTATCCAACAAAGTCCTCATGTCATCCTGCTTAATTGCATGCAACATCTTGATGACTACTTCATAAGACTGATCATAATCTGCAGTCGAACTATGATAAGTTGCTAACCAAACATCACCAAAGGGTCCCCTTCCAATCCTATGCCTAAGTTTCAATTTTGACGGGTCAATCCATGGAATTCTCTGACTCGAAGCCGCTACCACGGTTCTAAGTTTGTCATCATCACCTTCCAGAATCTCGTACTCAGAAAAACTGGCGGACAGAGCGTCGACAACTTTCCCAGCCATTCCTTCAACCCAACAACAACAAAAAGACAAAAAAGGCAACTTAACAAAATACCCATCGAAGGAAAACCATGCAAAAATGCTAGCTGATACTAAAACCATGAATTCTCTAAGCATCAGATTTGATCTTACAAAGTAACAAGTCTAATGGGTCTTGGTTCTGATAATCCATCACAGAGGATTCAATAGAGCCTTCTTTTCTTTAAAAAAATTACTAGTCAAAACTCTTCTTTGCAAGTAAGCTAAATGAAAACAGAAAAAGTAAAAACAACCAGCAAATAAAAAAAAAAGATATTTAAACATGAATATTCTCAATAAACTCCCTTTTTTCCTTCTTGTTTTCTCTTTATACAAGGAATCTACACTGGAGACGAGACGCTTTCTTTTCCTAAGAGAACCCAGAAAAAGAAGAAGAAGAAGATGATGATGAAAAACATGATACCCACCATATTTAGACAGTACAAGTGTTGTAGTAAACGACAACTCACCTTAATTAAGACCAAATTCGACCGGCTGAGCTACAAAGAGAGCAGTCGAATGAGGAGAGTCTTTGAGATATCGACGAATTAGAGATGGAAAAACAAGACCAACTGAAACGAGGGTGAGGGTTTTAAAAGATATTTGAAGCTAAAAATAGACAAATAATTAGAAGGAAAAAGCAAAGGAAAGTGAAGAGTGTGGGAAAGACAGAAACAGAGAAGTTAAAAAGAAGAGAAGTTGCAGAAGAAACTGTTACTTTGGAATCTAAAACGAGAGGGATGTTACAACCTCGACGAAAGTGGGCCCACAATGGGCCTATTTACCATTTAGTCCAATCAAATATAAATTATTAGCATAATTAGATAAATAAATATTATTAATCGTTTTCATAATTAATATAAATATTTTTTATAATTTTGTTTTTTAAATAAAAAGAAATAAAAAAATGCTAAAACTTTCATTTTTAAATCAAATTGTATTTTTAATTCCTTTTTATTTAATTTGTAAATTTATGTTTGCATAGCATTGACCTTAATAAGTTAAAAAAAAAAGAAAGTCCACGACTTTATATACTTCGAATTAAATTATTTCCGACTTGGCTTTCATTTTTCAGATTTCTTTTTCTATGAAAAGATTACTTCTAATGATTTCTTTTTTAAGAATCTCTGAATTTGAAATATGATCATATCGAGATAAGAGATTAGTGATGGTAGATTGATGGAGTCATAACAAAATTAAAAGGGATTGATTTGTTCACATAAGTTTAGCCAAATTCATTGTTATGAGTTTGTAAAATGGTACAAACATAATCACCAACTGGCTTTGAGTATGATGATGTAACTGGACATTACATGTTCCACTTAGTTTTAAGTCAATGCCAAAAGACAAAAAGAATCATTGGGTTTTTCTTTCTCTTATTTTTTTGTTATCTTTTATTAAATATTTCATTTATATATTTATTAATTGGGTTCTCCTTTTTATCTTCATCTGGGGCTTAAGACTGGTGTTGAGTCAGAAGAGAAGACAGCTTGTCTGTGGAAACGTCTGGGGTTGAAATCCTTGTAAGACAAGCCGATTTCACATGCTCCATTCATAGCAATGTTAATTAACAACAATTGGCCTTTGCTTGAACACAAAGCCATGGAGTTTATCAAAATACCAGCCGAACCTGCATTTTGTTTTTGAGGATATTAGCTTGTCGTGGTTTAGGGTGAGAATTAGATACAAGTACTAGTATTAAAGCTTTTTTGCCATTCATTTCCATTGAACTTCCAGAGGTAGCAGTAGAGAATACTATGTAGTCCTGAAAACTGTTCTATTCTGCCAGGTTCATTGTCTGATTTTCGATTTTCATCATTCTTAATTTCACATAAGAAGTTTGTGAAGACGATGTTACCTTCTATGAACAGAATCTTGAGATTCTTCGAGTCAAAATAGATAATAGACAATCAGTATCAGAGCACTCATCGTTCAAAAAAAAAAAAAATGGGAGCTGAGTGCTGTAAGGGTGCAAAATACTACATGGTGTGCACGTAGTGAGAGCCACCTCTCGAACCTGTGAGAGTCACTTTTTAAGAATTCTAACGCCTAGTGTGTGACCTTGGTTCTGTGTTCAAGGAAGATTGTGATGTCCTCCATTGGGAATTTGTCAAGATTCACTATAATCTATATGTTCAAACTTAAGCCAGCCCTTTTTTTTTTCTTCCAATTCACTCTATTTTCCTTCCTTCCTACCTTAGTGTTAAAGCCTCAAAAAGCTGTCTTTGGTCACTTAATGTGGAAGGGCATTAGTTGATGGATGATCAATAGATGAATATAAACCACCAGATCAAAAGATTCTCAGCGGAAAAACAGTTACTATATCAGAACAGTAAGCAAGGGTCTTGACATAGCCCCCTCTCAGTTTTTAAAGTTTGTTTGGGACTTGAGAAAATTAACCGGTGCTTTTCCTCCCACCGACTATGGCAGAGAAATTATCTTATAAAAGAATGCAAAAATGAAAAGAAGCAAGAAGAACAAGATGGGGTTCAATAAGTACAATTCAATCTTATGATTACATATATCGATGGTTGATGTAGCTCAAAATTATATAGACATTTTTTAACTCAAAATTAAAACCAAATGGACAATGGGAATAAAGCAGATGATTAGAGAGGAAGCACCTTCTTGACAATCTCCTGACTGAGAGCAGAAATCTGGGAATCAAGTGCCTTGATGGTCTCTTCCTTTTGTTTCTCCAAATTAGCCAAAGCTTCCTGTAACTCAGCCTCAACTTTCTTCCTTCCCTCAGCCAGCTTCCCCTCAAGTTCCAACTGGGTCTCTTTCTTCATCTTGTTTAAAGCAGCTGAGATTTCAGCTCTTGCAGCTCTCATGATAGCTGTAGCCTGCTCTTCAAGCTGCTTCACATCCTCAGAGGTGTCCTTCACGCTGGCAAGTTTCTCTTTAATGGCAGCATCTCTCTCATCCATGAATTTCCCAAGTGGGGTAAAGTAGATCTTGTCAAGAGCAAACATGAGGAGCAAGAACTGAACCATCATAATCGGAAGAGTTAAGTTGAAGTCAAAAAGAGCAGCCTTCTCTATTTCCTCCGCAAGAGAAGGTGGGGCAAAGGATAAAGAGGTGGCGGTCAAGAGGGAGATGGATTTGAGAGTAGAGGAAGAAAAGTAGAGGATTTGTTGGGATTTCAAGAATTTTGGGGTGGGGATTTTTGGGAGGGAAAGTTGTTGGATTTGTTGGAGTTTGGGTTTGGAAGGAAGGGAGGAGGATGTAACTGGGACTATAGATTTTGAGGAGGCCATGATCATGCTGGCCATGGCTTTTGGTGTGGTTGTTTCTGGTTTGGCAAAACTAGGGAGGCGATGATGAGTATTTGATTGGAAAAATGTGGGATGGTGTGTTACAAATTGGAAGATGGGATCTTTTGTGTGGAGCTGGGGAGTGAAATTTTTGCAGAAGGCTATCTCATTCTTCGCCACACAAAGTGATGAGGATGCGGTGGACTCTACGGGGGAAACCAGGGTGACAATCAGTTTGTGTTTCAGTTTCACACGTGCAATTGGGAATGGGGGCAAATGGGCTTTGCGTTGGGGGTCTGGCAGAGAGTTCAAATTGGGCTTACTCAAGCCTTTTTATCTGTTCATCAGATGATGTAAAACTAGGTATGCACAAAAGGATTGAGATAAACTGATAAAAAAAAAAAAATCAGCCTCAAGAATGATCCATTTTAGTGGTTCATGCTGGTGTAAGAACAGAAACTAGTACTATTTGTGTTCAAAATTTTTACAAGATGTGACAGCATGTTGAGAGTATCAGGTGAAGAACAGAAACACAGCCTTAAGGCTAATCCAAACCAATCCAACAGTGTCAATGATACACATTTAGTCTTCCTTCCATGTATGCTTTCGATAATAGTTTGTACTGCCCCAAAGCCGCAAGATTTTTCTAAAGTTACCCAAGAAACTAGAACCATATCTTGACTGGCAAACTACGCCTTTGCGAGATCCTGTTTTTCTAATGGTTGACATCCTTGAATATGAGGACCAACCTCTCCATAAGTGACCGAACCGGCATTCTTGTTCCACAACAATACTTGGACTTTCATCTTTGTGAGTCTGGTACCTTCCATTCTCCATATCATCGTACTCATCATCTTCTTCATCATTCTGTTCACTCCCTAAAGAGCTGGCTGAGCTTGATATTGACCTGCATATGTCGACTTGGCTCATCATTAGAGCACTATAGTTGCAAGATGAATTTTAAAGGTTTGACCACTTGAGTCTGCAAAGGAGGATATCTTAAGCGTCTAATGGTTTCAAGGTTTAACCATGCAGGTATAATATAGCCTACAACCTCCCTGTTTATGGATCGCTGTCTCATGACTTCTGCAATTCTGAGTCCCTAGTACAGAAAGCAATGCTCTCATTGGGATTCGAGTTAGTAAATAGGTCATAGAGTCCACAAATACTAACTAATTGGAGGTTTAAATGGGGCACTGATGCTTTACAAATATGAAAACAGGAAACATTGTCATTACAGTGGAAAAAGACCATTCAGCCCAAGTCAGTCTTGTTTGTGCTTGTATAAGCAGGTGCAGCAGATTTTATTTTTGTTAGCAGTGGATACTGATAATATGCTTGTAACAGGTATGCATAAAGGAAGAATAGTCGAGGTAAAAGGCCTTACAGATATGATTGTTTTCGGGCAACAATCCTTCTCTTTGATTGAATCTTTGTCATGTTATAGATGGGCGAGATATGCCTAATAAAACGAAGCTGAAGACAAAAACAAAAAGAAAAAGTCATCATGGGAATTAAAATGTTATGTCAAATTATGTGCTAAGAACAGAGGAAACATTGCTACAAACCTGATCACCATCCCTGATGCCGTAGTTTATGATACTGTCAGTGTCTGTGACCAATTTCCAACCTTCATAACACAAGGCAAAATGTCCCCAAACATGCGGCCTCCATGAAGAAGAATGCAGATTGAAATGAATCATATCACAAAAAAGCAATTCAATGTCAAGAACACATCAATACAAACGACCAAATTTTTATGAATCCATCTGTTTCTCGGGTGCAGGATGAGCACCAATTCATACAATATGGGCATAGAAATGAAACATACCACGAAATCTTTCCTGGACCTTTTGTTGGCATATGGCTAAACACATCCTGGACCGCGAGCTTGAGCTCTGCAATTGTGGCCGATTTTATAACTTCAACGTCTGCAAAACATTGAAATCAATTTCCATCAATGGAACACAAATTTCTATGGAAACAACAAGGAAAAGAAAAGAGGAGAGAAACGTACGTACCAAAGGAAGAGCCATCCAATTTGAGAACGGAGAGCTTGATGGGTTCCTCTGGAAGCTTAGAATAAGAGAAGCTTTTACGAGAGAAGCCATTGACAATCACCAGGGAAGGCAATGACGAAGAGATAGACCTCCTTGGCTTCTCCAGAGAAGCCCTTGGGGTAGAGAATTCCTCCACTTCGATTCTCAACATGCTGTCAAGAAAAAAACCCAAGGCCAAAAAAAGAAAAAAAGAAAAAAGAAAGGACACGAAAAACGACCAGAAGAACTCGCCGCTTTTGTGTCGGGAAAAAAACCAGCTACCGAAGGCTCAGCCCATTTTAGAGCGAGAAGGTCTATAAGAAAGAAGAAACTTTGATTCTTTGGAGAAAGCGACACGCATCTTCGATAAACGTTAGGAGCTTGATTATGTCGGGGGAGATTCTCTATCAGAGAGATATTAGAGAAAACAATTGAGGATGCTTCCCTATTTTTGGCTTTCTTTGGTACTTGTTTGACGGTTAGGAAAGAGATGACAGTTTGGGAATTCTTAACGGTTTAGGCTGTCGGTTGTCATGCGCGCCATTTTTTTTTTCTTGACTTTAGCTTGGCAAATGATTTTCTGACTGTTAGCCGTTTGGTTGATGAGAAAATTAGACAATTAGCTAATAAGAGAAACTTGAAACCAACCTAGCCCAAATAAAAATTAAATTAAACTTTTATCTTTTTACTTTTTTTAAAAAAATTATTTTCTCGTTTTCATGTTGTCTCTATTGGATTATGAAAAAAAAAGACAATCTATAAGATTTATTATAAATGTTATGAAATTGCACATTTTCGGATTTTAAATTTATAAATGTCGGTGTTATGCATTAAAAAGACAGTAATGAACTTGTAACGAGCATTACATATCTTAACAAGTTAACTTTTCGAAAAAAAAGTACTAAGAAATCTCATATTTTCGGATTCTAAATTTATAGATTGGAAAGAAAACAAGAATTACATACCCTAACAAGTGAACTTATCGAAAAGAAAGTAATGGTATTGTGACATTTGCTTATGTGTAAAACTAGGAAGACGAGGTGAAACCTAAAAACCAAGGTTGACCTTTCTGTAAAAGGCAACTGTTTGTTCTGTAATAAGGAGATTGACTCTCGGGATACAGAACCGAAGGAAGAAGGACTGGGATTCAGAATTCAGACTTGATCCTTGCAGCACAGAAGGAACACAAAATTTTACACCTCCCTTGCACCTGTCACAGTGGAAACCACCGTATGGGGGATGGTTGGAATTAAACTCTGATGGGGTCGACTCTATGCAATGCAACCCAGGCGTAGTAGAGAGTGGTACTGTTATTTGAGATTCTGAGGGGAACTGGGAAGGTGGAGTTTCCGGATATCAAATCATTTCAGTTTAATACATTTTCATTCGTCTTCGGACCAAAAAAAATAGACAGTACTTGTTTGTTAACCTGACCAGTCATTTCCCTACAAGCTTGTAGTAGGCATACAAACCAGAACCAACAAACCCCAGCAATTGCCCGATAACATTCAGCTGCAACAAAAACAAATTGAGTCCCATCACATGAGTGCAACTGGAAAGGAAAGTTACAATTTATGTGCCATATTAACTCGCAGCAAGACTAAGATAAGAGTGAGCACTTACAATATCAAAGGGAAGCCCACCAAAAAGTATCCAGCCAAGTCCAATGGTAAAAAGATCCTACAACAGCACATTAACTAGCAAATCAGAGAACAAATTTGGAAACTATGTACTTGTATGTGCTTCATGACAGTAAACATAGCAAAGAGACATCTATTGCTAATTGAATGGCATACCCTGCAAGCGGCATCTATAAATGCAAAGTCAGAAACTCGAAAACTAATAAATAATTCTTCTAAAAGTGTTTAGCATTATGGAGCTTCATTCAGATGATTCCTCAATTAAACAGGATTAGCAAGTGTAAGAGAGAAATCACAGTTCATTGTTTTTCCATGGCTGCCATATTGTCTGAGAACAATGCATGAATCAGGATTTAAGATATATTTAAACGAACCTTCAGATTGCCACAAATGGTTTGCGTGACTGCTGAATTGAGAGTTGTGTTCAAGAATATAGTGTAATTCAAGAAGAAAGCTAGAGTACAGGAAAGAATCAACACAGCCTGTCCAAAAAGGAGGGGTAAACACAACACATTGTTAAAACCTGCTTCAGTAATTTGTAGTAAAACTCAAAAAGCATTGCAACAAGAGAAGAACTGTACAGTGTTTAAGTTTTCTAAACTTCAAGAGAATTAAACCAGGCACATATAGAAGTGATGTCTATAATCCCTTAAAATTATAGAAAACAGTTAAAAAGTAATTCATTGTGGACAATTTATTAAAAGCTTTAACTGCCAGTTATAGAAAGAGTTTAAGTGCACTAAGATGTTCCAAAACAGTCCTTTTACCTTAAGCAATTCCCAGAGAGAGAAAGAAGACTAGGGAACAAAGAAGCAATTCCCAATCATAAAAATCTATACATGAATTTCCTTGAAAGAGCAGCACATACCAAAAAACCAGGTGACAAGAGGTAAGGAAAATTCATTGTAGTCTTCAAGTCGCCATGAAGAAATGTCCACAACAACAAAACTGGCCCACAGATTATACCTATTGTACAAATTCAGTTAATCTTACGTATAGCTAGGACCAAAAATTATGTTACTATAGAAGAAAAGGATATGCGATTCAAGTTGGAGCCATTAATTACCATTACACCACATAAGCCCAAAGCTATTAAGTCTACTAGATTTCCCTGACAAAAGAGGAAATATATGTAAGTACATAACAAATTGACCAAAATATTGAAGAGGAAATGTGGTTAAAAGGAAAAAGTAGAAGAAAGAAAAAGGTGAGAGTGCTACCAATGCGGGCTATGGTTGCAAGATATATTGCTGTGGTGATGTTGGCTAAGAAAACAACAGCATACCCATAGAAGTCAAATGA
Source organism: Theobroma cacao (assembly GCF_053813885.1). Classification (NCBI taxonomy): domain Eukaryota; kingdom Viridiplantae; phylum Streptophyta; class Magnoliopsida; order Malvales; family Malvaceae; genus Theobroma; species Theobroma cacao. The sequence continues at coordinate 1,275,408 of NC_142647.1, forward strand.
CAAGTCCCGAGCTCCCGCAACAAATGCACCAAGAACAATCAACCCAACACTGATAACATCCTTAAAATTTTTCAGTTAAACGAAGAAATCAGAAACATGGCTATGCAAGTGAAAATTCTCTCAACATTTCCCATTGACAAACATTATGCACCTAATCCAAGGTTTTAAAAACCACCAGGTCAAATTCCCACAATTGATCACCTATATAGCTAGAAGATGGTCAAGTCACAGCAGAAGGAAGATTGGATCCTGCCATAACCACAATCTTAAACCAGAGACAAAAAGGTGGGCACAAATCATCAGATTAGCATATAAAAGATGTCTGAACACATTATCTGTAAGATGAAGCACATAATACTTATTTACTTGTTCCAATATTTTTCTTCAATATGATTCAATTTTTACAAATCTTTACTGCCATTTGCTTATATCTACCATGTGCATCAAAGAAAGGGGAACTGGATAAACTGAGCTTAGAGTTGGCTCCCACCTCTGATGGGAACACACCAAAGCTATCATAAGCCTTTCCATTGATCACCTTCAAATTTTGTATTAGCACGTGTTTCATTACAAGAAAATAACCAGACAAAACTTATGCTTCAAAATCATGTAGTAGCATGCTCCTGGCAATCCAATCAAGCATAATGTAAGAAGCTTTTACAAATAAATTTCAAGAAACTTTAGCTAGAGGTATAACTAACCAGATTCCCTCAATTTTCAACAAATCACGTGTCCTATGACAACAACAGCGTGAAAGTAATCAAAGCACCAGTTACCTTCCAATTATAGACAATGTATACTTCTGTCCTGCCAGAAGAAACTCCACAAGCATTGTAAATACGACAGTAATTCGCCTCAGAGTAGTGTACATGGGAACATTGACTCCTCGAACAGACTCCACCGAGACTAGCTTTCAAGGAGAAAGAGAAACAAACCAATTTTTTCATTAGCCAAAACCAAGGACACAATAAGTAAACAATTATTCATAAAAAGAAGAATATAGTACCATGTAAAGCAAATAGGCTCCTGCAAGAGGAAGGGTGTGAATCAATGTTTTCAAGGGCACCAAACTCGTCTTGCTATCAGAAATGGTCAAATATTCATTGTTAGAGAAAGATATAATCTTCCACCGTCTCAGCACATAGAGGAAAGAACACGAACTTATCATCTGCCAAGAAAGAATACAAGAAATTTATCAAACAATTAAGAAACATTGAAAATGAATCATACTGCAAGTTATTGAGTCAATTTCAGGTAACAAAAATTCTCTATCTTTACCTGAAAGAGTGTAATTACATTCGCACAAGGGAAACTATAAGAAGATAAAGCTGCTTTATTGAAGAGTATCAAAAGCACTGCAAAAAAATACCCATTTTTCCATTAAAAAACAACGACCTGAGCCTCAAATTAGCGCCAAATTGAACAGCTACATTACATAAACAAACAAGAATAAAAAATTGAAGAAGAAAAAGGAAAGGAAAGGGAACGTACCAGCGCAAGACATGTAAGAGACGGCAGCGTAGGCTCCTCTTTTCGACATGGCGGATCCTTTAAAGAGCATTTCGTCTCCTCTTTTCAGAAGCCGCTCTTTCTCTTCTTGCTCGTCTATCGGAGGATCCGAAATCGGAAGAACCGGGTTCTTGATGGTATTCGTCGCCATCATAGACATTTCTTTGTGCTCTCTCTCTCCCTCTCTCTCTCTCTCTCTTTGCTCTGTTTCTGGCTTTTTTGTTTGTTTTGAGAAGACGACTTCGACGATAGTCGTTGGGAAGGGAAGCTTCCAAGCACGGCAACGATAAAGTGCGAAGACTGAGCCACAGAGTGAACTCCGAATAACGACCGCAGCCGAGGAATTACCAACTAGGCCCAATTTCTTTGGGCTCAGTCCAAACTATTCCCAAATTTTTTGCCTACTTTAGTGCAATTGAATTGGGCCGGATGCAAATCCTAATAATCAAAATTTTTAATAATAAGTATATTTAGGTATAATATCCTTTAATTTTGAAGTATTTCGATTCAAATTTGATTAAAATTCAATTATAAATACTTTATACAGATTCAATTAAAAATTAATAGTTAAAATTTAAATTCAATTATTAATACTAGTAAAAAAACTTAATTCTTAATTCAAATTTTTAAAAACATATTTAGAATAAGTAGTAAAATTTTAATAAATACTATATTAATTATAAGTAATTTATAAAAAAAATAGAAAATTGAAATTAATATTAAAAATTACATTTATAGTAAAATTCGAGTACTAGTATCCATAAGAATTACCCGAACCCTATTTTTACTATTTAAATCTTATTCGAATTAGATTACAAAATATCTTAATTTTATATAATTAAATAAAAAATAAAAATAATTAATTACAAAGTGTATAATTTTTGAGAAAAAAAGGATTAGCTAATAATTCCTTAGCTCCAACCTTTTTAGGGAGACCATTTAGTGAAAAAGTCAAACAAGGGGGCCAAAAGGGAAAGGAGCAATAATTCTCAGGATTGCTGCCAATGAAATGACGTCATTCAAGTAAACACTCATTCCATTTGATGACTACCGCCCAAGGCAAGTTTCTTCCTCAGCTTCTGTTTCTTCCTTTCGATTTTAAACAGCTTTTCATTCTAGAAATAAAGGGTGTAAACCCATGTGGTTGTCATGGACATTTTGTATTTGAATTCATAACCCAGATTTTCTCATAGCTAAAGAGGAAACTGAGGGGCTCAAGGTCAAGAGTTTTTTCAGACTTTGAGGGGTTGCAGTGGGTGCAGTTATCGGATAACTAAAGAAGAGGGACGTGTTAACAGAGATGGATAGAGATTAGGATTGGTTTTGATTTGGCTGGGTGTGAATCAATGATCATGAATCATGATTATGGAATATGACTTTGTAGGGTGGAGTGTGATTAGAGGCAAAACAAAAACAAGATTAACACGAGAATTATTGTAACACAGACAAAGCAAGGATGAACCAAATGATACGCCAAAAGCCAAAAATGGGAATGATTGTTGTTTGTGCTTGGTATCCCAATACCCTCTCAGGACATTGACATCTTTGCGGCTGCTTGCTGGAAAATCAAACATTCGAATGATGAAGAACAATGAAAGAATTGAATCTCCATCATGGAAATTGGATTTTACTTGGTAATATCTTTTTGAATCTTGACTGGGAATTAAACAGGGCTAAGAAAGAAAGGAAGAAAAAAGCTTGATGAAAAAGAATGGAGGGCGGGGTCGGATTCACATGGCACATTAGATGCTGCAATATGGTCACGATTACAATTGAATGAAGCCCAGCAACAAGTAAAACAGTCCCCATGGCTTAAGGGGCAGTACTATAAGCCTTAAAGATAAGGTGAGCCCACCCTTCCACCTGTACCTTCGGCAAACAGTTGAATTATGAACTAGACTTTAAATGACAACAAAGTACTCTGAATTTTGTGAAGTGTAGTCACAATCTGTTTAAGAGTTTCTTATCATCTCTGCCAGGGAAAAGGCTTTCTCCTCTCTAAATTAGCTGTTACTGCTTTGGGGGATGCTTTGATCCCTGGAAGGGGGACCTCTCTGGGAAATGGGAAAACACGAATGAATGCTTTAGGGGGTACAAAAAGCAAACCCACTTGCTTTCCTGGCGTGTGGGACCTTACACCTTGCTGCAGATTGGGGAGTGATTCATTAAGGTAATTGTAACACTTTTGACTGCTATGCTTGGTTTTTAAAAATCACTGTATTGGACTGCTTTCAGGAGGCTAATTTTCCCACCAAAACTGTGGGTTTGTCACGCTTTTAATGTGTCCTGGTTGACCATTTCTTTAAAGAAAAGTAGAGTAGAAAGTTTGCAGGTTGTAACTCCTACACGCCATACCCTTCTTTCTGATACAAAGCGTTTTTCAAAGAAATTGGTTAAAGCTGGTGGAAGGGTGTCCGAGCGGTGGAACTGGAACTTCCTCCATGATTGAATTGGCCTTCATAGTCCACTTGCTAGAACAACATAAAATCAATCCAGCCCATTTTTCATTTTTTGGGGTCTTGTTAAACTCAATCAACTCCAATATTGCCAAAATCCCTTTAGAGTTTAGCAAATTCGGAGGTACAAACGCGTTTGAATTTATGTGAGTATGCCAGCTAAAGGGACAGTAAATAATGTGTACCAAATTTGGTCTTATATCTAACCCCTGTTGGGTTCCACCACACGAGCATGATCATACAAAGCCAGATTGAATCATGATGGGGCTGAACATGAAGAATTCCGATAGCTGGTTTGAATGTATGTAGAAACCACGCTAGCCGTGCAGCGGGTTGCCGGGGGGCTAACATGTCGAGCCCATGCCGGCCATCACATGAACTTCACAAGGGAACCCTCTCCATGTTCCGGAACAAGTACTTTCACAGCTAGGGTTTTTGAACCCTACCATTACTTGAATGTGATCAAAGAAACCTACAAAAACACACACCAAACGTATAATATGTTGTTGGTTACTTTGTCTAAGTTCATTCCTCTCTCTCTCTCTCCTATTATTGATCTACAATTGTGGAAAGAAACTCCGACAGAAAGAATCGAGATTATTTTAATGGAGAAGAGTTTTAGTATCAGAATCATTACAAGGAAGAAGATCAGTAGAATGTTTTAGTTCCCCGTTATCATGGAGGGTCTTGAAATGAGAGAGTTCATGCATCATGATGTGTTTGGAGGTCGTCTGCCGACATGTTGGTACATGTTTAGCATTAAACTCATGTGCGCGAACTATATTTTAGGAACTGCTACTGTCACGTTTAGTTCAATTTTAAAAACCCTATAAGCACATGAACTCATCAAACTAGAGATATCTATAAAAAAAAAAATATGAAAGACAGGACAATGATTGGACATTGCCTGGTTCAATTTTGATTCGGGTTCGAAAGATAATCCAAGAAATTAGAGCTCCCTGGAACAACATCAGCAAAGTAACAAAGGCCAGTTTCCTTCTGTTTTGTGAAAAAAACAAAATCCCCTGTTACACCATCGAGATGAACCATTGCAAATTGCAAAAACATGGTTCTTGTCATGAAGGATCATTTCCAGGGAACATCAGCAGGCATAATTCGCTCTGGTAAAGGTTTCTACACTGGAAATGATACATGAAACAAAGCAAATACTTCTCAAGCTTGACGACCAACTATAACAACAGTCAATTTTAGAATTAGACAGTTTAGATTATATTAATTAAACACTTTGATATTATATATATATATATATATATAGAGAGAGAGAGAGAGAGAGAGAGAGATTGGTTTGGTGATTGGTGGGGACACAGACAGAGGGTGAAAACTTGGACCTAACCTGGGCTAGGCGGTTCTGGCACGTTGGTGCATTCTTTCCTTACCTGTCCGGATCATTGCTAGGCTTTTTGCCGACCCAACTTCTATGCTGTCCCTAACTTCCTCTCTTCCACAAGACTCAAGTCAATTTCCTTTCGCTCCCTCCTATATATATATATATCCTCAGCTTCAAGCAGAAACACCATTCGCTTTAAGCCCCCATCTCTCTAGCTTTTGTTTCATATTTTATTGGGTTCAACGTTTGTAGTACTTTATTTTCCATCTGAATATGGAGCTTCAACTGGGTCTTGCTCTCCCAACTCCAAACATAATCAAGGGGTTCGACTTGAACAACCTCGGACTCCACCAGCTGAAAGAAATGGGGGGTTTGGAAGCTTGGAACCACGCCGGTGGCTGTTTCGGGGACAAAGATTGTGTTAAAAACAAACGTGGTTTTGAGCAGGCCTTTGGAAACTTCACTGATGACTGCAAAGCAATGCCTTTGCTCCTATGGAGTGGTCAGCCAAATGAGGAAGAGGATCACAGGGATCAAAAGAAGAAAACTTCTTCCTCCATCGCTGAGTAAGTTCTGTTCTTTTTTCAGATGGAAAACAAGAAAACGTTAACTACAAACCTGATACATAATTCTTTCAGTTTGTTCCAGCAAGTGAAATGGCAAAGAATCGGATTTCATTTTGAACTTGATTCACTGATCAGAAGCCAAACAAACATCATCTGATACTGACAATTGCTTTTTCAACTGTTAGGAATGATGCAGAGGAAGAACAAGTGGTGGGGTGGCCACCCATTAAGCCATGGAGGAAGAATCTATTCCACCAGCATCAGCCTGGCAGGATTGAGAATAATCGGACGGCAGAGAAGGAAAATGGCAGATCCATCTATGTCAAGGTTAAGATGGAAGGAGTAGCAATAGCAAGAAAGGTTGATGTAAGGCTTTACCACTCCTACCAAGCACTTACAAACTCTTTGATCAGCATGTTTGCCAAAGGTAAGAAGTAATCAACCATACATAAAAATTCTTTCCAAAGTCTCAACATTCGGTTGATCTTTTGTTCCTGTTTTGAACAGACCAAAAATGTGATGAAGATGATTACACACGTTACACTCTCACCTACCAAGACAAAGAAGGAGATTGGCTGATTGCTGGAGATATTCCATGGCAGTTCGTATATTTTTCTTCCCTTTTTTCCTAGCCTTTCAATCAAATTTTATTGTTAGTAGCAACGTTAACCAATTGTTGAAGGACAAGAACAAATAAACAAAAGAAAATGCTTAGTGTATTTGTCTATTTAAAAGAGACATATTCGAATTTTCTTTTTTAAATAATAAAAAGAAATAAAAAATTAATACAATTTCTTTCTATTATAATTTCTTATTATTTAAAGATTCAGATTCGAATCTTTGTTCTAAATATCATATGACTTCTTTCTATTATAATTTCTAACAAATTTTTTGATATTGGTTTCGCAGGGTTTTTATTAAATCTGTGCAACGATTGAAGATAATCAAGAATTCGGGATGAATAGAAATGAATGAATTTGTACTCGACTATCAGGATAAGCTCAAATTTACTAGTGTTACCAACGCTAGTACATGGGATATGATCAATTCCTTCCAATTAATAGTTGTAAAAACTCTAAAATGAGTGAAGTGTGAAAGCATATATATGTAAGCTCTAGCAAGAACAAGATGAGTGAAGCATAATTAATTAATTAGCTTGTTAATTAGGTCAGCTTCTATTTGATGTATTGAGAGCCTAGTTTAAGTTTGTAACCTCTCTTTATTAGTTTCTTTGTTTGTTCAAAGGATGTTGCTACCAACTAAAATCTTTGAGTGCTTTATTTTTTTTTTCATTTTGGGATTCCTTTTTACAAAGGGGAGGAATTTCCCTATAGTTCTAAAATCATATTAATTCCTTATACTAATTGTATTTTTTAATTAATAGTAATGTTGTTTAATTTGTTAGAAGATGGTAGAAAATTTTGGTTTAATGATTAGTATCACTTACTTAAGATTTAAGGTATAGGATTAAGAAAGACTACCATCATTTCATACATGATAAAACAAGACTAATTTATGCAAATTTTAATCTTCTCAAAAATATTTTCTAATAATTTAAAAAGGTATTAGCAATAAAATATGAGAAAAATTTTATTCATGGTACATGAATTAATTTTACTTTAAAAGAAAAAAAAAATTTCAATACTGATGATTTCTTAAAAAGAAAATAAAAAAATAAACTTTGTTAGAAACAGAGTAAAATCCTTTTAAAAAAATAATTTCATGACTCATGCATGTTTAGAAACTTAAAAACTTATTTTATATGTAAAATATTTTACGGATCAACCGATAAAACATCCATTTTGAGCCGGAAATTGTTATATTTATTTGTCATTAAAAGTTTAGTAATTTTTTCATAAAAAGATTAATTTATATTTCCTTCCCGGAAATCACGGTGTTATTAGACAACAAAAACTGCTGTCTGAAAATCAGCGGCTTATGATAAGTCAAAGTACATATCACGCAAAGTGCCAGTACAGATTCACTGACGCCATAGTTTAAAGCAAGAACTGTCAAGGAAAATGATCTCTAAGCCATTGTTTCAGCTTCAGTTTCTTGATGAAGAGAATCATAAAGAAAAATCTTCACGTGTATGGAATACCATCAAGGAGAATTATAGACGTATACTACTTTTTTCTTTTTCTTTTTTGGGTATTTTTTCGATTCTTTTTCGATTCACTTCTCGAGGAGTATCAAATGGAAAATTGAATGAATATATGAAATTTTCGATTACTTTATTTAGTTTTTCAATGAAAGAAAGTATTTTGATGCTCTTCAACTGAGAATTCAAGGTATTAATCTGATAACAATCAGTTTTTAGCTCTTAAAAGTAACAAATTTACACTGCAACATATACAAATCAGTTTCCTCTCTTGTTTTGATGTGGGGTTGAAGTTTGGAGCAAGACCACCAGAGATCAAAGACTGATTTCCTTTCCGGATGGAATATATCTGGGAAAGCAATATGAATGGTGAATGGGAAAAGAAAGCAGAGAATTATGTTTCAGCATTCACACAGAAACAGGATGATTGTAATAGTTATACAAAGAAGATGTTTATGGAGTTGCAGGAGCAGAAAGATACCGGTATGAATTTGTTTCTGCAGTAGTAGGATTAGCTGCCACCACTGAACCTTTCAAACTTATTTTTGATCGTCCGATTAACTTTTAACAGCTGAGATGACTTAGGTGGGCTCAGGAACCGCAATTGGGATCCTCCCTGGAAATCTTGATGGCGTATGTGGAAAAGGGTACAAAAGGGTAGTTGTTATGTTAACGTCAGAGATACTGAACAAGCAGTAAAATACAAGTATCGGCTTTTCCCGGGAAACACGAAACATGCAAGAGGTAAGAATTTCTACAAGATTTCGGGCGACTCTGTTTTGGTCTTCGCTTTCATGGAATAGAAAATGCTTTTGAGGAGAGGTAGTCAAAGAAAGACTCCTGCATGATGACTCTGCTAAGTCTGCTTTTGTCTTTGTTCTTACATAGCTTTAATGAATCTTCACCATCAAAATCTGTTTCTTTCGTTTGTAAATTTTATGGCCGCCCTGGTCCTCTGTACTTATCTTCCTACTGTTTGCTGTGCCTATATGTATGCCTTGGTGGGTGCATGGTTTCCATTGCTACTCAGCTATGGGGTTTCTTAGCTTTTCTTTGCTCGTTCTTGGGTTGCTTCAGCTTGTTTCTGCACAACAAAACACTGATCCAAATGAAGGTTTCTATAAGCAAGCTGGTTATTTTATGGATGCTTTCATTAATGTTTCAACTGGTAATTATGTTCTAAGTTTTCTCATCTGCTTTTTGTTGGTTCAGTGGCTGCCCTCAGGAAGATCATAGATTACTGGAACTTGGGAAGTAAGCTGAATCTAACCGTTGACCCCTGCAGCCAGAACGCAAAATGGACCTCAGAAGATTCAAATCCTCGTGTTGCCTGTGACTGCTCCAGCAATCCCTGCCACATCACCCTTTTGTCAGCTTACAAGCACCACCATGATCATTATGTTTATCATTTCCCCGCTGTATTAGTTATATTATCCTGATAGTTTTAATTAAAAAAAATTGCAGGAAGATTTATGCTTTGGATATTAAGGGTGAGATACCCAGAGAACTGTTTGAGCTTAAGGAGTTGATGGACTTGTATGAGACCAAAACGTGAAACTTTGGTTCCTTTATACCCATTTTAAATTGATCTGACATCCTATCTGTGATACAGGAATCTAGGTCAGAATGTGTTAAACGGGTCCATTCCTGCTGAAATTGGACAGCTATCAAAAATGCAATACCTGTAACTGTCCTAACATGCTTGCTTTGAATTTTACTGCTGAGTTCCTGGATTTGCAGGATTAATGCATATCTGAACTTGAACCTGTCACTGATGTCTTTTTGTTTGGACAATTCAACAGTAGCCTAGGCATAAACAATGTCACAGGTCCAGTGCCCCCAGAGCTTGGCAATTTAACCAAGTTGCTTTCCCTGTTAAGTTCACATCCATAGCTTTTCAAAATTTTCGTTTTAACGTTAAGCCCTTTCACTGTAAATCCTGAATTTTTCTTTTGCTGTTTTTGTGTTACAGAAGTTTTAGCTCAAACAATTTCTATGGACCATTACCCAAAGAGCTTGGACGTTTGACATCTTTGCAGCAACTGTAAGTAGGGCAACCTGAATTTTAATCCATTTTGTTAAAGGAAAAAGAGAACAAGCTGGTATTTTCATAACAGTAACTCAATGGATAGCCACTATAAATTGATCTTTTTAACAAGATCTGTTGGATGTTTGTGCCTGTTCATGGATTGAATACACTGAGTGTCTTATATATCTCATCTTGCAACATAAGTGCAACTTAGTGTGAATTAAGCATTAATATAAGAACTTATACTCTTCCACCACTTTTAAGAGTTACTAATATATTATGTTTCTCTATGCTTTCAGTTCTAATTTATTATCAAACTTTCCTTTCAGGTATATTGATAGCAGTGGAGTTAGTGGACCAATCCCTCCAGAATTTGCCAATTTAAAATCCCTTCAGATTCTGTACTTCTCTAGTGATTGTTGAACAATCTTTGAAGATAGATATCCTTGATAGTAGAAACAGGAAAGAAGTTGTTTGAAAGGCTAATTTTCTTTATTTTGACCACATTGCAGCTGGGCATCTGATAATCTCTTAACTGGGAAGCTGCCAGAATTTCTTGGGACCTTTACAGAATTCAGAGACATGTATGCAAATGACTTTTCCTTCAGCTATATAATGCCATTGATATAGCAATATTTACTGTTGAGTTTTCTTTCTTCGACAGGCGGCTTCAAGGGACATCTCTTGAAGGTCCAATCCCAAGCAGTTTTGCAGCTCTAACTAAATTGGAGGACCTGTAAGGCCTTTTACTTAGATACAGTGTGATCCTAACAACTAAAGATGACTTTCTACTTTCAAATTAAGCATCCACTTGTTGCAGTGATTGCCTTTTTTGCTTTATAAAATTTGTGCATGGCTTACTTGAAATAATCAATGCTTATAGGAGAATTGGTGATCTGAGTGGGGAAGATTCCTCTCTTGATTTTTTAAACGACCAGACACGTTTGTCCACACTGTAAGAGATTTATATTTCATAGTATTGAATCTGCAAACAATGCTTTCTTCTTTTTCTGCTGCTGTAATTGCTTTCATTTTTGTGTCACTCACAATCATGAATGCAGATCTTTGAGAAATTGCCGGCTATCGGGACAATTACCAGAACATCTTGGCAGATTCACCATGTTGCAATACTTGTAAGTCACCTTATTATTGATTTATATACTTTTCTCTACCTGCAGATCAATATGATCTCTATTTTTCTTTCTTTTTGCAATTTTCTTTTCTTAAACAAAAAGAAAGCATGCACTTTCTTTTCCCCTGCATTTTTCTGATTGCTGTGCGCTGAAAGCAATTTAGCTGTTCAGGAATTATATCACCTTTTCTTTTATCTGGATAAAATCTTGATTTCAGGGACTTGAGTTTCAACGAGTTGACAGGTCAAATACCGATCTCATTCCGGGAGTTCTCTTCATTGCAGTTTTTGTAAGTTCTCTACCCATAGCTCTTCACTGTCCAACTTGGTAGAATGTGACCTCATTTTCGTTCTCTGTCACATAATTTTTGTATTGTTCCTTGTCAAGTTCATGGCATGGACTTTGTTTGCTTCCATAAAGTACTCCTTGCTAACATGAAATTTAGCAGGAAAGATGCAAATGCTTCAACTACATTTCCATGAAGATCTATCTTTTCGAATTCTAGCACATCACAATTTGGGTTCTGACACAGCTTCCAAAAGGCATCATGTCCTTATCTATTAGATTTTTTATCCTAAATTTAGAAGGATAACCCCCCAGTAACTCGAATCCTGTGGAATCCAATCATGAATAACTCGGTGTGCATTCAGTCGAAAATTTTTGACTGATCTCATCCTTCCCACATAATTGATTGAAAAGTTGGTTTGCACAAAATCTTAAGTGACTTAGAGGAATAATGGGTTCATGAAAATTCAAGCTGGGAAAAGAAACACCTCAGTTTTCCATTTTCTTAGGCAAATTTTTTCTCAGTACCTAGTGGGGAAACAGGGGTGCTGCATCAGTCCATCTGATTATTCATGTCGCAGGTACATTGGAAACAACAACTTGAGTGGGGAGTTGCCGGAAGACATCATAACTCCAGAGCTTATTGCATTGTAAGTGTCATGTTACGTTTAATTACTGAATACTTTGCTTCTTCAGCCACGGATCTGTTCTCGTGGATATTGACTGCTTCATTTCAGGGATGTTTCATTCAATCCCCTTTCTGGAAATTTACCTCCACAGTTTGCTAAGGTTAAATCAATGTAAGTTTCAGTTTTCCTTTTTAATCCTGTAGGTATACCCCTATTGGTGGGTAAAACTCATGCTTCAAATCCAGCAGTGATCACTTTTTAGTGAAATTCTGGGACCAAATTTTCATTGATGTTGTCTTGCTGCTCGGATTGAACAGTAACTGACTTCCCCTTTTCATACTCAGGAATGTTGTTGGAACTTCTATCAAAGCAAATGGTTTACAGGACAAGTAAGCTTTTTCTTGAGATTCCTATATTCATGTTTCAGTTCTAGCCTTCCTTGCCAGTAATTCAATGCAAAGATTGACAGACCATGTCAATGATGATGAATACAGAAAGGTTTCTGAGACGTTGGAGTGCCTCCAAGGCAAAACCAAGTGCAGAAACAAGGTTCCTTCCTGTGAGTGTAGCCTTTCAACTTCTTTAGTGTTTTTAACATTCTTAAGAAATGAAGAAACAATCACACAATGCCATGAAAGAAATTCTGATCAGACTATGATTAATCCAAGTTCTCCTTTTTCTTTGTGCAGCTTCGTTTTCTATCAAGTGCGGAGGCACAGCTCAGAAATCCGCATCTGGCATTGAATTTGATGATGACTCTGAAATACTCGGAGCCGCCTCATTGTACACAAGCACTGACAATCAATGGGCAGTAAGCAGTGCTGGAAGTTTCATTTCAAACCCGAATGGAAACATTTATATTGCAAAGACAGATTCTCAGATCACAGGAACCTTAGAGTCAGAGCTGTACCAGACAGCAAGGGTTTCACCAAGCTCTTTGAGGTACTATGGCCTTGGTTTGAAGAATGGGAAATACATTGTTAAGCTTCATTTTGCTGAGATAGCAATGGATGACTCGCTGTCTTGGAAAGGCCTGGGGAGGCGCTTATTTGATGTTTATATTCAGGTATGGTGAAAAAATCTAACTGCCCATCTTCTCTTGAAATTCAGAACAAGCTGCCCTTGCCCCCTGTCTAACATATTCCAATTTGTTAGAGCAATTGACATGGTAGATATGTAGGCTTCAATCCCCTTTTTTTTTTTTTTTCTCTCATCTCACTTTAAATTTAAATCGGTTGCTCAAGGGTGAGAAAGTTCTTCAAGATTTCAATATCCAGCACGAGGCTGGCGGATCCAAAAAAGCCTTGATCAGAACATTTGAGGCAAATGTGACAAACACAATCATGGAAATTCACTTCTTCTGGGCTGGAAAAGGCACCTGCTGCATTCCATATCAAAGCACATATGGCCCCTTAGTATCAGCAATCCATGCATCTCAAGGTTTTTCTTATATCATCATCTTGGGTTTAACAATCTATGTTACATGGATTCGGATTAGTGTCAGACACGGGTACATGTCGAAAAAAATCGAACACAAATACATTAAAATTAAGAATCCATGTAACATAAATAATAAACTTATTGGATTATCTTAGTTCCTGACGATCATCAAACTTTTGTCAGTATCAGAAGGTGCTGCTGCCACTTCCAATCGCAAACGAGTGGGACTAATTGCTGGAATTGTAATCGGGGGTGCAGCCGGGATTGTGATAGTGTCTTCCATATTCTACTTATGGTGGAAGAAGGATCCACAGGGACACATGAGAATCTTCACAGACTCACCAAGGAAACAACTAACATAAGTTCCCCCCCACTCTCTCTCTGGGCTCAGCCTGCTGTATAATATGTACCTAAAACTGAAAAATCCTGAATAATAATGCCTCTGCACCCAAACATCGTACTCAAGCTGGTTTCTTGGGTCCTTGGCCTTCCAAGGGCCAGCTATGAACTACCATGGGGTCCTAATCTGAAGCAGAAAATTGAACCATAAATAATGGATGGTTGAAGCCTTGATGTGGCTCTGTGTCCCTCTCAAGGTCCATTTGTATTTAAATTATGCAACCAATTTCTGTCTTTCAGCATCAACGCCCTGTTGTATAATTTATGAAGTTGGTCTTTAGTGGTTTTCGTATTACCTGTTTTTTTTTTTTTTTTTTTCCATTTGCTTTTGTATTTTTCTTGATGTCTAGATGTTATTGATTCCGGGACCATCCTTGCTTTTTCCGCTAAGGAACTTAGAAACAGTTAATATTTATGGCGTGGAAGCCTTTGGAGGATCAGTTAAAAAGGTTCTGCTACAAACACAGCTTATAGATACTTAGATTTTAACACAACGGAGTATTTAAATGTTTACACCATCTTCTATTCTATTTGGGAGACGTTTTTTTGAGATAAAATAATAAAATTTAATAAATTAAAGTAAATAATATCTTATAAGATAGCAAGTTTTAATGGAAAATTAACAATTACTCAGTCTAATACTAATGAAAACTTTGATCTTATGGCATATGATGTAACAATTAATTTAATCACATGACAATTGATATGGAACGTGTTATATAGACAGAACGATGTCTATCGCATTTCATTTTAGTGTTGTTAATTTTTTTTTTAAATTAGAGATTTGTGTAGGTACGAATCAAAAAGATAAGTACAATAAAAAATAAATAAAACTCAATTATATAAATGAATATGATTCAAGAACTTTTTTATTATTCAAGCCTTGTCGCCTTTTTGTTTTTTTCTTTCGTAAACAGTAAAAGCATATAATAAGGTGGAACAACTGAGTAGAATCAATTAATTCGTGTACCCAAAAGCGAAAAAACCAGTGTTACAATCAATCATAGGGGAATATTTATATATATAAAGCAATATACTTTATGAGTTGAGCTTTGGGTTTTAGAATTTTAGGCTCCCCTTTTGCCATGTCCTTTCACTTTAACAATAGTGCTCCTTTAAATTCTTTTTTTTTTTTTTGCTTTTCAATGCT
The DNA here is from genome assembly GCF_053813885.1 of Theobroma cacao. Lineage (NCBI taxonomy): Eukaryota > Viridiplantae > Streptophyta > Magnoliopsida > Malvales > Malvaceae > Theobroma > Theobroma cacao. The sequence goes on from NC_142647.1 coordinate 1,290,453, forward strand.
TTAACTTGAAACCTCCACTTCCATAGACAAAGCTTTTTCTTCTTTAATTCTATGCTTCTTTTTTTCTCCCCTAGGACCTGATACAAACAAGTTTCTAACCTATCAGATTCAAATAAAAAAATATATAATTAATAAAAAGAAAAGAAATGTCAATGGGTTTTCTTTATGTCCATATCATGATGGAAATTACTAAGGGATTTTTTTTCCAATGGGAATTGGGGGACATGCATTTTTATATGAACTCTCTTTGTCCTTTGGAACTTTTTGACAATGCCCAAACCACAAAAAAGGAGAAAAAACACAATGATTTCTTAAAGTGAGGGTAAACTATTTCTTTGCTATAAAGTTTTATTCTAATGCTTCCCTTTTCGGGTTTCGCATAAGTGTTCGACCTCTAGAATTTTGAAACAGAAATTAGGAATAGTAGTACATAAGGTACTTTTAATTTGGTAGCATTCGTATTTAAATTTGATTGTAAAAACTAATTAAATATTCATAGTTTATATGAACTTAATTTATTAATTATATGTAATACATATACTAAAAATAAAAAAATTTTATTAGTTATAATCAAATTCAAATAACAAATATCATAAAACTAATATTCATATCTTATGCAAAGCTGTTTATCATATACATCAATCTTACTTATAGATGACTCTCTCTCTCTCTCTCTCTCTCTCATTGCTAAGCAGAGTAGTCAACATACAAAGCAGCGATGAGGTTTTGAGGGTGGACTCGAACCCACAATCTCCCAATCCGGAGGCTGCTCTATGACATGATACAAGCTTTTTTTTTTAATGGATTTGTACTTTACAATTTGACTTGACGATATATACGATGAATTTTTGGTCTTTTAGACTCTGAAGTCCTGGCCTCTTCGGTCACCACCAAAAACAGAAAATACTAACAAAAAAAAAAAAACACTGAAAAAAGTTTATTAGTCTTCTAATGTCAGCCTCAAAATCTGGTTGACCCCATTTTCTGGATAGCTATAGCTAGACACTCCCCACTCTTTCCATAGGCTTTTTGCATTTTGACAGTTTGACTAGCATTTCAGGTCTATGTAAACTCCGTCATGAAATTAGTTTCCAGTAATATATCAGTGGCGGATTTATAATTTTACTCGTAAAATAATTTAAAATAATTATATTATTATATATATATCATTTGATCAAGATTTAAATTTAATTTCATATAATTTTAAATTTTAAAAATAAATTTATAAATTATGAATTTACTGTTTCAATTTAAAAGATATATATGATAAATTTTGAAAAATTCATGTTTATATTCTTAAATCTATTTAATCTCTTATTAATATAAAATTTATAATAATTTTAAAAAAATTAAAAATTAAAAATGACAACCATCACAGTTCATACTCTTGATTCCACTCTTAATATATATAATTGAATGATATATAAATATTTTATATAATTATTTTGAATTAAATTGTTAATATTTCAAAATAAAATGGAAACTTAATGATTAGTTACGATAAAAAGATACTTCTTTGTCATTTTAGTTCTTAATTTAGAATAAATTCTGGTAACAAAAATTTAAAGCAAAATTATTTGGGTAGCAACTCCATGTAGCAAGGATCCCGACACACTGCCAAAGTAAAAAAAAAAAAAAAAACAGATTTACTATTTTAGTAAATTTTAAAGAAAAAAAAATGTCGGCATCACCGTAAACCGTACGCGTAGTATTGCAAATTAATTAATGGCCGCGAAGCATCTGATCAAAACCTCCATCTCTCTCTCTCACTGCTCTTCATACATGTTTTCTGTCAGACAACAAGCACAAGCACCCTCCGACACTTCCGCTGAAATAGCTGCCTCTCACCAGATCTCTTACATCCGACCTAACGGCCCTGATCTCTCCACGTCGCCGGACCCCAATCCACTATTTAAATCCACCTTTCTTTCCTTTATTTCTGGTTCTTTCTTTCCTCCTCCTCCTCCTCCTCCGCTTTCCCCGTCCTCTTCTCCACTCTTCTTCTTACACAGGGAAAGAAAGAATCTAGAAAAAAAAGAAGAAACCGTCGCCGTTTTGTTGCTAAATTGGCTGGAAAAAAGGTCAACGAATCCGGTGCCGTTGTGACTGGCCAATTAAGCTTCTCACTTTTCTCCTTCTTACGCCGCAGATCTAGAAGGTAAGGTTTAAAAGGACGAAAATTTTATTCTTTTTCTTTTTCCTCGTTTGCAGTTGGACTTCATTAATCGATTAATTTATCTTAATGAGAGTTACTTAATTCAATTTTGTTAGATTTCTACTTTGGAGTTGAACATTTTAGTGTGCTTACCGTTAGATCAGTTTCCAAAAGAAAAAGGAGGTAAATTTGGTTGAAATCAAACGGTCCAGATGGCGCCGAGCACGATTCGAAAAGCGATTGGGGCCGTTAAGGACCAAACCAGCATAGGAATCGCGAAGGTAGCGAGCAACATGGCGCCGGACCTCGAGGTAGCAATCGTGAAAGCGACGAGCCACGACGATGACCCCGCAGACGAGAAATACATACGAGAAATCCTCAATATGACCTCCTACTCGCGCGGCTACGTTCAGGCGTGCGTGTCCGCCGTGTCGAAGCGCCTGGGGAAGACACGTGATTGGATCGTGGCCCTCAAAGCGCTGGTGCTTGTTCACAGGCTGTTGAATGATGGAGATCCTGTGTTTCAAGAAGGGATCTTGTATGCTACGAGGAGAGGTACGAGGTTGTTGAATATGTCAGATTTTAGAGATGAGGCTCACTCGAGTTCATGGGATCACTCAGCTTTTGTGAGAACTTATGCGATGTATTTGGATCAAAGACTTGAATTGATGCTTTTCGATAGGAAAGGTGGTGGTGGAGGCAGCGGGGCGGGAGGAAGTAGTCATGGAAATGCTGATGATAGATATGGTGGGAGAGATAATTTCCGATCACCTCCACCAAGGCCGTATGAGTATGATTATGGGGATTTTAGAGGTGATAACGGATATGGAAATTATGGGATGACTAGGAGAACAAGGTCTTATGGGGATATGAGTGAGGCAGTGGGTAGAGATGGAAGAGAGGAGAAGAAAACGGTGACCCCATTGAGGGAAATGAAGCCTGAGAGGATTTTCGGGAAGATGGGTCACTTGCAGAGGTTGTTGGATCGGTTCTTGTCATGTCGGCCTACAGGATTGGCCAAGAATAGTAGGATGATCTTGATTGCTTTGTATCCTGTTGTGAAAGAGAGTTTTCAGTTATATGCAGATATTTGTGAGGTTTTGGCTGTTTTGCTTGATAGGTTTTTTGATATGGATTACCCTGATTGTGTTAAGGCATTTGATGCATATGCGAGTGCGGCAAAGCAGATTGATGAGTTGATTGCATTTTATAATTGGTGTAAGGATACGGGTGTGGCCAGATCATCAGAGTATCCTGAGGTGCAGAGGATTACAAGTAAGTTGTTGGAGACATTAGAGGAGTTTGTGAGGGATAGAGCTAAGAGGCCAAAGAGTCCAGAAAGAAAGGAGCTTCCTCCTCCACCAAAAGAGGAAGAGCCTGCACCAGATATGAATGAAATAAAGGCACTCCCTCCACCAGAGAATTACACTCCACCGCCACCACCAGAGCCTGCGCCTGTTAAGCCCCCAGAACCACAGGAAGATTTAGTAAATTTGAGGGATGATGCTGTCACAGCTGATGATCAGGGGAACAAATTGGCTTTGGCTTTGTTTAATGGTCCTCCAGCTAATAATGGTAATGGGTCATGGGAAGCTTTCCCATCCAATGGGCAGCCTGAAGTGACATCTGCTTGGCAAACCCCAGCTGCTGAGCCAGGGAAGGCAGATTGGGAATTGGCTTTGGTTGAGTCAGCTAGTAATTTGTCGAGGCAAAAGGCAGCTTTGGGTGGTGGGCTTGATCCGTTACTGTTGAATGGCATGTATGATCAGGGAATGGTGAGGCAGCATGTTAGTACTGCCCAGTTGAGTGGGGGGAGTGCCAGTAGTGTGGCATTGCCAGGGCCAGGGAAGAGCACAACACCAGTTTTAGCTCTTCCGGCACCGGATGGAACAGTTCAGAATGTCAATCAGGACCCATTTGCTGCATCTTTGAGCATTCCACCTCCTTCATATGTACAAATGGCTGACATGGAGAAGAAACAACATTTGCTTGTCCAGGAACAGCAGGTATGGCAGAAATATGCAAGGGATGGGATGCAAGGTCAAGCTAGTTTGGCCAAGATTAGTAATCCTGGATACCATGGACCAGGTCCTATGCCAGTGATGCCTTACGGAATGCCACCAGTCAATGGGATGGGGCCACCAGCCGGGTATTACTATACACCTTACTGATTTTTCCACATATAAATAGATGACCTTTCTTTGCCTACCTTTTGTATTATGTTTTCTAGTTTTCTCTTTTTTTTTTTTCGTTTCTTTGGGATGATATGATGTTGTTCCTGCAATTTGTGCACAAAAATGGGGAGGAGAGGAGAGAGAGGAGACTTGAGTTCAAATGCTTACTGATTGTGGGAATTTTGATGCAGGGAGATTCATGATCTGTTTTTGATGTCTCTTTGTGCTTTGTAATATTAGAATTTTATTAACATTCTTATGTTCATTGTGTGATCGTCTCCTTAAGACCATTGCCATGACTCCGTAGTAATTCAAATTTAAAATTTATTGCAATTAATTGAGGTTGTTTATCCAAGAAGATCTTATTCTCATCACCATTTATAGGTTATCATGTCAACTTTTAACATCTCACGCTGGTTAGGTCTGTTGTTGGTTTCAATTTAGTTGGTGAAGCGACAAAGAAGGTTAGGTTTGGGTTTCTTGCAATGCTAATGCATGCACCTCTTTGTTGCCCTTATGTTGTTCTGAAAGAACTATGTATTGCTTTATACCAACATTTAAGCTTTTTAAAGCAGAATGCCTGATTTGTTGATCTGGACAGCTATTTGGGATCAGTGCACATATTTGTGGGCTCAACATTCTTATCCATGGAGGGTTTTTCCTCTAAATTAGTATGCTATACTGCTAAGCTTGGATGTTTCTTTACATGTTAAGCTATGCTGGTGGAATAGTTTGTGTTAGGTTGACTGATAAGATAGCTGACCATATTGGTCACTTTTGCTTCATTGCTCCTAGTTCCTAATTTAAATAGATGAAGGTGACAGGAATATCCTAATTGAATAGAAATTCTGATTGACATATTGTAGTAATAGATTTATACCTGGGAGGATAATCTGGCAATTGACCTTGGAAATCAAGTCTTCCAAATTGTTATATTTGCTGTTTAATACCCTGGTGAAAGACCTAGAAAATTTGTTACCACAATAATGATTGAGTTGATATTTATAGTATAATTGAGGTAGGTTTCATCATAAATAAATAAATAAAGAATGAAATCGATGTGCTCTAGTCTGTTGTGTGGATTTGGAAGCCGCAATGTGAACAAGAGAAGCAGTTGAAATGAAAAGGACCTTAAGCCCTTGCTGATATATTGATGTGACATTAGAATTCTGTGTTTTCCTGCTGGGTAAGGCTTGGTTCTCCCTGGAACATACCCTTCTACTGCTGCAACTCCTCAGATTTTGCCTGCTCAGGAGATGTGCAGTCATTCTCGGAGAATGGTAGCATTGGATGCCTATGCCTTTTAGTTCAACAGTGACATGGAAGATTCTTTCCTTTGTTTGAGTCCATAAAATTTCTTTGTTCCTGGTTAACATTCGAGGAGAATCCGAACCCCGAACTCAAAAACGGTGGTCCAAGCAGAATTCAGGTGGCCCCCGCCGTGGCCACGCCTGCTCCTCCATGATTAAACATGAGCGTGGAAAAAATAAAGAGAAAAAGAATAAAAGCATAGCCAAACATTTAGTTCAAATCAGCGGTTCAAATCAAGGATTCATGGCGTTCTTTGGAAAAGAACAACGTTGTCTTGTTCGGTATTGGGTTGAAAACAACCGCTCAGGGAACCTAGTCCACGGATTCTCCTACAAACCCATTAATAGGTCATGACCCACGTTTCCCTGTTTCATATTCTCCTCCACTAGATTTAAAATAGAGCCACAAACACACCATGTCACGGCATCTTTAACTTTTTTCTTTTGTTTTAAGTAATGATACAGCTTTACTTTCAAACACTTTTATAATGGCATCTGAGTTGCTTTCTGTTGGATGGCCTCTCATCTGGATTGCTTCATGTATGAACTCTATATTCCATCCAACAAGGCCGGTTCGTGGAGCGATAAAACTACACATTTACCTCTTAACTAGAGACTGTATACCTGGCAGAGGCAAACATTGATGCATGGACTTCACCTAAGGGTTGAAAATTGAAAGCAATTAGTTGGATAATAAAGCAAATTAGAAGTCAAAAGATTGGTACCACTACATTTAATCATGGATCACCTACAAATATGCCTGTCTTAATCGAGGGGTCAGCTCAGCAGCAGCTGTCTGTGGGTCCTTTGGGACTAATGACAGGTGATCCGTCCCACCACCACCTCACGTGCTGTTGACTACCAATCTTTTTAGTTTTGTAATAAAATAATAATTTGAGCTAGGCCGATTTATGGTCAGAAGTTGTTCTCCGAATTGGGCTAGTCTTGTGAGGTTAGATGGGCCATCCAATCCATGGACTAGTTCATTTGGTTCGTGAGCCAGGTTGCCCCATGGATACCATTGGCTACAGCAATGGAAACCACTACCACGACCTCGAACCTTCTTTAAAAGAAAGAGAGTTGGCAAACCATTACCAAGCAGTGGGATATCTAAATTTGTTCGGCTTTGGTCTTTCGTAAGGATATAAATGGGTAGTTGTTATTCTGATATTGATGAATATCCAGCTCGATAATATAAATTCAGATATCTTATAATGGATCATTAGACGAGTTTAGATAAAACTTTTAATATTCAATAGGGGTTCGAGTAGATTATGTTGAAAGACTTTCAATAGCCAGGCCGGATGGAATTGGACTTTCAAATCTGAGTTAGAAAAGTAGGTATCTAGTTGGGCTGGTTTAGGAAGTATGGGTTCTGGAGACAATGAAACTTGGAAAGAAAAAAACAGTACGTGTCGATGTACTTCGTTTTGGACAAGACAAGAAGATTGAGAGTTGTTCGAACATGAGATTTACGGTGGTTGAGCCGACAAGTGCTCGTGATAGCTGCTGCTACTGCTACTCAGTAGTAAACTGTAAAAAGGGTGCTTTTGCTTCAGCAGCAGGGACATTAATCAGCAACCATTAAAGCATAACTCAAATCTTTTTACGAAGTGGGTTCCATGCAGGCTCTTTGGTTCCCTTTACCACCTTTGCAGATTCCTCTGCGTACTTTGCCTATTACCAAGTACTAAAGTGCCAGCAGTCAGACCATTCACGAGATTCTTATGGTGAATATCAGGACAACCCATTTTGGGATTTTAGATTGTGAATCTTAGGGCCTATTACTAATTAGAAAATAATTTACTGAAAAAAAATTTGTGTAAAATATTTTATAAAAAAATTAATTTTTTTATTATTTTGATAAATTATCGAAAACATTTTCTATTACTTCAATCATTTTGTGAAAAATATTTTTTATCATCACCAATAGAGTTATTTAAATATTAAAATGATAAATGAAAAGTGATTACAAAACAATGTTACTATTTGGTTTTCACATTAAAATTGAAAATGAAAATGAAAAAAAACTAATAATGATATTTTTCAAAGTATTTAAACACATATTGTAATGAAAGAAAGTTATAATTTTCAAAAAAAATTCCATCTCATATTTTTTATCATAACACTATAAAAGTATCAATATTCATCAATTGTGTAAAATATTTAAAATTTATATTTTAAAATGTGTATTAATTAAAAGATGATAATTAAAATGTTTTTTATTATAATTATTAATAGAATTTATTCAATTTATAAATAAAAATATTAATTACATTAATGATTTTACTCAGAATTTTTTTAATTTTAATAGTATTGAATAATATTTATATTTTAAATTAATTTTTTTAAAGTTAAATATTAATATTATTTAATTTTTAATATTTTAATTTAAATATTACGAATTCATCAAATTTATATTGCTAGGCTTAATATAATAGCTTTTTTCTTTTCTCCAAAAAATTCCTTACTCCTCTGAAGAAAGTAAAATATTTTACGTACTCAATGAATTTTTATTTATCTACCCATAAAATATTTTACATCTTGGACAAATTTTTTTCCTAAAAAAAATTGCTCTTAATATTTAGAGATTTTCCTAATTGGTGCCCCAATAAAGTTGCCACGTGTGTGTTGTCACAGCGCGTGTCAGAAAAGAACCACTAGGAAGTCAATGTCAAAAGTGGTCCCGACCAAAAAAGATAAATGGTCAATCAACACCGTTGTGGAAAGGTTAAAAAGGGGAAATGGATAAGATTAGCAGTAAATAACCCACCTAAAAGTTAAAAAGAAGAACCGGAAAAGAAAACCGGATGAGCTGGTCCAACCCAGATAGAAAACGCGGTGGCTCGAAAATCGAAGCCTCGCTACCACCAAATTCGAACACCGTGTTTCGCTACTAATTTGTGTTTTTGTTGTATTGATTTTTTTTATTAACCTTAAAATTCCTCAAAAAGAAGACAAAAACGTTTCTGCCTTTTGACGTTTCTTGTTCCCGTATTTCTTCAAACCGGGTCACCCGGATCGAGTTCACTCAAAGACAAAGGGGCGAAAAATAAGGGCACGTTTGACAGAAACAAAATTACTGGGTTCTTTCCCAGCTTTTTTCCCTTTTTATATGTTAGAATGTAGAAAGAAGGAAATTTACAAAAATACCATTCACACGACCTCATAAACAAAAATCCTTTAATCTTTGAAAATGACGTCACTAGCTATACTCAACAAGGGCTGGATTGAATCTGGGGAAAACTTCCGAGCGAACAAGAACGGGTCACGCCGCTGCATCACGGACGAATCGGAGTCGTTGGTTCCGTCGTCCCCGTATCTAGGCTTGTCCTTTCTAAGCTGCATGATCAACTGGGGGCCCACCTCGGATGCCTCGTACATGCGGGGGTGACCATCGGAGCTGCCGTTCCAGTCCACGTGGGTCAGAGTGGCAGGCACAATGCCACGTGGATCTCGCATGTGCAAGAGGGTGGGAAAGTAATTTTCTTCCGGGTAACACGTGTCCCATACCACGCACGGTTGATTGAACTTGGCCCAAATCTTCTGGTCGCCAACGACAAGCCTCGCGTGCTTACGTGTCAGGGACCAAAACTGGGACCCAATCCTAAAATCCTCCAACTTAACCTCCGGCAACATCGTATCCGGCCCACGCGCCGCCCACCTGTCGTAACTCCCAATCTCGTTGTTCAGAATCTCGATGAAGCTTTTCTTGGACCGAGTTAGGGTTTTGTAAGCGAAGTTAAACGAGTGAATGGGTATGCAAGTGGCGGAGAAAAGGGCAAACATGTAATTTGATGGATCATGAAGCAGCGCGTGAGCCAATAACCGCCGCGCAGCAGAGATGAGAGTAGGGGTGAAACGGAGAGCGGGTTTCGAAGGGATGACTCGGTTAGAGAACACGCCTGAAAACGGCAGGTCGTATGGGTAAGTTGGGTCGGCATGGACATAAATATTGAAGAGGTTTCTAGGGGTTTGGTTAAAATAAAGCTCCCAGAGGGGCGCAAAAGGGAGAGGCGTTATGGTCAGGAATAAAAATGCAATCTTTTTAGGAGACCCAGGAAGGGGCTTGGAGCTGACTCGGGCAGCGACTCGGAACAGTGATTTGTCATCTTCTAGCGGAAGTGGCGGTGGTTTAAAGGAGAATCTTTGGTGGGTTTTGGCTGCAGGGACAAAATCCGGGACTGGGTTGTCTCCGGAACCGTCGATGACGGTGGTGGTTGTGGTGGCCGCCGGAGAATTGATTGTAATAATAACGGCTAAAGGCAAGCAGAGGAGCAGAGCACATAAAAGAGACAGCGGGGTTGGGGACAGCATGGTTGATCCTTTTCCTCCGTTGGAGTGGAAAGAGAGTGACTTTCAGACACTGAGCAGCCACACAGAGAGAGAGAGAGAAAGGAAAAAAATCCTAGAGAGCGAAAGAGAGTGACATCTAGAGAGAGAAAAAGTGGGATTTGGTGTCAGCAGGAGGATTTGTGGAAATATTTTTTTATGGTAAGCTAAATCGACGGCGGAAAATAATACAGGAAATATTTTTTTGTAATTATGTAAAGATAATAATGAAGGCAATGGAAATGCTGCTTTTTCTGGTAATATTAGTGTGAATTAGTCAATCGGATTTCCATATCTACGGGGCGTGAAATTTCTTTCTTCTTATGGTAAGTCAGTGGCTAAAACCTTAAAACTAATTTTATGGGATTCACACGTGGCTGACATGCAAGCAAAGTGGGACCCACATTCTAAGTATGTTATTATTACTAAACAAAATTCAACTAAATGATTGTTGTCTTCTAGCTTAATATTCATTTTAGAGCTTAAGTTTGTCAATTTTTTTTTCTAAATTTAACTTATTATTTCATTTACATTATGATGTTAATTAAATCCTTAATTACTTTAACTTAGAAAAAGGAGATGAAAAGTGAATAACGGGGTGTGTCGGCTAGTGGGTGGCTAAGCTTTGGCCAACCCACCCATCGACAACGGGACCATTTCCAGCCCAAAAAGAAGGGGGACGGGCTAAGGCTTGGACTCCGTCGTGGACAGATCATGGCCTACGCTGCTTGCATGGATCATTCACACGGTTCACTCCTTCACGCACCTAAAAAGTTTGCAGTTTTCCCAGAAGAGCTTCTTGGCCAATGGCTGCAATGAAGCAAAAAGTTGGTGAATTTTGCTGATGGAAGACACACTAGTGAAACGATAAACCTTGAATACTGATGGGTGTTTTTTAATCCTTTTTATCCGTACAAACACATGCTTCTTGATGGATACATGCATGCATGGATGAATCATGTTGTAGGTATGTACGTACATGTAGAATATAATTTTTGAGGTTAATTTTTCTATTTTTGGCAATCAGGACAACCCTCAAAAAAGGTAAAAGCAACAGTCAAAAGCATGAGCTTTGGCCCTGTGAGTGTATTGAGACATTGTAAGAGTAAGGGGATTTGCCAGTGTGTTGATGAAGTTTTGCAAATTACAAAGACTTTGCAGAGTGGGTGGGGGGGGGGGGGGGGGGGCTGAGTAAGAGGTTGGGGTTACGTAGATGCCACCGACAGTGACAATGTTATCAATTCCACTACCCCTACCACTAGCATGTATGTATGGTCAGGACTCAGGACAGGAAGGTAGTAAAAAAGGAGCCAAAGAAACAATAAAAAAATAAGAGGAAAGAGAGAGAGAAAGAGAGAGACTCCTGGGGCTAGGGGAAGCAGGCATGTGGATGAGTGGGGGACATACCAAACTCATCAATTAAACCCCCTTGAAATTATTGAGTTTGTGACAGGAAAGAAAGAAAAAGAAAGCCCCAAACCAAGAAACCCCCCATCCTCTTTTCTCCCTCACTCTCGCTCTCTCTCTCTTTCACAGCTTATATTTGGCTTGGTACAGTACTGCATTTTTTGGTCAGTGTATGAAAAAGGAAAACCAAAAGCATAAGCTACCACAAGTTTCTACAGAGCCTGGCCTTTTGTTTCTCTTTGAAGAAACAAAAGCCTTTCTCTCTTCTCCGTTTCTTCTTCACTCAAAATCATTGAAGATGCCTAGACCAGGTCCAAGACCTTATGTCTGTGAGAGAAGAGCTTGGCACAGTGATAGACACCAACCCATGAGAGGTTCTCTCATTCAAGAAATTTTCAGGTGCTTTCCCACTTTCACTTTGTATTTCTTTCATGTGCAAGTATATCTAATTAGTAGATTTGTTTGTCACTAGTATTTTTTTTTATATGTATTTGATTTTGTTTAGAGTTGTAAACGAGATTCATAGCTCAGCAACCAAGAAGAACAAGGAATGGCAAGAGAAACTTCCTGTTGTTGTCTTGAAAGCAGAAGAAATTATGTATTCCAAAGCCAATTCTGAGGTAAAAATTTTCTCCTTTTGCCCACTGTCTGTTGAAACTTAACACTGCTCATCCTCCTCTGCTTGGCTATATTAAGTTTTAAATGGAAAGAACAAACCTTGATCACGATATCTTCTGTCGTTTTGCTCGTTCCTTGTGTAGTTTGGAGACCAAATAAATTTGTTAGTAGTAAATGCGTTGGGTTCTCTTCTCTTCTTCTTTAATGGAGGGGGTGGGATTGGTTCTGTTGATCTGTCAAGTTAATATTTTTCATTCTAATTATTGCGCAGGCTGAGTACATGGACCTTAAATCCCTGTGGGATCGAACAAATGATGCTATTAACACAATCATTAAACGCGATGAGAGTACTGAAACAGGAGAGCTTCTTCAACCTTGTATTGAAGGTACCCTTTCAATTCTGCTGGCTAATTTCCTCTGTTTGAATTTGAGGCCAAGTATGCATATTCGCAATTGGGGCTTTGTTGCTTCTGGATATTTTTTGGGTTAATCATTAAGAGCACTGCCTTCAAATGTAGTACCTTTTATAAAGTGTACTTTCTTTTGTCCCTGAGATGTGATTTATCTATCTTATTGCTGGTTAGCTGCTCTCAATTTAGGCTGCACCCCAAGAAGAACCTTGAGGAGCCAACGCAATTGCAATCCGAGGTGTTACCTTAGCCCGGGCACTCAAGAAGCAGAGAACACTACTCAAGCAAATCTCACAACTAACCCAAATTTCATGGCGAGTTATTCTGGCTTCATGAAATCCACAATCATGAACGTGACTCATTTGGGCTCTGAATCTCAGAAGCACATTGCCCAGGACAGTAATTGCACCACTTACAAGTTTCCTTTTGCATCTGAGAATGGGCCTCTTCCTAGTAATAGCCAATGCTTACCTATGGAGAAGTATCCTCCTCCTAATTTGTATTCAGTTTATCCTCTTTACTATGGAAACCACCTTAAATTTGAAGAAATGCAGCATGGTTTTGGAATCTTCCCCAAGTCAATTTCTAACACGGTAGAGCCTGCTAAGATGGGTGTCATTGATAACCTCTTCTCTTCTGATGTGGACTCTTCAAATAACATGAACCAAACGGATGTGAGCAATACTTCTAACAACCCACATGAAAATGCCTGTGATCTATCGTTGCGGTTGGGCCCTCTTTCGATACCTTGCCTGAGTGTTGGAAAGAGTCGGCCTCAGGTAATTGAAGACACTGGTTCCACCTCCCTAGAGTGGAACAGGTTCGGTGATCTGACACCATCAATTGATAAAATGTTATCTTCCTTTCCTAGGAGCAACAGAGATGACCCTTTGAACTCATCTTTAAACAGATGGAGTCTAGAAGGTGAGCATGTGAATGTAGATGCAACAATGAGAAAGAGAAAGACAGTTTATGGTCCAACAGTGGATCAGCAATTTTGTTTGCCGCCAAAGCTTCCTTACAGCCACTTAACTGGAAGAATGAAAAGTGCAGGATCCTAGACTCAGTCCCTTTAGACCATTGACATGGCCTTGGTGAGTATGTGCTGCTGAAGCTCTTTTTTTTTTTTTTTTCTTTTTTTGCCATCTTTTTGTAGTTATAGTTATGTGTTGATGAGCAGTGTGTTTAAACGTTGCAAGAATGTGAGGTGTAAATATTGAGTGAGTTTCAGTTAGACGAGGCAATCACCAACAAACGGACTGAAGGGGCTCTTGATCCGCAATGTATAAAGAATGTTGTCTTACATGTTGCTGCTTGTAGAACTTTAAACCCTATTAGTCAATGTTAACTTTTGATACCGCTATTTCCTTCTGTCTGATCCATGGCTTTATTTGATAAACACCCTGGAAAACAGTAAAGTGGAAAAGCATAAGAATAATATAAATGCTTTGGGTACTGTATTGGGGGCAACTTAGCCATAGGCTTTTTCTGTGATCAGCTTTCATTTCTGCTTAGTTGTGGTTGTGACACATGGACAGTATGTTATCTGTGAGGAAAAGTTGTTCTTTTCTCTTCACCTGGCCTTAAACTTACCCATTAGAAGAAATAATCTCATCAATGGACAAGTTATCTCATCGGTGGACAACTTGTCTGATTGGTTTGATTAAGAAGGTAGGGCAAGAACTAATAAATGAAAAATCTGGCAGAAAAAGCTATTGTTTGTATGAGTGCTGAGTAGGGGACAAGGTCTCTTTACAAGATCTAACCAGTATTATTTTCTTAGTCAATATTCTTGATGGCCGTTATGTGGGCCCTGTATACTTGGTCTAATTAGGAAGGGTGGAAATCATTAATGAATGACTGGGGGAGTTTGCCTTTTCTTTATTTTGAGTACTGAGCTGCCATTGGTGGGGTCAGATTCTAATCTTTCTTGGTTTCAAGTTTCAACCTTGATTGTGGTGGAGAATATGGACCTTTCTGATAATGTAATTTTGTCTTTAAAAAGCTTTAGGGAGAGATCTGCAAAAGTATGGACGGAGGTTCAAAGGTTCCTGGGCATCTGAAAGTATAGAAATGACTGACTCTTGCTGCTTCATCTACGTTTTGAGTCTGCCATTGGGAACCTGAGGCATCTTTCAAGGTTGATATTGAGAAGATCGAGGAATCCCCAGCATGGAGATTGGGCGTTTTGTAGGAATTATTCCATCCTTTGCTTTTATATGGGTTTGATCATAGTGAGAAGATTAATGTTTCAGTAAAGCTTCTTACTTAAGCTTGGGGAGTTGCTGGGAGTTCAGCTTTTCTGATCAATTTATGATGAAGCATGGTATCAAAATGGGAGCAATATTGATTCTATTTCAGGTTGGAAAGTAGGTTATGAACCGAAAGCTAATGGTAGGGCGTTACAATCTTCAAATTTTGCTGCATTATTATGATAATTTATTAGATCGAACTAAACCTAATCGAGTTTCAAGATAGTTGTACATCAATTTCTTTGCATGAACACTTCGGAGAGTAAGAAAATTACTAAACAAGAACTCAAAAACACTCTTTGCTTTACATAAGGAAGTCAGTTGAAGAAGTTGCAGAGGAGGAGCAGGAGGAGGAAGAAGAAGAGCTATAATGAAAATCAATCTGCAGTCGCTGGTGAAGAGAGAAAGTAGACGCTGTGCCCTTTTTCTCTTCCTCTTCAAGTTCCCCGACCGGTATAGCAGCCAGAAACCTTTTAATATACTCCCTGCAACACTCTTTCCCACTGCAAATTACCTCTTCGCCACCTCCCTCCTTCCTCTCCGCCTCACCTGTTTCCTCTGAGCTGCATGCTTCTTGCTTCCCGGCCTTCTTCCCATACAACAAACTCGAGCCATCAAACTTCAACATGTATGCCTGGTTACACCCCTCAAACAGCCGCTCACCCAAAGAATCAATGATGTAATAAGCGTTTGATTCAGCCTTCAACACGAAGAAATGATCGTTCCAGCTAACGATATAAACCCTCGGGGCACAATCATTTCTGTCGCTGCTTATTTCATCCCATATCTCATCAAAAGACATGGCACCCTTTAAGCACTCGAATTTCTCAGGGCTAAAGAACCCAGTAAACGATTTGTCTTTCAAGACTGTTACAGGCCTGAGATCAGCTTCCAAAACGGTCTCGAGATCGAAGTGTTTATCAGGGAAGGAATTGGTATAAGCTATGTTGTCACAAAGCTTACGCCATTCTGATGATCCTTCTGTAATCAGGCTGTCAAATTGAAGTCTTGTTGGCATGAAGTCCTGGTTTGAATGGAGCCAGTGGGCGATGACTGCGACCAGGGCCGTGCAGGCACTCTCCCCGTAGGCTCTCTCACTCCGTTGGTCAAACGAGGCAAAGAACACATTGGTTTTGAGCCTTGATTGTTCATTTCTGCCGACTAATTCTTTCACTTCCCAGCAGCTTGAATCCTGCAAGAAGTGAAAGCATCATGAAAATTAGCTACTACTCAAAATCAAAACTTGACAAATGAAGTGATTGGTAATAAAACAGAGAAAAGACAAAACCAACCTGGGAGTCAACGACAGAACAGCTTCGAGGGCGTTGGTGGACGTCAGATTCGTTACTTTCACTGTTCTCATTAGTCAACGACTCTGTTTTCTTCCTGAACGATCTAAAACTTAACTGCCTTTTCTTCCGGGGGAACAGCCTTACCATGTGGTTCTGGGTAGTTTCCAAACTTTGGGACGATTCCAACTCAGGTCCTAAACTCAGCTCGCCGCTGCTACTTTCACTCGTGGTGGTGGACTCACTCCCATGCAAGCCATCTGAGTCAAATATAAGTGACTCGTCCGAGTCGCACGAACTCGGCTGCTTCTTTTGACAGCTGGTCTTACCCCTCTTTTCCTTCTTCTGGCGCGTCAACCCCTTCACCATCTTAAAGAACCCATCTTCCTTGTTTGACTCGGCTGAGCTTTGGACACTTCCTGCCGTGTCTGGTGGTCCTCTGACCTCCGCAAAGCTCACTAAAATCTTCACAAAAACAAAAGTTTTACCATAATCATTGATTAAGTAATTACTTATAATAAGTTAGTTGGGATTATCTTCCAGAAATTGGTGATATAAAGCTGTCAATTGATTCTTTACAGCAGAGGCCATCACACTGCTTTCTTGGATAAATAAAATTCAATTATCTAAAAATAGAAAGCTATAATCTGGAATTTTTTTTCCTTTTTCTGTTATAACATTAACATAAGAACTAAGAAGGGTAAGACAGAAACAGCTTGGTTAAGTTTGATGGTGACTCCATTTTTAATCATAAGCTCAGCACCATGACAGAGTCAGAAATTGCTCTAAGTTAAAATAATAGTATTCTAATTCCAGAAATTAAATAAACTAACATGAAATATTCAAAGTTTGTCTAAGTCTTGACAGAACAAAGTATGGAATAAAATATTTGAAACAGAGAGGAGCCAATGCAGAATGAGTTGGGACGAAGAAAAGGTTAATCGAACATTGGAACTTACCGAAAGAATAGCTTTGATGGCCGAACCATCGACGTTCAACGTGATCGGAACCTTTCTTTCAATCTCGGAACACTCCATTTCCGATACCAGCTCAGCCAAATTCAACGAAACTTTCCCCACCACCGCCAATCTACCCCTATTTTCCCCGTCCTCCCCCTATGATCCACCCAACAAATCAATACCCAAAAAGAAAATCCAAAGTTCTTTTTCAATGAATCAAAAAGGAGATGGGGATATAGTAATAATTGCTTACATGTAAGACATTGAACAACGCATCCCAAGAACCAGAAGCACGATCTTTGGAAACAGATGGAAAATCGCATAAGCTCTCGAATTCATCATCCCATTCGATTGACTTACCATTTCCTACAATTCTCACGCTGCTACGATCCCTTCTATGCCTTGAAGACGATTTGTAAAATGGAACCAATCCAGACTTGGGTCTTTTCCATACCATCTCAACCAACACCATTTTCTTACTAACTCCTTCATCTTCTTCCTCACTTCCGCGTAACCCTTCAAGCTTCAAAGGTTTCACCTTCACGTGCAACCTCTTCATCGGCGACCTCACCGCCCACTTCATCTTCTCTTCAAGTTTTGAGATAAGAGAAAGTTTGTAAGTGCTATTTACGGAAATTTGGGATCAAAGTCTAAAGAGATTCCTTGGCAGAGAATAAGAAAACCAGAGACCAGAGTGCTGGAAACCAAGACTCGTTCTAAATTCGGGTCAGAGACAGGGAGGGAAAATGCCCCGATTAAGAAAGGAAAGCCGTGTATCAGCGCGGGAAATCACGTGTACACCTCGTGATCTTGTTGTCGGACTTACGTGGCGAGTTCTCATTGGAGACGTAAGATAAAAGAGTTTGGTAGAAAGTTTAACACAATGTCATGGAGCCCTGTGGGAAACTGCCACGTGGAACGCGGCAGCCAATCCGACATGTGACTTACGCGTAGGCTAAAGCAAAACCGAAACATATCCGTTAAGGGTTTTGGTTTGCTTGGAAATTGTCGTTGTGAACGCGTGCGAAATTGGTCCTAACGCTTTCAAGGAAAGTAACTGCCAGCTGCAGTTAAAACCCTGGTTTGCGTTTGCGTTTGAGATGAGCCACGTGCCTGAAAGTGTTGCTTTCGCCCTTGAGACTACCTGGCAGTCACGTGCTTCGATTTTTGGTTTTGGAGATTGGGCTTGTGAGAATTAGAGATTTCAACATGGGCTGGGTTGGGTTGGGCCACTTCAAAATTTGACAATTGGATTCAAAATGGGCTTAAAGAAAAGGGCTCTTATTGGGCGGGTTAGGCCCAACAGCAGATCTAAATGGGAAGAGCCCAAAGGCAAAAAAAGTAACTCTATAAATTGATTCCAAATTTGAATCAGTGTTAAGCATGAATGAATAGCTTAAAACAAAGTCTCTGAATTGTGTTCAATTATGTAATTAAGCTTTAATCTTTTTATTGTATTCATTTTTTTTTATTTTTTTAATTTTTAGTTACACAAATCTGTAATTCTAACAAAAGATTAATAGATGTCAAACTTAATGATAATTGATATTTTTCGTTCATGTGATATGTGGTGTGATAATTGACAGGTCCATATAACGAATGATGTGAATTGGGTTATGTGAACACATCATTGAGCCATGTCATATACCATGTAAATACAAGATGCTAGCAGCATTAGGTTTGATCGTTGTTAATTTCTCATTAAAATTAAAGATTTGTGTGGGTACAAGTCGAAAGATAAATATTAAAATTTAATTCTTTCAATTGAAATTAAAAGAAGAATTACCTCCCATTTTTTATTTGCTTTTCAAAAAATGGTGGGGGATAGTGGGAGAGCAACTTGCAAAAGGAAAAAACTAACATTTTTCTTACCCACTCTTGCCATCAAATCCCAAATAGAACATGCTGATGATCACTTTTGAGACTTGTGCAATTTAATTATTATATACACTTTAAATGTGCGAATAATTAATTTACAAAGTTCAAAAGTCCTCCTCAATTCGTTGAAAAATCCAAACTTCAAAAGGCTTTTAAGATTATCTAATGCATACTTTAATGTTGAAAACTTGTTTTTTTTTTTTTTTTCTATCACGTACGACTTTAAACCTTTGACAGGGTTTTGTGATGATCAGCCTGAAAACCAAGTAAAAACCCTACCTTTTTCCCCAGTGCTTTCCCAAAGGAATGACCTTTGCCCCTGTCAGCTCTCATCTCTAATAAAATATTGTTTTATCAGGAATTTTCACCTCTAATTTATTTTAAGTGGTTCGTGCTGATGACCTAAAAGCTCCTCCCTTTATCTTTCTCTATTGGTTTTTCTTCTTCTTTAATTTGGGAAACATTACATGTTCTAGATCAAGATATGATGTCATTTTGACATAGCTATTACTGATGCAATACGTTTAATGGGAAAGATGTTTCCTTAAGCAGGCAAATTCATGGAATTTTTTGTGTTGATGAAGTCTAAAGCAACCCCAAGTTTCTTCATTTCCGTGCAAGAAGTTTCTTGCCATAAAGGATTGGCTCTATTCAACCCAGTCTTCCTATAATAATATCTATTATGGAAAGATCAATTTTATTTAAAGAGTTTATGTTTAATATACTGTAGACGAATAGATTTTATATATTATTGAGAAATCAAATGTTATTACTTCATCAATAAATAATTTAAAAATTGAAAATTTTAAAAAAATTTTAAAGTATTTATTTCAAAAAAAAAATTTATAGTTAATGTATAAATATTATATACACTAAAGGTATATCAGAGGAGATTAGATTATATATGCACCCAAATGAATTGTGTAAGGGTAAATTAGATGAAGTTGTTAATTAGCTTAGCTTCATTAGAGATTCTAGAAGGATTGATTTTTCTCTTGCTATCAAAGAAATATGTTATTCATGTGTTCACATCTCCCCCATTCTCAAAACAAGGAATCAAATAGAGGAATTGTAGAAGATTTGCATGTCTATAAAAAAAATAAAAATAATCAAGAACTTCTCTCTTTTGTTTAAATTTTTAGCATAGTTTGAACTTAATAATTCTGAATGAATTCACTTCTATATATTTTTCTTTAAAAATCATTATACAATACAGATTATAAACTAAATCAATAAAATTTTATTAGATTTCGATTATGTTTAGATTATAATTACAATATTATTAATTTCATTCTTTTTCAAATTATTTAAAAACTTGACATGCATGCATGGTAATTTCTTTTATAAATGCTCATTGTCATTTGACACATTTTAACCTTAAAACTTTACGAGAGATGAAACCCTAGTCCCATGCAAGTTAAAAAGAACCTGCTGTCTGCACAGCTCCCAGTCCAAAATCCAAGAAAAACCAAGTTGTAAAAACTGGGTTTTGCATCCACGAGACAAGAAACAGGAAAGATTGGTAAAGATGAGTAGACAGGCTGTGGAAGATCCATGAAATCATGAGCCAGACCCTCTTCCCCCCCGATTCCCATGTGAGAAACCCATGAAACGCTGTCTGTTCGCCATTTGTCTCGAAGTCTCTTCCTTGGTAAAATGATGCAAAACCCCATTGGTGGCAAGCTAAGCCAATGTATTGACTTTGGCAGACAGCCTAAGCAATGGAGAAAGAGGGAGTGATCCAAAGAATAAACATCGGATTTCGATGTGGCGCAGGCTTCAGGCTTAGTTAATAAAAATATTATAAATTCATATATACATTGTAGACATTTAGAGTTAATCTACTTTCATCGTAATTTGTACATCAACAGCCGCATTCAGTGATTACTTGATACTATATAGAATTTATACATTAAAGATATATCAAATATAAATTTAAATTTCATTTTACCCTTAGTTTAATATATGCAAAGGTTGATTAGAGGATATTAAGGGTGTAAATTTGCAAAATAATGTTAATTTTGTGAGAATTAAAACTAGAATTATTGGACACAATATTAGCATCTCAACACCGACTCCTCCCATTATTTTTAGATTTTGAATAAGGCGATGAGCATGGGATCGGATCTGGCTACCGGCCCGAATGTTGAATTGACACCTTGACAGCCAAGGGGTCCTACTGATTTAATTAATATGATAATCAAATAATCAATTTGTTAATTAAATGAACCCTAAAATAATATTATTTTTTTAATATATATATATATATATATATATATACAACAGTAATGGTTGTCTCGTGATGACAATTTCGACATTAAAAAAAATTAATTTAATGGATACAAAAGAGCTCTGAGATATATTCCCCCACATGCATGCATCCAATTATCCTTTTTTCTCAAGTCCTGATTAATTGTTAACGATTCTCTAACAGTATCATAATCGTACAATAATTTCACTGATTTAGTTTATAATTTAAACAATTATATATTGCATTTACGTCGATGTTAATTAATCGGTCAAAATATTATAGTAATATTATATTGAAATAAACCCAGTAAAATTACAAAACACAGCTGTAAAACAAGCCGTCCAGTTGGAGAGCAGTAGTGTAGACGGTGGTAGGTTTTTCCGTAGAATGAATGAAGATTTTGTTCAAAGTAAGTGGGATATTGCTCTACATGGTCTCATTTTCAAACCATATAGTAACAATATTTGGTCGTACTTTTCAATTCCATGGCGTGCTAGACCTTTTTGAATTATTTAATTTTTTTATTTATCGGTACGACATTGTAACGACTAGTTTAAATAAAATGATTATCTCGTTTTTCCTCAATCATGAATTATTTTCATTAATATAACCATCAATTATCCCAAATCATTGAATCAAGAGATGGAAACCCTTTTGTTTTTCTTGATTATAGAGAAGGATTAACAGAAGGTAAGGATCTTGTCCAGCTTACTCCACTTTGTTTATGTCTCATATTCTTTTTTTAAGACCTAGGTTTAATACTTAAATTATTATTATTATTCTTGAAAATCAAGCTTAGGTAAAACAGGATTATATCCTTACTAATAGTCTCAGCTGTATTTAAGGTTTCCGGCACCCCATTTGGTTTATTCCGCTGTCTATTTGCTAAACAGCATCTGTGCAGGCCACGCTGGATCCTTGTGTTTGTGGTCATATTGTATAAGTTAATTATTTCATCTCTTAATTAAATTCATATTGTTTAATAAACTTATTAATGTGTCTTATCATGTAATACGGTGAAATGTCTGTGTACATATTTAAAATCTTGATTTGTTTAATTAATCATTTTAAATTCATATTTATTTATATAACTATTAGTGTCATACTTAAAAATGATACAGTTATGACACGATATGATTAAACAAGATTATATGAAATAGAAAAACGAAAATTAAACGAGAGACTGTTAGAAAATTAGGTTAATACCATGGTATAAAATCATATGATAATGACTCTATTTTTGTCATGTGACAATTTACAATATAAGGCAACTTGCAATAAAATAAAAAGTCCAAACCAAAGCTTTTTTGCAATTGCATGTGATGTGTTGTAATTAATGAGGCATACACATTGGCCTACAAATATTTGCTTCCTATCCATCCACGGATTAAAGAATTTAAAACCCCAAAATAAAGCCAGAAAGTCTGGTGCAGTTGGTAAATTGTTGATTTTGTTTCTCTTTGGAGTTAATTAATGCAATTGGCAGGCAATAAATTCACTAATTTGGTAGGCTCTTTTATATATCTAAAATTACATTTACATTAATTACTTGATTTTTTTAAAAAAATAAAGTTTGAAAACTACTACACAAACATACACTATCTTACATAGTAAATGCCACTGAGTAGCTTTAAGTGGGTTGGTTGGGTGAGTGAAACCATAAAAAGGTAGACTTTTTTTACTTTATTAATTGATTAAATTTTGAAAATTTTTAAATTTATCAATAATGTAAATGCACCCGAATATTTGACTTATTAATTAATATATCATCTACCTATTTAAAGAGTAAGGTTCGAATCTCCTTCCTCCAATTATCAAAAAAAAAAAAATGTAAGTATAAACCAAAAATTAGATACCCAAATCTGAACACTTGATCATTTATTTATTTCATATAATATATTAAATTTTTTTATTATATTTAATTAATTTTTTATATTTATATTTTACATCAAATAAATTTTTATAATTAATAATTAATTAATTATCTATTAATTAAAATGATATTCAATATTTTATATTTAAATGATATATTGACTTATGAAATGATTACGTCGTAGTATCGTAAAAATGTATTATATTATTATTTATTATAATAAATTAACATAACATGTGACGGAAAGAAATAACGTTGTAGGTTTAGCGTTCTCAATGGGAAATGTTCGAAATAAGCAGATGGCGTGGAAAGAAAGGAGAAGAAAAAGTTAAGTTTTGCCCTATTTTGACGTTTGGGGGACCCATTGTTTTGAAGTTTGGCTTAGAACACCCTGACCCAGACTGCGGCAGACATTTCGACACCTGCCCCGAACGTTACTTTCCCACTTGGCATTAAATTATCTCCCAATCCGCCACTGCCATTTCACTTCCTGACCCATACCATTCACTCACCACCCAACCCCCCCCTAATATCCAATTTAATTAAACAAAAACGGTACTCCTATAAGATATATATATAAACAAACAATGCCCCAGTCTATCTGTCATCATGAAGGTTAAAAAACCAATTTTTTGATATTCACATAATGATGGGAATGGTGAATGGGTGTCAAGTTTTTAACCTTTTCAAGTACTACAATGGGTGGGGGAATTTGGGTTCTCAATTTTCCACAAGTTAAACAGATGCGTTAGAAATTATATATTGGATCTATCAAACCCACGTACAATCCAAACTTTGTTTCTTTTTTTTTTTTGACAGTTTCTATATCATCTTTGGAAGTCTAGGAAACACAAAATAAAAGAAATAAATAATCAGCTTGGGAAAGGGAAAAAGGCAGCTTAGATCTCTCTTCAACTCTATGACAAAAGCAGGAAACAGATTGAGGAAAAAGCCAGAGACCCGTGCCTGCAAATCCGCTTGTTTCTGCAACTCACCCAACAAAATGAGGTGAGAGCTACCCGTTTTTTTTTTTATTCCTTTGCTATGTTCTCAGTGTCTCCTTCATACTCTCTATCTTCTTTTGTATTTATTGCTGATGCCAATAGGAGAACACTTCTGAATTTGCTTCTTTTCTTTCACATTCTATTCCGTGTTTCTTCAAAAGGCTTTCCATATCATGGCAAAATGAATAGTACCCATCAATTCTAGTAGGTCGGTTCTCATGGTCAAATGAACAGTGCTCATCAATTGTCAACTTGTCCTTTCCGTTTCTGATTCTGTTCCCCTTTTTTTTCTTTTGTTCCTATTCTGGGCAGTTCTTTCTTGAATTTTTGAGTTTTGAGAAGAGGCTAAACTTTAAGTTCTTAAAACTTATCAGTCATCTGGTTTCTCACCCTGAATTGCAGTTTCTTGCAATTACATGCTTTGTTTTGCCTTCATCTCAACTTGTAAATGTCAAATTTCCTTCCTTTTTTATCCAGTAACTTGTTATCTTATATCTTTAATGTTTTGTTATGGTCTCTTTGTACTCCAAAATCTGAACTTTGTTGAATTTAGGACTAGATAGCTTACTATGCCTTCAAATCTGCTTCCTTCAGAGCTACAATTTTGTGTTCCCGGCAACTTGATGTCAGTTTGGTGCAAAAGAGCTGCCAAATAAGGTTTCGGGAGAAATTATGCTTTGCTGCTTCTTGTATAGACGGTAGAGAACCCATTTTTCTTTCTGTATATCCTCCTTAGTTTAGGGTCAAGAAAATTTCCTTCTTTTTTGTCTATCCGGAGTATTTTGTTGTTCTCTTCTAAGACCTTATTTTGGCTCAATTCGGAGTTTTCTAATGGAAAGTCGAGCTTTTATTCGTTTTCTGTGCTTTTTTGCACTATCTACCCTCCTTTTGTCTGAAACCTGTATGGCTAGCATTCAAACTGTTGGGATGATTAAACCAGGATTTCAAGGTTCTCAAATGAATTGGATCGACAATAATGGGGTGTTTCTCGTATCTAACAACTCAGAATTTGGTTTCGGCTTTACCACTACTTCAGATGTCACGTTGTTTCTACTAGTTATCGTCCACATGGAGACTACAAAAGTAATCTGGGCCGCTAACAGAGACTCCCCTGTTTCGAATTCTGATGACTTTGTGTTTGACAAAAATGGTAACGTGTTATTACGGAAAGGAGTAAGTGTGGTTTGGACAACAAATACTGGTGACAAAGGAGTTTCTGCTATGGTATTGCAGGATTCGGGGAATTTGGTTTTGCAAGGGGATGGTGGCAAAGTAGTGTGGCAGAGTTTTGAGCATCCATCTGATACCCTTATTTCAAACCAAGAGTTTAGAGAAGGAATGAGACTTGTTAGCAATCCTAGCGCCAGTAACTTGAGCTATATTCTTGAAATCAAATCAGGCGACATGATTCTTTCAGCAGGTTACTCAACTCTGCAGCCCTATTGGTCCATGGGGAAGGACACGCGAAGAACCATTAACAAAAATGGTGGGGAGGTCGCCGTAGCATCTCTTGATGCGAATTCATGGAGTTTATTTGATGAAAGCAAAGTCTTGCTATGGCAATTTACAATCTCAGATCCTATTGATGCAAATGCCACTTGGATTGCAGTGTTAGGAAGTGATGGCCGTATATCTTTCTTCAATCTCCATGATAAAGGGTCCTCTTCAACAACAAAAATTCCAGCAGATCTGTGTGGCACGCCAGAAGCTTGTCAGCCATATTTTGTTTGTTCAGGAACTTCAGACAACACCAGGTGCCAGTGTCCATCAGGGCTTGGCAATTGCAAAACAGGTATTGCCTCTCCCTGCAGTCAGGGAAAGGATGCTGTAGATCTTGTTGATGCTGGAACGGGGCTCAATTATTTTGCACTTACCTATGTTTCTCCATCTTCAAAAACTGATCTGAGTGGTTGCAAAGCATCTTGCCTTGGCAACTGCTCCTGTATGGCTGTTTTCTATGACAATAGCTCGAGGAATTGTTTCCTGTTTGACCAGATTGGTAGCTTCCAAAACTCTCAACAGCAGTCTGATTTAGTTGCTTTTGTCAAGATGTCGAGCAATGCAAATGGTGCAGGGGATGGAGGTGGCAAAAAAGGCTTCCCATATGTTGTGATTATAGTTGTTTCTACAGTGCTGGTTATTTTTGGCCTATTTTTTGTGTCATACCGATACTACAAGAAAAAGAAGAAAATGCCACAATCTCCTGAAGAGACTTCAGAAGAGGATAATTTCTTGGGAAGTTTAACTGGGATGCCTGCTCGTTTCACTTACAATGATCTTCAGACTGCTACAAATAACTTCTCTGTTAAGCTTGGGCATGGAGGATTTGGCTCAGTATACCGAGGAACTCTTCCAGATGGAACTCAAATTGCTGTGAAGAAATTGGAACACATTGGTCAGGGAAAGAAAGAGTTTCGGGCTGAAGTTGGTATCATTGGCAGTATCCATCATCTGCACCTGGTCAGGCTGAAAGGCTTCTGTGCTGAAGGGAGCCACCGACTTCTTGCGTATGAATTCATGGCAAATGGTTCCTTAGATAAATGGATCTTCAGGAGAAATAGAGAAGAACCCCTGCTGGATTGGGAAACAAGATTCAATATTGCAGTGGGAACAGCAAAAGGGCTAGCTTATCTCCATGAAGATTGTGATGCAAAGATTGTGCATTGTGACATAAAGCCAGAAAATGTATTGCTTGATGACAATTTCCTAGCCAAAGTCTCAGATTTTGGCTTGGCAAAGCTAATGACTCGAGAGCAAAGCCATGTTTTCACCACTCTAAGGGGCACCAGGGGTTACCTTGCACCTGAGTGGATCACAAACTACGCAATATCAGAGAAGAGTGATGTTTACAGCTACGGCATGCTGCTGCTAGAAATCATTGGCGGAAGGAAAAACTTTGACCCTGAAGAATCTTCGGAGAAATCTTACTTGCCGTCCTATGCTTTTAAGATGTTAGACGAAGGGAAGCTGAGAGACATCCTGGATTCGCGGCTGAGTATCCAAGGAGAAGATGAGAGAGTTTTTACTGCTGGCAAAGTTGCATTATGGTGCGTACAGGAAGATATGCATTTAAGGCCATCAATGACCAAAGTTGTTCAAATGCTAGAAGGTCTCTCCCCTGTTCCAAAGCCGCCAATGTCTTCCCCATTGGGTTCTCGCCTTTATTCAAATTTCTCAAAATCGATGACCATGAGCGGAGAGGGCACATCCTCAGCCTCAGGACCATCAGACTGCAACAGTGATGCTTATCTTTCAGCTGTGAGGCTTTCTGGTCCAAGATAACAATTGCTGAAGATGGGGGAGTTTGGTGCAATTGTTTCATAGATTGTATCATGTTTTAACATCTCATCTGCCCTGTATATTTGTTAGATTTAGTTTTCAAAAATTTTTGTAATACTAGCTTTTAGCTGATACAAATCAAGCCTCAGGATCATCCCTTTTTTCTGTATAATTAGTATTGATTTTGACCAAACTTGCAAGACAAAGTAACTCCAACATGTACTGTTAACAGCTGAAAACATCAAGCAAAAAGAAACTTAAACAAAAATGTAAGAAATTGCAATGTGGAGAAATTTTGACAGTAGTAGGAATGTCAATGGGTAAGATACTCGTTATTTCTTTACAATACGTTAACTCGAATTTTATAAATATTTTATTAATTTTTAAATTACTACTCGAACCTAAATTTGAATAGTTTAGACACAATTTGTTAAATGTATATATCTATTAATTATCTAATTAAAATAATTATATATATATTATTAATGAAAATTAAATTAATAAATTAAAATTAGTTTATAAAAAATAAATTACAATTTAAAAATAATATGTAAAACAATTAATAAATTTTAATAAGTATTACGTTAATTAAAATAATTTATAAATAACATATATAATTAAAATTTAATGTTAAAAATTATTATTTATAATCGAATTTGAATAACTTCTCTAACCTTTGACAGGTTGACATCTGACTTCTGCAGGCCATAAACCAATCCAGTCTCTTGACTTTCCTTGCTCCTGGTGAACTCAACTGCAGCCGATCACCACCCTTTACCCTCCAAAAAGATGAAACCTTTTCCGCAGTGAGGACTGTCTGAACCGCTCATTTGCAGCCGTCCGTAGAGGATGATGAGTTCATCAGCAACCTCGAGTTCCTCTCCCTTCTCTTCCACCTCTACTTTCTCTTCATCTAAATTCAAATTCAAATTTCCCTCCCTTTCCCAACGGTCCTCTCTCCTAACGGTCGAATCTCGCGGCAAGCCATCCACGGCTTGTTCTTCCACCATCCGCGACGCCTCAGGTGATAAAAGGAAAGCAAGTGGTGGTATTAGAGTTTTAATCTTTTGTACTCATTTAAAAGAAAAAGGTCTTGAATTGCAGGACAAATTCGCCATTGCAGCTTGAGTCGGAGGAGAGGGCTGGCGTTTACCGCAACGCTGCCGTTTCTTTTCCCTCTGCATGAATTTGTGGGTAATGGTGGCGCTAAGGCAATTGAGTAAGTTCTAAGTTATGCAAAAAAAGAAAAAAAAAACTCTTTTTTTTGTTGGGTTTTTGAATTTACCTTTAAATTATCAATTGTGGACGATGATCATTATTGATTTTGAAGGTCAGGTCAGAGAGAGTATCTGCGTATAAAGGAAGAGATAAGCAAAGTTGTAACCAAGGGGAAGGCTGCCGGTGTTCTTCGCTTAGTATTTCATGACGCTGGAACCTTTGAAATGGCTGAAAATTCAGGTACCAAAACTTGCCAAATTATTTAGTAATTGGAATTCAGAAGGATCTGAGTTTGGGTTTATTTTGATTGAATCAATTTGAATTCTGTTTTGTAGCATGCTAATGTTCGTTTAGTAAAAGCTCTTGAACCAATGAATTTACTGTTATTTTTCATTGTTCATGCAGGTGGTATGAATGGTTCTATAGTTTATGAACTTGAAAGACCTGAAAACGCTGGCCTCAAAAAGTCTCTGAAGGCATTCTCTCAGTTTTTCTCTTTTTTAATTCAGACAAAAGTTATGTCTTTATATGTACTTTTGGCTTTTGCTTTCCTCGTGATTCTAATGCATTGTTGTTTAGGTTCTGGAGAAAGCAAAGAAAGAAGTGGATGCAATACAACCAGGTTTTACTTTCTGAAAAATCAGATGAAAAGATTTTGACAGAAATGGATGGTACGTCACCGTGCTAATATGTTGTGTATTTTTTTTCCTTTGTTAGTATCATGGGCAGACATGATTGCTGTGGGTGGAGCTGAAGCAGTTTCTGTTTGTGGAGGTCCGAAAATCCCTGTTGCATTAGGCAGACTAGATTCTGCGTAAGCACATAGCTTTGACCTTATAAAATGACATGGCTTAAGTAATACAGAACTTAGTTTCTGATTAACTAGGTATGTAAGGATGTTTTCCCAAGATAAAAGCTAGAAACTGCCATTCAAACTGACTAAATGAGTATAAAGTTACTTCCTAACTCTTTACTATTACCTGATAATCTTGAACTTTTTAGTTCTCTGCCGTGTTAACTTGGAGCACTGACTCATTTCTTAGTACATTATGTGGCAACTACTTGAGATTTTACCCCATTACTGAAAGGCAAATATTCAATGTAGGGAGCCAGATCCTGAAGGGAAGCTTCCCCAAGAATCTCTGGATGCTTCTGGCTTAAAGCAGTCATTTCAACGGAAGGGCTTCTCGTGAGTTTTTGCGAGCAAACATCCTTTTACATTTTCGTGTTTCATGTTTACATCTGTTTGATATCCATAAATCAATCTTCAATGATTTGAGCTGGATGTTAAATCATTGGCAACATAGCTTACTTTTGCCATGATATCTAGATTTTTTTTTTTCCATGATACATGTGGATGGCTCTTCCCCGTGTGAAAAATAATTTTTTTTCCCATAAGAACTTAAAAGTTTGGTTAAATATAAAATAATTTTCATGACATAGATAAGAAGTTTTGATAGCTATTATCCATTTGAAATTAATGAATTCATGACTTAATTGTAAACATTCAGTTTGAAGAAATACATGGCATGTTGTTCTCTTTTTGCAGAACACAAGAACTAGTTGCTCTATCTGGGGCTCACACTCTCGGGAGTAAAGGTTTTGGAAGTCCAGTTGCTTTTGATAACTCATACTTCAAAATTCTTATGGAGAAACCATGGAAGTCTTCAGGTGCATAACTCAACATGGAATAATATTTATACTCTTTTATTTCTCTTAATCCTTTTGCTTGTTTCCCATTCAACAGAGTTAAGATACTGCCTTCGAAGAAATGGTTGAAGCTTGATGTTAGAGATATTCCAAATGAGAGTTTCTAATTAATACAAGTATTTTCTGTAAATGCTGATTATGAAGACACTTTAGACATTCTATACTTCCCTTATTCTCAAAACTAATATGTCAAACGATACCTAAAATGTATAGAATCAGAGTAGCCCTTAATAGGGATTTGAGCCAGGTCTTCATTTGCTTATAGCGTCAAGGGACTCTCTCTCATTTATGTTTTATTTTCAGCTAGTCAATTGCTGATACATTTATGTTCTGTACTCCGAACTGTTTCTGTTATTTCTGATTTTTTTTTTTTTTTTTGTGTAGCTGGTATGTCAAGCATGATCGGGCTTCCTTCAGATCATGCCATTGTAGAGGATGATGAATGCTTAAGGTTCGTCTTTGGAAATCCTCTTAAATTTCCATTTAGTTGTTATCCTGTCTCATCTTGAATTCTTACCAATATAGTTATTATCATTAAGCCTAAGTTGGTATAAGGGGTTCTCCATTAAGAACATTTAAATGCAATTCTTGCTGGCAAGCCCATAAGGGGGACTGAGGAAGATGGTTGTTTGGGAAGATCACTTGCATGCATATAAAATTTTCGTTAGTATACTTAACTAATGGAAAGCTTATATATGATTCACAGGTGGATCACAAAATACGCAGACAATCAGAATATATTCTTCGAAGATTTTAAGAATGCTTATATCAAACTAGTGAATTCTGGTGCAAGGTGGAAAAGCATGTGATGACTTTGAAAGAGTGAGATTGTGTTCATTTCTTGTCTTCTTGATGATTTAGGATACAGTGGTGTTCACAGAATATAATTATACGAAAAGACATGCCTTTATGTTGGTAGATAAATATCAGAAGGATTGTCATTCTTTCAGGTTTTGAGAGCAGTTAGAGAGGCCTGAAAGTGGAGCCACGGAATGTTTCAATTCAGGAAATAAAGCTTAACATTTCATTCGTAGCACTTTCTTTCTGTTTCTTTGTTTCTTCCGGCGCTGTGTATTCATATCTATCAGGTTGGTGGACTCAACTTGGCTGGTTGGTATGAAGCCTGCATTACTGCTGCGAAGCAAGCAATATTTAAGTTCTAATTTAACCCTCCATGGACTTAATCTCAAGCTTGCTTTGCTCTTTCCTGAAAAGGTTCTCATCCTGAATTGGTTCAAGAAACTCTAAAATCTCTTACAAAATCACTGTTGAAATTTAGAAGCAGTGAATCTCATGATCAACTAATGCAATATTCGCAGGATCAGTTTCTCCTGGATCACCAAATGCACAAAAACTATGTCAGGGTTAGCACTTATTACCCAGGAGGTCAAGTTTACGTGATCAGTGATGAACCAAGCTTAATTCCCACAGAATGAGAAGAATGTTAGAGATACAGAGAGAGAGAGAGAGAGAGAGAGAGAGAGTGTGTGAAAGAATATAGACATTGATGAAACTGTACAAAAGCATGTGCTAGACCGTTGAACCAGATCTGAAAATTATGCTACTGAACAAGGAAATACATCCAAAACCTGTACATTATTTTTTTGGTAGCCTGCAGGTGTGGGTCAAGCTTGAAATATGTAACAACTCAGCTCCTATGTCTTAATCTTCCAAAGTAACAGGGTAGTATTTTTATATTTACGTTTTACACCTACCGGTTCTTGTCTCAAGGATAGGCAGTCAAGGGTTAGGGGGGGTTCTGCCCCTGCACGTGGGAATCATTGCCTATAACAAACCAGAATTCCCTTCTCCCTTCTAGTTTTATGGGAGATAATTTCCATTAAAAATCAAATGAGAGAAGCATTATCATTCTCCCTGCATTATCTGCCATGGTCCCTCCCCCTTCCCAGTTTTCACATAGGACAGGTTACTAGAGGGACCAGAGTGCCCATGTTTGATGCCCCTCCATGACAGTGACTTCTCCAAGCTCTTTTCTAGGATATTATATCTCCACCACCAAAAATACAAATAAATATGTACAGTTTTATCTGTTTGATTAATTGGGTAGATACTTCCATTCTAAGGGCTTTGATTGGGCTGATGTTATAACTGGATTTGATAGTTTGAATAGACATAATTCAGCACTAAATAACATATGATTTCTCTCTTTTTATCTTGCTATTTGTTTTCTTGGGATAGGGGGGCCTACTTGTTATTCCACAATTATGAATCACAAATTTCTTTCTTAAAAATTTTAAACCATATATTGTGTATATCCACATCAATATGTTTTATGTATATAATTTCGATATCCCATTATCCATCACTCTCTTTCATTCTTTTAATGTTATTTTTGTATTTAAAAATTAAAAATAATTAAAATATATATATTAGGCCAAGCATTACGCAGCAGAGGGTGGCCAGGGGTCCATTGCTTCTACAGTCCGCAAAAGATTGCCTTCTAATCCCCTCCTTGAGAGAGAGAGAGAAAGACAATTCTCAAGGAAACTCTTTTCCACTCTTCTGTCTCCTTCAATCATTTTCCTACTTGCTTAAGGTAATTACATTACATTATAATCATTTCAATACATTAACAAATTCTGTTAGCCGGCACAAGTTTTTTCTTTATGATAATCACAATGACTTTTGAAATGAGAAAAATTTTCTTTTCTCGATTTAATTTAATAGTGTTGATCGAACCAATTACGATTATCGACTCAATTGATAAGTTTGCTCGTCTGAATGGTAAATAATTTCATGATAATTCTTTGTTGTCCTTGATTTCTATGGAGAAAGCAGAAAGGTTTTGCAAGCACCAGTGGTTACGTTAGCCAAACAACAGGATGAGAGCAAGCATGGAGGCCAAGACCTAACATGAAGGTAGCAACTGGTACTGGGGTTTTGGAAAAGGGACCCACTTCACACGTGCAAATGCTAAGGAATGTACCCAATAAGGAAGGGCACGGGAACATGCATTTATCACCTCAACGCTCATTCCACCTTCTGCCTCACTCACGTGCTTCTCCCCTCTTGCACGTGCCATGTACATATCCACACCTTTGGATTTTGGAACTTTTTATTTATCACGAAAAGAAAATGTTTTGACCGATGATTTTATTAGTTAAATTTTTAGAATGAATACTTCACTTAAATCAATTGACAATATGTATAGAAGGTTTTGTTATATTTAAGTGCTCAATATATCTCTCATTTAATTGATATAAAAAATCTTTTTATCATCATTTCGATATTTTCTTTTACGTATAAAGAAAATAAATATATAATATAAAATGAATCATAAACAAAACCGATAGAAAGATCCGTAAATGGAAGCAATGTCTGTTCTGATGCTAGTGATATCAAAATGAAAATAACATTTAATTGGATACTATGTTGAATTATAACAATATCAATCAAACGAAATCTTAATACTCCGATTAAATTGTTCTACCTATTTAGCTATAAACTAAGATTTAGAAAAGAAAAGAGAGAGAGAAAGAGAGAGAGAAGGGCCATGATGACATCATTTTCAAATAAGACTAAATTGATAAAAATAATTATTTACAAGGTTGACAAAAACCCAACCTAAGCTTAAACCTTATCTTTGTGGCTGCTGCCCAACTTGGCTTGAAAGCATTTCTGACTTATCAATTTGGTGATTGCAGTTTCTTAAGCAAAGCAATTCCTCTGCTTTGACTATAATTGGTTTACGCTTATAATAATCCATTCTACTATGATTACTAAAGTACACTTAAAGCTAAGAAATTTTAATTTCTTGCTTTCAAATAAAATAATCAAGACCAATTAATTTGTCACATTCAAATGTCTAGGCAGCTAATTTCCTGATTAAATTTAGTAATTAGCAGGTAAAGTTTTCCACAAGAAATGACCCTTACCTAAGATAATGACAATGAAAAAAGAGTCTAGCTTGCCATATTTCATTTTCTACTAAAATTCCATTATCTCATGTTGAAAACTTTTTATAAAAGGAAAATTATTCGGAAAATTATTCGATTACGTTCAAATCGGTACAAGATGTGATTAACTTGAAATTCATCTTTTACGTCTCTAGAAGTTTAGTTGGATGACATTTATAACTATACTACTTATATACAGTTAATTTTTAAATTTGGTATCATGAGTTGAGTGACACGAATTGATCGTGTGACATAATTATTTAAAAATAAAAATAATCATAACATTAAATATTAAATTAAAGATATTTTCATTTTTTTAATTTATTATATGACTCCTTTCTTCCTTCCGTTCTATTTTTATTGTATTTTCTCTTCTCAATGTGAAATTGTTAAACGTCTACCTTGTAAAAAAAGATAATTATGATCTTAATTTCATTAATTTTAAAGAAATTTAATTAATTTAATGTCTTAATTTTTGCAAAGATAATTAACATGCAAGGATTAGACTTGATTTGGATGTCCGATAAAAACATGGTGTCAGTTAGTTAATAAGACAAGAAATAGATTAAAATAATTAAACCTGATTAATTATTAATTAATTCTCTTTAGATCTAATCCAAGCTTCGATTAATTCAACCTTTGATTTAATTCAAAACTAAAACCAAATTTAAATCAGTAAACTAATTGCACATGCTGCTTTTATTGTCGCCCTAAACAGTTGAATTTAATACTGAAAGAAAAAATTAAAAGAATGATTCAAAATGAAGATATCCACTTCGAAATCAATTACATTATTGCTGGATTTTCTTTCCTTTTATAGTATTTTTATTTGTTCAGAGAATAGAAAATTACAAAAAACATCGTGTGAAATTGTAAAATTTTATTTCGGACACAATTGCAAAATTGACCCTTAAATTAAAGCATCATCCTGAATTTTACAAAAATCCGTTGACCTAATTTTAATTTTTCCAAAATCCAAGTACTCATTGACAAAACAATAAGACAAAAAACTCTTTTCTCTTTTGTATAAATTTCACCTAACACTTTTCGTAATTTTAACTTTTTTACATATTATTCTATAATTTTTCTTATAATCAACATGTTTTAGATATATATATATATTTTCAATTAATATCATGCCATATCTTTTATTTTCACAAGAAATTAAAGTTAATTGTATTTAATAAAATTACAAAATATATAATTTTATTATAAAAATAGAAATTATTAATGCAACACTAATTAAGAAAAAAAATATTTACAAAATGTCTTGATTCAAAGTTAATTTATTTGCTCAGATATTTCTATAATTTTACTTCATTTAATATTTTTTGTACAAAAAATTATCCATATCCATGCTAATTAAAAAAATATTTACAAAATGCTAATTAGGGAAGAAAGTAATCATAAGATATGGTAAGAAAAAAAATTAAAATTACGATTAAGTGTAAGTAAAATAGTGGGAGAGTGGCAATGGGGATAGCAGTTACTTAACGGTATAAAAATTAGTCCGAAAAATAAAAAAATAAAATAAATCCGTATTTGGTAACCGTATTTGGGGAATCCGTCATTTTCTGTGAAAGAGAGTGACCTGGAAATGGATTTGAAAGCCGCTCGTATAAAAGACCTTTCAACCTACAAAAATAGAACCGATACAACTTTCAAAGAAACAAACAAAAATCCAAAAAAAAAAAAACGAAATTTCAAATTTCAATTATTTTATTTTAATTTTTTTTTTCCGAAGGTCTTCCTGTTTAGGGCCCTAGATCCTCTAATCTTCACTGTTTATCTTACTCTCTTTCTTCTCAGATCTTTTCCCATTTTCTTCGCTAATTTCTCTCATTAATCTTCTCGGCTTCATGGAGTTTTGATTTGTCGCACGCTTCACGAGGTAAGAAGGAAAAATAAGTAGAACTTTTCTTTTTTCTTTTCCTTTTCTTCTTTTATTTTTAGTCTTTTTTCTAGTTCTCGATTGTTTGGTTCCTGAGAAAGACTGAGGGAAAATTTTTCATGTTTTTTTTGGGTAAGAGTAGATCAATGTGAAGTGAAATGTGTTAGTTGTTTGGCTGTTTAAGTGACGTTCTGTTGAAGATCTCTGTACTCATTGGAGGTTT
This sequence comes from Theobroma cacao, assembly GCF_053813885.1. Taxonomy (NCBI): domain Eukaryota; kingdom Viridiplantae; phylum Streptophyta; class Magnoliopsida; order Malvales; family Malvaceae; genus Theobroma; species Theobroma cacao. The sequence goes on from NC_142647.1 coordinate 1,326,603, forward strand.
ACTCTACTGAAAGCGTCTTTTTTACTCGGATTTTCACTGATTGGATTCCGCTTTTTTTTTTTTTTTTAAATTGTAAAAGCAACGGCTGATGTTTTTGAATTGGATTTTCGTTTACTGTTTATCTGCAAATATAAGATCTAATTTAGTTTTTTTTTCCACTCATTGTTTCTCAAATTTTATAGCAACAAACAATATTATAAGTGCATTAAATGTTTTTAAAATCCAAATTTGATCTCTTGTTTGTCGTTTTGAACTTGAAATTGATCAACGTGGATAGAAATAGAACAATGAAAATCTGTAAAATAGTAGTATAATTAGTTATCGCTGTGAGGGTTTGAGGAATATTTAATTAGTGAAAGTGTTTGTTTTTATGTCTGTTACAGTGTGCGATGGATTCCGATAATCTCTTGTCTGCTGGTGGGCTTGAGATTGCCCATCGAAATGGTGTTTATCCACAACTTCGAGTGTCTGGGGACGATAGTGAAATTTCAGATAATGTGAATGGGAATGTTGAGAAAGCCGCCAAGAGTTATGTGCAGAATGGAATGGATGATAATGGAACAACTGGGGAAGCTAGAGAAGGATCGAATGACTTTGTGGAAATCAATGGCTTGATTGATTCTAAGGTAGTAGGTCTTACATTCTGTTTGAGCGCTTTTATTAATTAATATTAGTCTGATTTCATACTTACCATTGTGTCTGTTTTTTATAGGAAGGGGAATTGAAAGATAATGCGAAGCAATCCAAACCTCAGAAGGTTCAAGGCAAGACCAAGAATGAGAAGCCCTCTGGTCCCAAAAATGTTTCTTCAACTTTAGTGAAGAAAAGTAAAGATGGAAAAAGTGCAGACGTGATGTTGACAACTTCAAATGGTGGTTCTGTTGCTACAAATTCACGTCTAAAACAGCCTCTTAAAAGTATGTCATTTAATGAAAGACAAGCCAATGCATCGAAGGTTAGAGTTGATGTTACTACTGATTTCTTTGTTATGTGCATTATTCTGTTGTTAATTTTGTCTGGGTTTCGATTACTGTTTTCTGCCTTTCTGATCATTTCTTTTCTTCTCTCTGTTTCTGGCAGCAATCTGAAAAGCCTGATGCGGCCTTCTCTGAAGGCACTATGTACGTACTGCTTGTGCTTATGTTTGAATTTCTGTTCTCTACTTTTTCTCATGGAGCCCTCTGCCCTTGTTATTGTTTTTTGTTTACAAACTGAGAGAGGAAGCTCTTAGTGGCCACCTATCATCTATTTATTTTCCCCTGAAATTAGGATATCTGTGCCTGGTGATGACAGATTTTTTTCTCCAGCGATATCTGAACTGTTCTATTGTGTGTTTCAGGGAAAAACCAAAGCTGAAGCCTCTGAAGAAAGGACCTGTTAATAAAGCTGAGGGAGACACAGAGTCCTTGTATCCTTTTTAGTTTGAACTTTTTGTTATCACTTTCTTCTGGGAGTCTCTTTGGCACTCTTGTCTATAGATTTATAAATGACATTTATATGTTTGTCCTTAATTGCTTCATGGAAGCCCCACAGCAGCTGATGCCAAACCTCGTAGGGTTGGTACTCTTCCAAATTATGGTTTCAGTTTTAAGTGTGATGAACGCGCTGAGAAAAGGAGAGAGGTTAGTGCTTTATATCATATTCTCAAGATTTAATGTTGTCTATTCTTGCAGCATTTATATTTCCCTTATAAGTTCTCACCATTGTGTTTTGCAGTTCTACACAAAACTTGGGGAAAAGATTCATGCAAGGGAAGTAGAAAAGAGCAATTTGCAAGCAAAGTCCAAGGTGTTTTTTTGTGAATGTAGTGGCCTATGGTCCCAGAATTGTTTGTTTCTTATCATAACAATATTTCAATTTTATGCCAGGAAACTCAAGAAGCTGAGATTAAGATGTTGAGGAAGAGTTTGAACTTTAAAGCAACTCCAATGCCAAGCTTCTATCAGGAACCTCCACCTCCTAAGGTGGAGTTAAAGAAGGTTTGTTTGTAATTTTTGGTCATGGATATCATCAAGCTTCTATGAATAATGTGAAACATGTCAGACATATGAAGAATGATTATACTGTAACTCTATAACCCAGTGGCTATTTGGTTTGAGAGGTGAGAAATTTTAAGAATTGTTTGAATGTGCTGATGTGTAGAAAGCTAGGTGAGCCTTCTTTTGGATGTAGAAACTTGCATAGGCAAATTCATCGCTGTAATTCAATATTAACTACAATGACATCCTTATTCATGTTCTCTCTCTCTTTTTTTTTCCTTTGGGGTGGGGGAGGGGAGGAGTGAAATGCCAAACATGTAGGTGCCAAGGTTATGTTTTACAGTTTGCTACCTTTTCCAGTTGTACGCATTTTTTAATCAGGCATTTGCACATCTCTCTGCTCATCATTCTACCAGAGCCATTTTCTTTTCTGCAAAAAGCTGATAAAATTAACTTACATACAACTGGTTAACAATTAAATCTGTGTTGCAATTATTAACGAAAGCCTTTCTGAATGAACCTGAGACTGTAAAACTGATTTATTGCTGACATGAGGTTCAAGGGATAAATTTTCTGTAGTCTTTCAGACCCTTTGTATTATGCCATCAGATGCAAATTTAGATGCTTTTCCCTATATTTTCTGTGGGTGTTTGATTCTGTGCTGAACTTGGTTGGTCCCTGTTAGACTAAGTCATGTCAGCTGCCTCATCTGCTCTTGGGGCTGCCTTGTACTAGTCATTCTGTGGATGCCTCTTAAACAGTACCAAGTGATGTCAAAAGCTACTTTATGCAAAATATTGTAGTCAAATGTGTTTTATATTAAAATATCCCTGTTTAGGCGTGATGTTTTCAGTTGTTGACACATTTACATTGGTGGGAAGTCCAACTTCATCAGGAGAGTTTCTTATTTGTTTTTTTGGGCCAAGGTTTATCCACTTTGGTTCAACCTCTTGAATGGATAACATTGAATTGAACTGCTTTAAGTTGCCTTGGCTCATTCCTGACCTCACAGCCAATTTGATTTTTGCTTTGTTCAGCATGTGGACAGATGCATCATGTTATAGTATAATTCTTGCATATACAATTCTAATGACAATACGCAAGCTGTTAACCATAATCAAAGTTTATTGGTCCATTTCTATATCTCAGTCTGCTATGTGGCAGCTTTGAATTTCTCTCTGTTTGCAGCATTGATCTTTTTCTATTGCCTGGATGCAGATACCACCAACAAGAGCTAAATCTCCGAAGCTTGGTCGAAAAAAAGGCTCAACTCCTTCAGAGTCTGATGGTAACAGCAATAGTGGCCACCAATCAGGCCGGCTAAGTCTGGATGAGAAGGCATCTCAGAGCATCTCCGGCAAAGTTATTTCTCCTGTCCATGCAAGGAAGCCACAGCGGAAATCACTTCCCAAACTGCCTTCTCAGAAGACTAGTTTGTCCAGTGCAGCAAATGAAGAAAAGACATCCAAGGGATCCAATCAGGAAAAGGTAACTGCATCTAAAGCAACTACTGAGGGTAAGATAGCCTCATCTAAAGCAACAAATGAGGAGAATACCACCTTATCTGATGTGACCAATGAAGAATTATCTCCAGTCCAGCAGCAGGAGGCAGTTTCTACAGCTGATTCAGGTGAAAGTCAGCTCTACATGGATCAAGCGCCAGTGATTGGAGAGGAAGGACAGTTGGACTTGGTGCAAGAGCCTATTGCACTGCAGCACTAAGCATGGCAATGGTTTCAAGTGGATGTTCATATAGAAAAGCTCTTGACCTCATTTGGCCTAATAAGGACGTCTAAGACTGAATTATTTGATGATCAAGGCATGAAAAAAAAAATTCTACATTACGGGTTATGATGTTGTCTTCCTCCAATATTCAGCAGCTTTGGTTGTTTCGTGTGTTGCGTGCAAAGGTTGCTGGGCTTGTTGTTAGGATTCTGCATTCCTGTTTGCAGCACTGTATGTGAAATCATTTACCAAGTTGTCCTAATTTATGTTGTTTAAGGATGGCTTATTGAATATATTTTGGGAAATTTTGGAGTTGTCTGCTGTTAGATAATCCATGATCGATTAGGGTTTGTCTGAACCTGCTGAACAACTTGGTATTGTGAATTAAGTCCATTTTGAAGTTCCGAGTCTGCTACATTGTGTATAAATGTTTTCTGTTTTATTCTATAGTGCCTAGGTTATTTTGCAAGTATTAGATCCTCAGCCGCCAGTCATTCAGGTAATACCATGAGCAACAACATATATGTAGCATGATTGAAGATTTGAATTGGTCATAGCCTTATTTTTTTATTTTCGTTGCCATAATGTGGATGTCAATGGGTGTTTTGTAATCAGATATTTTGTATTACTAGATCTGATTTAAGCATGATTGGAGTATCTTATAATCGAGTTCAAGTAAAATTCGGGGTTTGGATTTTGTATCTGTTGATATCTCTAAACGAATGCTGATAAAATCATGAGGGGTTTCATACTCTATAAAACAATCTTGTAAGGAGTTGGAAATTATTAGCAGCAGAGCTCAGAATATGTGGAATGCTGATAGGGGCATGGAAGAAAGGAATAGGAACATAAGCATCCGTATCTGAGAAAGAGAAAGGCATGTACGAGGAAATGCAACTGTGGGCCACGTGGGGAAAAGTGGGCATCAAGCGTGGAAATCAGGGCGGAGAGACGCTTTCTTTAATAAAGGTTTCGGCATGGTTGTCAAGAAAAAAAAATTTGGAGAAAATTGATTCCCACGAGGAGAAAGCATAAATACACAAACGGACATGACAAAAAAAGAAAAAAGCAGCAGAATTAAGCAAGGTTAATAAGAAGCAGCTGGTCATAAGAGGACGATCCTGGTCAGAATTTATGTCAATTTTTAAAGTATTATCTATTTTATTTTATTGAATTTTACGGTTTTATTTAAAAAAAAAAACATTTTTAAGTCGACGTAAGATTTATGGTTTTCCTTTGAGACCGTGACAGCTGGGGTGTGTATGTCGAAGTTTTGGTACAATGTTTGATGTTCTAATTTCTGCTCATCTTTCTGTTGCCTTGTCTTCTTCTTCTTCTTCTTCTTTTCCAGCAGCCCACTCAAGTCGAGCATAAGATGCAAGGACATGGCTGCATCAAGGATACCCAAAGTTCAACATTTTCCATAATGAAAGCAGAACTGGCTAGATGTCATCTGGTAGTGGGCAAATTAAGAGGGATGAGAAAGTTATACTAATCATCAGGGGAAGCCTGAGCAGCTCGATGAGAATAATATAGAGCACGAGCTCCATCTCCATGGTTAATCCATATCAAATCTCCATACATTGATAAAACTTCCCCATCATCTGGTTTCACCAAAATGGCTCTCTCGCAATACTCCTCAGCTTTCAGAAGATCACCCCGTACCTAATGAAATATCAAACGACATGAGGTTGCAACATTACATCAAAAAGGAAAGAAGACAATCAAATCAACAGAAAAAGACTTTGAGGTTTCTCACTTCTTCCCTTACCTCTACCAAGAATTTAAGGTAATTTGTAAGAAGAAGAGTGTCTCCAGGGTAAGTTTTTATCATATTCTGGTAATACTCGTCCAAACTTTGTTCCCCTCGACCCCAATCTCCAAACCCTTTTCCTCCAGCCCTCACACCAACACCGCCACTAGGTAGCTTTTGCCTTGGAATAGCCATTTGCCTCATGTTGCACTCCGGCGATGTTCTTTGGATTTTGTTGATCGATGAGGCTGTCAAGGCAATCGGTTTTGATGGGAGCCTACGTGAGGAGTCAACCGCAGGCGAGCTCTGAGGAATGCACGTTGTGAGGACTGGCGGTGATGAGCTTCTTAGAAGCATTTTTGCTGCTTTTTCTTTTTCTCTTGTTTGATGAAAGCCTAAGGAAACAGACAGGAATGTTATATATATACATATACACACTAATCCTATTCATAGTTTAACTTAAATTCTTAAATAAATATTATTGTCTAACAAGGTAACAGTATTGTATTACAATTCTAACTAAATAATTTTTATAATTATCTTAACAAGAAAAATCATGCAGGATACCAAATAGGTAACGATGCTTGGTCTCCACGCCACAGGTCAGTGGCTCGGTGGTCTACCTTTTCTTGCAACATGGTGTTCTTGATGTTTATCCCAAGAGCTTGCATGGTCCGAATTTGTTTCTCACATATGCTATGTCTTCACCGTAAAAAACTCTCCAAAGACAAGAACCGTTCAAATTGTAAAAACTTTACAGAAATCAGTTTGTCTTTAGTTTGAGATTGATTGTCCGGAAATGGATAAGATCAATGTTCAGACACCCTTTTATTGTAAAAAATGTACTTTGATTAACATGCCTGAGGAGCCTGCAATCTATCTAGCTACCCTAAATTTGGAAAGACTGGATTAGAAATTTATGTTACATGCCCAATTAAGCACAAGCACAAGCAGGTGAACTCTAAATCCATTAGATGAACAGATAACTGAGTTTGGGAACTGTCAAAACCACATCGGCAAAGACATATACAAGCAAACTTGTAAACACAAACACAAATACAAAGCCTGAGGTTTAGAAGGCATCTTAGTTAAGCTGCTAAAGATGCTGCAATCTTTCTGAAATGATGAGTGGATAGAGCTTCGGCATTTAGGGACGATAAAGCTTATTCCCGCATTTGCATCTCCAGGAGAGGAGATAGTAGATGTCATGATTATCAGGGCGTGATGTTGTGTATGTTTTCCGTTGAGGAGGCTGAATAACCAGAGTAGCCATGCATGGCCTGCAACTCGAGCACTTGTTTAGACACGCTGGAGGCCTTGAACCCACCTGCAGCTTCTCTCTTTCATGGACACCTCCGGTTTTGTAGCTAGGAAAACCCAACGCAGCTGCCAAGGGTAAGCAGAATGTACAAGTAAGGAATCAAGGAGTACACTAACATGACATATAAGCATGTGGTATAATTATCAAAAACTCTTTTCTCTAGAATTCAAAAGTTAATGGCTGAACCATTGGAAAAACCCCACTAGCCGGTTTCTGTTAAATATCCCCATCAAGTGGCGTTGGTTTTAATTGTTAATCACCTGATTCTGAAGGAAGAAACGCGACGTAAAAGATGAGAATTGCAGCAATTTTAAGCTTATTTTGATAGTAAGATGATGGAGCTGCCATCAAGGTTGACTTGTTTCTTCTGAATTACTTGGTTAGCTGAGAATGTATGGAGCAGAGAAGATGGAAAACCAATTATCAAGGAAGACAGAGAATTTGATTTTGGATTAACTGGATGCATAAACAATTGGAAATGGTGGAATGAAAGCATGAAAAGAAGACTGGTACTTTGTTGCAGCCAGCATAAGAGACAACATTTCTCTGGAGGTACTTTCTGGCTTGTCCATTAAATGCATTACAGTGTAACATTGCACAAGATACATCTTTCCAAATGACTTTATCTATCACGGCCAGTTTAAAACAGGAAAATGAAGTCAAACAGGAAATTCACTCCCCGTTCGGATAATGTAGCACCAATTTGGGACACGTTGCGGTTTTCTTGCTTCAGTACTGCTGTAATTATTGTGTTTTTGACAGGACCTTTTTGGTGGACTCTACATTTTAAGGCCCCCACTAACTTAAACAAAACAAAAACATTGCTTAAATTTTGATTCTGCAAATCTCTGCTGTGTGATATACTTGAATGCTATAGAAAGGTTTATGCTTCTCTCATTTTCTTTAGCAAGAGCTAAATCCTGAACCATAGTTCTCAACACTAATGCTATTAATTCTAATCGAAAACCAAAATCTAAGATGTCTTTTCCTTGTTCCTAATTTTTTATTTTGTTTTTGGCACAAATCAATGGAAACAAACGATATATAGTGCAACCTGAAAGGCCTGCAGCAATGCTTTACAGAAAGCAAAGGCACAACTGAAAAAACATGAGGTGTGTTATCTTACTCAACAAAGTCATTGCTTTATCCAGCAAGACCAAACCGCCAAATTGTCAGAAAGAACTTATAGAAACTGTGGGTCAGTGTGGTGATGCATCAGTCTGTTAAGAGGATGAGTCCTGTCAACAGCAATACCTTACAGACTTACAGTAACTGGAAGTGACACTACCTTGAGGAAAAATTTAATCAGATGATAGGCAGACAGGTATTCAACTTTACATTCTTTCAAGTGTGAGTGAAGGGTTTAGAGGCTTAGCAGCCTTGGCAAAATACGCAAACGAAAGAAAGAAACAAAGCTTGGGCATTTCGATATTGATCTTGGATTGCTCTGCCAAGGCAATTTCGAGCCCTCCTAGTTCCTTAGCAAGATAAACACATTCATTTTAACTCTTTTAAGTGTCCTTGCCTGCGAGAATGGAACATGAAACTGATGAAGTGAAACAGGAAGTCTGGTTCTCGTTCCAAATTCAATTATGACAAACATTGTCATCTCTCTCTCTCTCTCTCCTATGTCAAGGCCCAATTTCAGGACCAGGGAAAAGATCATCAAGCCCATATTCTCTTATGGCACGATTTGACAAATCGGATGATCAATGAGCAATTATTCTACATTTTAATTTCCCTTTCAAATTAGTGTTGGAGATATGATGCTTTTGATGACATCTTTGGAGATAATGGAACCATAAAATAATGGATTTTCTTTTCCTGATTATCATTGAAAGACTTGGTAATTGGAATCCAAAGTCAAGCTTGATATAATTGGGATGGTGAAAGATTGTTGACAAAAGAAAGACATGTTTCCACTTTATTAGATGCTCTTTCCAAGAACTCCAGATTTTTTTTTTTCTTAAATGCAGCCTTTTGATCCACAATCATCTAGACAGATTTTGGGTTTTTTCAACCTGTTGGGAGCATGAATTTCTACTCTATGATTCTGCTTGGTTGCCATTCCAAGGAACAGTTTTGTTGCCCTTCATACTTGGTTTTTACTGCTTCCAACAATCTAAAATTAGACAAAATTCATAATCCAAGGAGTAAAATAAACGCGGAAAGGTCAAGGAAACTCCAAGGAAGTTCAATCTAAAGGAATAAAGGGCAATGGTCCAGATAGAAAAGGATGGTAGACCAACACTTCTCATTAAAAGGAAAATACTGCAATAAATAGGATGGCCTTTTGCTACATACTGTAACATTATACCCATAATTCCTACCTACCTCAACAGTCAAAAACAGTTCCAGGAAATTAGATCAGTGAAATTATCAATCATCATTCAAACTTAATCACATACCATAGCTGATGGTCATCACATCATTTCTACATATTAATCACGGGGATAGAAACATACATGACCTCCAGGGGCAGATATAAAATTCATTACAACATTGTAGAGAGGTTACAGGGTACAGTTCAGAGCAAATGAAACCAACAAAACAAGGGCTTGGTAAAAGAAAAAACAACTCCCAAGAGTTGTCATGGCAGGCTAAATAAATTGCTGCCATGGCCAAAGCCCATGAAAGCTAGGCGCTAAACTTGGAACTGCCAAAAGCAACCACAACTACAATGACTCTTAATAACTTCAATCCACCCTTGAGGAAAACAGAAGACCCAACCATCACGTGTAGAACATTGAGTTCAAAAACGTGAAAGACTCGGTAAAACCAACAATGGATAAACTCCAAATTGGGTACTGGGAGGGCAAATATCAAGAAAGAGCTTAGCCCAAGTAGAAATGAACAAGGCTATGCAAAAACGCCATGCGCCAGCACCCAGCAAACATAAAACCATAAAGATGCGGAAAAGATACCCTAAAATCCAGAACCCAGCAACTGTATTCTCAGGGATATTCAGCCATGAAGAAACCAACACCCATTACTGGGATTCAAAATCTAGTAACAGATCTCTGATAAAAGGAAACCTGCGAAAAAAAGGAGAATGGCCATATTCCCTGGAAAAGGGGACTGAGTACTGGAAGATAGAAGACCCATTGACGGACCCAAAAACTACACAAACTGCTGCTACTCACAAAGGCTATTATGAGGCTTCTAGATTGGTCAACCCTGCATTGTTGATAATGCGAACCTACATCTCTTAGTTCAGAAAAGGATATCACACCTCCATAGCTGCTCCACAAGCAGATCAACTGCACTGCTGCTGATTGCCTTGCATTGCTGCAGGTTTAATCCCAAGAGAGTCTGACCCAATTTTCCAAGAGAAGGCAAGCTTTTGTCTGAGACCATGGTGCAACCAGACACAGAAAGAATCTGCAGATTGATCTGATTAGAACGGGCAAGAGCTGCAATTCCAGAATCAGTGATGGAACACTTTGAGACATCAAGATCACTGAGCAACTGGCAGTTCTCTGCAATTGCAACCACACTACCATCACTGATCTTACAACCATCAAGATTTATCATTTCTAGAGTCCACCCGTGCAAATCAGCCATGACACAAACAGCTTTGTCACTCAAATTCACACAACCACTGAGATTAACCTTCACCAAACCAGCCTCACAACTCTCGAGCAATGGAAGAATCCCAGCATCTGTTATTCCATGAAGCCCACTCAACTCCACATTCTGCAGTTGAGGGCACAACTTACCCAATGTAGCCAAGCTAGAATCACCAAAACCAGGGCAGTCACGGATGGACAGTGATCGGAGGGATTCACAAGGGGATAGGGAAGGCAATCCCAAGTTTAGGTCCTTAATGCCCAAGCAGTTCACGAAAGAAATAGCCTTCAACTTTGCACCACAGTTAAGAAGGGAACCAAAAAACCCAAATTGGGTGATCCTGTGGCACTCCTCCAGTTGCAAGCTCTCTAGTGAACCAGCTGCTTTGGCAAAAGACACCAATCCATTATCAGATAAGAAAGCACATTTGCGGAGGCAGAACTGCTTCAAATTTGGGCAACCCTTTCCAACAGCTTCAAGTCCCAAATCTGTCACTCCACGGCAAGATGTAACTGTGAAAGACTTCAATTTCTGTAGCCCATGCCCATTACCCATCACCCAGAAGCCCTTCTCACTCACATTTGGAAGGCTAATAAGAGAAAGGTCAGTCACTGCATTGCCATAGTGTCCGATAACAGCAAGAGAGACATCGGTAATCTTCAAAGCATGGAGCTTTACTTTTGTGAGGGAATATGATGCCGACGACAACAGGCTTGCAATTCCTTGATCTCCAACAAGGGGGCAGTCTTTGATTGAAACAGACTTTAGATTGGGACAGCAGGATGCTACAGCTTGGAGACCTTCATTTCCGATGTTTGCACAACCCTCTATGGTCAGATCAGTCAAATTCGGGCAGCTCTTTGCAACAGCAATCAAAGACTTATCAGTAATTTCAGGACAGTGGCAAAGGTCAAGCTTCTCTAGCTGGTGACACCCATCAGCAATCTGACACAGACCTTCATCTCCAACAGAAGACAAACTCCACAAGGAAAGAACCCTAAGAGAAGGGCATCCACGGGAAATGGCCCTGAGACCAACAGCTGTCACTCCACGACTGGAATTGCTTCCTCGAATGAAAAGCTTGCCCAATCCTCCACGACTAGCAGTTCCGACAGCAATAGCAGCAAGTCTAACATCTGTTGCTTTCTTCCCTTCCAAGCTCCTAGAGAGGTATCCATCACCCTCAACATCCTGATCTTCATCCTCAGAAACAACTCCACCCTTCTTATCAGTACTCTCATCCTTGAGATTCAAAGCTTGGGTGGTGATTTCATCTTTGCGGATGTTACTTACAAGTGTAAGCCAGCGCTTGGAAACACAAGCACAGGCACTCCTCTCTTGGCCTCCAGGCAACCGTCTGAAGATTTCAAATAAGCATTCATCAGGGAGAACATCGATTGATGGCTTCTTCTGCTCAAACCTCTCTCCAGAGAACACAAATGGGGCACTGATGCGGGACTTTTTGCGAAGAGGAAAATACACATCCACATGATGTCCAAGGGACAAAAAGTGGCTTGACTCCTTGGGGTTTGGGTAAATTGACCCCCCAGGGCAAAAATCATCACTTCCTGAGAATCAAGAACCAAGAACCATGATGAGAACACAGAAGCCTACCAAAATAATATAAGAAAATCCAAAGAATTTTGAAAGATTTCTGATTAAATAGCAGTTGTTCAGTATTATTGTTGACCACATACAACTCTCAAAAACCACACCCATCTCTACTAATATCATGTTCAACAAACATAAAGAAAATAACAAGGAACCTATGAATATGTCTTGAAGATCAAACTCTAGATTCCAAAGATTCACACCAAAGCCCCATAAGGCAAAACCCATAAGATCCATTAACCAGAAGGGACTTTGAATCTATAGCTCATAAATCCATCACAGATGTAGTCCCACAGACCATATATTTCACAACAAACAATCTACAGCCCAAAAGACAATCTTATGAGCCTTAAAATCCCCACTAATCCGTTCAGAATAGACCTGATCTACAACCCAAACACCTCTATAGTTTTCCAGTTGAAAGAAGCATAAAACCACAAACAAATCAGCTAGGATACATCTAAAGCTCCTCTATAACATCAAGCTGTCCCATATATTAGACAGTAAAGGACAACACGTAAGCCCAAAACTGGTAAGAGCCACAAAACTAATCTGATCTAAGCATCTGATCTACAACTACAACCACTTCACAGCTTCCAAGTCTTCAAAGTAACAAAAAACCAACAACTAGAATCACCTAAAGGTAACTAAAGTTCTTCCCCCAGATCAACCTGATTTAACTAATTCACAACCATGACTGAAAATTCCTCCTTTACCTAATCAACCCAATACACAAAAGACACATCTTTTGTAACACCAAAACAGAAAATATCAAAAGCTCTTAAAATCAGACATGATCCTGAAGTTATCAAAGACAATCTCAAAAATCTAAAAGATATTCACATAAAAAGAAGGGTCTAACTTTATCACATCCGATCTATAGGCAAAGCACAAGATAAACGCAAATGAAAGATGCCCAGATGCAAAACAGCTTAAAAAAAAAACAAAGCTAAAAACGAGCAAAAATGAAGAGCTTACCACTGAAAGAAAAGAGCTTTGACATAAGTACAGCTCAAAAAACCCCGGGAGGTCAAATCTGCACTGTTCCCCGCCCAAAAACCCTCCAAAGAGAGCAAAAAAGAGAGACCCAACAAGGAAGAAGGCTAAAACGTCACCGTATGTAGCTTGAAAACACGAATGCATGAGAGAGAGATTGGAGCTAGTAGGACATGAAAACCCTATTAGATAGGGCAAAAAACGAGAGAGAAAAGGATGAAGAAGAAAAAAACCAGTGGAGAAAGAGAAATGAAAGATGGGCGGAAAGGCAAAAGGGTAGCTTTTATTACGAGAGGAGAGAGGTTTGGGTATGTGTCAATACACCGGAGAGAGCCCACATGCAATGTATTTGAGCAAAGAATTGGTTTTCCTTGTTATATTCTCCCACCATTTCAATACCACATACCGCTTACCGCTTTTGCTTTTGTTGGTTTTTTTTTATTTCCCATTTGTTGTGGACAAGTGTTTGGATACTCGAAGTGTTTGGATACCCGATTAAGCTAACCTTGTGCGTTACTTGTCAAACCCTATCATGGAATAAGCTAGCTTTTTTTTTTTTTTTTTTTTCATTTTATAGATAACAAATAGCTTTTATATAAATAATATTACTTAATACTTAAAACACTTATGTATTTACATATGTTATGATTATAATCTTATATTTTATTCTCTCTTTGTAATTTTTTATTTTTGTGTTTTAAATCAAGAATCAATAGTAAAAATATATTTGAGAGTAAAATTAAGTTATTATTAAAAGAAATTATAGAGAATTTTGAGTGGATCATATATTAGTTAGTCATAAAATTTTCAATTTTATTTGCTGTCCAAAAACTGACCCAATTTTCGGGGGCAAACATACATTAATGTGTATAATTTTTTTCATAATTAAATGAGAATTTAATATAAATAAATATAGTAGTGGCAGAGATTAGTTCTAGAAAAGTTATTTAATTTGACATTTATAGTTTTTATAATGCGTTGTCTCAATTCATGGAACTGAATTTAATTACAAAACGTTATGTGTTTCCTCTTGAACTCTCTCTTCACATCATGCCTTAAATGTTGCATACTTTATTTATATCATCTAATAAAAGGTCAAAATATTTTAATAATAAGTAGTTGGGACTCGATTTATTTTTATTTTTTTTTATAAAAAACCTCTCGAGCTTTGCAATAATATATTTGGGAAAACAGCAAAAGTAAAAAGATCATGTCTCAGTTAATAGGATAATGAAATTTATCGTTTTATTTAAATAAATACAAAAAATGGAAAAAAAAAAAGAAAGAAAAGAAGACAGAGACTCAAGATTTTATAGCTTGTAAATATCAAAATCATGAAAATTATTAAAATATTTATTCTTAGGCATTTATTGTACAGTGCCCTTTTGCAATTTAGGAACATATATAGTGCTATTTTTTGACATTAAGTTGTGGGTTTGGTTGGGAAGAGCTAGCTAGCATTGAATTTGGCTACAATACATATTCAATGATCAAATTTAGAGGTTTGGGTCTACAAAAATTAGGGGAGAGGGGAAGCTTCTTGGGTACCTACCTAATGGAATTGGTGGGGTACAATGTGACTTTGTGTTCATGCACAATGCTAAGAACCATCCTTCCATTGAAGGCAAGTTAGGTCCAACCAGCCAGCCAACAAGCATTTCCATTTCTTTTTGGTTGTTAACTATCATCTTCAATTTTCACATTGATTGACATTAATAAACATATAAAATCTTTGTTTCTTTCCTTTTTGATTAAGATTGTTGAAAGAAATATAAAAGTTATAAACAAAGAATTAAATTAGTGTTATCGGAAAAATGAAAAGTTTTACTATATGTCAATAAAATTATTTAAATAATACACCCGAAATAAGTCTTAAGATTCAAAACCGATAAACTCGAACACAATGTTTGTGGGCTACTTAATTTTTTTGTACCAACTAGATAATGCATGGCAAATACATGGACTGTCCATAAGACATTACTCCAATAATGTATTTAACACATAATTTTGTCTCCTTATATTTAAGTCTATATAATATAGCCTTTTAAATGTTTCATTGATCAAAAGCACCATAATTACTTTAGATTCCAAAATTTCATTAATATATTAAGAAATACTATTAAGTATAAGAACTTTGAAGTACCATGTCACGCTATAAGTCGTAGCACATTATAACCCATTGTAATAAAATATTCCACTAACATGTTGGGTTTTCCTCGAAACGTCCTATGAAACTAGTCAAATAGGAATAATGGTATGACTTTGACCAAATAATTGAATAAAAATAATAAATAAAGAAATAAAAGAAGAAAATAATGATGCTTTATTGTTTTGTGAGATCAATCTTACAAGAAGAGAAAAACAATATTTTGCAAGTGAGATCAATCTCAAGATTTATAGAATCGATTTCAAAGAGAAGAGAAGACCGTCAACACAATAGTTTCTGTTGATTTGTAAAATTCTTTACATGCATTCGTTAGAACTTTCTTCCATCAGAACAAAGTAAAAGGTTGAAAACTTTTTCGGAAAAACTTGTCAACTTTATCAAATAGAGTCTTAGTTTAGGTGAATTTTCTTGAACCCTGTTATGGTTCTGGTACGTTTAGAAAGGGTTTTAAAGTTTGGTGAAAATGTAGTCAACTTCTTGGGAAGTCGGGCTTGATGCAATCTTCCTAGTACATTCCCCAAATCCCAACCAGCCATATTTCCGAGAAGGGTTTTCCTTCCGACTCATGAAATTCGGCAATGCACGTGTATGTGATCCATTCTCAGCTGCTTTTGCCAACCTCTAAACCTTCAATTTGCATGTAAACAAATAGAGAATATACCCTGCTTCAACTTGGAATTTTATAACAACAATCTTTGACGGATCCAGTTGTATGTCCATGTCGCCATGACCAGAATCCGCGGGAGTACAGGAGAAATGGGAATGACCAAATTATGATGCCACCCCATGGTTACACAAAGCTGTGCATCCCAACTGGGTCGGTTCCCTCACATTAAAATACATTCTTTAAAGATATGCAAGGCATTAATTGTGAAATTAGTTTATAACCGTAGTTAAGATTTGAAGTTAAAATATTTACTCCGATGAAAAAGAAATAGGCATAATATTCTCTTTTCTAAACCTACGGATGTTAATTAAGAGAAAGGAAAGTTATTCTTATCGTGTTGTCATTGTATCACTGGACCAATAAGGAAAAAAAATATGCGAAAAAGATACGATATAAGGAACCGTACCATCTCACATATTTATTTTGAAAAAGATTTGAGAAAAATTAAAACGCAAAAGGGAGGTCCATGAGAAGGACGTGAAAGCAGAATGAAAGGAAGAGAGCTTATGTTGAATCTGGACGAGTAGACAAGAGCAACAATCCATGTTGTGAGAAATTCCTTTCAAGACATCAACTTGCAAAGGTGTTTGTTTTCTGATACGTTGGGCAATGGAAAGAGACTCATGCCAATCTGGCCTTTGGCCCCCCATTTGGGACATACTAACATTGGGAAATCTGAAATGTGAACCACATATGTACGTATATGAAACACTATCATGGAGAACCATTGCAAACATCCTTGCCTTTTCCCCCAACCGGCCAGCCAACCCCACCCACCCCCCCAAAAAAAAATCCCATGCTAATGTCAAAAAAATTAAAAAAACACGACAACCTACAAAGTTTTTTTCTTTTTTTTTTCAAAATAAAAATTTTAAAATTTAACCGTTGAAGTGAAAGATTATGAAAAATAAATGATTACTTTTGAGGTATTGTGTAAATACATCATTGAAATTGGAAAGGGTTCATTCTCGTGAATAGAAATCTTCTACTCTTATTTTGTGTCTCTTTTTATAATTTTACATCATATGTCCTAATTTATATTATGAAACTAAAAACCCTAAATTCTAAACCATAAATTTTAGAATCCAAAATCTCTTAAGCTCTGAACCCTAAATGTAAAATTAAGAAAAAAAAAAAAACAGAAGATTTCTATTCAATTCTTGTAGATAGAAGTAAAGTAAGTAAGCCGGCAGTTAATAGCAATCATAAAAAATTGTTTCTCATTGAATGCAACCACATGCAGTGCGTGCCATTATGTTGATTTTGTTTATTAATTAGTAATGCAGCAGCCTGTACATCTGAGGTTTTCCCATTCATTGCAAGCAAGTTGATCAGTTCTCTGCTTCAAATCAGCTCATGCTTGGCACTCATTTCCATATGCATATACACATCAACTAGCAATGTTTTTTTACAGAAAAAAAAAAAAAAAAGGACAAAGAAAATTACCCAGTTGGAGACCTTTCCCAATAATGACAAACATGAGGTGGGTGGTTCCTAGTCAGAGAAAGGATGTACGGATTCTTCTTCTTTCCCAGGTTCATTGATTTTCTTCAAGTTCACCCTATGGAAGTGGGAATCCCTGCAATATTAATTATTCAACTCCTTGTTTTGACCAAGTCTGGGGAAAAAGCATGGCACTTAACATTAAATTATAGTATTATGGATTATAGCAAATATGCATTCTTTCCTAGGTTGGTTCGCTCCACCTGCACCTCCTCCATGACATCCACGAGGGCTATTAATATATACAAAATTCCTGCCCCCCAACTCATCAAATTTGGAGGTGCATGCATATCTACTCCAATTCACTATTCCTTTATACCACTTGCTTTCTTCTATGTGAATATATATATATATATATATTTTTTTTCCCTTCTTTTTTAGTGCATTGAATTGATTGATTATGCTGAGGGATTCCTATCTTTTGCCTGATCAGTACTCTTTGGTTAAATGCAAAAACAAGTCATCCATATGACTAAGCCACCAACTTGAACTATTTCTTAATTGGGTTTTTCCTTTTTTTGAGCATGGCCAAATGAAATTGCCATCTGGCTATCACTTTAACAATGTCAGTGCCAGATCAAGGCTCAACTCTCTTTCTAGCTGTATATAGTTGTATTTTTTCATATCAAAATTAGTAGGGCATGATCATTGATTTACATGAATGAAAATCCGATTTCTTAACTGAGATTAAAATTAAATTTATCATTATACGGGGAGTTAACTTTGAATGTTGTCATTATACTTCAATTTCAGTGAATTTTTTTAATTCTTACACTGTTTGATGACAGCATTGTCTGATCAATCACCTTGTCAATGAAAACTTCACCATTTTGTTTTCTTTCAAAGGAGCAAAAGCAATCTTATCAATAAAGTATCAGGTAGTGATGGCCCACCGCCCCACATTGTTAGAGGGTGGTGAAGCCATCTTTCTTGTCAAATTCGATGTATGCTTCCCAGAGGAAAGAAGCAGACCCCAAAGCAAGTTGAAACACGGTTTTGCAACCATCACCCCTAACCTTTTCCAATTATTGCTACTACTACCAACATTTTTTTAGATAATAATGTAGACATTATTATGTGAAAAACATGACATAATTCCATTCTTCTTTGTGCTAAGGCCATCATTCAATGTGAAACACATTATTAGTTGTACTAGTGGTTACCAATACCATTAGCTTCACTATTTATTATTATTATTATTATCTGTCCCTGATTGCCTGGTTACCAAGAAGTTTTCCATGGCTGACGCAAAAACAGACACCCTTTAAAAGGAAACTGCCTGGGACCCGGCTTGGATCACATTTGTGTGTTTGTGTGTGTACGTATAAGTAAGAGTACTCTGATTCGTTGAGGCCAGTTTTTGTAGCAGAGAAACCCATGGTCAAGAAGATGAAAGTTTTCAGCCACTGTGGGCTGGATCCAGGCCTCTTTAAATGGTTTTTGGTAAATGCAAACAGCCTATTGGCACAAGTTCATAGGACATGCTCGTCCATCTTCGTTGAAATGTACAGCCAGTCTCCTTGGGAGCTCCTCTTTGGACTGTTAGACCTGTACGAGACCAACAAAACCAAGCATCTTTCTCATGGCAAACGGCAAGTTTTCTTCGTTAATTAACAACTAACAAAAGGACTAAGAAGCTGATGGACAATACTAGAAACTAGAGTATTGCATTTCTCTTGCCAATTTATAAAGGACTTGTACATTGTAATGTAAGGATAATACAATGGAACAATCCAAAAGAGGATGGTACAATCGGCAATCTCAACAAATTCCTCGAAAAATATATCCTTTCTCTATTTTTCTTCTTATCGAATAGTTCTTTACATCATCCTACTCCATCGTATAAGCCCTCTTGCTCCCAATAATCGACTAGAAAATCCACCATTTCCTGTCACAGTGAACCCAACAAGAATTAAGGAACTCTAAAAGGAGAATATAAATAGTTTCAAGTAACATAAGAAACCGTCTAGTAGGCATGCAAACTTACAGGAAGAGCAATCGGCTGGGGGAATGGCTTATTATCCCCAAGTAAACTCTCATAGGTAGCATCCCAACTGCAATACACAATCGTGAACCACGACAAAGATGATAAGCAGCAGCAGAAGAAAGATAAAGAAAAGAAATGGACAAAGGACGAAAAAGGCTTGTTGTTTAAGTGTAAAGTTGTATACGGTGGTTGCAACAACTTAAGTTCGGGTTAGTTGTTGTTATCCCTCTTTAGGAGGTTAAGGTCCAAGCTTTGAATTCCTCCTCCCCCGTTGGACTTCCACATATGTACCATAAAAAAATAATGTACAAACCGGGGATGGAATTTAAACAAGATCATCTAAAAAGTTTGTCACTCAGGGCATTCTAAAGGACTTCTGCTCTATACTTGTCCCGAGTAATGTTCTGTGTACTTCATATTAGAAAAACAATGAAAATTACTAACCTTATTGTGGGTTCTTGAGTTTGTGCCCGCTTCTCAGACCTTTTATTTCCACGCCATTGTTGCCTTGTCTGGTTCCAAAGAAGAAGGCCTGCAAGTAACAATTTCATCTTGAGAAAGGATGAATACGAGGATTACCAAAAGAATATGATGATCCTTTTTTGAGAAATTCAGTAGATTGGTACTAAAAACTTGCAATAGAACATGCAAATATATGAACAAGGATGCTATTCAGCTTTATGTAGTAGCATATGGAAGCTAAGATATCTGAACTTACCATGATTTACGAATTCAGAAGGATAGCTTGTACTGCCAGATGGATCAGGGGGTTGATTTGACAGGCTGGTTGATGAAACGCTTCCCTGGGACTGAGCTGCACTATATTCCATCTCACATGCACTGCTGCTTGGGAAATCCTCAGAAAGGCTAGATTTCTTCACTTTCCGGCCTTGAATTGTGAGACCCTTTGATGGGTCATCCACCGCAACAATCAGTGTGGGTTTCGTGAAGCATCCAAAACAACCTCTGCTCTGTTGCAAACCAGGATTAACCACATGTATAATTGGTAGCGACTATAACAACTCAATCCTTACTCTAGCGGCTGGAAGAGAAAATCATCCACTTTGCAGTCATACAATGGAAATAAGCATGTGATACAAAAATTCATGACATGAGCTAAATATATAACCACTAAATTTTTGCACACCCAGATCCAATTCAGTAAAGCTCATAGTAGGTAAACCAAAATTATAACCAGGCAGCACATGAAGAGTGAATTAAAGCATTTCTAAAACAAACTAAAGCAGAAAAACATAAAAAGAAAATTAGTCCCTCACACTAAAAAGAGCTTTGCATTTACACTTGAATGTTCCCATCAGCCAGAGTGCAAGAGCACGCAAATAAGCTCCAGAAAACAAAACAAACGAACAACAGGGTTTCTTTCCAAAGCATCTCTCAGTCTGAGCTAATAA
This sequence comes from Theobroma cacao, assembly GCF_053813885.1. Classification (NCBI taxonomy): domain Eukaryota; kingdom Viridiplantae; phylum Streptophyta; class Magnoliopsida; order Malvales; family Malvaceae; genus Theobroma; species Theobroma cacao. The sequence continues at coordinate 1,347,294 of NC_142647.1, forward strand.
ACAACACCTAGGATCCATACCGTCCTATAGAACCCCAAATTCCAAAATCAAAACAAAAACTCTTTGTGTCATACAATCAGCTACCCAAAGGCCTAAACTTCAAGCAAAGAATGCCCCAAAATCGAAAAGTCCCCTCTGCCCCTTCCTCCCGGATACCTCTTCTTCACTCTTCTTATAGCTCGCTTATACAACAAGTAAGCATAAAACATAAACCCAAGATTCCATAATAAAAAAAGCAAACTTAAACAACACAAATAGAACCTTAAAAATTCTGTCTTATAAACAAGAAAGCTAAGAATCAGAGGATCAATGTGATAAACTCCATTCAAATAAACAGTATAAACAAAGTAAAAAATTTTATTCTTTGCAGTAAAAAAAAAAAAATGAAGAAGCACTGACCCCATGCACGCAAAAAGGGCACAGATCCAAGGGGGAAGGTAACCAGAAGATTGCATCTAAAATCCCCAAAGCAAAATCCTAATTCCAGGAAGGAGAAGACTAAAATTCCTGCAAGAATAATGATAAAGTCAATACCTTTATTTTCCAAGTCCGTTTCCTTGGAACTCTTGGTGGAAAAAAGGGGTTTTCTGGATTGAAAGAAATGAAGTAAGTACCTTGAAAACGGCATGTCTAGAAATTGATAAGTTGGATAAAATGTTAAATCTTTCCCTTGGGAAAAAGGTTGCTTTTGGCCTCCCTTGGTCACTGATTCAACCAAAGGGCCTCTCCTCTTCTCTGTTTTTTTTTTTTCCTTTTTAATTTGGATTTATTTTCTTGTTTTATTGAATTGTGGTTCTTTGTGGAGAATGGGAAAAACCCAAACAAGGTGAAAAAAAATGAAAGAAAAAAAAAAAAGGGAAAAAGCTCAATGGTTGGGCTGATGAAGATCAGTTAATGAGCCTGAAACAGGAACCGTTGGGATGTAGACCAGAGGAAAGGCAAGGTCCACATTTTAGAAATGGACTGAACTGGATGCCGTTTCGTGGCTTGCAGTTGGTAGGCTATGTCGGCACGGCAGCCAACAGCTGACCCCATGCTAACTGATTATCCATTTGTTCTTTTTCCTCTGAAAATAAGTATGTGTTTAAATAAAAAAATAATTAAAAAATGAAAATTATCTAACTTGAGTGTTTGGAAATGAATGATTACACTCCAATATCTGATCCAATAATTGATACATAACTCTTGTAATCTTCTTAAGAATCTTTTATTCTTATAGCTAGAGCTCTTTCAAAGCATTAATCAATTCAACAAACTCCTGAACGGTTTAATTGGAAAATGTTCAAACTCATGCCATCCGCTTTGCTGAGCTATGTTCCTCTTGGAATAGAATTCAAACAATGTTTTTACAAAGAGAGGGAGCAAGGTTCCTTTGTAATTCCTGAAAGAATCAATCAAGCATGAGAGATGAAGTAATGAACGCTAGATTTGGCGTAAGAAAAGCAAGATATCCATAAAAGGCTTCATTCTTTTGTAATCAGGAAGTAATTTAACAGTTTCGAAATTTTATTTGGAAAGTTTCTGAAGGAATAGTCTTTCAGAAAACAATATGTACACCATTATTGGTCATCATTGTTTACAATAAGTTCAGTGTTCAGATATCAGGATTAGATATGCCACCGGCTAGGTGGTTAGAATAGTAAGTTGGTATTCAGCTTTGGTGGCGGGGACACGAGCTTTGGTGGCGAGGACAGGAGCTTTTGTGTCAGGAAAAAACTCCATGTTTGGCATGGCTGTGATACCTCCAGTGCTGCTGATTTGAATTGGATAGCGCAGCAGGTGACCCGGCAGATCTTGCTCAGGGGAATCACTTGCATACATACCCCATAACTTGTCAGCTATGGAATTGATAGCTCGAACACACTGCAGACTTTCTGGAAACTGGAAACCGCTCTCAATATGTCCAAGGTGCTCCTGCCACAGTGCCATGCGGAAACCATATATCTGACCCCCGGCTCGCCGAATAGGAGTATCTAAATGATGAGGTTGGAATGCTCCCATCGCAATCTCAGAGTCTCTCCCGCCGTCCATTGATCTCTGGTTAATGTTGGCAGAGCCAATTATTATGTATTCATCATCCACTGCAAAGAGGAGCTAAGAAGTCAAATAATGTATATTTCTTGAACTGTATTTAGATTGATTAGAATAGATCATCACATACCTATCATCATCTTTGAGTGAACATAGATCATGAAGCGCCGTGCCTGCTGAGCTCTAGCATAATCAGAATTAGGATCTGGTTGCTCTGTAGGTACATATTCTCCAGCCTTTTTTGTCTCCTTGTTCCCGAGGCAGAAAAATGTCAAATACTCCCTGGGATCTGCGTCCAGTCCCTTTCTTTGAAGAGCCTCAGTAACATCAGAATACATCATCTCCATTGTTCTCCTTTGCCAATCTAAAATCGCTTGAACAGATTCACTCTCAGGTTTACCTTCTGGCCACATTGGGATTACAATGTAGACAGTGAACCTTTCCCCAGCTTCAATTTTACTTACGATCTTCAGCGAGAGCTCTTTTGGTACGAGATGTAAAGCACCAATATCCTTGACCTTGATATCTTTTGATTTCCAGCCAAATGAGCTTCCGAGGAAATACTGATTTTCAATATAAATAAAATTCTTCGCCCGTCGGATGGCATTGATATAAGCATCTTGGATGCTTCTATCCATGGTTCGGTCCTTTCCACTGACAAGACCTAACTTGGCCGCCGCGTCAGGTGCTTCAGGAAAGCCAGCAGCAGCCCCATCATCAATGGATCTGAATAACTGGACATTCCACGTTTCAGGGTCTGTTGATGATGTAACTGGTGACGGTTGAATCGTGATTTCATCAAGCTTGCTCTTCGGGATCAGGAAATCGGTTCGACCTTGCTTCTGCCATCTCTGCTCGAAGTTGTACAAGACGTCCCATGCAACTGGACCTTCTAGCTTGCAATGAATATCATGCCAGGGCTCCCTTGGACCACCTTTCTTGATCGAAGAGCCTGCAAAATTTGGCTGATGGAAATCTTCACGATGGGTTGTGCCTAAAGTCTTGAACAGGGGATGGTCTTGTGTATCATATCTCCCATCGCAGAGATCAATGCCGCCAACAAAACTGACGATTGCCCGCTTGCCTGATCTTTCGCGGGGCAATTCGCTGTCAACAACTACAGTTTTTTGATGGTGAGTAAACATGGAAGCAATTTCAAAGCCGTGAATAGTGCTTTCTCCTTCATCACGATTTCGCGGGCACAAAACACAATGCACATTTGTATCCTTGAAGTAATCAGCTGTTTCTTGATCATGGGTTGCCATCAAACCATCCCTTTTCAGTTCCTTAACAGAAGTTCTATCATCCCAGACAAGCATAAGAACTACCACACCTTCGTCAGCCTTCTTCTTGAGCAGTTGTCCAAGTGTCAGGTTACCTTCCGGCTTTTGCCTTCTGGGGTCTCTTATCAGCGTTATTTCAGTGTACACAGACCATCCGGTGATATATATCAAGTGTTTTGCATTATTGATCGCATCAAAGATGTCCTCCCAGCATCTATGAGGTTGGTAAGGAGACATGGTGGGCGATGAAAAATCATCTTGGACATGGGCATCTTGGTATAGAGTAACCTTGCAGCCTTCTCGTTGGCTGAAGAAAGTGTAAGGAACTCCCTCAAATCCAGGATTCGAGATCCCCTGAGACCAATTCCTATCCTGGGTAACATTGAAGAACTGCAACTGAACGTGGATTTTAGAACCTCCAGGGATGGGATTACGATTTTCATCTAAGATATCAACCCATCTATCCACTGCAGCCCCTTGAATGACATCCTCAGCAGGAATGTGAGCTCTTCCAATGAGTGTTGCCCCGATAGGATTAGCATATTTGACTGTAAATATGATGTCTGAGATCAGATGCCCACAATAGATGCGGAAACTCTCATTCCATATAGGCTCCGAGCCTTTTTTACTTATCATTCTGGTCCGTGCCACCCTTGCTTTGTCTAGATCAACTGTTGCATAAAGTTTTGAACCAATCATCTGCATCATAATTTGGAGATGTTAAAAGAGACCATAAATCTCAGTAGGAACCATATGGTAATGAGACTGTATTACGAGTACCTCGGATTGGCATAGCATTATTCTCTTTAGTTGGGCTATGAATAGTTTCGCGAGCTGCGTTGGCCCAGTAGCCTCCAAAATTCAAGAAATTAAGAGTATGAATATGCATAGAATTCATGGAAAAAGTTGATTTGCTTTCACTAGTATACGGCTTGGGAGGAAAAAGAAAAACACTACACACCATGCAAATGATATTCAAATCCAACCCACTTATCATCTTAACTGGTGTACTCACTAATAGAGGGAAAAAATGCATTTGACAATAAAAAATATTCATGTAGAACGAAATTATGATGGGTTGCCAATGGGGGCGAAGGACTGGCAGGAGAGGTTAAACATGGTTAATCATGGTGGAAGGGGAATTACCTTTGATAACCCACCTCATGGAATTCTCTGCAAATTAAACCATGCATGATGTTCCAAAAAGGAACAAAAACAGTTAAAAATCACAGGTCAATTATAAATTTTCTAATCATGCATGTACCTTGCTCAAAAGACTTAATCCGCTAGGGTACTTCAGCGAATCAATCCCATATATTCTCACAGTAAGCTTGCCGTGGAGCAAATGGGTCGCCATTGTTGACCTGCAAACACTTACGATGTGCTAATTAAGACTTTAATGACAGATGCATTTAGATGCAAACCAAAGATTAATGAAAAGATCATCGACAAGGACTAACCTCTAAGATTAACAGCCTAATCCCTCAAGAGTTCTATGGATTGGTGGAAGCATCCTGTCCAAGAAAGTGGTGTCATATCAAGATTTATACAAGTACACAGAGAGATCTCAAGAATTCTTCCTTGATAAGAAGAATCAAGAGACGCTGAGAAGGAGTTGTACGCAAGAGAATTTCAAGTCAGAATAAGTTCCCGCCCTTCCTTCCCACAGCATATCCAAACTTTGTCATGGGTCCCAAAGCTATTCTATAGTGAGAGAAGATAAGATTGAAAATGGAACTTTTTAAGTTGGAATACATATTAGAATCAAACCTGGCTAAGTCATCCTTTGCTTGGATTGGAAACAACTATGGTTCTGGTTCTAGATTCAAATCCAAGGCAAGGTGTTCAATACAAGTATCAGGATTAAATTTATAGGTGCAGCACGAATCAAGTAATCGAACATCATCTGGAAAATTGCAACGTCTGTTTCTAAGTGCTTGTTTAGCTTGATTTATTTTTAATTTATCTACTGCTTAAAAGAAGAAGCTAGACCAAACAAAATTTCACAAAAAGCTCTTAAAAAAATAACATTTTTTTAAAGAATTAAATTTGAAAAAAAAAAGAATTAAAAAAAAAACTCCAATTAGTAGGTTTCTCTTCTCTTCTTTTTTTTTTTTTAAACACTCTAGTTTATTAAGAGAGCTTTTTTTTCTAAAAAGATCCTCCCTCTTAAAAAATACTCCCTCCCTCTCTCCTTATCGATCTTCCTCTCCTTTCTCCCTCTTTGTAAATCATTATTTTAAAATTTTTTTTGTTCTTACAAAAATTAAGAAAAAAGAAGATCCAAAATTCAAAACTGCATTCAGGTATTATTTTTTTTCTTTTTATTTTGTTTTTCATTTTATTTTCTATTGTTTTTTTGTACTTTGAAAACTCTTTTTGTTAGTTGATATTTCTCAATTTGTTGTTTGATATGACAATTATGTGATGTTTATTTATTCTTAACTTCTTTATGGTATATATAATATTTGATGATTATGATTAAAATAATAAATTAAATAAGTCAATGGTTGTTGAGATAAATTAGATGAAAATTGAGATAACATTTGTTGATTATGGTTGTTGAGATAATATTATTCATGAAAGTTAACTTTGTTAGTAAGGACATCAATAGCTAAACATGATTTTCCTAAATTATTATTACCACCTTAGACTTTTTTTTTTTTTTGATTCTCTTCTATTGTTAGGGTTAAGAGTTTCAGTAGTCGACTCACTGCTTTTTTTTATTTCTCATTTTTTTTAGTATTAATTATAAACTTTATGTTATATAAAAATCTTTTTAATATTTTCAACAATTTATTTTAAATAGATAAAAAATAAAATTAATTTTTTTATTTTGAACAAAAAAATTCCTGGTTAATAAAAAGTTATTTATTAAATATTTTTATGGTAATTTTAACTAAAATTAGAGTTTATATAAATTGTTTTACCAAACAACTTATCTATAAAAAAGAGTTTATAAAAAGTAAATTTATCAAACAACTTTAACTTAATTGATTAAACAATTCTTGTTCAATAGTTCAATATTAAAATTTCCTCAGATGTTTATCTCACAAGTAGACATAATAGAGTGGTTTTTTTTTTTTTCTTTTTTATCATTTTTTTTGTTTAGTTTGAATTATTGTCTCCATCCTTTTTTTATCCATTTTTTAATCAAATTTTAATATAAAATACATCAAGAGTCAAAGTTTTCATCTTAATCTCTACGAGGAACAAATATTTACAGACGGAGGAGTACATTAAAAGACATTAATCTTATAACTTTATTTAGTTCGCAATTTGGGCTAGGACAAGGGAGAAAATAAATGAAACTGAAAGAAATAAATACAAAAATTTTAGGCTCTTGCATTACCATTTTTGAACCTGGAAAAGAAATTAGGATAAAGAATATTAAACCCATGTACAAAGCTAAAGGTTTTGCATTTTGTTCATTGTGTTTTCTCTTTTTATTTTCCTGTATAAATTTCCTTATCTTGAAAATAACAAGTATCTCCTTGAACCAAAAAAATATGGTTTCTTCTTTTTCTTTTTCCTTGTACAGAGGAGTAGATACTGCTACTAATCGGATTAGCTTGATGCACAAAATGCCAATAGTATTTATTAAGAAGCAACCACTTAACTCCACTTGGAAGTTTCCAAGGGAGAAATGAGAATTTAATCTTGAAAATGAGCATATATGCTTTAACTGTTGAGGGTTTGTTGAATCTTTAATGTTTAAAGTTTTCCCATTTGTTGATTGGAATTGACTGCAAAGCTTGCAATTCAAGTGCCTGATTCAAGCAGCATTATCATGAACATATTCTGCAATTTAAGACAAATATGATTGTTACAACTATTTGTCAATGGAAACAATTTTTGAACTGCTATCTTTACTGGTTAGCTATGGAGACTAAGTGGTAACAATTGCAGGAAGGATGTTAGATTTGGTTCCAAGAACACAAGCATTGGTGTCAGGGAAAAACCGAGTCCTTGGAAGGGTTGAAACTGATCCATCATCCCCGACCTGAATGGGGTAGGGTAGTAGGTGACCTCGCAGATCCTGGTCAAATGTTTCACTTGAGTACAATTCCCAGTGTTTGTCAGCAATAGAATTCACTAGCTGGACACATTGCTTGCTTCCTGGATTGTCGAGGAAGTCATGAAGCTGTCCAAGATGCTCATACCAAAGAGCCATTCGGAGACCAAAGATCTGACCCCTTGCTGGTTGCGTAGTTGCTAAATGATATGGTTGAAATGCTCCCATTGCAATCTCAGAGTCTCTTGAACCAGCCATTGACCTCTCATTGATGTTGGCAGATCCAATGATTATGTACTCATCATCAACTGGAGAAGAACAAGTTACAGACTTCCGATCAAAAAGTTATATAACTGTTCAAGGAAATGAAAAATAAGCTTCAGAGATAAATTTATAATAAGTTTTTGACATATACCAATCATCATCTTTGAATGGACATAGATCATAAAGCGGCGTGACTGTTGAGCTCTGCCATAATCTGATTTAGGATCTGCTGGCTCTGTTGGTATATATTCTTCGGTCTTCTTCGTCTGCCGGTTCCCAAGGCAGTAAAATGCCAAATAGTCTCGGGGGTGTGCAGTCAGTCCTTTCCTTTTAAGGGCTCCGGTAACATCAGAATACATCATCTCAATTGTCCTACTTTGCCAATCTAAAATTGCCTGAATAGGACCACTGTCTGGTACACCTTCTGGCCACATTGGAATCACAATGTAGACAGAAAACCTCTCCCCTGCTTCAATTTTACTTACAATCTTTAGGGATAGCTCCTTTGGTATAAGATTTAAAGCAGCAATATCAGAAATTTCCTCAATGTCGATACCAGCAATATCAGGAATTTTCTCAATGTTGATACCCTTAGTTTTCCAACCAAAGGAGCTTCCGAGGAAATATTGATTTTCAATGTAAATAAAGTTCTTTGCTCGGCGAATTGCATTGATATAAGCATCTTGAATGCTTCGCTCAATAATGTTATTTTTCCCACTCAGAAGGCCGAACTTACTTGCTGCCTCAGGTTTTTCAGGAAAGCCAACGACAGCCCCATTATCAATAGATCGAAACAACTGGACACTCCATGTTTCACTGGGATCTGAATGCACAATTTGGTTTGGGCGGACTATCATTTGCTCAAGCTTGTCTAGCGGAAAGAGGAGATGTTTCTTCCACCGAGCTTGTCTTAGCCACCTTTGTTCGAAATTGTACAGTACATCCCAAGCAATAGGACCTTCTAGCTTGCAGTGAATATCATGCCAAGGCTCCCTCGGACCACCTTTCTTAATTGAAGCGTTTTTAAAGTTTGGCTGATGGAAATCATCATGATGAATGTCGTTCAAAGTCTGGAAGAGAGGATGGTCTTGAGTATCGTACCTCCCATCACAAAGATCAATGCCACCAATAAAACCGACAACCGTTCGCTTTTCTGATCCAGGGATTTCACTGTCAACAACCAGTGTTTTCTGATGGTGAGTAAACATGGTAGCAATTTTAATTCCCTCAACAATGCCTTTTTTATTATCAGGGTTACGAGGGCATAGAACGCAGTGCACTGCCGTGTACCGAAAGACATGAGCGGTTTCTTCATCATGGGTTGACATCAAGCCTTCCTCTTTCAGTATGTCAATGGAAGTTCTGTCATCCCAAACAAGCAAAAGAACTCTCACGCCATCAGCAGCCTTCTTTATGAGCAGATCCCCAAGTGTATCACTACTCCCACGCTTTTCCTTCCTTGGGTCCCTTATCAAGGTTATTTCAGTGTACACAGACCAACCAGTTACATAAATGAAATTTTTTGCCTTATCAATTGCGTCAAAGATATCTTCCCAGCATCTCTGAGGTTCATAAAGCTTCCCTCCAGATAGACTTATTTTTGGGTTGAAACCATCTGAAATATGGGCATCCTGGTAGAGGGTAACCTTGCAGCCCTCTCGCTGTCTGAAGAAAGTGAAAGGAACTCCCCCGAACTCAGGGTATTTGATCCCCTGAGACCAACTTCCCTCCTGGCTAACACCCAAAAATCTCAACTCCACCTTGATTTTGGAATCTCCAGGTATTGGTTTACGTTGTTCATCGAGTATATCAACTTCGCGTACCACGGTATCCCCAACGAGTATATCCTCGACGGGTAACTGAGCTCTGCCAACCAGGACTGCCCCGATGGGACTGTTATCCTTAACGGTGAATATAACATTTGTGATGGAATGGGCACAATATATGCGGAAGGTCTCGTTCCACTGGGGCGAGGAGGCTTTATGTCTTACCACACTTGTCCGCCCGACCCTCGCTCTGTCTAGATCAACTGTTGCATAGAGCTGTGGACCTAAGAACTGCATGAAAACGTTTGGTTGAGGACGAGATTGTTGGCCAAGATTGATAAGTAATGAAAAGGGTAGCGAGAAGGATAAAGCAGGCATCGCACCGTTCTCTTGATTTTCGCTATACACCTTTTCTGCAACTTGCTTACGCCCATCGTCTCCAGAGTTTCAGAGAAGAAAACAAACAAAGATAGATTGAATTCCTTTAGAAACAAAGTCCATTTATTGATGCTCATATCTTCATCATTAACAGATTGTTGAAAGAGTTCATTCTCTCTTTGCTCAAACATTTTTCTTTATTACAGAATGTTCGTTCAATTGGGCTACGAACAGGAATGGCCTGCTGCCTTCTGGGCCTTTGGGTCCATTTTTATCAAATATTGGGCCTTTGGGTCCATTTACATGGCCTTAAAGTTTATCTTCTAAACCTAATTAACATTTATAAATTTAAATACAGGCCCATATCTCTTTAGTGTTACACATTTTCATAACTTTTAATGAAATTTATATTTGGTTAATCCAATTGTTAGATTTCATAGTTTATTCATGTAAATCAAACATATCAAAATTTTAGATAATTAAAAATAATCAACTATTTTTAAAAAATAATAATAAAATTTTAATAATTATATATGAAAAAGACAATACTTTTAAATGATACAACAAATATATGAGAATGATTTAAAATTTTCGTGCATGATAGATATTAGTAAATTGTTAATATATAAAAGAGGGCCAAATGTGAAATTTAACCTAAAATTTTCTTTCCTCCAAGAATCAAAGCCCCCGAGTAAGTTCCAATATTCAAATATAACCATAATTTAGTTTGTAATAATTGATTAATAGACCCTAAATTGAACTCACATACCTCAATGCAGAAGTTCTCTTTACATCCATAGAGTAGCACATCAATCCCAATTATTTTTGCAATAAGTGTCCCATGCAGCAAATATGGGGGCCCCATTGTTTAACCTGCAAACTCTTATCAAATGAATTTTCAGTCAAAAACACCCACAAATATATACATTCCTAACAAGCCAAAAACCATGGCAAAATGGTTAACTAAGAAGCTAGCTGTGGGGTGGGTTATTGCCTAAAAGAGATGAAGTCCTTCCGGAGAGGTTTATGAAGGAAAGCAGACCAAAAATACTATAAGCTTTGACATGAAGTGTGAAGAAAGAGATAATGTGCAAGAGGATTTGGAGTAGGAATCAATCCCAGCTTCGCTTCTCAGTAACTACTTTGCCCAAAAAGTTAATATGCATGGCTTTAATATATAATGAACATGCTTAGGGGGGTGAGAGTTGGTCTTTCGATACGTTAAATTCTATTCTTTGAACAGACATATTTATATATATACAAGTTGATATGAATGAGTTAAATATTCGGATGTATTTTAAAATTTTTTTAAAAATATTCTTTATAAGTTGAAAAAAATATGAAAGTCACAAAAAGCATGTTGCATGATCCGTGAATGAATGCCAAAAAGAAAATATTCCCCCAATTGAGAGTTCAACAATGCATTTAAGTCATTCTTTGCTTGAAGAATGATACATGCGAACCAAAGACAAAGAATCAAAAAAGAAAGAAAAAAGGAGGTTCAAAGTCTTAAGCCAAAAGCATCTTAAAAATTGGATTTTTTTTATTTGAGGAAAAAAGAGTAAATATTAACAATCTTTTTCTCTTTTTTTTTTTTTTGGGGGGGGGGGGTGTTTCTTTATATGCAAAAGGGTATCCATTAGATGAAAACCCCACTTAAAATTTTAAAATTATATATGACATCTTTAAATTGATGATGAGTTTTTCAATGGATTTATAATAAGTTTCGATTTAGTCTATTTGTATTAGATTAGGTCATGTATCAATTATCAATATTCAATAGAATTTTCATTTGATAAAAAAAAAAAAAAAAAACCTAGATCTTACCGACTGTCGCTTTCACTCTTTTAGAAAGGCATAGCCAATAACAAATGTAAGCATGTAAATATATACGTACCATTTGTTATCACTTTAATTAGTTACAAGATATGTTATATAAAATCATAAAAATTAAAAAATAGATAAAATATTTTTCCATATAAAATTACAATCTTACCGACAACATATCGTTGACTTGTGTGAGACTGAGACACAACACATTTTCTCTTGATTCGATTTTTTTTTTCCGTAAAATATTATCAATCGATATAACCGAATAAATCTAATATAAAATTACGACTATAACTTAAACTTTTTTTTCTTTATTTTCTTTCTCGTAATTTTTTAATATAAAATTGTTGCAAGGTTTCTGGTTGAAATCAATGATGGGGAGTGAGCCAAAACTAATCTAACCACCACGTTAGTTTCGCCATAAATTTGCTACACCTAAAGAGCGGACAAGAGGCAGCTAATCCCGAAGATCAAACCCCACCAATAATTAAGACGCCATTGCCTTTAACCTATTGCCCAATGCGGAAGATGGGAGACCTTGGGTCAGTAAAGTACAGCTTTGCTGCAGAGTCTAAAGCATATAATTGAATGACTTTTAACCTCCTTTTTTTTTAAGTATTATTTTTCTTTAATATGTTTACATTTCTAAGGCTAATTTATTGCAAGTTATAATGGGCAAATCCACCAATGGGAACGTTGTAGACATTAGGTATGATTGAAAAATAGATAGGGTTGATGATAATTGACCCTTTTTACGGCCTAAAGTGATCCAAATAGTTTAACTTTCAAATTAACATTGGGATTATATTCAATTAGATTCACATTGATCTTTATCTACTCCATTATTTGAACTTTTAAGCTATGAGTGTTTTAAGTTTTTTTGTTTTTAACTTGATTACCGATGTTAGGATAAAATATTAAACAGCGAATAATTTAGTAATAGTTATTCATTTGGTTTCATTATATTTATATTTTTATTTTTTTATTAAATAAATTTAATTTTGATCATTATTTTTTAACAAAATCATAGATTTATATACATTTTAAAAACTAACAATCAAAATTAAAGTAATTTGATTAAAAAAAATCAAATACAAACAAATAAAATGAGATGGAAAGAGTATAAAAAAGAAACATAGAATCAGCACAACTGTAAGGATCCTTTTGATTTGATATATATATATATATATTCTGAGGTGGTGGTGGCAGCACTGTGTCCACTTATTCTTGCGGTCATGGACCTGATGAGTTTTCATTCAATCCTAGAATGGAGAAAAGGGGGAAAAAAAAGTAGAAACTTTGTACAAATTGGTTAACCACTATCTTGTTTTCAGGCCATTACTTTCTCATTATACCTCGGAAAAAGTTGAAGACTAAAGGAGCGAGTTAATTCAAGTTTAAGACGGCCGGATAAATGATGAATATTCAATGAAATTGACAGGGTAAAGAAGATGGCAGAGAAGGTTGTGTTTGTGCATACATCCTGAGAAAGCCCAGAGAAAGTTTTTAATGGCTCAGGGCCCTGGAAAGACCCTCCCTGTCCTCTCACCAAGCCCTTGCTGAGGGTGTAAAAGTGAAAAAGCCAGCCAAGAAACTGCAAAGATAAGCTAAGCTAACTTTATGTGCTGCTTTCAATCTTTTCCCACTAATGGCAAATGACTTTTGTTGCCAGAAATCACAAAGTCGGCTCAGTAATCAACTACCCATATTAGATTCCTATTAATATGCCAACCCAAAAGTTGGAAACTCCCGTGCCAATGCAAAACTCGAGAGCACACCTAATCAATAATTGACTGATCAGCCAGAGAAAAAAATTATTAACCCTTCTTTTGATTCACATTTCTTTCATCCAACTGAACTAAACCCTTTAACTGCAATTGCACAGGACTAGAAGCAAAAGCAGGCTTCCCCATAATGTGTGTTTCGACTTGGAAAGCTGATCTACCAACTTTTATTCCAAAAGCAGACAGGAAATGCATGCATTCCCCTGGAAGAAAAGATTAAGCATTAAGAATTTTTTTTTTCAAAGAAAAACAGACTGATGTTTTTCTTTGATGGAAATTGTTGTTGATGTAACTTTTGGTTTTTGTTTTTCTTTTCCAAATAATTGGATGATCTGGCTAGGGTAGTGAACATTATTTTTACTAGAACCCTTTCCCATTGAGAAGTGAGGATTGTCAACATGTTATTCATTTATTCTTTGTGGTTGTGAACCTAGTTCTATCATGGCATGTGTAGGTGAAATCTTTATTGCAGCAAGTACTAATTACATGGACTTTCCACTCAATCCACCGACAGCTCATGCAATAATTTTCCCTCTCATACGGCACACGTAGAGTTACCCTTTCATTTTTCCTCTTAAAACTGCACCTTACTCACCGCTTCATATTTATGATCTCTGCAGTTCTCATAAGTCTTTCTCCTCAGGAAACATGGTACAAACAAGGAAGTTCAGAGGTGTCCGGCAGCGACAGTGGGGCTCTTGGGTATCAGAGATTCGCCATCCTTTACTGTAAGCTCACCCACTTACTTTATTACACCAATTCTTATGAAATATTTAACTATCTTTTCTATATATAAGAACTCCCTCCGTCCCTCTTTCTCTTTTTATATAACATTACTACCATACATCAGCCCGGTTACATACTCTGATTTCGGTTGTGTTTGATGTACAGGAAGAGAAGGGTATGGCTAGGCACATTCGAGACAGCTGAGGCTGCGGCAAGAGCATACGACCAGGCTGCCATTTTGATGAATGGACAAAATGCCAAGACCAATTTTCCTGTAGCAAAGACTGATCAACCTGGTGACACAAATGCTTGCGATGATGACTCTCCACTGCCTCCCAAGGCCCTCTCCGAGCTCCTGAATGCGAAGCTCAGGAAGTGTTGCAAAGACCAATCACCTTCTCTCACTTGCCTGAGGCTTGACACTGATAATTCTCATATTGGAGTCTGGCAAAAACGCGCAGGCACTCGTTCAAGCTCCAGCTGGGTCATGAGGGTTGAGCTAGGGAATAAGAAGGCGCCGGCATTATTGGAAGATGGATCAGCATTGACATCAGGGTCAGGGTCGTCGTCTCCTATGGCTGACGAGATTGAAGCTGGAAGTGTAATGGGAGAAGAGGATAGGATCGCAATGCAGATGATAGAAGAACTACTCAACTGGAATTGCCCTATGACTTCAAGCTCAGGTGGAGTTTAGAAAAGACATAATCCTTAATATAGCATGTGTACATCCCTCTGTAAAACTACTCAAGTCCTTTTCATTTCACCTTTCCTGGTCAGAAAATCATTCTTACTGTAAAACTGGTGCAACAATATGCAGTATCTTACCTGGTAATTGTGAAATTTACCATATGAAACAAATGTAGATCAGCACCTACACAACTGTTTAACCTACTAATCCAAGCTTCAATGTCGGTTATGTGTTAGATTTTCATAAGCCTGAAGCAAGTTCCTGGTTCTGGACCATGAATTAGCCATATGTCTGATATGCAGAAAATTGATCATTACTAGTTTGATTTATTAATGTCTTTTTTGGTTCTAAATTAGAGAAACCTTGTTACCAAAAACAAATTTGGTTTCCTGAGGAATGCTACTTGCATACATATCACGTATACATACATACGTACCTATAAATCATTACCAGTATATATATTTGTGCGAGATTTGATGCTTTATCTATTAAATAGTATTAAATGCTTTATCTATTGTCAATATCCTTCCTGCCACGAGAGGAAGTATAATCAAAGGGACTGCTACTCTTTTTGTTTTTTCCTCCATTTTTGATGAATAAAAGAGGATTCCATGCATATATAAATCTTGACTCTTCACGATTTTGTCTATATTCTCTTCCCAAACTAGTGACACATTTCCTGTTCTTGATCACCCAATTTCAAATAATTTATGTCAAGTCAAGTTCTCCTCATGCCCTACATATTTGCTGCTACTAGTTGTCTGTCATCTATAAATTAAACAACATGGTCCCTCCAGTAGTCCAACCCAACTTTATTTTTTTTCCCCTTCCTTTCCTTCTTTCTTTCCCTTATCATGAACATGAGTAGATATGAATTGAAATTGGCATCTTCCACAAAAGATTCCAACCTCACTTTATTAAAAGAAACCCACCATAGGTTTGTAGCATGAAAAGTATAATTCCAGAATTCTTTTAACTTACAGCAATTGCCCCCTTGAAAGGCACCTTTAAATAAGAGCAAAATTTTGACTATGGGGAAATAGAAACACAGAAATATGTAGTATTAAGATACTTATGTTATTGAATGGAAAGCCTAAAGATATCTATCTGTAATGTCTTTGAAAGGGCTGACACTCATCTATGTAACAAGGACAAACATAAAAAAAAAAAAAAAAAATCATGATTCTTTAATTAAAAAAATTAAAACCTAAATTTGAACAATAATTGGGATTTGGGTAGTGATTGTTTCTCTTTCAATTGGAGAATGATGTTCAAGAGTTAAATCTCTGATCAACAAGAAAAGGCCAAAATAGAAAGGGAAAGAACAACTGTCTATGGAATTCATGTTCTTCACTCCCTCACATCTAAGCTCTCAGACAGCATAAATGTTTGTGGGAAGATAGGATCAATTCGATCAAGACAATTAGACAAAACACAAATGAAAAAGAACAAAACAAAAGGAGGAAGAAAAAGATGTTAACTAAAATTGCCTAATGAAAATGAAATACACGTTCCATTTAAAAAAGAAAGATAATTACAGAACTATTAAAGCATTTGGGAAACCCTACTTGAAATATTATAGCCAAATCATATGAAGACAGCAAACCCATGCGGGGGGAAGATATCGACATGCAGACTGATCATATAAATTAAAGAAATTAAATGTATGATGATCGATGTCATTATAATCCATTATCCAAGATAAAAGTCAATCACATCAGAAATTAAGGATCATTGCAAGACGAAGCATGATATATAGAATACTGTACAAACGATCGCAGGAAACAAAAAAAGAAAGGTTGAGATATAGGAAGGATGGGGGGCAGCTCTCAGAGCAGTTGGCTGATAGTTAATGCTCTTCGTACAATGGGGAGTGAGGTATCCTGTGATGTTATTAATAAGAAATTGAGAGGGTTTCAAACGTATTGGTTAATTAGGTGCATTGCTTTTAAGCATGTGATGTTGATATCTTTGTTTGCATTGTTTTCTTTTGTTTGAAGTTGGAAGTGATGACGATCCAATGCTTTTGTCAACTGCTGTCGATGTGCGGTTGTAGAGTAATACCCTTGGCCTTGGCTTAGCTATGGCTTCTGCGTGCATGGCATGGCGAATTCCATTGTTTAAACATGCCATCGAAAAACTCTAGCTGATACCCCCAGAGCTTCTGTCAAATCCGGGGCCACAATAACTTCTTGCATTTATATCTATGAATTGATGTGTAATTATACTTATTTAAAAGAATTTTGCTTTCAGTAAATTTTCAAGAGTGAAATTTGTTTCAATTGCACCTGTAAATGATTAATGTATGTCGGCATGAAGTAGTTTTTACGTGTTGTTATTAATTTTTTTTCTTTATCAGTAAGCTCTTCACTTCCCTGACATGAATTTATTTCTGACAATAGACGATTGTTGTTAACAAGTATTATGAAAATTGTCAGGGGAAAAGAAATCTTTTACTTGACAATGGAATAAAGAAACCTTTTCCTAATTCTAGTCTCTCATTTATTAATAATAATAATAATAATAAAACAGTATATATAAGATGGTAAGATGGTACTATTACTTAACCAATTCTACTTGCCCTCACCCTTACGTAATCAACTACAAATACTAACACTCTCGATATAGTAATAATTATGGGTACTTTATTGCCCAAATAAATAAATTGGTAGATTGATGAATTGTTTTCAAATTACGCAATTTGGCCCACTTCCCATTTAAGTTGTCTCTCTCAGTCAACTTCCAATCCTTTCATCATTTGCATTTGTAGTATTGCAGAACATGCAACTTTTGCAAGAAGATCAGGACATTAGAGAACTGCTTACTTCTAAAGAAAAGACAGATCCCCATGTGTAGAGAAGAAAAAGGGTCAATCAATTTGATGTTTCTTTCTGTTTTTGTATATATATATATATATATATATAAAGATTACAAATTATCCAATCTATATGCCTTAGTTGGGGTGCAACACTACTTTAAATTATTATCCCTAAGTGAAATTATAATCATTAGTTGTGACAGGTTGTAATGTAGGTTTAGACTTTATCTAAGCAAAACCAGTCCTTTAATTTATGGTAACCACAAATTATTAATTTGTAGGGACCAGACTAAGGATGGCATCCCTTTGAATGAGTTTAACAATGACCCAGAGAACAGCCCTAAAGCAATCAACTTGGTCACAATCTATTCCTAATTGAAAAAATAATGTTGCTAGGGTTATTAGCTGATGAGTTAGCGACCCATTGCATTTGAGGGAGCGATTACATTGGAGAACTTTCTTAGTTAAACAGGGAGCAGATAATCTCATGAGGTACAAGAAATGTAGAGCTTTTTAAACTAATCTCATTTTTAGTTTTGTTGTATTCCAATTGCAAAACGGATAACAATAAAAAATTTGATCATGAATCGATCTCAAAATATCAACATCAAATCACCACGTAAACATACATCGATATATAATACGGATCATATTCAATCAAAACATTTAAAAATATGTAAATTATAATATACACACAAATACCATAATCAACCTAAGTTTATAGCAAATAATTCTAAAAATTAACATACCCATTTGATACCAAACTACAAACATTTTAGTTTTAGTTCCCTTTGTTTTGACAAGAATGTCGGCATATTGATTTACTTTTCTCAACACGTTTTAAAGGAAAACACCTTCAATCACATGGTGCGGCATATCAGTTTGTCGAAAAAATCTTCGTAGTTTTCAAGATTTTTTCAACTATTTAGTACCTAACAAATGACTACAATTGAATCAAATTCAATAATTAAAATTTCTCTTCAGACCACTTAAAATTACAAAATATTTCATTATACAAAAAGTTAAAAGTTTTGTTATTATAAAGTTGAGAGTGAGAGAGGGATAGACTATAGCCAAGGGAAGAGCCAAAGGGTGGGTGGGAAATGCTCTGGTCCTCCACTTTTGAGAAGTTCATATATAGAGGTATACTTTCTTTCTTTCTCATCTTAATAAAGACATGGCTACTTTTTGAGTATTGACCTTTGCAAGCGCCTACAAACAACATGGCCCCCTCTTTCCCCATGAAAGTCTACTATGTGGTAAACAATTTTCTGACTTGGAAAAGTCTTTCTATCCATGGAAAACTTGGGGACAGGTTTAGTTGGCATACCCACTAATTTGTCTTTGTTGGACAATTTTCAATGCAAGGCTTCTATCAGCTAACTTTAGTTGGCAAACACATTAACTGTAAAGGCTACAACTTCAATTACTAGAAAGAATAAAAAGTTTTATAGAATAAGGAGTTAAAACAGTCTAGGACTCATGTTCACTTGCTTCACCCGGTTGCCTTGCTTCAACTTCTTCTTCAAATGCATTAATTAAACATAGCTAAATTTCTGTTAGGATTTCATTATGGATGATTAGTTATTTTCTGGTAATTCTTGACATTTTTCCTTTATTGATTACCAGGTCAGTTTACATTGTTTACACAGTGCTGGGAGATGTCTGCATTTTACATTGCTGGCAAGGATGAGTATGATGAACTTGCTTGTGAGTTTTTAGTAACATCCCGGATTTGTTCTGCCAGTGCATGCATGTAAGCCTGTTGGCAGACCAAAATGGGATTAAATCAACTGGAAATAGATTTAAAAAGTTGTACATGTTTGATTTCTTACAACCGGTTTGTACCCTTGTACCAGTTTTGAACCCTAACTATGTTTGAAAAATCTTTTGCTTTAATCCTTACTTATTCCAGAGCTTGATCTGAACATGTTTTTGTCTGTCAAGGGAATTCTGGAAAACACAGACAAAGATAGGATCAAAACGCCTACAGGGTTAAAGCCTCCAACAGAGATTTGAACTCTGCTTTTGGTGAAATAGAGTGTGCCCGCTTCCTGCAATCCCCCATGATTAGCAGATGGAGTAATCTCCTTCGGGAAATGGGAAATAGAATGCATTACACTTCCATTTGTCAGAAGTTTGATTGATAAAATTAATTCGAAAGACCTTGTGAAATTGTTTAAAGAGTGATAAAGACTGTTTTATTAGCTAAAAGTTGTCACCCATGGCATGAAGAAACATAGGCATGGTCAAAAGTAGGTTCCTATGGTTGAATTGTTTATTACTCATTTTCCATGCTATCTGTATCACCCTTTTCCTTGCAACGAATCACCAATTATTCTCATATCCAAAACTGTTAATTAATCAAAAAGAAAAAAAAAAAAACTTGGGTCCAAATATAAATCTCTCCAAATGCTTCGGATGGAATGTTACAGCCGTGTCTCGGGATCAATAAACATAGCAGCACTTATCTGAAAATAGTAGTAGTCAATTTCCCATAAATTGGTCAGGTTCAGAGCAATTTCCCTATTCAAAGGGAACCAAGGCAACAAATCAGGAGTCAGTTGGCTAAGACTTTATGGCACATAGTTTAGTTTTCTTAAATGTAAAGGCTAAGCAGCCCTGCAGTGTCCTTCCATAGGCAGAGTCACAGAGATAGTAGAGAGGACAAGGAAGGGTGGGGACAAACTTCTTCTAAACTCTCCAAGTTAATAGGCTTGGTGCAAGTGCAACTGAAGCCAACAAAAAGGCCAATGGTTCAGCTAGGCAACTTCTTCATTCATAGCCCTTGAAAGACCTTAAATTAAATGACTACCCTTCTTATGAACCTGTGAGCTACATTGTAAGTTCAAATCTAGGTCACCACCAAATCAAAATGTCCATGTCGTTAGCGTGGCCAAGAAAATAGTCAATAGCCTGCAAGGACCATTTAACAAAAGATTCTGGACTGCTCAACCAATTTCCGGTTATTCATCTCATACAAGACAAACCAACCAATCTTGCATTGGACCATCTATGCCTAGATTGAAGAACTCATTTAAAAGGACGAATACAATAAAATTCCTTGTTTATAAAGCATCTGGAGGACCAATGATATATAAAATAAATGCACTCACAAGAAAAATAAATTAAAATGAGTTCAAAGGCTAAACATCTCTACCATGCATAATACAGAAATAAAGGGAAAAAATTTGGACCATGAGATAATCCAAGCTCCAGCATGTTAGTAGTGCTCTACTGGCCTTAACAAAATTCAGACCATCCAAAATAACATGCTATTCCCCTTCATGAATCAATTTCATAATCTAATATTCAAGCAAAGCAAGAAAATTCAACAACATTATTACATAATCAAACTTCCAAACAAAGCATGGAAATCTTCTTTAAAATATCAAAATAGGTCATAGCAATGACAGTAACAGTCCAGACAGCAAAAAATGTACATAAGAAATTGATATTGCAACTTATCTTTCAACAATGGCAGAGTGGCCTTGCCACCTAGAAGTCTGATCCAGCAAAAGAATTTACTGCCAAAATAGTCAAATGCTGGGTCATATTTTATCAGCTAGGTACTTTACGAGAGAGTTGACAGGCTTAGAAAAGTCAACATTTCCCGTTCCCTGGCTCCTAATTTTAATTCGAGCAAGGTAATCAGCTGCAATCCAAGCAAAACTCAACATCACGACAGGGTCAGCACCATCAGACTTCTGCAACTCTAACTTCTTCTCTACCCATTTAGGATGGTAAGTGACCTGGTACCATGCTGATGCCTTTCTTTCATACAATTCATTCCTCTCATCCTCATTAAGCTGCTCAATTTCCGAGTCCATACTCTCAAAAATTTGCCTGAATTCTTTCCTCAGGGCACCATAAGAATGACCGAGCTTCTCCTTCAAATCCCCTAACTTCCGACTGGTGTATTTGGGCATGGACCAGATGTGCCCAGTTACAACCTCTTCTTCCCTCTTAACTTTGTATTGTCCAAGAAGTCCAATCAACTGCCTGTCGTAGGAGCACTTTTTAACCCATGCATCATCAATGTAGTCAGCAGATCCTGTAACCTCAAGATCTGTATCATAATTGATGTCAGGAGAGTCAAGATTGATCTCGGAAGATTCAGAGAGATCTTCATCATATACATCTTTGATATGACGATATAGTCTTCCCAAAATTTTTCTTGATTTGTATGACTGGTACTCCTCTTTACCCATAAAATCCGGGTAAAGTTTTGGTTTTAAATTAGCAGGCATTGACACAATCTTCCCAGTTTTAGGAAAATCAACAGCTGTAGCTGCTAACTCTGCGAGATGTATACATTTCTCATCTAGAGCACCATATTCACTAAGGTCAGCATGAACCACATGCGCATTGCAAATAGTCCCCAGGTGCTCATTCACCATGTTTTTTGCAAAAAAATCTATTATGTCCTGTAGAGTATATGTAAAATAAAACAGTCAAGAGATTTTGTCTTTCATCTACTTGGAATTTAAAATAGTTCAGTCATCAGAATACAAATCATAAACTGATATATTTTACTCAGAAATATATCTACTTTATTCCAAAAATTTAACTCCACTTTCTCCCATTTCAAGATTTTGTCTTTTGCACACTTGGAATTCAAATTACAGTATTCATCATGACGCAAATCCAAAACTCACTTGTCCTGTTTTTGTGATATATTATACTGTAGAATTTATTTGTGTTATTGCCACATTTTTGCTCATTTCTCCCAACGGAAATTATAGTAACACAAAGATTTACAACAAAATAAACTATTTCATAAACAGTCAGTGCCTTCCTAATACATCAATACCTAACAACATAGTGCCATTTAAGTAATAAAGACTGAGCTGGTTATTCAACCACAAAAGAACAATAACATAGCAACATATAGTTATGTGCTCAACCATGTATGTCTTCAATTGCAACGTGCCTTTTGATACTAGCTTTCAAGCAGCATACTAGAAACCAATATTGTTTGTAGTAACAAATGGAGGATTTTAGTCAGGAATACTAGTACTTTGTATACTGTAAAGAAAGGAAATAAACGAAAAACAATTGTGGAAACCCAGAGGTTCATAAAAGTTCAGTGATAATAACCAAACACAACAAACGATTACCTTATGATTGACTTCGCGTTGGATCTCTTTAGTCTCACCAGGGTCATACTGCATGGGTGGCCAGCTCTTCTTCCCAGGGGGGATAAGAAGATCTTCCCATGTGACAAAATAAAGGTCCCCATCAAGATCACTTCCAGAAGCTTCATTTGTATGGGGTCTCTCACCCTTTTGAGGGAAGACCAGACAGTCATACAAATGGTGCAAACCAGGGGCATCCACTGCTTCTAGAATCCGTATATCTCCAGGGTGAAGACAAGGATTCTTAGCTATAACCACCAACCCTTGAATTACTTCAAAATTTTTCTTTGTTTCAGCAAACCTAGAGCCATGTTTCAGGAAGCAGTTTTCTACAGAAGGATTGGATACTTGGATAAAGCACTGACCTTGTTCAAGTACTCCTAGTTCATCCAAGACACCCATCAACCACCTTCCTGAGGGAACAAAAATCCTAGCTTTTTCCCTCAGACCGCAAAGCTGAGATGCTCTTACACAAGTCAAGATTCCTCGTAAATGAGGCTCTGTTTGAGGCTTGAAACCTGCACTCAGCATTATTGCTGCAGCATTCCCTTGCTCAGAACATGAAGAAGTGAGAACTTCAAATGCTACATCAGTGTCCACAAGGATTTTGTTTAACTTAGAAACCATCGTATTTTGCATTTCCCAAAATACTTCATCTGGCACATACTGTGTTGAAAGCAATGTAATAATTTGTCTATTCAGGAAGCCAGGCTGAAATCTTGTCCAAGAACAGATTTCCAATGTTGTATGGTCAGAGAAGAACTTATTCATACTGCACCGTAAAGAAAGACGGACCCCATCACCTTCTTCTGGCCAACAAGCCACGACCCCTTTACAACCAGCATATCTAATTTGATAAGCACAAGGAGGATTCAGGTCCAGCTTCAATTTCTGAGCAACTTCCTTTGCAAGATCAGGTGTGATCTTGCCAATCCCATCTGAGAACACATATCCATTCCTCTCTATATCAGGAAGGAAAGGGTTGACCTCTGTTGAAGGAACTTCCACTGTCGCATATGTTGATGAGAAGCACTGACCCATCCTGGCAGCACATTTAGCAATATTTCGGTTTGTAAACTTCCCCATCCACCTTAGAATTTGAAGCACACTTGTCTTTCCATCTTCAGCAAAAAACCATGCGGAACTGTCTCTCAATTGATTGGCTGAGAAAGCAAGGAAAGAGTATTTGCGACCACACAAGTAAAACCCATCTGTTAGAATAGACCTTACCCTTTTGAACACTCCCGTTTTCTGAGAAAAGAAGGTCGATGTCACATCCCTCACAATTGAAGCAGCATAGTAAGTGAGCACATTTGCATTGATTGTCTGCATGCCTTCATCCATAAATGTAACCCTTAAAAACCGATCAGCGACTTCTTTATATTTCCTGAGAACCCTATTAGAAAGCTCAACTTCTGGAAGAAGACAATGAGCTTTGGTTGGAGTAATAACCAATCTTCTGATTTCAACAATATCATCCAACTGCTTAGGGCTCTTAAAAAGTATAGGATTCCTCAGCAGCCAATCATGGACAGTTTTCAGCCTCTTATAAGCATCAAAAACTGGACGCCTATAGGAATAGATGTGCTTTAGCGCAGCCACATTGACCTCCCTTGGTTGGTCTCTCAGTAGGTTAAAGAAGTCCTCTGATAGCTGATGTTGATTGAATATGCCTTTGTGCATTACAGCATTCACCAAAAACATTATTTCAAAGGGAATCCCCTCCTTGTAATCGATACAATAAAAGGGATCTGACATGGACCTCCCAAAATCAGGTTCATCACTGATCCTAAGTGGCCATCTGACGTAGTCCATGGGTACCCTTTGTTCTCTGAGATAATCCAAGGCCTTCTTCAACTTTGCACCATGACGAGGGCGGATTACAACTCTGTATGTATTACACCGACCAATGGCCCCACTAGGGGTAAAATCTGTGGTCCTGATCCACTGATCATCATCATCCAACAGATCAAATGGAACTGATTCTTCAATCTCATCATCAGCAGTTCTATACCAGACCCGAGGTGAAGAAGCCAGCTGCAAGAACACTACTAAACCTGATGGCTCTGTGTATTGCTTAATCTCATTAATGTCTCTCACCAAGAACTCAACCTTAAAGTCACATTTTATCACCGCATACTCAGTTGTGCCTTTGAAAGAGAAGGCTGTATCTCTAGAGAAACAAAATTTGCAGGTGCCATCAAAAGGATCCACAAGAAAATCAACCCCAAAAGGAGGTCCTCTCCAGCCAACAAAGAACTCATCTCGGCTAACCATGCCTCCAATATCCAGGCAGACATCAGATAACTTAAAGGGCGTTGTATTCCTCCTCCTACGATTCAAGTAATATGGATTTTCAGGCCCCAAACTAACCTTCAAAAGCTGATTGTTGAAAACAAGCTCAGTACGACCTGCAGCATCTACAGCCCAAGTTGCTGTTAGAGGGGAGGCAAAATGAACAAATGCATGGGGCTCCACCTTCTTATAGTCATCTGTTCTTTGGATAACTGTACTGTCAAGAATCTCAAAGTTGGGATAGGACTCCGGTGGCGTCCATGAAGTCTTCAATCTACACCTCCAAACAACTCCAACTTCATTGTCAAAGTACTCCATGAGATCTTTGGCTGCAACATGTCTGCCAAATCCACCAACACTAACTTGAGTCACCACAGTGTCCTTTTCACTTCCTTGTGATTCCATATTCTTCAGAAAATCAACCACTTCAGATTAATACGCAGCAAATTCCTGAAACAAAACCCAACACAACATATTCATGAAAAACATGATGATTAGATAAGAACACACATTTGTAGGAATACATCCATATTTATTAATTAAAAATTCACATTTTAATTTTCTTTTTCACCTTCAACAACTAGTCAGAATAACATTAACATACTAAGCAAAAATACAGGGTAAATTTCTTTTATGTTATGGTTTACTTTATGACTACATGCCTTTTGAAGAAACACATTCTGACTACATGCCTGTTGAAAAGATAATAATGAAAAAAAATTAATAATTAGTACAAATACTACCCTGCATTCTCTTCTCAAAAGCATTTTCTCTAGGAGGAAAAATTACAGACATATCAATTTGCTATTAACAACCCATGGAATTAAAAACATCAATGTGCCTAGAAGTAATAAAAGAACCAAAAAAGAGGGTAAGTGGGCTTCAGAGTTCAGACCAGAAAATCTCTTAAATGTATCACTATCAAGTTGACCTGAGAAACAAAGTAAGCACAGCCATTTGGGTTTCACAGGTTAGAGCTTTGCACTTCCAGAACAGAAGAAACAGAATATAACATGACAATTGAACTTTGAAAAGCATATTCTTCAAGTTTTCAGAACACTTTGGAGGACTGTTCATAACAAAGAACAACGATTTACCTTTATTCTTAAGCTACTGTTAAAAATTAAAAATGAAATTGAAAAACTTCATCTTATAACTTTATAGACCTCATCTTCTGCTTTTACCCTTGAATTGCATTTATTCTTCAAGGATACACACTTAAATTTACAAAATATAACAATTGATGCAAAACAGAATTCATTTCAATTGTCACTTGTAGTATGATATTCAGCACAGTAATACAAATAGAAAGCTTGAATCTTTTTTCATTGTTTTCATTACAGAAAGCTTGAATCTTTAAAGAAACCATGACTCAAACAAACAACACAAAATCTCAGCTTCATTGTCAATTCTATTTCTATATATCAGAAAATTAAAATTCAATATGATTATCTTCTACTAATCACATTACATCAAAATAGCCAAAGAAAGGATCAAGTAATGACAGCCAATCAATCATTGACCAAAGAATACAAATCACAAAAGAAAAATATTCAAAATTAACATCATTTATAACAATAAAATTTTGCAATACCCAAATCCCATTTCCCATTTCCCATTTTTTCTTTTTTCTTATGAACCCTCCACTTTCTCAGCAACCAAACGAAATGATCATTGAAGATAAGAAACCAACGAAGTTAAACTTGAAAAAAACAAAGAAAAAACAAAATGGGTCGTAAGAAAAAGCTACTAACCTTGAGAGTTTTGCGTTGAGGCAACAAAAGAAGCAACCTTGAACAAGTTTGTAGAGCAAGAGAAAGAGAAAACAAACTTTGTGTGTGAGTTTAAGAAGAGAACTGAGAGTAAGAGTGAAAGACCCAAACTAAAATAAGTGTGCTTTTATCGTGATCTTTTCTAGTACTTCTCGAAGAAGTGGTTTGGGAGAGAGAGAGAACTTCTTGCTGTGTAAGTTACTTTTTTTTCCCGCTATTGCTTTTTCTGCCTATGCTTTTTTATTTCTTTCCTTATTCTTTTCCACCTGTGATTCCAGGTTCTGATCAATGGAGGTTTGAAAAATTTCCCACTTTCAGCAGTCCTTCTCCTTGAAGATGCCTTGTAGAGAGTGAAACCTCCCATTTCCACCATTAATTAGCTTAAAAAAGCATTTTTTAATTTTTTATTATATTTAATTAATTTTTTCATTTTAAATCAAATAAATATTTATAACTAATTAACCCAGCCTCTTTTTATATTCATATTATGATCATGACACGTAAATTAAAAATATCATGTATATATTTTAATAAATAACATTTTAATTAAAAGCTGAAGTTAATTTGATACAAAATAAAAATATAAAAATTTAAATAAAAAATTATTTAAATTTTATTTAATAATTTTGAAATTTTTTAAAATACTATTCTAAAGGAATATTTTTTTAATTTCAATTAATAGAATATGAAAGTACAAATACTATAATTTAAAATTTTTAATTAATAGTATTTGAAAGTACAAACAATATAATTTAAAAAAATTATAAATGCAATGTATGATGCTATCTTTATATAAATTAATTATTATAATGGAAGGAGTTTAAAAAATTACCAACTTTTGTTGATGGGCAGATCTTCTTGTACTTGATTTGACAATAAGCAATGAATGATTAAGCACAAAAACTTGGGTGCTAAGTTGATCTATTTTTGTATTTATTAAAAATTATAATTTTATTTATTAAAAGATTATAAAGTTATTTTTATATAATATTTAAAAGAATTATTAAATTATTTAAAAATTTTCAATAAAATTTTATTCTTTTAATACATTCAATCAAGATTTTATATTTTTATTTTAAATTAAATAAAATTTTTTATTATTTATTATTTATTAAAATTTCACTTATCATTTTTATATCACATGAAGATAATATGAAGAGTGAAAATATTATGTGTTTATATCATTTTATCATATCATTGTTTATTATAAAGTAAAATATCTTACTTTTAAGTTTTAATCAAAATTTTAAACGAATTTTTTAATTTTTAAAATAAACATTTCATCTCAAAAATATAAATATAATTAACAAAGACTATAAAAAGATTAAAATATATTTTCTTTCTTTGTTTATTTAAAAAAATATTATTGTATTTTTAAAAAATGAAAAAGAAATCCCTAGCTTGATGCTCATCGATCAGGGGTGCTCCCTTAAGGAGCCCAATCAAACTCCTCATTTGGAGAGGTTTTTTTTTTAATTAATAAAAAATTAATAAAACTATATAATTATAATTTTAAAAATTAATTAAAAGTAAAATTATTTTTTTTACACTTACCACATTATCAAATTGATAAAAACACTAACGGTTAGATTTACGTGTCTAAAAAAATATTTTTTAAAATAATGTGTTGATTTTAAAAATTAATAAATTTTTATATAATTTAAATCAAAATTTTAGAGTAAAAATATTTAACTTTTTATTATAATATATTAACATCATGTCACGTTAACATTTTAATTAACGTAATAAAAATAAAAATTTATTAAAAAAATTAAAATAAATCAATATTTTTTTAAATAATACTTAAAAGAAAATAGTGTTATAATATTTTAATACATAACTTAGTTGGCACGTCCAAAAAGATGAAAAGAGACATGCGATTTTTGCACTTTGCACAATTCAATGGCACAAAATTTCCATGAAACCATTAGTGACGACAGCAAAATGTCACCAATTATTATATGGATAATATTCTAATAGCGATTGCTCCCAAAAGTCTGACATTGTTAATTAAACAAGGAAGCCATGGTGGATTACCCTTGTTCCCTTACTTACTTCTTCGACTTTATAAACATTAAAAAAGAAAAAATTGTCACCAAAATTTAACAATTTATCTAGCTTGATTTTTTTAAATATTATGTTAATATTTTATATAATATTTTAAAAAATCTCTGAATTATTTAAAAAAATTAAAAAAAAATTTATTTTTTATTATGTTTAATTAAAATTTTATATTAATATTTTAAGTCAAATAAATTTCTATTATTCATTAAAAAAAATTTTAGTGTTGAAGTTGTTGATTTTTTTTTTTTTTTCGCCATTGCTTCTTTCACGGCATTTATAGTCAAAAAGCTAAGGTAGACAAGGACAGATAACAATAAACCTGCTTCAACATCTTGGAAATTTTACAAGTGAAAGGCAAAATGAAACCAAAGATACCAAAGAAAAATTCAAATCAATTTAATTAGGAAACAATTGCAAAGAAATTTAATCGAAATTTCCTATGTTTGTACCAATTTTTTTTTATATATAATTGCTCCATTATAAGGGCCATCTTAGGCTTGCTTAAAGAATCCACCCTTTTGAGCTTTTTGCCATGGCCGGTTGCCATCATCCCATTGTCCTTTTTCGCCTCTAATTCTTCCTCATTTGTTCTTCATTGTTCTAAACAACCCATTAGAGGTATTGAAGTTACTCTCATGGAGGCCAATCTTGATCTTTCAATGACTTATGATTCTTCAAACACCACTGTATTGCATACTGCTGCGTCACAAGGGCACACTGAAGTGGTGAATTTCCTCTTGGAAAAGGACAGCAGCGTGGCCGCAATAGCAAGCCGAAATGGGAAAACCGCCTTGCATTCGGCAGCAAAGAATGGGCATCTAGAGATAGTAAAGGCCCTTTTATCTAAAGAACCTGGAATCGCAACGAGAATTGACAAGAAGGGCCAGACAGCTTTACATATGGCGGTTAAAGGGCAGAACGTTGAGGTGGTAGATGAGCTGATAAAGTCGGATCCTTCTTTAATAAACATGGTTGATGCTAAGGGCAACACTGCTTTGCATATAGGAACTCGAAAGTGTCGGATTCAGGTAGTTAACTCATAGTGTCTTATTGCAAGTACTGAAATGGTTTTCGTTCTGGATATGCTTTAGAATAAGCCCTAAAACTTTAGTTCCTGATATGATGGGTTCTAAGTATTCCTTTGCAACAAATAACTAACCAAAAGTTGCTGGTAGAATACTAATTTTCTCATATAAAGTTGGCAAATTAAGTCTGTGACCCTGTCTAATCACCAATGCATTCTTTCAGATTGTTCAAAAGCTGCTAAACCACAGTGGAGATCACAAACTAGTCATCAACAAGTTTGGGGAAACGGCTCTTGACACTGCAGAGATATATAAGCTATCTGATATTGCAGGCATCTTAAGAAACCATGGAGTTCAGTGTGCCAAATTCATCGAGCCACAACCTACAAATTCGGCTCGAGAACTAAATAAAACTCCAAGTGATATAAGGAATGAGGTTCATCAACAGCTTCTGCGTACACGCCAAACAAGAAAACGAGTGCGAGATATTGCTAAGAAGCTTAACAGAATGGAAGTTCATGGTCTCAATAATGCAATCAACTCCACTACAGTGGTGGCGGTTCTCATTGCCACAATTGCATTCGCTGCCATTTTCAATATCGCAGGCCAATATGCTGACAGTCCTGAAGATATTACACCGTTTATGATTTTTCTTGTCTCCGACTCCGTTGCCCTCTTCATATCGTTGGGTGTTGTGTTAGTGCAAACCTCAGTTGCAGTTACAGGGAGACAGGCAAAGAAGCAGTTGATGGCAGTTATTAATAAGCTCCTGTGCTTGGCATGCGTGCTGGTTTCAGTTGCATTTCTTGGCCTTTCGTATATTGTAGTTGGAGAAGATGAGAGGTGGTTAGCTAATGTTGTTACTGGTATAGGGACAGTTATCATGGTATCAACACTGGGGACATTGTGCACCGTATTGAGGATTCAGAAGCTCGGGTCATCTGGAGGTCAGCAACCACCAGTAGATCATCATACACCGACTGACAAAGATATTCTGAATGATGAGGATTTTGAGATAATCGATGCAGTTTGAGCTTTGATGCGCCTCATATGGTTCTCCCCTCCCACCTGCAAGCTTTGTCACATGGTAAAATGATCATGCTGCTTTGTGTTATGACAGCTAGGTCAACGTCGGGTGTGCTCCGATGCATGTTTAGAGTTGATGTTTAAGTTTTATCTAGACACCTCATCTTGTTCCAATCTGTTAGAAAAATTTCATAATGATTTGTCTAATTTAATGATCTTTAGAACAGACAAAAGTATGTTCTCTTGTCTAATTGTTCTTTCTATATTTATTATATAAAAAATAAAAATTTATTTAAATTGTTTTAAATAATTAAAAATGTTAGTGAACGACAATTATCTACCTTTAACCGTAACTGTAAAAGGAGCCAAAAGCGCAACGGTCACACCGAGGGAAGGAAAAAAAGAAAGGGAAAAAAGAGAGCCAAAAAGGAACAAGAGCCGAAAGATATCCTCCAAGAAACAGAAAGTATATTCCCATTTTCTTCTACAACGAATATTCTCTAAACAACAAAAAAGAGACAATTCTCCGTCTTCTTTCTTCTTTATTATCTCTATAATAATATCAGTTTGGTCAGATTACAGAGAAAGAAGAAAAGGGTAATCGTGATCTTGATCAGGGTGAGCGCGGGGAGCATGAAGTTTTGGAAGAGTTTAAGCATATTGATCGAAGAAGCGTTGCCTGATTGGAGGGATAAGTTTTTGTCCTACAAGGATTTGAAGAAGCAGTTGAAGTTGATATACCCGAAAGATGGGAGCGAGAAGCAGGTTAGTAAACGGCCCAGGTTGGATTCGGCGGACGGTGGGGATGGTGGGTCTAAGGAGGAGAGCGAGGTCCCTAAGGAGGTGATGGATTTCGTTTTGTTGTTGGAAGATGAGATTGAGAAGTTTAATGCTTTTTTCATTGAAAAAGAAGAGGATTATGTTATCAAGTGGAGGGTAATTTCTTTTCTTTCCTTATTTTTTTTATTTATATGCAAAAGTGTTTGTTTTTTTGGATTGAATTTGGTGTTTTGGAAATTTTCGTGAGTTATTATGGGATTAGATTGTTGGTAAAGAAAAGGGTTTGCCTTGTTTGATTCTTATGTTGTTTAAAGAGGATCATATTGAAAC
The DNA here is from genome assembly GCF_053813885.1 of Theobroma cacao. NCBI lineage: Eukaryota > Viridiplantae > Streptophyta > Magnoliopsida > Malvales > Malvaceae > Theobroma > Theobroma cacao. The sequence goes on from NC_142647.1 coordinate 1,379,307, forward strand.
TTTGTGGTGAATTTATTGATGGGTTTGTTGAAGTTTTGTAGTTAATGAAGTAAAAAATGAATCTTTTCCCCCTTTTTTGTGCTAGTGTTTTCTTTATTGCGAAAATTCAGAAAGCTTTATTTATGGAATTCTCTGCTGAACTGCCTCCTTCATGGTGATGCCAATATGCCCTTCAAAAAAGTTGGCAGTTTTCTTAATGCCAGAAGAAAATGGGGGTGTAAGACAAATATGTTTTTGGTTCCTTTGGAATGTTGCTTTTGAGTCTTTAACCGATTAAGATTCCCTCACACTCTGGAGTTCATTGATGTTTGAGTCTCTGAGGTCCACATCATTTCTGCCTTTTGCCTTTTGGGAAATGTGGATGTTTTTGTTTTTTCTATAATTTTTGTTCTTCTTCTCACATGATTGATGGTAAAGGTATCCATCCCCTTCTGTTGAAAGTTTTGAACTATCTTCTTTGTGTTTTTTCTCCATGTTTTTTTGCATTGCTTTTTGTGCAACGTGTTTATTGCTCTGAATTGTATGTATTTTCCTTGTGACTTGTATGCAGGAACTGCAAGATAGAGCAGCGAAGGCCAAAGTATCAAAGGGGGAGTTAATGAAAGTGGGGAGGGAGATAGTAGATTTTCATGGAGAGATGGTTTTGTTGGAGAATTACAGTGCACTTAACTATACAGGTACTAATCTACTTTTCACGGTTTTATGTATGCCCATTTTATTAGTGACTGACTGAAATAAGCACGGCCAAAAGCCCAAAACTAATTCATGTTCTGATCTCAGTGATACTTTTATGTTTTTCACAAATTTTGAGAATGTTATTTGTGGCATTGTTAAAGTTTTGTCAGCAATTAGCAGTTTTTGTGCGATGCTAATATTAGCTATGCAGATGTAAAAATAGACAGACTTGATGGCTTATATGGTCTAATAGAAAGATATGATGTCCTTGTAGCTAGGTCGATTTAGTTGCTGTCTCTTGTGTTCAGTTCATTTCTCTATTGGGTGACTTGATCTCTTAAGTGTTCATATGAACAGAGTACTCGAATTGGAAAGTGGAAAATTTTGTTTAAAAGAACTTTGCACGAAGTTCATTCAATAAAACTTGAATGCTTATGTCTTATCTTGACCTTTTCAAAAAGATTTGGAATATATTAATAATCATACTACTCATCTTTTCTAGTTCCTTAACAATACATATTTAACAAACAGGAGGAGAGAGGTTGATACAGCAAAGTTGTTAGTAGACTGTGTTCTTCTGGGTTGTGTGAATGTAAATTCTTGGCGCCAAGTGGATGATTTGAAGTTTTAACTGAGTCCTTACATCATGTTTACAGATTTGAAAACTAGAAAGTTTTTAACCTATATGTTGTGCACAGGACTAGTGAAGATAATAAAGAAATATGACAAGCGAAGTGGTGCTCTTGTTCGCTTGCCCTTCATTCGAAAGGTCTTGCAACAACCATTCTACAGGACTGATGTTCTTAACCAGCTTGTGAAGGAGTGTGAGATGGTGCTTGATCATCTTTTCTCCATGAATGAACCATCAGCCTCGCCGGAAGCAACTGACGAGAAAGTAACCAGTGAGAAAGAATGTGAATCCAAAACTTCTACCAGAAGTACTGAAAGGCTGCTCAAAGTTCCAAAAGAACTTGCGGAAATTAAGAATATGAAGAGCATGTATATGAAGCTTACTTTGTCAGCACTACATGTTTTGAAAGAGATCCGGAGTGGAAGCTCAACTGTGAGCATGTTCTCATTGCCACCTTTGCAAAATCATGCATTAGAGGAATGGAAGAAAATTCCTGTGTTAGAACAGGCAGCCAAATAGGTTTCTCACCTTGTTGCTATGAGGGGGGTCCGACTTGGAACAACTTCTCCCTCTTTCGCTTTCCCTCATCATTTTCATTTTCCTTTGTTTTCATTCTTGTGTTTTACACGTATACTTCTGCTAGAAACTGACCACGCTTTTGTATCCTATATCCAATTCTCATTGGAACTTGTTTGACTTTTTTCTGTAGATAATTTTAAAGACGGTGAACATCTGGTTTTGATCTTTCATGTATAGTGATCATATTTTAGTGTGAAACATGTTTGGTTGCAGTTACACCTTTAAATTACTAAAGTTCCTCATTTATCTGTTCTTTGCACGAAACCATCAGTTCTTGTTAGGGTCCTTTGCCGCCGGGTTGCTTGGCTAAGCAGTGGTATTCTGTTTCACTCTGTGCAAATTGTATGATTTCATCAGAGAGGTGTTCAGATGCTGGGTGTTCTTTAAATTTTTGCCTTAACCTTTCTGATCTCTGCGTCATCATCTGTAGGTGTTGTTAATGGAGGCGATACCAACATGTTTTGCTTCCTACATCAATATAGGTTTCATTGTCAGGATCATCAATGTATCGTTAGGAGAAGACATCAATCGAGTAATGTTTTGTAAGAAATTTAACTAACGCATGTACAGCGCCTGTAGCTCAGTGGATAGAGCGTCTGTTTCCTAAGCAGAAAGTCGTAGGTTCGACCCCTACCTGGCGCGGTGTTAAAGCTTTTTGAACCACAACTTACAACTTTCTCACTCTCCCTACCTAAGCTCAAAGGTAGATACCCCATAAATTTTATCTCCTTGATTTTTTTTACCCCATGAATTCCATCTTCTTGAGTTTTTTACTTCTAATTCCTCTGGGAACAAACTCTTAATTGTAAAGGATCCAAAGCATCCAATGCACTTTACATGAATGACCCAGCAATAATAAATCCATTTGCAACTTAGGTATAGAAGTTTGCTGTGAGCCTGTGACTTTGATGCATACACATGAACCTTTAAAACCCCAATCAAGCTCTTCAAAGTTTCAAGGACTAAATCTTTCTGCACCAAAAATGTCTATAATAGCGGAAGCACCCGGTTACTTTCAGGTCTTTTCAGATGGTTGTGTGAAACGCTTTGCACCTGAAATAGCTCCTGCCTCTCAAGAATCATCTGGTGGATACAAGTCTAAGGATGTGATCCTCGACCCGTCAAAACCGATAACTGGGAGGATTTTCCTTCCTGATATCCCAGGGTCCTGCACCTCGCTTCCAGTTCTTGTTTATTTTCATGGCGGTGGGTTTTGCATTGGCTCAACCACTTGGCTTGGCTACCATCATTTCCTTGGAGATTTCTCTGCTGCGTCACAATCCATTGTACTTTCTATCGATTACCGTCTGGCACCAGAACACCGTCTCCCTATAGCTTATGATGATTGTTACAGCTCCCTGGAATGGCTATGTAGCCAAGTTACTAGTGAACCATGGTTCAAGCTAGCTGATCTTTCCCGTGTATTTCTCTCTGGAGACAGTGCTGGAGGGAACATTGTGCATCAGGTTGCCATCAGAGCTATGAGGAACAAAGCTTTACATGTTAAGATTAAAGGGTTATTGATGATACATCCTTATTTTGGCAGTGAAGAAAGGACTGACAGAGAGAGGGCCGATGGTGCAGCTGGCGATGTGGCAATGAATGATATGTTTTGGAGACTGAGCATACCTGATTGGTCAAACCGTGATTATTTCGGATGTAACTTTGAGAAGCAAGTGGTGTCTGAAGCCGAATGGAGCGAGTTCCCCGCGGTGGTGGTTTATGTGGCTGGCTTGGATTTCTTGAAGGAAAGGGGAGTAATGTACGCTGAGTTTTTGCAGAGGAAAGGAGTGAAAAAGCTGAAACTTGTGGAAGCAGAGCGGGAGTCTCATGTCTTTCATGTTTTCTATCCTGAATCTGAGGCAACTCGTTTGCTCCAGCGACAGATGAGCGAGTTCATGAAGGACAATTAACTTCCTGGCAGATTAATGCTGCTAGCTTCCGAATAAACCAGAAGAACTGAAGCATATTTATAGAATGGTAATGCTCATAACCTGTTATTAAACTTGTCTACCTCAAAGTTTAAATGGGCATGAGAAGGGTTGAGCAAACATCAAATTCTGCAAAGATTAACCTGAGTCAATTTAATGTTTGGTGGTTCATATACAGGCAGCCCCCATTGCATGACTTCCTAAGTATATATACATATTAAATCATCTTGCTCTAAACCTCTGAAGGCAGTCTAGGCTCTAGGGCCACCGCTGACTTCTGAATTTGGAATTCAGTTCCAAACTTCAGCACAATCAAGGCAATCCTATTCATCATCGGTGCTCATAAAACCCCCAATGAAGCCAGCACCATTGCAGTTTCCACACAACATCTGCTTTTTGCCCCTACCAAAAGAACAATAGACTAGCAAGTTTATTCAAGGATGTGAAAAGCTCGATAGTGAGAAAAATGAAAGACCCCTTATGTTTTTTTCCTTTACACTTCTCTCATTCTTGGTTCAAATTAAGATGGAGAGTTCAGCCCGATGCGACTGTTTATAACAGAGGATGGAAAAATATACCCACAAAGCCAGCAGGAGTCACCGGCTTTAAATTGTCCATTGAAGAAATCAACAGAGTTCACTCCACTGCCTTGGCATTGAGAGCACAGAACTGCGCCTGGATTTAACAGGAAAACACATTGTCACTACACTGCCCTGATGCAAGGATTGCTCACATAATTATCTGTTCTGTACCATTGCTTTTTTGCAGAAAAATTTTGGGAAGGCTCGATTGATCATACTCAGAACTAACCAATCAAACTAAGTAAGTAACTATTAGAAGAGATACCATCAAATCTGGTTGAAAGGAAAGGGAATATAGACAGTTATCAGAATCTGAACAGTGCCTAAACTTTAAATGTCAGTTAGCTTACCATTTCCATCGCAATCAGCACAGATCACACTATTCGGTTTGGTGTTTCGGTTCCTTGGGGTAGCCTATTAGCAACCAAAAAGCAGTCAGATGCATGTAGATCCATGCAACAGAAACCGAATCAAATGTCAGCATTACAACTTTATGCAGAGGTGGTAAAGCTCTGACCTTGGCTTTAACGGGGAGAAATTTGGCGATGGAGCTGTCTTGAAACGCACCATGGTTAGAAAAAGCCTTGTGATTGTAAGTCGCAGCATGGGATATTGTCCCTGCATGAGTAAACATCAGTCAGGAATCATGGCCGCTGTGTTGCATAGAAGATGAGAGAGAGAGGGAGGAAGAGAGAAATACGTGGCTTTTGAGTGGATATGAAGGCAAGTGAATGCGCTGCCGAGCATGAAGCAGAGGCCATTTGGGGAGAGAGATTAGAGTTCTGTTCTGACGAGCATTGGCCACTTCCTTTGCGCTGCAAAAATGGTTGGCAATCAAGGGCAAACCGGATTAGATATTTAGATTGTAAACGTCCAAAGTCAAGTTTTCCTTCAAGCCAGCCCACCATTGTTTGGGCTTGCTAATTGGGATGGGCTTTTATGGGCTGCTTTCATTACTTTCCATGTATTATTAATAAAAAAGATAAATTACCCTCACTCTTAATTTTTAGTTATAATTTCATATAACTTCATTAGTTTTCAAAATAGATAATTTACTCTACAAGAACTTTTTTTACTATACAAAAGTCCAGTCATTAGTTCACTATTAATATTTTCATTAGTTTGATAACATGACAATATTAAAAATATAATTTTACTTTTCATTAATTTTAAAAATTATTATATTATATAAATTATAATTTTTTTATTTTTAATATTTTTTATTAAAAAACCCTCTTCGATTGTTCCACAAGGAGCATAGATCGAGTGCTCCTTGGAGAGCACCGAACTTGGTGGTCTCGGGAGTATCAAATTTGGTGCTTAATGAGAAATCTAGTTGGATTTGAGTCAAATTCCGCTATGGGTGGCCAATTATGGTACGAAACATTACCTATCGAACTAAAAAAAAGTTAAAAAAGGAGGACACTTTAGATATTTTAATTTAAATATTATCGTTGTTTTGGGACGAAGTATCTATTTTATAAATTAGTGAATTTATGTGTAATTATATTTAAAAATTAAAAGTAATAAAGTATTTTACCCTAATAAAAAATAACAAAATATCATTTTAAAATAGGATAAATTCCATTTTTAACTTTGTGAATATCTTTTTTCTCGATTAACATCTTGTAAATAATTTATGTTTTTATAAAAAAATTAAGCAGTTAACTTTATATAGTAAAATTAAAAAAATTCTATAAATGGTATCAAATAAGTTATTTTTTAAATAAACAATATTTTGATCATTTTATTAGATTAGATAAAATTAATAACTTAAACTTTTATAGCAACAAAGTTTATTCATAATGTGCTAACTGATAAAAAAAATATCTATAATGTGTTAATTGTGAAAACAATAAAATTACAAAGTGTCGATATAGGCAGAGTTTACTCTTTAAACTACGTAAATAGAAGAAAATTTTTCTTTTTTTTAAATAATTAAATTTACATTTATCTAAAAAAAGCATATAAACCAGCTACAAAATTATGTATGGCAAGCAGTTACAAAATAAAATAAAAGATAAATATTAGGAGAAATTTTCAATTACAATATATATATTTCAAGCTTTTTTTTAATTAATTGAATTTTTAATATTTATTGGCCATTTGACTGCTATTGTTGGACTTATTTTTAATAGTTTTAATATTTACTCACGTAAAATGGCAAAAAAAAAAGAAAAACAATTTGGGCGAATTGGGCTGGGGTCAGGCCCTGGCGTCATGTCTCATTCCACACAGCCAGCAGGGGTCCAGCTGCAGAGCAGCGGAAGATGGTAATTAATGAGAAGAAGCAAGGGGTTTTTGGGAAATAAGCAAAAATTTCCTCTGTTTATAAGGATCACTCGTCAAAGTCGGAAACCCTATCTCTCTCTCTCTCTCTTCGAAACTCTGCACTCTCAAATCTAATTTTTAAGTTTTTAAGAGCTAACCTGTTTCCTTTGCAGACTCTCTCCAAACCCTAACCCTAGAATTCCCTTTCCCCTTCCCCCCCTCCCCCACAATTTCTACCTCTTTCGATTACTTTCTCAGGTAAATCTCCTAAATCTATCTCTGTTTGAAACCCTAATTGTGTTTAGTTGCAGTTGGATGTTGCTTTTTTTGCTAAAACCCTAACGTTTGTTATTTGATTGGGATTTGTAGAAAAATGGGAGAAACAAGGGACAACGATGCCTACGAGGAAGAGCTTCTCGACTACGAGGAAGAAGAAGAGAAAGCCCCCGACTCTGTCACTGCTAAAGTCAATGGCGAGTCCGCGAAGAAGTGAGTTTTAGGTTTCTTTTTTGTTTGAAATGATGTTATTTTACTTTTGTGTATGATGGTAAATAATTCTTGGGGAAAGATATTCGTTCTAATTTTGTCATTTCTTTGTCTTTGTAGGGGCTATGTTGGAATTCACAGTTCAGGATTCAGAGACTTCCTTTTGAAGCCAGAGCTTCTTCGGGCCATTGTCGACTCTGGATTTGAGCACCCTTCCGAAGGCAAATTTCTGACTCTCCTTCCCTTTTTTATATTTGTGAACCTATATGTACAGTTCTAATCTTGAAAGTCAAAATTTTAAATTGAACTTCATAGATGGCTGGTTCTTTAGCAGTTCATTATGTTATCATTTGCCATTCTTGGGAGTTTGTATGGAGAATGTTTGGTTTTGATAATGTACCCTCCTCTTTTTTGTATGTTCAATGCGAATCTTTTGTTTGGTCTAAAATTTTGTTTGATGCATTGGCTTTGCAGGTAATATACCACTATCATACTATTGATTTGGAGCAGTATTATGGTTTGGTTAAAGTTTCAATTAAAAGGATCACGGAGGTTAATATTTTACTTACCACGGGTTCCTTGGATGCAATTTTCTTTGGTTCTTCATCAGTGCAACATGAATGCATTCCCCAAGCCATATTGGGCATGGATGTCATTTGCCAAGCTAAATCAGGCATGGGGAAGACTGCAGTTTTTGTTCTATCATCATTACAGCAAATTGAACCAAGCCCAGGACAAGTTATTGCGCTTGTTTTATGCCATACGAGGGAGTTGGCTTACCAGGTAAGAACAAATTCTGCATCTTTTCTCAGAAGCTTTCTGGTCATAAATTTCCCTTTGCATTCTTGAAGTTATATGATAGATGTCATCTCATTTTATTCGCCCCCATAACTTGTAGATTTGTCATGAGTTCGAGAGGTTCAGCACTTACCTTCCTGATATCAAGGTTGCTGTCTTTTATGGTGGTGTCAACATCAAAGTTCACAAAGATCTACTGAAAAATGAATGCCCCCACATTGTTGTTGGTACACCTGGAAGGATATTGGCTTTGGCGAGAGACAAGGACCTTTCTTTGAAGAATGTGAGGCATTTCATTCTTGATGAATGTGACAAGATGCTTGAATCACTTGGTATGGTTTTCTTCACCTGAAGCTGGACAAGTATATAAGTTTTTTAATTGTTTGTTTACTTCTGCTATTCCAACTGGTATTGATTCTTCTACTTATCTTCTGCAGACATGAGGAGAGATGTGCAGGAGATTTTCAAGATGACCCCTCATGATAAGCAAGTTATGATGTTTTCTGCCACACTCAGCAAAGAAATTCGCCCGGTTTGCAAGAAATTTATGCAAGATGTAATGTTCCATGGCCAATACTGCTTGAATTTAGAAGTATCTTTTTAATTAATGCCCAGCTTTCTCCGAGAGTTTTGTAAAATTTTACATCTGATGGGTCCATCACCGTATACTTGCCATTGGTGTTGCTTGGACGCAGTGGCTTCAGCTAGTCATTTATGGTTTATGCAGATTGAATGGGGAAGGTTAGTGGTGAATTGATAGGCTAGCAGTGTTAGGTTTTGAAGTAGTTGATCTGTGTCAACTGATTCTTTCTTAGGCTTAATTTTTTGTTTTTTTTTATTTTTTTTTATTTAGGCTATGGGTATGGGCTTGGAGTGGGGGGAATAAGAAGGGTTGGGTGTTTCCTTGTTTGGGGTGCGATGTCTGTCATGTAATAGAATCTGTGTGTTTGAGGGGGCATAGCACTTGCTTGCTGTGACTAAATAACGAATCTGCAAGGAAGCAAGGCAGATGGACCAGGATCTCAATTCAAGGATGTGCATCCATAATTCATTTCGTACTGGATTCCCTTTGCTTCAGGAAGCTCCCTAATATGATTTACTGTGACATTTGTTCCTTTCAGCCAATGGAAATTTATGTTGATGACGAGGCCAAGTTGACCCTTCATGGTCTTGTGCAGGTATGTTCTAAGAAGCCAGCTAACCCTCCCCTCGTTTTTTCTTCCTTTTTAGAAGACTATTTGAGATATATTTCACCAAAATGATCCCAATGACAGCACTACATCAAACTGAGTGAGCTGGAGAAAAACCGCAAGTTGAATGACCTCCTTGATGCATTGGACTTCAACCAAGTTGTTATCTTTGTCAAAAGTGTGAACCGAGCAGCTGAGTTGAACAAGTTACTTGTGGAGTGTAATTTTCCCTCTATATGTATTCACTCTGGCATGTCCCAGGAAGAAAGGTTTGTACCTGTCATGCATCATTCATTCTTCTTACACTATCCTTTTTATTCCTTTGAAAGACTTTTGGTTTACATAGATTATTGTAAAAGAATGGAAGGACCTGTATTTTTTTCAAGGATCCCTATCAAGGTTTTTAAGGCAGTGTTTTTGTCATGTTGTCTTAATGCACCAAGAATGGTAGTTGGGTGGGTTGTTTAATTTTGCTACTGTAGATACTGTGGTTTATGCAGTCACAACCATGGAATACTGTAATATGATTTGGTCAAGTTGGGTTATGCAACATGGTCATGTTTTGTCATATTTACTCTTGTAAAGAGTGATTTAAAACACATGGGAAAGATTCATAGAAAATATTGCCCCTTTTTACTTGATTATTGGTTTTTGAGTTTACTAAGTAGTAATAATATGTTTCCTGTGATCTCAGATTTACATCTCTTATTTTAGGGTTTGGCTTGTGTGTTTTATGTCGACTTTATGAGAAACTCTTTCCTTGCTATTTTTTGGTAGTTCGGGTTCCTTTTTTTGGTTTAGTAGCTTTCCTTGGTAAAATATGATAATATGATTTGGCTTTTTTCAATTAGCTTTGGTGCATAAAATAAGTACCCAACCTTACCCTTTGTTTTAATGGTATTTGACGCTTTGTAGGTTGACTCGCTACAAGGGTTTCAAGGAGGGGCATAAAAGGATTCTTGTGGCCACTGATTTAGTTGGTAGGGGAATAGACATTGAACGTGTTAATATCGTCATCAACTATGACATGCCAGATTCTGCCGATACATACCTGCACAGGGTAGGTTTTGTTTCCACTGCGTTATCAAACTAGTCTTGCTTCTGTCCTATACATATGAACTATCTGACTGATTTTGTTTCTTTGGTTTATTGGCAGGTTGGTAGAGCTGGTAGGTTTGGCACCAAGGGTCTTGCAATTACATTTGTGTCATCTGCTTCAGATTCTGATGTGCTCAATCAGGTTTGTATATAGATCTTTGGAACATTGTTTTTTTTTTTCCCCATGATATGATCCTCTAATCAAGATTGTCCAATCCATTGCAGGTCCAGGAGAGGTTTGAGGTAGATATAAAGGAGCTTCCTGAGCAGATTGATACATCTACATACAGTATGTTTATTCTTAAGTTTTTCATCTGCTTTTGATATAACTTTAGTAGAACATTATATTCTTGTGAATAATTGGCCAGAGTTGCAAAAGTATTATTGGGGATGAGATAGTTGTTTTCTCCTCCATCCTGCTTCCTTATAATTCTTTTTTCTTTTGTTAGATGTGTGGTCTGAACCTTCAATTTGTGCCTTTCTTAAATTCTTATGATTGATATGTGGATAACCAAGTTTCCTAATGCTTAAAAATGTTGTTATATGTAGTGCCATCATAATGGAGGTTCAGTCAGCAATAGCAGAGGTCTGGAGCCCAAATGATGAAGCAATATGTGTGATTGGTGGAGGCCATGTGTATTTGTTTTAGACTAATGTGGGAATATGCTTAAATCAGTTTGGAGGGGGAGCAGATGCACTACCATGTGGTTTTGGACTGCTTCTTATGAGTATTTTAGGCATTTAAAGAACTCTCAAGTGGGATTTAGCTAATATCATCATCAATAGGGAAATTTTCCCACTTAGGACAAATTTTTTTTTCACTATTTGATAGAGTTGCATGTTATATTATCTGTTATTAATTCGGAGCATAACCTCTTAAATCCGGTTTTTTGGTATATTTGAGTTGCGATTTAGGGTGGAATTAGTTTTGTGGCTGTTAATCTTGCTTATTCATCATGGTAATTGTGTAGTAACTTTGTGTCTTATTGTTAATTACTTTAGTGAAGTCTTTGGTAAATCCTATCGGGATTATCAATTTATCTAATGTTAACGTTGCAGGTGCAAGGAGAGCTCGTTTAGCTAATGGGGGTTTGCTTGTGAGTAAAGGAAAGTAATTTTATTACCTTATAAACGGTGAGGTCACATGGTTCGTGTCTTAAGCTGCCAAGTATCTGCCCAAAAACTTGTTTGCAAGGGAAACGGGTTGTTATGGTTAAATTTATCTATTGAATTGATTAACTTTCTAGGAAAGTCGACTGATGAATGACCGATTTAATTAATTTAATCGATTATTTACTTGTGTCCCTTTTATTAATGAATGAATTTATTATTCACTCATATCTTGTTCATTACTGAACGACCGATTTAATCAATTGATTATATTCACTTGTGCACACTTGTGTCCTGTTGATTAATGGATGAACTTATTATTTACTCATATTTTGTCGATTAATGAATAAACGATATAATCAATTTAATTGATTATTCATGTGTGCATTTTCGATTAAATGAATGGATGACCGATTTAATCAATTTAACTGAGTATTCACTCGTTCGTACTTACGGGGCCGTACAGGGCTTGCGTTGAAGAGAGCAACAGGGGCTTGAGTTGAAAAAACCATTAATGGTAAGATGGAAGGAAAGAGAGACAAGTTTAAACCAACCAACAAAGAAGAAGATTAGAGAGAAGCTTACTGGTGGCGTTGGGAACCCAGGTGCAGATGGAAGGAGAGAGATGGAGAACAATAGACGGGAAAGTGCATGAAGGAGACAGAGGGAGGAGAGGGTGGTGGGTGAAGGGTAAAAATATATTTTACTGTGTGAGAGTTGTCAATTTCCCCTGAGCTTTGAGGTCCACACAGCTTAAAATTTGCCCACAAAATATACCAAAGCATCATCTTGACACTTAAAACCATTAATTGGTTTCTCATGTGTATTGCCATACAACTTGGCACCTTAACAAAAGCACATAATTTTCCTTCTGAACTTGTCAAATGAAACAAGTTAGTCGGTTTGAGATTCCTTTTTTAATTCCATATCAATAATTGATAAATTGTATATAGTTTTTACATGAACAAGTGCAACTAGTGTTTGAATCCTTCATCCATGCAAGCAATGTACAACTATTGAAGTCCATTTTAGGTATAACTTATTTAATTCTAGGCTCACCCTTTTTAGTTATTTCACCCTTTTTATGGCCTAAATACCAAAGATATAAATGTTTTTGCCTAATTAATAACCAAAAGGATGTCTTTTCTAGTAATGGTAATTAATCACCATTTAATAATTTTGTTCATATATGCTAAAACACTACACAAGTTTTATGACATGGTCAAACCTTTTGTGTATATATATAGTAGATGCAAGGTCACCAGGGTATATCACAGTCTCAAAGCAAAAGTCTTGTTCATTCTTCTTGGATGATCCTTGGTTTCCCATAGAGATAATGGTGACAACTTCTCTCAATGAGAAACAGTATTATTTCTCTTTGGCTTTTGATAGACAAGTAGTTCAGCATGTATAATGAGTTCATTCTCTTGAAATTGTAGGGAGTGCTCATCATTTTGCTCATCCTTTGCATTGGTTCATCTAATTTGGGCATTGGACATGGTCAACATACTCTCAATGTTCTCAAGTTTGGTGCTGTTGGAGATGGCAAGACAGATGATTCCCATGTAAATCTTTGTCCACCATCTTTTGACCTCCTTTTTGGTGTTTTGTTTGACTCTGTGTATTTGTGTTTTCTTTATAGGCATTTTTGAAAGCATGGCAAGCTTTATGTGGAGCAAGGGGAAGAACATCAACCCTTGTAATACCAGCATCAAAAACCTTTCTAGTATCTCACGTGCAATTCCTTGGTCCTTGCAGTTCAAGCAGCGTACATGTTCAGGTAAAAACCTTGTACTTTTCAGAGATTTGCACTCGATGCGAGAGGTATTGTTCATTTTGATTCGAAAATCTTATAATTTTGTTCACAAAAACGCTTATCAAGTATAAATTTAAACGATATAATACAAATTTTCAACATCAAATTGAGTACATTTCTATCAAGCCAAACACGTTATATATTAAGGTTTAAAAAGTGACTCTTATATCACGCATTTTATATAACACTTAGTTTTTACACTTTCGATTAGTGATTGCTATAACACTAACTATAGAAACCCTCATCCAACTAACAAGGTATTATTACATTTTAATCTAAAAAATTTCACGATTTTTTAATTTTCTTAACAAAAAAAATCTCACATTTTATTTTCATAAAAGATGCTTTATAAATGTAAGGCATGACATGTACTCATGAAATGAGTTCCATAAATATGTAAAGCAACAGATATAATACCAAACTAAGAATCCAAGTTATCTAATTAATGGTTATTCTTTAATTAGAATACATATAAATTTTGTTAACTTAATTATGATATATTTAATTTATACAACTCACATACTATATATTAGACATCCCATTACTTCATCTATGCAAAATTTTTTTGAGTTAACAGGTGCTTATAATTTTAAGCATGGGTTAAAAATAATTGAATTACTATGTGAAAAAGTTTGTACATTTAATATACTATTTTCATTAAATACAAGAGGATACTATGCAATAATTAATTACAAGTTTCTTGATTTAAATATCACTAAATATTTATTAATATTTTCCTTTTTTTTACGACAAAATCTTAAATTTTGACATGTTTTCGTATTTGTAATGTCACGATAAAAAAATATTATTATTAATTAATCCTTTTATAAGGACTGGTTCATGAAGCTGCTACTAATTTTTTCGACCATGGCCATAGCTATTAGCTACCATGTTAATTGGAATACGTTGCACAATCATATGGACCAGATAACATTCTATTTCGCCAGGTTCTGGGGAAAATTGTTGCCCCCGAAGCTAATGCATGGAGCGGATGTAATTATGATTGCTGGCTATGCTTCATGGGAGTGCATGGTCTTGTCATTGATGGTTCAGGACAAATTGATGGCAATGGCGAAACTTGGTGGAACAAGGTTAATCCATTCATTACACAGTCTTGCATTATATTTTATATAGTAAACTTTTGATTTGACTGACGAGATTACCATTCCATTTTCAGCCTCCGAGTTGCAGAAGACCCACGGTGATTGCCTTCTTTTGACGACAGAGGTATGCAGACAAAATGGATTCAAGTTAACAGTTAACAAGTTTCCTTGCTGATGTTTTCAGGCTCTACACTTCCACGTCTGTCATAACCTTAAACTGAGTGGACTGACGCACCTGGATAGCCCGAACAATCACATCACTATACACAGTTGTAATGGGGTATCTATATCAAATCTTCGCATAACTGCACCTGCCGATAGTCCTAACACCGATGGAATTGATATTGCGGGATCTACCCAAGTTCAAATATCTGGCTCTTTCATAGGAACTGGTATGTTGGGTCTTGATCCTAGCCCTTTCTCTTTTAAGTGTTAATAACTATAGCTGGTATTATCTGCAATGAACTAATTTGCGTGCCCTCTCTGAAATTGATTAAAGGGGATGACTGCATTGCTATAAAGGGTGGCTGTTCTAACATCAATATTACTAAAGTTACATGCGGACCAGGTCACGGAATCAGGTTTCTCAGATTCTTTTTTTTTTTTTTTATGTTTTTAGTTTTTGAAGAAAGAGAAAGATCTTACGTGTGACCTGCAAAATATTTGTAGCATTGGAAGTCTAGGACAAGGAGGAGCTCATGAGCAAGTGGAGCATGTGCATGTGAGAGATTGTACTTTCAATGGGACTCAGAATGGAGCAAGAATCAAGACAATACCGGTAAACGTATTGGCATGTTTGCCAAAAGAAACAAAATTTCATGTGTAATTGATCACGCTTTTGAAAAGATCACTTTCATTGAACACCTTCTGGTTTTTGACAGGGAGGATCAGGGTTTGCAAGGCAGATTTCTTTTGAACAGATTACACTAATAGCATCTGGAAATCCGATCTATATAGACCAATATTATTGCAATGGCAAAGCTAACCGTTGCCCAGATGTGGTATAGTATATAACTTGTTGTTTAGAGCAATACCTTTTGCTAAGCTGATTCAAATCAAAACTGATGGATGTTTTCCCCATGGCATAGGGAAAAGCAACAGCTGTTAGTGGTGTTGCGTACATAGGATTTCATGGAACTTCTGCAAATGATGAAGCGATTAATTTGGATTGTAGTAATCGAGGCTGTACCGGCATCACCATAGAGAATGTAAACATTACCTCTTCTGTGCAAGGACAGCCGCTTCAAGCCATTTGCAATAATGCACATGGAAGAGCTATCTCAACTGTACCTGTCGTCTCCTGCCTGTTACCTTGATACAATATTTATGTATAGGCAAGTTGGTTCTCCTTTTTGATAACAGAAGAAATCTTTATCATTGATTTGAGAAGCCTATGGCAAGAATGTCTCAGCTGTTAAAAGGCTTTGAAGTAGTGAAAGTTGGTCATCATGGTTCTTTTTACATTTCTATTTAAGTAATTGCCTGAGAGTTACTTAAATTAAAAAAAAAAAAGCTTGAGAATTACCCTTTATGGCTTTTTTTATGCTATGAACTGCATTTAAGTTTACTGTAATGTTGATGTCTATCCCTCATACAGAGAAAAACAAAGCAGTTCCTTCCAAGAATAGATTAAAGTTAAAAATGGTTAATGGATGTTCATTTTAGTGGCCTTAAAAAATTCCTGATTCTCTACAAGGAACAATGAAATGAAGAACATAAAAGAGATATGAGAAACAGCACGAGTCAAAATTCAGGTTTGAAGCTGTTAATGTGAGATTCTGGTCCTAAGCCTGGACAATTTTGAAAGGTAGTCTAAAGATTAAGTAAACAAAGCGTTTACTGCTTGTCATGACTGGGATAAACTTTTCATGAATTCTTAAAACTTCTTTCAGCATACATGATACTCATCTCACGTTGGATATCAATGTGATTATTAACATCTATAAAACATTCTAAATTAATCATTACGAATAACTCGAGCTTATGTCCTAAAATTATTGGGCCAGTAACGCTTGGACCAGGATTCTCTCAGCATTTATATTGTCTTAGTTGTTGTCATTAATTAAAGAACTCAAACTTTGTCATTCTTTGGCTGTAATGAAAAGTTGTGGGGTAGGGAGAATAGTACAAGTTAAAAGTACTCTACTTTTGAGACTGTACTGCTCAAGAGACAATTAGACTGCATTCAGAAACAGGAAAAAAATCCCCCCACATGCAACTAAGAAAAGCCTGCAATTCCAGTTTTTTTTTTTTTTTTTTGCTCTTGCCCTGGAAACCCCTGGTCTTATTTATAGGGAAAACAAAGAACTTGAAATGAATAAGTAATTAGAATGCCCTCCCATATATTTTTTGAGTTAAAAGTACTCTGAAATAAGCCCGAGTACTGAATAAGAATCTTGTTCATTGCTTGTATTAAAATCCTGATGCTGTGTTCATCACTATTTTCTGTCTAAGCCACATAATTGTCCAACAAGTTCTTAAGATAAGCATGCTTATTGCACTGAAAGGCTATGCAGGGCGTGTTGTTGTAAAGAATGAGGCTAAAGGTTATTAATTCTTATTTAATGTCAGGTTCATATGTCCAGCTTTGAGCATTTATGACATTCAAAGAACATGCTGTGGAAGAACAAAATACAAGGGAAGTCTGTAATAGTGCCAACAATGCATGCTGCCACTTGCCAATGGTCTTACTGCCAAATTTTAACAGCGGAGGCCACAAGTAGAAGGGATCCTAGTTCTCGTGCCACTTCAAGGAAATTGAAGTAGAGCAATCGCTAGGAAACCAGTGTGACCCAACTTGCCATATTCAGAAATTCTTGCACTATATAATGTGGTATTATGTCCAAATCTTTTCAAGTTTTCTCTGTGATCTCCATTCTTTTCCCACACACAGCACACGGAATCATATGTCATTATGGCGTCAATCACTCTGGAGGAGCTCCACACTTATCATGCCATCGATCGGGAGATATTCTCTCGGCTGGTGATAACTCTTATGAGGGATCCAGCTGAATCTCTATTAGTTATGGCCCTATGGCTATGGCTAGAAGAGAAGGGCTATCCCAACATAATAGCGAAAATGGTGAAGCTGTCGGATCCTCTGCTGGAAGCACTAGCCGGTGAAGCAGTTTCATGTTTGAATTGTCTAGGATCCGGCAATCCTACCATTCCACCTAACGGTGTTTTTCCTCTTACTGCAAGAATTATGGAGAAAGATATTTCATTTCAAATGTTCCATCAAAACAAATTTAGTACCATCAGTGGGATAAAAAACTTTCTAAACACTGTTTGTTCTCGAATTTTTACTGACATCTTGCAACGTGTGATGGGGAGCACGTCACAGGTAATCTCTGATCAGCCTCTTGTCATCCCTGGTTTTCCTCACTCATTATTTGGCAGGGTCACCATAGTTCCAAGAGCCATGGACCATGGTTTTCCTGTAGGAGGTTTATGGGGATGGCACCCATGTAACAATGTTTCGGAGGATGACAGGACCTTGTTTCTGACCTTCTCACGGGGTTTCCCTGTGTCAGAAGATGAAGTAAGGGAACTCTTCACAAAAATATGTGGTGACTGTGTCGATAGTGTACATATGCAGGAAAATGTCCCCTGTAATGAACAACCCTTGTTTGCTAGAATGGTTCTACATTCTGTCACAAACGTTGATCAAATTTTGAATGGGAGACGCATAGCTAAGTTCCGCATCAATGGTAAACATATATGGGCTCGGAAGTATGAACGTAGGGAGTAGATCATCCGAAGAAAGCCTGATGTCAGAATTTATAGCTCTGTCATGTATGTAACAACCATTTGCTTAGGAAAAATTACAACCTCAGTCATAGTTACAGCTTCCATCTATGCACCAATCCATAAATATCAGATCAAATATGTATTACTTTATGTGACTTCAAACTAGTATATTTTAATCAATGTTGTTTTATCCTAAAAAATACATGTTGATTTGATCCCTACTCTTATAGCTGTTGCAGTATCAATCAAAGTACAGATCTTCCTGCTATATTTTGTTCTTACCATAGGTCTCTCGACCCATTGACTCTTTGATTATATCCTGCAATATTTGCCTCCATTGAATGCCATTCTTTTGTAGTCTTGGTTTTAGTTTCAATTCCCTTGACTACATTTTTAATTATCACAGTATTTCCGTCTGTCTTTGTTTCATTTTTTTGACCTGGACACTTTTTTCTGATAGAGAGGAAGTCTTTGGTGGGTGGTTCTTGTTTGAATGGCCTTTTGGTTTTTTGTAGTTTTATGATTAGAACTAAGCTAAAAAGACAAGCACTTGCATTTCTTGTTCATGAGTCAAAGCTGGACCCAGTTTCCATATGCGAACAGAAGAATGAATTTTGATTGCCTGATTGTAAGAAACTTCTTTGATAATTTCCCTTTCCTGAATGAAAAAACAAAAACGTTAGGAACAACATAAAAGTCAATTCCTGGTCAACTTTTCTACCTTCTATAAATGTTCATTGGAATGGAATGTAGCCATTTGTTTCATATTGTATTCTCGTTTGCAGCCATGTTCATGCTGCTGTTCCTCTATACCTTCCTAGACCAAGCTTCTTTAACCTCTGTCATTGAGCCTCTTACTTTCTCTTTCCCCTCCTTCCATCCTAGCAGTTGCACCAACGGCGGCCTAATCTGCATGGGCTCGGTGACTGGAGGCAACGGATACCTAAGCCTGACACCAGAGCCAAATAGCAATTCATCTGTCTCAGGTTCTGTACTAGAGCAAGTTGGTCGGGTTCTATTCCACCATCCTGTGCTCGCCTGGCCAGCCTCCATCTCTACCACCTTCACCGTCAGGATTTCTCCCTTCCCAAATTCTAATGTCTCTGGAGATGGAATGGCTTTCATTATTGCACAAGATAACAGTAGTTCTCCACCTTCTAGCGTCGGATCATATCTTGGCATCATGGATCCATCAACTCAAGGTAGGCAAAAACTCTTCTAAAACGTTAACAAATCTTTCCTTTGTATGTTTTGCTGTAATTTTCGATCAGAACATCTCATGAATTTTGCTCCTATGGTGCCAAAAATACAGGTGGCCTAGTCCAGCAGTTAGCTGTGGAGCTGGATACTTACAAAAATGAATGGGATCCAGATGAAAACCATATTGGCATTGATACAATAAGCATAATTACCCCAGTTGCAGCTAAAAGTCTCAACAGTACTGGCATTGATCTTAAAAGTGGAAGAGAAATTAAGGTCAAAATCGATTACCACGGTTGGAAAAACAAGCTTGAAGTATCTATGGCATACTCTGGGGACAAGCTAGTGAGCGTACTTAACCAATCTATTGAGATGGCAGACGTGGTTCCAAGCTCTGTCTTCATCGGCTTCACAGCCGCAACTGGCAAAGTCCCAGAGAGCCATCAGGTCCTTGATTGGACTTTCACAACAATTCCATTGCCATATCTCAACAGTCATGTCTCCAAAGACGAAAAGATTAAAAATGTTTTGCTGATTGTTATTCCTATCATCATGGGACTGGTGATTGTGGCAATATGCTTTCTTCCATCATTTCAAAAGGTTCTAAGGAAGAAAAAGGAGACAGTCAAGAAGAAAGTAGATATAGAAATTCGATCAAGGACTGCAGCAAACGTACCTAAAATGTTTACCCGCAAGCTGCTTGCCAAGGCTACTCATAACTTCAGCAAGGAGAATCTGTTGGGTACTGGCGGGTTTGGAAGTGTTTACAAAGGCACCTTTCAGAATCCCCCTACAACTGTAGCTGTCAAAAAGATTTCAGCAACCTCGAAACAAGGTCTGCTCTTACTTACAATGCGTTGCTTGGCAAGGATAATTCAGAATCATAAAATATTCAACTAGTTTCAACCCGTTTGCCTTCTAGTTTTCCTGGTTTCTTTTCTTATTTCATTGGTTGTCAAATTTATTCCTAATTCAGGCTGCATTTTACAAACAAATCATTGCGAAGTTTTCATCTCCTCTTAACATGCTCAAACAGCTTTCCTTGCTTTACTCAAACAGGTGAAAAGGAGTACTTCGCAGAAATCTGTACCATAGGGCGCCTAAGGCACAAAAACATAGTGCAGCTCCAAGGGTGGTGCCACGAAGGTGAACATCTCCTCTTAGTCTACGAATATATGCCCAATGGTAGCCTTGACCGCTACATTGGCAAGCGCTCTCTTAATTGGGAGACTAGATTCAAGATTTTAACAGGGTTGGCATCAGCATTACTTTATCTCCATGAAGACAGTGGTAACCCTGTAGTCCACCGAGATGTCAAACCCAACAATGTTATGTTGGACGAGGATTTTAATGCTCATCTAGGTGATTTTGGGCTAGCAAGATTGCTCCAAAACGATGCCTCAGTGACAACCATGTTAGCTGGAACCCCAGGATACTTGGCCCCAGAAGTAGGCTTCACAGGAAAGTCAACACCAGAATCTGATGTTTACAGCTTCGGCATGGTAGTAATCGAAGTCGTTTGCGGGAGAAGATCAAAGGGTATCATGGAAGAAAACAGCTTAGTGGATTATGTGTGGAATTCATATGGACAAAATGAACTGCTACAGTGTGTGGACCGACGTCTGGAAGGACAATTTGATGAAGAACAGGTGAAAAGAACATTAACAGCTGGTCTTGCATGCCTGCACCCTGACTCTACACAACGACCTAAGATTAGAAAAGTTTTCCAAATTTTCTTGAACTCTGATGAACCATTAATGGACTTGCCAGAATCACGCCCCAGTGCAGTTTATGTATCAGTTTCTTCCTCTACTTCCACCACCACAACTAATATTGGGTCCAAGAGTGGCCCGGAGTTGCTTTCAGCCGAGTCATCACCAGAATCTCATCAGACAGATGAGATAGTTCTCCAATTCGACCACTGATCATACATGCACAAGTTTCTATAGAACTATTCATTTTTTTGTACCCAAAATTTACCAGAGTGAAATCAAAAGTACAGAAAAAAGGGGAAATAATTGTTGCCAACATTACTGTTTTTCTTTACTTCAGTTGATTCGAGTGTATCTATCCTTCTTGTTTGAGAAAACATACATGCGTTTGCCGGGAGTCGAACCCGGGTCTATTGCTTGGAAGGCAATTATCCTAACCGTTGGACTACAAACGCTTGTATCTCTGGGTGGTTAAGGACTAAGAAAGCTAGTAGCTAAATCAAAGTCTAAGAGAACAATCTTTTCCCTGGTTTGTCAGCGTTAAAAGGCAAAGAGACAAAGCCGGCCTCGGTGTGTAAAACTGAAGAAGCGAAACAACGATACATCTTGCTGTTGATACCCTTTGCAGTTCCAAGCATAACCTCCAAATGGCAGAACAATGGTCAAAACCGCGTCTTTTTAAGAATCTAAACAAAATCCCAGGAACTGAAAGTCTCTTGTTTGTTTTGTCGTGTCGTCTTCTTACACAAAAGCATCCAAGTTGAATGAATCCGCGATCACCCCACCAGGTTACACTCCCTTCTCTCTTATTCTATTGTTCCATTTTCAGTTTGCATAACCTTTCTAAAGTTTGATGCTTTGCATCTCAAAGCTTCCCCTTTTTACTCCTATCTTTGCAAATTTATCTAGTTTTTAATTGGATGGTATTTGCATTAAGAATTTATAACTTTTGTATGATTTTTCTTGGTGGAAAGATGCTTCTTTTGCTGAGCTACTGAGTTTTGCTTGATTGCTTGAGCAATGTAGGAGAAAGGAAGAAGCAACAGACTTGATTTTTGAAATTGTCATTCTTTAGGTCCTAATATAAGACAATATTCAGTTCACTTGGGTTTGGTTTTTCTTGAAGTTACTGATAATCACTGTTGGAGTCAAGTTTTCTTTTCTTTCATTTTAGTCAGCTTTTTTGGTTCTCTATATATATATATGAGAAAATAGAACTTACACTCGAGAAAAACTTGTGCTTCATTTGTTTGGCATTTCCTGGTCTGTAGTCGAGTGTGTGCTTTATTACAATTATCCAGGAGTAACTTTTACTTTACTTTGGAAAAATGTGCTTTGAGGATTTGGGGAGTTTAGAGAAGTTGGTGGGTGTTATCATATTGGCTTGGCTTTCATGCACTAGCCATAGTCTTCATGTGACTCCTATCTCTTGCAATGTGTCATTAACTGAATCTTGTCCTGCTTCACTATATTATGTTCCAAGAACCACAATAAGCCTGGAAGAATTGTCTGCTTTTTTCCATGTAAATTCAAATGCAGTTAATAGAACCATTGATGGTTTCTTGATTGCAATAAATTGTAGCTGCTTAGCTGGCCATGATGAGTTTACTTGGCATCTGGAGTACGAAGTCCAACCTGAGGATACATGGGATGGCATTTCATCAAAATTTGGGTCATTTGTTGTGGAAAAGCCTGAAAAGGCACTGTTTCCATCACAAACTGTGACTTTGGACATCTTATGTGGTTGTTCTGAGGGTGCAGATACTGTCACTTACAAGGTCACAAAGGGAGATACACTGCATACAATCTGTTCACGATTTGATGCAGATCTAAATAAAACTGCCTGGTTGAATAGGCTTGAGAATCCAAAGCTTATTCATGAGGGAGATGTGATCTTTATTCCTGAACCAGGCAAGGAAATGACTTTCACTTCAAATATTTGATGACCGATTCAGTCTAAGATAAACTTTTTGGTTCGTTACTTGCAGGATTGCGCTATTAAGTTTCTATTGGGTTGATTGGTTTTTTCTTCATTGTAGTTGTAAAAGCTTTTCAGGATTATATATCAAGGCATGAGCTTTGATGGTCAAAGGCACATAAAACATCTTAGTAGATGCATGCCTTATATCATTACTGTATGGTTAAAGGAGTTTCATGGTATCCTCATGAAAGTTATTTTAAGTTTAAAACTTATTCAGGTCATCATATGGCCATATAGTTTTACCTTACTTTTAGATGATTGCCAAGCAGAAGGTGTGGTAGAATATAGAAACTAGTTTTATGACTCCTTTATAAAGATTTCAGTTGTTGAAGTTCCCTTTAATATTTAAAATTTGTTTAGCATTTAATCATCCTTCTTTTATTCTGCATGGGCATTTACTAATAGAGGGCCTTCAAAACCTTATCGTCTATGACAACAAAGGTCAGTGAGAAATTCACCTTTTCCTTCTTTTTCCTCATTTCCTTTATGATTGTTAATAAATGTTTATGTGTGTGTATATACATCCAAATTTACATAATGCTTGACATTACCAAATATTTTACTTTTGGTGGAAGTGAATATAGTGATTAGAACATCTTGGAATGGTGCTCTTGTAATTTTGTAATGCCTCTTTTGAGTTGGGGAATAATTCCTCTCCTTTAGTGTTTTTCCAACTCCGTTGTTCATTGTTGTGCATTTTTCATTTTGCACCTTGTTATCTGAAGTTCTTTTTTCCTTCCTTGCAGATTCAAGTATCAAAAAGGCATCAAAATCTCAAACTCATGTCGTGGTTGGAGCCATTTCAGCTGCTTTTGCTGTTATTCTATTGACAGTCATACTTGTTTCTTGGAAGGGATATAAGAAGAAGGGTACTCAGCTACCAAAGCCCTGTTCAAGAAAGATGGATCAGTTGCATTCTTATTTTGATTTGTGCACTTTTCTCACAAGTAAGGGGTTTCCTTGAAATTTAAGATATCTGGTCTTCTTTTTCTCTTTTCTTTAAAGTAACAGGAGTTGATCACTGCAGTTTCAACTGCTGGAGAGTATCTGCATTCTTACCTCTAAATTGGTTATTTAATGATTTCTTTGCAGAATCTGGAGAAAGCACTGTTTCCTCATTCAATTCTGATAAAGCTGTTGTGTTTCCTTATTATGAAGTTTGTGATGCAACCTCTAACTTTAGTATGTCTTTAAAGATTGGCCAAGGCTCTTATGGATCTGTTTACCTCGGAAAATTAAAAGGAGCTGTAAGATAAAGGAATCTCCATGTGTGTTCTGTACATGTTCATTTCATAAAAATAGTCCTTCAAATTTATATGGGATTTAATTCGAAAAATCTGTGGAAGTGTGCATTAAGGGATATTATCTTTTCATCCTCTATGCATGTAGGATGTGGCCATCAAGCAGATGAAAAACACAAAGTCAAAAGAGTTTTTATCGGAGATTAATATTCTTTGTAAAGTGCATCATTCAAACTTGGTATGTGTTGTTTTAGCAATGTGATAGTTGCATTCTTTTGTTCCTTTTATTTCTAAACTCCTATTTCCTTTCTTGTGTGAACTTCAATTAGATTGAGCTTATTGGTTATGCTGCTGGTGGAGACTCTTTGTTTCTTGTTTATGAATTTGCCCAAAATGGTGCGTTAAGTGATCATCTGCATGGGTCCACCCTTAGAGGTATGAATTTACTGACAAGTCAGTGATTATCTGAGCAATTTTTTTTTTTTAATTAGCAAACCTTAACCTATGTTAATTTTGTAAGTATGGATTCTAAAACATGCAATCATAGTCTTAAGCAAGGGACGAAGAAACTAGTTGTTATTTTCTTATCTAAGATGAAGCAAAATCCTCTAGTTCTGGTGGCATCTTTCTTTATCTTTTACATTTTGTTCCCTGCTATAAGTTATGACCCTGTACTATATGCCTTTGAAGAAATTTGTGACTCCTTCAGACTTCCTACTATCAGGTGTGGGTTAATTAGGCAATACCCTGCGGTTTACTGGACTAGTTTTCACCTGCTAGGGACAGTTTAGGGATTTTGAGTCTGACTTCTATTTGCCAATACAAAATACCTTTGTTATACTTCCTCTCTCTGTCTTCAACAAGCACATGCACATAAAAGAAGCTATCTTAATTAAAAATACTAAGGTCAGAGAATCCACAGGTTATAAGCCACTTTCTTGGATTAGGCGTGTTCAGATTGCTCTTGATGCTGCAAATGGTCTTGAGTACATACATAAGCACACAAAACCATATTATGTTCATCGAGATGTGAAGACGAGCAATATTCTTTTAGATTCAAATTTTCGTGCAAAGGTGAGTTATAATGTGATTCATACAGTTTCTCACATGTGAATCTTCTCAAATTTTGAAATCATTATCAAGGTTTTTATGCTGAGAAGGAATTTATAGATCATAATATTTGTTAGTTTTTTGCTTTTCATGCTTATTAAGATTAGTTTCTTTCAAGCAGATTGCAGATTTTGGACTGGTAAAACTATTGGACAATTCTCCAGAAGTTGGTGCTGTGGCATCAAGAATTGTTGGCACATTTGGTTATCTTGCCCCTGAGTATGTTGGTTGTTTGCATTATTCACTATAAGCTCTTTTTTTGTTTTTTCAAAGCATTGAGTATAAGCCGATCTATTAGCAGTCTCCTGTAGCACTTGTACAATTATTGTAAGTTCTAACTATGTTGTCCCATTCTTGCACTTGTAAATGTTCATAACAAGGTATGTGCGAGATGGACGTGTGACAACAAAGATTGACGTCTATGCCTTTGGAGTTGTCCTTATGGAATTACTAACTGGCCAACCAGCTCTGAGCAGAGATGCAAGCCCTGGAAATAATCACTACAGTGAACATCGAACGGTGGTGGATTATGTGAGTTTACATCATATGAACTACTTCTTCCTTGACTTTGCAAGCATGATAATTGCTTGAAAAATGTCAGTTTTGATTTATATCTGAAGGATGAAAAGTTACAATATCAGGGAAATACTAAAAAGGATACTGGTACTGAGCATATTGATAGCTAGTGAATGTTCATTTTATCATACTGACCCTAGATATATTTAAGTGTTATTGATCTTATTTTGAATTGCACTGTGTTCCAGATGTTATCAGCATTAATTGATATTCAAAAGCCCATGATTGAACTAGCAAAATGCATCGATCCAAACCTTACCCGCTACCACAAAGACTCTGTTTTACAGGTATACCACATTCATTTCTTTTTTTGTCCTCCAATTTCTTCAATATTGATGCATTGTTACAGGTCTTCCCCTGTTAGTTATTTCTCTTTTTGTTTAGAATAGAGCTCCTTTTCTTGTGCCAAGGAAGATGATGTGTTGTTGGTCTCACAAATTTATTGTTTGTCCTTGAGATCAGCATCAGCATCTGTTGATGTTAAATAACACTTTACATTGCATTTCTGTTATTAAATCATGCACTGGGGAGGGGATAGCAATATGTTGCCTCCTTTGGAAGTAGCATGAATTTTGCTTATCATGACGGTGACTTGCCACTATGTTTTAAGGTTTCAAAGTCGTAAACATGGTTTGTGTTGGTGTGGTATGTTAATCACAGCACTGGGTCTACTTCTGGATCCTATGCTGGTCATGAGCTGGCCAGGGACCCCCAGCCTCCCCATCTGGCTACTAGGTAGGTGTGGCCCCAGACTTGGCTGTATTATAAATGCTCTTCAGTTAAGGGTTTAGGCAGAATTCCTGCTTTAAACTTTCAGGTTTCCATGGAACTATGCTTGATTTTGGTTGTTGATTTGGTCTCCACTAGAGCTTTAACCTCATTCTTCTTGTTTTAACTTTTGGTAAGATGGCATTATTATCCAAGGATTGTGTGGATGATAACTGGAGCCAGCGTCCAGACATGTCAGAAGTTGTGCTCCGCCTCTCACACATTTTCATGAGCTCTAAGGAGTGGGAGAAACAACCATGCAGTCACACAGAATCCGGAGAATTGTCAGTCCTCTGCCTCCTTGGCCCATCATAGTCCTCATTTTTACTGAACTCTTTGGGAATGCCAAGTCATTGTATACCAAACAGAATTCCTTTTTTGAACAAGGAAATAAATTCAGAGGTACCTTTCACCTTTGCAGAAAAGGGTAGTAGAGAAATCACAATGGAAAATGCCATGAGACTGCAACATGGTATATAGATAGTGTATTAGATATATACAAGCACCCCCAAAAATAGAGGTTGGATAGAAATAGAAATAGTCAACCAAGTAAAATAAATATCTGCAGGATACTGATTTTTCCAGGTTGTGTTAACCTAATCTTCAACAAAATTTAATGTTTCTGTCGATTCAGGTTGCCGATATAGTCATATGGTATCACATGGAAGTCTGAAGCATCCCATAAATTTCATTGGATGTAAGTTTCCTGAACAGCAATTTCAAACGTAAAATTCTTGTAAATTCACTGTATTATGTAACTCCTGCAGAGAA
Organism: Theobroma cacao; assembly: GCF_053813885.1. NCBI lineage: Eukaryota > Viridiplantae > Streptophyta > Magnoliopsida > Malvales > Malvaceae > Theobroma > Theobroma cacao. The sequence continues at coordinate 1,406,685 of NC_142647.1, forward strand.
TTCCTGGTTTCCATGTCGTATCTCTTGTCATAGCAAATCTGACATGAGAAAGACTCTACATGTTGGATTACATATCAGACATGAGGCTCCTCAGCCCAATTTGCTTCACATGGGAATGAAATGAAACTCTTAGGACACCTAGAATTAATGTTTATTTTGAAGATAGGAAAAGATAAATGAAGCAATAAAGAGGTTACAGACAAGCTCTTTTTCTGGTTTGCTGTTCGTCCAGTTTTGGACAACTTGCCTCTGCAACTCTAAATTTCAAAACTCTCCAAACCCAAAATTATTGTCGGAATGCCCTTAAGATTTGCAGAAACAACCGTTACAAACAACCAAAGGACAAGGACAAGACAATAAGTAAAGACAGGAGAATACTGCAATAGTAACTAACCAACCAAAAGGGAAGCTTTTGTTACAGTTTGGTACGATGAAAGTCATTACGAACGTCATTACTTTAGATATGGTGGCACACTTCAGAAACCCTTTTTTGGGGAGGGTGTTTACTGTCCACTGTAAAGTGTTGTAGAAAGTTAGAAGTTGGGTAACCTAGCACCATCACGTTACAATCTTAACTGTAAAGGACAAAACAGCAATGACGCAGCTTTGTTTTCTCTTGAGCTCTTGCTTTGGACCAGACAGTGACAGACGTGAAGCTTCTGTTCAATCATTAGTGATGGGCTTTCACCATTGCAACACCATGTTGCGGACATTGTTGTCTGAATAAATCTAGTTATCCGGGATACCATTATCTCAGATTTCGGAAAACAAGTTACCTTAAACCACCATTTTCGTTTCTTGGTGTTCAATGGGATTGAATGAGATACTGTGTAGATCTGACCAGAAGGAAAACCAAACCGATCACACCCTTGTCTGGATTCAGTTGATCTTACAGTAAAATAATCATTTGGCATATGTCTTTAATTTTCCTGGTCCCATGTTACCAACTTGTTTATTTCTTCATGAACAATCATAAAGTCATTTGTATTAACTAAATCAGAAATTTCTGGAACTTGTCTTCCAAAGAAGATAGCTTGTCATCTTCTTGGGTGGGTTCCTTCTGGCCTTTGATTACAGATAGTGCATAATCTGCTTTTGAAAATATTGACTTTTCACCTAAAGTTAACAAACTTCGAACTGACAATAAATATAAGTTCACGATGTATCAAATATAAATCCTTTTAAATTATTTTGAGAGATACAATTTCTTTTTCAAGTAGCCTATAACCTATACTTTCATTAGTTAAAGATATAAAATAAAAGCAGGTTAATTATATTTATTTATTAATTGTACTTAACAGCTAAATAATGAAGATGACGTAAAGACTCTTAGATCAAAGACAAGCAACTAAGTTTAAATAATCATTTAATCTCTAATTATGATCATTGATTAATTTCTGCTTAACCCTAATTCCCTTACCACCTTAAATATACAAAAATCAGTATATTGGCAATCAATTTGTAATAAAAGATATCATGCCATGATCATGTCTCATGCAACATGCGTATAATATATATATTACTACTAGTTCATAACTATTATGCTTATGATTAATTAATTATTGATTAATCATATATTATATTATCATCAAGAGAGCCATGGTTAGCATACTCTTGGCTCTCTTCTCTCTTCTTCATATTATTCTCTAATTTAATAATGGGAGAAACCGCGTTTCACAAACATGGCATGAAGGGGTGATGATCAACTATGGGTTTTTCCACATTATTCTTTTTATTTAGGGTTTTAGTTTCATTTGATTTTTATATTTATTTTTTTGGGTATTTGGATGTAAAAATAAGCATATTGTTGATAAAATTGTGAAAAAAATGATTTTATTTAATGGGTAATAAAGATAGTAAATGTACCATTTTTATATATTCGAGTAATTAATTTTAATTACTTGATTTTTATTTAAAGATTAACGATTCAATGTTAAATTCGGATTTCCACTCTTTGAATAAGAAAAAGAAGAGTTTTGGATTTAATAAATAATAAAAGAGACGTGGTCGATGAACAAGAAATGGTCCAACTCAAACTTTGCTTTCTTGAAAGATATGTATAGAATAAGTCAAATTGAAAGTGAAATATAAACCAAAAGATGGACCCAAAAAATTATTGACTAAATTTGCGTAGAAAATGGACTCAAGGTGGAGAGTTCATGAATGCATTCCCAAAATATATATAAAAGAAAAAGGTTAGGTATTATTGGACTCTTTTACATGCCAACCATTATCTTTTCATATTTATAATAATATATATATATATATATATTTCTCAATAAGCCAAAAGCATTACCCACTTTTTTCCTTTTTTTTTTTTAAGAAAAAGAATCAATCTTGTCACCCAAAAAAGGCTTTTTAATTAAAAAATTAAAGGCAAAAATATTTCTTCCTAATCCTAACTAGAAAAGCTTTGTATTGTGTAATATTCCAAGAAAATGCTTCAGCATATTCCAAGCTCAATTATGCAATTCATGGAATAATTCCCATTTCATTAATCAAATAAAATAATAGTTGCATTGACTTCTAAAGGTTTAACCCAATAGGATGAATTTTCCCATTACGTAACTTGTCCTTTATTACCCTTAATCTTGACTGCAAATTCTATGCACTTTCTGCCCAATTCATTATTATTATTATTATTATTATTGAATTTTTACATGGAAATTCGATATTTATTCCTAAAAATCAAGTATGTGAACATGAATTTTCTCGAAAACAATGAGCAAATTTCCTCTTACATATCCCCTTCTTTACTCAGTAAAAAAGTCTTATATATATATATAAAGTCTAAAGTCTAAATGCTTTCACCTTACTCATCTGCCCTTCCGTGATTGGTTTGGGCACCATTTTTGCATCCACACTCTAATCATTAATAGTTAGGGAAAACAAAAGAATAATAATAATAAAAAAAGAATAAGAAAAACGTGAACAATTTTATGATTAAAATATCAGTATTATCATATAACATTTAGTATTGCATAAAAAACACAAAACTTATTCCTTATGTAGAAATTTAGAAATATCGAAAATTTCATCTTAAAATTAGAAAGTTGAGTAAATTAATGGAGACTTGACCATTTGTCTAATTGTGTTTGATCTTGTCATGATTAGGTAGGGTATGCATGATTTCATTAATATGTTAATTAAATATGCCGAATAAAATTTTATATGACATAATAAATCTATTTACACATGATTGATACGATAATATAAATGAGTTAAACATACTATATACAAGTTAAAGGAATTTGATTGTTTAAAATAACGGATTTAACCGTTTAAGATATTTATACAATAATATGATTATATAAATTAGTTAAACATGTTATAAACAGGTTAAACAGATTCAACTGTTTAAATAACGAATTTAACTATTTAAGATATTTATACGATAAGATGATAATATAAATGAGTTAACTTGTATATAATCATTTAAAATAACAGATTTACCTGTTTAAGAGACAAATTATCATGTTTAAACTCAAATTCGTTTAATTATTTATTGTTTAAAAAGAAAAAATAGTGTGGACCCAGCCCAACCTAAGACAAGTGAGAAAAAAAGGAGGGGTATATATGGAAGATAAAAATAAAATGTGTGTCTTGTTTGGGCGAAGGAAGGGGGGCGGAAAGTTAGCGAAAGCAAACTGATAGAGAGATGAGACACGCGTAAGTCACGTGGTGAAGACAGTCAAACAAGGCGCAGCGTAGGAGCGTGCAGCGCCACGTGACGAATCTCACTGGACGCGCGGGTTTTGCTATCTCCACCCCACGAGCTCGTTTCTTGTACCTTCACTTCCATTTACTAACCCCAAAAAATAAAATAAAATAAATAAATAAAAGCATGTGAAATTTCTTTGTATTGGCTCATTCAAGTTAGATTCATACTTAAAAAAAATGTGGCATTAAGTCTTTATTTTTAAATACGATTCAAAAATAATTGATTAAATGAGTGACAATTTGATAATTATATGATGAATTTAATATACTAAAAATTAATATCGAAACCCTTTTTTCTTTATTTTTGAATTTTTCAACGTTTTGGATAATCCATTTTATTAATGGAGATAAAGCTTTGATAATTTTGAACTAAAAATGGTATATGAAAGCTAAAATGGAAGATTGAATTGGATAGAGTCAAAACTTTTAATGAGTTAATCAGGTATGGAATGGATATTAATTTCCAATCCTGACACTATTTCTTTTTATGGAAATTTTCACCCAATAATTGATTTAATTCAGGGAAGTCCTCATAAGGAGTGTCTCAAGAAGGAAGAAAGCATACGGAAAGAAGGCCCAAGAAGAGGCCCATTCCATGTTTCCCTACATTAAAGACCAATCTCTTTCACCCACGAAGTCACTACCACATCAACCCCTCCCGCATAATCCTCTCTGACCCCTTCTTCCCCATCTCCTCCTCCTCCTCCACCACCACCACCACCACCACCACCACCACCACCGCCATCTCCATATTTCTCCATCTGGGTATCTCCCAAAAACCAAAAGAAACAATGGGCAAGGGCGGGTCTTTGAGCGACAGCGTCATCAAGAAGATCCTTCTCTCTTACACTTATGTGGCAATCTGGATCTTCCTCAGCTTCACCGTCATCGTCTACAACAAGTACATCCTCGACAAGAAGATGTACAATTGGCCTTTCCCGATCTCTCTGACCATGATCCACATGTCCTTTTGTGCCACTCTGGCTTTCCTCCTCATCAAAGTCTTCAAAGTTGTCGAACCTGTTTCCATGTCTCGAGAGCTTTATCTCTCTTCCGTTGTCCCCATCGGTGCTCTTTACTCTCTCAGTCTCTGGCTTTCCAATTCGGCTTACATTTACTTGTCTGTTTCTTTTATTCAGATGCTTAAAGCCCTCATGCCCGTAGCTGTTTATTCCATTGGGGTTCTTTTTAAAAAAGAGAGCTTTAAGAGTGATACAATGTTCAACATGTTGTCGATCTCTTTCGGGGTCGCCATTGCCGCTTACGGGGAAGCTAGATTTGATTCCTGGGGTGTGATCTTGCAGTTGGGAGCCGTTGCTTTTGAGGCTACCAGGTTGGTTATGATCCAAATCTTGCTTACTTCTAAAGGGATTACCTTGAATCCGATTACTTCTTTGTATTATGTTGCGCCATGCTGTTTGGTTTTCTTGTTGGTGCCATGGATTTTTGTTGAGTTCCCAATTTTGAAAGAGACATCGAGTTTCCATTTCGATTTCGTCATTTTCGGGACCAATGCTTTCTGTGCCTTTGCTCTGAATCTAGCTGTGTTCTTACTTGTTGGAAAGACTTCTGCTTTGACCATGAATGTAGCTGGGGTTGTCAAGGATTGGTTGTTGATTGCCTTCTCTTGGTCTGTTATTAAGGATACCGTGACACCAATCAACTTGTTTGGATATGGACTGGCGTTTTTGGGTGTTGCTTACTATAATCATTCCAAGTTACAGGCTTTGAAGGCGAAAGAAGCGCAGAAGAAGACTGCACAGGCTGATGAGGAAGCTGGGAGGTTGTTGGAGGAGAGGGAAGGTGAGGGAACTGGCAAGAAGAGTGAATCCCAGAATTAGATCAGATCGGAGGTTGATTTTAGGATGTCAAATATGGAAAGAGAGATTGGAAATAAGGGCTGAAGGGAAAGAGGTTTGGATGATGATGAAAAGGTTTGGATTTAAGGGCAAAAGGCAATGCGGTGATCAGATTTCTTTTGCTCTTTTGGCTGCATTTGGGTTTTGGTATGTTGTTTTAAGGTCTCTATTCCATATGCTAGTTATTATGGCCATTTCTTAGTAATATTAGGGGTTTGGGATCCAAATCTGTTTCTTATTGTGCCAATCCGTGTATGTTAGTAGAGGAAGAAGAATCTCAAATGCCCTGTATTTTGTTTGTTGTTTTTTATTATATTATTTTTCTTCTTCTTTTTGGACGTTTATTAATGTTCCTGTACGTACTCCTTCCATTGATGGAGTTTTAATACTTATTTATTCATATATGTTTCTTTCTTCTCATCCAGTTTCTTCACTTTGCTTATGGCAATGTGATTTTGGCATGATCATCTTACAGCTATATGATGCTTCGGGTCTCGTTGTGGACTCTCTTTGTCCTTTTGCTAGTTTGAACTTTAGTAGCTAGAAGAGGATTCTTGAGAGATTTATGAGTGATCTAATGATTCCGAAGCACAAATGAGGGAGTAAGAGAAAGTTTTGTCAATGACATTGGAATTCTCTCTGTTTTATGCATATCAGTGCTATTATGTGCTGTTTTCTTATTTACCATTGTCTTGATGGTATGATATAATTTGACCTTTAAGGTTCGAAAGAAGTTTGGTTGACGTTGTTTATTTCACTATTAGTTGTGGGTTTCTAGTGTCTGATGGGAGCTTGCGTAATAGTTCCTACACGCTAGCCAAAGTTGACATGAAATACTCCCTCTGGCCTCTTGTGGCAGAAAAAAAAAAAGGCCTGGTCAACTGCTTTGTTGATCTAGTTATGCTAAACTATTTTGGACTAAACAGACGATGATTGTAAATGATTCAGTTTAAACACTTAAGCCGCATCTACTTTTGGACCGGTTTGTTATTTGTATCCCATTGGTATGGTTGGCTTCTTCCTAGAATTTGATCTTTGTGTGGAGAATTTGATTTAGGTTGTTCACTGAAGACATGAGTTTACAGTTTCAAATGTCGGGGAATGAAAAATCAAATATAATTTCGTTGGATATTGGAATTTTGGATTCTATTGTGAACTTCCTGGTTTTCTGTTTCCTCTAAACCAGTGGATGATATTGGAAACCAAAGCCAGGTTTGTTCTGTGCAAACCGCTGGTTCTTCTTGGTCTGGCTGTTTCCATTCAATGCTTTTTAACTCCTCTCATATCAGTGAATCCCCTCCAAATGGTCTATGTTACCATAATAATAAATTATGTCAAGACTTTTAGTTGTCTGAAATTTTAACCCTTTTATCTCTTCAACCTTCAGTTTGGAAAGCTAAGAGGGGGAGCAATCATCTTATTTCTCTTGTACTTGGTTCTTCTTCACCCTTCCTCTCTCTTTATTATCTTTTCCAAAATCAGCCTATGGTTGAAACCTATTGGGTTGAATTTTTTTGAGCAGATAGTATTTGGATTTCGGATTTTTCAGGACTTATAGGCTTTATGTTCAGATTGATGAGATCTGGCTTTCTGGGAAGTTTGTTTTACTCTATAAATACTTTCTCCCTCTGGTAGCTTTCCAGGTTGCCTTTGTAATTTTCAGTCCAAGGTTTTTTTTACTGTTTTATCTATTTACCTCAGTAAAGCTTGCGTACTCACATTAGAAATGCTTGGCCTTGTCCTTGAGGAAACCAATCTCAGATTCAGAAAAGTCAAAAGGGGCATTAGATACTAAAAAAGTTTCCCCTCCTTTCCCTGATGTTAGGCATTGGACCTTCTTTCTTTAGATAAGATGGGGTTGGGTAGTTTTAGTGGGCATCTTAGATAAGATTTTATGCCAAACCGGTTCTTTTTTCCCAGTTCCTGCTCGTGATATTGACTTGGTGGTGCACTTACCATTATCACTAACTCAGGGGGAAAGGGAAAAGACATTAGAGCTGGTGCCGCATAAACTTTGTTGTTGGTAAATGACAACGATTTTACCCATTGCAGAAACTAGTTATGCTCCGTGTTCATACTCCAAATCAAAGAAAAGTGTCCTTAAGCTGGTTCGTTTTCCACTTAAAAGGAAGAAGACTCCAAGAATTCCCTGTATTTGTTTGCATCGGCTGCTTGGATTCTTTTCCCGCGAAGAGATTCCTAGTTGCGTGTGATTTCGAACATGGATTGCGGTCACTCTGATTTGGTCCAATCTGAAACTTATGTCCCTTATGGTAAAGGCACTAGCCATGCAAGAAATATCTGTTCTGCACCCTGCTACAAATTGAGGGAAACAAGTCTCTGAATTTTATCTCAAATGGCAAGAGAGAGGGTAGGTAAATATTTTGCCAAAATCAGCATTTGAGTTGGTGGGTTGGTTCAGTGACCTACTAACTATTTAAGCACTTTAACAAGCTCATGCTCACATATCTACCAGTTGATGGGCAGGTGTTTGAAAGTGCAGAATCTCATGCTGCAAACAGGTTCCTTTTTTGTCGTCGCCATCAATCTATTTATCTGTTTGATGACCGCGCTTGAATGGGGGACCCTGTCGTCTTTCTTTTCCCATTGCCATGCCTATGTCTTGAGCAAATTTAGGTGATGGCCCAATAAATTTGTGGGCAGCATTTCTAGCCTTTAAATGTTTTTTAACTTAATTTTAGGTGGATGGTTTAAGGGCAAGGTTGGGTGCTGGTATTTTTTGCCTACCAGCATGTGATCAGAGGGTTAAGACTGTGTTCTTTCTAGTTTTGAACCTCTTCTGTTTGTACATGGACATCATTTCTTTACGAGTGAACTTTAATTTAAAAAAAAAAAAAAAGTTTTTTAACTGCTATTACCTTAACTTTACCCCCGAAAATTTGGGTCAGCATTCACTTTCCAAGTACTTAGTAGGCTGATTTTAGACCGGCTTTTGGGACTAATGACTTTAATTTTTGGTTTGAAATCTTTGATTCCGTGGAAAATAGCTGCATGCATTAATAATTCTGGAAACCATGTTGCGTACAAGAACTTCAACCCTCCATTCTAATGGAGAAAATTAGCCAACTACGGACTACTTTGTGTATACTTTGGTGATTAAAGAAGTCAAGCATAAAACACTAGCATTTCTCTTCGATTGTGGATTCTTTGGCTATGATCTCCAGTTCAGGATCACGTTTAACTGTTTTCTTCCTGTACCATGCTGCACAAACAAGGAATAATGCGAAGTTGATGAAGCTTAATGCTGCTAGAAGTCCATAGAAGCAATCGAGTCTTCCTTCGTTTATGTTCTCTCCCACCCATCCTTGTTTACCGCTGCTTCCAGTCACGGTCTTCACAATGGAAACTAGCAAGCTACTTAAAAAGAAGCCAAGTGCAAGAGTTGTCAGGAAGAGGCCAGTGCTCATGGTTTTCATTCCTTTTGGGGATTGAGTGATGAAGAAGTCCAGCTGACCAGTGTATATAAATGCTTCTCCTGAACCCACCAAGAAGAATTGGGGAATCAGAAGGAAAACGGTTATTGGTAGGGTGGTAGTTTCACTGGATTGTTTTGCCACTGACAACCGTTTCACCTCTGCTACCGCTGCAGCTGCCATTCCCACTGCCGATAGAAAGAGGCCTATGGCTATCCTTTGCAGATTGGTGAATCCTGTGGAAGATATTGATCAAACCATTACTTGAAAATCTTAAATCATACTGGTGGATGCCATATTTCACCTCACTCGTGTGAATAATTCAATGCTATTTTGTTCAAAATTTGACAATGACAAGATACATGACAGAAAAGATCAAAAGTTCCAAAAAGCTATATCTCTTACCTGGTTTTCCTTTCCATTTTTTCCAGAGTGGCATAACCAAACGATCATATACAGCTAAAGTGATCAATATGGCTCCCACGAAGAAGACGGTAAGTGAACCAGCCGGAATTTGGAAATGTCCTATTGTTCTCTCCATGGTGGTTGCTTGTTCCACTGAGAAAGTGATCATCTGCGCATATGTTGTCCAAAATATAATTGTTGTTGCCCATATTGGAAGCAGCCTGATCATCTTCTTCACCTCCTCTACCCTTGTAACTGGACAAAGCTTCCAAGGGTTCACAGTGAAGGAACCGTCGTCTCCATAATCATCTTCTATCACAACAGAGGCCTTGTCCAGGAAACTAAGAATGAAAAGAATACAAGGTAGCAGTTATGGACTGAGATGAGACAATTATGTTCTTCCTGTTTGTCTACATACTCATTTAGAGGTAGATAGCTCACCAGAACTGATCTGTGTGATGGCTGCGTAAAGCCTCAGGGAGATCTTCATACAATAACGCAATGTCAGATGGTACTTTGACATTCTTCTTCCCAATGGCAGCAGCAAAAACTTGGCAAATATGAACTACGGGGCTTCCCACGCATTTCTTGTATCTGTATCTTTTAGTTCCCGATAAGAATATCAGGATTGCAACAAACATTGAAGCAGAGCAAATTCCATAACCCCAACTTCGACCTACTTCATCTTGGATGTAAACAAGCACTGTGACAGCCAATAATGTCCCTATGCTAATAACAAAGAAAAACCTGTTGAAAAAATAAGCCATCTGGGCCTTCTCCTTTTCATCTTTCTCATCAAACTGGTCCGTTCCAAATCCTGAGACACTGGATTTTAAGCCACCAGTCCCTAATGCTATTAGATACAGGGAAAGATACAGAATTCCCATTTGAAAGTTATTAGCCTGTTTGCATTGAGCGACTTCAGTAGACTGGCAAGGAGGTGGCCGCAGCTCTGGGAGTCTTGTAGATACTGCTAACATGCAAGTCCCCTGAATCACCAATATCATGTCATTAGGCGTATAGAAACTGACTGGAAAATTTAAACGTTTCAGTTAAAGCCTAACTCTTAATATGGCTATGTAAGAAGAAAATTGAGTGACTTTTGTACTTACAAGGGTCTGAATTATGGCAAATATTGCAATTGTTCTGTATCTACCTAAGTAGGAATCAGCAAGGAAGCCACCAAGTAAACACAGCAGAAATGAGGTACCCATGAAGTCTGTTACAACATTGGCAGAAGTAGCACTAGGAAGGTGCATAGTTCCACCCAAGTATGTCACAAGGTTCACTGCTATTCCCATTGTTGACAGCCTCTCACATATTTCAATGCCTGAAAAAGAACTTCAATTGTTTAATCATAACTGAACTCAATTTTATCAATTCCTAGTAGGCTACTCTCTGATCCATGTTTGGTGTGTGTTAGTTGAATGAATATGAATGTTCTGTATTGTATCTTCAACTACTGTTTTTTTTTGCTCAGCTAATAAGTATTTTCATTAATAATCTGCCCAAGATAGTAAGGGTACAGTAAACTGTTTATACTACAATCAGAGTATAACTGGTTTGAGCATACATAACACCAGCAAACAAAACATACCTGATATGAAGTGTACCACAATTCTAAGGTAAGCTTTACAATATCAGAACATTGTGAACTAGAAGTATTCAAAAAGAAATTTGCTAATGAAAGCTACCACCATGCTGTGAACATAGACTCACAGTCAACACCATGTTTAGCAAGCATGTCTGCAAACGAGTTCCCATCTCGCACAATATGTTGGAAAATCACTCTACCAAGAGTGGCCCTAATTGTATCTATCTTCAACTACTCTTCTTGCTGCTACTGGCATTATTCAGGAAATTCTCAGATTCCAAACGATTTATGTCTCCCACTTATTTACAAGAGAAATCCTGGAGTAAACATGTAACCTGAATCTACTCTAATCCATTTTGACTCAACACTCATCATGTAAAACTCCTTGATGCAAATGTTAGGCCTCTACCAAGATGAGAAACATTAAGATTTAACTAATCAAATACTGTGTTGGAATAAATGAACATAGCAGTTCATGACAGACGTGCTGCTCTTTTTCTCTTTTCCCACCCACACTCACAAAGCAGAACTGGACAAAAAGAAGTTTGCCTCACACAAAGTGCCATTTATCCAAACTAGTACTTTCCATTGGAAGAAACAACAAAAAAAGAAAAGAAACAAACAGACAAACGTTATCAACAAACCTAGGACAGGCTTTATTAACAGAAAGCAAATCATGTTAAAGAAAAGCTTGATTTCTTGTCTGTTTACTAGTGGTTTGAGACCGTACTTATAGTCAATATGAAGATGAGCGATGAGTATTTAGCTCACAAATGAATATCTGAGACAGGTTCGGCTGGCAGACTGGAATTTTTTGTCTGAAAGTTTTGAATATCTAAGAAAACTAAATATCTAGCACAAGCTGCGATTTGAGGTGGAGTATTCTGGACCACAAAGGAAAGGTTCAATACTTTTTATTAGAGTTTCAAAACTGTTGTAAATAGTAGTCAATATGAAAATGCATGCAAGTAAATGAATTTCTTAAGCTTTGGAACTTAGTGGTCTAAGTTATTCTATCTAAGCAATGATCATAAAAGTCCCCAAGTACTATCTGCAGGCCTGGAAGAGCTCTAACAGATAAATCACAGCGCAACTGCAGGATTGGGTTTTGTTTAATATTTCATTTAATGACTTGGTGGGATGCTTGACTCAAACAGCAGCATATGGTTGGTTACAAAGGAGAAGAAAGAGTTGCATTCTTGCTCTACCTAAGCTGAGAGCAGCAGGTACCCAGCCACCAGTTCTAGACTTGTCAGCAGGGAATCCCTTGTAGTCCATTGCATCGGCAACAGTCAAACTCATCTTCTCTGCCTGTAAGTAAAACTGAACGTTAACAATATCTTTATACAAAGAGTGATAATTCATGCTATAAACCCCGATTTCATTCCATTTTCACTTGACACAAATAAAGTAAAATGGAAGTAGCTGAGAAGCTAAAGAAACGAACCATGGTTTTATAAGAGTTTGAACAGATGAAGTAAAATAGAAAGAGCGGTGGCAAGCCAAGAAGCCTCCTCTGTGCTATGTTCAAGGAACAACTATAAGCATTCAAAGAAGACAATTATGCAGGCAATGCACCAATTATCGTTAACCATACAAAGTTACAATGACCACCACTACCATTTATGACAGGTCTGTCAGTTTTCTTTTCTCTTGGCAGTTTGCAAAGGGATATGGTTTATCACATAGCATTACGGGAAATCCTAGCAGTTTGTAATGTGTCCCCCACTACTTTTTCGTGCTAATGACAGGGATATGATTTTCAGAGAAGAGAAATTGGAGGTGTTGAATAATCGATGGGGGATATGGCTAAATAAATAGAATCTTCGACATGCACTGTGCATGCCTTGTTCACTAAAATTGAATTATGATAGTGTTGATTCGTCTGCTGTGGAAGCTGTGAACCATGTACGCCAGTCATCATGCCAAGTGCTTTTGCAGCCCCACAAGTAAAGGATGTGCCTCTCCCATCTTTGTTGTCTTGGAGTTGGAGCTTGTTTCATTTTTTTTCACAAGGACGAAAAACCAAGTTCCTTCTATTTATTTGACTTATGCCAGATTGATACCTTTCTATGTTAGCATATTCAACTTTCAATAACCCAATATTTGGATCCTGGAGCTGCAGCAACAAGGCAAATTACTTGAATATAATAATGCTCCAAGGCCTCTATTTTTAAACATTGTATTTGTGCTTCATTGAGGTCTTAGAGTGATTAATTTCATTAAAGCAGTGATTTAATATGACATTAAATAAATGTAAACATCAATCTTAATGGGGGAAGAAAAGCTCCACCACACAGTACAAGTGAAGTGTAGACTGAGGTTGACAATAAATGCAACCACAACCCTTGGGGTCCCCTACCGGCCTCCACTTCGAGCATAGCCATGAATCTCCTGCACTCCTTTTTCTGACCAGAAAAGCCATTGGGTTATGATCTTTTTGCCATATTCATCACTTTCTTCCCCTGCACCTGTTCTGTATGTGAAATGTGTCATAATATGATAGTTCCGACTGAGGAAACAGAAGTGAATGCAAGAAAGTTGTATGGCAGCAGGCAATAGAGAATATTGACACCAATGAGTTCTGTGTTTAAAGAAAAAGAAAAGAAACATAGATCAGTGCAATGAAAAATGTTGTTCTAAAGGTGATTAGAAGGCTGCTTACATCAATGTGTCTTGTCCGAACAAAGGATCATGATCCTTTCCAAGTAAATAGAGTGCTCTTTTCCCAACATTACAGTACCCGAAGTCACCGACATAAAGATCTCCAATGGGAAAAGCATACGTATGTGCACACCAATGATCTCTGGTGCATTTTGTTTAATCTGTTAAGCAAGCTTACAACTCGTCCTTGAGACATACAAGCCTGTTTCTGGAGCTTAGAGGATGACTGACTGCTGTCATCGGGAGATTTAGACCAGTAGTGCTAAATTTAATGGAGACAAATAAAAAAGTTAATTGCAGTCTGCAGTAACGCTGCCTAATTCTGAGATTATAATTTGTGCAAAATGGTTGTTCAGTTTTGCTGTACTCTCCCACAAGTTTGCCATAGGGAAAGTGGTCTAATGGTGTCAAAAGAGTCCAAGACAACAATAATTCTCGGAGCAATCACTCAGAAAAGTGAAAAGGGGAAAACCTGAGGGAAAAGGGAGATTTTGTGTGACAATTCACGTGAAGGGGTGGCAAGACATCGTTTTGGATCAAGTATTGTCAATGATCATTAAGGTCCACATGAATAGTTTAATCAGTCCTGTCAGGTAAATTGAATTTCTTGCTCTGCTGCAGATAAGAAAATGAACAGGAATATGCAGACATATACTCTGGATGGATGGTAAGGCACATGGAAGTTTTGGAATCATCTTACTTTGAAGATGGATGGTGAATAGAATGCTTACTTTTAAGCTTCAGACAGGAGAAAACACTAGTATGGGTAATGCGAGGTGTAAAAAATCGCCAAAATTGTTCAAAGAAATTGGACTAAAACAACTAGGATTAAATTATAAATTAACATGTAAATATATTTCCTAAATTGATCAAAATCATTATATTTATTTGAGTCAAATACAGTAAGATATAAGAAGACTTCACATATAGAAACTGGAAGATATTTCTGGGATCATCTTCAACCATGTGGTATGGGTAGATTATACTGTAAAAAAGCAGAAAAACACAGCTGAATGTTCCAGCAATTTCCTGGTTAGCATCTTTCTTGTTCTTAATATACCCCACATGATAATAATGCAGTTTGTACCGTCCAAGCCAAATAGACAACTTATCATGGAGACATAAAATCTTGTTAAGATATTGATAGTAGACACCATCAGCATTAGTTCATTGGTAGGGTGGTATCTGCAAATATTCCAGAAGTTCAGTGTGACATGAGAGAATATGAAAATGGTAATTGCTGTGCATCACTGATGGTATTCAGCGATGAAACTTACATACTCTTTTACATGCTTTTCACTGACCAAGTATCCTAATAATATTCCGTCTCTATTCCATTTTATGAATCAAACTATAAAATAATTATTCCTCTTATATTCTATTCTCTCACAGAATGATTATTGCATGCTCTCTGTATTCCATTTCGTGGACAACTGAGTTACAGCTTGTAAGATGTCAAAGAAGCAGTGCAGAGAGGTTGGACCAATAAAGAAGAAAAAGAAAAAATGACGAAACTACCAATCTTATGACAGTGCTAAAAACCATGCAGATACCCTTTTAATTGGGGCAAAAAAATTGTTAAGAGCGAAAGTCCAGGTAAACTTGACCTCCAAGATTCACTAGACTCGCACCTGCTACAGCCTTCCAACTAGCGCCTTCTTTAGGGGAGCCTGCAGCTCAAAAGAAGCGATTTTCAGTCACATAATCTCAACTGATCTTCCAAAGAAAATATTGGCCGATGATAGCACAACTTTCCAGCTTAGCTCCTCAACCAACTCGATAGGATTTCACATGCTCTGACTGGGGTTTGCTCTGAATTAGGATTTAGTGCAGATTTTGCCCCACCAGACGGCTACAATTCTTCAGTTATCAACAACAAAAACAGTTCATCTCTCAACCGCCATACTACTATACATTGGGCCAGGATTATATCCCACAATCTACATACAAAAGCACTTAAATACAAATTCACACAATTCATAAAGTCAGTCATTGCAAGTTGAAAATAATTCATATTTGTTGGCTGCGAATTCTACAAGAATTATGAGCTCCAATAACTCAAATCCACACCCTCATTGCAATTTTTGATTTATAGGTTTGTCAAGACTACATAGAATCACAGTTAGTAAGGGCAATCCTGTCCAATAAAGCTGCTGACTCCATTTTCTTTCTTTGGTTAATTGCTGACTCCACTTTAAATCAAGGCTTCAGGATCATTGTAGCCTTCTGTGATACATACCAGAAAATTAGTTCTTCAAGCCGGAGATCCACGAATAAATCAAGAGGAAACATAACAGTAATATTCAGATGAAGAATCTTAGTGGCCACAAACACTGAAAAATTGCATACAGCATATATTTCTAAGGGATATTCTCCCGGAGGATCAACAGAAGTTATCTCTGACCATCTAAGCAGATCATACTTCAGTCGAAAAACATGCACGGTCATCATATCTGTGCTCAAAACTTTGTCCTGGAACTAACTTCCACAGAGCATGATTAACTCCATAATCGTCACGATTCTATCTACCAAGCCAACATGATGAAACTGTCATTACTTCGTTACCAGAAATCCTTACAAGAGCATAAACCATCCTTGAAATGGTGAAAGCGATTCCGGTCCCTCGCTATAATTTCTCGATTATATATCTTAGAGATAAGCTTAGTAGCAGAATGACAATCATTACAAACTCGCAGATTTTTCACAATCCTAATAGGAGTTCCTGGTGGTGTATTTATAAGAGCAAAAGCAATAGCTAGCTTTTCACTATGCCTATTCAGATTATCTTCCTTGTCTTCTTCATCAATATCAAGCATAACCTCTGACGTAGATGGAACATATCCAGCCCTCTTCATTTGTCTCCCCATCTCATCTACCTTCTCAAATATTTCCTTGTACTGATTATGTGACATATCTCCAGCAACAAATTTATAAATTTTATTATTTAGCTCAATCATAGTGCTGCCTGGGATCTTTTTCATCCCCTTTTTGTCCATCACCTCCCTAATCTTGGTTTTCTTCTCCCAGTGAAACATTTTTGCATAAATATTGGACAGTAGAACATAATTGGCCTCACGCATTGGCTCATTTTCAATTAGTTGTCTGGCAATGCTCTCTCCTAGCTTGAGTTCACCATGTGTACGGCAAGCATTTATCAGGGTTCGCCAGATGATAGAATTTGGCTCATTAGGCATTTTTTGAACAAACTCCACTGCCTCTCTAACGAGTCCAGCCCTACATAGCATATCCACCATGCATCCATAGTGTTCAATTTTAGGCAAAATACCAAACTCCTTCCTCATCAAATCAAAGAATTCCTTTCCTTTGTCAACTAATCCAGAATGACTACAAGCAGAGAGCAATCCAATAAAAACAACATCATCTGGCACCATTCCAGCTCTTATCATCTCATGAAACAAAGAAACAGCCTGCAATCCACGCCCATGCATTGCTAAACCAACAATGACAGAAGTCCAAGAAACAATACTTCTCTCACTCATGGTCCTAAACAATTTCAAAGCTTTATCAACATCACCACACTTTGCAAACATATCAATAATAGCATTATTAAGCTCCACGGATTTATTCAGTCCTTTCTTCTCAATAAAAGACTCAACCCACCTCCCAAGTTCAAGTGCACCTAGATCAGTACATGCACACAAAACAGCAACCATGGTAATCTCATCAGGGCAAATGCCTTCTATCTGCATCTGCCCAAACAAGTCAACCGCATCCGTTGACCGCCCCAAACGAGCATACCCGCCAATCATAGCGCTCCAAGGAACAGAGTCCTTTTTCGTCATTTCGTCAAACACTTTCCGACCAAATTGAATCCCTCCTTTGCAACTACCATACATGTGAACCAATGTGTTTAGAACATGATTATTCACATCAAAACCAAATTTTAACAACGACCCATGCACGGACATGCCTAAATTCAAGTCCCCAATGCCAGCACAGGCCTTTAAAACAAACGGGTACGTGAAATTATTAGGTAAGACTTCACATTCAAGCATGAAATTGAAAACCCATAAAGCTTTGGCCTTTAAGTTCCCAGTTTGAGCATAAGCTTTGATGACAGTGTTAAAAAGGAAAGCATCATAGTAAAGGGTGTTTGAGTGGGGTGAAAAGAGGAAGCAGTGGGCGTAGTCAATGGAGTTGAGGTCAGAGGATTTGGATGCAAAATTGGTGAGAATTAAAGGGTTATTTTGGAAACCCAATTTGAGAATTTGGGTTTGGATTTGGAGGAGGTTTGTGAAGGTGTTGCATGATTGGAGGAGAGTGAGGCAGCCGTGTTCCGCCGCAGCTCTTTGGTAGTAGCTGCTGGTGGCTGATGTTGTGAGTGAACGGAGGAGGATTAAAAGCTTGGTTTTTGGGGTAGAAGATTGCATGAATAGACGTTGGAAGCAAATTCATTGCTAGCTTTTGCAGTCCATCAATCAATAACAATGAATCACATCAATTAGTTACACTTGTATATTTCTCGAAAATAAGCAGAGACATAAAAGAGGAAAAACCCCAGTTCCCATACTCCAACAGTAAATTACCATTCCACGTCTGTATTGCTTTTTATCCCACGTGGCTGGTTCATCGACTGCCACGTCACCTTTTCTTGTTCTTCCCTCCCTGCTCAACCATAGAGGGACAGAAATTTCTCTCAACTTCCCACCAATTTGGAAGACAATACCACGATCAGGAAAAAGAAAAGGGCACAAAATGAGAAGAATTTTATCAATATCTTCGCTTCTGAATCAGGGGATTGTCCAACGAAGAGTTTCAAATAAGTATCTCATCCATGCAATTCGTCCATATTCAGAGGATCTTTCTTCCCCAAAACCTCCAGGTTCTTATGCTTGATTTTATTTTAATATTTATTTCATTATCTTCTTCATGCTATATGTGGTTAATAACTTGAACAGGGTATTTCCGAAAATTGGAATTTTTTGTCAACTTAGCTACAAATTTTGGATTTTGAAGTGAGGCGCCTTTGTTGGGTATGATTGGTCTAGTTTGTTTGTTTCTAGGAAAGAGGAGATAGAAAATCAAATAAAAAAGGATTTAACCTTTTTTGGTTTTTTATGAAAAGGTTAGACATGTGGGGAAAGAAAAACTTTGGATTATTAACTCTTACAAGTAGAAACATTTTTCTATATTGGACTGGATAAACTAAGCCAGACAATGCTTAATAAACCTCCATTTTATGCTTTCATGTTCTGCTTCAGGGCCTCTATCGCATTTCCGCAACTTGGTGGAGCAAGGGAGGCTGCAGCATGATCCTTACCAAGAAAGGGTTGCTATGGCATTGGAAAATTTGCTTGGGAGGTTGGAACAGTATGAAAAAGATATGGAGGAATATCATGTATATTTTGAACTCTAATTTAGTGATGTACCATTCATTTTTGTAGTGATTACTCTGTTACCATGACATTTTGTTTGTAAAATATGGCTTTTAAACTTCCTATTGTAGATTAAGCTAGCTGAGTGGGAGAAACACAGGGAGAATGAGCGGCGGAGGCTTTTGATGGAGGAAGCTGAACTCAAGCAGCGCGGGGATCTTTGGACATCAGTTAAAAGTCGTAGGAGTAAACTTTTAGAAAGATGGGCATTCCGGTGAGGGATGCTGCTTCTGTTTTTATTAACAAACTACAAATGGAACATTTGGATGGAAATCCAAATCTGTTCATTGTTTAGTTCTTTTTGATATTGTGAAGTTTCATCTGACTCAGGAGAAAATCTGAAGATGTTGAACCTGGAGTGGGTAAGTGGGTTTCATACCTCAATCGTGAGAAGAAGTTGGATTCACTTGTTGGTCGTCGTCCTACTGCTCCTGCAGCCCCAAAAGGACTGTATATATATGGGAATGTTGGAAGTGGTATGTTGCCAAATTTCATTGATGAAGTAAATGTGAATTGTGAACTGATAATCAGACCAGAAAAAATTGGATATTTTGTTTCTCATTTTAATGGGGTTTATCTCCCTGTATGTTGTTTCCATAATTCTTCCAATGTGAACAGACTGATGGTAGAAATTTATTAACTTAAGCTCATTTTCTGTAGGGAAGACAATGCTTATGGATATGTTTTATAGTGCCACTGATGGAATAGTTAAACATCGTCGAAGGTTCCATTTTCATGAGGTGAGCCATTTCTTGTAGTTTACTTATGTCTTGAGTATTCTCATATTTGAATCTGTAATAATCCTATAGAAGAAAGCTATTTTACTGTTGCAGAGACACAAAGGGAGCATTGGTACCTGGTATTTTAGTGCCTATCTTTCTAATCTGCGGTCCTCCCTGCCCCAAAGAGTAGGCTTTTCTTGTGCAATGTGCTATGGCATAAGTTGTTATGGTTGCTAGTTTCTCAAAATAAGCATGTGTTGATAGGGGACACATGTTAAGTAGTTTGTACTCTTTTTCTTTAAAAAAAAACATGGTAATTACAATTGCCTTTCACATTGGCAGGCAATGCTTAAAATAAATGAAGATATGCATAAGTTGTGGAAAAATCAAGTTGAGGAAAAGTCTTTGCAGTCAAGCATATCTTCTTGGATTATGAATCTTCCCTTTGATATGAAAGCCAAGGAGTGGCTAGCTGCTGAAGAAAGATATAAACAAGAGGTTCAGATGAAAAACATCCTTCTTGCAGTAGCAGATAAGTTTCTTGTTGACAGGCAAGCAGGAGAAAGAGGAGCTAGCATTCTTTGCTTTGATGAGATACAGGTAGTGTGTTTCATTGACATTTTAAGCAAAATTTGTGAACCCTTGATGCTGGTTGGCATGACCATTGGTTAAATCTTTGGCAATCACAGTTTGACAGTTTCTTTTTAAATTATTCAATATACAAAGAGTAGAAACTGCCAGTTTTGGTCTCTGCCAAGAGAATGAGAACCTTCTATTTTTTTTATTGTATATAGCAATGCCTCTAAGTTCCATTCCTATAGGAGCCTTGATGACTGTTCTTCACCATATGCTACAGAATGTTGGTCAAACCAAAACCAGTTTTCTGAATGCATAACTCATGATATGACTTGAACTTTTTTGCTATCTATTACAGACTGTTGATGTATTTGCTATTGTGGCCTTATCTGGAATTCTAAGCAGATTACTTAGTACTGGAACTGTTCTTGTTGCCACCAGTAATCGGGCACCAAAGGAATTAAATCAGGTGTTTTGGAAAACTTCAATTTCTTTTCAGCCTATAGATTCGTATGACTTCAATTGTACCTGGTTAACAATTGATGAGCTATCACATTCTCCCTTTTTCTCTCTTTTTATTTTGCTCATGCAGGATGGCATGCAGCGAGAGATCTTCCTAAACTTTGTAGATAAGTTGGAAGAACATTGTGAGATCATTTTGATTGGAGGCGAGATTGATTATCGCCGACTAATAGCACAGAGGTCTATAGACAGGGTGATGTTTCATGCTTCTCTATGTGGATACTGATTTTTTTTCCTTGCTTTCCTTGACATAGACAAATGTTTTTCTTTCTTTATTCCTAATTGTAGATAATAATTTCTTTTCCTAATTTAAGAAAACTTGAAAATCTATTTAGAGGTTAAAATAAGAACCGTGTACATGCAGGTTCATTATTTTTGGCCTCTAGATGGTACCGCTTCGAAGGAATTTGAGAAAATATGGTGTCAGGTTATAAACCAGGCTGGAGGAACAGTCACATCTAATATTGTTCCAGTGATGTTTGGAAGGTACTTGTTAATCTAATGGCATTGGTTTTCTTTATCTATCCATTTTAAACATGTGTATTTTTCTTTACATCAGGAAATTGGAGGTTCCTGAGAGCTGTAATGGAGTAGCACGGTTCACATTTGACTATCTATGTGGTCGGCCGGTATCATACTTGGCTTATTATGAGTTCCATAACTTATTCTTCCCATTTTCTCTCTCTTCTTGATTCTCTGTATATGTGCTTTCCCAATCTTCTTGTGAGACTTATTAATAGCATATGACTTTTTCATCTCATTCACTGTTGACTGATCTGATTTATAGGGTGCCTTCACTACCCAGAGCTGAATATTGTAAAACATGATATGTAAAAGCAAAAGAAGAGAGCAAGAAAATAATATTTAGGTCAGAATAAGATGCGAATAACTGGTAGTAGTAAGATTAATCTGTGTGTACCACAAAGATGGCAAGATATGAGTGGTCTAAGTACCTCAAAGTTGGAAAGCAGCGAAAAGAGGTTCCCTAGAAATTGAGACACAAACACTCTTGGCTGAAAGAAAGGCAGTTTCCTTTCATCATGATTCCCATTAGTAGAAAGCTTACTGATCAAAGTGATCAAACGATGCTTTCCATGCTGTTTGTGTGAGTTGTTTTAGTTCTGAACAGCTCATGTCCCTCTTCTTGAATTAACAACATAAGGTTTCAACATTTTATAAAATTGGCAAAAACAACATCTATAAAAACCTGCACTTCTTTTTGATTGGTTCTTTTCTGCTAATTTATCACTTTCAATTATCTGCAGGTAGGTGCTGCAGATTATATTGCAGCTGCAAAAAACCATCATACAGTCTTCATCTCTGATATTCCTGTTATGAGTATGCGAATCCGTGACAAGGTACCATTCTCTACAAATAGCAAATAATGTGTAAGAGAAAGGGAATAGAATTACTAATAGCTTTTGCCTGCACTTCTTTATCCTATCATAAGTGACTGTATGTTTCCACTTCTCAGGCACGTAGGTTTATTACCCTCATTGATGAGCTATACAACCATCATTGCCGTCTATTTTGTTCAGCTGCTTCTTCTATTGATGACTTATTTCAAGGAACCGAAGAGGGTACTCTTTTTGATCTGGAATGGTAAGCCTTATATTTGCTTTATGATCATCCTTGAAAGATACATATGTAAAAGAAAAAATAATAAAAAAGAAGAGGTTTTGACATGTGAAGCTAATTTACTCTTCCCTGTTCCCATTCATTATGTGCCATTATTTCAAGTATTGGCACGAAATTCCAAAGCAGCCTTGTTGAATGCACAGAGTCGGTGCTAATTCTTTAAAGAGCATTTAGCTCATCCAAATAGCCAAGCAATATAAACAAGCAGCATGCTTGAAACATGCACTTAGTACTTTAATTTGACAATTGCAATTGCTGAATGTATATAAAGCATTCATGAAAAGGAATAAACTCTTTCATTGTTGGTCATCCGGTGATCTGGTCAAAAAGATCTGCTTGCAACTAGTTGAACATGTTAACCTGCTTGTTTCCAGTTTCCAGTTCGAAACAGAGACAGAAGGTGCAAAACTTCGCCGGGATGTTTTGGCAGAAGGAAGTGTGAGTTCAGGAGGTGCACCAGCGGGTATAACATCAATGCTATCTGGTCAAGAAGAGATGTTTGCCTTCCGCCGAGCCGTAAGTGTTCCTCTGCATGTTTCTGTCAAATGTATATCCACATTTTTTGTCTCTCTCTCTCTCTCTCTCTCTTCCCTCCTCCCTCCTCCTTTTGTGGGGAAGCAGAAAAGAGAACAGAGAAGATAGTTACTAGGTTAGCAGAATTACAATAGATATACATCTATCTTTGTAGGTATCTCGCTTGATCGAAATGCAGACACCTTTATACCTTGAAGGTGTTCGTTTCCTTCATCCTTACTTCCAGAGGGAGCTCCGAAATTTCAGAAATTATGATGCAAGCACCGTTCAACACCAGGCATCCTCATGAGCAGTAGGTTTATAGTACTTGATGCCCGCTACCTATAATTTTCGTATTTGTGATAATAATGTGTAAAATTTTTCAGATCTTCTGTTGGACTTGAATTCATTTATTAATTCTCTTCAAGAGAATTACTGAAAGTATGGAATAAGATTATGTTAATAGCATGTTTATTGTTACCAGCGGCTTTTCTTCTTTGAGTATAATCATGACATACAGTTAAACAGAATTCCATGCTGAGAGCGCAGAGTTCATCTCTTTCTGCTATCATTTTGCAGGGTTTGGATTAATCTGGCTTACTAGTTTTCTCAAAATTATCAGCTTGACAATGTTCTGCTTTTGGTTCTTGATAACACAACTTTGTTTCAAACTTGGAAATTGAAATTGATTTAATAGTTTCTTTTTTTATCTTGTTCCTTAAAACTTGTTGGAGATTGAGATTTATCTCTCTGCTACCCCTTTCCGAGATCATCAGGAACGTAGCCTACAAAAAAAACAAGGCTTTATTTGAATGGTGATATATTCTTATTAATCTTGGCAATGGCTCTGAAATACAGAACCAACAACACCTGATAGTTCACTTTATTCGAGTAATACAGAGTGATAATCTTCAATTTTTTTTGTGTTCATGGCTGCAAGGGATCCTAAGGTAGATGCTCTTCAACTCTAGCAAAGTTCCTTCAAATCCTGCAAAACAGAAAGGCAAAAAAGAGAATCATATATTCATTTCATGTGTTATTTTGATGCTTGAGAGTATAATTCATCAAAAAATTTGAAGGATCGTAATTCATTACTGTGCATATTCAACATTAATTCTGGCATCAAATTTCGAGATGGCTACGAAGGCTTTGTTTGACAGCTGCATAGTTGCGGGGCAAGGATCCTCCGTACAACGATCAACAACCTCCACAACTATGGA
Source organism: Theobroma cacao (assembly GCF_053813885.1). NCBI lineage: Eukaryota > Viridiplantae > Streptophyta > Magnoliopsida > Malvales > Malvaceae > Theobroma > Theobroma cacao. Next base: position 1,430,948 of record NC_142647.1, read on the forward strand.
TCTAGCCTTGCATGGCCTCTTTGGGCCGCTGATGCACCGTATCCTGTACTTCCTACCACATGATGCTCCATTATCCCATAACCCATCACTCACCGCAGCAAAGAGCCCACCCGGAGGGAACTGATCCTCGTTGTAGCCATTGCATTTGGTTGCTTCATTGATTTAAGACAGATCAATTCATAAAGGAAACAAAGAATATTACGATTCCAAGATGACGAATATAAGCAGGAAAAATGATGATTTGCACTTTCGAACATGCCACAGAAAGGGGAAAAGGCACCTTTTAAAAGACATAGTTTACATTATTTGCGTGCAAAAACTAACCTGCCAAACATGATTAAAGAAATTACTTAACTTAACCTAATGATTGGTTAAGTTTGAGGAAGCCTTGGATACTATATCACGTACCCTTTAGTCCTTTTGGAATCAATGCTTCAAATGCATGGCCAAGAGCAGTGAATATAAGATGCAAAACGAAAAAGGGTAGTGTTTCTACTTACGCAAGTATGGAGGATCATACGCCTTGGCCGTCCCAACATCCCCTAAAACACAAATTACATAAAAAACTATGCAATACAACAACAAAGTTTGCAGCAGCATTGTTGACCTCATTTCTTTCTAGCTTTGGCTCTACTATGTCTGTATCTCTTTTGACTCGCTTTCTTTGTCATGGGAAAAATTCCCTCTCGCAACCCTCTATTTATACTTCGCATTGAAGCATGCCTGAATTGTGATTGTTGCAGTTGACGTAGTGTTTTACTCTAATTTGACTCTTTTTTTATGTGGGTAGTTGCGTGGCTGTGGCACATAGATTAACATCACGAGTGCTATCACTTTGAAAGTTCTTTTCTTTTCTGATAAATACACGGTCCTCATTTCCTGTTTCATTGCTGGTTTTCCATTATATGGTGCATCAGATCATGAGTATCCTGGTAGGACAGTAGGTTTTGGAAGCTTACGGCTGCTAAAGTTGGATTCTAGCACATCAAGTGCCACTGGAACTATAATTATTTGAACAGATAAAAAGATATTGGATGTTGCTTTCTTTGAAGAGTTTCACATGCTGAATTTGGTTTTAGAAGTGATAAAACCAGAAGGTGAGACACACGAACCTGCATTATCTACATCTAAAAAGCAGTCAACCCTTTGTTATTTCCTCGTTTCTTTGTTCAGCAATTGCCTTTCAAACTGCCCAACTTTGCATTCTCTCCTATGTTTATTTGATACCAAATCATCATCCTCCTCTAGTGATACGACCACAAAGCAATCAAAAAGCTTGTGCAAGTTAAATGATGAGAAGCCACGATCTAGAATAGTGGTCTGCTATTCAATGATATGAAGAGTTTTTTATTGCGCATGGGAATTGAAACCTGATCTGGATACATGTCACTTTACTCACTTCGGCTACTTGCATTCCTGGAAAAAATAATGGATTCTTTCTACCGGCCTCAATAGAAAATTGATTCTTGTTCGATCTTTGCTTATCAGATAACTATTCTGCCACTAACTCTACTTAAGATAACCCCAAGATTACTAAGTTACAAGGTAGCAACAGGTGTTGTTTTCTAGTTCACTCATTTCATAGCCAACTTTGGTACACGATTACATGTACAGATATGGCCAAGCATGATCAGCTCCAAGGTCCTGTTTGGTAATAAAGACCGAAGGAAAGAGTGAAAAGGTTATAAAAATATCTTATTCACAAATACAGGAAGGGAGATGTGACCGGGGTGCGCAGTACAATATTTTCTTGATCACACATGGAATTGTCAAAAAAGGGATGCTCCTTCATGTTATTTTCATGGTGTTCTTCATCTTCATAACAAATCGAATGTCAAGCAAAGTGACCATTCATGTATTGACTAATTACCTAACCATCCATTTTCAACCAGTGAAGTTAGAATTTTTATCCCATGAAACAGGCAGCAGAAAGGGAAAGCAAAGTATAGAACCCTGAAGCATCAAAGCCTAAGTCTCCTTGCACTAGCTCAGATGGTGTGGGCGGTAATTTTGACAAAAACCCAAAACATCAAAGCTTATCTAATAAATAAATTTCTATGCTAAGGGGAAGACCTTTCAACCACATTATTCTATATACTAAAGATTGGCTTTGAAAATTTGCACTATGTGATGTATAGACGATTGAACAATAATACTAATATTTTTCGAACTAGAATAATTAAAAGAAATTGCTTTTTTCTAAGTGTAGGAACAAAATTAGATAGGCACCCGATTCCCTCTGATCTTCATCTTATTAAGGAAAAAGTGCGATTAAACAATCTCAATAAAGGTGAATTATTGGATTCTTTGAAATGGAAAACAAAAAAGGGCCTCCTTTATTCTTCTATTTCTACCTTTTTCCTTCTGGCATTCGTCAAAAGCATATGCTTACAGGACCACCGCCCCAGTTAGGGCATATATATATCCTTTCTCTTTCCGCCATTTTTTATGAAAAGAAAAAGAACGGGGAAATTGAAGATTTTTAAAATTGAAAAAACATAATCATTAATTCAAATGATACAGTTCATTTTATAACACGTGATGCTGACGTGGTATGTTGTTATGTTATAGTGAATAGTAATGTGACATGATGATGTGATCACTTAATAGTTTATTTTTTACATTAATATCACCTTAATGTAAAAATAACAAAAATCATTTTAATTAATAATAATCAATTATAAAAATTTATTTATTTCAAAATTAAAATATAAAAATTTGATTAAATATAATAAAAAAATAAAAATTTATTTAAATTATATCAAATTACAAATATACCAATGTAATTACCCGACAATGGCTTTTTAATGTCTTCGATTGCCTTGGGATTCCTTTTGGAATTAGTATCCTATCACATGCTTGATAATTAAAAGTTGCTTTAAGGTACCTTTACCCCCTAATTAAATCAAACATTAATATTAAGCATAACCCTTTTTCCTTTTTCTTGTGGTCAAGAAAGTATTCATTTCCCTTCACGATTCTTTATAAATAATCACCCAAATGTAAGGTAACAATTCAAAGGGAGCCTAAAATTGGAGAGCCAGAAGATCTCCCTGATTCGTTCTCCTGTCATCTGGAATGAAGAGAAGAGTTGTTCAATGGCTCTTCTTCATCACTTGTTGCAACGCCCTCTTACACTCCTTTTGTGAAAGTAGTGCTTTCACCTCACCAGACGCTGCAGCTCATGATGGTATCAAGCCGCCATTGATGAAGGAAAAACAACCCAAGAGTAAGCTTTCGACATTAATATATATACATATTATCATAAATATTGTTAATTAATTAATCCATATTTTTGGCAGATGTATATAGGAGTCAAAGAACGTTTAAGGATTTACATGAAGCACTTTACTTGAGGGACGTTCGGGAAGAAAAGGAAGTTATTGATCACAACAAGAAAGGGAAGGGAACTTATGGCGGTGGAGATCTTCTTCGTCCTCGTAGCAAGAGGAGTGGAGCAAACTCTTTTCTACTAAAACCCTCTTCCCTCCTCTCAGTTGTGCTTAGATATGGGACACTTGGGTTGCTCTCTTCTATGTTCTTGTACTGATAGTTTGGTGGTGATGCAGTGATGCTTACTTCTCCCAAATAGGGTCTTAAGTGTTAAGTTTGGCTTTGATTTTTAATGACAAATGTTAATGAAATGTTGTTTATAGTAAATAGCAGACAGTTAAATGTGATAAACTTTTAATGTATTAAGTGAAAATATTTTGATTTAAATAATATAAAAAAATCTCTTAAATTATTATATTTTATTGTCCAGGAGACTTCTAATCTTTGTATTTACACAAACTTTAAACTCTTTAATGAAAAATTAATCTTAATCATACTTAATGTTAATCGATATTTTTTATCTAAGTCATCATATGATAATTTTTTTCACTCAATCCAAATTTATATATTATATATTACTGTTAAAACAGTGAAGATGCAATGGGACCCATCAACTAGGTAGGCAGCAAAGCCTCTCATTACGTCTGCGTACATTGCCGAGTAGGCAATATAGTACATTAGAGTGCACCAAGAAACTACAGCGCAAGTATTCACTCATGACCGAGCTACAACCTAAATGATATAAGAAGACAGCAGCTATCTGCAAATGTGTTTCCCTCTCCCTCATCTTGTGCACAATAAATACATCCCCAACGGATTGAATTAGTGCATCGATTTCATTGAAAATAGTCCATTTGTTCCAAGACCTCGTATCGACATTATACACCAATGAAAAAGCTACCAAGGAGTCGGACTCAATGATAAGTTTCTTAGTGCCTACAAATGGGGACAAAAGAGAATAGCTACAGGGCATGTCTGATCGTCGTGGTCTCTGCATAATAGGAGTCCTGAATGCCTAGGGTCCCAAATTTACACCAATAATATACCTATCAAAGTCGTGTAGACCCCCCATATTCTATAAGCTCATGCTTGTATCTCGTGTTGAGACTTTTGAACTCTTGGGGCGTGATACTTATCTTGGTAGAACCATCAACATTAAATTTGAACTCGACTATACCAAAGGGCTGTCATGATATATCAAGGCATTTGTGCAATGAGGCACAGCTTATGCAATGTGTAACCATGTTGGATACCATTTCAAGTACTATGTAATGTCGTGACGTGCGGGTCCGGGAACCCGCCTGCCAGACGCGGACGAAAATTAAAATCTGGTTAGGAGTCGCCATCAATCTTTTTTATCTAAAGTGTGATTGATCACTTATTAACCCGATTCTTAATCGACGGAGTCCTAAGTTAATTTTAAGTCCGTCGAAAGAACGAGAACTGGTCCACGTTTTTTTTTAGAGATGGGTTCGGGAGTGCGGTTACGCACGGAGAAGGGTTAGCACCTCCGTGACGCCCGTTCTACGAACGGTACCATTTAATCTTAAGTTATCTTAATATAGCCTTTTCTTAGTTTAATCCCTATTTTATTAATTAAATTTTTATTGAATTGCCAAACTGAGTTTTTCACTTGGTTTTACATATGCATATGATGCAAGCGTAGAATGATGTCGTGACTTGTTTATTTTAAATGATGGAGTCGGTAATCTTTTATTAAAAAATTATTCGAAGACCATCCCAACGCTTTGGTGAAGTCTCGAAATCCTCCTCACCTAGAGATATCCCCGGAAGAACTCGTCTCTACAAGCTCCTCGGGGAAATCCCATCATCGGGATTCCCGCGCCATTTGCAAAATAAGAGTGGCATGCAATGACAGTATACAATGATGATATCTATATGCACGCGTTTATTGATTGTTTTAAAAAAATTGGTTATTTATTATTTATTTTTTGTTTATATATATACTTTATTTTTTGTTTTCTATTTAAATCCATATTTGTTGTTGGTCAATTTTTTTACCTGATTACAAAGCTTATCTAATAAATAATTAATTAATTTTTAAACGATTGGATTAACTTTATTTAGTAATATTAATTCGAATGTAACAAAATTTTCCTAGATATATTGTTTTCTAACAATGACTATTTGACTTAATGGGTTTTGAAATTTAGAGTTCAGATTTATCCCGATACTTCGGTGAAAATTCGTCTCGAACTTCGCACCCGAAAAACATCCACCCGAAAGAGGCAACTCTTTGCCCCTTTTTGGTGGTAATACTCAAATATTTGTTCCAATTATATTATTTATTATTTATTATTATTTATTTATTTTTCACTTATTATTATTATTATTTATTATTTTATTATTTTATTTTTTATCTTTTATTATTTTTTTTATTTTTTTTAAAAAATATAATATAATATATACATATATATATACATTTGCATCATGCATTATTATTATTATTATTATTATTTTTTGCAAACCTCCAAATATATTTATAATATTAATATTTTTTGTTATTATTTACATATTTTTATTAAAGCTAAGCAAACAATTAAGATAAACTAGATAAGCCCAAAGCAATAAGCCACATTCACAAGCAATGGGTAAGGCCTCACCTTGCTTGGGCTAGAAAGATGGCCCAAGTTGTGTGGGCTGCATTGAGGTCTCCCTAGCCTGCTTCCTTGGTCCGCCTGGCCCTCTCCTAAACGCACCGTTTTGAGGCTCTAGGGACTCCCTCAAACGACGTCGTTTTGGCGTCGACCTTTTGAATTTTTCCCTCTGTTGAAACGACGTCGTTTTAGGCCCTAAACTCGAGTATATAAATCCCGTTTTCGTCATTTCCTCTCATTTTCAGACTTCAGTTTCTTTCTCTAGCCGCATCCTCTCCCTTCTCTCTAGAAAAAGTCTCCCTTCTTTGCCGGCGTCGGCGTCCCGTCTTCTCTTCCCCAAATCTCTCGCCGGCTTCCTCGGACCCTCTCTTGAACGCACCTCTTCCCTTCCGATCGACGGATCGGACACCCCTTTTGCCTTCGGTTGGCGATGACCCAAACAAGTTCAGGCTTTCTCCCGCCGGTGACCGGCACTCCACATATCCCTTTCCCTTCACCACTCACCGATCTCTCTCCCTCAAACCGAAACAAATCTCCGGTTGAAACCCTCGATCGAATTTTTTCTTTTTGATTTTCTTGATTTTTTCTTTTTGTGGTTAGGTAGTTGCTGGTAGATCTAGGATTTTTTTTTTGTTTGCTTCATTTTTATTTTTTTTTGTTCTTTGCAGGTAACCTTTAAAGAGCCGGGTTGTCCAAAAATTTGGACAACCCGGTGATGGGGTTCTGGCACCCCTTGGAGTTGGTGGTCAGAACCCCCATCACGCGTAGTGGATGGGGGACGGGATATATATATTTTTATTATTATTATTTTTTTTTAGGTGTCTACATGTAACTACACCAGCTATCATATAATCACGACAAATATCACGTTATTTAATAGTTAAGTCATGTCATATGTTATTTGAACAATAAATATTAACTAACATTAATCATTGACTTGTTAATTTTTAGGCCTACTTGTCTCCATGCTCTCCACAGAAGCAATCAAAGGTGAATATCGCTCCCATAGCCATCAGGTCCTACCTACATTTAATGCACCTTGGATTTTTTTTTTTTTGGCCTCCCTAAATATAGAAATAGTTGCTTAATTATCTTTAAATATGGCCTCTGCAATGCTTGGTTTATGTTGTTTTGGCTGATATTTAATTACTTTTTCCGTTTCTAGTCTGAACTTCTGTTCCTTAATTGATTGCCTTCATTTATCCTTTTCTTTTCCAATCTTCTGTCAATTGTTGTATTTATATAAAAAAAAAATGGAAAAGAAAAGTAATGGTAGTTGGGACATCTGGTGGCTTTGAGTTCCAACTCATGCATGGCTTAAGACCCCCAAATGCCAGTGTTGAGGCTTTGCTTTCGAAATTTGGAACACATAATGTACAACCAGGTGAAATTGTGTGTTTCCTTGTTCCTTCCTCCATCAAGTCGATTACTTTGATCATTGACTTGTTAATTTTAAGCCCCTAATACCTTTCTTTAACCCATCATCACTCTCAACTAGACCTTAATTTTGGATAATTAATCAATCTTATCAGTTTCAGAACGTGGATGACCAAGACCAAAAATATCTTCACAGTAAATTTCTGGGACTTACTCTGATTAAATCAATAATGTAAGTCTACGTCTAAACTGTCCTCCCAACCACATGTACCTTAATCCCTCCTTGTGAGTCTATAAAGAGACGTAGACTTCTGACTACTTGTAAGTTCAAAACTCCTTAATCTTGCCTTGTTCTCGAAGTCCTTACTTCGCAGGACTATCCTGTTTATCTTTTAGAATTGTCATATTCTCCTCGTACTAGCTTGAGGTATGGGCACTTTTCTTCTCCTATCGTACATATATGAATGTCTAACTACTTTCTGTAAATAGAAAAAGTTTATGATATGAAATAGAGATTACAAAATTGAGTTTGGTTTGATTAAAATTGAGGCTTTTTTATTTCTTAGTCTTCAATCTAATTGATTAGCAAAGCTATTATGTTTGTTACTTTGAGGTAGGGACTAGAAATGGAGATTACTACAAAGAAATCGACCATGGTGTATCCTGCTGAAGAGACACAGAAACATCGGCTATGGAGCTCAAACTTAGAACTACTGATGACACTGCATCATGTCCCTACGGTGTACTTCTTCAGACCAAACGGTTCTTCCAATTTCTTTAATGCTCAAGTGCTTATGGAGGCTTTAAGCAAGGTTCTCGTTCCATTCTACCCCATGGCTGGGAGGTTGGCAAGGGATGAAAAGGGAAGAGTTGAGATAAATTGCAACGCGGAGGGAGCTTTATTCGTCGAGGCTGAAACTGATGTTGTGATAGATGACTTGATTGGGGATACCATTCGCAGTTCAGAGCTTTGGCGATTAGTTCCCACGGTCGACTATGCAGCAGATATTTCCTCGTATCCACTCACTTTGTTACAGGTACACACTTTTCGAAAATTAGTCTTAAGCTTTGACTGCTTCAAATACTAAAAAGTTCAATGGTTTGAATGTTGTAAATTTTCGTAGGTGACAAAATTCAAGTGTGGAGGAGTTTGTCTTGGGATCGGATTACAACACACGTTGGCAGACGGTCCAGCTGGGATTCATTTCATCAACAGTTGGGCTGAATCGGCACGAGGTCTTCCCCTTAGTGCCGAACCTCACATTGATAGGTCTCTCCTTCGAGCTCGAGACCCGCCAACTCCCACATTTCACCATGTGGAGTACGACCCACCTCTTTCCATGAACACTGATCAAGAACCCCAATCAGATCCTGAAACAACCGTGTCCATCTTCAAACTCACACGAGACCAGCTCAACACCTTGAAAGACAAGGCAAACAAAGACGGAAATGCTGGCAACTACAGCACTTATAACAGCCTGGCGGCGCATATATGGCGTTGCGTGAGTAAAGCACGATGCCTTGCGGATGATCAACCGACCAAGCTATACATTCCAATTGACGGGCGGTCCAGATTGCGTCCACCTCTCCCACCCGGCTATCTCGGAAACGTTATCTTCATGGCTGCAACGATTGTTCCAAACGGTGATATCCAATCAGAGTCATTTCCGGATACCGCAAAGAGAATCCAGACAATATTGAAGCGAATGGACGATGAATACCTAAGGTCGGCTATCGACCACATGGAAACAGTGCCGAACGTAAGGGCTCCGGTGCTAGGAGCCCGAGGCTTCCAATGCCCAAATCTGTGCATCAACAGTTGGGTGCGGTTGCCTATCTATGAAGCAGATTTCGGATGGGGTTGTCCCATTTGGCTAGGTCCAGCCAAAGGCTCCCAAGACGGAAAGACATACGTTCTACCAAGCCCTGTTAAGGATGGGAGCTTGTCACTGGCCACATGCTTAGACACCGCTCACATGAAAAAGTTCGGGCAGCTTCTTTATGAAATCTAAGAACCCTATGTTCAGTCCAACAGGCAAAAAATAAGAGGAAAATTTCCATAGAACGAAAGCAGCCCTAGACGAAATCTAATATGTACGATTTTGCTTCTTTTGTTAATGTGGTTTTGTGTTTGATTTTGGCAACATAAATAACCTCGTCATTGGTTTGTTTTCCTATGCTGTCTTGGATTGGTTTTTAATACTTTTTAATCTTTTAGACAGGTTTGTTGTCCCTTTTCGTCTAAGAGGATGGACCATGCTATATCGGTATAAAATTAATTAATGTTATTTATAATTAATATTTTAATAAATCAATTGTTGAATTTAAGAATTTATTTATTCTCATTACGTCCGTAAAATTTCGAATCAATCTAATATGGTTCTAATATTATTTTTTCAAAACATATTTAACAATTAAAAGTATCAAATACATAATTAGATGTTTTTAATTAATTTAAAATTAATTCCTCATAATTATTTCAACATCGATATAAGTGAATACATTCATGATTCGCATGCAAGGGGCTTACAATACAAATACGATCTATAATCAATTGTTGAGTATGAAATTAATTCATTTATTTTTAATTGATAATTTTTGACAAATTTTTACCTTGAAAATGTTAACTGTTTTTGGTCTTCTATGGCATTGAGTTTTTTAATGTAAAGAATCAAAACAAGATCTATAAAAAAAAAATGTAACAAGATTTTATGTACACCAATTGATGTGATGGAGCCTACATCAGCAGTGCAAGACTTTTGTTTCATCAAAATATCCATCTAATCAAATTTCAACAAATAGATTTGCATTAATTATAGAAGCCAACTGCCTTTTATTGATATATATAAAGTTAAAATCAATTACTATCACTTGATTAAAGACATTTTATGATTTTTTTTTATAATTTATGTCATGCGATAAAAGAGTTGAAAATTCGTTTGTCTACTTTTTGCAGTGAACGGGTGAGTTTGTCATAGAGGCATGCATTGATTATTTAACCCCGAAGGTTCTCGTTTGTGATGTTTGTCATAAATTAAGGCATGGGCCCCTAAACACTTGCCATCCTTTTCTGCTTTCCACACTTCAGACAAGTGGGCAAATAGCATTCTCGTAGAGGAGTTTTGATGGTTGGAATGTGAGGCTGTGGATGTGCGGATCATCTCCTGAATCTTACGAAACTGATCTCGTAGAGCCTTTTGCCTTTCGGAAATCAATGAGTAAGAGACGTGTTTCTTCTGCCTGTACTCATTGAATCGTACCTGTAAACGAAAGGAGTAGGTAAGTAATTTAGAGAATTAACCCCATGCTTATTAACTGGCTGCAATTTGTATTAACATGCAGCGCGTGTTAGCCCTCATTGCCTCCCAATTAATGTCACGTCGGGAAACGTTCAAGTTTGGTGGAAGCGTTAAGGTGGAGAGAAAGAGAGAAAGACAGTCAGACAGAGATCCGTTCTCATCAGAGACACCAATGAAATGGTGGGATGTTGGGAGAAGTGGTTGACGAAATTTTGAGGCCTGAACTGATACAACATTTTCCCCCTGCACTGTTGTGTTTGCATGTGATGAATCATTAAAGTATCCAATGAGAGAGAGAGAGAGAAAGAGAACCGAACTGAGAGCATATTTCTTCTGCTTTGTAGTTTATTTCCTTCAAACCTCTTGCACTTGTGCATGTAAAGATTCTTTACAATTGTTTCTTCTTCCCCAACTTTAGCTTGTGCTACCAATAAGACCAACATACCATCAATTACTTATCAGAATAACAACAAAACTCTGAGGACTAAATTTGTACCCAATTACCCCGGAAAGAAGCAAGGAGTGGAGATTGAATGTCATGTTGATACAGGGTTGTCTTATCTTACATGATTGTGGTATGCACAATGTTGTTTCTTGTTTTGGGTTTTGTGTTGGTATATAGCTCATTGGTGTACAGGCTGCCGGAAGTGTGAAGCTTTTTGTGTTCTCAGAGCCTTTTTTTTTTGCAAGCCTTAGGCTTGGGATCTTGGGTGGTATGTTTTGTATATATATATTTTTTGGGTCTGTTGTTTTGTTTATCCTGCATGTTTTTTGCTGTAAGCAGGAAAGAGGCTTTTTCGGGGGTTTTCTGGGTAGGCTCTATTGTAGTGTTTTTCTTCTTGATCTGGTGCATATTTAGGATGGTAGACTGAGTTGCGTAGGGAATGCCTGTCAAAGAATTAACGTTGCAGGTTTACCTTCAGATTACTTTGTTGAGCGTCTGCTGTTTTGGGATGTAATTTTCTAAGGAGAAGAATTTATTCCCCTCCTTAATGAATACGTTCTGAATACCTTTAAAAAAAAAAGAAGTGAGGAAGGGCATTGGGTTTGGGCCTGTTTGGAAAGAGGGAAGGGAGACTTTACTTGTGGAGATTTTGTGACAATAGTTTTGATTTAGATGATAAGGGGTGGGAGGTAGGTTTCTTGTTTCACATTGGTCATATTTATCTATCATGTCAGACCCATAATAATTGTGGACAGAAACTTTTCAGAAAAAACCAAAAGGCCCTTCGACTAGCTTTTGTCCACGTGCTATTGAGGAAAAAAAAGGCAATGGAGACGGAAGAAAACTCTGATGAACGATTTAACAAGTCTTGGTCTTTTTCTTGTCAGTAGTTTTGTATACTTATTCATATACTATATACGTACAATTCATTGCTATGGCCATGGGATGGCTCATGGCTAAACCACATTGTATGAAAAAGCTTTCGAAGGGTACATCAAAAAACCAATCCCTTACTTGATGCAAATGGGCTCAGTGAAGAAGTTGGATAACGTGTTAGTGGACTTGCTTCTACTGGGTTTGTTGAGGGAATATTTGAATTCCAACTAGGGCTCAACCATTATCTTCAGTGTTTGTTTTTTTATTTGAAATTTAATAAATTAAATCATTTAACTTTATTTAATCATTCCCCTAGCACTGCATTGGGCTGCTTTATTAATTTAATAATCTTGTTCTTATCGTAATTGTTATTTATTTATGTTTTATGAAGGTACTTGTGTGTTCACCACCGATCCGGAAAACCTTGACTAAGTGCCCGGTGAACACTGTTGCCCTCTACCATATTACAAGGTAAGGATAGTAATCTTCTGCTTGACGTCCATGTCCTTTTTTTAATTTATACAGATTCATTGAAGTTTCTCTAAGTTGATTCATTATAGGTGTAAAGATGGAGATTATGATAAAAGGGTCAACCATGGTACGACCTGCTCAAGACACTCGCAAACGAAGCCTATGGATATCTAACTTTGGACCTGGTGAATATAAGAGTCCATATTCGTACTGTATACTTCTACAAGCCAAATGGTTCTTCTAATTTCTTTCAGGCGCAACTGCGATGAAAATGGAAGGCTTGAAATTACATGCAATGAAGAGGGAGTATTATTCATGGAAGCTGAAACTGCTTCTGTTATGGATGACTTGATTCAAGATTTCGGGGATTCTTCAGAGGTATCGCAGCTAGTTCCTATAGTCGATTATCCAGGAGGAATATCTTCTTATCCACTTCTCTTGTTGCAGGTAAGAGCAATCATCAAACAAAATCTCGGTTTCCAAGTTTTGTTGAATTATTCTAATCCTTATTCTATTACCTATAGCTTTTTTGAGTGTACAAATTACTTAATCCTATAAGACTAAATTTGATTTTGTCACCCCTATCTATATTTCCAGGTGTACAGGGGAGATTCTTTTCTTTTGCTGATTCTGAGTATGAATATTGGTTGTGTAAGTGTTTTTGGTTTTGGCTGTAGCTTTGTTTCTTTATGAATGAATTCTGCTTTTCAAAAAAAAAAAAAATAGTTAAATTGTGTCAAAGTTATTTACTGTTAGTGAGACAACTATGGAATGCCACATGTTGGCTGCATGCATCAGCATGTATGGCATTGATGTAACATTAATTTTACTAGGTAGCTCAATTCAAATGCGGAGGAGTCTGTCTTGGAGTTGGATTTCAACATACCTTAGGGGATGGTTTATCTGCTCTTCATTTCATCAATAGTTGGGCTGACACAACACGAGGCTTGACTCCTAGCATTACGCCACACAATGATCGAACTCTTCTGCAGGCTCGGGTGCCCCCAACTCCTACATTTCACCATGTCGAGTACGACCCTCCTCCATATTTGAACAATTCAGCTTCCACTTCAGAATATCAATCACACCTTAAGCCATCAGCCGTATCTATATTTAAACTCACGGTCGATCAGCTAAACACCCTAAAAGCCAAACCAAATGAAAATGGAGACTCCACAAAATATAGTACTTACAAAATCCTACCTGCACATTTATGGCGTTGTGCAAGCAAAGTAAGAGGACTTTCAGATGATCAAGAAACCAAGATATCGATACCAGTTAACGGACGATCAAGATTGCATCCTCCTCTCCCACCAGGCTATTTCGGCAATGCAATCTTACTTGCTACACCGATTGTTCTGGCTGGTGATCTCCAATTAGAACCATTAATAGACACTGTAAAGAGAATCCATGAATTAATCAGTAATACAGGTCGATGATGAGTACGTGAGATCAGCACTTGATTACATAGAAAAGGTGTCTGATGTCAAAACACATGCTTTTGCATGTCCAAACATCGATATTGTTAGTTGGATGTGGTTGCCTGTATATGAAGCAGATTTCGGTTGGGGTCGTCCCATATACATGAGGCCGGCCAAGATCAGCCAAGAAGGAAAAATTTGCATACTACCAAGTCCAACGGGTGATGGGAGCCTGTTTCTGGCGACATGCTTGGAAGCTTCTCACATTGAACTCTTCGCAAAACTTCTGTATGAATTCTAACAAAATGTTGAAGGATGCCAGCACCCTTGTGGCCTAAATGCAGGATTTCGACCTGTATTGGGCTAGACGTGGATAGTTGTGGAAAAGAAGAGTAGCTTTTCTTCAATAAGAAGAGAACGAAATTATTGAAAGTCCATGGGGATGCCAAATCCACATTGTCCGAAAAAGCTTTTGAAAGGTATATGAAGAAACAACCCTTATTTAATGTCTTCTGTTTATGTCCTTGTAATGAACTTCTTTTTCACCCCCATCTTTGCCAGAGCATCAGCAAAGCTATTTGCTTCTCTAAAAACGTGTTTGAAGCAAACTCCCTGGATAATCTCTTCCAACCTATGGATCTCCGCAAATAAGTTCCAATACCAACTTTTTTTAACCTTGGCTCTAGCTGCTGCCTCCTTAGCAATCTCCATCAGCAGCTGATCCTCTTCTCCACATATGAAGCCTACTTGTTTGCCAATTGACCATGTAATTTCCGCCTCATCCCTAATTACTTCATTTCTATTTTCGAAATCCCCGTTCGTTAGGAACTCATTCACCACTGCCTCATTCCTTTTCTAGTTCTTTCCCCTTTTAGTTTTCCTCCTTTTTTTCTTGAATTTCTCGAGTTTGGTCCCCCTATTTCTCATCAATTTCCCTTCTACCTTCCCCCCACATAATCTCCATTTTCTCGGTTTCTCGCTCTTGTTTTCTCCCTTTTCTCTCTCCCAGTCCTCCTTTTCTGCCTCCGTCTCCGAATAAAATCCCTCTCCTTTTTTAATTTGGCTTCCTTTCCCTGAGCTTGTGGCCTCATTCAATATTTATATATATCTTTTCATTTCATATGTTGTCTTGTGCTTATTTCCTCAGCTTTGGGTCAAAACTAAAGCCATCAAACGACCAAATTTCACCACACCACCGTAACTAACACCTCTGCTTCCCTTTCCTGGTGGTTTTCAACAAGGAGAGACTTTTCAAGATTTTGAGCTTTGGGTTTCCTTTTAAATACAACTTACAAAGGTAGACCCTTCTACGAGATAGTATTAAGAGTGAACTTATTTATCATTGCAGGAATCGTGAGGAGATGAAGACTACCATTAATGGATCAACCATGGTACGCCCAGCTCGAGACACGCCAAATCGACGTCTGTGGAACTCGAATCTGGACCTGGTGATATCAAGGTATCATGTTACCTCGGTGTGTTTCTACAAATCCTATGCTTCTTCCAATTTCTTTGACACCCAATTGCTTAAGGAGTCTTTGAGTAACATTCTCGTCCCGTTCTATCCCATGGCTGGGAGATTGGGATATGATGAAAACGGAAGACTCGAGATCGTCTGCAACGCGGAGGGAGTATTATTCATTGAGGCTGAAACCGCTACTACCATAGATGACTTGGGCGATTTTGCACCACGCTCGAAACTTGGGCAGCTGGTTCCAACAGTCGACTATTCTGGAGATATCTCTTCTTTTCCACTCGTTCTGTTACAGGTACAAATCTTCACTTAGTGACAGATTATTTCTAGTTTCAATATCTTTTATAGGTCATCCTTTCTTTTTCAAGTAGAGTCTGCAAATTTTGTCGTTGCAACACTATTCAAGATAAACAATAAGAAATCTCATGTGTATATTTTGCTAGGTGACAAGCTTCAAACATGGAGGGGTTTGTCTTGGTGCTGCATTTCAACATACTTTGGTGGATGCGCGATCTGTCATTTGTTTCATGAAAAGTTGGTCTAACATAACCCGAGGCCTACCCATTAATGTTACCCCATTCATTGACCGCACCCTTCTCCGAGGCCGGTTGCCACCAGCTCCTGCATTTCACCATGTTGAATACGATCCATCTCCTCCCTTGAACACATCTATTTCAACTCAGAATTGTCAAGCTGGTCCCAAACCTTCATCTACATCTATTTTCAAAATCACTGCTGATCAGCTGAAGACCTTAGAATCCAAGGCAACCATGAATTGCAACACAACAAAAGCAAATCGTAGCACATACCACGTCCTGACTGCACATATATGGCGTTGCGTGTGCAAAGCGAGGGGCCTCTCGGATGATCAAGTGACCAAGTTATACATTCCAATCGATGGACGGTCCAAATTACATCCACCTATTCCACCAGGCTACCTTGGCAATGTTATCTTCATAGCTGCAACAACTGCTCTATCAGGTGTTCTCCAATCCGAACCATTTGCGGATACAATACAAAGAATCAACAGAACGGTAAAACGGATGGACGACAAGTATATGAGATCAGCTCTTGAATACATAGAAAGTGTGCCTGATATGGAAACTCTTGTGCGAGGAGCACATACTTTTCAGTCCCCGAACCTCAACATCAATGGCTGGATGCGACTTCCGGTATATGCTGCAGATTTCGGATGGGGTCGGCCCATGCACGTGGGCTTGGCAAATGTCATCGACGAAGGACAAATATATATCATACCAAGCCCGGTTGATGATGGGAGCTTGTCATTGGTGGTTTGCTTGGAGACATCCCACATGAAACACTTTAAGAAGTCTCTTTACGATTTCTTATTGCCATTTGAGAAAATCAATTCTCGCTATTAGTTTGTTCTCCCTATCATTATGTACCTTTGGAAAGCAGAGGCTTTCCTTTCAAGAAGATTTGGTCAAGACGGGTAATTTGCTTGTGGTAAATCATGGACTGATGATGTTTGAAACCTAATCGCATCATGAAAGTTGTCACCTAGTTTTCTTTTCCCTTTCTCACTTTTTCATCTTCAACAGTCCATCATCACAGGACGAAGTTTAGAGATTAATCACTTAAGTAAGTAAATGAATTCGGAAGCACGCAATTATTTGTTGATGTGCAAAAGGCAACAACACTATCTTGAGAAAACTCCATATATGTTTGGTTGTGTCTTTCCTACTTTTGTTAATGTCATTTTGCGTTTGATTTTGGCTAACTCCATACATTGGACTGAACCAAGGCCGCTATTTAAAAATTGAATGTCATCCCCAGCGTCAACTGCAAAATTAAAACCCGTCCCTGGCGTCAAGACAAAGAAACCTGTCCGAATTCACACATGACCAACGGCGAGAAAACCAGCTCAGCACGTAATTCCTGTCTGAACCATAATCGCTAATCACGTCCAGATGAAGAATTACATATCATCGCGTCCAATGATGCTGTCCGCAAACGCACGTGTCCAAGTCCAATATTCTCGCCCAGCAACGTCCAAGCAGAGACTTCAGCTGGAAACCAGACCCACTAAAAAGATTGAATTTGTATCCAGACGAGATAGAGTCCAAGTCAAAACTCTACCCCACCCAGATATCCCTCAATTCAAACTGCCGGTCAAATAAACCGCTAGGACCCAACTTTAATCAAAGTCCTAACGCGCTGAATACAATTCAAATCCAAACTCCACAAGCAGCGTACAATCAGGAAACCTAAATCCTCCCTGGCAACATGGACAGCTGGAGGGATCCTTTACAAACACAAACGGCTGTCCAATTAAAATTTCAGATAATTAAACCAAACAATTGAACTAGTTCCTCTTGCCTATCAACTCCATCTTTAGCAAGTAAATCAGCATCACCATTAGCAGCTCTCATGGTATGAATTAGCTGTCGACGATTAATCAATTTCTGAAGACAATTAATTTGTACCATGCACAGTCTAAACCTTCATGGTATTTTTGAAAGATTATTTAATTAAATTACTGTATTCTTTAAGTTACTTTCAATTCATAAATTTAATTGTGATTATCTTATAAATTCAGTGAACAGTATAAATGTTTCTCCGATAGTCGTGATCTTTACAAAATTAGCATCACACATGCTTCTCTGAATTTAAATCTCCTTGTTTTTGTTTTTTAAATTTAAAAACAAAAGCAAGATTGAATTTTTTTTTTTGGAACTTATTCTAACTCTTGAGGAAACGATATCTTCTTTTGGGTATGGTTGAAGAGCTTGTTCAGTTTTGGCTTGAAACCCAGAGGAAAACACCAGAAAGAAAGCTAGCTGGAGAGAATATTTTCTTCACATCTCTTTCTCTCTCCTTATCTTCATTGTAACAAGAAGCATGATGATATATATAGCGAGGAAGAAATAAAAAGGAAAAAGGTCAGGTTAGTCATAGAAGGGCAGGTGCATGCATGAAAACATTCATCATACATATTTTTCTTAAAGACATCGACTTTAAGAGATTGTGTAATAATCAATTAATCAAATCAAATGTTTCGTGTTTGTCTTTTATTTTTCTTTTTATTGTCTGGCTGACATTATATGAATTTTATAAATTTTGATAATTGGGATGTAAGGATGTCCTAATGACCTTTTCACTAAGGTGTATGGAGACTGCTGCTCTTCACTGCTTTTACATTGGGAATGGGTACTCCAAAGAAACCTGGGGTTCTCCACAGCTTTGTGCTCTTTCGTGCTCTGCTATCATTGCTAGAAATCTGTCAGGGCTCCCCAAGAGCATCGCCACTCAATTATCAGGCCTTCAACAAGGATCACAACGGCAGCCGCATTCCCTGTAGTCCTCAAAAGCCAGAAAATTGCCTGACCAGTGCCCCGCCGGCGGAGAAGTACCGACGAGGTTGTAACAAGATCAATGGATGTCGATCGTAAAGGTAACGACCTAACAGAAACAGATCAATAGAAGGAAAAAATTGATGCTGGAATAAGCAACAAATCATAAGGATGCTTCTATTTTTTTTTTCTCTTTCACATTTTTTTTCTAAATTTTTAGCCAAATATAAAAAAACCTTAAACTATTTTGTAAAAATTTAAATAAATTTTTATATTTTATTACCTTAAATTAAATTTTTATATTTTATTTTAAATTAAATTAATATTTATGATTAATTATTGATTTGATCAAAATATTATTTGTTATTTTATGTCGCGTGATATTAATATGGTATATTAAAATATTATAATTAATTATTACATGATATATTAATTTAGAATGATAATATAATCATGTGATATTTTTTACTTGTTATATTAATGTCATGTCAATATCATATGAATGTAAAATCACAAGTGATATTTTTATTAATTATAATTAATCAATCATTGATTATAAAAATTTATTTGACTCAAATACAAATACGAGACCTAATTAAACTCAATCAAAAAATAAAAATTTACTAATTATAATTAATTAATTATTAATTATAAGAGTTTATTTGACGTAAATAAAAGTATAAAATTTTATTAAACTCAATAAAAAAATAAAAATTTATGTAAATATTTTTAAATAATTTAGAAATTATTTAAATATTACGTCAAATTTATATCAAAATTATTTTTTATTTTTTTACTTTTAATAATTAGGATTTTATTCTTTTTCTAATGATTTTTTGACATGACCGTTGCAGATATTGACTACTGAGGCTTTGCCGAAGGGCTCACCTAGACTACCGACGATTGAACCCTCGAACAAGCCTGCAGTTAGCATTGTGAGATCATTGAATCGACGGTCTGTTTATGCAAAGATTTAACTTGATCCAACTCGATCTAAGTCTCTCTATCTATGATTTGTGATCTTGATGTGTAATATTGTTGTTATTCAAATATTGTTAAATCAAGAGAGAATATTTTTTTTAAAAATTTATTATGTAATTTTTTTTATTTTTTTTATATTTTAAATTTTAAAAAATTTAAAAATTAAAATATTTTTTTATTTGTTATTTATCAAATAGATTTAAATTTAATTGGTTATCATAAATAGTTTTCAATGTAATCTTTTAATTTCATAAAGCAATTAAAAAATTAACTATCAAATAATTTAATTTTTTATTTAAATTTTTAATATTTTTTTATAATAGCGGTGGTTGATAGCAATTTAGTTTATTTGCTTACAACTTTGGTATTTCTGACAATATGATTACGACGTTTTTGTCAGTGGTATCAAATTTGACTGGTGTAAATAATAAATAAAATTTTATAATTAATAATTTAATTAATTTATTATTAATTAAAATATTATTTATTACCAAGAAAACAACGATGACTAATTATTTTTATTTTGAGTATCAGATTATGTCCACATGTCAAAAATATAATTTAAAACTAATGCTAGCCTGCCATTGCTGACAAAACTTGGACATTGAACTCTTTGAAAAAGAAAATATGGCAGCACCCTGACGATTTTTACCTTGTTTTGTGGGAAAAATATCAACATAATGTGACTGGATATTTTTGGACACATTACTCTTTGTTAATCAAATGTACAAATTAATTGCAAGTTTTCTTCTTCAAGTATTAAATCGATAATTGAATTATAATTCGGATATTAACTATGTAATTAAAAATTTTGATTATCATTAAAAAATACTAAGATTTGTTTGATGTTTAACTAGTCCGTCATAAAGGATGGTGGAACTAACTATCGGCGGCACTTAAAAATAGGTTAAATTTCTTTTAATTTGAAGTATAATGCCTTTATTTTATAATCTTTAGTGGCTCCACAAATAATTGTTGTGAGTGCGTACAATTTTCCTACAGACACTGATTATCTTTTCTTGATTTCAATACTCCTCCTTCCTCGTGTGGATGAAGGAGAGAAAAGGTCAAAAAGCAAGAAGCTGTTTCCAAGTTCCAAGTCACTTTCATGCATCTCATAGATCTTGAATTGAAACTGTAATCCATTCAACAAGGAAACTTTTCAAGATTTTGAGATTTGGGTGTCCTGTTAAGTACAACTGTACAAAGGTAGGCCACTTATCTTCCCTTCTACGAGAGATTATAGAGACTGAACTTAGAAATCATTGCAGGAAGAGGAGATGAAGATTACCATCAATGGATCAACCATGGTACGCCCAGCTCGAGACACGCCAAATCGACGCCTGTGGAACTCGAATTTGGACCTGGTAATATCCAGGTATCATGTTGCCTTGGTGTACTTCTTCTACAAATCCGATGGTTCTTCCAATTTCTTTGACACCCAATTGCTTAAGGAGTCTCTGAGTAACCTTCTCGTCCCGTTCTATCCCATGGCTGGGAGATTGGGATATGATGAAAATGGAAGACTCGAGATAGTCTGCAACGCTGAGGGAGTATTATTCATAGAGTCTGAAACTGCTGCTACCTTAGATGACTTGGGCGATTTTGCACCGAGTTCGAAACTTCGGCAGCTGGTTCCAACAGTCGACTATTCTGGAGATATCTCTTCTTTTCCACTCGTTTTGTTACAGGTACAAGTCTTCACCTAACAATAATTGAAGTATGGCTATCACCTAGTGACAGACTATTACTGGTCTTTGGTTAATTCAATATCTTTTATGGGTTTTCTTTTCTTTTTCAATTAGAGTCTTCAATTATTGTCCCTACAACAGTATTCAAGTATATTTTGCTAGGTGACAAGCTTCAAACATGGAGGGGTTAGTCTTGGTGCTGCATTTCAACATACTTTGGTGGATGGGTCATCAGTCTGTTATTTCATGAACAGTTGGTCTAACACAACCCGAGGCTTATCCATTACTGTTACCCCATCCATTGACCGCACCCTTCTCCGAGCCCGGGTGCCATCAGCTCCTGCATTTCACCATGTCGAATACGATCAATCTCCTCCCTTGAACACATCTATTTCAGCTCTGAATTCTCAAGTTGGTCCTAAACCTTCATCTACTTCTATTTTCAAAATCACTGCCGATCAGCTGAAAACCTTAAAATCCAAGGCAACCATGAATGGCAACACGACAAAAACAAATCGTACCACATACGATATCCTGACTGCACACGTATGGCGTTGCGTGTGCAAAGCTAGGGGCCTCTCGGATGATCAAGCAACCAAGTTGTACATTCCAATCGATGGACGGTCCAAACTACATCCACCTCTCCCACCAGGCTACCTTGGCAACGTGATCTTCATAGCTGCAACGACTGCTCTATCAGGTGACCTCCAATCCGAACCATTTGCGGATACAATACAAAGAATCAACAGAATGGTAAAACGGATGGACGACAAGTATATGAGATCAGCTCTTGACTACATAGAAAGTGTACCTGATATGAAAACTCTTATGCGAGGAGCACATACTTTTCAGTCCCCGAACCTTTCTATCAATAGCTGGATGCGGCTTCCGTTATATGCTGCAGATTTCGGATGGGGTCGCCCCATGCACGTGGGGTTGGCAAATGTAATCCACGAAGGAAAGATATGTATAGTACCAAGCCCGGTTGATGATGGGAGCTTGTCGTTGGTGGTATGCTTGGAGACATCCCATATGAAACAGTTTGAGAAGTGTCTTTATGATTTCTTACTGCCATTTGCAAAACTAAATGCTCGTTATTAATTTGTTTTCCCTAGTATACTGTAACTTTGAGAAGCTCCTTTATATGATTTCTGTATTTCTGTTAAATCCATGCTTCTGCAATAGAGATTTCCTTTCACTGATTGGCCAAACATCTATGAGAGTCGAAAAAGCAAGCCCCATGACAGAAATAACCGCAAATTACACAGGTTTATACTTTACAGGGTAAATTAACTTACAAATCTTTGTTAATGGGGATTAAAAAATGATCAGAAAGATTTTGTCAAGAAGAGTAATTTGGGTGTTGTAAATCCTAGACTAATGATCTTTGTGACTTAATCACATCATGAAAGTTCCGCCTACTCCGTTTTCTCTCTTTTGTCTTTTCCTTTTCTTTGGCCAAGGGGGGAAAACACACTCAACTCTTTCATCTAGCAGTTCCTTTCTGTCATTTACAGCAGGCCATCACAGGGCGAAAGCAAGCATATATTCGTTGATGTGCAAAAGGCAACAGTACCTTTACGAGTAGTGTGCTGGACGTACCAAACCTCAACTCTCAGATCACCAAGCAATCCATCACCATGTCCTGTTTGCTGCGTAGTTTACTTAATGTTTGGTCTTAAAGAAAGGACAAGAAAACACCAAATTCATCACCCACCACCGCAAAACCCCTCCCCTTTGGTTATCTACTAAAGAGATCTTGGAAAACCTTTGCCTTCATTGTTACAGGGTATGCAAACTTGCCTTCCCCTAGTTTTGCATTGCACTTCTTTATTTTCTTGAGTTCATATAGTTTTATGATTTAATTTCATTTTGGAAGACCAGACCCTGGATCTTTTGAGTTTTCCTTTAGAGAGAGTGCTCAGTGTTGAATGTAATTTGCAAAGGTTTTTGTGATCATTAACTGTAGCCTGTAGGTGGTGAGAGAATATGGAGATTAATGTGACGAGACAAACGATGGGTGCAACCAGCACTAGACACACCAAAAACGCAACTATGGATGTCAAATCTGGACCTGGCAAGGATAATTAAGCCTCATGTTCCCTTGGTGTATTTCTACAAATCAAATGGTTCCTCCAATTTCTTTGAATCCCGATTGCTCAAGGATGCTTCAAGCAACATTCTTGTGCCATTTCTTACGATATGTGTACTTTTTTAACGGAAACAAAAACTTGAATATTTAATTACCAGTTTTCTTCTTCAAGTATTAAATCCAAAATCGAATTATAATTTAGATATTAAATATGTAATTAAAAGTTTTGATTATCATTAAAAAATAATAAGACTTGTTCGTTGCTTAATTAGCCTGTAGAGCTAATTATTGGTGGCACTTCAAAATAGGTTATATTTCTTTTATACATAATATTTAAAAAAGTATTTAAATCATTTAAAAAAATTTAAAAAAAATTTTATATTTTTATTTTTAATCAAATAAACATTTATAATTAATAATTAATTTAATTAAAATATTATTTATCACTACATATCATTTGACACTTATTAACATATAACATTTAATAATTATATGACATATTAACATATCATAATTAATTATAATATGATCATGTCATGCATACAATCACCCTCTTGTATACCTACTACAAAAGCAAGACGACAAACCATTATTTTAATTAATTTGGTATTAAATCCAAAAGCATCCTGCTTATGAGAAGAAACGTGGGCCAATATGCTGATCCCAGAACCTATCTTGCTTAAAAGAAATCATGGAGCGAATGATTCACTGTTCTAAGCTTCATTTCCTTAGAGAAAGGACAATCATTGTCTAAGGAGAGATCATCAAGATATACAAGTGTTAAATATTGTTTGTACCTATCCATTTACCTCTTCTCTCTGCCACCGATTGCCCATAGCTTTATTAGTTGTAAAACATTATTTAATCTGAACCGTGTTCGCCCTTACGAGGAACAGGCGAACATGTTACGGCACAGTCAAGATTCTGCCTAAATGAGCAAGCAGGACAACCAGAAGATAAAGCCAAAAACTCAAGAGTAAAGAGGCGTTGAAGCTCACCTGCTTGGGCGCATATGCATTTTCCTCAACTCTGCTCACCGACGTTACCATATACCAACTAAGAAGATTTTGAGCACCTTTGCTTCTGGTATACAAGGTATGGGCGCTTACCTTCCCCTAAGAACTAGTTTCTAAAACTATGGCGACCATAGGCGGGTAAGAT
Organism: Theobroma cacao; assembly: GCF_053813885.1. Taxonomy (NCBI): domain Eukaryota; kingdom Viridiplantae; phylum Streptophyta; class Magnoliopsida; order Malvales; family Malvaceae; genus Theobroma; species Theobroma cacao. The sequence continues at coordinate 1,455,501 of NC_142647.1, forward strand.
CGGAAAGCATATTTGAGAGGAGATTTTGTGGTTTCTGTGACCACTGCAGTCGCTTTGAAGAGATGGAGATTACCGTAAAGGGATCAAGCCTAGTACGCCCTGCTAAAGAAACGCCCAAAGAGAGCCACTGGGTCTCAAATCTGGACATGGTGGCGACACCATATTATGTCCCCCTGGTGTACTTCTACAAACCAAATGGTTCTTCAGATTTCTTTAAAGGGCAAGTGCTTAAGGAGGCTTTAAGCAAGACTCTTGTGCCATTTTACCCCATGGCTGGGAGGTTGGGAAGCGATGAAAATGGTAGGTTCGAGATAATATGCAACGCAGAGGGAGTTCTATGGGTAGAAGCTGAAACTACTTGTGCTGTGGATGACTTGGGAAATTTTGCTCCTAGCTTAAAACTCCGGCAACTAGTTCCAACAGTTGATTACTCGAAAGATACCTTCTCTCACCCGCTGTTTATGGCCCAGGTAAGTATTCACCAAACAAGAATGAGAAACTGACACACTGTAAGTATTTAATTACTAGATTTTTTTCTTTGAAAATTAAGTGTTTAATTACTAGATAAATAATGTCAGTAAACTGAAAAAAGATGATGGTAGCAGTAGGATAATATGAACTGCTCTGAGGAAAGAAAAAAACAGAGAAAAAAGGTGGAGGGAAGTTGCTGTGAAGAAGAACAAGTTACTTCATTCATCAGTAAACGCATGGTAAGTCAACATGTCAAAGTCAATGCATGCTTTAACTCTAACAAATAAGAGTTACAAGGAGATCATGGACAAGCCTTGATTTAGTGTATTTGTTTTATGTTTATGTCTTGTTTGGTTTTATTTTAGTTTGCAGAACTCATAGAATCACCTCATGATTAAAATCTTGCTTCAAGATGTACTCCGATCGAACAATTCATAACTACTAATCCTTCAAGTTCAAAAGTAGGATAGGCAAAAAAAATTACAGAATAAGATACATTAAGGATAGGCAATGGAAACTGGAAAGCTTGATTGTATGTTTTTGCTAGGTAACTGCTTTCAAATGCGGTGCAGTCTCTCTTGGAATCGGAATTCACCACACTTTGGTGGATGGCACAGCTTTCCTTCACTTCTTCAACAGTTGGTCCGAGATAGCAAGAGGCTTGCCCCTAATCAGGGTGGCGCCACTTATTGACAGAACCCTTCTCCGAGCACGAGTGCCACCAACCCCTAGATTTCATCATGCTGAATATGATCCACCTCCTCCCTTAAACACCTCAATGTCAATCTTCAATTCTCACCCTAAGCCTAAACCCTCATCTGTATCTGTTTTTAAGATCACACTCAATCAACTTAATACCCTAAAAGCCATGTCATTCAAGAATGAAAATTCAACTAAGTACAGCACCTACACTATCCTAGCTGCACATATATGGCGTTGTGCCTGTAAAGCTCGAGGCCTCTTGGATGATCAACCAACCAAGTTATACGTGCCAACAAATGGACGCCCCAGACTACATCCTCCCCTCCCATCAGCCTACCTGGGCAATGTGACATTTATGGCTTCATCAATTTCTGTGTCTGGAAATCTCCAATCAGAACCATTTATGAACACCATAGAGCGAATTCATGGAACATTGAAAAGGGTGGACAATGAATATCTAAGATCAGCTCTTGACTACCTAGAAAAACTGCCAGATGTAACTACTGCCAGGAGAGAAGCACACACTGCCCAGTGCCCAAATCTAAGTATCATCAATTGGATGCGACTCCCTGTACATGATGCAAATTTTGGGTGGGGTCGGCCCATATACATGGGCCCGGCAAATGTCGTCCATGAAGGAAAAATATACCTACTGCCAAGTCCAACTGATGATGGGAGCCTGTCATTGGTAGCATGCCTAGAAACCTCTCATATGAAACCTTTTCAGAAGCATCTTTACGAAGGCTTAATGTCATTTGACAAAATAAGGGCTCGATATTAGTTGTTTGTTCTCTCTATCAGTATGCAACATATAAAGATGTTTCTTTCTTTTTTTCGTGAACTAACTTTTTTTGTTTGAATCCTATTTATTCGAATTCGGTGCATAGGGCATAGGCTATTATAAGAACCGACTCTAGCTATGTCAACAAATAAGAAGAGTAGAAGATTAAACTAAACCTAGAATGAAGATAGAGATTATATTCTGGATAATCATCAAGAAAGAGGCGAGTAGCTAAGCCTTAATACGAAACTTCTATCTTACCTGTGAAATCAAATTGCTGGAACAAGAAGAACAGTGGATATGAGTCTTGCATTCTTGCTCTAGTCATTTCGTATCTACTTGAGCCTAATTTTCTCACATAGCAGCAGCAACTTTGGTCATCTTAAGATTGATTGTAACTGCATTTTAGACACTATGAGTAAGTTTTGAGAACACTGTGAAAACTCAATGCTCTGAAGGGAAATTTGGAGAATTTCCAAGAACAAGGAACTAAAACTCAGAGGTTTACCTGTCTAGCACGTGATATGGAGAAGAAGCATATTGACAACTTCCATTTTCCAGGCTCTGCAAAGTTCCCACCCGACTCTTGCATCTATGGAAGTCCAAGGAAAACAAAAACTCCAAACATGCCCTTAAGACATCCAAAGATAACTCTATCATGCGACTCAAGTCCAAGGAAAAACAGTCCCACATTTCTAATGGCAGCTTATGACACATACAAAATACCCCACTATCTAACACTCTGAACTGATAAATTAGAACAACAAAAATGTTCAGACAGAAATTGATTATGAGGTACTAATCTCTGCCATATCCTCGTTGGTGGTACGCTTGGAGACATCCCATATGAAACAGTTTGAGAAGTGTCTTTCTGATTTCTTACTGCCATTTGCAAAAATAAATGCTCGTTGTTAATTTGTTTTCCCTAGTATTATGTAACTTTGAGAAGCTCCTTTATATGATTTCTGTATTAGTATTAGCTTTAATCAAAAATAGCAGACTCCAACACTGCTACACACACAAGATATCTGCACTCAGAATGTCTTTTTGATTCTTTTTTGTTCAAAACATATACACTTACTAAGCATAAACAGTGGAGTTTTTTACTGTTCCGTACATTTTCGCTAGGTCACTACTTTTAACTGTTGAGGAATCTGTACTGGAGTTAGAGTTCTTGATGTTATGTCAGACGGGACATCCACATTTTACTTCATCGACAGCTGGTGTGGAACAGTTTCCAGAAGCTTTTTTATGAAGAGTTGATGTCAATTGACAAAATAAAGGCTCGTTATTAGTTGTTGTTCTCTCTATCAACCTGGAACATAATTAAATCTGTTTCTTTTGCTTCAATCCTAGTTAAAGAAATACACAAGTAGAAGCTCTGATGTTAGTAAGGAAAACACAGGGAGATAGCCCTATACTCCTGTTTCTTTGTTCCTATCTTGAGGAGGACAAGCATTTGGGACAATCATCAGGGACGATTCCAACCAATTTTCCATTAGATCATTATAGGACAGATTGGGACAATTCCTCCTCCCTAACATCATTTTGCATGAGATGTTTTCTAGCTGGAATATCAACTTCTTTAAGCTTTGGGCAAAGATAAGCTGTGTCTGTGTCATTGATGCATCGCTGCTTATTGAATTTGACTTGGAAAATTAAAGAGTCAATAATGGCTTCTATGATTAAGGTTTAAAATGACATGATCATGCCATGCATACAACCACCTACCTACTACAAAAGCAAGACGACATACCATTATTCTAATTAATTTTGTATTAAATCCAAAAGCAGCCTGTTTATGAGAAGAAACGTGGGGCTGATATGCTGAACCCAAATCTATCTTGCTTAAAAGAAATCATGGAGCGAACGATTCACGATTCTAATGCTTTATTTCCGTAGAGAAAGGACAATCATTGTCTAAGAAGAGATCATCAAGATATACAAGTGTTTAATATTGTTTGTACCTATCCATTTCCCTCTTCTCTCTGCCACCGATTACCTATAGCTTTGTTAGTTGTAAAATATTCTTTAATCTGAACCATACACGTCCTTATCAGGAGCAGCCGAACACGTTACGGCACAATTAAGATTCTGACTAATTGAGCAGGTGGGACAACGAGAAGATAAAGCCAAAAACTCAAGAGTAGGCGCACATGCATTTTCCTCGCCTCTGCCCACCGACATTACCATATACCAACTAAGAAGATTTTGAGCGCCTTTGCTTCTGGTATACAAGGTATGAGCGCTTACCTTCCCCTAAGAACTAGTTTCTGAAACAATGGCGACCATAGGCGGGTAAGATCGGAAGGCATATTGCAGAGGAGATTTTGGGGTTTCTGTCACCACTGCAGTCACTGAAGAGATGGAGATTACCGTAAAGGGATCAAGCCTAGTACGCCCTGCTAAAGAAACGCCCAAAGAGAGCCACAAGGTCTCAAATCTGGACATGGTGATGGCACCATATTATGCCACCCAGGTGTACTTCTACAAACCAAATGGTTCTTCAGATTTCTTTAAAGGGCAAGTGCTTAAGGAGGCTTTAAGCAAGACTCTTGTGCCATTTTACCCCATGGCTGGGAGGTTGGGAAGTGATGAAAATGGTAGGTCCGAGATAATATGCAACGCAGAGGGAGTTCTATGGGTAGAAGCTGAAACTACTTGTGCTGTGGATGACTTGGGAAATTTTGCTCCTAGCTTAAAACTCCGGCAACTAGTTCCAACAGTTGATTACTCGAAAGATACCTTCTCTCACCCGCTGTTTATGGCCCAGGTAAGTATTCACCAAACAAGAATGAGAAACTGACACACTGTAAGTATTTAATTACTAGATTTTTTTTCTTTGACAATTAAGTATTCAATTACTAGATAAATAATGTCAGTAAACCGAAAAAAGATGATGATAGCAGTAGGATAATATGAACTACTCTGAGGAAAGAAAAAAACAGAGAAAAAAGGGGGAGGGAAGTTGCTGTGAAGAAGAACAAGTTACTTCATTCATCAGTAAATACATAGTAAGTCAACATGTCAAAGTCAATGCATGCTTTAACTCTAACAAATAAGAGTTACAAGGAGATCATGGACAAGCCTTCATTTAGTATATTTGTTTTATGTTTATGTCTGGTTTAGTTTTATTTTAGTTTGCAGAACTCATAGAATCACCTCATGATTAAAATCTTGCTTCAAGATGTACTCCGATTGAACAATTCATAACTACTAATCCTTAAAGTTCAAACGTAGGATAGGCAAAAAAAATTACAGAATAAGATACATTAAGGATAGGCAATGGAAACTGGAAAGCTTGATTGTATGTTTTTGCTAGGTAACTGTTTTCAAATGCGGTGGAGTCTCTCTTGGAATACGAATTCACCACAATTTTGTAGATGGCACAACTTCCCTTCACCTCATCAACAGTTGGTCCGAGATAGCAAGAGGCTTGCCCCTAATCAGCAGGGCGCCACTTATTGACAGAACCCTTCTCCGAGCACGAGTGCCACCAACCCCTAAATTTCATCATGCTGAATATGATCCACCTCCTCCCTTAAACACCTCAATGTCAATCTTCAAATCTCACGCTAATCCTAAACCCTTATCTGTATCTGTTTTTAAGATCACACTCAATCAACTTAATACCCTAAAAGCCATGTCATTCAAGAATGAAAATTCAACTAAGTACAGCACCTACACTATACTAGCTGCATATATATGGCGTTGTGCCTGTAAAGCTCGAGGCCTCTTGGATGATCAACCAACCAAGTTATACATGCCAACAAATGGACGCCCCAGACTACATCCTCCCCACCCATCAGCCTACCTGGGCAATGTGATATTTACGGCTTCATCTATTGCTCTGTCTGGAAATCTCTAATCAGAACCATTTATGAACACCATAGAGCGAATTCATGGAGCATTGAAAAGGATGGACAATGAATATCTAAGATCAGCTCTTGACTACCTAGAAAAAGTGCCAGATATAACTGCTGCCTGGAGAGAAGTACACACTTTCCAGTGCCCAAATCTAAGGATCAACGATTGGATGCGATTCCCTCTACATGATGCAAATTTTGGGTGGGGTCGACCGATATACATGGGCCCGGCATATGTCGTCCATTAAGGAAAAATATATATACTGCCAAGTCCAACTGATGATGGGAGCCTGTCATTGGTAGCATGCCTAGAAACCTCTCACATGAAACCTTTTCAGAAACATCTTTACGAAGGCTTAATGTCATTTGACAAAATAAAAGCTCGATATTAGTTGTTTGTTCTCTCTATCAGTATGCAACATATAAAGATGTTTCTTCTTTTTTTTCATGAACTAACTCTTTTTGTTTGAATCGTATTTATTTGTATTTGGTGTATAGAGCATAGCTATTATAAGAACCGACTCTAGCTATGTCAACAAATAAGAAGAGTAGAAGATTAAAACTAAACCTACAATGAAGATAGAGATTATATTCAGGATGATCATTGAGAAAGAGGCGAGTAGCTAACCTTAATACAAAACTTATATCTTAACTGTGAAATCAAATTGTTGGAACAAGAAGAAGAACGAATATGAGTCTTGCATCCTTGCTCTAATCATTTCGTATCTACTTGAGCCTAATTTTCTCACATAGCTGCAGTGATTTTGGTCATCTTAAGATTGATTGTAACTGTACTTTAGACATTATGAGTAAGTTTTAGGAACACTGAAAACTCAATGCTCTGAAGGGAAATTTGGAGGATTTCCAATAACAAGGAACTAAAACTCAAAGGTTTACTTGTCTAGCACGTGATATGGGGAAGAAACAGATTGACAACTTCCATTGTCCAGGCTCCGCAAAGTTCCCACCCGATTCTTGCATCTATGGATGTCCAAGGAAAACAAAAACTCCAAACATGCCGTTTAGACATCCAAAGATATCTCTATCATGCGACTCAAGTCCAAGGAAAAACAGTCCCACATTCTAATGGCAGCTTATGACACAAAATACAAAGTACCCCACTGTCTAACACTCGTAACTGATAAATTAGAACAACAAAAATGTTTGGACAGAAATTGATTATGAGATCCTAATCTCTGCCATATCCTCGTCCTAACAACAATATCAAGTAATAATTCTAGTTCTTGGTTTGAAGCAGACCAATCTATTCCATCATGTTTCCATATAAAGCATTTGACATATAATTAAAACACCACCAAATGTGATTCCAACAAAGACCAAAGAAACCATTACAACAGCACAACATCAAGATTAATTAAAGAGGAGCAACACCTCAATATCAACTTAAACACAAAAAAAAAGGAGTTTTAGCTCATCATATTTACAGCATAGACAGATAATTAAAGAATCCTAGGCACTGGAATAATAAAGTGGACGCATGTACTCGTCAAAGTACTCATCACGATCCACAAAAACAATGGCATTGAGAGCATAGATTATCCCAGGAATGTATCCCAGAAAAGTTGATTCAGAATACAGTAATACACAAATACAAAGCTAAGAAATTGAAATCATGTTCCTTCCCTAGATTCGGAAAACATCAGTTTGGAACCTCTCATCATACAATCTCCAATGTCCATACCGCTCAGTATGAAAAACTGACCTGGGTATATATAAATGCGGCTTCTTTACTTCTTTCAAATCTTTCAAACTCGATGTCGCATTGACAATATCCCGACTAGTCAAGTTAGCACATCCAAACAAATCCAAAAACTCAAGTTTCAAACACCCTTCACAGATCGAACCAAGACCTTTAGCGGATAATTTCGAGAATCTGATTTCAAGATGTTCCAGTTGAGGCATGAATTTCCCGATTGCAGCTGCTTCTGTATCCCCATCTTGTGGACACGCATTTAGATAATCATTGGGAACAATTCCCACGTGTTGCGACGGGTCTAACCAATTCATCAGGTTCCGTTTGAGGACCGTTAGATTGGGACAGTTCCGACCAATTAACACCAGAGATTCGTGCGATATTTCGTAGCAGTAACTGATGTCGAGTTGTTTAAGGTTCCGACAATGATACGCTACTTGAGCAATCGAGGCATCGGTCACGTGAGGACAGCTTTTTATAGAAAGAACTTGGAGATTTGGACACCTGGCATAAAAATTGAAAAATCAAAGATGGAAATTTAGGAAAAAATGGAAAACAATAAACGAAGTCGTAGATGAGATACCTTTGAGCGGCGAAGTTGAGAGAAAGATCGGAGCAGTGACGGGTAAGGATCTTGGTTAGATTGCCGTTGCTCCATGATATAACGGATCGGAGCATGGAGTCGATTTTTCTTTCGAACTCGGGGGTCCACCAGCGGGGTGACTCGGCGGAGGAATCGAACCGAGTTTCGAGATCGAACACGGAGTTTAGAGTGGGATCCTTGCAGGCGTTGAGCCATGGTTTGCAGACAAGCATAGGGCCCGTCCATCGGTGCTCGAAAGTGAGTCGTGAAAGGATGTTGACGAGGCACTCGTGGGTTAACTCGGCCCAGTCGGAGATGAGTCCAGACTCGGTGTCTGTTTCCCCTGTTCCTTCTTTACCCTCCATGTTCAGGAGACCACTTTGGGAAGCCCCAAGCAGTTTTTTCTCTTGTTAAACGATAGGTTGTGTGGATAACAAGTTGAATAATACGGTAATTTTACAAGGAAAGGCGCCCTATCTAGTTATTGGTTACCGCTTGGCAGTACACGTGTTCGCTTATTCTTTTTTCTGAAATCTTTAGCAACTTTTGCTTTTGGTTTTTTTTTTTATTTAATAAGCTTGGCTTGTATCTTTTATAATTTAAATTTTTGTATGCTTTTTTTTAATTAGTATGATGTAAAAATTTTTCTTAATTAGTAAGTTATGAATAATTTCAATCTTTATAAAAAATTAAATCATTATTTGTATCATTAAAATTATCAAAATATTTTTAATTTAAAATTATCTTATTTATTTATATTTAAAAATTATTTTATAATTTTATTAAGTAAAATATGTAAAATATAATATTTAAAAATTTTATAACTATTCAAAAAAATCTTTATTCCATTAATTGCATTCAATCAAAGTCTCCATACTTTAATTTTGAAATAAAAAAAACTCTTATAATTAATAATTAATTAATTATCAATAAAAATATTATTTTTTATTTTATAGTCACACGATGACCTTAAACCCGAAGGTACAGGGACTTTAACTTTTTATAATCTGCGTGGTACCAATTGAGAAAAAAATATTTAAAAGATATAAATTGAGGCAAGAAAATCCCAAAATTTTGAATTGAAGTTTCAACTTCATTGATTTGTCAATCAAGCATAGAGATCGGTTTGAATACAAGAAAGCTATGCAATCATATTGCAATTTGCCCAAAGGGGGGTTCTGGTCCTCTTGGAGAAGATAGGATTTCTAAAAGGAAAATCTACCCTATCATTATCCATCGTTGCCCATAGAAATCATCAGCCATTTGATTAAAGTTTCTCACTTGACATGTTCTCACCAATATAGTGGATAAACTACTTTCCTTCCCTACATCCATGGCCTCTTTGGATTGCTCAAGGCTGACCCCACTGTCACAAATACCAATCATCATATAAAAACCATACTTTGTTCAGTCACAATGACTCAGAATGAACCCCACATTGGATCATATTTAAAGATGATTCACTTCCTACTTACCCTTACTTAGACCTTTGTTGACTACATGGGGTTCAAAAAGGCTTCAGCTTAAGGAACATGAAATAGCTGAGTAGCACCTCACTAGAGGCTTTAAACCCACATTAAGTATCAGAACATTCTACAAACATCTGTTATCCTCCCGCATATTGTATAAATTTACAAGTATCAAGATAGTATACCAGCAAAGAAGCAAAGATTTTGTCTAGTAGTTCCCATCACCATTTGATATCAATTACAATCTACTGTTGAGTAACTGTTGAACAGGATTTTTGCATCAAATAGTGACTAACTGCAATGAACAAGAGTTCAGACTTCAGAAAACCAGAAATGGTTATTATGCAGGAAAGAGACAACGCAAACAGGCTAATTGTGAAGCAAAGATGTAGAGCTACCATGTCTATGTGCAGTAAGGTAGACAGCACAGTGTTTGACAAAGCGCTGAGAGAGAATAAGACTAAGCAGACAAGTTGGTCTATAAGGTATAGGCTATGAAAGGAACAGGCTGTAGCTAACTCACAAAATAAGAAGATTAGAAGATTAAATCTAAACCTACAACGAGGATGGAAATTGTATCGAGGATGGTAATTGAGGAAGTAGATGGCAGAAACTTAATAGGAAACTTCTATCTTACATGTAAAATCAACTTATTGGAACAAAAAGAACAATAAAAAGAGTCTTCCATTCTTCTTCTAGTCATTTGATATCAACTTAACCCCTAGTTTTTTTCAATTAACTGCAAAAATTCTGGTCACAGAGTATCTAAAAGATTGATTATTAACTGCAGACATTTAGACATCCAGAGTAAGTTTTAGGAACACAAGGATACTCAATGCTTAAAGTGAAATTTGGAGGAATTTGCAATAACAAGGAAACTAAAACTCCAAAGTTTTACTACTTGTCTAGCACATGATCTGGGGAAGAAACAGATTGAAACCTTCCATTTTCCAGGTTCCGCCAAGTTTCCAACCAATTATTGCTTATACAGAAAGTTAAGACATGCCCTTAAGAGTTAAGAAGACATTCATACACATCTCATCTCTGTCATCTGACTCAATTCCAAAGAAACACAGTCCCATATTTCAGTATGACAAAATACAAAGTTTGTACTGTCTAACTGATATACCAAAGCAGAACAAAATACTACGTTCAGACAGGGATTGAGTATGAGATCCTAATCTCTCATGTATCCTCGTCCTAACAACAATACCTAGCAGCAATTCTACTTCTGGGTATGAAGCAGATCATCTATTCTCATGTTTCGATATACAGCATTTGACATACGATAAAAACAAGATCACTAAAGGTGGATTGCATTAAGTTAAAATCAAGTAATTAATCAAAACACTGGTGAATCCAACCAAGACCAAAGGACCATCATAATAGCAAAAACATGAAGATCAACTAAAGAGTTGCAACACATCAATATCAAGTCAAAACACAAAAGTAAGGAGTTTAAACATCATCATATTACAGCATAGAGAGATCATTAAAGAAAGGCCAGGCTAGGCACTGGAATAATAGAGTGGACGCCTGTACTCATCAAAGTACTCATCCCGATCCACAAAAACAATGGCGTAGAGAGCATAGATTATCCCAGGTACGTATCCCAGAATCGTCAACAGCAGACAAATGCAGAACTCCACCTGCAAAAACCATCAAACCCAAAACTCACCAAATCAAATCGAAACCTCAAACAGGACAATCCAAAAAGATGGGCGAGAGAGAAAACTACTGACGCTGCAACAACCATGCCTTAAGCAAACCCCCAGGGGAGGGAGCAAAACCGCGATCAGGAGCTCACAGCAAATTTCGCAGCGAGAAGGCATGTTGGGTTATGTGAAAGATCAAGCAACAGGTACGAAAAAGGGGCTTTATCTAAACACTTTTGATCTTGTGGCTTTTCAGATTGGATGTCGAAAGCAACGAAGTTAAGACCTTAATGGAGAAGAAAACAAAAGAGATTTCGTTGGATGCTGCTGTCCCCCAACACTCGATTCCAACTTCTATAATTATTGACCGTCCATTTTTTCTTTTTTGGGGATTACAGATTAACATTCGGTCATGATTACTTCAAAACGTGTCACGTGCTCGTTTGATTGAGAAATAGTCTGGATTTTGCTTACAAATTATAAACCAAATTAAATACTTCTAATGGACCAAAAATAATTACCCCTAAAACCTATGAAAGCAACTGATTTTTATATTAAAAAAATTAAAGCAATTAAATTAATTTGTTTAAGGAAAAAAATAAATTATTACTATAACAAATAATGTAGTTGGCTATTAAGATAATATAAATACAATAAACAATTATATGTGTATGTGTTTGTTTTTTTTTCTAATGCTTGTGAAGTAATTTTGTGTTCTCATATGACTCATATGTTTTATTGTATAGTTTCAAATTTAATAAGACTAGTAAATTTAGTTTATTTGTTTTCATTATTTTAAAAAACAACCTTTTGTAAACTAAATACTTGTGATAAATGATTGGTTTTTTTCATCATATTTAAAAAAGAAATATATCAAACAAGATTATCGATAAATTAAGAGATTATAAATAATAGATATAATACTTGAAATTTTTTAAAAAATTATTTAAAAAATTTAAATAAAACATTATTTTTAAGTTACGTTCAATTAAATTTTTTTATTTTTATTTTTAAATTAAATATATTTTATAATTAATTATTAATTAATTATTATTATTTAAAATATCACTTATTATTTTAAACTAATAAAACACTAATGTGAAATATAAAAAATATCATATGATCATGTTAACATATTACGTTAATTACATATAACATAAAATAGTAAATGTTGTTTTTTATAAATAATAATTAAAATTTAATTAAATATAATAAAATAATAATTTATTAGATAATTTAAAATTTTTATATTATGTTTAATTTTTAAAAAAAAATTTGTAGGAAAACTATCTTTTCCTAAATTAGTGCACTTTGAATTACATTTTAAACAAAAAGAAAAAAAAAAGGCCAATATGGCAATGAATCTACTTTTACCATTTGTACACTTTTAAGTTTTAAAAGGATTTTGTTATCCTTTTTTAAAAGTGAAAAGCATCCACATATATTAATTTGTAATTTGTGCAGGATAAACAAATATTAAAATAAGTCATTTTGAAACGTGGCACATTTTGATTCGCTATTAGATTCATCCCCTTTGCCCCTGTGCTCGTCACCTACCCGAACATGAAACTTTCCCGTGCGAACAGTCTGCCCGAAGCTCCTCGCGTCACTTCTAATACTGCCCGCCCAGGGGCTTTGTAAACATTTCGCCCACGCTCATCGTCAGCGTCTATAACGAACGGCGTTTGGTCTCTTTAAATAACATTTTTTAATTTGCAATGATTCTCCCTGACTGAACTAAGAACTCTTTCAACTGAGAAACCTCGAATCTTAGAAATGGAGTTCAAATTCAGAGCGGTCGATAAGCGACCGCCGAATTGCTTTTCGTATTCTTCTTCAAGCTTCAATTACTTGTCGGGTCAAGCATTTCGACCCAATCCCAGGTTCGACTTCAACCGAAGCCGACCCGACCAGGTCCAGCGGGAATTAGAGAAGGCACAAATTAGGGAAGAGATAATCGCGTCGGAAATCGCACGTCGGAGAGCCTTAGAAGCCGAAGTGAGAAGGGAGATGATGGCGGAGAGAGAGATGGCGGCCATGCACATGGCGAGGGAGACGGGCTTATCTTTCGAACACAGGCTCACGATGCGGCTCGACCCTAGGCGTCCTTTCGTGCATCATTTCTCTAACCACCACCGCTGGCGGAGTGAGGAGCGTTTGGATTTGTTGCCACCGCTTCCGCCGCCTCCGCCGCCGATGTTGCCTTCACGGGTGACAGAGGTTTTGGACACTCAGATGAAGGCTACTTCGGAGGGAAACAAGAATAAATTGATTATACTGGTAAGCCTTGGAATTAGTAAATTCAACATCATGTTTCATCATCAGATAAAAGATAAATTTTTCTTGAAAGTTTAAAGCCATAAGCTTAAACAAACTTCATACAATGACTTCATCGTCACTTAGTTTGTCATGAAAGAATCTAAAGCAAAATGTCCATAAACATGGCAAAGTCTTCTCCATCCCTGAATCACCCTTTTGCCTATGTTGGTTAGGTCATTTGTTTCTGTTGCTTTTGTTGTTTTGCCTTTGATGATGTTTGCTATTGGCATATGACATGGTATCACCGCATTGGGTAATCCTTTCACTTGTGGACTGAAAATTCAGAAGTTAGTCCTAATGTGGCATTGCAGTCATTGATCATGAAGGTGTATTTCCTAGATTTCTGTAGCTGCTGTTGCTCATTGTGACATCATGTTACAGCGACTTGTTGGAGAATATTATAGATTGATGATGGCTTTGCTGTCCCTTAGGCACAGTTGTTTCACTTCCTGTTTACGTATAGCATCCAGCTTACAACAATGTGGGGCTCATTGTCCACCATGGTTGTGACAGAAGTGGTTTATGTGTTTATTAGATGTGATGTTATTCCTTCGAGAAGGCTACCTAGTGTTTTTGTAGAAAACCTTTATGCTTCCCTTGTGTCAAGTAATATGGTACATATGTATATATGTTCGCCCCTAAATTTCTACATGGATCATATAAAAATGTTTAGAAGCGCAATAGATTTTGCATGGAACTTTCAGCAACCTCTGGTGCTTTGAATCTTGGTATTAAGCTCTTATCAGTTATTGTTGGTTCCACTTGTGCCAAAGAAAAAATGTAAATCAGCTTACATGATTGATGACTTACCATCTCTGAGGTCTTATGCTGCATTTTCAGACTGATTCAGTTAAAAGTAAGGTAGTATCAAGTTAAATTTGTCCTTAGTTGAAGAGGAAGAGGGTGGAGTGATTTGGAAATATTTATAAATTTTTTCCCTTGTTAATTGATTAGCATCACACCTTTTTGGTTATATATCCTTCACTGAGTATCCCATTGCAGGCTAAGCCTGATCCTAATCGTGTTGTTGGAGCAAAGCGGAAAACACCACCTCTTGCTGGTGAGCTGCCTCTGCCTTTAATTAATTTAAAGAAGAAACCGGACGAGGAATGGAGTTGTGCTGTTTGTCAGGTCAGCGCCACAAGTGAGAAAGGTTTGACTGAACACCTTCAAGGTAGGAAGCACAAGGCTAAGGAAGCAAGGCTTAGGGCTGAGAGGATGGAGAAGAACTCTAAAACCAATACCACAAGATTACCAAAAAAACCCAGAAAGCGTCCCAAGGTTGCAGAGACAGAGACAGATAAGAAATTAACTCAACTTAATAAAAATGTGGATGGTTCAGACCAGAAACTGGAGGAAAGAGAAAAGTTAAAGAATAAAGAGGATGAGCTGCCGGTTCAGAAAAAGGAGGCAGAAAGGTTTAGGAAGAAAAATGGGAATGCAAATAGCCTTATGAAGAAACATGGACTAATGGCAGTGGATAAGGTGGAGAGGACACCAGAATTTAGAAAAAAGAAGAGATTTAAGTTTTGGTGTGAAATGTGTTTGGTTGGTGCATATTCTGAGGTGGTAATGGAAACTCATAAAAAGGGGAAGAGGCACATTGCTCGAGTCCAGGAACATGACGAAAACAATGCAGCCGCGCCTGCTACCACCACCACCACCAATACAGTCACTGAGCAGGCATCCCCTGATTTTACTCAGATGCCAAATGACACTGATGTGGTAGCCAACGAAGCAAAGGATAAGCAAATGAATGTTTCTGAGACAGATTTTTGTAATTATTCTCCTGTTGTAAATTGATTGGCAGAAGTGTAGACAAAACCAACTCTCCAGACTTGGTTTGGGAGCTGTGAAAATTGCTCTCTGCACCTTTGTACTATCTGGGACTTTTAATTAGATGTTGGGTTTTTATCTGAAATCCAAAATTTAACGAGGTGACCAAGGATTTGCAGTAAAAATACCATTAATTTGACCCTGCTGCACCTCTCAGAGTGCAGATAACCAGGTCTCTGAATTTAGCTGAAGCTGGATAGGACCAATGCTTTTCCGGCAGGTGTGCAACTGGTTAATCTCCAAGAAATTTGGTTGGAAATTTCTCATAACAGTGTGTATTTCTACAGACAGTTACAAGGTCCTTAATCCTATTGATAGAGAGTAGTGACAGAAGGGGCGACGGCAACCCTTAATTACCTTAAACAAAGGATGGCTATTAACATCCCTGTCCAAGGCCTAAACATCGGGTTTCATTGTGGTATCACAATCCGATTCTGGAGGGTGCATGAAGTGAGCCTTAACCTAACATTTAAACTCCCATCCTTTGTGACATCTGAACTAACTTCACCGAGCGCTTCGGCATCAATCTGTGTCTGCATTTGCTTCATGGCCTCGGTGAGGACCCACCCACGGTGGATTTTCGTTTGCATATTCTGATCGAAAGTGACAACAAACTTGCAGGCTACTCCAAATTTTTACCCAATTCATGTACAAAAAGGGAGCAGCCGGCACCTTGGATTGCTCAGCAAATGTAAAACTAGGCGGCTAAGGAACAAAACTTGGGAATCTCTCAACAAACTTTCACACCACCAATCACCAATTTGCTTCTCGATTACTCCCACCAAACAAGACCCGCATTCATGATACAAGTAAACAGCACTTTCGTTGAGAACATATCTGATTCCCAAAGCATCATATTTTTTTTATATTATATATATTTATCTATAGAAATTTAACAGATGCAACTATATTTTCTTTACAGAAGAGAAGAAAGAGCATCAGAGCTATTAAGAATCGGGCAGGAGGCAAGCTAAACTCACCAAGTCCCAACCCCTCCAAAATAAGCACCTCTATTACAAGTACAGTAAGAGACTTAAACCCTCAATGCCACCGGATCTTGCCATGTGATCTTTCTTTTTGCAACTCGGTTTGGCCCGTTTCCAGTGTTCCTGCAGGCTGATATTTTAATATCATTGTGCTGCTCATCAGCTCCGATTCTCATTGAACTTTTCTTGAATTCCTCTATTCTCATTGAATTATCACTAGCCTGTAGTTCTTCCTCCTCTCTCTGCAATGAAACAAAATTTAGGAGGCATTAGCTCATGATAAAAGATTATCGCATCTCAATTTTACTGACGACGACTTGTAATAGTTACAAATTGATTACCGAAATCTGGTTTAAGTCAAAAATCGGTGTCATGCTTCGAGCAGTGGCCTCCTTTCCACTGTAAACCCTTTCCCTCTGGTTTAAGTCAAGAACTGGAAAAGAACTTCGCAGCAAAGTAACTTCCTTTCCGTTCAAAATTTTCTGCTGGTTCTGGTTTAAGTCAAACATCAGAGAAGGATGAGTGAAAGTGGTTTCCTTTTCACTGTAAGTCTTTCCCTTTTGGTTCAGATCAAAACCTGTAGCTAGGCGTTGCATAGTTCGTTCCTTTCCGGTAGATTTCTTTTCCTTCATATTTGATTTACTTCTAATCACCAAATTCTGTGGTTGCACAATGTTTTTTTGGGCTGGTGTGTTTGAAGATTGGTTTTGCATCAAGAACTTGTGCCTCCGTTTCAAAAACCTAAGAACAAAAATAGGGTCAAAACTCACAATATTAACTCATAATTGTGATTCTAAAGTCCTGCAAAATCCTACAAACTCATGGAGGAACAAAATCATACCGGACTTCAGCCAACAGGGTCAATTTTTGCTCTTTCATCATCTGCAACTTCTTTCTCATGGCCTCTGTTTCCTGAAAAACACAAAGCACATAAAAATTTAGTTTATACTCTGGCCTTAAGGCAAGTGTTCAAGCAAAGTAATAGTAATGGAAATCATCAAAAGATGTCAAAGTTGATAAAAGCAACAGAGCCTTCAATTTTCCTTTTGGAGGAAGGAGGGTTTAAAGGTATAGCCCTTTGTAGTTAGTGTGAAGCAAGCAATGATAAGAACTTAAGGATTTAGGTGGAAACATTCAATAATTTTATCATCAAACCTTGCAGAAAACAACCAAAAAATTACATATAATCACCTTGATCAATCCAACCTATGAAAGCTTGTTGGATCAAAAGACTACTAGAGGAGCTATTTCAATTTCTTTTTCAGGTTTCACAGCTGACAGCAAAGAAAATTTAGAAAATTCAAGTACAAAAAGGGTAAATTTCATTGTAGGTAGGGGATATTAACATAGAACATGAATCAAAAAGTCATTTCCTCCTCAAAAGAACTACAGGCACAAAACTAAAACGCAAAAGTCTGACAATACCACATAAGAGACGCATATAAAAGAAACATAATTTCCTAGCAGGGATGAGGGAAGATCTCCATCAACTTGAGACCAAATCATAAGATCCAAACAATCATTTCCTCTTCTTATTCTCAACCAAAATACTAAAGACAAGAACATAAATTAAGAAAACCCAGAGGACTATAAACACCGGATCTAATGAAATCTGAAAGAAGTAACTCCAAATCTAAACAATCCGCAAAAAAGTTATTACCTTGTGCAAGTCTTCAAAGTCTTGCATAAGGCTCTGGTGCTTGAACCTGGTCCTTTGGTCCTCATACGTAGCATATGGAGAATACTCCATAGCAGCAACAGCAGCAGCAACCCCTTTCAGCTTCTTCATGTTTCAGATCACAGGGGTGAGGTTAAGAGAAGAACTCAGAAGGCCAAAATAAGGAAATATGGACAAGAGAAAGAGAAAAGGGAAGAAAGAAGAGTATTTGATGAGAAGGAAGAAAGAAAGAGATATGGGCAAGAAATAATAAAAGGAAAGAATAAGTGTAGAGAGAGAGATAAGAGAAAGATAAACAAGAAAAGAGAGAGAGAAAGAGAGAGAGAGACAGGAAGGTTCTCGCTTTCCTGTTTTCTCTGTGAAAACTCTGACCGAGACAAAGAAAACCCAAAGAAGCCCACATAACTCGGTGAAAAAAATGTTTCTTTTGAAAGTTGAGACAGTGATGAAGATGGGATTTTTTGGGGGGTTGCAGAAGGGTATTTCTGGTAAACATGTTTTTAATTGGTTTTGTGACGGAGTGAGAAAGAGAGAGGGAGTTTTTTGTGAGGTGGGTTTGGTTGGAGGACATTTGAAGACATCTATCTTCTCTTTCTTTCCGTTCTCTCTCTATCTTTCCTTTCTTTTTTGTTTTTCTTCTACATAAATTTTGGTCCAGCTGGGCCATTGAAGAAAGAGAGAGAGAGAGAGAGTTGGGTGGTGTGTGGACTCTTCTTTGTTTTTGAAGAGGGTGCGTGGAGTTTCCATGTTTCTTCTTTTCTTTGTATTTGGTGTGTTTTTCCCCTGTGTAGAGAGAGAAAGGAAAGAAAGTTATTTCCTCCCTCTTAGAGAGAGATGGTCTTTGATACGAGAAGGGTGGGCTGAAAAAAGCAGGAGGATAAAATAGGATGATGCTGTTTTCTGATGTGTTGTTGTTGTTGTTGTTGTTGCTGGTGCTGGTTTTGCAGCTGTTGGAGGTACCTTATTTTTAGGCTTTGGCCTGTGGCGTGTTCACTGATGATAAATTTCAATGAGAAAGAGATGCTTTTCATTTCACATTATTATAGTCCAGGCCCATTGCCTCTGAATTTCCTAACATGCCCATCACTTTCCTTTGTTCTCAAGGATGCATTTGCTTTGCTTGCCCCTCTCTCTCCTTTGAGTTTTTTTTTTACGTCCCACGCACCTTCCCATCTGTTAAAAAGATGGGAATAAACCCCAATTTGGCTTCAAGCCAGAGACCCTTTGCCAGTCAACCTGTTGTGAAACAGATAGGATCAAATCAGATTTGCAGGCCGCCTGAGTAGTTTCCCTTCTATTAAATTCCTCCCATGAGGGTTAAACTAGTAATATCTTGCAACTATTCTTTTGAATAAAACTAGTAATATCCCCATTCATATCTACAGATCTACCCACCTAACCCTGGAATCCGGACACCATCCTACCTTCCTAGCCATCACAACAAGCAGAACTTTCATGTCCTCTGTAAATGCTGGAAAGTGGAAACCAACAAAGTCCATGACTTCGAATCCCGACCCTATTGCCATATTTTCTGTACACTGTACCCTCTTTTAACTACAAGGTAGCCAAGTTGACAGTGATGAATACCAATCCGGGATCATCATTTAAATTCCCTATTTTCATTTAAGTGGGAGGGGGTATCTTGGTAAAATACGGTACAGTACCACAATGAATAATGGATAACCAGCATGGTGAAAGCCAGCAACAGACCTTTGATAGCTTAAGAAAGCTGAAGGATGGTGAAAAAGAGAGGGAAAAAAAGCTGCTCGGCCTCTCTTGAAATTTGTTTCCCTTCTGTGACAGCACTGTCGGTGGCCTGGTTCTTACTGTTTATTCATTTAAAACTTGAAACTGATTCAAAAGAGATACAAGCACATGTAGGATGCATATGAATGCAATAAGAGAGGGGGATGGCTTGGCTGTATTACAATCAGTTTTGCAGAAAGAGAGCAGAAAACTCTAGCTTTCTAGCCTATCCCTTCGTCTTTCCATTTTGTTTCCATTAATAATTAATTCCTTGTGGGATGTTATCTGAAATGGACATGTGATAGTGAATTTGAATATTTTCCCAGATAATTTTTTTCTTTCTGGCAAAGAATTTCCCATGAAGATGATGATTGATACCCTTCTAGGATATAAATATATCAGCTTATGGCATGGACAATCCATCATCATCACCATCATCATATCACTGTCAAGCAACCTAATTTCTTTAAAGTTGAGTTCTGATGCTTTATTCAGTTTGGGACTTTGAGTTGTATGCCTTTATTCTGCAGTTCCAGAGAAACAAATGTCCCATGTGAAACAGTCACTTGGGGCTCTAAGAGCATGTGATATGAGTTTTGGCAATATGTCAAAAGTTAAGAGGTGGGTAACCAAAAAGGATGAAAAAATGTACTTTATGTTTCCTCTAGTTGTCTAACTGTTTAATCAGATTTGTGCTTTCTTCTGTTAAACTGTTGTAAGGCACTAGGCTAGCAAGTAGCAAGCATGCACTTTCTCAACCCTTTTTTTTCTCTTTTGGCTAAAAATCAAGTGCCAGTATCTTTGCTTATGAGTTAAGCCAGTGGACCAGTAAATGACAGAAACAGAAGCAAAGTGGCCACTTTCACCATTGATGACTTGTAGTGCTTATCATTACTGTTTACAAATCACTAATTGGTTCTTCTTCACTTTGGGTGCTGATGGAAAAGTGAAAGAAATGACAGTGAGAACTTAGAAGAGAAATGCTGAAAGTTGCCTGTGTACATGGTTGACCATAAAAAGTGAATAGAATACTTCTGGGGCTTAAGCAGCCTTTCAACACGACCATGACTCCTTGGTTTGAAATAGTTCCAGGGTTTGGAACAACTCCAGGAAGTAGCCTGCTTTTGTTGAAATTCTCATCAATTGCATCTTTTCTCAGATTTCTACAATCAATATTTGCAGTCCCTTTGAAAAGCTCAATGAAACAAGGAACCAAAGCAAAAAAACCACAAAAAAGGGAGCAGCTATGGTATTGACCAAAACTTACTACATAAACACATGTACCAATTCTTCATTTATAAACATGGGAACAGATACTTAAGACATGTCTGTAAGCACTTCTTCAAAGGGATTAAAGCTAATTCATAGCTAATGATTGAATGTCTGCAGTCAAAGCAAACTCAGATTACAGAATATAAGACTTAAATATCAGACCCCTTTGTCACCAAACCAAAACCATCAACCCCTTTCGATGCTTCTGACGATTCCAGGTATGCAAGAGCCATAAACAAGACAACAATCGAATCAGTTTGGGCCTTCTGCAAGTTGGGTTGGAACAATGTGAAACCCTGTAAGTAGAAACAATGTCAGAGGCCCAAGCAGTAGGATTGGGTTTGACAATTTCAATACTTTTCTTTTCCTTGCATTTCCTGCTCCCACGTTTTTTGACTGAAAAAGAAAGTAAAAACTATCCAGACATGGTAACGTGTCTTTCTTTGATTGGACCACATGGAAACAAGTACACACTCCAAGAACAGAAAATCCCAAGCACCGGAAACCCAAAAAAAGAACCAACTTTATCTTGTGAAATCTCCTTCTTGTCCGTCTGCAGTCTATAGAAATATCTGAAAATTTTGTTGGTGAAGAGAACCTGCAAAACCAATGGCTTCGACAAGTGCCGTGACTGCTCAAATATTAAATCTGCATGAAGCCACTGACTGGAAGAAGCCCATCCCGTCTTCTCTCGCCCTTGGTAACTCTCTCTCTCTCTCTGTGTTTGGTTGCTGAAAAAATGGAGGATCAGAATAGAATATGCAAAAAAGTTTTGATTTTGTTTTCTGGGTTTGCTCTAGTGCTTGTTTTGAGTTGAAATGAGCTATCACCATAGCTAAATAGTTATATTGGGTCTAATTTAGTAGTTTTTTTTATTGAAAGATGAAGGTATGAACCTTCAATTAATCTTCTCACTTTTTTTATTAAGTAGAAATTTGCTCAGATTTTTGCTTTTCTGTGTGTTTTACATTTTATTCTTAATTTTTTATTTCTAATTATAGAAAATAGTGAATCTAGTCATTAGGAAATTCAATCTTTTCAGAACTCCAATGCTAAATTTCAGGGGACCTAAAATGTTATGTGCTAATCTAGTGTCTAGTTTGCAGTTGAGTGTTTATATGCACTTCAATTTTTCCTCCCAATTTATGATCTTAAAGAGTGTCTTCTAATTTTCGAATTTGTGTTTCTCCTGATGGCTTTCAGGTAATCTTAATTTCAGTACAAATCTAGCTGGTAAGCAGTTTTTATCATCGTCAGGTCGTCGAAAATCTGGGCGTAGCTATAAATCTCTACGTGTATATGGTCTGTTTGGTGGAAAAAAGGAAAATGGTGAGAAGGGTGATGATGCACCTTCCAAGGTCAGTTATGTTAGCCTTTGCTTCTGGTGTACACTGCATTTTAACTTAAACTATTCTTTAGAAATGGCTGCATTGACCTCTGATATTGAGTAGCATGCCTTCCATGTTATGGGGATAATAGCCTATTTAGCGGTGTTATAGTCTGATCCATGCTCTAATATTGTTGTGACCTTTTGATTATAGTCAATGCCCCATTGTTTGGACTAGTAGCGAATACTAGTTGTATAACTGAAAATGATGCTTTAAATTCTGCCTTAGGTGTTGTCATGTCTCAGTTTCAGTGTCTTTTTTATTGTTATACATGTATTTCGTGTTACTGCTAGTAATTTCTGTGAAATATTTATTGGTTGCATTTGATGTTGGTAGTTTAGTAGGTCAGTTTGAGCCCTGTACGTGGTCTTTGTTTTGTCATATTAAATGCCCCATGTCAAGATAAGCTATATTTGCACACCATGCCATTCTTTGGATGCATGTTTTGTCAGATGCTCTTGTTCTTTCTCTATGTTAAAGATAATGATAAACAAAAGAGCTTCTGTATACACATAGGCCACTATGTATCAATCCATGAGTAACCCAAATTCCAAGAGCGGAACAAATCTAGTGAGGCTGTGTGCAAGACTAAGGAAGCAAGTAGCCTGTATGAAGTCATGTGATCCAATCTGTGTGAAGGATGTTTTTACTAAACTACTGAGAGTAATTGGGCTAGAAAACAAGGAAAGCCCAGTTTAATCCATTTTGATGGTAGTCTAAGTCAATTATATGTCATCAAGGTTCATCTTGTGTTTTCACTTTGTCAGACATATACATATGCATGGAGAGAGAGAGATTATAGGCAGCCACTATGCATGGATGGCTCTAGTCCTCTATCTTCTCATTAGATTTGCACTCTGTTTCATAACCACTGGTCCATTTAAAAGTGCCAAAATTGATTACTGCTTGAGTCATGTGACCAGGCATTATGGTTCACTTGACTGCTACACAAGCTTCATCATCTTTCACAATTGCACATGATAGTTAGAATACAGCACCATGGTTGACTTTCTCTCCTCCTTTGAAACTAACGCTGCTGTCCTGCTAATTGGTCTTAGGCAGGAATTCTTGGAAACATGCAAAACCTCTATGAGACAGTGAAGAAAGCACAAATGGTTGTCCAGGTTGAGGCTGTGCGTGTGCAAAAAGAACTTGCCGCGTATGGATTTTATCTTACACCTATTGATGTCTGAACTTTTAATTTCTCTCTATGTGTGAGTTCCATTTGGTTTTTATCTGTATTGCAGAGCAGAGTTTGATGGCTACTGTGAAGGTGAGCTGATAAAGGTAGGTTATTATAGTTCTCTCTCTCTCTCTCTCTTGCTCTAGAAATGTCATCAACTGCTTCACACGGTTAGCTACATTAACATTAGCTAATGAACATAGATCAAGCTAGGTCAGTTTATACTTCTAGTTTTTAGATCCCAGGTTCCTTTACCAATTACTGTTCCACTGAATAAGTTTCCACTTATATGTTTCAGTTGGATTGTCCAGTCCTTTTGGGTGGAGTCATTATAGAAAGACTTCTGTTTTAAACTAAATTCTTGTGTTTAGAAACTTTTTGTCAATTACTATTATGGTTATAATTTCTGTTCATGATCTTGAATATAAGAGATACATAGGACTATATAATATGCCTTGGATGAAGAATGGTTCCATTTCAGTTTTCATGTTTTCCAATGAACTGTTGCTGCTTTATATCTTAAGCAGACTGTTATTGTATATTTCTATTGAATTTTACAGATATTCTGACTGATAATGTTCTTTTTCAGGCCACATTATCTGGAAACCAGCAACCTGTACGCATAGAGATTACTGAGGCAGCAATGGAATTGGGTCCAGAAGTGAGTATCCGTTTATTCAAATATTTTTCTGCCAGATTATTTGAGATGACACCTTGATTCTAGTCACATATTAGGTGCTTCTTATTTACAAAATCCTTTTAAGAAATGGTACAGGGAAGAAACAGTTTTGATACTTCCACTTGGTTAAGTTAGGCCCCAATAATGACTCATGTTGGGCTGCTGATTATAAGGCATTGAGAAGAATTTAAAAGTTGTAACTTGTTTGCTTGGTGCCCATATCAAGCTCCTAATCTATTTTCCCAAACTTAATATGTGTAGAAGTTGTCTGAGTTAGTTAATGAAGCATACAAGGATGCACACCAAAAAAGTGTCCAGGTGATAATCTCCTAATTTTTTGTAATTACAAGATGCAGAACCTTTTCTAGAATCACTTTTACTGATATTTTATTTTTCGATTTTCTCAGGCCATGAAGGAAAGGATGAGTGATCTTGCGCAAAGCTTAGGAATGCCACAAGGTCTCGGTGAGGGATTAAAGCAATGATGATCTCTCAACTGGTACCTAGATGACCTTAGTGAGTGGATTAAAGCAGTAATGATCTCTTGACTGGCACCTGGATGAGCTAGTTTCAATTTTGTATACAAACCAATGCAGAAACACTCGTTTTACACTTATTACTATGAATTTGCAAAGCCATTCAGCTTAATATTTGAACTGGGTAGAGCAAGACTGTTTGGAAGATTTTAGATTTTCGTTTTGTGATGGTCTGATGGAACTGAATCCATTTCTCTATTCAGTCTTAGAGCCTCGAACTTCTAGTCAAGTGCAATTGCGTGCACGCTCTACCGGGCTGCTCTGGGTTGTTTCTGGCAGGACCAGTTGACCATTAGATAGTTAGATAACGGAAGGTAGGAACCTTTAGTCCTGCTCCTAATGATTATAGTTGGCAATTAGTACTGCACATATCAACCGTTTATGTCCTGACAACAAGCTTTTGGCTAACATGTTACAGTATCATTTCTTTTAGGTGAAATTGCCTTGTTACAATCTTGTTTTCCTGGCAAGCAAACAGTGCAGAGGGCAATTTTCCCATTTGTTTTCAAGGTGAAAACTCGACATGCAAAATGGATTAATGCTCCGTTTCCTCAAGTTCTTTCAATTAACAATTCTAGTTCAGTTTCCATCATTTGGGCTTTGCCCGAACTGTGAAATGGAGAACTAAGTCTTTGGAGTAAATAATAAGAAATCCTAATTTCAATGAATCATTCCTAACTATAAAACGCCCATATATTAAATTATATGGGGATCTTGCTCTAACTGGTAGATTTGCATTTGCTCAACAAACTTAAAAGCTGAAACAATTGATCTTTCCCCGTCTTCTTAAGTAGAGAAAGTTCATTAAGACTTTGGCAATTCTTTCCCTGCCAAAAACGATTTGTAAAGAATGAAAGCTCTCTTGGGTTGGAATAGAGGAACTTCATGGCCAGCTCCTCTGACTGTAGCAAAAGTTAGTCCTTGATAAACTTCTGTCCATCCTCCAACCTACTCAATCATATATTGATTCAAACTGATTTTATATTTGGAAAAGAAAAAAAAAACAGAAGGAAAGACTAGGATGTACCACTAATAAAACCATTTCGGAAATCAGATATGGTGTGAGTATGTGAAATACCTGGTTGCCAGAGTACCACGGATACCAAGGAGTTTTGATGTGGAGGTTGAGGTGGCTGAGGGAAAACCTGGTGGCAGTCACAGGTACAACTGAATCTGTGTCACCGCTGCATTCAACGGAAGTCATTTATGGTACATTTAGTTCTTCGGAAAATGAAATCAGGTCCAAGTGCAGTGTGTAGACTAAAATCATGCAGCGACACAATCCTGTATGAATCTGATCAAGGACAGTCAAACACTCAACCTCTGAAGCCTAATTTCCTAGCAGTAACAAATGCCTATTGTTATTCATATGATTTGGACACATCTTGATATAAGCTTGCAGCTAGAAAACGGTGATTGTCAGCCTGTCTCACTGCCCCTTCTTTTACTGTGACTACAGGAAAAAGCCACTGCCAGTATCTGAAAATACGAAGTATCTTACTTTTTGAGTATTTTAGTATTTCCTTTTGTAGTATCCCATGGTCTTTTTCTTGTGTAAAAATTGCAGCCTGGTTCGTTTGTGTCCCCTACTTATTTTTTCTAACTCAGGAGCAGAACTTTAGAGATTTTGTATGAGGTCAGTGAAGTTTAGAACTCACCTGAAAACCCATATTCTTAGACCAGCTGCAATCAGCTCTTTGTATATTGGTAGGACAGAGTTTTCTGAATCCTTCCAGTTTTTGATGAGAACATCACTGTCCAATGGCAAAAAAGAGAATCATTTCTCAATCACCAAAACCACCCTTTTCAGAAAGAATTCAACTTAATGATAAAGTACGGAGAAACCTGCAAGCAGTCCATTTATAAGGAATCCCAGTTGTATTTGCATGCATAGCCTTTTGCACGTCGGGCCGATTATAGTATTTCTCAGCATAGTTTTCAGTACACGGATCATACCCCGAAACCCGTCTATGCAAAAGAGTATTTTTGAGCCTTATATGCCTGGCTGAGTTATTTGTTAACGCCAAGCAAGATGGGGTATAAATGCTGTATTGATCGATGTCTCCGAACTCGTGGTTCATGGCATAACTGACAGCATCATCACATTTTTGGGAACTTTTCTCTGCTGTGAAATTGCAATGTTTCATGATGGCTTTGTAGGTTCTATCTGATATCATGGAGTGGCTCCACCAAAATGCAACAGTCCCAATGCTGTCATAGTAATTGTCTGTAACAGCGTTTCCAACCTGTATGAGTTTCATTCAAAATCTCTCAAGTCCATGAACTTTATCTAGAGTTTCTGGTGATTGTTTCTGATATCTTAATATCTGATAAAAGTGAAAACCACGCTTGGCTTACTTACAATAAATCCTTTAAGATTGATGATTGGGTGCGAATAGGCTTTGTTGTAGTCATGGATTTTCTTGGCCAACTGGGGAACATAATGTCCTATGTAAACATTTACAATTTTGTCAGTTCAGAATATTTTTCTTAAAGCTTATTTAGCAACAAATTGAGTTATAACCAGTTGTTGCAGGTTCAGTTACCTGCATAACTTTCTCCAGCAATGTAAAATTCTCTGTGTTTGTATTGTGGAAATCTTGACATCCATCTGATGAGAAACATTAGAGCATCCTGAGCTGTGTCAACTCACAAACAAACTACCATCAGGATTAAAGAATGATGCTTCAAATGAGAGCAGTAAAAAAGCGATGGTTAGCTGCTAATATAAGCACCTGTCCGACTGTCTCCGGAGTCTTCAAGATTGGAGCTTATATTTGTGTAAGAGAATCCAACTCCAGCAGGTGACTCAAGGAACAGAATATTTGCTTCTGTAAACATAAACAAAACCAAATACTGTAAGTTTTATAAGGGAAAGAGTGCTGAAAAAAAGATGAGAACCTGCAAACATTACTAAAAATTTGTTCTACTTACTTCATGTGATTTTGCCATTTGGAAACCAAATTCAATACATACAGATTAGGTGTTTGATTGTTACCTTTATTCCATGAATACTGGTTGAGATAAACGGAGGAACCAGTTTTATTAATCCGAAATGGTCCAATTTCCTCTGATGCTCCATATGCCACTGATGAGCAACCTGGCCCTGCACAGTCAATCAGTGACAAATTAACTAGAAACTCAAACCCTTTAAGGTCAATTGGCTTATTTAATTAGAACAACCTGACAATCACTGAATTCATATACCACCATGTACTTTGGTTTTAACTAATTAAGCTCTGACAAGTTTATTTACCAAGCCAACTCAGAGACTGAAATATTTAAATAATGAGAAGAAATCACTTGATGGTTGTTTTTTCTTGATAAACCTAGATCATCATTCTGAACTTCAAATATGGTTGAATGTTAAGTAACATGACGCGAATAAACAAGCTTTATTAGTACTGCAACTGCAATAGTACTATATCTTGAATAGAGACTTGAGCAGTCTCTACAATCTTTGTATCAATGCAATCCTCTAATTAATCTAGATAAAAAAAATACAGATACAGGGGAGGAAATAATTTTTGAATAAGGGTGGAGTCAATTCATAATTGCAAAAGGAGGACAAAGTTTGAATTTTCTTTTTTTGAAGCAAGAACAGATGTGACCCTTGAATGAGAGGTTCATAGTTCAAAGATAGTAGTGATTTGAAGCAAGAATTTTTCCCAACCACAATAAACACATGCAATCAAAAATTGCATGATTTCAAGCAAGAAGAAATAGAGTAAAGTGGGGGTGTGACAACAATCGAAGAGTGGCCCAGTTTCAGTTCCACCATGTGATGCTTCTATTCCGGTCTAGCTCAGCTAACCACTTGGAGTAGGGTCAACCCTGTGTACATAGTGGAGCAGAAACAGGAGAAGTTGGGCCTGTCAAGATCAATGGAAATGACCGTTGCCCACAGTAGTTATTGGTGAAGTAATTTAGCTAATTAAGCACCTTTTTTTTTCCCATATCGCATCTTCCCAGATTTTGTACGAGCGAGAAAATGTTATCCCAATCTTCAAATTAATGCAAGGGGAAGAGAGTGTTGCTTCCTTAAAACTACTCAAAATTTAATGATATATTTGAACAAGATTGTCAAAGTGATAGTATTCAACAATCAAATCTATAGCAGTTCAGTCAATTTATCTACTCTAAACCATTAGGTAAGATTGCCATTTTCATCCTGTTAGGAAAAACATTTAATGGAGTCACTGAAGCGATCTGAGAAGGAACACCTACCCCCTTTGCTCTTCACAAAAAAAAAAAAAAAATATATATATATATATATATATATATACATAACACTGAGGAAACAGTTTAATTTCCTTCTGAGATGTCAGCTTCTGTTATTAATTCGCTAGATAGTGACCCATATTCTATATTTATAACACTAAGGAAACAGTTTAATTTCCTTCTGATGAGATGTCAGCTTCTGTTATTAATTCGCTAGATAGTGACCCACATTTTTATATTTCCCGTGGTTTAGTTTAATGAACTTTTAAGTGATTAATTACAAAAAAATATTTCAATTCCTCCCCCATTTCTGGGTCATAGCAGCTCGAGCAACCCCACATCATCATCACCATCACCTTCTCCTACTGAAATGCGCGTGCTTCAAAGAAACAAAGGAACAGTGGGAGTTGGTGGCAAACTTCTTTTCTTCCCTTTTTTGCTGCCTTCTCTATCTCAAGTCAACTCAAAGAAACAAAGAAGACGAGAAGAAAAGGAGAGACAGAGAAGGAGGGGTGGGGGGGGGGGGGGAGCGGCGTGCATCTTTTGTTTGCAGCAACATGAACAATTTTTGGACAGTTCTACTGGAAAAAGTTGGTTCACTTTGTGGTAGCTTTTAGGTTTTCCTTCTGGAAAAAAAAAAGAACAACTAGCAAATGCAAAGAAAGTTGAAAACAAAGTGACAAAGAAATTACACAGAGAGCTGCAAAGGCTTTTTTTGAGGCAACGGGTTTATTCAAAACAGGGAATAAACGTCAGTTGTAGAAGGAATAAAACCCTAAAAAGATACAGACAGAGAGAGATCACGAGGTCCCATGCGGGTTTATTTTTGGTTTTTCCTTTTTGGGTACCACGTAAACACAGTCGTTTTTACTATACACTTCTTTCCGCTTGAGCCTGAAGGTGCATTTTAGCTTGGGTTAAGGGGTCTTCGCTAGTTTGCTCTTGGAGTTGATGGGCGCAGTCTATATGGAATTGTGGATAGGGTGGGCATCGGCAATGGATTGGGACATGAGCTGGGACGTGCAGTGCGCAATGCTCCATTTATTGAGAGGCAGAGATATTTTTTGGCTCATCATTTTGGTATCAATGCCATTTTTTAAAGCACAGAACCAACAAAGAAACAAGACATTAATTGCATGGAAAATGATGTGTTCATCAGTCTACAGCATTGTGATTCGGGTGTGGGGGATTGTTTTTCCATGGAGAACTGTTTATGGGTTCTTAATTAGTCAATGTTCTTCAGTTTTATTTTGGTTCTTTTCCTTTTTAAGGAAAAAGAAATTACCATGGATATGGATTATTCAAGTTCTTTGATTTGAACATGTATGGCAAAATTAGCTAGACCATTCTTAATGACTTGAAAAAGAACATGAGAAAATGGATATTTCTCTATCAGGACAGTCTTACTTGTTGGACTATGGTAAAATGTAGCAACAGTGAAGAAAATAGAGGGAGTAGCTAGCTAGAAAGCTAGAAAGACTGACCTCCATTGAGCCAAAGAACTAGAGGTTTTTTCTCTGGAACTGTAATGGCTTCCGTCAGCCAGTAGAAGAGAGCTCGACCATGTTTCTCATTGACAGTAACGTAGCCTGAAAACTGAGAAAATGTCACTGGCGGTTGTCCTGGAAGAGATGAAATTCGATCGAGTTCTTGTTGTTTTGGCACAGCAGCAAGAATAATGCCGATGAGTGAAGAGAAGAACAGGTAAGATATTGAGATGACAAAGGCTTTGCTTTGACCCGTTGCTGCCATTTGCACCCTCGTTTTGAAAAATGAAGGGTACTGCTCTCACTCTTTCTCTCTCTGCTGTAATGTAAAACAGCTATGCTACGGCTCACTCAGAGATATTGATACATGTATAGGAACTGATCAGAGAAGATATGCAAGCCTGAATTGTAGATTTATATGGTGAATTATCAAGTCTGATGTTGCTGCATTACTACACTATTGCAGGGTTAGGCAGCTATGTGGACCTCTCTCTCTCTCTCTCTCAAGATTCAGATGAGAGAGAGTAGCCGGTCCTACAAGAGGCAATTTGAAAGCTGGATCCAAATTTGGTTAAAAACCCAGAAGCAACATCATAAATGCATCACAAGATTCTTTTTCTCTCTTGCCATACTGTAAAAATACCAATGACCAAGAAATTAGGGTCCAATGAAAGTATTTACTCTCTTAATCTGTAATCTTCATGGATATAGATCAGCAATCTTGAACTTGTTAACTTTAACAGTACTGATGGAGAGTGACAGACAGGTAAAATTGCCGTTGAATTAGTTTTTGTATGTTATCAGCAATATATAAAGTAATAATATAATCATTAAAACAATAGTTCTGGTATATACTAGTAGCAAATTGACCCTGTAAGGTGTTAATTTTATGTTTATTTAAAAAAATAAACAAAGTTATCATTTGAGCTTGGACTGAAAGTGGTCACTTAGAATAATAAGGTTTAAGCCAAGCTTGAGCTGCCTAGCTTATACTAAAACATTATTTTAACCATAGAATCTAAGCAGAGGAATACTCTCTCTCTCTCTCCCACAGCCTTTGTGGTCCAAAAAACAAAGATAGAAAGGCGGGTAATAAAGATTAATGGATGTGGGGTTGTGACTCTTGTGACCTTTCCTAAAGGCCTGTAGCCTTGATACTTTTGAATGGGGTACAACTGCAACAATTGGGAGGCAGTAAGCCTGAAGAAAGAGATGCTCATAGTCCCAACGAGCAGTCGTTATCAGATCTCTTTCTCAATAGGAATCATGCATGACCACCCTTTTGTTTCTTTTTCTAATTTGCATGAAGTTTTCTCGTGGTCTCAAAGCCTGCAAAAAGGCCAAGGTGGTTAAATTAAACTAGATTATTCGATTAGATGTGTTCTTGATTAAAAATTGGAGTAGTGTGACAGGGTTTGGTCAACTTTCCAATTATTGTTGCATCCTCCTTAACATCCCCATTAAAATTTGTCAATGGAAGTTGTTCAAACCCCTTTTACCAAATTCTTTCCCAAAGGCAGCAAACGTGCCTAATTTACAATTCTTTAATCCTTATTAAGTAGGGTAACTGTTCAGGATTTACCAAAGGTAGTTGACAGACAAAATTTTCACATGTTGAACTATACTATTAATTCCTACCTCTTCTTTCCTCTTTCCTTGAAGAAATTAATGAACTGGATATACATGCATGCATGCATGCATGCATCCTTTTCTGTGAGATTAAGCTGGCAAATATATGAAATTCTTCAGCAGCAAGGAATAGAGATCGAGGTATACGCGTCCACCGCCGCCTGCATGTGCATGAACATTAATGCCCTGTCCTCTTACTAAATGTCAAATAATCGGCTAAATTGCAGGATGAAAATCCCCTGAGCTTGAAACTCACATAATAAGAACAAAAGAACTTGTCCATTGCCGTCCATTCTGATGATTATGATTATTAGTATTAGTATGTGTGTGTGTATATATATATATATATATATATATATATATATATATATATGTTTGGAGACCAGTCTCAACCCCACATGCAGGGACTGCAAATGGAGGGTTCTTTTCAACGCTGGAACAGCTAGCTAACGAATTCTACACCCCAAAGTCAGTCAGAGACCTAATTATAACTTTTGCTTGCTTTTGTAAACTCTTTAACATGAGATCTGGCCCATGATTTCCGAGATGTTGTTTCCACAGTCTCTTTTACAGTATTCTTTTTCCAATCGTTTCCATGTGTACAGCACGGATCCCCATATGCATGCAAGCATGCAGAATTAACATCTCCACATCCCACAATTTCTCTACTTTGCTTCATCACTATCAATGCATATGCTTTGCTATATCTGCCCTGGAACCTTCTCATCCCTAGATTTAATTCCTTAAATGTATTCAATTCTGAAGAATATGTATTAAGATATATACATGCATGCTTGGCATCCTCAACTGGACATTTTAATATTACTTGTCTTTCATCTCTATCTGGTCAAAGTTTCATCATAATTTATAATTGCACCAAGGAAATTTGGGTATTAATTTAAAAACACTTCTCTGTATTTATTCTTTTGGATCCTTGTCATGCATAGCTCATGTCAAAGTAAATCAATGACTTATCTAGTTGTCTTGAAGCTTGAAAATCTAGATTCGAGTTTAGAAACTACCAATAAGAGTACGTTAGTAACAAACTTTCATTCAATCACATCTTTAGAGAAGCAAACTCAATGACTAATGGAATGACGAAATCAAAAATGTTATTCTACATTTTGTAAAGTCCTTATCTTACGGGTTTCTTTCTCATATTTTATAAAAGATATAAAATACCCTAAGATGATATATTACATTTTAAATTCCTTTCATTACAAGATCAAGTTTGATCTATAGCATTATCTACTTCTATCAGTCAAAATAAAAAGAATATATACACAGAATCTTTGGGCCTTGCATGTATTTGGTTGAAAAATATGCAGGAAAGATCAATATGCCGAGCGTGACCTAAGCGATCCAGCCATGTATGAACGGATCATTATATACAGAGATGTCCCAACAGCCACGGCACCGCAGTTTTGACCCCATTTTGTCGCCTTAATAAAATCATTCATGGATGTAATTTCTTGGTCGTCCGCATTCATGAAGCCAGCAGATAATACAATCAGATCACATTAAAGACAAACAAGAGAATAAAAGATTGGGGAAGAGGGAAAGGAGGAGTTGGTATGGGGAGATGGAAGTGGCTTGTCTTCAATATGAGTAGTTGGGCAGTTATGTCGGCATTGGTTTCGCTTTAAAGTTTAAACTGCGCTCATGTCTCTAGGACTCTCGAGGCCTTTCGGGCTGGCATTGTCCACTCCTGCAGGATTCTAAAATTTGTCGCCATATATATATAGCTTCCGAATGTCAACTTAGGTAAATGGGTGGATATAAGGTAGCAATCAAACAAGATTGATTCGATAGACGTGATTAAGGATAATGGGACACCCCTTAACTCCAGGACAAAGTAGAACAACTTGCATTGAAAGACTGACCATATTCAGTTTTGGAGTAACCAGTTTATGGCCATTGAATGAGCTCTCTCATTAATTCCATGTAAACCAAACCAATCATTCAGATCGATGCAGACTCCTTGGGCTGCCTTTCATTTCGAAAATGTTGTTTTGGGATTTGGGTATTTGCCCAAAATATGTTGTGAACCTTCTGTTTCTTGATAGTGATATGAAAAGATGATAGGTGAGATATGGAATCTCCTTTTTGGGTAGACGATTATTAGGTTATGCATGTAGATTGATAACTTCTAAAACAACAAAAAGGGGAAAAAGGATAACAGTATTAGTTTGCTAATGGTCATTGGTCACAACTCGGTTGGAATGTAGACAAAGTTTGATGTGACTTATTACTTAACGGGCGTCGTGAGATAGAGCCAATGACCGTAGCCTTTTATGTCAACCATTTTTGCTCTCCTTTTCTTTTGGATCGTGATCAGGAATCACGTCGGTTGGAATCAAGCACATTTCATATACTGATAATTAACCATGGCTAATAAAACATTAATTATTTGTACTGCACAATGCTATGTGCGTGTGGATCTGCAAGTGTAATCATGCATTCTGGGTCCATGAGGAGGAAGCTGTTAAAAAGAAAGACAAAGGCCCAAAGGCAACAGGGTCAATGAAACCAGGTCGTAGCCCGGTATAATGTGGCAGAAATATTTGATACGTCTGTTTCGACATTGGGAAATAGGATTTTGGAAGGAGGACATTAGGACCCAACAACAGTAGCAATGCCTTTAAACTTGCATCCTAGTGGACAAAAAGTCCATCCAGGCCCAACTAGATAGTGTGTGTATCAGTCTGGATACTGTATCTATTGCCTAAACTTGGAAAAATAGATTAGGGAAGGAACATGTCACAGTTAGCACTGTAACATTCGGAAGCGGACCCGTCAGAATGCCAAATCACCGTTTCAAAGCATGAAAATTTTTATTCTAAGGGAATTGGGTGAGGTTGGCCAAATTTGGGGATACCAATGGCAATTTTCAACACACAGGGAGAAGGTGAGTGAGTGTCTTTGTACTGTTATCAAAGCCCATGGACGAAATATGTCCCGGAAAATATATGAATAATTGAAGAAATTTACTAATTAATTAACTACCCATTGTGGGTTAATTAGCATATATGGTACCTTTTAGATTTCCTGTTACAGCAATAGTTCAATCCGAACCTCAGCGTTCTTGTCAATAGAATAAGCTGTTTCAGTTCATTGTAGACATTATTTGACTGTTTACTTGCATAGTTAAGCTAGTTTTAAAGTTTGATTAAATGTCAATTAGAAGAGCAAAATCCTGCCTTCGGTTCTAGGACAACTTTCTTCTGTTTTTGGGTCGAGTGTAACTGTGTAAGCATGGCTTGCTTCTCTGTGTATCTGGGCCAAAAGCGACTTGTCATTTTCTGGTCTTTGCCCACTGTTTTTTATTGTACCATGGAAAAAAATGGCTTGGTTTTTTATGTGCCCCCTTCCTGAAATGGTAAACTTTAGTTACAGCAATAACCACAGAATGGAATATTTCCCTTTTGGCAAATATAGATGGTAAGCTGAATCAGAACTGCCAAGTTTCAATAGATAGCACATCACCTACTATCCATCAGTTATTGTATATATAACATCATTATGTATTTCAGAAGGATGTGTGCAAATCATTGTTCAACCAGCAGGAAAGGAGCAAATGAATCCATTTGGTGATGCTCTATATGGAGCTGGGACTGATTTGATCAAAACCGAATTGGGTGCCTACGGGGAGAAGCTCTTTAGATCAGGCTCAGCCTATGTGCCGGGCAATGTAAGATTTATAAGTTCTAAGCAGATGGTTTTCCTTGAATGATGATTCTTAGTCTTGCTTGTGAAACATATTGCAGATCAGCAGATACTTCTCCAATCCCCAGTATTACTTTCAAGTGAGTGATCAGTATGTGATGAACAAATTGAAGTTAATTCTGTTCCCATTCCTGCATAAGGTATATGCAATAGCAAGTAAATATTACCTTCTGTTTCCATCTCAGAAGTTGACACACTCTTTCTTTTTCCTCCAGGGACACTGGATGAGAGCAACAGAAACAGTAGGGGGTGAATTCTCTTACAAGCCTCCAATTCATGACATAAATGCACCTGATCTGTACATCCCATAGATGGCATTTGGCACTTATGTGGTTCTAGCGGGCTTCTTTCTAGGCATCAATGGAAAGCAAGTCCAACCTCCCTTTTAATCTTCTTGTTTCGTTTAAACCATTTGGCAAATATAACAAATTTCCTTGTTTTCCAGATTTAGTCCTGAAGCTGTAGGCCTGCAAGCTACGAATGGACTGCTTTGCTGGTTATTCCAAGTCCTTCTACTCGAAGCAACACTGCATACACTTGGAGACGGAGACGTGCCATTGCTCGACATCATTGCTTATGGAGGGTACAGTTTTGCTGTAGTTTCGGTTGTTCTACTCTGCAGGATCCTATGGAGTCACTGCTTCTATGTAGTTACATTGTGGGAATGTTTCTGTATGGGAATGCTGCTTGTGAAGATCATGAAGAGAATTCTGATTGCGGAGGTGAGAAGGTCTGAGAACCATTCAAGCAAACGCCATTATCTTCTACTTCTAGTAGCTGTTG
Source organism: Theobroma cacao (assembly GCF_053813885.1). Lineage (NCBI taxonomy): Eukaryota > Viridiplantae > Streptophyta > Magnoliopsida > Malvales > Malvaceae > Theobroma > Theobroma cacao. The sequence continues at coordinate 1,492,211 of NC_142647.1, forward strand.
CTCAGGTCCCATTGCTCTTTTGGCTTGGAAATATTGCTGTGTGAGTTCTAACAAGTAACAACCTGATTGGGGGCTGATTGATTTGTCCATAACATTATGCTTTAAATGCAGTTATGAAAATAATAATAATAAAATTATATCAAAGATTTAGATTATATGGATTTCTATTAATCAAAATTTTAATGTCATCATTATACTAAATTCACGATATATATGAAAAATCTTAAAAAAAAAAAAAGATTCGAATCTTAAAATTTCACGTATCTTAAGCATTATAAAATTATGAATTTTATCGATAAAATATTAATAAATTTGTTAATATTGAAAATTATGATGAATTTTTTATTTATAAAAAATAATTTTTAATAATACTACATCATTTGTGGTATAATACTTTGTCAGTGAATCTAATATGAATTATAATTTAATTTAATAATATTAAAATTTAAAATCCAAATCCACCGAATTAGCTATAAGTAAGAGTGTAGGTCGCAACCTAATACCCCACGGTCCCATTCAGAATTGGAATCCTCGTCAGACCGCAAACTCTTATCTTCTGCCTTGTCATCGTGCGCTCCAGAACGCAGCGTTGCGATACAGTGGAAACTTCCCGACACGTGGCGCACAGAGTAACTCCAGGGAAAACGCTGTTTAAATAGATATTTTAACCGCCACGTAAAACGTTGGTGGTCGGAGACAGTTTTTTTTTTTTTTTATGTGTTTTTTTACAGTGGCGTGCGCCAATGCTTAAAACGCCCGACGAATCTGGTCAGACCCAGATTCAATTTTTACTACACTTCCAAAAACTCTTTATTTATTTATTTGTTAATTAACTCCTGATAATAAAAAATAATAATAAAGACCTATATATAGCCCAAAGCAAAAACTTCCTCAATTTGAATTTTCCTTTTTTTTTTAGATTTTTTCTCTTTCAAATTACACCTTCTTATTTGTAGGATTCGTAAGATTTCCAAGGAAGAGTTCAGGTATTTTTCCTTCTTATTATCTGTTGGGTGTTTACGAGAATTTGGTTTGTTTTCGAATTTTTTTATAGGTTTGGTCTTTGATTTTGTTTGCCTTTGAGGTTTCGATTTAATTCTGATTGATTGATCTATTAGTCAGGGTCTCAAATTCGAATCTTGGTATCATTTTGTTTTGTATCTGAAAAATTGCAGATTGTAGGTTGGATTTTCAATTGCGGATCATGAGTTTTCTTTTTCTTTTTTTTTTTATTATTGTTCCTGTTCCAATGAGAAAAAGATCCGCTCTTTTAAAGACCCTTTTTTTATAATTTGCTTATTGGAATGAATAATTGTCAAAATCCATGCTTTCTTGGTTTAATTTCTGAAATATTTTTGGGGGTGTTTTTATTTAATCTGCGATTATTTCCAAAGGAGAGGGAAAAGGCAAATGAATTTAAAAATTTGTAGCTGAAAAAGTTTCTTTCTTGGAAATTTATGCTTTTTAAATTGTTTGGGTATCTGAATTTTGAGTTTTATTTGACTATATTGCAGGAGATTTGCTGAAATCAAAAGATGTTAGAGCAGTTGCTGATATTTACCAGGGGAGGGTTAATCCTCTGGACATGTAAAGAGCTTGGGAATGCTCTTAAAGGGTCACCAATTGACACCCTGATCCGGTCCTGTCTGTTGGAGGAGCGCTCTGGTGCTGCATCATATAACTATGATGCCCCTGGTGCTTCTTACACCCTCAAATGGACCTTCCATAATGAGCTTGGCCTTGTTTTTGTTGCTGTCTATCAGCGTATTCTCCATCTTTTGTATGTGGACGATCTTCTTGCATTGGTGAGGCGTGAGTTTTCGAAGATTTATGATCCTAAGAGGACACTGTATAATGATTTTGATGAAACTTTTAGGCAGCTTAGGAGGGAGGCAGAAGCTAGGGCTGAGGAGTTTAAGAAATCAAAACAGATGGTTAAACCTGTGAATAACAATAAGAAGCAAGGGCAGGTGCAAAAAGCTGGTTTTGATAAAGGAAGTAAGAAGAGTGAGGGTGGCTTGGCTGCTGATGGTGGGGATGGTGATAAAGTGAAAGGCCGTAAATTGGAGAATGGACACTCCAATGGTAATCATGTTGAGATTGAAGAACCTAGGATGATAGGTGTTGTTAACGGTAAAGAAAATACTAGTTCCAATATTAGTGCTTTCGATGTAAGTAAGCTTCAGAAAAGAACTAAAGGTGGAAAGAAAACTGATACTGTTGTTAACAAGGGTTCCAAGGTGGACCCTAAGAAAAAAGTAGCAAAGAAGAATAGAGTTTGGGACGATGCACCTCCAGAGACGAAATTGGACTTTACTGATCCACTGGATGGAAATGGAAATGAGAATATAGAGGTTGTTGCAGCTGATCAAGGTGAAAGTATGATGGACATTGAAGAGATTATCAGCAGTGATAGTGAAAGTGAAGAAGATGACAATGTGGGGAAGGATAGCAAGCCTGAAGCAAAGAAAAAGGGTTGGTTTTCCTCCATGTTCCAGAGGTATTTGTTGTACTTTATCCTCCCTTTGATGTAGTTTCTTCTTTTAGCTCATAATTTCTATTCTAGGATATATTTGTTCTGTCTTCATGAAGAGTGAAATTGGAGCTCCTTTTTTTTGGGTAAAGCCTTCATGGCTTTTGTTTTATCATGTTCAGATACTCGTCATAAAGCATGTCCCGACTAGTTTTATTTATTTTCATAGAACCTTACAACTTGAGTTGGAAATGTTTCTTTTATAGAGTTGATCTTTTTGATATTGCCATTATGTGCTTATATAATTTACATTGCAAAAGATGGCATTAGTAGTCAATGTATGATATTTCTTCTGCTAGGCATCACCACTTAAAGAATGAAAGATTTTTAGACATCATTTGCTTGTATCATGTTATATATTCCAGTCCCAAAGAGTTATACACTCCTTTTTGTTTCCCATCGTATGGTGAACTCTTAGGTAGAGTTTGGTATGAGGGAAGTGGGAGCACATTCCCTTCAAAGTGCTCAATTAAATTACATTGCAGTGTTTGTTTTGCAACAGATCACAACAATGTAAGATTGCAATGCAATCACATTACAACCAAGAGATGTAATGTGATTGCAGACCAAAACCAATACAATCACATTACATTGCACTCTGTAATATTCTTAAAGACACTTTTACCTTTCTACTTTATTATCTTGTTAAAAACATTTTATAACGTTATAATTAAAATAACAATATTAAAATAAAATATATAATATAAAAATAAAAAATTAAATTAAAATAAAATATATAATATTAAAAATTGTATTAAAAAATGAAAATAAAATATATAAGATTATAATAAGAAATAAAAATAAAACATATGACATTAAAAATATATTTAAGAGATGATATTATATAAAAACTAATAATAAAAAATACAAGTATATTAAACTTGCATTTTAATAAATAGGGGTAATTTTGAAAATTAACATTACATTCCTAGCAAAGTACTTGTAAACCAAACGCTGTAATGTTATCCTCTCTACATTTTAATCATTATTTTGCTTGCATACCAAACACTACAATGTTATTTTTCCTGCAATCACATTGCTTGTAATCACATTACTTACAATCACATTGCATTGTAAAGTACCAAGCGCCACCTTATTGTGTTTCACTTGGGCTTTGCACCACCTCTACCGTAAGCTTTTATCATCACCATCCAATTTCGTTGTAAATTGTTGAATTTATGATGCAATTGCATCACTTATTCATTTTCTACTTCCTTGGGCTCAGTATTGCGGGAAAGGCAAATTTGGAGAAGGCAGACCTAGAACCAGCTTTGAAGGCTCTCAAAGATAGGCTTATGACAAAGAATGTGGTATGTCTTCTTCTAATATAACACTCTTGATTTCCAATGGATTGGTACCTTTCAATGTTTATAGGATTGCTTACGTATATGTGGCATTCACAGGCTGAGGAGATAGCAGAGAAGCTTTGTGAATCAGTAGCTGCAAGTCTTGAAGGAAAAAAGCTGGCCTCATTCACAAGGATCTCTTCAACAGTGCAGGTCTACAATTTTTTCATCTTTTACAATTGGACTCAATTTTGTTTCCTTTTTTTTTCCTGCTTTTTGATTGCCTATAAATTTAATGGAGAATGGTAATTGTGACTGCAGGCTGCAATGGAAGAAGCTCTTATTCGTATTTTAACTCCTAGACGCTCCATTGACATACTGAGGGATGTGCATGCTGCCAAGGAACAGAGGAAGCCATATGTTGTTGTCTTTGTTGGTGTTAATGGAGTTGGGAAATCAACAAATCTAGCCAAGGTTTAGCTGATTTAAGTGCACTATATGTAGATATGTCCCCAGGGACATGCCTTCTGGTCAGGCTGGCTAACCTCAAGTGTTACTGTGCAGGTCGCTTACTGGCTTCTGCAGCACAATGTTAGTGTTATGATGGCTGCTTGTGATACATTCCGGTCTGGAGCTGTTGAGCAGCTGCGAACTCATGCACGTAGACTTCAGGTATTACATTAATCGTAAATGTTATATTTTCAGCATATTGGGCCTCATCTTGCTCCAAGGTGGTTTGCTTTGTGTAATGACAAGTATCATTGGTATAGCTACTCTTTTATATCTGACTTGTTACTTGCTGCCTGCTAGATTCCTATATTTGAGAAAGGGTACGAGAAAGATCCTGCAATTGTAGCAAAGGAAGCAATTCAGGAGGCCACTCGTAATGGTTCAGATGTTGTTCTTGTTGATACAGCTGGGCGGATGCAGGTATCTTCTAATCAGTCAATTCATTTCTGTGGACTTTTATACTTTGGGTAGTGCTTGGTGGGTGCTTCATTCATACTTTCTATTGCTTTCAGAATCCTGAAAATAAAAAGTATGATGGTTCTGATTAAGGGTCAAGATAGTGGTATAACTTTTGCAATGGCAACCAATTGCATTCAATACATTATTTACTCTGAAATTGAATGGAACAAACTAGAAGATGTCTAGATAACCCATTCAAAACAGGTTTGCTTTCAAGAACTAGAGAAGGACCAGTTATATTGGTTTTGCTATAGGCAGTGAGACGACCAATTGAGCTATTTTGCTTTGAAGGATATTTAAATGCAATCCTAGCTATATTGCTTTTCTTTGTTACCACTGTTATGTTATTAATATCCATGTTATGCTTATCAGGATAATGAACCATTAATGAGAGCTCTCTCGAAGCTTATATACCTCAACAATCCGGATCTTGTCTTATTTGTTGGAGAGGCACTAGTTGGGAATGATGCTGTTGACCAGTTGTCAAAATTCAACCAGGTTTGCTTTCACGTTTAAACATTTTGTCTGTCGTATTCAAAATTTCAAATCTATTGGTTGTACCTATGTTACTAAATCTATGTTATAAAGCAGTGAGTCTTGCTCTTCTTGCAGAAATTGGCTGACCTCTCTACTTCTCCTACTCCAAGATTGATAGATGGGATTTTGCTCACTAAGTTTGACACTATTGATGACAAGGTAAAATGAGTTTGAATCCGAGAAGGTTTTTTATATTTTGGTTGCTATGGGAATCTCACACTGCCATTTATCTTACTTTTGGCGTATAACTGAAATTGACGTAGGTTGGGGCAGCATTGTCGATGGTCTACGTCTCAGGAGCGCCGGTTATGTTTGTTGGCTGTGGCCAGTCATATACAGACCTGAAGAAACTCAATGTCAAATCAATAGTCAAGACCCTGCTGAAATGAGTGACTGCTTGATGAAAATCCTCAATTTCATTGCAATGCTCGAACTTCAAATACTGTTTCTTTGGCTGTGACTTTGTGTTACTTTAATGGAGGTGCATCAGTCCCTTACGGCTGTTCATTTATTTGTAGATCTTGAATTTATCCGAGTTTGGTAGCCTTATCTATCTCTTCTTCTCATGTCTGCTGAAAGATTAGTATTACAGTGAGGACTGTTTGTGAATGTGCCCCTTCTGCCCACCACACCCTGTCAAGGATTGAAAGCCTTTTCTTCAATATTTGGTCAGTGGTTGTGAACCTGGCCTTGATGTCCAAATAGTCGAATGATTAGATATAATGAGAACAACTCGATTAAGTGAAATGTAGGAATAAATAAAGGGTCGATTTAAGCAGGAAAAGAATAAATAATTCATATATGCTTCCACTCCAATCTCTGGAAAGAATAATCTAATGTAAGAATACAAAAATTTCCTTCTATAATCATTTGAATGATTCCTCAAGCAGCAGCAATTGATTGAATCTCTCTCTCTCTCATAACAAAGCCGACGTCTAGTTTTTCAAAACAGAGACAGCGCCGTTAGAACCCCCAACATAACCACCAAGCCACTTTTCAAGCTAACGCAACTGCTCGTTGGAGCCACCGCAGGGCCCTCAAACTCCATCGGAGAAGGTGCCGGTGAGACTCCCATGAACTGGCTTCTTGCAGACATAACCACGACGATCAGTTTCTGTCCCTTTTGGCAGTGTCCCTCAGCTCCACTGATAAAATAGTATGCCCCAGACCTCTCAAGCTTCACCTTAGTGTTGCCATCCTTGTGTGCAGCTATAGGGCTCGATGTGTTGCATGTTTCATAGTCTTTTTTACTCACCTGGAGCACCGAGTCCTTGCTGGGATCATAACTCCAAACTGCAAAAACAAGAAACAAGATCGGATGAGTAAAAGAAAAGATCCAGATGAGAAAATGAAAGAAAAGTTTGATAATGAGTGGTTATTCTTGTACCTAAAGAGTCTCCAATCTGGAAACGAGAAGCTCCAGCCCATTTGTTAAGAGAGTCGGATTCAGATGAAGGGATTTTCCAAGCGTTGGCTTTGCCTCCAACTAAGTGTTCCCCTGCTTCTGTTAAGGTTAAGAAGACAGAAACAAGCAGCACTGCAGACAACAACAAACCTCTGCTTGCGGCCATGTTTGTTTATATATGCTTTTCGAAAATAGTTTTGAAGAGTGTGTATGTGAGGCAGATGGAGAGGAGGATGTGGGAAAAGTGAGGAACATGGAAGCAATTTATAGTGGGCAAATGCGAACCCAGAGAGAAAAAGAGCCGTTGTGGTTGCATCAGGTTCAAAAGAGTAAAGAGACTAGAGGGAGACTATTATTAGTTATTGCTTTGGGAATTGTCAAAAATTGAGCAGTTTCATTGTGGCCTACTCTGTCATTTTGCCGTTGGAATTGCTTGAGCTGCCAGCCCATTTCTCAAGACGGATTCCTGCTTGCCACATTTCATGATTCTCAGTGTGACTAATTTCAAATGTCAATAAAATGAGTAGTAGACTAATAACCCAGAATTTTGAGCAATCTTTGGGTCCTTCACATGGTGGGAGGATGGACAGCCATTGCTTGTAGGCTTTGATAAGTGTTTCCAAGTCCATTCAATTCTGCCAATGAGCCCAACTTCTCTGCTTACCCCACAAAGAAAAACTGATTTACTTATCTGGAAAACAGTCGGGGTGGGGAGGTTTTAACTTTTGATTGAAACTTCTCTGGAAATGCACTAACAATGAGATTGAGAGAAACAAAATCAAAAAGTAAATTTGTTACACACATTGTTCTTTTCATTCTAAAGATTTCTGGGATTATGCAATTCAGGTTTCAGTGTTTATATGTACATACATAAGGATCATTTAAACTTGATTACTACTATATAGTTTGTAACTTGGAGATTTGATTACCTTACAAAGATAATTGCTTAATTAATGGATCTCATCCCTTTCCTCGACCCCAAGCTTAAAATACAAGGTTGAAAGGAGTAATTGATTTGGTGAGTTTAGGAATCGTTTCCGTTAGTGGAGGAAGTTGAAATGGTATTAGGCTTAAAAAGATATTTTCACAAGTTTGAACTAGAAGGGTTGATCCTAGGAAGCAAAATGGGCCAAAATGCATTTTGGAAGTACTAGGATTGACCCCACGCTTCCAAGGGTTGATCTTTAAGCCTCCAGGATAGAAAATGCATTCTGTTTTAGACCAGGATCGACTCCCATCCTTTAAAGGGTGATCCTAAAAGGTAGAATGGGGGAAAAAATGCATTATGGAAGTGCTAGGATCAATCCCTACCCTTCCAAGGGTTGATCCTTAAACCCTCAAGATAGAAAATGCATTTTATTTTAGACCAAGATCGACCCCCACCTTTTAAACAGTCAGTCTTAGAAGGATTGATCTTAAGGCACCCAAACAGAAAATAAAACCTAAAACCCTTAAAACTCAAGCCACTTTTCATTTATTCTCTTTTCTTTGTTTTCCCTCTCATTTTCTTTCAAAATTCCTCCTCTTCTCAAGACCCTCAAGGTTTTATTATCAAACCTTAGATTCTAAGTACTAAAGATAAGGATTTCCACTCTAAAAATAATGGTTTTTCTGATTTTAATCTTCTCTCTTTAAAAACAAAAAACTTTTTTTTAAGTTTTCAAGGTTTTGCTAGATCTCCTATCTAGAAAGCTCACCAAGGTAAAGTAAGATACAAGTGAAGTTGTTTATTTAATGGGTGTGAGGTTTGGAAAAAGTATTGATAAAAATTATTGAAAATAAGTGAAGATGAGTTAAGTTGGAAAATAGGAATTTATTTATTACGAATTTCAAGAAGTATTTATGGTGATATTAATGATTGCTTGCTAAATTAGGTGCTGTTGAAGGTTTCAACTTGTCGTGTTAAGCAAGATTCAATTGGTTGCAAGCGCTTGGAAAGTATTGTAAGTAGATATATGCATTTTAAATTATTTTGGATATAGCTTAACATGTTTTCGAGGTTTATGAAAGCATGAGAATTTTGGATGATTGATTGGATATGTTTGATGCCAAAGGTTCTGAAAGAAAATGTTTTGAATGTATATATGAATGTAAATATGAATATATGTATGTATGTTTTCATGGGGAACAAGCATCTCAAATGATTGAAAACTTTTGTTTCAACATGACTTGGAAAATGAAATGAACATAGTTTAGCTTTTCGCAATAATTGTGCATTGATAATTGGACTTTGTTAGGTGCCTTAATACCTTCGAAATTGTTAAGTGCCTTAACATCTTCAGTCGTTCGGTGCCTTAACACCTTTGGATATTGTTAGGTGCCTTAGCATCTTTGGAATGGTTAGGTGCCATAACACCTTTAGATTTGGTTAGGTATCGTAGCACCTTTGGATTTTGGCCATGAGCCTTACCATGAATGAATATGTGCTTTATTACACTTGGATGTTGGATTAATGCATAATCATATGTGAATCATTTTATTCATATATTATGCTTGCTTACAAGCCTATTTTGAAATGCACCCATTATCATGGTTAAGCCACATGGTTATAATGTATCTTTGAGAATTTGGCTATGGAATTGATTGGATTAAATGTCTTGATAGGAATCTGTTTGGTTCATCAATTGTAGAAACATTGATGTTTTGGAACCTTAGATCTGATAGATTGGAAAAAGGGAATTGATGGCAAGGTAAATGAAGTGAAATTGGAAGGTTTTATGGCTAAATTTTGAATATGGAAGTGTTGGGATCATTTCTTGAGGACCAAAGGGTCGATCCCCGGCCAGCAGAACACACAAAGAGTGTTTTGTGTTTTAAAAGATCGATCCCTAGCAAGAAGAGGTCGATCCCAACAAAGCAGAACACACAAGAAGTGTTTTGTGTTTTAAAAGATCAACCCCCTATCAAGGAAAGGTCAATCTTTATAGTGAAAATTGTATTCCTTTTGGTATTTTGATCCTGTTTTGAGGAGTTTGTTTAGGTAACCTTAAATCAAGTTTCTAAAGGGCTTTGAGTATAATATTGGTATTTCAAAATATTTATAATTCCCTTTTTTAAATGCATTTGGTTAGATCTTGAATTTGATTTGGAAAATGGCATGTTTTATGCAAATATGTTTATTTGAATACTGCACTATTTGGCTTATTCTCCTTTCGTATTTGCTCATTGAGATTATATATCTTACCTAAAAAAAAATATGTTTTTGTTTCAGATAAGTAGATCTTTAGCTGGCTTATTAAGGGAGTTTTTCATTTACTAACACTTGGTAGGTGGATGTCAAGGCATCTTGTAGAGGTTACCCACTTTTTGTTAAGTCCCTCCACTGAGTTCGAGTCATTCTTTGTTTTGGTTAAACATATTTTTGATAAATGTTTATATTTGGCCATTGGTTGGCATACTGTATATTAATATTCGAACTTGTGAGTTTTACTTTAAGCTTTAAATACAAGGTTGAAACGAGTAGTTGACTTGGTGAGCTTAGGAAACATCTTTGTTAACTCAATAATCTAAATTTCTAATCTTAAGAATCCATAAATTTAGAACTTGAAGGTTAGTGGAGGAAGTTGGAATGGAATTAGGCTTAAAAAAGGACAATTTTCACAAGTTTAAACTAAAAAGGTTGATCCTAGGAAGCAAAATAGGGCAAAATGCATTCTGGAAGTGCTAAGATCAACCCCACGCTTCCAGGGGTCGATCCTTAAGCCCCCAGGACAAATAATGCATTATGTTTTAGACCAGGATTGAACCCCACCCTTTAAAAAGTCGATACTAGGGCATCCAACTAAAAAAATAAAACCTAAAACCCTCAAACTCGAGCCACCTTTCATTTATTCTCTTTTCTTCGTTTTTTTTCTCATTTTCTCTCAAAATCTCCTCCTGTCAAGACCCTCAAGGTTCCATTATCAAACTTTGGATTCAAAGTGCTAAAGGTAAGGATTTCCATTCCCAAAATAATGGTTTTGCTGATTTTAATCTCTTCTCTTTAAAAATCGAAAACTTTTTTTACGTTTTCCAAGTTTGCTAGATCTTTTGTTTAGAAAGCTCACCAAGGTAAAGCAAGGTATAAGTTAAGTACTTTATTTAATGTGTATGAGGTTTGGAAGAAGGATTGATGAAAATTATTGGAAATAAGTGAAGATGAGTTAAGTTGGAAAATGAGTATTTAGTTATTATTAATTTCAAGAAGTATTTATGGTGATATTAATGATTACTTGTTAAATTAGGTGACGTTGAAGGTTCCAACTTTTCGTGTTAAGTGAGGTTCAATTAAATGGAAACGCTTGAAAGTATTGTAAGTAAATATGCCTTTTAAAGTTATTTTGGATATATAGCTAACCATGTTTTAGAGGTTTATGAAAGCATGAGAATTTTGGATGATTGATTGGATATCTTTGATGATAAAGGTTTTGAAGGAAAATGTTTTAAATGTAAATATGTATGTAAATATGAATATATGTATATATGTTTTCATGGGGAATAAGCTTTTCAAATGATTGAAAAATTTCGTTTCAAAATGACTTGGAAAATGAAATGAAAATAGTTTAGCTTTTCACAAAGATTGAGAATTGATAATTGGACTTTGTTAGATACTTTAGCACCTTTGGATTGCTAGGTGTCTTAGCACTTTTGAATTTGTTAAGTGCCTTAGCACCTTTGGATTTTGTTAGGTGTCATAACACCTTAGGATTTTGGCCATGAGCCTTAACATGAAGTAACATGTGCCTTATTACATTTGGATGTTAGATTGATGCATAATTATATGTGAATCATTTTGCAAGCTAAGCTCATTAATTGTTTATGCCATGAGAGCCTTTTGCAAGCTAAGCTCAAGACTTGAAATGGCATGTTGGTGATGAGGTTAATAAAATCACTTTTCAAAAAAAAAAAATGTGAATCATTTTACTTATATATTATGCTTGCTTATATGCCTATTTTGAAATGCACCCATTATCATGTTTGAGTTACATGGTTATAATGTATGTTGGAGGATTTGATTGTGTAATTGATTGGATTAAATTTCTTGGTAGGAATTTGTTTAGTTCATCAAATATAAAACTATTGATGTTTTGGAACCTTAGATTTGATAAATTAGAAAGGGGAATTGATGGCAAGGTAAATGAAGTGAAATTAAAAGGTTTAAGGGCCAAATTTTGAATCTGGAAGTGTTGGGATCGATCCCTAAAAACCAAAAGATCGATCCTCGACCAGCAGATCACACATAAAATGTTCTATGTTTTAAAGGATCGACCCCTTAGCAAGGAGAGGTCGATCTTGGCAGAGCAAAACACATAAAAAGTGTTTTGTGTTTTAAAAGATCGACCACCCATCAAGGATAGATCGATTCTTGTAATGAAAATTGCACCACTTAGGGTACTTTTATCCTGTTTTGAGGAGTTTGTTTGGGCAACTTTGAACCAAGTTTTTAAGGCACTTTGAGTATAATTTTGGCATTTCTAAAGATGTATAATTGCCTCTTTAAAATGCACTTATCAAATCCTGGAATTGATTTGGAAAGTGGCATGTTTTATGCAAATAAGTTTATTCTAAAACTCCTTCATTTTGCTTGTTCTCCCTTTCGTATTCCATATTTGCTCACTAGGATTTTATATGTCACCTCACGCATATTTGGGGCTTACTAGAGGAGTTTTCTCAAATATATATTTTTTTGCTTTTAGATCAATAGATATTTGCTTGGCTTACTAGAAGAGTTTTCTCTTTTTGCTTGCTTTCCCTTCCTTGGATTGTAGTAAGATTTTATATCATATATATTTTTTTGTTTTTAGATCAATAGATATTTGGCTTAAGATCAATAGATATTTGGTTACTCTATCTAATTGTAACGCTTGTCATGGATCCATGTTCACAACTCAAAAGATATATGTGAGAGGTGGTAGAAGGTTCATATTTATATATACCAAAAACCCAACTCACTTTTTTATTAATGTGAGATTCGTGACATATGATACTCTTTTATTAACTTGATGCATTAACAATTTTACTTTCAAAGTGTTCTTTACAAAGATCAAACCTTAATTAACAAGAAAAAAAGATTCCTTTCCTTATCGACGAGATTAAATCGTGTGGGTTTTCACATTCTCCCAATTATAAACCCTTTCACTCAAAATAGTTTTAATGGATGACAGCGTTGGCATCAGCATATTTCATCAATGAAATCACATACCTAATCCCGTTTTGAATTAAAGTTCATACAAGAGGAAAACATATGCATGTGCAGCTTGGTATTGACAGCAAGGAAATAAAATCGAAGTCCTAAATAAAGGACCTGCTACTGTTGCTTCAAACTTGCCATCTTTTGCATAGGAAATCAATGCTATCCTCCTTGTACAAGCTTTGATTCCTCAAAACTGCTTTCCAAAACTTCCCTTGTTTGTAGAAACTTCTAAGAATCAAGCGTATCTCAAAGATCACGATATCCTCAAAGGAGGGTTCCTTTCCTTGGAACATTTTGACACCCCCTGAGAATTAAACCAGATTATTTTTCCAATGAAAAGACTCTGCAACTACAGTGGGTTTAACACGTGTCATCCATGAGGAGCTTCGGGTATCTCCCAAACCTTGAACCTGACGACTATTTAAGTCGCCAAGCCCTACTGGGAAACATCTGTAAAGTGATTTCCATATTGTAGTTTTCTGCTCTAAGCAATGGCTTCTTTGAGAACTTTGGTCCGACTTTTGGCCATAGGTTTGGTGTTGTTTAGCTTCTGTGAAGCCAAGGAACGTCTTGTTGGGGGGAGTGAAGATGCATGGAAGATCCCAGTTAACTCATCGGATTCTCTGAATCAGTGGGCTGGGAAAACCCGTTTCAAAGTTGGCGATTTTCTCAGTAATTATCTCATCTCACATTCTTCATCTGATATCCTCAATTTTTGTTCATTGTTCTTTTTTTTTATTATTATTTTAGATCAAATTTTCCATGAAAATCCGTCTGGGTTTTCACTAACCAAGCATAAACTTGATTAAATTGTTGAAAACCCTGATCTTCTCTGATCATTTTTCTTGTATGTAGTTTGGAAGTACGACGGCAAGGTTGATTCAGTGCTTCAAGTGACCAAGGAGGACTATGAAAGCTGTAACACATCCAAGCCGATCAAGGAATACAAAGACGGTGACACCAAGGTGGAGCTGGACAAATCAGGCCCGTTCTACTTCATCAGTGGAGCCGATGGTCACTGTCAGAAAGGACAGAAGCTTGTAATCGTTGTCATGTCTGAAAACAATTGGGACCATCCTGATTCCCCTACTCCAACTGCACCTGCTCCGGCACCCGCTAAAAACAGCGCCAGCCTCATCAAGCCACTCAGGGATGGCTTCCTGTTCTTGGGTCTGGCCTCTTTTGGGGTTGCTTTTGCTTTCTTTTGAGAGAGAGAGAGAGAGAGAGAGAGATATGATCTGTCTAGTAGGATTTGCAGGCTGAGAATTCATGTTTGATTTGGTTTGTGATTCGAAGTAACAAAAAGCATGGTTAATTTATGTCTCTTTATCTCCGATCCTTGTTTGATTACAAATTGATTCTGTGATTGATTATGATTTAATTTGAATTTCATGATCTTTGATTCTCCTTTTATCTACTTTTGCATGGTTTTAGTTTACTTGTGAGAGAGCTATTATCATGGGGGAGGCAATAAATTTTGATATTAATTTGATTAACAAAACAATTTAATTTTCCTTATCTGATTGAAATTAACTGTGCATGATTAACGATTTGATTTTGATATGTGAAAAAAAAAATTAAGAAATTAAAAAAGATTTTCATTGATTGATCTCTTGCTTAAAAAACAAAATTCGAATTCTTTTTTTTCTAATTTAAAAAAAAATTCCATTTACTAAGTTATCACAAAAATTTAATTTGATTTTATGATTTCAATACTTAATAAAAAAAATCTAATTAGTACTTTTTTTGAGAACCTTTTGTTTCTTATGAAAAACATAAATATAAGTAGGAAAAATAAATTATCGTCAGATTTAATGTTTATTGATATTTTTTATTCACGTAACAAATGTGATAATTAACATGATTAATCAATTATGTCAATTGTCATGTGCCACATCAATTTATCAAGTCATATGTTACGTAATATTAGTTAATTTTAAATTTGACTATGGTTAGTTTTGGTAGGATTGAGAATTTGTTTGAGTAAAAATCAAAATTTGACAGGTCGTTTAGTTACAATAAAAGGTGAAGGACTCAATTGATAAATTGGGTATTACATATGGGTTTTTTATTATTTAAACCAAAAAAGAAGATGTTGGGTCAGGCCACGGGAGCCGTAGAACTTTTTATGGGCCGGATTGGGATCCGCCTAAATTTAATGTTAAAATTAAAATACACTAAAAAATATCCTGCAATGGCTGCTTCTGTTCTTCACTGGACCAAGCAGAATCTCTGATTCTCAGTTGAGAGGGTGAGAATTCAGATAACACAAAAGTTACAAAACAAAGCCTGTTATCTTCCCTCTTTGTTAATGAAGCTGATGGTACTGTTGTTGTCAATCTAACAAATGTCAGCTTTCGCTTCATTTCGCTGCTGTAAGCTTTCTGTCCTCTCTCAAAAACATAAACTCCTCATTTGCTTCTTCACTATCTTTGGCTTATCAATTTATGATTTTTTTTCTGGGTTTTTGGAAAATTTACGTTTATTGTCATTAAGCGGGAAAAGGGTTTTTGGAGATTAATGAAAGCTTTGCTCTTTTTTTTTGTCTCTAGTCGTTTGTCTGTCAGAATACGATTTTTACAGTTTGGTTCTTCAGAGTTTTTTAAGTATATGTAATTCTGGTTTCAGGGGTGGATTGTGGTTCCACGAATCATCTGTCTCATGTTAAATTGGTGCCTTTGCCTCCCAGAATTGGGCCATCGATGCTTTCATACCACTCGAGAGCGGATTTTCTGAAGCTTAACCTCTATCCAGGCCTTAGTTTGCTTTCTTCTTTGGAGGTGTGCTGCATTTGGCTTTATGTTTTACTTCCCTGTACTCCATATTTGGCTAATTGACTTTACTTCCCTATACTCCATATTTGGCTAATTGACTTTACTTCCCTGTACTCCATATTTGGCTAATTGACTTTACTTCCCTGTACTCCATATTTGGCTAATTGACTTACTGTTGAAGTTGCAGTTGTTAAATAATGTAGGTACTTATTGAGAGAATGTGGATGAAGCCTCATTCGTGAACAATAGAATAGTTGATTAAGAAACTAACAGTAGAATAGTCTATTAAAAACTTATACCAGTTGGTAAATGTTTATCCTTATGTAACACATAGCAATAGACTATAGATTTAACTTTTGGCTTAAAATCAGGGCGAATCTTAGGACTTTTTCTTACAGAGTTTTCATTTTTGTTTCAACTTGATTTGGTTAATCATACATCATTTTTCCAAATGACAAGACCAACTGACCAATCAAATTAGTTAATAAATCATTCAAAATAATCTAATTGTAAATGTGGCAGAACTGACAGGCTCCGATGCTTAGCATGTTTATTAGAAGCGAGCAGTTTACGAGGTAATTATTAGTTTCACAAAAATTCTAACAGATTGATATTTTTGGGATTGGTGGTTTCTGCAGCACCGTAGTAGTAAACTAAAACTTCAGTCAGAGCCTAGAGCACCATCAAGAAAGTTTCATCGACCATGTGCATTGGTTGTTAGATGTGATCACCCTCAAAATGCAGACTTTCCTCGTTACTATTCAAGGAAAGAGAAAAAGCCCTTCCCTGTACCTGTACTGGAGCTGAGGCGAGCTGCTAGGGAGAGGGCCAAGAAGAGCAAAGGCCAACCTAAAAAACCAGTTCCACCTCCAAAGAATGGCTTAATTGTTAAAAGCCTGGTACCCCTTGCCTATGATGTGCTGAATGCAAGGGTTACATTAATTAACAATCTCAAGAAACTTTTGAAGGTGGTGAAAGTTCATGCTTGCGGGTAATTTTCTTCTTCTTTTGTGCTTATTTCCCCAGGAACATCCCTGATGTAGGACAGAGACAGCCTTGCACCCAGTTATTATTCACAAAAGCATGATGTTTTTAGGGAAAAACCAACCTCTTTTACTATAATGTAACAGTATGAGCCTATGAAATAATGTTTACATTTAGCATCATGAAATTTCTTACTACCAATTTTTCATTTTATTTTTGATCCATCTAGCACCAATTTTTAGAATAAGGTTGACAAGTACCATATATGTCACTTGGTTGTCATATAGGTGCTAGCACTAAAATTTAATGTTCTCACTGAGATTCATTAGTATCCTTGTAATATACCATGGCTGATTACTGTTACCACCTGCTTTTCCTTGTTAATTTTAGATAAGTGGCTTATGATTTATGTAGTGTGCCCTTTTGTATGGGATGCATTTAACACTGCACAAGTTATTTTAGCCAAGTCTAGTAACTTGGTAAGTGATTGGCCAATTCTTGACGCTTTAGTAGTTATTTTAGCCAAGTTCTCGTCTGCACATCTACATGCTTGTAAAGCACTGAGAGAAAGAAAACTCTCATCATTCAAATTGATTGAAAACTTGGAGTGGCAAAAATTTAATCATAAAGACAAGGGGCTTAAAATTTATCAGCGTCCAGTGTCATTAGATGCGTGAAATGTGAATGATCCAACTGCTTGGCTATTCTTGAATGATTCCACACTATGTTTGTTATGTAATTAGACTTAATTTCTTTCTGGTCATAATCAGAGTTCATTAGTTTATCAAAATTAATTTTTAGCCTTGAGTGCGTATAGGAAGAATTTGTATTGATTGTTTAATCTCCACATTTGCAGTTATTGTAATGAAATTCATGTTGGTCCTGTTGGGCATCCATTCAAGTCATGTAGGGGTCAACATGCTTCCTTCCGTAAGGGCCTCCATGAATGGACATACGCAACTGTTGAAGATGTATTGTTGCCAGTTGATGCCTACCATCTATATGATCGCCTTGGAAAGCGCATTCGTCACGATGAGAGGTTCTCGATTCCTCGGATTCCAGCAGTAGTTGAGCTCTGCATCCAAGCTGGTGTCAATCTTCCTGAATTTCCGACAAAGAGGAGAAGAAAGACAATCATTCGCATTGGGAAAAGGGAATTCATTGATGCTGATGAAAGTGAACTACCAGATCCTGTCCCAGAAGTTCCCTTGAAAGCAATATTGACTGAAATACCGGATCCAGAAGTAGTAGCTCCTTGTGATGAAGAGGAAACAATCTTGCTTGCTGAGGAAACACTCCAAGCATGGGAACAGATGAGGAGAGGAGCCAAGAAGCTAATGAGGATGTATCCTGTGAGGGTTTGCGGATATTGCCCGGAGGTGCATGTAGGTCCTTCTGGACACAAAGCACAGAACTGTGGGGCCCACAAGCACCAGCAACGAAATGGGCAACATGGTTGGCAAGCGGCAGTGCTAGATGACTTGATACCTCCAAGGTATGTCTGGCATG
Source organism: Theobroma cacao (assembly GCF_053813885.1). Classification (NCBI taxonomy): domain Eukaryota; kingdom Viridiplantae; phylum Streptophyta; class Magnoliopsida; order Malvales; family Malvaceae; genus Theobroma; species Theobroma cacao. Next base: position 1,510,380 of record NC_142647.1, read on the forward strand.
TCCCTGATGTGAAAGGACTGCCATTGCAGCGGGAGCTCAGGTCTTTCTATGGCCAAGCCCCTGCTGTGGTGGAAATTTGCGTGCAGGCTGGTGCTGCTGTGCCTGATCAATATAAACCAACCATGAGGTTGGATATTGGGATCCCCACCAGCCTTAGAGAAGCTGAAATGGTAGTTTGAACCTTTGAGGATCTTCATCCTTTATTCTGTATTCTTAATTTCCATATAAAAATGTAAATTATAATTGAATATTAGCATCAAAAATGAAGTGAAATGCAAGGTTCTTTCTATAAGATGGAATGCTTTTTATGATTTTTTTCTCTTGATAAGTTGATAGCTGCACAACCTGACTTGGTGGCATGCTTGGTTTCTCCTCCTCTGTTTGTGCTTAGTAATTAAAAAAAAAAAACTTAGGAAAAAGAACTTGAAAGAAATATTTGATGTGTTTGTTTTATAATTCCTTGAATGATCAATTCAATCAATTTAAGAAATCTTCATACAGAGATTTTAGGGCTAGAACAGAATACAGGGTAATCCACACATGCATCTTTGCAAGAATTTCTGATAATCCAAAGGAGTCTTGTGCCTCCATAACTTCTGGAACTACTTCAGCCAGTCAACTTCCACGTGTCATTAAACCATAACTTCTCAATGTGGATTCTCCTCGTGTCAATCATCCATTAACTACCTCCTAGTTTTCTTGCCACCCTCATGTTTCCCCTTTAAACCTCCCCCAATAGCAGAAGCAGAGAAAGAGAAGCATCATAAAAACAAGACAAAACGCAGATAGAGAGAAAAGTTGTATGATGCAATATGGCAGGACCCCATCAAGCAGCGCAACATTCAACAGAAGTACTTCACCAGACTAGAAAAGGACCATGTCCTGTGAAAATGGCCGTCGGTGGTTTTGCCATGGCTGCCACCATCGGTTACTTCGTCTTGTGGTCCAAAAAGAAACCTGAAGCCTCTGCCCTCGACGTGGCAAAAGTCACTACCGGTGTTGCCAAGCCTGAGAACACCCATCCACGCTAGTTGACATACCAAGTTCATCATCTTCTTCAATGCATCAGATTCTTCTTTGATACTTTCAAATTTCTTTACTTGTTCTCATCGTTCAAATGGTTTGTTGTAATCCCATTATGATTGAGAACAAACTAGCATTTGTAAACGAATTATGCTGTTCCAGACAGATGGCATAGGATGTTCCTTTCTCTTCGTTTCTATTCATTATTATTAACTTTTTACATAGCAAATCATCCAACTAAGTTTGATTACATTTATCTTTCGTTCAACTACAAGGATTACCACCTTCTTACTTAAATCGTTCTATTCTTATTATTCGACAATAAATCAATGGAAGAAAATCTGAAAAAAAGAAAAGAAAGGAAAATCTGCATACATTTGGTCAAGCCACGGGACCAGATCATCTCTTCACGTCGTAACAAAGCACCATGAACAAGAACACTGGACTATGAAACTGAACTTTGCAGACAATGGAGCCCAGTAGGAACCTAACTCGGGCTCCAACATTAGTTTGAAGATTCAAGGGTGGGTTGGGTTAGAATTGGGCCTCAAACGATTCCACGTGATGGGACCCAAGGGACCCTGGAGAGGCAGAAAGGTATCAGTTTTTCCAATTAACATCCACCGGAGAAAACAAAGCAGCTCCTGCATTTTTTTTTCCCGCAACATCATCCCAAATCCATTTCCCGCAAAGTTTTTACCACATTTTCCATACAATTCCGCCACAAAGAATCAGTAAGGCAAGAAGAATAATATAAAAACTGGGTATTGGCCTTGAAATTGGCAAATCTATCGCCACTTGCTCCTCCAACTTTCCTTCCCATCACAAAATGTATGAAATGGAAATCTAACGAACTCAACATATATACTTTACAGTTTTAGACACGCCTTCGCATTAACCCAGTCCAATATATGGAGCTCTCTTCCCTCCCTTCCGTTTCTTCTTTCTCGCTATGTAAGATACGTATATCTATACTTCCCATAATTGTATTCGTGTTCATCTTTTTGCATTTATTGGTTCTGCTTTTCCCTTTTTTCAGGTCACCCAAAGCCCAGGAGTTCTGCTACGTTGCCTTTCTTGCCTGTAATTTTAATTTTTTTTAGTGGCTATCTGTTTGGTTGCATAGAAAGTAGAGGGAAAGGTTAGCTGGAACCATTGAAGTTGAGTGAACTTCACGGTTTTTCAATAGAGGAAAAAAACTTAAGCAAAGTTTTAACCTATTATTAATTTGCTTGATGTTTTTCAATTTGAAATGCTTTGATATCTTTCCATCTTTACAGAACATATGCCTGTTTGGTCTATAGAGTTTAGACAGTGTTTCAAGTGGATTCTATGATTGGAGGACGTGTTAGGAATTCGAGAAGAACATTTGTTTTTTTTTTTTTTTATATTCTCTGTAATTTGCTTTATGGGAGTGTTCTTAATGTATTGTTTATGCAGTTTTCGAATCGTAAAGGAGCTTACTTTGGCTATTCTCTGTGTAAACGGGCAACTTTGAGAAATTCATGTAACTGTAAGTGAATTTTTACTAAACCTATGTTCTTTATGTTTGATTTAATGCTGTAAAGTGCGGATGCACTGTAAAATTGCTGCAAAATGATTTTTTTTTCCATTTAGGATATCTTTTTGGTATATATTATTGGGTTTAAATTGTTCTTGTAATTTAGTATACATGGGTTATTTGGTGGTGGATACCAAGTGAGGGTTTGTTACTTCATATATGTATAGATAAGTACCTTTACTTCAAAGAGGTTTACAAATTAGCTTTTCTCCTTTCTTTGCAGCTGCTCAAAATAACTTTTTGCGTATTTCAAGGACGCATGATGGTGTATCTTGGTGTTATTTTAATCAAAAGGAAGGTTTAAATAGATCGTATTACAATAGTAAATTACATAACGAGAACAAATTGTCCAGATACATAGTTGCGAGATCTGAATTTGCTGGGACTGGGACCCCTGATGCTGCCTATTCTTTATCAGGTTTTCCTGAAAATCTGTTCAGTCACTGACCTATTTTGTTTTATATATATATGAAATTAAAATCTTGCACCCTAACAATTTTATCGATTCGTCAAATTTCAACATGCAGAAATTAAACCGGGTTCAAAAGTTAGAGGAGTATGCTTTTATGCTGTTACAGCAATAGCAGCCATTTTACTTATTTGGTTTATGCTGGTTTTGCATCCCTTTGTGCTCTTGTTTGATCGCTACAGAAGAAAAGCTCAGCATTTTATTGCCAAACTTTGGGCTATGGCAACAGTTGCTCCTTTTTTTAAAATTGAGTTTGAAGGATTGGAGAATCTGCCTCCACAGGATGTTCCTGCCGTATATGTTTCCAACCACCAGAGTTTTTTAGACATCTATACACTTCTAACTCTTGGAAGAAGCTTCAAGTTCATCAGCAAGACGGGGATATTTCTTTATCCCATTATTGGGTGGGCCATGTCTATGATGGGTCTAATTCCATTAAAGCGCATGGACAGCAGAAGCCAGTTGGTATTCCCTCTTCTTCTTTTTTTGTTTTCGTTGTTGCAGTTGTTTCTGCTTAGCATGCCTATGTTGGATGGCAATATAGGAATCTGTTGTAGTAATATCTTTTAGATAGGCAGGTTTTCTTTTACTTTTTCTGAATTATAAATTTGATTTTCTGTTACTGTTGTGCATGTAGGACTGTCTTAAGAGATGTATGGATCTCATCAGGAACGGTGCCTCTGTCTTTTTCTTCCCAGAAGGCACACGGAGTAAGGATGGGAAGCTAGGTGCTTTCAAGGTAAGATCATGCTGGCATTCTTATTGAGTTGCTAAGTAAACTATCAATTGAAACTTATATGTCTTTGGTTTGTGCTCAAGTACCATTGATGAAAAGGTTGATACTTGCCTTGGCCATCTTCTTTACACCCAGTGGGATCACATGCATTATTTTAGATTTATAACGAATGCAATTGTCTTGTACTCAAGCCATTAAATGAATGCACACTGGAATACTTCCGAGCCCCTATCTAATAAAAAGTACTCTCTCCCATATTGATGATAGGTTTGGATTATAGAAAATTTGGAAGATTTTAGAATGCCACTGCTTATTCGAAAGCTCATGTTTGTCTTGATTTTAATGTGCAGAAAGGTGCATTTAGTGTTGCAGCAAAAACTGGAGTGCCTGTCGTTCCTATGACCCTAATTGGCACAGGCAAAATCATGCCTTTAGGACTGGAGGGTGTCATAAATTCAGGATCCGTAAAAGTTGTTATTCACAAGCCGATCAAAGGAAGTGATCCAGAAATATTATGCAATGAAGCTAGAAACACAATAGCAGATACGCTTAAGCATCAATGCTGAGAAACTAGCTGCTATGACCTCTGATTTTATGGCTCAAACTTACTCCTTTGGTGCTGATTTAAGGAACATGATTGAAAGGTACAAAATTTGCCCTTAACTTTATTGGAACTGTGTGTTTTATTTTTTTTTGGCAAATAAAATGTGATTTGTGCCATCTTTTGACCCATCTCTCCGATTTTGGACTTCTCTTTATGAAGCTGGACGCTAATAAGCACTCCATTATAAAGCTCTTAGGGATGGGATTGATAAAATATTATTGACATCAGGATGTTGTGTTTTTTCTTCAATTATGCTCTGTTCTATGCTCTGAACAAAACTTGCTCATGCTGAACCCTTTTTCTGCAGGGTTTACAATTCTGAAAATAGCACCATTTAGTTATACATGATCAGCCGCTGGCTTTTAATCACTTTCACTTTGCACCTAACAGTTTAGGCTCTTCGAGATTGTATCTGGGACCATTACATCCTATGTTTCCGACTGGCAGTAACAACTAACAAGACGGCCAATCTACCGGCTTAAGTTGGCATCAAAATTTTCTTCTATGTTGACGTCCTGCGGTTTGTGGCCATTCTGGAATAAGAGTCTGAAAAGGAATTTTGCTGTACCGGGATAGAACTTGGTTGTGTATTATTTTGTCAAAAACTACCTGCATCTGGGTGCTGCAAAATTAAAAGATAAAACTATTCTGAAGAGGTCATTCTCATGTCACTTTTCTTTCATTCCTTCTTGTTTATATAAATGCAATGGCGGCTGGCTTTGTACAAACTCTGGACCTGAAACTTATAGCTGAAGCTGTACACGGAGACAAGGTCAAGGGGGTTGGAGGCCGAAGTGGGAGTCCTGCAAGGCTGTGCCAACTCTACCTGAGTTGGCTTAATACCTTTGACCACGTTGATCTCTACACCAGATTTTGATTCATCTAATCCTTTGTTTATATCATTTTAAGAAAATTCCATCAAAAGAAATAAAGAAAGCAAATAAATTCCGTCAAAGGAAATAAAGAAAGCAAGAATCTGTAATAGTCTCAATCTGATTAATCAAATGCAGAAGATTTCTGCCAATCAAAAATTTTATCAAACCTTATATTCATATATATATATATATATATATATTAAAATCTTTTTTAATTTTCATAATTTTTAGCCGCTCGAAATATATAAATTCAATAGTAAAATAGGTTTATATAACGTGAAATATGTATGTACTATCATTAATTTCTAAAATGTCAATTGATATATATTAAAATTTATCAAATTTTTTATTAATGTGAGACTTTCATGAGAAATACTATGCTCAAAATAGATTTAAATTAAAATGGGTATTTTTCTTTTATAGATAAGAGTCAGTGCAGCAAGTAAGAAATATCGATTTTTCTTTACTTAATAAATAAGATATATGTAAATATATATATATATATATATATATATATATATATATGTAAAACTAACGCAGATAAAGAAAAATAAAATTAAAAAACAAAAAAAAGAGGTAAAGGCACGGGTAACGGGTTTCGATTTGGGGACGTCAAAAGCGACAGCCAATAAAACTGACAGCAGAGGGTCAAATAAGTCATTTCGTAAATTTGACTCGCTTTCTTCTTCTTGGCCTTTCTTGGTAAATGATATTTTCATCTTCATCTTTCTTTTTCCCACTTTCTTCTTCTTCTTCGTCTGCTTCTTCTCTCCTCTTCTTCAGTGGCGCCTAATTGTAAATCTATCTTTATTTCTTGTTTTTAATTTTATCTGTAAGTTTTTAAATTCAATTTTTGAAGTAAAAGCTTCAAGGATTTCTGTAAGTATTTGCTTTCTCTCTTCTCAATTTATTTTTATTTAATATTATTTCTTTTTCTTTTTTGTGCATTCTTAATTTTGTTTTCTAGCTTGAATGTTTTCTGGATTTTTTTCTTAGGTTTAATGTAAAAATTATGCATTTTTTTTTTATAGTTTGATTCTGATGAATTGAAGCTTGAACTGAGAACTTCCAATCTAGGAGTTCACTTTGCTTCTCTAATTAGTTGTTTTACTGCGTTTTAGTGCATGTTACATTCGATTAAGTGGTCAACTACGGGGAGATAATTTGATTCTTTAAAAGACTGGAAATGTTGAGAATACTAGAAAAGAAAAGTGAATCAATGAGTCAAGTTTTAGAGCCAGTTTTTAGGGATCGGGTTATATAGATGGAGACTTTAATCAATTTCTAGCAATTTAAGTTACTAAAGATAGAAGAATTAGGAAAGTGGGAAATTTTTATTGAAACTAAGGTTGTTGCTTGATTAATAGATGAAAAGATAATATTAGTGGCTTTTTGGTAACTGGAGAAGAGACGTGTGTTAGTTAAAGTTAGGTTTGTCTTCTAAAGAGTGAGATTAGAGGCATTTGGTTTGTTGAAATTCAAAGAAAAAGATGATAATTTGTGCTGTTGAGAAACATCAACTAGTTCATTAATTGACTCCCTATTCTATTCATGCATTGAAATTGTGACTAATGGCCTTGCATTTTCTGGCATTTTAGCTGCTTAACTGCTGATCTTAGACTGGTATCCGAGCAACTGGTGCTAATTGGTTAGCTCTTGATTGATTTCTCTTTGTTTGGATTGCAGGATGTATTTATGTGCTTAATTGCAAAAAAATGTTTGATTGTGGTTATAAAGCTCAGTACATGAGTGGTCAGAGGGAGAAGTTTGTCAGGTATTGAAAGCACTATTCTAAATATTCTTTTATGCACTTCTCTCTCTCTCTCTCTCTCTCTCATGTGGTCACAGGGATACGTTTTTAAAGGTGAAGGCTTATAATCTTTATGTTTTACTTTCTATTTTCTCTAGGTTGGATGACTTGGACTCTAGATTGTCATCACCCTCTGATGCAGGATTGAAAAAATGTGGATTTAACATTGAGGGATTCAATCGTTCTGGCCATGCAAACAGTACAACATCTAGGTCTTTCAAGAGAGGGATCAGAAAGGGATCTGAAGGACTTAAGTCAATTGGTCGCTCTCTTGGATTTGGGGTTTCTCGAGCAGTATTTCCAGAGGATCTTAAAGCATCAGAGAAGAGGATTTTTGATCCTCAGGATAAATTCCTCTTGCTTTGCAATAAATTATTTTTCGTATCATGTATTCTGGCTGTATCGGTGGACCCTCTATTTTTTTATCTTCCAGTTATTAATAATTCAGAAAATTGTCTCATGATGGATAAAAAATTAGCAGTCACGGCAACAACTCTGCGGACAATTATTGATGCTTTCTATCTTATGCGCATGGCTCTCCAGTTCCGTACTGCTTATATTGCTCCATCATCTCGGGTTTTTGGACGAGGTGAACTTGTGATAGATCCTGCACAAATAGCCAAGCGATACTTGCAGCGATATTTCATCATTGATTTTCTAGCTGTGCTTCCGTTACCACAGGTCTTAAAAGTTGTTTCCCTTAGTATTTAAAACCTGAAGGCTGCATATTTTCCCTGTTCTAATGCATGTAGCTCTGTGTTTCTTGCATTATATCCTTCTTTCTTTATTTTCTTCTTTGTGAGCGACAAGCATATTTTATTATGATTTCTGTGGGAGTTAAATCCATCTGATGTCGTAGTGTTGTTCATTCTTTATTCTTGTTTTGCCTGTTATTTGTTCTTTATGAGAATTAACTTTTTTTCTATACATGCTGCTTTCTGTTATATTGACACACTCTTTACTGCATGTATTCTATCACTTAAAGTGGGAAACACATGAGCAGGTTGATGTTTTATTTTGCATGGCAGATATGTGCTCTGGGATAATATTTTTTTCATTACATTTTTTTCCTTCTGCCTATCAATTTTGCATTTTGGAGAACATCTAGTATTTCTTCCATAAATATTTATGTATGCGTGATGAGTGTTTATGTATTCAACTATATCAACTAGTAAAAGTATTGTTATAAAGTCTTTAAGATTCATAGAGTTAGTAATGATATCATCAAGTACAATAGGAGTTAGTGGCAATGTTCAATACTGGTGGATCTATGGCCTGCCATCTTGTCTGTCTTTTGAATTTCTGGCTTGCTGAAGGAAATAAGTGATGGTGTTAATTCACATCTTTTGAAGTAAGCCCTTGCGCACTTTAGTACAAGGCCAATTTAAATATTCTTAAGTTCCTAATACAGAATGGGTATAACCTGCATAGGATTTTTCTGTGAAAAACTGGCAGAAAAGTGTTGTCCTCTAACTGCTTAATATGTTGATTATGAATGTTCAGGCTAGATTATATGTCCATTATTATATTAGGGAGGGATGGTTTCCTATACTTAAGGAATAATGTCAATGAGCTGTCATTGTGGCATGGCGTCCTAGTTGCAACTTGGCTGGTCAAAAGCATCTATAGCTTTCTCATTATTTTTGTTCATATATGCAGATTATTGTTTGGAGATTTCTTCATAGTTCAAATGGTTCAGATGTACTTGCAACAAAACAGGCCTTGTTTTTTGTTGTCTTGCTTCAGTACATCCCTAGATTTCTTAGAGTTGTACCCTTAACATCAGAAATGAAAAGGACAACTGGTGTCTTTGCTGAAACCGCTTGGGCTGGAGCTGCATATTATTTGCTATTATATATGCTTTGTAGTCATGTAAGTGCCTAATTAAATTGTCTTTATTTCACTAATGAAACCTGCTGTTAATTGTTCTCCACCCTGTTTGTTTTGATGCTAGCTGAGCAGGTCTTTCTTGCTAATTTTGATCTCTGGGGCTCAATTTTCACCTAATAACCTGTTCTAGCCCTGTTATGCAAATATGGTTACTCAAGTAATTACTTTTTGATCTGTGTTTCTGTTGGATGAATGTTTCAGATAGTAGGGGCATTCTGGTACTTGTTAGCTGTAGAACGAAATGACACATGCTGGCGGCGGGCTTGTAGGGATAGTGGTAGTGATAAATGCAATAAAGATTTCTTGTACTGTGGGAATCAGCAGATGGAAGGTTATAGCACATGGGCTGGCATCAGAAGCTCTGTTCTTAGTGATAAGTGCCCTGCAGATGACAATAATGATAATCCTCCTTTTGATTTTGGAATCTTCACTAACGCTTTGTCATCTGGCATTGTCTCATCAACAAATTTTTTTTCAAAGTACTGCTACTGTTTATGGTGGGGTCTACAGAACTTGAGGTGGGAAAACACATTCCTTTTAAGTGCTGATTGAGATATATAAAATAAGAAAAGAAAAATAGTGGTGGATTCAGTGATATGATAATTTGTAGTGTGTGTCGGGTTATGCTGAAACAGATAGTTGCATTCATATGAGACATTGATAATTATATATTTACCATGATTGCAGGTGACAAAGTTTATTGGTAGTACTGCATTGAATAATCTTTACAAAACTATTTTCCTGAAAGAGAATTGGAAGGCACTACTGTGGAAAGTTTTCATACCTTCTTGGGGAATGGATATGAAATAGATGCACTCTAGGTTATGTTTTCAGTTTATCTATTATTTATTAACAGGGACTTGGATGTTAAACTCCTTGTTTAAAAACTTAATGCATCTTGTCTGTAGTCTTGATGGTTAGACATTCTCAGATATCTACACATATAAATTATTTTCTTGTGCTAATCTTGCATGCTTATGCAATTTTCTAAAGGACATATTAATTCAAGAAAGCAGAAAATGTGCTGTTTGACATTAAGGCATTTGTATTAACTGTCCTTTAAAATTGTATCTTATATATCTTGCCAACATGAATTAAATATGTAATTAATGCATATATTTGTTTGATGTTTTTTTGTGTAAAATTAAACTATCCGTTTTAACATTGCTGATTACTAATATTCTTCTGTATTTTCTTTAATCTCTCTGCAGTACCCTTGGCCAGGGGCTTCAAACCAGCACCTATCCTGGAGAGGTTATATTCTCCATAGCACTTGCAATTTTTGGACTCATCCTCTTTGCGCTTCTGATTGGAAACATGCAGGTGAATTTTGGACTTCATCCCATGCATTGTCATTTAATTACTAAGTTGATACTGTCGAAGCACTCTGTTGACTGATCCAATGGTGTTCTGACATTGTGGTTGTTTTCAATCTTGTAAACAGACCTATCTTCAGTCTCTCACTATTCGGCTAGAAGAAATGAGGATCAAAAGGCGTGACTCAGAACAGTGGATGCATCACCGTATGCTTCCCCAGGACCTTAGGGAACGGGTAAGACGTTACGACCAATATAAGTGGTTGGAAACACGTGGTGTTGATGAAGAAAACTTGGTTCAGAGCCTTCCAAAGGATCTGAGGAGAGATATTAAGAGACACCTCTGTCTGGCTTTGGTTAGAAGGGTAAGTTCTTGTCCTCTTCTCCTATTCATATCTTTCCCGTATTCATTTTCTTCTTTTGTCTTTGGTTTTTGGTGTCTTCCTTATTGGCAGTCCTGAGAAATACAAGTTCTGGATTGTTCGTATAATGGGTTACCTTGACAATCATCTTTCCCTTGGTTTTTTCTATTCTTGTTTGAAAGCATGTAGAGTATATCTTTTCCTCAAAACATAATTCTAAATTTTGCATTATATATAAATGATTAGTAGTCTGTAGTAATTTTTGTTTGGTGAATTTTCTGATTGGTTGTCTCAGAAGTTTTTCTGCTCTTATATGATGATCTCGATTCGGTTCTTTATTTGCGTATAAAGCTGTTCTTTATCTTCAATTGCCTTTTCCTTTCCTCCCGTTATTTTTTTGGGATGACCCTTGCTTCCAGCAGGATTGGTCCTTTCCAACTGGCCTTAATATTGTATAGTTATGGTACCATGCTGCTTGATAACTGCTTTGCTTCGTCTTGTAGGTTCCTCTATTCGAGAGTATGGATGAGAGGTTGCTTGATGCCATTTGTGAACGGCTTAAACCATGCTTGTTTACTGAGAGCACTTACATAGTTCGAGAGGGGGATCCAGTCGATGAGATGCTTTTCATCATTCGTGGCCGGCTTGAGAGTGTAACAACAGATGGTGGGAGGAGTGGGTTTTTCAACCGCAGTTTGCTGAAAGAAGGAGATTTCTGTGGAGAGGAACTTTTAACTTGGGCATTGGATCCCAAATCTGGTGCTAACCTTCCATCATCTACTAGAACAGTGAAGGCTTTGACTGAGGTTGAGGCTTTTGCCCTAATAGCTGAGGAGTTGAAGTTTGTTGCCAGTCAATTCAGGCGTCTCCACAGTAGACAGGTGCAACATACCTTCCGTTTTCACTCACAGCAGTGGAGGACCTGGGCAGCTTGCTTTATCCAAGCCGCTTGGCGGCGTTATTCCAAGAGGAAGAATGTGGAGCTTCGTAGGAAGGAAGAAGAAGAAGCAGAAGGGATGGATGGAACCCGCAATAACAGTGGTGGAGGTTCATACAGCCTCGGTGCCACTTTCTTAGCTTCCAAGTTTGCAGCAAATGCACTTCGTGGTATCCATCGGAATCGGAATGCTAAGAGTGCAAAGGAGTTGGTGAAACTACAAAAGCCTCCGGAGCCTGATTTTACTGCCGAAGATGCAGATTGATTTGTTAAAATGCTGTTACTTTGATCTAAATTGTATTCGCTTGGCAGATCTAAAAACAATGTATAATATCACACACATTCCAGTTTGGAATAGGAGTTGTTAAGGCTTGCTGGAGAAATGTTATGACTGTAAAGCTTGCTAGCTGCTTTATTATGCCTACGGATTCCCATTTCTCTAACCAAGTATAGCTGAGAATATTAAGGCCTCTTATCATGTTCCAATTGTAGGGAAAGGGCGTTTCAATGATTGCACGTGTGAAGAAACATATGATGTGTGCCCCCGGATCATCATATGGAAAAGCCATCCTTGCTAACGAACAGCATTTTTTCCAACGTTGGATGTTGACGGAATTGCTTGTAATTAATCTTCTGTGTCTCATTAGTTCTGATGTGATAGGATTTAAATGGAATCCGACCCTACCTCGGACCAAGATTAGTAAGAATGAAGCACCACCATATCTTCCAGCCCCACAAACACCCCGTGTTCACGAAGATATTTGAAAGAGTAATGAAAATGAGTAGTGTACATTTTCCACGGAGGGAAGACTTTGACTTCCCAAGTGAAAGGATTCCCTCGTTTCCTCTAAATACTACTTCTTCATTCAGATTCTGCGTAACAATTTGCCATTTGAAGTTCATTAGAACCAAAACCTGCTTCTGCAATCAAAGATATGGTACTCTTGTTGATCAGACAATCATCTTTGTCCTTCCGAGTCTCGTTCTTCTTCACCCTCCTGCTGCTTTCTTCTTTCCATGTCTTCGTTTCTGTCTCTGTTTCAAATTCTTCAATTCCTAGAGATGAATCAACAGGAGTGAAGGAAGCGAATGCTCTTCTTAAGTGGAAGGCTAGTCTTGATCATCAAAGTCAGTCTGTCCTGTCTTCTTGGGTTGGAAATGACACTTGCTACTGGATTGGGATCATTTGTGACAAGTCTGGAAGGGTTAGCCACTTGAACCTTTCAAACTCCGGTTTAATAGGTACACTTCATGATTTTAGCTTCTCTTCTTTCCCTGAACTTGCTGTTCTTGATCTATGGAACAATTCTCTCCGTGGAATGATTCCATCCGATATCGGCAATATATCTAAACTAACCTATCTCGACTTGTCTGTCAATTATTTTTTTGGAAATATACCTTTTGAAATAGGAAAGTTAAGGTCTCTTTCTCAGCTCTATTTAGAAAATAACATTCTGACAAGTTCAATCCCTCTTTTTATAGGAAACTTGACAAACCTGTCCTTTCTTTACTTGTTCAGAAATAAGCTCTCTGGTGCTATACCTCAACAAGTTGGAATGTTGAAATCTCTATATAAACTTTCACTCTCTAACAATAATCTAGTCGGTTCTCTCCCAAACTCTATTGGAAATTTAAGTAACTTATCAGATCTTCGTCTTTTTAACAACAAAATTTCAGGACCCATACCTCAAGATATTAGAATGTTAAAGTCACTTGATTGGCTTGATTTGTCTAACAATTCTTTCAATGGAACCATTCCATCAAATATCGGTAATCTAACTAAACTAACTTACCTCCACTTGTCTGTTAATTATTTTTCAGGAAATATACCTTTTGAAATAGGAAATCTATCTAAACTAACTTACCTCGACTTGTCTACTAATTATTTTTTTGGAAATATACCTTTCGAAATAGAAAAGTTAAGGTCTCTTTCTCAGCTGTATCTAGAAAATAACATTCTGACAGGTTCAATCCCTCTTTCTATAGGAAAGTTAAAATCTCTTTCTGTGCTTCACCTATCAGAAAATATTCTAACAGGTTCAATTCCTCCTACTATAAGAAACTTGAAAAAATTATCACATCTTCACCTTTATGATAATAAGTTACATGGATCAATTCCTCGGGAATTAGGAAAGCTGCGATCCCTTGTCGACTTAAGACTGTTCAACAACAGTCTCAGTGGTTTCATTCCAGCAGAGATGAACAATCTTACACATTTGAAACTTTTGGCACTCAGCCATAACTACTTGATTGGCCATTTACCACAACAGGTGTGCCTTGGTGGGGCACTTGAAAATTTTACTGCACACAACAACCTTTTCACAGGTCCAATCCCAAAGAGTCTGAAGAACTGTACCAGCCTGTACAGAGTTCGGCTTGAACACAATCAACTTACTGGGAATTTGTCCGAAGATTTAGGCATATACCCGAACTTGGACTATCTAGATTTGAGTTACAATAAATTCTGTGGTGAGCTATCACCAAAATGGGGTCAGTGCCACAATCTAACAAGCCTAAGGCTCTCAAACAATAATATCTCCGGTCAGATACCGTCAGAGCTTGCAAAGGCAACTAAGCTACACGTATGTGACCTTTCTTCAAATAATCTAGTTGGGGAGATTCCAAGGGAGCTGGGAGAGTTACAATTGTTGTTCAACCTTACGCTGAAAGATAATCATCTTTCAGGTAGTATTCCTCCAGAAATTGGAATGCTATCTGATCTTACGGATCTTAACTTGGCAGCAAACAACCTGAACAGCTCCATCCCAAGACAATTGAGCATGTGTGAGAAACTCATAGAACTGAATTTGAGCAGCAATAGATTGAGTGGAGAAATTCCGTTAGAGCTTGGAAGCTTGTCCTTTCTTGAAATTCTTGATCTCAGTCAGAATTCGCTAACAAGAAAAATACCGGAGCAAGTTGGGAACTTGAAAACTTTGGAAAAGCTGAACCTCTCTCACAACAAGCTCTTGGGTTTTATTCCATCAACTTTTGCTGATATGTTAAGCTTGACATCTGTTGATATATCTTACAATCAGTTGGAGGGTCCTCTTCCAAACAATAAGGCCTTTCATGAGGCTTCATTTGAGGCTTTCAGAAACAACAAAGCTTTGTGTGGAAATATCACAGGTTTGGAACCGTGTCCTTCAAATGTAATCCATAGTCTTGCTCACAAAAGGACTAAGAAAATGGTGGTTGCAATTGTGGTCTCTGTTTTATGCTCACTACTTCTTGTATTTGTTGTCTTTGGGATTCTTTCTTGTATCAAACAAAGAGAGAGAAATACTGAGAACAAGCCAAGGACAGTAAAAAGTCAGAATCTATTTGCAATTTGCAACTATGACGGGAAAAGGATATACGAAAACATAGTTGAAGCAACTGAAGAATTTGACTCCAAATATTGCATTGGGGTCGGAGGATATGGAAGCGTTTACAAAGCTCAATTGTCGAGTGGTCAAATAGTCGCTCTGAAAAAACTTGACCCACTTGCGGAAGGTGGGGTGGTAGACCAAAAAGCTTTTCATAGTGAGATTCGTGCCTTGACTGAAATACGCCATCGCAATGTTGTGAAACTTTATGGTTTCTGCTCTCATCCCCGACACTCAATTCTGGTGTACGAGTTCTTGAAAGGAGGAAGCCTAGAGAAGATGCTGAGCACTGAGGAACAAGCAATGGAGTTTGAATGGATTAAGAGGGTAAATGTCATTAAAGGCGTGGCTAATGCTGTGTCCTACATGCACCATGACTGCTCCCCTCCCATAGTCCATCGTGACATTTCAAGCAAGAATATTCTGCTAGATTCAGAATATGAGGCTCATGTAGCAGACTTTGGCGCTGCCAGGCTTCTAAAGCCTGACTCATCCAATTGGACCTCGTTTCAAGGCACTTTTGGTTACTCAGCCCCCGGTTAGTTTTCTTTTCTTTCCATCTTTTTCTTCTTTTATGCATGCTTTATGCTTTCTTGGCTCTTTTAAGCTACAATTTGAAAATGTTAGATTAGAAAATTTGGTGAAGTAATAATGCTAAGACCGAAACCAAACAATATTGAACTTGGATACCTGATTTGTTCAACACAAGCCAACTAGATGTTAGTCAACAATACAAAGGAAATTAGCAAAATTTGATCTTTGCAATCGGTTGTGCTTTCATCTCTACTTTTCAATCACCAAAAAGGGATTTTTTTTTTAATGGTTAATTATCCTAGATAGCTCCAGCTTCAAATTAAAAGGCCTAAAAGCACTCCTCAGAGGAACAAAAAAGATGAGAATCGCACATGGACTGTTAGCTCTGTTATGGCACGTTTGGTTCGCGGAATAGATAGGAATGGAATAGAATAATTATTACGTGGGAATAGAATGAGGTGGGAATAGAATAGAATAAGTATTATATAGTTTGGTATGATGAATGGAATAGAGTAGGAATAATTATTATGACTTATTACAGTGTTTGATTGGTAACAATAGCTTTAGAATAGGAAAGGAATAGAAAATAAAAAGACAAAAATACCCTTTATTATATTTAATTATTTTTATTTTATTTTTTAAATATTAATAATTTATAATTAATTAAAATATTAATAATTAATAATTTAAATATAAATATTTTAATATAATTTAATTACTAATATTTTAATTAATAATATTTTATTTATAATTTAATATTATTATTATTAAAAATATTAATAATTTTTATTTTTATATTCATTAAAAATTTAATATATTAATAATTTAATAAATAAAACATTAATAGTTTAAATATTAATATTTAATATTTTAATCATATTAATATTAATAATGTTTAAATTATATACAAAATATTAATATTTTAAATTTTATAAATAATTTATTCTTTTATTTTATTTTTTACCTTTTTCTTTTTTTCTTTTTCATGAGCCGGTCGCCGGAAAGGCGACCGGTGTAACAAAACGCCGATCTGGCGCACCTTGTGGCCAGATCTGGCCACTACGGCGCCAGATCGGCGCTTTCCCGCGGCTAGATCTGGCTGTGGAGTGCCAGATCCAACCGTGGGATCTGGTCGGGAAGCACCAGATCCGGTGCTTCCCGCTGCCAGATCTGGCCGTTGAGTGCCAGATCTGGCCAAATCTCCGGCGTAACCTGGTCCGACCATATTCGGTCATAAAATCGCCGTCACAGCCGCTTCCGTCGCAGTCGCCGCCGCTTTCGCTGCCGTCGCCGCCGCTTTCGCTGCCGTCGCCGCCGCTGCTAACATCATCTCCGGCGTTGATGCCACTTAGAGAGAGAATAAGAGAGGAAAGAATGGGGGAAGAGAGAGAAAGAAAATGAGAAAATGAGAAAAAAAATATATATATAGGTCTAGGGTTGTAATATTTATAAACAGTAAGGGGCATTTTAGTTATATTATAATTCAAAGCTATTCCCATGGTCACAGAATAGCAAAAACCATGGAGAGCCTCGGGTTTAACTAAGCCTGAGTTTTACCCCTTTTGAGAGAATAGCTATTACTAAGTAATAGCTATTCTTTGTGGTATTACCATACCAAACGGAGGTACGCTATTCCTTTGGGAATAGACAGGGAATAGCTTAGCTATTCCCTGTACCAAACGTGCAGTTAAAGAAAACCTGCAAGGCAGGCCTCAAACATCTGAACAGTCTTGTTTTGTTTTGCTTGACTTCTGGTAGTGAGATAATTACCTCCTATATATATGGAAGGAAGCTGAAGTTGAAATTCCAAAGGTATTCATGCACTTCAGTTTCACTGTTTCTGATAGATATCTTTCTTTTGTAGAGCTTGCTTACACCATGAAAGTGAATGAAAAATGCGATGTCTTCAGCTTCGGAGTCATGACATTGGAGACACTCATGGGAAGGCATCCTGGGGATCTCATATCTTCCCTGTCATCATCATTTTCTTCCTCCTCGCCATCATGCTCATCATCAGCAACCGTCAATCATGTACTGCTGAAAGATTTGTTGGACCAGCGTCTCCCACCTCCTAGGAAACAAGTAGCAGCAAAACTGGTCTCAATTGTAAAACTAGCATCTACCTGCTTACATGCCAGTCCACAATCTCGACCAAGTATGCAACAAGCTTCTCAGGAGCTGTCAATTCAGAATCCACCCTCAGTGAATCAGTTTCACTCATTGACATTAGGGCAACTGCTTGATTCCAGCAGTTATATATCCTGAACATGTAATCGTTCCCTCTTTAATTGTTCTGTTATTATTCTGTTCTGATTCTGCATTTCCTTTCTCATGTTTCTGTCACTTTATGTTTCAATTAGTTTGCGTATCATTGGCTTGAAAAGTGTACTTTGATTAGATAATAAAATAGTTTCATGATTAATTTTCTGAAAATTTTTTGAGTGGTTAGTTCAATAACGAAAATTTTTAGTCTAAATCTGCATGAATCACCAATCTTCTCTCATTGCATGCCAAACTAGTTATGAAACTGCCAGAAATCCTCATGATTACTAAACTCCATCCCTCTAGAATCCATGAAAGGATTTCCATTCTTCTTTTACTTCCCTCATTAATCGTGACATTTCGACTAGCAAGTATCCAATCTTGGCCATCATCTTCTTTCTTCTGTGCCGCATCATCAACATTCCCAAAATAACCCAAATCCATATGATGTCCTAATGTTGATCGTTTTTTCTTCTTGTTTATGTGTGCAACTATATCTACTGGTAATATGAACGGTGAAATATCCTTTACACCTCTAACTTTTGATTATAATTCACTTTTAATCCACTCCAAAATTTTAAACAATATTTTTGATTTTGTTAAATGACTAAAATACCTGTCCCTATTATTTTTCTTCTTTCACGTGATTTTGAATTTGACTTCACGTCCAAAACAACCATCACATGTTGCAAAAGTGAAAGAATAACCATTAAACTGATCTCCGTCGCGTTGACGAGGTCAGAAAACTTGACTACGGGGAAAAGTTCCCGGATGAGGAGAGCCAAGACTGGGATGCGGCGGCGCGTGGAAGACGAGGAAGCGGAGGCAGCCTTACCTCCTCTCTCTCTCCCTCCTGACTGACACTGAGGTCGCCTCTAAAACTTGACTGCTGTCATTCGCACCGGCGTGGCGAGAAGCCTTGAAGTGAGGTTGATAAAGGGAAGCTTGTCGGCGCGGCACGACTCATCCTCGAAATTCAGCGTGTAGCTGATCATGGGGTCGCAATTGAAATCTGACGAGTTGTAGTGCTTGCACCCATTCTAACTGATCCGAGCGATGAGGTACTTGCACGGAGCTGTTGGCGACTTCTCTCTTTTTCTGTTATTGAAAAGAAATACCAGATAACAGATATCTGTTCCACTTAGAATAGCTAAAGTTACAGCATGACGCCAGTAATGATTACAAAAAGGATGACAACATGATTTTTATCTAAGATTCAAGTCTAAGGCTGTTTACAATAAGGATGACTTTTTTATACACTCTCCTGCAATGCACTTGATAAAGGGTATCACAAACTGTAAGGCCAAGATTCTCTGAGCAAATGAAAATAGACACAGAGGTGATGCATTTCACCTTTTCTTCCTGTTGGCTTTCCAAAATATGTGGATACATTCCATGGCTTTGAACCCGGAAAATCCACCCAAACACACTCGCATATACACCACCATAGATAAGCCTTCAGACCAAGAGAAGCAAAAGTCTTTACCAATATCTTCGCCTGACGACTTCTCTTGGCGATTAGAAACTGCAGCTTTCATTGTACATTCTGTTAAATTTGAGTGAAGAACGAGGGAATAGCTTCAAAGAACTGTGCTCTGTTAGTGAACACTAGAAAAGGGACGGACAGAGGTGATTTTGTATGTAAGACTCGAAGCATTTGTTTCATTTCAGCTATGAAACACTTATGCACATGAGTATTACAAGCTTTAATTTCATAAAAACAACACTTGTTCTTACTAATCTGGCAAGTGTAAAACATGTTAATTATCACTCCATACAACATTACATGTAGAGAGCTTTGAGCTCCAAAAACCAAAAACCAGTTTGCATGAAATTCAGTTTGACCACACGTGTCATTCTGTCCACGTATGCCAGCATTACACTTGAACACATTTTGGTTTTGGATCGAGACAAACCAAGATTGCTTTCTTGCTTGCGTTTTTTTTTTTTTAAAGTTTCGAGATGCTGGTCTTTTTTCTCCTTTTCTGGTCCACTATTTTCCAGGTAGTTAACAGTATTGTCTTGTTGAGTTATTTTGCAAATTTACGATATCTTTAGGCAAGTTTAATGCGGTAATACAGATGAAGGACCCATTGAGTCAAGCATTCAAAAAAAAAAAGAAAGGACTTGATATGAGAAGCTGATGAGTTGAGTGCCATTTTCAGGCCTAATTGGCCCCGAGTTTTACCACGGTGACTCGCTCCAACATGACTCATCATCTTTAGATAACCATTCAACCTAACATATATGCTCCTTTTGGCAACATAACCCTCTCCACATCTACCACACCTTCCATCACGCTCGTCGGACTCTCATCACAAACCTCTTCCTCTCCTACGCCGCTATCGCCGAGACAAAGCCCTCGCAACACATTCACCAATTCGAACGGCGTTGTGTTGCAATCTGACGATGTGAAGGGGTTCTGCATAGAGGCTTGAATCAGTGCATTGAGTTGCTTGTTGAGGTTGCGTTGAACTGTAATACCCCAGCCCAAATAATATTTGGACTGAAGTATTAACATAAAAAAAAAAAAAAAAACAGTAACAGATACGCCTTTACAAATAATTGGGCCTAAATTACTTTCTTATGCTGAAGTAATTAAAATTTCATTAGGGTTAATATAAATATACTATTTGAACATAGGCGGTCACCTTAATGTAAAAAACCTAAAACTATATACTTTTACATAAGATTTGGGGATTTTCAAGAACAACTTGACGGATAAGCATTCGAAGGTTGCTTCTAGATCGATCATTACAAGATGAGTAAAATCCTCTTTTAAATCGAAGAAAAATATATCATTGATTTACAAAAATTTGGATTGAAATTGAAAAGGAAAATCTGTTTGTAGCATCAAGTATCATGCACTGTAGAGTCACTTTGAGTCTAATTATGAAATGATTTATGGAGTTTCACTAGTTGAGTTATATACGGTTGGAAAGCTACATAACTCTATTTTTTAAAAAATAAAATGGAAGTGGATTCCGAGTTTTTTATGCAAAGATATGATTTTTTTTTTTTTGTAAAGACAGTGCAAACTGCCTGACAGCAATGCCAGAGGCAATTTCAAAAATTTTCTGCACTTTTCCTATAGTGAAAGAAGTTTTGAGATTTATAAGGATAGAAAGCTTATCAAGTCTAGTTTCCAACGCACTAAACGAATCTCATTTTCGAGTTTCATAGCTTAAGATATGGTTATTTTACTAAATGATGTGCAAGCTACTAGATTTCTGATTTAGGAGAGTTTGGATTATTTTGTGTAGTTTTGGATAATAAATAAATTTTAGAGAGTTAGATGATTGTTACTATATTTAAATGATTATTATTAGGCTTTTGAGTATTTTGGAAGGAAGTGAGTTTGTTAGAATGAAGGGAGATACGTATATCTTCACACATCTTGTTTCGAAATTATCGTATATGTATATTTCTTAAATGAATTAAATGTTTTATTTAATTATTTTAGTATATTGAAAATAAAGTCAAGTATATGATTATCTTTTGTTTTGAGCTTAATAATATGATGAATATTGACTTTTGAATGATTTGGTTTACTCATGTGATGGAAAATTGGATTTTCAAATGATTTGAGTTTTACATATGATGAATATTATTCTATGAATACTTTGATTGATTTATGTGATGAATATCAATTTATGAACGAAAGAAAACTTTTGATCATCTTTAAAGAATGTTTTAAGAGCTACGAAATAATCACTAAAAAATGGGATAATCGACACCAAAACTAGTTCTACGGCCCTGCTAACGAGATATAATAGTTAGCAAACGGCCTTATTAATGAGATATAATAGTTAGTAACAATCATGAAAATGATTAGTCAATACAGCCCTTGTCATAGGATATAATAGTGACAGTAACTAAGATAATGAAACTTTACGAATTTAAAAGATTGAATCTATGATTTGCTAGAATGATATTTCAAAAATGATATATGATGATCAATGATTTAAAACCTCACGATGTTATCCATTTTTGTATATAATGATTCTTTAACTATTTAGAAGCATGATTTATTGAAATGTCCTTAAATGATCTATATGTTATATTGAAAACAATGCTTGATCCGGTAAGGTGTGTGTGGCTATACTTGCTGAGCCGTGGTTTGCTTATTCCTTCATTATATTTTTCAGACGACTAAATATATGAACCTTAAGATCATAGGAGCTAAGAGAATAAATTGAGAAGTTTGTCCTAGTGTCAAGACATTGTTAGCTTCTTTGAATCGTATACTATGTATAATAGATATTTAAGTTTCTAAATATTTATTTATTTTTTTTGGAGAGCGTTAGTCAAATCTTAATCATTAATTATACCAATATGTTGGAATAGAATCATTATTACGACTTTAAATTTTGGACTATTACAAGTATGATGAAAGGAAAGGCTTTGTATTACTTTGGGACCTAGTCTCAAGGTAATATGACCATGTCAGGATTGGGGAATGACAAGAATGGTTTTCTCTTAGTCGATAAGGAGACAAAGGGAGAGGAGGGAATTTGAGGAACGGATGAAAAAATAAGTGTGGATGTGTAGAAGAAAGAATTGGAGGGAAAAAGAGCTAGTCGTCACGCTCAAGTGAAAAGAAAGAGAAAAAGAATTATGAAAACTGTTTAATCCTTTAAAAACAAACACATAATAGATGTAGAGGTAAAATACGTATGAAATTCATCTCACATAATTGAGCAAAGAGTAATTAATTAAACGGTATGGTAGAACGGAGTGTCCATTTTCAATATTAATGGATAAGAAGTGAATTATAGTCAAAAGTCATGATGGTAAGGATATATGAATGATGTTATAAAGTGTGTAAGACTCGTAGAGTAAGTATAGAATTAAGCCCTTGAACACATGCAGTGCAAGGTTTAAATATTCCAAATTCCTAATACAGAATGGATACAACCTGCAAAGGTTCTTTTTCAGTGAAAAAAACTGGCAGAAAAGTGTTGTCCTGTCGCTGCTTGATTATGAATGTTCAAGGTCGATTATACGTGTATTATTATATTAGGGAGGGATGGCTGCCTATACTGATTGTTGTTTGGAGATTTCTTCATAGTTCAAATGGTTCAGATGTACTGGCAACAAACACAGGCCGTGTTTGTTGTTGTATTCTGGTACTTGGCAGCTGTAGGACGAAATGATGCATGCTTGATTCCAGCAATTTATGGCGTGCAATATGGAGTACGCCAGGCTGGAAATTAGTCTTTTACCGTGTTAAAGGAAAAAGAAGAAGGTTATGCCTCAAGTTGGAATTGACTCCATAAAGTGGACTCACTGAAACGTTGCAGAATTCTCCACCAAAACGTGCAATTTGCAGTATTGACTACGCTAGTGGAAAAGATCAAGAAGACTTGAATGCCGGAACTAGCTTCTTTGCACCGACAATAAGCTACCTAAAAGCAAATAGGATTGCAGAACCCCAACTTCACTTCAGTGAACTCAAGACAAGTTAGTTTACCAAGTCTCTGTAATCTTTTCCTGCTAAATGTTTGGTTTCCATTAGAATTTTCTATATGCTGATTCCAATTCTAATTTCCTGTTGAAAGTCAAGGCTGGGGATAGAATTTGGCACTAAACGAAAAATTTGTATGGGGTCCAAGAACAAATATTATAATGTAGAAGCCATATGAACCGGTCTTTCTTGCTAATTTGGTCTCTGGGGCAAAACTTTTTGACCTAATAACCTGTTCTAGCCCTGTTCTTACGCAAATATGGTTACTCAAGCAATTATTTTTTGATCTGTATTTTTATTGGATGAACGTTTTAGATGGTAGGGGAATTCTGATACTTGGTAGCTGTAGATGTACATGCTGGCAGAAGTGATAAATGTAAAAATAATTTCCTCGACTGTGGGAAGCAGCAGATGGACGGTTATAGCATATGGGATGGCATCGGAGATTCTGTTCTTAATGATTAGTTCCCAGCAGCTGACAATAATGATAATCCTCCCTTTGATTTTGGAATCTTCACTCAGGCTTTGTCAAAAATGTTAATCAAACGGAAATATAACTTATTTTCATATGTTGTTTCCATAATAGACTAATATAACTACATATATTATATGAGAGCATAAGTTAAAGTATTGCACGGATCCATAAACATATAAATATGTAGTATAATTATATGTTTCTGACTAATCAATTGTAATTAGCAATGGTAATCCTTAATCTAAGTAAAATACTAAATAATTCAAATGAGTTTAAACATAACAAATTTTGTCCTTAGAGCTCATATTCTTTATCCAAGCTGCTTGGCGGCGTTATTCCGAGAGGAAGAGCATGGATCCTTGTAGGATGGAAGAAGAAGCAGCAGAAGGGACGGATGGAACCCGCAATAACAGTCCACTTTCTTAGCTTCCAAGTTTGCAGCAAATGGACTTCGTGGTATTCATTAAAATCGGAATGTTAAGAGTGCAAAGGAGTTGGTGAAACTACAAAAGCCTCCTGAGCCTGATTTTACTGTTGAAGACGCAGATTGATTTGTTAAAATGCTGTTACTTTGATCTAAATTGTATTCGATTGGCAGATCTGAAAACAATGTATAATACACACACATTCCAGTTTGGAATAGGAGTTGCAAGGCTTGCTGGAGAAATGTTATGACTGTAAAGCTTGCTTGCTGCTTCATTATGCCTATGGATTCCCATTTCTCTAACCAAGTATAGCTTAGAATGCTCAGGCCTCTTATCATATTCCAATGGTAGGGAGGGGCGTTTCAATGGTTGCACGTGTGAAGAAACATATGTTCCGTGTCCTGGATCATCATCAGGAAAAGCCATCCTTGCTAATGAACAACCATTTTTCCATCGTTGAATGTTGACAGAATTGCTTGTAATTAATCTTCTGTGTCTCGTTAGCTCTGATGTGATGGCACTTAAGTGGAATTCAACCCTTCCTCTGACCAAGATTAGTAAGAATGAAGACCACCATATCTTCCAGCCCCACAAACACCGCGTGTTCACGGAGACTTTGACTTCCCAAGTGAAAGGATTCCCTCGTTTCCTCTAAATACTACTTCATTCAGATTCTGAGTAACAATTTTCCATTTAAAGTTCATTAGAACAAAAACCTGCTCCTGCAATCGAAGATATGGTACTCTTTTTGATCAGACAATCATCTTTGTCCTTCCGAGTCTCGTTCTTCTTCACCCTCCTGCTGCTTTCTTCTTTCCATGTCTTCGTTTCTGTCTCTGTTTCAAATTCTTCAGTTCCTAGAGATGAATCAACAAGAGAGAAGGAAGCGAATGCTCTTCTTAAGTGGAAGGCTAGTCTTGATCATCGAAGTCAGTCTGTCCTGTCTTCTTGGCTTGGAAATGACACTTGCTACTGGACTGGGATCATTTGTGACAAGTCTGGAAGGGTCAGCCATTTGAACCTTTCAAATTCCGGTTTAATAGGTACACTTCATGACTTTAGCTTCTCTTCTTTCCCTACACTTGCAGTTCTTGATCTATGGAACAATTCTCTAAATGGATTCATTCCATTATATATTGGTAAACTATCTAGACTGACTTATCTCGATTTGTCTTTCAATCATTTTAATGGAATCATTCCATCAGATATCAGTAATCTATCTAGACTAACCTACCTCAGCTTGTCTACCAATTATCTTTATGGAAATATACCTTTTGAAATAGGAAAGTTAAGGTTTCTTTCTGAACTCTATCTACAAGAAAACATTCTGATAGGTTCAATCCCTCCTTCTATAGGAAACTTGACAAACTTGTTCTTTCTCTACTTGTTCAACAACAAGCTCTCTAGTGCTATACCTCAACAAGTTGGAATGCTGAAGTCTCTATACAAATTTACACTCTCTGATAATAATCTAGTCGATCCTCTCCCTAACTCTATTGGAAATTTAAGTAACTTATCAGATCTTCGTCTTTTTAACAACAAAATTTCGGGTCCCATACCTCAAGAAATTGGAATGTTGAGGTCTCTTAATTGGCTTGATTTGTCTAACAATTCTCTCACAGGAACCATTTCATCAAATATTGGTAACTTATCTAAACTGACTTACCTCAGCTTGTTTTCTAATTATTTTTTTGGAAATATACCTTTTAAATAGGAGAGTTAAGGTCTCTTTCTGAGCTCTATCTGGAAGAAAATATTTTGATAGGTTCAATCCCTCATTCTATAGGAAACTTGACAAACTTATTCTTTCTCTACTTGTTCAATAACAAGCTCTCTGGTGCTATACCTCAACAAGTTGGAATGCTGAAATCTCTGAATGAACTTGACCTCTCTCAAAATAATCTGATTGGTTCTCTCCCAATCTCTATTAAAAACTTAATTAACTTATCATATTTTCGCCTTATGAACAACAAAATTTCAGGACTCATACCTCGAGAAATTGGAATGCTGAGATCTCTTCATCATCTTTATTTGACCAATAATAGTCTTACGGGTGAAATTCCCACTTCGATAGGAAACTTGAAAAAGTTGTCATATCTTTACCTTAACCATAACAAACTTTCAGGATTTATTCCTTCTAGTATCGGAAATTTAACAAATCTCATTGAATTAATACTAAATCATAATAAGTTACATGGATCAATTCCTCGGGAATTAGGAAAGCTCCAATCTCTTGTCGGCTTAATGTTGCACAACAACGATCTCCATGGTTTCATTCCAGCAGAGATGAATAATCTTACACGTTTGCAAAGTTTGCAACTCGCCGAAAACTACTTGGCTGGCCATTTACCACAACAGGTGTGCCTTGGTAGAGCACTTGAAGATTTTACTGCACACAACAACCTTTTCACAGGTCCAATCCCAAAGAGCTTGAAGAACTGTACCAGCTTATACAGAGTTCGGCTTGAACACAATCAACTTACAGGGAATTTGTCTGAAGATTTAGACATATACCCGAACTTGGACTATCTAGATTTGAGTTACAATAAATTCTATGGTGAGCTGTCACCAAAATGGGGCCAGTGCCACAATCTAACAAGCCTAAAGCTCTCAAACAATAATATCTCCGGTGAGATACCCTCAGAGCTTGCAAAGGCAACTAAGCTACACGTATGTGACCTTTCTTCCAATAATCTAGTTGGGGAGATTCCAAAGGAACTGGGAGAGTTACGATTGTTGTTCGAACTTATGCTAAAAGATAATCATCTTTCAGGCAGTATTCCTCCAGAAATTGGAAAGCTATTTGATCTTACGAATCTTCACTTGGCAGCAAACAACCTAAACAGCTCCATCCCAAGACAATTGAGCTTGTGTGAGAAGCTCATAGAACTGAATTTGAGCAGCAATAGATTGGGTGGAGAAATTCCGTCAGAGCTTGGCAGCTTGTCCTTTCTTGAAATTCTTGATCTCAGTCAAAATTTGCTGATCGGAGAAATACCGTACCAGGTTGGGAACTTGAAAACTTTGGAAAAGCTGAACCTCTCACACAACAAGCTCTTGGGTTTTATTCCATCAACTTTTGCTGATATGTTAAGCTTGATATCTGTTGATATATCTTACAATCAGTTCGAGGGTCCTCTTCCAAACAATAAGGCCTTTCATGAGGCTTCTTTTGAGGCTTTCAGAAACAACAAAGCTTTGTGCGGAAATATCACAGATTTGGAACCATGTTCTTCAAATGTAAACCATAATCTTGATCGGAAAATTGTGATTGCAACTGTGGTCTCTGTTTTATGCTCACTACTTCTTGTATTTGTTGTCTTCGGGATTCTTTCTTGTATCAAACAAAGAGAGAGAAATACTGAGAACACGCCCAAGATGGTAGAAAGTCCGAATCTATTTGCAATTTGCAACTATGACGGGAAAATGATGTACGAAAACATAATTGAAGCAACTGAAGAATTTGACTCCAAATATTGCATTGGGGTCGGAGGATATGGAAGCGTTTACAAAGCTCAATTATCAGATGGCCAAATAGTTGCTGTGAAAAAGCTTCACCCACTTCCGGAAGGTGGGGTGGCCGACCAAAAAGCTTTTCACAGTGAGATTCGTGCCTTGACTGAAATACGCCATCGCAATGTTGTGAAACTTTATGGTTTCTGCTCTCATCCTCGCCACTCAATTCTGGTGCACGAGTTCTTGGAAGGGGGAAGCCTGGAGAAGATACTGAGCACTAAGGAACAAGCAATGGAGTTTGATTGGATTAAGAGGATAAATTTCATTAAAGGCGTGGCTAATGCTGTGTCCTACATGCACCATGACTGCATCCCTCCCATAGTCCATCGTGACATTTCAAGCAAGAATATTCTACTAGACTCAGAATATGAGGCTCATGTAGCAGACTTTGGCGCTGCCAGGCTTCTAAAGCCTGACTCATCCAATTGGACCTCATTTCAAGGCACTTTTGGTTACTCAGCTCCCGGTTAGTTTTCTTTTCTTTCCATCTTTTTCTTCTTTTATGCATGGTTTATGTTTTCTTGGCTCTTTTAAGCTGCAATTTGAAAATGTTAGATTAGAAAATTTGGTGAAATAATAATGCTAAGACCGAAACCAGACAATATTGAACTTGGATACCTGATTTGTTCAACATAAGCCAACCAGAAGTTAGTCAACAATACAAAGGAAATTAGCAAAATTTGATCTTTGCAATCAGTTTTGCTTTCATCTCTATTTCTCAGTCACCAAAAAGGGATTTTTTTTAATGGTTAATTATCCTAGATAACTCCAGCTTCAAAGTAAAAGGCCTAAAAGCACTCCTCAGAGGAACAAAAAAGATGAGAATCGCACATGGACTATTAGCTCTGTTGAACAAAACCTGCAAGGCAGGCCTTAAACATCTGGATAATCTTGTTTCATTTTGCTTAACTTCTAGTAGTAAGATAATTACTCCTCTATATATGGGAGGAAGCTGAAGTTGAAATTCCAAAGGTATTCACGCAATTCAGTTTCACTGTTTCTGATAGATATCTTTCTTTTGTAGAGCTTGCTTACACCATGAAAGTGAATGAAAAGTGTGATGTCTTCAGCTTCGGAGTCGTGACATCGGAGACACTCATGGGAAGGCATCCTGGGGATCTCATATCTTCCTTGTCATCATCATTTTCTTCCTACTCGCCATCATGCTCATCATCAGCAACCGTCAATCATTTACTGCTGAAAGATTTGTTGGACCAGCGTCTCCCACCTCCTAGGAAACAAGTAGCAGCAAAACTGGTCTCAATTGTAAAACTAGCATCTACATGCTTACATGCCAGTCCACAATCTCGACCAAGTATGCAACAAGTTTCTCAGGAGCTGTCAATTCAGAATCCACCCTTGGTGAATCAGTTTCACACCTTCGCATTAGGGGAATTGCTTGATTCCAGCAGTCGTACATCCTGAACATCCAATTGTTCCCTCTTTAATTTTACTGTTATCATTCTGTTCTGGTTCTGCATTTCCTTTCCCATGTTTCTATCGCTTGATGTTCCAGTTAAGTTGTGCATCATTGGCTCGAAAAGCTTCCTCTGATGAGATAATAAAATATTTGCATTGTATGATTAATTTTCTGAAAATTTTTGGAGTGCTTAGTTCAATAATCGACATGAAGTTGAACTTTTTTAGTCTAAAATTTGCATGAATCACCAATCTTTTTCTCACTGCATTCCAAACTAGTTATCAAACAGCCAGAAATCCTCTTGATTACTGAACTCCATCCCTCTAGATTCCGTGAAAGCATTTCATTCTTCTTTTGCTTCACACCAAAAACAATCATCACACATGACCAGTAGATATAAACCACAACAATCAACTCTCAATACTACTACAAAATTAGTTGAACCCCTCACCATTAATCACCCAACCAAACGACACAGCAAGCAAATTCACAAGAATAACAAATCACCCATAATTTATATGCAATTATCAGCAAATCCAATGCAGCTGGGCTCAAAACTTTATCCTCTTACGGCTTAAAGCTGCCCTGTGTACCAGAGCCAAAATTGGTCCATTTCCCTTCCAGCTTTAGAGCTTTAGTTTGGCCCTAAAGCATGCATTTCTCCTCCAAATCATCTACCCAATCCAATCGGGGCTCCAACATCATCCGAGCCTGCCTTAGTCGACCCGCTCCCTTGCCCGATTCCTTTGCCCAAGCACCGTTCATCATCATCAACCTTGAGCCACGCCGAATGCTCCATCAACTCCATACAATCCACTGCTTCCCTCTCATTAATCGTGACATTTCTACTAGCGAGTATCCAATCTTGGCCATCATCTTCTTTCTTCTGTGCCCCATCATCAACATTCCCCAAGTAACCCGAATCCATCTGATGTCCTAATGTTGTTCGTTTTTTCTTCTTGTTTATGTGTGCAACTATATCTACTGGTAATATGAACGGTAAAATATCCTTTACACCTCTAACTTTTGATTATAATTCACTTTTAATCTATTAGTATTAAAATGGAGAATCCACTCCAAAATTCTAAGCACTATTAACGGATTTTGTTAAATGACTAAAATACCTGTCCTTACTATTTTTCTTCTTTCACGTGATTTTGAATTTGTCTTCACGTCCAAAAGAACCAATCACATGCTGCAATAATGAAAGAATAACCATGAAACTGATGTCCGACGAGTTGACGGGGTCAGAAAACTTTACCACGGGGAAAAGTTCTCGGATGAGGAGAGCCAAGACTGGGATGCGGCGGCGCTTGGGAGACGAGGAGGCGGAGGCAGCCTTACCGCCTCTTTCTCTCCCTCCTGACTGACACTGACAACGCCTCTAAAACTTGACCGCTGTCATTCGCTCCGGCGTGGTGAGAAGCCTTGAAGTGAAGTGGATAGGGGGAAGCTCGTCGGCAGGGCCGGCTTAAGCATAAAGCCATCAAGGCTCTTTCTTTAGGCCCGCATTTTTACGAGTCTCAAAAGTTTGTATAATATAATTAATTATATTAAAATATAGGAAAAATTAAAATAATTAATAAAATATTTTTTAAATTAAGTATTTATTGAATATTTATTTTTTTATTTTTTATTAATTTTTAATTATTTATTTCACTTGTCCAATTATGTAAAAATTAAAATAATTAATAATATGATATATATTTTTTTAATTATGTATTTAATAAATTTTTATTTTTTATCACTTCTTAATATTTACAATATTGCAAAGGCAGTATTCTTGTTGAGTTGTTTTGCAAATTCACGGTATCTTTAGGCAAGTTTAATGTGGTAATACTGATGAATGACCCATTGAGTCAAGTACTCAAAGAAAACAAAGACAAGACTTGATATGAGAAGCTGATGAGTTGAGTGGCATTTCCAAGCCTAGTTGGCCCCGAGTAAGTATTGAATTAAGCCCTTGAATTGAACACATGCAGTGCAAGGGCAATTTAAATATTCTAAATTCCTAATACAGAATGGATACAACCTGCGAAGGTTTTTTTTCAGTGAAAAACTGGCAGAAAAGTATGGTCCTTTAACTGCTGAATATGTTGATTACGAATGTTCAAGGTAGACTATACTTGCACTATTATATTAGGGAGGGATGGTCACCTATGCTGATTGTTATTTGGAGATTTCTTCATAGTTCAAATGGTTCAGATGTACTGGCAACAAAACAGACCTTGTTTTTTGTTGTATTGCTTTGCTCCAGTACAATCCCTATATTTCTTGGAGTTGTGCCCTTAACATCAGAAATGATAAGGACACTAGGTGTCTTGGCCGAAACCGCTGGGACTGGAGCTGTATATTTTTTTGCTATTATAGAGGCTTTGTAGCCATGTAAGTGCCTATTAAATTTTTGTTTGATTAATGAAATCTGTTTTTAATATTTCTTCACCCTGTTTGTTGTGATGCTATATGAACCGGTCTTTCTTTCTAATTTTGATCTCTGGGGTACAATTTTCACTTAAAAACCTGTTCTAGCCCTGTTCCTATGCAAATATGGTTAATTGTTTTTTGATCTGTACTTTTGTTGGATGAATGATTCAGATGGTAGGGGAATTCTGGTACTTGTTAGCAGGAAATGTACATGCTGGCAGAAGTGATAAATGCAATAAAAATTTCCTCTACTGTGGGAAGCAGCAGATGGACGGTTCTAGCATATGGGATGGCATCAGGGATTCTTATCATGTTCCAACTGCAGGGAGGGGCGTTTCAATCATTGCACGTGTGAAGAAACACATGTGCCGTGTCCTAGATCACAAGGAAAAGCAATCCTTGCTAATGAACAACTTTATTTCCAACGTTGGATGATGACAGAATTACTTGTAATTTTTTTTTGAGAAACCAGAGGGAAGTAAAAAACCTCACTTCTGGAAATAAAATAAGAAAATTCATGGCCATCACTCTCTGCTCATGAGAATGACAGTCTAGAATCTCCTTCAAAAGTCATCGCCTAAATAACTATACAAAAGACCAAGGAACTCAAGGGCTCCTGTACAAATTAATAGATCCCCAGCAACGTGCGGTATCCCCTTACCTCCGCAATTAATCTTCTGTTTCTCGTTAGCTCCGATGTGATAGGATTTAAATGGAATCCGACCCTACCTCTGACCAAGAATGAAGCCCCACCGTATCTTCCAGCTTCACAAACGCCGCATGTTCACCAAGATGTTTGAAAGAATAATGAAAATGAGGTGTGTACATTTTCCATGGAGGGAAGACTTTGACTTCCCAACTGAGGATTCCCTCGTTTCCTCTAAATACTACTTCTTCATTCCGATTCTGCGTAACAATTTTCCATTTAAAGTTCATTAGAACCAAAACCTGCTCCTGCAATCGAAGATATGGTGCTCTTTTTGATCAAACAATCATCTTTGTCCTTCCGAGTCTTGTTCTTCTTCACCCTCCTGCTGCTTTCTTCTTTCCATGTCTTCGTTTCTGTCTCTGTTTCAAATTCTTCAGTTCCTAGAGGTGAATCAACAAGAGAGAAGGAAGCGAATGCTCTTCTTAAGTGGCAGGCTAGTCTTGATCATCAAAGTCAGTCTGTCCTGTCTTCTTGGCTTGGAAATGACACTTGCTACTGGATTGGGATCACTTGTGACAAGTCTGGAAGGGTCAGCCACTTGAACCTTTCAAATTCCTGTTTAATAGGTACACTTCATGATTTTAGCTTCTCTTCTTTCCCTGAACTTGCTGTTCTTGATCTATGGAACAATTCTCTTGATGGAATTATTCCATCAGATATTGGCAATCTATATAGACTAACCTATCTCGACTTGCCTGTCAATTATCTTTATGGAAATATTCCTTTTGAAATAGAAAAGTTAAGATCTCTTTCTCAGCTCTATCTAGATACAATCATTCTGACAGGTTCAATCCCTTACTCTATAGGAAACTTGACAGACCTGTCCATTCTCTACTTATACAAAAACAAGCTCTCTGGTGCTATACCTCAACAAGTTGGAATGCTGAAGTCCCTGAACAGACTTACACTCTCAAATAATAATCTGATTGGTTCTCTCCCTAACTCTATTGAAAATTTAAGTAACTTAGTAAGTCTCAAACTTTTTAACAACAAAATTTCAGGACCCATACCTCATGAAATTGGAATGCTGAGATCCCTTGAAATTCTTTTTTTGACCAATAATAGTCTTACGGGTGAACTTCCCGCTTCTATAGGGAACCTGAAAATGTTATCCCATCTTTTACTTTATGAGAACAAACTTTCAAGATTTATTCCTTCTAGTATTGGAAACTTAACCAATCTCATTGATTTATCACTATATGATAATAAGTTACATGGATCAATTCCTCGGGAATTAGGAAAGCTCCGATCCCTTGTCACCTTAAGGCTGTTTAAGAACAGTCTCAGTGGTTTCATTCCAGCAGAGATGAATAATCTTACACGTTTGCAAGATTTGGAACTCTTTGAAAATTACTTGACTGGCCATTTACCACAACAGGTGTGCCTTGGTAGAGCACTTGAAAGATTTACTGCAAACAACAACCTTTTCACAGGTCCAATCCCAAAGAGCTTGAAGAACTGTACCAGCCTATACAGAGTTCGACTTGAACACAATCAACTTACTGGGAATTTGTCTGAAGATTTAGGCATATACCCGAACTTGGACTATCTAGATTTGAGTTATAATAAATTCTATGGTGAGCTGTCACCAAAATGGGGTCAGTGCCACAATCTCACAAGCCTAAAGCTCTCAAACAATAATATCTCCGGTCAGATACCCTCAGAGCTTGGAAATGCAATTAAGCTACAAGTTTGTGACCTTTCTTCAAATAATCTAGTTGGGGAGATTCCAAAGGAACTGGGAGAGTTACAATTGTTGTTCAACTTTATGCTGAATGACAATCATCTTTCAGGCAGTATTCCTCCAGAAATTGGAATGCTATCTTGTCTTATGAATCTTAACTTGGCAGCAAACAACCTGAACAGCTCCATCCCAAGACAATTGAGCATGTGTAAGAAACTCTTAGAACTGAATTTGAGCAGCAATAGATTGAGTGGAGAAATTCCGTCAGAGCTTGGCAGCTTGTCCTTTCTTGAAATTCTTGATCTCAATCAGAATTTGCTGATAGGAGAAATACCGGACCAGGTTGGGAATTTGAAAACTTTGGAAAAGTTGAACCTCTCTCACAACAAGCTCTTGGGTTTTATTCCATCAACTTTTGCTGATATGTTAAGCTTGACATCTGTTGATATATCTTACAATCAGTTGGAGGGTCCTATTCCAAACAATAAGGCCTTTCATGAGGCTTCATTTGAGGCTTTAAGAAACAACAAAGGTTTGTGCGGAAGTATCACAGGTTTGGAACCATGTCCTTCAAATGTAACTCATAGTCCTGCCCACAAAAGGACTAAGAAAATGGTGATTGCAATTGTG
This sequence comes from Theobroma cacao, assembly GCF_053813885.1. Classification (NCBI taxonomy): domain Eukaryota; kingdom Viridiplantae; phylum Streptophyta; class Magnoliopsida; order Malvales; family Malvaceae; genus Theobroma; species Theobroma cacao. The sequence continues at coordinate 1,544,877 of NC_142647.1, forward strand.
GCCTCACTTTTATGCTCTCTACTTCTTGTATTTGTTGTCTTTGGGATTTTTTCTTGTATCAAACAAAGAGAGAGAAATAATGAGAACACGTCCAGGATAGTAGAAAGTCAGAATCTATTTGCAATTTGCAACTATGACGGGAAAAGGATGTACGAAAACATAGTTGAAGCAACTGAAGAATTCGACTCCAAATATTGCATTGGGGTGGGTGGATATGGAAGCGTTTACAAAGCTCAATTGTCGAGTGGTCAAATGGTCGCTGTGAAAAAACTTCACCCACTTCCGGAAGGTGGGGTGTCAGACCAAAAAGCTTTTCACAGTGAGATTCGTGCCTTGACTGAAATACGCCATCGCAATGTTGTGAAACTTTATGGTTTCTGCTCTCATCCGCTACACTCAATTCTGGTGTACGAGTTCTTGGAAGGAGGAAGCCTGGAGAAGATACTGAGCATTGAGGAACAAGCAATGGATTTTGATTGGATTAAGAGGGTAAATGTCATTAAAGGCGTGGCTAATGCTGTGTCCTACATGCACCATGACTGCACCTCTCCCATAGTCCATCGTGACATTTCAAGCAAGAATATTTTGCTAGATTCAGAATATGAGGCTCATGTAGCAGACTTTGGCGCTGCCAGGCTTCTAAAGCCTGACTCATCCAATTGGACCCCATTTGAAGGCACTTTTGGTTACTCTGCTCCCGGTTAGTTGTCGTTTTTTTTCCATCTTTTTCTTCTTTTCTGCATGGTATTTTTCTTGCTCTATGGCTCTTTTAAGTTGCAATAGGTGATGATATTATTAATAGTCTCACTTGGGAGACAGAAGTTAAGCCGCAGTGGCTTACAAAAACAAGAAGAGTCCTTGGACTTTCATGCACTTCAGTCGCAATATAAGGCTTAACTTGCTATATTTATTAGGAATAGGCTAATAGTAGAATAATTATTTCTCTATTCCAAAGACATTCATGCACTTCAGGTTTAGTGTTTCTGAGCAGATATCTTTCTTTTGTAGAGCTTGCTTACACCATGCAAGTGAATGAAAAGTGCGATGTCTTCAGCTTTGGAGTCGTGACATTGGAAACACTCTTGGGAAGGCATCCTGGGGATCTCATATCTTCCCTGTCATCATCATTTTCTACGTTCTCACCATCATGCTCATCATCAGCAACCCTCCATCATGTACTGCTGAAAGATCTGTTTGACCAGCGTCTCCCACCTCCTAGGAAACAAGTAGCAGCAAAACTGGTCTCAATTGTAAAACTAGCATCGACATGCTTACATGCCAGTCCACAGTCTCGACCAAGTATGCAGCAAGTCTCTCAGCAGCTGTCAATTCAGAATCCACCCTCGGGGAATCAGTTTCACACGTTGACATTAGGGCAACTGCTTGATTCCTGCACTCATACATCCTGAACATGCAATTGCTCCCACGTTTTTCTGTTGTCATTCTGTTCTGCTTCTGCATTTGCTTTTCCTTGTTTCTATCACTTGATATTCCAATTAGTCTGTGCATCATTGGCTTGAAAAGTATACACTAATGAGACAATAAAGTACTAGCATGATAACTATTACTGTTATCTTCAGAGGCCTACAAACAATTGTCAGCCTTATAAATCAAAGGGATCACTCCCATAATTTTTTAATGTCGATGGAATTTCCCTAGCAGTCCTTTTAGTTCGAGATAGATATCCAGTTTCGCCCTTCTCATCCCATTTGTCTGAATCTATAAAAAAAATGTATTTCATGTTCTGTTTTTGGTCTTTCATCCCAAAGGGACGTTTGATCAGCAGCGGGAAAAATCAATGCTTCACCCTTTAGCAATATTTCTATGGGGTCGGCTGAAAATGCTTTCCAAACTTGCAGAACAAGTCTCAATGGGTAGAATACAAGGAAATAGCAATCCATCTTTCTTGTCAACCAGAGCTATTGGTTTTGTCTAAATCCTTGGATGCATCGTCCAAATTCTAGGTTTCCACGATTGAATCAATGCCAACTAGAATAATGACATACGGCATATACATCTACAGAGTTTAGACATGAACTAATAATTTCCTTTATTTTCAGAAGAACAAAGATAATGAATTCTTTCTTGACAGAATTGCAGGATAAACAAGCAGTATTAAGGGTGAATACAAGAATTCCTTCATTTTCTAGAATAGGCATTGAGAAGAGATAGCTTAACAATCTCTCCAGGGTCTCATACAAAACAGTAATGTAATGGAACCAATTGACAAGTAAAAGTAACTAGTAACCGCCAAAGAACCTGTATGGAGAAGGCTAAAAAAATAACAATTTCTATGATTGAAGATTCAAAAATGAACCTAAATGGTACTCCGCAAGCAAGAATGTCCTGCATTTCTGATTCTGTTTGGGATAATTTGAGCATCTTCATGAAGAAACAAACTGGGAATTTTCCTTAGGTTGCGAGAACAGATCAATCAATCTTCACTGATGAGTAGATGAGCCTTGTGAACCAGAAGCAAGCATAGAAACCAATTGTACCAGTCAGCACAAAGAATGCATAAGATACAATCAACATGTACCCAAAGTACAAAACTCCAGATACTGGCTTTGTGATCTCAAGCTTTGTAAAGAAGTAGAAGGCAGCATAGAGGAATAGGTAAAGTGCAGAGGAACCAGAAGTCAAGTACGACCTCCACCACCATAGGTAATCCTCACTGCACAGCTGGAAATAGCAGAGCACAACCGTGATCTCGGCACAAGTGACAATAAGAATAACAAAGACAATGAAGAGGAAGCCAAATATGTAATAGAACTGATGCAACCATATAGAAGTGAGGATGAAAAAGAGCTCAATAAAAACAGCCCCAAACGGAAGTATGCCCCCAATTAGGATGGAGAAGGCTGGGTTCATGTACCAAGCCTGTTCTGGAATTTGCCTTGGGATTTTGTTAGTTTTCACTGGATCCTCAATTGTTGGCTTCTTAAAACCAAAATAACTACCCACAAAAACAAGAGGGACTGAGATGCCAAACCATAACAATACTAGAGCAAACATAGTTCCAAATGGCACTGCTCCAGAGGATTTCTGGCCCCATATCAGAGCATTCAAGACAAAGAAAATGACAAAGACAGTTGCAGGGAACATAAAAGCTGTTTTGAGAGTAATTTTCTTCCATTCTGTTCCCTTGAACATCTTATAAAGACGAGCCGAGGAGTATCCAGCGAACAGGCCCATGAAGACCCAGAGTAGAAGCATGGCTGTCATTAACCCACCTCTATTTGAGGGGGACAGGAAGCCAAGGAGAGCAAAGATCATGGTAACAAGAATCATACCAAAAAACTGAACCCCTGTTCCCACATATACACACAGTAAATCGGAATTTGCTGGAGACCTGAAAACATCCCCATGGACAAGCTTCCACCCTGTCTCCTCTTGGGCTTCTTCTTGGGTTTCAAGTTGGTTGTACTTGGAGATATCCCGATAAAGAGTTCGCAACATGATCATAGCCACCATCCCCGAGAGGAAAAGAACAATCATCAAAGAATTAACAATTGAGAACCAATGGATCTGATCATCAGCCATTAGAAGATAGGTATCCCATCGGGATGCCCACTTTATCTCACTTTCCTGCAAGATGACAAAAAGGAACAAGTCGATTAGAATGCAATAATATCACATGACTCACCTTCACAGTAACAACCAGCATGCATTTTCAATTTACAAAGAGGTAGAAGGCCTGACCTGGAACTCAACATCATACGTAAATATGATCTCCTTCGTTTCTTCAACCTCTTGAGGAGATTCAGAGCTAGTAACTGCACGTTTTGCATGGGGATCACAGGTTGTCAGACGGGTTTTCTCATTCCACTCACCCTCATATTCATGTTTAACACTGTATTCATCAAAATGATTTGCTATAAGATACTGAACATAAACACCGTTGGAAAGAGAAATTAAATCTAACAGATAAGCCTCTAACATAAAGAATAAAAAATTTTAACCTGAATGGTTTGACCTCAAACCCAACAATCCTTGCAGAATCTGCCAGTGGATCCTTGTGAAATTTGACTGTAAATGTCAAGTGATTGTTGATAAAATGTTTTTCTTCCTTGCTCTGCAAGTATGAACAGCAAAACCAGCATTGCTTGCATCAGCACAAGGAAAAATATTTAACATAATTCCAAAAAGAAGCAGATCAATCGGGCACTTACCCCAGCATACTGTCCTCTTAGACCAACATGAAAACCATGCTGATACACTACGGCATTTTCCTGATCGGGCCTTCTTATGGGAACAACCAATGGAAGGTTATCCAAAATCCTGTCACAAACACATCATAAAAATCAGTTGGCACTCAAGGAGAAATGGAATGCTACAATTACAATTTCCTGAATGAGAGTCTCACATGTTCACTCGATATTCATCATCAATCTTCTCCTTGAATGCCTTTGCAGTTTTCTTATCAAGAATTTTACGACATACAATATTGCACATTTGTGGTTCTCTCATTTTAAACTGCAAACCAGTAGCCCTGTCAACCACTAAAAAGCCAAAATACAACAAAGAGACATAAAGAAAAGATCTAGGAGCCTTAACTCACCAAATAAGGAGAGTTTTCAATTCGATCACCACGAAGGACCTCCCCAAGATTCTCTGCGCTGTCAACTATGTTCTCAGGCCGACAATATGGTAGAGAATAGTAGGAATAAGGAAGTTGTGTTTTAGTTGAAGTCAGCTTATTCACTTTCACCAACAATGGATCCCCCTGCATAAATGGAGAAAAAAGAACATTGAATAAAACGACATTAAACCATCAGTTTGATTAAATCAAAGATCCTGGAGGTTGATTTTTGAGCAAGGAAGACTCACTAAGCTTAATTAACATTCACATTTCATAAATTTGTTTCAAATTTTAAGCCAAACTGACCATGTAACTTGTCGGTTTGATAAAAAAAATAAGGCAGCTTTGAACTACGGAAAAAAAATACAAACTTAAAACTTATCAGACTAACTTCCATAGAATCATTACATCCAAATTCACTGAACCAAAACGGAGGTTCTAGAGATCATAAAACGCAGATCTGCATAAAACCCAAAAACAGAATGTAAAATCCAAGTCAACCCAAAGATCCAAAATTCATGATGGTGGTGATGATGATGCAGACATTAACATACATGCATGCATGCATGCAAGTATGCATGTGAGGAAACCAACCTTTTTGAAATCTTCAGGGGCAACACCAGGGAGGTAGAAGCAATGGGCACGAAGGACGAAGAGAGCAAACAAGGAGAAGATCCATGGGACGTGAAACCTATGACCCGCCATGGGTTTTGCCTCGATCTAGATCCGATTACCCAGATTCCCACTTTCCCTGTATTCAAAAACGGAACTACGAAGAAAAGAGCCTGCTTTGCTTCGTTATTCTTGTCTAGTTAAATTTTCTTGTTTCCGAGGGAAGAAACGACGAGAAAGATGAGAGAGGGAAAAGGGTGGTTTGTTGGGAAGAACGAGAGGAAGCGAGGGGAGAGAAATCTATGTTTATAGAGGGACCCCCACCTCACACCCCCTTGGGCACGACCGGTACTTTCCCTCTTTTTTGCCGTTGGATTTAAATTCTCTGATTTTGATGTACGGTCTTGATTTTCATCAGGTGACCTTGACGGTGACTCCCTGGACATTACGGTAAATTTCCATTTTTTTTTCATTTTTTGGTCAATAGCTCCTTTATTGGTAATTAGGAGGGAGGCGGAGCTTGACAAGAAAGAGAAAAAGAAATGGGGGTGCCATATGGTTTACATGTGTAGCAAGTTTGTGTCGGTCTAATTGTCAGTCTATATCCAAAACATGAACAGATTAACAAAGCAACTGCAGATTCAGAAACCCATTTTTTTCCATTTCTCATAGTCATAAATGAGATTCGAAGTGGAAAGAACTCTTATTTTCCATCAATTTTTCTCGGAAAGGAAAATGTTAGAAACCTCTTAAACGTGTATGATTTTGATACCCTTTTTGGCCCCATAACTGAAAAAGAGAACATTTTTACTAGAATTTCTTCTTCTTTCTGGCAAATTTAGGGAATCCCATTTTTTTTCAGATCCCCACACACCAAACAATGGGATGCAATGCGGATGGTGAGACTGTGAGAGTGACCTCCCAACGAAGGAAAGTGCAGAACCCAACAACGTGTACAGCTTGATGTAGGGAGGTCCATTTCCATGTTGTATATTTCTTTCAGCCATGGGGTTTTGTTGATATGAATACCATAAATTAGGAAATAGAACATGAAATTCCTCTTTCATGGCCAGTTTTTGCTTGAACATAACTGAATGGGGTTTTGTTTTGTTTTGTTTTATCTGGCTGTCCAAAAAATGGTTGCTTTACAAGGGGTTCTGCTACTGCTGTTTGAAGTCCTAAGCAAAAGCTAGCCATGGTCTTGACTTTCTTCTCCTAGCAAACAATAACGAGATCATCATCATGCTATTACTACAAATATTAACTATGTTCTTCATTAATACATTGAAGAGTTATGCACAGTAATCAAAACACAAATTATTAAAGAAATCATTTACTTATTTATTTAAGTTGGTCATTCAATCTCTAGATTAGGTAGGATTTCGAAGTCCGCTTTGGCTGTTGGATCTAACTCGTTGTTTACTTTACAGCTGACACAAAACATTTTTCAAAGGCAAAGTCACCCCTCTTCACATGAAATCTCTGAGTTTCATTGTTAAAAATAGTTAATTTAATCATTTTTTAAACTTAATTATGCATTTCTTAAAAATTTAATCTCAAATTACTAATAATGATTGACTTAAACTCTTATATAAATCTTAAATATTTGATGTGTGATGAGTTATCACACCTTTACTTAAAGCTGCTCGGTAATGGTAGGTGATGCATCTACCAAATAGGGGAAAAGGGCCTTAAGGAAGAAAATTGTAAGTTAAGAGTGTTAGCGTCCATAGGGGCTTTTCACCTTTTGAATCATTGGAGAAGGTATTAAGTAACATAATCTAACCTTAAGTATTACTTAAGCCTCTCGTTTATGCCTAAATCCCCCTTAACTTCTTTGGCTAGGGAATTACAAGCCCAGATTGATTCTTAAACTCTCCATTTCAAGTATTCTTACCACAGTTTCAGGAGGATCATGGACCAAGAATAATTTATCAACTATTATCAATCAAGCTTGAATAAGCAGCATATACTGTTGCATAAGCTGCATGCTGAGTGTTAAGATGATAGGATAGAGCCTGGTACCTGAGCTGGAAGTCATCAACCTAGGACAACAGGTCATTTCCATAACCAAAAGAATGAATTTCCGAAAACTAACAAAGGTTCACAATAATCAAAAAATTGCCCATTCTTTCCTAACATCTGCCCCCTTTCTCCTGCCTTTTTGGTCCATTCCCTGGACTACGTAATGGAAAATAGAAAGTAACTCAAGTAATGACCTGGAAACACACAAGCTGGAATCAAATTTCAAAATACCTTCACTTTTTCGCCCCTCCCCTTCTGGCCACAAGATTCGGGAAGACAATGTCACCAGCTGAATTGAGACAGACCTATATGCCCATAAGAAAGGACAACATGTTGAAGCTTCAAAGAAGAAAAGAACAGTGCAGCTTATAAACAAATAGCATTCTAGTTTTCCTCTTGTGTACGTGTAGGTGGTTCTATCAATCTCACAGTACGTGGAAGTAGAAACTCAGCAAATATAGGATAGTGTGAGGATGGGTAATAACCATCCATGTTATCGTTGACCACTTCACATAAAACAGGTATCAGCGATCTACCCCTAAAAAGAATCCAGTCTATGTGTAGATCCTGAGTTTGGCGGTCCCAGCAGAGGCAGAGCGCTCTGAAAATCAACTTAAGGAATTCAAGAGCTCCCTGCTTGTCACCTGAAGGCAAAAATTTATCCTTAAGTTCAAGCATCATCACACTTCACTGACAGAGCAGCCTTTGGTGTGCGAGAAGTGTACCTTTAAAGCCGTGATAAGTGCGGATAAGGGAAACATTTTTCCTCACCCGGGCATTGGGCCACACATCCCTCATGTCTCCCACCACACCATGCTCTCTGCACACATGATTGAAACAGGCCAGCAGCAAAAGAAGTCAGCCCCTTATCAGGAAGAAGATTAAGTGCAGATATTCTATTGTAGTAAAACTAATGGAAGCTACATTTGAATTTTCTGCCACATTAAAGACGATAACTGGATTGGAGAAAGCTCTAGTCTGTTTATTTGAAGGTACATATGTGTTATGAAACAGCTAAATTGTTTTGTAACAAAGAAAATACCTTGATCTCCCAAGAAGAAAACGCCCTGTAGTCGATTCCTTCTGTGTGTTAAATCCTCCACAGTACACAACCGGTAAGCTAGGAGGTAAGGATGCAATATGTTGCCATGTAAGCAAAGCACTTCGTCTACGAGCACGAGGACTGAACTCATCCATGTTTGTATTTACAACCTGAAATGAGAATCCTGGTGGCTCAACTCCTTTTAGTTGGAATGTGTGGGCATCATGTCAAGGAAATAAACCAACACAATGTTTTCTATGAATACAAGTGGTAACAGCAACTGGAACTTCATATAATAGAAGATTAAAAACGGTAACTGAATATAGAAGGATATAGCCCAAGTTGCAATACATGGAACTACAGAACCCCATGCTGTGCTCCCAGGGACAGAGGGTGACTCAGACAACCAAAAAGTTCCACCTTCAATCAGCTCTACCTTCAATTAATATGAAAAGAATGTTAAGAGATTGTGTACTAAATTTTTTTTTCATAAAACTCAACAAACTACTAAGATACCTTCTCCTTGTCATAGAAGATTGTGCAATGTTCGTCTGAAGTGTCCTGAGGCCCTTTTCTTGATACCCCAAACTGATCATAACCTATAGAATGTCAAAAACCAAACCATCCATGTTTAGGATGAAAGAATAAGGATGCTCACACAACATAGAAAGATTAGATACTCATATTCCGTTCTGCCAAATCCAAACCACAAAAAAATGATGTTTGAAACAAAACTATTCACAAATATTTTATCATTTCATCATCAAACTAATAAGAAAATAAGTATAAGAATTTCAATAACATCATTCACACATGTTATCTTGTTGGTAGGGGGTTAACACAGTTGAAAAGGGAAAAAGCCACAACTGGCATACAGTACAAGGTGAAGAGTGCCCCGCTGCCAAAACCGCAAACCTTCATAATGAAGCACAAGAAGAAGAAATTATGACTCAGGTGGCCTGATGACCCAACATTGATATTTAACTGTGGGAAATTATTGGCTAAACAATCTAAAAACACCAAGCTGAGAAAGAATAGTTGATTTTTCTATTTTGAATGCAAAAAAAAAAAATGAAATTTGTAGAGTTCATGTATTTTCCAGTCAACTTTTGGATGTTGCACTACTTCTATGTCATTTACTTTCAAGCACAAAGATGGTCAGATTCCTCAGGTTCCTTTCAATCTGTCATGCTCATGGGAGTGTCTACTCTTAAACATATTTCCCTCTCTCATTCCAATTTTCTGTGGTTAGATGCCATACTTCTTGTTATTGAACACTGACATAGGCCTTTAGCCCTAGAAAAAGGAAGGGAAAAGAAAAGACAATATTACAGCATTTACCTTAGTCAGTCTAGTGGCGCTCTGCGCTCCCTATTTTACCCACCAAAATACATCTGATATTTCATTCCTTTTACATGAATTGTTAATTGTGGTTTTTTCTCTTTGCTGTCTTATTTTAAACATTTTTGAAAGAGCATTTACTTAAAAGATTATCTAAATGATCAATAACCCCAAATGTTTCATTTTGAAAACACATACTGAACATGCAACTGAATCCAACCGTCTAGGCTTGGTAACTTCTAAAATATCAGACACGTACTTGTTTCTGTTAATCTCGAACCAGAATGAAAAAGTTTGAACTTAACCCAGCTCTAATTCCATATATTTACACCCCCAACAACAGCAACAACAACAATATGCGATGCAAAAATCTAAAACTCTCAAGCTCGCTATCTCATGTTGTTTCAATATACATGAAAATTCGGCACTAATGCCTGATACTAGCACTTCCAGACCTAAATAATGCAAATTAAATTATTTAAATCATTCTATGCCAAGGCACCAAGCATTAAAGTGAATATCTAACAGTACATCCATTCTCATAATCCACATCTATCAAGTACTAAAGTTATGACAATATTTTAATCCTTCCTAGTTAGGTATGACTCAGACTGCTCAACATCAGGTGAAGAGTTTGAAGGTTCAAGGATGATCAATGGAGTTTGGACAATATTACCTGGCAAGCCCTGCTGAAGATAATCCAGTTGAGATTTTACACCTGAATGCAAATACCAAAATAAAGAAATGAACAATAATAAAAAAAACAACAGAAACTAATGAAAATTGAATTAATAGACACAGATCAAGCACATCAAGCAAAGCAATGCAAGATCCCAAATTACTTAAAGCAGCTTGGAGCAATCTTCAAAACATAAACCCTTCTTCTTCGATAATGGTTTTTTTATATTCAAGAAAATTTCTATTCACCAACAAGCATTTTTAGCAGCAAAACTCTAAGCACCTCCCTCAATGAACAAAAACCAACCTCCAAAACTCAAATCGGGAAATACATAGATCACCCAGAACAAGAAAACCACAGCCACAGCAAAGATCCAATGCATAGATAAAAAAAATTAAAAAAACACAGAAAACTGAATGAGTGGCATACCTTGCTGAGTACAAAGAATGATAGGGGAGTAACTAGTGATGACACTTATGCACAAATCCCTTCTCTTCTCCCACGAATCTGGGCTGTCTTCTGATTGATCTTCATGCAGATTAAACGTCATTACAGTCAAAGACAGACTCATTTTTGAATTCAACAAACAAGAAAGAATATGTATTCTTCCTCTGTTTCAATCTACCTTCTACCTTAAAAAACTACATGATCATTGATCAAAAAACAAAACTCAGAGTCTAGAAAGAAGCTAAAAAAGGTTGGGTATATTCCATGCTTGTGAGTTTAGTGTATTGGTTAGAATGTGGATTTTAGTAGTACAAAGAAAAAGATTTGTTGGTTGAAAGGTTTGAGAGAGAGAGAAAAAAAGCCGAGAGAAACTCAATTATGTCTGAACGAGGACCGCAATACTTTTCAAGTATTACTGCGGCTAGATGTTAGTACAAAGGCAAAAAAACAATTAATACTTTGGGTAGCAACTATTTACGGGGTTTGCTAAAATACGTGCGAGGTCAAATAAGGCACTTGCCGAGAAGAATTGATGGATGGGGTGGAACTTTTGTTTTTGGATTTTCCAAGTTTTGGTGTCATTTCAGGTTTTGCGGTCCAATCCAATGGCACCTAAACATTGAGTAAGGATGCAAGCTCTGGGTTAACAGTTACCAACATGCTATGAGATGGGAGAAGAAGTAGCACCCAAAACATGGTAAAATTGAGATGGGGTTAAAATGATTAACTGTCGAGTCGGCAGAGGAATCAATTGTTCTGATTATGCAATCCTTATTCCTTGCAGAGGAGGGGGCAAAGTTTTGAAGCTTACAGTACTTTCTGATGTGTGAACATCAGAGCAACTCTTGACCTCGAATTTCCACTTTTTTAGGCTTATGCTTATCCAAGTTCTTCATTTGACCAAATACTATGAACACCCAAGTTTGAACACAATCACCATAAAGCATTGACAAGGAACAGAAGTTTATTGTACAGATGAAGCTAGATTTTAAGGTTCTTTTTTTCAATTAAAACAGCATGGAGTTCTAACTTTACTGTAACAACCTCAAAAATAAAAAAGAAAAACTATCCCACTCCCCGTGCTTCCCCTTCATCACAACATGTTTTATTCATGAAACAGAACCAAACAACCAGAGACAGGTTTTTCTCCTTTTCCCTCCTCCATCCTCACAGTTGGCCACAACAGTATGCTACAAGCTTCATTTAAGAAGAGTTTTTCAGAACCCATTCCACCAAAGTTGAAATGCCAAATCCTGTTGCCACACGCTTCTTATCATTCCAGACAGGGCCAGCCAAGTCGATGTGCATCCACTGTACTTTCTCATCAACAAACTGCAAGAGCAGAGTTCAAAAGCAAATTCCGCAAAACAGGCTTCTATCAGACTATCAACGAGATTGGAATACCTATGTGTGAGTGTAATATATAGACAGCAAAATGTCCCAAACGAAACATACCTGTTTCAAGAACAAAGCAGCAGTGATAGCGCCACCTTGACGACCACCAGTGTTTACCATATCAGCCACTCCTGATTTCATTGACTCCCAATAGCTTTCCTCTAGTGGCATCCTCCAAAATTTCTCACCACTGACCTCTGAAGCTTCAAATACCTCCTTTGCCAGATTATCGCTGGGTGTGAAGACACCTAAACAAAAAAGGTTCCCAATGAACTGACAGTAGTGAGATGGTCCATACATGCCCTCTTGCTTTTGATTTAGTAACAACCAATGAAACGAAAAATGCAACAGCCTTCTTAACTGACTATGAATCAGGTTGACGAAAAGGACTTTTCATTGGAAGAAGCAAACTGTTGGTAATTACTATTAAAGTTTTAATTTTGAATGTTTAAAAGGTAAATGAAGATTTCATTGTCATGAACCCCACAAAATTTGTATATGTTCGTGTGTAAACATTCAGATATCCTCTTGTTTCTCCAAAAAAACTTTTTTGAAAAGCGTAGTTTCTCCAAATTTAATTGTCATCTAGAAAAAGATGATAATAATTATCAAAAACAACAAAAATTTAAATTCCCAAAACAAAAGATAAGGTCAGGACACTATTTTCCAGGAATAGTAGAATTCATATGTCATGCATGCACCTGCAATTGACGGTCCAAGAGCAACTACACAAGCCCCAGTTAGTGTTGCCAGGTCAACTATCTGCAACAAGGTTAACACATCTTGAAATGCAATTCTAACTATCTATATTAACAACTGTCATTACCAATTCATAATATGCAGTATTCGGCTTTACCTTCTCAACACCTTGGTTGCAAGCATATACCAAAGCATCTGCAAGCGTAAGCCTGCCTTCTGCGTCAGTGTTATTAACCTGCAATCAGCACAGTGAGTAACAAATCATTTAATAAAGGCAATGAAGAAAGTCAAAATCCATCCAGTTCTCCATAAATGTCTCATGACCATATAATTCACCCCTACACCTCAATTTTCCCCTTTTTCTAAAAATCAAAGAAATCATACCTCAATTGTCTTTCCATTTGAAGCTGTGATGATATCTCCAGGTCTCATACCTGTTCCACTTATCATGTTTTCACAAGATGCAACAATAAAATGAACCTGCATAAAGCGATAATTTACTTAGTGACAGGTGGCAAAAATTGAAAAAGCAAATGAAAATAAAAGAGCATATAAAACACAAAAAAAAAAAAAGAGAATACTCATCCTCTCTCCAGCCCTTCAAAATAATTTTGAAAAGGATACGCAGAGAGGTGGAGGGGAACAATAGAAAAATGAGAGCAACCAAATGGCTTGCCTCTACTCCAGGAGGTTTGATTTGTCCAAGGGCTTTTGCTACGCCAAGAACTGCTGCAGAACCTCCCATGTCAGTTTTCATGAGCTCAATCGAACAACCAACTCCAGTCTTGATATTGTAGCCACCACTAAGAACATTTAAGACAAGTATTCAAAAACCTATACATACACCAGCAATAGAAAAATAAATAATAAAAAGGGGCATACATTCCAACCACTCATCTCAAATAGATCCCAATAGCATTAGGAAGAAATTTGGTTAAACAATCCATGTAATAGACTGCACATAGCAAGAAGCAGGAAATCCTGTGTTTATTGGTACCAACTTGAGATGTGCACATAAACACTGACTTAGTGAAGAACCCTTCTCTTCATATATGGCATTGCACCATATACTTCAAAAGAAATGCAGGCATCTCATCCCTCTCTTTTTTTTATTTCCTACCACAATCGAATCAGAAAAATATCTTCCTGCTAGAATTATATCTATCCAAGTGTATGTATACTTACCTGTCAAAAGTCAATCCTTTTCCAACTAATGCTAACTTGGCTTTAATAGGTCCACTTGGGGGTTTGTAGCACAAATGGATAAAATGAGGGGGATTTGCAGATGCCGCAGCAACTCCCAGATAAGATCCCATCTTCAACTCCTTGCACTGCTCTGCACTCAAGATGGTTGCAGATATAACATCACTGTACGACGAAGCAATCTTTGAAGCCTCTGCTGCTAGTGCAGCTGCAGCATAAAAGACACATTAGACCAAAATTAAGAATCATCTCATCTTTCATAAACAAAAGCAATCATAGTCACTGACAAGTTAAGAATTTGGCCTTCTAATTATGCCTTCAGATATAAAATCAAATAGTAAACATCCTTACATTAACTACAGGAAGAAATGATTATAGATAAAAGGCAAGAATATTTGTCCTACGAACCAGGGGTAAGTACATTGGCTGGTGAATTCACAAGCTCTCTTCCAAAAATTATAGCAGATGAAACATCTTCAGCATACTTGAGCTTCTTCTCCAAATCTGGTCCAGTTCCAAGACCTAGAATATCCACAGATTTAAGTTGTGGTTTCTTTGACTCTGACTTGTATCTATTATCTTCATATACTCCCAGCACCGTCCCTAGCAGAATGCAAACCATTCAACTAGATCACCTTCAATCTTTGGCATAAGCATATTGATCATGATACTAAGAAAGCATAAGAGCAATACCAGATGCTATTGCTGAAGCAGTGCTGAGCTTTGACTCATTTGAAAGGCCTTCTGAGGAGGCAAGGGCGACAGCCACACTACTAGCTTGAGCAGTCTTTGCAGCTGCAGCGACAGCCTCACCAAGACCACGAAAAGCAGCTGGAGATAAAACTGACTGTCCAAGCCCAATCAAGCCAACCCTTTTAGAGCCAAGGCCTGGAAGTCTAAGAACTGTCGACTGACCAGCTTTTCCTGTGAAATCCTCTTCCGAAGAGACCTCAGCTAAGAGACCGCCCAACAGGCCATCTAATTTTTTTAAAATTGAGTTTTGAAACTTGGAGTTTTCATCCTTGGTCATGTCTTTCTCAGTGACCCCAACTGCAAGTATGTCCCCTTTCCATTCTGCCACATCGATCTCTTTTGCAGCAAAAGAGATCTTTCCAGCATTATTCACAAAAAGATAACAGCCATTTTAGCATCATTTTCAGGTATTTCACCAAAAAAAACACACACAAACGAAACAACCTTTACATACTAATACCGGAAGTGAATCCAAGGATCTATCTAACATGATCTCATCATTTAAACATTAAAGACTGACAAATTTTAGCTAAACTTTACTCCATTAATTTCAGAATTGAGCCCATACTCGTCAATCCAACAACATGCACATCAAAATATCAACTTTTAAAGAAACCCGTTGAAGAATCAATCCACAATTAAAGATCAAGTCCTTAACAAAACATAAATCATCTCCAAACACTAAACAAAAAAAGTTCACTCTTTTTGAGACAGATAAATGCCCCCATTAGCAAAAGGTCAAAACTTTTCAATCCAAACCTTTTAATCTGAACCCAAAATGTCAATCAAAAACAATTTGGCTTAAACCCAACAGAGAAAAAAAAAGAAAAAAAAAAAGGGAAAAGGGGGGGGTTTGTCTCACCCTGGGGTGTTCGATGTTGGCTGGCTGAGTAAGGCCAAGAGTGGCGCGAGCGATAGTGTGTGCCATGAACTTGGCTCTTCGAGAACACAAAGGAGCGACAGCAAAAGAAAATCTGAGCCCAGACGAAGACCTCAACTTAGTGAAAAACAAAGTAGTAGAAGGAGAAGAGTGAGAAACTGATGAAGCTAAAAGAGACGTAGCTAAGGACGCTACAACGGTGGCGACCATTTTTGAGTGCGGGATAGTCTATGTATTTATAATGAACCTGGCTAAAAACAGGTTCAGCGAAACTAAACAAAATGGGGCTCAAGCTGACGGGTGGATTCACATCATTGCCTCGGTCATCTCATCCATCCATTCTTGCCTTCGCTTTTCAGTTTGGGTCCTCACAGCTTAGCTTTGCTGGCCTGTGGGTTAAGTCCTTCGCTTTGGACTTTTGCTGGCATAACATTATGTTCCATTATTCCTTATCTTAAGCTAAGAATTAAGGCAACATCATGCTAAAAAGAAAATATCTCATGTCCTTTGGATTTTTAAGCAAAAAGAATAGTATAGTGGGGGATAATTCACCTTTATACACTATTTTATGTTAAATTCTATTCATAATTTAAGGTCATTATATTTAAGAAAAAAAATCAAAAAATCATACTATTAAAAAAAGAATCATGACGAAGCACGTGATCACTTGTTTATATTATTAAATACGTTGAATTTCTTATTTGCCTTGTCATCGCCATATCATGGTATCACCAAAAGAAGTATTAAATTATAAGTTAGTGAAGAGGACAATTGGTAGTATTAGGGAACAAGGAAAGGAGGGAATAATAAACTAACTTACCGTTCGGGAAAAAGCATATTCCGAAAATAATAAATTAATTATTTTGCAATACGCATGAGTTAAATAAAAGAAAAAAAGTTAATAAACAAATAACAAAAAATAAAAGTTATTTAATCATTTTTTATCGATAATTTGCAAATTAGTATATCCTTTCCATCTTACCCAATGAAAACTAGTCTTTAGCCTACTCTCACCGCCATGCATGCAAAAGATGGAATTCTACCATCCCTTTTTCTATGTGGAATGACCGAACAAGGATCCCAGCATTTCCATGGGAAATTAGGAAGGGCAGGTTCCCTTTGTCCCCCTCTCTCTCCCTCCCTATGAATGTCAAATATGGAATAATTCTCATGGTGGTATTGTTTGATGGAATTGATCCCAAAGTGAATAGCACTCTCATCATGAGAAATATGGGTTAGGGCTTAGTAGAGTTATACGTGGTCGTCCCTCACATGTTTATCTCTCGGCCAAGTGCCCACTTCCCTACTTCAAGTTCCTAGCTTTACTAAAGCTAAATTCACTCAAATTATTCTTGGCTGCTACTATTACTATATCTTATCCCACATAATCCAAATGCTCCTAGTCACCCTTTGCTATAGTTCATTTGGTTGCATCGCGCTGCAATTCTAAACAGTTTGAATCCATTGATCTTTAAATATCTTAATTTACTTTAACGGTATTTGATTTATTGATTTTCAAATATTTTATTTTATGTAAATCAAAAAATAAAAATAAAATATCGTTTACATTAATGATATTATCTATTTTAAATATGTAAACTTTTTTATATACTACTTCTTAGATATAGCTAGACATTATGGAGCAATAATAATTGTTTGAAATATAAGATGCTATGTGACATTATGCATACATGTTGTTCAAACAACCAAAGGGTAGACAAAAGTTCAAATGCCCAATTTGTTCCAATATCCTGTTAATTTGTACACCCAAGAACAGAATTAATGCTTAGCCTCAGCCCAATTTCAATGCCCATGGATCTGGAGAAATAATCCACCTTGCAAGCCCAAAAAGTTTAGGCCCAAGCAGTTCATCCCATCCCATGCATCAGGTGCTCACCGATGGAGCAGATTTTCCCAGAAAAACCCACAACTCTATTTTTCTTTTCCGCCAAGCTAAATCTAAAACCCTTTATAGAATCTCCCTTCGGAAGAAAAAAAAAAAGGGAAAATGGTAGGGGCGAATCTGAAATCGGAGACAATGAAGTTGATGGAGAAGAGAAGCGGGATGGAGGCTGAGATGAACGCTATCATTGAGCAGCTTTGTCAGCCTGGTGGTCCTGGTCTCTCTGGCAACCTCGTCGATTCCGAAGTATTTTTCTTTTATCCTCATAAATTTCCAATCTTTTTTATTTTCCTGATGTTTGGCTTTTCGCGTTCTTCAGGGATTTCCTCGAGCTGATATTGATATCCCAGTTGTTCGAGCTCAACGAAATCGTCTTGCTGGTATTGTCCCCCCCCCCCCCCCCCCCCCCCCTTTTTTTTTTTTGGTAATTATGATAGTATTAGTGCATTTGAGGAAGGTTAGTGAACGAAGTTATCGACTTTATTTCTTTTTTTGCCATTTCATTTGAGCAGAATTGAAAAATGATCACAAGGAAATTACAGAGAAGATAAGCGTAAATATTCAAGTTCTGCATTCATCAAGACTTACTTCCACCCCAAAAGATTCAGGTTAGTAGCTCAACTTCATGCTATGTTTGTTTAGATAAATGATGTTGTTGCTGTAATCTGTCAATTAGTTGATGTTTTCTTCCTATAGGGGAGTATTAAAATTACCCTTTAGGAAACTGGTGCTAGAAAAACGTAGGGTAGCATCTTCCACCTATATAAAATCACTGTTTTTATTATTTATTTGGCTGTTACTGGGTAGGTGTTGATGGGGGTTTGATGAATCAAAATGCATCAGTTGTCAGTGCCAGCGCGTCTGCATCCTTGGAAAACCTTGTTCTGAGAGATTCTCTGAGTGCCAATGATGTGGATATGATTTCTAGTGTACCCTTTGCAATGGTTGATGAAATAGCTGATGCATCCCCAGCAGCAGAGGATGGTTTACAGCTTGGGGATCAGATTGTGAAATTTGGTAATGTGAAAGCTGGTGACAATTTGCTACAACGGCTTGCTTCTGAAGCTCAGGTGAATCAGGGTCACCCAATACCTGTCATAATTATGAGACAAGGTGCATTGGTTAATCTCGCAGTGACTCCTAGAACTTGGCAAGGCAGGGGTCTGCTAGGGTATGTCATTTCTTCTTAATCTCCTCTTTAGTTACAGGTTTGAATTACAGATCACATAATTTTGTCAATACCTTCATTTGGGATTGTTGCTCTGGAAGCAACTTAAATTAGTGAAAAATGACTAATATTAGTTTGCAGAAAAAGGTTGAGGTCAGAAAATCATGATTGATCATGAACAGTAATACCTGAATACTATATATTTATGCAATCAGGTAGGAGTGACAAACACGGATTTATATATTATTGCTGTAGTAAACTTAATTGGTTTTGCTTTACATATGCATCAATTGGAAAGATAAATTCCTTGAGTGATGCTGCTTATTTGCTTTTGGACATTTACTAATTTGTGGCTGATGTTGGATTCTTGCAGATGTCATTTTCGTATGATGTAATTTTGGCTCATAAATGGAGCGGAATATGGCTATTTGTTGCTTGTATTCATCTGTTGCAAGACAATAGTCAGATAGGCATGTTGAGATTATTTCTTTTTCTCCTATTTATATATACCTTGGACACTTGGAGGATATACCAAATATTTTGTTTTTGAGTGATCCTGTGGTTTTAATGCACCCTTAAGATGTTTCTTTTACTTTCTTTATAGCTTTTGGATGGATCCTTTAAATGTTCTCTCTCTGTGCCATGGAGGTGAAATAGAGCCAGCGACTCCTGCCTGCTGTTGCTGTTATTGTGTCATTTAGCTTATATACGACTTGAAGCCTATGCCTACAGAAAGATGAATAAAGTCAATTTCTGGTAGGTGTTACATGGTCTTGGGTTTTAGGAGAAACCACTACCAAACCAAATCTAATGGCTGATTTTTTCAATCAAATGATTAATCAAGTTGTTGTTCATGAGAAACTATTCTGCTGGGTAGGAAGCCCCCTTTGAATTTAATTGAATGTCAGATAGTGAGATTATTTGAAGGAACATGGCAAACATAGCACATCACAGATAGTTTGTGAACTTGAGATTATCATTCTCTCTTCAAAGCTATGAATGTGTTTGCCTGGAGATCCGATGCTTACCCATGGGATATAAGAGAGATTATACCCGAATGAAGGGTGGCAGGATCTAGGAAAGAAAATGGTATAAGCCCACTCTCTGTAAACCTTGGCATGTAAATTGTGTAGGCTGGTCTTGCTAGCCGACATAAAATCCAAAGATTGGAGGGTTAAGTTGGGATTGGTTTGCATAGTGTCACGGTTTCAGAGTGAGTTGTAAATACTACATCGACAGTATATTAGAGTGAGATTAGATATTTAAATATTCACACCGTTTTCAACTTGTGAATCATACTATAAAACGTAATAGTTTAAAATAGATATTTGTCATGTATTATGACACACAACATATTTAAAGATTTACGACTCTGCTTGGATTGATTTTGATAAATTTTTTAAGTTGAAAAAGAAACCAGAATACATCATCATAGTCAAAATGACACCAACTCGAGGATGATGAATGGTTGAATCAATTTAGGGAGGAGAGTGGTGAAAGTAGGTATGAATTTATGCAGTTAGCACGCTCCCACTCCAATCAATCAAACTTTGCAAGGACTGTTTCTTAGGGTTTTTGGACTAATTCGAATGTGTGTTAACAAAGAAAGTTAACACCTCCATCACCAAGTTACCAAAGTCCCCTAAAGATTTGATACTTTGCCCCCTCCATTATGAGAAAAGACCAACTGCTGCGGAATTCCACCTCACTTTGCGCAAGGTGGGAGAGGCCCTTTTTCATTCCAAAGAATGAAAATCTTTCTCTTTTTCACCCCACTCGATTAAACCAAAGAAAGGGTATGCCTTTGCTTTTGCATTTTTTCCAAGTTCGTAATCTTTTCTTTCACCTCCTTTAAACTTTCCTCCTTCACTTTCTTCTGTTGTCCTATTTATAGTATACTTGTCAGTCCAATGGCAGAAACCAGAGTCCCACTCCCACACGAGGTCAAATGCCTACCCCATGTAAAAATTATTTACTCTTTCTTTTAGCTCTATTGGAAATCAAGTGCATGGAGATCTCTAAGCAAAGTGTTTGGTAAGAAACTTGATTCTTTTCCCCCCCTGGTTTCTCGGTTGATGACTCCCACTTTCGTAGCTACCTAAAGAAACGTCCATTTCCAGTTGACAAATCTCAAAAAGTATATAGCCCTTTCAGACAAAAGAGTAGAAGAAAATCTAACCAGGGAAAAGCCGAATTGGGGTAAGATAATAGTACACTTTTTGACACATGAGATTGGTTTGGTTTTCATTTGTATTAGTATGTGGTAAATTCTGTGATATACCAGTGCAAGTCTGCGAATTACGAATGTAGCTATACACAGTTCAATGATAACATCTGATTCATTGATAATTAATATATGGACAGTATATATTAAATGTAAACCATTTAATAATAGGCTCAACCCATAAAGGTAAGAAGCAAGTATTAACCAACGTAAAAAGTTGGAATCGATAAGACAAGAGAGAAGAAAACTCACCTAATTCCAATTGCTTTTCTTAAATGAAAATGTTGTCATTTGGGCAAATTGGACTGGTCAAAAAGCAGTCCTCTGTCTAGTGTTGGTTACTGGAAATGGATTTAGGCATGGGTTAATATATATATATATTATATATATTATCGTGGAAATGGTGGTGCAGATAGGACAACTGGTAACAGCAAAGAGTTTTCTTCTTTCGAGAGGCAAGAGCAGGCAACAAGGGTTTGAGCATTGTTTCTTGTTTCTTGATTGATTATGTTTGCTGGAAACCCCACGTTTTTGCTGATCCTGCTTGCTTCTTAAGCAGGGATGGAAGGGGGAAGAGACAGATGAAGCTGTGTATGAAGGAAGAAGTTGTCTGCTTCCTTTTAGCCCAGACTCAAAAGAAGAACTCTAATTGCTTATTGCTGGAGTTCTCCTCCCCTGCCTGCCTGGGCCAGTGGCCTGCTTGGAATAGGTACACCAAATTAATTGCCATTGTCTTTCTTGGCAAATACATCTGCCCAAGAGGACAAAAAACCAATGGGTTTGCTTTGGTCTTTTGACAGCATGGAAAACTCTCAACTTGGAAGGTAAAATGTAATCCATGAATATATTCTTTATTTACTACTACTACCTAACCAGATTCATGATCTTCAAACCATGCAGACAAATATCAAAAATCAATTTCAATTACAGTCTATTCATACTGTGATATCCACGTCTTACTATAATTCAAGATGAACAGTAAATTTTTTATTCGAATACGTTTCAAACCCGAATATAAAATACATGAATTTTATATAATCGAGTTAAATACTCATAAATACTCGATTAAACAATCCCATCACATTTTGCATTGCAAGTTTTTTCTCTTTTTCCTCCTTTCTTCATCTTGGTACCAAAACAAGTAAAATTCATTGCCATGGCCAAGGATAACCTGGCAATGCTTAATGTTACCCTTTCTCCATAAACCAGCATCCCTATCCAATGATTTATGTGGCACACAAAACCTTCATTAAGCTATATATATATATATATATATGTATACAGTTGTAAACTTCTTTGAGAAAAATAAATGGACTCACTCCATTATTTAACTTAACTAAACCTTCACAAAAAGTCAAATCTTGCTAATATAATTACAAAATCTTCTTGTTCCTTGTCTCTAATCCGTAATCTAAGGTAATATTATATACTCGTCTCAATTTTTTTATTTATTTTTTTTAAAATGTCTAGAAACGAAATCTTTTATTTTCATATTATAAATTTATTTTTTGTGATTTTTTATATTAGAAAGTATTCAATATCGATATTTCAAAAAATATCCAATTTTAATATAAAATATGTTAAATTTATCATTTTTGTTTTAATTCCGTAAAAATCAAAGAAAAACAAACATTTAGGGATTGTAATTAGAGAATTATGAACCCTAAAAAGCAAATTCATTTTCAGAGAATGAAAAGAGAAAGAGGCCCAAAAGTAACCGAGCATAGCAGGTAATAAACCGGTCATCTCTCAAATGAATTAAAGAAAAAGCCCAATCTTTACTTTTCTCTCTCTTCCACTCATTGGTTCTTTACTTCTCTCTCTAAATTATAGATATAGTTATGTTAGAGAGAGAAGTTCAGTTCTCATAGATCGAACCCAATTTTTTTTTTTTTTTTGCTCTTTGATTCTCCGATAGAATTTTCTTGGTCACTTTCCCGGATTTTCTCGAGAAAAAGAAAGGGGAAGGAATTATGGAATTGCCAGCAAATGTGTCAGCTTTTTTCTTAAGAGAGTGACTGAAAACGACACAGTTTCAAAAAAAAAATCCAAAAACTTTTTCTTTTTTGAGGTAACAGAAACTCTTTCTCTTTCTCTCTCTCTCTCGTTTTCCACAATGCAGAATGGAATCTCTGTATTTCGAGGCTTAATTTGAATGCTTTAAATGAATATACAACGTGATCCCATTTCTTTTTTTTGTGTTTTGTTTTTTGAACTTCAAAGTTTGAACCTGTAGCTTCCGCTTCTTAAAAAGTGATTTCATTTTTGTTTAACTTTGTTTTGGGTATTCGTTTTTAGGGTTGTTGAGCTGATTTTTGAAGACTTTGAGGATAAAAGAGATGAGGATTTTGAGGGTATTTCTGAGGTGGGTTTCGGATGGAAATGAGAGATAGCTATCTGGGTTTTTGAGGATTTGAGTGAAGCTTAGAGTGGTAGAATTTTAAATTGAAGAAGTTTTGTGGGGAGATCTGTTTTGGGAGCTTTCAAGGGGATGGTTGATGAATGTGTGTACTGTAAGTTCAAAATATCTATACAGTTGTTGCTGTTAAAGTGTTTTTGAAGTGGTATTTATGAAGAACATGATGAATTTACTTGATTTTTATTAGTGGGTTTTGATAATTTTGAGGGTTGGATAGGCAATGTTGAGGATTTGAGTGAACTGAAGAGCTGGTAAAGTGAAAACTTGGGACTGCTTTGAGGTTCAAAAGGATAAAGCTGAGATCTCTTGATAATTAGAGTTGATTTGAGAGATTTTATAATCAATGTCCGGTGCTCCAAGAATGAGGTCGATGAATGTGGCAGATTCTGAGGCAAGGCCCGTACTGGGACCTGCAGGGAACAAGGCGGGTTCGTTGAGTGCAAGAAAACCAGCTTCAAAGCCTTTGAGAAAGGTTGAAAAGTCTCCGGTTGAGGTCACTGTAGCAGAGGAGAAAAAAGCCCTTCCATCATCTACTGTCAATTCACTTTCTCCAAAAACGCATTCTGTTAGTGTTCCTTCAGTGCTACGCCGCCACGAGCAGTTATTACATTCTAATTTATCACTAAATGCTTCTTGTTCATCCGATGCTTCCACGGATTCATTTCACAGTCGAGCATCTACTGGTAGGTTAATTCGGTCAAATAGTGTAGGAAATAGGAGGAAGCCATACGCATCAAAGCCGAGAAGCGTTGTTTCTGACGGTGGTTTGGATTCACCACCTGATGGTTCACATCAGAAGAAGAGATGTGCCTGGGTGACACCAAATACTGGTGCGTTGTCCTGTCCTCTAATTTCTCAGTGTTTGGTCATGATTGAGTATTTGTTATGTGAAGTTTTGTGTTAACATTTTCTTCATAAGACTGCTTTAAGTTTTAGTATTAGCTGCAGAACCTTGCTCCAACTAGTTTACAATCTATTTCAAATCCTCCACCCCAAACCCTGCATATAACTTCTAAATGTCATAATGAAAAGAATTATTTGGGGTGGCCATGGCCATAGGCTTTAGGAATAGGATATCATTTTTGTGATTCTGCACTAAGAACAAAGAAATTCCTTTTATAATTTATGCCTTTCAAGTTCTCCAATCCCGAACCTGCAGTATGAGGTTAGCTGGATGAATATAGTCATAGTGCACTAGGGAGGTTCAGCATCTACCCAAATGAACCAACTAGGGTGACATTCTCAATTTTTTAAGTTATGCTAGACTAAAATGGTTCTTTTTTCTTATTATTATTGCCAAACTTTACGGTATTTGTGGAAACCAGATTTTCTGAGTCATATATACATTATTCTCCAAAGATTTATTGGTTTAGTACAACCAAAACATAATTATGCGCCAGATTTGTCATGTGAACTGAGGCAGTGAGACAAGTCATCAGGGTGAGTTTGCTTTATCTTGTATATGTTCCCGAAGTGAAATGGTTTTGGTCTGGTTCATTCAAGTGCAACTCCATATTATGCTGACCGTTGATTGAAACCATTTTGTGAGCCCAAGACCTGAGTAGACCTAGTGGAGCTACTCTGAGTAAGAAGTTTGTTAAATTAGTTGGCCCACACAATTTCCTAATTCATGAAAAAGAAATTACTTTAGCATGCTTCTAGTGCTAATGAATAAAGGTTGTAACTCAGTACTGTTATAGACTTTTATGATTTAAATCAAGCGGTAGGTTAAATTGTCACTTCATCCACAATCCGTTTACTTGATATTTCTAAGTTTTGCACAGTTATCACCAAATACATTATATGGCAGTAATAGCGTGAATGCAAGTTACTTACACGTTCAGAACTTCAGGCATTATACTCAAAGTGAAAGAATGTCTATCAGACTATTTCAATCTATTAGGGGTTACATCTTCAAGTCATCCCTAACTTTTGCAGGGAATTTTATTCCATTTAATAAAGGAAGGAATTTCACTGTGGTTGCCTTGATGCTGTGAAGGCATTTCATGTTTTCTACTGACTTGTTTTTGTTTGTTGGGATCAGATCCAAGTTATGTTGCTTTCCATGATGAAGAGTGGGGAGTTCCTGTACATGACGACAGGTGCGTGATCTCAATATTGCCTTCATCTGGTTACTGATTAAAAGGGCTGCCTCTCTGATAGAAAGAATTTCATCTGATGAGTAGTTTGCTTGATATTATTGTCTGCATGCAGGAAATTGTTTGAGCTGCTTGTGCTTTCGGGTGCATTGTCTGAACTTACATGGCCTGCTATACTAAGCAAAAGGCACATAGTTAGGTATTTTTCCCACAGAAGTTCTGTCTTACTTCCACAGAATAAGCAGATTCATTTCTGAAGTATATTTATTATACTTTCTTTACAATTATCTTTTATGCAGGGAAGTTTTTGTGGATTTTGATCCTGTTGCTGTATCAAAATTGAATGAGAAGAAGTTAGTAGCACCTGGTAGCATCGCAAGTTCATTGTTATCAGAACTAAAGCTGCGAGCTATCATCGAGAATGCGCGCCAAATATCTAAGGTAGATTCTCATTCTTCTTTCACCTTTTTTTTTTAACCTTGGTTGGCATGAGAAGGCTCGTTCATGTGCTCCCTAAATCACTTGTAAGCGGCATACACTAATAACAGTCTGTATACTAGATGGAATATAACAAAGTCTGCTCTACTGAAGTTGTTTATGTGGTGGAAGATATAGTTTGATATTGTCGTGCAAGATAATAGCAGGCTTCTGGCCATCTTCTGTACTACTGAGCTTATTTTACACGTATCTCCTGACGCAGAATTCATTGAACTGATTGCTACACCCAACTTTAGGGACCACTTACATTGTTCTCTCTAGTTTTTGCAAGTAATTAGACAAATATAAAAGGTGCTTAGTAATCACTTATTTGAGCAGGTTAGGTGAAAAGTAGCTAAATAGTGGTCCTAAACCCTCCAGGCATATGTTTGAATCATATGGGACAAACCACAAGACTACAATATACAATTTGATCCTATATATTTATTTTATTTTGTGAGTAAGGAAACTTAATTATGCCTATCCGGTAGATGCCAGCTTGCTTAGTTGGTAAATCGCAAGTCATTCATATGATTTAATTACTTTCCATCATCAACCACTAGCCCTTGCTATTGAAGTAAGTACCATAATTGCACTCTCCATAGTGGCTATGATTACCATTGCAACTAACTTTTTGCAGGTTTTGATGATGCCAGGTTATAGATGAATTCGGGTCATTCGATGAGTATATTTGGAGTTTTGTGAATCACAAGCCTATAGTTAGCAGATTCAGATATCCTCGCCAGGTTCCGGTTAAAACTCCAAAAGCAGATGTCATAAGCAAAGATCTGGTAAGAAGGGGCTTTCGAAGTGTGGGGCCCACGGTCATCTACTCGTTCATGCAAGTGGCGGGAATAACCAACGACCATCTCACGAGTTGTTTCAGATTCCAGGAATGCATAACAGCAGCAGAAGGAAAAGAGGAAAATGGTATCAAAGATATGCCTGAAGAGAAAAAGACCGATAACGTGATGGAATCAAAGTTATCCATAGCTATCGACGAATTGAGCTTCTCATCAGAATGATGTTGGCTTGGTGGCAGATGGCACTCCAGGTTCGATCATCAGTTTTACCACATTGACTTGTAATGAAGGTGGTTTTTGTGTATAAAATTTCCATGAATACCTATGCATCATGAATTTTTCTAGATTGTAGATTTCTAAAAAGTAAAATTAAAAATTAACTGGTGAAGGTGCTGTTGATGGGGCCTTTCTGTCATGGAAGTCTTAAAAGTTATGATGTACAATTTTTTTTGTATAGTCGAAAAGGTTGGTAATCAGAAATCATCTTTTTATATACTAGACACCGGCATCAGGAGCAGCGGGCTGCAGGAAACCAGATTTTGCCACCGGATCTGTCGCCATCAGATTCTTGACCACACGGTTAATAGGTGGGGGAGGGGACTGGTTTGAGGGTGGATGCTAAACCCTGTAAGTTGCTGGACAGCTAAAACTTACACTGACAAGTCCATTTGTTTGCTTTTAATGGATGGCAATAAAGGGGTTGGGGGCAAAATGTTTGTGTGTCCTCAAGGACGGGGAGGACTCCACCTTACAAGACATGGTGCTTGTGCTGTTGGCCCCAATATTTACCAATGATGTAGGGTACCTCTGTTTCCTCCTTTTATTGAGATAATAATGGCTTTGATGGATGCTTTGTCTGACAAAAAACAAAAAGCCTTGGACAACTTCCATGCTTTGTCTTTCTAAGCTTTGCGTTAGATCTGGACAGTAACCAGCTGAATGCATTCTTGCAAATTTTAAGTCTCCCCTATTAATTTAACAGTCAAACTCTCCACCTGATGATATCTTCCGTCCAAGTCAACTGGCCAAAGCCAGCCAGCCAATGTTGGGCGCCGTGCCTTGTCTCCGATTCACAAAATAAGAAAATAACAGTTAAAAGTAACAATATTTCGTGCTGCCGACCGAGTAGTTCCCTACATCTTCTATAACCCATCATCAGGACAGGAGTTAACCAAAATTGAGATTCTGACAAAAATATCAGACCTTATGAATTCCTTCTGACTTGTGAATGGAAAGTAGCAAATCCTTTGAAGCAAAATTGGATTTGGGAATTTTCATCTCGTCAAACAGAACAAATCAGGCAAAGCAAACTTTTTTGATTTTGGACAATAAAAAGGAATAAACTTGAAACTTTGAAGCAACTTTTCTTGGGGTAAATCAGATTCCTAGGGAGATTTTTTACATTGGCCAATAACCTTTAATAGGAATAGAATAGGGGGGCAAATAAACATATCAATTCCTCATCTCATCAAAAAGAGACAAACTAAGATTAGGTCAATGCCACCACCTCCATAGAATAGAATCAGTGACCATAAAAAGGCCGACAGAAAGTTGTTCGGTGTATTATTTATAACTAAAATCAAATGTGCCCAAACAATCCTACTTTGAATGTATATAGCCCACAGCACTAGTTTTATAGGAAAGGTTAAGGCTCTAGAAACCTTGAATCAACTGCATCTGACTTGCTAGCCACTAATAATCACTTAAATGCAGCCAAAAGAAGAAAGAAGAAGAGCAGTTGATTTATAGCATAAAAAATGGCCAACAGCATCCAGCGTAATAGTCTATGATCAACCATAGAAAAATTGCCTTGTGAACTGGGTGTTACCTAAATGCTGTTGCCCAACAAACATGCATAGCTGCGCTGTTAAATTCCGACTCATGTCACAAAAAAATATAAAAGAGATATTGGAACATGGTTCCAACGAAGATCATGAGCAAAGGGTTGCCAACCAAATCTATATTGTTCCACTACTATTACCTTGTTCCAAACAGATTGAGAGGGTATGCAACAGAAAAATATACAGCCTCACTGGAAACTAGAGCAATAACAAGGAAACAACTACAAATAAGACAAGGAAAAATCAAACCTGACCAATCAATACTTTATATGGAGACATGCCTGATGTTAACAACATAAAATGCCCATTAAGTTCAGCATGGCTTGATTTCAAATCCAATACTCAGAAGTGTTCGAGCTGATTCCATTGCCTTCTCACCTCCAAGGTCTAGGGCCTCACCAGTCAATTCACCTTCTGTACCCACTGACCACTGGGTTGATGTTACTTGGTTTTGCACTCCATCAGTTTTTTTAAATTGTAAGTTGTTCATAGAAGCAGGAGCAGCAGCAGCAACAAGAGGAGCACTTGGTGGGCCATGTCGCTTCTTTGGTACAGGCATGTCATGATCATGAACACCTTTATATGTTATAATGACAGCATTTGTATTATCTACAGCAGTCTCAATATGCTTACGAACAGGACACCCAGCAGAAGTGCATCTGTAGTAGTTCCTAGAAATACATTCATTCAATCAAAAGATCAGAATAAAACCAACAGAAAGCATATGCCTTGAATTAAATGGGAACATAACAACTGAGTCAAAGAATGAACTTGTAAGCCACCAAATTGGTCATCCTGAGGGAGAAAAAGAAAGAAGCAAGAGCATCTGCCTCAGAGAGTGTTTTTACATTGGTTCAGTAGAGATGTATAGATGAATATGTCTACATTGTAAAACAAATCGACCTATATGGCTTTGCAAAGCACAGTTAAACGGCTACAAGCACTGAGACCAAAAGCAATGACAAAGAATCAAAGATCACTGAAACATTTGCGTATTAATGCATTGGCATCAAACTCCATTGTACAGATGAATGATTTTTTCAATATTTCAATAAAACAAAGATAATGTAATAAACCTTGAGGGCATAAAAGAAGCAAACAACCATAACATAGAATTACAATGACAACAAGTAGACAAAGTAGCCACATGCTAAAGCAGTCATATACATTGAGTAATGGTTTAAAGGGATAAAATCATAAAACCTTTAACAAAAAATACTGAGAAGTGAACAGCAACCTGGGATTTGGATTTCCTTTCACCATTTTCTGTCCATATTTCCGCCATCTGTATCCATCACCTGAGATCCCTACATCACCAGCTGCATGCACTACAAATTTAGGTTTTTTCCCAGATTTTAAAACAGAACCAGAACAAACTGCATTGCCTTTCTTCATCCTGATTATCAAAAACAATGAGAAACTATTAAAACCAGATTCCCAGACAGGTTTTTCCATTACACACACATGTACATATGTATGCATGTATGAAGGAAAAAAACAAAGGCAAAGAGAAATTCACAAAAACACTTGCCTTCTTTTTGGCTCTGGTTCACTCAAATGCTCTTCCTTCACTTGCACATCACCGTTCCCATCTGAGCCACTTGAACACTGTCGTTTTCTTTCGGGATTTACAGTTGTTTCCTGAACAGAATCTTTAGAAGATGTTGACAGATCAGAATCATTAGGTATTCTGATGGGCTGTTCTGTAACAATATTCCGAGAAATAGGCACAGCAGATGATACGACCTTACTTTCTCTTGTCAAGTTATGTTTCCGTGGTGGTTCATGACTATGCATGCCTTTATTAACAATCTCTATTACATGGCCTGTGTGATCAGAGCATTCTATCTTTTTGGCCCGACAATCAGAGAATGTGCATTTGTAATAGCTTCGAGAACCTTTAGGACTCTTCACTTGCTTCTGACCATATTTCCGCCAATTGTAACCATCAGACACTGGTGTCTTCACAATGGGAACAACAGACACTGTTTTAAGATTAGAAGATGTTTGCCGGTTTGCTTCTGGCACAGATGCACCATTAACCTTCTGATCTGAAAGGCATTCTTCTGGTAGAGTTGGAGTGGGAGCAGATAATACACCTTGTGCAACAGAAGTTGGTGACGATTGTGGCAAAGAAGTTGGAGAAACAGATAACCGGGGCTGATTTTGTGTCTGAGCTTCAGCACCCTGGACCACCAAACTAGGCAAAACTTCTTGCTGGGCTACCTTAACTTGCTCCTAAGAAAATTAAACAAGGAAGAACTCCATAGAAAGAACAGTACAATCACAGAGAAATTTAACCATACATATGTCCTTTTCTCATTTCTGTTAATTTATTACTTCATTTTCTTTAGGAGAAACTGAATTGGTAAGGCATGCAGGACCCAGAAAAATCGATGGCCACATATAGGACGATTATTTTCTTTGTAATTGTTTCGATGAACTCATTCAATGCTCTAACTAGAAGGAAAACATATATCATCATTAAAATAGTAAAAGTCAACAACGCTTCAAGCTATAACTGGCAGAGCTTTTAATAGGATGACTAAAATGTTTGCAGGTATGGTTTCAGCATCCTTTAGCTGATGTATTTGCCATTGAAGTTGATATAGGATTTTTTATCATAGCCTACACTTTTATATGAAAAATAAATTAGAGCCTTGAGGTCATGCATAATAACCCATAAATTTGCAAGACTTTTTCATTAATATTGTCACTAAGAGATTAGGTCTCAATTGGCTTCTAAAGAAGGGAGTTTCTAATAACAAAAGAGCATACTGAATTTGAGGTGTTTGTGTGTGTGGATGTACACACACATACAGGGTGGGAATTTTAACTTGTGAATTCTGAGGACCTTAATTTGTTCGTTAACCACAAGAGCAAGGGCCTCATTGGCCACTTATGCAACACTAAAGGCCTGTTTGCATATATGGCTCCAGTGCAGTAGGGAGGGGCTCCCACCGCATTGCCCCGCACATCGAAATGGGCTCTAAGATAATCAATAACATATGATAAGAAATTTACTCCTTAATTAAGAGTCATTTCATGAACCTCCCACATCCTTAAAAGGAAAAACACTACCGCACATGATGGCAAGAGTAAAGTGGGAGAAGAGAAGCATTCTATATGTCACTCGGCATATTTAGATAAGGTGCAAAGTATTCAATAACATAATTTCAGGGCACGATAGCATGAAAAGAAAAACTTTTAAGGCAACAAAGTCATCAATCCATACACTATAAATGAAATCTAATTTCACTTCCCTTGTAAAGAACAGAAACGCCCTACAAACACTGTTCCAAATTGCTTTCATATTCAATACCTATTATGAACCAAACTAAGCGTAGAGTAACACAAACAAAAAGAGTGGAGTTCAAGCAAACAGATCAAAATAAGAACAATAAAACACCATAATCGCAAATTTTCGAAAATTAAAAAAAAATGATAGTAATAATATGATTATAGTAACTAAAAAACTAGAGTCCTAACCTTAAATTCAGCTCTTTCCTTCGATTCCGAAGAAGAATTCACCTGCAAACCTGAGAGATCACCGCATACTCATTTCAAAACAATTCCACCATGAAAAAACACTCTTTCTTTTAAATAAACCAAAATTCTTCCATAAAACACTCACAAAAATAAAAAAAGCTTACCTTCCCAACGATCATCATTCGTTAGGGTTTGCGAGTCTCTCAACTCGGCATCACTGGACGGCGCCGCTCCAGCACCCTGTGACTCACTCGCTCGACTCATTCCTTCTTCTTCTTCCTCTTCCTCCTCCAACTCACCGTCCTCCTCCTCCTCCTCCTCCTCCTCCTCTTCACCTTCTAAATCGTCTTTTTGCTGGTCCTCCTGTCGTTTCGTCTGCTGCGCTTGGCTCTCTGTCTCAGCCATGCCCGATTTCTCCTCAGAGAACGAAAGAGAGCAAAGTAAGCAAACAGTTCTCCTGCTTCCCCTTTTTTTTTTTTAAGTCCGATACTACAATTTTTTTTTCAGGCCGAGGAAAACAGTACGTGTCGTTTTATTAATAATTACAAGGCGAAACGGTATCGGAATAGATTAGGCATAGGAGAGAGAGAGAGAGAGAAAGAGAGAAAGGGTTGCTTTAAAGGAAAGAGAGAGAGAGAGAGAGAGAGAGAGAGGGTATATGTGTCTTTGACTTGAATTGACTCGTCCTTCTTTCCCAGGTGGTTTTCTGTGTAACGAAAACGCCGTCGATTTCTCCGTTGCTCTCGCTGCGCGGATCACCGTCGATCTTGTTGACTTGACACTTTCTTTTCATGCACGCCGTTTTGCTGGGTTCTTTTTTTTCTTTTTTGCTTGGACTGTTGAACCAGACATAAGTGGCCCATTCTTTTCTTTTTTAATTTTTTTTCCAATTTTTTCTAATTTGGATTCTTATTCCCAACATAAAAATTTAATGTGTCATAAGATTGGGGCCTAGTAACGGTCTACGTGAAATTTCTGAATGACAAACAAAAAAAAATTATTACAAATTTAAAATTTTACATGCTTTTCTTTTGATATAATATTGAAAAAAACTTCTAAATTATTTAAAAATTTTAAATAAAATTATTATTATTTTTTTATTATATTCAATCAAAAGCATATATTTTTATTTTAACTTAAATAGATCTTTACGATAAAACAATTTATTAACTGTCATTGATCAAAAAATCATTTATCATTTTATATCACGTGATTTTGATATGACATGTTAATAAATCATAATAAATGATAATATAACATATTGTAACATGTATAATGGTATTTTGACTAATAACAGTTAATTAATTATTAATTATAAAATTTTATTTATTTTAAAATTAAAATATAAAAATTTAATTAAACGTAATAAAAAAATAAATCTTAACATTTAAAATACATCAAGGTAATAATAATTTTATACCCTTTTCATCTTTTTCTTTATTTTCACAGAAGAAATACAAAACTCTCTACGTTTTATAATGTTAAAAAAAAAAAGAATCACAAAAAATAATTTCAAAATATAAAAATTAAAAAATATTAAGTGTTTGGATGTCTTTTGTTTCAATGTACAATGTTGAAGGATCTGAAACCCTAAAATCTTGAGCAAAATATGGTGTCCCATTGATTTTGATTCAGGGTTTTGGCAGTTTGCTAACCTAATTGTAACTGTTTTTATTATTGATAGATTGTTACATTTTCATGCAGAAAATGTGCCATAAAAACTAGTACAAAATGCATGTCAAGAAAGGATGTCTCATTCCTCCTTTTAAATACCACTTTGTATTTTACTATATTATTAGAAAAATTACTGTTGACTAGTCTTTTTTTTTTTTTATGATCCAATAAATCATTAAAATATATTTATATTCGGACTAAAACATTAATGCATTCAATGATCGATCTATGGTCAATAATAAGCGGTTCAATCGGTTTATTTCGATTTGAATAAGAATATTTTAAAAATATAAATAATATTCTGTCAATGATGAATGTTTTGATTGGTTCAATTGTCGAGTGAAATAATTAAATAGACTGTCATTCCTAATCGATTAATATTGAAATTAAAAAAACTAAACTGAATTAATTGAATTAAATCAATTTTGATTTACTCTTTCAATTTAAACCAATTAATATTTATTGTGAAACTCAATAATAACGAAAAACCCGAAAAGAGTAGTTAAAAAAAATTCCATGTAATGTTATATTCAACCATTAAAATATTTCTCATTTAAAATGAAAATTAAATAAATAAATTCTTTTGTTTTATTATTGTCGGTGATGTGAAATTTCATAGATCACTTTTATACTTGAAAAAAGGGTTTCATTAAGCCGCTTTCTTGATAGGGATGCCCATCTTTGACACGTGCGAGAATCTTTCTAGTGTCTTAGTAAAAGAGAATCAAAATTTAGGAAC
Source organism: Theobroma cacao (assembly GCF_053813885.1). NCBI lineage: Eukaryota > Viridiplantae > Streptophyta > Magnoliopsida > Malvales > Malvaceae > Theobroma > Theobroma cacao. Next base: position 1,579,371 of record NC_142647.1, read on the forward strand.
AAGATTCCCTCCTTCGTTCTATTTTCTTATTCTATTAATTAATGGGCAGTTGATTGTAATGGGAGAGAAGAATATTCATCCAAGTCCAATATGAGAAAATGCTTAGGGCCCAATTGTTGATAAGCCAGAAGCCCAAAACAGGATTTTTGCCATTTGTTCAATTCAAGATATTAATATTAAATAAATAAAAAATAATAAATGATCCCGTTTTATTTTATATCAATCTGATTGATATGAAATTCGATATAATCACTGGTCATTTCAAAAGACGAAGAAAATTGAATTTGGGAAAAAGTTGCTTCAACATTTTCTTTGTTCTTACCAAAGCATGATGTTTGCCAAGAAAAACTTGCCATTGGTACGTAATTCATCTGTTGGTGTAGAGAAGAAATGGACAGTTTAATAGTAGTCAAATGACATGTTTGAATACAGAGAGGACCAAGGCAGTGGAATGGAAAGTTGGAACTGGTGGAAGTTAATAGGGACATGGGATGTTTTGGGGGTTAAGCATTGCTGAACGAGATTACTAGGGTGCATTTTAGAACAATTAAGAAGATTTTGAAACGAATCCCAACATTTGATTTAGTAATTAAAACATAATTTTTTCAAAAAAGAAATCAAGATAAAGTTAAGCATTTAACAATGTCCCAATGGTCTTAAGAGTATTGAAAATGTACATTCTATTGTAGACAGGTAATTACCACTTACCAGCTTTAAGCTTCCTACTTTCCACAAGACTTGGAAGAGCGAGTGTCGGCCTCGAGATGGTATGAGATTTGCCCACCAGAAATGGGTCTCCTATTCAGGGCCTGAAAAAGAAAGGTGCCATGGAAATGTGAATCACAAAATTGATTTTTTGGCTCATATATTTTTCTAGGATTGGGACCTTTCTAATTTAATCATGGGGTGCACCCTTGGCCTTGGGTCATTGCTCGGCGCTCACCTACATTTTGTCCACAGCTTTGCAGCCGCACATAAATAATCAACTAAGAAATGATTAAACAAAAATGGTGGAAAAATATGAAATGTTAATATATTGATTAATATTAGACATTTCATTCACATGGAGACCAGATTTCCACAAACAAATAGTCTATGAAGGAAAGACTTTGGGAACCTGTTAGAACTGTGTCAACTCTTACTTTCATTCATAAATGCAAGAACAGCTATTGGAGGAAGGTTCGTTCTTTGTTCTTCTCACATTCACTGTTTTTGTTCAGTATAATTCTTGTTGGGTGTTGGACCTTTTGGTCTGGGTCGATAAAGTTCTTCATGTTTTTGAGTTCTAAGTAGGTATTGGGTGTTTCAAATTACTGTGTTTTTCTCTGTTTTTCCTTTTGTGAAGGTTTTGGTTGTTGGATTGTTTGTTGTTTTAATCTGTCTTGGCCGTCTAAGCTTTAGAATTACAGAGGAACAGCTTGAATTTTCTTGTCTTTTTAATTCTATGTTTCTTGGTTCATGTTAGGGGATAGGATGGAGGAGGAGGTCTCATCAGGAATTTCTTTTTCACCGTTAGTATGGGTTTCCAAGTTTCAGACCATGGCTCGGGAAGCATACAAAAGCAAGCCAATTTCACATTGGGTTCTTCTGTTGCTAAGCAGTTTGGGAATGCTTGTGGCTTTTCCTGCTTCAAGCCTTCTATCTCGAGTCTATTATGCTAATGGGGGAACCAGCAAGTGGATCATTTCATGGGTAGCAGTTGCTGGGTGGCCAATACCTGCTTTGATCTTATTCCCAACATACCTCTTTTTTAATGCTTCTCCTTCTCCTCTCAACTTATACCTGTTCCTTTCCTATGTTTTTCTGGGGTTTTTAAGTGCTGCTGATAATCTCATGTATGCATATGCCTATGCCTATCTCCCAGCATCAACTGCATCTCTGCTGGCATCATCATCCCTAGTGTTCTCTGCACTGTTTGGTTTTCTGATTGTGAAGAACAAACTGAATGCTTCAATGATAAATGCTATTGTGATAATAACTGCTGCCATGGCCATAATTGCATTGGATTCAGATTCTGACAGATATGCCAGTGTCAGTAACAGCCAATATATTTGGGGTTTTGTCTGGGATATCTTGGCATCAGCACTACATGGCCTTATCTTTGCTCTTTCAGAGTTGATATTTGTCAAGTTCTTAGGTAGAAGGTCCTTCCATGTTGTTTTGGAGCAACAAGTCATGGTTTCTTTCTTGGCCTTTGTGTTTACTACTATAGGGGTCATAGTGAACAAGGATTTTCAAGGAATGGTATCTGAGGCTAAAACTTTCAAGGGTGGGGAATCTGCATACAATCAGGTTCTCATTTGGGGTACAATCACTTTTCAGCTGGGTGTGTTAGGAGGCACTGCTGTGCTTTATTTGGCTTCCACTGTCATGGCTGGTGTTCTTAATGCAGTTAGGGTACCACTCACAAGCATTGCAGCTGTCATCCTGTTACATGACCCGATGAGCGGCTTCAAGATCCTTTCTCTGGTCATAACCTTCTGGGGATTTGCATCCTACATCTATGGCACTGCCCCTGGGACTAAGTTATCCTAATGATAAGTTTCTGTTGAAGACGTTGTTGTATAATGGCTGCTAGCATCTACCTTGTGACATATAAAAAGATGCATAGGTTTGATTGTATGGCAGGTTCAAAGAGATGTTAAATTTATCAATTTAAAAAGGAGGATTTAAAGATATTTCAGTAATCTCAGATTACAACAGGTATTGTCTAAGTTGCCTCAGTTGTGCAAGAATTTTACTTGGTTTTTGTTCTGGATTAGATTATGTTAGAATGGGTTATGACAAGGAAATGCATACTGAAAATCTGACATTGAAATTGTGAAGAGCTTTTAGTTATTAACTACTATCAAAGAGAGATGACTTTGTGCTACTACTTTTTGCTTAAAGGGATTGATTTCATGACTTTGGGTCTCTGTTTCTGGGTTTGCCAGATCAATACATCCATAATTCTACTAAATTGCAGTTGATTTTTATCATGTTGAAGGAAATATGAGATCTCAAAGGCCTGAAATCGATGCTAAAACCGAACCAAGCATTAATGAATATGACATAGAAATAGGGGCTATATATAAATTCCATCCTGCTGTTCATACAAGTTCCCTTCATCCAGGGATCAGCAGTTCTTCCACAAACCTAAAGATTACAATGTTAAAATACCATCTGAATAAGGGTTTCTTGCATACATGCATAAATACGTAAAACTCTGTGTTAGCAAATAAAGCTATAGCAGCATATATTCAATTTTTAGGACCAATGTCCTTAAGAGCACAGATCTGCTCCTCTCCCATTGCAGACATGACTGTAACCACGAGGTCCTTTCCTTCAGCAAACCCATCTTTGATCTGTAAGCAGGAAGGAATGAACAAAAATTTAATCACTTGATCAAAAAGTGGGTTATAGATATGAAAATGGCTGCAGAAACTTAATCAAAATATCCTTCGTGGTATACCTGGCTAAGCAGATTTTCATCGGTGGGAAGCCTCAGGTCGTCCTTGGTGTTTCCGTTTTCAGTTAAGAGACTCACCTACAGGACATTTCTGATAGTTAGGCAACATTTGATTCACAGTTATGAACATATGCACAAAAGACAACTTACAAAACCATCTTCAGAGATATCAATCAGCTGATAGTCAGTACGATTAACATGGGGAACCTGTGGCAGACGATAGAACACGAGTAATTAGCTGCTTATGCAGAAGAAAGAAGTGAATTGGGAAGGGTTGGGAGAGAGACGGGGGAGTGTTACGAGGCAAACATCAAAACTTAAGAATAACATTACATCACAGTTGTGGGATGAAGGAACAATATCTTCAAGTTTCTTCCCATTAAAGATATCAATGCCCACAAAGTGGCACTTTGCATGCCCATGTTTGCCTGTCTTCGAAGTTGAAACTTCTACAACCTGTTTTAGTTTGGGGAAAAAGTGCAAAGCAAACAGATTACAGATTCTGAAGACAGCAAAAGTGAATGACTCATACAAAGACAAAGAAAGGAGAGCCTTTTTGCTATCAGAATGAAGTGCAGATATCATTTTACTATGTGAATGTTTGTTCAACAAAAGGAATTATTCTGGGAATTAATGCCGTAGAGATATGCTGGCAAAAAAGTGTAAACTAAGCTGTCTACACATCAATCAGCACAGAAGTACTTCAAAAGCTTAATTTGATAACCATGATTTTGTCTGCTCCAGTCTAAAAGATCTTTGAATAACGATAATGAGTATACTCTCCCTACAGAGCAGCAAGCATCAATCAACCATTTTCTAAGTATTCAAATTAAGCCAACACAGTAATTCTAAGAAAGTACAAGGCCAATCAAATACCATGAAATTAAAAACAAGAAAACAAGGAGTACCCATTAAGCAGATGCATAATCAATCATCAACAGAAAGAGAAAATAACCATGGATGATCGACAAATAAACAGAAATCCAGATACAAGGTTGATGACAAAGGAGAACAGGGTTAAGATCATGACCTTGCAAGGACGGTTTTTGATGACGATATAACCATTCTTGCGGATGGTACCAGCTTGCTGAGGGAAGGTCTTTGAGGCTCCAGCGTCCGCCTTCGAGTCAAAGTGATGTTCCTCGTCCGACATCTCTCTTTCTCTCTCTCTCCCTTTCTCTCTCTGCTTCACGTAGAGAAAGGCTAGTGGAGGTCACTGGTTCCTTTATTGTTCCCATTTTGACGAGTTGGCAAAGCAAAGGAGAGGGGCCTCGTTTCTCTTAACCATGGTTAAACTAAAGAATCTGTCCTGGCCGTAGGATTGCTTTAGCCTTTAGTTTATCTCACAAAAATCCAGATTCTTACATGTTGACTTTTTTGTTTATTTGAACTATTCCTTTATTCTACTCATTTTTTTCCCTGGGATCAATGAACTGGCCTGTGATTCTCCTCAACACCCAATTTTAGTGGTTCCTGTCTTCTGTTGCAAACATGTTTTTTTCTTAAATGTCTTGGGGGATAGTTATGTTGTAAAGATGGTTCATTGAGAGGATCTGATGCTGAGAGCAGGTATGGGTAGTAAGGGTCCATGGGATTTCACATTTATTCTTGGAATATGGCCATTATTCTTGCTCTGCAACACAGAAGGTAATGCTAATGCTAATGCTACCGTCCATTTGTAATCCACAGCTGGCAAAAAGAGAAAGAATGTATTCAAACCATTTTAATCTATTTTGGGTCGATGAAGTCAAGCTATCGATTCATCTTTATCATATGCTATCATATTAGCAACACAAATATAAGAAAATGTAGCAAACTTTTTTCTTTTCTTCTGCCTTTTTAGTAAAGAAAACATTATAGCCACAGTGGTGCTATGAAGATGAAATTGGGAAAAGGGCAAAGCTAGGCTGGTTTTAACAAGTTGACTAACCATCCTGGAGGATATGCAGGGATAAAGATATTACAGGAAAAGGGAGGGAGGGGGGGAATCACCATGTCTGTGAAAGTGAGTGCCTGAATGGATTGTCAGGATGTGAAAAAAAGTTCCCATGAAAACTCTTCTGTAAGCAACTAAAACTATCATAAGCTGCCGAAGAGTAAAGCTGCTAGCTAAGGTATAACAGATGTGGAAAAAGCTGCAGCCCTTTTTAGCCCGCAAAGGATAACATTCTTTTCCAAGCAAAGATATGAGCGGCCTGTTGCAAGAATTATTGTACTGAGGAAAGAAATAGGCACCCCTTCTGTTCTGCATGTACATTGTCAAGTTTATATGAAATGGAATACACGAAATATTCTTGGGTTTAAAGTTATTTCTGAAAGGGTATAGACATAGAAAAGCTGTTCGTAAGAGAAGTATATCACTCATCCCTTCACTTTCATGGCTTTATAGTTTTGAGTGTCATCAGAAAATTTAGGGAACAACTATTGGATCTGTGGCTGCTAGGAAACAAACTGTGAATAAATTTTGCCCAAGGAAGCCCAATAGATACATTAAAAAGGAAAAAAACACTAGTAGTTCAAGCCAAACTTTTAATGAACTTTTTTTTCCTGGACCACTTCTTAAATTCCTCTACTCTATTTCTCTAATTCAAGAAAAATTTAGAGATATGTGACCCATAAAAATGAGGCCCCACTGGGAATTTGTACCCTCATCTGTTCAAAAACCGTATCAAATCTATTCTGCCCCCTGGACCACCTTCTTCTTGAGAAGGTTGTCATACTTCACCCCATGCCAACCCCCATAGATATTATTTACCTTTACCACTGTAAATTCACGGATTTGCATAGGTCAAGGGATAGCTGAAAAGGCCAAGTTTTGAGTCATGGAAACTGGGAATTTGCGCCCTCCAATGGAAGATACTGCCAGGCAAGATTAGTTTCCTAATCTGACAAGGAAAAAGATGAAGTATGAGAATCAAACGAAAATAGCCTTGTATTTCAAAAGGTGAATGACAGTCATTCTTGAAAATGTGTTAAACTCATACATTGACAGGATAGAATAGTCTAAAGATGTAGTTGCAGTCCCAGTGATTGTTAGTCCAGGTAATGATAAGAGTTTGGGAACAAGCAGAAACCTTTTGGCACACATGATCTACCGACTATGATGAATTTTTGTTGATAATTATTACACCCACCAAGTGATGCATAAATTTTGGAGTCAAAACCATCTATATCAACAGATTTAAATGATCTTATACCAATTTCTTTATGATGCTAGGACTCCCAAGCGGGTGTGGAAATTCTGCAGGCAAAATGGAAAGGCAGCTTTTTCTACACCAACCCATGATGTCAAAGCAGAAAAATATACTTATTCTGTTCTTTATGAAGGGTAATTTTCTAACACATGGCAAAAGTGCATTGGCAGAAACTTGCTATCCCCAGTTCTTCACTTTGGGTGGATACTTGCTGAATTTTATAACAATGCAGCCTTTTCTGAGTTCTGTTTTCTACTTCTTTTTAGCCTCTATACTGCCAGTGTAAGTAATGGTTTTTTCCTGGAAAAACAGGAGTGGTTTCCTTTTCCATCCTTCACATGCTGAAAGCCAAAGTCAAAAAAGGTCCTCCTCAACCAAACCAACTAAGCTACCTATTTTGAAAATTCTCTAGCATATGACTATGGGATGTTAATATAAAGAGCAAAACATGCTCCATGATCGTATCTAGTGTGGTAGGAAACTCTCAAGCATGGGAAAATGTTCATGAGCAAGCATCTGATCTTTAACTTTTTAGCTGTTCAGGCGTAAATGTCTTATAAATTGTGGTAGGAACCTCTCTCCATCATTGCCACCTTTTTTCCGCAATGTATAACAGATATTTTAATCCTTAATATGACTATATGAGCAATAAATTTTCTAATGAAGGATTTATTTATAAGAACCAGTTTGAATTTTGACAAGCAAAAGTCACAATTTCTTTGCTTCATGTAGCCGCACACCATTTCTTCATTAATGGTTGAAGCAGTGGTCCACGACCAACTATTAACGCTTGACGTGCTCCCAACTACCTCCAGATCCACACCAGATAAAAATAACTGCAAAAGAAAAATACCCTTCGAAGAATGCATGTAGATGCTGTAACATACAGGGTTTGCTTATCATACAAGGCATAAGCATCTGTCTCTAGGCAGACCACAAGCCAGAACTGCCTGAGCAAAGCATTCAAAGCTTGGCAATTGGAGGGACAAAGAAACATAAGTCAAGACTCCGTTACTTCACCGGTCTAATAACACAAGTTTCAGATTGATTTTATTTGTATAAATGATAAATGCAATGTGAGTGCTATCCGCCGAGAGGATAAGAAAAACTTGAAAGCTGAATTCTATCTTCAAGTTTCAAGTATCAAACTCGTGTATATAAAATTATAGATTAAACTATGATGCCAACAACGGAGAGGTGAATAGAAAGATATCATCAGAGTCCAAGACATAATTTAACGATTACTGTACATCCCCTCCCGTGGTGGCATAAGGGAAAACTCATGGTAGAAAAAGAACAAATTTAGTGAAAAAGAAACGAGGACAACTTATATTCATTGATTTTCATTGAGGAGCTCTTGGTTCGATATCTTTGAGAAGGCCAACAATCTGTTGCATACTTGGCCGCTTGGTAGGAAGATCAGCTGTGCACAGATATCCAATCTTGAGGGCCTCCTCCATTTGGTAATCTGGCCCTGTATCACGAATTTTAGGATCAATCGCTCTTGATCCTTGGTTCTTTCTCACCAATCCTCTAACCCAACTCACTAAAGTTGCTTCTTGCTCCTCTGTATAATCATCTCTGATTGGCTTTTTCCCGGTAATTAGCTCAAACAAAACAACACCAAAGCAGTATACATCAGATTTTGGTGTTGGGGCATCACATTCAGGCTGAGAAAACTCTGGTGGCACATATCCAGGTGATCCACGGGCAATTTCATCCTCAAGACCAGTTCCAAAAATCTTGGCCAATCCAAAATCAGATAATCTTGGCTCCAAATTTAAGTCAAGATAAACACTACTAGCTTTAACATCTCTGTGAATTATTGGAGGTGAGCAGCCATGATGAAGAAATGCCAATGCTCGTGCAGTGCCAAGGGCAATTTTGTGTCGAAATGCCCAGGTTGTTAATAACCCTTCAGAGCCAACATTTTGTATCCCATCGTTGTCTTCTTCCCAGGCATCTGTGCTCCAGTCTTCTATAGCCTGAACACCAAGTGGCAAGTCATGTAGCAAATTCTGCAAGTTCCCGTTCTCCATGTAATCATAAATAGCAATCCTTTGATCCCCAGCCAAGCAATATCCGGTTAACGGAACAAGATTGGGGTGTTTGATTCGACCAAGATACTCGAGCTCTCTTGCAGCTTCTTGGTCTGTCAACGTTGATCCATGAACCAAAACTTTAACAGCTACATGAATTCCACCAGGAAGAAATCCTCTATAAACAGGCCCAAATTTTCCTTCCGCTAGTAGAGTGCCACGATCAAAATTTGAAGTTGCAGACAAGAGGTCTGCAAACGTGATGTTCAGTAGTGGTTTCTCAAATATCACTACCTGGACTGATGTTGCCTGCTTAACATCAGCCACCCATGTGGTTGAATCAGTTTGGAAGGAAAAGGGACCTGAAATATTCTGTTCCTCCTTGTACGAGGGTTGTTTAACTACCCATGTCCTGGACTTCCTTCTGCAACCAAAGGCTAGGAATAGCAACCCAGCAAGCAAGCAGACCATGGAGAAGGTTAAAGCTAAGGCAAGCTTAAACCCCTTATGTCCGTTGGCTCTTCTTTGGAAAAGGATGGGATTTGCAGCAATTGGACAGCTGTTTAATGACCCATAAAAGGCGGTTTTGAAGGTCTCAGGGGAGAACCCTGAAGCACAAAGGGTTAAGTTGTTGTAAGAGAAGTTGTATCTGTCCATCCATGGGAGTTTTTCCAAGATAGAAATAGGAATTTCTCCACTCAAATTGTTGTGTGAAACATCTAATATTTTGAGGCTTTTGTTAGCCAGTGATGGAATTTGGCCAGTAAGATGGTTTGATGAAATATCAAGTGTATGTAAATTAGTCAGTAGTGAAATTTCACCAGGAATATGACCAATGAGGCTGGATTCAGACAAATTGAGATACTTCAAACCCAAAAGCATTTCAATTCTTGGGAATTTCTGTCTAACAAATCTATTGTCTGCAAGATTTAGATGCCTAAGATTCTGAGCTTGACTCAAATTTTGGAAAATTTCTCCACTAAGCTGATTTTCCGACAAGTCTAGATAAACCAAATGAGACCAATTGTAAGTAGAATTGAATTGTACCTGAGAAATGTGACCTTGAAACTGGTTCTTGCTGAGGTCAATCACCTCCAGCTGCCCTTGAAACACACCCATAACTGAACCCTTAAACAAATTCCCGGAAATGTTAAGGCTTGTAAGAGACTTCATTTCCGCAAAATCCGTGTCTCGGCCAGAAATCTCATTTCTGGCAAGGTTTAACGTTTTCAGCTCAGGGAATGCTGCACCAAAACCATCTGGCAAGGAACCATTTAAACGATTTGAAGAGAGATCGAGCAAAACCAAAGACTGGCAACTCAGAATTCCTCTCGGAATGCTCCATTGAAATCCATTTCCATTAAGATTAAGAACCTGCAAATTAACTAAGGAGCTTATAGCCGTAGGAATTTCCCCGGAGAAATTATTGCCAGAAAGATCAATAACTTTAATCAGACCAAAGTTGCCAATATTGTTAGGGAGAGACCCTGAAATCTGGTTGGAGGAGAGATTAAGACTCTTAACTGAGCCTAAACTCCACAAATCTGAAGGCAAAGCGGTGATATTGTTATTGCTAAGATCCAAAGACTGAAGCTGAGTTAGCTTTCCAATGGTGGTATCAGGAATCAAACCAGAGAGGCCTAAACCTGAAGCCTTTAACTCAATAACATTCTCCTTCTTGGCATCACAGTGCACCCCTTCCCATGAACAAACAGAAGCAGAGAAGTTGTAGGACAAGGAAGAGTTTGAGCCCATCTTCTTCAAGAAGTCAGAAACATAGAACTCATCCGTATTGGGTAGTTGACAAGTAAAATGCTTGAAGAAGAGTGATAGAATTAGTACAGAACCAAAGAAACCAAAATCCATTTGAGCCAGAAAGGTCAAAACTTTGAGACAACAAGAAAGAAGAAAGACACTGAAAGGCAACACCTTCAACCACCTCAAGCCTCTATCTCTTCTAAACTTCAAATCACCGGCACCATATCATAACTAGTTCTGAGTCAACCAAAGACAACACTTTTCCAAGTTGTGCACAGTCCATTAAAAGCCAATACCGCCAACAAGAACAACTTTTGAGCGGTTTTCTGGGGTTTCAAATACAAGGTGATTATAGGAGCTCTCGTGATGGCCAGAAAATCCAAAAATAGTGCCTGTAAGAAACCAACAAAATGATTAGTACTCTTGGAAGAATGAATGGTAGCTTTTACAAAAAAAGAACATATTTTTCGAGAATTATGAAGTTTTGGGTGTCTCGGGAGAGATGTGAGCTTACCTTGTCTGGCTTTGCAAGTCTATCAGAGCCAACAAAACAAACAACAACCCAAGTGAAGCACTTTTGTCTCTGTGCAGAGCATAAACAGCTCCATTCCTTTCCCAAGCATAATCTGTCTTAGCAGTAATTTTTTTTTTTTTGTTTTGCCCTGAAGATAATATCACAACTCAATATGTCTCAAGGTAAGGTTCTTTGGAAGGAGAGAGTGAGATAGAGAAGCAGAGACAAGGGTATATTGGGAAGGCAAGATGGCAGTTTGGAGCTGTCAAAAATTGAGCTTCATAAATGAAAGTAGAATTTAATACAATTTATATTATAAAATATAAATTTAGGTTGGTGAATTTATCAGTGATTGTTGGTGGGTATTCAATGATTCTTCATTGAGTGTTGATCATCTTTTCATTTCTTTTTTTTTTTTTCCTTCTTCCCTGATTGACAAGTTTTGGTTTCTTTTCCAACTGATCCACTCCCTTCTTAGGCTTCTTCCCCTTTCTTGTTTGCTGAAAATGGAAAACATCAATGGCTTTCTTTGGGTAAATTTCTTTCTTCACAAAGTAACAAAACTGTTACACTACATTTACCTTGACCAATGGATTGTATTCTCTCTTTTTTCTCCTAGTCAACTTCTGCAGTAGTTTGATTGTGATCAGCCATGCATTATGCCACATTCATGGGGAAATTCAACAGTAAATAACAGTAACTGTGATCAGCCTGTTTATAGATTCTTGTTCACCATATGCAATATTCAACCCTTAATTTATTTTTGTAACATAGTTTTGTTTAATTTGTTCCATTAATGAGCCTTTTTCTTTACATTATTTCTGTAATCCAAGTAAAAAAGAAAGGGCAGATTTAGGTACCATCAAAGATATACTCATAGATTCAATGCAACCTGAGAGAAATAGTGGGCAGTTGCCAGTTGGATTTGTTGACCTTTTAACCTTTTAAAATTCTGACCAAACAACATAATAATAATAATAATAACTTGAATTGATTTAATTGAAAATTATTTTTAATTTAGATAAAATAAATAATAAAAAAAAGAACATAACAAATGGGACCAAACTTAATTGTATATCTCACCCTGGAATCAATAATCTAGGCCATATACAAAGTGGGGCATCTGACTAATAAAACAAGACCATATTTGTCTTATCAAAGACCCTAAATCAACCTTTATAAAAAGATTAAGTCTAAGTTCATCTCATTGTTTCCATTGGGGCTTGCTCCCAATATGGGTTTGATCATTGAGTTGATTTTTTGACCCAACAACTTGCTTATGTACACTTTTTGAGTGCTTGTGGATACAATATGATGCTTACTAGCATTACAATCACAATCATCATCTTCTACTGCAACATGTTCATGTATAGAAATCAAGTTTATATTAGTACGATAATATGATCACGGGTCATTTTTATCTTTTACATTAATACTATATCAATAATATATATGTATAAAAATAATAAATAACGTTTTAATTAATATCAAATACTTAATCGACCTATTTGCTCGAAAAAACAAAAAAAATTTATCGATCGTAATAAAAAATAAAAATTTATTTAAATTTCGTTAAATAATTATAGAATTTTAAAAATATTATGTGAATAGGCAGTATATAAGATCCCTTCTGGAGAGAGAAAAAAGAGAAAGAGGGTTGAGCATGCCAAGATCCGACATGAGAGATAGAAAGGAGAGAGAAGTGGGGGAGGAAGAAGCAGCCTTAATGATTTGCATTGATTGAGGGAAGATGAGTAACAAGAAATCAACCGACCATTAATTAATTTTATAAACCCATACATTAATGTTTTCCCCTGTGACATGCTCATGCCGGCAACCTTATTCTTCAAAACATGTTCCTCCAAATAAACATATAATGTTTTTTTTTTATTCTCCTCCTACTAACATATAAATCATGGTATGAATCTGGGGTCCATTTTTGGAAACTTTTTAGGACAATCAAGTGTGAGAATTCAACTCAAAAACTTTAAAAACAAGTAAAATATTACTTTCCCATTGGCAATAGAATCAGACAGTAATGGATGAAATTTTTGTAACATGCTTTTCCATTTAACATTAAAATTAATTGCTTGAGTGATATCAACAACGTTTCGTGCATGACTTTATTTTTATATTTTTTTTATTAATAAATGATGAAAAATAATATTATTAAGATTTATATTTGATATATTGACGGTGTGGATTAATTTGATAAGAACAAAGATATATTTTTTTCTTTGAATTGGGTTTGACTTTTTCTTTCTTGTTAATGAAATAATCTGAAATTTGGCGATGAAATGATGCAAAATTATTTTAAAAAAAAATGGAAAAAGGGAAATGCAATTATGAAAATAATGTGTACTAGGTAAAGAGGGTGGTGGAGGATGTATGATTATTGCCACCCAAGATTTCAACACAAATTTGCAAGTATGAATGGAGCAAGGGTCTGGTAACAATCATGTCAGAGAATAAGAACGTGTGATAATGATGATAATACTACTACTTAATCATTACTAACACTCAAAGGAAATGACTAACTCTCTTTTACCAATTTTTAGGATTGGGAGGCATATTATATTGGTGAGTGAATGATGGAGATCTTTTTAATGATAAAATTAAGTATAAATAATGATTATCATTATAATCAAATATTACATCTCACGTAAAAATTATTGAACAGTCATATCAATTAACGAATTAAACTGGCATGGACCGAACAATTGGGCCACTTGAACAGGGAATCAAAGCCTGAGTGAACCCCCAGCAAAGAAATATATTATATATGTATAAAGTATATTTTTATTTCTTTTCTTTTTTGAAAAATATACAAAACATGAATAGCCCGAACAGATAATACACGAAACACGAATAACTTGATAATTATATCTTTAAACAAAAACTTAGAGGCATGCACAATGTCATGTCATATATTTGTAGCTTTTAAGAGAACTGATCTTAAAATTATAAGTAGTGTTTTCATTTTTACCTTTGCTAGACATTTGGGATTTCTCCCATATTCAAATGGGGTTATAAATGAAAGAGAAAAAAGAAAAAAGAATTCTCGATATATTGAATAATAAGTGGCACCACAAGTTCATTATTGCTAGCATGGTAAACAGGTTAATACATTGATACATGTCTCTCTTTCCCAAATGAAGATATTTCAGAAAGGACAAAAGATAAAAAAAATTAAAAATAAATCAGAATTTTTGGGATGATTTTTTTTTTTTCTTTCTCCACTTCAAACACTCTCCTGGTTACAATTACTACATAGAATATAACTGCAATCAGACAGGTCAAAATTGCTCCAAAGTGAGATGGATATCACTTCATATCCTTAATGGTCGGTTTCCAGAGCTAAGACGGTCAAACTTAGCCTTCTTTACCTGTGTTTTCTTGGTGGCAACTTGCTGGAAAAGATTTGGACCTCCAAAGTGCTGCTTATTGTGCCTTATCTTCTTCCTCTTACCCCGATCATATTCTTCATCCCTGTAAGAATTAAAAAGCAGGGCATTATGAGATTAAAACCTTTAAACCAGGCAAAGCTATTCACATACACTCTATGTGAGGAAATCAAAAGTGTGTTCTGTTCCAAAAATTGGCAACATCGGCAGCTAAAGATGATATTGCGACCAAAGGAGGAAAAAGAAAGAATGCATCTTTGTTTACTCACCATTCATCCAGAACGTAACCGATTTTGACACTTTCCAGACCACTTGCTTCTATGGTCTGAGAGGATGAGTTAATATCCACATCATCCCATCTTGCAACTGCATTGAGCAAAACAGGCCAAAGAATAACTCAGCTAGTCAGAGAAAAAAAATAACAGCAGGAGTGCAGATGATGCAAAACAAATGTGTTCCAAAAGAAATGCAAAACAAAACAAATGAATTTCAAAAGCATGAAACAAAGGAAAGAGAGCATAAAAGATTTAAATTCAGATGATGGACACTTGAGACAAATGAATTTCAAAAGCATAAGGCAAAATAGGAGCTGGAATAGATATTTTAGATAAGTACACACCAGTTGTCTCCCCCAGACTTTGGGTAAGCACATGCGGAGATGCAACCATTTTGCTATCTTTCAAAGAATCAGCTTCCCTAGAGTTACGCCAGTTTGCTTCTGAGACTGAGCCAGAACTCCTTTCTGCCTGTTGATCAGTTGCAAGAACGGTACCGCTCTGATAAATCCTCTCTTTAAATTCTCCATCTATAGTATTGACGAAGGAACTGGCACTATTGCTAACATTTTTCATATCAATATCATTGGCTGCCTTTTTCCTCCCACGATAAATCAAACCTAAAGTGATTGTGCTGGATTTCTCAGATGTAGATGGCCCCAGATCTTCAGGAAACAAATCCTCATCCGACAAAATTGTTTTACCAAGAACATGGGCGTTTAATGTGCGTTTCTTGCTCCTTTTATGTTTCTTCTTGCTGCGCATGTGTAGGGATGGCCTGAAAATTTTAAATCTTAGGCCAATATGCATGTTTTTACGCCGAAGCTTCAGATGCTTCTTCTTTGAATTTCTACAGGGTGCATAATCAAGAGCTCCCTTCTTCAAACATCCATTTGGCATGCTCCAAGGGGATTCGAAAATAATATTTTGTCTACCATCATCTCCCCTCTTGTTCAGTGACTTATCACTGGTACTGTTGTTGGAAGCATCTTCAACCTAAAAATGAAATGGGAATAAAATCAAAATCCAATGTATAAGTATTATTACAAGTGTTAGATGTGGAATATGATATATACAATCACCTGACTACTCTCACAGTTTGGCTTATTTGGAGATCCAATGGGGTCAACATTCTTAGATGTCTCATCAGTAGTACTCATAGATGGAGCTTCACCAGGAACTTTCTTCACTGCTTTATTAATACAATCTTCTAACGTAACAGTACTTGAAACCTCAATGTTTGAAGAAAGATTAATCTGGAGGCATAAAACAATTTACAAATTAAAAACAGGTGCAAAAGCCACCCATTTAGGAAAAGAAGACAGAAACTTGTGTAGGGAAAGAAACATGCATTTACCTTCTGCGATGGCTCTCTAGTCGCAAGCTTATCAGTGGCCAAGTTCTGGGGACCACCACAGTTGGGTGACATGGTCATAGGGACTCCAAAATCTCTTTTAGAATTTCCCCTCTCATTGCAGTCACTATCTTTGGCACCGATAGTAACAGTTGAATTTTCAATATTAGAACTGTCAACATTGTCAACTACAGAATGCGCTGATAGTTGCAAATTTTCACCATGAATAGGGTTTGAAACAGTTGCTTGTGACTGATCCTTCAATAATGACCCATTGGAAGAGGGAAAAACAGACTCCTTTTTAAGCACTGAGCTTTCTGCCATTAGGTGCACATTGTTTCGCTGAGATGGCACTTGCTTCATGCTTGTGTCCTTTGATAAGCCACCATTAACATTATCCTTTTTATTCATAATAGCAGAATTGCCTGCAGCACATAACTTATTCTCAACTGAACCAGTGTGCACCTCGTCCTTAAGATTTTGATTAAACACAGACTTTCCATTCACATTTGCCTTTGAGTTATCTCTCTGAAGAATATCAACAGGTTTCCTTGGAGCAATATTTCTTCTGTCACGAACATAAAATAACATGTAAGCCTTCTGCTCCAAAACAGTCCTCTCACTGACCTGGAAAACCTGTTGCATTATGTTTGGAAACACATTAGAAGGTTCATTCTGAGATCCATAATAATGCATCCAGAAGGATCTTTCAGATAATTATATAAGAAAAGGAGACAGTTCCTATCCCCACCCTTAATCTCTCTTCATTCCATTACATGTGATGGAACAAATATGCTTATCAATATATAAAGTAGTCCTCAATTTCCAATAATGAACATCTCTCATGGATTGCAAAAATAGCACGATAAGCCACATTTTTCAAAGATAACAATATAGGTTCAGAATCTTGATCCTTTCCCCTTTATTTGAGGAAATTGAAGAAAGAGGAGGCTCTTCCTAGTAAGTAGGGAATAATATCCTCTCACTGATCCACTCTACTAGCATTCTAATAGCTAGAAAAAATCTAAGGACAAAGTTGTTTCAAGTACCCTGTTGTCATCAAGGGAGTACCACATGCCACTTGATGTGCGAACAAAACAGTAGTAGTGGCCAGAATGAGTGCTCCATCCACAATGAACCAGAACGCCATAAAGAGTGTACTTCAAATCTCCTTCCTGCCAAGTCCAATAAACTTAACATTTCAATTAGCTATATAAAGCATGATGTCAAAGTAATTGGCAAGATATATTACAAGCATAGTTTCCCCACAGCAGAATGCAGCACATATTGCATTCAGGATGCAAAAATCTAACAGAATAAATATCAAATGAACAGTAAACTTCTTCCTAAGATCACTGCCCCTAAAAAGTCATAAGAGAAAAAACACTTATTTGACATTGCATTATTCTTTTGAAACTACTTTATGCGTGTCTCACCAAATGGCTTCGATAACCTACAAACTCAATGACTTGAGATAAGTTACAGTGTGCAACAGAAGTTCACTCACATTGGGACCACTGACAAAAGGCTTCATGTCTAAGGTTGGACCAAATTCAACTTTCCGGTCAATCTTTTGCCCAAAATCATGTGCACGAAATCTCTTTAGATGGATGGTGAGTACATGAGGTGCCTTGTAAACTGTGAGCTGTTTTATTGCCCTAACTTTATGCTTGCAGTGTTGGCATTGATACTGCTTCTCCCCTCCATCCAAAAGCTCCGCAGCAGTGAAGTTTTTAAGTGCTTTAAGCAAGGAATCGGCCTTAGCTATTTCAAGACTTAAATCTAGGAAGGGATCAAATGTATTGGAGCAGTAAGCACACTGCATGCATTTCACCTGAAGATGTAACAAGAAACCATTGAATAATGTAAAGGAGCATCAATTTAAAAGAAGCTTAACCAGCAACTTGAACATATATATTAAGTGCTTTAATTTCCCTTGCTTAATTGCAACACATACAGAAACTGTCAAAATCTAGCAAAAACTGTTTAAATTTGGTCATATCATAATCCAGCAAGAAATATTTTACCTGACTACGAAGGCGACCACCAAAGATCTTGTGCACCAAACTCTTCTCATAAGCACTAGGAGATTCACTTGGTACTCCTGAAGGTAAGCAGCACTTGTGCATGGATTCCAGTAGGTGTACCATGTACTCATGCGCATCCTCCTGTCGAGAATTGCGGAAGTTTCGAGATATGCCTAAGCATGAGTTCAAGAATAACAAGTTCTAGGAAAGTAAAGAGCAGAATGCCTTAATCGGGGGAAAGTCATTAATTAGCTACCAATTTTAATATTAATTGAGGTTTAATTGGTGGCTGTAATATAATAAGTCCGTCAAATGAATTTCAGGAACTTATAGCCAACAGAAGTGTCTTGACTAATCTCCATTGGCTACGGATTAATAAGGAAATATCTCATGCATGATGCACAAAAAGGATACATCGTAGGTTTGAGACCAGATCATTTGGAGCCAATATTCTCCCAGTTGATTGAAGAGCACGGCTAACATGTTTCTGGATAGCACATAAGGCACAAAATCCAGCAATGCGGCCTTCACAAACCAATCGAAACATGGACATCGGAGATGAAAAATAAGAACATAACATGTAAAGCTAGCCTTGTACGTATAGCCAAAGCATAACATACATTGAAGCACATAAATGAATAAGCACATAGCAAAAGCAGAATAGAGAACATAGTTTCACTCACAAGAATTTTGATGCTTGCCACTTTGTAGGTAAGCTGCTAAAGGCTCTGTGTATGTCAGGCATTGCAATACCGAATTTAGAAAACAAGTGTTTCCAAGATTCTCCAAACCAGCACCCTGTAAATTATTCAAGTGGCTAATTGTAAAATCCACCAATTGGAAACAAGCAAATACTTTGATGAAGAGAAAGAGCCACAGAAATCTCCAAAAACCGCATTTGACAAAGGACTCCATGTAAACAAAATAGGTATAAAAGCAAGCTCAAGGAAGTAACCCAATTTAACCATTCATGAAAAACATCCATGACAAATTAAGAAACTGAAAGCACGCGCAGAAAAAGAATAGAATTTCACATAAAATCATACTATGAAGCAAAACGTAAACACCACTAAGCTAAAACTAAACCTAACACATAATTTGAGAGAAAGGAAACAAATAGAAAAGAACCCATCAATAAATAACTAAAAGGATCAAAAGAAAAAGCTTACGATTTTACGAAAAGTAATCCTCAAACTGAGAACTGGATCCAACCCATTCTCCCACATATCCGACCCATCAGCCTTCCTTCCTGCAACACCCGCTTGACCAGACCCCATCCCGGTCGCCCGCTTCGGATCCGGCCCGGGGTTTAGCGTCTCGATTCTAAAATCCCCACCGATGCAACTTTTAAACCCATTGAAGGGCTTCCTTGCTGGATGGAACTCAATCTTTCCTTTAAAGAGCTGACCACCACTAGAAGAAGTAGAACCCTGTGTCCCCTTTCCAAGATCAAAACGTTCTTCTTTCTCTGTTTCCGTGGTCAATTCTGAGCTACTTATCATTCTTGATTCCATTACTCAAAACAAAAAATCAGGTAAAATATTCCGTACCTTTTAATTTCAAAATCTGGAGAGGAGTTTTTCAGTTGAAGAAAAAAAAAAAAAAGCAGAGGCTTTTCGGGCTTCTGCGCAAGAGGAAGAGAAAAAGGGAGAGGAAGCTCACTATTAAACCCTACTGCAAAGACTCCAGAATAAAAAATTACTAAATTATTTAATTAGTATTGATTTAAATACGTTGGGATGCGATGCACCTGATTATTGCTTAAGGGCAACGCGTTAAATTTAACCATGGCCAGTGCATCGCAAAACGCAGTGCTTAAAGCCAATGGCAAGCCGACACGACATGGTAAAGGCATGTTTCATAGGATGTTCCAAAATTTACCGTGTTGTGTGGAGTTCGGGATCGGTTGGTCTGAACCTTACAAAGATTGTACACGTGGCTATTTGTGGTTAGTGGTAGGAGAAAGATATGCCCACTTTTTGATCATGGACGGCCAGAATGTGAAGACGATGCTTTTTAAATCATTTCAAGGCGCATTGACTTCTGCCCACTTTATGGAATTTGTGTTAATTAAATTGAAATACCACTATTTTTGAAGCAAGATTTCTATCTGATGTAGTATTAATTATATCTTATCAATTAAATGTTATTATCTGATTAAATAAATAAATTAACTACAAAAATTCATTCTTAACTTGGATTGCAGACTGCAACTCGCATATATCAAAATCATTAATAATTACTAATTATCAATATAATGTTATTTGTAATTATACAGGTATTATGTTGCACAAGTTTGATGTTTATATGTCAACCGAAATCTTATTCTTAGACCTTATATAGATCACTCCTCAAATATTCATAATTTTAATTCTTACTATTTAGTAAAAGAATCCTTTATAATAGTAGTAAAAATTAAAAGATATTATAACAAAGGAAACAATGCATTATAAAGTTTGATAAAAAGATTTTTTATTATTTTCACTCAATAAGTAATATTTAAAAAATATTATTATTATATATTAAAATTAAGTGTGTATGTCAATTCACTCTTTAAAACACAATTTATACTATTTTGTGAAGTGTAAAGGGTGAATGTACTAACAAATCACTAGCTTTTGAAAGAGCGGTGCATCGTCGCTAATCGTTTACTACCACTCTTACTTGTAGGGGTGTGTGAATGTAAATCAAATCGAATTGAATTGAGTTTAATTTTTATAATTTGATTTTTTAAATAATTTGATTAGGATAATTAGATTATTATATTAATTAGGTTCGATTTTGATTAAAAAATTTTCTAATCGAACTAGCTAAATTTGAATGAAAGTATAATAAGATTTTCGTATGAAAAATAAATCATAAATTATTTATTGTTATTTGTATTCATATTTTTTAATTATTTGTTGTTTATATGAATATTCATATTATTTATTTTAATTATTTATTATTATTTATAATATTTTTATAATATTAATTTATAAAAAAATACAACATAAATAAATATATATAAAAAAATTCTCAAATTCAATTGTCGAAAACTGAATTAAATTAATCGAATTAATTCAATTTCGATTAATTTAATTATTTGTGAAATTCGATTTAATTTAAATTATTTTTAAATATAAATTCGATTAAATCGAACCCTACTTACTCGTAGGCCGACAAGCACAGACAATCCTACGTGTTCCGCATGAGACACATTACTTCAGCACAGAATTTAAGATCAGCTGTACGAGAGTATACGTGTTTCTCGGGCTCAAAAGCGTGGAGATCCAATAGATTCTGTCTGGGCCCCATGGACTAGATCAAACCAAAGATAACGTTTTATCTTCCGGCCCAAACTCATACTCTTGGGCTTGAACCTGTCCGGTTTGTACACTTGGGCTCAAACGAAGAACAGAGGCTTGGCATATATTTGGTCAAGGAATGTTTGGCAAGTAAATTACATATTACCTATGCCATCATTTTATGGTGAAAATTTTAAGCATGGCCTTAGATTCATGCTTCGCTGATGAATTTTTAGTCTTCATAATGCTTTTTTAAGTAAAAAAAAATTATACATCAATCAATGAGTCAAATATTCAAGTGTCATTTTTATTGCTAAGTTATTTATTTTATTATTAAAATTTAAAGTTTAAGATTTAAAAATCAAAAGATTTTTAGTTGATGATTTAAGATTAAATATGTGACGTAAAATTATAAAATAATATATCAATTGAGGCATCAAGTAGGAATAAAAGATTTTTATAAATTATTTATTTTTATCATTGAAATTTAAAATTTAGAGTTTATAAATCAAAGATTTGTTATTGATAATAACGCAAGATCGGACAGGTGAGGCAAATATAGGAAAAGAACATCGGACGAGGAGCACCGATTGAGACAGCAGATATTATCCAATCATAAAAAATTTCTCTCCAGGTGACCCCTCAACAGGGCCCGTGTTGAGAGGTGCGGGTCACTGAATGGGCTACTGACTTGGGCATGTGAACGACTGCTTTTCCTTGGACCAAAATTGGGCCCTAGAAACCATTGTTGCTTCAGCACAAAGTCTGAATTCTGAAACATGCATGCAACACATTGTGTCTTCTTCCCCCCACTTTTTCTTTTTCTGGTCAGGTTGATCTATCTGCTTGCATTTATTCTTCATCATAAGTAAAAATTAAAGAAAAAAAGAAAAAAAACCCAAGTTGACTTGTTAAAGGAAGTGCTGTTTGCATTTATGAGGAACATAGCTTGATAAAGCAAGCATGCTTGACAAGACCAGAACCAGAACCTTTCCCCACATTTGTAACTAACCCACCCTCAAGTCTAGTCTTCATGCTTCTATTGGACTAGGTTGCCAACCTTCTTCTTTCTTTTTCTTTTTTCCGTAAATATTTGATCGAATGTGTCAACTGATTCAGTTTATGTTTATGGAGTTGGTTAACAGGAAAACAACATACCAGATGTTTGATTGGTATAAACAGTTTTCTCATTTAGTTAAGCAGACCTGAAAGTGGTCATGGTTGTTCAGCAAAGTCTCTGCACCACTTTGTCTCATCAAAGCAAATGGGATGTTTGGGTTAGGTTCAAGCTATGTATATCCCTTCTGGCTTCTAGGCTGCTACATTCTTTAGCCTGATTAAGGTGGGCTAACCACCACATTATCTCCTCATCATACTCATGATGTGACATCGAGGCCATCATCAGTGATTAATCTAACCAAGTATTTTTATAGGTAAAATTTAAATGAGTTTGTACCTACTGATGCAAAATTCCTGAACCCATTTTGGAAGAATGCTAGAAAGTTAACTGAAAGGAAGAAAGCAATGTGGGAAGTTTCAGGGGGAGGAAACTGGCATGAAGATTTGGCCTTTGTGAAATTTTCCCAATACAGCCAAAAGTAAGGTAACAATATTTTGTAGTGATTTGGTGGTTGCTTCCAATGACTAAACGAAGGAGCAGACATAGGAATCAGACAGAGCAGAAAGTGGAAACGAACGAACAAGGAGAGAACTAGAGACAAAGAACATAATGATCCCCAAGTTCTCTTTGATCTTAAGGTAGCTTCTATTGTAATAATGATATATATGAGTAAGCTTAGATCTAATTGATTATCTTTTGACAGAAGCTTGGAAGCTGTCATCACCATCATTATAGAAATCTTCCTACGCATATCTTTTTACTGTTTGTTATGCTGTCATTTCCCAATAATTTATAGACAGGAATCAAACATAGAAGACAAGAAGATGATCATCAGCTATTGAAGTTGCTTAACATGGACTGAAGATTGGCATCAATCACGATGCAAAATTCAGGACTTGGCCATCTATATTTACTTCATCTGTCAATCTAGCTATGTGCTATAAATGCTTAACAAATAAAAGGAACACATATGTATATAGTTTGATGGGGGAGCCTTAAAGAATAAGGGTTCAACTTAATTATAAAGATGATCTCTCCTCCCCAAAACCACCACTCCGCCCCACAAGAAAGAAAGGGTTCAAATTCAATTGAAGGAATCTTCTAATTGTTAGGAAAAAAGGGGGTAAAACTGAAAGTTCTTGGCCCACAGTTTATCAAACCTATGAATGAGGGGGATTGTAGAATGCTTCCAACTTTCAGGAGAGTGCCTTGGAAGCATGGAAAATGAACACAGAAGCAGTAAATTAAGGAATGCCACCTAGTTGTTTCTTAGTAATTGCAGCAGAAGCCGACCTGCCATGATGTGCCGTCCATGACCCGCAAACAAAGCAATCACACAAAAACAGGGTGTGCTTAGATCAAGAACAAACAGGGGAAGACAAGAGTGATGGATTAAAGAAGTGTAAAAAGTGAAATTGAGTTGGAGGATATAGTTGTTAATTTTCCATGTGTAAATGGTGGCTTACATCACATATACTTATCCCAATGGCACAAGCTTATCATCATAGATTTGATTCTACAAATGCTAAACGACAAGAACCCTTAGTAAAAGTATGATTTGAAGTGTTGAATAAGGGAGGATTTTAAACACTCCCCAAGTCTCAATTTGCGTGTCAATTTGGTTTATTAATCATATCCCAGTATGAGGCTCAAAATCAAATAATGGTGATAATAATAGAAAAAAAATGGGGAAAATTGGAGAAAAAGAGAGAGTAAGACACCCCACAAGACGCGGTCTCTTTTAGGCTAAATACTTTAAAAATTGCTGACTTCATTGACAATTTCACTTGAGGCCTTGAATTTCCCAACAGAATTACCTTCTATCACGGTATGTATCTACCGTTTGATTGTTGGAGAGTCCATCTGATTTGATATTTTTGAGCCATCGACGGCGGGAAGCAAAAGCAACAAGGGCACCCCACTAGAGCCTACTTGATCTGCATAAAGCACAACCATTGCCCGGACCAATGGAAAGACTCAGAGAGGCAAGGGACAGACGTGGAAGAAGAGAGAGAAAAACATGGAGAAAGCAATGTGAGAGAGAAAAGTCACAAGCAAAAAAAAAAAAAGGTCCGAGTCAATTTATTTGAAAATTCAGACGCTCCAATTCTTCAATTCTACTTCACCAAATTCCACGAAATTTAAAACCCGGCTTTAAAAACCTTTTCTTTCCAATACCCAGATCTAAATTTTCCTCAATTTGATTCAATTTCTCTCATTTAATTCATTTCCCCTGTTTCTGTTCGAGCAGAGCATCTCCTCTTGTTAATCACTGTTCGAGTTGAGCTTTTTCTTCATCTTTCAATTCCTATTGCTTCGTGATTAGCCTCTCCTATCGTTGGTTCTTCTTTTGATCTTAAATTATCTTAGTTTTAGAAAATTCTCCAAAATTTGAGGAAAATTATCTCATTTTTCCCTCCCCTGAAATCCTCTGCCTTGTCCCCTTCCAAACGCGCAATTCTCAGACCAAAATCTCAAACTTTCCTGTGCTTGTCAATCTGGGATTCTTAAAATTTTGACAAAAATCCAATCATGGGAATCCAAAAAGACATAGTCAAATTCAATGTAGGAGGCAGAATCTTTCAAACGACAGCTACAACACTCGCAAACGCAGGCAGAAATTCGTTTTTCGGTGCGTTATTTGACGACAATTGGAACTTACAACAACAACAGCCAAACAATCGTCAAGAATTCTTCATCGATCGAAACCCTGACTGTTTCGCTATCCTCCTTGATCTTCTCCGCACAGGCGATCTCTACATTCCTTCAAATGTCCCCGAAAGGCTTCTTTACAAGGAAGCCACGTTTTATGGCTTAATTGACCATGTTCGTTCGGCCAAATGGGGTCCCTTTGATGGTAACAGGTTAAAGCTGTCTAAGTCAGTAACAGGGCGAGCCCCAGGGGATGGAACAGCCATCCGAGCTGGTCCTGATGGCGGCTGCTGTGTGGCTCATGGTAGCATGGTTCATGTTTTTGATTGGATGTTAGAAGAACACCCGCCAATCAATCTTGATTACCAGAGAGTCAACGACATTGGTTGGGTCAACCCTGAGAATGTTTTGATAAGTGCTTGTGAAAGGTTAGGGAGAGGAGATGGTGGGATGGGTTTGTTTAGTTCATCTACTGGAGATTTGAGATATAAGTTTAATGTTGTTCATGATAATCAAGTTAAGAGTTACACTGCTGGGGCTTTGAGTTTTAGTCCTGATTATAAGATTTTTGCTAGTTGTAAAGGGAGGAGCAATGAATATGGGATTGGGGTTTGGGACCAAGTTACTGGTAAACAGATTGACTTTTTTTATGAGAGTCCTGGCTGGTCTCTTGGTGATGCTGATAAACTACAATGGTTGAATGGGAGTAACTGTTTGTTAGTTGCTACCTTGTTTCCTAGAAAGGATAACTGTTATATTAGTTTGCTTGATTTTAGAGAGAAGAGAATGGTCTGGTCTTGGTCTGATATTGGTGCTCCTTTAACCGTTGATGAGAAGAGAGTGAGAGATGCTATTGCAATGGAGGAATGCAACTCTGTTTGCGTAGTGAACGAGTATGAGGATTTGGGGTTCATGGATTTGAGGATCAGCGGAGGAAGTGTGAGGTGGAGTTCCAGAAGTAAATTGATGAAGGGGAAGATGCCGGATGAGCCCTGCTATCCCAAATTGGCATTGCATAATGGGCAGTTGTTTTCGTCAATGAATGATTGCATTTCTGTGTTCTGTGGTCCTGATTGGGTGTTAACATCAAGGCTTCGAAGAAGTTATGGGGGCTCAATCTGTGATTTTTCGATTGGTGGTGATCGGCTCTTTGCACTTCACAGTGAGGAAAATGTGTTTGACATATGGGAAACTCCACCACCGCCGGTCATATGATTCAGGTCATGGTTTGATTACTGTAGCAGTGTTTCTTCCGTTTTCCATTTTTAGGTAGCAGAACATAGAGGATGAACTTACAATTATAACAAATATCATAGGCTTAGGCAAAGATTACAGAGTGATAGTTGAAGTCATGTTTGTACAGAGTTTTGCTTCCTATTTCAAAGAAATGAAAATTGATTGCTAAACTACCAGTACCAGATATTGTAGAAAGCTAGAAGTTCTAGAGATTGTAAAGTGTTTGCTCATCATTACAGAGGAATGAAGTTGATAGCTCAACAATCATAAGTTAAAATTTCTCTTCCTGCTTAGAGATACATCAGCGATAATCTTTAGAACTGTTCATATTTTTCCTGTTTTTGAACTGACAAAGAGTAAGCTCCCTAAGATTTTCTCCTTTTTCTGTTCGGACAGACCTTTATCTTTTCCTCTTTGGACCCCTAGTCCTCATCAAAGTCCCCTCGCAATGTTTTTTAATGAATCTCACAGTCACAGGTCTAACGTTT
Organism: Theobroma cacao; assembly: GCF_053813885.1. NCBI lineage: Eukaryota > Viridiplantae > Streptophyta > Magnoliopsida > Malvales > Malvaceae > Theobroma > Theobroma cacao. Next base: position 1,606,167 of record NC_142647.1, read on the forward strand.
GTGTTTTGTGTGCTCTTTACATGTGGGCAGTGGCACCTGCTTTACAATCTTCACAGGTATAAACATTTGACAGAATTATGGAGTGTCGGCTTTGCCTAAAGTTTGGTAAGTGGCTAACAACTTTAGTTTCAGATGAGTTTCGATTCCATACAATCCTAAATCTACTTTGAATCTCCAAGGGGGCTTTTGTCAGGTACATCAAATCTACTAATGATAACCCCTATCACAACAAACTCTGTTTCCTACCTTGCTTTTAGTAGTCTTTGGTTCATTCATGAACCAAACTCCACCAGTTCTTTTTAAGTTTCAGACTCTATTTTTGCTCAGTCCTGAGATACTGATTCAACTGGATCTCCACCGTTGATGAATGCTAATCTCCTAAAGATGGAATAGATCCCAACCCAAACCCCACCAAGGGAAATATAATATGTCTCTTGTCTCTGTTACATAATGATAAAATATTGTAACTGAGATTAGGTTTGGCAATTAGTTTAACACTTAAGCTCAAGTGTCAGGAACATATTTATATAAGAAGATACCCTGGATGAAAATCATTGTCAGCCATAACGATTACTGGTGCCAACCAATGTCATCCTGATCGTTGGGTGTTTTTCCATGTTAAATTTTATAAGCAAAGTACTGACATGTTGTGTCAGTCTTAACCATAAAATGAGAAAACAATTTGCAGCAAAGATGCTGTGAGGTTGCAGTATCAGGTTCAGCTAATGAGCAACCCTCTTTCACCATGACAAGTTGCCATATACAAGATCTAACATTGGCAGCAAGAAAGCAACAAAAACTTTCCCGGAAACTTCATCTATAATACTTTCTTCTATTAAATAGGAAATGTTAAAAATGAATGACTCAACATAGGAATGAACAGTTGTGTAACTGGAAAAGCATACCTAATTTGACCTCAAAAAGAGGAGGCTAACGGATAAGGAAGAACCAAAAAGCAATGGACCCCGAGGTTTTGAAAAAAATCAAGCATAATCAGGCATTACTCTTTTGAGAAATGTAATTGGTGAAGATTCTTGAGGGGCAAGTTCGTCAAAAGCAATGTAATTTTGCTCCTTATGGTAAACATGGCAGACTGTCATTATTGTCTTCATCAGACGCCAATTCCATGTAGCCTCATTCAGATACTGTCATCAACATGCAAAGAGAACCTCCATTAGCATCTTCTGGGAGAGTTAGTACATGACCATAATCTTGTTCTACATTGCTTTAGCTAATTCTTTACTTACACCCTTCACCTATTTTTTGAAGATTTTTTCTTTTTTTTTTTCTGGTGATAATTACATCAAATTTTCAATTGTAGAAAAAGTAATTTCTGATCTAACATCAAGAAGAAAAGGGCTGGGTGATGAACTAAGTATATATATAAAAAACACTGCTTGTCATACCGGTCCCCAGTTCTCTTGAATAGACTTATGGGCTGCTCGTAGATTATAGCTTGGTATCCTTGAAGAAACATGATGGGGAATGTGGACATTGATATCATGGCAGAGGATCTCAATCCTGTCAAATATATAAAAAATTCGGATCCAAGAAGAGGTAATAAACAGGATTTTGAATAAGAGAAGAGGGAGGAGGCCTTCCATAAATATGATGTCTGATAAAGCTAATTCTACCATCTAGTTTAGTCAGCTTCAGCGACACATGATGGCTAGTCAAATAAAGGTCAATAGTAGAGTATATTAGGAGCAGTATTATATTTACCAACGAGGGTAATCACAATGCACTGTTCCATTCAGCTGAGCCTGAGCTGCATTCCATTCATCTGAAGATTTGAAGGGTATATGAGGAGCAGTGTGATGCACCATTGTGAAAGTACTCATCTGTCCATTTTAAGAAACCAAAATTGCTGTAATTGAAAACAGACATTATCTAAAGAACTATTACAAATAGGTCAGACAAAAGAGGGAAATTGGGAAAAAAGCCCTGGATGTGGAAGATAGAAATGTGCATGCCATTTATCATGTAATTAACCATAAAGAAATCACGCCTAATGAGCTCTCGATTTGGCTTCAGTATAACAAAGAAGCAAAAGCTCACTGCTCTTGCATGATTGAAACACACAACCATGAAGAGAATATTATTAGTAATTTACGAGAAATAGTAAACAAAATTATAAAAGACACCCACTTCAGGCAGCAGCTTTTAAGCATTAATTTGGCCAAATATTTGACCAAAAGAGATAAGATTGGCTTTCCACATGATAACATCACCTTATAAGTTAAATATAAGGTTTAAAAAACTGATATAGAGTTTTACCAAATATCAAATCTTATCCAACAATATTTGCCTGTTTAAGATGTTTAAACTCATAAAATATGAGACCAGAAAGTAGCATTACCCAAAAGTGATAGCCCAGCCACGGCATTAGCCAAAACTTAATCCATCCTATGATTCCTGTCTTGTAGATGATCAACGGCCATCCAATTGCCATAAATGCAAAAACACAAGCCAAACTGGTCTTCACCCTTTTGACTTCGTTTGGTCTGAACTTGTTCAAATCAAAGTGCCAGATCAACCTACACATCAAATATGCAGATGTCTCATTAAGAAGATGAAAATAGTGGAAGTGAAATGTGCTAACTCATTAAAAAGAAATGTAGGCACTAAGGTTCAAAGGTTAAAATACCAAAGCAACCAACTATTTGCATTACATACCAGTGAGCTATGGACATCCAAGGCCGAAATGGGCCATATCCAAAGATAATTGCCTTGCGTAAAAAAGGAGAAGTCTCAAACTCTTCCTCCCAAACTGGGTGCCAAGCAGTGTCTTCAGATAGCCTACAGATATGAATAACGAACAAAATTTTTTAAGTTAAGAATACAAATAAGAGATGAATAGTTCAGTGGAAGTCAAGAACAAGCATAATTACAATGTATGAAAGAGGAAAAGCAATGGAATTTGATAGAAGTTGAAAGCCACACTAGCCACCTAAGTAACAATCAGTATTAAACAACTTGGGTAGAAATTCAAGTGTTCACACTACATAAGGGTAACAAGATGAAAAAGGTGCTAATCATCCAAAAGGGTAGGGGACTCCTCCCTAAGAAAGAAATCAAGCACATATGCAGCAAAAATTTATTTGCATTTCTGTATTATATATGTTCCTGTGTATAACCAGTGATATCAAATGACAGATTGAAAAGCAACATTCTCCAGTTAATCATTTGAAAGAATCTGACAAAAATTTCAGATCAGTAACTAGGGCACACTCTTTATTCTACGAGGGCTATTTGTTCATTAACGTGGAATATTGAGAGAAGAAAACGTAAGTCTTGCAAAAGAGAGTGGTTTCAAGATGCTGATACATAGTAGGCGCATTCCTCATAATGACATTGAAAACACAATACTAGGACAGTATACTAACAAAACGGGTTCTATTAGAAAGAAAAATGAAACAAAAAAGTATCATACTTACATGTTTGTCTTTGCATGATGCCGATCATGCTTAAACCGCCATGGCTCATATGGGTATATTAGTGGCAGAAAGGCCAGGGTTCCCACAACGTCTTCCAATAATTTGTTTTTGGAGAATGATTTGTGAGCGCAATCATGGCCTATAACAAAAAACTAAAGAAATGGGAGGGGAATAAGAAAACAAAAGAAGTCGGCATTGAAGTATATTGAGTTTGCATTTATAATAAATAAAGGTTAATATTAAAATATAACATGCGGAGACTGTAAAGAAGCTCACCCCAGTTATTGCTGTCCCTGTCCATGCCCAAGCCAAAGGAAGTAGATACCATGGGGCTTTTGAAATCATGAAGATCCCCAATGCATAGGAGGTGACAGATATTAAAACTGATGTCCATGCTTTCACATCATCAATCTCAAACACCTTACAAAAAAAAATTGGGAAGAAAAAAGGAAATGAATAAAGAGATTTATTATTTAAATAATGGCATATATACATTCAAGTTCATAATTTCAATTCCGTTTAAAAACAATAATATTCATGCTTATTTTTTCTTTAGTTCAAAGTATCATGGTATGGTATAAAGAAGTAAAACTTCCTTAAACACCTTGACTCCAGTTTTCCTTGAAATAAAAAAACCTTTTACCATAATTAACAGCTGACATCTGGTTATGAGCACATATCTCCAACCATGAAAGGAGCAATGTCTCAATTGTTAAATAAAGTTAGCTGGTTACACAATCCTGCTTATACAGATGAACATATGGCCTAAAAGTTCGCTCAGCAGTAAGCCCAAAATGGCAAAACATTATACTTTGGACCACATTCAGGGAAAAAGATATAAATAAGCAAGAAGCCATCAGAAAATATACCTTTTTTGGAAGGGTGTCTAGTACATCCTTTAATGTAACATTATCAAGAAGTGGCTCTCCAATTTGCCTGAAGCCATATCTCTCTGCTAACTGTTTTCTGTACTCAGCACTGTCTGCTGAAGATGGTGTTACCGGAACTGCCACAGCTTGAATGACTTTAGTCCTTTTCATGGGAATTAAATCCTTTTTATTACTAATTCCCTTGAGTAGAAGGCTGTCCCACTTCAAATGACAGATACTTGCTAATGGAAAAAAAGGAGAAAGGCATTAAAAAGGTAAAATACTGGTAACAAGAGGATATTACATAGAATGACAGAAAATAGGATGCATACTACACTAAATGCTAATCATACATGTGAGAAGCCTAAAACCTCTGAGGCTGTAGAAGATTTTTAAACATGCAAACTGAAAGGACTGCATCGATTATGAAACCATTAAGCTTAATGGCGTTTAGCTCAAGAAGTATGCTCCTTAATTTATGTCATATCGGAGATAAACTAGTTCTCATAAATCCATGTAGTTTTTGGCAAGACGCTGCACATGGGATATGATAAACTACAAAAAGCTAGCCACTGCTCCACTTGAAGTTGTTTCAATTGAGTGTATTGCCATCCATTGTTTCAAGTAAGGTAAGTTGGTATCTACAAATGATCCAGATAATCTTCTGGTGATTAACTAATTGCTGGTCCCAACATAGAAGGCAGTAGGAGGAGTGATCTGGACAGAATCCATTGAGTGGCTTCTCTGAAGACTTTAAACCTTAAAGCATGTTCTTGCAACCCCCTCCTCACCAACCCACGCCCTACGCCTCGTCTAAATAGGTAACACAAGAAAAGGAACTCTTTTCATATCAGGCCAAAGGCTGTTTGAAGTTTTACTAGCTACAGACAAAGACTTTTATTTACAATAGAGAGCATCTAGATAGTGGTTTCATTGTTGCCAATTTGCTTGATAATGTACCCCATGTCCATTTTTCCAGACTAGTTTATTTTGCAAGCAAATTGCAGTCATTGCATGCGTATGATCCTTGAGACTTGTTCTCATAAAACTTCTATTTGTTTGTTACACTTTAGCTTCAAATTTTCGCAGTGAAAGCTTGATTCTTCTTTTATTTTTATTTTTTGATAATTGGAATCAGATATACTAATAATTTTAATGCAGGTGACTAAGGCACAGCGTCAAAGGTTTTTATATCCAACTCACTTGAAATTGAATTGCCATAGTCAACCGAGAATGCAGCTCATAACAAGTACAACGAAAAACGCTAACTGAAGAAATACATCAAATTAGCAAAACCCAAATCACCAAATGAACCAAAAACCACATTAAGTAGACAATAGCTCGCATCTCTTGAGCTTCATAGAAAAGATTAGAGAGAGAAAGAAAGTTGAATACCTGGAGAAGAATGGGTAGCAATTCTTTGACTCCTAATTGGCCTTTGACAAGGACCCTGAAAATCAAAGCAATAAAGGAACGAAATTTAGAAGTAAAACGTAAAATCAACGAAAGAATAAATTTTTAGACAGACTGAAGGAACAGAACATACCAAGCAAAGGAACATAGAATCTGCAATTTTGCAAGCCATGGGAACAGAAATGCAGAAAGCACCCAGCTTCAGAGCGCACCGTCCTTCCCTTCCCTTCTTAAGAAGGCCTTAAATGAATGTGAAGAGAAGAGGAAGTAAAAGAAGGGAGGAGGGAAATAGATAGGCTTTTTAAGCCCTTTCTAAGGACAAGTTGACAAAGGGACAAAAGAGAGTCTGTGAAAAGACATTGAACCTCTCAAATGTTAAAGACTTGAGAGAAAGGACATAACAATAACAATAACTACCGCAACGTTCACACTTTGTGCTTGTGTGTCTCTTGCTCTCTTACCGCCTCTTTCTGTGGATAGCAATCCACGAGTCGTGCACTGATGGCTACCATTCATGGCTTCTTGGATTTTTTTTCCTTATTTCTTTGTTAATGTAAAATGAGGCTATATATGCCCATGGTTATCTCTTAATTATATTTCCTAAAATGTGTAAAAGAAAAATGAACCATGCTACAATATTTAAACTGCTTGTCTTTCCTTATTCTTATCGGCACTTCTTCAACGAATCAAATAATCTTTAGCAGTACATTTTGTTTTGGTCGATGAAATTAAGGATGCGTGCATCACATGCCATGAAAATGGACATTTTGTCACATTTTCCTACTGCCCAAGTATTTGCACTAGTTTCATACTGCAAGAATGTTCTTCCTCTCGGCCTAACACATTGAATTGAAAGCACGAATTGCGTGATAACTTTGCTCCATTGATAGTCACCCACTGCTTAAAGTATTTCTCAATCCATTTCCTACCCATTGTCATTGAACTCAAGCCATCAAAACGGCAGAAGCGCCCAAGTTGAGGTACTTTGACAAACATTTTCTATTCTATCCTTCATCAGCCAATGAATGAATGAGAGTAACGTCGGTCACTGTTTTGTGTCAAAAAAATTGACCACCGTCCTTGTCTGACCCCATTGAAGGAGCAACCTCGTGGGAGATGAGGTTTGTGAAAACGGAAAAAAGAACATGTGATCCCCAAGAATTGACCAATCCATCGTGGTGTTTAGACGTCAAACATCAAAAGCAATGGCGATCAAAGGTTTACAGGTGTGACAATCAAGAAGTAGCTAATAAGCTTCACAGCCATGGATCGAAGTTCCTTCTTTTAACAAAAAATATATCAAGGCCACTGGTGCTGGAAAATGGCCCCCCCTGCAGGCTGTCTACTGGCAACTGAAATTTTTAACTACATATAAGAGGAAACTGGTCTAACAGCTACTAGTGTTTTGATTGCAGGCTACCATGGAATAGTTATTCCTATAAACATTTTGGTAGAACCTGAGAAGAAATTTCCTGTGCCACTGCTTTGGCATAACATAAAATAATGATAAAATTATTGAATGCTTAAAGTAATGATAAATTTATTTTAAACCATAAAATAGTTAATAAATGGTTTGATGCGTTTGCTACCCTGTGCAATGATGATTTACTTAGGTAGAGCTCCAAATCTAAAGTTCAGTTTGGGGGAATTTATTTACTGTGATGGGACTTTGTATGCAGATCCATCGTGATTTGATCTCCTACTTGTTGAGTTGGGCGGCCCTCTAAGCCTCACAAGGTTGCAACTATCATGTCCTGTAGGCCATGATCGTCCCTTGGGTCTCAAGGATTGTATAGGAAGGAGAAAGGAAGAGAAACTTTCCTTTGTTGGGTTTTCTAGAGCCCCAACAAGTTTTACATATATAAAAACAGAAAAAAGAAAAACGAGAAATAACTTTTTTTATAATAATATTTTAAAAATAATTATTAAAATAAATTAAATTATTTTTAATTATATTCAATTATGACTTGATAAAAATATTTTAAAAATATTTTAAATAAATTAAACTATTCATCACAATTTTTTTTAATTTGTGTCTCTGATTTCTCTCTTTCACCATCCCATTCTCTCAGATTTTATTGATTTCTCTATTCAATATTTATCTATTATATTTTCGATTTCTCTCTCATGCGTTTTTAAATTTTTCTTTCTTGCAATTTTAAGACACTAAGCAAATGGATTCATCACAATTATTCTCAATTTGTGCCTCTGATTTCTCTCTCACCATCCCACTCTCTCAAATTTTATCGATTTCTCTCTTCAGTATTTATTTGCTATGCTTCTGACTTTTCTCTCATGAGTTTTCAGATTTTTCTTTCTTACGCTTTCAAGATACCAAACAATGATTTTGATGTACTTGAGTGAGTAGTTATTTGGAAAATTTGATTTTTAGATATTTTGGATAAAATTAAAACGGTAAAACTGATTGCAAATGTTTGAAATAACTTTTAATTGAATCCATTCGAGACTTAAATACTAATAAACTCAAAATTTTGAAATTTATAAATTTAAGTTTTCAGAGAATTTTTTTTTTATTTTTAGTCGAAATAGGTATTTTAGATAAAAATTTATATTTTAATTTATAAAAATATGTTAGAAATACTTTAATCGATGTCAAATTGTCAAAAGAACAAAAAGATATAAAGAGAGTTGAGAGAAAAAAACAAAAAGATATAAAAGAGTTATTAGGTTTTGAAGTTTTAGTTCGTAAGTAATAATAATATTTTAAACATTAAAGTGTAATAAAATATTTTTAAATATGACGTATAATAATAATATTTTTTTAATATGACGTGTAATAATAATATTTTTTTTCAATACGACGTGTAATAATTTTTTTTAATATTTTTGTATATGATGTATAATAATAATATTTTTTTTTAATATAAAGTATAACATGTTTTTGTATATAACTTGTAACAATTTAATCATGATATGTAATATATTTTTATACATAATGTGTAATTTTATAACGTATAATTTTATTAATAATAATTTTATTCAATTTAATTAAAAATAATTAAAAGCACTTTATCTTAAAGGTTATTTTAGAAAAGGTCTCAAAATGAAAACACAACACAAAAGGGTAAAACAACGTACGTAAAACCGCATGGCGGTGGATAAATGTGAAGTAGGTGTCGGACAGAGATGGTGTCCACGTCACAGAGGGCGCGCAGGTGGGTGACAAGTGACAAATTCTCCTTGTCAGCTGCAAAGCTGAAGCCTAAGACTTGCCCTTTTTAAGTACACAAACAAACTAACAAACTCTTTGGCTCTCTCAATTCTATCAAATCAAATCATTGTTGTGAAATCCTTTTGGTTTTCAGTATCAAACAACAAATACTGCAAGAAAAGAAACACACCCACCAAACCATTTTCTTCAACCGCAAGGCTAAAGCGCTTCAATTTAATTCGAATAACTGTCACATCCCAACGGATAAAACAAATAGAATTTTCATTATTCAACTTTCAACAAACTCCCTTCTTTCAAGGACAAGGTCTGTTCTTTCTTCTTTTGTTTTGAATGTTTATTGTTTTGTTGCTTAACTGTTTTGGAGTCTGATTAAGTTATTGTTTTTTTTTTAAAGGATTCTGGAGCAAAGACATGGCCTTGTTTCGTAAACTCTTTTACAGGAAGCCACCTGATGGCCTTCTGGAGATCTGTGAACGTGTCTACGGTGCGTTTGGTCTTCTTGTCTTTGTTCAAATTTGTGTCTTTTCATTGGGATTATTAAAAAGTCAATGTTTTTTAGTGGAATTCAGTTCTCTAACTTTTTTGAAATGTGGAAAAATTGGTCACTCATGAAATGATTGATATTTGGGTGATTAAATACGATTTTTGAAAAGATTGCTGTTTTTTAGAATATGGGTCCTGTTTGGTTGCTTAGGAAATTCGGGAAAGAAATGCAAAGTTTGAATTTTGAATTCTCTGTTTCAGTGTTTAGAAGGAGGGAAAAAAAGAAAACATTAGAGTTTAGTCTATTGGGCAATTTAATCTGTTGAAAATTGAAAAAGTAGCCGTGTATCTTTCATGTCTGACAATTTGTGTGTGCTGGGGTGGCATATAGTTTTTGATTGCTGCTTTACTACTGATGCTTGGGAAGAAGAAAACTACAAAGTCAACATAACAGGAATAGTTAGTCAACTTCAAGATCACTTCCCCGATGCTTCATTCTTGGTCTTCAATTTCCGGGAAGGAGAAACGCAAAGCCAGATGGCTGAATTCTTATCCAAGTATGATATGACGATAATGGATTACCCTCGTCAATATGAAGGGTGCCCGTTACTCGCAATGGAGGTGTTCCACCATTTTTTGAGATCATGTGAAAGTTGGCTCTCACTTGGTCAGCAAAATTTGCTTCTAATGCATTGTGAACGAGGTGGTTGGCCGGTCTTGGCTTTCATGCTGGCTGCATTGCTGTTATATAGGAAGCAGTACAGTGGAGAGCAGAAGACGTTGGACATGATATACAGGCAAGCTCCCCGTGAGCTTTTGCAGTTGCTGTCACCTCTGAATCCAACTCCTTCACAGTTGAGGTATCTACAGTATGTCTCGAGGAGGAATGTGGCCTCAGAATGGCCTCCTTTGGATCGAGCTCTCACCTTGGATTGCGTCATTCTTAGATACATTCCTAATTTTGATGGAGAAGGAGGCTGCCGTCCAATATTTCGAATATATGGACAGGATCCTCTTCTTGTTGCTGATAAAACTCCAAAAGTTTTGTACTCAACTCCTAAAAGAAGCAAATTTGTCCGGCATTATAAGCAGGTAATGTCACATTTTTCTTGTCTTCTCTATCAGTTTGCATTCTCATTCCCCTCCTCCCCCTTTTTTGTTATTAAAGGGAAAACGGTTGACATTCCTCATATCTTTTGAGGATTTAAAAGCTTGTCACACATCTAATTTTCCACAATGTTAGTAAAATTTGACAATCTTGGGACTAGTGTGGAAGACTAGTAAATGGATGTATGGCCCTTTTTTCTTAGGTTTTTCTGTTGTTAATTAGGTTACATCTGCTACATTCAACCCTGTTCTTGAAACTCAAACTTGGGGAGTTATACTCTAATACATATGTTGTATTGTGAAAAAGTCAATAGTTTTTGTAACACTAATCTCCTCAGTGTATGTATAGACACATAACCCCAGTGTTGCCTGGGCATATGCTTACTCTTATTGTCACATCTTCTTTTATATGTACCTACTGTTTGATTACTCTAGAGCATGTGATTGTCTAACCTCTTACTATTTTACTGCAGAAAGAGTGTGCGTTAGTTAAAATTGATATAAATTGCCATATTCAAGGTGATGTTGTGGTTGAGTGTATCAACTTGAATGATGACATGGAAAGAGAGGTGATGATATTCAGGGTTGTGTTTAACACTGCTTTCATAAGAGCAAACATTTTGATGCTCAATCGTGATGAGATTGATATATTGTGGGATGCTAAGGAGCTGTTTCCAAAAGAATTTAGAGCTGAGGTATATAGTTTTCATACATTTTGTTTGCAATGTTGTGGTTCTTTTTTTTTCTTTTTCTAATAAAACGTTGCCCTGTGGATGAAGATTCTTTTCTCAGAAATGGATGCTGCTTCTTCCATTATTTCCATGGATTTTCCTTCCTTTGAAGAGAAAGAAGGTCTTCCTATGGAAGCATTTGCCAAAGTTCATGAAATCTTTAGTCATGTTGACTGGTCAGATCCTAGGGCAGATGTTGCATTTAACATGCTTCAACATATAGGTGCATCAAATATTGTCCAAGAAAAGTCTGACAGTGATAGGAATAGCAGTGTGGATCTCAGCCCTCGGCTGCGGAGATTAAGTTCTAAAACACTTCAGGATGAAACAAAGCTCACAGTATCACCACGTAGCCCAAGGAGTCCTGCATCTATCGGTATGAAGATTCTATCTGCATTCTCACAAATTTCATCTCTTGATTCTGATACAAGTAAGGAGGCTAAGCCCCAAGACTCTCGCATTGAACCATTCAGTCAGTCTGATGTCATGCACCAACAAAATAACCAGTCTACTGCAGGGCCACTTTTGCATGATTCTGTGTCATCTGTTTGTCAGGTCAGTCATCTAACTGCAGCATCTGCAGATGCAGTAAATGATTCTCCAGCTGTGTCACATAAACCGAAAGCTGTTGAAACTAAAAGCATTTCAGTTTCTCCACAAACACCTTTATCTGCTCCAGTTCAACCTCCCTCTACTTCTAGTGCAACAAAAGCTCTTCCTCATCCCCCACCACCTCCACCATTTCCAACTCCTCTTTCTTCAGCATCAGAACCGCCAAAGTCTTCACCTGCTATAGAAATTGGAACTTACTTACAAGAAGGCCAGTCTGCATTAGCCAAAGATGCTCTTGTAGACAAGACTCCATTTGCAGCAACCACTTCAAAGGCTTCCTCTTCTTCCACCTCTCCAGCCCTTGCAATAGCTTCAACTGTGCCACCTCCTTTAACACCACCTCGCAAGGACCCAGGTATTAGAGGGAGCCCTCCTGCAGCCCCTCCACCTCTTCCAGCACCACCTTCGAAAGAGAATCAAACTATCAGTGGCGTACATCTGGAAGCATCTCCATCTTTGGAGGAAAATTTAGCTCTTAGTGCTAGAATTCCAGCAGCACCTACACCTCCTCCTGCATCTCCCTTGAATGAAATTGCAGCTGTTAGAGATGGTCCTCTTGCAGTTCCGCCCCCACATTCTCCTCCAGCAACTGTTAGAGCTGGGTCCCCTGCAGCTCCTCCACCACCACCTCCTCCTCCAATGCCACCTTTGAAGGAAAATTTAGCTTCTGGATCTGCACCTCCTCCACCTCCACCACCTCCTCTTCATTCCAGGCAAGCAGCAAGTCCTGCAGCTTCATCATCGGCACCCCCACCACCACCGCAACCTGCCCCTGTCTTGTCATCAAGTTCTTCTCAAGTTCCTGCTGCCCCACCACCTCCTGCTCTCTTTCCTAAAAAGACAAATGGTGTTTCTCTGGAACCTCAGGCTATAGGTAGAGGATCTTCAGCTCCTGCACCACCACCTTTTAGTCCTTCCACAAATTCAAAGAGCAGACTTTTGTCACGTACTATTAGTTCAAAGAGTCATCAGACCAAGAAACTAAAGCCATTGCATTGGTTGAAGTTATCTAGAGCTGTGCAGGGTAGCCTATGGGCTGAAGCACAAAAGTTGGGTGAAGCATCTAAGTATGTGCTGCTCTGCTGCTAAGTTTCGATTCTTTTTTTCCCTTTTAAATATCCTTTAGGGCTATGGTCTTTTACTTGTTTCTTTTTAATTCATTGGATTTATTAACCCTCGTTGTAGGGCTCCAGAGATTGACATGTCAGAGCTTGAGAATCTTTTCTCAGCAGCTACTCCGAATACAGATCGTGGTGGAAAATCAAGTTCACATACCACACGTGGGCCAAAATCTGATAAAGTGCAACTGGTAATGCATTTTTGGTATTTAAGTGATACAGTTGTTTATTCAATTGCTTGTTTCATCGATGTTACCATCTGTCGTTTAAATTCTAAATAGTGTACAATCTAACCTTTGGCTGAATGCCATAATTATTAAATAATAAGTGCAGTTTCCATCCATCTGCTTGTCATTGCTTATCTGCCTTATTCCAAAGAAATTATGAACCATGTAAAACTGCTGTAGATGGGAAACTTGGATCCTGAAAATGAACCAGGATACTTCTATTCTTTTAGTATGATTCACATAAGAAATGCAAGCTTTCAGTCTGATACATACTCACACATGAACCAAGACTTTATATCGTGGGCTGCTTGTTGATGATAACCATATCATGAACCTTATTATTATATCTTTAGGATGCTTTTGTTCAGTATCTTTCCTTCTTGCAGATTGACCACAGAAGAGCATATAATTGTGAAATCATGCTTTCAAAAGTGAAGGTGCCCTTGGCTGACTTAATGGTAGGTTGACAAGTATTGTTCACAGCTTGTAACTATTTACTTCTCTAAATTGTTGTCATGCAACCTTACTTTTGGCTAATTTTAATCCTCAAATCAACTTGCTAACTCATATCCTATCATTGGACTGCATTTTATCCTTTTATGGTTTTGCTTCTTATCGATCTTTGCTTCCTTGCCTCTTTTTGCTTAACAGATGTACATATATTTGTAACAACTCAGTCATCCAGACTGCCTATGGTTTCAAATTGTGTGAAAATGGTATCAAGTTTTGGTGGACGTGAAAAGCGTAGCTTATTTGCAGCTTTAAGGAGAAAAGCTTGCAGAACTGCTATTAATATTGGTATAGGGGCTGCACAAACTATTTTATTAATAAAAACTCAGCTTGCACCTGTAGCTATTGTTAATATAAAGAGTCATAAAATGTGCATGCTAAATCCCAGTCTATTGAAGTTTCCAAATTTTACTTGGACAAAAAAAAGCTCTCTAACAACTAAAGGTATAGAGTGCTGCTGCACAAGTTGTTATTGATAAAACCTGCAAATTTTATGAATAAAATTCATCTGATCTAAAAATATATATGTATTTTTCTGGATTTCTCAGTATACTGGAGGTAAATACTACATTCACTATTTAAAAGATACAGACCTTTAGGTTCTCATGATGGAATCATCAATAATTTGCTCATTTAGAAATGCGCCCTTGACTATGTTTGTGCTATCAAATGCAGGTCTCAGATTTTGGTAAGTCCTTAATAGATGGATTTTCACTCAATAAGCACAAATATCCAATTGCATGCACGAATGCATCTCTTTGAAATATGGGTTTGCTTAAAAAGGAAAGAAGTTGTGATATGTGAATATGATGAACAATCTGTTAATCATTCAGACCATAAGGGTAGTATCTCTTGCTTGTTAACCTTATGCCTTTTAGTGAAACTTTTGCAGAGTTCGGTGCTTGCCTTGGAGGATTCAGCATTGGATGTTGACCAGGTTGATAACCTCATAAAATTTTGTCCTACCAAAGAGGAGATGGAAGTACTAAAGGTGAAATGAATCATTGTTATTGGGTTAATACTAGTGTTATCTGTTCCATGAGTTATAATTGCATTCATAACTCATTTGTGCAGGGCTATACTGGAGAAAAGGAGAAGTTAGGGAAATGTGAACAGGTTGGGATTTTTTTGCTACTTCCTTATATGTTGTTTATTTGTTGTCAGCTGAGTCTCTTCTCAAAATTATGAGTTGTTCTTAGGTAGAATACCTTCTGTTGGATATCATAATTCGTCATCAACTGAAAAGGGATATTTGAACTATCCAATCTGGCATTCACTTGAATAAATCAATTTACAATCCTATGTTTCTCTATTTCATATTGTTGGCTGATAGTTTCACATACAGCATTAATTCAAACTACTAAATTTTAAATTAGCTACTTATGAATATTATGAAACCTTGGATGGTAAAGCACGAGAAACATGTTAAGTCTTCTTCTATCTCTTGTCTTTGAGTCTTCTATCTCTTGTCTTTGAGTGAAGTTGGTTTTCTTCTATTAGGTTGGTATTTGTGTAAAATTGGGAATGGAACTTGTTAATTTAGTTTCTATGATGAACCTATTTCCATCTGCTTGACTAGGATGTTATTCTTTGCTACATGAGATGTGAAATAAGTGGTGATTAACCCTCTGGTTTTTTCAGTAGTACATCATGTATTTTCTGTATGCTTTCTGGTACCTTTTGTTAGTGTAAGAGGGGAGAAGACGAGAGGAAAGGTGTTGGGCCCTTACTACATCTCTAGACATTCCAAGTTTCAATTTTTTGTGTTTTGAATCACTCTCTGCAATAATGTTGGAAAGATTGGAAGTTTTGATGTATTTTGTTGTGAATTATTCTGTTCAGATATTAGCCACCTGGATTCAGCTTCTATAGCAGCTCATTATAGAGAACGAAATTTTTACCAAATATATCTTCTTTTAGCATCATTAATGGATCAATGTGTTTCTTTGACCTCTGAAACAGTTCTTCTTGGAGTTAATGAAAGTTCCCAGAGTAGAATCCAAGCTCAGGGTTTTCTCTTTTAAGATACAGTTTGGCTCCCAGGTTTGATCAAAATCTGTATCCAAGTTCCAAGTTCCCAGATGTTCTTGGCCTTTCGTTGTTACTTATCTGGCCTTGAATTGTTTTTTAGGTTTCTGACCTCAGATGTAGCCTTAATGTTGTAAACTCCGCAGCAGAGGAGGTAAGTTACAAATTTTTTGCTTGCATTCTTCTTTGTGGAACTGCTTTAGATATTTAAGATTGAAATCACATTAATGTCAAAACTTCTTTCATCAGATCAGAAATTCTGTCAAATTGAAGAGAATCATGCAGACAATTCTTTCATTAGGAAATGCTTTGAATCAGGGAACTGCAAGGGGTGAGTTAATTACATTTTGTCTGGTATTGGAACTATGCTAATGCACTATCATACATAAATATCATCAACATTAGGAGGCATCATAATTGACTGTGAAATTTAGATCAATTATGTATCCTTGTAAATGGGAGTGGCTGAGGCTCCAATGTGCATCAGGAACTTTAGTGCTAAATACATTTGCTTATATGTGCTAATGATCAGCTTTTGGGTGAACACCCTTAAAATATTGTTTCCTACCTTTCTACTTGGAAAATTCTTTAAACCATCTATCTTTTTTTTTTTTTTTTTTTTCCATTTTTGTTACTCGACTTTTCACTGCATTATCAAGTCTTTCATGTCTTTGGCTTGGTTACCTGACCTTTAATGCTGCTGTAGCTTAAGATGTCTTTGAGTATTAAGTTACAGTCAGGTGTTTATATTTTCATTGTGAATTAAAATGTATTACAGTTAGCTTCGAATTCTTTATTTATATATTTGATTTATTTTCTTTTTTTCTTGACAGTTGTCCCAACTCCTGTTTTTCTAATTCTTCTTTAATGATGTCAAAAAATTTTGCATCTTTTATTCAATGCCCAAATTTTTTAGGTTCTGCTGTTGGATTTAGGTTGGACAGTCTTCTTAAACTAACAGAGACACGTGCACAGAACAACAAGATGACTCTCATGCATTACCTTTGCAAGGTACAAGTTGTGACTGATCATTTGGATTTCTTGTGACCTTAATCACAACCTTTATTTATTAATTTAAAGTATATACGAACCTGTACTCATTTCTTTTCTCCTAACTTATTTTCTTGAATCTGGTAGCAGTCTATAAAAAGTTTAACGTAATTAGTTGGGCATAATAATTCTAAAAAATAAACTGCAGGTCCTTGCTGATAAGCTTCCAGATCTACTAGACTTTTCAAAAGATGTTTCCAGTTTAGAACCTGCATCAAAGGTATGTTACTTGCTCTTAGTGAAAACAATTTTAAGAAGATAGAAGTTGAAGCTAGCATCTTGGCTGATGTGTGGTTCCTATAGATACAACTGAAATATCTAGCAGAGGAAATGCAAGCCATAAGTAAAGGATTGGAGAAAGTTGTGCAGGAACTGTCCAGTTCCGAAAATGATGGGCCTGTGTCAGAAAATTTTCTTAAGGTAATTTAAGAATATAATCTGACATGTTTTAAATTGGTGTAAACACATAATCTTCTTTTCTTTGTTGATGTTTTCTTTTGTTGTCCAGACTTTAAAGGAGTTCCTTTGTTTTGCCGAAGCTGAAGTAAGATCCCTGGCTTCACTATACTCGGGGGTGGTATGTCTCTAGCTCTTGTTGTGAAGAGTACCATTCCTACAAATGTTGATTGTATTAAACCATTTATTATCTGAGGTCTATATTGACAGGGTAGAAATGTGGATGCATTGATTCTTTATTTTGGAGAAGATCCAGCTCGCTGTCCCTTTGAACAAGGTATTTGATAGTTGTGATCAGTTTGTACTGCTACTCTCATTTGACTGCGGATTATGCAAAAAGTAAAACCTTTGACTTTAATCTAGTTCAAAAAGGAAGAATGAAATTGAAAATAAATGAAAAGGGGAAGCTTAGTCTGCTTTGAGTCTATAATGCTTTCATATCTCTGTTTGTTTGTTAACCGTTATATATTATTCTTCTGAACTACTGCTGTTTGCTGCAGTTATTTCAACTCTACTCAATTTTGTGAGGATGTTCAACAAAGCTCATGAAGAGAACTGCAAGCAGCTTGAGCAGGAAATGAAAAAGTTGGCAGAAAGCGAGAAGTTGAAGATGAATGCTTCACAGAAGGAATCAGAAAACTTATTGCAAACTTCTATCGCCAGCAGCAATGTCAAATGATTCAGAGAGATCAACCTAAACTGCTTTCCCTTCTCAGGAGCAGAAAATTTACATATACTCCAAAGGGCCAGAGGCATTCGAACAACTATTTGCATTGGCAGAAAACATAAGGTGGCGGCTTTGCTGTTGAGAGGAGAACATATGGTTGACTGGTACAATCAAAATGTGAAATGTAAATACGGAAGTGATGCATTTTGCTGCTAACTCGATGTTTCTGAGAGGCAAGCACTTCCAACCACCAATCCCAGTTCATTTTCAGTCATAGTTTAGCTTAATGCTTGTGCCTCTTCATTTCTTCCCTTGCTGCACAATATAACTTACTGATGCGGTCTTATCATTTTTGTTTGGAGCAGAGATACTGGGTTCCTTCTGTAAGCAACTTGTAAATTATCTTCACAGAACTTGTAAGTAGTTTTCAAGAAACATTTTTTGGGGATTGTGAATCTCTTTTTCCCCCCATCAAAAATTTTGTTTTCATTCCCAGATTTGCCAAGTTTTGCTTTGCCAATGTGCCCTTTGTTTCTCAACAATAAATAATTGTGGGACTGTATATCTGCCATATCTATTGATGGGCATCCTTTCCACCATGAAAGATCTCAAGCTTCAGCTTTTGATTTTTTCAGAGTTTGTGAACTTAAAAAGATCATATCTGAGGTAGCAAAGTAATGCACCAGGATTAATTTTCCATATGCTATGCATCCTGGAGCTTCACCAAAAGTGGTTGAAATCCCTACATTTAACACATCTTAAGTGTCAGCTTTGAAGAAGTTTTACCTTCCTTTCCTCTTGTAGTGTTGATTGATTTATTATAATAAATATAGATATGATATGATGACATGTTTACGTATTTAAATATATATATATTTTATTTATTTTTAAATGGAATATTAATTGAAATATATTTATCTAATTTATGGACTCGCACTTCGACCTACACAATTTACAATGCCTTCCCGATTCTTGTGGCAATCCCAATATCAGAAGCTTGATGAAAATTTTCTGAAGGAGAGATTTGATGAAATTTGTGTCCTTTTTCCATTCAAGGGGGTGGCACTCACCAAGGGTTCTTAGAATACCAAGCAGATACTGAGAATTGACGATTGTGGGTCAACTGTCCCTGATTTCCAGCAATCCATAAACATTAAAGTAAAAAAGTCAGTGGCTCAGTTGAATCGAATCCGCCATTGCTTTGGTACTCTAAATCTTCAATTTGTCTTGGAGTTAAGTGAGAGCTAATTTAGAATATTTAATCATTATCATTTGTTCGATTGTCGCAATGTTTTTTAATATAAGTACACGTAACATGTGGTATCAAAATTAATATTATTAAAATTTTCAAAATATGTAATTTCAACCGTCACAAAATTATTTTAAATTTTAAGTGAGAGTTGTTATGATTTGTTTCGTAAAATTATAATAATTCAAATCTAAATATCATAAACTCAATAAAATTTTTAAATATTAACAATCACGTCCACATCGATATAAGATGAAATATCACAAATGATTCTTGCTTAGACTGCTAGTCTTATAGGAATGCGAGTCACGTGCCTTCAACAGAACAAAAATGTGGGGGGCATAGCAAAGCATCCCTAACTCTAATTTACTCTTGTTATCACTGCGCAGCTGCTTAAATTATTGTCCCTAACCATGCCAATCCACAATGCAAATCCCAAGAAATTGGCTCCACATTTTTCTTTCTTTGCTATAAATTTTATAAGTTTGGATCTCGCTGACTTGCATTTCTAACGTATCAAATGAAGCTTTGACTTGGTATTAGTATTTGGATTTTGTACATTGTATTTGGTGAAAGTTAACAATTAATGCATTTTCAGCTGTGCTCGGGTGCTTAATTAGGTGCCCTTAATGATGATTAATCATAGCCTTGTCAGTCCTGCTTTACATCAACTCACGCTTTCAAACATTGCAGTACAAAACAAGTGGACAGAAAGTTGTAGGAAAAAAGTCCTGTGCGCGTTACCTGCTCTCGTTGCACCTGCTTTCTCCTCCTAGGTGGTGGGTTTTTGCTTGCTGCTTTGATTATGCTGTAAAATTGTCCAAAGGGCATCAGTTTATAGCAAGTTCAGGTTGTAGTACAAAGTCTTGAGAATTAAATCTTTTGATAAGGAAAAAGAAATAGTGATCTTCTACATTTTGCAAACAAATGATCAATACCCAAGAATGATTAGATTGGGTAAATTGGTGTCGGTGAGGAACAAGAGTAGAAATTTCAGTTTGTCCACACATGAAGAAGGGCAGCTCTTGGCATGATATGCCCTCACATGCTTGTGAGAAAGCAAAGAAAAGAGAGGGTGGGGTCTCAACCTTGCAATAAAGAAAGCTTATTTTTCATGTTCACTAATTGGATTCCACCGGTCAGCCTTACCCCCAGACATTCCTCCCGTTGCATTAAAGCCTTTTTGTGTGACAAAATATCCCATATTTCAATTGATCATGATGCAAGGAGGTTTTAGCATCTGATCTCAGTTTGGATTGAAAGCCCACTTTGAGCTTTGATGGTTTCCTGAAAATGGGGTTTAAGAGGTTCCTTCAAGCTTTCCTTTTCTTGTCAAAGCTGTAGTAAAAGTAGTAATAGCAACAAGTTCACGTACACCTTCAAGATAACTGATTAAGATCAAGAGCTCTGGAATGTCAATGCTCTACATCTGATAGTGGTGGGCAATTAATTCTCTTGGAGCCAATTCAACTTGGGACTAATTTTTGGATAAAGAGGAGAAATATGGGCGTTCTCACTTTATCAACCAGTCAAGCATTTCTGTGGAAAGTGTCACCAACAGTCCACCTAATCCTGGTGAAAACTGATCAAACCAAACCCAAAAACATGAGTTTAAAGGACCCTCACCCTGACCCTGACAATGACAAATATTCACCAAACGAACCATGGGATTTTCTTGCTTGCTTTCAGGGACATATTTGTTTTCATTTTTATCTTTTCCTTGGTGTTGGATTTTTGTTCTTCATACACCCAAAATTAGAGCATAATAAGGATTGAGCACAAAAATTATGAGGCAACAAAGCTACTGCTACCATTACCTCTAAACACAAAAGCCACATTTTTTGGCTTGATTTGGAGGTCTACGCCAAGGATTACCTAGCAGTTTTTTCCAAACAACCTGTTTTTTTCTTGCCTCAGAATCAGATCCAAAGAAAATTAGCAGAAGGCAGGCACCCTTCTTTCATTGCAGAACAACTCTTGGTTGCATAGATTACAGTGATCTCTCAGTCTGAGATATCCCTTTGATACTGAAAAAAGAGAGAACAATAAGCAAAGGGGAAAAAAAGAAGAAACAAAAGAAAAAGAGAGATCCTTAACAACAGCCCCAAATCATTTAACCCCACCACGTCTGTATCTCAGGCTTCTCTCATGAGTAGCAAAGGCCGACATTAAATAAAAGGAAAGAAACAAGAGCAAAGGGGAAAAAGTAAAGGAACCCAATCCTCTGTCCCTTGCAACTCACTCTCTCTTATTCTCTATCTCGCTTTTCTGTTTCTCTCTCTCTCTCTCTCTCTCAATAGCTTTGCAAAGGAAAGGTAATGTTGCATCTCACCAACCTCCATTTCTTCAACTTAAAGCCTCTTATCCAATAATTAACATCCATGTCCCAGTAGTGCTCAATTACCGCAAAGGAAGGGTAAAAGGAGGGTAAGATAAATAGGTGGAAAGAGATGGATTTGGGTAGTAGGAGAAGAGAAGGAGCTAAGAGCAGTGTTGTTGCAGGGTCAGTGTGGGAAACTAGGATGAAGAGTGATGAAGTCAAAGGTGGAATTAAGGTTTTCAATGGGGAAGAAAACAGCAATGTTGAAGAAAATGGTGATGGTGGTAATAAAAGATTGAGCTTGAAGAAAGGCCAAACTATTGGCGGTGTGGCTGTTAGTGGCAAGAGAAAGACTTGGAAAAGTGAAAGCTTTGAAGGGTTTGAGAAGAACCCAATTCAGATTGCCAAAGGCAAAACTGGGGAACAGTGCAAGGAGTTGAGTGTGTCTGCTAATGGAATTAAGAAGAGCCCAATTCGGGTAGGCAAAGGAAGATCCTCCGATGAACATTGCAAAGACTTGAGCTTGTCTGTTGATGGAATAAAGAAGACTCCAGTTCAGGTCAAGAAAGGAAGATCTGAAGGAATTAGGGAGCTTAGTAAGTCTGTTGATGGGTTTCCGAGAAGCTCAATTCCAATGAAGAAGCCAAGATCTGAAGTCGCTAAAAGGTCTGATGAGCTGAGTAAAGAGGTTGTTGAATCTAGTGAGAGAATAGAGGCGAATTCAGTTCAATTAAGGAAGGCAAAATCAGATTCAGTTAAGGCCTCTGATCAGTCTGGTAATGGAAATGGAAATGAAGGGGATTCACTTCAATTGAGGAGGTCAAAATCGGAGGAGAATAAAGTTTTGGTTTTGGATGATGAAAAACGGGGGAATAATGTTTCCATTGAAGAAAATGAGAAGAACCCAGTTGATACAGAGAAGAATGGATCTGAAGAAAACTGTAAAGAGTTTGGTGTGTGCCAAGAAAAGGTAATTTCAAGCAGTACAAGCAATGGAAACACAGTCAAATCATCTGCTGAAGTATTAGTTGATGATGATGATGATGGTGGTGAAGATGATGAAGAATTTTATGAAGAAGAGGAAGAGGAGGAGGCGGAGGAGGAAATTGAGGTTGGGAATGAAACGAAAAGCTTTGACATTAAGGAAATGAATGTACCAGAGGAGAAGCCTAACAAAGTTGTTGATGAAGAAAAGAAAATACCTGAAGAGAAGCCTGACAAAGTTGTTAATGAAGAAAAGAAAATACATGAAGAAAAGCCTAAGAAAGCTGTTAATGAAGTGAAGAAGTTACAAGAAGATAAGCCTAGCAAAGTTGTCAATGAAGTGAAGAAACTTAGCCAATTTCATAACAGAACTGCACCACTTTCTTCAACTCTGAATAAGCTGCCACCCCCAGTTGTAAAGCGTTCTACTTCAGTTTACACAACTCCTACAAAAACCACAAAATCTACTCCTTGTAAGTCTGTGTTTTTATTTGATGCTTTATTGACATAAAGATTGTTGTTTTCTTTTCACGTCCTTTCTCTTTTTTGTTTTGAATGTTACTGGCCTTGTTGGTTTCCTTCAGTTTCAGCCTCAGATGATTACCATTGTCAGAGTTTCCCACACACTCAGAACAAATTGCAGAATTTAGGTGGGAAAAGATTTCACTTCCAAGGAAAGATCAATAAATTTCATATTTGCAACTTGTTTAATTCTTTTTCTTTTCTGTATTTATCGATCTTTCAGTTGATTTAGTCATGTGGAGAGATATATCGAAATCGGCATTGGTCTTTGGGATGGGAACATTTATCATCATCTCATCCTCTTACACCCAGGACCTGAACATCAGGTCTCTAAATTTGTCAATGAAACACAAGTCTCAATTTTGGAATTTTATCTGTCTTTTTCAATTGTAACCTCCTCTGTTTTAAAACAGAGTCCATTACTAAAACTCTGTCTGATCAATGCTTCTACAGCTTTATTTCTGTAATTTCCTATCTGGGACTTAGTTACCTTGCTGCCATCTTCCTTTACAGATCAATCATCTGCAGGTAAATCAGATGCCATTAATTATCACATTAACTGGGTTTAAAACCAAATCTTTTATTTACCCTTCTATTTCCTTTCTAATAACAATGCAGGGGGGTTGTGGATATAGATGAAGCAAGCTATGTGCTTGGAGAAGAAGAAGCAGTTTGGTTACTTAAATTGGTTCTTCCTTACTTGAATGAGTTCCTACTAAAGCTCAGGGCACTTTTTTCTGGTGATCCTGCCACTACAATGAAGGTAACATTTCCATATTCCAACCCTTGGCTTTCTTTTTTCCTTTTCCATATTCATTTTTAACATTGAGGAGGAAGATGGCAAAAAGAAGTTAATCAATTGGGACAATGGCAGTTGGCAGTGCTGCTATTTGTCTTGGCCAGGTGCGGCAGCTCCATAACTATCTGGAAGATGGCTAAACTGGGTAAGTTTTGTTTGGTTGAAATCATTAACTTTTTACCTTCTACCTTAGAGCAAATTTCATAAAACAAAGCCAACACTTTTTCTTTATTAAATGGGCAAACTTGTTTTCAAAAGAACAATTCTGTCATCATTTTTGCAGTGGGGTTTGTCCCCTCCTTTACCCCATGGATGCTCTTGGCTTTTCAATGCAATGAGTCTTATCCTTCTGTAGCTTTTACCATCCTGAAGTAATTTTGCCTTTTGGTTCTCTCTACACAACTGTTAAATTCTTTCACCTGTTAACTGACCGCTTGGTTGTGCTTTCACTGCATCAGGCTTTTTTGGCGTTTTCACTGTACCAAAAGTCTGCTCTTCTTATTCCCACCAATTAACAGCGTACGGTAAATCCCCCCTTCTCCCCCCATAAGTTACATTTGTCTCTATGCTTCCTTCGTATTCATTATTACAATAATAAGGCTCTGAAGTTCTACTCCCATACCGTTACCAGCACACATCAATCACACTGCCCCCACATCTGACCCTAAATATCCAAGATCTTGTAGTGAACGTCCGATCAATTTAACGGCTCTTTTGTTGATCTGATGATGTCTCCCTGAGGGGTAGATTTCATGGGTCTTAGGCTTTTTATGCTCCTAGGCCCTAAAAGTCAGTCTCCATCATTACATCGTTATCTCCATTATTGGATTCTTATTCGGCCCATTACCTTTGTCACCTCCCTTCTGATAAGTGAGTTTTAGGCTTGAAAAATTGAGGCATGAATGTTTCTATAGCTGGGCCTAGATGTTCTAATAATGGAATCGGATATGACAGCAATAACTTCACCATCAAGAGGGGGGGAATGAAAGTTAGATGTATCAAATAATGAACATAGTTATTATTGTATGTAATAGGACTCATCGTGGAGGGTAGCCGGCATAATGAAGTATTTGTTGCCCTGTCATTCTCTGCCTCGAATCGGGTTGGTGGGGGTGGTTAAATGTGCTTAATATTATAGGAATAAGTAGCTAAAAACAGGTTGATTCGGTTGCTAAATGATAAGTGCACATGTCATGGATCAGCTTGATTTCTACTTCAATCATGGTGTCTCTCGTGAAAAGTTACATATTAGTGAAGAGTTGAATAACTTTTGATATTATTTGTCATTATCCATATTTTTAACTTGAAAAACATGTTTAGAATATAATGAATCGTTCATCTCTTACGGATATGTAATCCGTGACATATGAATTGCTTTTTAAAATACAAATTCTAATCCCTTTTTCTTAAATGAAAAGAGAAAAAAAAAGATTATTTTCAAATAATCTAAAATGTTTTAAATCTTTGTGAATACGAAGGAAAATTTTGGATACGACGCTTTCGTGATGCATGGGACTCATGCACGCATAAAAAAGCCGTGGCGGTGGCCATCTTCACCCTGGTTTGGAACCTATCTTCCATTGTTGCTCGCATTTGGGCAGGTAAGAACCAAATTCCAGAGCTACCTCCCTACCAAAACTGGTTCAATTAGATGGGTTTTGTCCCTCCTAACCCTTTCTTCCCTGTGTAGCATTCATGCTCTTTGTGGCTCTCCGATACTATCAGCAAAAAATGGTGATAGATGATTGGGTGGAGGACGAAGCTGGGCCTGGGAGTAAAGAAACATTCCAAGGACCGACGGGAACACAAAGACACGGGCCTGGACCCTCTAGAGTAGAAACAAATAAAGTAAAGAAAGGATCCTAGGAGTGAGCTTTGGCCCATATGCCTACATTAGGTGTTACATTACATGTTGTTCCAAGTTGCCGTTTTGTTTTATTCCTTCATATATTTTTTTAATATATAGTTTTTTGATAGTATAATATGTTTTCATCTTCTCTTTTTGGGGTTGTAAATATGCATGTTTGGTTTATGTGACTTCACTTTAGAAGCTAACAAGTCCAATAGGCCAGCATGCCAATAAACAATTGATATTTTGATGTTGATCACAATGGAAAAGAAAAATGGAAAGTTGACTAGGTTTGGATTTTACTCTATAACATGCAATGTTGGTATAATGAATCCTCTTCCTCACCATAACTTTATAAAAAAATATATCAAAATTTTTAATGAATAAGCATATGCTTAATTATCTTTTAACTTTACTATGCGTCTCTTTTCTGTTTAATGATTATTCTTGTTTTACTTATCTAGTCTAAGCTCTAGACTTTGATCTTATTTAACAAAATTTTATTTCATTGGATTTTCCCCATTCTTTGATTTATCACCTTTTAGCCTTACTACCCAATGGATTTAGTCAAATTGGACAAAACCCAATCTTCATTTTTGTTTTTTTTTTTCTTTTGCTTATATAAGAAGTGAGTTCAATTGGGTTTTCAATCCATAATTTTAACTTTAAACACATCGATGACTTATGCATGGAAGATCAAACCTTGACCATTTTAACATAGGCTAGTTTCTCAAATGCTTTTTTGGGGGCCTGGAGGAGTGGAGGGAAGGGTTCCTTGTTTTGGGTTTGAGCCCAAGCTTATATTCCTGGTTGCCACCAGGCCTAGCAGTGGCTTCCTAGTCTGTTCATTGAGTATCCAAAAAACTTGGGCTATGTGTTGTATTATTCAAAATTAAAATTGATGCAAAATTGTCCAAACACAAAATTTCAATAAATAGATCATAAATTTGGGCAGTGATATGGACTCATATCTGTATTCTTTTCCATTTTTTTTTTGCCCAAAGGAGCAAATTGACTCATAACTAAGTTGAAGGCGTATAGGAATATGCATTTTTGGTCGATATCGTGCCATTGTTGCTAGGTTAGTTTCCTGTTTTTTTCATCGTAATTACTCCACTTTGGTAGCAATTCCATTGAATCTGAAACCCTTTTGCAAAAGAAGTTGGTTATGGAACTTATCCTGCTCTGGTGTAAAAAGTACAAGAAGCAATGCTTTAACAAAGATTAATAAATTTTTTTTTGAAAGATGACAAAGATAAATTAAATGAACTGAAAATTAACACGGTTCTCTCCTTCCCTGATGCAATCCCAGTCAGTGACTGAATCACAGTTTTCTTTTCTAAACATTTCAGTTCCTTCTGTTAACCAGATCGGTAATAGAAAATTCAGTAGACTCAATTATGCAATAGCAATTAAAACTTTTTTAAGAAGACAGTACTTGAAAACCCTTGAAGAAATTTTGGGTTAGTTGTGGTTTCTATCAGGTTGAAGATGACATACGCCAGCTGCCAAAGTGCCAACTGCGCGCATTACAGCTTGCCTGCCTGCACTAATTGAGTTTCCAAAATTGTTCTGCTTTCCTGTCAAACCTAAAAATGGGTTTGATTCCTCTTCATGAAACTTTATCCAGAAATGAATACCACTTTCGAACTGTTCAACAACATTCTAACAACTGAAATTGACACTCACTATGCATTTCCATCTACCCTTCAGGTGTTTTAAGGAGTCAAAGCTCAAAACCCATGGCCCTTAAACACTTTGTCTGGACAATCAGTACAGACATAATCACTGTTTATGATTTGCCAAAATCTTTTGTTCCAACGCGTGGCATGCAAACGAGAAGCGATGACGACGTTTAGAGGCTTCCAGAGAGCCAAATCACCCCAGTCAATCATGCTTATTAAGTTATTAAGACGGATTAGAAATGCATTATTTAAGCTTTGAGCTGGTACGTAGATGTTATTATCATCCTTGGGTAACTGCATTATTGAGCAGTAATCTTAGTTAAAAGAGTTGGATTCGAGCAGCCAATTGATAACTTATCTTTCCAAGAAGCTAAGATGTTTATCAGTTAGAATGTTGGTTAAGTCACCGTCTCTCTGGAAATGTGACATTTTCCTCATAATCCCACCCGTCTGTTGGAAAATTTTCTCCAAGCACCTGTCATTGCTGTCAATTTTTCTCACTCACATTGTCACCTTGTAATCAAGCGCGATAGTCCCAGCTTCCTGCAGACCTGGTAATCTTGGCACTCCTTCAATTTTAGCCTCAGAAATAGAATCATTAAAAGCATCTGTTTCAAAGATTGAGCAACACCAAACCTGTAAGAGATTCCGAATGATAAAGTGTGAATGATTTGCATATATATGAAGTTGAATCACAAACGTAAGGTATGATCTGGCTTTTTCTAGTACATATTCTGCTGGCAAATGAATCATCAGAAAAGCCAATACAACAAATTCCGGACTCGTTTGTTTGAAACCACTGTTACTCAATAAGTCAAATAAGCTTCCGCCATGTGCCCATGGATTCTAACCTACGGTTTTCCAGTCCTTTACCTTGTTGTCCTGCCGTTGGTTTTCTTGGTGATAATAAGAACTTTGCTAGCTAACTTGGGTAGTATTCTTTTGTTGAACTTTTGTTTGATTCCATGAGCTTTATCAAGTTTGGGTTATGCTATAATTTCTTGGTTGACTAGTTCCTGCTGATCAAGACAGAGACCTACCGGGTACTGACAGTTATACCTAGATTGGCCTACTAATCAATTTGCTCGAAAAAGGCTCAATTCAATTATTGAACAAGAACTCTGTAGCCTGTGCAAATATGTGTTGTTGGACAGTGAAGGTCTTGGATCAATGAATCACATAATTTCCAGGGCATGTGGGGTTTTCTTTCTGTCCTTCGAACCTGAATTCACCAAATGAAAAGTCCCATTCCATTGAAAACAAAGTGCTTTAACATGTCACTCCAACAATAATCATAAGTGCCGTTAGAAACTGCTATTATCTCAAAAGTTCAAATTCCTATTAGGATAATCGACATCAACCTGCCGAATAATGAAACGTTCCATGTGAGAGAGCTGAGAGGTCACCAATGGGAGCTCTCTTCCGTTGAGACAAGTCGCAGTTTTCATGATAAAAAACCAGAATCTTTTAGGTGCTAGTGTCTGCCGCACGTTTTAAAAGAAGTAGATAAAATGTTTCAATTTCACGTCGGACAAGTGAAAAAATTTTGAGAAATTTATAGGTGTGCGACATTGCAGACTCTAATAGGTTAATATTTTAAAAAGGTAATAATCCTGTGACAAAATAATATTAGAACAGATTCAACAGAAACCGGTCCACACCAAGCACCTATAAAAGAGAGGCAGGTAGCGTGCCGAGAACAATAAGTGTGGTGTTGGATTGGGTGAAAAAAAATGTGATGAGAAACGTTTTGGAGAAAGAAATTAGAATACCTCAATCTCATAGGGAACTAAGTAGAGATCTTAAAAAATTGAGAAAATTGTAAAAAATAATCCTCTTCATAAACTCAATTCAAAAATATCCTTCATTATAATTTTAAGTATTTTTAACTAATTTTTAGCATGGCTTGATAACAATGCCTTTTAAATAATTTCAGACAAATTAAAATAGTTTCGATTTTTTCTATCTTGCCATGCAGATAAAAATTTCAAAATTAAATTTCGATTTCTCTCTTCCCAAATACTGTCTATCTCGTTATCCAATTCTTTTTCACCATCCCAAAAAGCAAATATGACATCAAAGTATATGTTTTAGGTTTTTGAGTTTATTGGTTTATTATTAGAATCTTAAAGTTGAGGAATTGAAATTGAGTAGACATATTTGTAAATTAGAATACTGTATGACTTTGACAACTTAAATATGACTGCGAGCAGGTAAATTAATTACTTATTAGGTATTGCATTACTAGTTTTTAAGCATTATGTCACTGATTTTTAAATATTGCGAGACTGGTTTTTAGATATTGTATGACTTAATTATTACGTCTCTGATTTTTAAGCATTGCATGATTATTTTTTAGGCATTGCATGATTTATTTTTAAATAATGCCTAAGTCACACAATGCTAAAAAATGAGTCACGCAATGTCATATCAACCAGTCACGTAATACCTAACAATCAGTCACGTAATGCCTAAAAATTAATAATCTCATGTCTAAAAACTAGTTATACAATACCCAAAAATCAATTACGCAATGCCTAAAAACTATTAAAACTACTAAATTTCATTTAACAAAATAAAAAACCTCAAATAATATATCATATTCTATTTAATAATATAATCAACGAATATACCTACTTAGCGAAGAATGCTCAAAACGGTCAAAGATTTTTCTTCATATATCAAAAATAATTCCAAAATGTTTAAAAATGCTTAAAAAGTTCGAAATTTTTTTTCCGTGTATCAAAAACCACTCTAAAATATTCAAAATGCTTAATGATTTTTCTTTTCGACAAGAAATAATCTAAAAATGAATGGTCTGACGAGAAAAGTTCAAAGAATATAAGTCGATTTGAGGTGTGAAACTAAACATATGAGTAGGTTTCATTAAGGGTAATTTTGTTTAAAATTAATTTCTCTTGACTAAAAATAATTAAAATTATAAAAAAATTATTTTAAAAAACATTTTATGTATGAAAGGTATTTTTAAAAAGAACCCTTAAAATTTATAAAAATAAACATGACACATCCAAATAGGTTAATTTTTCAAAAATAAGTAATGGTCTGGTGGCATCATACTGTGCTAAAGTAATTTTTGAACGAGAGACAAGACTCAATGATGTATGGCAAGTAGATACAAATACCAATGAGTATATGTTAAGTGATAGTAGAGAAAAAAATGCAATACCCTTTTCCAAACAAAAGGGATTAATTTGCAGAAGATAGGCCTGCAAAAATTCTCTTAATGAACTAGAACTAATTAGATAAAGCTGTCTTTCTTTCCTTCCTTATTCCTTTGCCCCTTTGTTAGTCCTTCTATAGTTCTACTTAGAAAATGAATAAAAACATTTTTGCCCTACATAAAATCCATAATAGAGATATTTACCTACTTCTAAGTCTTCCATTAACTAGAATTAACATAATATATTTTTTTATTTTAAGAAATGAATGTTAGATGTAAACTACAAAAGGCCAAAGAGGGTGACGTTTGATATCAATTGAATGGTTCATTTTTTGTCTCTTTGATCCTTTGGAAATCACCATTGTGTGGTTCTCATTACCTTACCTTTTCAATACTCCTTTATTTTTATCAATTTAGTATCTTACTATTTGGCTAAGTGTCTCAAGCTCCTTTCAACTTGCCTTGCTAGTTGCCTCTTTGTGGCCCATCCAAATTAGGTTAAAATAATTGCTTTAACCTAAGTTTTTGATGATATTTTTTGATGCATTTTGACAATTTTGGCTTAAAGCCAAATGCTTAACTTACAAGGTGACACCACAAACAAGCATGAAATAATAGGTAAGCAGACTATGATACTAAAGAAAAATTTAACATCGAAATCTCGAGTAAAATAAGAAATAATGAAAAAGAGCCAAATCCAATCATATATGTAAATTTTTTCTTCTAAATAAATAAAATATCATACATTAATTTACTAAATTATCGTCGAGAGAATTTCAAGATTTATCGTATAAAATATCTAAATTTTTCGTGTTATAGTTTTATAATTAATGGTATAGTATATGTATAACGTCCAAATGAGCATGTCACATCCTTATGAGTCCCAATTTTTTAAAATTTTGTCGTTGAGTCAAATGTTCAAAATTAGATGTTAAAAGATTTAAATAATTAAAGAAAATCAAATCATTTATCTTGAATTTTCTGCTATTTTCTTTTGTTATGTCATTGTACTTAACGTGCCTTAAAGTCCAATCGGTCGTCTAATCTGAAAAATGTTTTGCAAAGGTGGGCAATCATACGCCATGGGAGAAGTTCACAAGGTTACGCATGCAAAAGCACAAAGAAACAAAGAAAGTTTTGATGAAGGGGTTTTTCTGAATTTTATACTAACAAAAATATCTAAGCCCACTATGCACATCTTAAATGATACACTAACTTACAAAAATCAGAAGGGACTGACTTTTAATTTATTTGTTAATTGCTTTCTTGTATATACGTATATAATCAATTATTGAGAAAAGCGAATGTTGAAGGAGTGAAATCGAACTTTGGGATATATTTGATGTACCAATAAAAGTAAGTGTGTCTATCTCCAACTCACTTTGATTGATAAATAACATAATGTTTAATTAATTATTGGAAAAGAAGAATGTCGAAAGAGTATTGAAATCGAACTTTGGGATATATTTAACATAATGATAGAAATATGTATGTATATCTTCGATTTATTTTGATTGACAAATGAACATAACTTTTAATCAATTATTGAAGAAGAAGATTGTTGAAGGAGTGAAACCAAACTTTGAAATATATTTAACGTAATGATAAAAATATGTGTGTATATCTCTGATTTCACTTTGATTGACAAATGAGTATAACGTTTAATCAATTATTTAAAAAGAAGAATGTCGAAGCAAGGAAACCGAACTTTGAAATATATTTAACGTAATGACGAAAATATGTGTGTATATCTCCGATTCACTTTGATTAACAAATGAGCATAACGTTTAATCAATTATTGAAAAAGAAAAATGTAGAAGTAGTGAAACCAAACTTTGAGATATATTTGACGCAATAACAAAAGTATGTGTTTATATCTCCGATTCACTTTGATGACAAATGAAGAAAACGTTTAATCAATTATTAGAAAAGAAAAATGTCGAAGGAGTGAAACCGAACTCTGGGATATATTTGACGTAATAATAAAGGTACGTGCATGCATGTATCTTTGACTCACCTTAATTGAAAAATAAACATAACGTTTAATCAATTATTAAAAAGAAAAATGTTGACGCAACGATAAAAGTAAGTGCATACATCTCTAACCCGTTTTAGCCAATAAATGATCGCAATTTATATTTTATTGGTCGAGTTTAGTAGATTAAATATTGAAAATATTTCTATGAAAATGAAGTTTCACATATCTAATAAAAAGAAGAATTGAGACAATACTCCATAAAAAGATATAGCAATGAAGGAGAGCAGAGAATTAAGATTGGTATTTATTAAAGAGAAATTTCAACCGTAGAATTTCGGATAGGGGGGCCAAAGTCCTCTGCAAATGTAACAACATTTATATATACTTATTAATTGCTCATAATGGCATGGTCCCGTTTATCAACACAGTGATTAACCCTAAAAAACAAATTAAAGCCACAATTTTTGTTTTCTTTTTCTTTTGGAGTATAGGAGTCGGAAGTTCCTTTTTGGGGTCCATTCCAGGTCATAATTCCCCTGGTATGTATATAATTTGGCCCTATTCATCTACTTTGCTTAATTATCAATACCTAGTTTTCATGTTATAAATGCAGATACCATTTATTTATTTTTAAATTATAAATCATATACAATAACATATAAGTGATAAGCTGAGAGTAGCGTAAACATAACAGTATAATAAGGGTCACTCCGTCTATTTATTAACTATTTTTAGATTAAATATTCATCTTAAAAATTTAATATATCACGTTTAATATAAAAAAAATAACAAATCAACGTAAATTAAATAAAATTAACATATAATGAGACTTTTAGAGTCTTGACTTTATCATCGAAATAAAGTATTAACGGCCAATTTTGTTCATTAATTTATATACGTAACAATACACAATTGTAACTTCGAATACTTGCAAGAGTCCAGATACTATTTGGGATAGCAAATAAGCATTAAAGATCTTGTCACATGGTAACAAATAAAGTCTTGTTCAGAAGCAAAAGAAATTCCCCATTGCTGCCTAGCTAGCTGAGAGTGCTGGGAATATTGGAGAGATGTTCATTTGCATCTGTCCACAGAATCTTGTGTCTAAAACCCATATTTTGCTGTATAACTTCAATTAGCCTTGGCATGCATGCAAATATACATAATTTTACACAATTTAGTTGTTATTTTTTTTTGTATTTTCTCTTTTGGAATTCCCCTGTCCATGGGGACCCCTCAAGATTTGGTGCCAGCCTGACTATAATGTGTTCTGCCATATTAAAATCTTAAAATTAACTTGAAAATGAAAGAAATAAAATATGTATAATAGGAAGGATACTATGATGAATTTTATGGAGGTTTTCTGAAATGTCCATTGATGAAACTCAAAAGTCACAAGGCCACACCTACCCTATATACATCCTGTGCTGATATTTCTGCTATATATTCTATAAGTTGTAACTATAATAATGATTAATGTTTCTTTCATTTTCTCTTTGAATTATGTTGTCAGAAAGAGAAAGTAGAAAGAGGGGAAGGAAAAACTGTGCTGAAAACTAGCAGCCAAAACCCAAAAGGAAACAGTGGGAAACATACCAGGCTGCCAAAACAACTGGATTGATATTCTTTACAAATTGTTAAGCTTATCTCTTAGACCCAGCAGTGTTTTTTTAAGTACAAAAATGCATTTCCTTTGTTCATTCATGTCCTCCAATCAAAATTCACAAAATCATACAAATCCTGTCACTAACATGAAACCTTTGATTATTATTATATTCTTATTTTTATAAAGATTCCTCAGAGGGTCCTTCTGCAAAATAATTTGTCTGTGAGTTCACAGTGACAGTACTCAGAGAAAAGGACATTACAATTCATTGGGTTTTCATCCTTGGGTCGAAATCTGAGTAAAAATTTTAAATTCGAGCTGTAATACTCTTCTTATACCTAAAAGGAAACAAAAATAAATGCAATGGGGCTTGAATTGATTGAGTTACTTCACCAATTTGCACTCAGTTTTTTTTATCAGGTCATTAATTTGAGTTGCCAAAGAAAAAAAAAAGGTGCATCGTATGAGACATGAATGAATCTGCAGCATGCAGAGAAGGTGGTAGAGTCTGGAGAAGAGGGGTCTCAGATTCTCAATCTCAAAGATAAGAAAACAGACAAAGAAGCCTATAGTTTGTCGCAGAGTTTAGTGAACCTGTGGGTGGACACTGTTGGACAGATATCTTATCAGCTACTTCCATAGCTTCAAACCAATATTTCAGATTTCACTATCTTCCTATTCATTCTGTGCTTTACCCTTTGGACGCCCATGTGACAATTATTGGAATGCAATCTCACATCATCCTTTTTATCCTGCGGATTGATTTATGACTCGATATAGGTTTGGACTTTGCACGTATAGCTCTTTTCACTTTTACTGTTATTATATTTGCAAAATAAACTCTATTTACATCCCTTTTCGTTAACATCTCGTGAATAAATTGACGATATTTTGATAATTTTACTTAACACCATAACTATTTAAAGAATAAAACTTATTCACGACATACTATCTGGAAAAAAAAATCACAAGTTACTTTGTAAAATCACATATATTTTTTTCGAAAGACAGATGGAGGTGTTTTTTTTTAAAAAAAAAAAATGGATGAGGGTGCTTTATTCAAAGCTTATCTATATACCTGTACAGTTATGTAGGAATTTTTTTTTTCTTAAAAAAATATAAATAGAAAGAACCCTTAGTTAAAAACTTTGCTATAATTGGTAAATAGGGTACAAAACTTCAAATTGAGACACGAGATAAATGTGGAAATTTATGCATGGTTTAGCCGACTCAATTCAATGTACAACATAAGATAAAGATGAAATATATTAGATTGGGCTTGGACTTAAATTAACAAAAAAAAAAAAAACAAATAAAAATATGTTGATGTTTATCCACTTCCTTTGACCTCGTATTTTTTCTCCAGAGTTTATCACTTTATCCTAGTCGGCTAATTGGGGACTATGATTCTTGCCGCAGTCATTAACCTTGTACAATTAAATATTTAAAAAGAAAAGTAAGCATTCGAGACTAAATCTGTCCGATGGTAAAACTCTTTTTAACTTTTTTTTCTATATATTTTTTTTGGGTTTTACTTAATAATTTTTTTTATTTTTCTTCTTCCAAGGATGATATAATAGAATATCATCATACATGAATTTTACATAATTCGATTTATTGATCTACCTTAACGAACACAGAGTAAGCCATTATTAATAGATATAATGATAGTACTTTGTTCATGTCAACGTCAAGAAAACTAGTATTAGATAAGACTAAAGTTTATCTCTGTAAGATCATTATCTTCCTTGTTCCTAATCCTCCTCCATCCCTTTTTTGGGCCACTCTTCCTTCTTTTTTAAGGTTATGAAAATTTCTACATTTGTTTTTTCCTTGAGGGATGATACCATCCCCATAATGGATAGACAACAATGAATCGTTCAAAACCTTTGATCAAACAATGTTATATTGGACGATTCAGATTCAAAGCAGCGTGCATTTGATGGTATATCGTATATATCAGTATTGGCGATTGAAGTGTAACATCAAAATCTGTAACTCTCAGACAATTATGCTGGGTAGGGTGCCTTAACCCCAGACGCCCGAGCCTATGAGGGGCCCGAGCGGTGGGGTCAGGTCCGGAATAAAAAAGACAGACTAACCAAGTGTAACCATATGGCAACATGGGACCCGACACTATCATCAATTAATGAATCCTAACCTGAACCAGAAGCCACCGGTCGGCATACGTTTCTGTCCTTCCCCTTTTATTTCCTCGTCTTCTCATTTTCTAATGCTCCTTTTGTTTGTCGGTTGATTAGCCGGAAGCACAACACAACCCTTTTTAAATTTTTTGTTTTAGTTAATTTATAAGACAAACAAAAAAATTAAATATTATCTTAATCCATACCTATAAACACATGTTAACATTTCCCAAATATTAATTATTCATAATCAATTAGGATTAGTTTGATCTCAATATCAAGTAATTCATAACATTAAGTATAAATTAAAGTATTTTAATTAATTTTGAGTTTGTATAGATAACACAGTCCAATCAAGATTGGACTTTTATAATGGTATTATGATGAATTTTATGATAATGATACATGAGATTTGTGACGCGGAAGACTTCAAGTAATGAAAAATTAAAGACCAATTAATGACAAATAGGTAAGCAAATTTGTCTGGTGGCCTGTGGTGGGCGCGGCCGCCAAAAACGAGTTAGAAGCAAGCTAGCAAGCTGCTGCATTTGACTGATAATGTGCCATGCACTTCATTTTCCACCCTTCCCCTTGGCCAATGGCTGCAACACAGTTAAGTCTGCAGTAGCTCAGCCGTCCATATGCAATTCCCTAGCAGTTTCCCCCAGGAAACTCTGTTTTTTTCCTCCTCCTCCTTTTGTGGTTCCTATGACTGAGATGTTATTGGAGTGACGAATTCGATGATTGGATGCTGCAAACGTTATAAAGCTTCGGTGTGTCTTGATTAACTAATAAAATAATAGCATTACCCTAACGACAACTATGGATGTCTACTTGTCTTTGAAGGGAAAAGATGAGAGACTTTTTGGAGAAATTAAAGAAGTATATTTAATTGCTACCAAGTGCATTTGCTTTTGCTGGTTGTGGAGCTGTCAAAGGTGGAAAAAAGAAGGTGATGACCGATGAGGACCAGGTCCACCAATCCCGCTGGTTATCAGCCAACCAAGTATTTGGTGGTTCTTAGTGATAGCCATGGACTTTTAGATGCAGTTATCAAGTCTTCTTCTTCATCTATTTCATTTTTTATTACATTACTTGTAAAAAAAAAATTATTCATTTCATTCTAAATTATTATTTTTTTTCAACTTTACAAAATTTTTATTTTGATAAATTTCATATTAAAATATTTTTCA
Source organism: Theobroma cacao (assembly GCF_053813885.1). NCBI lineage: Eukaryota > Viridiplantae > Streptophyta > Magnoliopsida > Malvales > Malvaceae > Theobroma > Theobroma cacao. The sequence goes on from NC_142647.1 coordinate 1,643,578, forward strand.
TAATATGAATGTTCAACATTAAAAATAAAATTATTAAGTGTTTAAAAAATTTTCATTTTGAGGTTATTTTTAGAAAAAGAGAAGACATATAAAAAAGGAACTATAAGAGTATTTAATTAATTTCCAATTCCTTTTTGTTTAATTAATTAATAGATTCTATCTCGATTCCTCCATTATCACAATTCTCTATTATTTTTTATGTGCATGATACTCTACAAGTTGGGTAAATTAATGAAAATTTATAGATTAATTAAGGATGCAAAGTTCATGCTACTCATGGCAAACTCATTTTAAGGGAGAACTAGATCTACTTAATCATTAAATTAAATCTATTTAATGCACTCAAATGATTTGTTTTTAAAATATGATTTCGAATCCTGTTCTCTTAAAAAAAAAGCAAACAAATTATATATTTATATGTAAACACTTTTTGACAATATTAAAGAAAAATTAGTGAAATAGAAGCAAAATTAATAATTAATAAATTAATATATAATTTATATGCATGTGAAACTTGATCATTAAAAGCATCCATGCATGGCGTGCTTAATTTGTATATGAGTCCAAAATTTTGAAGAGTTATTTATTAACGAAGAGGAATATTAATAAAGCACACTCCAAAGACTTTTTTTCATTTTCTATTATTTAGCAAGAGAGATCAATAATATATTATATACTTATAAAATTTTTGTCCTTTTAAGCCATGTGATGCATGTATTTTCCCTAATTTCTTTTTTTTTTATAGAAAAAGACAATAAATGAGAAGAGGGGAATGAGATGGAAATTTTCGATTTCTAATCTACACTATTCTCAAGTCACAACAAAGGAATCTTTGAGAGAATATTTCTAGAAAAACCCTAAAAAATTGCAAATGGATTGAAAACAAATCGAAAATTTTTTAAATATAGTGAGTTTGATGAAATTAAAAAGAGTAAAAAGGAAAAAATATAAAATCTAAAAACCGTTTATGTTTAAGTACAAAAATCATACATAATCAATAAACTAAATGGTCGAACGCAATAATATATGAATTTTATTTATAAGTTTTATTAAGATAATTATATAAATTATATAGTTAGAGTTATAGTACAATATTATTATTTAATTAAATTATAATATTTAGTTAAAATTATTCTATAATACTGTTAAGTAATAAGATTTAGACTATATATATTATTCACTTATTTACTTATATTATAAATTCAATAAATCATAATTTTCTTGATAAATCTTTGACAACTCAACAACAAGAAAAAGAAATAATCTGGTAAAACAGGAAACATGGAAAAACGCAATAAATTAAAAAAATCAAACCCGTCTGATTCTACAGCTAACTGAACTGAACAAATGGGCAGGACCAGTTTTTTCTCCTCTTGGAAAAATTCAGAAATTGTGAACCCCCCATTCGCCATGTGATTATGATTATCAAATATCATCTTCCAGGATTTATCTTTTTTTTCCTTTTTCCACTGAATATTTACTACACGTATCTGGCTTGGGTGGGACCTCTTTCCCCACCCTCCGCCCAATTTGACTTATCACTTACTCGCCTCACTTACTGCCAAAAACAGAAAAGACTAACCCCATGGGTCCACCCCACGGCGTGCACGTGTCCTCGAACGCGCTCCGTAACCCATCTTCACTGGTTAATCATAGCTAGAATATATTTTTTCCGTCTTTATATGATTGTTTGTTGTATTTTTAATTTCGATGAACTATATTAAAATTTAAAATCTTTTTATAGTATAAATAAATATTTATTTATATTATTAATGAGATAATAATATTTCATATATTGATAAAATATAAAATTTATTGACACATCAAATAAAAATTCGAAAAAAATAAAAGATAAAAAAGGAATATTCCTTTTCATTCTTTCATTTTCTCGGACTTTTTTTACGGTCACCGTATCATTGATCCAACGGCGTAATAACTTATCATTGCATAATTACACTGTCCGTTCACTATGTGGACCCCACGGAATTATTAAGAACCCAACAGGGGATTCACCGAGGGACACTGTCGTAACACCGCACGCTACCCATTGGCGATACACCATCGCACGTGTCATAATTTCATTGATTCAATCATGGACAACTGCATCGAAATCGTGCCATGTGGGTGTCGTTCACTGGGACTCGATTTGGTAACCGTCGGATTGACCTAGGGGACAAAATGGGAATTCGACGCGTAAGAAAACTGGTATAAATCGGAGCCTTATGCATTGAAGCAAGAAGAAGGGAAAGGCAAAGGCTTCCGTCTCCGTTTTTCCTTTTTGATACGAAAGAAAAGCTCTTTAATTTTTTTTCTTTAAAAAAAGGAAAAAAATCCCTTTGGGGAATGCAGAGAGATGAGAAGGGCATCGTTGACAAGGCCTGAGCTGTGTGGGCACGGTAAGCGGTCCATCGGCGGCAGGAATTGCCACCGTAAACACGTTGAAGACGGGTGATTGCCATGCACTGTCACCAAAAAGAGAGAAAGAAAAATAATTTGTTTGTCTCTCTGCTTTTAATCTTCTGTTTATGTGTGTTATCTCTTGTCGTTGTAAATATACCATAATTCAGATCGAAAAGATCTAATCGTTTTCTGTGTTGTATTGGTCTCACAAAAATGGCGGAGAAAACTAAAAGTGATCACTCGGCTTTGCTTCATGGAAAGTACGAGCTTGGTCGCATGTTGGGTCATGGAACCTTCGCCAAAGTCTACCATGCACGGAATCTTCAGACGGGGAAGAGTGTTGCCATGAAAGTTGTTGGCAAAGAGAAGGTGATTAAAGTTGGGATGATGGACCAGATCAAGCGAGAGATTTCCGTTATGAAGATGGTGAAACACCCCCATATAGTTGAGTTGCATGAAGTCATGGCGAGTAAGTCCAAGATTTACTTTGCCATGGAACTAGTTCGTGGTGGAGAGCTCTTCTCTAAGATTGCCAAGGGTCGGCTCAAGGAAGACCTGGCAAGAGTTTATTTTCAGCAGTTGGTTTCCGCTATCGATTTCTGTCATAGCCGTGGGGTTTACCACCGCGATTTGAAGCCGGAGAATTTGCTCTTAGATGAAGATGGCAACTTGAAGGTTACAGATTTTGGACTCAGTGCTTTCTCGGAACACTTGAAACAAGATGGATTGTTGCACACTACTTGCGGAACACCGGCTTATGTGGCGCCTGAAGTTATTGGGAAAAAAGGGTACGATGGAGCTAAGGCAGATATTTGGTCTTGTGGGGTGATTCTTTATGTGCTTCTTGCCGGGTTCCTACCATTTCAAGATGATAACTTGGTGGCCATGTATAGGAAGATTTATAGGGGAGATTTCAAGTGCCCACCTTGGTTTTCCCCTGAAGCTCGAAGATTAATCACCAAGCTTTTAGACCCAAATCCAAGTACCCGAATCACCATCTCAAAGATCATGGACTCGTCTTGGTTCAAGAAATCTATGCCCAAGACCGTGAGAACCAAGGAAGAGTTAGAGTTTGAAGCATTCAATGGTGACAAATCATCCAAGCCTGAGACGTTGAACGCCTTTCATATCATTTCCTTGTCTGAGGGCTTTGATTTATCGCCTCTGTTCGAAGAGAAGAAGAGAGAAGAGAAAGGGGAGCTGATATTCGCTACAACAAGGCCGGCAAGCAGTGTAATATCGAGACTGGAGGAGGTGGCCAAGTCGATGAAATTCAGCGTCAAGAAGAGCGAGTCAAGAGTGAGGTTGCAGGGTCAGGAATGTGGAAGGAAAGGGAAGTTAGCAATTGCTGCTGACATATTTGCAGTGACGCCGTCGTTTTTGGTGGTGGAAGTTAAAAAAGACCATGGTGATACCCTTGAGTACAACCAGTTTTGCAGTAAAGAACTCCGACCGGCGCTTAAGGACATTGTCTGGACGTCACCCGCCGAGAACTCGACACTGGCTTGATTGGGGCTAAAAAACCCAAAAAAAATTAGGAGGTGGGAAGTTATATGTTCTTTCGACCATTGTTCGATGATGTTATTGTTGTTGTTTGTTATTGTTGGGATTGTTTAGATGGAAAAATGGAAGCAGAGGGCCTTCTGTTCTGGTTTTGTTCTGTTCTTTGATTATTTTCCATCAATGTCTTTGTGGGTTTGGTCCTTGTATGTGTGAATCATTCCGCAACTTTATTGTTGTTTGATTCATTTATGTTGATGTTTTCATGTTGATATGTGCAAGTGGACTGCTTCAGTTACTGCCTTTCTCTGCAACTTTTCTTTTTTCATGGTGATATCTTGGATTAATGATTTCTTATCATATTACCAAGCATTGATTATTGCTTTCCCTAGCACTGCAGCATGAATTTCCCTAGTTGATATTTCAATGGTTAGTTGGGATTTAGGAACCATTTTACAATTTCCATTTGGGAATTGGGAAAGCACACCTTAATTGTCCATTGCCGTATCCAAATTTTCAACTTCTAAAGCTAATCAAGCCACTTGTCTTGACTCTAGTTGTAACTCAGCTTATAAACGAGGATGTTGTACATCTCATCAGATTAATTTGTGGTACATCTGACGTCCGCCCACAAAGCAAAACAAATTAGTCTAGGAAAAAGGTGAACTTAGTGTAGTATAAAGATAAAAGTTTTCCATCATAATTTCGTCTCAAGGAAGCCAGATGTCGTTTTGTGGGGTTTAACTTTGACATACTTTGATTTTTCCTCTCAATTATTGACCTACAATTGCACCAAAGGCTATAGCCTTTCACAGCATTTGGTTTCACCGCATCTCTTTAGAGTCTCCATTTTTTGTTTCATTGTCTACTTTTTATGGTACGTTTGGTTGGCGGAATAGACAGGAATAGAATAGAATAGTTATTATGTGGGAATAGAATGAGGTGGGAATAGAATAAAATAGTTATTACTTAGTTTGGTATGACAAAGGGAATAGAACAGGAATAATTATTATGACTTATTGTATTGTTTGGTTGGTAACAATAATTTTGGAATAAGAAAGGAATAGAAAATAAAAAGACAAAAACACCTTTTATTATTTATGTGACATTTTATTTTTATTAGATTTTTTAAATATTAATAATCTAGAATTTAATTAAAATATTAATAATAAATCATTTAAATATTAACATTTATTTAATTTAAATATTATTATGATTAATTTTTATTTTATTTTATTTTTAAAATATTAATAATTGATAATTTATTTAAAATATTAATAATTGATAATTTCAATATTAATATTTATTTATTTTTTAAAATATTAATATTTTATTTAATTTAAATATTATGATGATCAATTGTTTTATTTTATTTTATTTTTGAAAATTAATAATTGATTATTTATTTAAAATATTAATAATAGATAATTTAAATATTAATATTTTATTTAATTTAAATTTTATTATGATTAATTTTTTATTTAATTTTTTAAATATTAATAATTGGTAATTTATTTAAATATTAATAATTGATGATTTAATTATTAATATTGTTTATCTAATTTAAATGATATTATGTTTATTTATTTTTAATTTATTTTGTTTTTAAATAGGAATAATTTATAATTTATTTTATTAATAATTGATAATTTAAATATTAATATTTTATTTATAATTTAATATTAATATTTTATTAAAAATTGGAATCAAGTGAGAGAAAGAGGAGAGAGAAAAATAATATTTTATATTAATAAAGTTGTAAATTTTCAAACTTGTAAGGGGTATTTTTGTCTTTATTCATTTTTAAATTTATTCCTCAACCATGGAATAGCTAATACCATGAGGGAGGGTGGTATTAGCTATTCCTTGGTTTTAAAAGATTTTGAAGAATAGCCATTCTATAGGAATGGCTATTCCTTGTATCATTTTCTAACCAAACAAAGGAATAAAAATTCCTTGGGAATAAAGGGGGAATGGCTTAGCCATTCCCCCAACCAAACATGCTATTAAGGATTTATATTCCATAGCAGGCAACAATATGGGTCCCTTGAAAGCTTCTGGTGATATAATGATCATCATCTTCAACTTTTTTTCCCTTTTTTAAGAGGTCTTTTTGGCTGTTTTAAGACGCTTAAACCTTGGGAATAAAGGGTGAGCCTGAATTTTGCAGCAGTCATTCTATGTCTATAGGTGGTGTTGGAACCTGCAAGTTTAGGCTTCCGAGTATCAAAGTATCAAGTTCAATTTACTGTCCCTGGATGCCATGACTTGCCATGGAAAACTAGCAAAGAGGTCTTTGGATTTTTTACACTCAGAAACCCAGTGTCGGGCCACCCCGATGTGGTCCTTTTACTGTTAAGGTTTGCTGTCCTGGCTGGCCTCTGAAGCAATACTGGAAGTAAATGGTGGGTGGTAAGCTTATAGGAGGGTCCAGCTACTTGAATTAGATTATAGGATCTAGCACTTGAACTTTGGAACTCTTCCTTATCTTGTGTTGCTACTTCTATGTCTCGATAGTAAAATGTCTATGATTCTCATTTAATAGAGATTTTTTGTCCAGGTCGTGCCTTGAATGGGCTTGCGGAGCGAAGGCAGGTTTTTGGTCCGGCTTCTTCTATATCGCAAGTGGAAGGTTAAAAAACCTAACAGCAACTTGGGGGCAGACAAGAGGTGCTGTCAGGTTGGAATAGAGACAATACAATGGCCAAGTTTTCATTCATGTGAAGGACAGCGACTGTCACATTTCGGGTGATTAGAACTTGTCCCAGAACCACTTCCAGGCACATGGGTTTTTGGCTTTCTCTTTGAAGGTTATCTTCTCCATTTCCACCTCAACTCTCCCACCCTTCTGAATACTGAATATTTGTTTTTAAAGGTTGAAAAACACACCAGGAGACTCAGTTCCGTCCAAGTGCCATCGACTTTGTAGCCAAGTAGATCTAGATCTCAAATTCAGAGTCCTAGAACAAAGGAATACATATTAAATTAATTGATAAATAGGAGAAATTTCTCTCTCTCTTTTATCAAATCAACACTTGTGCCACTTTTTTAAGTCCGTGGCTTACATGCATTGCATGTTCCCGAGGGATTAAGACGATATTAGATTTTTAAAATAGTAAAAATAACAGATATATCAAGTAATATAAATTATGAATGATTTAATATAAAAATTAAAAGAAATACCATTTATTTTGATATTATATTAAAATTTTTGAACATGTATTTAATTTAAAATTAATTGATAACAGACCAAAACTGTCTTTTCAAGAAATGAAAGCACAGGAGAAAAGAGAAAAAAAGGATAACATTTAGTTCTTGTTTTTTTCCACTTTAAGCAGCCAGTTAAAGTAAGTTGAAAGCTTTATACAGCATCTTATCGTTTCTATTTATTAGCCATCCTGCCTACCATTTAACAAAGAGCCCATTGGCCAATGCAGAGATAACCCTTTCTCATTATTGCTCAATGCATTTATATTTCATAATCCCCACCTTCAACTAAAAATAATAATAATAATAATAATAGGGTCTTCACAATTTCATGCAAACGTTCATTAACTCTAGCTTTTTCTTTCACTGGCAATTGTGTTTGGTAAGAGAGAAAAAGAAAATGAGAAAAGGAAAGACATGGACGGAAAATCTACCTTCTTTCTGTCTTTCATCATTGTTTGTCCTTTCCATTTTACCAAACATAATGTGGGTGATAATTTCTACTTCAAATTTATGCAAAAACATAGTGTAACAGGAAACAGCACCTCGTGCTATCAGGTTTACTTAACCTAATACTTTGTTTTATATAATTAATCACAAGATAATATATTTTATTGGCCAGTAATCACATCCCTAATATGGATGGTGATGCATGCATTCCTGCACATTGTACTTAAACGATTCTTTTCTCTTGTATCGATGCGGGGAAGGTGTTTTGTTGTAATTCATAGAGGTTAATCATTAATTCTTTGATAACTTCATCTCTAATTCTAATTCATGCCTAATCAGCTAGGGTGGGCCATACCAAATGGACGGTTCAACTTCAGAAGCCGAAAAGCTTTTCAGAATGATTATATTTAATATACTGTCGATGTATAATATAAGTGTTACCTCATTTTAAATTATAAGTACTTACATTCATAATTTATAAATTTATACAGTGATAGTGTATCAAGTATAAATATTTTTTCAAAAATATAATGTGTTATAAAAAGATCCAAAAACTATAACCATAATTCTTTGAAAATCCAACTTAACTACCAAAGAATATGAACCACATTTCAAATCGTGATTATGGGTTAAGATTAATTTAGTCATGAAATTGCACATGATTGAGAGGGAAATCTGACCTAATTGGTCCAAGTGGTTACAATCATAATGAAGAAAGACAAAAGGTAACCCAATGCTTGGTCCCAGCTTCGAAGGTTACCCTAAAAGGATACTTTAATCGAGTTGATTGATTTGAGGCCAATAATTGAGATGCTTTCTGTTTCTGTCTGAACCAAAATGGAAAGGGGAGGTGTATCAATGGGCCCATTGTGGAATTGGACCAGTAGGGCCCATGCTGGGGAAACCTTTGCGTGGGCCAATGACATGGGATGGAAACCTCATGATTGGGCCTCAAAAACTGGCCCATTCTCCAAGTTCCAACCAACCCTGTTCGGGCAAAAGACTACCAAGGGACAGACAAATAATTACGCTTTGGGTTCCATAACTTAAGCCGTTCTTTTGCATGTACAAACCAGAATCGCCAGCCACACAACAACAGGGCGACAAATGAAGCAAGCAACGATCATATTAGGAAGGCAAACAAAATTCTAGCAAAGAACCAAGTTTTTGACATATTCACTGCTCGCTGCTGTCGGCACGATATAACTGTTCTTCTCGTTCTCGTTGAAATATATTCATTGTACATAATTAAAACGAAAAATAGAAAATAGTGAACTTTTTTTAGTCAAACAATGTTAGAGTTACAGAAGTATCAATCATGATGAACATGTTCCCTCCACACCTCCTAGCTTCAATTTCTTCTCCCTAACAGACAGCTTCCCACCTTTCGTGAACCCATAATTTTTGCTGCTATTTGAATTATGAACTTATCGCCAAAATCAACATGTTGCTTCTAGTTGCATCCCCAGCTTAGGGTGGTAAGTGGTACCTTGTAGCAAACTTTTCAGGGATATGAAATGCCTTCCCAACATCACTTCATTTTAAATGCCTCCTCGAAGAAATGTTAGTACCGCCTTTAGAAAGTTTTTGGTCCATCCGAAATTCCACATTCCCTTTTAAATTTTCAAGGATGAACCATGTGAATTGCAAGCTACTGGAATCCATATCTGAACATTTCCTTCGATCCGATATGATTCTGAGGAGCACAACACTAGAGTTAGAAATTTCAGAAAAGTGATATCAAGAGACATAGGTAACAGATTGAAACTGATCAATAATGTAAGTGGCAAATCATTGTCGTACCAAAAGGAAAGAGTTAGAAGTGCTTTAAATATAACATAAACAGACAAATTATGAAAACCGCCGGCAAACAAAAGGGGAAAATAAAGCTTTGAATTGAAAATCATCGACAACACAGTAGATTGAAAACTCAAAATCATCCTTGAAGACCTTTCAAATAACAAGGCCAGCTACATAAACTATATTAATTCTGGTATGCTTTCACAAGCTACTTGGATTCTATTTTTAGCTAGCTAGAGCATCGTCGGATAAATCTAGAAAATCAACAAAAACCGGAAAGTGGGGAGTAAAGATACACAGATAACAATATATGGTAAATTCTACCGATCGCGATTCCAAAACACAATCAAGGATAAACTGTCTACCAGATTATGCATGATAAATCAAGTAGAAGCTAGCAGTTAGAGTCTAATTCTTCTTCATTTTTAATTGTGGTATACCACTAAACAAATCTAATACCTAATAGACTGATGATTGGATTCAGAATGCAAGCCTGTGAATAAACATAAGAAAAGATTTGGAAAAGGCATGAATAAGCCCTTAGAGACACCAAAGATGTCCACTAAATAGAATGGTAAATAACTTGAGACCAGAAGCAATGATTTAAGCCTGAAAACCACTAAGTATTTCTATGTTTCCAACCTCTAGTGAAAAAAGAAAACAGTAATACAATTAACTTGGAAATAAAATGGCTACAAGCAAGAGTTTCACACACTGCTATCATGGAAAAAGATATCAATGTAAATCAAGGTAGATTGCATTCTCCACGCAGGAAAGGTAAGATCTAGGAATAGAACTGAATTCTTGTATCACTGTATGCACAATTGTTCTATTTTAAATAACTCTAGCAGTTTCTCCTATAAACTTAGCAGCAAGAAGATTCTAAAAATTCATTCCATGAGAAACACCATATTAACTAAAATAGGACATATCAATCATATTAAGCCAGTCTATAGTGCATATACTTCCAACTTTCATATGCTAAAAAGTACGAAATCTTTCTGGCATCTTCTGTCTTCATCCTTGGAATCAAAGAGAACAAAAATACTAAACAGTAATTGATTAAAAACCAAGCCTTGAGGAAATCAAGGTATCCAGCACATCTATTTTACTTTTTGAGTCTTTCTGGAGGCCAAGTAAAAATTCTGGAAACTGGATTAATACTTGATAGAAAGTTGACTTCATGGTAGCATTTGGATAAAGCACAACCAAAAAAAGCCATGTTGCTCTAGTTTATGTCAACAAAAGCCCCAAGACATAGTTAAGATATGTTGAACATTGAGCAATATATTTTAATCCTATGGCAGTTAAAATAAGCTGACGAATGCCTTGCAAAAAGAAAAAAAAGCTGACGAATTTCATAGATTTTGATAATAAGGTGCAGTCAAAGTTTTTTTAATTAGATAAAAGAAACAGTTAGAGTTCAGTTTTCACCAATCATAATGAGATCAGAAAGTATTATTACCTCATTTACATAAGCAATAATCCTTAGCATTAAGCCTGTATACAGATCAAGTAATTTTTCCTTTATTACCCCATAAATTGATAAATATTTAGAAGACCAAAGCACCACATTTCCCTAAAAGACCAAAAATCTTATACGATCTTGCTTGATAGCTTTGGACAACATATCAATTCTACTTCTGAACAACAGAACAAGTAAAACTAGGAACTAACAAGTAGATGCTACAAAGTTGCTTGACACTTCCGGAATGTGTTGTACCTTTCACTATGTATTCTTTATTTTCTTTTGAAAGGCAAAAGTAGAAGCTATTCATCTATTCACTTCATTTAATTAGGAAACAAATTAAATTTAATAGCAACTGTTAAGGAGGCTAATGATAATAAGCTGTACTCTCTATGTAAATTTTAAGTCATTCCATAATATTTAACTATGTTGATCGAATGCAGTTCCACAACATGGAAAACCTATTTACTGCACTAATTAATTAATGGAAACATTGTAGAACATCAAATTCTCAAGGTGAGTAAATCATCTGTCTTTAGAAGTGGATATGGCATTCGGTAGGATCTGCTGGTGCAAATCTATAGCAAGCAGTCTAGAAAGGCTGGTTATCCGGAGCAACTACAACGAACAAAGGAGGCTAAAGTGGCATAAACAAACTTACAAGAAAGAGGCAAAGATGAGTTTACAAAATTACAAGAGCTACTTGCAATTGATTTGAGTAGTTACTTAGAAATTTCATTCACTTGATGACTACATGAAAGTCGTGTAAGTTGTCACTTTTTCACATTTTTATGAATAATTCATCATATCCCAAGGTCGTAATTTTAGGTAATGTGCTCTATGATGTGTCGTGCCCTTTCCTTGCCTCATTCAAGTATTAGAGGCCTTTGGCTTATTGCATTAATTTTCCATGTGTCCTTCAGACCTTCACCACTTTGTTCATTTTGTTATACACATGGTTGAACACAAATATAGTATGAAGGTAATGAATACCTACCACTATTATATATATAACATATACAGAATAAGGGAAAAATCTTGTAAATACTAGCGCCACTCATTTTGACAAATTATAAACATCTAAACAACAATAAATTTACTAGCTCTTATGTGCAATAATTTTGGATTCATAAAAAATTTCATATCCTTATGGGCTAACAGGTTCTATAAGACTTATATGAGTTTTTTTTTTAATAAGCCTTTCAATATTTCATTGAATAAAAGTTAGAAGTTACTTCAATTGTAACTCTCCAAACAGAGAACAAAAGATTTTCTAGACAATAGTCCTATAGAACCTGTTAGCCCATAAGGACATGTACAGGGCTAACAGGTTCTATAGGACTTACATCCAAAAAATATTTCATTGAATAAAAGTTCGGAGTTACTTCAATTGTAACTCTCAAAACAGAGAACAAAAGATTTTTTGGACATAAATCCTATAGAACCTGTTAGCCCATAAGGACATGTACAAGGCTAACAGATTCTATAGGACTTATGTCTAGAAAATCTTTTGTTCTCTGTTTTGAGAGTTACAGTTGAAATAACTCCGAATTTTTATTCAATGAAATATTGAAAGACTTATTAAAAAAAATTTCATATAACATAAACTGTTCCTAGAATCCTTCTCCAATCATACATGAGTTTCTGTTCTATCCTACCTAAACCGTCTTCAAACACATACCATTTCAAAATCTCACTTTTCAGTTCTAGACTTCTAAAACAGGTTTTTCTAGTGAAGCTATTCGAGATTTTTAATTGAACTTTCAAAATTAGAAAGACATTGGCTATATACGGTAGTCTTAATCTCCATCCATATTAGCCATGATTTAAAATCTAGTGTTACATGTTTGAGAGATTCTGGAAAATGACAATTAGCAATGTATGAATCCAACATATAGATTATTAACAAAGATCCAAAGTAAATACATAAGCCAAACCAAGGATTAAATTCTTGTAATGTATCGGTTGTGTTCAAAAGCAATTAAGGCTGCTTTTTGACTAAGATCTAATATCTATTTTGATTAATGACACTCCTAACTGACTGGAATACGCAAAGATAACTAATTAAACTCATATACAGAGGTCGAATCCCATCCATAGAGATGTCATTGCACTTGATTATTTTCTAATTAGAATAAATTAGCCAACACTCTATGCTGTAACATGCCACCATTGTCACCCTAATGTTTCAAAGCTTATCACTACAATCCACAACCAACCTCATGGAAGACGAGTACGTAGTTCATGCTATGGATATAGCCTCTCAAACATCATGTGCCATCACTATCACAAGAACCACCACTCCCACAAAATCCTTATTATTGACCACTACATCGAACATGAGTTTGCACTTTATGCTAATATGTCTTTGCTGTTACTTTCATTCCTAAACAGAATAGTCACAATCACAGGTAATATCATTTCAACAACCACTGACAGCATAAGTCACCTAAGCTAGAGAGGGATTCTACCATTGGAAGTTCTAATCTTTTTGGCTCAATAACTGTTAATTAGCCTTTTTGAGTGCAGCATATTACCATTAACATATAATGGAAAATCAATGACCTTACAAGATTATTTTTTTTTAATAATTAATATTTGAATTTTAACCGTCAGAATGTGATTTTTGCATGGTTACCTTGCAAGCAAAACCAAATATCTCAAGTTTTTAAAGACAAAATCAAAATAACAACCAATGCTTTATATTAATAGAACAACCATATAATAAGATTGACCTGAGGGTGTTTTTATGGTTCCAAAATATATGAAGAAAATATATAAAATTAGCATGAAACTAAATACATATTTATTTATCAAATATAATATATTCAGCATAAAATTTAGCAACCTAATTTTCATCTCATTGTAGCATTGTCACACACTGAAAGTACTATATACTGGCACCAAAATTACCTTTGGATTACTGTCAAAACTCTTATACTAGACCATTTTATCAAATGCTTAAAAGCCTAACCTAAGCCCCCTATATTCTAAAAATGAATCTTTAAAATTAAATATACATGAATCAAGTGACAACTTCAAAATCAAGTAATATAAAGGCGCATGCTCATGATCACTCATCTACCAGTTCCAGCCAAAAATCAAATACTAGCCGATCATCAATATCAATGTGCTCCCTTCATTTGGTTCCCTCGAATTTATTGGATTTTATATGTAAATCACGATATTGCTATATAAAAAGTTGAAACAGTGTAGGCTGTAAACGTAGACAACACTTTCTCAGGCAACAGAAGTCCACCAACTCTTAGGCCAACGTCAAGGATATCACCACAGCTCCTGACCCAATTTTAACAAGCAGCTGGGATCTCTTAGATGATTATACTATGTCTTAAAATATAATATCCACCAGATAGCCCTTAGACACAAATTCATATCAATTTAGGATTCCCTTATTTGTATGAAGGACTCCATAGCAAACAAAATGCATGTTTGATTATCACTTAACAAAAAGTTATATATATATATATATATATATACATATCTATCAAAAGTTGTGAACTCAATATTAATTTATTAAATAGGCATGCTCAAACAGCAAGAAATAACTTCCCTTAAGATGAAGATCAAACACTGAATTGAAGGATAATTAGCACAAATAATCCTAAAGTAAAAGACATTTTAATTGAATTCTGGAGTCACTCCTATCTTGTTTACATATTGTTCCCACAAAATTTTTATACCAATCAATTCATTAATCCTTCTTTGATCATTTATCTTCTTCCTTGACAAGTTTTAGACAATCACTGTAGCTGCAATTTAATCAATGTATCTATTCATTCAAGAATAGACTCAAAATCTCGATTCCAGCATTGAGAAATGCGTTCTTCTCTAGATTAAAGACTAACCTCTCAACTAATCACATAAAATTTGAACAAAAGAGGTTCAGTAAAAACATCATCATTAACCAAAACAACCTTCAAGGAAATTGAACATGGTTACCTGAATGATTAACCTGTGCAAATCAGAAACACAGTTTGCTGCCTCCCAAACCCAATGCCAAACAAAGTGCTGTGTAAAAAATTGAAAACATATTTACTACTAAAATATTAAAAGACCAGCTTGAAAAAAGAAGATTAATACCAGCTTCAAAGAAGACGAACTCTACATTATTAGAGAAAAATCCACTGACTGAATCAAAGTAACCTGCATTAGGAACTTTCCAGCTGCCAAGCCTTCAATAATGAATAGGAAATATCGCATATTTTTGCAGAAAATAAGAAAAAGATGTCTTCCAATTTCTACCACAAGGAGTAGAGTGACCCATAGTTTTTCAGTAACTGAAAAGAAAGCAGCCAATACTACCAGATCCAAAACCCTGGGGCAAGCCCAAATGCAGTCAAAAGCTTCAGTGGTTAGACAACAAAATCAAAACGGAATCAGATATCAGAATCAAAAACAACAAAGATTATTACCTTTTGTTGACTTGACTTCTTGGACTCTCGTTTGGGGTCAAAACGCAGAACACCAGATGGCGAAAACCCCAAATCAGAGCCAGATTGAGGGTAAAGAACACAAGCCAGACATGGCCATTTCCTTGCATGGTTTCCAAGAAAACAGGAAGGTGAAGAGGAAGAGGGTTTTAACCAAAGCAAAGAAAATAAAAGCTGATTACGTGAATGAACATAAAAATTCCAAGATACCGATACAGTTTTCCGTTAAAATGAGAACAGTAACCAGGCGTACCTTCAAAGAAGCCACTTCGTCCTCCTCAAAAGGGAGAGGCATCAAAAGTCACGCTTCTTTCAAAGCTCAAAACTATTGTTATTTTAATATAAAAATATTCCCAAAAAGATCAGCAAAATTTAGCAATTAATACCTCAAACTTATTAGTTGATAAATGATAACCCCAAAAAAGGAAAAGAGCTTATGTTCACGCTTACTTGCCTCTTTATCTCTTTGCCATACAACAACAACAGTACTCCTTCTCTTTGCTAACTCCCTTATCTTATGACTTGTCTCACACACATAAAAATGGGGGATTTCAATCTCTGTCTAAAGCAAAAGAAAGGGTTTAAGAGGGTTTCGTTGGCTGAGAAAGAAGAAAAGACTTATTTCATGATATAGTTGAACAAAAAAAAAGCCTGCTTTTTTTATGTGTCATCTCTATCTCTCTGACCCTTCTTTCCCCGTGTACTTGTTTTTTGAGCAGTGACTCATTCTTATCCGAAGAACAAGGGAGAAGGACATGTGGATGGATGAAAACAAAAACATCTGGAAAAATAGACACTCGAGGCGTCATCTCTGGAGATTGAGTGAGATAGAGAAAGAAGAAGATAAAGAGGGGGACATATAAATAACAAACATTGTGAGGAAACACAATGCAAAAGCCGAAGCTGACAGAAGAGAAGTGAGCACGCACCCGCAAAGGTATGGCTTTTCATACAATTGCCTGCGTGTGCTCACTCTCTTCTGTCAGTCTCTCTGTGTCCCTCTTCCTCTTCTTATCCCGAATTATCATCCACTCTTTCCCCCACCAATTCCCATACACATGATCTTTACCATCTTTAGTTTAACTGTCTGAAAATGGACCAAAAATGGAAACAAAAAAGTGAAATCCTAGATTAAATGGGAAAAACCAAACCGCCACCCAACTGCTGCTTCATACAGATCACCCCTCATATGAAACTCAACCGACAGATCTGAAATCATCTTTTATATACAAATATAAAGATTTCTCAACAACCCTTTTTCTGGATACCCATTTTAAGTAGGTATATATGACTATGAGTAGGACAAAGAATTAGGGTTTTCTTTAATCACTCCCCCAAAGACCCAAAAAAGCCTTTTCATCATTTTCCAACCAACTGATAAACCCCAACCCCACCTAAAACCCTTTACACTTATCCTTACAACTCTCTCTCTCTCTCTCTCTCTCTCGTTTCTTTTCTTTCAGCAAATTAGCTTTCCCCAGCTGCTGCTCGCTACCTGCTGCACCCTCTCTGAACTCTAATGCTTATATGCCACTTGCTTCTTGTTTTCCTTTGCAAAACCTGAAGTTTCAGACCCTAATTTGGACACAAAAAATTTTACCATCATCGAATGAAGACAACAACAGAGAGATCAAACAAAAAGATGTACAGGTTTTTAGTTTCAGAAAATAATAATAATTCACTGTTATTATATATATATATATATATATATATATATATTTTTTTTTTTTTTTTTTTTTTTTTTTTTTGGTTTGTTTTGGCTTGACTTTGTCTTTGTCTGCGACTGCTCAACTAAGAACGGATAAGAGAAAAACGGAGGGAATAGAGTGCAAGAGAGTTTGATTACGTGTCCAGTATTTATTTGTTAGAAGGCAGTAAGCCACGTGGAGGGTAATAAATGGAATATAGTTACGGCTCTGATTTGACCGGGAAAGGAGTGATTTGGGCCGTAGGATTATCATCAAATGGATGGTGGGCCCCTACTGTCGGTGATGTGGGTCTGTTTGGAAGTTGTGTGGTGGTAGATGGGGCTGCGTCAGATCAGGCCATAAGGGAAACAAAGACAAAAGACTTCCCCCCCTTCCCCTCTTTTGAATTTACAAAATATCTCCCTCTAACTCTCATTTCTTTTTTTGTTTAATCGTTCAATTGAATGACAGCCAAAGGATAATATAATTAATTATTGAATTAAATTATTCAAGACCCAAAAATAAACTAATAATGGGCACGTAAATAATAAAAAGCAATGGCATTTGACTCATAGTTACTCTCGTCCTTGACCCGCACTAGATTTTTTTACTTTGACATTCACTGCATGCAGACAAGCCAAGCTGCACGTGACGAGAGCCTGCACGCACCATCGAGCCTCCCATATAATCAAAAAAGAACTCTCGATCCAGGGGAGGAGCGTCCCTTCGTAGTGGGGGGATTTTTTTAATTTTTTATATGTATGATATATTTTTTAATAATTTGTTAAAATAAATAATTAATATAATTAAAAAATAATAAAATGACTTTATAAGTTTTATTCAAAATTTTAAATTTTTTTTATTTTTTAAGTTTTTTTACTCATCCTTTTTTTTTATCTTTTCTGTTTTTGTATTATGAAATTAATAAGAGGTAAAGTTTTTATTTTTTTTATTTTTTTTCAATTTTATTTTATTTTATTTTTTCATATATTTTAAGTTTTCATAATTTTTTTTTATTTTTTAAATCATCAATCATATTTTTTTTGTTATATAGATTATATTTTCTACTTCTTATAGTTTTTTTTCTGTTATATGAATTTTATTTTTAATAATTTTAATTTTTAAAAATTAAAAAATTATTGTATATGCAAATCTCAAATCTAAATTCTAATGTTGTATTATTGGTTATTGTTTAAAATTTCAACAATATATTATTTTTTATTAATCCTAATTATATAAGAAAAAATTATCTTGAGTGTATGTTTTTAATGTGCTTTACGTTTTATATTTAGTTGAAAGGAAATTATCTTGAGTATAAGAATAAATTATTAATTCTGTATATCGTATTTAACTATTTATATTTTGTGCATTATAGTTTAATATTTAGTATTACAAACTTAAATATAATAAAATGAGAATATTGGATATTGAGAATATTAGATATTGACTATATTAATTTTTTAATCATTTATATTGAGAAAGACAAGACTTCGAAACAAAATAGATGATAAGTTTTTTACAAATAAGTTAGTTGTTTATATTAAAAAAGATATTGCTATCGTCAAACAAAATTTTTTTAGAGCACTATTATAAGTTTTTATTTTATTTTATTTTACATGTTATATAAATTTATTGTTTATTATAAATCTTTTGATTATTAATGGTTAAGTTTAATATATTAATATTAAAAAATTTTAACTTTTACTCTTCTTAACCTTTGTCCCCCAATGAAAATTGGCCAACTACGCTCCTGTCTCGATTTGTCAATTTTTATTATGTTTGGATCTAATTAATTTTCTCGTATTGAGTCAAATTAAACCATAAGCTCTACTTCTTCGAATTATTATAGTTTCAATTTATTTTTATACGTAAAATGCATGCTAATTCTATCTTAAAAAGAAAACAAATTATTGATTTCAAATTAATTATAGGACATTCTCAAATTTTGAAATAATTATATATTGTAACAAAAAAAAAGTTGACATAGCTTATTATTTATATTATTTAATTTATTTTTATTTTTTAATTTATCATATATAAAATTAAGTTAATTTAATCTTGATAAATAGATAATATTATAATTCATAATAAGATCTAATGAAGCATGTGAGACTCTAATTTCAATGTGAGTTTATTAACACATACTTGTACAAAAAATTCGTGCAATTACAAATTTACTGTATAAAGTTATGACTAAATCGTCACTTTCGTCGACAAAATTACATTAAGAATTTCACTGGAAAGATCATAATACATTAAATACTAACAGTTAATTTAGTCCTCTTTTCATTAATTCAAATAAGATATATTTTTATATGTCTTAAATTTTTATTATGTTGAATATTGATTTAAAATGTAAATTAATTATATATAAATTTAACAAAAAAAATTTTTTGCTGCATACAAAATATTATAATGTAATAGATTAGCACAAATTACAGATTACATTTTGTCGGCAAGAATATATACAAAATCGTTGCAAGTACTTTTGATAATCCTATTTGCAACACTTTTTGCATCATAACAAACCATATGTTGCTATAGAGAGAACAATCTATTTTTTGCAATAAAAGTCTCTATAGAAATTGTTATAAATAAATTTTTGTAGCATAATTATTTATTATAAGTATAATATTTAAAAATATATTTGAATTATTTAGAATTTTTAAATAAATTTTTATTTATTTATTGCTTTAATTAAGTTACTATATTTTTATTTTAAATCAAATATAATTAACGATTAACTAATTATTAAAACGTCACTTGTTATTTTATATCATGCAATATTGAAATAATATGTGATATGCTTATATGATATGATAATATGATAATGTGGTATTTTTATATTTCATATCAACATCATATTAATATTATGTCAATACTGCATGGATATAAAATGATAAGTTAATAATTAATCAATCATTATTTAGTATAAAACAAAAGTATAAATAATTTAATTGAACATGACAAAAAAAAAGTTACAATGTAACAAAAAAAATTGTAAATAAATAACACAATTACTTCCTAATATTGGTGGCTAAATTCATGACCAATGAGCCAAAAATTTGACAAAATCCATGACAACTGAATACATCAACATTGACTAATCACCAGTACAATTTGGGTACATTATATACAGTTTTGTACTATGTACCAAATCTTTCCCAAATACTTAAACAAGGTACTTAAGATAGCACAAAAATTTAAGCTTTAAGCTAAGCCCATTCCAATGTAATTAAACTCACCCCTAGGTGGATATGCTTCATTTTACAAAACAAATGTATAAATTATAATGGTTCAAACAAATTCATGTTAGAATTTCGATTTAAGTGAAGGGTTAAGGCAGGAATCTTTGAAAGAAACTTTGATCACATCGACAAAACTTATTAGTATGATTTTGACTTGTTTTCTTTTGGTTAATAAATGCTTTGTCTTTTGTCTTTGATCTAATCCCAAGTTTGGGATCAAACCAAAGGAAATCATACATTAATCTTAGGTTTAGTTTAACTCTTTAGTGATGTAACAGATTGATCCACAGCTTAACCAAGAAAAGATTTTGGTGGTGGCAGGAACCATTTTCCATTCATTTTTCTCAATCAAATACTGGTAATTGCCCTCATCACAGGGAAAAGAAAATCCAGGTATTAATTCAGATTCGCCATTCTATTTCTTTTTGCTTTCAAAGAGGGGATGATGACAATGGGGACAATGGGTATTGATGCATTTAAGCAATCTTTTCAATTGTAATATGTATTTGTTAACTTATATAAAATTATACACTTTAAATGAGTGAGAGATTCTGCTGGATTATGATAGTATATCAGTTTGTACTAGTTTAGTAGATGATGGAAGATCATAGCCCGCCTGTTTCTGTCCGTGAAGTTGCAGCTTCTTCACTTCTTGTTTCTTTGACTTGGTATCTTTTGCCTCTCCCACCTCGATGGCCTGCTGCCCTAGCTACCTTCGTCTAGTTTCTCCAAATGGGCTATACTGTAAGGCCATGAGCCAATGACCAAGATTGCAGACAATTACCAACAGGAAAAAACTGCTATGGAAGAGTAGTAGTAGTAGTTGTAGTATGTACACACACATATATATATATATATATATATACTGTATATCTATCTAGGTCTAGGCAGATAGCAACTCAATCTAACAAGTTCAGCGAATCAAAACAGCTGCCGTCTTTTTCACTGTACTACCCATGGACAGTGGCCACATCTCTAGCCAGCTTTAGATACCACAGCCTACTAAAATTGATTGAACTTTGTTGGCCCAACTAGCTGTATAGGCAAAAACTCTGTCTAACAACCACAAATACTCACTAAGGAAGCTTTCCTTTAGTTGTACATATCGGACAACCTAACCTCACTTTATTTATTTGTTTTCCTTCCGCAGTCAAA
The DNA here is from genome assembly GCF_053813885.1 of Theobroma cacao. Lineage (NCBI taxonomy): Eukaryota > Viridiplantae > Streptophyta > Magnoliopsida > Malvales > Malvaceae > Theobroma > Theobroma cacao. The sequence goes on from NC_142647.1 coordinate 1,664,945, forward strand.
ACTTCATTATCATGTACCTAGCAAATTGGCCACCACAAACTCAAAGCCCCCATTTTCCATTTTCCATTTTCCATTTTCCATTTTCATACAGTAGTGTTGTTTTTTTTTTTTTTTGGCCTTTTCCTCTCTCACTACCTTCCCAAGCAGGAAACGTACCTGCAGTACTCGATGTGCAAGTGGGGCGGCTTGGGGGTATAGCAACTTGCAGCTTAATGGCAGACGTCTGATAAGCCAAGGGACATTGAAGTGCTTGTGTCTGCTGCAAAAAATATCAATATTTACATTTTAGTGCCCAACTTTTTTCCATCTTTATCTTTTTCTTTCTTTCATTCTGTCTCGAATTACGTGCCTGTTTATGCGCGTGCATGTCATGGAAGAGCCCCCCTAGTCCCCTACTGTCCTTCACTTCCCTGGGTAATGATACTCTTCCCACTATAAATTCAGAATGATATTGTAGCAGTAGTTTTCATCTTTTTCCCCAAACATTAAACAGCAACCTGCAGCTAGCTTCAGGAAACCTCCATGTATTCTTACAGATTTTAATTATCCATATTTATGAGGGCTCTACTGTCTTCTTGTTTGAAAACATGTTTCCAATGAGAGCCTCTATGTTTAAATTGTAAGATGATCAGATATGGGAAAGAAGTCCTGATTACTTTGTTCTTTGAAAATTCCTTCATGGAATAGGGAATTGCAGCGGTTGACTTAACAAGGGATCTTGCTTGATGCTACAGCAGATTTGTGCATATTAGGCTGTTTTTGTAGCTAGAAGCTAGTATTCCACATTTCTTTCTTCATTTTGGCCCACTTAGATTGGATCCCCTACTCGAACAAATTTGTGATAGCTAGGTAAAGATATGACCATATGCATTATCTCTATTGACACTGACGCCATCCAACCAAAAGCAGCTTATTTATCACTTTCTCCAACTTCATCTGATCAAAGGTAGCAATCTTTCCTTAGCAGTACTCAGAAGTGTGAAACCAGTACCATAAAGTTGTTGAATTCGGGCACCCAAGAACTGATGGAAGATGAAATCATAAGCCAAATCAAATTATTAAGGATGGAAATGCAAGGAATGCATGCATGGCCAAGATGCCATGCCAAATATTGGTTAGCAGTGCTTTTCTGTCAATCTCTCAACAGTGTCATTTAAAATGAAAGGAGCCTAATTAAATTCTTGTACAAGACATGGAAATGCATATGGTGCACATGCAAGCGGACATCGCTATTAATTGTATATATGTTAAACAAGATATATAAAGTCATACACACAAGTAAACAATCAATTTCAATCAATTCGAAAAGAAGTTAGTCTCGTTTGTACGTTGCAATGACTCCATTATTTGATACCTAGATACCATACAAACTACTATTTCCCACCAACCCTAGGTAAACCTATGAATATAGTTAGAAGTTAATTTGCTTTGGTTCTTATTTCCCTTTTTCTTTTTCTTTCCCAAACCATTCCTCGCTAAAAAATACAGATTCAAGAATTGCATGCATTAATCATTAATAAACTTAACCCAAATTTGTTGCAGATGAGCCCACTAGACCTTTAGTCTCATTTAGCCCAAACCAAGCCCAACTAGACCCTCTTGAGGAAACGAAATGAAAGGAGCTCGGTAAGTGAAGAAGCAGCTCGTTCTTCCCTTGTTTGCTTGGTTCAAACTGGGAAGCCAACAGGCCATGGCGCTTGAAACTTATGCATCAGGAAAACAAGATGAAATCCACACTGACGTGCTTCTGAAAGCCAGGCAAGCATGCTACAAGGTCCCTCTCTTCCTACCCATCTTTTTAATCTCTATGATTCATCGTGAAAACCTTAGAATCTAATCGAAATGTTGTTTCTCTTTCTTTTTGGGGTTTGGGTGAAAAAAGGCTCGTGATGCATTTTATTCTTGCTTGGAAAAGCAATCGGACAAGAAACCCACTGAAATCGGGTCAGTGGGGCTGCTTTACCCCACTGAATGCAAAGGCTCCAGGGAAGAGTTCGTTAAGCATTGCCGCGCTTCTTGGGTAACTGAGTGCTATCTAATCTTAATCATTTAACCAGAAATTATGTTTCTTTCTCTCTTTTTTTCACTGTTTTTGAATTTGGGTTGCATTTGGGTTTTATTTTTGGTTTGGGTTGTATGTAGGTGAAGCATTTTGATAGGCAGTATTGTATGACGAAGAGGACGCAGAGGTTGCTTGATGATAGGGAAACGAGGAGAGGTCCGTTGTTACTTCCACAGCCTCACACTTTCAAGCCTCCAACCTCTCCTTGATTGTTTATTGAAGCTTTTAGACCGTTAGGGCCTTCTGTAGCTTGTTGAATACTTCTTGTTGAAATTGCACTTGTACAGCGTTTAGGATATACAATAACATAAATGCTTTTTTTTTATGGGAAATTGGATATCTGATAATAAAGAAATATGCATTTTTTGAATTTGGATTATGGTTGCCTTGTGGTTCTATAATGTTAGTTTTTGTGTGATTTCACGGTGCTTTTTGTTCATATATAGTGGGTGAATTTGCTTCCTAGGGATGCTTACTCATAACTGATGATAAACTTTGGGAACAAAGAGTGGTATTGTAGTTGCATTTGAAGCAAATAGTACTCGTTAGGATAAGTCTACATATTTTTGTCAGGGGTGTGAGGCTCGGTTTGGGCTCCTGATGAAGATTGGACCAATCATCATGGTCCATCAATGGCTGAATCTTGCTTCCTTTATTCAAGTCAGTGGGAGGTGCCCTATAACATGGGCTTAAGATTTGCTGAACCATCAGGGATTTGTTGATTTCATATATTCTATCTGTTGTTGGGTTCAGAAATTATGGATGCATGTCTTTTGACCTAAGAAGATTTGTCTGAATAAGTTTAAACTTGGTTGTGTATTTGTCAATTTTTAGGTTTTTCCTATCCATGTCTTTGTGGCTCTACCATCCATAATCCAGGAAATGTAACTCTAGTGTGATGATGAATGAACATTTTACGCTAGTTACAGGCTTTTAGTGTCATCCCAATTAAGCTTTCTTGGGTCATTTATTACAAATGTTAGTGTCATGTAAATATTTGGTTGACTTCATCCTATATCTCACCTAGGTGTGTACATTGAGATGCATTTCTTTCTACATTTTTGTGTCTTGTATGTAATTCTTTTTTAAAGTTACATTCGGAGCTCTGCATTGTCATCAATCATTTCTCTTCTGTTTCCTTTCTCTAAATTTAGACTATCTTGCATTCTATGCATAAGACTTGCATCACTTTGTTCCTTTCCTTGTTGTGACTCTTACTCTTAACATGTGCCTCTGCTCGCTGTATGCGCTTCTATTTTTTGTTTTGAATCATTCTCCTGTTCCTTTTGCCATCAAGTTGCGATCTTTGTTTCTCCTATAAAATTGACCATAACTACAACCTAGCAAGTAGAAGTTCAGTAGAAAGTTGTTGCTTTTTATATGAACTGTATGCAAGATTTAATTAATTTTTGAGCCAATCATTATGACTGTTGGATCTGTTGCCAAGCCCTAGCAAGATTTTGTGAACTAGCTTTAATCATTTAATCTATAGTAATAATTGAATTTTTACCTTTAATAACTTTACCTCTCTACTCAAGAAAACCATGAGGCATATCGTTAGTTTGAGTAGTTTATTTTCATACAACAGATTGGTAGTATTCATTTCTTTCACTCATCTACTCATATAATCCTATTGGTTCTCCATATCTGGTGGGAAACAATTGGACTTAGTCAGCTGAGATGTGGCTCTGCCACTGCTTGTGACCATTCTTCACTATGCAACTAGTGAAGCTGTATTTTGGCTTCAACAAGGAGTTGATTTATTGTTTAAATATAGTCCTATAGAGGTTTAATGTGAGTTTTAGAACACAATATCCTATCTGTCATGTAATACTCTCTCTAGACATGCTCACACAGCATTAAATTTTATGATAAAGAGGTGTTCTTTAGGAAAGGAATGAGGGAGTAATATCTTGAAGACAGCTAATCAATAGTTTAAACTATCAAATGTACTTGTGGAAGAATACATCTAATTCTGAAATCTGAACTACCAGCTTGTTTAATGGTTCTTTTTTCTTTCTGAATGAATATAGACTATGGAGCAGTAGCTTTTACTGGCTTGTTGGAGCAGATGGATGGGCTAAAATATTGTTTAACTTGCTTCTAGCATTTAATACTCATTGACACTTAAGTAGTGGACTTCATGTCTCTTGATACTCCCATGTGCCCGATGTGGATGTATAATTTTAGTAGATACCAAGAAGATTGAGCTTCAAGATTAGTTGACATCTCTCTCTCTCATGCACACAAGATATTCTTTGCAGGGTGATAAGTCAATGTGAAGAAGCTGTTGGTAACCAATGTACTCTGAACTCTGCCTACCATTGATCTAATAAATTTGATAATATTTGGGATATGCCTCCAGCTGTGTAAAATCTGGGTTACCTACCATTTTTTAAGATGGCCATGGCTCTACTTTGCTATGTTACATTGATTTGGAATGTGTCGGACATGGGTACGCAATGTTTTGTACAATGCTTTACGTTAGGGTGAAATGAAGAGTTCGTAGAACATAACTACTACTGAGTTGTGATGTAACAACATCGAACCAGCCTGTTGAATTTTGTTGATAAAACTCACCTTCTTGGCGATGTTGCAACTTTAAGTCTCTCTCTCCATCTTCTTCTACGTGTAACAGTGCATGGGTGTGGTTTATATGTTCTTGATTATGCTCCAGGATGGGAGAATTGCTTGCTCCCGCTAATGTTGGTTACAATGGCATGTCATAGTGTTCCCTCATGACCATCAGTCGTACGATTCCTTACAGTAGAGAAACATTCTAAGGAACATTTATTTATCGGGATTCTGAGATTTTAAAAAGCTCTCTGTAGTAATCAGCAAGCATGCACTAAGCATACCATGATAATGAATTGAAACTTAACCGACTAATCTAAAAGCAAATGAACGTCCCTGAGAAGCTGTGAGGCAGCTTGGGACCGCAATTGTCTGGTTATAGGACCGTGACCTCCACACGCTTTGACTCAGCCGTCGAGCCCCCTCCCCACAATAACCAACACTCCTTAGTCGCTGCCCACTTCTTCCTTTCCTCAATCTTTTCTTCTTCGTCAAACCTGTAATCAATTGCAAGTTCGTGGCCCTGATGATTCTTGACCTAACAATTCTATATTCCTGTTTTGAATGAACTTCTTGCAATTAAAAAAATAAACAAAAGGAAGTAAAGAAACACATGTATTCTTTCTTCTTCCCTTGGAATACTTGCCAAAACGTAACTCCAAATTCACCCTATTATTATTTGAAGATTGAGGAAAGAGACCCACGCCTTGTAATGACAAACTTGTGTTCACAGACGTCATATGTTTTTGGTTGCTAGTAGGGTCGTTGAAGGGCTCAAACCTGGTGATGGGGTCAGAGTCGGACCACTGTTGATTATCTAAGATGATGGATTAGACAGCCTTGAGTTCAAAGTAAAACAAAGGGTCGGAAAACTTGGACAGGGTCAATGCACTTGACGTTATCAAAGACTCCAAAGGAACCCAAACCAAAAAAAAAAAGGTCAACACAACTTTTTGTGTCAAATGGATTGCTTAATCAGGATATCTATCCAAACCCAACAAGACAAAACCCCAATGTTAATGCCTGTAATTTGTCCAAGTACAACCTCAATTTTACATGTCTTTGGCTTTGTAAAAAGGGTGTGGACATGGCCTGGAACAAGAAAAAAAAACAAAGGGCAAGTGGGTAACAGGGCGTTGACCTGAAAGCTAATCCACATTTGCTTTACACAAATTGCTTAATGTAGCCTAGTAAAGAAAACAAAGAAAGGGTCGAAAGAATAGGGCGAACAGTAATCAAAGCTGTCGTTGCTTTGCAGATAAAGCTCCCATAATAGCTCCCATAATAATTCCCTAATTATTTAAAGTAGTTTATCCTCTATTAATTTAATACCAAGTAAACATCATCAAGTAAAAAATTACATTGAACAGCTCAAATTTTTATAAAAAAAATACTATAAAATAGATTGAAATACAGAGAATCTAAACCAAAAACACTTAAAAATTATTTAATTATAATAATAAAAGTTGCTCTGGGGATTGGGTTGATCTTCTCCTCCTTGTTTTTTTTGTTGTTTCTTCTTTTGAGGATGGTGTAGGTGAGGTTAGCTTTAGGCTTTAGCCAAAGTCCAAGTAAATACGGCGCCGTGTAAAGAAAGACAAGACCACCTTATTTTCATAGACTTCAGCGGCCGTTGAATTCCCTCCACATTCTTCCCTTTTGATGAGCCTTTTTTTTTTCTTCCTTTCAACCGAGCCCAAAGTTAGTCAACGCCGTTATCAAGGCTTGGAAACGGAGGCGGCATCTTTAACGGAACCGTCGACAACGCCGTTACCCATCGTGGCTGACTGGACAGTCAACACCGACATGCTAGGTGAGGAAGGCCCTTCGCCGGTTGATTGAAGCAGCGGGTGGTTGCCGCCGTTGTTCGCGTTTCCGTTGTTGATCATGGGGTTCCTGGAATGACACGTGGCGGTGGAAATGGCAGTGGCGAGGGAGATGGGCATGAGGCAAAGGCCCTTGCCTTGAAGGTACTGCATGGCGGAGCCCATGTCCTCTTCCATCAGCTTCGCCACTTGCTGCTCCGTCACCGTTAAACTGTCGTTACTGGACGACGTTTGGTTGCCGTTAGAATTGCGCGGAAGGGACCCACCGTTGGCGCTGGTTTGAATACAATCACCACCACCCTACAAGGACAAAAAAACCATTGTACTTTTATTTTAACATTTACTATTCTATTTATCAGTCGTCTTTTTGTTTTCCTATAAAAACTTTCGAAGTGAAAACAAGAAGAAAAAGAAGAAAAGCTTGAGAAAAAGAGAGAAAGAGGGAGGAATCTATGCAAGTGGGGGCACGCGTGCTACTTTTCGTTTTGTCGTGTTGTGGTGTGGTTGAGGACATGGTCGGGTTGGGGGAGAAGAGCAGTGAAAACCCTTTTTAATGCTTCCAAATTTTTTCATAAGATCACATGCAAATGTTACTCATTCCTTTTTCTTTCTCTTTATGGAAACCAACCCACCTTAGTTCTGGGTTTTTCTCAGTCAAAGTAAACAATTCTAACCCAAAAATGAAAATGGGGGGTGATGGGTTGGGAGTTATACCTCAGAGGGCATATCAGCAACAAGGGGAGCAACAGCAGCAGCACCGCCCAATCTGCTCATGCTCAGAACCTGTGTATTTCCAGGAAACAGCACAAAGGGAGCAAAGGAATTTTAATTTTTCAGAGGCCCATAACAACTGGATTAAAATAATTATATAAACCCATCCTAAAAACAATGTCAACCAGGACAGGGAATCCTTACTATAATACTATTTTTAAGTTAATTATTTCTATAAAAGAAAGGGTTTTTTAAGTAGTAGTATGTAACAGAATAGAATAAAAAGATCTACAAAATTAAAGAGAGAGAGAGAGATTGATTAAGAGAGAGGGAACCTTGACTTGGAGCTGGAGGAATTTGACATAGTCGATGATCTCATCAAGCATTGAAGCCTTGTCTGTCTGTCATTCCGCACAGATCACAATGCTTGGTTAATCAATTTGTTCAACTAATCAAAACATTAAATATATACTAACACCCGATTAATTTGTTTAATTATATCATTAAAGATATGACCAAAGCTTAATAAATATCCCGATGCTATCGGTTCCGAATTGCACTCTTCCTGAAGTACGGATGGCATGGTTAAGTCAGAGAGCGCAACACTAAACTGTGACAATTGATTTATCCTACTATTGACACCTGTCCAACAGAAATGGGTGTTGGTGACTAAGAGTAACCTAACATTGACCGGCTGTTTATAGAGTTTCCAGCCGGAGAACGGAGCTGTCAAGCTTCCGGTTCAAATGAAATGGTGAAAGGCAATGGGTAGTAAGCTTAATTACTAACTTAATTTTTCTTTTTAGAAAAAAAGGGGGGAAATCTGGAAAGAAAAAGAAGTGTACCTTGTTGGCATTAGGAACCAGTTCCTGTAGAGCTTTCATTCTCTCTGCAATTCTCTCTCTGCGTAACTGCCAAAACACATCATTTCATAATACGGATCGAATAAAATCATTTTTGAGCTTTGTTTGGTTTGTTAGTACTATACTGTACTACCAAAACGCAAGAAGAAACAAACAAATCTTCATGAACTTCCATGGCAACCTCAAAGAAGAAGGAGAAAGAAAAAAAGAACCCACAGAACAGGTTTAAGAGTCGAGTTCTCTTACTCTTTCGGCAATACTGTGGGGGTCAGTAGCTTGACCCCTCCTAGCCCTAACTCTTTGTTTTGGTTGAGCCGGTGTACCCCCCGTGGAACCAATTGCCTGGCTTTGGTTCATCACAGTTCCTGCAGGAGCTCCAAAGTTTTGTGCCTGCTGCATAGTCCCTCCCTGGAAACAACAAGGCAGTCATGACTGTTACTAATGTTTTCTAAATACTGAGTTCGAGTCGTAGGCTCGTAGCGTTTTCTTTCTTTGTATGAAGAAAATAAAAAGAAAACAAGGCGTGCCTGAGGATGGTGAAAATGCTGAGGCTGGTTCGATGACTGATTTGTCCCATGCAGAGATCCAGCACCAAAACTATTAAACAAAGCTTGCACGGAACCCTCTCCTCCCTGAAAAGAAAAACAATATATTGCCATTGAAGTTCATATATTACCCAAACAGGAAACAAAGAGAAGTAAAAACCGACGTGAACCTGATGATTAGGGGATTTAAACGAAGACCCATCAACGATGTCGTTCTGATGAGACCCAGCTGCAGAACTCCCCAAAGACAAGGGCATAGTCAACCCTCCTCCTCCTCCACCACCACCAGCAGCGGCGGCCGCGGCGGCTCTTCCTGCTAACATCATCTGCTGTTGCATCATCATCTTCATGGCTGCAGTAGCGGGAGAAGACCCTCCTCCACCGTTGATTTGATGTTGTCTAAGCTTGGAAGCTAGAATCTCATCGTAGTGGAACCCAACATTGTTGTCCAAATTAGCACCACCCGTTTCATCGGCTTTAGGCGGGTCCCAAGGCGACTTGAGGTCGGACCAAGAGCAAGAAGGGAGGGTCGAGAGCATCTGTTCCAAGAAGTCGTCGTGGGACGATGTGGGATCGAACTGTGGGTTTTGGATCTGTTGGTGACCGTTGCTGTTGCCGTTGTTCTGAAGGTCTTGGAGTGGAATTTGTTGGGTTGGGTTTAGAAGCGAGTTCATTGCTTGCATTTCCCGGCTACAAGGCTGCATAATTCCCACACAAAAAACAAAAAGACTGAAAGAGTTGAATAAGATAGAGTTGGTGAAAGTGTTTCTAGCTTGATTCCGGGGTCAGGGATTTCTAGAGAAATGGAAACCGATGAGAGAGGAACCCAAGAGGGAACCTGAGAGAGGCCCCTGGGCTTCGAATGTTTTCGATTTTTCCTTCGCTTTTGCTCGTTGCTGAAGAGTGAAGATGAAGGAACGAGTCTCTTCGCTGTTCTTTGGGTTAAGGATTATTAAATACAAGGGAAAGGGCGAGAGCTAGCTTTGTTTTTGAGTTCGCTTCATTGCCTCTTCATCATCCCTCCCTCAGGTTTTAATGTAAATACAAAATTAGTGACATACCCACTCATTTATCCTACGGCCCACTCCCAGCGCGTGCACGCACATTCATCTGCTCTTAGAAATATTTGAGTATTTTTCTTTTTTTCAAACATAATAAAACTAACCTTTCTCCCTTTCATTTTCCCTATAATTGACTCAACATAACCTAAAGATATTGAAAATTTTCATCACTTAATAATTATACATTCTTTGGTTTAGTATAAATATTACAACAAATTTAGATTTTAATTACATATCTTTAAGTAACATTTTTTTATGTAGTGAAATCTTAAATAGTGTAATTATATAAAATTTTAATTGTGTTTGTTCATATTTATTAATTATATCAAAAGTATAATTTTTTTACAATAGGTAATTTTTTATAACTACATTTTTAATTACATATCATAAAATATATGCCAATGTTATCAAAATACTTTTAATAGCACAAATATATTTTTTAGATTAAAAACGTAGATTAATAATAAATGCTAATTCACTCAATTTTAAACTGACGTGAAACTCTTACACTAGATGTTAAAATTGAAGTAGATTGAATCGAAATATCTCTTTTGAGTTAAAAATATTAAATAAAATTATTTATAATAAAATATGTTAGATAGATAAAAATATATTTTTTTTGTTAAGATTTTCATTAGTTTTTTTAGTACTGTCTAAACATTCAAAAGGAATACAAAATACCAAAAACAAAACATAACTAACCAAAATAAAAGAGTATAGGAAAAAGACTACTCAAGCGTGAGTTTGGGGCAAGTGCAATGTGATCGCGTGGGATGGCACAATCACTCCTAAGCCTCGCGTGGTCGGCCAGTGTCCCACTAGGGTTTGCTATCAACTTCGACACGAATTGTCGAAACTACCCTCAATATCCCACGCGGCTAAGTGCCTCTCCAAAGCAACATTCTCGTTAGAGAGACAAAACAACTCATAATTACCAACTGCTATCTAATCATACAAATCAACTTATAAAGTGTCGTCTGTGGCGAGCGAGTACCGTTCGTTTACCCAATCGCGAGATCGGCTTTGCATCCCCCACTTGCCCCAGATTTAGCCGCCATAATTTCTTTCTTTCTTTCTTTTCTTTTTCCCTTTTTCTCATTTCCATATCTGTTTTTCTTCCTCAATTTGGGGTGAGTTGGTTGAATTTATTAATACTCAGATGAAAATTGAAAAAAAAATATTGAAAACATTTACCAGTTTCCATTAGTTAGGATTTTTCTAAAATGCAATCACAACTTTTCATTATTAAGGGAGAAAAATATTTAACTTCAACTATAAAATCAATTAAAATTACAAATTTGTTAGATATCAATTCTAAGGTTTTGAGCTTATAAGTAAAGATTTATTTTCAGCTAATAAACATATATTTTGAGTTAGAAATACGAATTCATAATAAGTGATATACCGAATTCTTTATTGATATGAGACACGCATGAGAGATACTAATATTGAGATAGATTCTAACCAAAACAAGTATTTAGTGCAATGGAGACTTTATATATAACTCCAAGTAATGTAATAATTTTTCATAATTTTTTTGGTAAAATTATGTAATTAATTACTGTACTCTCTGTTATAGTAGTAGATTTAATTTCTATATAATAATTTGTAAAAATTGAGTGATTGTAATTTTTGAAATTGATAATATCAATCTAATTATTAACAATGTTATATATTTGACTGTAATGATCTGACATTGAATTTGATGATATGTTATTTAATAATGATGCAATGATCATTGCAGCATTCTTAATACCATATCATCATATTCAATAGTAAATCAATATAGCAACTTTCTTAATGATTGAACTAGTCAATTTCAAGAGGAAAAAAATTTAACTTTTACAAATTATTATATAAAGGTTAAATCCATTACTTAGACAAAATATATAAACTAATAGTATAATTTTATTTATTTTTAATAAATATTCTTGAAATCACACACCATCAGACATGAAGTTAAGTATATTTCTTTAGTCCCAACCAAAAAAATTGCTTTCCCGATGAGAAATACTAAATTAAAAAATAAATAAAATAACTGGCCAGGATCTCTCCAACATACCCTCCTTCATTTCCTTTATGTTAACAAAAGAAAAACCCCAGAGATCAGAATCAAAAACATGACAATACGCATGGATCCTGGTACAACCTCCATGGTTCAGTTTCATTGTAAGAATTGCATGGTCGACAATAATTTATTATATATGATATATGTCTTGTGATTCCTCAAATGCTCAAACCTTGTATGCTGGAACCACAACCAAACCAGGCAAAGCATGATCACATTGTGTTTTTGTTATCATTTTATGCATGATTAAGATACCATCTTAGTTGTATGGATCTTACAATTATGATTTCATTCGACCTGTATGCATATGAAATTTCAGCTGACCAAGCAACCAATGAAGGAGGCAAGTACACAGGGGAGGATATTAATAGAAAACGATCATCTGATTCTGGAAATCTTTCATCACAATTTGTCCCCAAGAACTTTCTTGGAAACCCTAGCTATTGCTTTGAATAAGAGCAATATTTGGGTGGAATAGATAGCTATGCAAACATGGTGTGTGCCTCCTAAATCATTTCCTTGCACTCTTTTCTGCCAGTAATCCGTTCATCATTATTGGCATTTATCATCATTTTTCTTGCAAAGCAAGTGTTGTTAGTCTGTGTTCATGCTGTTTATAAAGAGTAAAAATTTTATACTCGAATTTGTTTTTTTTTTCATAATTTTACGTCACGGGTTTTCTAAATTTTTCATATTAAAATTTTTTTAAAAAAAAAACATAAAACGAGAAGTAGTACTTCATTTAGTCAAATAATTTCATTAATAAAGGGGGTTGTCATTGGTGGTTCGAGTACTACACCCCGTCCCTATTTGACTTTTGGCATTCGTGAATCTGTTCTAGTGAATAGACAACACCAAAATATATACGACGGACAATGGCTTTGTAACCCCCCCTGCATGTTTTTGGCATGTCATGAACTCATGGGAAAACATGACAAAATTAGAGGAACAGGTTCAACAAACATTTGTCTCAAAGCTGATACAAAACTAGTAATGGGGTCAAGAGTTACACCACCACAAGAATATTATCAAAGCGTAGAGATATTTTCATTTAAGGGTCAAAGCAATAGTCTAATGGACTCGGTTTCATAAAGAGTTATCACGAAATTTTAACATGATTTAATTTTATTTTTTTTTCCTTAGAAAATTCATTGGGTTACAAATCATTAATTACATTTCATACTCTTCTTGGCCATTGACAGGAAATAAATGAAATTTTAACATGATTTAATTTTATTTTCCAGCAATATTACTCTTCACTTGCATCATGCATGTGCCATGTGCAGAAAGCCCTCCACAATTAATATTTTTTTTGAAAGTCAACTGAAAAATCATCTGCTTCATAATTTTCAACATCTCTTCTGCAATGTTGCTGCTGCACCTTTGACAAAAGCTTTCCAATATAATTACTTCAACGATATATCTTGAAATCCCCCATTTGGCTGCAATTGATCTGCCATTAATTGCCTCACACAGTTCAATTAACTCTCTTAATCCCTCGTATCTATGGCAATTAATTAATCCTGTTTGCAATAAACTTTACAGGCAGGGAAGAAAATTCCCCAGCCGGTGCTATCAGGTTTAGTCTAACGGTTGTTATTTTTTTTAAGAGATTTTAGATTAAAGATTCAAATCTTCCTTTGTTTTCTTTGTAAAAGAAAAAAAGATTAAGATGGCCTACAAAAATATAAAAATATTCTTTGGTGGAAAGGGGGTGTGAAGACTTTGAAAGACAGACGATCGAACCCAGTTTGAAAGAAAAACATTGGCAAAAGAGAGATGAGGTTTTGCTTTTGTAGGTATACGTCCTTGTCTTTGTCCACTTTTCTTCAGGTGATTAGCCCTCTTTACACATCAAACCCACCCACAAATCTACACATATATCGGTCACGCCCAGTTTTGATTATAAACCCAAAGTTCTAAGGCATGGTTATCTTTTGAAGCAATCATCAATGAGTTTTCTAATGGGAAACCTGTTCTTCCTTTGGAATATATATAGTCTATCAAACAACAGCCTTATCTAATCTAAACCCTTATTTGTTGTTAACATATTGGTTCTTAAGAGGAAGATTAATAATTTTGCTTTTTTTGAAAAGCAATAAAGATTTTATTAGTAAAGATGCAGCAGGGTTAAAGATCCTAAGACTAGAGACATGATATACATATCGGAGAAGAAATTATTATAAAACAAAACCTAAAACCCATCTGTCATTTAGTCAACCCATTTGTCATAAGGTTTGTTTCTCTGATAACATGATTGAGAAAGAGACTTGAAATTTTGGCTTTGATGTGTAGAAACTTTGGATATGTGGTTGGAAACGTGTTTCAACCTCCGAGGAAGAGTAATTATTGTAATGAAATGAACACAGTTACCTGATGATGGCAAAAGGCCTATCTTACTAGTACTAGTGAAGAGGAATAAAGAGTATGATATCGTATATATTCCAATATAATTTGCTTAGGTCAGAAAATGTCGTGGAATTCCGAAGCAACAAGCATGTTTTCTAGTGTGTGTGTGTGTGTTTTTCCATGTATTGAGATACCCTTTTGAATACCGGTTCCCTTTGCCAAATGGCTTCATTTGGTATAATGAAAGAAAAAGGTAGTAACGTGCTATAGGATATGTATATATGGGGTGATCAGGGAATGGGAAAGATCAAATTTCATGATACCCATTTCCATTTACGTTCAATCAATCATTGCCAACATGCTAAAAATTCATGACATGTTCAACACTCCATACTGCTTACACACAGAACCTAGCTCTTTATCAAAATATTCCAGGTTTAAGAGAAGTAGCCTCAACATGAGTGAAGCATATATATATATACAGCTTGAGTGGAATCAAGGGCTCTGTGTCCATTGATTCTCATGATTGAAAATCATGGTCTCCTCTCTCTCTCTCTCTCTCTCTCTCTCTCTCTCTCTCTCTCTCTCTTTTATCATAAGCTTTCATTCCATGCCAACTTTACTTAATTAAATCACTGAATTATAGCATCATTAAAATGAGAACCATGCAGCCTCTTTCTATCTGCATTTGAGCTCATCTCTTCAGCCTGGCTGATCAGCCTCAGCAGAAAGCAAACTGATTGTAGCATAAATTATTATAATTAGGTCAAATTATGCAACAAATAATATTAGAAAAAGGCTTAATAACATCTAAGTATCTTAGTAATATTAATTTAAGTTAGAAGCTGATTCTAGTTTTTAAAGAATCACATGTTTTATGGGAGCTGTCGGGTGTGTTAGCTTTTTTTTAAGTCTAATGTTAATACTTCGAGAGTAATTGATCAATTTTTCAGTCCAATTTTGTCTCGTTATTCATTTTTTAATATATCGTTTTAACTTAAATTTTCTTTTGTTTGAAATAATAC
The DNA here is from genome assembly GCF_053813885.1 of Theobroma cacao. NCBI lineage: Eukaryota > Viridiplantae > Streptophyta > Magnoliopsida > Malvales > Malvaceae > Theobroma > Theobroma cacao. The sequence goes on from NC_142647.1 coordinate 1,680,029, forward strand.
ATGGGAATTCTAGCACCACTCCAGCAATGTGATAAAGATAAAAAGAAAGGGAAGAACATGCTTTTTAAACATTATAAAAAAATATCTTGTAGTCAACTCTAGGGTTTGCTTTCTGCAAAATATATATTTGTTTAATTTGATGTGTCATTAAAGAAAGAAGAAGGGTGAGAGGATATATATATATATAAATAAAATTTTATATTAGTGTTTTAATACCCCATAAATTAAGTTCCCCAAACTGTTATGCCCACTTAATAATCATTATTTTGAAGCATAAAATCATTTCAATATTGTAATGCAAATCCCATTCCCAATATTTTAATACTATGGGCTTGAAAGAAAAAGTAGAGCTGAAAACTTGGGTAAAAAGCAGGTGGGTGAAATTTTATGGCCATTGTTAAAGAAATGAGAATCCTTCCATGGCCTAAAGGGGTCTTAAAGAAGGGCCATTGATTGGGTAGTTAAGCATCAACCATTAATTTTTGGGGTTTTAAGTTTTTTTTAGGAGATGGGCTCCATTAATTGACTCGCCCTTTAATTATATATGTTTATGCTAATGCTTACATTCCTGGAATAATTTTGAGGTAAAACAAACAAAAGGCCCCAGGATTCTTTTCTCCTTTTTCCCAAGAAAAAGAGATGCAACAACTATTAAAGATTATTTAGAGAGTAAACACATAGTCATCCTTATGACTAAGACTCCTTTCAATGTGATGTAATGGTGAGGAGATTGGATAAGATATAACAAGTTGTGGTCCATGAAAGTTTTAGCCAATCATGGGAAATTGGGTTGGAGAAAAATGAATTGTCTTTTAATTTTGAGTAATGGAAAATCATTAACCCATGGGGTTCAATGACAGAAAATTTTTTGTTGATAAAAGGTAATTGGGCCTCGGAATGGGTTTGATTTGAACAAGTTTCTTCATGACACTGACTAAACTGAAGATTGAAAATTTCCACCCAAAAAGGCATAAATGGCTTTTGTCTGGGCTTAGGCAAAATTTCTGGCAGTTTTTAACACTCTGGGTGTCTTCTTTTTGGACTGCTTATTACCAGATTTGCACCATCAAGTGGAAAGGAAATGTCCATACACATTTATGGTAACCTTTTAATATTAATACAGTAGTTATAAGATTCAGATATTTTCATAAATAATAAAAATTGGGTATAGATATTTAAAAAATAACGAATACTTTATCTGTTATCATTTTTTTATTTTAATCATTTAAAATTTGCTTTAGGCAGGGATGACCTTTTGGATAAGACTGTCGAAGTTGAGTGCAACAAACAAAGGGTGGTAGTTTCAGAATGGAGACAAAACTCCTCCCAAGTTGCAAATCATGAACAAATGGATGATGGAATTTGATGAGGACAGGGATGAGAGATGCAGCCCCCTTCACGCCCCCTCATAATTTGGAATGTCCATTGCCTGCATGATTTTTGTTCTTTGGTCAAGAAACCAGCCAACTTACCCTCTTTGAAAAACTAGCAATCACATGTCAAAGCAGTTTAATTGCGAAGCGTTTGGCTTTCTTCTTTAACCATAATCACCCTTCTGAGAAAAGAAGCAGTGACTTCAGTGATAACAACAGATCCAATTTCCTTGCTAAGTCAGCAGAAACTTGCTACATGTAGTAACACACAACATAGCTGGCTGCTGATTTACGTGTCTCCATTATTCAGCCTTTTTCACTAGGCAATAAAGTCTAAAACACAAAAGTTACTTGCATAATTGTACCATCTATCTAAAATCACTGGTTCTGATATTATGTATTTTCTAATTGGCAATACTAACCCATGGTGTAAGATGGGGTGGGTAAGTTGATGACGGTGCTCTTTATCTTGGTCATCATGTGGATGCTGTTGGTAATCCCCTGTGACCCGATTCCACTATCTTTCAAACCCTGTTAGCAAAAGCATTTGTTGAAGTTCATGAAGCACATGTAAGAAGAAAAGTATTTCCAGGTGGGGTCCTCTGTGGATTTTATTTACCTGGAATGGGAAATGATCTGGCCCACGAGCTGGTGCAGAATTGATCTGAACCGTCCCCGTCTCCATTGCATCACTGATCAATATTGCTTTATTGACATCCTTAGTGAAGACACATCCCTGAATTTCATATGCATTTTTTTCCAGTATCAAGCTAATATTTATGGGGAGAAAGAGAGAGATGTTCAACACTTTGATAAGTTTATCATGGGTACCTGGAGTCCAAAGTTGCTGGCATTGCAATGGTGGATTCCTTCCTCAATGGAGTTGATCCTTATAACTGGCAAAACCGGTCCAAATGGTTCCTCCCAGGCAATCCTCATGTCAGGTCGAACATTGTCCAACAACAATGGCCAGATAAGGTTGCCATCTCTCTTGTACAGCTGACAAAATGTAGCTCCTTTCTCTTTGGCATCCTTCACCAGCCCTTCAATGAAATTTGCAGACGACTCTGACACAACTGGAGTGATATCGCAGTCATCTTCCGGTGCTCCAACTGTTAACTTTGCCACTTTGGCCTTCACCTTTTCCACCAGAACATCAGCAACAGATTCCATCACCAAGACAACCTTAACAGCAGTGCATCTTTGACCACTGTGGTAGTTGTGGGTGCAAAAGAGTTAAGACTATATTAATTTATGGTAGAAATGAAAAGAGTTAGTGTTGTCTCTTTAACAGTTTTCCTTTTAACCTGTAAGAAAATCCTCCTTTTATAATGTTTGCAGCAACCAAATCTAAGTCAGCATCCTCAAGTACAATACAGGCATCTTTTCCTCCCAACTCCATCTGAAGAGGGATCATTCCTGCCTTCTTTGAGATTGCAATACCAGTGTCTCCACCAGTGAAGCTGAGCAAGAAGGGAATGCAAGTTATATATGTATGACTAGCTATATAGTAAAACGAAGATTACTAGGGAGCTAATATAGTGTCCACAAGATGAACTGGAATTACCTTATACAGTTAACTCCAGGATGCATAGTAAGGAAATCACCAATCTCAGAGCCTTTCCCTGTCACACAGCTGATGAGCCCTTTGGGAAAACCAGCCAAATGAAAGCAGTGCACCATATGGAGAGCAGAAACAGCACCCTGGAAGAAGGTTACTGGAGACATTTAGAGTTTTGTTGCTAGAAGTAATTTTAGGACACCATTTGTTTCGATTGAGATATGCGTTTCAACATGTGTTATCAGCTTGTTTCTAGAAGATACCTGTGTTGGCGGCTTGAGTACAAGGGAGTTTCCAGCCATTAATGCCGGTGCAATTTTTGAAACAGCCAGGTTGACAGGATAGTTGAATGGTGGAATGGCTAGAACCACTCCAAGTGGAATCTGCAGTTTAAGATGCAACTTTATATCATAAACTACATCATCAAAACATTGATAAGATATGAAACAATAGGAGAGTCATGTTCATACTTTATAGTCAAAGACTTAACCATCTTAATTGGTTATAAATTGATCAACCAGAGGAGGACTAACATTTTGTTAATCATTTCTCATTACACCAGCTCTATACTAATTCAATCAGTTTCGTATGTGCTTCATAACTTCCCAGCCAATCATGCATCAGAATTCGTGTTTCTTAATTAGTTACATTTGTAATCTGAAAGTAAAACATCTTCCATTGAACTTAAACAAATGGAACAGGAACTTTTCATTGATGATTCAATGAAAAAGGAAGTAACTGAAAGAATTATGGAAACTTAGGAGTATGGTGAAACACAAATGTAATGGGAAGCAATCCAAAAGATCATTTCGAAAGGTTGGCTTTTAGTACTCTAGGTCTTATCTTCTCAGTATGACACAGTATCAGATGAGATTGCCACTTATAACAAACTCTCTGCTGATGCTATTCAAGCATGGGCAAGAAAGGCACTTGCAAAGGTGCCCGACTGCTGCATATAAAAGAATCAAGATCAACTAAAAATCTCCCATCCATCCCTTCCCAAATTATGTACTAGATGTGGATGGCTATTATACCAGTCTGAACAGTATGGTTAAATGAGTCAAGCTAGTAAGTTTGGACCTAGGCTAAATTAAAATATTGGACATATATATAAACAAAGGTTTTTCCACCTTACAGAACATTCTGCAAAAAGAAAACGGTTTATCAGATGACATCATCTGTATATGCAAATGTTGTCTCTGAGTTCTAATATATCTGGTTGAGTTAAATATTGGGATGAATCGATTTCGTAATCTATATCAGTTCAATACTAGTATTTGACAAGAACCTGAAGAAATTTAATATGGAATAAGAAAAGAAAGTTTACCTTGGAGGTGAGGCAATATTTGGTTCTCTCATTCCCGGGAAAACTATCAGAAACCAAGAATTTCCCTTCGCCAAGAATCCTGACCCCCTCTTCAGCACAGTAAGAAACAAGATCCCCGGACCTAACAACCTTCACGAAACCAGAACACCAAAACCAATTCCCTTAAGATGACTTGTTCACTTCTGAACTAAAGAAGAGCATAGACAAAAGCTAGAACAAATTGTATATACCTCGGTAACTGCATCTTTGGCTGGTTTTGCAATTTCCTTAACCAGGCACTCCGCAACAGGTGCTCTATGCTCCTTCAGGATGGCAGCAGCTTTGTGAAGGAGCTCTGCTCGCTTCCAAAGTGGAGTCTTAGCCCATGATTTTTGCGCAGTTTTTGCAGATTCCATGACCTTGTTCACCTCTACTTGTGTACAAGCTGTTTCAGCACCACACAATTCCGTTAAGGAACAAAGTTAAGTTTCAAATGGAAGCATCATCTAAGAAAAATGGAATGAAGGAAAAAAAACACTCCATCGTTCTAAAGAAAAGCAAAACTTGTTAACAATATTTTGAATGAGAGCATGCATATGATCACTTGCTTAGCAGACCAGTGAGTCTACTAGTTCAGCTGTTTACCTTGAACCTTGTACTGAGTCTTTCTCGTAGTTGGGTTGATAATAGCAACAGCTTTCCCTGAAGAAGACTTCTTCCATTCTCCATCAGCATAGTACTTGTAAACATCTCCGTCCAAAATATCTGCAAACACTCCAGTCCCAGCCATTATGAAAAAGAAACTCACCCACCAAAGACAATCCCGCAGAAAAAAAGAAAGAACTCTGTCTACTTGTTTCCTTAGATTTCCTTGCTCTAAGAGCAAAGAAACTTTGCTAGAGAAGCAGAGAAAAGAGAATGAAAGGTGAGGCAGTGAGTGTCTGGTGTGAGTTTGGTGTTAGAAATATAAATATATAGGGAGAAGGTGAGCCACGCCTTGCCTTGGTTCCAGCTACTTCGGACAAAGGACTTTTGTGTTAGGTGGTTCACATTGTTCCAAGTTAGAAGTAAATGGTTCTAACCCTTCTCTTGTCGCTAAACTTCACTCTTGCGCCTGACCACTCAATAACTTACTATGAAAAACGTTAGTTAGCCTCGTTTTTCTCGGCGTGGACTCAGCTCTAACTTGTTTTGGTTTTTTACTCCTCTCTTTTACCCTTCATGTAACTTAGTGAAGCCTTTCTTCCTATTCTGTGACAAGAAATAGCAGAAATGGATGTAGGTACAGGAAAGTTAAGGGAGAGCTGAGCCATTCTTCTTCCTCTTTCTTCTTCTTCTTGTACTAGTTTTACAGGTTTTATCAGCTCTTAACATAGTGATGAGTCCAAGTTGGTTATAATTTGTGCCTCCAGATAGAAAATGGAAGTGATAGGAAAGATATGCAACCATGGGAAACTAAGTTCTTCTGCTCATTTGCTGCTATCAGAAACAAACGGTAGTTTCTTGTCTATGTAAAATGCCCCCATTTCCCTGTCACAGTCGTCCAACTTGTCCCAAAATCAGATATGGCACTATGCTTTCATGATGAAGCTATGTATTTTCTGGGTTATTAATGGTATTAATTGAGTTAATAACACTCAAAAACCATGATTTAATTATACAAGAGCTCATATCATTCAACAGCTTCCATTATGGTTACCATCAACAGTTTAATGTTGGCAATTCTTTCCAAAAATATGATATTCAATACCTTTCCCATTGTATGGAATATTAATTGGATGTGTGTGTAAGAGTTTATCTGCCATGTGAAACAGGATGAAAATTGCAGACAGCTACACGACTGATTAAAGCAATGAATATATTCGTCGGTTTATCCTTTAGAGGGATGGGCATCCCCCCTTTACCAGCAAACTGTTTTCCTCATCCATCACCATGCAACTGCCATACCTTACCTAGTATTCATCCTGCATAAAATGCTGTGCCCAAAGTCTCCCACCACCCCCAGTTGGAGCTTCAACAGCAATTCAAACACAGTTTTTGCAGGGGATGGATGCATGTTCTTCTTGAACTCGTTTTATCCGTTTCTTAAAATGAAAATGTCTTCCATTTCCAAATTGGCCACTCATAATCAAAGGGATCAATTAAATTTCAAAGCAGGAGGAGTAGTGCTGAATGATAGAAGAGGTAGCTGCAAGATGAAGCGAGAGGCTTCAAAGCATAGTTAGTGGTTGACAAACCTCGTCGGCTTCTTGGTGGAGGATCACCTCATGATTTCGAGCCATAAAACGGAAGTTAGGTGGTTGATGTCCAAATGATGGGTCAGGTTTCATGGACCACAAAACCTGACCATGCTACCAAACTGATTGGCACACGAGTCCATTTACCCACAAAAGCCCATCAAACAACTACTACCATGTTTTCATTAAATTGCAGTCACTGTCTCGCCCAAAAGTTGGATTTGCCCCATGTACTTTAACCCGTTATATCGTCTGTTTCATTTTGGCTCGCTACTTTCGTAGTATTTTATCTCACAAAAGAGAATATCAATTTAGGATTTATAATTCTACCAAGATCTACCAGGAACGAGCATATGATGTGGGATTTATATGGCTCCCCTCTGAGACGATGATATCAATGTGAGATTTACAGCTCGACCGATAACATATTTACATGGCTCATCGTTGAGACATTGATATCTTTCTCACTTCAACAAGGGTCTAACTCCACTTTAATATCAACTATTACGATCCACTTCAATAAAGGCTTAACTCTATTTTAATATCAATTGTCACGATCCACATCAATCACGATTCACACTAACCGCTATAAGATATTATTTGTTTTAACTCGTTAGTCTCACGATTTTGTTTTACAAAAAATAATTCACAAATTGAAAGTGGTGTGAACTCTTAAATACCTAGTATCACTTTAGGATCATGACATTTTCCTCTGACCTTCTTTTTATGTGAGATTTTTATGGCTCTACTTGCTAAGAGCATACGATGTGGGATTTACATGACTCCTTGCTGGGATTGTGACACCATATAGCCAATGTGTCTCTAAAATAATAGACCCTTATTAAACTGGGGAGGATGTTACAGTCCCTCCCAACAATGAGCCTTGTGAATCTCATAGTAGAGAGAATACATGATCTCAAGGAGTAGAGCCATAAATCCCACATCGAAGAGAAACTATGTGCTAAAATAATGCTGGGCAGGTTCACATCACTATTAATCTACAAGGCATTTGTTGTGAAACAAAGTTACGAGGCTAGCAAACTAAAATGGATAATACCAAATAAGGATTGGTGTAAACTGTGACAGTTGATATTAAAGTAAACTCTAGGATACCAACAATGTGTCATTGATAATAATAAGCCCTTGTTGAAGTAAGGAATGATGTAGTAGGCTCTTGTTGATTCGAGGAAAAATGTCACGCTTCAAAACTATGAGGCCATTGAGTTAAAGTGGATAATTTCGTGAACTGTGAATTGGTATTAGAATAAACTTTGAAATACTAACAATGTGTCACTAAAAATAACAAACCTTTGTTGAAGTGGGAACAATGTTAAGCTCCAAGCGAAGAGCCCTGATCGGGAGAACCATAAATTCCACGCCTAGAGGGAAGCCTACATGAAATGTAAAATCATCTTTGGCAACAGCATCAAACTTTGATGATTAGTGAGGCGTAGATTAGGCATAGTACTTGGAGTTAAAATACTGATATTAGACGCAGACTCTTACTAAATCTTTAGTTTTAACTTTTGAACTGAAGATTCTGAATCATTTTACATAGCATCCAGCTTTGAGACCCAAATCAAATGTCAAACTCGACTTGGACTGGCTTAACTCAGCTTATGGTACTTAAAAATTCTTCGGATAAATTCCCGGGAATGATTTCGGCCCAACCAAGCCCACCCTGATAATGTTGGCTTAAAAACCAGACATCATCTTGTATTGATTTAGATAGGCCTTAATCCCAATTAAACGGCAAACACTCTCAAACTATTTATTTTGTGAGCCCGACAGAGAGGAAGAGTGTTCTTTTGGTGAGTTCGACTGCAAAAAGGAAGCAACATCAGATAAAATTGTTGAATTTCAAAATGGTTTGCAAGTCCTAAGCCAATAATTTAAGTTCATTGAAAGGTTAAAAAGGTAGCATACTGAAGAAACAAGCAGTTGGGCATCGCAATCTCATGACAATTTTGAAGAAAAAAAAAAGCAAAGTACTCTCTCGTTTACTATCAAACATCATAAATGATCAAAAACATGAACTCTGCTACTAGCAAAGAAACCCTCCTCTAATGAATTCCTTAATCCTTGTGCTGCTGAACAACTTCAACACCCTCGTGTTGTTCCCCGTAATCCTGCAGGGGAAAAGAAATAAATCCCATCAATCATTAAATTAGGAATATGCATTCCATAGTTATCTACAAATTGCTAGCCAAAATACGGTGAAAAGTAAGAAAACAGATTGATGAAACAAATATTGTCAAAGTAAACTGGAATGTAATTCCATGCATATGTTCATACCTTCACAACTACACAAGAGCAACCGACTACCTTCCTTGCTTTCCCCTCAGAATCTATCTTACACAACTGCATACAGAGATGGAAACACAATTAGCATTTACATCATTAGGATTTGGCAGCATAACTTAATTGTGAGTCTGTGACGTTCTTTACAGAGGAGGAACAAGTTACATGGTCATAGGGATGTGCTTGTAAGTACAAATTAGAGAGAGCTGAGAAATAACTCATGCTTCATATCATACAAACAGACACCAGTTCTTCTCTTTTTTATTTAAATTCTCAACCAAAACAAATTGATGAATATTTAATAAGGAAGAATCACTGACGTCTGCTATATAACTAAGAACAACCAAACATACTGTAAAAACTCACACAACTAAAACATCAGATAGCACCCTCAGCATGTCCTGAAATGCAAGAACATATATAAAATATAAATGAGCAATGGCATGTCACTTACACCAGCCCACTCGCCAAGGGTTTTTGCACTCGGTGCAACTAGCACTTTAACATTGTGATCTGCACAGAGTGCCTTGACCAGTTTAACATAATCTGGCTGGTCACAGTCCTCAGCAATAACACAAAGATGTGCGGTGTTCTTTTCAATTGCCTTGGCAGCTTCATGGAGGCCACGCGCAAGACCACCGTGAGCTTGTGACTTCCTCACCACAAGAGGCAAGGCTGTGTTGATGTCCATTGGCTCACCAGCTGCAACTGGTACCTCAGGTGTAGCAACAGCAACTTCTTCTCTGGAAACGAAATAAACAAAAACAGCATAAATACATGCAGATAATATAAAAAAACACAAAAGTTTATATCTTTCAAAGATAGATATAATACACAAATACCCAAAAAATCCTATGATGCTTTGATTCCCCCATTCTAACAAATCTTAAACAATTCAAACAAGCAGGCAAAACATCTCAAATAAAACACAGAGTAATCACATCCTAGCATAAAATAAGTACCATTGCAATTCATTCTACGCTTAAAGCAAACTAAACCCAAAGTGTATAAACTGAAAATGCAAGCAGCTAGAAGGCATATGGAGATATTAAAACAAACCCAACAACCAGAGCAAATACAATGGAAATACCACCTATATTCTACTAAAGACGGCCCTAAATCTTTACATAGGAATAACTTGTCACTTACCCGGACATTTTTTGAGCTGAAGTAGGGATCAGAGGTTCTGCTTCCTGGTGCCAAAAGACAAAAAAACAAAGTCAACCAAACAGATCTTTTAGAGTACGACACTGAAAGCTGAGCAAAAAGATTTTACTCTGTTATTCAGTAATTCTTTTTGGTGGCAGAAATCAAAAGGATCCATGGACGAGTTAAAACAGAGAAATCAAATCAAACTTGCCGGAAAAGGGCTAAAGAACAAGAGAGAGCTAACCTTAGACGAAGTGAAGAAGCTGAAGAGCGGCGCTAATCTGCTGGGGCGGAGGAATGGGAAGGGTTTAGCAAAGTGGAGATTTTATAACGCAGACGGCCTCTCAAACCCTATCTTTAATTTTATTTTTCTTTTATGGGCCGTGGGCCTTTTTCTTCTTCTCCTTTCTTTCGGCTCGATTGGGCCGGATTCCATTCCCTGTTGCTTTGTCTGCCTTTGATAAAAGTAAGTTCATCTGTTTTAACGTAAATTAATTTTTAGAAAATATAAAAGTATTTTCAAGATTTATGTTGGATTGAAAAACGAAAAATTTATTTTAAATGTAAAACATTTTACGAGTTAATTAAAAAAACAAACTATGAAAAATGTCTTACTCTTCTTACGCGTTTAAGAAGCATAAGACATTTTTCACAGAACAAATAAACCTCTTATATTAAATCTAGCAATATAAATTTGATGAATATGAATATTTAACTTAAAATATTAAAAATATAAATAAATTCATGACTTCTATTTAATAAGATTAATTATATTCATAAACTTATTTTAATTAAATAAATATGCACAACAATGATATATCGTAATTCGATAATTAAATAATATTCATATAATCACAATATATAATACATGTATCAAGTTCAATGTTTTAGAAAAAAAAAAACTTTAATAAATTATTTTTCTATCAATTAAATAATATCTCATTAATTAATAAATTTTCACCATGTATTAATTTATAAAAATTTTACTATATAGCACTTATCTCCCTGTTGAAAGGTAAGAAATGAAAACGAAACTGATACTACAATGATTCAAAGTTCAAGTCATTCACTACCATACATCACTAGGATGAGTAACATAGATACCCTTGCTTTGCTCCAAATTCTCTTAACATAGCTATTACCATTGACCAGGAATGAACATCTCAAATAGGCTTCAAGCAGAGCTGTAATTTATGAAAAAGATTTGGTAGACAATGTAACCAACATAATAAAATCATGAGGAAAATGTCTAAAATTATCCATCCAAATCCAGCGATGGGGCCAACAATTGATCTTTGAAATCAACACAAATATTTAACAACATTATTCCATCAGAGGATTCATCTGATATGAACTACATAAGAATACTGAAGACTGATGTTAATTGCTCTCAACACCTCTTTTATTCCGTGTCTTGAAAGCTATTGTTGATTCATCCTTAATGCTTTCCCCTATTCTGTACTCAGCTAATATAGGACAAAACTCAAATTCAGCAACAACAGCATCTAAAGATAACACTGCCATCCAAAAGCCATCATACTAAACCAAAGCAACAGTTATAAAGCATGTTATGACAGTTCATAGATGAAATTAGGTAGATACTAGAATTGTAGGCTAAACAAGTATAATTCAATTCAGTTTTTATAAATAACACAAAATACAATGAGGGAATGGCAACCTCAAAACACATCAACATTCTCCATTCATGAACTAACAAAGAAAAACACCAACACATCACCTTAACAAGGAAGCACTAGAAATACAACTGACACCATCAATTCCGACCAAGCGGGAGTGATCTACAGGTGAAAGTTTCCTTAAAATTCGACTTGTTTGAAGAAGTAAATATAGATGCGTAAACTTCTTTTGTGGCATTAGCTGGTGCCAAATCCGCAGCTCTAAACTTCTTCACCCCACCATTACTCAATGCCTTCTCATTCTCAAGTTTTCCATTCCCTTCCAATTTACCACAACCCTTCTCCCCATCCAAAACATCAATACCCCTTTTCTTCTTCTCCTTCACTGTTTTCGCCTTCTCTTCCTCCATCATCTCCCTCAACACAGCTACCTCCTCCTCATTCCCATTAATCACCATCTTATCAGACTCCACAAACTCCTTATGACAAACCAAACAAGCTGATGACTTAACCTCTTTCAAAGCCTTGGCACTAACCACATGCCCACAATTCTTCAATGCAAAAAACTTATACTTCCCATTGAATTCAAGCCCCGTTATCGGGCACTGAAACGTGGCTCCATCAGCAGCATCCGATTCCTTCCCGGGAATTACCGACAACTTAATATTGACCATATCTTTCAAACCCTTAACGTGTCTAAACTCTTTGGGCAATTTCTTGCCCAACAAAGCTTGAACAAGAGCTTCCTTATTGAAAATATTCCCCAATTTATCAATCACACAAGGTTCTCTCAAGGGTTCATTAGATAACGCGCAATTGAGCCACTTACCGAGCCTTTGCTCATTCGGGTCGACTTTATCGGGCTTTTTAACCGCGTACATCTTGAGATAACAGTCACGGGACTCCGCTCCCGTGGCTCCGCCATCTCCGCCGCCGCCAGAGAGGCGGGGGACGAGAAAGAGGGTGGAGAGAGGGGTGAGTTGGGAATTTGGGAGAAGGGTAGAATCGGACAAAGGTTTTCCATTGAGGGTAAAGTAGAAGGAGGAGAGCAACTGGGGCTCCGGAAGGAGAGACGATTTGAGGTGGTGGAGGGTTAAGGATTGGGTTGCTTCTAGGGTTAGAGTCAGGGTTTGGTGATTTGGGGATCGGACGAAGAACTGAAGATGCATCTTTACAGGAGATTTCGCCAGTGAATTTGATTAACGAAAAATCTTGTGGGTCACTTTTATAGCCGATCGCGGAGAAGAAACACCGACTTTCGAAACGACAGCGGTTCGGCGATTCGTCTACGAATGGAAACTAAGAAAGAAAGGCGGAGGGGAACATATTAATGATCGGGTAAAAGCTCAAACCCAATTTATGTAGGCCTAATATTGGAAATGAAGGGACAGAGAATAATAGGATATCGGACGGCTCAGGTTCAGGCCCAAGATAAATATTGGAATTTAAGAGAATGGCCCAGATTTAAGCCAGCCCATGTAGGAGCAAAAAATGATAAAAAGCCGTGCTTTCATTGAGAGTCGAACTCAAGACCTCCCGCTTACTAAACGGGTGCTCTAACCAACTGAGCTATGAAAGCTTCCTGTCTTTCGAAAAAAAGTAAATTACCTATAATCAAATAGTACAAATAAGAGCTTGTCAAAGCTATTAAGGATGAGTAAATAGATTGATTGGATGGTTTAATTCGTTATACCTAAAGACCAAATAAACTAAATATTTTAAAAATATTAAATTGATTAAATATAAAATTGATTTGATTGGTTTGATTGTGGATCAATAGATTAAAATTTTATCTTTTTATTTTACAAGTTACAATATTAAAACTTATAAACTTCATACATAATTAAAAAAATATAAATTATGTATAAATTAAATACATATATATATAATATATTACTTTACTATATATATGATATTAAATACATAACTTATATGTTACAATATTTTAATTTTTATATCAAGGTTTGTATAATAGTAACTAATTTATACAATATGTTATATAAATTAAGATGATAACTAATAAAATTATTAAATGTAATTATATAAATAAAATCTATTATAAGTTACAAGAATGTTTATATATGAATTAAATATATGTATATATATTATATTACTTTATTATGTATGTATGAAATTAATGGCACAACTTATATGTTATAATGTTTTTATATCAAAGTTTGTATAAATAATAAAAATTATAAATAAATGTTAAAAAATGAAGGTAACAATTAATAAGATTATTAAGTGTAATAATATAAATAAAGTTTATTATAAGTTATAGTAATGCTTATATATAAATTAAATATATATATGATGTTTATACAATTATATATATATTTATAAAATTTTATATTACGAAATATTATTAAGATGTAATAATTATAACATATTAATATGTACGATATTTACTATCATATATTATAATATTAACATATAAGTTATATAATTTAAAATATATAGCTTTTAATTTCGTATTAATATAGATTTATAAATAAATATATATATATAATTAAAGTTCTATTGCTATAATTATAATTTATATAAGTATGTATAATAAATTAATATATTATATATATATTATTAATTAAATTTACTATCATTTTTTCTTAATATATATTAATATATACATATATATAATTAGTTTGATTTTTTGAGTGGATTAGTTTAAAAATTTTAAAATCGAGATCGATAAAAAAATCAATTAAACCAAACATTTTAGATCAATCGATCCAACAAACTAATTAAACTAAATTATTTTACTCAAATTATATTTTAATTTGAATGAATAATTAATTTTATTTTATTTTGCTTGCTTATAAGAGTTATGTCCTCCCAATTGCTTGGTAAAAGAATAGTTAAATTAAATTAAAAAAAAAAGTAAATTACCAAAAAAGAAAAAGAAACAGTGATAATTGACGCAACAGAAGTGAAAAGTACATTGTAGGGGTATTAAAGCCTGTCTACTCATAAGAAAGTGCCTGGTCTTTTGCTCCTCTCTCTCTTTATCCCTTCCATGCTGTTGCAATGTGAAGACCAGGAAAGCTTTTGGAGCTTTCTTCCTCTTCACCATCCCATTGATCATCATTACATGAAAAGGAAAATTTTGAGCCCCAAAAAATTTTCCCTCAGATTTTCCTCTTCTGAGATAAGAAATTTGCCATAAGCCCTCTTCTATCATCTTTCATTTCATCTCCCTTAATCCCTGTACAAGTTTCGATCTACTTCCCATTTCATTGCCTCCAATCTGACATTGGTAAGATCTCATGTTCTTTGCCTTCTTTTTTCTTCAAGTTTGTTGAATTTTCAGTGTTTTGATTGGTTTTTCTGTTGATTTGGAGAAATGGGTACTAATTAATTTTTTTTTTTTTAGATTTTGTTATTGCAGATTTTGAGGATTTTGGGTTTTTGCTATTTGTCATAGAATCAAAAGTTGTTCCTTTCTTGGTGAAGAAAGATGTCGATTTTGCCAAAGAGTGAATCGATTCACATTAGGGAAGTTTGGGAGGAGAATCTAGGAAGTGAAATCGAGTTAATTAAAAATACTGTGGACGAGTACCCTTACATCGCTATGGACACTGAGTTCCCGGGTATTGTTCTACGCCCAATAGGCAATTTCAAGAGTAGTTTTGAATACAATTACCAAACTTTGAAAGCAAATGTTGATCTTTTGAAATTGATTCAGTTGGGCCTTACTTTCTCTGATGACAAAGGGAATTTACCTACTTGTGGAACTGATAAATTCTGTGTTTGGCAATTCAATTTCCGTGAATTCGATCCCAATGAGGATGTTTATGCTAATGATTCCATTGAGCTTTTATCTCAAAGTGGCATTGATTTTAAGAAGAACAAGGAAAAGGGTGTTAGTGCTCATCGGTTTAGTGAACTGTTAATGTCATCTGGGGTTGTTTTGAATGATAGTGTGCATTGGGTGACTTTTCATAGTGGTTATGATTTCGGGTATTTGCTTAAGTTGCTTACTTGCAAGAATCTTCCCGAGACACAAGCAGAGTTCTTTAGTTTGATCGATATCTATTTCCCTACTCTTTATGATATCAAGCATCTGATGAAGTTTTGCAACAGCCTTCACGGCGGGTTGAACAAGCTTGCAGAGCTGTTAGATGTGGAGAGGATTGGTATCTGTCACCAAGCTGGTTCGGATAGTTTGCTTACTAGTTGTACATTTATGAAATTGAAAGAAAATTTCTTTAGTGGGTCGACTGAGAAATATGCTGGTGTTTTGTATGGTCTTGGTGTTGAGAATGGACAGAATGCACATTAGAAAGCAAAGAATTGTGGAAATAAGATGAAATAAAATCTTTTCCTTAGATTTTGTGTTCCATTTTGCTATCTACTTCTACTATCAATTCTCTTATAATCAGCCTATATTGGTAGACCTGTTATACTTGGTTGTTTTACTCTTGTTGGTCATCCAAGAATGCATATGAGTGGAGGGAGAGGAGGAAGGGAAAGAAATAGAAATGTTTCAGAATAGCCAAGGGAGAAGGCCCTTTCTCTTGACATTTTCTGTCTAATTCTAAGCTTACTTTCCAGAATCCTGACAAAGATGTGTCATGCCCTGGTCTTCTGAGTAACTGCATTCAAATGAAATAGGTGGAAGGATAGTTTCTTGGTGGCTTTGACCTATTCCTATGTGTTTGTTTACTGATATGGTAACCTTATCCAGATGTGTGTATAAGATCAAATTCTACTTGATGGCTCTTTCTTTCATTGCAATTATTTCATCCTGTCTCAGTTCAACAGCCATAACTCAGCTTTGCTAAGGAGCAACTGTGATGTAACTTGAGTTTCTTGTATGTAATTAGTTCTAGTGCTATATTATTTGATGCGAAGACACTGCCATTTTGCAAAGCAGATGCTGAATCAAAGATTGCAGACTGATAAAGCTATTGTTAATCATACTTAAAAAAGGCAAAAAAAGGGACATAATTAGGGGAAATAAACTGTAAGATTCATCAGTCATCATCATCACAATTAAGTAAATGAAGTAAAATTGGGGGAGGGGAGGAGGGGGACAATGATTTCATAGGACTCTCTGAAACTATATATTCTTGCTAAGCCATTATATGATATTCTTGGATATTTGCATTGAAGAAGGAATAATAGAATTCAATCCAGCGGTTTACCTTACATCATCTCCTCCTCTGTTTCCTGACAATTCTCTGTTCTATATAAAGTAGTGGCTTCCTTTGGCTTTAAGAGTACAATCTTTTCTGAAGTTTCAGAACTCACGTAAAGGGTATCTGCAACTTGGGTTGCACTCGTTTAACTCTTTGAAAGCTGGTACCACAGCCTTATAAACCTCGTCAACCCAGTCTTCGTTTAATTCTTCTTTCTCGTCGTTTTCATCCAAAGCTTCCTGGAACCCGTAAAAACATCACGGGTTAGGACATTTGTTCACAGAAAGAACTGATCCACATTTCCGTCGGCATATGCTATGAAAAATACCAGCACATTGAAAAATCAGACTCGATCAGAGGCATACCTCGGTTATTCCCTTCAACCCTGAATCCTGGATAATGTCCTGCCAATGGGGCTAAACTTGGCAGCCTCCTCCAGGTGCTTCATTCATTGGATATCTCTTCTTAAATGCATTTTGAAATGGCTTCTTCCACCTTCTTGACTCCGATAACTGTAGGATGATGAGTCGGATGCCCATCCAACCCCTATAATGCAAAAAGTCTGGCTTCAAATTAGCAAAGATTCCAGAATCTTCCAATGCCTCGGCCTTTTCCTTCGATTCTTCTTCCATGTCCCGCCTCATTTCTGCATTCCGATCCCTTACCATTACCACCTCCCATGGACTCCAGCACATTTAGTTGTCCCTTTAATTTTTCGATTTCCATTTACAATTTCTTTTTTGTCTCTTCTTGTTTTTATTTATTTTTTAGTTTATGTTATGAATTTGGGGAGTGCCAAATACCTCTAACAAATTTCCATAATTAGAAGAGAGAAACCTTACCAACATAATAATAATCTCCATAATTAACAGAAGAAAAAGAAAAGAAAGAATCAAAACCATAAATGGAAAAAAAGAAGAGAGAATTGAACCATCAGAAAAAAATATGAAGATGAAATAAATGTATATTCATTCTTGCTTCTTCACGTACGGGGTGGTTGCTTCCTTAATTTTGTCTCTAAGCTCCCTTTTGGTTCTCCGTCTCATGCTCCACAGATGAGTTTTCCATTTTAGGTAACATGTTTGAGAGAGAAAAATGCTTCAGTTGAGGGGGGCAGAGAAAAGGATAAAAGTGAGGCGTTTTTCCAGCAACGATCTCCGGCAACAAGGCCAGGTGCAGCTGAGGTTTGTGGCAAATAAGAGAGATGAAGAGATGCAGGGTGTTTGTCACTGTGGTAATATGATGTTCCACAATCTGTAGTAATATGATGCCCGTAGTAAAGCGATATTCTCACCCTCTTACATTCAATGGAGGGATCAGTCAGCAACAAATCCTTCAAATCGTATTCTCCTCAGTAATAATCCATTTCAGTTCATATTAACACAAAACTTAACAGTAATGATGACATTTACTTTACATCAACTGCACTTGCAATAATCTTTTGCTATCATATCAGTACCCACGATGCCATAAAGAATAATACACAACCATCATTAATCAGAGAGAGGAATATAGATTTGCCACTGTGATTGGCAGGTGAAATCCTCGTTAGATTAACAAACCAGCAGAAGTTCATTGTTCCATTCCCAGTGTAGCAGAACATGGACAACTCAAAGATAACCCAGGCATAGCAATCAACCTAACCTCGCTTCTCTTTGCAATACCTGGTTAAGGAAAAAAGGGAGCAGGTTTGAATCAAGTTTTTAGCAACAGCCGGAACATAAGAATCTATTCCCAGGGAAAACATTAAAATGTTAGTTTATGATGCAGCCACCATTAACTTAGAACTAACTGGAGATGCCTTCTTCAGTAATATGCATGTAATCCACACTACAATAAGTCAATATGCTATGCTACATAGAAGCAAAAATACCATATTCTGATGCAAGCTACATGTTGCTCTTTGGGCTTTTAAAGCCTTCTTCACAAATATAATAGAACATATGTGGACTTTTTCCCCTTCCATGCTGTTATGGTGATGATGATGATGATGATAGGTATAGAAATATGTTAGTGTGAAAAGACAACAGCAGTGCCAAAAGTTTTTGAAAAGTTAAAGAAAAAGAAACTTGCATGACCAGCTGAATATTGCTCAGAGAATGGGAACTCAAATATATTGTATATATTGTAATAAGAGTTCAAAACCAAGCCCTAAATTTTCTACTTAAATTTTTTTTTCACATCCCAAGCAACTCTCTTCTATTAGAACTACACTTTTTGAGCCTCTACCAGTAGTTCATAATTATTTTTTGGTAAGCGAGTTGTTCAATAATTAAATCTAAAATAGTGAAAATGTTTCTTTTGATACTGTAGAGATCTAACCATAAGAATAAACTGAGTTTATAATCATCCCAGTCCAAAACAAACTCAGAGACAGGTAAGCTAGACATCATTGAATGAATCACAAACATAATACCAAGCATCAATACTTTTTATCAAATGGGACAACTGAACTTGGGCACACCAGACTTTGTTTAAGGAGGCAATATGATGCAAGAGCATAAGAGTAGTGCCCACCTCTTCAGCAAACTTTATCAAAATAGTTGTTCGAGGTCTTTGCTGTCCCTCCATAGGTACAAAATGAGCTGTTACCACCGCTGGAAATCCTGCACTATCCAAAACACCCTTCCAACCAACAAAAGGAGTCTATAAGAGCTTTCATCCACCAGATCAGTCATTTCATACAAAAAAATTAATGAAGCACTTACCCTCACTATTCCAGCAACAAATGCCCCACAATTAAAAGTCCCCATGTCTTTTGGAATTGAAATAAACCTACAATGAAATACAGACCAGTTGGTTATTAATCTAAACTACAGATCTAGCTACCTGAAGCAACGTCATTATAAGTGATAAGTGGTGGGCAATGCATAACTTGTTCACAAGGAGTTCCTTCTCACTGATCATGTATTCGTCTTCATGTTCAGTGCCCTTCTCAAGCGAGTCAGCCACCTAACATAGTACGAAAAAGGAGCAGGTCAGAGATGTACTTTATTGGAGGCTACACTGATTTTAAGCACATGTTGAAAATGTTAGCCAGCTAGAGTTGCCGTGCCTATTGGCTTATAGGAAAATACACAAATCTGTTTGACAATATCAACAAACTTTCAACCGTTGCACCAATAGACAAGATTGCAGGCTTACCTTTCCAAATAACACCTTCCAGACAGTGCTGTGCACAAAAGATAAAATACCCAACAATCGAGTCTCCCTCCTATTTCCCTGTGGCATAAAAGAACATAAGTTTAGTACTGGCGCTGACATATGGATGTAAACAAGTCAAGCTATTTGTGAGCTACTAGGCTCAACTCGATGAGTACATGAGTTCGACTCGTTCATTGTCGAGCTGAGCTTGAGCTTGGGCTACTTGAGAAACGAGTTGAGCCAAGTTCAAGCTTTGCAATACTCAACTAAAGTGGCTCTGAGTCTTATCGAGCTTTTGAATTTTTTAAATTTTTTAATATTAATACATATATAAATAAAATATAATATTTATTTACATATTTTAATTTTTATTTGAGTTTTATATTGAACTTGAGCTGTTGAGTTTCAAGCTTTTATATAAATTAATCATAATTGAGCCTTATTGAGTCAAGTTCTAGTAGCTCAATTATTTTTCAAGCCAAGCACGAGCACCTAAAGTAAAACTCGACCGAGCTTGAGCCTGACACTAGATTGGCTCAATTACACCCCTAAGTTGACATCATGGAAGAATACACATATTCATACAAATGAGCACACATCATTGCAAACACATTGCCAAATCAAGATACACAAAATGAAAGCAAATTTAATTCAGATACCACCACCAAGCATATAAGGTGAGTAAGACTGGCAGACTTGTATTACATCATAACCTTCTCACCTAATTAGCAGAATTAAAACTCTACGTTAAAAAGTTAGATGCTAGCTTGCAAGTGATACCTCAAGAACAGTAATGAAGATTAAACAGGAGAACCTTATTGCTATTGAAGTCTCATCTCAAGTATAATCTGTGAATGTGCTGTACCTTATCCCTATGGCACAAAAGTTCAAGAACTCGAGCTCCAACTGCATACCCTGCATCCTCCAGCCTGATCCATTCCCATGAATAATATTAGATTCATTCACACTAGAAGAACCACCGACTGAACTAAGCATTGTAAAAAAATTTGCATATAATTAAACATAAGGAGCTCTTTGTTCTACTTTTTCTTTCATTTATTCATTGTCATTGGATGCTTCAATAAATAATCTAGTCTCAAGTACACATCGGTTGCCAATGGAAAGATTCAAGCAAGATATATCAAAGGTAAAAATATCACTACCTTCTTTCTAATTCGGCAATGTTATCAACCTGTGTTTGATTGTACTGAACAAGCTCCGAAAACAAGAATGCAAATGCACTCAAGCTAACCTGCAATGAAAGCACAACCATCCATTAATGCAAAAGTATAGTTTGGAATTTGACTCCAATTTGAAAAAAAATAATCCCCAATCAAAGCTATTGTTGATTCGGTTAGTTTGAGTTTGTGCCTAATTTGTGTGATTGGGTCAGAACTTGTCAACTAATGTCCAATTCAAATAGTTCAATGAGAAAATAATACTATTTAAAAGAAATAAAACAGTTAGATCTCAAATATTGCAACAAAAAAAAAAGTAAAGATCGAAAATATTTGAAACTCAGCTTGCTTGCTAAGAAGCTGAATATAGAGTTTTATCTAAAATAACAGGAACAAAAAATTGTAACTCCCTAATTTAAATTTTACATCGTATTTTGCTACATTTTCGCAGGAATCCAAACATAAGAAGAAGAAGAAGAAGAAAATAGAGAGGGAGAGGAGAAACCTCTTGTTTGCCCTTGCTGAGGGGCTTGTCGAGGACGTTAGAGTATTGCTTGATCTTCCCGACTCCGATCATTTTCTACTGGAAGGAAATTTTTTTTTCTGTTTGGCTGCTGAGAAATCGCAGGAAAAATGAATCAGCTATGAGCTATGAGAGCACCGAGCGCGACTATGCGTGTGCACTTCACAACGCAAGCCCGTTTTGAACCGCCGGTCTAGTTGGTTTTTCCTCCCCATCGAACACACACGCGCCCACGCGTTCCTCCCCCCCCCCCCCCCCCCCCTCTTATCCTCCCTTTTTCTTTTTTTTTTTAATTTCCAAGCTTTAAAAAAAATACTAATAAGTTTATTATTGTATTAAAGTATTAAAAATATCAGTTTGAATATTCATCTTATTATGTGTTTTTAAATATTTTAAAATAATATTCATATTTTAAAATAAAAATTATTTTTTCAATATTATATTTTATTAAAATACTAGTTTTAGTTTGGACAGCTAGCTTTTTACATCACTTGACTAATAAATTTTGTAAAGTAATAAGTAAAATACTCTTTCTTTAAATTGTTATATAGTTTAAAAACTGAACATTTAATTTAAAATGGAAAGAGTAGTCTAAAGTTAAATACTCATTCGAAGTATATGGATTTACATTTGAATCACCACTTCTCTCTTAAATTTTTTTTTTGATAAACATATGACACGCTATTAAAACAAATATTATGAAAGTATCTTGATATTTGTTTTTTTTATACAATTGAATTATCATGTTAACAGTAAGGGTAAAATATCTTTATTTTTTTAATTTTAGTTACAATTTTATACAGATTTATTAGTATTCAAAATAAATAATTCACCTTAAACGTGTAAACAACAAAAAAACATGAAATATCTAAAATATTTTTTTTCTTTTTACTTTTTTCACTATTTTTTTTCTCATACTGATTAACGACACTCCTTTATACCAATTGACCACTCTGCAAGCAGATTTGATTGTGGAACGTCATATCTAATCAGATCTTCCTAATGGAGTGTGATCTAAGGTCATACTCCCCTACGGTTGACACTTCTAAGGGAGTATGGCCCCAATGCAACATGCCCTAGAGAAATTTTTTGTTATTTTTGAATTGGAGAGAAAAAAATTTATAAATGAAAAATTATAATTTATATAGTATAGTAATTTTTAAAATTAATAAAAAATAAAATTACCTGAGAAAATATTACTATGTATCAAACTAACATAAACATTAATGGTTGATTAATGACTGGACTTATATGTCTAGTGAAAAATATTTTTTTTAGTAGATGATTCATTTCGAATACTAATGAACTCGTGTGAAATTATAATCAAAACTTTAAATATCATAATATTTTATCCTAAAATAAATATGGGTGTGTATTTTCACATATAATTATCATTTATCGAATACATGAATCTATCAAATTCAATCTTTATTTTAACTCTAAATTCAATTATTTTCAATCGAGATTGATTCTAGATGTTTCTTTTGATTCCTTTATAATTTCCATTCACTTTTTTTTTTGTAATTTGCAATTTGAACTTGAGATTAACTTTGTTATTCTTAATTTTTATAGCTTTGTGTTCAACAATTGCCATGATGAACTAATTTTAATTCATCAAATATATTTATATATAGAAAAATCATAAAATAATAAATGAAAAAAAAAAATGAAAATATAAGATACGCATGAATCATATTGCACTTTGATATTTGGAACCAATTACTAGCTTTTATGTAGTGTCATAAACCTTGGGTGCTAGCTATAAATGTTGTACATGTTTTCCTACAACAAAAAAGCACAAGCCATTTCTACGCTAAAGGTGAATCTCCCACTTGAATGCAACTTACCAAACTGAATGTATATTCAATTGGTATTCTAGAGATAGGCAAAAATTCAAAACAATAGAGTTACTGATACATTTTACTTATTTATTTTTGATTGAATTACTTTTAATTAAGGCATAATAACTAATAAATCTTTTAAACTATTTAATAAATTTCAAATAATTTTGTATACTTTTATTATATTATCAAACCTCTATACTTTTATTTTAAGCTAAATAAATTCATATATTTTTATTTTAAGTTAAATAAGCTCTTATAATTAGTAATTGAATTAGTCAAAATGTCATTCGTCATTTTATACCATATAACATGCGAACATATTATAATTGATGATAATATGAAATATTGACATATCATAATTAATGATATCGTAATATGCTAATTTGATATAAAAAAATAAAAGGTTATTTGAATTTTTTAAATACTTATTTGAATATTATGCTTTTAATTAATCACTTCAAAACATAACTCATAATTCAATTAAAGCATTGAAATTGATTTTTACATTAATAATCTTCATCTCTCAAAATTAAAAAATATAAAAAAACATACACATACACATTAAATCATCTTATATGTTATAGTAAATCGATTTACGTTGACCATGCTTGTAAAAATTGACATTCATTATAAAAAAGTTTTATAATTCATATTTATTTTTTTAATTATCATTGAATTAGGTTGATTTATTTAATTTAATTATAATTATTTTGTGTGTGAAAATTTATATTTTAAATTTAAAAGACATGTTTATTAGATGTTAAAATGCATTATTTATAAATTTAATATCTATGGACCGAAATTCCCCTTCTAATCATCAAAATACCATAGAAGGGGATAAAAGGAAAAGGGAGTGAAGAAAAGACAGGTAGACGTCAGAAGAAAAACCCAATGTAACAAGGTTAAAATGAAGCCTCTTCTCTTACAAAAGCAGAAGCACGCCAACATTTAACAAACAAACGCAATCAAAACCCTTTCCCTAACTCTCTCGTCCCCTTCTTTTCTCTGTTTCTCACTTTTGCTGTCTCGGCCTCCCCGTATTTCTCTTTTAGCGAATTCCGATGGAAGACGAGGATGAGTTCGGAGATCTGTACACGGACGTTCTCAAGCCTTTCTCATCAACTTCCACGACATCATCGGCGACGGCGTCCGCTGCTCCGCAACACCACCAGCCTTCCCCGACGCCCTCAAATGTCCACCGTCCGATCGATCTCAACGTTCAATCCCAAGAGGATGACATCTCCCTCTTCGGAGGTTCACGTCAAATTCCCGCTACCCAAACCCTAGCTCCTTTTAAATCTCCTTCTCTTCCTCCAGCTGCTGCTGCTGTTGTTCCGGATTCGATCCCTAGACGCGATTCAGCTCCCAAACCAATGGTTCTGGATTCTAAACAAGAAGCAAACGATGGCAAAGACGTTAAATTTGATATTGAAGAGGGGGGTAGTAATGGAATTGAGGATGTCGGCTCAGATGACCCGATAATCCCGGGTCTAACCGAATCGGTTTGCCAGGAAGATTCTGTAAGGAACAATAACGGAAACGATAACGGAATTCGAGAGGGTGAAGCGGAAGCCGAAGGAGAAGGGGATGATTGGGATAGTGACAGTGAAGATGATCTACAGATAGTGTTAAACGACAACAACCACGGCCCGATGGCTATGGAAAGAGGAGGAATGATGGGGGAAGACGACGACGAAGATGGGGACGCACTCGTGATAGTGGCTGATGGAGATGCAAACCAAGGGGTGGAGGAGCAGGAATGGGGAGAAGAAGGAGGGCAGGTGGCTGATGGGGAGAGGAAAGAAGGCGGAGAAGCAGGGAAGGTTGGCGGTGGAGCCAGCGGAGGAGGAAGTGTGGTTCCGCCAAAAGTTGGGTACAGCAATCATGGGTACCATCCGTTTCATTCTCAGTTTAAGGTCAGTGTGTTAACATGTGTTGTTGAATCAAACAATTTGGAAACATTTGGGCGAAAATAGGGTTTCTGTTTGTCATATGCCCCAATTGTGTGATGAATGATTAGGATTTAGTATAGTTGTTGGTTTGTAAACTTTGTACAGAATGAAATGATGAATAACAGTTTTTTCTTTTTTTCCCCCTGAGTGGGGAGTATATTGCTATGGTTTTTCATTTTGATATTATTTTTGAATATCGAAGATCATAATGTTGTACTCAGAAATCATTATGGGTATCCTTAAAACATAAAACCTTACCTCCAATGATGCTTGTGTAGGCTCAGAGTTACATCTATCAACAGTAACATGCTGGTTTTTTTGCTTCGCTAGAAACCTCACTTATTCCAAGGGTCAAACCTTTTCCACTTATTGTTGGCTAATGCAATACTGACTTGTAAGCAAGAATTATTTGATTCATCTTTCTTCTTATCCTAAACTTGAACATGACAACTTAAAAAAAGGGTTTTGGTCATACGTTTTGATTTTCAAAATGTTCTGGGGCACGTTAGTTAATGGTGTCAAATGTCAATAGTAAAACCTTTGCGGATAAGGTATATAACTGCAACTACAGTTAATGCTTTTTTAATGTAATCTGTGAAGATATGGCTGTTGGTCTTTCATGTGTCACCTGCAGCAACAATTCTCTGTAGGAGCTGTTGAAGATGCACAATTATGTTTAGAACTATTTGTTTATTTGTGTGTCAAGTAATTTGTGGACAAAAGCAAATCCAGATACTTCTGCAAAGAAAAAGTGGACGCAAACCTATTGGTACACTGGATGAAACTGTAGAGAGTAACATTATACTCTGTAACTTGAACACACAAAGTTTTTTGTTTCTCAAAACGCAAGATTAACTGCTAACCTTGGTGAAAATATGTTTCTCTTCACACTTGTTCCCAACCATTTTCAAGCAGCAGTTGATTAGATTTACCTATACTTTTTCATTGGTTGCATTACAGAGTATAAGTTTTTTCCAGCTTGAAATTTGTTATTGTAATCGACATTTTGGTTGCACACGTATGTGGTGCAACTTCTTCCTTGTCAATGACTTTATGAGCTGTTAGCTCTGTGTTATGATCAGTGTATCCTCTGATATTCTTGTTTCTTGATTTGTATATTGTCTTGTTGCATGCTATAGAGTGGATTTTTTGTTTTGATTTGGCTTAAGAAATTTTGATTTAGCAGTCTCTTTTACTTAAATCTTAATGGTTGTTAGTATTTCCTTTCTAATGTGATGCAAAAGTTGACCTTAGTCTGGAATGTGATATCCAATGGAAAGTTGATTTTAAGAAGCTGCATATATGTCAAGGTTCTGGTCATCTGTTGTAAACTGTAAATTTTTATAGCAGAAGGGAAAAAATTGCATTGCTGGATGATCGTAGCATTTCTTTTATTATGGGGCTTATGCTGCTTGTTCACTTTGGTTTCTGATTTATATTTTGATCTGTTTTCTGCTACATGCAGTACGTAAGACCTGGTGCAGCACCAATGCCTGGAGCCACTACAGGTGGTCCTGGAGGAGCTCCGGGTCAGGTTCGTCCACTCATGGGTGCTATGTCTGGTCGTGGTAGAGGTGATTGGAGGCCACCTGGAATGAAAGCTGCTCCTCCCATGCAAAAAGGTTTCCATACTAGTTTTGGAATGCCTGGTTGGGGTAACAATATGGCGGGGCGAGGTTTTGGTGGTGGGCTGGAATTCACGCTTCCTTCTCACAAGTAATTGCTCAGTTTTCAATAATTGTGTTATTACTTAATGTTAGTTGGTAGTGTGAATTTTGTGCACAATGTATTAAATCCATTTTATTTTGGCTTGTAGAAGCTGAAAATGGAGACAAATTGCTTGTTGCAGGATGCCTATTGGCTTCTGTCAAACTTTGTTATGTTTCATTCTTCTAATATCATGTCCAAACTCTTGTAATTTCATTGTTTGGTTTCACCTGACCAATTTTTGTTTAATCCCTATGTGATTTCAGGACTATATTTGATGTTGACATTGATAGTTTTGAGGAAAAGCCATGGAAATATCCTGGTGTAGATCTCTCTGACTTCTTCAACTTTGGTCTTAATGAGGAGAGCTGGAAAGATTATTGCAAACAACTGGTAATTATTAGCTTTAATGATATCTTATTTCTTTCTTGTGGGAACTAAGGTCTAAGAAGTTTGGATTTTAAAATCTTGTAGGAACAACACCGCTTGGAGACGACCATGCAAAGCAAAATTCGTGTTTATGAAAGTGGGCGAACAGAGCAGGTAATTAGGTGTTTACGCATATCTGAGAAAATGTTTCTGTGTAACAGTTAAGTGCATAGGTTGATGGCATTGGTTCTGCTATTGCTATTAATGTTATAATTGTCTTGCTTTCTTTTAGGATTATGATCCGGATTTGCCTCCAGAATTGGCAGCAGCAACTGGGCAAGAGGTTCCAGCAGATGCTGCTAATCTTGCAAAGTCAGATGGTGGACAACATGACGTGACAAAAGGAACTGCTCGAGTGCGACCACCAGTAGTAAGCTTCAGTCGCCAGTTTTACAGAAAAGCATAATTATAAAAACCATCCTGTTAGATGTAGATTCTTTAACCATATTTATATTTTGCCTGGAAATATATATCTTGGTACTTGAGATATGCCATGACCTGTGTCTGTATCCTCTCTTCGCTTGCTCTCCAATATCAAGTAACTATTTCATTATGAGTGTAATAGACAACTCCATTTCCATATAAGACCTTTTTTGCTATTTTTTTATCTGTTTGATAATTTACCATTTTTTATTTATTGTACCAGCCAACTGGGAGAGCAATACAGGTGGAGGGTGGTTATGGTGAACGCCTCCCATCCATTGATACTCGGCCACCTCGTATCCGTGATTCAGATGCAATTATTGAGGTTACCAGTCAAATCTTGTTTGGATTGCGCTTAGCCTAAGTCTTATTTAGTATCTATGTGTTACTTATCCAATATAGTTGAACTCATAATTTTGTAAACAGATTGTCTGTCAGGACACTTTAGACGATGATTCCTCCATAGGCAATGTTGTTGTAGACCAAACAGAAAATGATCTGCCAAGAGGGGATCTTAGAGGAGATCTTGCATCTGAAGCTGATGTTGCACGTGAAGATGCTGAATATTTTGATGGTTTTCCAGATGCTTATAATAGTCAAAAGAGGGAGGTAGTTGGAAGGAGGACTCTGAACTCTGTTCAGAGTAATGAGCCTGAAGATGGGATTTTGCCCTTCCCTGCAGAAGCATCACTTCCATATGGTCCTGGATCTAGGGGTCAGAGTCCTATGTATTCTAGTGGAAACTTTAGTAGCCCTTGTGATGAAAGGTATGAAGCCACCTCGAATCAATATAGTGTTGTCTAATATCATGTATGTTGTTACCTTTTTTGGTGATACTACGCTTCTTCAAGTAGAGAGGTGAAGCACTGGTCCACCTCAAACATGATCCTACACTTGCTTGTACTGGTTGTGTAGATCTCAATTGTACACTTTTTCCTTGGCATCTTTCAATTAGAAAAATAAATGCATGCTAAAGAAATGACGTAGTTGTGATAAATTGATAATTCATTTTCGTGGAGAAACACTCTATAGTGAAAGAGATATATTAGTTGCTCTGTTAAGAATTCATGTGCCTTGAGAAGCATGAAGGAACTTTACGGATTTCGGGAGTCATCTAAAATGAAATGATGATGTGTTAGTTTCCTGTTTATCTGAAGCAGAGAAAATAAATGTGAACCAAAATGGCTGTGGTGAAAATTGATGAAGTTGGTAGCAGTTCTTTATTTCTTGTACCATATAGGTCTAATTGATAGAGATACTTTTGCCTTTCGTAACTTAGCTGTAGCAGTTTTCATCATGGTTTGTTTTCTTTAAGCAGATGGATTACTTTCTTGAATGTTTGGCTGTGAAGGGGAATGAACTCCGGTCATTGTTATCATTATTTATTTTGTATCTTTTGCTGAGCTCATAATGAATTCCAGCCTTCATGATCATTTCATAATTTGATAGTGAGAGATACAATTTGGTTTGAAAGGTTGGTTGTGACTTTGATCTAGGATTTCTTACTTAATTGTCTTTGGTTATTTTTAGGGTTGCTGTTAGCTTGATGTTTTAGTTCATTATTGAGGTGGTAATATTACAACTGCATGTATAAATACCACTAACCCTCTTCTCCAAACAGGCATCAACAGGGAAGAGCACACGAGAGATCCCCTCGCATGACACCTATTCAAGGTAGACGTGAGAAGTTCAGTGATGCCCAGAAGGAAGAATCTGTTGAAAGCATGGATGCTAAATCTCCTGATGCCAGGGAGATAAGTGTGGAGCGTAAAGATGATGTTGATGATGAGCTTGACCCGGCTGATGGAAACCCTGTTACAGAAAAGGATGAACAGATAAATGAGACCCATGAAGTTGAGAATTCTCCTAATCCCATGAAAAATGAAAAAAGAAGTTCCCATGGGGAGCAACGGATGCTTCAAGAACTTGATGATGATGAGGATTCTAGGGCTGCAAGAAGTAGTGAAAACAGCAAAGCAAGATCTGGCAGCAGCAGAGATTATCAGAAGTGGCGAGATGGTGCTGAAGAGGAAGTTGTTCAAGGTGGACGTTTGTCCCGCATGGGAATTGTCAAGAAGCATCTTGATGAACATGATCAGAATTTCCGGAGAAAAGATCGAGAGGGGAGACATGAGATTGAAAGAAATCGCATGGTAGGTAAACCAGGGGAGGATTCTTATCCTCTTAGGGACTTTGATGCTAGCTTGTCACATAATTTGCACACTAAAGCAGAGGGTTTTGATAGGCGAAGGGAGCGTGACAACCCTGATGGTACTTGGCAACGGAGAGAAGATGATCTTTACAATAGAAAAAGTAGAACTGAGGACTTAAGGAAGAGAGAGCGTGATGATGAAATGGGTTCTAGGAACAGGGCTAAGATTCGAGAAAGTGAGAGGAGTGACAAAGATGATTATCCGCATTCTAGAAAACAGTTGGATAATGGCAGTTTTAAAGTTCATCATGATAAGGATGTCAGTGCTAGACATAGGGAAAGAGATGATAATTTGAAGAGTAGGTATGAAGCAGCGGATGATTACCAAAGCAAAAGAAGGAAAGATGAGGAATATCTGAGAAGGGACCATGCAGACAAAGAGGAAATCTTGCATGGTCACAGAGAATCCAGCAGCAGTCGCAGGAAGCGAGAAAGGGATGAAATTACAGACCAGCGTAAGAGAAATGAGCGACCAAGAATTAGAGACAATTTTGATGAACATCATTCAGTTCGGCATAAAGATGAGGTCTGGTTGCACAGAGAGAGGGTTGAGAGGCAGCGAGAGAGGGATGAATGGCATAGGCTAAAGCAATCCCATGATGAAAGTTTACCAAAACGGGAGAGAGAAGAAGTACGAGGTATTGTGAGGAGTGGCCGTGGTTCAGAAGACAAAGCATGGGTTGCCCATACCAGGGCAAAGGATGAATATAAAGGTTCTGAAAAAGAATACCAACTCAAAGAGACAGTACGTCACAGTGAACAGGTGAAGAGAAGGGAACGGAATGATGATGAAAGTTTCTCACGCCATAGAGGGCGTGAAGATTCTTATGCACGCGGACACCAATTTGGCAATGAGGAGAGAAGATCCAGGCAGGAAAGGTCAAGCACTCGGAATGACCATGCTGCCAATGCTTCAGATAGCCAAAGAGGGGAGAAGAAACATAAAGAAAACACTAGGAAGGATAGAGAATCTGAAGGTGGAGATCCAATCACTTTGGGTTCTGCCAAGAGAAATCAAGAAGATTTAAGTGGTCAGAACAATGAAACGGTATGTTTCATAGACTCAAGGACATAATGTTTCTTTAGTAATAAGGAGAAAAATACCACAGCAATTTTCTGGAAACGAGCCAATACATGTGCATACTTATATAAAGTTGATGCAGTTTCTTCAAAATTAGAGATTCTGGTTTTGATTACTTGATCATTGATGTCTTTGGTTGAAATATCTTCTTTCGTCAATATATATCTTTTAAGAGTTTAGAGGACTGTGTGTGGCTACTAGCAGAATTCTCGGGTCCAGACATTTACTTTAAGATTGAGAGTAATTAAAAGCACCTAATTCATGAATCTTTTTGCCAAGCAGATAGGATTTGTTGTTAGGGTAGATACCTATCATGGGTGCAGTTATTTTTTTTCCTGGTCTTAAGCATTTGCTGAGGATATACTGAGGGTGTTAGTCTCATGATGAGATCAATCTTATCATCCTGGTCATTAGATATTGTCTTTTCAATTTTTTTTTTAAAATGCTCCAGCAAGAACACACCAGCCATCTCAATTTCTATGATCATTCAATCAGTTTGGGCAAAAGTTTCAGGAAGCAATGTTTAATAACAAACTCATTATCTCCTGTCAAACTTGGTGTGATTTGGATGCTATCAATAATTTACTGCTGTTTATAAAGCCTGCCACTGTTGGACATGAATTTCTATTTATTTTATTAGTAACTTCTTTTTTTAGCTTAATATTTGGCTGTCATGATCTCGATCATTTTTGAGGCTTGCAAAGTGAATTCTTTAAAGTCCTGCTGTTTGGGTATGAATTTTGTATTGTTATTGGTTTGGCATTAAGGCTTTGTTTGGATTGAGGGGAGGGGATGGGGGAAGACCTTTCAACTTTTATTTTTTTTAAGCACTCCAAATCAGGGGGATTTGGAGGGGAAGGATTCCTTGTTAAAACTTCTTTGACTGTGTAGACAAAATTACTCTTATTTTAACCGTTCATTTTAATATGTAAAGGTTGTAATTCTAAAAGAAAACAATGAGTTATCATTGACAATAAGCTTGATTTCAGATAACATGATCTAATTTGAACACGAAGGAAAGTTGAATTTTGAACTTAACACTTATGGTTAACACTTTGGTTTTTGGACTTTTCCTGTGCCATTATAAAGACATAGCGTATTCAAATGTAATTTAGGTAGGTTAACTTTGTGATCCCTTCTTAATTAAATGCTGGAGTTGTCCTGCTGCAGAACTCACCTATTAATGTTGTCATTATAGTTATAACAATAATAATTGTTATTATCATTATTATTATTACCTTTTGCGTTGGTTAGGGCTTGAAAAGTGGTGAGAAGAACGAGAACCCAGCGCACTATAACTCTTCCAGAAAACATAAAGAAGATGCTTCTTCAGATGATGAACAGCAAGAGTCGAAGCGAGGGCGCTCCAAATTGGAACGTTGGACAAGTCATAAGGAGAGGGATTACAGTATCAACAGCAAGTCATCGGCTTCCTTGAAGTTCAAGGAGATTGAGAAGATTAATAATGTGGCATCTTCAGAATCAAACAAAATTCCAGATGAACGTGGTAAGTCAATTGAGCCTGCTGAGAACCATCATCCTTTATCCGAAGATAAAGGTGTTGGTGAGCCAGAGATCAAGGATGCTGATATAAGACCATTGGAGGATCGGCACCTTGACACTGTTGAGAAGCTGAAGAAGCGAAGTGAGAGGTTCAAACTTCCAATGCCTAGTGAGAAAGATGCCCTGGCAATAAAGAAGATGGAGAGCGAGGCACTACCTTCGGCCAAGAATGAAACTCCTGCAGATTCAGAGATTAAACCGGAGAGGCCGGCCCGAAAACGAAGGTGGATCAGCAACTAATAATGGAATAAGTAACCTACATTTTTGCTGTGTTGCAACGTGTACTGGCCCTGATTATTCAATTTATAGAACCCCAAAGGTCCTGTCATGCCATATATTTTGATTTGGCTACTATAGGGTTCCAGGGATGGGCATGTACCAGTGTAGTCGTAGGATACTGTAACAATGCGGCTGCCATGTACTTTTTCTCAGTCCTATGTGTATATACCAGAGAATGTAACATTGAACTAGTCACAACGGTGGCACATATTCCATTTAGTGTCAAATTGAGATGTGTTGCTCAGATTAGTTAATCTGGGCTGTGATGAAGGTCAAACACAGGAAAAGAAAATTTGGTAACGGGGTCCTTTCATCTGGCCTTGTGTAGAAGTTGGCGGCATCAGAGATGAGGAACTTGTTTTGATGCTTACAGTCTTCGGTTCTGATAGCTTTGGTGTTTGAAGAAAAATTCGTTCAAACCGGTGAGAGCGTTTGAGGTACCTTTGCAATGGCTAGAGAAGATACCTTGAAGAAGGTGGCATGGGTGAATGGTTGGTAACCATTATTTGTATACCCTAGCTTGATTAGAGTTTTATCAATCTTCTCCTTGTTTTTTCTCACTTTTTTTGCTCTTCTTACATTTCATTTTTGGCAATTGGGGGGGTAGCCCTAAACACTGTGTTGAAAGCTTTTGTAATTTGAGAAAGAAGTTAGATGAAATGATAAAAAAGGGATAATTTTTGAGTTATTTCCATTCCATGGGAGTGCTCCGTCAATCCTGCTATTCGAATGTAAACAATTAACAAAATCACAAAGTGTCGGCGTAAATGAACTTGTTGATCTTACAGAGGAATTGTAGTTGAAAGAAAAAACAAATTTGGGGTCAGTTAGCCCAGTGCGGTTAAAGTGCTGAGTCTTAAGTGGATTGGAAACCGTGGGTCTATGAATGATGATCCGAGCAAAGGAAAAGGCAAAAACCAATTTGGGTTTTGAAAGCCCAGTCCGGTTGAAATATAAGAAGCTTAATTTAGCACTGGCAATGGCAATTGAGGCGCCGCGGCGGGACGGAACATCTTTCTGAGGGGAGAAGAAACCGGTCAAGTTTCTTCCATCTCTCTTTAGTAACTAACATGAACAGTAGTATGCTTTTTCTTTCTCTTTTTGCTTTGATTGGCTGCTGTTAGTGCTATGCATTGAGCAGAAAAGTTTCAGTTTGCATTGGCTTCTACGAAATCACTCTCAGCA
Source organism: Theobroma cacao (assembly GCF_053813885.1). Lineage (NCBI taxonomy): Eukaryota > Viridiplantae > Streptophyta > Magnoliopsida > Malvales > Malvaceae > Theobroma > Theobroma cacao. The sequence continues at coordinate 1,714,251 of NC_142647.1, forward strand.
GTCTAAATCGATACGTAGTTTTAATCAACGGGATCTTTGTTTCTGTGATTGTCTGTTGACAAGACAGACTGGATTCTTTGTGCTTTTCTTAATACAGTCAATTGTTTGTTTTCCTTGGTTTTCAACCTGTATTCTGTAGTCCGATCCTGGTGAAAGGGGATTGCATTTTAAGTGTTTGATCTTATTTCCCGCTAAATTCAATATTCTGGGAGATTTGTTTTTCATGTTATAAGTCAGTTTCTGCATTGAAGCTAGTGAAAATTTTGGGCTGTTTTCGTTTACTCTGAAAACCATGGCATTTCTTATTTAGCATCTAACATGAGTTATTTTGCTTTTCCACAGTATTAGGAGTTCTGTCTGTTGCTCTCGACCAGAGTCTCTCGTGAAATCTTCATTGGTTTGCGTTGTTGCACAAAGTCCTACAGTTTGCAGTTCTATTACGGAATCCCAAACTTAAGGATAATATTCTTCTTCTGTAACTTCAATGTCTCTGCGGAAGCCCCCACTCCCTAGAATCCTTCTCAATGATGTCTCTTGCATGAGAAATGCCCAACAAATCTTGCGACATGTGAATGTTTCTGTTCATGATGGTGGAGCACTTGTGTTGACAGGCAGCAATGGCTCCGGCAAGACCACTTTCCTACGTATGTTAGCAGGATTCTCTCGACCTTCAGCTGGTCAGATCCTTTGGAACGGTCATGACATTACTCAATCGGGCATATTCCACCAGTACAAGCTTCAACTAAATTGGCTTTCCCTCAAGGATGCTGTAAAAGAAAAGTTTACCGTCCTTGACAACGTTCAGTGGTTTGAGATTCTTGAAGGTAAGCATGGTAAGTCATTGCCTGCTCTGGAGTTGATGGGCCTTGGACGATTAGCAAAAGAGAAGGCAAGAATGCTTTCAATGGGCCAGCGAAAGAGGCTCCAGCTGGCAAGGTTGCTTGCCATTGATCGGCCGATTTGGCTGCTAGACGAGCCTTCAGTTGCATTAGATGATGAAGGGGTGAGGTTGCTGGAATACATTATTGCAGAGCATAGAAAGAAGGGTGGGATTGTAATTGTTGCGACACATCTCCCAATTCATATTGAAGATGCCATGAATTTAAGGTTGCCACCAAGGTTCCCTAGAAGGATGACTTTGGTAGATATGCTTGATCGTTCAGACATTGCATAAACCAGACCAAGTAACATTCCGATTGCCTGACAAGTTTGGCCAATTTTTTCCCATATTTGGTGATTCTTAATGTCTTGGAGAAAACTTTTCCTTGTGCTAAAGCCATTACCACAGTGATACTGCTCGACACAGAATCTGGAATGATCTAGTTAGGAAGCCATCCATTCAGTACAATCTTGCAAGAAATATAGGTCTACACAGAGACCGAGACACAACACAGGTGCGCTTGGGCGCATTGAGCTTTCTGATTTAGTCTTTTGTTTGAACTATGGGTCTCAATGCTTCTTGAGGAGACGAGACCCTCATTGAGACAGCTTTAACGGGGCCTTCTATGTGGTGGGTCGATGATCTCTGAACTCGTAATCTATTTCATAGCCTGAAATCAGCTTCTGGCCTGCTTGCCGATTGAACTCTGATTGTTTTCAGGCTATGTTTCTCCTCTGCAATCTGCTGTTTCCATTCATCCTTTTCAGCAATAGAATAACATTTTGTGATTGATGGCTCAAATATTCAAATCCGAATAACATGGTTGGCTAGAAACCCTGTCTTGAATGTCCCACCACTTATCACAGAAACTAGTAGTAAAAGGTTACAACACAATTTGTCAAGGGAGAGAAAAGCAGGGCGCATACTGTAGTTGGGTGGAATGCTGAAGTGACTTCCATCCAAGTAGTGGCAAAATGGCATCCGAGTTGGCCAGGTTTTAGTTTAGCACAATCAAGCCTGCTTTTTCGATTCCATCCCTTGAAACAATTCCATTGCTATAAACTAGAAATAAAAGAAAAAAGAAAGAAAGAAAGAAAGGAATTCCATTGAGGTTTTTATAGTTAATAATACAGAGAAAATAAGAAATTTTTAGGATCCAATGTTTTGCCACATGATACCAACCCAACCTTATTTCCGATCAGAAAGGACAATGAATCTATATGTCAGTTAAAAGTTTTCCTGTCGTGACAAGGAAGGAAACTGGACTGGTATTTCCTAAGACAGCAACATGGCCCCCATACCAGTGATGTCACCATGTGGAGGCTTATCAACTGTCTAGCTGAAACAAAAGTGGCTGTCTGGATCTCAGACGGGGAGTCCCACGCTTAGAAGAAATAGATCTATCAAGGAAACAAATTTGCAGCGCCCAGAGATGAAGAGATCAACATCATGGCTTTGTACTTTGGCTACTCAGCTATCTCTTTGCTTTGCTCTCTACATAGTTATCAACTTGGGTCAGCCTGAAAAGTTGGTATACAACGATAATAGTGGGCCTCTTGACCTGTACTTTATCAGTGTTAGAGGAGGCTTTAGACCACTTAAAGAACAGAACCATCTTCTCAAACTGGTCAGTTTCTCTGTTTCTTTCTTCTTTTTTTATTTTGTTTTCACTTTGAAGTTTCTATTCCTTGGAGAATTTTGATATCGTTTGCCTTTTTCTTCCTCCTTTTCCTGTGGATGGTCTATTGGTGTTTGGATTTGGGCACGGATTAATTATTTATTCCTTGTTTTTTTGCTCAGCTAGTAAGGTATTTACATTAATAAACTGCCCAAGGCAGTAAGGGTACAGCAAACTGTTCCGACTACAACCAGAGTATAACTGGTGTACGCATACATAACACCAGCGAACAAAACATATCTGGTATGAAGAGTACCACAATTCTAGGCTAAGCTTTACAATATCAAAACATTGTGAAGTAAAAGTATTCATAAAGAAAATTGCTAGTGAAAGCTGCCACCATGCTGTTAACATAGACTCTCAATCAAAACCTTGTTTAGCAAGCATGTCTAAAAATGAGTTCCCATCTTGCGCTTTATGTTGGAAAGTCACTCTACCATATATAACTTTTCCTTTAGACACAATCCAGCACTACCATTTACTTCCTGTGATAATGGAGTTGATGATTGTTGTAATGGGATGAACAGAAAACAAATATTTTGGCTTATTATATGCTGATATGGTTATGGAAAAGAGAATTTTACAGTAACTAAGCTGAATTAGTCTAATAGGATACTGATACTGAATCGGTGGGGTGGGGGTTAAGGCTTTCTTGTTTTAGCGAAATAAAATTACCTTTAATTCTTTCATGTTGATTTCCAATTCTATTTGCTTGATTGTCGTTAGCTCATTGTCATTGGTTTCCTATCTTTGGTCTGTTTATCTGATATGGTTTCATCAAATCATAGTCAGAGGATGCCTCAGAATATTTGTAGTGTGTATTTCCTGGTATTTACTAAAGTTTTTGTTCTTGATAAAGATGGAGAATGTGGCGAAAGCTTACGATGTAAAGCTTGTGGTGAACATTAGTGAGCTTGGGGAGGGTGATCCACTCCTTCAGAATGTAAGACCTCTTTGCATTTTATCTTGCTTGTCTGATTGAATCTTTATAAACGCTAGATTCTATGTATACAGCCAGAATCCTTTTCGAAAAATAATATACAAATTGTCTTTTGCTTGGTTTCCATAGCCAGTAATGACTCTAGAAATATCTTTTGCAGGTGACCAGGCTCTCTCCATTACTGAAAGTTCCCTGGTATTATATCTTCTTGCCAATCAAGTCTCTAACTTGAATACATTAGCATCATATGCAAAAGTTGTCATTTTTGCTGCAATGTCTTGAAATCCAGTGCTCTATAAAGATAATAAGATGATTTCATTTATCTGTCAGCCTTGCAGCAGTCAGTAGTGATGGATAATGATGCTTGTAGGTACACCACTGGAGTTTCTAAACAGGACGGACTTGGTTGCTTTCTCGAGCAAATCAAATTACCTAATGGGAGAACATTAGCTATTGTCAGTTTGAACACTGCTTCATTGCAGGTGGATATTTGTTTGTCAAATCCAGCTTTTAAAATCATTCTTTATTTACTGCAAGTATGATGAGAATAAAAAGAAAAGCCTTCCTGCACCATCCCTTAGAATGGCAGTTATATAGTAGTCAGTCTTAGTTGCTTAAGCTACCGTTTAATGCATAGCATTTTTATCATACTTCTTGGTTTCAAACCTTATAGAATGGCTATAGGGATATTGCCATGGTTAGAGGCCCCCTACATGCTGGAGTATGTCTCTGTCTTGTTGCTACTCTCAGAAATTTGAATGTGTTCAACTGCTATCTAGCTGTAGAATATACAGTTTCTGTTTATTGAAGTATACTGTCAAGAAATAATTTACTTATTTTTTGTCTCTCTTGTGAGCATAAGCATTTGTATTAATAATCTTTCTTCTTCCCTCTAATTTGGTCTCATTTTGAAACTGTAAGGATACAATGCTTGTGGGATCATCAAGTGGCATGATGGACAATTTGTTAAATTGGCTGACAAGGACACTAGAAACCACCATTAGTAGCTGGTAAATGAGTCTATATCTTGCTGGCTGGTTGTGGTTAGGTCTTAACTTAAGCATTGACAAGGTTTCTGATCCCAGTGATAATTGTGAAGATCTAAATTGAAATATAGTTTCAATTTGGTTAGTCCTGTGGTTGTTAGTGAAATCTTGAATTTTTGGCTCTTTGGCAACTGTTCCAGCCTGCAGAAGTTAAAACTCCGAGAAATGGTCCATATTTTCTTGACTTGTACTGATTTTTCCTGACGTTTCCTGTTTAAGCTTCAGCTCCTTATTTTTGGATGCTAAAAGATTTCCACCCCTAGTATTGATTGTTGTTTTATGTTCGATGAAACCAGGCGCATGGTAGTTGGATTCCACCCATTGGTTGCATGTGAAGAGAGTGAGGAGCAAATGGTTGTAAAGCAGATTCATGAGCCTCTACACCAAATATTTATGAAGTTTGGAGTGGTTAGTCTTCTTCAAGTTCAGTGTTAGAGTGAACATCAATTCCCAAGTTAACAACTCTGGGATCCACATCAATTTGAAGTCAATAAATTTCAACATAACGTTGCTAGTAATCTTGATGCTTGGACTGACTCTTAATCTTGTGCTTGTTTCTAGAATCTTTACCTAAGCCAGCAAGGTTGCTCTAGCTATGCCCTTCAAGATAGTGTTGCTTATATAGGTAACCCGGGTTTGATTAAAGAGAACTCTCATTTGCCTTCTGCCAATGGAAGATACCTAGTTAGAAAGTGAGTTATTTGTTCAATTTCCTCATGTCATTCTGTTTCAAATATTCATCATGAAATGAAATTCATTGTCTTTTTGTTTCTCAGAGAAATGAGTAATGGGTTTCTTCTCCATAGACTCAGCTTGCTGGAGATGGTAAGTAGTATTTGATTTATGTCGAAGAGACTTATGGGTGTTTGATGTTCCATTGTTGAAATCATATATTGGATGACTAAATCTTCTTACTGCTTTTGTTCTTGTCAAAGCTCTAAATCTAATGACTGAATGCTGATGCATCATTCTATCATTCTATGACAGGTGACCTACTTTGTTACCTCAGAAGGGAAGGTCGTGAACAAAATTGTAGTCCAAGAAAGGGGCAAAGGGGTCATGTAAATGCCTAGTGGTGAAAGCACATTCAACAATTCTCTGACGCCAGTGTTCAGCTGCTTCCAGAATTTTCAGTTTTGTTTGATCTTCTCTGAGTTAACCCCAAACTTTTCAACAGTTCATGTAGATGGCATTCAATTGATGAGACCTCCACCCTCTATTGGGGTGATTGTTCAGCTTGTTCCTCCTTGTAAATTAGCACTGACAAATTTTGTTTGTCATCAAATGTTCTTTCTTCTCTTCAAAATATGTTGAATGATCCTAACAGACATAGTCCAGTGCTATCAGGTTGCATACCAAGCGATAAAAATACCCTGAATTTAAGTTAAAGTTTGCAATTACAGGGAAGAGGGAGAGGTTAAAGTGAGGGCTAAGAGCTACCTTTCTTTGGGTTCTTTCTTCACGGAAACCAGTCTGTTGCAGCCATGGCGGAGGTGTTATTTTGTTATTTTTTCCCTTCACTTTGATAATCAGCTACCAAACCTGACCCTCCCCATTTCCCAGAAATTAATTCTTTTAAAGAAGAGATTTTGATACTAAAAAAAGGACTAATATTTAATCGAGACCTCTGACTCTGAAGAAGAAAAGTCGATAAAAGAACAGCTTTTAATACCCAACCAATGTACCATCTAAAATGGTGAAATGACTGGATTATCAACACTTGTTTCTGTCTTCCACCCTGTTTTGTAAGGAGGGGTTGAAGGATAAATGTGGAATAAAACAAAAAACAGGAGCAACATAAAAGCAGAGGCGGGTCGGTGGATTTAGGGTTACAAGGCTCATTAGTTTAAGAATGAGGCTTTGCTCTCGGGGAGGTGGATGGTTTCTGAAGGGTGGTTGCCCCCCTCCTCTGATTGATAGCGGAGCCTATGATTTCACTCCCCAACATTCAATCTGCAACAGCCCTTGGTCCCTCTTTCCACACTAACACACAGGGAAACTCTCTCTCTCTCTCTCTCTCTCTCTCTCTCTTCCTTCATCATCATTGTCTGCTTCGTTTGCTAATGCATTGCCTGTTTCTTTTCTACTTCTTTTTCTTCTTCTTTTCTCTCTCTCTCTCTCTGTCTCTCTTTCTCTGAGAACGAATGCAATAAGGCTATGATGACTTCATTTTTGCTTATGAAAGTCCAGGCTTTGAGGAAAAAAGGCCGTAGCTTGGCGGGGCAACTCTCGTTTCTGTTGCAGCCACCGGCCTTTGTTCCTTTACCTGCCTGATAAAAGGCGAATCTGAGCCTCGCTTCCTTCCCCTAACCCCATCTCCCCATTTTCTTTTGTTTTTTCTCCAGGTTCTGTGTTTGGTTTTGCTTGGTTGAGTTTTCCTGCCTGGTGGAGGATGTGCACTGTGGCATATTCTGTAACAGTTGGATGATTTTGATATGATGCAGAATTGTAATTTTTCTAGCTAAAGCATGAATTTCCATAAGATTTTACTATCATAGTGGAGATTTCAAGTTCACTTCCAACCCAACATACTGCAATTGCTAATTGGTTACCTAATAAAAAGAAAAGCAAAGGAAATGGAGAATAGGCTATGGATCAGAGATTCAAATGAAATTCATGTGGTATAAGAATTTGAGAACTTATCGCAGTTGTTTGTTCGCTATAGTACAAATTACCATGAAATGTTAAGCTGAGAAACAGAAAATTATATCATGAAATACTTAAGCTGTAGGAGAACAAAAAAAAAAAAAAATCAAAGTGACAAGAGTTGATAGTCATTAAGGTCAATATCCCCGAGATAGTAAGCTAAGCGCCGTAATTGCTGCTAGACCAAGACCAAAGTTGGCAGTAATCGCCATTCCACTTGAAGAAGGTGCAGGTGCACCCGGTGAATCTGCTGTGGATGATGACACATTGGCTACTGGCGGTAGTGGAGGGTCAACAACATCTGCAACCTCGAGGGGGGGATTGGGGGGATTTGCTGGTGACAATGCCATAGGAGGAACTTGCTTAAGCAGCGCACCAGGTTCAGCTGGTATGATGGCAATCTCTCCATTGAGATCCACGCATGGGCTCCCTGCAGCACCAAAGCCAAAGTTTGTAGCACATGTTACATTGCATTGCATATAATGAAATCATCACTTGTTATGAAAAATAGCATTCGAAGCACTCACTCATATATCTGCTGGCAGTTCCAGGGAAGTCAGTTATAACCCCATCAACTTCTAGTGCAGCAACATAGGTAGCAAGCTCCACCATGGGATCCGCATAGAAATCGAATGGAAGGGCGACAAACTCATTTCTCAAAACAAAGACGTATACTGAGATGTTTCCTGCGTGCATTTCCTGGAGGACGTTCGTTTGAGCCTTAGCAAAGCCATTATCAGTTGAAATCAGGGAAGGTCTTGCGACAACAACTCCATCAGCATACTTCTTGATTTCATCTACAGTCAGTTTAGGCGCATCACCTATCTCCTCTTTGATGCGTAACAATCTTTTGTAAGCTGGGACACCTTGGAACTTGGACAACACTGAGGTGTCGTCTGATTGGATCAAAACTTGTTGAGTTTGTTGTTTGTCAAAGGTTGCATTACCCAAAGCTTTGGTAACAGAATCTACCATGTCAAGACCCTTCTTTGATGCTAGGTAAGCAGCATTCTGGAGAGGCATTAAGTGTTAGGATTTTGTGACAGTGGTAAAGAATGAAAGCTGGCATGATTGATGTAAATAAATCATAAATTCAACAGATTCTGCTACTGGTGAATGATTATGTTTGTGAAGAAATGTGAGTTGCATGTTGGAAGCTGGAACAATAGTGTTAGAAAAATTAAGAGTTCTTACTTCTATGTTGATCAAGATTCCAGAAACTGCCTTTGCCTTAGCAAACTCCAAAAAGTCTGTGAGTGTCATGAATTTACCCTTGTTCTGGGCTTCAGGGTTCCTTTGGTAGCCAGCATTTTGTCCAAAAGGGCTTACAATTTGAGCTGGAGAAAGACAGATACACCATTAGTGGGAGTACTAAAAGATTGAAAATTTATGGTTGTATGTAGCAACGTGTTTAAGAAGTTTACGCTTCAAGGTTTGTATCTCGCTCCATGTAAGATCAAATGAAAATATTCCCTTCTCTTTTTGAACTTCGGGTATGGAGGAAGAGCGAGACATGAAGGTAGGCATCGCAGTAGTCTCCCCTGTCAGATCGGCTGAATCCAAACAGAAAGCTACTCCATCTTTTGACATTTGGACTGAGCAGTCTATTATGTCAGCTCCATCATTTACTGCTTGCTCATAAGCGAGATCAGTGCAACCAGGATACATCCCACTTGCTCCATTGTGAGTTATGATCAAAGCTTTCCCTGCAAAGGAACAAAATCGTAGGAAAACATCATATTTTGTACTCGAGTATCTATAAACATTAATGTTGCAGAAAGAAAACTTATTTGAAGGATTCAAAATTAGCATTTACCTTTCTTAGGCTTGGCGGTTTCATTGGCTGCAAAGCATGCTGCATCAAAAATTACCATTTGAAGGGGTTAATCTCAAGTTTCACTGGTTGAATGATTTTTCTTTGATATATTTATATAAGATTTGTGATGAACAGAGAAAAATGGCACAGCACTAGAGCATTTAATAAGCTCACCAATGGTTGCTGATGCTGTAGGAGAGAAATCTGTAAGCAAGCCATCGACAGAAAACTGGGGACTATCGATGAACTGCAAGTATTCAGTTGTTGGATCATAACTATAATTGTAACTTGCTGGCATATCATTTGCAAATCCAGAGGCATAGACTTCTAGGCCAAGCTTGTGAGCATCAGCCACAAGAGTAGTAGGATTTCCCAAGTATTTGTTTGTATTAACAGGCCATATGTATCCTTTGGGGACAAGAATCCCTGATGCATATGTCTTGATGGCTGCAAGATCCTTCAATATTGCACCGTATGTTTGTTTGGTTGTGGGTTCAACTACATCTGGATCAAGGACCTGGAAGATGAGCTTTGTCCTCGCTCTGTTCACTTTTCCATTCATGTTCTTCAAGAAACCAATTTCAGGAGATGAAATGAAGTTTATCCCCATAAATCTCATAGCCTTTTCCAGATATCCTGACACACTGAGTTTGTGTTCTGTATAGAAAGCGTCGTACTGCAAGATAGAAGAGACCAATCAGGGAGGTCCTGTCACTTGTTGAGTTACTCTCAGGCGTTTTCTTTCTAAGGTAGTAATGGAAGTTAAAAGGAGCTTAAAGAGAAATATGAAACCTGAACATTCACCCAAAACGATGAGGGTCTAACTCCTGTGACATCCTCAAGAGTAGATACTGGCAGTTGACCATCAAATGCATTTGTTCGAGACAATACACTTTGAACCACTGCCAGGGAAAGAACATGACAAAGCAGAAGTTGTCAGGAAGTTTAAACCAAAAACTATAATTGAATTCTTAGCTTCAAACCTTATAAATTTGTGACTTCACACCAATTTGACCTCTTCACCATTCTTTCATTAGATAAAAAACAAGATGTTGCTAATAAAGTAGGAAGATTTGAGACTCACATGACACATTGTTGAATATTACATCAGATGTGTAATCCACAGCAAACCAACCCTTAACCTGCTGTCCATTAATGTTGTAGGTCTTGGAATCTTTTGGGAAGATCATCCCTATGGTTGTTGAATTGTCAAGCCTGATATCTGACAGGCAAATGCCGATGCCATCTTTTGTCAGCTGCAGATTGCAGAACAAAGCCACATCCGTAGATTTTAACTGATTGGCCATGTCATTTGCAAATGAGCTAGATTCAGGAAAAAGCCCTGAGAATCCACCCCGAGCAATCACAAGGGGTGGTTGACCTGGAGACCAAACAGGAAACACAAGGGATTATCTTACTTCACCACCCTGTTCACGTTGCAAATCTATTTGCTTATCAAAGGAGGGGGGGAAAGAAATAGTGTTACCGCTTAAAGTCTGCCATTTCTTGACAGGAGCCTGAGCCCCAGCGGCCTGAGGTGCTTGTTTTTTAGCCAAAGAGGCATGGATCAACAGGGAAATGAAAAGCAAACACCTGATCATTTTTCCTCCAAAAATCCTGCGATTTATTCACAAGATTATCATTTGTCACCTAATCGACATAAAAAGAACAATTCATATATCGATTCATTTGATTGAAACAATCAACATATTCTTTTTCAGAACCTAGTGCATAATCTCAACTCTGTGAGTTACATTTCAGAACTTCTTCCTGATATATCTTTCATCTGATGTCACAAGTCACTTAAAATCCATGAAGCCAATATCTGATAAACACCCAATCTCTTTATAACCATTTAAGCAACAGAAACATCATCATCAAACATATATTACACAATCCTGTCTACACATTTCTCCCAACCAAAAAAACAAGGGAAAGTGAACTTACTTGAACCTTGATTGATTAGATGTGTGGAAAGAACATTCCCCTGTCAAGTTTCACAAAAACTATGGAAGAAACTCTCAAAGGGAATGTAATGGAAAAAAAAAAAACAAAAGAGAGGCAGAGACAGATTAACTGGTTTAAAGTTGTTCTTTAATAACTCCCCACAAATTTTTTTTGGCATTAATAGCTGGTCTGAATTTATTTCAAGTGAGAGGCCAGTTTTTTTCTTTTCTTTTTCTTTTATATTAAAGGGGGCTCATAGTTATTTGCTATTCTTGTTCCTGTTTTCTTGGACAACAAATGACTTAAGCGGGAAAGGACAACTCCAAAAACAATTAACGGCTTAACCGTTTTTTGAAACTCCCACTTCCCTTCCTCAAACCTTGTTTATGGTTTTGCTTTTAAGATGTGTTTTGTCCATCCTGTTCCATGTTCAAGGCTTAAAATTACAAGAAAGAATTGGGACTCAACTATGATAATTACATCCTACAGATTATAACAGAGCAAACTTTTAACTTATAATTGTTTAAAAATGAATAATTAAAATCTAAGGAGATTATGTATATACGTGTCATGGGATCATTACTTACTTTTTTCTAAAAAGACTAATTTATTGAATTGTAAAATGCTCCTTTTTTGTTTATTAAACATGAAATTCCAACCGATTTTAGACGTCAATTAATCTTTCAAAATAACTTGTTAAAAATTCGTTAAAAATACTTTTTTTGATAAATTTTTTTATGAAATTTTAATGAAAAATTTCATCGAAAATGTTCTTTTATATATATATATATATATACTTTTTGGTTAAAAAGTTTGGTCATGTGGTATTGGAAATTGGTTGTTTTTGCTTATTTTGGTAACTTAAAAAAATAGGGAAAATAAATGGGTTTTCTAACATAACTCCAAAACATAAAGGATCTTGTTTGACCAAAGAAAAGAAATATCTTGAATACTTAAAAGAGTAAATAACATAGCATCTTATGTTGGAACCTTGAGACTCTATATTTATTTCTCATTAGTTACCAATTAATAACAACTTGCAACTTTTTTTTATAGAGAATTTGATAAGGACTCTCTCTTTATTCATTTTTTTTTTTGGAAATAGGTCCTTTTTTACCCAATATCACATTTATTTTTAATTATTTTTTATAGGATTTTGATATTTTTAATAATTTATAATAAAAAAAATTAAAGGGATAATAAGCTCTCCATTTAATTTCCATTTCCATCTAAAAAGAAAAACTAATCCTTAAATTTAAGAGAGAGAGACATTGGGCTTTGGCCTGCTACCATCCAAGGGGCCGAAAAAGCCCAAACTTCGTAAGTGGATTGGGTTTTAACCGGACAGGGTGGGTCCAGCTTGAAACGTACAATTCTGAAAATCGGACGGCCAATAACGCGAGATTCTAGTGGGACCAAAAAGATCAGCGGTCCTGATCTTCAAACTGCCCGCAACCGCTTTTTTTGGTGTCGGCACATAATTAAATGCGCGCCAGCCAAGCGATTGCAAGGAATCCGAACAAGGCAGCGACTACACCAGATCCTTATTCGGCTATTCCCATTCTTCCTTGGTTCCTTTCCTCTCCTCACGCGAATCTTATAGGCAGGCACTGTTACACACGAAACCAAACAAAGCAGAAGAATTTTTCGCAGGCAGAGAGAGAGAGAGAGAAAGAAATAGAAATTTGTTGTTGTTAATAGTTTCTTTTTGGGAGAATTGAGAGAGAAAGATGAAGATCACGTCGTTATTGGTGTTGAAGTGCAATCCGGAAGGATCCGATCCGATAATACTAGCGAACGCAATCGATGTGAGCCATTTCGGTTACTTCCAAAGGTCAAGCGTCAAGGAGTTTATAGTCTTTGTGTCTCGAACCGTCGCCAAACGTACCTCTCCCGGTCAGCGCCAGTCCGTCCAGCACGAAGGTCCATCCCCCCCTTTTTTTTTTCCAATTATTTTCCTTCCGGTTCAACCCGATTGAGTTTTTTAATTTTGTTCTGTTGATTATGAATATCTTGGCAATTAGATTAATAAGACCGTGTTTGGATCTTTTGTGTTGGATTGTGAATCTTTTTATCTGTTCTGAGAGGAAATTTTGAAGTGATTTTAGTAGTAAAAGAAATCATAATTCGGATGTGTTTTTAGCGAGTAATGAAGGTCTGACCTTAGATGTATATGTGATCTGTTTATTTTTGTGAATTTCGTAACTTTTCTAGGTTTGAGAATATGACTTTAGTTGATTTTGATGAGAATATGAGAATTATGATTGTGATTTGTTGTTTGGTGATGCAATTGTAGAGTACAAGGTACATGCTTACAACAGAAATGGACTTTGTGCCTTGGCATTTATGGATGATCACTATCCTGTTCGAAGTGCTTTTTCGCTTCTCAACCAGGTATCGGAACAAAGTGCAACTTGATTTTCTCTGTCTCATATTTTGCTTTATGCTTCAGTTTCATCCAATCTTATGGACTGCAATTTCTGGTGTTTTGCATTGGTTGTATGACTACAAATTTAAAGGGTTCTCACTCCTTGTGTTAGTCCCAGGTTTCAAGAAATTATACGAAAGTATCACGGACAGTAAATTTTCTTTTAAACACTGTTAGTTTTTGATGGATGTTCACTAGTAATGCACTCATGTGTATGCTTGTTGCTTGGCACATGTGTTGGATATGGTTATCCTTTTCATGTTGTGGATAGATAGATAGATAGATAGATAGAGGTTCTGTTGCCCTTTTCTTTGCATCTGATAGTGATAACTAGGGGATGAAGATATTGTGTGTATGTATGCATTAAGATTGTAAGATGATGTCAAGAGTTTGTGGCTTCCATATGATCACATCTGGTATGCATCTATTTTTCCTTGTTCTTTGCTTTGATTTTCAGAAGCTTATCTATTAGTTAGTATCTTCTTTAGTTTCTTTGATAAATTTCAAATCATAATCTTTGGCAGGTTCTAGATGAATATCAGAAAAATTTTGGGGATTCATGGAGGACTGTGCAAGCTGATAGCACTCAACCTTGGCCCTATTTGAACGAAGCTTTGACCAAATTTCAGGTATCTATTTTCTTTCTCTTACATGTCAGCTGTAGTGTTAATTCAGGATGTGGAGTTATACTTTCTTGGAAGCTATTTTTAAAGGATATGCACTTGAGTTTTAGAGGAGTTATATTTGAAAAGTTTTTTTGAACACACTTTTTTTCATCTTCAGGACCCTGCAGAGGCAGATAAATTATTGAAAATTCAGAGGGAGTTGGATGAAACGAAAATCATCCTGGTAAGTATTTCGCCGCTGCTGTCTATAGATTTGATGATTTTGCGTGCTTTCCTTTAGCTTTGAGCTATTATACCATGCAATCTTCACCTTAGAATTATCATTTTGTTGACAATTCATACTTTTGTTGACTGTTGATTGTGTAACATACGAAACACATGATTTAGATTGAAATTGTTTTTGATTTAATATTGTGATACACTGATAACATTTCATAGAAAGATTTGTTTATAATAGCAAGCTAGTTAAGGTCATAATTGATGTTGTATAACTATGAGTGATGTTATGGTAACTAATTTAGTGTTTTTTTGGTGGGATGATAGGAGTACAATTTGCAAGTCTATTGGTTTGTTAAATTGTTCGTGTTCATATTCTGTTGTCACAGAGTTAACTGGAAAGTGTCAAATGAGTTTGAGCTATAGTTATAGCCTATTTGTGATTGTGGGGAGAAATATGTTATGAAATACTTAACTTTTAGTCACGTCAACTGCCAAGTGGCTATTAAGAAAAGAGAAATAGGTTTTTGGTTACTGCTAACTGAAGTAAATTCAGGTTCCATTCTTGGCATATGGTTTTTGCAAATTCGTTCATGCTTGCAAATATTGCTAACGGTTGGCAGCAATTCCTTGTGGAATTGATTACAGATCTATCAACAGATTGTGTCATTGTTTGATATGTTTGGCAGTTGGCACATGAAGCAGTTAACGCTGTGTGTTCACTTTCACTCCATTCCTTAACTTGAGGATTTTTAACAAATATTGGCTAGCTGATGATTTAAATAGCAACCTATGTTAGTTGTGTTGAATTCTTTCCTTGTATTTTCTTCATGTCTAGTACTTTTCTGTTAAAGTTTGCTGTTTAAAAGCGTAACTTGTAGATGAAGTGTTGAAGAATTATTATGTTTGTGTCAGAATTTGATTGATTAATATTTCTTCTCACATTCATAGAAATTATTGTTTCTTTGATGCAGCATAAAACTATTGATAGTGTGCTTGCAAGAGGTGAGAGGCTGGACAGTTTAGTTGAGAAGAGTTCGGATCTGAGTGCGGCATCTCAGGTACATGTGCAAGACTTAATGTAATCCCATATGCATTTATTAATATACATATGCTTATAGCCATAGTTTGGAAGGCCCATGTTTCTTTCCTATTTTTCACGATTATTAATAGTTCTCCACTCTAGTGTTAGTTTTACTTTGTCCCGTTCCACCTTTTTGTTGTCTTTACTACACTGTAAATTGATATCATTATGCCAGTCAGCATACCCGTATTGTTTCTTCAAATGGTGGGCTTGTGACAATTATACACTTATCCCGATGGAGTGTAACTTTTGAAATCCATTTTATTTCACCGAGCAATCATCATCCATACTCAATCGAACAACCATATATTGTTGCTAACATCAGACCTAATTTTGGTGTGCTGAAACAGATGTTCTACAAGCAGGCTAAGAAAACCAATCAATGTTGTACCATACTGTGAACTTGTGGAGAAAGCAGCTACGCTGTGATGGCATTCACTTGTTCTAGCGTCTGAAGCTGATGTATGACAAGATGGTGACTGTAACTTGTTTATATGGTTTTATCAATTGATTGTTTGAGAGAATTCCGTGGCTTTCTCTTTCTGGGATGAAAAGGGAAGGGAAACCAAAATGTTTACAAGAAGATTTTCCTATTATAAATATTTTTATTACGTGTACGCTGTCTTCTGACATATAGTAGATTTCATTTCTTGGTTTTTCTGGATGTATGCAATTCTTCTGTTATGATAATAGTATACTTTATCTTTGGCTTGTTTGCTCAAATCTGTTTCTTCTGTTCCGTCCATCTTTATTGCTAATAGATCGACCCTTCGAAGGTCCAATGCTTGCTGTGTGGGGATCAGGCGACATTTGTCCTTTGATCAGGTCTTGCGTACACTAACAAACATATCATTCTGAAAGCATCAAGTCACGGGTCACATTTCCCGAAATGGAGAAAAGTGCACTTCTGTAATATCTGGGAAGCAGATGAGCTTCAATCAGATAGGCATATGAACGTATTTTTTACTAGAAATTTCGCCTGCTATAATTGCAAAAATGGTTTCACGAGGAGGGAAGCTTTATCCTGACTCCTGATTGCTTTATATGATTTATCGATAAGCATGCTGTCACATCGGAAAAGGGGAGAGTTTCAAGACTGCACCCAGATATTCAGCTGTTCATCATTGGATTCCAACAAACAAAATTAATTTAACTGTAGTGTCCAAGTCTTACAATCCTCCCCATCATGCTTCACCCTACACACCAAACCAAACTTGCATACAGCTATAAGATGAGTTCACAGACCCTATTGTTTACATGTAACAAAGAAAAAGATAGGAATCGACTGCAGGCCCTATGCTTCAAACTGGGTTTTGACCCAATATTTTATTTGCATATTTATACTAAACCATAAGGTTGTCATATTCATACTGAGTCCTACTTTCCAAAAATGGATTTGATCCACCATATTCCTTTGGTGTCCTTGGGGGTCTCCTCTCCTTCTGGTGGAGGATCACTTTGTGGGGTCTTGTGCAGTGTGCTCACATCATAGCCCTCATCTTTGGCCTTCTGCACCAGCTGATTGTAGATTTCATCATCCATATGTGGCTGCCTGCATAAAATCTACAACAAAACAACCAAAAATATTCCAAGACAACCAATCAGTGCTTGCAGCAATTATTTCTCGAGCTATGTTAAAGAATTACAATTATCCCAATAGAAACAGTCAGTTCATTTCTTGTCCTATATTAGCACTTTCACCTCTCAATTTTTTCTCCTCTATAATTGAGTAGAATCTATCTTAAGAATTCAGGTTAACATGCTAACATACTCTATAATTCCAGCTGACATTCCTGTATGCACTCAGACTATGTCTGGGTTTAAAGTGTTAGAACTTTTAAAAGAGACTGTGAGAATAAAAGATATACCCAGAGATACTTCCTGCTAGGCTGACCAATGAGAGCATACTGATAATCATCATCAATGAACAAAACCCAGTAATCCCCAACAACAGGAATGATGGGCAAGAATGGGGGAACATAGAATTTGACTTTCAGCTTTGCCTCATCACTCTTGGGATCAGCCTTGTAGGCAGTGCCTTCTATATACCCTCTTTTGCCATCAGTGAAAGTCTCATTAAGCACATGGACAGTTCCATCTTCTCTCAGAGTGTAGGTAGCCCTCGTATTCACCCCACCCCTAGGCTGAAACCTCGACGGGAATGAGGCGATCTCGTACCACCTTCCCATGTATCTGTTGATGTCCAAATGCTTTACCACTTCCATTGGTTTCTGGGACATTGTTCCGGGTTCCTGTTTTAGATCGCGAGAGAGGAGAGATTTTGGTTGGGGTTCAAGACGGTTCGTAATCTGCTTTTTGCTGATTCTTGATAAGGTAAAATAGGAAAAAACGTTTGGTGCAATGGAGATTCTCAAGTGAGACGTGGAGGACTAAGAGCCCTACATGTGTGCTTATGTCTGGTTTTAACCACCAGATCCACATGGAAGCTTCTAGGCCGTCCCATCTATGGGAAGAGGAAACAGGTTTGGGTCATGTGGAGATTGCAAAGAAGCAAACTTAAGGAGGAAGAAAAGGAGTAAGAATAGTCAAATGAGTCGATTTCAGCTTACGTTCACCTCAGGAAAGAGGAAGGATTTTGATGGTATTTTCCATCTAGCAACAGATAGCTGCATTCTTTGGGCTTTTGCAGGACTCAATCAAATACTTACAAAGTAGCAAGTAGAACTGTCCATGCACCATGCATAACAATCTATGCCCAGGCTTGTTAGGTCTTGCTGAAGGTCAATTATAAGCCCAAGCTTTCAATATTTGATGCAGCTTGTATGCCCATGGGGGGCTGTAGTTATTCCAGTGGGCCTGGACCAAGTACTGCCGAAATTGCTGCAACATAGTTGATTGAAGGACTTTGATTATTTCTTAGTGGCTATGGGTCTATCCTATCTTAACAGAAAAGGCAAACGCCAAAATGCCATTATTTGAAAGAATACTGCAAATGGAATCATGCCTAACAAATGATACTGATATCTGTAACTCTTCCAAGGCTGGGTTTATTTCTCAACAAAAGTTAAGAGAGAAAGAAAACAAAAGCTGAACCACACCCCTATCTGAGGCTCATCATTCTAGCTTTTATTTTTTTATCATAAATTACTAGTTACCTTTTAGGACCTAGATTATCAGTAACTGATTCCTACTTCCCAAAGATGGATTGGATCCACCAAATGCCTTTGGTGTCCTCGGGGCTGGTTTTATCTTCCTCTGGTGGAGGGTCAGTTTGTCGTGTCTTCTGCAGCTTGCTAACATCATACCCCTCACCTTCAGCCTTCTGTACCAACTGGTTGTATATCTCATCATCAAGATGATTCTGCCTGCATAATATCTACAAAAGCAACACAACAAAACAAAACTGAAGAGAATCAAATACTCATAGTGAAATCCAGCTCATTGGCCCGACACCCTTTTTCAAGAAATGCTACTACAAAATCTTTTATTGCATAAACATACTAGTAGATACACAGATTTGAGAGAGTGCCATAAAGGTATACCCAAAGGTACTGCCTGCTAGGCTGGCCAACCAAAGCATACTTGTAATCACCACTAATGTATAAAACCCAGTAATCCCCAACAACCGGAATAATGAGCAAGAAAGGAGGCACATAGAATTTCACTTTGAGCTTGGCCTCATTGCTGCTGGGGTTTGCCTTGTAGGCACTGCCCTCGATGTATGCTCTCTTGCCACCAGACCAAGTCTCATTGAGCACATTCACAGTTCCATCTTCACTTAAACTGTACGTAGCCCTTGCGTTCATCCCATCTTTGGGCTGAAATCTTGATGGGAATGGAGCTATCTCATACCATCTTCCATGTACCTTTTGATATTGAGTTTCTTCACCGCTTGCATTGCCCAATTTGTTACAAATACCACAGATTTTGGTCAGGTTTTTGGGAGGTTTCAGTAAATAGAGATATTCCTGGTGCAGTGGAGAGCCTTAAGTGAGACGTGGAAGAGTAACTATCTTAACATGTGTATGCTTTGAATGGTTAAACAAATCAAACTGCCAGATTTCTTCTGGGAGCCTTTGACTCTGTTTAAGGGAACAGTTATAGTCTTACAATTTTTAGTCCAGATCAAAATAGCATTCCAAAGTTAAAGGTAGATTTCAATAACAAATCAAGGAGGTGGGACACAATAGGACCTTGGTGTTTGATTTCAGGACTGGCTAGACTTTCTTGATTGCAGGCTAGGTCGACAGGACTTTGATATTTGCTTACAAGTTACAAGAAAAGCTAGACTTTCTCAAGGAGCATATGACCAAGTCAGGTCAAAAGAAAATATGAATGCCTTGATTGAGGGTCTGCAATAATTCAAAATTGATAAAGAACTGTCATAATGATTGCCCACTAATCTCCTTTGAACAGTGAATGATGGGTCCTTTAACAAAGACAAGATGTGTTAATCATGTGTAATGTGTTGCATTTAGTTTTCATTTCATTGGATGGAAAGAAATGAAGGTTGGCAGGCCAACTGAGATTTTCTACTGTTGAACAACTACTGTCAAGTAAATAGGTTGGTCCCCGGGGCAAGTTAGACTTCAATATTTTGGTGCATTTCAGTCAGAAATGAATGCTAGTAGATGTTATGATATACCTGTAAATGATCTGAAAGTAACATTGTTCTTTGGTTTGATAATTGATTAACATCTAACCTCTATAAATGGTAATGAACCCCCCAAGTTGAAGTTCTTGAAAACAAGAAAGTTAAATTGATATCACATCCAACTAAAAGAAACTCTATTATTGAATTTTAGCATACTGGAAATAGATAGTAGTAGGAGCAATATTTATTGTTCCTGCCAAACTTAAAAGTTTCTCTCTCTTCATTAGCTGGAAAAAGAAAATGTCTCTTAGATTGGGTTTGAAGTATCATAAAAACAGATAGCCTACCATGATTAATCTTCTTGTTTTTGGTCACCTGAACCTAATATTGAATGCCACCAAGTTATCCTTAAGAAAAACCAATAATTACAAAAAATGTTGATGCCAGAGAATTGATCTGACAATCTAGATATTGGCAAAGGGCAGGTTCTATCTTTTCTCTGGAAGTTGTAAGCACATGCATTATTTTTCTTGGACCCTAGCTAGTGTCTCTCATGGCCATGGGGTCAATTCTAGGTCTATCTCTTTTGATGTCAACGCTGAAACTACCAACATTTTTTCTGTTTTTGATAATTAAGCTTGCCAACTTCTCTAAATATTGGGATCTATATTTAGCTTGATTCATGTCTCCAAGATGTTGCATTTGCTCTAGGATTAGAGTGTCACAGTTTTCAAGGTCCATATATTGAGTAGGCGTTTTGTACATTAAGTGTGACGGGGAAATACTGATAATTCTTTGATTGTTTGGAATCAAGGCCCCTCTCTACAACAACAACCTTGTCCCAGTAGTTTTAATCCCCTATTTAATTTAGAAATTGACATCCTGCTCTTCTTGGCCTTACCTGAATTATAACATCTTTGGTATTTTCTAGTATCTGTTCTTTTATGATCTGGTTGATGCTTATTTAAGACAATTTTCTCCAGTCACCTGCTAATCTGCTATTTCTAGTCTCAGCTGGCAGTTGGCAGCTAGCTGACAACTTAGTGCTATTCAACTCAAAGAGGTTTAGCACACTTCATGGCCCATAACCATCCATGTACACGGAATCTAGAACTGATATTTTTTAACTTCTACCTTTCCCCAACTGTTCTAACTTACAAAAGATGTAACCCATGTGAAGACTGAAGGCAAGGTAGTAGCAGCCCAGAACCAGCACTCTGCTTCTTGTGAGACAATGGCTTCCAGCCTATCTCCTTTCTTTCTATTCCTCATTACTTGTTCTGCAACACTAATAACTCCAGCCAATTCATTGCCAACCTTTTTCCCTGGAGCTACCTATCAATCTTTAATCAAACAAGCCAAGACTCCAAAACCAAAGCTTCCATTCAAGGTTCACTACTTCCCTCAGACTTTAGACCACTTCACTTTCCAGCCCAAGAGCTCCAAAATTTTCTACCAAAAGTACCTAATCAACAGTCATTACTGGCACAAAGGCGCTCCTATCTTTGTCTACACTGGAAATGAAGGAGATATTGAGTGGTTTGCTGCTAACACCGGGTTCATGCTTGACATTGCTCCCAAGTTCAAAGCTCTCCTTGTCTTCATTGAAGTAACGTTTACAAAATCACTTCCTCGGGGTTCCATAATCATAGTTTAAAAAGAAAAAAGTTATTTGGGAGTAACTCACATCATTAAAAATAGTTTCTTGGTGTTCTTGAAAACACAGAAAATATCCTGGTCTATTGTAACTCTGTGGGCGTTTTTCCAAAACCGAAAACATATCCTAAAACCCATGTCTTTCTCAAAAACATTATCTTCTTTTTTTTTGTAACTCATTGTATTTTTGTTGTGATTTTTCAGCATAGATTTTATGGGGAGTCAACGCCATTTGGGAAGGAATCGTACAAGTCAGCGAAAACGTTGGGATACTTGAATTCACAGCAAGCCTTGGCTGATTTTGCAGTTCTGATAAGGAACTTGAAGCAGAATCTGTCATCTGAAGCATCCCCTGTCGTGGTCTTTGGTGGGTCTTATGGAGGAAGTAAGTTCAACAGAAACAAAATATAGCTTTTCATTTTCTTAGTCTTTTTCAAGATGTTATGGCTACGATGTATGGATTAAAGATAGCATATCTATCTTTCATATTGGTAGCAATTAGCGAAGAACATCCCTTTCCTTCTAGTAGAGTCGCACTTGTTTATCAGTACAGAATTTCAAGGAACATCTTACATTAGTGAAACATCTATTGGTAACTGGTGTGAATGTGGGATACTGGTATACTGGTACTTGAAGTGAATTTATCAGAAAAATGGTTATATTGCTGTTTCTTTTTACTGTTTCTATGATCTCCTGTCATTAATGAAAATTTTCTCTCTTTCCGCAGTGCTGGCAGCGTGGTTTAGACTTAAATACCCTCATATAGCAATTGGTGCATTGGCTTCTTCAGCCCCTATATTGCAGTTTGATAAGATAATTCCATGGTCAAGCTTCTATGATGCTGTTTCTCAGGATTTCAAGGTCTATCTTTAGTTCTCACATAGAGATGAATCTGTGCTTGAACTATAAATTTCTTTCTGTTCTTCAATTCTCCTCTGTAACTAACATGGGCATTCAGGATGTAAGCTGGAATTGCTATGAAGTGATAAAGGGGAGCTGGGAAGAACTGGAGGCAATGTCAACTCAGAAAGAAGCCTTGGCTGAACTAAGCAAAGCTTTCAGAACCTGCAAGTGAGTCATGAAAACCGGATTTTATTCAGTAAACTTGTTCCTAGAGTTTAATTTTGATCCTTCCATTGTTTTAAAAGTGGCTTGATTATGCAATGGGTAAGCCTTCATTTGTAGGGATAATAAATATATTATTTTGTCATTTAGTTTTGGTTTCCTTTAATACATATTTTGTATGTTGTAAACATTTCAAAAAGGAATTATATGATAATGAAGCAATTTAGGTGCAATGAGACCACAACTGGGAGATGGAGGTCAACAGAGCCAAGAATTAGCACAGCCAAGATTGGGCAGTTGAAAGTTTAGGGTCTAGTAAGAAGAGTTGCTCTTTGGGGTCCTGCTTTGGTTGAAGTCCTGAAATCTGAATAAGCATGCTGAAAATTTTTCTTAAGTACTCTGGGGACATTGTAGATCAACTTTCATTGGTACAATTGCGCATGAAGTTCAGTTTTTCCATAAAAAATTCTTCTAACCTTCAGCCAAGTTAATGACCAGCAATTACAGTCATGTTTAACATTTCTTATGCCTTGAAGCTATTCATATGATGTATTTTACTTCTTGAAAATTAATTATATTTCTTTCTTCAAAGTTCAGGAGCCTTCATTCAACAGCTTCTGCTCGAGATTGGCTATGGACTGCATTTGTTTACACAGCCATGGTTAATTATCCAACTGAAGCAAATTTCCTGAAGCCATTACCTGCTTATCCTGTGCAGGAGGTAAGACTTTTGTACATGAGCTGGTTTGTTGCAAGCTTTAAGTTTGAACATTTTCGAAGATCTGTTCTTGATTTTTTGTTTTGGCATTTAACCTTTATTTACATGTAGATGTGCAAGATAATTGATAAATTTCCATCAGGAGCAACAAAGCTTAGTCGCAGTTTTGCAGCTGCGAGCTTATACTACAACTATTCCCGTGCAGAAAATTGCTTTGAGATAGAACATGAAGTCGATACACATGGCCTTCATGGTTGGGACTGGCAGGTAAACATTTTGTTTGATATCTAATACAAAATGTACCAATTTCAAAGCTTATTAAGTTGATTGGAGACAGATGCAACTGGACCTATTGAGGAATTGATCATAAAGCTGACATGGTCACAACATTTGCAGTATTCCTGTAGTAGGTTGTAGATCCAAAATTTGTCCAGAATTTAGAGCTTGCTACTGCCTTTTCTATGTAGTTATATTTCAGATCGCATCAGTGTACATGTTGGAGCCTGCTGATGATTGATGAGCTTTAATTAATCTAGTTCTTTGTGATCACTAATTTATGGAAGCAGTTTCAAACCATATCAAATAATCAATATCTGTTTAGGAATAATATAACAGTTTAACTAGAGTTTGATTACTCACCCCTAATGCATTGTAGCATAACTGATTATGCAGACATGCACAGAGATGGTTATGCCAATGACTTGCTCTAAAGAGAGCATGTTTCCTCCATCTGGCTTTGATTATGAAGAGTTTGCAGAACAATGCCAAATGAAATATGAAGTTTTGCCTCGGCCACACTGGATCACAACTGAATTTGGTGGCGAAGTAAGTTTCTTTTACCATGTTTCTCCTTAATTCCTTCTATTTAAATATCCCATTTTCGAGAAGATGCAGATAAATTGAACTTACCGTCTCTTGCCTGTGCAGAGAATTCAGAAAGTGTTAAAGAAATTTGGCAGCAATATCATATTTTCCAATGGAATGCAGGATCCATGGAGCAGAGGAGGGTAAGTAGTTCTCTTTTAAATCCTTTCTTTCTTTCTGATTCAGTAAAACAGATCAGATGCTGACTACCAGGTGACCAGACATCCTGTTCCTTTAGCTTCTTAGATTACGATTTTTGTCATAAAGAAACTGATACATGATTTGAATCATACAGCGTGCTGAAAAATATATCTGCCAGCATCATTGCTCTTGTCACAAAAAAGGGTATGTGAATTATGACAAAATATTTCTGTCCTACATTGTTCTTTTGACACATTTGTCAATGTTATGAACTTTAAGAAACTCTCTCATTCTTCTTTCTTAGGAGCTCACCATGTTGATTTCCGGTCCGCAACAAAAGATGACCCGGACTGGCTTGTTGAACAGAGGAGACAAGAAGTTGAGATCATTCAAAAGTGGTTAAATGAGTACTATGCAGATCTCAGACATGCATAATAAATTGATGATAGAAGTTTTGATGTAAACCCTTGGTTAATTGCATTAGTCAATGTTTTGAAGCTCTTCTTCCCTGAAGCTGTATGTGTCATCTAATTTGCAGAAATGCTCATCTAATTTTAAGCTCATGAAGAATTCAGGCAACTCATGTCTCCAAGCTATGTGCACTCAATCTTATGAAAAACCTTCAAAAACTATTGCATTCCAGCCTTTCCAGGATCAAGGGTTGACTAGAAGTATTGCTAATTGTAGTCAACAGCTGTGAGCTATGTGCCATGGCCTTCTTTACTTATAAAGCCTGATGGCACCGACACAAGTGCGTGTTGGCTGTTCCTGTTCTGCTCTCTCTCTCTCTCTCTCTCTCTCTCTCCCCCCCCCCATCCCGTCATTCCCCAAAAGCTTCATAATTTGCTAGAAACAGACTATGATTATCAAGGACAATGTGAAACTCAAGACATCTATCTCAACACATTAACTTTGTCTGCAAATTCATTGAGAGAAAACGGATATGTCCTTTCTCTTATCGAACCAATTGTTACTATGATATACTAGTACAAATTTATCCAATTTCAGACTGATAATTGTTTTTCTTAAAATAGAATAAATAATAACCCAAGCCCAAAACCGACAGGACAGTGACCACTGAGAAACGGACACCGACATTACAGAATTTTTACATATGGCTTTTGTTGGGCCTGGATAAGTTTCCTTTTTAGGGGCGGTGGGTCAATACCACCTCAGCCTCAGATTTTGAAAATGGTGAGATGAAGTTTGGCCTGCTGACACTGACTTCTTCAAAACCAAAGGTGAAAAAGGAGAAAAAAAATGCATGAGAATAATAAAACCATTAAAAGGACAGTTGAAGCAGTAGATTTCATATATTCATAGCTATCAATCAATGCATCCCTGGTTAGATCTCACTATTCCATAAACACAGAGTGAAGAGAGAGAGAGAGAGAGAGAGAGAGAGAGAGAAGGAGAAAGAAACTAAAGCGAGAGAGATAGAAACATGTCACGACGAGCAGGGACTTGCTTGAGGTTATGTCTTGTAATATTTGCTGTAGTTTCAGCATTGGGAGTGTGTGGACCAGCTCTTTATTGGAGATTCAAGAAAACTCTTAGATTGGGTGATTCCAAATCCTCTTGTCCTCCTTGCATCTGTGATTGTCCTCCTCCTCTTTCCCTTCTCAAGATTGCCCCTGGTATTACTCCTTTCTTGTTTAGGGCCTCTTATTTTTTCAATCAAATTTCATGTTTTTCTGTTTTTGTGATTCTGGGTTGTTGCCAAAATTTGATTTTGATTGGTTTTTTGTTTATTGGAGTGAAGATAAGGAATACCCTTTTGGAAAATTTGAGGTCTGGATCTGCTCTTCTTGCTAATTTTGCATTTTGAGCTTTGGGAATGTTATATTTTCTTTAGTTTTTACGAAGTGACAGGGTGCGCTCCAAGTTAGGTTTGGATTTAAGTTTTATTCTTTGAGAAATTCCTGTTTCTTCGATTTGAGGTTTTGATCCATTGCTGCTGCTGCTAATTTTGGAGGTATCTGTTTGCCTGGCCAACAGGATGTAATCAAGTAAAACCAAATTTCAGTTTAAATTAATGCTTGTTTAATCATATATTGAGTGGAGGAATTCAAAGGCACCCGGTTTGTTTTCATTGTAACTAACTATAGAACCCGAGCCCTCTGCTTTGTACCTCTTTCCTTGTGTGCAGAATGACTCTATTAATATTAATTGGAAGAAAAATGACACTTCTAGGTCCATTTCTGATGCATATGACAAAGAAGGAAGTTGAGTTAGGTGAGACCTTTCTGGAATTTAGGGGCCAAATAACCATGCAATAAGGAAGGAGGTATAAACAACAATTTTTTTGGGTTTTACTTCAACGGCACTGAAATGATCTCTACCTTTGTAGAATGACTATTGAGATGTCATAGCATGTTGACTTCTAAAAATCCATCTCTTTCTTATAACTTCAGAATGAAGATATTCTTTTCCTGCCTTGGTCCTTTATGATTTGACTCATTTTTGGTAACATTTAATATGGATCTCTTTATAGAATTTTGTTACACTTTGCCTAACTGTGTTGGTGAGCTTGTGTAGAGTAATGAACTGCATGATTTTATTGAAACTCAGAATGACATCAGGATCATATAGATGACTTGTTCATTAATGATGGAAATTGATTATAATTTAGGAATTTCATTGATTATTTGCAGTGCTGTTGCACTATTGATCTTGCTTTTTAACTTATTAACAATTGTGGTGGTGTGTGACCAGAATATGAACAAATGTGATATTGATCATGAAAAAAATACTTGCATTTGGGCTGTTTCAATTCTTCACAAACCACATTGATAGAAATTATGAGCACAAATTGAAAAATGTCAAAATTCTAGTTGCCTCTTACTTGACACTGGTGTTCAAAAGAAGGGGAGAACTTCTTACATTCCTAACCTGCCTAGATAAATACATGCAAGCTCTATTTTCTTTCTTTCTTCCACACACGATTGTATGCCTTCTTTTGTGTTTGTACGATACAACCGTGTAATCATAAGCTGGCATAAGAAGGGGGGAACTTCTCACATTCCTAACCTGCCTAGATAAATACATGCAAGCTCAATTTTCTTTCTTTCTTCTATACACGATTGTATGCCTTCTTTTGTGTTTGTACGATACTACCGTGTAATCATAAGCTGGCATGCAGAATCTGCAGCTCCTTAAGCTGTTGATTTCCTTGTTTTTATGTGCTCCTGCTAGTTACAGGGGCTGTGCTTGTAAAATTTTGTGTCAAGTTTTGGTTATCTGTTTGAATTACTTATATGTTTTCTTGTGCTTTTGTTATTCTTTTGCAGGGTTGGCCAATCTCTCAGTTACAGGTTAGAGTTTATTCCGTCATCTCTAATTGTTAACTTTATGACTTATCTCTTCCTATTCATCTTTTTAATTTCGATCAAGTCATTGCCCTGCTTCTTGTCTTGTAATTAATTTGTCAATTCATCTGGTGAAACCACAATCATGTACGCATGATATGAATTATGGTGACACAGATTGTGGAAGCAGTGACCCTGATCTCAAGCAAGAGATGGAGAAGCAATTTGTGGACCTTCTGACAGAGGAGTTGAAGTTGCAGGAAGCTGTTACGGCAGAGCATGCTCGCCATGTGAACATTACCTTTGGTGAAGCAAAAAGAGTAGCTTCCCAGTACCAAAGGGAGGCGGAAAAATGTATTGCTGCCACAGAAACCTGTGAGGGGGCCAGAGAGCGGGCTGAGGCCTTGCTGATTAGGGAGAGGAAAGTTACAACATTATGGGAGCAGAGAGCTCGACAAATGGGATGGGAAGGGGAATAACTGTTTGTATAATTCATCTAAATATCCTAGTCAAGAAATCGAAGCATTCCACCTTGATTTTTATTCAATCAGGCAAGCTAGTTGCTTGAGTAGTCTTGTAAGGGCAAAAGGCCCCCTCAATCTCTCCCTCGCATCCTCCATTTGTAGTTGCATGAATTCCTTTGATGATATAAGTTTCTAAAGAATTATCACCTGTAACTGTCATGTTTTTGTGGACCGCTTACTATAATATCATCTCAATTTCTTCACTTGAAGCAAAGCTACAAAAGAAAAGTCTTTTCTTTTTCTTTCCTGGGCAAAAGCTTTTGTGGTAATTTCTTTTCTGCCCTGCCTGAGAGGCTGAGGCTGCCATAGTCAAAAATATGTTATGTCTGCATGTATTCAGAGAAAGAAAAAAAAGGCATCGGGGGAGGTAACACCGACGCAGGGAAAATAATTTTGAACATTAGGAAAATGGAATCATCTCAGTATCTTTATTAGGTCTAAGATAGGATGAAAATGGATGAACTTGACCCAACAATGATCCCTGATCCCTGATCAATCATTTCACTCATTGAGTTTAGGATGAAGAAGTAGATAGATAACATTGAGTTTTCAGTAGTACATTTAATCTGAAAACATAGTAGAATTTTTCTGTTTTTGGTGAGTATCCAAACAGACAAACATGTAAATATTGTCAGCAATGGATATACGTGGACCAACCATTGACTTTCCCTGAGAAACGAAAGACAAAAAATAGTCAAATGCCACATGCGTAGCAATTGAGTTAAAACGACAGTAGGATACCAGCAGACGCGGTTTCAACTTTCAACGTTCATGCATCCACCCTCAAAACACAAAACACAGCTGTGTTCTTCTTCAATTATATCAAAGCTATTAGTATAATATTTGATCACAAACAAAAAATAAAATAAAATACTATAAATCTAGATCTACCCAAAAAACACTGTCCAAAAACAGATCTTTCTGTCTTGTAATATCAGTTATTTTTACAGCATCTAGATCTATAATTGTCATTAAGTGTGGGGTTTTCTCTTTTTATAATAAAAACAATAAATGGGGTCTTTCTTTGGACTTTGATATAGCAAACTTTGAGTTACGTTCTAAAGTTTTGCTCTTTGAAGCTTCCTGCGATCTTTAGAACTATCTTGGGTTGTTTTTCTTTTTTCCCTTTTTTCCTTCTAATTCCAAGTAACAATACAAAAAGTAGAGGTCGAAGAGAGTTGGTTATATGGAAAGTTCAAGGAACAAGAGAGGATACGAGGAGGGTGTTGGAGATGCAGACTACCTGACAGAACCCAAAAAACCAAAGTTACCCGCTTTGGCAAGGTACTTCTTCAAGTTTCAAACTTTTGCTAATGGGCGATCTTCATATTGTTTTTTACCTAGCATAGAAACTAAGTTTTGACTTTTCGACTGAGGTGCTTGAATTGCTTTGGATGATCTGGATGGACTCTACCGCTTTGGGTGATTCATGATTTGCTCTTTCTAAGAAATATCTAGTGTTAGAGATCAAATTTGATTGATATAAGCCTGAGTTCTTGAATCAGGTTTTCTTGACCACATATATATCTGATTATTTGCACTGTTGAACACCTTTAAACAAAGGTTGACCTTTGATTCAGGCGATCGTCTAGTTTTCTTTCTTTCTTGTTTTTTGTATGTCTCAAATGCCAGAGAAGATTCAGTGACTTCAATAAATCAGAAAGCTATGGAGATGGCTATGTCAAGAACTGGTATGAACACATTGTGTTCATTCTTAGTTCTGCAAAAAACAATTCAAAATCTTTAGGGGTTGATTTAGTTCTCATCGAAATTGTTATAGATTTTTCAATAACTTCACAGTTCAAGATCAAGTAGATGAACAGGTTTTGTTAATTCTTGTGAGTTTTTTTTAACATGCTTTGTTGCAAGTGATTGAATGCCAAATTTTTCTGCAAGTCCACTACTGTGATATACAAATTGATCTACATGCAGTGTAATAGTGGAAGCTCTGAAGGTGGATAGTATGCAAAGACTTTGCTCATCTTTGGAGCCTATGTTACGCAGAATTGTGAGTCAAATGTTTCTTGGCAGTACTTAGCCATTGCAGAATTATTCCCATATAAATTGTTGCGCAATGGGATTCATCAATCCCTTCTTAGACTTATTTCTTGTCTCAATGAAGTCTTACTGTTGTTTTTCATCAAGAAAAACGTTGGAGAACATTGCCTGTTCTCAGCAACCAAGCCTGCATGCTGCTCATGTAAATTTTTTTTTATAATAAGCAGCATTTGTTTATGATGCTGCCTCAGCTATTTTTCATTTTGGCTTGTATCTTGAGGGTAAAGTTTTGTTTTTTGGTTTTTTTTTTTTTTTTGTTTCAGTGAAGTAACAGTACTAAGAAATATATTTGTGTTATATCTTGACTCTGCTCCTACTGATACTGCATTTTGAATGAATTTCAGGTCAGTGAGGAAGTGGAGCGGGCTTTGACAAGAATAGGGAATGCCAAATTGACTGGAAGGTTTGTTTCTACACCAATATTTGGGCATTAAAATTAGAATTTCTCTTTTTCTCTCTTTGAGCCTCACGATGCTCATAAACAGTAGTGATAGACGTCCTGATGAATGCCTGAAACAGATTCTGGTAATCCTAATGAGTTATATAGGAAGAACAAAAATGTGTTTTTGGTAATTAAAAGTTTCCTCAATTTGTTAAACAAACAGAATTGGGTGTCATATATTTCTAATGAACTGTAGTCCTACCTATAACAGGTCTTCACCACCGAGACTACAAAGTGCAGATGGAAGAAACCTACAACTTCAATTCAGAACAAGAATGCCACCTCACCTATTCACAGGAGGGAAGGTGGAGGGTGAGCAAGGAGCAGCCATCCATGTCGTCTTGCTAGATGTGATCACAGGCACTGTGGTGCAAACTGGACCAGAATCAGCAGCCAAACTAAATGTTGTGGTGCTAGAAGGTGACTTCAATGAGGAAGCTGATGAGGATTGGAGTAAAGAGCACTTTGAGAACTATGAAGTAAAAGAGCGTGACGGGAAAAGGCCGCTTTTGACTGGGGAATTACAAGTAACCCTCAAGGAAGGAGTAGGAACTCTAGGAGATCTTACTTTCACTGACAATTCAAGCTGGATTAGGAGTAGAAAATTTAGGCTTGGTTTGAAGATTGCTCCTGGGTTTTGTGAAGGGATTCGTGTGCGTGAGGCTAAAACAGAGGCTTTCGCTGTTAAAGATCATAGGGGAGAATGTGAGTATTCCAGTAGAGCTTTTGCATTGTGATTGGTAGGCAATTCTAGGAACCGTACATGCTGCATGTCCTGAATCATACCATATGCTACTTTTGCATTTGGTTTAATAGTTCTCCAGCTGTTTTCTCTGCTATATAACACTCTAGCAGTCCTCTCCTCTTGATTAATGCAATTAACCAGTTTCGTTAGGTGAAATTATTTCACATGCTGCTGCTCTTTAAAAAATCTCCAGCATTTTCCTACTGCTTTTCTGTTTGACTTGCATTAGTCTGGGTGTTGTCATGATCTTTCCTTCTTTTTTAACTTGCAGTGTACAAGAAACATTACCCACCTGCACTGCATGATGAAGTATGGAGATTGGACAGAATAGCCAAGGATGGAGCATTACATAAAAAGCTGTTAAAGGCTGAAATTGTAACAGTTGAAGATTTTCTTCGACTTCTTGTCAGGGATCCACAAAGATTAAGAAATGTAAGGGATTTCCTTTCCCTTAGATCTCTGCCTTCCCCTCTCAATATGTCTTCATATAGACTTTTTACTTCTATATTCAAAGTCTTTCTTTCTTTGGATTGATAATTCTTAAATCACTTCAAATTCCTGATATAGATCCTGGGAAGCGGAATGTCCAATAGAATGTGGGAGAATACGGTGGAGCATGCTAAGACTTGCGTCTTGGGAGGAAAGCTCTACATTTACTACACTGATCAAACCAATAGCACCGGTGTTGCTTTCAATCACATTTATGAACTCAGAGGCTTCATCTCTGATGGGCAATTCCTTGCTTTGGAATCACTTAACGACAGTCAAAAGGTTAGATTTTCTTTATATTTGCAATGCTGCTGACGTTTCTTAACATTTATTTTGCTATTCTTTTCTTTAAAATTGATACTGGAAAGCAACTTGCATCAAAATATCTGATGAACCGACAAGTAGCATAAAAAATATAGAAGTAAATTGACAGGATAGAATAGATTTTACTTCAGAATTATTGATGTCTTCTAAGGGTTTGAGCTGGACCGGGCCAGGCAGGGAGAATAATGTCTGTTTGTCCCTTAAAATATGTAATGAATGGATTGTCAAGATCTCTCACGTCTGCTATGTTGTAATCAATTTCTTCATGGCACTCAGCTATTTGGCATTGCGCCTTTCATAACATAAGCTCCAGGCCTGTTTTTTGCTGTTCATGTTACCTATTCGGATATCCCAGCGAAAAAAATTTAACTCATTGACATGAAATTTTGCCTACAGGTTTTTGTAGATTCCCTGGTGAAGAGAGCATATGAAAATTGGCATCAAGTAATAGAATATGATGACACGGTCCTCAACTCCCTTGCAAGTACAAAGAGAACAAATCCCTCAACTGCATCAATAAATGAGAACAACCACGATGCAGATTACTACACCACGACTACTCAGAAGACTAGGCAGCAGTATATCACCTCAGAGCCAAGCCCACAGTGCCAGAATAATAATACCCACTATGCAGTCCCTCAGTTGATTGAATTTCCCTTTGGAAGGTCTGATCAGAATGCAGTAATGACAATGAACAATCAAAAAGAACTATTACCTGGTAGCACGAATTACATGCAAATTGGCAACTCTACAGCCGGAGTGTCAGGTTTTGCAGCAGATTGGTCTAGGCCAAGGAATGGGCAGGGATTGGAAGATTTCTTTGCCGAGGAAATCCGGCTTAGGAGTTCAGAAATGTTGGAGAGTGATGACATGCAGAGACTGCTGAAAACATTTGGAGTGGGAGTTGGTATGGGGGCCGGTTTTGGTCATTCTGACGAGGCTTGTTACACTTATACCATACCTTATGATCATCAGATAGACCACTCTTACGCCCAGGAACGTGGCAGAGGTTCAGGGAAGGCGGTCGTGGGGTGGCTTAAGTTGAAAGCTGCTTTAAGGTGGGGAATATTTATAAGAAAGAGAGCTGCTGAGAGAAGAGCTCAGCTTGTTGAGCTTGATTAGTTGACTCTGATGCTTTAAACTTATTTTTTTTACCATATTTTTAGCTGGTTAACAAAGGATTGGTGGCTCAGAAATCATTAACCATCGTTGGAAACATTGTTGCATGATTCCAAGCTCTCTAATCTTTGCCAATATCTGGTAGGCACTCAAAGAAAGCTGATGACAAGTAGAGAGAAGATCAGAAGTCAAAAGAATTTCTGTATATGAAAGCTCAGAGGCCATTTTTATGCCATTCTCTTTGTTCCAGATACCTGACAGGATAATGTTTTTCATGCTTTTAACACGTAATTTCATTCGTTTTATTTTTCCATAAGGAAATGTAGCTTTATTTTGTAAAGTTTCAACCCAAAGAAGGTGATATTATTATTCCTGATTATCCAAGCAATAGGATATATGATTGTTTTCAGGATGCGGAAAAAACACCATGGTTGGCTTCCAGGGCTAATGACATGGAATAGGAATTGAATGAACCATTAAATCTGAATGAAACCAAGTGATCCCAAGAAAAAATAAGTATCAAACTATCAAGGAAAAAATTAACACCAATCCAAATCAAGAAAAGCAGATAAACCCTTCAAGCACACCTCCAATGCTAATCTTAATGATAAGAGGCAATAGCAAAGCAATGTAGCCTTTCAATGCACACGTGCAGGGCTTCCATCTAAACAATTTAAATATCGAAAATATTTCTTCCCTGGTGAAACACTGAAAATTTGAATTTTCAAATGATGGTTTAGACGCCCCTTTTTTTTTCCTTACAGCTACTACCTTCAAATAAAATTATGAGAAGCGAGATACAAATGAAACTAGGAACTAAGAAAGACTGAAAGTGTCAATTTCTCAAGCTACTATTCCATCAATGGGGAAAAAGGACATGGAGAAAGAATTCCAAAAAGGATGCTGTCATCAATTTCAACCAGAAATCAAATGTAGCAATAGAGAATAAATTACATAATGATACAGACTCTCATAAAGAGAGGTAGACTTATGCCATTGTCACCGTCTTTTGTTCAAGAATCAGCATCAACTGTCTCATATACATGACCCAAGGGGGTATGCATCAAACCCAAATTCCCCATCCATCAACGCTGTCTCATTATTTGGTCCCTGCATCTCAGATACAGTCAATTTAAAGAATCTATGCTCATAAAGAATAAGTATATATTTAACAAATACAAAAGGATTACCTAACCAAGGCTAAAAGTAAACCAGGTTCAGTCACAATAATTTTTCCTACATTTTCAAGGAAATTAAATAGTCTTAACCAGAGACAAATTAGTCCTCACTTACTTTTCCAAATGCCAATTACTGCTAGTTAGATCCTGGGATAGCAAGAATGCCATCCCTTGTACTTCTAGAGACTCAAAAACTTATCATGTATCTAACTTGTCATGTAGAGAAATGAACATTTTCACAATTTTTAAGAATGCACGATTTTCACCATTTGGCACTAATTGTTATAGTTAACTAATGGAGAAGGAAAATATAAGCATGGGGAAGGAGCGTAATACTTGTCAAGGCAATATAAGCTCTATATCTGTATCTAATCTATGCCAAACTTCGTACTCCTAACTATTGTGCTTACCGTGCTTTATAGAGTCTCACATTCAACACCCAATTTAGACTATGACACGGACAAGAAAACGAAAACATCAAAAATGAAACTACTGAGGCAAAGGAAGTTCTCTTGTCATACCTGTTTGATCATGGAACTCATTATATCCTCCAAGGATTCAAAATTATTTTGACTGAAACCACTTTGTGGCTTTGTCTGCTCGAAGAGATAGTCCTCATTGGACCTCAATTTTGCGTCAAAAGCTGATTTCTCACCCTCAGGGTGCTGAACAACATAAGGAGCATCACCACTTAACTGACTGAACAAAGAGACATCAGTCCTTTTACTGGTGACGGCATTACTTTGGTCCATCATAGCACCACTTGCAGAAATGAGGGAGTCCAGCCTGCTAAATGAATTATTTAAATTTCCATTGTAATCATGTCTGCGGTCTCCCCACTGTTGCTTTGCCGTGTAACCCATATTCTGGATAACATTATTATTTAGGCCAACTTGGCACTGCATGTCTCCTCTAGAGTCATCCAAACGTGCTGAATTTGCCATGGAAGAAGAAAGATCAATAGGGCTGTTACTAACATGAGAGCTCGTCCAAGAGAGATTTTCCTGCAAATTATTAGGTGGCAACTGCTCGTGATTGAAAGCTTCACTTGTTGACAATGAACTTGATGGGAAACTGGATAATTGAACTGCGCCCTGCCAGTTTTCACTGCATCTACCATGATCAAGAAAATTAGAAGAACCACGAACACCCATGTCAAATGATTCCTGATTCAGTGATGCCACACCATGAGATGATTGATTTCCAAATGAACCACTAGCGTGTGTCTGTTGTGTGTTTGCTTGTAACAACAAAGGGTTGCCTGAGGCAGTAGATAGAGAATTGCTTGAGCTACCACCTGGCACTCTGGCATCAGAGAAGTTAGTGGCAACACCAAAAACATTTGGATCATTAACACGATTAAATTCTCCAAAGTGGTTAGTGGACTTGTTCTGTGACAGCTGGTTGAGCTCTATTGAGGTTGGGATCCCTTGAAACAAAGTTCCATTTTGATTTTGGTTTGCAGGCAACACAGCTGGCTGAATCTTCCCAAGACCATTGATAGAATTGTTCAAGGTTTGAGAATGTCCCTGTTGAATGACACCAGAAGAAATCCCACGTAGGCTTAAAGCAGCTGAGGAGTTCAGTCTACCAAACATTCCAGCCGGTTGGTACGAGGATAGAGAAGCACTCGAAAGCCTTCCAGGTCCAGTCAATGTGCGAAAATCTCCAAAGCCATCTAGTGAACTCA
Source organism: Theobroma cacao (assembly GCF_053813885.1). NCBI lineage: Eukaryota > Viridiplantae > Streptophyta > Magnoliopsida > Malvales > Malvaceae > Theobroma > Theobroma cacao. Next base: position 1,750,434 of record NC_142647.1, read on the forward strand.
TGCGCAAGTAAGAGGGATCTTTACTGCCTAATGCAGCAGCCATGTTTGCTTGCTGAGTTGCAACACTGCTGAGTCGTTTCAGGTAAAGCCTATATTTCTGCAAGACATCATAAGACATTAAACCTAAAGAAGTGACAAGTACCCAGTCACTGCACATTTTTATAAGAGGTCCTGATTCAAGTGCCTGAATTTTTCCCAGTGTATGGTCCAGCCTAGCTCTTACCAGCTTGAATTGGAGTTGCAATAAATTCACAAACTATGAGTTGATCTTACAATGGAGTAGAACAGTAAAGAAACTCTCTCTCTTATAAACTAGTACAGCCAATTAAATAGGAGACAATAACGAGCCTATGGTAAGTGAAGCTTTTTCACTTACCAGATTTGCTATTGTATTTTATTCAGCTATTCTCAATAGAGTATCCAATTTTCTTCAGAACCAGCAACCTCTTAACTAGATCCCATGCATACTTATAACCTTAACATGTATACTAATAATTGATAATTGTTCCAAGGGCAATATATAAGAATCTATAATGCAGATGGTAAAGAACAGAGGAAAGTGGCTTACCTGTAGATGGCTTGCTACATTTTCCCTTGTAAGTCCTTCAACATTCATCAGGTCCAGAATTTTCTTTGGAACGGCCTCTGCATTTGAATAAAAAGAAAAGGGAAACTAAAATTAGAAATGCAGTTGGGCATGAGGATTACTGTGTCAGAAATATAAGACACTAATCTCAACATCAGAAAACTCACTGTCAAGACCCAATTGGTTGACAGCTGCAACAAACTTCCTATGCAGCTCTACAGACCAAACAACTCGAGGCTTCTTCTGAGTTGAAGGGTCATCATTCTCATGTCCATTATCTTCACCCTCTTCTTCCTCATCTTCACTTTGGTCCTTTCGCTTCTTATTGACCTTTTGGTCAGAACTGCCTGTTGATGTTTGACCGAATTCTCCATTTCCTGCCCGAGCCTTATCTTGATTTGGGGCCTTAATTTGATCCTTAGAGTCAGTTTTCTTTCTTCTAACCACATGTTGCCATATGTTTTTTAGCTCCTCAATGCGAACAGGCTTCAATAAGTAGTCACAAGCACCATGGGTAATCCCCTTCATTACAAGCTTGGTATCACTGTGAGCTGACAACACTGGAATTCATTAAGAAGAAAGAAATTATGTTAAATAAATTCTGAAACAATTATAATCTTTTGCTCAATTTAGCAAACCTAGAATAATTACAATTTTAGAAAATTACTAAACTTGAACCTTTAAAGGGAATGAAGAGTCACAAAAAGAAAATTCATTCATTCCACAAATAATTCAAAGGAAAAAGGGGGGAAAAGCAAAAACAAATGAGTATCATCCAGTGCTATAAATGGAAAAAGGGTAAATGCTTACTGATTACAGGTAGGTCCATTTCAAGCCCCACAAGCTCAAGAAGCTTAAAGCCATCCATATCAGGCATATTAACATCACTGATAACCAAGTCATATTTGTTTCTGTTTTCCCTCAACATTTTGAGGGCTGTAATTGCCTGATTGGTGGTAGTAACTGCACACAAACAAAAAAAAAAACCATAAATGACATGTCAAAAGGAAGCCTCCAGGTCCTAACAATGTTAAGAGTCAAAACTTGCATACTACAATTATAAAGATCCAAATCAAATTCACACTGCAAAGCACAATAGACAGATCTCCCTGACAGAAATAGTATCTAAACCAACCACACCATAAACCCAAAGAGAAGACACATCAAAACAATTTAAGCAACATTTTTTTTAGAACAAAAACGAAACCTTGAATTAAAGCTTGAGAACAACAGAACGGTAAACAGATAACTTATCAGAGTGAATTTCTAATTCAAAATAAAACTTTTAGCAAAAAAAAAATGATAATTTCACGAGAATTCAAAAGAAAAAAAAAAAGAAAGAGAAACAACTAACCGTGATATTGACATTTACGAAGCAGATTTTCCAAAACTTTGAGGCAAATAGGGTCATCATCAACTGCTAAAACACGCATACCAAGTGGAAACCAGTCCTTGCCGCCATCTTCACCATTAGAACCACCCATTTTCTCCTCCACAGCCATTGATAAAATAAGCAATTGAAACCACCCAGGTAAGAAAACAGAGATCACAGAATAAAAGTTTTCAATCTTTGTAAGTTTATCCACTGTTGATCAAAACTTCAAAATAAACCCAGATAGCCAAAACCCCTAAAAAGCAAAAAAATTATATAAAAAAAAGTACGAAGACAACGATTGAGAGTGAGAGAGAATTGGAAGCCTGAAACCGTGAAAAAAGGAGAGAGCTTTGCAAGTAAAAGCTGTACAAAGGGACAATGATGTTGATAGCCAAAACAGAGCTGAGATGTTTCAACCCTCCAAACAAACAGAAACCTTTTCTTCTTTTAATCTTTTGGGTGCAACACTCTCGTCCTTTCTCTTTCTCGGTCTGTTTTGTGTTTTTTTTTTTTTTTTAAGTTTCTGTTTCAATTCTCTCTCTCTCTCCTCTGTATTTGTCTTTAGCTTTTTCTTGTCAACTGAACAGAGCATCCTTTTTTTATTTTATTATTTATTTATTTCTATATTTTTTTGCAACCCTATTTTTCCAAAGAAATAATATCGTGGAAACGTTATCAAATCCACCATAAATAGACCTTACCATTTCTGCCGCATGATTCGATCAATTATGAAATCTCGACCGTGCTTTTAGATTTAGCTAAAACGAATAAAATATTAATGTCTATTTGTGTCTAATATAAACCTTTTTAAAGGTAATCCTTCCTTATGCAGTCTTTTAACCTTTTTGGTCAAGAAGGATCGATGTTAATTATTTCATAACATTTTGATGTAAATAATTAATAATAAAAAAATCGATATGGACTATTTTACATTTTTAATGAATAATTATACTTTATTTAAAAATAAATCAAACAAAATTTAGGAATAAAAATGAGAAAAATGATATAATTATTTCCTTTAACATAATTTTTCATGTTTAAGTCTGGATTTATTTCTTTAGCTAGACTTTTAAATATTTCAAATTTTAAATTTTAAAAATTAATTACAAAAGAGGGCTATATTTACTAAAGATGGTCAGCAAGAAAATCTAAACTAATTATTATGATAATTATTTAGTATCTTTAAATACTAATTGGCCTTATTTTGGGAAGCTAGTTATAACCTTTTTGGCTTAAATTATTTCCTTTAATAGTCCCATGATTTGCTTCAAGAATTTCCATGTTTAAACTTAAGCTCGTTAAAAGACAGTTTGGTCCTTCATTTTTGTAGTATCTGAAGAAGTTTATCAAATGTATAATTGTCATTTTATAATCAAAGCATTCGAAAAATAGTAACTACCATTGCATCTAAAATCAAATTTTGTCAATTCGTTATATACTCATAATACATCAAATATAAATCCTTCAAAAAGAATTTTCGATTTTATTTTAAAGTTGTGTATCCAAATTAAACCTCTTCAAATTAATCAAGGATGCAACATTGCTTATAGTAAAATGAGAATCCATGCACAAAAATGCTTTCATTTTTTGCCATTGATAATTGTCCCAAGCTAAATCAATTTCTATAATCATGTAAAAAATTTAGAAACTCTACAAAGTATTGTATCTGAATATTCGATTTAAGTATAAGTTATATCTACTAAATTAAATGAATACACAATTATTCTCTAATGGCTTGCTATACTCATAGTTATCAATATTATATGATATACGTTACGTACTATACAATCCGTTATAATATTAATGAAAAATAATACCTATCGATATATTTTATCGTTTTAATAAAGTATCGCACAACATGAGTACGATACGAAACGATACAGTTCTTTCATCAAATTATTAAAAATTTATTTATTTATTTATTTTCAATTGAAACATAATAAATTATTTTTTTATGAGTTTTAATCTTTAAGACTTAAATTTTAGACAAAAATTATTAAAAAAATCAGATTCTCTTTTTGACTTCAACATGTTATTTTTTAAAAATTTTAATCAATAAATTAACATGAAAAATCAGATTTTAATCTTTTTAAAATTCAAATAAAGTTAAATAGAAAAAAATATCATAAAAAAAAAACCAAATTCTTCACACAATCAATATAGTAGAAATGTGTGTTGTTTTGCTGCTTGATTTTTGTTATTGGCTAATCATGATCACATTCATTTGTTTAGCCTCATAGTCAGTGATCTAGCTCATTATGTAACTCTCTCCCGCCCTAGCTACTCTATCTCCCTAAATATTTTTGTTACTAAATAATTTTTAAATAATTAGTAGAAGTTGTGGGGACAATATATTTTATCAATATCATCATAAATTGATAATCATTTTAAAAAATAATATATTTTAGGTCTGAATACATTGCACGTTTTTCAAATCATTTTATTGATTGGTTTTGTTTATTCACCCTGTTTCCTCGTTTTCCACTCACTCCCCAATCATTTCATATTTTTTATTTATTTTCAAGGAAAAAATATTAAAAAAATGGTGTTGAAATAATCCATTTTCCTTATAATATAAGGTTGTAATTACGCGTATGACAGTAATAGCACTCAAAATGTTATAGCAAAAGATATAAAAAGTTGCATCCGCGAAATACAATTTCAACATGTGCATTCATTAATTCTATTTTTTTTTCTTTCATTTTTCTCATGTGCTTTTATTTTATTTTAAATATGATCGTTGACTTTTTCTCATTTTTCAAGCATTAGATTTAAACACTCCTTTGAATTAAAATTATTTTGGCTTTCACTAATTCAAGAAAATACCATTGCTGAATTTTACCCGAAAATAAAAAATTCTAACAAAGTATTTATTATTTCTGAAATACTTAAATCCGAAACTTTATTATTTGATTGAATATTCGAATATTATAAATATGTGATTTTATACTCTAATATCGTGTCATTATTTATAATTGTGTTCAAATAATAATTTTATTATCAAAACAATATTTAAATTTGATTATAAAATATTATAATCTTATTTAATTGGATTGATGAGATTAATAATATATAATAATATTCGTTTATGAAATATTCATCCAACCCTCTAATTAAAATCCCATATTTCAACATTTAAATATCAAATTTATAGTAAAATTCAAAGAAGGGGGTTGATTCCCACGCAATAAAAAAGGAGAGTAAGAAAGGGGAGTAGGTCAGCGCGTCCCCAGACGAAAAGTACCAAAGAGAAGTACACTTTTTTCTTATTTTTAATTTTTGGGCTCTATCGTGGGTAAGACAGGGCCAGTCCGGCTTTTAAAGGCCGACACCTCCACGTTTCATCTTCCCATTGGCTAGACGGTCTAAAGATGGGACCCATGCTAGATTCCAGAGTCCAGAACCCAGAATGAAATGCAGCCTTTTTTGATAACGACACGTCGGTCGCAGGATATCAGAGATAGGGACTTGCTGGGTATTCGGAACTTTGTGGGCTCCACCATCATATGTATTTGTCAAGCAAAACTGCACCCGCACCTACTGGATTGCCTTTTACGCTTTGACCCCCCCTGCCGTTGCTTCTCTCCCTTTCGCATTTCGGCTGGGGATAAGATTAAGTACCATAGAATTTGATGCTATTACACTCGTTCATACAGGATTATGATGTTTTGTAATTAATTAATTAATTAATTAGAATATAATTTTCACTTTAAATTATTTTTTATGAGTTAATTTTAATTTATTAATTTAATTTTTATTAATAATATACATAAAAATTAATTTAATTTTTTTTATTTTACTTCAAGTTTTAATCGAGTTTGTTAAAGAAACTCATGTTATTTATAATTTAATATGTCAAGTTTGAATTTCTTATGCGTGTTAATAATTGTGTTCGAGTATTAAAAGTTGATTTTTAACTGAATTTAGGGAAGATATGAGTAATTAAATTTAAATTGAATTTGAGCAATTCGAGTGCTTCAAAATTAACAAAATGAGGTGTGAAATTCTAATTTGAGTGACTTTAAGTTATACATAATCTTTTGTCATAAAGTTAAATTTATTTTAATGATGTATAGAGAATAATAGTTTGTTTATATAAGATTTTACATCTAATTATAGATCTTGAGTTTAACATAAGGTTATTGTTAGGAAGTGAAATGAGTGATTTATTTACCTAGTGGGACTATGCAAGTATTGGGAGTTTGGGACAAACATGATCTATTTCATGTGAACTTCAAATCACCTCAAGTTAATAAAATAAAATAAAAATCATAGCTTAAGAATGGTAATGAAAAATTAAAGGTCATATCATCATAATTAACAATCCATAGTTAGATGCCATCTAGCTAATAAAAGTATTTAGAGCCAACAAGGTGAGACATGTGTTATGTGATTCAAGCAAGTTGCTTAATGATTAATTAATACTTTAATGTCCATGACCCAAGATCCTTGACAAAATTTGGTTGCCATCCAGCTAAATACAGCAATGCTACCTTTGATGGAACATATTTTTTGAGCCCCATGTGGTCTATTCTTTCTTTCAAAGTCACTGTTCATTTGGCTTTGTTGATCACCTTCCAAAAACTCTCCAACCCCATTCGGGATATGTATCAGGGGCAATTCGGAATCAAACGGAAACAGTGTAATTTAGATATATATGGTGGTTGGATTAGCCTCCAATTTAGGAAGTGAGGGGCTGCTGTTTGACTTGATGATTGAAAGCATGGAAAGTAAGGGGGAAAGAAAGAAGAAAGTGACAAGTTATTTGCTCGTGGAAATGGGATTCATATCCCGAGAGTTAAATACTTGTTTTGAAATATTTGACGCGATTAGTTTGGGTTTAATTTAATGTTATTTTGTGATGAAATCATCATTCTTTTTTCAAAAGATTAATTTGATAGGATATGCAGTATAATGCTTATAAAACTTTCAAAAATTTTTTTACTTGTCTGATTTGAAATTGAAATATCTTATCTACTTTTTTTTGAAACGCGTGACATTATTCATACCAATATCTATTTAAAAAGTAACAATGGGTGTTTAATCAACTATCATGATGAAAATTAGAAGTAAGTTTAACAACATGGTATGGACACCAAGTTGATAAAAGGTGTAAACCATGAGGTTGAGGGAGTTGATTCAGAGCCAGGAACATGATTTTATGATGGGATTAGGGAAGGGAGGGGGGTGGTCTGAATCACACTTAGACTCAATTTCATTGAACAAGCTTGGCCCCAGTCCCCTGAGTAATCAGACTCCACCTCTTATTTTTTTAATTAGTCTTTCAACAGCATGGATATAATTCCAAGCTGTCCAATGGGAGGCTTGTGAGATTTGTAAAAGCAAAAACTATGAGACAGATTTTGGTTTTCAATTCACTTTAATCAAACAATGAATAAAGCATTCTAGTGGTCCACATGAGTGGTGATGCACTTCATATATGTAGTATGGCCCTGATAATGATCCCCACAAAGTTAATTATCCTAATGTCTCTTTTTAATAAGATCGAAATTAAATTTCTCGTAAATTTTATAATTTAGAAACTGTTTCGCGGAACATATGATTAAAAAAAATTATTATTTTTAAATATGGGTACAGGTATACCAAATAGTCCAACACTATGTATCTTAAATGAATACTACAACTTCAAGCCTAACAAAAGCTTGAAGTTTACTGGGATGGAATGGAATATCCCAAAATCTTCAACTCTCAATTCATATCTATCATTTTCCAAATTAGAATCAGCATATATAACATAACAAGAACCATTAATTAGTAAAAGAAAAACAAAAAGAAAGGTGAACTTTAAACTAACTTGTTTGGTGGGGAAAAAGTGGATTATGTGAACAAATCATCAAACACTTGAATGCCCATTACATTGCTGTGGAGGGAAAGCTCTTTTATTGGAGAAATGAAATCCATGTGGCTAGAAATTTCAATATATAATAATGGTTTTGGCTTCATAAAAGTTTGAGAAGTTGGTGATCATGCATAAGGATTTTGGCTAACTCTCTCTCTCTCTCTCTCTCTCCAACTTAGTGGATGATAGTGAGAGTTTTAACGTTTAAACAAAGGGTTTCTTTTTTCAAAGTGGAAAGTACTCTTTGTATATATTATTTCAAAAGGATTCTCACATGGGTTTCTTAAGGAAACAAAAAAGATTCATTCCACATAATACAGATGGAAAACAGCCAACAAGCTTCACACCCAACTAATCAAACAATTATAATTAAGCTACCTGCAGACACCTCCCATTGCTGATATCTGAAGGGTACCCATTGCTTGGTTTGAAGCTTCATTTGCTGATTTGGGGGGTTTTGACACCAATTTCTTATTTCAAATACTTGCAGTTGGAGACATGAATCCCCCATTAAACATGTTATGTTCCCTTCCCTTTTATCATGACTATGTCTTATTTTGGTCTGTCAAGACTTTTTAGCCGTTTTGCCTCTTCTTATTTTTTATCCCCTTATTTGTATTCATTGATGTTGGAGATTCTATTGTTTTTGCTTTCTCTTTTTGTTTGCATATGTTTCCAAACTTCCATGTTCCCTGGTGTAGGAATTTCTCGCACACTTTGTGCTGCTTTTGGTTCTTTCTTTTGTTGACTATCTATGGTCTATTTGGGAGGATAAAGTTTGTGATACCCATAAAGCAATTTTTAACCTTTACTCACTCATAAATTTCATGTAACTTTTTCATCATTAACCTAATGAAAATGTAATTACAGTAATATTTAATACTAATTGTCCTTATCTTGTATACGTTACAGAATTAGAATTCATAATCACTAATTACTGATTCTTAATTCTCGATTGTCTATCAATACCAAAATCATAAAAAATTAAATAAAAACATTTTTTCAATTCATGAACAAAGAGAAATCTTTCATGCTAGTGTTAATAGTTAGGAAAACAACTCAGCCTAAATAAAGCCTAAGCCTCATAGCTTAAAAAAGAACCAAACAATGCATTTTACTATTGTTTATTATGTCATTTTCATCAAAATTTTCTACTAAAAACATGTCATATGTTTGATTAAAAATAGGAATTTAAAAATAAATATCTCACTCTAACCTTATATTGTTGGATCTGCCCAATAAATATTGTCTCCACAAGAATATTCTGTCCCGGGAGGCTTCCTAGGAGCTTCCATCTCAATGTAGCATCAGTATAATGTTTATAAACCTTATAATAAAGTAATTAACGTTGGGTTTTTTTTTTTAATGCTTAGCCATGTGAGGATTATGAACTACCCATGTAAGCTTTCACTAACAACAATTTGTTTTTCCTTAAAAGTGGGAAAGCTGGCATTTCATTTAGGTAAATAAATAAAAAAAAAACTGGAATTTCCTTAAAACGAAATATATTCACCTTTTGAGTTTTTTTTTAGAATTTTGTTAATACCGTTAAAAATAAAATGATTAGGTTGGGGACATTACCTTTTCCCTAAAGGTTAACAAACAACCCTTCTCTCTAAAAGTATTTTGAGGTGAATTAAGTCAAAATCGAGTTTGTTTTAATATCACCAACAACGAAATCATTACTTTTTCTCTAAAAAGATTATTCGATAGAGTATGCAAAAGCCACAACATCTCAAGACCTCCTATATGTCCGATATAAGATTGAAACATCTCAATCTACATCTTTTGAAGAACCGTGTGTAACATTGAGACGTTGATAGCTGGTTATAAAAAATATATATATATATATATAATATTATTGAAAGGCCCTTTAAAATCCTGTTTAAAATTGTTGAGATATCAATGGGCAGTTTGGCATGTGTACCTTTGGGATGTAGATATTGCATATCTAGCTAGGTAGCTGTCATTTTGTTGTTCATGGATGAACACTTAAAAAGGAAAACTAAAACCAAAGACCCAGTTCAAATTTATTAAAGAATAAAAACCTTTTTTTTTTTTGTTCTTTTTCTTAACAAACATATTTGTTTAGCCAATTGACTCTTAAACTTTGCCCAACTACACAAAAAAATAGTAAAAAAAAAAAAAAAAACCTTTGAATCAACAAGGAGTGCATCTCAATTTCAATGGTTTAGTTTTTAGTGGCTTGTTTTCATTTGGGCCCCATGTGATTGTGGGCAACATGTTTACAAATCACCATTCAAGCTGCCAACAGGTATTGCATCAGGAAAGGCCGTCATTGTTAATGGGTTGGGCCCTGATTTTCAGGATTTGGGTAGAATTACAAGATTTGGGTCCATCTTGAATGGAGGTTTGGATCATGGGTCCATGGGTGTTTCCTCCTTCACCAAGGTTTTGCTGAAACTTTTATCGAGAAGAGAAAACTGTAGTATCATGGGAAAAATACAGGACGTGGATGAAATTGAAGCTGGTATTTATCCATAATTAGACAAAAACATAAAAGGTACAGAAGTCGGATAAACAAATTGAATCTAATATGAAACTGAAGTAACGTAATCCACCTATTTCCCTTTTTTCTTTTCTAAATGTTTGATAGTTTTTACATAGACAAACTGTCACAAGTGAAACCCAGACCAAGAAGCATGTTCTCTGGGATTTTCTGATGGAACACTTATGGCCACAAGAAAGAGCAAGAACTCCCTACCCACATAAATGGTTCAAAAACAGGATCTGGATCAAAAAGACTACATATATATCTATAATTCCTATCAGTTCACAATCTCCGAGAAACAGATCAAGCACAACAACCTTGGCTGCCAGTCATTGGGTCCATGAAGCAGGCTAGCCAGTAGATCAATTCTGGGAGCTGGTCTTCAAAATTACAATGGAAACTACCTGTTCCAACTCACTCCTTTTTCGGTACAGCTACCTTTTTCTTAAATCTCAAGCATTTATTGTGTTTAGATTCTGTGAGACTGGGGGTAGAGGTAAGTTGTTTTGTTGGTTTTGTAATGGATATCTTCTCCATCGCATTTATGAATTTGCGTAGATGCTTAATGTACTCTGGATAAGTTTCAAGGTTGCAATGGCCGCCACCCTTGACCCACAAAGGATCATATTTTTCCTTGGAAAGTTCCCACAATCGCTTTCCATGAGACCAATCAACAATGTCATCATTTGTACCCTGCAAGCGTTGATCAACAAATATGCATCAATGATGCCTGAGATTAAATTAGAAGAACCTTAGCTCATATGCAACTGGAGGATAATACTACCAAAAGTTCTAACAGTTTTTCCTTATTGAGAGTATCTAGGAGGATTACACAACATGATAAAACTTATTAGATCTATTCAATATGAAACATATCAAAGTGAAATACGATATCAAACCTAACAGGGAATTTGCTGATATTAACTAAATGTGAGTGCTAATGGTCTTCTGTCTACAAGACGGATTTCCACAAATTGAAGGAAATATAACCAAAGAAATTAACCAAAATAATTAAATAGAAGAAAAGATACTTACATGTATAACTAGAACTGGACAGTTGACCCGCCGTATTTTGTCTATATTCTGTAAATATTTGGAAAGAGCTTCCTCAATACAAACCAAATCATTTAAGCTTGCAGCAGAACGGAAGATTACAGGAACACCAAATCAAACTTACTTTGAAAATATCAAACCAAAATGTCATCTTGACAGGATACAAGACCCGTATGCCTGAAAGGATGGCACTATGAAGAACAACTCCTCTTAGTCTCTGTAAATGAGAAGCCAAGTGCAGAGTCGGCCCACTTCCAACAGATTGGCCATACACTATCAAGTCTTCCTGTTTAACTCCATATTCCTTCTTCAAGCAATTGTACACTGCTTCGATGTCATAATATGTGTTGAGCTCAGTTGGCTAGTGCAATTGCAGAAAAAGCATATTATCAGTTACAAAATTAGTCAGGCAGGAAAAGACTTGAATAAAGATTTGGCCAGCCAAGTTATCAGTCCTTTCCTTGATTCCAGTTATTTTTTTATTAGCTAAAAACCTGTTCATAGAAAATTTTCAAGCAATTTGAGTTGATCCAAAGTGTTGTAAGCCCTCAAAACAAAGAGAGATACAAGAAAATACAAATGCAGACAATCTCAAAGATTCATTTACCTTGCCAGATGATGCTCCATATCCTGAATAATCATAACTGCAAAACAAAAGCAAAAAGATAAAGTTAATAATAGAGGAAGATTCTTAGTCAATGTTATCACATCACAGCCACATCTGACAGATTCTACCCTGAGAAAATTATGTTAGCTAATAGCTACGAATTTGGGTAAGCAGCTCCTTAGCGTTTTACATACAATTTGAAAGATAACTGGACCTCCTAATCTAGTCAGTAGTCACAGAGAAAAGAAAGTGATACTATCATGAAACATCACCAACAACCAAAATTTTCAATATTTAATTTTCCCTTTTTTTCTTTTGGTGGGAAAAAGGTATCTAAGAATTTATGCGTAGGACGAATGGAGCTGAAGCCATTTCATGACAGCTCTTGGAAAAAGAAGGCTAGCAAATATGAGAGCTCTGATGAAAACAAAAACATTAATCAAATTGAAAATTACTATCATAATTCTTCTAATTTTCATTTTACTTTTCTTTTCCATTGTAGTTTCAGATGCTAATTCCAGAGGGAGGAAGGAAAAGGAAAAGCTATAGCCGACCGACCTTCAATTGAAGCAATTATGGGCAGCACATCTAAAATTGGTTTTCTATAATAAATAAAGTTGACGAAAAGAATGGTTCCCAAATATGCAAAGACAAAAAAGAAAACAAATTGAAAACTAAAAAAGAAGTTCCATACGACAAACACATGTTCCTCCAACAGGAAATTATGATAAGTCGCCACAGACAGAACACAACAACATAAGCAAAAACAAGTAACAACAACAGAACTACCGAACTCAGAATACATTAAACCAAAAACATAACCTTGGAAGAAGAAAAAGAATAACAAAGCAGAAACCAAAAACTGGTCTCAAACCAATATCAAAACAATTTTTTTTAAAAAAAATAGCCCTTTTTTTGGGGGGAAGGGAAGAGGGGGTGGAACCCCATTTCACCATAATCAAAATCCAAATAAAAGATGAAAGCCTATCTCCCAAATCAATCAAAAGCCAGAATAATAATAATAATAATAATAACAAAACAAAACAATGAAACAAATAAAGGAAAGGTACCTCATAATATTGACACGGAGGTGGGCTCTGAGCTCAATGAAGAGTTCATGCATCTGGCCTAAGTCAGCAGCATTGCCGTGGGAATACAAGAGCGTGAACCTGGCAAAAGGGTGTTTCCAAAAGGTTGCTACGATCTTATTGCCACCTTTGGTATCAAGCAAATGAACATCCATGTTCTTGTCAGCCGAGACCCCTGGCAAAACCAGCTTCCCATTTTCTTCCCTGTAAACATCGTACGTCGGTGGGTCTGGTGGAAAAAACGCAAACTTTGCAGCCACACTCGACGTCACATTCCCCATTTACAACCACACCAAAGAGAAGGAAAAACCCAGTTTTTCTAAATATGGAACTGGAAAACACATGCAATGAACATATGGGCAACAGCCTTTTTTTTTGCTTGAAGGTATTGTTTTTGTTATGTTTCCTTGAGTTTTCACTTTGTGTTTTTGGTTTTGGCAAATTTTCTGTTTGTGGGGGAGTGGTTTTTGGGTTCTGGCCTCTCGGCTGATTGGTGGGTTATCTTTTTCTTTTCTTTTCTTCAGTTTTGTTTAATAGCATTTGGTTTTACTGGGGATGATGAAAAGCAAAAATCCAAAGGTGAAAAATCAAAGGGGATGGAAGAGAAAGGGAAATTGGATCCGATCTAAGCGGGTGAGCTGGAAGTGTTGCCGGAGAGGAACAGGGGCCTAGAAATATTAGCTAAGCTAATAAGCTTGTTCGTTTTGATTTCCCTTCCTTCCTCTTGTTTTATTGCTTTCAAGGGGCTTGGAAGCAATGGCTGGCTTCATGATGATCTGGCTTCTATTTTTTCACTGATTGACAACACCTTGTTTTGGGATACTATTTTTCCAAATATCCAATTTGCCCTTTCTTTATTACTTTAATTAATGCTAATTAAACAAAAACAAGAATATGATGCCAATTATACCCATAGATTCCTCTTTATTTATTTCTCTCATAATAACTCTGTCTAGGAATGTAAGCTTTTTTGTACTTAGCTAGTTGAGTTTAAATAAAGGGTTTAGGAGTTTATCTTTTATGAATTATCAGTAAGTAAATTCTATACACTATTTAAATAAATCAAATATTATTATTTCATTTATGAACCGACCTTATGTGATTAAATAATAATATATAAATTTTAGAAACCGATAATATATCAAACATAAATCCGAAATCCGATAATACTAAATCAACTTAATCCCTAAAACAAAAGATTTTTCAATCTTTTTGAGATTGAAGAGTTTTGATGAAAATGGGAAGGGTGTTTTGGACTTTTAAAGTGATTAGATTGAACGTTCCCTTTATCCAAAACAGCGGGTCGTTCCCTAAAATCTAGTGCCCTTAAAATATGCTCCTATAAATTATACTCAAAATTAAGGAAGGTGGATGGATTAGTTGAGCAAAGAGGGCAAGAAGGAATTGTGAAAATGGAGGGCTGAGATTTGGTCAAAGGCGGGTGGGGGTGGGGATCTTTAGGAAGGGGGAGAAGATATCAGAGAAATTGTCAGGGTCAGACATTCCCCTTCTTTGCTTTGTTTCATCCCAAGTTTTTAACAAACAAAATGTCTTTCTGCAACTTTGACCATTTTTACCACAAATATTTTGTTTTCCACTCATTGGTCCTCCCCAAATTTACTACCCTCCCTCCCAATATTTACCCAAAAGGGTTGGGTCTTTATTGTTCAAGAATGGAAAAATCTTCATATTTTTTTCTCCTTTTTATTTATTTTTGTTGACATCAAGATTCAGCAAAGATATATTGTAAAGTCGTTGTCTAAAAGAACAAGTGGGTGTGCCTAGATTTAATAGATGGGTTGCACCAATTATTGAAGTTCATGTAATGTAGCATGTAAAGTTGTGCATTTTGTAGCTATTTTTCAAACATTACAAGATTTCCTAATAAAATGGACAGATCTATTTTTCTATATGTACCATTGCTGTCAAACATAAATAAAAAAATTCTTATCTTTTTATTATATTAGATTAAATTTTTATAATGAATCAAATAAGTTATTAAAAATTATAATTGATTAACTATAATTAATAAAACTTCACTTATCATTATATACCATGTAATACTAATGTGATATAGTAAATGGTAATATGATATGTATATATGACATGATAATATTTGATTACATAATATTTTTTATTTTTTATATCAACGCGGTATTTTTCAAAGCATTATGTATTTGTAAAACAATATTGTCACTCGTGAGAGATGAGATGTTTGATTTTGATCTTCAATTCTTTTTTTGAAAAAAAAACTCTAAAATAGACAATAGGCAAATGATCATTAACTTTCTCATGTGCTATCCTTTAAACAGCAAGTTTGTAAGATTGAACTGAGGTTTTCTGCTGCCTTTTATGCACTAGAAATAAAATTCAATGAACGAGTTTAAACTATTTTAATTGAATTGTGAAAAGATTGAAAAATGAAGTTGAATAACTTGAACTGAAAAAGGGGTAATTAAGATTAAAAATATGAAAAATGGGGAATTTTTTTGGTGTGACGTTTTGGGTAGGTGGAGGAACAAAATTAATTGACTTTGTCTTTAGAAACAGTAGATCAGGGGACAGTGGTCCTTGGAAGTGGGGTGGGTGTGGGGGGTGGGGGGGACCTTCCTGTTATCATCCAGAACTAATAGAAAAATGAAGAGTTTGGAGAGACCTGATAAATGAACAAAAAGCATTCATTACAAGCCATAAAAATTATTGGTTCCCCATCTCCATAATCGACACTCAAAAAGGCTTAGTGCACACTGGACAGGAGAGCTTCTGCTACGTCTGCAACAAGATTTCTCGTTTCCATTGGCCAGGTTTTGATTACCCAGACCGTTTACAATTACGCAACAGGGCACAGTTCCATGCAGGAAGCCAAGATTACTTCGTCTAAAAACAGTTGTAATCACAACATTCACTATTGTAGATAGGATTATCATTCTCTGCAGTGATTTGTCAGGTCTTTTTAAACTCCTCCAACGGATTTATACGACTATCTTATATTCATTTAAGACATTGAATAATAATCCTAGTATATATTAGTACTAATTTTTATGATTTTGGACCTCAATTATTGAGTTTGATACACTAAGCTCGTAATTATAGTTTGGAATAAGGAGTGAGATTCCAAAGCGAAAGCAGGAGAGGGTATGAAATAATTGCAGTTGTGGTAAGTTAAACTGCATTTGGATTGGTTGCTAACCCTCAATAATGATGGTACCAGGGCGAGTTTTCTATTCAACAGTTGGTATCAAGTGGGAGTAAGCTTCAGTCCAAAGGAAGAGATTTGAGTCAAAAAGCCCCCCATAGAATACTTGGGAGTTGGTGCACACTAAGAAAAGAGAAAAAAGAGCCAGGTTTTAAAGATGACTAAAGACATAAAGATTAGTTCTGAAAAAATGTATGTGCTAACTAGAAAGACAACTGTTTAAAAGGGGTTTAACCAAAAAGAAAAAGTCCCACAGACTATATTATTTTAATGTATTAAGATTAGTTGCCATACCCTTTTTTCCCCTTTATTTAACATCCTGATTGAAGAAATCTAGGAAATGGATCATCACTTTCATGTGCATAATACCTTTTTCATTGGCAAATATAATTGATTAATTAATCCATGTTTCCTTTTGGCCATGATTAACTAATGAATTAAGGTAAAGAAATACCAAGAAAAAGGTTCTACTGTTCTATTAAATATAGGAAAAAAAATTGAGCATATGTCAAATCATCAACAAAATGGTCAACCTTTGCCACCCTACTTGCCTTTTGACTTGTCTCTTCAGCTTTTCTTTTTTTGGGTCCTCACCCTTGCTTCTATTTGCCACAATGGAACTAGGGGGTTCATGTTACAATACTCAAGCAATACACATAAAATGTAAAAGCATGGATCAAACTTATCTCTGAATATTTGCCTGGAAAAAGAGATTGAATGAATCGGAATATTAATGGAACAGCAGAAAAAGTTGGAACATAACGGCCCCATTTACTAATTGTTCTCTTTCCTTTCACCACACTCTTCCCCAAGACCTCTTGTGAGAGCATAGGCTTAATAGTGGTAACATCAACAAGACTCTGTGAAGTTAAACCAGCCAGGGCGTTGATCAATCGTCCTGCTGCTTTCCTGCTTCAAGTTTGCACATAGGGAAACTACATCCTTCAGGTTAGTTCTTAAAAAACTAGTATACCATTTCCAAACATAACAGCCATAACTTCTTATTCGTGTTAATGATTGTTTACAGAGTTCATATAAAAGTCACGTGCTTGCTACATGCTGATGAGTGGTATGCAAGATCCAAGAGTCATCTTTAGTGGACTAATTCTGTTCCTAGTCTCATAAAGCTACAAGGACTCGAGCTGACCTCCAATCAGAGAGAAGACCGCCCGTTAGATTTAAATAGTGTGTGCTCCTCTGTTAATGTCGTCTCATTTCCAACAACAGAAACCCAATTTTCTGAAATTTTATCCACTTGTCCGTTTAATATCTCAACTAAAGTGAAGGCTCGCTTTGTGCCATCGGAATTGGATGCGTGCAGCGAGGTCTCATTATCTATGGAGCTTCGATATGATGCTTGTTGTTCGTTTATAGGTCTTTTAACCCTGGGAACTATGGCCGCATTCAAGTATATAATGTTGTCAGTTCCAACTACAATCATTTTCCGAAGACCATTCCCATAGGCCAGCTCTTTATGCATGTGACCAAACACGACAAGTGGAATAGAGAATGTACTAGTCTCTTTCAAGTGGGAGATGGCTTGTGCTAGATCTGTATGAGAAGATGATATGGTTAGCATGACAAAATGAGGCCACTAATCTATCTAAGTGTAGACAAATATATAGCATAAGGAAGGACATTAATATATTAGTTCTCACCCTTCTACATCTGGTCATCAGGTTCATTATGCCACCAATTTTGTCAAGTGAAAGACAGAGTGAAATAACCACATAATTTTAAGGAAAGGTAGAACACGAACTCTGATAAATTACCTGGATCACCATGATCACCACCTTCAAACACCCAATCTTTTCCACAAATGTCATTCAATTCACTGCCAAGACCTGCAAAAAGTAACGCCTAATACTTTATAAGAACAACCAATTTGTCTAAACAAAAGGTGAGTTTGCAAGGCCATAAACCTGTGGGTCCATTATGTGCAAGTAATATAACTAAATGATCTTCAGGGGTCCCAACTGCGGCTTCATAGATTCTTTTGGCACTTCCCTCCATATCTTGGACTCCATATCTAAAGGACACGCCAATTCCATAAATTGCAATATAAATAATAAATTATAAAACAAGAGCAAAACTCTACAATCAAGAATCTTCTCAGCACTAAATGCTTAATTTGATAGCTTATTAGGTTACAGAAAAATTTAAATCTAATAAAGTCAATTTAAGTGTTCTGCAAAACTAAAGCCAAACAAGATGTAAAGTGGAAAGGAAATAGTAGATGAAGGTTCAAATACAATCCTGCAAAGATGTGTGTGTCATTGGGGAGAAAGAGACAAAGGACTCAAATGTACAAAACAGGAATATATATAAGGTAAAACAAAAGGGTAGCTAATAGCTGCCATTTGGCAATACCACCTTGCAGACACAAGCCTTTTCCGAAAGATTTGCTGACCCCCACATGAAAATGGCCGACCACCGACAATGCTGAGCTTTAGTAAAGGAAAGTCCAGACGTTTATAACCTACATGTTCCTGTCCAAGACTAGAGCATGAAAGCAATGTCATTATCAACTGATACCCCACAAATTCTACAACTTACAAATGATCATAATGTAGCCAAAGGCCATATGATTCTCCTCTCTTATTTTGATGCATACAATTAACCATTTCTGTACTCAAAGTCCCTATATCCACATCTTCTCTTTTTATTTTATTTTTTGTAACAGAATATCATTATTTCCAAGAATTATATTGAGATCTGCAACAAATTTACCTGATTAATTCAAGCCTCAAAATGTGACAATAAAAAATAACATGAAAAACAGAGAATAGAAAAAACTATAAAAGCATGCATCCATATAATTCCTTATTATAGGTCAGCAAAGCTCACCATTCTAGCTGAAGTTGAACTCGATCCTTCCTCCTAACCATGAAAAGATGCGCTGGATTAGAAATCATTAGCTTGTGCTAGCTACTATAGACATGCACAGAAAACCGCAACATCCACAAGGAAACACACCCTAAACCCCATATTAGTGGATTCATTGGCCATCAGTAACTTACTTTCCAGAAAACTGTTGAGTGTTCCAAGAATCATGATTTCCCAAAATAACTGCTTTCGGAAAGTTGAGAGCAGCAACATTTTGAACTAGTTCAACATTCTCGTTACCAAAATCACCTAAATAAAGTAAAAGCAGGTGAAACAGGAAAAAAGGAGACAAGATTTACAGGGTTAGATTTGAGTGAAATGAATCTAATAACAAGTTGGTTGTGTAGTGCTATAGCTGGAGATTGGCTGTGTGACTCAGGCAAATAAGCTACAGTTATCTATTTTCTTTGAAATGAATGGACAGCTCTAGATTGTGTCGCACATTTCTGAGAGTGTCAAGCAGCAATAGAGTCCAGCACCGACATGATTCCATCACATGTGTCCTTTCTATTTGACTCAAAATTTAGAGCCAGCAAAATATAGAGCACAGACACCACGAATGAAGAACCACACATAGCAGACATTGGGGTGGATATACAATGAGAAATAAGAAACCTGCCTGTGAAGAGCACCAAATCTGGCTGCATTTTCACAAAATTTTATATCAGATAGGTACCCAAGATCAATATACAAAATTTCAAATAAAAAACATATCTTTAATTCAATTGCAATTCGTAAACAAGCAACAAATCTATGAAAATGTTACCTAATTAGTCCCCACACCCAACAAAAAAGAAAAGCAGTTTGAAAAATTAGAATCCTCAAAACTAGAACGCAGAGTTAATTAGAAGCAGGGGTGGAGTAATAGTGCATCGACTTGATCCTGGCAACTAGCAAAGACTGTAATGCAGAATTGGGATCAATTTAATTCCATTTCTATTATAAAACTTCTAACTTTTCACATTAAAGCCGATCCCTTTTTCCTATTTTTTTCTTCCTTTTCTCTCTCAAAAATCCAAACTTTTGTCACAACGTTAGCATTTTACACTTTTTTCTTCGAAATCGTATAAATTTAAAATAAAAAAATTACCTTCAGAAATTGAAGTGCCTTTGTATCTTCTACCAGGTCCCAATCATCGTGCTTCAAAAAAACCCCAATTAAAAAAAATTGAATCAATTTTTTTTTTACAAAATATATCATCATATAACGAAAAGGAAACCCTAGCGAGAGAACGAGGTAAGAACTTACGACGTCTCCGACGACAGCTATTCGAACGAGAGAGGAGTACGCCATGGAAGAGCGACAAGATCCGAGCTTTGGCTGAGGAGAAGAGCAAAGAAAACTGAGAGTCGGCGCGTGG
This sequence comes from Theobroma cacao, assembly GCF_053813885.1. Taxonomy (NCBI): domain Eukaryota; kingdom Viridiplantae; phylum Streptophyta; class Magnoliopsida; order Malvales; family Malvaceae; genus Theobroma; species Theobroma cacao. The sequence continues at coordinate 1,770,958 of NC_142647.1, forward strand.
ATTAACGCGCTTAACATTGGTTGTTGTGGTAGTTTTCCCGCTTATAATAACCGACAATCGGTTGACAGGCTGATCAAAACATTAAAAAGTCAACCCATTATTCTTGATCAGGCAAGGAAAGGAGGCCTTGGGGCCGTCGGTTAGGTTCTCAATTTTAAAGGAATTCATTTTATTTGAACCAAAAAATAAAAAATAAAAAGAATTCATCTTGATTTTTTTTGAAGATTTTAATCATATAAAAAATTCATTTAATGTTTTTTTGGTCTTAATTAGTACCTTATAAATATAGTTTTTTCAATTAGCATGTAAATAACTTTTATTTCAATAATGGATTAAATTATTAAATTTATGAAAAAAATTACTAAAATTCTCGATTTAAAATCAACATATTTGTTTATATTTAAGAGTAATTTCATAATTTTGTTGAATAAAATTAATAATCTAATTTTTTTTTAAAAACAGAAGTTATACGTAATATGTTAATCAAAATACTAATTGAAAAAAAATCATAAATTGTCACGTTAAATAAGTTGAAATTACGAACATTGTTAGTGAAATTTATTTAAAAAAATAAATTCGGATATTATCAAATTGACTTCAGTTATTAAATTGACCTTGTAAATCATCCAAATGTCAACAACGTTTAGGAAGAAGTTTTAGATTCTACGCCAATAAGCCCCTTTAAACTCATATCTGTGGGCTAATGATAATCTCATGTCAAATGAGATGAAATAAACATTTTTAGTTGCCCATTTAGTTAATCTCTTGTCCGGTTTCGAAAGTCACATAAGTGTTACGGCAAAGGAACAGGGCTTTAACTTGTCCTAGAATAAAAGCCTAGCATCGTAGGTTGTCCCACTTGGGTATGTTTGACCAATTTCCTAAACGAATATAGCTGATATTTTTGACTGGAGAAGGCAAGTTGGTCCGTGGCATGTTTCGACCGCTTCCTTCAATTAATGGTGTTTTACACCCAATTATCCAAATTGCATCAGACGGCAACAGATTTAGCCAAGCAAGCTTTTGCAATGCCTGTCTTTGGATATCTATTCTTGAATATTCAGTACCTTGCCTAAGTGGGATTTGTAAAAGGTTTTGCCAGATTTTATCTTCTCAACTTGTCAGGGTCAATTGCCACTACAGAAAGGGTATATGGATTGAAGGAATTGTATGAGCTTTCAGAAGTCATATTCAAGCATCGCCCCCTATATATATTTGGAGGTATCCAAGCTAGTTGTTATACCAGGCAAGGTGCATTTGCTACTTTTGCAATGGCTGCAAAACTTGTTAGCTTCTTGTTTTTGATCACCTTCCATTTTCTGTTTCGACTGCAATTTTCTGCTGGGCAGAACGTTGTTAGAGCTGCTTATTGGTCTGCAGGAAGTGAGTTTCCTGTTTCGGACATAGATTCCTCGCTTTTCACTCACCTTTTCTGTGCGTTCGCTGATCTTGATCCTCAAACCAATCAAGTTTCTGTTTCCTCTGCAAATCAGCCCCGATTCTCCACCTTCACTGAAACCGTCCAACAAAAGAATCCTTCCATCGTAACACTCTTGTCAATTGGAGGGGGAAATTCAAGGGCGTCAGATTTTGCTTCCATGGCAAGCCAAGCCAGTAGACGGCAATCATTCATTGATTCCTCGATAAACTTAGCAAGGTCTTATGGCTTCCATGGCCTTGACCTTGATTGGGAGTACCCATCCACTGCTACCGAAATGACTAACTTGGGTTTGCTTCTCAATGAATGGAGAGCTGCTGTGGATGATGAATCCGCCAGCACTGGTAACTCACCGTTGCTTCTATCTGCTGCACTTTTCCGGTCCTCGGATTACTACACTCTGGATTATCCAATCCAGGCTATAGAAAACAGCTTGGATTGGATCAATGTGATGGCTTATGATTTTTACGGTCCAAGATGGTCAAATATAACCGGACCTCCTGCAGCATTATACAATCCTGGAACTCAAGTCAGTGGGGATCATGGGATCAGATCATGGATTCAAGCAGGGATTCCATCGAATAAATTAGTGCTCGGCTTTCCCTTCTACGGCTACGCCTGGCGGCTTGTAGACGCAAATAACCATGGTTTTTTTGCACCTACTAGCGGACCAGCTATATCACAAGATGGAGACTTGGGTTACGGTCAGATCAAGGATTTCATTTCCCAGAACAGCGCCACAGAAGTTTACAACTCAACAGTGGTTTCCAATTACTGCTACTCTGGCACGACATGGATTGGTTTTGATGATACGCAAAGTATTACAACCAAGGTTTCGTACGCCAAGGACAATGGTTTGCTCGGCTACTTCGCATGGCATGTTGGTGCAGATGATGGTTGGACTCTTTCTCAAGCAGGTCAGTCATGACTCATTCTGATCAGACTTTCCTAATACTTTGATAATCAACATGCTTCTCAATCAGAACTGTTAAGTTTCTGCTTATATTTCAAGTTTTCTTAGTCCTAATTACGTGCCTCTTGTTTGTTCTTTTGTACAGCATCGGAAACATGGGGATCATAGACGTCAATTGCGTGCCCATGGTGGTAATTTAATGATAGGAGTTATGGAAATAAGATGATCCTTCTTGTTTATGCCATTTGTAATTGAAGGCCCCAAATAAGAATAATGATGTTAATTTCCTGTTTGCTAATGAAATATAGTAGACAAAACTTCAAGAAAACATAGTAGTTTTCAACTATTGGCTCCAGTTGATAATTAAGCACAAATTAATTTGACTACTTTCAATTCCCATTTTAACCAAGCAAAAAAAAAAAAAGAACTTGATCGAGTGGAACCTTATTATCCATTATTTACACCAAAAATAAAAAAGAATCACTATCGGTTGGATCATTTCCATGTGCATAATTAAAGAAAGAATCACACAATTAAAACATATATTTGTGTAACATAGAAGAAATGAGGTGCACTTGGCAATGACATTAGGCATACTATAAAGATTGATCAGAAGATAAATTCATCAAGATTTTTGACCAGTTTCCCACCTGAAATTCACAAACTATGATGATAGAAATTCATAATATTAATTAAATTGCTTTTACTTAATTTGGTTCACATAACTATGACCATCTCATAAGTCAAACAAATCATTTTTTTGAGAGAAATTTTATTTATATCAAGATGATATAATGATTATAGAGAACCCAAACATCTAACAAAATGATAATCGAACACTCTAACATATAAAAAAAATAACAAAAAAGTAATATCAAATCAAAATAATTTTTTATTCCATGCATAGGGGGGTGTAATCTCTCTTTCTGTGAAACTAAAACGTGAAACTTCATGTTTAGTGAATGATTAAACAAGGGTTTCCCCATAGCCAAAGTGTATTGCATCTCTCTTGTTACTCCTGTTGGGACTTTGGGATGTCATTTAGGTAGTTAATTATGTAAGTTAGGCTAATTATTTAATTCTTAATTCAATATCTTACTTAGAAGTTGATTGGTTGAAGGACATTTATGATTTCTACACAACGCAGCTGAACCAGAGTTCTGGCAAAGACCAAACATGGCTTAAAATCTGCCACCGTTTCTGCCAAGAGCTAGTACGATTGCAACAAAAGGTCCAGGCCCCGAACGAGTTCTCCGGTCAAATGCCGGCATCGTTTCCACAGAGGCAAGCTTGTCGACTTTCTGACTTAACTGTATATGTTCATTAATTGTTAACTGGTTCTATCTCTGAAAATTATAACGCATTCCATTGTAAATTGCCACGGGTGAGTCTTTCCTATCAGTATTTTTCTAAGTTAAGATCTCATGAAAATGATGTGTGAATCCTGAGGGTTCAGGACACTTTCTGGTTTTGGCTTTACATGGAATATTTCTGGTTGGGAGAAATCCTTCTACCTAGTGCTGTTAATTTTTTTCTGCCTGAAAGCTGAGATGCATGTGGTCATATATTCTGACCATTTGCCTTTGTACTTTTATGTATTTGGTCAATGGAATTTCACCTTTTAATTAGATCTAAACTCTAGTAGGAAGGCATCGACCTGCAAGTTTCCTCTATGGTACCTAAATTTGTTATAGTTCTTCTCCATATTTTCCTCTCTTTAGGATTTCATCCGTCAAGGGCACAAAACTGGATACAAGCTGGGTACTGGTTTTCAGGCAGTGAATTCCCCGCTGCTGATATAAATTCTGCACTCTTTACCCACCTTATTTGCGCTTTTGCTGGTTTGAATTCCTCCTCTTATCAGCTCTCTATTTCTTCTTCTGATGAGCAATACTTCTCCGTTTTCACAAACACTGTCAAACATAAAAACCCATCAATCACCACGCTTCTATCCATTGGGGGTGGAAGTGCAAACCATTCGGTCGTAGTTTCGATGGTAAGCAATTCTTCCAACAGGAAATCTTTCATTGATTCCTCAATAAAAATGGCTAGGCTTTATGGCTTTCAAGGCCTAGACTTTAGCTGGGTTTCAGCCAACGCAAGCTCTGATATGAGCAATATAGCTACTCTCTTTGACGAATGGCGATCTGCAATAGATTCAGAGACAAGAAACACTAGCCAGTCTCAGTTGATACTGACTGCGGCAGTTCCGTACTCGCAATATTCAGAGTCGTCAATTTTTCCTGTGGATTCATTGAGGAGAAACTTAAACTGGCTGCATGTTATGGCTTATGACTTCTACATGCCAACAAGGGAAAACTTTACGAGGGTTCATGCAGCTTTGTATGACCCAGCCAGTAATGTTAATGCAGATTTTGGTATAGAGTCATGGATTAATGGAGGATTACCAGCCAGTAAGTTGGTTTTGAGCTTGCCTTTCTATGGCTATGCGTGGAAACTTGTGAACCCCAAGGATAACATCATTGGCGCACCGGCATCAGGTCCAGCTATTTCAAACGATGGGGCGGTGAGCTACAAGGACATCAGGAATTACATGCAAAGATATGGAGCCAATTCAGTGTATAATGCTACTTATGTAGTGAATTACTGCACTGTTGGATCGACCTGGATTGGTTTTGATGATGTCGAGGTTGTCAAGATTAAAGTTTCCTACTCCAAAGAAAAGAAGTTGCTGGGTTACGTTGTCTGGCAAGTTCCCTATGATGACAACTGGGTGCTTTCCAAAGCTGGTACGAAACAGGATGCTTCACTCTTTTTAACCAATTCTATCTTCTTCTGCGTAAGTATTAAGAATTCAATGTTTTAACGAGCTCATCTTCAATAACCTGATCAGTTAAGGTAACCAGACAGGTTATTTTAAGATGCAGAGCAAATATTAAAAATTAATCCTGAAAGTTTAGCCAAAACGTCCAGACAATAAATTAGTCCTTGTCATAGGTTTTCTTAAGATTTAGGATTTGTCAGGTCATTTGACTTAATTGTTTGCCACATAAGAATCCAAAGGGAGTACTGCCATAGAAAATATCTGGAAGGACGGGTTCACCGAGCTGGCATGACAAGGACAACAAAATTAGTTAATTAAGAAAGATAACATCTAAAGAAGCCAAGAGATAAACATCGAACATATGACAATGTTTTCAAACAATTTTCCTGATATGCTTCGTTTTTCTGCATCAGCTTATGCCAACGGTGGCAATCGACAGAAAAAAGGGCGGTTGTTCCTGATCAGTATTTTAATTCCAATTGCTTTGGTCATGATTTTGCTTGGCGTGTTGACATACTACTTTCGAAGGGTAAAGAGGAAAAGGGAAGGTAATTGTTTCGACTTAGCACTTAGCAGCATCATTGACCAGGGAACTTTCATTTAAAAAAAAAATCTCTTTTTCCTTCTTTATTTATTTATTCCTGTTTAAATCCTATTTCAAATATAGTTAACCAAAAGTATTTTCCTCACTCTTTTTGGTTGGTTGGTTGGTAGGGATGGTGGACGTAGCTAAAAAATTCAAGTACAAAGCAAGTCACATGGCAGCTGCTGGAGATTTTAATAGCAATGTTCCCAATCTAATGGTCTATACTTTCTCTGATATTGAGGTGGCTACTGATAGGTTCTCATTTGAAAAAAAGCTAGGGGAAGGTGGGTATGGTCCTGTTTACAAGGTAATGCTAGCTAGGCTAATCTAGCTATATTGGTGTAAAGTTTTGGAAATCACATTGCATTTTTCCAGGACACTAGCTATAAAGACATGGGAAATATTGATAGGTTCTGCCCATCATTTAAAAGGGACTAACAATAGTTTCTCCTTTGCCAGGGTGTGTTAGCAGATGGACAAGAAATAGCAGTAAAAAAACTTTCAAAAACTTCCACACAAGGATTTGAGGAGTTTAAAAATGAGGTTATGCTTACAGCAAAACTACAGCATGTAAATCTTGTTAGACTTTTGGGATTCTGCATTGACAGAGAAGAACAGATGCTGGTCTATGAGTACATGCCAAATAAGAGTTTGGACTACTACCTTTATGGTTGGCAGCTAAATCTGTCTTTCTTCCAAAAACAATACATAAGCATTTTTTGGTGATGACTTGCATTGAACTTTATTTACTTAGGTTCAGAATGATTGTTCACTACTGATTGCTCGTAATCTATGCTGAGATGCAGACCCCGTAAGGCGGCATTTGTCGGACTGGAAAAAACGTGTTGAAATCATTGAGGGGGTTACTCAAGGGCTTCTATATCTTCAAGAATACTCCAGATTGACAATTATTCATAGAGACCTGAAAGCTAGCAACATTTTATTAGATGAAGACATGAAACCTAAGATATCAGATTTTGGTATGGCTAGAATTTTCACAAAAGATGAAGTTGAAGCAAACACTGGCCGAATTGTTGGCACATAGTAAGTGCATTTAAATCAAAGCTAATTCAACAGATGAACTTTATTATTGTTAACCACTTTTAGCCGTTTTGCTGCAGTGGTTATGTTCCTCCTGAATATGTTAAAAAAGGTATATACTCCACCAAATCTGATGTGTATAGCTTCGGGGTCCTACTTCTTCAAATCATAAGTGGAAAGAGGAATGCACATTTACATGGCTCACATGAAAATTTAAGTCTTCTTGATTTCGTAAGTGTCATTGCTAACATACGTATATCTCTACACCCTTTCTATTATTTTGTGAAATTAGAGGGTGATAATGCTTAAATGAATCTCAGGCATATGAGCTATGGACAGAAGGCACAGGCATGGAATTCATGGATCCCACGCTGGATGACACAGCTTCATCCTGCAAGTTACTGAGATGCGTGCAAATAGCTCTGTTGTGTGTCCAGGAAAACGCAAACGACAGGCCTACCATGTTGGAAGTCTCTTCAATGCTTAGAAATGAAACCACACCAGTCGCCATTCCGAAAAGACCTGCTTTCTCAACAAAACACAGCGAAGATGAGCGAAAGAAATCTAACTTGCGACTAGAAATATGTTCAATCGATACTTCTCCGATTACACAAGTGGTCGGTCGATGACATATGTCGTTAAAAATATTGTTCAGTACTAAATGACTCGATAAGGTAATATTAGTTTATCAAAGATTTCGCCATTGCTGTCGTTTCAAGCTTTTGATTCACGGAATTGTTGGTCTCATGCAATCTTCCAGTAATATTTTGATTTTAATGCTTCTTCATTCTCATGTATATCTTCCTTCCACATGTGGTCCGTCGGAAGTATGGGGATAGATAGTTACTGTTGAATGTGGTGAATGACAATATACTTAATTTATTAAAAAAATGTAACTTTAATTTTTATACAATAATTTGGGTAAATTAGAATCTTATGATTTTTTATTTTGTTAATTTCAATTTGTAACTCTAACACACCGTTAAATATATTAACGTAACATTTTGATCAAACTAATGCATCACTTCTTGTTAATATAACATTGACTATATGATAATGTAACATGATCATGTTGACGTGATAATTACTTAAAAAAATAAAATTGAGATAACCCTTACAATCACTATTTTATGAAAAAACATCATATTTCTTTTTTGAAAATTTCTATTTTATTTTCTATTGAACTAAACCACATGGTAAAGAAGGCCTGTAGCTGATCAACATAGAAGTAGAAGTGTTTCTTGCAACCCGGTTCATAGTTAGAGCCAAAGTCTTATTCGAAGTCTTAGTCTTAGAGATAAACGACCTGCCATACATGAGGGGTTAAAATCTGGTCATGGTTCTCGAATAGATGATCAATGCTCCCCATACAAAGGCCTCTCATTTTAGATCTCCTAATATCTTACCGTCAAGACATCGGAACAAAAAATCATTTTCATCTCGTACCATGTCAAAATCAAGCTCACCTTCTGGACAGAGAAGATTGGTGTCTTACAGAGCCTAAAACTACACCCCTTGAGTTAAGTTTGCAACACTAGTTGAATCTTCAATGGACAAATACAGATTCAAAACCTTTTGAATCTTAAAAAAGAAAGCCCATTAACTTTTAAAAAGCGCATTATTTTCCCTATCTTCAATTCTAAATTCAAAACCAAACACAATTCTCCCTCTCTTGATTCTTTCCTTTTGGGTTGTTAATTTTTTTTGTTCTCTCTTAATTTTTATTTTAATCTTATTTAATTTAAGGTTAAGGTGTTTTTTTTTTGTTAAACTCAACACTTTGTCATGTTAATGTATTTGTTATGTCAACAAATACCACATCAATATAAATGCCAATTATATTAATACATAATCAACATGACATTACATTATTAATGTCATGTCGTTTCAATTAATACCATGACAACGTATTAAGGATGAAATTTAACAGTGATAGAGTTAGGAGCTGAAATTAACAAAGTTAAGCTTCAAAAACTCAATTTACATACAAATCACTAGATTAAATTTATATTTTTTTTTATAAAATACAAAGACTAATTATATAATTTAATCAAAAATTTAAATAAGGAACAATCAATCCTTTGTGGGCTTCGGGAGGCAGTATCTACATTCCGCCTTAGGGCCCCCGGTGCGATGAGGCTCGCTGCGCCCAAACCGCTAAATTTCGCTCACGTCAAAATAATAGAAAACTTCAAGTAATTATTCATAATGGATTATTGAATAAACTTCGCCAAGTCCAAGTAGCTGAGCATGATGCTTCAAATGAAAAGGAAAAATGCACCGGAAATGACGCTGGTGTTTGCTTTGACTTCTGCCTCTATCCCACCTAACTAACCCTCTGTGCTGAAATATCTTGGTAAGTTGCTATGCATTACACGGAAGCAGATGTGGATGTGACCTCCTTTGACTTGTTCGGTGTATGGTTTTCTAAGTCATCCAAGCAAAACTAGTCTTACAGCTGAGCAAAAAAAACTAGTTACAATGAGACTTTTCTAAAGTTGAGAGAGTTTTGATTCCAAGCTGATATTTGCTTCCAATGCCTTTTGTTTCATATACGCACGCCTTGTTACTTTGTAGCATTATTTTGTTTCAAGCTTTTATTTCAAGTATATCTAGAACATCTAGTAGCAAGGATCAACCAGGTCATCGCCATGGTTTACAAAATTATAATTGTTCTTTTATACATTTTTCTCTGTCTAGTGTTGCATCCTACGAAAGCACAGACCTGGATCAAAGCTGGTTACTTGCTTGGCGGTGAATTCCCCCTTGCTGACATAAACACAGATCTCTATACTCACCTTATTTGTGCCTTTGCTGATCTAAACTCCTACTCTTACCAGCTTTCCATTTCCTCGGCTAATGAACAATACTTTTCTGATTTCACAAACACTGTCAAGCAGAAAAACCCATCAATCACCACGCTTCTATCCGTCGGCGGTGGAAATGCAGACTTTTCTTCAATGGTAAGCAATTCTTCCCACAGGAAATCTTTCATTGATTCCTCAATAAAAGTAGCTAGGCTTTTTGACTTCCAGGGCCTAGACTTTAGCTGGGTTTCAGTTGAGACAAGCTCTGATATTAGCAATATGGCTACTCTCTATGAAGAATGGAGAGCTGCAATAGATTCAGAGACAAGAAACCTTAGCCAGTCTCAGTTGATCTTGACTGCGTCAGTTCCATACTCACCCCATATATCAGAGTCGCTTAGTTTTCCAGTAGACTCAATGAAGGAAAACTTGAATTGGGTACATGTTATGGCTTATGACTACCATACTCCTTTTCGGGATAGGCTCACCGGAGCTCATGCAGCTTTATATGATCCTGATAGTAATGCAGACACAGATTATGGTATTGGGGAGTGGATTAATAGTGGACTTCCAGCCACCAAATGGTGCTGAGTTTGCCTTTCTATGGCTACGCGTGGACGCTGGCAAATCCTGTAAATAATGCTATTGGTGCTAGAGCAAATGGGCCAGCTAATAGGACCGCTAATGGGCCATCTGAGACAAAGGATGGAGACGTGAGCTATAAAGACATTAGGAAATACATTCAGGAACATGGTGCAAACACAGAATACAATGCGACTTACGTGGTGAATTACTGCACGGTCGGGGCAACCTGGATCTGTTTTGATGATGTTCAGGCTGTGAAGACCAAGGTTAAATATGCCAAGGAGAAGAAGCTTCTGGGTTATGTTGTCTGGAGAGTTCCCAATGATGACAATTGGGTGCTTTCCCAAGCTGGTAAGAAACTATGCTTTACGCTTTCCAACCAATGCAATATTTATCTCCCTCTTTCCAATCACAACATAAAGCTCGCAATTTAATGCTTATACAACCCATTTTGAGAGCTATTGTTCTAACTATAGAAAATTAGATTTAGTTTGTCAAACTGAATATAAATATCTGTGGATTATGAATTAGTCATAAGATTTTCACCTTTTTAATCTGGTAATATCCATTAGATAATTTTGTGATAAGGAAGATACTGGTCACCAAGCTGGCATGATATGGAAACAAAATGGGTTAATTAAGAAAACTAGAACGAGAAGAATTTCAAAAAATAATAAAAAAAAAACATCGTAATTGTTCCTGACAAGTTTCCTTAATCTCTGTCAGCAAATTCCATTGGAAACCGAAGAAAGAACAGACTGCTGTTGATTCTAATTATTTTGATTCCAATTGTTGCGGTCGTAGTTCTGCTTGGCGCTGTGAGTTATTACTTTCGAACAACAAAGAGCAAGTCAAAAGGTTACTCTTTCTGAATTACTTTCAGACTTCAGTACTACATGTTTGACAATTGTAAAATTCAACTCAAATCTTAATACCCGAACCTAATTAATATAATGAAATATTTTCTGGGAATCTAACAAAGGGCTTCTCATTCTTTTGTTTTGGTTGATCTATAGGTATGGTGCAAAAGCAAACAGCTAAAGAATCAAAGTCCAAACCAAAAGATACAGCAGCAAATGGCGATTTTAATAGCGGTGTTCCTAATCTGACAGTATATGCTTTCTCTGCTATTGAGGTGGCTACGGATGGATTTTTAAATGAAAACAAGCTTGGGGAGGGTGGATATCGTCCAGTGTACAAGGTAATGCAAGGCTATTCTAATTGGCAAGACAAAGTAATAGTGCTCTATTGGTCATGTAAAAGCAATGAAAATGGGATTCTATTTTTTCCAGGGCGTGCTGCCAGATGGTCAAGAAATAGCAGTGAAGAAACTTTCAAAAACGTCTAATCAAGGGTTTGAAGAGTTCAAGAATGAGGTTATGCTTACAGCTAAGTTACAGCATGTAAATCTTGTTAGACTTTTGGGATTCTGCATGGATAGAGAAGAACATATGTTGATCTATGAGTACTTGCCAAATAAGAGCCTGGACTACTACCTTTATGGTCTGCCCCGATCTTGTTTTGCTGAAAATACAGTAACTAAGTAGCTATTGATGACAATTTGCATTGAAAATCCATGCAATTTCTCTTACAATTTTTGTGTTTGAGTTAGATTCTGGCTGGTTATATATTTAACTGACTGCTTATAACCTCTTATGATGTAGACCCGCTCAGAAAGTTTTTATTGGACTGGAGAAAACGTGTTGAGATCATTGAAGGGGTTACTCAAGGGCTTTTGTATCTTCAAGAATACTCTAGATTTACGATTATTCACAGAGACTTGAAAGCTAGCAACATCTTGCTGGACGCTGGCATGAAGCCTAAGATATCAGATTTTGGCATGGCAAGAATCTTCGCAAAAGATGGACTTGAAGCAAACACAAGTCGTATTGTTGGGACTTAGTAAGTACACTCAAACACAGCTTTTTGACACAAGAACATTGTTTTTAAATACTACTTATCCTTTTTTTTTTTGACTCGTACAATGCAGTGGTTATGTTCCTCCCGAATATGTGAGAGAAGGTTTATACTCCCTCAAATCTGATGTGTATGCTTTTGGGGTTTTACTTTTGCAAATTATAAGTGGAAAGAGAAATGCCTGTGAATATGGGGTGGATAAAAGCTTAAGTCTGCTAGATTTTGTAAGTCTTTCTTGATTACAACCACATTTTTACTACCATTATGGTGAACGAAATACTCTGTTCATTGACGTGCAAGGTTCATGATAATTTCATGATTTCAGGCATACGACCTATGGATGGAAGGCAAAGGCTTGGAATTCATGGATCCCTCGTTGGATGACAGAACCTCAGCCTGCAAACTCGTGAGATGCATGCAAATAGCTCTGTTGTGTGTCCAGGAAAATGCAAATGACAGACCTACCATGTTGGATGTCTCTTCAATGCTGAGAAATGAAACCGCTCAAATGGCGGCCCCAAAGAGGCCTGCTTTCTCTACGAAAAGCAATGAAGATGAGGAAAAGAGACCTGAATTGCAGGTAGCAATATGTTCAGTTGATGATTCTACAATTTCAGAAGTGGTTGCTCGGTGAGAGTTTAGGCTTGCAAGACAAAATTCTTTAATAGCATTTGTTCCAGTCACTAGTTTTCTCCTTAGAGGACCATGGTTTACACACTGCAGAATATAGATGCCTTGTTCTCTAAGCTTTGCCTAGAAATCTGTTAGGCTCTAGGTGGTTGAATAACACCATTAGAATTTTAAAGCAATGAATTTGGGTTCAAATTAATAATGAAATTGTATTGGTCAAAGTTTTTTCGCTAGTAAATTAAAAGAATGTTTAATTTTCTTGTACTGATACAAGAAGAATATTGTTGAATTTTAAAACGAATATTTAAGTTAACATCAATTGATAATAGATCTCAAGATATTCTGAATTTAACTGATATAAAATACATTTTATCAAACAGTTATGTAATATGTCTTTTATCAAACATTTAGTTTTGACTCTTGACAGCAATTATTCAAAAATTGATCCATAAAGTAATCATATCTTAAAATCCAAAAACGAATTTACCAAGCATCTTCTATGATCTGTTTTACTTTTAAAATAAAAAACTGGTCTGACACCTCCTATCTATTAACGCTGGACAAACACCATGATTAAATTGCTTTGATGTTGTCTTCTATATACAAATAAAATGTCTACCTATGACCTCTTCTTTGGATTTTCAACATATGCAAACTACTTAATCTATGACCCAAACTAATTAAGAGACTGAATACAAAAAGGGGTTTTGATAAGATTGATTGTCATATTTTAAGGTAACATAATTTTGGCCTTATCCTGAAGACAACATGGGCTGCTAGAAGTATTTTATGTTATCACAATCCTTTTTGTCCCTCAAGTTGTTGGAAAATCAATAAATTTATCAGTATTAGCAGCCTCTGATCCTTGGCATTTGCCATATATACGTTTTCAGGCTTCTGCCTGCATTCAAACAGCAGCTTCTCATAGCTACAATAGCTACATCTTTGCAAAATGGCTTGCAAGTCCTTTGTAATTCTCTTTACTACTATCATATTTTTCCATCATCAGCTTTAGTTAGCTGCAGGGCAAAATGTTGTCAAAGCAGCCTACTGGTTTTCCGGAAGTGAATTCCCAGTTTCTGATATAGACTCCACCCAGTTTACCCATCTTTATTGTGCATTTGCTGATCTAGATGCCCAAACCAACCAAGTTACCATTGCTTCCGGGAACTTGAACAGGTTCTCTACTTTCACACAAACTGTCCAACGAAGAAATCCTTCTGTCAAAACCCTTCTGTCCATCGGTGGTGGTGGTGCTGACAAGCGAGCTTATGCTTCCATGGCTAGCCAGGCTGGTTCTCGTAAATCATTCATTGATTCATCAATAGGGTTGGCAAGGTCTTATGGCTTCCACGGCCTTGACCTTGACTGGGAGTATCCATCCACTCTGACTGAGATGGCTAACTTTGGAGCATTGCTTAGAGAGTGGCGAGTAGCCGTTAACAATGAAGCCAGGAACACTGGCAGGTCACCTTTGCTTCTAGCCGCAGCAGTTTTTTACTCGTCAAATTATTACTCATTGGATTACCAAGTTCAGACTGTAGCAAACAGCCTGGATTGGATCAATGTAATGGCTTATGACTTTTATGGCCCTGGGTGGTCAGATGTTACCGGACCACATCCTTATTTAACCCTTCAAGTCAAGTTAATGCGGATTCTGGCATCAGAGCCTGGATTCAGTCTGGCATGCCTTCTAAAAAAAATAGTACTCGGCTTCCCCTTTTATGGATACGCCTGGACTCTTGCAGATGCTAATAACCATGGTTATTTTGCGCCAACAACTGGATCAGCTATATCCAAGGATGGATCAATAGGTTACAAGCAAATCAGGCAATTCATAGTTCAGAATGGTGCCACAACTGTGCATGATACTGCTGTGGTTGGGGACTACTGCTATGCTGGAAGAACATGGATTGGTTATGATGATTACCCGACTATTGTTACGAAGGTCAGGTATGCTAAGGATAAGGGGTTGCTTGGTTACTTTGCTTGGCATGTTGCCCTGGATGACAACTGGGGACTTTCACGAGGAGGTTAGTGTAATTCCTTCTACTAGTTCATTTCTTTTCTCCTTTCTGACATATTTCTTTGGAAAATCATGTAACAGTGGGTGTTGTTTTCATTGTACCTGCAGCTTCACAAATATGGGGTAGTCATCAGCATGTGGTATCTGATTATGAACAAATGATTAAACCGAGTCAAAAAGCATGGTTGAGAAACTGGTGGTCACGTATGGAACAAATGGTCCATGGATTTTGAGATGGATTGGAAATTTCTGCCTGGTTTCTGCGGGCTTACTTCTTTTGAATGGTGAGAATAATGATGAAGTGATCGCATCTACTTACCTGGCGGCACCCTACCTACCCAAAATTTTTTTTTAAAAAAAAATTTTATCCGTAAGAATCTTTTTTTTTTAACAGAGGGATAATGTATTAATCAATAAATCAAATACTTTAATACTTTATCGAATTTAACTTTAATAATAAAAAAGTTTCTTTGCTGTTCATATTTCGATATATATTTCAATATTCTCTGCTTTATGTTGTAAGTAGTGCTACTTTTGATACATTATGCCGCAA
This sequence comes from Theobroma cacao, assembly GCF_053813885.1. Taxonomy (NCBI): domain Eukaryota; kingdom Viridiplantae; phylum Streptophyta; class Magnoliopsida; order Malvales; family Malvaceae; genus Theobroma; species Theobroma cacao. The sequence goes on from NC_142647.1 coordinate 1,786,239, forward strand.
GATGGTATTGAACTACCACAAGTTATATCATATCTATATACCTAAACATGAACAGGAAAAAGCAGGGGAAGAGTTCACCATTTCCAATTTTTGAAGTTCGAACACAACATACAAAGAGAAAAATTTCCATTTGTTTTGATCGTAATTTTTTTGCCCCAACTGGCTGCAACATTTTAGCTGTTTTAGTAGCAAAATTGCAGAGCTAAAAGTAAATAGATTGAACTTGATGGAAGCATGGTTAGTCCAAACTATTACTAAATATAGACGGCCAAAAGAATACTATAAGTTCGACAACGGCAAGCATCAGCATCCCACGTCAACTAATCAGATCATCGGATTTTATTACGTGTAATTGTTGACTTGGTGGGGCGGGTTTTGTTTTTCTTGGTGGGTTTAGGGCTTCATATGTTGGGCGAACTCTGGGTTCCCATCGGTTTCCAAACAACAGACCTTTCATGAAAACTGGGCTTGAGAATTCTTGCCCGCAGGAGAAACAGATTTTCTGGAAGGGAAAGCTTGACCATTCAGTAGGCTTAATCGTTTTCTAACTTGAAAATATTTTCTACTTTTATCCACGGGGAAGGGTTACTGTGGAATGAAATCAACGGCATCGGCCTGATGGCAACAGATGGGCCTTTCTCTTGTCTTCATATGGCAAGGGTCGTCCCAGGAAATTTGGTCCTGATCAGTGAAAGTCTCCTCCTTTCTTTTCTTGTTTCTCACAAACCATTCATCGAAGGAGATGGGCGAACGGCCAAACACATGGTCGTGCAATAGGAGGCCGCATGCCACATGTTCATGGACGTGTTACGTGAATGAAAGAGAGAAAACAAGAACAGTAATTGCATAACAACAACGGTCAAAGAAGGTTTTCGTGATGTTAATTAGTTTTGATTTAAAGTAGGCAAACGGGTGGCACCTGTCCAATGCAATAAAAAACTAACCCTTTTTTTCCTGTTGAAATTCAACTTGGTTATGACCAGGCTTGTAAGTTGTTACTTATTTCATTTGGTAGCTTCTTCTGTTGTTACTGGACGCCCTTTAACTCTCGAATCTGATGGTTGAATTAAGGCAGAGAAAGTTTTTTTGTAGACTTTTCCTTTTCTCCAACCTTAAACAGACGTTTCCTTCAATGAAAATACCCGGAAAAATACTCAAAGCCCTTCGATACGAAAAGTATTTGTCGGCCCACAACAGTCGAAAAGAATTTGATTTTTCTCACATAATCTACATGTAGTCAGATAAAGATTAGAGACTCGACGTGTCACTTGCTTAACCAAATTGCAGAACTTTCACCTGCACTTCTAGGCGCAAGGGCTTGCTTCTTTCATTAATGGCTTCTAAACCCATGTTCCTCCTTCTCCTCCTCCTGTTTCTACCGTTCAAACTGCAATGCTCAAGCCCGCAAACATGGATCAAAGCTGGTTACTGGGACTCTAGCGGTGAGCTTCCTGCTTCTGATATAAATTCTGCTCTTTTCACTCATCTCTTTTGCGCTTTTGCATATGTAAACTCTACTTCCTACCAGCTTTTAATCAACTCCTCAAAGGAACAACCCTTCTCTGAATTCACCAACACTGTAAAACTCAAAAATCCATCGATTACTACACTTTTATCCATTCGGGTTGGAAAAAGTGAGTCGACAACCTTTTCTTTGATGATAAATCAAACTTCCAATAGAAAATCTTTCATTAAATCTTCCGTAAGAACAGCTAGACTTTATGGCTTTCATGGCCTAGACCTTGTTGGGGTTATGCCTAGAAATAGCACCAACATGACCAGTTTGGGAACTTTTTTGGATGAGTGGCGAGCTGAGGTAGATTCTGAGTCAAGAAACTCTGGTAAGACACAGTTGCTGTTAACTATGTCGTTTGGTCGCGTGCCAACTGTCAACTCGGTGAGTTATCCGATTGATTCTGCAAAGAGAAACCTGGATTGGGCAAATATTATAGCATATGACTACTATGTGCCAACAGTAGACAGGTTTACTGGCGTTCATGCAGCTTTATATGACCCATTTGGCGGGGCTAACACTGATGCTGGTATAAGGGAATGGTTACAGAGAGGATTTTCTGCAGACAAGCTAGTTTTAGGTTTGCCTTACCATGGCTTTGGGTGGACACTTGTTAACTCTGGTGAGAATGACATTGGTTCACCAGCTTCAGGGCCCGCTGTCACAATTGATGGTTCCATGGGCTATAAGTTAATCAAATCATTCATTCAAAATTATGGTTATGGCGCTGAATCTGTGTATAATTCTACTTATGTGGTCAGTTTCTGCAAAATTGGATCAAATTGGATCAATTTTGATGATGTGGAAGCTATTAAAGCTAAGGTTTCTTATGCCAAGGCAAAGGGGCTACTTGGTTACAATGTGTTTCAACTCTCCAATGACGAAAATTGGCTGCTCTCTCAAGCTGGTATGATGGTTATCTCCCTTTAGTTCTGTGGATTCTCTAATCTTTTCTTTTTCATTCTTCTTTAGCCTCTCTGGATACAGGATTAGCAATAGTCCAAATCAAGTTCTATTTGAAAGATATTGAACTTAATCCAGTTTCTTTTACACAAAATTCTAACTAAGGGAGCTAAAAATTACACCTAATTAATCAAAGATGTGGAAATGGAACATCTTACCATTTCATTTTCTTTCTTGTTTATTCAATGCCTTGACAAGACTGGTTTTTCAAGTATAGACTTGTCAACTGAACTCATTTTTGCCTCTATTTGTATTTTCTGACTTTTGGGCTTTCTCAAGTCAAGCAGTCACTTTTTTATTTCCACACAAAGGAAAAACCTCTTGACTAAAAGCCTTTCAGCTTGAGCATGGTGGAGTATGGTGCAGTACCTTGCCTTCCAAGTAAACAATAAGGATGTGTTATCATTATTATGTCATGTTAGCATGCTAAAGAAGAACAGAACCTGGTAAAGTTTGGAGATCCTTACTGGACTTTGTAATTAATATAATGAACAATGTCCACAGCTTATGGAATAGGCACCAGTCAACGGGAGAAGCAGCAGCAGTTATTGGTGATTGTTCTGGTTACAGTTGCTGCAGTGATTCTCCTGATGGGGACTATCGTTTGTTACCTGCAAATAAAAATATTCAAGTCACAAGGTAACTTACTGGACAAGTGAAAATTTGCACTTAGAAAAAAGAATAAGTGCTAAATTAATTCCAACAGGTAACTCTCTTTCATTTTGGCTGCAGGAATTTTGGCTACTTTGAAAAAGTCAGTCTCTCGGATGAGACCCAAAATATCTTCTGATGAGAAGCAAGACAACAGTGCTCCTAATCTCCAAGTTTTCAGTTTTAATAGCATTAAAGCAGCCACAGATAACTTTTCAAGTGAGAATAAGCTGGGGCAGGGTGGATATGGACCTGTCTACAAGGTAATATGAGGCTAACTTTTTATAGGAAGCCTGAAAATGAATATTGGAAAAGTATTTTCATCTCTAATTTTTATTATCTGGTAGACATGAAATTATGATGACCAGGCAGATTCAGCCTTGGGTGAGGAATCTGCAGCATTCTTCGATACTGCATTAGAATAAGAACCATATGTTTTACTGTATGTGCACTCTGCTTACCTGCAGAGATTATAACTTCCAGAACATCCAAACAATGAAACTACTCTTTTACTTACAAAACAATTGTTAATCAAACATATGATTGGTATTAACTTTTAAAGAATGTGGACTGTAACAGGGCATGTTACCCAAAGGGCAGCAAATAGCAGTAAAGAGACTTTCAAAAACCTCTAATCAAGGGCTTGAAGAGTTCAAAAATGAGGTCACACTTACTGCAAGGCTTCAACATGTGAATTTAGTTCGAGTCATGGGAATTTGTACTGAGAGGGAAGAGAAAATGCTGATATATGACTTCATGCCAAACAAAAGCTTGGATTTCTACCTCTTCGGTAAGCAATACTGTACTCTACACACCTAGTATGATTAAGGTGATTAACTAATCCTTCCATGCATTTAATATATGCAGATCCATTTAATAGGGATCTCCTAGATTGGAGGAGACGTGTTTTCATAATTGAAGGTGTTACTCAAGGGCTTCTATATCTACAAGAATACTCGAATTTCACAATAATTCATCGTGATATAAAAGCTAGCAACATTTTATTAGATGATGATATGAACCCAAAAATATCAGATTTTGGTGTGGCCAGATTATTCAGAAAGGATGAACTCGAAGCAAACACAAGTAGAATTGTTGGGACGTAGTAAGTAAACCAGTGGCTTTCAAATGATGAAATATTGGATTTTTTTTCTTTTCTGCATTGCATCTATGTTATTGTTAGTAATTAATTCATTCAATGTAGTGGCTATGTTCCTCCAGAATATGTTAAGAAAGGAACGTACTCTATGAAGTATGATGTTTATAGTTTTGGAGTTCTGCTTCTGCAAATTATAAGTGGCAAGAGGAATTCCAGCATATATGGATGCAATGAAAACTTGAATCTTCTTGAATATGTAAGTTACTTCTGCACACCCCTTTTTCCCCTTTGTTTGTCATACCATAACATCTTTTGTTTTTTAAGCCAAAATGCATTAACATTGAACAATTCCAGGCATACGAATTGTGGAAACAAGGTCGAGGGGCAGAGTTTTTTGATGCATCACTGGATGATTCATCTTCGACGTGTAAGCTCATGAGATGCATGCAAGTAGCACTGCTGTGCGTGCAGGAAATCCCTGCAGATAGACCGTCCATGGTTGAAGTTTTTGCAAGTCTCAAGAACGAGACTGTTGCAATCTCCATCCCTAAGCAGCCTGCCTTTTCGGTCATAAGAGATGGAAAAGAGGGAAGTAAAGAGATTGCCAGGGACAAGGTGTTTTCAGTCAATGATGCCACTATAACCCAAGTGGGGCCTCGATGACAGTATGGGAGACCTAATGGACAAGAATTATGGTTTACCAATCTTTAATCATGCAAATATAGATATTGATGATTGGAGCAAAGTGTTGAATCTGCTGTTTATTTTTTCACTCTTTTGCTCACAAAAATTCAAAAAAGAAATTGATTACAATTGAATATAAGGCTAATTATTGGGATGCCAAATTTTCTAGTTTCTAGACCATGTAAAAACCAATCAGAGGTTCCTGGAAAATGTACGAAACTCCCAGCGTTAGATACAATGTAACAACCCCCCTGATATTGTAAGAGAGAGTTTATTAGTCAAACAAATACAACGCCAAAGACAAAAGCCCAAAATCTTGTCACTGTAGAGGGGAAGCTGATATTTTTCTGTTAACAATTTTTTCTCGGAATATTAACAGAATCCAATTTCTGTAACAAAATCTTCAGAAGTCTTACTCATAGGCCATCAACTTTGGTCAGGTTCTCTCTCCTTAGTCCTTACGAGCCCATTTTATGTTCTTTCTATTACTTGGCGCCAGCTCAAGTGGTAGACTTCGTCCCTGCTCCAGGAGTCTGACAAACCTCAGATTAGAGGAACCCGATGGCAATCTTATTTTGATGAATAAAAATGGCAAATTTTTTTGATAAACAACGTCATACAATAGCCACAAGAAGTAATAAAACACCCAATTCCTAGCTACAACGCAGAATCAACAGAGAAAATACTTGCCAGTCCCCACTCGGTAACTGTTGCATAATCGAGGAGTTAATGTTGACACGGGATGTACTGATGATGATAAATAATTCTTGTAGGTAGGCATCAATCCGAGGAAAATATCCGCTGTCCAATTTCAATGGCGTCCAAAACTATCTTCATCCTTCTTTTCAACTTCCTTTCCTCTCAATTATTGCACTTCTCTGAAGCAGAAACTTGGGTTAAAGCTGGCTACTGGTACGCTTACGGTGAATTTCCCGTACAGGACATAGATTCTGCGTTGTTCACTCATCTTTCGTGCGCTTTCCCTGAAGTAAACCCTTCAACATATCAGCTCTTTATCCCCTCTGCCTCTGAACAAGACTTCTCAACCTTTACAAGTATCGTCAAGCGTAAAAACCCATCTGTTAAAACGCTGTTGTCCGTCTGGAATGGGATATCTGAAACGGGAAAATCCATAACTGGTGAAAAGGTAAACGACTCGGTATTATCTTCAATGATCTCAGAATCTTCTAAAAGGAAGTCCTTCATTGATTCCTCAATGAAAACAGCTAGGCGCTATGGTTTTCATGGAATAGACTTGAGCTGGCCATAAACAGATCAAAGGACCACATCATAACTTTCTCAAATCAATCTTACAGAAATCAAACAAAGTACGTACTGAAAAGTTTAACAATTTTGATGACAGACTCTAATTTAGTTTAGCATATTATTTTTTTTTCGCCTTTCAAAAAAAATAAAATATATGCTAAACTAAATTGACAGCTCAAGAGGGAGAACTTCAAGAAAACAAGCAGCGGTTGTTGCTTAAAATCATCCTTCCAGTTTCTCTAGTTGTTATCCTGACAGCTGCTATCCTGCATTGCTGGAGACGAAGAAAGGTCAAATCCGAAGGTAACTGCCTTCAACCATTGAGGATAGGAATTGAAACAAAAATTTAAATTGATATCAAGGCATGAAAGGAAACACTTTTTTGGTTTTACCTTGCAATTCTTTTTACAGAAGAAATGGCTTTAAGAGGCATTCCTAGCCCAAGAATCACTACAACAGCTGCTGAAAATTTTCCCCGTGGTGGTCCTTATTTGCAAGTGTTCAGGTTTGCCAACATCAAAGCGGCTACAAATAATTTTTCAAGTGCAAACAAGCTTGGAGAAGGCGGATTCGGTCCTATTTACAAGGTACTGTATGTATGAACTACTTCTGAAGGTGTTGAGATATGTAGCACATGATTAGGAGGAGCATGACATGTACTTTAAACCAGACTAAAAACTACAACTTCCCCCGGACTGTTGGAGGGCGAATTTTGCATTTTGCATGTAGAAGAGCTCACACAATTGTATTAGCTTTGTTAAGTGGTTGGAGTTCTATATTTATTTAATGCATTTTCGTTCAGCAGTAAAGCTAGCTAGGTGGCAGACATTGCAAATTTATGAGTATCCCTTTTCAACTTTGATAGGGTACACTACCAGGAGGCCAAGAAATAGCAGTAAAGAGACTTTCTGCATCTTCTTCTCAAGGGCTCGAGGAGTTTCAAAATGAGGTTACGTTGACGGCAAGACTTCAACATGTAAATTTAGTAAGAGTCTTGGGATATTGCACAGAGAAGGAGAAAAAGATGCTGATATACAAGTACATGCCGAATAAAAGCTTAGATCTCTACCTCTTTGGTATGCTAAGTTCTTTTCATGACTTCTATTACAGTTTTTTCAAGCACATTTTGGACATAAATTTTATATCTAATGATATGATCAATGATGTTTTTATGACGTAAATGAAACTCAGCATTGCATACCAGATGAACAAGCAATCATAAATGAGGACAAACAGAAAACAGAACAAATTAAGAAGATAAAACAGCAAGAGGTATACAGGCTTAATCAAGCCTGATATTCATTAACTTGGAAATACATACATCATACAAGACTTAAAAGCAAAGTTTAACCATAACTTGTACACTGCAATACATTATAAGAGGCTAAACATCAGGTCAGCCGTACATTAGGTGCATTTGACATAAGGCATGACAGTAAGTAACTGTCACATTACAAAACAGTGAAGCATGGACTCATGTCTGCTGTCTTGGCTTGAAAAAGTTCTTCAATGCAAGTCTTAATTCAACATTCCTTTTTAAGACTTGCTTTGCAGACCCCAAGCATAGCTCTCAGTTTTCAAATCTTGCTTGGCAGAGCTTTGGTGAATATGTCAGCTAACTACATATCAGAATTGAAGTGGTTGAATTCAACCTCTCTATTCTTCTCTGTTTCTCAAATGGCATGATACCTTACACTTATATGTTTTGCTCTTCCATGATTCACTGGGTTCTTCGCAAGGGCAATTGCTGACCTGTTGTGTATAAACACTTCAGCAGCTTTCTTTTGATTAAATTTTAAATCACAAAGTAGTTTCCTAAACTGCCTATTTTTGGCAGCTGTAGCAGGAATGTATTCTGTTTCTACGGTAGATTTAGGCATAACCTCTTACTTTCTTGAATTCGAACTGAATATAGCACTTCCTAGATGAAAAGCATAACTAGATGTGCTTTTGGAGTCTCCAACACTCCCTGCTTCATCACTGTCACTATAATCAGTGAGTTTGACAGTATCAACATGCTTGAAGTGCAAACCAAAGTCCAGTGTCCCTTTAAAGTATCTCAGAATTCTTTTGGTTGCTATAAAGTGCAGCACAGTAGGACTTTGCATGAACCTCGACAGATAACTAAAAGGAAACAACATATCAGGTTTTGAACCACATATGTAAAGAAAGCAACCAATAAGGCTTCTATGTAGTGATGGTTCTGATAAGTTAGAGGAGCTGGGGGCTGTAAGCTTTTCATTCACTACCATGGGAAAACAAATTGGTTTGCATAGATCCATATTAAACCTCTTAAAGACCTCAGTGATATACCTCTTCTAAGACAAGAAAGTACCACTAACACACTAATCTAACTGAAATCTCAAGAAGAACTACCAAAGCAACTAGTAGTCTAATTGTCTCAAATCTTGCAACTAGTGCAAAGGTCTCACCAAAGTCAACTATCACATTATATACTACAATATACTATCAGAGGCTAAACATCAGTTCAGCCGTACATTAGGTGCATCTAATAGAAGGCATGAGAATAATTAACTATCACATTACAAAATAGTGAAGCATGGACTCATGTCTGCTGTCTTGGCTTGAAAATTTTCAACGCAAGTCTTAATTCAACAATCAAAAGTGGTTCTTTCTTTTCCTCAGTTGGCTTTTGGGATCTAAACTTTCCAACTGAGTTACTAAAATTTTTTGCAGACCCTATGCGGAGGAATATGCTGGATTGGGAAAAGCGTGTGCATATCATAGACGGGGTCACTCAAGGGCTTTTATATCTACAAGAATATGCAAATATTACAGTGATTCATCGGGATCTAAAAGCTAGTAACATACTACTGGATGATGTGATGAACCCCAAGATATCAGATTTTGGGATGGCTAGACTTTTCAGAAAAGATGCATATGAAGCAAACACTGACAGAATTGTTGGAACATAGTAAGTGAATTTGGAAACAGAGTTTGCTCTTTTTTGATGCGCTCACTTGTTTAGCGTTTTAATCAACACATCAATGCAGCGGCTATGTTCCTCCTGAATTTGTTACAAAAGATATCTACACCATGAAGTATGATGTTTACAGCTTCGGAGTTCTACTTTTGCAAATCATTAGTGGCAAGAGGAATACATGTTATTACGGTCCGCATGAGAACTTAAACCTTCTTGAATATGTAAGTTTCATCAAAACATTGTATAAGGGCCTATGGGATTCAAAGATTACAACCATTTTGGCCATGATTCCCATGAATTCATTGGTTTGATGCAGGCGTATGACTTGTGGAATGATGAGAGAGGCACAGAGTTTATTGATCCATCACTGGATGATTCATCTTCACCTTGTAAAATCATGAGATGCATGCAAATCGCGTTGCTCTGTGTCCAAGAAAATTCAGGGGACAGACCATCCATGTTAGAAGTGTTCACCATGCTCAAAAATGATTCCATGGCGGCTTCGTCTCATAAAAGGCCAGCTTTCTCTGTGAAAGCAGATAAAAATACAGGGAGCACATCCGCATCGCAACAAGAAATATGCTCATTCAATGATCCACAAATTTCCGAATTGGAACCCCAGTGAGGGTGAAAGTCTTTTTGAAGATGTCATAGCCATAAATTTCCTCTGAAATGTATTTTCTGGCAACTAGTTATAATTTTTTAGTTACAATAGTTGAAAATTTTTATTACCCAAAGAAGCAAGCATAAAACCCAAGTGGTAGTTCTATCTCATTATGTTCGGGGAAAATTTGGGCTGCCGGTAGATGGGCATCTAGGCCCAGTTGACATTGGGGACTCTTAAGCAGAATAGGCCTATTTTTGTGACACGTGACACACTCACACACATTGCACAGAGGCTGCTACATGAATTTAACCCAAGATCAAGTGGCCTTTTCGTATACGAAAGGTTGTGTTGTGGTGATTAATTTGAAGCTGAAAAGGACAACGAAAATTAATTAAGTTAAATTTTCTCTGCGTGAAGGAGGGCTGCTGCCCCTTTGCTTCAGTAGTCCACTTTTAACGTAATCGTGTCAAATCAAAAGACGTAATGACTGCCAAAAATTGTTTTAAGACTGATCAGCCTGAGGGAAGGGACGGGAAAGCAACCGTCTGAGAAAAGGATGGTTTGATTGTTTAGACTTCTAGCGAGGATTTAAGGGAAGGAAAGCTAGGAGTTCCCGAATTAAGGGAACAGTTTTAAACCGGAGAACAAAGGCGAACTAGACAAATAGGCTTTCGACCAAGTCAAAACCAATCACAGGTTGATGGAAAATCTACGAAACACCCAGCGTCAGAACCACTTACCAACTCTCAGGTTTATTTTAAGCAAACAGTAGCAGTCATTTACGTGGGTCGTGTCTTTTCTGATTTGTGTTCCTGTCTCTTTATGCAAGTGTCCATCAACAAAGACACTCCTGAAACGTTAAAGAGAGAGTTTATTAGTCAAGCTTGTGACTCCAATGACAAAAGCCCAAATCTTGCCGCTGCATGGAAGAAGTTGATAGTTTTTTGGTAACTTCTTCAAAATCTTGCCCTGAACCTCTTCATTACTACCCAACCGGGAAGTCTTAGTCACAGCACATTAACTTTGGTTCGGTTCTTTCTCCTTAGTCCATATATTGATCTTTCCTGATTTTTAAAACCCCAATGTTATAAAACATTGAAGTCATAAAGAAAGTAGGTTTTTTATTATCCTCCAGGACAGAAGCAACCAATAGCGTCCTTTAATTGCTGGCTTTCTTTTGGCAAGATGACAAGATTTTGAGATGATATGCTGATCAAGGCATAGCATCTTAAAATCATGTGCTCTTTTGTTCTCCAGGGAACCTATTCCTGGTTTCTGATAATGAAATTCACTTCATTTAAAAAAAAAAAAAAGGGTGTGCTTTAATCTACCCTGAAGTACTTCCCATTCCCACTCTGGAACCGTTGCGTAACCGAGGAGTTACTGTCAACACGTGATGTACTGAAGATGAGAAATAATAGTCGTTGGTAGGCATCAATCCCCGGTAAATATCCGCAATCCACAATGTTTTGATATTGTAAAGCTTAGTTTAGAATTGTGGTACTTTTCATATCATATATGTTTTGTTCGCTGGTGTTATGTATGTTCACACCAGTTATACTCTAATTATAATACGAACAGTTTACAGTACTCTTCCTATTCTGGGCAGATTGTTAATAAAAATACCTTACTCGCTGAGATAAAAAAAATATCCGCAGTCCAATTTCCATGGCGTCCCAAACAATCTTCATCCTTCTTGTCATCTTCCTTTCTTCTCAATTATGGCACTTCTCAGAAGCACAAACTTGGGTTAAAGCTGGCTACTGGTATGCTAATGGTGAATTTCCCATACAAGACATAGATTCTGCGTTGTTTACTCACCTTTCATGTGCTTTTGCTGAAGTGAACCCTTCAACTTATCAGCTGTTTATCCCCTCTGCCTCTGAACAATACTTCTCAAACTTTACAAGTATCGTCAAGCGTAAAAACCCGTCTGTTAAAGCGTTGTTGTCCGTCTGGAATGGGATATCTGCAACAGGAAAATCCATAACTGGTGAAAAGGTAAACGACTCGGTATTATCTTCAATGATCTCAGAATCTTCTAAAAGGAAATCTTTCGTTGATTCCTCAATAAAAACAGCTAGGCGTTATGGTTTTCATGGAATAGACTTGTTCTGGCTTTGGCCTAACAGCACAGACTTGGCCAATATTGGTGTTTTATTAGATGAGTGGCGAGCTGCCATAAATTCTGAGCCAAGAAAACCAAGCGAGTCACAATTGATCTTAACAATAGCTGTTCGTTACTTGCCAGAAATTGAAATGGTAAGTTATCCAATCGACTCCATGAGTAGAAATGTTGATTGGGCGCATGTTGTGGCATATGACTACCATTTGCCTTCAAGGGAGAATTTCACAGGCGTCCATGCTGCTTTGTATAATCCATCAAGTCATGCTAATACAGATTTTGGCATCAGAGAATGGTTAAACAAAGGATTTCCACCAAGCAAGCTGGTTTTAGGTTTGCCTTACCATGGATGGGCATGGAAATTGGTGAGCCCCCAAGATAATGCTGTTGGGGCACATGCTTCAGGTCCAGCCATCACCATTGATGGTTCTATGGGCTACAAATCTATCAAATCATATATTCGAGATTATGGTTATGGAGCTACTTCTGTATACAATGCAACTTATGTAGTGAACTTGTTCACCTCTCCAACAATTTGGATCAATTTTGATGGTATAGAGACTGTCAAAACAAAAATTGCCTATGCAAAGGAGAAAAGGCTTATTGGTTACAATGCGTTTCAGCTTTCCAATGATGATAATTGGGCGCTATCACGGGCAGGTAGGTACTAAATTTCTTATTAATGTTATCAGGCATATGACGGTTTCAGTTTGGCACCCCTGTCTAATCCCTTAAGACATGAGGCTGACTCAAATGCTGTAAGATTCTGGTCTTAAGAAGAGTACAACATCTGGAGAGAACAAATCATTTTTATGAACTAAATTAGACCAGCAGGAATTTCATTCCTCAGATTGCTTTCAATCATCTCAGAAGATTTTGTGCTTCACTCGGTATTAAGAACTCTGCATCAAACAGAGAGCTAGGACATGGTTTATGTCATTTGCTTGCTATGTGTAGCTTAAGATCTTTCTGAACTTTCTCAAATCAATCTTACAGAAATCAAACAAAGTAGGTACCGAAAAGTTTAACAATTTTGATGGCAGACTCTAATTAATATGCTAAACTACATTGACAGCTCAAGAGGGAGAACTTCAAGAAAACAAGCAGCGGTTGTTGCTTAAAATCATCCTTCCAGTTTCTCTAGTTGTTGTCCTGGCAGCTGCTATCCTGTATTACTTGAGACGAAGAATGGTCAAATCCGAAGGTAACTGCCTTCAACCATTGAGGATAGGAATTGAAACAAAAATTTAAATTGATATCAAGGCATGAAAGGAACCATTCTTCTGGTTTTTCCTTGCAATTCTTTTACAGAGGAAATGGTTTTAAGAGGCATTCCTGGCCTAAGAATCTCTACATCAGCTGCTGAAAATTTTGCCAGTGATGCTCCTCATTTGCAAGTGTTTAGGTTTGCCAACATCAAAGGGGCTACAAATAATTTTTCAAGTGCAAACAAGCTTGGAGAAGGCGGATTCGGTCCCGTTTACAAGGTACTGTATGTGTGAACTACTTCTGAAGGTGTTGAGATAGATAGCACATGAAAAGATAGAGCAGGACATGTAATTCAAACCAGAATAAAAACTACAACCTCCACTGACTGTTGAAGGGCGAATTTTGCATTCTGCATGTAGAAAAGCACACATAATTCTATTGGCTTTGTTAGGTGGTTGGAGTTTTATATCTATTTAATGCACTTTCTTTCGACAGTAAAGCTAGCTAGGTAGCAGACAATGCAAATTTATGAGTATCCCTTTTGAACTTTTATAGGGTAAACTTCCAAGAGGCCAAGAAATAGCAGTAAAGAGACTTTCTGCATCTTCTTCTCAAGGACTTGAGGAGTTCCAAAATGAGGTTACCTTGACGGCGAGACTTCAACATGTAAATCTAGTAAGAGTCTTGGGATATTGCACTGAGAAAGAGGAAAAGATGCTGATATACGAGTACATGCCAAATAAAAGCTTAGATCTATACCTCTTTGGTACGCTAAGTTAATTTTATGTCTTCTATTACAGTTTAAAGCACATTATGGACCCGAAATGGCTTTTTCTTTTCCTCTGTTGTCTTTTTGGGTTCTAAAATTTTCAACTGAGCTGCTAAAATTTTGTGCAGACCCTATCAGGAGGAGTAGGCTGGATTGGAAAAAGCGTGTGCATATCATAGAAGGGGTCACTCAAGGGCTCTTGTATCTGCAAGAATATGCAAATATTACAGTGATTCATCGGGATCTAAAAGCTAGTAACATATTACTGGATGATGAGATGAACCCCAAGATATCAGATTTTGGGATGGCTAGACTTTTCAGAAAAGATGCATATGAAGCAAACACAAGCAGAATTGTTGGAACATAGTAAGTGAACTTGGAAACAGAATTTGCTCCTTTTTGATGTATGCTCACTTGCTTAGCGTTTTAATCAACACATCAATGCAGCGGCTATGTTCCTCCTGAATATGTAACAAAAGGTACCTACTCCATGAAGTATGATGTTTACAGCTTCGGAGTTCTACTTCTGCAAATCATAAGTGGCAAGAGGAATACATGTTATTACGGCCCCCATGAGAACTTAAACCTTCTTGAATTTGTAAGTTTTATCAAACCAATGTTTTGAGATATTGTATAAGGGGCCTAAGGGGTTCAAAGATCACAACCATTTTGGCCATGATTCCCTTGAATTCATTGGTTTGATGCAGGCGTATGACTTGTGGAATGATGAGAGGGGCACAGAATTTATTGATCCATCACTGGATGATTCATCGTCACCTTGTAAAATCATGAGATGCATGCAAATCGCGTTGCTCTGTGTCCAAGAAAATCCAGGGGACAGACCATCCATGTTAGAAGTGTTCACCATGCTCAAAAATGATTCCATGCCGACTACCAGTCCTAGAAGGCCAGCTTTCTCCGTTAAAGCAGATAAAAATACAGGGAGCACATCCACATCGAAGCAAGAAATATACTCCTTCAATGATCCACAAATTTCCGAACTGGAACCCCGATGAGAGTGCAGGTTTTTTGCAAGCTATCTTAGTCATAAATTTCCTTAACAAGTTATAATTTTTTAGATATTAAGTCTTAAGTTCTTATTTGATTAGGATTATTATTTGTGTATAACATTAAGTAGTTGTATGGTTTTAAATTTCTTATTCCATATAGAATCTTAATCACGTTCTATTTTGAACTTTTATATTATAAAAGTGAAAGTTTTAGAATTGAAAATAATGTTTTAAGAGCTTTAAAGAAAGCACTTTATAACTCTGTTTTTTACTCTATATGCAAGGGCGGCTCCATAAGTTCAAAGGCCTAAAACGAAATATTCAAATGAGGTTTTTTTTATTGAAATTAAAAAAAAATTATTAAAATTTTATTCTTCTAGCTTTTTCAGATGTAAAATTTTTAATTAAATTTTTATAATCAAGTTCTTCTAATATTTCTTTTTCAATTGATAATATAGCCAATCCATTTAATTTTTCTTGAGACATTATTGATCTTAAATAAGAATTTATTAATTTTAGTTTTAAAAAACTTTTTTCTCCTGAAGCAATACTTACTGAAATTATTAACATTATTCTAAAAGTAATATATGCATTTGAAAAAGAATCGAGTCTTCTTATATGATTAAGTATGTCAATTGAATTGTTTTCTTCCTGTATAATTTCTTTTAAAATTTTCAACTCTGAAAATAAATCTAAACCATCAATATCAGAATAGTTGTTATATTTTAAAGAACATTTAAGATTAAGACAATATTCTTTCAAACTATTACCATCTAATGACTTCAACTTTTTACCGATAAATAAAAAACCAAAAATATTTTCATATATCTTAATTTGTTCAAATCTACTTTGAAGTGAAAAAATTACTTGATCTACTATATACAAGAAGTAATCAATTCTAAATGATTCTTCAAGAGATCTAGTTACTTCATTATCAACATTCTCATCAAATTGTTTTTTCCTACGAATAATACGTGTATCACGAAATTCAGGTTCTATGTTCATTTCAGATGCAATTTCTTTAGAGAAAATCATAGCAGATGCAAATCCATTTTTTTTATATATTTCAAAAAAGAAAGAAAACCTTTTAATTGTTCTATAGCAACATCAATACACATATCTTTTGATTGCAAATTTTTGCTAACAGAGTTAGCAGCAAACAATATATCATACCAAATAGTCATGCCTAATAAAAACTCAAAATTTTCAAGCTCATATGTTGCTAAGCAATTAGCTTCACTTTTAGTTTTAGGATTTTCATCAACTTCTACTAATTTCAATAAAGCATCTCTTATTTGTAAAGCTTGGAATCTTATTGCTTTAACACTTTCAACACTGTAGACACTAAAAAAATAAATAAAATATATAAATAATTAAAAAAAATGAATGATGAGTTCTGGCAGGGTAGTGGAGCGTGCCCCCTGCTAGTACCCAAACACCTCCCTCACCCTGCCAGACGCGAAAAATTCGCGTCTGGTAAGGTAGTGGAGCATGCCCCTTCCAGAGCCCAGGAACCGGGTATAAAGGGGAGGGGGCACTGTAGCAATCGGGGGATACAACCGAGAAGCCAAAGAGAAAGCCAAAAATTTGCCAAAAAAATATATACCCTATATTCACTAGCAACCGAAAATATCCACAACAAAAAAAATCAAATAAAAAAAAATGAAAAAGGATCTTATTGTTGCCGGCCAAAGGAGGGAGTGATTGAGAGAGTTTTGGGGGCTCGAGTTTGACCTGGCATGAGAGGATTTGCGTCAGCAGGAGAGGAAGCTCGACCTTCGCGCTACCAAATTCGGCGCAATGAAGAGAGGGGAGACACCCGATCGGCGGTAGAGAGTAAGCCCAACCGTCGCGCCACCAGATCCAACGTAGGGAAGAGAGGGGAGATACCCGATCGATAGTAGAGAGGAAGCCCGACGGTCGCGCCACCAGATCCGGCGCAAGGAAGAGAGGGAGCTGTCGGTTGGGGGAGAATCGATCGTTGGAGAGTGACGCTGTCGGTTTGGGAGATAGCTGACCATTTGGTTGACCGGCGGTTTGTAGAGAGAAGAGAGAAAGTAAGGACTTTAGAGAGAGAAATTGAAGAAAGAAAATGGGAAGAAAGGAAGAAAATGAAGTTTAAATAGCTAAGAACTAGAGCTTTGAAATGGCGCCATTTTGCGGGTGGAGTGTGGGGGTTGGTCAGACCTTTGGGAGTGGGTCGACTGTTTTGGGCCGCTTTTAGCCCCGTAAAAGGTAAATCTCTGGCCTATTCTTCGTGATTTTGCTGGGCCCAATGTTAGGAATTGATTTATTTAGATTAGTAATATATGCATATGAGAGGAGTGTATATTTTGGTTTAGAATATTTTTTAGAAAAACATAAATATAGGAAAGGATGAAATGTGGAATATATTTATGAGATATATAGTCATGTAAATTTATTTAGAATAATAGGAATGATAATAAATTAGGAAGAATTAGAATTAAAATGTGATAAAATAAAATATGAAAATATCAAATTAGTTGAAAAAGATAGCTTTATATAAAATGGAAAAGGATACAAATGAAGAGAGAATGAAAAAATGATAAGATAAAGAACTATTTAATATAAATAAGATAATTGCTTAATTTGATACCGATGATGGGATGATCGGTCGAGACGCGAGAAGTCGCAATCCCGGGCCCATATTCCCTAGGTTTGGAATCTGAATTAAGGCTCCACCAGTACGATGGGAGAGCCTCGATTTCAAGATCCTGAAAATTTTAATAAATAAAGAATTTGACTATACAAAAATTATTCAATAAAAATAATAAATACATAAAGATAATAAAAAATGATAAAAATAATATTAATAGTTCGAATATATAATGAATAATCAATTTGTGAAAATGCAATATACATGACATTAAATAAATAGAAACATAACATTAAAAAATAAATAATAAAAAAAATTAAAACAATAACTAATTTAAAATTAAGCATTAAATCTCAAGTGGCATAAACTATGAATTAATAAATATTATAAAAAATATGAAGACAAAGATAAAAAATGATTAAATATAAATATATAAAATAAGATTTTAGGCACTAGGTTTGAATAAAAGTTTGCCTATGAAAAAATATAATAATAATAATAAATACAAAAATATAAAAAAAATAATAAGATAAAAAAGAATGAAAATAAAAATAAGTTTTTCAGTTCATTAAAAATAACATAAAATCATAAATAATTTATTTAATTATGAAAGGAAAATATAGGAGAAGTTCAAAATTAAATTATGAAATATAAAAAATAATAATAATAATAAGGAATAGAATAGAAAAACATGATAATATAAAAAAATAATAAAATAAAATGAAAATAACAATTAAACAATAATAAATCTAAAAAATAGATAATTGCATTAGCATAACATATATATATTGCATCATGCATACCATTGCATATAAATATTTTTGTTTTCGAGTTTAAGCCCCGATGATGGGATCTTCGAGGATATTGCGAAAGCGAGTATCTCTCGAAAAGTTTTCTAGGTAAAAAGATGTCCTTGGGTCTCACAAATATAATGGGAGGGCTCGAGAAACATCTTTAATAAAAGGTTTTTGCCCGAATTAGGTTCATTATGCACGAAAATATTATTTTAAAAAAAAATGTACGATGACTCCGATGATGGGAATTATTCATCGAATTTGCAAACACGAGTTTCTCGGATAATTCCCTAGGTGAGAGAATACTCCGAGTCCTACTAGTATGATGGGCGGATTTGGGAAAATATCCTCGATAAAAAGGTTATTCGTCCGGCATTTTTATCTCACGTCATGCATTTCATCTTGCCACCCATTTGCATTCCATTTTAGGTTTAATAGGAGATAAAATAAGAGAATAATAACTAAAAAAATATAGTGAAATTAAAAATTAAAGCTCAATAGGATAATCTAAAAATGGTACCGTTCATGGAACGGGCGTCCCGGGGGTTCTAATCCTTTCCCGAGCGTAACCGTACTCCCGAGCATAGATCTAGAAAATCGTAGACCAGTTGAAGGTTCTTTTTGGTGGGCTTAAAATTAATTTAAGGCTTCATCGATTAGAATTGAGTCAATAGGTGGCCAATCGCACCTAATAAAAAATATTGGTGGAGACTCCTAGTTTAATTTTTTAGTGAGTTTTCACATCGCGTCTAGCGGTCTGGTTCCTGTACCCGCACGTTACGACAAACATGACTTTCTTAACGTGTTTGTGACAATGATTTAAGAGTTAGACTAGGTATATTGTCTTGTAAAATTTTCCATCGTTTGGTAGAAGAAGAAAATAGTGAATATATTTGTTGTACCACTCCAAAAAATGATGTAGCTTTAGTCCAAGAATTTGCCATGTCACAAAGTACTAAATTTAGATTGTAACAACCACATGGTGTATAAAAGGATTTAGTATTTAAGTCTAAAATTCTTTTTTGCACTCCTTATTGTTTTCCCTTCATATTAGATCCATTATCATATCCCTGTCCTCTTAAATTATTAATATCAAGCCCAATATTTTTTATTTCATCCACAATGGCATCAAAAAGACTTTTTTCAGTTGTATCATCTACTTTTAAAAATTCAAAAAAATACTCCATAACTTTAATTGGACTTGATGAAATATTAACACATCGTAATATAAAAGACATTTGCTCTTGATGACTTACATCTGGAGTGTAATCAAGTATTATTGAAAAATATTTTGCTTCTATGAGGTTTTTAATAATTTTATTTCTAATTTCACTTGCTAACAAATTTATCAATTCATTTTGTACTTTATGTCCAAGGTAATGAGTATGAATTTTATTGTCTTTAATGCGTCAAATATATTCTTGCATCACTGGATCAAATTCTGCAATCATTTCAATTAGGCTTAAAAAATTTTCATTATTTTCTTGATATATCTTTTCATTTTTCCCATAAAAAGCCAAAGTATTTTTACCAAGAGTTTTTATTACAACAAGAATTCTTGTTAATACTTTTTTCCAATATTCTTCATCTCTTGTTATTTGTTCTTGAACACTTTCATCAATTGTTTTATTTTTCAATAATCTCATTTCTAAATCAATCCAAGAACTCATATTAGTAATATGCTCATTACTCATTTCATGACTCTTAAGCTTAGCACTAAGGTTTCTCCAATCTTTGGTGCCTACATTTGCTAATTTACTTATACTAGAAGCCAAATTAAACAATTTACAAAAAAAAACAAAATACTCTAGCTAAGTCTTTCGAATAAACTAGCCATCTTCTTTCATGTGTCTCCCCATTTGCCAACTTTTGAATATAATATGTAACAAAAAAATGTCTTGAAAATTCATCTTTGGGAAAATCTAAATCATTAACTTTAATTGGACCTTTTTCTACTAATAAATCTCTTAAATTTGTATCAATATTTTGTCCATTGACTTGGATCATAAATATTTTTAGGAATGCAATCATTTAAATTAATAGGTTGATCCTCTTCATCATAATTTCTATGATCATTTTGAATCTCTTCATGATTTCTATGATCATTTTGAATCTCTTCATTAACATCTTGTTCTAGGATTTAATCATCATCTAACTCTCTAAGATTATTAACTTGTTCGTTTAAGGGACATTTATTAATAATTTTTTATTCATTATTTTTATTACTTGTAAAAAATTTATCAAGAGCTCCTTTTTGAGATTGTATTAAACTTTCAATTCTTCTTTTTTTTTTAAGCTTTGAATAACCATATTCATATTTTCGATTTGACATGAGGTACAAAAATATTTAACTATTATAATTATCTTATATTTTTTTAATGGCTAATATAAAATCAACAATCAAAATTTTTAATTCAAATAAATCAACTATAACATAAAATAAAAATAATATAACAATATAATATAAACTCTAAATTAAAGTAAAAAAATCTATAAAGATTAGAAGAATAGTACCTAATTATTGAATGCTTATTACAAACCACAAATGAGGCTCACAACTTTATGAAGATAATAAAAAAACAGACTTCTTGTGTATTCTTTAGAGAAAAATTAAAGCAAATAAGAAATAAAGATTTCAAAAGTAGATATTATACATTGAAAAAATAATAATTAGTTTTATACATAGGAAAAAAATAGCTATTAAAAATCATTAAATGCATTGATTGAAAATGAGAGAAATAAGTGAGAAAAAACTAGTTGTTGGAGATGATTAAATACATATGACTGTTAGTTTGTTGGAGATATAAGAATATAGTTGAGAATTAATAGCATTTTAAAAATAAAAAAATAATAAAAATTTGAGATTTATTAGGCACGTAATTTAAAAAGTGAAAGAATAAATAATTTTATTAATTATTTTTTACTTTTATATATTTTTTAATTTATATATATTTTTAATATAATTAATTATATTATAATTATTATAAAATTATAAATTTTTCCTAAAATTGGGGCCTCCCTAAATTGAGGGCCTAAAGTCCCTACTTGGGTGGCTTCACCCAAGGGCCGGCACTGTTTATATGGAGTTTGAGTATTTTGAATGAGTGTTCTTGAAAGGTTATTGAGAAAGAATATACAAGGAATTTTGAGTTGATTTGGAGAACATAGAGGTCAATTTATTATTCTTTAATTTATTAATAATAAAAGAACAGTTTCATTCCATAAACGTAAGTAAGAGGTTGAATCATGTAAATTCTTATATTTTTTTATTTGCTTGATTTTTTTGTATTTTATCTTTGTTATTTTTTGGGTAATTTTCATAACATTAGATAATTAAAAAATTTTATTACCCAAAGAGGCAAACAAACCCTGCTACAAAGAAACAATAATATACTGCAGCAGTGTACAGGAAAAAAGCCCAAAGAGTACAGAACAGAAACAATATCTCTTCCATTTAATTACTGTCTTTAATTGAATTCTATCATCTACCAAAGTAGGTGTAGCACATGCTATTGATCTTTATAAAATAATACAAAAACTATCCATAAAATAGTTGAACTTTCAAGGACAAAAGTAGGATGAGTCCAGTTCCGGTAAGGCTATAGAAGAGCAGTTCTGATTTTCCACAAAGTTGGTCATGGCTGGTTTTGCCCATTGTAAATTGGCTAAAGACAACTTCACAGAACTACTCATCATGGACTAATCCATGGCTTTAATCACTCTAGACTATTTCGGATTTTGCTTTGAAAGGAAAGAAAAGATGCTACTTAAATCGATACATGCCTTTGGATTTCGAATTTTTTGTCAACAAACAATTATATTTCCAAATCATATAGTTGAATATAGGCTACAATACATCATGTCAGATGATAACCAAATTACAAAAGTATTAGGTTGAAAATTTTGGGTTGACAAAATTTATTAGGTTGAAAATTTTTAGAGTGATAAACATGGGTTGACAAAAGTGTTAGGTTGAAAAGTTTGGACTGCTAGATGGCCATCTAGGCGCAATCCACTCAAGGATTAATTCAAAGTTTTTTTTTTTTGAAAATTAAATTTTATTAAGTTAAAAACTAAAATGTCATATGAGCCTGTTTGGCCTTGACTTTTTTTTTTTAATTTAAAAGTTATTATGAAGCTCTTATCAAAAATAATAGATTTTAAAATTAAGCTAAAATTAATTGATAAATTTCTTTTTATAAGTTCTTTTTAATAAGTTATAATTTTTGTTAAAATTATCATAGAATGTATTTTTTTGAGAGGGTAATAGTATAATTATTTTTAACAAATGAGGATATTTTTGAAACAAAAATAAAAATTCTCTTGTATTTTTAAAAATAGAGAAGAAAAAGCTCCTCCTTGGAGCTTTTTTTTAAGCTCTTTTTTTAAAAATTTTGTTTTTAAAAAAAAATTACTTTTCTTTAAGACTTTCTTAAAAGATTATGTTTGGTCTGACTTTTACTTTTAAAAGATAAATAAGTTAAAAAAAAGTTAAGCCAAACATGCACCAAGTCTAAAACCTTAACTGTTAGAAGACTTGACTTCTCTTAGCATAGAAAGCCACATTTGGAGAGGGTATTGCCCTTGTACAATTAGCAAAAGAATGTTGTGCAAAATACCTTTGGCAGCAAACATAAAAGAAATGAGGAAAGGAGCTCCTAAATAACAGGCTACAATGATCATAAAAAGGTTATGATAATCCTAATCTTAACAAGAAAAACATGTAGGTGAAATCTGATAATAAAAAAATCTTAATTCAAGGTATTTACTTAATTTCATTTAAAAGATAATTAAAATTTAATTTATTATTATTTTATGTTATATGATATTTACGTCACATATTGATATATCATAATAAATGATGATGAAATATATTTATGTGATATAATTATAAAAAATGAGAAAAAAATATCAAATCTTGAAAAATCAAAGGGTAGCCATCATATTAAGAGTTTGAGAATGAAATACACTTGCATTTGGTAAATGATTGAAAGAGATTCGGAAGTCCATTGGGTTGATATTAATTAAGACTTTACAAAAGCAGTAATAAGAGCCAAGGTGCTAGACTGTGACTTCCACTTGTCCCTTCACTTTCTCATATGCATGCCCTCTCCCACTACCAAAGGAGAGTGCGAGACAAGCACATAAGCCCACTATATGTAAGGCTCAAACACCACCATCTATATTATGAGTATAAAAACTTTGCTCTCCTATTTTATATTTAGTGTTGTTTTGAACAGTTACCCAATGCACTCAATTTTAACCTTGATTCCAATCGGAATTGGACAACCCTTTTATCATTTTCTAATCAATGTTTGAATAGAATAGGTCAATTTTTCTGGAGACGCCCACCCAACCCACCAATATATGAAATGTCTAATCCCACATTTCTTATCTGGAGGTATCATATGAAAAACGTTAGAATTGTAAGAAATATAAGTGAAAATTACCCGAATAAATGTCAACGGCAGCCAAAATATATGCGATTTTAACTTCCCTATAATCTAGAAATTATGTTTAATGCATAAAGGCAAGGATCCAAAACTATAAACAAAGAAGTGTCCAAAGTTTCTTCTGGCCAGACTATTAGCCAGATGATTGCTATATATGTGTCTCTTCTGGACTCTTTGATGAAAATCATTAGTGATAAGCCTTCATTGCAATAATGGCAGGCCTCATCAAGACATATATTCAGCTCTTTTCGATTCTTATTGTTTTCTTAATTGTGCCTACAAGAGTTGTCATGGCGTTGCCACTGGCTGTCAAAGCAGCTTATTGGCCTTCATGGACGACGACTTTCCCACCATCGGCCATAGATACATCCTTGTTTACTCATATTTACTATGCTTTTCTCATGCCAAGCAACATCACCTATACATTCGAAATCCCAAGTTCAACAGCTCATCTGCTGTCAAATTTTACTACCACCCTCGATCACAAAAAGCCGCTGGTTAAAACCCTTTTCTCTATTGGTGGCGGAGGTGCTGATCCTCTTGTCTTCTCTCGCATGGCTTCTGAGGCAAAGACACGTAAAGCTTTTATAAATTCAGCCATAGAGGTGGCACGAAAGTTTGGTTTTGACGGGATGGACCTCGACTGGGAGTTCCCTAAAAACCCAAAAGATATGCAAGACTTGGGCGTTTTGTTTACGGAATGGCGGCAAGCAATCAACTATGAAGCTAAGGCCAGCCACCGAGCTCCTCTGCTTCTCACGGCGGCGGTGTACTTCTCCGTAGACTTTTTCTTGGATGAAGTCTACCGAAAATACCCAGTGGGCTCCATCAATCAAAATCTGGATTGGGTTAGTGCAATGTGTTTCGATTATCATGGAGGATGGAACACTTCAAAGACAGGCGCTCATGCTGCGCTTTATGACCCAAACAGTAATGTGAGTACAAGTTATGGCCTTAGGTCATGGATCAAAGCTGGGGTGCCTAGGAGCAAGATGGTTATGGGCCTGCCCCTTTATGGTAGGACTTGGCAGCTCAAGGACCCAAATTCACATGGGATTGGATCGGCCGCAGTTGCAGTCGGTCCAGGAGACAGTGGGGTGTTGACGTTTGTCCAGGTGGAGGAGTTCAACAAGAAGAATGGTGCCAATGTAATACATGACAGGGAAACCGTATCCACATATTCTTACGTTGGGTCAACCTGGATTGGGTATGATGATGCTTTATCAACAACGTTGAAGATTGGGTTTGCTCAGGCCCTTGGAATTCGTGGCTATTTCTTCTGGGCTCTTAGCTACGACAACGAGTGGAAAATCTCTAGACAAGGTAATACTGACGTTATATACTCCTTTATTGACATACAATTACTAACCTGATGATTTTGTTACTCAACATTTTCTTGTGCTTGATATGCTTTTGCAGCTTCAAGAGCGTGGATTCTTGGTGAATGAAAACTGAAGCTCCTTCGGTCTGTATACTGTATTTGCCTAGTAGTAGTACCAGGTAAAGAGATACATAAATGCCAGTTGAACATGGATTTGAGTTATGCTGGTACAATGGAAGAATCTTAGTTTATCTTTTTATGCCTTTATCCAGTAAATCATGATAAAAACAATGTCTAATTGATCAATCCGAGTTGAACACGTTAGTTCATTTCGTCGAACTTCTCAAATCTTTTATTTCCATCAATAAACAACAAAGAAAATAATCTATTCATTACTTCACGATATAAAAAAATTACAAACCAACGATAGTTCACAATAATAAAGGAATAATGAAATTTATTTATAACATGGTGCACACGAGCTTATATAAGGACGGAAAGAAAGAGAAACAGTTTCTGAGAGCTCCCACTGAATCATGCTCCGTGAAAGCTCCAGACTTTTGGTGAAGACTTCATCCGAATTCTGACTTCACAAGCTGCTAGTATATTCCTTCCCATGCATTTGATGCTGCCAGGCAAGCACATAAATCATAAAAGACCTGGAAGTGTATAAGCAACAAACCTATTTAACTACCCTTAATATGTTTTGCAAAATTGATCATTGGATCCTCTGTTTCTCTAGCGTTAACTTGAATGAAAAATGTTAGTCTAAGGCCAATATGCTTTGAATGATGATCTAGCAATAAAAGGTTAACGTGAGATTCTGGGAATTAGTCGAAGGTTCAAGCTCTATTATCCCGATGATCAAGTTTATATTCAAATATTCTGCCTTAACCTACCTGCTGCTGAGAGAGTCCAGTTCATGTCATATCCAAGGGCCCAGAAGAAATAACCACCAAGGTTATGAGCCTTAGCATACTCAACCTTCTTTGCAACTGATGTTGGCCCATCATAACCAATCCAATCGGTTCCTGAATATGAATATTCTGATACGGTGTCCCCGCCATACACTACATGAGCATGATGGTCAGCATTGTAAGTTACAATGTCCTTGTACAACAATATGCCATTATCTCCAGGCCCAACTCCAATAGCAGGATCTCCAATTTTATGTTTTTTTGGGTCCTCCAATTCCCATGTTCTTCCATAAAGGGGCATGCCCATAACCAGCTTCTTTGGAGGGACCCCAATCTCAATCCAGGATGATATACCATAGCTTGTGCTGATATTGCTGGATTTATCGTAAAGCAAAGCATGCTCACCAGTGACGGTAGTGTCCCAACTTCCATGATAATCAAAGCACATAGGATTCACAAAATCAACATATTTTGCAATGGCATCACCAGGGTATGTCCTAGGCAGATCAAATAAAAAGCTGGAAGCAAAATAAACAGCAGCGCTTAAAAGAAGGCGGGGCTTGCCCGAGTCTGAAGCCTCACTCTTAACAGCCTGACGCCACTCTTTAAACAGCACTGAGAGGTTTGACATGTCATCTGGGTTACTAGGAAATTCCCAATCAATGTCAAGGCCATCAAAACCATATTTTCTGGCTGTAGCAATAGTAGATTTGATAAAGGCAGCACGATTATCAGGGTCACTAGCCATGCCGGAGAAAGTACCAAAGCCTGAATTCGCTCCTCCTATGGATAACAGGGCTTTTGCTGGGGGCTTTTTGGCATGAAGGGTAGCTGTAAAGTTTCCCATCCATTCATCATCAGGTTGAGTAGTGGACAAGTTGTAAGTAGAGGCATCAATGCCAACAAAGGCATAAAACACATGCGTGAAGTACAAGGTAGGGATTGAGGAGGGAGGGAAACTATAAGCTAGCCATGAAGGCCAATAGCCACCTTTAATTCCATCATCAGAATAAGGTGGAGGAGTAGGAGCCGGTTGGGGTGATGGAGAGGGGGAAATATTTTCAGGGTCAGCGCCCGGTGGCCACCCAATCATTTTCGTTGGTCTAGAATTCTGCCAGTAATTACGAGTCAACAAAGTAGGAAATGAAGCAGCAGAGAATGAGATATTCGCACCAAGGATTAAGACAACGGCCAAGACGAACGATGCAATTTTTTGCTTGGCCATCGGTTAGGACATTGTGACGATAACTTGAAATTTAATGACTTTTTTTCCAGTTGTCAGAACCAATGGAGTATATGCTGTTGTATATAGAGCATGTGGCAGTAGTATAACTAAGCTATGGTTTCATCGATTTACTGGATTTGTTGTGTCTGGAGTGTTCTGTTTGGATATGTCGGGCAGAAACTTAAATTCTTGTGAATCCTCATGTTGTTTCCGAGGTTTGCTATCGGCCAGCTTTCTTGTTAATTAAACAATCATGTTTGAAAACATCAAAAATATTGTAGTAACTGTTGTTCTGGACGGGGCATTGGGCAGTGAAGCTTTTCCTTAATGATGGAGTACTTAAGCAGTAATGAAGGTTAAGCAAGTTTCAATGGCATCAAGCATTTTTCCTTCTTCCCCTCGTCCAAAAGCTACTTTCCAATCCAATTTTGCTTTGTTAATATCTTTCCTTGTTACTTTAGCTCTCAATAGAGGAATAACTTGGTAACAAGTTCAATTTCTCTTTGGCATTCATTCTTAAGTATTTTATATTTTGGATGAATCAATAAACCCATTCACATAGATACGAAATAGAATCACAAACAGAAAAATACTCGTCGACAAGCAGATATTCGGAAAACCAGCTGCGAACAGCTCATTTTGGTCATATGAATGATACAAAAGCGACCCTTCCAATGGTCCAACATTATTACAGTACTCCATGAACTGACGTAATAAGCTCGACCATCATGAGTTTGAGACTTGAGAGTGATCTTTGGCATTTGCGTAAAGCATAATGCATTAAACAAAGGCAAACCCACGCTCAAATTTTAGTGAATTGCTTCTTTGTTTGCATCCTATATTGTTGCTGGTTGGATTTTGCCCCAAGGTCTGGATACATGGATCCATGAACAAACCCACATAATTCCATTAATTAAACTTGGATGGCATTGATGCAACCACCGATTGTTTTCCTAAAAAGCTATGTATGCATTATCTCCTGCTTAAAGAACAGAGTTCGAATCATCTCTCCTCAATTAAAAAAAAAAAAATGTGATTTTGATGTAAATTCATTGATACTTTTTGGTAGCTTAGGCCTTTTAGTGATATTGACTTGCCAAGGAAGTCCAGAATTAGAGGTGACAAGGATTGGGGCTTGGACCGTACAGGGACTCATGACCGCTAACTGTTAAATTTGATGTTTTAAGCCTTTATTTCGGCCAGCTTTTTTGTATTGAAAAATGGTCTTGTTAGTTTGGATAGTTACATTCTCGAAAACATCAAGAGTAAACTGACCTTAGGAGAAAGACAACTTTGTATTTTCTTTTAGAAGTTCTATTGAGTTTCACAAATATTTGCTGGAAATAGGACACCACCTTGCTGATATGCTCAGCTAGGAAATCCATGCTGCACTCAAGCCACTGGATTTAACTAAAGCAGAAGCTCTTACTAATGGTTTTGCAAATTAGTAGATGATTAACATCACAATCCATAATGAAACTGTAGAGAGAGATGATGCTTTAACGCTATATTTAGAGAATTATCCTTTATTTTGATAAGAGTAACACGAATTTTTTCTGCTTAAGATAGGTAAAATGAATGCGGAATGTCTAACTCATCTCCGGACAACAAAATTGTAGCTTTAACCTGAGAAAAGGTCCGGCAAAATCAGTTTAATCAGTTACGATATGAGCCAGCTCCATGATTACTGGTTAGGGTTTCCACAAGGTCCTGCAGACAGATGAATAAAATGAATTTGATCTTTCTTTAACTACTTTCAAGAGAATTAAAATTGAACAAATCCACATAGATAGATAGATAGAGAGCAAGAAAGAGACAGAGATCATTTACCTTATGCAATCAGCTATCTGAGAGACACACAAATGATGCTAAAACGAGCTATGCTTTTCTCTCATCCAGTCAACAAAATTATCAAGGATCAAGGGCCAAGCTTGGGTTGCATCATAATTTTCAAGATCTGGAAAATTAATCTGCTAGCAAGGATTCAAATTATTATTGATGCCTTAGATTGCTTGAAGGGAAAAACAAAGGCAAACTAATACCTTTTCATCAAAAATCATACATAGTTCAGTTTTATCAATGCAATATAAAATAAAAGCACATACGTCAACCACCACCAAATGAATCTAGGATGCATTTTTGATCCCTTTGAATGTCATTTCTTATTTTCTTTGCTTTACTTCTTTCTTCCTTTTGGCAACTGACACTAAATTTAAATGCAAAGGGAAAGAAACAATTCATGCTAAAGAGTTTTTGAGGAAACTAACAGTAATAAATTTTTCCTTTTTTTTCAATAGGCTTACCTCCTGGCAAAAACGTAGAAAATTTATCCACTGGTCCAAATTTATTACTTTGTAATCACTCTGTACCTGCCAGAAAATCATGGCCATGCATCACAAAACATGTCGTGGAACATAAATGCTGATTATAAACAGTGCATCTTATCAGTATTTCTTTTGCTAAAGATTAGAGAATAACAGCCTCATAAACAAAATTGGCTACCTACCTTTAGATACTCAATTAGTAAATCAACCTGGGGACGAAATTGGGCCCCTAGAACAAGATTCAACAATTCACAGATGCTTTCAATGTCCACACTCTTTTGCATCTCCTCTGAGGCAATTGATCAATGTCAGCTTTCTATTAGAAAACAAAAACAAATTCCAAGAATAGATAAGCCAGGCATGGTGAAAAAAAAGGGCTGATTTTATTCAATTAAAGGACAAACCTGTCAGGCAGTATCGAAATGCATAGGAATAGAAATTGTCATAATTTGATGGCTTCCCCACCTTTTTTTCAGATATAGAAAATATAAAATTAGTACTACCACTCAATTGCTTACTTGTCAACTGGAAAATGACTATATAATGATTGCAATAACTGTTCCAACGGATACAAATACCTCCTTCTCCAGTTCAGGAAGTGCCTTTTTTAGTTTGCTAATTGAATCAACCCTCAACTCTTTCAGGCCAGTTCGCCACTCATCCTGATTCAGTGCAAGAGAAGAAATAAGGTGGTCATTCGTCTACCCACAGCTCACTTCTTCTATTGTGTTATCTATCAAATGCGGACATCATATAAGTAGTGCTTCTGCTCACCTGGGTAAAATAGCCCTGCCTTTGAGCTTTTAATTTCCTGAGATATGCAGAGCACATGATGTTAGAAGAAACCCAGACCAAAGTATGGGTCCAGTAATATATCCACAGAATATACTATACCAAGCAAGCATCAATATCCTCACATCAGTGCAGTCCACTCCTAGATCTGAACAGAATGCTTCAATACCATCTGGACTGGTCAAGCAAACAAAGAGTATTAGAAAAGGATATGCATGCAATCCTATAAAGAAAATCTCTCTTGCACATCCAATGGGGCTTATGTTAACTTATTCAGATCAAATAGATAAGGAAAAAATATAGCTCTTTCATGTTTTTCAAGGGAACTCATCACTTTTTCACCCAATGGAAATGCAGCTAAAAAAAATCCTTAACTGAAAGTTGTTCTTAATGGAAGCACTTTTCAATAAGTACATTGATATGAAATTTAAATATACATATGATACAATAAAATGCTGAGACATTATGTTCAAAACCACTAATTTAAGAAGGTTCATGAGCTTTTCATCAGCATTATGTTCCACATTTTAAAACAGAAAAGAGATGAATTCTAACATCTTTAAGGATCAATACTGAGACAGATCCTTGACCTTGAAAATGATAACAGTATGATTTGGATAAATATAGTGAATTTATTTAACTTCTTCTTCTATTGTATTTGTATCGAAAGGACACCAATCACTGTTGACATAGCTGGTGTGAACATAATACTATTCAGTAACTCTACAAATATAAAAAATGTAGACAGAATATACTTACTCAATCATGCCTAATGAACTATTAGCATATGAATCGAACATGCGATCTATTCTTACAAACCCTTTTGTTTTAGCTTTACTTGAGACTGAAAAAAGAAGAAAAAAGAAATAGCATTATTGAATTAGAAATACCAGACACTCCAAAATAAAAAACCCACAAAAGTTTAGTGGAATAATAACAAGCATATTTGGGGGGTGGGGGGGAGAACTCTTATAGCCCAATCAACTGAGGGTAACAGGCATTATCATTATTTTATCTATTTAACAAACATTTAATTTAAATTGCAATATGATACAAAATGCCGATTCCAATAGTTTTCAGGTGACAACATCAGGCAAGCGGGTCTCTACCAAGATTACCATATTATAGGAATCAACATTCTCAGGATGCTACTTTACCGACAATATAACCTATAAGGTCACTGTGTCCTATTTAGAACTATCCTAAATAAAAGTAAGGTCCTTTTCAACAGGTCCAAGATTCAACCTGTCTTCCCTACTCCTTACCTAACGTAAAGTCTAATGTTAACAACTCCATGTCAATCAGACCCTTCTTTTTGATGTAGCATTCTCCAAGCACACAAAGAGTACTACTTTCCCTAACTTGCTGTGAAAGGTTAAACCATAAACATCAATTTTAATAAAAATTCATTAAAGGGTATGTAACTAAATTTAAGTGGAGAGGTAGTAATAAGCTGCAATTACATTCAAGCCACAAAACCCACCAACTATGAATGCTAACCCAATGATGCCAAGATAATAATCAAGGAAAAGAAGAAAACAAGAGCCGAATCAGATTTGTTAGGTCATTAATCAATTCATATTCTTTTCTTGAACTAAGACGTTTCTTTGCTGCAAAAAAAGTAATCTAAAAAAACAAAAAGACAAAAGTGTTAACCGAAGATCGTTAAAAATAAAGTTACCGTACGATTTTTCAATTTAATATATTCTCTTTTTCCCGCGGTTTCTGAGAAACCGATCAGAATAGAATAAATCGTCATTCAACATTCGAACAAAAGAAAACAAACCAACGCCGACGACAGTAAAGAACCTTTCATCATAACTAGCCATAAATCAATCGGGTCACCGTAATTCTCGCTTAAATTCTTCTATTTTCTTTAATCTTTTTTCCCGCTCTTTCTCGCGTACCAAACATAGACAAATTCTTCTTCTTTTTTTCTTTTCAAAAAAGAAGAAAAAGAAAATAGAGAGGGAGAAGGGGGGGGGAATACCAGAACTACCGTCGGATGATGTGACCGATAAGGAGTTGGGTGGGGCCGACTTTCGCTTAGGTGCGCGAGGAGGCATTGCGTTAAAAGAGATGCTGCGGAGGAGCAACCACAGCCACTCGATTTGCTGACCAATGACTAAGTTAGAAAAACCCAGAACCCTAGATCCAATAATTTTAGAGAGAGAGAATGAGAGAGTAGACGAGTTTGGGTTGGTGGGGATTTTGGCTTTTGTACTGTTTATATATAAGAGATGAGAGAGACTGAAAAAAAAAATAAAACAAAAAACATCTGAATATTACAGAGACAGAAGCTTCCTTACAAGGCCAGGTTCTTTTAGGGGGAGGTGTTGTCCTTGGACCCGAGCATCTGCGCTTGGCGGGTGTGTGAGCTATTATGATTTGGATGGATCACCAATCACGAATGGGCTCGAATTTTTTAACCCACATTGGAATCTATTTTGGACTGTCATAGGCCCATTGGGTCAAAAATCCATTACATCAAAATCAAATAATCAATAGCATTAAATTCGATTATTAATATTTGTTAAAAACACGAATTTAAAGTTAAATTAGAAATAAAAAATTAAATTTTTATATATTATTAATAAAAATTAAATTAATAAATTAAAGTGGCTTGTAAAAAAATTAAAAATTTAATATGATTAATAAATTTTAATAACTAGTATATTAATTAAAGTAATTTATAAACAAAAATATAATATATAAAATTAAAATTTAACAGTAAATTTTATTATTTATAATTAGGTTTGAGTATTGAAATACCCTATGACCACTACTTACACCTAACCCAAAATAGTGACAAATGATAGTTTTATTATCGGATCGATATCTGAACCCAATTATAAGATATTTTGATCATACTTAATTAAGTTAGATAGTATCAAGTATCTGATTATAAAATACCTATTGTCATCCCTACACGATACTTTATCAATGTTTTTATTTATTTTTTTAAAACAATGTCTTCAATCTTTTGATAAAAAGATGTTTCGATCTTATTTTTAAGCAAGATAAAAAGAAGTATTAATAGATTCTGAGGAGCAAAACTTGAGATTTTAATTTAAAGGTTTCGAATATTAATTTTGATACAAGCAAAATGAGATTTATCATTTTTAAATTGAGAGAAGTTTATTTATCGTTTGTATAAATAATATCTCACATATATTAAAAAAAAAGAAAAAAAGGGTTAATAAGAGGTATAACAATCTTTTTAGAACATGTGACTAACATTTTAAACAAAGTTAAAAGATGAAAGTATGATTTTTTTTAATTAATCAATTACAATAGAAATCATAATAAGTTAGGATTATGAGGAATTTGTTCTTATTGAAAGATTGTTTTAAGTACAAGTTTAAAAAATATTGGAGAAGGCCCAAAAAATATGGGCTTAAAATGTTTGATTTGGGCCCTAAATCACCGACAAAAGTCCATATCACGGCTGTCAAAGTCCACCAAAAGGCCCAACAAGGAAAACCCTAAAATCCCAGACGCAGCACAAATTTATGTTCGAGCGCTTTCAATCTTCAGAGCCTAGCACTCCGCAGCTTCAAGACCCTAGCGCCGCATCCGCTCCCAACCGCTAAAGATGGTAATCTCCCTCCTTCCTTCCTCTTCTACCTCATCTTAGTCCTTGGATAAGTGTATGAGCTAGTCGTTTTAAGCTTTGAATTGCTGTAGTTCTTCTTCATTTTCCTTCTGCAAAAATGGTTGGTTATCTCTGTTTATATGTGAGCAAAGTTGTCAATGGTATACCTTTCTGATGTTTTGAATGGTTTATTTGACATGGCAGCCTTCGCACAAGACTTTCATGATCAAGAAGAAGCTGGCCAAGAAGATGAGGCAGAACAGGCCTATCCCTTACTGGATCCGCATGCGCACCGACAACACCATCAGGTCAAACATGTTTTCTTCATTATTTGCATTAGGTTCTGTTTTTATTTCATTTTTAAGGTATTTTCGGAGCATGTGTTGATGGGTTCTTTTCAAATTTTTTTTGGGGTGCAGGTACAATGCGAAGCGTAGGCACTGGCGCCGCACCAAGCTAGGGTTCTAAGCTCGATGGGCTTATTTGGATTCAAGCTTTCTTTTTTGTTTTTCCAAGTTTATTTGCAGACTTTTTGATGTGGCATTTAATATTGGGAACTACTGAGAGGTTCTTTCAATAGATATTTTGATGAGATTGTTGGCAAGACTTCAAGTTGTAGGTTCGACTTTGTTTTAGCTAATATTTGATTCTATATTCTGCTTTTAGTTCATTATTATCTTTATCTTCATTTGAGTGCCCAGTGTTGAATTTGGCTGTGCTGGTTGATTTAACTTAGCTTGATAGGATAAGCTGTTCTCACCTGGATGATCTGTATGTGCTCGAGAGACTTTGTTGAGTTTATTTGAAACTGATTTGTTGCCTTGTTAAGAATAAGTTAACACTGTAATGGCGTATGTTGCATTAATGAACTTGAAATTTTTAGGTAATAGTGATATTGCTTAAACCAGTACTCTTGAGTGACATGATTCATTAAGTTTTCTCAGAGCAGTGTTGCTCATCTGTTATTGAAAAAACTTGTGAGGTATGTTATATTGACTATTAGAGACAATATGAAGAGTGTAGGAGTTTGGTTCAGAGTAGGGAGAGGACTGTGACTTGAAGAGTGGATTACTGGCTTTTCCATTTAAGATTATCATGAAGTTTGTTTGATAGGGGCAATTGCTTTGTATATTTATAGACTAGGAGAGCATTTAGGTAGTTTGAAATGGAATATACTTTGAGTAGGGAAGTTCACAGTTAATAAGGTCATATAAGTAAGTTGTGCAAATGAATACCTTGGTTGAGTGACTTTAGGTAGATGGATTAATAGAGGAATATAGTGGTGCTATTTACATTGGATTGGAAGTGGAGAGTTTGTAAAATTTAGATATAAGAAATCAATGGGAACTAGAGAGATAAGCGACATTGCAAGTAATGCCCATGGTTCCATGATGGGTGTGATGGTCAATTGGTCATGGTTGATTGATAGCTGTTAAGTTGAAGATGAGATATGGTCAGAGAATTTGTGCAAGTGTGTGTTAGTACTCGATGTTTTAGAGGAATAGAGGAGACTTATATGAGTGTTAGAATGAAAAAGTTTTGAAGTTGGGACTGTCGAAAATATTTTTTACTGTCAAAAATATTTGTCACAACATTAGCATTAATCTATTTAAGATCAAGTCCGCTGATCTCAAGATAAATTCATTGTAATTCTTTAGCATTAAGCCATGCAAATATATATTAAACCAAGATGGATAAAAAACAGTTCCATCAAGTTCGTTGTTAATAATCTGGATTTGGTAGAAGACTGGTGTGAGAAAACTAAGTCATGCTAGACAGCTCTATCCAGAAAACTTAAAACAGGCAAGACACAAAATCGCATGGCAAAACGGTGCACCGATCAAACATCCTAGATGCAGTACCAACAATAAAAAACCAATCTGAAATTTTCAGATGGGGAGAAGAGCAGATATGAGGATCAAAGAAGCAACAACAAAAGTCCCATCAGGGGCTGTTTCAAATCTGAGGAAGGAAGGAGAGCAAAGCATATCTGGCTGAAGGAAGAGAGATTTGCTGCCAGAGGAAGCCCAAACAGCGCTGATGCAGGAACCGAGGGTGGAGGTGGAAGGAAGGAAGGAGGGTGTGACGGTCGAGAAGCAGGAATGACAGAGTCTTTTTTGGCTCTCTTTGAAAATTATCTTACACCCCTCAGGGACGTTCCGTAAAATATTTTTCTCTTGGATCTCATTTTCAGTCATCCAAACACCACTACCTCATGAAAATGTTTTTCGGAAAAGTTTTTCCTTCAAAACGAATGAACGCTGATATTGTGTTAGTTGTGGGTGTGATAGGTAATTCCTAGTATAATACACATGCATCAATGTACTTACGTTGCATTATAGTTTTGACATTTTGGCATAATATACATGCATCATATTTGTGCAGATTCTTCAGAATCGTATCTTCACATTAAATGCTACGTCAGTGAGTTTGTAATTTGCGTACAAGGAGCAGAAAAGATATGGAGCTTCCCCATTGAGTTTTGCTTCTGTGCTACATGTCAGCCCTTTTGCCTGTTGTCTTAGTTGTTGTGACGCCTTTCACGAGAGCATCTTTACATTTGCTAAGCAGCTTCCGTGGACTATGAAGGATTTGTGTCATATAAATATGGTCCTTTATGGCCTAATGGCCTGTTGGAAGCAAATGATTGTAAAGAAATAATCATGATTTTTCTTATTTCTCATTAGATTATTGTCAATTTTTCATAGTGCGATTAACAGAATTTAACATGTAGCCAAAAGAAAATGACTACTAATGCTGAGATATCCCAATTTCCTAAGATATATGATTATCAAGAGACAGGAACAAGGTACTTCCATGATCCAACCCTTTTCGTTCTGTTAATGGTTCCTTGTATTTCTGCAGAAATTCCTCTTTCTTGGTTACCATTTGATGCCAGCATTAGCTTTCACTTGTCAGCTTGTTTTTGGTGGCTGACATTTTGACGCCCAAAAATGAAATGTCAACCCTTCAGTAGAAAAAGAAGAATGTGGGGTGACACTTGTTTTCGACACAAACCATAGAAAGCTTCATTCAAAGCTCTTTACGGACAGTTAAGTTCTGTAATATAAAAGGCTGTCAGATGCTCTAATAAAACAGTTAACGGCAACTAAAAGACCGGGACTTCTGGCCAGCCACAGATCAAAGATAGGACCAGCCCCGAATTCAATGTCGCTACTTTCTTCCTCTCGTTTTCTTTCAAATGTTGGTTATAAAACCATTACACTTCATGCCAAAGACTGCTGTCTCCTTCAAGAACAAGTAATCTCCTATTCTCATTTTCCTCTCGGCACCGGTCCAGTGTTATGGAGGACGGGGAAGCCTGACCAGGGGCAGCTACCACAATAACCTGAAGAAAGAAGGAACTCAAAGATCAGTTCCTGTGATCAAGAGCTTTCTTCTTTCTTCTCTTAAACAAGGTCCTGGTTTGTTATTCTGTTTTCCGGATTGTCCGTAGCCATGGCTTCCGATGGCGACACCTCTTTGGAGCAGATAAAAAACGAGACTGTTGACCTTGTAAGCATTTGAAACCATTGTTTTTTTCCTGTTAGCTTCCGTTTGTATGGTTTCTGTTGGTTTTTGTTTCTAAAAATGTTGATAAAATGGTGTTTATGTAGGAGCGCATCCCCGTGGAGGAGGTTTTTGAGCAGCTGAAATGTACGCGAGAGGGTTTGACAACAGCAGAAGGAGAGAAAAGGCTCGAAATCTTTGGCCCTAACAAGCTTGAAGAGAAGAAAGAGTGCAAATTTCTCAAGTTCTTGGGCTTCATGTGGAATCCTCTGTCGTGGGTTATGGAGGCTGCTGCTATCATGGCCATTGTTTTGGCCAACGGAGGAGGCAAGCCTCCAGACTGGCAAGACTTCGTTGGTATCGTTGCTTTGCTTTTTATCAACTCAACTATCAGTTTCATTGAGGAAAACAA
Organism: Theobroma cacao; assembly: GCF_053813885.1. NCBI lineage: Eukaryota > Viridiplantae > Streptophyta > Magnoliopsida > Malvales > Malvaceae > Theobroma > Theobroma cacao. Next base: position 1,824,039 of record NC_142647.1, read on the forward strand.
CGCTGGCAACGCGGCAGCTGCTTTGATGGCTGGTCTTGCCCCCAAAACTAAGGTAACTCTTGTTTGTTCCTTTTTATACATGTCTCACTGCTTCTTGGGATTCTCTTTTCCTGGTTCTATCAACATCATGTTTCACTTTTGTAGGTGTTGAGAGATGGCAAATGGGGTGAGCAAGATGCAGCAATTCTGGTACCAGGAGATGTAATTAGTGTCAAATTGGGAGATATCATCCCTGCGGATGCTCGTCTCTTGGAGGGTGATGCACTCAAGATTGATCAGTCTGCCCTCACTGGTGAGTCCCTACCTGTTACCAAGAATCCAGGTGATGAGGTCTTCTCTGGATCCACCTGCAAACAAGGTGAGATTGAGGCTGTTGTCATTGCCACCGGTGTCCATACCTTCTTTGGCAAGGCTGCTCACCTTGTTGACAGCACCAACAATGTTGGTCACTTCCAAAAGGTACCATCGATGTGGTTGTTTCGTTATGATGGTTCAATTTGATAATGTTTACATTATGTAATAACCCATTGCTTCATGTTCCTTAATGGCGCAGGTGTTGACTGCCATTGGTAACTTCTGTATCTGCTCGATTGCTGTGGGAATGCTCATTGAGATCATAGTGATGTACCCAATCCAGCACAGGAGGTACAGAGATGGTATTGACAACCTGTTGGTGCTTCTCATTGGAGGAATCCCGATCGCCATGCCTACAGTCTTGTCTGTGACAATGGCTATTGGGTCTCACCGCTTGTCAGAGCAAGGTGCCATCACCAAGAGGATGACTGCCATTGAAGAAATGGCAGGAATGGATGTCCTGTGCAGTGATAAGACCGGGACCCTCACCCTCAACAAGCTAACAGTAGACAGGAGTCTCATTGAGGTTGGTTATTAGCAGTTTTGCTAACTTTTTAACAAGGTTTCAAGTGCATGAACTTGGTATTTATTTATGAGTATATTTATATCTCCAGGTGTTCGCAAGTGGTATTGACAAGGACACCCTTATGCTGCTTGCTGCAAGGGCTTCCAGGGTTGAAAACCAGGATGCCATTGACGCTTCAATTGTAGGGATGTTGGGCGACCCCAAAGAGGTATCTGATACGGCCCCCATTTCATTCAAACAGGCTGAAATAGCGGAGCTATTGCATTGAGTTACTAATATTTTGTTCTTTTGAATCTACAGGCAAGGGCTGGAATCACTGAGTTGCACTTCTTTCCCTTTAACCCTGTGGATAAGCGCACTGCTATCACCTACATCGACAGTGATGGCGAGTGGCATCGTTGCAGCAAGGGCGCTCCTGAGCAGGTAAGATACTACAACAATTGAACTGCAGTGATATTTCATTTCTGATCTCTAAACTATCACTGGTTGTACAAGTGTGGCTTTTCAATCCAAAATCTAATGTTATTTGGTACCAGATCATTGACCTTTGTGGGCTAACTGGAGAGTTGAGGAAGAAGGCGCTTGGTGTCATTGACAACTTTGCTGACCGTGGCCTTCGCTCCTTGGCAGTTGCTAGACAGGTGGATGACCCTAAATCTAATATGCACATACATGATTCTATACGAGTGTCTATTAAGATTGACCACTTCTCTAACCAATTTTTTCTGCCTTTTCACAGACAATTCCAGAGAAAACAAAGGAGAGCGCTGGAGGACCTTGGGAGTTTGTGGGTCTTTTGCCTCTCTTTGATCCTCCAAGGCATGACAGTGCTGAGACTATTCGACGGGCCCTTGACCTTGGTGTTAATGTTAAGATGATCACTGGTGACCAGCTGGCCATTGGCAAAGAGACTGGTCGCAGACTTGGCATGGGCACTAACATGTATCCTTCTTCCTCCCTCCTTGGACAGAGTAAGGATGAGGCTATTGCCGCCATTCCTGTTGATGAGCTCATTGAGAAGGCTGATGGATTTGCCGGAGTCTTCCCTGGTAATTGGATAATCATCTCGAGTTCTCAAATTACTAAAAACAGCAATGAAATGTGTTAGGAAGGTACTTAATTTAATTACTGAAAATTTTGTTGTATGCAGAGCACAAGTACGAGATTGTTAAAAGGCTCCAAGATCGGAAGCACATCTGTGGCATGACAGGAGATGGTGTGAACGATGCCCCAGCACTTAAGAAGGCAGATATTGGTATTGCTGTGGCTGATGCAACTGATGCTGCCAGAAGCGCCTCAGACATAGTCTTAACCGAGCCAGGATTGAGTGTGATTGTGAGCGCAGTATTGACAAGCAGAGCCATCTTTCAGAGGATGAAGAACTACACAATTTATGCTGTTTCCATCACAATTCGTATTGTGATGGGATTCATGCTTGTTGCTCTCATCTGGAAGTTTGACTTCTCACCATTCATGGTCTTGATCATTGCCATCCTCAATGATGGAACCATCATGACTATCTCCAAGGACAGGGTCAAGCCATCTCCTATGCCCGACTCATGGAAGCTGAATGAAATCTTCGCCACAGGGATTGTTCTTGGGGCCTACATGGCTATCATCTCCGTGCTCTTTTTCTGGCTCGCTCATGACACTGACTTCTTCACTGTGAGTGAATCACACTGACAACAAATTAACCGAATTAATTATACTATATCAAAGATGACAAAAATTAATATCGTTTTCCATTTTTGCAGGAGAAGTTTGGCGTGAGGCCAATCCATGATAACATAGATGAGCTTACTTCGGCTCTCTACCTTCAAGTGAGTATCATCAGTCAAGCACTCATCTTTGTGACAAGGTCAAGGAGCTGGTCCTTTGTTGAGCGCCCTGGTCTCTTGCTTATCGGAGCCTTCATTGCAGCACAGCTGGTGACTACATTTATATTTTTTTAAGTTTCACTTCTATGCATTGATTATAGTCATAGTATAGGCAAGTTTTATCCAAAATTATGACTCTTTTGCTTTGTCCCACCAGGTGGCTACTCTCATAGCCGTGTATGCAAGCTGGGGCTTCGCCAGGATCCAAGGCATTGGATGGGGATGGGCAGGAGTTATCTGGCTCTTCAGCTTGATTACCTACATCCCTCTTGATATCCTCAAGTTCATCATCCGCTACTCCTTGAGTGGCAAAGCCTGGGATAACCTGCTTCAGAACAAGGTCAAAAATATTCTTGTTAGACATATTTGTGCGTCCTCTGTATACATCTTGAGCTTAATTTCATTTTGTTCTTTCCGATTATCAATTTAGACCGCATTCACGACAAAGAAGGACTACGGAAAGGGAGAGAGGGAGGCACAATGGGCAGCGGCTCAACGTACCCTTCACGGCCTTTCACCCCCAGAAACCATTTTGAACGACAAGAGCTACCACGAGTTGTCAGAAATAGCTGAGCAGGCTAAGAAGCGTGCTGAGGTTGCAAGGTAAAGTCCAAAGGGCCTGAGCCAGCCAGCTACCATTATAAGGAACATTGCTTTATATTATATGTTTCTAACTATACACGATTCACAAATCACAACTTAACTGAAAACATCATTTTGGCAGGCTGAGGGAGCTCCACACTCTCAAGGGTCACGTTGAGTCAGTGGTCAAGTTGAAGGGGCTGGACATTGATACCATCCAGCAGCACTACACAGTATAATTCAAGTGGTGGAACAAATTTAAGGATGGAGCACAGGGAAAGCTGAGAGACTAGGCGATTTTAATATTTCTCTCTTCCCTGCTTTGTTCTTGTCCTGATTTTTTTTTTCTTTGGGAGAGGGACAAAAAATCGGGATTAGTTGTTATTGATTTTGACAACCCTATTAGAATGGAATGAAAGAAAAGATTAAAGAAATTGTTACACCAAGTATAGTTATTATAATTTTTATCTTACTGTATATATCATGTTCTTTCTTCCCATACAAGCTCTTCTATTATAGTTGTCTATCAAACATAAATTCACCCTCAGCCATCAAAGTGTCATCAGTAATCTTTGTAAAATATGCCCTCGTGAAATATACTTTATGTTTTTTTAAATTTTGTCTCTTTGATTACTCTCTCTAGTCTAGTAAATAGTAATATGCAGAATGTTCTGCGATTGTAATTTTGATAAACGAAAATCACATGAAATTATTATAAATCATAATATTACTGAAGAAAAAGTATTGTAACGAAGTTACCGAATAAATTACTGTAACACGATATAATTTCATAAAAGCCATAGCCTTTGCTTGATTGTGAGTACCAAGAAGACGTTTAAAGGTTAAAGTCCTAGAATACCAAAATCTATACCTGGTGTTACTTGTCTACGCCAGTGCCAAAATAGTCAGCTGTCCAAGCACTATGCCCTGAAGTCCGATCTTAAGGATAAAGCCCTGTCTTCTAGTTCATGGGCGTATGGCCCATTTATCTTTCAAAGGTGGGCCAATTTCCCCACATTCCAGATGATTCGAAGTCCATTTCCCCCACTTTCCAAAGCCCGGAAGATTAAACGGCTGGATACTTGCCACGTAGGTAGTACAGTATTCTTTTGCCGCCAAGATTATTTCCCGCCCAAAACCAGCCAATAATCTTATATCTAAACACCTATATAAATGAAAAACCACGAAATAGAATTAGCCAATAATAATTACCAAACAAAGGAAAAAACCCTCTCGTTTTCCTCTCTTCATTTCTCATTTCTGTTATCAAATCTTTGTCTCCTATGGCGTCTCAGAATCTAACAGAGTATGAACGTAAAAGACTCGAAAACATAAAGAGAAACGATGAAATGATGGCCGCCCTCAAAATCCACTCCAAAGCCGCCACTCTCTCTGCCACTGCCAAACGCCAAAGGTAAATCCATCTGCATTTTCATCTATCTCTGTTACTATGATTTGATGCAACATTTTATTTTTATTTTTTTAAAAAAATATGTTTGCAGGGCTAAAACTTATAAAGTGAGTCCAGTGAAGAAACCCAAGGCTGAGATCCCTATTGTAATCCGACGATCGTTGAGAACAAGAGGTATGCCGCCAGATTCAAAGGGTTTGGCTGATGATTTTTGTGACAATTTTGATAAAAACCCAAAATCTGTTAGCCCTTTAAAGCCGCATTCGCCGCGTGTTTTGGGTCCTATAAGTATGAGTGATGCTTTTAGTGGAGACGAAATGGCGTCTAATAAAATGCTGATTGAGACAATTTTGAGTATTTCAAAGAAAACCCAAGTTGGTGTTTCAGTTGTGGAGGAGTTTGATGATGTTAAGGATGTTAAGGAGATTTTGATTGATATTGATGAAAAAGGAAAATCGGGTTCTTGCAAAATTGAGGTTTCGGAATGCCCAGTGAAGGTGGAGGAAGTTAAAGAAGAGTTTGAAGGTGGAAAAAGCGAGTCGGTTTCTTGTGGTTTGGTTAAGGGTATGGTTAAAAATGAGTATTTTGATGGTTCAGTTAATATTGAAAAGAGTGATCCTTGGCTGGAATCATTGGATTTGAAACCAGAGAATGTAGCACGGCTTTTGCCTGGAAGGATTATAGTGGTTAAGTTTTTCCCTTGCAGCAGTATGAGGATGATTGCAGCGGGGAACAAATTTGGGAATGTTGCATTTTGGAATGTGGATTGCGAGGATGAAAAAGAAGATGGGATATATCTGTATCGCCCGCATACAGGTCCTATTTCTGGGATTTTGATTCCGCAGTATTCAATGTCAAAGGTACTTTTGGTTTCAGAGGGTTTACTTTCATGAATTTTGAAGATGCAGAATTATTACTTCAGGGTTAACAATTTGTTAAATATAATGTTTTCTCTATATTTATTGCATTTGAGTGCAGATCTTTACCAGCGGTTATGATGGTTTTCTTCGAATGATGGATGCTGAGAAGGAAGTATTTGATCTTGTGCATTACGGCGATGATATATTTTCCATCTCTCAACAGCCTGATAATTTTACAAGCATGTATTTTGGTGAGGGCCGGGGAGGGCTGAACATCTGGGATATTCGGACAGGGAAGTCCAGCAAAAATTGGATGTTGCATGAAGACAGGATCAACACCATAGACTTCAACTCACAGAACCCCAACATTATGGCAACCAGTTCCACCGATGGAACTGCTTGCATATGGGATTTAAGGAGTATGAGTGCACATAAACCCAAAACCTTGAAGACTGTGAGCCATAGTAGGGCTGTTCATTCTGCTTATTTCTCACCCTCTGGAAGCTCTCTCGCAACAACTAGGTATTGAGTTTTGTCGGAACCTAAACCCTCTTTTGGTGATTTTCAGGATAAATATATTGATGCTTAAATTTCGTTCTACTTTTGAGTATTCAGTTTTAGCACTTTGCCAATAGTGAGTCTTTAGTTGTTAACTGATAACTTTTCGTTTAAAATCTACTCCTAGAATTTATCTTCGACACTGATTAAGCACCCTGCTTTGCAGGAGAAACTTATTATATGTCAAATAAAGATAACTTGAATGGATGTCCCTCTGTGTTGAGACATAGCTTCTATTCCTTTGGGCATGTCTTTTGTCGTAGGTTGTTCTGAAACGTTATCTTATTTGTGAATTGATGTCATGCTTTTGGCTTATACATGTAAATGGAATTCATTGCTTAAAATTGGTGATTTTATCTGGATAACTGGAGAATTTGTTATGGTTGCATAGTGTTTTCTACAATTACCTTAAGGCAACTAGTACTTAATGCGATCCTGGTCTTTGTTGGACTAATATTTTTTCTTTTCATTTAGTTTGGACAACAAGGTTGGTATAATAAGTGGACTCAATTTTGAGGACATTTCTATGATATACCATGATAATCATACAGGAAGATGGCTTTCTTCTTTCAGGTAGGCTTTTGCTAGTGTGCCATGTGCTAATATATATTTTCTTCTGAAGTAATCTGCTTGATGTTCTCTGGTGAATCTGACAATTCTGATGGTCAACAATAACGTTGTCATCATATATTTTTTTGTAAGCAGAGCAATATGGGGGTGGGATGATTCATACATCTTCATTGGCAACATGAAAAGAGGTGTTGATGTCATCTTTCCAGCTCAAAGAAGAGTAGTTATGACTTTACAGAGTCCGCACATGTCTGCAATTCCCTGCAGATTTCATTCGCACCCTTCTGAAGTTGGGATGCTAGCAGGAGCCACGAGTGGGGGTCAAGTTTATATATGGACGCCAAGATAGAAATACTGATTTCTGAGGAATGAGTGCTTACACTTGTTAGCTAGTGTTAACATGTGTGATTTTGTATCTTATAGGTAATGACAATTCTATACAGCAGGAAATCAATGTACTCTACTTCAGGATATGGTCTGTATTATGTGGAATTATTCTGATTGTTCAGACGTTTGTCCTCGTGTTGCCATGGGGAAATGGGGGTGATAATTGTTCCTTGCCTAAATATTAGGAAATAGCAGACTGATTGAACAATTTGGATTCAATATCACATAGACAAGTGCTCAAACGTGCCATAAATCACCATGATCAGAGTCAGAATATCGTCATGATGCTATATTTGGAAGCAGTAGTTGTAATGGTCGTAGACATGCATGAAAGCTTTCATCCTCCCATTCTCCTGTTCAATGGGGAGTTTGGGAGGAATCCATAATTATCAAACAAGAAGTTTCATAACACTGTCATAGTGCAATAAAATAGCTAAAACCTTGAAAGGTGCTATATAAGGAAAGATGCAGATAGACAAGTCAAATTATGCAAAATTGACCTTACATCATCAGTACTAAGTTGGTAATACATCTGCTGCTCCCTTTTGACATTTGAGTTTGATCAAATTATGTCAGATCTTCAAACGCCATGGTGGTTCAATTTCAATGATCAACTAATGTTTGAAATGGCAGTCCATGCAAAAATTTTATCAAAAATCATGTTCAATTATCTTTTATTCTTCCATGAGGTTAGTTCAGAAGGGATTATTTGTTCATTACAAGAGATCACAGCCTCTGCCGTCAACTTACCTAGCCAACCATGATAAAACAAACCCCTTGAACCAAGTCCTCCGAGTAACCAATATTTACATTTAAGATTTTCACTTAAAAGATTGTTGACACAACCTAAAAGGGGAAGTGATCCATGAGGAGTGAGAGGCGGCATTGCCCTCAAACCTGCTCTTGCTCCAGCTAAAGTCCAGCCCGTTATCCCTGGATAAACAGCAGATGCCTTTGGTAGAAGCTCTTGAAGAGCATTCGAAGCTTCATCAGATGAGACATTTGGTGAGGAATTTCTTGACTTCCATTCCCATGTGGAACCTACATACAAACTATGGTTCCCCTGGATAGCAAGCCATGCATCTGACAGTATTGAGGGCCCATGGTCTGGATAATCTTCCCTGAGGAACATTATGCTAGATTTATGTGAATAAACCCAAACAGAGAGAGAAAAGCATAGGCCATCTGGAGACCAGATGACTTGACAACATTTAGTTGTATTCAATTTTCTCCTATGGGATAGGATTAGACCAGTTTGGGGAGGTTTACGAAAGCAAAAGGAAACTCGCGTTATCATTTGTTATGCCATGTTTGAATCCTTTAGGCATTATATCACTCTTACCAGCATTTTGATGCACTGAATTAAATTAATTTATTATCAAACTTTCTGAACTCTGAGAAATTGCCTTATGTGAAGACTTGATTCCACATTTCAGATCTGGAATTATTGCCTGAATTACCAGTCTTCTGATTTTGTTGTTCAAGAGAGAAGAGAAGTTTTACCCCATATTATCAGGCAGTTGCAGGTGCAAAATAACACCTCTACATGACCTCAAGGGAAGCCTCCCGGCAAGCTCTGGAAGCAAGTCTGCTTTGGCACCTAGGCATATTATCACAGCATCATATTCCCCTAATAGACAAACACAAGCATAAATTAATTAATTAAGAGAAAAATAACCATTCCACAAATACTCTCTTGTCAAGCCTAAAAAGCTTCCACAGCTTTTTATCCCGAATCCCCCCCTTCCCCATTGTTTTGGCTGAATTCAGAATTTTTAAATATAAAAGAAAGTGCACTCAGAGGATGAACTTGTTTATGAAATGTTTTGACCACCATTTCTCACAAGCACATTCTACTGGGGAAAAAAGTAGATAACAATGTTATAGGTGGTTACCTTCTAATTCACGGAGTTCACAAACAGATTTCTTCAGCAAACATAGCTTTTTCCTTCCAAAGCCAGAAGCAGATAATTCTTTCGCTAAATTTTGACATGCTAAGAAGAGTGCCTGGTAGAATAACCGAAAAAAGGAGATTACAAAAATGGAGTAGATAGATGTCAATTGAAACAACATCTGGCCAAGTTCCTCTGACCTTGAGATAACGCAGAGAATTAACATTTACAGCTTCAGGCATATAAAAAGCCAAGTTGAAAGGCACATGTATATGGGGTACAAGCTTTTGGGCAGCATCCTTATCAATGATCTCTATCTTGCAACTGGCAAGGCAGCTCTGAGCATTCTGATTACATGAAGCAAAAAAGGGGCAACATTAAGCTCGAAAATTGATGTCATATATTAAGCAATTAGGGCTGCAATTAAAAGGATTGAAGAAATTACATCATTTAACACATTCAAAGTCTTCATGTTTGTGGCTGGTCTTAAAATGCCCCTGTGAGCACAGATTCCATCAGAAGCATACGCAAATATATATAATTAAATTGAGACTGCACCAGCAATTATGCGCTTAGGCAATTGATGAAGATGAAATGCCTTTGAAAAGGTCAAGATACTAAAAAAGGAGGGTGAAAATGAGACATTTGCATGTGCAATGAGGGAAAGGAAGCATATTTAAACAGAGAACAAAAACAAACCTTCTCCGGACTATAAAACCACCAAAATCATGACCAAATTGTCCAGTTTCAGAATCTAACTCCTCGGAACTAACGGCTTGTTCTGCAATGCTTAAGAGCTTTAGACATTCTTTCCAACACTCGGCACCTTTCCATAGAAGCTTAACTGCCAGCATATTCACTGCTAAGCTTAACGGGGACAGAACAAAAAAAGGCCAATTTGAAGGAAAAAAAACTGATTTTTTTTATAGCATAAAGGATTCGCATACAATGAAAGGAGTTGAAGGAAAACCTTTAGGAGAATAGGGGTGAAGGAGTCCTCCAGAGACTCCTGAAGCACCTCCTCCAACGCCCACTTCATCATACAAGTCAATGTGCAGACGCAAATCCATAGGACTTTGCTGCAAAGGCAATTCCATAACAATCAGAAAACTTGAAGAAAACCCATTAATTATGGTGACAATGATTTTCAATTTCGAAGAAAAAAGAGTCTACCTTGAGCAAATGCCAAGCAACAGAGAGGCCAGCAAAACCAGCACCAAGAACTGCACATCTGCATCCATAAACAACATTGAAGTTGGAACTTAACTGCAACTATGGATTGAAAGAAAAACGTGGAAGAGGTTAAAGGAACCTGAGAGGACGTTGGGAGAGACAAGAGAGAAGCACTGGGGAAGTGAGTTTTCCAGAGTGGGTTAAGGGAGATATTGAATCAAAGAGAAGCATTTGTCGCTGTGGGGTTACCAGGATGAACCCAAGGTGTAAACTTCAAAAGGATAATGATTGTAATATGAGGCTTTTCAGAGGAGAATAGGCCTCTCCTTTTACGGTCTTTGAATTTGATAATGGAGGTTCGAGTTCAACGTTCTAGAATGGAGATGCGAAATGGAAGAACTACATAGGGTAGGAGTGCGAGGGAGAGGCTTGAGGCTCATGTTCATATTAGTTAACTAAATAAAGAAATAAATACTTAGAAACGTTATAGTACGTAATTATTAATGTTATTAAGTTTAAAGCATAGCATAATTTAGATTCTAAACTTGAAGGTTAATTTGACTTCGAATTGGAAAAACTTTTTCCACAATCTCTTTTCCTCCTATTTCTCATTGGAATCAACGTCTACATTTTGAGGCCTACAAATTGATTGTAAATTTGTAATTGCACAATTTCTTAACAGGTTTTCTTGTGATTAACTCAAGATTTTAGGTTTAAATAGAAAAAAAAAAAAACAAAATTCAATATATGATCAATTCTTCAATTATTTGTCTATTCTTTTCTCGCACTCAAACAAATTCTTGTTTTCTAATTTATATCCAAATAAACTCTTAACAAAAAATTATTCATCCAATCATTTAAAACCAATTTATATGTATAACATGAACAATTAACATGATTATTACATTGAATCTGTTATATATCACATAAGCACATCCATTTATATATTTTATTAATTTTTTATTAAAATTATAAACTTATTTAAATACAAATCAAAATTTAAAAACTCTGAATATAATGTAAATCCTTGGGATTTCAATATTATTGACGAAATTAACAACTAGGTAAGTGACTTCAATTTCTGTTTAAAATTCGCATACGAAGTGGAGTGGTTTGACAAACAAGCAAAGGCTTTTAATCTCTTAAAAGGTCACACCAATAGAGAGTTGGATTGGAATTGTAAAGGTTTTAATGTCACTAGAAGGCTAATTGTCGAGTGACTTGGGCTGGGCTTCCACATTTAAGAGTCTCCTTATGTAGGCGTTGCACCTTGCACTCTTGCAACAAAGAAATAAAAATCAAACACTTGAAAATAGCCTAAGTAGTTTCTCCAGTCAAGTCTTCAGATAATTTACATGCTTAACATACAGTCAGATATGCCGAGAATACTTGATTCCATCCATAGAATACATTAAATGTAAAGCATGAAATAACACATTAAGACCCTCCATTAGAAAGGCTACCGTTGGGCAAGGATTGGAAGCCAAACCTCAGTTGCAGTATAACATAGCTTTTTTCCATCCATAGAATACATTAAATGTAAAGCATGAAATAACACATTAAGACCCTCCATTAGAAAGGCTACCGTTGGGCAAGGATTGGAAGCCAAACCTCAGTTGCAGTATAACATAGCTTTTTGTTAGTATGACCATTCCAGATTGAGAAACTGTTTACTTCATGTCACCAAGATTACAATTGGAGCTTGTGGTAGAAACACAGCCCTGGCTCAACTCATGCTCAGGAACAGCAGGTTATACTTTTCGAACAATAATATGCCTCTCTCGTTGATATTCGACTTCACCTCTCTGATGCATAATTAAGATGGCTCTTCTAACCTGCCGAAAATAACAATACTTACAAATACGAAACTCTGAAGAAACTCAGCTATATCAATTGATGGGATATTGAACAAATACACAATAAGGCCGATTTAACCAAAGATATTATCATATTCTTAAGTAATATTTCCATCTGTGCGTACCGACAGATGAAAAAATATCCCACCCAAAATTTGGGGTACTCCTAAAGCATGCTATTGAAGTCAAGATTAAGCATGACTAATGGTCAGAACATCTGGCAGCTTAAAGAAAAGGTCAATGACTCAGCATTTAAGTAAACTACTTACCATTGATTCATTCATCCCCATTCTAATAAGATCATCGATCAGCCTTCTTTCTGATATGCGATTGCCAATCCCCAATCTTCTCTTTATCTGGTTCTCTGCTTGCTGTTCATGTTAAAATTTGTTAACAAATTGAGAAAGGGCACAACCCTATGAGAAAAAACCCTGCAATAATGTAGAAGGAATGGTACTAATGTCTACAAACCTTTATGTCATTGGCCATATCAGGAGTGATATTTATTTGTTGGTTAATTCCAGAACGTGCTGCATCCATTGTGGAAACTTTGAACAGTCTTAATGCTTCAGCTACATCACCTTCAGTGGCAACATGTGACCTGAAATACATTTCCAGTTAACCAACAAAAGAGGCAACATTTAATCTATTTATATCAACAAGGGCCGCTAGAGATTAATCTATTTATAATGTGAGAAATTCACAGAATGAGTTAACTTCAGTTGGGTTTCTAGTTTTAAACAATCGTAACTCAACTTGATTTGCTAGCACCAATACTTACAATTTCATCTTTGCAAGAGCCTCACTTAACCTGATGATGGCTTCCAGCTGCCTCACAGTAATGGGGATTGCAGCAGCCTCTCCAGTCTCATTTGATTGCTGCCTCATTGCCTACAAGAATAACCCATGTTGATGGCTAATGTTAATTAGCCCATGAAAATAATCTTAAGATATATTTAAATCTATTTTTAACAACTTCTGGTGGTAATGGGCAGCAAGGGCTCCTTTTGCTAGTTTAATTTGAGCTCAAACTCATGAAGAATATACTCATTTATGATTAAAGTTTGGGAGTACTCTTCTGATATCAACATAATCACTCTGAAGTTTAGCACATGCAGCTTCTGAAAGGCGAGGATGGCATTCTGCACGACAATATTGTATATACCTATAAAATTTGTGGCTCAGTTTAGCAGCACATACAAGGTAGCATAAATGTTGGATATGGTCAGCTTTAATTACCAAAAATAAAAAGTGACTTCACTTTAAAATTACCTTTTCAGCCAATTCTCTTCTTTAGAAGCTCTACTATCACTGGAAGCTGTCTCTGCAGATGCATGAACTTTTATGATATGACTTGCTATAATCTGTAAGAAAAGGAGAATGGGAGTTCAAAGCCCTTGGTAGAGGCATTAGGAAGTCATGTTAAAACTGTAAGCAAGTGCTTTTGTTTTGTTGTTATAGCATTAAAACAGAAGAATTACTGTTTAATGATCTAGAAATAGGCTGACCAATTCTTAGTTAGCTGAATAATGTCATTTAAAAAGTTGGTGGTAGTTGGGGAAAATCTAAGGTGAGCAAAATAACCATAGACTACCTTGTCTTGTTCATACATCCTGATATCTTTGACGATGAAGATTAAGTCAAATCTTGAAAGAATTGTAGTCTGCAAATCAATATTATCCTGTGCCGTCTGCAAGGTGATTATACTTCTTTCAGTTGCTTCACATGAATAGCAAGCATAAATTGGAGAAATTGATAAAAAACGGAACAGGAAGTATAGCTGCAGACCTTAAGATCATCATAACGCCCTGAAGGAGGGTTAGCAGCTGCAAGCACTGAAGTTCTGGAATTGAGAACAGTTGTTATTCCTGCTTTGGCAATAGATATTGTCTGTTGCTCCATAGCTTCATGAATAGCAACCCTATGCAATATAAAGTCAGTAAAACTCCATAAGCATTATACATGGTAAGGCATACCAAGTTTTAACATTAATTTAACTTACCTATCCTCTGGTCTCATCTTATCAAACTCATCAATACATACTACACCTCCATCTGCCAAAACCATGGCTCCTCCTTCAAGATAAAACTCTCGCTGGAATTGCATAAACAATTGAATCAATGTGAGAAACATTTTCATAAGGGTAGAGGGAAATAAAAGTTCAGAAGGAAACTTTTCTCAAAAAGAAAAGCAACCAGTCAAACAAAATTATCTGCACAGAAGCCAAAGCATATCAAGAACTTACAGAGCTGCTATCTCGAATAACTGAAGCTGTAAGACCAGCAGCTGATGAACCTTTTCCAGAAGTATAAACAGCTATTGGAGCCGTCTTCTCGACAAACTTGAGAAACTTTACAAGGTAACGATAGAATTAGCATCAACTTGTGTGGCAAGCAATAGAAATTATAGTATGAAATAGCTTAATTTAAAGAATCCCAGAGACCCTAAAACTAATTGGGAGAACAACAGAGACAGGGCTAAAGGAGACACCAAAGCAAACAACAATTGATTTCAGCAACCTCAACCAATCAAGAAACATGTAACTAACCTGGGACTTGGCGGTAGATGGATCACCCAGAAGCAACACATTGATATCACCTCTCAACTTCACCCCATCTGGCAAATTCTACACATTCGTGAAAGCCAGTTATGATGACTGTAGATTGTAGGAATATCACAGGATAGAGGTTAAGGATATGGAAACTTACCTTCCTGGCTCCTCCAAAGAGAAGACAAGCAACAGCCTTCTTGACATCATCATGACCAAATATAGAGGGAGCAATCTTGGAGCATATGACTTCATACGTATCTTGATTTGAGGCAATTTTTTTGAATTCTTCTACCTGCACGTAATCAATAACATAATAACCATGATTAAGAAAAGGGAATACATTGTAATTTTATTTAAGTGCTTGTGCAGAGAACTCCCAGACATCCAACTTAAAAAAATCAACTCAATTCAAAAATAAACTGGCTAAGGAACATGAGAATGGCACTATCATGCATCCAGTTGATACAAATACACAAACCATGATGCAATGGGAAAAGATGCAGTCATGTTTACCTCTTCTTGCGTGAAAGTGGCAGGCCCTCGGGAACTGGCTTCATTTGTCTCTTCCATTCCCACTACCCTGATATAAGGCTGTCTAATTGCAACTGCTCCTTTATGGCTGCATAAAATTAATATCATATCAAATTAGAAGACAAAGATGAGAATCAAGACACATTAAACAATCGACTCAAGGCATAATCACTTACTTAGTCGAAGAATTGGCAGCTTGAAAGATACTATAAATCCCCATTATTGTCAGTCTCGTACCAGGTACAATCGTTTGAACCAAATGCCTATCCACTGAAAGCAACATATTTCTAGGAAGCTCCCCAGTAGGTACATCCTTCAGATTTAACATGAACTCATCACCAAAAAAAAAAAAAAAAACTTCATCACTCGTTTCATTTATTATTTCTGCTAAAATCAAGGTCTTTACCTCTGGGTTCTCTTGCAGTTTCAAGGTTTGTTGATCAACATACTTGCTCCTATCAGGAACCACAAGCCAGGGATCAATAGGGCAAGGTTCTTCTCCAGGCTACATACATTTCATAACTTCTATCAGAGCTTTGATTTGAAAATACTAATATATAGAAAAACAACAACTGTAATAAAGAATAAACCTGGGGAACATGGTCACATGATCGTGGAACAATTGCCCCACCAAGACCTGGACGGCAGGGAACTGTCCTTGGACTTTTACAGTTCTTGCAAATTAATTGCACGTAAGTTGCCTTTGCCTTAACCCTTGAAGCAGCAATGGTAATTCCCGATATCTTAACTAATTTTGATATATATTGAGCCTAAAAAATAAAATCGGTTAAACCTGCAAATAACCATTCCTTGCATACTAATGGATCAAACAAATTCCAAAACAATTACCCCAAGTGAACGCATAGAAACTGGATCCTCCTTTGATGTAAGCAAAATCTGAACCTCGCCCGTCTGTGGCTCCACCATTTCCCCTGAATCTCCTGCTACTTTCATCTTCAAACCCGCTAAAACCTCCGCAGCCGCCGTCTCAAACTGCACCAATTGTTAAAACCAAAAACATTAAGCTCATTGGATCTATTTTGATAATATTGATGGTAAAATTTGTACGAGTGTTTTTTTACCAGAGGCAGGTAATCTGAGGGAGAGGAGCGGAGGAGGGAAGGGAGATCGGAATCGAAGGAGAGAAGGTCTTCGAGATGGACCACTAGGAATTTAGGATTATTGACGAGGCTTTCTCTGTACGGGAACACGTTCTTCTCCTTCTCGAAGTTTCTGATGAACTCCTTGAATTTAAGGAGGACGGAGTGGCGGCTCGCGGTGGAAGATGCAGCGGCGGCTTCCGCTTCCGAGGAGGCCTCCGTGAACTGCGCCTGGTTGCTGTAATACACCGCTCCTTCGTCCCATCCTGACATTTTCTTTTTTCTGCGATTATTTTCGCCCTCTCTCTCTCTCAAATGAAGAAGCGAAATCGTTCTTTCTGAGGCGATTTTTTTCCTCTATGTTAATTATCTGGGGGGATCTTTTTGGCGGGAAGGTGATGGAGTTTTGGCGGGGAAATGGTCACGCACCTGCGTAAACACACGTGTTGAGCAAAGCGGATCGGATTAAGTGGGTCTAATGGGCTTCTTGTTACCATGCTACGAGGCCCAATAAAACAGAGACACCCGGGCAATCCCATTTCCCAGCCTGTAAATAGCCTAAATGATTTTGCAAATGACACGTGTCGAGCAGAGATTACTTAGATTAAACTATTATAGTTTTTTCTTTAAGATTTTCAAAATTATTTTATCGATGATGAAATTTTTTTAAAATTCGCTTATTTAATTAACATGTATTCATCCAACTATAAATAAATAAATAAATTCTTTTTTTATTAATTAAAATAATTTGAAATGTAACATATATTCCGATCATTAACAAAAAATATCCGTAACTTCAAAAGTCACACTTTATAACATATTATTTCAAATAATACATTTTTCCTAATTTATATCCAACTATAAATAAATAATTAAATTTTTACTAATTAAAAATTATTTTCTATGTAAATTTCGATCATGATAATAAAAATAAAAACAAACCCGTATTTTCCCAATAAAATTAATAAGGTATCATTAACTAGAATTACAAGTTATTTATTCTTGGTCATGTTCGTAAATGGAACACTTTGGTTGTGGTTAAATTTACACCCTATTATTAACTAAATTATGATAATGTACATTTCAGCAGCCACCGGAATGGAGTAGTATTTTAATTTGATCATTTTAGTCCTTCAATCTAGATTTTAATAAATTTAATCTTTATAATTTTATTAAAAGTCGA
Source organism: Theobroma cacao (assembly GCF_053813885.1). Classification (NCBI taxonomy): domain Eukaryota; kingdom Viridiplantae; phylum Streptophyta; class Magnoliopsida; order Malvales; family Malvaceae; genus Theobroma; species Theobroma cacao. The sequence continues at coordinate 1,841,450 of NC_142647.1, forward strand.
TTTCAAAGATAATTAAAAACAATATTAAAACTTTATAATTAAATTCGATCACACAAAATTTTTGTTAATGACATGACATGTCAACCGGATTTTTTTTAATCATGTGACACTAGTTAGCACAAAAAATAACTTTAATTCTCATTAAAAAAACACTAAAAATTATTTTATATAAATATATTAATTATTATTTAACTTAACTATAGTAAAATTTGTTTAGACTGATACATGTCACATGATCAAAATATTAATCCATTTCAGCATGTCACGTCATCCAACTTAAAAGGGCAAAATTTTAACACTATTATGAATCATCTTTAAATCGATTTTGATGATATTGCTGAGATTAAATTCATTAGAATTAAATTAAGATGATAAAAAGACCCAAAAATTGTTGTCCAATTAAAGAACTCCAATATGTGGAGCAATGAGGCAAAAGCCTGTCAAGTTGATCTAATGCAAGTAACCTTCATGCTTCAAGTACCAGAGTGCACCTTCTGCTGCATGCTCTGCTGCAGCTTTCTTTTTGGTCCTGGGACTGCCAAAGCACTCCAGGATCATATCTGGGGCTTCTTCTATTACAAGCATCACCTTGAAAGTGAACCTGCAAAAGTTTTCAAGTAGAATTTGAGAAATAATATCAAGGTTTCCAGTTTTCATTCTATCCTAAATGAGACCTTTGAGCTCTACCGATCAAATTTTTTATATAGGTCATGGACTTACGATCTCAAATGGCTTGGTCCTTCCTCTTCACAACATTCAAACAAAGGGGGTTTCCAACAATTGATTGCGCAGATTTCATGTAATCGTGATCTAGCAGTTTTTTGAAGTGATTCACCTGAGAAATGAAGAGACGAATAAGAGAACTCCTCCACACTAACTCACAAAAAGTATAACTATCACAGACCTCTGGATGGCGTGTCAATCCCACAAGCAGGATCAACATTGGAGGAACAGGGGAGTGCTCCTTTGACTTCAATAGGTGATGGCATGCATCCTGCTTTGACTTCAAAAGACGGCATAGGGCTGCTAACAGGAGAGTTGCGGGGTTTACAGAGATTGATTGCCTTATTGATAAAATGGATTCTGGGGTTGAAATCATTCTCAACAGATTGTTGCAATTTCATTTTTGCTGATCCATTAGTGTCAGGATCAGCAACATCAACTGGTGTTTCATCAAATCCAATCAGCTCGGCTTCCATCTTACGGCTTGTTTTTAAAACTTCCTCCAAGGACTTTGACTTGGGTGCATAACCTAGAGCCTGCACATCAAAGACAAGGAGCTACCAGGATTAAGCTGCAGGTCATTTTGTCAGCAAGATAAAGGAAACTTTGCAAGTTTGGAGTGTACCTCCACTAATATTGAAGATTGGGCCACAAACAATATTAACTTCGACAAGGAATTAAAAACAAGTAAAACATCCAAAAGCATTATATATTGGTGTCAACAAACAGGGAATAGAAAAGCATGCAGGACTCTTTTTACCTTTAACTTCGCATATATTTGCTGCGAAGCAGTTCTGATAGCATCTTTTCTGTTAGGGTTGATAGCAGAAACAGCTAGAGGAACATCTCCTGCCTTTACTTTTGCATCAACTGAAAAATTTCTGCCACTTTTAGATGTTAGAAACTTCAGATCCCAGTTGCAAGACTGGCAAAGTTCCTGTAATTCCCTAATAGGATTAAGCTGCACCGTTGAAAGGCTCTTGATTGGATCCAAAATGGATAGCATTATCTTCCAAACACGGTTCAAGTTGAACCCTGTATCAAGGAGAATAGCACCAAACGAAGACTCTACCAAGTCACCAAGAACCTGGATCAATACATTAAAGCTATTAAATTAAATACCCTTCTTAAAGTGTATGATTTAGTAGCATTGTCCATTTATTTTAAAGATTTGCTTTAATCAGAATATTGAATTAAAAAAAATCAAAATCTTCTTCCACAAATGAGACAATAGGCATGATGAAATAAATCAGTGAAGATGATTTGCTTTAATCAAAATCTAGAATTCAACCTAACCCTCATAAATTAAATTAAAAAAAAGAAATCAAAATCCACCATCCATATATCTTGTTCCACAAATGAGAAAAAAGGCATGAAAATAAAGTAGTTTCCAAGGGAAGCATATGATCTTGAAAAATGAATCAGGACATTACACTTTTTGACTTTTATATGCAAGGGGTGAAGCTTTGCATTTGTAAAATTCATTCTTTCAAGGGTGGTTAAAATAGAATCTTACATGTTATAAAGGGGAAAAAATGTGTGCATGAGCGCAAACCATAATAGTTAATAATTTCTACCTTTGGACATTTTGGCCCTTCAAACAATCCCCTTTCTGGTGATGATGTAATGAAGTCAACATATTTTCCTATGGCCTCGGAGAGGGGACAAGAATCACAGATAAGAAATTTGTGTAAGGATCTATCTACTGCAACATTGGCAAAGGACTTGTTGTTTACTGACACTGATCTCAAATCAGTCAACTGGCCAGGCTTCAACTTTGGATAGACTGAAAACAGATATGATGTGATTAAATAATCCAAGACAGCATCTCCAAGAAACTCCAATCTCTGGGAAAATGATTAAAGTATTACTCCTTGTAGCATCAGAAAATATAAAGCTAATAAAACTGACGAGTCAGGTGAAAGATATGAGAAATAAAGAACAAACCAGTCTAATTCCTTTAAGTAGAAAAGAAGAAATGCTGTATACCTGGTAGCAGCCTCCCCCATGCTTATTGTGAGAAGGATGCACAAATGCCTGAAGGAGTAGACCCTTGTGAAGAAACTGATATCCCAACAAATTTTCAAGAGCTCCAGTATCCACTTTAGAGCAGAGCGGCATGAACCTCTTGCTTGCAGCACAAACATTATTAACTTGAGAGTGTTGGAAGTCCACTCGTATGCCAATCCATCTAAGAAATGCAGTTGCAGCTTTGAAGCCTCTATCAACTATAAATGCTCCAACAAGAGCCTCAACCACATCAGCAATTGTTTTCTTATGTAGCCAGTGGTGATTTCTACTGCATCTGACTTCACTATTTGCATGATCTGCTTGACAATTATATTGTGAATGAGTAGTTCCCTCAGTTTCTTTGGTACAAATTATTTGGCAGGGATGGCCCAAAGCATAGAATTGGCAAGGATCAAAAGGTTGATCGCGTATGTAAACCTGAAAATTAGTGGAAACACTGCATCATAAAGATTTATTGTTTATCTTAAAACACCAAATATACATCAAACAAATTAAATCTTCTTAGTCGAATTATCCTTTCCAAATGGCATTAACATGAAGCATTTGACTATGCCCAAAACTTCTCAAACAACAGATGTAAACAATTCCAAAATGGGCAAAACATCTAGACTAAACCAGCAGGGAGGGAGGCGGGAGCAAGGAAGGGAGACAAGGGATCTAGCCAAACACATCATGTTTTAGTTCAATCATTTCTGTAAATAATACATTTTTTCTATAATTTTTTATGTCCATAGGTCTAAAGATCATTTATCGATATCGGACAAGTGACACGACCATGCACTTCAGCATTTAATGCAACCGGTTCACATTTGTTAGCAGTGAACAATCGCAGACCACAATCCCAAAAATGTTTTATGTTTGAAAAAGTATGTTGAACAACTACTACAATTCATCCAAAATAGAACTATTATGCTAACCAGAACAAGATTAACAACTTTTGCATAATGAAGATACATTCTAAGACAATCAAACCTGTAAATTGCTCCTTGTTGCTAGCTTGAACAAATTAGAATTATTTACAGCATTAGACCTTCTCCTAGTCAGTCCCCCTTCATCAAGAGCATCATGTAAAAGAAAAAGATGGCGGCCTACAGCAAACTTGAGGAAAGCATCACCAAGTGATTCAAGCCTTTCAAGAGAAAAACGCTCTTGGCACTTCTCTGTAGTGAGTGCTTCTAGGACCTAACATCACTTCAAACTGTTAGTAGTAGAAAAGATTCATGCATATCTTAGCATTTCATGATTGACTGAATAAAGTAGCATGGTAAGTAACTTAATGGCTGCTTAACCAAAAGCAATACTGAACTATCACATGCAAAGAGGGCCTTACCTTATTGGCTGTAACTTCAGCTCCCTCAGGGAATGAAGCAGAAAAAACATGCTTCAGTTCAATCGCCACAAGCAAGTTCTCCAGGCGGTGCATAATTGATGGTAACAAAGAAAGTGAACTCCCAATATCTTTGGAGAAGCCTATTATTTTCAACTGACAAAGCTCAGGAGGCAAATCAATGAAGTACTCATCCAATTCATTTGATTCTGTTTATGGCAACGAAACAGCCATAAGTGATTAGAGAGACCAAGAGAGTCAACTAGAAAACAACTTTTTCATTCATTTAATTTGCTGATAAAGAAAATGACAGACCGGATGGAGGGGAGGGAGGACCCAGAGTGTCCAACAGCAAGAAAACCATAGTTTTCTAGATTGTAGAGTGGTTGACATTACAGATTAACATTTTAGTTACTATTCTGCCAAACTTAACTAAAAAACTCAAGAAGTCGAACTACTGAAGCAGGTTATGAACGGCCAGTAAAGCTGCTTATAATGTGTTATATTGTTGCAATAGCCTGATTCTACTTACTAGCTAGTAATCCTGAAGTCTAGGATTAGGATGCTTACCACAACATGAGAACCCATTGTCTCATTCCATTGACTCCAACTTGAGTATTTCTCATTTCCAAAAAATATTCAGTTCATGATATCTCTTTTACATCAAATAAGCTAAATGAGTCTAATGTAATTCCTTGCTCTATCAACATGGATGGTAAGCCACTCCAAATCTGGTAGATTTCTTGTTTTCTAGAGCTTTCTTGATGAAGATGCTGATAGATCAAAGAGATAAGGACAATGACTAGGACCAAATAAAGTTTGGTTTACACAAACATCAAATTTCTACTCAAGCATTACATGTCAATAACAGGCAATTTAGCACAAACTAATAATAAACTATAAATCTTGTAAACCCAATAGAGAATTGTAGACAGCATAAAATAATAATACAATCTGAAGAAAACAAATAGCAATATACCCATGAAGATAGTTGCAAGGCCCAACTATCATATTTAGAACGAAGATAAATCCAGTACAACAAACAATTTACTTAAGGAAAAAGAGAACCGTAAAAGGAAATGAAAACCAAAGCAAACAAAAAGCTACCTGAGTCCTCCGGCTTTCGATTGTGTAGCAAATTCCGCAATTTAAAAAGTGGCTTTGCACGCAAAAGAGGTTGTTCAGGATGCTTAAGATGAATGTCAGACCTAATTCACAACATTAATATTAAAACTCCCTCAATTGAATACTAGATAAAAACCTAATCTAGAACAACTTGGTGTACATAAACTTTCCATTAGAAATCAAACTAATTTCTGATAATGCTAACAGTAGTGAATCAAGAAGTTGAGATACCAACATTTTTAAGTGCTCCACATGGCTTAAAGTGCCTGAATCTCTGTATGGGCTGTAACCATTTTTTTCACCAACAATGTTAGTGATAAAGTAAAATGCCACCTTGTGTGGAGCATATACAAAGCTATTCTTAACATCTCTTACATCCCTACAACCATTTGCAAGTTCCAAGCAAACACCTGAAGGGAAATTTCCATTCTCTACAGCTTCTGCTGGAGTCTTAAAAAGTGGAGATGACAAACATCTTTTAATAATCTTCCAGTCCACCATGACTTTATTCTCACAATTGTGCAAAATAACAGGGAGCAACAGATAGAATGTTGAGGAGCTTGATGCAAAAACTTCATTGTTTCCTAAGGGAACATATTCAGAAAGGAATTTTGATCTATCAAGGATGACCTTGAAGAACATTTCTTGAAAATGCTGTGCTTGCATGATCTGCATATGTAGGTATAGACAGTGAGTTTTGGAAAGTAAGCTTATTAGAACAAACTTCACAGCACAAAATACTATTACCTCTTTTCTGTTGAATTCTGCAACCCCTGATGGGACAAGCTTGGTCATCACAGATCTACGGCGAGCTAGGTGAAGATCCAGCTCCATTCTCTCAGCCTCTTTGGGGAGAGGAGACTTGACAAAGAGACCAAACTCCTTATAGCTCCTATCCTCAGGATCCGGAATAAATTTTATATAGTAAGAATTTAGGAGGACATAATCTTCCAAGTTTGTCCATGGTTCTTTAAGTGCAGCAGGAACAAGCATCTCATGTAGTTCGCCACGTGAATCCTCATCTGCTGACAAACAAAATCAAATTTTGTTGAGATAAAAGACAACCAAAAGTATCTTATCCTGTACTGGTCACCCCCCCCCCCCCCCCCCCCCCCCCCCGGTCTTTCCCAAAAAAAAAAAAAGAAGACAAAAAAGCTGCTCTGCATCAACCTTCAGAGCTCCCAGAATCAGAAGACTCCAGCACTGTCTCCTCCTCAAAAGCATCCTTTTGCAATGGCAAGAGATAGTCATTCAAGGCTCCCAATTTATGCAATTCTTCAACTGCTTTTAGACAAGCATCTTTTTTAGCAGCATCCACTGAAGATTGAGGTGTACTGGCAATTTGATTTATCGGAGCATTGGAAGGTAAAACTATATTGCAGATTGTTCCTCCTATATCATCAAAATAAAAAAAGCTTGGCCTGGGGTCAAAGTACCTGAAGAATAGATGAGTAAAACTCACATATGTAATCTAAAAAAGTAAAAGAATTTCCACGCAGAAACATATGTAGTGGAACTCAAAAGTTTAAAAGTAGGTAACAATAAAAAGGTTAGAAGGGCATACTCATCATGGGGTAGTTTTGAGCAGTACTGATGAAGTAGAGAGATGCTATATCCTGAACTGATGGAAGCACCAGATGAATCAACTTTATACATTCTTTCCTCAAGACTGGTAAATACCTCAGTAGACGTTCTGAAAGAAATTTCGATATTCATACGATCTTCATCGTTCTTAAAATTTTTAATCAAATTTAGTTCCCTCTCATTCCCACTGCAAAATTAAGAGAAAGAACTTATTTTCTTTTTCCAATAACAGAAAGAGAACCAAATGAAAAGACCTTCAAATAGTATATGCATTTATCAAAAGCACCTGTTCACCAGAAATGCATACTCAGACAGAGGCATTCTTGCACGGCCCCTCGATTGGATAAAACTTGCAACAGTTTCTGGAAGGTCAAACCGTATCACAAGGCAGCATGTCTGAATGTCAAGTCCTTCTTCACCCACTTTAGTTGCGACCAAAAGATTCAACTGCGAATTCAGTGTGCAGAGAATCAAGAATTAATAACTGACCTCAACCTGCTGAGAGCCAATAGCAATACATACACAAGGTTTTCCCATGCAGATAACAGCCATCCTCTCAAAAGCTACTGTAAGGCAACTCAACGTGCAAACAACATCAAAGTCTCAGCTGTTTGATGCACCACATTATTTTAAAGACACATTGGCGCTGGTGGTAATCCAAGTTCAAGATGCATCTTTTCGTTCCTTTTCAAAAGATCTTTTTATATATAGACAGCCTTTTCAGTCTGCTTCTATGGGCAACAGTTGCTATAAACTGCTAAGGCATACAGACTTTTTGTTAGATATGAATGGAAAAGCTTTCAGCTTATAATCAAATGTCATATCATTTTGTTACATTATAGAATCTAATACACTCATACATGTTTGTATGTAGGGATAGATGGAGCATACTCCAGATAAAAGAGGACAGAACAGACAAAACATTTATTAGACGCCCATCCATCTACTACTGGTAAAAATAAACCCACGTGGTAAGAAAAAAAGTCTAATCTATAAAAGTATTTCCATAGCTACAATTAGTTTTCCATTTCAAATCTTTCCCTAATCAATTCAGCTCATACAATAGAAAAAAAGCCATTTCTGTGGGCCACAGCAATTTCTACACTTCTGTTTCTTCCGTAATGGCTACAACAGATTACGACTACAGGTTCAACCTACAAGAATAATAACGAAATGTAGGAGCTTCTGTCTCATAAAAACTTTGAGAGATTAGGAAATTTCACCTCCTTTAGCATTTAGCAACATTAACGATAATGATAAGTACGTTTTCAAAAACAACAAATATCGCTGTACATTGTGCCCAAAGCATTGAATTAGCCAGTCAGCTAAGAAACGAAATTACAAACAACAATTCAATGGTGTACAGGGGGCAGGGTTGGGGGGCGGAATCTTAATACTAGCAGAAAAGGATTACCTCTCCAGTTCTGAACTTCTCAAGAATTTTCTTCATTGTCTTCCGTGACATACTTTTAAGACCAGAGTGGACTCCCACAAGAAAATGGCACTTCAAAGATGATAGGAACTTAAGGTTTTGCAGTATGTATGACAAGGATCTAGCGGTAACAATCCTATTCACAAATATTATACATTTCATATTTGGCTGTAACCTGCAAAAGGTGTTATGAAAGTCTGTAAGAGAAATAGTTATATATATAGATTACTTGTTAACAAAATAATGAGAAAACAAAAAGCTTAAAGGGATTAAAAAACACAATGGTAGAGTCTGTTTGTAAGTAACCAGACAGAAAGAAAATGAGACATGGTGTGAACACAAATTTAATACGAAGAGCTATAATTGCATTTATGTTGACCACAAATGGCTGCTCCCCTCCAAATATAAATAAATTACCATCACACTTCATGCATTAAGTCCCTTCTCTTGCCTCCAAGGGTTGCAAGAACTGCATCCGTTATTATATGCAAATAAACAGTTTTTTTACTATGTAATAAAACTATTGAACTGGGATTGACAGAATTTATATGCAATATGTCTAACAAATAACTGAAAACCGCTTTACATTCTTGAATACCAACCTGAAGGTGGAAAGAATTCCAATAAGGCGTAAAAGCTTTTTCGAGAAAAATGGTTCCTTCAAAATCTCTACATCAGATATATCATGTGCAGTCCCATCTACAATATTAGCAACAAAGGCTGATGGCTGAGTTCATACTCGAGTTTGCTCAAACAATAATGACAAAACTAATCCACAGATTATTAGAAGTTTACTGCATACAATGAAGTAGTAAATAGTATGTAACCATCAGAAAAACAGAGACAGCAGGTATAATTAAGTTGAAGCTACAATCAAAAAGTCCCTGAACAGATTACCATATCTCTCCTATATAACTTCAACTTTGGAGCACACAATATGATTATGTACACAACCACTAAGAAACTAGACGACAGCTAAAATGAAGTAGAAGCTAAAATTTAAAATGCCTGAACAGATTATATACCTCTCCTACAATCAGAAGCAAAAATATCAGCAGCCTGAGCAAGATATCGATCACACACAGAGTCATCGCTTAAACTTCCCTCATCTTCTACCAATTCGTTCCTCTCAGAGTTATCACCAGTCAAAAGAAGTCGGCAAGCCTACAAAATGCAGATGAAAGAGAAGAATAAATCAGAATTTAAGGGAAGAATTGCCCTATAAACAAAATATTTCCACTTTCTCATCTAGAACACCATTAAGGAGATAAGCCAAAAAACAAAAATGCTTAGCGCTCACACACAAAAAATGCAAGTCATAAATAATAACCTATAGATTAAATACACCATATAAAAACAAAACTCTAATGAATAGCATATAAGATAAACAGAACATTTACTAAAAACAGAATTAAAAATTTAAAGAAGGGCTGTCAAATGCCAATTAACAGAAACAACAAAATTCAGTTATTTTTGCAATATCTTACTTGTAATGCTCCCCAAAGGCCAAGATTTTCCAAACAAAAGATTATATTATCATGCATTCTTCTGAGTAGCTTTTTTGTGCTCCTGGCACATTGAGAATCGCCATTCTTCCGGCCAAGTGTTGATATGCACTGCTCTTGCCACAATGAAACAGAAATTTAAAGCTTATTTCAAGATAATGAAGTTAAAGCAAGAGCAATCCGTCAATTCAATATACCTGGCGCTTCATCTTCTCGAGTTTACTACAACAAAGCATGTAGGAACTAGAAGGGCCCAAATCAACAGGACCATAATTATATACTCTAACGACAGGAGATGCTACGAAGCTTTCCAATTCCTCCTTATCTTCAATTGAATAGACCTACAAATTATGGCGAGACAAATATTACAAAATCAACTACTGTGAGCATCTAGATCAGTACAACAATGGTGTTTAAGAAAAAATTTCCCCCCTCCATTTTGATTATAACCAAAGAGTCTTTTCTTCAAAGGCATTCCTCATTACAAGGCAACTAGTGTTTTCCACATCTCCAAAGATCTATGGTAAAACAGTCACACAGAACAAGGGAGAGAGAAATAGATTGATGATGATGACAATGACAACAATAAATGGTGACAAACATTACCCTCCTGAGCCAAAATTATGGTGGTTGCGTGAATCTTTGGAACTGTCATGGTAGAAATATCAACCACAATAGACTCAAAATAAGATATTTATTTACTTATTCAGCTCTAAGTACATGCATCCATATGCAGCAGAAAATAAAAAGCTTCAGGATTGCTTCATCTACCTCACTATTAAGGTTGCACCAAAAATGTTAACTCATACCAATTAAGTCTCATCAATACTTGAAAATATTCTTTATGTATTATACAATGAACTAAGAACTTAGATCATTCAACCTATGCAGTTCTACTAGGAGAGTGAGTGTTTTCAAATGTGAAGAGGACCAGAGTGAGCGTTTTCAATTGTGAAGAGAGCCAAACACATGTTTCATCCACTGCATAGAAAAAAACAGATGGTTCTCCTATAGCTATATATACATAAGTCCATATCAAGTACATTGGGATAGGTTAGACTCCAGTTGAGGAAAGCCCAATATATCTTCTGGTCCTCCTCGGCTCACTAAACCAAGATGGACTATGACCAGCCATTACTCCAGCTTATAAAAGTTTGGAAAGGGTTGACCAAACCAAAGTCCTCAATTCAGGCTAACAGGACTACCACTTCACAAGCTATAGAAGGCCACAACATCTATAATTAGCATTACAAAAACCTGACTACATAAACTAAGAAACTTTTAGGCACCCAAAACCTTCTTATGAACTACATAAACTATTCATTAGGTGTTTCCTTCATCATGCAAGATTTATGATTGAACATGAGAACAGATAGTTAGATCCCAATCTTCAACCATAATTAGTTTTAGAAAGGAAAACAAAAGACTGCAAAAAACCATATTATACCTCAAAGTAAATGTTTTGAAGACTCACCTTAGCATCAAGTAAATTTTCGAGACTGTTGATGCTTTTCGGTAAATTCATTTGACTAGAAGCATCTGAAAGCATAAATTATATGTTCCAAGATTTAAGGATATCATGGAAGTAGCTATTAACAGATCACAGCTATCAGCTATAAAACTTGAACAGCCAGTCAGTCAAGTGAAGATATATCATTGGAAAGCACTACACGATGCAGTGTAATCCAAAATATTTGTCTCATATAAGCTAAAGGATAACTTGTAGGAAGTTGAAACCTTAGCTTTTCAAATTCATTTTCTTCCACCTTTACACATAACACATCCTCAAAACACCTTTCATTGGTCACATTTCCCATAAGAATAAAAAATTTGTATGACAAAAGGATTGAAAAAGTCAGGTACGAACTCAATGATTTTGATTCAATAGAAATGAAATTCTGAATTACCTTTACCAACAATGGGAGATGCTGTCATGCCAAATATACGAGGAAGCGTTGATGCAGTAGCTTTATCATAGAAAGCCTACATGATTGTCAAGGTAATCTACAGAAATCAAAATACATCAACTGAAAGAAACTAATGTGATTCTATCATTGAGAGCACAATTATAAATATGTTTAGCACATTACTCTCATGATTTCTGCATAAGGATGATTGCTTTTAATTTGAGCATGATGACACTCATCAAATATCAGAAGGGCAATTAAATCCATCCTGATGAAGCAGTGATACAAGCTACGAAGTAGTATTTGAGGGGTCATAACCAGCACCTGCACCAAAACAATCAGCATGAATAGAAATATAAGCCAAGGACGAAGCACAGCCTCAAAGATCCATAATACCTACTAAAACGCAACATCCTCCATAGGGGAAAAAACAAAGAAAAATAAAGTGGAATAAACTTAATTTGGTAAACTTCATAAGACAAGTCTCAAGTTCAATAAAAAAATATTTCATCTTTCCATATTCAATAGAGTCCATCATAGGATATTGAACAAAATGTGGATAAATATGAATATTGCGTCAACCAAAGAACATAATCACCTCATATTGTTCCATCTCTTTTTCCCAGTCCTGGTGATTCTTCAAGTGCCTGCAGTTCCCACAATAAGTCCCAACCTTGAAATCAAGAGAATCTTCTATAACCCTGCCTTGCTACACAACAGTAACAGATTTGATTCAAAACCATGCATGACCCACTGCTACTTCGAATCTAAAATTATAAGGTTGGCAATCCGCACTGGCTCTTAAATCCCAAACTCAGCCAAAACAATATTATAAACCTAATCATTAATAAGTCAGAAAATCATAGAAAGTAGCCCACCTGCTGAACAAGAGCCACCGTGGGGGCAAGAAAAATGCAAATCTTTTGCTGGGGTTTCCTTATCAAATGAGCAAGCTCGTAAATAAGCAGCACAGCAATATGGGTCTTCCCACAACCAGTCTCCAAATATACAATTATGTTCTCTTCCATGGCTTTCTTGCACAACTCCAATTGGTACCTTAAACAAAAGCATAAATCACAATGCAACTTTGAAATATTAATAATAATGATAAATAAAACCAAACTAAACAAAAAGGTTGAGCCTCCAAAAGCTTGATGGAAACAGCACCTCAATACATAGTTAAAAAGGCCAATATTGGTTCTTTTACATGGCTTTCAACATTTTTTGAGACATAATCAACCAAAAAGGTCTTGTATTTCTCGAGTTTTCACTCAAATTTCTCCCCAGACAAACAGAGAGTTCTCTGTTTCTTCGACTAAACTGACACGAAGCAATCAGAAAGAAACAAACCAAAGCAAACTCACATTTCCAAAAAAACGAAATAAACAAACATAAATATTTACAAATACAAAACAACAAAACAGGACTCACTTTCTAGCTATCTTTCTCGGGTCCTTCTCTTTCTTTTCCACTTTCGCTCCATTTTCTTCACTAACTTCAGCGATCGGCGAGGGGCTAGCATAGGCTTTAGGTTTAGCGGTAACGGGCGGTTCGACTCCGTCGGCGGACAACTCGCCGTCCGGCATCGATGGGGGAATTCTGGCTTCACCGCTACTAAAAAGTGTTTTTTCCAGCGTTAGTAGAAGACTCGAAAAAGAAGAAAATAGTGAGACAAAGACACCGTGCTTTGATAAATGGATGACGAAATTCTTTTCGGATATTTAAGGCGGTGTGGTGTTGTTGGATTTTTTTTTCATTCCTTTTTTCTCTTGCTTTAATGTTCATGAATGAATCGTGGGAAACGGGAAGTCAATGGAAAGTCAAATCTCACAACTCTAAAATTCAATTTTTTTTATTTTTTGAAAAAAAAATACTAATTATATACAAAATTAAAAATATTAACTGAATTATTTTCTAAGTTAATCATGAAAATATTAAAGAAAATCCTAAATAAAAAATACTAATTGAAGATATTACTGCTAAATTATTTTGTCCCACATAAATTGAATTGAGGAACCAATCAACGTGATCTTTGTCAGATTCTTTCTATACTTGCCCACGTGAACCGCTGCTGTTTCTCTCCGTCATTAAATATTTATTGATTTATTTTTATAAAATTAAATTGAATGTTTTTATTTTAATATATTTATTATTAAATTTTAAAAAATTATACTAAACATATTATAATATAACAATTTATTTTGAGATATTTTAAAAAACAAAGAGAAAAATATGAGTAATTTTTTATTTCCATTTTATTTGACTTTTTGGTTAAAAGGAAAAAACAAATATTTTGTTGTTTGATGAGTAGATTGACATGTAAATTCATTAAAATTAAAATAACTTATATCCAATTCAATTTTACTATGTATATTCTGAAAGTAGAAAGTTTCTTGACTCACTAAAAAATAATTTATTTTTTAATGAATAAATAAATAAATTTGGATTCATAAAATTGAAAGTTTTTATTACATAGTGTCGAAAGTATTAAGGTACAGATTCATATAGTATTTTTAAATTTTAATTAAATATTTATAAAATTTAGTTAACTTAACAATTAATAAAATTTGATATAGGATATTTAAAAAATAACTAATAACTTACTATTGGTATCCTTAGTAGAAACAAATATTTTGAACGTAGAAAGTTTTTATCTTTTTTATTTTTGTTTTAGATTTTGAGTTCAAGGTTTCAGTTTAAAATAATTAATCAAATATTCATGAATAAATAAATAAATAAATTTAAACTTGTAAATTTGAGAATTTAATGAGTACTGTTTAAAATATCAAAATACAAATTTTGATAAATATTTATAAATTTTAATTAGATATTTAATTTGTAAAATCGAGTATGTATTTAATGAGTAATATATAAAATATTAAAATACAAATTTTGATAAATATTTTTAAATTTTGATTGGATGTTTATTTTGTAAAATCAAGTATGTATTTAATGAGTTATGTCTAAAATATTAAAATATGAATCTCAATAAATATTTTTTAATTTTAATTAGATATTTATAAATTTTAATTATTTTATCAATTAATAAATTTTGAAATATCTTTATCTTATCAATTATCCCCAGTACAGACAAAAGTCTTGGCTTGCAAAACATTTAATCGCCGTTGCCGGGGATCGAACCCGGGTCGCCCGCGTGACAGGCGGGAATACTCACCACTATACTACAACGACTTTGGGCTTTTACGCGGACCAAAAGCACATAAATTTTGGTTGATGTTTTTTTCCCCCCCCACCTTGTGGAAGCAAAAGTTAAACGTTAACGTCTCGCTGCGTAGGACGAACAGGCTGCTTGATAAAACCAAGCACCACCGCAGCAAAGAGCAAACCTCCATGGCAATGCCGATCCCCAACCTCACCCCTCTTTCCAGCAGCACCGTGAAGCCTACCGTCATCTTCACCACGCCACCAAACTACGCCGCCAGACTCTCCAACCTCCTCACTCTGAAAGGCCACACTCCTCTCTGGTGCCCAACCATCACCACTCATCCCACTCCCCACTCTCTCTCCACCCACCTTTCCCCACACTTCCTCTCTCTCCTATCCGCTATCACCTTCCCTTCTCGCGCCTCCATCACCTCCTTTTCCCTTGCCGCCCTCTCTCTCCCTAAACCCCTTCTCCCCTCTCATGGCCCCACATTCATTCTCGCTGCCTTAGGCAAAGATTCAGAGTTAATCAACACCCCTTTTATCTCTCAAATTTGTTCCAATTTACAACGGATTAAAGTTTTGGTCCCTCCAACCGCTACTCCCAACAGCCTAGCCTTGTCTCTCGGGAAAGGATATGGTCGGAGAGTGTTGTGTCCGGTTCCGAAAGTTGTCGGACTAAACGAGCCTCCAGTTGTTCCGGATTTCCTCAAGGATTTGGAGAGTGGTGGGTGGGTCCCGATTCGTGTTGACGCGTACGAGACGAGGTGGGTAGGGCCTAGTTGTGCGGAGGAAGTGGTAAGGAAGGGGGAGGAGCACGAGGAGGAAGTGAACGCCGTTGTTTTCACGAGTAGTGGGGAAGTGGAGGGGTTTTTGAAGAGTTTAAGGGAGTTCGGATGGGATTGGGGGATGGTCAGAAGGAGGTGGTCGCGGTTAGTGGTTGCGGCTCATGGGCCGGTCACCGCGGTGGGGGCGAAGAGGTTGGGAGTGGATGTTGACGTCGTGAGTTCAAATTTTGATAGTTTTCAGGGTGTCGTTGACGCGCTTGATGTCTGTTTGAACGCTCTGGGACAGGAACAGGATTGCATGTAACTTGTTTGAAATAAGTCATAGGATTCTTGATAATCATCATATGTCTCTGGCTAATGATGAAGACTTTGGGAATGTTAGAACCAAAGGGAACACCGAACAAAGACATATATCTGTCATTGTCATTGGTTCCATGTAAAGATCAAAGAATGCCCATGGCAAATTTTCTTACTTGAAGCAATACTCCTTTGGGTACAGATTAGCTTGAAAAGTTACATTTAGATGAGCAACTTAGATGACACTTTTAAAGCTTCACTGAAGAAGAATTTCACAGCATTGATTGATCCAACTTACCCAGGCTTGGCACCAAAACCTTAACGAGATTAAAGCTGTCAAATTGAAATAATATATGATCAAATTCAAACTTCCACATTTTACATTGTATAAGGAACAAGATGATATCAGTTGCTCTGTCCCTATCATAAGAATTTTAAGTAGAAAAACACTATAGAGATTATATAAACAAGCTAACAACCAAATCAAAATACAAATATTTTCATCAAAAACTATTTACTACTACATATGTATCTGTTGGGGTCCTTCCACTGTAATGGTGAAAGCTAATATCACAACTCTCCTGCTTCAATAGTGCTATTATTTACCTTGCGGCTTCAATCCTGATAGAAGCTTCAATGCTTCTTCCATGGATGGTCGATCAGCTGGCCTGCTTCTGGTGCAGAGCATAGCAACATCGAGAACCAGTTTTACTTCCTCTTGCAGTGAATTGGTGGAACCAGCTTCACTGTCATTGTATACTTCTCTCAAAAGAACATCCTTCGGTTTACTCTGTATGCTTGCTCCAGCATTTGTCAGCCTACCATTAGTTAATACTTCCAGAATGATCTCCCCAAAGTTGTATATGTCCATGTATAGTTCCTCCTTGATTGCATCGTTGGATTGACCTGTTTCAGGTTTCAAAAAAGAATTTCAAGAACTGATTCTAGAAACGAAAGATTGGAAGACAAAAGAAGCAACGGAAATTAAGCCACTGCTTCAAATCAGGATAATGTCTTTTCAAGCAAGAATGTATTTCCATCAACTCTGTAGAAAATAGACTCGTTTTGCTATTCCTTTTGGAACATTGAAGCAGTTGCTAGTTGTTTGTATTGTAGGGAATGCTCACGAGGGAATAATAACTGTTAATGGTCTAGTCGTACTTTGAAAGCAAATTCTATGTCATAGACCCAAAAAAATATGGTCCAGTTTGTTCAGACATTCTCTCAGCTTTGAATATCTAAGGAACTTTTGCTCAAAAGTTAATTTTGTTTGTTTGAAATGGCAAAGTTTTGAATAAAAGGAATCCATGTAAAGGGAATAGTTAAGTTTACCTGTTCCCATTCTGGAAGTTGTTGCTGGAACAGTACCTTTGATCAACCGTATCAGATACTTGAACCCAAAATCAGCTAGGCGGGGTTCCAAATTATCATCAAAGACAACATTATTTGACTTCAAATCTCCATGAGAAATTGCAGGATTACAGTCATGGTGAAGGAAGCAAAGTCCCTTTGCAATACCAATTATAATTCTGTACTTGGTCGCCCAATCTCTTCGCATTCTCACCTTCTCAGTCAAATTTCCGTTAGGCAAGTAATCATACAGCAGATAAGCCAAATGCTTGTTGTAGCAGAAACCAAGTAATCTGATCAAATTCTTGTGCCTTGCATTTCCCATTTGTGTTATAAATTCTGAGGCACCCTTCATTCTCTTTGCATCCCATTCAATCTTTTTCACCAAAACTGTTATTCCAGTGGGCAGCACTGCTTTGCAAACTGCAGCTGATAGCGGTGGCAATTCCTCCATGGAATCAGTGGAATTGAAGCTTCTCAAAACGTCATTTGCTGTAAACTGTGGGAGTCCAATAAACGAGTCCATTCTCCATTGGCCTTTGCTTCCTTTGCGGAGATAAATTAGCCAGAAAACTGATGCTGCAATGAATATGACTGCTCCTGCACAGAGCAACAGAACTAATCTGAGCTTTCCCCTGCCTTTGCTTCCCAAGATTGCCATTGAACCTGAACATGATTTAAGAGGTGCTCCACAGAGCTCTGGATTTCCAACATATGCACTTCGGCCCATTGATTGCAACCTCTTTTCTGAGGGAATGGCACCGGAGATATCATTGAATGATACATTTAGAAGTACTAAGCTTGAAGACTTGCCAAACTCTGCAGGTATTGGACCGCTGAAATTGTTACGTGACAAATCCACAACACCTAGAGCAGGAAGACTAGCAAGCTCCTGAGGTATATGACCAATTAACTTATTCATAGCTAAATTAATCATCGCAAGCGCCTGGCAATTGGAAATACTTTTTGGGACAGCTCCTGACATATTGTTCATCTGCAATTCAACAACAAGAAGGGATTTGCAAGATCTGAACGGAGGTAGGTTCCCTGAGATGTTACAAGATGATGCAGAGAAATTTTGAAGAAGTGGCAAGGACCATGTTTGTGCTGGGATCATTCCCCCTAGTTCTGGATTATTAGAGATATTGAAATACTGAAGCTCTGAAGCTTGAGAAATATCTGAGGGAATTCCGCCAGCAAACCTGTTCCTGGAAAGGTCTATATATGTGATATCAGGAAGATGATTAAACCTAAAAGGGATTTCACCCGAGAATGAATTATCCTCAAGTCGAATGCGAACAAGCGAAGAACAATTGGATAGAGGTGAAAGAGTGCCCGTAAACTCGTTCGAAAACAGGATTAATTTATATAGCTCACCACCTGCACAAATATCAGGTGGAATGCTGCCAATGAAACTGTTGGTTGAAACATCTAACCATCTAAGCTTTGAGTTCCTGCCCAAGTTTCGTGGAAGTGACCCAGTGAAGTAATTGTTCCATATAAACAGGGTATCCAGTGATGGAAGATCTGCTATGTCTTCTGGGACAGTGCCATTCATTTCATTGTACATAAGACTGAGCAGTCTTAGATTCTTCAATTCTGAAAAGCTCTCAGGAATAGGCCCAGAAATTAAGTTATCGGAGAGATCCAAGTTGGTAAGTGGCACGATTCTGCTAAACTCCCATGGAATCAATCCAGTGAGATGGTTCATGAAGAGAAAAAGTGACTGAAGCTTGGTAAGATTGGAGAGATGCTTGGGTATTGAGCCAGAGAGATTTGCTCCGGCAATATCAAGGTACTGAAGCTCACTCATGTTGCCCAACTGCCATGGGATATTTCCTTCATAAGAGTTGTAGCCAATCTCCATATGCGTCACTGTTTTGAGATTTCCCAGTTCAGGTGGTATGTTTCCAGTGAGGAAATTTCCTGCTAAGTGAAGAAATTCCAGGCTCTTGAAAGACCCATACGCTAAAGGGATTGGTCCATTGAAGTAACTGCCAGCTAAATTGAGAATCTTGAGAAATTCAAGCTCGGAAAGCTCAACAGGCAACGGCCCTGAGAAACTGTTGCTAAAAGCATCAAGAACAACCAGGTTCCTAAGACCGGAGATTCCTCCTGGGAAGTGGCCAGAAAAATTGTTTCTGCTGATATCTAAGCTTCTTAGACTGGTGAGATTGAAGATTTCAACAGGAAGTTCTCCGGAGAATGAGTTTTGACTGATGTTGAGATCAACAAGCTCGGTGAAGACACTGAATTGCTTTCCAGGTAATTCACCAGCAAGATTCTTCATACTAAGGTTTAAACCAATAACAATGGTTGAATTCTTGTTGCATTTGACACCAGACCAGGAACATGCATACACTTTCCCTGAAGGATTTCCTCCAGGGGGAACTAACCAATCATCCAGACTGTTATAATCATCAATCTCTGATTTTAAGCTCAATAGAGCATCTGAATAAGGATCAGCAGCTATTACCACTGCAATTAACATGGAAGAGAACAGAAGATTGAAGTAAATCCATTGAGAAATCTCCATTGGAACTCGCAGTGAAGAAGGAAGAGAGACAAACTACAAACACAACCAATAAAAAAAAAAAGGTAAGTCAGCTCACTGCAAACTGCGTTTCCGTGTTTTTGTTAGATGAATTAATGCATGGGAAATAGGGAAAGATGCATAAAAGGAGGGAATACGTATAGTGATTAGTTGATATGAGAATATTATCCAGCTGCTTTTTGGGGCAAGATGGGGCCTTGCGGTCTTAAGTTTATTGGATGGTGTTTGCCATTACGGAATAAAGCTTTCATATCTTTGAGCCATCTTTTTCTTCCTTTTTCCACTGGAGAGAATCCTATACATTATCAGCAGTGTCTTAATTTGAATTAGTATATGAATCACTGTGGGACACCTTCGAAATCATCAACTTTCATTGTTTAGTTACAGAAATAAGAAAAGGGTTTTTGTGGTTGAAGCCAAATTGCAAACTCATAGATAAAGTAAATCATATTCAGTTAGGCACTTATTAGGCAATTAACATGACAGCTGCTATGAACCATTCTTTGGACCGTTAATGATTATACCTTGTGTAAATTATTGTATCACACCCGTGGTGCCACATTGTATTTGGATGAAAGTCGAGAAAGCAAAAATTATCAATCATTATAGCTAGAGACAGAATATATGGATGGAAAATGGAAATGATTTGTTGTTCATGGGGTAAAAGAAAGGGGGCATGGAAATCTATATTTAATTGGTGGTTCAGGTGTGAGGAAAATGCAGAATGAGCAACATACTCACTGTTGTATTTCAGCTACAAAAGCAGCAGCCTGGTGGTGGTCAACTTCTCTCAAACCGTAGAAAAGGAAAGAAGAAAAGAAAATGTCCTTGACATCTGCTCCAGAGGGAAAATGAAAGCTGTTCCTGCAGACTTGAGCTGTTACCAGAATTTTGACCAAGGAAGGATAAAATTCTTTACTTTTCTACTTCTTTTTTCTTTTCACCAGCATGTCTAGAATGTCCACCTGTTGTAAAAGTTCCATGCAAGAAAATAAGTTCTAATTATACCCCAAAGACAATTACGGTTTATAACTGAAAATAGATTATGTACTAAGTGTATCAGTGGATTAATTTCAACATGTATGCAATGGCAGTATATGCAGGGACAAGATAAAGATCTTTGCCAGGATTTTCGTTTGATCATGTTGTTGAGATGACAGCAGCAGGTGCGGAGAAGGTAAAGAGTAAAGACAAGGGTTGTGATAAAAGCAGCAGCATTTCCCTTAATTTATGATGAGCTTAGCCTTTTGTGTTTTTGAAGGAAATCAAAAAGGTAAGCCCCCTCCTTGACATGTGTGTTCCTTGGCAGTCACTGCTCGGGGTTTCCTGGTCCACATGCGATCCAATGATTATACAACGAAAGAAAGAAAAAAAAAAAAAGGAATCTCTCGAGGGAAGTAGCCATGGAGGTCTTTTATCATTAACAAGCTGAAAGTATGAGTGGCTCTAAACCTCATCAAATCCAGTAAACCAGCAAAATTCTCCGCACCCAACAAGGCAACAACTCAATCTGATAGCAGTAAAACTTTTTCTTTGTTCATCCAACTCTAAACCTACAATCAGGCTAGGTGGATTGCATGATCTTTGTTCTCCATTGGCAGTTTTGCTTTTTTGATCAGTACATTTCTTCCCTATCCAGGAAAGTGGGGCACAAGAATAAATATGCAAGTTGGCAAACACTGAGAAAAGCCTCCAGTATTTAAGAGCCATGGGGGTTATTATTCTCTGGGTTTCGCTTTCAACTTCATAGACATCAAATTGTTCGTAAAAAACAAGAGTACAGACTCAGTAGTAAGAGATTTTGGACACAATGGGGAAGTTTGTCCTTTTATCTATCATTACTTTTAAAAAAATTTTGGTTTCATGTTTCCATCACTGAAATTTTCGGAGCTCACGTACATATTCATCATGGAAGACAGTGCAAGGCCTTAAATACTCGGCACCCACGGTCCACTTCACGAGAGGCAGTAAGCCTGCATGAATTTCACAGTGGCCCCGTGAAGAACCAACCAGTTGCGTGCTATAATTAGGTTTCAATTAATGGGGTGTGATAACAATCTGCCATTGCCAGAGTTATTCTGAACTCTGCAAACCAAATGCAATACCCCAGACCCAGAGACAGAGAGAGCTTTAGCGTGCCATTAAAAGCCTAGACTGTGTTATCACTTCCCTTCTTGTTGCAGCTGCTAGTGCTATGGTTTAAAGGGGCATGCCGCGCCACCCACCCCCCCAGCTAAAGAAACTAGCTGAACTAATCTTTCAACCAAAGCATTGTCACAGACTCACAGCTTCCATTCAGGTTAAACTTGATATGTATAATTCGAATCGGAGGCCAATGTACTGTCATTATGTTGTTTCTGAAAGGGGTTTCTCTTTATTTCAGGTGTCCTTGAGGGAGGATTAACTTTGAGCAAAGCACAAGCAAAAGAACCCCAAAAGTTAATTTCGTAAAGATTACGTTAAACTCACACGAGGGGGTGGATCAAGATCGATCAACTACTGTGGTTGAATAGCTACACCCTGTTCAGCAGTCAGAGCTGGATGTAAAGAGTTCCAAAGAGTTTACCCCTGACAGGATTGAAAAAGACCCTGCACCGACTGCACGGCCGTTTGTTGTGGGAGGAACACAACTTTTAAGGGGAAAATTATCCTTCTTTTTTGGGTTTTTGAACTTGAATTGGATTCCCACTCATTTAGTCAAAAGAGAAGGAGCTTAATTAGATCATATCTGATTTGATGTATTAATCTTGATCAAATGAGAAAAAGTACAACCAAATCTGTTTACCAACTAAGTTGGTAGGGCTTTAATGGTGGCAGAAATGACCATTGCTAACCTTGAATTGGGGGTTATGCCTATGGGTTGAGTTGAAGGGTATGTTTGAGTTTTTGAAGGTAGCTTTAGTGAGAAGCTGGGGAACATTTAGTCAAAAATAGGTGGTGCTGAAACTAACGAGCCAAGCACAACGGATAAACATTCAAAGAAAGTAGAAAAGCATCGACAAATAAAATGTGTGAAGAGAAACTAGCTGTAGCAAAAGAGAGTAAGTGGAGTTAGTAAAGTGATTGAAGAAAGGGACACATCCTTTAAATTTTCTACTACCTTTTACCAGAATTCTCTAATAAATTTGTTCGTTTGTTGTAGGACCCAAAACCATGCAATTTGCAAATGCTATGAGAAATTCCTATTACCCCAAAATCGGCTTTATTCCACAGAGAACCAATGCTTTAGTGTCACACCAAGCGTTTCAATCTTAGATCGGACAAGTATGAAAATCTTGAAAAGCTTTAAGCAACTTAACCTTTTGAAGAGAGGATACCGTATGCCAGCTATAAACTCAATCAGACAGAGTAGTAACAGTAGCATTAAATGGTAAAAGATCAATGCAACTTCATAAAAGGAAAAGTATGCAGAGTCATTGTAGATTTATATACAAGTGCCAGTGATTTCTAGTTTCATATATGGTGGCAAAAGACAGGGTTGAACCCAGACGTTAACAATATTCTCTTTCGCCCGGGATCGCATGCTAGCTGAAAGTTGGAAGCTCATTTCTATAACTTACCTGTAACCAGGCTTTTATCCAAGCAAATGTGAATGTAATACAACCATCATAGAATCCTCAAATGGAAACAAACATGGGAAAACAGAAGAAAAAGAGATTGTACATGGCTAAGTGCCGGAACGTGATAATGAGAACTGAAAGATCATTTGTCAAACTTAATTGGAAAGATCCAAGGAAAAATGGCTATCTCACAAATATATTATTGTAACAAATGCTTTTAGATATGCGGATTACAATAAATTCCAACGGCTCTTCCAAGTAAGTCTCAAGTGACAATGTGGTATGTATACCGGAGGGTGTCCCAAATTCTGTAATGTAAATTTTATGTACAAAATATTCCATTGTTCTTCACCAAATATGATATCGTTCAAGGATGAATATAGCCGACTTTTTAGCCACTGAATCTACCAAGTAAAACATAACTCAGCAACAAATAAAGTATGAACCCAACGGTTATCCCCTCAAATCAAGTAAACTGAATACTGAAAAGATATGAAATCTGGAACAACCCATTTGATAGTCTTACCCTACACATAGTGACAGTAACCTAGGAGCACAAGATAATTAAAGATCGTTAACGTAGGAAAACCTCAAAACTCCAGTGGTAAAGCAGATTCAAGCCTCACACGATTTAGTCGAACAGTGCCCAGAATGTACTCAGGCAATTCTGCCTCTTCTTTTGCCTGCAGATGGAGAAAGTATGAATATCTACGGTTCAACATACATATTTTAAGGTAACAATTAGAAACAATTCAACCTTTCACAGCACTTTAGATATCTAGGGTTTATTCTAGAGTGCTTTCATCATTATGTAACTAAACTTGATAACAAATTTCAAATCCCAACAAGGAAATTGCTCAAAGAATAATTAACTATCAAGAAACATGGTGAAATTTTGTCGAGAGTGAAAATTAAGGATTTTCTAATCAGCAGCCAAAATTTTGGGAGTTTTTAACTGCTTGTTACCAAAGTGACTATGAGAAGAAAAACCAAGAGAAGACTAAAATTATGGACTACTAAAATTGTGCATTTCATGCCTATCGCAGGTGAAACAAGACCCAAGCAGAAAAAGAAAATCCAAAGAAAAAGAAAATCCAAAGAAGGGTTTTCGGCAATTCGAAACAGTAACCAGAAAAGCAACAAATTGTTTGAATAATATACTTGCAAGAAGCAATATGATAAACCACACAACTCAGAGCTCAAATGCTTGAGGAAGCTCCTGCAATCTCAAGTTAGACAAACAAAAAGTACATAAGAAAGAGCTACTTAGAGTTGGTTTTGTTTTCTGTTTTAGTTCCCAAAACACTTAGTAATAACTTCCATTAGTCTGAAACCCACACTAGAAGACAGTACTTTCACAGATTAACAGCAGAAAGGCACGAACCTCTATTAAAATAGCAAGATCTACTACTAAGCTTGTGACATATCCAAGGACGAGGCCGATAACACTTCTTGCTACCGATGATGACCCAATATCCACATCAATCTGCATATTATAAGATTCAGCAACAATATCATCAAGATCAAAAAGTCCCCATCTAACTAGTCAATATAATTCGATACTAATGTAGCATTGCAAGTCAACTTTGGAATTGCAAGAGTAGGCATTAACTTCTCAATAAAGAAATATGTTAAAGATAACTTGCGGTGTATATCACTGCAGTGGAACTTCTAAAATTGTAGAGATATCTCAAGACTTTAGATCCTGATACCACCTAGCCTTTCAAGATTATAATAACATCTGAAGACTTTGTCTTCTAATATAAGGCAGAAAATATGAGATTCCAAGTTCCCACTTGACCCCACGCAGTTAATGCATGCTTAATATAAACCATGAAATAATCTAATTTTCATATGATTGTAGTTTCAGTGATGAAGTGCATCATTTTCATATCTAAAATAAAATGCAGATGCAGCAAATATTAGCTTCCCTAGTAAGGCAAGAAAATTAAAAAAAAAAAAAAACCAAGGCTGTATTACCTCCAGAAAGTTGTCCTGTCTGAAATATTTGCAGGTAACAGCTTTCCCAAGTAGGCAAGCTTTTGTTCCAACTGCACGCTTGACCATCCAATACCCCTGTACATTTGAAAACAAATGAGCCTTTCTATAGTGCTAGAATGAATTAATAAAAGCCACTTAAGATGTTTACGATATAGCATTTCGTACCTCAACAATGCTTGGAATCAGTTTAAATCTTGCATCACGAAACATATCAGTTCCATCCACGAACTTTCCCAATAAAGAATTTTTATTCACAGGCCTTTCAGCAGCATAATAGAGGACCAAACCATAGTTTGGTTTTGCAGGAACCTGAAAAAGAGAAATTAAAACATATATCCTTTTTTTGAAAGACCAAAATGAAACTTGTTGCAACCAAAAAAAGAAATCCATTATTTGAAATTCTCCTTATGCTGCTATAACTCCCATTGTCATCCTCCAAAATCAGTATTCCTGGGAGAAAAGTGGAAACTAGAAGCAAGTCTAAAGGCCAAAGAGTGATCTGAGTTGACCATCCACAACAATAAAACTTGTTCAAAATTTCCCTCTTTAGCCTTATTATTTACCATACACATGCCTATTTCTGAATTAACATTACTTTAAATGAATTCATCATATTGTCTCTAAAAACTAAGGCCTAAGCGTCACCAATAATGATCCTACCACAGCAGGGTGGTAAAGGTCAGAAACTCAAACCTATATGTCCCAAACAAACAACTTTCAGCTTTTAATAGTTAAATTTCCACAGGAGTAACCCTTTAACATAGGAAAATGTTCATACCTATCTTATGTCATCATAGGAAAGAGTTTAATCAAAATTCCCAGTAGATAACAGGTATTGTGCTCAAAAACATGTACTAAATAAAGAAGGTTGAAATGCATCCACATGCGTACCTCGAGATTAATCACAAGGATAAATGGAAGCTTTTTTCCAGCATCTGACTGAAAATGAAAACTAGCAGTTAGGTCATAACTCATAAAGCCGATTTTAAATTATGCAAAATCATGCATGATAGCTCAAATATTCTCAAATTAGCTTGTTCCATCTGAAAAGGAACTTTTACTGTTCAGTGTAACAAAAAATATTCCAGTGCATTATTTATCTGTAAAACAGAAATGCCCAACACATTGGGAATACAAAGATGCAAGAATAGGTAGTACAGTCCCTAACAACTTGTGGGAGTATAAACCATATGCTAATGGATATTATCCTAAATATGAAAGAAGTATGGAAAGTAAGTTTAATCATTCTCAAATTAGAAATTTTCCAAACTGAAACAAAAATCTTACATCACCAAAAATCTTACATAGAAGGTGAGTGCAATTGAGATAAGGATGCTGCAATGGCAGTGTGGTTAAACAAGAAAAGATAAGACAAGAAACCAATGATTTGGGACAAGATGGGGTTAGTGAGATCTAGGACAGAATGAGGGAGATACGTTGAAAGTGTAAAAGGGCTTTGATTTTATTGTTAGACATTGAAATATAAAATGTTCAATTAAATATAAGTTGAAAGAAGAAACTATACACTATACAGATCGCCAGAAAAGCTGAAAATTTAAAGATTTCCATTGTCAGTTCAAAGATTGTGTCATCCAGTCGAAAAGGATACTCAAGTTTGGAAAAATTAAGAAAACCCCAACTGAAGAGACCTTCTCCTCTTTATTTCAGCTCAGAACTGTCATCAAGCAAATGTAACAAAGAGTAACAAGGATACCAAATTGACTTTCTCTGCATGAATCCTGGTTCATTCATTAAATTTATCATACAAAATCAAGGCTAAAGATGACTTTCAAGGAACACTAATATATTTCTAAGCCAAACCTACAAAAATATAAAATTTTGCTTAAAACAAAAACAAATTCCTTTGGCACAGGAATGCTATAGCATTTAAAAATTGTGAAACACAGAAAGCTACCAGTTACTTTTATTTAGCACTCAAAATTTTTTAGAATGTAAAACACACAAATCAAGAAGGATTCCATAAAATTATATTAGTATGACTTTTCGACACAACAATTGATGAAAGCAAAAAAAAAAAAAAAAAACTAAAAGCATCAATCATTGCAGCCAATTCCTAAGAAATGAAGCAAACTTCAGACGATGCTAACACACACGTGTAGAAAGGGGAGCAAAGTATGAAACCTAGTATAATACCTGAACTAGACACCTCGGGTGCAATGCAATTTTATCTGTGGCTTTATCAACTTTGAACCAGTCAACAGCTATGAGCTTGAGAAGGGGATCTGCACCCATTACCTGTGAAAAGGTTTATATCATTACTTAATTGTTCTCCCCAGAATGCACAATATCTCAGCAAGAATAAAGAATGTAATGCACACATCACAAGCATACTAAAACCAACAGGAGGAAGGCTGTCAGATATGACATAGAAAGAAAGTAGCTAATTCAACAAAGAAATAACAAGAAAGTTCTATTCATAACGACAAGCTGCAATTTCTAAATTGTATTTAAAGCTGCAGCTGTGTGCAACAGAAAACTCATTAAGCCAACTTAATTATAGTTAAAAGCAATCAAAGAACTCATACAATAAGAAAGGTAAAACTAATAAAAGGCTCAATGTAATAATAACTCGAACAAAGCACATGAAACTGCTGAACTAAACAAGACGATCTCAACTTTGAAAGCAAATAAACAACACAACAGTAAGACAGCAAATTCTGCTAATGTATACCCATTTATAGCCATTTGCAGTCAATTATTCAATTTTAGAAACCAGACCAGCCAAGATTGGATAAAAGGAACTGAAATTCATACCCACCTCAAATTAATGAGAACTGGCAAATAGAAGCATGGATATCAACTGAGGATGAGAACAGATATGCACCAAGCAGAGACCAACTATCGTTCCAATTTGTATCTCATTTTGCAATAATAACATACCAGAAAATCTTATTTTAAGCTTTGATGATATAAGATGATGAGATAGAATGCACTCAAAACAAATAAAACAACAAGGACAATACATGTCAAATAATTTTGAAGAAAAGAAAAACTCACCTTGGCATTATCTTCTAAGTAAGTCTTTCCTCTGATCATAAATCCCCTACCACTAGGAGAAGTCCAACAATTTGTGTCAGCCTCATCCTTTCCATTGTGGAGGGAACCATTGAATTGACTTGCATCAATATGGACAGGAGGTACACTAGGATCTAATTCCTTATTTGCATCTGGAGCTGCATCAATAGTGACCTAATATTTAGTGTTCTGAACAGCTCATGATGAAATTAAGGATAAGACATTGTTTAAGCCATTAAGCTATATTCTTTGTTATTGACACAACACCAAAAAAGAAAACAGAATGCATGACTCAATAGCAAAAGATTTCCTAGATAAAATCTTCCTTTTCACATGTAAAGTTAAATGTACAGATAGAAAGTCTTTCCCAAATCCCAATACAAATTTTAAGAAAAGAAAGAACCTGAAGCTCGCTTCAGAGCTAAGCTTGAGATGGCCCAAGATACGTTCTTCAGCTTAATTTTCCTTTCCTGATAAGGTTGAGAGCAAACTATCAATGATAGAGGTTTTCAAGGAAACAATTAATAATTGGGTTACACCAATCCAACTAATAGTGCAACCAATTTTAACTCTTTTTTTTCGAGGAGAAGGAGACACTTCTGTATTCCAATGTGGCAAAGCAAAAAGGGATTACCTTGTCTGCACCACCGTCACTCTCTTCATCTTCTGATGATGATGAAGAATCACCAGCAATTGCATCATAAAATTCATCATGCACTTCTACATCCTCAAACTCGCCACTGGAAATTGAAACATCGGAAAGTTTTGATTGGACAATGGTGGAAGATTCACACTTGAGTGAGGGATTTGCTCCAATATATTCCTTTAAACCTGAAATAAGATTTACAGAAAACATAACTGACACTGAGTGAACATGGCATAAATGATAGCAGTGACAAAATCCAGCAGGTTTTGAGCATTAGCTTCCGATATTGTTCTTTACAATAATTCTTGAAATTTGTCATCTATGTTCTAGCTGTTGCTTGCAGCCTTGTCTGTGTGAAATGTGAGGAAATAAAAGCACTCCTTTCTAGTCACACTGACAGAAAGTCACACCAATGTATACTCATAATAACCCTATAAAGTGGTTGACACAAACATCAATCCTGTCAAATAGAATCTATCACTGCAGAGATAAATGAAAGAGGTCCTTCCTCCCTTACATCACGGAGGTCCTAGGAATAGGAAAAATAGTTGCACGCATTGGAGATGAATGAGGTTAGGTTGTCTTAACTGATCAAGTCTCTAAAAATGCACAAAAAATTTTGTAAGTCCACCTGTCTAACAGAGATCTCAGACCTGATTTGCTGAGACAACATAATTCTAGATGTCTCTAAGCCATTAATTGTTAGTATCAGATCATAAGTCAGATAATAAAGACTTGGTTAGATAACTCAACCTGCAACTTGGGATAATAAAGCGTATGGGATGGTCTTTTCAAACTTTGAGCTGCTACTTTTCTTCCATCGAAACCAACCGGCACTATGAATCTCCAACATCTGCGTCACA
The DNA here is from genome assembly GCF_053813885.1 of Theobroma cacao. Classification (NCBI taxonomy): domain Eukaryota; kingdom Viridiplantae; phylum Streptophyta; class Magnoliopsida; order Malvales; family Malvaceae; genus Theobroma; species Theobroma cacao. Next base: position 1,871,344 of record NC_142647.1, read on the forward strand.
AGGCATTTTGCAGTGTTTGAACCCATGGGTGCATTTAAACTTCTAATCTCCCAAGTAGACGCTGCCATTCATAGATATATACATATATATTACATACAGAAATAAACAAGATTTACAACAAGCACAAGGCCTCCTTCCCAATGAAATCTATGAAAGAGTCATCTCGCAATGCTCCACAGCCATAAGCACCACCTTATGAATAATCAAGTTGCCACAGAACGTATTTAACCTCTAAAAGCAGAATTTGTTGCTACCAATAGAATTTATAATAAAAGTAATCACATTCATGGATCACTCAATCCCTTCAGAATTTGAAGTACCTAGAGAGACTACAAAGATCCAAAGAAGAAAATAGCATTTCCTCATATGTTAAACGCACAAAGCAATCAAGCTATAGAGATCAGCAAATGCTTCAGACATAAAATCTTAACCAACTAAGAATACAAATCCTTACGATTAATTGTTGTACGTCGGTATCCAGATCTTGGAGGCTGCTTCTTATGTACAGTTGGAAATTGCAAAATTGCTGCCAAAGAAATTATATCATATGTGAGCCAAGTAGAGGCAAGCAACATTTTGATTTTCATATAAATAAACTAAATATTATTAGCGTATTCTCTTACTGTATGCTCCATCTTGCCCGCGAAACCATTGCCTAGAGAAGACAAAATCTCTCTTGGATTGCCATCTAGAAATCATGTAATAGGACAAATAAATGCCAGCCAATGACAAAAGAGACAAGATAGATTCATGCTAATTTGATTAACTAAGGAACCTAATATTGTTTGGCCTTCCAGTATCCTTTTTAATGAGTAAAATAAATGCTGAGAATACATCAAACCAATCAGAAGTGCAAACTTTGAACATGCTTGATAAAAACTAATCGATATCTTAACTGCATATGCACGACACATTGTTGGCAAACAGTTCTTCAAAGAGAAAAATAAGTAGTCCATTCTGCAAAAATTACCGGGTGAGATATTTTGGATCATATGTTCCGTGGACAACATCATAGTGTCCACCATAAGAATCTATCAGCTCTAAGTCACCTGTCAACATATCCCACCTGTGAAGATAGTTAGTAGAGCAAACTTGACTTACTGGGAAATATGAAATCAACAAACATAGGTGGAACAACTTACTCATATCTTTTATGGCGGTCCAGATTTAAGATTACTTCAAAAACAGTATCTGCACTTGCATCTACAAGAGCAACAGCCTTCACAAGAGCACCTTTTCCACTCTACAAATAATCCAAAGAACATTTAAAGAGCTTGAGTCATTCATCTGATGAAGACAAATTGCGAAACTTTGATATTGTTAGGGAACATAAGGAAAATTGTGTTCAATGATAACTTTTAGGGTGAAAGAAACCTGCTGCAACTAACACAGGCACTGAGATATTTTAGATCTATAAGTTCAATTCACAATATCTATAAACTGCATGTTTTGCATTGACATAAACAAATCAACATTTACATATTTGATGATACAGGAAGAAAATGGATTAAGTTTTTGACTGCTAGACAGGTTCATCTAAAGTTGTATTATATCTGAAATGTTCCTGTACACATTTTCTTTTACAAAGTGAACAGGACAAGTCTAAAGTTCTAATAAGTATGTGGGAGAATCTATCATGATGCTTTTCCTAAAGAAAGAAAAAGGGAAATAATAAGTATGATCGTATTGATACCTTCAAATCAGCCACATCCTCAAAGATTCTAACACCTGAAACCAAACAGAAAGCAAATTATTAGATGGTGATAAATAAATTGTTTCTCCATTAGGACCATTCCATATTCTTAGCATATTGAGAGACTCAAAATAACATATCTTTTATAAATAGTGAAATCTTTCATTTTTCACATCTTAAAGAGAAGAAATTTTCAAATCTTATTTTGACATGCTCAGAACCAGCCTGATCACATGATAAAGCTAGAGCAGGTCTCACAAATGGAATGATTAAAGGTCATGAATAGATTGAAGTAAACTATTAATAGTGAGAGTATGAGGAATACACCATTATAGTTTTTCGAGTTCTGTATGGATTAAAGTCTGAGTTGCTTTTTTATATATCATTACTCCAATCCCAAAGGTTCAATTGTATTGGTACCCTTACACTTTCTTATCTTGCCATTTTTCTTTTGAATTAATGCAATTTCATTTAACCAAAAAAAAAAGGTATAAGAAGTAAACCATTGATTGTACGAACACATTTCCATTCATGTGCTTCAATTGCATCTCCAAACTCCCCATCAAAGTATCCATCTGATGTACCATTACCGCCCAAGTTGGAGGTTTGCCGCAAAAGCATCTCCGGACCTATGAACAGCCAAAATAAAAGAAAACTAAAAATTCAACTCAGCACTTAAATTATTATCTTGAGTTGAAAATTTTAACATATACTCATTAGAAATATCAAAAGTTATCATATTAAAATGCAAGATAATACAATTAGAATTACAATTGCATAGTCTTTGTTAATAATTTATTTATGTTTCAAAAATAAATAGCAAAGAACCTCAAGGAGGAAAACGTTTTTGGACAGAATAGGTCCTTCGTATCAATTAATTCCTAAATTTAGCTGTTAATTTCCTAGCACATTTTCTGGCTTGAATATGACACAATAATCTTTTTCCAATTTCACAAATCATCAATTTTCATAATAAATTTCATTCAAGGTTCTTCTATGTCCTTCACATAACAACAATGATCAATATGCCACCTCTGAATGTCCTAATACCAAGGTATCTTCAAATTTAAGAAATCATTATCTTGATTTTCAACATGTCACAAAGCTTAATTTCTCAAAAGTCTCCAATTGAACTAACTTGAGATGCACACTTAATTTTTTTATTACCTTCATTTAAGAAGCAAAAATCCACCAAGACTCAGCTAAAATACACCAAACATGCAATAGTGTCTATGTGATGCAGCATACTCTTTATTGAAGACTCAAGCATGAAGCATTTAGCTTACAATGATGTTGACTGCAAATTTATTGATAATATCTAAAAGGTGCACATAATAAACTGCATTTGAAATGATTTCACATAACAATTTATGCGAGGAAACATGCTAACTATGATACATTAAGAGGTTATTTTATACCACAAAGTGGACACTAAGAAATCTTCTTTAAAATTTAAAAGTTTTATAAGAAAATGACAAACCAAAATTCTCTCTTTGAACCTTAAAAAATGCAATGGCCAAACATCAAAATGATGGCAAATACCAACTCACCTTGTCCAATTCTTATAAGCTTTTTTAGCCCATGCGCATACCGCCTTACTCGAGGTCGATGGCCTTCTAAATCAATACTTCAGAACAAAACAGGCAGAGTAATTTATTTTTCTTTTAGAAAAAAAGATGTGGCAAAAACTAAGTATGATACATAGAAGCATGTAGGAATCTGTAGTTATACTGCACTTAATTTTCTCACAGATAAGTATACTTCCATCTTCTCTGCTCAACCTATCAAATGGTATCTATCAATGGAATTTTCCCTCAATCTTCATAAATGCAATCAGTTACCCACAAAATTTATCTAAAATCAATCTTTAACCGTTAACAAACTCAAGTAAGACTCATATAGCAAGATAGATAGGAAAAATGGCTTACTCAGCCTCCATGTTTAATTTATTTCTGGTACTACTTCCTCTTGAAAGCTCATACTCAGCCTGTCCAAATAGGTAGCAAGTTACGTCAATGCATAAGAAAAAATCATGAGAGCAAAACAAATTCTTCTCTTCTAAGAAAGCAGCCACATATATGAACTAAGCCGTTTTAACTAACTCCCTCGTACCTGTTGCTTGGCATGATCAAATGCCTCCATCCATTTTCGAGCTTCTCCAGCTGCGGAACAAGCAATCTTCAAGCAGAAAAAATGTAAGTCAGTCATGAGCCACTCCAGCACACAAGAAAAGAATATCTAACTACTAATAAGAAAGAAAAGTGACTCCAAGAGCAAATCATCAGCAGAGATAAGTGGAAAGTTCCCATTCCCCTATTCTATGGAGTAGACATCATTGCAGAACCAACAAAATGCTTCATTAATTTACTATATGACATGGTTTTACAGCTATGATTTAAAGAAACAAATAAAATATGGTTTTTGATTACTGAAACAATGACAATTCTGGGAACAAGGTAATCAGGATTCTAGAGCAAATTATATTCACAAAGACAGACAAAGGAGGTTTTCCTTTTGACTGTTGTAGCAGAATGGGGGGCCATTATCTCTTTCTTAGCACCATGGTTCAAAGATGGCTTGTTGTCACACCCAATGGCAGTTTGGCAGTTTGAAGTTGAAAAGAACAAAGTGATTCTGCTCGTCAGTTTTAACCAGTAACAGATAGCTTTCCAAAGTGATTCAGTTGCACTTTAAGAATAAACATCAAGCAAGGAAAAAGAAAAAAAAAAAAGGAAAAAATAAGTCAATTAGGTATTCTTTTACTAGGATGCCCGTAGAAATTGTAGACTCTCCTCAAGGTCTCTCGAAGCATCACAAGTGGTTCTCAAGGTTCAAGAGTTCTGGACAACCCTCAATTGTAGTATTATACAATGCTAGCATTACTTAGATTAGACTCCCAAGTTATCAAAACTTTGGAACTGTAAGTATTACATGCAAAATGAGGGGCTTTGATATCTAATTGGCTTATAAAACACAAATTTTATTTCTTCCCCCAGATTATTTTCTCTCCAATCAGTAAGCACACCAGATTACCAGGCTGACACTTCTCCTGCAGAATAATCCTTAAACTTTCTCAGTGAATTTGGTGCTACTCAACCCTTACAACCATCGGCTCTTTGCATATAAGTTTACTTGTCTAACCCCCTCATTATGTTCTTTCAAAAGAGCTCCTGTCATAATCACATCTTTCCCTTCAACATTACATACTAGGCCAGAGGAAGTACTTATAAAACCTCATGCAGTTACAGAACCCAATTACAGCATTTAATATCTTAACATGTTTCAAAATTCATTGTAGGGGGTGGAAGAAAAAGTGAGCCAAGACAGACATGCTATCACCCAAAACATTTGAATAACCTATGACCCACAATTTCCAACTCAACAAACTTAAAGATTATACATACGAACAGAATGTCATATGTCATGTACAGTGAAAGCCAGCATCGAGCAATTATTATAAATACAATTATGTGAAACAAACTTACTTCTCCTTTCTTGGACTCATCCAATCGATTGTAAAACTGTATAACATATAGATCCTACAAATGTTTAACAAAAGAAAACCATCAAGCACAGCATTGAGCTTCATTATTGATTGACCATAAACATTAAAATAACCAATAGAGAAGAAAACCATGAAGTGGACCAACTTCACAAAACAGTTTAGACAATCAAAGACCCAAAAGAAAAAGGGGAAAAGAGAACTGGAAAAGAAGAAGAAGAACCACAATGTACCACCTGAGAGCAAAGTGAAAGAAAACAAAATTGTCAAATAATAACAATAAATAAATCAAATGACAACTAATACAGACTTACCCCATTATTGACTGGGCGACGCCCTAACTCCACCATCAGTGTAGGTCCTATCACACCCTTCCTGATTGGTCTCTGGACAAGGTAACATATTAGCAACCAAGACTAGAATACATAAACAAGTAAATTTGAAGAGTTCTCTGAGACACATAAATTAAGTAATTGTTCCTTCATGCACATTGGCAATAGATAGCATCATAGCAATGAAAAACATGCAACAGAATAAAAAAAATTTTCCATAAATAATATTGTATTTGAAGATCTCTCATACATTACAATTATAACAAATATACAAATAAATAAGGGATCTCCTTTAAAGGCAGTTAGAAACAAAACAACCTTGAAATTGAACTTTGTAATTGTAGACCTAAGTGAGATGCGACTTACTAATAACAGATGACAGTTCTACTGTCAAAGGCCCCAACATTGCAACCCATAACTTGAGTAAGAGATCTTTAAAAGCCAAATTTTATAACATTGTAACAAGAAGTTAAATTCTATTAACACTGAAATGGGAACTTCTAAAGAATACAATAGTGAAGCGATGTTAGTTAAATTATGTGATCATTAAAAAAATCACATATTATCAAGCACAATAATATATGTCATTTATTTTCACTTTTGACAGCCTCACTGCATCTCGTTGAATATTGCTTTATGAACTTTAATCATCTTCCTACAAACAAAAATGCATCTAGCATTCTAAGAATTGCACTCTCTTTTGAAGGATACCCTGGAAGCAAGTATGTTAATTCCACACAAAAAGTTATACATTCTCCTTCCTCTTTCATTTCTATGTTTAATTTATTACATGATTTTCTCCAAGAAAACAAAAAGTAGCATGTACAGGAATCAGTACGACTCATGAAGGTTATATACACTTCACAATCAGAAATGTCTTTAACCTTCTTTCTTTTCCTATGCTTATGATAAATTAGCTAAAGGCAGCCTTGTATACAAGCTCAGTTTACTAATTCAACAAAATTTAGGAGATAGATCAAATATTTGGACCCCAAACTCAACAACCTCAAATCTTCATCTCCCTAATTAATCTTAATCCATTCACTAAACCACCGTAATTAGAAATGAAACTTATTTCCAACTCAACAAACTTTCAGCTGTCAATAATTAATATCCTGCTACAGCTCAAGAATCCATAACGAAATAAATCAAAATTTCACCATACTTTAGTTTAAAAAACCCCCTGGAAAATAAGCATATCTACATTGCCTCGACGAGACAACAATCACAAGCAGCAATATATTCAAAACAAATAAGAAAAAAAAAAAGGTGACGTAACGTACAACGCCGGGGTTCTCGTGAGGATCTCTTTTATACATTTCAACGTATTTGCCCTTTATAAAGAGGAAGCGAAGATGGCAATACTCGTGGCCGATCGAGTTGACTCCTATATGATACACCCACCCGAAATATTCAAAAATCCCCCTCTCGTCCCCGCCATAGCTGATGCTTCGGCTATGCCCATGTTTATGACCGCCGCTATTGTTGCCGTTATTGCTGTCGTTACTGCTGCTTCCGGTGCTGCCATCCGACCCTTCTTTCTCATGTCCTCCCTCGCCTCCCGCCTTCTTCAACGCCGTCGTTGTTTCCATATTACAAATTTTCCGTTCCAATGAAAGGGAAAAAATATCAATTCGTGTTTAATTTAATAAATCAGAAGCTTTTTTTCCTTGAATCATAAAAATAGTTTTGTTTTTATTTGATTGAGAGCGGATCTAAGGGAGGGAAAGGTAAGCAGAAAGAGGCCAGGAGGAGGGAGGGAGGAAGCAAGGGGGTTATTGTTGTTGTCAGCATTTTTTTTTTCATTTTTCGTTTTTTTTTTTCCCCGTTCTCGAACATAGTTGGCAATGTGGGGTCCATTGTGCTGGTTTTTGGGTCAATTGACTAAACTTGTTGAGGGGCGAATTTGGTAAAAAGTCCAAAGACGTCAACGTCGCTGAGAAAAATTTGTCTTTTTCGAACAATGGTCTTGCCACGTGGTCAGATATTCGGTTACCATATTGCCGCATCACTAATGTTTGGTACTTATATGACGTGGCAAGATCGGGTTGGATAATTGCGACTGTCGGTAATAGGAGAAGGACCCACTCCCATGACACGGAAAGAGACTTTTACATCTCAAATTTTCAACTACCCATTTATCCCCTATTTATTGCTCATTACGAAATGGGAGAAATTACAAAATTGGGCCGGTGGAACGGAAATAACAATTGGTTACCACAATGGCAAAAAATATTTATTTATTATGAAGGAAAAATGTCGAGTTGCAAAATTAATAAAGAAACTGCTTTTACTATATATTTAAAAAAATTTCAAAATTATATATGACTGTTTAAATTATTTTTTTTAATTAGATAATTTTTTAAAATTAACACAAATATAACTTACTTTTTAAATTTAATAATAATTATTTTTTTTACTCACGTAACATGTTGATTATCTTGATCATAAGTAAGATTATTAATAGCTTGAATGTCAAAATCATAATAAAATTTCAATTCCTCTCTTTTTCTTTTAATTGAAATAATTTTTTAAAAATTCTCTTTTTTTTCAAATTAAAAAGAAAAGAATATGTAAATTATCGTACATCATGCACACCAGTTTGTCATGAGGGTCAAAATAGTAAAAGCAATTTCCTATATACCAATATCGTAATTTGGCATTTCCTTGATAATAAAGATTATTGGCTATGGTAGTAACCAATGTATTATTTTTACTCCACCGTCCCAATTTGTAAATCCCCCAATAGTGAAAAAGCTTGGGTCTTTACTTATCATTGTTAATGTTATTTTGGTTGGTAATAGTTTGATCGAGTCTCCTTAATTTATAAGGAAAAAGAAAGCTCTATTGATTTTCTTGGATTAAGTAATCCCCCGTCAAAAACCTGTAAAAACTTTCCCTGGAAACTTTTTCTCGTCATGAGTCAACATTGTACAGAGTCACCCAGTAACAGTTGAAAAAAATAACAAAATAGCAGTGCTGATTGATTCTTTAATATGATAACATCAGACATTGTCAGTTTGGAAATTATCTCTTAAATCCCTCCAAAATTCCGGACATATAATAATTCCCAACCTTGTTGATTTGTGCTTTGTGTAATCAATCTTCTGACCTTTCAAATCCAACTGTTTGGTCTAGAAGAATGATCTGTCGTTTCTTCATTTGGTGAAGAACTAGGATGCCGACGCATCCCACACTTTGATTTAATTCGTTTTTCTGTTTCTAACACTATTTTGTGTGGTTATTGGTAGGGCATCGTAGCCAAAGACCTTCCTTAATAACTGTAAATAAATGATAAAATTTCAAGCCACAAATTTGGAATCAGTTCCGTATACCCTAATTAAAATTTTGCTTTTTCAAAAGCATAGATGTATAATTCTGTGGAATAAGGTATCCTTTTATGGAAGGAAAAGCGATGATGGGACAAAACCATATGAGCAAAGGAGATATTATATATTGCCTTTTGCAAGAGCTAATAGTGGGGAACCACGTAAAGCAGGACTGAGAAAGCTCGAAAATTATTATATGGATGCAAATTCCCAGTAGAGAATGACTTCTGGTTGTCTAGTTCTGTTCACCAGGAATTTATGATCTGTCACTTCATAATGGACCAGCTGGTGGACACGTTCTCTGCCCACCAAAGTTCTCAAGCAGTCATGCACGTGCCCCTCTTTAGTTTTGTTTGGTTTTGTCAATCAGGAACCGACTTCCCCTTGGCTGGGACAGTGGTGCCTGTGTTTATACGTAAAACCAGCTAGGCCACTGGCAACCCACCTTCGCTTGAAACGTTTGTGAACTCATCAGCTTCGTTGGGCATAGCTGGGCCGAGGTCTTGAATCAAACAGGTCCATCAGGAGGCCGCGTACAAGTTTTTTGTTACCAGAAAGAATGATACTATAAAATCATCAATCCTAATGGCCTTCCTACGTTTATCAAATTGATCAGTACTAAACCTAGGCATGCTCGTCAGAGTTTCGGTGAACTTGACAGAGTGAAAAAAAGGCGCAGGTCTGACCTTGGTATGCAAATTCGGATTAGAAAATGGCATCTTCATCATCGTTCTGTCCTCTCTGTTTTGGTTTCATCGTTTTCATCACCATCCTGATAACCCTACAAGCTGCTTTCGGGAATTTTCCTGAGCACTCAGTTTTCCCATATTCCAATCAGCTTCACTAGAAATTCCAGTCCATATTTTGTGTCTCGGTGTCTAACCAAGCATGTGCATCAGCGTAGCTTCCATGTTCAACTAATGCAGCTCCTTGATGAAATCGAGTATGGACACATCATTATCAACTTATGATCTGCATCAGTTGACCCGGCCTGTACCATCGCATGATATATACAAACAGGCATAGCAGTTTATTTCACTAATTCATTAATTCACATTTCAACCCAATGTAAAACTTTCACCCTGGTTGCTGCTAAGACTGGAAGGTGAACAATCATCAAGTGATAACTCTTCTTTCAGTTGGTGATATTCACCAAATTAAGGTATGGCAGTCCGTTTGCTTAGAGAAGACTCCATATCTAATTTGGACAATATGGCGACAAACACGCATCGTGATAACTGGAAAATTTAGAATTCCCCCACAATAAGACTTAACTTGAACAAAAACAAGACATCATAAGGACAAGACATTGAATGATGACGAAGTGGTGGCTGATTGCCTTACAACAAGTCAAAGATGAACAGTCCTATAGCTGGAGAAAACGAGATGCTTCATTTCAAATGGCTTTACTGACTTGAGCAGCCACTCGCGTAAGGTTTATATATTCTTCAGATGTTTAAGCAGCATTTCCTATTTTAGACCACATTACAAACTCTGACAGGGTTTTGGAAGTTACCTGGTGAATCGCAATCTAAAAAATCTGCAACACTGACATATAAAAAGCACAGGAAAAGCTGGCAACGAACAAGTGGGGAAACGTCAAGCTAGAAATTAAAGCAATGCGTACAGAAAGAAAGCAATATTGACCAAAACTCTGAAATTCGAAGATAAAACATAAAAGAAAATATTGCATATCATAGTATATATCTTCCATGGGCATCTTGATTCCTTAAGACAAATTAAAGGTCCAAATGTACTTGACGAAGTTATTTAAGAACATTTTCTGTCGTAAACGTGCCTTCCCTCTCGCCCCACCAATTCTATCAGCATCAAGCCATATCAATGCCTCCTTCACGTGGGGGCTTCAATGGCAGCATGCCGACATAGAGGGGATTGCACGCTGGGGAGAATATGAAAGCTGAGAGAAATTTGACCAAACCAAGAGAGAAAATCCACGAACCAGGACTCTTGTCAATCCAGAAAAGGATTCAAATACAAACCATCTCTTGCGCGGTTGAGCTCTGCAGCACAGTGTTGGGCTCCAGTTCGTTGCTAGTTAAACGGGCCTTAACAAGCCCACAACATCTAGATTACTTTTGTAACGGGTATGGGCTTGTTATTGCCCGTCAACAATTAAGTTTTTAATTATCCATGTTTTGGTATCAATTTGTCAAGTTTAATTTTTCTTTAGCACTATGTTTAAAAAAACTTTTGGATTAGTTAAGAAAATTTAAATAAGTTATTATTTTTTATTATATTAAGTTAAAATTTTTATATTTTTATTTTAAATTAAATAAATTTTTAATGATTGATTAAGTTTTATCAATTACACTATTACTTATCTTTTTATATTAATATATTACTTATGTGGGGTTCATTCTAGAGTGAAAAATATTATATGATTAGGTTATTATATTACATTAAAATGTTATCTCATCATTAATTACGATATATTAAAATATCACATTATTATCAATTATGATATTTTAACATGCTACATTAACGTCATGTGATATAATACGACAAATAATATTTTGACTAAATCAATAATTAATTTAGTTTAAAATAAAAATATAAATATTATTTGATTAAAAAAATATAAAAATATAATTGAACATAATAAAATAATATGAGTTTATTTAAATTGTCTTTAATGGTTTAAAGATTTTTTAAAATCTTTTACCGTTTTCTTTTTACATCTTAAGCTTGGATTTAAATTGATCCAATAATTTTATGTTTTATCTTTTCAAAACTTCTTCCTATTCAAATTATTTGAGATTCAAACCAATATCTAAATTTGACAAATAATTTTTATAATCAATCCAAGTTGCGTTAAAATAAATTTTCTAGCAATATGCATAAGTCTTTTAAGATTTGATCAATTTTTGCTACATTTCACTATACAAATTTTTTATCATGCAAAACTTCTTAAATTATAATTGAAATTGGGTTTATGTCATTTTAAGGGTTCATCATGTTTGTTTATTACATTAACCTTTTTAATAATTTTGAGTTGAGTCGACGATAAGTGAAGCAAATTAAGTATATTTTGTCAAAATAATAATTTCAAAAGAAAAAAAGGTCTTTCCATTTACTCATTAGTGGGTAGAGTTTTTTGTTTGCCCTAAACAAGTACTAATATATTTTTTTTCAATCATGTTTTAAGGATATAATGTTTAAATAAATTTTTAAACCGTTAAAAAAATTTCAATAAATTTTTTTTATTATATTTAATTATTTTTATATTTTTATTTTTAATTAAATAGTATTTTGACTTAATTAATCATTAAGTATAAAAAATTATTTGATTTAAAATAAATATATAAAATTTTATTTAATTTAAAATAAAAAAACTTAATTAAAAATAATAAAAAATAAAAAATTATTTTTATTTTAAATTTTCTAGCATTTTGAGTTTTGCCGACTCAATAAGCTAGGCTTTATTACACTACTAAATAAAAAGAGAGAAAAGAAAAGACCGGCCGTCCATGTAACCAATGAAACAGCTACACGTAAGCAGGCTGCAACCCGCGTGACCCTATCATCACCCTGAGGCTTTGGCGGTGGTAGATACTTACGTGAGAATAATTACATATTTCCTATTTCCAAAGAAATCCTAATTCCCATCAAACAAGCATTGAAAACCTATTATTAATACCCCCATCGCATCTCTAATCTTCGTATTATCGCATTGGAACTTCATTTGTCTTTGGCGTTTCTTTTCCCCTTCTAAAATCCAATGGCAACGGCGATTCTTCTCCCCGAAGAGTGTGTAGGTAATCGTTTACGCCACGAAACCCTGAGCCTAGCTCGTCCTTTGAGATCTCGTGGAAACCCTAACCCTAACACGATCAAACCTAAATCCGGCAATGATGGTTCTAGCTCTCGTGGTAGGAAGAGGAGTTCAGCTAGGTTCCAATCGAATAACAGAAGACAATCCGAATCCATGGTGGTCAAATCGCCTGGGAAGAATCTGGTGATGGGCCAGGTCAAGATCCTTAAACGCGGGGAAAAGTTGATCCCCGTTGCTGAGAAGACGAATCGTGGAAGGATCCACGGATCGAGTGGTGAAGAGGAGTCTGATTTGGCGTTGGGGTCCACGAACCGGTTGGGTCCAGATCCGGAAACGATGCAAAAGCAAATTAAGGTCAAGGAATTCAAGATTCGTAACGATCTTTTTGCCGGTTCTAATTTTGTTTCGCCGCCGCCCAGTTCGCTTCCGGTCCCTTGTTTTTTGGGAAAGACCGAAAGAACATCCTCGTAATTGTTGCGGCGATCATGAGAGCTGGTTTCGGAATGATTTCCATTAGAAAAATCAGGAGATTGGAATTAGCGTTGGGTTTACTGTGGAATTTATTGCTACTGCATCTCATATTCTTCCTTTATTTTTTCAAGAGGAAGAGTATTGAGTGCAAGCAAAGGAAGGAGTAGAAGAATCAGTACTAGTCAGTGCCATCCGTCGTGTACTTGTCTGTTTGATTAGGTAATCGTTTGTCTAGTGACAGAAATGTATTTAGGTATTGTGTTGTTTTTCCATGATTCAATATGTACTGCCAATTATCACTTTGATTTGGTGTAACTACTATTAATTTAGCGATATTGTTGTAGGCTTAGTAGAGAAACTTGCTACCTTCCTTTCTTTTAGTTGTTAGCTTCAATTTTCCATGATAAAATACTGAAATTTACCATTACCACTGAATTAATTAGTAAAATACTGACTCGTTCCAGATGCCACTGAATCCTGACAGCAACAAGAAGCTTTGAGATTCAGGTAGTGTTGTTCCAATGTATTGTTCAAATTCCTGTGTGGCCATTGAATGCTCAGGCTTTATAAATCCGGACTCGTACCAGTTGCCATTTAATCCTTACGGCAACAAAGAGCTTTGAAATTCAGGTAGTGTTTTTCCAACGTATCGTTGTATTCCACCGGCGCCGGTGAATGCTCGGGCAGGGCTTGAAATAAGATTTGATCTTGCTCTGTTGGTCATTTCTGTGGGAAGCAGGTGTTTTTGATGATGAAGTCGAAAGAAAAGCAAGTTTGGGCTATGGGAACAGAATTCTGAAATGGGCTGTAAACAAGTCCAGATGCTTTCGCACAACGAATTGCAGGTGCAGTAACTAATTTGGAGAGTTCTATTTTGAGGAAATTAAGTAAATAGAATCTGTTTGATACCACTATTTGATTGGGTTTCAAGGCTTGAAGTGCTGGTCCTGCTCCAAGCTTTACAGGACTGGGCCACTAGCATCAGAAGGCCAAAAGCCCATATTTCTATTTTTTTCCCCGTCAACCTGCCTCGAGGAAATACCGTATTTTAAAATAAAATAAATTAGAGAAGATAAAATTATACGTATCTAAGGTACGGGAAGAAATAGCGGCAGGCAAAGCAAATATATTGCCGCCAAACAATTGCGCCTACTAAACAATTTAGAATCTCGCTCTCACTTTTTCTCAGTTTCTCTGCTACCGAATTCAAAAACTCTCTCTTAAAAGCTCGAAAAGAAAGCAATGGCGAGTTCACCATCTCAGGCTGTTGCAGAAGCTGAATCTCAGCTGTCTTCTCTCGTCTATGGTTCAGTTTCTTCGTCACTTTCTTTTTCTTCCTTCCTCCCATAATTACTTTCATTACGGTTATGATTTCAAACTACATTGAATATTCTCTGTTATTATGTGATTTCTACTTGAAATCATCGCATGATTGAAAAATTCACGTTGAAGAAATGCATTTCGTTATCATCATTTACCTGCGCAATTCAAATTGTATAACAAACAGAGTGAAACGTGAGGATCTTAGCCTGAATCAGTTTTTAATTGCATAATTTCTTGAGATCGGTTGTCATCCTTGTATTTCTGTGTCTTTTTTATACCTTAGAGGATTATACGTTGAGCAGACAAATTTCATTTTTATAAATACGTGCTTATAAAGTTTTTTACAAAGTTACTTTTCTCACATCGTGTAATTTTCCGTATATAGATATTTATTTATATCAGAATAATAGATGGTAACTTGTATTTAATTAATGCAGAGATGTCGCAGCATGTTCAGACGGCAATGGAGAACATGCTTAAGATGATAAGGTGAGTATCATGAATGTAACTTCAGCTGGTAAACACCGTCGATGTGGAACTTATTTTGGAAAATTTGTTATTATCTTTCTTTCTTCATTTTAACTTCAGCTTTCTTGCCAAAATTACACAAAGAAATAATTGGTGTATTATCATGTATAACCACTTTCTTCTTTTTCTTGTTCTCTGCATTCTTGTCGGTATCATTTTTGGTCTCTTTGCACTATCTTTACTTTTTTTTGTTTGGCTGAGAAACTGTGTTTTCGTGAATGGACTTCTTGCTGACTTGGTTTTCATTTTTCGATTTTGTTGTCTCCTTAGCGAATAAGCTGATACTTTTTATGGAAGTGAAACAGTTTCATCTGTGCTACTATGCTTTTGTCGTATAATATTCTCTGTTTATCAATTACCTAATGCTGCTAAAATACTCAGGAATCATGTCTTTTATATCACTTTTCCTATGCTTTTTTATTCACTTATGATCCTGCAATAAGTTGATGGCAAAGAACATTTATTTGTTAAACCCATTCAGTCCCGTATTATGTTGTGCTTCTGCAAGATTGTTCAATCTCTATTTTTCAGATCCAGCATTTCGTCACTCCCTCATTCTTTAGATTCTGGGAGACAGGTTTAATCAAATCATTAGCTTGTTGCAAACACCATTTCTCCTGAAAATTAAGTTTTGTTTACCTTTTAAATTAAAATTCTGCAGTGAAATTGATCAGAACTCTTCAGGAGTAAGGGAAGAGATAGAGAAGTGCAAAGACTCTGCTCTTGAAAGGAAGAAAGGTTTGGAGGAAGAGAAGGAGCGGCTTCAGAAAGCTGCGTACACTATTTTGGACATGCTGAGTAACAGAGATTGAAAACTGTAAGCTCTGTAGTTATCATCACCGCTTTCCCATTATTTTACGGGGAACATAGTAACTGAAGATAGGTTAATATTAGGATTGAAGCTTAAGCCCAATGGCTAAACATTGCATTGCCTCCTCTGTCCACAAACAAATGCATACACACACAAACAACCATTTATATAAACATGCAGCTGTATTGCAAATACTTTTGTTGTTTAGAAATATCATCTACCTAACTTCTTACAGCCAGTGCATTTAGAATCATTGCATAAACAGATTAATGTATGGATAACTGATCAAATAGTACCTTAACATTTAAACAATGAATAAGTGATCATTCTCTCTCAGAGCATTCAGTTCTTCAACTTCTGAGCCATCAGCCATAAGAATTGTGCTCCCTCTCTTTCCAAATTTCTTCTCTGCGTTAACCAAGTATAACAAAATTCAGTATACTGCATTGATGCTCCATTCTCCCTTTTTTTTCGTTCATTAAGTGTATATTCGTGTATCCAAGAACATGCTGTTTTCCTCTTGAATTCATTACCTTTCCAAATATGTGGATTAATGATATCACTTTTGCTAGAATTGGCATCATATCTGTTAAGTGTTTAGTCTGTGTTGTTGTGACGTGTGAAAGGAAAGTTGCTTCTATTGGTTTAGTAGGCTTAGCTTCATGTTTGAGGTCTCAAGGTCAAATCCTTCAACATGCTGTTATGTACTCGATCACCTTCTCGTAGGAATGAGTTTTAGTTGGGTTATATCTTTTTGTTTGTTGGGTTGGTTGCATCTTTTCCCATTCCTTCAAGTCTTTTAGCATGTCATGTGGAAGTTAGAAAACAAGTATTGGCTTTTTGAGAAGCTTGTAGTTCTGTGATACCTGCTAGTCTGAAGAGGTCTTCGATTGAGTCAGGCAAATATATGAGCTTTCCCAATCTGTCACTAGACATTGTTCCTTCGGTTGGATGATGCCCATAGATTATCACCCGGATGGTGCTTGCACTTAGTGAAGGACTGGAAGCGTTTGGTGTTCCTGCAAAATGGTAGAATTATTAAATTGCAAATATCTACAGAATGTTATGCATTTTATTAAAAGAACATATATCTGGATTTATTTAACAAATCATTTGGTATAGGCATACCATCTCATGCTAATCCATGAGCTTGAGCTTTTAGCACAACTAAATGGAGAAACTAATCTCATCATCACCTTAAGACAATCATTTGTGGATTCATATTCATTATTTTTTGATACATCTAGGAAGGCTAGATCATATTATTTATTTTAAATGGCATGGGAAGACTTTATTTCCATCCTAGATGGATGATAGACTCACCCTTTTCCCTCCTTAAAACACCAGATTGACCCATATGCTCAAATATGTCAAACACAAAATTAGATGCAAGTTAAGAGTTGACATGATATAGGGAACACAAGTGAATATTTTATATTAGTTTCATAAGAAAATAACCAGTGGCTGCTACTATAAGGTTTAGCAATTATCAACTTAAGGGTGTGATTCTTTGGTTGTGCATCAAATTTGTGTGGGCTTATGGGAGCATACATATTATCTGCATAGTATATACTTGAAATTTCTTGCTTCCATTAGCTATCATTGATCAAGGAGCTTTGATTTACCTTCTGGATTTGCATTTGTGGAATCCAATGCTTCTCTGCTTTGTTGCTTCTCATTTTGTGCTATAGGCTGCAAAAGAGACATAATAGAATCTAATCTACTTTTTGATCAAACAAGAATGGTCTAGATTTTTCATAAAGTGCTGTTTTATTCCATGTCTTATAATCACATTTGGGGCTTACTTTCCTCTAATTGGTTCAGTATGAAGACATACCTCTATACTCTGCTCTGCCAGCAATTCCGTTAGGAAAGGTATTTCCTGTAGCATGTCTTCTTTTAAGCCTTTCAAGTGCTGAGAATAGAAGAGTCAGAAGTGCTCTTGAGGTTTTGGTTAAAGGCATAAAAAATTTATGGATAAAGATTGTGTATCATCCATGAATTCATTGTAATACTTCATTGCTTTTTTTGTTTTCCCCAACCCACTGCTCATTCAAATTTAAAGTCTTTTACATGCTCTGGTCTAAAATAATTTTCAACAGCCTTAGGTCCCATGTGGATGATTTCCCATAAAAAATTTTCTTTCACTTATAGTTCGTGTCTTTTGATCCCTTTATTGCTTTCTTTTCTCCTGTGGGTGTAGAACTGGCAATGGATGGGTATGTAAGATGATAATGTTTACAAACCTCCATGAAGTTAGCAATAATAATCTTTCCATCTTCACTCTGTGGTTGCACCATTTGTTTGAAATGGTGGTGGCTTATCCGGATAACCTGGGAGAGCCTCTTCGTTCTCACCATGAAAGGTTGGGGGATGTTGAAAATCACTGCAATTTCTCCTGCCATATCTGCAGATCCTAGTTTTGACAAAAACTTAAAAAGGAAAGAAAGGAAATTAGTTTAAGATGACAAATGGAAAGAAAGAAGCTTTAATTTAACATTACAATATGACATGTGTTTTGGCCTTTTCACTTTTTTTTTTTCCCTAAAAAAGCTCTCTCACTGTCCAAAATGCTTGTTTATGATGGTGGTTATAATCTCAAGAAAGCAACTCTCTTATTACTAAAATTCATTGGGTCTCTCAATCAATTATCAGAAGGTTTCTTCATGATCGTATCTTGTCTTTCTGGTCTAAGATATATGCAGCAATTCTTCATGTACACTTTTTTAGGCTAGAAGTAAAAGATGTTGATAATTGAGCTTGCGGTTCAGTTATTGATACTTGTTTCCTGGATTTCGTCTACCTTGCTTTGTTAAACTAATTATTTTTATTTACCGCAGCAATTGTTGAAAGTATAAAATGATAAGGTCAAGTACATCCTCTTAGAGAAGTTCTGGGTGGGCAATGGGAGCAGTTACTTCTGAACTTTTAGCAGTCTGTGAGACATTATCTTTCAGAATATTTGTTTGGCAATAGTTGTATCGGCTCTATAGTGAAGGTCTGTGTTTTTACTATACTCTAATTGCCATATCTTAGTTTCAATTTGATATCAAAATAAGGCATCTTTATCTGTGTTCATGTTTCATCAATATCTTTGTTTATTTACGAAAAATGGTACTTTGATAGTGCTTCCCCTACCCCTGCATCCTAAAACATTAGAAAAACAAAAGGAAAAAGAAAACATATATGCTCCTTCAAATCTGTTATTATAGTTCCTTTTCCATTATTCTGAGTCAATAGGAATATTATGCTCTGAGTTTATAGATGTTCCATCTAACTGTTTGACCGATAGTTATTGAGTTCTATAAATGGAAGCATTTGGAAATTATACCCTTGTATCCAAAGATATACCTGCTCCATTCCATTCTTGTATGTGAGCATATCCTGCAGTTTCAGAGAGTTTAGATTCTGCATCTGAGGTTAAATAGAAGGCATAAAAATATGACTAGGAATGATGCTATACCACTGCTCCAGATACTAGAATGTAGAAGTCTGTGGGTATCTCATTTGGTAAAATAATTTCAACCTTCGGAGGAAAATATTCAGCTTTCATCTCTGATACCTGTAAGAAGAATATATTATGAAAAAGTGCTTATGATAGATATCTAAGGCGATTAAAGTTTTGTTTTAACATAGTATTTCTATAGTAAGGGGGGCAGTTTTTGATTACAAATTATTTTTTGGGTGACTTAACGGCTAAAAATCCACTGTTAAATATGGGAACCTAATTTGGTTAGGGTGAAGTATATTTTTTTTTTTGCATTTTAGGTGGATGAGGCATCGCCTCAACGGTAGCCCACACCACAGACCAAATGGGAGGTTTCAGATTTGAATCCTGCATGGAATTATATATACATACATACATACATACATACATATATATAAAGAAGGAAATATTATTACCAGCTGAGAAACAAAATCTTCAGAGACTCCTTTGAATAGGTAGGTTTTTTCAACAGTACTGCGGAAGAGGTGCTGGGAAATGCTTGATCTTATTGCCTTGGGCAGGTCCTGAAGCACTTCTTCTTGCTGTAACTCTGCTGTCTTGAACTTGAGTTGCATGTGTGACAGCATTTGTTCTCTCAGCCCATCTGGAAGTCTATTTTTGCTTGCGTAACGCAATAACTCATTGATGGTATCTCTCTGTCGAGACATGATCCTAGTTATGGTCTATTTGATATGTTTGGATTAAAATGCAAATGTGAAGTAGCACTCCAACATCATGCAAGGTCTAAAATACATGAGTGAAATTTGACTAGCATTGAGCTACCTGAATCTCTATACTGAAGAAGGTAGAATCATATCAATCCAAAAAACATTAGGATTATATAGAGACTTTCTCTAGGACCAACAAAGCAAGGAGTTATCAATATATTTCTAGGTTCATCAAGTACTTTATGTGCTGCTAATCTTGTATGCTATTGTTAGCTATGAGATGGAAGATGTTCTTTGAAAATGAATGGAGAGAAGAGAGAATCACCATGGCAAAGGTCCTGACTGCAGCATGGACGATGAGATTTGTCATGTTACCAATTATGTACGAAGTGAGGCCAATATTGAAGAGCATATAAATCATGTTAAAAACCTTCTCTCCTGTATTCACTGCATGCAAGTCTCCATAGCCAACTGTGGTGAGAGTGACAATTGACCAGTAAATGGAATAGGTGTAGCCTACCCAGATACTTTTGTGCTTAAAATCTTCAACCTCGCTTCCAATCCATGTCTTAGCTGGTGTTCTGTGGCGTGCAGCCAGCCAGTAATAGAAGCAACCAGCTGAGTGCACCGCAAATACCGTGACCTGCCATTGAGTAGAAATCAAATTTACTTGTAAATGTTTGGTTGGGGATGGAGAGTAGGAAAGTAGGAGTAGAACATGATGCTCACACAGACTAGTTTAAGGAGTCTTGTCCAAAAGTAGCTAAACCGTGGGTCCTTTTCTAACCTATCAAAAATGACTTCAAATTAGATAAGATAGTATTTGTGTTCAATCCCTCGTTGTCTATCTCTTGAAGTTTGAAGGAATGTAGCAGACACAGGAGAGAAAGAGAGGAAAATGAGGTTTGCTTAAAAGAATACTGTGTAGTTGTTAAATTAGACATTGGTTTACCTTTTGAAGAGTTCACTAACACGCCAGAGACGCCATAGACGAAGCAAGTTGAGGAAACTGAAGACCTCACCAGCATGCCATTTGCCAGTGACGATTTTGTATATGAACTGGAATGGCAGAGTAGACGCTACATCCATAAAGAACCAGAACCGTGTCACATATCTGTAAGAACAAAATTTTGTTCAGATATTAGAACGCATATTTTTGCAATTATTAAACATTCACACTCATAAATCTTTAGGTTAAGACAGAATTAATACTTTAGAACTTTAGAAATCATTTCATGCACGTGAGATTACTTTGTGTAAATCTCCACATTTTGTCTAATGACAGTTCACGCCAAATCTATGCATTCATTTCTTTGGTGGGCTTATTCAGCAGTTTTCAGCCTTTTAAGTTTGGGTTTCAACTCTCTCGGGGCACATTTGTTTGATGGACCAGGGCAGCGCGCATTTCATCCAAACCTTGGCCTTTTTGGCATTTCACCAAAATCATAGGCCAGCTCATGTAATTTGATGATATGTGTTAAAGTAAAGTATAAAGTATTATCTATTTGAATTTATTGAATTTTATAATTTTGTTGTATAAAAGGAATGTTGAAAATGATATAAATATTTAAATATTTAGTTGTATTTTAATACACAGTTAATGTGAGATTCATAACTTTCTTTTGAAATTGTGATAAAATGACTCAAATTACTTAATAAATTCATCAAAAAAGTCAAGAAATAATGTTTACTAGGCATCAAAACAATATTTTCATTGAAATAACTTCTCTATTTGCAGCGAGATAAGAATAAAATAATAACATCCATTGATGGAAAGGAAGAGAGTAATCAGCTATGCAAAGGAGATGTAGTGACATACCGCAATGCAATTCTCTTGTGATCATCAACAAGGAGATAGGTTGTTTTATCCAAGTAAGCGACAAAGAAAGTTAGGATGATGTCCGTGGCAAAGAAGACATCCACCACCAAATCAATGATCAAGAGCGCCCCTTTGGCTGCTTTCTTGAAAGCTACCTCGAAAGTAGATGCCCATGCCGAGTACAACACCAGCGCTACCAAAAACGTTTGCCACCATCTGCACCCCTTGCATTACCATATCAAGAAATCATACATTTTTCTTTAGAAGATTTAAAAAAAAGGAAACATAATCCTTTAAGATTTTTATCGAATATTGTTCCTTTAAATGATGAAAATATGCTTCAAGTTGACGTGGAAATTAGCAAAATGTCTATTGTGGTGCTTTCTTTTGTTTTTTGAAATAGAAAATAATTGATAAGAACAGTATGTAAAACCAATTATGCACATTATCATTTTTGGAACTTTGTATATTATCAAAGGAAAACTCAAACATAGATAGGAAAGAAAAAAAAAACATAATATATAAAAAAATCAAATTTATTTCTTTTTAAATTAAATAAGTTTTAATTTTTTTATTATGTTCAATTAAATTATTATACTTTTATTTTGAATTAAATAAATTTTTATAATTAACAGTATTAATTAAAACGTCACTTTGTCATTTTTATCATACGATGTTAATTTTTGACTTATCATAATAAATGATAACATGATATGTTGATATATTAGATTGGATGATGATGTGACATGATTATACAATTTATGATATTTTTTATGTTAATATCATGTAAATATAAAAATAATAAAAAGTATTTTAACTAATGATAATTAATTAATTATTAATAATAAAAATTTATAGAACTTAAAATAAAATATAAAAATTCATTTAAATATAATAAAAAATAAAAAAATTAACTTTTTCAAATTTTAAAACTTTTTAAAAATGTACCAAAAAAAAAAAAAAGTCTTCATCTCCTTCGTTCTCATCTGCCTCTTGAGCAGTGAGCGGCAAACAAAAGTCAAAAAACCGATCAAGGGCAATGTTGAGAATTCATATCATAACGCAAAGCACGCCAGCATGTGCATACTTCGACCAACCAAAGCCCGACGGGGGGATCCCAGAGAAACTCCCAACCCAAAAAACCCCCAAAATGAAAACTCCTACTCCTAGTCAAACACTCCATTCGAAAACCCTTTAGAATCCTTATCATCATCTTCTTCTTCTTCTTTTTTTTTTTTTTTTTTTTGCAGAAGTTTCTCTCTTCTAATGAAATGATTTGATCGCTATAGAGGTTGCGGCATCACTTTTTTACCCATCATTTAATTCACTTCCTACGAAGCTACGTGAAGGATTTGTATTATATACGGGTACTCTTCTTGAATCGAAAACTTAAACTTTAATTGCACCATTTAGGCTTTCAAGGTAATCTAGGAAATGCAAAACTAAAGGTGGAAAGTCAGTAACCTGAATATTTTTTAAATGTTTTTTTCTTTGATTTAAACGATGAAATTAAGCCGGAAGAACGCAAAGAGAAACACAGTATGAATAATATTGAGTCAATAGGAGAAGGAAAATTAATAAAGAGACTCACCGATATCTAAAATCATAAGGAGCGATGACATATTTCTTGAGGTGCAGGTATCCATCGTCAACCACAGTTCCGAACGCCGGTAAGAGGCTACTGGAAACGGAGGCCAGATTCTTCATTTCACCGCTTGATCGTCTCCGGAAAAGTAACGGTAACGGTGAGTTCGTTTCTGCCATTGCGTCTGTTTGGAGAGAGATCGAAACTGGCTCGCTCGCTAGCTAGCTTGATTGCTTATTGTTTGTTTAATAAAGTCATAGGATCTGGGCTTAAGAGATCTAATTGACGAGGGAGAAAAGTCCTAAGATCATTAGAATATTAAGGAGGAGGTGAAAATGAGCTTTCAACCTGCCTTTTGAGTTTCATATTATAATAATGAAGGGATCTTACATCATCATCGTCATCATTATTATTATTATTAATTATCTTAACAATATTCGGCCACATATTGAGGGTGAAGGTCCTAAATTAATCCCCACAAAGAATCATCGTTGAAAATATATAAACGAATAATCTATTATATATCGTAATTTAATAATAAATTTCCTCTTTTTCTCTCTCTCACGTCTTAGGGTTAGTGCTCGCATGCAATAGGAGTCATGTAACATATATATATATATACCAAGTCAAAATCAAATATAAGCTACATATTCAATTGTGTTTATCAAAACCCTTTTTTTCAATTTATTTATCGAATTGATTATAAATAACTCTCGAATATTTCATACAAAGCAAGCTAGAAAATATGTGTGTATATCTCTTTGTCAAATTACCTTGATTTTCTAATCTCTATTTGGTTTGTTATGAGATAATTATGAGGAAAAAAATACGTAATGTTTGAAAAGATTCATGAATTATTTAAAAAATTTTATTTATTATTAAATTTAATTAAGTTTATTTATTTTTATTTTAAATCAAACAAACTTTTATAATTAACAGTTGACTAATTATTATTAATCAAAATGTTACATATCATTTTTATACTCTCACTTGATATTTACTTTGAGAGTGAAAAATATCATCTATTATGATACGTTAGTATATCATGTTAATATCACGTGTCATAAAACTAACAAGTGACATTTAAAAAATAAAAAAATAATAAAAATAAAAATTTCCTAATAATTTAAAATTTTTTAAATATTACGATGTTCATAATTTCGTATAAACAAAATATTTTCATTATGTAAACCAAATCCACTCAAAGTTGGATTGGGCCCTGGATGTCTGTATCCGGCCTTTATTTTTTTCAGACGTCATAGGACCCAATGGCGTTTTTGCCAAACAGGCTCAAAGGGTTAGGTCCAGAGAAACACCGCCAAGGGGGGTAACCATCCTGATCCGGTTATCCCCAATTTGCCCGTTGGTTTAGCTCGAGCACTTTCCCGATACGAATCAAACCCACTCCCCCATTTTAACCGTCTTCAAACTTTCACTGCGCCAAAAACCAGAAGTGGAATCCAGTGTACTTCCTTCAGTCGTTTTCCCAATGCCCAAATACCAAATTCTGAATCTTGAAAGCCAGTTCCAAATCATGCTGCATCAACATCACCTGATCAAATCACAAATTTTCTTAAGATAAATATCCGAAATTCCAAAACCCAACTTTGTTTCCATTTCTATTTGCTATGGACAAAGAAACCGAGCTCCTCTCGCGGCTAGCGGCGAACCATCTCCACCTAGCTCAATTCGAGCCGTTACGAGCAACGCTTCTTGCTCTACGGACCAAAAACCCCGACCTTGCTCTGGCAATCCTTCAAACGATCGTCGCCAACTCGGCCCGGTTCGAGAACATTGTCTGGTCACCTTCTTGTCCATCCCCATCTCTTCTAACGTATCTTTCCACTCTCGAACTCTTGCAATTCAACGATCCTACTTCGATATGGAGTTTCGATCCCGATACATTGCGGCTACGCGCGGAATTTTTGTTGTTAGTTCAAGTTTTGATCGATAAGGTGTTGGCTAGTTTGAGAAGAGATGTTGATTTGGATAAGATCGAAAAAGAGAAGGAATGTGAGCGTGAGGGTTTTGAGGCAGAGAAACCTGAGTTGTTAGATAAAAGTGAGGATTTGAAAGAGGGAAATGATGACCTGGGAGATTGTGTTAGGGTTCTAGATAGGTTTTTGGAGTTGGGAATGAGGAGGTTGAAAGCGGATGTAGTCATGGAAAGTGGTGATGAAGATGGTCGGGAGGAGAGTAAGGCGGTTTTGGAGGAGGTTTTGATTGAGGAAGAAGAAATGGTTTGTTTGAGGAAGGTGATTATGGATTATGCGGATGTTTTCGATGCGTTATGTGGGAATATCCAGAGGCAATTGAAAGGATTGGAGGGAGGTGATTTGGGGATGGCTATAATGGTAAGAAGAGAGGATAACGTGAGAGTGGATTCAGTCGATGAGGAACATAAGAGGGTTCTTGGTTTGATACAAAAGAATGTGCAGTTAGCCCATTTGGATGCTATCAAGAATTGTGTGAAGGATGGGGATATTGAAGGAGCAGTATCACTTATTCGTTTTCTTCATCTTGATTATGGGGTTGAGGAGGTTGAGTATCGGTATGTGCATTTATTGCTAAAATGAGTCCAATGTTGTTGTTTCAGTGCAATCTAGTTTCTCCTTCATGATGCTTAGCTTATGATATCTAGTCATTGCTAGATAAGAAAAAAAATTAGATCCAACTGTGAGGTTGTCCTAGGTATTTGCCCTTGTTCTACTTCTATTGGTTTCAGCAAGTATAGTAAAACAAGTGTAGCCAAGAGCCTTGATTAACATCCCTCTTTTTCTGCTTGGGCTCAACTATTGAGACATGACCACTGTTGCATTCTCCTTAAAAAGCATTTTAGATCTTCTCTGCACTTCAGATAATTTCATCCTTCTTTCTTTGGTATTTGTTTATATTTCTTTTGATTTTTCTAATAGCACACTGCTGCAAGATCTCCTCAAGAGGGTTTTATCAGAAATGGAAAGATTTGGAGGGTCCCGGCATTCCACAGAAGAAAAGCTGTTACGGATTTATGGAGAATCTCTCTCATCAAATTGCAGGCATCTTGTTCAAATGATTCAGGTGATACCTTTTTTTCTCCTTTTCTAACACCAATAAGTCTCCACATTTCAATTGCTATTCTATAGTTGAGAGGATTCAATACTGGTGAACTTCTTGTGTATTGCATATAATTCTTTGTTTGAGCCATGTTAACTTGCTTAATATGAGTTCTGTTTTGGAGATGCCATAACCTGGTTACTAGTTTCATATCATCATATTTGGTGGGAATTCTAACTCTCACTATATTGGATAAATTCCTGGGGACACCTAAAAATTGCAAATAAACTTTTGTGGTCATTTCATTTTTGTTTCACTTGTAATTTAATTGATTGGTTTTGGTCTGTTTTCTAAAGCCTCCAAGTGGTTTTGGTTAGTTTTCATATGATTGCTGTTTGGTTCTTGTGACGTTAATGTTGGCTAAAATGCAGTGCAATATTCACATAGAACTAAATGCTGCTGTGGTAATAAGATATAGTACTACTATTTAAATCCTTTCCATATTGTCACCTTTGTAGATTGTATATTACTGTGCTTTCTTGCAGGTTATTCACGACGGGTTGCTTTTTCAAGAGATTGATACGTATAGAGCTCTTGATAACAACCAAATTCCACCACCTCTTGAGCATTTTCAAAAGCATTTAGTGGAATTTAAACTTGATGCAGATTTAAATAACGAGCATTTGCCCTTGAATATGGCAGCAAGTTCTTGCCTGAGAGACATGTTCCATTATGCTCGTATTTCTGGGTTACATATACTAGAGTGTGTGATGAATACAGCTTTGTCTGCCATAAAAAGGGAGCACATTCAAGAAGCAACAAATGTACGTGTCTTATTTTATTTTTAAGTTAATGAGTCAGCCTAAAAACTTTCATTATTATATGAGTTACTCATTTCCTTTGCCAATCGTGAATACCAGGCTATTTTTTTTAATATGCTTTGTTTACGATGTTGTAGGTTCTTGTACTATTTCCTCGGCTTCGGCCCCTTGTAGCTGCCATGGGATGGGATTTGCTGTCTGGTAAAACAATGTTGAGGCGGAACTTAATGCAATTGTGTTGGAGAAGTAAATCAAAAGTGTTTCAGCTGGAAGAATCTTCTCTTTATGGAAATTGGCCAGATGAGGTAATTCTTGTTTCCGAGCTTTCATGATCTTATAGTTGAATATTGTATAGATAAGAAATGAAAATTTCATGCTGTATTCTTTATATTTTGAACAGGTATCGTGTGTGGAACATCTTTGTGATTCACTATGCTACCACCTTGATATTGCCTCTTTCGTAGCTTGTGTAAATTCTGGTCAACCATGGAGTTCAAAATTCTCATTACTATTGTCTGGGGATGAAAATATAGCATCTGGAAGTGAAAATGCTCAGTTAGACACATTTGTTGAAAATTTTGTGTTGGAAAGACTTTCTGTTCAAACTCCCCTTCGGGTAAGGCTCCATAACCACTTTACCTAGTACAACTTTATTCATAATACTAAATACTGAATAGACAAAATATCAAAATTTGCACCCTGTTGACAGTAAAGCTGTGTCTGGTGCAATATAAAGCACCATACTTTTAAATCAAACATGAAAGTACAATAACTAAATAAATGGACCAAAATATATATTTGACCACACCCAAAACACTCAGACACACATCATCACTATAAATAACAATGACACGCTACATGTGGTTTTACCATCAAATAAAAAAATGTTTGCATGTTGTGAGAATCTAAATAGTAATTAGGACTGTATTTACGTCTGTCACATTACCAATAACCTGTATGCAACTATAAATAGTTGTACATTTTGTTCAATGTATCTTTTTCATTTGAGGTTGGTCAAGGTTCTGTGGAACTTCCTTCAAAAAAAAAAAAAAAAAGAAAAGATTCTGTGGAACTTGGCTAGGTCTATGTTGCATGGTTTTACCTCATTCCTTCTACTAATAATGACTTACTAGTAATCGAAGACTTAAAAGAGGAGGATAACTAACTGTTTGTCAAAATAGCCATGATGCTATATAGTCAATAGTGAAAGCATGAACAGAATACCTCCTGACTTAAAATTTATTAATGGGACTTCTAGTTCCGGCTGATTTCAAATCAATGCCATGAAGGCTTATCAAATCTAGAGTCATTACGGATCAAAGAAAATGATGAAGTGAATTCCTCATTTAACGTTTAAATTTTATATGTCTTAGTGTAAATAATTTCCATGTGGAGTTTACCTCTATTTGACAAGTCAATTCTTTGGTATTTGAAGAGTTAATTGACGTTCAGTGAACAGCCTGCTTATCTTCTTGTCTGTGTGTTTCTAACATGTAAAGGATTTTGGTTATAGTAACTTGTATGTGAAATTTTACTTGTTGTAAGTTGTAAACAATGTTTTTCTCCTTTTAATGTGGTATTAAGTTGCAACTAGATTTCTTTGCTGTAGGTACTGTTTGATGTTGTTCCAGGCATAAAATTTCAGGATGCTATTGAATTGATTAGCATGCAGCCAATTGCTTCTACTCTTGAGGCCCGGAAAAGGTATTTATACTGAGTGATTTCACTTGATATTATTGTCATACTAGGGATATATGCTATTCCCAAAGCTTGATTTGATTTTGAAAGGCTTGTTGGGTGGTAGAAGTTTCAACTATGATGGTAGGCATTGCAGAGAATTAAATTTTGTTGCTTACTTGTACTGTGGTGGTGAATGTGGTTGGTTCAGGCTGTTGGATTTTACTTGTAGGTTTTGTATTTATTTGCTCTGGCCTTTAGATCAGAATAATGTTACTTCCTGTGATATTATTAGCTGAATATGCATTATTGATTGTGTTTTACATAGGCAGATGGTATTATTTAATCTGCCCCTGTAAAAAAGATATATAGAATTAAGAATGAATGTTATTGAAACTAAAATGTTATGCTAACAGATTATAATGTTTCATTGGCACACAAATGATTCTTTGTTTTACATCAGCACAAATGCAATTTGTTTTGGTCTTTGTTGGTGGAGCACAATGCAGCCAATTGTATGGGGGTAGTCTTGGTGCCAGACAGATGGTATATGATGCGGTTGTAAAGCATTTTTCTGATTTCATGTTTTTTCATGTTTTACTTAACATTTTTGTCCAATAAATTCAAGAGATGTCTACATCACTGAATTTTTGAAAGGGTGATATCTATAAAATATTACATGGAATTCAACTATCTGGCTAAAGATACTGCTCTTACAGCTTTCATTTTTATCAAGTTAGTATAAGAATAGGACGTTGAAACTATTTGAATGTGCCCTTAAACGTCAACATATAAATTTACAACTGGGCCTAGGTTGCCATAGCTTATGCTTGCTGTGCTTTCATATATAACATATCTCATTATTGCTGGCGGCTACTTATTCCACTTTGCGCACATTTTGTTTTTCCTGGTGTCACTTATGAAAAAGACCATTTTTTTCTCTACTATGATGTTTTTTTATTTACATTTCCTTAATGCGGTAGGATGCAAGATATTGAACTTATGCACATGCGTTATGCTTTGGAATCAACTGTTCTTGCACTAGGAGCAATGGGAAGGAGCATGAATGGTGAAAAAGAGACTCATCAAGTGGCACTCTGTCATTTGCAAGACCTAAAGAACCACTTGGCAGGCATAAAAAATATTCCACGCAAGGTATTCTGTTACGGTCTGCAGTTTTTGAAGAATTTTTGTTTTCTTGCTGGTGTTAATGTGGTGCTTTTCTTCATTGATGGAAAATTGCAAGTTTTCTTCAAAAACTTATATTGGATTGTAGATTATCTATAGAAATGTTTTCAGATGATTATACATATATCAGACTCCTTTGCTAGTAACTCAATTATCATTATTTGCATTTAGCAAAATTTTAGGTTATACTTTTAGTTCTTCATATGGTTGATCATTTTTTGTTGTATTTGAATTCTTTAGTTTCCATTAGTGTTGTTAGACTTCCCATTTTAGTTTCCCATTATTTATTTTCGAAATTTAAATAATGTTGATTTTATTCACATGCAGATACTGATGGTGAATGTTATAATTTCACTTTTGCATATGGATGATATCTCTCTCAATTTGACACATTGTGCCTCACCTGGGAGCCTTTTTGAACTACCTGCTGAATGTGCTTGGGAACATATTGATTTAACTACTTATGAAGGGGGAAACAAAATGGTTATATCTTTCACAGGGTTGTTACTTGATATAGTACGTCATAATCTTCCATCAAGCATGACTGAGGAGGTATCCAATGATGGTTTAAGCATGTCTGCAAGGCAGGCCTTGGAATGGAGAATCTCAATGGGTCAAAGTTTCGTTGAAGATTTGGAATGGCGATTATCAATTTTGCAGCGCCTTCTCCCATTATCTGAACGGCCATGGAGTTGGAAGGAGGCATTGACTATATTACGAGCAGCCCCATCCAAGCTACTTAACCTGTAAGCTTGATGATAACACTTTTGAAACAATTTGTTAATTCAACTAATTAAAAAGTGGTGTTGGAAGTGTGTTTCTCATTAAAATAGCAGGGTTCATGTGATATCAACCTGTTAATCAAGTTTGTTAATTCTATATGGAAAAATATCTGTTTGAATTGGTAATCACCATCGATTGCTGCGGAAATAACTTTTTAAGTTAAAAATGGTATCTCAGCATGATTTAGCAAGCTGCTAGCGTACAGCTTAATTGAGTTGGTTATATTTGGTGAGCCAAATCCTTTGTTTTTAGAGGTTAAATTTCCTTTATGATCTTCATAATGCATTGAAACATTCTTAGAACATCTTCTTGGAGCTTGTAAAGTAAAAACTATCTAGGAGAAAACTATGGCATGATATAAATTGGAGTAGGAGTTGTAGTAGGAAAGTGGAAGTAATCCAATAAAGCATACTTCTCATATTTATGATTAATCATGCTTTTGGCTGTGAAAATATTGATTTTCCCTTATAGATTATCAATAAAACTTAGAATGTGTATTGAGGTTCTCTTATATTTTTCTTTGTCAGTTGCATGCAAAGAGCGAAATATGACATTGGAGAAGAGGCAGTTCATCGATTTTCATTATCTGCAGAAGATAGAGCTACCCTTGAATTAGCTGAGTGGGTGGATAGTGCATTTAGAGAACTGCATGTAAGTGTAAGATCAGTTACCAAATAACTTCTTCAGATATGCTTTCACATTGGTTTTTTCCACAATACTTTTTATGGCTTAGGGATTTTTTTAATGGTACTTGAAAACTATCTTCTTTAACACACTTGTGGAGGGTAATTTTATTGGGAATTAGTTTGAGTCAGGTTTCATTTCACAATTTTCTATGTATATCAGGCTGTGGGTTTTTTAGTTCTAAATAGGTTCAAGCAATGTCAGAGCAAAATGCTGGATATTCCCTTGTTAGGATGATTGAGAGATGAACTTTTTGTAATCAAATAAGGGTTTGGCATGCTAAGTCTGGTTTGAGAATAGGTGATGAGAACAACTGGGTCTGTCTCAGTGATTTGTGCATCCCTTTAGGGGTATCTTCCAGCAGGGCCTAGGTTCTAGCCCCACCTCCAGGAAAGTTCCAAGGGGCTTTGTGCCCAATTAATCTAGCAAAATACAAGTATTGGTCATTAGAAAGTAAGTTATACTCTTTTAAGCTTTTTTATTTGAAATAGTTGGTTATTTGTTTTCATAAAGATTGCATCGGGAATGTTCCAAGGTTTTGGGCTTAAAATATGACTTGGGAAGGCAGAATATGTTGTGAAATCCTATTAAACTTTCTTGGTTATAGGCCATCTAATTAGAGGTTGCATGTGTGTGTGTGTTTCCTGGCAACATGGTTATTTCCCTCTCTGGTTGACCCATGATATGAATATGAGATCTTACTTGTTCCTAGTGTATATATTGTGCTTTGCTTTGTAGATATTACTGCTTATTGGCTTATTACTCCAACAGGATTTGATGACAATTTTGAAATGATCAATTTAGCCATCTTGACGTTTGCAGCCACCTATATTTTGAGTGATGATTTTGACATCATTAAAACGCTCTTAGGAAAATAAATTGATGTGGGGCGTGGAGGTGATGAACTAAGAATGTTTTCTGGGGAAATCATGGAAAATATTCTCTTTTAGAGTGTTTTGTGTGGAAATCTCTGTTATTTTCTGGCTGTGCGTGGCGGACTCAGTTTTAAGTTAACAATATAATGATTTAATGATTTCCAGAACTTTTAGGGGTTGTTTCAAATTTGAGATTTTGTTTCGATAAATGGAATTTTGGGATTGGTCTTCTCCTTAAGGGTTTGATTGTTAATTCTTGTAAGCAATTTATTACCATATCCTATTTGCTAATACAGATTGAGCCAGTTCTCAGATTTTCCATGTGTGCTCGTAGGAACCATGATTCTGTTTGGTTTCTATTAAGTGAAGTCCAATCTGCACTTATATTAAGATCTATCATCATGCTTTTTGATTTTAGTCAAAATTTTATGTAATGAGGTCTGCTTCCTTACCACTTTGAGATATATGGTTATTTGCTCTTTTTACCATATATTTGCTTTTAGAAGATTGTGGCCTGAGATATTGAAGTGAATCAAACTAGTTTTTTTCCTTCAACAACGATACTGATAAGAAAGTTATGCATGACTTTTTGGATAGTTGACGAGAATGTTTCTTCCTAGAAAAGCATCGCTGCACTGGGCATGGGGGTGCCCTCTCTGAGGTGGCAGAGAAATTAGTGACCCTGTATTTCTAGTAGATTGCTGCAATTGTTGTAACAAATAAGAAACAGAAGTCATTTGCTGATGCAAATTATCTTTTTTCTGTGGTGCACAGGACTTGGTTTTTTGAGACCCTTCCCTTTCCCGTTATTACCCCTGTGAAAAACTCCCCAGCTCATGTATGTGATTGTGCAGGTAGCAAAAGCAGTGTCTCGTGCAGCTGATGGGACTTCTCTGGTACAGGATCTGGATTTTTCTTCATTGCGCTCTCAATTAGGTCCTTTGGCTACCGTGAGTGCTTACTTACATTATTGACTCTTTCTTCTCCTTTTCATATCTCCAGTTTGGAAAATGTTAGATCTTGTCCTTTTTCCTGCCAGATTCTTCTGTGCATTGATGTTGCTGCAACTTCAGCAAGGTCTGCCAATATGTCTCAACAGCTTCTAGATCAGGCAATTCTTCAGTATACTTATATGTTTGTTACAATCTAGTGTTATCTTTTCCATTAATATTAGAAATTTAACATAATTTCTTTAATATCTAGTTGGCCATATTGATTATAAAGTTTTGTTGTTATCATTATAAGAAATTTTATGGAACTAACTTTTCTCCTCTTCCAGTTCTTTTGGCAATTCCTTATAGCATTGAGTGATAATTGTAGCCAAAACAACATTCTTTTACTATCAATGTGACTGATCTTCAACAGAAAGCATATTTCATGCTCTTCTCAATGAAAATTTCCATTCCCAACACTGACGTGCCATAGCAAGTAAGAATTAGCTCAGCTCAGGTGAACAGACAGAAGAAAGGCAAGACAGATTGACTTACTGGTCACTTCTTTGCTGACACTATATTGCTTTTAGAGTGAAATAGAGAGGATTGCTATCTCATAGGAGGAGAGCTCAACTTGAATATAAGCCCACTACATATCCCAAACTAAATCAATGTCGGATAGCAGCACTTAATCCTACCTCTCATGCATTGGCCCCATAGAACAATTGAGAGGAATGAGCCTATGACTTGGAGTAAATAAGGGGAGCAACAAACAACTCAGGTTCCAATACCATGTTAAGCTTTCCTACTGAACCCAATTAATAGTATGTGGAAAGGTCAACTTGAATTGAGGCTGCGCAAACCCCAAACTAAACCATTGTGGTATTTAGGATAACATCATTGAACATGTTCTTATATTAAGTATGGCTTGTTAAGTGAGATTTGAGTATGAAACAAAAACAGTTTTTCATTTACGTCATTGTTCATGATCTTATGTTCTTGTGGCCGGAAAAACACTTTTAGGCTCTAACTTTCGTTTCTACTTCTAATTTAATGAGATTCTCATGTATTAATTGATGTGTTTAGTTTTATACATGTTGTTATTGACTGTTGATTCTGTTCATGTTCAGGCTCAAGTTATGTTATCTGAGATATATCCAGGAGGTTCTCCAAAGGTGGGTTCTACTTACTGGGATCAGATCCATGAAGTCGGAGTTATTTCTGTATTACGACGTGTCCTCAAACGACTGTATGAGTTCTTGGAACAGGTAAGTATTTGAATATTTTCAAATGCTCATTTTTGCTTGTAGTTACCTCTTGCCTCCCTATCCCCTCTCTCTTTCATATGGTGCTTTTCTTGGGAGATAATTGCAGGATTTCTGATTCTTCTGTGTGACCTTTTCTTCCAGGATAGTCCTCCAGCCCTTCAGGCCATTCTGACAGGGGAGATCTCTATTTCATCAACTAAGGACTCTCATCGACAGGGACAAAGAGAACGTGCTCTTGCTCTGCTACATCAGATGATTGAAGATGCTCATATGGGCAAGCGACAATTTCTTAGTGGTACTTACTCTCTTTTAGGTTTTTCAGTGAAAAGGATCCTACACAATGTTTTCCTGGTGGTGCTGTTGTTCTTTTGGTGTTTGCTGCAGTAAATGTGTTCCTATGGTTCTCATGTGTCCTTGTGCTGTGAAACCGTAGGTAAGCTTCACAATCTAGCGAGAGCTATTGCCGATGAAGAAATGGAAGTAAATTTCACTAAAGGGGAAGGACCAGGTACCGATAGGAAAGTACAGTCCAGTCTTGACAAGGATGGGGTTCTTGGGCTTGGGTTAAAAGCTGTCAAACAGACATCATCAACTTCCATGGCTGGAGATAGTAGTATCCAGCCTGTTGGTTATGATATGAAGGATAGTGGGAAGAGACTGTTTGGTCCTTTAAGTGCAAAGCCCACAACCTATTTATCACAATTTATTCTCCATATTGCTGCAATTGGTGACATAGTGGATGGAACAGATACAACTCATGATTTTAACTTTTTCTCACTTGTGTATGAGTGGCCTAAAGATGTAAGAATTTTTCTTTCCCTGCTTCCTAGATTATTTTCCTGAAGCAGAGTATGTTGCCATGCTTTTCAATGTTTTCTTGTCATGTTGTCAATAGCTTTCTTCTTTTTTCTGGATGGAATCGCATAGTTAAGGATCCCTCTGTTTCTGTTGTTTATTTTGTTTGAGTTGAATGCAAGGATAATTTGGGAATGATATTTTATTGTACCCAAGAAAAGGCAAGAGTGAACGTTAGTAATAATAGCCTTAGCTGATTAGCTTGATTTCTTTCCTACATACAAAAATATTCATTGTTTACCATTTTGCTTTTCAGCTTTTAACTCGTTTGGTCTTCGACCGAGGCAGCACAGATGCAGCTGGCAAAGTAGCAGAAATAATGTCTGCTGACTTTGTTCATGAAGTGATTTCAGCATGTGTACCTCCAGTTTATCCTCCGCGGTCTGGTCATGGATGGGCATGCATTCCCGTTATTCCCACATGTCCTAGTAGTTGTTCAGAAAATAAAGCACTTTCTCCTTCTGCTAAAGAAGCTAAGCCTAGCTGTTATAGTCGTTCCTCTGCAACACCTGGGATCCCTCTGTACCCTCTCCAACTGGATATAATAAAACATTTAGTTAAAATATCTCCTGTCAGGGCTGTCTTGGCATGTGTTTTTGGAAGCAGTATGTTATACAGCGGCAGTGACTCTACTATATCTAGCTCCTTGAATGATGACTTAATGCAGGCCCCTGATGCTGATCGGTTGTTTTACGAGTTTGCTCTCGATCAATCTGAAAGGTGCTATACATGCCTGGCAGAATGTTAATGCACTTGTATCTCTTTTACTTCAGAACTTTGTTTAATTTTCACTTCTTTCTGGAGCAGGTTCCCAACTTTGAATAGATGGATACAAATGCAGACTAACCTTCACCGGGTTTCAGAATTTGCTGTTACAGCTAGGCAAAGAGCTGATGATGGCAAGGTTAAACCCGAAACAAGAACTGTTATTAAGAGGCTGCGTGAACCTGATAGTGACACTGAGTCAGAAGTTGATGAAATCGTTGGTAACTCTAACATCTCAACATCCTTGGACCTCAATGCTATAGATAGCACTTCTCCAGACCCATGGCATGATTGCTTAAAACCTGAAACAGCTGAAGTTGATAGTACAGTTTTTCTTTCTTTTGGTTTGGAGAATGAAGATCCATATGAGAAAGCTGTGGAACGGTACTATCCTTTCCTTTACGTTTTTTGTCCAATATTGTGACATTTAATGTATTACTTTTCAGTTGCAAATGATTTTTATTTTTACGAGTGTCACCATATGAGGTTTCAGTTTTGGTAGTGATACAAAACTTACACCCTTATTTTGAGGAACAAAGAATTGAGCTTAGCGGCAGTTATGAATAGTATTTATCATTTGCTGCAATTGGAATGTCATACTACTTATCAATATTTTTTTCCTCTTTATCAGATTGATCGATGAAGGAAAACTAATGGATGCTCTTGCACTCTCTGATCGCTTTCTACGTAATGGAGCCTCAGACCGGTTGCTTCAACTACTAATTGAACGTGGAGAAGAAAACCATTCAACCTCTGAGCAGCCTCAAGGTTATGGGGGGCATGGCATCTGGAGCAATAGTTGGCAGTATTGCCTGCGGTTGAAGGATAAACAACTGGCAGCTGGACTTGCCCTCAAGTATGTAAAAGCTCTCATCTTTTTTCTCTGCTGTAATGATGCATGCTTAATGTAATTGTAATAAGTGATTGATTATTTTGTGCAGTTTGAGGCTACACAGAAGGGCTAGAAAGAATGATTTGTTTCTAATCCATTGTAGTCATTTTCTCCATGATATCTGATACCTAAGATCTCTAAACTTGGACTTTTGCTACTTTGCATGGTAGGGCCAGAAACATGTATGTTTTTGTCACTTTATGGTACTGGCAAGATACTTTTGTTCCTTGAAATCCTGATTAATTATATCTGGGCACACCTTGTTTTGATTAAGAAAAATTTTTGCTCTTTTTGCTGTTTCATGTCAGTCGATCTCACAATTTGAAAAATCACCAAAAGTTCGTTTTCTATAGGAGTTGGACAGCTGGGATGAGTGTCAAAGGTATTGTTTGTGGGCCTTGATGAGGCAAGAAAAGACTAGTCTATGTGGGTGTCAAAATAGAAGGTGGCTATTCTAGGGATGTTTAGGGTGTAAGAATGTATATCCCTTGTCAACATCCAGCTGCCAACAAAATCCAGCTGCTTGCTTTCTAAGAGATCCTTAGACTACAATAAATAAGAGCAGTTGACAAAGTATCCCATTTAGGCTTTACACTGATCGGGATTGAGTATAGCTAACCTTCATCTTTGAGCATTATTTTTCTCAAGCCTGTTTCAGCCACTAGCAATAATGTCATTCATGCTTTAATTGCAATGCATGCAAGATTTATAGTTTTCCTAGACTTGTGGACTCTCCCTCAAATTTCAATTTCTTTCCCCAGGTGCATGCACAGATGGGAACTTGATGCTGCTTTGGATGTTCTAACCATGTGCAGCTGCCACCTGCCTCAAAGTGATCCAGTTAGGAATGAGGTTCTGGATTTGATTAGTAATTTGCTTTGTTTTTTCTTACTGCTGGAACTTGTGTTCTTGTTTCCCCTTATAGAAGCTGGTTGATATGATTTCTCTGCATTGTTGCATTAATTACTGGGTAAATGACGTATTCTTTCGGTTTTGCAGGTCTTGCAAAGAAGACAAGCTTTGCAGAGGTACAGCCATATATTAAGTGTAGATCATCACCATGAAAGCTGGCAAGAGGTTGTAGTTCTTTTGTGGCTGAACTGAATGAGAAAGTGGTAAATGTTTCATACTTGACTTTAACTTACCCTTCTTGTGCGTCTTCCTATTCCTGGAAATGTCAGGTTGAAGCTGAGTGTAAGCAAGATCCTGAAGGCTTAGCACTAAGATTAGCTGGGAAAGGAGCTGTTTCTGCTGCCTTAGAAGTAGCTGAAAGTGCTGGATTATCAACAGAATTGCGGAGAGAACTTCAGGGCCGACAGCTTGTGAAGCTTCTGACAGCAGATCCTTTGAATGGTGGAGGTCCTGCAGAAGCTTCACGTTTTTTATCATCACTACGTGACTCTGAT
Source organism: Theobroma cacao (assembly GCF_053813885.1). Classification (NCBI taxonomy): domain Eukaryota; kingdom Viridiplantae; phylum Streptophyta; class Magnoliopsida; order Malvales; family Malvaceae; genus Theobroma; species Theobroma cacao. The sequence goes on from NC_142647.1 coordinate 1,909,867, forward strand.
GATGCTCTACCAGTTGCTATGGGTGCAATGCAGCTATTACCCAACCTACGGTCAAAGCAACTTCTTGTAATTAATTATTTTCATCAGCCTCTATTTTGGGATATTGTGTCCTGTAAGTTACATTAAGGTTGAAAAAAATTGTAAGTGATACGTCTCTGTCCTTTTGTAAAGGTTCACTTCTTCTTGAAGCGACGAGATGGGAATCTGTCAGATGTTGAGGTTTCTCGACTTAACTCGTGGGCTTTAGGTCTTCGTGTTCTGGCTGCCTTGCCATTGCCATGGCAGCAACGATGTTCTTCCTTGCATGAGCACCCGCACTTAATATTGGAGGTTCTGCTGATGAGGAAACAACTGCAGTCGGCCTCTCTGGTATTATACTTAAAGAACATTTTAGATGCCTTTTCCAGCTTTTTATTTCAAATAACATTTTGTAGTTTCTAGATAATTCCATTCATGGTTACATGAGAGGTTGACTACTGGTTCCTGGTTCCTCATCTTGTATCTGGAGAGCAAAGATTATGCAACTTCCTTTTTGTTTCTTCTTTCACTTTTTCTTTCATTGGAATTTTTTTTTGGCTTATATCCCCATCAGCTGAATCCTGAATCCTGTATTTGGTAATCTGTCTGATAGATCCTTAAAGAGTTTCCTTCATTGAGAGACAACAGTGTAATCATATCATATGCTGCCAAAGCTATTGCTGTCAGTATTAGCTCTCCAATTCGGGAGCCACGGATAGCTGTTTCTGGAACAAGGCCAAAACCAAAACCAAGATTAGGTGTACCTGCAAGGTCATCCTTCACTAGTAGTTTAAGCAACTTGCAAAAAGAGGCTCGTAGAGCTTTTTCTTGGACTCCACGTAATACTGGGGACAAGACTGCCTCCAAAGATGTTTATCGGAAGAGAAAGAATTCTGGTTTGTCACCTTCTGATAGAGTTGCGTGGGAAGCAATGGCTGGGATTCAAGAGGATCGTGTATCATCATATGCAGATGGGCAAGAACGGTTTCCTTCTGTCTCAATTGCTGAGGAATGGATGCTAACGGGTGATACTGGTAAAGATGACATTGTTCGAACATCTCACAGATATGAAAGTTCCCCTGACATTATTCTCTTCAAGGTGTGGTAATGGAATGGGAAAATATGTTTTAATTAATGTGGCTGAACTGTGTGGAAAATTTCTATTTGTTTCTAGCTCAAAAGTTGTGGTGCAAACCCTGGTAGAAGTACTTCAGTTCTCTGGGAATGTTTATGCTACCTCATTGTGGGATCAGATAGATCAGATCTCCAGTGTTGAGTATTTTCATAACAAATTTTCTGTGTATGTATGTTAAGAGGAAAATTGATGTTAGGCTTTTATTTTAAACCAACTACATTAGTTTGTAGTATTCCTAGGCTTTTAGAGTGCTTGGAGATGGTGTTGAAATATAAGTGCAATTTGTGGCACCTTTTTTTTATTATTATTATGTTCTTGTTCTTTGGACCTTTTGATCTGCTGATTCTTCATTTTCCTTGTTTCTAGGCACTGCTTTCCTTATGTTCTGATGAGTTTGTGTCTGCCAAAAGTGCCCTTGAATTATGTGTTAATCAGATGAAGTCTGTTTTGGGGTCCCAGCAGTTGCCTGAGAATGCATCTATGGAAACAATTGGTCGAGCATATCACGCCACAGAGACATTTGTCCAGGTATTTGGCTACCCTGAGCCCTTCAACTGCCAATAGCTAGAAGTAATTATATTCCTGATTCTGGTTTTCTTGTGTTTTAAATGCCACAGCAACCGAAGCAATGATGTATATTTTTTTGTTTTAACTTGCATACAGAGCGCGGATAATTATCCAAGTTAGTTATCAATCTTGTCTTATGTTGCATGTGCAGGGACTAATATATGCTAAATCACTGCTGAGAAAACTTACTGGGGGCAATGATCTCGCCATTAATTCTGAAAGAAGCAGGGATGCTGATGATACATCCTCTGATGCTGGTAGCTCGAGTGTCGGTAGTCAGTCCACGGATGAGTTATCTGAAGTTTTGTCACAAGCAGATGTTTGGCTGGGACGTGCTGAGCTTCTTCAAAGTCTTCTAGGATCAGGAATAGCTGCTTCTCTTGATGATATTGCTGACAAGGAGTCATCTGCCCATCTCCGTGACAGGTTGATTGTTGATGAACGGTACAGCATGGCTGTCTATACTTGCAAGAAGTGTAAGGTAACTATATTGTGCAGAGATTCTAGTACTTAATTCTACTGTTCTGTTTGGATGTCTTGGGGTTTTAAATAATTGTATGTCTCTCAGATTGATGTTTTTCCTGTGTGGAATGCGTGGGGACTTGCTTTGATTCGGATGGAGCACTATGCACAAGCTCGTGTAAAGTTCAAGTATGTTTAGATATATTTTAATTGTTATTATTCAGTAAGCAAGGAGAATATAAGGGCTTCTTTGGATTCATGTGATGCTGAAGTCGTTGATATTCTTTCACTTATTTTATGGCTCAGGCAAGCTCTTCAATTGTACAAGGGTGATCCTGCACCAGTTATTACTGAGATCATTAATACAATGGAAGGAGGCCCACCTGTGGATGTATCAGCTGTTCGTTCCATGTAAGATGATCTGCAACTTGAGTTACAATACTTTTCTAACAAGCAAGAAGTTGTGTGTTGCTGTCCAAAAATTTTAACATGAGGCAGGGATTAATAATTGGATGACAACACCCTGCATCTGGATCTCTTTGAGGCACCTATTAGTATTCCTATCAGAGTTATATTTAAGCTATTGAGAACCTTATCATGTGAAAAGAAAAAGTGAGTGGAAACCTTTGGTTGTTTATGATGGCATGGAATCTTCTAATGCAATTTATGCTGCAGGTATGAACATTTGGCCAAAAGTGCACCAACAATCTTGGACGATTCTCTTTCTGCTGATTCATATCTCAATGTTCTGTACATGCCATCTACCTTCCCTCGTTCAGAGAGATCAAGGCGGTCTCAAGAATCCACAAATAGTAATTCCCCATATGGCCCTGACTGTGAAGATGGACCACGTAGTAACTTGGACAGCGCTCGTTATGTTGAGTGTGTTAACTATTTGCAAGAAGTAAGCTGAACTCTTTTTTCTTTTCAGGTGCTTGGTTGCATGTTTTCCATTAAGTTTGTTATCACTTTAACTACCATCTCTGATTATCCTTTTAGTCAATTATGTTTCTCTTTTCATAGATTTGCATGCACCTGAACCTAAGGGTTTATGCTGAAAGTTCTATGATAGATGCTATTATTTAAATATAAAAAGACGAAATTAGTCATATTTCAAACTGCTTTTGCTATGTGTCAACTCAGTAATTGCATGCAGTGTGTTCAGTTGCAGTTTGTTTCTCAAATGGGTTCACTTTACCTTTATTAACAACCTGCATGTCCATTGCCATAAATTTTGTTGCCCATTCTTCCTTCTTCATGATAGTAAATATATGTTACTCTGGTTACTTCCCAGTGATCAATTCTTTGATATGATTGTCTTTGTAGTATGCTCGTCAGCATTTGCTTGGATTTATGTTTAAACATGGTCACTTCAACGATGCTTGCTTGTTATTCTTTCCTCCTAATGCTGTTCCTCCACCTGCTCAACCTTCGACAATGGGAGTAGTAACTTCATCCTCGTCCCCTCAAAGACCAGATCCTTTGGCAACTGATTATGGGACCATTGATGATTTGTGTGACTTGTGCATTGGCTATGGTGCTATGCCGGTCTTAGAGGAAGTGATTTCAACAAGAATTTCAGTTGCAAAACAACAGGATGCATTAGTAAATCAATATACAGCTGCTGCACTTGGTCGTATTTGCACGTATTGTGAAACTCACAGGCATTTCAATTATCTATACAAGTTTCAGGTAACTGGAACCACCTTTACTTATTTTTTTTTTTAATGCTGCTGAAAGATCTGGGTTTCAGGCCATCATTCCAATGCATGTGCTAACTGCTATAATTATTTTTTTTTGGGGGGGGGGGGGGGGGGTGCTGTGCTAACAATTAGAGAGAACATTTTTCTTGAGTGTTCTTTCTAATCTTCCCATGTAAAACTCTTTTCTCATCTTGATCTTGTTGATGGAGCAGACTGAACAATTAACAAGGATATTTTTCTCCTTCCTTGGAGCTTGATGTATTTATCGTTACCAATATGAGATGGTAAATAGAGGGAATAGATAGCTAAAGAAATTGGATGGATAAGAAGTTGTATATTTCATGTTTATTAAGCACCTGCTTTTACTCTTTTCTGTCTTCTATTGGTGTGAAATGTTGCCGCACCCCCCCCCCCCCCCCCCTCCCCCCCCCCCCCCCCCCCCCCTAAAAAAAAAATCCTGAATATATGGTAATTGTTTTACATTTTCTATTGTCAAGCAAAGTTTTTCATTGATTTTCTTAAATTTATTTGATGGTTCAGGTAATCAAGAAGGACCATGTTGCAGCTGGACTCTGTTGTATCCAGTTATTCATGAATTCTTCTTCTCAAGAGGAAGCTATCAGACATTTGGAACGTGCTAAGGTATCTCATTATGACCACTTCTTTTTTCTTTATATCCGGGGATCTGAAATGCCTAGTTATATGTAAGAGAATCTACTAGAAAACTAATGATAGAGTATATTGATGTTCAAAAAAGTACATGTTCAGAAATAAGAAACATGGTAGTGTAAATTGATGTTCGAAAAAGTATATGTTCAGAAAAAAACTACATGGTAGTGTAAATTGATGTTTTAAAAAGTTTAATTATCCCAAAAGAAGAAAGATGCTCCAAAAACTACAGTATGGTAGTAATATGGTCAATGTATAAAAATGTACAAACTATCAACCATATAGATATCTTAGGCATGAGTAAGGCTAGTTGTTAAACTTACAAAATTACATGAAACTGAATACTGTTAAATGCTCTGCTGCTACTCACCCTTCCATTTGTTGTAGATGCATTTTGACGAGGGATTATCAGCACGATCCAAAGGTGGAGAATCTACCAAGCTTGTCATGAAGGGTGTCAGAGGAAAAAGTGCCTCTGAGAAGCTTACAGAAGAAGGACTTGTCAAGTTTTCAGCTAGAGTGTCCATCCAGGTACAACATCTCCAGAAAAGATATTCTGCTTGTGGTAAATGGATTTGGGAAAGGCTCAAGGCATACATTTAAGCATTTTGCTTCTTGGAAAGAATTTGATGTGCATATTCTTAAATAATAAAAAGATTAGTTCCTTCATTGAAGAAAAAATTTCCAAGTATATGCTGAAATTGTGGAACACATATTAGAATTCTCTATAAATACAAACAAGGAGATAATATGGTTTTCACATGTTTATGGGTGTGGCTGTGGCTCTGCTATTTTGCTGAAAATCTGAGTACACATATTGTTGCCTGGTGTTATGATGAAACCCCACCTCTGCATACCCCAAAACATTTATAGAATATGAAAACCAATATGGAATGAAATTTATGCAGCGAATTTATGAATGTGGTCAAAGAATCTTTTTTCAGATATCACCTAGTGTTTTTTGTGCATGAACAAGTCCTTACTACATCACAGTAAAGCTATTTCTGCCTGCTGCAATAGAAGTTCTTGTCCTAGTATTATATTAGATAATTGAGATATAGCTATAAATAGTTGTCTAATGTTGCTCTTGTTGGTTTTTTAGACAATAAGTAGCTTGGATGTATATGCATGTTGATTATTGTATTTGATTAAAACTGGATTTTAAAGAATAAATACAAGCTCCAATTGCTTTAATTTAATTTCACTTTCATTGGCAAGTCTCATCTTTAGTTTAAATTTGTTGGGCTTTACAGGTGGACGTTGTGAAATCCTTTAACGACCCAGATGGACCACAGTGGAGACATTCACTTTTTGGAAATCCAAATGATCTAGAAACCTTCAGGTTATTGTCATTTTGAATTATGGTTAGGCATCAGAGTAATAAAAAGATTTTTATGGTCTTTCTACTTTTTGGAATAGTTGGTCAACAACCAGGACACCGTGATTGGATGCTGATGTAATTAGGACACCAATAATATATTTTTAATTAGGAAGCTAATCAGAATTACTGAAGGATATTAGTAGAAGCCCAATCTTACTAGTTCAAGCCATTGAGCAACCCAGTGGGCTAACATATGGCTCAAGCCCATCGTGAAACATGGATCTTATCTAACTCTACCCACTCGACTTCATCTGAGCCGTTGCCTTGTTTTTCTCATAAGATATGATGAGAAAATACAGCTAGTTTAAATATCTCCAGATCATCACTGTATATTAATTGAAGCTTTATTTAGCATTCTGTTGTAGAAAGTTTAACTCAAGAAATAATGCATAAAGAGAAGAGGCCTTTATAATCTTTATTATGATTTGGGTAAAAATTCAATATAATATTTAGCAATCCAGGGTTTGCTAACAGTTGTGGAACACCAGTTGTCAACATTTAATGCTGAAGTATTTTAATTAAATTCTCCATGCATCTACATGAGGATGGTGTACCATGCATAGAATGGAATACTCTTACACTTCAGACTATTTCGCTTTGTGTGTTTTGATACATTGTTAGTGGAGCACACTTAAAAAATTAATGAAAATGAGAATGAGAATTGACTGGCTTGTTGTGCTTGGTGCTTTTCAGGAGGAGGTGCGAGATTGCAGAAACTCTTGTTGAGAGGAACTTTGATTTGGCATTTCAAGTGATATATGAATTTAATCTTCCAGGTGGTGACATATTGGTTTCCTTTCTGTTAAGTTCTTAAAGTTTTAAGTTAATGCAGCTGTGCTTTTAACATTCGAAGTTTTCTCCACGCCTTGCAGCTGTTGATATATATGCTGGTGTGGCTTCATCACTTGCTGAAAGAAAAAGGGGCAGCCAGTTGACTGAATTTTTTAGAAACATAAAAGGAACAATTGATGATGATGATTGGGATCAGGTAACGTACTTTCTTTTGATATGGTATGGTCAATATATTGGTACTTACTAGAGGGTATGTGATAGTTCGAGTGGTTCTTACCTAAAGAAAGTTTTTAATGGAATATAGTATTAGACATTGTTAAGGTATATTTTGATAGTTCGAGTGGTTCTTAACCAAAAGAAATTTTTTAATGGAATAAAATATTAGACATTGTTAAGTTAGATGCAATGAGCCGCAAAAATAAAGAACTCAGTGCACAGACACGAATGGCACCTAATATAATTACAAATCAAAGGCACAAAAGTGCATTCAATTGACTCTGAGGAATAAATTTTCTTTCTGTTACCAATTAACGTGTACTTATGCTCTAAAGTGAAACTTTATATAAAAAGGTTCCACTAGCATCTCCTGGTCTAAAAGATCCTTAGACTACTAGCTTTGACTGAATATACTTTATATGGTCCAAAATAGTAAACAAACTTGACAAGGTGTAAAAGCTGCTTTGATTATTAGTATTCTTGATTCATTAAAATATAGAGGTGTTATAAGCACGGTTGCCTGTTTAGCTTCTTCATCTTATTTCAGCTTATTAGTCTAGCTGAGTCTAAATGCCATCTGATCCATGAAATGATACAAGTTAAATCAAATTGAGCTCAATGATGACTGTTTTAGGTATATTTGGTAGTTTTCTCATTAAAATGAAACCAGCAATTAAGTGAGCAGAATATAGGCTTTTCACCCCCTATTTTGAGCAAGATTCTTTGTTTGATGAATATGACTTATACTGTACTTTTTGGAATTATAGGTCTTAGGGGCTGCTATTAATGTGTATGCTAATAGACACAAAGAACGCCCTGATCGTCTCATAGACATGCTCACCAGCAGTCACAGGTAATTCTTTTGCTTGTTTCAATATTTCATAGTTATTACTTTTGCGTTTGTTCCAAGGAACAATAGGTCATACATGGTAGCTATTCATTTAGGTTAGGCAACTTTGTTGGATCCTCAGACAGGTGAACCAGTCAGCTAGGTAGTATTCCAACTATAAAAAATTATAAAATGTGAATGCTTTATGGACTTCTACCTGGCAATCCAATCTTTTACAACTGAGTTAGTCAATGCTGTATTTTTTAAATAGACTCATGGATGCTATGCATCTCCAACTATTCCTGTTTCATTCCTCCTTGCCTTCAAAAGAATCAAGCCTGTTTGGCTTATTCATTTAAGTGAATAAGTTGAAAAGTGTGAGGGCAACTTGATACTAAACTCCCTCCAAGTTAGATCCTTGGACCAAGTGTATCATTTAGGGAATCCTTTCAAAGTGCTGCTTAAAAATGCCATAAGTTTACTTGTCCCGAGTTTATCAGGATAAATTCTGACTTAGTTGATAGATGGTTATTTGAATACTTAGAGTATGTTCCTCACTTCTACTCTGCTGTTATATCCATATTTCTTTCTTGCAGCAATTACTGAGCAATAGAAGACTTTGAACTGGGGTATTTAATGGGACAAGGATTCATCTTTAGTTACTTTTCAGAAGAAATTTAGCATATATATAGTTTGCATTTTTCACTGCCAGTTTTGATGAATATGTTATATATTTTGCATTAAGTAGTCTTTGATTACATTATTTATGTTTATATCAGTTTCTAAAACACCATATGATGCTTTTAATGCCTTTTTGTGTGTGCTTCTGTTCTTAACTCCTCTGTGCAGGAAAGTGCTGGCATGTGTGGTTTGTGGTCGCCTAAAAAGTGCCTTCCAGATTGCTTCTCGAAGTGGAAGTGTGGCTGATGTCCAATATGTTGCACACCAGGTTGTCCCTTATTCTCAGCTGTTTCCTAGTGTCACAATTTTATGAGTTATAGTTCTTTGACATTCTTCTGCTGATTTTCCAGTGGTATCATGTGCCCTTTTCTTGTGGGCAAAAGACAAAAAAACAAGTCTAGCTCAATGAACCCCTTAATCTAATCACCTAGTAGACTCACTCACATATCACCAACTGGAATGGGGTCTATAGTTCTCCTACTGGGTAACTGAAGACATGAAAATGCTTCCTTGAGTCCTTGACTGGAGACCTTAGTTTACTCATGACACCACTGAGTTAATTGAGGTTTTATCTTTGCCCTGCTTCGGGTTGATGCATAATGTGCCTCTGTGACCTGGATTTTATGAAATATTCCTCTGTCAATCCCCAATGATCCTGTTTAAAATGTAGAATGAAACCTTTTGTTATTAACGGTATTGATGATGAGAGATGTTCTTTGAATACTTTTCAGGCGCTACATACAAATGCCCTCCCCGTGCTAGATATGTGTAAACAATGGCTGTCTCAGTACATGTAACTTGTTGCTGAATAAACGTTCTGCTACAAAACATTGACATGGTTGCTAACTTCACTACTACAAGAACTTGAATTCACAAATTCATGGCATCACTTAAAAGGCGATGGTTACAGAAGTCACTTGATGCAAGCAGCTGACTTGGAAACCAGCGGCACTGGCGACTACTACAGGCAATTTAAATTGGTTTTTGTTGTATATATTATAAAAAAAAAACTTGTATATTTCACTTGGATTGCCATCCATAGCACTTGTAGATGGAAACTTTTTTATAGTTATGATTCATTGTGAAGTTGGTATCTTAACTTGAAACTTCAATCATAAGACTGAAGCGCAAGCAGCTAATCGAAGGTTTAAAAAGCAGATAGCTTGTTGAATTCAATTTTATTTTATTGGTATATATTATATTCTATCAAATTCCAGTAAAAAGTGAAGCAAATTAACCTAAAAAAGAAGCAGCAAGTACATGGACTGAGACAAAACTGATAGCTTTTATTCCTTTATATAAGGGTAAAATGTTTTAAATTTTTTTAATTTTTAGTTATAATTTTACATGAATTTATTAATTTTTAAAATAAATAATTTATCTCAAAAGAATATCTTTTACGTTGAGCACATAAATTTAATTATTAATTAATTATTAATATTTTTGTTAGATTAATGACGTGAAAATATGAAAAAAATAATTTTATTATTTATTAATTTAAAAAATAATCATACTATATAAATTAAAATTTTTTATTTTAATTTTTTTTCAATTCAAAAAAAAAAAAAAAAAAAAACCTCTCCCTTACCTCTTGCTGCAATCAGAGTGTCAGATCCAGCTTTGGCTTGAGAGTGCCAGATCCAACTCTAGTCGGATCTCCCTTCCCTATGCGCCGTGCCCCCCCCTCCACCCTTGTGTTCCCCTGGGAGTGCAGATCTCGTGCTTCTTAGGGAGTCGCGCCGCCCCTCCCTCACACTCCCAAACGAGAGCGGGGCGGGGGGCGCAGCTACCCTAGGGAGTATGAGGGGTGGCCGGCCAACGTAAGGGGAGCACCACTGGCCTGCTTGAAAAAAAAAGAAAAGAAAATAATAAAAAAAAGAGGAGAAAAAAAGGGTAATTTTGACATTTTACATTTATCTATTTATGTTGTTTACGTATTTAAGACAGATTGTATATTTCAAAATTCAATAGATCATGTGAAATTATGTTTAAAAATAAAAAAGTGAAAGTGTTTGACCTTTTATTTAATAATACATAATGCAAAACAATTGAAGTTATACTTACATTTTAGAGGTGTTTACAAGTCGAATTTATAAGTCGAGTTTACGAGCTTGACTCGAATGAGTTAAATCGTTGATATATTTTTTAAAATTCAAATTTGATTTGAAAATATTATTATATAAATAAATAATATATATTTAATTAAATTTTAATATATAAAAAATATTTAAATATTTAAAATAAGTCAAATTATAAATAGATGGATTGTATTTGACCAACCTCGAGCCATACTTAAATTTTCAAAATATCAATCGGATCTATCTGATCTATTCATCTCTGTAAAAGTAATAAGTTTGCAAGGTAAAACGTTATGTTTTATGTTATAAATAGGTAAAGTATTCATTATTTTTGAAGTATTGAAATCTCATTGAATATTCAAATTTTATTAAAAATTGGTTAAAATTATGAAATACTATTCAAAACCAAATGCTATTAATATATGGATATCCATTCAATAACTCAAATTCAAATAAAAAATGTTTTACATTAAATCATATTTATAATAAATTTTACTATATAAACTATAAATATTATATCTAATATTTCATATATGTATAAAATAGTATTTATAAATATATATTATATATTAAATACTAATAATATTAGTGACTTTATATATCAATATGCATAAGTTATTTATTAATTTAATATAGTATATTAAATATATACAAGTTATATCTTATATAATAACATTAATATATTTGAATTCAAAACGGTGATATTTGAAATTTATCTAAATTTGAATAAAATATTAGAAGTTTTAATCGAACTTACCCTATAATAGATTGTAAATGCCCGAATCCCGATGGATACCTGAATTACAACTACATTTACCTCCCTAAGAACATTACCTTCATGACAGGGTAAATTCTGAAAAGACAGTTCCAAAAATTAACCTAACCAAGATCAAAGGTAAGATTTATTTAGGCGGGAAAATCCCAACTTTTACCCTCCCTTCCTCTTTCAATAACCTCAAACCACAACATCTCTCTAATGACCCTCTACTTCCGTGAATCTTTTATCATCGTTTTCTCTCTCTAGAAATGGTCGTTGATCGCCGAAAACCGACGCCATTAACGAGCAAAATTGCCGGCGAAGCAATGCTGGCGATGAAAGGCAAGGAAATCGGCAATGACTCAGTCTTGATTTTGGACGATTTGTCTTCCGACTCGGAGCTCGCTAAGCTACGTGGCAGATGGGAATTCGCCTCGGTTCTCAACTTCCTTAATGTAAGATCGATCTTTCGTTCTGTTTTTGTTTCAGAAACGCAACGTTTCACTGTGGATTATCAGAAAACAGATATTAGTGTTTGAGAATGATCGTGCGTTTTGACAGGTTTTTGAGCCTGTGATCGGGAATGATTTGAAGCTAACAGCGGAAGAGATCGAGTTAGGACTTGTTAAACCTAATGCCTCAATTGCTGCGCTTCATATCAAACTCTTGAAGGTTCGGCTATATTCTTCTTATTATTTGATAAATATGGAGATTAATAAGTCAATTTTGTCATAGTAATACCTTGTTTTAATGCTTGTTCTACACCATGTTATGGTGCTATGAATCTAGTTTGTAATTACATTATTGGAGCCTTTATTGAAATATTTTACATTAATAGCATTAAAAACAATGACTGTCATAATGCCAGTGGAGCTAGCTGACTTACTTACGGAATGGACTTGCTTTTGTTGGCAAGTGTGAAGCTATTGACTTCCTCATTTTGTCAAAATTTTCCCTATAAATAGTGTCTTATTTGGGAGTTTTATTTCTTTAAAATATCTTGGTTTATAATATTGTTTGTTGACAGGGGATACCACCTGTGAGTAAATTGTTGAATAATTCTGATGCATGGGTGACTTCACTTTGCAAGAAACTTGCCATGTGGTGGCCATGGGTGAGGCAAATTTTTGCTATTGAATATGCCACCTTCATGGTAATCTGGATGACTTTGTGATTTTTATACTCATTTGTCTATTACTGCAGGTTGCTGAAGGAGAGATTCCACTCACTGCTCACAATGGGTATTAATGACACTACTGTCATTGTTTTAACTAAGTCTGTGCTTTAATATCCTTGGTGTCAGATCAAGCTTTTAATGAGGCTGTTTTGCATGGTCATTTCGTTGTTTTGCAGAGAAGAGATATCCAGATATAAAGAACTTGATCCAGCAAGTCGGTTGCTGCTCCTAAAAGCACTTTGTGAAATTCGAGCAGATGTAATTTATCTTCCCTTTCAATTCTGTCTTGTTTTTAACTGAAACTACTGATTTTGTGACTCTTTCTGTCATCATGTTCTTCCATGCATTATTTAAAATGGTTTGTTTGTGTCAGCCCATAATCAATGTCTGATTTAACTTTAGTGCAGAAAGTTTTAAGATGAATTTATGTTGGTTGTGGTAATCCTGTTCTGTTTTAACTTTTGTCTAATGGATTCTATTATTCTACAGCAACCTGATACAGTGTCATACATTAATGATGCTTTAAAAAGTAAAAAGGAAATTTCTTGCTTTCGAAAAGAGAAGATAGGGGGGAATGGAAATGTTTCATATTGGTAAGTGTTGACCCTGTTGTGGATTTTGTAAAATCTGTGCCATGATTGGTGCTGATAAATTCTCTTTTGTTCATGGTAGGTATGATGGAAATACAGTCTTTGGTTATAGATTGTACAAGGAAGTAAACAGGACTGAGCCTCAAACAAAAGCAAAGGGGAAAGCATGTTTAAAATTACCAACTGTCTGTTCTCACTGGGAAACACTTGCAGTGGATCTTAAGGAATTTCGTGGAGTTGTGGTAAGTTCATAATATTTTAAAGTTTTCAACTTGAAATGTTAAGTCAATCTTTTCTTTCTTTCTGTAAATGGCAGGATAAACTCTTGGCTAGTAAGACTGCAGCAGAAGTTGCCATTGGCAAGACTATCAATACTAATGCCCTTCCTGTTGTGGAGAAATTTCATAAGGTAAGATTGAAATTCCTTTTTTCATCCTCTGGTAAAATCTTGGTGGAGCACATTGTTTCATGTGCTTCTGTTTTATTTATTGAATCTGTTGGTAAACTCATTCTCTTTATTGTGTTATGTAGAAGAAAGAAAGGGCACTGAAACAGAAGAAAAGGCAAGAGATGCTCCTGAATGGCTTGAGAAGTACCTGTGGTGCCGGGATTACCCGTTCATGTCGCAATCGTAGGCCCATCAGTTACACATTTGGTATGATGGAACTTTGCATCTACAATTGATATAATCCAATGATGTGTCATAGTTTCTTGATGAATTTCAACTTTTAACTATAAACCTGTGTAAGTGGTTCTATCTTTGTCTAGTTTAATAGCTTCCTTTCAGCATGCTTACTAGAAAACATCAAGTTAATAACCTGAATTGTATGTTGGGTGATTGGAAATGATGAAAGTTCTACCATGGGCTTAGATATAATTGTTTTAAGTAGGTTTCACGCTCTACTTAATATTTAAAAGGTTAAAAAAAGGCTTTTAGTTCTTATTTTTTTTATAAAGTTAAGGCTCAGGCAGGTCAATCAGATAAAGTTAAATCTTGCTATTGATCTGCTCTGGTTTTGCTCCAGAGTGGTTCACTAATGTTATGCTGTTAGTCTAGCTAAACTGTAGCACTTTTTTTTATTAAATTCACGTTGATTGACTTATCACATAAAATATGTGACAAAACTGATTCTTAAATGCTTGAATTTTGCATTTGTGAGAGAGCCTGTTATTATGTTGCAGATGAATATGGGAATTTTTTAGTTTTTTTTTCCTTGACTCAGTTCACTTTCAAATTAGCTAGTGCATTTGTGCTAATAAGTGTCATTTACTTTGAGATTTGAATATGCAGATGAATATGACCGTGCCATTGATGAGGCTATAGAACTAACAAAGTAAGATTTGTTTATTCTGATTACATTGATTGTTTATCTTTATCTTCTCAAATATCTTTATTGATATAATCATATATACTTCAGAGATGTAATTTTTGGAATGTGCGCAAATATCCTTCAATAATTTTCTCATGAAATTAGCAGATTCATTGTGTAAAAGAACAGAGTCATGCCTTTTCTGTCTGGTTTACCGAGCTCATTTTATTTTACTTCTGCAAAAGTTTGCAAATAATAGGTTCTCTAGCCCCATCAAAATATAAGAAGTGATTTAATTTGGCAAAACTGTTAAAACTGCTGGGGCGTTAATGTCTGCTGCCCTTTTCAAGACTTGTGATATTTGCTCAATGTATACTTGTTCTGTATGGTTGTGGTTCCTCTTCAACTGAAATTGCTACATGGAATTAAACAGTTGCTCTTGAGATAGGACGTTAACACCAAACTATTACTTCTACTTCAACTGAAATAGCCAATTTGGTCTGAGTGTTCTCCTTTGATGGTTTAACCTTAATTTGTGGTACAGGAGAAGGAAGACTGTTGAGGAGCAAAGGCAGGTACAGAAGCTTGCGAAGCAAACATTTACCTCCAACGGAGGTTCTGATGTGGAGGGCTCAGTCTCAGAAGGCAGTTCAGATGGGAAAGGTAACTCTATGGGTAGTGACACTGAAGATGACAAGCTTCAAGAAGCTGGTGGTGACGGTAATAAGGATGATGGTGATTATAGTAGCAGCAAGGATGGTGATGATGACACTGGTAGCGACTCAGGCAATTCTGCAGATGGAAAGGAAAATTTGGGCTACGAGAACCACGAGAAAGATGTGTCTATGGCATCTCGCTGGAGTAAGAGCTTGTCTGGAGTTGCTATCCATCCTGCTGTGGGAACCGGAAACTTGGGCACAAAGAATAGGTTGAGGCAAAGGCCAGTTATTAACTCTGCCCTTGACATTATTGTGCCTGATTCAGAGGATGATATCTCGTTAGAACATACAAACAGTGGGATATTAGGCCCCGAAAACCTGCATAGGGATGCTGATCCAGAAGAGGTTAGTGACAGCTAAAAGTTTCAAAATTAACCAAGAATGTAGCTCAGCGAATGTGCCCAAAGTGCTTGCCCTCCAAACTTTTTTTCCAACAGCCAGGAAATTTTGATAACTTTTGTAGAGTGGCATGTTTTGTCCATTTTGGTTTCTGGATGTAATTTATGAGAATCCATGGTTCTTGAATTTTTTCGACTCTTTAGTTTGATCGAGGAACAGTAATTGTATTAATGGAAGCCAGCAAGGCTTCCTTATTCCAAATAGAGAAATCACCATTCATAAACATCTTTACTGTTTGAAGAGAAAAGGTTTGGGGGTTTGTTGGGATGGAGAATTATGCTTCGATAGCAGAGAATGCCAACTCAATTTTCCATGCACCTTTTGCCTTTGTCGTCATTCATTTCTTGTTAATATCATCACATTAATAATTTGAATAATTATATTTTTTATATACTTGTTAATTTTAAACAAAAAAAATTAATTACAAAGTTGATGAAACGGTATATTTTTAATTTAATTATTTAAATAATAATAAAATATTTACAAATAATAATCTGGTGCGGATATTATATATTTAAGAGTAATACTCGAACTTAATACCAATAGTGAAATCATTATCCAAATTCGTCTTAAATTTGATTATAAAATATCTTAATTTTATATAATCAAATTGGATATATACGGACCCTGTACCCATTGCCATCTCTATTTTTGTGAGAAATTTTTACATGTTAGTGTGGTTGAGTGGTCTACGACTCATGTTCTGGCCCTTGAAAGAGGGTACATTTTCTTAAATTTTTCTTTACTTGACTCAAAACGCGACGAAATTTTGCTATTGGCCCAATGATAAAGGGACAGCAGCCCAAATGTCCTATAGACGGCAAAGCAAGGCCCAAATGTCTATCCACGGCAAACCAAAATCCATACCAAACCCAATTATTTCCTTGCTCGTGGAATCAAAGATTTTATGTATCTGCTTAATACTAAAATTTCGACGGAGAGCAGCCATTCTGAAACGAAGATTTGTCGTCAACATGGCTACAAGCAACAGAGAAAGTCGGCGGAGGAAAATCGTTGAAAGAGGATTCGACCGCTTGGCTTTTATTAAGGGTCGAATCGAAAACCTGCCTTCTCAGTCGCTTGACCAAACCGACAGCGACCCTCTTCAGCCGCTGGTTCCCCACGACCAAGATCCTCCACCCACCATCGCAACTCAAGCCGCCGGTATCCGTCTTCCTCTCCCTCCCTTCGTTCCAATTTAAATATCTTTTCAAAGGGTGGTTTCAGTTTATCATGTTTTGATAATCAGAGGGGTCAATTGAGGATCAAGGTTTAGTTGAATCCTACTATTGAATATACAATGGTAACAAAATTCTACTTTTGGGAAAGTTAGTCAGAGTCTCTTTTTAGGTTTAGCTTTCTGAGTTCTTGAAAGTATTGAACTTGCTTGTTGTATGTCCATGTGCAATTACATATCCTTTGGTGGTGTCACCCAAGTAACTGAAATAACGAACAAAAATTGAAAAGGTACTATGCTAGTGGTTTTGTTGATGGATTGCATGTTCTTTTGACTAATTGCTTTTGGATTTTTATTATCATGCAGCTTCTCCTGATGCCCATGCTAAAGCCGCTAGTCCTGTGTTGCCAAAACATGATTATTTTGATGCTGGTCAGAGTCCGACCAGTGCTTATAATGGTGAAATTGGTGAGGGATCAGTTTTGCACAGAAGCGGGACGAGCATTGATTCTTCAAAATATCCTGCCTTGGATGCAAGTGTTGAGGCGAATTCATTGCCAGTTTTGTTGGATGATCAAGGTTCATTTAGTTCTACTTCAGGATTGGAACAGCAGTCAGAAACACGGACACGACAAAACAATTTTTTCACTCCTAAGCAAATAAGTTCTGCCATTGATGCATCTGAGAAGACACGCCTTCTATGTTCAGCAACTGTGGCTATTTTAGTCATATTGTCACATTTGGGATTTCCTTTTCTAGGAAACAGATTCTTAGGCAGCATTATTAGCTTTAGGCCTCTTTGCTTCATTTTGCTAACCAATTTAACGGTGCTGATTGCGAGACTTCTTGTTGGTGATTGTGGAGGTTCTCAGAGAGCTATCAGAGAAGAGAACAGGAATGCTTCCACAGAGGAAAATAATTGGGCTGAGCAATTAAGCAAGACTTTGGAGGTTGGATTGGTAGCGCAGAAGGTGATTGATGCGGTGTTCATGGATTGCAGTGTATATGCAGTAATTGTCATATGTGGACTCTCCTTCACATAGCAATTCAGCAAGCATATTTCTGTTGATTAGTTTCGCCATGTGTTAGGTGTTGTATGTTTTAGCTCCCCACCGAACTTTTCCGAGCTGAATAGATCAAGAATGATATTCTTTTGTGTACTTGTGAGTCATTTTTTTTAATATTACAAACTATATATAATAAAGTATCGGTTTGCATATCTGTAATTCTCACACTGCAATTGTGTGGTACCTGAATTGATTTACCAGATACCAGGAATTGCGGTCCTGCTATAAGATAAGGCTCTTGTTCTGTTTCATAGTTAATGCTAATGGATATCGACAAGTGAGACAATTCCAAGACATGGAATCTTTATGAGTCATTGCCTCAAACATAACTATATTAACAAAGATTGCGGTTTTAGTCCATATATGTGCTTATGGAACTTACCCAGAGACTGAGAAGTGATCCAAGCACATGATTTTACTACAAACTTAAGTTTCTCTTTTCCTGCATACCACCATATTTGTCTCCAAGAAACCACTCATGGGCATCAATTTTCCTCAATCCCGCTAAGCTCACGCAGTTTTGCAACATGGGTACAGAGTTTTTTCACTGAAGAACGGACTTGAACTGAAGTGCAGTTTTGCAGGGTAATCAATGACCCGATTGTTGTTTCCTATTTGGAGTAAGAGGCAGAGATTAGCCAATCTCTTAAGATACTGTTCAAAAAACTCATTGCTTGATCAAGGAGTTCAGGTTCATGCTGCTACCTTGAGAATGGGATTTGGTTTTGACTTAATGTTGAGCAATGATCTTATAGGTATGTATGCGAAATGTGATGAAATGGACATGGCTTGTCTTGTGTTTGATAGAATGATCGAAAGAAATGTGGTTTCTTGGACAGCGCTCATGTGTGGCCATTTACAGAATGCTAATGCCAGAGCAACATTGTCACTTTTCTGTCAGATGGTATTCTCATGTGTTAAGCCAAATGAGTTTACTTTTTCCACGAATTTCAAAGCGTGTGGGATTTTGAATGTTCCTAAGATTGGAATGCAAATTCATGGTATATGTGTAATATCTGGTTTTGAAAGTGTCCCTGTGGTGGGGAATTCAATAGTTGATATGTACTCAAAATGTGGAATCATTAATGAAGCAGCGAAGATGTTTTATGTTTTGCCGGTTAAGAATCTAATAAGTTGGAACACAATGATAGCAGGTTATACACTTGCAGGCCAGGGTGAGAAAGCTTTAGTTTGGTTCCATAGAATGCAAGACAATGGAGAAATCCTGGACGAGTATACATTGACAACCATGTTGAAAGCTTGTAGTGGTCTTGGTAAGATTAGGGAAGGATCGGTGATTCATGGTTATTTGATCACTAGTGGATTTCCATGTTCAGCTAAGGCAGCCGTTGCAGGTTCTCTCATCGATTTTTATGTAAAATGTGGGAACTTGGTTGGGGCTCGAAGGGTGTTTAATCAGATTGGGGAGAAGAATGTTATATCATGGAGTGCATTAATTCTGGGGTATGCTCAAGAAGAGAACTTGGGAGAGGCCATTGAGTTGTTTAGGCAGCTTCAAAACCGCAGCATGCGAGTGGATGGGTTTGTTCTATCAAGTATGATGGGTGTGTTTGCTGATTTTGCGCTTGTGGAGCAAGGGAAGCAAATGCATGCCTATGCTGTTAAGATACCTTCTGGTTTAGAGATATCTGTTTTCAATTCAATTGTGGATATGTATCTCAAGTGTGGAATACTAGATGAGGCAGAAAGACTTTTCAATGAAATGCCAGCAAGAAGTGTGGTCTCTTGGACGGTTATGATCACTGGCTTTGGAAAGCATGGTTTGGGCAAAGAGGCAATTCGTTTCTTTAACAAAATGCGATTGGATAATATCGACCCTGATGCGGTGACTTACTTGGCTATACTCTCAGCCTGTAGTCATTCTGGACTCGTTAAGGAGGGTGAAGAATATTTCTCACAGCTGTGTCATAATCGATGGGTTAAGCCTGGGATAGAGCATTATGCCTGCATGGTTGATCTTCTGGGTCGAGATGGACGCTTGAAAGAAGCCAAGGACCTGATCGAAAGCATGCCCTTAAAGCCGAATGTAGGGATATGGCAAACGTTGCTCAGTGCTTGTAGAGTACATGGAGACCCGCAAATGGGGAAAGAAGTAGGCGAAAGTCTGTTGACATTGGATAGCGACAACCCTGTCAATTATGTGATGATTTCAAATATATATGCTGAGGCTGGCTATTGGAAGGACTACGAGGGAGTAAGAGAAGTGGCGAAAACAAAGGGGTTGAGGAAAGAGGCAGGGCGTAGTTGGGTGGAGATTGATAAGGAGGTGCACTTTTTCTATGGCGGGGACAGCACACACCCGCTGATAGAGAAAATTCATGAAGTACTGACAGAGATGGAGAAGAGGATGAAACAAGAAATGGGTTATGTTCATGGGGTGAAATTTGCATTGCGTGATATAGATGAGGAGTCCAAGGAAGAGAGCTTGAGAGTTCACAGTGAGAAGTTGGCAATTGGGTTGGCGCTTCTCCATGGGGGATGGGATGAAGGAAGAGTGATTCGGGTCTTCAAGAACTTGAGAATTTGTGGGGATTGTCACGATTTCATCAAGTGTCTGTCGAAGATTCTAAAGGAAGCTTTCGTGGTGAGGGATGCTAACAGATTTCACCACTTCAAGGATGGCCTGTGTTCTTGCAGAGATTATTGGTGATTCTGTTTTGGCATTGCTGACCTATTCCTAGGCTTCAAAATCTCTTTGGTCTCCAGACGGAGAGGGGAGTCATGAATTGACTCATAAATCTTAAATTAACTGAATTGAGTCATTAATCTTACATTAACTGACATTATAAATCTCACATTATCTAGGCATTATTAAACTAGAACCGAATATTTCAGAATTCACACTATTGTCAATCTATAAATCGCTTTTGTAAGATAGAACTATAAAATCCAACGAGGCTTTTTTTGATGGGGTCAAAGCAGATAATATGTGAACCACGACACACAAGAAGAAAAAAACGTCTGAACTGTTCTCCAAATTGAATCAAATATTTTTATTTGTACAACAAAATTGCTCATCTGATGTTTAAGTAATAATTTGCTTCCCTTCACTCTTATTATCCCAATGAACTCCTTCTTTCTTCCATTTTGCGCACTTCTTTTAAATAATTCAAACAGGAGCCCCACCTTTACTTCCCCAAATGAAGCCCTTTAACGTCCTTTTTCTTCCATTTTGAGCACTTCTTCTGAACAATTCAAACACAAGCCCTACCCTATACTTCCCAAAAGAAAGGGCTATTGAGGACTTCACAACAGAAGATGCAACTTCTATATTTTCACTGAAACCAACATTAACATACATATATGGGAATCTCAAAATTTGTGGCCTTCGTCAGTTGTCACCCGGATATCCCAAGCATTATGAAATCATTGATTTACTATTTCCGCTTAACTTGGATTCTTAAAAAAAGGATGATTTAGAGCTTGATGTGCTGTGAGACGTTCAGATGGATCATATTTTAATAAACCTTCCAACAGGTCTGCAAGTGAATATCTTGAGCTCTCTACATGTTGTGATACCATATTCTGCAGTAAAAAACAAGTGTTAATATCATTGAAAGGATAAACACATATCAAAGCAGGCAGGAATCTGACCTTCAGATGATCAAGCTTCTTAACAGCTCTAATACTTTCCCTAGATACTGCTCCTTCAGGCCAATTTAGTCTTGACCCCCTACGGAAATATTTTTCAGCACCCCGGCTGTATTAAACCCAAAATAGGGTGAGTCATGCAGTTACAATCAGTTAATTATGAGATCAAACATATGCTCGTAACTTACTTGGCCCTTCGAATCATATGCTCAGGAAGAGGTCCTAATACCCTCTCCATCATCGCCAAATGCTCCAAGTTCTCATGGGTCTGAAATAATGCTTCACCCTGCACAAAATTCAAGCAGCGTAAGATCCCATGTTTCACATCTAAATGACGCTAAATGCATCTGAAACAATGCAGGACTGACCATGCAGAGTTCAATAAGTATACAACCAACGCTCCATAGATCACATGGAAAACTCCAACCTAGACCTGCATCAATGTAGTTAAAAATGTGTCAAAAATAAGATATGAAAATGAGATAAAACAATGCACACTAAAAGGGTGTGAAAATAATTTTAAAGCAAATGCAGAAACAAGCTAGATTGAAAGGAACCAATAGAGAATCAAACATTGAATTAAAGATCCAGACAGCAACTGAAATCAATAAGACATAAACCAAGACATGACATGCAAAAGGAAAATGACTCATGCAATTTCCAGTTAGGATTTTCAGGGAACCACGGAATCAATCTATCTAGTATTGTTGCTTTTAGATTCTAAAAATGTGGTCCTCGAATGCGCTTCCTTGAGAGGCTTACTCAAATAGCACCTGGAAATTATCATTTAAAAGTGATTTCTTCTGCCTAATCCTAGAAAAAAGGGGAAGAGAATAGAAGAGAGACTACCCAATGGCTCCTATGCTTGGAATTAGCACACAACATTAAGAAAACAATGGGAATCTACCAACACAATAATTGGTTACCTAGAATAACCTCAGGGGCTCTGTAATGCCTTGTAGAAACAATGGAGCTATGATTCTGATTATCAAATGCAGTACTACCAAAATCAATCAGCTTAATGGCACTTGACTTTGGTAAGCACCTGAAATGCGTTTCATCTGAAGAGCTCCTCTGTACCATTCGAAGCATTTTTTTATTGTCATAACTGAGTTTGTACCCAAATCTAAAATGGCATAAATTGTCAATTATAAAAGGCCATATACCTTGCAGCCAGGAAGCTTTACATATTCAGATGATACAAGAAGAATATTTTCTGGCTTCAGGTCAGTGTGGATTAAGCGTAAATCATGCATATCTGCCAGATATATTAAAGCATAGAAAAAAAAATGTTAAACAAAAGGGACACAATAAGTAACCTGATGCTACCCCTGAACAAACAAAAGAGGCCAAAAAACAGAACAGGGTAATTGGTAGAAAAAGAAAGATGATAAAATAGGAGCCAAGAACAATCCACACACATGCTACAGATTCCAAAAGCTGACGTCCAAATTCCCGAACAAGATCCACAGGAAATGGGCAGTATTTATTTCTCTTTAGAAAATCAAATAAACTTGGCCCAAGCTTCTCAAACACCTGATAACACCATTAAAATGCATCCACAGGAAGGTTTGTGTTTAGTCCCAATTACATGAATGAAGTCCACAAACAAACAATAACAAAGGCATCGTAACAGATTTAACTATTTCATTCATTCACAGCACAAAGATAAGGACTCATCCACTAATTCTCCTGAAAAGAATCACAGCAAACTGAAAAGGAATGAAGCATCATGCATACTAAGAGAACAAGCAACTTCAACACTTCAGCCACAGCTTTCATAGCAAACTGTTAAGTTAACCTCTTACTTAAAATAAAGTTACGAGTTCCATAATTTCCTTAAAGAAAAGGCATGAATGAAAAGAAACACAAATTGGTTAAAGAAGTTTAATACTTACGATACAAATGTGATTGCGGTAATCAAACCAATTTCGAATCTGCACACAGCTGCAAGAAGAGACCAAACCAAAAGAGTCTGTAACAGCAAACGATGAGATGAGATACAATACCTATAGACTAAAATTAGTAATACTCGTACCGTGAGGTTCCTTTATCATTCTTAGCAAGATGTTGAAGTATATCAACTTCAATCATTGCTGCATCACGGTATTTACGTATGCTTCTAACTACCTTAATTGCAACATACTCTCGTGTTTGCCGATCCCAACATTCCAATACTCGGCCAAATGTGCCTACAACACTAGCAATTTTTTGCTGAAATGTGCCACAACCAGAATCACAAAAATTAAAAGATCTCACAGCAGAGCAGAGCACTTTGACAGCTAACCTTCACCCATCTTACTAAGTATTTTATCTGACAAAACATTAACAAACCAAATTATTAATAAAAAATTAAATCCTAAACATATGCAAAAGAAAAAAATACCTGAAAATTAAGGTGCAAAAAAAAAAACTTACATCTTGGAGTGAGATTTTCGCCGAGATTAAAAACGTAATGGCCTTCGTGATCATCATCCCTCTTCGGCGGCGACGAACGTTGAGCCGTCACCAGAACTCGTTGCGCCTACAAACCCCAAAAAGTCAGATTTTTTATTTCATATCCAAGAAAACAACTTTAGCCTTATAGGGTTAGCTTTCTCCCTTCTTGCTCTGGCTGTGCCCTAACCCTAATTTTTTTTCTTTTTTATGAAGAACCAACCTCTGGCCCAGATGGTGCCACGTCCCACCCAAGACGAGGCCGTTTCCTGGTTCGCGCCTTCTCCATCTCTTCCACTTCAATTACCATCGTTTAAACTTCTGGCAATCGATCCCTTTATATATCTGCAACACAGAATCTTTAAACTTCCAACAGATTTTGCTGTAATCTTTCCACGAGGAAAGCAATCGGGAGATTTCAAAAATGAATTTTTTTTCTTTGAGGACAGAGGCCGTTACCCGGTTAACGGTTAGGGCTTTTTTTCACTTTACATGCGATTGGGGATTTTTGCGCGAATTTGTTAATTGCACGTAGGTTTTCCCGTTGTGATATATCTTCCTTTGCCCTTGCTTCTCTCTCCGTATGGCGGTTAACTCTAACTGTTTTCACTTTTGGGCTGGTGGGTCCGTTGGGCTACTCAGAAATTTCTTTTTGGGCCTCTATGGAGCATTTGAAACATGCAGACAGGCCCATCAACATGTAAAATGTCAAAGGTATCCCTTATTTTGTTTTTTGGAAATGAGGCGCATTTCATTAAACACCTAATAATGAAATCATTACATTAATATCACAGGCTCGTAATATCCCATGATGCTAAATTCACGTATACCTTTTGCGTATTGGAGAGTGTCATTACACACAGCATTCGTCACCTCAACTTCATTAATTCTTGTAGACATATTTGCTTCTCTAAATTGTTGTTCCATGTTAAAATTTAACTCAATCACTGTTTGTGAGTGTATTTTTTTTTAATTAAAAATTAAGTTATTTCGTACCTTTCATACTATCCAAAAAAATACACATAATCTGTTCAATCTCTATTTGCTACATTTAAATAAGATCTATTCAGCAATCAAGGAGTTATGATTTTTACGTGAACTTTATACTCTATCATTTGATAAAATACTTGAATCATTATTTGAACTCATGATGGGTAGTTTCTATATTCGATTATAGGCCATAATCTTAGTTTTACAGTATGATTTATGAAAAAAATAAATGATTTAGGGTACTATTAATATAACAAAGGAATATACGTTAATTATTGAAAATATTTAAATTTAGCTTAAATTAATTGCCTAAGGTTAAGGGATTAAGGAACAACTTGTGAAAGTTGATACTGATATTCTGATGTGGTCATGATGCTGGTTCTAGATTCCATGTAAAATTTAACCAATAGCGTAGCGTAGGAACTCCCGACGTTGGTCCATCCCATGTTATCGACATAATGAGCTAAGCATGGGTTTCATTTAAAGAATAAAGAAAAGCAAACCAAAACCATCAGCCCGAGACAAACCAGTCACAGCCCACAGCTCTTCGCCCATTCCCAAACATAGATTTTGAGATTCTACGCGTTTTCGTAACGCATCCAACGACCCCAAATAAAAGGCCAAAAACCAGAAAAAAAAAAAAAAGAAGGAGCGTTCCTACCACTCGACCACAACGAGCCGCCTTTAAATAGTCAACAACTGGAACTGAACTGGTTCTCCGTTGCTCCTCGGTTTGCCCGTCGGACCGAACACATACAAAATAAAAAGCAAAGAGAAATGCAGTCACTGCAGGAAAAGGCTTCTGAGTGGAGTGGCGTTGACGTTGCCGATGCCTTTGCCATTGATGATACGAATTTGTTCCAGAAATTGGGACTCCAAACCTTCATCAACCTCTCCACCAATTTTTATACCAGGTTACTCTTTTTTTTTTTTTTTGGCTTTTCGAAGCTCATAACTGTCTTTTTGAACTGGGTTTTTTATGATCAAGATCTTGTTTTTTGATTGGTTGCCTTGGAAATTAGGGTGTATGATGATGAAGAAGAGTGGTTTCGATCAATATTTGCTAATTCCAAGAAAGAAGAAGCCATTCAGAATCAATATGAATTCTTTGTGCAACGAATGGGAGGGCCTCCTCTTTATTCTCAGAGGAAAGGTTAGCAAATTTGCCATTTTGTTTATACTGTGTTTGTTACCATTAGTTGAACTTTAGTTTAAGAATGAAAAACTGAGAGGAACCATTTTAAGAGTAAATATTGGAATATGGGAATCAATTAATAAACAGTAGAAGTAAGTTGAACTCTTCATGGGGCTAATCTAGGTGTTCTTCTTGACGGTTTTGGAATACCAAGATAAGACTGGGCAAAAGTAGAGTCTATCATACTCTGGTGTGGCCTTTTCAACAGATCTTGTTTGACTAAATTGTTTACTTAACTGACTTCACAACCTTCGAGCAAATTGCAACCTATAATCTTCTGGCTGTTTCATAATGTTCTCCTTGTATTCGATTGTGAGACATACGGTGAAGAAAGGGAGATCATTGCCTTAATTTTACTTCCATACTTCAGACAATTAGGTGTGTTTGATAACATTAGGTGCAGCCTTGCTTTTTTACTCTCTTTAATAGCTTTATGCTTATTCTTCCTTTATATGAGAGTGATAGAAGGATAAAACATCCCTATTGATGTTGTCCTTAGGGTAATAACAGAGAGAATAAAGTTTGAGGCTACGGGAATTCAACTTATTCTTACCACTTACTTGACGCTAATAAGGCTTCTGTCTTTTAGTCTTTCTCTTAACAATTTCTTGGACTGGGGTTTATTTTGCTCTTCTCTCCTTTCCTTGTGATACCTTGGCAGGTCATCCTGCATTGATTGGACGTCATAGACCATTTCCGGTTACGCATCAAGCTGCAGAGAGATGGTTGCATCATATGGAAAAGGCATTAGAGAGCACCCCAGACATTGATGCTGATTCAAAAATCAAAATGATGAATTTTTTCAGGTTCATATTTTATCTTCTTTCCATCTTTGTGCTAATATATGTGCTTTACTTGCCTCTGTGTTTGGACGCTTGTTGTGTTGTTCTTGTTCAAAATTCATGAGACATTATAATTTGTTTTTTCAGGCACACTGCATTCTTTCTTGTGGCTGGAGATGAGTTGAAGAATCAAAACCAACGAGTTCCATGTAAGCATGGGTCCAGCAAGCCAGCTGCAGTGTAAACTTTTTTAGCAGGAATTCCTCATTCCTTTGTTGAGAGAAAACATGGATATTGCCATTCATTAACCACTTAATTATGATAGTGTTGTAACTTAAACAACCTTTTTATATGAATAAATCATGAATTTTTAACATGACTTTGTTTTATATATTGATGAAAATATTATTGGTTGCCCATAATTTCATGTACTTGCTCTAAGCTGAATTCTCATTGTGGCTGTCACATGTTACTAGAGAGAATGGAAAAATGTAAGTAGAGTCTCTAGATAAATGGTGATCATTGTCTAGAATTCTCATTAGACATGTTTGTGCTTGTTTAATCATATTCCTTTTGGATGATGGAGGTCAGGCCAAACGGTAATTAATGAGCATGAGTAGCCAAACTTGTTTCTGCGATTTTACCATGATGTTAAACTTCAAAAAACTCAATGGTTAGTATACTGCGGTAGTCGATCAGGTTCAATTAATTTTCCCTTGCCGCCTGGCACCTTGCTGTTCATTCTGATATTAGGCCTAGTCTGAAATCCTGTTACAGTTGATTTATTTACTGAGTCCAGATACTTGCCAAAAATTTCTAATGCTGGAAAAGGCTCCATTGTCAATCTGCTCCTGTAGTGTTTCAGATTATTGCGCTAGTGATGGACATGTTTGAGGCCTTATTTGCCAGAAAATGTGCTTTCTGTCATGGCAAGTGTTTGGATTGAGGATTTGATTATTGGCAGTCGATTTAGTGATGGGCAATTGGGCACTTTTCCATTAAGTCAGCTAATGGTTTGCAGCTACTCTAAATGGGATATAAATCTTTTCTGTATGGAAATTGGAACGCGCTTCAGGACGCTCTTCCAACTAATGCTGCGGCCTAAGGGGATGAGAAGAAGATTGATGGCTCGAGCTCATTGTCCTCGCCACAAGATGAGAACATTTTACATCTGCACTTGATTCTAGACTTTTTCTAGTAAGTCATAAGCATTGTTTAATATGTACAGCTTTCGTTGCTGATGGTTTCTTGGTCAATATCTTGTCAATGGCTAATACTAGTTGATTTCCAAGTTTAAGTTCTTATGATTGTGATTTTTCTTCACAATAACCACAAACGTTTATACTTATTTGAGGCTTGTCGTTTTACATCTTGAACGTAAATTGATGATGGGATGGGACTCAGGCACTCAGCTACATGTCTACCCATTCCTGAGGGCATTGTCTCTCACCAAGAGAGGTTGAGGCTGGCTCTGGGTCCATCACCGACTGTGCAGACCACCGCCCCAAGTTGCGAGTCAATGCAACAGTGTTCACATATAGCAGAATCCAGATTGCATGGTCACCAAAAGTCAAAGGTATAAGCTGCGGTTGCCTGGGAATATAATTATCATTATAGTACACTCTAATTAAGTTGGCTTCATGATTCTAAAGTGATATTCTACCAATTAAGTGATAAATATATTCATTTAGACTGCAAATTGAAACTAAAGTTGCCCTGCTTTTTCCCTTGGAATCTTTGATGACTAATATTTGTAGAAGTGTAACAGAGTTAAGAAATCAACAACAGATTCTAACGCAGATTTGCATGATAAAGACGGCATAATTAACCCCTGCTTGGAGAATATTTGCATATAGAAAGTAATCCTTTCAACTACAATGAGTGAATGATCACCTTGCCTTTTTTTAATTGCTTTTTAGATTTGGTACAAGGAAAAAACTTGCTGGCTTTTGCTTGATTAGACTTTTGAGGCATAATTTAATGGCTGACAATAGGCTTCAAGAGGATCCATCATCACAGCTGGCCCAACGGTGTCAACGCCACAGAGGTTTGAGAACGTTTCGTCTTACTTTTGGTTATTTTCAGTTCTAGAGATATCTTTGAAGCTTATGGAGATTTGGGTGTGTGCAAAATCACTGTTAAACAACGTGAAGCAGTTAAAGTTGGATTGAAACATTGGAACACGCTAAAACATACCTAGATGACTCCATCCCCATAAAATATAAAGAAAACCAACACGAAATACTGCAAAGATTCTCTTTGCTTTTTTATCATGGTGTCTTCCACTAAGTGAAATAGTAAAATGGGAGAGGCGGTGAAGCCTCTCAAAAGCATCTTCATCTACTTGTGACCAAAGCAAAGAGTAAGTAAAAGTTGGAAACATTCCATGTTTTTTTTTTTTTTTTTGTCTCTGTGTAGTTCACTTTTCATTGAGATCATAAACCAAGGTAAAATTGTTTAGTATTTCCAAGAACGACAAGAGTAATTTAACAGGAAAAAGAAAAGGAGCGAGAAACACTCGAACATGCTTAGAAACATAATATTTCTCGGTTTAATAATTTTCTAAAGTTTCCTTGAAAACCTGGCAGTGGGAACTACACATTGGAATGGCTGATTCTATAATGATTTTTCATGAGTTTGGATCAAAACAGGATATGGATTTGACTCAAATAATGGCACGAACCATTCATTATTAGGACTGCCTGCCTCATTTATTTCTGAGAATTCACAGCCATTGAAATTTTTTGACTTCAATCCAATGGGCTTGCGGAAGAAAAGAGAGTTCAAACTAATGATTCCGAGACAAAAATTGAGAGCAGCAACAAGAGAACAGAAAAGAAAACTATGTACAAAATCATGAGGTGTTGAATTCTTACAAAGAGCAAACTCAAAAGATAAACTAAACACATAAGACTTTCCTATTCATTTGTTTAATCACATCAATGCAACTTTCTTTGAGATCCTGGACGGATCAGCAAACCGAGCTGAAAAGGACCGAGAAAGATTATCGGGTTCTGCCCATCCTGTTCCTTGATCAAAATTTTGTGAGTACTCATCTGGGTCATAAGAAGCCTGGAATGCAACAGGAGAACTGAAGATCTTCTTCCTTTCTCTTCTGAATTTCTTCCAAAACGTTCTCCACTTTGGTCTCGAGGCATCTTTCCCACGTTGGCTGTAGCTCCGGCCTAATGTGATGGTTTCTGTGCCTGAGTTGTGCCTGAGCCATACTTTGATTTCCATGGCTAGAAATGAAGAAACTTTGACCTTTTCTTTTCTTTTTTGGGTTCTTAACTCATGGTCTAGACTTTGGTAAGAGCAAGATGAGGTTTATATAAATGCATGTAACGTGACTTTATGATATGCATACATATATATTCATGACCCCCAAGTACATTTATCATTTCATTCAAAAAGCAAAGTTTTATCTGATCAACTGATTTCTGAGTTTGTGTCAAGCCATTAGCTTGGATGCATAAGCGGCTTGGCTATGCCCAACTTAACAGCTGATTCAATGGAAATTTTCAATAAAAAATCATAACATAAATCTTGATAAGAAGGTATCAAACGTACGTTTGGTGAAGGTGGAATCATGAAGAAAAGATGGACCCGAAATCCTGTGAACAAAATGAGAGAGAAATTGAGGAACTTTAACAGGCTAAAGGCTCCAGCCATAAGAGAGTTTAAAGGTAAGCTACCACAGAAGAGAGGACCACATTTCCCAGCTTTAAGAGTCAAAAGTTAAACCGCCGAAAGAGTCTTCCTTTGCCAGCGGCGTGCCAGTTTTTGTATCAGCAATGGAAATACAAATATATATACAATAAGATTAGAGTGGTAAGCAATGGCAGTAACACTTTGTTGACAAGCACTGTCAATTGTAGAAAAGTACACTAAATCCATAGTTTCCAAGTTTGAAAAGCTGGCTTGAATCGTAATTCTTGAAATTATAGTTGATCAGCTATTCAGTCGCCATCATACATAATCTCTTTCTCCATTGCAAGATGGACCTGTGAATTCCTGCTTTGAGAATGGTGGACTGCAAAAAGTTAATCCCATTATTCACCCAAGTTTTTGGTCATTTGCTTATCTTTTCAGATACCAAAATTATGTCCCCATCGTAAATGTATATTGGAGCCTGAATAACCTGACGTCAACCATCTCAACCAACATTCATGAATAAAGAATTATGGCTTTGAAGGTTTAACCGGCTCACCTTTGGGCGAGACGCATGTCCAAGATACAACAAGATAATTAAATACGAACACGGTTTTCATTTAAAATAGACTTAAATTTATGATAATTGTGTCAAAGTCGTTTAAGATTCATTTAAAATATAATTAATTAATCGTATTATTGTGTATTTTTAATTATCTATATATTTAATCATGTTTGTTCAATTTTTTTATTGAACTCAAATAATAATCTTATCCTTTGAGAACAAATTAATCATTAACCACTTCTAAGTAAAATGAAAAGTTGGGAAGATTTGAGTATACAACCTTGCATTGGGATTGTAGGATGAGTTTTACTTTATTTGAATATCCTTCTGACCTTGATAATTTATGGGAGAATATCCTACCGAGTAGATAGAACATTAGACTTTGAATTCTTTTTTGATTGTCACGCATCAACCTCCGGCAATTTTCTAGTATTTCCAAAACCAAAAGGATCCAATGAATTGGATTTTGTTTTTCTTTCGTGTTGAAGAAGGCAGTGGAAAGGAGCATAACACCAAATTCTTTTGCACATGGACGATGAATAAATAAAAGATAGCTACATTGCATTGCCAAGAACTACCGTCTGGCGTAAAAACTGCAGTTCACTAAGATACAAGTTAAGAGGAAATTACTGACAAAACGGAGCTGATGTCTCTAGGAGGGGGCACCATTTGGTTTCTGTGAAAGGGTGATGGTCCTCAACTTCTCATAAGCATCAGAGCACGCACGAGAATAGTCTGACATAGCCCGGAATAGCTCAGGCAAGCGAATTTTAAGGCTTCCCAGAGACTTCTCTCTCACTTGAATGCAATGTTTTTGGTAAGCTTCGACTTCCTCTTCCAACCTCTTTTTCAAGCTGTCAACCGCAAATTGCCTCTCTGAGACAGGATCCTTTGCATTCGCATCTTCACCTCTTTCAGCATCTATTTCATCAGATGCGGTTCTCCGTTGCTTATACTTCTGATACCATTCCTCAAATGCCTGGTTCTTGCGAAAAAATTCCTTCCTAGTTTCCTCACATTTTTCTTTTAGCTTCATCTCTTCGTCTTGATGAATAATTATGGTTTTTGTCACAGCAGCAAATGACAAGATTGAAGATTTAGCAACCTCATCAGGAAGCTTTTCAAGATAGTCATGCCATGCATGGAGGAGTGCTTGGATTGGAGGATTCTGCGCACGTGGAGGAGATGAGATTTTCTCTTTCAAGCTGCTTTCAATAGGGATGAGATTTAACTTTAACCAGCTGTTGAGAGCTTGGATGTATTGCTTTTGATGAGTCACTAGCTTATCAAATTGTAAATGCCACTCTTGGACAACATTGTGAAGTTGGATGGTGCGCTCATGGTGGTGCTTTGTCGTTTCTTTGGAAGCATGAGCAATGTCAAGAGGTTTAAGCTTTTCAACAATCTGGAGCTGGCTATTATGATGTATGCACATACTTGCCCACATGTTAGCCATCCTGCAATACAGATGTCAAATTTCATGGTCACGATTAAATTCACTTCAAGATTTGCACGCACTTAAGTGCAATAAGGGTACATGATCAAAACCAGCAAAAGTCATTGGTGATAAGTTGGTTTCTTAACGCAACACATACAAGCAACACAAACAATTGAGGATAAGTTGATGAAGAAAAGATGCCAAATACAAAGAAAGCATAATCTCTTCATCAAAGATATTATACAGCAAAATTAGAAGCAATACATGGCTTTCTTGATATTTTTATAGGAAAAACTTACCCATGAACAAGCACAACAAGTTTTGGATACAGCTGCTCATCACGTAATCGGTTAACTTCTGACACTGTTGAATCCATGGACTGCATGTCAACTATGTATCTCGTATGTAAATGACTTACAGCCGCTTTTGTTTTCTCCAATGATTCAGCACTAGCTCCTCGTTTCTTCTGCTTGTTTAACCAAGCAACCTTCCTTTTATACTCGAGCTTCATCAGCTCTCCTTGCTACAACAGGGACCAAATTTGCATAAGATTCAGAACAAGGTCAAATACAAGAAAAAGAATAGCCTACCAATATTAAAATTAAAACGATCTTTCATTTATGCAAATATACATTTAGCAGAAATTAGCTTTGTGATTGATTAACAGGGAACTTAACATGACATGGCTATTATCTACATAGGTATAATTAATCCAAATATACAGAGAAAGGTGTTTATTGAGGAAGCAATATAGATAGCCATGGTATGCAGCAGGCCATATAATTTGAAAAAGAAGAAACAGATAAACCCAAGATTTAAAATATACCTTAACTTCATCATAAAGCTTCTTTTCCCATGCCAGCAACTTATCCAGAACAGTGGCATGAGTCTCATACTCTTCTGAATCAAGTTCATCCTTCCCATTTTCACCATTTGTCATACCTCTGAAAGACCTATTCCATGTAATGACACGCAAGACCCTTGCAGAATGATCAATATGTCCTGCAATCAACAGGATCACAAACATGATCAATATATGTCATATAATACATTGAAGCATTTTTCATTGTAACTGCAATTACAACTTAAAAAAACAAGATTATGAGCCAAAATCCATAATTTCTGTGAGCTTGATACACATATTCTTAAATATCAACCCAACAGAGAATTGTTTTTTAACTTTTAAAGCTAAATGTGCATTATTCTACTGGCAACGTGATGACTATCACCTATGAAATAACAGAGAGTAAAATATTGGTAACTTTAGAATAGTCAACCAGGCACCATTTGACCCCCAAAAAATATAGCAGCTTATTTTTTTGTAAAGAATAAAGCAAAAAGATCTGAGGTCAAGGTCAGATTCTCACATAAAGCTAAAGGACAACAAGATCTAAATGTAAAGCCACCCAACACAAAAAGCCCATTAAATCATCCAAAATTACAATTTTTTTTCTTTTTTCAGATCTCAACAGACTTCAAGCTTCAATCTTTCACAGAAAAGATGTAGACAAATTCCTGCTTTGATCGAACACAACCAAGGACATCAACCATGAAAAAACTCAAATTCTTCACAGCCAAAACTTATTAGCAAATTAACAATAATCTATATAACGTACGACCAAATCAATGCGGCAAAACAAGCAAATTACCTCGATTGTCAGCAAAATTGGAATGATAATGCAACCTTGTAGCCTCCAGCATCTTAGAAACCTCCTGAGCACTCTCGGATGCTTTCAAGAAATGATCATCAATCTCATTCAGAACCTGCATTAAATTCACACTAGAAACAGCCTTCACCACTCCCCTGAAATCTGCGGGAGCAGTTTTCGAATGTTCAATATGAACCTGCTGCTTCCCTTTATCATCAACCTCCACAGGCATCGCCACCTTCTCCTCCGGCCTCTCCGGCGTCTTCGGCTCAATTTCACTATCAACTCCCCCATGGCCGTCAAACCCCACACCAACACCAACATTCTTCTCTAAAGCATCAGCATTTGTATTCTCAGTTTCATTATTGATGTTGTCCAAACCCAAGCTCGGACCGGGCATGTTATCGTCGACCCTGAAGAAGTAATCCCAAGCCATGTTTTTAGCTTCGGGCATCGGAGGCGGCTGGTGGCCCACATTGTTGTTCTCCGGAGTCCTTGGTGGGGTTATCTCCTCCCTGTTGGGTCCTCTTGAATCTTTTCTCAAATCTTCATTATTATTATTTCCACGCTCCTCGTTTCCTAGATGATGTTCTTCTTCCTCCTCCTCTTCTTCTTCCTCTTCCTCTTCTTCTTCAATAGCGAGGGAAGAATCAAACTCCTTACGACTCTTGACGGGCATAGCAGGCATACTGACGGCGCGTTTGATGGGGGCGACGGGGCTAGGAGAGAAGTTAGGAAGTGGAGGAGGCGGAGGCAGGTTGTCAATCATAGGAGGCGGTGGAGGCGGCTGAGGAGTGGAGTCAAGAGGAGGGATCTGGTGTTGGTGTTCGAGAGGCTCTGCGGCTTCTCCGTGGCCGTAGTCACTCAAGGCGGCGCCCGTGTTCTTCAAGGAAATGGCGTAGCCAGAGTGACCAGCCGCGAAGGCGTTGCGAGCTATAACCGCATCTTTCATCAAGGTCTTGCGGTCCTTGCAACGAGCCACCGATTCTTCGTTATCTATTCTGGACTGGGCGCAACCCATTTTTCTTTTTTTTTTTAAAAAAAAAAAGAGTAAACACCGAACGGTGCGGTGGTTCGGTTTCTCTCTTACTACTTTTTCTTGTTTTGGTTTGGTTAGGAAATAAGTCTGGGTTAGAGGTGAGAGAGAGACGAGGGATTGGTGGGGGGCGAGAAGAGGAAGATGGGAATGAGGTGGAGCATGACAAGAGAGTGGAATACTGCCAAGCTTGCACAGAGAGGTTTGCAGAGAGATGGTACGCAGCAGAGAGAAAGAAAAGAGCAGTGATGAGAGTGGGGTATGCGTTTGTACTCGCTGTAATTGATTACGAGGTGTCCTTGTCTCTCAGTTTTTTAAATTAACGGTCACATATTTTAAAGCTTTGCGACGTCGTTTTCTTCATTGCTCGATTATGTCTTGCAACTGGCATCGCATCCTCTTGATGGACGGCTCTGATCACCCACGACGGTTTTAAATTGCTCTATCATCCCATTTCATCTTCCTTTTCGGCTTCCATTACTATAAATGGTTCATACAGAGAAGATAAAAGGTAAGAAACAGATCCAAGCAAACTACCCTAAAATTTAACGAATAATCTCCGTGCATGGGGCATTACGATTAGGTGCGCTGAGAATTCTTGGATTATTCTTTACAGGTCGGTAAAATCGAATGATAAAGCTTGGATTAATATTTAAAAAAATTTTAAATTATTTGAAAATATTTAAATTAATGATATTTTCATTATATTTAATCAAATATTTATATCTTTCTTCCAAATTAAATAATATATTATTAATTAAAATATCATCACTTTATACCCATACTAACACATTGATAAATTAGTAATATAGATAATATTATCATATCACATCAATATGGCGTGAACATAAAATAATAAATTATATTATAATTAATATTAATTAAATTATAAAAATTACTTTAATTTAAAATAAAAAATTTAATTAAATATAATAAAAAAATTTTAAAAAAATAATCCATGAACATTTTCCACCATTATACATTTTTTTTTGTAAGAAGAGGAATTATGAAACTCTGTCTAAGGAAAGAACAGCATGCATTGGGCACTTTGGCACTAGATGCCGGCCGCCAGATGTTTCATACATACTAATTATACGCAAATCAGTTTGAAATATTCGGTCCCCAAGCACCATTTTTCAAAGAAAAAGACTTACCTTTTGAGTCTTGAACCACGTTCATTGTCTTAAAAGCGCACCGCCTTGCTCTTTCGACATTGAGAATCAATGAACCAACGTTGTCTCGAGTTTCTTCTTTGCAAATTAAGTCAATGTCAGTGTCCCTTTAAATAAGCCATTAACAATATCTGAACTGTCGACTTTCTACCGAAAAGTGCAAGACGGACAAAACGCATACAGGTAATTCGGTGGTAGGGATGTCCAAATCAAACCACCTAACCATTAAATACTGCATCCCTTCTTCAATCGATGAGCAACTGCTCTAAGTTCTAATTCTAGAGTTACCCAACTCCCCCGACAGCAACCATTTGAAAACGTTCACTTAGCAAATTATATATCAGAATTAACTCTCAAAGTTCCCACCCATAATTGGCACATCATGTATGTATTTTTCAAAATTATATATCAGAATTATATATGTATGTATGTATGTATGTATGTATGTATAAGGAATTAGCACATCATGCTAAAACTGAGCCGCAAAGGAGAATTATATTTACATCCGCTCATCACAAAATTTGCCTCCACTGCCTAGGACAGGAGCTCGGGCCTTTGATTGTGCATATTCTATCAGTTCCAGCAAGCAAAACCTGGTTGGAGAGCATCTGAGAACAGAGTTGGAATCAGGTTTCCACCAGCTTGACCACTGGAATATATTTTTCAAAAGAAGTGATAAGTATAGCGGATTTGCAACAAACAAAGAAAATGATGTGTTAGTTAGAGACCATACCATACCATCAGATGGTCTGAACAAAAAGTCCACATTGGTGGTTTTGCTTCACAAAAAGGCTTCTTTTTGGTTCAAAAGTACACACTGTCCAGAACATTAGCAGCCATATCATTCATAAAGAAAAGCACAATATTCTTACAACAGAAGCGGGTAGTAAATTGTTTTGCAATTACTTACCAAAATTAGGGGAAGCAAAATACTATTAGTGCTCATTTGGACGTAAATTTAGCTTTCAGTTTTTCCAGCTCTTCCCCTTGTCGCTAAAATATTCAAAATACTCAGTTTACCAAACACAAACCATGAAAGGCAGATGCACAAAATAAGAACAACAGAAATTTAAGACCTTATATAATCTTTTCCAGAACTGATCTGATCTTTCTACAAGCAAGCACCATTCCATTGCCATATCATATTCAAGTGTGTTAGGCTGGGAAGAATGTGAAGTAGATACTGCTTCTTTCTGGAAACAAAAGGAACACCCAGAAACCAATTAACTGATATAGAAAAGGAAAAAGAAATCACTAAATAAGTCAAAATTGAAGGTGTGTGTAACCTAGCAACCATGTTATAACATCAATCAAACACCTGTAACCTGAGAGAGAGAAAGAGAGAGGAGAAAGAGGTACCATCTCCCGTTGGGGTTTGAGTTTATCAAGAATGAGATGGCCTACAAATGTTGATTGCTTCCTGGGAAAGCAAGGATTTGCCATGCTGGCAACAAGTGGCCTACACAACAAGAAATAAAGTTACATAAAAAGCAAACAAGGAGCATCCTAACTGCTCCTAAGGCTGGTTCTGAATGCCATAAATTGATCTCAAGGTCATGATTAAGGTAGAAATTTACCATACAATGGGACCGGCATAGACTAACAATATGGTGTAAACAGGCAAGATGAATAACAAAGTACACAATTGAAAGAGCCAAGGATGAGCGAACGAAGAGAGGTGAATTTGCATACACTAGAAAATGAGATCATGTACCCAGAAGACCTAAACCAGTTCTTTTCATTGCAGAAACAGAAAAGCTGATCAAGAATGCATAGGTCGTATGAAAAAACAGCAATAAAAATGAAAATGAAAATGCCTCTAGTAAGTTGTGAAGATAAAACTTTTCAAACCCAACATCTGGGTCGTAAGGGGCATACTAGTACTTCAGGCAACATACTCTAACTGACATGAGTACTAGCAAACCACAGCATTACTTGACAAGTTGAAGCCACTAGTCAAAAAGCATGAAACTGGAGTAATGACAATGATTACATTTGCACAACACCACTGATTCATTATGGTTGCACCCATACCTCCGATTCGGTAGCAGCAAGCATCCCTCATCCAATTTTGTAACAACCCCCTCTGCTACTTCACTTGTTTTGAATATAGCCAAAGCTTGAGCTACAACATGAACACACAGTGCATCAATAATTGCTATACTTGATGGACCAAAAGAGGTTCCTTTTAGTTCTGGATAAGGTTTTAAATATTGGTATTTTGAAAAACTAGGACAGGAAGCACAAAAAGGGACATAGGACATGAAGATTATATGACACAGACACAACAACACAACAAATTTTCAAAAAACACCTAAGGCAAACAACAAAAGCATTCAGCACGACACTCAGGCCAGCCTTACTCATCTCCCTGTTCTGATATCTTCTTTGACATTTCATATCAGAAACATGACTATATATCTAGTCTTAACGAGGAAAAAAGCAGAGTTCTATATCAGGACCTCTAGATACTCAAAATATCATATGCTATTTATAAATTTTGGCAATATTTCATTTCAAGCTTCAGATAACTATCCAAGGCCATGGTATTACTTTTGGATAGTTCCAAGGGAAGAAAACTGTTTTCTAGCACTTTATCAAATCATCAAAGTTGCATATAGGATGCTTTTATACCAGAATGGGGGCTAGAGTATGCAGTCCGCTGCACCACCTTTGCTCTGCAAGTTTCCTTGAAGACACTCCAAACAATATCCTAAAATATAAAACTAAATTCTTCAGATGGAAGCAGCAAAAAGAACAAGGCAAAAACATAGGAAGAGGAGAAGAAAAAGAGAAATGTATGCATGGAAATATGAAATACTACCAGACACAACAAAATCACTGTGATTCAAAATATAGCTACTACCTCCACTTCTGCCGAAGTGCAACATGGATCCAAATTTTGAAACAGGACAAGTCTTCCATGCTCATGTGCATCCTGCATTCTTTCTTCCCAAGGCTGAAACATTGGATGAGGTAATTTGCAGATCAGTCTAAAGATAGTAGACCAATTTTCACAAGTGCAATGACTGTCAATGTGGACTGCTGAAACTAATTTAAACAAATGCAAGAGTGACAGAGAACTACTTACAAGTTCTGCAAACCATTTGCTCCTATCCTGTCAGCATGCATAAACAATAAATTGTAAGAACTAAAAGAAAAATCTCATCTCCACAAATTTTTTCACATCATGGAGAACGAAACTGGGATATCAGGACAATAGTAAGTTCATCCACAAAAAGGGGGAAAGCAGAAACTTGCAAGCACAATACTATCCAGGACACAATGAGCAAGACCAGAATAAAACTTATTCATCCAAAAAAGGGATTTGAGTAAAAACAAGAACTAAGGTAGCAAAAAATTCACATGAGACCACACTATTCTTCCATGTAAATTTGAGTTTCATAAGATTTATCTATCATCTATATGATAATACCAAAAGTGCAATAAAACTATTACTTCAGAACAATATAATTTCCAAATTAAGATATTTGGAAAAGAGCTGTTAAAATTTTGCAAAGTAATCACATCTTTCTTATCAGATACATTCCAATCCCCTTGCTTATACCTTAAATATGCATTAGAACCCCATGTTCATTAACATAAGATCTATTAAAATGAAACTGATTAGGAACAAAAGGATAGGAAAGGAAAGGAGAAGGCAACCCCAAAATAGCACTTACAGAATCAGGCCTACTGGTAACTCCCACTGCTTTATCACCAGTTTTGATGCCATCCTTTGGAGGCCATGCAGGACATTCTTTGGACTGCTTGCCATTAGTAGGTTTTGTGAATTTATCATCAACCTTCACCTTCTTGGAAGAGTTTCCAGTTGTCCCAAGAGGATCTATAGCACGTCTTGATTTATCTTCAGAAGCAGTGAAATTTAGCACTGAGGGCTTTGAATTATTGCCATCAAAATCATGGTTTGGGTTAAGCACATTATTCATGTTCTTCTCACAGGACACTTTTGCAGCACTAGCAAGCTTTGCTTTCTTATGTGGCCTCTCATCTACCTCACCTGAATCTTTTTTCATGTTCTTGTCATTGGACACTTTCACAGCACTAGCAAGCTTTGATTTCTTATGTGGCCCCTCATCTACCTCACCTGAATCTTTATTCATGTTCTTGTCAGTGAACACTTTCACAGTACTATCAAGCTTTGCTTTCTTCTGTGGCCTCTCATGTACCTCACCTGAATCCTTATTCGTGTTCTTGTCATTGGACACTTTCACAGTACTATCAAGCTTTGCTTTCTTCTGTGACCTCTGATCTACCTCACCTGAATCCTTAGTTGATTTAAAGTTTTCATCAACTTTGACTTGATTGACAAAAGACTTACCAACCCTACCTATCTTCTCACTAGAAGTGCTTTCCTGTTTAACTAACAACACTTTTAAGTATGCATTTTCTTTAACATTACAGCTCAAATCTATCTTCTCACCAGAAGTATTTTCCTGTCTATCATTGATGTTGGTCAGTTCAATTGACTCTGTAGCTACAACAGAAACAGGCTTCTCTCCCAGGGAGAAATTTGGTTTAACTGATCGCACGTTTACATCTGAATTTTCTTCAACTTTAGGAGAAGCAGTTTTACAAACAAAGACATTCTCTTGTCTATCATTGGCAGCTAGCTTCTCTCCAACCACAGGTTTTTGTCCCTCTTGTTCATCATCTTCAGGAAATTGATCATCAGATGAATTTAGCTTACACAAAATATCCCTTTCATTTGTTGCCATAGCATTCTCCCTAGCATGTGTATTGTCTATACCAAGGTTACAAACAGAACAGGGCTTCTGAGAGCCCGCTCGGTTAAAGAAAAATTTAACTGCAACCATTTGAGGGACAAAAAAGGAATTTCAACAGTCAAATTAACCAGAATTAAACTAGAAATTGCTGTGAAGGAGCGTTAGATGATTAAAAGAAATACCATCAATTCCAGCAATTTTATCGCCTATCTTATCCGAGATAATCCAATGCCCAACATGAAAAGTACGGTAAAACACAAAGTCAGCCATTTGGAGCTCTTCATTTGAGTGTTCTGGGTTTCTGCTATCCTTTGAAACGCAAACTATATTGCATTTTCCAGAAATTGCTTCCTGAAATTGCATTTTCCAGCAAATTGTTAACAAAATCTTAACAGCTTACAAAACAGGGAAATTAACATTTGACTGTTTAGATGAATGGAAAACCAAAAACCCCTCAAAATTGTCAAGCTCAAAATACTTCTGATAATAAAGTGCAAAAGAAAGCATAAAAATTTAGCTGTCAGTCAATACCAAAACTCAGAAATCAGACTGTAACATAACAAGTAACTGCAGAGGGTATAGAATATTAAAACCCTGAAAATGAAAGATCAAATACTGAAACAATTTATAAAATTCCAATTACCAAGGGATTAATGTCGGCAAGGCCTACTCCTTCACCAGACGCCAAAAATATTTCATTGGAATGAGTCAATTTAACCACAAGAAAATTTGAGATCTCACAAGGTCGGAAAAACCATAAAACCTTCACTTCCTTTGAAGTATCAGGATTCTCCCATATTTCTATAAGTTTGCCGAGATAAGGCTTTGGGTCACCTTCCTTGCGAATAAAAACATTGTCATAAAGGGTGTACTCGAGACCATCATAAGTAAAAGATTCATAAAACTGAACATCTTTCTTTCCGCCACCAAGTCCTCTTTTTTTACCCCACTTAAATTCAAGATTCTCGACTTCATCAACTTCTACCATACTCTCATAGCAGGCCTCTCCTTGACCAGAGTAGTAAAACCTGGAAATAAGATAACAGAGTGGAATGATTTAGCATGCAACAACAGCATTGCAATTCTATGGAAAAACATTTACGTATTTTGTTAAAAGATAACAAAAGAGACTAACCATTATAATGCAAATAAATAATTTCCCCAAAATTAATTACACAATGAAAAAATTAAATACCAATAAAGTTCGAAATAAAAACAAAATCGTCAAAGACTGCAAAGAAAACAATTTCTTACTATAACATTTTCCCGAAACTACTTTCCGGGGGAAGCCAAAAGCCGCAATAAAACCTTAAACTCATTTCATAGGAAACAATGCCGTGAGCAATAGCTATTCAAATCTTCAATAGAGAGAGAGAGAGAGTGTTTGGCGGGAAATTCACTTACGATTTCAGAAGAGGTGTAGAGTGAGGCGTGTCTGCTTTAGCTTCTTGTTCTTTCTGTTGTTCTTGGCGAGGAAAAAACTAAAAAAAAACCCTAGCGAAAAGCACGCTCAGTTTCCCTCTTCTCTCCGATCGATTTGGTAAACTCCTTCCCCTTCTTAATTATAATCGTATTTACATGTGCGATTGTGACGTGTTTGTTC
Organism: Theobroma cacao; assembly: GCF_053813885.1. Taxonomy (NCBI): domain Eukaryota; kingdom Viridiplantae; phylum Streptophyta; class Magnoliopsida; order Malvales; family Malvaceae; genus Theobroma; species Theobroma cacao. Next base: position 1,952,471 of record NC_142647.1, read on the forward strand.
CTACCATCTCCAAATCTACGAGTGGCGGCACTGATAATAGTATAGAGCAATCTTTCTTTTATTTTTCGTCAACAAAATAATTCCTTTTTATATTTCGACAATAATAAAAAAAAATTTTCAATAAAATTTTGAAATATTTTCTTTTTTTTTTCACTGGCAAGTGTAGTTTACAAAAAAAATAAAAAATATATATTTTTTAAAAAACACGTAAACTATTCACAAAAAATTAAATAATTTTTTATTTTTTGATTATATTCAATTAAATTTTTATATTTTTTGAAAAAAATAAATTTTTATTATTAATAATTAATTAATTATTATTAATCAAATCGTCATCTCTAATAACGTTAAAATATCAACATATCTTAATAGATAACAATGTCATATACTTACATAGATAATATAATCACATGTTATTTTCACAATCCACATTAATATTGCATTAATATTAAATAATATAAAATAATAAATAATATTTTTAAATAATATAAAAATATATACATTGATTAATTGTCGTGTATGTTCTTCTAATATTGGTTAATTGTCTCAAAAGTTTAAAATTTATAGGAAGAGACCAATTACTGATATATTGAAATCCCAATAATACAGTGGAAGTTTTAATTTAAGGTTTACTATTGGAGAAGAAGCTGGAAATGATAAATACAAAATAATTTATAATACAATAATAAAAGAATGATTTGCTGTGTTATTTATAATACAAAGTAAAAATTATAATACAAAATAATTTATAATACAAGAATAAAAGAATGATTTGCTGTGTTATTTATAATACAAAGTAAAAATTAACTGATGTAACAATATAATTATTGAGGACATAAAAAAGAGATTTTAGAAGCAATTTTTATAGAACTTAAACTCAAAAAACAAAATCATATTTAATTTAAATATAAAAAATAAATTAATAACTGAAATGTTGCACTATTTCAAACACAAATTCTTTTTATATACAATTAATATATTATTAAATTTTTAATTTTGATAATTAAAATTATGATTAATGTTTTATGTAATTTTTTTAGTTTTAGAATTAAGTGGAGTCTAAGATTTCTTATTGAATTTTATACATAAAATTAATTGAGTTTAAATTAATTTCTTTATATGCTTGTGTCCTTCCTTCACCGAACACATCGCTTGTGCCTAGAGATTAGATTATGGCTCTAATTCAACCCCAAAACTCTTTTCTGTTTTGACTTCAACACGAGAGTTGGTCCAGTTGGAGGTTTGGATTTCCCGCGAGTTGCTTTGGTCAAACTACGACGGTAGTTAAAAAATATGAAGAAAATTACACTTTAACCTCATGTATTTTTCATGTATGTCATTATTAAGTATAATTAATTAAAAAATTAGTAAATTTATTACACTTTTTGAATTGTAGGTGTTTTAGTTTTTTTGTTCAAAATTAACAAATTTATTCAATTTAATGCTAGTAAATGTTAAGGAAAAAAACTTGTAAAAATTCAAAAATTAAATTTATATTCGAGACATGAATGATAATTTACAAATTTTTTTTAATTTTTAAAAATGGAAAAAATAACAGAAAATAAAATGTGAGAGAAATTGAGTTGCAAACATGTAAGTTATAGATTTCAACTTATATTAATAATTGAAAATAAGATTATATTTTATATAAAGATTTTGATCAAATTATGTAATTATTTTTGTACTCTCTCAAAGTAGGGAATTAATTATTGTATAATAATTTGCAAAATTTGGGTTCATGTAATTTTTTATATTAACAACGTCAATTTAATTATTAATATGTTAAAATATTTTAATTATCTATATTGAAATAATGTTTAACTATACTATTGTGACATTGAATTTGATGATTTAGTATTAAAAAATGATGTAATGATTATACAATGAAGATTTTTGACTAACCTGTTAAGACAAATAAAAAATGCTTATAAGTATTTGGATCATTTGTTTGATTATTATCAATTCTCTCTCTTTGATTATTTATTTTTTATTAATTAATGATTATCTCTCAAATCGATATTGTAATCGGATTGAAAATTTGGTATTTCTTTTTTAAATCATTTTAAATTATAATCAGATTGAAAAATCGAGAAAGACATAAAAATTCGAAATATAAAATATGGTAAAGTGATTAGAAATGATTTACCGTAATTGATTTTAGAGATTACGAATTAAGTTTATTAATTTAATATATTTCCCATGATTTTATATTTTTGAAATGTATTATGTGATCCAAATGTTAAATGTTTAAATGTCTTATTGAAAATGAAGGTGTGGTTTATAAGTGATATTTGTACGTGAAGTTATATAAAGTTTAAAAAATATTTGAGATATTTTGAAACTTGAGAAAGATCTGATAGGCAGAGCCAACGGAGTGACTAGAGATGTCAATGGGTAAGGTACTCGTTAATTTCGAGGTATTTAAATTATAATCTTATTAAAAATCAAATAATCTAATCCTATTAACTACCCGAATAATTTTAAAAATTACTACCAGAACCTTAATACATTCCCACTACTCTATAATTACCATAACTCATTTAAATACTCGATTAAATAAAAAAAATATTAAAATATTATTCATGGTACCCAATTACCTAATTAACTTTTATAATATCATAACTTCCCTTTAGATTTATATATTATAAATTTATATAAACAAAGGTATATATATTGTAATTAATAATTTTATGAGTTATAATTTTTACAATGTTAACACAAAATAAAAAGTATATATGTTTATATTTAGAGTATATATATATAGACACATACGCATACATAAAAAATATTTTAATATATATAAAATAATAATTATATTATTTATAAATGAATCTAATATATATATATAATATTAAAAGATATTACAAGTTAATTAATAATTATAGTTTTATGAATTAATTTAACTATACGAGTTTGTCCTTAATTACATAAAATTAAAAAAATAACTAGGTTTTAGAACTATTATAGTTTCACAACTTATTTTTAGGTTTATATAAGTTTATATAAAACAAAGTTATATATATTATAATTAATAATTTTATAAGTTATAATTTTATAATGTTAACCAAAAATAGAAAGTAAATATGTTTATATATAAAGTATATATATACTAAAAATATTTTAATATATATAATAGTAATTATATTTCTTATAAATTAATATAATATATAAACTATATATATTAAAAGACATTACAAGTTAATTAATAATAATAGTTTCATGAATTAATTTAATTAATTATAAGGATTTGTTCTTAATTTCACGAAAAAAAAAAAACACTTAGGTTTCATAACTATTATAATCTTAAAATATTTCTTTAAGTATATATATATATATATATATATATTATAAAATTATATAAACAATAGTATATATATTATAATTAATGATTTTATAAGTCATAATTGTTATAATGTTAACACAAAATAAAAAGTAAATATATTTATATTAAGAGTATATATATAATAGTAATTATATTAATTTATAATATGATATAATATTCAAATTATTTAAACATAATTAATAATTTTTTAATTTTTTAATTTAAATATATTAATGTCAACATATTAATAATTAGAGTAACCATACTTTTCATATATTTGTTAATTTTTAACAAAAAAAATTACTTGTAAAGTTGCTAAAAATTATAAAATTTTAATTTAATTATTAAAATAATAATAAAATATTTATATATAGTTATCGAGTTCGAATAATGGGTGGTACCCAAATCTTACCTGAACCCAATGCAGATAGTAAAATCACTATCCAGACTCATCCCAAATCTGATTATAAGATATCATAATCTTATATAACCAGATCGAATATCTGTGGGTACCCTACAACCAGGTAGCCATTACCATCCCTAAGAGTGACATAGGCAAGAGAGAGGGAGTTTAGTTCGTAGGAACATCACTGCGTATTTAACTATTGTTTGACGCACTGATCCGATGTTTTGCCATTAAACTAAACCTAATTTGCGAGCCCATAGCATTGGTGAAGGTAGAAAGGTGAAAAAGCTAAATACGGTAAAGACGGAGGGCACCATTGCAAATTCCTAATATATTTGAATTACAACTCTGTGTATCAAGTGTCAGAACTGTTCACTTTCACCAACAGTGTCTCCTTGGCGCCCACTTGCATGATTCAAACATCTCAACGGCGTCGCATTTGAGACTCCAAAGAGCAGAAGGAAAGAGGGCGGGCGCTAGGGTTTTTCAGATCGTCGTCGATCTTTCCCATCTCTGATAATGGCTTCTGGTTCGCCTCGAGCCCGCATCGATCAGGTTTATCCTTAATCCCATCTTTTTTTTTTCCTTTAAAAGAAAATTTCAAAACCCTACTTATCTTTCCCAACGATCATTTCGTTTTGCTCTTGAATATCAATTTAAAGATTGGACTATACTCTCTTTTCTTTTTCGATTAATTTTCTTAATTACAAGAAGGAAGATATCTGTTTCTGGCCTAATGCTGCACTATGGGAAATTGATATTCCCAAGAAAACTCAACATGAGAAAGCTTGAAATGATATTTGCTTGTCTTATTGGTTATTCAGTTTTTTGCCTCGAAGAAGAGGAAAACCCAATCACCCTGTTTGAAGACAGGGAGATTTGAAAAGAATGCAAAAACTACGGTCGAAGGCTCTCCTAGTGCCAAAGGCACTCTAGACAATTACCTAAGAACTTCACAAGAGAATGAAATCGTGCAACCTTCATGCACGATTATTGGACAGGATCCTGTTAAAAGAAGCTTGGCATCGGAGATTGATAAATCTTCGGAAAACGAGAATGAACAGTCCTTTTTGTTGGCTGAAGTGAAGTCTCGAAGTTGTGAAGCATTTCAAGTGACTCATAACGGAATATATCTGGGTTCATCTGAGGAAGGAAATTTTGACTTTGGAGATCCTGCTGAGGTAGCTGCGCAAGGCAGGGAAAATTCAGAACTAAAACAATTTGCTACTGATTTTTTGTCTTTGTATTGTAGGTAATGCTGTTGTATCTCATTTATTTACAAAAAATTCTATGGTAGTTTAGACTTTTCTAGCATTTAAATTGTGCCTTTTCTTCAACTCTGTGAAAGAAACATTTTATTGTTATTTCTATTTGTGTCGGTATGCAGTGAAGTTCAACCACATGTAGGTTCACCATCACAGCTGAAAGCGAATGACCAGAAGAGACATGGTAGTCTATCTGTGCTGAGTGAGGAGGATAAAAGATTCAAGAAAAGATATCTGATATCCCATCAGTTACAAACAGAAGTTGAAACTGCTTGTTCTACTAAGAAGAATCTCAAAAATGAAACTGGAGAGTTCATTTTGAACCTTTCAAGAGAGGTAAGCAACCACTCTGTGTCAGTTTTGATGATTGAAATTCCCCTGATTTTTTGTTTAACTAATTTTTGTTTGTTAAGGTAAACACGGGTAGTAATCTCATTGAGCTTCAAGCAAGCTTAAGAAAATGCACTACAACAACCAAACCGGTCCTAAATACAATGGAATGCAGTACACCTGGTTCTTCAATTGTTAAAGCATGTGCTTATCGAACACCGCAGTCAATGCGAGGGAGCTCCATGTTTTCGCCTGGGGAAGCTTTCTGGAACGAAGCAATTGAAATAGCTGATGGTTTGTTTTCTCGAAGTGATGCATTATCTGCTCAAGTTGCTGAAGAAACTAATAATCCAAAGAGCCAATATGAGATTAATAATACATACAATTTAGGAAATAAAATTGTTGATGACAAGTCAAAGGAAATGCCAGATGAATGTGAGAGCAGAGTGAAACTTAAGGGAGTTGGTACTTCTTTGGAGTCAGCAGTGAAGCAGAAGAAAGAAATGGATAAAGAAGTGTCCCTGCTGCCTGTTAAGCATCTTGACTTTTCATTTGACGACAAAATTTTGGATGGAAGTATCCCTCACATTATACAGAGGGACAGTGAAGTGACTGAATGTGGTATTGTCAATCATAAAGGTCCATCAATCGTTAATACACTGACAGATCATGATGAACTTCAGACAATTGAAGAGGTGCAAGGAGAACAACAGGAAAGGGCTTCTGTTCATGTGGTACCCAAAAAGGAAAACAATTTGTCAAGTCAAGATAATAATAGCATAACTTCCACTTCAGCAGCTAACAAAGCCAATAAGTCAATTGGTGAATGCAATGAAACCACTACTCCATTAAGTTTTGTGGCGCTTAAAGACCGGTTAAGTCTCAGTAGTTGGCTTCCTTTAGAAATATGCAGAACATATAAAAAGAAAGGAATTTCAGAACTATATCCATGGCAGGTATATATAAATATTTGAATGAATTCAAATAAATCATGATTGCCTTTTTCTCCCTCCCCCTCAACCTTCTTCCCTGTCTTTTTCTAGAAAGGAATTGGGGATTAAATGGGACAGTTTGGTTCAGACTTATCATGGTGTCATGTTCTTTTACAAGATATTTTCAGCACTTTTTATTAGAGTTTTGATTTTTGGTTTTAAACTAAAAAGCACTTGGTCTTGTTTTTGGATTTTGAATTGTACTTATATTTACATGTTTCAAGACACAATTGTATTTATAGACATGCTTTCTCAGATAGTATAACTTGTCCTTTTGTACTCTTAATGAGACTGTACATTGACATTCATGTGATTATCATGTGCCTGAGTTTTAGTTGTATGGAATTATTCTGAGATGGTAGTGGCCACTGCTCAAGTGCTCATCACTCTCTCTCTCTCACTCATTTGCTCGCTCTCTCATTTGTACAAATTTCAAGTATAAATGGTTTCATAGACCATGCTCGACTCCTCTACTTATGTTATGTTGAGAAAATGACCAGCTTTTTCATTTTTGTTTATCTGCTGTCTTTTCAGTGCAAAACTATTTTTCTTCTATCTTACAACTTAAAAATTTTCACTTTGAACACACTGAGACTGGCTTTTATCATTTGTATTTTACACTTTATGTTGTTGTTAAAAGCAATGCTGAGGTATTAATAATCCTTTTCTACTTCTTGCCTTAGCGATGCTACCTATTTATGTGCACACGTGTTTATATCTGTTATTTTTCTGACTTCTGCTTCTGGTCTCTGTTCCTTATGTACTTCTGTTGGTTGATCTTTCAGTTTTGCTTTAAAGTCTACTCATTAATTTTACGTTACTCACACTTGCCTTGTTTATTAAAATGGAATGCTGAAGTACTTTCAAGCATTGGTATCTTTTTTACTGTTTGTATCTTGTGTTTAAGTATTTTATTTGCTTCACTGAAAGCATGATAGTAATGCCTCCTTTCCAGGTTGACTGCCTTCAGGTAGATGGTGTACTGCAGAGAAAGAATCTTGTATATTGTGCTTCTACAAGGTACTTCATAAGTAGTTAGGACTCAGCATAAGCTTTGTCATGGTCATCTTCTGTGGGTCGGAATGTTTATTGTTCTCAATCCTCTATTTGTCTGACATTCTAGCAACTTTACTTTTTGTAGTGAAGGAGAAAGTTGTATAGGTCTTTGCTTGTTCTTGATATGTGTCTTGCATTATTTATGCTTAATCTTGTTCTTTCTGCTCCAGTGCTGGTAAAAGCTTTGTGGCAGAAATTTTGATGTTGCGGAGGGTGATATTAACTGGAAAAGTAGCGTTACTTGTTCTTCCTTATGTTTCAATCTGTGCAGAAAAGGTTGTTTTTTTTTTTTTCCCACCAGATATTAGCTGATACAAAATAAGTCTTCTTGGGCAATTGATTTTACTTACTGCCTAAACATACTGCAGGCAGAACATCTGGAGGTCCTTCTTGAACCACTCGGCAAACAAGTTCGTAGTTATTATGGAAATCAGGGTGGTGGAACACTTCCTAAAGATACTTCTGTAGCTGTTTGTACAATAGAGAAGGCAAACTCTTTAACTAACAGATTGCTGGAAGAGGGTCGTCTATCAGAAGTTGGAATCATTGTGATAGATGAACTACACATGGTATATTCAGAACAAATCTTGTTGTCATTACTTATTAGTACACCCTCATTCTTTTTTTTTTTTGCTCAATGTACACCCTCATTCTTCTCAATGTCTTTTCCTAATTGTCCTTATTCTCCCTTCAGTCTTTTACCATTTTGATGGACTAATATCGATAGTTCCGTACCTATGATTTGTGACAGGTTGGTGATCAGAGTAGGGGTTATCTTCTGGAACTTCTGTTGACAAAGCTTCGTTATGCAGCTGGGGAAGGCATGTCAGAATCAAGTAGCGGAGAAAGTTCAGGTTCCAGTAGTGGTAAGGCTGATCCAGCTCATGGTTTACAAATTGTAGGGATGAGCGCAACAATGCCAAATGTGGAAGCTGTTGCCGACTGGCTTCAAGTAAGTGAGACATACAAAGTATCAGTTTTTTCTTCTTTTCCTGCTGCTCTCTCCTTTTCATTGTTCATTAGATATTTAGTTTCATGAAATATCTCTTATCTCCTGTACATTTTTGTGCATGATATTGGTGTCTACATGGAAAATGTTTATGTATTTGTCAAACTGATGGTCTGTGGATGTATCTATCAGATTACTTGGTTTTAACATGTTGCTGTACTTTAAGAAAGAAAAAAGTGTTGGTTGCTGTATATACAAAGGAGAGGTGTTGGACTTATAAAAGGAAAGGGGTGATAGAGAAATTTTGTCTAACTCCTCTCCTTTTTATATTATATCTGCTTTCTTATGTTGTTAATGATTTTACATTTGTTTTTCACAACTCCATGTTTAGGCAGCATTGTACCAGACAGATTTTCGACCAGTTCCATTGGAGGAATTTATAAAAGTTGGCAACACCATTTACGACAAGAATTTGGACATCGTTAGAACAATTCCAAAGGTTGTTGACCTTGGTGGTAAAGATCCTGATCATATTGTCGAATTGTGCAATGAGGTTGGGACTCGTGGTATTTTTTGCTCTGTTATATTTTTCCTTTTTTTTTTTGAGCAAAGCTCTAGCTTGGCACTATTTTGAGTGTTGACCAATTTTGAATATTGGGAATGTGCTTCAGGTTGTTCAAGAGGGTCATTCAGTGTTGATATTTTGTTCTAGTCGGAAAGGATGTGAATCAACCGCAAAGCATGTGTCAAAATTTCTCAAGAAATTTTCTGTCAATGTCCATGGTGATAACTGTGAGTTTGTTGATATTTCTTCAGCAATTGATGCCTTGCGAAGGTGTCCTGCTGGGTTGGATCCAATATTGGAAGAAACTCTTCCTTGTGGTGTTGCATATCACCATGCTGGCCTTACAGTACTTTTCCCCACTTTTATCTTTACTGCTTTTTGTTTAATAGCAACTTTTTGCTTGTTTCCTATTTCCTTTATTATCCTGTACAAATTGCAATAATGTATAGTTGTTAGCTGCTAATTGATTGTCCAATCTTGTAAGCTCTATTCCCTTTTTAATGGTCAAGGTTTCTTCTTATCTTTGTAAAGGTTGAGGAAAGAGAGATTATTGAAGCATGCTATCGTAGAGGGTTTGTTCGTGTCTTAACTGCCACATCAACCTTAGCTGCTGGTGTCAACCTACCTGCTAGGAGAGTCATTTTTCGACAACCCCGGGTTGGCCGTGATTTTATTGATGCAACTAGATACAAACAGATGGCTGGTCGGGCTGGTCGAACTGGTATAGATACAAAAGGAGAAAGTGTAGGTTCAATAATTTTACTAACATCTGGTTTTGTCTTCTCATTTATTATATTCTGGGCAAATACAGTAACTGCTTGACTCCAATTGTTAGAACTGTTCTCTTTCATTTCTTGTCATTGTATTTGAAACAGCTTTTATTCTTTTTTGTTTGTTTCATTAGTTTTTTACTTTCTAATGTTTTCATGTAAACAGATGCTTATTTGCAAGCCAGAAGAGATAAAAAGAATTAAGGGACTTCTTAATGAAGGCTGCCCACCATTGCAATCTTGTTTATCTGAAGATAAGAACGGAATGACTCATGCAATTTTAGAAGTTGTGGCCGGTGGAATGGTTCAAACTGCTAGTGATATTAACCGCTATGTTAAGTGTACTCTTCTCAATTCTACAAAACCATTTCAAGATGTGGTGAAATCAGCTCAGGATTCCCTTCGGTGGCTGTGTCACAGAAAATTTCTTGAATGGAATGATGAGACCAAGTTGTATGGTACTACTCCCCTCGGACGTGCAGCTTTTGGCAGTTCCCTTTGCCCAGAGGAGTCACTGGTATTACATTTTTTATGGTCTTTCAGTTTTCAGCATTGTTTCTCTTTTATCAGTACTGTATTTGTGGATCTGATCCCTGGTAGTAGGAATATACGGATTTGTGGTGCTGTCGTCAAGTGTAATTATTTGGCTTATCCCACAGATTGTGTTGGATGATCTTTCAAGGGCAAGAGAAGGCTTCGTGCTTGCTTCTGATTTACATTTAGTTTATCTAGTAACACCAATCAATGTTGAAGTTGAACCAGATTGGGAATTGTATTATGAACGCTTCATGGAATTGTCTGCTCTTGAACAGGTAATGTTTGCTACCTGTCTAAAATTGGGTGCATTGTAACAGTAAATTTTAGCCTTAGTATATAGGTAAGCCCATTTTTAGTCTTAAACTAAAACCTGGTTCCCAGTTGCTCTCTTTTAGTCATCTTTAGTATTACATGGAAGGGCTGGGCGACCCTGTACTTGATATCATTTATGTGTCTGTAAGTTTAATTCTTGAGTGGATGCATCAATTATGCTGAAGAGATATTTGGTTTGTTAAAGAGCAATTATGCTAAAGAGATATTTGATTTGTTCTGTTTTCTTCTGTGCTTAATGATATGCAGTCTGTTGGTTATCGAGTTGGAGTAGCAGAACCATTTTTGATGCGCATGGCACATGGTGCACCTATCCACATTTCAAATGGATTAAGAGATGGTTGGAAGAGGCTTCGCGGAAAGTTTGAAAATCACCTTGGGATCAGCAACAACACTAAGCTTTCAGACGAGCAAACACTTCGAGTGTGCAAAAGATTTTATGTTGCCCTCATTTTATCAAGATTAGTGCAGGTCTCTTTGCCATTTTTTGCCTTCAAGTTAATAGATGTTTGCTACACTAATATTGTTAGCACATAGCATATATGTTTTCATTACTGCTATTACATGTTTGTGCTAGTTGAATTTAAGGCACAAATCTTATGCATATGTTTCTGGCATGGCAAATCTATATCACAAACTCCATAAAACCATCTCATTTAATCTTCAACCATGAGATTAATATGTATAGAAGTTCCATTGATTTGTTGCCTGCACATAATTCCCTGATGCAGCAGATCATTCTTAACCTTTTTCCTTTTATAAGGTTACAACTGTTTTTAATCTAAGAGTTTTTTTTTTTTTAAATATTTCCTGCTATTTAAATTAATGTTCTCTAAATTCTGCAATGAAGGAAGCTCCAGTAGGTGAGGTTTGTGAAGCTTTTCGAGTGGCAAAAGGCATGGTACAAGCCTTACAAGAGAATGCTGGAAGGTTTGCGTCAATGGTTTCTGTGTTTTGTGAGAGGCTTGGATGGCATGACCTAGAGGGCTTGGTTGCAAAGTTCCAAAATCGTGTTTCTTTTGGAGTCAGAGCAGAGATTGTAGAGCTTACTACTATTCCATATGTGAAGGTAAATTTTAATTTTTGGGTTGTTACTTGGGTTGTTATAGACTATGTTACTTCAGTTCTCCATTTCAAACAAATATGCAGTCAGATGCCTTGAACTGACATGCGTGTTTGGTTATGATCCTTCATTTATAAGGAAAAATGTTATGAAATGTTTGATGTGTTTGTAATGTGAGTACACAAAGATATCATCATGGTGATTTATTACTGCTGATGGCTAGTAGAGAGTCTGATGAACTTAGTATTATCATTGTCTTATATTTGCAACTTTTATCATCTTATTTTTAGGGATCACGGGCAAGAGCTCTTTATAAAGCTGGTTTGCGCACACCTCTAGCAATTGCGGAGGCATCTATTCCCGAGATTTTTAAAGCTCTTTTTGAATCCTCATCATGGGCTGCACAAGGTGAAGTTTTTGGCTTCTCTGATTAAGGGTTATGATTACACAGTGAGACTTTATTTTGTTGCACCGTCTGAAATTTCTTACCTATTTCTGACATTTTCTTAATTTAAGAGTACTATATTTTTGTTATTTTTATGTTTTGGTTTGGGATTCTGGCATAGTTGTAGTACTTTCCTTTGTTATGCTGAAAAGCTGCTATGTCTCCCCTTCTTTCTTTGTTTTGTTCTTTTTCTTTGCATTTTTTTTGCTCTCTTTTACCATATTGAGAAGTTAGATTTATCTTTAGAAAGTTCAGCACAGCGGCGCATGCAATTGGGAGTGGCAAAGAAGATCAAGAATGGTGCGCGTAAAATTGTTCTTAACAAAGCTGAAGAGGCGAGGATCGCTGCCTTCTCAGCTTTTAAATCGCTTGGATATAGTGTCCCACAATTTTCTCGACCATTGGTATTGAATGGCAGTCCAGGAGAACAGGAAGCTGCAATTACCAGTGTTGGGGATGACTCTCCTGGTAGTGTTGTTTGGGTTGAGCAAATAGAGCATGTGTTAGCCAAGCCACTAGCAGAAAGAAGTAAGAATTTGGAGAATGTTTCTTCAGCTAATGAAGGTTTAATAGTGACAAAAACCTCAGCTGATACCTTAGTGGCTTCAGCAGAAGTAAACTTAGCTACTACCTTGCAAGGTAACTTGGGTATGGAAAATCCTGGAGTTTCAGTTGAAGGGCCTGTAACTGGTGATGAGGTCAATGCCGTCATTGATCGAGGCAGAAGTATAGTGATGGCAACAGTTCGTGGATATCTGGATCAAGGAGTGCATGACGGGCTCAATGAAGATCTCTGTGTTGGCAATGTGGATAGTGCTTGTAGGAAAGGTCCTTTAAATGCAGTTAATACTCCAGGTGGAATTGATTCTTTCCTGGAACTGTGGGAGACGACAGCAGAATTCTGTTTTGATATTCACTACAACAGACGATCAGAACCGAACTCTGTTGCTTCCTTTGAGGTACATGGCATAGCAATCTGTTGGGAAAATTCTCCTGTGTACTATGTAAATTTGCCCAAGGATTTAATCTGGTCTGACAACAGAACAAACAATTTCTTGTCAACATGTGCATCTAGTGATAAAAATGATAGCCTACCTCCTCAGCATTTTTTGGAGATGGCTAAACTGAGATGGAAGAGAATTGTTGATATAATGGGGAAAAGTGGTGTCCGCAAAGTTTCTTGGAACTTGAAAGTTCAGATTCAAGTGCTTAAAAGTCCTGCAATTTCTGTTCAGAGATTTGGTGGCATGAATCTTGGAGTGAAAGATTTGGGTCTAGAAATTATTGACAACTCATACTTGTTATTTCCACCAGTTCTGATTAATGATGGAATTGATATGTCCATTGCAGCATGGGTTGTTTGGCCTGATGAGGAGAGAAGCTCTAGTCCCAACCTAGAGAAGGTACTTCTGTGAGATCGACAGATTAACAATTTTGAGTTAATAGTTTTACATATTTTATATGTTTCTTATTTAGTTTTAATTTTTGGCTAGCCTAACTTATTATTAGAGACCTGGGAATCATTAGATGTTCATTATTGTTCAAGCTAGCTTAAGAAGTTGTTATTATGATTAATTAGGAAGTAAAGAAAAGGTTATCCAGTGAGGCTGCTGCAGCTGCTAATCAGAGTGGTAGGTGGAAGAATCAGATGCGAAGAGCTGCACATAATGGTTGCTGCCGTCGAGTTGCTCATACACGTGCCTTGTGTTCTACACTTTGGAAGTTACTCATCTCTGAAAAACTTATCGAAGTGTTTACATATATTGAAACACCATTGGTAAATTCTCTTATACTTTTTCAATCTTTGAGGAAGAAATATTAGATCTAGGCATGTCAGGTCTTGAAAATGTAACAGAAAAAAAAAGGGAGGGTGGGGAGTTTAATGCTCCCCATCCCTGTCCTTGACCTTGGTCTTTGATTGAAATCAATCCCATCTCTGGCCCCTTAGAGGCAGAGATGGCTGGTTCCTCAGGGGTCCTGCTTCTCAGGTGGTGCTTTTGGTGTACTGCTCCTGAGCTGTTGTTAGTTTCGAATCATATTTTTCTTGCCTCTTCTAGTGGTTCTAGTGTACTTTATGACTGTTGGTTTCCCTTGAACTTTTTCTTGGCCATCCAGTATGTGGCAATGATAGTTTCTCATCTTTGAACCTACGGAGTGATATGTAGTAATTTTGCACTTTAACATGTTATATGCTTGAAGCAATTTATAGTAATATAATGTTGGTTTTAATATATCAGGTTAATGTCCTTGCTGAGATGGAACTTTGGGGAATAGGCATCAACATGGAGGGATGCCTCTGGGCACGAAATGTGTTGGGGAAAAAACTAAGATGTCTTGAGAAGGAAGCTTATAAGTTGGCTGGCATGACATTTTCATTGTACACAGCAGCTGATATTGCAAATGTCCTGTATGGGCACTTGAAGTTGCCTGTGCCAGAGGGGCGCAATAAAGGAAAACAACATCCAAGTACTGACAAACAGTGTTTGGATCTACTGAGGTATTTAAGAGATTTGGCTTCTGTTTTTTGTGCTCCTCATAGATGGAAAATCTTAAGTGCTTATATAAGACTGTGTAAAATGGTGTTTCTAAAAATGTCCTAAGGATATTGGTAATTGTTTATGCATGCATTTTCCTTTTGTTTTACCTGCAAGTACAAACTAGAAAATTATTTTCACAACGTCCCCTTGACTTTTATGAATTATTTAGATCATGCTGATTTTATTGTAATATGGATTTGGTTTTGTTTCAGGGATGAACATCCAATTATTCCAGTCATTAGAGAGCATCGAACATTGGCAAAGCTCTTAAACTGTACACTGGGATCCATTTGTTCACTAGCTAGGCTGTCTCGGAGTACGCACAAATACACACTACATGGCCGCTGGCTCCAAACATCGACAGCAACGGGACGTCTTTCAATGGAGGAGCCTAATCTTCAGGTTCTGGTTACATTCTCACACTTTATCTGTCCTGTTGTTTTTCTTTTACAACTAGCATTTTCTATTTCATGTTATGAACCATTTTGTTTAGCAGTTTGTTTCTCTGTGATATGTAGTGTGTCGAGCATATGGTTGAATTCAGCCTGAGCAAAGATAAAAATGGAAGTGATGCCAATGTTGATCACTATAAGGTTAATGTCCGTGACTTCTTTGTTCCTACTCAGGTAAGGGCTGTGTAGCTCATGTTCCTTCAAAGTGCTTTTGATCATATTGTGCAATGCTATTATATACTTTCAAGTATCGACCAAAGAGCTGCTTATCAGAAAACAGGGTTCTTGCACAGATAATGCTGTCACAATGTGCAATCTCTCTCTCTCTCTTTCTCTGTCTTTCTCTCTATCTATCTATCTATAGATGAGTGTATGTATGTATGTATCCAACTTTTTCCTCTCCCTTTTTCTGCTTACATGACCCTACCTTGTAACTTGAAAACCTAAAATCTTCCAATCCTTGAAGAGGTTGAAGTGCCTATTTCTTGTTTGCTATATTTACCAGGAAGAGTTACTTTGTAGAAATGGAGTTAGTTTGTCTTCTGTAGCCTTTTATGTTTCTATTCAACAAGTTTATGATGTGTTTAAAGATAGAACAGAGTGTCTTATTGATAGATTATCTGTTGAGTGGTGTTTTTGAAAATAGATCAGAATTTCTTACTTTTTGGGTGTAAAATTATGCTGGGGATTCCGTATCTATGAATCTTCCCATTTATGTTGGATTGTGGCTCGTAAAGAGATTAAGGCAGTTGACCTGCTTATTGTTGGTTTAATCAAGGGAGGTGAGAATTTTGTAGACTCATAGGTGGTGTAAGAGTGGTTTGAACTTTGTAACACAGGCAGCATTTTTTTTTGTAAGGCTGTAATTGGGGTAGCTAACTGGTTTTGCATTCTAGGCAATGATGGAAATTGGGGTTTGGGGCAGGGGAGATAAATATCCACGCAAATCTCTGTGGTTAGGTGTATTTGGAAATTTTTTTGTTTATGTTTTGTTTTTCTTTTTTGATCTAGTTATTGATCAAAAGATCATTATTTAGAAGTTGTTTGTATATACCTTGGTGAGTATTTCCTAATTTTTGTTGCAGGATGACTGGTTACTATTAACGGCAGATTATTCTCAAATAGAACTGCGGTTGATGGCCCACTTCTCGATGGACTCTGCGTTAATTGAACTCCTAAGCAAGCCGCAGGGTGATGTTTTTACCATGATGTCAGCAATATGGACTGGGAGGGCTGAAGATTCTGTCAGCTCCAATGAGCGAGACCAAACCAAAAGGTTAATCTATGGCATTCTTTATGGAATGGGTGCTGACACTCTTGCTGAACAACTAAACTGCACCACGGATGAAGCTAAAGAAAAAATTAAAAGCTTTAAAATCTCTTTTCCTGGTGTTGCATCCTGGCTTTGTGAAGCCATTTCATCTTGTCGTCAAAAGGGGTAAGGAGTTTCTCTGATATTTTAAGAAGACTAGATAATGTATCAGTTTTGTCTGAGATGCCTTCCAAACTCTCCAAGATCTGCTCATATTCTATTCCCTTTCTTGACTCATCAAGTATACAAAAATGCAGCAACTGTTTATTTATGAAGGCTAAACCAAAAAGAAAAAGAAAAGAACAGAAGTAAAGAATTGTGTGCTATTATTGATTGTCTAATCTGCCTTCTCTCTAATGCATATGTTTCTTTTTTCCTAAAATTCCTCTTTTCTTCTCTTTCGTTTTTGTTTGTTGTTGCTTCATATTAAGGGCTTATGCTTTATAAACTTCACATCTGTGCTTTGACTGATTTATAAGTGGTTAATGTATTATTTTCTGACATTTTTGTCATTGGCATTAAATATGTTTTCTCTAGAGGCTTTTATATCTAAACACAGTAAGGCATAAGCAAATAAATATCTGTAATGAAAGAAGGTTTTTCTTGCATTTTTCTTTTAAAATTTGAATGTTGCACCATGGTCAAAACTTACGCTTAGCAAAGCACTACACTAAATGATTTTTTTTATATGTGCTTGTGATCCAGATATGTAGAAACTCTTAAGGGAAGAAAGCGCTTCTTGTCCAAAATAAAATTTGGAAACAGTAAAGAAAAATCAAAAGCTCAAAGGCAAGCTGTGAATTCTATTTGTCAGGTATAACAATCTTTTGTTTTGCAAGTTTGAGGTGGCATATCATAGTCTCCTTTTGCTGATAGTTTCTTATCTACAGGGATCTGCTGCTGACATAATCAAAATAGCAATGATAAAAGTGTATTCTCTGATTGTTGAAGGGGTTGGTAGGCTAGACTCTGGCTCTTCAATTTCTACTAAATTTCAAATGCTTAAGGGCCGGTGCAGAATCCTTTTACAGGTTTCTTTTAGAAATTGCTGCATTTAATTTATATTTTCCTCCTCATTATGTTTTCTTGAGTGAAGCAATTCCTACTATTTGAATTTTGGTAAAATAATCAGTTGAATTAATTTAATCTGGAAATTTTCATCCTGTTTGCTTGTGACTTTAGCTAGGTTATTCTTCAAATTTTATCTTAAAATTTATATTTTGAAATATAGTTGACTGAAAATCCAGGTTACCATTTTCCAGGTGCATGATGAATTAGTACTGGAAGTTGATCCCTCTGTGATAAAGGAAGCTGCATGGATGCTGCGAATGAGTATGGAAAGTGCTGTCTCTCTTCTGGGTAGGTGTTCACATATTTAATGACTCTCTGATATTTTCAGGACACATTTCCATGGTCTTCTGTTTTATTCTTTTGTTTCCAGTTCCTTTGCGTGTCAAACTGAATGTTGGAAAGACATGGGGCTCTTTGGAGCCTTTTCTTGCTGATCAAGGAATTGAGGAAGCTGTGTCCAAATCTTAGATCAGTAGATGTCCTTGTTCGTAATTTTGGGATTACAGTTACAGCAAATATTGATGGAAATGAAGAGCATGTATGTAATGAAGAGCTGGCAAGTCATATCTTCCACAATATTTTAACTTGTTGGAGATTTTCTGATTTCCAATGTCTTCTATTACAGGTTAAGGAAAAAACATCTATGGAAAGGGATAAGTTGAGTGTGCTTGGATGGAATTGTGCAATTACAAGCCTTCAACTTTTCTCCTGCCATCGTCTGGAAGAAATGTTATTGAAGGAGATAGTTGTGGTGCAATAAATGCTTCAAAATAATAAGAACACTGTTGAGCCCACAGATTTATCTTTATTTATACATATGATTAAGTAGCATCAGTAAGTTGTCTGAAGCTTCATGTTGAAGTATATAAGAGGTGATCTGCAGAGAACAATAGCATGTCTTTTTTAATGTGATTTGTTTTTTGTCTTGGAACTGCTGCAGAGTGGGGATTGCTGAGCTTGTTTCTTTGATGGCTGGCCTTCACAGCCCTAATGATGTAGAAGCCAGGTTTTGCTAATGTTTTATTTGTCCAAGTGTTTTACATAATCATTGAATAACGTGGCATGCAAGCTCTGTTTATCTCATTATCTGCTATCTTAAATAACGTGGCATCAAAGCTCCTGTGAATCATGAAAACTGGTTTGAGCCTTGCTTTCCATCATTTGGTGTCATCAATTTGCTGGGTGATGTATTTTAAATTTCTTGGAATCTGCTCGCTCAATTCACTTTAGGGTACTCTAGGGCTGTCATCAGCTTAGCAAGAGTGGAAAGATACATTTACTTCTTTGGATTCAGTGCTTTTCTTGGTTTCCTGTTTCGAAAATTGTTTTTTCTGTGCTTTCAGCCTCTGAAAGAAATCTATCCAATTGCTCCTTTTGAGTTTTTTGGGCTTGGACTACATGTGTGCACATGCAGTCAGGGGTTAACCTTCCCTTTGCTTAACCCCTCAAATCATGGGGCATACAAGACTAGATCCTAGGTTACTAGTACAACCACGATAGCAACCAGGCTAGTTGTTACCTTCTGTAGGAATAGTATATTTTAATCCACTGCCAGATGGGCCATTGCTGAAGAAATTAATTCCATCCAGTAAACCCACAGCTATAGTTCAAAAGTGGTGACCTAATGACTGCTCACAATTTTGCGTACAAGGAATTAGAACATGTTCATTACATCTGTTTTCGTTATGCACCTAAACATTTGCAGTCCATTCATTTATGATTAATGATTTGAAATTTTTTTGTTGCCTTTTCAGTATTTTGATTCAATTAAACGGTTAAATTAACTAGCTTTGTTCTTTTGTCTTCTTGTAGATCCTGAAGGTTGAATTGATTGCAAAATGTGCTGAAGTTCTGATAGTTATTTTTTTTTTTTTTATAATTGGGAGAAGGGGGATTTGAACCCTACTCTTTAGACAGGGGGATAATGCACCAATCAATGAGCCAAATGCTAGAGTGTACTGAAGTTCTGATAGTTAATGGCGATGAATATAAAAATGAAAAAAAAAACTGTCAGAAAGATTTAGAAAAAATTGGAAGAGATGTTTGCATTAGTCAGTTAGTTCTGATGAAATCATAAATTTTCTAATGCTGAAGGTGAAGAGAAAATTTTAAAGGAAACTTAGCTGTAATAGACTCTAATGCACTGGGGCCTTTTCCAGCCCTGTTATGATATGAGTGATTCTATGTTGCATTCTCACTCTAATAATAACTTTGATTACTTACTTGATACTTAACATTTGGTGGATCAGAATGGTTTACATTACTTCTGTTGCTTGAATTAAATGTTTATTGACATGCATCATCAGTGGACATCTATTATTGTCAACTCATATTTGTCTTACTCACTGTCGTAACTTTCATGTCAGTGTGCTGTTTACCTTGACAGAACCTTTAGGTGTGGAATCAACTGAAGGTGCTTTTTCACTTGGGCTACGTCAACAAAACAAATTTATGTGATGGTGCTGCTTTGCTGTCAGGTATGACCACATTCCATTGCAGACATTTCTGGCCCTTTCTTGCTAGTTCTGAGTCCCGGCAAACTTTGAGCTGTTGTCACTGTCCTAACTTTCACGTCACTGTGCTGTTAACCTTGAAAGAACCTTTAGGTGTGGAATGAATTGATGTTGCTATTTCACTTGGGCTACTTGAACAAACCAAATTTATGTGATGGTGCTGCTTTGCCGTCAGGTATGACCACATTCCAATGCTGACATTTCTCGCTCTTTCTTGCTAGTTTTGAGTCCCAGCAAACCTTGATTTTTGGTTATACATACATGCATGTATGTATGTGTCTATTTATGTTTTAATTTCTATCTGAGCCATGATTCTTCTTTAAATGTGGTTATTCTCTAGCCTTCTAATCAGTGACTTTCAAGATTCATGAGAGTGAAATCTGCCATCCAATCCACCCCATCATCTTTATTACTTCATTGCTTGTGACATCCTGAGGCTTTCATGGCTGATCATTTGGGCAAATGTGTCTTTGGATGCATTGATTGTTTCCAGGAACCTAAGTGGCCCCTCTTTTTTTCCCTCATGAATTTATCATCATTCACTTATCAATGAAATATACCATTGTTATTGAATTGTCTTTTCATTTGGTTATTTGATTTTAGTACCTTCTCAAGTGGTTTTCATCATGGGATAGAACTCTAATAGATTTACCACCAAACCGTTGTGATACAAAAAGTAACACCATTTTATCTATGACTGAGTACATGATTCATCATTTATTACAAAAGTGAACAAATAGATTGTGGATAACTAAACCCGTGGGTTTGAGGTATATTATTATAGAACAAACTGGATATGGCTTTAAGCTGTTTTAATGCACACTATACTTATTTGATTGATCAAATTAAAGGGTCTCAGTGTACTCTTCAGGCTTTTACTTGGGGATCCAAACTATGTGATCCTGAGGAAGGAAATGGCAGATAGGAATGGTTCCTGGCTCAACTTTAAGGACTTGGAAAGCCAAATGCTTTGGGTTCCATGCTGATGGATCTGTGTGGCAGACTGCTACTGCTTTGGCTTTTGTCCCGTCAGCACCCTCCAAAGGAACCATGTATGCCCTTGTTGTTTCTGATTTGTGGCAATAGAAGACAGCATATGCATAATTCTGCTTCTGGCACACTACAGATTTGTCACCTCCCATCTTCTGCACTCCAGCTGCTATAGTGTACTTCTGTTTGGGGGGTTTGTTTTTGCACCTCTGTAGAGATTACCTGAGCATTTTTCCCCATCTTGGAAGTACTAAAGTCAATCATTGACTCTAGTGAGGTTACACAATATTTGTCCTCTCCTTGAATTTGCGGCTGTTCACACTCCTTAATTGTGTTCTTCATTATCTCAGCTCCCGCTGATCCAGGTTTCACTGAAAACTTGTTCAAAATTTCTGGCAACTTGTCAGATGAAAATGGTGTCTTTTGGGCAATGTGGCGAGGTAAGAAAGTTGCCGTCTCTGTATTTTCAGTGAAATGTAGGGGTCATTGTTGCTCTGGGATGCATATCCTTTTCCAGAAAGAAAAGAGCAACATTTGGATCATCATGGACTTGAGTCTCGGTGGCTGCTTAACGGTAAAGAAATGGTGATGCGTTAACATATACCGGCTTTCCCTTGTGTCCTGTGTTCACAGATACTCCTCTACCTTTGCCACCCACATTTACGAAGGTGCCACCACCTGGCTTTCCAGTGTTCACTCCAACTCCTTGGCCTCCAACATTCACATGGGTGCCACCTCCTGGCTTTCGTTTACCGGTGTTCACACTTACTCCACCTTTTCCAACGTTCACAGCCGTGCCCCCAGGCTTCTCTTTTCCTGTATTGACGTTTACACTGCCACCCCCTACGTTGACAGAGGTACCTTTGTTCTCCATGAAGTCAAATATACCAACATGTGCTAGGAGAGCTCAGATGATTTCTTAATTGTACTATGATATGCTCATGAATGCAGCAGTTTACGTAAGTTTTTTCATGATAAGTTGATACATACAGAACATATATTCCATTCTTTTTCCCAAAAAAGTTGCAAAACAGAACATATTTTTGTTCGTACTCTTACATTAAATTGCAAAAAACATAATATATTTTAGCACTTCACATTTGAACTTTTTGCTGCACAGATTACCAGCCTGCGTCCCTGATTGCATGATTGTGTGATCTGTTAAGAGTATTAAGCCAATCCTATAGGGAAAAGAAAGATGCGATCTTCCTAAGTCCTCACTTCCCTGAACCTCTCAAGGTAAGAGTTTTTTCTCAAAAAACCATGGCGGTGGGGGCATAAAACTATTACAGTAGCTGCTTCCTTTTGGTCAGTAAAAATGATTTGGGAAAATGAATCCTTGGGTATTAAGCACTCACCAGGATGTAGCATAACTTTGACAGCCTTCGGCATTGGAGTATTTGGCAGCACATAGTTCCAACAGTGCCCAGGTGATAAAACAGCATGGCTTGCCACCACCGCTAGCTGCGACAGTTAGTTCAAATCTAACCTCATTAGTTCTGGCACCCTTCAACGACAAGTAATGCACATCAAAATCCACTTCAAAGACAAAACTTACAGCTATAAAAGCAAGAACCGGGGAGAGATGAAACTCCATAGAGAACCGAGTGTAAGCAATAGAAAGAACTCAAGAAGAGCAAGACAAAGAGAAAAGAGACTCTAAAACTTAGGGTTGCATGGAAAAAGAGACAAGTATGCTCCAAATTTATAAAAAGTGTTCGAGGACCATTAGACCAAGTACTTAGGAACAACAGTCCAACAGTATTTTTCGACTGAAATAATGTCTCAACTGCCACTGGTTTCACCTAAATGCAATTTGTGTCATTTGGGCTTAGGCTGAGTGAGACGGGGAACGGTGGTGGGTTCAATTTGCATTCGCGAACATAATTGATTGGGCCATGGGTCACCAATGATGCCTTTAATTTGGACGAGTTAGCAGTCTCAACAAGAATCTGTTTTAATTTTTGTACACTTTTTTTTGAAGTTCACTACACTAAAAAGTTCCCAATTTTATGAGGATTGAATATGTGTTCTTACCAGGTAATTCCCAAATTTAGCATGGGTTTTGGCCTTTCTACATGTTTTCACTATGACAATGAACAATAATTATAACATTTTGGAGTTTTTCATTCCAGTTACATCATTGTCTTTAGTAAAAATTTTTGGGGTGGGAGATTGACAGGATTGTGTTCAGCAGTTGCCCATCAGTAGAACGTATTTACGATATAACATCTGCGAGTTTTTCATCTAGTTACATCATGGTCTTTAGGAAAAATTTTTGGAGGTGGCAGATTGACAGGATTGTGTTCGGTAGTTGCCTATAAGTACTACGTGTTTATGATAATTGTTTGGGAGATGTCAGATGAAATAAGAGCCACCGGATGTGAAATACATGAATGTTAATACAGTGTGTGAAAGCTATGTGCATGTGAAAGTGCATTGAAAGATAATTCAACTAGCATATAAGATTTGGGATGCCACCTCCAAATTGGGAGATGGATTTAAGAGGATTGCTTGCCTGGAAAATGTTTAAAGCACCTAACAACACCCCAACCTGTAGAGTCCTAACTCCTAATCTGATAAGATTACTACAAGTATTTTATCTGTGAATATTTATGAAATTATATATTATAAAATAAAAAGTAAAACACCTAAACCTTTTAAGTTCTCATCATAATTCAATTTTTCATTAAGATTGAAAATGAATAACCTGTTTCAAAAATATATATTCCATCGGATTCATAAAGTTTGTCGTTATCGATGTGACATTAATTTAATACTTCTATTTACTGTTCATCTCGTCTCATGACACATGAATGCTCTGCTCTGTCAAACCCCCAAACCTCCGTTTCTCCAAATGCTAATCCTCCCCTTAAAACACTACTTTCATGAACAATTTTCTTAGCCGATTCCAATTAGAAAACACAAAAGGATCTGTACACAAAAAGAAAACACCAGGTGCTGTCTTTTCGCAGCAGCTCTTTTAAACCTGTCTATGCACCCGTTCCAAAGACCACCAACTCGGCGACCAGCATCAATCCCCATCCTCACAGAAAACCAGCCAGCAAAACAAAATTTCTCTTTAACTCACAATCAGAAGTTACAAATCAACTTCAAAAGTGGATAATTGATTGCATTGAAGAAGTTCATTTTAGTCTTGGACATGGCTAGAGAGTGACATGTGGGAGGCTAGGTGTCAATCTGCTAAGCTGTTGCAGATTTCAATGGCTTTCAATAGGTTTTTTTTTTTACCTTTGTGGCAGATGTGCAGGCAAACCCTTTAGGACATGACCCCCATCAAGTGCCAAGAAAAGAGTTGCATATACAAATCCCAGAGATCATAGAGTCGTCCAGCCACAACCAAATTTCCATTTAGTATACAACCAAACAAAAACCACAGCTATCCAACTCCCTGTCCTTGGCAGCTCAAGCTCATAAAAGTTACCAGCGGTTAACACCATCACTGTCCTTAGCAGATTTCAATAGCTATGTGGCATAAAAGATAAAGCATTTTCTGCAGATGAAATGGTAAGAGGTTTCTGGAAGGATATTCCAAGACTAACCTTATTGGAGTGCTCTAGACTTCTCGTTAGGTATAATTTTTCAATTTAATTTTATGAGCAAAAAGAAGAAAAATTGGCTAAGAGAAGTCGGCTAAAGCTGTCAGGACTTCAACCAAGGAGAAGCGAAGGGAAGGGAAGGGAAGGGAAAGCCAAGGAAAGGAAATGCCATGAGAGGGGAGAAAAAAGGTAAGACTTTCGAAGAGAAGAAACGGATCTAGAGAGAAAGAGTTCAAGGAGAAGAAACGGTTTTAGAGAGAGGAAGAAACTAAAACCAAAAGCCTGCGGTGATTCCGGCTCAGGTGTTTTTGTTTTGATAGGCATTTTAGTCTCTTTCTAAAGTCTGTTAACAGCGTTATTAATGGACTCAGATTGAATTATAGTTAAAATTTAACAAGGTTTGGTAATTTACCGTAAAATAAATCGTTCAATGAATCTATCCCCACCGAATGAAAAGCCGTGCACCGCCCTTGCACTTTAGGCCATACGCTCGTGTCATGGAGATTGGAAGGTAGAGGTTAGAACTTGGAAGCCATTTTTCTCCTTTTCTTTTTGATTAGTCTCTAGTTTTTCTTCTAGGCCTGGAGGCTAGAAGAAGCCTAGAGCCTAAACTCAAAACCTTAATTTACATGTTTTTTGGGAAGTCGTTTGGACCATTTAGGTTCTTTTGGATTCTGTCTGTGACCCAACAAATCTAACTTTCCATGCTGCCGTAGTCTGAGCTTTCAGCCTCTGAAAGAAATCTATCCAATTGTTCCTTTTGGGACTACATGTGTGCACGAGCAGTCAGGGGTTAAGCTTGTGTTTGCTTAACCCCTCAAACCATGGCACATAGAAGACTAGATCCTAGGTTCACTAGTACAACCACGATAGCAGCCAGGATAGTTGTTACCTCCTGTAGGAATAGTATATTTTGATCCACTGTCAGATGGGCCATTGCTGAAGAACTTAGTTCCATCCAGCAAACCCACAGCAATAGTTCAAAAGTGGTGACCTAATGACTGCTCACAATTTTGAGTACAAGGAATTAGAACGCTTTACATCTCATTCCATCTGTTTTCTTCATGCACCTAAACATTGCAGTCCATACATTTACGATTAATGCTTTGATTTGAAATTTTTTTGTTGCCTTTTCAGTATTTTGATTGAATTAAACGGTTAAATTAACTAGCTTTGTCCTTTTGTCCTCTTATAGATCTTGAGGGCTGAATTGATTGCAAATGTGCTGAACTTCTGATAGTTAATGGTGATGAATATAAAAAAGAAAAAAAACTGTCAGAAAGATTAAGAAAAAATTGGAAGACATGTTTGCATTAGTCAGTTAGTTCTGATGAAATCATAAATTTTCTAATGGTAAAAGATGAAGAGAAAATTTTAAGGGAAACTTGGTGTAATAGACTCTAATGCACCAGGGCCTTTTCCCTGTTATGATATGAGTGATTCTATGTTGAATTGCCACTCTAATAGTAACCTTGATTGCTTGGTTGATACTTACACTTGAGGGATCAGAATGGTTTACATTACTTCTGTAGCTTGAATTAAATGTTTATTGACATGCATCATCAGAGGACATCTTTTATTTTCACCTCATATTTTTCTTACTCACTGTCGTAACTTTCATGTCAGTGTGCTGTTAACCTTGAAAGAACCTTTACGCATGGAATGAATTGCAGGTGCTTTTTCATTTGGGCTACTTCAACAAAACAAATTTATGTGATGGTGCTGCTTTGCTGTCAGGTATGACCACATTTCATTGCTGACATTTCTGGCCCTTTCTTGCTAGTTTTGAGTCCCAGCAAACTTTGTGTTGTTGTCACTGTCGTAACTTTCATGGCAGTGTGCTGTTAACCTTGAAAGAAACCTTTAGGTGTGGAATGAATTGAAGGTGCTCTTTCACTTGGGCTACTTCAACAAACCAAATTTATGTGACGGTGCTGCTTTGCCGTCAGGTATGACCACATTCCATTGCTGACATTTCTGGCCCTTTCTTGCTAGTTTTGAGTCCCAGCAAACTTTCGGTATTTGTTATATATGTATGCATGTATGTATTTATTTATGTTTTAATTTCTATCTGAGCCATGATTCTTCTTTAAATGTGGTTATTTTCTAGCCTTCTAATCAGTGACTCTCAAGATTCATGAGGGTGAAAAATCTGCCATCCAATCCACCCCATCATCTTTATTACTTCATTACTTGCAACATCCTGAGGCTTTCATGGCTAATCATTTGGGCAAATGTGTCTTTTGGATGCGTTGATTGTTTCCAGGAACCTAAGTGGCCCCTCTTTCTTTTCCCCATGAATTTACCATCATTCACATGTCAATGATATATATCATTGCTATTGAATTGTCTTTTCATTTGGTTATTTGTTTTTAGTACCTTCTCAAGTGGTTTTCATCATGGGATAGAACTCTAATAGATTTACCACCAAACCGTTGTGATACAAAAAGTAACACCATTTTATCTATTACTGAGTACATGATTCATCATTCATTACAAAAGTGAACAAATAGATTGTGGATAACTAAACCCGTGGGTTTGAGGTATATTATTATAGAACAAACTGGATATGGCTTTAAGCTGTTTTAATGCACACTATACTTAGTTGACTGATGAAATTAAAGGGTCTCAGTGTACTCTTCAGGCTTTTACTTGGGGATCCAAACAATGTGATCCTGAGGAAGGAAATGGCAGATAGGAATGGTTCCTGGCTCAACTTTAAGGACTTGGAAAGCCAAATGCTTTGGGTTCCATGCTGATGTATCTGTGTGGCAGATTGCTACTGCTTTGGCTTTTGTCCCGTCAGCACCCTCCAAATGAACCATGTAAGCCCTTGTTGTTTCTGATTTGTGGCAATAGAAGACAGCATATGCATAATTCTGCTTATGGCACACTACAGATTTGTCACCTCCCATCTTGTGCACTCCAGCTGCTATTGTGTACTTCTGTTCGGGGGTTTGTTTTTGCACCTCTGTAGAGATTGCGTAAGCATTTTTCCCGATCTTGGAAGTACTAAAGTCAATCATTGACTCTAGTGAGGTTGCACAATATTTGTCCTCTCCTTGAATTTGGGGCTGTTCACACTCCTTAATTGTGTTCTTCATTATCTCAGCTTCCGCTGATCCAGGTTTCACTGAAAACTTTTTCAAAATTTCTGGCAAATTGTCAGATGAAAATGGTATCTTTTGGGCAATTTGGCGAGGTAAGAAAGTTGCCGTCTCTGTATTTTCAGTGAAATGCAGGGTCATTGTTGCTCTGGGATGCATATCCTTTTCCAGAAAGAAAAGAGCAACATTTGGATCATCATGGACTTGAGTCTCGGTGGCTGCATATTTGTAAAAAAATGGTCCTGGGTTAACATATACCGGCTTTCCCTTGTGTCCTGTGTTCACAGATACTCCTCCACCTTTGCCACCCACATTTACGGAGGTGCCACCACCCGGCTTTCCTTTTCCTGTATTGACGTTTACACCACCTCCCCCTACATTGACAGAGGTACCTTTGTTCTCCATGAAGTCTGCAAATATACCAACATGTGCTAGGAGAGCTCAGATGATTCTTAATAGTACTATGACATGCTCATGAATGCAGCAGTTTACTTAAGTTTTTTCATGATAAGTTGATACATACAGAACATATATTCCATTCCTTTTCCTGAAAAAATTGCAACACGGAACATATTTTTGTTCATACTCTCATATTAAATTGCAGAAAACATAATATATTTTAGCACTTTACATTTGAACTTTTTGATACACAGATTACCAGCCTGCTTCACTGATTACATGATTGTGTGCTCTGTTAGACTATTAAGCCAATCCTATAGGGAAAAGAAAGGTGTGATACTTCTTAAGTCCTCACTTCCCTGAACCTCTCAAGGTAAGAGTTTTTTCTCATAAACCATGGTGGTGGGGGCACAAAACTATTACAGTAGCTGCTTCCTTTTGGTCAGTAAAAATGACTTAAGAAAATGAATCCTTGGGTATTGAGCACTCACCAGGATGTAGCAAAACTTTGACGGCCTTCGGCATTGGAGTATTTGGCAGCACATAGTTCCAATATTGCTCAGGTGATAAAGCAGCATGGCTTGCCACCACCGCTAGCTGCAACAGTAAGTTCAAATCAAACCTCATTAGTTCTGGCACTCTTAAACAACAAGTAATTCACATCAAAATCCACTTCAAAGACAAAACTTACAGCCAGAAAAGCAAGAACCGGGGAGAGATTAAATTCCATAGAGAACCGAGTGTATGCAATAGCAAGACCTCAAGAAGAGCAAGACAGAGAGAAAAAGAGACTATGAAACCTACGATTACATGGAAAGAAGAGCTAAGTATGCTCCTAATTTATAAGAGGTGTTCTAAGACCAAGTACTTAGGAACAACAGTCCAACAGTAGTATTCAACCGAAATAGTGTCTCCTCAACTGCCACTGGTTTCACTTAAATGCAGTCTGTGTCATATGGGCTTCGGTGGAGAGAGACGGGGAACGGTGTGTTCAATTTGCTTTGGCTAACATAATTGATTGGGCCATTGTCTCACCAGCGATGGCTTTAATTTGGACGAAATAGCAGTCTCAACAAGAATCTGTTTTAATTCTTGTGGACTTTCATTGACATTTACTAAACTAACAACTACCCAAATTTATGAGGGTTGAGTTTGCGTTCTTATCTGGTATTTCGCTAATTGAGCATGGGTTTTGGCCTTTTCTAAATGGGTTCGTTTAGCAATAATTGTATTACATTTGGGAGAGTTTCACATTCTAGTAAGATCATTGTCTTTAGGAAAATTTTGTGGAGTGGCAGATTGACAGGATTGTTGTCAGTAGTTGCCCATCAATGCTAGTATTTATGAAAATTGTTTGGGAGATATTAGATGAAACATGAGCCACCCGATGTGAAATACGTGAAATTGTATGCGAAAATGCATTGGAAGATAATTCAACATGCATTTATGATCTGGGCTGCCACCTCAAATTTGGGAACTGAATTTAAGAGGATTGCCTACTTAGAAAATGTTTATAGCACCTGACAACACCCGAACCTATAGTCCTAACTCCTAATCAGATAAGATTACAACAAGTATTTCATCTGTGATATTATATATTATAAAAATATATTCTTTAAATAATATATCCCCACCGAATGAAAAGCCGTGCACCGCCCTTGCACTTGAGACCATACACGCTCGTGTCATGGAGACTGGAAGTTAGAGGTTAGAACTTGGAAGCCATTTTTCTCCTTTTCTTTATGATCAGTCTCTGGTTTTTATTCTAGGCCTCGAGGCTAGAAGAAGCTGGAAGAAGCCTACAGCCGAAACTAAAACCTTAATTTACATGTTTTTTAGAAAGTGGTTTGGACCATTTAGGTTCTTTTGAATTCTGTCTGTGACCCAACAAATCTAACTTTCCATGCTGCCTGAACCCATAGTTCGTAGACACAAAACTGGGCCTGAAAAACCCAACCAAGTTTCGGTAGATAGGTTGTAAATTAAAGAGAAATCCGGAATTCAAAACCTACTAGCTATGTGATTATAGGATTTTTGAGCTGAATGTCAAAAGGCCTATGACAACTATTTTAATGGTGAAATTTGTATTACAAATTAATAACGAGGCTTTAAGATCAAAACCCAATCTTTGTAGCCTCCTGTTTAGGTCGGTAGAAGTGTCAAAGAGGGGGGGGCCAGGTTTAGCCCCCTAGGTTCTTTGTTTTTAGTCTCTATGCTTTGTCCAGCATCTAACCTAAATTCTAAGTTAAGCAAAGCTTTTTAGGTTTCTTGCATGTGATTATGTGCCTAAAACAACAAAAGTTCAACCCTAAAACCAAAATGAACATGTGGCTTGAACTTTGAAGGCCATGCATGGTTGGCCGTCCATTTAAATTTTGGGAGGGAAGAAAGGTTTGGCAATGGCCTTGCCTTTCTTTCTTTCTTTCTTTTTTTAACACCTATATGAACCCACATTCAATCCTATCTCTTCGGTGGGCTAAGCGCACTATCTTCATTTTTTCATCTTTCTCACATGTAAGCCAATTTAGGTGTGTCTAAAACCCTCCTTTTTTCCCACTAATAATCTGTCTTTTTATTTTTAGTCTTTAATTAAGACCCTGTTTGTTTGCATCAGCAATTGCTCTGGGTGGGGATTTGTGTCATCCACTCATTAAAAGAATTTCTTCTTGTGATTTTAGCACTGCAATTTTGGTGATCAAGTTATCAAGTCAATCTTGTTGGGATATATTTCTTGGCAAACCAACATTGGTGGGGCGGTTTTTGAAGAATGCCCCAATTTTGTTCTTTGTTGCCAGTAATAATCACTAGCACAAAGCAGTAAAATTCTTTCTATTGGAAAGAAAAATGATTAAAGCAACTTCATTGTGTATGTAAAAAAATGTTCATCTTAGGGACCAATTCTTTTGTTGTTTCTTCATGCATTTCTTCACCCCCCCACTTTCTTCAGTTGATGGAAACTCAATTCCCCAAATCAATCACTATCCATAGAGATATTGAAACCCTTTTTCTCCTTTTCCTAATACAACATATTACCACTATTTTCTTTTCTTTTTTTTTTTCCCGTTCTATCCCTCGTTTAATTCTTTCGATTTTGTACGTCTTTTAGATATAACAATCCGAAGTTCGAATTTTAAAATTCGCAGCTCTGATGATTATAATGTTACTTATAAAATAAGTGTCGAACTTATATTTAATCTATTCTTTTTATACATGAGGGAGTGTAAGGGTGTCCTTTCATTTATTTTTATTTAATAGAAAAATTTTAATCAAGTTTAGCATGTTAAGAGCTTCCAATTGGCCATACTACTAAAGTTTGTGCAGAACCCATATCTCTTATATTTAGTATTAAGTAGTTTCACACCAATTTGACACTTAGACAAGCTTCTTGATACATAAGGGAAACTTGATCCATCTTTAAATTAAGAATTAAGATAGTTCTAATATTTAACTTACCCTAAAGTTGTTTATTAGTTTATATTTTGATTTTTCTTGCTTGGAGTGGTGGCTTTTTGAAAGAATTAATAAAGTAAAAGAACAAATTCACAAAAAGGATGAGAGCAAAAAAAATTATGCTTAGCAAAAGCCAAGGTTCATGAACTATACAATCACAATATTGCAACGATAATATTCAATGGGTTTTAATCTTTTCCACCCAAAAGGAAAAGGGAATTTCCCAATTTTAGAAAGAACAATAATGGGTAAAATAAGAATATTTAATTTTTTTTTTCATTGTTTGATACAATTAATATTCTATATTTTTCTCCATTGCTAAGGTTCCCTATAAGTTTAATTGTCAAGATTGCTTATAGATAGATATATGATCCTTGAGCTAACTGTTCTTTGGATTGGGAATCTGTATGGTCTATTGAAAAAAGGGTAATAAATAATTTATTAATATACATATATTCCTAAAAAAAGGAATCTGCAAATTGGTTTGGACAAATATGCTTTAAATGATGGAGGCAAGGCAAGTCTCCACGACTGTCTAATCAAGCTTTGTGAAGTGATTAAAACCATAAACAGATACTCAGTCTCTTGGGGAAAAGAGATAAAAGCTTTGAAAGAGTGGAATATATGACCCACACAGATTCTATGTCTTATATAGTAATATAGTTGCCCTAGCAAGGCAGTGGAAGAAATGATTCTCATAAAGTTAAGATTTTTCTCTCCTCCCAAAAATTAAACCCATGGCCTATTGGGGAATTTCTTTGCTTACTTTGGGTTTTGTTTATTTAATCTGTTTTTCCTTTTCCCTTCTTTTTGTATTTTTTTTTTTCTTTCTAACCCCTTTTTCTGTTCTCATATCAACATGTCTTTATCAAATAGATACATCATATGTGCACAATGATTTCTGATGGAACCCAAAGTGTTTCTTCTGTGTTTGTTTAAAAAAAGGGCTTAAAAAGCTCATATTTGAACTTCTTAAATAGGAGGGGGTGAGGGAGATTTGCAATCATATGAGGTGGGAAGAACCCATGGAGAAAAGCTTTCCATGTGGGCAAAGGTCCACATGGACAAATTCATCACCTAAATTTTTATTCTTTATCAAAGTATCTTTTCTCATCATCTACACACTTTCTTTTTTTTTTTTTTTTTTTTGCCCATGGAAAAATCGCATGCAATAGTATAGAAAAAAAAAATTAATGGAACCACAGAGAGAAAACCAATAACAAATAAATTTAATTACTAGTGATCATATTAATTGGTTAATGGGTTCATTTCTTTTCCCATTGTTTAGCAACTAATGCAAGGTGTCCAGCATTTCAATGGAGGCTAGCTGCAGCTGCTGCATGCAAACAACCTAATTGGTAGATATTTTCCTCCTTTTTGCTTATAGGGTTCATAAAGAAAGCCTAATTATGTCAAAATATAATGCAATATATAACATGGGGTGTGTGATTGAGCAACCATGATAATGCCCTTTTTAGAGTCAGCAAATATAAAAGTATATCTTAATTAATTATTAGTAGACTCATGTGGTTTCCAACACTATTAATTAGCATGACCATAGAATTATTTCATTAATATAAAAAGCTACAATAAAATTAATTTTTGTATAAATCTAGAATAATCGGATGTGCGAGAATTTGGATAAAAATTTTAAGGCGGAGATTTAATACTCTTGATAATAAAAAAAAATCTGAATTATTAGCAAAATAAAGGTATTATATGTTAAGCTTGATTTGATGAGATGAGTTGTTTTATCACTTCAAAAGCAAGAAAGAAAACAAACCCTTAAAACCAGTATTTTACATAAATGTTTTAAAAAGACTTATAATGTGCTTGACTTGATTATATATGTATGTAGTTGATTATTTAGGATGACGTTTACCATTTAAGTTCTTTAATTAGTGGAAAGAGAACCGTATAATAAATATAATTAATTTCGTGCCTTTATTAATGTTATTTTTATCACTTAAGTACTCAGGAGATTAAAAATATGTAAAGTAGAAAAGCATGAAGCTAGCTGGATAAAGTTAATGCTTGAGTAGGTAATTGAATTAATAAAACATCCAGAATTGAGAATAAAATAGGAATTGAAGAAGAAGAAGAAGAAGAACAAGAAGACATCAAACTTCTTTGTGCATATTAAGCAAATTAATTAACCATTACTTTTTAATTATAACCTACAAAGTCAACAACAGATGAAAAAGAAGTTGTTTTGCAGCAATATGAACGGCAGCCTCTCTTCTGCTTTCTAACATGAAAGTTAGCTTCAAAAAAAGGCAATATCAAGACAAAATTAATCAGACTAAAGAATTCCCATTTTTCTTTTCTAAATATTGAAATTAATTAATATGTAAAATTGGTTTCAAATACTATTTTCTCCTTCTGTCTTTTACTGCTTTAAACGGGTCCTAACTTCACAGTGAAGCTGCTTTCATTTGAGAACTTTTCATTGTGCTTAATCACGCTAGACACCACCTTTTTCCCATTAAACACCAATTTATTAGTAATCTTTGGGTGTATAACTTTACTTAAGTAATACTTCCAAAGTGTGTTGCTTTAGTTTCCTAATCTTTCCTCACGACCCCACTAAATTTCATGATGATTAGTTTGATTTGAATAAATCTATATTTCATTTCACTAATCACACCAATATTAAATTGCTAATGATAGTTTTTAGAGGATCATTACATTTTGCTTTCGGTATTAATTTTTTTGTCTAATCAAAGTAAATAGCAAAAAGATCGTCAACTATCAATATTGAAAATTTTTTTTTCAAGTACTTTTACAAGTTAAACTACTTAATTCTTTGCGCATGCGAGTCACTATTTTCTATTAGATAATAATTAATGGGTTTAGGAGTGCATGGACTATATAAATCACAAGCATGCATATCAGTATTTAATTTTTTTTTTTTTCCTTTTGGAAACTTGGCAGTTCAATGCCAATAATGAAATATGAAAACACCAGCCAAAAAGTAGAAGGAAAAGCTTAAAGGAATAGTTGATTTCATAGAGAGCAAGCACAAATAAGATTGGGAATGGAGATCCTTTTGATTAAAAATTAAGTATATGTATTTATATTCATGTATGTAATACTTTAGCTATAATTGGTTTAATCTTTTGCACTTAAACTCAACCAATCAAATTGAGCTATGACCAAAAGAGGAAGAATTAAGAGTACTTACAATAAGAAACAGATCGAAGGGGAAAATAACATTAAGAGGATCTTTCTTGGCTTGTTTCTCAAGTATGTTGAGGTAGCCGGCCAAAGACAAAGGAGAAGGCTGACCAAATTAGTATGTTGTTGAATGCCTCATGACTTGATGATTTGATTTTTGTGAAGTCAAAACGATTCTAGACTTACAATTGGGGCAAACCCTCTTGCATAACCAAGATTTCGGTGGTATCTTTTTCCTCCCTTTTGTTGTTTAATCATCATTTCGGCATAGACTTTATCACATTCATGTTGTCTTACAGTCATACTGCATTAACCAGGGGGGGTTTGAGTCTTTTTTGTTTTACATTACTCAATCATAAACTTTTTCCACATTTTTTTGATTGATTGACTTTCAAGAATCATGATCAAAGATCAACTAATTATTTGTATGAATTGTGATTGGAAAGTTTTGAATAAAAATGGAACATTATTTGGCAACTGAGAAAAAATGTTTTGTTGGAAGGATACGTGTGCCTTTTTTTTTTTTTTTTTTTTTTTAAGAAGAGAGGGTTTTGGTGGGGTTAACATGATCTTGCTTACGATCTTTCCATTTTGTTGTTTCGATGAAGATTTATTAGGTTAAACAACTTTTTTTTTTTGGGGGGGGGGGGGAGGTAAGCACATCTTAGTTGATTATTTTATACCCCTAAATATGATTAAGCCTCCACTTTTAATGGCCCCACTAGTTGTATTAGATCATTTTTTGTTGACTAAAATAGACCCATAAATGATTTCAAATTTCATCACCAAGGATAGTGCCGAATTAGGGCTTGTTTGGGAACTATATCATCTGTTGATTAAATTCACATGATGACAGTGATAGAGATGGAGATGAAGCTTCTAAGAGTCTTTTAGAGTTTCTATGGCTATGATTTGATTTCATGTGGACTATATATATATATATATATATATGTTCATGATGACCAACTTAAAAGAAGATAGGCATGGGGTGCCTTTGTAACCATTTAGTGGTATTCAAGCCTTCCAATGTTCTTCTTCCATAAAGTTATTATACATCCAACAAAAACAGTGTGCTTAGGTAAAGTAAGCATAAATAATTAAATAAAACAAAGCTGACTTTGAGAGTCTTGAATGGATGCTTTAAATAATTTACAAGTGAAGTGAAGTGAGGTGAGGTAGATCCCTTGAGATCCTCATTACTATTTTCTATTTTTCTCCACAAAATTGTGCCTTTTCCCCCCCTTCCTTCAAACCCATACAAATATCCCCACTAGGAAGAAAATGTTCAACTTTTTTTGGCCATTAATCAATAAAATTATTAAACATGAACATGATAGGCATATAGCTTAAATTTTTCTATATGGTTTATACATCTTTCTATCCTTCTAAGTATTTTTTTTTTGAATTAAAATTGTTCATCATTAAAAAATATTTAATCGTGTCGTAATCAGATTGTTTAATTATATATTTATATTTTCTTAAAGAGGCCCACATGGTAGGTCTTGTTCCAAAGAAGCCCATATTATTGGCTGGTTTGGGCTTTGGGAACTACCTTTCAGGGGCCCCATCCCACCCCATGTAAGGGTACAATACAATAATCAAAATTAAAAATCCTTTCTCTATCTGTGGTTTGTCTTGGCTACAAGGCACTAGCACAATAGGCTAAAGGCCAAAGCTGAGGCCAGTTGCGTTCCCACTTGAGAGGGACTAAGGAATGTTACTATATTTAGCATCAACTTTTAATCTCAAACTGCTATTGTTTTTTAGCTGTAAATAACATACACCTCTCCTTGCGCCACTTCCTTCTATATTGGAGAATAGGTCTCTAGGCCTTTATGCCTCCCCTTTCTTCTTCTTTTAATAGATGCTACTATACCCGTATCAATGATCATGCACTTTAAACTTTCGGCTCTTCCTGAGCCTTTCCCCATTACAATTTTTCACATACTTTTTAGCTACTTCCATACGATTACAGCATTCTTTTCTGTTCTCTTTTTACACTCATATATACTATATTAATAGATTGCAGCATCTTTTGCTTATAGATGATTTCCAGGTAATTTGATCAAAGGGATTCAAATATGTTGAAGGATTCTTAATTTGAGGATGAAAATTGTATGAAAATTTCTTCATTTTATAAAAGAAAAGTATACTCCGACCACTTGAGGTGTGAATATTTTCCTTTCCTTTTGTTATTTAATTAGGTTGCACTCCTTTTAGATGATGTTTTTAGTGTGTTAAAACCAAGGAAAAACAGTGAGACATGAGTTGATGGTTTCCCTTTACTGCTGTTATGTTTTTTTATAGTATGTGCCTTATGTTTTTTTATAGTATGTGCCTTTTCTAACACTTGCTGTAAAGGAAGACTGGGTGTTCTCAGCTTTTTTTTCTTTATTTTACCTTGCAAGAATTGTCCCAAGTGACACATCAAGCAGGAGAAAAAACAAGCCATAATCTCATCAACTAACCTTTAATGTCGTGCAGATGTCACTGTACAGATGTCGGGGAAAAGGGGCAGCAGCAAGATACAAATCTTCTCAAGGCCTCTAAAGAACATATGGTTCCTGCTCACCAAATTATTAGGCAGAGGCTTTCATTTAAGACCCTGATTTATGCTGCTGCAATATCAAGTGCCAAGGGCTCCCTTCCATGTGTCCTCAGCCCTCTAAGTGGCTTAGAAAATTTCAGAAGCATCTTTCAGGGTTGGGACATTTACACAAAAGGGGTCCAACTCAATCACCCAAACCCTGGCCTAATTATTAAGCACAGCCAAAATCTACAAAAATTTAATCAGGCTGAAGATAGAAATCAAGTTCAGTCAAAAATTTTGAAAAAAAAAAAAGAAAAAAGAGGAGTCCAACAGCTATTTTCTTTTTCTTTCTCCACATACATCAGGACATGATAAAGTTAACAAATTGAATTTGCTTACTGATTTTGACAACCAGGGTTTGGGAGACAAGCATTGCACCGGTAATCAAAGGTTTTGAATTAATAATTCCTTTGCAAACATTACTACTACTTGTGGTAAAGGAACTTGTGATAAAATCCAGCCATGACTTTTCAATGCATTCATGAGACAACGCCCCCAAGAGTCCAAGTTGTCGAAAATGGAATTTTTTAAAGTAATCTGGAGAGAGAGAGAGGGACGATACTGTGCAGACGTAAGGCAAACCATGAGAAGGACAGGCTGCTGCCGCTGTTTGATTGCATTCTTCATGCAGTACTAGTTGTTGTTTAGAGCAAATATCTTATCCTATACGTGGTGAATCCGTCCTTACATTGAAAGATATTGCCAGGAAAAGAATCCTGAGGTTAATTTCAACATTTTAAATTTTTTATTGCTTGACGAGATGTTTCAGTTGCTCACAGGCGTTCATGAAACGATCAGGATTCACGTCAGGAGCGAAAACTAGCGGTGTTAGCATATATAGCAGTCCCTCCCTTCTTGCATGATACAAGCCCCCTCGATGTCCCTACCCCTCTCTCCGTACACAGATATGTATGACATTGTAAGGAAAAGGCCGACCCGCCCGGCCTTAATCTGGAGCCTCCCCCAGCAGGTGACAATTTGTCTATTAGGGAACGTATGCTTGCTGGACTGCAAAATCGATGGCAAGTCCATTTTTTTTTTATTCGACAATATATATTCTCAAGCTGTGCCCTTATGATCGAATTAGGTGTCGGTGGATTTTGCAGACCAACAGTATTGAGATAACGTGACGTCAATTCCAAAGGCATACAATCTTTTTTAACTTTGCTTTTACTATCGAAATACTCCATGTAAAACTGAATTCCATTCATATGTTTCAACCAATAGGAGGATGAGACATCCCAGGGGGCAAGGATCTCATCATAATGGTATTGTTTTCCCCATTTATAAATGGAGAAATTTCGTATATATATATGTTGTAGTTGTTTTCATACATATTTTTCAGGACGTTGCTGCTGGTTGAAAACGTGTGTCGTCGAATTAGCACAAACATGACATCTCAAATTGAAGAATGTTGGTCCCCCTTGGGTTATAATTGGATTTTGAACATGGAAGCAATCAAAAACAAAAGGGAATATATGAGATACATGCATGGGTCAACGCTCTTAAAACCCCGAGAAACTAAATCAAAACATAAAAGCTTGATCAATGTGTTGCCACATCACACTAACTGGTGCACCTGCAACATTAACTGGAAGTTTCTTTTCCTTATACGGCATATTGCCGGAAGTTTCGAATCCCATAAAACTAACAAACCAAAATCAAGTTTCCATAGCCATCCCATTCCTTATTCAAGAAAGATATTGAACACTTGAAAAAGACTCATTAGCCATGTTTAATTAAACTTTGGACCATGGAAAATCATCCTATGGAATCTTAGGTATACAAATTTTTAATTTGTTGTCTGCTGCATGTGGAATTCATGAGCTGTGACAAAAATATAACCAAAAGATTTCAGAGACACTGAAAAGAATCAAAGGCGTACGGCTTCGTCAAGCATCCATATATTTTCCAATCTGTTACTCACCTACTCCCAGCTTTCACATTAAATTTCTTGGGGTTTGTTTCTCATCATATCAAACAAAAAGAAAACTAAAAAAAAAGACACATAAACATAAATAAATGCAATGAATGAGTATAAAGAAAGAAAAGAAGACATATTTGCTGTTGTTATACACATTTATTTCGCCGTGATGATGGGGGTGACTGAGACAAAGTCAGGAGATCACAACGGTAATTAAGTTTGACTGGGATGCTCAAAAGGGTTTTTGTATTTCCTTTTTTACCTGGTTCCAAGTGATTGGATGGTGGGTCAAAAACTAGATACTCTTATCGGATTTTGGAGCAATGTGTGGGTGTGTTATCTTCTGTGGGTTTTAGAGCATTTTGATTGATTGGAAATGTGAAAAGACTCAAGTTTGCCAGATGAATTTGCTGGTCTTGATTCTTCTTTTCATTGATTCTTCTTTTCTTCAAAAATCATGTGATTTTTTATTTTATTGTTTGCCTACTTTGCTAACCAGGGCTATGAAACAATGCCCTATGTGTAGATCTTTTTTTTTTTTCCCATTTTTTAATAATAAGATAAGTTTAAATTGTTTGTTTCGAAGATATGGTTCGAATGTTGTTTGTTTGCTTCAATTCCTTCACCCCCATGAGTGAAAAAACCTCCAAAAAGGAAAAAAAATAGTTACCAAGAATTTTGGGAGGTAAAAACTTTTCATGGTTTTTTTTTTTAAATAATTCGATTAATTAACTAAAAATAAATATATAATTATTGATTTGAATCTACTGTCAGTGCTACAGTAACATTTCAGCATGACTATAAGCTCTCAAGCACCTAACTTAGAAAGCATAGAGTATACCCTTTTTGGCAGAAACCCCAACCTTTTACTTGTTATATTAGTATTTTTCCTCAATCCGAGGAGCTGCAATCCTTCTAGATATTAAAGAAAAAAATGTTTAAAGTATAGGATAGAGAGATATGTAGCCATTTATTTTCTTGTATTTTTAAATAATAATTTCGTATAATTAATTAACATATGATTCTAAGAATGTCAAATTGAATCTGTAATCTTAATGGACGGTATTAGATTAAAATAGCATTACAATCTGCCACCGGACATCATGTTGCACTCTTATCAAGTAGTACTATATAATTTTTTTTTTGGGGTTGAAAAGTACAATGTTTTTGTGTATGCAAAAATATGGCAGCAATAATTGTTGATCAAAAAGTTTAAAAAAAACAAAGGAAAACAATAGTTTAATGAAAGTCAACTGATCAACTTGACAGGAAGAGACAATAATAAGAATTAAAAGTTTAAACTTCATCATATGCTCAAATATTCATCTTGTACTTTATAGCCATATAAATTATTTTCTTTTTAAATTCTTTCAATCCTTTTTTTATTTTATGCTGAAAAGCATTTCAAATTATTTATCTTTTAGATACTTGAACATTTGACTCATTAATTGATACATTATTCCTTATTTAAAGTGTAAAATTCGAATCTCTCACTCCCAAATACAACCTCACGAAGAGCGAACTTAATATATATATATATATATATATATATATATAATTGTTAAAATTTTGAACTTATATATCTTTGATTTGTCTTTTAATCACATTGTAAGAAAGATAAATTCATTCGTAGACAGATTGATAAAAATTGAAAAGTTGTATATAAATAAATTTTTTTATTTATAGTTTTTGAATTTTTATTTTGATACATAACTTTTACTCTATTTTCTTAATAAAATCTCGATTTATAATAATAAAAAAGTAATTTTGGAAGTATTCATATCATATTGAATACGATTTTCAGACTATAGGCAAAAAAAGCAAAGAAATTTAAAAAAAAGAGGAAAATTTATGGTTGGAGGGACAGTTAGTTACGTGACCGATGAGTGAGGAAATGATTACCTTGCAGAGAGGTAGTTAATAACCAGCTAAGTTTGTCATGTCTACGGGGGTGGCCCTCTGTCGCCCAAGTAATATGCCACCCATTTGGGCTTCATTTTCTTCGAATTGTTCGCTGATATTTTCCAATGATCAGACCTGCGGGCTCAGCTCACTCTCACTTTGACGTGTTCTGCAACAGCTGAATCTCTCTCTCTGCTTCCCATTCCTCATTTTAACAGCTGTTAATCAATGCACTTTTGCCATGTTGAATCTTTCAACAATCCCATGTGTCTAAAGGGTAAAAGCTACATTGATTCAAAACCATTTTGTACTAGGAACTCTCAATCCAAAACAGCAGGAAGAAACCATTTTAACCTTTGGTTTAAACTCCACCACCTTTAACTTGTCTTAAATATTAAAATCATCACCATCATGAAATTAAATACTATGATTAATATGTAGATTTTGTTGAAATGATCAAATCAAATCCTTAATGGGGGTCTAGTATGTTTCAAATTCTTGCCACCCTGTTGGCAGAGAAAAACATCAGCAGGAGGCCTTGGACATTGGTAGGTCCTCCACTGCAAACATGCAACCAACCTCAAATATTCTGTGTTGGTCCCGTTGTCACTGCCTGCTACAATAACCATTAGGGACTACTGCCACTGATCGGATCCGCGCCACATTAACCTTCATTACCGCCCCACCACCATGGCACTCTGCCTTCTCTGACCCGTCACTGTAACCAGCACCACCATGCTATATACACTAACTGATTTCCATTATAGTGTAAGATCATCACTTCATCAGTTTACCATCTGAGAATGACAAGCAGAATCCGATTTCATTTTCATACGCAGTGGACAACCCAAATTGAGTTTGGAGCATTGAAACATTCATATAACATCGCCATTTTCTTGGGAAAAAAAGAAAGACAAGAAAAGAAAGCTAGCCCTGTGAAACAGCGGAAAATCAAACTGAAAAATTGATGAGGGGGGCAAGCTATGTGCATAACTGAACCAAATGCGCATGCATTGAACTCACTTTTGGGTTTTTTTTTTTTTTTTTTTCACTTGAACGTCTTTAATCTAACCTTCCATGATTATACAATCGCCCCTAGAATCAAAAAATATCCTACTAGTAATAGTCCAAATTGAAGACCATTGGATGTGGAGGACATCTTGGCTACAATTCAAAATCCACCAGCCCCCAAGTTGGTCCGGTCCAACCCATGATTGCCAATGCCAACAATAATCAAACCTCCGAATCCTGTGAGAATCGTACCAACAATCTTCTAGATTAATGACTGTTTAACTTATCCTAATTAGGATTATAAATTTAGGGATTTTGTGAAAAGAAGGGAAGTCCATTAAGGATTATTTCTTTTTTACTAAGCCACACCAAATGAGGTCTCTAAGTAT
The DNA here is from genome assembly GCF_053813885.1 of Theobroma cacao. NCBI lineage: Eukaryota > Viridiplantae > Streptophyta > Magnoliopsida > Malvales > Malvaceae > Theobroma > Theobroma cacao. Next base: position 1,994,885 of record NC_142647.1, read on the forward strand.
CTACTATGACAGACAGAGTGACGTCGCGATGGTGTGTTGCAGTAAATATATTTAGTTTACATTCCCCCTCCTTTTTTTTTTTTAATTAAATGTCCCCACAAAAAATTCTTTTTGCTCTTCTTTACCACATAAACTTCATTCCCCTCAGGATGAATTCCTCGCAAACGGAAGGAATATATATATATAGAGAGAGCTATAGACATATCACCATCTCTCTCTCTCTCTCTCTCTCTCTCTTTGTTTCATTCTTTTATTCTCCCTCTCTCTCTATGTTGAATGCTGATTAAGCCCCGTACTTCTTGCTCATCTTCCGCTCAACCCTTCATAGGACATATACAGAGAGATTCAAACAACTCATTCACACAAGAGGATAAGACCCTCTTAATCCACTCCAATATTTAAGGGAAGAATTCCCTCACAAAAAAAACCTAATCTTTCTTTAGATAAGAGAGAAATTTATCACTAAATCTCGGCCTAATCTCCCAGAACTCAGTCCCCCTCCACTCACTCTGTGCTACAACAAACACCACGTTTTTTCCTGTTAATATGGTTTCTCTTCAGTTTTGCCTTTTCTCTTGAACTCGACAACCAGGTTTTTTTTTGGCTTTGGAAACTCATCAAAACCTCAACCTCAAAATTAAGCTCAGCTGTAGCTATTAGTTGTATAGCTACGTATAGCTAACAAAAGGGCTACGTACGTATAGTGGTATAAAAAGTTGTCTGAAATTGGCGCTGTTCATGGACTGCTTGAGAGAAATAGAAGGCAAACAAGCTCATGATCCCATGTTCATTGAGAAGATGAACAAGTCGTCCAAGCCGCGTTGCATAATGGTTCCAGGGCCAGTAATCGTTGGTGCAGGGCCTTCGGGTCTAGCCACAGCCGCTTGTCTGAAAGAGAAAGGTGTTCCAAGTGTGGTCTTAGAGAGATCTAACTGCATAGCATCTTTGTGGCAACTCAAGACATATAATCGTCTACGCCTTCACTTGCCAAAGCAGTTTTGCGAACTTCCGTTGATGGGATTCCCTAGTGATTTCCCTACTTACCCTACTAAGCAACAATTTGTGGACTACTTGGAAGCATATGCAAGGAGGTTCGATATTAGGCCACGGTTCAATGAGACCGTTTCACAAGCTGAGTACGATGACAAGCTCAAGTTTTGGCGCGTGAGGAGTTCTGATTTGAAGGGGAAGAAGGTGGAATATGTGTGCTGGTGGCTGGTGGTGGCGACAGGAGAGAATGCGGAGGCGATGGTGCCGGCGATCGAAGGAAGGGCAGAATTTGATGGGGACATAAGGCATACAAGTTCTTATAAAAGTGGAGAGGAGTTCCGAGGAAAAAAGGTTTTGGTGGTGGGGTGTGGGAATTCAGGAATGGAGGTGTGTTTGGATCTTTGCAATCATAATGCTAGGCCTTCACTCGTGGTCAGAGACACAGTAAGAACTCTAAACCATGGCGCCTCCCCCCTGTCTCTCTCTCTTGCTCCTTTTTCTTTTTTAATTTCTCTTTCCCTCTAAACATTAAAGCAAAAATCCCCCACTAAAGGATTTCTATTAAATTTTTTTGGATTGTTTTATGATAAAGGTCGTTGGAAGAAAAAAGGGTTCTCAAGCTGTCCCCTCAGGTTTTAGAATTCTTGATTTGAGAAGGAAAAAAAAAAGGTAGTTTTGATTGAACAAGTTTTTCAATTTTTAATTTTCTTTTTCCCCTCTAAATTTGCTTATACATTGGGCAAAAACCCAGATGGATTTTCATTTGTTTTCCTAATTTATTAGTATTAAAGAAAGCAATAAAATAATAAACAGTATTGCTTAGTAACTATAGTCAAATAAAACCATCATCTGAAAAAGGAAAACGGTAACATGATTTTTCGTTGTCTAAATCTTTCAAAGAGATTTACATAAGTAAAACAAGGCATCTAAGACCATGTCATTGACACCTAAACATTTCATTCATGGCATTTGAATACCCGTTCACCACTGCCGGGGTTGGTGACTTCAAGTTCCAAAGGGTTATTCCGTTGAAGAAAGCTTTTGCTGCTACATATATTACTAGGTGAAGAAGAAAGAGATCTTTGATCTTTCACTTTCTTGGGATTCCCAAGCATACGCGACATGGTTAAAAAAACAACTTAGGATCTTATATATGTTGTCGTAATCATGAATCTCCTCCCTTTTTTCCGCTATGATTGATTGTTTTTCTCTGTAAAGAACTAAAGAGCCTAACTCCCAAAATGTGGAGGAATGGCCTGGATGCAATTAGCCCATACTACACAACTAGGGGAATCATCCCATCAACTCAGTCTTTTTTATGTGTCCTTTCTTTTTAGACCATTGAACTTTTTGTGGGTAAAAATTAACCTTTTTTGTGTGTGTGTGTGTGTGTGTGTGTTTATGAACTGAATGAAGGTGCACGTCCTCCCACGAGAGATGCTGGGAAGATCGACTTTCGGGTTGTCCATGTGGCTGCTCAGGTGGCTGCCCATGCGGCTTGTCGACCGCTTCTTGTTGATTGTGTCATGGTTGATGCTCGGTGATACTGCTCGCTTTGGATTGGACCGGCCGCGGTTGGGTCCCCTTGAACTCAAGAATCTGTCTGGAAAGACCCCCGTCTTAGATGTTGGCACGCTTGCCAAAATCAAAAGTGGAGACATTAAGGTACTTCGACTTTTGTCATTGAAATCACATCACTTTTCCATTGGCAACTAACTAGCAAGTGTTTGATTGAGCCTATAATACTGTGTTTCAATCAAAACAATCGTACCACTTGCTTTTCTTTATGCCACACAAGATAGTTTCGCAATAATTCCCCTCCATTTTGGATCTTGTAATTCATTTCAAAACCTGCAAATTAACTATTCCAATAAAAAAGGCTTGGCATTGAGGGTTATGATGAGTGGTTTTAATCATATACTTCTTTTTAACTTCTTTGGGAGTCGTAATTATTGAATTTTTAGTATTTTCTTTGCATTTGGAACTTAATTTTCTTGCCCAATTATTCATATATAAATTTCCAAATATTTCTTAATTTGGAACTGTAGGTATGTCCCAGCATCAAGCGCCTAAAACGACATGCTGTGGAGTTTGAGAATGGCAAAACTGAGAACTTTGATGCAATCATCTTAGCAACTGGTTATAAAAGCAATGTACCCTCTTGGCTAAAGGTATACCCTTTATCTCTCTCTCCCTTTCCTTTTTACTACTTTGTTTCTTTTTTATCTATTTTCTTGATTCTTAAAGATATGTTAAATTTTTCAACAACTTGGTGCAAAAAGCGCTAAAAAATAAAGGGCAATTGAATTGTCAGGAAACAAATATGTTCTCAGAGAAAGATGGGTACCCTCGAAAGCCATTCCCTAATGGGTGGAAAGGTGAATGTGGGCTATACGCCGTGGGGTTCACTAAACGGGGACTGCTGGGTACATCAATGGACGCTAAGAGGATAGCAGAAGACATTGAACGGTGTTGGAAAGCGGAGGCAAAACAAGGTCAACGTTAGAAAGAGGAGGCAAAACGTAGTATGGCCTTCACTCGTTCACTTTTGCCGCAATCGACATCATGATTTTGGCTCTTTTTTGGATTAAGATCGGAGATGTATAGAGATTTTTTGTTGAAGATACTATACTACACAAGCGCAGCAGCGGTGGATTTTGATTGATACATGCCACAGGCACATCAAAAGATCGATGTTGCTCCCCCCAATCCATGAGGAGAAGAAGAAGAGGGAAAGAAAAAGGGTAAAGCAAAACAAAAAAAGAAAAAAAGGGAGAGAGTACTTGTGTCTCAGTGAACCCTTATCTTTATCAAGATGACACCAGCCAGCTGCCCGCCTGCCATGGCCTTGGGAAGGAGGAAGGAAAGATGTTTCAATTCAAAGTGTCAAAAAAGGGGTTGGTTTTGTTTCAGGGAGGGGGGACCTCAGACTATCTGTACAGCTTGTACATTACCATTTTTCTCTAATTAGGTATGACTTTTTTTTTTTTTCTTTTTAGAGAGAGAGAAAAAGAGATTCAGAGCCAAGGTTGCTAGGGTGTTTGGTATTTGTATTGCAAAGCGATATGATTGTGTTTTTCTTACCCTCTATCTGCCATGGGGCTTGGGAATTGGGATCCATATGAGAGTCATATAACAATTTGATCTGATGCCTAGCTAGCGGCCAGGTTCAGTCTTTTTCTTTTTATCAGGATTTTTTTTTCTTTTTCCTTTGTTTTTGGAGGGGTGTGTTTCCTAGGTGACTTGAGATATTGAAGAAATGACTTTACAAAAATGAAAAACTACACTCATATAGTGAAGTGATGACTTCTTGTTTTCTGCTTGGTATAGTGAATGCTTCATACCAAACATTGTTTCAAGGGCTAGATGTTCCCCTTTTTTTTGTCTTCAGGCAATATCGCTGTCAAAATGATTTCATTCCATGTAGAAGCTTGGACCACCACTTCGATCAGAAGTTAAACATGTGCATTTAAATTTCAGCAGAACCTTATTAATTGCCTAAGCAACACCCAAACTTCTCATATTTTTCCTCCTAGGGTAATGCCATAATGCTGTAAATTACTCAATAAATACTACATTTTTCCATGGACCCTATGCTTAAATTTGGCTGATATATCCTTGCTACTTCCATTGGCAAGGAGCAGCTAGCATCATTACTTGAAATAATTCAATTCTTTTCAATCTATGTTCAAAGGAAGTAAGCTAGCTAGTACAAACCCGGTTTGGCCCTGCAAGTTGAGCAAATGCTTCCAGCATAAATGAAGGCAATTAATTTTACCTTTTTGGAAAATAAGAGGGGAAAGGGGTAAGCTGGAAATGGGCAAGCAGATGTGATATCCCCTACCCCCAATCTTTCTTTTTTATAATCTAAAAAAGTTGCATAAAGCTTCCACACCATCAAGGCAAAAGGGTCGACCTATATCTGTACGTAACCAATGTTGTCACCTGGAAAAGTTTGAGCTGGTTTGACAATTCAGCTGGACTCGGTAGATAGCCTGTCACAAAGTTCATCCTCATCATAATAATTACAAACAAAAAACTATTTGTATCTAACAAAAGAAATCCAATTCTTTCTTAAAATTAATTATTATGGGTTTTTGTTTTTTTATGGATAGTAAGAATCAATTTCAGAATCTAAGGTAGATATCTAAAACCCAAAAGCCTGAGTCCCCTGGATACCCCATTTTCTTTAGGTCAGACAAGCAAGAATCTCGGCATTAGAACAACTTTTCTGCCTTTATTATCACCATGAAACATAGCTTCTAAACAACAAAAATACAAAAAAAAAATTAGGTCAAATTAAGAAGTGTAGTAGCAGCTTTTGTAAAGATAGAAAGGAATGCGTCGTACTTTTCGTCCCTTTCATCAAGGAGCCTAATTAGCATGTGTTGGCTAGAATCCAGGTGGATGTTGGCAGGATTAGCTTGGACCAACTCTCCTCATAAAAAAGCTATTCAATTCCAAAACTATTGGCTTGGGTATTCCACTTCCACTATTTCGATGACACATTATCCTTTTGAAAATAGACTGTTAAGATCCCAAATTAAGAGGATCAATAAGATATTACAATGTGGTCCATCTCCTATAATTTTTATTTTAACACAAAAAAAAATTTAACATATAAGAGATAAAAAGAGGAAGATTCAAGCAGTTTATTAATTACCCATACCATCTATCTTAAGGTGTAAAATAAATTTTTAGGATATGTTATCATATTTCCAAATACTTCATCATATACCAATTTTTCTTATAGAAATCGTAATTACTATTTTGTCTTTCTATGTGCACGTATGCATGCGCATATATGATGTCAAATCTGACCAGGGGCGTGATATTATCTCCACACCCTTTTGGGTTGATTGGCTCGAGCCAGCGACGGGATGTCTCACCTCTAGTGATCTATCTAGGTACATCGGCCGCATGTGCCACCCCCGAACCATTTCAGCCCGGGAAAAATATCTCTTTCCTCTAATTGAACCAATCATTAAGCCACAATCATTTGAATTACAAATATCGTTTCATTTTGGTAGTAATTAATTTCTTTTGTCTTAATTTTTCTCTCTTGTAACTTCTATGTACAGAACTTAGCATCAAACACTTTTGCATATCACGAATCTGATGTGGGCCAATTTCAGCTACCTACAATTTACGGCTAAATGTCTCCCATGCATGCATACATATATATATATATATGTTTAGAGCCAGATTGATTCAATTAACGCGACAAGCTGATTGGAAAATTAAAATATCGAGTATCTTATTTTATATGTATATATATGAATAGTGTGTACTAAAATTAAAATATATAAGAGGTATAAAAAGAGAGATTTCAGCATCAAAAGGTTGGTTTTCTTCTAGTATTTAAGGCAAGCAAAGAGAGGATACGAGCAGTTGCATGGCCCATGAGATCCCATATGGCCATCTGCATTGGACCCCTTTGGGCCTTTATTACCATCAACTGTCACTTCCCATGCTCATCCTTTGTTCCTTTTCTCTTGCAATTATACAAATAGTAGTAAGGAAATCTGATGACTGACCAACCGACTTTAGCTCCAAATATGGGTATCTTACCTTTTTTTTTTTTTTTAATGCCTCTGATCGAAAAGATAATGCTGTGAGGACCCCTTTAACTAAAGCAAATATACACCGCCCTAATGAGCTTTTTTTTAACCTTAATGCTCTTATTTGGTATGTAATTAACGGTTGATATCAAAAGGGCGGAGATGTACCATATAATAGATTTTCCAAACCATGGCTTGGGAAACTTTTGTTTTGCAATTCCATCCTCACTTACCCACCTGTCCTCCAAAATTATGGTTAGGCAGTGTTTAAGAGTTCGATGTTGTTTTGTTTTAATTTTTTTCATCTAAAAATTTCGATTTGTGCATGTTTTCTTTGAGCAGGGATCATGTTAAATATTTGTAAAATTGTTCTAATTTTATTGGATGTGTCTGAAGAGACTGATATTGTTGTTTTGTTTCCTTTTTTTTCACAAATGGATTCACGCATGAAATGAGAATTGCTTTTTCTTTACACTTTAGCATGAACCAAATCTACCATTTCTTTGGTCATGATTACTGTCTTCCCAAAGGAATTGTCATTAGTTTTCATTGATGGATAGATATATTAGCAACTTTCACCAAATTAATACAAAAAATTATTCAATTAACTTAAATTGGTGAAAAATCCAATTTGGTGGTTGTTTCCAAAGCTTGACATAGACATCTAGCTATTAGCTGGCTTTTGTTATTTGACAAAAGGAACTAGCTAGGACTTTCCAGTAGATCACATTGACGAAATATTTCTTCTAATTATTAAGATTTGTAATTTATTGAACTGTTTTTCTTTTCACTAAAAAAATGTCTATCATCAATCACAATCCCACCAAACCAAAACCCCTAGAAAGGATATATGAATATATTCTTATGCATTCCAACAACACATAGTTTTCTCTTCAATATGTAAGCAAATATATATCATTGACCGATAAAATTATTCTATATCTACTTAGACAATGAAAGTGATCAGAACAAACAAAACTGTCGATAATGCTTCGAGTTTGTTTGTATTCGTATAAAAATGTAGACAGTGACAATGTCAAGTTGTTATCCGCGTCTGTTAAATTTCATGTGTAGATATTTAAAACAAAAGAACATCAACAAAAAGATGGGAGAAATAAGAAAAATGATTAGGTTTAGTGAACCAACTAAAGGCATCCTTTCAAGGGCAGCCCTTTACTTTACCAGCTAGAGTGGTCCTTGCTATAAGGCGTGTATACCATCCACAAGCTGATGATAGGCAATTTCGCTACTTCTTTCTTTCTTAGTGTACGTACACACGGTGGCACATGGTGGGCAAATCAGGACCATCCAATTTTATTTTTTTTCCCATTTGATGTGTTAAGCAGCCTTAATTGGTTGTGGTCCATCAAAATTGATTATCCGAACGGTTTGATCGATACAACTTTTTTCTTCCCAAAAAAAAAAAAAAAATTAATAAAGAAACAAAGAAAGATTTAATTGAACCATGGACCATTTACCAGAAGTCAGCATCAGATCGGATGGTGGGGAGTTATCAGTTAAACGAAACGGTCATCCATCTAACAATCGGAAACCCATGATTGGAATCGATCAAAATGATGATTAATCCTGGAATGTCTGTCACGAAAATGCATACAGATCCCATCCCATTGGCTAGATTTGATCCCAAATATATATGTGTGTTCTGACAAGTAGACAAATATTATTAAAGATTGCAATGGATTGAGCTGGAAATTCAAAGAAAAATAAAATAGAATGAATATTTGTGTTGTTGCTCTTCTGATATTTTGAGGTGTCTCCATCTTCATTTAATTCTTCAGGAGTAATTATCAATTTTGTTACAATTTTTTTAATATTTAATTTTGTTTAATTAATTTTCTTTAGCACCACAAATATATTGACTTGTTGGCAAAGGGAATTGGTAGCCCCTAAGCGACATTTATGGAAGAGATTTATCCCAAAAAAAAAAAAAAAGAGGATTTGCTCGTCTACTCATGTGACAGGTGAGTAGCTCTAATTTTGAATCATTATATATTTTAAATTTTATTAAAGATTAAAATAGCAGCATAATATTTAAAATAATTGAATGATTGATTAATTATTATTAATTAAAATATTATTTATCATTTTATGTCCTTTGATATTGATGTATCATATTGATATATTATAATAAATATTTATTTAAATTTTTTGAATAATTCAAATGTTTTTAGTATTTGAAATTTCTTTCTTAGTCTTAGTGGTAGAGATTTGAAAAATTAGTTCTTGAATATATTAATTGGGCTTAACTCGTTTTGGTATAGCTTTATTAAGTATATGTATGAATTATGAAGAGATATTTTAACGGTATAAAGCTTTCGACTTATAATTTTGATATTAATTTGAAAATATTGAGAGTGGCTTAATTTTATTGAATGTGAAAGAGTTGTTTTCACAATGAAATCTAAATTCATCGTGATTTTACTCAAATAAAAAAATATGTTTATTTTTAAAATATAACTCATATTAACAAGTTGACAATAATATTTACAGAAATATTACTTCGAGTCTACTGTTATGAATAATCAAATTGTAAACAAAGTGCAACATTATATTTATATCATAATATGTTAATTACTTAATATTTTCTTAAAGTTACTTTAAAAAAAGAAAAAACCGTTCAAAAAAGTAAATAAAATTGTGGGGTTATCAGGTGCTGGTGGAACTTTGACTAGTTTCTATCAAAGAAACTAAACTAAAATTGATCTTTCACCATTGCAGTGCTGGGGTGGTTGATAGTGTTGGCAGCTTGGCATGCATCACAGGTATTTCCAAAAGATGTAACGATTCAATCATCAGAGTGTCAAGTTCATTGAGTTGTATTCACGATTGAGATGGATGATCCATTAGTTTATCACAACTCTTCCTAACATAAAATCTCCACCGTCTTTCACTCCTGATTGCATATAGGTATCAACAAGGACAGAAAATAGACACTTTGGTTTGTTGCCATTCCCAGAATTTTTATCATAAAGACAAGAACAGTGGTCAAAATGGAACATGGATCAATCTTTATCTTCTTTGTTTCTTTTACATAGACAATTAAGTACTAGTTAATTGCTTAATTAACTCCTTAAAAAGTCAGTTAGAAGAATCTTATCTGATCATTAATTCTAATTAAACCATTCAAACAGGAAGTCTTGGTTGACACGGCTGTTGGGATATGACTCAGGAACTAATGGGATTTCTACCCCAGGTATTGCCATGGCTTCCCAAGTCCACCAACTCCTTGCTGCAAGGGGAGAACTTTTTGCGTGTCTGAAAAGGGCAAGACGAGCAAGCGCGTGCGTGTAGATGAAATTGACAGACTATTAATATGAAGAAGATCATGTCACACTAAGGGAGAGACTTAGCTAGAGACTAGAGAGTTCATGCAAATTTGTGCTACTCTTTTTATCTCTCGCTCTCGCTCTTTCTTGAATTAGGTTGGGGGAGTTGGGACCGCCACTCTCTCAAGCAAGACCATGACCTTTCTAATCTTCCAATCATAACTCAATCCTCAGTTCACATGCTCTATTATGCAGATTCCAAAGTGAATGGTGTTTTGCAGGGTCCTAGATACACTTTCTCTCTTGGCGAAAACCAGGGAAAAAAGGGTCTTTTGCGCAATCTGAACCCTTATAAAAAGTTCAACAAGCTTTTTCACCACTCTCTCTCTCTGTACTTAGTATAGATTTTTGCTATCTTCCTTTCCTTTCTTCGTTATGTCTCAGTCCCTAAGGTTTCTTTCTCTATGTCAGTGCATTGAGGGAGACAGCTAATTAATGCAGAGCAAAGAGAGAAAGAGCTAGAGGGAATTAAGAGGGACGTTTTATGTGCTTGGTGAAAGCAAAGCATCAAACCCACTTGCTCACTTTTTCCCCCTCTCCTTTGCACTTTCTCTTTAAAGAATCTAGATGACTAGTCTTGAGCAAGGATTCTTCTCCAGGTTGCTATTATCTTGAGAATTAAGTGGAACTCATTCACACCATCCATTTTCTCTTCCACTCAATTTTTTTTGCACCATTGCATGCATGTTACTTGCTCATTATTCCAAGTATACGCATGAATATTATTGGGAGCCCTTTTGCATGGTCTGCACTTTGCAGTTCAAGTGGGAATTTTCAAAAGCCCTCACATTTTCCCTTTTTTGAACTTCATATCCTTAATTTGGACCAATACATTGCTTCTTCTTTGACTTTCTTTCTGATTCCCTTTGTGTCAATTTTCTACCCAATTCTCAGTTGAATGATCGGTATATATACTAACACTCCTCCATGTTTTCTTAAAGATTAAAAGTAACAAAGCACCCAAGAAAAGAAAAGTAGTATCACGCACTTGGGATATTGTAATAGTTTGGTAAAAACATTCACCAAGTTTCTATATCAATGCAAGGAGATCAGAAGGTTGGCTTTCTGTTTGTCCTCTCGACCTTGTGTTATATATATTTGGGTGCTTAATTTCTTTACATATAAAAAAGAAGCAAGTTTAACTAGTGCAAACAACTCGAGATATTTAGAGGTTATATATCTTTTGTTAGGGCTTAATATCTCTCTATAGTGGTTGTTCTTCTCCTATTATGTGCCAGTGATAGCAATTTCAATGCTAGCTTTCGTTTTTTTCTTTTTTTTTTTCAAGTTAAACTTGGTTGGTCGTATTTTTATATTACTCCGAAGTTATCTGTTTTTTAAATATAATTACATTTTGTAAGGTTAAGTTGATCGTGTTTTTATATTATTTTAAGATTATTTATTTTTTAATTTTTAACAAAGTATATTGATGAGCTTCAACTGGCTTTGTCGACGAGGCAAAGGTGATCCTTGCTGGTCTTCCTTGAGATGATCATTTATGCTTTTGGAACTTTCTAATGTGAGAGCAACAGTTAAGGAGAGTGTTTCTTCAATATGGGCCTTGGGCCTAATCCTCAACAGTGTGTCAGTATTTTCTCTGTTGTAGTTTTTATTATTATTATTATTATTACTATTTCCTATGACCTTGATTCCTCCTCTTGCTTTTTTTTTTAAAAGTTAATTTTGGTAGGAAAATAATTTGTGAAAGAGGAGAATACTACAGTTTAACCTTGAGATCAATGAATAGGGAAAGAGCTTAGGGGGTGACAAGTGGTGACGATCGTCACTTTTTAATTTGTATTTTTTTTATTATTATAGATATAAATTAATAAATAATATGATTATTGTTATAATTATTTTTTATCTACTTTTTATTCAAAATCCTAATTCATTATTGTCTCTGAATCGCATGCTAATAACCGGATGATGTAGTGCAAGCTTAGTCTATCAACCTAGTTAAATAGTGCAAACAGTTAGTACGATTACTTTTTTAATCAAATTAATAAAAAATACTGTAAAAATTAATCGAAGAGTCTGAAAATGAAATTGTAACCGATTAATTTGGTTAATAATCAAATTAATCAAATAATTTATAATATATTATATTAATAATAAGTTTAATATTGTTACGTATATTATAACTTATAAATGATTTACATAGAAATTGCTTAATTCAGTTAAGGGAAAAAATTTTCAAAACCAAAAGCGATTGAATTAATCAATTTAATAGCGTTTAGTTTTGAATTAATCGAATTTTTTTGATTACTTTGATTTTAATCGAAAACTTCTTAACCCTTTTTATAGAGTAGAAGTTGTTGGGAGATAGCTTTGACAATTTTTCGAAAATGAAAAAGCATAATTTCCAATTGCATTGGTTTTAATTTAAATAACAAAAAAAAAAATGAGAGCTTCATTCTCTTATTTCACCAAAATTTTCCTTTTCTATAGTTCAGGCTTTTTATTTGGTAGTCCAAGATCCAAAAGGCGTAAAGCTCCGAACACCTTTTGGTTTACGTGCCCAAGTATGGTTTTAAAGATTTTGGGCTTTTAATTTTCCCAAAAACAAATTGGGCTTTGGTGGGAGTTTGTCTGAAATGGGCTAAGCAAGAAAAGCCTTAAGAATTCGCTTGGACCCCCGGCGTGTTGGTCCTAAAGCAAAGGTGAAGAAAAACCCTAATTTCCTTCATCACTATATAAATATCGTAACCTCTTCTTCGTCAAAACTTTTCCCGAAGCCCCTCGCAATTTTAGGGTTTTTGCAGCAGCATCAACAGAAGAAATGGTATTATTATTAAATTTGAATTCGGTTTTTTTTTTTGTTCATGTTGGTTATGGAGAAATTGAAATTGATTGTATGAAAGTTTGATTTTTTGATAGGGAAAAGGAACTGGAAGCTTTGGAAAGAGAAGGAACAAGACTCACACTCTCTGCGTTCGATGTGGACGCCGAAGCTTCCATCTCCAGAAGAGCCGTTGCGGTGCTTGTGGCTACCCTGCTAGCCGCATCCGGAAATGTAATCTTTCTTGTGCTTCTATACTTCAGATTTTTCGAATCCATGTATATAATAGTAATTTTAGCTCGGTTTTTAGTTGCTTAGCTGAACATTGATAAGGTAGGCAAATTAAATAATTCACGGTAATCATCGCACGAAACTTATTTTTGTTTGTTTTCTTGTTTTGGATTCAGCAGATCATTAAACATTTTCCATGTCGATTCGTTTGATGTTTCCTGTCATTTCCATATCGTATTTTCGTGCATAAGAAATTAATATATTAAGCCATCTTTGATTGATTGTAAATTTCACTGCTTTGTCATAAATGGGTTCCTGGATTTACTGCTGATTTCTTTCAGTTTACTTTGCTCATCTAACTTTGCATGCTGAACAGTGGCTTTTATTGGCAACATTAGCTCGTTTGATTGATTTGGTGAATTGGTCTTGTGTATGGCTTTAGATAACTGGAGTGTGAAGGCTATTAGAAGAAAGACCACCGGGACTGGCCGCATGAGATACCTCCGTCATGTGCCCCGGAGGTTCAAGACTGGCTTCAGAGAAGGTACATGATCTTCTTACTGAATCTTATGTTGTTTGAGCTGAAAATCTGTGGTGGTTGGATGATTTGTAGTAATGGGATGTTCTTGAATTATTGTCAGGTACTCAAGCAACTCCCAGGAAGAAGGCAGCTGTTGCTGCCTCATAAGTTCGTTGTGGGGCAATGCTAGTGCATTTTGTTTTGAGATTTACAAACCAGAAGTTTTCTGTTATTATCAGTTGTGTGTTATTTTTGGTTTTCTGAGTAATCCCTGCAAACATTAAATTTTGTTTCATTATGAATTTAAACAATTTAATTTTGATTACTGAGTATAATTTGCACACTTGTGCAATGTGTGATGGTATAATTTATGTCATTTCCATCTTACTCTTTAACACATCTCGTTTTTTTCCCATTGCCCATTTATGACATCAGAGGGCTTTGGATTTTGTATTTTCCTTTTTGGCCAATGGTAGACTCAAGCGTCACTCTCTTTGAAGAAGCATCACAACTCTCTGGGTTTTGATTCTTTCTTTTGGATTTGGCCAATGGCTGACTCAAGCAGCAGGGTGATGTCTTGCCTGATAAATGACTATCGCTAGTACAGCCCAAACTCATCTCTCCAATTCAGCCCAAATGCAGCTCAAGTTCAACAACATATGTTATTGCTTGGCATCTTGAGCTGAGTAGATTTCAATAGTTAATTATCTAAACCTTGATAGCTTTGGGGCCTTTGATTGCGTTCCTACAAATGTGTATGGCATAAAACGTCCATAACTTGTATGGCATAAAACGTCCATAACTTATATTAAACACCTTCAGTTGCGAGATAAATTGTTGATAATGTACATATAAAAAAGGTTTAAAAAAAATCCACTATATTGGCAACATGCAAAAGCTTGATTCTGCACTCTTTCCCATCAGTGTTTCAGCCAGTAATTCCGTAGTTGAGCCATGTTTAATATTATCTCGCCAAGACCTTGGTTAGTAACACTGCTGGTCATAATCCATGGTGGCGCAGTCTGGAAGAAGCTGCGTCTCAGCTCCGGAAGGTCACTCACGTTTTCTCAGGCCTTTTCCCTCCATTATTTTTCTTCTTCCGCTTGTCACATTTGGTGAAGATCAGTGTCATGGGGATCTGAAGACCACAAATAAAGGGTTAGGAGGAAAGCAGATAACATACTTCACGAACAATTAGCTTCCTTTTACAAAGAAGTCAGTACTCAGGATCAGCAGGCTTTCTTCCGCTGTCTTGAGAAGATGGTATGGTTGACGTATCAAAGTGGGTTGCATCTCCCTATACTTTTCTCCTGTTATAGGTCGAAGAAAATTTACCTGGTCCTGACCAAGCCAACTAGCATATTCAAGGTCAATTTTCTTTGCAGGAATGCCAGCATCTATAAGCAGGAAAACTGAGACTAATGTTGAACGGTTCCGGAAATAGTCTTTGGTAAACTTGCTCCAGTCGGTCCGGAGTTCCTGAGGAGCAGCTGCATACCTGTTCAACAAAAAGTGTAATCCAATGTAACTCTGGCGGTAATGCCACATGCATATTTTGGTGTAATCGAATATAATAGCATAAATCTTTGAAACAGCATAATGTGAACTTTTGGGGATGGCTGCTGGTGTTAGTTATGTAGAGCCGATTCAGTAAAATACGCCAGCTTTGTTCCCCTTTGTACTCTTTTAACTTAAGCACAAAAGTTATAGTTTACACTTGAACAAGTTCTATGAAAGTTGAGACAAAAATCAACTCAAGTCAATATTTGCCTAAGCTTGGGATCAATGAAGTCCTAAACAGCTAAAATAGTGAACTAATATACATAAGTTGAAAGTAAGACTTATTGATGGCAAAGCTGGACACAGTGTAGTACAACCATTTTTGATTAAAACATAGAGGAAATCCTCTTGCCAGGCGACATCGGTCCACAAAAAAATTTGGGAAAAGAATGTAATTTAACAACTGAGGTTTATAATTTAGATTCAAAGGAAGACAAACAAAATAGAGGTTGAAGGCAAGGCTCTCCTATCATTTGTCTTTAAGTGTTGTGTGGAGTGCCCATTTCTACTTCATCCGGAAAGACAGGAATTACAGGGTTTTTGGTAAAGCTGGGAAGTCTCTCTCCCACTGGTATTCTGCTTCCTACGGTGGAATCTGTTAGAAATAAACTGAATGGGTTGAAACAAATAGCAACAGATGCTGTAATTAGGAAGTTATTTAAAACCTGGGGATTGGGTGATCATGTACTTGTTTGATTTTTTGTGCATGGTTTTCCTGCATTGATAGGATGTCTTTTTGTAACAGGTCTATTCCTTGGACAAATACAAATTTACTTATAAAAAAAAATAGAACTTGACAAAAATACTTATTACCATCAACTTGGACAAAAGAAAGGAGGTATTATACTCGATATCATATTTTTTAATACTATTTGTGTCTTAAATAATCTCAAGCTGTAATGCTTAGAAAAGAGATTTAAGCTCATATATAAGTAAAGATTATGAAGTGATAAGAAGGCATTACCCAGGGATTAAGAAGCATTTACATATGAAGGGTAGATGTGAGAGGCTATATGGGAAAGACCCCGACAAAAATATTTCTGCAGGAATCTGTAAACATCATGCAAGGTAGCAGTGGCAGGCTCCTACAACCCGCCAGGCGGCAAATTCTTACCACTTTTAAAAGAAAGAAAGCCATGAAACGATACGATGCATGTGAGCCGACAGCTCTGATGTATTACGTCTCCTTATGAGCCGTAACGGCTAGCGCCCTTGTTCCTCCCGGTGGTGGACTATGCCTTCTATTGCTTTTGCTTGAAGACAAAGAAAATATATATGAAACTCTCTTCGTCTCGAGCTATTGTTTTTAGAATTGATTTTTGCTGTTGCTTTCATGAATCTTTTCACATCTTATGCATTAGAAACTGGTAATCGGTAAATCTAACTATATTTCCACTACAAGATTAAAAGAACAAATACATATATAAAATTTATATTACATACACTAGATCAACAAGGACTAATTAATTAACTTTATCTAACTAGGTATTTCCTAACCATATCAGAAAATAAAATTGCTTCACTATCCCAAAAGCAAGAATTACAGCACGAGAGGTTATCAAATGGATTGTCCTTTGCTTCCCAAGCTTGGCCTTGATCTGAACTCAAATTGTCATCAGAATTGCAGCCGAATTTTGCATTGTGGAAAGATTCTTTTGGCCTCTCCAAAGACACACGAACCCACATCATCCTCAACATCTTTTTAGTTTTACTTCTTGTGCTGGAGCTCGTGCGATCGAGAGAAGACACAATTTGAAGACCCTTTTGTTTAAGCTCACCTCCCAAACAAATCAAGATAATGCCATACACATATTTGGCTTCGACGTGATTTTTCTTGATTGCTTTCTTTAAATAACGCAATCCTGACTCTAGTTTCTTCTTGTTAAAAAATTTGAGCATCCCTGTCCTGTATAATGCTTCTGCATTCTTGGCATCTTTGCATCTTTTTAAAAAGATTTTCTCTTTTTTATACCATGGGACAAGACTGATATTCTCCATCGAAACATTCTCAAAGATATGATTATCATTTGATGCTTCAAGAAAAGCCTTGCAACTTAATTTAACATTGCGGAAATCAACAATTGAATTAGAAGCTGCATGTCTAAGAATTTCTGCCAACATCTCCCTTGGAAGAGAATTGATGTTGGTGGATTTTTTCTTCATTGTATTCTCAATTAACCCTGCAATGCGAGAACGTGAAAAGAAAGCTATGCAAATTAATACGTGAAAAGAAAGGTAAGAGGAAAGCTAGTTATATATAGGAAGGGCAAGAGGTGGACTCGGTGATTGTTGAGGATTAGGAAAACAGATATCCTAATTTATCAGGGTTTAATGCGACGTTGAGTTTTGACCACTGATTCTATTGGCCGTTTAATTACTAATTATTATATTTATTTATTAATTTTTTTGCTTGATTATATATTTTAATAAAATATGTGACAATTTTAATACTATTTGTAAATTTTGAAAACTTCACAGATAATGTAGAAAATAATAATTCCTCAGTTGACATTTTTATTGTTTTATTTAGATTGTATCCCCTGTTAAAAATAAATAATTTATTGTTTTTTTTTCTTTTTTTTTTTTTTCAAACAGATAAATTTGTGGCATGAGAAACATGTTAAACCGATTCTCTTTTTATGCTTTTATTAGAATTCACAAGTTATATGGAAAATACTTACGCATGCTGCGGTCAAAATTTTTAATATTGAAAAAAAATTAACGAAATTATATATAGTTATATTTTATTGACTTTCAAATTGAAATTACTAAATAAAAAAGATATTTTAATTTTTACGTACATAAGTTAAATATATAACTTAACTAATAAATATACTTACTTTAATATTAACTCAATTCCATAAATAACTTTCAACTATAATTTTCCTAAAAGTTAATTTTAGTTTTTATATTCACATAAATAATCAAAATTTTAGAGTACAAAAATTTAAGTCCTTATTCTCATAAATCATCAGTTGAATTAATGTCTATAGACTATTAGTTGTTGTTTATTTGAGTTCTTATTAGTTCAATTGAATTATAAATCTATTATATTAATTATAATCGATTAATTTCATATAATAATTTAAATTATAATTCTTCAAAAGAAATTAATTTGTGAAAAAAATTTACATTACTAAAGTGGTTTTGTATAAATAATGTAAAAAAAAAAAAAGAAAGGAAAAAGAAAAAACGAAAAAGGAAAGAAAAGGAAAGGAAAAAATTGTTGTTTTAATGGCGTCCCATGAGAGTGAGTTATTGTTACGGCAAATGTTTGATTGTAAGAAAATTATACACTAATCAATAAGTCAAATATTTGATTGCACTTAAAACCCTTCTTTAGTTGCATCTATTTTTTTTTATTTATTATTTGGCATCATAAAATCATTTATAAAGTATAGCAAAATAGATTACTTAATAAGTGAATATAAATCTTGAAACATTTATATCCCAAGTTTACATTTGGTTATTTGTGGGTTTAAACTAAGTTTATTTTATTTGCATTTGGTTGTTTGTTTATATATTTGTTTATTAACATCTTTCATAAATGTAAACTATTGAAAGTCATTTCATTGCTGATATAATTATTTCTTATAATAATATCATCAAAAATAATATATATAGTTTTTTAATAAGAGATACACACATGAGTATTTGATTTCAAAGTAAGTGTATATGTTTCTTATTGGTTAAATTATACAATTAGTCTTTATATTTTACAGAAATGTAAACATAATCCTTATGCAATATTTTATGTAAATTGAACCATTATTTTTAATTTGTTAATTTTAATTCAACTTATTTTGATTTGTTTTCTTGTTTTAGATTCAGCAAATCATAAAACATTTTCCATGTCGATTCTTTTGATCTGTCCTGTCATTCTTATATCGTTTTTGCTTGCATAGAAGATTATTACATTAAGCCATCTTCGATTGATTGTCAATTTCACTGCTTTGTCATTAATGGGTTCCTGGATTTATCCTGATTTGTTTCAGTCCATTTTGCTCATCTAACTTTGCATGCTGAAACAGTGGCTTTTATTGGAAACATTAGCTTGTTTGGTTGATTGGTGAATTTTGGTTGTGTATGGCTTTAGATAACTGGAGAGAAGGCTATCATAGGAAAGAACACCAGGACTGGCCGCATGAGGTACCGCCCCCTGAGGTTCAAGACTGGCTTCAGAGAAGGTACATGATCTTCTTACTGAATCTTATGCTGTTTGAACTGAAAATCTGTGTTTGTTGGATGATTTGTAGTAATGTTCTTGAATTATTGTCAGGTACTCAAGCAACTCCCAGGAAGAAGTTTTCTGTTATTATTAAACAAGAAGTTTTGATTACATAAATCCTGATGCAAAGGCTAGCTTTTGGGGCTTTGATGGCATTCCAACATATGCGTATGGCATAAAACGTCCATAACTTATATTAAACAGCTTCAGCTACACGATAAATTGTTGCTAATGTACATATAAAAAGGCTAAAAAATCCACTATATTGGCAACATGCAAATGCTTGATTCTGCACTCTTTCCCTTTAGTGTTTCAGCCAGTAATTCCGTAGTTGAGCCATGTGCAATAATATCTCATCACGACCTTGGTTTGTAACACTGCTGGTCATAATCCATGGTGGTGCAGTCTGGAAGAAGCCGCGTATCAGCTCCTGAAAGTCACTCACATTTTCTTCAGGCCTTTTCCCTCCATTCTTTTTCTTCTTCCGCTTGTCACATTTGGTGAAGATTAGTGTCATGGGGATCTGAAGACCACAACTAGGGTTAGGAGGAAAGCAGATAACATGCTTCATGAACAATTAGCATCCTTATACGAAGAAGTCAGTACTCAGGATCAACAGGCTTTCGCCTGCTGTCCTGAGAAGATGGTATGGTTGACATATCAAAGTCGGTTGCATCTCCATATACGTTTCTCTTGTTATAGGTCGAAGAAAATTTACCTGGTTCTGACCAAGCCAACTAGCATATTCAAGATCAATTTTCTTTGCAGTAATGCTAGCATCTATAAGCAGGAAAACTGAGACTAATGTTGAACGGTTCAGGAAATAGTCTTTGGTAAACTTGCTCCAGTCTGTCCGGAGCTCCTGAGGGGCAGCTGCATACCTGTTCAAGAAAAAGTGTAATCCAATTTAACTCTTGCAGAAGTGCCCCATGCATAGTCCTCAACACTTGCAGTTTGGTTGTAAGAATATAATAGCATAAATCTTTGAAACAGCATATTATGAACTTTTGGGGATGGCTGGTGGATGTTAGATAGAGCCGATTCAATAAAATATGCCAGCTTTGTTCCCCTTTGCACACTTTAGCTTAGCTCAAAAGTTATAGTTTACACTTGAACAAGTTCTATGAAAGTTAAGACAAAAACCAACTCAAGGCAATATTTGCCTAAGTTTGGAATCACGTGTGAAGTCCTAAACAGCTAAAATGGTGAACTAATATACATAAATTGAAAGTAAGATTTATTGATGGGAAAGGACACAGTGTCACGCACTAGGAAACACATACTACAACCATTTCTGATTAAAACATAGAGGAAATCCTCTTGCTGGGTGACATCGGTCCACAAAAAATTTGGGGAAAAGAATGTAATTTAACAGCTGAGAGTTATAATTTAGATTCAATGGAGGACAAGCAAAATAGAGTTTGAAGGCAAGGCTCTCCTGTCATTTGTCATAAGACTTGTGTGGTGTGCCTATATCTACTTCATCTGGAGAGACAGGAATTAGAGAGTTTTTGGTAAAGCTGGGAAGTCTCCCAAGGGTATTCTGCTTTGTATGGTGAAATCTGTTAGATATAAACTGAATGGCTTAAAACAGATAGCAGCAGATGATGTAAATAGGGAGCTATTTAAAAACTGGGGATTGGGTGATCATATACTTGTTTGATTTTTTGTGCATGGTTTTCCTGCATTGGCAGGATTTCTTTTTGTAGCAGGTCTATCCTGCTTTCTTTGAACAAATACAAATTTACCTATAAAAAAAAGAGGTTCAAAGAGAACTTGGCATAGCTGCTTATTACCATCAACTTGAACAAAAGAAGGGAAGTATTGTACTCGATATCATTTTTGTTAGTACCATTTGCATCTTAAATAATCTCAAGCTGTAATTGACTTATCTTAAGAAATGAACTTAGAAAAGAGACTTAAGCCCATATACAATTATAAATCAATATATTGATCTCTCACTGTTTAAAATTGAAAAAACTGATTCAACTAAGCCCTAGCCCCAGATTAATCATTTGAGACAGGTACATAAATTCTTTTTCTCCAAGACAGTGAATAAGCTTAATAAATATAAGTTTCTGAGATTCCACTAATGGTAAAATCAGATTTACACAAACAACAGAAGTCACCTAGTGTTTGTTTTAAATATAGCATGTTACTGTTTATATAAGGTGTATATAGGACAAGTATATAGGAGGCAATTGGTAAAGCATACCCATATCCAGGCAAATCCACCAAGTACCAATTATCATTGATGCGGAAATGGTTGATGCATTGTGTCTTCCCTGCAAGGATAAAAGTACTACTGGTCAATATACACCTCCTCACGGACTTTGAAGCTAAAATGAAAAACTTTGAATCGAATGAACCAATAAAAAGACTGTCCCGATCCTAAGATTGCTCACCCACCAAGAATTGGCAAACCATTAAACACCAAGAAGCTTAACACTAAACTGCTACTACTTAAATCCTTACTAAATCTGCCAGTGTAAAATTGGGTACAAAAATTTGTTGCTTCTAATACCCCTCCTGAAATGATAAATTGACATTAACAAATTACAAATATCTTGTTATGAAGCAGAAGCAGACATATTAAGTTTGGAAGATTCTCGCACAAGAAACATTCCAGTAGCCTAAGGAAAAGAATAATGATAACAGCAGCACATTAAACCTCTCTTACCAGGTTTCTTAGACGTGAGAGCAAGGCGTTTCCTTCTTACAAGCGAATTGAGAAGCGAAGATTTCCCCACATTAGACCGACCAACAAGCGCAAACTCAGGCAATCCATCAGAAGGACAATCCTCGGTCCTCACACTACTCTTCACAAACTCAGCTTGAAGCACTTGAGCCTCCCTTGCATACTTGCTCACCACTATGTTCGACCCTTTCAAGATTCTTGTACTTAAGTTAGGGTCGTCAAAAGAAACCTCTGTCTCTGGAGGAACAAACAACTTGTCCAGTGAAATCTCCACCCGCGGCTCTTCGGAAACAGAAAACTGACTAATGGGTATTGGCTCAGTGGTTGAAAGAGTCGATTTTGGAGCAGAGAAAAGTGTCGGGCAAGTGACTTTGATGGGTAATTTTGGTTTGGGGAAAAAATTTAAATTTGGCGGCGGTCCTTTAAAGACCAAATATTGAAATCTTGGAAGCTGAGTTAGAACCATCACTCTCTCTTCCAACCAAACCGATGAGTAGTTCTTCTCCGTTGCTAGGCAAAGCCACAAAGGCAAGCAAAAAATCTGGGCCGAGGCCGATATTCTTGAGTTAAAACGCACCGGTTGGTACCCAGTAAGAGTAACACTAACATAGATAAATAAGCCAACTTGTTAAGGAAACGCTGTCGTATGGCCTGAAAAACACTAAACGGAGAGGTTTTAAACGTGTCATAAAACTGTAACTGTCTCATCTCTCTTAAACTCCAAATTCCAACCACTATTGTCTTCCTTCCACGGCCGATCAGCCTACGGTTTGGTGGATCTTTGGTTTGAGCTGACATCGGATTCCGTTAGCCACCAGCCATGGCTCCCCCGGCTCAGTCTCAACGGTCATCCTCACCGTCTCAACCTTCCGGGTAACTCTATCATTTCCCCTTACCCCAAGCCTTCAATTTTAACAGCAATTTTTACTCGGTGTTTGTTTTGTTCTCATTGGTTTAAATTCCTATTTAATTTTTGTTCTCTTTTGATGGACCTCTAATTAAACTTGCTAATTACTATGAACAGTAAAAGTGAAGTCTCCGATTTGAAACTACAGCTCCGGCAGCTGGCCGGCAGCCGAGCACCGGGCGTCGACGATTCGAAGCGAGAGCTATTCAAAAAAGTGATCTCCTATATGACGATCGGAATCGACGTGTCGTCTCTCTTCGGCGAGATGGTGATGTGCTCGGCCACATCCGACATCGTTTTAAAGAAAATGTGTTATCTCTACGTAGGTAATTACGCCAAAGTCAACCCTGATCTCGCTCTCTTGACCATCAATTTCCTCCAAAGGGATTGCCACGATGAAGATCCAATGATCCGAGGGCTTGCCTTGCGGAGCTTGTGCTCGTTACGTGTCGCAAATCTAGTGGAGTATTTGGTGGGGCCGTTAGGATCCGGATTGAAAGATAGTAATAGTTACGTGAGAATTGTGGCGGTTATTGGAGTTTTGAAGCTATATCATATCTCAGTTTCCACTTGTGTCGATGCGGATTTTCCTTCAATATTGAAGCATCTGATGCTCAATGACTCAGATACTCAAGTGAGAGCTAGTTAAAATGCTAGAATTGATCGTCAAAATATTTTTTTTGTATGTTGAATTAGCTCGTGGATTATTGAGTTATTTGTTTCATTAGGTAGTTGCAAATTGTTTGTCTGCTTTACAAGAGATTTGGAGCGCGGAAGCTAGCACTTCTGAAGAGGCATCGAGGGAAAGGGAAGCTTTGATTAGCAAGCCGGTTATATATTACCTATTGAATCGGTATGTTGTATAGTTAAAATCAAGAATTAAGGGGAAAATTGAGATGTTGTGGTGATTATGCTGTCATTTATCTGAGGTTCAATACTTAGTCGTGCTGTTCAATTAATAAAAATTTCTGTGATGTTATGTTAAATGAATGCTTTCCAACGTTTTTTGATGTGTAGGATCAAGGAATTTAGTGAATGGGCACAGTGCCTTGTGCTGGAGTTGGTAGCTAAATACATGCCGTTAGAGAGCGATGAGATTTTTGACATTATGAATCTCCTTGAGGATAGACTTCAGCATGCCAACGGGGCTGTTGTCTTAGCCACAATCAAAGTGTTTTTACAGTTGACTCTATCCTTGACTGATGTTCATCAGCAGGTGCCTATCAAACTTCTTTTATCTAACTATTTAATTCAATGTGTGGAATATTGTTAAATTTCTACTTTGCAAAAGCAGTTTGCTTGCATATCTGCAATCAGGGAGGTGCTTTTCAGTTAATTATGAGATTGTGGTTCATGCTTCTTTTGTCAGTCATCAATACCTTCCTTACTTTTATCTCTAACAGAGAAGTTATTTCTTCTTGTTATTTGGAAAAAAAAAATTGGGGCCGGTGTTTTTGACCCTGAATCATCCTGCATGACCTTGATGTTAAACCATACTTTGATTGTATTAGTTAGATTAATAGTACCCGCATATCACTTGGTTTTGTTTGTGGGCTCAGGAGTTTGCTAACACAATTCTTTTATGTTAAGGTTTATGAACGTATCAAAGCACCCTTGTTGACCCTTGTGAGTTCAGGAAGCCCAGAACAGTCTTATGCAGTTTTAAGTCATCTGCATATCTTGGTGATGCGGGCACCTTATATATTTTCCTCAGACTACAAACACTTCTATTGCCAGTATAATGAACCATATTATGTCAAAAGGTTGAAGCTTGAAATGTTGACTGCAGTGGCAAATGAGAGCAATACTTATGAAATTGGTAAGCAAATAGCCTCGCAGTTTGTTTGTGAGGGCCTCTCTGGAAAAAGATGACATCTGTAAATTGTCAATCTTCTTTCTTGTGTATTCGGATATGTAACCTTGTTGAGTCAATTTCAGTGACGGAATTATGTGAGTATGCTGCAAATGTTGATATTCCCATTGCCAGAGAGTCAATAAGAGCTGTTGGCAAAATAGCACTGCAGCAGTATGATGTGAATGCAATTGTTGATAGGCTTCTTCAATTTCTTGAAATGGAGAAAGACTATGTTACTGCTGAAGCTCTGGTAAATAAATATATTTCTGCCACTACTAGAAGTTTGGGATTTTAAATATATGCATAATTAACATACCTTACTGTCTTCCCACAAAAGCATGATTAGTTCACCATTGCCAGCTAGATTGATATAAGTTCTTTTGTGCAGGTACTTGTAAAAGATCTTCTTAGAAAATATCCTCAGTGGAGCCATGATTGCATTGCTGTGGTTGGGAACATAAGCAGCAAAAATGTACAGGAACCCAAGGCGAAGGCAGCTCTTATATGGATGTTGGGGGAATATTCTCAGGATATGCAGGATGCTCCTTATATTTTGGAGAGTTTAGTTGAAAATTGGGATGAGGAGCATTCTGCTGAGGTAAACAACCTGCTTGGATATTGTCCAATGATCACATGTTAAGCCATGTTCTGTTGTTTTGAACCATTTCTGATTATAGTTAATACTTCTTATATTTCGGAGTTGGTTGCTTTTGTGAGAAAAGAAAAGGTTGTTGAGCCATTTTATTCAACTGCCAGTTGTATCTATTACGGTATTCTTATACCCTTGTTGGTTCTCAGATGTTCTTATTCATGTCTTTCTAGTGGATATGTGGTGCAGTAAATGTGTTAATATGGTTTACATACTAGTATAGTATAGTTGCTTAGCAAATGTATAACATCTTAGGTACTCTGATTGTTTCTAATTATTCTATGTGTTTACTTAACACACATGTTCAACCACCAGCTGTTTCCTCTCATCTCATTCCACAACAGAAGGGCACTGCTATTTTGTTATTGTAGATTAAGTATTTGTAAAGTTTCCATTGGCAGTAGAATTAAAGCCTCTTTTTTATACTGAAATTTTGGAAATTGGATTCAACGATCTGCATCATGAATTACGTCATTTACTTGGATGATGGATGATGCCATTGGACAGGTTCGGTTACATCTTCTCACTGCAGTAATGAAGTGCTTTTTCAAAAGGCCACCTGAGACTCAAAATGCTTTGGGAGCTGCTTTGGCCGCAGGTATTGCTGATTTTCACCAGGTATGAGTTTGTCTTTTTGTCTTTCTTTTCCCTCTTACATCAATAATATCGTTTGAATTGTCAAGTTGTTTTCTGGAAACAATAAATTAAATCTTCAACTTGAATGCAGGATGTTCATGACAGAGCCTTATTCTACTATAGGATTTTACAATATAATGTATCTGTAGCAGAACATGTGGTAAACCCTCCAAAGCAAGCTGTTTCTGTTTTTGCTGATACTCAGAGCAGTGAAATTAAAGATCGGATATTTGATGAATTTAACAGTTTATCTGTTGTATACCAGAAGGTAACTACTAGCTTCTTCCAACTTTATGTTATAGGCCATTTTTGTGTACTTTAGACCGTTTAGAAAGCTCTTGTGGTGGGTTGTTAAAGCATCCAATTTGTGTATTCAAAGGAAAAAATTAAGGCAAAGACAAGGCATATGCAATAACCTAATTACATAGTTTGTAGTTTCAACCTTAATCAAAGTTGATGATGTGGATCTGGTTGTTGAAATCCATATCTATTACCATTGTTTATTCGTTCATAACTTACATGCTGGTGAAAACTGATTGGGGTTTCGCAATAAGTGATAGTACTTCCTGAAATAATAATAGTTCTTCAATAAGGCCTTTTTTTATTCTAAGCCTCATGGCAGAGGGAGTCTGCCTTGCTTCAAGGTGTGCCACAAAGCTTGCCAGGAAAGTGTTATTCTAACATAACAACCTAAAAAACTAGAATATAATATCACATGCAATCTCAACCAAATATATGTGGGACATTACATATTTAACACTCCCCTTGATGTGTAAGAAATTTGTTCTTGGGAACCACTAGACCAAAATGTATAAGCCATTAGGTGAGGGTCCAAAAATAAGTCTTATTTACTTATCTCCTCATCTACAAGCCACTTAGGCATGGAATTAAGGGGCAAAGAATTTTTCTTTCCCTTGGTGAAAGGTGCATTTTTAAACAAGGTGAAGTTTTACTTTTCAAAGTACTGGTATCTCTTAAGTTATCCTTACCTTTGTCAATTCCATTTCCTGCATAATTGTCAAAGGTAATAACCCATGGAAGAACCAATGAGGATACCTATGGAATGGACTTGCAACTTTAGTTTGTGTAACAGCTGTGACATAACTTGCTACAACTTTACTTTCTGTACTCTTGAGAGCTAAAAAATTGACTACTCATGAAATATAGGTTTTTTGCTCTAATCACTGTATTGTGCCTCTCAAAGCATTTTCTTAATTTAAAGCAAAGTTTCCTTTCTGCTATTAAACAGTGTAGTGTACTATATCCACTCTGCATCTGTTTTGTGTTTCTTTTCCTTTGTTTTAAGGAATCTAGGTGGTTCAGTTGTTGTACTTGAATCATAATAGAGTCAGGGTTAACTGATATTTGTAAATATCTGCAGCCATCTTACATGTTTACAGATAAGGAGCACAGGGGTCCTTTTGAGTTTTCAGATGAACTTGGAAATCTATCTATTGGTGGAGAAGCAGCAGATAATGTTGTTTCGGCTCAGAGAGTGGAGGCAAATGATAAGGATCTACTTTTAACTACTTCAGAGAAAGAGGAAACTAGAGGTTCGAGTAATAACGGTACTGATTATACTGCTCCTTATGATAGTTCGTCTACATCTGTCTTTGCCTTGCAAACACGGATGGAGTTGGAGATTTCAAATCCCACCTCAGCAGGCCATGCTCCACAAGCTAGCTTGGGAATTGATGATCTACTTGGTCTTGGTTTACCAGCAGCACCTGCTCCTTCGTCTCCTCAGTTGAAGCTTAGTTCAAAAGCTGTTCTAGATCCAAGCGCATTTCAGCAAAAGTGGCGCCAGTTACCAGTTGCTTTGTCACAGGTTTGCTTGTCAAATATAACAATATATAGTTTGATTTGTTTTCACTTGTTACGACCTCCTGTTGGTCATCCCTATCTCTTGCTTGCTCTCTCTTAGACATTAAAACCTTTTCTTGGCTGAATTTTAGCAAGGATAATGCAGTTGGATACTATCTTTATATTATTACCTGAATTTTATTTCTGGCTGATGGCCACTTATGCTACAACCTTATGTCTAGAAAGTGAACTATTTATGAAAGTATTACATCCTTAGCATCAAAACTATCCTCAGAGTTCGGGACAAAAACCAACCACCAGATGGCCCCTAGAATGGAAACCATGCCTGGTCCTCTATGTTGTTTTCAATACTTGGGGCAGAAACTTTGCTTACATATGCCACCTTTCTCAAAACTCGTCTTTTAATCGGTGCAGGAATGCTCAGTGAGCCCTCAAGGTGTTGCGGCATTTACATCTCCTCAAGCTCTCCTTCGGCACATGCAAAGCCACTCCATTCACTGCATTGCATCAGGTGGTCAATCCCCTAATTTCAAGTTCTTCTTCTTTGCACAAAAGGCGGAGGAGACATCGAATTATCTTGTGGAATGTGTAATCAACACATCATCGGCTAAAGCCCAAATAAAGATCAAAGCTGATGATCAAAGTACATCCTCGGCATTCTCAACTGTTTTCCAATCAGCCTTGTCCAGATTTGGTATTCCATGAGGACTTTAAACGCATTCTTCATATAATGGCTCGACGAGAAGATGTGGGTTGTTAATGTTATTGATTTCTTTTCTTTGAGGAAGAAATTGAAAGAGAAAATTGTTTTACCGAGAAAGAATTGATAAAAACACTTTTTTTGTAGGTGTAGATGTGTGCATGTGATTAACATCTTTTGTCCTTCTTGATTTCCATCCTAGTTCATTGTGTTATTCTGCACGACTAGATTACGAGTGAGTTGGCTTTCTAGCTAAACCTTAGCACAAAATTTTGCAAGTTTCTTCCTTTCAAAGGTTAATACATGCTTATATTTCAGAGATTAACAAGATCGCCTGTTATTTCCCTACTTTTTTTTCCTTGAATGATGGCTGGCGTTCTTTGTGTAGGACATGGCACAATATCAAAAGCAGACTTGTAGATATATAGAAAGACAAATTTCAGTTATTAATTAAATTGTTTGGATAATTTTAATTTAAGTTAAAATTTGAATATTGGATACTGATGAGATAAAAAGAATAATTATTATAAAAAAAAAAGAAAAAAATATGCAATATGGATGTAAGTGAATTTGTTTAAATGTATAAATAGTATTAATAATATAAAAAAAAGTTAAGAAATATATTTAAAAATAAGTTTTTGTTGGTAGAGTTAAAGAAAATAAAAATTATGTAAAAAAAAAAGAAATATAATAAATGTTGATGTTCTAGCTTTCAAAATCACTTATCCAACTCTCAAGAATTTTAATAATTTTAATTTTTAATTTTTTTCAAATGAGATAATTTTGAAATTCTCTTGACAGATGAATTTTTTATGAAAAAGAAATAAAAAAGAGAGAAAGAAAAGTTGTTTTTCTTCTAGTAATAATCAAATTATATGATAATTTTTGTTACATATTTTACATTTTAGTAAAATTTATTTACGAGGAAAAATATTAAAAATTTCATTTGACGATTTTATAAGGTAATTGGAGAGCTTTCTTGCATACTTAAGATAATGAATAATGCTTTTTTTTTTAGAGAAAAAAATAATATATAATTTAAAATTAAAAAAATGCTAAAATTGTAATAAGATATGAATCACTTTTAAGTAATAAAAACTTTACATGATTATTTGGTCCGTTAAATAGATGAAAATAAAACAAAATAACTAGTAAGTGACTATCCACGTCCCCGCTTTCGAGTGGGTAGGTGGTCCCACCTGTTAGAGACGAGTTCTCATTTCGTGGTCCGTGAATTAGTGTTATTTTAAAATTGCTTAGATTAGCTTAGACTTATCATAACTATTTTAAAATTGTTAGATTAGCTCAGGCTAGAGAGTGTTGAAATTTACTAAGAAACCAGCAAGTAGTACTAACCACTTCCTGTCTCTTTCTGTCTGAGTGGTTGGTTTCTAGTTTTTGTCAGTAAAAATATTACTTGGCTTTTTGTTTATGGATTCATGAATTGTGAAGAAAGAAAGAAGAATTCCAGCTATGGAATCCACCCAGATAGTTAATCAAGTGATTTGCATGTGGACTACCCAAAAGAACTTGTAAAGAATTCTTCCGGGGATAAGATTCAACAATGTTGTTAGCACCCTCATCGTCCCCATCTCCGGAAGGTTTGCCGTTCACCACTTCACCGCCTCCTCAACAGTCACCTCCGGTGGTGCAGCCACCTCTAGCAGCACCACTCGTTTCCCCACCATTTCCGCCAACAAATTCTGCATCTCCCGTTGTTTCTCCACCCTTGCTGACTCCGCCTTTGGCCCCTATATCAACCCCGAAAACTCCACCTCCATTTCTCCCTGTGGCATCTCCCCCACCTGCAGTCATTGCGGTTGCTCCTCCACAGCCTCCAACACCGCCAGTTGTTACACCTCCACCACCATCAGCTGCAGCTAATACCATTAGTCCAGTAGCTTCTCCACCGCATCCCCCACCACCAGCATTGGTCATTTCTTCCCCACCGCCCCCCCAAACTCCAGTTCAAACTCCTCAACCCCCTATATCCTTGCCATTAACTTCTCCACTTCCCTCTCCCACCCCTCCAACTCCACCATCTATTATTCTTCCACCTCCAGCAACAACAGCTCCCTCTCTGCCTCCACCAAGGCCACCTACTGATCCACCACCACCTGCAGGTTCTCATTCTGTTGGGGTTCCTGACGCTCTAGGATCGTCTCAGGCATTTCCGCTCCCTGCACCACCACCACCATTACCGTTAGCAGTTGGAAAAGGAGGATTGCCAACCACTCAGCAGGGGTCAGATTCTCCAATTGGGCTTATAGTTTCATGCATTGGTGTTGGAATTCTACTGTTTGTTGTGTTTGCACTCGTCTGCATTTGTTGCAAAAGTAGAAGGAGAAAACAGAAGCCTTTGGAGGACAGAAGAAAACAACAATGTTTGGTGACAAAAGGTGAGATTAATTGGTAAATAATTGTTGCAATCAAAACTACTTTCTCTAACTTTCTGATGGAATTTCAATGTTTGGTTGAGTTGTTAGATGACCTTTGTGCTGCTCCAATCCAACATGAACAAGAAAAAGTTGCCCCACCGCCAGGAGTCCATGTTATCACAGTGCCACCAACTGCCCTGCCTCAACCGCCTCTCACCAATGCTGAAGGTTCTGGCACTAACAATTCAGGGTCCTCAAATGGCATTTTCACTTATGATGAATTGTTCGTGGCCACCAATGGCTTTTCTGAGTCCAACCTCCTTGGACAAGGCGGGTTCGGTTACGTCCACAAAGGAGTACTGCCGAGTGGGCAAGAAGTTGCAGTTAAGCAATTAAAGGCTGGGAGTCATCAGGGGGAGCGTGAATTTCAGGCTGAGGTCGAGACGATTAGCCGAGTGCATCACAAACATCTTGTTTCCCTGGTTGGCTACTGCATTACTGGGGCTGAGAGGTTGCTTGTTTATGAGTTTGTTCCAAACAAAACCTTGGAATTCCACTTGCATGGTTAGTCATTTCCTTCTCTTCATTTGAAGAGTGATTTCTCAATAAGCTGTAGGTTTCCCTGTGGATAGTTAGAATTCTGTCTTTGGTGCCATGATGCCTATTTCTATGCACAACCATGTTACCAATTCAGCTTAAGATGTGGCACTAATCATCGAACGCAATTGGTTGTAGGAAATGGTCAGCCGGTTATAGCTTGGGAAAGCCGACTCAAAATTGCTATAGGGTCTGCAAAAGGAATAGCATACCTCCATGAGGACTGTGAGTTCGTTTCTTAACATTCTGTCTCTGAAAATTTTACTTGCGGCTCTTTTCCTGCATTAAGAATCAACAAATGGATGAACCTGATGAATTAAGGAAGAGCTATCATTAATGATTCAATGCTGGCATTCGTTTCACATATATAGTTCTCAAAATCACTACTTAGGACATCTTTTCAGAGTCTAGGTCTGACTAAAGTAGATTTTATCTACAGGTAGTCCGACAATCATTCATCGCGATATCAAGGCAGCTAATATTCTTCTCGATCCTCGATTTGAGGCAAAGGTAGGTCTCCAAATCTCTGTATTAGTTATCTAGTTTTACAGTGCAGGCTTGTCCTAACTTGTAGTATGAACTATAAAGTAATTTCAGGATACTTCTGTTATTACATATGTTTCTGATTGCTCAAAAGTAGGAGGTGTTCAGTAAGTTGTGTTGCTTTTCCTATAAGATCCAGTGCTTAACAATTAAGCACTGAAGTGAGGTTCCTTTCTTATTTGGATTTTTTGCTGTTGACTTGTGTACCTTGTTAATGGACTCTTTATGTCTTGCATTCAGGTTTCAGACTTTGGCCTTGCCAAG
The DNA here is from genome assembly GCF_053813885.1 of Theobroma cacao. Taxonomy (NCBI): domain Eukaryota; kingdom Viridiplantae; phylum Streptophyta; class Magnoliopsida; order Malvales; family Malvaceae; genus Theobroma; species Theobroma cacao. The sequence goes on from NC_142647.1 coordinate 2,027,152, forward strand.
ATTTTCTCCGATGCGAGTTCCTCCATCACTCATGTCTCCACAAGAGTGGTGGGAACTTTTGGGTTAGATCCGTTCTTTTTCTCACCCCTCCCCCTTTCCAATATAGGACGCATATTTGTTAATTTTCATTCGTATTGGAGGATACATTTGCTTTAACAGCAAACGGCTTGCAGATACCTTGCTCCAGAGTATGCATTGACTGGCAAATTAACAGATAAATCAGATGTATATTCCTATGGAGTCATGCTTTTAGAGCTTATAACTGGGCGTCGACCAATCATCAAGAAAGAATTCTCCATAAACGAGAGCCTCGTTGACTGGGTAAGTCCTCTTGCATTTTTTTCATATCAACTGATATTATCTACCACATGATGGAAAACCAAGTTAGTTTACTAAAATGGGTTCTGGATTATCTGATCTGCAAAGTGCTTGTCGTGGTTCCTCCACTATTAGACCAAGTTTCTGCCTTTGAAGCTTGGACCCAAATTGTCCCTTCTCAATTCCAGTTTTGCATTGTCAAGACTAAATAGTAGTTGCAGTGCTTTATGCTATGACTATGAGTAGTTGATTAACCGAGTTCTGTTACTATATTTTTGGGCATAGACGAGGCCCTTGCTAGGTCGTGCACTCGAAGACGATGATTTTGATGCTCTTGCTGATCCAAGGTTACAGGGCGCTTACAACAAGAGAGAGATGGCATGCATGGTCACTTGTGCTGCTGCTTGCATACGCCAGTCAGCATGGCTTAGACCTCGAATGAGCCAGGTATCTCCAGTCCCTTTTCTTTTTTCTGGTGGGGTAGTGGAATATAAACTTACATGCAATTAAGGAGATTCCAAGTTCACAGGGCTTTCATAGGTAGAAACGGTGCTTATTTATTTGCTCAAGTTAAAATAAAATTCGCACCAGCAGTTAAGAACAGAGAAAACACCCAGATTGTCTCAACTCAGTCGCAAAACCAATGCAGGTAGTTCGTGCTTTAGAAGGAGATCTTTCGCTCTCTTATCTTGATGTAGGAGGAAGGTCCTGGAACAGCTCAATGTACACGTCTTCAGAAACTCCGATTCAAAAAGCCCGACAATACGAGAACATGAAGAAAATTAATACATCAATGGGCAGTAAGAACTATGGTATCAGCGGAAACAGTGAAACCACCAGTGAATATGGCCTTAACCCATCTGGCTCAAGCAGCGAATCCCAAAGAGCAAACTGAGGAACAGATGACAAAACAGAAAGCAGAGAGAATTAGTGATAATCTATGCGCAAGCTTAACATCAAACTTGATTTAGTGCCGATAGTTTAACTGGTTGTTTACCTATTCATCCACCCTTTTTGGTCGTTTTCTTCTTTTAAATGTGGTATTTGTTCTTAAATTCAGTACAGGAATTTTAATTATTTATTTATTCATCCAGGAAAGTTGAGGTTGTGCAGTACGTTAAGCCTCCCAACCAGATTTCTGCTGCATATTTTCTACATAATCATAGTCTTACTCCATGCAGCAACAACGGATAGATAAAGTACTGAATAGTTTTGTCACATGCATTGTAGGCTAAAATGTAATTTGATCTATGACAATAAACACAGGAATGGAATTCACGATTGTATGAGACTGAGATCTAGCGTAATGGGGACGTCATGCTGCTAATTCAAGACTATAAAGTAGAAAGCAACAGTGCTGCAGGGGAGCCAGGCAAGAGAATCAACAGCCAAATATATCTCCCTAGCAAGGAGAATTATCAAAATCTTTTATCAGGTGGATTGAGAATAACAATGATAACTGACTTCCTTATATCCAGAGGGGGAAAAACAAAAACTGAGAGATAGTGAAAGTTCAACTATTGAAACCATAAACTTTTGCATTCTCCATAGTATTATCTTTTACCTACTATGTATTTGCATTATGATATTGGGTCCTTGGATGCATGAGCATTCAATTTTGATAATTCATCCACCCTGACCCCTTTTCTCCTTTGAAGGTAGCAAAGAATTCAGCCACTGCTTCCAAGGAGCATCCTCTTGTTGCTCAATCCATGACAAGAAACAGCTATCCAACAGGCAGAAGAAGTTTACATATAGTAGTTGGTACCTCACTGGTATATACCGAAAATTTGCAACTTGTACAATTGGCCATACACCCCCTTCAAGCATTAAGGCTGGGACAAAATCTCTCTTTACATTTTCCTTGACTTGAGGGAAACTCTTTCCAGCAGAAAATCCCATGTAAGTAAAAAACACAAGTAAATCCAATGGCCCAAAGATGAACCCATCAATTGCAACTTTAGTAGCCACAAAACGAAAAGAATTTGGTTGTAGACAAAGTCTTAACCTTATATATCGGTCCAAACCTTCATACCTACAAACATTACCAAAAAATTAGAGTTCCCAACAAAAGGTTTTCACATACATAAAAATGCACAAGGGAGTTAGGAATTGAATGTTATTTTATCTTAACCATGGAAGAATTCCTTGACCTCCCAGTTGGGAAGCCAATCCAAAAATAAGAAAAAATTAGGCCACCATGAACCATCTCTTGTTCCCAGAATAAAGCCCCTTACAGATTGTAAGTCTTTACCACATCACATCTTTTGATGCATGGAAGGAATCATATATTGCTAGCTCTAAGATATATGAGTAAGCAGTTAACAGTAGTTTTGATGTGAACTTAACATTCTTTAGCCAAATACATCCACAAAAGGCAGTGGATAATTACCAGTAATGGCCAACTGGTCCAACAAATCCAAACCCAAACAAGCTTGTTGTAGCCACTCTTTTCCAATTGATCTTTAATTCTTTATCCTCTTCCTGGTACAAAAAGGGAAATTTTCAGTCTACCAAAATAAATAAGCTGATTAACAGTAAAATACTCACAAAACTAAAGATGCTCAGAATATACATAAGTCAGAATGCATGTTTATATTACTGACATGTTTACAACAGCTAAATTATTTTAAAGAGGTGAACTTTGTGCAACAGGAACAATGGGGCTTGGATCAAAGGAAACTCTGCAACCATGCTCTTCCTTGCATTGCAGTTACCTGAATGTCATGACCTTCATCAAGTGGCGACTGATGCAAAACTGCACCCATTAAATTGAAGCTCCCATGTCAAAGATTCTTTCATGCATGTAACCAACAGACCAAAAAACTGAAAATTCCTCCTTTTCAAGGAATCATAATGCCAACCAAGTAAAATGAAATATATCAACTCACAATTCTTTCTTTTTTGTAAATTAGTTTTCTCTCTCAACCCCAGTAAATTTAGGTTCTAGTTTTCTCTTTAAAAGAAGGGCTGCAGTGTGTTCATCGTAACTTTTTACAAAACCGCAGACGAAATGCAAAAGGAACAAGTATCAACTGATAAACCTGAATTACAGAGCAACATGTTAAAACTATACTCCAAGAAACACTGATTACCCCCTTACTTCCAAGAAGAACCTACCAACCAAACTCATCAGGGGAGGAAAAACATGTGCAGCAACAAGGGCAGGAGAAATTGGAAATTGAAAGACTGCCCATTTTTCCAAACAGCACGAAAAAGAAGAGACATTGGGAAAAAAATAATCAGATATTAAAGTAGGAAAGGTGATGCTTCACCTGTAAATGACGGTGTTTCTTGGCAGTTGAATGAGTAATGGTTTGAGCAGCTACGTCTCCAAATCCCCAAATCAAGCCTGAGCTTATAACCTGTGTCTTCACCGGGTGGATTGCCAAGCAATTCTGGTACCATTTCCACAACCTCAACATTTCTTTCTTTTACTACAGAATAGACAGGACGATGAAGAAAAGAAGATTCTAGATGAAGAAATGGAATTTAAACAAAAAGGGACGAACATTCAGATGCATTATCATCATCCTCATCATAGTAGGGTAAAACTAAAAACCTCTGATCTGATATTTTTAATTACAGCACTTTCTTTTTTCTGGGTCATAATGAAATCAAAGAAAGAATTTTCTTTCTTCGAATTTCTCTTTCCAGGACAAAACCATTTTTCCGGGAAGTGTGTTTCAGACATACGATACAAGGAAAGAAACAAAAACATTTTCTTTTTTTCCTTTTGCAAGATGAGACGGTCCGAGGAACTGTAGACTGGGCCAGACTTCGTCAAATCTTTGCTTTCTTCCTTTTCTCGTCTATCTCTTGTTTTTGGGTTTTAACCTACCATGATCCAATCCAGCCCGGCCCTGTCAACCTGGACCTTTCTCTCAGATAAAAAAAAGAGATGCAATAAATTCTAAAAATAGTAATGGATAAAAAAAATTTAAGAGAAAAAATAGAGAAAGAAAGGGAAAGAAGAAGCAATATATCTCAAAAATTTCAGCCGCACTTTCTGTTTTTCTTATCTCCATATGTTTGTCACCAATGGGTTTTTTTTTTGTTTTTTAATATGTGGATAACATTTATTTTATTGCATTTCACGACACCTACTCCATGCACATCATAACTCCACCAATCAAAAACTTCTCTTTCTTTACTCTCTTACATTTTCTGGCAAGAACCCAAGATACAACTAGCCCCGTCAGGTACGTTTCACTCACGTAGTCTTTCACTCTGCCATTTTTCCATTGCTCATTATTCATCAGGGTGACTTTTTTCTTGCATAAATTAAGCTCCTTTCCATTATTATCAGAACTCCCTTAATGCCAAATTTTTGGGTTATTTCTTTTTTGTTGCTGTTTTGCTTTTTTTTTTTAAATGCTTTCCTTTTCGTGGTCTAGTGAAGCAGTAAATCTTATGTATCGTAGATGATTAGATGGATACTTGATCTGTGCATTGAATTTTAGTGCTTTTACTATATATTTGCCATTTTGTGGTGAATCCTTCTTTTTGTTTTCTTGATCAATAGGAAACAATGTGAAACACCCAGATGGGAATTTGGGAGTAGTTTGTGAAATTTGGTTGGTGATTCTCTTTAGTTGAAATCTTTGGTGGACTCCAAGAACAGGTCGTTTTTTATTTTGTTTCAGTTTTTGTTTTTCAGAAATGAAAAACGCTTAGGAAAGAAATCCGAATGATTGGTTCCAGTTCTAGAATCCAAATATGGTATTTATTGTCTTCTTTATAATTACTTTTGGCAAATTACTTTTCAGGAAAGTAATTTACGTGTTTTTCATGTTCTAATGACTGGGTATTCTTGTTGAAGGAAAAAAAAATCAAAGTAAAGCATTTAATCGGGGAAAAAGTGGGTTTCCATTTTCATAATCTGCTTTTACTAGTAGATAGTATAGCATTTCATTTATGCATGTAGGGAAATGCCATGCTTGTATTGATTGTATATCTGCTTTCCGGTGGGCCCACGTGGATGGAATTAACTTATTCTTCCTGATGTTAATGTGTTCTTCACCAAACTTTTCTACTGGAATTATGGTCTCTGCTTGAATTCTTGCACGTTGGCTCTTCTGCATTGAGGTTGATTGATTTACTACTTTTATCTGTTAACTTGCCGGTGTTAAGGTTTTAATGTGGTATGTTTTAAGTTCAGAAGCTTCCATGGATGATATGTAGAGCTGGATAAAAAATAGTAGTTCCACATTGCTGCCCTTATGGATCTCCAAAATCAATCTCATTGCTCCATCTGCACGACAAAAGAAAGTTGCCAAACTGTGCGCTCCCAGACAAAGCTAATGAATATTCTAATAGAAAGAGGAAAACCTCAGGAAGCTCAGTCTATTTTTGACAGTTTGGTTGAAGGAGGTCATAAACCATCTTTGGTAACTTACACAACTCTCTTGGCTGCCTTGACCATCCAGAAGCACTTCAGTTCCATACATTCTATAATCTCTCAAGTGGAAAAAAATGGAATGAAGCCTGACTCAATTTTTTTCAATGCTGTTATAAATGCTTTCTCTGAATCTGGAAACATTGAAAAAGCCATGGAAACTTTCTGGAAGATGAGGGAGAATGGATTGAAACCAACTACTAGCACTTATAATACATTAATCAAAGGGTATGGCATTGCTGGTAAGCCTGAAGAATCTCTTAAGCTGGTAGACCTGATGTCCCAACAGGGGAATGTCAAACCCAATCTCAGGACCTATAATGTACTTGTTAGAGCATGGTGCAAAAAGAAGAACATGACAGAAGCTTGGAATGTGGTTAATAAGATGATAGCCTCTGGCATGCAACCTGATGCTGTTACTTACAATACCATAGCAACTGCTTATTCACAGAATAATGAGACTGATAGAGCTGAAGGAATGATTTTAGAGATGCAGAAAAATGGTGTGCAGCCTAATGAGCGAACTTGCGGCATCATTATTAGTGGATATCGTAAAGAAGGTAGGATAAAGGATGCCTTGAGATTTGTGTATAGGATGAAGGAACTCAGATTACATCCTAATCTTGTGATTTTTAACTCACTGATCAAAGGTTTTGTTGACATCATGGACAGAGATGGGGTTGATGAGGTGAGTTAGACCAATGATTATACTTATTTCCAATTCCTTTCATCTAAGCAAACATTTAGAGCAATACAAGATTTTTATAATTCCTACAGCTTTTGAGCTGTGGTTCTGCTTGTTTTGGTTTCTAAGTCTTCATTTTCTTCTTCTTCTTCTTTAAATATATGTGCTTGTCTGCTGAATATTTCCATCTGGAAAAGAACATAAACTCATGTTAAGCTTTGATCTGCAGGTACTTACTCTGATGGAAGAATTTAGGGTCAAACCTGATGTTATAACCTTTAGCACTATTATGAATGCATGGAGTTCAGCAGGTTTCATGGGTAAGTGCAGGGAAATCTTTGATGACATGGTGAAAGCAGGTATACAGCCTGACATTCATGCCTATAGTATTCTTGCTAAAGGTTATGTGCGAGCACAAGAACCAGAGAAAGCTGAAGAACTCCTAACAATCATGATTAAAACAGGATCCCGCCCAAATGTTGTAATCCTTACAACTGTTATTAGTGGGTGGTGCAGTACTGGAAGAATGGATTCTGCAATCAAGATTTTTGATCAAATGTGTGAATCTGGAATTTCTCCCAATTTGAAGACCTTTGAGACACTAGTTTGGGGATATAGTGAAGCCAAGCAGCCATGGAAAGCCGAAGAAATTCTCCAAATAATGAAAGAATTTGAGGTTGAGCCTGAGAAATCCACTATCTTCCTCATTGCTGAAGCTTGGCGTGCCATTGGTTTGACAAAAGAGGCAAATAGAATACTTTGGACCTTTAAAAGTAAGGAACAGAAAATGGAGACAAAAGAAGACATACCAATTGAAAGCTTAGAGAAATTATATCACAAGCAAACTATGGCTGCCTCAAATTCCAATGTTTTACAGATACCAAGTGTAGTTGCAGGTGATCAAAAGGGGTCAGCTGTGTCTCTTAGAAAAGGTCGCATGGTACTGAGAGATGCTGATTTTCCATTGGATTGCTCATGGCTTGCTACAAAATCAATGTACCTTCCACTAGGTTGTAAATTTGGAGCAAGGTATCCAATTGTCTGCCGGAAGCAATGTCAGGGGCAGCTTGGAATGTATGGTCAGCTTACACATTCATGTACAGTGGTTTTCCTTAACTGAGGAAATCAAGTTTATGAGCTTTTGGTGTAATTAGGGTCACTTCATGTCCAAAGAAACAGAAATACTTATCAAAATACTTACTATAGATAGCACAGAGCTCTTCCACAATGATGAACTACTTTATTCTTTTTGGCTTGCTGGAAATGCAAGTTACTATTGTTCTTTGTATCTGTTCACAATCTCTTTATTATATATTCTTGTAAACAAATATGCTATATAGAAAAACATAGGAAAATTACAAAATTCTCTCACATAGCTTGTGCAAAATCTTACTGGAAATGCTAATTGCTTTATTATTCTCAGAATATAGCAATAATTATGGAAGCTATTCAAAATTCATCGAATCATTAAATTTTACAACAACAACCTGTTTATAATTGAATTATTTACATGCATAAAGCAATTGTGCTACAATTCCGTTCCTCAACAATTTAATCCACCATCCGAGCTCTTCATTGCATTAGACCTCCATCATCATTTAATCAGCAACTCAATTCTTAAGAACTTCTGCCTCTCTTTCTATGCAAATTTGATATTTCTTTATCAGGAGGTTGAGAAGGAATTTTGCTGAGAAGCCATACTAGAAGAACACCAATAAGAGCACCAGAGAGATGTGCAATGTGATTGACACTTTGCAAGGAATAGGAAGAGCCAGACAGGCCAGTTGAAGCTTGGGCTGCTTCCATCACCTGTCAAAGCCAAGAACATAACATTGAGGAGGTTAACCCTTGGGTTCAACACAGTCTTTCAGGATCATGGAAAACTGATGATAACCCTTTAAAATTTCTCACCTTCTCTATAACAAATTGGCCCAATATAAGCACTTCAAGGATCTTTCTCCAGTCCCAAGACATCTAGAACAAGAAAGAGTGGGTTAAAGAAGTTTGTCCCCAGTGTCTGACAGTTTATTATTACTTATAAAAATAAAACTAAAAAAAGGGAAAAGAGAGAAAGGGGGATTTAGTTACATTCTTCATATACGTCTGGAGAATTCAGCATACCTTTACAAAGACACTGATTGCAAATAACCCGAAAACGGCACCAGAAGCACCAACAGAAACTGCATTTCTTGGTAGAACCAGCCATGAAACAATGTTTGCTCCAGCACCTGTGAAAATGTAAGAAATCCACAATGCAAAATTCCCTTCCTCTTCTTCAACGAGCTTCCCTGTTTTACAAATAAGGATAACATCAAACTCCTAAAATCAACTAATTCAAATGTCTACAAGTTACAACATTCTCAAATCAAAGAGAAGAGCAAATTGCTTACCAAAAATGTACAAGAAGAAAAGGTTGCTAGAAAGATGCTTCCTGAAAAAGACCATAAGCAAAATAATGAACATCTAAGGAAAAAATAAGACAAACTCGCAGAATGACTGCAATTCTTTATCAAGAAAAACAAGCTTTTTCTACTTGGTTTTCTATTGTATTGATATTTGATGCTATGCAATCCAGTAGTATTAGAGAGCTTACCAGTTAGCATGACAGAACGTCGATGTCAAAAATTGGTACCAAGCAGGCCATTTGTGGTACAAGTATAGTGACTGAATGCCCTGAACCTATTGAAAGAAAGAAACAAAAAATGAGAAGGAAAGTTTGGAGTCAGCATGACAGTTCCAGCTATATAAAACAAGAAGACTAACAATGGAACCTATGGAAAACTTTATTTTTCCTTGGCCGATATATAGCTCACATAAATTAACTTTTTCGGGTTATCGTTTATATTAAGAAAAATGCCCATCAATAACAAAGAAAGACTAACCCAAAATACATAAATACCTGAAACAAGTGATCAGCCACGTATATTCCTAGATTAAGAAGTATGATCCAAAATACTCCATTAACCCGCTTCTCTGGTTTTCGTCTATCCCCTGACTTTCCGAGTTCTAGCTCCGAAACAATATCTAAATAAGTAAAACATTAGACTGATTAAATTGTTCCCTTCTCTAGACACAAAGATTTATCAACATTCGCACATAAACTGCTCGGCAAAATTCCGAACAGACACAAGATTGTTCGAAAGGCAGCAGGCAAATGATTCTCCTTACTAAAAAAAAAGATCCAAAATTACTGAAAAGTACAAGTATGGATTTCATATAACTAGATTCTAAGAAGTAAAAATAACCTGAGCCGTTCATCTTGCATACCAAGCGAGGTCGAACGGTGGGCAGAGACTGAAGAAGAGGAAACTTGACGGGTTCAGTGAGTCTCGTAGAACCGGGAAAACGACGAATTGTGGAAAGTTTTGGGAGAAGACTACAAGGGGAATAAGAAAAAGAAGCTAAAGGCATGAATTTGCATGGATATGGCTTCAGTGTCAAGGCCTGTTGCAGCTGAAACTGCCCCATTTCTTTGGAAACAACGGTCATTGGAGGATACTCAAAAAACCCCCGGGAACTTAAAGAAGGTTTGTTGGAGTTGAAACAGGCCGAACGGGCTTCTCAGGTTTGCTCTGGACCTTACTTCCAGAGCAATGTTTAATCTGTCCAGAAAGGATCAGGACCAGGCCCAAAGAATAGGATCATCACTTTTCTTCAAGTGGCCAGTAAACAGTTCGGAGAAGAGAGACGAAGCAGTCCCATGGCTGGGTTTCCTCTTCCGGAAAGTTTTCACTCTATTTCTTTGCGTCAAATGGAAAGTTTTCATTACGACCGTGAGCCCTGCACCATGTTCCTTGTCCCCTTTAATCTGGCAAAGTGAAGGGAAGACAGAAAATTCATCATTGCCATCACCAACAATGCATTCGTTTCAAAATATTGAAATCCACCATGAGTCCTCTACTTACAGTACTAAATTGGCCCGTTCCCTTTTTAAAAAAATTTTTTTAATAAATTTATGTTCGACACATTATTCATGTATAATATTTATACATTATTACTTACAGTGGTAGAGTCAACTAATTTTTGTTGAAAGATCAAAAGATGGAGAGAAATAAAAACTAAAAATTGTTGAATTTAACGAACAATCAAAAGGTTCATAATAGATAATTTTATATAACATGTAAATAAAAAAAATAAAAAAAAAATTATAATAGTTTTTTATGAAAGTTGTGTTCGATAATGTTTCAGATATTCAAATTCATCAATTATTGATTCTATACTGAAAAGGTTAGTAATGTCTTTTTGTAATATAAACTATTAAATTATTTACAAGAAACTCATTATCCATTTAGTTCCAAAGTTTCTTTTCACAATTTTTATTAGGCTTGATGGCTTAACTATAGAAGAATATTTTAGATGATTTGCATATTTTCTTTTAAAGAATTTGTCAATTATTTTTAACTTACTCATACTTTAATCAAACCTAAAAAAAATTAATACAGTCAACATCTAATATTCTTATTTTATTTATATTTAAACTTAAAATACTAAATATTAAATTATAATGTATAAATATATAAAAACGATATATAAGACTTCACATAATGATTAAATATATAAATAGTTAAATAATATAAAAAAAAAAATTTACATCCTCTCAATTCCACACAATACTTATGCGCGGTCATTGTCTAGGCTTATAAATTTCTTTCAAAGAGTGAAATGTGTTTTAATTGTGAGTTATATAAAAAAAATGTAAAGTAAAAATAAAAGATAAAGTAGAAAAGAAAGAGAAAAAAAAAGAGTGAAAGAGGTGTGAAGAAACTTAATTAAAATATAAGGTAAAGTTGAGTAGAGTTTGTGAAATTATTTTATTTTATTTTATTTTATTTATATAAATTATTAAAAAATTATTTTGTGAGTATAAAAATATATAATGCATATAAAATTTCAAAAATTTTAAAGGGACCACAACCCCATAAATATACTATTTTTCAGAACAATTAAAAATATATATATTAAGTAAAAAATTTCTTTTTTTGGGGGGGGGGGGGGGGGCGCGCCTTGACCCTCCACCCCTGAGTACTTAATCATACAAATCTTATCTTATAAATATATATATTTTAAAAATAAATCTTTATAAAATTATGAATATTTATTTCTGCAGTCTAAACTTACTTCCTTTTCCTGTACCTGCCTAAAATGTTAATATAAAAAAATCAAGTCCTAAAATGATAGAATGAACTGATTAAAGGGGCCAACGCTTATGAAAATCCGGCCGAGCAGACCTGTTGAATTGCTTTGGTAAAACTGGAGCCAATGGGGCAAGTAATCATGTCAAATTAATCATAAAAAGTTACTAAGGCATAAGGGGACCATTCACACTGTTCTGAACAAAAGGGTATCTTTGCTTTTTGGCAAAGGGGCAGAAAGACAAACATGAAATTGAAACGCCAAATGTCTGTCCGAGGATGGAGTTAATCAAATAGCAGCTTTGACGAGGACAATATTGTTCATATTCTATAATTGTGAAACTGAATGGAAAACCCCCCACGTAATAGGTTTAAATCAGAAGAGAAATCATTTAGGACAGGAAACTAGTTGTCGAAATTAAATGTATTGGCCCTTTACAATTTTAACCTCATTGTACATGAACATGTCCACGAGCACTATTAAATTAAATCCTGGCACTGGCAGAATCATATGTTTAGTTAGTTAGTAATTACTTAATTAATTATCATCATCATGACTAGTGAGCTATTTTGCACATGTAAGTACAGTGAGAAAAAATTAATTATGTTAATGAACTATTAAGATTTGTTAATTAGTTTCTTGGATCTTGATCATGGATCATATATATATGTATATGTCAGATTTGATCATTGCAAAGATACTTAATTTCTACATAACAGATCAGAAAGAAAGGAAGAGAAAACAAATTAAAACCCAGAAAAATTTTCAACCCCTTATCATAAAGGTAAGATTCTTTTAGATTCTTTTAGATTCTTTTATCATAAACCCTTCAGCATAAAGGAAATAGCCAACATGCCCTTGACAATGCTGGAAGACTAGTCAATACTCCTATGCCGTACATGTCATAAATTTTCTGAATTTCTCATATGTTAAATGCGTGCCGAATTTGAACACTGGCCTCAGCTCGATCTCGTCCAAGTGATATAAGATAATGGTTTCCAGGCCATGTGGAATGAAAGCGAGTGCTGAATCAATCCAAGGAAAAAAACAAAGTCCCACGGCTTGGTTTGTTTGTTAGCGTTTGTGCGGTTGCCTGAACCAGGACGGCAAGAATTTGAAAAGAATCTTATAATGTTACGCGAGGAAATTTGGCTACTGATTGCAAATATAGCTACGGACGTGATGAAAAGCAAAGCCTCTGGTCAATTATCACCATTCAAGCTAATCCAGGTTTGTAGTGTTCTCGGGGTCTGATAAGTAAACTCCTTTTTTCATCATGTGGAGTTTGACTTCTTTGGTGACCCTATCCCTATTACGCCAACCCTGCACTTGTTTTCACACTTCACACCGTCCATTTCCGTCCTTGGCCTTTGCAGGCAATGCCAATAAAAAACCAAACGTGGACCATGAATGTGAAGCCCATTTTCATTGCTGAATTATTGGTAATTAAGCAAGTATTTTTCCTTTTGTCAATTAACGCCATAATCACCATCAGTTGCCATGCCATGCCATGTCAGGGTAATGATTACTTACTAGTAGGATACTCTAGTTTTGGGTCACAGAGGGAGTTTCTTTTCCTTTAATTTCTTTGTTTGAGATCAGCAGCAAAGTCTGGGTTTTGCTTATACATACATACATACAATCGAGCTCTGCTTCGTTGGCCTAGCTCAAAAGCAAAAGTTATATTACACATGCTAAATTCCTGTCTCGAGAACGCTATAATTTAAAGCATGCAAAGCAATCATTCTTGTACCTGCCATTTCTACATTCGACAATTATAACGCGTCTTGTCTCTCAGTTTTCATTGTTTTCGGCATCGCAAGTGGTTATGTGGGGATTTTCTCCGTTTTAATTCGGGCCCTAGCTTTGCCTCATCTTTCCCAGTCGAAAGAAAAGAGACGGGACCGGTATCGTACATGTGATGTGATTCAGTGTTATCATCCCTCCTGTAGACACATAAATCATAAATTAAAAATAAATATAAATAAAATAAAATACAAAAAATAATAAAAAATAAAAAAAAAAATCAAAAAAAATCGGGATGGCTGGGCGTACGTCCCATCCCCCACCCACTACGCGGGATGGGGGGTTCTGGCCACCAACCCCAGGGGTGCCAGAACCCCCCCCTCACCGGGTTGTCCAAAAATTTGGACAACCCGGCTCTTTAAAACCCTGCAAAAAGCAAAAAACAGAGTTAGCCACAAACAATCAAAGAACAAAAAACAACACAAAGAAAAACAAGGAGAAAAGGGTGAGATCCGGGAGAAAAGGGAGAGACCGACGGGAGGCTCAGATCTGAGCGAAGAGAGAAAGAAAACCGAGAGAAGAAGAGAGATCCGCCGGGAGAGAGAGAAGAGAGAAAGAAAACCGAGAAAAGAAGACGCCGGCGCCGGAAGAGAGAAGAGATTTCTAGAGAGAAGGGAGAGGGCGCCGCGGCTAGAGAGAGAAAGCGAGGAGTGAAACTGAAGAGAGAAAGAGAGAAAAGGGGATTAAATACCTAGGGTTCGTGGGCAAAACGGCGTCGTTTCAGAGAGGCAAGCAGAAGCTGGAAGGACCGGGCGAAACGGCGTCGTTTTGAGCGGCTTCGCAGGCATCAAAACGGTGCGTTTTGGACTTCTCCTTGCGGGCTTCCAGAAACAGGCCGGGTGCTGGATTTGGGCTCCCACGGGCCGCCGGGTTGGGCCGATTGCAGCCCAACAAGGTATAACTTCTTTTTTACTTGGGTCTAGCCCATTTTAATGCATTTATCATTTTTTAGGAACAAATATTTATATTTAATATTAAAAAATAAAAATAAAATAAAATAAATAATAATAATAATAATTCAATATACATATATATATTATATTATATTTTAGATAAAAAAAATGGAAAAATAAAAAAATAAAAATATATAAAATAAAAAATAATGATGATAATAAAAAAGAAAATAAATAAATAAATGTAATAAATAATATAATAAATATTTGAGTATTACCACCAAAAAGGGGCAAAGAGTTGCCTCTTTCGGGTGGATGTTTTTCGGGTACGAAGTTCGAGGCGGATTTTCACCGAAGCGTCGGGATAAATCCGAACTCTAAACTCCAAAACTCATTAAGTCAAATAGTCATTATTAGAAAATATTATATGTAGAAAGATTTCGTTAATTTAAATAAATATTACTAAATAAAGTTAATCCAATCGTTTAAAAATTAATTAATTATCTATTAGATAAGCTTTGTAATCAAGTAAAAAATTGACCAACAACAAACATGGATTTTAAATAACCAAAAAATAAAGTATAAAAAAAATAAATAATAAATAATAAATAATAAATAAATAACCAAAATTTTTTAAACAATTAATAAACGCGTGCACATAGATACCATCATTTTATACTGTCATCGCACGCCACCCTTACTTTGCATATGGCGCGGGAATCCCGATGATGGGATTTCCCCGAGGAGCTCGTAGAGACGAGTTCTTCCGGGGATATCTCTAGGTGAGGAGAATTTCGAGACTTCACCAAAGCGTTGGGATAGTCTTCGAATAATTTTCCAATAAAAGATTACCGACTCCATCATTTAAAATAAACAAGTCACGACATCATTCTACGCTTGCATCATATGCATACGTAAGACCAGGTGAATAACTCAGTCTGACAATTCAATAAAAAATTTTAATGAAATAGGGATTAAACTAAGAAAAGGCTATATTAAGATAACTTAAGATTGAATGGTACCGTTCGTAGAACGGGCGTCACGGAGGTGCTAACCCTTCTCCGTGCGTAACCGCATTCCCGAACCCATCTCTAAAACGTGGACCAGTTCTCGTTCTTTCGACGGACCTAAAATTAATTTAGGACTTCGTCGATTAAGAATCGGGTTAATAGGTGACCAATCACACCTAGATAAAAAAGATTGGTGGCGACTCCCACACCCTGCGATTTTAATTTTCGCCCCGCGTCTGGCGGACGGGTTCCCGGACCCACACGTCACGACACCTCCGTGATCAAGATAACGCTCTTAATAACTAGAGCCACAAAGTTTTATATTGAAGAAAATTTTGAATGAAGAATAAAAGAGAATGTCATATTTTTTATAAATTTTACATCGATTATATATGAAAGTGATATTGAGAATGAAAAGATTTACACCACTTTCAATCTATGAGATAATGTAAATTCAACAGATCAAAATAGATAATATCTCACGAGGGTTGGTATGAACCGTAACAATTGATATCAGAGTAAATTATGAGTACTATAAATGTGCTATTAAGAATAGTAAACCCTTGTTGAAATGAGAAAAATATCACAGTCTTCACGTAGAGGACAATAGACCCTTATTGAAGTGAAAAAAATATCACGATCCTTGAGTGGAGGACAATGAACCCTTACTGAAGTAGGAAGATGTCACGGTTCTTATGTAGACGTGAATCTTACATCGTCCAAATAATGCTTCCAACAAGTAGAGCTACAAAGTCTCACATGTAAAGTAAGGGAAGAGGATGTTATGGTCTTAGAGAGAGGATTCACATCACCTTCAACTTGTAAGAGGTCAAAATGAACAATTCTTCACAAGAGCTGGTGTGGACTGTGACACTCAGCCTCACTCATTTCTTTTTTTCATCTTTTCCACTAAAACTCTAAGCATTAATATGAATTTAAACAATTTGTTTATTTTAACTTTTTCTGCTATTAAACTAGTTTTCTTGAAACTGTAATTTTCACCATGTTAATTTCAATTAAAACTCTAACCATTAATATGAATTTAGACAGTTTGTTTACTTTAACTTTTTCTACTATTAAACTGACTTTCTTGAAATTATAATTTTCACCATGTTAAGTGAAATCTTTTACAGATGATTTAAATATACGACAAGCACAAAGTGATTTTACCGTTACCATCCATCGACATTCAACTTTTTGTTGTTCCAATTCGTGAAAAAAAAAAGACTTTTTTTTTCAAACTTAAATTTCCCATCCATGTTATTATTGACTCCCAAGAATCAATTATCTTCGTTAATAACAAAAGGATTTCAAAGTTATTGATTGGTAGTGACTTTTCCAGGTCGTTCCTATCTCACAAATCATGAGAATGTCCTTTTACTTTTACATTGTTAATTTGACTTAGTTCAAGACAAAAAAAAGATACCAATTACAACTCATCTAGAACTCTTGGTGATCCAAATTTTATTAAGAGTTTGTTTGGTCTGATTTTTTTTTTTAACTTAAAAGTTGTTATGAAGTTCGTATGGAAAATAATAATTTTTAAAATTAAGTTAAAGTTGTTTGGTAAATTTCTTTTTATAAATTTTTTTTAATAAGTTATAATTTTTATTAAAATTATCATAGAATATATTTTTTTTAAGAAGATAATATTGTAATTATTTTTAATAAATGAAGATATTTTTAAAATAAAAATAAAAATTCTCTTATATTTTTTAAAAAATATAAAAAAAAACTCATCTATTGAGTTTTTTTTTTAATTTAATTTTAAAAAAATTACTTTTTTTTAAGAACTTATAAAAAGATAATGTTTGATTTAATTTTTACTTTTAAAAAATAAATAAACTAAAAAAAATTAAACCAAATATGCACTAAAACATACAGAGTAACAAAGAGTTTATAATAAGGACAATTGCTCCCAACCCAAACGAAGCTGTCCCTATCACTCTCAGAATTCACGGGGATGTTTCCCACCGTCAGTTCGAGCATATGGCTTCGATTAATTGAAACTGCCGTACATACAGCACTGTGCTAATCATTGATAATTTATTAAATTATATTTTCTTAATTTTAATGAAATTGAGTTACGATCATATTATAATCTCAAAATCTGACCTGTTATACTAATTGAGACTTTAACTCTATATATCCGCTGGTACGGCCTGCTCTTGATACTCCCAAAGTATCCCTCTTTTGGTCTGCTGCGTGACAGGTGCATGTACACTTTGATTATTAACATACCTAAATTCATTAAGATTAATTAACTTTTTAGTTTCGTCTTGAATTGGATTTTAGGTGGAAGTCATCATCATCATTTTCGTTTAAATAATTTGGAGACAATTTCACGTGATCTAACATGCAAAAGGGGAAAGTGGATCGCAATGAACGGTAGATTCGAATTTATTCAAGGGATGGTACAAATAAATTAGATTTTTTTTGTTAAAAGATTTGATATTTCATGATCTATTGAGACTTTGAGTACCTCATGTGATAAGAAAATAATAAAAATTCTAAAAACAAAAAAAACAAAATAAATTAGATTATTTTCCATATTATTATATAGCACGTGGACTATTCAATGGATTTTAGTATTTGTTTATAATTTGGGAAAGAGGTTGAGATTTCATGTGTGGATTCAAAGCAATAAATCATTCTATTTTATTCTGTTTTAATCTTGACTCTTATAAATATGTTTTTGTCTGCATTAATGCAATTATTTGTTTGAAAATGACTTAAAAGGTATTAAGCTGCAGCCTGCAGTTATGAATCATTGACTCTTGTTCTCTAAACTTCAAAATTTACGGCTAAACTCTCACATTGAAAAAAAAAAAAAACAAGGAGAATCATATATGAATAATTGAGCCCAAAAAATAGAGAATCATATATGAATACTTGTATTAGGATGTAATATAATATTAAGATTGAACAATATTCATTATCAATTTTTTTATTATATTAAGAAATTAAATGATAATTCGATTGTATAGGTATAATGATTTAAAAAGTCTTTGAATTTTTTTTTAAAAATTTAAATAATTTTTTATTCTTTTATAAGTTCAATTAATTTTTTATATTTTTATTTTGAATTAAGTAAATTCTTATAACTAATTGTTGACTAACTGATATTAATTATAATATCACTTGCTATGTTATGCACATGTGATGTTGATGTGAAAAGTAAAAAATATTACGTGATTATATCATTTTACTACATCAACATGTAATGTTATCATCATTATGGTATGTCAGTATGTCATGTCAACATCATGTAATATAAAATGACAAATGATAATATTTTGACTATTGATAATTAGATTATTATTATTATTATAATCATAAGAACTTATTTAATTTTAAATAAAAATATAAAAAATTAATTGAATATAATAAAAAATAAAATTTTGTTAAAAATTTTTAAAAAATTAAAATATATATTAAAATATTTTAATTAATTATATTAACAATTAATAAAATTCAGTATCTCATATATCTCACGGAATTAAAACTAGTTTACAAATGGAAATAGAGGCAGCAGCCACAGAAAAGACGAAAGAATTATACTGAGAGGAGAGGATAAGCAAGCCTACGTATATTCTCAAAAATTCCTCACCACAAAATGATCATTTAGCTTGGGAAGGATAAAACCAAGCAACCTTGGTATAACTTGTGACTCATGTCACGGTCAGACTCAGCCCCAATGTTACCGGTTGGGATGGTGAAAGAAAAAGGAGGGAGAGGCGGCCTTTGTAATGTCTTGTCAAGTTTCAACTCGCAAGCCAATATTATTGTCCTTTGTTAGAACAAACGGCATCATTACTCGGGAGTCGGGACCTCGACAATGTAAATAGAATAAATTTTAAAAATAATTATTGTTCAATTTTGTTTCGACAATTTATAAATCATAAATCACTTTTTATTTATTTTTATTCAAATAAACGAGAGTCATATGCATTACTATTTCAATTTGTCCCCATAGCGTAATAATTTCGCTGGAAAAACAGCATCCTAACCTGTCAGCATGAAAATGTGAAAAAAAAAAAAGCGAAGGGGTGGTCCCCAAAGTTTGAAACTTTGAATCATAGTGAATCTTTGAAGTCATCATTGGACTAATATATCATAGGCATATTTTTTTCTTCTTCTCTTACTTAGAGTATTTTTCTAATCTAAGTAAGCAAGTGGCCTTCCAAGCAAAATTTGATGATATAAATCATGCACCAAAAAGGAAAAATTAATAAAATATTTAATAATTAAACTTAATTATATTGAATGGTATTAGAAATTATAAGATATTGTATGTAAATTTTTTTTTCCTTTTAATCCCAATTTTAGAGACCAGTATATTTTGTGATGGAATTAAAAGGTTTGAGTACATAAACAAATAATTTTAAAATCTTTACCGTGTTAAAGTTCAATCCTAGATAGGCAACTGTAAAATATCTATAACTCATGAGAAAAATGTGACGATTTTTTTTTTGAAAATAAATGTGAGTATACCTATTACCTACTTAAGTTTTTTAATGGTAGGTGACACTTCAATTCAACATTAAATTAATAATATAAGACACGGCTTATAATAATATAATGACAACTATATATGTCACATCAAAATAATTGCAAAATCGAAATTTATATTTATCAATACATTATGATTTGATCGTATATGGGAAAGTTTAAAAATATTTTAAAACAAATATTTATATTTTAAAATTTATTTGTTAACCAGAGGATAATATTTAATTTATTAATAATATATATAAATTTGATAAAATGACGTGTGTAAAATTTATTTATATGAAATTAAAATGATATAAAATAAAATAATTTTGGGAGAGTAAAATGGAAGTCTGACTGGCTGAGGACGTGGAGGTCCACCCGAATAGAGGCAAGCAGTCAACCACCCATCCACAAATTAACTGCGTCCGAACAAAAAAAGAATTAATTAATGGTAAACGTGCCCAGCCGAGCTCAGCCTGAGGATCTCCTATTTTTTTTCTCTCTTCTATTACTTGATTACATAAAATCTCACCGTCTTCTTCTCACTCATTCCCAGAGAGAAGACAGAGACGTGAGCCAAAGGTTCCTTCTTTTCTTGTTGTTGATCTTGCGTGCAAGCTTTTTCCAAGCATTTCGCCAATCTCAAATCCCAAAGTTCTTTTCTTTTTTAAATGATTAAACGATTTTTTTAGATTCCCAAGCTGATATTGTTTTCTTGGAAATATTTTCCTCCCTGGGTTCTTGCAAGCCAAACGCCTTGACGTTGTGCTTTACAGGCTGACGGTTTGGAGAGAGAATTTTTAAACGTATAAAAAAGGGTGAGACTTTTTGAGTCGGAAAAAGTGTCGAAGTTCAAGAAAATTCGTTCAAAAAGAAGTTGAAGAAAGAGACAGAGAAGAAAAGAGAAAGGTGCTCGAATTGTTTGAAATCAAGATGGCGCGATTTGGAGTGAAACGGAGTGTTTTGAAATCGATAATGTTGAATTTGCTCAACTTTGCTTTAGCTTTCATGTTAGTTTCAGCTGAGAGAAGCTTGAAGAATGGAGACTCAGCCAAGGACTCTGAAACAAATTTTTTCCTCAAAGCTATTAATTTCTTGTGGCGATCTGATGAATCGGGTTATCAGCATGTTTGGCCTGTAAGTTTTTATATTCCAATGTATTCCTTTTAGCTTGCACTATATTAACGTCTTTGACCACCATAATTTTTATTTTTAAAGTTTTTTTAATGCTTTTTTTTTTTGGTTTATAGGAAATGGAATTTGGTTGGCAAATTGTGCTGGGAAGTATAATTGGATTCTTTGGAGCAGCGTTTGGGAGTGTAGGAGGAGTTGGTGGAGGTGGCATTTTTGTTCCAATGCTTAACCTTATTATTGGGTTTGATGCAAAGTCATCAACTGCTATTTCAAAATGTAAGATGGGTTATGTTCTTTTCACCTTTGCATGGAGAAATAAAATTACATTTGAACTTGATGTGATTTAAGAATTAGGAGATGCAAAGAACTTGATGAAGCTAATAAAAACGAAAAAAGAGAAAAGGTACTTTATTTCCTTTGGGTAAAAATGTTTGCCTTCTCACTTTTCAAGAGAAAAGGACTTCCTCCTTATTTTCTTTCTGAACTCTTTCTGATCTGGTTTGATTTGTCATTGAGCGTAGGGAAAATAGTTTTGCTGCAGATTACCCGAAAAATCGAAATTATCAGTATAAACTTGTTGAAGCTAATTTTCTTTTTAAAGATTTTTTTTTTCTGAAATTTACTCATCTTGTTGCTTAAAAACTTTCAGAATTGTGTAAGCCCAATACTTCCAGTGATTCAAAATTACACTTACCATATGCTTGTAAGCTATCTGTGATGTGATTTTAAGATTTAGAAATTTCCTTGCCAAGACAAAAGAAGAGAAATAAATAGGTGCATTTAGATGCTTCCAAAAATTATGTAAGTTCTAACTGCAGCATTTTGAGAATTTTGAATGTTATTAAGAAATTATTAGCAAAATTGTTAACAAAACAGATTACTCTGTTACACTAAATGAATTCATGCATTCTATGTTTTTGGCATTTTCCTAGGTATGATCATGGGTGCAGCAGCTTCAACTGTTTACTACAACCTTAAGTTAAGGCATCCTACACTTGATATGCCTATCATCGATTATGATTTGGCTTTGCTTATCCAGCCAATGCTTATGCTGGGAATTAGCATAGGAGTTGCTTTTAACGTGATCTTTGCAGATTGGATGGTCACAATTTTACTTATTATTCTCTTTATAGGTAATGGTTTGCTGATTTATTGTTGTATTTGGTGGGCATAATGTTATTGTAGTACTATTTATTTAATTTCGACGGATTGGATGGCTTGCAGGAACATCAACAAAGGCATTCTTCAAGGGTGTTGAAACATGGAAAAAGGAAACCATACTGAAAAAGGTAATTTTGTTAACTCATACTGGTGTGTGCAGAATTTTGAGCTCTGTATATCTTTTTCTCTATTCCATTGTGATTTTAAGTAAGAATTCCTTCCACAATATTTTAAACAACTCCTTTCCATTTTCATGAATGAGAGATCAAAATATTTTGGGGATGTTTGATTTCAAAATATCATAATTGCTGACAACCCAGATAATTTCCTTCAGAATGTCATGCCTTTCCAGCTTAATGCACTAAAAACAAAGAGGAAACTCTCTCATTAAGTGTGTGGTGTGTTTATATTATTAAAATTAATTGCTGAATACTTAAAAGCTGCTTGTCTTGGATTTTAGGAGGCTGCAAGGCGTTTGGTATCAAATGGTCAGTTGCCTAATCCTTTAATCAGTAATCCTTTCATAATGATTTTCCTCCTGAAGTAAGTCCATATATTTCTCATATGATATCAGATACTGGTAGCGGGGATGTGGAATACAAGCCTCTTCCTAGTGGCCCAAACAGTGACCCCCCGAAGGATAACACAGACAAAGAAGTGAGTAAACTGTAACCTGTTGTTATTCAGTACCGATATTTCTCAATATTAATTTAATGCAATCATTGCAGGTCACTGTTTGGGAAAATGTTTGTTGGAAAGAACTTGGGCTTCTTTGTTTTGTTTGGGTTGCATTCCTTGTACTGCAGATCGCCAAGGTTATCTTCTGCTCTATTTATTGATTTATTTTTTCAGAATATGAATTGTTGAGGCGTAACTGATCAAATATGACTTTTGGCAACAGAATCATACAGCTACTTGTTCAGTGGCATATTGGGTGTTGAACTTGTTGCAGGTACATTCTGTCTTTTTCATCTCTATTGCCTCTTAATATTTGTCGAATTGCATGATCAAGACATAACTCTTGAATGTTAAGGATCATCCTTATCATAGCAATTTCTTTGAAACCTGGTTTAAGGTGTCCTTTCTGTTTTCCAGATCCCAGTTTCATTTGGGGTATCTCTGTATGAAGCAGTTAGTCTATATAAAGGTTGGAGAGTAATTGCATCCAAGGGAGATGAAGGCACAAATTGGCGAGTGCATCAGCTTGTTACCTACTGTGCTTTTGGAGTACTAGCTGGAATTGTTGGTGGTCTACTTGGCCTAGGTGGAGGATTTATCATGGGTCCACTTTTCTTGGAGCTGGGTGTCCCTCCTCAGGTGAGATTCTTTATATCCTTGAGATGTGTGGCATGAATTTATAACCTTGACGTTTATCCTACAAATATAAATCTGAATAATGGCAACATAAGGGGAAAAATCTTGTTCTCCTCTCAATTATAGCCTTGAAGTTTATCCATTGTTTCTTAATTCTGATTGTTGACTTCTTACTGACATATGTGCAGGTCTCAAGTGCTACTGCTACCTTTGCCATGACTTTCTCCTCATCCATGTCTGTTGTAGAATATTACCTTCTAAAACGTTTTCCGGTACCTTATGGTAAGTTGGAAGCTCACAGCAACACGATAATTTTATTGAAGTTTCTTTTCATAATTAGGAAATAAAGGGAAACATCCAGGCCTTCAAGGGATGTGGTGGGGATAGGGGTAGTGGTGCCAGTAATCTTGCCTCTAGGTGAGGATATGGTTGTTCCGTATTTTTATGGTGCTACATGATCCTTTTTTATTTGGCAGCTCTCTACTTCACTGCTGTGGCTACTATTGCCGCCCTTATCGGACAGCATATTGTCAGAAAGCTGATAATTGTATTTGGAAGGGCATCTCTAATTATCTTCATTCTAGCCTTCACCATATTCGTTAGTGCAGTATCACTAGGTGAGCTTCGATATCCCTTTTATTGATTTGACAAAATACACGTTTTCCCTGCTTCAAACTATGCAAAATAATTCAAACTCTAAAAATTTATTTTTGCTTATATTTGGTAGGTGGGGTTGGCATATCAAACATGATCGGGAAGATTGAGCGGCATGAATACATGGGATTTGAGAACCTCTGCATGTATGAGGGTTGACATGTCTTCCTTTTACCTTTTTTTTTTTTTTTTTGTTTTTCATTTGACCCTCTAATTCCCCTCTAATAATTAGCCTAGTGTTGTATTTGTTTTTCAGAGGCAACAAAAATTGCCTTCTGTTTCGTTCCATTTCTTGGGTTATGGGGAAGAAAGATGGTCACTAGTCTCAATTTTTTACACTACTGTTGTTATTCACTTTCCATGTCATATTTAACAGAGACCTTTTTAGGGATGTTCAAAACAGAGACTTGTAGTGACAAACATCAGAAATTTTTTGTTTGCCTAGAAAACCAATGAATGGAGTGTATAATTTTGTCTTATTTGGAGTTGTTCTCTCTGGTTCTTCACCCTCCCTGGTGTAAAAGCACCCTCATGCTGTAGACATTGCCTTTGGCTGATTTGCACCCAATAGATTCAAGGCAACCTTGACTGACTTTGGATTGTAGGGCTATTTGAACAATGGTCTGTCACCTCTACTCAAAAAGTTGGAACAATCATCTAATCTTTGCATGATTTTGCACTACATTTCAACAATTTAAAACTAGTCTAGCTTGTCTACAATGAACCTGCTAAGGTCCCGCCAAGTTGGTCCGCAGTCACTTCAGGCTATGGCCAGACTATATATGCCAGTTGTCACAAAGATTGACAACTGTTGGGCAATGAATCTTCAATTGAACTGACCCAAGCTACGAAATCCCAGCTGATTGGTGCATCATTAAAGGTTCATTTTGGATCACAATTTTCTCTGCCACTCTAATAATTGGCTTTGATTGATTGAGCAAAACAAAAAGCAAAATTGACTTTGATCCATTTTTCTATTCTCTAGAAATAGATTTTTACATATGCTTGCAGCTTATTTATTTAGTATTAAATATAGTAGATATTTTCATATTAGAACGTGCAATTCCATCAAGTAAGAGACTTCCAAGAGGTTCAAATGGCTTCCAAGACATGAAAAAGTAGCCATAAATTCCTCGTCACATCGCCAGTCATATTCTTCCCAAAGTAACAAGGTTGATCAAGAATTAGGATTGAAGAAGAAACGAGCTCATAACGGTTGTATCTTGCCATAAAGTGAAAGACAGCGAATAAAGTAAAAAGTATAAAGTCGGAGAAGGAGAAACGTGCAGTCTTGTAATTATGGTTTCTGAACATCCCCTCGTCTTTCCTGCTCGCCCTTGCAGTCTGCTTCGCCATCTCTCTCACCATTTTCTTGGTTCCGGATGGTTGTCTTTGCACCTGAATGGGGTATTGCAAGATTGATATTGATGACTTTTTCCTGCTCCCTGTTTCTTTTTGTGCTTGTTTCTGGTGCCAGAGGCGCGGGAAATGAAGCTTTGAGGCTAAAATAGAGGAGAAGACAGGCCTTGGCAGGAATGATAAATACAGGGCTGTTAAAAAATTGGTAGATTATGAGCAATCAAATGTGGTAATGTTTCAGGAGATGAAATTAAAAAAGGTTAACAAAAAACCCTTCAATATGCTAAGTGAGAGGGGAAAGTTCAAGGGCCTTGCAGTTATGCTTCTCAAAATGAGCTTAGTTCATTGAGTCGGTTTATTTTTATCAAATATGAGGTGGATTGGACCTAAAATTTTAAGTTCATATTCGAATTAGGGCCTAAATGAACCAATCCATCAAATCAGTGAATTGGGTGGATTAGGGCAGGCTAGTCTTGTGAGCTAAAAAAATTAATAATTTTAATTAATTTAATAATTTTATATATTTAATTATATAAGATTAATAATTTAATTACTAATAATATTATTTATTTTATATATTTTAATGTGTTTAATCTTTACTTATCAAATTAATAATTTTAATTTATAAATTAAATCATAAAATAATTTTATTATAAAATTATAAAAATAATTTTTTTTGAAAAAAATAAAAAATGAACTGACCCAACCCAGCCTATGAGCTAGCAAAGGGTGGGTTGGGTTGAGGTTTTAAGGCCCATATAAAAAATGGGCTGACCCGACCCGACTTATATTTTCTCAGCGCACAAGTGCTTGGGCTGGGTCGAGCCAACCCATATTGACAACTTTACTTGCAGTGGAGTAAGATAGGGCATCTGGGAGATTATTAACTTATGGTAAGAAGATTTTTCTCTATCGACAACAATTATGTGGGCAGAAACTATATTCTCATGATAGGCAAAATTAAGGAGGGGGATTAGCTATGCGACTTTGGTAACATTTACGCACCAAATGATGATAGGATAAAAGAGGACCTTTGGACTGAATTGTTTTATGGGACTATAAGAGAGACATCATTGCCTTGGTGTCTGGGAGGCGACTTTAATGCTGTCTTATGGGACCATGAGAGAGCAGGGTTATCGAATAAGAGGGAAATGGAACACTTTAGGCAATTTGTGGACGATGGTAGTCATATTGATCTTCCTTTGAGCGGTAATAAATTCACTTGGTGTAATAATAAGGAGAAGGTTTCTTTCAGTAGGTTGAACAGATTTCTCATGGATGTTGATATGCTAGGGAGATTTCCAACCTTGAGGCAAGTATGTTCCCCACTCTCTCTCTCTCTGACCATAATCCGATTATACTTCGTGAAGCTGATGTTGATTGAGGACCAAAACCTTTTCGATTCTTCAACCATTAGTTTAATGAGGAGAGTTTTAAAGAGGTTTTTGCTGCGGCATGGGAGGAAAGTGGCAAAAAACAATGTAAAGGTGGTGAGCTTTGGCAAAGACTTCGAGCCGCCAAACTAAGCCATTAAGAAATGGCAAGCATCAATAAGAGGTAGTTATCAACATAAAATTAAACCCCTTGGAGGTTGAGATTCAAAGGAAGCCACAAAAGTGGCAAACTAATAGTGAAAGTGGGTCACATAAGGTGGAAATTGCTAAGTTGAGGGTTGATCTTTGGTCTCTTTACTAAGTGGAAGAAAGATCTTGGCACCCAAAATCAAGGATTAAATGGTTTCTGAAAGGGGATAAGAACACCAAATATTTCCACGTTATCGTTTCTGTAAGAAAAAGGAGGAATTAAGTTGATAGGCTAATGGTCAACAATATCGAGATCACTGACCCTCCGAGCATTAGGGAGGAGGTGGCACGACACTTTGAGAAGCTTTACGGGCACAAATTGATGGCTAAACTTATTGATTGGGATGTGGAACTCAGAATGCTTTTGAAGCAGTTATCCCATGATCTTGAAAGCCGATTCTTTAAGGAAGAAGTGAAGGAGGCAATTTTTAGTTGTGATGAAAACAAAGCACTTGGACGGAATGGCTTTAACTTTAATTTCTTGAAATCTTAGTAGTCGAAGATTAAAAGGGAGGTTATGTCATTTATGAACACCTTCTATGATATTGGCAATTTTGATGAAAAAATAAACATTTCCTTCATTATTGTTAATCCTAAATAAAATAACCCCATAACACTTACAGAATACAAACCAATCAGCTTGGTGGGGAGCATGTACAAGGTAGTGGTGAAGGTTTTAGTCAATAGATTCAGAGTTGGTTATTGAGAACGTTAATGGTCTGAACCAATTTGCTTCCATCAAAGGTAGAAAAATTACGGACTGCGCATTCATTGGCAACAAGCTTGTTGACTGTCTTAAAAAAAGTAGAGAAAATGGGGTTTTCTTTAAAGTGGACTTCGAAAAGACATTTGGCAAGTGTGGACTGGTTCTTCCTTGAATTTGTCATGAGTAAAATGGGATTTGATGAACGGTGCAGGAAGTGGATCATGTCATGAATTACTATTGCTGCTGTTTTGGTCTTGGTCAATAGGTCCTCATCTCAAAAAATTAAACTGAGTTAAGGTTTACGCCAAGGATACCCTATTTTTCCGTTTCTCTTCAATCTTGTTGTTGAGGCGTTTAGCGCTCTCATGTACAAGGCTGTTGCTATGAGGCTATGTAAAGGAGTGGAAATTGGCAACAGTGGTCTTACTATTTCCCATTTGCAATATGTGAACAACACCATGATTTTGAACAAACTGGATCTTAAGAGTGTTCTAAATGTTAAGAGGGTTCTAAGGTGCTTTCAGGTTATCTCTGGTCTTAAAGATCAACTTTCAAAAAAACAGTTTATACGGCATTAAGGTGGGAGATGCTATTCAAGCTTGGGCAAATAAAATTCCATGTTTGGCTGGATCCCTTCTTATTATTTACTTAGGTATTTTATTAAGAGCAAGATATCACTCCATCAGTATTTGGCACCCGGTAATTGAAAATTTGCTGCGAGACTTGTCAGATGGTTACATTGATGGGAGGTTACACTGATTCAATTGGTCCTTGTAAGCCTCTCGATTTATTTTATATCCTTATTTGAAATACCATCTGGGGTGAAAGAGGAACTCGATAGGATTCAAAGACGATTCTTGTGGGGTAGCTTAGACGAGAGGAGGCACTTGCACTGAGTGAACTGGGAGTCGGTTTGTAATCTCCGAAATCATGAGAGACTTGGTTTTATTGATCTCTGATTGAAGAATAGAGCTTTCTTGAATAAATGGCTTTGGAGATATAGTGAGAAAAATGAGAGTTTGTGGCGCTCAATGATTATAGGGAAAAACGGGGGGATAATTTGAGTTTGTTACCTTGTAATTCGAGTGGTAGGCACATGTCTACCATTTGAAAAAACATTACACGTGCACTTACCTTTTCGGGGAGCTTCTCTTCTTTTTTGTGCAAGTATTGGCTATTTGATCAGGAACGGTGTAAATATTTACTTTTGGGATGACGAGTGGATTTAAAGCGTTACCCTCAAAGTGGCTTTCCCTCTCATCTTCGCTTTTGCTACAAACAAAACCAACAAGGTTTGTGAGTTTGGCTTTTGGACCAACCGGGTATGTTAGTGTCATGTTTGAGTTACGAAAAAACGTATTTGACAGGGAGAAAAAGGCATGGGAGCAATTCATGGGCTGTCTACAGGGTATTTACCTCGACCTAGAGATTAACGATAAATTAATTTGAAAATTCACCCTGAATGGAAACTACTCTGCCAACTCATTCTGCAAATCTATCTTAAGTAATTGTGATGCGGATATAGAATAATGGAAGTATGTGTAGGCTAATTTAGCTCCCTCAAAGATGGAGAACTTTGTATGGCAAGTTCTCAGGGGTAGAATGGCTGTCAAAGAATAGCTTGTCAAAAGAAACCTTTTGCAACCTGAGGCATCCTTGTGTGCATTGTGCAATAATCGAAAAGAATCGATAAACCATCTTTTCTTCACTTGTTATGAATCTTGGAGAATATGGAACTCTTGGTGTGTGAATGGGATATCATCACTTGCATGGCAAAAAATGTTGTCTCATTCTTTAAGGCTTGGAACTCCTACTAAGTCGATATGTCAATAAGAAAAATGTGGAGAATGTCTTTCTTCACCATCATTTGGTCCATTTGGCTCTATAAAAATGAAATGATTTTTGATGGCAAAATTTGGGATCCTATGAATGTGATGGAAATCATTAAACTGCGATTGGCATGGTGGGTTAAATCCAGATGGCCTGATAATGCTTCCATTACTGATATCTTCCTAATCAATCCTTTGCCACTACCTTTACCTCAAGGAAGCACAATAAGCCCAAAGTTTCATGGGATTGTCCGCCTAATGGTTGGTTCAAGTTCAATATTGACAGAGCTGCTAGGGACTGTTTAGGACATCTTAGCATTGGAAGGGTGTTACGAGATGACTTCGGTGCTGTTAAGCTCGTTTTCTATAAGAAAGCTGGTTGGGGTGACGCTAACCTTGCAGAGGTTCTAGCAGTGAGGGAGGCCATGATCCTGTTTGCAGCCTCCTCTTGGGTGAACTCCACCAACATCATCATCGAATCCGACTCTTCTAAAAAGGTTGTGTCTCCTAGTAAAGTCCCGTGGCGGTTGAGACAACTTATCCTCCAGATTCATTCACTAAAAACAGAGTTACTGGCGGTTGGCAAATTAGGCACATTTCAAGGTCAGATAATGAGGCTGCAAATAGTCTTGTTCCTGAGTTGTTGATGTAGGTCATCCACGACTGAGAGTTAATTGGGCTTCCTTCTTCACGGAAAGGCATGGACCATCCTAGGGAATGACTCAAACTCTAATTTGCAAGAGGAAGAAGCATCCTTAACGGTTATGTTTCCTCTTCTTACTTATCCCTTGCCTTAATTCTGATTTGCAAGAGGTTCTTGCCTTGTATTTTTGTTTGTCAATATTATTGTACAGGTTAAGTTGTTGCTGGCCAATTTTTTGTAAACAAGCCTAGGGTAGGATCCTGGGCTGATTTTATTGCCAGGTTCCCTCCCCTTTTGTGTAAATGGGATGTTCCCTTTTGATATGAAATTATTTCATATTTAACTTTCAAAAAAAAAAAAAAAGAGGAGAAGACACCAAATTTGATAATGTCTTACAAGCCATGATTCCTTTACAGATGACCAAACAATCTGGTCATCAACATGTCTAGTCTGTAAGTTGAATTTGCAGTAGGCTTAGTTTTCAAAAGTGTACTATTTTATTACACGTATGTTCCACATCATTCACTTCAATCAATGTATCTTCTTTTTTTTTTTTTTTCCGTCAAATAACTCTTCAGGAACTGAAATTTGGCTGGCAAATTGTTGTTGGTACCGTGATTGGATTCTTTGGAGCAGCATTTGGAAGTGTAGGTGGTGTGGGTGGTGGTGGCATTTTTGTTCCCATGCTGACTCTAATCATTGGGTTTGATAAAAAATCATCAACAGCTATATCAAAATGTATGAACCAAATGCAAATCTATCTCAGGATGTGATTCCGAATCTATGAAAAGGGAATAGTTTTGCATTTGCTTTAGATACAGTTTAAAACAAGGATACATGATAGGGCCTGGACGATTTGTCAACTGCTTGACATGTTTCCTATTCTTTCCTTTCCTTTAGGCAGTTCGCTTGAATTTTTTGCTTCCTAAATCACTTCCACAAGCTAAAAACCTGAAATTTGGGTTTGTTCAGGTATGATCATGGGGGCACCAGCCTCAACCGTTTACTATAAATTAAGGCAAAGGCATCCCCGACTTGACATGCCCATGATTGACTATGATTTGGTGCTGATTATCCAGCCGATGCTCCTGCTAGGCATTAGCATAGGAGTCACTTTCAATGTGATATTTCCAGACTGGACATTCACAATTTTGCTAATTCTTCTCTGTACAGGTAAATCTTAATTGAGTTACAGTTTCCTGTGTTATGTTCTGCTTTAGTAACAATGGAACATCCAAGACAGATTATGCTGGTTTCCAGATACATCTGTTAAGGCATACTTTAAGGGTGTTGAGACACGGAAAAGGGAGACTGTATTGAAACAGGTAAACTAACTTTTCTAGATTATCTCAGTAACATTAAGATATGACATTATTTTCTATAACA
This sequence comes from Theobroma cacao, assembly GCF_053813885.1. Lineage (NCBI taxonomy): Eukaryota > Viridiplantae > Streptophyta > Magnoliopsida > Malvales > Malvaceae > Theobroma > Theobroma cacao. The sequence goes on from NC_142647.1 coordinate 2,058,658, forward strand.
TTACAGCATTTTAATGTTATTGAAATATTAGATATTCATTACTGAAATATCTAATGCTTATATACTTAATCTCGTCGAGCACCTAAAGCAGTAACCTTAAAATGCATATTATTTTTCAATAACATGAATCTATAACTTAGTAACCTTAAGCGTGGTATGAAACAATATGCAAACCCATTTGGATATTGGATTCATTTCCTCGTTTCATAAATGCAGGAGGCTGCCAAGTTGTTGGAATCACGTGATGAGCTCATTCGCTCTTCCTTTCAGTACTGTAATAGAATACATAGAGCAAACCTTGCTTGTATTTTTTTTGTTCCTAAGAGACTGTGACTCCAATCGTGTACAAAACTCTTCCTGCTGGCCCAAGCAATGAGCCTGGAAAGGAAATCAAGAGACGAGAGGTAGGTAAAAACGTTGGTTAAGTTGTAGACCTGTGATAACTATCTTAATCTGCAACCATGATTGGCTATTGCCAATGGCAGGCCACAATTCTAGAAAACATTCGTTGGAAATATAAAGAACTTGGACTTCTCTGTTTCGTTTGGTTTGCATATCTTGCAGTTCAGATTGCTAAGGATTTTTTCTTTCTTCTGTCCTCACATGCATGTTGTTAATAAATTTCAGAACTAACTGATACTGATAAGGCATGCCTTGTTGGTAACAGAACTATACAGCTACATGTTTTAACATCGTACTGGGCATTAAACTTGTTGCAGATACTTAACACCCCCCCTTCCTCCCTCTACTATTGTAGCTAAGGTGCTACTCCTATCTTTACAATCTTGCATCTGCAGGTACCAGTTTCTGTTGGGATAAATCTATATGAGGCAAATGGCTTGTGCAAAGGATGGAAAGTGATTGCCTCCAAGGGTGATGAAGGCACGAATTGGAAAGGGTATCAGCTTGTTCTCTGCTGTGCTTGTGGCATGGTAGCAGGAATAGTTGGTGGACTTCTTGGAATAGGTGGAGGATTTGCTATGGGTCGATTGTTTTTGGAGCTGGGAATTCCTCCTCCGGTAAAACATAAGGGAAAAACAAATAGGTCTGGTCTAGAAATTTCATTTTCAGAAAGCAGAAGCTGTTGTTTTCCTTGAGTTGAGATCCTTCCAAATTGTGCAGGTCGCAAGTGCCACAGCCACATTCGGGATGACCTTCTCCTCCTCAATGTCTGTTGTAGAATACTACCCTCTGAACGGTTTCCCAGTTCCTTATGGTGAGTTACATAATCCTAGCACCTCTACGAAGGGGAGTCAAAAAGGGTTGTTTTCCATGAAAATCCATTATTCAAACTTCCGGGTGATGGTATAAATCATTCTGCAACCTGTTATGGCGGCTCTGTACTTCATCGTTGTATCAGTCATTGCGGCCTTAATAGGTCAACACACTGTCGATAAGCTGATCAGATTAACCGGAAGGGAACCCATTATCATCTTTGCTCTACCCTTCACGATATTCGTCAGCGCTATTTCACTAGGTGAGAGCATCCCTGTAATTCTGGTTTCTCTTTACTACCTTGGATGTGCTCTTATTTTTGTCCCTTTTGTTAATGATTGTAGGAGGGGTTGGCATATCAGGCACGATGGAGAAGATTGAGCAGAATGATTACATGGGATTTGAGAACCTCCGCAAATACGAGGGATAGAATAGATACCATTAATGCCTTATTCTTTACAGCAACTACTTTTCACTTGTGTTTGTTTCCTGTATTACCACAGCATGCAAACAGATTCACGATTGTTAATTGAAGAATTTTTTTGTCTCCCAAAACAATACATTAGGCCTATATTCAAAATAAAAATTTTTTAGACATTTAATATTCTTACTTTGTTATATTATAAATTTATTTTTTATAATTTTTATATTAAAAATATTGAATATATATTGTAAAAGAAATTCAAATTTTATTTTAATATTCATAAAAATTAAAGAAAGACAAACATTTAGAAAAAGAAAAATTACTATTCATTTACTATTTAATGTTACGTAAATACGATTAATAGTTTAATGTTTGATGTAAAATAAATACATTTGATAAGACATTTCAATTTTTTTTAACATTTCATACTTTTTAAAATATTTTGAAATAAAATCTTTCTTTAAATATTTAATATTCTTGTTTTTTATATTTTAAATTTATTTTTCTTAATTTTTTATATTAAAAATATTGAATATCTATACGAATTAATGTAAAATACATCAAAATAAAAAATTTTGCCTTCTTTTCAAAAAAATTATCTTAAAATCCATAAAAATTAAAAAAATTTAAAGTTAAAAAAAGTACCATTCATTTGTTATGTTTAATTTTAATAAATACGACTAGTATTCTTGTCAATGTAAATTAAATAAATAAACTATCATAATAAAAATAATTATTAAAAATTCATTTTAATTTTTATAATGACATTTTTTATCAAAAATTCTTTGAAAAATAATTTAATGGACTTCACTTTATCCTTCCATTTGTAATCGAAGCTATCATTATTAATAAAATTTAATTACATTAAGATTAAGATATACTTAAATAAAATAAAAAATATAAATATTAATTAAAAATGACAAAAATCTATTTTCTCAGATTAATACCAATGGAAAAAGAAATAAAAAAAGAATTTAACCCCGTAACGCCGTGGTCACGTACTGGTAGCGGCCGGTAGCTTAATTGAAACGCTGTTATGTGGAAAAAGGCAAAGCACCAAACACCGATCTCCTTAGTCCTGAGGTAATCATTATTCTCAACAAATCCCTAATTGAAGGGGGAAAAGAAAACCTAATTTCCTTTCTGGTCTCACAAGAGAGAAAAGGGTTAAAGGAAGAACTTTTTTTTTTTTCCAAAAAAAAATGGTGTTTTACTTCAAAGCCCGACCAGAAGCTGGCGATTACACCATTTTCATGGGACTTGACAAGTACGAGAACGAGGAACTCATCAGATACGGATTCCCCGAAGACATTTGGTAATTCCTTTCATGATTTTGTTTACAATTGCAATAAAAAATTTTGAAATTTCGTCATTTTTGCCATAAATAAAGGTACTTAGGGCTTTTTTTTCGATTTTTTTTATTTAGGAAATTTGGGTGATTGAATTTCGTTTTATTACAGGTTCCATGTGGATAAAATGTCATCTGCTCATGTTTATTTACGACTTCAGAAAGGTCAAACCATCGATGATATAAGCGAAGGTGTGCTCGAAGATTGCGCTCAGCTTGTTAAAGCTAATTCCATCCAAGGTTTATATTTAGTTTCATCAATTTCTTTTTGTAAAATGTAATTTAAATATGTTTGATATAATAAGTTGGAATTTCTTTTTTTCTTTAATTATTGTGTGAGGTTAGGCAACAAAGTGAACAATATTGATGTTGTTTACACTCCATGGTCCAATTTGAAGAAAACTGCTTCCATGGATGTTGGACAAGTTGGCTTTCACAATCCCAAGATGGTAAACTTCTTTATTTTTATTAATATTGTTATTATTATTGCTCATTTGTGTTTTCTTCTGGAATGGATGTTTGCCTGATTTTATCATGTGATTTAGGTACGGACTGTGAGAGTGGAGAAGCGGATAAATGAGATAGTTAACAGGTTGAACAGGACTAAAGTGGAAAGGAAACCTGATTTAAAAGGTATGCAAATGAATGCGGTTTCATTTTCTGGAATGCCTTAGTACTACTAAGGATAGAATTATCATTGTTTATGAAAGCAATTTGGTGAGATTTCTGTGGTTTTGTATTTTGCTTGTTCCGTTTTCTGCATCTTGTTTTCCATCATAGTATGCATACTCTTATTCTATATTTGTTTTGCCTTTTGCGTCTTCTACACTTCTTTACATTAGGTATACTGTTCTTGAAATTAGTATTGTTTTATCTAATCTTGATGTCAGTGAGGGCACTTATTATGATATGTTGTTGCAGCTGAGAGAGAAGCTGTTAATGCAGCGGAAAGAGCAGAGAGAAAGCAACAGCTGAGGGAAAAAGTAAGCCCCTTTTCCTTAGACTGTTTTTTTCCTTATTTGGTCAATTTGATGGCAGCTAAATCAGTTGATGGTTTATGTGGGTATACTATAGAACATGAATATCCTAAATGGCTGTAGCGTGAAAATGAAAGTTATCCTACAGGATTTTGCTTAGGGTAAAAAGGGATTTACACCATAGCAGATTTATGGAGCTGAAGCAGGTGCAGGATAATCTATAAAGAATAAAGGGTAATAGCATCTATATGTCGTAGTTTTATTATGTTAATACACTCAGGTTTTGTTTCTTGTTCACTTTCTTAGACCAATACGGATCTATATAGTGAGGTACTGGAAATTATGGTCAGGATGCCACAATGATTGAATGGACTCATGTTCAGCTTTTCTGTGCGGCTAATAATTCAGATATTTGTCTTGAAAACCTAATAATTTCATGTAGGTGTTTATGGGATATGATGTGGTTTGTCCAATACAACAGGTGCTAAACATCGAATTGTATTTACAATTCCTGGATTTTGATAAAGAAATTTGGTTATCGGTGATCACATATGCATGTACACACATGACATCTGTTCTTGATTATGTGTCTAAAATGATAATCCCTTTGATATCTCTGGTAGAAACGACATGAGGAGCTGGAAAAGCTTGAGAAGGAAAGGCAAGCAGAGATAAGAAGCTATAAGGGTCTCATGGTCTCTGAAAAGATGACATCAAACAAACAAATTGCAGAGACAAGCAAGTCATTGCAGGAACTTGAAGAGGATTTTATGTGAAGCATATTTCAATGCCAATTAAGCTGTTGCTAGCTGCTGAGCAAAAAAAAAAAAAAAAAGATGCTAGCTGCCAAAAACCTGCTGGCTTTCAAAGAAGGGTGGTTTGTTGTTACTTTTCTATTGCAGGCTTGAAGTTATTTCCCTCATAAATAAGTCACCAAAGTCCTGAATATTTACTTCTATCGGGTTTGATCAGAAAAAAAGACAAACATGGAATGGAAACTAACTTCGAAGAGTAAATGGAGTCAAGGTTGAGGGTGGGGGAGATGAACTTCTGTTATGGTTGCTATATATTGTACTAAACATATTCAAATCTCCATTGCTGGTTTACGTGTGGTCATTTTTCATTTTCATATTTATTCTGATGGCAAATTTGCAAATGATTATGCCATATTACCATGGTTTTGATTTTGTTTTGTCAATGTTTACCACAAAATCTTAACAGTGCCATCACAGGATGCACAAGGGTTGAGAATGTGGAAATGTCTAACTGCAGATGAATTGTTGATAAAGTTATATGGTTGTGCCTATTGCACTTTCAAGAAGATGACTACTAAGGTTGATTGACTTTTGGTTTTGGTGATGATGTTTCTCTTGTTCTTCTTGTGGTGTTTCTTCTTTCATGTCCATGTTTGTAGTGAGAAATTCTGGTTAATGATTCTGTTTCGAGCACGATATCAAATTAGGTCAATTATGGTATGTCAGATGTTATGATCTTGGGTCGTAAGGTTCAATGAGTTAAACAGTCAATGTATTTTTTAAGGTGGTTTGTGATAGAGATTTTCTGTGTTACCGTCGGGAGATAGCTTTATTTTAATTTTGTGAATTAAATTAAATTTTAACAAATATATATTGAAAAATTATTTTATTTAAATTTTTAAAAATTTTTAACTAAAAATGGTTTGTAAATAAAAAAAGTGACAATACTTTAAATTTTTTAATTATTTTATTTTTTCTCTTGAATTCAATTTATTTCCTAATTTCTGGCCAAAAGAAAAAAGAAATCTTTTTTTTTGACTTGGAATGGGAGCGTCAATGGGTAATTTTGTGTTGGCGTGGCAAAGGGACAAAGGTATTTGGTAGTTCAGAAAGAAAATTTACTCAAACTTAGAATGACAGGGGGAAGTTCCGAGTTCGTGCGGGAAAGTAAACTCACCCCGCATCTCCCATGTGGTCGTGTCGGACTCGTGTTCGAGTTTTTTGAGTCGATACAATGGAAACAGCGACATTAAAAAAAGCCCACCGTATATAATTCTTAACCGAAACTACCCCTAAACCCTAAACATCCCGCGACGCTCTCTCTTCTTCGAGCCCTCTCTCTTTGTCTCCCAAGCATTTAACGTACAACAATGGCGACGGCTTCTTTGGGCGAAGATACTGCCAAGGCTGTTCTTCGCCAGGTCAAAATCCTCCTCTCCCATCTTTTTCTAAGCGTAATTTCCTTTTGCACTTGACTCGCTTCAGAAATGATTTTTATTTAATTTTGTTTAATCAATTTACAGGTGGAGTTTTACTTCAGCGATAGCAATATTCCAAGAGACGATTTTCTCAAGAAAAAAATCAGCGAGAGTGAAGATGGCAGTATCCTTTCTTAAGAAACTCGGTTACCTGTTGTTTGTATGTGAAGAGAGTATGTTATTTATTTATTTATTTCATGGTGCTTAGTCTTTGTTGATCTTGACTGTGAATAAAAAGTGGTCAGTTTGGCATTGATTTGTTCGTTTTCAAAGATGAGAGCACATTTGAATTTAGGGGCTGTGAAGGCAGAAGATGTACCAGAGCTTACTTTGAAAGCCGTTGCTGAAACTCTCAGAGCTTCCTCTTCCCTCAAGGTTTCTGAAGATGGTCAGTTTTACAAACTCGAAGAGAAGAAAAAGGGTTTTTTTTTCTTGTAAGCTAAGAAAGACTTTTTTTTTTTTAATTAAGAATTTGGGTTTTTGTCTTTCAGGGAAGAAAGTTGGTAGAAGCACTGAGCTATTAGAGCACGAGGAGTTGATAGAGCAATTGGACAGTAGAACAATTGCTGCCTCACCATTCGAGTGCAATGTCAAGAGGGAGGATGTGGAAGCCCTTTTTGGTCAGTATGCTAAGGTATTGCTCAATGCGAATAGTTTTTCTGGTTTCAATTACTTTCTTGTGTAATTACATTCGTGAAAGCCAATAATTTGTTTAGGGGTTATGGGTATGTTTGCGGTTTAATGCATACTGATTATCTTCTTACTTATTTTAGGTTAATAGTGTAAGGTTGCCTCGTCATGTGGCACACAGAAAGTACTTTTGTGGCACTGCTTTGATTGAGTTCTCAGCTGAGGAGGATGCTCAAAAGGTGCTGGAGCAAAGCTTGGTTTTTGCAGGTGCTGAGCTGGAACTAAAACCAAAGTAAGTTATACTTGTGGCTATGTATTTTGTCGCAATTTGTTTACCTAATCATGTATTTTGTCGCAATTTGTTTACCTAATGGTGTCATATATTGAAATAGATATAATCAGTATTGACATCGCAAATGAATGAGAAAATATAATCAAGTTGTGTGATATAGTTGATTTGGAAATAGATGTTGCTTGTGAATAAGTGGTTGTAGTTGCTGTTATGATTTTATTTTCTGATGCGATAGTTCTCACAATTTTCATTTCAGGAAGGATTTTGATGCTATAAGAGAACAAGAAGCAGAGGAGCTTGAGGATTATCGTCAGAGCACAGGTTCAAATGGTGATTACAACTCAAATGGAGGAGAAAAGTAAGTAATTAATCATAATCTTCAACTTGCATTAGTTTTTGTTGTCATATGTTGGTAACCAAACTCCATGTAATGATTATCACAGATACCCCAAGGGCTTACTTGTTGGATTTACATTAAAGAGCATTTCAGCTGGGGACTCTGCAGAGCAAAATGGTTCTGATGAACTCGCTAAGGATGGTCCTAATGCTTGTAAAATAGAAGTAGGGTTAGACTCAGGGAAAGCTACTGGAAGCAGTGAAAAGAAGACTACAGAAAATGACAATGACAACAAAGAAAAGATTGAAGAGAAACATGTTGTGTGGAGTGAAGGAATGAACACCAAAAATCCCATTCAAAAGGTTGAAGAGAAGGAAGATAAATCCACTGCATCTATCTATAAAAATGATATGAATGTTGTTTTGCGTGAGGATTTGAAGGGTGTCTTTCAAAAATTTGGCACTGTAAAGGTATTATTAAGGATGATGGTTTCTTCTTCTGTTTTGTTGAGATTTAGAGCCTTCATTATTTTCTCTGTGCTGATCCTTACCAAAATTCATTTGTTAATACTTCATGAGGTTTAATAGTGTTAATTGAAATTGGTCTCTCTTTTCTGGATTGTTTACTTATATCGTAATTTGTTTTACATTTTTTAGTTCTATACAAATGAATAACTAAAAACTAAAAGAAAGATAAAGTAACAGACCTTCTACTAGATAATTGTTTCTCTAGGTTCTTTTTTATTAACTTGATAATTCTTCTTCTTTATTTACTTCTTACTCGTGATGTATCTTTTTACATGTGAAGTATGTTGACTTCAAAGTTGGAGAGGATAAGGGTTACATACGGTTTGATGCACCTGAAGCAGCCCAGAAAGCTCGTGCTGCTGCGGTCCTGGCTAAAGAAGGTGGTTTGGTTGTCAAAAATTTCGTTGCTACTTTAGAACCAGTAACTGGTAAGGCAGAAACAACTTCCGTTATATCTCATTTACTCCTTAATTTGAATTTTTTTGTTGCATGTTGTGTAATTTTTGTTCCTGTTGTTACTAGAAGGTTTTACTAGGATGGTTACCTTTATATTCTATGACAGTTACTTGGTGTGTATAGCTTAGAAAGCCCCATGATCACTGTGATGTCACAGTTGATATCCTTATCGACTAATTTTCATCTTACATAACGCTGAAAAATATGTATTGCATGAGGAGCTGAGGACTTCAAGTCAAGATAGCCTGATGTATTAGATGAGGAACTGATAAAAGGGCTGGGTAATGTTTTATAGGTGATGCTGAGAGGGAGTATTGGAGTCTACTTCGTGGTAACCAAGAAAAGCATCGGGAAAGCAAGCGTTATCCAGCAAGGTCAGTGCCATACTCTTTATACAGCTTCGTTCTTTCGTTTGAAGAAGAAATTGCCCAGGAAATCCCCATTCTATGGTCTTTCTTCTATTTAAGTTACCTGTTTAATTTTTTTTATTTTATCTTTTATTTATGCTTCTCAGGGGAGGAAAGCACTACAGGGGTGGAAAACATTCCCATGGTAGAGAAAACGCTTCTCCAGGAGGTCGTCCAAATAAAGCTAGAAAAACCGGATCAGCATGAGAGGATCTATCGACTTGAGATGGGTTTTGAGATCATTTGTGCACCATAGCTTGAGAATTTTTGGGGGGAAAGAAGCCATGGTGCTTGTTCATTTCTGGTTGAAGTTAGCCATAAGTTCTATTCATTTGCTTTAATGTAACATGTTGCCATACGTTTTTGTATGTCGAATAATTTTAACATATGTTATTTTGATGCCCTTTAGTTTTTCAAGTTAACTGTGAAGATGTGAATTACATTACACTGCCTACTTACTAATTATTACCATCAAGATAATCAAAGGGGTGTAGCCATGGCCTATTGGTTTGCAAACATAGAGGATAGTAAGGTACTGTATTTGGATGAAATGAATCATGTCACTTCCATCTGTGGATTTGTGTTTTGTTCTTTTGTGGGAGAAAGAAATGTTAACCCTTTTACTCCATGGTAGTAAGTTCTTTGAGTCATAAGTTATCGTCCCAAATCTTATCACATCAGGACCCTACAAAAAATGAAATGCAAGAAAATATTCCATTCTTTTTAATTACTTTTTAAAATTCTATCACTATAATTATTTATTGGAAAAGGAAGTCTAGAACCCAAATACAAAATAGTACATTGTTTTCATTGATTCTAAACTTAGTAAAGGCACTGATTCCTTGCTTAATATCTGCCTCACCTGCTTTACCCTTTGCCATAACATCTCAAAATATAGTTACAGATACAGTGACGTGGGAGATGAGGTGAAAGGGAAATTCTTAAAAAGAAAAAGAAACATGGCAGCTTGAAAGTCCAAAGGAACATCGGATGATTGTTCCTTCAGGCTAGGAAAGAGGGACGAGGCTGTGACTAGAGAGAAGTAAGCTTCTCTGTTTCTTTCTGCTAAAATCTCTTTCCTCCCAGTCTCCCAGGTTTATTTGATATCAGCTGGTTGAGAGAAAGAAAGGAAGAGATGTTGGAAGGTAAAGCTGTGATTGAAGAGACAGACATGCCCTTGAAGATGCAGGCTCAAGCCCTGGCTTCTGCTTCTCGGGCTCTTGATCTCTATGAAGTCTTTGACTGCATTCCCATCGCTGCCTATATTATAAAGGTTATCAGTTCATTTCAGACCATCCCTTGTTTTGTTCTCTGTTTTTTCCCTTACACAACTTTCCGGATTCATATTTGTTTACAGGATTTCGACAAGATGTATGGGCCTGGATGGCAATGCGTGGTGGGTACAAACTTCAGTTGCTTCTTCATCCATTTAAAAGGAACTTTCATCTATTTTGCTTTGGCCACTCTCAACTTTCTCATCTTCAAGGGGAGCTGTAGTTCCACTTCTTCATGAAGTTGAGCTGGTTTGATGGCGGACTGTGAAAGAAAGACAGAAAGTCCTTGATGAGATAGGAAGGTGGCCATCTTTGGATTCTTCCTTCTGTTGGATGATGAATCATTGAATACTTTGAAGCTGCATGTCTAAGGCCTATTTTTGTTTGCTTATGTAAATTGATGCTAGTCATTGCCATCACTACCTTCCATTTTCTCCCAAGTGGAATTAATTGAAACGCAGTGCATTGATCAAATCGATAACAACAACATACATACATACATACATACACAATCATCTCTCTTTTTTTATAAATATGGCAGCTTCTTAATTTCTTTACCTCCACTCTGAACTCTTTAAGATGTTCAAGTTTAATTAATTATTAAGACAGGGGCATTTCCATATGAGATTGCTATAGCCACACCCCAATTTTATATTGTAAATACTACCCTATGTCTAGACTTTTTGTTTAATTTCTATGTTTAATTAAAGATAAGCATATAATTTTCATAAATTTTTCTTTTTATATCATTGTTTACCTTCTTTGATAGAAACCTTTACAATCTTTGAATACAATGATCATAATTTGTCAATTATAATACTATTACTCCCTCCATCTTTTTTCCTTTGTTCATATTTTTTTTGGATGTCTCAAACTAAAGTCCTTTTTCATTTTTTAAGATATTCAAGACTTATATTATAAGTTTTCTCAAATTTTAATATAAAATATATCAAAAAAAAAAATTTATCTTTATATTTATCAAAGTAAAAAAAAAAACAAATATTTAGAAACGGATTAAGTACTAAAACTTCTAATGTCTAATAAGTAAAGATGTAAATAGGCAAGGTACTTACTATTTTTTAAATATCTGACTTCAAAATAAATATATCTATCATTTAGATGAAGTTTTTAAATATGTGTGAACACCAAATTTAATATTGTAAAAATCAATAATTAATTAATTTAATTGTCACGAATTAAAATCCAAACCTGATATCATCATTTTCATTTTGAGTTTCAAGACACTTGTAAACAAGAGAAAAAAATAAATCCAAAACGATATTTTCTTTTTTTTTATTTGGAAAAGAAATTTAAATTTAACTTTTCAAATAAATACAAGCGCATTTATTATTATTAAACCGAATGCTTAAGCATAAAATAATAATGACAATAAAATATTAAAAAAGAATAAAAAAACTTGTAATTATGAAAATACAATACATTCGTTTATTTTGTTTGGGGACACGTGTACTTGTTGTCGATGATGCTAAGCTTCGTTGGGCAATATGTATCAGGAAAAGTCCTTCACGTATTTAATTTCAGATTTACTCTATAATTACTCATTACGGAAAAGAAAAAAAAATTAATATTTAATCTACTGTCGATAATTTTCGTATGCTATTAATTCATCAAACGTTACCACCTCACAGTACATTTTTTAAAGACTTAAAAATAAATATAAATTTTTTTAATAATTAATTAAATAAAAATAAAATATTTTTACTTTTCTCCAAACTTCTCCATATTCTTTCTTGTTCTTCAACTCATTCAAAATATTTTTTTGTTCTTTTTCTTCTTATTCTTCTTCTATTAAAAATAAGAGGATAATCAAAGATTTAAAAGAGATGTTAATTTTTTTTTCAAATAAATAAATTAGTGTTTTATTTTATTTGGATTTGGGTTTAGGGTTTTAATTTAATTGAACATAATCATTATGTTGTAGGTTGGTTTTGTGTATTTTTGTAATAATCTTATTTTTGGAATTGTTGATATCGGAGTTTACATGTTTGAGTTTAATTGTTGACTATTTCATCTTTCTTTCTTTTTAGTTTTATTCAATTTTGTTAATTGAGAAATACTTTGATTCGAATTATTTTAAACAAAATTTAAAGTTTCAAAATCTATTGCTCTAAAACGTTTTTGGTTCTGAACAGACAATATCCATAAAACTAAATTTGAAGAGAAAACTAAAAAGAGAACAAGAAAATTTTGAATGCCTTGTGAAGAGTTAAAAAATATGAAAGAGGCTTGCTAATAAGTGAAAATATTTTATTTTTATTTAATTAATTATTAATTTTTTTAATATTTATTTTTAAATTCTTATCATTTTTATTATTTATTTTATTAATGAGGTGGCAGTATTTAGTGGATTGAGAGTGTATCATGTATTAAATATTAATCTAAAAAAAGAAAAAAGAAAAAGGTGGAAAAATAAATTTGGCCGTTGGGAATTTGAAAAAAAAGGCTAGCGTACCAACTATGGACGGCCACGATTCCAACGTGGAAAAATCCAGACCTTTAAATTCAAGACATGTTCGATCTTTAACCATAGGGTTTGAAACTCCATTAGTCCGCCCCTTTATGTTTGAATAGCTCTCTAGACCGTTTCATTTTCTCTCTCTCTCTCTCTCTCTCTCTTTGCTTTCTCTCATATCTTTTCATCTTCTGTAATCTTCGCAGTGCATTTGCAGATCTCTGTCTTTAGTTTATCTCCCTATCTTCGCCTGGATCTGCAAATGCGCGGCGTTTCGACTTCCTCTCTCCTCCGATTCTCCATTTCTCGGTTTTCGAAGCTTAGTTCGGTGAGTGCTTTACTTCTTTTCTTTTTGTAGGGTATTTTTTTCATCATCTTATGAATTTGAAATTTCTTCCATCGATCTTGATCTCTATTCCAAAGACTAAACAATTTGCTTTAAAAGCTTAATTCAATTTCTGAGTTGTTGAAATCTGAATGAAATCAAATTTTGATAATGATCTAGGGTTTGAATCTGAGAGAAAGGATTAATTTTGAACTCGAATTCTCTACAAATTTTCAAATCGTTGACTTCTGACTTTTTAATTACTATAAAATAACTTTCATATTGTTTTCTTTTTTCTGATTCCTTTTTTTTTTTACCCTTCTATGCTAGTTTGCTCTGTTGTTTCGCGGGGAGGAAATTTGTAGTTAGGTTGATTGATAATGATTTGGAGAGCTTATTGCGAAGAGAAACGTTGTCGAGTGGGAATTGGGGTATGCAGATTTATTCATCTACAAAGAAACTATGGAAGGTGATAGAACAATATCGACTCCTTCAGTTGGGCTCAGCATCAGCGATGGTGCTCAGACAATGCGAGCTCTTCATGGGTATATTCTCTTAAAAGCATAATGACTGTTACTTTTAATACCTCTTACTTGAAAAATTTAAAACCATTCTTCGTGTTCTTGGCTGCTCTCGTCCTTTTCATAGTGGTTTTTTTTTCTATTACTAAATTGGTAAGTTCTCTTACAAGAAATTGAATGTTTTATGTACTGCTGAATTTTTCTGACTTTGCAATCCTTCCGTAGGAGGACTAGTGGTCCTACAAGACGTTCTACAAAAGGACAATGGACAGCTGAAGAGGTATATATCTTTCCCTAGTTTATGGTTGCTCTCCTGTGTTTTAGTAAGACTACCTTTTGATAACTTTATTACAATGGATCCAGTGATTTTAGTCCCATCCTTTAATTTATTTGTGTGTGTGTCTGTTTCAGTGTATGTATATGTATATATTTAGATGATTTTCTATTTGACAAACATATTATATTTGCTTCCAGGATGAGATTCTGCGTAAAGCTGTTCAACGTTTCAAAGGAAAAAACTGGAAAAAGATAGGTATGATTTTCGAATCGAAGTGGCATCATAGCTCTTCGTGTGTCGTTTTGATTGATCTAATTGTAAAGCTGGTTCATCTGCAGCGGAGTGTTTCAAGGATCGGACTGATGTACAGTGTTTACATAGGTGGCAAAAGGTCTTGAATCCAGAACTTGTTAAAGGGCCATGGTCAAAAGAGGTATTTTTTTTGCTACTTACTTTCTCACAATTCCTTGAATTGACTGTTCTTGATAAAATGAACCATTTTTCCTTTGATATGGCATTTTGAGTTGCTTTTGTGAAATTTAAACAGGAGGATGAGCTAATAATTGAGTTGGTGAACAAAATTGGGCCTAAAAAGTGGTCAACCATTGCTCAGCACTTACCTGGACGTATTGGAAAACAATGCAGAGAAAGGTGTGATTGTAGAGCTGTTAATTTTAATATTTAACCCCACTTATATTTGGAACTTTTGAAAAAGCCCAAGGAGGGAGGGGGAATTTGGGATTCTTGGAATCTGACCTTTGTTAGGGTGGTAACACTAGGCTAAGCCTGGATGCATTGGTTTAAACCTGTTGAATTTTTACAGTTTGTGAGAGTTTTTCCTTCTGGATGTTATTGTAAACATATTCTGCTGGATTGCATAAAAGTATTTTGCTGTTGCAAAGCTCCCTTTTTCAACCAAAATATAAGGAAAAAAAAAAACTTGTTCCTGTCTTACATTTGAGCTCATACAACTAAATACCAATGTAGGTGGCATAATCATCTTAATCCTGCCATAAACAAAGAGGCATGGACTCAGGAAGAAGAGCTGGCTCTGATTCGTGCTCATCAGATTTTTGGGAACAGATGGGCAGAGCTCACAAAGTTCTTGCCAGGAAGGTATGTCGACTTATTATTTTTGAGAGGCCATACCTTTCCATCAATTCAATGTTGTGTAGAGGTCACCTATATTCTATATTCTCTTATTCTTAGTTCCTCCAGTGATTGCAAGTCATCGTCTGATATTTTTGTATTGTTCCACTAATTAGAAGCTAATATAATTTTTGCATTTGACTTGCCAATGACTTGCTTTATCTCCATCTTTTCGTATGGGTAACAGGACAGACAATGCTATAAAAAATCACTGGAACAGTTCGGTAAAAAAGAAATTGGACTCTTACATAGCATCCGGCCTTCTAGACCAATTTCAGTTCCCCCTTCTTGCAAATCAAAGCCAGCCTATGCCTTCATCTTCTTCGAGGGTGCAGAGCAATGTAGATGATAGTGGTGCCAAAAGTAGGACAGAAGCAGAGGACATATCAGAATGCAGCCAAGAATCGAGCATGATTGGCTGCTCTCAGTCTGCAAGTGATATGGCTAATGCTGCTGTAAATACAAGAGAGCAGCAATTCCACTTGTCTGAAATGCCTGGTGTGGAAAAGGAGAAGAATTCCAGTCCAGCGCTATGTTCAGAAGAGTATTACCCATCTTTGGAAGATGTCAATTTCTCCATTCCAGAAATATCTTGTGAAGCAGGGTACTCTGCTAGTGGGGATTATCAGTTTAGTTTACCAAATCTACCTAATATTTCTTCCATAGAACTGGGGCAAGAATCATCAGGGTTGCCAACTCACTGTATAGATGCTAGCGAAAGCCATGAAATGATGAATGCTGCATTTCAAACTTCTGTAGGATTAAATGCTCCTACATCTTTTGTAAATATGGTTACAACTTCTGACAAACCAGAGCATATGTTGATAACTGATGATGAATGTTGTAGGGTCCTATTCTCGGAGGCAGTGAATGATGGATGCTTTGCCTCTGAAAATTTTACACAAGGATCTAATATTGTTGAACTGGGTGGCTGCACAAGTTCATCACTTTGTCAGGCTTCAGACATCCAAATATCTGAAACTGGAAGAACTCCAGCCTCACAATCTAATTGTCCTTCAAGGTCTGAAGTATTGGCAACCTCATGCTGTCAATATTTTGTGTCTCCGTCAGTTGCTTCAGTCGAGTATGGTTCACTTATGTCCGGCAGAGAGCCCAGTCAGTTAAATGGTCAACCTTTTGGAACTCAAGAGCAGGAATTTACTATGAATGCATATGATGGCTTTATCTATACTAATGATGATCATACAGGTAATACAGACCTGCAAGAGCAATCATACCTTGCCAAGGATTCTCTGAAGTTGGTTGCGGTGAATAGTTTTGGTTCAGAATCTGATGCAATGCAAACTTGTCCCACCATGGATGATAAGCCAAACTTGCCTGAAGAACAAGATGTTGGAGCTCTATGTTATGAGCCACCTCGATTTCCAAGCTTGGATATTCCATTTTTCAGCTGTGATCTTATACCATCTGGCAGTGATATGCAGCAAGAATATAGTCCCCTTGGTATTCGCCAGCTGATGATGTCTTCTATGAACTGCATCACTCCATTTAGGTTGTGGGATTCGCCATCTCGAGACGATAGTCCTGATGCTGTGCTAAAAAGTGCTGCCAAAACTTTTACTGGTACACCATCCATATTGAAGAAACGCCACCGTGACCTTTTGTCACCTTTATCAGAAAGAAGAAGTGACAAAAAGCTGGAAACTGACATGACATCCAGTTTGACTAAAGATTTCTCTCGTTTGGATGTTATGTTTGATGAGAGTGGGACTGGCAGCACATCTCAGCCTTCTCAATCTGAACCTAAAACCCACTCTGGTGCCTCCGTGGAAGAAAAAGAAAACCTATGTCAAGCATTTGATGGGGAGCGAGACAATGGGGGAGATCGCACTGAATCGTTAGATGATAAAGCTCAGAAGAAAGATTCTAATGGAATTAATTCCCATGGGAATATGAAAAAAGAAGCCTGCGATATTGATACAAAGGCCAAAACTGATGCTGATGCTTCGAATAAAGTTGTGAGTTTTTTTTGTCCATTTATTATTTTGATGTTAGTTTTCTAGCTTAAGGTGCAGATGTTTGATTAAATCCCTGTCAATTTTTTTGGACCTATTATTTAATGATGATTTGATTAGGAGTAATAATACAGTAATGGTGATTGTTTATTTAACTCAGACATAATGCTGATAGCTCTAAGTACATCTTACACTGTTTTCTCTTGTGGTCTTATGTTGGAAATCTTGGTCATAATTCTTCTTTCTTTATTACTCTTCTTTTCCTTTTTGCATCAAATGTTGAATTATTTATTATTTACTAATCTCTCTCTCCCTCTCTACTTTTGACAGGTCCAACGGCCTTCAGCAGTGCTTATTGAGCATAATATAAATGATCTACTGTTGTTTTCTCCTGATCAAGTTGGTCTTAAAGTGGACAGACCATTATTGGCTTCAAGCACACGAACTCCAAGAAATCAGTATCATAAAAGCTTTGGAGCTATATCAAATCAGGGTTTTGCTTCTGAATGCTTATCCGGAAATGCATGCATAGTTGTTAGCTCTCCTACTTTGAAAATAAAGAACAGCGAAGGCCACTCAATTGCTGTTACTACTGTGCAATGTGTGACTTCATCAGCAACCGCAGAGAATTTGGTTGATAATGCTGGGATTGATGCTGCTATTGAAAATCATAATATGTTAGATTCCACTCCTCCCTATTGTCATTATGCTGTTATAGTATTATACTATTTTGTTTTGCTATTCAGTGTGCTTGTAGTGCTGCTTTTCTTTTATTTTCTACTTCAAATGCCAGGATAAATCAATTTGTTGCTTATGAACTTACTTGATGTGGATTCCCAGATTTGGTGAAACTCCATTCAAAAGAAGTATCGAATCCCCATCAGCGTGGAAGTCTCCTTGGTTCATCAACTCTTTTGTTCCGGGTCCAAGGATTGACACAGAAATAACAATCGAGGTATAACAACTTCAGGTAGATTTAGAATCTATAATTTTTTGCTTATGCTTACTAATAATCCGAATTCCTTTCCAGGACATAGGATATCTTATGAGCCCTGGGGATAGAAGCTATGATGCCATTGGGTTGATGAAGCAATTAAGTGAGCATACCGCGGCTGCTTATGCTGATGCCTTGGAGGTTTTGGGAAATGAAACTCCGGAATCAATTGTAAAGGGAAGACGATCAAACAATCCTAACGTCAACGAGGACAAGGAGAATAACCAGTTGGAAAGCCGGTCACATTTGGCTTCAAATATCCTGGTATTACTAAGAAACTATGCTTAATTTCGTCCTCTTCTTTTGCTATTATTATCGAGCAATTACTTGAAAATGGTATGCAAACTTTTGCAGGCAGAGCGCCGGACTCTTGATTTCAGCGAATGTGGAACACCTGGAAAAGGAACTGAAAACGGGAAGTCGTCAACCTCCATGAGTAGTTTCTCAAGCCCCTCCTATCTTTTGAAAGGTTGCAGATAGTGATTTCTTTTGGCTTAAAAAGCCTCCCAATGCATTACTGTTTGTAGTCTATACCATATATATATGTATGTCATTTTTTTTTCCTTTTAAAAATTTGAATTCAATTTGTTGTGGATCTAATTAATTAATTGATAAAAAGATTGTTCAAGCGCATAAAAGTTTCTCCTGCTCTCCTCACTTTTACTTGTGTCCCAAGGAAGGGTTGACAAAGAAACTGAGGCAGGAAAGGTAATATTCACCATAAAAGCTATTGAAGTGAATTTATTTTTGCCCTTTCAGTGTATTGAGGGTTGCAATTATTATTGAAATGGTAACAGAGAAGCGGAAAAACAAATACAATTGATATGATTGGCTGTGAAAGGTTTCTATTACATACGAGTAACGGCAGCATGAATTGCATCAGCCAGATGAGGGACAGTCTTGGAGCTCAGACCTGCCATGCTAATCCTCCTGTACACGAGAAAATATGTGAATGGGAATCACAATCCAGCAAAAGTAAACAACCCAATTTGAATAATTTGGTTTAGCAAGTAATGAGCTTCTTACCCATCAGAAGTCATGTAGATGTGGTATTCTCTGGTCATAAAGGCTACTTGCTCTGAATTCAGTCCAGTGAAGGTAAACATTCCGATTTGTTTGATAATATGGCTCCAGTCACCAGGTGTTCCTGCCAACGAGAAAGAAACATAAATACAAGGATGAACGTTGTTCAAAAGTAGCTAAGCATGCCTTAAAGTTGAATGACCTCTAGCATATTGTTGCATGGTATATCGGCAGAATATCAAAACAAAAGTAGGCAAGAAATTGAAGTAAGATATACTGAACTTTGAGATTACCTCTAGCGCGCAAAGCATCAAAAAGTTGTTGGCGCATGCTGATGATGCGGTCAGCCATTGCCTTCAACTCAATAGTCCATTCATTGTACATGTTTCTGTTGGTGGAAAAGGAAAAAGAAAATTAAGGACATCCTTTCAGGAGTAATTTATTGAGTCTATTTCCTCATGGATACATCATACATGGTATCCGCAAAACCCAATTAACAAATAGAGTTCTTGCAAACTGCAAGATGCAAGCAATAGCGATGTGGATAACCATAAACATGTACCTGTCCTTCAGGACGGTAGCCACAATAGATGCACCATGAATCGGTGGATTTGAAAACATGGGCCGAATAACAAGTTTCAACTGGCTCTCAACCCTGCTTGCTACATCAGCTGTCTTGCAGACCTATTGATGATAAAATTTGTGATAAACAATCAGAATAACTTCTGCAGGTCCACAAACAAGACAGAGAAAGATACACAAGTAGATCTACTAAGTCGCAATTGTACATTGTGGTGACAAAATCTTGATAACACATGACTTGTACAAAAAGAGAAACACAAAAAAAGAAAAAAGGAAAAAAGAGAAGCTATAATCAATCAAAAGATTGTGATTTAGTGAATACTAAATCTCATAGACATCAATCTTAGAGTCTTACAACACTTAGTGCACCAACACGTTCCCCATAGAGGCCCATGTTCTTCGCATAACTCTGAGCTACAAAGCATTCACCACCATCAGCAACAAACATGCGAACAGACTGTGCATCTGCATCCAGATTGCCACTAGCAAAACCCTATAATGACAGGACAGCATTTAATCCACGTTGAAATGGTAACTTCCTTCAAATCCAATCAATTAAATGATTCAAACTGTTTAAATTTCTTGATATGCAAATGTAATAATATATATATATTTTTTTTATATGCAGACGTAATATACACATTGTTGCATTCAGTTTCTACCTACCTGGTAAGCACTATCAAAGAAAGGTAACAGCGCCTTTGATCTCATCAACCTCCTAATTTGCTCCCACTGCTGAAGGGTGGGATCCACACCAGTGGGATTATGAGCACAGGCATGAAGAAGCACAATAGCTCCAGAAGGGGCAGAACCAAGGTCCTCCAATAACCCTGTTAGCCACAAGAAAAGAATATCATATAATCAAGAAATTAACAGAATACAACTAAATCTATCAGGTCCTCATCGGACTCCAGAGAAGGAAGAATCAAAAACAAGGTATGCATAACTAAGTATGAAGAAGCAACTTCAACAATAATGATAGAAAATACACAATTGGATCGATGTAGCTAGTAAAAAACAATACACACATTTGTAGAAGTTTTCATACCCCGGAAATTCAATCCACGTGTTGCTGGATCATAGTAGCGGTAAGTTTTCACAGATAGTCCTGACAGAGTAAAAATCTTGGGGTGGTTTCCCCATGTTGGCTGTGGAATGTAGATAGTGCGCTGCAAAACAACACCAAAAAGTATAGTCGAGAATGAAAATTGATTACTTCTAAATTGGCCCAAAGGTTAATAAATACATAATAAAAATAAACAAGAAGCTTACTTGATGATAATGCCTAGCCAAAAATTCAGCTCCAACTCTCAATGAACCGGTCCCAGACAAACATTGAACTGTAGTAACCCGCTTCTCTCGAATAGCAGGGCTACATTCAAACAAAAAAAGAGAAAGGGATTATGTAACAAAACTAATGTAAACTCTTTGATAAGATCAAAAATCCAATTAGCAAACCTGTCAGCACCGAAAATGAGCTTAGCACTTAAATTATTGAATTCTGCTAATCCAACAATGGGAAGATATTCCTTAACACGTGACCTGTCGTTGACCAACATTTGCTCTGCTTTTCTTACCACATTAAGAACAAGAGGCTTTCCTTCCTGTTACCAAAATACAGAAAAATTGAACATTTCAAACAAGAAGAAACAAGAAAATCAAACCTTTCTCTGTAAAAGACGAAAATTACCTCGGTTCGATAAGCACCAACTCCTAAATTCAACTTAACAGGACTGGGATCTTTGTTATATGCAACGGTCACCTAATTAGCCAACGGTACGGATTAACTAACTGTAACTGCTTAGTTATTTTAATTATAATGAAAAAAGAAAGCGAGAGAGAGAGAGAGAGAGATACTCCGAGAATGGGATCTTCAGGGGCACGAACGACGTGAGAGAAAACCGACTCCCCGTGAAAACTGGCCGTGGCAGAAAATGATACGGCGGTTTGAGACTCCATCAACGGCGACGCGGTTGCAAGGTGTCTGACCAGAGCGCTTAACCGCCTATCGGTGGGCGAAGAAGAAGATGACGTAAACTCGGGGCGCATGTTAGCTTTGTTGATGCGTTTGAACGCTTAATCTACTCTTCTTCGTTTTTGTCTTTGGCAAATATTTTTGCTTTTGCTTGCCGAAACTGATAGCTGGGTTTTTGTTTTTATAAAGAATAGATTGACAAAAAGCTCACGCCAGTACGCGGCGACTGATGGTCTCTGCCCGTTATCCGCTAAAGTTTGCATGATTCAATGGGGCCCACCTTTGCAGTTAATATGCGCGCCTTCTAAGTGGGCAAGAGGAAAATGCCACGTGGCGAATCGATTCCTAAGGTGATAGAGCAGTCGGGTTTCTGGCACGCTTGCCAAGGCAGAGTTATATTCAACGCTTTCTACGAATATATATGGTCAGTGTCACGACTTTTCTTATTTGTATGCAACACGTATCCTTCGTTTCCATACCTTCAGAAACCCAACTTTGTCTGTTAGGAAGGAGATGGGGGATGGGGGAATCTCCATATATAAGCAAAATTCAGTTCAGTTATTCAATAATAGATTGGAAAAACATTAGACAGGTTCAAACAAATTGTTCAGAATTTCCTCTTGTGAGCAGCTTGAAGGATCAAGTAGTATGTGTAGGCTATAGGCTACCGTCCAGGTTTCGGTCGGATGGAAGCTGGGGAAGATGCGAGAGCTCAGGGATAGGTTTTAGATGATGCGAGTAACTGCAGCATGTATTGCATCCGCAAGATGTGGAACTGCTTTTGAACTTAGGCCTCCCATGTTAATCCTCCTGCAAGTTAAAACGATGAGTGATGAGGAAACTTGATGAAGAGTATTGCTTTAGTTACTGATAGAAACATGACAAAGATCTAAAGATGGTTTAGGGTAAACGTTGCACAAAGGCTGATGATGAGCAAGAGAACATGAGCTAGATGACTCGACCGGAAGAAAAACTAAACATAAAGCTATGAGTAGTAGATGAAACTACCCATCAGATGACATGTAGATATGGTATTCTTTAGTCATGAAGCGGACTTGCTCTTCATTCAATCCGGTGAAAGTATACATTCCGACCTGCCTGATAATATGGCTCCAATCCCCTGGAGTCCCTGCCAAAAGAAAAGGTAAAAAGGCCTAATCAGCAACCGTTGAGAGCCTCTCTTAATAACTATTATGTTCATGGTTGAATGATTAAAAGCAACTCATCCAACAGTCAACATAGAGGTAAAGAATTGACAGAACTTAGAAGGATTTACCTCTGTTGCATAAAGCATCATAGAGTTGCTGGCGTACTTTGGCAAGACGATCACTCATTGCTTTCAGTTCACTAGTCCATTCGTTGTACAAGTCCCTACAGGTAAAGAATTAACAAACTGACAAGAGTTTAAAGCATGGATTCGATGCTAGATAAATCATTTCTAACACTATTGAGATTAAAAGCTCCAAAACATGGGTATACTGGAGACTTATCTTTGATAATTATTTCTAATAATCATAACATTTATTCATATTGCCACTGGAAAGGGAATCCAACCTCATTTACATTCTCAGATACGCCTCAACTCTATTGTGTTATTTCAGAAATACTCGTTTGAACGCATTTCTACTGTCTTTTTACCTTTTTATATTACCCCTCAGTAATCTTCTTCTTACATAAAACAATAATTCAAAAATTTTAGAATACCAATGCCACATTTACAAGGCAGACACCTGAGTTAATTAAAAGTCTAGTAACTGAATAATATATTACCTATCCTTCAGAATGGCAGTAACTATGGCTGCACCATGAATGGGTGGGTTTGAATAAAGGGGTCTGATCACAAGCCTGAGCTGGCTCTCAACCCGCCTTGCCACATCCGCCGTCTTGCAAACCTATATCCAAATTATGATTATTATAGTAGTGACTAATATGCAGATATTTGGACAATCTTGTTCGGTAAAACAGATGGATATTAGCTGTTAGGAGATTTAACATAGTGGCTTACAATGCTAAGCGAACCAATGCGTTCCCCATAAAGTCCCATGGTTTTTGAATATGATTGAGCTACGAGGCTTTCACCACCATCACAAACAAACATCCGAATGGACTGTGCATCAGCATCTAGACTTCCACTTACCAAACCCTACAAGCAGTCCATCAATCACTAAATGAGGTTCAATTAAAAACCTAAAGCCATGAGTATTTAATAGTTGATTACCTGATAAGCGCAATCAAAAAAAGGTAATAAGCCTCTCAGTCTCACTAACTGCCTGATCTGTTCCCACTGCTGACAAGTTGGATCAACACCAGTAGGATTATGACCACTTGCTTGGAAAAGCACAATGGCTCCAGTTAAGGCAGAGCCAAGATCTTCCAAAAGGCCTATCACCACCAAGATGAATTATCTAATCCATGAGAACAATGATGATAATCATTTCCAGTGCAAAATACTTTGTTAGGGGGGATGTTATAACCACTTTGGAATAAATCATTGTTCAGCAAAAGACAACTGACATTAGAATAAAATTAGGTATCTCTTGCGCTATCCAAATTCAGACACACAATTATAGCTTAAACTTGTAATAAATATGATATATAGAAACTGGTGGTCCAAATCAAATTGCAGTGTGCAAGATTAAGCTTCCACAAATGAAATTTGTTTAAAAAGTAGACCTTGAAAGTCTAGCCCACGTGTTTTAGGATCATAATAACGGTAAGTCTTCAAAGCTAGTCCTGCTGCAGATAACAAATTTGGATGATTTCCATATGTTGGCTCAGGAAGGTAAACCACAAGCTGCAAATTAAGGTAGACAGTAAGGTTAAACAGTCCGATTGCATGGCATAAAGGAACAAGGGGTAAGTCATTTACTTGGCGGTAATGTTGTGCTAAAAATTCAGCCCCGAGCCTCAGTGAGCCACAACCTGACACACACTGGGCAGTAGTCACTCTACTTTCCTTGATGGCAGGGCTTTTCAAAAGCAAATGATATAAGCAGCCAGCAACAGAAAAAATACCTTCAGCTAAAAATCAAAGCTTAAAGAAGCCAAAAAAAAAAAAGTTCATGAAATAGCCTAATAGCATCAGAGATCTTTATAATTTTAAGATTGAATACGCAAACTGCAGCCTTGCTAAATGATACACAATCTTCTAGTCAGTATTTTTAGTTTTTAAAATTTCAATACTTCCTCACCATGAGATGGGAAAATTGGTCTAATAAATATTTTAAACCAGGCTAGTAGTGCTGTACCTGCCAGAACCAAATATGAGTTCAGCACTTAATCTATTAAATTCTGCCATTCCTGTTCTGGGAAGGTACTCCTTATCAGCAGACCTAAATATCAGTCAGATAAAATGGAATTCGGTTATGACTCGAGCAAAGTTATGATTGGAAAAACAATAATGAAATACCTACAGGTCATTAGCTAGTGTCTGCTCCACTTGTCTAACAACATTCAGCGTATGAGATTTTCCGTCCTGTCATGCCATGAACAAAGCCCATCTATTGTTTGCATCAAAGACCAATAAGCATTGTGATATAATGAAATGCTCATGAAAGTTATCTTTCTAACATTTATCCATAATTATAGAGTTGCTGCCCAGCCATCAACAGCCTAATGAAACTGAATGGTTTGGTATCGTGTTTATTTCACTAAATACGATACCTAAAAGAATCAGCCTTGCAGCAATATCATGGCTTCATTTTTCTGGTGAGAAGCTGGTGATAGGAATGATCATATCGAAGTGCAAAGACTATAACCATGATAAAAGTTCACATCCTTTGGCAGCATGCCAAAATCTTGAAATGGATAGATAAATACACATTATGGATGAATGCAACCCCATATCATGAACATTCCGTCCAGAATTATACTTGCAGTGGTCAATGTGGGTGAGAGAAATATCAATAAAACTGGCAAAGGGAACAAATGCTCACCTCTGTTCGATAAACACCAATCCCCAAGTGCAGCTTATTTGTGCTGGGATCCTTATTGTAAGCGACTGTTGTCTTTTCATACAATATAACAGCATTAAAAACCAAGGAAATCTTAATTCTAGAAGCAACAAACAAAATAGAGAAAGGGACTCTAATACTGGACAATGGTCAGAAATGCTGCAGCACAAGCTTCCCATCATTTTGATTAAACCAATCTAAAAAATACGGCTCAAATTTTTTATTCAAAAATTTAACATCAACTTGACTTGTTTCCTAGCCCCAATCTTTACATTGTGTATACCTCACATTGAAAATCAGGGTTGGTGATAATTTCAAGCTTAACAAGACAGAATTGAGACATTTCCTTGTGTTTCTGCCTTCAATTGGAACTTGGCCACAGTTAAGAATCAATTTTGACATATATATTCATCAAAATAGATAAAAAAAAAAAATCCAGATCCAGGACCCTTTGGGAGCTCCGTAATCAAAACCCAGTTGAAGTGTTGAAACGATCATTAACCAGGTTGGATTTTTGAGTTCCTAATCAAGTACTTGCTAGTAAGCTCCATAGACAACAGCAAATTACTCCTAGGCAGTGAATGAACTCCAAACCTCTTGAATTTGAAAAGAAAGCAGTAGGGTATAGAACAAGCAGTCAGAATTTGGTACAATTACTTGGAAAAAGCATAAAAGCCAGTACCGCGTAGACTGGAATATCAGGAGCTGGAGGTACGTTATGGAACAGAGAATCACCAGCTGAGTCAGTTGTGGTCATCTCGTTAAGCTTCAGATACTCCATAAGTAGTATCAAGATGAAGAATGGAAGCTAAGCTGCCGCAACAAATGTGTTTTTATGGTTTCTCAAGTGGAAACCTAAGTGGGTCAGGGTCAGCCTTATGGAGCGAACTCGGATATGCAGCAAATTCAATGCTAATTTGGTTTTTTTGTTCATCAAACAGAGCTAATGTTATTGGTCTTGGTCCCCTTTGGATATCTCGATAAAGACCAGCCTTTTCACCGCCAACAACTTCCAGTTTACAATCAGATAAAAGGGGAAAGCCAAGAGATGATTCTTCTTTTAACAATTAACCCAGAATAAAGTACAAAAAGAATTTGACATTTTGCCATTAAGGTAACAAAAAATTCAACAAACAATAGGTGTTCTTTGGGATTGCATTCTAAAAACACTCTCAACATATGCCAACAAGCTTTGTCTTGGGTGGCCTGTACGCAAAACTTCACATCTGCCGCAATTCAGTCTGGTGTTAACGAGTATACCAGACCCGGTTCCCACCAGAAAGGACCTGGTGAAATCGGGTATTTCCCAATGCCGGGTCTGGGCCATTCTCTCAATGCCAACAGTCCACAGGATTATTGCTAAAGCAATGACACTGACCTGCTAAAAACAAAATGGTCCAATTACCAAATGGTCTTACATCTTTGACTGGCAAGTATGCAACAACAAACAGCCATTACTGAACAATATTACTTTAATTTATGGTCACTTCCAAGATGTTTTCTCAATTAAAAAGTGAAAAGGATTGTAAGGAAATGATTTTCTTTCTATGAACACATTTGTGGCTATTAACCACAAAAATTTTGGGTTGCTTTCCCATCAACATAGAAAGTAAAAGCTTGCATACAAGTTTTGTACAGAAGAAGCAGTGTTGTGATTGATGGAAATGTAATCACAGGACAGCATGAAAAAGATAGGATTACCTGTGGCACTAAAATCATGAGAGCAATCAACTGACACATCTTCTCATGGAAGATAATAAAACTCTTGAAATCTTCATGGCTCTCATCAATGTATTTAGCGATTAGCTGTCACAGAGGAACGATCGATGAAGTTAGATAGGAGGTAAGAGGAATTTACAACCAAGCTAGAAGAATGGTTTGAACCAACCGAGAGAGCTATTTGTGAAGCAACTTTAAGAAAGAAATGAGAATATTTTACTTTCAGCAAACGTTAAACCCTTTTCCAGGATTTGAACATGTCGATTGAGATTAAGCTGATTGATTGTTAACATGTGAAGCTATATTCAAACAGGAGATATCCAAAAAATGCACCATGGTAGTTAATATGGGTGTCGAGAGAGCATACCGAACTCCAGTCATACTTGAAGAAAGTTGTGACAATCACAGCAACTTCCAGAAAAAGAAGGGAGCAGATGCTGAAAATGTACTGAAAGCTTGGTTGAGGAATAGCTTGGTCAATGACTGAATGGAAATACTACATTAAAAAATTTGAAATAATTAGTTATTCCAAAAAAGTGTTCTTTTCTTTCCACAGCACATATAAGCAATGACGAAAGCAACTTCATTGCCATCTTCCCATAAAAGTTTCAATAAATGAAACTTCAGAATCCTAGATATCCTTTTTTCCTTCTTCAGTTTTCTTCTCTCTTAATCATGGCAAGTTACAAATTAAGGAAATCCAAGCTCATTAAAAAGGATACTATGCAAAGAATGGAATTGTTGATATAATTAGAGACCATATAACTGAACAGCGTGCTCAAGCAGACAGCAATTCCCACACCTAAACATGTATAGATAAACCTGTTAAACAGAGGCAAAAATGTTCAGAAGTGCGTAGATTTGGTACCAAAGATAGCAAAGTTGGTGAGGCAGTGATTTCACATGTTTTGAAGCTAGTTGATTGTCAGAGTCCATTTGAACAAATTGAACTAAAAGAAGCCGATATATGTAAATAACTCAAAGTAAACCATGTTTATGTACAATTTTCCATTTAGTGCTTGACCAAGCTAAGCTATCTATGTTTACGACCAAGCTTGGCCAATGCTAAATTGGAAATTCTACATAAACATCTAACTTGAAAAGAGAAAATTTGCCTTGAACATTGATGGGTATATAAGCCCAAAACTATGAATAAGAAGAGAAACATGCTATAGTAGGAAATAATCAATGAAAACAACAACAAACATGAGAATAATATGATTTCAACATAGACCAAGAAGAAGTGCAGGTAAAACATGCTTCAACTGATACACTATTATAGGGAGAAAGAGATATTAAGAGTCTACCATGGTTTGGGAAGAGATGAGTGAAACGGCAGTCCAGCAAAACCATCATTCCACTTCTTTTGGAGCCAGAGAGAGTAGACAATAATGGCAATCCCAAGAAAATTCATAACGAGGTTGACTATCTTCATTGAGTAGTGCAAGCAGCACCTGCCGCACCTTGTCATGGCTGGCTGGCTGGCCGGCAGATAAGTGTCCCTAATTGGTCACAAACACTTTTGGTAAGCAAGCAAACATTGACTTGCCTTTCGATCTGAGATACCACTGAACGGAGACTTTATGTATCAGAGTGGTGGTGGCCCCAGCCATGCGGTTAGGCCGAGAAGAGAAGAGGAGCATGTGTCTCATGAGAAAAAGAAGAGAAAAGGTAGCCTTAAGGCTTCCATATTTTTAGGGACACAATTGTTCTCTGGGCAATTTGGAGTCGACACGTGCGCTTGACTATGAGAGAGCGAGTGAGCAAGTGATGATCGAGAGAGAAATAGATGTAATTGCCAAAATGGTGGTTACGTTGAAAGTTAGATGGGATACGAACAACGACTGCAGTATGAAGAAGACGAAGAAGAAGAGAAGCAAGGGGCGGGTGCATCTGCCATTCAAAACGTGAAACAAGTCAAACAATTCCTGCAGCGGATGGGGACTGAAATTACAGAGTCTTTGATATTTTAGGTGTAAAACAACGATAGCCCTTTGGAAGGAAAGCATCGTCAAGGCCAAACCAGTTCCAACTCCTATGGCAATATCCAAGGCTTTGGAAAGAGCACAGACATTTCCTGAATTTCTGAATAATGCAAGTTCGATTTCCTCTAGCCAATGGTCGTCTAACCCACAATGGAAAAACAAGTCACCAAACCTTCTAGTGAATTATGAATATTTTTCCTTTAAAATTATGGTCCGCACAAAACTTCTGGAAAGAATCGTCATCGATGCCAAATCTTGCTTCTGCAACTAATATAAACCATGAGAGGCAATGTAGGTAATATTGGATGGAAATCAGCTTCGTCCCTCACGGAAGGAGCAGAGTACTTAATGACATTCATTTTGCACGGTTGAATGTTCAGTTCATTGATTGCTCGATAGATGATTACAGTATCACGACAAAAAATTTTCTGCCATGCCAGCAAAGCATAACTAGGATTAAACCTCTTTTGACGTTCTTAGTTCTTACGGTGCTCATATCAAGGAACTATTTATATCTTAAATTGAATTCGACACAGCAGGTACACAACTACATCTGAAGCCAAGCACATTCCACTAATTCAAAAATAAGGCATCAAAATGCCCATGTAAATAAAATTAAATCTCTGCCAAGTGTGAAGGTAAAACCATCAAGTAAAATCTGTCTACTCCAAGCGAGATAAATTGGCAACCTATTCCAGCTTTATCCGATCCATATCATTTATCACTCCTTCAAGCTGTAATAAGAAGGTCCAAAAAAGATCACCATAAGTAGTAAGTAGAATAAACCCAGAATGCTTGGCTATAGAATGCTTGGCTATGCATGCATAAGCAAGAAGTATATATACCATACCTTGACAACCTGTCGCAAGAAGTAATCACCATAACGTTTCACAGGCTTGGATTCAACAACATGGATCATATCCTGCAGCAAAGTAGAGTGTGACTTGCAATGCCAAAAAATAGAGAAATTAGCTAACCTCCAAAGAAAAAAGGGAATTCACAGCCTAATATGATATATTGAAAACCATCTCTTGACACAACTTTAAGTTTTAATTTACATTAGCTAGTCTGAAAGAAATTCAGCTATTGTTTTCCAATGGAGATACCAACAAAAACTTGCTTGTGTGTGCTATCTGTGCCTGCAACTAAAAATAGCTCTAAAGATGGCATCATGACTTAAAAGCATATTTTCAAAACAGCACATAGATACTTGCTTAAGATAAAAATTAACATACATCATCAATGTAGAAGTCCACATCAGCATTAGAGATAATCTTTCCATCAGAATCAACAGCATGAGTTTTGTGCTTGTATGTCAACAAGATAGTCCTATAAAATATGACAAAAAGGAGGTCAGTACCTCATACACAATAAATTAAGCAACCATGGTTAAATCAAATACAAAGGAACATGAGGAAGAAAAAAAATGTCCACCTCAGAGTGGGCTCATCCACTTCCATGTAATTTGCAAGCTTCCCAAGTGATATAGTTGAATACACTTTAAGAAAAGTCCGGACACCTGATAACAACTGTTGCTGCTTCACTTCATAAAGAAACAGCTTCAACTGAAGTCTGTAGGCATCCTGCAGTAAAATAAATTAAATAGCAGTTGGTAAAACTCACATAACACAAACAAAAGGAAAGGCCAATATAAGAAGACCAAGCTTAAAGAACATGCCAAGTGACCTTTTTGCTTCCCTTCCTCAACAATAAATAAGTATCTGAACTTAAGATCTACGCTATCTCTCCCACCCTACTACCGCCTAAGCTTTGTCCTCGGGACAGGGTCTCCATCCAAATGAGACACAATTATTGCTGAAACTAAATACATTAGATTGAGGAAAGCTAATCATCTACTAAATACAATGAACCAACATAACATGTGCCTAAGCTCTACATCCGCATTATTTGTGAATCTAACAAGATAAATTTGCAGGTATGTTTTTTTCATACCAAAACTAGGGGTGCACAACCTCACAGTTCCAAGAAATAGTAAACAACCTATGGCCTGATAATTGATTGTTTTAGGGGCAACTAAACTATTAGCAATATAAGAAATATAAAAGAGCCTAACTACTGCAAGTTTATGTGACATAAACATGTAGGCTGAAAATAACTGAAAGGACTGTGGGTGTAAATATTGAAAGGAATAAGCATAAATGATTTATTTAATGTGCTTCCACCAAAATCTTTCTCAAGATTGCCTAGAAAACAACAAACCTAAGTACCTGGTTGTAATTTACAAGGGGCTCCTCAAAACTTGGAGCTGAAGGGGTAATAAACTTGGGACATGCATATGAGAAGAGCTCATCATAGATGGCAAAAGCTTCATCGTCATATCTTTGCATCCTAGCCATCTTTTCACCATATTTCTCCCGCAATTGAGAGTTCACAGTCTCCTCAACAAGCTTCACTTGGGGGCAAAGTGAAAGACATATTGCCAGCAAGGCATACATCTGTTCATTCTTTTTCAGTATCTGTTCATACTGCGGAGATTTCTGATGAAACTGCTTGGTCTTGTAAATGTACAAGAGAATCTTATTGAATTCACGAATAGCCTCCACATACCTTTAATAAGAAATACTAACTTTAATAAAAAAAATTATTATTATCAAGCTCAACCAAAAAACGACACAAGAATTAAAGTTGAATAACAATTTTAGTACAGGCAGAAAAAGTTATTATACATTAAGAACTCATTACATGGTAAATATGGCAAAATGAAAACATACCTCCTCAACATGAGATTGGCAAAACCATAATGATATATGGTTGTAATGTGACTTCCAATAACACTGGTGTAAACACCTTGTTGACTAATGTCAATAGGAAGCAAGCACTTGAGCCCGGTTTGGTAATCACCCAACAGGCAATGTACACGTAACAAACCCACCATACTGAAGTATCCCAACACCTTCAAGACATTGCTTCCACCACTGTAATCATACCCATCAGTAGCAGTAAATTGTTCAAGACCCTCCTTCTCCTGCTCTAATATCTGCATAATATTCGACTTCTCCACAAAGGCTTGCAAGTAGTTAAGCACCCCATACACATTCCACGCCTATAAAAAAAACAGAAAAACATCAAATCCCCACAAGGACAATGAGAATAAATACAGTTCAAATGACAATTTGCTTTCATAATTTCATAATGCAAAAAGACCAATAAGCAAGTTGCGGGGAATTGAAATACCTGATCATATTGCCTCAGAAGCGCGATTTCCTGCTCACTTTTGTTCTTCATTTTGGCTCTGTATTGACAGAAACTCTGGAACTGGTACACAAATTCATCCACCATGTCCCATAACCATTGATTTGGTAACTGCATGTTAACTACCCTATGCAACACCACCTAAGATAAAACCAAAGCCCAATCAAATTACTCCACGTCACAGAATCACAGATATGATCACAAATTAAAAATAATTACCTGAAAGAGGCTACAATAATTATCCCAAGAATCGATCCTCTGCTTGAGAGTGGGAGAAAGGCGAGCATAGAGGTGGCGAAACCACATCTCACGGTAAAGGAGGCAAAATACTTGGTCGTTGTCGACGTAATGAGCGACGGCGTCGACGGAGGGCCAGGGAGTGTCTTTGAAGAGACGGTCCGAGAGGGTCTGGAATGAGATCTCGTACATCTGGTGAATCTCGTAGACATTTTTCTCGCGAATGTGACGGTATAGGTGGCCTACGAATGACTTGACGGAGTCGGGGACGAAGTTGGGGTCGTAGCCGAGGTCTTGGCGGTGGGTTTCGTCGTAGTTGGCTGGGGCCTCCTCGTAGTCGTAGTTGGTTGCCATCGTTGAGGAGAGATTGTCAAGTAATTAGAAGATGTTGAGGAGAAAGGAGATCTGCACCTCAACGAAGAGATTTGGGAGTGAGGACCGTCGACTGTGAACGATGGTGTAGAGAGAGAGAGAGAGAGAGAGAGAGAGAGATTAGGGTTTAGTGAGGAAAGAACATGTGATGTGGGGAACTTAGGATTTTGGGCTTTCAATTTGTTATCTAAGCCCAATCTTACTCGAAACTGCTGAGCCAGTCAGCAGTTGGGCTACTCATTCCCTTTCTACGTTTTGGGCTTTGTTGCAAGTTTGCAATAATCCCTTTTCGGCCCACAAAAAACCTTGCCTAACCAATTTTACCTTGCCAAGTCCAAATGCCAGACTTGTCCAGAGAAAATGCAAAATTCTATATTTTTACAATTTTCTTTTTATTTTTACTAAACATAGACATCAGCTGCACCTGGTCAAATTTGCGAAATGACATGCACAGCACACTAAAATCAGTTGACATTCATCCTCCAACAAAGCATGATAGAGGCACAAGGAACAGCTTTTAATGGTTTCTGCCATTACTGAATTTTGAAGCTTTGATGATGACCCAGCTGGGCAAGTACACGAGCTCTACAAGAAAGTGTAGCTAAAATGCATATCACTTTTTCATGAGTAAGGCGCAAAACACCAAATGGCAATGAGTCACTGTGGTTAACTATTCACAAGCTACGAAGGTCACCTATGAGGAGAGAAGCAATCGACAGCACAATCAACCAGACAAACTACAATTAGAATTCATGTGCTGTTGGTTGAACAACTCTTACACGTGAGCTTCCACACTCCAAAATTGAACCAGCTTCCTGCTGACAGCAAAGTAGTGAAATTTTCCACAGAAAGTCTGTAACTAGGTGTGACTTGATATAAGATCACACTCTCTGCCTGTTAGAAGCTGTACGTGTTAAATGAGGCGCATCATGATAAGTCTCAGGTTCATCTTCATCGTCAGACGATAGGAGGGATGATCCCATCCATGCTTTGAAGCCTTCATTAACACGCCTTTCCACATCTGGGGTCACTTCCAAGGGGTTAGCCTCTAACATTTCTAAACCAAGATTTCGACTACCAAACTCTCCTTCATCAAGAATTATGGCAGCTCTCCTCCTTAAGAAGATGGCAGTTCCTGCATATAGAATCACCAGCCCCCACGAACCAATCTCATAGCACCAAAACAAGGGCAATGAGCAGCTGCTCCCTAATGTGAGGAGGCTTGAACCCAAGAACAAAGCAAGAAGACCGAAGATGATGGCAAAAACCACATTCAAAATGGACAGGCAACGAACCCCACCTGTAGATTGCAATAAAGTTAATATGATAACTCAACATGCATTCTTATCTATGAAAGTAACATTTGCACATATGAAAAACAGTAACATAATAACAGAGATAAAACGGTAACAAATTGTAGCAGTTCAGATGACCTCAAAGAAAGCCTAGCAAATGAATAAGTATATCTATTCAAGCTGTTAATTGTCTTCATAGCTTTATAGAGCCAAATTTCAATAATTTAATTTACACTAATTTTCAGGAGGAGAAAGACAAGAAGATCTGGTCATTTACTTTGAAGCAGTAGCTAGAACAAGTACAAATTCCATCTTCCCATTTCTTTCCGGCAAAACAACAGTTTTCAACAAGTAGCACCATTTTAAATTACCAAGTTATATTCTAGATCTCCAAAACATGAGCAGTGATAAAACAATGTCCATGGAATTATAACAAACCTAGAAGGGGCCAAAAGTTCCAATACCAATAGGAGATCACGTAAAAGAAATAACAAATAGGCATACCTCTTTTTGAAGCACAGTAATTATTCTCAACCACCTTTAAACATCCATGCCTTGTTGGAGCTGCATAAGCAACAGTAATTCCTGAATCATGACTAAAACCATTAGAAATAGAAAAGGCAGAGGGCATAACACACACAAAAGTATAAATTCAAGTTCCAAAATTCTTGGGGCCAGTTTAACCTCACAATAACAACAGAAAGTCAATATTAGAGGTCGATAGACAGGTTACCCAAAATTTATGTGAAGTGTATAAAATAGAAGCAATGACTAATTGAGAGCTAACCAAATAGGCAGAGAATATGTAAATCAACCATTTACCACCGGGAACCTAACTTACAGAAATGGGAGTGGAGACCATTAAAGGATCAATTCATTTTGAGAAGACTAAACCAGACAACCAATAATATCCTCCTAAACCATTGAGCAGGTCTAATAAGAATCTTGATTTTCTTAATATCGTCTAAGAATGGTATTCCATCTATATTCCCAAGTTATTTCAAAATGTGTAACCAGGGGCGATTTTCAGGTTATTAGCCATGATAATCCAATCTCCAGGCACAAATTTCTTATACTGAAGAATAAACAAAAAGTGAACTCTATAGCCTCTCCAATTCAAAATCCAAAGCCAACATTCCTCCTTTCAAAATGCTTCTTTTTCACAATGTGCAATTCTGAATCCTCCATACTTTTCTCAACAAGACCTCGAAAGAATTGTCATACTCGCTCTAAATTTCGCTTAAAGGAAACAAAGCGTAAATAACAGAATCTTGACTGACCTGCTACAAGATACAGAACCGAAGCCAAGAAAATGATCATGGATGGAACAAACACAACCATCCAATAGTAATCCACAGTCTCTTGATCAGTCAAAGAAAACGCTCCGGGCAACAGATCCGAATCGCCACCACCTCCTCCTTTCACATTCACCGGCAAAGGCTGTAGTCTCCGGTCGTCGCAAAACGGTCGCTTCAAATCATCTCCCGGAAACACGATCTTCAAGCTTATAACTGTGCAAACAAAGATCGCGAGACAAATGATCCCAATAGAACCTATTAAGATCGGTCTTTGAAGCTTCGTCCAAGCTTTGTCTTCCTCTCTTAGGCTCTCGTACTCGTGCTTCGGCATAAACGCTTGCCGTAGCGCGTCGCCAATGATCGCCATCGAAGCTTTCGCTTGGAAAACACTAACCCAGTAGGCAATTGACCAAGGGTTTTTCCACCTATAGGTATTTTTAGAAAATGCAAGAAATGTGAAGTCTAGGGTTTTGAACAACCCTAATTGCCTATTTTGGAATAAAAAAAAAAAGATAGACCTAGTTTTTTTTAAAGGATGAGAACGAATTTGATTAAAATGACTGATCTAGGGGTTCAATTTGGGTTCTTGAATCGAAGTTGGAGAGGCGGTTGTCGGTGCTGCGTTGCCTTCAGTTGGGAACAGCAATTTTACGCCATTTTTCTGGGATTTGGCGCGTTTTTCCCTGCGGGGTGGGCACGTACGGTTTCCAACAATACGATTCGTGAATGGTTGGTCTTATATATGATTTTATGTCTCCCAATTCATTCAAGGGATTATATTTGACACAAAATATGATATACCGATACTATAATTTGTAAAATTTTGCTGTACAAATTCCTATTTCTGTTTATTACCGTATTGATTTGTGGTAAAAATTTTTCACGGTTGTTTATTTAAAGGAATATATTTAATGCATTAATAATATATATATATATATATATATATGATTTTTAAAAGGTTTTGCATGTATGAGCAAATTATAATTTTTTTTTTTTGAAAAGTAAACGGATTATAAATTGAATGTTACATATTTGCTGCATCGTGTCTATGTTTTGTTTAAGTATGATTGGTAGTGTTTAGGTAACTATCCAATGTCAATGATGTCTTTTAGTTATGAAGTTTAACTTATTTGATGTTTTGACTGTTGAACTTATTTGATTGGTTGATTGGCTGTATTCTAATTTAAATAGGCACCAGCAGAATGTTGAAACAATGCCTTGGCCAGTTCTCTCTGACATCACAAGTTGGTAACTTTAGGAGTGGCGTAATATTTCAATTTTCGAGGGGAGTAAATTTTCAACAACTAGCAAATTATCAGTAATTAAAAACTTGGCAGCTGCAACCGTTGATTCATGTTCAATTTTTGAGCTTAGGAGACTTCAATGTAGTGTTATTCCTTTACTTTTCTTTGTTCAAAATAAAATTTGAGTCCTAAAAGATAATTTTAAATTTTTGTTGTATATTTATAATGGCAATTTTGTTGATGAAAAGTTTAGTGTTTATAGGATTGATCATGATTATGGTTGTAAAAATATTTTAGATTTGATTGATACGAAACACGAGAAGTGAACAAAATAATTAAAAATGTTTAGAGCCATTTGTTATAATGGAGTTTCAATTATTAGAAAAGGCTTTAAAATATTATACAAAGTACGCAAAATGTGAAAGATTTAGAATCTGTAAAGGTTATATAATGAAATCTCAAAATACTCAAGTGATTATCGGGCAAGAATTTGTTTGTTCGAAAA
This sequence comes from Theobroma cacao, assembly GCF_053813885.1. Taxonomy (NCBI): domain Eukaryota; kingdom Viridiplantae; phylum Streptophyta; class Magnoliopsida; order Malvales; family Malvaceae; genus Theobroma; species Theobroma cacao. The sequence continues at coordinate 2,095,894 of NC_142647.1, forward strand.
AAAGTTATTGTGCAAAAAAAATCTTGGAAGAGAATATAGATTTCAAGCCCAACCTGATGAGACAAGAGTTTGATGCAAAGCCATGATTTATGTTTTCAAGAAAGTTAACAAATGGTTAATTTTTAGATTCATAAGAGATTATACTTGTGAGCTTGCTATTCAAAAAAGTGCTTAATATTCACGTGTTCATAGAAAAAGCACAACAACTCAATGAAATTTGATTGATGTACTTGATAATTTAAGAATTAGTTCCAATAAAATCATGTCTATTTTAACTAATCAATCGAGTGACATTCATAAAATTAGTTTAATTGAGCATAATATTTAAAATTATTTGAGTAATAAAATATGAAAACAATTTGAAAACAAATAGATGCACTATTAATACTTGCTTACTTTAGAGAATGTCAATCTAAGGATTTGAATTTTTTTTAAGTAATACAAATAGATACGGAAGATCAACTAATGAATTGTTTAATTATTTATTTGATTTATTTAATTTTTTTATTCAAGCTTTTAATTCAATTGATGAGCTTGATTTAGGGAATTTTAATAATTTGTGATTTTACTAAAGCAATTTTGTTTTATGTCTTGATGTTAATGTAATCAATTGTTGACAAATTCATTTGATTTCATTTTAAATGCTTAAATGAGTTAAAAGGAACAATAGTTAAGTACTTGAAACATAAGAGAATTATAAATATTATGTAAAGTAAAATGAATAATGATTGCATTTGTACTATTTTGTTTTTTGTTAATATTGAGAGAAATTTATTTTAAGATTTTGTCGTATGATTCAGTTATTTTTAGAATCTCAAGTCTATAATTTAATCATTTGTATCTTTTGCTTTAAATTATAAGGCATCAAAGTAATGTGTTTACTACATAGGATTGATATGAATTAGTATATATTTCTTCATTAATTGTTTATAAAGCTTTTTCAAATACAAATTTTACTTTTTATTAAATTAACTGTTTATAAAATTTTATAAACCCGTTGCATAGCACGGGTAGACTTCTAGTACCTATACATAAAAGTGTCTTTCAATCCATGTTATTGTTAGACTGTTTCCCGCATGTTGCACTAAAACATCATTATTTTGTGGACATAATTCAAAATATTATATGAAAATTTATCATTATTTTGAACAAAGTTTAATCATCAGTTTGATGTTATTAGAAGAACATAGTTGAACAAATTGTTAAATTATGTAGATGATGTTATCAGAACAACACAATTAACTAAATTATTAACATTAAAGTATGCATAGATGATAAGAAAGTGTGTAATATTCAATATGTATGGTAAATGATATAGTATACTACCAATTATGGGAAAAAAAAAGTAAAGTATGCTATATTGAAAATTTTGTGAGGGTTGTATTACATAAGTAAAAATTATTTACTTGTGTTTGAACAACTTAAAAGCCATAGTTTGGAAATATTTTTGATTGCGAAGAAAAATTATATACCTGAAGGTAAATTATTAAATATTTCTTTGTATACGATAGTTATTGTCTCATTTAGAGGTTGTCCATCATCATATATAATTAAAATTTTCAATTCTTGACGTGAAGTAACTCTTGAAAGAGTAATATATAGTTGATCATGTGTAAAATCAGTTTAGGTAAATATAAACCAACCTTGTCAAGTGTTTGACCTTAACTTGTGTTGATGTTTATACAGTAATATAATCTAATTGAAATTTGTTTTTTATTAAAAGTAAAAGGTAATTTTTGATGTTTTATTACTAATACTATTATAGGTATGTAGTATTTATTGTTAGCGTGTATACCAGATATAATTTAGGCCTTCTCTAATGTTTGAAGCCAATTGGGTAATGATTAATCTAGTGCCGTTGCATAATCCATAATTTTGGTTTATATTTGTCAATACCATAATCACACAATCTACTTTAAGATTTAAAATATGATCAGGTATACCAGGAATCTAAACTAATCTTGAATATGATCAGGTAAAAAGAAATCCTAAACTACTTTCTCTATATAAAAATTGAAGTCTTATCCCTTCTCGGTATTTGGATGTGTTTTTTACTCTCTCAAAACAACTCATCTAGATTTTAATGGTAAGTAATTTTCAACTCAAATTAAAATTTTAAATACTTAATGTCTAAATATTTTTTTTATTAATTTGATAATTTAAGTTCATAATTATAATCTAGCTAACAGAAAATAATATTGTATGTCAAATAATATCTTAAAATTTGGAGTCTTTCTTTTTATTTTTTTATTTTATAGATATATTATTTGATTATTTGATTTTCATATTTAAATTTATATGGCTTGTGGATATTTATATTTAGTTTTGAACAATGAATAGATAATTGTCATATTATTAGTTACTGAACCTGATAATTTGCTACGTAACATTATATAATTTTAATATTTTAATTTATAATAATGAGTAGTAATTTTTAACCAATTTTATAATTTTAGATAAATAAATAATGAAAAGATATTTTAAAAGAAAAAAAAATTTCTTACAATACTCAGATTCCAGACAATAGCAACAAAATTCTACTAATAATAGTACTTAACAATATTCTTTTAAGAAAAATTGTGTTAAATTTAATCTGAGTACTCTTTTAATAGATCATGAAATGACGAAATTTTATTTTGAGTATCATCCTAATAACACTACTTAAAAAATTTTTTGAGTCCACACCTGAGTGTCTAATTGATAGTCATTGTATCAAATATAAACACATTTTTTTAAATGATTATATCTTAATTTATTGACAATCATTGAAACATTATAATAATGAAATGGAATTAATCCAAACAATAAAATATACTTTAATTATTTTAAATCTTGAATCAAGACGAAAATGTATAACTTCTTTATTTATTTTATTAAGATTTAAATTCTAAATAATCACCAATACTCGAATTAAACAAAATAAATCACTAATACCTTATATTTGCTCATTTTCAATAAAAGAGATTGAAAATTTTTTAAAAATAAATTAAAAAAGTACACGCCATGGACCATGGACCAGGGTCCATAGGTCCATGGGTCCAGGATGGTCGAGGAATCTTGGTTTGACCCCACGCGCCATTAAACACTATAAATGCTGAGCATCATTTCTGGTTCCTCCGCCAAAGTTTTGTACTTGATCCCGTCATCTCACTCTTGGCAATTGGAATCCAATCCGCTAAAACTATAGTCAACTACTTGAGTAGCCTACTAATAGAAACAAGACATCTTCGTTCATCAGTCACTCAAGAACAGACTCTATAGCTTCCATGGCATCTCTGTCAGCTTCTCTCCCAAAATACATGTCCCTTTTCCCTCCAAGACACACCCATCACTTGCATGATTTATGTGTTTTTCCACGAAATCTTTCACTTATGAAAGAAGGGTCTGTCAGAGAATTGAGAATCGCTACAAGTTCTAATCAAACTGAACCTTTGATCGGTTAGTGTCTTTTTTCAGCTCGTATCACATCATTTGCTTGGATAATTTTCTCTTGGGGTATGACCATTTTGTCTTTATTTTTTTTCTGGCAGATTCTACTGATAAACTATCAGACATTCCTCTCCTGTCTTGCTCAGAGGTTTATCTTCTTAATCACCTTTTTTCTCTTTTTCAAGAGTCTTGTTCTTCTTACATGACAATTCTATAAAGCAGATTAAGAAATTTTGGAATCAAAATTTGATGCACATCGAAATAAAGTTGACAGCTTTGGATCATATGGTTTTATTGCTTTCTTGAATCTTGATTAGATCTATGTTTCTTTTTACCTTTCTTATACTTTGGTGTCAGTGTTTGTTTTTTCTTTCTTAATCTAAACTTTTTGTTTGTTAAGGCTATTGAAAAACTAAAACAGAACAGAGAAAACCATAAAGGAAAGCAGCAATTCCTGGCGATGTACTCAAGCATTTTTGGTGGAATAATAACCGATGCAGCAGCTATGGTGATCCCTGTGGATGATCACATGGTTCATAGGGGGCATGGTGTATTTGATACTGCTGCAATAATGGACGGGTTAGTGAATCTGTCAGCAGAAAATGAACTATTTTTGTCCTAAGTTGGAATGGCATTATATCTAAAATTATGGTGTCGACAATCACAATCTTATAATTTAATGTTTATAAATTTTAAGATGCAACTATTTTCTACATCACTATGATGGTTCAGTAGTCAGGTTGCAGTTTCCTTCTTGTTTGAGAAGTACAAGATAAATTCTTTCATTCTGTTGTTACTTTCCAAGCAGTAAAACCTTGAAAGTAGCTAATTCAAGTCTTAAACTCTGTCCATAACAGGGAACAATACGATTATCCCTAAGAATTTAATAATTTTTTTAGAATATGTTTAAGAATGTTTTGTTTGTACCAAGATTGAGGCTTTGATGTCAAGAAAATTGAGTTTTTTGCAACTAATTAGAGAAAAGATATCTTTATGAGGTTTTTGTGAATTGTTAGAATGAAGAAGTCATTGCAATCCCATGTCATTGTCGTTCTCTTTGTCATTCCTCAATATAATTTCACATGTTATTTTGTACTTATCAAGCTCCATTACATGTTTTTCACATCGCAGATACCTCTATGAATTAGACCAACATATTGATCGTATCATAAGGTCAGCATCCATGGCAAAAATTGTCCTTCCATTTGATCGTGAGACTATAAGAAGAATCCTTGTTAAAACTGTATGTGCTTCGAAGTGTATAAAAGGATCACTGAGATACTGGATTTCAGCTGGACCGGGTGACTTCCAACTATCACCTTCCGGCTGCTGTCAACCAGCTCTTTATGCCATAGTGATTGAAGATCAATCTTTGTTTGATTTAGAAGGCATCAAAGTAGTCACTTCGTCGGTCCCCATGAAACCTCCCCAGTTTGCCACCATGAAGAGTGTAAATTACCTTCCAAATGTGCTTTCAAAGATGGAAGCTGAAGAAAAAGGTGCATATGCAGCAATTTGGCTGGATAATGATGGATTTGTTGCTGAAGGGCCTAATATGAATGTGGCATTTGTCACAAAGGAAAAAGAGCTTCTTATGCCCAACTTTGACAAAATTTTGAGTGGTTGCACAGCTAAGAGAGTTTTGGCTCTTGCAGAGGGAATGGTGAGAGATGGGAAGCTTCATGGAATAAGAGTGGATAATGTGAGTGTTGAGGAGGGGAAAAGAGCAGATGAAATGATGCTTATTGGCAGTGGAGTCCTTGTTCGCCCTGTAGTGCAGTGGGATGAACAGGTCATCGGTGATGGTAAGAAATTTCCTCTGTGACATTAGGTGCAACCTTTATTAACTAGTTTCTTGTATTGAAATTTGCTTGGAGTACACCAGGCTTGCATTTTGGTTGATTGACACTTGACTTGCATCATTTCTTCCTGATGGATTATAACTTAAAAGCGCTTCCTCTGGAATTTTAATGTGTCATTAACCAAACTGCCTTAAAATATTTGATCCTGGAGTACTTCGTCCCCCTCTGTTTCCTTCTAAGTAGTAGCAAGAGAAAGCCCTTTCCTATTTAATCCACAGTTTGTTCTATGGAGTCAGGCTTATTTGCTAAGGGTCTCTTTGTTGGAAGAAGTCTAAAGCATGCTGCTTTGGTAGTTTCTAGCTGATGCACCACTCTTCTTCTTAAAAGAGATGTTAAATAGATCACTGGGCATATTCTAACACCTTCCAAAGCCATTACTTCATTTTTAATATGATCTTTTGTTTCCCATTCTTTAGTCATTTAGCGAGAAACAAAGGGTCTTTAACTTTTACCTTGTCACAACGTATAGCATTAATAATTTCCTTTATGTGTTTATCTGTAGGCAAAGAAGGTCCTATATCCCAGATGCTCTTGAATTTCATCCTAGAGGACATGAAATCTGGTCCCTCTTCGGTCCGAGTACCTGTTCCTTATTGAGCAAGCTTAATTCAGCATCTTGGTATCAGAAGGTATGGCTACAAATTGTGAGAGGTCTTGCCATGAATCTGCCTCTTGCCAATGAGCTTTGCAGATAGACAAACGACTCTGTAATTCTGTAATCCAAAGCACTATATATTGTATGAAATTAAACAGTTAGCCAAAATAAGCAATTTAAGGCCTTTGGTCCTGATCCAATGCTAGTTATCTCCATTGTTCCAAATTTCCAGCATGGGTTCTAGCTGCACAAACTCACACACCCAAGTTAGATCTACAAGTCCATAAAGAGATAATGGTAAGAGAAAATAGCTTCTTTGCTTGGTATTAAAAGAAGACTATTAACATAAAAGTCCAGGCAAAATGCTACATTTTATCAAATCTAAAGAGATCCATACTTATTACCTGAGCCACCAGGCAAGGAGAGCGCTTAATCTGCAATAGATATCATCATCATTATTACTATTACTATTATTTTACCACTAGGCAAACCCCAGGAGTGCAGGGAAAAAGTCCCAAAGGTTTGAGAGGTGGAGATAGAGATTAGAGAGAGAACCCTTGTCTCCTTTCCATGGAAACTTGTCTGAAACTGGACGCATTTTCCAATTTTTTTGCACCCAATATTGGAGATTGCAAAAGTAGAGTTCATAAAAGCAAAAATGGGGGCCCTGATCCCCTCTGCACCTTTGCCAAAAGGATTTGCTCAAAGCTCAATGATCAGCCAAAACTGTTGGAACCCTGTTGCTTGGCAGGCTGTTACCTTTGTTAAACAAAACTCGATATTGACAATGATGATTGAAACATGCAAGGAACCCGAAATTTAGGCCTAAAAAAGCAAGTGAAGAATCTAGTCAGGCCCTCGATTATGCCGTGGTCGTGACTTGTGACCAAAGCCATTGGCCTTGCCATAAAGTGATGCCTACTGTTCTTTCAACTTTACAAAATATATTATTCGTGACCGCATAAAAATTAATGCAGTGGGCTGTAGGCAGTCGAGATATTAGTGGGTGAGATTTATATCAGAATTTTATAATGACGGGAAGACAACACCTTGTGTGGTTCTGTTTTTCTGGTAATTTTGTTGCTTTCCTCTTCGACGTTTCCGTGCCTGCTTAGATTCTGTCGACCTTCATTTTGGTCGGGAATTAAATAAGATTGCATAAGTTATTTAAATAAAAAAAATATAACTTCAAAAAGTGTTAAAATTTCTTGTAAATATAATTATTAAAATTTACATTAAAATTTAAATAAATCACTACTAATAAATAATATGTCGTTGGACGTGAATTATGATTTAAATTTGAAAAAATACTTAGATTTGAACTGTTACATATATGATTTAAGATTTTATATTTTTTAATAATTAAAATTAATAATAAAAAAGTAAAATTATTTATAAAAAATAAATAAATGAATGATTCTCTCTCAACTTAGAGAATTGAAAGTCCAAGATCACATGTTTATCAAAATTCTCCTTCTAAAAGACCTCTTGTCAATTTATTAATTCATCATCATATATCCTTTTCGTACTTTACTGTCCCCTTGTAGAATTTATGAACATCCAAAACAAGTAGAACTCTCGTCAACTTGACAATAACCCTTCAAATCAGATACTACATCAAATAAATACATATTTATTTATTAAATTTATATTTTTTATTTTAAATTAAATAAATGTTTATGATTAAATTAATTAATTAATATTATTAATCTATAGACTATTATTTGATGTACTGATTTAATACTTATATTGAATTAATAAAAGAATTACTAAAACTTGACGAAATGTATATATTTACTTAAAAGAAAGTTATTCTGTTTAAGTAAATGTTAGGCAAGCTTTCTGACTTGGAAACAGTTCATGTGTCCCAAAAAATATGATCAGAAAACAAAGAACAATTTTTTAATAGAAGGTCGTCTATTGTCGCAACTCAGAAGAAACCAATCTGTCTTTTCATTGGCCGGTGAAGAATAGATCTATCCCCACTCGGTGACGTAAAAGTAGTTCCATCAAAGTTGAACATGATCAGTACGGCACCGTTCCGCAGCTCCTTTTTTGTTTTTTAAACTCCAGCAATCACCCGCACGAAGCACCGAGTCTTCCAGTAAACGAGAAAAAAAGAAAACCGTTTGATGTAAGCGGTCGGCAAAACCATCGGTATCAATATAAGTACACCTAGATACGGCTCGTGCGTGCACCCTTTTTAATAACACGTGGCCGCTTTTGTTTGGTCATTCATTTTTTCACTTCACCTTCCAAATAATTGAGAAAAAGTTAAAAAACGATAACAGAAATAATTTTTCTCTCAACGGAAAAATAAAAAACTATTTGATTTGATCTCGAATAGAGAGAGAATAGGTGAGGGAAGCGAGGTGGGGAGAAGAGAAAGGGGGAGAGAGACCTGCCGATTTTTGGACTGTTCGATTTGTTTGATAAAGAGAGGGTGTTTTTGGAGGAGTCTCCGGAATATTCTGCTGTTCGTTGCGATCGCGCCGAACGGTGACCGGAACCGGATTGATCTTCTTTTATTTCTTTTTTGCGTGTGCGAATTGCTTTTAGTGAGCGAAGATGGTGAACTCTATGGTGGAGAGGGCTACGAGCGATATGCTGATCGGGCCTGATTGGGCTAGGAACATCGAGATCTGCGACATGCTCAATCACGACCCTGGGTACGCGTCGCACTGGATTCCAATCTCTCCTCTCTTTTTTGAGAAGTTGTTGTAGCTCTTATGATTCTATTGACGATTGCGTGTGAATTTGATGATTATTACACGAATGAAAATCATGATTGGTGAATCTAGTGTGGTTTCTTGTTTCGGTATTCGATTTTGCTTAGACTGTTTTTTATTTCTTTTTTTTTTTTAATTTTTTTCTCCTCTAACTCTGCAACTAATTGAAGATTTAAGCGAAATTTAAAGACCGACTTTTCTTTTATAACACGTAAGAGATTTTGTTTTAAGAAGTTTATCAGGATTGATCGGTTTGCTTTGCTTTTTCTTTGTTCAATATGTAATTTAATTCATTGATGTATTTGATAATACAGCTCTTAAATATGGCGCTTGTTGATTGCTAGAGGATTTAATTTCATGTAAAAATGGACTGGTGATATAGAGCTCGGCTACTTTTCTTAGAGTTGAAAGATTACTATGTGATAGATGATTTTTAGCGGCCGTGACCTTATCATCCTAATGTGTTGATTTTCATTTCTTAATTTCGAACCAGGTTTTGAGTTACTTTTACATGGTCAGCTTAGTGGTAATTAAGTTATATAATATTGTTGTTTTAATTACTTTTGATCATTTTCTCGGGTTGCTTTTTACTTACTGTGCTTTCTTGTGAAAGCCGAAAGGTCCAAATGGTTTATTTCCTCATTTTCTGGTTAATATTGGCATTTCTTTTTCAATTTCTCTTTCTAGGGAGGGAGGCGAAGTTGGTTGGATTTATATATTTTAAGTTTGAATTTTTTGTGCTTTACTAAATTTAGTATTCAAATATGATTTTTATTATCAGGCAAGCAAAAGATGTTGTGAAAGGCATAAAAAAGAAGCTCGGAAGTAAAAATGCTAAAGTTCAACTTCTTGCACTAACTGTAAGCTCTTGAGAACTTTTACATTGATTTCTCTTAATCCCTAGATATAATTATCAATTCTCTCATCTTTGTTAGCACCTTTTGGTCTCATAGGACTAAACTTGTTTAAAAATTTTGATCTACTTGCTATGTTTAGCTACTAGAGACTATCATAAAAAACTGTGGGGACATTGTCCATATGCATGTTGCAGAGAGAGATGTTCTTCATGAGATGGTCAAAATAGTAAAGAAAAAGGTAGGAAGTAATTTTAATTCCCATTTTGTATTTATTTTCTTCTAGTCAAACTTGTTCTCAGTTTTTGTTCTGCTCATTTGTAGCCTGATTTTCATGTCAAAGAGAAGATATTGATTCTTATTGACACTTGGCAAGAAGCTTTTGGAGGAGCAAGGGCAAGATATCCACAATATTATGTTGCATACCAAGAGTTGTTGGTATGTCTGCTGAGGCCTTTCATCTCAAACTGTATCAGACATGCTGCATTTCTTGGGATTCGTTTCCTCATATGCTATCATTTATTCATGATTATCTCATTATATTTAAAACATGCAGTTATGGAAGTAATACTTTTACATAATATGGCCTTTTTCCTCTTCTTTTTCTCTGAGCCAAATTGGTTTATTATTTCAGCGTGCTGGGGCAGTATTCCCTCAGAGATCTGAGAGGTCCGCACCTGTATTTACACCTCCTCAATCACAACCTTTGTCTTCTTATCCTCAAAATATTCGCAATGCTGATCGGCCAGAGACAGCCGAGTCTTCTGCAGAGTCTGAGTTCCCAACCCTGAGGTATTTTGTTGTTCCTAAGTTGTCTGAGTAGTAAAAGCAGAGTGATTTTTTTTTTTGGTTTTTCATTATTCCTATTCAGTTCTATGATGGCCTATGTTTTGTTTTTTTAAACTTCCCTTGCTGAATGATGTCTTTGTTAGAGATTGTGCTGCAGCAATCTGGTTAAGCGGAAAGTTTTTGCTTATAATAAATTCATATTATCATTACCCAATAAATAAATTACAAAGTTTATTGAGTTATGTTTTTAATATCGGTTTTGCAGTGAATTTCAATTGTTTAATAAGGATACTATTTCTTTCCATTCACTGCATATGGCTAATTTAATGTCTTCTATATATTAAAATAAAGTAATTGTCAAAACAAACTTTTTAGGCACTCCTTAATGTACTTTTTAGAGAGATCAAAGTGAGTTGTTACGTGAAAAATTCCTACTTGTTTTAATTTCTCAGTTTTGGTCAGCAGTGCTACCTGTCCTTAGCCTGTAAACTTGGCTGTGGTGTTGTCACAGCAATGCATACCCTTTTCACCTGGAAATAAAGCAGTAGGGACTTTCCATGGACTAGAGCAGTTATAATAGTCGAAAATGTGGACTACTTGTTCTGTCATACTATTGATAGACATTACATTGCTAATTCACTTTTTCCTACTTGGTATTTTATCATTGATGATGCATCTAGTCTTTTAACTGGAGTTTCTTTTATTAGTTTGACAGAAATTCAGAACGCGCGGGGTATTATGGATGTCCTTGCAGAAATGCTAAATGCATTAGATCCTGGAAACAAGGAGGTAGATGTTCACAATATTGAAATTAGAGAAAAAGAAGATGTTTTGTTTACTTGCTAAAACGATTTTGTGTTCCCGCAAGAGCATAGTAATGTAGTTTCTACTTGACAAGCCATTAATTTTATATAAAGTGACTACTTAAGTCTTAATGTAACAAACATTTGTGTAATAATTTGGTTTGTAATGCTCAAATTGGTCAGATTGAAACAGTTTTTCAGTTTAAACTTTATGTTTTTTCATCTTTTATAGTGAAAAACCTTTCCAAAAGTTTGTGAGGTTTCATGCTGGTAAATCTTCTGCTAATCTTATAATGCATGTTGTGGTTTTCTATAAGTTCATTTTCTATTTTAATGTTGATTGATCTTTCTTCTACAATTTCAGGGACTTAGGCAGGAGGTGATTGTTGACTTAGTGGACCAGTGCCGTGCCTACAAACAAAGAGTTGTACACCTTGTTAATTCAACATCGTAAGGACAGCCTTTCTTTTACTATAACTTCCTTTAGTTATGCTTAGTGGCCCTTAGTACCTTTCTCTACGTTGATGCTCTCATCTGTTTTCATGGCCCAGACAAGCTTGTCTGTGTTGGTTTTTTGATGCATTCTTTTTGTATTACCTGGTCCTTAAGGTGATTGTGCCAGTATCACTTATTAAAATGCTTGCCCAAAAGAGGGAGTGAAATCCTCAGGAGTATTGAGACCTAAGGACTTTGTAATTTTATTGCCTGGTGTAAGAGTTTCATTGGTAGTTAGTTTCTAACCTCTGCGGGATGGTAGAAGGATATGTGTGAAATATTGTTACATTTAAAACACCTATCACCTTTGATTCTTTTTATCTTTTGTAGGGATGAGTCACTGCTATGTCAAGGCTTAGCATTGAATGATGATTTGCAGCGGGTACTAGCAAAGCATGAAGCAATAGCTTCAGGAACTTCTTTACAAGCAGAGAGACCTAAGCCTGAACCTGCAAGAGAGCTCGTGAATGTCAATGGTCCCCTAGTTGATACTGGGGATAGCAGCAAGCAGTCTGAGGGGAGGTAATTAGGCTTCTTTGAACTGGATTACCTTATGCAGTGATTTGGTGATTAAAATTATTGGTCTTTTGTGTTTCTATAGAAAATGATAGAATATGCTAAGGATAATAACTTCTGTTTTGAGTGCTGCATTACACTTCTTGTCCTAAGCATTACCGGAATACTGGTGCTAATCATGCTCTTGTAGTCAGCACCCTGTCAGCACCCTGGAACTTGGTTACAAGGTTTTTTTGTTATTCTACACCACCAATTTTTCTTTGTTTGGAGGAATTCTCAGCAGAGTTTAGTTGCTGAGGTTTTTGAGATATGATACTTTTATTGCAGGTGGTTGATTGTGTTGGAGTGGAAACCTTTGAACATTTTTGGATTTAATTATTTATATTTAATCATGTATTTCTCTTTGTCAGGCATGGCTTATTTGCTTATCCAATGTTAGGTTGCTAGGATTGACATTGAATTAATCTGGGGGTTATCTGAAACCCTTGAACAGATGTTTCTGATAGCTCAAGCTTTAACTAACAGGATTTCTTTGCAGATCCATTTCAAGCACTGATGCAAGTTCTCATCCATTTAATCAGTTATTGCTTCCTGCTCCTCCTACAACTAATGGTTCAACTCCTCCAGCTGCAGTCAATCCCAAAATGGACCTGCTTAGTGGTGATGACTACAATTCACCTAAGGCAGATGATTCACTGGCCCTTGTTCCTTTGGGGGAACTGCAACAAACAACTCCTGCATCACAGCAGAATGCCCTTGTTCTCTTTGATATGTTTTCTGATGGTAACAACACGTCCAATTCTGTTAACATCCAGTCTTCAGGTTTGGCTGGACAAACCAACCCTTTGACTCCTCAAATTCAGCAGCAGCAAAATTATCATGCAAATGGAACTGCACCAAACATGGGATCACCTCGATATGAGCAGTCATATGCTCAAGGCACTGGTCCTGCTTGGAATGGTCAGCTAGTTCAGCAGCAGCAGCCCCCCTCACCTGTCTATGGTTTGTTCTGTTTATAAGAGGTTTTCTATGCATGAGTAGAGCATTTTACTTTTGGCACAGGCCCTTCTTGTTTTTAGGGACTGATGCATGTAATCACAGCATGCCACATTCACTTGGGAAATCATTAATATACATCTTCATGGACTTTTCCCTCACCAAATTCATGTAGTGATGTTCTAGGCTTCTTTGGTTGTCTGAATAGTTATGTTCTTGCTACTACTAGCGTAAAATTGATGAAGCTTATTTTTTGCATGTTGATAAAGGTGCCCAGAGTAGTGGCTCACTACCACCACCACCCTGGGAAGCACAAGCAGACACTAGCCTAGTATCAGGTGCTCAGTATCCCCAGTCAATGGTTACTCAAGTTTTAGTAACACATGCCCAACCTCAAGGACCTCAACATATGGGAAGTGATCAGGTGGTGGGTATGTACATTCGGCCGATCACGACTGGTCATTTGTCAGCAATTAATAACCAGGCTGTGCAGGGGAGCCAGTTTGTTGGTTTTCAACCCCAACCAATCCAGGGAGCACAGTATATGGGCATGCTTCCACAGCAAATGCCAGCTGGTCAGATGGCTTCTATGTATCCTCAACAAATGTATGGCAACCAGATGGGAGTATATGGCTATGGTCAGCAACAGTATCTTGATCAACAAATGTATGGGCTATCCATCAGAGATGACAATGGCCTAAAAAATTCTTCCTACCAGGTTTCCACTTCGTCTTACATTCCACCAAGCAAGCCTTCAAAACCAGAGGATAAGCTGTTTGGAGACCTTGTTGACATGGCAAAAATTAAATCAACCAAAACCACTCCCGGAAGAGCTGGTAGCATGTGAACCTGGAATTGCTTTTTTGCATTTTTTTTATATTACATATTTTTTGGTTGCTAACTTGTTTCCTTTTTTCTCATTTTCTCCCTTTCCTCATCTTAAATATTTTTTAAATTTCTAATATATATATATTCTTCACCAGCCCCTTGGCCCATTTGTTTTGCATGTTTGGCATTGGAACCATGTACATTCCCTGTAGAGAAAATGGAAAGATCGACTCTTTTGAGTTAGGTTGATTTTATGAGATTTGATTTTCTCTTAGGCTCTTTTCTTTTTCTTCTCAGGCTTATGGACATTATATTTTCATTTGTAATATAATTTAACAGGGGCATAAATTTTCTGTAGGCATTTTTAATTGTATGGCCGTTGTAATATATGCTACACTCTGGAATTTGCTTTTGGCCTACTGAATTGCAGGGCGGTGTTGAATTCCATATAAATGGCGCTGGAACAGATTATGCACCATTTGCCTTAGTACGTTATATGTTGAGTTGGATTAACTCATGCAAGAATTCTTGTTAAGACCAAAAAACGTTCAGAACCTGAAATTCAATACCAACATTTGAGAGCATGGAGATCATCCTGCCAACAGTCTGAAATTACAAATGTTCATAGAAATGCAGCAGTAGAACAGCGAGGAAGAAAAACCAAGCCTTGCAAGATAATGCAAGACAACAAGGGAACCATAGTCAGAAACTGATAAAAGATTCAGCTCAATCCGAGAGATCGATTTGGTTTCTTGATAACAATTCAAGTCTCTCTGTCTCCCCATTGATCAACACTTTCCAGCGTTCATCATATCATTATGAAACAATGAGAAAAATTATTAACCCTTACAGATTTTTTCAAGTTTCAGAAAGGAACTACACTTCACTGTGATGACAAAGATCTTGTCCATTGTCAAACCACAAACAGAGTGTGCTGTTATAAAGGCAAGGAGATACCTGCAACATTGAAGACAAGTCGGATTAGAAGATCAAAATGTTGAGATCAAGAGCCAATCATCCGGAATAATTCTTGAGATCAAAATGTCGCTTTAATCAGTTCATTTTTTCTATTAATGATTGGCAATGCTAAGCCAATGAACACTGGGTGCCAGCAATAAAATCATTCCTCATGTGTTTTCTGAGAGAGAGAGAGAGAGAGAGAGAGAGAGACCTTGAGAAATCAAACCCCAACTCTGAGATTCTACGGCAAGAAATGATCTGAGGCGAGCCGAAGCTACTGCACTGTGTAATGGCATCATTGACATTAAGCAGCTCAGCTCCACTGGTAATCTAAAATTCCGTGCGAGTAAGGGAAAAAGAGACACTGTTATAATACTTAATCCATTTAACCTTCCCTTCATCTCATTTCTCTCAGAAATCAAACAGAAAAAGGAGAAAAGAGAATAGTAAAGTTCATAACTTTAGAACCCCAAAAACTTCTACTTGTAAAAAAGCTCACCTTGAAATCCCAGTGATGCGCTTCACTGAAGAAGAAACCTGAGACTGAGAGCTCGGTTTCAATGGAGAAATCGTGGGTACCACTGATTTGTTGCTCTTAAGCTTGAGAGCAAGCGCATTTAACCGAGCCGATGATAATCTCGATAGAATCGTCGAACCAGCCATTGAAACTTTTTTTTTTCTTGCTTTTCTTTTTTTGCGATCCTAAGCTGCTGTCACAGAGGGGTTTAAGCTTTCCTAATGTCTAGGGTTTATGCCACAACTTCCCCAAGTTTGCTTACGCATCTTCCGTCATCCTCCAGGAGTGTTATCTTATTCGGGTCGGGTCAAGCATCAACAACCTAGTACACGCGTATGCTTTTCTGACCGTCGATTTAGAATTAAAAAAATAGATCGTCTAACACAGAATCAAAACTCCCTCATCGAGCTTTTCTGTTTAAGTAAAAGACGAGCAAAGAAGCCTTTTCCTTTTCTCTCTTCTCAGGTAACTTCAGCACCAGGTCAGGATTCTAATGAGCTCTTTCCTTTCTCTTCCTTTCAAAATTTCAATTATCGTTTCAATTTAATTTCTTTAATCCATATCTTCTTTGATCTGATCTCTATCAAACCGGTGATAATTAATTATTTACGCGAAAAATTGGCTCTGATTAGCTTTGTGGTGTAAAATTGTTAACAATGTTATGTTTTGCTTTCAATTTTGCAGCAATCTGTCACGCTGATATCTAAATATATATACTTTTTGAAGTATAATTGAACTTCCTTCGAGCAACAAACCCAAAGATGCAGGTTAGCTGATATTTATGTAGATTGCTGTTTCTTCTTGGTGTAATTATGTAATTTTGTTGTGTATTTAATTAAATAAATGGTGATTACCTAAGAATTGAGTGTGGGTTTTTGTCAAAAGCAATTCTTTGCTTGATTAATATGGTTGAATGTTCATGTGAAGGCATCAAGAGCAAGGTTGTTTAAGGAATACAAAGAGGTGCAGCGAGAAAAGGCGGCCGATCCGGACATTCAACTAGTTTGTGATGATTCCAACATATTCAAGTGGACTGCTCTTATCAAGGTTGGCTCAAGCAAAGTAGTGAAAGAAAAAAAATGGTGTAGGCTTTTAGTAGTTGGTTTGATTTTGTTTGAACTATAACGTTTTATATAGGGACCATCTGAGACTCCTTATGAAGGTGGAGTCTTTCAGCTTGCTTTTGCTGTTCCTGAGCAGTATCCTTTGCAACCTCCTCAAGTGCGCTTCTTGACGAAAATATTTCATCCCAACGTGCATTTCAAGGTATGAATTCTTTTGATACGATGAGTTCATAAGTCATAACCTTATATGCTCTACTTGAATATCAAGACAGAAAAAAAATGGAAGGAAGGTAAAATATATCAATGCCCATGATAGCAACTTAATATCTATCAAACTGAAATGTAATGTTCTTCTGTTCCTTCATTGGGGATATGGGATACTTGGTGATTTTCAACTTGGCAGCCATGACTGCCAAAATGAGAGATCTTGATGGAGGAATGGTAGTCATAATGTCAGAGATTGAGAATAAAAATCAGTAAATTTAACATTACAATCTTGTATATAAATGAAAACTCTACTCTAGGACATGTTTTACTGGTGGAAAAAGGTGGAGCTTGGTCATCCATTCTATTGCCATATATATCATAGGAATCCCTCTTCTGATAAGGTCTACAGATTATTGATATGTGAAACATAATAGTTTCCAAGATGCTCATATGAGAATTTAGTCTTATTTTTTGTTAATCTCTTTTACAGACAGGAGAGATTTGCCTTGATATATTGAAGAATGCATGGAGCCCTGCTTGGACACTTCAGTCTGTTTGTAGGGCTATAATAGCTTTAATGGCTCACCCGGAACCTGATAGCCCACTTAATTGTGATTCTGGTAAGTTGGTCTATTTTAATGTGTTTTTTTACCCCTGTTTTCAACATTATGACTTTACCTAGGGGAATTGTAAAAGAATGTCCGAAGTGTATATCATCATGCAAGAAAGTTTTGGTCCTTGAAGAATGTATTTCTTTCTGATAGGCAGTGGTTTCAAAAATGTATTTTTAGCCAAATAATAAGGCCTCGGTGAATTGGAGAAATGAAAAGTGAATTTCGTATGTTATTGTTCCAAAAAGGATACATAAGCATTTAAGATCTCTCCTGTTTTGCCAAGCCACAGTGTCCTTTTTCTCCTGCCCTTTTTGCTGTCCTCATTTCTATCATTCCTGCTCCTTCCAAGTAAATTAGAGAAGGAACTGGAATTGTTGATGCTTGCGCAGTTATTAACGTGGCATCTTATTAGAATTTATGTGCATTTTAACTTCTTGATAACGAGGCTGATCCTTTTTGAAGGAAAAATATGAGAGAAACTGAAACCCCTAGGTCCCTGCTAAAGAAGTACATCGAGTAGGCATATCTATGCACTAGTAGTTTCTTTGAAGGTTTGATATGTTGGCATCTGTATGGCTATATAGATTATATGGAACTTTGAGCTGCGTTTACTTTTGATGTTTATCCCTAACAAACACCACTCCCACCTGTGGACAGGCAATCTATTAAGATCTGGCGATGTCAGAGGATACCAGTCTATGGCAAGAATGTACACCAGACTTGCTGCCATGCCCAAAAAAGGTTGAACTTGTAGCACTATAAGCTGTCTTAAACCGTAAGAGCTGATTTATTATCTGCGGTTAAACTTGTTGTGCACATTTCAAACATTGTGATAGAAATTCATGAATACTTCCAGCTTTTCTGTTCCAACATTTAAATTCTAGCTATAGCTTCTCATGTGATGTTTATTCCTAAAGCAATGAAACAACACTGATTTTCATCTCCAGGTTAGCAGCTCGCATTATCTTGATTACTGGGCAATCAAATCCTGTCTAAATAAGATTGTTACAATTGCCATTCCAGTATCTTGCCTAATGCATTACGTCTTTGGCTCGACTGTGAAAAAGAACAAGGGTTGGGTAACAGAAGTCAATGAAGAGATCTTCAGGAGCATTGAAAACTTTATCATCAAATTCAAACTAGATATCTTCTTTGTAGATTTTGGACAGAAGGCATTAGAGGAATGGGTCAGTCTATTGTCTATCAGCAGGCATTAATTTTCCAGTCAATAAAGAGTACTTTAATGAATGAATGGAACTAGAAGATAGATAACATAAAGCTGGAACTAGAAGAAGTAGAGGCATTTTTCAATTTCAACCACTCGGCTACGACAATGCCACCCCCTAAGTATTTGTTTGAGTCCAGATTGGGTAACCAAAACGTTAATGCGTTTCTCCATATAAAGTATAAACGAGATGATGTCAAAGTTTTCTCTTTTTTTCTTACTTTATGTCAACTCTTTTCCGCCATACCAGATGCAGCTTGATAAGGCTCTACCAAGACTATTTCAAACATGCATTATCACTTGCATACTACGTTACGAAGGAATTAAAAAAAATATATCTATATCTATATTTTTTTTATCTTAAGTTTAATAGTTTGGTGAATCTTTTTATATATATATTGTGGAATAAAACAAATTACATCAGTCTAAATAAGATATTCCTAAATTGTTGACTAAAAGATAGCTGAATATTCCTGCTGGTGGAGAGTTCATATTATGTCATCCGAAAAGAAGTTTTTATGATGGGTGATTATTCAATTGGTGCACTGATTAGTCTCATGATAAATGTGGATGAGAGAATAATTCCAATCTCGATCAATCAGCTTCTTGATATCTTGCAATAAACAAGCATTTTGACCTAACTTTGAGCTGTGATTATCAATGTTTTGGAGAACTAATAAGAAATCTGATTCAACCTCTACGTTTCTATAGCCTCTAATCCAACGAAGATTTAATTCTTGATAAATACTCCACAATTCGGCAGGTAGTGAAAAGGAGATACCCAACTAGAAGGTAAAACCTGCTAGCCGGTTGCTATTTGCATCCCGCGATGCACCTCCAGCAACTGCTAGACGCGGTTGTCCCTTAGCACTACCTTCTGCATAATTAATTGTTATAAAAATCCCAACGATTTATAAAAAATAAAATCAAAATTATCTAATTGAAATATTTAAAATAATTTTTATTTATTTATTATGAATTAAGGTTTTGTGATTATAAGATTTCGTAACTCTCACCTAACGAAATTCGTGAAATCAAAGTTTCAATTTATAAAATAAAATAAAAATTTTTATATAACTTAAATAACTTTCAAATCTTTCAAATATAGCACAAACTTTAGTCATCAATAACCCCAAAATTTCCCTGAAACTCAGCCAGGAGAAGGAGACAATTTGAGTATAAAATTTTCCATTTTCCAAGCCGCAGCTGGCTGCTTGTCTTCCAAGCTCCACATGATGGGTTGTTGGGTTCATGGTTGGTGTAGACTTGACCAAACCATCTCCGTGAATAATGAATTCTTTGTCTATACCATCCCAACGTCAAACTTGCTCCAAAAACAAGTCCTTTGGCAGGCTGCCATCAACCACGACCGTCGACGGAGATCCAAGACAAGGTCAACAAACTTTACTGTATCATGTGGTCAAATTTCTGGGATATTACGTCGCAGAACTTGCGGCGGTCAAAAAAGTTACACATCTTCTTGTCGGGTTCTTACGTTATAGGGTACGGAATAAGATGCTTTCTTCCCAAATCATCGATTCAAAGTTAAGAAGGGTTTAATTACGATGTTATTATAAGTATTGTTATTTTTTAGGTTTTTTTGGCTATGCCGCCAGTTGCATAGCTTGAATTAGCTTAAATATTTTTATTTATTTTGCTTCATTTCTAAATTAGGAACACCTCGAATTAATTTAAATTTAAAATTTAAAAATTTAATTTTTTTAATTAAAAAAAATTTAAATTTTATTCTTTTAAATAAAACATCATGTATCAATCAATAAATTAAATATTCAAATATTATTTAAAAACTAATTTGACATTTTATAATTCCAAAACATTACAAACCAAACTTTAGAATTTGTTTCGATTTTTATAATTATATTTACAAAGTAAAATCTAAGCTAATATGTTTTTATAAGGATTTATATTTGATCTACTATAATTTTATAGTGTATATCTTCATGAAATTATAAAAGTAATATTTCATTAATATGAAATGTAAAAAGTTTAAATTTTTTTAAATAAATATTTTTAAACCTATAAAATATTTTGTTTCAAAAAATTTTCCATTCTTAATTTATATATTAGCAATGCGTAACATTTGATTAATGAATAATATATAAAACTCGTAGGTGTACAGTGCATATAGGGATAGTATTAAACATTGTATAGAGACATTATTATACATTTACCTAAAAGGTAACGGTCTTATTAAATTGTTGAGTTTAATTTAACATTTAATTAATATACTTAAAAAATAAATAAATTAAGTTGCTTTGTCAGTGTAATTAATTATGGCGGCAAATTAACCTAACATTGATTGGTCCAAAGGCATCACGTTAATTAAAACGTGTACGCTGATTTTTCCAAAATCTATACCCCGTGCTACCGAGAGGCAGGCGGAGAGAAACAGTGAAACACTTATAAGTCTACACGTGGGACGATCATCGTAGATATTTACCTTTCCTTGGTCTCTCTATAAATAGGAGTTGTAATCAGCTTTCATTTCATTGTACCATAGCAAACAGAGCCGAGTGAAGCAAGCCCTTTGGTTCCTCCTATAACTCCAGTAAAGGTTTCAAACAAGTTTGCAGCAATGGCCGGCGGCGAAGCTCACCGAGTGACCATGGAAGTTAGGGGTGATGGGATCGCTGTCATCGCCTTCTCTAGTCCACCTGTTAATGCGTTGCACATCCCAGGTGCGTATTAGATAAGCAGTTTTCTAATTATGTTTTTGTGTTAAAGCTTTTTATTCTATATTTGTCCCCATTTTGCAAAGAGGTAAGGCATCAAATTTGTTTTATGTAAAATAAAATTATTTTTAACGTGAGATATTTTCTCTCAATATATGTTAACATATTCAAATTTTAACTTAATAAAAATTTTTAAATTACGTTTAAAAAAATAAATTAAATAAAAATCATAAATCTCACGTCGAGTTATATCACTGTCAATTCTCAACTTGGGAGAATACCTATATGTGCCGTGGGTATCAAACAGTGGACCTTCCCTCTACTCTCCACATGATCATTATTTGTATCAAATCCAAAGCCAGTAACCTAGCAGGCCAACCAAGTTACACTTGTTCAACCTGAGGAAGGCATTTAACTAGCTACATATATTCTTTTTTTCTGGGTGCTTTTTATCTGTTCAACCTGAAACTGGTGCAAACTCTCATTACCCAGTATCATAAAAGAAAAGGGATATTAAGAACAAAACAAATAGTAAGCAATTTTCATTGATTGTGATGAGTTTGGGGTCTTCGTTCTAGAATTAACGTACCTGTCGTTTCCGGTCTGCAGCACTGACCGAGTTGAAGAGGATGCACAGGGAATCAATGGAGAGAGATGACGTGAAAGCTGTCGTTTTGACCGGTAAATCGTTGACTCTGAGGCTAAGTTGTCCAAGTCATGTAGCCACCCAAGATAGACACTTCGTAGTATTATATTTTATAATTGACTTTTTCTAATCTGATAATGCTATGTTTGTGTTTATTTATTTATTTATATGCTTATTTGATTGCTTCAAAATGGAGAGAAGGGTTCGACATGTCACCATCAAAGAGTACATATGCAATTGGGATGTTCTTACATACCCTTTCAACATAGTATTAAATTAAAATATTTGTCATTGTTCATGGTTTCTTCGTAAGCACCCTACCTGGGACAATCGGAGGCGGAGGGGAGGGGGGGGGGGGGGTTAGAGGGCCCCGCCCTCTCAATAATTTTTAAATTTTTATAATATATTTGTATTTTTTAAAAATTTTATAATTCGTTTCTTCAATAATTTTTAAATTTTTATAACTTATTTTTATTTTTTAGAAATTTTATCATTTCAGCCTTACAAAACTTTTAAAATTTTTTCTAACATATTTTTATTTTTTAAAAATTTTATAATTTTATCTCTACAATATATTTTTATTTAGTGAAATGTCGTACAATAATTAATTAACAACTAATTTTAATAGAATTAAAATGAAACTAATTACATATAAAAAAAATCAATTGTAATAAAATTATTTTCAAACCTCACTACTCCTAAACTTTAGAACCACCACTTGCTTGATTTTTTCTTACAAATTAGTTACGTTTTTTTTTTTTGCTTAGATTTTTGTAAACAATTAAATTTTTTATTCAAAGATTGCTTCTTCATTGAATTATTTATCGATAATCTTTAATATTTTTTAAGAGATTGCTTCCCATTGAGATTTTTGTTATTATATTTGTTAATTTTTGTTTGTTGTTAAGGTTATCTAGAAATTGACATTATTGTCATTATTAAATTATTTATGATTATACTACTTAATTTCTTTAAGTAAATTATTAAGATTAATTCATTTGAATAATTTTCTGGATTTATTTATATAATTTTCATATGAATTTTTTTTGCTTAAGTTATTTTATTTTATTGTCAAACATTAAATTTCTAATACAACTGTTTAATTTATGAACATTTTTTTCAATTTTTTGCCCCCCAAACATAAAATCCTGACTGTGTGATTGGGGACAATGATAGCTTCTTTCTAAATCAGTATTGAAAGAATCTCTGATGTGTAATAACATGGTTTGTTTATCCCCTCTGAAGGTGCTGGCAGCAAATTTTGTAGTGGCTTGGACATGAGTCTAGTGCAAGATATTCAGAGAACTGGTAAATGTTGTAGCATTTCACGATGGAGCTGAGCTAGATTTTTAGTAATACTTTCCCATAATTAGGAATTATTGATCAACATATCTTGTTCTGGCAGGGGACGACTCGGTTCTGGCTGAAATATCTCATGATTTAATCGATCAAGTTGAAGGTGAAAGCCTTAATCAACTACCCTTTTGTACAACAAGATCATGCTAGCGAGCTATTAATTCCGTTTGCTTGAAACATTTATACAGACTGAAATCTTTGTTATTTTTTTGGGTAATCTTTTTTAGATGGCAAAAAACCTTCTGTTGCTGCAATTCAAGGATATGCACTGGGAGCGGGCTTGGAACTGTCAATGGTTTGTTGATTCCTAATTAAGCTGATGAACTATATACTTTATCTTTGGCAATTTGCTAAGAATGGTTCTTAATTTTGCGCAGGGATGCTGTGCACGGGTTGCCACTCCAGGAGCTAAACTGGGTTTGCCAGAGCTTACACTTGGATTCAGTCCAGGGCTTGGAGGTATTGCTAATATCTTCCTTCCCTAAGTTCTTACATCCTTTTGACACATTTTTTCTGCTGCTCAGACGCAAAAAATGAGCCGAACAATTACCATAACTGATATATCATTGGTCTTTGCTCTTAGGCACTCAACGTCTTCCAAGGCTCGTAGGAGTTTCAAAGGCTGCGCAAATGTTGCTGGTAAAACCTGAAATCTTCGTTCTTGGTCCTCAAATATACAATTTTCTGGCTTGTGCATATAATAATACATTAAATTATTACTTGCAGACTTCGAAGCCAGTAATGTCAGAGGAAGGGAAAAGCCTTGGGCTTATTGATGCCATAGCTTCTCCTGAAGAGTTGTTGGAAGTAGCATGCGACTTGGCTCTAGATATTGTAGAGAGCCGTAGACCGCGCCTTTCCTCTCTTTCAAGAACCGATAAACTTGGTTCTACCGAACAAGCAATGGAGATATTAGAGGGCTTTCGGCAGGGGGCGAAAGAGACTGCTCATACTATGCCTGAGAAACTGGCCTGTCTTGATGTCATTGGAGAGGGAATTACTTCTGGAGGACGTTCTGGCGTTTTAAAGGTAGTACAAAATAATTTCCAGCATGCATTTGTTAATGAATGAATGGTAAAAGCTAGCTAATCAAAATTCTAGTATTACGGATACTAGCTTAATTAATGATAATAATAATAAGAATAATTCTCCATGCATGGTTGGATGATGCAGGAAATGGAAGTATTTAGAGAGTTGGTGCTCTCAACCGCTGCAAAAGCTCTTGTCCATGTCTCCTGTGCCCAACGTGCAACATCTCAGGTAGACAAGGTTTTCTTTCCCTTTTTTTCTTTTTCACTGACATTGATGATAGAACATAAGAGTGGCCGTAAATTTGTTCAAAGGTATAGGAAATAGACAAAGTAGATTTTGGATAAATTAAGGCGGCGATGGCATGTTACGACTTAACTTTTCCCCCTTTTCTGAGGTCAAGGAAGGGTTTTAACTTTGGTCAAAGGAGAGGCTTTCCATGACCACTTGTTTGTAGGCAGCTAATTTGTTATGTCCTTGAAGACTTAACTCAAGTGCCCGCATACATATATATGGTCCAGACCAGGCTTAGGCTTAAAGATTCAAGTCCAACAAGTTTAACCAGAAGCAAGCTCAGATTGAGAGCCTGGGCTGACAATCCAATCATTGATGGTTAATAGATACTAAATAAGGAGAAATCTAATTAAAAATGGATTACTGACAACAAATCCCCCATGCTTTATTATTATAACATTGCGTTTTCTTCTAGCTATCTTGGAGGTAAGGAAATATCTCAGATTTCAACTCAATTTGATGGAAAACCCTCATAATCCGAGTTGTAATACGACCCAAAGAAAAAGCATAACATTATCTCTCCTAACTTGTGCAATGCACGTGCAGGTGCGTGGTGTGACTGATGCTGGGCTTAAACCACGGCCAATAGGGAAAGTTGGTGTAATTGGTGCTGGTCTGATGGGTTCTGGGATCACCACTGCTCTCATTTTGAGCAATATCCATGTCGTTCTTAAGGAACTCAATTCTGAATACCTTCAGAGAGGGATTAAAAAGATTGAAGGTCTCTTTTCATTTCATAGATACAGATTTTCAATTCTTTTAAGTTCCTGAGAATTTGACTGCAGGGGGTCATCTGAGAATATTGTCTAAAATCAAAAGTAATTGTTCTGCTCATGGCCTTGTCTTGCAGCTAATCTCCAAGCCTTAGTTACGAAAGGGAAGTTGGATGAGAATGGGGTCAAGAAAGCTCTTTCATTTCTAAGAGGTGTATCAGATTACTCAGAATTCAAAGATGTGGATTTGGTAATAGAGGTTAGTCGTCTTTGAGGCTTCTGAAAAATGTTTAGTGTGTTGACTATGAGTGGGATCATTCTTTCCTAGCTACTCTTGTTTAGATTATTATTTACTATCTGAGTCTCACTCTGTCTCAGGCTGTGATTGAAGACCTGTCACTCAAACAATCAATTTTTGAAGAAATTGACAAGGTTTGTCCTCCTCACTGCATCTTGGCATCAGGCACATCAGGCATCGATCTTAATAAAATTGGAGAGAGAACCAGCTCTCAAGATCGCATTGTTGGAGCTCATTTTTTCAGGTTAAGTCACAGCATTCTATTGCGTATAGTAGTTTCTTGTTGCCTTCTTGGGTTTGGGTGCTTACATTCTGTCTCTTTTAATAAACAGTCCCGCACATATAATGCCACTCTTGGAGATTGTCCGGACAGAGAAAACTTCGACACAAGTTCTGCTTGATCTTATGACAATTGGGAAGGCCATTAAGAAAGTTCCTCTCATTGTTGGAAACTGCACCGGATTTGCTGTAAATCGTACCTTCTCTCCTTATTTTCAAGGACCATTTCTGTTGGCAGACTTAGGTGTCGACATTTTCAGAATTGACAGAGTGATTTGCTCATTTGGCTTGTCAATGGGGCCTTACCTGTTAAGTTCATCGATCCTGATCGCATGCAATATATATATTAGTTTTTAGCATTTTTGTCTTAAACTAACTTCAATGTTCTTATCTATTCAGGCTTCATGATGTAACTGGATATGGCTTGGCTATTGCATTTGCCAAAGAGATGGCTGCTACCTTCCCTGACAGGACGTTCCAGTCTGCTTTACATGGGCTCATGCTTCAACATGGCCGACAGGGTAAAGCAAAGAAACTGCTTTTCTCACATTTTTCTTAGACAAAATGGCATAGCTAAGATTAATGTAAACTGTTTTGCTAACATTGTATTTGGATTCATTGGACGTTCTGAAAACGGTACAGGTAAAAGCAATGGAAAAGGCTATTACATTTTCGAGAAGGGAAGCAAGCCAAAGCCTGATTACACCGTGCTACCAATAGTTGAGGAGTCCAGGAGAATTACAAACCTGGTTGAGAACGTAAGTCACAAATTTCTGTTTACTGTATATAGTTATCCCCCACTGCAGGGGCATGTGTATGTTTCTACCGAGTTGCTGTTTGTGCTCATAAAGAAGGTTAATATCAATGTGATTCTCAGCCCATTTCCATAAGCGACCAAGAAATCGTGGAGATGATATTCTTCCCGGTGGTGAATGAGGGATGCCGCATTATAGAGGAGGGAGTGATTGCTCGGGCATCAGAGCTTGACGTTGCATCTGTTCTTGGGTTCAATTTCCCTTCCCGCCTGTCAGTATTCTACATCTATCTATTGCTCAAAGAAATCTATGCATTGCTTCTTTTCTTCCTTTCAGACTGCTTACTCTCTCTTTATGTTACATTTCCAGGGGAGGTATAATGTTCTGGGCTGACACAATCGGAGCAAAGTACATATACACAAGTCTCAAAAAGTGGTCAGCTCTGTACGGCCCCTTCTTCAGACCCTCAAGATTCTTGGAAGAGAGGGCCATGAAAGGCATCCCATTGGTAAGAATTGGCATCTTTAAGGAAGTGCTAGAAACCATTTTTTTCGTGCAGAGATCAGTAGATTATCTGTACTAAATTAACCTCCCATTTAACTGCTGCAGGGTGCACCTGTTGAGGCATAAGCTTTGAGATCGTGACTCCTAGCAGGATAACGCAGGAGAAATAAAAAGTGCTCGTCTTTCAAGAAACAAATCTGCAGGCATTTGTTCTTGTATAGGTGAGACTGAAGTTATAGGTATAGTATTTTACTAGTGGCAGCGGCTTTTGAGCAAAGTTTCCCCTCAACATGTAAGGGAAAATACTTCCCATCCTTTCAAATAGTTACTGTATAGGTCTGCTGATCAAACCAAGCTATGTAATCTGATTCTATTTATAAGGATAATAATAGCAACCAAGCGTTGCAGTCACCGATAATCATTTTTGAAAATAATTTTCATGATTAAAGGCCATGGGCACCGGCAAAAAGTGTGGTTGCATAAGGAAAACAGAGAGAGAGAGATTGCACCAACCTTGTGGAATGGAGAGTAATGATTTTATTGGTTTAAGATTAATACAAAGTCTTGATCACAGGCTCATTGCATCATTCAAATCAAGTTACAGCAGACCCTTCCACTGACAGCTGATACATATATATATACACACACACACATATAACTATAAAAATTATTGCTTGAGGAACCTGTCCATCCAAACACATGCTTCTTTCACCATTAACGGTGTGAATTGGTGGCCTATTCCAGGTTGTGCGATGAGCTGCGTATTCAGGAAACAAAACACATGAATATACTAACTCGTGATAGTGCCATTCCCCTTTTTCCCGTGTGTGGACGCAACTCCAGGATTTGGCATGGGCGTGTGTGACTGTGTTAGAGGGCATTAAACGGTCCCAAATTCGCTACAGAAAAGAAGTGGGTGCTGCCATTCAATTTTTTAGCATACAACAATTACCTACTTGAGTAGACATCTTGAACCATACGTGCTTTAAGGGTCAATACAGGAACTGATGTAAGTACTTTCAGAGTAATTGGCACATACTAATACTCCATACCTTAAAATTATTTGAAGAATGAGCCTTTCGATAAGCCTTGCGAGCCCTTTTTTCGGGAGTTCTTATACCATCAAGTGGGCAATGTGGATCATCGGCACCTAATAATTGTCAAAGCCAAAACATCTTTTAACCCAAAATTTACATTATTAGGAAATAATAGAAGAATTATCCTTCAAGCGATTTCAATTAAAGAACATGCAAAAACATTAACTTAGAGATATGATAAGATGACTTTAGAGCATCCTGTTCTTATGCCCGGTAAGTTTTCAAAGTGCTTTGCCACAGCCATTCCACTAAGTGAAGTTAATTTTATCATGCACAAATTGGAAAGAGTTGAAAGCAAAGACCATCGCATGCGAGTTAGGCTTACAATTAAACTATTCAAGAGCAATAGGGGAGAAACCAAGGATAAAAATTCAAACATCCCCCTAAATTTCTGGTGACTCAAAGTGTGAAAAGAGAATTATACCGTTTAAAATCAACAGAGGCCGTGGTGCAATAGCTGGAATTGAGTAAGGTGAATCAAACTGGGAAGCTAAACCAGGAGCAATCCTATCCCAGACCTGGTTAGAATAGCAGACCCATAATATTGACATTAGAGACAGCATAAAAGAAAACAAAGTTAATTAGGCTTCTGAAGAAAACTATTAAAGATAATAAAGCTAACTGACTTTCTCCACCACTTCTTTATCAATTGCACTCTTGCCTAAATCAATCCTTGCTTCTGAACAAAAGTATTAAAGAGAATCAGACACACAAGTGCTGAAGCAACTTCCATTGAAATGAAGCTAGAGGAACAAGTATGCTTCAAGGAATTGATAGGTCATGCCGGTCATAGTCAGATGAACCCACTATTTAACTCGACTAAATGTAATCATTTCCATAATATCTGTGCAATTTCATAATCAGTTAGACATTTCACATTGTTACATGCAAGCTTTTACTTCGGGAACTCCATTTAAGAAAGGTCAGCTAATTATAGATCCAGACACCTTTCACGTCCAGATAAAAGTCTTCAAAGTAGCTTCATTTTTTTCATAGTTCCAGCATTAGCCTAAACTGGATAAAAGATACCTCTGTTAGAATAAATTGGAAATTTGTAAGCAAACCGAATCAAAATCTTATTTCCAAGTACTCCTGTCAGCATTACCTTCAAATACAGCCTTTATAGTGTCAACTCGAGCCTGCCATTTGTCATTGTCTATGGCCCATCGAAACCCCTACAAATATATAACATGAAAGTTTTGTTCATTATTAAAAATATATATCTTCTTGTGCTTTCAAGAATCCAAAAAATTTTAATTACCTGAACTCCAATTATTGGAACAGCCACTGTATAGCGGGTGTCAGCAAAGGCAGCAAACCAAGCATGCATTCCTGCATTTCATGATGTTCACTTAAATTCTACATGCTTAATATAGTAAGCATACATGCTATATCACCATCATTCCAAATCTCAGTTAACGAACCTCCAAGTGATATGCCGGTAATTCCAATTCTAGAAGCATCTATATCCTTCCTCAATGATAGATAATCTGCTAGTTTTATTAAATCCCACAACTGAAAGAATGAAAACCTTAGATGAAGCAGAACACTTTGGAAATTTAACCGTGACAGTCTTATGAAGTTCTAAATCTCCCCTGGCTTTAAGCAGCATTCCTTTTTCAGCCATAGGAACTACATGGTAGAAACAATAATTTTCACACGACACAAGACAAAAGAAAAAGAAATAAAAACAAAGAACAGAGGAATTACCGTATCAAATATAAATGGCATTGTATCTCCTTTTTTCCATGATGACACTAGAGCCTGCACTTTGAATAGCATTATGCTATTAGGATCATTGGTTAAAAGAAAAGTAGGAGGAAATCATACCCTAGATTGGTCCACATTATCACTTAATTAAAAGCATGTTAGGTTGCACATGAATACAAGTACGAGTGTCCTTCAGCTGAGAGAAAACTACTCTCCTCAAAAGCAATCAATTATATTGACACTTATTTTAAAACAATAACAAACATTTATACATGAATCCGACCTTCATTAGAGTATGGGAGAGCATAAGCATATAAATTTAAAACTTTTCTTCAACATCAAATATTGAAGTGAAACTGACTTCAACACAGTTTAAACTAAAAAAAATGGGATATAAATACACACATCTTGATAGGTAGTCTGATGGTGGGCACGTTCACCGTGGTAGCGAGAATCAATAGCAATGGCTATATATTCCCTTGAAGCATATGCCTGAAACAAAAAGGAGGAAAATGAAGAAGATTGAGCTCATCCTAGAAAATAAGGAAGGCCAGAGACATATAGCTACCTCAAGCAATGGTCGTAACCACTCTTTGTTCGTATTGGTAGCATGCAGGAAAACAACAGCAGGCCTTCTTGTCTGATTGCTGTCTTTCGAGCTTAAGATTAACACAGGCAACCGTCCTTGCTCTGCAGCCTATCAGTGAAAAGCCAAAAACCATGAAGTAATTTAGCTTACTTCACGTGCCATATGGTGTATTTGGTGGAATCCCACACATGCAATTTCAGGTACATGTATTTATCATGTCAATTAATTAATAAGCTTTAGAAGGTTTTGAATGAAAGATTACCAATTTCTGACATGAAACTAGCATATTTTATAAATCAAATTACTTGAGTGGTCCAGTTATTTGAATAAGTAATTTCGGCAACGAAAAATTAAAATGGAAAAGAAGGAAAGGAAAAACGAAGTGAGATGAAATGAACGGTAGTCAGAGCCCCAGTTACCTCAGTTCGCAAATAAAGGTTTTCCTCTTTAAGCCGTTCCTTGGGATTTTCAATATCAGCCTTTGGGCAAGACACTATTGACTGGTGAAGAAAAAGTACATTAATCAAACATTAGGCATTAGCCAACTACTCAAAATACACCCTTTGCTGAAAAAAGCGAAATCGACCTTATTCAAGGGTGGTGGAGCAACTCCTTGAAACAAAGGATGGAGCACAGGTTTTGCAGGTTCCACAGTCAGACGAACTGAGAATTTAAAATATATATATATATGGAAAAAAAAAACTTTTTCAGTACATGTACTGATATAAGTAAGTTCAATCATTGTATAAAACAAAAAGCAGACAGAGCATTAGAAAATTCATTTGGAAAGGGTGGTTCGACCTTGAGGAGATCGTCTGGTACGGAGAAGATGAAGGAACTGAGCCCGAATCTTGTCAGCGTCATCAACAACACCAGAACTGTGTCTGTGTTCTGCTTCCAATGCTGCGAGGCCCAACGAGAAGAAGAAGAAGAGCCAAATGGCTGGGAAAGAAGAAGAAGATATCCTGTTCCTCATTCTTTAAAGGAAAACAAAGACAATTGTCTTCCATTCTATGGTTGACTTCTTTCTCTGCTTACGGGATGAGGTTGCGCATTTAGTTGCATGGTGTAATAAATGACTTGCAATGTCTGGTGCAAAATGCAACAAGGCCCTACAGGCATTGTCGGTCAAACTCCCACGTTGAAACCTCGTCCTATTTAAAACTAGCCCGCTTTTCCTTTTCTTTTTTTTTTTTTTAATAAAAAACAACAAAGTTACTTTATTTTTAATATTTTTCACCATAATACTTTTAACAAATTAAATTATTTTAAATAATTCAAATAATTTTTTATTTTTTTTCACTTTCAGTCATACCTAAATTTTAAACTAATTTTTGACTTATTATGATTTATCAAAATAACACGTAATTTTTTTATTAATATATCATATTAAATAGTAACATGACATATTAATATATAGTAACGTAATTACGTGACAATTAGTCAAGTATTAATTATAAATATTTATAAAAAAAAACTTGATTAAATATGATAAAAATGTATATAAAAATTTATTTTAAAACATTATTATCTCTATTTATTTCAAGGTGAGCCTTTTCAATACCAACAGATAGAAAACATGGCAAATAATATGAACTTTTACACACCCATAATGCAGACCTAAGTGTGGTGTTGGGGCCTCCAAGTAGCCTAAACCTAACATTTTTAATATTGGACTTTCGGGCACAAATCCATGGTCGCTCTTCTTCATTCTTTTTGCCTACCTTTGTTATTACTGTTGTTTCTATTTGGCAGATACTGAAGCTAAGGGCCGCACTCACTAGCTTTGATTGATTTTTCAACTATAAAGGATGTGGTGCTATAAGGAAAACTGACACAGATTGCATCAAAATCTGTACAATGGAATTGCTTTCTTATTATTATTAATTAGAACTACATTATTAAAGGATTATTTTATCACAGAGTTCATCACATCATTCAAATTGAGTTTTTCAGGATCCCGGTTACAAAATACACCTCCATCTATCAAGTACAAACAAAGAAACCGTTACTAGGACCACACTATTACTTGAGGAACCGGTCAAACCAATCGCTTGCTTCCTTCACCATTAATGGTGTCATGTTGTGCCCTATTTCAGGTTCCGCAATGAGCTGCAAAGTTAAGGAAGCAAAAGATATGAGATAAAAGCGCCCAAAGGTCCAATGGGATTGAAACTACGTCTGAAATGATATGATACAGCATGTACTCCAAGATGCCAAACATGGTTAAATGGAGTACATGCACATGCATCCATCAGACCCATGCTTATTCACATGACCCATATATTCGTGCTCTAGCACACTTGTGTATGTCAAAGAGGGAGGACGTATTATAGTTTCCAAAGATGCCCCATAAAAAGATGTACTAGCAGAGCAATTCTCTGCTTTCAATCTTTAGGGTGTTTCCCATGAAACTATTGGCTATGTGAGCAGACATTCTTGGTTACAGGCCTTACTTGCAATCATAAAAAGAAACAGATTTTGGTGATTTCAGAATTATTCAACAGCAATTCCATACCTTAAACTTATCTGAACAATGGGCATCTCCATAAGCCTTGCATGCCCTTGTCTTGGGAATTTCTAGGCCATCAGTAGGGCAACGAGGATCTTTGGCTCCTAAAAGTTGTTAAAACCAATAAGAGAGAGTTTTAACCATATATGTAAACATCAGGAACTACCAGTAAAAGATGAATTTCCAAAGCAATTCAATTAGAAGGAATACCAACGAAGAAAAAGGTATTATACCATTTGCAATCAGTAAAGGGCGTGGTGCAATAGCCGGGACTGTATTAGGTGAATCAAACTGGGAGGCTAGACCAGGAGCAATCCTATCCCAGACCTGGTCAGAAAAGTAGAACCATAAAATTCGATCGACATCGTGACAGCATGAAAGAACCAACCTTAAAGAGGCTTGTGAAAGATGAAAATGTATGACAATGTGTCAAAACACCAAGTCTGATAGCAGAATTGGCTCTATCAACACGATAAAAGGTCAATGACTTATGTGTCACTCCATCTAACTTCAACTCTCCCAAAGGTTAAGGCCTTTTGAATGTGGTTTTGGATTGTACATTATGCTTATGTACCATTATCTAACATCATAATTTTGATTGGACTTGTGAATCTCAGTTGTGGGTGGGTTTTCTTTCATCTAGGAAAGTATATAA
This sequence comes from Theobroma cacao, assembly GCF_053813885.1. Lineage (NCBI taxonomy): Eukaryota > Viridiplantae > Streptophyta > Magnoliopsida > Malvales > Malvaceae > Theobroma > Theobroma cacao. The sequence goes on from NC_142647.1 coordinate 2,129,507, forward strand.
AAAATGATAATACGTCACTTACTTTACTGGATATCCCAAACTGAATGTTAGCTCTCATAATTTAAGGACTTTGATTCATGAATTTTTACATTTTTAAAACTATTTTACATTTAAAAAAAAAACTCTAAACAGTTTAGCTAAAAGTTCTAGAAAATATCCATTACAAAAAGAAAAAAGTAAAATCAACTATATTGATCATCCTAAAATGATGTTCAGGACAACTGTAACATACAAAATGAGACAAAGAAAGTGCACAAAACGAGTCATGAAGAAATGTTGATACTCCACTTTTTTAAGGGGTGAATAGCAAGTTACATGGAATATATGTGCAGGGAAAAACATAACTGACCTTCTCCACCACTTCTTTATCAATTTCATTCTTGCCTAAATCAATCCTTGCTTCTGTAACAAAATTATTTAAGAACATCAGAGAAACAAAAGCCAAAACAGATTCCCACTGAAATGAAGCCAGAGTAAGTAACCTGCTTTAATTAAGTGACATAATGTACCAGTTCTAATCTAAAGAATCAGTATAAATCTACTAAATATAATCATTTATACAAAATTATCAGAGTTGTATCAGATATTAGCCATTTCTTTTTGCTATACACTGGCTTTAACTTCAGGAAGTTCAGCATAACTAGAAGTTGGTAAATTTTAAATCTAAATTGTTTTTAAGTACACACAGAAATATTTAAGGTAGCTTCATGCAGAGTCCCAAACTGGAGAAAAGATAGCTCTCCCAGAATGAACATAAATTGATGAAACCGATCATGCTGAAACCAAACCTTGTCAAATTCCCTTTTCCCAGAATCCTTGCACAGATTACCTTCAAATACAGCCTTTATACTGTTAACTCGAGCCTGCCACTTGTCATTGTCTATAGCCCATCGAAATCCCTGCAAATACATAATATGAAATTTGGTTAATAACTTAAAAAATATTTATTAATGTTTACAGGAATTATAAATTTTCAATTACCTGGATGCCAATTATTGGGGCAGCCACTGCATAGCGAGTGTCAGCAAAAGCAGCAAACCATGCATGCATTCCTGCATTTCATAAGATTTGCATAAATTCAACATGCAATAGTGAGCAAATATTTATTATTTCAGGCACTTCAAATCTCAGTCAACAAACCTCCAAGTGATTCACCAGTAATTCCAATCCTAGTAGGATCTATATCCTCTCTCTGGGTTAAATAATCTGCAAGTTTTATTAAGTCCCAGACCTGAAAGAATGAAAACCTTAAATAAATTGCAATGCCAAAAAAAAAAACACCACAACAGTTTGAGGACTAAAATTCCATTGAAAACTTAAAAAAGCATCTTTTTGCAAGCCATGATTATGAGGAAAATTATACAACAGAACTTCATTAGTTTCGCATAACTCCTGACTACTCATGAAATTTCCTTTCTATTTTTTATTTTTTATCAAGCACTACTCATGAAGCTTCCTATCAGAAATTCATTGAAAATGAAGGACTTACAGTATCAAATATGAAAGGCATTGTATCTCCATTTTTCCAGGATGATACCAGGGCCTGCACTTAGATAGCACAAATGACATTAGAATCACTTCCTAATCGTTTATCTCAAAATATAATAACAAAAAAGTACAACTAAGAATCAAGTTTTCTTTTTAATGGCACCTGTTACACTAATACAACTATACAAGTCTGACTAGTTCACATTCTGATTCATTTTTCTCAAATCACACGGTTAAACTAGATAAGCTGGATTTAGTAGAATAAAAGTTGGACAAAATTTACATACATCTCGATAAGTGGTTAGACTGCTGGCACGTTCACCATGGTAGCGGGAATCGACACCAATGGCTACATATCCCCGTGAAGAATAGCCCTTAAACAAGATGACAAAACTGGATTTAGCAAAATATAGCTAATAAGAGAAGACCCTGACAAATTCAAAAGCTTAGCTGATCTTACCTCAAGCAATGGGCGTAACCACTCTTTACACTTATGTGTACTATGCAGAAAAACAACAGCAGGCCTCTTTTGTTGATTGCTTTCCTTCATACTTAAAATCAACAAGGGCAATTTCCCTTGCTCTCCTGCCTATACATGACCAAGATACAGTAAGTTTTCATTTTTCACAAAAAAAAAAAGTGATATAATTAAAATTAGCTTATTTTACTGCACCAATTAATTACCTCAGTATGGAGATAAAGATTTTCCTCTTTAAGCAGTTCCTTAATGTTTCCAATGTTGGCCTTTGGACAAGACTCCATTTCCTGATAAAATTACAAACAAATGCATTTGATTTTAGTCTTGAACATGTTATTGATCACAGTAAAAGAGAATTTTACCTTACTGAAGGTTGGGGGAGGAACTTCTTGATACAAAGGGTTAACTACAGGTTTTGCAGGTTCCACAGTCAAAGGAACTGAGAAAAAAAAAAAGGAGAGGAAGTTCACATTACTGTAATTAGTATAAACAAAGAAACAAAATTGGAAATATTTTTGAGAAATTAATGATTTTCTTCTTGCTTACCTTGAGCATTTCGTCTGCTACGAAGTAACTGAAGGAACTGAGATTGGATTTCCGCAGCATCGGGAACGGTGCAGTTTACTTCCATTTCAGTTCCACTCACTCTGCTGCTGCTGCTGCTGGCAATGGGTGAATTTACAATTTGGATCCGGTATTTATAGCGAATGGTTTTTGGAAGGTGGGGTTGCACGTGTGGGAGAGGGGGCACGTGTCTCGTCGTTGGTAGCAGAAATCTAGTTATAGTAGGGTGCGGGAGGTGAGAGGCAGCCATTTTCTTTATTATTTTTCACTTTTTTTCTTTTTATATAGAAAAACAGGAATTATGAAAGTGATGGATGCGAACACCCAAAAAAATGAAAAAGAAAGACAACGTGGCACGTGGAGGGAAGCAGCCTTTTCTTGTCCACATATGGATGCGATTGAAAAATGGAAATTAGACAAAAGATATAAAGCCCAAAATGTTATACCAAAGAGAAGGTCCATAATAAACTGTAACACTGTTTCTTCCTTTGTCCATATTTGTATACTTTCAACCAAAAATATAAAAAATATATATTTATTAGAGATTTGTGATATTAACTCTTTCATTAATAAAAGAGAAAAATTCACCATGATTCGAATTTATATCGACCCTAATATGTCTCGTAAAAAGTTATACTTCAATAAAAACATGTTTATCATTTTCGATATGCCATGCACACTGTCTTTAAAGCGAAATTAAGGGAAGGAAACCCAGAGATAACCCTGAAATAAAAGCCAAGTTTTGTTCGATTCATAGCTGAAAAAGGGGGCGAAAGTGTCTGGAAGCTCCATTTTCTTACATAGCTTTTTCTATTTCAGAATGCAAAACCAGTATAGGAAGTTGCCAGGAAGCTCCTATACCCAGACTTAGTACAATCCGAGCCTTTTTTTTTCTTAATCTTTTTTTTTTTTTTTTTGCATTTTATACCTCAGAATTCAGATGGGTACGATCCAATTCCAGTATGCATTAGTTTTGGAAGACTAGCTTTTGCCAAAAAGTAATGCTTTCAGTAACAGACCACCTACAGAAAACTGAAAACTTTAAAAAAAAAAAAAAGGCTTAGTGTTAAAGGTAAATGTGATCAGAACAAAAGGTGAAGACTGGATTAATCGATTTAGGGTCACATAGGCGTGTCTAACAAAACTGACATTATTACGAAATATACAAAGCAAATTAGGGCCAACAGAAACTTCATTACCCTGCATATTCTAGCGCAACAGCCCAAAAATATACCTAGAAAGAATTATTTTAGTGGTTCCTAATGTTGTAAGAGGGACTGTAGGGTCTAGGCGTCTAGCTATGGTTAATTCCTCAACCAACATTTCTAACTATAGGACCCAAATGTAGGGAGAAAATGGGCATGAGCTTAAGAAATAATGCTGATACTTCCAACTATTTTCCTTGCTAATTCCAGCCCTTAATCTCTACATTTGTGTCTCCATTTCCAATGGGCAATCTATGCTTTGAAGGCAGATCAGTATGTAAAGCAGAACAGGCTGCAGAGACAGTCTGACCAATTTCTACGGGTGCCGGGATTGAAGATTTTACAATTCCGTTACGATAAGGCTCCTTTTGCCCACCTCCTTGATTTCCAGATTTTACAGCACCATTCTCCACAGGTTGTTGTTGACTTCTTTTTTCACTTATGGCCAACGGCGAACACATTGTTTCTGCAACATGGATGAGAAAAATGATCAAAAGTAAGTTGAAAAATGAACACCTAACAAGTTAGATAAGAATATCCACAATCTAGGTCAGAAAAATCAACTAAAGCTCAAGAGGAAATGAAAGACCAGCCATTTCAAAGTTTCCACACACCTACTATTTTATTTCTTTCAATTTTAGTACCAACATCCGGTAATTAAAACTTTCAGCATTAATTGGTTTATATGTAGCCCTAAACAACACCCATAACGGATTGAGAACAGTAATGGATATAAGGAAGCAACTTAACCATTTGGAGAAAAGTTTCCAAGAAGAAACCCTGATTAAATTTTGGCCCTAATAAATTATCAAAATTTGGAGTCGAGAATTGTTAAACCAAATAGCTTACCTTTTATGCTCCCACACGTAATGAGCTGGTTGAGAAAATCACGGAACCTTGTCAAAACAAGCCTTTCCTGCTCTGCATAGACATCTGTGCACTCATGCCCGTTTGATGATTTCTGAGTCATGTTTTGAGAATGGTCTGCCAATACATTAGATGACCCAGCTGCCATAAACATTGCATCTTCTTCATCACACATCAATGCGCGTGTTCCAGGAGACAATGGCCTTCCATTTTGCACATCATCCCCATCCGCTCCAGAGTTGCCACTTCTATCTGCATCTGCCTGGTTCTCACTGGTGCGGTCATTAGTGGCACCCCTATGAACACCATTACCTTGCTGACACATTTCACCCGCCTGACCAGATGAAACAATAGTTTCAATAGAGCCTTTCTCTGTTTGCGAATCCATTTTGCTACTTTTCTCTGGAGATTGTAACTTTCACATAAGTACTATTATATGCTATCTTCAGCTAAAATAACAAAATGGATTCAAATTGTGAATCCAAAATTGAAAAATTAACCACGCTAGCCCAAGGTGAATCAAGTATGGAAAATATTTTTTTTTTAACAATCTACATTACATGACTAATAAATCATGGAGGGACCATATATATTTGGGCGAGAAACAGAATTGAAACCATCTTTTACACTTTCCTTTTTTTTGGCTTGATGTTTCTGAAACAGATGCTACAAATAATATGACATTCCTAGGAGTCTAAGGGAAGCAAGTTCAAGAATTTGAATTTTTTTTGCAAACATGTGATAGACTGATAGTACATACAACACATTCATTGTCTGGCAATTTCAGTAATATGATTAACTAATAAGTTAAAAGTAATACTGAGATGAAAAGAAACAACAAGAAGTTCAGATTTATTAGTACCTGCAGCTAGTGCCCTTTCAGCTTCTGATGAAACTAAGACCAAAACTGAGCACAGCTCCTTCACGTCCTGTGGTTGGAGGATGTCCGCCAATGGAGATCTTCAATAATGTATACTGACACTGGTTAGCTCCAAAAAGAAGGGTGAAATAGAAGAAAAAGGATGCTTCTGTTAACTACAGGCAGAACAAAAAATACAAGCAATTCCTACCTGTATGTTAATTTCGAAGATCCCAATGATGCTGTATTAGCAGCACGAGAAACAGGGGCAGAAAATGGAAAAGATGTCGCCACAGGATTTTTTAGATGATTTTCCTAGTAGGAATCAGAGAAATATATTAGTATCCAGTTTTTCCTTGAAAAAAAAAGAGAGGAAACAGAAATGCCAGATTTTTTTCTTCTAGCTGCATGGTGTAACAACTTAGAAGCTTAAAAGCAGCTGAGACAAAATTTGAGGTTTGAAATATTCAGTGCTTTTTCCATTCATCTCCAAAGGTCATCCTTTGAATCAATTTTTAAAGGTACCATATAGAATAGAAGATTCCTGATGGGAAAGCCACAGAGTCCAGCACAAGAATCATGAGAGTATGCAATTATTTCTCATTTATACACCATCAGTAATGCAAAAATCTTTGATTCCAAGCAGAAAAGGTGGCTATAGATGATCCAAAAACATAAAAAGGATGAAAAAGCATCAAATCAGTGACCTTGATCAACCAAGATGACTCTTGCATATAATCATGATTCAATGTTTTACCTGTTGATGTTGAACAATCTTTTGATTGAATTGATCATTGACTGCTACACCAAATAAGAATTCTTCACTTTTTCTCTTCTTGGATGCCAAAGGAGTACCATAGCCAGATGATCCAATGGCACCACTAATGGCAGCATTTGCAGCCTGTTGCATGTAAGCCATGGAGTTATGGTCCCCATGAAAGAGAGCTCTTCTTTCCTCACTTCCTTCAAAGTTCTTGCAGTCCATACACTTGCAATTTTCAGAGCATAGAATATTCGCTTGGTAGCACTCACAATACTTCTTGAGACAACCAGATTTCTTGCAGTGACATCCTTTATTGTGCTTTCCGACCATTTGGACATCACGTGCATCATCCTGGATTTATTTTCAGACATAAGAAATTATCAAAACTTGGCAAAATCAAATTTCATTTTTCTATATAAACAAATATATCAGCACTCGCTTATACCGTTCCCGGTTGCACAATGCAACGACACATACCCAAACTTAAACTAAAAAGAATGAAATGAAAAGAATAATTAAAATAGGCTCAGATTAACTTTATTCTTCACATTTGAACCCCATGGAAGGAAATAATAACCGCAAAGTTTCATTGCTGTCACCTAGTAAGACTTTTAATGAGGCAGCTTGAAGGTGTCAGATGACATACCCTAGCATCCTGAGGTCTGTGGGGACTGCTAGCAATCTTCGGTCTAAACGCATTTGGATTGCGTTCTAAGGTTGCTCCAACTGCCTCTTGCCTTGCCGCTTCATTCTCCACATTGTTATGGCAATTTATGCAATTGCAACCATTACAATAAATTCCAGCAGCAAAGCACTCACAGTACCTAATAATAACCAAAAACAAAATGCACATTAATACCAGAGAGAGAAATGCAGGAAAAATCAGATGGAACACAACCGTAAAGTAACAAGTTCTAACACACACTAACAACTCCACGAATTTATTGCTCCATTTCAGATCAGCTAGTTCAGTTGACTAATATAACCCAAATATTTGCAAAGGAAAGATCATATAAACCAAATGGGCATTAGTTTAATTGTAACCAAACGGAGATTGTGTCACATTTCAACAAACAAACCACTAATAGGAGGAAACGATTACTGGATGTGACAAAAACGTTTTCCTTAGAGAGAACTCCATATATACTTGGAGAACAACAGATCCTCTATCACATGCAGAAGAAGAAAATGGAGTAACCAAAAGGCAAGCAGCATTTTGACCTGTCACTCTTATTCAAACAATGCTTCCTAAAGGCTAAACTCAAGTAGACAACATTTAGTCTCCACAAATAATCAATATCTTATCACATGGCACTTCAATATCTATCACAGAACTGAACATACATGTAGATAGAAAGAGGACGTAGAATTTAAATAGGTGTTAATGAACTTACAACTTCAAGCACCGAGAATTCTTGCAGTTACACTGCTTTTGTTTCTTTGGAGTCCCATCTTTACCATCAACGTGCCCACGTGGTCCGGACCTAGGAGACTCTTGTTTGCTGAAAAAACATATACGCACAAGGGTTTCAAACAACATTATGCTATAAATATAGTTCTACTTGTACAAAATGTTCTCACCATTCTACAGTGCCACAACAATCTAAAAGGTCTCTCTTTAAGCAGAAAAACCCAAAAATCCAAAGAGACAACAGTACTTTTAGAAGTTCTGTTGTTGCTTATGCATAAGACAGAAAAATATTTACATTTTGATATTAAAAAAATTGCAAAAAATAACAAATGAATTTGTTTAGGATAAATAGTTAATTTGCCTCTAGATTATAAATTAGAAAAAAAATTGCAAAAAACAATTACGTTTGTTTTCACGATAAATAAATCTTTAAGGCATAAATAAAATCGTGATTTTTTTTCTAACAAAAAAATATTTATAATCTAGAGGCAAATTAAAGATTTTAAGAAAAGCTACCTCAATTGAAATGTCGGCAGTGAAAGCTTCTGGACTGGGTGAGGCACCCGATGCACCACAGCAACTTGCTGCTGCTGCGGCGGCGGCGGAGGGGGCGGCCGCGTTTGAACTTGTGGCATTGGTGGTGACTGAGGTTTTAGCTGTGGCTGCGGTGGCGACTGCACCGTTTGCGGCTGGAAATATAACCGCAATTGCAGTTCCTGCGGTTGTGGTTGCTGCTGATGCTTCGTCTGCAACGGCGTTTGTGATGGCCATTGCGGTTGAGGCTGCGACTGCGACTGTAAGTGCATCGGGTGATCCGGTAACATCGCATTTGCCGACGCGCGACACATCGTTGTGAAATCTAATTGCCTCGCCAATTTCTTTGGTGCAAAATCCGAAACCGTTTCTCCTTGCTCCATTATTCAATCTTCATATAAATAAATTAACTTAAATAAAAAAATTAAAATCACATGTAATTAAATTGATTTTTTTTAAAAAAAAAAACGCAACCTATGAATTTTTCCTTTCTTTTTACCGTTCAAAATTCCGTTAAACGAAAATCTAAAGAAAAAAAAAAGAAAAAAATAAGGTTTAGAGAGTTTGCTGGGAGCTAAGCCGCCATTAGCGAAAGCTCTGCACGGAAGTGTGAGGCTTTTTATTTTTCTTCCTCATCCTTGGGTTCACTCCCTCTCTCCCTCAGCGCTTTGAAATTGAAATTTTAGAAAAAAGGACGGTTCAGTTTGTTTTGGGTTAAATCGGACGGACAAAATTGAAATTTTTTATTGACGGATGAGATTCCGGAGAGGAGTCAGGAGTGATTGACAACCGTTGGATTAAGATATGTTTAGGTTTTTATTTTTCTGGGAAAGTGAGGGAAGTGGAATTTGGCGCTAATGGAGTCCGAAAGCGATTGGATTCTTGTTTCTCTTCCACACGTGTACGGTTAAGATTGGTTTTCTGTAAAATGGACGGAAGATATTTCCAAGTGTTGAATATCAAAAAGCAATATACGTCTTCCAGTAACATTTCAAATTAAAATTTATTTTGCCACGGAAATTTGTTACAAAATGCAAGGAGAGACGCCGTCGCTTTTAAAACCTCAAACCTTGTTCTGACCGGATTTATGGCGGGACCCTCCATGAAACAAATTTGGCCCCCTAAAAAGATATTTTATTTAAGACTAGGGTTCAATTTGAATTTTCTCTTTATCCTCTCATCTTTTTTTTCTTCTTTTTTTAAATGCATAAAGCACATATATAGTATAAAAATTTGTTATTAACTAATAATCATAATATGCTAATTATGATTAATTTTAATATAACTAAACACAAAAAAATCTAAAGTTTTTTTTTTTTTGATGCACGAGGTAATGTTAGGTGACATTAATAGTGGTAGTATTTGAGAATGTTTCCTTATCATAAATATAAATAAACTATCTTCATTTATGAGAAGTAAATAATGCTCAATCTTTCTTTTTTAGAAAAAAATACATAAAAATGTAAAAAAAAAAATGGTAAGGATAATTAAGTAGAAATAAGTATTTTATCTATTATTGCATCATTTATTATTTGTGTTAATCTTAATTAAAAATTAGTAATATCATGTTAATTATTTTAAAATTATTATCTTATCTTATATACATTTTATTATGATATATTTATGAAACTTAATAAATAAAAAAAGTGATAATATTTTAATCTCATTTTTAAAAGTTTAAAAATTTCACTGATAATATATAAATTCATAATTCATTCCTTATCATGGATTTACCATTTTTGTTAATCTAATGAAATTAATAATATTAAGTTGGAATCATTTCATTTAAAAACTTAACAAGCTTACATTGTATGTAATTGAAAAATATAAATGAATCATATGGTATTAAAATCAATAATTCTAACTATACCATTAATAAATTAATAAACATTAGATCTTCTTTTTATGCAGATTACTTTTGACAAAAGATAACTAACATATTTCCATATCAATTATTGTTGGGATTGATTCCTTATATACAATAATTATACTAGAATTAATCTCTATCGACAAAGTATTTCTCTCTGAACCACGTGTATCTCCCAATGCAAATGCTTCTAACTTGTTCAAAGAGTTCCAATAATGTATAAATTAAGCTAATAATCATAAATGTTTTTTTTTTTTACAAAATGATAAATTTAATAAACTTGAATGAAATTATAAATTTTCGTTATTTTTAAGAGATTGATACATGTGTTTGTTTGATTGTGTCCGATCCTCTCGACGACAATTATGACTATATATTGTCGTAATGTATCATTGATCGACTTAATAAAAGACTTTATTTATTTTGAATGGTTGCGAGCTTTTATTAATATATGAAATAAAAAATAATTATATATATATATATATATATTATAACTCAAATTTGCTACCATTGGGAGGACCACAAAGACTTAAACAACTACTCCACAACATATATATTAATTAAGATTGACAGCAACACTGGTGGTCGAACGAAGCTATAATGGTATTCTCATTTGCAAGAATCGTTTTCATAATTTCCTCTTTCAATATTCACCTGTTCTCTCCTCAATCCGCCATTGGCAAACGTCATTTGCTTGTATATGCAATTGGTTAATTATTTTAAAGACCTCACCTACCATGACAACACCCCCTTGGGAGAATAATGAAAATGAAATAAATGTACACAAGATAATGTCAAAAGAAAACAATAATGGAGGAAATTAAAAAATTCAAGAAATTTAATGATTATGGTATCACATGGTAATGTAACCTATGATTAAGTTAATGGGGGTGCAAGGATTTGTTGATCCCATAACATAAAAATGTTAATTTAATCACCCAACCTTATAGAAGTTAACATTTTTATCGAATTACTAAATATTTGATATACTTTTTCGCAAGTCATGTGGTTGTATGATTTAATTTCTTTTAAACAAACCTAAATGAAAAGATTTAGTTTAGTAAGTATGATCTCTGTTTAAATTTTGTTGAACTATATTTATATTTGTATTCATCATTAATTCGGATTTACAAAGATATCGATTAAGTATTTAATCTTTTGATTATAAAAAAAAAAACTGGAACGGACATGACTCATCGTATCTCAACATATCAATACAAAAATCTCATTTAAACATTTAATTTAATTAATAGTAATATAGTTATAATTTTAATGAAAATTTAAACATTTAATTTGTTACCCATCTTATAAAAAAAAAGAACTAATTTAGTGTTTCCAAACAAATTAGTGCCCAAAGTGCATATTTATCTTCCAAGATTGAATCCCAAGATTAAATCCAGACAAAAGAAGATGAACTATATATAGATAAACCCTATCCATGTATACATCATACGTGGGACATAGTCTCAGGAATCTTACTGGCCCAGGATCTTCATCATTACATCCTGAAATCTTAAAGTGCAAAGTCCTGGTTTGGTTTTTATTTAAAGGAAAAGATATTATTAATATAAATATTTTTAAACCACAAAAAAGAAAGAAAAATACAAACAAATCTTGGGGTACTTGTGTTTTTGGAGAGATGAATTCTTATCTACGCTCAATCACTAGAGGCTAGCTGGAGCCGAAATCACGCTGCATGCAACCACAAATGTCCGGCATGCATGTCTATGGTAGACCTCTGTGGTGATAGTTTGGACAAGGAAGGGAAGTGATTAAAATCTGCTGAATCAATCTAGCAGCTGTCTGATCACAATCAAATCGTTTCCCCCCCATAGCAGGCTTTCTTTGTATATGCAACAGTGTAGCCATGTGATCATCAACTACCTTCTTGTTCGGTAAAATCTATGCCCAGTATTTTTTTTTCTTTGCCTAAACCCCTTGTTTAGGGCAACTGTTCTTCTTTCCCATATAATTATATTTAATTTTGGAATCTTTCTTGCTCTATGTTCTGATTAATTTTTGGGGATAAGTAAAGCCAGTTTATGCCACCTTTTGTGTGAGTATTTAATTAATTTTTGACATAAGTAAAGTTTTGTTTGCAATATTTTAATTATGATCATAAAAAGTATACGAGCATTTAATTTAATGATTAGTGTATAATTTATGGTTCGAAAAATAAAATTGAAATTCTAATTATGATCATAACAAGGGTTAAGGATTATTTATTTATTTATATGACAATCAATCACTACTGATTATAATTAACCTAAAAAGGAAACTTAGCAGAAAGAAACCTGCCAAAGAAAATATCCATGAATGGGATGCATATGTACTAATATATAGTAATACAAGCATGGACGCATGCATGAATAAAAGAAGACAAACTTACGGAGACTTGTCAAAAAGCTATGGGAAACTCGGGTTCTAGCCAAATTAAAAGTACAATAAGGAGATATCATAAGCCACAGCACATTAGGCATAACGAGACGAAAAGTATATACAAGAGATCTGGTAGGGAAATGAGTAGATTCATCTGAATATGTAGTACCCAGCCATGTATATGTACTTGGGTTTTTGAAGAACTGTTCCAACTTTGAACTGGTTTTGTTTTTATGTCAGAGAAACAAACTCAAAATGCTTTTTTGGGTTTTTGCCCCAAAGGGTTTCAGATAAATAATGCTCCTGAACCATTTCCAGCATAAAGAGGTTCGTGATTGATGACATACCCCTTTCCCTTTATGTATTAGCTGGCTGACGAGTCTTCTGTTAGCTGGCTCTTACCCAGATTATACATATAGCAAAACCACTCCATGTTCTGCAAATTGAAGTAAATAAAGAACAACAGATCAACTAGGAAAAAATCAAAAACAGCAATTTTTTCTGCAGGTTTTGGTGGCAAAAGGCAAAGGAGGGGAAGGTTTATGGCATTTACAACATTGATTCAACAAGGTTGGTCGAATAGTTTATGCCTTCTTTACCCAAAATCTCAGGTGAGATATTTCTGAGAAATTATCTGAGCCAGAAAATCAGAGATATCCCAGACAAATTGAGTGAGATACTGCTGCTTGATTAATTGGCCCAAAATATCTAACTGCTATACCCTACATCAAATGGGTTAATTTACCCTCATTTGAGCTTTGTACGTATAATATTCCAAGTCATTTTTAAAGTTTTCACACAACTTTAATGTTTGTGCGGCAACTGCAGCCATGAGCCGTTTGAGAAGTTTCAGGAAAACAGGCAGCTTGGGGAACTTAGGTCATCTAAAAGAAAACACTTCTCTTGGAAACAGATATATTTTTTTTGTTCCTTTTTTTTTTTAATTGGATGTGTGTTGGGTCTGTGCCTATGATGACAGAACATTATAAGGAGGGCCCTCTCCACAAGAAGGATGATGTATCCCTTTCAGCCATTTAGACCCAACAAATCCTCAAGATCTATGACATATTTTTGCCAAATTCAACACAAATATCAATGGGTTCACAGACCCTGGATCCAGAGCCAGAAACTGAAACCAAAAAAGAAAAAAAAAAAACCCAAGCTCCTATGAAGAAATGGTACTGTTCTGGATCCACCTTAGCCACACCATCCATGCCACTTAATTCTTCTTCCATTATTTTGTCTTAATTCCTAGTACACAATTATAAAAAGAGTCCGTATTACATATAATTACTACAATAAATTAAAGTTGGCAAAACCCATGTCTAGAACCATTCATTACTAGTCGAAAACAATTGATGCCGGCCCTGATATTTTTTCTTTGTTCTTTCGACCCTGAAAGTGAGTTGTAGTCATTTTTTGCTGTTGGAAGTAGGAAACATATGGCTGACATGATTTTGTCGATCCAAGTCATGCATGGCTTCTTTTTTGCAGCCTAATTACTCTTTTTAGTTGGGAACATGTGCTAACAGTACCACACACGATTGAACTAACTATACCATAGCTCCACATATATCTTCCGAATATTGAGATTTTAAATGAAAATTTTGTTAAAAGGGAGTTTGATCATAAAAATTTATTGATAACGAAAATTAAAACATAATTAAAATCTTCGTAATGAAAATCAATCCTAATTCGATAAATCAATTGTCATGCACTTAATTAGAATGGGGAGGATATCATGCATATTTGGACATAAATGGATTTCATGATCTCTTTTTAAATTGAAAACCCTGAATTCAATTTTATACTTAATCCATAAGTAAAGGATCCCAACTTTTTTTTACCTCACCCAACACCTAATAATTAATTAACAAAAGTCATCTTCTGTTTCACTTACATTTCCTAGGGTGTTTTTCTTTTTCTTTTTCTTTTTGTTTTTCTTCACTACCTTAAACCCCAACCTACTCAAAAGGATAAAACTTCTTCCCCTTGTTCTATTTTTATGACTTGATTTAAGTTTTCCCTATTCTACAAGTAAAGAATCTGTCATTTGGTATTGAAACATTATCTGCTTATATGTATAGATAATGAAAGAATTTATTATGAGGAGATTGTAATTTAGTTTTAAAGCATACAATGTAGGTGAAAGGTGGGGTGACATTCAAGGGTGGAATAAAAGCAAAAGAGTGCCCTCAAACGATAAATATAAAGAAAAATAAAAAGAAGAAGTGATATTTCCATAATTGGAAGCCCCCAATTCCCAACAGTATGTAATTCACACCCTCACCCTCCCCCTCCCACCTCAATTCACCAACTAGTTTACTAGGCCAGGGTTAGGGTTAGATATTTATTGAAGAAAATGGGCTAGAGCTAGGGTTACACATTACATTTATATATTACATTTCTCAGAGAAAAAAAAATCAAAATGTTAGCTTTAGGGTTTCATGTCAAACTAACTCCACGCGCTACCTTGGAGAGTTCATCATACGCTCCAATGGAAGGTTGTTAACGTGCAAAGGCATCTGTGAGACCGCATGATACGACAATGACTAATAAAATTTGATGCGGGGGTGGGGGAACAGGAGCGTGAAAACAACGCGTGGGAATACTGCTCTTCCACTGTTCGCTCTAGGGTTTTCCTTTAAGACACAACACCCATAATGGATTGTGATAAGAACCGCACCATCCTTCCACGTGGGCAAAAACCATTGGTACTTGTCCCCCCACATCGGTTTTCTCTCTCTTGACTTTCTTCTCTTACTCTCTCTCTACACATGGATGCATGGTTGAGTGTTCATGACATGGCATGGCCATGTCCTTTCTTCCTCATTTCTATTTTAAAATATATTTTTTCTTTTTTAACAGAGGATTTTAATACAACAACAAAGACCCTTCTTTCAAGGACAAAAGATAAAAACTCTTTTGCTGTCTACTTCTTTCTCTCTCTCTCTAAAAGAATCGAAAAACCTCTCCTTGTTAAAGCTAGGGTTTCTTCAAACTTCGCACTCAAATTCTAAGCAACAAGCTGCAGATCTCTTCAAAAAGATTGTATATTTTCCTTGGTCGTTCAATGTTCTTTGTTTTGATACCATTTTCTCTACTGGCCGTGAAGAATCGAGGCTGGGTTGGTTTTAGATTGTCTTAGAAGATAGCTACGTGAAATAAAGGTATGTTTTTTTCTAATCTAATTACAATTTAAAGCTCTGGGTTTTTTTCGTTGGTTTTAAATTGGTTTTGTTTTGATTAATATCAGTTTAAACTCAGCTGGAGCTTGTTTGTTTCAGTTATTTGGGGTTAGTTTACTGTGTTTATTACGTTATGTTTAGTCTTTTGTTAACATTTTGGCATCTGGGTTTTGCTTTTTGAGGTAATCTCTTCGCTTTTGTGGATATTTTGTGTTGCTTTTGATGGGTTTTCTGGTGTTAGCAATGGTTTTCACTGGTCACTGGTTTGTGAATTGGAAATGACGAAACCCTAGAAAAAATTTCATTTTATGGATTGATGTGGATTATCTTACCATCTAACTCGAAGGTTTTGGAGGTGAGTTTTAAGGTGGATTATTTCTTTGGTATAGGGGAGATTAACAAAACTATTCTGCTCGTCGCGAACTTTCTTAGTTCTTATTATCTGATAAAACCCTAACACGTTGTTTATCTTATCTGTGTTATTTCATGATTTACTTTGTATCATAAATGGATGGGTTTTGCTATGTAAGTTATTAAGATTTTATTAAAACATTAATGCAGTAACTACAAACATCTTTATGTTTGATTTCATTGGAATTAGGGTTTCCAATTTTGTTCCTTTTCAATAGTATTTACTTGTCTACTGCTATAGGTTATTATTTTATGTAATAAATCACCATATATAAGGGCTTTCCAGCTTCTCATCTGTTTTGTGTATCCGTTTTACTATGACTATGTTGTTTTCATTATGAATTTCCTAGGAATTATGAATAACCCTAACATGGTTTTTTGGTGCTGTGCTTTAAGTTCTTGTGATCTACTTGATGTCTTAGGGCTTCATGCATATCGATCACATAGCATATGGACATATTTACAATGTTACTACATGTTATTATTCTATGCACATAGGGTGTCTTACTTTTGCACATTGGTGGTGTTAATTAGTTACTCATAACATGGAGAGAACTATTGCGGTTGAGGACATTCATCAGAGCAGCAGTTCTAATATTGTTGCCAAGTCTGTGGAATCACCGATAAAGATTGACTCGATATCTATAGATCTCATTAATGCTAATGATGACATTGATACTGGGAAGTGTGAGCATTTTTCTATTCGGTAAGCCATGATCCTTATTATTCCGTCTTCTAAATTTTTTTGAACTATCTTATCCTTTCTACGTTGCCATTGTGTTTGAAAATAAGTGTCTGGTATGGTGTCTGTTTGAGTGATGGAGCTATATGAACTATGTATTTGCGAGAGATGTCTTTCTTCAGCAGAAACTTTGATAAATGAGGGTACTGCATGCATATTGGGTCACTCCCTTTTTATAAACAAATGACTTCTAAATTATTAAAATGAATTAACTTCTTTTTCCGTTGTTTATGCTTCCACACAAACTTCATCACTTGCTTGTTTGTGTGTGTACATGAGTTTTTCTTTTTCCCATTTTTATGGATACTATAATTTTGAGAATATAGGACCAGAATGTTTTGGAGCTCCTTTTTATTTAACTAGTAGCATCAGCTGAAGTATTTTATTCTTTATTAGCATAAGATCGAATGAATATGGGACTAACATAGTGGCAGATAGGACCATATCTCCAAGAAGTAGGAGAGGATACTAAATTGCTATTTTATGAAATGGCATTTAAAGAGATGCAAGTTAGATATTGAGGGGAATTTATTGCAAGATTTGATATGTATCAATGGCTTATAAGATAGCTCTCTGTGCACTAATTCTCTGACTTGCTATGTAGTACAATAATGTTCATGTTGGAAAGCCTTCTTCATAAGTTCTCTTTGTTTTAAATGCAGTGGATATGCATCTGAGATGCGTAAAAAAGACTGGAAGAAATGTTGGCCATTTGCTTTAGATGGTGGTCAGAAAATATCTGAAGAACAAAACTGTAAGCTTCCTCCTTTACTTGTTCCGAAGTTCAGATGGTGGTGTTGCCAAAGCTGTCTGCAGGAAATTGGGGCTGAAGGAAGTGTAAATGAAGAAGGAGCTGTTGCTAAAAATAGTAGCGAATTGAAGTCCTTTGGTATTTGTCCCCATGTGTCATCCCATGGTGATGCTGCAATGTGGTTATCAGATTTGCAGCAGGCTGCAAAGATTAATGCTGAATCAAGGCAACATGATGCTAATGCTTGTGTCAATGTCAAGACCAGTGACTGTCATCCTTTATTTAGTGATAAAAGTGAAAAGAAGGCTGAAATTGCTAATTTACCAATAATTGGTATATTTCTATTCCTAGCTCAATCTACTTTGATGTGATTACCACTACATTAGAGCATTAATTTTTTTGGTGCTTTTTCCAGGGCAAACAGATGTCTTAGAAAATAACATTAATAAGGAAATCCATATTTCAAATTATGCTGGAATCGAAGTTATTGCTAGCCTTATGCAACAAACACTTCATATAGATGATAAAGGTATGTCTACTATGAATAAAAGACCAGTTAAAAAAGCTTTACAGTTTTTCTGCTTTGCAACTGAATTTAGAACTGCAGTGGTTGCAATAACAATGCTTCTGATTTCTGCAACAGTGGCTTCTATGCAACCTCAAAAGCCTGATTTAAAAGATAATGAAATTGCTGGTGTCAAGCTTCCTGATTCAAAACTGAAGTGCACAGTTAAGGATGCCGCTGAAACACATCAAACAGGAAAACATGCTTCTGTCTTTGATCAGCAGATGGATTTAGTGAAAGTTTGTGGATCCTTTGGGATAACCAGTATGGTTAATAGGGTTCCTGCTGCTACCAAGACTCATAGAGCCGAACATCCTTCTTTGGAATTAGATGATTGTGATTATGCATCATCTGAAAGTGCCGAGGTATTGCTTGGAACTACATCTGGCAGCTTGCATCGTAGAAAAAACCGTAAGGTGCGCCTGCTGACTGAATTGTTGGGTAAAAATGGTGATGAAAAAACTGATTTCACAAGTACAGAAGATTCTCCTTCCAATGCCATTCCTGATGCATCTATTGCTGTAGACTCAATATCTGCTCCCCAAGGTCAGGTCAGTTTGCAAGGAAATGTTACAAGCAGTTTGGGTCATAGTAGGAAAAGAAAGTTGCCTCAGGATGAAGAATGGAGACCTGCAGAAATGAGCTCTCCCAATAACGGGCACAAAAACCTTAGGACCTTCAACAGAGGCGCTGAAACTGCCAATGGAATTGCTAGTTCTGATTCTGAAGGTACAGTTAATGGAAGTGGCTCACAAACTGGTGCAAAGAGCCATTTGGTTAACCTTAAAGTTGATAGAAGTCCTATTTTAGGAAAGAAGAAAAATAAAATGACCCAGAATTTTGATGAATGTTTGTCTTTGAGTCTGTCTCAAGAAAATCTGCAGAAAGAAAGACAGAAAAAGACTGGAGATGCCAGTAAGAGCAATGCAACTGATATTGTTCTGTACAAATCAAATGCTGTATCTACAGGCAGTGGGTTGGATCCCTTCCCTGAATCTGCCCAAAAGGCAGAGAAAAAATCTAGTTTATCGAAGAAAAAGATCAAGATGCATCAAGATCATGATGGGCATGCTTCTCCGATTCCTTGGAACCATGGCATGTTCAGAGAAGGTCTGACTTCAAGGAAAGATGTCGAAATAAAACAAATTGGGTCCATTGCTGTTCCACTGAAAGTAAACCAAGATGCATCAGCTGAAGAAGGATTTCATTATTCTCTTAATAATTGCTTGCCTGCTAAAAGATATGATGGAAAATATATTGCTCCAATCAGAGATGGGCTACCATCTTTATTACCTTGGCAAGGGGGTGTTCTCAGAGAAGATGAGATTGGGAGGAAAGATCCAAAGCTGGACTATGTTGGAGACTCTAGTTTCCCATCTAAATCTGAACTAGATGCCTATCTTTGGAAGGAACATGTTGACCTCAATAGTAACCGAACTATGTACAGAATTCCATTCCTGAATGAGAAGCAAAAGCACAGCTCTCATGCTGAAGTTAGGAGTTGTTCACTGATTCAGCAAATGGTATGAGCTTTTCTTTTGTTACTCCAGTTATCGAACTAGCACTCAAAAAGAAAAAAAGAATGCACAAGATTTGTGGCAGGACAAATTTTGTGATCTTTTCCCCAAATTTTGGTTTTCTGCCTCTGTAGATAAGATGTTTTTACAGTCAGTTTAGGTATACATGAATTATTCAAGTTATGATTAACGTTCAGAGTAAAATTTCTGGAACATTCAGATTAAATGGTTCTGGCTTTTGAGCCACAAACATTCCCTTTTCCACTATCACTTATAAATCTTTAGTTTTTAACAATTGAATCAGAAGGTAAGCTGTTATATCTAACACAGTTAAGACACTATTGCCTTGATGCTGGGATTCTGTAGGACATATAAGAATCACTAAAAAAGTATATATATCTTCTTCTTCTTCTTCTTTTTCCTTTGGAGAAAACAGGTTGACATAATTGAGAACTCTGCTATGACTTTCATACTTATTTCTATGGAAAAGTGAAGCCATTGTCTTTTGCTTATTCCAGCCTTGAGTGTTCCACTAGATAGTATCTGCAAAGATTAAGTATCAAATCTTTCCCTATCTTGGTTAGACGTTGGAACAACTTCTGCTTCCATAAACCAAAATATAAATTTCTCTTGGAACATTTTTAGACACTTTTGACCATTGTGGTTCTGATATAAGTTCATGCCATCTTATATCTGCAAACTTAGATACTAGCATTCTCATTCATCATTTTGAAAATGGCATATACATGTAGCATTAATTAGCATAATCAATCATGTGAATTTCATTGTTGTGAGTGGGTTAAACATTTTCCTGAAAACATAATTGACCTTTATGGCAGATGTTTCCCTCTGTTTCCTGAGTAATTAGGATTAATTCAGCTAGTCAATGCATCTTTTTTTTTTTCATTTTTTTATTTCTGTGAAATTAAGAGGAGATTTTTTTCCCTTTTATCTGTTCCTTTTGCAGGATTACAGTGGTACAAGAAACAACGGCAAAACAGTGGAGCTTCAGGAGCATTCAGCAGCTGCTAGGAAACAGTATGATCAACGAGCTGAAATGTCATCTGAGCAAGGAGCTTTAGATGACATCCCAATGGAAATCGTTGAACTCATGGCAAAGAATCAGTTTGAGAGGTGTCGTCCTGATACTGAAATTGATAATCAGCTATCAGAAACAACCAATAACACCAGAAATGATCAGAGGGTGGATCTTAATAAAGTGTTTGGAAATGAAAAAATGAGCCTGTTTCATGAGACCACTCAAAAACCAAAACCTCGAGTTAAAAATGGAAGAATTGGCAAAATTTTAAGAGGTGATAATGTGGGATCCAGCAGACAAAAATCAGTTGATTATTTCTCTCATATGGACCGAAACCAGTACAATATGAGCCAAATGGAACAAAGTTATTCCCCTGCAGGCTTTAGGCCTTTTCCTCTGTGTGGAGAGAAGCCATTGAATGGAATCCAATTTTCTGCCACCAATTCCAGCAGGCAAAACAGTGCTCAAAATTGCCAGTGGATTGGGAACATGGTTGGGCAGAGGTCCTCCCACGCTAGCATGCAGACATTGGGAGTTTGTAACACATGCCAGAGTGCTCCACAGCAGAATAAAGAAGTAGCTCATTTATGGCCATCTGTGATAACAAATAGCATGCCCTATCTATACGGCATCCCTCAGAAGTGTGCAAATCAGGTGGCAAATGTAGATGTGCTTTCACATTGCCCTGGCAGTCTGCATAAGGGAAATATAAATGGAAATGATGATCGGAACTTCTTAAATCTGGCTTCAAACTTTGAAAAGCATAGTAGGAAGTTTGATCCTGAAGCCCTTAGAAGGACTCATGCAGATTACCCATTTGCTTGCAAACATAATGGGATGGGGTCATTAGATCTGTATTCTAATGAAACCATACCAGCCATGCATTTACTTAGCCTTATGGATGCACGGTTAACGTCAGGTGCACCAGTTGATGTGGATGGAAACCAAAGATGCGTTAAGAAAACGTCCTTTCTTCATGGTCATCACTCTAAAGAGTTTGCAGGCCTGCCGTCTGGGGGACATAGGACCAATTCAATGAAACATCCATCGTATGATTGTAATGGTAAAAACCACCAGCCTGAGAGTTTCTGTGAATGTATGTCAGTCACTCCAACGGTCGGTCCTTCTACTTCATTCCAACATGACAGAAGGTTCAAGAAGGCAACAGATTTTACAGGTCAATTTTCACTGAAGTCTAGAGAGAAAGAGAAGAAAAAATGCTCAGACTCACAACGACAGAACAGAAACCGCCAATCACAAAAGCCCGCATCTTTAAGTAGTGGCTTGAACATAACTTGTGGATCTATTCCTGTACATAGTATGCCAAAAATGGTGCATGACACTTCAGATTTTATGATGCTTCCTGTACAGTTTCATGCAATGGAGAGTGCAACAAAACACAAACAGGAGGCTCATACTATGAGTGCCACTCTTTTCCATCCCAAAAGTGGTTCAGAGAATGAAATCTGCAGCATTAACAGAAACCCTGCTGATTTTACTGTGCCTGAAGCAGGAAACATGTACATGATTGGAGGTGAAGACCTGAAATTTGGAAGGGAAGCTCCCTCATCTGGCTTAATAAAATTGATTGGGCACAAGCGTCAGAGGAAGCTTACTGGTAGAAAAGAGCAATCACGAAATCGAACCTCGTGAAACTGTTATCGTTATATATGCTGGTAGCATCTCAGAACCTCTTTCATTATCATTATGGATTCAAATTAATCTCTTCCAAACACCCAGTTATTGCACTTCCTTTTCTTGAGTTCTTCAATCAGTGTTTGACTTGTTTAATTTTCAGCAGGCAAAATCTGAAGCACCTTCCTTGCTGCTGCAAAAAAAGAAAAGCTTAAAAGCTTTATGAAGTGTCAGACATCAAACCAGTCACACAAGTTGATTTTTCATTCTCGAACTAATATTGTTCTATTTGCGCCGGCATTTTTCCATTTCCAAGAGAACATGAAAAACATTGCTAGGTGCAAGGTAAGGCCTGTAAATATTTGCTTATGCCTCGATCCTGCACCACCACCCTTATGTACCAACTGAACTTATTCGATGTTGTATGCCAGTGTTCTGCTGGACAAGGGTTTGTAAATTCTAAATACTGCCCTTTAATACTCAGAAGGGCTTGTGTGTTAGTTAAATAATTTGGTCTATGCTCCATCCCTGAGCAGCTAGTGGGATTGGAAACAGAGAACACCAATTAATTACATATGATCTGAAGCATGAATCTGAAGAGCACCAGAGGAATATCAGTACTGTTAGTAATTATTCAGTTGTAATTTATAGCTCTAAGATTTGAAAATAGAGAGATAGAGATGGTAACTTTGAATCCTATTGGGATACTTACCAAGTTACTGAAAGCAGAAATTTCCTTTCCTGTTGTATTAGTTTTGTTGGTTTTATTCTTTTCAGTTGTTTTTCCCTGTTGATAACTAAACTGGAGAAGTTAAACTTTCATGGACATTCAGAGGGATGTATGCTAGAGTGCATGTCTAACATGATTCTTGTTTTGATAACCAATGGACAAAAGCTTTAAGATTTAACTAGAGGCAAAATCCTGAAGATTATCAAAGTAAAAAGGGAATAATTCAAAAATGGTGGAGTATCCCTTTAGCGTGAGAAGTGGCCAATTAAAAGCCCTAAACTGGCACTCTATCATTCTTTATCATCACTTCAAACAGTGATTGAGACAAGTCTCATAATAATCTGTATCTATACACTATACAATCTACAAAAATGAGCTACAGGTCTTATCTTGGCGACACACCTGGCCTGAAGATGGGGTTAGAAGTGTAAGGGGTGGATAGGACATTTCATTGGTGGATTTATATTTTACGATTATGATACCTTAACTATACCAGAATGCAGAAGCCAAAAACCAGAACTTAATCCTCAGTCTCTTGGCTTAAACTAAGCCTGCTTCATCCCTTAGTTACCATTTGAAAGTATTATGAATCAATTACTGTAACAGCATTGAATGAGGAAGATACCTTTCCCTGCCAATTGCTCTAATATGTTCTAAGTTAACCAAGTTTAGCCAGCAATTAACTAGCTAAAATAATGGTTGGGGTGAAGATTAACAAAAAAGGAGGGTACCAGTACATCTAGTTGTCCAAATGAGCTAAAAATATCAGATAAAGTTAAGTAGTATTTGAGACAACCGATATATGTCAGTATATATTCATATTCATTTTTCATGGTTCATGGACATCAAATCAGCTTATATGCCGCTATGGAGAATGACACGTACTAGTGGGGCTTTGCCTCTCCTTTTGAACTTATCATCAGATCAACTTTATCATGCGTTCCACTGTTACTATATGTATTTGATTGCCCCTTAAATATAGGCTTTGATTAAGTGGAGTAGTATGTACAAATACGTGGGGCGCAGTTGGCCAAGACATTATTGTTATCCTTACTGCCTGGCTCTCTCTCTCTCTCTCTCTCTCTCTCTCTCTCTCTATATATATATATATATATATATATATGTATATATATGTATGTATATATATATATATATGTATGTATGTATTCTGCTGTGAAAACAACACCCAAAAAGTCGAAATGACTAATAATTCAGCTCACCCATGTCCTCATCAGGCTCATTCGTTCAACACTGCATGAAACTTTTGAGCCTTGCTTGAAGTCAAATGGGCAGGCCTATGTAACCTATACCCATAGCTACAAAGCAGAAATAACTCCTTAGCAGCCACGTCATGAACCCTATCTACGCCATCACTTTTCCTTTTCTGGAGCAGATTTCATCAGCCATTAAGGTCGCAAAGCAAAATGTTGAAAAAACTCAACTGTAGTTGTACATACTACTACTCCATAGCTTGAGGTTTCCTGAGGATCATCACGCGCGCGCCTCTTTCATGCAAAATTCCCACCGAATTGCCACTAGTCTAGCCTTCTGCCCTTGTAGCTGTAAATGCATACAATATCAATATATATGTATATATACATATATTATTACGTCACTAGTCAGCAGCTCAGTGCTTCATGAACGCTGGCCTAGCTAGCTAGGTTTAAAAGGCATATCGCTGGTGAGTCAGGTCGCGAAAAAGTAAGCTGGAGGAAGTTGTTGAAGAATGCAGGGACGACAGAGCTAGCTCTTGTTGCTGTAAGGAATGACCCTTTGATTGGAGTACATATAACTGGTGGCCGTTTCTGCATGAGCTCCCTATATCTAGTCAGCTGGCTCTTGATTCTCCTGCAGATTTCCTCATAAACTGACAAATAAAACAATGAACGGCTGATGATTCCCTTTTGAAAGTGTAAAAGAACAAAGATGTGAACAGAAATTGCATGGAAATAGCAATGCAAAATGTATAGTTTTTTCTTTTAAGCCTTAATTAGGGGGATTCTAGAGTAGTAATTTTCTCCTTTGGTTAATTTATTTCTTTAATCACAAGCCTAGGAGTAGACCTAATTAAGATTTCCTTGACTATATAATTAATTAAGTTCTCACATTACTTCGTGCAGATTAATTACTTGATTATACAGTGATCAATGAGTTAATCCAATCTATCTTGCCACCCATGTTTCCAATTTATCCTAGTTTTGGCTTAATTACCTTGACCATTAGTACTAAATTATTTTTGTTACGTATACATATATTTTTTATCCAAATCTATATATATGTTTGTTTATTTATTTAAATTGAATTTCATTATGAATCGAATTTGAATGTGGTCATTAAAAATATATTAAAGAGAAATTATAATAATTCTCATACTATGAACTTTTGTTAATATATCATCATCTCACTATACTAAATTTAAGATTGTCAAATAATATTATGATCAATTTATTATTTGAGGTCGAAAAGTTGAAATATCAAAATTATTACATTAAGCTAAGAAACAATCATGGATTAGGTAAGATTTGGAACAAATTACTTGGATACTATATATTATGGCATATTTCTGATAATTATGTGCTATAATAATTAACATCTTTGCCCAACCAACATCTTAAGAAAATTAGTGCAAATTAAGAACCGATGACCTTCAATTTAATTAAGGTTCAAAATGATCACCGTTGTCACTTCGGAATTAGATAACACAACAGGTTTATTACATTGTTATTACAGTACCACGGAGGATGGTGAATATCTACCTACTCTTGCTTCATTGTAAACAAGACCTGTCTTGCAAAAGTACCCTTTGCTTGGACCGCAATGTCTGTCTTCGGAGCATACGCACAGCCCTTTCTAGGGCACATCCATCCTGACCATTTGCTGGAGAACATGTTTTGTGGGTCCAATTGCTTCTTTGCTGCAAGGAACTTGTTATAGTTTGGATACTTACTTTGCACATTGAAGAATGCCAGGTTCCTATTCTTGGCCCGGTGTGGCCTAGCCCCATCCTTAAAGAATCTTGGTTTAACCTTGGAGTAGAAGCATCATCAGCACGATGACAGTCGATATCAGCAACAACGGAGTCCTTGTGGATTGACCTAGATATGGCTTTGAAGCCTTGATGTAACGTATCAGAAACCCAAAGTACATATCAACCCCACAAAAGTTTTCTGGCTTTAGATCCGTTAATCTTTGCACGTCTCGGGTGAATACAAGACTCCGTTATTCCTTGGGTCCCAAATACATTAACTATCAGCTGTGGATAAATATAAACAAGAACCAGATGTCTGCATCTCTCCTTGGCGAACGGCAACTGGGAATCCTATGAAATTCAGGCCATTGCTCTTCAATCCATTGGCAACCAGTTTCTTGCGCCTCCACACTAGCTAGTTACTGCCAACGAACATTTTCCACTGACGTTTTTGGCACTCTCGAACGATTTTTCTGCAAAGTTTTCACATATTTAAATCTATGCATTAATATATGACTTAACTTGCAGGAGATCAGTTTCATGTGATGGTTAATTACCTGTTGCTCTGACCGATAGGGAGAACAAGATAGAACTTGGTTGGATATCAATAGAGTCATTTAATCCATCCCCAGGTGTATCCATGGAAACTGTGCTGTCATATCTATACGCAGCTGCATGTCTTGATGGATACCAAATAATGTCTGCAAATTCATATTTCTTAGCATGTTGTATGAATTCATTTTCAATGAGAGCATCGCTTGTGCCATTAGTTATATGTTATGCTCTAGAGACAATTTCACCTACTATTATTTATTCGGGCAATTATAAATCTACTTCATTAGACAAATAGGAAAATGTATATCTAAGCTCACTCAAAAGTTTGATTGCTTTTCTTCTATGTTTCCTTTAGTTCCAACTTCCAAGTTCTCAACAAATTTAAGGCTGACTGGAAGTTTTCCTAGAAAAGATTCCAACTAAAGTTAAGATTGCACTTGCATCTACCTGCTATGCTATAAGCCAGGAATATCCTAAACAATAATATAGCAGCAAGTCAAAGAAATAAAGAATACTACGAGAATAGACAACTACCCCAAAAGTCCCAATGAAACTTTTGCTGTATTAAGAAGTTGACCTTGAGGTCCAATTTGGATTATTTTTCCATAATCTTCTGATTCAGTAGTAGGAACAATAAGGCTAATTCCAATGACATGATCATGAATAGCTCCTGCGTTCCCCCACCATGACCTCCCATGCTCCCCGGTGCGTATCAGCCCGGCAACGTTCATCCCTTCCTATATAAGGCGCAGCCACTAGACTTAACCCAGCTTCTTCGACCTTGTCAATCAGTTCTCGTATAGCGCTACTCCAGCATCTACAGTCACAGACAAATTGGACCAGTGAATTTCGATGTTTGAATCATATTTTGCTGTAGTTATCAGCAATGAATTTCCGGACTTTGCTGTACTTAGGGTCACACGCTCCCAAGAAGGCGCAGCGGCTAGACTTAGCCCGGCTTCTTCAACTTCATCGATCCGTTCTTCTAGCACTACTCCAGCATCTACTGAAACAGCCAGCCAAACTGGCTGAGTCAATATTGATGCTCGAATCATATTTTGCTGGACGGATCGACAATGAATTTCCGGAATGTGTTGAAGGGCAGGCTAGTTTCGGAATGGAATGAGAAAATTTGCTCACTAGGTACGTTCACCTTGAGCAAAGCTAAGCAAAGCAAAGCTCTTCTTCTGTTGTTGGATATATAACGTTTGTAACGTAGCAGTACCCTTTCGATCTCCCCATGTACCACCGTAGGCGTTGTAGAGGGTGCAGACTGTTCCGTTGCAGCGGTGGAAAGGCCTGGATAGTTTGCAGGGTTGAGCCCCACACAAGCAGTTGCCCAACACCAAATCTAACACATGGAACCTGTTTTCTGTTTCTTAGTTTCGGGTGGGCCATGTGTTCTGTTTTTGTATTTGCAGCAAAAAGTTTTTCTCCTAGCTTTTGCAGTATTGCTGCTAGATAAGCTTAGCACTTAGCTTTGAAGGTTGAGCTTTCTTCCATCTTGGGTTGCTGAATAACTTGTTTTTGGCTGAGCAACAGAGAAGTGGTATTTGAGAGGGTTGTTCACACCTTTTAGGTTAAGGAAGACGAGTGTGAGCCTCTTCGGAGGCGTTACAATGTGGTATAGAGAGCCATTTCTCATGGTACACCTAGATTTTATTAATCCACCACTTAAGTGATTCGTATTTTTAATATAATTAAATTATTTTGTTTTTAAAATTAATATATATATATATATAGAAGATATAACATATTTCCTGAAAATTAAAGATAGCGATGGTGATAACAGCAACCAGCAAATAGCTTCAAGAGAAAGATTAGGCCAGCCTGGCTGACAGAACATAAGGCTTCTTTTGCATTTTGATTCCATATATATATATATATATATATATATGTATATATATATATATATATATATATATGTATATATATATATATATATATATGTATATATATACAACCAATCATAAGACATTATGAATATAATTTATTTTTATCGACAAGTACACATAAAATATAAATATATATATATATATATATGTATATGCGTATTTATTTATTATAGAAAAATTTATGATCAATAATAGTATATTATCAAGCGGTCATAAGTGAAAAATATATAATTTTCACGATATGAATATTCTATTTATAAAATATGAAAAAAAAATCATGAAAGATATCATTTTAAGAATTTAAAAAAGTTTTTTTTTATTCTTTTAAACCAGCTCATCTAAGTAATTGGATGACACAAAATAAGGGTGATTATGTTTATGGAGAAGTCCTTATTATTAAATAAACAATTTGAAGTATTTTTTAAATACAGAATTGGTTCCAATAGGCCAAAACTGTAAAGGACGGTGAAAGCACGAATGTTGCAATAATTCCAGGACTTGGAGGCCACAACTCCTGTTTTCCATTCACAAGCACAGATCCTTTTGCTTTGCAATTCAAATTAATTAATGAATTAATTAAGAATTGTTTCTTAATTTAAGAAAACAAAAGAATCTGCTGGAAAACTAAATCAGCGTGGAGGATGGTGGATATCTGCATACTCTTGCTTCAGTGTAAACAAGACCTGGCTTGCAAAAGTACCCTTTGCTTGGACTGCAATGTCTGTCTTCCGAGCATATGCACAGCCCTTCCAAGGCACATCCATCACTTTTAACAGCTTCTTTTCCGAATAATATCTGGTCCGACCATTCGCTGGAGAACATGTTCTGTGGGTCTAATTGCTTCTTTGCTGCAAGGAACTTATTGTAGTTTGGGTACTTAGTTTGCACATTCAAGAATGCCAGGTTCCTATTCTTGGCCCAGTGTGGCCGAGCCCCATATTTGAGGAAGGCTATCTGCTCAACTTCTTCAATTACATCTTGGTTTAACCTCGGAGTGGAAGCATCATCTGCACGATAATAGTTGAAATCAACAACTATGGAGTCCTCGGATTGACCTAGATACGCCTTTGAAGCCTTGATGTAACGAATCAGAAACCCGTTATAGAGATCAACCCCACAAAATTTTTCTGGCTTTAGGTCCCTTAATCTTTTAACATCTCGGATGAATTCTCCGAACTTTGAAACACTAAATATTGCAGTTGACTCGTAAAAGAAAAGCCCTTTATATCTTGGATCCCAAGCACATGAGCTATCGATTCTCGTGATAGGTGAATACAAACAAGAACCAGATGCTTGCATTTTTCCTTGGCGGCCCACAACTGGGTAGCCTGTGAAAATCAGGCCATTGTTCTTCAATCCATTGGCAATCAGTTTCTTGTACCCCAAAGTAATGGCTGCCAGCGTGCATTTCCCATTGACGTTTTTGGCACTCTCGAATGCCTTTTCTGCAATATTTCCACATAATTGAAACCAAGGCATTAATATCTATTTTTCACTTCCTAGCGAAAGGTGCGTGTGAAATACTAGTGACAAGTGAAGCTTTACCTGCTGCTCTGACTGATTCGGAGGCCAAAATTTCATTGTCTTGAAAACCAAGGAAGTCGTTAATTCCATCGCCAGAGGCGTCCATGGAAACTCTGCTGTCATATCTATACGCAGCTGTATGTTTTGATGGGTACCAAGTGATGTCTCCAAATTCATATTTCTTTCCATGTTCGATGAATTCACTTTCAATTAAAGAATCGTCTGTGTAGTTAAATGTAATGATTCTCTTGAATCCTGTCTCTAGAGAGAACTTCACCTATCGTTCATTTAGACAACGGATATGAAAAGCAGCAATGCGAAAGAAAATTAAGGGCATAACATAATACAGACAAATGCAATTAAGGCAGTCCCTATTATCAGTTTCTTTGTACTTTTCCTAGAAAGCAGTTAGCTATATCTCCTCTATTGAGTTTCCAAAGAAAATCTTTAAAGATTTTTACATTCTATTGGATTTTTTTGATTTCTTCCGCGTGCATTGATTTGGTTAGACAAGATTCCAGCCATCTGCCAAACTCTAACGTACACCTTTTCTGAAGATTGTTGGCACCAGCTTTAATATAATCCAAGATCCTAATCAATGATTAGCACAGCAAGTCAAAGAAAGAACAGAAATACTGACCTTGGAGATGACCCCCAGAACTCCTAATGATACTTTTGCTGCATTAAGAAGTTGATCTTGAGCTCCAATTTGGATTACTTTTGCATACCCTTCTGATTCACTAGCAGGAACTATAAGGCTGAGGCCAATGACATGATCGTGAACAGCTCCTCCTTTACCCCACCATGAGCTCCCATGCGCCCCGGTGCTTATCAGCCCGGCAACGCTCACGCCCTCCCAGTACGGCGCAGCCACTAGACTTAGCCCGGCTTCTTCAACCTTATCAATCAGCTCTCGTAGGGCCACTCCTGCATCGGCTGTCACAGCGAAATTGGCCGAGTCAATTTCGATGTTCGAATCATATTTTGCTGTACTTATCAACAACGAATCATCAGACCGCGAGGAAGGGCAGGCTAGTTTTGGGATGGTGTGTGAAAATTTGCTGACTACTTTCGCCTTGAACTTGTTCTTATTGGCATAGGCCACGGCCAAGCGAAGCTCTTCTTCTGTTGTTGGGTATGCAACAGTTTTGAAGTGGCAGTCCTTCCGATCTCCCCATGCACCATAGGAATTGTAGAGGGTGCAGACTGTTCCGTTGCATTGAACCGGATCCCGTGGTGGAATGGCCCGGATGTTTTGCAAGGTTGAACCCCATACAACCAGGTGCAGAACACCTAGGAGCCACCGAAAAGAATACATCTAGCTAGTCCCTGGATAATTCTAGCAGTATTTGCAGATTTGAACTGTGACAGGGAGAATATCAATTCGGTAAAGAGAATGTACTAGTAGAGGAAGGTGGACAGAACAGAAGGCAATGCTTAGAACAAAAAATGAGATTAAAAAAAAAAAGAAGGGTACTTGCATTGAAAACCAAGATAGAATTTGGAAGGGTAAAGAGAATAAAATAATATACAGAGATGGATGCTTTGTTATGGACTTTTTTATGAAATCATCTTCTTTTCATGATGGTGAGGGTATAAAGAACCCAAAACGTTTTGAACACTTTCATTCCACTTTTAAGTAGGGTCAATTCTAATGTTAAAGGGATCATTAATCTCTCTTAAATTTGTTAACTTGACTTTAACGTTTATAAGTAGCTTAAGATCTTTATAATTGTTCGAAATAAAATTGAAATCTATATATTTTTTGCAATATTTGATGTGATATTAATATTTAATTTTTAAAAATTATATTAAAATTATAATTTTGTATACAGTAAAATTGATTTATATCAGATTATGCTAAAACTAAGACGTTGTTAATTAAAGTTTGGATGATTTGGTTAGTTTATGACTAAAATTTTATGTTTGTTTTAATTTGTTCTTTTTACCCTAAAACTATAGTTTTATCTTATAAAAGACTATGAAGATGATGAGTTAATTAGCAAACTATTAATAGTTGATAAGAGTATAATCATGTCAGTTTGCGGCAGCATTGCCATCAGGTACATGGTCCTCGTATCATAAAACAATATTAAGTCAAGCATTCTTTGGTGTTTTAACTGATAGAGTAATTATTTCCGCAATAAATGGACGGTTAATTAGGCTCATTGGTGCACTAATTGTATTTAATGGAACCTTTACTTGCTTTCTGCAGAAACTAGAAAGATAATTATCTTGAGATTAGGAGAATGAAACTAAATGATTGTTTTGTTGTTGGGTCCTTAGGACTATTCATTTAAATTAGGTGAAAATTTGTTAAAATTACTACATAGAATGTTTATTTTCCACTTTGGGTAACACTGCCTTGCTGTTACTTAATGGGAAGATCATGCAGGCCGGCTGAGGCTATCAGGATCTTACCGTCAACGCACAAAATCATACCTCCTTTGGCTTTTTTGCTTGGACATGTCTCTCCACTCTTGCTTTCTACGCTAATAGTTGAATTATCTTTTTCACCTAAAAGGAGGAAAAAGAATTAAGGTGTGGAGAGTTTAGCTTTCTAATCGTATGAGTATTAAACTCTGGAATCTCTACCCTTTGATACAAAGCAAAAAGATTACTTGGACAAATTTCACATCTGATGGTGGAGGACATGGGTGGAATAAAAGGAACCGGAAAATTTTCAATAATATTCTAAATTGGACCACCTAACTTTTTCTACTTTTTAATTACGTCCAGCTATAGACGTGGGAATAACGCACTATTCCCACACTGGATTTTTTTTCCAACTTTAAATAGTAGTGAACTCTAAAGTACACTGGTAAATTCCCGAGAAATGAAAACAGCCCCGAAATCATGGACGAATCAGAACCCTTCATTCCCATCTTGGGTTAAATCTAGCCGTCCGTACTCCTGAAGCGTCCTCAAGAGCTGGGCCCCTTTTCTCCTGCCCCTAGCTGTACACTCCCCTTGCAAAGCCAACACCACCGCCCGCGCAACCTCCTCCGGCGGCGCCGGTACCATCTCCTCCTCTTGTTCTTCCCCACCGCCACCTCCAACGCAACCGCCTCCGTAAATCACGGAGATCACGCTTATGGCATATTCCCGCCCTCTTCCCGCCAACCGTCCCATGACGGATACCATCGCGGGCATTGCAAGCGCGTGGGCCCTCACCTCAGCTGCTCCTTCCGCCACCGTGCACATGAGCTCGAGCGCCGCCAACGCCCTCTCCGCCGCCGCTCCTTCCAGCTCCGCCACTACCTCCACCACCGCACCCACAGCTCCAGCCTCCACAGCCACGTGGCGGTTGCCTTCCGCCAAACATAACGCTAGTAGAATTTTTGTTGCTGGCTTTACCCCTGCGTCGTTTTTTAAATTCGAAACGATCCCGCGCATCAATTCAGGCGGGCAAATCGGGTCGGATGGGGGGTTGGGAACGAGAGAGCGGTCTAGAAGCTGGAGGGCAGCGAGTTGTTCTGATTGTGAACCGGTGCTGAGTTGAAGCTCGGCGATGTGGAAGAGTTCTTGGAGGTTTGCGGAGGAAAGCGGCGGAGGAGGGGGAGGAGACGGCGGCGGTGGTTGAAAATGAGGAGTAGGTTGAGATGGGTGTTGGTGGAGCGGGGAAGTGGGGATGGGGAATTTCCATTGAGTGAAGCTATGGGAAGCAGAGGACGAAGAGGAGGAAGAGGATGATTCTGGGCGTTGCTGGAATGAGTTTTTCGGTGGTCGCGCTGGTGGTGGAGGAGGCGGTGAAGGATGAGGTGGCGTCGATGATGGCGGCGGAGAGGAAGGTGGTGGTTGGGAGGAAGAAAGAGGGAGGGAAGGAGAGTGGGGGGTGGTGGGGCTGAGGGTGGATTGAGTGCAATTACGGAAAAATCCGCATGAGAAGAGTGGACGTGGGTGGGTTTTTAGCTTTGGGTGGTGTTGATGAGTTTTCATGCTGATTTCAGGCTAACAGCGAAGGTTTTTTTAGTGGAGATATGGGAATGGGAGTGAAGGAGACTGAGAGAGAGAGAAATAGCAGAACGTAATAATGCAACTGCGAGAGTGAGGGGGGCCGGGGGGGAACTGAGCAGTTTGCAGAGGTGGCAGGGGTACTCAGGGGGCAGAAGAAACAGAGGACCTTCAGGATATGTCGTCGTTTTGTTTGGGGGTGGGGAGGGGGAATGCAGGTGGCGAACGGGGCAATCCCAATTCAAAGTTCAAACATCGAAGTTCTGTGATTCACGTCACTTTCAACTTTGGTTAATTAGAATATTTGATGGACATTTTGTAGTCTTCATTCTTCATCCTTCAACTTCTTTGTTAAGCCTTTGATGGATACGCGTGGCTTGGACATGTGGTTACCAGAGAAACAGTAACAAACACTGTGAAAACCAGTGTCTAAAAGAAGTTTTGGACTTTGCTGAGGCAGGGAGAGGGAGAGGGAGAGGGAAGAAAACTGGGAAAGTCGTGTGAACTCTGAGAAGGGATTTTGGACACGATGCAAGAAAACATTAACTCGCTTGCTAGAGTGGATGGGAATCAATCATGTCGAGACATTGTGGGCTGCAATATATGGCCCACGTCTTTGACGGCTTCAGCCAGCCTTCAATGATAACCTCCACTCTAGCTGTATTAATGATGAACAAACTCGGGCCAAGTGGACCACATCCCCACAAACCCCGCATGCTAGGTGTTTACGGGTCAAGAACAAGGCCAACAAAATAAGAGATTTTTACCGTAGATATTGCATCGTGTAAAACATTGAAATTAAAATGATGGGGCATGCTACAAAATTTAGAAGAATTACAAGTCAGGAGGGAACCTCCTAAATCTAAATTCAAATCATAAAGCATCTGTCATCTAATAAAAATGGAAAATTGTTAGTACACAAATGTAATGAGCAGAGACTTACTCATCTCCACTTCTCTTGTAGTTCTTTCCTCTCAGACAAAATCCACGTTACAAAGATTGCTGCTACAAGTGCCACGATTGTAATGAGAAGTAGGGCATAACTAAAATCTTCTGTGAGCGAATCGTAAGTCCTTGAGGGTGCGAGCTGGGTGAAAAAGAGGTCCACTCCATGTGCAAAGACAAGGGTTGTTGATTCCAGCTTGGCAGGCACAGTCACTATACCTTGAAGACCTTCCACTCTAAGGGCATGTGTTACATAGGACTGGAAACAATTTACGAACAGCCATCAGTTATGCTACTTAAAATCAATTCCCTTATCCCAACCCCCATCAGTTCACAGAGAGAGAGAGAGAGAGAAGGATGGATTAAATTGATAAAATGCTCATGGTTGGCCAGGCCAGTTCCACCATATGTATATGTCCTCGTGCATACTAAAGGAGCATCTCAATAGAACAGTATTTCTCAAGAAGATAATGATACCCAAAAAAAAAAGAATGAAAGAAAAAGCTCGCATGGGGGACAGAACATAACAAATCTAACCTGAGGGATGATTGGCAACGAATCTGTTAGTGGTATAATTCCTTCTTCTTTCTCTGCTTGTGTGGGATTGACTGATCGCCGAGGATCCAGGAAACGCTTATCAAGTGCCAAAACCTGTAAAACAAGGTTAAAATCATGCCACAGGCAGAAGTACCATACAACACTAATATTTGTAGAAATGAGCATAACGCTTAATTCTCAAAAAAGGAGACATGAACAGCTCATAATTAGCAGGAAAGATATTCATGATTTAGGTCTTTCTGAAAATTTTAACGAACCTGATCACCAATTGTACCAATCAGAAGCTGCTTTGAAGTTATACCCTTCGCTGTTGATGTCACTGCTATAGATTTCAAAGAATGGGTGAAAAAGTAGGACTGTGATTTTGTTATGACCTCTGGTCGAGAATATGAAGAAATCGGTGAAGTAAGGTTGTGCTTTCCAAGAACAAGCTTCCAAACATCTTTGTCATCCTGTGGAGGGTATTTAAGTTGGAAAAGATAAATTTAACAGAACTGGAGGTACAGGCAGTTCAACATAAATAATTCAAGTTTGTCTGCTTACAGCCCGAGACTGGTCATAAATTTCAATGACTGACATCTCATATCTGTGCGCTCTAAGATTGAAGTAGTGGTAGACAACCCAGTTCTCACTAAAAACCTACAAGAAACAAAAAGCATTAACAACTGCATCCCTTTTGTAGCCGCTTGTAAAACTAATATGAGGAATAAATGAGAACTTACAGCATGGACAGGGCCCTGTGAACCATGATGGGTCACCCGGTGCAATATACGACCAGTTACAGTGTCAATAAGATATGCAACCAACCACGATTCTTCTGGTGTAACAGATCCAATTTCACCACTGGCTTTGGGTGCAGCGGTAGCCACAAAAAGTAGATTTCTTGATAAATATTTATACATGACATCCTGGTCTGCTATCACCTTTGCTTGAGTATGAACCACCTGGAGATCTCAAATCACAAAGCATTCATTATGGTTTATACATGCAGCACGAGCAGCAATGCACCAATTAACATTCAAAACATGCAGAAGAATATGCACAATAGGGAATTAACAACATTAATTTAGTTATCGTCCATAACACCCATTAACCACATGGCATTAAGCACAATAAAATCATCTACAATTGGTTATTAAGAAGTCAAAACAAAATAAAAATGAAGAATGTCTCATGCAATGGTTCAAAGTCTTGGGCTGAGAAGTGCATAACCAAAAGCTATACTCATGAGAGCAGTTACTTTGAGCACAATGCTATATGGTAGAAATGAGTCTGGAAAACTCCTAAGATGACTCACACTGGTCGACAAATAAGCAGAAGGGGAAAAAACACTTTACCTCATTCAATTTTCTCGTGACAGTTGCAATGATCTTTTCTGATTCTGATGGGAACACAACCGACCACAATTCCCTACTGTCAAAGCAGAATTCATCTGCCACTTCACTAGTGCACTTGCTCTTCAATGCATACCCCTTGATGATGCCATTGTCATCCTCAACTGAGTACCAGTATATGTTTGAGAACTCACGTTGGAAAATACCAATAGCCTCGGGAGTTTTTGGATATAAATGTGCATGCTGATCAGCATCGATTAGCAGATGCAGTCGCTGTTCTGTTGAATCTGTATATGGCAGTGGAATAACTTGTGCAACAGAATGGGCGAGACTTAAAGAACTAAGCTCCTTTCCTGTGTAAGTGTCAACGAAAGAAAGTACACCTGGTGCATCTAAACTTGGACCACACCTGCCAACTACAAGCACAGATGGATTTTCATCCATAGCATGATGATGAGGAACCTGCCACTGATACAAGTTTAGTCCTATCAGATGTTGACACGCCTGTGGTTTGTGTAGAGACTGTAGCAAGTGAGACCAGACAATTCGTCCATCTCCAGTATGCAAGGCAAAGAGCTTCCCTGCTCTTGTTAGTACTATGAGCAGCTTCCGGAAGCCATTGTGGTCTCGAGTCATTTTGCTCTTCTCAGAACTTTTCAACCTCATACTTTGTATGGCTGCCATATCTTCAGGGCTTGCTAGCATTAGTGTTCCCTTGAGCTTCAGCATATGTCCCTTTAAAAAAAACAGAGCATCTTGTCAAAATCACATTGTCAGAGAGGATTCAATCAAAGAAATGCATCTTCAAGTCCATTTTCAAATAATGAATGCAATTATGGATGCTTTGACAATAGGAAGTTCATGTTATTAAAACTAACACAACACAATACCATTCAAAGAGTTAAAAACCATTTAACAAACTCTGTGGTGAATACACAAAAAAGTATGCTCGCACATTGTCTATCCATAATCTTTCTAATTTCAGAACCACATGAAAGACTTCGTACCATATCAAAATCCAACATGTATCAGAAACAAAATCAATAATCAATAACCTGTTGAAAGCAATCAAAAGGGTTGCATTACTTAAATTTAATTGCATTCTATAGTTGCTTTTAGTTAAATGTAAACAACAAATGTGCTTTTCAATGAGAACTCATAATATTCTTGAAATCATTTAAAAGATACATATTCCATACCTTAAGCCATTCAAAGAGGTTGTGCTCCACTTTTGCTACTGATACACCATCCTTCTCCACAGGGAGTTCTGAAGTTGTTACATCAATTATTGAGGCCAGACCATCTTCCCTGCTCCAGACAATCTCACCTTGTTGTAGTAACAATAATGAATGATCTTCCATCACAATCAACACCCGAAATCCATAAGACCTATCATTTCGGATATAATTATTTATGAAAACCTTGTGGACAAGCCCTCGTTGCCGGTCCATTTTAATGCTTTCTTTAAGCAAATTACCATCCCAATCATCCGCAGGCTTCACTGTGAGATGAATCTCACTGCCTGCATGTTGAATCAATGCAAATGCCTGTTTGCCCTCAGAGATTGAGAGAGCATCACTAACAGCTGTTTTAAGATTTGTTTTTTCCAACACTTCCAACTTTCCCTCACCTATCACTCTAATAAATATAGTAATTGCATTCACTTTAAGTGAAAATATTCCTGTAACTGATGAAGGTGTTATTACTGCTGGTCCCAAAGAATCCCCAACAAGATTTGAAATGGGTGTCTGTTGAAAGCTAATTTTTCCATTGTGAGAACTTATTGTTAGCAAAATTGACCCTGTGGAATCAAGAGCCACAAGTGTCTCACTAGAAACTAGTGAAACTTCTCCCAAAAACCCACCAGAAAAGGCTGCACTTTCATGCTTCAACAACTCTCCATTCCTGGCATTGATTTGATACATCTCAAACTGGGATGAAGCAGCAAATCCTACAACGTATACTAAATCACTGCCAGGAGGCTGAATTACCTGCTGAACGTCAAGGCTGCAGGTAGCATAGCAATGCAATACATAAATGATACCATTATTTTCAAAGGGGAGTGGGAGGAGGGGAAAGCTGTTGAAATGTAAAACTTTCGAACTGGACTAACCTTTCTGCTTCAAAATCCTTCTTCCAGAGAACCTCACCATCGATGCTAGAAACAGCATGGAGACGGCCATTGGTAAAAACAATGACAACATTATCCTTGTCAACTTTCAAATTTGTCTGCATAATATTAATAAAGTCATCCCATAGTCTTTTAGAATTATAGAATAAATTATAAACCATGATTTCTATCTACCCCTCAAAATACAGCTTTAAAGATTGGTTAAAAGACAGGGCACAAAGTTCCAGGAAGACACAAGTTACAATAATAAGAAATGTTCAATGAAGCACACTTCTGTAGATACTAGCCTCGCTGTATAGGATGTATTACAGACAACTTAAAATCTTTTAGATGAAAACTTAATGAGAATAATCTTTACTGTATAACAGGATAACTAATAGAGTATAGCAGGGTATAACTTTCAGAAACCATGATCCACTGAAAACAGACTCTGTGTCCAAGAGATAGGAACAAAAACTATGTTAACTGGAAAGAATTTGGCATATGAAAACCCCAATACTAACCAGCACCAATAACAATGATTTTGAGTTCTTTGGACCCTGAAGAGAAGATTCCCAGACCATCTGCCCATCAGGAAGGTTCCATGCTCTTAAAATACTTCCTCCCGATGAAAGAGTAATGACATCTGCAGGAATGAAATGTTTATTCAAAACTTAATGGGCTATACAAGCAAGAAGGCACACCTTCCCTTACTGACAACAGAAGGAAAAACCAACATTTAATCAAACAAAATATCTGATCAACACTCAACAAACACAAGCTGGAAACTAAAACGAGTAATACAATTACTAACAATAAAAAAACCAACTCAAAAAATACTCACATTTTCCAATAGCAATATCAATTCCATCAATAACATCATTAGTCGCAAGCACATGTCTCCAAACTTCATAAAACAACCAAACATAAATCCATTAAGAATTTAGTAGTGATTGAAACAAAAAATTGAAGAAGAAAACTATAAATTAAATAAAATAAATTTCAATAATCAGCACCAATTGAATAGAATCGGACTTACAAATCTCGCCGTGGCGGAGATCAAGTGAAGCTATAACGTTCTCTTCAGTGGACACTACCACTCGTTTTCGACCAGTTTTTTGAGTGTGGAACACCGCTTGCTTCACTTTCCCGATGAATTGTTGATGCCTAAGATTAAACAATTAATCAGAATAAAGAAAATAAAGCTAAATTAGAATAAAGAATTCAATAAAATCAAGATAGCGGGAAGAATCAATTGCGAATACGAAAGGAGAAGTTGAACTTACCAATCCATGAGGCCTACTTGATCTTCGTAAAGAGAAAGGATCGGATTTAGAGAAGAGAAGAAGAGAAGCAGAAGAAAAAGAAAAGACCTAATTGCCATGGCTATGGCGATTGAAGAAGAGCTCTATCTGTTTCTCTCTATATGTCGGAGGGAAAAGAGAAACAGATCTGAGAAAAGTCGGGGGAGGAGTTTGCAAGGACTACCGACTAGAACACCGCTTTACTTACAAAAAATAAAAGCCGGCCTCTTTAAGGTTTTTTTTTTTTCCTTTATTTGTTGGTAATTAAAATTCGGAAAAGAAAATAAGCACTCTAATTTTTCTTAAGAGAACATTAATAAGTTTAAAATTTTAAAATAACATTATGAAATATCCCTAATATATATATATATGCCTTAAATTAATGATTGGGGATTTTCGAATATAAACTTTATGTCGAAAAAATTTACTTAAATCTTAATTCATTGGATATAATAAAAATGTTGAATTAATCACCCAAAGGCTTCCTTATCCATTTGAATGAAAAGATTCTGAAAGCATGAAAATTATTAATGTAATCTTTATTTATTCTTATGATAATAAAAAATTAAAAAATTCTTTTAGGCTGAATTTAAGAGATAAGAGTGTTTGGATAACATAATTATGATTTTAATTACAACGTCCCCTTTATGCAGGAAGGAAAATTATTACTTTTTCTTTTTTTTTTTCTTTTTGAAATTCTCAAAATAATTTTTTTTTATTTTTATATGTTTAACTTTTATTTTTCATATTATAAATATATTTTTCATGGTAAGAGGTATTGAATATTTATATTGATGAAAATATTTCAAATAATTTGTGTGTTAATTTTTGTGAAAATAAAAAAATGTAAAACTCATAGGAAATTGGACTGAGCCTTGTGGCCCATTGAATTTCTATCCTTATGAAATTATTGTATCAAGTAATTAGGCCATGCAAACAAGAGATCAACGATTAGATTTATTTTATTTATTTTATCTTTATGGACTAACTATTTTCTTTTTTTAATTTCATTTTTTTCTTGTTTTACTTGTCTATTTCATTTTTCATTTCTTTCTTGTTATTTTTAGAATTAAAAAATTAACAAAAAATTTAACTCTTTTTTTTCTTCACAAACCACAAATAAATTCACCTTAGTTATTCTTCTATTCCCAATCTTTGAAGTTTGTTAACATGAAACCGAATTGTAGACAAAGACATAGAACACAGAATTTCTTATAGTTTCTTTTACTTTCTCACTAACCAAACAAACTTTGACTCCAAACTCCTCTAATTTATTTTGTCTCCATCCCTCTCTCACCCTTTTCAAAAGCCATTTTAGTGAAGGTAATAGAAACCTTCCTTAAAGATAAGCCATAGCCTACCTTCCTTCTCTTGTCATGCTCTAAATTGGATGGGTTTAGATTTCAAATTGCAAGTACGATGGCTACATAGTCCTAACCATCAATTTCATGCTTAACGTATTCTTAACAGAAGCACCTCCAACTCCTACCAACTCCCCATCCTTCTTCCCCTAAACCTTCCCTTGTCCTTTATAATTCTCTCATTACTTGAGAACGTTTGCATTAGGAATGGGGATGAGTTGAAATGGAAATGATAGAAAGAGAGGGATGGCTTAATTAGAAGGGAAGGGAGGTAAAGAGAGAAGGAGAAAAAGAGGGAAAGTCCAAAAATACCCTTTAAATATCATCAAACTCTAAAAACAGTTGTCAAGTGTGGAGAACTTGTGTAGTTGAAAGTCATTATAGTTTAGATGAGTTGAAAGTGAGTTGAAAGGGAGAAAAGAGAGCAATGGCTTAATTAGAGGGGAAGGAAGGTGAAAAAAAAAAAAAAGGAGAAAAGAGACAGAAAGTCTAAAAATACCTTTTAAATATCTTGAAATTTCAAAAACAGGTATCAAATGTAGATCTAATAATTCGTGTTAACTCGTCGTAAATATGTCAAATACGATTAGATACGAAATACGTTAAAGTTAAACACGAACACGACACATTTAATATTCGTATCTTAAATTTAAAAAATATATACGTATACGTTTAATATACGTGTAACACGATATGATTAACACGTTTATTAAACGTATCAGTATGCGATACGACGCGATTAATAACACGATTAACACGATTAAATAATAAAATTTACAATTAAATATAATTTTATTATTTAAATTTAAAATCTATAATTATAAAGTAATTATAACAAAACAAAACTAATAATAACATCAAATAACCATCAAAAGTTAAAAATTACGGTTGATAATGTATAATTACATTATACCCTTTATAAAATTAAAAAAAAACTTATTAAAATAATTATTTAAAATTTTTATATAAGGTTAAAATAGTTTTTAACTCTTAATTTTTAATAGGTTAATAAATGTGTCACGTATGTACGTTTAAACATGATAAACACGATTAAGTAAACGTGTTTAAACGTGTTTTAAATGTGTTTGTCGTGTCTGACACGTTAAGATACGAAAAATTTCGTGTCTTAACGTGTCAAACATGATTAGACACGAAATACGTTAAGACTAAATCTAAAACCTATTTAACTCATATTTTTTCGTGTCGTGTTAACGTATCATGTTTAAAATTATCAAGTCTAATAAAATGTAGAGAACTTGTGTAGCTTAGAATCATTATAGTTTAGATAATAATCCTTAACTAATAAAAAAATTATTGAATTATATCTAATTAAATTCCTATTTTTTAATATATCTAAACAAATTCTTATATTTTACCTTAGACACACACACAATAAACCCTTAATCTTAAGGGTGCCAATAACAGTTAACATTTTTTTCATCTAATCCATCTAGTGTCTTGATATCATGATTATATAATTAATTTTATATTATTTGATGTGTAATTATACAAATTATCATGTGATTACGTCAATTGTCATACCATATACCATATAAATAAAAAATATCAATCTGAATTAGACTTAACAATGATTAATTTCCTATTAAAAGTAAAATTTTATTTGAATACAAATCAAAAGATAAATAATTTACTTAAATACAATAAAAAGAATAAGAGTTTAATTGTACAAGTAAACATAATTTAATGACTTTTTAAGTATTTTAGCCTCTTAATGAATCAGTCGTTAAGTAGTTATACTAAAATCGACTATTTTAAATTTTTTTTCCAATACTTTAAAATATTATAT
Source organism: Theobroma cacao (assembly GCF_053813885.1). Classification (NCBI taxonomy): domain Eukaryota; kingdom Viridiplantae; phylum Streptophyta; class Magnoliopsida; order Malvales; family Malvaceae; genus Theobroma; species Theobroma cacao. The sequence goes on from NC_142647.1 coordinate 2,172,815, forward strand.
ACATTTCAAAAATTACTAATTTTTTGACAAGAATATTAAGATTTCAAAGTTATTTGGGTAAAATAAAACTAATTAAATGCTACTCCTAACCAAGGTGCGGGTCAGGATCAAACCTAACATGCCTAAATTTATTATAGAAACAGTGGGACAATGTTCCAAACCAAGTTTCATTTTAAGAGCTTTTTTATACCGTACCATTATTATTGAATTATTGCTTTTTTTAGAAAGTCATGGTCTGACAGCTTGGATTTTTTTTTTATAGTTATTTTTCTACCATATAAAGCTAAAACCCTTCTTTTAGTAGTTGTTTTTGATAAAAAAAAAATTATTTTCATCTCTCCATTATTCCTTTTGTTAACGGTCTCCAAAAATACCATTATCATTGGGAGTCGATTTTATTGGACTAGGGAAGTCAATAATCAACACTCAAACTCCAATTGCCCAAAGGGTAAGGAAATTAAGTTCAAACTGTTGGGGTCATGGAAAGGTTTGTGCATCTAGCACATGATTATGTCACAGTTGATATTGTTATGTCAAAATATATATATTTGTTAGGTAAGGAAATATTTTACTGATAAATACAAAATTCATCATATTTTTTATTGATTCGTAATATTTTATTCTATTTAATTGTGTAATATTTTAAAAAAAAAATTTACTTAATTCGACTTACTTTAAAACTAACATCTCTCATAAAAAATTTAATCTCATTTGTTACGGATCATATTTTCAACCAAATCATATACGAATTAGATAGAGAAAAGTCTTTAATTATATACTTAAAACTCTCATGAGATTCATAAAATTTATAGGTGTATGGAAAATTTATAAGTGTATGGAAAATTTATAAGTGTATGCAACGCCTTAATCTCACCCAACTCAGTCTTACCCTGGGTCACCTAAAACTATCCTCGTATAATAAGGAAAAAAATAATCGAATTTATTGTGTTCTGTCTTAATCTCGTGATTGGGAGCCAGGGACCGTGTTCTCTGAACTGTTTTTAAGTCTCTCTCTCTCTCTCCTTCCTTTTTGCAGGCTCTCAACTCTCAAGGCCATTACAAAGATTCCTGGAGCACCTGTTTTAAAGCTTCTTATTTTACTCTCCAGTTTGACCTTTGGTTATTAAAAAAGGCGACGGAAGATCTGAAAATGTTGAGTGCTTTTTTCTTTTTCTTTTCTTTTTTAAAAATCTCTGTTAGAGCATTGAACGAAGGCTCAGAGATGATACCGGTTCTCTCTCCTCTGTGACTTTTGGGAAAGAAGATCGAAGACCCATTTTTCATTGGAAGGTAATTCAGTTGCCCATTTCATTAAGGTTGGAGTCTTGACAACTTTTTGGTTTGGAATCTCACTGTTTTGTAGTCAAGACCGGTGTGTTTTTTTGCTTGTTTTGTTTAAGTGGAGTATTTGGGTTCATTCTGTTTGATTTTAAGTTACTGATAGTTGCTTATACAGTTCATTGTAGATCAAGAACTTTGCTTTGGCTTTGGTGGATTTACCGGCATTCTTAAGATGGGAGGGAAAGTTGTCTTTTTGAAATTGGATTTCGATAGGTGAATGTATCTGGTAGGATTGATTTAATATTTCTTGGTCACTAGATTGTTGCGAAAAAGCTATATTAAATAACGTGCAAAGAAGCAAGAAGCAGACATTGCATACTTGGATGATCATGTTTAAGATGTGTGTTGATAAAGAAAACGAGGTTGTGATAAATTTGGTTGTTCTCTTGTCGTGATTCTTTATTGATCAAGGAGTACATCAGGTTAGTGTCGATGGCATCAATTAGAAGAACACTATCTCCAGTGCCTCGGCAGGGGACTCTAGTTACTGGGGAGGCTGAACGTTCAGTTCCTTCTCCTTTGTCCAAGTCTTCATCATGTAATCAGAACTACCCACCTTCCGGCGGATTGCTATCTTCTCTTTTTGGTTTAGCGGATTCTCAATCTTTGGTTCTTCGTGTTTTCTCTCCGAGATCCTCTAGGCCTCTTGACAGGTCAAAACAGAAAGGACAAGTTTGGAGGAGGGCTCTTTGTCATTTCTTCATTTGTTTCATAGTTGGTTTTTTTATTGGATTGACACCATTCATTTCCATGGACTTTTCTTATATGAATCCCATTTCAAAACACCAGGCATTCTCCTTTGAGGTAGTATCAACTGCTGGGAATTTTCAAACGCTTAACAGTTCAGCAAGAAATGTAACTTCAATAATGGACAAAGCGGAGGTTGAAAGTAATGTCACACTGGAGGCATTAGTGCAGAAACAGAAAGTGATAGAAGGGAATTTAGATAATGCCTTCACTAATCAGTCACTTCCTCAAGATATAGATCTGGAATCTCGTAAGCTTTTAATAGTTGTGACTCCAACATATGCTCGACCACTTCAAGCCTACTATCTAAATCGTTTGGCATACACATTAAGGCTGGTCCAACCTCCTCTATTGTGGGTAGTTGTGGAGATGACCTCCCAGTCTGAGGAAGCAGCTGACATCCTAAGAAGGAGCAGTGTTATGTACAGGCATCTTGTTTGCAAGAAAAATCTGACTGATATAAAAGACAGAAATGTTCACCAAAGAAATGTGGCACTGTCTCACATTGAAACTCATCATCTTGATGGAATTGTCTACTTTGCCAATGAGGATAACATCTACTCGATCGATCTCTTTGAGCAAATGAGGCATATTAGGTATCTCCTTTATATTTTCATTTTTCAGTCGAATAATTATAATTCTGCTTATTATGTATTCCTAATTTCTCCTACTTCATTTCTCGCTTGATTGTATTCTAATGCAAATCTGGTGACTGGTTTGTCTACTGTGACACCCTAATGAGTGACAAGAAAGAAAGCAGAAAGTTAGCTTATTTAGATCATAGCTTGTTTCTTCTTTCTTTTTGAGCTCTCAGTGAAGTGTGAGAATCATTAGTATAAGGGGTTTTAATTGGACAAAAAGAAGGAACTGAACAACTATGAAATAATCCTGAAATTCCTTAAAGCAATTGCATCTCTCTTGGTGATGCTATGTCTTTAACTGGGAACAGGTTACGTAACATGACTTATTATAAGCATGATAGTTGATAGTGGTTGAGAATTGAGATGATATGTTATCCTAGCACTAGACTAAAATATGAATTAGATACATACAACTTACCACCAACATGGAAATATGAAAGGAATGACGAAACTTTTTATTTGATTTGTTATTTCTCATGGGCAATTAGTTATTCCCTTCAGTTTATTTCCATTCATTTTCTAACCACTGAAGATGCCTCCAGTTAGGCGTTTGTCTTCTCCATAGGGTTTCCTGCTGTTCATTCTTTGCATGGACCACTTTGCTTAAGTATTATACGTGTCATTGCCACAATCCCCTTCTCCCTTTTACATGTGTCTAAATACAGCAGTTTATTTCTCAATGCCTTCTATGTTTAGGCGGTTTGGGACATGGACTGTGGCCAAACAAACGTGGGACAAAAGTAGTGCTATATTGGAGGGCCCTGTTTGTAATGGAACTCAAGTCATTGGATGGCACCTAAATGGATTAAGTAGGAGATTCCGAAGATTCCATGCTGAAATGTCAGGGTTTGCCTTCAACAGTACCATACTCTGGGACCCAAAGCGATGGCACCGACCAACTCTTGAACCAGTTAGACAACTCGACACAGTCAAAGATGGCTTTCAAGTTAGTTTTTATTGACTGTTCTTTGATTGTCCTTTAAGTTTCATATAGTTTCACCTTACTGCAGTGACCACTGCTGATTTACTACATCTGCAACTTAAGCCAATTTTGGGTAGGGCAGGTAAAGAAAAAGAGAAAAGGATGTTGGCAGTTGAGATAAGAATTCTTGATATTGGAGCAGTGAAAAAATGGAGACAAAAATAAAACACACACACACAAAAAAGTGAGCAGTAATCTCCCAAACTTGGTGTGTATGATTGGAGGCTTTGTTCTTCAAAAATCAACCCATAGAAGAGTATTTTGCACCATAACCTATTTGAAATGCCTTGTCACAAATTGGTGGTGGACTTCACTTCATCGTTTTAATTATTGATTTGAATTTTCAGGCAAGCTTGTTTATTGAACAAGTTGTGGAAGATGAAAGCCAGATGGAAGGCTTGCTGCAGGACTGCTCAAGAGTCATGGTTTGGGAGCTTAATGCTGAATCATCTAATTCCTTCTACCCCCAAAAATGGTCAATGAAGAATAATTTAGATATTATTGCTCCACTTGCATGAAATTCTGGATGTGGAAGGAGTTAATTTTGATTTTCAAGGTGAGTGCAGTTCTTCTCAAGCAATCAACGTATTTGTTCAAAAAGTTTTGCATATGAAATATAAAAAATTGACATGGAAATTAAAGTAATTTTATATTATCTTCAGTTCAATTTATTCATCATCAAAGTGAGACCAAATGATATACAGGAAAATAAAACATAAATTTCTGGGCTATCTACTGGATAATAAGAAACCAAACTTTTAGCTGTCTTGCTTTCAGATTTTCAAGTTTAGACCTGGTGGGCCAATTCATTGAACAATGAAAGCTGCACCAGTGTGTGAGATTAGCCTCCTGGCAAGCAGACTTAGCTGGATTCTACCACCGTTGGGTTTAGAAATATAGCAACCAATTTCTAATGAGCTGATTCAAGCTTTATTCCTAATAATTTAAAAACTATGTATATAAGCTGGAATGATTAATTTTCTGTACTTATTCTGTACATGTGAGCAAAGTGTTATATCTCAAGTTTTAGTTATCTGATTTTTCATGGTGATTATTTTGGGTTGTAGGAAAGATGGCTGAGAATCGCATATCATTTCAGCGAATTGAGACTCATAACTAGGCTGATACCGACACCAAATGGCCAAGCATACAACTCGTTGATGTACTTACCTCCTAGCTGAAATGGCAGGGTATTTTGCAGACAGGTGTAAACATACTCTTTGTACAGTATATTATTTTTCCATTTCTGCATTGCCTGCTCATTTTGGTTGAGGGAAATTTCATGGAACTAGTTAGGAAAGGGTGGTCAAATTAAAAGCATCCTTGTGTGATACAGACTGTAATGTTACTTTGGCTCTCATTCTGTTTTTAGCAATTCCTTCTAGTAAAACTGAAAGCAATTTTGATTATTTACTTGTTATCTCCAGCTCTGGCTTTTGTTACATTTTTATCTTGCATTTATCTTCTTCATTTCTGATGCAGCTTTGAACTCAGCAGCAAATGCCATCTCAGGGTGGCAGAGACCACTAAGATTATCCTAAACTGCAGAGTACCAACTTAGACATGGACAACAAATGACTGTATTAGACTATAATGATGCCCTATTATGAAAGGACTTTTGAGTATATTTTAAGTTGGTTTGTCTACTATGAGGGGTTTGTTCTATGCTATTGTTACAAATAAGTTTCTCTAAGCTTTCTCGAATAAGAGAACATCTGCTAGAAAAAGCAAAGGTATTTATAGTTACAGTATAGGTTAGCCCCCTAACGTTGGCCTTCTCTTGCTGCATTGACATCCTGTTTTCATGTGAACTTTTCCAGTCACGGTGGTACCTTTTTTGTCAACAAAAGTCTTCTTTGTTTTATCTCCTTCGGCCATTAGCAATGCGAATCAACTTTGCAATCATAGAAAGTACATGTGGTAGGCGGTCTCATTGATAATAGAATGGGAAATTCCAATAAGTAATTGTAAGAAAATTTTTCTAGAACAACCGTCGACATGTCCGAGTGGTTAAGGAGACAGACTCGAAATCTGTTGGGCATTGCCTGCGCAGGTTCGAATCCTGCTGTCGACGCAATGGTTTTTTTTTTTTTTTGTCTTTCTATGACAATTCACTTGCATGAACTTCGTGTATATATATATATATATATATATAATTGCTGCAATCTTATTGAAATGTTTAATGAGCTCTTCTTGGTATAATTCTTTCCTTATTTGGTTCATATACACCCAAAGATTATTTTATGAAAAGGGTATTGGGGGCAATTCAATTCATATGCAGAACGAGCATGAGTGCAACTCACGTCATTCTCTTCTGCTCTCTTCCTTCAAATTCACCTTGATTTTTCATCACTCTCAACTCAACAACCCATGAGCTTCATCCTGGTTCACTTCCTTTCTGCCAATGGTTCCCAACTTAGACTTGATCCTGGCAGCACTTCTCTATGGCTCCTTCATTGCCTGCGTTCTTCTTGTGGTCGCCTTTGTCATCTTGATTACCCTCTTGCTCGCTTTCTCTTTCTCAACCTTCTCCATTGTTTTCCTCGATTTATACAGCGTCTACTCTTTGCTATCTCGGTATGTTGGATCAATAGAGGCTAATCTCGAACTGGGTTTCCTTCTACTTCTCTGCAGTCTGATGCGGTATGCGATCTCTGCTGCTATGGCTTCAAAGCCATCAGTCGATCGCCTGGTTTCTCAACTCAGAGTCAAGGCCCAACGTGCCATGAATCGCGTCGACGCTTCGCTGCTAGTCCACACTAGAAGATTGTAGTACCAATAGTTTTAAAAGAAGAATAATCTAAAGATTTGCATGCAAATTCTAAGAAGAAATTCAATGTTATTCATGCGATTTTACTGTTAAATCCCCTGTTTTAATATGTAGTATATGTTGTTTTAAATGCTTTGCGTGTGACGACGATCACCACATGAAAGATACGACAAAAATAGCAAAAATGTAATAAAATTTATGCAAAAAAAAAATCCCAATGCGTTGTCAACGTATAATAATTGATTGACGTTATTGAAGATTAATTAACGAATAAGTAGGAGACAGAAGTTGGCAGTTGGCACTTCCTTTTTAGCGCCACACCTCACTCACCTCTGTTAATATTTTTTTAATACATTTATATACTGAACCTCCAGACCTTTTCTTTTTAAAGAGTTCAGTTTACTTACGACTAGTTTTCCATGGAGCCAAACATTTACTCGGTCAACGAGCTTCATCATTTCTCTTCATGTTGTATTGGATTTCGCCCTCTGAACTCCAAACCCACCGTTAAATTTTCTCAATCTTCAACCTTCAATGGATTCTCTCCTCGAGGCCTCCGCCCTCTGAGGGTGGGGTTTCGGTCGAACTCGCGGATTATCGCCTGCAGCTCTGTAGCAGAACCTGAAACGGGAACTTCTTCCCCGGCAGCCGAGAGCAGCGCCGTCTCCGTCAATCCGGTTTATGTCCCCACGCCGGCTAATCGAAACGCTCGTACTCCTCACAGCGGGTACTTGGAGTTGTTGTTTAATGATTTTTTAATAATTTCGGTTGAAAATTAGTAATTTTTGTATTCAAGTCTTAGTTTGACTTGGGTGATAATTTTTTCTTCTTCCTTTCCAAAAATGGCTTAGTTTGATTCGTTATCATTGTAAAGAAAATACTACAATTTGATTATCATGCATTTCGTTATTTACAAAAATCATATTTTCAATTATTTATTATTTAAATATGTTTTGTTCTTTGCTTTTGTTCTCTGAAATTAAAAGCAAGTAGTAAAGTTAAGCATAATACTTTAAAGAGCAGATTTTTAGTAAGTGCATTTGGAAGCTTAAATTTAAAGACTTTTCTAGGTTCGTAATATTTTTTTTAGTTTAATCTATTAAGTATCAAGGAAGCGTAGTTTTACTATTGTCTAAATTTCATTTGATAATATTAATATGGGGTTCCTCAGACTACCATTCATGGTGATCAGCTACTCAACGGCTCTGTTTTATCTAATTCCAATTGTTGAAAAGCTTAAGTTGTATATAGGTACCATTTTGATGGAACTACTCGACAATTTTTCGAGGGTTGGTACTTCAAGGTAGCAATCCCAGAACAAAGACAGAGCTTTTGCTTCATGTACTCGGTTGAGAATCCTGCGTTTAGGAGGAAATTGACGCCATTGGAAATGCTGCAGCATGGACCTAGATTTACAGGAGTTGGGGCTCAAATTCTTGGTGCTTATGACAAGTATATATGTCAATACACTGAGGAATCTCAAAACTTTTGGGGAAGTAAGGTTTCTCCCTTATTGGCTTCGTGAGATTTGAATCTAAGATATAATCTTATTATGGCCGCCCCATTGTGCCTGTGCTTTTAATCATGCAGTAATGCAATTGTGATCTATTACTATTAGGTGTCAATATCTCTTATTTGGTATAGTGGCTGCAGGAATGACACCTTGTCGACTTCATTGTAAAATATTTTATCCTTTACTCTTTTAAACGAAAATAGCATTTATGGTGGCTGTCCTTCTTCTTGAGTATGTAGCAAGTTAGTAGGTTAACCTATATGAAAAGCTTCTCAGGCATTTGCCCTGAATTTTGAAATAAAATGCCTGATACATTAATTTTTTTACCAAGGAAATTTAACTCAACGTTGATTCACTTCAACCTCTGAATTTTATTGTGCTGTGACATTCCATCCATTTAATGCATCATGGTCACTTAATCCTTTGGTTTTGTTAGACTTTAGCAATTCGAACATATAAGGAGTCATATCTGATTTTAATAATTTTTTAGAGATTCTTTTTAATCATTTTTAAACTTTTAATTTTGGGTTATCCAAATTGATTTTATTATGGCCTCTCATTAGTTTTTCTGTGATTTTCCATCCATCATGTTAATTTCTGAGTCCAATTAACTTTAGCTTTGGACTTCAAAAAAGGATTCTGTTTCCTCTATGTTGTCTTGTTAGTTAAGAACGTGATACGCGTTCTTGAACAGTTCTGCATCAATATAACCCATTCTTAATAAATTTTAAAAACTCAATTGTTTCAGTGTAGTTGTTAGCTAGAGTATTTAATCTACTACTATCATCATTCTATGTTTTGGTATTATTACCTTAATAGTTGCAACAACAAAATGTATATATGGTAGCGTTCTGTGCCTAATTAACTTTTTTTAATGCATAGGTAGGCATGAGTTAATATTGGGGAATACATTTTTAGCCAACAAAGACTCACGACCTCCAAGTAAGGAGGTTCCTCCGCAGGTGAACAAGCAGTTTCTGGGATTCTACTCTTTGAAGGAAAATACCTGCAAAGCAGGCCGAAATGCTGCTGATATGATGATATTTTATGTTGGTTAATCTTGATCCTTTGTTAGTTTTTCATATTTTATGTGGTTGTTCCTCGTAGGAATTCAATAGAAAAGTTTTGGAAGGCTTCCAAGTTAGCCCACTTTGGCATCAAGGTTTTATTCGTGATGATGGCAGGTGCTCCTTATATTTTGAACCCATAAGCATGGTTTTAATTTTAAACAGAACTAATAAATCCTTCTTTGTTTTTATCTGCTGTTATTTTTCTTCTTTTATGCAGAAACAGAAAGCAATTAACTCTAATGTTGAATGTGTCCCAGACTTGTGTGCGAGGATGTGAATAAACAAATACTTTAAATTTTGGATATCTTAAAAGATTTAAGATTGTTATGGCTTTGTGAGAAGTATCGAAGAAGTGTTAATTTTGATGGTTGATGTGCTTACGCTCCCTCGTAGGAGTTCTTACTGCATAGTTTGCAAGTTCTTTCCCTTGTCTAGTCTTTGGCATAAAGAACATGCCAAAGAATAGAAGTGGTTCTTTGATTAAGTCCCACTTCCTTTTTTTAGCCAATGTTTTATGTTGTGATTATATTACTTTTTGGGTTAATCAATGCTACAAATTGAGCAAAATTATCTACTTACTACCACTTATGTCCGCATTTTTGTTGACATGGTTCAGGTTTTAATTGCAGGACAACTTATGCTAATATTGTTAAAACTGCACGTTGGGAGTACAGTACTCGCCCCATCTATGGATGGGGTAATGTTGGGTCCAAGCAGAAGTCAACAGCTGGCTGGCTTGCAGCTCTTCCCATATTTGAACCCCATTGGCAAATTTGCATGGCTGGTGGACTTTCAACAGGCACTTGCTTATCTCCTTCCTATTTGTCAATTATACTTTGAATTGATTTCCTCTTCTTGCTCTATTCTGTATAGTCTACATTTATGCTCAGTTTACTACATTATTCACCATTATTTGCCTATCACCTTGATTGAAATTTGATCTCTTTAGAAATCCATGTTTGCTATAAGAATATTATCTCAGGTTATGACTTTGAATTTCAGGCTGGATAGAGTGGGACAGTGAAAGGTTTGAGTTTCAAAATGCCCCTTCATATTCAGAAAAGAATTGGGGTGGAGGCTTCCCTAGAAAATGGTTCTGGGTAAATCTTCATTCCTTCACATCTCCCTGTAGTAAGGCTTATCTAACTATCGCTCACGTTTCCAAAGACATTTTTGGTTGTGTTAGGTTTTGCATTGAATTAAGCCTAATTTTTGCGATTTAATCACGGTGATTTCATCATTAACATATCACTACAGGCTCAATGTAATGTCTTTGAAGGTGCAAGTGGGGAAGTTTCTCTGACTGCTGGTGGTGGGTTAAGGCAACTGCCTGGTCTGACTGAGACCTTTGAAAATGCTGCATTGGTACGTCTTTTTGTAGCCATTTTTATGTTTGGTTTGCTTTCTTTTGATTCTGTTAATTTTCCTTTAGCATGAAAAGAGTTTTGTTGGAAAGAAAATAAGATATCAGCTATAGAATGGAGGGAACAATATTTTTTGTTTTAAACTAGTAGTTTTTTTACTTGGCCAGTGTTTTAAACTTGTAGTTATTGGTTTGTTTTCTACATCTTGGCATACATGTGCTGGTGCAGATAGGAGTGCACTATGATGGAGTTTTCTATGAATTTGTGCCATGGAATGGTGTTGTATCTTGGGAAATTGCTCAATGGGGTTCATGGTACATGGAGGCGAAGAACGAGACACATATGGTAAGTTTGCATCTTTTACTGATATTTTCTTCCCTCCATTGTGCTAGTGTCAAGAGCTTTCAGACCAGAAATCTTAATTTTGGAAATATAATATTGATGAATGTGTGGACCTGGAAAGTAGATTATGCAAGGGGGTCTGAATGATTGATAAAGCTTCTGTTCTATTTAAAATTATTTATTTATGCACTCTTATTGATTCCAATTTATGAGCAGGCTGAGTTAGAAGCTACAACAAATGATCCAGGTACAACATTGCGTGCTCCAACGACAGTGGCTGGCCTTGCTCCAGCCTGTAAGGACACTTGTTTTGGTGATCTAAGATTGAAGATCTGGGAAAAAAAATCTGGCGGCACTAAGGGGAAGGTATGTTATCTTCCTGACAATTATGAGTTTACCTTTTCATCAATTTAGGGATAGGAAAAACTATCTGCTCCAATTCCTGCTAAGCGATGATTATTTTCACAACATTGGCTTTTCTAAATCTCGGAAAATTTTCACATATTAATTTTACCTTTATGGCATACTGCCTTTGAGGCTTTCTGCTCATCCAAATTTGCTCCAATTGAGACGGGAATCAAGGAATGGATAATTTTGAAAATGCAAAAGTGCCTTGTTAGTTTTAATATTGTTCTTGGTGTAACAAAGCCACTAGTTGTGTAACTTTTACATGTTGTCCTCAAGGCAAATCGCTTAGCTTTATTCTATAACACGGGGTTGATGAATCCAACAACTAAACCATTTGAAGCCTGAAGTTGTTTTTGATAAATTCATTGAACTCAACATCTTCAAGTCTAGTTCTTATCTTATTAATACAATAATTTGACTTCTAATAAAGAAAAAAAGTGATGATATATAATATATAATATATTTACGCTTCCAGTCTTTTCAATATGCAGCTAATCTTGGATGTTAAAAGTGACATGGCAGCACTAGAAGTAGGAGGAGGGCCGTGGTTCAACACTTGGAAGGGCGAGACTACAACACCAGAGGTCATTAAAAATGCTCTACAAGTTGATGTTGATGTGGAAGGGATTTTTGGTTTGGCTCCATTTTTCAAACCCCCCGGGCTATAAGAGATCATTGCGTTTGTTCACAGAGAGGAATATACTCTTCAATCTTCATGGTTCCATGAGAAAGTGTTGTAGCCTGATGATCAATGCTAGTCTGTTGGTTTTCAGCAACTGGCAAAACACAATGACAAGTATAAATCATATAGTAACAATTTGTATAAGACAGGTCGTACTTGAATAGTTAGGTTGGCTAAATTTTTAGCGTGGTGCGTCCTATCACCTAATTCTCTGGCCTAATTAATGGCAATTTGAACTTGTAGTTAGGCAAGGTATTTGGCAAATTGCTGAAATGGATAAGAAATTGTTTGTTCATACCCCCACATTATCTGATATGTTCCTCCACAAATTTATACTAGCACATACGTAACCCCTATCACTTCATAATTAATTGGCAACCTCATCTCCTTCTCTTAATAATTTCTCTTCTGACTTCTGAGTTCTGAGAGATTGGTAGCCATGGCCATGACCTTGAGACATGCTTTCGTTATGCTTCTTGCTCTCATGTTGGTGCTTGATGAACGCCAAGCAGATGGTGCGGTGTCGGCAGAAGTGCAAAAGCTGATCCATGAAGCCAAACTGAATGGCCCTTACGTAGGCGTGGTGATTCCAAACCTTTTCGAATTGAGCCCTCTTCTTCACAATCCTAACTTCACTTCCGCCAACTTCACTATACCTTTTTCTGGTAACTTAATTATATATCAGATTAAGGAAATCATACCCTTTGGTTACTATTTGTTAATTTTGTTTGTTGCTCATTGTTTGCCATTTTACTTAATTACGATGCTTTTTTTCTCTCTGACTCTGGATTTTAGGAAGGAGATTCCGGTTTGGAGCCATTGGAGAGAAAAGGGTCATATTAGTCATGACCGGACTGAGCTTGGTATATATATAAAGTTCAGACGAAGTGATATCCTATTGCTATCTGGTAAATACGTGTGTATGTAAATGTAATTAGGGGGTTTCATTAATAGATAAATGCAGGCATAACCACCCAGCTATTGCCGACTTTATTCAAGATCGAAGGGGTTGTCCATTATGGAATAGCTGGAAATGCCAATCCCTCCCTGAACATTGGAGATGTCACTATTCCTAAATATTGGTCACAGACCTCTTTGGTATTGGCAGGTATTGCATTGTGGTATCCAATTTGGTATGCTTCACAGTTATACTAATTAGTTGTTCATTAATAAGGGAGAATGCAGTTAAATTGTTCCGTGTGATGTAAAGCAGAGGTACGGAGATGGACCCTCAGACGAGCTAACCCTCGAATCAAATGGAGACTACACCAGGGAACTTGGGTTCCTTAAATTTGCTAATTTTACCACAAATGTGACTGCCAGCCCCTCACATGACAACCTATTGAACAATGTTTGGTATCAGCCAGAGGAAGTTTTTTTCATAGATGGAACTCCTGAACAAAGACAGCATGCCTTTTGGGTCCCTGTTGATTCCAAATACTTAAGAATTGCTAAAACTCTGGCGGTACTGTTTCTCTAGTTTCATTGTCCTAAAACAATTTTGGAGTAAAATTGTTTAAGGTATTGGTACTTTATATGAGCAGGACTTGAAATTGGAGGGTTGCCTGAACTCAACGACATGTTTGGATGAGCAACCGAGGGTGGTCACTGTCCAAAGAGGAACAAGTGGCAGCGTTTTCCTAGACAATGCTGCTTATCGCAGCTTCATTTACAGCAAGTTCAACGTAAGCCCTGTCGACATGGAGAGCGCATCGGTGGCTCTGATATGTCTGCTGCAAAGGGTACCTTTCATCATTATCAGGGCTCTCTCCGACTTGGCAGGAGGCGGCTCTGCTGAATCAAATGAGGCTGATATTTTCACTTCTCTTGCTGCAAATAATGCTGTCACGGTGGTCATAGAGTTTATTAAGCAATTGTCCGCCTAAATGAGGCTGATATAATCTTCATGCTTATAGTCTATACTTCACTGAAATTGGATATGCTTCTGCGAGTATATATAGATACTGTTTACTAAATAAATGTACAGCATGGATGTGCCTTCATTTTCAAAGAGCCTGGAAGAACCTTCATGATACCTAAAAGTATAACCCTATACTGTCTCTCTTGTCAAAGTTCATGCTGATGAAAACCTGGTTTAGATCCGGATTGGTATCACAAAATAAATAATCTATACTAGTTGTGAATGGAGATTTATAGTGATTAAGTTTGGGAAACGAAAACCGACATGCTTTTCTGTTTCGATTTTCTTGCCAACCAAACATGTTGAAAGTAAAAAATTAACAGAGTCTATGCCCTTTCACCATTGATTCTCTTGGCAAGCTGGATGATTATAAGCATGTTATAATAAAAAAAAGTTAGGTGCCCGGTCAATAGCTGATGGTGGTCCTTAATATCTTGGAGTAGCAGTGCCTGGTGCAGGGTCCCCTGCTCCATGGTGGGAGCACCCACGATGTGTTAATCTATTGGTTGCGTACAGATTTGGTTGTGCATGCTTTAACTTTTTATAATAATAACAAAGAAACAGCATGATTTCGTCCTCGATTTTGATCATAAGCAAAAATAAAAAATAATAATAAAAATAAAAATCCAGAATCGCCATAAAATATGCTAGGCAAGTTCCATCGATAAGTCAGCCAAGTATTATAATTTTTTATTTCTTAACGTGGAATATAGTCCCAGCGGCTGGAACACATTAATGGCTCTCGAAGGAACTATATCATTTCCATTGGTTTACACCTTACAGGATTATTATGAATTTCATCCTAACCTGCATCACCATATCCTCTACAAAATACCTGATACCTAGCTGGTCACTTCGACTCTCTACAAACCTTTCTACCTACCGTCTCTCTCTGTTTCTGAGAGATGGCAGCCATGAAAGTTGTTTCCATGATGCTTATTGCTCTCATATTGATGCTTAATGAACAAAAACTTATTTGATGATGAAGCTTACCCAGGCTTGGTGATCATTCCTAACTTTTACGAAATGAACCCTCTTCAACATCCAAGCTATACTTCCATTGACTTAGCCATAGATGCTGCTGGTAATTATCTATGAAAGAAAACTCTCAAGAAAACTCTCCTTTTCTCATATTAACTTAACCCTTTTTACATTTTTTTCTTGTTTTTAAAACCAGCCTACTGTCTTCTTGCTTCCTATAGATTTCTTCTCCTCCCTAGTCTCATTTTTCTCTGTTTCATTAATTACAGATGTATGTTAAAGAAAATGATTCATGTACAGTTTAATGACTGATATGACTGCAGGTTCCTTTCTATCATTATTAGGGCTCTCTCCGACTTGTCTGGTGGTGGCTCTGCCGAGTCAAATTAATAGAGCTTATACTTTCATTTCTCTTGCTGCAGATAATTCTGCTAATGTAATTGTAGAGTTTATCAAGTGAAACAAAAGTGCTTGAAAAAGATCAGATAATATATCAGTGTTGCACCATATTATCAAAATAGTTTGTTCTCTTCCTAAATCAAGAGTTTATATATTTTTCCAAAATCTTTTATTTCTGTGTATTCACTCATACAGTTAGATTTTGTTTTGACTGTGCAGATATCTAACTGGAGTGCTATAATGTTATGAGAGACTAACATTCATCTATCCTCTCATGATTTCCTCTTCTGGTTGCCTGAGACTGAACCTCGTCGTCTCCTCGACAAGGACCATAAGCCTTGCTACAAGCAAGAAAATACATGAAATTAAGAATGCTCAAGCCAAAAAGAAGCCAATAATAGTAATCATAGTGGCCCTTATTGACATTGCTTGAAACCCAACTTTCCCCTCCTCTTTTAGTAACATCATCAACTGCACTTGTTATAAAACTTGCCACCAGACTTGCAACAAACGCTCCTAATCCGAAAAGATTGGATCCGATGCTTGACATTGTTTTAGGTAACTCAGCGTAAAAGAATTCAATCTGTCCAACTCCAGCAAAAGCCTCAGCCAAGCCACTCAAGACATTATATGGTAGCAGCCATAGTGCAGACATGTGCACCATGGCTTGTGGTTCATCTGAAAGTCCTTCTTGAATTGCAATTTCCCGTCTAATATACTCTACAATTGCTAATGCTACCATGGATGCACAAGAGCATAGAATTCCAATCCCCATTCTTTGTTTCAAACCAAGACGAACTGGTTTTCCTTTCATTTTCGATGCTAGAGGGAGTGCTATCCTATCATAGAAAGCAATCCATGCTATCAGAGAGATCATCAAAAACATGCTGAAGGAACCTGCTGGAATTTCAAATTTTAGAGTAATATGTCGGTCCATGGTGCCTGCTTGAATTACTGTAAAAGAACTTTGAGTAAGAGCCACAGAAATCATGATTCCAGTAGAGAAGAGTGGTATTACTCTGATTAATGCTTTAAGCTCTTCTACTTGATCTACTGTACAAAGACTCCATGGGTTTGAAGCGGTTCCATCCGAGGTTAAATCCTGTTGAGGATTTTTTATCAGGCAAGCTTTATTCAGAAACCTGGACAGATTACAAAAATTTACTCATCAGAAGGATGATTAAGCTAAAGTTAGCAGATTAGCAAGGCAATATATATATTTCTACCAGCTTCACAACCTTGCAATGATGAACAGGCAATTCTGGTAATACCTTAGTTTTTCACTTGGCATGTGAAGCCTTGATCCCTTTCTGAGACAGTACACCTCATCTGTGGCTTGGGATGGTAAGTTAATGTGTCTATTTCTGAAAGAGGCGACTAGAACTTGAGCAAAACCAGTGAACAAGCTTGTCCTGGCTTTCAACTTGACGTAGAGAGAAGATGCCAAGTAGAAGGAAAGAGCTGAAATGAACATTAGCATGACAGGAACGCCGAAACCCATTTTCCACCCCAGGTTATCTTGAATATAAACGATGCCGGTTACTGCAATGAGAGCTGAAAATGAGACTGAAGCATAGTACCAACTGAAGAAGCTCTGTAAGGTTTCTGCATTTTCCGGATTGATTCCCTTGTTCAACTGATCTGCACCAAAGACCAAGGAAGACGATCTTATGCCACCAGTTCCAATAGACATTAGGCCTAAGGAAAAATATAAAAATAGAAGTTGAGGTGCCGTGGGGGATTCGCATATGCTGCTAAATTGGTCACAATAAGGTCTTGCTTGCGGAAACATGGCTGTTAACCATAAGAGAACCATCCCCTGTAACATAAAAAATTAATCAGGTAAACTAACCAATGAGAAAAAAAAATAGAGATTCCTTTTGAGAATGGTGGCATATCTCTACATAAAAACTTCAAAATTTTTATCAGGAACTCCCGGACAGAGCACTCCCCATGCAGTGTTTAACATGTTACTCTGGATAGTATTGTACAGAATTCAACATATCATATACTCAATTTCTCCAATGTTTACTTCAATGGAGCAACCTACTCGGGCATAAACAAGCCACCAGATATAAACAATTATCACAGATGGAAAATCTTGCTGCAATATCAGCGGTTGACTAATTCGGGAAACAGCCAATTATTGTTGGTTCCATCAGGAAATGCCAAGCTAGTTCCCTTGGTTCCTTTTTATTTTATCTGACTCGATTGAAGACGCTAGTAGATTTAAGCCCTTTGTTTCCAGTCACACCATTCTTGGTCTTACCTTTTGTCGTTGGCTAAATTTTATAATTTATTTGTTTTCTCACTCCCATTTAACAAATGCTGCAAACTTAGCAGAAAAAAGAAATGGTAGGAAAATGGGATTAGGAAGAAACTCAGATTTGGATTTATTAAAAAATCAATGAGCTTCCTATAAAGTTTTACTTTCCGTCTCATTCAAAGAAGGTGAAAGCAAACACTTGCGTTGGACAAACGCAGGCAGGGTCTCGCTCAATGAATATAGTTATTTTCAATACCCCCACGTAGAAATGCCATGAAAGAGACATCCTAAAGATTAGGCTCCCCCCACCAATAACGTAAACCAACAACAACACAAAGTGACAAGTCACAACATTGTCCACTGACTTAAACCTAACAAAATGGAAGCATATATCAAGACGGCAGGAAGTTAAACAGGATTACCAGAAAACTAAGAATGGACCCTAATCCGATCATCCGGTACTTTCCCACATAAGAATCGGCAACAAAAGCACCAAGGATCGGGGTGAAGTTGTTGGCAGCTGTCCAGATGAAGATCACCTTGGCCGCTCTAGCAGTTTCCATACCATATTCTCTCGTCAGATACAGTATCATGTTCGGCGATAACCCCAAAGTCGCCACCCTTTCAAAGGCCTCGTTTGCTAATCAAAAGAAATTGCATGAAATGTGTATGGAAAAGTGAAAAGAATCATCGATCATGCATGCACTGGAAAAAGAAATGGGAAAGTTTTCGGGGCGTACGTACCTAAGATGAAAGGCAAGGTTCTGAATCCACCCTTCGAGAGAGAGGGTGTGATCAGGAGGGGTTCATTGATCGTCTTCTTTTCATCTGAAGGAGTTGTTTCCATTGGGATTTTCTTCGGTTTCGTTGACAAAGGAGTTGCTGCACTACTCAGAACAATGAGAATTAAAATGAAAGATGAGTGCTGCTCCTATTGATGGTCTCAATATTGAATCTAGGCCTCCTGCAACGTGACTGATTTTCTAGTTATAAAAACAAGAGGGGTTTCATCAATCATGCCGACGTGGATGGCGAGCTTATTGTATTTATATTAGTGTAAGTGTGTATATAGATTTTAATAATATTTTTTTGAAAAATAATTCAAATAAGATTATTTAATTATACAAAAATATATGCATTTGATAGTTAGAAAAGAGGGAAGAAAAGATATATAAATACTCGAGTAACAAAATATAAAAAAAATTAAATTATTTAAAAAATTTTAAATAAAATTTTATTTTTTATTATATTTAATTAAATTTTTACATTTTTATTTTGATTTAAGTAAATTTTTATAATTAATAATTAAATAATTATTATTAATCAAAATATCATTTATCATCATTTTATATAATATGATATGCTACATGCTAATATGATATGATAACATGATCATATATTATTTTTTATTTTTTCATATCAATATTGTATCATCGTCATGTAAATATAAAATAATAAATTTTATTTTAAATAATGATAATTAATTAATTTTTGATTAACCATTAAATAAGAGATTTTTCAAAAATTAGATCAACATTTTATTACCATCCGTGAACCATTGTTCTCCCTTCTAAGGCCTTCTAACGGGGTAAGATGTAATAAATACTCAAATTTGAGGAAAAAAGTGTAATAATCTAATTTATTTGACAACCCCATTACTTCTCTAAATTTCAAAATTCTACCCTATTGGTCAAAATGTAATTATCTCCCTGTGATTCTTTAAAATTTCAGAACGCTCCCCAATCCTTTTTCCCGTTCCCGACTTCCTTTCCCTCTCGTCATCTCCGTTCAATTCTTCTAAATTCAACAAAATCCCGAAAACGCCCTTCGCAAAAAGTCACCGTTTTCCCTCATTCACCTCATTCCCTCGATCCCTAAAAATCTCCCTTTTCTTCATCAATTTCTCAATCGCGAGCCCTAATTTTCTCTCTCTTTCCCGAATCCAACCACAAATCGACTGATCCTCGGGAAAGTGAGAGAAACAGGGAGAGGAAGAAATCCGGCTGATATATGGAGAGGATCGTCGGAGAGAAGTACAAGCTAGGTCGCAAAATCGGAAGCGGATCGTTTGGCGAAATCTTTCTCGGTATTTTTATTCTTTTTAGCTGTAGTTCTTCTTTTATTATGCTAATTCAGCTCGAATTGATCAGATTCTAACATAGGCTTTTTCTTTGGTTTTGTTTTTGCTTTGTTTCAGCTACTCATATTGACACAGGTGAAACTGTCGCGGTAAAGATTGTAAGTCTTCACTCTACAAGTGAATTTATGAGCAAGTTCTTTTTTTTTCGTTTATTTATTTGAATTTGTAACATAAAAAGAAAATTTAGCTGAAATATTAAGCTGGTGAGGTGGATACTGAATTCTGTAACACAAAATTTAGCTGATTTTGTAATATTTAAAATTTTGCCTAATTTTTGCATAGTGACACAGAAATTAGTCAATATTTTTGTCAAGTTGTGAAATTGATTATGCAGCTTGATTTTATACTTGAAAATAACTTTTCAGTTTCATCATTTTGATGAAATATCTATTATTTGAAGAGAGTAAAATCTACTTGATATAAATTAGTAAATTTTATTTTTGGGTTGGTGGCAGGAAAACAGGCAGACAAAACATCCACAATTGCTATATGAAGCCAAGCTATATAATATTCTTCAAGGAGGAAGTAAGTACAAGTTTTTGGTAGTTTTATGTTGGGAATGCAGATTTTTGTATAAATGTTCTTTTAGTTATGTTAATACTATTCATATTTACTCAAATTTCTTCCATTTTAGGTGGTATTGCACATATGAAGTGGTGTGGAGTAAATGGGGAAGATAATGTGCTTGTTCTTGACTTGCTGGGACCAAGTCTGGAAGACTTGTTTGTCTATTGCGGGAGAAAATTTTCATTAAAAACAGTCTTAATGTTGGCTGATCAAATGGTAATCAGATAAAGATTTTGCAAAGAAGAGTTGTTCATATTTTCTAGTCTTATATAACAATAGGCTAGTTGCTTTCAATTTGCTGTTAGTATTTACATGCTATTCCATTTGAATGTTTTTTTTCCTTTGATGAGGTGTAGATTACAAGAATAGAATTTATGCATGCTAAGGGGTTTCTGCATAGAGACATCAAACCGGATAATTTCCTCATGGGTCTCGGCAGGAAAGCGAATCAGGTATATTTCTTCAATGTTTGATTTGCACAGATAATCCTTCTCTTATTTTCTGTTCTGCTTTATTTTGTATTGCTGTTTTGTCCTCATCAGGTCTACATCATTGACTTTGGTCTTGCCAAAAGATATCGTGATCCCACCACAAATCGTCATATTCCTTACAGGTAAGGATTAAATTACCATGTTCTTTCTCAATATCTGGTTGGCTTTCCTTTTTAACGTGATTATCAATCAAAATTACTTGATGAGGCCCCATTTTTGTTTCCATTTTAATTTATATTTTTCTTAATTCATTTTAATTTCTATTTTTTCTCTTTTCCCTGGTTAAGTTGTGATTTTCCCTTGATGACTCTTACAGGGAGAATAAAAATTTAACAGGGACTGCACGGTATGCAAGTTGTAATACTCATCTTGGAATTGGTAAGAGTTTTTACGTTCTTTTTTTTTACTATTCTAATACAAGGCAGACTTCTGAAGTTGTCTTTATTCTCTCTTTAATCTCCACAGAGCAAAGCCGTCGAGATGATTTAGAATCGCTTGGCTATGTTCTTTTGTATTTCTTGAGAGGAAGGTATGCCCTAATTTACTGTCATTCATCTTCTGCGACTCAAACTATGTAAGGGTTTGTAGTTGGACGTGGTTTTGCTGTAATCTGTACCTTATTCATCTTAATAGCTTCATTTATTTAGATGTTCTGCTGCACTGTGATTCTGAATGTACCTATCTAACTGATTTTGTTAATTTCTGCATTTAGCCTGCCTTGGCAGGGACTAAAAGCTGCTACAAAGAAGCAGAAGTATGATAAAATATGTGAGAAGAAGTTATCAACACCCATAGAGGTATTTCCTTTATAGATATCTCCCTACCCACAAAAGACAAATGATTTTAGCATCAGTAGTTGTTCAATACTTACATATAATTTGTTTTGTGTTCAAAAGGTCTTGTGCAAGTCACACCCTGTGGAGTTTGCATCATACTTTCATTATTGCCACTCTTTGACATTTGATCAAAGGCCTGATTATGGATTCTTGAAGCGCTTGTTTCAAGATTTGTTTGCTCGAGAAGGTAATGAACTACTTAAGTTCACTATATTCCTCATGCTTTCTCCAATAAATTGCATGTTTGGGTAGGTATGTTCACAACTAATAATATTTCATTGATCTAGACTTTTCAAACCAGCTACCTTTTGTTTTGAAGTCCTGTCTGGCATTTATTGCAAATCATGTCTCTGTCCGGACAATATCAAACTGATATTTGTGTTTGCTGGTTTTCAACTCCCTTATATTCTATGCGGCAGGATATGAGTTTGATTACATATTTGACTGGACCATTCTAAAGTACCAGCAGACACAAAGGACAAAGACACGTCTTCAATCATCTGTTAGTATTTTCTGAATTCCTTTTTATTACAATATTTTTTCCCTTTGATTGGTGATTTAAAAGACTTGCATTTGATGAATTGTTTGTGGCACAAGTATTTCACAAAGCTTTTCAACCAAAAATGTATCAGGAGTGATTTGTTTAGAGATGCAATGGCTCAGTGATAGAGGCTGCTTCAAATTCTAATTTTTTTTTTAATGTTACTTCAAATTCTAATTGGTTCTCTTACTCCATCTTGTATGATTATACAGTTTATACTCTTTTCTTTTGATTTTTTTCAGGATTTGCAGCCTTTTTCTGGAACAAGTAACAGTCAAGCAATGCCTATGGATAAGCTTAAAGGTAAGTGCTTCAAGCGTTTAGTGATATTTTTTAATAATAATTTTTCCATTTGGTAGCTCATGGTTGTTTATGCCTCATGTAGGAAATTGTCTTTTGTGAAGCACATCGTGCCTTAACTCATTTTTGAATTTCAGGAATTAAGGATGCTTCTTATTCAGGTGAAGCTATGGAGCAGAGAGGACCACGTAACCTTGGTCGTCCAGACGTTCGTATGCAGTTTAGACCTTCAGTTGGTCAAAATATGAGTGAGAAACATGTACGTTACCTAATGAATCATGCTATATCTTGGTTCATTTGTACTTGTAATCTGCCAGTTTAAAGAAAATGAAATGTATTGAAATTAATGTGGCATGCTTTAAAGTGGCTCTGTTCCATACCATTTCTGTTTACTAGTTTTAGTATAATGTAGCTTCATCCCCGTAGTCAGTCAATTTAAAATAACTGCTGTGGGATATGGCTATTGCAGATGGGGGGCAGTTCAGTAATGCTACCCACTTCAGTTGCTCTGCCTGGTTCCTTGAAAAAAAATCTGCCAAAAGCAGAGGGGCCAACTGAAGCTGCAAATAATGGCCGTGGGGCCAACAAGACTGGTGCTTCAAGCAGCTGGATGCCATCATTTCACAGAATATCTTCAGCTAAGTGATTGGTATAGAAATACATCTTTCAAAACTATCTCATTATTAGTTATTTTGCATATATTCTCACTTTCTAAGGAGTCAATGCATAGACTTATATGTATCAGTTAACCTCAGGTTGTGATTTCGGCTTTGGATTTTAGGGAACCATAATTGGTGTTGCAAGTGTCATGAAGTTTGGACATTGGATAGCTCAAGATCTTTGCTGAGAGATGGCAGATTGTGTTATCTGCTTTCAACAAGGTGGTCATGAGGGGGCAAATGTGTGGGATTGTGCTGGGATCTGGTCCATCAAAGCCTGGTTTTTTCTGCATGCATAGATGGGGAGAATGGTTAAGCCAGTTTCATGTTTAATTGTTCGATGAATGATGTGTAAAGTGTTTTCTCCATTCTTCTGTTAATAGATGATAAGGTTTCATTTGTGTGATACGGTTGTTTTGACCTTGTATCTCATTTAATTCAGATGCATTTGCTTTCTTTTCTCATTGCTTCATAATTTGGATCAGAGCCCTTGATGTTTACCTGGATCAATTTGAATCTAGGTACCTGCGTTCACCAGAGTCTGAAAAAGTACTGTAATCTATTGTTTCAGGTACTGGACTATCTTGTTAGTTTTTGGAGATTCTGTAAGTTGTCATTATTTTATAACTATATGTTTTGGAATTTTATTTGCTTGACTTTATACAATTGTCTCTCATTTGCCAGTGGTGGATATGAGAAGAGTTTAATTGATCAATAGCAGTCACTGCTAATATTGAAGTGATATGAAGATAGTTTTGTAATTATCCATTTGGGGTATGGATCTGGGAGGTTTATACCTTAGAGAATTGAGGTAATTATACCGCTTTAATTTGTTCTTTCTAATCAAAGTATTGCAGCACCTTTCCAGTCATTAATTTTGTTCTGATTGAACTTTGAAACCCTCTTATTGTTTATTGATTTTTACGGGCTCTATTGATTCCTTGGTATGACATATGGAGCTTAAATGCGATGGAGAACCATAAACGTTTTCAGGTAGAATAGGGTGTCATCAATGAGACTGTTTTCCAGTTTCTTACCTATATTTTTTTTATGCTCATGTCATTTTGCCCGTGTATGAACCATTGTAACTTTGTTTTAACATTTGCATCTATCAGTAATTGTTTTATTGCGTTGTTACAGGTCAAAGGGGAAAGAGCCATGCTGAGGGCCATGGCACATATTATAAGATGGAAACTTAAGCAGTCAAGGTGTCCTGAGTATTAGGTAGCATGCTTGCGTTGAATTCCACCAAAGGTACTGTGGAAGTTCAACAATGTTTTCCCCAAATCAAGAAGTCCACAAGTTTGAACCTGAGTTCTACCCTACCCTTTGTTGGATATTTTTCATCCATTAAAAACTAGACGTAGATAAAATCAGTATTTGTCGTCTGATTTCGGTGCCTGGATGCGCTGTATTTCCCAGCAAAAGCATCGTTGACTTGGCTCCATTTTATTACTATTTCCAAGTCATGAAGGCATTTGAAGGTTTTTGTTTGGCGACACTCTTTGGTAAATGACCAGATGGTAGTCCATAGACATTATAAATTGGATTATGAGACCACACTCAAATACCATACTCCATTACCATATTGAGCAGGATAATTTTCAGCTCATTTTGGTCCAAACTGTATATTCCAAACTATGCAAAAGAAACAAGGTCTGTCAGGTCAGTATTCAATATTCCAGGAGTAATATAACTTTCTGTTCCAAAATGTTTCCCACTGAGTACAAAAACAGTAAAATCACAACCCTAACTGGGAAACACCGTTTGCCTTTGACAGAATTTAGTACAAAGTAAAAGAAAAACTTTTCCAGAAACCTATCAGATATCAACATTTTTTTAGAGTAGAGAGAGAAAAAGTCGGTGCAATAGAAAAAAAAAAGGAACGGAGAAACTGTAAGTGCTCAGGTACGGCCCTGTTGAGCCTAGGTGCGTGTTGGGGCCCCTGTTTTTTGCTTTGCAGTTGCTTCTAGACATCTGTTCAATGGCAAGCTTCGGGTACACCTTGTACTCCAAAGGGTGTATTGGGCGTGCGAGAGGGCCCTGGCCACTAGCTTCAGTCACTGATAATGGTGACAAAAGAGAACTCAGGTCATTATGACTACGCCGCTCACCCTTTATATCCTTTGTTCTTTATAAATTATTATGTAAAGCTGGAAAACGGGGGAAGTTGAGGACAAAGTTGAACTGCGTTTCATGGGAGCCTTTCCGGTACAATAGAATATATCCCGTGCACTTTATTTTTTTCTCTCCTTTAGTTCTTCCCAATAAAGAAACCATGCAGCTTAGATTCACTTCCCATGTTAAATGTCAAACTGTTTCTTTCTCTTCCTTGGCTTGTTCTTGCTGTGTTTGCTGGAATCGAAGTCTCAGCTTGAGTGAAAGTGGAGAAGCAGACAAGTTTAAAAGTAAGGCTTTTACTATTTTGAGCTTGGTTGCCATCAATACCAGACCACTAACTTGGCTCTTTTGAATGGTTGTTTACTTACTTGTTATGGCGTTAGTGAGCTCATGCAGTATAAAGAGCTCGTCACAGAGGCTGGAAAATATAGATGAGAATGGTCCTGCAAGGTGGTTACCACTGTCCTGCCCCCCGCCTGAAACTCCTACAGAGTCCATGGAGTTTCTTGCCAGATCATGGAGCCTCTCGGCTATGGAACTCTCCACAGCTCTTGCGAAGACGCATGTAGCTTCCGACGGTCTTGATCAGAAGCCATCTGTTTCTTCTGTTGGAAATGAAACGCATGATGCAAGTTCTACTGCTTCAAGGGAACCTGTAAGATCCCTTCTTTAATTCAACCTGTTGTAGACGACTTCTTACATAGTTTTTGGTTTCAATACGAGAACCAGGAGCTTAAATGTTCTCGGGATCAGCTCAAATAAAGACTTAGCTATATATGTAGAAAGCGATAATTAGTATGAAAAATTTCATGTTTGTTTGGTTGTTCTGTACAGCTAGTTCAGCAGTTACCTAGTGGCGGTAGCCCTCCAATATCACCAAGGGAGAGTGAAGATTTTAAGGTACCTCGGTTCCTGTTCTCTTTATGTGGCCTCGCATTGGTGGATGCTAATGATAATGTTCATCTAAAAGATATAGACGCAAGCTGATAATGCCCTTCAAGCCCTTATTATTAGTTTGCCAGATTCTGCTGCAACAGTTAGCATGCCCTGGCTCCTGTCCTGCAGCAATTGATAGAATATTATACTGTTCACCAGATTGTAGTCGTGTGTAACAATATTATATTGTTGAGGATTGTCAGGAATATGCAAAGCGGGGGAAAAATAATCTATCTGATTCTCCTACAACCACTTACACTAACTTCTAACATTTGTTTAATGTGCAGGAATTAGTTTTACTTCGTCAAGCACTGCATCCAGAATTTCTCTCTAATCAACAACTGCTTAAATATGGGGTATGTGTCTCCTAATTCAACCTCATCATAATCATTAATTTACTCAACAGAATCATCATACTTAACCTTATCACCAATTTGAAGATATACAAGAGCATAGTAAGAGGGCGAACAATGGGGAGATGGTTGAAGGATCAGAAAGAAAGGAAGAAGCAGGAAATCAGAACCCACAACGCACAACTGCATGCAGCCGTATCAGTTGCTGGAGTTGCAGCTGCCGTTGCGGCACTTGCAGCCTCAAGTGCAATGTTGCCGGAAATGGCAACTACCTGTCAGAAGACATCTTCTAAAGTAACAACTGCTATTGCGTCTGCAGCGGCTCTTGTTGCGTCGCACTGCATTGAGATTGCAGAGGACATGGGAGCTGATCATGACCAAATTTTAACGGTAGTCAACTCTGCAATTAATGCAAGAACAAATGGAGATATCATGACACTAACAGCTGGAGCAGCTACAGGTTGTTCAATCGCATCTAAATTCCATCATCTAGCCAGAAAATATATATGGTACCATTCACGTTTTGACTTTACTGTTTCCATGGCTGCAAGACAGCCATAATTGAATTAGAGACCAACAAGCGAAGGGGTTAATAGCTGAAACATGATAATGGAATGAATTATCAGTAAACTTCATGAACGTATCATTAATAGTTCAATATTCAAATGATTTCAGAGGTCTGTCAACTTTAATTTTACAAATTCATGCAGCCTTGCGAGGAGCTGCCACACTAAGGGCAAGGCTGCAAAAGACTACAACAATTGCTCTAGGAGAGGAAAAGGGTGAACGAGGCATCGAATCTAACATCTCATATGCATTGAACTTTGTTGCTACAGGAGGGGAACTACTCAAGCGCACAAGAAAAGGTACATTTTCACAAGTCTCATTAGTCAGAAATATCAAATCTTCGGTCTTCAGTTGTGGTAACAATATTACTTTGCACTCATCACTATATTTATTTATGTTGATGACAGGAGCTCTGCACTGGAAGCAAGTTTCTTTCTACATAAACTCTAACTGGCAGGTATAAAGCAGGAGAAAAGAAATCCTAGTTACCATATTACAGGCTTGTAAGAATTAAGACCATTTCGAATTTGATTATATGGATTTTTGATCCTCAAAATGTAAAAGCTTACAAGTTTAGCTACATAGGCACAAGGTGGTAATTTTTTTTTCTTTTCAATGCATACTTTTACCTTGATCTGTTAGAAAAGATCACTGTGAGTAATTATTTCAAAATTGTCAAAAAAAAAATAGGTGGTGGCTAAATTGAAAAGCAAGCATATGGCAGGCACATACACTAAAAAGAAGAAGAGTAAGCTAAGCCTCATACTCAAATAAATCAATTTCCTTATTTCTCGTGCCTGCGTTAACAGTCTGTGTTGTGCTTCCAGGTGTGATCTCAGGAGTCCATAGTGACATCCCAGCATGGCCTAGAAGGGAGAGGGAAGACAATGGTGAGCAGAGAGCTTATTTTGGGATTAAAACTGCTGACAGAATAATAGAATTTGAATGCAGAAGTAAAGGTGACAAACAGATGTGGACAGATGGGATCCAGCATATGTTGAATTGTTGTAACAACTTAGCATATTTCTGAGGGAAACTAAATGGATTTGATGGGAAAAGTAGATTGTCATTTCTGTAAAGCAATTACGTTGACATGTATATATCTGATTCCCCAGGCACTGGGTTTAATTTCCAATAATAGCAACTTCTACGCTACCATACAAAAGAAGGGGAAAAAAAATATACAAGATGGGATTGAGCTTCTCCTTCAAGGTTTTTGTTTGAGAAAGAAAAAGCTTGGCAGATGGCAGCACCTAATGATCAAAATTGTTATGAACCTCTCACTGGATTCAATCAATATGGGTATCAGCCGTCATTATATTTGGTCATTCTAGCTCCTTGAGGAAATCAATGTTATCAACAAAGACCTGTAAGGAAATCAATTCATTGGGATTAAAACAACTATAAAATCACATGAAATAGAACCCACAAAGACATACATCGTCTGCTAAAGCATTGTCAGCCATACCGATTTCCAGCCATCTGGATCCAGGCAAGCAGTAATCTTAGTGTTAATGCCTGGCAAGGGCCCAGGCTCACGGGTAATCTTTCCTCCACATAGCTTAATTGCTTCTGCAGTCTTATAAACATCATCCGTGCCTATTGCAATCTGGTAAGATACGAAACTTCAGTCTACATATGACATAGAATAAGCCTAACGTGGGTTCAAACTGGAACACTAAAAAACAATGCAGGAAAAAAAAAAAAGAGAGTTTACCTGTGCATAACCGTTTCCTTTATCGTATTCTGTGACCCCATAGTTGTACGTCAGTTCCAGCACAGCATTTTTATCTTCAGGACCATAGCCCATCATGGCTATTGTATACTGAAATTTATGCACAAATATTCGCATAAATGTGAAAATGACCAGATAAGATCACATATTCAGATATTTTGGTGGTGGGAAAGGGGGTATCTTTACCTTATACTCAGGATTATCTTTTTTACGAAGAAGCTCCATGCCAAAAGCCTACAAATCCAGGAACAAAGATTGGGATATAAGCATTTTATAGTGCTATGAGCTATAAAAGTAATTAAAACTGGTAATCCTAAAAAAAAAAAAGGTTCCTTTACACTGTAAAAAGCCACTCACCTTCTTATAGAAATTAATAGAGCGATCAAGATCACCAACTCGAAGCATTACTTGACAAAGTGGCTCAGGTGTAGGCCCCCTCTCTAAAAGTTCAAACTTATAACCGTCTGGATCTTCGATAAAAGCAATTATTGTATACCCACCTTTGACAGGGCCAGGTTCCCTGGTAACGTTGCCCCGCTTTGCTTTTATTAGATCTACTGTCTTGGCAACCTACAAACAATTAGAATACAAAAGTTTTAAGTACATCAATTTGCATGAATGAAACTATTTTTATGGAAAAGGCAGAGCTGAAATGAAATGGATGACTCCAAACTGACATGACTAAAATTATGCATGGCCCTCTTTCCTATATCAGTTCTTTGGTGAGAGGCAACAGCTTCAGATATAGTCAAATGATAGAGAACATGTTGGATTAATAAGCAGTATGGGCTATACAAACAGATGCATGCTCATCAAAACAGCAACTACATTTCTTTCTTTCATAGTTTTCACTAATTGCAGCTACAAGAAGATCAGGTTGATGAAAGAACTTACATCCTCTACTGCAATACCAAAATGACCAAATCCATTTCCAATGTCATATTTGTCAACTCCATAATCTGAAGAAATAAAATACAAAAGTATATTAGAGACCAACCTTTTTAACATGTGAAATTATGAATTTCTCATCAGTAGTTAAACGTGACATAGACATATAAGCATTCAAACATGCTGAAATGAGCTAATGGCTCACTATAAGTAAGTTCAACAACAAAATGAGAATCTTCAGGCCCATATCCAAGAAAAGCATTTGAATATTTCTCCTCTGGTATGTCACGTTTTCTTAACAGCTTCATTCCTAAGCATTCGGTATAAAACCTGCAGTTTGACAAATTAAGTAGTCATCTGAATATATCCTGAATCACCAAAGAGTATATGTGTCAATTATTCACTGTGCCAGTCTATGAGAAAGCATACTTTATAGTCTTCGCCAAATCACCAACACGGTAAACAACATGAAGCATTCTTCTTTTGTCATTTTGAACCCAATTTAATGCATCTTGCTCCTTAACAGCAGTAGCCATATTTCCAGATGTACTCTCAATTGAGTTTCCTTCTGCTCTTAATAACTTAGCAGCTTTTGAACCAAACAACTGTGACTGAGGGATAGCTGAACAAGCATCAAAATTCCATTAGCATTGGTGAAATAATCCGTTTTGCATAAATATGCCTAACAAGTGTTTAAAGAATTAACAGCCTATTCTTAAATCAATGAACCAAACATCAAATCCATAGCACCAAATGCCAAACTGGATTTTGGCATTTTGTCAAGTGAAAAAACCATGATGTGACATCCCACTGAACACAAAGAGCTTACATATACAAGCAAAATTTATATCGCTGGAAACATTGTTAAAGAAAGTTAAAAAAAAAAAATAGCCTCACACTCTACTTAAAATTATACGTATCAGTCTGCAGCAGATTGAATAACAACCTTGACACCCCCAAAGGTTCACTAAGAAAGCAAGTGAAAAAAAATTAAATGGTATATTCTTGAGCTCAATGAACTGCATTAAAAATTTGAATGACTCAATCTAAGCTACCACATTGTAGGAATATAAATAAGTTCTGCTTCTCTTGTCTTTTCCTTGGCTTTCGCAACAAAATTCTATCCCAAAACATAAATGAACATGTGAAACAGTTAAAGAAAAAAAAGAAATGGGTTTTTCCTTATTAAGGATTTTAGAGCTTTTACCAGTGCCAAGTTGGAAGAGAGCGAGTCTTCGAGAAGGACCGTGATTGTAACAGTTACGAATATAACAAACAGAAGAATATGTAACAGAGTTTGATGGGAAAGAAGGCCTCTTCCTTGAGAAACTCAGGGAGGAAGCGGATGCAATTGGCAATGTTCCCATCAGCATTTCCTCTACCTTGTGTTTGTTCCCAGTATCTTATTCTTATTCCGACTGTCCGACACAATCCAGAGCTTTGTTTGGTCATAAACTTCTCTGGCTTGCTGTTCTGTTTTTGGCCTTTCCAACAGATTACAGATAAATTGAAAGTATTTAAACAACGGGCTTGGCCTAGACGGCCAGTAATGTCAAGGCAAGGCCGTGGGCTTTCAAGGAGTAGACGGCCTTGGATCTTAGTTTGCTGGGCCTTGGCCAAGGGTTAATGTTGAAAATGTTCGGACCTGACATTGATTTGTTATTTACTAAGGACAAAATAAAATATAGCAAAAGAAAACAAAGTTAGAGAATAAAGAGAGTATTTTATCATGACCAAAGGACATAGAACCATGATCATTTCTTTAGGCCTTTCTAAGTTGATATAATCATCATATTGAAGATAGTTTATTGATGTGAGACGAGGTCTTTTCATTGCTAGCAAAAGAAAACAAATTAGAATAGCTTTTTCTTTTACATTTTTCTCTTGTGTTCACATTGAAAAGCACCGAAATCAGTGATGGAGTTAAAATTTCATGTTTAGGGTCGAAAAAGAAATGAGTTGGTCGTAGAATATTGAGGTAGTATGATTTGATGAATAATTTTATTGTTATAGGTTTTATTTTAGTTTTTAAATTTATTAAAATTAATTATTAATTAATTACTGTAAGATATCTCATAAAAAAATATTATAGAGTAAAATTATAAAATTCTAAAAAATAAAAATATATTATAAAATTTTAAAATTTTTAAAAAGATGAGAGTCCTAGTAACCCTCCTTACCTCCGCCAATGACGAGAAGGATTCCAAGTATTTCCAAATTGAAACACACCACATGTTTTTCCAAGAAAGGGTTTGTTTCATTCATCTGCTGCCATATGCAGCTTGATTATAGTGAAGTGGGCTTGCCTACTTCTTTGGATAAATACAAATCTCATTTACTAAAAAAAAAAAACGTATAAACCATCAAATTAGAAGCATGTGATGAACCAAAGTTTGCCTTAAATTTCTGTTGGTTTCCCCCTTCAATATGTGCTATAGAATTATGATGAGTTTAGGTTGCACATGCCTTGATTCCAAAACCAGAGCTTCAGTTTCACAAAATTCCAAGATTGCTTTTAAAGATATACTATGAATTGACATTTCACAATTAAAAAAAAAATTGACAAATAGTTAACCTCACACTACTATCGGTAACAAGTTCAAAAAATTAACGAATTTAACACATTTCTCGAGCTGCTAATAATTTAAACAAACACAAAATATGATTTTGGTAATTAGTTAACTTAGTGTTTATTTACAGTTGATTTCTTGTTTTCCTTGTTCTTATGGATGATGCCCTGTAAGAGCAATCTCTATATTAATTAAGGGGGGTTTTGAGTTTTACGTTCATAATGCTGCAATGAGTTTATAGTCTGATAATTTTGATAGTAAACTTGAATGGACATTAGAGTAATTTGTTTTTCAATCATTTATAAATTTATTTCTTAAAAAAAAAAAAACTTATTGTTAGTTTAAATGAATATTTTTGTTTTATTTTAACATGCTCTTATTATGTACTGTTATCTTCATCAGGAAGTGATTTTTACCCTTTTTTTCAAAGAAAAAACGTCATTAATTAGTCATTAATATCCTTTGGAAATGCCTTTGGACTTTTTTTTTTTGGCTAGAAAGTTACCTAGGACTTTAAATATACTAAAACTTTATCATATTTAACAACACATGCACTTATACATAGGGTTTGGTCAATGAATGCTTTTATCATTCAATAAAATAGAGGGTGTGATTTGGTGTCCAACTGGACAGCCTTTTTCTTCAAACGTGTGATAACAATTATTCAGCCTTTCTTTAATCAGCTTTTAATCAACATCAATGGCGCTGGCTCCTATCTGCTCATCACGCATCAACGCACGACTTCGTTGACATGCACAAGAGAACAAACAACTGTATATTTGATGCTGCAACTTTTTATAATTTCAGTAACAATTACAATTAACCAATAACTCAAGTTAAATATAGTCATATTAATCTTGAGTATTGCTATGTTTATAAGTAAGTAATTTGTGATCATCAAGAGAGAAATTTTGCTCAAAATTATAAGAGATCAAGGCCCCAATGGAATGCATCCTCTTTGGATCCAATAAACCATTGTTTTTTTTTTTTAATAAACAAACCTTTACTTTTGAGTAGTTTATACATAGATATATTGAACAATAGTAACCCATTTTTTGCCAGTTTTTTCGTATTGGTATACATTGAATACTATTTTCTTTCATGTTTTAATAATTGACATAGCTCTGGCCCGGTGGAGTCATGATGAACAAAATGACAAAGCAGTGACCAACTTTTGCAGTAATCATACACCCATAGGCCCATTTTTTATTGGACAACAAACATGTCATTGCCAGAGGTCAATGTTGGCTTGTACCAAGTATATTTTATTCTAAATTTTCATGAAAATCAAGGATGAGTTTAAGCTTTAAAAGATCATTTAGGAGGCTTATGATTGGACCAAGACTTTGATGTATTCTCAAATTAATGGCATTGGTAGTGATGATGCCAATTGATGTGGGATAACTTGGTCCTATGATGATATTCAGCGGGTGTTGAGGAAGAAGAAGCGTGGGTTATTGCATATTTTATTGATGGGAAAATGATCATGATGCCGGTAGTTTAAATATGCTTTTCATATTTTGTCTTGGTTAAGTATTGAGGCTTTGCTTTTAATCACAAGTCAACTAGGTGAGCTTCCGGTACCTTAGCCACCTTTATCTTGACAAGAGAAAAAATAGAGGGAAAGTGGGGGGACTTGGTGTTGATGAAGAGGATATGGTCAGTGAAAGGAATTAAAGCTTCCAATGGATTCAATCTTTCACTGTTGGGACCTCAAATGTAGACTCAAAGACAGTAAAAAAAAAAAATGATGGAAAGATAAGGTGAAGAAGACTGCACCAAACTCTTCACTAACTCGACATATTCATTTCAAAACGACACAGATTGAGCGATGGAAAATCATAGTGGATGGCAAACTCGGAAAAGCTCAGCTTTTTCTTCTGGCGGTGGAATGTGGAAAAGTGATGCCTATGATTGAAACCCCAAAACCCATCTTCTCTTTATTCACAAAAGTAGCATTAAATTTAGAAAGCAAAGGGTTTCAAGAGAAAGAAACACAATATACCCATTCCATTGGTCTTGGCTATAATTGCTTTATAGTTCTAGTGGCAGTATGTACACCAATGAACATTTAATCCCTCATTCATCACTGTTTTGCTTTTCTCATTTACACGCGCGGTGGATCCATAATAATCTTGCACCAAGCTTTTAAATAATGATAATGGTTTATGTATAATTTTCATTACATAATGTAATGCAAAGGTACCTTTCTATTTTATTTTTGATATAATATTTTAAAAAGTTTTTAAATTATTTAAAAAAATTTAACTAAATCATTATTCTTTTATTATATTCAATCAAGTCCATATATTTTTATTTTATATTAAATAGACTCTTATAAGTAATAGTTGACTAATTGTTTTAAAATATCATTTGTCATTTTATACTCATGTTGCTGTTGACTTGATGCTAATGTGAATAGTAAAAATATCATATAATCATGTTATCATGTCATATAATCATGTCATTATGTCATGTTAACGTATCATGTAATCATATATTAAGACATGTTAGTATCACGTGACATAAAATGATAAATGATATTTTAACTAATAACAACTAGTGGATTTT
Organism: Theobroma cacao; assembly: GCF_053813885.1. NCBI lineage: Eukaryota > Viridiplantae > Streptophyta > Magnoliopsida > Malvales > Malvaceae > Theobroma > Theobroma cacao. The sequence goes on from NC_142647.1 coordinate 2,207,517, forward strand.
TAGTTATAAGGATTTATTTAACTCAAAATAAAAATATAAAAGCTTGATTATTCATAATAAAAAAATAAAAGCTTTTTTAAATTTTTTTAAATAATTAATTTAAAAACTTTTTTAACTATTATTCCTTTAATTTAAAAAAAGGACATCCCAAGTAAATTCATGCTTTTATGAGAGGAAGAAGGGTAAAAAGATAGAATAGAGATATTTGATTAGTAAAATAAGTAGAAAAATATTATCCACTTCTTTATTTTCAATCTTACAATATATATATATATATATATATATTTTACTTGACAATAACATGCAAATTTTAATTTTGTTTTAAGTTGGGTAACCTTATCATCAACAACTTGTTTGACTTTTATGGAGAGACATGCACAATGGGAGACTCACACCAAATTTGAGAAACTGGTTTTCAATGTCCTGCTTCTTCCTATCTTTAGATGAAGATTCTCTTCCATTTGTGTTCATTCCTTTCCTCAGGATGTACTCTTTCTCATCACAAATTAGCTGTAAAAGTTATTTTCCTTATACTTTATACCATTGCTTAGCTGGTATAATACAAAACAGGGCGTTTCGACACCAAAATTGGCAAGTAAACATTGAATTTAACCAAATGTTAATCCTCACAGTAATTGGCAAATTTATAACCAATACGCATACAGCAAGTCAACGAGCAACAGGTATTTATGTAATGTGTCCTACCATAATAATTGTATTGCATGATAACGTGCCATCACTTCTGAAAAAAAAGCAAAAAGAAAAGAAATAGTCGAACCATCAGGCTTATATATAGCATCGTCGTCGAACAAGTACAGCCGAGCTAGCTCTCAATTATCTTAAAGCCTGTCGTTTCTAGCTAGGCTCAGTCCTTTGATACTCTCCGGTGACCATGCCGAAAATCGCTTTAGGAACAAGCCGGGAGGCTGCTCAGACTGACTGCATCAAGGCCCTTGTAGTCGAGTTTGTCACCACTTTCCTGTTCGTTTTTGTAGGAGTTGGAACTTCCATGGCTGCTGGTGATCAATTAATTAATTAACTTAATTTGCAACATTATCGTTAATCAACTTGTTTTGTGCTAAAGGATTTGTGCCCTTTTTTTTTTTGGGGGGGGTGCGGGGGGTTTAACGTGCTGTGATGATCACAGGTGAGCTGGAGGCAAATACACTGGTGAGCTTGTTTGCGGTGGCGGTGGCTCATGCCCTTGTGGTAGGCGTTATGATCTCTGCTGGACACATATCCGGTGGCCATCTTAACCCAGCAGTCACGCTTGGCTTGCTTTTCGGAGGTCACATCACCGTGGTCCGATCCATCCTCTACTGGATCGATCAATTGTTAGCCTCTTCGGCTGCTTGTATTCTTCTCAAGTATCTCACTGGAGGATTAGTAAGTTTAAAGAGCTTCAGGATTCTGATGAATTTGTATTACAGATTTGGGTTAACAAATTGTGAACAAAACTTCCCTTACAAACAAAATCTGCATATTGGAATTGTTCATTTTTTATATCTCCTTCTTTTATTATGCAGAATACTCCAATTCATTCACTGGCAAGTGGAGTGGGCTTCCTCCAGGGTGTTATATGGGAGGTTGTTCTGACATTCTCCTTGTTATTCACAGTCTATGCCACTATTGTCGACCCCAAGAAAGGTTCCATCGATGGGCTAGGCCCAATGCTTACTGGGTTTGTTGTTGGTGCCAACATCTTAGCTGGTGGAGCTTTCTCCGGGGCTTCAATGAACCCAGCTCGGTCATTCGGACCTGCCTTGGTGAGCTGGGACTGGACAGATCACTGGGTTTACTGGGTTGGACCCCTGATCGGCGGTGGCCTTGCTGGTTTCATCTACGAGTACTTCTTCATCGTTAGAACTCATGCTCCCCTTCCACACGAGGAAGAAGCTTTTTAATCCCCTACATTAAAGTTTCTTTTCTGTCTCAATGTATCAAATTCCCTGCATGTTTCCTTTCTCTCATGATAGCTCTATGTACTTTGGGTCTTTGTTTAGTTTACCTTTTTGTGAATTAATCTATAACTAATCAAGAATTTTAATTTGTTCTATTTCAAGGGCAAATGCTACATGCTGCCTAACTGAAAAGCATTAGCACCCAATCCAAAAATATGATAAAACTTTGCATTATGTCGTGAACTCAAACCTTGCCTCACAAATTCCTTGGTGAATAGAGATCCTTCGTCAAATCTGAACAATTCCAATGGGGCAATGTGTTGTGTAGGAGGATTTTAACCAGCCAAGGTCCTTGACCATTTAGACAAAAGAGAATTGAATACTATCGAGCCAATAGTCTCACCGTGACTCTGCCAATGCTTGACAGCACTTACCATTTACCATTTCAGTTTCGATATTTAAGAACCTACCTTTTTTTTTCCCAAGGTTGCGGTCGTAATCCCTTGTTACTCTTATTTAAATGATACCCTGTCGAGTAGCTGAGACGATGGTGATGGAGGCAGGTGAATAGGTCCAATTAATAGCCACTACAATTTTTAGGTGCGAAGTCGTTCTGCCAGATTAATATCCTTTCAGTATGGAGTCCGGACATGGATGTTTCATCAATGCGGGGATGCATATATATTTATTTCTCTTTAACAATCGTACTATGGCAAGTAGTCACTCCGAGAATGGATCTGCCAAATGTTATATCGTCTTTTATTTTCAGTAGTTAGGGCCATGTGGGATAATTCAAGGCACCTATGGAAGCTACCTAATCTCTTGACTGAATGTTGTCCGAAAACGAAATTCTAAGTACATACCCAAACCCGACCCCATCCTCAAGAAACGAGAGAGAAAAAACCCATTTTCTTGGCTAATAAGATCATCTGAGCCTTTGACTAATTCTCGGCCATGAGTTGGTCTTTCTCATGTCACATTGAAATCAAGAAATTATTGCAGTGAATTATCGAGATGGCCTCTGAATGCATGTGAGAAGCATTGTCTGGAATATTGATTTCAACGCTAAGCTTAGGTGAATCTAAGCAGTACAATGAATGACGATTGTTACGTCAATATCTAATTTTGCCTCAACGGTTGGGGTGAACTGTAGGCCTGCTTGAAATTTATGGTCTGAAAGCTCATGGGTTCGGATTAAGTGATCATATTGATATTTTTTATAAGCATGCGGACGGAGAAATATGGCCATGCATAATACTAATTATATGTATATGAAACTCAAGTAAACGCCGTGGCAGCTCCTCGAAATAACGAGATTTTATTTTGGGCTAGCCTTTGTTTGTACAAGATTGTTGAGAAAAGAACTACCAACCGGAACTAATAATGTAAAAGTCAAAAAATGAACTAGCAAGGGAAACATTGTCTTAAATTACTGGAAATGATTACCTTGAAGCTTCTTCTCGACCCAAGAAGGAGACAACACAGGGCTCATCTCATACTCCATCGTCTTTGTCGACTTTGAATCGTTTCGGTCTGCAAAATCGAAGCAGACTTTCTCTTCGGGCATGACTTTGACCCTCCATACCTTGAAAGTTTGGTCCAAACTAGCACTGTATACCAAAAATCCCATGACAATTTTTTCCATCTCTAAAGAAGCAGCCAAGCATCTGACAGGGCCTCTATGTCCGTCCAACACTGCCAAGCATTCATGGAAACAACTTCCTTCCTCTCTCCGCCACACCCTAATCGTTGTGTCCTCTGAGCCACTAAATATTAACTTCTCTATAGCCGTCAAGCACAAAACTGCAAAACGGTGACCCTGTAAAAAACCACCATGGTTGAACCTCCCGGACATTTTTTCTTTCTCCCAAAAATTGATGGTGCCATCAGATGAACCCGAATAGAGAAAACAGTTGTTGAATGTTGTGCTTAAGGCTAAGGCGTTAACAGGTGATTGTTGGAATTTCAGCGTCATGGTTAAAGTGTGAGAGTTTTCTCTATATACTCTCCTCCATATCTTCACTGAGCCATCGGAGGAGCAAGTGAAAACACACCCATCATCTTGGTTGACCACTATTGCATTGACGTTGCTTTCATGAGCCACAAACGAGTCTACACATTTTTTATCTAAAAGACGCCAAGCCTTAACTGTTCTGTCATAAGAGCCAGTGTACAAAAGCCCTTCAGCATGGTAATAAGCCATGCAAGAAACGCAGTCTTTATGTTGTTGGCCGCTCGTCTTAGAAAACAGAAGAAATGAGCTTCTCTTAGGGAGTGTTGAGATCTTTTTGAATTTAAAATTATCTGTAACTGTGTAGTTCCAAATCCTGATCTTGCAGTCTCTATGTGTAGAGAAAAGCATGTTACCATAAGCGAAAATGGCTCGGACTTCACCGGAACTTGCCTTGATATATCCCCGCTCGGTGCAGTCAGGCTGCCTCCATGCCCGGATACGATTGCTATCTGAGCCAGTGAAAACTAACCCTTTTGAGAGTCCAATCGAGTAGATATTGCCTTCCTGGCGATGAAGAGAAGCGATGCAGTGGTAGAGGAGTGCAGGAGATGGGGTTTGAAGAGGAGAGAGTGTCCATGGTGATTCAGGACTACCGGGTGGCAACACTGAGTGCATGGTGGCACTTGCACGGGGGCTAGAAGTTCTTCCAGGGCTAGATTGGAGATCTTGCTCATACATATCTAGCTGAGATCTAATAGAAAGGCGAGGGGGTGACTGTGTTGAACCGTTTTCATCATCCATGAAGCCATGAAGAGTATTTCTGCCATAGAATTCCATGGCAAAAGAACGGGAGGACCGGGGAGGACGGGATATTGGGGGGGATTAGAGTGAAAACTAGCAAGAGCGTTGGCTAGAAATATAACGAGTGAGATTGGTGTTGTTAGTTATGAACTTAATTTGGTGAGTTGGTGTTACTGCTATGGTCTCAATAGCACCATTAAATGAGACCAACTATGGAATGGAAGCCATGATAGATAGGCATAAATACAGTTATATTTAATGAGAGGTCATGGTTCGCGGCCAGCTTGCTTGGATACAATTACGATCATTTCTTTCTGAAAAAGCGTGACTTACTTAGTAGGTAATCGCCTTTCATTTCCAAATAGTACACCAATTGGTAGTTTCCTTTTGCGAAAACGGGCTTTCTGGTGCATTTTGTTCGAAATCATATACTATTTGAAACTTCGAAAATTAAATTGATTATATATATATATAGAAAGTAGAGACTTTACAAATAGAAAGGAACCATTAAAATTTTACAAATAAAGGAAAATTTTGCCTAACATCCTTCCTTTGTTTCTCTTTTTGCAGATAATACTAATGTAAAGCGCAAAAGGTTATGCCTGGGTGCTCTAACAAACCTTGCCCCAAACATAGAAATTCCAGTCCATGGTTTAGCTAAGTAACCTGTATCATCACGCTGTAGCAGTACGGGTGGTTCTGATCATTCATCGTCGTAAAAATTGTAGGTAACCATCCTACTTACTGATATTAACTATTATTAATACCTAGCCTGGCCAAAACAGGAAGGAAGAAGAGACTGACAATGACCCTAGTTTTCCATAAGCAGCTGTTTTTTTTTCAATCTGGAATATTGGTTAAGTCCTTCTTAGTCCAGCCACAAAAGGGAAACGACATGCAATTACCGTACCCTCCGGGGAAGTGCTGTCAGAGTGAATGACTACTCACCAACCCTAATCACGTACATATAAAGTTTATAATGCAAACCGGTTCACTGTCAACTAAGTTTGGTATGGTACTTTGATCGGAAGATTACTTTCCCAATGTAATGACATTGCCAGCCCGAGAGGGAAGGAGCTGGGGGTAAAGTCGAGAAAACAGGTCGGAAAGACACACCCCCCTCAAGTTCAAAATCCTCTCTTCTTCGATAACACCCATTTAAGAAAATTTTTGCCATCAGCCTTACTTGCACAGATTCAAAAAAAAAGCTACGATTTTTTTTTAGATAATGTTTTTTACTATTAGTGTGATAATTTTAGACATTATTATTAAAATTATTTTTTTAACATTTATAGATATTATTATAAAATACATATTTAATAATTTTATATATTTTAATATTTAAATAATTAAGATTCAAATATTATGTTATATTTGTCATGTTATTTTTTATTATTTTAAAGGATAAAGTTTAAAAAATTAAAAAATTACATTAAAAATGATAAATTTATTCAATTTTTTATTTTTATAGATAAAAGTAACTTTGTATATTAATATTATATTTTTAATAAAATACTTTTAAATCAAACACTGAAATGTAATTTTTTCAATAATAACATTTCTTGCAATCAATAGTTTCTCACGTATATCAATGGTTGTAATATTATTTTTTAAAAAAATTATATTCTTAACAATCACATTTTTAATAAAATACAAAAAATTATTTTAAAAAATTCTAACTAAAACCCATCTCGAGTCAAGCCAAACAAATTAAATTATTTGATCAATGAATAAGCCTATGTTACTGTTATAATAAATATTTATTTCCTTTTAAATTAAAAATAGAGTTGAAAATTCCTACTCTTTCGAATAAAAAATAGTAATAATATTCTACTACTTAAATAATTCTTGTCGTCGAGTTGGGAAAGTACACGGAAGAGGTAGAGATGACGACTCCCCTGAGCTCAGAATATTGCCTTCACACGGCTACCCACGGATCAATTTTCCAAGAAATTAGTGAGCATACTAAATTTGACTAATTGCTCCTGTGTCTTTTCCTTAGCAGATAATTAAGTTGCAAGCATATGACACTTGGGTTGGCATGGCATTTATAGTAGCATATTCTTTTTAGTCTTGGCATCAGAGATGATCCATTCAGTACATACATAAACATCTATGTTTTGCTTCTTCTTAATCCCAAGAGAAAATTATATGCTCCATCATCTACTCGAGAAGAGAGCTACCCTTGTTTGGCCTACAAAACTTGTTTATCCCTTTACAAACAGCCACTCATAGAGACGAATAAATAAGGACAGATTCAGAAATTTTTTTAATAGTATTATTAATATAATACTCAGAAAGTTTTTTTTCTCTTGCTGAGAAAGTATTTAGATATAGTTCAACAGGATTTTACTTAGAAAAATATTGTTGAGTATTATTATTAATAAAATTTTATTGTTGTTATTTGGTATTTGAGTCTTGTGAAATAATTTATTTTCTTTTAAAATATCTTACTATGGCTTATTTATCTAAAATTGTAAAACTTGTTAAAAATTACTTTTCATTACTATTAATTAAAATATTAGAATTAAATAAAATATAATCTTACATAATAAATTATCAGGTTCAGTAACTAATAACATGACAATTTTTAATTCATTAATCATCTACAAACTACATAAAATTAAATATAAAAACCAAATAATAAAATAATATATCTACAAAATAAAAAAATAATTATAATTTCAATATATTATTTGATAAGCAATACTATTTTTTATTAACTATATTATAATTATGAACCCAAATTATCAAATAAATCAAAAAATATTTAAACATGAAGTATTTAAAAATTTAATTTAAATTAAAAATTATTTACAATTGAAACCTATATAAGTTATTTTGAAAATAAAAAATAAAAAATATCAAAAAAGGAAAGGGTTTAAATTTTTAAACAGAAAAAGTAGTTTAGATTTTCACTATTTTAATAAAATTTTAAATTATAAAAAAATTAATTTTTTTATAGTATTTAAATATTAATACATAAATTACTTTTTAATAAGTATTTTTATTTGTAGTCTTTGACGTTATTTTTTATAAAATTATAAAAAATAAATTTATTAAAATATTAAGGACCTTGCATCCTAGATAAATAGAATAAATATTAAAATATTTTAAAAAGTAAGTGATGTCATGTGTCCGACCATGCAAATAAGTAGTATTTTTTTTCCAACTAATATGAAATGTCAGCGTACCACAGGATGCCATCAGCAGTCTTTTCTGAGAAAAGAAGGAAGAAAAAGCTTTCTGGAGATGTGGAGCCCCTTATCTGTTGGGTGTCGGACCAATGGACGTGGGAAAACGAGAAAGAAGATATAAAAGAAGAGAAGGAAGGAAGGAAGAAAGAAAATCTTACGACCATAGTGGGCGTGCAATCACAGGGAAAGTTCTAGGTGGCAACACTTGTGGAAAAACGATGCCTCCCCCTCTCATTATTTCTTCTCCCCCCACAACCCCACGCTCGGTAACTCCATTTCCCGGGGCAACCAACTAGCTCAAGCTATAGGCTTCAGATATGGATCGACTCCTTCGAGAAAGTGTTTTAAGAGGGGACGTACCAAGCTTTCTCAAACTCATTCAAGAAGATGAAGATATCATTAAACAGACGGCACCAGGATCCCTCAAGACAATCTTACACTTGGCTGCTCGTTTCGGGCATGTGGAGTTGGCCTCAGAGATCACTAAGTTGAGCCCGGAGATGGTGGGGGCTGAGGATGAGAAATTGGAGACCCCATTGCATGAGGCTTGCAGGGAAGGGAGAGTGGAGATTGTGAGGCTCTTGGTGGGAACCGATCCTTGGGTTGTGTACAAGGTGAACCAGGAAGAAGAGAGCGCGCTCTTCGTGGCATGCGAGAGAGGGCAAGTTGATGTTGTTAAACTTCTGCTGAATTATCCCTCCAAGATGCTGATGTTGGAGGTGGATGCGTCGACTACTTCCCTTCACGTTGCAGCTTCAGCTGGCCATACAGGTAATTATTATTTTTTCTCTATTTGCAAGCTAAGCAATGATAGATTTTTGCATGAAATTAACTAATTAGCACCTTTGTTAAAATTGAGTACTATAATGTCTTTATTGATAACAAGGTAGAAAATCCTTGCTAAGGAGTTGCTTTTAATTATTTTGACTTATCTCACATTAAGAGGCTGATTTTCTTGAAAAATTCATGTGTTAATTAGTAGCAATCTTAACACTATACTTATATTATCGTTTTGGATAATCAAATTTTTTCCATTATCCAAAGCAGGGGAATATATATACACTTCCCTTTGTTTCTTCTGTATATTCTTTAATATACCAACTTCTTTTTCACGTTAATAAGTAGTTAACTTTTTTGTCAGCTTGCAAACCAAAAGTAAATACTCATGAAAAGGAAACACAAAAGAAATAAAATTTCATTAAAATCAATTGGGAAAACATGTTGCCGACCTATGTATACAAGAGGACCACAAGTACGAACACAAGAAAAAAAAACCCCAAAAAAAGGACCACAAGTCGAGAGGGCCATATTCATTAATTATTCCTATAAAATGACTTAGCTGGAGGCCAGAAGGAAAAGTTGATTTTCTGAGTGAAACAGCCAGTGGCTGGTGTGTGTATTTCTTTGATGTGAGAGTCCAAATGTGGCCAACGTTTCGACTTTTCACGTCGACACGGTGATTGGAGACTATGAGACAAACTCTAATTGATTATTTGTTATTGTCAATAGTGATCTTCGTATGTAATAATCATCTATCATATTGAAAAAGTCATACTATTAACAGCTTAAATTAAAAAGGGGTTCCTGTTTTTGTCCCTCTTATCACCGGTTGTCCTGACCAAATTCCACTATGAAAAAATTGTAGATGTGGCGAAGGAGATTCTAAAGGCACGTCAGGAATTTTCCTGGAAAAAAGACAAGCATGGCTGCACGCCCTTACACCTCTCTTGCAGCAAAGGGCATTTGGAGATAACCCGAGAGCTTCTAAGGTTGGACGCGGACCTCTCTTCCTTACAAGACAATGAGGGCCGAACCCCGCTTCACTGGGCTGCCGTTAAAGGCCGAGTGAATATCATTGATGAGATTCTATCCATAAGCATTGAGTCTGCTGAGATGATAACCAAACATGGAGAGACCGTTCTTCACCTAGCAGTGAAGAATAACCAATATGAAGCTGTTCGGTACCTTGTCGAGAATCTTAACATAACAAAACTGGTTAATCTGCCTGATAATGATGGCAACACTGTCTTGCATATAGCAACAGCTGGAAAACTGACTACGGTAAGACCTTTCACATCATAATTAATTAGCTCCCCATTTATTACTAACAAGTAATGTTGAGGGCATCTTTGCTTTGAAATCAGATGGTCATCTACCTTCTGAAGCTTGGTCTGGATGTAAATGCAATCAACCGAAAAGGATTCACTGCTCTGGACGTTGTTGAATCAGATGCAAGCAATTCTGGTGCTCTTGCAATAGTACCAGCATTACTGGAAGCAGGGGCTAAAAGATGTGACCAATTGCCTCCAGGTTCACCAGAAACTCAAAACATACAGGAAAGCAGCCCAAGAAATGTCCCGTCTGTGCGGCCAAAAGAGACACCGGAGACTCCTACACAACACCAACCCCGCCGCCGCCGCCACCGCCATCGCAGAGACAAGCAGCTGGAGCTCCAAAACGAAGGTTTGCGCAATGCGCGAAATACTATCACTGTTGTGGCAGTTTTAATAGCTACTGTCACATTTGCTGCAGGAATAAACCCTCCAGGGGGGTTTAACCAAATCACTGGAAAAAGCATTGTGGGAAGGCAACCTTCTTTTAAGGTCTTCATGGCTTGCAACATCGTGGCATTGTTCTTGTCTCTAGGCATAGTCATTTTCCTAGTTAGCATTATTCCATTTCGACGAAAATCCATGATGAAATTACTGGCTGTGACACATAAGGTCATGTGGGTGTCCACGTCATTCATGGCAGCAGCTTATATTGCTGCCACGTGGACCATAATGCCACGTGCGCAGGGTTCTATCTGGGTGTTGGTGGCAGTGGTTTCTATAGGGGGAGGGTGCACTATGGCTATATTTATGGGCTTGGCGGTGCTGCTGGCCAGGCATTTGCTTAGAAAATGGGAATGGAGAAAAAGACGGGCAAAGAACGGAAGTCCCAGTAGCAGCATTAGTCGTGTTGAAGAGATGCGGATAATGAAGAAAGGTAGCCACGAGTCTACTAGCAATTCAGATATCGATAGCTCTGATCAAGGGTTCCACCCTTACTAGACATTAGCTAATTTTTGCTTGACTAGATATATATGGAGCTAGTAATTTAGTTGTTGATAACTCTGATGTAGGGGATATCACCTGTATAATTAGGCTACTTTAGTTCAATATTTGTGTATATAATTATAAACCCTATTGTAAATTATTACCATTCATCAAGATTTTTAGTTTTGCTTTGCTTGCCACTGGTTCGATGATAATGATCTATGATGATATCCAGTTCATCCCTACCTTTTCCATTTTTGTATGGATGATGGATATTCATTTTGAAGTTTATTTGCATATTCAGGTGGGCATGAATATTTTCTGCCCCTTTGCTTTTTTCATGTGTTTTGTGGCTGAATTGTGTGGCCATTCAGGACCCAGGGGACTTCTTGTTTTTTTGTGGCTGATTGTTGTGACCCATTTGGTCTCTTTGTAACAGGGGATTAGCAGCTGAAGGGTTTTTCTATACCCTCTCTGCTATTTTCTGGCAACCCCCTTGCCAGCTCTTTCAATAAAATGTTCATGCCCTTCAAAAAAAAAAAAAAAGATTTTAGTTTCAGTTTTGATATTACTGAGACATGCATGTTCCCAAGATGACTTGTATAATATTGACTACAATCAGGTTCTCTAATTGTTTGGATCATCTACTTGAGCTGCAAATATCAGTTGGGGGGTGAAAATATATAGAAACAAGAACATGTTGTTCTGAGAGCATACGCTATATAGACAAGTGGTGGAATCCTTTCACAGATGATGACAAGAGTGGAGTTCTGTGGATTAGGTATGACCTTTCACAGAGTTGAAAGTAATTTTTTATTAACATAAGGGCACAAACAATTGAGAAAATACTATATTTTATATCCATAGAGGATTTCAAGAAATCTTACGGAACCTGCATGGGGAAGGATCCTAATTGCTTGATTGCTTCCCTTGTTCACATTCATTTTCTAGAACCCTTAATCCATTGGAACAAAAGGGATGTGAAGACACCGGCAACAAGCAACATATAATAATCTAGGATTGATTTTTATATCATGTAAAATTTGACATTTCTTGTTCTTGGACATCTTAATACTTTTCAAAGTTAATTTTATAAATATTGTCTCCTGAAACTTTATCATATTAAGAATATGCAAAGGATAATTCATGTAGACTACTGTCCTGGAAAATTTTTCTAAATTTCTTGGAATTGATGTAAATTAATAAGAAGTTTACAAACCTTTGTAAAGCAACAAATGTCTCATATAATTAATCTTTGCCAGCTATTCTCTGATCCCTGTCCGGAAAACCAATGAACTGTTTTGCGCAGTATTCGTAGCCAAAGCCCTCTTATCCTCTCCTCTTTTCCACTAATGTTTTTTTTTTTTTTTAAATTAACTGGTTTTATTAATAAGGCCTGGGTAAACATTCCAGCCAAGCATGGGACGATTTTTAGCCTATGAGTTTTGATGTCAAACCCACTTGCATAAGAACCTTTCTTTACAAAAAAGCTAGGGTTCTGTTACACAAAAAATCAGAGCAACAACCTGCTATACAGTCCCAAAAAAACCCCCTGATATACAGTCTCGTATTTACTCACATCCTAACCCCTCCCAAATTTACATTCAATCCCACTCATAAATGACAAGAAAGTTTGCACAGCAATAAACATCAATCAACATGTTCATAACAGAGTCATAAGGACAATCCTATTCAGACCCAAGCAAAAACAAAAGTGGGTCAGACATGCATAGCTTTGACGGAACCTTTTATCATAGCTCAAAAAATCAAACCTGTTTCCTTGTTCCAGAAATCAGAAACTTTGCTTCAGTTCCACAGTTCCACCCCAACCTCAACCGGCCTCAGTCAAAAATATTAATTGAATCCTCTTGTCTCTGAATCCCCTCTTTTGCCAGGCAATCTGCCACTTGGTTTTTCAGACTGAATTGCCTGAACCTTGGGAAGACTGTAATCTCAGACATGGATCTCTTTTCCATATGATTCATCTCTGATGAACTTGACTCGTTATATGAAGCGGAAGGAAAGCTTGAACTTGGATTATTCTCATCGGTTATGCTGAACTCGGACTCGAACATTCTCTTCCTCTCTAAATCCTCAACCTTTTCAATCAGTTTACTCGTTGATAAACCAGTAGGAAACCTTCTACTATTTGATTCCAATGAAGAGAATCTTTTGCTGGATATGACACTGAGCATCTCGGATTTCAAGGACAACAAGTCTAAGGGGCTGACATCACTCCATCGATTCTTTATTACAACATCAGAAACAATTATCTTATGCTTGAACTTATGCAAGAGTTTTGGATCATCTCCGCTACTACCTTCACCTTCTTGAATCCGTAGTTCTTGTTTCTTACCCCTGTCAATTCTGCGGAGGCTGCTTCCTATGTTAAACCTTGATGATGACCCTTGAACTTGATCGTCCTGCTCCCTTTCCACAAAGAGCTCAACGTTTCGATCATCAGTTAGATTTGAAGGGTTCTGAGATAATCTCAAGCTGTTTGAATGTGTGAAACTCTTTGCATCTCTGGAATCAAACTTATACCTGCAAAGAGGGCAGGTTGAGTGTCTTTCGAGCCACTGGTCTATGCAGTTCATATGAAATGCATGCTCGCACTTTGGCAAAAGTCGAAGAATATCTGAATCCTCAAATTTCGATATGCAAACTGCACACTCTAGGCCTTCTTTTGACCCCTTAAGTGCAGAGAACTGGAAGGAGGGAATTGATTCAATTATTCTTCTATCGATTCCAGAAAATATGGAACTTGACTGAAAAAGGCGATGAAAGTTTTGAGGATGTGTAGTATGGTCAAAATTATCAACCAGGTTTGCATGACAGAATTTGAGGCAGACAAGGACTACAAATGTTAAAGACAACATTCCTAAGGAGATTCCAACGACTAAAGAGAGGCTTATGCGGAAAGGATGAAGGATACCCGAGGAAGGCTCTGCTTCTTCTTGGGCTCTGACATGGAAGAATAGGCAAGAAACTAGGATGAGCACAGTTGGTTGATTCATGGGGCGATAAGCAAATTTGATCCTGCCAAAATTCGCCTATTGAACTCTTGTATGTTTAGGCTGTTCTTCTTTTGTGGCCAATGGGTCCCCAAAATGGGGAGCTCTTTTGCTTTTGTGGGTTTGTGCCGCCTATAACCGTCCTGCTATCACCCTTTTCAGGTGGCTAATGGCACAGTTTATCAAAATAGGTCTCTTTTCATAACAGGAAGGTTGACCCCTGAATACTATATTTTGAAGCCAGATTTTGTCACGCCTATGCTTATCTCAACATCCAGATTGCATATTCTGATTTGATGATCCATATTCTATTGAAACAAAATCCTCTTATCCAGATGCTTAGCTGTGTAAACCATATTTTATACTGGTTTCTTCTGTAAATTTAAGCCTTGTTACCTGGAAAAATCCTTCCTGCATAATTTATTGTTTGATGACAAAGATGGAAATTCCAGGCATATTGACCATATATACTTGTGAATTGTTGTGCAATATCTCTTTCCAGGAAATTTCCTCCTGCTGAATATCAATTTCTCAAAAATGTCTATAATTGGTCCTTCCATTGCTGGTTCAACGTCATATTGCGGCGGTTACTTATCACAGGTTCTAATCTCTGCAGTCATAGATCAGTGCCATGAAAGAACCTTGCTGCAAATTTGACTAGAACGAATACGCCAACTTCATTTTGACATAATCTAGAGTAAAGTCAAATTCATGTTATGTGTAGATTGTCATACCAAATTGATTAACTGTTCACATATATCATAATTAATGTGTATAAAGATTTATATATAGTTAGTCATTGCAATTTTAACAATGCCATATGCATCTGATGTTACTTAATTTGCAGTCTCCAGTAAATCTTTCTAGGAATCTTCCATTCCAAGTGACTAGGTTCAGTGGAGACAATGATTTCATGTAATTAACAGATTCGGTAAGAACCAGCTGATGGTCCAGAAGCATCTACTTTCTCTTTTATGTTTCATGAAGAATTTTTTATTCTCAGTCAAATAAAAATTGTATTAATATCACTGAAACCACGGTGTAGAGAATGACCCATATATGAGGATCAAAGTTAAGATGTGCAATCCAGGTACAAGCCTAGTGGTACTCAGTACCATTAAATAAAAGATTCGCCTATTGGTGCTTAGTACTGTAAAACAACGCAAAAATCACAAGTAAATCAAAATATTAACATGAAACAAAAGGCAGCAGCTCATTCCAACAAAAGGGTAAGCAAAAGTTACCACCATGTTGAGAATATTATGTTCCTATCAACTCCGAATTTAACTAGAGAATCTGCAAAAGAGTTATCTTCTTGTAGATGCCAAGTGAAAGTACGAGTGCATCAATCTCGTTAAATATATACCACTTGTCCCAAGGCCTAGTATCATGAAGAATTCTAGTGCACTTGAAAGAATTCTGAGTCAGGAAAGCAGTGCAATCATTCATTACAAAATCTAAAAAGGCAGTGGTAATCCATATATATTCTTTATGTTGAAAAGCAAAGAAAATTAATATGAATAGTTTCTCATAATATTATAGTAGTAATTACTAGTATATGATTCAATCTTCACATTCAAAGTGATGGTAAGTAATTACTACAATTTACAAATCTGCAAGAACAGGCTAAACGATTCCTGGATTTATACATGCTTTTTTGCCCCATCTGTGCCCCATTAGACCCCCTGTGGCCTGACAGCAGAAGCTAAAGGCCCTGCACTCAATTCATATTCTCAATCAATCCAGATGCTACGTATTAGCAGACATTTGTGCAATTGCCAATTTGTAAGTAGGAACAGGATATACTTTCTGATATTTTGGGATTCAAAGAGGGAACTATCCTCATGGTTTCATTTGGTAGTTGCATTGGCGCAAAAGCTCCATGGAAACCGTATGGTACTCTGAACGGTAGTGTGATTTTGGCTACGGGCTCACTGGAGAAGTTCTTTGCTTCAATTACAAGAACCTGCACCGCAATGAAAAAAGATAACCTCTCTGTTCGATACAAACACTTCTCCAATGGATATAGTTAGCAGGCTATAAATCAACTTACTTGAGATATATTAGTATCTTCATTGTGAGCAAAAGTGATAACCCAACCATCATCTTCTTCAGCACCCCCTTCTTTAGGAACAAAGGCAGCACCAGTGCCAAAGGTGTTCTTCCCAAACATATGATATTCTACCTTTATCAACCCTTTTTCTTGATTTTCTCCCTAGTTTCAATATAGAAATTGGAATATTAGTTGCCCAATTAATAAATAATGAAAAAGAGGACAAAAAGAATTTTTGAGGAAACTAAATACCAGGGAAAATCCAGTGTTCTGCTCTTCAAAGTACAGTTTGGCAAGGCCTCCATATTTTGCCATGCCTGAAATATATATCAGATCAAAGGGTATAGTATAAATGAGAGTACTAATGCAAATTTCAATTTCAGGGGCCTGTTTCTAGTGACTACCTGAGGCAGAACTTGCAATACAATCACGAACTTGGCAATATCCATATTTGTTTTTAACACCTGTGAAATCTCCATTAATCAAAGGAAAATCCATGGGAAATTCAGTCCCTGCCAGATTCCTTTCCTTTATATCTCCGGTTCGCATGTTCATTCGCCACTCATAAGGACGAGGAAATACTAGTTGTTCTTCTGGCACGGCATCAGCACTTCCTTCAGCAGTGGATTTTACAGACCTGAATTTTTCCGAAAACCAATCGAATTTGTTCTTTCCCTGATCAGGCCCTGGTATTAGTGAGTCAAGAGCTCTACAGCCCCAAATCACAACCTGTTCGAAGCACAGTGTCACAGTCAGTATTTTCTAGGTGTTAGATCAGTTATAAGATCATTTTCCATAGTTAAAATATGCTATAATTCCAGCCATAAGTTACCTCATCACCATTTTCGAAACAATTGAAGAGATGAAATGTGCAATTCGGTTTCACCTTAAACCACTGAATTGAATCTTCATCACCATAGCGAGGCATTATGCCAATCCTTGCATCTCCTTCTTTTTCGTATTTTACTAATCTACATGTCAAGATTGGCAAAAATGTCAAAAGAAAAACATTTTTACAGCAGGAGGAGGAGGAAATTCCTGCAACAAATATGTATAGACTCACTGGCCACCGCAAACAAGTCTGTTTAAGTCTATAGATAGAGGGTGGTCCATAAACACATTGTACCTGCAAACCAGAAATCCATGTCAATTTTATGAAGTAATATTCAGTAATTTTAAACTATGATGAAGACCATATACCACTAAGTTTACCTTTCTGTAACTCCAATTTCATGGCATAGGCTGCACCTATTGAGTTTCAGATCCGCTCTGTGGAGCAATTTCTTTCCATCAGCTGAAAAGAAATTAAAGCACATGTATTAGAAGGTCGCCCAGGCCTTAAAGGATAATTCAATCTTATTCTAAATGCTCTGGGAAAAGAAGAATTTACCAGAAATTACTCCCACTTCAACAAAAGGCTTAGTTGCATTTATTCCCATGATTACTAGCTCCCCTGTGCCTGGAGCTTTCTGTTACATAAGAAATGATCTTAGCAAAAAAATCATAGAATCCACTGTAAAGTCGAAACCCAAAAATATTTTCTGTAGGGAAAGTGAAGAAACCTTTGGATGAGAGGAAAATGGCCTGTTCCAAGCTCCATTGACATCCCAGTCATGCAAGGTTTCTAGTGTAACGATGTTGATCTCTTGAGGTTCGTGATTTTCTGCAATGGAGTAGAACTCCCCGGCATGCTCAAAGACATTGGTATTGCTGATTTGTTTGTTTATTTTACCAAATCTCAACTGAGAAAATGTAAATAAATCAAACACTTATACACCAAATCTTGAGAAATAGTAACTTATCCAAAAAAAGAAAAAATCTAGCTCAGTTAGGAAAGAAGGCATTTTCAAATTAAAATAGACCAAGGTTTCTTGAGTAATCCAAAAGATCCCCACTACTATTGGAAGGTGGGCTTATTTTAATTTAGGATGAGGCTGACTGATATGAAAGAAGAAAGTTCGGATAAGCCAAGCCCACCATATTAAGCAAATAAGCAGACAAAACAGCCGGCGAATCCCCTTCTATGGCAGGAAGAAACAACGGCTTGTTCCGTTGTTTTTCCAGCTTGAATGTTTCTGTTTCAACGGGTCTGTTGTTATAAACAACAGCCCAGCTCCCATCAAGGCCTTTGCTAAAATACAAAGCATGCAGCATTCCTTCTCCTTCTACCCAAATGTGATTCGACCTCCCGAACATTGATATCGTTGATGTTAACGCTCCGAAAATGGGGTTTGGTCCTGCAATAATTACAAAAACCTGTTAGCCATAATTAACAACAAATTACTGGATAATCCACTTGTCCACATCATGGCATTTAACCTTTTGGAATGTAATGAGAAGCATCGACTCTGAAGAACAAAATAGCATTCCACCAGTTCAGAACACATTGGCAAATGGCTAGTTCATAGGCAAATTGCTCGCCGCGGAGGGCAAGTCTCAAAAGTGCCGGCACAAAAGTTTAAGTTGGTCATATACATATAAATTCCGGTCAATGGACTGTATCTATTAACTTGTCTTTGCAATCGTACTAGTTGTCTACAAAATACAGAAACTGTCACCAAAAGAGAGCTGCAGGCATTGCATATCAGACCAACTTAGCCTTGGGTCAATGTTTTTAGTTTGTCTCCTGTGAGAAATCTCCCTGGAGATACAAGGCCACATAAAACATAGCTGGTTCTTCGAGATTTCGTCCTAACCAATGCCTTCGCTTGCATTAGGCTTAGAATTCGTAATAAATTAAAGATACTTAAACTTGTTTTATTTGAATTCAGACAATAGAGTAATAATAAAGTGATTATATCAATAACAAACCGTTTCTTATGTAGACACCCTCCGGAAAAACATCTGGAATTTCCCCTTGGATGTTGGTGACTCGAACGGCTTCTTTCAACTCATCAACTGGAGCAAAATTACTCTGTAAAGCACCCGGAAATGTTACTTTGTTAATGATACAATACATTCATAGACAAGGTTACATGGTACCTGAGATGGTAGCAATGGCTGATCAACAAACTCGAACACAGAATCAACAAATGCATCCAGTAACTTGACAGAAGTGTTCTTGACGGCTTTGGAGACATCTACCTCTACCCGCAAGGGAAGTTGCTGTATCTGTCTTAATAATGGCTGTCGAAAAGATGCAGATCATTATCAACTGCTTGTCATATTTGATGATCTTCGAAGAATGGTCATGAAGATTAGTATAGGAAAAACAATAACCAGCAAGCAAGAAATTTACCAGCATGCAAACTAATGATCACTTCCTGGAAACAAACTCTATGAACTATGAAGCATAAACAGCTTGCTTTCAACTAGGAGAGAAACTGACCTTAAAAGCAGAGGAGAGCGAGGCCTTGAAGTGATCAAAGTTCCGTGAGAAGGAAGGCCTCTGAACAGAGCAATGCAATGGAACCGCCAAACGAGAAGATGCCATCCTATCTCTTCTCTCTCCCAATTATCTTAAATTTTAGTCAGTCGGTTTGTTCATATTTATAAGATGTTTCCACATCCAATTGCAAGGAAATCAGAAACGTTTTAATTGATTTATTTATTTATTTTTGGGTGCAATATATATGTCCACGTGTTACTGTTTGAGGCTATACGTAATATGCCTGTGTCCTGCGGATTAATTTACTTGTCAAGATAACAGCCAGCTTATCACACCCTTGAAAGCTCAGTTAGTAATTAATTACACAAATTACAGAATTATTTTTAGTTCATTTTTATTTGCATTGCACTTTTAATTTTATTAGTATTATTTTTTTAAGAATAATGGATTAAAAAACATTTCTTCTACTCCTATATACGAGAATATTAATAGCTTTATTATATAAAATGTTTTTTTAATATATGAAAAAGGAAAAAATTGCAAATTATGAAGAATTAATTAATAATATGATAATTTAGATGTCCCAAAATAGAAATTAAAGCAATTAATTTGGAAAGAAAAACTTTGACATCATATCTAAAAAAACCCTCTAAACTATTTAGAAAATTTTAAATAAATTTTTATACTTTTATTACGTTCAATCAAACTCTTATACTTTTATTTTGAAATAAATAAATGCTTATATTTTTATTTTTAAGTCAAATAAATTTTTATAATTAATGATTGACTTATTCAAAATGTCATTTTTTATTTTATGTTATGTGGTACTGACGTGACATATTAATATATCATAATTTATGATAATTTGGCATACTAATTGTTGTTGAATTTTCTCACGCAAGTGCATGTATCGTTAATAAGTAATATAGTAATTAAGTAGAGTATTGTTCTCACAGAAAATTGTTTAATTCCTACTGTTAACTATTAAAATTATAACACCCTAATTTTATCCAAACAATTAAAATAGAAAAGAAAAATTAAAACTAAAAAACTAAAATCAAATAGTAAATAAAACTCACTTAACTACCAGACTTAAAATTATAATATCCCTCAATACTTCATCTGATTATTATCTCTCTCTCTTAACTTAGTTTAATGGATTAAATTGTTAACCTAGAGTCCTAAATTATTTACAAGTCTCTGTCGAGTTTCTTATAAAAATATATCTCCCAATTAATTTACTATACGTCTATGCAAATTAAATTGAAGAAAGATTCATTAAGTTTGTGCTCTAATCCTGGCTACGTAAGGCTTATAAGTATATGTCTACCCTATATGCAAATCAAACCACCTAATCAACTAAGTATATTCGATCATATGCTATTTTATTCAAGGTCTACCTAAATCTCTTTCGTCAAGGTTTGACCTAGGTTTCCAATTCAATCTAATTGGTATTCAGGCAATTAGAAGCATTAAGAACAGAATAAAATAAACAACTTAAATCCATCAAACATAAGCAAAAGAGATATAAATAATTCAGACTACATATTGAGTTCAATCATAATCTTAAATAAACAATTTAGTTCTCCATCAAGTTACACATTATCATTGAATAAAATCTACACAATAAAAACAAACTAAGAAAATAAAGAATAATAAAAAAGAATAAACTCAAGAATTATAATCTTGATCTTCCAAGTCTTCTTGAATCTTTCAAAATCTTCTCAGCTTCAATGACTTTGTGGCTTGACTCTCAGCTTTCAATCTGGTGTTTTCTTCCTCTTTCTTAAGTCCTCCAAAAGGTTGTTTTTATAGGTTTTGAAGTTAGGCCAAGTTGGATGAAGAAAGAAGTCAATTTCAGCTGGGATGTTCTCATCAAACTATGTAAGTCATAGCTTTGCCAAATTAATTAACAGAAATTACAATTGTTCTAGGACTACTGTAGTATGTCAATTTTGACAAGATTTTTGACCATTCTACAGACTGAACTAGGTAAAGTGATCAACATAAAAGTTGTATATCTTTCTCTTAGCTTTCTAATGGTCTAAGAATCGCTTCATTTGGAGCTTTGTAGAGAAAGCTATGTCTAAAATATCGAAATATGTACATTAGAAGTCTACACCTCAAAATTGCTCTCTTTTTTCTATTAAAATCCTTCTTTCAAATACCTACAAAAGTACAAGTAAATCAATAACAACCTATCTTAATCATATTAACACCAAATTAAGCATAAACTTAATCAAAATTAGATTGACTCATCTAAAATAACTAATTTAAAATAATTAAATAAAATTTACTAATTTCTACGCATTACTATGAAAACTAAGCTAAATTATTATCAAAATTAAGCTCAAATAACTCTATATCATAGAGTTATCGCACCCCCAAACTTAAGATTTTGCTAATCATCAAGCAAAATATAGAAAGAATCTAACTTATGAAAATCAAATTCAGTTAAAGAAAACTAAAATAAATATAGTTATCACTACTACTTATTATTATTATTACTACTAACAGAGATAAAATGCATCAACTCAATGATTCTTTATAATTTCCTCAAAAGTATGTTTATAAATCATTAATTTAAGGAAAAAGAAAAGTCTCATTCAAATTCATGTTTCAATTCTAATGCAAGCACATTCTCGAATGGAGTTCCATGTGTGTGTGAAATCTATTACCAAGAATATTATGACATCCGGATGAGTTTATGTCACCACAAATTTCAAATTAGTACTAGATTTTCATAGGTTTGCTTTTTATCTCTCTCCACTAATGTAGACTAATACAAAGCTAGGGATCAATAAGACTTTATAAAACTTGTAATATATGGCTAGGGTCAAGGTATGATAAAGGATATTAATGTGGCTCAAATCACCCTAGGCACAAAATTATTCTAGGACCTATATATAGAGAGCTCTATTTTTTTTCTCCTAGTACACTTTTTCTTCCACATTTGAACTTTTTCTTTCATCCAACACTTTTTTTTTTTCCACAAATTTACACCCACAAACTTATTTTCTTTGTATTGTAGGTAGTGGGGTTATTTTTCATATTTTGAACTTCTTTTTCTTTTTTTTTTCACATCAACATCACATTTCCACCTTTTTCAACATTTAACTCAATTTATATTCCTAAAACAATATACATGCTTAGGAGTGAGGGTTGCAAAATTGAAAAATTAATTTTAAGGCTAAGCTCAATTATTATGTAGTTAAATAAAAAAAAATTAGGCTCAAAAGGGGTATACTAGGGATATAAATTTAACAAGGTTGGTATTTTAGGCTCAAATGGTCCAAAGATGACCTAAATCATCTCCCTAACTAAGTATTGCCTAAGATTTTACCTCGGGAGAAAATCAAGTAAATTCTATAATTCATAGTATAATCTAAAATTCATATTAGTATAAACCTTCTCTAAATATTCATAATAATTCAAAGTAAAAGATATAGTGCTTAAAATTGTGAAAATCATATCCTAACAATGATACTTAACAAAAGACTTTAGCATGGATCCAAACAAAAACCTTATTCATCAAAGGTTAAAAATTCAAGATAACTAGTTATCATCATTGGATAAAAAAAAATCATTGAAAAAATTGACACAACTTTACTCTAGATTCCTAAAATTCAAATAAAAAATAAATTCATTTACCAACTAATCCTAAATTATTTATAAATCATGCAAATAAACTTAAATTTAAAACTTCCACAGAATATTTACCACCAGAAAAATAACTTCATCCCCCCAAACTTAAATTAGACATTACCCTCAATGTTATAAAAAAAAACTCCCCTGATGATTAAATGAATTTTTGAGAAGCTCTAATCCTCCTCCTTATTGTTATCATCTTCATTCTCACTTTTTAAGAGGAGTTTTTTTTTACTAAAAAAATAAATAATTAATTAATGTAAAGAAATAAAATAAATAATAAATAAAAATATCTGAAAAGAAAATAAATAAATAAAAAGTTTTTGTTGGGTAATGAGTAAATGGATAAATGGGTTAGTGGGTAAGTGGGTAGTCCAAATAAATAAATAAAAAAAAGATTTGGGTTGGGTTAGTGGGCTGTCCAATGTTGGCAGGCCAATTGAGGGTAGTGGGTAGGGGGCTAGTACAAATGTGAGGGGAATTAGGCTGCCCAATTAAGGGTGGTGGTAATTGGCAGCCCACTTCAGGGGGAGGATGGCCTACCCCATAAAAGGCCTCTTTTTTTTTTATTTGAGTGAGCAGCGGCTCCTAGCCTAGTGAGCTGCGGCTCACGTTGTTGGAAGCCCACTAAGTTGTAGCTTCCCATAGTGGAAGCTGCAGCTTGCCACTTTTTTTTTTTGAAATTTTTTAAAATTTTTTTTTAAAATTAAAAAAAAATTATGAACTTGCACAAAATAAAAAAAAGTGTTAATAAATTAATAATTAAATAAATAAAGATAAAAAATAAAAGAAAGTAAGTTAGAGTGCTTGGGTTGCCTCCCAAGAAGCACTTCTTTATGGTCACTAGCTTGATTTTGGTTGAGATTTGAATTTGCATAGAAAAAGCTTGAGGTATGAAAGTAGCCCCCTCCTAAGATGAGGTTGCAATGCTTTTAACTCAAGATTTGGTGCTTGCTCAACTCAAGATGGTGGAATAGGTTGATTTTTACCCGACTTCTCAAATTGAGTTCTGTTTGGATAATGCTCTTTTAGTGTAGCCTTCAAAACATGTGTAACATTTGTGAGTTCTTCATTCTGGTCCTTTATTGTTGCATCGTGAACCAAACAAGCTTCAAGGAATTTCTTTAGATTTTTTATATCAACAGCTTCTTTAGGTAACTTATCAATTGTATCTAGAAAAATAATGGGAGGCACATATGACTTAACTTGTGGTGATATAGATATTTTCTCTTCTTACTTAATTTCTTCATCTTGAATTTAATTGGTGGAAGTATTTCCTTGATCTACTTTATCTCCATCATCTTGAAGTCTATTATTGATGGCATTAGCTAATTGACCCACTTGTGTCTCAAGATTTCGGATTGATTCTGCCTGACTTTGAAAAATGGCATCAATCCTTGTCATGAATTGCATGAACATATCCTTTATTGAAGGCTTTTTCTCTATCATAAGAGCTCTAACTTGTGACTGAAAATCATTATGGAAAATAGGCTGTGAAGAATATGTAGGACCATAATCATTACTCCATGAAAAATTTTCATGATTCTATCCTGAATTGTAATTGTTGGAGTATGACTTATTTTGTTGCCCATCGAAGCTTTCATAAAATTGCATTGATTCGTAATAGGTTGGATAACAATCACTTGAATGCCTATCTCCACAAAACTCGCATGTAACAAAAGGACTTTGAAAAGCATTATCACCCCAAGCGTTAATTTTCTAAGACAAAGCATCTACTTGGTTAGCTAAAACACTGATTGTATCCAATGCATAATCACTAGCAACTCTCCTAAGCACAAATTGTTCAGATGGCCACAGATAGTTCATCACTTCAATTAAAAGTATCTGAAAATAAAAAGAAAAGTTTGAAGTAAGATTATGAATGCTTGGTATTAATATTAACAAGAAATAATTAAAAATCAATTTCCCGACAACAGAACCAAAAACTTGTTGTTGAATTTTCTCACGCAAGTGCAAGTATTGTTAACAAGTAATATAGTAATGAAGTAGAGTATCATTCCCACGAAAAATTGTTTAATTCCTATTGTTAACTAATGAAATTATAACACCCTAATTTTATCCAAACAATTAAAATAGAAAAGAAAAATCAAAACTAAAAGACTAAAATCAAATAGTAAATAAAACTCACTTAACTACCATACTTAAGATTATAATATCCCTCAATACTTCATCTGATTATTGTCTCTCTCTCTTAACTTAGTTTAATGGATTAAATTGCTAACCTAGAGTCCTAAATTATATACAAATCTCTGTCGTGTTTCTTATAAAAATACCTCTCCCAATTAATTTACTATATATCTATGCAAATTAAATTGAAGAAAGATTCATTAAGTTTGTACTATAATCTTGGCTATGTAAGGCTTACAAGTGTATGTCTACCCTATATGCAAATCAAACCACCTAATCAACTAAGTGTATTCGATCATACGCTATTTTATTCAAGGTCTACCTAAATCTATTTCGTCAAGGTTTAACCTAGGTTTCCAATTCAATCTAATTGGTTATCAGGCAATTATAAGCATTAAGAACATTAAGAACAGAATAAAATAAACAACTTAAATCTGTCAAACATAAGTAAAAGAGAGATAAATAATTCAGATTACATATTGAGTTCAATCATAATCTTAGATAAACAATTTAGTTCTCCATCAAGTCACACATTATCATTGAATAAAATCTAAACAATAAAAACAAACTAAGAAAATAAAGAATAATAAAAAAGAATAAACTCAAGAATTATAATCTTAATTTTCCAAGTCTTCTTGAATCCTTCAAAATCTTCTCAGCTTCAATGACTTTGTGGCTTGACTCTTAGCTTTCAATCTGGTGTTTTCTTTCTCTTTCTTAAATCCTCCGAAAGGTTGTTTTTACAAGCTTTGAAGTTAGACCAAGTTGGGTGAAGAAAGAAGTCAATTTTAGAATGGATGTCCTCATCAAATTATGTAAGTCGTAGCTTTGTCAAATTAATTAACAGAAATCGTAATTGCTCTAGGATTGTTGCAGTATGTCAACTTTAACAAGATTTTTGACCATTCTACTGACCGAACTGGGTAAAGTGATCAACATAAAAGTTGTAGATATTTCTCTTAGCTTTCTAATGGTTCAATAATCGCTTCATTTGGAGCTCTATAGATAAAGTTTTAGCCAAAGTACCAAAACATATACATTGGAAGTCTGCATCTCGAAATTGCTCTCCTTCTTCCATTAAAATTCTTCTTTCAAACACCTACAAAAGCATAAGTAAATCAATAATAACCTATCTTAATCATATTAACACTAAATTAAGAATAAAATTAACCAAAATTAGATTGACTCATATAAAATAACTAATTTAAAATAATTAAATAAAATCTACTAATTTCTACGCATTACTACGAAAACTAAGCTAAATTATTATCAAAATTAAACTCAAATAACTCTATATCATAGAGTTATCACTAATATATTATAAGTTGATGATGATGTGTCATGTTAGTTTGCTATGATAATATATATCATGTGATTTTTTTACCTTTCACATTAACGTCATGTCAGTGCCATATGGATATAAAATAAAATATAGTATTTTAATTAATGATAATTATTAATTACTAATCATAAAAGTTATTTAACTCAATAAGAATTTATTTAAAATTTTTAAATATTTTAAAAATTTATTTAAACATTATGTCAAAATCATTAAAAAAAAAAACAAATGAGAGAAGAGGATGAAGACAATTGTATTCGAATAGGCATCTTTTTGTTGTGAAATGTCTTTTCAAGCAATTTGGAATATGCCTTTTGTTGCTTGCTATTGAATCAAGGCAAGTACTTGAGTTGATTGAAAAGGAAATTTCAACCATTAATTGGAAAACAAAGAAGGCAGCAATCAATACGTTTTGATTATGATGAAAGTAGGAATGGTTTAACAATCCAAAAGTGACAAGTCCCCATCAAAGCATGACATATAACTACATGATTTTCCATTCTTCAAATCCCATAGGATGTGAAGTAAGTATGTGATTAACTAAGCTTACAAGCTATTGTGCCCCACCCCACAAGTCAGCAGCTCAACACTGCAGTTTGCGTGGCTATAACATTCCGAGTCAGTTTAATTGCATTACATTATTTCAATCTTACAACTGTTAGATCAATCAATGGAATCAGGTGTGGGAACCATCCTAGTGAGATTTTCATGCAATTGCATTGGGATATAAGCTCCATGGAAACCATACGGAACTCTGCATGGCAATGTAATTTTGGCAACAGGCTCACCAGAGAAGTTCCTTGTGTCAATTATGTAAACCTGTATGATCAGAGGGAAATAAATACTAAACTCCATTGAAATAAGATATAAATGGTTAACAGGTTTTCCCAGATTGACTTACTTGAGATATGTTTGTATCTTCATTGTGAACAAATGTGATGATCCAGCCATCGTCTTCTTCAACACCTCCTTCTTTAGGGACAAAGGCGGCTCCGGTGCAGAAAGTGTTTTCCTTGAACATATGGTATTCCCCCTTTGTTAGCCCTTCTACTTGCCTCTGTCTCTGATTTCAAAATCCAAGTCAGAAGAATCCATGCAACGAGAATTATGCATGAAAGAATTCAGGAAAAATAAGAAGATTTATTTTACCGAAGAAATCCCTGTATTTGGCTCTTCAAATGACAGCTTGACAAGGCCTCCGTACTTTGCCATGCCTAAATTTAATTATAAAATTCGAGGATCATAACATATCTTGAACCGAATGGTAGCTACATCTTACCTACAAATTATGAAGGCTTCAAGTACCTGAACTAGAACTTGCAATACAATCTCGCACTTGGGCATAGCCGTATTTGTTTTTCAAACCTGTATAAGCTCCATTGATCACAGGAAAATCCATGGAGAACTGAGTCCCTGCCAGATTTCTCTCCTTTACATGTCCAGTTCGCATGTTCAGCCGCCACTCATAAGGACGAGGAAATACTAATTGATCTTCTGACATTGCATCAAGACTTCCTTCAGTTGATTCTATAGGCCTGAATTTTCTGGAAAACCACTCGAATTTGTTCATACCCTGATCAGGTCCTGGAATGACTGATTCGAGGGCTCTACACCCTCGAATCACAACCTGTGTTACAAAATATCCAATCAGTTACATAAGTTCATCTTCCATGTCTAAGACAGAATCGAATTTTGAATTTACCTCATCACCATCCTCAAAAGAATTGATGAAATGAAATGTGCAATTTGGTTTCACTTCAAACCACTGGATTGAATCTGCATCCCCATACCGGTGCATTACACCCATCCTAGCATATCCTTCCTTGTCATATTTTATTAATCTACATGGTACCATTGTTACACAGAACGGGAACACTTTTGTGAGTTGAGTGATGAAAATAAAAAGTTGGAGTCAAAAAGAATACGAACTCACGAGCCACCAAGAAGAAGTCTGCCTAAATCTACAGTTAGTGCGTAGTCCAAGAATACATTGTACCTGCAAATGAAAATTCTATGAAAATAAAAAAATTCCATGACAATTGTCTGAATATTAATGCAGCTGGATTTTGAAGCTAATACAAATATGTCTGATCATTATACCAAGTTTACCTCTGGGTGACTAAAATTTCATGGCTAAGGGGGCACCTATTTAGTTTGAGATCCACTCGGTGAACCAGTTCCTTTCCATCAGCTGAAAAAGAATATAACTGAGATACTAACATGTTGCCACACCTGTGGAAGTGTATGTTTAAATCTTGTTCTAAATGCTCTTGGAATGAATATCATACCAGAAATTACTCCTAGTTCAGCATAAGGTTTAGTTGCACTAATCCCAAAGGTAACTAGCTCCCCTGTCCCTGGAGCTTTCTGTTACATAAGAAGTGATAAGCTTAAGCAAAAATCATATCATCTGGTACTATAAACTATAAACCTGCTAAGTGAATCTATACAAAAGCTTTTAATGTAAGGATGCGATGAACAACCTTAGGATGCGAGGTAAATGGAAGGTTCCAAGCTCCATTAACATCCCACATATCTAAAGCTTTAAGCGTTAAGATGTCAATCTCTTGAGGCAAGTGATTTTCTGCAATTGTGTAAAGCTTCCCCGAATGCTCTATAACGTTAGTGTTGCTTAGGTATTTGTTAACTTGGCCAAATCTCAGCTGGGGAATAGCAAAGAAATCAAACAATGGGTTACCTAATAAGGCTTCAATTAACCAGTACTACTTTACAAGATGAACATATCTGCAGATAATTATTTTTATCCAACCCCCTGCTCAGTGCCGCTGGGAGAAATCTCATAGTTATGGTCTACTCAGAACTGAACCAAAACTTACAGATCCTTCTGGTCCCCTTTCTGAGTCTAAAATTTCCATATCTTAAATTAGAATCAGGCTGCTTGGTTTGAGAGAACATTGTATTGTTTAAGTAAACCCACCATATTAAGTAGATAAGCACACACAATAGCTGGTGAATCCCCTTCCGCAGCGGGAAGAAAAGACGGTTTGTTTCGTTGTTTTTCCAGCTTGAATGTCTCAGTTTCAACATGTCTGTTGTTATAACAGACAGTCCAGTTCCCTTCAACGCCTTTGCCTAAATACAAAGCATGAACCATTCCTTCTCCTTCTACCCACATGTGACTTGACCTCCCAAATACAGATTTTGTTGATTTTAATCCACCAAAAAGCGGGTTTGGCCCTGAAATTAAATAATGATAATGATGTAAGGAAACTTTGAGAGAAGACAAATATTTGATGAATTATAACAGAGCAAACGATGACAGATGATGCTCTGATATGGAGTAAAAAAAACTGATAAAACAGAGAAGGATTAGCTGAAGGTTCTGCTCTGCTTTCATTCAACTATAAGCAAAATATTTATACAAATTATATAAGCTTAACAGCTGTTAACACAAAAGACAAGTGTTAAGCTGCATCTAAAACTAAGCATGCAAGATGACACATCATAGACACCAGTGCAAAACACTCAACAACCAGTACAACGAAGCAAAGCCATAACAGACAAAATGATAAAGTCAATGCATGCTTCAGCTCTAACAAATGAAAATAACTTGTCGACATTATCAGCTATATATTTATACGTTAACGTGGAAGGATTATCGACCACAGGGCATTAGAATAATTCTAAAGCCTTGATCATGCTATGTAAGTTTTTGGTTGTTATAAGAAACATCAACCATCAAGGACAAAAATATAGGAGATTCCTCCAAGATATGGTCATATCATATATATTGCAACATCACATTCATCATAAAAACAATGAGGTCAATATCAAACCAATTCTTAAGTAGACACCCTCGGGAAAACCATCCGGAATTTCACCATCGATGCTTGTGACAAGAACAGCTTCTTTCAGTTCATCTATTGGTGCAAAATTACTCTGTTCAATCCACAGTAACAAGAATGTAAGACCTGATCAGTACGCTATGTGCATGATGCAAGGCGCAATATAAGTTTAAGTGCATGATCTTGAAGGCCTATGGTACGTACCTGAGATGGGAGCAATGGCTGATCAATAAACTCGAATACAGAATCAACAAACGCATCCACTAACTTGACAGAAGTTTTCTTAATGGCTTTCAAGACGTTGATTCGCAAGGGAAGCTGATATGAAAGTAAAAGAAAATGATAAAACAGTGGTTTTGACTGTCTTGCAGAGAGAAAAAAGAAAAAACAGAGCAGCGGATGGAGAGGAATATGCTTCATTAGTCAGCAAACTCATGATATATACAAGCATTATATGGTTAACACCTGTTTACAGTAAGGACAAGTGTTATTAACCTGAACATGCACAAAGACACCTCCAACCCACTGGTATAATATACTTAATAACCAGTACAATGAAGCAAAATACATAATGTAGAACAAAAGATAACATTAATGCATGCTCAGTCAATGCATGCTTTATCTCTAACAGAAGCTGTTGCAACTTTCTCAAAAATGGCCATCAGGATCCCAGGACACCCACACCCCACATGTCAGTGACACTTAACATTAGTCATGAATTCATGCATTTTTATAAATCTATAATGAGCGGCTTGCTTTGGAAGAAAGAAGGAGGGAGGCCTGAGCCTTGACTAACCTTGAAGATAGTAGAGGAGAGAAAGGTCTTGAAGTGACCAGAATTTAATGAGATGGGTGGTTTTTGAGCAGAGCAATGCACTTGAAACGCCACAAATGAAGCTGCCATGGCTCTCTCTTTCTCTACTGCCTTAAGCACTTGTTAGGAGGTTTACAACTATTAAAATAGAGTAGGTCTAAATTTGCAAGTTTTCACCAATCTATACTACTATTTATAAAGTTATTGAGGTGAGAGACATAGTAAATTGTACTTATTACCTTCTTGGCTTCCATTGAACAGATGCTTATTTGTTTCCATGTGTTTAACTATAAGGTAGAACGTCACTTAAACTCAAGTGATTTACAATGACAACATTTTTTTATTTTCTTTAAATTATGTTTAACTATTCTAGTCTATGATCCTCTCACAAGTTGGATGAGAATGTGAAGTATCTGTTAAAAAATCTGAGCTGATATAAAAACTTTTCTTCCAATTAGCTGTATTTAGGCTGAGTAGATCACGGGAATATGCCATGTTTGAGGCGTTAATTGGCTCAAATCTCCTTAATATCACCCAGCAACAACTTGCCCGATAACAGACAAAAGTTTTCGATTAAACAGCCTGGTTAGGACAAAAATTAAACATCACATCTCTTATGCTTGAAAGCTACGGCTCCTATTAATTAATTGATTGATTTACATCAGCTCAAGCTACATAGTACTACCACAAAGAATAATTAATGACGAGAGATATAGCTAGGAATGGTTCGATATTCACAAGTCATCTTCGTGATTCTCTTTTGCAGTTGGATTGGCATGAAAGCTCCATGAAAACCATCCGGAACTCTGCATGGTAATGTAGTTTTGGCAACTGCCTCGCTGGAGAAGTTTTCTGTGTCAATTATATAAGCCTGTATCGATCCAAGGAAAGCAAATACAGATTAAATAATTAGGAAAAAACAGTCGTTAACATGATTTACTTTAGCAGCTGCAAAGTTTTACTTACTTGAGATATGTTAGTATCTTCATGGTGAAGAAATGTGATGATCCAACCGTCATCTTCTTCAGCACCTCCTTCTTTAGGGACGAAGGCAGCTCCAGTACAGTAAGTGTTCTCCTCAAACATATGATATTCCACTTTGATCAACCCTTCCTCTTGCTTCCCGCTTTAGTTTCAAATTTGAAGTTGGGATAGTAAGTGCAGTAATAAATAGCTGAGAGAATTGAAGATAAAAGAATGAATGAGAAACCTATTTACCATAGAAATCCCAGTGTTTTGCTCTTCAAAGTAGAGTTTGGCGAGGCCCCCGTATTTCCCCATGCCTGAATTAACCAAATCAAAGGACCATGTTATGTTAAATAACCAGCTATACAGATGACAGAAAAGTTATGGCAGGGGGCTTATATTTTTATTACCTGTGGCAGAACTTGAGCCGCAGTGACATACTTGGGTGTACCCATATTTATATGATAATGTGGAAAGTGCAATTTGGTTTTACTTCAAACCACTGGATTGAATCTGCATCCCCATAGCGAGGCATCATGCCAATTCTTGCATATCCTTCCCTTTCATATTTTACTAACCTACGTATCAGCAGAAGTTCACAATATAAAACATTTCTTAGTAAGCCAAAGAAAGAAAATCTTCCCATAAAATTAGGAACTGAAATATATGAACTTACTGGCCACCATGAATAAGTCTAGCTATATCTATAGTTAGTGGGCAGTCCATGAACACATTATACCTGCAAAACAATATCCCAAATTGGAAATCAATTGTTTTGAATCATGCAGCTGGTATTTTTCAAACTTACACAAGGAAAATAAAAGCATTTATATATGCAGATTGCAGACACACACCAAGCTTACCTCTTTGTAACTCCAATTTCGTGGCAAAGTGGGCACCTATCGAGTTTAAGATCCACCCTGTGGACTAATTTATTTCCATCAGCTGAAAATAAATTGGAATTGTACGTTAGAATGGAGATATCAGCAGGTTGCCACCCCTTTACGGAATTAAAGGATGTTACTTAATTTTGTTCTCTATGCTCTAGACTAGGGTTATGTATGGAGATTATACCTGAAATTACTCCCACTTCAACAAAAGGTTTAGTTCCTTGAATCCCCATGGTAACTAGCTCCCCGGTGCCTGGAGCTCTCTGTCATATAGAAAATTGAACGCAAACCCTATAATCTACAGTCAAGCTAATATGTATAGTAACTTTAATGTAGGTGTGAAGAAGAACCTTCGGATGGGCAGTGAATGGTCTGTTCCATGCTCCATTGACATCCCAATTACCTAAAGCTTCTAGTGTAAAGATGTCAATCTCTTGAGGCAAGTAACTTTCTACAGCTGAGTAGAATTTTCCGGAATGCTCAAAAACGTTGGTATTGCTTGTATTTTTATATGGTTTGCCAAACCGCAGCTGGGGAATAATAGCAAGAAAGCAAACAAAGGTTATCAGTTTTATGCTTCTTTTCTAGCTATTACGTACTCTACGAGCTTCTCAGTTAACCAGTAGCTAATTCTTTGTAGGTGAGACTCTGAGAATTTTAATAATGTCATATAGATCTGCCCGGGAAATGTCATACTTCTGTATATTAGACTAAGACCTCATGTTAAATCCTACTAGTCTCCATCTAACACCGGAACTAGCCATAAGTTTCAACGAAGGACGAGGACGCTTGAATTGAAAGAACAATGTTGGATAAGTGAGCCCACCAAATTAGGCAAATAGGCAGACAAAACAGCTAGCGAATCCCCTTCCACGATAGGAAGAAATGTGGGTTTGTTTCGTTTTTTTTCTAGCTTGAAGGTCTCGGTTTCAACGTGCCTGTTATTATAAACGACAGTCCAGCTCCCATCAATGCCTTTACTGAAATACAAAGCATGAAGCATTCCTTCTCCTTCCATCCACATAGGACTTGACCTTCCAAATAAAGATTTGGTTGACTTTAATCCCCCAAAAAGAGGATTTGGTCCTGCAGATAAAATGGCATTGACCAGTCGGCACTAATTAAAAATGGGTATGAAAAACTCAGAGATCACATGACACAATTCACAATATAATCACCAAAATTTTATTTCCTTTTGTCATTATATTATTTATATAGTATGAAACTTGGAGTGGAAAATTGTAATAGTAATAGTATTTTTTGTGGCTGATGTTGTGACCCATTTGGTCTCTTTGTAACAGGGGATTAGCATCTGAAGGGTCTTTCTATACCCTCTCTGCTTTTTTCTGGCAACCCCCTTGCCAGCTATATCAATAAAATGTTCATGCCCTTCGAAAAAAAAACTTCAAAAATTCTGCAGAAGGTTTTTCTGTGTTTCTTAGCTTGCCGGCCTGTCAATGAATTGTCGTTTTTCTCGTCTTTACATTTATATGTCACCAAATCATGTTACTTTTAGTTTTTGTTTTATATTTATGTCTTGTATGAACTGTCCCTGGAGATAAAATCTTAAAACTTAGTTAGTTCTGCAATTTTTCGACTTGAAGCAATGGCTTCTCTTGTGTGTTTGGAGTGAAACTAACAACAGCTATATGTTCTTGTTTTACTTGAATTATATTATCTGTATAATGTATTGTTTCACGTCTGAAACACAAAATCTTATATCCTAACCATTAATTATCTGTAATCTTGTATGATAAAGGGTCGTGCTGCTAAGATGTGTGCTTTTAATTAGGTTAGAAAACCCAACCATTTCGTATGTAGACGCCCTCCGGAAAATCACTTGGAATTTGGCCTTGGGTGTTGGTGACAAGAGCAGCTTCTTTCAATTCATCTACTGGAGCAAAGTTACTCAGTCCATCATTCATAAACGTTGGTAAACAGACAAAAGCTTCCATGTGCATTACTCAAAAGCAGAATTCATAAAATATTTAATAATATAAGGCCTATGATATACCTGAGATGGGTGCAACGGATGGTCAACAAACTCGAATACAGAATCTACAAATGCATCAAGCAACTTGATGGAAACGTTCTTGACAGCTTTCGGGACATCAACCCGGAAAGCAAGTTGTTGCAATTCTCTTACCAATGACTGTCACGAGAACGGAAAAAATCTATAAGTACGTTATATTCAAGCCAACTTAATTTTTCTCATAAAGAGAGGAATTAGCTAACCTTGAAAGAAGAGGAGAGATCAGTTGTCTTGAAGAGATCAAAGTTGGGTGAGACGGAAGGCTTTCCAAAGGAACAATGTACTTGAAATGGAACATAAGAAGATGCCATCTTATAATTTCTTTCCCTCTTGGAACTAAGGTCTTGCAAACAAACCTTGTGAAGATAACTGCAAACTAAGGCCTTACGTACATATATATATATATGTAGTAGGGGGTAGTATGCACTCCATGGTGAATTATATGTCGAGTCTGCTCAAATACATTTACGTGTCAAAGGAAACAAAACATTAAAAGAAATTAATTAGTGTAGAAGTGGATAGAAGAGTTTTAATAAGCTTTTCGTGGTCAAATTTATTGCCTTCTTAACAAAATTTTTAATTCTAAATGAAGTAGTATATGTGGGTCGAATCCAACTAGTCTGAAGCCAAAAATGGTGCCCCGGTCGTATCGAATTAAAGACGTATTTATTGGTTTTTGTTTTAAGGCATCGAAATAATAGAGGGCGCAGCCATATGACCGATATTGAGATAAGCAAGATAATATGCGTTGAACGATGAAAGAACAAATTGCAGCTGCCAACTCTATCCATAGCCAGCCAACATTACTAAATTTAGTGAAGGCAAAGATAGGCCGTACTATTTGTCAATTTGGATGAGCAATTGAATGGTTTGGTTTGTCACCTAATATTTTTAAATAATCGACTAAATTTATCAAATATCAAATTGATTTCATCGGTTTGGTTTTGAATTAATAGATTAAATTTGTTTTTTTATAAATTATAATATTAAAATTTATAAATTTCATCCATAATTATAAAATATACAAATAATCTATAAAAAAACATAACATTTGTTTTGTCACTCATATAATTTTGTCTTTTTACGTAAACCATTGAATTAGGATTCAAAATTCAACATAATAAAAAGTTAAAAGATAATAAAATTACATCCAAAAAATAAAATTAACACAAGACCATTAACCATCGTAAATTATCAACTTGAATTTCCTCCATAACTTCGTTTTTCACATTCATTCACTTAGGTTATCTAACAATTGAAAAAAAATAAAAAATATATAATTAGTATAATTTTTTTAATAAAAAAGTCAAAAAAGATTAAAAATAAAAAATTATGTAAAAAATGATAAAGTTTAACATTTACTTTAATTGAAGTGTGAAGAATGCATTTCTAACCTCTTCACTCATCAATTGTCAACAACGGAAATGAAATTCATTATCTCAATTTTTGAAAAAATAAAATAAAATTTCATTGAAAGTAGAAGGAATAGAGTTCACCTCTGGGTTGTTGCAAGAGGATTTTGATTAGAAGAACTAAACCAACACAAAATCCCCACATAACCATCCCACCTCTAAATACAAAATCAACACCCATCAGCCAGCCGTCAATTTTCACGATGAGCTGGATCGACGTTGTACAACAACATTTATTTTTTTGAATCCATATAATAATAGCCATAACTCAAACTGGTACTGATATGGATTAGTAATCGTATAACTCAAAATTTTGGTGAACTTGAAAACCATATTAATTGGGATCTAATAAATACCACCCCAACTCTATGTACACAAATTGGACTTGCTAGACTGCTAGACAATAAAAAAAATTAGGCCTGTGAATATCAACCCTTAGTCCCACCTAACCCTCCCTCCCTTCCCTTAAGCCCCAGCAATCTCTCACTAACGGTGGAATTCATTCCAATTCAATCCCATATATGTTTTCGTTATAACCAACCAAAATTACAGACAGAAAGAAAGCAAAGAAAATTAGCGGTTAAGGTTGTTTATTCAGACCTTCAGCTTCACATCAATACACTACATTAGGATACAAGCTAGCCACTCAAACAATCAAAACCCTGTTAAATGTTCTGACAAACTTACTTTCCCGAAGCCAAGGGTGAAGACAAAAGGAATTGGATCCCCGGTTCTCTCTTTGTGATCATACGAGGAATCGAACCGCCACCCCTACTTAGACATGGTAATTTGTGTTAACATGTCATAAACATATTAAATACGATTAGGCATGAAACATGTTAAGACTAAACACGAACACGATACATTTAATATTCATGTTTTAAATTTAAAATACGTACACGTACACGTTTAATACACGTGTAACACGACACAATACGATTAACACGTTTATTAAACGTGTCAATATATGACATGACACGATTAATAACACATTTAACATGATTAAATAAAAATATTTACAATTAAATATAATTTTATTATTTAAATTTAAAATCTATAATTATAATAAAACAAATATAATAATAATATCAAATAATCACCAAAAGTTAAAAATTAGGGTTGAGCATGTATAATTACATTATACCCTTTATAAAATTTAAAATATTTATTAAAATAATTATTTAAAATTATTTATATAAGGTTAAAATAGTTTTTAATTATTAATTTTTACTAAGTTAATAAATGTGTCACATATACACGTTTCAACACGATAACACGATTAAGTAAACGTGTTTAAATGTATTTTAAACGTATTTGTCGTGTCTGACATGATAAGATACGAAAATTTTCGTGTCTTAACGTGTTAGACACGATTAGACACGAAACACGTTAAGATTAAATCCAAAACTTATTTAACCCGTATCTTCTCGTGTCGTGTTAACGTATTGTGTTCAAAATTACTAAGGCTACCCCTACCCTGCTTTGCTGCCAACCTTCCATAGTGATGCATAAATAAAAAAGAATTGAGAAAACACAAATGAAGAAATGAAAATATTAAATATATTTTATATTTTATATAAATTTAAAAATAATATATATAAAAAATTAGTTTATTTTTTATCAGTTTGATTTAAAAATTTTAAAATCTAAAATCGATAAAAAAATCAATTACATCAAATATTTTAAATCAATTAAATCTAATCATTTTATCCAATTTACATTTAGTTTAAATAAATAATTATTTTGATCTGATTTTGTTCACCCCTAATAGCCAAGGAAGCTTCTTTTTGCGTTCTTCGGCATAGGACTTCAACATGGTTTTGCCATTTCCCAATTAGAGCATTGACTAATAGTTCAGATAGGCCCATATCCGGGCAGATGCTTGGGCCACATATGATCTTTTGGGACATCCGGAAGAAACCCAGTGAATATTGCCTTGGATTGAGCAAAATATAAGGCTCAATAGGTTAATTGAAAATTTCTCAGAGGCCCATGTGACTGGATGGAAACCAAGCAACGTGCTCAAAAATCCCGGTGATCATTCATTTATTTATACAAGTTGGTATTAGCTTATGCAATTTGTAGAATAAGCTCAAACGAACGTCCTAATAGAATCTAGTAAAGTAGGCTGTCTATCTAAAGATCAAAATTTCACCTCTTAGGAATATCAGATCCATTAATCAACAGTACTGCAGAATATCACAATTCAGAAACAATCAGAGCTGAAAATTATATTCTTTACATCAAATTTCTAATACAATATGGTCAGAAATACTATTAAAGTACATAAAAATGAGAGCTAGAAATTAGTACAACAATGGCTATGCTAGTATCCAGTATAGCATGAAATCTCACAAACCAGTGAATCAATTGTCTGCCTGAAAATCTAATTCAGAGTCACCCAGCTTTAGATGAATCAGTTGGGTGCCGTTGCAAGCTCCTCCTGAGAAAATCGGACAACTTGGCACTAGCAGCACACCCTCGTTCTAGGCAGTAAAAGTAATCATCCACTGGAACAAGAGTTCAAATAGGAATCTATTAGAATGAAATATGGTATAATAAATCTTAAGCCCGAATAATGCTTCAAGAGGTGAAAGACAAAGTTGTAAAAGAAAGAATAAGATCACAGTTGTCACAACAGCCTAATCCCATCTAAATAAGAATTCAAAGCCAAGCCATTCTACTTGCATCCAAACTAGTGATAGCATTTAGCAAGTTCTTGTTCCATGAGAGTAACTGGCGATAATGGTATACATTCTATTTGATAGCAACCTTAAATCTCCAAAAAAAATATACTTAACTCTTTGACAATTAAATGCGATTACGCAGCTGCAAAGCAAATTAATTTTGATAAGAATAGACTAATAGAGTGTGACAGATACCTGACATTATACCATGGGTAACAGATGTAACAATTCCATGTTCCATAGGTTCACCTTGCACACTTCCTTCAGGAAGCACTGAATGGACTGAGTTTGGGAAAACTAAATATGCAAATGACTTCATTTTCTGCCATTATGAAAGACACGCATGTCAGAAGATCGGAATTAAACAAACTTTACAAGAAGCCAACTATTCTAGATTCAATCTGTCTAAGGCTGCAATCATATACGTCAGATGAAAGCTACAACTGTCAAAATTATAGTTTACAGTACATAGTATCATGAATATCATTGGATATTTATCCAGGGGAAAACTTATACTCTTTTTCTTTTTCCTTTTCTAGGGTTTAGAATTTTCACACATGAGCTAAATTCTAGTTACAGAAGAAATTTATAAAAACAAAATAAATCAACAAAAGGAATTCCATAATAACCTGCTCTTCTAGCTTGGTGGGATCCAATATAACATATCCACTCTTGGCCACACAACAACATATTGCAACTGCACTATCCAGTATAAAATAGTCAGCCAGAATTTAAGTACTAGTTATTAAAGAAACATGAATATGACTATATGTCTGCATTGCTTACCAGCAAGATGCTTCATAGGAATTCCTGCATCTACAAGGGCCACACATGCCGCATTTATGGCACATGGGAGAAGCTATAAGAGGTAATATCAAGGATTGCAATGAAATTGACAAGAAGATGTGTGATACATCCCTCACTACTTACTACCAAAACAGGGCAAAAAAAAACAAAAAAAACATCGGATCATAATCTGAAGCAAAAGTTACAAACAAAATCTCTGGGGCAGCATTTTTGGCTCATCAAAATTGTAGTTTTCTCAAAGTAAATTCTGAGTGTATCTTAACATACATGTAATGAAAATTAAACTATTGAAAACCAAATCCTTCGATAACGGAAAACTAGGGAACAATGAAATAAGCTATAAAATAATCCTTATGGAAATGCATAAAGGGATACAGCACCATCATCATTGACAACCTGGACAGAAAACATAAAAACTCAATTCATGAATAATTTGGCTATAAACAAGGGATATTTTTACAGAGAGCACATTAAATAGCTCACCTGAATTATAATCGATGTTGTAGTATTTGGGTTAACAGTCAAAATACAAATGCTCTGCAGAGTTCTCTTCAATATCATCTCATATTCCTTTTCCAGTTTTCCTAAACACCATGGTAGACATTTCGAAAAATTCCCAACATGCCAAACGTCAAATGCAAGAATAATTGAAAGGGGTTTAAAGAAATTACCAGTCTGTCCTGTTTTAGGCTTCCAAATAACTTCAATGCAAGCTTTCTCAGGGTTCTCATTCTTTCTTGCTCCAGCTTTAGGCCCGTAAACAGCAGCAAGTACTTTCGTGTCTCCTAAACAAAAATAACACAAAAAAAAAAACAAAAACAGATTTATAATCGAAATTATGATTTCCCAACAAAAATATTTCCCAAAAGAAATACCTTGATACCAACTGGCGGAGCCATGAGCACGATGGAGAACGTTTCGAGAACAGGCGAGAGGTCTCAACTGGTTCTGCGTGCGTCCGTCTTCCCTATCCACCTCCATTGCTCTCTCACGCTCAATAAACAAGCTCGTTTATCTCGAGATTTAAGTTAATCAAGTAAAATTAAGGAAATGGGATTTCAAATAGCGAATTGCAGAGACATTCCAACTGCGAGAGAAAACAAATGTTGTTTGCGGAAAAGGGTTTTGGGATTAGGGTTTAAGAAATTTGGCCCTTTCTTTTAAATTATTTTTGGTAGCGGTGACGTAACGGTGGCAATGGATCGGGCTGTCGGGTCAATAAACCAGTGAAAGAAGATACATTTTCCGCGTGGTTAAAGTTTTTGGTAGAAAGTTTTAATTGGGATTTTTTTTTAATGAAAAGTTTTTTTGGTTTTTATTTTTAACACAAAAGCAAGGAGATTTCAATTTGGAAAATAAAATTTAAAGGTTTGTATTTAATATATTATTATTTATAACTTTATTACTTAATTATTGTGATAATATATTTTATATTGGATGCAATTTGTAAATATAATTATTAAGATTTATATAAAAATATAAGTCTATTGCTATTAACAACTTTAATTTAGGTTTTTGATAATCACGTGATATTGGTTCAAAAAGTAACTAAACTAGTAGTGCTTAGACCATGATCATTATAATTGAAATAAGAACATATGTTAGTCCGATGTGGATTTTCATATTACATTAAAGAGAATTTTGATTGTTATTATGATATTTGATTTTGAAAAGGATATCAAAGATTTAAATAGGTAAAATTATGATACGACATCTCATATCAAATTAAAATATGATTGTTAAAATTTATATAATATTTAAGTCAATCATTGTTATAATTTGACAATTATATTTAAAAATTTTAAAAAATGTGTAAAAATAAATATTTATTGTGATTTTTAAATTTATTTGTTAATGAGATACTAGCATTTAATTCACTAATCGTGTATAAAATCATACATGGACATGCATCAAATATAAAATTAAATATTAAATTAATAATTAATCAAAATATATTTTCCAATAATAATTGCTACTAACAAATTTAAAGAAAATGGGATGATTAAGTAATTAATTTCCACAGCTTCACCCATCCAAACTAAGCTAATTAAATATGAGCTTTGTGACACAAGTTTTTTATATATAATTTTAGGTAATAATATTAAAATTTGTAAACTTAAACCTCAAAAAATAGCGAAAGGAGGTGAGAAATCAACACCAATATATTATTAAAAGATGTTCTTAAAACTAACCAAAAAAAAAAAACAGAAAAAATTCTTTCCAACAACATGGCCAAGAAATATCCCATTCTAGTGGCTAGCATTGAAAGTAATTAATTAACAGGAAAAAAATGAAAAATAAAAATTGTTTTGCATCAATTAATAATAAAAATTGTAATCCTCTCAACTCCTTTTTGGCCTTTTGCAGATTTGCATGCTGGTGGTGATGGCGGCAGGGTACCCTACGATTCATTTTTTGTAATTTTTAATGTGCGTTCCCTTGTATTATAAGAACAAAAAATGGTGACAATGCATTGTCATATGAGTAGCTCATTGGTTAATGTACTATTCCTTATTTGAAAAATATGATGCGAATCTCCCACCTCTCCATTAAAAAAAATTTAATGATGCCGACGTCTGGGACCACATGCACGTAACCAAAATTTTGTAGAAAATGTTGTAATTGTAAGTTCAGGGCCGTGAATCGTGAAGCCACCGCTTGAGAAGAAAATTACAAAGAGATTTAAATCATAACCACAATAATATGAGGTCAACATCGTTGTTGGCAGGCAAAGGGATATTATTGAGGGAATTTCAGCCTACACCTTCGCTGTCTATGCTCCACGCTTTGCTCATGGCTCGTGACAGTCACTGCCCCAACCGTTAACGGCTACCATCCCAATTCCCATACCAACTTTACCTTAACACCGTTCTTCATCAATTGAGATTGAAAATGTGACACGTTCAAGCTTATTGTGTTAATTAGTACAGAAGAAAATTTTAAGGAAGATAATATTTTATAAAGAATTGTATATATGACAAAGCATGATCCTATAGAATTACATGGAAGAGAACTGATTAAGATTATCAAAGATAAAATTAAAATATTTTAATTTAGTAAAAAATATTTGAATAAAATATTTTATTATTTTTAATTTTTAATCATAATTACATACGAGTTCATTAATTTATAAAAAATACACTCCGTCTCAAACAATTAAACGACATTAATATTTAAATTGAAATGTTTAAAATATCTCATTTTTAAAATTTATTTTAGATCAACCAATATTCTCTACTTCGATCGACCATCTCGTGGTTAGATTTGGCTTGATTTTTTAAGAAGCATTAGATCTATACTCATTATAGTATATATAATATGATAATTTTTAAAATTGATGAAGTGCCAAATTATCTTTTTAATATTACCATATCATAAACTTAATGAAAATAATAATAGTGAACTAATGGCTGGACTTATGTGTTTAATAAAAAATATTTTTTAAAATAAATTATCCATTTTGATAACTAATAGACTTATATAGAGTTGTAATTAAAAGTTAAAAAGGTTAAATTTTTATCGTATTATTACCGAATGCACTTATTTCGTTAATAAAAATATGACAATGTGATAATTATAGTTTTGAGTCGCATTTTTGCCGATTGTTCTCATCCTAAATATCTCATCAATTCTCAATGAGTAATAATTTAAATTTTTTTAATAAGAAAAGATAAATAAAAATTTAACAATTATAAAATTTAGATTTAATGTAATTTACAATGTGGTAGTATTACAATATAAAGATTTATCTACAGTCTTTTTAATATATGTAAAATATTTTTTAGCTTATAGTGGATTCAATCATATTTTCTTAAAATTTGAGCACTAAATTTTTAAGTTCAAAAGTTTTGAATTTTCTTTTATAAAAGAAAGAAAGAAAGAAAAGAAAAAGCTTTGAGAAAGAGTTCAAACGGACTACGGACACAGGGTCCGTTACGTTGGGAAAGAATTGAGGGAGCGCCAAATGCGCCGCGCTTGGACTAAAAGTGTCGGGTAAGAAGTCAAAAAGTCAGTTGGCCAATACGTAATATCGGAATAGACGGCTGTCCTTCCTCGTCCGAGAAGATTGACACTAGTAATAAAAGCTTAGCGTCCAAAGCACACAGGTTCACCGCTTTCAACATCTTGGTAAGCGGGTAAGGTAAAACAGAAGCTGCGAAGAATGGTAGAAGCCTCAAAATTCCCATTCAAACCCCCCATGCAGATCCACCAAATCTAGAAATTCACTGTTTGGCTGCTAAGAAATCTTCATAAAAGGAAAAAGGAAAAGAAGACAAACTAAAGAGAAAGAAGATTCCTTCTTTAGTTTTAAACGTTTAATTACAACTGTCCACCTCCCAGAAAAAATTCCCTGCTTTTTTATTCTCTGTTTCCTTTTCCATTCGCTCTCGGATTTGAGAATTTCGTTTTCCTCATTTGTTTCTTGTCAACCAAACAGAAGAATGAGAGTTCGACGAGCGAAAACCGTAAGCATTTATTTCTCTGTCGTTTTAGTTGATTAATGAGTTTCCGGTTGTTTTGTCATTTCTCTCTGTATTTTCTGGATTGTTGCATGTTTGATTAATGGAGAAAACTAGCCTTAGATCGATATTTTAAGGTTCCAAATACGAATCGGTCTTAAGTTTCTCTTTGTAGTTAATAGTTATTGTGCTTGATTAAATCCTTTTTTTGACCAGGCAACTAAGCTTATTATTCTTCTCTAGTTAATTTTTGTAACAATTTGGCTTGTTTAGAAAAACTTTTAAGTAGAAAATGAAGTAATATTTAGCACATTCCTTAGCTTTTTTTTCTTAGATTATGTTTTTGTTTTGAGCTTTCTAAATTGTTGAATATCTTTGCTAGTTGATATGTTAACTGCTAAAATA
Organism: Theobroma cacao; assembly: GCF_053813885.1. Lineage (NCBI taxonomy): Eukaryota > Viridiplantae > Streptophyta > Magnoliopsida > Malvales > Malvaceae > Theobroma > Theobroma cacao. Next base: position 2,252,217 of record NC_142647.1, read on the forward strand.
GATATAGAAGTCTTAACTATGCTGATTTCTTTTCTTGACAAGTGTTTCTTATAAGTTTTTTGAGTCATTTTTGTACTGTGATTGAGTTAGGTTTATGGATTAGTAAAAGAGTTTCATTCGGACTAAATTCAGGGTCTGGGAAACACAATGCAGGGATGATATTCAGCATTGGAACTCAGTTCACAATCGGCAGAGCGGTTTCGCAATGGGGCATGAACTTAAATCTTTGTTTCAATTAGATACCAGGAAATTGATATGGCTTATAGGAATGACATTTGTTGTGATTATAACATTCCAGTATCTTGAACTTCCGTATGGGAATGTTCTGTCGACTTTATTTCCTTCTGGTAAGGTTTCAGTTGAGGGACAAAGTAGTTTTTTAGCTAGTGGTCCATCATCAGCTGAGGCAGATATGGCACATAATGTGACTCATTCGATTGGTTTGGACAACAAAGGTACACATGCTGGTAATGAGATGGTTCATGATAACGAATTCTCTAAAGGAAATGTCACAGATTTGAATAATGATGTTATATCAGAAACAGATGTGGGCTTGAATAAATCTTCTACATTTGATGAAGGTAGCGAATCACAAAAGGAGACTTCAACTGGGGAGTTGGTAGAAATAAATAAGAATTCAACAGTGGACTACGCTGAAAGCTCCAAAAATAAGACTATAGCAGAGGAGAATGGTGATCTCTCATGGGAGTCCGAGGAGGAAGGTAACTTGACAAGTTTAAATAGTTTTAACCAAACTGGTGCTGCTAATGAAACACCTAGTGATTTTGGGACCTCTGAAGGAAACAAAGATCAGAATAATGTTATCATATCAGAAGGAGAAATAGGCTTGAATAGATCTTCTATATTAGATGAGGGTAGCACTTCTTCTAGGGAGTCTTCAACTGAGCAATTTGTGGACTTAAACAAAAATTCCACAGTGGACTATGCTGAAAGTTTCAATAAGACTGTAGCTGAGGAGGCTAGCAAAACTGAGGAAAGCTTTTCTCTAAAGAATGATACCATTGATGTTAACACTTCAAACAACAATATTGGGAATGGAAATATTACTTCATCAGCAGAAAGTACAGGGTCCTCAGATACTGGTCTTGGATCTCCTTTGCCTGCATTAACCCCAACAAATTCGTCAACTAACAAGACCTTAGAAAATGATGTTGAGACAAATATCCAGACTCCTGTTGTGTCTGTCAATTCCAGTACATCTTCACTGGAGCAACATGTGACACCAAGTTTTGACAAAAATGAAAAGGTGGAAGAGATTAAGAACAATTTCACCACATCGAGTGATAACTCTTCTCCCACTAATACTCCTAAGGTGGGCAAAAAGCCTGAGATGCCACCTGCACTAACTACAATAGCTGATATGAACAATTTGTTTTATCAGAGTCGTGTTTCATATTATTCAAAGGTATGTTCAAACATTTCTTTTTTTTATTGCTAAGGAATTAATTTAGTTTTAACTTCAATGTTTCTTTCTATCTCCCTTTGTTTCTAGACACCAAGATGGTCTTCAGGAGCAGACCAAGTGCTACTAAATGCAAGATCACAGATCGAGAATGCACCCATTGTAAAGAATGATCCGCGACTTTATGCACCTCTTTTTCGGAATGTTTCTATGTTCAAAAGGTAGGTTATGATGGCATTTTCTTTGTTGTTTTTAATCACTACACCAAAAGGTCACTATATTAAAAGGTCTTACAAGGAAAAACAGAGCACTGGCTGAGTTGAGAAAGGTAAAATGGATGCATGCAATTACAAGAAAAGAAAGAAATAAATTCATTCAAAAGAGAAGTGGAAGTAGCCAATCAAGTCTACACGAAGGGAAGGATCTTTAATCATTAGAGCATCTGCAATGTAGTTGCAGGGATGTCCCAAAATGGTTAGTGATGTAGAAGGAAATAAAAAAATTAGGAATTAGACTAAATTCACGACAATACTATTAGTCAAGGAGGAGTAAATTTTTCCAGACAGTTCAAGAAGAGTTTGAAGTGAGCTTGCCTAGTGGAGGGAAAGGATTCTTGTGTTGACCTTCTTAGTTTGGGATAAAAACTTGATAAGTTTAAGTTTATATCTGTAAATAATTTCTTCCTTAAAATTATGGGAATGGGCTTTCAATATATAATATTCAACTGAAAAAATGTGAACGTAGACAACCTTATCCTTACCTTTTGCCTTTAGTCAGCAATAACCTTATAATTTGTTCCTTTGAACTATTGAATAGTCTGATAAAATGCTGCATGTTGGAAACCACCATTTCTAAAAATAGTTTTGTTGTTTCTGACTTTTCTTCTTTTTCTTTTGCCATGCTAATAATGGTAAAAATGGTTCATATTTCTTGCAAACCTAGCTATTTTAAATTGGCCGAGTAAGGTTGGGAAAAAGGGAAACAAGGGATCCTTTAGTGGAAATAAGTAGTTCAAGTTTTCTACTAAATGGTTTGATTCAATGCAAAGAAGAATTTCATTGCAATGATTGTTAATTATTTTGTGGTAAAACAAATTAGTACTGCTACTCTAGTCAAGTGCATAATGTTTATACAATTTGCATCATCAATTTCAGGAGCTATGAGTTGATGGAAAGCACACTCAAAGTATACGTCTACCAGGAAGGAAAAAGACCCATAGTACATACACCGATTCTCAAGGGTATTTATGCCTCTGAAGGATGGTTCATGAAGCAGCTGGAAGCTAATAAAAAATTTGTTACTAAAAACCCAAGAGAAGCCCACTTGTTTTACTTACCTTTTAGTTCTAGAATGCTAGAGGAGACCTTATATGTGCCTGATTCTCACAATCATAAAAACCTTATAGAGTATTTGAAGAACTATGTGGGCATAATTGCAGCAAAATATCCTTTCTGGAACAGAACTGAAGGAGCTGATCATTTTCTTGTTGCTTGCCATGACTGGGTATGCTTTTTATGCTTTCTTGGGTTTGCCATTACATTCTTTCGGGTGTTTGAAGCTGTTCATAAATTTCAAATAATCCATTTATTTTACTTAGCAATAGCATTTGAATTAGTTTAATTTTCATGTGATTTGAAATGAATTGAGCTATTTTATTTTGTTATTTCTGGGAATTTATTGCCAATAATTTGGAAGTTAACAACTGATTTTTCTTCACCCTAACTTCTTTCCTGCTTTTACCTTGACCGCTGTATTGTTACACCTATATTTGCCTTTATTTGTGTGCATGCATGTGAATGGCTGCTTATTTTCATTTTTCTCTTTAGAGGGAGCGATGGGTTGATATTTTACATATTATGATATGATGATTCTCAGTTTTTCCTGGCACTATCTTTTATAATAAACACTACTTTCTCAGGCACCATCTGAAACAAGGAAACACATGGCCAATTGCATTAGAGCCCTCTGCAATTCTGACATTAGAGAAGGTTATATATTTGGCAAGGATGTGTCTCTTCCTGAGACCTATGTTCGGAATCCTCAGAAACCTCTCAGAGACCTTGGAGGCAAACCTCCTTCTAAAAGATCAATCCTGGCTTTCTTTGCAGGAAGCATGCACGGTTATTTAAGGCCAATTCTGTTAGAACAGTGGGGAAACAAAGATCCTGACATGAAGATCTTTGGTAAAATGCCTAACGTTAAGGGGAAAATGAACTACATCCAGCACATGAAGAGCAGCAAGTACTGCCTTTGTCCAAGAGGTTACGAGGTTAATAGCCCACGAGTGGTAGAGGCCATTTTCTATGGATGTGTACCAGTGATCATATCTGACAATTTTGTGCCTCCTTTTTTTGAGGTTTTGAATTGGGAATCCTTTGCTGTCTTTGTTCTGGAGAAGGATATTCCTAATTTGAAGAAGATCCTCCTATCGATCCCTGAGAAGAGGTTCCGGCAGATGCAGCTGAGGGTCAAAAAGATACAGCAGCATTTTCTTTGGCATCCCAGACCTGAGAAGTATGATATATTTCACATGATTCTCCACTCAGTTTGGTACAATAGAGTTTTCCAAATGAAACCGAGGTAAGTAAACTGAAGCTTTGGTAAATAGATGCTGAGATTTTCTTCTTTCTTTTTTTTTTTTTTGTTTGATAGAATAGGTTGAGCTATTTTAGTACAAATCTGTTTCCACATAATTTTTGTTGTATATAGGAATGATTGAATAAAGTTACGCTGATGCTTTCCCCTGCGTGTGGGTTTAGCATCCAATACCACTCATTTGGAAAGTTTCCTCATCATTGGTTTTCTTCAATTTTGTGGTTAGCCTTTTCATTTATAACTTCTGTCCGGATATATAATAGTAGTAATAATTTTAGTCAAGGCACAAGGTTCGATCCTAATATTTGTATCATTCGAAGCACTTCAAATTTTGAAGCAAGGGAGAAGTATCAATTTGACATCGAATAAGGAGGTTAATAGTTTCATAATAAAGTGATATTAAATTGAATTCGATTTAAATTTGATTCATGTTAAATATTTTATAAAAATATAAATAAATGATAATATTATCGAGTTAATTTTGCATTAATTGTTTTTAAAAAAATGAACAGAGTGTTTTAATTTTATATATAATAAATAAAATTTTTTTAAAAATTAGCTTATTAAACTAACCTTTGATAAATAAGATAATGATTTTGTCACAGTTAAATAAAGAATTATAAATTTAACGTCTCTCAGCATTTCATCTGGAAGCCCTTTAAAATCATCGTTTCCAAAATCAATGACACCTGCCATAAATCCACCAGGCACATGCAACGTTACTAACAAAAAGCCAACTCACTTGGAATTTGGAAATTGAAAACATGAAAAAGAACAAAAAAAAAGAATCCCATAAGAATTAGTGCACGTGTTGATTAATCTGAGTGTGTCTATGGTAAAAAAAAGGAAGATAAACAACAAAGACAACTGAAAATGGGAATTTTCTATTCCGTCGTTTTCCAGTGAAACAAACAGGATATAAATTCAGCCTACAATCACGCAAGTCAAATCTCAATGGGCCCCACAGATACATAGAAACCTCTTTCTTAGTACTTATTACAAAGGAATCGGCAGCAGGTTCAAGTCCGTCCGGGAAATAACTCATTTGTCGGTTCACTTCCATCCCGCTGAAACATATATATGCATGTTAGTTCAACTCTTACTTCATTCCCTTTTTTTTTATTTTTTATTCATGTTTCTTGATCTCTTTGAATTGGGAAATTTCTTCTCCTATGGACATATGAGAAATGCATGTTCTTTTTGGCTATCTTATTCTTGGATGATATGAGGCTACCTGTTCAGATGAATATATCTCTGTTTCAGCTATTCTAGATTCTGGGTTGATAAGAAAATGTATGTAAATTACATGGAAATGATAATTTTGTTTTCCTTTTGGGAGATTTGAGATCCACTCGTTGGTTCTGTTTGCATTTATCTTTTAGGATCAGATTCTTGAAAGCAAGAACTTTTGCTTTAACTTACTAAAAGCATTAATGCAGATTTGCCTTTTAATTACTTTATGGTTTAGTGCATTCAGTACCTTATTCATAAATGTAAGTCTTGCATCTAATTTTATGCGAAATCACTTTTTTTCTTTGAACTTGCTAAGTGATACTCCTGCTTGCCACATTGTATATATATGCCCATATTATTACCAAGTTGTGTTGCTACCAACCGGCACTGTCCTTGTTTGTTAAGTAGTGTTGCAAGCCACCAACACATATAACTGCTTCTGTGCTTGGATTTTATAGGTTCTTTTTTTGTGACATGGATGGGAGTTTTTCGACTCTTATGTCAAGCAGAAAGCAGGAGGCTTCTCTTGCTGATGGCTATTACATTTGCTCTAGTTTTAGCAGTTCAATATTTTGAACTTCCATATACTGAAGTTTTCACATCTCTCTTTGCTGCTGGCAAGAATGGCCGCTTTCCAACTGGGGGTTCATCATCAAAGTCTGGAATGGTTGATAATGTGACACTTTCAAATGGTTTAAACTCTACTCATAATTATGCAGATAATGATACAGAAAATGGTACAGCAGTCTTAAATATAGACAAAGAAACTGCTCAAGGAAATGAATCTGAAGAAAATGACAGAGATCTCAAGAATGTATATGTATCAGAAAGCAATGCAGGTTCAAATAATTCTTTTGGCTTACTTTTTAATGGATCTTCATCAGACACTCCTATAGCTCCGAGTATAAGCTCAACGTTGGAGAATGGTGACAATGTAGTAAATGGTCCTGTCTTACATGCAGCACCAGAGCAGAATGTTACTCAAGATTATAATCCTTCATCCAGTAGTGGAAGCTCTGGTCGTTATTTTGCAGCACCTGCATCACCACCATTGAATTCACCATCCATTCTTCCAGATACAAAATTAAGAAGCAATATGTCATCTGTGAACGCATCATCGGTGGGCAAAAATACCACAATATTGCCTGAGAAGGATAAAGATCCCAATTTCCTCATTAGCACTCCTCTATCTGGAAATGTTTATTCTGAAAATACAGTTCCTGCAGTAAGGAAGAAAGGATCCAAGAAGCCTAAAAAGAAGTCCAAGAAGCAACCACAGATTTTTGTCTCAATATCTGAGATGAATGATCTGTTGTTACAGAGTCATACTTCACCCCATTCAGTGGTATGTATATACTTATATCTGGATTGATAGGTTTTGCATTGAAGTCAATGTGAAATTCTTCTTAACTTACTTTACTTCCTGATTTGTATTGCTTATAGGCACCACCACTGTCATCAAAAGTACAGCAGGAAGTAATTTTTGCAAAATCACAGATTGTGCATGCACCTGTAATGACAAATGCTTCTGGACTTCACCCATCTCTGTATCGTAATGTTTCCATGTTTAAAAGGTATACCTTGTTCCAAGTTTTGATAGGAGATTCCCATTCAATTTGTTTTCACTCAGTTTTGTTTTGTCAAATGCATAAGAGAACTTTACCATCTCTGTTTGTTACTTTGTTGAAGATTAGGATGTACTGCCAGCCTTTGTGGATCCAATATGTTAAAAGTATCGTAATTTTGTTGTTCATCAATGCATTTGTTTCGTTATTAAAAGGATGTCATACTTTGCAGGAGTTATGAACTTATGGAGAATATACTCATGGTTTACATCTACCAAGAGGGAGAAAAATCATTTTCCATCAAGGAATACTTGAAGGTATATATGCTTCTGAAGGATGGTTCATAAAGCTCTTGGAAGCCAATAAAAATTTTGTCACTAAAGACCCTCAAAAAGCTCACTTATTTTTTTTACCTTTTAGTTCTCGGTTGCTAGAATTAACACTTTATGTATGCAATTCACACAGTCGAAACAATTTAATTCAGTACATGAAAACCTATGTAGACATGATTGCAGCAAAACATCCTTTCTGGAACAGAACTGGTGGAGCAGATCATTTTCTTGTTGCTTGTCATGACTGGGTATGCTTTTTCCATTCTACTTATTACCATCAGTTATACTTATAGGAGGCATCTTGATTCTTGACACCTATATGTATCTAGACTACCGTAGTTTGTATAATGTGCAAAACATACTGTTTTTGTTATGCATAAATGGCTATTTGAAAGGTCTGATGTTTGCCTCAAACATGAGGGTTTTGATGTTCACCTCACATAACATGATAGATGATTTCCTTCCACATGCATCTTCCTTTTAAGGGGTAGCATCTTTTTTCTAAGAATTGACTCTTTTTTCTAAGAGTTGTCTCTGTTTTCTAGTCGTTATTTCATAAAGTATGGGAAACATTTTGATGCTCAAACCTAAACTAGTCTGAAAGTTGAGAGACCAATCGAGCATTAAAACTGTATAGTATAGCTTACATTGCAAGTAAAAACTACATAGACAGATTATTTCCCATTGCATTTTTAACTTCTAATCCCCTTCCCTCTTTTAAAGTGGAAACTCTCTAAGAAACTCTATTTTCTCAGGCTCCTGCTGACACAAGAGGACGTTTGCTCAACAGCATCAGAGCACTCTGCAATGCGGATATCGGAGTAGGCTTCACCATAGGCAAGGATGTTTCTCTCCCTGAAACATAGGTGCGATCAACTAAGGATCCTCTGAAAAGCCAGGGAGGCAACCCTTCTTCCCAGAGGCATATCCTTGCTTTCTTTGCAGGGAACATGCATGGTTATGTGAGACCAGTTTTATTGAACTATTGGCTAAGTGACCCTGACATGAAAATCTTTGGCCCCATGCCTCATGTGAAGGGAAACATGAACTATATTGAGCATATGAAGAGCAGTAAATTCTGCATATGTGCAAGAGGTCATGAAGTGAATAGCCCTAGAGTTGTGGAAGCCATATTCTATGAGTGTGTTCCTGTTATAATATCTGACAACTTTGTGCCACCCATTTTCGAGGTTCTAAGCTGGGAATCCTTTGCTGTTTTCGTCTTGGAGAAGGATATCCCATACTTAAAAGAACATACTCCTTTCCATCTCAGAGGAGAGGTACATGGAAATGCATAGTAGAGTGAAAATGGTGCAACAACATTTTCTTTGGCATGCTGAGCCTGTAAAATATGATTCGTTTCATATGATTCTTCACTCCATTTGGTATAATAGAGTTTTCCAAACAAGAACAGCATAGATTTTTTTTTTTTTTTTGCTTGTAAGAGCAGCATAGATTTGTTGTTTCATGTTCTGACCTTGAGTAAACTTGTCATCATGTATGATTGCTTTCACAAATATAGAGTTGACAGGTCAAACCAGAGCAAATCTGATTGTTGATTTGCGTTTTTCAAAATTGTAATCTGGCATATTAATTTTTCTAATCATTTATGAAAAACAGAGTAAATTTTATGTACCACGGACCTACACTTTTAATTTTTATTTCTAATTATATAACGAAAAATATAAATTTTAAAACTCTAATTCAAAAAAATGATTTATTTTGATTCGAATTCATTTCAATCTTGACATCTCTCGTGGTATTACAACGGAATACACTCTAACATCAACTGTTACGGTAAACTCTTGTTGTACAGCACAAAAGGATAATGACTTGGAAACGGCACAAGATTTTATGATCTTAAAATGCCAAATTTTGGTTAAAGGTCTATGATCTTTTTCCAGCGAAACGCACGGTTGCCCACCACGTGTCCCGACCGAACACTATCTAGCGACGTGTCCCAACCGTCCGTTACTTGGAAGTTTGTGCGAAGGATGAATATGTAATAAGCAGAAAAACGGTAAGAGATGAAGGGAATAAAGGCTTCCACATCTGGGACATTATTCTTGAACTGACTTTTGAAGCCCCACCCACCACCTCCCTTCAAGGCATGTTCATGGAGGTACCACAAGGGTACTAAAGTAATTCCAGTTAATCTGCTTCCGGTAAAGTGAAAAGCTTTGCTTTTTTAGTTGATGGGCATGTAAGAATTGACAACCTTAAAAAGCCGTTAAACGGCAATAGCCAGCTAAAGTTTCAACATTTTTTTTTTTATATTTTCTTCATATCTATTATCTACCTAATTTTTTTTATTTTTATTTTTTAACATTTGATAATTTAAGAGGACAAAAGTATTAACAGATTCTTCAATGAAAGCAAGAAGAAGAAGAAGAAGATAAAAGAATTGATTAGATCAGGTTAGCAAACTCGCAAAGAATTGAAAATCTGATAAATAAGAAAATTTCTAGAAATGACAACAGAGACCAGATCCAATTTAGTTAAGGTCAAGACCAGCGGTCAAGATGGCTCTTCAAAGGGCAAGTTTGATGCTGCTATGAATAGGAAGAAGATTGAAAGCTCCAGCAAACAGGCTCCTGTTGATTCGAAGCAGAAATCTGTGTCAACTGTCATAACAAAAACACAGGTGTGCCCATCTCACAGTTCCCTGTTAACTTCAACTCATTTAGATTTGTTTGCTTTTTTATTGATTGGTTTCTCAATTTGGTGATTAGGGTTTCATTTTTTTTTTCTTTTAATTGTTAGTTTCTATGTTTGGTTTTGCTTATCTGTTTGTAAATTTTTATTGACTGATTGGTTGATCTGGATTTGGCATGTGCTCTAGTTTGGATGATTCTGGTATGGCTTTTTTGATCAATGAATTTTATTAATCTGTGATGCATTGAGAGATTTTAAGTTCTTTCTCTCTGTACTTTGGTTGTGGACATCTAAAAGTTTGCCTCTTTTCTTCCAAGATGCATGAATTTCTTAGTTTTTGTTTCTGGTTTTTTTTTTTTTTTTTATAAACTTTGAAGGTAAAATCGAAAGCAAGTTCAAGTTCATCGAAAACCACCGCAACCACAAAAACTAAAGTTAGGGAGAAGAAGGTTTATACTCTGCCCGGACAGAAACATGACCCTCCTGAAGAGGTTCTCCTCATATAATCTCAAATCTTTGCTTTCGTCCAGAAAGATGTCTCTAATAATTGATGTTACTCAATGCTTTTCTTGACAGAGAGAGCCGTTACGAATATTTTATGAGTCTTTGTCGAAACAGATACCAACAAGTGAAATGGCAGAATTTTGGTGAGGCTTCCTTCGTCTAATAATACTTCTTGCTTATTATTTATAACTTTATAAAGATCACAAGAAACGAAAATCTGCAGTCCTGGAAATTGTTTAACTGCTCAAGTCTTAAATCATGAAGGTCAACTAGTTTTGTTTCCAGTATCTGTTTAAGGTTTCTTATGTTGGAGAGAGTCCCTGCCTCCCTGGTAACAATGTAGGAAATTTTTATTCATTACAAAGGTAATCCTTGAACCGCCTGCATCTTTCTCAGTCAAGCCTATTCATCTGCTTGATGCGTAGATCATGTTGCAATCATCCTCTATCTTTTGATAGTGGAAGTTCAATTCATTTATGCGATGATACATAGTTGTTTGGTTTTTAGGAGAATTACTATGTTATAAGCTTTCCTTGGTTTGATCTGAATGAAAACAATTAATTTATCTGCATAAAGTGAACTTCACATCTCTTAAGTGCATAATTGAGTATTTTCCACCCTACAATAGCCAATAGGGATCTCCGCAATGTAACACACAGAAGTAACTTCTGATATATATGTGCTCAACTGATGTTTTCTCAGTCGTATTTGAGGACAGAAATGGCAACTTTGTGTGTAACTTAAATAGAAAATATGCTGGTTAATCAGAAGCTAGAGTTATGGACTTTTCTGTTCATTAATTCAATAGCTTTTAAGTGCCAGAGAATTGACTTGTGATGCAGGTGACAAGAGATATGAAAACAATGGAAGTAGTCTATGTAAATCTATCTCTCTCCCTACTGTTATTTATAAGTACCGAAGAAAAATAGTTTTGTTGCTTCTTTCCAGCATCACATGCTAAGTGATGATTACATTGTTACTTGTCTTAATGTCCATGCTTTGAGCTAAAAATGCAAATGTCTCTGCATGTCGGGCCAATTTCTATCCAAAAAAATTGGGAGGCCGAAGTGGCACTTGGGTGAGGAGGAAAATATGATGTATGAATTTTTTTTCCAGTGGCAGTCTTTTTAATATAGCCATTCTCCAGGGTACAGAGAGGGAAGATTCTTTCATTTGTGCTGATAGAAAAGCCAATTACTTCTTTTTCTAAGAAAAGTGCTTCTCAGGTCTCTTCTAGATTGGTCTACAATCCTGTTTTGCATTGCAATTGCCTGTGAAGGAAGAAAATTTTCTTTCAGATTGAAAATCTCTAGCTTCCTCTTTTCAAACAAGATTTGGGGTGTAGAACAGAATCAAATTCTTTGGTGGTACTCTGGTGAAAATTAGGATGGGTGGAGAAAACAAGGCCAATGAGGGAGTAAAAGGGCTGTCAATTGGAGAGGTAACTTGAGATAAGGCTCAAGATTGTTGCCCACACCTTAGCAGAAAAAGGAAGCTTCTAGACTATCCTGAGTTGATGCTTCAATTGTTTAGCCAGCCCTTTCATGCTCACAAATTCTATTTCCATGTTAGAAGAGAGGAAGTTGGAGATTGATGGGGCCTAAAGGAGTAGTTGGAGAAAATTTTGATGGTTTCCGTTTAAATGGGAAACAAGAATGGTTGACCTCCTCTGATAGGGCTGATGTATCAGATACATATGGAGGTAGTGGCATGTTTGCTAGCCCAGGAAAGGTAGAATCTGAACCACCTTATTTGTCTATGATCATCTTCCAAACACACATAAAGGTTGTTGGAGATCATTACACTGGGCTTGAGAACATTGCTTGGGAATAGAACAATGAGTCTTAAGTCTTGCAGCAGCTTCTTTTCTTCTCTGTCAAAAAGAGGAATTGATAACTAAAAGTAGCTTTAGCATATTAAGTCAAGTCTGAAGCTATTCTCTCATATATATACCTTCTCTAGCTACTGTCATTATTCTCTTTTGTTTGCTAACATCTAAACGGTGAATTATGCTATCTCTGATGTAAGATAGATTCAGTTAATTGCCATCGTTATGTATATGTCTTAATAGGCAGAAACCACCTGAATGGAAGAAATGTTCTGAAAAATGGTTCATATTTTCTGTGAAAGGCTCAATCTATGCTTACCAAATAGCCTTTGGTGATGTACAATGAGTCCTTAAGGAAGAAAAAATATTCCATTTCTTCAGGGACCACAGAGGTTCTTGCTCCAAGCTTTCTGGTAAAACGAAGCGTGGCATCATGAAAGTGACTGCCAAAGCAAGGCTTTCTGTATTCTAGGCAGGCCTGTGGCTATCTAAACAAAAATCTGTCATTTCAGCCTAATTAATGAACAGTATTGGTGTCATCATTGGCTTGTTAAAGCTTAAACTCGTGGTAGATTGTTTTTGATTATGTCAGTTACCTCATTCTTGTTAGCCTTAAAAAGCAAAGGGATGGCCATTTCAACTTCAAAACTTGAGGTCTTTGTCTGGACATATTATCCTTACTTGCATTGGCAGCAGATGGGGAAAACACGTTGTAGCCTTTCCTTATTCCCCTCATATTTTCTGTTCCTATTCAGATTTAATGAACAGTATTGGTGCCATCATTGGCTCCTTAAAGTTTAACCTTGTGGTAGTATCGGTTTCTGATCTATGGTTGGTGCTAAATACCAGAATTATCAGAGGAATTTTACTTAATTCCCTTGGTCCAGCATAGCATAGGTCTAATATCTTCTCAGTAATAACATTTTCAGTTTATTGAATGTAAGCACACAATTTTGTTGAATTACCCAGTTTGTGGGGATGATACACATGTTAGCAGTGTTTCTGCTCCAGTCCAACAATGTCACGGGTACTTTTTGGCCTCATAATTCCTTGGGTACTAGCTATGGAGAATGCATTAAAAAGGAGTTCATGTACCAGATACCAACTAAAGTTGATTTGAGTTGAGTTTAGTTCCCTGGCAGGACCCAATATATTGTGGATGTAACATTTGCTATGTAGTTAGGTTTGTGAAAGATATGTGCAAATATTATGATATATTGCTCCTTTATAAACTGCATTCTTGGAGTTGGGTTGCCTTCAACATTAATGATAACACCAGAAGTTTAGTCCCACAATAAATTGGTCAAAGGGCTCCATTTACTCTTAAGGGTATTGGGCCATTCCCTTTTTTTTTTTTCCTTCTTTAAAATAATGTTAAAGAAATAGTTCTAACTTCTGAATAGCACTTAGTTATAAAGAAGTAACATGGTTCAAATTTTCAGGATGATGGAACATGGCTTGTTGTCCCCTGAAAAAGCCAGAAAAGCATATGAGAAGAAGCAGAGAAGGCTGAAGGAACTCCGGACTGGCACTCCAATTAAATCTTCAAAACCAAGCAGCAAACCTGAGAGTTCACAGAAGCACCAGCTGGCATCAAAGAATGGAGATGTAAAAGCCAAGAAAAGAATCAACAATGATATTGATGATGACGACGACTACTTGATTTTAAGTCCCAAGAGAAGGAAAGGGTAAGAGAAAAAAGCTCCCCCAGTGTTTGTAGTGCTGTATTTATAGGAATCACTTTATTTAAATTCCTTTCACAATTTACTGCAAAAAGGCTGGCATTGTGAAAACACTAAAAATAATATATTAAGACATTCTTTATATTTTCAAACTTATGGAAATTATAAGCAAGGACCAGTTCCTGACATGTTTGGTGCATGCTTTTATGTTTTATGATGTGAAGATCTGACTTCATGTGGTTGTCATACGTACTCAAGGAAAAAAAGGCATCAAATCATGCTTGCAATTCACTCTAATTTGAACTTTTAAGATGTTTTGAGTTTGTTTTGTCATTTTAGGACAATACTTTCATTGCAGAACTCACCATCTAAATTGGACAGTACTGAATTTAGCCATATCTGTGTGCCTGACCCAGAAACCCCATCCTTCAGTGCAAGCCGTTTAATCTGCAACTGTAAGAACAAAAATTTTAAGGTGGCTCTGCCCCATGTATGCATGTATGAATAAATATCCTGGTCATTATTTCTCTTTGGCACTATCATTGGAAGATGAGGAGATTGTTACATGACAGTTATCCAACTGGACTTTCTTCTACACATCAGAAAGGCCAGGAACATATTGTATGAATATTTCTATAGAAAATACTTCTGGAAATCTCATTTGTTAGCTAAGCAGTCGCAGTGGATAAACTAAATGTGGTTTATCTAATTAGTTAGACATTTGAGTAGAATGGCCAACAATAAATTGGACACTGACAATAATATCTTTGATAAGTAGAGGACAGATAACTAGGCTAGACTAAATTTTGACAATAGGGCAAACTATTGAAAACTATTGGCGTGCAAAGTCCCTCTTTCATGTATTTCTGACAATGTGTATGTGAGGATCATCATCGGCCTTAAGTTCACACAGCAACAGATAGCAATCGTATTCCAACAAAAGGGAAAACTCGAAGACCATCAAGATGGCATTATAGAGCTCGTCGAGAGAAGCACCTAGTTTCTTAATGCCACTCTGGCAGGTAAGACAGAGCAGTCATGCTTCAAGTAGATCAATTGAAGAGTGTACTGAGTGCAACCACATGAATTGAACATGAAACCTAGATTAATGGTGATTATAAATGAAGAAGGATGCTTGATCAGGTCCCACACTTGCTATATTTATGATGAAGCTGCATATCCTCCATGTATGGGCTGTGTTTATAAAGACCAGCCTGCACAAGTCTGCTTGCACATGAGCAGCATGTGAATTAACAGATTTGTTCAATATGAGGATTACCAGAGACATAGCTGATCTTGGTTATTCAGGTCCCACTTACTATGCATAGCATTAATGAATACAACAAAGTTATATAACTTGAATCGTCTGTGTATGGGCAATGCATGTGACAAACTATCGGTGAAGCTGCATGATTCAGACCATAGACATCGGTCTTCTCTCTTCTGACTCTAATGCAGTGCACCAGCAATTAAAGATTGCCAAAAGTAGAAAGCTTTTTTTACTGTGGATGCAAGGGTGATGAAACTTTTGTGTATGATTACTGAGTAGGGATCAGGCTGGCCAGTATTTAAGTCTGGTAAACAACTACATCACTTCAGGTCAAAAGGAACAAAACTGATTACATAAAGAAAGAACTTTATAACTATTTCAGGATACTCCCAGATTTTGTTGAATAATTATGAACATAATTATGGTTGAATACCTCATTCGTAGGATGCAAGAATATGAGGGATTTGACACTCCAGACTGTTTGAGTGGCTGTCAATCGTGAATAATTATTACAGAGTATAGGAAAAATGTATTCCCTGGAACAAGTTTCTGAAGTAGATAGATGCAGGAAGCACCACCACATTTACGAAGGAGCCATGAATGTTCACAAGTGGCAGTCTGGGCAGTGGGATTCTGATTAAAGAAATTGGTTTTGGGCGTCCAAAAACACCAACTCTTGAGACAGCTAGGGCTGCAAATACCTGGGTTATGGACAAGAATCTTTTGTCGTCTATTCTGATTATGGCCCAAAAATTTAATAGAACTTCACAGGTAAATGCTGTTAGTTTCTTTTGATCATTGACTACTCCTTAAGAGTTTATGCAACTTGGCAACAATCTGCCACACCCACCTTCTTACCTCTTCAGTTCATGCTTACCAGAAGTTCAATCCTTTCAACGAATTTGGGGATTCCAACCATGAATAAACTGTTAAAAGCTACCTGCAGCAGCTTCATCAAATTTTTGTAAGTTTGCAATTGTTTCCACGATGACATGCTGCTGTAAAAAACAAAAACCTTCTCTCCTCCAAGGACCCCAACAGGGAAGAGAAACGAGAATCAAACAACATACTACTTAGATCACTAATTAAGCTGGTGTTAATGCGATCATTCATTTCATTTTTGCATAAATACACAGAAAATTCATCAAAAAAAAAAAAACCTCTTTTTTATTGGTGCATTTGACTGCCAACACAAACTGGTCGCTAGACAAAAATGTTATCATCATTATAAAAGAGCAAAATAAATACAGTAAAATGTACGTGAATCATTTATACATTTCCCAGTGTACAAACCATGACACGACTGTTATCTCATAAATAGAATTTTGACCATTTTCATAAAAACCAGCTCACTGGTGAACATAAGAGTGGAGAGACTAGATAGAAACAAGATAATTAAATAACCCTATGAATATATGATGTCCTTTGGAAAGACTCGGTCTTGTGCTGTCCTTCTGGTAATTAAGGTTTTACATCGTCTTCCTGTCTGAATCCGCAATCCTTCATCAACATCCATCACCCACCAAGCCAAAGGTGGACCTTCCTCACAAAAAACATTGAACGCCACTTCAGAACTGGTTTCACAAGCAGTTTTGTGCTAAAAACAGTGAATGTACTGCATGCAAAACTCAATCTTACCAAAAGATCAATGTCTGCGGTACAAGCCATTTGATCATGAATTAAATCTCTATAACATATATGAAGCAGCTTCCGCTGCTGAAGGATGCCTGGTAAAAAAATTTTCAAATTTTACCTTCACCACACCCCACTCTTAATCAGTTTGGCAGCGGAAAGTTAAAATGAAAGCCCCGCTGAGTTGATGGGTTATCGTCGTTTTCACATTGATGACCAGCTCAGCTTTGCCCTTTCAATTATTGATGTTTTGTTATGATCCCAAGCTTGCCAATGCATCAAGGTCCTATAATTTGTTCAAATTTCACACTGTTTTTTTACATCAGTTCATGGAAGATACAACAGCTAGCAGAATCAAACCAAACAAATTGAAGTCATTCATGTGCAACTGTGCATGTACATATCTATATTTACACATGTATGTATATATACAGGGGAAGGGAAAAGTGAAAATCCCAAAAGAAATAGAAAATGCCAGGATTTTTGAAAGTTGAATGAACTGCTCAGTTATTTTTATTTATCTTCTTTTATGGGAAATTAGGTAAAGGCTGAATTTTTTTTTTTTAACTTTGAAAATAGCACCCCTTATAATTTTAACTGTTTTTAGTTAAGTTTGACAAAATTATCCTTAATGATATTACAAGTCATTACACGATATTACAGGTCATGTTGAAAAAATATTATTGTTACACGCTATATATAAAAATATATTACACATTATGGTTAAAAAAAGTTGTTACATGCTATGTTGAAAAAAAAATATTATTGTTACATGTCATGTATAAAAACATGTTACATACCATAGTTAAAAAGGTTGTTATATATCATATTGAAAAAAATATTATTGTTGCACGCCATATATAAAAACACGTTACACGCCATAAATAAAAAAAGTTATTACACGCTATGTTAGAAAAAAAATATTATTGTTAGACGTCATGTATAAAAACATGTTACACGTCATGATTAAAAAAAGTTGTTACAAATCATATTGAAAAAAAATATATTGTTATTACATATTGTTGATATACGCCATGCATAAAAACATGTTACACTTTATGATTAAAAAAGGTTGTTACACATAATGTTGAAAAAAAATTATTATTACACGCTATATATAAAAATATGTTACATGTCATGTTCAAAAAAATTTTTTTTATACATCATGTTAAAAAAATATTATTGTTACATGTCATATTTAAAAAAATATTGTTAAATTTTAATACTTAAAATGTTGTTGTTACTTACGAACTAAAACTTCAAATCCTCTCAACTCTCTTTATTTATTTTTTTAACAATTTGACACTGATTAAAGTGTTTCTAATATATTTTCATAAATTAAAATACAATTTTTTTTTCTAAAAATCTTATATCGACTAAAAATTGAAAAAATTCCCTTTGAAACTTTAGGTTTATAAATTTCAAATTTTTAAATTTTTTGGTATTTAGGTACCAATTGATCCAATTAAAAGTTATTTCAAACATTTGTAATTATTTCTATCATTTTAGTTTCATCTAAAATACCTACAAATCAAAATTTTTAAATAGTCATCCACCCTAAGCACATCAAAACTATCACTTGACGTCTTACGGGAGAAAGAAATCAGGAGCATAGCAGATAAATGTCGAAGAGAGAAATCAATAAAATTAAAAAGAGCTGGATGATGAGAAAGAAAAATCAGAAGCACAAATAAAAAGAAATTATGATAAATAATTTAATTTATTTAAAATAATTTTAAAAGTAATTTTGTTAAATAATAATTAAATATGATTAAAAATAATTAAATTTATTTTAATAGTTATTTTTGAAATGTTTTTATCAAAGAGAGTTATTCCTCATAATTTTTGTTAGATAAACATATACACGAAGCAAACTGAAACAACAACAATAAAATGAATCAACCAACTTTTGGCATATTAATTGTAATATGGGTACATGTTAGGTGCCTCATTTTGCTACTGGTAGCACAGGGCAAAACACTTAAGGAGTACGCAACTACCGGCCCTATATGCATTGGATCCAAATATCCAACCGTCCTAAATACAGCTGCGGTCTCAGGACTGCTTTCTTTGTTGTTGGGGCTCCATTTACATCCCTCTCGTGTTGTTAGCCAAATGATACAAGTATGTCAAAATTGCTAGTAGTATATACTTATAGCCATAGACTAAAGAAGGCCTGTTCATTGTCTTTATTATCCCTGACCTTTTTTTCTTCAGGAAAATATGTGCTAAGTATTAGCCTTTTGCCCACAAACGCAATCATAGCTTAGAGAGGGTGGTTGAGACCATGCATTGAACTAACATCTCCAAGCAAAATCTTGAAAATTTCCCATCACTATGATATTAAAAAAATTGTTGGTGGAGCTTCTTTCTGCTGGTAGATGCGACATACGGGGGTCGCATTCCCCTGATCAGATATGTGGCCATGGATTCATATTCCATATGAGTCAAATCAAGGATGCATACGGATTATATATATAATCAATCGGAGAGATCAGAAAACTGGTTATATGCTAATGAAATGGGTCCGAACAGCTCAGACTCAGTTGAGAAGGTACAATTTCAACTTCTTTTGAACAAAGTACACCGTTCGGAAAACACAAGAATGTAAGATGTCAATGGGTGTAGTTAATACTAGGTACTTACCACATTTATTACAAAACAAAAACATAAAACTTGTCCTGTACGTATATCTCCGCAACCTGATATAATTTAATTAATAAAGACAAAAGAAAATTAAACCCCAATGCTTGTCAACGTCCCTTGTATCCTATAATGTGACTTTTAATGACAGGTTCGATGAAGGGAATCCTGTTTTTCCAAAGGGTTGTTCAATCGGAGAATTTGAAGTTGGTGGCAAAGGAAATTCTTATTTTGGGGTTTTGGAAAATGGCTGCGGGAGTGTGCCTGCTTCTGTTCGATGTCCCTTTAACGTGATTAATTTTTTTCTAATCAAAATTTCGTGTGTGCAGTGTGAACTTATTATCTCCTTGGCACTTGTCATAGTTCTTGTGGAGATACAATCCAACTCATCATACAGTACAAGCTACCCCAGAATTTAATGAAGAAAGAAGATTTAATTATGCGTGGCAAAATCTAGTTGGGATTTTGATTGGCGTAGAAATAATGCAGAAAAGACGCATGCTGCCTTTTTTTTTTCTTTTTGATTATATTAAACCCAAAGAATCAATCATGTAAATAATTAATTTAAACAATATTGTTCCTTGAACTATATGTACCTTCAATAAATTACTTGAAAGAGTGTCAAGGAATAAGAAAAGGGTTTGATCATTTGCAGTAAACCGATTTCAAATGTCAATAATTCCTTGGAGGGAGTTGTTAACAAAGAATGTATATAGCTACGTGAATTGATGCCAAGGAAGCCAAGCAGTACCATGGAAGGCTGGAGCTCGACAAAGCCCCGATGGCAACAACGAAACCCATTTTCAAACGATTCCCCATGAAGGAGAAGGAAGAAGGGTTTGTGACGATTCCATGTGGGGAAGGGGCCCCTTGATTTGCTAGAGAGAAGTCATTTTTAACATGTGGGGGACCTTCATTTAATTTTGCACAAAATAAACGAACTATTTGGCTAATAATCACACGTTTCGAGCCACCATTCCATGGTTACAGCAAGGTCGTAACTCGGCCCTGGACCCAGATGATGAGGTGTGACTCATTTCTCGTGGCTGACTTAAGCCGTTTCGAAATCAACTTAACTGCTACCAAACTATGCATGATTTGGACGATCCCCCATGAAATTGTATAGGGTCCTTAGCAGATATAAGAAAGATCTCCTTTTTCAGAACTGACCGTAGTACAAAAATCTGTTTAATCTCCTTGTCTCAGTTCCTTTTGACTGAATTTGATCCATCTGGTCACTTTAACCCTAACAATCCTGTGATGGGCAGCTTCACTTTTGGATTTATCTTTTCCTTTTTTCGCCCGTTCGCTCGTTCATTGAAAGCCCTTTCACTTTATTCAGAGTACTGGTTCGCTTCTCAATGTCTTGACTCCATCAGCAATCGTTTTTTTTCCCCTCTTTTTGGCCTCTTTATATTTGACATTCATTTACTATCGTTATCAAGGATATGTAATTCATCCGCCAGGCCTCCTGAGTCAAGACGATGCTAATCATAAATGACATAAAATCATTTCATAAAAGGGGGATGAAACAGCTCTGGACATTTTTCTTTGCACCATTAATTCGTCATCTTTCTCTTTTAAAACATAGTTTAAAAAGGAGGACTTGAACCTTTCGAGAGAGTCATTTGGGTGGTGAAAATTTCAGGAATAGCATTTATTCTTTAAATTGGCTGATCGGACCCATTCAAGATATCTCTTTGAGGCTGTTGTGCTGCTTCCTACTTGTGACCCCAATTAAATGTAAGCCTCAATTTTTTTTTTTTCATTTTTGTATACAAGTTGATATTAAAAAACCCTGTTTTGTTACCTCATCAGGAATCAATCATCAAAGGAGAAAAAAATCTCCATAATATTATAATATAACAAGGTCATGCAGTATGATGACCTGACAGCACTGTAAACCCTAGATTGCTATGCCTCACTAATATATATATATATATATATATATATATATATATATATATATATATATATATATATATATATATATATATATATATTATGAAATATGCACTGTGACATAGTTGCATGTATATCGTATTCCTACCAAACAATCTAGGGGAAACTTGTGGTGGGAGATGTGTATAAATTATAGACATGAGAGAACCAAAAAGGGTGAAATGGTGATAAAAAAAAGTGATGAATCTTGGGTTGGTGATGAAGAAGAAGATAAGGGGGGAAATGAACAGTGCCCGGCTGGTGAAAATGGTAAAGAAGCGAAGTTGAAAAAAAGGAACAAAAACATTAAAGGGGGTGTTTGCGTGGTACTAGAGAAGGGGACCCCATCGTACCATAGGGTCTAGCAGGGTGACCCATTTCTTGTGTGGGCCCTTGGCTTTCGCTTTCTCTCTCAATGCTTATAAGTGTTGTATGAGTCATTGGGAAATGATGAAGAAAAAGGCTTTGCTTGATCCGGAAATAGCTACTAGCAAAATAGCAATAGCGGTAGCAAGTCTCTCAAGGAGCATGACCCCCTCCCTACCTCTTTCCTTGCTCAGCTAAGTGCTTTCTCACTGTCTAATCTTCAAAAGCCCGCACTCTCTCCATTCAATATTTCTTCATCATTTCTCCCTGCAGAGAGAGAACAAAAAAGGAACAGCTTACTTCCCATTGTTTTTTCTTCTATTGTGCTTCCAGATAGAAGCTGCTCGCTCCCAATCCCTAATACCTCTCTCTCCATTCATCACTTTCACTTCAATTTTCCCTGTTGGGCAGCAAACAACTAGAACCCCCCCTGTTTTCTTCCTGTCTTTAATTTGCTTCCAAAATAAAACCCTCTTTGCCCGCCCCCCCTTCCCCAATATAACCACACATACTCTCTCCCTCCCTCTCTCTCTCTCTCCCTCCCTCCCTAGTTATAGTGTACTTTTTCTCTGTACGTTTAAAGACACAATCCGTGGCGGAGTTAGTTATAGCTCTCTAGTGACTCTAAGTCACCACTAAAAAAGAATGACTGAGCCGCAAAATTCAGAGACAGAGAGCAGCTCCAACTCATTCTCTTCTCCTCCACTATCACCCTCATCTCCAGGGTCAACTCACTCACCTCCTAACTCGGTTCCTAGCTCAACTACCACCCTAAACGCGAAACCCGAGACCACCTCATCAGATTCCAATAAAAAGATCAAGAGAATGAGGGATTCAAGCAAGCACCCAGTTTACCGTGGAGTACGAATGCGAAACTGGGGCAAATGGGTGTCCGAAATCCGCGAGCCACGCAAAAAATCCCGCATTTGGCTCGGTACTTTCCCTACCCCTGAAATGGCAGCTCGTGCACACGACGTGGCGGCTTTAAGCATCAAAGGCAATTCGGCTATTCTCAACTTCCCCGAACTCGCTAACTCTTTACCTCGACCCGTGTCTTTAGCTCCCCGTGACGTCCAAGCTGCGGCAGCCAAAGCAGCCCAAATGGACAAGTTTGACTCCCCGTCACCTTTCACCACATCGTCTGCCACATTGTCATCGTCGTCATCGCTGTCGTCTTTGGTTTCTCAGATGGAATTGTCTTCAGGGTCGGACGAGTTAAGCCAGATAGTGGAGCTGCCAAGCCTTGAGACGAGTTATGACTCGGTTGAGTTAAAGAATGAGTTTGTGTTTGTGGACTCAGTGGATGGATGGTTTTATACTCCACCCTGGCTTCAAAGCGTGGACGACTGTGGGTATGTTTGCGATCAGTTAGGAGTGCCAGAGAGTGTCTTACAAAATGGTTTCGATGAAGGTTTGCTATGGGATTATTAGTGTTTTTTCTTTCTTTTTCTTCTTGTGTTTGTGAATTTGAGTGTGTATCTTTTCTTTTTCTTTTTTGGGCTTCTTTTTTCCCGGTTTTAAGCCCTTTTGCTTTTTCTTTGAAGGGCTAAAACTCTGTCCCTCTTTCTCTGTTTTTGTGATCTTTTTTCCAATGAATCCCACTGTACAGAGTTTAGAATGGGAAGAAGATGAAAGTGTCATAAATTCCTTCCCTTCTGGTTGGTGTAAAACACTTTGAGGCTTTAAAGCCTCTCTCTCTCTCTCTCTCTCTCTCTCTCTCTCTCTCTCTCTCTCTAAGGGAGCATAAGACAAAGCTTTAAAACTAGTTCAACGATGAAAATTCTGCGCCTGTTCTTTCATAAAAAGAGAAAAAAAAATGTAGGGCTAATAAATTTTCTTTGAAAATATTACAAGAGGGTAGAGGGAGTAGAGTGAGTTGATCAAGTCATCTTCTAGATTTTGCAATTAGGAATAGGGAAATCTGAAGAATCCGACAAAGAAAAACGGGGAAAGGAATTATGCTTAAAAGCTTCTCAAACAGGGGGCCTGCCACTAAAAAGCCCTAATTCTCCTTGTCATGAATGCTGAGGTTTGCTTTTGGCAGATGCCAGATGGTGTAATACGGTGAGCTGTGAAAGTGACCATTTTCCCCATTAGGGTAACAGTATTTATCCAACTTTTCTACTTTTTAACTTTCCATAAATACACTGCTTTGCCATCGTTCTTAGTTGAACAGTACTTGTTTCTCTCGGCCAGTTTCTTTTGCTTGGATTTTTGTTCTTTTAGATTGAGTTAAAATATGATGGCTACAATTGCCCCTCGTGCATAAATATCAAACCCTTTTCTCGACGAATCAAAGCAAAACACTTGTTCATCCATGGCCAATGAATCATTAAGGATTGGATCCCTAATCCAATCCCCTTTCCAACCCCTCAGCCCTCTCTCGCTCAGATAATTATTGTGCTGTTGAAAGCTCAACAAAATTTTCCCTAATAGCGATAAAGGGCTGTCAAATACTCCATAAAAAGAAGATGTAACGGATGTCAGGAATTTTCTTGCGCACGTCCTCGTTCAGAACATTGTTCATGTAAAAAAGGTGCCTTCTTTAGTAAGTATAGGAGAGTTGCTTTTCCTCTTTTGTTTAACAATGATCATCCTTTTGATACAGAAATCCACCCCCTTTTTTGCATAAAAACAAAACCAAAAAATAGAAAAAGAGAAAAGAAATCGAGCCCTTTTTGAATTTGTCCCCAGATTTCATTTTAGTGTAACACAGATGCCATTAATTCACTAAAAAAAATTAAACTATCAATTAATTAATCCCTCGAGTGGGGGGTCCATTGTTTTTCATTTCATGGTTGACCTCTGAAAATCTTATCTAATGGAGTAATTTTCATGGGTTGGATGGCATTCACCACTCTCTCTAAAAGTTGCATGTAGCCAGATCATGCTCACGTACGCCCAATCCCAATCCCAATCCCAATCCCACTCTCCTCTGCCTTTGTTTCTTATCTTGAGATGGTAATGATCTTAGATTTTTTCTTCTCCCCAGTTGATGAATCCTTTGTTTGTCAATTTGTTAGCAGTGACTTTCAGTTTTATCTGGAAGGAAGCATTGGTCTCTCTCTGTTTGATTACTTTCTAGCTAAGTGCACATTTTTTATACCTCAAATCATCTTCTTTTTAGGGGTAATAGTACATAAATATGCCGAAGGAATGTCATTATTTGGAATAAAAATTATTTGAAAACAATGAAGAATCACTTTTGATTCCATGGCTTTAATTTGTATCTAATGTTAGTAAATGTCACATAATTAAAATAACGAAAAATAGACATGTGACATAATATTATAAAAGTATAAATAACATCATTATTATTCCAATGCAACGGAAGGGTCCAAATTCAACGTTTTTTGGGTCAACTATTTATATGAATTCCACCCATTTTCAGCTATATTCAACTTAGTTTAATATTATAAATATGGGTTACCTTTCTGTTCTGGGTAATGTAGAAAATTCTCCTTTGTTTCGCCAGCCCCAACTGCAACTGCAAATTGATTGGAAAGCATATATTCTTCCAGCAAAGGGGGGGAAAGTTCACTGTACATGCATGTCTGTTTCATCCATGTCAGATGTGAGTTTAGCTCTGGTTTCTTCAAATTATTTTTTTATTGAACAAAATACATTAATTAAATAAGCAATTCTCTATTTGCTCATTTCTGTACTCTAGTTAGCTTGTGCAAGATTTTGATCATGAGGCTGTATTTGAAAGTCAAGGTTATGCAGCAACTGGTATTTTTTTTTTTCAATAAATCAACACCACCATGATAACTGGTACATCCATGGGATTGTCTAGTAGTTGAAAATGGTTGAGTTAAAGTTTCCAATAAAAAATAATTCACTTGCTATTCTCAGAATCGATTCCAATAACTTAAGAAAATTACTTATTTTTTTATTTCTTAATTAAAAAATGAATTTAAATACAAGAAAAAGAGCAACACAGCAAGAAAAACAAAAACGCCTAGAACATAAAAAAATAATCGACTTAACATACTATCCTGTCCTTGCATGATATATATTATGCTGATGCAAGTCTTTAACTTGTTTCAGCGAAATTGATCCCTGTCTTCTGATTAATTTATTTAATTTTGGTTCTTCATTTATAGAGATATATGTTAAAAATTTGTTGGGTTGCCATATTAGAGAGTACATTTAGTATAAAATTAATTAATATGTGACAGTGAGCTGTAATTCCTCCACATCCTAATCTTCTTCTCTTTAGTATGGAATTGATTATGGAACATTGTACATCAGACAAAGATGTTGGTTAGCTTGCGGCCGGCTATGAATGAGGCGATATGTTGGACAATGGGCACAAACAAAATGATGCACACGGCTGAGGGATTTGCCAAGTCAACACCTACTTTAAAAACCCCATTCACAACAAAGGAAAAAAAAAAGGTTCGATTGGTAATTAGTTAATTAATGACTAAATTGGAAGTGATAATAAGTAAATTCGATAGCCTTTTGAAGTGGTAAAATAATTAAGTTAATTGATTAAGCAAATGCCTTTGCTAGTCACTACGTGTTAGTAAAAAAAGAAAGGGGGAGGGAATTAAAGACAAAACATACTTTATCAACAGTCATCTCTTTCCCTTTCAAAAAATCCAGCCAAATAGTGAATACAAGCCCCCCATATCTCGAATGGGGTATGTTACCAATTTTCGTCCACTTCATATAATTTTTTTGTACGTATGTCTACTTAATTTGACAAATTTCAAAGGGAAAAAAAAAATTAAAACCCACCATGTTGATGGGATTTTTTGTTCACTTTCGTAGCAGACAATTGAACTTTTCTGGACACACCAAATAATTGAAATAAAATCAGAAATGAAACTTCGTTCCAAAGTGAATCTTCTTTGGTCTCCATATCCATACATACATGCATGGATCTAACACCAAGCTTTCCCTATCTCTCACGATCCCCACCCCCACTTCCACCCGTATCAGACACCAAAATCTTGAAGCCCACTTCCCAATCCCTCTCTCTCTATATATATTTGGACGCGTTTTCTCCACCTGTATGGATTTATTTGTACGAGAAATGATATCCTTTCATGACCCCATCTCATAGCTGGTGAGGGATTTCTTTTCTTCAAGCTTCCTCCCATACCCTCCTCCCCAAAAAAAGAAAAAAAATTGGCCCCATTGCATGCTATAGGCTTCCCCCATTTATAGTTTTTTGTCTTGTTATTGGTGATTTTTCTTACAATGTCTTCCTTTAATTATATGCCTCGTCCTCTTTCCTTTCTTTCTTCTTTTAGGAAAGCTGAGGTCTGAGTTTGTTTAACTATTCTTTGTAGGAACTTTTATTTACATCCATATGTGAGGGGGGTGAGTGTTTTCTTTTTGTTTGTGTCATTTCAATTGAAAAGCCATATAATATAAATTGAATTACTTTTCACAGGTTTTACTTTTATCACATCAAAATGACAAATCAATTGATTAAAAATTGGAAAGAGCATTAGATATTATATTCTTGTATAGTTAATTAAGGACAAGATATAAATTTTATTATATATTGGCAAAGTATCACAACAATATGTCATAGTCATTTTTGAATTGTGTACATTGTAGTTTTATTGGCTGCAAGTTGAGTTAAAACTGTAATATCACACTGAACCTCCATTCAAGTTATTTATGACAATAGATTCGAGTTGATATTTGTGTAACGGTTACCTAAATTTTATAAATGAAATACACTTTTTCTAAAAAAATCTAAATGTCATAATGAAAGCTTATCATGTGTTAAAATTGGTTGATTTTGAATAAAAAATTGTAACACAAATCAGAACTTTATTGGAAAAACTTAATGAAATTTTTTAAGTAAAAATTTCATCTAAACTTTATCCTTATTAAATTAATACAGTAAGGAGAATTAATTATTTAATTATGTGTGCGATTTTCAAGTATACCTACCAACAAAGCTTTTCCCCAACTAAATTAAACTTTTTGTCTCCCTTTATCTTTTTAAGGAATTCCTATGATAGATTATTCCACTTTAAGATATTTCTAGATTGAAGATTCATAATGGGCATAATTACTTCTTTATGGCATCTAGTCGAAGAAAATGAATAAAGAATTTTTGCATATTTTTCTCTTTTCTATATAAAAAAGAAATAAAAGAACCAAAAAATCCATAATTTGACAATTAAAAATTAAGGTTACTTGTTGGGCCTTTGAAGTTGGAAGGCATATTTGAACTATTAAAGTATTATATGCTTATCGTTGCTAAATGACGATAAAAATAAATCTTACAACGATTTAAATTTTAGTATTCTAATTTTTTTAAAATTAAAAAGAGATATTTTCAATTATATTGAATTGGTGTAAGGTTGATGTTCAAAAATTTTGTAATAAAAAAATCTTATAATTGTTAAGTTTAAAGTAATTTGAGAGGTTTGGTTATTTCCACGTACAAGAGAAATAATAAACTTATTACGCGGCGTATATATATAATAATAAGTTTAAACGTCATATCAAATTTTATGATAAAGTTTGACGTAAATCTAACTATAATTAGTTTTAGATAGAGAAATGCTTATTAAATTTATTTTTATGATTATCTAATAATAAATTTTACCTTATACATCAAACATTAAAACACAAGCATGTGTTAAACTAGTCACTTTGATGATTCATGCCTTTGACCATGTTCTTGTGTATCCTCTTTTAATAAATGTTTTCCCACCGTTTGAAAACTAAACAATAAATAAATAAATAAATAATAAATTATAAAAAAAATATCTTGTGATTTGAGAGAAATAGCATAATTATTCCTTCCCTATTCCCTTTCTATTCTTATGCTTCCATTTGATTCATCTTTTGAATAAAGAATAGCTATTCCTTAAAAACAAAGAATAGCTAAACCTACCTCATTTGGTATTAGCTATTCTATGTGAGCTAGAATGGGAAAAAAAAAACATTTTGAACAAAAATACCTTTAACTACTTTTTGAAATTATTATTTTAAATTATAAAAAATTATGGAACAATATTTTTAATAAATTATTATAAATAATATAAATTTATTAATAAATTATTAATATTTAATTGTAAATTATTAAAATATTAATATTTTAATTATAAATTATTATTATGTTAGATAAATTATGAAAATATTTTAATTATAAATTAAAATTTATAGAAATAAAATATTAATAATTATTATTAATATTTTGCTTATAAATTACTAATATTTTAAACAATTTATAATTTGTTAATATTTTAAAAGTAAAATAGAGAAAACATAAAATAAAATAAAAATAAGTAATCAAATTAAAGTTGTAATTGCAAATTATTAATATTTTAATAAATAATTATTGTATTCTGTTTTATTCCATTCTGCAACCAAACATATTGTTGAAGTTTAAAATTTGATACTTGACTACTGTGTATTTATTTTCGTTACTTAATTTCATACTTAATATCCTTAAGTTTATTTTTAAAAAAAATTCAAGCTTCACTTGTTCTTATTTTATCAGTAATATTAATTAAATAAAAAATATATATTAATCATTTTATTCTTAACAACGTCTAGAATTTTTTAATAAAAAAACAAAATAATTAAGTGTCAGATTTTAAATGTCATGAAAACAAATTTATTCCATTTCAAATTACATAATATTTTTTTTTATTTATCCAAAAATAAAACTATACTAAACTAGTTAAGGTCAATAATAATTTTGGAGGTGTCTACTTCCCAGAAGTAGTAAGAGGCAAATCCCCCAAAAAAGAAAAAAAGGAAGTTAAAGTCAAATTCCAATATTTTGGCAGCAGTCAGTATATATATATAGCATGCTACAAGTCAATATATATGAAGCAAGCATAACATGGGTGAGCATGCTAAATAACAAAGACAATAATCTCGTTAATCACGTGGGTTGCTATCATTAATTCTGTTAAGCCACTATCTAATTATACTCAACTGTTTTCCTCTTGTATTACAATATTTGCTAAATCGTAATTATCAAAGACTTTCATACAAGTCAAATCCATCACCTAATCATTCTCTTGGACTAAGTTATCTTTATTATGGAAGCCATTACATCAAAGATGAGTGGGCTCTAGTGGTCCACTAAACAACAAACAGATCAACCCTAACCAACTTTTCCTCCTCTTTCCTTTTTCTTTTCTTATATAATTTTTGATTTGCATGTCGCAAGCGATGATTTCATTCATGTTGGTGCTAGCTAGATTCCTGCTGCCGGGCATATCATCTTTTCCTTCTCTTTTTTTCTTTTTATTATTTGGTTATTATAGAATGATAATTGGATAAAGGATATGTGTGTGTGTATATATATATATATTAAATTAAGCAATGATTAGTTAAATTTTAATATGATTTAAACATAATCTGGAATTGGAAAGCATGGGGTATATCTCCTGAGGCAACTTGTTAATAAGAAATAGATTATGAATTAAAAAGGGGATGATTCCAATAAAGAAGCATAAGTTGTGGGGATGGTTGGCATATAGATTTTTTATATCATCTCACACGTCAAAATGACAAATATATTAATCACACAGTGACCCTAGCTCTCCAACTTCTCTAATAATTTCTTGAGGAAAGATTGATGGGGGCTTTGACTAGACTATAAAATGTGGAGGAGAGACATGACCAATACATGCTGTCCCTCTTCACACGTAAGGTTCACAATGCATGATATAAATTTTTTTTTTGTTTTTTATTCAAATAAATTTAATTTTAAAGTTTGATGAGAAACATGGCTTTAATTAATTTAATTTTGTAAACCCTTTTTTTTCTTTTTTTTGGGTAAGTGAACCTGCTTGCAGATACAAAGGCAATAATATATCTTCCCATTGTCATTTCAAATTTGTCATCTGCCAAAAAACAAGGGAGACAGCCAGATACAAGCAAATTTTAACTTGAGGAGGCCAAATTGTAAAAAGATCATTTCAAACATTTCTCTTACTTTTGGACTATACATCCACAATGAGGTCAAGGTTTGTGTATAGCCTCCTTTCACCAACCCTCTTTAACCCTTCAAAACTCCAAAGGCAAGCTGCAACATGAATTCCTTACCTAAAAACCCTACATTCTCGAAGCAAATATATGGTACTTCTTCAGCTCCGAAGCCCACAAGAAACTAAATTAAATTCATTTCTGGCTACTTGTTGGGGGCTCGTGCATGTGCCCTGCCATCTGGGGCAACTTTTTCTTTCTTTCTTTTTTTTTTTTTGGTGTTTTTAAATTTTCTGTTGGGGTTGGTTAATATATTGAATAATTGATGGTACTTGGCAAAACCCCATAGGCTTAAAAGCAGAGAGGAACAATCATTTTCTAAAAAGATGTATATATCTTGTAAGGCAAGCCAGCAGTAGCCAAATGCTTTAATATCCTCCAGTTTCAATCCCCTTCCTAAGGACATGTCTTTCAATGCCTAGCTGTTCCCATTGTAAATATGGAAATGGACCGTGGACCAAAGCACTATAAGTTGACAGTGATAACTCACACTCACACATCTCGGCTTATTATACAAGGTTTTCAGCATCGCTGCAGAATCACGACCTCTCCTGTAACCTTCTCCCCTCCCCACTTCGTTAACGTTATGCTTAATAAGAGAAAAAAAAAAAGGGAAAAGAAAATATAAAGGGAAGAGAAGGAAATTAGCGTTGTCTCTGTTTGGTAAAGAAAGAAATAAAACGGAGAAGAAAATGAATTGAATTTACATTTTTTTCTTTCAATCTAATCTTTTTAATTAGGGAAGCAAAAAACAAAATGAAAATTACATCTCCCGTTCTTTCAATGCCTATATGATCAGTCCATCATCAAAAGGTTCTATGAATCTTTCTGTATTTGTGCATTAATATTCTCTGGATGAGTTGGCAAGATTTCCCTGCTTGGGTGCATTACATTGTAGCAACGTCCACGTGGGGGTGCAAAATAATAATGGAAGAAGATATCATAGCCCAGGGGGGGGGGGGGGGGGGGGGGGGGGCATGCATCACCATAACATACAGCAAATTATTTTTATAGCAAGTATATATATTTATATATTTATATATATAGGTTAATATCTACCTTCATTTAAATGTGCTAACCATGCATGGTCAGTTATCAGTCCCCACAAAAGGTCATCAATGAAAAGATCTATGACCATATAAAGCTGGGGATGGTCCCCCATGTATTGAATGGTAGTACATGTTGGGGAAGGAGGGGAGGGGGGTGGTGTTAATTTTTATTGGCTGCTTTCCATTCTTTCATTATTACTTTATAAATTTTGCGGGATTTGTCCTTTCATGGATGTGGATGAACAAATGACAAATCCTTCTCTTTGTTGCAAGAAAATTAAGGAACCTTGGTTAACCAAAGGTATGACAAGTATAGTAGCTAGCTATATAGGACTAGCTAGCTCCTTTATCTTTATAGATGACACAAATTACTAGCATGTTTGTCAGAACTCGGAGAAATGGGTCTTTGTGATGGGAGTCAAACAGGGCTAGTGGGGCGGAGATGGGCTAGGGAGTTGGAAAAGGGAATTTCTTTAATAATGCATGCATTTCTCTGCCTCAATTGCTACAGAAACAACCCTCTCTTCCTCTTATAAACATCAAATTTGTTCCCCGTAATTGTATGTATTAGGACTTGAGCTCCACTAGAAATCAAAAGGCACATCAATTTCAATCTTTTTCCTCATATAAAGTTGTGTCTTTACTGATCCAAATATATATGTTGGGTCGTCATTTTATCCTTGGAAATAGTTTTACTCAATTCGTTCATCTCTCACTGTCAGATCATCATGTCGTTTTGTGTGTGGAAGTCCAGCACGTTTCATTAGTTGTTTAATTTCGCTATCTTGGCAGGCAAGAATGCTGTCCATTCTCGGTTCCCCAATTTATATATCTGTGATGATCCCAGTATTGTTTCCGCGATATTATCATCAGAGAGTGAATGAGGGGAAAGCAAAAAGAAGAGAAGAAAAAGAATCTTTGAAACCTCAATGCTTCAGTCTGTTTACTTCTTTAGAGAGGGCCCGATGTCATCACCTTGCTAGCCTTCATTCATGGACATGCAGGCAGGGCCTTTGCCGCTGCTGCAGAACCACACATAACCAAAGAATTAATTTCAAAATGTTTTGTACGGGGAATATACGAAAAAAACCTAATGCCTAAAAGTGCTTGAGAAGAAGTCTAAGCTTCTCCTCTCTGAATTATTAAGATGGTGATGTTTAAGTCGGCAACAGTACATGGTTTTCTACGTCCAATTTTCTTTAAACGTCTACTTCACACAGCAGGAATGGTAGAATTGACGATAACAAGATGTAGCCCTCTCAATGATTAAGGGTGTTGAAAATTTTTGAGATAATGTAACTGAGTCGCTGTCTAGAGATAACATTTCAACGTTGTTGTACAGTGGCTTTTCCAATGATCGATCTTTACCCAAATTTTCTAAACAAGATTGATTCCTGAGACAACTTAGCAATTTTTTCCAATGGAATCAGTTCCTTGACGACTTTCATCTTATTGGTTGCATTAGATCCCAAGTTTTGGGGCCATAGGAACTTCATTAATTATTTGCCCAGCATACTATAGAACTGACATAACCCCCTTGTTCTTTCTCCTGTTAAACATTAAAATGAGATGATAATTAAACACTCATGTTAACCAATTGTAGAAATTTTTAGCTGTGAAACCAGCTGCCTTCATGTACATAGATAACACCCTTAGGTGGCTTCAAGTCTCTTTCTATAACCCCCCACACCCATGCTTACCTCTTTCTTGCTCTTCTTTTTTTCTGATGTACCTTACAATCTGTCTTTGAAATGAGGCCATAGATTTCTTTTTTTTTTTTGGTTTTTTGTGTTCTCTGTCCTGTTGTGTCCTTTCAGCAAACAATAAACCTTGGTACTTTGGTCCACCAAAAGTGGAACAAAGACGAGAACAGTCTGCTGTAGCACCGAAGTTTTTCTCTCAGGATCTTAAAGTTTGTAATATCATAATTATACAAACTTTGTCCTAACTTACCTTAACAGTAAGATTCTTCCTTATTATGATTGAGCTGCGAGTACTGTCAGCTTCACGAAAACACCCATTTTTTGCATAATTGTCATATCCCCCCTCCCGAATAAGGCGGTTTACATGCCTTTGCTTTCTCCTTGACCTGAATTTTATATAGTGGTCCTGTTTCAATTACACACAAAAAGCCAGCTGAGATCAAATCAATTTAGTTGTGCTAGCTTGTGCCACCCATTTCTTGCATGGCTGACAATAATTATAGTTAATTACTATCCAACTCAACTAATTAATAATTATCAACTAGCATTAAGTCTTCTTCTTATCCTCTTTATTGGGTGGGGAAAGGAATAGGCTCATTCTTAATTTATATAAAATTCTAAAAGATTTGCCTTAAGTCACATGAAAATTTCATATCATGTGTACTTCAGACTCTGACCTAAGCCTAATTTCTGCTTTCATGCACAATTTTCTGATCTTTTCAAGGAAGAACACTTTATTGCTAACAGAAAATCAGTAAGTCAGACACACAATAGAGGGTGCCAAAAGGGCAAATTTACATAGAAACAAACATTGTTTCATGCTAAATTAGAAAAGAAAATGATTATCTCACTCTCCCTGCATGCCAAACTTATTCCACAGAGATTGAATTCCGGCAAATTTCTTTTACTAAGGGAATATGGTACCATTGGCATTAAATAGCAATTGACCTTACCTTAATGCATTGACCCAGAATTTAATCAATGTGTCGACGTTGAAACTTGAACGTGTTCATATGTATTGCAATGAGACAGAAGAATTAGAAGAGGTGAGCTTTTGTAATTATTACTATAATATACGTATTTACACGTGGAGGCAGCAAAGAAAGGGTTGCACCAATGTCGACAGCGCCACCGGCGGGGAAACCGGTCTCTAGTCACAATCTTTGTCTCTCTCTCGCTAGAAAGGTGAGACCTGACCTTTTGACAACTGACTGTCGGCATCCTCATTTTCTCCCACGTGTCTCCTCCAGCCACCACTTGTGTTATTATTAATCATGTTTGCCTGCTTCTACACCACGATAAGACTCCCTGCTCCGCCAGCTACACAACCCCGCCCCCACCCAGACTCTCTTGCTCTGCCTTTTCTTTATTTATCATTTATGTCAGCCGACCTTTTTATTCCACAATAATAATTATATTTTGACTTACTCGTGATATTTTTATTTCTTTTTACATACTAATTTATTATCCACAGTTGGTCACGGGAGTCATATAAAGAAAATTATGGACATATAACAGTACAAATGCTTTGCAAAGAAATCCAAAATGTCAAAACATATATTAATGGTGATTGGAATTATAGGAATGTCGATTCAGTCTAGAGCTTTGGTCTGCAGGCTTGAGGTTGGTATATGAATAGATATACACCGTTCAATTCATTCTATTACATAGCAAATTTCATTGATTTTTAGTGTTAAGAAATAATCCACAGCTTGAGCTAATGACGGCCGACTCCTCCCCAAGAAATCCTGCATAATATTATCGATCATCACTATTATTAGAATGATTAATTAATGCATCCTATTGCTAATCCTAAAACGAAAAAGGGGAAAGACCGTTAGAACTGATGAGTAAGGTTCCACTGGCATTTCCACTTCCAATTTCAACAATTGCGGCTGTCGGAAAAGTGCTTTTAAGCAGGTAAAACATCAGTACCCCATCAATCTCAAAAGCCAAAATCACCCTTTTCCATGTTCAAAGGCCTTAAGACTTACTGACATAGCATTCTAATTTCACGATTAGGAGTTATACTGATCATGACAAGTTTGCAAGGTCTCTCGCTGACAGTCTTCCGTTGTGGTCCAACGAGGGTTGATTTAATCGAATATGTAAGCCGACCTCCCCCCGTCGGCTCTTTCCAAATTCCTTTTGCTTCTTGTTTCTCCTCTTGCATGGCTTTTCTTTAGTCAAGTTTTGTGAGATGGATAAATGGACACGTCGCCTAAAGGGTATAATTCTTTGATTTGGATTCTAAGACCGACCTCTTAAAATAATTATAATGCATTTGTCATCTACATCAAGGTTCCCCCACCTTAAATGTAATGCCAAAGAATCAAGCTACTTAATAGAATATTAGAATAATAATTACAAATACATAATCATGACGAAATGAAATATGATACTAGAATAATTAAAATAAAAAACATGTCCAGATCAAGATAATCCATATTCTATGTTGCTTAATTATTGACTCTAAGTGGACAGGACAGATATCGACCTTGATTTAATTTATGTATAAAGAAAACCCTATTTTAGTTAAAAAGCCATATTCATCTCTACAGTGATGGAAAGAAAAGGGTTCAACTTGCTGATAATGGAAACCTCTAAAAGAATATAAAATTCATTTGCCATGCTGTTTCAATATATGCAGGGTTAGAGTAGACATCGCATGGTGAGCCTACTCGTTAATTTATGGCATATATATATATATATATTGATATGGGAAATGGAATAATGCTTGATTGACCATAGAGACATCGGATTTCAAGGCTGCTTCGAGTGGATTTCTGTCCTCTTTTGATTAGAGCAAGAAACTTTCTTCAAAAACCGCAGCTGCGTCAGCTGAATCCCATCACAAGTTTGGTGACTGTAGTTTCCCATGGCTTGAAAAAAAAATCTGTATTAATTTATGAATAGAAAGCGAATGATTGAATTCAATTAGGATATTTATTCAATAAATCAGACTATCCAAATTTTTAATTCTATGTTTTGCATGATGAGGGCAACTTGTATATAAACTTAATTACTTATTTATGAGGTTCCATGAATAGAAAGCATGGCAAGATAGTGAAGTCATATATATTCAAGGAAATCATCATGAATTCTATTTTTTTTTTCTGTCATAAATCTTTGTGTTTTTCTCAAGTTGAGCTGTAACTATAATATCGCACTAAATTTATAATTAAATTATCTATAACAACAAATTCGAATTGATGTTTATGTAATTATTATTAATAATCAATCGAATTTACTTTTCAATTTTTTTCTCGCACTTCTCGTAGGTTAATACAAATGGGGCTT
This sequence comes from Theobroma cacao, assembly GCF_053813885.1. NCBI lineage: Eukaryota > Viridiplantae > Streptophyta > Magnoliopsida > Malvales > Malvaceae > Theobroma > Theobroma cacao. The sequence goes on from NC_142647.1 coordinate 2,288,923, forward strand.
GGGTTTATCCTTTTTCTTTTCATTTGTCTAGCCATAAGATTGGCGGTTATCCTTATCGTGCTGGTTTTCTGTCTGTTAATGTTCATTAATTAATGGATTATTTAAGATATCTCGAAAGTGAAAACGATTTAAAGATAATGTCAATTCAATGAACCCTATATATTAGTATAGATTAATAATAGTATAGGTAAGATATTTACATATAAAACCTACACCTATGTGCCAAAAGAAACCTTTGGCCCATTCCAAACATGTACTATTAATTAGGATTAGGATTTAGTGGATGTAGGTCGGACGCCTTGTTCAATCCTGCTAATTAATTACCATTACGTGGAGGATAATAATAATTATTAAACACCTAGCTTATAATAGTTCTTTACAAAAGCTTTTGGTTCAAGACACTTCCGAAGTCTAAGCCAACCTGACGATTAAGGACCTCACGACCATGATCCTCCTGGGATTTCATTGCCTTTGTTTAATACAGCAATACTTCTACAATATTATTATCCCTAGTATCTATGTCAAAAGAGAGAATTAAATTAATTCAATGCTATAAAGCTGAAAGAATCAATTAACACCATCTTAGAAATAGTGGATTGCATGAAAAGAGAGATCTTCACTTAAGTAAATTAAATTAGTAATACTGTATCGAATCTGCAGTTGAATCATTCATGATAATAAATTTAAATAAACGATAAAAATAAAAATTGATTTTTATTAAATTTATTATATAATAATACTTAAATAACTTTTTACATTTTCCATCACACGATATGAAATAATTTTTTCTCTAGATTTGTAAATCTCTGCCTTCCTTTTAAAAACCTGAAGTTTTAAAACTTCAATCTCAAGTTTTAATTATTAAAATACTTCTTTTGAGGCATGTAATGGTCGGATAATAAATGCTCAAAAGAGAACATCTAACAGTTAATTCACTTGTAAAAGTGTATATGCATTACATTCATATATAATTTCTACTTTGCTTATACTCAAATACAAAATAATTATCAAAGCATGTCAGATTTATACAACTTCTTCACAAGTGACATACTTAATTAAGTGCTATTAATTACACCTGTAAATTCAACCTGTCGCAGAACCAAAATGGTGTTAACTAACCAGACAAGAAGGTAGCAAAATTGTCTTGTAAGTTGCAACAAATAATAGAAACAAAATAATTGGAGGTGCGTCCGACACTTATACATTGAAAGTGAAAGAAAGTGGGAGATAACGTATTAAAACTATTAATTCAAATCATGTTAATTTGCTAATTTTTCCGTCTATCACTGCGGGAATTGTCCATTCCGACAAACCAAATTAAATAACATTAACAATATATTCGTTGTAGTTTAAGGAAAGAAATGATGTTGGTAAAGGCTAATTAATACTGTCTCCTTTATCCTTAATAATGTAGTACCCAAGATTATTACGTTAGTGTCATTCAACATATGTCGGCACTTGCCAAATAAAGATTAATGCTTCCAAAAAGTCTAATAATGAAATTAATTAATTTGTAAAGACTTTCATATAATAGCTAACCTTATGTTAAACGTCTTTCTCATCAAGCCAAGTTTGAACCCCCCCTTCTTAAGTCTGCCTCCTTTTATTCGACATTTTTTTTAATGCTTTTTATATAAATAAATAAATTTGATAATTAATTATATCAAAAAGTTCAATAACTAGTTAAAAGTCAATATATAATGCTATTAAGGAAAATAAAAATTATAGAGGCATCATGTTTTAAAAAGTTTATGAATTATTTAAAAAAATTTATAAATGTGTTATTATTCTATTATTGTATTCAATCAAATCTTTATATTATTATTTTTAACTAAATAGACTCTTATTATTAACAATTAACTAATTATCATTAGTTAAAATATAATTTGTCATTTTAATTTTAATGTGGTGTTAATATGAAAGGTGAAAATACTATATGATTATATTAGTATACTAAATAAACATGCTATTTTTTTATCTATTATGACATGTTAATGTACCACATCATCATTGTATGACATTATATTAAATAGTTCAGAAATTTTTTTTATATTATGCCAAATTATATATAAATGTCATCGATTAGGCGTTATATTAAAAAGATTTGAAGCAATTTGGGGTTTTTCTCTATTTAAAAACTTTTCATCATCATAAAAAAAAAAAAGAAAAATAAGAGAGATTGAAGAAGAAAATAAAAACATGAGGTTTTTATTGATATGGGCCCATTGGACAAATCCATGTCAACCCCCAACTTGGTGGGCCTCCCACTGAATGGGCCTTGGGCCCTGCCCATGATGAAAAAATTGAATTAAATAATAATATAACACAAGGCAAGCAAGACAAAATCTTTAAACAGTTTCGTCGGCATCGAAGATGTCAGTAACTTTGCATTTGGGCCCCAAAGACAAGACATTTGACTTCCATCAAACCAAAACAAAAGGGCTTTTTGAATTTAACGTCCACATGTAAAATTTGGACCCCACCTTTGTGGGCCAGCTCTTAGGCCCAACAAGATCGTGGGACTAGATATCGTGATGGTCTGTGTCGACCAACCGCATGCCGACACGATAGCCTTAGATTTGGATGATTAGCCGTCAGATCGTAACCATCACTTCGTCATCAGCTTTTTGATGATGTTGATGTGTCTTGTTCTCAATGGGCCGCCGTACCGTATGGGACCCAAACTGGTTTTAACCCACTGCTATTTCCTAAAATATTTCTTCTGTCTCGGTTTTTTTTTACTTATAACTTTCATTTTTATTGGTATTTTTACTTACTAATTTCCGAATAATAACAACAATAATAATCAATCTACTAATTAAACAATTTCATCTCACATTGAGAATTGAACTAGTTTCATGAAGTATCTTTAAAGATAATTATGAAAAAAATTATTACAACAAAGTTGAACTTTGTATTACAAATATTTTTCAAGCATTTAGTTCTTTTAATTTTTTTAAAAAAATCGAACCCGATTTTTCAAATAAGAAAACATGTACTCTGACTGTGCCTTTTTCTTTCTCCTTTTTTGACTTTTACGAAATTTAAGGAAAAAATTTTGACATTAATTTACTTTATATTAAAATTTGAATTTCTTTCAATAATATAGATGTTTAATGTTTTTTTAATATAAAAAAGTCATGAAAAATAAATTTATAATATAAAAAATTAAAAGTTTTAAATGTCTAAAAAAAAGAAAAAAAATTCATTTAGAGATATCCAAAAAATAATAAATAAATAAGCAATTAAGGAAGTATTTACTATTGAATTAAAAATTTGGATGTTTAAATTTTTCTTTTAACTTTTAATAATATTATATATATATATATATATATATGTCAAAAGCACCTTTACCCGAAGTAAAAAACTGATTAGCAATTTACTAAAGTGTAGTATAATTTAATCATATCCGTAACACAAATAAATTAAGAAAACATGTTAATAGTTACAATTGTTGTAACAAGAAATTAAGTGGACAACAATCAAATAAAGGTTTGGAGAAAGTCGGAATATCTTTGTCTATCTTTGCTATGGCGGTGGAGATAAGTGAAAATTGTCAGCGAAAGTTGCATGGCTTCCCTCTACCACTCTACTCTGCAAATGCCAGTTTCTCTATTGCCTGGCAGCAAATTCTCTTCAAGCCAAATGTAATTTAAAATTTGATACACTAAAGTAGAGTAGTAAATTAATTATCTAATTAACGATTAAAGTTCAGTGTTTTTTGTCTTTCTAACTTTAAAAAAAGGGAAAACAGACGGGGTTCCAATAATTGCAAACAGTAAGAGAGAGATGACAGAAGATGGAAGTAGACAAACCTGATGATAAGGGTCCAATGGTTTAAATCAAACAACTCACTGCTGCTTCCCTCGGTTTTGCACAAAGCCTTACAGGGCTTTAATCAAGGAAAGGGAATAAACCAAACTATATATTAAGCTTTCACCGTTGCCATTCATATCATTGTTTTTGAATACAGAGACAATCTCAACAAGCAAGACAAGGACAATTACAGGTTCCAATCTATATAATTTTGTCAGACAAAGTTGTTAGCTGTCAAGCTTTTTCAGCACTGGCCAAACTTTGATCATGTGGGAGGATTAAACAGCTGATTATATATAGATACATTTGTGATTTGATTACTGGTTCTGTCAATTGTTCTTATCATTTGATCATTCTGCAATTGCAGACCCTCAACTAAAGGGGAAATTTACTGATGGATGGATCACTCCTTTCACTTGGTTTAAACTTTTAGGGTCCAAAGTTTTGATAGAAAAATCAATATCTATGGAGTATGAAAGCGAGAAAACATACAAGAAAACATTTCCCTGGCCCCAGCAGGCAGGGCAAAATTTTCAAAGATAGGAATTGATGTACCCCTTTGTCGGATAGACCATTCTATGTTTTCCATTTTTCACCCAGGCAAACGCCATCTGGAATTCAAATGCAAATTAGTCAGAGAGGAAGGGAAAAGAAAAACCAGAGAGGGAAAACTCAACAAGGACAAGGAAAAGTTTTCACCAACTTGTGTACAAAGAATAACCCACCAAAATAACAATGCTCAGAAAGTTCCATGTGTGTGCAGCAAACAGCAGCTGCTGCCTGCAAGCAGCACCATCATCATCATCACATAAATCTGCCATATAGTAATTAAAATCTCCTCTTTGTTATCTTGTGGTGAAACTACCTTTTTTTTCCTCAGTCCAGTCCACTCCTCCAATTCTACTAGGCGTCAACTTGCATCTGAGCAAAAATCTTGAAACGTCTACTGAAAACAACGCATATGTTTCTTTCACCACAAAACTGAGATAATAATGTAATGATAAAGAGCTGTCAGCAAGTTTTACGGCCTAGAAGAGATAGCCATTTATCCTGTTGTCGGGTTGGTTTTGCATAGGAGGCAGACAAAATTAGACCCATGTGAGTGCCAGTTAACGACCCTAGCTAGATTTCGAGCTTGGTTCGTGGAGAGACTCAAGAGTCAAGAGCAGTATTGGAAGTCATGGCCGCTACAGTTTCTTCTTTTTTTTCTTTTTTTTTCAGTTTTTTGGACCACACCAGCTTTCCAGACATATCAAAATCATTGCACATTTCTAAGTCACATATTATTTCTTCTGTGTTCATGTGCATCTAAACTTGTGTGCTTTCTTGTCATTCCAAAAACTTATGGAGATAAATGTGCATAGGCTCCTCATGTTTGGTGCCAGTGTACCTGTTAAGGGAATTTATAACAGTGTTTCTTTTTAAAAGAGTTTGCTGAGCCACATGTTTGTGACAACTCGAAGAATCTGAGAGATGCGTTGAGATATAGATAAAAGATGTGCAGTATCACAGAGAATTAAATTGGTTGCTCTTGGGATGGTTACTTGACTGGATGAGGATATCGCCAATATCTTCTTCTTTTCATTTTCTTTTTCTTGTAAAAGGATTTTTCTCCACTCTGGTTAGAGCCAAAGGAAAATAAGAAGAAAACAAAGCATCAAATTCTATAAAATCCATATTCACAGTATTTATATGTTTGTGAATGAGGATTAAAAAGTAATCCAAGTAAGTAATAAAGTGCCTAAACCAACGAGAGAAGTTGATGGATAAGAGAGCAGAGAACTGTCTTAATCAATTGCTCCAAAGTGATTTTTCCAGGGTACCAGCTCAGGTGTTACATGCATGGGGGTATAATAGACAGCTGGGAGGCTAGCGAAAAATTGACAGACTGAGACACTGATTTAATGACTTGCGAGTCTCATCTTTACTAGGCTCCTGGAGTTGCCCGGCCCCCTAGCTTCCTTTGTTGGACTCTACCGTCCCACGCCGATGCCTGAAGGTTTCTCTAACCGTCAATGCTTTAAGATCTAGTTGGTATAGGGAAGAAGTTATGGTCGGCAGATCCTGGAACGTGGTCCAGACCAGACCATCTTCATCAGCAAATGGAAGTTCTAAGACCAACTTAGATATTTAGTCCAGAAAACCCAGACTCATGAAATGGGTGAGCCCAATATCATGAATGCGATTAGCCCAGTGAATCTTTGATAGAGCAAATGGAAGATCCAAGTCCATCTTCATAAAAATATTGTAGTAGTAGTAGTAGTAGTATTGCGAAGATCTAAGGCTTTAACAAATTAGTATCATTTATATATTCTAATCAATCACGGTAGAAATAATACCTGAAAATCCCTTATGGATTCCTATCAATAACTTGTAAATATTAAGTTCATAGGCTACTTCTCAATCACTTTGAAGATGCAACTTTTGAAAAAATTTCTTTGCATTTGATATCTATACAACATTGTTCATGGTGCAAATTGAAAAGGTCTGCCCTTCCTATGACCCTAAGATCCCTGTAATTATTAGTCTCAGGAAGGAGCAGGCAAATCATCCTTATTGAGAATATGAACTAAGGAGGCTTGGGAACACAATGACTCAGTCGATATATATAGGGCATGCACATCCCCTTTTACATTGAATAGCAACTCAATCTGCAGCCATATTATTTTTTCCCGTTTACACAGCTCAAGTTTCACATCTTAAATTTCGTAAACTAGGCTTTAATGTTTGTCATCAATGGATGCATCCTTCCATCCGAGCACACGGTAATCTTGTCCTCAAATGTTTATACAAACACATACAGACAAGGCTATATATAATTAGAATTTCAAACAAAAACTATATATATATATATATGTTAGAAAATTCCAGAGCTTGATGGGCATATTTCTGACAAGCTTGAACAATAATGCTATCGAACGACAAGATACTTGGCCCTGGAACATCCAGTTAGTGTACAAAACTTTAAGGTCCAGCATCTAGCTAATTACACAATGGAACACGACAACATGAAATTTCCGCGCATATTTTTTAGGCATAATTTCAGTTTTGATTTCGAGACAAATGAGAAATACAAGTCTCTCTCTCTCTGCAAAGCTTTTGATTCAAACTCTATCAATATAATATACTATAATTCTTCGAACCAACGTACGTTCTGCAATATTTTATGTTTGTCCATTACAAACAGGCCAAAACTGTTTTTGCCATTGCTTAGCTTAAACTTTCGTCACGATGAGTCATCAGATTTCTGGTTGAAAAATATGGCTAACTTGGTTGTCATAAGTATTGCAATAGAGATTTTGCGAGAAAGTAACACTTGACTCAGCAAGCATGATCATCCCTGGCCCTTTCATTCATACCCTTTATATATATTGTGTTTTAATCGAATAGTACGGATTTCTCCATATTCAATGCTAAAAATCCATTGAATTATTGATTAATTAAATATCGAATTACAAGTTTTCAACGAGGACACGTACTTGGTTTCATGATAGAGGTTGAATATTTGTCCTGGAGTGTCCGAATATGCCACCCTGATTGGGAAGTTCTGTTTGGGTTCTCGGAAAAAAACGTACAGAATGTGTTTACCAATTGACTTTACAGTAAAATGGTAATGAACAAGTTTCGCTGTTTACTTCTTGCTTGTAATTAGATGATATATAATGAATCTCTACAGCTGAAAATTTATTCATGAAATCAAGAATGCCGATCGAGAATCAACCCTTTGGCTAAAATTTTAGTCAAGGGTAATGATGGCAGCTTAAGTTTCAAGCCATCACTGTCAAATTGTCAAACGGCGGAGGCTGGAAAGCAACGAAATGAAACTGACAAGATGGTGTATGGGGCATCGATCTTGTGTGCTTCTAAGAGCATCTGCATCTGAAAATGTTTGGAACCATTGGTTTGTTTCAATCCGTATCGTCTTAGATTTAGGATTCTCCGTCCACTTTAGATAAATCAAATGAAGATGATTAGTTGCTTACTCGACCTGGATTATCTCGACTGCATCTTAATTAACTCGAAAGAATATAAAGCAACAGCAAAGTTATTGTGACACTTAAAACGTGAATCAGCATTTTCACAACCGGTCCTCATTGCAATCATGGGAATCGGACCCCCCACTAATTACGTAATTTATTAACCCCTGATTAAATTAATAAGGGGAGGTGTTTCTTGTCGTGGGGAAACCCTAATTTTGTCTGCCACGAAATGAAATAATTATCGCCACTCTTCAACTGATAATTGTAGGATTCGAGAGAGGCATGAAGAGACCTTAGCAATTACAAGGGTCTTGATTTCTTAGTGCAGTTGAAACAGTAATCCTCCAATAACAAAAACCAGACACATTAAACATGGATGAAACAAGAGAGTCGAGACAAACATAGGGCAAGTGGGTCATTGACAGATTTTAAGAAATCAATTTCCCCCATTAAAGTTGGGTTTTTCCTTTTCCATCGTATCGCATTTGTACCCTTGCTGTTATCCTTTCGGCTAATGTGTTTTTTGCTTTCACTGCAGAAGATATAGATTTCGAAAGTACGGCCAACACTGAGCTGCTTGAATTCATCTTGTCAGATATATATATGCATTCCCATTTTTCCAAGCTCAAACTTATACAGACTAATTAAGGGGTTTGTGAAACTTGAATCTTTCTATTACAATATTTCATATCATCCTGATGATACCTGGGCCTGTACACAAATGAATCTGCGTTTGGTTTTCTGCTATTATATATTGAAATCAGTGCTTTCTTTTCATTTCTTTGTTACAGAGTGCCCATCTCTCAATGGATAACTCTTTTATGTTTGAATAAAACTTTGTAAATTACATGGAAAACGTGCATAGTAATATGATCAGTAGGCGGATTTCACTCCTGTTGGGCATTTATCAAAGTAATTAAAGGTCTGCAATATGTATTGAGAATTTTTTGTATAAGCATGCATGGACCCAAGCGCAACACTTTTTTTCTTTCCACAGCAGCCACAACTATGATTAAAATGACGTGTTCAGGTGGCAAAATGTAGAAAACAAAGGAATTTTGCTTGCCATTTAGAGGCAGATTCTAAAATTTTCAAGTCTAATTTTCGTTTTCATGAGACTAGGTGGCAAACACCTGGACCCCGGATCACAAGTCACCAACCTTACACGTACTCTAATTATTGTAATGTAGCAGCAACTTGGAGGATCCCACCTTCCGAAAGGGGTATGGACTATGAAAAATAATGAAAATGAAGCACAGAATCATGGAAACTTTGGTGTATGTGTATATATATATATATTTTTTCTTTATTTTCAGTGCAGAAAATCATTGTTTCTTTGGATTTCAAAGGGAAGCTTTTGTTCAGTATTCAACTTTGGACGGTCAGATATTCAACCATTTCTTCATTGTGCCTTTCTTTTAATTCCCCCTTGAGCTTCTTTTTCCAATTCTACGCATTTGACCCTAATTTTTGAGACATTCAAATTTATATCTGATTTGGCCTAAACTGCGGGACTTCAGAGAGGTATATAGGAGTTCTGATTAGTTTTGTAGATTTTCACGTCGAAAGTTTTAGTTTTTGGAGTTATTTTACCTTTGTCTGCAGTATAAAAATGAATTAATCCCAGTTCCCCCATTGTCTTTAATCATGGTTCTTGTTGTTTTTTCTGTAAGTAACGAGACCAAGCCTCAAAGATAAAAATTTTTGAGCAATCAGAAAGATTCCTAGGCTAGCTTTGCCCTTGCGTAGGTACTAGCTAGCTACTTAGGCTTGGAAGAGTATAACATCATTGGGTTGTATATAATGGCTGCACGGAAGCACCATGAAGGACGACATTGACAGAATGCTTTTCATTATCGCAATAGCTTCTCAAACTGAGCTCTCCATTTTATGACGGAGAAGATTATCGTTGACTCATGAAGTAGAAAATTAATATGAACCTTTTTTTAATTTGATCGAGAATGACCTATTAGATTATTCATATGCAAGAATGAAACAAATATTGATTGTATAGAGTATATGTAAATTGATAAAAGGAATTCGATTATTTAAATCTGGGGTATTAAATTAAGGACCTTGAACCAAAGCTACCCCTCCCCATTTCCATGTGTTCTGGTGATCAGAGTTGGTATAAGATTCTTGGGTAAATTATAAAACAAAAACTACAGCAACTGGCACACCGAAAGTTTTCAAAATCTGAGATTTCTGATGAGGGGAATCCAGTACTAAAAAGCATCAAGCTTTGGCAACATTAGCATCACCAAACCATTCTTGCCGGGTCACCAGGACAAAGAAAAAGACAAATTCTAAGTGATGAGAACCTTTTCGTAGACGGAAAATGAACCCCATGTGGCTTCAGTCACTTGAACACTGCTGCTGCACCCCATAAAACCTATACTCCTTATATCGTTATCGTACAAATTGTATACGTGCAGTTCTCTAAACATTAAATTTTTATACTTGAACAAGCAAACAAAAAAACCTGTGTCGTGTGGTACAAAGGAATTCCACCAATCAAGATTCCGATAGGTTTTTGCAGCTTCTAACTTTCCTCGCCCGAGGCCGTCCTATAAATACCATATGTTGTTTTCGCCCTTAACTATATCTCAACCTTGTCCTTATTAATTTCTCCCAGCTACATATATAGCTGGTCTCTTTAGCTCTCTAGCATGGATTCCCTATCATTTTCAGGTATCTGCAGGTACCGTGTATCACCCTCAACTAGGTTGGAATTCGATCAATCCAATAATAGAAAAGATGGGTTTTCCTTGGGGAACAAGGCTAGTTTTGATAGGAAACAGGACAGACAAGGCTTAGCAATAACCCGTGTCGCGAGTCCATTGAAGCAGGCGATTGTTCCATCCCTGGAGAAAGAAACCGTGCCTGACCAGAATCACGTTGCATGGACTAGTGTCAGACAAGAACGATGGGAAGGGGAGCTGGTTGTACAAGGAGAAATACCGTTATGGCTGGTACGTGAGAAGACTATAATACTAGTATCTAGTTAATTCTTTCGAACATGCAAACATGAAACTTTTCATCATGACCCTACAAAGAAAATCACTGTTCCGATAAAAAAAATGCTCATCACTTCCTGTTTAATTACTTTCACAGTCCTTCTTTCCCCCCTTTTTCAAGTCTTCAAATCATTCAAAGGCCAAAGAGAAGATCTAATTCATGAAATGAACTTCAGTATTGCTTTAAATGCTTGATCTATACATCAACTGCTTTTGTATTTTCATCATGAGGAAAGGGTTCGATCGCGCTCTTTTGACTGCAACTTAAAAGCACTGCTACTTTTTCCTTTGTTTTTTGTTTTTCTTCTCTCTCTTTTTCTTTTTCCAACCTTTAGAAAGGCCTTTTTCTAACCAACACTAATGGTGCACCGTCCACCCAAAGAAACCAAGGGAAACAACGGTCCGAAGCCAATACACACATTATTCTGCTGGTCAGAAGGTGATTCTGAAGTATATTCTTTCACTAATTAATTCATAAATATTCCTTGCATATATATGTATGATTAATTTATAACATTACTCATACTATTTATACTTCATTCATTTAGAAAAATAAAATTTTGAAATTCTTTAACAACTCACACGTAATCATAAATTCTTGACGATATGAATATAGTATAACAAAAGTTGTTGGTTGATCCAATATTAAACAAGAATACTTCTTTTCTATGGTGAATTAGTTAATTTAATTCAAGCTACCCAAATGACATGCAGAAAGGTACGTACCTCAGAAATGGCCCAGGGATATGGCACATAGAAGACTACAACTTCCGTCACCTCTTTGACGGCTACGCCACGCTAGTCAAGCTCCACTTCGAGAACGGCAGGTTAATCGCCGGCCACAGACAAATCGAATCCGAAGCCTATAAGGCTGCAAGGAAAAACAAAAAGATTTGCTTCCGAGAATTCTCGGAAGTTCCTAAACACGAAAACTTCATGGCTTATGTTGGGGACCTCGCAAAGCTCTTCTCCGGCGCTTCTTTAACGGATAACGCCAACACGGGCGTTGTCAAGCTTGGAGATGGACGTGTAGTTTGCTTGACAGAAACCCAAAAAGGGTCATTAGTTATTGACCCGAACAGCTTGGAAACACTTGGGAGGTTTGAATATAGTGACAGCCTGGGGGGTTTGATACACTCAGCTCATCCGATAGTGACAGACTCAGAGTTCTTGACCCTGTTACCTGATTTGCTGAACCCTGGATACTTGGTGGTGAGAATGGAGCCAGCGACGAACGAAAGGAAGGTGATCGGAAGGGTCAACTGCAGGGGCGGTCCAGCACCAGGTTGGGTCCATTCGTTTCCAGTGACTGAGCATTATGTTATCGTGCCTGAAATGCCATTGAGGTACAGTGCGCAAAATCTACTCAAAGCTGAACCGACTCCAATGTACAAATTCAAGTGGCATCCTGAATCTAAAGCCTTTCTCCATGTTATGTGTAAAGCTAGTGGAAAAATCGTACGTCCCCCATTCTTTGATTTCTTTTCTATGTATGTCTCTTATTCATTTTAAATTGCTAATTAAGGGTTTGTGGAAAATTTTGAAGGTGACGAGTGTGGAAGTGCCATTATTCGTGACATTTCATTTCATCAATGCGTACGAAGAGGAAGATGAAGATGGTAGGGTGACTGCTATTATCGCTGATTGTTGCGAACATAATGCCAACACTGCCATTCTAGATCAGCTTAGGCTTCAAAATCTCCGCTCTTTCAACGGCCAGGACATGCTACCAGATGCAAGGTATAGGATATATATATATATATGTTATGACTACTATCTACTATATAATACAATAACCGTCACAACCTGTTACCTACCAAACCCCATAGGAGGTTTTTATTATTACTATTATTTTTAGATGGTTTGTGTGGGGAATTTGATGGCATTTTAATAGACTTTGCTTGTTCTTTATTGCTTCATTTTGGTGAGATACTCAAATCCAAAAATCACCATTGCACGTTAAAACTCCGAATCCTGCATGCATGCTTTTCAAGAATATGGGTCATATATATACCACGAGGTCAAAAAAGACGTAGGCCAGGATCAAAACACCCCATCCTTAGGCATAGCAGTAGACTACTAGCCTTTAGTCTGTTTATAGCCTAGGGTTTTCGTGAGCTGAATATAGAGTAAAAGACTTCCTAATTATGACTGGAGGCAAATATAGAGATTGATCCGATGGTGGAAATTCATCAATTAATAATTAACAGGGTCGGAAGATTCACGATTCCATTGGATGGGAGTCCATTCGGGAAGCTGGAGTCAGCGTTGGACCCAGATGAACATGGGAGAGGCATGGACATGTGCAGCATCAACCCTGCCAATTTGGGTAAAAAATACAGATACGCTTATGCTTGTGGAGCCCACCGCCCATGTCACTTCCCCAATACCCTCACCAAGGTAATTAAACCTTATGATGACTACATCAATCTACCTAGCTGGCTACCGCTATGTGCCTATGCACACGACACAAACCCTTTAAAAACATTTGCTCAACTTTATTTATGCCACGTGTATTGCAGCTTGATTTTGTAAAGAAAAAGGCAAAGAATTGGCACGATGAGGGGGCTGTGCCATCCGAACCATTCTTTGTGGCTAGGCCAGGGGTGACCGAGGAAGATGATGGTGAGCAAATTACATTCTTTCCGATCAAAGTTTGGTTTTCTTCATCTGATCGTGTAATCTTGAACATGGATTCTAGCAAAACGATACATGTGATTAAATATCCTGACCAATTTCTTAACATACTATAATGTTGCAGGTGTTGTAATCTCCATTGTTAGTGAGAAAAATGGAAGTGGCTATGCTTTATTGTTGGACGGATCAACATTCGAAGAACTTGCAAGAGCAAAGCTCCCTTATGGTCTACCATATGGGCTACATGGATGTTGGGTCCCCAAGAAATAAAATCAGTAGAGAACCTTCTTCACAAACCAGAAGCTACCCAATACATTATGGTCCATACATCACGGACAGGACCAAATACTGGAGATAGCCTTGTCATGTGATAAAATCTATGCAATTTGATGTCATCACTGTGAGGTGCACATATAGATATGGAGTAATTCCCAGAAAAATCAATAAGAAAGGAAAAGGAATATACAGTGTGCAGGAGTGAAAGATATAAAGTAGCGGGGTGAAGAGAGATTGTTTTACCCCTTGGTGCATTCTTAACCATATGTAAGCCAAAATAATAAAATATTCAGTTAATTAGTGTCAAAAATGTAAAATGTAAAATGGAAATCTTGGCTCAGCTATAAAATGAAATGCAATTGAGTTAAAGCAGAGGAAATAATTGGCATTAAATCATCTGAATTCATGATCAAAAAGGAATAGGATGTATTTATTTTCAAGAAAGAAAATAAAAATAATAATAATAAAAGGAGTGGTTTCAGCCATGGCAGCTCTTTAGAATTTGTAATAAGAATAAAAGAGAAGATCCTTTAAACTGTGTTATGAGTTGAAATCCCCCACCTCTTCTTCCTCCTTCCATTTTCAAAGATAATTGAAACTTGAGAATCAGATGAAGAATATAAAGGTCCTTTATGAAAGCCCCAGCTAAAATGAGCACCAATGCAGTTAAGATTGTGGCTAGTGCACTAACTACAACTTAACTGACTCACAGCATCAAAACTTCATTTCCATAACTGAAATGGTCCAGATATATATCACTTCTGGTCAGTATAAACAGCATCGACATCATCAAGTTCAAGTAATTTAGACAAAAGTTCTTTGTTCAAGTCCATAGCCTCATCATCGACCTGAAACCAACCCAAAGATCAATGATGTACCACTAAAGTAGGCAGTTTAATATGTTCTAAGCATTGAGCAATTTGTACAGTCAGCACCAGCCATATCGAAGTGTAGAAGATCCTGATTTACCAGAAATCAAAGGTAGATGACATAAATTATCAACATTACAGAGAACAAAAATACCTCAATGGTGGTTATTGGAAGTAGCTCGGAACCATTATCAGTCTCAAAATTTATTCCTTCATCACGTAGCTTTGAAAGTATTGTCGCATAGTTTTCTGCTGAACTTACAATCTTATAATAGCTACAAGGAAAATCAGAGTTAGAGTTCCCCCAGCTCCAGTTGCAAAACAACTTACCATATTTGAAAAAAAAAAAGAAAGGGAAATATCATTGGAAATCAAATAGGAAGACTTATAGAAGCATTGTATAGTCAAATGAACAGATAACAAAGAACATCATGTGTAAAATATTTACAGAAACATAATAAGAAGTAGATTTAAAAACAGAGATGTATTTTTGTTTCCTCGTACTTCCTGTTTCTCTAGAGGAATGGGAAACGTGCATGCAATTGTATGTCCAAATATTTTCTTGTCCAGAAAAGTTCAGAAATATCCATTCTAAAAAGAAAACAAAAGTCCTTTTACATTTTATACAAACAGTAATTTTGCAATGCAACTTCATGTGCACCAGGTAAAGGTTTGATTCCCCACACTTTCAAATTTCACTTCACATGTTTTAAGGCAAAGCCAATGATAGCCCTTAACCTCTTTAAATGAGCTTTTAGGTTCTACAAAGGAAAATATATGGAGAAGATGGCTATATTAATTCCTCTAAATTTATGTCACAAAGATTAGGAGTTCATTGCTGGCAAGTATTAAAGAAATTCACAATGAAAAGAAGTCCGGAAGATGCAGTAAGTATGAAAAGGAGAGAGTAAGTAGAAAGATTTTAGTGTTAAACAGCGGGGCCATTACCTCTCTGACCTATCCTCATCAGTATCATCTTCATATGCTGGAGGCTCAATAACATCCTCTGCACCAGCATCTAATGCAATAGCAAGGAGCTGATCTTTGTCAGCATCAGTGACTTTTATATTCACAACTCGAACACGCCTGAACTTGAACATAACGGACCCAGGATCTGCTATCTTTCCTCCATAGTCCTTGACTACCTCCCTAACATTTGCCCAAGACCGGGTTATTTTATCTGTTAAGACCTCGACTACCATACTAACTCCACCATAACCATAAACCTGAAAGAAGCAGTATACTTGAAGAGACAACAAAACCCAGTCTTGTATACAATTAGAGCACCTAAATACAGGAAGATACCTCAATGACCAATCACTATAGCAGCAAATATACAAATAAAGTAGACAGTATTCACAAACCAACCTCGTAAACTTTCTCAATGTAAGCCTCTTGCCCTTTCTCCGAAGCTCTCTTGATGTTACGCTCCAAAATTTCCTTGGGTACATCAAGTTCCCTGGCTTTCTCAAGTACAGCGGCGAGAACCATATTTGATACTGGATTAGGACCACCTTTCTTTACACTGCATCACATAATGACTTCAAAACTATGAGCATTTCAGTCTCTATTACAATCAGCAGAGAACGAATGTAGGACAAACCAGTAGAAATAAACTGCAAAACATGAAATTTGTCAACCGAAGAACTTCCTTCCAGTTAACTAATAAAAGCTATTTGGAAAACTCTTTTTCGGATCAATGTAGCAAATCAAGCAGGGGATAATCGGATATCAATGACCAACTTACGCAGATACAACTTCCTTTCCAATCCTTGAGTAGAGTTTAGCCTTCTTTGCATCTTGAGCTCCCTGCAATTAAATAAAACAGTAGAAAATTATTTCATTGATCTTGAGTTTTAACCCTCATATATAAAAAAGAATTAATCCTAGGATTAAACTAATTCCACATCATAAACCAAATCACCTTTGAATTTATCTTCTTTCAAGAATTTCATCAAATGGGTGGCATCTAAACCATAAATCAGATACCATTCACTCAAAGAACCATTTTTTTTCTTTGACAGAAGCATTTTGAAATCATAAAAATTTATGAGAATTTGAGAGATAGGACATAAGAAACCTTTCTTCCGGCAATCTTAGAAGAGCGCCTGCCCATGCAAAGTGGAGGGAAAGTGGATATACTTCGGAGTTGATGCTCATGGCTGTTAATGCTAGCTTGATACAATGGAGTGGACGACGATACTGAGGATGCTGACGACAACAATTTCCTGCTGCTTTTTAATAGGCCATTTCTAGAAACAATAAAGGAATTGGAAGGAACCCCATTAGTGAATCTGTGGAGAATTGCACCAGCTGCTCTCACTGTTGAAGATGATCCCATTTTTTGCTTTTTCTTTTTCCTTTTAGTGGGGGTTTTGTTTTGCCTCGGACGACGAACGGACCCTCATCAGAAATATGGGGCCTTAAGCCTTTGCATTTTGCACATAAAAGGGCCAAGAATTGGAAATTTAATCCCAGGCCCAGCTCATGTGAAAGAAATCAAATTAGTTTATTGTTTTCTTTTGAGATAAATTATTTTAAAAAATTTAAATAAATATTGTTTATCAAAATATTACTTATTATTTTTATGTTATGTTGATATGTCATAATAAATGATGACGTGACATGTTAATGTGATATTGATGACATAATCATGTGGTATTTTTATCATTTACGTTAATGTTATATTAACATTAATCGACTCTTAATTATAAAAATTTATTTAATTTAAAATAAAAATATCAAAACTTGATTGAAATAAAATAAAAATTTATTGAATTTTTCTAAATAATTCAAAAGTTTGTTCAAGTATTATGTTTTTTTCAATAATATTAATCCCGTCTCTCTTTTCCTTTTTGGTATGAAAAATTAACAAAAGGAACTAAAACGATATCAAATTGCTTGGTTTAATAAACTTTTTTAATTTTAAATTTATTCAATTCAAGCAATTTTTTAAAAAATTTATTAATCAATTGCATAAAGAATGTAGTACTAAAGTTTTTCACTTTTATCCTCAATTATTTAAGCCTTTTGTGAGTTAAGTTCTTAACATGTTATCCCCTGCAGATTCTCCCAATCAAAATCAACATCTAAAGCTCATTCTCAGCTAATTACAGGATGGTAGAGAAGCCAGGAAAAGCTCGAAACCAGCCTTCTTCAATGGTCCATAGCCACCTGCCCTCATAGTTCATGTTAAGATGTTAACAGAATTGCATGACTTTAACGAAACCGGTGACATAAAGGCCAAAATGACCCAAAGCCTTCGTCTTTGTGAACATAAACTTTTCAATAAGGAATTCAACTACAAAACTGTTAGCTGAGAGTGGAGCAATTAAGTTTATTCTTCCAACAGAGCAGGTGGAGTAGGTCATGACCTAAAGGAACAACTGCCCATTTAAGCAGCTCCCAGAGGCTTTATAATGGAGAAATCATTTAGCATGGAGGTGAAAGTGACATACTATTGTCAACCATTGACTTGTGTTTTGTATTTGATTAAATGAACAGGGAAAAAGAAGAAGGATGCTTTGGATTGATGAATGTGTCATGAACCTAGCAAAGAAAAGTGAGCAAAAAGCTTCACAACACAACCATTTAGTTCTGCTTTCCATCAAACTAAAATTTTCAGCTTCCTTCTACAAGAACACGAATGCCTTGCCTTGCCTTGCGCTCACAGAGAAAAGAAATTTTTACTACGACCATTTATCTGAGCACCATATCCAAATCATCCATACCAATATTATAGCAAGAGGCCAATACGAGATACTCCAAACGCTCATGATTCCCAAATGCTCTGACACCTGCTCCAGTAACCAACTCACAACCTGTTAAATCAATAGCCACCAAATTGACACAATTCTCGGCAATTGCAATATAACTGTGACATCCGATAAGTTAATCAACCAAGCCAAATTCAATTTCCTAAGACTTGTAATTGAAGAAACTGCCACCCCACCAGAATCTGTTATCTTTGGCCCACATTCAGCTAAATTTAACTCCTCCAAGCAACAAATATGCTTCAGCATTGACACCCCAGAATCAGTAATTCGATCACACTCTGCAAGAACCAATTTTTTCAATGATATTGAGATATAACCAGTTGCTAAAGCAGCCAATCCATGGTCAGTAACCAATGAACTAGCTTCTAAATTCAAAGCCCCGTATCGAATTCGAAGACCCAATTGCTTCAACAGCTTGGTCATCCAGCAGATTACACCTTCCTAAATCCAGAGTTGTCAAATTCTGCAAGAATTTAACGAGGGAAATAACGGCAACATTGCCTATATTCTTTCTCTTTCTCAAGAAGACTTTTGATAAATTTGGACACCCATTAGCCAAAGCGCGAAGCCCATCATTCCCAACATCTTCAAAACCAGAATTACCATCAATTTCATCGAATTCTTCACGTGTTTTCCTAAGATTAAGGTTAAGAACTTCGAGTTTTGGACACGTTTTAGCCACGAATTCAAGGTGGGAATGGGAGACAAACATCGGTGTTTCGAACAAAAGCAAATTTGGGAATCTGGGCATGAAAGTGGGAATGAGATCGGGTTCAAGAACGCGAATGGATAACCGGGTTAAGCCTTCCACTCGCCGCCATTGCTTGCAGACTTGAGAGAAGGCTTTCCTGTGGCCTTGGTCATGAACCCAATTGAGAACTAAGCTTAACTCGTCGTCGCCCAGTGTAGACATGAAGATATAATCCAAAATTGTGTTTATTTGTGAATTGAATTGGGGTTTAGTGTTTAGGGTTTAAGGTTCGGTATTCGATCATTTCAAAATTGATTCTTATAATGGGACAATTCATTTCTGAATTTTTATAAATTATTTAAGTTTTTTGTGCAAATCAAATATAAAAAAATTATTAGTAAAATTTTGTAATTAATTCATATATTTTATCAAAATGATAAATTTAATTTTTATATAATTATTTGTAAAAATTAAATTTTATATTTTTCAAAATTGTTAAAATTAATTCAATCCGTGATAGTGTTAAAATTATTTGATTATTTCATTAGATATTTGTAATAACACGATGTATATGTAATAACTTGATATTAAATCTAATTACATGATATTTAAAAACGATACAATGATTATACTGTCCTAACATTGATCAACAATGACTGTATTATGTTAACAACTTGCTTTATATAAAGTTCACATTAGATCATTAGATTGATCTAAATTTAAAGAATGTGAAATTTTGAGTGAGTAAATTAAGTTCAATTTAGCACTAATAGGTTGGGTTTCCAAACAAGATTAACAAAACATTAATGGGGCAACTGCACTTATTATTTTCCAACGTTAATTAAGTGTGCGATTGTTATAATTGCTCAACAGAATATTGAATGACAGTCAAACCACTTACCAATATCTAATAATTAATTTTTTTTTCTATTTTAACTTTTATGTCATTCCCATGAGAAAAGTCTAAGCTACCAAACGTGGCAGAGATTATTATAATGGAAGAGAGCATGTTAAAACGTTATGGTTGGACTTGAGAATCATTCTTGGATAATAATAATAATGCATGGTTGGCAAATACCAAGAAGCATGAGCAAATGCATGTGGCTTGTTGTCGTATGGTAGTTGCAGAGCTTGCGATATTGGAGCACTGACTCAGCTGCATAAATTATTGCCGAACTGCCCTGCTGTAAATTAATGTAACCCCTTCTTTTTTAAATAAATGATGGCCATAATGCTTCGTGCCTTGCTCCAGCTAAGTTAATTAAACTAAGATCCAAAACAAAATAATTACGCTTTTGAAAAATTAAAAAAAAAAATTATAAATAATGATGTCATAAGGAAATTCTATTTCGATAAATCTTTTATTTTTATCTGGAAAAAAAATGAAATATCTTGGTTTTCGTGAGTATAGAAAACGATGCATTACCATATTATAAGAGAATTGGGAGAAAAAGCTTCATATTAATGCCAAAGAAGAACGACCAACTGATATAATGATTTTTCTTCTTTCTTTCAATAAAGAGCCTGTTTTTAAGTGTTGGAACTTGGAAGGGGAAGGGGGGAGGAATTAAATTTAATTATAGATTTGATAATTTTATATATGATGCAATAATATGATATGAATGTGATATAAAATTAAATGTTTAAATGTTTTTATTTTACATGTTTATGATTTGTTTAAATTCTTATATAAATTTGATGACAACGACGGTGAATTTTTTTTATTATGTTTAATGAATATAATTGTTTTAATAATTATTAGTTTAAAATTTGAATAATGAATTTATTTTCCTTTTGTACTTATACGTATTTTAATTTAATCATATTAATAATATTTTAAATTTTAATTGTGTTAAATGTTTAAACAAATTATAAATCGTGGAGTGTCATGTATATAAAACTTAACACAATGTGTTTAATAAGCGTATTAAGCAAATCATATTACAATTATAATAAAATGTAATCGTATTCGTGTTTAATATCCAAACAAATTTAATTAATCATGTTGAATTCGTACACATATGTACAATTGTTAACATCCATATTTACAGGACACAATTTAAACACACAAATACAAATTATTAGGTCTATCCAACACAATTTGGAAAAAGTAAACAAATAAAGCAAGAAATTAATATGCATATCCATGTCTTTTTCTTTCTGGCTTGTCTAAACGCATATCCATATATAGACAATGAGTATGGAAATGTTGAATATGAACATGGCATTTGGATTTATGAGACAGAGAGTCTATTTGGAGTGGGAGTTCTAACCAAAGGGAAGAAAAAGATACGGTATTTTACCAACCTAAGATGCCGACGTGGAAATCCAAAAGCATTCTCCAAAATGAACAAATCACCTAATCATTGGTGGTTAATACTTGCTAGTCATTGCCGACATTCAAGACGTGGAAACTTAAACTTTACTTTCCTCCAATCACCATTTCCTGCAACTTTTGGCTTTAGCTTATTCCTCGCTTGCCTTTACTTGATCTGATAGTGTAGTGCGATAAAATCCAACCATGCCAACCTTTCCCCCAAAACCGGCCACCAACGTGTCAAAGGCTAATTGGTGTGAGTTAATCAAAAGCCAACCTAGCCCCTAGCTCAGTTTGCATGTTCTTTGGTTCTTCTGTTTCCAACGCAAGGAAACGGGTCACGTTACAATCGAAATCCCACCTTATCTATCTATCTATCAATCTATCTATATACATATATATATATATATATATATATATATATTGAATCCAAGATCATTTCTTGTAATTTTATTACATAAAAAATTTACACATTATTATTATCACAAATACAATTCTAGTAAGGATAATTTTTTTATTAATTAGTAGCTTATAGATAATTTTTATCCCAATATATGTAATAGGAATGTCTACTTTGCAATCAAGTATCTTAAATTGCTCGACTCGATTAAATAAAATTAAAATATTTTACAATCAAGTTCAGATAGTAAAATTATTATTCATAGTGATCTTACGGTATCAATTACCGAAACCTAATTGTAAGTAATTATTCTTAATATTAAATTTTAGTTATATATATTATTTTTATTTATAATTTGTTTATAATAAATTTAATATTTTCTAAAATTCATTATTTATTACAATTATGATTTTAAAATTTAATTTATTTTTTAATAAATTAATTTTAATTCATTAATTTAATTTGCGTAATAATATAAATAAAAGTGATCTTAAATTTATTTTAATCGTGTATTTAATGTATACGAATATTTAACGGATAGTGTTTAAGATATTCAAATGCGAATTTGAGTAAAAATTAAAAAAATTAATTAAATATTTATAGGATTTAGAGTGAAATGGAGGGTAAAATGGAGTTTATCTTTTTAAATTTATGACTTAATTCGAAAGGAATCTAAACAGAATTGGGAAACATGTAAATTGTTGGCATGGTTGTTTATTTTATTTTTATAATAATGTAGTTGACTTGAGTAAGGTAGAGAGCAAATAAATCAAATAAAATTTTGATTTGTAGCTGCCTCGCCCGGTAGAAGGTAGAGAGTAAATAAATCAAAATAATTGGGCTGTCACTATAATCTTACCAGTTAATAATTAAAACGGCACCAAGATTTTCTGGCACTGTCAGTCACAGTGTCCATCATTTATTAAAATAGAAATAAACAAAATTATCGGCCGTTGGTTGGTGTGTGTCACTGTGTTAACAGGTTGCGCGTGGTCCCTATCCGCCCCCACTAATCAAGGATCCCACCGTTTGTTCTTTAATAAATATCCAGCCTTTTTTCCCCATTCATCTTCCTTCCAACTTTCCTTCATACTCTTCTGACCTTTTTCTTTGTCATTTCCCAATTGCATGAAAACCGTTGTCGAGGCTTACGCGCTTCACTCTGTCGTTTAAGTTGCGTGCCCTGACACCCACCGTCGCTGATAAAGTGATAATACTACTTAATTTTCAAATTAGTAATTTTTACTTAATATTTGCCGTTTTTTTAAAATTTAAAAAATTATAAATGTTTTGATAAAACCTCCGATTTTTTTTTTGTAATTTTTCCCCCCTCTCTTCCACATGTCTAAATCCGAAATAAAATAGAATTTGAAAAAAAAAACAAAATGCCAAACAGCTCCTATCTGTTTCTCTCCAGTTTTTACTCTCTCAAATAGTCCAATGTTCTGACTCGGTTCGCTTGTTTCTCTCTCTCTCTCTCTCTCTCTCTCTCTCTCTCTCTCTCTGTTAACAATGGCGCATCTCTTCAGAGACCTCTCACTCGGCCATTCAAAGAGGGAGTCAACGCCACCGCCACCGCCTACTCAACCTCAACCAATGCCGACTAAGCTCACCTCAACCGATCTCCAATCTCCACTCGGCCAACTCGCCTCTCAACTCAGCGATTCGGACCTCCGACTCACAGCCTACGACGTCTTTCTTGCCGTATGCCGTACCTCCTCCTCCAAACCTCTCTCCACTTCCGCCTCCTTCAATTCCGACTCGCCGAGTTACAACTCGCCTGGCCAAAACCATAACCACAACCACTCGCCTAACTCGCCTGCGTTGCAGCGCTCGCTTACGTCAGCAGCTGCTAGTAAGATGAAGAAGGCTTTAGGATTGAAGTCGCCGGGCTCTTCATCGGGCTCGAAGAAGAGTCCGGGTTCCGGGCCAGGCTCGGGCCAAGGCAAGTCTAAGCGGCCTCCGACTGTGGGGGAGCTTATGAGGATTCAAATGCGAGTACCTGAGACCGTTGATTCGCGTGTTAGAAGAGCGCTCTTGAGAATCGGCGGTGGCCTGGTCAGCTCAATTTAAGTTTGTTTTATATGAAATTTTGGTTGATCTGGAATTTTGCTGACTTTTTTTTTTAAATTTGGAATTTATTTGATCCAAGTAATGCTGCTTGTTAAATTAATTTTAATTAAATTTTTTAATATTAAAATTGGTGCGGTAGGATTCGATAATAACGATGTTGGAAAATGGATTTTGATTCAAGTTACAAACAAATTTTATTCTAGAATTATTTCCTGAATGTTGGAATGATAATGTGAATTCTCGAATATTTGGGCAATCCATCATGATTATCAAATTTAAGAAAAGAATTTAATAGGATTTTGATGAAGTTTATAATTCTTATTTGTTGTAATTCTATTCCTGTTTTATTTATTTAATAGTGATTACTGTCTGCTGTGTTTCTTTTTTTATCTCTTGGGGGTGACGGGTGGGGGTGGGGTGGAATGATGCATTATGATTAACCAGGTTGGTGTGTAGTTCATTAGCATTGATAATGGTCTACTATAAATGTACTTATCACAGGTTGGAAGGCGGATTGAATCTGTGGTTCTTCCATTGGAGTTGTTACAGCAGCTTAAGCAGTCGGATTTTACTGATCAACAAGAATATGATGCATGGCAGAAAAGAAACCTCAAGGTTCTTGAGGCTGGGTTACTATTGCATCCTCGTGTTCCACTTGATAAGTCACATAATGCATCGCAAAGGCTACGACAAGCCATTCATGCTGCCCTAGATAGGCCAATAGAAACTGGAAAGAACAATGAGTCAATGCAAGTTCTTCGCAGTGCTGTTATGTCTCTTGCTTCCAGATCTGACGGGTCGTTCTCTGATTCATGCCATTGGGCAGATGGCATTCCATTGAATCTTAGACTCTATGAAATGCTTTTGGATACGTGCTTTGATATTAATGATGAAACATCTATTATTGAGGAAGTTGATGAGCTTATGGAGCACATAAAGAAGACATGGGTGATCCTTGGGATTAACCAGATGCTTCATAACCTCTGCTTTACATGGGTCCTGTTTCACCGTTTTGTTGCCACTGGCCAAGTTGAAATGGACTTACTATATGCTGCTGATAGTCAGCTAGCAGAAGTAGCAAAAGATGCCAAGACAACCAAGGATCCGGAATACTCCAAGATTTTAAGTTCTACATTGAGTTCAATACTGGGCTGGGCAGAGAAAAGACTCCTTGCATATCATGACACTTTCGATAGTGTAAATATGTATACCATGCAGGGCATTGTTTCTTTAGGTGTATCAGCGGCTAAGATTTTGGTTGAGGATGTGTCCTCTGAGTATCGCAGAAAGAGGAGAGGGGAAGTTGATGTAGCTCGAAGCAGAATTGACACTTACATCAGGTCATCATTGCGCACTGCTTTTGCCCAGGCAAGTCTTTACTATCTGCTATTGGCTCCCCTTTACTGAGAATGAAAAATAAATGAGTGCCTATAGCGCACATATGGTATCTGAATCTTCATTGCATTTGCTCATCTGTATGAGACTTGAAATGCATCAAATGTGTGATGTGTTGCATACTCTTTCTCTCTCCTCCCAGTTCTTCCCTTTTAGCTGGTTTAATAATTATGAATATGCTTTTTTTTTTTTTTGGTTATATAGAGAATGGAGAAAGCAGACTCAAGCAGGAGAGCATCCAAAAACCAGCCGAATCCTCTTCCTGTTCTTGCAATCCTTGCTAAGGATGTTGGTGATCTAGCAATTCACGAGAAGCAGGTGTTCAGTCCAATATTGAAGGGTTGGCATCCTTTGGCTGCAGGTGTGGCCGTGGCCACCCTTCATGCTTGTTATGCAAATGAGATAAAACAGTTTATATCAGGCATTACGGAGTTAACCCCTGATGCTGTTCAAGTACTGAGAGCTGCAGATAAACTGGAGAAAGATCTCGTGCAGATTGCAGTTGAGGATGCAGTAGACAGTGATGATGGTGGGAAGGCAATAATCCGTGAGATGCCTCCCTACGAGGCTGAAGCTGCAATTGCCAATCTGGTTAAAGGGTGGATCAAGACAAGATTAGACAGACTTAAAGAATGGGTTGACAGGAATTTGCAGCAAGAGGTGTGCGCTTGCTATTCTTGTCATTTAGATTAAAATTTTATCTGAATTTTATATCTATCAAAATCAAGTTCTACAACTTCTCAGTTTCATATATGTTCATGGTGAAATTATTGCTCTCTTCTGGTTACCGGCAATAATCATATTTTGCTAAAAGATTTCTGTCTTTATGGATAAATCAGTTAGGCTCTGGTCTGTTGCATGACTTGCCTACAGACAAGAAGTTAAAAAATAGGTATTGTGAAGGAATGAAGAATTAAGCATATATTGATAAGCTCCGAGATGTTTTATTAGCTGTTGGTTTCCATAAATTTAAATAGTTGCCTCTTAGCATTTATTAAAAAAATAAGCAGTCTGCTTTGCATTCCTAAAAGCTGCTGCGGTGTTTATACGAAAGTAGGTCTGGAGTCTGGATGCATATGTTAGTAGGAGATGATTTTTCTATAGGTGCAGGAATTCATTTACTCCTATCTATTTTGAAATCCTGCAAAGCAGTATCTATTTAGAGGTACTTTATGTTCCATTAACAGGTATTATAGTGACAAGTATTTCTGCACTAAAACATTAAAGAACTGCAGTAATTTTTTGTAGCATGTGCTAAATTTTTGGGTTGTAAACTGCGTTAGCTTGCTAAGTGCTCATATGAGCCAATATGTGATGCATCAAGCTAATTATTATAAATGGATAGTATGCTTACAGCAAATAGTAATAGCTTAAAGCTTCAATTCATGCAAACATTTGCTTGTTTGTCATGCAACAGACTTGGACATCTACTGAATTTCTGGGTGCAGTTTTGTTATAATCAGACTTTGTTATTATTAGTATTTTTTTCTTTTTGCTAAGTAATATATGGCATTATGGTAGGTTTGGAATCCGCAAGCAAATCAAGAAGGATTTGCTCCCTCTGCTGTTGAAATATTGCGAATCATTGATGAGACTTTAGATGCATTTTTCCAGCTGCCAATACCAACACATCCTGCATTGCTACCTGATTTGATGGCTGGCCTTGACAAATGTCTTCAGTATTATGTAATCAAGGCAAAATCTGGCTGTGGTAAATGCTTGCAGATCTCATAAATGATCTCAATATGTTGTCTAAGGTTTTAGAGTTTCTAACATATACTGTCCTTCTAATCTGACATGTAGGATCACGCAATACATACATCCCTACAATGCCAGCATTGACCAGGTGTGAGACAGGATCCAAGTTCCAAGGCGTGTGGAAGAAAAAAGAAAAGTCACAGAATTCTCAGAAGAGAAATTCTCAGGTTGCAACAATGAATGGAGATAATTCATTTGGGATGCCACAGCTCTGTGTTCGTATCAATACTCTGCACCGTATCCGAACTGAGATGGAAGTTTTAGAGAAGAGGATAGTAACCCACTTGAGAAACTGTGAGTCTGCTCATGTGGAAGATTTTTCAAATGGTTTGAGCAAGAAATTTGAACTAACACCTGCTGCTTGTGTGGAAGGGGTGCAGCAACTGTCTGAGGCAGTAGCTTACAAAATTGTATTCCGTGACCTAAGTCATGTTTTATGGGATGGTTTGTATATAGGGGAGCCATCATCTTCTAGGATTGACCCTCTATTACAGGAACTAGAGCGAAACTTGTTGACCATCTCAGAAACTGTGCATGAAAGAGTTCGTACAAGGATTATAACTGATATCATGAAAGCTTCCTGTGATGGATTCTTGCTGGTTTTACTTGCTGGAGGCCCCTCTCGTTCTTTCTCTCGTCAGGATTCTCAAATTATCGAGGATGATTTCAAAGCCCTTAAAGACTTGTTTTGGGCCAATGGGGATGGTTTGCCTGCTGACCTCATAGATAAGTTTTCAGCTACTGTGGGAGGTGTCCTTCCTCTCTTCAGAACTGACACAGAGAGCTTAATTGAGCGGTTCAGACGTGTGACCTTGGAGACATACAGCTCATCAGCAAGGTCTAGGCTTCCACTACCTCCAACATCAGGGCAGTGGAATCCTACCGAGCCAAACACGCTCCTGCGCGTGTTGTGTTACCGGAATGACGACACAGCTTCAAAGTTCCTTAAGAAGACTTATAATCTACCTAAGAAACTCTAATAACCTGGGCTATGGTGTACAGCAAAACAAGGAAGGCTGCTTCCCTGTGTAGCATTGTGTGCTTGGAATGTTACTGTAATCCTATATACTTTTTGTGAGATGACCCAGAAAAGATCCTTAGCATGCCGTGCCTGGATGGATGCAAGTACCTAAAGATGTGGCAGTAATCTTGCATAGTATCTATTCAGGATGTTCTGGTAAATGAAGTCCAGTTGCTACTCACCAAAAGATGCAGAGTCGGGAGAGAGAGGAAACTATGGAGGCAGAGAGGACTTTCAAGGGCTTGCTTGTGAGAAAAGGTGGGTGGATTTTCATTTATTTCAAGATTATGAGATTCCTTGGGATCTAATTTTGTCTATTCCCTATAGGATTTAGCACAATTTGCTTTGGCTTACGAGGTTCTTTTGTTCATTTATTTGTTTTTATCCATCATTTGCTTGTTCATTTTGCTTTTTATATTTATTGATATGAATTATCAGTATGTATCATAAAATCAGGCTTTCATTGATTGCAAAGAAGAAATACAGATTTCCTATTCTCTTTTGTAGGCCCTGTTTGTGTATGTAAAGCTTAATTTGCAACTTTGCAGCTCATCCATGGCCCATGTGCTTTCATATCTCTGTGGCTGAACATATAAACTCCGCCTACAAACCTTAAATCAAATCGAATGTCTCTAGACATGGCCAGCTGCTGCGTGACAATCTCAAGACCTTGGAACAAACAATTTAGCTTGTGGACGCAGTGAAGTTCAGGCACTGGTTTGCATTCTCGAGAGGGCTCATTCCTCTAGAATAGCGCGACCAAGATTCTTGGCAAGAGCTAGTCTAACAGAGTGTAAGGCCTGGGGTGGTAACTCAGCTTCAATGAAGTCTGGGCGAAGCCTTGCCATGGACAATTCCTCTAGTTTATTTAACAGAAGATTTGTCTGAGAGACATTGAACAAAGGACGATCCTGCCAATTAAGCAGTTTCAACTGCGGAAAAAACAAACCAGTGCCACAAGTCAGTTTAGCGAGGCATGAGTAGATCCAAAGTTTGCAGTTCAGTAAGAAATTTAGGTACACAATCGTAGTTAAAGGAGCTTACCGAATCATACAGAAGCGGCAACCAAAAGCGTTGAGGTGTGGAGGGGTTTTTCATGAGCTGTAGTTTGAAAAGAAGAATATCACAGAAGAAACTGGCCCTTGTTATGATCTTGATGACGATGATAAAATCAATAGTCAATTATACTCAGGAGAATTAACAGACATATATAAAGGTCCCATACATATGGGTGCAGCCATTACTCTATCGAATTTAATGTGACCTGATATCTGAGAAAATATCTCCTCATTATGAAACCAGTAGCAGACTAGCAGGGCAAATTCGATTATTCTAACAATCGAGAGAATGATAATACGAATATATACCGATATAAGAGATTCCACAGCCTGCCGAGTAGCATCTGTAGTTTTTCCATCTTGAACCTGCTGGAGTGATTTCTTTAAATCTCTGTACCTGTGATTGCGTCAAAGGTTAGGGTTCAGGCTTAGAAAATTTATAGCGGTCCTTTTCAATATACATGATAATCCAACAGTAAGCAATGGCATAATTCTTACTTGTGCAGAAACTCTAGTCCACCAGCAGTCTTACATTCAGAACCCAATAACTGAATTAACCCTTCCCATTGCTGTGAAGATAGAGGAGGACAGACTAAGTATCTCTTAAACTAAAATAAATACTGAAGATAAAAAATTCTTTATTTCCGAAAATAATAAGTAACAAATTGGGGAAGGGAGGAAAGAAAACAGCTTTGAGCTTAGGAGATTGCTTAAACAAATTACCTTGAAACTCTCATCAGAGATTGTTTTGCCAACAGAATCAAACAATTGCTGAGCTATCCTATTAAGACGATAGTCATCCCGGGCTTGCTGCAGCCAAAATACTCCAGAACCTTTCCTACCATGCTTCCAGTGGTATACTCCAGCAATCTGAACAAGGACAGTGAGAATCTTTAATTGACATGCTCACACATTCAATTATCGTGTCCTACAACTAAATCATTCAACAGGTTGGGAAACACATAATATCCAAAATGAATAGCAAGATTGATGCATTGTCCATCACCAAAAAAAAAAAAGAACCTTCCAAAGTACAGATACTTATACCTTCATAATATTTGAAGTTATGTTGTCAAGCTCATAAAGGCGGCAAATCTCTATATTCTGCATGCAACATAAAATTACATTATCTATCAACCACTTGATAATCCAAGATTAGAGGAAAAGACATGCACAATAATAAAGATGAGAGGCATAAAAAAAAAAAATGAGCCGATGACCTTAAGCAACAACTGATTATATATAACAGGCTGTTTGGACAATAATATCTGCAACAGAACCATCCCCTGCTTCATGCATGACGTAAGATAAATTGGAGCAATCTGTAGATGTTACAACAAAAAATATGTGAGAAATACTTAGCATTCCATTCAAATATTATTCTTTATCGAGTATGATATTAATGAGAAATAGAACAAATGTACTAATTACTACAAATCATATCCAATGATGTTGGTTAGGTTGCACTCCAAATTTCATTTGTCAACTTAAAAAGGCTATCCTAAGTCATACAATGTAAAAACCATGCTTAATTTTGCCTTGATAAACCAATGACAGTAATTCACATGGTTATTTGCACTTACTTGCCAAGTTAATGGATGTGAGGATAGGACTTGAGCATAAACTAGTCGATGAAGCTCCTCTATGCTTATTCCCCCCATGTTCTGACGCTCTTCATGTAAAAGCATTTCTGCATGATTGCTCCCAGCAGTCAACAACTCTATGGCATGGGCAACCATCCTGATGATAAGCAACATACGGAGTTAGATTTTAATGACCATCAGGAACAATCACAGAGGCATGTCCAAGATTCAATTTCATGATAACTTCTCATAGTTGTCAGACCAAAAAAAACTGAAAAAGTAACAACCCAAATAAGGCTTGAACAATGAAATGCTAACAAAAAGCAATAAGGAAATATGGCAGCTCACCAAGGACCAAACCCTTTCGAGCATTCTGCTAATACGACCTGAGAAGTTGAAAAGGCAGAATTTAGATTATGGTTAAGATATCAAAAAGGAGAATTTTAATGGAGAATGTCAATTAATGTTTTATCCCCATGTGTCACCTCAGTATTTTCCCCAAGAATTCCAATCATAAGTTCCATCAACCTGTGTGCAGAGGCCATTGGTTTCAATTGAATGCATTTCTGTGCCAAACTATACATGCTTTCTAACCCCTGATACAAGAAAAGAAATAAAATGAATATTTCAAAGTCCAGCTAACATGTACAAAGGCTAAGAGCAATTTAGTACAGGAAAAGTATATACCACAGTGAATGGCCTGATGTATAGCAAGTGTGAAATATACAGCTCTATCCAATGACATGTTGCAGTGCCAAGACTATTAGCATTACCCAGCATTATTTGTAACATACTTCTCAAGCCCTCCCGAGTCTGCTGGTGATCACACTGAAACCAGAATGCACTTAAATCCAGCTTATTTATTTGTGCCCGCCACTTCTCCCATGCCTATGCCAAAGAAAGACTTGAGTTACTTATCTTTAGAGGTAGTGGATCATGAATCAAGATGAGAGAAGAACATGACTAAAAAAATTAAAGATACCTTCACAAAATCAGGTTTGGACTTAAAGCATTCACCCAAATTTCCAGCATGCTCCAAACGCATGCGTGGCATTTTCGAAATAAGAACAGCAACTGCCTCTACAAGACCATTCTCTGTCTGTCGATGTACATGCAAAAGAGACATAAAATACATAGATTTCAATTTTTTACAGCAACAACAAACCGGCATTACTTGAGATGGACAGACCAACTTAAGAAAAAGGTGAATGAAATCCTTGACACATGAAAATGAAAAGAGACAGTACTACTTGGCTGAAAGGAGCAAAGACAGACGTAGCACAATAGGCACCAACCTCTGACCAACATATTGTATTACAAGGTCTTACAGAGGGAATTACAAGTTTATGCTTAAATGGTACTAAAAACATACAATTATTACAGAAACATAGATCTACATCTTTCATATGAAATGCGTAATAATCAATTTCTTACCAACCTCACGATTGCTGAGTTGATCTAATTGATAAGATCCATGCAAGCGCAACATTTTCACCTGCAAGTGAAAACATCAAACTGTAGCCAATCATTAAAATTCCAAAAAGAAATACATATACATGCTTTGATCAGTGTCACTTACGAAACCAGACCAGATTACCAAAGCACTTACCACAATATCGAGCCAACCAACTGCTAGTGCTGATGACATAACTTCCCAGTATTTTGGATCATCTTCCACAACCTGCATTGAATAAACTGATTAACTACCACCATCTTAGAGAATCTAGAATCAAGTACAAATAACTCAAACAACTGACAAGTCTAAACTCTAAAATTGCATAAAAACCATCTCCAGAAGTCAACTCCAGTAAGCTATGTAGAAGGCTAGTTATGTAAAACCTGCAAGTTAACAAGTTCTTTTTGAAAATCAACAAGCTTTGAGTGGACTGTGGAGTGTGTTCCTGAGAAAAGGCTATCGTAATCCTGCCAAGATAACAAATTGATTATTAGTACGGCAGAAGTAACAAACAACTTTAAAACCAAAGTAATGGAAGATTTGATGGATATAACAGAAAAGGAAAGTGATTTACAGCTAACCAATCGACAAGACGTTCAGGTAACCAAGATTGAGATGGCTTTTCTGCATAAAACATTTCCAATAGCTCCCACGCAGCCTTCAAACTAGTCGGTTCCTCTCCTTTCTAAGAAAAATGCGAATTGAAATGAAAGTGAGAGTGGAATTATAGAATGTCAAACATGATAAAGCAAATGATAAAGAAGAAAGAAGAAATTACCGTTATAACTGACTTTGGATCGTCGATAACCGGACCGGAAGCGGATTTCCGATTACCAAGAAGAGCACTTATGTCCTTGCTGTACTCCATTATGTACTCCCACCTAATCACAACAAATTCAAATTTATTTTCAAAACAAAAATCCAAATAAATGTCGAATATATGGCTACGAAAATACAATTTTGAAAAGTAATCACCAGTCAACATCGTAACGTGAAGACTTCATGGACATTTTGGACAAGCTGGAGGCGGCGTTTTTCCTGCTCTGTAGAAGAGCAAAAGGAGAGACCGAACCATACGCGATCTTCCGCCAATTAGCGTCAGTGATCTCACCGTCTCCGCCGCCGAGCTTCACTTCCACTACTCTTCCTCCGGCGTCTTCTTTGTCGGAATCATCGGAGGACGGTGCGGCGAAGACCGAGACGCGGAGGGAGTCACCGCGTGACCATGAAATGGAGAGCCGAGAGATTGGAGACTTCAGGCCATGGTGTAGAGGATACACCGCCGCGCCCTGGGACTCCGATGAGAGTGATACCAACGCGCCACCACCGGAATCTGACGTAACGCCGGGCATCTTTTTCCCGATGAATCAGTGAGCTTAGCGAGTGCGAGTCTCACTGCGTTAGGGCTTTTGAGGAGTTTGCGAAACGTTTTGGAGTCGTTAAAGAAAGGAGGGATTAATTTGAGGTGTGTTTGGTTACGAGGCGAAAAAAGCCTTCCCCAAAGAATTAAAATGTTCCTCTTAAAAAAATACTGTTTTAAAGCAATACCATGTTTGTTACACGCAATATCAAAAGTAAAAAAAAATATTTTTTATTAGTTAAAATTAAAATAAATATAATTTAAAATTATAATTTTTTTTTGTTGTACTTATAATTCAAGTTCTTTGGCCAAAAACGTATACAATTTAGATTTAAATTTATAATAATTTTATGGTTAACGGTTAAATTGATTTTTTTAAAAATAATTTTTATTATAAATATATTTTCTCTCTCTATTTTACCATTTTTATTTTCTTTCTTTTCCTTTTTTCTCACTTTTTATTTGTTTCCTTCCCTCCGGCTGGCTGCCGAGGGTTGCATCTGGCCTTTGCCGCCCCATTCGACTATCAATCCAAATTTTCTGCCTCATTTCAAGATTACCAACCTTTTGCCAAGAGAGAAAGAGGGAAAAAAAGGTAAAACTAAACACGTATTAATCGATAATAAGAAAATAAACACGTGACTATTTATAAGAGTTGAGGCATGAAACGGAACAGGAAATGGAGACAAGAGGATTTGGATTTTGCAATAACTGCCATGTCATTTACAATACATGATTTTATTGAAAGAAATGCATACATTATCATGCCTAAAAACAGTACATGATTTTTTATGGACAGAAACTACACAGTAATTGATGACAACAGCAAATATAATCCTTTGTATGGTATAGTATCAAGCTAATTTATCCAACTTGCGGACTGTAAAAGTTCTCTATTTGAACCAAAAAGCATGGTGTTTCCTGCAGCTATGTAACAATCAACACTATTTCTCTTGCGTTGAAGAAGGAAGATACTCCTTTATTATCTCCTGGATCCTTTTCTTCATCATCTTATCCTTAACACCTGCGAGCATGTTTCGATAGAACAATTCCAACCTGACAAGCTTGCTACGGTCTGATGACTCCAACATGTTCTCCCATTCCCTAGCAACGTCAAAAGTACCAGAGTTCTGCAATGAGATTGGGATATCTTGCTCTTCAAAAGGTTTGCCAAAGATCGAACCATGAAGTACGCTTGCATATCTTTCCATGATGGAAAGTTTTGACTGGAGCAGCTTCATCTCTTCCATCGCCAATGATAACTTCTTATCCATTTCCGACCCTGCGTTAGAATTCTTATGATCTACAATCTTATCTCCCTCACCAACAGTACTGTTCAGCTCTTCTTGCTGGAAATCCTCATTCAGTGGAGGCCATAACACCATTGAGGGTGTGAAACAGTCAATTGTTTTACCATTTCCGAGAACTCCACTCCTTCCCCTGCCCCAGGACCATAGCTTATATCCATCATGTGCCACAACAACAGTATGGGCAGCCCCACAAGAAATTTGAACTGGATCACGAAATTTTGGCTCGTGCAATCCATCACCCGATATCTGCAGGGGAGAAAGGGCATCTCCTGCATCTGTTCCGGTAAAACTAGCATCTGGACATAGCCCTAGACCCTTTTCCATTCCCCATGACCACACATCTCCGGCCGATGAAACAACACTGGTGTGAAACAAGCCACAGTCAACAGAAACAAGATATACAGGCTGTGGTAACTCTTTCACAGGTTCAGGAACTAATGTACTTTGAGTGGTTCCATGCCCAAGTTGCCCCTTGTCCCCAAGGCCAAATGTCCAACACATACTCTCAAGTGTTTCACTAGGTCTTTTTCTGTGAGTAAGCAAAGCTGTGTGGAAGGCACCACATGCTACCTCATAAACCGTCCATGGGATGTCCTGGTTAAGTGTTTCAACAATTTCAGGATGGACCCTGCTCTCTCTGTCTCCTAGGCCTAACTGGCCATGGCCATTACCACCCCAAGAGTAGCATACAAGATCATCACCTTTATACGTTTCTCCAGCACTGACTAGGGCTACAACATGCTCGTTTCCACATGCGACCTTAACAACAGTATGGCCATGGAAATCCCAAACAGGAATTGGAGAAAAACTACTCACAAACGTCAAGCCTCCATCACTGCTGCTGTTTTCCTGAGGACAAAGGCCCCACATCCACAGGGCCCCAAGATTATCAATTGCCAGAGAAGTCATTCCTCCAGCTTTGACTGCACAAATCTGCGGTAGAACAAGTGATGAGAAGAATGTGGAAGAAGGCCTTTCAAGTTTTAATTTACAGCAACATAACTCATGTCATACCTTCAATGGTGTTTTAGTATTTATCTCTAACTCATCTTTTGATTGATCAGGGGAACCCAACTCAAGGAACCGCTCCAACAACTGAGGTGCCAAAGAATTCTCCCCATGTACACCAAGTTGGCCATCCATATGACAGTCAAGGGATATACCAAAATACATAAATACAGAAAGCAAAGAAAATAGATACTAATAATGATGAGCCTCCAAAAAAAAATCTTGCAGCAAATTTTACTATAAAGGATACAGATGTTATAACCCCAAGACCAAACTGATCCATCATCTGCCATTTACATAACCATAGGTGTCAATGGACTAAACATTTTTCAAAATTACTATTACAATCACGAAATTCAGTG
Organism: Theobroma cacao; assembly: GCF_053813885.1. Lineage (NCBI taxonomy): Eukaryota > Viridiplantae > Streptophyta > Magnoliopsida > Malvales > Malvaceae > Theobroma > Theobroma cacao. Next base: position 2,325,086 of record NC_142647.1, read on the forward strand.
CAACATATGTACAAACATAAAAAAGATTGAATTAGCGAAAAGGAAGTATAAAAAAAAATTGCATAAAACCAAAGACTAAACCTGCAAGAGCAAGACTGTGATAAGCGCCAGCAGCGACAGCTACAAACTTAAGCTCTGAGTTTTGGAACTTGACACGAACCGGGAAATGCCCGTCGGATTCTGAACCGGTCCCCAGTCTCCCGAACATTCCTCTGCCCCATGAATACACGCACCCATCCCCTGCAATATCCATCCATTACGAAACACATGATCATAATCCTCCAATTCAAAATTTTAATCACTATAATAGAATCGAGGAGGAGCAATATGGAACTAATAGATTAAAGCTTCGTTTTTCATTTTTTGTTACCGGAGAGAGCGAGAGTATGAGCTTCACCGGCGGCAACTGCTACGACTTTGCGAAATAAGTTGCTGGAACCGGGGAATGTTCCGGCGGGGTTTTCCATTGTCTCCGGCGAGATAGAGCTTTAGCCTTTTTTTTTTTTTTTTTACTTGAGGTGGTTACCAATACCGGAAGCTGATTAAATAGTTAGTAAGCATGGAAATGAGAGCATGACAGACGCCTGGCAATGGTTGAGTGGTAATTATCTTCAAATATTGGGGAGAATTTCGGAATGTCATATGACTTTCGTGCACTTAATTTTTTTTTTCTGAATTACGTGTTCGATTCTTATATATCTGTTATCCGTCGGTCCAAATTCAATTATTATAAAATCAAGCTTATGAAATCAAAGATTTCGTCTAGGACTATAGTAGCAATCTTAATATTAGTGTATTTTCTGGTCTGCCTTTCTTGACACTTGACAGTGACATAAAGCAATACTATGTAAGGAACAACGTTTATCTATTATTTTGCTGTTAAAATGTGATTGGCTATAAGGAATGGATAAGACTCGGTTCAACATGTTACCAAACATATTCAAATTTCTTTGGTTTGTCCAGACCTGGGAAAACGATTTGACTCACCAAATCCATCTTCTCTCTCAGTCACAAATAAAAAGCATCCGGAAGTGCACCTAATTTTATAGATATTTAATATTATACGTGTAATATATAATATGATAAATATTAATAAAAAATGAATTCACATGTTATATCGTATGAGTATAAAATAAGATGTATTATATGATACACATCAACCATGTTTATATTGAATTTATCTTATCCAATTACTATAAATCCTATTTTATTTATTTTCTTTTTAAGCTGAAATATGAAAAACTAGTTTTTTTTATGAGTTTTCAACTTTCAAGATTTAGAATTCTGACAAAAAATATTTAAAAACTTCTTTTTAACTTTTAGTAAATAAATTTGAAAATATATATTATAAAAAAGTATTATTCTTGAGAGTTTGAACTATAAAGTAATCAATTTTTTAAAATTTATACCACATAATCTTCAATGTTATTAATGAATATGATATTTTTATTTTTGTTAAATTATATTATGCATATTATTTGTAATTAATTTTAAATTTTTTATCGCATTTGTTTACATGTTTTAATTTAACAATTATGATTTCATCACATGTTTATCTAGTTAAGTATAACAAATTTTATGTATTTTAATTAAAAAGGTAATAAAAAAGATGGTTTTGTTTGTAAAATTTGTATGATTCCCCTTAATTGTCACAAGTTAAAACTTAAGCATAATCTCATGCAGTCTTAATCAAGTTCTGAAAATAAAATTTAAGTAAATCTATAAATCACAGACCTATATTTTCAACTCAAATGACATGTCTGATAGTTGAGGTAAAACTAATGTTTATATACAAAGATCCATCTTATCTTTTACTGATAGACATTTAATTTAGGTTTATCTTAATTCTTGTATCTCTCGTAAAGATCTTACATCAGTAAATATTTTTTATTGTGATATGATTAATTTTTTAAATAAAAAATTTATTGTTATAGATTTATTAATGATTCTCCTATTTTTAAAAAACATTATTGATTCTCCTATGCTTTTATAAATTGCATTGATGATGTTTAATCATCCCAAGAATAAGCTCTACTCTTATTATTATACAAGTGAAATAAACATTTGCAGTTGCTATTATTGTATATCTATACAACAAATAAATCTGTTCATAACATTAACTTTCCAAATAAATCCAACCCAAAGTAAGAATGGAACACAATTTATCCAGCGCAGAGCCCGCCGCCGCCGCCACCACCACCCTCACCTCCCCCGTCCTGGCTAAGGAAAGCCGCCAAATTCAGATACTTCTCTTGATCAGCACTCCACCTTGCACGACAAATCACACAACTAGCCGACCTCCTCCCTCTGCTTCTCTTCCAGCTCATCAAGCATTCTTCGTGAATCAGGTTACGGCATGTCGAACAAGCCAGTACTTTCTCCCCTTTTTCCATTTCTTCTAAGCAAACAGGGCACGTTGTCCCTTCTTCGATCTCCTTAACTCCTCCGGACGACTCACCTTGCTTTTTGGCCTGATAGTAAAGCTGATGAAACCTCTCCCGTATTCCAGCCCCCGCTAGTGCTTCAGGCGACGTAGGAGTGCTGAGGAGGCGGTTGAGCCGGCATGGCCGGAGAGTCCTCCTCCGGAGACACGTGTCATCGATGGAGACACCCAATACTCGGATAAGAACAAATAAGATGTGCTTGCATGGGGTTGTACGGTCGGGGCACGTGCATGAAGGTGTGGCAGATAATGCAACGGTGTAAACATTTCCGGTGGCACCTAATATAAAGAATAAGTTGGAATCAGATCTGTGGAGGAGGAAGAGCGGGTGGCGGAGGGCTCTGACTATCCGGTCTGCAACGGGTTGGATCGGCTTGAACCGGTGGTGCAGCCTGTTGTGGTGGTGGTCGTTAATGTTTGGCGGTGTTGAGGATGGACTGGAAACGGAGTCCATTATTGGAAAAAGTGAAGTTGAGAGAATGAAAGTGCTTGAAATGTGCGATTTAAGAGAAAGATTCGTATGTTTGTTCGGAACTCTTTTGGCTAAGATTCTTTGTGTAAAATTGAAGGACACGAAAGGAATAGCGGGGATGGTGGGGGAGTTGGGAAACCTCAACTTGGTGGCGATAGGGGTGCTATATGGTCAGCCCTATATGGCTAATAGCTATGTCATTGTCGAGGTTGATTAAGGCATGATATGGTTAAAAGTAGTTGGTAAGGCAAGTTATGGCATGTTGTAAGCAAACGAGACTTGCCTTTCTGTCTCATCAATGCCACTAGAGATAGGAATCCAATGTGTGATTCCAAGATTAAAATACAAATGGAGGTCATTTGTGGGCGACTTTGAGCAATTCTAACGCTAAATTGTTGGTCATATGTTTGAAGATGTTTGCATAAAATGCTAGTGTGATGAATTTCATATCAATAAATGATGAAATAAATTTTAAATTAATAATTAGAGTTTTTTTTAATTAATAAATATTTTTTTTAATTGAATGTATGAGCTCATTGTGAGCCTCTTTCGTTAAAGATATCAAGGTCGACAAAATCAATAGAACAAGTACGTTATAAAATTAAGTTGAAAAGAATGTTATGAGATGGATTTTGAGTTTATAAAAAAATTTAATTTAATTAATAAGTATGTATTTTGAATTCAAAATGTAAGTTAGTGACAAATACCCTAATCATAGATAATTTGCATCCATGCTTATTTCTGTAAAAAAAGTGTATTAATTTTGTTACATGATATATGACAATTTATTTTGTAAATATATAATATACAAAACTTGTTTAATTAACTATTTGATTGCTATATTTCTTGGCCAAAAAATAATATTTGAGTAATTACATACCTCAAAAGTTTTACTAAAAATGCAAAAATACAAATACTTCTTGTTGTTTGATGGCAAGAGATGCTACCTCCTAAAAACTGGCAGCAGCATAAGAGAAACGACTTCGTTTTGCTCTAACCCTGAATTGGGAAATGACACCCGGAGTCCTCACAAAGCCATTTTATCTCTTCTTCTACAACTCTAGTGCTTTTTATTTTCAAGTTTTCCTGGCTGTTCATTCCCAGTTTCAGCATTTACTACCAGTGACCACCCAATTCAATCTCGCTTCTTGAAGATTATGTGGGCTTCCACTCGAAACTCTTCTCAACCTACGAAGGTAGTTCTTCTCGCTTCCTCTAGGCTTCTAGCTCTTTCTCTTTGTTATTTGTACAAATTGATGGTACTATTTCTTTTGTGCAATATCAGCAGCTGCAGAAGCAGGAAAGAGAACGGTTAGGGGTGAGTTTCAGACCAGAAAACTTCATTCCAGGCCTCGTACTTGGTTTTATATTTGGGTTGTTGCTGGATTTGTCAAAGCCCACTAAAACCCCTTCCAAGAAGAAGAATTTCCTACCTGGAAAGCTTCAAGAAGAAGACTTTGTTTCCACTAGTGCTGATCAATACCTTAAAATGGTTTGTTTTTGCTTCCTAATTGTTATTATTTTAAAAAAATTTTGCTTCTTTCGTAGTATAATTGTTACAAATAACAAAATGTGACGACTTTTTAGTGTCTTTAGGATGTTTTGACGGCCGAATTTTAGTTAGTAGAAAAGGGAATGACTTGGTGGCTCTACTTATTTGATGGAATAAAGCTTAGAAGCTTTTTTCAGAATGCTTAAGCTGATTGTATATATTGTTTCTGGTTATGGTTTCGATATGCTTTGCTGAACTCATTGACGTGTATTTCTCTGTTTAGTAACTTAAGCAGTTTGATTTTGTTTATAGTGTTTGTTGACATCACCCATATGATATTAAAAACTATGAAATATTGGGTTTTGGACTGCTTATGACAGGTTTTAGTGGTTAGACAAGACCTTAAGATGAAATCAGGGAAGATTGCCTCTCAGTGTGCCCGTAAGATTCCTGAACTGTTCTTAATATCTGAGATTTTGTTTTGGATTTCAAATTTTAGACTGTACTGTTTTTCTAGCACCAACTCCTCAGTCCCCTCCCACCCCCAAACTAAATAATACCAAAAAAAAAAAAAAGTCTTCTCACATTTTGATGTATGTAAACCTTCGGATCATTTGACTAAACCTTTCCTGCTTCCTGCTGAATTTACAGATGCTGCCACCGGCATGTATGCAGAATTGATGAAAAGGTATGTTTCGTGATTATGAGTCAAGTTCTGAATTCAAGCTTTCATTTGTGACCTTGCTTTAGTTGGAGATCCGTAGGAACCTGTTGTCTACATTTTTTATTTTTATAACTATAATCATTTTATCAAAGTTAAATCACGTAATAATATTGCAGCGATCGATCCCTTTTAAGACAATGGGAGGATTGTGGACAACCCAAAATAGTCGTTACATGCAGGAATCAACAAGAAATGTAAGCAGGTGATTTCATTGGGAACAATTAGGTTCTCACTGTATATGCCAACATTCATCTCTCGTGTTTAAAACATGCCTTAGTAGTGTAAGTACACTTTCGTTTTCTTATCAGGAATAAGTTAAGGGAAGCAGCTGAGAATATTGGCCTCCCCACTTTTGTTGTTGCTGATGCTGGAAGAACACAGGTATTTGTATGCTTCACTGCATGTAAACTCATCATGAGGTAACTAGGATGTAATGACAATTCATACGCATAGGATGTATTAAATTCAAAATGACTAGAGAAATTTGGCTTCTGAAACTTGCAAAATGAAGGGAAGTTGGAGCCAGAAGTTCTTATCTAATATGTATACCGGAATCGATTAACTTAGTGTTTCCTTATGTGTGCTAATGCAGATGTATTTTTAGTTGTTTGAGATTCTTTAGTGCACTAAGGATTCTAAGTGGTTTCTATAGAGTATGATGTTTGCTTTCAACTTGAGTTATGCTAATTGCTTAATTTCTCGAATTTGATGTTTGAGTTATAAATTCATAGTGTTTATTATTTGAAAGAAAAATGTGTGGCTAAGATCTCAAGACCACTTTATTTTACAGGTTTCAGCTGGGTCAAAGACAGTTCTTGCCATTGGACCTGGTTTGCTTCTTTTCCATTCCGCTAAAACTGTTGTAGTTGCTTCTGTGTGATAGATTCTTTTTAACATGCCATGATCTGTCCATTGCTTAGTAGATAAAGAAGATATATGATATGATCACATACAACTGCCTTCCTTATGGATGTTGCAGTTCACTTTCAGCCACCAAAATAGCAAGTGATAAAAGTGAAAGCCAGTAAAAACGACTAAAAGAAGACAGACTGTATTGCTTTATTTATTGGACATCTAATTTTGTGATTGTGCAGGACCAAAAGTGGCAGTTGATTCAGTGACAGGGAAGTTGAACTTGCTCTAATGTCGTTGAAGGAAAAATCCTCGCCTTATTGGGTCTCGATAATCATGATCTCAATCGCTTCACAAGAAATGAAAAATATCCTTTGATGGATTTTGATTGGCTCATAAACATGGTTAACGACAGCTGCAAGAAATGAGAGGAGTTGCTACATGAGAATTTCTGCAACTTCTAACCATCCAATTGTAGGAAATACCATTTGGCCTGGTTACTGGAACAGATTGAGGAATCAGAATGTTAATTTGTTATATTTTGGTTCTTACAGTGTTTCAAATATTCTGTACCCTAATGTGTTTCCAGCAAAGCTACCTTATCCTGCTATCTATAATCCAGAAGAAATAAAAAATCTTCTTATAATTTAAGGTTGTAAACTTGCTTTTTTATCTGATACTGACGTGCAAATCGTTCGTCTGACTGAAAAAAAAAAAAAAAAACTGACTTTTTTATCAATCCTTTGTTCTTTGTAATATACCCTCTAACAATATAAAAGGAGGGAAGCAAGGCATTTATAATCCTTGAAAGGCCTCTTATATCAGCATACATTCCTCAAAGAAGATGAGATAAATTCGAATCATAAAGTACCTGTATTAAAGTTTAAAACATAGAGATTGACAAGCCCAAATTGTCAATTTGCTAAAATGCTGGTGTGTTACTTGAGAGTTGAGACTCAACTGTCAATATGATTAATTAATATCCTCTGTATCACCTCTTGGTAATTTCCCCCCAACGAAACCTAAAACCCCACCAAAAACCCTTGAAGTCCTTTCTTTTTCTTCAAAATCCTAACCCTAACATTTCTCTTTTGCTTTGCCTTCTCCAGAATGGCGTCTCGTTTTAGATCTCTCTCAAAACCAACATTCTCTATCCTCAAATCTACCCTTAACAAACCATCCCTTAAACCCAGACCCGCCTCTTCTCTCCTTCCTGCTCGTTCTTCCCCCACATTTTCAAGGCAAGAACTTTAAAAACCTTATCTTAATGTGCCCCTTTCAATTTCTTCAAATTTAATAATTTGGACCCGTACCCTTTGTAGTTGAGTCTGTTTTTGAATTTGGGTTCCCGTCAAATTACCAAATGTTTTGCTTCTAAATTGGCAAGCTTTGATTTTACAGGTCTGTTTCTCAATTGGGTTGTCTTCAATCTCTGCTGCCTCTCCACTCAGCGGTGTCTTCGGCTCGGCTCACGTCGTGTCTGGGAATCGATTCAAGGAGCTCGAGGTCGTTGTCTCAGGGTATGCTTTGCAGTGCAAATCCAGGAGTTTGATAATCTCCAAAATGTTTGTAATTTTGTTTCTGTAAGCAACTTTTTTTAACTCTATTATTAATTGATAAAGCCATGTTGTTTGTTTAGGTTGTGTTTTCTCATGAGCATGATGTTCATATCCGATTAATTCTGGTTGAAAGCTATCAATTCGATATCATTTGCCTGATCTTTGTTGGTTGTATTTTTGTTTACTTCTGTTCTTAATTTTTGGTTCATAACCTAAACTAGAAGAAAGTGAAATGGTTTTTTCAATTCAGGAAGATAAGAATTAAGCTAGAGGAAAGGGAACATAATGAGAAGTGTGTAGAAGAGTAGAAATTAAATTTTGCATGTTTGCATCTGCTTGAATTAGGACATATGCATCCAATGTCAGCCAATTAGGCTTGTCATTGACAAATCGAATTTTTTATTTGAGAAGAAAGTTTGGAATGCAGTTATTCTAATATAGATTAGCACAAAAAGGTCTTGGCCAAAAGAAAAAGAGCTAGACTACTTAGTGGAGATTAAATTGTAGTAACTAGTGAGTGAGACTAAATGTACATGTATCATGATTTGCTAAGTTGGGTGTGTTGGAACAGGGGTACATACAAAGCAAGACACAACCTGAGTTGGAGAGCTTGCACATGGCTTGAGAAGGTTGTGTATAATTTATGATTGTCTAAGCAATACACTGAAAATTATTGTTAGTTCTTGCTTTCTTAGTCAAAATAGAAGATTCTGCCAATACTGCTACTCTAATATGATTGGAAACTCAGCTCTAGCTATGTTGAATATTTACTTTCCAATAAGCATGTAATGTACCATACTGCTGCGTTCTCTATATAATATGGATATTATATGCATAATGAGTCCTAGCTCTCTATTTTGGTCTTTGTTCTGGTATATTTGGCTTTCTTTTTTGACATGATTCTAAGCTTGTGTGATTCTTCTACAACTTCAGGCCCTTTTTCTGTCCTCATTGTCAGTTATAATATTAATGGAGCTATGTGTGCAAAACTTAGTAGGTTCTCTATTTAAATGAATAATTGAATGTACCTTATAATTTGTGAGATATAGTTTCGTACTTATCAGTCTATCAGATCATGTACTTGGACTATATAAATGGATTGGGGATCCGTGTGGTTAAGGAGAAGAATTTGATCTGTTAATTGCAGGAGATCCATGTGAAATATTCTTCTATAGGGAATTGCAGGGCCATGATAATTGTTCAAACTTGTTTTAATTTCTGCTATTTTGTCTCTGCATTTTTATGAAATGCAAAGATTATGCTATTTGTTTTTTATTCAAATTTTCAGATTTTATACGATCTAGCTTTGAATCTGCATGCTAAATGTCCAATTTCTTATGGAATTTGGAACAAAATTTTAATTCTAGGATTCAAATTGAAGGCCAATATTCAAGTCTTGTTGCCAGTGGTATTAGTTCATTGTTTGGTTGTTCGTGCAAGTTATCTCTGACCTATTGTAGATGTGCCAATAACTTTTTCCCTAGTAATTTTTAAGTGCCCTAGCCAACAAGGTCTACTTTCATGTTTCGCAAAGTCTAATGTAATTGCTCATCCTGCTATTTGATAAGGTGCTTAACTCTCAACAGTCACCATGCATTGAAATAATTTTAGTAAATATTGGTTTCTTTCTGAACCCCAGTGGTTGTTATATGTGAAGTAGCTTTATTCAAGATTCATTGACTTAGGAAACCTGTTCAATTAGTTTCTTTCTTATAGCACATGCTAATGCTAATTTTTTGAAGTTTTTTTTTTTTTTTGTGCAGAACTAGGTCTCAGTGTGCCTCGATAACATATGAAAGAGTAGAAGGAAGTACTGCATGATGGGTCAGAGTCAATGCTTTCCTTCTTGTTATGTCCACTTGGCGATTTATTTTATTTGATAATTATGTGATTTTCATTATTAAGTTGAAGTAAAATTTCTAAAGTCCCAGATGATGGGCATAACATACACTGCAAGAATCCTATTCCCGATTCTCCCGATTTTGGAAATTTTCTCTTTAGATTTCAATCTTCTTCCAAGGATCCTTTTACAGAAGATATGTGTTGCAACACTGCAACATTCTTACTTTAGATAATAAAATTGCTTTGCTATTTGGTCAACTTTTCTTAGCTTAGAGTCATGGTGGATATAATGAATCATGGAATTCCAATTACTTAACCATGTCTTTTTATTTATACAAATTCTATTCATAATATTGTAGTAATGAGAAATAAAAACAACGAAAGGATGCATGGATTTCATTTTCTATTCTCATTTTATTCTACCAGCAAAAGTCTTCGTGGTTGCCTTCAAATCCAATCTTAAATCCATTACATCATGTGGAAAGAGCCCATGCCCATTGTATCTTTGATGTTTTACCTTGTTGGAGGAGGCACTTCGATCGTACCAGAAGGTTAAGGCATCCAATTCTGGGTGAGTGTAAATCCTCTTAAGTTGTACAAGCCATTCCATGACCATGACACTAACGACCATAGCGGGACTATGAATTTGGGTCAGGATAAACCTTGTCGAGGGAGCCATGTTCATATGATTACGACAATATTTTATCTTCCAAAGCAACAAGGGAGGTGCACGTGAGAAAGTAGAGAGCGATGAGATGGTGTCCCCATATCTGCCCCTGGTTTTAAAAGTTGCCTTGGCTATGGCGCCCATGTCTCCACCCTAACAAAACATATGCATGTGGGGCTCTCCCTTTCGATCTCTCAAAAGGCCTTGGCATTCTACTTTTCTTTTTTATTTCAGAATTCGGACGTATTCCTAAAAAACAACCATGTGCGTCCATGCATGCTCAACCACAGTACAATAACCATCCTCAGCCTCAGGGAGGACATATGGGATAATGTTTTGCGATTGGCATGGTCAAACCGTCCCGTCTGATTATCCCCTTTTTCCTTTCCTGCTTGGGTCCATATAATCGACAAGAAATGGAGGCCAGCTGAATTCATTTTGGTCATAGCTCCTGAGAACCTTGCTCCATGGCTCCTAATCATGTTCAATGCCTTGGAGATAAGCTTCTTTAAGACAAGAATCGTTTCAGTTAAGATATGGGGTTCTACCATATATAATAATTAGAACAAAACAAACTCCATCTGTCAAGGCCAGGAAACGAAACTATTGCCATAAACTGAAAAGGGAAATGAACTCGCTTCAATGGTAGAGACATTGGGTTTCCATGTAAAGGCAACAGAGAAAATGCTTATTAATTATCTTAAAAGAAAAGGGGAGCTGCCAATTGCCAAGTCATTGACAGCAGAAGTGGTTGTGAAAAGGAGACAGCCTCTTTACAAATGAACATAGAAAGTACTTACCACTATGCATGGAAGCCCATATATTCAAAAACCTTCTGGAATACCTGAAAGGTATCACACCACCATTACTTATTCCCATATCTGAATTATTCCATTTATTAATTAAATGAATTTGGGGCACCCTTTTCTTAGTTAGAGGCATTTGAGACTGGACCTTGCATTTTTATTCCCAAATATCAACTTCACATTGAAGACATTGCTGATCTTTGAAAACACCATAAGAAGTAGTATCACTAACTTTATCTCTTTAATAACACCAAAGCATACACTCTTACTGTTAATTATATCAATTAAACATTAATTATCTCAATTACCTGATAAATTACACTATAACTTTTGTTAACTTGCATATATACTACAGCATAAATAGAAATCCTTTGTTCGCATTTAATGTCTCGTTTGAGATTTCTTTTATAATTTTCCACAACGGGTTAAGTGAACTTATCATATTAGGGTTTAGAGCTAGGTTTAGGGTTTAAAATTTGTGATTTAATGTTTAAAAATTAAATTTTTTTTTTATAATATATGACTGAACACATGATGTAAAATTATGAAAAAATATATCAAAGGAGACATCAAGTGAGGTAAAAGATTTTTATACCTACATCAGTGGTTCAATATAATTATTATTAACTGCAAATCCTTTTTCCATTACCAAAAGTGAAGAAGAAAAGAAAAAGAAAGAATTGAACCCTAATCACTATTTTCGTGTTTGCAATGGTGGTGAGTACTAACTCTTTGCATGCGGAATGGAAGAAAGGCATGTGACCACCGCAAACTATGCTTCTTTTTTACACTAAATTAAATTAAATTTATTATATTATGTACTGTAAATCCAACTCTATTACCAGAACTATGTATGGTTTCGTTTGTTTTAACTACTAAGACAAAGGAAAAGAAAAAGAGAAGAAGGGAAAGCCATGGGGTTGGAGAAGAAGTGGCCAAAGAATAGTTAATTAACAATGATTGAGCTGAGAAGATTTGCAGCTATTAAAATATAGAGGCCCATGGATTACCATTTTGCCTAGGATCGTGCATAGACAGGAGCATCGTCAACGAATAAAAACTATACTAGTTTTAATCTACCCATCAAAGAATATATATATATATATAAGCCCAAAGTCTCTCTCTGATTACTGATCTTTTACCAGTACAATCTCTGGATCCCAATCCTTACTCACATGCTGCTTTAATCACTATATATAATTATATGTTTTTCTAGTTTTGATTTCATTCTCGAAGTCCTCCAAGGTGGGGGAACTTGTGCAAGAAAAAGGTTAAGATGCCCAGGGGGGATTCAAGTACGTACAAGGCAGAAAAATGGGCTGTACTAAAATTGGGTTGTGGAATTCGGCATTTAAGTTCTACTATAACATTCTCTGAATGTGAAAAGCTACATCAGCATTTCTTGTTCACTGAAATTTATGTTGATGGCTCCATAGTCTTAAGGATAATTATGCACTGGAAGAATCATTTCCAACACACTCAATTTTCTCTTTCACACAAGCTCTTTACATGTAAAAGTTCGTGTCGTTTAAACTTATGTAGGACCGATTTATATTTTTAACTCAAGAAACATGCAATTTACTTTAATTTAAATATATATCGATTTGGATATCTCTCATACAAATTTATATAAATGAAAAATTAAATAAACTCTTATATCACTTATCACGAAATTATATTTTTAATTCAAAAAATATGTATATTAAATAAAATAAAATTTTTATTTTATAAATTTAAAAGTAATCACATTTTATTTTTTAATACGTGAAACCCATAACATATGCATTTAATTACCTTAAAAACATCAAATTTGGGGTTCATTTTCCTTTTCAGATTTTGACCTTATCCATGCCTATCTCTACGTACATCCTTACCCTATCCCAACTAGGAAAAGAAAAAAGGGTCTGCATTTACCTCCCGTCGGTGATGGGGATGGACCTTGAAATATGTTTCTTGTGCTTTCAGGAAATTGAGGGAAAAGTCCCATGTGAATTGTGGGCATTCATGCAATTTCTGGTTAACAATTGATGGAAGAGATGGCAAGTGGCCTCAAGTCATTAACTATTTGGTAAAGTGACAAAGACGGAAACGTGGATTCATCAAAAGCTACATGTTACAAACTTGCAATGCAAAACCACTTGGATGGCTGGAAATTAACATTTTAGTTCTGATAAAATCGTGTTCGTCTTTACTTGTGCTTGACTGAAGTGACACTTTTACACCGATGTGAGATATTTCTCAATAAACTATATTGTTGAAATGGGGTGTGACTATTAATTGAAATTATAATGCATTCTGTACTATAATATAAAGTTGGCCTAAGTACTTCAAATAGATATCAATTGGTCAACATTAGGGTACATAGAGGTATCTTGTGAAATATATATAGGAGTTGGAATGTCAAATTTTAATGGAGGAAGTCAAAGAAAGGATCAAAATGAAAAAAAAAAAATACTAATTTACCTGAATTACGAAAATTGGGTTTCAAGAACATTCAATAGTCTACGAAAATTCTCAAAAAAAAAAGTTAGGCAAAAATTACCCCTAAGAGTGTAAGGAAAAAAGGAGAACTGGACTAAATTAACTCTGGGAAAAAAATTTTGAAGAACTCGACCTTAGTAAAAAGTTCCCTACACTAGCACCCACTAGATCAGCTGCCTGAAATCAGGGCCCACATGTTGGTGGATCAAGTAATCATCACCGTTGGGTACATCAAAAACCATGTTCTGATGATGATGGTGCTGCATGAATTGTTGCTGATGTTGATGTTGGGCCCTGAGCATTTCCTTCTGACGCCTAAGCTCGAGCACCTTACGGTGAGAGTTCGAATGCTTAGTCAGAACGAACGTCGGGCTTGCAGCGGGTCGGTACTCGGGCACAAGGCGGCCCGATTTATACCTCACTCCACAAGCATTGCATAATGTTTTTGGGCCCATGGGGCCAGTCCGCCACTGTGGCGTCTTATCCGTAGCGCAATGCAGGCACTTCCGTCCATCAGAATTGGCGAGGCCACCGCCTTCGCCACCATCTTTTTTCTTCGTCTTGACGGGCTTTTTACCGGGGTGGTTCGGGGGAGGGGGTTGGACGGGGACCACAATGTCGGGCTCGGAAGATGAAGTTGTTGGGCTGAGAACGAGGAGGCGGGAGGCCCAATTCAATGGGGCAGCCCGGGATCGTTTGCTTCGTGCCTTGGCGGGCACCGACATGTCCGGATGGAAACTTGGGTTGTTGTTATTGTTACCGTGTTCCGTGTCGCCGTTTTCAATGACGTGGTGCATTTGGTTCGTGAGAACGGGTTGGAAACCTCCGCTCTGTGATGATTCGTCGGGTCGGGTTTTCATTCCGGATATCAGCTGGAGCTTTTGCAGGTCCTCGCTTGAAAATGATTCCTCCACGAAATTCGACAGCCATTCGAGCTCAGCTAAATCGTCGTACTGTTAGAAGAATAACAAAAATAATAATATTATTATTATTAGCAATTTCTCCATCTTCACTTTTCTTCTATCAAATTTGAACTACTTTAAGAAAGAAACTATTGTCACTATTCACGCAGCTTTCATCAAATTGCCATGCACATGGATCCTTATCCTTTGTTTGGTTGCCCGGAAATTTATCAAAAAATACGTAAAAAATTTGAAAGTCTAAATTTTTACTAGCTCTTTTTTTTTTTGAAATTTGAACCAAAGCTAAAAGTCCAAGAATTGTAGTAAGTAAAACTTTATTTTATTAGCCGGCATATGCAGTAAAAATAAGGTGAAATTCAAAACTTTCTTTTTTGTTGCTGTTAAAATTTTTTTAACCTATCACATTATTGCATGTAGGGGGCAGAATTACCGGCACGCAAAGGTCACCCGCGAACTGACCGTCAGTAAAACCTCGGCAACCCATATCACCCGCGAAATTCGGTTCGCAACCAGATAACGACGACGAATTGCAGCTGTCGACGGCCGTAACGGTGGAGGAATCCGTCGAGTGCCCGCCAGCAACGGAGGAGTCGAATGTGCCATCCGTTATAACGGCATCCTCGTTGGAAAAATCGAGTAAGTCCTCCACAATGAAATGGTCACCGGCAGCGGGTTTTTCGGGCGCGAATTGAGAACAGTAGCTGCTTCCTTGATAGAATTCTGGCGCTTCCATAATTTTTAGTAGTTTTTCCCGTTTCTCGTTTTTTTTTTTTTTTCCTTTTCCTTTTTTGGGTTCAAAGTTGGCGTTAAAGGGAGATTAAGGAAGGGGTGGGATAGGGAGAGTATAGTGAGGAAAATGTGTGAGTGTAGAGAGAAAGAAAGAGAGAAAGAAGTGTGAGAAGTTGTGGTTTTGAGGAGAGAGAGAGAAGAGGTTTTATTTGCGTTTGAAGGGGACAGGCGGACAGCTAAAATGGAGGATTTTGACGACGTGCACAAAAAAAAAGTTAAAATAAGGAAATTCTAAAAAAATAAATAAAGAACCTTTAATTGGGTAAAGGAAAATCTTATGGGAAGTTACTTCATTACCCTTTTCTTTTATGATTTTTTATATTATTTTTTCATCAATATTTTTTTATATATACTATACATTATAATATTATTTTCTTAACAATCTTATTTCATGTCATTACGTTATATTGTAAAGTAACTTACCATTAAAGTTTAGTTAATGCATGGCAAGAGTAAGAAGTCAAAACATGGAAGGTGGTGAAGAAAAGTCAAATTCTACAAGGAATCACCCCCATTTGTCTAAACCAAGTGCATGTTAAGTTGAGGCACTTCTTTTCCTCCATTCCATATTTAACTATACATAATGTGGTTTAATGTCACAACACTTTGCCCAAAGTTAGGTTTAAAATTTTCCAATTCATGGGATTACTCTTGTAAGTAAGTGTTAACTGAGTTAAAAAGGTCACATGGGTAAATATTCAATTAACATTATTGCATTAAATAAATTAGCAAGCAAAAATTTAATACTATAATCCATTTAGGAACCCCCATGTGAATTGATCCAATACAGTTCGAAATGGTTCAAATCAAATCAGTTTTGTTAGTATTTGAGCATGCAATGTTAGATAAAAAAGACATAGACCCTAATAAGGCTTGGCCCCCACATGATATTTCAAATTCCGGAGAGCCACCGTTGCGATGAAAAAAATTTAACCACACGTGCACGTGATGATGATGGTGATGATCACTTAAGTGTACAACAATTATCACACCAGGCACCGCACACAATCAGTTACTTTCATTTGCTTACATCGGCATCAATGGTTATTAAAGCAAAAGTTTATTATCAGAATTATTAAAACAATTAATTACTGAATAATTGGGTAAAGAGGTAATTAGCAAATTAATTACTCAATGATTAGGGAAATAAAATTAATATGTATTCAAATTCAACCCCTTTGGAACCGATCTAGCAGGTTTGTCGCTGAGGCTTATGGCATTATCGTCCAAGTTTACAGCCCGATTCCTCTGCTTTAATTTCCCTCGGTAGTCGCGCTTATGAATTTTTAAATACATCTCTCTTTATTTTTCCTTTTTTAATTTCCATTCTGATATTCGCTCTTAATTTATTTTTTATTTTTTTTGCGAATAGTATAATTTTTATACCTCTGCTAAATTGGTGTATTATATTCAAACCCAACTTGTAAGCACGATTATTACAGCTCAACCGGATGAATTGAACGGTCCAGATTTTTCAAACTTGTCCCCACCTATACAGAAGGACCTGCCTAGTCGGTTTGCACTTTTCACCTCGTCTAGCCACGTAGGATTATGAACGAGTCTATCTACTGCGTAAATGAGCTTGAGTTGCGACGTTTATCCTATATTTGCATTTTTGTTAGCGCCCGATGTCCATCGCATCACACGAGGGAAAGGAATAACATGAGAAGAAAGAACACTTGTCATTTGTTGACATGGATTTTTGTCCAATGTCTTGAAAATTTGAATAAACATTGATATCACTTAATAATATAAATATAATAAACAACAAATTTATTAGGAATAATTAAAAAATTTGATATCTTATTATTGATTTGAAAAAAAGGTTTTTTGATAAAAAATACAAATTTAATGATCTTGTATTTGGCGTTTAATTTTTTTTTGAAGTACTTAGCATTTCTCATTTATTTCGTTGTCACATTACCAAATTAGACCACCCGTAAAAATGAATTCTAATAATTTTGTGGATTTCTTTTTTTTTCCTCCTTTTAGAAATGCGGCTGCATGAAGCGACTAACAGCGTTACCACGTGGCAAGTATCGAGAAGTGGAGAGACTGAGTAAAGTGGGGCCCTGCTGAATGACACCAATCCGAATGCGAGTCTACTTCGAAGAGCTCATAAGGTTTTACTGTTTTTGTTTATTGCTGTAAAAATATTTTCTTAGTTTTATTTTCCTACCACCTTTTGTTTTTTTTTCATGCTTTTTTGCTTGAATTAAAAGGAAAGGCTGAAAAAGAGAAGGTACCGGGGTCGTTGCTTGGCGTGGAGGTCTTCATTTACCAGACTTTATGTTTTTCACTCACTTTGATTTTTTTATTTTGAAAATACTAGTATTGAATAGTGTATTTTTTAATCGGAAAATTTGGGTATTGCAATGTGTGGGGTCCAATTTGCACGTGATAGAGCCGGGGGGTGGTGTCAGCGACCCATGTGAGTGCTTGGCTCGTGCCAAAAGCCAGAACTGACGGTGGTCAATGCCAAGTGTCGCGGATCCATGGTCTACTTGCCTTTTCTGGGATGCTTCGACCAAGCGATAAGAGTAAGACATGGGGGTGGGGGAGGGGGGTCTTTTTATAGTTTTTACGATAACGTGAGAGCACGTGCCGGGACGGTCACGTGAGTTGTTCACAACGCACGTGCGTAACATCCTCCTTGGGACAACTAACGTGGGACGAGGACGTTCCTTCTTTTGCCTTTCGGAATGGTCGTGGTTTGCTAGCCTTTAGGCCCATTCTATGTGAATGACCAAAACGTCCCCTAATAAATTCAAATAAGCTATTCATATCGTCAAATTGATCAATTCCTCCTAGTTCAATGAACTTGCTAGCTTGTTTTACCTGGAGAAAGTTATTATTGGTTGTCTACTTGTCTTGACAAATATATATATATATATATATATATATATATATATATAATATTATATTATTATATATATTATAAGCAAATTAACCTACGTGCCTGATTTTCTATCTCTCATTTGTTACCTCATTAATTGTGATCACAAAAAAGTCTACTTCACCTCTAATCAAATTGCAGCCATTCAGTGTAATTGCAAAAGGAAACCCAAGATGTCTAAGCTATTTATCTCGGAGGCAATAACTCAGTAGTGGTGGACTGAATTGTCGAGGAGGAAAACTTGTTTACAACGTCAAGTTTTTATCTACTTTTTCCGATTTCCAATGCATCAAATTCAAAACGCTTCCGATGGCTCCGGAGCACATGGTGAGTGAAGAAAGGGAGGTCTTTGGTGCACCCGTGGTGGACCCAAAGAGCCATCTATTCGATCGGATGGTACAAACAAAAGGCCCTGGTTCAGCACGACAGACTTCAATCACAAGCCCATTTGCTTTCATTTAACTTTTGGCAAAGGCGGGCCAGAGAGTCAATAAAAAAAAAAAAAGGGATGCATGTTACCGCTATGCCGACCAAGCAACCCTCGTCCTTCGTAATTAAGTTTGGTGCTTGCAGATGTAGGAAGGAATGGCATATTCTTGGCGCTGTTCCGATTCTAAAAGGGTTTCTTTTTTTTTTTTCCCCTTCTCCGAGCCAGCACACAGATACGATGCAGCACTCTTTAACATTGTTCCCCTATGTTTTCTACACTTTCTACAAACTTCTATAATAATCCATACAATTGACACAAGATAGTCTATCAATTTGGGTCAATAATGAGAAGACTGAGGGGTCGATGTATATCGAAATGCCACACAACAGGAGAAACTTTCTTTAATTTTAAATGCAAAGAGTTAGTACAACTCCGTATTTATTATAATAGTTTATCCTATCTTCTTTGGTTAAATACAATTTTATTAGACATACCCCTAAAATAATCTCTATATTAAGATCATTTATTCGATCACCATTTCTTAAATTTTGATTTATGTCTAAATAAACTCTTAATTCTAAAAAAAATTTAATCGTCATTAAGTTTAATATTAGTTGACCATTATCGTTCGCACGGTATATAACTTGGTGAGTTGACGTTGTCAAAAGCTTTTACTTATTTGATCGCATCATCTATTTCATGATTATAAAAATCGTTTTGTAACCAGATTAGTGTGTCAAGTCATGTTGCGTGATTAAAATAGGTTTGTTGGCATTGAGTTTAATGAAAGCTTAATTTTTGTTAACATTTAAAATTTGTGTAACCTTAAATAAAAATTTAATTATTTATGAATAATTATTTTACAATTTAAAATTATATGTATTTTATATAAAATTATTAGTTAAAAATAAATATAAAATAAGTATTTATATCTAAATTGGGAACAACTTATGTCAAGCCCTAGCACATGATGTAAATATCGCAATCAATTTCATTAGTCATCGTGAAAAAAATTTAGACCCAAGAGCCTCAAGCCTGTTATGACTTTAAAAAGCCCATTTCTCTGTGTTTACAAATGTTTAGCCCAAGGATTGAAACCAATCTTTGAAATGGGGCCCATGGAAGATCAAAGGGTCCGAGTCCGACTCTTTTCCGGTTAGTTATTCGGGTCTGAAGATCCTTAACGTGAAATTGGCACACGGCGATGGAGGAAACAAATTTTCATTCAAACTGTAAATCGAAACAAAAATGGTGGAAGCAGATTTAATTGACCGGTGAAACCCTTAAACCCAAACCAGATCCACCCCCAAGAAAAAGCGAGAGCAGAAAAAAAAACAGAATGGAGAAGAAACAAAGCAACCCAAAGGAGTGGTTGAATCAAATGGTAGGAGAGCCGTATTATCTCACCCATTTCCTCGCTTTCTTCTCTTATTTCATCGTTCGTAGCTCTGCTTCTCGCGCCCTTTCTGCTCACATCACTCAGCTTCTCTTTTATCGGGTAATTAATCTTTCTCCCCTTACTCTTCTTCCTGCAAGCAAAACCTTTTGTTTTTCTGAACCTTCACAAATTGACATTTTTTGTGTAGGAAATTCAAGCTATTCTGGCATTTTTTATGCTGATTGCATACAAGGTAATCGGAGGAGCTCACTTTACTTTACTTTATAAAAAACCCAAAAACTTGCATTAAAGTAATGTACTGTTCGTTTTTCTCTGCTTTGCAAACAGATGGTAAGAGGAGAAACATGGGAGGCTTTTGTTGCTGATACATTGTTTTTTGGAAAGGTTAGCTTACCTATTTCATTTTCATATTTACGTGTCATTTTAATTATATATGGTTTGCAACTATATTTTTCCTTTCTTTCCAGATTTTTCTTGTTGCCCTTACTCTAATAATGGACTACCACTTGACTTTGTGGTACATAGTGGTGTTTTCAGGTATTATTTTTACTTTTATTGTTGCTTATCCTGCAATGGCAATTTTAAATACTTTGATATATGCAGAAAATGTTAGAACTTTTTATGATTCTGATGTAAATGCAGCTTTATGGTGATCGTGTGTTGTTTTTCTTTTCTTACAGTGATATATGTTTTAACACAGCAACCTCCTTACCAAGAACTAGGTATCTAAAGAATTTCGGTTTGGCTTTCCTTATAATTAGAAGAGTGACTTGCATTGTTTTTTTTAATAGGAATGCTTTTTTCTCTTGTTCCTAATTGAATTTTCTAGGTACTGCTAGTAAATTAACGCCATTGCAATTGGAAGCCTTGCTAACTGAAGGGAACACGTCAAGATTTTGGCTGGTTGGTTTGCAATTTTTCTTAGATTCTTAATATTTAAGAGCATGTAAATTGTAGTTGTGATTATTTCTTTACTGGCTGCAAGCCAGCATTTAAATTGAATCGAAGTGATATCATCTATGTTACTCATTTAATAATATTCTTGCACAATATAAAGGGAATGTTGGTATTATATATGAAGACAGAGATTGCACTGGTATTGATCTTTTATGCTTAAAGAAGTTGTTTACACAAGGAAGTTCTGCTTAGAGAAGTCAGTTTGTAGACTGAACTTCCTTTGAGGGTCCAAATATGGATACTCATCTCAATTTTCCAATGTTATTTTATTTAATGAACTTGAAACTTCATTTTTTTGGTGGGTGACAACCATGCATGCTTCGGGCAGGTAGAATTCCGTGCTTCATTTTCATCTGGTTGCAGACGTGCAAGTCGGTGCTTTCCTGAGCTGTCAATCACGTATGTTAGTTTTCAAAATCATTGATTCTACTTGGTTATTGCTGTTTTTAAGTTCTTATTAGTATTTGATGCTTCTTTTGGGCAGATATTCAAACAAAAATCTATCATTTGGAATAGTTGATCTTGGACTTTTTCCAAATGCTGCAGAAAAATTTGGAATATCTCCTGGTGGTGAGTTATATTAGTTATGAAGAGTACCCAATTAAGTTCTAGATCCATTGTCACTAATTTTTGAATATTTTTTTTGGTTAAGGGATTTATGTGGTAATCTTGTACTTGCAGGGAGCATGGGACAGCTTCCTACATATATATTATTTGAGAATGCTACGGAGGTCACACGCTTTCCTGAGTTTAATTTTGAAGCAAGGCCTACTCCTCCTATAACTAAGGTAATCTTCTTTATCTATACTTAGTTACAAGGTCCAAAGATATTGGCTGGATTTTCTATTGCAAGTGGTAGATGCGTGAATAAATGAATGAAATATGAAAATTCCAACATATGGCTACAGTTGGCCCAGTTTATTCTGCACTTATGTTTCTTATCAAGGTATCTTGATTTTGATTGCATCGTTCATATTTGGATTTATTTGTGTTGCAGAGGCTTCTTTCTCGCCATTTTGAGCTTGATCGGCATCTTCTTGAATATGTAAACGGAAAATAGCTGATTCATGTAGGCTACACGTATCATTTGCAGACTTGAACTTGTGATTCCTACTTTTTGAATGATTAGAGATGGTCTTACAGCTAAAGAGCACCAGGAACTATTGCAGCCACATAGGGAGTAGAGAATCAACCGAGCTTCCTGTATAACTACCAAATGGAGGTCAACATTCCTGTTTGTTCCACTTTTCCTCTCATGTAATTGATTGGTGGATTTTGTTATTGGCATTCTTTAAGTGTAAACGTCAAGAGTGGAATGTGAAAACATGTTTCGGTCTTTGGAATAAGCCTGTGAAAACGTGCTTCATGCTGAATGTTCTGTGTTCCAGCAATTCTTTTCTCATTTTCTTTTTAAATGGATAAGCCCTGAAGAAATTGAAGCCCCAATTCTAACATTAGCCGCTACATGGACTGACGATAATTCTTCATCCATGTTTAACTTTTTGGCCCTGAAGAAATTCAAGCAACTCATGTCAACTTCTGGGGCTTCTAGGCCTATTCATGGGTTCTAAAGTGAGCATCACGGCCCATATTAGATTCCTCATTTCAATCGTTTTTGCAGTTGCCCTTGCTCTTACATTTTTGGTTTGAGGCTGATAGTATAAGTACACACTAATCATCGGATTAGCGCGTTAATTCACTTCACTAATCACAGATTGGGCCCACTAGCTTGGGTACAGTTAATAAATAAATAAATAAGGAGATTTGCATCTCGCAAAGTGCCGCCGCCGAATATTCTCCTTTTTCAATGGAAAAAAGAAAAGAGAGTAAAAAATAGTAAAAATTAAAAAAAAAAAAAACATGAAAGAGAGGTAATGGCAGTACCAAATCATTATCAACCAGCTGGGCCAGGAGTGGGCCAAATCCTCTATTTCCGCGCCGCTGTGTGGGCCCCTCCATTTCCTTGTCGGCCCACGCTCAGGCCGTCCCACTCGGCTCTCACTTTTTCTCACTCCCCTCCCCACCTCCCCCATTTTTACCTGTGCTTGGCGTGGCGTGCCCTTCCCTTCTGCCCCGGGCTTTGCTTCTTCTCAAAGTTTTAAGCTTATTATACTACTCCTGAGCTGCTTCTAAGTACACTACTCCCATATGGAAATAGCAAAAGATCAAATTAAAAAATCATCTAAATTTTGCTGCCACCTGCTTGGGTGCGTGACTCACATGATTTCCAACATCCTCTAAATCCCATTTTTTTTATTCACCCAAAACATTGCTCTATCAATTCTTATTAACAATATGCATCGGACTATCAATCTACTCATACTTTAATTACACGCTTCCTCTTCTTCACTTCTCACTTATTTTATCAACATACCTATATTAATACGTAATACTCATTATTAATTACAATATCATTTATAAATTATAAATCATAAAGTTATCAAATTCAAATCTTACTATTTTTATGAGATAGACACATTTCATTCCATTGTTAAGCTGGGTCACGTTTTATTTTATTTGGGGGGTAACTCTTTGTAATCTTTGTTACAGATTTTGAAGACGGTGGAGGGCAGGGGGCAGGGAGACATGGGGAGGTGGTGTCACAGTAAAGAAGAAGAAGGGAAGGGAAGTGTGTGAACAAAGTCCGTTACGTTGACGAAACACAAAGTCACGCTTCCCTAACCGGCGATAGAGAGAGAATGCCTCGTTTTTTAGGCGCCCAACTCTGACACGCCGAAAGATGGCGACACGCGTACTGTTTTTAGTGGTCCCCGTTCCTCCGCCCACTCAGCCATGCTCCTCTCCTTGTGCACATACAGCTTAGTGGTCCCCTTTTTTTTTTTTTACACTTGTGGGGAAAAAACAAAAATTACCCCAAACAAGTGATTTAACGCCTTGGGGTGGGGGGGGCACAAAAAGCTTGATTAGTAGTTCAAAATGTTTGGCTTAATTAACGAGGAAAATGATTGATTTTAGATTAGATATATACATATGATTATTTAAGTTTGATATATGTTAGTACTACTTAAATAGATTAAACTTCAATATACAAATTGGCATAAGATAAATGATCTTTATTCTTACAAGTTACGCTACAAATCTATAATATTTTGAATTCAATAATTTTTTAAAAAAACACATATTAAAAATATTTTCTAAAATATGTACTATGATTTTTTTTTCAAAATTTAAAGTTATTTTGTTGATAAATTTCAAATAAAAACAAAAATTATATGACGTCTATTACCTAAATATTAATATCAAGTTTTTGTAGACATTGAATATCGATTTGCATAAACTTATCTGTTTAATCATTAACTTTTTTATAATTATGTTGAATTTGTCACATTTCCAATTGAGATTTTATGTTTGTTAAATTTATATACTATATATGGCATGTATATTAATGTTTGATCTTTATACAACACTATTTAAATTGGAGTTTAAAAAGTTAAAAAGTTGGATCTGTAATTCTTTACTTAAAAGTTGAACTCTATTTTTAGAAAGATAATAAACTGAGGTGAAAACATCAACAAAGTCAATGCAAGAGCGTGGATTGCTCTCGTTTCGCAGCGCGTGAGGCAAAGCCATATGATATTTTTAAGGTGAAAAAAAGGGGTTAAATAAGTTGTGAAAAAAAGGCAAAGAAAAAAAAAATATGGTACACCTGGGTGGCTGGTAAGGAGCACGTTGTAAAGCGAAGGGGGAGAGTCCTTCACGCGTGCGGGGGCCACACACACGATGGGTCCCCCAAGTGTGGACCACAGCCCCGGATATAGTCAGCTGGCGTCAACCTCACGTTACAATCACTCGTGGCACACCTGTCGAATTCCCATTCGTTGCTCCAAAATTTCAAAATAAAAAAAAAGCATTTAAAAATTTGAGCGCAATCTTCTTAGTGGCACCGTTTTCTATGGAACAAGCGCGAGTGGCGGGGTCTGTTAGAACTTTTACTAGCCCCCCCTCCCCTTCCCCCTTTTTGCTTTTTTTAACAGCCGTTGACATATTGTAACAAAATGGGTTAAACAATTAAATAACTCACCACTAAACAACACGAAATAACCTTTTGTGTTAAGCCATCCATGTCCTATTCCACCTTAGATTAAAAAGACTTGGTACAACACTAATGGGGCGCATTAAGGCTTTTAGGACTAATACTAACAAACCTATAAAAAAATTTAGGATTAATTAAATTAATCAAAAAAATTTTAAAAATAAAGACGCGTAATTTAATCTATCTTTGATAGAGGATTAAAGTCTAAGTAAGTATGCGGGGTGGTCGAAAAATCAAACACCACTTAGGTTGGTCTGCCATTGCTTGGTTTTTAAACCAATTGCTTAAGTGACAGCAAATTAAGGTTTAGATTTTTCTTTGGTTTGCTGTATAACTCATGTTTGAGGGGAGACGCGGAAGGATAAGGGGGAGTTTTGAAATGGTGATTGTTGAGATGACCTTTCATTGACTTAGGCAAAATCCTCTTTTCTTGAGTGGCATTGACTCGTTTACTCTTTTGAGAGAGACAGTTCCACAGAAAAAGGTGTATTCCCTTGCCAAGTCTTTAAGTGATTAGCTCTCAAGATGTGTTATAATGAGACTTGGCAAAGTATACCAACTTTTTTTGTTTGATTGGAAACATTTGGTCTACGATTCTATCCTTTTTTTTTTGTTGCTTAGGTATAATTTCACTTTTACTGATCAAGATTTATCGTTTCTTAATTTAAGGTATATTCATTATTTGATATATAAAATAATAATTTTGATTTAAAATTTTACTATTTAACATATCAAATGTAAAGTTTGAATGATGGGATTTTAATTTATTTCAAATATTAATGTAAGTAATGTATAAAGAACAACATAACAAAAACTTTTGAAACTATGGAAATGACAAAGAAAGAAGAAAAAAAAAAAACAAAGTATACTTCACATTTACCTTGTAGTCGGAGTCGGTACGCCATTGAAAGCCAATAAAATAGACTTGTTCTTTCTACATTCAAACATAAAAAAAAGTCATTAATCACGTCAAATCGGGATACAATTCCATTCCTTAAGGTGCTGATGGGGGTTTTTGACCAGCAACATACATATTCATATCAATAAGAAATACAGAAACTATATTGAATTCTTAATTTCTCCTTGTCCTATTGTTTGACCAAGCCCTTTCCTCGTACTAGCCACTTGGTTGGAAGCTTGGGAAAGAAAGAATTCCAAGCCTAAACATTTTACTACATTCATTTTACCCTTTTAGTAGTTATATTTTTCCTTGTTTATTTTTGGGTACCTAATATAATTGCATACCAGTAGTAGCTAGGGGAATTAATGATGAATGAAATATGGCTATAAATTATAGCGTTGAAAACAAGGTTGGGGGCAATCTTTTGGCTAGCATCCAAGGAAAAAGATTGAGGCATATATTTGATTATGTCACAAAGTAAGGGAGTTAAAATGATGATGATGAGAGAGGAAAGGTGGTGATATGTTATCAGAAATGGAGGCCGCATGCAAACACCTTCATAATTTTTGTCCTCTTTACTCACACCCCATGCAATCCTTCTTTTTTCTTTTCCTCTATGTTTTTTTTTTTTTCAAAATCTTCACTTATTACTTATAATCTTAATGAATTGGATATTAAAAATTTAGATTTGAATATTCTCGTTTTATATGTATAAGAAATGATATTATAATCTCAAAAATTAAGAAAATTTTGGGCCGACCAGTTGTTTAATTTATGAGCATGGGAGAGTGTGTATGGTTATTGCATTTGGTTTGAATTAATTCCTTCATTGAAGTAAAACTTGATGTAAAAAAAGAATGGCATTAGGGTAAGATGGAGGGCAGTTCCGTCTTAGAAGAAGATTGGGAAGAGCACGCGCTGAAACTGAGAGTGTGGATTCTATAAAGTCCATCCTCTAATGCAGAGAGAGAGAGAGAGAGAGAAAGAGAGGGCTTTTTTAAGTTTGAAAGAGGGAAAGGAAAACCAAAGACAGCATAGGAGAGTGCAAGAAAAGAAAGCAGCTTATGCTTATCGCAGCAGAAGGAACAGGAAAAACCAAAGCCAAAGCTACAAAAGTAAAAAAGAGAGGAGGGAGAGGGGGAGAAGTAAGATTATGATGTGAAAACAAAACAAAGTCTGATATTCTGTCTGGTATTAAGGGGTCTCTCCTTCCTTTTAACGCCACCCCATCATCACCCCTTTCGCAACCAAATCCCAATATCAAATCAATCTTCCTTTCTCTCTCTCCCTGCTTGTCTGTCTTTTTTTCTTTTCCTTAAACAACCATCTTTCATAATATAACACCACACCCAGAGAGAGAGAGAGAGAGAGAGAAATAGAAACCTTCTCTTTCGTCCTTCTTTCCTTGTTTGAGTGTTCATCATCAACAGCAACAACAGCTGTTTTTGAACATGTTCCGAAGGTTTCGCCAAATGAAGCTCTTCATTCATTTCTAGAGTGTGCGCCCCCAGCGAAAACACAAAAGCTAAAAACCCAAAGCAAATTCAGAGTTTGCTAGAGAAGGAGACGACTTTTTTTTTTTTTTTGTTCTTGGAGAATTTGGAATGGATTTTTGAGGTCTCGCCGGTGATCCGTTCGTGTCCCAAAGTTCCCGAAGAGAACGGTAAGCAATCTTCATTACTTCTTTTTACTACCATGTTTTTACGTGCTTTTGAAATGAATCATTCGTTTTTTGTTTTGTTTGTTTCTAAAAAGTTGTTGTTGTTTCGATGGGATAGAAGTGATGATGGCGGTGACCTCATCCTGCAAAGAGGGGAACAAGATAGCAATGGATAATGGCAAGTATGTGAGGTACACGCCCGAGCAAGTCGACGCTTTAGAACGCCTCTACCATGAATGTCCTAAGCCCAGCTCCATGCGTCGCCAACAGCTCATTCGTGAGTGCCCCATTCTCGCCAACATCGAGCCCAAACAGATCAAAGTTTGGTTCCAAAATCGTAGGTAAGTAACCTACCTTCATACTAAATTGTGTCGAAACTTTTGATATTTTCATCTTTCAAACATATAGTGCGGCCAGCGATATCTGCATACGTCTACTAAGTTTTACTGGTTTTATTAAATATAGCGGTGTAGTAACTTTGGGATTTTTTGAATTTGTTTCTTCGTCACAGATGTAGAGAAAAACAACGGAAAGAGGCGTCACGCCTCCAAGCTGTGAACAGGAAGTTGACAGCTATGAATAAACTGTTAATGGAGGAGAATGATAGGTTACAGAAACAAGTCTCACAGCTAGTTTATGAAAACAGCTATTTCCGCCAACAGACTCAAAATGTAAGTCCTTGATCTTCCCTTTGATGTAGAAGAGATTAATCTACAAATTAAATTATTAAGCTCATCGTAATTCTTTAGACATTAAAATTTCCTTCTTTTGTAGTTTCTAATTAATAAGCTTGTGTTAAGTTAAACTGATCAGCCTTTGTCCTCAATGCATAAGACAACAACCCTTAACATAATTTGAACCCGTTCCTTGTACTTGAAATAGCTCAAGTCTAAAAGGAAACAACGTCAAATATTTGATTTGCTTTGAATAAGTAGTGTTATTATCGAAATTGGAGTTTTTAATGTTTGATTGTTGTTGCAGGCGACCCTAGCCACCACAGATACAAGCTGCGAATCAGTGGTGACGAGTGGTCAACACCATTTGACTCCTCAGCATCCTCCAAGGGATGCCAGCCCTGCAGGGTTAGTGGGAATTTTTCGCTGTTTCACTCCCATTGTTGTGTCCCTTTCTCATTCCTCGTTTCTCTATAAAATTAAACCATTGGTTTTTGCTGTATATGCTTATGCGCCTTGTGCTTTTGTATTCTTTCTAGACTTTTGTCCATTGCAGAGGAAACTTTAACAGAGTTTCTTTCAAAGGCCACTGGAACTGCTGTGGAGTGGGTCCAAATGCCTGGGATGAAGGTTACTTCTCTCTCTCTCTCTCTCTCTCTACTGTCATTATTCTTTTATTCTTTGCTGCTCCTATTAAACTATACTCCATTAGTCCTTGTCATTTTCGAGAATATCTAATATAAAGTACAAAATCTTGCTAATCTTCCTGGCAACATCAAATACCATATATGTGTTATGTCAATATCTTGGACAACCCCACTATCCCACCTTCTCTATTGGATAATATTTCCCTCTTTCTCAT
Organism: Theobroma cacao; assembly: GCF_053813885.1. Lineage (NCBI taxonomy): Eukaryota > Viridiplantae > Streptophyta > Magnoliopsida > Malvales > Malvaceae > Theobroma > Theobroma cacao. Next base: position 2,353,969 of record NC_142647.1, read on the forward strand.
TACTATTTTCTAATTTTTAATCAATTCCTATAAATTCATGACAACCCATTAGTTTCAAAAGATCTCTCCTGGAAAACTTAATCCCTTGCTTATTAATAATTAATCAGTTAACCGTAAAGATGAAAAAGCAGAACCAAGGGGGGTAATTGCAATATAGTACTCCCTTATGAAACGTCATCCAGACATGGCTTTGTCTTATTATCAAACTCTTAATAGTTTCCTGTTTTTCCTTTTATGGAACAACAGAACTTTAATTAAATGATAATCCAATATCAACAAGCTAAATTAATTAACAAAAGAACATCTTTGAGACTTTTTTTTTTAATGAATAGTAGTCCTGAATACCTTCCGTTTTTACAATTACATACTAATAACTTTCTTATCTGTGCAGCCTGGTCCGGATTCCATTGGAATCGTTGCTATTTCTCATGGTTGCACTGGAGTGGCAGCACGTGCATGCGGCCTTGTGGGACTAGATCCTACAAGAGTAAGTTCGTTTTTGCTTTCTGCTGAGAGCGCATTACTTGGTTTAAATTTCGTGAAGAATAAGCTGATGATTTTTTATTTCTCATGCAGGTCGCTGAAATCCTTAAAGATCGGCCTTCATGGTTCCGTGATTGCCGAGCTGTGGATGTTATGAACGTGTTGTCCACTGGAAATGGTGGGACCATTGAACTGCTTTATATGCAGGTAGGCTCCCATTTTTCTTCCTTTTAATTTGCCACTAAAGTCTGGAATTTTAATGGTGCAATTTCTCATAGTTAAAGTTTCAAAATTTGGTTGCCTTCTTCTAGCTTTACGCGCCAACAACGTTGGCACCAGCTCGTGACTTCTGGTTGCTGCGCTACACGTCTGTTTTGGAGGATGGTAGTCTTGTGGTATGTTTACTACGCAGCTTTTGCAATTTGTTTGCCTTAGTGTTGTCAGAAAGTTTCAGCTGTCTGATTGTTATCATGATATGCTTCTTAGGTATGTGAAAGATCACTTAACAACACTCAGAATGGTCCAAGCATACCGCCAGCAGCAAATTTTGTGAGAGCAGAAATGCTTCCTAGTGGTTATCTGATTAGACCTTGTGAAGGGGGTGGATCCATCATTCACATAGTTGATCACATGGATTTGGAGGTATGTGAATCACCTTGCTTCCATTGTGAAACATAGACATTTTGTCTGCATTGGGCAACAGTTTTAATGTTCCAATTGCTTATATGTAGCCTTGGAGTGTTCCTGAAGTGTTGCGCCCCCTTTATGAGTCGTCAACTTTACTTGCTCAGAAGACAACAATGGCGGTAAAACTATTCTTTTCATCTTAACTTTGAGTTAGTATATCTTTCTGCTTTTAGAGAACCTTATTTTTTTTCTTTGCCATGAAAAATGCAAAAATTTGAAGAAAACAACTAGTATGTTGTGCCAAGAATAATTGAATAAGATTTAGGTGACTAAACTAAGACATTAACTTGTATATTGTGCAGGCTTTGCGTCATTTGAGGCAGATATCTCAAGAAATATCTCAGCCAAATGTTACTGGTTGGGGGCGAAGACCTGCAGCTCTTCGTGCACTTAGTCAGAAATTGAGCAAGTATGTTCATCCAACTCTTCTCAATTCACATTGTTTGTGCAATAGTAGATTGATTCTTGATAGGTGGCAATCTGACACATTCTATTCTCCAGAGGCTTTAATGAGGCTGTTAATGGATTTACTGATGAAGGATGGTCAATGTTGGAAAGTGATGGTGTTGATGATGTTACCCTCCTTGTGAACTCATCTCCTGGCAAGATGATGGGCATAAACCTTTCCTATAGTAATGGATTTCCTTCAATGGGCAATGCGGTTCTATGTGCCAAAGCATCCATGTTATTGCAGGTGAGTTTCTAATTGTGTTGCAAGTATGTCAATCACAGCAGAAGATGTAGGGATATGAAACAAAGCAAAACTGGGTTTTTAAAGTTGAATATAACCAGACATAGTTGAAGTTTACCAAAAAAATAGTGGTTTGAGAAAGATGAAAAATAATCATGTAGTCTTGGGCTCTTGGATCTTTGTTGGGTGAGCTGCACTGAGCATAGAACTCTTGCAGTGCTCGGAACTGACCTTATAGATTATTCAGCTTTTCATCTATGAATCCTGTCAAACATGTTTCATATTGTTTAAACCTCTGCTTCATTCTATTTGTAGAATGTGCCTCCAGCAATACTTCTTAGATTCTTGCGAGAACATCGATCAGAGTGGGCAGACAGTGGTATTGATGCTTACTCTGCTGCTGCTGTCAAAGCTGGTCCCTGTAGCTTGCCAGTGTCTCGAGGCGGAAGTTTTGGGGGTCAGGTCATTCTTCCACTGGCTCACACGATTGAGCATGAAGAGGTAAGTAACATGATAGTGAATTTTGGCACTTACATTATAGTCCTAAGCTTCAATTAAAAAGTATCCTAAAAATTGCTATCACTCTTTTGTTATAGTTCATGGAGGTCATCAAGCTTGAAAATATGGGCCACTATCGTGACGACATGATCATGCCTGGTGATATCTTCCTATTGCAGGTACTTAAGCTTTCACCAATCATCCCCTAAAAATCCAAAAAAAAAAAAAAAAACTGATGTAATCTTTAGTTTGCTCATTAAACTCTTCAATTGTTTTTTATTGTTGATTTATGCTTTTTCTTGTTGTATGAATCTCTCAGCTTTGTAGTGGTGTTGATGAGAATGCGGTTGGCACCTGTGCTGAACTCATCTTTGCTCCCATTGATGCCTCATTCTCTGACGATGCACCTATAATTCCTTCTGGTTTCCGCATCATCCCCCTTGATTCTGGAATGGTATGTGTTTATCATGTATGATATTATATAAGATTATATCTTTCGTTGGCCTTTTTTTGCTTTGTTTTAATTTTTATTGAAGCTAATTGAATTTAAATCTAATGTAGGATGCCTCTAGTCCAAATCGTACACTTGACCTTGCCTCTACTCTTGAAGTTGGAGCTGCCGGAAACAGAGCAACTGGTGATCATTCTGGTCGTTGTGGGAGCACAAAATCTGTGATGACAATAGCATTCCAATTTGTGTATGAGATCCACCTTCAAGAAAATGTGGCAACCATGGCTCGACAGTATGTCCGTAGTATTATTGCCTCTGTTCAAAGGGTAGCATTGGCACTATCTCCCTCCCGCTTTGGCTCTCTTGCTGATTTTCGGACACCTCCTGGTACTCCTGAAGCACAGACACTAGGTCGTTGGATTTGTGACAGTTATAGGTGTGTCCTTTTTTATTCATTTTTATCCCATTCCCCAGAACTCTGGACCTAATTTTTAGTTGTTAATATGAGTATGCCATTTTGTATTTATGTTTACCAATATTTCTTGATTGTTGATCTTTTTACAGGTGCTATCTGGGGGTAGAGCTGCTAAAAAATGAAGGAAGTGAATCCATTCTAAAAATGCTTTGGCATCATACAGATGCAGTTCTGTGCTGCTCTTTGAAGGTATTTATATAAAAGTTTGATTGTTTTTTCTCCTAAGCGAATCATGGTCCTTTGGAATCAAGTTATATGTTAGCTTTATAAGCCACATCCCGGGACGAGTCCCAAGATATTCTGGAAATTGTTCTTCTTGGTAACACATTATAGTTTTCATCCTCTTCCTAGCTGCTTATGTGCTTTTACTTAGCTATAATTGCAGAAAGAATACTTAGTAATGACTGGAAAGAATTGTTAATTAGACTGTTGATGCCAGTTTGCTTTCCTGTAAAAGCTTTCTTTACCCTTCTCTTTTACTGTTTCTTTATTGTCTCCTCATCTTACTGCTAACACCTAGCATTATAAAGTATAACCTACTTGGTAATATATGCAGGCACTGCCAGTTTTTACATTTGCCAATCAAGCAGGACTTGACATGCTTGAAACAACCTTGGTAGCACTTCAGGACATAAGTTTGGAAAAGATTTTTGATGAGAATGGACGAAAGGCCCTGTTTGCAGAGTTCCCACAAGTAATGCAGCAGGTATAATATTCTTTGAAATGAATGACATATTGGCACAAAAAAAAATATGTAGATAAATAGAAAAGATGAAGAAAATCTGAAATCTTCATCACCATGAGGAAACATCTGGTTATTAACTTATTATTCAGTCTTACAACTACAATGCATATGTGATATAACACAAGTGGTGATTCACTTCTTACATTAAGGTCCTATTGTATTTGGAAATTATGCTAATGTGAGTCCATTAGCTTATATCAGTCTCAACCACAATTACCAGCTAGAGCTAAGGTGCACTGGAATGGGATGTTAAATGGGAAATTGAATTATAAGCAAGAGACATTCTGCATGATTGGTTACCTGCAAAAGAACTATTTTAATTGTCAGCTTGCACTTTGCTTGCGCTAGATTTGATTATATGGATGAAAAGAATTGTCACCGACTCAAAAGTTTTATCTTTAAATCGATAGCTGTTCATTTGAGATATATAGTTGATTATTGTTTCCCCTCTGTTCTGGTTTCTGGTGGAGCAGGGTTTTATGTGCCTTCAAGGTGGTATCTGCTTGTCAAGCATGGGGAGGCCAGTCTCCTATGAGAGAGCAGTTGCTTGGAAAGTGGTAAATGATGAAGAAAATGCTCACTGTATCTGCTTCATGTTCATCAACTGGTCTTTTGTATGAAAATTTGAACAGAAGATAGGATATATAGATCAAAAGTAGATTAGAAGAAGCTCCTTTTTCTTTTTTAGTCTTTTTAGTATGGAGAAACCTTTAAGTGATATGATACTGTTACAAGGATGTTGCACCAAATGGTATCTGGGGCCTCGATTTTGGTTACCCCATTTTTTGTATTTGCTTCATGCTTAATTGATTGATCAGTATCGTTGCCCCCCTCTTTATGCTCCCTTTTCCATGTTTCCTTCTTTGTTCTGAAAAGTTGATCATGGCCTCCTCTTTGCTCGTTTTAATATTAAGATGTCACATCACTGTTTGTATGTCTATATGCCTATACATGATTAGGGACCTTTAATAAGCTTCACATTGTAGAATTTCCTGTCTCATTTTGCCCTTTGTTTTATTGGATGGTTTGCTTTCTCCATCCAATCATGGTTGAACGCGGATCCCTAGAAATGGACTGTGACCCCTCTTCAATAATGCTTCTGGTCTTTTTCTTCCTTCTGCTACATCTCTTGAACTGTTGCAGAAAAAGTCAAGAGCCTATGACACTACCACTCTTGTAATGCAAAAAGACCTAACTCAACCTTTTGATTTTCTCCCCTCAAATCCAATGCCTGTTATTAATCTATCTTGCTTACTCAGACATTTCATTAACTTGATTTAATGGAAAGAAAAAGGGTTAAAAAGGATAGTAAGAATAAGGAAAAGACCCAACGGGTGCCAGTGATGGATTTAGTGTATTAAGGTTTATTCTTAGGTTCTACTAAGCACATCCCCATTAAGAATCTCACCTGATATGAAGACAATGCAAGTGTTGACACATATATGTCATTCTCCTGTGAAAAAGCTTTACAAAAGAGCAAGAAGTTGAGCATCTAACATGGGTATCTAGGCATGGATCCCATGATATTACTCAACCCATTTTTTTATACCTTAAATGGCAAATACGTCTGTCAAATCTGATATAGCTGATAAACAAAGCTTCTTGAAATGTGTAACCAGATAAGGAATCATCAACCCCACCATGATGAAGCTGTCCAACTTCTTTTGATCCTTTCGCTTCAGATTCAATACTGGGCATGACCCTTTATCCCTTTTTCCTTTCTCTTCCCCAATGTGGAGCAGCACCATGTTATAGGATTGGAAGACAAGAACATGTCATCTCCCAAGTCCCAACTCATAATGTGCTTTGCTAAAGACTTCCACTAAAATAATATGATTATCAAATGTTCCATATCCTTCCATTCCTTAGACTTGTTTCCAAAAACGAACCTAGCAAGTGGTCCAAGTACACTTGATCATTAGAGATATTTTATCCATGCTTATTGACCAATTCACTTTCTTTTGATCCTTTCCACAAAGAATTAGCCTATTTAAAGACTGAAGAATGATGCAGTCTTATCATCTGTATATTCTTCCCCTTTATGTTTGAATCATTGGTCTAAATTTCCTTCACATCTTCAGTCAATGTCAATCCTTGTAAACTGTTAGTGAATTAATGAATTGGGAAGTTGTCAGTTATCACTCTCATCTTCATCCACTAATGATTTCAGGATTATTCCGTTCTTTGAACAAAATTTAAACCTTACATCTATGAAGTACCTCTCTTACCTACTCCATTAAATACCCATCTTTCAAAACCAATCAAAGCCAATTTTCTTAATATCAGGAAAATCCCGTCATTTCTTGCATTGATATTACACTATGTTCACTTGTTTTATGTTATAGCTTCAATAATTGGTTAACAATGACATGGATACTCAATGCTGGAATTGTCCTTTAGAGCTATGGGAAAAGTTGGTGACCAACCCGGCCATTCTAAATTATGGAGTTATGTGGCCCAGCATTTGACTGTTTCCCCCACACATGGCCCCTGACGTACCTTCTGTCTTGGTGCAGAAATTGCAAATCCATTATGAACCCAAAGTTAGTAGACAACCCAAATGCTTAACATTTCACTTATGAAGAAAAAGAAACATCAAATTAATTGTTAATTTATACTCTATGGTCCCTAACTAATTCCAGCAAGTTGCAGCCTGCAAACTTCGACTAGTATTAGCATGAAACTTGAAACTCAGAGAGGAGCATTGCAGGCTAACCACCTTTGCAGTTTGCCCCCCCTCCTACACTCTAAACACATGGTTGGCAGTAATACACAGTACTAGGTTCATACACAGCCATCTGGTGTACACCAAAAACAAGGTGCAACCAACCCATGTACCAAACCTCAGAAATCGAAACACAGCAGAGCTTGTTGCACACCTGCAACCTGCAAGTTGCCAACAATTTTTTTGACTAGTATCAGATAAGATAGTAACATAAACTTAAAATGAATGGAAAAACGGATCTTGGTCTCGATAAATCTCACTTGACAAGTGTTGTTTTTCATTGTTATGAATATAGATGAAACTAAAAGTGAAGATATCAATGTATTGACTTGATATGATAAAAGGTTGGATTATAGAGTAAGTGGCCGGATGTAAGTTGACATCTAGTTTAAAAGGAAGAGGGAAAAATGTTAAAGACATGTAGTTTAATAGCAAGTGAATTAAAAGGTAACCCTAAAGGACCAAATCCTTATCAACTGGCTTATAGTCTATAAATGGGAACGTCAATCGATGGAAAAGTTGTTTTAAGGTGTCTCGGGGAGCTAGGGGTGTTGGCTGATTTGATATTCGTTGACCCTTGCCCTGTAATCAATCTATGGGGAACAAAGGCTTGTGGAGTAAAGTTTGAGACAGGCTAAAAACGCATTATTTACTTTTTTGATGAATAATTTTGACATTATGGTCGACAAGTTTCACACGACTGAAGACTTATTTCAATGGTAAAATGGTATGAAACAATGATTTTCCGGTTTCATTACCGACTCTTTGGGTAGTTTAGCCCTCATTGGCTATGAGTGAAGCTTCCATTCCCTTATCAATAATGCTCAAATTCATGGATGCTGGCCTGGTTAAGCATAAGATAACAAATTAATAATGGGAACAGATTGGTCAAACTGAAATAGCACAATCACCCCACTTTTGATTTCTCCTCATCAAACTCCATAGATTGTGTTAAGTGGGTTGTTGCTGCGATATCCAATGGGACGCACGTGTATCCAATTATTGTTCTGCATTAAAGCTCGAGAACAAAGAAACAGCTGTCTTAGAACAAAGAAACAAGTATGAAAAATGTTCTGTTTTTGTGATGTGCAAAAGATGACTTTTGAAGGAGAAAAGAGGGAGGGGAAGGTTCAAAGAGATCATCAGCACCTTTGCGCCATTGAATCAAAAGAAATATTTGTAGGGAAGAAAAAAAAGGGGAGCTTTTTGAATAGAAGAAAGCAGCCTAAGGGCCTTTTGCATGGTCTCCAAGAAACCATAATTGATATCTTGAGGCTTTTAAGATAACAACATTTCAAAAATCATATCTCTGCCAGCAAAACTGAGCTGGTTTGCTCCTTGTAATGTCAGCTAGTTTTATATTTTTATGCTTAGACTGATCTTTAGTGGTGGAATCTTCTAACAATGTGAGCAGCTCTCTCCCCATGAGTTCTGATTGATCAACAAAAGAGAAAAAAAGGGTTCTTGTCAATACCATCATTGCTTGGAGAGAAATGGAAGTGAAAAAGAACAAAAGGAAAACCCTAAACATCATCATTGCCACATTGAAGGCAAAAGTTGGTCACAAGAAAGGTTTGTGGACACGCCCTGGTTGGAAAGAAAAGAGCCCCATCTAAATTGCCTTCTTCTTTTGACCCTAGTGGAGTGTATGTATATATTTAGTTATGTATAGTTCTATTATTAGCAAATAGTATTAGCTTTATTCTTTTTAATTTTTTTTTTACTTTTTTATGATTTTTGCTTGATATATATATACCTTTTTTATTTTGTCTGATTTCATTGAAGTTAAAAGGATTAAGAAACAGCTTATAATTCAGTTTTGAATGCATATACTGATATGTAAAGATCAACAATCATTGAAAATGATTTAGTATACCAAAAAGGACACTTTGATTTCTTAATTTGAAGACATGAAGGGTTCAAACTTTTATAAGAAAGAATTCAAATGATCCCTTTGAACACTCCTAATTATGAAACTGTTCTGAACAGTTCTTCAGGGCTCTAGCTAGTTCAAGTTTCAAACACTTGAAATTTATTTTTGAAATTACGGGGCATTTCTTATCAAAAGGAACCTAGGATTAGCTCCTGTTGCTTATGATTCACTGCATGTGATATGATTATAAAGTTGTAGCTAATTAAGTTAATTTATTCCATCATAAAGGCAGATATGAAATCTTGATTATATTATGCAATGAAATATTAAAAATCCTTTGACCATTTTCTGTGAAGGAAAAAGGCTGCAGGACTCTTGGAATGCGAGGTTAAAAGGATTAAAGGCAACGTTTTCAGCAGCTGCCTGCTTCAATGCCTCAGCTAGCTTTTTACATGCAGCAATGTCAAATTGATTGTAAACTAGTACCAGTTGGCCATTTCTCCCATTCCAAAAGCGAGTGTTCCGACAATGGGACAAACAATATCATCAAACCATCAGGATTACAGTACAGTGGTCCCCTTTTAGCATGAGTAATGTTCCTGTTTTCTAGCTCTTTGACCTAACCAGCTGATCAGGACCTTTCACCTGCTATGGTCTCTTCTCAAATTGAGTGGTGTAGTAGGGAAAACAGATGGCCGCTGGGCGTGAACCAAGCCTTCCACTGCTGTTGAAAGCAAACTTTCACATGCAAGCCAAAGACATTATAATCTGATGCAACCAAACTCTTAAAAGGGGTCAAACATATATATATACTCTTATACTATATCTCAACTATACAGCATTTTCTCAGCACTTTCTGTACCTCACAGGATTTTTCCATACCACAAATTTCAAAACTGTATCTACATCTAACTTGCCCATGCCCACCCAAATTCGCTTTGTGAATTGTGAAAATAACTTTTGACTTTTGGTGTAAGCATGAGCTAGTGTTGAACAATTTTATGGGAAGAAACAACAAACAAGGCGTGACCCTTTGGATATGGCCCTTTGGATAATAGCAGAGAATGTCCTTTTGCTAGGAAATCAATGTCCACTTAAGGATTTAACTAGTCAACAATATGATAATTACAAATGTGAAAGTGAATATGTTTAACTCAGTAGTTTGTTGTAACCATTGCTGCCTTCCCATGCCAACAAGATTGTAAGGTGGAAAATTTTTGAGCCCATCATGATGGAAACAAACAGAATATAGGTGAAAAGAAAAAAAAAGGAAGAAGAAGAGAGAGTTAGTTGGCAGAGGAGAGGAATTGGTTTGAGCCTAACATTACAGACAAAAGTGTAAAGAAAAGGGACAAAATTCCTACAAGAATAACGGAAGACAAAAAGAAAAGTGGAGAGGATCGAAAGGTAGGCCATGATGTTGAGTCCAAATCCATGTGAACTCTACTCCCATGTGCCATTTCCATGTTTAAAACCAAGCTGTAAAAGATGATAAAAGAAAACAATGCGCTGTGCATTAGCCATTCATAGGTGGGAAAGCAAGACAGACGTATAATCTTCTCCTTCACCCAAAAAACAAAAGGATTTCTCCGCATGACAGAAAAGAGTCAGTCCTCCAGTGGGATATCCACTTAACCAGGATTCCCACCAACGCATTAGTCTTTTAGATATTAGTTCATGCTTAGCACCAACAATCGAATTTTAAGATTAGGTTTATATATCTACACATCGTTCTCTCCTTGTAATTTGAATACCCTTGCAGTCTCCTCTACCAAAAGTAGGGAAAAGAGAAAAAGGGGTAACCCACCCCACCTGTCGCCCTTTGATTTACAAGGGTGGCTCACTGTGTGTTTACGAGCTATACTTAGACCACGAGTCATAATCATGCGCCATAAAGTATTGCCATGATGAGCTAGGTAAGAAAGAAGAGATCTTGAAAGATAAGAAAGAAGAAAAGTAAACTGTAATTCATATAATGGCATTTAGTTTATCTACATTTGTTACACTCAGTAGTATGTATTCAACATACCTTCAAACAAAACATTTGAGTGACAATCATTTAAGACCTTAATTTATAAACCTTATACTAGAAACCAAGGGGGGGCAAAAAAGAAGGAAAATTAACCCAAAAAGTAAAAATTCTGAGCAAAAATCATGCTACTATTATTATGAAAGCCTAAACAGGTGATGAAAATTTTAGGCCGGGGACACAAGAACTTATTCTGAAAGCGGACTCTAGGGTTTTCGATACGTCGCTTGCGCATGGCCGAGCAGTGGGGTCACCGGCCGTGCAATGGAGAGCTAGATTCATGGTGACAACGATCTGGTTCTGGTTGTTGGATGCGTGAGCCCTGATAATGGGATCAACCCACACGTCAAGATGACAATCCGAGTAGCAGTAGCGGGCCCACTCCACCATGCTACGCTGCACTCCGAATTCAGCATCCGCAGGACTTTTCCCCGTCAAAAGTTCAATCAGAATGAGGCCGAATCCATAGATATCACTCTTTTCAGTGATATCTTTGCTTTCCCTGGCTTCTGCAACACAGGAAAATATGGAAAACCAAACATTAGCAAAACGTGCACGTGCATGGATTTGTAGAATAATATATATAGTAATATTATTACTATCATTGCAGCCCAAGCTTTACCGCAATATCTTTGCTTGCTCAAAGAAAAGTTCCTTTGAGTAAAGTTCGCAACCAAAAGATTTTCCCAATCCCCAATGATGTATATTTCTAAAATTTTCTACTAATTATTTCATTTCTGATGCCGAAGAATTATGGGTTCTTGAATTTGGACATCATAAATATTTTCAATGTGATTTTATGGTAACATGGCATGCACCAAATAGAATAAACAGGAGCTTGATGAAACTACTCAGAAGGGCTTAAAAGTTATTGTTTGAAGTATCTAAGAGCCAGACATAATAATATCTCATAATACAAGGTTTGACTGATGAATATTTTGCCTAGAAAAATTTTCATATGCGACAGAATTGCATAATTAAGCTGGTGCATTATTACTTCCCACGGGAAATTTTCAAACAACCACCCTAAAAAAGGAAGTAGTATTATTCATGTACCTGGGGCAACGTACGCCGAGGCAATGAAGCGCTTGTTTTCTACGCAACCCAGCCCAGGCAGGCCCAACGTTAGCCTAGGCTCATCTTTTCCATCGATGATAACTCGCTCCGGTGACATGTTTCCGACGAGTATACCCGGCGAACAATAAGAGTGCAAAAACCGTAGAGCTTTCGCGATGCCGATAGCAATTGTCCGCCGCCTCTCCCAGCTTAAGTTGTGAAGGATTTCACCTAAAATTTTCCCTTCTATGTACTTGTAAACCAAATATGCACCCTTGTTCGACCGACATATCCCGATTAATTTAACAATATTCGGATGGTGAAGCTTGCCAATTTGTGCGATTTCAGACCAAAAACTTGGTGGAATTGAGCTCACATCGGTCATTTCTTTCACGACAAATTGCAAATCATTTACAACCGACTTCCCTTTGAATGGCGTGCCTAATTTCTGGCCTCTAGAGATAACGTTTACTTCCTTGGCAGATAGTATAATGTCATCAATTGTAACTGACTTCGAAACCTTGGAATCAAAGAATTGCAATTCCCATATTCCATCTTCATTTTCCACTCTTTTCAGCTCCAAATTGTTTCTTCCTCGAATGAATACTAGGCCAAAAGCAGCAAGAGAAAGCAACACTAAAGCGGCAAGAGAGCAAGCAACAAAAAACCGCCAAGTTGGATTCTTAACCTTTTTGCATGGTGATAAACCGCTCGTGTCATCTCCTCCACAAAGATCATTACCGGCAACTGCACTCGCGTTTATAGCAAGAAAGGCCCCTGTAGATGGTAAACTACCATGTAAATGGTTGTAAGAAATATTTACTTGGACCAGCGATTCCAATTTCCCCAACTTTGGTGGTACTTCACCAGATAACTGATTCTCCGATAAATCAAGCTGACCAAGAACTGGCATTTCCGAGAAACCAGATGGAATATGGCCACTCAGTTGGTTATGGCTGAAGTCTAGACTCACAAGCTTCTTGCATGAAGATAATTCCTCGGGGATTTCACCAGTCAGCTTGTTTCCACATAGGCTTAATTGCATTAGTTCTGTTAAGCTCCCAAAACTACGTGGAATAGAACCTGAAAGCTCGTTTCCGGACAAGTCCAGGTTCTCAATCTTTTGTCTACCAAATGAGTGAGGCAATTTCCCGGAAAATCTGTTTCTTGCCAAATTCAGCATTTCAAGTGACGGCATGTCCCATTTTCGCTCTCCGATGTTGCCAGAGAGATTGTTGTTGGAGATATCCAAGTAGTATACGAGAGGCAGCTTTGTGAACTCTGAGGATAATTCGCCAGACAGACGATTGCTTTGAAGCCTTACTCGCTGCAAACTTGTGCAAGTGCTCAAATTCTTCGGAATGACACCTTCAAGCGAATTTGAGAAAAGAATGAGCTTAAAAAGACGACCCGAGCTGCAAAGTCCATCTGGTATTCGTCCCGTGAGATTATTGCCGGAAAGGTCGAGAACCGTGAGATTATTATGTCTTCCAAGACTTGTTGGAATCTCACCTGACAAACTGTTGGACCAAAGTTGAAGGACTTGAAGACGAGGCAAAGAAGTTAAAGCATTTGGAATTTTACCCGTAAAGCGGTTGGAGAAAAGATGAAGAATCTCCAGGTTTTGCAACTGAATAATGAGTTCTGGGACCTCACCAGATAATGAATTATCACTAAGATCAAGAGAAACCAGCTTTTTGAGACCAAAAATGGACTTTGGAATCGAACCGGTGAGCTTATTTTGGTAAAGGAAGAGATACTGAAGATCACCGAGGTTTCCCAGGGAGGATGGGATTTCACCTGTGAGGTTGTTGTAGACAAGATCAAGATGATTCAAGGAAGTTAACATACCGATTTCTTTTGGAATTTCACCGGAAAGATTGTTATAGCCCAAGTATATCCACTTCAAGCTCTTCATTTTCCCTACTTCACGGGGAATTGGGCCAACTAATTGGTTTGAAGCCAAAGTTAAGAACTGCAAAGTGGTGATGTTTGATATCGAGATTGGAATCTTCCCCACTAAAACATTCCCACCAAGATCAAGAAACTTTAGACTATAGAACGATCCGATTTCTTGTGGGATTCTCCCTGAAAGCATATTGTTTGAAAGATCCAACATCTCAAGGCGGGAAATGGAACCACTTGGTATTTGACCGGTGAAATTATTGTTACTAAGGTTGAGAAATCGAAGTGAAGAGGAGGAAAAAATATCCAGAGGAATTTCACCGTCGAGCTGATTGCTGGAGAGATTCAAAGTTTGAATATAAGGCAACTGGAAAATTGATGGGGAAACTAATTTCCCGGATAAGTTTTTAGCTGAAAGATCAACCGTGTCGACATGCGACAAATTATTGCAAGTGATACCGAGCCACTGGCAAAAGGTGGCAGAGGAATCCCATTTGGACAGGAAGCCAGAAGGATCATGGATTGAAGACTTGAAAGACAAAAGAAGCTCAAGTTCTTGACCATGGGACGCCCGAAAATTGAAGAACAAGAACATGAGCACGAACAAAAGCACTGGCGGACATGCTTTAGCTCCTTTCTTTGCCATCTCCTATAACATCTACGAAACTATTTCAGAGTCTCGACTCTGCCTCCACCAGAGATGATCTTGGATGCAATTCCACGGATCCCGAGCTGTTTTGAAAAGGCAAGAAAAGAAAAAAGAATACAATACATTAACAAAACCTTCTACTTCAGCATATTAATTATTCAAGTAATTAACTTACAATATGTGCATGAACCTGTACTCAAATAAAGCAGTCTCTAGATCCTGCACCAAATTACACCAAGCACAACGTCAAGTGGAGTGAAGTGACAGAAGCCATTAATATAAAGAAGAAAGACATATTTACAACTGGAATTAATGACATGATTGTCAATCCAAGGAGAGACTGATTAATTAAGGAACATGCATCACATGAAATCTTTATGCTAAGCAGAATTTAAATCCCAAAACGGCCATAAAAATATTGGTGAAACGTCCAGTAACGTACCTAAATGTAATCATTAGATTACAGTAAATTTCCAGGGATTAATGGGATTTTTGTCACAGAGAAGAAATTAGGTAGATGAGAAAGGAGAATATAGTTTGTTTTTTTCTTTTTTTTTTTTCTCGGATGGTAGGGTGAGAGAGACTTAGAGAATTATAGAGTGTATAAATAGATTGGTGGTCGGAAGGGCATGGGAAGTGGGCATTGAATTAAGAGATATTTACGACATTGCAACTTGACTTGCCTTTGAATGATGTCCTGAAACACGAACGGTTTGAAAGGGAAAACAGGGACACATGTTGGAAAAGCCTCTGATTTTGTCGGATATTACCAAAATGCTCTTTTGACTGAATTGGGATAGTGACAAGGATTTCTGTAACCGTTGAAAAGCTTGATCAGAGCTTTCGTTTTGATTCATTTGTGGCCTTTGATGTTGTACTTATTTACTAGAATGTGACTGACACATGCTTTGCTTGCCTTTTTGTACAGATAGAAACTTCATTTATTTAGTATTATATCATAGCAGTTGGAGTAAAAATGATGTTTACTGAATGTAAAACCACATTCTTTTGAGTCATGTTAAGTGGGTAATTATTGGCAATGATCAATGGTTTTTTTCCTGGTCAAAATTAACTTTTAGACGAAATTCTTGGGGCAGCAGGATGCTGGTCACAGACCAAGAGGAATGATAATACTTGTACTAGTACAAGGGACAAAGGAGTGAGATTAATGTAGTAATGTTATAGCCAGTGTTAGCAGCTATTCATGCCATGTGCTGGTTCTGGATGTTAACGCGGGCAATGAATATTATTAGTAGTGGGATTGATATTTGGAATGAAGTGTCCATTAACCTAATTAGTACTAATAATATTATTTTTTACATAAATAATTGTATGGATGTATTTAAAATTAAATTTTAATTAGAATCTCGGTTAAATAAAAAATTAGGGTTTAAGATAATATACGTAAAAGGATTGTTTTATATGGGTTTATAGTTGATACACTTCCGGCATATAAATTCTATACACTATTAATAAACTAAATGTTATCATTTTATTTATTTTTTACTAATATTTTTTATTAATTTTTTTAAAAAAGTAAAAGTTAATATATTCATTATACCGGAGCTACAGGTGCTCATGCAAGTCTCTAGACTAGCAAAATGGCAAAAGACTTGTTACAGTAAATTAATTACAGACCGCAAGCATCCCTAATCCAGGCTCTGAAACACTGTCTTACAAGAAAAAATATAGCATAGCCAAAATCCATTTGAAAGTATATTTTTATAAGATTAAATGATAGTGTATAGATATTATATATTAATAGTATATCAAATATAACTCTTATAATTGATATTTAGGTTTATGTAGTGGATTTTAAGAGGGAATTAAACAAGGAGGGAGATGTATTAATTGAAATTAAAAGCTAATACTGATTAACTAGACATGAACAACCTAAATGAAATCATTTCTGGAAAATGAGAAGTGGTTACATATATTTGGTAAGTTTTAGGGTCGACAAGGGGTAACATGGAATGAGAAATATATAGACTGTCTTTGGGTAAACAAAAGGGGGGCATTAACGTTTCCCTATCATCATTTACGACAAGTCTTGGTTGGGAATTCTCTAATCATTAAAGCATTCTGCTGATGTGTTGTCATTGGTTATTTATAAGACTTTGTCAGAAGAAATTATGACAAATTATTAATTCAGATATTATTCTCTCCTTCACTTGCTTTTGTCATCAATATATCTTTAACTGATCATGGTAAAAGAAAAAAAAGGAAAGAAACAAATGGGTTTTGGATTGTAATTCTACTGCAGAACTGAGGGTCTACTTGGCAGGAGAGAAAAGGGAATGAATCAAATGAGCCTTCACTGGGGTACGTAAAAGCAGAACTCTTCAACCCCTTTTGTTTGGACTCTTTATATAATTATCTTGGATTCTCCCCCCTCTCAGCAAAGAAAAAAAGGGGGGAAAAGAAAGAGAAAGCCATCACCCTTTTAGACAGAGAGTACAAGCAAACAGAAGGAGTTACGATTAAGTGAGAGCGAGCAAGGCAAACAGGAATAAGAACGTAGTGGGGTTGAATGTAAAAAGTTGAATAAAAGCAAAGAAAGAGAGGAATTAGTCACGTAGGCCAATAGATAGAGAAGAGGGCATATGGTAAAGCGAAGGAAAAGCAGAGGAATGAAAAGAAAAGTTAGGTGTCTTTACGTTACACTAAATGCTCGTGCGCTCTCTCTCTCGCTCTTTCTCTGGGGCTTTAAAGGACCCCACCATCTCTTTCTCGAAGGAATATACAGTGTGTGGTCTTTGTCACACCCGGCATGCTTTCTTCGTTCTCCATTTTCTAGGGTTTTACAACAACCTTTCTCTCCTTATTAGCCTTTGTTAGCCTTGCCCCTTTGGCCTATTCCCTCCCCCTCTTGGGCAATTAAATTAAAACCCCTGATTAAGTTCCCTTTTCCTATCAAATAATTGATGCATGTTAACAAAATATATATGTATGTTGTACAAGTAAAGGATTATGGATATCTGTATTTGTGTCTTTACGTGTGATTTATTGCTATCCCACTTCATGACTTCCCCCTTAAAATGGGGTAGAAGAATATTGTACAGCTCTTCCTTAATTTTGAATTAAATTCCCAAGAAACCCCACTTTTTGAGATTTATATACTATATGATATTACATGTAGTACATAATCAAAGAGAGCATATTCATTTGGTTTGTTAATTTTATACGTAAGTGCGATGAATATAATCCCACTACGTGAATGGAATTGAGGGGCACGAGGAGTCCATGACTCTAGTTTTGGTTGTCTGAATTGAGGGGCAATTACCGGCTTGTTTTGGGCATAAACTTGGGGCGGGAATTGTGCTTGGTAAGAAGGAAAAGGAGGACATCTGCTGTAATAGCTAAGCTTTAATGCACCAGTTCTCACACACAGTTCTAAAGGAGCTAAAAACAGAATTAAATCTAGCTCTAGTATCTCCAGCAATCATCTGAAAGACAGCTTTAGAAGCCTTAGATTTAGTAAGATACTTCTCGGCGTTATGTTCCTTTTAATTATGGTAGATACATGCAGTCAAAGTTTTTTCTTTAAAAGCAAATTTCATGTATGAAAATTTGGAAAGAATTACACAAATGTTGACTAAGTCTATTACTATGGCTGTAGACTCTATGCGAAATTACAATTCATTCTAAATGTGCTATCAAAATTAATTTAAAAAAAGTAGATAAAAGTTAGAGATTTTTTATTCAAAAGATGAAAATGTCATGCATATCTTAATCAATTAATGAATCCTAATAATACTCTTTTAAACTACGAGAGAAGTCGAATTCATCAATTATTCTTAATCTTAGTGGAACTCCTGTCATCGACTGATGATCATATACGGTATGTGCAAACCAATTGTCTTACATATTGTACTAAAATAGATTATTTTCATGTCTTATGGTATATTTTTAATATAAGAAGGTGGGCTGATCTCAAATGCCTGATTCAGTTCAATATTCTCTTTGTAAGACAATATTATAAAGTTGATTTACACCAATATGCTGTAAAGGGCATTAAGAACTATAAATCCAAGAATAGGTTTTAGTGCTTTCATTTGTCCTTGTACTAATTAATGTCTCACTCACTTTTGATCTTATACTTTTCTTTTGATCCTACATATTTTATTTTTACTTAAAATCTTTTTTTTTTCTTTTCATCCAAACGATCTAATGAGGCATGCATGACGTGGAACCGACCCATATCCCTTGAATAAGGGTCTCGACCCTCTTTTGAAATGGTTGTAGGGTTTCGTGTTCTTAGTTAGTGGTCCAAAGTGATCGATAAGGTTTGAAACTTTAACATTACTTTGGCTAAAATGACTATTAGCAGGAACTTGGATATCCACTTTCTTTCCGCAAAGAATAAATTTTCTATGCATTGTGATCAACAAATGTCGGGCGTAAGGGTCCACTCAGATTATAACGTGGATTATTAGGTTAGTGAGTCAAATTGAAAGGTCACATGGCAGCCTGAAACCAGTGTCACACACCCTCAAAATTGATGTTCTTCATCCAAATAAACAAGAAAGATACTGATAATTGTAGACAACCTCTCAATCTCTTTCGCTGTGCACATGAAACCCATCAAGGAACCTTTCCCATTTGATGATTTAAGTTGAAAGTGGGAATGACAACAGAAACTAGCTACCTAGCTAGCTTTTCATCAGGGGACTGCGTGCATGCCTGCACGATTGAAATTGGTTTGGGGTCTTTGCTTTATCAGCTCTAGTTCTATTTCTTTACGTAGCACTCGGGGGAATGAACAGTTCCGAGTTTGAAAAAACTTTAATTGGATTAACTGTCTTTTTGTGGTTGAACTGAAAGGAATCTCTTTCGGACCACTATATGAATTTATATACAAAGTATATTACTTTGCTGGACAGGAATCTGGGGTTCAAAGTCTTTTTGCGATCCTTCTACATATTCTACTAGCTAATCATGTCACGTTCCCCAATTTGACATTAAGAAAAGTTTAACCGACCATCCTTTTTAGTTGCCGGCTAAATTATCTAGCTTTCCTTTCTAATAGTTTTCTATGTTAATTTTTATCTTTTCTTGATACAACAAAGTTCAAATTTGATTTAAAAGACAAAAAACCTATATACATACATAAATAAACTTTAATCTATCTTTGGGTTGAAGAGTTTATAGTGTACAAAAGAGATGGATTTTGAAATTTTTTGTTTCATGGTAGTTCAATAATATTTAATTTATTATACTGCGAGAAACCATGATGTAGAGTATAGTTAAAAACTTAATTTTAGGTTTAATTTATGGAAAAAGAGAATTAGTAAGCCTAGTTGCCTTCTTGAGTCTAATTAGCTCAGTGTCATTTTCATGGTGGACACTCTTATTTGAATATTTAGAAGAGTAGTCCAATCAAATGACTAAAATATTCAACTGTTTTTAGAAAGGTCGGTCCATCATTCACGCTTTTAAACCCTAAAGTTTGAGTCTATCACACGTGTGGGCTATTCACGTTCTATATGAGATTTTGCACCAACTAGGGCTTTCTTTGCTTAATTTTGCACAATAATTTGGGGATTCGAGAATTGGGGCCGTCAAGCAATAATGACACTCGAATTATGAATACGAATGAACCTCTTATTTTAGACTGAGGTCCTACTGGTATAAGTATCGTTTGGATGGGGCACAGCTTTCGAATCTGTCAAGCTCAATTTAAGCCCATTACCATTCAGTTCAAAGCCTGAGTTGGCCACAAGGTTAAGCCCATTTCTGTTCAGTCTATAGCCCAAGGAGAAATGGATTCCGGCTTACTCTTTTAACAGGAAAGAACGAGGATAATGCAACTATCACTGATTCAAATTCTATGGTGCAAATCGTTTTAGCTGTTGAGCTTGAAGTTTCTTGATGATGGCAACTTTCAAGTGTAGCTGAAGTTTCCAAATGTATATGACAGTCATGCCACCTATATTTTTTGGCATCCATTCATGATGACCTCAGGCTTTCAAGGAAGAAATAGGGACAGGAGCGATTGATTTCACCCCGCAGACAAAAATGAAGCTAGCTGTTTAATGTGATATAGAGGAAAGAAAAGTAATGGATATTGTAGAGTTGTTCACCTTAGTTACAACTATATCCTATTACATTGAAGTTCCCAATATACGTTTACAACAACAAGAGAAATTGCCAACTTGTACGAATCAATTCGTCATCCTATGGAGGAAAAGCATCAAATGGATTAAACCAATTAGTGTTTGAAATCGATCTTTGGGACACAGCTACTGCTCCTAGCAATCTTGGGAGCTGACCAGTTCTTGAAACTTCGATTCTCGTTGCTTCTTTTTGCTATATCCCTCATTGCACAAGTCAATGAGAGCTTGGGGTTGAGTCTCGTAGTACTATTGTATTTCTGACAAAATTCCCTATGAAACCTCACTGCATCTTGCATGGCTGTCTCCGGAGCTCGACGTAACCTTTCTTTTACAACCTCAGAGCAAAGGCCGCAGACCCATATGCCACAATGGCAACCCCTGACTCTTGTGATGTAATCCGTGGTGCAATCCTCTTTGAGTCCACAGCATTCGCATTCTGCTTGCTTCAGCAGTTGATCATCAACTGTAGAAGATTCTAACGCTGTATACTTTTCGATTTCCGAAGAAACATCAGACACCGCCTTCCGAAGAAGCCTTTGCTCACTCTGTAGGAAGACAGAGAATTATGAATTCGAACCAACGTAAAAAACGAATAGTTAAGAAGAAAAAGAAGCAATAATATTGTAACAAACGCTAAAAAAATGAATACCATGACTGAAAAGAGTTTGGGATGATTCTTTAATTGGTTACAAATCTTGGCTTGAAGGAAGCAAATTTATTTATGCGTATTAGGGTTTCAAATTAAGATATATATATATAAAGAGAGAGAAGAAATCAATCAACCGTACTAGATTGAGGGAGGTACATACGTCTGATCATGAGAAGGTCTAGCTGTTCAATACCGTTAATCTTTTACACTTTACAGGCAGAAATATCAGTGTTCTCTTTATCTATTGATGTGATGAATCACTTTTCATGCCATAAAACACTACCAAATGGTACCACTTGCAGGGACATGTTGTGCTGCTATTTGGAGGAGCAGATAGCGATGCGAGATGTTACGGGGAAAGACTACATGCAGGCAGGGGGATTATTAAAATCTAAAGATGCCCTTTATCCATGTGTTTTTGCCGAAGGTATGGAATTTCGAATTCTCGTGCATGACCATGCATGCACACTCGTGAAGATTCACGAGCCCCCGTTTCACTGTAATTTATATGTTGGCATTCGGATTCAATGTTTGCAAAATTTATATATATATAGGCGTGGAAGCATCTCTATCTATCAATTTTATAGTCATCCTAGAATTATAAATCAAAGTCATTATTAGGGGTATAATTCAATGCATATATATATATATATATAGCTGTATTGGAAACTATAGTCAAAATCCAGGAATATCAAACAAGGAAGATTTGGATTTGAATTCCCTTGTTTAGATTATTAATATTTACTCCATTAATTATACCTAACATGTTGTCATGTAGTTGATATAGTTGCAGCTGGCAGATTTGTTCATATCCCAACTGCATGGATAAGGGATAGATTATGGAGATCAGAAAGAAATTAAATACTAGTGCAAAAATAGAAAAAAGTGGCCATCCGAGAGTGTGTGAAAAAGAGATTTGCATGCAAATCATGAGAAGAGAAAACCTATTAATAGTATATTATGGTCCACCATCCTATAGCTATATCTAGGACCGTAAAATCGCAAAGCAGAAGAAGAACAAGGACATTTAAAAAGAAACCCATCTTCTTTCTCGTGCTGATGATGTCCTCAGTGATACATGGTTTTATTATCAGTTTGTATATATATTAATGGCCGCCGACATGCATGCCTCACAATGTTTCTATGCATGGCTCCAGCCATGTCATCAAGATATTTGAAGCTATGTCAATAAGTTTCTAATTATATCGTCTATGCATTTCATGCCTATATTCAGAATTGACAAGTTTAATCATAGTTATAGGTTCTTTTACTGATATTTCTTTTTCTTATGTTTCAAGGTATAAAGCTGATTGATGAAGTTTAGCCTGAGTATTAATACTTTAAATACCCATTTTTATTTATATTTTTTACTCAATAATTTCATTTAGAAATCTCAATTTTAAGTGTTTTTCCAGTAATTAATAAGTTTTTAAGCCGATTTTTTTGTTGATTCCTCTCTTTTTTTTTTCCTTGTTCCCTTTTTCTTATTGGGCCAAGATTAAGATTATTCAATCACATTTGGGCCAAGCAGGGAGCAATCCTACTCCATCTCCCTCATCGGAACCAGATTCTAGTCTTCTACTGAACTAGGCCTGCCTTCAAACTAGCCCATTGTTACAAGCCCAAGAAATCAGAAGACAGCATAAAATTTAGATCAACTGCCGATAGAATTGGTCCATTGTTCCTTTTACAAATTTTTTGGCATTTAATTTTTTCCAATAGAAAGTTTTCATGACAAATTTCTAGTTGAAACAATGAGATCATCCTAGTGCAAGTAAATTGTTGAACTCATCCATCGAATCACAAACTCTCAGAGTGCCTTGATTACCAATACATCAAGACCTCGTTGATACCATTTCAGTAGAAGACTTTGCATATAACTCGGCATTGATGGGGGTGATGGAATTCCCAAGTAATATAGCAAGGGTTAGAGTTGTGCTTGTATCCATTAAACTGACCAATTTTAATTGAATTTTTACGAGAAGAGGAGAAGACGTGATCCAATGCTATGAGAATGAGAATGAATCTCCTTCCCTGTGGAAATCCAGGAATATATTGGAATTCAATTATGTTTTGATTTCCTTACATGCACTTGCACAATTTTGGCTAAATTAATTACTAACATAAATTGATTTCCACCTTAACAAGAAAGATGAAAAAAAAAACACTCTAGCATTTGACTTATTGGTTGGTGCAAAATCTCCCTACCTCAAGAGTAAGGTTTAAATCCTTCCTCTTCTAATTATATATAAAAAAAAAAAAAAAAGATGAAAAACAATTATCGTTGGTCTCAAGACAACCTAAATAAAAAAGTTTCATCCTCAAGCTTGCAGTTGAGCTGATACTCATTTTAATGCTTTCCCTTCTTTCTTATGTACAGTTATAGATTGCAAAATTAAAGGTCATAGAAATCTGGGTAGTAATTTGTATAAACGAAGCAATTTTGCCTTAGTTCTGTTCAAGGGGCATAAAAAATTTTACCTCATATTTTAAATATAAGATAGTTAAATTAAATGTTTTAAATTGTAATCAATAATTAAGTTTAAAAAAAAATTGTAATCAATAAATATTTCTTGGGAATATAAGTATTTTACATATGAGCGTCTTATATATAATATAAAACATTTATCTCCTCAAATAGTTCAATCACACAAAAAACTTAAATTTTAAAAATAACAACTCTAAAATATAATATATGACGTTAAGTACATAAAAAATATTCACAAAAATTCTAAAATATGATTGCTAATTACTCGAAATATTCTGCTACAAGATAAAATCAGTTCTTTGAAGGGCAACTGATAAGTACAATAGCTAGGGAAAAGGAAGAACTTACTACTACATAGCCACAAGAGAACCCTAGAATTGATGTCCAAGAGGACTTGTTCATTAAAAGGTATCGAGTTTAAATCCTGGTGGGATTTAGAAGATGGAAAAACTCAATTTCCTAATTATGTACATAACTCAAGACTTAGTAGGTTTTCAAGTGTAAAAAACAAAAGCAAAAATTTGAGTATTTGAGCTATAGCCATCTAGTTTGAAGTTCCCTTAGTTAGAAGGTATTCTGCCTTGAATGCCATTAATCGGGTGTGTCAATTCACCTTGGTCCGGTCACCAATCTCCTTGGCGATTACCGGCATACAACTCGAGCTCCTTGAGATACGACCCTTCTGCGGACCACCCTTGTCCCTAGGACTCAGAGACTTAGCCCTGACCCTTGAACTCTTCTTCAGGATTTCTCTCATTGCCTCAGCTTGGTACAGCACAGGGTGAGTCCGACCCAACCTGTTGAACCTGACACAAGCACTCATGTGCTCATTCAAGGCTTCTTCTCTTTTCCCTCCGTTCTTCTCCATCTCTTCATTGATAGCTTCGGCACAAAGTCCGCAAACCAATTTCCCCGCAAACTTGTCACGAACTTTACTAATGTACTCAGCAGTGCACTCCTCGGACATGCCACAGCACTCGCACTTGGCATCCTCGACTTCGGATATGGGCGGAAGCGTTGCGTCAATGGCTTCTTTGCCTAGTTCAAACGATATATCAGATATTGTTCTTTGGAGACTCTCCATTGAAAGCCGAGGCTTGTTGACACCGTGGCTCTGAGAGTAAGAACTAACGATATTTTTTTCCCTATTCGGTGCCATGGCAGTGGGTGTATGAAAAACAGAAATGGGAAAAACGAGTTTCTAGCTTTTCGGTGTATGTTTGGTTTCTTAGCTGAGACCAACAAGTTTCGTATATGGAACAAATGGGAGGACCCCCATGATTTGATTTATATAGATGTTGTAATTTCTCTAGGATCCCTAGGTAAAATGTATGTGGACAGCAGAAATTATTTATGCCTGCAATCAATGAGAGAGAGACAGAGAGGACCTGAAAAAGCTAGATTTTTCACGATTATATTGGAATTACGTATAGTACTATTTTAGATTTAAACACTAAAGAATCGTGTGGCTGGTGTTGGGCGGCTCCTAACTCTGTCTATAACTATACTGAGGAACTAGCAAGAGTGGTTTTGTTGAGGGGTCAGCTCAAGTGAACAACTAGCTAGCTAGTTAGAGGAAGACAAGAAACCCTGATGCATTGAGGAATTTGCTGCTGAGACGCTTTTTCTTTCCCATGAGGAAAAATTAAACATTATGGTTATTCACGAGATGGTCTACTCCAACCATACGAGTTCCAAGCGTACCTGATATCAGGAAAAAGTAATCGAAATTAATGGAATATGATTTTCTTTTATTATTGTTTTAAAGATGGTGTAAACTATGAACAACAGAGCCAATTAATCTAAAGAACTCCAATATCACGAGAAAACACATCAAAGCATGTGATCAGGGAAAGTGAAAGAGGAGAGATGGCGTTGTCATACGGAGGGGGGGTTTGCATTCACAGGGGTCCTGCAGAAAAAGGACGAAAAGTAGTTTTTGGCTTCCTCTTCGCTTGAAAAAGTTAAATATAAAGGCTTTGATTGTGTGGTTTTTGTTTTCCTGATCAGTTATTTATACGGGATAAAGCAAGAAGGATTTTGAACTTTATACGGTAAAGGTGACTGATGGTTTTAAGTTAAATGAATTCTGTTGGCCCTTTCAGGTATATAGAAGGATACTGTGCTGGGCAACAATCCTTTTCCATTTCCGTTTTTCTCTTGTGATGAATTGCATGAAGCCCATTTAGCCAATTGCCTGTTTTGCTTTAATTGCTCTGGTTTAAGCCCACACAACTCTGAGAAATCCTAGGTGGAAAGACAACTTCTTGCTGGCTGGCTATTTATTGCATTGTTAAAGAGAGCAGAGCAGCCATTAAAGCATACAGCGGTTTTTCTCGGTTTAGGCAGCAGAATTTGATGATCCACTATATTGACGAGAAAGTAATACTGAATTACAAGATTTCTTGCCAATCTGATTATGATTACAGGTGATAGGTGACCTTGCTAGAGTTAGAAACTCGCTTCTCTTTGAATGACTGGAAGTTGACAAGATTATCAGTTCATTCAAATCTTGCTTCAATTGTAACGTTAACTTTGCTAGTGTTTCTGTCATTAGTCGTTCATCTGCAGGGCTGAGCTCGAAAAGTTGAGGGTAACCAATGAGATTAACAACATTTGTTCATAGACAAAGAATTCTTCATTTTGCTTTAGAGCTCCTGGAGCAGGCAATGCAGACTTCTAGGCCTTGCAAGAAGAATCACCTTTGACCGACATCGGGCAGAATTTAAGAAAAATGAATGGTATGCCGTAAATTTCTGAGACGCCACGGTAGATCATCTGCGCCAGTTTAATATGGACTGCGCATTTGGGCATCCGTCCAAGCCAAATGCATCTTTTAACTTTCAAGTCCCTCCGAATTTGTGACATGAACATGGCAGACTTTATTGTTTAAGTGGCCTGGCCTATACTATTGGTATGTGTCTTTCTGACCCAAGTTAGTCCTTGGGTAAAATACTGAGCCCATTTGGGGCAAAAGGGTTTGGTCCACCTGAGTTAGGCTAGACTGCCCAATATGAATAAAAAAAAAGTGAAAATATATCTTTTTTCTCTCTTTCGTTTGGCTTCTCCTTTTTCCTACCAAGTATTTCATTTCCATTTAGTAGGCACAGCCTTCACCATATCATTTTCTTTGTTTAGGACCACAGGTTATATAAAATGCCAATGCAAGTTATCAAGCTGACATACACATACAGAGGTTGGAGGCTATAATTTTCGTCTGTCTTGATTCAAACTTTTTGAATCCCATGATCAGTAGTTAAAACTTGCAGTCCTACGATGTTTCCTATAATAGCAAAGTCTGTTTTTTGGTACCTAATCCCAACTTTAAGTACACAAGAACCACAGCCTGTGGTCCATTTACCAGCTTTTTCAATTTCCATCTACTATCAGGCAATACCACAGAAAAAGATGTGTTGATTGCTTGATTTTGTTAGAGAAAGAACAAACTCCCATTCAAACACATCTATCATATTCATTAAATCATCAATCACTTGCCTTATTTCATGGAGATTATTAGCTTTTTCTACTGGAGTTTGTCCTCTAATAATAATTTATAATAAAGTTCAGTATAGCTCCAGTTTAGATATCCTTCTCTCCCTTTAATCGTTTGAATACACATTTCTTGCTTTTTATCCACTGAATACGCTACCAATCTTATCTCAGAGTCACCATGAAATCATTCTTGCTGTTCTTTTTCTTGCTTTCTCCTCCTCCATTGTGATTAAAAAAAATGTCCCCATCTGGAAAATTACATGCACCATCGCTTTCTCGATAAGCGACAAGAGTTCATATTTCTCCATGATGTGCACATGCATGCGAAGAACCCAACCTGCCTTCCACTTCTTTTCTTTATTTTGTCAAAGGATCGTTCCCAACCTTTGAAATTTAATTCGATTTTCAATAGGCGCATGGATATATATGGATCTGGTCCATTAGAATACAAGCCGTAAAGATAAACAAACTGAAGACAATTATCTTGCCTGCTTTTTACACTCCCAAGGATGTCGCTATAAAGTTTGGCCACAGGGGAAAAGGATGTTCTTGTCACCATTATTGGACGCCAACTTTTCATTTTGGACCATCCATTTAAATTTGTACTATTGCCTTTTCCAAAAGAGAGAAGTGGAATTAACTTTAATAATTATGTCTGAAGGTTAAAAATATGATGCTTATTGGTGATATATGATGCATTCAAAATTGTTCCAACTTTCCCCATTTTTTCTTCCTTCTGCTCCCTGGAATAATGATGATCTATCAAACCTACAGTCCTTTTAGCCCATAGATTGCAACTAGACTCTTAAACAAACAATGGCAGAACTAAGATTTCATGTTTAGGTGTGAAGAGTCGAAAATGATGTCTATAAAATAATTATATTAAAAATTAAATATTTAATAAAAATTTTAAAAAAATTAAGTGAAAAAAGTTCATATAAAAACTATATAAATAAATCTAAAAAATATTCAATGAAATCAATCTTAATAATTTACTTAAAAAATTAACTAGTATAATCATGAATAATTTAATAATGACAATAATTTTAATTTTTAAATAAATTTAACAACAAATAAAAAATTAACAAGTATAATAATTAAAATCTCAATAGGAAGCAATTCTCTAAAAAATATTAAAGACTATTAATAAACAATTCAATGAGAAAGCAATTCCCTAAAATTAATTACAAAAATTAAATACAATATCAATAAATAATTTAATGAAGAAATAATCTTGAATAAAAAAACTTAATTGTTCACAAGAATATAAGTAAAAAAACACAAAAAAATTATAGGAAAGTAATCAAGCAATCCTTAAATAAATAAGTAATAACTAATTTTAGATGTTTAATTAAATCATTGTTTTGTTGCTTTCAACAAAAAATGACTAAGATGATAAATCCTAAATTAAAATACAAAGTAAAAATTATTAAATAAAAAATTAAAATTAAAATTATTAAAAATAAAATAAGTAAATAAGCCAAACTTACTAATTATCATGACATGAAATAAAAAAAACTGGCAAGCAAAAATGCGTAAAAAATTTATTTTTGTTTCTATGATATTTGGTAAAAAAAAAAGAAAACAAGAGATGGTGATTATTAAATTTTTAAAAAATAGAGTTTGAGAATAATTCTATTATAATAGATTTTATTTTATATTTATTAAAAATAATTATTGATTGATTATTGTAAAGCATCTTACAAAATAAAAAATTATTATAGAGATAAATTTATAACATTTTCAAAAATAAAATATATTAAAATTTCTTAAAATCTTTATAAATTAAAGAGAAATTATAAAATTTTTAAAATTGTTGGGAGCCCCAGTAGGCCCCCTCCCCTCCTCCGCCTCAGCAAATACGAACAAATCAAAGAGAAATCCACTCGACTCGGAACAAATACGAAGAGCATTCATCCGACAAGCTAGCTAGCTGCCCACACTGATGGAAAATTCAAGGACCATCCATCAGTCAGCTGACACTCATTGAAAACCCATCTGATAGTCGGTTTCCAATGTTACTAGCTGCTTATCCCCTTTGGCAAAAGACAGCCAATAAACTGCAAAAGCATTAAGTTGGAGTGCAGGACTTCACCAACTTTCTCAATCATGCACCCCCCCTTTAACGCATCTTCCTTGTCTTGAGTAAAAGATGCGAAGAGCTGTCAAATATTTCCCTAGCTTAAATATCCCATCTCGTTATGCTATCATATATGTTGATCCATGTTAGTTATTACCTAAATCAAAGGTATGATTATAATATTCATAAGTTATGTAAACTGATACATTGATGCTGTAATATAACGTAGGTAAGAAGCAAAGGAAATATAGGCAAAGATGATTTCCCATACTTGCATGCATCAGTTCTTCCACCACTTTCTTAGTAAATTAAATCCTTTGATTACCCTTTCATTTTCATTTAATGCACTTAATCATCAATCTTAATTTTGTCTACATTGCATGCAAGATTTGTTTATTCTGTAATACGTTGAAAAAGCATAACCTATATATCCCTATACTTATAGGCCATTTAAGACCCTAAACCCTATATCCTTATTCTTAATTATCTGGTATATATGTTTTAAAAAGACAAAAATCACCTTCGTTCAAATCAAAAACTTTCCCTTATCTAAACTACTTAAAACTCTTAAATAATGTCAATATTATACTAAAAAAAAGCACTTCTTAAATGAAAATTTAAAAAATAAAAAGATTTAGGGCAAGAGACCATAGGTCGCAGTGATGTTTACGTGCGTTGTGGTGACAGAAAAGGACGTGACGATCCGCTAATAAGTTGTCAATTTTCATGTCCATGGCTTAGTCCGCTTGCTTGGCTGGTTAATTAGCCATAGAAAAGAGAGAGAGAGAGAGAGAGAGGAGGGAACTGTAATATTATATTTTGAACAGAACTTCGGGGTTCAGGGATGACACGTGGACGAATCCCAGTGTCGATAATCGAGAGAATTTTAGAGGCTAGAAATAGCCGTCGTTTTGTGGTACGATTTCATCGAAGCTTCCTTGATACTCAGTTTCGAACGAAGCCTCAGCCACAGAGCGGCTGAAGTCAACCGGCTGGCTCCTCCTTTTCCGCTGTTCAAATTTCAAACTATAAATTTTAATTTAAAGGGTGGTTAAATTTTCGGTGGATCGACCCGCCGATTGTTACGACTGAAAATTAGGAATTAAAAATAAAAAGGATACCTTGCTTTCCAGTCTATAATTTATTTAAAAAATAAAATATTATTAATTTAGAAACACTAACATTTTGCAATTAACTAATACAATGCAATTCATGAGAGTGAATTTTTAATAACTTATATACCACTTATATTTAGAATTGATCCACATTACTCGCAAATCTCAATAGTATTTAAAAAATAGTATTAAAGTGATGCCAACTAATTAGCTATGTGTTTAGTCTTTAATGACCATTAATATATGTTCTATTATCAATACTATATTTTATTTAATTTATTTAATTTAAATATATAACAATTTATATTATACTTGATTTTATAAAGATAGTTTATCGTATCAAAACGTAATAAAACATAAATAATATTATATAACAAAATTTAAACTAATTAAAAAATTTAATTTATACTTTTATTATATTTAATCAAATCGTTATATTTTTATTTTGAATCAAATAAGTTTTTAAGAGTTAAAATGTCATTTATTGTTCTTTGCCTCATGACATTCTAATATATCATAATTAATGATGATGTGATATAATGATATATAATAATTAAAAATGATGTGACATGTTCATTTGGTATGATAACATAATTATATGATATTTTTCAATATTTACATTAAGTTTAGTCAATTATTAATTATAAAATTTTATTTGACTCAAAATAAAAATATAAGAATTTGATTATACTAATAAAAGATTAAGAATGTATTTGAATTCTTTTAAATAATTTAGAAACTTATTTGAACATTATGTCAACCTAAATCGTATAACCATATATTTGATTCAAAACCCATATAAAAAACATCAATAATCAATATACGTTGTATATACATAAATTAATGTTTCTATGATTTTATCAATATTTTTAATATTTTTAATATGTGTTTCTATGAGTTATTTCCTTAAAAATTTTCACTATTTAATGTTTGTTCTTTCATACAAACACATATGTCATAAATTAATAAGATTTATAAATCTAATGAGAAAAGATAAACAAGATATTGATATATACATATAAAATATTATAATATATTTTTATTTTTTAAAGTCTTATCCAATTACAAATTAAAAGAGATCATAGTATAATTTTTTTAATTTTATATTCTATTATAAGGTTAGTATTTTTCACTGTGTAATCCACCTGCAAAGAAAAAAAAAAACGAAAGTTATTAAGCGGAGGTGGCTAACCAGTTTCCCTTCTAATTTTTCGCGTAAACGACAAACCGTCCAAACTCGGAAACTCGGTCGGCCCGGAGCCGAGCTGTCAGGCTGGCAAGCCAAGAGTATCTTTCACGAACTGTTGCGTGAGCCTCACTGTACTTTCTCCCATCGCTTCCCTCCTTCATTTTTTAATTAATTAAACGAGATTTGTATCGAGGAAACCCGTTCTCCTACACCCGTAATCAACAACTTGCGTTACGTTTTCACTGAATCATCGTCGTTTATCTTGCTTACGAAACCGAAATCATATCCTGGACTCAATCAAACAAATCCACGTCAGCGACCGCAGTTAATTTCGTTTCCATTTTTCTAGTTTCCGTGTATGAAATCTCCCTCGCGCGCTATAAATACCCCAATTGGACTGCCCGGAATTCTCTCGCTTTTTGTCTGTAATCGTTATTTTCCTTCCTTTAGCTCCATCTTATACCTATAGATTTTTTTTTTTCACTTTCATTTTTTCTAAATTTTAGTTTTATTTTTTTGCCATCTCTGCCATGTCAACGGTGGGGGAGATGGAGCAGTTGACGTCGGGAGCGAGCAATCGGATAATCCCGATCCTAAGAACCCTAAGAATTCCCATCATATTCATTCAATCAGTAATCTTGTACCTCCTCCTCCTCCTCTTCCCTCGGCGCCGCCGCTCTCAGACAGCGGTCTTGGGGGTTGAGGCTGCTGCTGCTGCGCCTCAATCGCCGGCTAAAACCGCGAGGCGGAGGTTGGTATGGAGGCGAGAAGAGGAGGACACTTTGAGAAGGAGAGCCTTGGCGGAGGGTTTGGACATGGGGTTTGAAACCGGGGACGGAGAGATTCGGTGCCGCTGGAGCACGTCTCTGTTCTTTGGGGTTCGAAGAAATGCCTTGTTTTGCCGGTCCTGGTTTCCGGCTACTGGTGAATTGAAGTAAGACTTTTTTTTTTGCTTTATTGACTATATTTTTCTTAGAGAATTGAGGGAAAGAAATGAAATGAAAATGGGTACTATCAAATTTAAGATAAAGTGCTTATTTGTCGTTTAGATTTTCTCTGTTCAAAGATGAATTAAAGTTTGTAATTTTTGAAATGCTTATGACTCGAGAGGAACTATAACCGTTGCTCAGATGAACTTAATTTTCAGTTTCCTATTTTGAGAACTAGAAACTGAGATGATCTAACTTTTTGTATTTTTGTATAACTGGAGGGAATGATGCTTTGCTTTCTTCAGCAATTGAATCCTTCTGGGTTGATGTGGAAATAGTGCTTAACTGTTATCTTGTGTCTATAGTATCATACAAATCTGTAGCATGTACTTTTTGTTCTTTTCTTGTCTTATAGTTGCCTTTATTCTGTTGCTCTTTTGCTTTACTCTGTCATCTCATAAGTGCTTTTTGTCTGTGATTTTAGGGGCATTTTGATCATTATACATGGCCTGAACGAGCACAGGTAACATTAGTTTGTTAATTGAACATCGAACTGTATCTTAGTTTTTTCACCCCAGTGGAAAAGAATCTCATTTTTCGTACTCTGTTTTCGCTGGTGTTCATTTACAGTGGAAGATATGCTCAATTTGCCAAGCAATTAACCTCTTGCAACTTTGGTGTATATGCGATGGACTGGATTGGTACATAATTTGATACTAGTATTTCTGCATTTCCTTTGGCAAAGGTGTATTCAAAGTTATGACTTTAAGTTATAGTAACGAGATTTACTTTATTGCTATAGGTCATGGTGGCAGTGATGGATTGCATGGATATGTTCCCTCACTTGATCATGTTGTTGCAGACACTGTAAGTTCTACTTGAGTTCTCTGTGTCTTCTTAATGTCAACTTGAGATTAATTCATACTGATTACTTTGTCTTTTAATATTTAAATGATGTTTCCTGTAATAATAAAACATTGAAATCATAAATAATTTAAAGCTTACTGACTATTATGTCTACCAGTTTGTGAAAAAAACTAAAACTTTAACTTGGCAGTCTTTGGCTTTATTCAAAATATGCCCACGAGGTGTTACTAAGCTTTGTATCTTCTCTTTCTTCAGGGGGCTTTCTTGGAAAAGATAAAATCAGAGAACCCTGGTGTACCTTGCTTCCTTTTTGGTCACTCGACTGGTGGAGCTGTGGTTTTAAAGGTATAGCATCTAACATTAGTTAAAGTTTTCAGTAGAGTTAAGCCACTAGAACTTTTCAATTAAGAAGGTGCAACTTTGCAGGCAGCTTCATATCCTCATATTGAAGAAATGCTGGAGGGGATTGTGCTGACATCTCCAGCTTTGCGTGTTAAGCCAGCACATCCAATTGTTGGGGTGAGTTGCTGCTTCCTGGTTTGTATCGTAGTAAATCATGCTGTAGTTGAATCTGAGTTTTATTCCTTTAAGTAAATGTTTAAAGTTAAAAGTGTGTTAAAACCAACCAATCACCCACGCCA
Source organism: Theobroma cacao (assembly GCF_053813885.1). Taxonomy (NCBI): domain Eukaryota; kingdom Viridiplantae; phylum Streptophyta; class Magnoliopsida; order Malvales; family Malvaceae; genus Theobroma; species Theobroma cacao. The sequence continues at coordinate 2,387,802 of NC_142647.1, forward strand.
ATGGTTTAATAATAACCTGATACAACATCTGTAATAGCCACTTTCCTCTATGCAAAAACCAGGCTCTGCTTTTTTAAAATGTCAAAGGTCTGTAAAAAATTCTGTTAAGCAAATGATGCCTGCAAATAAATTTGAGGTGTTAATCCCATTTGAAAGTAGCTGCTTTTGTTTTAGTATGAATATTGCTTTCATGATTATGTCCTCTATAATGACATCTGACTATTATGGTTGAGATTGTTAAAGGAATAGATTTCCTCCAATAGAGATGTGTGAATTGCTTTGGTTTTGTGTCAACTCTTTTGCTATTGAGTAATGCGAGTATCTAGTTATAATATTGTAACATATTGTAAATAATAATATTCGATGTGGTTCCAGCATAGTCTTTCTGCATCCCTTAAGTTGGCCTTTTAATATTTGATTAAAACAGGATATGACAAATTGTACTGTTTTCACCCACGTTAAATATTGTATATGTTGTCTTTGTGCAGGCTATTGCACCTCTTTTTTCTCTGGTTGCTCCCAAGTTCCAGTTTAAAGGTGCTAACAAGAGGGGCATCCCAGTTTCAAGGGACCCCGCAGCACTGTTGGCCAAGTACTCTGATCCCTTGGTCTATACTGGTCCCATAAGGGTCCGAACAGGGCATGAGATATTGCGCATTTCATCTTACTTGATGCAAAACTTTAAGACTGTGACAATCCCATTCTTTGTTCTCCATGGAACTGCAGACAAAGTGACTGATCCACTCGCCTCCCAGGATTTGTATAATGAGGCAGCTTCTAGGTTCAAGAACATAAAGCTCTATGAGGGCTTCTTGCACGACCTTCTCTTTGAGCCTGAGCGTGAAGAGATAGGGCAGGATATAATTGACTGGATGGAGAAGAGATTAGGTGCCGGAGCTGAAAAGATTGGTTGTCTCTGGTAAATGATCCTGCAGGATAGATTTAAGTGTTTTCTGTTACAGAAAGTTAGACAAAAGAATGTAGATGTTTTTAGAAAGTTCAGTTCATCCACATGTGCGTTTGGGGCTCTGGTACCCGGTTTATAATCATATTGTAATTATACAATTGTTATTTATAGTGGTTTGTTTGGAAAATATCTTCATAGTAATAGTAGCTATATATCATTCCGTGGGTATAAGTGGGGGAAATTTTTCGAGTTTCATGCATTATTTTGTTTCTTGCCCTACGAATGAGGTAAGCAACCCCTTCCACTCTTACAGGCTTGCCATTGGGTGTGGTCCAAAGAGTGGATCACTTCGTTGGTAACTGGTAAACAGTAAGGACGAAGTAACGATGTGAGCTTTACCTTACTCTTACGTTCTACATCTGACAGAACTAATTATCCCTTTCATGTGAGCCAGCTCTATTATCTTTTCTTTTTTTTTTTCTCATAATTGTCAGAAAGTGATGCATCCAAATTGCATCGTATTTGTACATATGACCAAATATCTCTAGTTTCTCTCACAATATCGACTCTTGGGAAAGATGGAAGATCAATGGGATAACATCTTAATACACCTTTCAGGTAATACGGATTTCTTCTATATCACTCTCACTGCTTTTGTAATTACTCGTATATAGCAGGAATCTGCTTTCTCCATAAAAAAAATTGTTAGTTTGTAGATCAAAATTGAAATTTTTAGAGCACCCAAGTGACTTTCACGCTTAAAACAAACGACTTTCTTTTCTTTTTCTTTTTTTCCCATATAAACCGAAGATCAGAAGACATGAAAGATTTAAGCTTAAACTTACTATAACACCACCAAACATATTAGTGTAATGTAAGAAGTCGAACCAAGGAAGGAGTTGCTTAGATAACAATGAAAGAGTGCGAACCATGAGGGACCTCGAACCCTGACAATTCCAGTTAACTATCCCATCTTATTTGCTGACAATCATAGATGCTGTAACATATTTTAATATAAACCATCTACACAAACATTTGACACAGCATCTCCAATGCAAACGTTTCTGGTCAGTTGTCAGAATCGCATTGACTTTGGGTTAGTCGAAGAGCATTAAATCCATCATTTTTTCCACACATAAAATGGAAATTATCAAAAATATCATTCCAAGCTTGACTGCAATAAGGCACCAGAGATTATTTAAAGATCCCGAACTTCCATCGAGTAACATACATGCAGCTAGGTAACATTTTAATACTATTCAACGGGAAATCTTACCCTCTAGATTTGAGCCTTTATAGCATCCTCCAATTTGTTTGCCACGAATTGCAGACAATTATCAAGATAAGAACCGAAATCTTCCAATCTCCACCCTTCAAACGGATCAGCTATAAACGACCACTCGATCTTGCACCCTGCAGGTTTACCATCACCCTCCATCGGCAAGACTTTGACAGTGGCCACGTAGTTCTTGAACCCAAAACTACCTTCAAGGACCTCGTAGCTTAGGCAGCGGTTGGTCGGATCAATGGTTAAAAGCTTCTCTTTGGCCCATCCAAGTTTGCCTGCACAATAACGGACCAGGCCAGGCTGACCTGGAGTTCCCTCTACTCGGTAACATGTATCCACGTCAGGAAAGAACTTGTCTAAGTTGCAGAATTCCTCCAGGAAAGGCCATATCTGCTCTGCTGTTGAGCTTTTGAGCTCCGCCGTGGCCTTTCCTTCCCATTTTGTTTGTGTTTCTTCGGCCATTTGTGATTGTGAGAGAGATGGAAGAAAATGGAGAGTAATGGAGAGAATGTTGAATGATTGAGTGGGGGAAGTCGTATATATTCAGGGTGAGTAGCTTTCATATAGCATGGTATGCCAGATTACCAGATTACCCTAAACAAGTTAAAAAATGTTTTCCATTCAATGCATTAATTAATTTTATCAAATTAAGGGAAACTGATAATATTAAATTCTAGATTCTTTTTCTAAGTATAATCTTAATCATTGATAATAGCTACCGCTTAACATTTCTTATTAAAATATGTATTTGGATAATTTTGGTTAAGAATTTATTTTCATGCAATAAAATAATTACTGCATTAAATGTCCATTGTATGGGGGAAAAGCCTATAAGTAGTAATTAAGGATTAGTTGACTTTGTGTGAATGAATATTAATTAATTAAAGAGAATATTGACAAGTTCGAGTAACGAGCATCAGTACCATTCCCACTAGCAATTAAAAGCTAGAAGGCCACCGACTGAGAAGGAAGAAAAGTTACGGAGCCAGTGTTTTTCAAGACTTCAACAAAACCATATGGGGTGATATAGAAAGGATAAAAAGGTGTAAATTGTGGGCTAGAATCAAGGGTGTCAAATCATATATATATATATATATATATGTTAATAATTATTTTTTGATTAATTTAGTTATAAATTTTTAATTCCGTAATAATGGAATAAATTGTTTTTTTAATAGATTAATAATGAGATAAATCCCTTTTTTCCAATTTAGAAAAGACAAGAGGGTAAAACATTTGATTATGATGTCACAGATTGCTCAATTTAAAGCTCCTGGGCAGACATGTGAGGTTGGTTTATATTATTATTATTATTATTATTATCATTCTTTAAACTAATATTCCAAGGTTTAAACAACATTGGAACAACCGGTATACAAGGTAATTGGGGCACATGGAAACCAGACAAGATCTTGTTGGTCAACATTAATTTAGAAAGAAAGAAGAAACAGAGTGAACGCAGTTCATATTATCAAAGACTCATGAAACTATGAGCCGCTTAATTTAACTAGTTAAATCTCTAAGCTTGACAGATTGCATCCTCCATTCTCTTAGCCTGGCCCTGGAGGCCCACCTGAAATTTTTGCTTCATGTCCTCCAATTCCCATCCTTCCACAGGATCAACGGTGAAGGACCACTCGATCACGCACCCATTTTGATGATCATCACCATCAGCCCCAGGAACAATCTTGACGGTTGCAACATACGAATTGAACCCAATGTTGCTGTCCACTATCTCATAGCTTAAGCTACGCCCGCTATGATCAACGGCTATTAGTCTCTCCTTGGCCCAATTTTCAGAGCCTTTGTCGACGCCACTGCCCTCGGAAGAGACTGAGAAACCTGAGCAGAACCTGATGCAACCAGGCTCACCGTTGGTGCCGTGGATGCCATGACATGTGGTTAAACCGGGATACCATTTGTGAAGGTTGAAGAAGTCTGTGTAAAGAGGCCAGATTTGGTCTGCAGAAGCACTCGTTACCCTTGCAGAAACCTTGGCCTCCCATTTAGGCTGGGAATTCTTTTGCTCCTCCATTGTAATTAGAGTGAGAAAGATTGTTAAAAAAGCTCTATAGGAAAGAAACTTTTTATAGAGCATAGGGGCATCATTTCTAACGTGGCATCAACTTACATACTTGGACATATTCCTGGCGTGAATCTCATGGATTGTGACTATTTTATGAGAAAGGTCAACTATGTGAATGTTAAATGAACATTATCTTTATTTGTCCAAATGTATTATGAGGCCCAAAAAACGTTATTATTATTTTCTTTTGAAAAGCGGACTTCATTAGTGAATGAATTACTTCACCTCAAGGAACCAAAGAGATTTTAGACTTCTATACCCGGCCAGTGAAGGGCATACAAGCCTAAAATTCCTAGGACAAACAAAAGCCAAACCAAGAACATCAGCAGACACTCAGCATCAGGGCCTCTATACAAATCAACAAACACCCCTGCACCGAACCCCCACTCAACCCAGCACAAACCAAAAACGTTACTATTAATACCCTTAACATGCATCCAGTCCGAGAACTTTTTTTCCCATGGATAAATCTCAATGCATAAGAATCCATACTAATGAAAAATATCATTGGTTTAGATTGCATAACGGAAGATAACTTGTTTTCTTTGTTCAAGAGAAGTGATCTGGGATCACATCTTTTCTTAGTATGCTTTATGATTTACGTAGTAAGTACATTGTTTTTTAGTTCATGGAGATTTGTTATCAATTCAATTCTTTCACTTCATGTCTGACCAACAGGAGCCTCTGAACTTCTTCTTGCTTGTCATATTAACGGCTTCGAACAAAAAATCAAATCATTTCTTGTTGAATTTACAGGGAGTTTTTTCGGGTTGTCTTGTCACTCATAGAGTAACAAGACTTTTATTGCTTGTGTTTTTCCTGATAAGCAAGGATGTAGTTTATTCATTTCAGCAGAGCTATAATGTGCTGGTGCAAGTCTCCAGCTTAGACTTTTGGCAAAAGACTTGTTCCAGCAGATTACGGCCTGCAAGCATCTCTAATACAGGCTCCAAAACACTATGTTCCCGAATGAGTACACGATGGCTAAACCCCATTAGCCAGTCCCTCTCACTGTTCTAAGTTTTGTAAGCACTATCACACAAGGCGCCAGTATAGCTTCCTAAACTGCTTGTATATAGAACATGAAGAATTCTTGAAAGTAACAAGCAGGCGCTATATCGAGAAATACTCAGACAATCTTTCCTATGGTTCATTATAACTACTAATACCACTCTCTTCTGGTATATATACATTTTTATAGAACTTGATCGTATACAAGCAGCCTCTCAAGGTAATTTGAATCCAGCAAGTATTTCTGTCGGAGTTTGAGTTAGTAACTTATTATTAATTGGTTGCATAAAGGTTATGATTTCCCTACCAAAACCTTATGGCGCCTCCTTCCTTCTTTCAGGTTTTTGCTCGACCAGGGAAAGGTCCTCGATGCAGCCCAATCTCCAGTCTTCCAGTTTAGACATCAACACCTAGAGATAAACAAAGAACACTGGTAAGCTGGTATATACGTTTTAATTTAAAGTTAATGGGAATGAAAGGAAAAGTTCAATTGAAAATTAACCGCATGCATATCACTATGAAATTTCATTTTCATTTTTGCCTACTTTTTCCAACCCAACAGCTGGTTCTTCCACTTCCGACACTAAAATCGCTTAAATTAACATAAGATTCTGGCTTCTGTAATCATTAGGAAACCCAATACTTAATAAACTAAATAAAGCTAAAGAATTTCTTTGAAATATATCAATTTTTAATTGGAAATTATTGTATAATGTAGGGATAAAGTAAGGCTTATACCTAACTTAACATAATACATAACGGATCGCCATATCTTTTCCCTTTTACACTTTCCACTATATACATTAGTTAGTCTATGCATTTAGCTTTAATCTTTCTTTCCTTTGAACTTATCCTAAATGCACACCAAAATCTCAACCAACTTGTAAAATGAACAGTTGTTTTTTTCTCTTTTTTATCAATCAATGTTAAAATTTTATTAATATTACTGAAACTACAGTGAGTGTCGGCCTTGAAGCCTATTAGTTCCAGCAAGTGCAAGCATCAGTTATCTACAACCTGTTGTACAAAAATGTGAACAAAATAGAGACAGCTAACTACAAGTGCAGACAGCAGCCCTCAATGTAATATAAATACAGAATCTGCAATAGTTGTGTGAAAATGAACACTTGATGTATATGATAACGACAGTGATTTGGTATTTACTGATTTGTTTTCACCTTTTGTATCAAAACTTTAAGATTAGTTACTACAACAATGGAAAAATCAATGTAAAATAATTTGGTTACACTTACAATCAAGATTTTCATCATTTCCTTCTCATTGGCAATTATGACAATGATGTGATAGTAAAGCTACTATACCCAACTGGTCAGTTCAATTAAATTAAATCAATACCCTTTTACAAGTGGAGGAATTAGATTAAACCCACTTTTCAATAGGTAATGCTAAGCTCTTAAGGTCGAAGACAAAGATACATGATTAACGGAAGAGAGAAAGAGCACAAGCAAACTAAAGTAATCCAAACAGACAAGCACAAAACAAAACAAAACAGTGATCAACTTTGGACTTTCCATTCCTTTAAATAAACCAGATATCCTAAACTCTTTCCCAAGAGCAAAGCAAAAACACAAAAAATCTCCCACTCTAAGACATGGAACCAAGCCCACCCTTCATTGCTAAGAAGCTTTGCAACTTGGCTCGTCTAAGTTTCTTCATGATACGAAAGGGTTTCTCAAAGAGTAAGCTCGTGCTTGACGATCTCCACTTCTTAATGAAACGTGGGAAGATCATGGGAAAAGCCTTGAACGAAGTCGTGGTCGCCAATCATGCTTCGCTGAGTTGCAGGTCACGTGACGTGCACCTGTCCTTCGTATCCCCTATGGAGTACGAGTTCAGCTGCAGCACCAGCCCCTCGTATCAACCTTACGTCCCCTTCCATGCCAGAAAGCGCAAATCCCGTTACCCTTACACGCGCTCTCGCACGCGAGACGGTATGGTTTTTGGAGCAATGGGCTGTAGAGATGCGGGAGATTATGAGTCGCCGCTAGTGGTACCAAAAGGGCGGAGAGTGGAGATTAGGGAGACGCCATTCGTGTTAAAGGATGACGATGAAGACCACCGCGTGGATGAAGCGGCTGAGGAGTTTATTCAGAGCTTTTACAAGCAGCTGAGGTTGCAGAAATGGTTGGCTGTCCTGGAAGCAGCTGATCAGTATGGCTAAACCTTCATTCCTAGTTTTTTTCTGATGACTTTGATATTTAAGGGAAAAGCAACAGATGGTTAACATTTCTGTAGCTTCCATCACTTCGTGTTGTGGTCACTTGATCTTGTCGTAGAGCCAGTGGGACTGTTACAAGTTCGAAAAGAGAGGAGACTCTTACGAGAAACTTGTTATCCTGCTTTCGAGCTCTTCTCTTCCATGCCTGGCTTTTTTTTTTTTTTTCTTCTTTCTTTTTCGTCCCCGGATTTGATTCTTGGCTCTTAGGGGTCAAGACAAAGACCTGCTTTTCTGTGTATTGTGTATAGAAAACTATTAAGCAATGAACATACTTTCGATTTAATATTTTGGTAGTGGAAATGAATTGTTTATATATATATGGTACTTCAGTCTTCCTCTTGCTTTCTTCCGGAAGGGAATTTGTAATTCACCAGCAGAGGGACGATATGAAATAGAGCACTGATCTGGAAACCGTTCCTCTCGAGCGGAACTTCTAACTGAAGCTGCTATTTTTTTTATAGAAGTCTATACTTTATGACTACTGCAATTGGAGAGGGTGGTGAAGGCACTGTACTTGCTTAGCAAAAAAGAGAGCGTAGCCTTCCGCTTTCAGACTTCGACGCTGTAGACTAACTCCTTGCCTTCCTAACTCTAGCGGTAGCAGCAATGAGGTCGCCTCGTTTTTTGCTTAACCTAATTAATCAGGACCCGGGGAGAATGTTGTTGCAGACGTATTTCGGCTTTCTCTTGTTCATCAACTCGAAACTCATTCCTCTGCAGTTTATGTTACGGATCAGCCTCCTTTTCTTTCTTTATTGAGTTTTCCTTATACTCTAAGGGCACTCGCTAACTTAGAATGAAGATCAATAATAATAATGTGCGAAAGGCTTTACACAAGACCACAGAGCGAGAGAGAGAGAGCCTTCGATCGCTTACGTGCAAACGGCCATTCCTGGCTTGGCACCGATAACGCAAGGAGTACTCGGTAGTTGGGCACTGGATCCCTTCGGACTTGGCCTTGAGGAAGTCTTCCTCACGAGCCCGGCGCAGAATCATAGACGAGCCAGGGGCCAGGGGGCAGTTCTTTCTCGCCACTTACTTAAAGGGCAGCTGATGCATTAACCTATGCTAAATCTTGCCAGCCCAGAAGTTAATGCAACAGCAAAGGCCTTCTTCTTACAGCAGACGGTTCGATCAAAGAGTAAACTGCAATCTATGGCAGTTTCTTAAAGTCTGTAGCTCCTCAACGAAGGTAGGTTGACTAAGCCTAAGCCACTAAGGAAGTGTTTTGAATCAATATCTGCTATTAGGGGTGATGATGGATCCCACACAGCTTCACATCCGATCCAACCTATTAGGGGCCATGACGAATCAATATCAATCAAATATTAAACTTGAATTTTCATCTAATCATTTTTGATGAAAACTTCGTACAAACATGATCTAAAAAATCTTATGATCTACCTTATACTCTTTTATTTCTTATGACTTCAATTAAGGTAAAACAAGTTTGCAAAAAGTAAAGGTTGGACCTTAGACCTATTTTACAAGTGGTCTCCCGGAGTGCTGGGATAGCATCCCAGGTCTAGCTTAAGTCTTGATTCAAAAAACCAGAGTTGAGATCATGGGACCCAAAGCTGTCCTTCGGTGGGTTTCCAGTGTCTGGTGTTTTAAGTGGGTCAGGGACTGGGCTTCAAGAAAAAAACCTAATGGGCCATACTCCGGTATAAGAGTTTGGTGAAGACGTGAAGTAATCATTTTCAAGAACCCAAAAGAAAAAAGGCATGACCGCCACTGTTTCGGCTGATACATGGCCTGTGGGGAACTTGGGGAAGGGGCTTTGCTAGCTTGGAATAAAGGTTGAAGAAGTAGGGGATAAACATACCGTGGAGGTGCAATATGCTCTTTGATGTTTAAGTTTAAACGTTGCTGAGATTCGATTCTGAGTTGATTCAGAATATCTAAAGCCCCTTTCCCTCCCCAGTGGAATATACAGCTATTGATCAAGACTTCTTCCTTTAGTTTCATAAACCAAGGACAGCTTATCAGTTATATCAAATGGATAGATTTATGAAGGGAGAAAAAGATAGTAATATCTGGGCTGTAGCCTGCCTTTTGTACCTTTGAAAGCAACATCAAATTTGCAGACAATTCGGGAGGGTTTTTATCGATCGGCCAGAATTTGAGAAATCCTTCCAGGTTCATGGATTTTCTCTGGCAAACATCTGGTCTCATGCACCATTGCTACTTCACTGTGGTTTGTCACAATACTTGAAGTACCATATACATCCAACAAAAAGTTCACTGCTTTCCGACATATTTTTACAAATTAATAATCAAATTTAATGATCTTCTTTTAGCTTTTAAATAAGATCATTGTTCAACAATACATTCCACATTTTCCATCTACCAGGAAAATATTCCCTATCGCCCTCCCATTTAAAGTTACCAAGTATTTGAATCGAGAATAAACATCTGTGGCGCACCTTATCACAAGAAAATCTCTCAACGTCGCTTGACGTGTCGGCCCATTACATGACCACGCAAGCGAAGATTCGGATTACACGAATCAAGTTTTATTCTAGTACGAACTAGCTCTTTCTTCTTTCATCTGAAACTTTTTTGCTTTTTCTATTTTCATTTTGCAGTCAAGACTAGTCATAATTACATCAATGTCCATATTTAGAAAGCATGTGTTAAGAAAGATATACACAAATTGTTTCGTGAACGATAGATGAAGTCTTAGCCAAAAACAGTGGGAGGGCTTCTTGCACGACCTTCTCTTTGAGCCTGAGAGTGAAGAGATAGGACAGGATATCATTGACAGCATGGAGAAGAGATTAGGTGCCGGAGCTGGAATGATTGAGTGTCTCTGGTAAATGATCTTTGCAGGATAGATTAAGGGTTTTCTTTAACCCAAAGTTAGGCAAAGAACGTAGTTGTCTTCAGAAAGTTCACTACTCATCCACATGTACCCTTGGGGCTCCGGCGCCCTGGTTTGCTTTGAAAATATCTTCACTTACTTGACTCTGATGTTCAACATCTGACTGAATCAATTGCAATTTTCATGTGCGCCGCCCAGCTCTCTTATACTTTTCATAATTGACAGAAAGTGACGCATCCAAATTACATTGTATTTGTACATATGACCAAATATCTCTCATTAGACTCTCTCAGAATATTGTCTTGACTCTTGAGAAAGATGGAAAGATCAATGGGATAATATTCTTAATACACCTCTTGGGTTCTCACTGCTTTCGTACTTATACATAAATAGCAAGAAGCTTCTTTGTCCATAAAAAAATTGTTAGTTTGTGGATCAAATTTAGAATTTTACAGTACCCAAATGATTTGTCAACTCTTAAGACAACACCTTCTCTTTTTTTTCATATCTACCGGAGATCAGATGACATGAAAGATTTAAGCTAGCAAGGCATAAGCTTCGGACACACGTCTCTCGAGTCAAGTTTAATTCTTACTCTTATTATGAGAACTCCATGGGACACATTAGTGTAATGTAGGAACTCGAACCAGTGAACGACTTGCTTAGATAACAATGAAAGAGTGCCAACCAGGAGGACAGTACTCAAACTCTGACAATCCACGTAACTATTTCAATTTATATGATGACAATCATAGATGACTTGTTGCCAGTATATATTATTATACACTAGTACTATAACAGATATTAATATAAATCATCCACTGAAACATTTAACAGAATCTGTAATATTACAATATACAATACCTGATCAGTTGTAAGGATTCAACAGGTTTTATTTCAATCGTATTGACGTTGGGTTTGTCGAAGAGCATTAAATCCAACAATTTTTCCACACATAGACTTGGAAAATATTATTCCAAGCTTGATTGCAATAAATCACTAGAAATTATTCTTTACGGAGAAACACACGTAACCATGTAGATTTGAGCCTTGATAGCATCCTCCATTTTCTTTGCCATGAATTGGAGACAATAATCACGATGAGAAACCAAATCTTCCAGTCTCCACCCTTCAAACGGACCAGCTATAAAAGACCACTCGATCTTGCACCCTGCAGGTTCACCGTCACCCTCCGTCGGCAAGACTTTGAGAGTGGCCACGTAGTTCTTAAACCCAGCAGTATTTTCCAGGACCTCGTAATTTAGGCAGCGGTTGGTCCGATCAATGGTCAAAAGCTTCTCGTTGGCCCATCCAATCTTGGTTGCGCAATGACGGACCAGGCCAGGCTGCCCTGGAGTTCCTTCTACTCGGTAACATTTATCCAAGTTGGGATAGAACTTGTCTATGTTGCAGAAATCCTCCAGGAACGGCCATATCTGCTCTGCTGTTGAGCCTTTTAGCTCCGCCGTGGCCCTCCCTTCCCATTTTGGTTGTGTTTCTTCGGCCATTTGTGAGAGAAAAGCCAAGGGAGAGAGATAGAATAGAGAGATGGAGAGAAAAGGAGAGAATGTGAAGTGATTGCATAGAGCGCAGTCGTATATATAGATAATCAGGGTATGTAGTTTTCATACAGTAAGCTGCATGGTCTGCCAGATTACCAAAATCAGCCTCGTCATTTCGATTTTAATTATTAAAATTGGGTCTTATTTACTGATGGTTATAAATACTTTTTAAAATTCATTAAATTATTATTTTAAAAAATATTTTTACTTAATACATTAATAACTCGTTTTTCTTAAGGTAGCCTGGGATGATATCTTATATTAGTATGCTTCATAATTTACAGAGTAAGTGTACGTTGTTTTTTTGTTGGTAGAGCAAGTACACTTCATGCCTGACCCAGAGGAACCCCTGAACCTTTTCTTGCTTGTCATATTAATGGTTTCGGGTAAAAAATCAATCATTTCTTGTTGTATTTTACAGCAAAAATAGAAGTTTCTCAGGTTGTCTTGTCACTCATAGACAAACAAGCCTTCACTGCTTCTATACCAAACATGAAGAACGAACGATGATTAAGGCTTGTCATGTTAAAGGTAATCAACCATTTATTGTTCTATTTTACAGCAAAAATAGAAGTTTTTCTGGTTTGTCTTGTCACTTATTGACTAACGAAGACCTTTACAGGTTGTATACGGAACATGAAGGTTTCATAACGAAAAGTAAGGCTTGCCATAGTAAAGGTTTTCGGGGTAAAAAAATCCATAATTTCTTCTTGTATTTTCCAGCAAAAGTAGAAGTTTCTCTGGTTTGTCTTGTCACTCATAGACTAGCAATACCTTTACTGCCTGCATACGGCGCATGAAGAATCCAGAACTTAAGTAAGGGTAACTAGCAGCCTCTCTGGGCAATTTGATTCCGGCAAGTAATTTTGTTGGAGTTTTGAGTTACGATTTTCTAGCCAACCGATTACTATTACTACTAATTCAACAAACGGTTCCCTTTTAGTAGTAGAAATTGGAGTCACTTGAAAGGCAGATCGATTTGGTTAGCATAACGGAAATCAAAAGGTAACTCGTTATCCGTTGCAAAATCTGAAAAATAAATAAAAATAATAATAAAATAAGTAAAAAAAAAAAAATTAAAGCGTGATTTCATTATCTTTAAAAGATAATTTTTGCCATACGAAACTTGGTGCAAAAAAACTAAATATTTATCTTCTAAGATTCAATAGACCTTTCCTGATCAGTTTATATAAACTATCAGACATAATAGGAACAACTAAAAAATTAATAATAAAAAAGAATGTAGTAAAATAAGAAAGCGAAGGAAACAAAGAAAAGGATGGTATTTATAGAGAAAAGCGATTGATTGAATCAAGAAAAAATCAAGATTACGTTATAAAATAATCTGTAAGATCGGGGTAAAAGGAACGTTACAAAATATTTTGAAAGACTTGATAAAAATATTAAGTCTAATTCAATAAAAAATTAGTTCTTTTTTTACCAGGATAAAAATTTCAAGTAAAAGTAACGTTACAGAATATTTTGAAAGAGTTGGTAAAAAGATTGAGTCTAATTCAATCAAAAATTAATTTTTTTTAGCATGAGAAAAATTTCAAGTAAAATGAACGTTACAAAATATACTAAAAGACCTGGTAAAAAGATTGAGTTAGATTCAATCAAAAACTAATTCTTTCTTTACCATGATAAAAAGACAGAGTCACGGTAAGTTAAGAAATAAAGCTACCAAGATACAAAATATCACTTGGGCTTAATCAATATGTATATTTGAGCACAGGAAAGAAATCTGCACTTTCATCAAATGCATCAGACTCTCATTAATCTAAGCATATTTAGACTAAGCCATATTATCACCTCTAATTTTCTTTAATTGGTTATTAACACTATAAAAAGTATTCACAAGTGTAATATTAAAATGTTCAAACTTTTTAAATTACCTCTCAACATAATGCTCTTATGTTAATATTAGACCACTATCACGTCTTATGATTTTAACACCCAAAATATCATTGGCTTCTTCAAAATTTTTCATATAAAAACTAAACATAAAACAGTATCATACACAACTATAATCCATCATATATCACATCATATCTAGAGGTATATATAAACATATATTCAATTTCTGGATTACATGACTAGCACTATAATTCCACCATCCAAGATTCACATATTATTCTTATCTAGCTAGGTGACATGGTCACATCTTATTTTCCTTTGACTTCACACATACTCACAATCTTAAAATCAATTAACAATCCATGTTTACATAGACATATTTGTCTAATTAATCATACACAAATTTCAACCAATTCCATTTACATGCCATACTTTGCTAGATACCTATCACCATTATCAAACATAACCAAATTATCAATTTCAAACATGTTTACAATCATATTTCCAGCTAAACATCAACATATTTAACAGTACATTTCAATCATAATGACTCACCAAATAAGGCTCATTTAAAAAAAAATTGACATTTTTTCTCATACAATTACATACTAGTATGGTATTTAAGTATATAAATATAATAGGACATAACATTTGAAACATATTTTTAATCTATGCACAATCCACACATAAAGAGCACAAATATTCACATATGGACCAACAAACACCACTCGGCAATTGCACATTTCTGAAAATCACATTTCATGCACTTACTAAAGCATGCAAATTAAAATCAAAATTTCATGTTGACAACCAGAAGAGAAATATTGAGTTAAAAAAATAACTATTTACAAGTATCTAATTATTGGTACCCCAAATAAATCCCCTTGAATGAAGAAACACACAATCATTTCTCCATCATATTCCTTTACCTTATACAAGAAACTAAATGTAAAAGAATTATAAAATAATTACTATTATTGAAAGTTTGGCATAAGATCTGTCAATGCTCACTGTGTAATACACCATGTCTTGTTGCATTTTTTTTATGTGCGAATAAATCATTCCATCATGTGTTAGCAAACTAAATATTCATTCTTCAAAATAAACTAGTTCACTTTCCCAAGAAACTACACTTATTTCACACCAATTCTTTTTCATTTTGAGAAACCAAAATGATCATAACCTCAAAGTCACATAGCCCACACTTATATAATTTAGAAGATTTACATTAATAGTATTACACAAAAATTACTCTGGACATGTATAATGGCCCTAAATTAAACAGATTATATTTTTTCTTGTGATAAAAAGGAAAAAGTTAATATTTTAAAATATTAAAATGGTTGTCATTCTTTAACCCAAGAAAAAGTTAATTTTTTTTCCTCAATCATTGAAGAAGTTGAATATTCAAATATCTAACTAGTGAATGCTTCACCTACGCAAGCTGGAGCTAGGTAATGGCATTAGTTTCAACAAGAAAACGAGCAAAGAAAATTAAAAATCTCATATGCAAGATGACAAAGATAATGGTAATCTTTATCTTAAATTCAAGGCTTTACCATATTCTCAGGTCTTATTGTCACTAAAATTAGAATCAATACGGTCACATTATAAAAATTTAACATTACAACTTATAATTCAGTAAGATCGATAGAAGATTATAAGACGACAAACATACAATATGATCCAATGTTAAAATTTTCACTGAAATTTATCTTTAATTTAAACTTGTCAACATGCTATGGAGTTCAAAATTTATTTTCTACATGCAAAATTCATTGCACTATTTTTTTTTGAAAGGCAAAATTCATTGCACTATTATGACATGTCAAATCAAACATGGGCTCAAATCAAATAAATTAAATTGAGTTTAGAAAATTCAACCTGATTGAGTTTATGTTGCCTTTTCACCCATGCATTCTTCTTTGTGTTTCCATGAACTCAAGGACTAACCACTTCTTTCACTAATTTAAACGTTATCTTTTATTTTGTGATTTATGTTTCATTTTTTTTAGATCTGATTCATAACTCAAAAAGTATTAATCTTGATGCATTACATTCGAGTGAAATTAAAATTCAATACAAATTTTTTATCATAAAATTTTATGAAATATAGTATTTTTCTAGCATTATTTATCCAAAATACATTAGGAATGGGATGGTCTTCAAAACGGGGTACATTGGGATAGTCTTCATTAAGACCCAATGTTGTCATTCAGTGGGTTTCCAGAGTCTGGTGTTTTTAAGTGGGCGAGGAATTCTTTTGACAACCTCGTATAATTCGGGGCTCATAGCAAAATTCCCAATGGGCCGGACTCTGCTATAAGGGAGTTAATTGAAGTAATCAATTTCCACAACAGAAAATGCATGGCATGACCCCAATGTTTTGGCTGTAATTATGACCTGTGGGAGACTTAAGGGAAGGGGCTTTTGCTAGCCTGGAATAAAGGTTGAAGAAGTCGGGTATAAGCATAGTGTGGAGATGCAGTATGCTCTTTGATGTTTAAGTTTAGCCGTTGCTGAAATTCGATTAAGAGTTGATTCAGAATAATCTAAAGCCCTCTCTCTTCCCCACTGGAATATTCAGCTCTTGGTCAAGACTTCTTCCTTTAGTTTCATCAATCCAGGACAGCTTATCACAAAATGGATAGATTTATGAGGGGAAAAATGATAGTAATTTCTGGGCTGTTACCTGCCTTTTGTGTACCTTTGAAAGTAACATCAGTTTTGCAGCCAACTTGGGAAGGTTTACATCAAGCCAGAATTTGAGAAATCCTTCCAGGTTCATGGGCTTTCTCTGCCAAACATCTGCTCTCATACACCATTTCTACTTGACTGCGATCTGTCGCCAAATCTTTAAGTACCATTACATCCAACGAGCACTTCACTGTTCTCCTACATTCTCCCATTTATAATTACAAAGTAATTGAATCGGGAATGAAAATCTGTCGAGCTCCTCATCACAAGAACATCTCTCAACGTCGTGTGACATGTCGGCCCATTACAAGGCCATGCAAACAACAACGAAAAACTTTTTTGAATTTCTTTTCTTTTATAAACAGAATATCGTAACAAACAGGTAATTTTGAAAGCACGTGTTGAGAAAGACATGCACAATTTCGTTTCGTGGAACGTTAGATAAAAGTCTTATTCCGGTAATTATCATAATCTGCCTGGCAAAGCATGATTTTATTTTGCGTGGTTTTATCAAATGTTGGCACCGTCGATCCCCTGTTGCTGAGTCATATCAGTAATTAAACTTTTTCAGTCGTGACTCGTGAGACCTGAGGCTCGAGTTCACAAATGCCGCGTGGTTAGCCTTAGAGTAGCTTTCTTCTAGTCTCAACTTTTCATGCTGAGTTTTACTATATTTATTTACTGGTAATCTGTTGAGCCACGTCTTGCTCAACTTCATGAATTTGGATTCTTAATCTTGTATTCATAGATGTTAGGATATAAATTTGGTTTAATAATACAATATTAGCTAAAATATTTGGATAAATAATAAAGATTGATATTATATAATAATGTGAAGTAATATATTCTTTGTTAATTAAGGTGGCATCGAGTTATACAATCATTATTTGGGGTTTTTTTTTCAATTAATACTATTTTTTATATAAATGCACATAACTTTTATTAGTAGTATCATTATTTAACTCCAAAACCTCAGCCATTATTCAGATAATCATAGTCACTAAGCTTGTGTTTGTTGATTGCAATCATCATCTAATAATAACATATTTCACTTTATAAAATTCTAAACTCTCTTAAAAAATTATATATTTCTTGTCAAAATCATTTGATAAATTTTAATTCATTTTCTCTTTTTTATTTTTTAATTATTATATTCATTAAATTAATATGAGTAGATTATAGTACAACTTTGACCTTAATTAAAGATAATTTTTCATTTCGCATTAAACTCCTTGTACTAGTATTTATTAACCCTTTTTTTTTTTTTTTGAAAAAACTACCAAAGTAGTTTAAGTGTAATCTTTCAAACGGTTACCTAACCAATCAAGATGATTTGATATACATATTCTAACTATAAGGGGGGGGGGGGGGGGGGGGGGGGGGAATTGAAACATTGTGAACTGTTGGCTGCAAACCACATTAATCGTTTTATAATAGTATTTTTCATTGACATAAACTTTTTATCTACTGAGGTTAATAATTATAATTTAGAAAAAATAAATTAAAGAGTTGGACAAAATTAATTACTGAGTAGTATTTAATTTATTTTTCTTGAGCTATAATATTACATTTAATTATTATTGTTATTATTATTTTTTAAATTGAAGTCAATGAAGTTAGTAAGTTAACTCAAGGGAGATTTAAAAAGAAGCTGATAAATTGTAAGTCGGGCAAGATTTGATTCGGGAAATGTAATACTGTATAATGCAATTAAAATAAGAAACAAGTAGTATTTTACAAGAATTAAAACAGTTATAAAATAGAAATAAGACTTATTTTTGGAGTAAAAAACAAATAGAAATTTTTTTATTTTAACTCGTAGTAAGGAATTTAAGTATTTAACCGGGAGGAGTTAAAATTAAAATTCGAAATTAACAATTAGGGGAAAAAAAATCAATAGAGCATTGCTTCTCTCACATCACATCTCTTTCTTTGTCTTTGTGGTACAATAGCGGAAGAGAATCCCCTTCTTTTCAATTCCCTCCACAGATCTCCAAAATTCCCACTCATCCAACCCTAATTTCTTCCCTCTTCGTAAAAATTAAATAAAAAGACCCCAAAATCTCTGTCTATTTTTTATTTTTGGTTTTATCCTTTTCTCTCTCAAAGCCAGTGATCGAAAGATATCCGCCGATGATTCCAGAAGCTTCATGAATCTTCGCCAAGCTACCTTCCTTCATGGACGAACGTAATCCCGACGATGCCTGAGCTGCGTAGCAACGCTCGCAGAAATCGGGCCTCTATCAACCCTAACCAGAATCCAAACCCGATTAATAATATTCTCCCCCAACCCGATACCAACGACAACAAGAAGAAGAGCAAGTTTACTGTACGCACTCGCCAGGGGAGAACCGCACAGAACAGGAAACAGAAGGACGCGATCGTCGCTGCCGTTTATGAGAACAAGCTTAACGACAACGATAACAAACACAATAACATCGTGAGCGGTGCTGGTTTAGAAACGACGCCGTTTGGAAGGAAACAGGACAAGGATATTAAAGAACTTAGGGTTTTGAGAGAAGAGGTTGCCGAGAAGAAGATGGACGAATACGATAGTGGTGGCCGTAGCGGCGATAAAGGGCCCGGCGCTGAAGATGAAGGAAGTACAGCTCCGCTTCCCGAGAAGGTATCTTGTTCTCTGGATTTTTCTATTTTATTTATTTGGTAAGATTTCTGTTTTTGGATTTCCGATTTTAATTTTTTTTTGCCCTTTTAAATTTTATCGTTAAGGAATCCGGAGAAGGGAAGGAGGGAAAGAAGATGTATATTTATTCTTTTTCTCTTCAAGTTGTAGCCTTATTATTTCCGTACATTTTTGGTTTTGGGTTACTTTTAACTGTTGTATTGGTTGCCACTTCAATCTACCTTGACATTAGTATTTAAAAATAAGGTTTAACTGTTGTCTTAGGCTTCATTGACCACAAGTTACATTCTGAACAAAAACCAGATAACATTCGTTGTTTTTGTCGCAACAGGTTCAGGTAGGTGGTTCCCCAATGTATAGAATAGAAAGGAAACTGGGGAAAGGAGGCTTTGGACAAGTGTATGTTGGTCGACGAATTGGCGCTACTGGTCCAGGAGCACTTGAGGTACGGAGTTGTCTTACAGGCGGTTTTAGTACGTACTCAAATAGTTCCATTGGCAATGTGCTAAACCTGTTATGTTTGAATTTTAGGTAGCTTTAAAATTTGAGCATAGAAGCAGCAAAGGATGTAATTATGGGCCACCATATGAGTGGCAAGTTTACAAGTGAGATTCCTATCATCTTATTGTTTAATGATTGTTATATTTGTACCGTAGCCTCACTTATAAGGGTTGTATGTCATTTGAGATTTTAACTATAGCTTCGAATTCTTTTTGTGCAGTGCACTTGGTGGTAGCCATGGTGTGCCTCGAGTTCATTACAAGGGCCGGCAAGGTGACTACTATGTTATGGTATGTGTTTTCTTTAATGCAATCTCCTAGTTTTGTAATATATATGTATCAAGTTTTAGAGTTTGACTTTGAGATGTTATGATATTTTTAACAGGTTATGGATATGCTTGGACCTAGCTTATGGGATGTTTGGAATAATAACTCGCACACGTAGGTTCATTGGAAGTTGCATGGTGGATTTTACTTAATTTATTAATGAATTGGCTAACTAATGGTAGCTTTATCTTTCAATATCAGGATGTCCATCGAAATGGTTGCATGTATTGCCATCGAGGCCATCTCGATCTTAGAGAAGATGCACTCCAGAGGGTGATACATTTATTTTCTTTTTTTGCCTATGATTTGTTTGTTTTTATAGCATGCTGCAAGAGGATTTGTTGTTAAGAGAGTTGATGTGATGAAATTGATAAATGTTGATAATCTGTCCACTGGATTGAGGTCCCCATCATTGGTTTTGGGTGGAATGCATTATGATTCTTCCAGTTACATCAGTTCTTTTTTCTTTGTCAGTAGAAAACTATTGGAGCTATAATGCTGTTGCTTCTATAATTTGTAGATACGTGCATGGGGATGTGAAACCTGAGAACTTCTTGCTTGGTACTCCGGGAACCCCAGATGAGAAAAAACTTTTTCTTGTTGACCTAGGATTAGGTAAGCTGTAAATTTTGTTCTTTTAAGATATATTTTATATGCAGATCCCAATCATTCCTGACAGTTCTGTTTCTATTCTGACTTAACAGCGACCAGGTGGCGAGATAGTTCAAGTGGTCAACATGTTGAATATGATCAACGTCCTGATGTTTTCAGGTAAAATTAAAGTTATATATTACCTTTGCATGATTTTCTTTTTCCTTTCTGGGGTGGTGCATAAGTTAGATTTGTTCATCTATCTATAAGCTTGGGGGTTCTTTTCCTTTTTTTCTTTTTTAAGGTTATGATTATCAGTTATTGATAAGTCCTGTACTGCAGGGGAACTGTACGGTATGCTAGTGTTCATGCTCATCTTGGTAGAACTGGGAGCAGGAGAGATGATCTAGAATCTCTGGCTTACACACTCATTTTTCTCCTCCGTGGTCGGTTACCTTGGCAGGGATATCAGGTTTGGATTCCTTAAATAAAGATGTCAGTATGTTCATATTTGTGTATATATATATATATATATATTATCTGTTACATTTCTGATGCAAGTGGCTATTTTAGGGTGAAAATAAAGGCTTTCTTGTTTGTAAGAAGAAGATGGCAACTTCCCCAGAAACTTTGTGTTGCTTTTGCCCTGCACCTTTCAGACAGTTTGTTGAATATGTGGTGAATTTGAAGTTTGATGAGGAACCGAATTATGCAAAATATGTCTCTCTATTTGATGGAATTGTTGGTCCAAATCCAGATATTAGGCCAATAAATACTGATGGTGCTCAGAAGGTAATTTTGGCTTCTTGTCTCTGCATTATTTGCTCGACTTGTCTTTGAGAAAGATGTGTATCTCATATGTTGGAACTCATTTAACTCATATATTTTTGTCTTGAAGCTTATATTTCAAGTAGGTCACAAGCGAGGACGGTTGACGATGGAGGAGGAAGAGGATGAACAGCCAAAGAAGAAGGTTCGAATGGGAATGCCTGCAACACAATGGATTAGTGTGTACAATGCTCGTAGGCCTATGAAGCAAAGGTATCTATCATAAGATCACTATCAAGCTTTACAAGTTCATGAATAAGAATAGATGCTGATAATTTCTATCTCCTGTTGTAGATATCATTATAATGTGGCAGATGTGAGGCTTCCCCAACACATAGAGAAAGGAAATGAAGATGGGTTATTTATCAGCAGTGTGGCTTCTTGTTCGAACCTATGGGCTCTTATTATGGATGCTGGCACTGGCTTCACTGCTCAAGTTTATGAGCTCTCACCATCCTTTCTTCATAAGGTTGCTTGTGTTCCTTTTGATTCTAAGACCTTTATCTATTGCAAGTCTGCTACATTATATATTTCATTTTAAGTTGCATGCTAATGTGATATTTGCACTTAGTTATGTATGTCAAACACTATTGTAAATAGCTCTTGGTTTGTGGTTTGGCACAAATATTAATTATCAATTTTGTTACTTTCTGAAGGAATGGATTATGGAGCAATGGGAAAAGAATCACTACATCAGTGCAATTGCAGGAGCTAATAATGGGAGCTCATTAGTTGTAATGTCTAAGGGTTAGTTTGCACACTCTCCAATTGTGATATTGCATTTCCCACACTGACATTTCCGTTGGCAAATAGGAGGTTTCCACAAGAAATTACCATTTTTTTATTTATTTGGTCTATATCTTATTTTTTTTGCTTTATTGAATGTAGGGACGCAGTATTTGCAGCAATCTTACAAAGTTAGCGATTCGTTTCCCTTTAAGTGGATCCACAAAAAATGGAGGGAGGGTTTTTATGTGACTGCCATGGCCACTGCCGGAAGCAGATGGGCGATTGTTATGTCGCGTGGTGCTCCATTTTCTGACCAGGTTTTTAGTGGATTTCAAGAATATCTGTTGATGCACTCCATTGTAGTAAACAAAATGCATATGGCCTGATGATATCCTTTTTGGGTCCACTTGCAGGTTGTAGAATTAGATTTTCTCTATCCTAGTGAAGGTATTCATCGGAGGTGGGATAGTGGCTACCGCATCACATCAACTGCTGCAACTTGGGATCAAGCTGCTTTTGTTCTTAGTATTCCAAGAAGAAAACCTGCAGATGAAACTCAGGAGACCCTCCGAACTTCTGCGTTTCCTAGCACTCATGTGAAGGTATTGCATTCAACTCTGTTCGCTAGCTTATTTCATCCTTTCTTCCTAAAAGTGTAAATGTTTACATAGTGCTTTTTTCCTCAGGAGAAATGGGCGAAGAATCTATATATTGCATCAGTTTGCTATGGTCGAACTGTTTCGTGAACTGCCACAATTTTGTTCAGATGCCACACATTTTATTTGATCGTGCATATGTATGACAAGACGGCTCTGCTGCTTCATTTTTAGGGAACTAAGCTCTTTAGCCAGATTGATTGATGGCAGCATTTGGGAGTTGATGTATGCAAAATTCTACTTTATCGTCACCATCATGTAGCATCTATTCAACCACCTGTGCACTGTCATTCAATCAAGTCAAATCTTTATGAGCTAATTTCAGATCTTTTGTCCCATTAGATGTGGGTGTTCTTACCTTACTTGTATAGTTTTGAAATTATAATTTCTTGGTTGAAGGCAAGTGCACAGGTTATGTTTTCATTGTTGATGGTGTTTAAGGAATCTACAATGATGATTTTATGCTGGAGTCTACATGCCTTGAGTTACTCGGTCTGTACTATGTCTAGCCTTGTTTTCTGGACTAGAAGATCATAATGGTCTTTCACCCTTTCACTTCTGGGATGTCTGATTTGACCCTAAAGAAGAGAGAATGTTACTTATTTTGTATATTTTGAAGCAACAGTATGTAATGGGATATCATTATTAACTTTTGCGCTATAGTTGATGCTAGTATTCTCATTTCCCTCAAAGCTATCCAGTGCATGCAGCACATGATCCATCTGAATATTTTATGGACAGTTAGAATAACACAATCACAACTACAAATACCTCATCCTTTTGCCAAACTCCCCATTGTTTCAAATTATTTGGGGTAGATGTTTTTATCCCATTATTTCTTCTTTTCTTATATGAGTGAGTTCATGCTGTTGTTTTCATTAGGTGCA
The DNA here is from genome assembly GCF_053813885.1 of Theobroma cacao. Taxonomy (NCBI): domain Eukaryota; kingdom Viridiplantae; phylum Streptophyta; class Magnoliopsida; order Malvales; family Malvaceae; genus Theobroma; species Theobroma cacao. The sequence goes on from NC_142647.1 coordinate 2,411,435, forward strand.
TGCTAGAGGTGATATATCTGTTTCCCATCAAGTTTTACTGTCCATTGTGGATAAGCATCTGAATAATTGAAGTTGTGATCTTTCAATGTACCAACCTTTTAATACTCTTTTACCTTTTGAATGCCATAGTGGTAATTTGTAATAGTTTGCTGATGTAGTCTAATAATGCCATATTTTTAGCTCACAATTTGTTTCTTAACCCTATCTCAATGCTGTACTTTGGAGTTTAGAGTGGTGTTATGTAGTGAATTTTTTGTCGTAGGCTCCAATTGTGAGCGTACAAGATGCTTTTGTATCATTAACAGATGTCAAAATCTCAGAAGCAAAAATGCAGCAGAGGCCTTTTATATGTGCCTAAAAGTTTTTGCTAAGGAACAGCCAGGAGACCAACCAGTATTGATTTGGTAAGGAACTTTCACAAGTGAACTTGATGCATATTTTTAGGTCATGTGACTAATTGTACACTTTCCGAGCAGTTTTTGTGTACATGGGCCATTCTTTTTATTTACTATGTTTTTTGCACATTTTTCAGGTATAGCTTCAGGCTGATCTTTGAAAATTCCAACTGTATACTTCTCCTGCTTTTAAAGTGGTAAGCATACGGCTTTTTAAGCAATTCATATGTTCATCTTTGCTGGGGAGTACCTAATTAATTCTTGTCCATGTCTGATTTTGCCTTCTGTGATTGGAACTGATGATACAGAAATACAAGCACTTACCAGCTCCTGGTAATGCTTGGGGCACTACTTTCATTACCTCTGTGCATTCTATTATATTTGGCATCAAAATACTAAGTAACTTTTTCTAACATGATGAAAGTTATTGATATTGTGGTTAAAGAATCTATAATATTGATTTGAATTTCTCCTTATAGGGTGAGGGTTAAGGGAATGGAGAGTTTTGTTTTCTAGCTCAGTGACTTATCATACAATAAGGCAATGTGGTGTGCAAGTTTGTTTCTGTTCACTTGCATGTCCATGCATTTGTGAATCGTCTAATATAATGGGGTGTTTGTCACAACGTTCTGTGGTAACTGTTTCAGCGGCATGCTATGCTATATGGATGCCTGTCGTGCTGGAAAAGAAACCTACAGCCAAAAATTTTAAAATTAACTTGTTTAACTGCATATGTTTATAAACTGATTTATTTACGCATTATAGTGGTAAATGGTGAATTAAGTATTTAAGTGCGTAATCACTTTTCCTTATCGTACCTCTCTTCTATCTTCCCCTTTCCCAGGTTAATTGTTAGGAGGCCGGGAGTTGGAAACTTTTCTTCTTGCAAAGCAAACCTAGATGCTGAAGTTCACTTGAGAATTGTTGAACCATTCGTGTGATACGCCTCTGCTGTTTCAAGACCAGAATATTAAGATCTTCAACATGAGTTCATTGAGAAGGGAAATTTTCTCATCTAAAGATCAATGAGCATAAATGTTTTGGCAGTTTGTCCAGAAAAAAGTTGTATCTGTACTTGCTTTTGGTGCCAAAGCAACGTTACTTTTGTGACATGTTATCTTGTTTGACATTATATCTATTACGTGTGTAGGTTGTCGTTGACCATAATGTAACAGGTGGTTTTGTATAGCGTCATTTTGAGGTTGTAAGTTGCTACACCTGTTTCTATCCTGTAAGTTTATGGAAGAGCTGCAGGGTTTACCTGGGCAGGGCATGTATTCATGTTATCACTAGTAGCTCCACCAAATGCCAGCAATGAAATTTGACATTGTTCAGTGCCTATCTGAACATGTTATATGCCATGTTAACAGTGGTATTTCTTGCTGCTTACACGTTTGAGATTAATGTTGTCATTTTACTGTATCATTAATTAGTGTACGAGTGAAAGTTCAAATCATCCTTTTGAAAAACTCTTACAAGAATAGTGTACTTGCATTAGCCGGTTAGGCACTTGGGGGCGTTGATTCCTTTGAAATCGGCTCGATTTATGTAATATTTTTCAATGTTTGTAGGATGCTGTCAGACTGACAGATTTACATATTTGTAATTTTCTTGTTCAATAAACCATCAGTAATAAATCTACCCCACCCAGATAAAAAATGCAAAATTGTGATTGACAGATAGAAGATAAGTCAGAATCCTTGTACAAACTATCTGATTTGTTGGCCCGGAATATAACACAGTCTCCTCAAGCGAACTCTCTCCTAGCAGAAGGAAAAAGAAAAACACTTGAAACATCAGTACTGGCAGCTTCAAAGGAAACAATTTTCTTGTACTCACGGTGGAAACAGAAAGGTACAATGTTTACCTCAGAGCCATCATGTTCATATCGAATAAAAAAGAGACACCTGCAACCTCTTATGTCATGCATTTTCCTTTCAATCTCTATGATGTGAGCATCATAGTAGATTGCTTGGTCTCTTCTCTCCTAAAATGAAAGCCGGGAAAACTAATTTAAGTAGCAAAGAGTTGGAATATTACCGGAGAAATTTCAAATACAATGAGTGCATCTAAGGTCACCTGCAAGCATAATACAAGATCTCCAACTTTCACCTTGTCACATTCCGTATGTTCAAACGGAATGGATCGCTCACGTACTGCCTTCTTTACATTAACCCATTCATCCTCCTCAGCCCCAAATCCAACAAATCTAACACGAACTTCCTTTAACAAACAATATATTTTATCAAATGACTTATTAAAATAAATACTTATAATACAACAAACTGTTTTTAAGAAGTTTCCACTGTTTCAACCTAAAAATCACCCTATTATTGCTTACTCCTACATATCAATTGGACTCTGTCATGCCACAAGATGTTTGACAACAACTATGACCATTTTAAAATTAGCTCACGATGAGCGTCAGTCTAGAAAGTGAATGCAATAGTATTATTTAGATACTCACCGCTTCACCAGAACCAAGAAATCGGTGAGTGAGAAAGTTATCAACATCATACCTGCACATCAAAATAAAGTTACTCCAGCATGAGCAGGTTTAAATTACTAGATTTCATATGACATGAAAGAATAAATGCATGTTAATTTACATTGTTGTTTTCTATATGTTGAGAAAAATCATAATAATAGGAAGCCTACACGATCGCTATCGAATTAGTGCAGATTCATGGGCTTACCATGCACCATCTTTTGATGACTTTGCCTCGAATTCTAGTTCTGATAGATCTGGGACCTTTCCTCCCACTTTTGAAACCACTCCTAGAGAGAGAGAGGGGAAAAAAAATTAGCATTGGGGAAACAAAATGCTTTTCTCCAAACACGAGAAAGGGCTGGTTCAATTCAGTAACAAAGGTTCCAATTTCACTTTTATTTCATGGTTTTTAGATCAAAAAGCAAAGGCAGACATGACCAAGAAACCTATGTAAGATGTGTGCACCAGTAGAATAGAAAGAGAGAGTAAATATAAACACTTGAAAACTCATATGTTAAGTTAGAGACTCTTACTCTATACAGGTAAAAGCTTTACTTTACAAGTAAAGCAAAAAAAAGACTAGGGTATGGAAGGCCACTCCACTTCGGAAATTCCTCTGCATTGTTGCTTAAAGAGAAATAAAGATGTGATTTTGTGATTATGATTGTTTACATCGGCAAGAACAATTAAAAATAAAATTTAAGGTTGTGTGAACAATTAATTTATATAACATCATGGATAACGCAAATTATGTAGCCATGTCCTTGATGCTTATAGAGCTTCATATTTCCAAAACAGGCCATTGCATGAGAGTCATTAGCAAATTAGATTAAAAAAGTACTATAACAACCAGATATCAGAGGAACTTTCCCAATTTTGAACAATTTTTTCAAATTCCCAAAAGACACACCTTTAAGAATCTGTGTACTTTGATGTCCATCGTTTAGAGGGCAAGTTTCAGGGATTTTGGACTTGTGTTTGGATGTATCTGTCAAGGAAGCAACTTTGGATGTGCTTTCTTGCTGCCTAGCTATGAACCAGTTTTGTACCTGGAGAAAAAATTATGAAATTAGAGATCATAGGAGAGTTCCTGAACTGTTAAATATAAACAACATAATCAAAATTGAAGAAAAATAGGAGAAATAATAAGAAAAGTAATGCAGAAAATGAAAGAAAGTGTAGAGTTAAAAAAGACCTCAGTCCATTTAACAATAGGTTTGCCAGCACGACCTGACGATGAACTGCAAAGACAACATGCATCTTAAGTCCAAGATAACTCATGTGGTTAGTTTAAAAGGGGGGAAAAGAAAGGGGGAGGGGCATGGGGAGGGGGAGAGAACTAAAAAGATATATACATGAAATGCTACTAACTTAAAACTTCTTGCAATTTTTTGACAAAACTCCTTGCTCTGCAACAGCTCTCTTGATTCCATTAAAAATTTCTCCATCTTCTCAATCTATACATAAGGAGGTAACAACATGGGTCGAATATATGATTTGTAGTCCCTCAGCATAATAGCTTTGCAGAGGCCAAAAACATGAGGCATCTCAACAGTTAAGACAGAAATTTAGCATAACAATCACATTGGTTCGCTTATAGCAAAAGGATAGAATCAACACCATTAAAACATAGTGGACATTAGTACAATGCCAAACCAAGAAAGATCTTAACTCCAATACACATGTGCAAAACATCACAAAACAACCACGTAATACAAACCAGAATCAAGACAAGAACTCGAACTTCACATGTTCATGAAAAATAACAGATAACATCAACATGTCTTTGGGCTAATCAGAAGCAGAATAAAAGGACAATGCATTAAGAAATATAAGAAGCTTTTTGGGATTGAAATATATGAATAATGTCAAAATTCTACAACACCATTTGCTCAAGATCCCTCAATTTGGAGCAAAATTTCTCAACTATTCATTCGTAAACCAAACTACTATTATCAGCAAAACCATTAATACAACAACCTGACAAAATTCTTTTTTAAAATAAAACACATGAAAATAAACACACAGTAGCAGCTAAAACCGAAACAGTTATCAGCAATTGGACAAACTGGAGAATACCCAGATAAACAAATGCGACTTAAAAGAGAAAAGAAAGAGTTTTTTTTACCTCAGCTTTTGTAAATCCAGAGAAGACAGCTAAAACCGAAACAGTTATCAGCAATTGGACAAACTGGTGAATGCCCAGATAAACAAATGCCACTTAAAAGAGAAAGAAAGAGTTTTTTTACCTCAGCTTTTGTAAATCCAGAGAAGACAGGTCTCTGTCTCTGTCTTGGGCGGAGACGGTCCATCAAACACTCCAAAAACAGAATTTTTCTTTTTTTTCCCCAAATAGAAACTTTGAAAGTTTTCCCTCTATAAATTAGTGGGGGGTATTGGGAAACGATTGGGGATTAGGGAATCTCTACATTTAATATAATTCGGAAAACCCTAAAGCCTTTAAAGTTTCAGAGACTCTGTTGTACAGAGAATGCCAGTTTAAGCGCCTTTGCAGTGTTGGGAGTCTTTGATTCAATTTTTTACTACTAGCTTTTGGGTTATAGAAAAGGCTGGAGCCTTTGGAGTGTAACAGTAGAAGAGAAGCTTTCCTTTGCAGCGTAAAATCAAATCGAAATATACAACTCGGAAATGATTCATACTCCCCGTACAAGAAATTTTGAGTATACATGCATTACGCCCTTCTCCGTATTTTGGGCCTTGGGCCGCTATTTACTTAACTTTATTGGACCGCTGTATAACAAATTAGGAGTTAGTTTTATAGATTTTATATGAACTTTACCTGTTGTAAATGAAAATGCTCTTACCTTTTATGCATCCTTATCATGTGTCACAGATATTATGTTAATAAAATATAAAATAAATTTTCAGTTTATAAATAAAATTTTTATTTAATAAATATATATTTTAAATTAAAAATACGAACTTACGACAAATAGTATCAAAGTTTACTTAATTTTTCATTGAGAGAGGTATCAGAGTTGAGATAAATTCGAATCAAAATAGATTTTTCTTTTTTTATAGATGAAAGAATCAATACAACAAGGTCATTACACAATTAAATAGTGTAGAATATTATGAATTTTATATCGAGTTTTGAGTTTATAAATAAGGATCTTTTTCTACTTAATAGATATTTTTTGAATTAAAAATACAGACCCGTGACATAGAAAAAAAAAACAACAATTAAAGCACCTTGTTCATAAATCTAATAAATGGGAGAGTAATTGATTTTATTTTCTATCACTAGATGATGATGATGGGGGATGAATACTTAGCTTAGAGGATTGGACATTGGAGTTTGCCCAATGGCTTTGGAAAATTACCATGGGCGAGAAGGTGTGGCATTATATTTTTAGGTAGGAAAGGTTCCTTTTTGGTTGGTGATGGTAACTTTCATTGCATTATTACAAGCTTAAGGCACAGTTTTTATCTCATTTATTTCACATTTCGATGTCCGTTGTAGGGGAAAAAGCACCACAAAGAAGTAGTACTAAATGCATAATTACCGTAGCCTAACAAGTCGGGGGAAGATCACACGTCCATACCTAACAGATGCATGGAATGGTTGGCATCTACCACTGTAAATTCACCTTGTTTTCGTACATGGAAAGTGGCATAAGCCCAAAAACCAAGTTTAATATTATTGGCTGACATCAAAATATATGAATAACTTTAAAAAATATTCACATTATTAAATTAAAAAATAAAAAATATGACATTAAAATATGCACTTAAATAAATAAAATAAAATAAATATATGATTAGATAATATATTTAAAATATTTGAATATATACCACTGATAAAATCATATGTAGTGCTTACTTCAATATTATGTATTAGATTTCGTGACGATAAAAAATAAAAATATATAATTGATGTTAATTGATTATAACGTAACAATTAAAATTAATAATATTTTTATTATCATTTTATTTTTATATGATGATGTAATGAGTTTATATATTTATTTGTATGATAAATCACTTTACTTACTTTTAAAGTCGGGTTTTATGGGGATTATGATTGGGGTGTAATTGCTTGACAAGTGTCTATTATTGTTGAAAATAGACCTAATTAAACTACTCCCAATTGGCCTAATAAAATACTACAATATGTGTTGCATAAGCTTCACATTTCAATTTCAATTTTAGTTTTTATTTTTGTAAAAATTGCTATATCAATTTTTAATTTGTTCCTTTTCTTGCTTCCTATAACTAGCTGTCTGTCCTTTTTGCAAATAAATCTTCTAAAGGAACAAATTGCTTGCTTGCTTACATTCGATACAATGCATGAATTTTTAATTTAGTATAGGAAGAAATATATAAAAAAAGGGAGCAAACACAGATGTTTGGATCAAGGTGACGGGACATTTGGGTTTTATGGCTTGAGTTTTGGCACAGCTGGAAGATGCCGAGCCTGGCCAATGCAAGCAAAACGTGCATGGAATGCTGTTTCTTTGGTTAATTAATTAGGCACCCATGCTTCATCATTTCCATAATCAAGTAATTAAATTAAAAATTTAATAACATTATACCTAGGGATTCAGTTTAATTTGTCTCATTAAATTATCTTAGTCATAGATAGTTAGACATGAAATACATAACATATAATTATTGCAGGCATGAAACTTACTGCAGGTCTGCTTCCTCCCCCCCAGCCCTCCCCACCCTTCCAAAAATATATCAAATGAACAGGAAATCATGATTAATTAAATAATTTTATTGTTAATACATATTTAAATAGATTAATTTAAATTATCAGGATCCTTAAGTTTGCCTTGAAGACTGACTTCAGATCATATAAAAAGAAAATTCAATTCAATGTATAATGAAGATACGCCGCCTAGACTTACATTGAAAGGACATTGTTAGGTGAAAATGCACGCATTTTCCGAATAGTAGACAATCTCTGGTGCGGTGAGGTTGCCAGGAAAGGACGATTTCAAAGGGTTTCTTTTGTTATTTATTAACTAATATTATCGTATTGACTCATCAGCTCATCAAGATTTCTTTCACACGTAGCTACAAACTTTTGAACGCTGGAATTTTGCATGTTGAAAGATTTTAATTAATAGCTGAAAATTCTTGAAAGACATGGACAATTAATTAGTCAGCCAATTAACCACTGTTCAGTAATACTTAAGAAAAGGAAGAAAACTTCAAAGAAAGTGGGAATACAAAAGGGTTTGTTAATTGAAATTAAGGAAAAAGGAATCAAATACTAGTATATAATTTGCATGGGAGTTGTTTACTTGATCAAAGGAAGTACTTTACTTGACTTCCCTTTTGCATCCCTCCAGGATTGAACAAGGACATAGATAGCACAAATTCAATGTTTTAATTACTGACTTTTCTTTTTTAATTTTGGGAAAAATATGTTTTTCAAAAGTCTTCTTGTCCATATGAAAAACAAACAATTTAGGGGTCTGTCATTCGTCAACAGAGGGAAATTGAACAGTAACCATGGATGGACTAGATGATCACTTCTTTTGTTGTTGTTGTTACTATACCTATTTACAAAATTATTATTCTGTTTAAAAAGCATTTAAAATCTTAATCCAATTTTAGGTTATTTAAATCCAAACTTGAAGCCTTGAATCTAGACTACAACCTACTACTACTGCAAATCAGCCGCCTACAAAGCTCGAATTTCTCTGTGTAATAAAAATCGTAGTCGAAGTGACATTTACCTTTCTATGATACAGAGATATCTGATGTTTACTAGTATTATTCATTTTCCTGAAAGAAGAAAAAAAAGATAATACAGTAGAAAATGAGGGAGACAGGAAGAAAATTAGCTTTGAAAATGTGTGAATGCAGGAGGAATATAGGGCTTGTGGAGGACAGTTTGCAATACTCGGTCAGGTCAAAAGTCTTCATGTGTCTTTGCACTCGAAAGAGACCAGGTCTTCGTTGCACCATAAAGCAACAAATGAGGAAGGGTAGGTCGGAAATAACTGTTCAAACAGTTCCAGCTTCACCAGTCACCACCTGCCTCATCAGAAGCTGCTTTACATTGACCAACACCACCAGATCATGACAATTCAGATACCCTAAATTTCAACCATGTAAAGAATATGAAGAAACAGGAAGATAGGAAAGAAAATTAATTTGACATTAGCAATAAAAAAACTGGGTTCCTGATGAGATCGACATGTAAGCTCGTAGTAGGTATTGTCACTGCGTTTAACATTACAAAACTTGTCTAGCAGGAAAACAGATCTTCTTCATTTATTTATTTTTCCTTTTGAGCGAACTAATTAATGTAGTAATATATATATATATATATAGATCAAATCTAGTCTTATGTAATTAATGGCGGCGAAATAATTGAAAGCAGTTGTTCTTTCTATAAATTGATGACAGAAAAACACTGGACGCAGAAATAATATCTAATGAATAAAATTTAGATGAAAAGGCACGCAATAACCAGACAATTGTTTGTGCTAATAATTTCACGTGGAAGGAAAAGGGACAAAAAAATTAAGCAACAGTTTAATTTATGATTTTTTTTTGCTTAAATAATTAGTAAAATTGTACAAGCGAGAAAAAAGCAACATACAAGAATCAGAACGAGTGAATAGCCTTTCTCTCTCTAGAAACGCGGTAAACAAACAGGAAAGGGAAAGGATTTACTTTCTCTCTCTCTCTATAGGAAAACGCGGAAAATATATTGCGTTTGGCAGCAGCAGTCGTTTCCACGTTCCTCTCCTTCCTAACAGGATGCTATCATTGAAAAGACTTACGGTATTACCATCATTTATCACTCATTCATTTCTTTATTCAATTATTCCCACGTTGCAAGTTTGTTATGACCCTGACATTTTTTTTTCTTTGACAAAGTAAACAAAAATTGTTAACTTTTTATTCTCTTTGACATTTAAAGAAAGCAACCCAAGCTTTGATTTTCAACTTTCCTTGAACAATCTTTCTGGCTATTTCGTTTGCTTTGCTTTTACTTTGCCTATAAAAAAGGTTGGGTTAGTTTCTGTTTTCACAAACACAAAGCCAAAAGCTTGTCTTTCTCTGCCCTGTTTTTCCTGTTCTGTCTTTCTTTTTTGTTTTAAGCTTTGCTTTTGCAGAGAGCGGTATTGGGTGGAGAAGAAAGAAAATATTGGTCTTTCTTATTGCAGAGAACAATGATGAACGGTGGTGATTTAGTGGATAACAAGTCCGCTGTTGGTGGCGGTGTTGAGGATATGTACGGTGAAGATAGTGCCACGATGGATCAGCCTGTCACTCCTTGGACTGTCTCTGTTGCTAGGTGAGTTACCCACATTTCTGCACCAATGCCTATATTCCTTTTTTGTTTAGATTTTTGGTTTGTTAAAACTCGAAAGTGGTATTTGTTTCACCTGATGTATGTTAAAGTTGAACTAATAGTAATAATTGTCATTCAGACATTTTAGATCTAAAACAATTTCAATATTAATCTGCAAATTACCAGAGATCATTCCTTTGTTGATCTTTGCAGATAACGTTTGTGTTGGTAATATAACGACAATAGTTAAATCTTCTATCATATTTGTCTTTTCTGTCAATATTTTTTTTCTACAAGACTGCAAATTGCACCACTATATTTGTCACTGTGGTTTCTGTTGTTCACATACTTACTCACTGCCATAATAGAACACGTTAATGCTTGATTTTTCATTTTGTGTCTAATAATTTCAATGATTATATAATATTTTTTCTGGGTTTTTAATGATTTCAACACTTTCTTGAGAATAAAGGGAAAAAAACCGAAACTTGCAAACAAAGTGATGCCTTGTTAAGATAAACAGAAAAGCTACTGTTATTTCTTCCTTCTTATGCGTACATATAAAGTTTAGATCTTTCTTACTCCTGTTGCAGTGGGTATTCCTTGATGCGGGACCCACGTCACAACAAAGGGCTGGCCTTCACTGAGAAAGAGAGAGATGCCCACTACCTGCGTGGCCTTCTGCCCCCTGCTGTTTTCAGTCAGGAGCTTCAGGGGAAGAGGCTGATGCATAACCTTCGCCAGTATAAAGTTCCTTTGCAACGATACGTGGCCATGATGGATCTTCAGGTACTTGTTCATGTGTTGCATAGCCCACATTGGGAGTTGATTCAAGTGAATTTAAAGTGTTGTTTTAAGTTCTTGCACTTTCAGTTGAGTCCATGTTTGCTATGTTAACACATATCCGACGAACATGAGTACGGAGGTCTGATTCTTTAAATATACGAAGAAACTTAAAATTATTGAACGTACTCACGTGGGACATATATTTGTATTCAAGACTCCCTCCCCCTCGAGTCTGTGTAACAAAGCATGTTTGTGTCACAAAGGCTAGTGATATGACAGCTATTGACAACTTACCTTTACTGATGGTCTATTGCATTTTGCAGGAGAGGAATGAACGACTATTCTACAAGCTGCTCATTGATAATGTGGAAGAACTGCTCCCAGTTGTGTACACTCCAACAGTCGGTGAGGCTTGCCAAAAATATGGGAGCATTTTCAGGCGCCCTCAGGGTCTTTACATCAGTTTGAAAGAGAAGTATGTATTTGATTGTGTCCTGTGTATGTATTTCCTCTTATATGTTGCTGTTGCATAACAATAACTAAGCCTCACATTCTCTCAGGGGGAAGATTCTTGAAGTATTGAAAAACTGGCCTGAGAGAAGTGTTCAAGTTATTGTTGTCACTGATGGTGAGCGAATTTTGGGACTTGGTGATCTGGGTTGCCAGGTAATGCTATATTTGTATTGAAGTAGTGAGTCAACTGGAACAGTGATCCTCTCTCTTATAGACCAACTTAATGATTTTTAATATTATGATTGTTTTCAGGGAATGGGTATACCTGTAGGAAAGCTTTCCCTGTACACAGCTCTGGGAGGAGTCCGTCCCTCAGCAGTAAGCATTGTTAAAACCATTCTGTTGCATGATTGATTTTTTTTTCCCCAATGGATGAGTTTATAGTGAAAATTCGAGTTACAGTTATGCTGCAGTAGTTCCCTAATTGCATATACAAGTTTGATTCAAATTTCTATATTATTCAGGCTTTCTGCAGCTTAACCTAACAGTATAAATTACTTCCTAAATCAGCTACTGATATTTAATTATTTACAACCTTCATTCTATATTTACAGTGCTTGCCTATAACTATTGATGTTGGGACAAACAATGAGAAGTTGTTAAATGACGAGTTTTATATTGGGCTTAAACAAAGGAGGGCAACTGGACAGGTTTGGTGATTTTTCCTTTTTCTCTACATTTTTCCATCCAGTCATAGTTTCCTATGCCGCATACTTAATCTGAAATACTAAATTACATTGATTTCCATGGTATAGGAATATGCTGAACTTCTTCAGGAGTTCATGTCTGCAGCTAAGCAGAATTATGGAGAGAAAGTCCTAATACAGGTAATCATAAGTTCATACTCATTTTAAGCCTTTACTTCTGGATTTTTACATGCTCTGTTCTCTGAATAAGATAAGCATGATTTTCAGTTTGAAGATTTTGCAAACCACAACGCATTTGAGCTATTGGCAAAATACAGTTCTACTCATCTTGTTTTCAATGATGATATACAGGTGATTCTCTCTAACTAGATTACTCTCTTCTGTTTTTCATTAATGATGGTAACATTATTTTAGTTTTGAGAAATATCCGTTCTTATTTTGTAACTCCTTCATAATGGCAGGGCACAGCGTCTGTGGTGCTGGCAGGGCTTATTGCAGCCCTGAAATTACTTGGTGGAACTCTTGCTGACCATAGGTTCTTATTCCTGGGTGCAGGAGAGGTAAGGCTCAATTAACACAACACCATGAAGGAAACTTACCTTTTCTAGACAACACCTACTACTAATTAGTCTCTTCAAATTTTATCATTTTTTAGGAGTTTTTTTTCTTTACATCACTTAACCTTTCCTCCTCTTTCCTCCAGGCTGGAACTGGTATAGCTGAGCTCATAGCTCTTGAGATGTCAAAACAGGTAAAAACTTTATGCATTTCCTGTGCTAAATATTCGTTTCCTCAGAAAATCTTTGTGGCTAAATATATACTGTTTCTTGACAGAATGGAAATCCAATTGAAGAGAACCGCAAGAAGATTTGGCTTGTAGACTCAAAAGTATTGTGAATCTCAGCTAAACATCTTCTGGAAAGATTCTGTCTATAAATGGCATACTTTTGTCCATCCTGTCTCACTCTGATGAGTTTTAAATTGTGTGGCAGGGATTAATTGTTGACTCTCGTAAGGAGTCACTTCAACACTTCAAGAAACCTTGGGCTCATGAGCATGAACCTGTCAGGAAACTCGTAGATGCTGTCAAGGTGTGTAATTTGTCTTGAATTATTTATCTATATTTCCAGAAAAAACTGTTTCGGGGGGTTTTTCCTTTTAACTTGCCTTCTCACTTTTGCTCTTGATTAATCAGGCAATCAAGCCAACTATCCTGATTGGAACATCTGGGGTAGGAAAACAATTCACAAAGGAGGTTGTTGAGGCCATGGCATCCTTCAATGAGGTACTTTCTCTCTCTGTGTCTGTCTATATGTCTCTGTATACATTTTAATATCATCTCAACAGAAGAGTTTTGTACTAATCTTGATGGTTGACTTGCAGAAACCTCTTATCATGGCTCTATCCAACCCTACCTCACAAGCCGAGTGTACCGCAGAAGAAGCATATACATGGAGTGAGGTATATGACCTGCAATGTTCTTTTATGTTCTGTAAGCTGGGATGCCTTGTTAAAATGTAGCATGGAGTTTTATACGTCCATAAACCTTCACCATTTTCCACCTTTTATCTGCAGGGTCGAGCAATCTTTGCCAGTGGAAGCCCATTCGACCCCTTTGAATATGATGGCAAAGTCTTCGTGCCTGGCCAGGTTCTGTCTATACCTGAAGCATCTTGAAGTATGGAATTTATTTGCACCCAAAGTTTTTTATACTAATTGTTATCTCCTTGTTTGATGTAATTCAGGCAAACAATGCTTACATATTCCCTGGATTTGGTTTGGGTGTGATAATTTCTGGTGCAATTCGTGTTCATGATGACATGCTTTTGGCGGCCTGTAAGTGCATGAAATCAACTTAAGATGAATAAACCTTGTGAATCTGTTAAACTAGATCCATCAAGCCACACTCACACTGCCTCTACAAACTTTTTCTATATATAATACCCTTTTTACAACTATTTATTTATCATTTGGTTGTTTTTCCACCCATACAAACTGTAAGAAATTGGACCTAACTGCTTTTCTCTTTTTTCCCTCGTGACAGCGGAAGCTTTGGCTTCACAAGTGACAGAAGAACACTTTGCAAAGGGACTGATATACCCACCATTCTCCAATATCAGAAAGATATCAGCGAATATTGCTGCTAAAGTTGCAGCCAAGGCATATGAACTTGGTGAGTTCCAACCTGAAACCTGATGCATGATCATGCTTTGTCTTTATAAGTTGTTTACCTCTTATTAAAACCACTGCCCTCCGTATTCATCTCCATTTCCTTTTTGTTCCTAGGTCTGGCTTCTCATCTTCCTCAGCCTGAGGATCTCGTTAAATATGCGGAGAGCTGCATGTACAGCCCAGTCTACAGAACCTACCGTTGAAAGTGAAGCAGAGTCCTATACTTTGTTAGTCTGCGATTTGCAGGCCTCACTTCGTTTTGCTCATGTTTTCTCCCAATTTTCCTTTAATTTTTTTTCTCCGTTTCTCTATGGCTCATTTATTGTTTATCCCTTCTGTTTCTGTTATCTCTCTAGTTCTTGTAATCGAGGTTTATGGCATAGCTATTAGCCTATTAGGACCTATTAATTTTTTTTTTCTTTCCATAGAAATTTTTGGGAGAACTCTTATTTTTTAGTCCTATTTGAAATGAATCACGACATTCAGTCCTTTTTACCTTTCTTCTTTTAAGAAATTAACATTATCTTTTCAACGACTTCTGTTACACATTTATTATATCATGAATCAAAACAACGTAAATGTATAAATTTTATACATTATACGTTATCATTAAGCAAGGTATTATTACAAACTCCATTGGTCCTCTCCCTCAAACCAAACAAAAAGGAAATGACAAATCCAGATGCTTTTGAGCTTCTGCATCAGCTTAAGGTCGATTGAGTCAGTTGTTTGCTAGGCCAAGCTTTAATTTTCTCCAATAAGGCTCTTGCAATCATACGTGCTATGCCTTACTTAGAACAAGCAGCATGAAATCTAAGCCTTTCATTTATAACGCTCCATTTCATACAAGATAGTGCTCCCAAGTTAATATACATAATATAATCTCTGATAGTCTAGTTGCATATTAACTAGAGAATAGTTTTGGAGGTACATGATAACACATGGTTTCTAACGCATTTCATCCGTAACTTGACAACTCCTTATCCCCCAAAAGGATTTAGGCTTCAACTTCTCATTTGTTGCAGTGAAAAGCCACCCCATATGGGTTTCACAAGACGCACAGTTTATGATCGTCCATGCATACCTGTGAAAAGCAGCAATTAAGTTAATCGTGGTTATACAGCCAAGAAAAAAATAATTAAGAGAATGATCACAAGATAATGTTGCCATTCATGTAGATGTCAACAAGTTTTGCATATTGATTGATTCAGACCTAATTTGCAGGTTTACTGCCCTCTCATCTATAAAGTTCCTCCAACTACCACATACACCAACACGATTGTCATAAGAGAGTAAATGCCTGATCATCAACGTTCCTCATTTACAATAAAAAATAAGAACTTGCAATGACACAATGCAAATCATGAAAACCAGAATTGAATCACTTTGCTTTTGCCAACTATATCGACATGATATCTTTCCTGTACTGTCCTCTTCATAACAACTTGTTACTAGTCATTACAAGTTAATCACCAAAGGTATACTAGGGGATTGTGACCATCTAGATTTTAAACAAAAGTCAATTACCCCAAAAGAAGACATTATCACCCCATTAGTATTAATCCCAAGGCAAAATGAAGTAACAATCCAATATTTGATGAAAAGGTACCAACTATCCAAGTTATTTAGTGTAACACCATTAGCTTCATACTAGCCTTTGAGAGAGAGTTTAAGACCATACCCAGGAAACCAGCTGAACTCTTTAGCCGGTCGGCTTCTGAGCGCTAAGCCATTTGCTTTATAAAAAGTCATTACCTCATGCACAAAGCCATCTGGGTTAACAAAAGCACCCAGAGGACCATCACTGGACATCACCAACATATCTCTGCGCCTAGCAAGTAAATTCTGAAAAGAAAAAAAGACAATCAAATAGAAGTTGGTAAATAATAGCTCATAGAACTGCATATTTCTGCAGTAGCAACAGGAGAAAGCATGAAATCATATGGCATGGGTATTAACACACACACACACACACACACACACGTGAGATGAGTAGAGAGAGAGCAGTACCTGACAGATCTTACATCGAATACGATCAAGTCTTTCAAGTAATTCAATTTCCCGACGCAGTCTATATGAAATACCATCAATTTCCAGAAGCTCCTGCCTTGTAGGTTCAGAGATGGGAATTTTACTTGCAATATAGAAAGACAAAAGATCAGGCTTCTTCACAAAACCATCCATGCTCGGAATCCCAACTATATGTTTCCACATATCTGCAAAATAGCAATATCAAAAACATTTAATATTTATGAGATTTGAAAAGAATACCATGCCAAAAGGAAACAACAACATAACAAGCCAATTAGCAAATAGGAAGAAAATTTTACTAAATAATGACTGAGTGTTTGTATATATAAAGTATATTCCTTTATTCCTTTTGCAAATGTATCACAGAACAAAATGTTCTCATTTCAAACTCACAAAGCATGATAGAGAAAGGGAACACCAATCGTACCAAGAAATGACCAAAATGAGTTGTCTTAAATTAAATTCTGAAAACCTGCCATGCAGCAGGAACCACATATTAAGTTCTTCCAGAAACATTCTTTCCAAGATTCAAACCTAAACTACACACCAGGCAAGGACAAACAATATTCTCATAATTCACAAACTTAGCAAAGTCTCCAAAATAAACAAAGTGAATGAGGTGCTGGCAAAAGAACATAGGGTAACAACTAATATCAAAGTTGAAATACCTGCTGCCTTTTGAGCAAGACAATATGAGTCATACATACGATATACCCAATAGGGCCAGAATGCTCTTGAAACTGTACATGAAAGATGAGACCTTGGTCTTGCCACTTTGTGAGCTATGGATCCCAAGCCAGCATTTCTAACTAGTTTCTTATGTTTAGAAGGTGATGAACCCATGAAGCTGGAGTCATTTCTGCACGGACTTCCTGATTGGATGTCTGACTCAGACAATTTATTGTTATCATCACTGTTTGTTGATTCATCCGTCCTATCAGACTCATAACAGGCACCAATTGCAGATTGATGAATTCTCCTTTCTGTTTGAGAAAGTTCATTCTCAAAGCTTTCCTCTGAATTCGCTTCTGAATTATTTTCCTCATTCCCATCTTTACGTGATGAAGCATTTAAAGATATCATCTGTTGACTTTGCAGATTACTAAATGGTACCAATTTTGCATATGCATCTCGAGGGGTCCTTAATGGCACATCTTCTTCAATAATTTGAATCTCTCCACAAGGCTTAAAAAATTGAGAATTTACAGCAAATCAGCATTCTATCATACATGTACTAACAAGAAAGATATTTGTGAATATTTTCAAAAAAAACAAGATTATTCTTACTGCTCCTTCCGCATCAATCCAATGGCGTCTCAGACGAAACCGCTGTTGGCCACGAGTAACCACATTAATCGTACCATCCTCTAGCGAACGAAATTGCCGAATCTGCAAATGTGAGTTAATACATTTAAGTAAAATTATTATAAATCAATCATAGTCAAGCTTAACATCGCTATCAAATGGGAGTGAAACTTACAAGGTACTCACAAGGGTACATCACAACACATACACAGACATTCTCTAACCACATAATTTTCTCTGGTCCAACAAAATAGTCTCATCAAGCAGAATTCAGTTTGACAACACATATTCATTGGCAAATAGCATTTTTCCTCACCTACTTATTTACACCTATAGCTAAACATGCTTACTGCTTTTGTTCAAATCTTGAATACCCTTTTTCTTTGTGTAGTGTCTGGTGTGTGGGAAAAGGAGGTGCTTTATTTTTGGTGCTAATAAATTTTAAAAGCAACTGCCTAAGCACTCTGTAAATGAACCTCAAACAAGTAACAACTCTTATGCAATGCTATATGTTGTTAGAAATTAAATGTAACCCAAATGCAAGTTGAATGCCTATCAGCAAGCAAAAAAATATAACCAGTGGGTTTTAGCAAGTATACCTCTGCAGTTGTCCCTATTTTTGCGAGCCTTAATGGTCCATTGTTATAGTCCCTGTAAACACGGACCTGGATAAAGATTCAACCCTTGTTTCATTATCCAAGAAAACAATCAACAAGAAAGAAATCACATACACAGAAAAGGTAAAAAAGAAAAGATATGATGGGAGTTCACCTACCACACCCATGGTATAAGGAGCATCAGCCTGAGTCAAAGCTCTGTTAACTGCAGCTACAAAGTTGGGTTGAATAACTCTCAGTGGGAGTGTGGCCCCTGGGAACAGGACTACCCCTGGTAAATATTAAACAAAAGAGTTTAAATCGTTTGATCTGTTAATAAAAAAGAGGAAGAATATTAAGAGAAGTAAGAAAACATCCAAAATAATATAAAACCATGTTATTCAAAAACTGATCATCAAATACTGATTATAGAGCTCAAAAGCTATAATAAATGGATCAGACTTATGTAGGATGTCTCCGAAGCCAACCTCTCACAGTGGCACTGAATCAAAACCCGCTAAATAAGTTAAATATTTAATGTTCCTAAAATTTTTCTGATTTTATCTATCAACAACATAAGAATATGATGAACCAATACTGCTAGAACCACAATTTATGAAAACCAAAAATAAATGGAATATGTAAATACCTTCAAGATAGAACAATGGGAGGCTCAAGATGGCACCCCCTTCCCAAAAGGCAAAACTGTGGTGTGTATCATCAACCTCTGCCATATGCATTTGATAAAAGTCAATCTCAAACTATTTGGATAAAACTGACCAAAATCTTTATAATGGTAAAATAGAGAACATGATTACCGCCCAGATATGAATGTAAGGAAGTCAAATCGGTATTGAAGGTAAACTTGTCAATTGAAGGAACGCCACTACAGTATGAAAAAACAAAGTTAGACATCAATAATAAACCGTAGCAATCGAACTGAACGAAATCTCAAAAATGCTTTAATTCAAACTAAATACCGTTCAATAATTAAACGTAGCATTTGTTTTTTCACTAAAAGACTGAATGTTCAAAAATAAAATAGAAAAAACAATAAAATGAGCTTCAAAAAGAGTTCAATCTGCAATATTAATAAAATTTTCTTCCTAAACCCCTCCCTCAGTCCAACCCAAATTAAGGACACTGTGATAAAACGACGATAAATTCCAACTGCAACGGCAAACAGCGAATCATATGGTGGAAAAAGAGATGATATGGTTGGAGTGGTTACGTCGCGTCACGATCATCATCGGATGATTCGGCAAGACCTTCGACTTCTTCGATCTGTAACTCCTCGTAATCGAGCTCTAAAATCTGTTCGATCTGTCGCCTCTCTACTTCGTCTTCCATTTCCTTCTTTTGACTGCTTTGCTGTTTTTTTTCTTTTTTCTTTTTTCACTATGGTATTAGGGTTTTGTTTGGAAATGAAGGGACTTATGAACGTTTATGTTGTCCCCGCCATCGCAATCGTCCCCCGCCCCACAGCAATTTTCCCTCGGGAAATTGAAGAATTGTTCGTCCCTTCTTCGCACACTCTCCTCCCTTCTAAAATTGTTCACGCGAAATCGATTTAAATACCCATTACAGCTAGCCCGTGATAAATCTAGACATCTGTAATCGTATAAACAAACCGTTCTAGGCCGGTTCGGCCGACAAATTTTCTTATGTCATGTCGCGCCCTGCAGTTTTATTTCGTCATCCGCTCTTATTAAAAATTAAATTACCAAAAGAAAAAATAGTTTTATACTCGTGAGCATCATAGTTAAATAATATTTTTTATAAAAAGTAAAAAATAATTAAAAACAAAAAAAAAAACAGCTAAAAGATCTCACTTTTTAATCCATAGAACGAGTATTTCAATAATTGGATTTAATGGTCATTCATTTTCACAAATTAAATTTTACCTTGCGTGTTTACAAATGGATTTCATGTTTAATTCATTTATTTCTTTTTTATATATATTTTTGGACCGACTTCCAATTTAATTTTTTCTTCATTCTTTATAAAAAATCAAATCCATTGTTTCTCCTCGTGGACTTAATTATTAAAAGAATCTTTAAGATTGTGCCAAAGTTGTATTGATCTACTTAGATGTTGAAAAATGCATACTCTTATTTTGGTGAAAAAAAAAAAAGTGACCATGTCAAGAGGTGAATGAAATAAAACTCATCTATAACAAAGTCAACATATAAATCCATTCATTTTTTATACAAATAAAAATAAATTAAAAAAAATGAATTATGAGGTGTCTATAGAAGATTTTGTTTAACTTAAAAGTTGGGTTCTTAAAATTTGATTTACAAGTATAGTAAGTTAATTGTGCAAGCTATTACTACTCTTAGGGTCATCTTTACTCTAATTCCGACCTAATTCAAGTCATTTATCAACTTCTTCAAAGGTAGTAGGATGTTAATATGCGGCACATTTTCAGAGAGGATAATAAAATAGCTAATTGTATGGTTAATAAAGGTTTATCATGTTCCTTCAATAGATACTAGACAACTATTATTGAACAATATATTAAGATTTTGTTTTTCTTGTCTAATTAAAATTTAATGAATTTTTTCTTCCTAAAAAAGATTTCAAATAATAAATTGGTAATGCAACAAAACAACCTTGAGTTTTCGCCTTGTCCCGTTCAAGCAACAATAACTTAATATATTGATATTACATGAACAAAACTAGTAATCAATGTGATATCAAATAATAAAAATCAAGATCGATAAACAACTCTTTAAAATATTCTAATATTATAAGTAACAAGAGCTTATGTTAATATATTTGAAATATTGAGTTTTGATTTTAAAATACATAATACATTATATAATTTTCATCTTAATAATTTAGTACCATATAAGTTACACACGAAAAGTTAAGGTGTCGAGATATTGCATTGATCTCTTTTATACATCATATGAAACTCATAAGCAACTGTACCATATAGTATTTTGTTTCCATTAGCAAGTTCTAAGTTATGCATGAACACAGACGTTATTAATTAGCTTTAAAATAATACTAATAACAATACTGATTATGATGTTTATTATTTACAAATATCATGTTCCAATGTTGATAATGATTAAAATGATCTTATTATTTATATGTCATGATAAATAATACGGGCACACGCAGGCAAGGAAGAACGGAGCTATCATCCTAGCCGCTAACTTAAAGGGTGCACCGAGGCTAAACGAATATAAACCTATATAGGCTAAAAGAAACAGAACGAGGCGCGAGTACGCGGCAGACCAAGCTCCTTGCATTGCCTTACTCGTTTTTGCTGGATAAATCTTCCCAAACACAAATTTGAAAAACCCCAGAAAACGAAGGGAGTGGAAAAAATGGGGCGCGCAGTTCTCTCGCAATTTCTCATGCTTTCCAATTCCGCTCCTCGCCTCTCATCTTCACTGTACTCTCTCCTCCTCGCGTTATCTTTAAATCGATGAAATTGAAATTTTCATCCATTTACATTTTGGTTTGGCTTTTGTACTAAAGCAGGTCCTGTGGCGGACTTCGAAGTAAATACTTGAAAAGACCTGGATTAGTCCGTCATAATCGTGCTATAAATGGTGACAATGGCGCTGGTTTCCGTTGCTGCTGCAGTGTCTCGCTTTCGCAGCCGGCCACTCCGGAGACTTCTTCGAGCTCGGTCAAGTAATCTCCATTCCATAGTTTTATTTGTTATCTTATTTCCAATGGAGTTAATGGAAAGAATTTTTTAGAGTTGAATAGTATTTTATTACTTGACAAGGCAATGGTAATATATAAGCTTGTTTTTAACTGTTAAATTGAATTGTTGAAAACTGACAAGCCAGAATGTGTTTGGTAATCTAGAATAACTTTGCTTACGGCCCGTTTGGAACCAAATTAAATTTTAATTCATTTCATTTGAGGACGAATTTTATGGTAAAATTTGCTCACAATTGATTTTTTTTCATTTTTAAAAAAATCAACTGTTTGTTGGATTCCAAACTAAGCAAATTATAGATTTAAAATAACTTTAAGTTTTTATTTCTTTAATTTCTAGCATTTTACTAGAACTGCGGTTTACCGAATGTATGTTGAATTACTTACAGGCAGAGAATAGTGTCGGGAGTCCAGCCAACAGGAGCTATCCACCTTGGGAATTATCTTGGTGCCATAAAGAATTGGATTGCCCTTCAGGTTCTCCTGATTTTCTCCACTATATTTCAAGGTCAAACGTGCTAAGTGCTATGGATAATATGGTTTTATGGCTTCAGCAATGTAGCTACTTCCGATGGAGTGTATGGAATATATTCTAGTTTCTTTTTTGATCAACTTTAGTCGCTTTTGAAGTTACTGTCAATCACTGATGTTTTCTCCTTGACTAGTGCAATTTTTCTAGATTTCCATTGTGAAATTGATGTGTGATCTTTTTATCTTTCTTGGCTAGCTTATTCTGTATGTATTTGTTATTCTTGTGAGCGATTTTGAGAATCTCCTACGATTAGGTTTTGTGGCAGGCTCTGGATGTCAAATCAATTTTGGATTCATGAACTAGACAATTGAATGCCTTCAATATCCTGGATTTCAATGAGAACAGAATAAAATGAACTAGTTTAAGCTAGTGGCTGTCTTTGTTATTTTAGCTATAAACGGACACTTAATTGTTATGTTTAACTTTTTGCGTGATTAAGTGTTTCTTGACGTTGGTTCTGTTTTTGCAGAACTCGTATGACACTCTCTTTTTCATTGTGGACCTCCATGCGGTATGCTAGAAATAATATCTATAGTTATCTGTTAAAAGTTCCTCATTGATATTGCTGTCTCACAATCAATCTTTTACATTGAGCTGCTTTTTGAAAGCAATATTTCTCTTGATTCTGTATGCCTATTTTGCTATTTTTAATTGCTTCATTTTTCTCCACATGCAGATTACATTACCATATGATACACGACAATTATCTAAGGCAACAAGGAATACAGCAGCTATTTATTTGGCATGTGGTGTAGACACCTCAAAGGTGTGCTACAACTTTTGGTCCTTTATGATACATTTTATGTGTCTATCTCACTATATGTTTGAATCTTTAATGGTAAGAAATAATCCTCATTTGGACATGCAGGCTTCTGTTTTTGTGCAGTCACATGTCCGTGCCCATGTAGAATTGATGTGGCTACTGAGTTCTGCCACACCAATTGGTTGGCTAAACAGAATGATTCAGTTTAAAGAGAAATCTCGCAAGGCGGTGCGTTTTTAGCTGTATGACAGCTCCATCTCCAATACTTATTATCATGATATAGCTCTCACTTTCATTGGAGTTCTGTACCATAAGCTCTTACCTATAAAGTTTTTATTCCTGTGCATTTGGAGTTGGTCAAAGTGGGAGTGTTTTGGTTTTAGTTCTTTTATACAAATATTAGGAGAAGAATTCAGCTGGCATCTGATAAACCTTTTTAGTCTAGAAAATCATCATTGAGCATCACCCCATATGCTTAGGTGCTGTCAATGTGTAGGCACCAATTCTCAATCATGCAGAAAAAGTTTAGTAAAAGAAAAAATCATGCTATTGGATATCAACTCCTGCAAAAGTCCTTCACTCCATACCTTTTAGACCTTTGGTGGTATCACAATATTATCCAAAAAAAGAAACATAGTATGGCTTGTAACATTCATGGAATATGGACTAATTTTATTATTATTATCACGGTAACAGAGGATTGTTAGTACTTTGTAGTAGAGTCATTATTTCATTTCAATCTTGTGTCTCTTATCAAATGTATGTTTTTTGTGTGTATAAATCAATTGGCTTCCTCTGTTACGGTTTTGCAGGGAGATGAAAATGTTGGGGTTGCTCTATTGACCTATCCTGTTCTGATGGCTTCTGATATTCTTTTATATCAGGTGATTTTGGAAACATGCATATTATCCCTTATTGGGGCATGCTAATAACCTTGATAGTTTGAGTATTTTATCTGCAAAACGTTGACAATAGTTTGATAAATTGCCCTGAATGTGCATGACTCTTACGCAATTGCTGCATGCTTCTGCAGTCTGACTTTGTCCCAGTTGGTGAAGATCAGAAGCAGCATTTGGAGTTGTCACGTGAGTTGGCTGAGCGTGTTAACTATTTATATGGAGGAAGGAAGTGGAAAAAGCTGGGAGGGTGAGAAGAAACTGTATATTTTTGAAATATTCATTTAAAGAGTAGATTCATCACTATGTCTGTGCCTCTTTTTCAGTTGCTCTATATTGTCATCACTAAAGCTTTTATTCTTCTAATTTTTTAAATTTAATTTTGGTCACAGGCGTGGTGGTGCTATTTTTAAGGTGGCCTTTCTATACCGATACTTGGTTTAGCCCTAGCTTATAAGCTTATGAATGATGACAAATTATGAAATGTTCTTATCTAAGTTTATTCCCTTACGTAGGTTCCTGAGCCCCTAATACCACCAGCTGGATCACGAGTTATGTCCCTCAGTGATGGTCTTTCAAAGGTTTTCAGCAATCTATGTTTTGATTTGTGAAACTTGCATGTGTTAGATGAATATAAGAGTTCCTGACTTACCCACCTCCTATATAATGCAATTCCTCTTTGATGAATTGCTTGAGGTGATCATATTGGTAACTCTTAAGACTTTAAGGATTGAGTACATTCTTTTACATATATTTCTATGCTGCTATTGTTTTCAGTAACTTAGTAACATCTCAAAGTAATGGTTAAGTTTAAACTCTCATAGCGGTTCAGGACGGATAGACCAAATGGTCTAAGATGGCTTAGGTAGTATCCCTACATTTAGTTTTTGTGATAACTTATTCAATTAGCATCAGGCATGTCTTTCCTACCTTCTTTTTCTTTTCCATTGCTTAGGTCTTAAGAAAGCTTTCTGCAGACTCTAACCTAGTTACTTGTTTATATAAATAATCATCTTGCTTTGTGAATTATCTTTGACAAAGCTTTGCAGTCAGTAACTGGGGATATTTAATCCTTATTCTTAAACATATTATTATTATCCTAAATATAATAAAAATTCCATTCCCTTTTACAAAGTTGAAGATAAGAAAAAATGTGAATCACCTTTCAACTTTTATTCATCTTGTAGATCTGGCTCTATGACCAGCAAAGAGGAAATAAAGGATAGCTGATGAAATTTTTATAACCTATTTGTTTGTTTTCTGAAATTATTTTTTTCTGAAACTGACTGACGTATTTCTGGGCTCAATCTTACAGATGTCCAAGTCTGCACCTTCTGATCAGTCTCGAATCAATCTTCTTGACCCTAAAGATGTGAGTGGCTTAATACATTTCTTCCTTCCCTCACCCTGCAGTGTGTGTAAAATTTGAAAGGTATTATAATTCATATGCATACTACCGTTGAATTTAGTAATTATGTGAAAAAATCTGCATGGTAATCATTGATGTCATGGGTCTTTATCCTGGATTGGGCTTCAAAGCTAATTTTGAGTTGCAGTATACTGGGGGTAAAAGAAAGGGTTCTTGTGGACCATCTTACAAAGTTTTTGCCATGTAAGTTTATCTAATAAAGTTAATCCTAGCTTTTGTAATTAAGGAATATATACTTGTATGACTTCATGCACTCATTTTCAATCCCATGTAAAAGTTTGTGGAGCATAATTTGTTTTAAAGTTCTGTTTTTTACCCATATCTTCGGTTTGATCTGAAGTAATCTCCTTATTTTGGTGGTAGGTGATAGCAAACAAGATAAAGCGTTGCAAGACTGACTCTTTCCCAGGGTTAATTCCTAGTCTATCCAGATAATATGAAGTTTTCCTTCTATTTTTATTTTTATTTTCTTTTTTAGATAATTTTTTTTATATGAACAAGTGAATCTAATCTGAAGTCTTACAAGCCCATTTTGTGTTGTTTGTGTCTCTTCTGGCAATTCTTATAGCCTGGAATTTGACAACCCTGAACGTCCTGAGTGCAACAATCTTCTTTCAATATATCAGATAATTTCAAGCAAGACGAAAGAGGTTTGAAAATTAGGTGTTACTTGAGTTTGAGTACTTCATGTGTATAACTTTTGAAATTGCGTTTCTGTTCATGTCCATCCAAGATAAATCAATCCTATAGTAATTCACATCACATTAAAAGTACTCTGGATTATGAAGCTAACAATAAGCCACTGAATGGTTGATCAAGTCTTCCCGGTTATAACTTTTGCTTCAAGAAAATGTGTCAGAGGATGTTCTCTGCATACAGTATTCTGAAATTAATATACACAGCTACACACACAGGAGTAGGTGTGAAATGTTTGAAGAACTAGATAATCTTTCTCTTCTTTTGAGTATTAGTACATTTTGTGCAGTATTCAACTTTGCATTTGAAATTCTTATTGATATTAAAATTGCTGCTGTGATATAAGAAATTGTGGAATCATCAATCAGTCTAGATAGATTAGGAGAGATTCAACACCTAAGAATTGTCTTATGTTTCCTTCTTATTTCAGGAAGTTGCACAAGAATGCCAAGATATGAACTGGGGCTCATTTAAAACCCTCCTAACAGATGCATTGGTTGATCATCTGCATCCTATCCAGGTTCTTAGCACCATACACAGGGTGTTTTTTTTTTTTTTTTATATTATATAAAAAAACTGGGTTATGGTGCATGATAGGAACATGTACATGCTATGCTGTTTTACATATAATTTGTCTTTGTTTCACTTGTGCATGTTATTTTCCCAATGGACTTTAGGTGTTTATTTTTGTGTTAATACTTAATTCTAGAAATATATGCGAACTTAAGATTTATCATATTTAATGCTGGCTTGCAAATAATTCTAACCATAACAGTTCATATATTCGTGGGGAGGAAATATACATTTATGGATGTTTTCTGTTGACTAATAAGTTTTGCTTCTAAATCACGGTAATTTACTAGTAAAATCTTTTGCTGATGTACTTGAAATCTAGTGAGTCCTGGCTATATCTTATTCCAGCTGTTTGGTCTACCTAGAAATCAACCATTTGTGCAAAATGATTATTGTTATGAAGCTGCCTACAGGAGCCTAACAAACAATAATTCTAGTCAGGTCCATGTTGCTGCTTCAGTGTTGAAACCCCATTGGTGCCCAGATGGTATTAATGTTCGATTGGATTCCATCTTTGACGGTAGACAGCTTTTGTTTCTTTTCATGAATACTTTGTATGTACATGTAGGTTTCTTTTTGCTTGATGTGCATACAGTTGTTGTTTTCGGCCAAAGTTGTGGCCATATTTGGTCCAATCATTTTGTTGATTGCATTGGTTTTACTCTTTTGAAAGCTATTGAGTTTTCTTCCACTGATGATGTTCGATTATAATTGATTGGGGTGTCCCATCATCAGTCAGATTTTCTGCTTTTGCAGGTTCGGTATGAGGACATTATTTCTGATCCAGCGTATTTGGATGGAGTCTTGGCAGAAGGGGCTGAGAAAGCTGCAGCTATAGCTGATGCTACTCTCAATAATGTCTACCAGGCAATGGGATTCTTGTGTAGATGAGTGAAATGATTTGTATACAAACCATAATATGACTTTTAGATTATTCACCATCACCCCCAGAGTTTTTTGGAGTATATTCCCATTAAAATGTTCCGAATAAGTGAAAAGTTTTTTATTTGAAGGTCCACGAATTCTTTGATGGAGTTGCCTCTACCTCTCCTTTGCAGACAGGTGCCATTTATATTCCTTAATGTTCATTAAAGTTGGTGATTTATTGCCTTTTTCCCTAGACAATTTTTGCTGTATAAAATACACTGATTGCCTGATAGAAACTTGTTTCACTTTCATGTTATTGAGTGGGTAAAAAATTTACTTTACTTGCAAATCTTCTTTAAACAGTCATATTTATTCACTGAAGGCTCATGTGCAGTGGTTTATTGACTGGTTAAGTTCTTATTTATTTAATTGTTTAGTGCAACACAAGTGTGCTGTTGTCATCAAAACGAGTTACAGTTCAGTGATTGGTGTGATGTTTATAATGATTTTTCTGGAAGGACTTACAATACTGATAAGGTATTGATTGTGTGCTTTAGTTAGATAACCTAGAAAATATCCTCTAAAGTGTCCCAAGTCTTTCTAAGGATATTGCCTTAAATAATCTGTATAGAGAAAACAGATAAAGATTCATCTAGCTTACCTCAACTAGTTTGAGATTAAGGCTTAGTTGAGGTAAGTTTGGAAACATCAGAATTTGGATTTTTGAGAATTATTTCTGGGAAGCTTCATCTTTATTAGAAGCAAGCCTGCCATTACGTGTAGTGTCTATCATGTCGATAGTAAGATTCTTATCAGCATAGGAGATAGTGATAGAAGAGCGAATATCGATCCTTCCAGTGCAATTAAAATCAGCAATTCATATTCTCATCTAATTCCACCCACCCACAGCCTTTCCTTTAACAAAGGAGAAGATGAGATCAAGCATCTATAAAAGGCTATTTGAGGGAGACAGTGAGAGGTCAATGGCTCTGTAAAATCCCCTTTTACTCTCTTTCTCTCCCACTCTCTCTTCGTTGGGTGGCAAAGGAATAAAGGGAGCATCCTTCTCAACTCTTCCTTCTTTAACTTTTGGCTGTCAGTTCCACAGAGAGATGTACAGAGAAAGATACATGACAAGGACCACGGTCTGCTCATGTAAAGGTGATGTTCTTATTCCAATCATTAACAGAATTTTGGTCTCTTCTGTTTCCCTTTTTTGGTTGCCTCATGGTCCTTTCAAGCTCCTTTTGGCATTCTCATTTTCTTTTGTTACATGGCTTTGCTAATTAGAAGAACCTTCTTCTACTAAAACAAACTAAAGCCAAATGTTATTATGAAATTGTGGTTTTGGTAATGCAATTTCTTTGACATAGTTGCCTGTACTTCTATCAATTGTTGACTATATCTAATCTAGTGGCAGCCATATGCTAATTTCATTTTGTTTAAGACATTCCAATTCTAGGCTAGCCAATTAGCATGTGTCTGTACCTTTTGTAAACATGTTGCTAGTTGCATATGGTTTCTACATCGGGATCCATTGATCTTTCTAGAGCATGATCTGTTTTATTGTACATTTTGCTTGCTCCAGATTCCACTCCTATGGAATTTTATCTGCATATGGTGCCCTGATCTGAAAAGTTGAATGCAAATTTTTTCTTTCTAGTAATTGACTCGTGACAATGATTAGTTGCTTTATTCTTTGTCTTTTACAATTCTTAAATGCTTATAATTAAATAACTAACCAACTGTTCTATAATAATGATATTAGCATATTAGTTAGGAACTGCATCCTTTTATGCATGACCAGGACCTAAGGATTAGTTACCGTCTCTCGAGTTTTCAATTTATAGCAATAATGGAAGCCTTCTTGAGTAATTCCGAGGAGTTCAAGTAGTTTGCTAAGTGTATACTTAGATGCTGAGTTTCTCGACGCCTTGTGTTTGATTCAATAGTTTGAATCATCAAATATGTAATCATATTATTTGGTCTTTTCACCAGCTTCCCCTGCTGGATTATGTAATTTGACGGATTGCTTGGATGATGCTTGAAGCTTCAAACCGAGGACTCGTATGCTGAAAGAGCAACGTTTTCCTGAAACTGTAACAAATTTACTGGCTTACTGAATCTGGTATTGGTTTATCACTGGGATAGGATAAAGCTAATTTCATTCCTTCTTCCTACTTTTTAGCTTTAGTCTTTCAGTTAAAGGATGAACATGGCAGCCATCAGCCATGCGTTCTTCATGTACAAGTTTGTTGCCTGACTTGGTTTGTTCGCCGGTGGACATGTAACCCTCGGGGGAAGGTTTCCAGTGTTGGTGGACGGCTGGGGTTGAACATGGCAAGGGGAACCTCTTATAGCGATCTGCTGTTTTTGGCCAACGTTTGTTAGCCACGTCCCAAAATCCAAAAGGTGATCTCTAGCTTTATAGTAGTCCTTTTCACAAATAGCATCTCCTTCGTATTTTGCAAGTGGTCCCATGCTTGGGCGAAGGGAAGAATATATAGCTAATATACGTTTATATATAAACAAACTGTTAGCACTCTTCTTTCTTAAATCTCTTTGAAGTTTTTTTTTTTTTTTTTTCTTTCTCTTTGAAGTTTAAACCTTCGGAAAAAAGTTTAAGAAGTTCTAACCGATATGACGATTCTTTAAATATTATATATTCATATAATTGATGGGACCAAAAAATGATTTCACGTAAAAATCAATTGTCGGCAATGATATTGTTGAAATTGAAAATGGGTTTGTTTAGAGAGTGAAAATATCCATTTACTTATATTAGTCTAGCCTGTTTGCATAGTATGTCGAGCTTAAGCGCTTATGATAATTAGAATTTTTTTTATTGAAAAATGATATAATATTTAAAAAAATTTTTGAATTGAAGATTTAAATTTTTTTATTATTTTTAATTATATTTTGATATTTTTATTTTAAATTAAATGTTATGTTAGATATGTTATAATAAATGATACGTTGATATAATGTGATATAAAAAATTATTAATCATAAAAATATCATATGATATTTTTATTATTCATATCAATATCACATTATATAAAAAATGTTAAATGATATTTTAATTAATAATAGTTAATTAATTATTAATTATTAAATTTATTAAATTTAAAATAAAAATATAAAAATTTAATTGATTTAATAAAAAATAAAAATTTATTTAAATTTTTTTTGAAATGTCATATCATAAAAGTTTGTGAAGTCCTATGTAACTTATGTTATACGAAAGCTTTAAAATTAGGTTAAATTACTTTCCTTTTTTTTTTCTTTCATAAAACTTTTGTTTGTGATAAAAATGAAAAACGTCAAATCTTTTATTCAATTCTTATAAGAAAGAATTCATCAAAACTACTTGGTACATTAGTAAATTCCTATATTTGTGTGGAATCCTTATGTCATTAAATTTTTTATTTTAGCCAAAACGTCAAAATCTAAATGGATATATCAATACGATAATTGGTTGACACGTAAGTCTCTTGAGACTTTTGCCTTGATTCCCTTTTTGTTTTGTATGTTTTTGACCAGTGACTCTCTCTCTTACCGAAGGGTATAGCCATATACCATAAATAGGAAGGCATGCCCTTGAGCACAACTCCACATAGAATCACATTCAAATCTTTTTATCTGTAGAGCTATCTTCGTCGACGTCAGGTTTTACTAATATTTCTATCCAGGCAGGGATGGGCAGGAATAGCTTGCAACACCAAGTTGCCTGCATGAGAAGGTCCCTATTTGATCAGGTCGTCTCTCGATTTTCAATATTCGTACATTCTCAATTTCATTTTCCTTTTTATTTATTACCAAAACGTCGTTGCTTCTCTTCGTTTTAGCCTTGAATAAGTCAACATTGAAAAAGATGATAAATTTTCTGGTTTTTTTTTTTCAATTAATATTTTATGAATTTTTTTAATTGACATAAACTTTGAATTGGAAAAAAAAACCATGTACTGAAATATACCTAAAAACACGTTTCTTTGTATTTTAGTCTTTTTTCCTTTATTTGTATCTTCAGTTTCCTTAAAAAGCCAATATGCTATTGGACTTCACATGACGCCCACTCCAAGCATTTTCCAGAATATATAATCCTATGTTCGACAAAAAAGTAAAAAGAAAATAAGTCAACGACAAAAACAAGAAGGGTGCGGCGTCGTTTCGAAACCTCAATCTATTTCGCATTTCTTTACGTGCCTCCAGGCACGGGGCCAAAGGAAAAAGAGCATCATGCTTTAACTGATTCTTCTTTGCTCTTTTTCTTTTTATATAATTTTTAAACAGACAAGCTAGTATTCCACTTATAAATAAAAGATAAAACATTTTGTTCTTCACTAATTGAACCCCTTCATATGACTCATCCAACACAATCCGTAAATCATTTTCAAGTAAATTTTTCTACTTTTCTTTTCTATCCTTAATTTATCAACAAATCAAGTAAAATGTGCATATTGAAGCATTGTTATAGGGATTCCTTGACGAGCAATTCATCCAGCTGGAGGAGTTACAAGATGATGCCAGCCCTAATTTTGTACAAGAAATTGTTACACTATTTTACACTGATTCAGCAAGATTGATTCAGAACATCGAACAGGCACTGTAAGGCCAACATTCTCGTGACAATCATCAATATTAGTTGAGAATTTGAGGTTACTGAGATACACTGCAAATTAAAGTTTCCTCTAATTACTATAGACTTGTATAAATCCATGCAGGAACAATGGGCCTATTGACTTTAGTAAACTGGATGATTACATGCATCAATTCAAGGGTAGCAGCTCCAGGTAAACTCTTAAATACCCAAATTAAAAGACAAAAAGTTAAATCGAATTTATACATATTAGTAGAAATATAATTGGTTTTCTAAGTTACTTGCTAATGGTTGAAGCATTGGAGCTAAAAAGGTGACCGATGAATGCAAAGTGTTCAGAGAATACTGCAGTGCAGAAAATGCTCAAGGGTATTTTCTTGTCTACTTCCTTTTCCTTTTCCTTTCTTCAATTCCATACATAGAGATGCTTAACTCATGAACTGCTCCCGGTGGCCGGCATTAAATAAGCAAGCCCTTTCTGAAGTGAATTCAATACCTTGCTTTTGTAGATGCATTAGGACTTTTCAGCAAGTCAAGCAAGAGTATGCAATCTTGAGGAGGAAGCTCGAAGTTTACTTCCAGGTCTTCCCATTTTTACCTATTTCTCTTATTTGTGCTGTCACCGGCATGGTTTTAGCTTCTAATTACTTCGTCTGGGTTTTATGCAGATGGTGAGACAGGCTGATGTTGCTCACACACCATGAGGTGCCTGGCCTGTCAGGTGCTGATATAAATGGAGATATATAAACTGATATAGCCTTCACTAAAATTAGTTCCATTACCATGGAAACAAGGATCCTTTGTCGATGATGCATGAGTAACTATGTCCTGAATATCTAAATATCATCAATAATATGCCACTTTATATTTCCCACGGCTTTTTGATCAAGTTGTTTCCCTGTGCCCGAACTAATATTTCCTTTGGTTTGGTGGGGGTATATACATTGAGTGCATCGCAAAACTTAATGGAAAGTTGACGGTCTTGTTAGTGGCCAGATCTCAAGCTCCAAACTTAGGGTCTCCTGGGCGAGAGGTCATGGTCATCCCCGCACTTCGAAGTTGAGAGGAAATGAAGGGTTCAGGTATGGGACTATGGGGTGGTGGTGGTTTGTCAAATTCAACTATTCAACTTCTCTCCATGCTTTCAAGATTTGAATTTTGAAAAGTCTTGGGCTTTTGTTGTTTGTTGGATAGACAGCCCCAGATTTCCCATTTGAACCCACTCACATGATTCTCGTATTACTGTATTTCTGGGCCCAAATTTGCATAGTGTCTAGAGAGAGAGGGAAAAGGACTAAAACAGAATTAGAGCAATTATATCCAATCAACGTTTAGAAAAGGTTTGTACCAAAAAAGAACCCCGCACACAGTAGTTGTCTTGTATCCTGCTAGGTGAATACCTAGGGCGTTGAGAAGACCAAGCCATCATTTACCAGTAAACGAATTACATAATTTTCTTTAAAATCATCATCACATCTCTTTTACTTCAGGTTTTTATGTAAATATATGAACAGAATAGAATTTTCTTCGTAAAAATCGTAGTACAATCGATTTTACAGGTGCAAAAATAAAGCACACTGATATAGTAGTTAATGAAACAAGGATGAGAGGGAGAATTGGAAAGAGAGAGAGAGATTGGTTGGCTGGTTAGCAGGCAAACTTGTAATGATTATACCGATCAAGAAGTAAAGAGAATTAGAAAAAGGGAGGAATAAAGCGAAAAAGGTCCAAAAGGGCTCCTCTAAAGTGAAGCTGGGAATTATCAAGGCAGGCAGTGATGGATCATATCTTAATAAGTGGGATGTTGGGGCTCCACCATTACAGATGGTGAGCGCAAAAGGGTTGTTCTGCTAATAATGATGACCAAGACTTTAGTTTCGTTTTTTTCTTTTCCCCCAATATTCATTGAACATTTCCAGTGCCTACTTTGTGAAAAAAGAAGGAAAAATATATACAAGCCTGAAAGTAACTTGATTGTCCGAAATGCTGAACCCATCAAGCAAAGGTAGGCTTCTCCACCCATCCAAGAAACGCGGATTGCAGAAAGGCATGCCTCCAAGAGTGTTTTTTAGGGTCAACAATTTAATAATGACTGCTAAGAAGCCATTTGTAAAATGTAATTATTACTTCGAGTTCTCTTTTAAATCAGGACCTAATCAGGATTGTAGTTCTCAGTTCAACAACGTTCTGGACATATGGGATGAGTTGACTGGGTTTACTAACTAGTGGACTAATTGTAGTGAAAGGTTGACTAAAGGTATGGATACGGCACATGGTTTTTTCTTCCTTCTTTGGATGAATCCTATGTCGTGGAAAGCATTTGATTATCACACACACTTTTCTCTTGCTCGGTTGCTATTCCCAATAATTATGGAGTAGCCGGCTAGACAAACACCTGTCCAAGATTCATAAATCATACTACATGGTATAAGTAGGAGACAGGGTTATTGCGTCTTTTATACCCATAAAAGAGAAGTATATATATATACCCAAAAAGAAAAAAAGAGAGAAAAACTTATAGGTGTAAAGCAATATTGTGTGTCAGCAATCAGCTTAATACTACAGTAGAGGGGAAAATGTTAGTGGGTATTTTGTTTAATTTTGTATGTATTTAATCAAAATGTAAAATGTAGGCCTCAGGTTTGCATTATCAGAGAAAATGAACAACAATGCTGTCTTTATCATGTGCCATGTCCATGTGCCTAAGCTTAGGATAAGCATCATACGAGTCTAGACTAGCATTGCTTCTTGACAAAAGAAGAACACAACAATGTTGTCTTGTCTAGGTTATGCATCAAAGTATATGACCACAAATTCCATTATTTCCAAGCTGTTGCCTGCCTCAATGCCTTATTTTCCATTTCTACTGTGGTTGAAAGAAAAAAAAAAACCTCTCTGCAGTTTCTTTCTGTCTGTCTATACTATACTCAGTCTCAAGAGGAAACTAGAAGAGAATAACTGAAAGCAGTCAAAGAGCCGCCTAACTATATCTTTCCCACGAGCTTGCCATATATCACCAAGTTTTCTTCTCGGATTGGCGTGGTTGCTGGATGTGTCTGGTTGTCCTTTTCCTTAGAAAGCAGCAAAACTCATTGATAGGCTGGAAATAGATAGATTTTGTAGACTGTTGGTTTGTAGATTGTTTCAGCCTTAGGTAGACATAAGTAGGCATAGCTAAAAATATCCCGTGAGCTTCTGTTTTGCCTGATCCTAGCCTGCAGTTCTCTTATCTACATGAATCATTTTGTTTCCTGATTGAAGTTCTGTTACCAGAAAGGATTCAGTAGTTTTCTCTGCCCTTAGCCTCCACTCAACTAAACTTATTTTCTAAGAATTTTTTTTTGAAGATTTATTTTCTAAGAATTAAAATATAGTATCTTTTTCCAACCAGCTAGGATCTCTTTCATTTTCCCTTCTTATAGTGGCTAAGTAAGATGGAGGAATATCCTCGATTGCTGAACCTAAATCCTATGAACAAGGAATGGCTTGTAAACCATAAAGTATCAGAGGACAGAAAGTTGGAGTTGAGGCTTGGTCCTCCAGGAGAATTCCTTGGCTGCAACAACAGTTCAACTCATGGAACAAAGAGAGCTTTCCAACACACAGCTGAAACAAGAATAGCAGAGAAAGACCGGTGGAGAGATGGTAGTGAAAACCAATGCCAAAAGCTTTCGTGTTTTGCAAAAACAGGCGATGCGGTAAATTGTACTCCATCTCCATGGTCATCTGGCTCTATACCATATTCTGCCTTTCAGAGAGACTCCCAGATGGAGTCACAACATTCAAAGGCTTCATTTTTCCAAAACTTACCAATCTCCAAGAACCTTGCTGGCATGGCTGAGGACTTCTCACAGCCATGTAGCTCTAGGGGGGCAGAGGTGCAGTTTCCACATAGGAAGGCATGTTCTAGTCTTGCTACTGCTGATGCAGATACCGCCACAAACAATACCTCCAATAAAAGGTTGTTATGCTTTAACTTTTAATACTTTGCTTGTATTAGGAAAAAGAATTTACTAAAGGCCATTTTACATGTTGGTTCTTAACAAAAAGCTAGAGAAAGATATTATTCTGATCTTTAATTTAGGATAAAAGAAAACTGTATTCTCTTAGTGAAAATGAAAGTCTATTAAAATGTCAGCAACTTTAGGCAAAATGGCACCAACTCTTTGTCCTAG
The DNA here is from genome assembly GCF_053813885.1 of Theobroma cacao. Classification (NCBI taxonomy): domain Eukaryota; kingdom Viridiplantae; phylum Streptophyta; class Magnoliopsida; order Malvales; family Malvaceae; genus Theobroma; species Theobroma cacao. Next base: position 2,447,871 of record NC_142647.1, read on the forward strand.
GCGATGAGTATGGTTTGATTCTAGCATGTGTGGGGTGGGAAAGGTGTTTCTGTGGTTTGTATTGAGTAGTAATAAATGCTGTGAAAAAGGTCTTTTATAAAGTTGTATTGGTTAGCCCCTGGCTGATGCCACTGAAAGCTAGATCATTTTTCTTATCTGCTCCTCTTACTGTCTCAAAATGAGCAGAATAGCATATTCCCCAGTTGTTGGGTGGCCTCCAATTCGGTCATTCAGGAAAAATCTTGCAAGCAGCAGCTCGTCCAAGCCAGCTTCTGAATCACCAAATGAAAAGGACACTGGAGGAAAACCAGAAAATTCCAAAAATCAGTTGTTCGTGAAGATCAACATGGAAGGAATTCCTATCGGAAGGAAAGTGAATCTTAGTGCCTATAACAGCTACGAGGAACTCTCACTTGCTATAGATGAGCTCTTCAGTGGTCTGCTTGCAGGTTGCCTTCAAACCTGATCGTAGAAAACGTTCCACAGATGATACTTAAAACATTTTCGTAACGTCTTCCTGTATGTTAGCAAACATTGACTGGTTTTTTACAATTACATCCAGCTCAAAGAGATTCATCTGCCACTCAAAATGAGCACAAGATTGAGGAATTAGCAAAAGCAGATGCAGGTTCATTAGCTGGAAGTGGGGAATACACTCTAATTTATGAAGATGATGAAGGAGACAGAATGCTTGTTGGGGATGTCCCATGGCAGTAAGCATTTTTCTCTTTATTAGTCTTTAGTTTATCAGATCAGCTTACACGTTAGATTCTTACTAATGAAACCTTCAACTATGATTCAACTGCAAAATTCAGTAAAAAAACATTTGTTTCTTCAGGATGAAAACTTGGTGGCATACAATCTGTAATTCATTAAGTGTAATGACTGATATTCTATCATGATTCTTGAAGCTAGTACCTTTACATAAACTTGCTATACTCATTGAATCAAAGAATGAATTCTTGATATCCTTTTATGACAATTGATCTTTTTATGTCCCCAATCATTTTGATCCTGGAGTTCATCTACTTGGCAGCATGTTTGTTTCTACTGCAAAGAGGCTGCATGTATTGAAGAGTTCTGAACTTTCAACTCTACGAAGTAAGTTACTAGAACTGAAAATTGTCTATTTCTGTTAGCCGACTTTCTAAGATAGCTTAAAAGTTTGGGGAATTTGGCTGCTTTTCAGTTGGTAGCAATGATCAAGAAAAGACACCACTTGCTCCTGCTGTGCAAATTTGAAGATGACTTTTGAGTGGGGAATTTTCTTTATCTTCGAGTGGAGAAGTTATGGTGGCACCAACTTCAAATTTGGGTTCAAAACTTCAAAATCTATCATTTGCAATCCTTTCATAAAAGTTGACATCATTTCTAATTTTCTATGGTTCTTCTGAGTTCTGAGCTTTGATGTTCATAAATAAGTTTGTAAATATATGATGGACTACCTGAGATGAACTACTTGTATTTTCAATTATACGTTTTTTTTTTTTTTGTCCTTTTAGAAGTCAACTAGGTATTTGGAAATGGAAACTTGATGGGACCTGATCTCTTCAAGTGCTTGTAATTGACTTGGATTTTGGTCTACTGATATGTATAATGTTTTTTTCTTTTCTGAAATGAAAAGACTTTCACTGTTACCTGATGATTGAAAAAAGAATTAATTTCAACTAGCCAAAGTCCAACCTTAAGAACTTACTAAAAAATTATAGCACTAACCACTGAATGAATGAAAATAAAAAGTTAAATTTGATTAAAACCCAAAAAATTCAATAACAAATAAATAGTAATAAATTAGCCATCAAGTACTTTTTGTAAAATGTTATGAATTTCAATTAATATGTTATATCATCATTCAATATAATATTACGTGTCATGTCAATATCATATGATATAAAATAATAATTAATAATGATTAGTCAATCATTAATTATAAAAATATATTTGACTCAAAATGAAAGTATAAAAATTTGATTAAATATAATAAAAAAATTCATTTAAAATTTTTTGAAATGTTTTTAAATTTTTTAAAATATTATACTAAAATTGTGTTTAGATATATAATTTTATCTTAAAAAATTAAAAAAAAAATAAGAGAGGAGTGCAAGTAGCCTCTAAAGAGGAGAGACCAAAGAAGCCTAAAACCAATGGCCTTCAGTTCCACTACGTGAAGCCATGCGGCCCATTTATAAAACAAACACAGAGAGGAGAACCCAATTCCAAAAGGGCAAATTCCCATTCCAAGGTTCTAGGGCTTACTGATATTTTATTTTCCCGTTTGCTGTTTAATAAATAATCAAAATTTTTATGACAAAATCCCTCCCCATCCAGTCAAGGCCTCAGGGTTTCTTGCAGATCGGCACCAAGGTAAAAATCCATACTTTCATTGATCAGAAACAACAAGGTTATTGTTTTTCTTTGTCCTTTCCGTTTTTTCCCAAATATGTTATCGATTTTGTCGAGACTGATCGTTCACCATCTGAAGGTGATATGTTTTCTAGTGTTTTTCTCTGTTCGTGTATTTGTCCCTTGGGTTTTAGCTTGGATCGCTTGTTATGATCGTTTTCTTTGAAAAAAATCAGTTTTTTTTTTTTTACGTAACTTGAAATTAGCTGGTGAGCTTAGAAAAGAAAAGAAGAGTGTCCCAAAAACATATACTATGTAAATCTGTGTCCTTGAAAGTTTTGCATTTATTAGTTTTTATGTCTTCCTTTATTGATTTTGTTTGGTTTTATAGGTCATTGAATTTGGTAAATAACGTTAGGTTGGTGCAGCGAAATTAGATTAGCTAGTTTGCTGAAATCTTCGTCTTAATCAGACCTATGTTTAATTTGTCTTGAAATAAATCCTTCTTGTTTGTCAAATTTTGAGCAATTATTCTGACAGGTGAATTTTGTTGGGAATTTTGAAACTTGGGTAGTTTTTGAATATAAAGGCGCCATCTTTCTGAACCATGGGGACCCCAGAAACTTCCCGAGAGCCATGCCCAGATCGAATTCTTGATGATATTGGAGGTGCTTTTGGTATGGGTGCTGTTGGAGGTGCAGCCTTCCACTTCTTGAAAGGCACAATGAACTCCCCTAGTGGTGCTCGGTTGATTGGAGCAACTCAAGCTGTGCGTATGAATGCCCCTCGTATCGGTGGTAGTTTTGCTGTTTGGGGTGGTCTTTTTTCCACCTTTGATTGCACGATGGTGTACATCCGGCAGAAAGAAGATCCATGGAACTCGATTATAGCTGGTGCTGCCACTGGAGGGTTTCTTTCAATGCGTCAAGGACTTGGTGCTGCTTCCAGATCAGCAATGTTTGGTGGGGTTTTGCTTGCCTTGATTGAAGGAGCTGGGATCATGTTGAATAAATTTCTTAGTCAACCGCAGATGCCTATTATGATTGAAGAGCCAGCACCAAATGTAGCTGGTATGCCTGGATTTCCAATGGGGCAATTGCCAAACCAAGCACCTGTATCAGTTGACAGTTTGAGGCAGGGCTCACCGTCATCAACATCATCACCGTCATCATCATCAGCTTCCTCATCTAACTCTTCCTCTTCATGGTTTGGAGGACTTTTTGGAGGCGGAAAGAAGCAGGAGTCAGCAACAAGTAGTGGAAGTAAGACACAGGTTTTGGAGAGCTTTGATGCTCCTCCTGTGCCATCATTTGAATACAAATAAAGTGGTGACTAGCCATTTTCTCACTGTTGTCAACAGAGCTTAACTTCTGCCTCTAAAATCCCGCTTTTATTTTAGTGCTTTGAAGTGTTTGAACCTATCGAGAGTTGAATTTATCATTAAAATTGAATCAATAGTTGTTATTGCTTTCTATTCTTCTTTCCCCATTCAAACCATACATCTACATGTCTATGCAGCTGATTCACTTCAGTCAAATGATACCCAATGTTTTTGGATCTCTTAACTTTTCATGGTTGAATTTTACTTCTTGCAAACTACTGTTTAAACATTAGGCTACATTATTGCATTTAATATAGTAATTTGCTCAGTGCTCTATGGCTTTCTTCTAGTGATATGATTTTCTTGTTACGATCATTTCAGAATAAAGCTTCTCATTGTGAATGCTTAATGAAGTCCTAGAAAGGCATGGAGCCATGGACAATGGAGGGTTTTTGAAGGGTTTTTGGAATGTTTTGAGAACAGGATTTATGTCAATCACCCTTTTAGTTGTTAATGATTAATGCAGACTTCAGGCTATAAATATACATTTATGTAAAGGAGAAACACTGTAAGTGCAGGCCATGCCTACGCCCAAACTTCTAAGGATAGTGGGCCTCACTGGGCCCATTTCCTCCCAGGGAAAAAATTTTGGGTTATCCGCTTGGCTATGAGATGTGGCCTATTCTGCTTTTGTAATTATTGATTAACGTTTTTTTGCTTGGTACAAATAATATTCGATTTTCTTTCTGTTTCTTGATTTTGCTTAATTGTACAAGTAAATAAAATATGTTAATGCTTTTCTTTTTGCACAAAAAAGTTGTCACTTGCTTCTTGCTTGCAGAAAAGTGAAAGTAGAAGAAAAGCCCTGTAAATAGTAAAAAAAAAAAAAATTTCCAAAAGTAACCTCAATCTTAGCTAATAAAAGCATTCTTTACATACGCCTTTTAGACTCTCAAACATGACCTAAAAGAGCGCATAAATTCAATGTCCATAGTGTATAGCAAGGAGTTGGTGAAAAGTGAGAATAAAGTAAAAGAAAAACCCCTCAACGATTTGCACATTCCATATGCAAAAGTGCAATGAGGTAGATGATGTTCAATAATTTTGATCAACATTCCCTAAACCACAAGGTGTGACAAAGATTAAAATCACGTTACCGTATTATTAACGAATTATTTTATATTATATAATTGAAACTGTAAAAATCTAACAATAAGTATGTCTTAATATAAACGAAGTTCGAACATTCTTTAAGATTAATCATGTTAAATAGAGAGGATAATCGAAAAAAGATTTAAAGTTGGAACGGTTGAATGCCCATATTTTGAGACATTAACAGCAACATATTGTTAGCATGTGCGAGCCCCCTGCTTTCTCAATGAGTAAAATGAGTATAAATAGGAATTTAGGTAGTCTTTGATTCTTTACTATTCAATAGTTTCTTGTCTTGTTTTCTCTTTTGCTTCCAGCCTTTGCTCCCTTCATCTCAGTGGCAAATACGACTGCATGGATCTAATCATCAAAACGCAACAAGTAACGCTATTCCTCAAAATAAGCCAACTTGTATAGTAAGTCTCTTACACAAGTTGAGAAAGAAAGTTTACATTGTAGAGAGAAGAGAAGATGCAGAGTGTTCTCGATCAAGAAATGCAGCTTGAGATATATGTGAATCTGGTTTGGAAACTCACAAAGCTGGAGATGGTGTGTTTGATGATGGAAAAACAAGAAGAACTGGTACTCTCTCCTCTCTCTGTCTCTGTCTCTCTAGCACATAAAAGTCCAACTTCCTGCCCAAGGACGGATACATACCGAGGCATGGGGGTGCTTACTCCCCACCAGTTGAAATTTTTCTAATTATATATATATATTGTTTTAAAAGCAAGTGATCTCTCCGTGTTTTCTTCCAATCCTCTGTCAAAATGAAATAAATGCCAAAGGCTTATGCTTATCACTTATGGAAACAGACAAATACTCCAAAGACAGATCCATCAATAATTAATAAGTACTAATTAAGCAGTATATAACACTGTGATTTAAAAATTTTAAAAATCAAGATTATAACGATATAACTCAAGATAAGACAAACTATATAATAAAAATTAACAAAAGAAAATTACATTTTAAGTGATAAAAGTAAAAAGAAAAATAAGCTTCAACTGTAATAAGTTAGAGGTCATTTTCAACTGTGAATATCATAAAAAATAAGTTTAGGAATAAGATGAAAGATGATTTTTTCTATTGACTGCATGGTTACTTATATTGAAAGAGCGATTGTTGAAAAGTTTGACACAATTTCAATTATTGATGAATTTTATGACATGAAAGAACATTATGTTCAAATTCGATAAATTACAAAAAAATATTATATATATACTTTTTAATTTAAATTTTTTGTATACATGAATGTATTAGTTTTTTTTTAATTTTTACTCTTCAGGAATTTAATCCTAGATCTGTCAATATACCTGCCTTAATCTCATGCATGCAATGTGTAGCATTTCAATCATTACATAACCCGACTGTTAAAATCAGATCTAGTAGTTGTAAATGGTAATAGTTTAGGCATCAAGTTAATCCATTTCATTTAAAGATTTTAGCAAGCATCGGTTCGATGGGATGTCCTCTGTCGTTTGGTAAAAGGAAGTACTAGACTCAATGAAACAAGGCTGTGATGTGGACAGGCAATAGAGCAAGAACCACTCTTAACTGGGGTGGGGGTTGGGGTAGACTTAACCGCAGCAGACTAGGTTTGGAGAATGTTTACAGCAATGGGTAGTATGGCATTTTCTTCTTGCGTATTCTAGCATTTTGATTGTAATCCAACTAAGAAATCTGATCAAAATCTTTGACTTACAAGAAAATCACATGCTTTTTTTTTTGAAAAGCAACAAGAAAATCACATGCTAAAGTGTCTTACTTTATCTTTCTGTGAATTTCCAGTATGCTCTGAAGTCATCGCCGCCTGACAATAAGGAGATGAAGAAAGCTAACATGAAAAGGATGCTTACATCAAAGTACTTCAATGTAAACATTGATAAATCGAACGTCGGGATATGTAGTAGCTAAACCAGTATTTTACCGTGGTTGAATCATTGATTAGCCTGAATCAAAGTTTGTAACACAAGAGTACCCAATCAGCATTATGAGGAAAAGTAGTTGAATATCAACTTATTAAGAGCTTTTGTTTGGCCTGATTTTTTTTAATTTAAAAATTATTATAAAATTTTTATAAAAAATAATAGTTTTTAAAATTAAATTAAAATTATTTGATAAATTTTTTTCTATAAGTTATAATTTTTGTTAAAATTATCATAGAATATATATATTTTTTTAAGAAAGTAATATTGTAATTATTTTTAACAAATGAAAATTTTTTTGAACAAAAATAAAAATTTTCTTGTATTTAAAAAAAAAAAAAGAAAAAACTCTTCTTTGAAATTTTTTTAAGCTCTTTTCTTTAAAATTTTGTTTTAAAAAAAATTATTTTCTTAAAAAAATTTATCAAAATATCATATTTAACTTAATTTTTACTTTTAAAAAATAAATAAATTAAAAAAAAAATTAGACCAAATATGCATAAACTAACTTGGAGACAATTATTGGTGGCGGTGGCAACCCTCCTTTTGGACTCCTTGGAGCGGTCGGGTACTGGCCAATGACAATCTCTTTCTCTGTACAGATGCAAATTGCCCAAATGAAGATCAATCAAGGAACAGTTGGGTGGCTTAGCCTCCAGCTTTTGGACTTTCGTATGCTCGCTTGACTTGCAGGCTGCAGTAGTAGCCGGTGTCATTCTAAAGTTGAATTTCGTACATTATTGAGAATATGATTATTGAAATGATAATTTTATAGTATTTTGTATAATGTAGAAAAGTGATGATTATAGAAAATGTGATTGTTAAAAAAATTATATTATAATATTTAATTTAAAAATATTTTATTAAGAATGTAATGTAAATTTAAAAAATTATTTTTATATATTAAAATATAAAATTGAATAAATTTATATTTTTTAATGTAAAATTTTAACTTTTCAAGTTTATCTATTAAAATAATAACTAATAACATGATAAAATTAACCTAATATTTTAATATTAATTATTTAAATATTAAAATATATAAAATTACTACATATTTATTTTTACAAATTAAAATTAAAAAACATTATCGCAAGAAAAATCTATCGATAGATAGATACCTCGTTACCAAAAGTTTAAACATAATTTATTTTAAAGTACCTATGCTTTCTTTCTCTCATAACCGTAGCACCTAAACACATTTTCCTCTCAAATTCTCTCAATTCCATAATAAATTTCCTCAATTCTAAATTGTTTTAAGTGTTTCTCCCAATTTTTGACATAAAAAACATAATTTTTTTCTCAAAATACTTCTAAATTTCTTGAAAATTTAAATTAAGATTTTATAAACCCCAAGGTCTTAATATCTCCAATTTTCGAATTTGATCCAAATTTGTTGGTAATGAGCTATCCTTACGGGCGGCAGGAAGGAGAAGAGAATGGTTGGGAGGTTAAATTGAGAATAAAATTTTTTCTACTTTCCATTTATTGAGAGAAACTTTCCCTCTAGAAGAGAAGGGAATCATTACAATCACATTGTTAAGGGATTACTTTCCTAACTCCAAAACATTAACCAAACACGGCAATATGCTTCCCTCCAATTTAGTTGCATGGGATGTCCTTCACTTACCGTCTACTACACAACCCCTAAAGGTTGAATCATGCTCTCCAAGCCATTACTCAAATATATATATACGATCACAATCACAATCCCATAGCTGTTCAGGCCAGCATGCTACTCCAGGGTCCCTGCAACTGTAAACGTTGATTTCATAGTCATTAATTTTACCAATTATTTATAAATAAATTATTAATTATTTTTACTCTATTATAAATAATTTTATAACTTTTATATAATGTATCTTAATGAATGATTAGTAATTAATTGAGTAATTATTAGTTGCTAAAAAGATATGTTGAAATTCACGTGTTTTTTCTTTTTTAATTTTATGATTTCAAAATTTATTTATTTAATTTTTAATTAGTTATATAGTATATTGTTTTCTATTAAAAATTATTGATATAATTTGTTTTAATTTTAACGTTATTCATGAAAATACATGTTCTTTTACTTGCATAAATTTCATATCCTCAATCTTTAAATTAATATTAACTAATTATAAATTTATCAAATCTTGAATTACAAACTTTTTTTTTATTATTATTATTATTATAATTATAATTATATGTCAAATCTCATATCAGTAAGAGATAAGATGGGCTTTGGGTATATAAACATAAGTCATTAATCATTTATCAATGCATCCGAGCATTTGGCTTATTGGTTGGTGCATGATCCCCTGTCTATAGAGTAAGGTTCGAATCCCTTCTCTCATAATTATAAAAAAAAAATAAAAAATCATCTATCAAGCATCTCTTTTGGATTGAGAATATAGACATGTGATTTATAAACTTACTTAAATTCTATTTTTAGATTTAAGACCGCACGAGATTAAATTTAAGTTTCAGTCCTCACATCAATATTTTATTACTTATCAGGTTTGTCTTTTGAATTGAAAATATAAAAGTTCGTAATTTATAAATTTATTTAAATTTTATTTTTAGAGTTTAAGATCGCATGAAATTAGACTTTAAGTTCCGAACCATGATATAACATACTTGTAACAAAAATTAATTATATTTAAACCGATGAAAGTACTTTGATGCCCAGAATTAAGAGATTAAGAAGTTTTAACACTGATCCAATGTGAAAGTATGAACATATTACTATCCAAAATCCAAATCCTCCATATATCTGATTCCTGAACCTAATGCTTTTGAAACACCCCTAACTCTAAGCCATTAATGATCAAATGGTTTTGACTCGAGTCTTGCACATAGTTTTGGCATGTTGTGGATTTTAAATACCATTGTGCTGCCTCAACAACCGCACAACGTTTTCCATCCTCTCTACTTCCATTCCTCTGATCGTGATTGGCGACATTCTCGATTAATTTGTTCCATTTGAAAAAGACAGGACCCTTGCCTTATTGACTGGTTATTGATACCACCCCATGTTTTCCACATAATGGAGGAAGGGACCCTTCACTTTGCAATTAAGGCAAAAGCTGAAACTAATTAGATTTGAATTGTCCTGATGAGGGTTCCTCTCTCTTGGAAAATTGAATGTGGTGGGATTGGTGGCTCTCAAATCCCAAGTTTTCTTTCATTATTTTCTACGATTGCAATCTACTTTCCAAGGAAAGTGGTTATGGCACTTGCAATCGAAACATTTATATCTTTTTTTTTTCTGCAATAATGGTAGAAAGAATGGGGCATCGCCTAACATCTAGAAATTGGATCAAAGACACAGATAGATTTTTCCACTTCCAAAACCCTTACCTCTGAATGGCTTAGCTCAGAGAAGTAAAAATTAAACCTTCCACTTACTCAAAAGTATTGATTTGAAGTACACAAATAGTTACTCATTCAATTAAAAGATGAATGGATGCTAAAAGTAAGTTCAAAGTTTCAAAATTCCTCAACCCCCCCTGCATATATTCCAATATCACCTAATATTTATTATCAACTTTCTTGTCATTGTGAGGCATGAAAGTAGCACTACTTTTTTGAACTGAAAAGGCTTTTGTCTGTAATGTAAAATTTCCTACCTAACTACAAAAAATCAAGCCCTGAGGGCAGTCGACAACTAAAGCCAGCAAAAAATTCTGCTGAATAAGGTTGGAATTTTGCCCTGGCTTGTAGAAAGATATAAACCCAAATTTATTATATAACCACACAATGCAAACATACTTACATCAGCAAGTACGGCATGCACATCCAAATTGGACATTTTAATAAATAGTCAGCAAATACCAAATCAAATGGTAGGGAATTAGTATTTGCGCACGTGCATAATGGTTAATGTTGATGGAGTGCAATATTTTCTTCATATTTAACCATATATATATATATATATATATATAATGTACGTCCATTTGTCCACTTAAGCAACTTTTCAGCTTTTTTTTAAGCCATATACTTTTAATTAAATCCGGCGTCAAATAAAATATTAGTCCCATTGGAGCTGGCCAACGACTGTTGAGGAGCATGGGATGAGCGATCCTTTTCCTCGTCTTCCTTCTAGACAAAAGTGCGAAAAGAACTTAGAACGAAAGTTAGAATAAAAAATTAAAAGCTAGATATCGTTCAACACATTGACCAAACCATGTAAAGCCAATTTGAATAGTCAAAGCATTCAAACCTCCTTTTTTCTTTTTTCAAACAAGAAATTAATGAGTGCAAGAAATACAAGTATAGGAAGCTTCTCCTCAGTTGGCAATTACGTTTTGTGTTGCATCAATCATTGACGTGATGCTGCTGCGAGTTGACTGACTGACTCGAAAAAAGCTTTTCTGCGGCTTATACTGAAGTTGGGCCAATGCTGAACAAAGCTCCTTTTTCTTCTTTGGTAATGAAGCATTTACAAGTAAATCCTCAATTCAGAATGAATACTTGTTATATATTTTTACCCATTTATGAGTTGCTAATGAATTTCATAAAAAGTATGAAACAAATTTTCTCTTTTTCTACCGTCAGAGCTCCCTAGCCAACTCTCACTGTAAAGCCGAGCCGGAATCGGCTCAAGTCAAGCCGCAGCCCATGTTGGTTGACCATCACACCAAGGCTTTCACACAAACAAAAGGGTCATGGATTTGCAGCTAATTGCGGAACTGCCTCTCGAACTGCATTTACTGACAAGCTTCGTTTGGTACTTTGCACGTTGTTGGAAACCATAATCAAGATTTAAATATAGAAAAAGAAGTGAAAAAGTCGAACCTGAAATCCATAGGAAGATTGATTATAGAGAAAAATAAAATAAATTAAAATACTCGAAACAACAAACCCACAGTATAAAATGACATGGGATACTACTTGATTTATGCCTGAAAGACGATACATCCTGGAAAACTCAAAGATTGCTCAGTTTTCTTATTTAATTATTGCAAATGGATCTATCTGATTTTAATATCAGATAAACACAGAATGATGATTTTTTTCCTTTTTTTTATTCCTAAACAGCCAATGTTAAGTGAGGTTAATTAACCAAGATTGTAGAGTAGAAACGAAGACAGTACAAGTGGGACCCTTACGAGGATGACATGGTTGACGCGTGTAATAAACGGAACTCTTTGCTAGGACTTGACTCGCAGGAAGTTTCCCTTACTTATAGCCACACGGATCAGTGTCTATCCTGCCCAAGGCCAGAGCCCCAACGACAATTTGAAAACCGGTTTAACCACACCTTTTTCCCGGCAGAAGAAATAGCAGCATCTCGCCGGAACTAACCATCTGAAATAACTCGAAATGTCTGAATTACCCTTATCACTTCTCTTCCTCCTCTTCTTCTCCATACCCTTCAATGTAATTTCACAAGACATAAACACAGAACGAACTGTTCTTCTCAACCTGAAACGACAGCTGGGCAATCCACCGTCCCTCGGACACTGGAACTCCTCATCCTCACCGTGTGATTGGCAGGAGATCGGCTGCACCAACAATTCAGTGACCGCAGTTATTCTCCGTAAGATACCCATCACGGTAAGAATTCCTCCAACAATATGTGACCTTAAAAACCTCATTGGCCTTGACCTTTCCTTCAATATGATCCCTGGGGAGTTCCCAACAACACTTTACAATTGTTCAAAGCTCAAATACTTAGACATTTCTCAGAACTTATTTGTTGGTCCAATTCCTGACGACATTGACCGATTATCAACTCTCACTTACTTGGATATTTGTGCCAATAATTTTTCTGGCAATATTCCACCAAGTATTGGGAGATTACCAGAGTTGCAAACCTTAAACATCCACCAAAACCAGTTCAATGGGACGTTTCCCAAGGAAATTGGTGACTTGTCCAATCTTGAGGCTTTGCGCACGGCTTATAATGATTTTGTCCCCATGAAGATACCTCAAGAGTTTGGTCAGTTAAGGAAGTTGCAGTACTTATGGATGCTACGAAACAATTTGATCGGTGAAATCCCGGAAAGTTTCAACAATCTTTCCAGTCTTGTGCACTTTGACCTGTCTGTAAACAATTTGGAAGGTCCTATGCCCAGTAAGTTGCTTTTGTTTAAGAATCTAACCAATCTGTATCTCTTTCACAATAAGCTATCGGGTGAGATACCCAAACCCATCGAGGCGTTGAATTTGGTTGAAGTGGATCTTTCGATGAATAATTTGACTGGCTCCATTCCAGAAGACTTCGGGAAGTTACAATCATTGGTCTTTTTAAACCTAAACACGAATCAGTTAACCGGAGAGTTGCCAACAAGCATCGGCCTACTTCCTAACCTGACAGATTTTCGTGTTTTCAAGAACAAGTTGACCGGATTCTTGCCACCAGAATTCGGCCTTCACTCAAAGCTCGAAGGATTTGAAGTGTCGCAGAATCAAATCAGTGGCCCACTGCCTGAAAATTTATGTGCTGCAGGTGTTCTACAAGGAGTGGTTGCACATACAAACAACCTCAGTGGGCAAGTACCAAAGTCGCTTGGAAATTGCCCTACTTTGCGCACTTTTCAACTTCAGAACAACAAGTTCTCAGGTGAGATTCCTCGAGGTTTATGGACAACCTTCAATTTGTCGAGCTTGATGTTAAGCAACAATTCCTTTTCGGGCGAACTACCAAGTGACCTCGCGTGGAATATGTCAAGGCTGGAAATTAGTGACAACAAGTTCTCCGGTGAAATTCCTACCGCAGTTGCATCTTGGTCAAATTTGGTTGTCTTTAAGGCGAGCAACAGTCTCTTTTCAGGCAAAATTCCAAAGGAGATAACAAATCTTTCTCGCCTTAATACTCTGTCTCTCGACGATAATGATTTTTCTGGTGAGCTACCCTCTGAAATAATCTCATGGAGATCGTTAGTTACTTTAAATGTCTCCAACAACAAGCTTTCTGGTAAAATCCCTGCTGCAATTGGGTCTTTACCTGACCTGATTAACTTAGATTTATCAGAAAACCAGTTGTCTGGTGAAATACCTCTTGAAATTGGCAACCTGAAGCTGACTTTCCTCAACTTGTCATCCAATCAACTTACTGGGAAGATCCCGACTCAGTTAGATAACCCTGCATATGAAAACAGTTTTCTGGACAATGCAGATCTGTGTGCAGATGTTCCAACTCTAAAGCTTCCAGACTGCTATTCCAAACTCGATGAGCCCGAAAAATTGTCCTCTAAATATGTTGCCATGATTATAGCACTTGCCATCCTTGTTTCCCTGGTTATCCTTCTAATGACCTTGTTCGTTGTTAGAGATTGGAGGAGGAAAAAGCGCGGACATTATCTAGCAACATGGAAGCTGACCTCGTTCCAGAGATTGGATTTTACAGAGGGAAACATACTGTCCAATTTGACAGATAGTAATCTAATCGGAAGTGGTGGCTCGGGTAAGGTTTACAAAATCGACATTAACCGTTCAGGTAAATCTGTTGCCGTGAAGAAAATTTGGAATAGTAAGAAACTGGATCACAAGCTTGAAAAAGAGTTCTTAGCAGAAGTTGAAATACTGGGCAACATTCGCCATTTCAACATAGTGAAGTTATTGTGTTGCATTTCCAGTGAAGATTCAAAGCTTCTGGTATACGAGTACATGGAGAATCAGAGTCTTGATAGATGGCTTCATGGGAAGAAGAGAAGGTCAGTGTCAGGGACGAATTCGGTTAACCGTGCTGTCCTGGATTGGCCAACAAGGTTGCAAATTGCTGTCGGAGCTGCTCAGGGCCTATGTTACATGCACCATGATTGCCCTCAACCAATCATCCATCGTGATGTGAAGTCTAGCAACATTTTGTTGGACTCGGAGTTCAAGGCAAGAATTGCAGATTTCGGACTTGCTAAGATGCTAAGTAGGCATGCTACTTCTCATACAATGTCCGCAGTTGCAGGGTCTTTTGGTTACATCGCCCCAGGTAAAAATAGTCAAAACTTGGCTGCTGTGTCCTTTTCTCAAATATATTTGGAATCAGAAAATCTAGAACGTCCCTTTAACACAAAATTGTCATTTGTTCTGCAGAGTACGCATATACAACCAAAGTCAATGCAAAGGTTGATGTTTACAGCTTTGGGGTGGTACTCCTGGAATTGGTGACAGGAAGAGAAGCTAATAGCGCGGATGAGAGTACGAGCCTAGTAGAATGGGCGTGGCAGCGCGACTCAGAGGACAAGCCCATAGTTGAAATACTTGATCCAGAGATAAAAGAACCATCCTACTTGGACGAAATGATTATGGTATACAAGGTAGGAATCGTCTGTACACGTGCATCGCCCTCTACCAGGCCTTCCATGAAGGAAGTCTTGCACGTCCTTAGTAGCTGTGGTACTCCTCATGATAATGGAGCGAAAAATGTGGCAAGCGACTTTGGCGTAGCTCCACTTATTGGCAGTGCCACTTATCTTTCTAGTTACAAGCGCAGTAAGAAGGAATCAGAGGAAGATGATAGAATAATTTACAGTGTCTGATATACCATAACCGTGGTGACTTCATTCAACAGCCCTATATGCACGACCATGTCGACAGGATTCCCGAGAGTGGGAGCAGCTTTGCTCGTGTTATCCACACTTCGGACGATTAACATGGGATCGTCCGAAGAATGGGAACCAGCTTTGCATGTGATTTACGCACTTTTGACGATTAACATGGGATCACTGTCTGCTGAACGTCGAACTGACAGAAGGCAACTTAGTAGTCTCAGATTGTACAGACTTAGCACTATAGATTCTCTTTTCCAATCAATCTGTAAACTTAGACTTTCCAGTATTCTACTCAAGATGCAAATTAAAATTACCTGCATTATTACATTCTAAGGATTTGACCACCCAAAATGATTCTGGCAACATTGTAGTTCACAATTCAAATGAGCAAAACACTAAAGACGACATTATCATATCAACGAGAAGAACAAGATAGGTATCTTCTAGATCCGCATACTGTCAGTGGGCACGCATGCGAGCATGTGCAGACACAAGTGAAGTGTAAAAGAGTGAGAGAGAGAGAGAGAGAGAGAGAGAGAGAGAGAGAAAGAGATGATTTAACTAATTAAAAAGCATTGATAAACTGTATTAGTGGAAATGTACAAAGGATTACATAAGGTTACAAAGATCTAATGATACAACACCACCCCATTGTTTATTTACAATTTTCTCAATTAAGAATGACTCATCCATAAACGGAGGCAAGAAGCATGCCACAACACTCAGTGGCAAAAAATGAGATAGCAGTCTTTAAAGCACCAGCACACTTCAATAGCTTCTTGGCCCCTCAGCTAAAACCACACACAGCACAACACACTTAACAGTATGAGCCAAACAACCCAACTCTCCACCACATGGCCAAATATGCTCCCAATCCAGTCACACCCAGGTTCATACCTGTAAAATCATAATGAAAGCCAGCAATTAATGTGACACTTACCGAGGTGCTGGCCCTACCCCTTTGGTAAGAAAGATTCTCCAAATGCATCATCTACAACACATTATGCCATAGACTTCAAACTCAACCTGCTAAAAATAATCAAAAACCAAAAAGAACAGCATAAAGAGATCATAATTTGCATAAACAAAACAGAAGTTCCAAAAACACATGCCTCATCACTGGCTTCTGCAAAGTTTCTGACCTAGCTCCATCTTGAGAATTTACAACCTTTCCAAGTGCGATATTTGGCTATACAAAAAAACAGAGGTTAAAAAGGCAAGTTAGGTCCCCAAAAATTGTCAAGAAAAACATAAGAAATAAGAGGGAAGGTCATGTATCTGAGCCTTAGACACAAAACAGTCAAGAGTCTTAAGCACAGTTACTGGAAACATAGCACGTATGATGGTGGTGCAGGACCTGCCACCACATATGCACCAGTTAGTAGATCGGCTGGGTGTAAAAAATTAACATGATAAAAATGATTAAGGAAGACACTTGCAAGATTACATGTAAAATTCTGAAAGATTTCCTAAAAAAGAACACAAGTCACAAGATCCTCAAAGTCATCAGATACAAAGATTTTGTTCCCACACCATCACAGACTAGGTCATGACCATTTATGTGCTCAAATGCTTATTTCTTAAAAATAAAGTATAAGAATGAGAATTGACAGGCACAATGGCCCAACGATATAGAAAGAGAAAAGAAACAAAAATGTAAGAGAATCGCTTCTACTTTATTTTGAGATAAGAAAGTAAAAGACAAGAAAATATTAATTAATTAATGTCCAGAAGTTAGATTTGAAACCTTTAATTCTTCAGACAAGCTGTTTTGGAAAACACCATTTGCATTTAGATGTCCATTTTCCAGAAGTGAATCCAAATCTGCACTGCAGACAACACCCTGCAAAGATCCCTGACTCTCACTATCTCCAGAACTTCCAGTATTCTCATTGCCATCCGCTACAATCTTTAACCCAAATACCTCAAACAGAGAAACTCACCTCGCAATTGAGGTTCTGCGCATTGGAACTTGACCCAAATACACTTTCAGCAATTTCTACTACTGCTGTTTGATTACATGGTTTGACTACCTCTTGATCAACCCCAACGCCACCTCCTTTCCAGTTTAAAATTCTCCTAGAAGATCCAGTCTCTGCATCATTCATGTAAGCTGATGAATAATCCCCAGTTTTCTCTTGATTCACTCCAGTCTTGCACGTTTCCCTCAATTCAGAATCAGGAACTTCACATGGAGAATGCGACTCTTGCCTTAGAAAAGGTTCCCCCATCTGTTCAGCTGACTCTACATTTCTAACTACAGACAGATTATGTACAACATCTAAAGAAGTCTGCCCACTTAAGGTGAGGGACCCTTGATCAACAGTTCTAGCCTGCTGGATGCTAATCCCCACATTTCTTTTTTCACTGTCCAACAGCCCACTAGACTGCCTAAGCACAGAATTGCTATCAACATCCCAAGTTGTGGGGCGCTCTAGTGTAACCATTTGACCATCGCTAATATGAGATGTTCCACCAGACCTACTTGCACTACTTTCGGGTGAAACAGACTCCAGCCGCTGGGGGCTAATTGAGGACCGCTTATCTGGTTTGTCCATTTTTTCATCAAATGCTTCATCTTCATGTTTTCTCTTAATTTGTCTTTCTACAGACCCTGACTGGGACCTTGTAATATCTTCACAAATTTTCCCAGTCTGCTGGCCAGGATGCCTCGATGATCGAGGCCGTTTATATCCATCAGGGAAAACAAAGGCAGGGAGCTGCCTCCTACGAACATGAGAAACATAAATATCCATTCCTGGTTTCCAATACATGTACATGCTTATCTCCTGTCTGAACTCATCAACTGTCCCACGTATGTCAAATTGTTGACCTTCTTGACCACTCACTCCCTCTTTCCTCTGCAAGCCCATGAAGAAAGCACAATGTGGGAATTGCTTGGACGTATCTACATACTCATTTGGGTAAGGATGGCACTGCAACATCCCATTTGTGTCCCGCTCTATCTGTGGAGTGACATGAAAGAAAGAGGAAAGCTACTCAATGTACTGAACCATCATCTTAAAAGTCCTCATAATGATAAAATAAGCTAAAATGGCTCAAAGCTCAATAGATACTCCTCAAACAGAAAAGTTGATGTTTACCTTCAAGGTAAGCTGTCTAAGTCGTGACTCCACCCAGCCTTTCCATGCCAGCAAATCATCAGCTTCTGCTGAAACTATGTCAACTTGTAGATAGTTTTTATATGCCTCAAAGAAAAGATAAGGTTCAAACAAAGCACTCCATTGAGATTTATTCAGCTCAATCTCCTACATGAAGACAAAATTTACTTCGATAAGGTATCAATAGTTCAATGTAGGCAGCTAGAAGTGATAAAATAACCAATTGTCCTCTCACCTCACATATTCTATTACCACATTGGAACTGTTCCATCATTACGCGAAGAGTACTTATAGAGACATTGTAACTAGAATTCATGCAAGGGTATGCAGGAGTTATTATTGGCATATGATGAAACCGGTCCCGAGGATTCTTTCGAGGATCCCAAACGGGAAAGCCAAGTTCATCCTCTTCTATTGAACACAACATAACAGGGTTTGGCCATCTCCACTGAGTATATACTCTAAAAAATCGAGAAACCAGCATACTAGGTATTGCATTGGGATACAGCTGGCACACCCGTGCAACCAGAAGCGCCCAATTCACACCACCTAGGAATCCAGTAACCTATTAACAAGTAGATACAAAAAATTAAGAACATGAAATGAAAGCAAAGAAGCCAATGAAAAGGAAACCAATAAACACCAGTCTTACATTGGAATAAACACCACGCCTTTTGGCCCAGAACTTCAAACATCTAAGCGTCATGCGGAAGTGCTAGAATTATACAATGGATTAGAAGACTGAAAAATGCAAAAACAAAACAAGTGTGGGTAGTCATACACAATATTCACCTCAACATTTGGAACGAGTTTAAGGATTTGATCAGCAACCCTGCACCCATTAAGACTTCGAACAGTTTGCTCATCAACATTATGCAGCACAGACCCATGTGAGATATCAAGGTTCTGTTGATTAGTTCAAAAACAGCATAGATATCAACAAGACAGCACTACATTTTCTAGACATCTTGCTGCAAATTTTACACTTTAATGATATACATATATACATCATAGGAACCAGATAATACACTGAAAATTTTACACTTTTATCACATAAATACATACACCACAGGAACTCTTTTCATAAAACTATATAATGAAAATTCTATTTTGGCCAGTCCTTTCGGCAGTGGTATCATTTCACGTGTCAAACAGAAATTCAGGTAAATATTCCAAGACCCCTCCAACTAATTCATTTTGACCCCTACAAAATCATTTAAATATGCCTTTTCTTTTCTTTTTTTCATTTAAAAAGCCAAAAGTGTCCCTTTTGTGAATTAAAACTCTTTATGAAAATTTCAAAAAAAAAAACTCTTTAGGAAAGATCTAATCAAAGGGACTACTAAAAAAACTCATACATTAGGATGCATCAATGAATTGCCAAAAGTCAGAGGTGAAAATGATTTTGACCATTGCTGAAGAAGAAAAACAAGATATTTTATACAAAAGAATAGCAGAAAAATAAAAAAGACACTAGTTAGTAGTTACTAGTTAGTATAAAACAAGAACATTATAAGGTCTAGTTGACAACATATCAAGAAAAAAAAAAGGAGAGACAGAAAGATATATTTATCGTAGAATAGCTTGCGACATCCTGTGGTATGTAAAGGAAATCATTCTTGGTCTTCGCTTGAGTACAAGCGATGCAGTGGAGTTGAGAAGAATGTTAGATCCAAAACTGCTCAAAAGGACTAAAAACTTACATCTGGAACAACCAAAAGAGATATACTTGCATAAAGAAGATCAATTGATATCCCTTGAAACTTAAATTTCATTACAGGGACATGAGCATCTGGAACCGGTTGAAGTTCAGTGACCTCTTCCATTTCAGCCAATATATCATGCAAAATGATGAAGAAATCTTCCTGGAGAAACTCAAATTCAACATTAGTAAAACTTAAACTAAATCAAAACCAACATAACTGAAAATAAACAAAATAAGTAGCCATAATAAAGGCACCTCTCGGTTCACATAAGATGGCCCAATACACAAAGTGTCTATGTCAGCCCCAGGTCCATGCACCTGTCAAAATAGTGACTAGCTGCTTATCATCCAAAATCTAAGATATCCAGTTTACTTGTGAAACAGAAAAAAAAAAAAAAAAAAAAAAGAAGATAAACAGAACACACTAAACAAAATTAACATCAAAGGCACAGCAACAGACAAAGCACAT
The DNA here is from genome assembly GCF_053813885.1 of Theobroma cacao. NCBI lineage: Eukaryota > Viridiplantae > Streptophyta > Magnoliopsida > Malvales > Malvaceae > Theobroma > Theobroma cacao. Next base: position 2,468,385 of record NC_142647.1, read on the forward strand.
GCCCTCCAAAAGAACTTAAAAGTTTTCACCAAAATAAGGCACAATGAAACCAAAGTATGACAGCTAGATTTTCATCAATGACCAAATACCAAATGACATTTATAAAGGTTACATTTTTCTTTTGCAAACCTAGAGAAATTTATATCCACAGGCTTTTTCTTCTCAAATTCAGAAATCCTGCCATAACAGGCTAATCGAGTATGCAAAATTTCAAACCAATTTTCTATGATTGCAAAAATTAGAACAAAAGTTAATGAAATAGCTGTTAATATATAGGAATTAAGAATTCATACTTACCCCTAAACAGTAAGACCCAAAAGTGAAAATGACAGCATTTGCTTCCTCCACCATCTGATCCGTGTAGCCCCTTTGACGAGTTAATTGCTTTACCCAACTTTTTACAATCTACAAGAAACATAATATTGTCACAAACATTTGCACATAAAAATTAAGTTTGATAAAACGCCTTATGCAGACATATGAACATGCCAAAGCTTACTGGAGTGCATTTCTCCTTGATAATTAGTTCACTCTTTCACATCTAAATTCTTTAAAAAAATATGTATAAATTAATAGAAATTCAAGATTTATATCACACTGCAATCACCATAACGTGCAAGCCAACTAGGTTCAAATGAACTCACGTTTCCACCTAAGTGTACGGCAAATGAACCAATAGCCCCAAAATCGCAATGTACCAACAACTATTCACATTTTTCTTCGTTGAATGGAAACGGGACAAAGCAGAGAAACTCGATAATTCGTTTATTACCTCGTTGATATGCCCGAGAACCTCCTCTCTTTTCACAGCTTCTTCTTTGCTCTCGTAAAGCCCTGACTCTATCAAAAACTACAGACAAAAGAAAAAAAATCGTGAATTAAACATCATTGAAAATATGCTATCCTTAAGAAAAAAAGACTAACATTACCTTCTCTAATTCCGTATTCCGTTGAACATCAGCCTCACTTGGCCCAGCGAGGGATATCGGTTTCGTGATTCCGTATTTCTTCAGAGACTGTGATTGCTGCGGCGAAGATCCGTTAGGGCTCCGAGTATCCATCGGTTTCAGCAATAAAACAACCAAAAAACGACCCCAAAGATACGCAAGCTTGAATTTAACCGGAAGTCAGAACAAATTCAAGCAACCGTGACAAGGAACAAACCGATTTAGCAAATCATAAGTGATCAAATTTGGATTAGAACAAAAATCACGAGAAAAATCCGGGAAAACGGAAAAAATGAAAAAAAATAAAGAAACTTTTTCTTTTCTTTTTTTCAATTTTGGGCAAACAAAAAGGAGTACAAAAACGGAAAACAGATCGAAACCCTAATTCGCTGAAAGGGACAAAAACTGTTCGGTAGATTCAAACGAAGAAGATAAAACACGGAATTTCAAGCAAAAGAGACACGGATCTAAACTCGATTTTGAAGAACAGTGCGCAAAGACGAGAGAGAAGGAGGAAGGGAGGAAAGATCGAGAAAGAGAAGAGAAGAGAAGAGAGGATGAAAGAGTGGCGAAAGGGTTTCGCCGTTTCGGTTGGCTAAGGGAACGTTCGGTAGGGTTTCTTTTTTTTTTTTGGTTTAGATGCCTGACTAAATAATTAATTATTGAATTTATTAGATTTATTTTGATTATTTTATGGACAGATGCAGATGTGAACCGGAAGTGGGAATAAATTACATTAGCAAGTACACTGTGGCACGCGCTTTTCTTTTTCTCAGCAGCTTCAAAGCGAAACTTCAATGTGACCGACCCAAGGAGAAAAATTTGGGATATGCATAAATTCTTTGCTTCTTGAATTCTAGCTGATTTTCGGGTTAAAGAGATTAAAAAGTCAAAAGCACATGTCAAAAAAAATCTGGTGCCCCAAAGAAAGAGAGCTTTGTTTGGTTCAGAACAGGAAAATGGCGGGTCGGTGCTCCAAAATTCTTTCATATGAATCTTCTTTTAATTATTCTCGACCACTAAAGATAAGGTATGTAATAAGATTAGGATTTTCCTTTCCATAAAATCCCTCACCAATATTATGATTTTATCAGCCATTCCGTCTGTCCAATCCATTGTCTTTATGGTCTTGTAAAGTACTAAAGTCAATGCATTTATTGACTTTGTATTATTTACCATGGAAGGCTGTTTTTCCTTAAATTTTTTTTGTCTATTTTTGTTCTTTTTTTTGATGGATTTTTACCCTTAATTAATAGAAAAAAAAATTTAAGTTACAGTTTTATTATGGTAGAAAGTAAGGATGCTCACGAATTGGTGGTCAAGCCATGTCTTATTCTTGTTAAGATTTGATATCGAGCGTTAAAGCAACAATTAAGTACATTTGATAATTTTTTTATTTTAAATGGTAATGTTACATGTTTTGATGATAATTATTAGCAAAATCCTTTTTTTGTAGAGATTTGTCTAATATTTTAAAATTTGAAACGTTTTAAATATTTAGTTTTTATAAAGATTATGTGATCAACATAATGTTTGAAAAAATTTTAGAATTATTTAAAAATTTTTAATTTTTTTTTATTTTTTATTACTTTTAATCAAGTATTTATATTTTCATCTTGAATTAAATAAATTATTATAATTAATGATTGATTAATTTTTACTAATTAAAATTCACTTGTCATTTTATACTCATGTGACATGAATGCAGAGAGTGAAAATGTCATATTGACATTGTCGTCATTCCACATTAACATTACATGTTACCATCTAATATAATATGTTACTATATTACGTGTAATATCACGTAATTTAAAAAAAACAAGTGATATTTTAATTAATAAAAATTAATTAATTATTAATCATAAATATTTATTTAACTTAAAATTAAAGTATAAGAGTTTAACATAATAAAAAATAGTGGTTTATTTGAATTTTTTTAAATAATTTAAAAACTTTTTTTAATATTATGTCAAAATTATGAAAATACTTTTAATGTAAACAAATATGATAACTTTTGAAATGAAATATTTTGATAATTTAGTAATGAAGTTAAGAAAGTAATTTCTTTTGAACATATAACTTAATCACGTTGATGCTAATTAAAAAAACAAATAAATCACAGTATATTAATATAAAAGAATTAAAATCACAAAAAATAAATTTTATCTAGTACATTTTATACAAAATTTCTCCACATTACACCATATTATTTCAAACTTATATTCTTATATTTGTTAATCTTTATTTGACTTGTTGTTTAAAAAATGACTATTAATTGCATGTTTTAAAATCTGGGAGGAAGATTAAAGGGGATGGTTGATTCGAAACCATTAAATCTTTTGTTTAAATAGTTTGAACCATTAATCTTGAATATGCTAACAAGGCACAACATTTGAGGCTTAAAGCTTACTTTGTATATTAACAGTACTTAACTTTAGCCTATTTACTTCTTTACTCTTGCTTATGACCAACCTTTTTTGTTTTATTGGGAGGATGAACCAACTTTAATTTGTATTTTAATCGTAAATCACAAAAGCGTAGTAGGCAAAAAAATTGAGACTTGAAAGGAAAAAAAATGAGGGGTGAAAATCGAAAATGATATAAATAAAGTATGTTATGTTATTAATTAATAGGAATTATATTTCATATTATATGTACGTAATATAATACTACTAATACTTTATCAATCCATCATATAAAATTCATATGATCTGTAAGTAGACTTGGGTTTCAAACTTTAAGCAAGACGCCTGGACTTGGCAGGCTGGTCCAACAACTTTCTTTTACTTGGTAAAGGGCTTAACACCAGGTTGAGAAATGGGATAAAATCATTAATACTGAGTACAACTTTCTTTTGTTAGGTGCAAACCCTGGTATAACTTTATAAATTGTTTTATCAAACACATAAAAGTATAGTAATTTTTATAAATATATTTAAATTTACATATTCATAAAACAACTTCAAACACTTTAAAAAAAGTAGACAAGGAATTTCAATTTTAAATTAAGTGAATAAAAAATTTTGAAAAACTTTTAAACGTGAATGTTTCATACTCAATTAAGTTTACTTTTTGAGAAAAAACAGTAGTTTCTTGACAAAATAATAGCAGAACGGACTTGACTTAAAATTCAACCCAAACCAAATACCTTCAAAGCATAGATAAGTAGGGTTGTTAGATTAAGTGAGAGGTGATGTCATGCCAACAGTCAAATGCTTCAAAGAAAGAAGAGAATATCATGTCAGGTGCTTTAAAAAAATAAAAAAATAAATTTTAATTTTACATCAAATTAAACGTGGATGTTGAATATCTTATCAACTTAATATTTAAAAAAATTAATAATTTCATAAATTCTACTATATCAACAAACACTATTCAATTTAGTAAACAATCTTATATCTGTGATTGTATACTCACTCTACAGTTCGAAAGGAAAATAAAATTTAAATGTATCATCTTAAACACTTTTTTTATGAAATACTTGTTTCCAATAATTAAGAAAAAGTAGAGGCTTTATTTTTTTTTATCTTTGATAAGATAACATCATCATTGAATAATTGTTTTGCCCACAAACACTTTTAATACTTAGATAAATTTGAAGTTAAAAAAACATCGTTATTTCTGTATACTTTTGTTTCCAGTAATAATACTGATATATTCCAAGGTTTATGTTTCCTTGGCATGATAAGAAAAATCGAATAACGCAACATCAGCATCGCATATGCTGAGCGAGCTGCCTCAGCGGTCAGCGGTCAACAGTAGTTTTCTGGGATTAAACGAACCTAAACAAGATCTTGGAATAAATATCTGCAAAATTTTAATAACCTTTTGGTTATTTCGTCTCGGTTTTAACCATTTCGGTTAACGCAGGCTTAACAACCTCGCAGAGTCGCACTATTAGCTAACACGAGAAAGGAGACTCCAATGCTCCCTCGCCTCTCCTTTCTCCCCCGTTCCCTCCACCCTACTCTCTCCTCACGAATGGCGTCTGCTATTTCACGCGCCACTACCACTTTCTCTCTTGAACGCTCCCTAACCACCTTCTCCATCTCCCGCTCTCCTTCCAATCTATCTCCCATTCGCTACACGGCTCGTTTCGATGTCCCTTCGTTATCGAAATCTCCCCTCTTCGGTAGGAGATTTCACGCTCTCTGCCGAGAAGATGGGAGGCGGCTTTGGAGGCCTACGCGAATCGTTTCGGCTTTGAATAGAGATTATCGGAAGGTGAGAAGACGGCCAGCGAAGAGTAGAGAGAAGCAGTTGGAGCTCAGTGTTAGTATTTGCATTGAAGAAGAGTTGCCTGATGATCCTGAAATTTTGGTAATTATATTTTATCTTACATTAACTTTTCAAAAAAATGCAGGATTAACTTATTTTCCGTTTGATTCTCGAGAAAATAAAAGAAAAGAAAATGCATAGGCAATTCCGATTATGTAATTTTCCTCTTTGGTTTATCATACATTTTGCAGAGCATTGCGGAGTTACTTCGTCTCAATGTGCCAACGGCGATGAAGTTAGCTTTTGATCGTTTGAAAGATACAAATTACAAAACAAGAGATACTGTTATTCAAGATTTTGGCGGTTTCGAGAGCGTAGAATTGTCTGTACTCCTTTGCAACGATGAGTTCATCCGAAAACTAAATAAGGAATGGAGGGACGAAGACCATGCTACCGATGTCCTTTCCATGTCAGAACATGTTCCTGAACTTAAGCTTCCTATTGTAAGTAGAATATGTGTTGACTGAAATGTTTGTGTAACTTGTAAATGAAAGCCATTGACATGTCTTTTTTTCTTTGCAGCTTCTGTTGGGTGATATTGTAATTTCTGTTGAGACCGCTGCAAGGCAAGCAGAAGAAAGAGGGCACACTCTTATTGATGAAATACGAATCCTTATGGTTGGTTTAGCAATATGAACTTTCTCCATTTATTTGCTTGAGACTGGAGAGTCATGATATTTACTCTATAACATCATACATTGATAGAAAGAATGGGCAGATAAACTTTTGTCGATAATACAACTGCAATAGAGCTTAAATAATAATGGTATGAATGGAATTTCAAGAAATCAAATCTTTTATTTAGAAGGTAACACACAATACACACTCAGAAAGGAATTTTTTAGATTCACCTGTTTATGTGAAAACCCAAAAAGGCAAATTTGTGGGTTGGCAACCAAGTGTTTGAGGTACAATTGATACCTAGGTTTCAATTTCATAAGAGGTGTGAAAAAAATAAAACTAAGGAAGCAATGGGCAGATTGAAGCAGCCTTTGTACTGTATTCAGCTTCTAAAGAAGTTAGGATTAGGAAATAAAAAAACCTGATGTTGTAGTGACTCCAACTTAATTTTTTTTATCCTCTTTGAAGGTTCATGGGTTGCTGCACCTGTTGGGTTTTGATCATGAAATCAGTGAGGACGCTGAACAAGAAATGGAGAAGGAGGAGGAATTTCTTTTGAAGAGTCTTGGATGGAAGGGAAAAGGATTAATACAGAGTGCATATGATGCTGAAAATCTTTATATGGAAAATTCAAATGGTACTATCATATTTTGTCTGTTTATTAGTAATTGGACCCTTTAAATTCTTATTTCTTACCCTGCAAATCTTATATTTTTTTTATGTGTATATCCTTTAGTGATTTTGAAGCTAAACAATATATCATGATATATAATCTTAAGTGAGATAATCTTACAGATAATATGTCAAAAGACAGGAAGAAAGAAGGTAGTCTTCGATTTTACAAACCAAAGTTCAAGTACATCTTCTGTGATATGGATGGTGAGATTATTCCCTCTGAAATTCAAGTGCTTCTTATATCCGGTACCATATTTAATCCTTTTGTAACTTTAATGATAGGTACACTGCTGAACAGTAGAAGTCAAGTTTCATTGACCAATGCAAGAGCTTTAAAAGAGGCATCATCAAGAGGTGTAAAAATTGTGATAGCCACAGGAAAGGTAAGAACAGAGGGAACTTTTTGTTCTCATTCAGATTTATTGACTATCGGGATATTTTTCATACTTCTAACCTGGATTTTATAGTTAGAATTCTTTTTCATTCTCTTCCATTTGGCATTTTGCTTGCTAGATGAAGGTTTCATTACCAGTTCTTCATTTGATACTTGTCAGGCACGTCCTTCTGCAATAAGTGTTCTGCAGATGGTTGATTTAGCTGGCAAAGACGGCATCCTTTCAGAGCACTCTCCTGGGGTTTTCTTACAGGTTTTTCTTTCTCCTTTGTCCTTGCTGGCAGTTAGCATTTTGCATCTGTTTCAACTGAATAGTGACATGGGAACTCATACATCTATTTCTGCATAAAGATGCTTGGCTGAAAAATTGAAGCAAACCACTTCTTAAAGGACATTGTTCGACTCACATACTGCTTTAATCCTTTCTTATGCTTTTCTTGCTTTCTCTATTGTTTTCCTTTCTCTTCTCTCAATGAATATATTTTTCCTTTCATAAAGGTATATTATATACATATCATGTCAGATAAACTGTGGAATGACTTACGAAGAATTTATATTGAAGCTCCTGTGGTAAACTTCTTAGTTCACATATTTATCCCATGACTAGAATCTCTCTAGTGCATTCTCAATGAATCCTTTAGAACACAATGCAAAATTTTGATTCTCCACATACTTTCGTATGCTTGAAATTTGAAAATCTATTGCAGTTTATTTTATTACCATCTGTTGACTCAATTGCTTTCTTATTCCTTCTTGCAGGGATTGCTTGTTTATGGTATAAAAGGTCGGGAAATTTTTAGAAGGAATTTAGATCCAAATGTTTGCAGAGAGGTAAATATCTCTTTTGCTTGAACATAAAATAATTTGGATTGTGGTTTTGTCCCCTTGTCCTGTTAAAAGGGCTAGTTGCAAGCATTGAACATTTTTCTGCAATCTGCATGGTAAGTTTTCATTCTCATTTGAGAGTAGGTCTAGTTTCAAAACTGGCTTTTGCTTTTGAGTCTATGTGTAAACATTTATCAGGAAAAATTCTCTCACATTATAATGTTATATGAACTGTATTTTGTTTGAGCAGATAGCAGTTTATTTAAGCTAAGTGTGCTTGTTACAGGTAATTGTCATCTGAAGTCTGCCTTTATTTCTTATGAATTTGAACATTTTTTTGCCAGAGGCTGCGATTCATGCTTGTTACTATCTAGATGGGATTTCATTTAATAGTATTCATTGCCTAATTTTTGAAAAAGGATATTCTCACTCCTCTCTACTGTCCTGCCATTCTCCAAAGGGAGAAAAGGAAAGGATACTTTAGCCATTATTCGTCTAGTGACCTAAGTAGTAGTCTTCCTAGGAATTATCAGAGACATTTTTGGGTGTCTGTCTTGTGTCAGATATCATATGGACCAGGTGAATGAAAAAAAAAGGAATCAAGATGCTAAAAGCTTGATGCCCTGATTAGCCATGAAGATCTTTTAAAAGAATTTATATTTATTGCTTTGTATCACAATTCAAAAGTTATTAAATTTTGCAGGCAGGCCGTTACTCTCTAGAGCACAAGGTTCCACTTATTGCATTTTGTGAGGATCGCTGTTTAACCCTATTTGATCACCCTCTTGTTGACACACTGCATACTGTATATCATGAGCCAAAGGTGCATTATATTTTATATACCATTCTCTCATATCGATACGTTTTGTTTGTTGACCAAGGGAACTTTTCTGATATAATTCACATAAGAAGTTTTACAGGCAGAGATCATGCCATCAGTTGAGCATCTGGTAGCTGCTGCTGACATACAGGTACAGGCAGAGATTTAATCTCTTGTTCATGCTTCAAGCATAGGTAGAAAGTCCTAGGAGTATATCCTTTATCCGCCAGGTCTCAAACATCTTGTTTGTGATAAGAGAAAAAAAGGAGCTATGGTGATTGTTTCGTTTTTTAATTATTATTCATTTTAGTAAATCTGGTTGTTTGCTCAATGACCACAATCTTCAATATGCTTTGAGAAGTCCTGGCATGAGTGAATGATATTTTCATTCTTCCTACCAAAATGCAGTTCCCATCTTTCGCTTTCATTCCATTTTAAATCCCAAATGCTTTTAGAAACAGTGGTAGTCATTGCCCATAGCTTCTGTAATTCTAATATAGATGCATGTACATTGTATATCTGTTGACATAAAACTACTTTTCGAGAATGAAAAGCCTAAGGTGCTTGAAGACTTCTGTTTTAAATGCCATTAATAACTTGCAATCAATTTGACTCAATTTCTGTTATAGAATTCAACCTAATAGATACTGTGGATTTTGTTGAATATGATCCTTATCATTAATGCACGTTTTCTGGATTTGCAGAAGCTGATATTTTTCGACACTCCTGAGGGAATATCAACCAATTTGCGTCCATACTGGTCAGAAGCAACAAGAGATCGTGCGAGTGTTGTCCAAGCTGTACCAGACATGCTTGAAATCGTTCCCCTTGGGACTTCAAAAGGGAGTGGAGTAAAAATGCTACTTGATCATTTGGGTGTCAACGCAAAGGAGGTACATCCAATATGTTCTCCTATCTCCTTTCTTCTCTTCTCTGTTTCTCTTTTCCCAACCACTGAATTTGCTTGGATAAGGTGAAACTAGCATCTTTTTCTAGTTGATTTTGCATTTTAACACAGCAAATCCAGCATTTACGCTGTAGATGACTGGAGAAGTAGCTGCTACATTGTTCAATTACTACTACTCTACAACGATAAAAGTTGAACTCTCATGATACTAACTGAACTATGTTTTTACAAGCTTAAATGTATTGTAAAAACATGCCTATATTTGACCTTAATAATCTAATCATGGTTTTCTTTTCTGTTTGGCCCTAGACAATGGCCATTGGTGATGGGGAAAATGACGTGGAAATGCTTGAGTTGGCATCTCTAGGAATTGCTCTCAGTAATGGAACAGAAAAAACAAAAAGTGTGGCTGATGTAATTGGCCCTAGCAATGATGAAGATGGTGTAGCTGACGCCATCTACCGGTATGCATTCTGAAGACTTAATTCACGCATAAGACATGGTACAATATCCGGAATGGGGTATTTTTGCTCTTTCCATGGATCATTTCGGTCATCCTGATATAATTGGAGATGAATTTGTCTCCTTTCCCCCATAATTTATTTTTTCCCTTTTGGATGGGGAACCCTAATTATTTGAAATTCGTGTTTCTTTTGTATACAGCAAATGCTTTTATTCTTTACTGACACAAGATGTTATGCATTTGCTCCTCCCATGGTACCCGTTTAAAGAATATATGGTAATTTATCCAGGCTAATTAATGATTTCACCTGAGCTAACTCCATTCTATGTTTCTAACGGACCTCACCTTTTCCTCTTCCCTTCCTTTCTATTACTTTTATTGCAATTTTTAGTACAATTTTTTCCATCTGTAATTTTGTTACATTTGCCATTATATGATAGCAAAAATAAACAGCCTTCTGGATATTGAAAGGTGGTGGTGCAAGCAGTGTGCCCTGCTCACGATCGCTTTGTTAATACTTTAACCATCTCCGATCTTTTTATTTTTTCAAGAATATGTTAAAGGGCCAAACCTTTTTGCTATGCATAAGTGGAATCAACAGTGCATGATGAAAGCTAAACTTTGTGTTATGCAGAGCAATGAAATCACACGAATTCCGTGTTTGAAGGCAGGTGAGTAGGATATACCTCATGACTATAATCAAGAGGAGAAAATATCAACAAAATACATTTAAACAGCTTAGAGAAGTCAAACAACTGAAGCTAATACTCAGAGAAAAGTTGCATCATGTGCCATACAACAGCATCAAGTTGTAAGATACATTATCGTTGCTCTTGGAACCTTTGTACAACCTCCAGGTCTGGCATTCAAACCGTTTTGTCAAACTGGGCTCGAGAATTTCTCCTAGCACTTTCCAACACAGTTTTATCAACGGTAATGAAGTAAGCAGCAATCGACGCTGTTAACCAATAAAGATAGCCATATCATGATGTGACAATCGTACTATACTCAATCATAATAAGAGTCATTCCCATATCCCTTATATTTCTATGTTATCACAAGATGGCCATTAATATGATGCTATATAGAAATCATGGATACACAAGTTAGGACTCATGAGAATCTATGGCTAAGACTAATAAATCATACATACAGTACAGATTTGAGAATACCTCCACTGATGATGAGAGCTTGAGCAGTATGGTTGAGGTTCGCCTTCGCCCAAGGAATCTTACGAACTGCAATCAACTGACAAAAGAAGGGGTGGTTGGAACTTGGGATAAAATTAGAAAGCAATTGTCAACCCATCCATGCATGGAAAAGAACTGAGGACCGACCTCTACTAATGGAGATCATGAAACTCCAAGAATTGTTTTCTTAACACCATTAAATTCTCCAGGACTTAAGCAGCCATTGACTTAATTGTGTTTTAATCTCTAAATCACTGAAACTAGATGACCAAAAATTACACATTTTAATCTAAGTAAATTAGTACTTATGCCATAACTATATAATTTATAACACCAACAACCCGCAATCTGTAATTCAACAACAGAAGGTCAAAGAATTAAAAGTTCTAAACAGCAGCTGGCTAGCAGATTCAGTTAAGGGGAATGGATGAACCTGCATTAACCTAAAGGTCGAAAAAATTTGCAATTTGTAACCATTATCTCTGAAGTGCAGGAAAATAGAAGCATCAACCAAAGAGACACTTGAATTCAGGATGATGCTCCTTGAATTATTCGGAGGAAAACAGAAATCCTCCTAAATTGAAAATGTTGTAAGGAGCAAGAAGTTTAAACGGCTCTTTAGAAAGGAACCGTCACAAAAGATTTGAATTATAGATCAGAACGAGTTACTATAAATTTGGAAAATTCATTTATCAAAAATAAAATAAAATAAAATTGCGAGGTTAACGTTAACGTACTGTGGGTACAGCACTGACTACGGCGGCAATCGCAGCAGCCTTGACACCGGCACGAACTCCTTCTGCGGATTAGACAAAAACCAAAGCTTAGTACTAGCTATTAATACTTGCGTTTGACCGAAATTCATACAACATTAGTAGACGGAAAATTTGTCAAACAGAAAAAAAGAAAAATACAATAGAGTTTTATGTGATTGCAGCTTGATCACTGAAACAAAATCAAGTTAAAAAATTATTTGAAATTTCAGATTTGATGTTCTTTTTATTTTCCCTAAGACTTTCCAGCTGCAAAAATTGAGGAAATGAAAAATAAAAACCTTGAGAGAACCGTTCGGCCCTCGATCTCTTCTCCTCTTCAGCAGGAGAAGGAATCACGAAAGAATTTCTCCTTCTCTGTATGAATACATCCCTCATTTCCGATGGAATTCCCATTTTCTGCTCTGCAGCTTCCAGCAACAAAAGAAAGAGGTTTTCCTTTTTACTCCTTTCTGTGTAAGCTTAGACGAAGGAAGACAGGAAAACAGAAGATAGATTTAAAAGAGCATAAGGGAGAGGCGTGATTTGATTGCCGGCTGCTGCTGACTTATTTTAATCGGACGTCTCCTCGCCGCCACGTGCATCTGCTCTCACTATTTTCAACTTGTAATCAGAGCCGTTCCCTCAGGCCTATATCACAGGTTCTCTTGATGAACGCTTTTAATTATTAGGATGAAACTAATATAAGATACAGGAAAATAGGGAATATAAGAACCCATTTCTCCATACATAAAATGATCCGTGATATAATAAATATTTGATATAATATTTTTTAAAAAAATTAAATTATTTATAAATATGTAAATAATTTTTATTACATTTAGTTAAATTTTAATATTTTTATTTTAAATTAAATAAATTTTTATAATCAATGATTAATTAATTGTTGTTGATACATTAACAATAGATTATGATAGACATAATAATATGAAATATAGTATTTTTACTTATAATGTTAAATTAACATAAAATAAAAAATTACAAAATTTTAATTAAATATAATAAAAAATTATTTAAATTATTTAAATAATTGTTTTAAAAAAATTATTCTTAAATATTTAAAGCATGAGTTGGAAATATTCTTTTGTACAACTACTTCAAGTTTCTTTGTTAGTATTGGCGGCTACAATACAGGTATGGCAAAACACCGCCCACGGTCCAACGAAAGTAGAAACCAACTGCTCTTTAACTCTTGCCGCAGTTTCTAGCTGGGGTTCGAGGACATCTCCAAGTTGGTTAGTCATTGGTATTTAAATTTACAAACCCAAGAAATTAAGAAAAGAAAGAATTTTTTTATGGTTTTCAAGAGCAACAGCCCAACTTGTCCAATATGCATCAACTTTAGATGGCAATTGCAATTTAACATCAATGGTATAAGGATAAGAACAATCATCAGTCTAAGACAACAATTCCCTTGCAAATAAAATTTTCCACTGTAAAATAACACATTCCCAGCAAATGTTTGGGGGGGAAAAAGGAAAAAAAAAAATTTAAATTTCATACAATATAGGGGAATCAATATCAGCATCATCACTTTCAAGCACCAAATCACTTCATCTTCACACCTAGCTCTCCATTGGAAATGATATCAACTGCCCACAAGTCCAGTGCTGAACATATTAGATTACCATATGTAGATGCAAAAACATTTTCCCAGAAAGAGAGACAGGAAAGGGAACGAAGAGGAAGCAACATACCTATGCAATTAAAGGCCCTGGTCAATTAGATAATCACCCAGCCTTTCCACAATCATGTTGCACTGACCAGGTGTCAGAGGCTCATCGTATATACCAATGATCAAGGCTTGGTTGGTCTTCTTAACAGTCACACCGCCAGAGCCCTGAATTATGCATAATTAAGTTGAGGGAAACTCAAAAAAAGACCATACTACTAAACAATTTCATAGCATTATAGCACAATAATTAGGTTTTGATTAGAGAAACCACTGAACGTATAGCACTGCAATGGAGTTTCCAGCAATTAAGTTGTTTCCTCTTTTACAAAGGAAGCCAGATTGCCATGCAAATTACCTGTAGGGCTAACTAGAACAAGATCAATTATGATGCACCAAGATATATAAATTACCTTCTTCCCTCTTATCACAGCCCCTGGTTCACCCTGGATCACCATGTATTTTACACCACCGATGAATAAGCCAGTTGGTGCAAGAGAACCAGGTTCAGCAAAATCATTCATGATGGCAGTTATTTCCTCAGGCGTAAACTGCAAGACCAAGTGCATAGAAACAGTTAAAATTCCACAGGGCATAGAATTACACAAGCAGGAGAGCCCATCTGTAGATGCAAGCAGAAGACAGACTGCACACAACACACATACCAACCATGCTTTAGATAAATCATGCCCCTTCTAAATGAGCAAGTCGATAGGCACATGCTTTTGATGCAAACTCTTGCAAATCCCAATCTGCTCTAGTTCCACTTATTGACTTTCCAAAACAAAGAAACAGTTCTTTATATACACATTTCCAAAAAAAAAAAAAAAAAGAAAAAACAAAAGCTTGAGATCAATCACATTTTTCCCAAGAAGGAGCTGCAACGTTATGACTTTTCTACTTGATAGAATTTTGTTTGAGACCAAACATATCGGTCTGCTATTACCATATTAAAATCACTTATGGAATAATTAAATCCTAGCCGTATATTGCACTAATGCAGTCAGCTAAACGAGTAAGCTATATTAGTCTTAGCCGGCATACGAAGATTGTAAACTAGTTGTGCCCTTTGCAGTCGACTCATTCAACTACCATCTCCTAAAGAAAACTCATCGGAAAGAACCTTAGCACATACGAAACACAACAATTTAAGAACTCTTATCTAATTTGATGATAACATGAGAAACTTATCATCCGGTAATTCGAATTAAACCTAATTACTTCAAATTTTAAAACTAAAAAGTAATCAGAATAAAACGACCTCATGCACAGCCCAAACAAAGAACAAGTTCACAAAAACACATATCACCGCCAATAGCCCAATAACATGTTAACTACAAAAAAATAAAAAAAGGAAGAAAGAAAGCAGACAAAACTAAAATTCAATCTAAGAATAAACGGAATGAAAAAGAAGCTAGAAGAGAAAGGAAATAGAACCGCAGGGAAGGGAGCGCTCTGGGCCCAAACGCTGCCGTCTTGGCCGATGATAGCAGCTGCGGTGAGATGAATGCCTTGGCCTTCTACATCGCACATCAAGTGCTCGTCCACGTACTGTTGCCAAGACATCTTTGCTTGATTTTGTTTAGCTTCTGCTTTTGCTAACTCTTCCTTTGACTGATGATTTTTTTCTTCTTTCTTTTGTGAATAGCAAAGAGAAGAAAGGAAGAAGAGGAGATATAGGAGGAAGGAGGTGGCAGGCAGGTTGCGTAAAAATCAAGCTGCGCTGGACATCGTCCAACGTGGACAAAATATTGGGTGTGCTGTCGTTTGGCGCCCACCTCCTTTTTTTAATTAAGCGTCGGCCCGACAGTTCCCTTGATGCGCTTAATTTTTCAAAGGTGATTTAACGAAAAATAGCCGAAAGAAAAGTAGTACTATAGGTGTACTAATCTTTAAGCGACAAGTTGTTCAATGATTGAAAGGAAGTAATTAGCGGATTGGAATTCGGAAAAACTGTAGGCATTAGGTGGAACTAGAAAATAATGGGACTCATCTCATCCATTCATGCTTTGCACTTTGTTGTGTTCACAAGCAACCTCAGCTCAGGTCCTTTGGCATTATTTCTTGGTGGTGCATGTTTAACATTTAAGTGAAAGGCTGTAAGCAGGTAAATGTGGCCACAGATTTCATTGTGTTTGGGGCATCTGCAGAAATCTAGGTAATTGGTCAGCTTGGGATGGGGAAGGCCCAGGCCCTAGAGGTTAACCGAGGAGAACATCACCGCCCTATACTAGTCAGTTCCCAAATCTCAAGTCTATGGAAACCTTGTATTTTTCTGGTCAGGTAAACAAGTTGAGGAAAACTACAATAGTCAATTGACGGATGGAGAAACTTTCAGTTTTGGGCTCTGTTCAAGACATCTGTAAAGAAAACTAAACACAGGCCTGCATCTCTTCTCTAACCGGTGCCTAATTCAACTCAGTCAGAGGATCATCAAAACACTGATCACTGATGAAGATTGAACAAGAACATGTTGGAGAAGTCAAAATGATCAGAAGTTAAAGAAATAGATTCTACTCAGAGAAATATCGTTAAGCCTTTGGCTCAGTGGCCATGTACCTCACTTCAAAGGGAGAGCTCCCAAATCAACTTATTGAATTTGAGTTTGGGGTACATGACCATCTAGCCGAAGGGTCATTCTCATTATTAATTTTTACATAAAGGTAATATTCGTGATAGCCATGTAAACATAATCAAATCAGATTTGTCCTCGTTCCTCAAGATCTAACCTTTTGACAAAAACATGCTATACAGTCTAAGAAATCTGTATTATTGCTAAAGCATTTGCAGCTTCCAATAATTAGATTCTTCAAGATGACCAGAGTCTCCTGAAAGAAAAGCCTTCACCAGGGGATGAATTCTAACTCCTCCCTCTAAATGCCACGCCGGTTGCCCTATCTAGTTGGACATGGGCATTTGTAGGGTCCCCAAGTCTTCCACCTTCAACAAGTTTATGCCTGCAATCATGTGAGTCAAGGAATTTGCTTGTATGTAAATTCATGAATATCCTAAACCAAAGAACCGCTATAATAACTGCAAACTTCTGGAAAGAAATATTGGAAAATCTTACAAAGTATATATTGTGAAGCACATACGAATTCAATTGAAAAAACTAATATTTAGATTAAAAGAAACATGAGAAACAACATGACCTTGCAATTAACATAAACCGGTAGACTAGATTGAGATGTAGAGTGCAACATAATGTCATATGTATCTGTAATTTAACCGAGGCATTGAATAAGTTGGTAACAGTATACAGGAGTGCTCAGCAATTGCCCACGAAATACTCATCTAAGATTTCCTCCCAAAATGGCTTATGGAGAAGATAATTGCTATAATTTCCACAAAAAAGCTAAGGAAATTATGGGTGTACCTCAGACAAATAGCATAGTCATCAGGACAGCAAGCAAACAGTGAAGGAGACTCGCAAATTACTAATGATCCATATAACTATTTTCAGTAGAAAAAAGGAAGTATATAACCTCTATCATCACTTGAGCTATTATCCTCCAGTAGAATAAATATTAATTCAATTTGAAATGAAAGGGAAAAGTTTCACCTCTTATGTTAGTTATTTGTTGTTTGCCAGAGAGGTCAAAAACTAAAACATTGTGAATAAAACATGAAAGGATACACCCATGTTGGAGTTGCTAAAATGTTTCTTCCCCCAGCAAGAGGTTGCAGCACTGTCAAGAAGTAGTATATGTGCCCGGCAATTATCCCCATAAGGTCCGGCTTAAGAGGGGAACCAAATAAAACATCCAAAGCAAGCATTGCCCATGGTAGATAAAAAGCCTGTGTTCCAGCAGTAACGTATAAGCATTTACACCAGCAGACCCAAACAACAAGTAACAATAAGTGGAAGAATATGGCAGAATTCAGGCACAACCGTGACACAGATTTGTAACTAATGTGTGCCTTGAGTGCAACAAGCCCATATACATTGACTTGAGCATTAGGAAACTCTCTACTCCAGATGTATAGAAGCATGAATACCAGAGAAATCCCAAGAAATGGACTCCTTAACATAGGAATGGCTGATAATGCCTAATTGCACAGAAAGAAGAAACTAAAGATAATATACTCCAACATAAGAGCTATTCTAAACCTGACATCTATAAACTCATATACCAAATTATAAGAAATTCTACCATCTAACTCTGAAGAGACCATGTAGAAAAAGAACATTAAAAGTTGCATGTCTAAAACACACCAGCAATGAAAGAGCTCCAACAATCATCATCCACAGAAAATCTGCTGTCCACCTTTCAAACGGCCCCTTCTCCAGCTGAACTCCATATCTAGCTCTACAATAACAAGTAAATGAAGGTCAATAACAAATATGTTGTCACACATATTAACACATGCATCGGCGCATGACATTTAGATTATTTCTGGAAAGCTTCTATGCTAAATACTTACATCATGAGGAGACGAATTCCAAAATTTACAGAAAAGTTTCCAAGGAAAAATAAATTTGTAAGAAGCCTCCACACCTAAAAGAAAAGACTCAATAACCCAAAAAAAGAATCTAAAAGAAAAGGGCAACAGTTTAAGTTCATTTATTAGCAAGAAGTAGCTATGTGACACATAACAATCATTCAATCAAACAGAACAAAAGTGAACAAGACTTGTCATAATATCATTGTAAAAGCGCTTCATTAGAATTCGTTTGTACAGGTACACCCTAGGCCGTACCTGAAAGTCTGAAATTACTAATTTGTGGAGAAATGCAATATGTTCAAGTCGATATGGTCCCAAATGGAAAGCAACATTAGCCACTACACAAATAGTCCCGTAAGCTTTGGTGATCGGTGGCAGAGATTTGTAGAAACTGAGAAAGAGTAAGCAACAAGTTATGGCATGGATCAGCACAATCAGGACAATAAGAAGATCTGTTAAGAAATAAAAATTGCAAGAAGGACTAAAAAAGAAAAAACAGAAAGGACGGTTACGTGGCTATTTGCTAGCGAATTCAAATATTTACATTTAAAACTTGACGTTCGCTTGATTTCTGTTTGGACGCTAAGAAAATGTGGAAATAGGGAACTAAAACCTTCAGATTAAATGTAAGATGACCGATCAACAAAAACCTTTTTCGCAGGGGAAAAAAAAAGAAGGAACATTGACAAAGGACAAAATGTATTATAAACTGCTATCTTATTCTTGTCTTTAGATTTTCTAAGCAACCAAACACTAGATAACGAAAAAAAATGCATTAAGATAGACAGAAAAAGAAAAATTAATAATGATACAATGCGTAAATCAGTGAGCGATAAGTTCTTATAAATCATGCAGGAAATAATGACAGTGATGCTCAAGGTTCGAATAATGTGAAATTGCACCATAAATGCTGCGAAGAAATGAGAATGTATAGAAACTTATTCTGCTGGAGACGACATTTTATCAGATTAAAGCTACTCTCCCTGCTTCAATCTGAGCTCTGCTTTGAGAATTTGCTTGTACTTCTTGTGAAGGTGAAGCGGCTTCAAGAAACGTGGCGTAAGACTTAAACGGCATGGTCCAATGTCAATTCGAGGAGGCGGGCTCCTGTGAGTTTTAATGCGCAAGGAAAAGATTCCATACTGATTGGCGTATCAAAAGCTAAAGGTGACAACGAATGGGTCCAATAACCAGATGCCAAATCATACTCTAGATTCTCTCAATACCGACGTGTCAGCTCATGGCCATCAATGCTAAAAGATACAAAGATCAAAATAGCTCAGTAGTCTTCGTATTTATGTATTTTTTACATTTTAATTCTTTTACTAAAATTTATAATAATTTATTTTTTTTATTTTGATAATTACTACAATTTAATCTCTTAATATTTTTCTTTCAAAATTATTTCTCTCAAAGCTAAAATCATTGTTGACATTACATTGACATAACACTGCTTGTTGACATGGCATATAAAACGAATTAAAAATGTTAACATATGTTGATGTAAATATCCACGTGGCATGTTAAAGATAGTATCACGTGTCACACTCTTCTTCAATATTAAGAAAGAGACACATGTCTCTGCCTATGTGGCATGTCAAACATAGCACTGCAGGTCATACTTTCCTTCAGTACTAAGAGAGGAGAGACACGGGTCTCTTTTTTATTTTTTAAAAAATATTATATGCTTGCTGAGTTTCGATGATTGACGACGATATCGGTAACTAATGATCTATTTTTAAGAGAGAAGATGAGAGGAGAGATAAAAAAAAAATAAAAAAAACAAAAGTAATATATAAAACAAATGTAAGGGTTTATAGAGCTTGTTTTGTTGAAGGAGAGTGTGACATATGGTCAGTAATGATATTAACTTTGTGAAGAGTAATTTTGAAAGAAAAATATTAAAAAGATTAAATTAAAATAATTTTGAAAATTAAAAAATTAAATTATTATAATTTTAAACAAAAAAATTAAAATAAAGAAAATGCATAAATACAGTTGAGGAATTTTGATCAAGTATAAATATCAAGTGACTCAAAGTCTAATAACTTTTTTGTACCATATACCAAAACTAAACTCATCAAAAAAATTTTAATTCTAAAAACAATATCTTAATTAAAACATTATTTAAAAATTTGATAAAATAATATAATAAATAAAATATATGATCATATTTATTTTTTTATAAAATTTATAATTTATATTAAATTAGATTTATTATTCATTCTTAAAGGCAGACGAACATCTTCATGTTCAATACAAGCTTGAGTTTAATTATAGCTGAAAAGGTTGGAGACCTTTAGCCTTGTATAACAGTAATTTGGCAATTTCATCTAAAATTTCAAATAAAATTCAATTACTTTATACATCCTCAAATTAAAAAACTATATATATACACATACATATAATCTTACAATACACATCTCACCATCTTTTTCTTTTTAAAGTTTGAATTCAAAATTTTTTAATTTTAAATTTAAATTTTAACAATAAGGTGTCATTAGGAACCTTATTTAAATTAATCAGTATGCAGTGTAAGCATTTTTTCATCGATTATGATGAAATCATTTAAATCTTGTAACAGTTTAAAAAGGTTTACACATTGAATGCTAAGAACTTAAATGTGAAGCACTGTTAAAAGTCATGTTTTACTTGCCAACAATGGAGATGGAAAGCGAACTCTAAGTATGTTTTACCAACTCGTAAAACCCGTGACCAAATTGTAAACCGTCAGCATCATTACACTGACATCGCTGCACTATTTGTTAAGAGTGTAAAAAAAAAAGAACCCACAACAATGATCAAAAGCAGATTCTCATTCATTTAATGCAATAAGGCACAAATATTTATGCCTCTATACACTTTATGGTGTCCGATTAATTAAATAAATATTCAAAATATTCCTCATTCCAGGTTTCACTAACACTAACCAAGTTTTGAGCTCCTTTTGTTTTTAAATTCCATGGTCGAAACTGGTTTCCAATCTTCTTATCTTCATACTGGCAAATATTAGTGTCCACAAATATAAATCAAGTAAGTGCACGAAAATATTCAAAAAATAAAAAGAGTAAGTGCACGAAATAAATAAAAAATTAAATTTAACAACTTTTAATCTGACGTGGCAGGATGAGTAATGTCTAAAAGCCAATTAAAAATAACAATCTTAAGACTAAAATCCAACACAAAAGCCACAGGTATCAGTTAAAGGCAGGAAATACAACGTACGCGTCGCCACCTGTTTTGCGGAAGAGAACCTCGGATCCAGGTGCAAACGACGCCGCTTCAATTTCGACGTGCTCGACCTTAAGTGTTTCGATAATCCAATATTCTCTCCACAGACAACCCCTATATATTGGCATTGTCACCCGCGGCCAACGCTTTCCAGTTTTTTCTCAAAAAGAAAAACGGTTGCTGTTTCTCTTTTCCTCCGGCTAGTTGCCGAAAAACGAAGATCGAAGTTCCCTGTTTTTCTAGAGAGAGCAAGCTATGGGAAATCCGTGTGATACGCAGATGAAGTTGGTTGCCGGTGCTGCCGGTTACGTGCTCGAAGATGTTCCTCATTTGACTGATTACCTTCCTGATCTCCCTGTACCTTCTCTTCACTTTTTCTTTATTTTTTCAAAATTTTCTTTCGAACTGATCCAGTGATATTAGTTCAAGAGAGATGAGATGCAAACTATTGAGACTTTTGTTTAGTGAAATTAATTTGAGAACTCAGTTTCTGTTTTTTTTTTTTTTTTCATTTCATTTCGAGTATCTTTTAAGTTACTGATTTTTCCCTCATTATAAGCCTCCCTCTTCACTCCCTTTCTTTCTTTTCTTGCCGTGTTTTGTAATATATATATATATATATTGTTGAATAACAGTATTACACACTTTATATGTGTTACGTTATAGCTTTCAGCTTTACGTAATTGCGAATAGTTTTTTTTTTTGAATTTCGTTTTATTGGTGTTTGTTTGTGTGGCAGAGCTATCCCAATCCATTACAAGATAATCCAGCTTATTCAGTAGTCAAGTGAGTACAGTAAACCTGGTGTTTTTCATTAGCTGATTCGTTGGTTTTCGATTGTGGTTTGTTTATCCCCTTTTTGTTGCAAGATAGTGATTTGTTTGCTTGGTTGTTTGGTTTGCAGGCAGTATTTTGTTAACGAAGATGACACCGTCACTCAGAAGGTAAATCATTGTCTTAATGCTTGGGGTTTTGTATTTTATGGAAAATTCATTAGAAGTTAAATGTGGTGATCTTCCTTTTATTTATAAACCATATTCTTGGTTTCAATTTGATACACTGTTCTTTTTATATATATATTTATAACAAAAATCGATTTCATACTCTGTTTTTGAAGTCCTGCACTTACTTGAAACTGCGGTGTAAATATGGTAAGAAAGAATGCCTTTGAAACTATACCAAATGAAAAATGGTTTGTTTCATGTGTTGCAATTACAGTTATTAACTATATAGCTTCTTAATTGGTATGGTTGACTGAATCACTAGTTTTATTGTAGATTGTTGTTCACAAAGACAGTCCAAGAGGGGTGCATTTTCGTCGTGCAGGACCTCGTCAAAGGGTACAATCCTCATCTTGTCTCAATGCTATTGGGTTGAAGTTACCAAATGTAAGCTATAGACTGTTTACTGACTGGCACATGCAATGCTTGTCAGGTGTATTTTGAATCAGACGAAGTGCATGCATGCATAGTAACATGTGGTGGTCTATGCCCTGGGCTCAACACAGTGATCAGGGAAATTGTCTGTGGCCTCTATCACATGTATGGTGTCAGAAAAATTCTTGGAATCGATGTAAGTGATTTTGGTATGATAGTTAAGCATTTTAATGCATGTGAAGTTGGTTTATAATCAGTGTGGGGTGTCATCATTTGGTAATTTCACCAGCAACTTATACTTGATACATCTTTAGGGAGGATACAGGGGTTTTTATGCCAAGAACACTGTCACCTTAACACCTAAGTTTGTTAATGATATCCATAAACGTGGTGGTACAATCCTTGGGACATCAAGAGGAGGTCATGATACCTCAAAGATTGTTGATAGCATTCAGGATCGTGGAATCAATCAGGTGTGTTAAGGTGCAAGGGTAGAGGTTTTTGTCTCAGCCTCCTCCCTGTTTTGTTTGAATTTATGCATCTAATATTTTTCTAATGACTGCTCTGTCACATAACTAGTTTCCGATGGTTCTAATTGTCTCCTTTAGCGGTTCAGGTTTATATAATTGGAGGTGATGGAACTCAAAGAGGAGCAGCAGTCATTTTTGAGGTATTAGCATTTGGTATTTTCTATAAAAGTCTTAAGAAAAATGTCGCACAGAGGTTGATCAATTTAACCAAGGCTCTAGTCAAGTTTATAATGTGTTGTCAGAAAAATCAATACTGTTCTTAGCATTAATTTGAATACTAATCATTGTTCTTAAGTTTTAGCTTAACTCATTTTGCTCTGGGCAGGAAATTAGACGACGTGGCCTCAAAGTAGCAGTTGCTGGAATTCCCAAAACCATTGACAATGACATTCCGGTATTTCTCATCTTCATATTTGTAGTTTTCTGCACACTTTATCCTTGTCACCACTTTAAAGACACGTTAATTAATCCATGATATGGCATTGTGTTGAATTGCTGATTTTGCTTCAGGTTATTGACAAATCATTTGGTTTTGATACTGCGGTTGAGGAGGCTCAACGTGCCATTAATGCGGCACATGTTGAAGCTGGAAGTATTGAGAATGGCATTGGACTTGTAAAGCTAATGGGACGCTACAGTGGTATGCTTAGTTGGTATAATCATAATAGATGGGAGTCCTGACAATGTTATAGTCAATACTGCCAGTTGTCCCATAGTTTAATTTTTGTAGTATTGGTAATTTTGAGCCTTTCTTTATTTATCATATTGAACTGCTGGTTCAGGTTTCATTACAATGTATGCTACTCTTGCCAGCCGTGATGTTGATTGTTGCTTGATTCCAGAGTCACCATTCTATCTTGAAGGAAGGGGTGGTCTTTATGAATTTATTGAAAAAAGGCTCAAAGAAAATGGACATATGGTTATTGTTATAGCTGAAGGAGCAGGACAGGATCTTCTTTCAGAGAGCTTGCAGTCCATGGGCCAACAAGATGCTTCAGGAAACAAGCTTCTTCAAGATGTCGGGCTGTGGATCTCTCATAGGATAAAGGTAATACCTTCAATTGACTAATTTATGCTTTTATTTAATTATGGCTAGTTGGCTACTCATTAGATATCTATGTAATATCTAGACTAAAATCTTAACTGTCTTTTGTTGCTTTGTATAGGAACATTTTTCAAAGAAGAGGATGCCCATTAATCTTAAATATATAGGTTAATGCCTCGTTTGCTTTTTGTTTACTTTCTTCCTGCTAAATTCAACCTTTTAATTATGTGCAAAATATTTGAATTGAAAAATTTGGCTTGCAGATCCTACATACATGATCCGGGCTATTCCTAGCATTGCTTCTGATAATGTCTACTGCACCCTACTTGCTCATAGTGCAGTTCATGGAGCAATGGCAGGGTATACAGGCTTCACTGTTGGTCCTGTCAATGGGAGACATGCTTACATTCCATTTAATGTATGTTCCTTGCACCTTTAATAACTCCTCTGCCGGTGAACACTGGTTCATATTATAAATTTTTTTCCAAGTGTCCATTAGAACCATTAACCATGAACCAATGGTCACTCCAATTCATGCTGTCATTGTGGCATTATTTGAGACAGAAACCAGTGAAACAAAAGTTAAATAAAAGAAAGGGAAAGAAAGAACTGTGGTGGGTTGCAATGACATAGCACATTTGGATTTAGTCATTGAGCTTTTGGTTTTTGAATTTACCTGTAAAAAGATGATCGTTATGGAAAGCTGCATTCTGTCTCCCACCATGTTTTTAATACTTGCAGCGCTTTTCCTGACCAAATTTGTTTCAGCAAAAGATGTTTCTCTCATGGTTTCACAGAAAGTCTTACTGTTGATTTTCTGTTGGAATTTTAATATGCAGCGAATCATTGAGAAACAGAACAAGGTTGTCATTACTGACAGGATGTGGGCGAGGCTGCTTTCTTCAACAAACCAGCCAAGCTTCTTGAACCCCAGAGATATTTCTGAAGCCAAGAAAGAGGATCAACCTGCAACTGGCTTGTTGGATGGGGAAAATTGTAAAGACAGAAAATCAATGACTGAAGACGATCCTTGTATATCATGAAAGGTGCATCAAATACTGTCATGTTCATCACCATCTTTATAGTGGGTCAAATTGCCACTCATATTTAACGCTCTGCATTCCCTAAATATTTGGTTACAGTGAAGAAGGTCTTACAGCAACTTTTGAAATTGAGTAGTTATTTCTGCTGTTGTATGAATTACTTATAGTTAGATATTTTGGTGCTGGTTCTTTAACATTCAGAAGTTAATAGTTGT
Source organism: Theobroma cacao (assembly GCF_053813885.1). Classification (NCBI taxonomy): domain Eukaryota; kingdom Viridiplantae; phylum Streptophyta; class Magnoliopsida; order Malvales; family Malvaceae; genus Theobroma; species Theobroma cacao. The sequence goes on from NC_142647.1 coordinate 2,493,835, forward strand.
TTACATGGTCTTACATGGAAACGTCTCTGATCAGCTTATCTATACTGCCATGGAAGTGAAAGTATTGGCTCTTTTTGTTACTTTGTGCTATATTTTTCCACGCTGGTAAAAGAATCACAAATGGCTATTATTGTTCCAAGTGAGGAGCTATTTTACAACAATCTATTCGACTAATTTCTGATTTTTTTTTTTGAATCTGGTGATTGCCTAATCGGGGCCAAAAGAACACAAGAAACAGAAAGTCTGGTGATAAACGTGGCACCATCGGCCCTTCGTTTACTACTGAGGAACAACGAGATGGTTTCATCTTTAGCTTTGAACCCGCAGTAACTTACAAATTAATGTCTAGGTTGTCATTTTCTGGAGTAAGGGAGTTCGAACTTTTGGTAATACCGCACCGAACAACAGATCCATCCTATTTTAACATACAAATGAATTACAATAGATTTAACAGACAAATTGCTGTTATTACTACAAAGCTTGAAGACACATGCAAAGAAAGGATTCATAGTGTCAAGAACCATAACATTTAATTTGAAACCATCTTTGCACAATCATCCTCACAAAAGAATGTATCTTAAGCTCTATAGATGCCAGATGGGTCAGCATTCTGAACGATCCATGGGTGCTCAAGAAGCTTATGTAGTGGTAAGCGCTGGGAGGAATCCTTGACAAGCATCTGTAAGTACAGTTAAAAGTTCAGGATATGCCCCAATGGAACAATTATATGTTTATCACAAGAGATGATATGCAGCAACAAGAGATACCTGACTAATGAGGTCCTTAGCTGCAGATGAAACAATTGGCTTAGGAGGGAACTTCAGATCCACTTGCATAATCCTGTGAACGTGGTACAGTGGAAAAGTTATGATATCAGCAATAAAAAGATGAACTAATACTGCATCCCAGTTGCTAATGAAAGCATACTATAGCAGGTTAAATTCCCTAACATATCATCATTTGAGAACAAAAGTTAAACTTGATAAAAAATGCAGTGCCATGAAATGCATCTCCAAACGTAAAAGAAAGCTTTGATCATGTTCTCTTGTTTTGCAGCTCACGCTTACCTTCTATAAGTGTCAGAGTGTTCCTTGGCCTCAAAAGGAGGGACTCCATATAGAAACTCATAGCATAACACACCAAGGCTCCAAATATCTACACTAGCATCATGCTCTACGTTTTCAACTGTGGAGAACATCAAAAGTAAGGCGAAATTAGTTTTCTCTTATACTTCTTCAGGTACCTATGAAGTTATATTTTATGACACAAATGGATATTGTTTGAACTTAGTTTTCTCTTATACTTCTTCAGGCACCTATGAAGTTATATTGCTTGATAAAGAACAAATTGAACCAGTAATAAAATGAAAACTGCTGTAGCATTACAGTGAATCCCTAGTTTCAATGGTTTACTACATACCCATTTCAGGAGGAAGATAATCAAGTGTACCACACATAGTCCGCCTGCGGTTAAATGTGTGCACTGACCATCCAAAATCTGCAATCTTGAGTTCACCCTGACAAATCCCAATTGAGAAGATAAGTGCTACAAGACTTCCATTAAATAAACTAAACAACAAGTACAGCCATATTGATTAGGAATTACCTGTGCACCAATTAAAAGGTTCTCAGGTTTGATGTCTCTGTGTATTACATGCTTTCCATGACAATAAATGAGTGCCCGAGCTAATGATGCAACATACTGCAACACGCAACATAGGCATACAAACACCGTAACATCTAATTAGTATATTTGTCAATTTATATACAAATATAAATTCAATTAAGCATTACAAACTATCGGATGAATCTATTGGCACAAAAAGAAAAATAACTTACAGTAGCTGCACGCCTTTCACTGAAGTATTTACACTTTTGGAGTTCCTTGTATAGCTCACCCTTGGCTGCATACTCCAGTATTAGATAAACACGTTTCTGCAACAGTTGTATTCAGAATAAGACATGTCAATTCATCCAGCAAAAATTCAATTATCTACATGCATCAAAACACCAATATAGAGTCTAAAAGGCTAATACCTGATCATAAAAATAACCATAAAGCCTCAATATATTGGGATGGCGCAGGTGACTTTGTATTTCCACTTCACGACGTAGCTGATGTTCAACTTGAGACTGTTGCAATTGGCTTTTAAAAAGCACCTTGAGTGCCACGATATGATTGCTCTGTTTCAAAGGTACGTATGCATCAGCCTAATACAATAATTACAGATAATGATAATCATAAGAGCAAGTCAGTGTTTGATATGTCTGTTCTATTTTAGCCGGATAATGAACAAACACTTATTTTCATCAAATTTCCTCATTATTCTTAGCAAACAAAACAGCAACAAGAAAAAATTTAAACAAAAAGGTGAATGAAACGAACCCTCTTTTCTCTAGCCAAATAAACGTGACCAAACTTCCCTCGTCCAAGAGGCTTCCCAATGTCGAAATCGCTAAGTGTCCATCTTTTCTTTTCAGCTGCCGAAGCCTCTGAAGAAACCTGTGAAAATGAATATACACAAATTAAAATATATATAGCAAAATCCCCAAATCATTAACGTTCCCAATTCTTCAAATTCCGCTTAACCCTACATATCAAATGGTACGGTAACTAGACAAAAAAATTTGTTAATATTCCCAAATCTGCCAATTAAACCCTATAAATGGGTACTGTTCGCGAATTGATACGTTTTATATGTAGAAAACCCTTCTCAAAATCCCCATTCCTCTATAAAAGAAAAATAAACTGAGATTTGGCCTTTGCTTGGTTCTTGAAGGATGAAAAAGAAAAAAAAAAGCTACTATTTTCCCAAGAACAACAAGGAAAACAAAAAGGGAAAAAAATATCTTCACCTTCTCTTGTTGTTGCGGGTGGGTCTCGGCGATCGCCATTTTTTTGAGACAGAAAAAATAAAGACCAAGTTTTTTGGGGAAAGAGAGAGAAGGAAAGGGAGAGGGGAGAGGCCAAGAGAGAAAAAAATTGACGAGTTACTATATTTCGATTGAGAAGAAAGAGAGAAAGACAAAAAGAAAAAAAAAATAGAGGGGTTAGGGAGGGATCCGGCGAACCCCACTCGCAACGGTCGAATCAGTACGGTGTGCCACGTGTAACGCATTTTCAAAATTTTCCATTTTTGAGATCTGAAGGAGCGTCTCTCTTGAGAGAGACGAGGCTAGAGTCACATTGGCCGTCACGTTGACTAGTTCATGTCTTCCGGATATTAGGTTTGTGTGTTTCAAGTCATGGGCTTAAGGCCCTAAGGAGAGAGGGCTAAAGTCACTTGGAGATCCGGATCCTACTAAATGCTTTGGCCTATGGACAATTGAGGCAAAGAATTTTGCCCAATCGGAGCTCGAAAATGTCTTAGCCCAATTACTTAACTACAAAAACTGTAGTAACTAAGTTGATATTGGATCCGAAAATTTGTCCCTAAAATGGATGGTCTGACTCCTTTGGTCATAGTCGACTGGTTCCGTCTATATTATCTCCCCTTTCTACTTTCTAGCTCTAGTCTCTACAAAGCACAATGCCTAGGATCCGTTACTAAAGAAGCTCACCCGAGTCTCTCGCACGCGTCACATCCTTGTCGACTCGCACCCATGCAACGCTGCTCAGCCACACACGCGCCAGACCCAACCAAACCCACCCCTTACACTCTGTTCAAGAGAGTAACAGTTAGTTACCCTCAGCACAACACACATCACGAGGAGAACACACCTCCAACTCCCGCCACGTATCCCTCCCCCCACCTCCTTATAGTGGCCACCCTTGCCCTCTCTTCACCTCCGCAACCGTCTTCCATTTTCTCACTTAAATTTCATTGCCATTTTTCACTGAACACTATCATCAGACCGAGGGCCGTTCATCATGTCGAATGATCAAAACAAGCCGATGACTCAGAAGCTCTATGAGTCAGCTCCATCTTCGCGCCAGGCGGCCAAGTTTTTGACTGCAACCACACTGGGTGCAACGCTGCTATTCTTGTCTGGGTTAACCTTGACCGGGACAGTGATGGCCCTGATCATGGCCACGCCACTCATGGTCATTTTCAGCCCAATTCTAGTCCCGGCTGGGGTAGTCATTTTCCTGGTGATTACCGGGTTCTTGTTTTCCGGTGGGTGTGGGGTGGCGGCGATCACGGCGTTATCGTGGATATATAATTACGTGCGAGGGAAACATCCACCAGGAGCGGATCAGCTGGATTTTGCAAGAAATACGCTTGCGAGGACGGCTAGGGACATGACGGAGAAGGCTAAGGAGTATGGACAATATGTGCAGCACAAGGCTCAGGAGGTTGCTCAAGGATCTTGAATAAGAGTGTTTAGCTTAGGGCTTGGATTGGGTTGAGGTCTGTTGGTTCTGTAAGGTGGTGGTGGTGGTGTTGTGTCTTGCTTGTTGTTTTCCATCATATTTGCATGCATGCAGTGTAGGTCATGTGTTTTTGGGCTTAGTAATTGTAACAGTTGCTTTAGTTTGATTCTCTTTGTGGCTTCGAAAATCTCGTTTCTCTGTTAATAAGTTTTTCTTTGTCTTGAATGTGTAGAATGCAGGGTTGAGAGGATGGAAATCCATCAAATATCGAATTATTCGATCGGTTTGGTTTTGATTTTGGAAAAAAAAATATAGTTTTTTTATTTTTGTAAATTATAATATTAAAATTTATAAACTTCAATCTAGAATAAAAATTAATAATAAAATATATATTTTGTATAAATTTAAAAATAATATTATATAATAATATATATTAATTTGATTTTTTATCAATTCGATTTTAAAATTGAAAATTGATTAAATAAATTAATTGAACAAAAAATTTTGAATTAATAGACTTAATGAACTAATTGAACAGAACATTTTTACTCTTTGATTGAAATTTTACTTTTTAATTGAATCACTAATTTTATTCACTCTGGAATCGTAGATCAGCGATTCGTTACTTGTCTTATTGGGCATCAGGCCATCAGCTGATCGGCGCTGGAGCCCCAAACTACCATCTGGTTCAGGCTTCTTCTGGGTTTAATTACGAGCCCACGTTAATGAAATCTGGGTCCTAAAAAGCAAGACCGGTCCTATTCTAGGAGGACACAAAAGAAAAGCCGTGCATATTTTCCCTGCTACGTTTTAGACCTTAAAAAGGCTTGTCAAGAGACAGCCTATCATTGCCTCCAAACAACTAGGATGATTAAATCAGAATAACCCGTAAGAAGATGAAGAATGCGATGCTCAATTCCCTGGTTTAAAGTGATTTCGTCTCTGGAAGAAGAACTATACAATTATACCCCTGAACAAACATAAACAGGTGACAAAGATTTGCTGCATTTGAGCATCATTAAGGCAGATGTTCGACATTTCCAAAGGTTGCTAGAGCTACATCTCTGAAAATTTTGTTACAGAAACACCTCTCCTTACATAACAATTTAAACATGCTCCACAGTAGGAAAATGGTGGCAATGATAATCGATTACTCCTCATCTTAAGACAAGTCTCAGGACTGCTTGACAACATTTTGACCAACAAGCAGATATGATGGAAGATAACGAGGAACAACCAGTGCCAATCCTAAACACAGCAAGGCAAAGACTACAACCCACCAAGCTTTGTAAGGGATGCCCAACAATAGTTCATCGCAAACTGAAAAGTGAAAAATTTTAAGTTATCGGTCATACTGAAAAACCCTGAGCTCCTGGGGAAACAAGGTAATATGAAACTGCTTTTTCTCCGAAGAACGATAAGTCAAAAGGGGATACAAATAAGTATTGCATGAGAAGCAAAGCAAACAAAAAGAAGCTGTTAGAAGAAAGAAATGTTGTATTACGAAATTATGTGTATATCTAACTCTAACTAGCTAACAGTATTATATTATAACTCTAACTAGCTAACAATATTGCATTATAATTCTACTTAGATAATTTGTTTAATTATCTTAACAGAAGTGAAATGGTAAAATCAGATCAGAATCATCATATTGCATTTCAAGAAGGAAAAGCTACAAAAGGGAAGGGCTTGAATCATCACTTCAAAAAAAAAAAAAAAAAACTTATAGGGAGAGCAAGAAAATAGTTGGTCTACCAATATTAAAGATGATGAACTCTCTCTCCTTTGTGTTGGGTATTGCAACAAAACCTTCAGGTTCCACAGTTACCAAAACGTGCAACCCACCCTGAGCAAAAATGAACTTCTATAGTACTACCTTTCACTTAAGGTAGAAAATGATGCATCAAAAACAATTTAAGCAGCATAACCAAAACCTGATCATTAATCATGTCAAGACTATCGGTCTTGAATATCAACTTCTCTGTATTCAACAGTCTTCTGTTTCTTTTTAACCCAGAATCTGAATTCCCCTTCTTCAGTTGCAAAGAAAAACTCGCAGGGATCTGATATTGCAACAAAAGCAAAGATCAGTTTTTATGGAAATGAAAATGCCACAAAGAGGCAGATCACAGAAAAGAAATTACATACAGAAGCTGGATACGATATCTTCACTTCGTACCAAGTTAATGATTTGAGCCCTTGTAGTCGGTAAACTCGAGAACCCATTCGTAAGGGTAAAGTTTCCTTCTTTAGCTCCTCCCCAACATTCAAAACGCTGCCGTCAAGCCTGGTAAATCCAAAGCGGCAACTTTCATTCGTTCCCAAGAGAAAAATGACAAGGAAGTAATTTACACAAAAATCCAACTTTTACGAGGTTACTTACATTTCTCCATGACTGAAAATTGAGCTGCTGCTGATGAAGATTAAAACATAGAGAAGAATCAATGAATTGAAGTCGTTTGAATGAAGCATTCTAGATAAGAAGAAAGTCCGCCGCCACCTCAAGCTCTTGAATCTGGTAAAATCACATGGTTCGGTTAGTCTATCCCTTTCTTTTCCCCCACAAATTACAAGCTTTTTTGAAACTAAAATAGAAAACCATTCGATGAAGCAAAGCCTTTCAAGCCCGCCAAACGTTCGTCAAAATGAGTTAATTCAAAGGGCTTACTCCGATTTCTCGTCGAAACTGAACAAACAAATTCCACAAAAATCCAACCTTTTAAAACAAGTACGCTGTTTTACTCGGAATCTATAGCATTCACAACACTTACCAGAATCCGAAGCTCTGATCGGGTCAGTTTGAATCTCTCTGTTTTCGTCACAGCGGTGAAATCTAATTGAGGAAAGTCATTCTGTTCCCGGGCTCTGGCACGACACCGTTTTAAATGTCACGGCCTGGGCAGGTGGGCCTGGTATAACTTATAACTGCGTCCCCTTTTATTTATTTATTTCTAGTAGAAAAGTGAAAGAATATTTAACAAGTCTCATCACCTGAAAAGCAAAGCCCTGAAATCCTAAACAGGATGGTAAGATTTGAACCCGCCTAAATCTGAAGCAAGCAAAAAAAAAACAACACCAACATTCGAACGAGGAAGTAAACAAGATGGTACGATGATTGTTTGGTTCTTTAATCTTTTCTTGACTGGTATCAGATTGCAAAAGGAAAGGGGTGAATTTTCCTGTTTATTATTGTTATTGATTTAAATTTCCTTCTTTTTTTGTGTTTCAGTTCTCAATCGCAGCAATTAACGATACGGATTCCAGAGGTCAATGGGAACCCTTAGCTCCTACTAAAGAAGCCCAGGCATACTCCTTCTATTTCTCTAACATAAGCCTGATATTGGATGTAGAGTAAAAATTTTGTTTCGAATTGCTTTTTTTTTCAGTGTTGTCTTTCTTTGTTGAATATCTGAGTTTTTCTTTTTTGGGGTGTTTTTTGTTGTATTGGTTTCGATATTTGAGAGTGTAGAAATCTATGTTTCAAAAGACTAGCCATATTTGGTTCTATTTTTTGCCTTGTCATTTCGAAGTATAAAAATTTAATTTCTTTTATGGTTTATTGCAGGAGTTCCATCTCACACAAGCTTACCATGATGGGCTTCTCAAGTTACAGGCTAAAGAGTACGAAAAGGCTCGCGAACTGTTAGAATCCGTTCTGAAGGATCCTCTTATTTCAAACGCTCAAGTATCTGCTTTGTTCCATGAAGAAGATTTCGGTTGCAACTGCTTTAATTTTTTGTTTTTTTGAGTAGTTTAGTAATTACTTTTATTTTTAAATATATTCAGGTGGATAGCAATACTACCGATGGTCATCTGTTACAACTCAAGTTAAGAGCTGTCTTCTCATCTATATCTTACTTATTTTTTAAATAGTTTGCTTACGTAGTTTTCATTCTTTGACTCTGCTAACATGCGACTACTTTCCTTTTATCGCACCTTAGAATGCAAAGCCATGACGTGCCTACAAGTTAATCCCCTTTCCCTATCAAAAATCAAATTGAAATAGAGTAGTGAATCTAATGTCAGCTGACTGTGGAGTTAGGTGATATGCATGATAAGTACAAAGTTTTTTTTAAGTCTTTGTTGTTGGTTAGTCTATGTAAATTGTGTCTTCCCTATAAGTGTCTGTAAAGGTTTCATTTTATAAACCATTGGTAAAGCCATGTGCTGCTCTGGTTTGATTGAAATTTGCTGTGATTTAGATTTATCTGCTAAGTGTACCAAATAAATGTATTTACGTATGATGTCTTATTCTTGTAACCATATTTGTTAATGTTTTTCATATAGTTCTCTGCAGATTTTTGTCACTGAAGAACCTTGCTGCTGTTTTCCTTCAACAAGGTTCAAGTCATTATGAGAGTGCTTTGCATTGTTATCTTCAAGCTGTAGAGATTGATAATAAAGATTCGGTTGTCTGGAACCAGCTGGGAACTCTATCATGCTCAATGGGTTCATTGAGTATTTCACGATGGGCGTTTGAGCAGGGACTTTTGTGCAGTCCTAACAATTGTGAGCATTTGTCTGCTTCAGTTGTATCATGTATTTATTTCTCTTGTTGTGTTCTGTGTGCTATATTTTCATGAAGCATACAACCATATATTGTGTGGCAGGGAATTGCATGGAGAAACTGTTGGAAGTTCTCATTGCCATTGGTGATGAAGTTGCATGCCTTTCTGTTTCAGAGTTGATTTTAAGGCATTGGCCATTGCATTCTCGTGCCTTGCATGTCAAAAATACTATTGAGGAGTCAGAATTAGTTCCTTTTGCTCCTAGAGGTATAGATAAGCTAGAACCTGAACATGTTCGTCTTAAATTTCATGACAAGAGAAAAGCACCTGATGAGAATCTAGATGAGGGCAGTGCCCTCAAAAAGCTGAACCAGAACATAGATTTGCAACTTACAGAAGCTTCCTGGGCTGCTCTCGCTGATGCACTCCTGGGAATATTACTACTGCTGAATCGTTGTGGTTCTGAGCTGGAGACTGGAAAATTGCAAAGATCTGGAGATGTCAGGTTAAGGATACTCATCCCTCCTGGTTCTGAAATTGTTATGGAGCCTGTGGAAAAGAAAGTGCCTACTTCAGCTTCAAGTGGTGAAAGTATTCCTCCTAGTGATTGTGACACTGAAAGAGCAAGTAACTTGAAAGAAAAAGAATCAAATTTTTTGGAAGAACAACCACAGGAGAGGCGGAGTACTCGTCTTGAAAGGCTTCGGAGTCGTAAACCTGGCAAAGAAGAAATAGATTTTGCTGCCGATAAGGATTTGGCCAAGATTGTGCTTCAATTTCTCGAACCTTTTGTCATCAGTAGACCAGAAGGCAAAGATTCTGATGATGTTGTTAATTGTTCTATGTCATATGCTGATCAAGCTTATTCCTTGGATATGGAATGTCAAGATGTTGCTAATTTTGCGAAAGAAACTTCAAAAAATTATGGTGCTTACCATTTGGGTCACTTGCTTTTGGAACATGCCACAAATAAAAGCCTTGTGCATCCAGATGCACATGTCAAATTCCTTGAGTTGGAGAAGTTGACAAGGCATTGGGGGCAGGATAGGACTCCTGAATGTAGTCTTTTTCTTGCTGAGTTGTACTACGACATTGGGTCTTCTCCTTCCAATTCCTCCAATCTATCTGAATTCTTATCGGAGGCATCCTACCATCTATGTAAAATAATTGAATCAGTCGCATTAGATCATCCTTTTCATATGACTTCTTCATTTGGGAATGAAAATTGCTCTTCATTTAAGAATTTTCTTGGCACTGATGGAATTTCACCCAATAACTCTTTTTGTGAAAGTTCACATTTAGATAGTTTCTTGTCATCCAACAAAAGTCCCTTCTGGGTTCGTTACTTCTGGTTGAGTGGACAGTTGTCTGTTCTGGATGGCAACAAGGCAAAAGCTTATGAGGAATTCTGCATTTCCTTGTCAATTTTGGCGAAGAAGGAAAATGCAAACAATCCTTTATGTATGGTGCAGCTGCCACATTGTAAGAATATTAAAGAGTTAACTGTTGAGAGGATTCTTCATGAAATAAATTTATTAAAGGTTGATTTCTTGTTGGATAAGACTTTAGGTGAGATGATTGAGAAAGAGATGTATCTGGAATGTGTAACTTTGCTTGCTCCTCTTCTTTTTTCTGCCAATTATGTATCATATTTACTGGCTGCTGACCAAAGGGGCGAGGGGATTACATCTGTTGAACTGTCAGCATTAGATATATTAATTAAAGCTTGTCAGAAGATAAAGCCAATGGATATTGAAGTGTATTTGAATTGTCACACACGAAAGCTTCAACTACTTACAGCATTAGCTGGCATGTATCAATGCGTTGCTTTTTGTAAACGCTTTCCTCAGAAGTCAGGGTTAAAAATGCTTTCTGGTTCTGAGATGGTATCAAGAGACAGTTCAAGCAAGCACTGGGATCACTTGGTTGCGGAGGAAGTGAAGGCGATTTCACAATGTGTGTCACAAGTGAAAAACTTCAATGATCAAGGTGGAGATTCTGTAAGTAATTTCTTTTCCCCAGCAGAAATGCTTTTTATAATTGTAGTCTAGATTAAAGTATTAATTGCTCTGGAATTCACTTAAGATGCATGAATGTGTTGCTAATAGGATTGATGAGCGCATTCTTTATTGGACAAATTTATCAGATGTTAAATGATCGTAGTTCTATGATATTTGTGAAACATATCCCTGCTGTTTTATACTCCATGGTTAATATTTAAATTGGAAATATATCCATTTTTGTCTCCCCATATTGCATCTTTACTTCTTATTAGCTATGCTTGCAGAGTGGCACTGTTTTAGTTGGCATCATTAGTGACATTCAATCACTGCTTCTGGCGATCATGTACAACATTGCAAACAATGTCCTTTGCAAGAAATCTTCTATGCCAGTAATTATTGATCAACTGGAACAAAAGCAAAGTAATTGCTTCATTGATGCAGCCATTGCTTTTTGCAAGCTTCAACATCTTGACCCTTCTGTAACTATTAAAACCCAGGTGAACTTTACATTAGTTTTTATGAAGAAGAAATTAGCAATTCACTCATTGATCTATTGAATAATCTTTTTCTCACAGCATTTGTGTGCAAATATGTATTTTCTTTAAGTTCTGTTCTCTGACTTCTTGTCTTAGGTTGAATTAATCGTGGCAATTCATGACTTGCTTGCTGAATATGGACTTTGCTGTGCGGGCGAAGGTGGTGAAGGGGAGGAAGCAACTTTTCTTAAATTTGCAATAAAGCATCTCTTGGCATTGGACATGAAGCTAAAATCCTGCTGTAACTCTTCAACCAGTGAGAATAGTCCACATGACGGGCAGCCAAACCATGATAATGATGCCAAAACATCACAAAATGAAATAAGTTCAGATAAGCTAGATGTGGAAATGGGTAGAACTGAAAACTCTGAATCCATTACTGCAATGAAGGATGATATTGAAGGGATTGCTTCTAAAGCAGCTCCAACTTGTTCTGGTGAAGAGAAGGACAATACAACAGCACATGAAAAGCAGTGCAGTAATGATGAGAAAATCAACCTTGGAGAAAAATGTGGTGATCAGCTTGATGAATGTGCTGATGAGCTTACGGAAGATGAAAAGGAGGAACTTGAACTAATGATTGATAATGCTTTGGATCAGTGCTTTTTCTGCTTATATGGTCTAAAACTTAGATCTGACTCATCCTATGATGATGAACTGGCTGTGCACAAAAGTACTAGTCGTGGTGATTATCAAACTAAGGAACAATGTGCTGATGTATTCCAATACATTCTTCCTTCTGCCAAGGCTTCCTCTGTTAGTAGACTTTCTCTCTTCACATGCGCGCGCGCGCACACACACACACACATACACATGCATCATTGACACTAACACGAATATAATGGTGCCTGTGCATGCATACACGAGGAGTTTTTTTTTTTTTTTCATTTTAAATTGTGCTGATTGCAACTTAGCTCAATGACGTTATTTTACATTCAGAGAACTGGATTGGTCAAACTTCGCAGAGTGCTAAGAACCATACGTAAACACTTTCCTCAACCACCAGAAGATATTTTGGTTGGCAATATAATAGATAAGTTTTTAGATGATCCTGATTTATGTGAGGACAAACTGTCAGAGATGGCTGGATCTGAAGGTTATCTTGAGACCATAACAAAGATGCTTTTTCCTAATGGAGGAAGCCTCAAACAGTACAAGGCATCATCATTTCGGAGGTATATACTTGTGTTGTTCTGCTAGTATGTTAAATGCTTGTTTGTTTCTTCATTAATGGTTAAATGTGCATTATTTTGCTTCTTTACTGATGCTATCTGTGTGTAATTATGGGTCAACTGTATACAGCTCTGAGCCATATTTGGAGGTCTATAGCAATTTGTATTATTTCCTGGCACAGTCAGAAGAAATGAATGCAACTGATAAATGGCCTGGCTTTGTGCTTACCAAGGAAGGGGAAGAATTTGTTCAGCAGAATGCAAATCTCTTCAAATATGATCTACTCTATAACCCTCTACGCTTTGAGAGTTGGCAACGTCTTGCTAATATTTATGATGAGGCAAGATTTACTTTTGTTTATCATTTTAAAATGTATGATGTACAGACCATTAAAACTTTATTATTTTTTGGTTTTTATATTTTCCTGGCAAGGGATCATTTTCTTTACAAAACTCTCTTGGGCTTCCTTTAAATAGGAGGTGGACTTGCTGCTAAATGATGGGAGTAAGCACATAAATGTATCAGGATGGAGGAAAAATACTACTTTGCCTCAGAGAGTTGAGACAAGTAGGAGGAGGAGCAGGCGTTGTCTATTAATAAGTTTGGCTTTGGCAAAGACATCAGCACAGCAGGTTTTGCCCTATTCCATTGATTCATATGCATGCTGGACTCTAGTTTGGATGTTGTTGATCATTTTCAGACAAATATGCTTTCTACAGCCCTTATATTAGTCGTTAAATGTAATTTCTCAAACCAGTACGCAACAGCAGATTTTAACATGCGAGTTAGTGAGAAGGGATGGAACAAGAGATAAGTCCCGCTGAGAGCATATGCAATGTGCTATCACTTAACACTATGCACTGTGAATGTTGGATGATTTTAAGAATTAGTTCCCTTTTTCTTGGAAGGTTCCTTGATACAAGTAAAATGCTGGGGACATTCATCTAGTATGAGGTTTAAAAGAGTTCAATAGTGATAATGAGAATAAAACTGTGACTTGGATGCCCCTCAGTAGATGCTTTACTGGTTATATTTATATCATTTCTGTGTAAGTTATAAAATCTAGATGTTGGTTTTATTATTAATATTTGTAGCAAATTGTTGCTAACTATTGTATAACTTTGCATGATCTTAGTGCGAGATACATGAGCTATTGGCGTTGGTATACTATGACAGCCTTCAGAATGTTGTCCCATTTTTTGATCAGCGATCTATCGTGCCCTCAAGGGATGCAGCTTGGAGGATGTACTGTGAAAACTCTTTGAGGCATTTTAAAAAAGCCTTCATGCACAAGTATTATTGCTTTTCTGAATCCCTACCCTTCCACTTTCTGTCTCACTCTTGATATTTAAGATTCTAAGATGTGTAACTTCAGCTGACTCCATTATGTTGTAGGCAGGATTGGTCACATGCATTCTACATAGGAAAACTCTGTCAAAAGCTTGGATACTCACATGAGACATCATTATCTTATTATGATAAGGCCATTGCTTTGAATCCATCAGCTGTCGATCCTTTCTACCGGATGCATGCTTCACGCCTGAAGTTACTCTGGACCCGTGGAAAACAAAATCTTGAAGTTTTAAAGGTTTCTTTCATCCCCTTCACCCTCCCCTCCTCCGAGCAAGTAACATTATTGTCATTTGACTCTTTTTTTTCCCCCTGTTATGGCTTCTTTATCTTGAATCACTAATCATTTGATAGTTTTTTAGTTTCTGGACTTGTACAAGTTGTCTAGTTTACCAGATAACAATTCTTAAGTTTCAACCATCATTGACTGTGTCCAGGTTCTTTCAATGTATTCTTTCGGTGAATCTGTGAAGGATGCTGTAATGGACATTATCAGGGGAATGACTCCTGAAACTTCACTTTTGGAAGATGTAATGGACAAAAGCTGTCAAAAAAATATGGAGCAAAAACATCATGATGAATCAGAGCAAATGGAGGTGTGGACAATGCTTTACAATGATTGTCTTTCTGCCCTGGAAATTTGTGTTGGAGGAGATCTGAAACATTTTCATAAGGCCAGATTTATGCTTGCTCAAGGGTTATATAAGAAGGGGGGAAGGGTTGATTTGCAGAAAGCCAAAGACGAACTTTCTTTTTGCTTCAAATCATCTCGCTCGTCCTTTACAATAAATATGTGGGAGATTGATGGCATGGTCAAAAAAGGAAAGTATGGCTGCAATCTGTATTTCAATTCCAAGCTATTAGATTTATATCGTCCTTCTGTTTGACATGCAGTCATAACCTAGAAATAAAGTGGTTCATTATAAAATAAAAGTATGGATTGATGAATGTTGATAATGCATTGGTTCCCTTTGGTTCAAATTCTTCTAAATATGGTGTCCTTAGGTTCCCTTGTTAACATTCATGTCATCGATAATGCATTTCATGGAAGTGGCTTGTTGCCTCTTATTATATGAATCTAATCAATTTTTTTTTTTTGAAAAAAAATCAGGCGCAAAACACCAGGTTTTGCTGGGAACAAGAAGGCCCTTGAAGTCAACTTACCAGAGAGTTCTCGAAAATTTATAACTTGCATCCGGAAATACTTGTTGTTTTATCTGAAACTGTTGGAAGAAACTGGAGACATCTGTACTCTTGACCGGGCTTATGTCTCCCTTCGGTCAGATAAGAGGGTAACAAGTCGATCCTTTAGAAACTAGCTTTGATTTGTTGCATTTTGTCCAGAACCTAACTCCTATCAGCCAATGCATATACATTTAACAAGATTTAGGAGATGACGTAAACAGTTTCTAGTATCATTTCCTACTAGAGCCTGCCTATCCTACCGGCACATATGCACACTCTTTAAGAAAAGGAAAAAAAAAAAGAACGAAGATTCTTGTATGATCAGTATATTTGCAGTAATTTATTTTGTGTTGATCACATGTTATTACTGTCAAAGTCATCTGCCTTATCCATCTGTGTCATTTAATACTATTTGTTAACTGATGTTGTTTTTTGCACTTAGTTCTCCCTGTGCATAGAAGATCTTGTACCAGTGGCACTTGGGAGGCACATCAAGGCACTAGTTTTATCCATGAGGCAAGTTGAGCCTGCTGGTGCTGATGCTGCCTGCAGTTTTGAGCATCAACTAGAGAAGATATTTGGTTTGTTTATGGAACAGGGTACCTTATGGCCTGAGATCTGCTGTTTGCCTGAGATTAAGAGTTCAGAAATATCTGAGAGCACTTTATATGGGTAACATATATTTTCTGAGTTTGTTGTTTAGGAATTTTAAAACTCATGAAAAATTTTAATGTGTAACATTTAGTATATGATAAATAATACAGTAGATTCTGACTTTGCTAAATAAGGCAATTTGCTCTGTTTATCCTTTAACCCATAATAGAACTAAAAGTGTCATTCCTTTTCACAAAATTCTAATAGTTGATAAACTTGACTTAGGTATCTACACCAGTATATTGTGTCCCTGGAAAGAAATGGCAAACTGGAAATACTTGAAGCAATAAATGAGCGGATCCGAAAGCGGTTCAAGAATCCAAAATTGTCAAATAGTAACTGTGCCAAAGTTTGCAGGCATGCCTCTGTTGCTTGGTGTCGATCTCTTATATATAGCTTGGCATCAATCACTCCACTGCAATCTGGATTCCCAAGTGAGGTTCAAACTCTTAATTCAATAGATGGTGCCATGGAACGCAGCCAGCAGCTTTGTATTGATCTGCAGACACATGAAATCTGGAGTTCATCATTTGAGGACTCAACTCATTTTGAAAGTCTTCAAACAAAATGGAGCCCAACTTTGGCAAAAATTAATAATATCATTATAAAGAAAGCTTCTGATGGAGATATGGAGACCGCCAACTCTTTGCTTAGAAGTTCATATAATTTCTATCGAGAGAGCTCCTGTGTAATGCTCCCATCTGGTGTCAACCTTTGGTTGGTGCCATCTCAACTAGTAAAAGAAAAGCAATTTCCATCAAGTATGGAAGGGGCTGAAACTCTTGATTTAAGCATTCCAAGGAAACTTTTGTTGTGGGCTTATACGCTATTGAATGGCCGCTATGCCAGCATTTCAGTTGTTGTAAAGCATTGTGAAGAAAATGCTAAGGTATGAAAGTTGACATGCTTTGAGTTGGGAACTTCTTTAGAATGCTAGAACATAGATTGTCTTTTTGCAGGATAAACTTTGCTTCTAAGATGTTAGTCTCTCTCTCTCTTTATTTCCCTACTTTTATCTTAGAGTGGGAAGTTTAGAGGATTTGTAGTGCCTTGATATTGAAGTTAAGGGAGTGGTACCTTAGTTCTTAAGTTCATCAAGAATGAAAACATTACACAAAAAACATGATCAAAGGTTCAACTATTTTCACTTCAGAATATCCATTGAAAACAAAACTAATCAGTTTCTTTTTGTTCCGCAGTTGAAGATGAAAAGAGGGGCTGCAACTTCATCAGCACCACAAAATACAAACATCAGCATTGCTGTATCCAGTCATGCAGGTTATTTCTGCTACTCAAGCAATCTTTTATTTTGGTCATTCAAACCTATTGGTGAATAGTAGACTAACTGCAGTTAGTATCCGTGGAAATGCCAACTTTACTAGCTAATAACGTTTCATCTGATTAGAGATAATTCAGAATTGGCTTTATCAAACTGCCATGTTTCCTTATCTTCATGTTATTACCATTTCCAACACTCCATGGCTACTTTCCCCAACTCTCAAATACAACCTATGATGAATTTTCAGCCGTTAGTAGCAGCAAAGAAGTACCAAGCAATGGTGGAGGCAGTGAAGCAGAGGCTGCTCCAGTGACCTCAGCGCCACCTGCTCTAGTCTCTGAGGGTGAAAGCAGACATCCCACCAGTCCACTTCCTCCGTCCAGTGAGGGTCAAAGGAGCTTCTCTCTGGCTCCACAACTACATCCTTATAAGAATGAAGGGGAAAAGAGCACTGTGGCTCACGATGCGGGAGATCCTAACAAAGGCTGATTTTGTATAATGGACTTCTTGTAAATATCATGTGCTCATTCATTTTAACATGTAATGAAACCAAAATAGTTAGGATGTAATCCCACGTATAGTTGAGTTTTGTTACTAGAAGGGAAAAGCAAACAGAGAGGGGAAATACCTTTGCTTAGTGAAATTTGTCAAAATTTAGCTTCATTTATAAATATTAATGAACAAACAAGTAAAAGAGTTATCTTTCCCCTCTTAGATTGAGACCATATTTGCTTGCATTGATGTATAGAAATTCTGTTTCATCTGCTGGCCTCCGACAGTATTTCCTTTTATGTTGGGCTAAATATAAACTTAGGCCCAATGTTTGCGTTTAGGCTTGGGCTCTCATCTTCTGCATATAGCCCAAATTAACAAAAGCATTTGCGGGCCACGTACTGTGATTTCCCTTCGGGCTCAGGCTGGGTAAGAAACAATTTCCTTTTCCACTTCGACGTCGTATTAACCGGCCGATAACGGAGCAAAGTAGTGCAGGGGTCACTTGCTAATCCATAAACCCAAGGACGACAACAAAAAATGGGGAGCAGAGCTTTGCTGATGCTCACCAACTTCAAGTTTAAAAGCAGCTTTGCTTCTTCTTCTTCAAAACCCTTTTATCTTGTTAAGAGTAGTCCCACAATCCGGAAGTTATCCACGAAAACGAGGTCGTCTTTGCAGCCACCGGATGTGTGTCGTCTGGCCGAAACAGCTCGTATTTCACTCGCCCCAAATGAGGTTTCGTTCACTACTTTCCTCCATTTTTATTTCGCTTACTCGTTTCTTTATTGTTTAACTTGATATCTTCAACTCTTTCTTTTGTTTGGTTTCAGGTTGAAGAATTTGCTCCCAAAATTCGACAAGTGATAGACTGGTAATCTTCTCATAAAGGATAGTTCAGAACCAAATTGAATTCAAATCAGTTAATATTGATAATAATTTGGAGATGTCTCAACAAAATGGGGGCCGGGTTTTGGTTTTTGTTGGGGGTTTTAGCTGCCATTATATGTCAGGCTATCCCATGATTCTTATAAAGATAAGTTTTTAAGAAATATTGTATTGATTATGCATTTATGCTCGATGTATGTAGAAGAATGTACTTTAATTAATTATTATAATTTCCATTTTATTAGTGAGTGGATGTTATTCTAATAATATTACAACTTGAAAACGGTAAAAGTAACAGGTAAATTTTCTGTTTGGTTTTTGGGTTCTCTATTGCAGGTTTGGGCAACTTCAAGCTGTTGATCTTGACAGTGTCGAGCCGGCTTTTAGAGCTGGTACTTAGAACTCATTCATATAAATTGGTATTTCCTTGTTGTTAGTTACTGGTGCAATTGTGCTATACATTTGCGATATGTGTTTGTAGCAGAAGTAAAATATGGCGTTGCATCAAAATTGAGATAATGTAATTGAGGCGTTTTCTAGCATATCAATGAAGGGTAGTTTTTAAACAGTTGGTTTGTCCATTTGAGTTTTCCAAGTTCAAAGGTTTGGTAGGCGGGATTCTTTATTAGGCCAAATTGTAGTTCAGTGTCAAACTCTAAACAATGGTGTTGTATTGTTAAGAGGGCAGCCCAACAAAAAGAAAATGCTAATTATAGTTGCATATCTTAACAAAGGGAGAAACTAGTAGGAATACCATTGGTGTATTTGACCAATGCGTAGTACCATTCCTGTTCTGTAACTAGATATTACCCTCTTAACAAGTTTTTGTCAATGCTATGTTTTATTTGCAGACACTGAAGGTGATAATTTGCGTGAAGATGTCCCTGAAACATTTGAGAATAAGTGAGATGAAAATAGTTTGATGCACTGTAGTTCCTGAGTTCAACATTACACTAGGTTATATTCTGAGTGTTTTGACTTTAAATATGTTTCTCAACAGGGAAGCACTGATAGCGTCTGTTCCAAGCTACAAGGAGCCATATATCAAAGTTCCTAAAGTATTGAACAAGGAGTAAGACTGTTTGGGTACCACATTATTCTCTCTTTAGTACCCAAAGAATTTCATGTACGTAAGTGGCCTCAAATTCTCATTTATAAGCTTTGGATGTGATGAATTCCCCACTGATATCCCGCTTTGTAATGTTTGTCAATGAACTGATACGCATTCCCTACACACTTTTCTCTGAAAGATTATGCATTTTGTTCACTTTGATCAGTTAAATTCTGAGTATGTATAGGCAGAACTTAGTGGAACCATTCATGCACATAGAAATCTCGATTATAAGGGAAGAGTGGCTGCCATGACGAAGGAAACTTGCTCGTCTAGTAACCAATGTCTTTACGCCTTTTCTCATTGGAGTGTTCCTAAAGCCCTTGACACGACAAGCATTTTCCTAGACTTTTTCATTAATAAACAAACTGTTGAATATGATGCCTTAATCAGTCATCTCGAGAAAGGTATTAGCTTCAACAAATGCTTGTAGCCTTTTGCCAGTTCTTGTTTTTCCTTATTTTCAGGTTTGGTGGACATGTTCCTTGTATCTGATACTACCTCCCAGTTTAGTTACAGTTTTATTTTTACCGACTCTTAATCTGGTATGTCAGTGTTACAATGGGTGGCTAGACACTTTAACCATGGCACAAGGTCTTACCCGGTGGTTTTATCTACCTTAAGTAACAGAACCATATCAAGTGAATATTTGCCATAAGAGTATCTTCTTTGGTTAAAAAAGTTCAATATAGATGATACATTTATGAACATTCCTGGAAGGGCACTTTCGAAATTCAGACCTGTCGTTTCAGTAAGAAAATTATATAAACATATTGAAGATCAGGAGAGAGTTCACCTCAGGATCCAAGCTAAATCTTTAAAACGTATTAGCTAGTCAACTTCATAAGGATTGCATGCACCATGCAGGGCATGGTTTGGCTGGCATCTCATCAGATAGTATTATAACCAGCAATAATGCCCGGATCCATAAAGAAGCTTCACAAGGTAGATTGATATGACAAACTTAGCACCGAAGAGATATACAAATGAATTCTCTAAAGCATTAGTGTACTCCAATTCTTTATTTACATTGGAACTCCCAAAATTAAAGGAAAAACGTGAGAGCTTACATGAATGAATGCCCCTCTCACTCTATCTCTTGGTTTTTCTTTTTTTTTTTCTCCTTTGTTTCTATTTCTACTTATGTGTCAAGAACTCAGTTGTTCCCCTCAAATTACATACAAAAACTAGAGCAGTATAAAAGTGAACAAAAGAACCTTGTTAATGTGTAAGTATCTCTTTGACATGATGATGGTCATGACTGCCAAAATAGCTCAAAATCATTACTATACAATGAGCGGTCTTGAATCTCTAGATTCGCAACATGCCAATTTATAAGTTGTGATTGGAAAAGTTTACACAAAACCAGTCCAGCTGGAAAAATCCACCATTCACTTTCATCCCTGCATCCAAAACCAAACCAAGGAGATACACACCAATGTTAAGCAAGAATGGTGTCACAGTTAAATTTCCTTTGCACCTAATACATTAACTTACATGTTAATATTCAATGGCTGAATGTTCGGGATCTGTTTACTTGATGATGACTGACTTTTATAGTGAATATATCCACAAAGAAATGCAACACCCTGGCAAAGGATGAGATGATGATTACCACAGGTTTTGATTCAAACAAAAGGCAGGTTACTACTTTCAAATACTTGGAGCAGCTAAGAATACAAAGGATATTAGGGTAAAAAGATAAAGTTGGGAAGTTAGAAGATTAATTCATCTTGCCATCTAATATTCCTTAGATAGGAGAGAGAGAAATGGGGGATGGGGGGAAGTTCTTTTTTTTTTTTTCCATTACTAAGATGGGGGGAATAAATGCTATTAAGATTCACCAGTATCAACCCTTTTTGTAACTTATGTCTTCCCTATATACTTTCTTATATCTCCCCTTCCCCACACCCCTTTCTTCTAGCCTACCAACATTTCATTTGTACCCAGAAATTCCATTTACCTCTATACTGCCCAAACTCTTTCACTCCTACCAAGGACAATTTAAATGATAATGTTAGGTCTGCTTAATTGTTGACCTCAGCAATTAATAAAATCCAAAGAAATAGAAATTCATTATTATAGGGATTGTAGAAAACTAAGACAAAAGGAAAAAAAGCATGTTTATCTAGTGAAATAGAGATTAAAAAGTACAGGAACTTACCACATTAATCAAGGATGTTATATTCCACAAAGCATAGAAACGTGCGAGACCTGCAGAACGCCTTGGACCGTGACTGAATAAAGCATTTATGCCAGCAGGAAACGAAAGAATAATGCCAAGAGGTAAAATAAACAAAACCAGAAAGACATCCACCAATGATATTGAATACAACTGGAGGAAAGTAAGCAACACTAAGCTAAAATCTCCTAAAAGTAGCATTGATATGACTATGCCAACAAGATCCTGCAACATAAAACAAGGTGATAAGTGAATGATATAGATTTGTAAATAATTTACAAGTAAAAAAAATATAACTCCTTAATTCATGTGAGCTACCTGGTGACCAACAGGTTTAGTATTATGGACTATGAAAGAGAGAAGGTAAAACATATCTCTCTTCTCTTCAAGCATTTGTAAGCTGTTAGTATCTATAAGCCCTCTGTAACTCCTCTTCCGCCTTGCAAAACCTTCACTGCTTCGATGACCTTGGGTTAAAAGTGCATCTTCTCTTCGATAACCAGATTGATTTTGCCGGTATGTGGTCTTCATACTATGAAGCAAATAAGAAAGCAACCAAGTTAAATTACATATAATTAGGCATCAAACAATTCCATCATATGCAAACACACACACACACACACACATGTATATACACATATATGAAACTCAGAAATTTGAATTTCTTTCTATCATATAATACAAGCAAAATTACTTGTTAACTTTAGTTCCTCGGGGTTCTGTAAAATACGCCCCACAGGTCATCCTATTCTTGTGCAGGGATATATTTCTATAATAAACCAAGCATCTGCTCGAGATATGCCAACATGCCACACACACACACACACAAACATTACCGTGAAAGAAGCTCGGTTCTGATTCCTCCATCAGTATTTCCCAATGATATAGGCTCGTTTTCCTCTTCAATAGAATACACCAAAAGTCCATATTGGCGATAACCACCAGGTGTAGCCTGAAACCAGGCAAGATCAATGCGTACACCATGGACTCTCAAAGCAGGATTAGCATGCGTTTCAAGCCATTGGAGGACAGATCGAAATGTTACTCTTAGCCGTCCACGACGAACCAAGCGCAATTGTGCATTCAAACCAGCCACCAGTCGATACCAAGTGGTTGGTTGCACCAACTGTAAGAGGTATAACAATAAAAAGAACTTCATAATAGCTAAAATTTGGAAGATAAACCCATGCCTTTCACCAATGTACATACCTAAAATATGAGAACTAACCTGACTCATAAGACTGGTAAGAATGTTATCATTTTGGAGGGAAAATGGAGCCATATAACTTCCATCACCTCCAAAAATTATAGACATAGGAAACCTTTGAGGGAGGCCAGGTGGAAGGTCTGTTCTCTTTTCATCTCCACCAAGGAAGAAGTCCACATAAGCCAGCATTAAATCAGAAGTAGCAGATACCTACAGTGATCAAATACCAAAATTTCAAGTTTAAAGGTACATGCGAGAATTATGCTTTAGCAGCACTTGTATCATAGATCAAAAACTGTTCAAATCTTAGAAATTAATGTGTAAATCCCAAAAA
Source organism: Theobroma cacao (assembly GCF_053813885.1). Taxonomy (NCBI): domain Eukaryota; kingdom Viridiplantae; phylum Streptophyta; class Magnoliopsida; order Malvales; family Malvaceae; genus Theobroma; species Theobroma cacao. The sequence continues at coordinate 2,517,054 of NC_142647.1, forward strand.
GTTGACACTGTAAATCCTTTTCATCTGTTCTTTTCTTTAGTGTTCATTGACTCAAAAGCAACTATAATGCCAGATATAGCAGTAAGTCAACTGATTTAGCACTTAGGGTATAGAGTAACCATTTTCCCTCCAAAAATATAGTACCCATCTAACCATGTACTATAGGAGCCATTAAATCAGTCCTTTAATTTGGTTTCTTTTTAATTGAGAAAAAACTTCTTGTTATTACTTAAACACGTTTATAAAACAAACTGTACAGAAAACTAAAAGCCTCCAGAATTGATGAGAATTTCAGGATGGTAAATAAGATAAGTTTGGAAGAATATATAGACAAACTTTATTTCAGTGACTCTGACTCTGTTCAACACTCAAACTAGAATGAGTTCAGGCATAAACAGCATCCATCTCTGATATGTCTACATAGTTGGTTTTCCAAAGATGATGATGTCTTGCAAAGACAATGATGAGAAAAGCAGAAGCAAAGATGAACATAGACCAGCTACAAGATGTAAACCACGTAAAATGATGCCATAATAGAGAACAAATTAAACCAAGAATAGAAGTAAATAGAGACCTTAAGCCCCTCATAGAGAGCCCGCGAACGGCAAGAACGTAAGCAAGCATGATCATATTCTGATCGAACAAACTCACGTAATCGTTGTAATTTCATTCTCCGGCGGCACTGCTGCCATGACCAAGCAAGGGGATACACAAGAATAGAAAGAATGGTGTAAATTGCACCCTCCCACCACTGGTAAGCAGCTATTGAATTAATCTCATCCACAAATGTGTTGAATGCACCCTCATATCTGCCAGGTCAAGGAACTCAAGTCAATGTCTAACAATTCTGATAAATTAACTATTAATCAAATCCAGCGTACAGCACAAGTGTATGAGAAGCAATTCAACAAAAAACATAGCAATACTCACACAATCTCTTTTATTTCTTCAGGAGGAGTGTGGGGCAGATGCCAAGGTTCACTGAAAGTATTAGGACCCATGAAATACATTCTGTGCACATGACTCCGTGACTCCTCAACTCTATTGGTTTCCAATACCTGAAAAGGATAAAAAAAAAAAAAAAAGGAGAAAAAACGGTACAATTGAAGTTAACCAAAGGCAACGGTGGGCAAAAATAACAAGAGAATTGATAACTTAGCATGGGGAAAAATATATCATCAACAATACAAATATCAGCACAGAAAGCCAGGAGTTCTTTGACATCATAAAGAGAACCAAAACAAGAACTATAAACAACCTCATTCAATGACTCCAGGAATGGGAAAGAATGATCTATCTGAGAGCCATGCTGAGTGGGAGCTGGGCCTGGTAATTCATCAACCCCAACAAATTTCATTCGTGCAACACTAAGCACCAGTGCTAAGAGGATGAGAAGACCCACAAGTAGAAGACAAAATAACCAAGGTCCCCCAAATGTGTAAATTAACTCTTCGAGGGCTGTATAACATTGTGGCATATGATATCTGTCTGAAATGCACTCATAAGGACAAGGTGTTTCAGCAATACCACCTGTTAATAAAGGAGGTTTTGAAAATTAATTTACTAAAAATAAAGAAAAAAACTACCCTTCAGGAAAAAAAAATACAAAAAACTGCAGTATAAGAGCAGTATGCCATTTGAATCTCATCAAATAATCTACTTCATACACATTCAAATGTACCTCGAACAGCAATATAAATGGCACGGTGGGGAAGCTCTGAAGCAGGGCAAGGATAACAGAGAGAGCTATCAGAGCCACTAACATTCTTATAAGTACCAACAGGACATTCCTGGAGAAACAGAAATAGTTAACAAACTTCAACAGCTGAAAGTAATAAACAATTTGTATCGGTTCAAAAGAAGACAACAAAAGGATCTCTACAAACTTATAGAAAGAGATGCGAGATAGACTTGCTCCAACCAATTTGGAGGATAACATTACATTAATTAGACAAGTACCAAATTCATTTATATTAAACTGCCCCCATAAATTCAACTGCATTATTGGATTGAATAGAATTTTTTTTCCCCTTTAACTTTAAACATATGAGCATTTCAATGACAGAATTCATGTTAATTTGATTATTGAATAAATTTTAAATTTCCAGATGCTTCAATTAAAAGTATAGCCTCCAGTACCCATCTCCATGTTAAGAATCTGAAATTTTTAAGAACGCCATAAAATTGCAAACTTACCATACAAAATGTCCCATAAAGTCCCTTTGGACAAGCTTTACCAGTCACAGTTCCATTTTCTCCACCTCCACTCTCGCCTCCACCAAATCCTCCTCTGTACCAATAATCACAAAATCACCAGGATACCAATAGGCTAAACTCCATAAATGAGCATCAGAGACAAGTATTTACAAGTATAAACTAGAAGGCAAAGACAAAGTTCCTTGTTAAAGGTAACTACAAACTAAGAAGCCCTTTTGGCAAGCAGTTACTGCACTTGTAACACATAACCTGTTATATACATCTTTACTAAACAGTTCATCAAGATATAGTTCCAGTGTAATCCTTCAAAGCAATGACATAAGATACGAATCAGCTACTCACTAATGCAACCAAAGTGCCAAAGTAAAATCACACTTGACAGCTTCAACACTTGATTTGCAGCACTGAGATAAGATCTAGGCATTACAGCATAGCAGTTTAAGTCTACCACCACAATATAGTCCCAAAAGCAACACTTATCAATCATATTTGCAGTTTAAGGCTTCAATCTAGAATATTCTCAAACAATCAAAAGCAAAGAATAGCAATGACTTCATGAAATGATACAACTTGCTCTATGAATCGCATAAAAGCTACTCCATATAAAACCATAGTATTGCTACCAGATCCATAAAACATTCTCAACATATAATGTTTGGGACTCGACAGTTCATGGTTAAAAAATAAGCATACTTCTGATTATTTCATATTCACTAATGCCCTCAATCTATCAAAACAGAAGAAGCTAAGTAATAGTCAGAGAATGAGACAAATTTTGGGATGAAAAGCTTATTAGCAGTTACCATACAATATCATTTTGTGGACATATACCACCTGGAGCATTGATTGCCCCAATATATCATGGACCTAGAAAAGTTATCAAATGTGTAGGTCCATCAATAACTTAGCATTCAGAAAAAGAAATTACATTGGAAACAAACCTAGCATAGATGCTTCCCTTCACACTAGCAATTGGCTGGTACACATCTCCAGTGGGAATGTCTGACCAATGAAAATGAATCCTTCCCCCTCCTCCACCACCACCCCCTTTGGGACTACCATATCCTCCAACACTTGAAAGAAGAGCAGATTCGCCAAGAGTCAATGTGTGCAGAAACAGAAGGACAGTACCACCAGAGCCACCCCCGGGAGCTATGCTTGAATCATTAGAAACAGAATACTCTTGTTGCCAGACAGTTTCTTCAAAACTTTCTCCATCAGCCCTCAAAGCACCCTCAACAGACAAACTTGACAGTGGATGTTCCACAGAACCCATCACTGTTCAGACATAACATCTCATGAAAATACGACTAAATAAACTTAAAGCGATAGCTGTTCATTAAGAGTCTAAGACAATACAGCAACTCAAACATTGCCCCCTCATTTTTACATAGAATTAGATAACTAAACCTTAAACCAGATTACCTAATGTAAATTTATAGGCTAAAACAATTAGGATACTTCAATCCCAGGAACAAGATGAAAGAGGTAATACGGCAGTGACTTAAAATCAACCAATCAGATTGCACTAAAGTTATAGCTGCCCTACATGATTAATAATAAAATTTAACCATCTTACAGCCATTTTCAGAGGAAACAGACAGGATGGTATAAAATAGCACTCAAACTAACCTTGCTAAGACTTGCCTATCTCCATCTTCAGGTATTTAAATGCAAAAAAGAGCCAAATATATGTGCACAAAAAAAATTGACCCAAAAGCATTACCTATAACACCACCTCCAGCAGCCGAATCAGATGAGCTCTCGTTTCCACTTCCACTACCAAGTTCACAGGGCAACTCTGAATTCCCATATGAAATACCACCCTCAACATAACTTCCATTATAACATCCAAGCCCCCCTTTACCACCATGGCCACCACCACTGCCAATACCATTGTCTAAAAAATTTCCTTTACCCACGCCACCTGTGCATCCTGGACAAGAATAAAAAGAAGTCCATCCAAATATGACACAGATAAAAGATGATAAAAAGGTATACAAGACTATCTTTATGGAGGTATCAATTTGTGTGCATGGATGTGTTTCTATGTGTATGCACATGACTGTGTGTATAGAGAGAGAAAGAGGGTTAAAGAAAATAAAACCTAAACCGCAATGGAGAACATACCCATTCCAGATGCACTGATTATTCCAGAAGACTGTACAGATATTGTTCTTGCCCGATGGAAATGAACGACAGATCCCTTAATAAGACCTTCAACAGTGATATCCTCAACTCGGCATATCTAAAAAATAATAATGGAACAGTTAAATAAGCAAAAGCGAGCATATTTTTCACTTCATTACTGCACAACTGTATAGAATAAACACCTGAAGAGTAAAAGCCAGAGACGAATTCACATTGCAATCTTCAGGAGGATGAAGTAGTTCAATGGGGCAATCTTGGAGCTCACAATAAAGCTTTGGCGTGCTGCCCAACACAAAAAGAGGAATAGTGAGACATATAATAAGACGAGTACAAGCCTTCAATCCAAGGGTGATACAACCAAAACCAAAACTTACACAGCATCAGATGATGCATTCTCTAGGGGACCACGTAAAACAGATCCAGGTCCAACCTTCACACAAACAAATATAATTAATTCATTAATCATGTAGGACAGCCACCATGAATCTCCCAGCATAAAGTATATAAATCCCATGGCAAAGATTCATCACAATTGGTGAATGGAATTCCCAAATATCTATACCATACATGTGGTCATGTCCATGAGCCACACCAAATCACGTGCTTTTCTATTAACTATCATGATGATTTTATAGTGGCCAAAGAAGTGTAATACACCAGCATCGAAATACATACATGAATATGGAAGCTACGAAAATCAACAAAAGAGCTAGAATTACACAAGATTTGCATTGTTTTCCCCTCCAATATAAGCAAAACAACCAAACTCGCACTTTAATCCAAAAAAGGCTTCTATAAGAAAAATATACCATGTTTAACATTATATATGACAGTGAAAGTACAAATAAATCATCGTCCTTACAAAAACTTCAGACAAATGAATGGATCAAAATTAAAATGAAAGTTTAGACGGAGTAGTAAAACTTAATGAATTACTATTAAATAACTTTAGAAGCATTTTTATTATTCAGAACTGTAACTCAACCGTTGAAATGTAACCAGTCACATACCTCAGCTTCCAAACCTAAATGTCCTCAGCAAACTTAAATTACTTTTATTTAATCATATAATATCAGAATTTACAAACCAACAAAATGTATAAACCGTGAACAGAAAACAACCAATCAATTAATATAATAATAGTTGCTTACATGAATACTGTAAAATAGTGATAGGACCAGTCGTTGTGCTTGAATCTTATCTCCTGGTCCTGATAAATTCAATAAACCTTGACCATGTACTCCCAGATTTGCATTTGAATGTATGACTGATGATTCCTGGGTATGAATAAGAGAGGGAAGGGGGAATTGTCAAGAATAATTACATCCTGAGAAACATGCGAAAGAAATACAAAGATGCAGCAGGTTAAGCACCTTGAGAACAACTAAATTACTAGCCTCGAGCCATGAAGTTGCAACAGTCGCATCTTCACCCCCATCTATAAGCATTTCGGAATTCCACATCAAGAATATTTTCACAGTCATGCGTAAAGCCCCATAGACCTGACGTTGTCAAACAGGGGGATCAGAAAGTATATCAGAAGCATATAATAAATAGGAAAGGAAGAAAAATGAGACAAATGATCAGCTGAAACAGAATGAATAGCTAGCAGCTGACACAGCAGATACAGAAATGGTCAGCTGAAGCGGAAATGAATAGAGAGCAGCTGACACAGCTGAAACATATATGCTCTGGAATCATCTCGCTGCTATGAGGATATATCAGAACTTAGAAAGACATGTTAACAACATAAAGAGTGCAAATGAAGTGGAAATACATAGCTTGAAATCGATACAACAGTTAGTTAAAACTTCTATTAAAAAAAAAATCAGCTATTTCAGGAAGGGTATTCTGTTGCGTAATCTAGTTATCAACTTAACAATATAACAACAAAGAAGACTTTGGAAGACAACTGATAGCAAATGTGGAGAATATTGTCTCATAAAATGAGACCAAAATGAATACGAGAAACAGAGATCTCGCTCAAAGCATAGAGCTTTTACAGCCACCAAATATGCATTTGAGAAGACCTCAAAATAAGAACCTATAAAACACCAATTTGTGCAAAAATTTACATACTTCATCACGTATTCAAGTTCCCAAGAAAATGCATCAGTCACCTTTAGTACAGAATCACTCATTAACAGTTCTTCTGCCAACAATTCAAATTCTGATGAAGCATAATGTGCTAGCCCAAAGCTCAACACCCCACTGCATAGTAGACTTATCTGTCCTTGCACCTATAAAAGGAACAAACAATAGAATTAGATTCCTAATGTGAAACCTATATCACCTGAAACTTTACAAAGCACAATTATCAAATATGCAATGCAAAAAAATGATACAATATGGCAACTCCAAAACATGGAAAAAAATTAGAGAGAACTTCATATATTAAAGGTAAGTAAACTGAATTTACTAATAACTCAGATGCCTTAAAAAGAAAATAAAGCCCAAAAAGCCACTTTGAAGTATCAAATGAGAACTAAAAGCTGGCAAAGATCATGAGTTTTGGAAGATATCAACATTTTAAGTATCTTTGTCACAAATATTAAAAATTCAAACTCTCAAGCCTGTTAACATTTTTTGGTATCTTTGTTACAAAATTAAAACTTCAAATTCTCAAACCTGGACACGACTCCAAAGCAGCGGAACAGTTGCCCTGGCATGATTTCGAATATAGACATTAGTCCAAAGTGGCTGATAAGGAAACTCTAGAAGAAGAGTTTCTGTATCTGTTGACATATTATGATTGTTAACAGTAAGGCTCCGGGGCACAGCATCATAAAAGGTTCCAGCAGCACCAGCATTATCAGGGCAGCCATGACTAATTCCTCCTGCAAGATAATAATCAATTAATTACCAAGCAGTTACCATGAATGTACTAACTGCAAGCAGTAAACAACAAAAAATAGAAAAAAATTGAATAATGAAATTGGAATATGTGAAAAGCTCTAAAAAAAACAGTCATTTTCCAAGCTTCCTATCATCCAATATAGTTCATTCATCATGTGAACTATTCGTTTATTTCACCATCAAAAGGCATCCTTAGAGTGCAAAATACTATAATCGTCAAAAACTGCTTTAGACCGCACTTCAATAAGCTAGCCAATTTTATTCATCATTCATGAGTCCCTTCTTTTAGCAAATCAAAAGTCAACAAGTATTCATAAAAATATTATAAAAATAGCTTTAATTTCTTAATCTTAATAATTACTGATCTTCTTCCATCATAAGAATGGCAAAAAACATGAAAAGTCTTACCATGTACATAAATTTTTGGTTCATCATGCCTACTGAAAACATCAACTGAAACTCTTCCACCACCCCCACCGGCAAAACCATTACCTCCACAAGCACTTATCCTGCCACTTCCAGTCCTGCTCTTCACAGAACAACAGATACAATGACACTAACACCCTAATTATATCCATGTAACTATATAATGACATTAAACCCATACGTATTTATCCAAAAGAGTCAGGTTATTCAAAACAAAGACAAAGAAAATTATATCCAGAATTGCAGACACTTGAAGCATCAGAATTGGCCAGTACTACACATACATAAGATAGGATCATCAGCTTCCATAACCTTGTTCTGTTTTTTTTTTTTTTTTTTGTTAATAAAACTAAAATAGAAACATCAGGCATGACCTAAATGGAGCACAAATGATAAGAGACACAGATCCTATTCCCGCTACTAACAAATAGGGCTTAAAACAATTTAAATCACCTAGCACCCAGCCATATCCAAAGTCAGCTATCCCAGGTGTCAACTTATGTGGCCCAATGATTACATAAAAGGCTAATTGCTAATGGAGGAAGCTCCAAGCTCTCCAAATTAACTTGATTAAAGGTGCATTTTACAAATCCACAAAATATATGCACAATCATTAAATGCTTGCAATAAATAGCATGCAGCATGTCCAGTGAACCAAAACTTTCCTCACAAGCAAATACAAGCGGACTTGAGGGTTTGTTTCATCAATATTCTTCACTCTAGTTAGTATGCATGCTAGGAGCAATATTAGAGCTTTAAGAGGCTTCACCAAATAATTTGAATTCATCATCAATATCCTTCACTCGTTAGTATGCATGCTAGGAGCAATATTAGAGCTTTAAGAGGCTTCATCAAAGGATTTGAATTCATCATCACAACAGCCAATGCCAGCCCAAATGAACTTTCATCACTACTGTTCCATAGCCTTATGCTTTGAAAGCTCTCATTTACAAACTATTTTATGCTCTTATAATCCTCTCTAAGACAAAGAATCTAACACAAAGAAAATTCAATGCTTACTCTTAAATAGCAGGGACACATATACAAGGACACTTAAGTATCTAATTCCCACTACTTGGTTATCTGTTTTTCAATTACCAAACAACCATCCAACTGTGAAATCTAAATAAACCAAAGCAACACTAAACAAACTCAAAAAAACAGAGTAATCAAGAGAGAAACATTACATTTTATGAGCTTTAATATAGATGCTACCACCTGATCCACCACCTCCTTTGCTCCCTCCATCACCCCCATCAGACAACAAGCTCCCATTCACCTCCAACAACCCTTTAATCTCCATTTTCACCCGGCCACCACCTCCCCCTCCATAATCCACCTCCTTACTCGTCGTCCCTCCCTTACTCCCATAACTCCAAGGCTCCTGCAATGATGACCACGAATAAGCATCTCCGCCCCAGACATCCTCCGGCAACTTCCCATCCTCCACCAAGCAACACGCACCGCGGCCCCCATGACCTCCGCCCGCTCCCTCCACTCCCTGAGGGGTCCCACTCGTCTGAGGCGGTGGGTCCCCGGCCCATCCCGTAGTGTTCACGGCGGAGCCATTGGAAAAACTAGAGTTATAAGCCGCGAGCTCGAAAGTACCAGTAACTATAGTAGAATTTTCCCCTAAAGAGAAGTTTCCGCTGATGTTTAGGGTTAGGGAACATCCCGCTGAGGGGCAATGGAATCTAACTCCGGGGAGGATGTAAAAATTACCCTTCCCTTCTATGTACACGTCACGAGTGAGGTTCACATCGGCCACAATCTTACACGTGGAATCCAGGGAACCTACCCCGCCGAGATCTTCAGTGCAAGATACCGACGGGGCGTGAGGAGGCGGCGGAGGAGGTGCTGGCGGAGAGTAGTCTTGATGGAACAAAAGAGCTTCCGAATCCGAATCAATTACCAAAAAATCCGATTCGAGGGCCAAAGAGGAAAGAGAGATGAGGGTGGTGTAGAAGACGAAGGAGAAGAAATGGAGAAACCGAGAATGAAATCGAGCCATTCACTGCTGGTGAAAGTCATTAGAATGGAGGGTTAAGATTCGGTGCTGGAGTAAATTCGTTGATTCGGGAACATACAGGAACAACAACCGTTGAAACCACCATGAAAAACAAAGAAATAATAGACGCAATTTTACAAATATTTTGTATATAACTGTTTGTGTCAAAATTTTATGAAATATAAAAAAAAAATGGAAAACCCTAGAAATGGTTTTCCTCTCTGACTCTCTGCAACAAAAAAGGCTTTGTAGAGAGAGAGAAAGTGCGCTTTTCACAGAGGGGGAAGAAGAGAGAGGAAGTAACAGATGAGAGAGAGAGAGAGCGCTTTATTGGGGTGAAGATGAGGAGAAGACTAAAAAATGTTAAAGCTTACGTGAGCCTGATTGTTTCTCAAATCTTGATTGGTTACAGTAGTTTTTTTCAGTTTTAAAGCCAGTCTAAAATGGTCATATAATCGGTTTACGGTAAGATTGGTTGTTCTAGATTTCTTTGAGAGTTAATGCTCTTCGAGCTTTAGTTAAAGAGCATTTAAGCAACCTCCTGGCGCGGGTTAGGTAAAAACGACGGCGTAGATATTTGTCTAGCCTTGAGATTAAATAGCTTTCGCTTTTAAGCCTACCCTAATTATTAATTAAGATGGGCGTGAACTTTACGCGCGAAATGTATTGGTGTCTGAAAGGCGCGTAACTTGGAGCGCAAAAACCCATCATGGTAAGCGCAGCATCAGGATTTGATTGAATTACCGGCATGGTATCTTTGCTTCGTGTGTGGACCAGCAACAAAGGGACGGTTACTGTGACTGCAAAGCGAGTGCTGAAGCAGTTTTTTCTTAGCAAGAACGTAAGCCACGTGTAGTAAACCAAGCCAAGTGAAAAGCTTACTTGAAGCAGCTCCTTTGGGAAGCTGCTTGCTTGCCCAATAAAGAATTTTTATCGTTTGTCATTTGTTAAAAGAGTTTAATCATACTTTAAAAAAAAAAAGGAGCTAGTTGCATAAAAACATCACATGTTCATCTAAATAAGAATGGATTAACTTGACATTTTAATATTGTTTATATTTTTTGATATAGTATTCATTTAATTAAATATATTACTTATCAAAGAAAATTTTAATTAGTGTGTTACACGTAACCAAACACGTGATGAGAAAATTCTGCAATAAAATTTTTGAATTTCGTCAACCATGTAAAATAATAATTCTTCAATATTCATTTACGCTAGTTACTGGTGACAGCTCATCCAAATTAAATATTAGGAATTTGGGTTATTTTGATATCATTAATGCACGGTTAATATATATGAATTAAATATTACCGTCTCATTAATGAATAAATTTAAAAGTTTAATTTTTTTAAAAATAAATATTCATAATTTAAAAAATGTTTATTACAAAAATATTTTAAAACTTTTTTTTTTCATATATATGAGGTAATATTTTATAATTGAAAAATAGTATATAAATATTATACACTTAAAATACATTGATATAAATTCAATCATTAATTCTTGATATAATATCTAAAATACTCTTTAAACTATTTATTAAAAATTCAAACAAGTTCTTATTATTTTTTTTTGAAAGGCGAATATATTATGTATTCCATTTCATTGAACGAAACTTACAAAAACTACCATATTCTAGTAATTCTTAATATTTTATTATATTCAATCAAGTATATATATTTTTATTTTAGTTCAAATAAATCTTTATAATTAACTTTTAACTAACTATTATTATTCAAAATATCACTTATTATTTTATGTAATATGATGCTGACTTAATGGTATTTACCTTCTATATCAATGCTATATTCGTGTCATATGAGTATAAAAATGATAAATAATATTTTAATTAATAATAATTAGTAAATTGTTAATTATTAAAGTTTATATAAAAATTAAAAAATTTAATTAAACGTAATAAAAATTTAAATTTTTTAAATATTATATCATAATGGTTAAATAAAACACTTATGTAATGAATGAAATACTTGGATTTTCAAACGACTAAGGAAAAGATACACTAGTGGTACTCTATTACCCTCTGTTTTTTTTTTTTTTCCCAAAGAACAAAGAATCTTGAACCTTACTTTATGGAGTAGTGGCAAATTTGACAAATAATTAAAGATAATGGTAATGTGGTAGAAAAAATACTGTGGCATGAAAACGGAAAATATTTGTAATTGTAAAATGAATGGTACCCAGGAGATTGAGCTTGGGCCCATTCTATTTGGATTGAACTAACTTAGCTTATTCACGTTGGACATTGGGTTATGGAAGAGTCCAGAGGAAGTTCATATCAAGCTATGGTCCAAAGACTAGAAGGATGAAGTTACCAACATCCTTATGGACAATAGACGATAGGGGGAGTCGAGGTATTCCACGTTTGAATTACGGATTGGAGGAGGGAGAGATTAGAAGAAGCGGCAAAACGGTAGAACCACAATTGCAAGAGACAGGAAAAGAGACAACAAGTTTTGTCAAATTATAGAATTTGATGGTTAATTTGGAAGAAGGAGAGGTCCAAGCTTGGTATTCATTCTTTACTTTCCTTTTCAAGTTCATAAGGACTTGACAGTTTGATAGTTACTTTTTTCTCCCTCTTGTTTCATTTGGCTGAGATTGATTGTCACCATGTATATTCAATCTTTATGCTCAGTTATGGAATGGTTGCAAGGCAATAACACAAGTACAATTTACCCAATCTTCTAGCTTACTACAAATGAAGACATAAGAATAACAATAACTTCTTTTACTAAAAGAAGATGATTAGCAATTGTCAGTCAGGGTAAAACTATTAGTTTCAGGATGCACACAGTGTCTGTGTGAAGACTTCAAGACAACACCATGTTGATTTTGAACCTTGTACGGTTGAATGTACATTTTCCTTCTGTTTTGCATTTTGCAAATCTCTTTACAATTTACTCATCTATCATAGTTTTAGAGAATGCAATTAAGTGTGTTCTCAGGCTCTAACACCAAAAACAGCCAACATGAGAGCTATTTCAAACCGTAACCCTAGCTATGAATCCAAATAATGGCTTAAATTTCTGCACGTTTCTTTATCCCTCAATTTTTTCATTGCTTTCATCTCTATCCTTCTTATCCACTCTTTGCTCACATGAAACAGCCTCCCGATCTCCTCAAGAGACTTAGGGGGAGAGCCCTTGAGCCCATAACGTAAAACCATCACTTGCCTCTCTCTTGCATCCAAACCATTCAAAAGATCATGAATATCTTCCTTCATGTGCTGCCTCATCACAGTTTTTTCTGGGCTCCTTACTGACAAATCGGGGATAAATTCCTGCATCATTACCCACAGTTGTTGTCAATCAAAGCATCTTATAATTGATGCCTACAACAAGCTTGTGTTAGAGAATTAGAATGCACATGCACATTCTGAGAAGCAATTAAATAAAGAAAAAAATCTATACCCTATCATGTAATTGTAAGGCATTGAGTTAATGCAGGGGAGAAGAAAACAAGCGTGTTCTTGTCCTGCATCATCCACTTTCTAGAATGTATCCTTCACACATGCACAATAACTTTATGTAAACACAACTTTCATAATATTGTTAATGTTAAAGTTATTTCTTTTTTGAGTTAGGACTTTTCAAGTGTACAAAGTAACACTAAAAGCCCTTGTTCTCCAATCATATCCACACATGATCAAAGTTATAAGGTCAAGGGACCTCAATAAGTTATGCTCTCAGTAGCATTGTAGATGCAAAGTCAACCTTCCATTTACAAAAAGAATAGTGCTTCTAACAAGCAAGAAAGAGAGTGAGTTTAAGGTACATATTTGTGAGAAAAACAAGAGGGGGTTTTGCCATATTAATAGATTGTGCACCTTCACCAGCATTTCTTGTCACATGCATCCTCAATTCTTGCCACTATATAGCAGACTAATCAAAGAAGTAGAGATCCAACTCAACTAAAAAGGGGTCTCAGGGAGATCAAATAGAGAATCACTTATTATCCATAAAACCAAATGGAAACTTTACTGCCTTCTTCAGATAACCAAAACAACCTATCTGTATCTTAATCAATTACTCATCGCTAAGTTCTTAAAATGCAAGAGAGAAATAGATGAAAGTGAACTAAACAAAATAATGACATACCAAATATTTTGCATTCATACAATCTCCAATTTTCTGGTCAATTGAACCCACAACTCTCATGCATTTATTAGCTGATCTGATTTTAGCCAAAGAAAGTCCCGTGAACTTGGCAATTGCATCCTCGTCTGGGTATTTGCCATGGCTTTTGCTAAGGGCCTTCCGAGCTTTCTGTATCTGAACTATTGCCCTGCTTAACGTGCACTACAAAGAATGAACAGGAGAATAACACTTTGGTCAAGCTCCAACACGCATTAGCATGATATCTGTGTGAAAAATATCTACCAAAGAAGAAAGCTACATACAGGAACTTGAATCCCTCTAGCATGACGTGCAACTATCCTTGAAACTGATTTTCTTATCCAGAACTGTACATAGGTAGAAAATCTGTATCCCCTTGTGTGGTCAAACCGTTCTGCACCTTGTAAGACGCCTAAACTTCCCGCCTGTCAAAAACAAGAAACTTGAATGTTTGGTCAGGTGGGAAACCAAAGGAAATAGAGGACACACAGAAGAAAAGATGCCCTGATAAATCATGGCATGATTTCTTCCATTCTCACTGTTACCAGAACTTTATGATTTGTACAAAAATTTAAAAAAGAAAATGAAATATTTGAATATGCTAATGACCCTGCAAAAAGGAGGGTTTTATGGTAATTCACCTACTAAGATAATCCATTTTACTGGGGAGATTCCATAAGGCAATATCATTTCTGCTTTTTGATTAAGGTAATGTATAATTACTTCTCAATTTTAAAAAGAGAGAATGCCCACTAGTATGCCATTTTAAATGGAAAAGCACACCACAAGGATATTATATTATTATTTGGGCATACATTCCCAGTCTATAAGAACTGTATTGTTTGAGAAATCAACCCACCCTTCCAAACATAATACTTCCCACAAGAAAGTTCACCCTAACCTACTAACATATGTTGACTAGACTCCAAAACATAGAATTCTTAACATAGCCAAAGAAAAAGCTAAGCAACCACATCTGTTATTCAGGCAAGATCCGCTCCGAAAATTACATTTATATGAGCAAATTGATAGGAATAGAAATTGAAACAAGCATTATATGAAACAACCAAACATATTGAAAAAATCTGACCAACCTGGATTAAATCTTCATGGGCTATTCCCAGACCCCTATAGTTCCTTGCAAAGTAGAGGACTAAAGAGCGAGTACTCCTTAGAAGCTCATCTCTGCAATACCAACCAAAACGCAAATGCTGTTGCAGCACCTTCTCACTAACTCCAGCTGCTTCTGCCCAGCAACTCAAGCTTGCCGCTCTACCCGTTTCCTCTTCTAAAGTTGTTCTAATTCTCTCCAAGTTTGCAACCACCTGCTTGGGAAAGTGTAGAGCGGTCAAAGATTTCCTTAAGATGTGACTAAAGAATATGCATTCCAAATACTAAACTTTTAAGACAACCTTCACTCCCTTCGACATTTCTGCTTCATTTCTAGCAATTCTCAATCTTCTACTTCTAGAGTCTGACACTCTTTTTGCAGAAGAAACTTTGGGCTTTTGAAAGCGTCCATGCAGGGTGTTCGATGGCAGCAATTGGGTAGAAATTATAGTGGGGTTTTCTAGTGCCCTTTCTCTTATCTTTTTGCGTTGTTTCTTTTTTCTAGAGCAAACAACAATATTATCCTTTTGACCATCCACCGAGAGATTCATATTACAATCTCCACTATTAGCAGGAACATCAGATAGGTCCAAAATATTTGAAGCTTTAAGAGTCCTAGAGAGACATGTGTTGAATAATTTCAGAGCTCCAAGCCTTCCTAATTGTAGTAGAATTTCCCTCTCCAATGTTAACACATCTGAATCAGCAAATGTCTCCTCTAAAACGTCGAGATTCTCCATTAGCAAGCTATAATGTGAAGCCTTGCATGCTTGTGGGCTTGTGCGAGAGGAAGATTTGTCCCCTCCAATTAGTTCATGAGTTTTATCAATCATAGTAAGTGAATGACTGTGTGCCTGTGATCCCTTGCCAATGTTTACCTGGATGAAAAAGATTCAGAATAAGTATGAGACACTTGAGAGTGAAAATGATTGAAATGGACAATGGACAGTTATGCAACTTAGTAGAAACAATTGACATAACCACACACCTTCATTTCTTCAATTTCCAAGCAACCTTTTTCTAATGTTTGCGGAGCTGCGGATGAAGCATATGCCTTCAGAGGATCTTTTAACGAAAGCACACCTTCATCAGAAAATAGGACAATGTGAGTGAATAAAACCAAAAAAAAAAAAATCTACAACAAACCAAAGACGAGCAAATCATATATAAGCAAAGCATAAGACCACAGATGTGAATTTGGAAATAAAGCATAGTAAAAGCAACGATCTTGAATGGCTTATAATTTAACAGAAAGCAACCAACTTTCCAATTTGAAGTTAATTTTAGGACAACCCATATTTGGCTTCAATTAACATAAACATAAGGCAACAAAACAAATTCAACTAGGAAGTTAACAGACAGTTTAACAATCAACTCAATCTAGCCACTGTCATCTAATATATATAATAGTGAAAGCTTATTTAACTTTATTTTCTGGCAGAGTAAGAACGAAAGGTGGATTTGAAATCTATTTGAACTCACCAGAAGAAGGGAGCCTCGAAGGTGAATTGGCAAGAAAATGAGAGGGAACTGGGCAAACCCCCTTGAGATTCAGCCTGAAACCCATTGGACCCCAGAGAGCAGAGACACAGTGCCCATCAAATGCTCATGAACTTGTCAGACTTATAAGGTGGATAGCAAAAACCAAAAAGAAAAAGTATGTTACCAAGTGAACAATCATTGAATTTTAGATTATTTGTGTTCTCACACCTGAGCCACCGGTTCTTCATCTCCAAAACTCGTGTCAACGACAGTTTCACCCTTTTGTGTGATGACGCAAGTGCCCAATTCCCGAATTGCCTTTCCCACTAGCAAAGAAAAAAATAAATAAATATCCGAATAAACCTTTAAATTATATAAAAAAATCATTTCAATTTTTATCTTTTTAGTACTTTCATATAAATTTTTTAATTTTTATTTCAAATAAAATAAATCCCACTACCTAATCATTAGTTAATTTTCATTAATCAATAGTATAAATGACATTTTTATACTATGTCATCTATAACATGATAAATAATGTGGTATTAGATATTATTGATTAGAATTAAGTAAATAAGTTAAAAAGTAAATATATAAATTTTAATTAATAATATTTAATATCACAATAATAAAATAAAATAATATAAAAGTGTCACATGTATAATTGATTAATGAAAGTTAGTTAATGGTTAGAGAGTTAGACTTATTGGATCTGAAATAAAAATTTAAAAACTTATTTGAAAGTAATAAAATAATAAAAATTAAATTATTTTTTTAACATAATTTAAAGACTTATTTGGATATTTAATCAAAAACATAATAATAGTAAAAAAAATGAAAAACAACTGTACCTGGATTTGGGTCTGCTACACAGCCGCATGTGAACTGCAACATCTGGTCTGGTCTGTCAGAATTGGGCTTTGTTTCTTCTCTTACAGAACTTGCCTGCGGCCCAACCCATATTTGTTGTATCAAGCCCAACATGCTTGCTCCTCTGAGCAACAAGTAGTCAAATACCAAGTATTATTTGATGATTAATTTTGTTTTCATTAAAATAACGCAAAGAAACCAATATATGAAAGGCAAACAGATAACAAGGATACAGAGAATAAAATTAAAAGTTATGAGATGATGTTGTCAAAGCACAATCCAAGCAAAGAAAAGCCGCAATCAGCCTTGTACTTCTTCAACTGTTTAAGAGAAATTCCTTGCAGCCCGACGGATTCCTTTCAGTCTATTTCCCTTCTTATCAGCATAACTTCCTACCAAGCGTGGTGCCCCCAATTTGTGCTCCAGCTTCCTCTTTCCCACATAATTGATTGACCTTTTAGTTGAATTTTTCCAGATTTTTACTAACTTATTTCTTCCAAGGAAAATTTCTTCTTAAGTCTAGCAGAATCAGACCCAGATCTTAACCTGATAGCAAATCTTGGTGACATATCCTGGCTTGTACATTTCAAACTCGTTTCACCCTTATCTAAGTCAATGAATTTCTCCCCTCCCTCTTGTTTGATGTCATCAGCAGTTTTATGTCTCTTCATTTGTTGTTCCCCAACGGTGGTTCTTGCCGTCAGCTTCCCTTTCTCCTTAATTTAAGAAACATCATTGACTGAAGAACCACTGCTTGCGGCACTTTGAACCGTTTAAGATGAGTTTTGCACACGAAAAAATTCTGTGTCTCAAGAAAATTGTCCTTCCTAGCACTGTTGCGTAGCTTGAAGGTCTTTTAACAGACAAGGGAAATTTACAGAGATTACTATTTGTAAAAACTGGATGGGTAGGGGACCGACACCAAGATATTGAGTTACCATTCTTGCTACACTGCGAGCAAACACTGAATTCCTTCTCATGTTTGAACTGTATGCATGGTAACATAGACACTCCTGATTCCTCCTCACTGATAAACCTTATGGTGCAAAATCTCTTTAGCCGAGATGCGTTTATCAACGCATTCTTTGAAACAAGGAGATTGCCCTTTTTCCTGTAGTGATCGACTTTGACTTCTGGTTTATGATATTCATTTTCTGGTCCATTTGTTCAGTTGGCTTCTTGTGCAACTTTGAGTTCTCTACTTCCAGCATTTCTTCTCGCTTAGTGATCATCTCCTCATTTTCAGCCCACAACTTTTCATTCTCCTTTTGCAGTTCAATATTTGGAGCTTGACCCCTGAGTTAGAATATGAGAGGTTATCCTTATTACAAAAAATTGAGAGGCTATTCTCACTGATGCACGTTTCTGGTGACGATATGTTTGTATGATACATTCTGAAATTTTGTGGACCACTTACTTTTACTTAACCTTTACAGCTACAGAGTCTTCACCGTGCAGAAGCCTGCACATATTGAGGCAAGCTCTTGTTTCAGTGCTCCCGCATTAACATTTCAATTTCCATCTTAACTTCGTTGTGAACTCCATTAGACCATGGACTATTAGCAGGCTCCTGGTAACAGTTTCCAGGGGTGAATGAACATGGGGACTTAATTTTGAAAGGCCGTAGATCATAGGCTTCGTGTAAGCTGAAAGCTCCAACCCAAACAAAATGCTAACAGAGATGGCATCCTGGTCCAACATTTGCAATATGATGGGAAACTTTGCTTATTTTGTCTTATTGTTTTAAAC
Organism: Theobroma cacao; assembly: GCF_053813885.1. NCBI lineage: Eukaryota > Viridiplantae > Streptophyta > Magnoliopsida > Malvales > Malvaceae > Theobroma > Theobroma cacao. The sequence continues at coordinate 2,536,062 of NC_142647.1, forward strand.
CTCTTGGTTGTGTAATTAATTGAAGATAAACTCTTAATCCCAACTTTACCTTCTCCACATGCCATTAGGCTACATAATCACCAGGTGATAATTTGAATTTTTGGGATGACATGTTTTTCTTTTTGTAGTACTACTTAGCAGCATATTAGTGGCAGTGCATGTCCCATCTCAATGAATGATTGGCCATCATTTTCTGCATGGAGCAACCCCATGGAATCAAGCAAAATCCAAACCGATGACTCCCAGCTTTCCCTGGTCAGAACCACTCCACCAATTTTAAAAATCATTGTCGTTCCACCATGAGAAGACACCACTTCTTTTGCTTTCCATCTCTATTGGCGATAAATACCAACTTGCTAACACCAATGGCTGTGCTTAAATATTTCTTTAAGTTTTTGTCTTATCTACTTATTACTTATATAGAAATCAGCTACATGGACATTGAATTCAAATTCACCAAACTTTTCCATTCTCCTGCCAAGTTCCACTCGCTTAAATGGAAAAAGAAAAAAACAAATGAACATTAATAAACCGCGTAGGGTTGAGCTTAATAAGGCAGAACCATCAAATTCAGCCTTCCAACAACTCCATTTTAACCTACCACCTCCATGTGCCAGTGGGCTCTAACTACATCATGGGCACAATTTAGCGGCAGTGTATAAGACCTTCGGGGGGTTTGGGTGGGATCCTGGGCCATGTCTTCCCTTCCCCTAGTTGCCCAAAACAAACGTATTTACCTATTAATAGTAAAGCTGAAAAAGCCTACGCGGGTTTCCTAAGCCCACAGTTCTTAAACCAAAACCAACAAGAGCCACTCCTATTTTAAATGAACTGGAAACAGGAAATTAAAATGAAAGGAACCCATTTGAATATTGCCATTCTTTTTTTGTTTTATGTCCCACTTTGGGGGGTTATGTGCTTGACAGGATTGCAGAAAACGCGGTCCGAGGAGATTTTTCAATGGGACAAGTCCATGGATTCACGATCATCTTAACCTAAATTAGTACATCATTAACTATTGTTTTTGGCAACTGTTTTGTGACAGGGACAACATAACCCATGACTTTTCATGAAATGACTATCTACTTAATGGGCAGATTTGGGATTAACTGCTTCAGGAAAAGCTCTAAATAATACAAGTGGGTTTTAAATAAATATTTTTTCTTTTGCCACATTCTCTTCGAAAATACCCTTTTAAGATTCAAGCAAGCTGAATGAGTTTTCATCCTAATCCAAAACTAATCATGAGTCAAATAAGATGCTTCTGCAAGAAAAAAGGTTCCTCATTCTTTGTCTGTAAAGCAAAGGGTTCCCGCAGAGTACAACTTGCATGACTAAAATATTAACTAGAATATAACAACTTAAATAGAGAGGAAAAAAAAAAAGAAACATCTTTTAGAAAAATACAAGATACATTCTTAGATTCCTTTAGTAATGAAATTTGAATTATATAAATAAAAGAGACGTCACTAATTTTATAAATATTTTTTAAAATTTAAATTTAAAACCTTTAAATTAAATACTCAATTCTCACTTTTAAGATGTACTTTTTCAAGATAAATATTTAAGGCATGGTGTAGACCTATGATATTGCTTTCGATGAATATTAAAAGAAAAAAGTTTGTTTAAAATTAAAATTTATTTTTTGGACTTAATTATTAATAAAAAATTGTTTCATTTGTTGACCAATATAGATATTATTTTTTAAAAAAATATTTAATGTTATTAATTAATATCGATAAAAACATTGAATATTGACGAATATTGCTAATATAAAAAAAAATTCAGGTATAAACATTCATGTATAGAGTTTGACGACAAAGATGTGTAAAGTAGGGAGATCCCCGTCCGAGTACCGCATCCGAAGAAAGCCCTTGTGGATAATCTTGAAGCTGATAACACCCAAAAAAAAAGGGAAAATGAAAAAACATAGAACAGTAAAAAGCAAAGTCAAGATCATGGAGATCTCGAGAGATCAAAAGCATAGGCAATAATCCATATCGTATGCCACGCGTATTCATCGCCTTGATGGGGTGTCAGTAGCAGGACTAAGCTTATCACCTCCGGCTCACTGTGCCACCAACCACGTGTACCCATTGGTTTGACCCGGGGTGGTGTATGTCACGTGATGGCGCTTACGTGTCAACGTACGGACCCTGCAGGTGCGATATTTATTCGTACGGATCATGTGCTCAGTTCTTTTGTCGGTTTGCGATTCTGTCCCTGATTTGATCGTGGTGCCATCACAGCCGTTCATTTCCATAGATCGAGGAAATTTGGATTTTAGTATCCCGTACGTGTACTTGCCAGTTACCGCTTCAATATCCGCTGTAATTTACTAAATGCTCTCTTCACCAAAAGTATGTTGGGAATTACTACTAAATTCTCTCCGAAATCAATCCAATTTGTTCAGATTGCAATTTTTTTATTTACTTTCCAATTAATTAGCCAATCAAATTTACTATTGAATTTAATTTTCAAAATTATATTTTGATCGAGACTTGACAGCGTTTATGAAATTAACTAAAATGACACTTTAATGCCTGGCCAAGAAAAAAAACACAGGAGTGGCTAAAATGTTAAAATGGTAAATAACAGCACGAGCTCGCCTCGCCACCTTTGCTTAGTAAGAAATAAGAAATGCTAGAAATCCACCTGAAACCAAAACATTGAACTTCACCATCTATTTGAAAACAGGACAAGGAAATTTGCTTGCGTCGCAGATGGAGGCTCCGCCATGGAAATATCTGCCACCCAAGTGTACATTAGCGTAACATAATTTAAACTTGCTAAAGTGCACGGGGGTCTCCGTGACACTGCCGCTAAGCTTGGCGGGTTCTTAACTGCCAAGTAGTTCGTCGCTTTGCAGAGAGTTAATGACGCGTGGATGCAATGCAGAAGCCCGAACAATCAGCCCATTTGCGCATGGCTGCCACTGTCTGCAATCCGTCCACGTGTCAATAAACCTCTTGATCACCAAAATCGTATATATCTCGGCATATCTGGCTAAATTATCGTATTAATAGCTTCGAAACTTCGAGATTCAGCTTCGAAGTTACTGGTAATTTCATTCCAACAACTTTCAAAACTTCCTTTAACTACGGTTAAATATCACCTAATACTCACGACATTTTATTTTATACTATTTATTCCGCGATAAGTAACAACTCCCTTCAAAATATCCCCAACTCGAAGGGACCTCAGCAATCAGTTTTCAATACACAAAGACAAACGATAGAATCACCGACGGTGAAGCATTTTACCATAGCCAATCACAAAGAGATAAGCACAAATCGCTAATTTCCCCGGGTCCCACTGACGCCAACAGTAAAGACTAAAACCTAATAACTTGTAATCAACGGCCACGATAAGCCCATGACATAGAATTGTCACACCGTCACATCTACCGTATTTTTAACGGTAGAAACTAGGAAAGTGGAGGCTGTAGATTTTTTAACTCAACCATGGTTAACTCGAAACAACTTCGGGTTAGAAAAGCAGTTTATAATGAAGGGAACCGCTGCTCCTCCTAGAATCAGAGAACGATGTCCAAAAATGATGATCGGAGAACCAACCCGACCAAATCCCACCATCAAAATCCCCGCGTGGGACCCATTCAACGATCCGGCGGCTAACTTTCCTTCCGTTAACTACAACTGTAATGCACCCAACAGTCCTTGCCCCGTCGACTACCTCACGTCCCTCCACCGTTACCTTCCGTCAAACGACTTCGAGTCTGACTCGCTGAGTGATGATTCCGACTTACCGGTCGACGCATTCTCATGCGACCATTTCCGTATGTACGAGTTCAAAGTGAGGAGGTGCGCGCGTGGCAGGTCACATGACTGGACTGAGTGTCCGTACGCCCACCCTGGTGAGAAAGCCCGAAGAAGAGACCCGAGAAAGTTCCATTACTCTGGAACTGCTTGCCCTGATTTTCGCAAGGGAAACTGTAAGAAAGGAGATTCCTGTGAGTTTGCTCATGGCGTTTTTGAGTGTTGGCTCCATCCTGCTCGTTACCGTACTCAGCCTTGCAAAGACGGTACCAGTTGTAAAAGAAGGGTTTGTTTTTTCGCTCACACGCCGGAGCAGCTTCGGGTCTTACCCCAGCAGAGTCCGAGAGGAAATGGGGCCGGTTCGGGTGATTTGGATTATGTTGGATCACCCATACGCCACCGTCTAGACTTTGTTTCTTCACCAACTTCCATCCTGGCTTCTCCTCCAATATCCCCGCCTTCCGATTCACCTCCTATGTCACCAAGTGGGTCATTTAACTCTGCGAGTGAACTTGCTGCTTCCATGCGTAATCTGCAGCTTGGTAAGGCAAAAATGACTGGTGCTTGTTCTTGGGGTCTGCAAATGGGATCAGGTTTCGGTTCTCCTCGGGGCTCCACGCTCCGATCCTCGTTTTGCAGCTCTCCTTCAACTCCAACTCGCACACCCACCCGGTCTGGCCTAGGTCAGTTCGACCTCTGGGAATGCAACGCTTTTGAAGAGGAACCTGCGATGGAGAGAGTGGAGTCTGGGAGAGACTTAAGGGCAAGGATGTATGCAAAGCTGAGTAAGGAAAATTCTCTGGACCGACTTGATCCAACCGGGTCGGGTCCTGATGTTGGATGGGTGTCTGAGTTGGTGAAGTGAGTCTTATTCTTTGGAATGGACTGGATGGTGGGGAATGGGGACTCAGCTTCTGTTTTGATTTATTTTGGGAAATTTCAAGAAAATATCGGTGGCCTTTGATTCTTCTGACTTTGTGAATATTGATGATCGATGTTTCTGATTTGGATAATTTGCACTGTAAATAGACGACGGGGAAAGAGAGATCGGAGAAGTCTCTATTTTGTGGTGCACTGCTTCTTTTCTTTAAGTTTTGTTAATTGGGAAAAAAAGAAAATTGCAACCTTTGTATAGACAAGAAGGATTTATTAGGGCTGCCGAAAGAATGGGTAGCGGTTTGTTTCTCATTTTGTTTATTATGAATCGTAATTTCCTTTTCATTTCATCCTGATTATCTCTGTAATTTCTGTTATCATGGCTAATCAATGTAATATATTTCTTCCTCCTCTGTCTTCTTTTTTCACGTCTATATTTCTTTTTAATTTTTTTTGCTTGATTTGGTTGATACGCTAATAGTAGTATTAGTAGCTTGCAGCAGAGAAGAATGTTTTTCCCAAAAAAAAAACAAAAACAAAATTTGTATTCAAATTTTCTTTTCCCTGATCAAGTTTGTTCTACTCTTGCTTGTGAGAGGCTGGAAGCATGGCTGTTTTTCTGGTCCTTCGGGAAAGTGAAGTTCAAAGCCAAAAACAATGCGGGAACTGTGTCTTCCAAGTTTTCTGATCCAGAGGCACTGGAACTGAAATAGGCAAAAAGGGAAAATGGTTTCAATCTTTCCGGTTCTGGTATACGCCTGATCTCGTCCCCTGGTTATAGTACCATCCATGTTTGCCTTGTTTGATGGTGTTGAGTGGAGAGCTATTTTGGTTCACGAACTCCTGATTACGTACCATCAAGGATTTCGTCTTTTCATTTTCATGTCAAAGTGGGGACTGGGGAAAAACTTATCTATGGGTTTCTTGGATACCTGAAATCTTTAGGGTAAGCTTATCATGTGAGTAACAATCAATAACGACGACAAGCAGTCTAAAATATTGATTTGGATCCTCCACCCCTATATAAAGAATTTTATCAGGTATTTTATCTGGTAGTGTGATTAGATTCGTGACGTGGACCCATTGAACTGATATAACCCGTCCTTATCTGCTGATAATCTTTTAGTTTATCTCCTCAGAGCCACTTGTATCGTGATTAATTAAATTAATTTATAGTGTAGTAAACTTGATGTGAAAGTTTTATCGAAGAGACAGGGTATGGTCAAGGCAAACGCTATCTGTTGGAGGGTCCCAATAAAAAAATCTAGGGGACTGTTTCTGATTTCTTCGTAGTGACCAGACACAGGGCGGAGTGAAGGTGGATTTGTTTAGGAGACATACGGGTATTATTTTTATGATTAAAGAGGCCGACAAAGTGGACGATAGTTCCGAGATTTGGTTCGTTTTTTTGGGTATGGAACGAAGCTTTATAAAAGTCACTGGTGCATGTGTATGGGCGTGAGGAGAGATTCTGTGCTGGCGTGCTCTCCGAAACTAATGTGTTGGTCTTGTTTTTGGCCGCAGGATAGTCATCATGTTCTTAGTCCAGGAGTCTTCGAAATGTAAGGAAACCAGTCAGAGCTAAGAGTTCCTAGAATCAGACCGAAATCTTGATCATCTTATTTGAATTAGTTTGTACGATAGCTCTATTGTGAGTTTGTATTTAGTCGATTCCATACATATAAATAATTTCTAAATAATAATGTCCTTCGAAAATGACCCGAGAGAGTGTTTTTATGCCTAACAATTTGTACTTTGCGTTGATGGAGTGCTAGTATTTTGCATAAGTTAAAAGGAATACCACGAACGAAAACGATACAAAGTAGGATTTTTTATTAAGAGTATTTGACATTTACCTAAATTCACCGAGGAAATAATTCTAAAGTAAGATAAGATGACAGAAAATGATATAAAGATATAATAAAAAAATGTTTAACTTACTAGCTTTATTGTTGATGTAATTGTATATATTGCAAGAAATGAACGTTACAATTAGAAATTGTCAATTGTAAATCAATGACAGTTACACGTTTTTGCAAAATCCAAAATGTTGTATGTTATCAGGTATGTTGGATTTTCTCCTTTTTGAGCGAAGGTCATGATAAACCTTGAATAAGTTAATTGATAAAATTGTAAATTTCTAGTATATAGAATATATAAATATAACACGAATTATTTTACTTATCATCAATTGATTTTAAATTCGATATAAATTTTAAAAGTATAACATAGTAACAAACTAAGTATTGTTCTCGTTATTATCTATTTCATAATGAATTATCATGTATTAGATCCGTTATATCTACACATAAAATAAATTTTTTAAAATAATAAAAAAATTTTAATACATAAAATAATAAAAATCACTCAACTTGTTATCAATCGATTTTATATTGAATACTTGTTTTTAAGATAATTATATAAATTATTTAATTAAAATTATTATATGATATTATTATCACTACAACATTTTATTAGAGTTGTACTATAATTAGAGATACCTATGTACCATACATAAGTTAATTTTCTCAACATACAAGATTTTTTTTTCTTTTTAACACTTATCTTAAAAATTCAACATTAATCATTCTTTGTCCTTAGAGCAACGATCTAAAATAATGAGCTTTGAACTTAGTCGGGTACCTTTTCGTGTTCGCAAAGCTTCTTGCGCCCGACGCCCCATCCCTCCATGCTTTTACTATTAATTAAAACTCGAGCCGTCGTGTTTAAAATTGGGTTAGCTCAATGAAGCTAGTAGGGGACCTTGTTATTGCTTACGGATTGTTGGTTATATACCAATCTTTGGCTCCACTCAATCTATCTTATATTATCAATTGAGATCTTCACATTCTATGCGACGATGCGCGAATTGTGCTTGGATAAAATTGCGGGTGGTTGCGCTCTTGATGTCGACAGCTTTGGCTTCTCTCTGTTTACGTTTATCATAACCTTATCGTACAAAAATTTAATTTCAGTTTTAACAATTATTGCCTGAAATTAATTCTTAATAAATATAAAAAAAATTTTAGTTATTTGAAATACATAAAATAAAAAAGATAGCATCTTAATTTTATATGAAATTATAAAATAAATCTCAAAATGAGAAATTTTACAAATTTTAAAATTTAAAATGAGTATTTAATTTTAAGAAGATAATAAAATTATTTTATTCTTTAATGGAAGATGAAGAAATTAAAATTGAGATTGGGTTTTTGATTTTATTTTGTTGTCTGGATTATTCTCAGTGCATTAAAAGCCTTAGAACCTTATCTAGAAAAGGCCCACATTGCTCTCTGTGTGCTGGAGAGGTGGTATAGCAAAATCAAAGTAACAATCAAAGGGACAGGCAGCCTCCAGGGGGGACCGAAGTCTTTTTCATGGACTAGAACCAACGCCCCAACGCGACCTCATGGTTCTTTGTTCCCGGCCTCAGTCACATCAGAAATTATCCGTTCAACGGTCCCATTTTATTCCAAAAATAAAAAATAAAAAAGAGCTAATAATAAATTTTTCATCTAATTTATATTTTTTAAAAAAATATATATAAAATAATACACTTATATTAAAATAGCACATGAGAATGTAATTCTTATAACATTACTTAATAAAATCGAGACATTACTTGAAGATCCATAACAAGCATCATGTCAATAAAATATTAAAAAATTATATTTTGAAAAAGTTCATCAAATTATTTGATTTGTAATATATATGAATGATACTGAATTGTTATTAACATACAAACTACTCCTTAAATGCCTGTGTCCAAACTTGGAAAAATGCCTTATGAGGAGGGTGTTTTGGTATGATGGGGCATTGAAAGCAGACAAGATGATTGAGGGTATCCACATTATGAATGGAGGTGGGGTTGAGAGGAGAGCAGCCTTTACAACACCCCTACCGCCAAGTAAACTATCTCCATTTTCCTTCTCTTTTCAATGCATTAAATTTTGTAAATGTTTGATGCAAAATTAAAGTCTCTCTCTATGTTTTTTTTAAAACTACTAAGTATTGTAATTAGGGTTTTAGAAAAAACTGAATCAATTTTAGGGATTTTTTTAATCGAATCAAAGATTTTAAAATTGATGTTGGGTTTTTATGAATCGATTTAAGGGATTTTTTGAATCAAGTTTAAGGGTTGCTGAATCAGTTTTCAAATTCATTAAATTGGGTTTAACTGATTTAAGGGTTTCATTAAATTGAATTAAATCAATTAAGGGCTAATTGAATCGGGCTTAGGAATCATACATAATGAAGAAAAAAATTGCTTAAAAGATATTAGAATTATTAAGTACTAGTACTTTATCTGAGCTTTGTTGAGGGATTTTTTTTTTTTGCAATAAATAATAAACATTGAAATGTTTAATTTTTTTTACCATATTAAAAGTTTTCATGTTAATATCTCATGAGAACATTAAAAATGTAATAATATAAACATCAAGAATAAAGAAAAAGAGAAATTAATTTTATTTCGTTGCTTGCTTGCTAAATATACATATTATTACACTCCCAATTTCATAATAATATCAAAGCAATCATCTAAGTCGTACATACGTTATGAGAGTTGATTCACAATTCTTTCAAATATATATATATATATATTAAAATCTGAAATTCATTAAAAAATGAAAAATTAACTAACATTTGAAATATCAAATTGAAAAATTATAAAATTTTTTTCAAAAAGTGTGTTCATCCTGCAAGTTTGAGTTGATTTTAACCTTGCATTTCACTAAAAGTTTGCTATATAATGGATCTTAAAATATATAGTAGTAGTTTCAATTCAATATGAGAGAAGAAAAAGAGAAAAGAAAATCATGGTATTACTATAGTAAAATCTTTACTCGTTGTAAATCCCGTTTCACAGTGCATGTATTAATCTAGTTTTTATTTATTTTGAGCTCATTACAAGGCAAAAATTTTGGTATGAACTATGGGCTTCTATGGCTCCGTAAATTTGCAGCAAAAAGCACCCTAAAAATTAGAGTTTTTTTTATCAAATTACTTTTTTGAAATATTCTTAAAAAATCATTTTCGTCAATTTAAAATGTTATCTTGAATGTTTCTATCACTTATTCTTGTGTCCTTGTCAAAAATTCATAATATGTGATAGATTTTGAATTTATAATAATTTTTTTCTATTGAACAGATATAACTTTAAGCTTTAGTTGAGGAAAAAAATAAAAATATTTTTTAAGTTAAAAATATAATCTCGTGACAAGTTATATTAAAACATACTCAACTCTTCACTTGAATTAGTGACATTTTTAATCAAAATTTTCAAAATTTATTTACAAGCTAAATTTTATTTTAACCCGAATTGGGTCATTTTTTTTTTTTATTTTTCAGATTTGTAAACAAGAAACACTACTTTAGAAATTGGACCCAACAACCCACCTAAACAAAAATTTCTCATAAAATGGTCCACCAACCAGCATTATCCTTGTTTCTTTATTTATTCAGAAGATCCTTTTTTCTCCAATGTTGTTTGACAAAATGGGATTTCCCGTAGATTTGAAGGCATGGATCCACAAGTCTTTTCCCAGAGCAAAGTTGGCCCATTGCGCCCATGGTCTTTCGTCAATTATAAATTCCACCCATAAGGCGGGATATGCCTTGTTATGAAGGAAGGTAGTACAAAAATGCTTATGACCTCCACTCGGTTTGCTTATTTCAATTTAGTAAATTCAAGCGATCTTTTCCCAACTCTTCTCTGGCCTCATCTTAAATATCGTACAAAATTTATATATCATTGAAGGATCCAAGATGGCTTTAAATGTAATCACTCATTCAAATAAATGTAATTTTCAAGTGAGTAAATTTATAAAAGATTTAAATTACTATTATTAATATATTTGTTATGGAATCATTACACATTTACGTTTATAAATCTGTCAAGATCTCTTTACTTGTCTGATGTTAAAAATGAAGCACGTTGCCTCTTTGTTATGAAGTACTTGACCTGACATCTCAACTATCAAAGTAATTATTTAATATGAATCATAATATTTTCAATTGAAAATATGGAAAAAAATTACTTTCAAATACTTGTTAAGGTAATATTTGAAATATTTTAAAAATAATAATAATCTAATTAATGGGTACCATTTAACTGAATCTTTCCTTCACTCACCTCTCCCAAAAAAGGAGAAAAAAAAAGTAGCGCAATTGGTGGGAGAAGATTTAAAAGCTGTACTGCATCTGCTGGGACCATATTTTTTTGTACTGCAACTAACTTTGAAACTAGTTACATGCGCCATTGATTGTCATAGATTTAAGGTACTGATATGTTCTCCCATTACTGGAAAGGATATAAAGAGCACGTGGATGCTTAATTTGGGCCAGCAAATCAAATCCAGGATTGGAGGAGTATCTTTGGGCTCTTTGCTTATACCCCATCAACAGGACCAGGGGAAATGGGTACCTTGGGTTCCATTAAACTGCGCGTTGTTGATCTATTATCTATCACCTCAAAGTTTCAGATGCATGAGGGCATGGACGGCAAAGTTTTGAGGTGCAGGTTTTCTCTGAAAAAGTTTCAAGTTGAAGGTTTTTTGCGAAGCCAGTTTGTCAATTGATCGATCAATTTTGGTTCTGATTTAACCTTTTCCTTCTGTTATTTTCTGTCTCAATTATTGCCTGGAGGAGTTTTTTTTTTTCCTGGGGGGTTTGTACTAGCGCTCAACATGTGCTCTTTCGTACTTTTGCCATGCAAAATGTGTAGCTTTTCTGCATTGCCATTGATGAAATATTGAATAGAGATTTGGGTTTACATTCTTGTAGCATTTTGAAGGAGAGAGTGGAGTCAAACTTATTCATTTCGGCTGGATTAGACAGGGTTGAAAGATCTATGTATGTTGGATTTTTGAAGATAAAATTCCACCATTCAAATCAATACACACAATAAGATAACCTTGACCCGTTACTTAAGAAAGTTGGATTTTTGCAACATAAAAGCAAAACATGCTATTGAAAATCAACGAAAAGCAAGTTCGAAACTTTTACTTCCAAATTGCCGTTGGACTTGGAGGAGTGAGGTAGAGGAGAAAGGGAAACGAGAGGGTAAAATTACTTGCTCTTGTATTTTGCTTGAGCATCCAAAGAGAGTATAAAATCAAATAATCAAAACATACTCTACTCCTTGCAGAGAGAGAATCACCAAATTCACTATGGAATAATGGTAGATATGGTATCTTTTGGCTTTTGGGGGGGGGGGGGGGGGGGGGGGGGGGGTGGTCAGGTTTCCACTTCAGTCTCTGTGTTTTCACGAAGTTGAAAAACTAAAGCAACTTGGGAAAACATGAAACAGCTAATCTGCAAAACAAAGGGACACCGAAAGTGGATGGTATAAGTTCAAAAGGAAGAGGAATGAAAGAACATAATAAGGTAAGTTTATCAACTGGGGAGAAAAGGAAAGTGAAAATCATTATGTACTCCTCCTCTTACGTTAAATCGAGTCACCTAACAAACATCAAGTACAGATTTCGTCGTGCAAAAAAAAAAAAAAAAAAAACTACATACTTTGTGTTTGGAATCTTGAATGTTTTAAACAAGAGGTGGCACTCTCTAAAATTGACTTGGTAAGACACCATTTTAGACAGCTTAAAAAGCCATGGTTCTCAAAGGATGGTGATGTAAAGTCGTAGTAACCATCGATTGGCTGCTTCTTGTATCCCCATAAGCCGCCCCCCCCCGAACGAATTCAATAAAAAAATGGGGTTTTTCTTAAAGAGTTAAGACAATGACTATAAGTATAACATTGGGTTCCTAAACTTTTACTCTTTTTTGTTTTAAGGTAGAGAATAATTTGACTCTTTTTGTTTGATGGGTTTTGAGGGAGAGGTGTGGTAGGCAAAGATTGAAAGGTGTATCCCTTGAATTTGTGTTGTTACTTTCGTCAAAGAGAGAGAGAGAGAGAGGTATACATCATTCCACCTTTGACATGCCACTATTTGAATCATACGAGAAAGATCTGGTAATGATCGATCTAAAAGAAGAGAAGTACAAATTGTTAAAAAAGAAAGACAAAGAAACCATTTCAAAGGAGCAATCGGGACTTTCTTTTCACAATGGACTAGGTTCATTTGAACGTATAGCTTTCGCCTTTATCACTTTGAATACTGTAGAATGTCGAGTAGCTCTTCAATTTCATTTCCGCAGTCCTCAACTTTAAACTTCCTCCCAGTTACGTATAAGGTCGTGCATGTATGTTAGACCATGAAAAATGCGAAGAGAAAAATAGTACTAAAAACTAGTAGTAGGTTTGCTTAATAATAATCTACTTGATGATTAGTACTAATTAGCTAGCTCTAAGACATGACACACGCAAAGACTTGCCCTGGTGAAACCACACATATTTTTTGCCCCTTGGAGAAACTAGAATCATGATGCAACTTGACTTGCTGCTCAAATATCGTCATGAATCATGAATCCATCACGTGAGAAAACCGCAGCTTCTTCTCTTACTTTGGAGAAATTAAATCCACCGGTTTCTTTGTAGTCAAAAGTAACAGTGAAAGCTTTATGTAAAAACTTAACAGCTGATCAGGCTCTGATAGGCCGGTAGAAATGCAGAATTCACTAGGGGTTACCAGCCTAGGATTGCTGTTGACGTAAAAATAAAAAAGTTACCCATACAAACACTCGACCAACCGAAATAGATGACAAAGAAGAGAGAAGGGTTGTAGTGCCTTTTCAGTTCCCGAAGAGAAGTGTTAAAGTTCAATGAATTATTAGATTTATATTTAGTAAAAAGCTCCTTTGGGTCGATTTCTTTTGTAGTAAAAGCTATGCAGTAAACATTATGGTAAAAAATTGACAAGGGCAGAAATTAACTGGCTAAGGGTGTATTGTTATAGCCTTATAGGTTTATTCTGCTGAGTGGATTTTAAGATTCAATACTTGCTCCTATAATTCTACTTAATATAACTTTGTGGTTGTTGCCAAAGTAAAACATAAAATAAGTACTAAAAATCTTACCTAAAATGAACATATTAGTATTGTTGACAAGAAACAGTAAATTTGGAACGTTATAGTAAACAGTAAACATATTTGTAAGGGCATTACTCCATGTTACGTGCTTCTCTCTTCTCACTTTTTTTTTTTTTTTTGTATATTTGCTGTTTCAGATATATTCAATTCTGAAAAATATATAATCTATATTATCCTATATAGTTTGCTAGGATTGTTGTTAATCATAAATATAAATATGAGTAAAGTCTAAAGTCTAGACTTAGTTTAGCTTCGTCAGTGGCTGCTAATAGTAATAGGCATATGTTGTGCAAACGTTATTTATGTATTACTGCCATACAAAATTCAAAGAATATGCAGAAACTTAGACCTCCGTGCTAGTTGAAAAGCCAAATCTTTTACCGAATAATGGGGAAGCTAATTGATTTTCCAAATAAAAGCTTAATTGCTGTTAAGCAGAAATGTATGTAAGTGGGTAGCTAATTAATGACTTAAACTCATTTTAGGCTTAATTATTCTTAAAGTTCTGATAAAAAAAAGTCAACACAACATGTGGAGTGATTGTTGACTGGGTCCTACTATCTTAACAGACAAGAAAGATGCAGAAGAAAAGGCAAAAACAAAGTTAAAAAGAAAAAGAAAAAGAAAAGGGGAGTGGGGGAAAGGAAAATAGCTACTTAGTCATACAAAGTCAAGTTCTGTGCAAAGGAGCCACCAACTTTATAAACCCCTTCCCCAGATGAGAGCCCACTGTTTCTTTTTCCCTCAATTTGAAAGCATTTGCGTGTCTCAATTCTCCTCTCTTTCTCTTTCTCTTTCTCAAAGTCTTTCTGTGTGTGTGTTAATTTATCTGTCTCTTTGTTGGGAGGAGGGGTGTCAGTTCAGAGTGATAGTGAAGGGGCTGAGCCCGAGCTATAAGCTATAGCAGCAAGCATGGGGAGAGCTCCATGCTGTGACAAAGCAAACGTGAAGAGAGGCCCTTGGTCCCCTGAAGAAGACGCCACCCTTAAGAGCTATATTGAGACTCATGGCACTGGTGGTAACTGGATCGCTTTGCCCCAAAAAGCTGGTATAAGAATATACTCTTTGGCTCTCCATTTTCTACAAGGGTGTTCAGTATTCTTCTTTATTTTTCACCTTTCAATTTTAAAGGGCCTTTTCTCTTGTTTCCGGGCAAATTATCCATTGCCCATTTCACCAAAAATGAGAGTTTCCATATGTTTTAAACTTGAAAGTAAATCATCAGATTTCCCTGAACTTTTCAGTATTAAAATTGTTCCTCTTTTCCCAACTAAGCAGAAAAGGAGAATCATGAACTAAGAAGGCGTCTTCTTCTTTATACTGTTCCATCGTTTTTAACTTCCTCCAGTTTCAGAAAACTCTGGCAGATTGTAGCTTTTTCAGCTGTTTAGTTACATTTTTGACTGTTAATGTGTCCTCTTAGCTTTTAAAGTTCAAAGTAAAATTTGCAAATACCATGTACGTTCAGAATTACGGTACTTCCCCTGCAAGAATAAAAGCAGTCTGGCCGCTGAGTTTTGTCTCCTTGTTCACTATCTTTGTTCAAAGTACGGCTTCAAGTCTGGACTTTATTCTCTACTCTGGTCTTTCCTGGTTTTACTTTTATGTTCATTCTTTCAGCTCTCTAAATTATCTGTTTTCATAATTTTGTTGTGCTTTTCGGGGATCCATATGCAAATGCCTGATGCCCTTATCATTTGACCAACTTCACACGACAAGAAAGTTTTTTATTTTTTTTTTTCGGCCTTGAAAGACTGAATCCAAGAGAGAAACACAAAACATTGTAAAATTTGTTCAGATCAGCCGTAAAAAGCAACCTCAATCTTGCTTTTAACGTCTGTCTAAAGCAAAAGGTTGAAATGCCTTATCAATGATTAATTATCAGTAGTAAATTTTTTTTTCTATCATTTTCCTTGCTTGGAAGTTTACACCTTAATATCTCTCGTTACATTTCAGGCCTTAAGCGATGTGGAAAGAGTTGCCGATTGCGATGGCTGAATTATCTGAGACCAGACATCAAACATGGGGGTTTTACCGAAGAGGAGGACAACATAATATGCACTCTCTATAGTCAAATGGGAAGCAGGCAAGTTGTTTTGTCTTTGTTTTTTCGGCTAAGAATCTGTCTGGTTGCTCGTAATTATTTTTAGTTATCTTCACAAAGCTTCTCTTATAGGTTAACTTATTCAAATGTCGGTTGTTTTTATTATATTTCATTTAAGACTTAAAAAAACCCCACTTGTGACTTTTGTTAGATGGTCCCTCATAGCTTCTCAGCTGCCTGGAAGAACAGACAATGATGTGAAAAACTATTGGAATACCAAGTTAAAGAAGAAGCTTGCGTCTGGGAAATCATGCTTCAATATGAGCAAGACTATTAACAATGATCTCGTCCCTGCTGCCAACACTAATATTTCTACTCAACCAGGCTCAGCAGCAGCTTTACAGCCTTGTTTACCAAAAGCTGAACCTTACAATCTGGATTATTCAACCTCACACTCTCAGATTTCAGCACCATTGCCAATTTTATCTGATGTTGGTTATGGATTCTCTATCAGTAGTGTTCAAAACTTGCCTTTAAACCCGGTCGTGCACTTTTCTCGCCCAGAAGCAGTCACCCATCTGTCACAATCAGGTGCAACTATGGAGAACAGTCTCATTGTTACCTCATCTCAAGAAGGCTCCAGCATTTCGGATTCTACTTCTCTGGCTATGGAGAGCAAGCCTGTCTCAATGCCTGGTAACGGATATGTCGATGACACGGGCAACATTTTGATGGATCAGTTCAGCTACGAGTTCCCTTATGAATTTGTCAATGGCATTTGGAGTCAAGAGAAAGCCGGGGAGGTTGTTCCAAGTTGCTACGATAGTTTAGCTGATTTTCCCCATGCTGACATAAAGCCTCAAGGACTGAATCAAAGTGTTGCTAACCGATATTGAGAGAAACGCATGGCTGGAAGGGGAATGGTGAAAGAGAAAAATTAAAAAGGCATGGACATGTGAAAGAAGAGAGAGATAGATACAAGATTTAAGTTTTAATTTTTCTTCTCACATGCTATATTATTATGATTTGGCCGTTGTTTCTGTAGATAAAAAGAAAAAAGAGAGGATATATTAACCTATGTCAAATTCAAGTCAAGTAAATGGGGCTTTAATTAATCTGATGTTGATTTCATAGAAATAGTCTTTGTTCTCTGAATGCAGCCTTGAACCTTTTAATTTTGGACCCAGATAGAAACATTTCAATTAAATGAAATCAAAATTCATGTAAAAAAACATAAAGAAAGATTGTTATGCGCCCCTGTCTTTCTGTTAACTGTTTAAGGCTCAATATGGACAATTTGTCAGAGAAAAAGTGGGGTCTTGAAAATTTTGGTTTTTAATTTATCCAAAGGAAGATGGACATGGGTGTGAGGGTGATTCCATCATCATGTCTGCCTGTTTTTTGCTGTTTCAGTGCAGTGGTCACGAAAGTTGCATGGGGGGTTGTGGCCTGTTCAAACCTCATCATGCTGTGAACGTATTCTTCTAACATTAACCATAAAAGATTCTCTCTCTCTCTCTCAATAAAAATATTGCCTTTGGAAAGGTCAAAAAAATTAACCCATCATTTTCCATTGAATATTCAGCACAGTTTTTTCCGTTTACAACTTTTTTCCAGGCTTCTCTTTAATTAGCATTAAATTATTGAATATGAATACAGGACATCACTTCCTTAACTTCAGACGTTTCAGGACCCAGAAATTAACAAGTACTAACGTTTTCCTTTTACCATGCATGTGACTCTCCTATGCAAATCTTTGCCTTTTATCAACAATCTTTCTGTTTCTATATATAATTGGCACTTTCATAACTAAACCCAAAAAGAAGAAAAAGAAAAAAAAAATCTCAAACATTAAAAGCTTTTCTACTTTCTACTTTAATCATTTATTTTTCTATCAACTTTTTTCATTTTTTTCTCCCCCCTTTACCAAGTCCTAAAAATAAACCACCACTTTCTCTTAAAGCGAACATAAGATGGGAGATATGAGAACCTTGCCAACTATGCAACCTCATTATATCTGATAAAAGGCCTTTCCCCCACCTGGGACCTCTACTGTCAATATATATTATTTTCAACAGAACCACAAATCTGCTGCAGTTAAGGGTAATCAATCAATTAGCAGAAAAAACCAACGAAGGGTTTTTAATTTAGAAACCCTAGATACCCCCACGGGTGAGTGTAGTGCAATTCATCTTGCCTAAACTCGCCACCATACCCTGAGCAGACACAAACAGGCCAAAGACACTTGTTTTGACTAACTGGTTTAATTTCAATACTCTTCCCCTTGCCTTAAAAAGGGAACTGCTCCAAAAGGATTCAAAATTCAAAGTTTGGGAAACACTTGTTTCTATATACAGTTTTTTCTTCCTTGAGGTATTAATAAGTAAACAGAAAGGCCCTCAAAGCCGGGCAGACATTTTGTTCCCTCTAATGTTTGCACATTGCACTTTCAGACATTTCATCATAATGTCTTTTTTATCTACTTCTTGGTGGCGTTACTTGTAAATGAATATTCCTTCTTAAAAGTATTTAAGAAGACAAGCACATCGGCACCATTGGATAGGCCAGCATTCCCCCCCCCCCCCCCCCCCCCTTTTTTTTTTTTTTTTTTTTTTTCTCCAATCCTGGAACACAGATAGTTTAATCCTTATTGTGTACCATTTGTTTTATAAAAAAACCCTATCTTTCAATGTGTAAAGCTAGCTAAGTTTCGTCTTCCTAATTAGGTGTAGCATTCTTTATAGCATTCAAGGGGCTAGCCTGCCTACAGGGCGGCATCTTTTTAATAGTAAAAAAGATTGAAAATCTGAACATATAGACATCAAAGGTGATTTTGCAATCCCAATGACATGAGAGTCTGACACACATTTTGCATCTAACACTTAATAATTTAGTTTATTTGCGTTTTCACCTTCCAAAAAATTTGAGTCTAACAATCAAATAAGATTATTTACGAATTTGAAGTTTTCCTGTTTAATATTCTTAGTATATTAAAATTTTAATTCAGAAATTACTTAACTTTTATGTTTTTATCTCAAGTTCTTATATATATTTTAAAGAGGGGGTTATAATTGGTGTCCAACGTTTCATGGGATCTTCTGTACGGTGAGATTTGAGAGAAGAGGAAATATTGTAATGTAGCACAAGTTTTCAGTCGAACTTTATTTTATAACAGAGTTGAGTTGACATTTTGTATAACTTTTTTTTTTATTTTTATATATAAACTATCATTCTTTTAAAAAAAATCATATAAAATGTGAGTTTCGTATTCAAATTTTAAATATTTCTTATTTATGATAACGGCATTTCGTCTTTCAAATTCAAATTCTCTTCTATTATTAATATATAATGAATAAAAAAAAACACATACCAACCTAGTGACATATATCACTATACTTGACTATATAGAGATTCGCCGACCAAAATAATAAGCTTCATTCTCCTTATTGCCCCGTATTATAGCTTTATAGATAATTAAAGAAAAAAAAAAAGGGAACACCCATCCCAATTCAAGAAGTCACAAATAATTTAAGGAACAAATGGCATCAATAATATTCAAACCAAATGCCCAATCAGAACATTATTTTCTACATTTGAATACTATATATTATCGACCAATCATGAAGGGATATAATAAAATTATGTTAATTATTTAGGGTTCATCCATTGACAATCAATCCCTTCCAAACTCTAATTTTATTTTAATACCAAGCCAATTTCAAGTCAATGAATGGATAACCTTTTCAAAAAACATCACAGCAATAGATTATTCGTTTAAACAAGGTAATAATTAGGCTTAGATATATTTTTATTCAAAGTTTATTTTAATACTCTTTTGACAATTCATGCAAAACTTTTTATGGTCCCAACTCCCGACCTTAATTTATATAATATATGTATTCCTACTTGGATAAAGAGAATCTTGAATCCATCAGCACGGGTCATACTAAATTTTGCTTTGGCCTTCATCTTGTCTTTTGACATTGACCCTTTCAAAAGCAGTTTATTATAACCACGAATTCTTCCATGAAATTTCCATGCATATTCTTCCAAGTCATTTTTATATTATTCTTGGTGACTATGAGGGTTTTTTTTTTTTTTGTTATTTTCTTTTTAAGCCAATGATTGTGATAGGATGATATATGAATTTATACATGGAGCATCGTTAAGTTTTACTCTCTTTTTTTTTTTCATTTTGTTTGTTTTTTATTAAATAAATTTAATTTTATAAATTCACAAATAAAATGAAATAAAAGGAGTCGAAAGTAATTTTTGTTTCATTTCATTTTCGATTTTTAAAAGATACTTTCGAACGAAAAATATGTACCAAGAACGAGGTGCCAGTATTTCCACTTAAATAATCGGGGAGAAGGAAAATGAATATGTTTACTCTTGCATGTGTAATTGTTCTAAACATGAGAATTAAGGGAAAACATAAGGTTGAGGCATTGAGTTTAGATTGTTTTAGAGTGTGATGTGTACCACGAACAAGGCATGGGCGTAACCAAAGAAGGTCAGTTCTGACAGAAATGGAAAAAAGAATAAGTCTGACTTCTGACATTAAAAGAATATTACTTGTTTTTCCTTTTTTTTTTTTTGGAAGTAAAGGGTAAACCGAACAGTTGTGTACAAGAGAAAAAAAAAACAATCACAAGCAGAAAACAAACTGTTTTTCTAGAAGAGTAGCAATGCCAATAGTGGGGCAGGCGTTAGAAATAAACGTAATCTGAATCATTAGTTTAATTGCTAAACAAACACGATGTGGTTTAAGTTCTACCAATGCAAAATTAAATATAAGAGCGAAGGAAATCTATGGAAGGTGTTGAAACATGTTCGTCTTGTCATTGTAAGCCAATGGGCTAAAAGAAATTATTGCTATCAATACTAGCTATTGATATCTAACAGAAACCAGTAAAAACTCCATGGATTATATTACCTAGGAATGAGCAACCTGTCCAAGTGTCATCCCTGTCTGTAAAGCAGCAAGCTCGTCGACTTCATCAACTGGTACATGGGACAGACACAACTGGTACAGGGGCAACTGTGGCCGCCTGGAGAAGCCTGTTCCTCCAAGTAGGCTCCTTCATGTTCTCCAAGCTCAGCTTCCAATTCATCCTGTAGAAGCAATGCTTTTTTCAATAGCAAAGTTGAATCTAAAGAAAGATAAAAGAACCTGCACGAAACAATACCTCATCATAATCAGCAGCTGCACCAATTTGGTGCTGACAATGTCTCCTGGAACTGTTTCATCATGCTCCTCAGTTTGCTCATCGATCTCATCCATTGTTTTGTCCAGATCTCTTTTATGTTCCTGTGCATGATACCATGCAAAAATAAGGCAAAGCATTGATCAAATTCTTCCCAGAATCAGCCCTAGTAACCTAAACTTGATTACATATATGTGGAAAACATCGCATGTCATACTTGATCATGAATGCTCAACTGGTAATTAGCAAGCGTCTCCATTTCATCGTTCCCAAATTTTCTTTCCCTTCAAACATCTCACTGCCTGCTGCACAATCACAATAAGACTAAGTTTAATAAGATTAAAAGCAGAGCAGAAAGAGATAGAAACATTTTAGAATGCAACTTTGCAGTGACTAATTAACATTTCAGATGAAGCATAGATTCTCCGCACTATTGGGCCCATAGGCCCAACATCAAGAATCTCTTTCAGATCCAACATCAAACAGAATGCAAGAAATCTCTATTTCATAGAACATCCAAAATGATTTTTAAATTTACTTACCATTAAATGTTAATTCATACAAATTAATCAAAATAAAAGTATTAATAACAAAACTCATGGCAATTAAGAAATATAATAGTAAAATTGTATCATTGTATAATTATAACCTCTTTTTTTTTTTTGACAACTCCCCATAAACTATCTTATAGTAACCATTCTACCCAACATCTAGGCGTGACATTTTTTGACAGAATAAAACATAAATTAGTTTGGGTTTTCTATTTTGGGCCCAAGAAAAATTAGTTTAGGAATTAGAAGAAAATAAAAAAGGTAAAAATGAAAACGGCCCCCGACGTTGTCTTTTTTAACTTTGTATTTTTAAACGGAATCGGAGGTGGTGGGAAGAAATTAAAAGAAAAAAAAGGGGTTAAAAACGGAGGGAGGAAAAAAAGAAAAGTAGGAAAAGGAAAGGAAGCGATATTGTTACTCAAACGATTGTTTCATATCAAAAGCCAGGAAGTAACAGCTGAATAAATTCATTTCCTCGACAACGAATTCGAGATCTAACATTCCGCCCATTAATTCTCTCAGATCTGTGCCGTCTGGCTGGTTCGATCTCACATTTTCTTCCCCCGGTTATTATCTTTAATTAATTTTTTTTGTTAGATCGGCCATGGATTTCATGAAGGCCCTCGATCAAACGGTTCGCGAAATGTAAGCTCTAAACTCCCTTGTTCTGAATTTTGAATCAGAATTTGGTTGAGTACTGTTTGCAATAAAAGATAAGTTGATTTAATTTGTTTTTTTTTTCCTTTGATAATTTCAGCAAGAGGGAGGTTAACCTAAAGGTATTGAAGGTTCCAGAGATCGAACAGAAGGTGAGATCAAATGCAATTTAATGTTTTCTTGAATGCTTAGTACTTGGAGAAATATGCTTAAGATTTTGTACTTGTTCATTTGTTGCTAGTTTCATTAATCTGTTTTAAAAAAAGAAGAGAGTAGGATTATGATTTGGTGTATACGGTAGAGTTCTTTATAGATTTGGCACAGATGTTTAAACTTGCGTGTGAAACAGAAATGTTAAATAGGAGAATTAGAATGTATTCACTGCTCTAACTGAGGTTTATGCTATGATCGAAAGCTCAGGTTAGTTTTGTGTCGGCTTTAATTATCTTTTTTGGTATAATGAAGTTGTTTATTGCTTGCTAGTATATGTTTTTGATCCATGATCAAAGGTATCATGATTCTGTTATTCTTTGACTTGATCCTTTGGATTATGAGTTCTATTTTGTGTTAAAGTTAAAATATTTAGGTACAAAGGGCATCGTTCTGTCAGAAATCTGATTAGTGGTGCAATTATTTATTTATAGCGCAGGTTTTGAATCTGCCGACTTTGCTTTTTGTTACGGAACTGGTTGAAGCGTATGATGTTGCACAATATACAGAATTATTTGTGATTTTCCTTTTGCCGTTGGTTGTGACATTTATGGTGGAATTTGATGGTTTTATCTTACTTTTATTAGTTGTAATTGAGTGATTAGTTCAGAACTTGGTGGGCAATGATAAAAATGTGTTACAATATGTATAATAATGCTCTCAGTTTTTCTGGTAATGCTTAGGCTACATTTGAAGTGCATGTAAAGTTTTTTATGAAGATTAGTTGGTTTACATAATTATTTTGGCAAATGCATGCAGGTACTAGATGCAACAGATAATGAACCATGGGGTCCTCATGGTACTGCATTGGCAGAATTAGCACAAGCGACAAAAAAATTGTAATTATCGACATTTGCACATATTTCCTTTTTTTTTCATTCTATTTTGTGTCTTTTCTCTGGTATTGGTGTTTGAAAGAAACATCTCTCTTTATGCTACTTGAATGGGCTGCCATATCTTGTAGCACTGAATGTCAGATGGTTATGAATGTTCTTTGGACAAGACTGGCTGAGACTGGAAAAGACTGGCGCTATGTCTACAAGGTATGTATATTCTTCCATAATATGACTGATTAGTCATCTAATACCAGTAGAAACTTTATATTTGTTTCCAAGCCTTGTTGGCTTATGGACCTTTTCATGCCTTGAAATCTAAAACCAATTCTCTACCAGGCATTGGCTGTTATAGAGTATTTGATTTCCCATGGATCTGAACGTGCGGTTGATGACATAATAGAACATACTTTCCAGATTTCTGTAAGGCTCGAACTCCTAAATTTTTCGAATTGCCTTCGTATTTCTCTTACAATTTATGGAGTAAAGTTGAATTTCCTTTACTATTCTGCTTCCCCTATTTGTTTTGCATTTCGCAGTCCCTCACAAGTTTTGAATATGTTGAGCCAAGTGGGAAAGATGTGGGACTCAATGTCCGGAAGAAAGCAGAAACTATAGTGGGACTTTTGAATAATAAAGAAAAAATACAAGAAGCTAGAAATAAAGCTGCTGCAAACCGTGACAAGTAAGCTTATTTTCTTCAGGAAGTGAAATCATATGCTTACTTGTATTATTGTCATGGACTAAACCGTGTCTCTGTTACTATTTTTAGGTATGTTGGCCTATCATCTACTGGCATTACTTATAAGTCTGGTGCAGCCTCATATACTAGTGGTGGCTACCATGGTGGTGGGGATAGGTATGGAGGCCTAAGTACCACAAGAGAAAGTGACAGCTATAGAGACAGTTATAAAGAGAAGGACCGATATGGAGAAGAAAAGTATGATACAGATACGTATGTGAAGTCACGTCGAGGGACTGCAAGTGGAAGCCAAGGGAATTCCTCAAAGGAGTCTACACGTCCTGGCAGGTTTAAGATTTTATGCTGTTAATTATTAGTTGCAAATTCTTAATAGTAATTTGAATAGAGTATAACTTGGCTACACTGTTATTTTTAAGTCGAAGAAAATTACTTGGGCATGTCCTTTTCCATTGATTGTGAACTACATAATCATTAGGACACTGCATTACCATATTTTTGGTTCTAGGAATCATGTTGCTGTTCTTAATCCTTTTATGTAGATGATGTTTCCTTTTTCACTATTCACAATACATTGATTATGGAAGTTCAAGCTCTATTACTATAACATGTTGGTCTTGTTCACACACATGCAAACACATAAAACGGGAGCTCGCACATTTTCACATCCTTAAACACACATCTGTACACCTGCAACCCTTGCATGTATAACTATTCCTGTTTTGCAAAAAAAAATTTCCACACTTCGTCCCACCTTGTCTTAAAAATTTTATTTTGTAATGATTGTTTTGCAGCAAGGATCCAAAGAATAAATTCTCTTCAAAGTTGAGTGATTCCAATAAATACAGTCAAAGTGCAAGCACCCCTTCAAATAATTATGATGCTGATGATTTTGATGATTTCGATCCCAGGGGAACATCCAGTTCTAGTAAGAAAAATATTCATTTCTTAAGTTGAGAATGCTTCTTCAGAGGTTTTCCTTTTATCATGTAAATCTTAAACATGGTACAAATCCGGTTTCTATAGTTCATTTTGTTAACAGGCCGAGGGTTGGTTGAAAGAGTGATCCTTTTCAGTAATAAGTTTTATATGGGATGTCAGTTACCAATGCCTTGTTGATTATTATTCTTTTGACAGAGCCAGCGGCTGGAAGTTCTAACCAAGTGGATCTATTTGGACAAAGTTTGATTGATGACCTCTTCGATGCACCAGCATCTGTCCCTACGGAAAAGTCTGCTGTGAATACTGATTCAACAGAAGTTGATCTATTTGCTGATGCAACTTTTGTGTCAGCACCAACTAAAGTGGCAACCCAAGCAAGTCCTGAAGCTCAGGTTAGACAATTTTTTCATCTTAATTTTTAGCAATGCAACAATGAATTATCATAGCTATGCCAATTGAATTGACCTTAAAGAAAGTAGTGGTGTATTTTGTCTTTGAAACAGATATAACTAGCTTATCATGTAATATGAAATTCAATACATCTTGTTCCTTATGAAGCACTGACAATGTGTCAACCCCCTGTATCGGTGTTGTCCGTGTCTGACACGGACACATCTCTGATATATCAGAATACAGATATGACTCAGCTAGATATGGCAAATAATAATTTACTCGGACATAGCAATTGACAGTAGATTTCCAAAACCAAACCAAGAAAAAGGAGAGACATTGCTACTGGTGAAGCAATGGTGGAGGTGGCACACCTTGAATTGAAATTTTGAGATCACAAACAAAAATAACTAAAATTATAGGGAGAGAAGCCTTGTTGTCTGTATAAAGTCGATGGATGGCAAAATAGAAGAAGAACAAGAACAAGAAGACACGCGCTGAAGAAGACATGAAGAATAAGAGAAATTAGGGCTTTCCTTTTAATTATAACTTGGGCTCTTGCCTAACAAACAATAGCATGGGTTTCAGCCTTGAGATAATTTAAAACATATTTAATTATTTTTTGATGGAATAAAATTATTTAAAATCAACACTAATTGTCAATAATTAGTTCAATTGCTTAAAATATTTAAAAAGAGAAGGATTTATATAGGAAAAAATAAAAATAAAATTTAGTTATATATGGTAATGAATTAATATATATTTAATATATTTCTTTATTGCCGTATTCTTGCTGTGTTGTGACTTAATTTTTTAGAAAATGCAGTGTCACTGTGTCCGTATCTTGTTGTATACGTATCCCATGCCCATGTCAATCCTTCATAGTTTTTTTCTTTACCTTGAAATATGGGATGGCAGTGATCACTTATGGCCAGGTCAGTTCACGTCCAAGCAGCTTGTAGTAGTTGGAGACTTAAGGGTCCTTTTAACCCCTTCCCCTCTTCTCTTTAACACAAAAAATATGTCTACTGGCAAAAAACCTTTATTTATTTTCTATTGGTTTGCTTAAGAATCCCTGTGATCTTAGAAGTGCTTTTATCTGAGCATGCAGAGTATTAACATATGTGCATACAACCTGTTTTTCAGTTGGATATCATAGAGGTATTTGACTAGTTAATAAAGGAGTCAGGGTATATTCTTTAATGAGGAGCTTAAATCAGCTTCCCCCTTTCCCTTTCCTCATTTGTGCAGGAACAGGTTGATCTATTTGCTTCCCAGCCTGCCATCACTCCTGCAGCCTCTCCAACTGTTGACCTCTTTGCCACCACCGATCCAGTTGTGCAACCAGACACCATTGCACCGAAGTCTGAGCCAGAACATGCTAACATTGTTGATCCATTTGCTGCTGTTCCACTGAACAATTTTGATGGATCTGACATTTTTGGTTCATTCACTTCTCATTCTGATTCAGCTTCAAAAGAACCAACACAGAATCCCATTATTGATGGAAACCTTAACAACTTGAGCACCAAATCATCACAAGACTCTAAATCTCCTCAAAAGAAGGATACTTTCCAGGTGAAGTCTGGAATTTGGGCTGATTCACTGAGCCGTGGGATAATTGATCTTAACATATCTGCTCGTAAGTATCTTTCTTAGCAGCCCATAACATATATTATTTTCGTTATGCAGGAAAACTTGTTTCCACATAGTATATCACATTGTTTTTTATGGTCATTACTTTATGGGTGTTAATTGTTTTTTATAGTCATTGTCTAACGACTGTTCTTTATCGATGTTGCAGCCAAGAAGGTTTCGCTAGCAGATGTTGGAATCGTCGGGGGATTGACCGATGTAGATGAAAGAGAGAAAGGACCTCCAACAATTTCATTTTACATGGGGAGAGCAATGGGTACTGGGTCTGGTCTTGGTAAAACTGGGTTCGCATCTACACAAGCAGCTGCTGCTGATGATTTCTTCTCAAGCCTTGGCAGCCAACAATATCAATTTGGTAGCTTTAAGAAGTAATTTTGTTCACTTTCCCTAAGCATTCTTTTCCCAATTTGGAAAAAAAAAATTTATCCAACGTGTGGTGCACATTGGTGTGCGAGTATTGTTCATCAATTCATGATGAGTATACTTATTATGCATCAATCATGAGGGGGTAACATATTAACGGTACTCCCCACACAGTCTTCAAATGTTTCCATTGAACTGTTGCTTTGTAATTTGGTATTGAGATTTCATTCAAGTTGGCACCCTATTTTTTGCTGTTCACACTACTTGGAATAATTACTTAATTAGCATTGCGCGAATCAAGTTGTACAGTCTGTAACCCAAGAGATTTTCCCAACATCGGACCTGTGAATGGAAAAAATTATGATTATCATCAATTTTGGATGAGATCGTTAACATTGGCATATTATTTGAAAATATTTTTACATTAAGAATAAAATTTTAAATAAATTTTTATTCTTATATTACATTTAATTAAATATATATTTTTATTTTAAATTAAATAAATTTTAATTATTAATAATTGACTAAATAATATTTATTAAAATATTATTTATTATTTTATATTCACATTATATTAAAATCATGCATAGACATGTTAACATATAACATCAAAATATTATATTATCATTAACGTCATGTCATGTGATATAAAATTATAAATAATATTTTAATTTATAATTAATCAAACTATTAATTATGAAAACTTATTTGATTTAAAATAAAAAAATAAAAAATAAAAATTCACTTAAATTTTCTTAAAAAATTTAAAATTTTATTTAAATATTACATTGTTTGCTTTCAGTAATCCTCTTACCATATGCTACCTCTTTCGTAAAAATGACTATTTTTTCTAATTTTGGATGATGAATATCGTATCGGATTCAACATGACTTTCCCTGTATGGAAACATCATTAATTATATTTTCTTTAAACATCATATATTTGATGCCCTAAACCTGGTCAAGGCCACCCTCATCACTGGATTTATAGAATATTTTCATTTTTAGAACAAGAATCAAATTGCATCTAAAGGCTACCTCCAACACCAATATATAGTCTGCAATCAGATCAAAGCAGCATTCACTCAGATGGGTAATAACGACGGCTGTACATACAGGGAGGTCAGGCAAACACAAATCTATAGGGAGTTTGCAATCATTTGATTAAAAGTTTCAGAAGAGAAGCCCCCTAAGAGACACTCTCAATATAAATCCACCATTCTTCCCCTCAGCATGGCTTCAGCTTTTCTCACCTGCTTCACAGGTCCTATGATGAATACCTGCACAAAAATCCAGAAAGATATAAAGAGCTCAATTATGGAGATAACAGATAGTGCGTCAAAGTAAGTACATGTACATTCTCGAAAAGAATAAAAAATTATACGGTATATGTAGCAGCTAGGTACTCCAGCAAGGTAATTCTTTAAGATGTCAAAGAACTAACCTTGTCTGGTGGACCCTTAGCACCCCCAACCAGGATTTCCGCGCTGCAAGAAAATGAATTTGAAGTAAAGAATAGGTAGAAAATTTTGCAGTTTCAAACTTCAAGAGAAATATGTATGCATGTTCGTAGGGAGAGGGAGAAAGAGGCATATTACTTGCAAGACTCCTTTATTGACAAGATTGAAGCCCCTTTTCTTCCAATAATACGCCCCATCTTCCCTGGCGGAACATCAAGAATAGAAAGTATTTCTTCCTCGGGAGCATTCCCCTCCAAGTGATCTGCAGAAATAAATCTCACCCTCGGTCAGTATCCAATTAGAAAGTACAATATTTTTGCTTGCATTCTTAAAACAATTTTCCTTCTCTCTAATGAATAATGCTGAGTCCAGTACAATTACATGTATAGTTTGAAACTTGAATGTTATCATAATACGCACCATCACACTAGGCGAGAAATGACATACTCTATCAAAGCATTAAGCTCATTCAAACTTCATGAATATATGCCACATTACCTTTTCTTTGTTGATTCGGTGGCAAAAGGATCCAAACCCTGCTCTTTGAGCAAGGAGATACATGCACCAACCAGTAAAAGCCAACTACTTTATGCATATGCCACATTACCTTAATCGAAGGTAAGAGACTAAAATACACTAATCAGGAAATTATATGGAGATACTCAGTTGATAGCAACAACTGTGCGTGTGTATGTGTGAATAAGAGAGAGAGAGAGAGAGAGAATCACATAAATGAATACTGTCTCTACAAAGCTCAGCGAATTAATTAACATCTTTCTCCAGGACTCTAACAAGAAATAAATCATTATAATACAGTCATTATGAATACAAGAACCTGGAATGGGAGGAACAGATGGCCAATCAGCATAGTTATTATCATTGATGCAGAAACATCGGCAATACAATGCTCCACGAACTGCAAGGTACCATAAGGATCGTTGATTTAGTTTCTCCATCATCATGTGGTAGATGTATAGAAGGAAGCGGACATCATCTGTAGCTGCACGGACCATAAGCTCAGATAATGGTCTGTAAGTCCAAAACTTGGGATCCTGCAGATAGGCAAGACATAATTGTGAGGATTGGAAAGAAATTCAATTTACATAGTACAGTGAAGTACGATTTTATCAACAATGAAGCATCTGCATATGCACATAACTTAATTGAGAGAAGAAGAAATTTTTTTTTTTTAAAGGAGAGAAGAAGAAATTTGATTATTGATCTACATGTAATCACATGACCAATAAATAGGAAATGTTTTCAAATCTACTTCTGTTGATATTGCAAAGCTATTTGCAGATTGGTCTTGTTCTCTGTAAGGGGAAATTTGGGTTAAACCTTCACCACCCAATAACATTTGAGAAGTGGCAAGAAACTTGCTATCCTTACTAGCTAGCTAGATGGCATCAAAGATCAAAAGAACACTGTGCAGGGTGTGAATAAAGTGGGAGAAGGGGGGAAATCATCAGTATAAAGACATGCTAATGTTCCAGCCAGCTACTTACCAAACTAGGATATCAAACATGAAATGCATAATTTGCTATCAATAAGAAAGCAAATACCAAATAGCTTTCTGGACTCCAAAAAGGACAACAGGGAATTACTTTTACCCCAAACACTCCAGCAGTATAATTAAAACAATTTTATGTTAGCGATAAATTGATTAAACTAACCTGCCTAAGGAGGAGACGAACCTCTTCCTTCTCCTGATAAGATATGCCTACATTTAAAGTATCAGGGCATAAATCAAAAGTCAAAACAAGCCAGTGGCTGTAACTTGATGAGCAAGTTAAACTTTGCTGGTTTAAAAGAAGCCTATAACACATTCAGTTTCAAATAGCAAAAAGAAACATTTATAAATCTTCCATACAATGTCATATCAGAGCATCATTACTTCTCATATGCGGAAGTTTGGAAAGTTGAAAGAAACAAATAAACAAAATGTCAGATTCCTGCATGGTCACAGTAAGGCAAACGTAACTGCTTGATTTCAACATTAATTGGAGCACACTGCTTAAGTTACATCAACCAAAAGACCCGAAATGGGTACTTCAAGGCAATTAATAATACCTATTTCCGAAAGCCATTTAACATAACATCTTAAAGACTTTGCAAGCGAAAAATATATTCATTTAGCACAGTTAAGCTGCAGATTAAAAGCTTCCACAACCTGCATTAATTAAATTCAAATAGATACCAGGAAATATAAATACCACAATAGCGTGGATCTGCAAGGAGGCTAACAAATGATATGTAGTCATAAAGCAATCTTGTCCGTCCTTCTTGTTCCTCTATAAGAGAATAAGCAATCTGCAGGGCAACAAAAAAAAAAATGCAATGTCAAACTACTCAACCTTATTTTAGTAGTCCTCATATCAATTTGGACAATATTGAAAGCAAGCAAGAACAACCAACTTCAAGATTGAAGCAGTGTGTTTTTGAATGCATCTATGTGGATGTAAATAAAGGAATGAAATAAGCACCTACAAGCAAGAATTGAGAAAAAGAAAAGAAAGAGAAATGAAACCACAAACATTAGGAAAAAAATTGTTTAAAGTGCTAATTAGATAGGCTTAAATCCACCTAAGTACTCCACAATGGAGTAACAACAAACATTAACATGAAAGGAGCATAAAAAGAAATTACCAGTTTTTTCATATGATTTACAAGTTTGATATCAATAAGTCCTCAATCTCATAAAGGATGCTCACCTGGGTGTCCATAACATTGTGTAACTTGATGCCAAATTGAAAGTACAATGCCTGTAAAATAACAACAAATTCTAATTCGCCATAAAGCAAATCAAATACACCATAGTGTAAAAGTCAAACGAAAAACAATTAGACACCTCGCTATCTCGTTTGCAATCGTGAATAACTTTTTTGACGTAACTAGACTCAAGTGCAGGCTTACAGGCTTTTATAAGTGCCTCACCACCCTCAATGGCGTCAACCAAATATATAGCATCTGGAAATGCAAGCTGCCAGAAAAAAGTATTTCTATAAATCTTAGAATAGCACAGGCAATTTAAGGCATTTTGATTTTTAAACTAACCACAACAAAAAAATCTACTCTCCTATAAAACATAACATACATGTCTTACAAACAAACCATAGTTCTTCATAAAGCATATCATTATTGACTCAAGGAGCTACCTAAACTTTGAATAATTTGAGTCAAACAGTCACCAGAACTATAGTTAACCTGCATAATACAGAGAGTGCCGTGGCGACAAAGGTCAACACCTTCACAGTCAAAACCTACGACCAACTGCCTCTCCGGCGAAGGATTCAGGAACTCCACCGGAAGCTGAGAAGCATTGGTCACTATATGGATAGGAACCATAGGAGCTTCATTGTCTAATGGCTTACCACCTGCAACACATGCGTCAAGTCACCAAAGTTCAAAATTAAAACTAATCCATAATAGATTCAGTTAAATTCTATAAATAATATCCATAAGCAATATATAAAAAAAGAAAAAAGAAAAAAGTAAAGAACAGTGAAAAATCAGTGATCTGAACTGACGTTTCAGTTATTTTCTTCACCAAAACAGGCCGGTCGAAGTGAATTAGGGCATGTCAAATGGTGGATAATCCACCACTATAAACTAAATTTGAATTAAACAGTAAAAAGCACAAGAGCAAACTTATAACTCAAACCAGAAAAACTTTTAAATTGATAATAAAAAGGATTACGAGATTAAATACCAGAGTTCGAAGGGAAAGGAACGTGAGTGCGATGAGAAGGAGGATGGTGAGACGAAGCCATGCGATCGGACCATCCAAGCAGATCGAGTTTTTTTTTAATTTTTTCTTTTTGTCCTTCTTTCAATCTGACTGAATTTATATTACTCTCCTGTTTTCCTTTTTATTTTTTTCTTACCGTGGTTTTTATCGCTAGTGGGATTTTCATTTCAAGGATGATCTGGAGCGGAAGGTAATACGCGATTACGAAACGACTCGCTTTATATTTTCGCCACGTCATTTAAAACATGGTCTTTCATTTTATATATCTCCCAAAGGTTTGAACATTAAACTAATTACGTGAATTATGACGCATATTCAATCACACACGCACTAAAAGATTAAATAATTAGTAGCATTTTATGTAATGTAAAAGAAACGGAAATTGTATTACCATTCCATAAGAAGAATTAAATATTTGGAAATTGTATTACCACTCCATAAATGTAATACCTTTTTTTATTTCCCCACCCTTTAAAGTAATCCTATAATATATCTTGGAAGATGAGCAAAGGTATACGAATAATATTGATAATTCAAATTTGTGTCATAAGTTACCTAAAAGTTTTACCTTGTAATAAAGAAAAAGGGATTTTGGTCGATTTCATAAGAGTCAACTCATTAAAAAAATTGACTAATAGATAGTGATAGAAATTTTTTATTCTCATTTGATGTCTTTTTTATAATTTTGCATCAAATATTGGAAAAAATTTTCTTATTAAAATATAATTTTTTAAAATTTTTTTAATAAAAATAAAATTATTTTTTTGAAATATTATCATATTATTAAATTAACAAAAATATTAATAATTAATTAACGATTAGATTCATATGTTTAGCAAAATATATTTTAAGATGGATTGTGCATTTTAAAAATAAATATATTACGTAAAATTATTATTAAAATTTAAAGATATTAATATATTTTACTTTTAAAAAATTCTAAACAGGTATCAAATAAAGACAAACGATTTATGTTGTCTGGATAATGGCATGATTTGAGACAATCTGTTAATATCAAAACGACATTGCGATGAGCCGCATATCCTGTATGGGCATGTAAAAAAATGAATTGCTGGAAGCGAAAGGGTATGGTTAGAAAAATGCTTAATGAAATAGACACTTGCCGGCTTGGCTTACAGTATTATTTCCCTGGTTAAAAAACTGAGCATCGGCAGAAATCTAGGATGGAAGCACCACATTTCTCACATCATGCTTACACTACGATTTAAAACTATTTGCCGAGAGGATAAGCATAAGTTTTTTAATTTGTTAATACCATCGTATATGTTGACGTCCAGGGATTATTTAAGGTTGCAATTTGTAAACAAAAATGCTGATTAAGTGGTCATATTTGGTTCCAATCATATTTATTGAAAGACAAATAAAGCAAATAATTGAGTAAAGGAGCTTAGTTAATAAGGTGAGACTAATTAGGATTTTATTTTTGAATTATTATATAAAAAATTTTAATTTTAAGTTACGTCATTATTATTGAATTTATGTAATTTTATGAAAAAATATAAAAAAAATTGAATTGTTATATTCAATTGAATCTGATTTTGAGCATTAAAATAATTTATTTGGTTTCAATTCAATTTTCGATTTGTAAAGTAAAAATTTAAAAATATTTAAAGCGAATGAATGAAGTTTTTATTATTTTTATATTTTTTAATTTAAAATAAAATATGAACAAATAAAAAATATTGAAATTTAAAAAATTATTTGACGAAATTAAATAAAATTTGATTTAAATAAATTATTTTTCGATTCAATTAATGTCAGAATTCTATAAATTTTTTTTTTTTTCAGAACCGAACCACCATATGCTGTCATGAAAGTCGGAAAGCAAAGATTGGAGTGGAACTATCAATATCTTTTGTGGCGATATGGGTCTCCACTCGCCATTCCTTTGTTTTGTTAATCAGGGATTTCTTTGTAACTTTGTTGGCTTTCGAGCTGTTCGGCACAAGGAATAAGATGACACGTGGCGATTCTCCAATGGTGCACGTAGGTTTAAAAGTGTTGCACTAAAACGTGGGACCTTTTTCTAAAAAGCGACTGCACACGTGTACACGGAACCGATGATGTGTACGATTTGCACATTTCTTGTCAATCGGGATTTATTTCCAAAAACAAGAGAAAAAAAAGAAAAAATTTACTTACTTAAATTTATTACTGAATAATAAAAATAAAATTATAAATACTCCTTCAATTTTTTTTCATCTTTCGTTTTTCGAAGGTCCTTGAATAAAATCTTGATGTTCTGTTTTAAACATCTAATAATTTTACTTTTTGCACGATACAAATATATTTTTTGTGATTTTTTAATCATTTTGTATTAAAAAATATCAAATATTAATATTATAAAACTTTTTAAAATTTTAATATAAAATACATTGAAATAAAAAATTAAAACTAAAGAAGAAAAAAATCAGAAAAGTATTTCTTACCTTGAATAGTTGGATTGTAAAATTGCCAAATGCTTAATGTTATTTCTCAATTGAAAATTCCCTACTTAACCCTTAACGAAATGTTAATTTAACTTATAAAGTTATTTATTTTAATAGTAATTAAATAATTTGAATTTGAAACTTGTTAAAATTTATTAATATCACAAATATATAGTATATTTTATTTGTCTACTCTGACTATTTAATATAAAAATTCCTGACCAAACACTAGTATGTTCTCTCTCATTTAAAGTTAAAAGGAAAGGAGTGATTTGCAAATAAGGATCCTTCTTTCAGCACTGAATAAAATCAAGCTCAAGATTTTATGCCAACTAAAGACATCATTAAGTCTGAAGTCATTACAATAGAAAGAGCCGTAAAAAAAAGACTCGAGGATAGCGTTGCCAAATGTCAACAGCATGCCAGTAAAACAAAATCCAGAGTTATTTTTATTTTATTTTTTGGCCAGTGGAAAGATCCAAAAGTGGGAGAAGGGTAGTTTTGTAAAAAGACTCAATGGTTAAAATGGATAAGAATGGTTGGGCCAACCATGGCAAAGGGTAAAATACGAAAAATCCAAGGGGAGGAGCTTCTAGTTCTATCCAAAATGGGCCCACAATCCAAGCGCTTTTGCCCTTTCTCTTTCACTTTTCTAAGACCAGCCATGATTTTCTCTTCCTTGGTTCTCTGTCTTCCTCTCCTTCCCCTTCTCCTTCTTCGGAATCCCTAATTAAGCTTGCCCTTCCAATTTGTCTCTCTTTTTCACTCTTTTCGAATCTCTTCTCTCTTCTCTATCTACTATAACCTTTTTTGTTTTTAACTATCCAAATCCTACTTTTATTTACATCACATTGTTTTTTCCTATTTCCATATATATCACTTTTCCTTTTCTTCTCCTTTTCTAAGTTTCAGTTACAAATTACCATTTTCCGAACTGGGTAGTCTCTGAGTTCTTGTAAATCTGTTTAATCTTGAGTCAAACAATCCAATTTGACATCTGGGTATTGACCAATTTGAGTTTCTTTAGAGTCGGTTTAGGTGTTGAATCCCTTTGCTTTTGTGAACATTTGATTTTTTTTTTTTTACTCAAAAGACTTTATGGATTGTTAAACTTTTAGTTTTTAGAGGTGGATTTTAATTTTAGTGGTGTGGTTCACAAGATCTCTGTGTGAATTCTATGTAAAAGTGAGTGTTGGTAATTGTGTTTTTCTTTTTTTTTTTTTTGGGGTTGAAGTTTGAGTGAGAAAATAAAATAATGAAGAGAGGGAAAGATGATGAGAAGATCATGGGGCCTATGTTCCCTAGGCTTCACGTTAATGATACAGAGAAAGGAGGGCCAAGAGCTCCTCCAAGGAATAAGATGGCTCTTTATGAGCAGCTCAGTATTCCTTCACAGAGGTTTAGCCCTGCGGTCTTGCCTCTTAACCCAAGTAATAAAAGCAGCTTGGTTCCTCCTGGTTCCTCAAGCCAGGTATTTTTCTTATCATTTATCTGTCTCTTTGTTATTCTATTGGTATATTATGGTAATATTTTTACACATCTGTTGGGGTTTGGTGAGGGGTTTTATTTCCTTATGAAGATCAACTCATTACTTAGTAAACTTTGTCCAAATGGAGCATGATTATAGTAATTTTATAGGCACGGTGATTTATACTATCTCTGATTGCTGTAACTGATTGATGCTTGCAGGGGTGTAGCCTTGAAAGAAATATGCTTTTCCCATCTCGTGTATCTCTTTCCACATCCACAAATCTGGCTGAGAAGTTTAGTACTCGCCAGCTTGGAGGAGCAAGTGTAAATGCTCCTTTGGCACGCCTTGAGCAGAGAAAGGTCAGAGATGAAGATGATTTCATGGTTCCTGTATTTGTTAACTCAGAGACAGGTCACCAACATAATAAAACTAAGAATGGCTCAGATGGAGAAAAACTCACTCCCTTGAGCCCAACTTATCCCAGCCGTCTAATAAAACTCCAAAATGTTTTTGATAAGGATCCAAATCGGAGTAGCTATTCTGTTGTGAATTTAAGAAAAGAGGTTAGAGACCAGATTGAAGAGAGCTCAAGAGTGTGCTCAAGTAGGGAGCGTTCAGTAAAAACTGCTGCGGACTTATCAACTAGAGAAAATAGTGATGGACATGTCAAAGAAGCCAATATGTCTCCTGATCAAGATTGTGGGGAGCACCCTGCTTCTAGACTTAGCCGATTGCATGAAAATGATGCTTGTCTGCAACAACCAGCTAATAATGGGTGCAATAATGGTGCTGAGTTGATGAGAGATATTGATGAGGGAATTCTTTCCCGGCAGAGAAGCATGTCTTATTCAGAAGGGAATCACAGTGGTCCAGATGAAACTAATAATGACAGTGAATGCCGTGGAGACAAGACATGTGGCTCACTACAGTGGGCAAATGAAGATAAAAGTGACAATGTCTCGGAGACCTCCATAGTGGATTCTGCATCTGGCTCGGATATCTCTCCTGATGATGTGGTGGAAATAATAGGTCAGAAGCATTTTTTGAAAGCAAGAAGAGCCATTGTCAAGTAAGTTTTCATTGTTAGTTACAATGTCTTGGAATTATTTCACTTTTCTGGATTTATATTGGAGAGGCCATGTGATTTTTTTTTCAAATGCTTATTCATGTTACCTTCTTGTAATATATTGTCAAAACAGTGCAAGCCTTGTGCTTTTGAAAATGAGAGAATGGCAAATTTAATCATGCACTTGCACAAGAAGCTTTCTAGGTCCCTTAGGAGGAGGGGTGGAACAAGAAATCTAGTCTATAGTGCAGTGTTTCCATGTGATGTTTCAGAGGATACCTTGGCTGGTCCAATGGTGAAATTCTTGTCCTGATATTTGACATAATGCAGGTAGAGCTCTTGAGATTGGTCATTTAGGAATTAGTGCTCCCAAGACCTTGAAGAAATTTTATAGATTGATAGATCCACATAAGATAAAATATGAAATGTTCCATGCAATCTGTACATGAAAATATAATTGAATTACCTTTATTAGTTTAAATGTGATTAATATGTTTTGAGGGTTGTTCTATTTATTTGTTAGTATCTTCTCTCTTGTTACATATGGAGCTATAACTTTTAGGTCCATGGTTGTAGCTAGTAGAAATAAAAGCACTGCTTTTTTAGTTATTATGAAAGTTTTGAGTGCTGCTTGCCTCTTATTTATTTTGGTTTTTTTGTTCTTTTTGGAATGTAAGCAATCAATCGCAATAGGTGAGTTTTAATTACTTCGTCTAGGCTGATACTACAATTGGATATAGACTACGATCACTATTCCACTATCTCTAGTTGTTATCACAAGTTAAAGTTGCCTCTAGTTTGCTGAATGCAATATGGATTACTAATAGTAGGAATATAGATTAAATGCTATCTTGTGGGGAGTAGTAAATATGGCTTTGATGGAGGGGAGAATTTATGCTCTGGAGTCCTGGGATTCCTCCCAAAGTGGCATTTTTGTGTTCAGAGGCCCTCAATAACGTATTAACCGTGGATCATCTTCCAGCAGGGAGAGGACTAATTTGTGCAAGGCAACATCCGAGACAGCGGAACTCCTATTATTCATTGTCTGCTCATCTATATTTGGGTTTTATTTCTGTCTCGGTTTGATGCTGACTTCACCTTTTGGTCCTGAGAAATTTTGCCTCCATGGCACCCGAGGGCTTGGACAGGAGGAGAACAAGCTAGAGCTAATGTTGGTGGATCTCAAAGGAGGTGAACTGGGGAATGTTTGAATAATTTGAAGTTGGTGATGGTTATTTTGGCAAATGAGATGTTGTCTAGCATGGTATCTTGGGTTCTGTGGCGAAGGATTTTTTGGGAATTGGGATCTATAAGCAGAACTTAATATTACAATTTAATTTAATAGTTCTGTCCAATGTACAGCTTCTAATTGTTGTACATTTGTATAAGTTTGTATGCTTAACTCATTTTTGTGCATATTCCTGTTCAAGAAAATATCTGTTTGTGTACATGCTGTAAATTGAAAGAAATTCTATTTGCAACAAGTGCATGTGGCTTTTGCTTTGATTTTATTGTACTGAAGCTAAATGTTCTGCATTCGGCTTGCCAAGAAGATGGCATTCAAAGCATTTCTGAGTTATGGTTATTGCTAGCCTTCAAATTAATTATTTTGTGTTTTCTCCAATGTAATGCTATCATATTTGTGTGATTGGTATTGCCTTCTTCTGTTTGTTAGATACTGATATAGCATTATCCTAATTGTTATCAAGTTCATAAGGTATATTCTAGAAAGTGTTGCCATTTAGAGCTAGGAAGAGGTTTCACCTATCAAAGAAAACTGAAGGAGGTTTCTGTTGTGAAAGAGTCACAAATCACCCCTCCCGAAAGCTGAGAACAAGGATTGAGGATAAGTGAGAGGAATCATAGACTTAAACTCAACCTTATTAACCACTTTAGTCACTTTGTCCTCATATGAAGTAATTCTTGTCTGTGTACTAATTTTTTCAAAATTATGTTATCTAGTGCTTATTCTGATGAATATCCAGTTGATATTGTCTGTTCACCTGTCAGTGATTGTATGTCTGTTAAAACTGAAATATTATGACCTTTGCAAGTTTTTCTTGATCAACTCCTGTTACTCTCTACAGTCAGCAAAGAATATTTGCAGTACAAGTGTTTGAGTTGCATAGACTTATTAAGGTAAGGTGGTCCTTGACCTTGTTTAGTAGTTTCTGCTGGTTCCCATTTGGATACATGCACACACTCACATGTATACATATAGTCAAAATGCTTAATGCTTTGGGTTGAAACAGGTTCAGAGACTAATTGCTGGATCACCACATATCTTGCTTGAGGATACAGCATATCTCAGCAAACCCTCTTTCCAAGGCTCTCCTGCAAAGAAACTACCACCAGAGTTTATTGTAAAACCACTGCCACACACTAAGTGCAAAGATGACACTGAGAAGCCAAGTCATAAAATGGAATGTTCTGCAGAAAATGCAGTTGGTAGGACATCCCTCTCTTCAGTGAAAAATGGTAGTCAGCCTTCAAACTATGGACCTTTCCTTGGAAACCCACCACCTGCACCAGTTAATGGTGATAATAAAATGAATCCTTGGTGTTTTCATCAAATGCCTGGCCATCAATGGCTGGTCCCTGTCATATCCCCTTCCGAAGGACTGATATACAAGCCGTATACTGGACCTGGATTCATGGGATCCATTTGTGGAGGATGTGGACCTTTTGGACAAACTCCAATGACAGGCAACTTTATGACTTCAGCTTATGGAGTTGCAGCTCCGCCTCATCAAGGAATTGGGGTTCTACCCGGTGCTCCTCCAGTTGGCCACTCTTACTTTCCTCCTTATGGGATGCCAGTCATGAATCCAGCAGTCTCAGGTTCTGCTGTGGAACAAATGAACCAATTTGCTGGACCTGGTTCCTATGCCCATAATGGCCAGTTTTCTGGAGGTGGGGCAAACTTTAACATGCAACATCAAAATTCATGTAATTTGCCTAGCGAGAAGAATGGTGCTATTTCGCATGTCATGAAGTTTCAGGCATCTAAAGACACCGAACTACAAGGGAGTACAGCGAGCAGTCCTGGTGAGAGAGTGCAGAGAGATGGGACCCGTAGTGCTGCTGAAGGAAAAAATGCACTTCCGCTGTTTCGTACAGCTCCAACCATTCTGGAGGGAGCCCCTCAACCTCACGATAGTGAGCAGACGACAAGAGTGATAAGGGTTGTGCCTCACAATCCAAGATCAGCCACTGAATCAGCAGCTCGAATTTTCCAATCTATACAGGAAGAGAGAAAACAATATGACTCAGTTTAGCTTGTTTATATCAAGCAATCTATTACTAGTAAAATGATCTGGGACTCATCTAGCTAGGTGTGTTGCTTGGTCATTTTCTCTGTACTTTTTGGTAATGATACTGTAACCTTTTCCTACTAATTTTCTAGTTTACCGGTCTGGTTATAGGTTAGTCATATGTAGATAGGAGTTTACAAGTCAATGTAACATGTATTTGTTATCTCTTCAATACTTTCTGATTGATGTTTCGGAGGAACAAGGATAGTAAATTCTGTACTTGTATACCCTTGACTGCAGGCTTAGTAAGAGCTTTACTTTCCTATCAACATCTACAAGAGTTTCTTTAGGAGTAACTTCTGCATCCATACTAAGGTACTAAAATCAGATAAAGCCGGTACCAAGAAAAGCCTAGAAATCAGTTTTGCTCCTCAGCAATGGAAACACGAATCTATCTGAATGGTAAGACAGCAATGGTAATCTGAATGGAAATACTAATCCAAATTTCATTTATTTGTATAAATCCCTTATCTGTCCCTCGGGTTCGGGTTTCTTTAACCTTTTTGCTAGTTACTGATGAGTCTTTAAGAAGAGCTTGCTAGCATATCATCCATTCTGACTTCTGGAAAACATAGAACGTACTCCTTTCACTTTTTATTGGCACTAACCTCACTATCCCATAGAAAGAAAGAAGGAAAGAAAGAAAATTAACAACAGTAACCAATTACGGCAGCCATTACTAGTCCTTAAGGGCACATGAGATTCCTGCCTGGGCCCCCAAAATAGAATTCAGGATCTTCAATGTAATCTCCAACATATGTAGAACGATAGCAGTTGTATTCATCCACTTGACTACCCACCCACTCTGGGAACTTCAAGTTATAAGAGATGTCAAGTACTCGCATTCTTTTCACGAATCCTGAATTGCCAGTGATATAATCAGGAAATCTTCCATTACCCATGGCTGTTTTTGTATGGGGAGAGTGCCTTAACTTGGAGCTGTAGACATCGCCTCCCCACTCGGCGGATTCTGCACCCTGACTCAATCTTGTAAACAAGGTTCTTGGCCAATACCCTATGTTGGTTTTTTCCCCATACTGCACCCATATATTGCTTGTTTTGGGATCCTGAGCTTGAAAACCAAGTAAAAGATAATCAGAAGATTGAGGACTCAAAAATGCAAGGCTCACAAACTAATATTTCAATCCATGCACCAGTCCATGTTCTAGTGATTTTGGTTCTGATAATTGAATGATAGTTCCATCCTTAAGTTTTATTGCTAGCATTCTTAGTATTATCACTATCAAGAAAACAGACACTACTACTTTTAGTAACCAAAGTTGAGCTCTATATTTCCTGACCTTAAACATGAAGAGAGTTATCTGATATGGGAGCCCGCCGAAGACTGAGATAGGATAAATTGCTGCACCAAGAGCAATTTTATTGCTAATTTGAACGAAGCCCGGACAAGTGATATCAAAACAACCTGTTGAGTTCGATGCATCAGCCTATACATGGAGAAAAATATTTGGTTATTGATCAGATTTGTATAGCACAGTGCAAGCAACATGTTGACTAGAAAGCATGCACGTGCAATTGTCCCCCAGAAAGTTTTCTTTTAAAGCTTCAAGGCAATCACTCATGGTTAAAATGTACTTACAGTCCAGTAAACATATAATCGAGTTTGTCTGTCTCCGTAGACACTCGGGTTCACCTGAAAAGTTCAAAAATCAATCCTAGATTAATAACTATCAGATCTAATATGTAGAATCTTAGCTAAGGGGAGTTCGTACTAACCGCCCATCCAGATTCAACGCACTCAAAATCAAAGTAAGGGCCATTTCTGAGGCTGATTCTAGAAGTACTGTATTCATCATCAGATTCAACATGAGGATTCCAGACTTTGATGTCTCCTTTGACTCCAGCATAATTATACCCTGCTGTTAGCAATATTGCCTTCTGGTTCACATAAAGTTGGGCCAGAAATGCAAATGTGCCAATGAGAAATAGCAGATTTATAATAGTAAACTACTTGAACAACTGAAGTCTAGCACAGAAAGTGATGGATACCGAGTGATTCATTTGGTTTATTTGTTGAAGGGATAATGGAGTCTCCTCATTGCTGGGCTCTTTAACAGGATTATAATAGCTTGGCTTTTTATTCCAATAGCCTTCTCCAGAGTTGGATAATAGCCCTTTATTCCGGGTTCTGCGAACTGGGATTGTTCCTTTTGGACAGCTTCCACTTTTCTGCCATGGTTGAGATGTCATAATCCTGGAAGAATGCTCACTCGCTGGAGTTTCCTCCATAGTTGGATTATAACTTGGTGTCATCTAAATGGAACGAACAATAGTTTTGGTTACAAACAATTCCGATAGAAACAAAGTATCAGAACATCCAAGTAGCTAGAAATAAAGCTAAACAATTGAATGTTAATGTTCTAGCTGCAATAAAATGCATACCTGAATGATGTGATTCCTCAAAGCAGGATGATCCAACGCAGGCTGCTTGTAAATGTCAATGCAATCTATAATGTCACCATCTTCACTCTGCAGGCAAAAACATATCCTGCTCAAATGCATTGACTGGTTAAACAGGTTATATTATTCAAGAAATGAAGCATGAAACGAAATTCAGATA
Source organism: Theobroma cacao (assembly GCF_053813885.1). Classification (NCBI taxonomy): domain Eukaryota; kingdom Viridiplantae; phylum Streptophyta; class Magnoliopsida; order Malvales; family Malvaceae; genus Theobroma; species Theobroma cacao. The sequence continues at coordinate 2,579,347 of NC_142647.1, forward strand.
CTATAACGTGGTCTTTTTCACTGGCAGGCGACTTTCAAGGTTGCAGCTTTTAGAAGTGCTTCTTCTGATAATGAATATGAAGAGTAGTAGGATAAAAGAATCGAAAACCTATACCTGAATGGATTTCACTGCATGCCTTCCGTGGTTGCTTCCTTTTCTTCCTTCCAAAATCTTCTGTCTAGCTAAGCCTAAGTCACCCTCCCCAAGCTCATAACAAAGTGTTAGCCCCAAGAGAATAACCATGGCTTCAAAACTAGGAGAGTACAAAAAACCAGTTCTCATTTGTTACTCTCAGTTTCCTCTCCCTGAAAGGTGTTTGTATGTAATCACAAGTTCTAATGATATAATTATGAAGATGGAAAACTCTTTGGAATGCTGATATAGATGCTCTTGATGATCAAAATAGAGATGTAAGTAGCAATATTTATTTCAAGTCACACAAAATTTGCATGATTCAACTTCTAATCATGCATTTTCTATTTACACTTTCAACATTTGAATCATACTTGGAAACAAGAAACAAAAGTGAATTTTTAGCCATACTTTAGAACCACCAAATAGATATAACATATTGTTAGTATATTGGAAAAAAAGTAAAAAAAAAAGAAACCTTCAAAGCAAAACATTTAAACCTAAGTAGCCATAGACAAAGAGGCACAAAAAGGGGAGCTAGAAGTTTTAATATTTGGATTCTAACATACATAATGATGAATATATATATATATCATTTCAATTCGCAAAGGGTAAACAATTTAAATTTTGCTTAATAGTTTCAATTCCTTCTTCTTGCTCAGTAATAATAATAAATTAATTTTGAATGGAGAATATTTTAATAATTTTATTAAATAAAATTAATCGTGTAAATTTTTGTAAAAATAAAAAATTAATTAAATAAATTTTTGTATGGTGTTAATTGAGGAAAAAAACATAAAATGTCGTGAATAAAATTGAAATGACGAAAATTGTAAGTGAAATTTATTCAAAAAGTAATATTTTGATTTAAAAAAAAAATCTGACTGTTACTTATAATAAGATACAAACATAAAGTGAATACTTTTGGGCCTTGGAATAATGGAATTAATCAAATGAAAATTAAAAAGAAAAAAAAAAAGGAAATTAGGGGAAAGGATAAACATTAAACCATCTTTTGTTCTAAATAATTTCATGTCAAAAGAATCATTTCCAATATTAATGAAAATATTTGTTTGAATATTATTTTACATTTCCACGTGGCCACTCAATACTGGCATATTCAGCCACGCTGGAGACGGAATATATTCTAGAAGGATCACACGAAAGAAAAACACCTAAAATCCTCGGAAAATGGAAATCTAAAAGGAGTTGAAAAATCCTCACAAAGGATTTTCTATTTGTCTCCGACAGCCACTTTTTCATCCAGTGCACGGAGGAAGTGAGAGGGAGAGAGTGAAAGAGAAAGCTTGAGATAGACGCCACTAAGCGAAAATGGTGAACTTCATGCTGAAGATCGCTGCCGACCTTGAAAATCTAACGAACCTCCAGCCTCAAGGCGGCTGCGACGATCCCTCCTTCTCCTATCTCTTCAAGGTCTCTCTCTCTGTGTCTGCTTCTGACTTTGCTTTTCTTTGCTTGAGCTGAGCTCATTTCATTCCGATATGGTTTCCGGGCTTCGAACTGTTTCTCTTTACTTCTCTAAACGCAGATTACTACTCTTATTGTTGCTTGAATCCAGTATGTTCTCCGTTTTAATCCTTCTTTGTGGTCAAATGCTGGATTATTAGTTGAAATCTTCTTTTCTCAAATTTTTAGCCCTTTTTTTGTTTTAAAATAGTGAATTATTATAAGTTACTATAGTTGATAATTCTTGAGTTGAATTTATAATATTTTATTCATTTTGCTTCATTTATCGCAACTGCAAATGCACGAAGATCTACTTTATCTGTCCGCTGCAAATGCATGTACCATTGACTTTATCTATCCGTTTATATTTCTTCCTTCGAAATTTGCTTCCATTTTCTTATTCTATTTTTTTTTAATCTATTTCTCGTTATATTTATGTGATTTTACGCCTTTTTTTTTTATGGATTGCGATTAAAGATTCAGTGAAAACTACATAGATCTGATTTCATTTTAATAGATTTTACTTAACTTTCCTTATTCTTCTTTCTCCTTACATAGATAAGGATGATGATAATTTACTGTTAGCATCTCTCTCATATCCTTGTTCTTTTTGTATGTCCTGGCTTTACAAGGTTTCATTTCACTAATATTTGAAATCTTGTATCTATTTGCATATTTGGAGTTTCAGCTGAAATGCGGTAGGTGTGGAGAGTTGAGTCAGAGGGAAACATGTGTGAGCTTGGGCGAATCCATTCCTCTTCCTGTGGGCAAGGGAACCACCAATCTCATTCAGAAGGTAATCTTGTATACGTGTATTCTCAGTAAATGAATTGATTTCAAGTGAAAGGTCATTGCAATTGGTGGATTTTATGTCTGTTTGGTTGCTGAGAGCAAAGAGTGGACGAGAGAGACAAATTTCTACTTCGTATAAGTTGCATCCTTTCTTGGACTTAGTCAATTTCACCTGGGCTACACGTGGTAATACTAGTCTTGGTTTATTTTATTCCCCTTCTCATTTCTCAAGCTAGCAGATATTTCTAGTTTAGTGTTCTTAGATTATGTCTAATTGGAATTTTTGTTTTGTGAATTTAGTTGTAAAATCACTGTGTTTTCTGAACTAAAAAAAAAAAAAAAGGAATCTCATGCATTAGAATAAATCCACAAATCCATGCTACATGTTAAGAACCAATATTTAAGCAATGTTTTTCGTAGTTGCGAGATGCATAATTTTCTTTCCCCATCCTGTGCTGTATAATTTAGAAGAAGCATGATGTGATTCTAAACTCCAATTGTAAGTCCGCATGACTCCTTTCCATTTCACATGCTGTATTGTTGGTTGAGTTTTTCTTTGATTCATTCCTTCTAAAAGTTGCTTGGGGTCAAGTAAGCTTTGAGACCGGTATTTTTTTCTAGATAACATCTGTCTTATATCTAATGGTTTCAGTAGCCTTATGTAGATATTCTATGTGTTTATCTTGTATACAATCAAACTTCTGCATTTTATATGGCATGCTACTTGTAGTTGCTTTAACTGCAAAACTTCAATTTACTATACTGGGTTTTTCCTTTTTATCTACCTAGCTATTTACTTCCAGTGATTAATGGTATTGTGATGCCTTTTCTTTTTTACTTTAGTGCAAGTTTTGTTTGAGGGAAGGAACTATAACAATGATCCCTGGCCAAGGTCGACCACTGACCCACAAAGACAGTGAAGCAGGAAGCTATGCCCCTTTGATGCTATTGGACTGTAGGGGTCATGAGCCTGTGGGTTTTATATTCGGTGGTGGCTGGAAGGTTGAATCTGTAAGTCTTTGTTCTTCATCCCCCACCCTAGATGATCTTTTTATTGGGTAGTGGAAATTGTGAACAAAGCTTTATTATAGCAAGGGCTTCAGACTGTAATGTCTTGGTATATATTGATTTTCCAATTCCAATCATAGCAATAATCATTTATGAGCTATTAAAATGATAACACATTCTTTGTTTTTGATGACAAAAATAACCAGAGTCAGATGTAAAAGATCAAGACTAATCACTATATAGAAGTCCCTGCTTTATATTATGCATATTATGATGTTTGAAGATATTTCATTTGCTGTATTTCCTAGTTGGGAAGTACCTAGTTTGAATTTTTCCCACCCATTTCAAAAAGTGTATAATAACTTAGTAAGCACCTTGCACCTAAAGCTAAGGGCATTTAAACCACATATTCAATCTTCAGCGGAATTGGATGGCAAGCCTGGCTAGAAGTTACAGTTAACGCTGCACTTACATGTGAATTTGTTTATGTGATGCTAGTAATTGCATAATATCCTGACCATAGTTAGGCATTGTTGTTGTCTGATTTCTGGTAGTTACTGAAATATTCCCTCACCGTTGGGTTGTTGGGCATTTACACGGTTACTTACTGCCATCTATATATTTGGTGAATGTGTTTCCATGTCAACTTACTGTAATTTGTTTGTGTAGCTGGAAGGGACTAAATTTGAAGATGTTGACTTGTCTGGAGATGACTTCGCTGAATATGATGAGAAGGGAGAGTGCCCAGTGATGATATCCAACCTTCGTGCTACTTTTGATGTGGTGAAGTAGAGTAGTACTGCTCTCCAACTTGCACATGTCTTGGTAAATAAGACTGATGGTTCATCATGAATGAGGTAGAAACCTGTGACTGTAAAACATTTAATGTAGGCATGAAGCTATATCCAATCGTGGTTTGATGTGAATTGTTCAGTTTGTAGTATATGCTAATAGATACAATGGCAATGGTTTGCACTGATTAATGAATCACATAATGTTTGCGTGTTCATTGTTTTCTTTATTTTTTGAATTATGAAGATAATTACGCTGAATGCAAATAGCTTTCCCTTAAAGAAGTAAAGAAGTCCCCCATGTTTGAGAATGGATTCTTTTTAGACCTGGGGAAGCTTCATGGTTCTTGCTCTTCATAGCAAGAGCCTGGAGTTGTTGGTGAGGCTGAAATGTGCCAACTCGGAGTAGTGTCAAGAAACTTTTATCTGGCCTAGATTTTTTTATATTTTTCAGTTCACATTCGTATGTGGGAGCATACTAACTGTTCTTCCAGTACTTGGGAATGTTTCTGATACACTTGAAGACGCAAGGCTGCTCCATAAGTTGCTGGTGCTGTAGTGCATCGCATATATCAGGTATTGTGAGAGATTGCGTTTTTGTTGGCAGGAAACAGATATTAGTACTTTTACTTTGGAAACAGATGCAACCGCCTTCTTACTACTACGTTTCTTTATTTATCTAGGAAACCATCGCCTGATCTGAATGAATTGGACAAATTTGTTCCATTGGGAGTATACGTAAGAATATTTTGCGGGATGTTTGAGGAATTGTCCTTCACCTCGTTGCCAGCCAGCCTTCGTTGGAAACAGGATAACTACTAGAATCAACTTAGGTGGAAGCGGTCCGCACGTCTCATGCATATGTTGGTGAGCAATCTTATAAATGTAGCTCTAGGTGGGTCCGGATCCGAGCTTCGTATGAAAGTGGAAACTCCACCTCGATGAAAATTCAACAAATTAGCTTTGCCATTAAATGTGTGAACCATACAATGGGTAAATGTTAATTCACTGCCCTTCCTGTTAAGAATCAAAATTCGACTATTCTCTCCTTTATTGCCATCTACAGAAGGAGTTTGAATTACCTAAAATAGATTGTGTAGTGAGAATCCAGAGGGATTTATTTCGGGGGAGTTTCAGATTTTTCATTTTTTGTTTTTGATAATCCCATTTTTGGAGGAAAAGAAATCCTAACGGCATTGATCATGCTTAATATCAAATCCCACTTTCAGTGACGTGAGGGAATTGTACTTCTAGCTGACTGCCTGGCCCCTCTATTTGGGTCACCATTAACCCCAGAAGTTTGATCATCATGCCTCATTCTCCTGGTGCCTTGTTAACATCTTAAATATACAAAGAAGCCATTTCCTCTTTTAAAATTCCCATTATATCCCTGCATGTCAAACAGTAAACTGTAACTCCATAGGACAAGACTGCCTTTTTAACTCACTCAAGGCTGCCCAAAATCACAGGTGGGCATATCATTTTTAAATACCGTTCTTCACATGGCAGCCAAGAAAAGGTATCTCCCCGACAACTGCAAACGCCAACTCGCGAAAGGAAAACAAAAAAAAACAGCACTCACTTCACACTCCCAGCCTTCCTTCCTTCCTTCCCTGAGTGAAGAAAGAGACACTGTTATTAACTTGCCACAGATTTCACAAATCATGCTCTTAGCACCACAAAATCCAGAAAAACATACTTATTGACCAACCAACTTCACCACATCTCTTTCTCTTGGCCTTCACCAAACTTTTCTGTCCTCCTCTGCCAAACCTTCTTTAATCTTTATTGTTTTCCCATACTGACCTTAATAAATAGTCTGGGCGCAATCCCAGCACCTCATATAGAATTAGAAACCTCTTTATCTCTATATCTTTCCGCACCCAAAAGTTTACATGGTACGTTCACTGTCTTCTACTTTTTTTGTTTTCTTGTTAACGAAGACTTCTGTCAGCCTCGTTCTGGACTTTGATCTTGGGTTAGATTCTTGATAGAACACTGTTTATCCAATATCCTTTTCCTTTAAACTCTTGATTCTCACGTTAAATTAGTTTATAGTGATTTTTTTTCTGGTCAGGTGGTATAACTTGTAAACTCTGGATCTGTTGTTCTATTATTGTTTCTATTGCTAAAAGGGGCTGTATTTTTTAAAGTTAGTTAGTTGCTAAAAAACCCCCAGGTAGTGGAATTTATTTCACTGAATTAATCGGTGGGGATCTAAGATGCGAGAGATTTTAGTTTGCTTTTGAGTGGGAAAACAAAGAAAGGGGCGGTTTCTGGATCTGACCCCGGAAGTTGAATTCTGGTTTTTGAATTTTCTTAAACGATGCAAACAAGAGTTGGGTCGGCCGGGTCATTGGATGAAGTCAAGGATCCTGTGGTTACTACTAGGACAAGTCAATCTAAGACTTTGCCACTAAGGTTATTTCAGTTGTTTGGGTTGTTCCTTGCTCTCTGTATCGCCTTTTCGATCGTTAGTATATATACAATCCGGCGTTTTGGAATTTATAGTGTGGTTACTACAGTTAAGTCTAATTTTGTACCGTGTGTTGAAGAACCAAATAGTTTGAATCGGTGGATAAAGCCTCCATCGAATTTGCTTCACACGATGAATGATAAAGAGTTATTATGGAGGGCATCTTTCGTGCCTCGAATAAAGAAGTATCCATTTAATAGACTTCCGAAGATTGCATTTATGTTCTTGACTAAGGGGCCGTTGCCGCTTTCTCCTCTTTGGGAGAGGTTCTTGAAGGGGCATGAAGGCCTTTATTCCATCTATATTCATTCACTGCCATCATACAATGCCGAGTTTCCTCCTTCATCAGTTTTTTACGGGAGGCAAATCCCAAGTCAGGTATGGTACTCATAATGTCCATTTCTTTTATAGGAGTTTTCATTTGTTTCTGAATTCTGTATTTTTTTTAATCGTCTTTGTTCTTTGTCATGTTATGAACCCTTCCATCCTTATTCCTCTGTAATGCACTTTGTGTGTTCTTTTACATGCTTATGCACAACATGGTAAGTTACTGTCCTTGATAATGCTAATTCTGTTTAGAACCTTTCTTATGTAGCGTTTTTGCTAAGTAGGTCTCCTGAGAATCTTTGTCCATAAGAGTGATAGTAGCATGCTTGTTATCTAGGCATTTCATAACTGTTGCAGAAGTTAGCATGCTAACTTAAGTTACATTAGGAAATTTGGTTTTTGGAGGTTAGACTTAGAACTGCTACCATTCATGGCCTCTCATTCCCTTTTTTTTTTTTTCAATAATGGGATGTTAGTTTGTTCCTCTCCTTATTTATCTACTTAAATTCAAGTTTTGATTGGTTCTTGGTTAGCTGGATAGATGGTGATCTGCCTGACCTTTATAACCTCTTTGCCAGTGGAAAGGTTTTCTCATGTTCAATACATTTTAGGCATTCCACAAGTTTTTTGCAAACACACACAAAATTGTGGTCACAAATAGACAAATAATATATCACTTTGATAAACAAAAATAAAAATGGCATGAGATGTATTTGATTGTTCAAACTTTATGTGACCTTCAATTTTTTAGATCACCTAACCTGCATGCAAGCTTGCAATTTGAAATCTGTCTATTTTTACCATCTGGATTTATCTTGTGCTTCAAACCACAGCACAGGTTTAAGACCCTCATAGTATAGCACACTATATCAGTGATGCTTGTTGAAACTGGAGACAAAGTTAATTCTGAACTAATCATGCAGAGTAACATCAGGGTGACAGAGAAACTTTTATGATTTAGACTTTAGAGACCTTTCAGGAAGTGAGTGTGGGGAATAGGAACTTATAGTGAGCTGAACATTTGCTTTGGAACAGATAGCTGTATTGTTTTGGCTAACTTGTAGGAGATGGCAAATTATTGTGATTGATTTGCCCGAAGAGATTTCACTAGATTTATGGTTGTCTTTCTAGTCCTGGTGTTAAGTAGAATATTGTGTGTGCAAGAGATGTGTTTTTGTTTGGGTCCCTGTAGGAAGATAAAAGAATCTGATTGTTTACATGTAAATTGTCAGCTGTTGTATTTGAAGGTAAAGGGGTAAACGTCTTCTACCCAGTATCTGTCATCTCTATATCAGCTCTTGTAGTGTTTTGCTGAATTTCTTTCTTTCAGTTACACCAAAGTACCCTGTTGTGGTTTCTATTTTTTTTTTACTTCCCATCAGTCATGATTTATAGTAATTGTTTGGCATTTGTTCTTCAACAGTTCAGATAGATGTTTGTTATTTAAATGAGCAGCCTTTATTTCTTCTCTTTTGGGGATTGAGTTCCTGATTTCTGTATTTGCTCTCATGCAGGTCTCTGAGTGGGGAAGGATGAGTATGTGTGATGCTGAGAGAAGACTCCTTGCCAACGCCTTGCTTGACATATCAAATGAATGGTTTATCCTCCTCTCTGAATCTTGCATACCTCTATACAATTTCAGTGTCATCTACCACTACATAAAGAAATCCAAATATAGTTTCATTGGTGCATTTGATGACCCTGGGCCATATGGTAGAGGACGTTACAATGAGAACATGGCTCCTGAAGTGAATATCACCCAGTGGCGTAAGGGGTCCCAATGGTTCGAAATTAACCGAAGGCTTGCACTCAACATAGTGGAAGATAGTACATATTACCCGAAGTTTGAACAGTTCTGTAGACCGGCATGTTATGTTGATGAGCATTATTTCCCCACCATGTTAACAATCCAGGCATCAAATCTCATAGCAAATAGAAGCATCACATGGGTAGACTGGTCGAGAGGTGGGGCTCATCCTGCTACATTTGGTAGAGCAGACATTACAGAAGAGTTGTTCAAGAGAATTTTCGAAGATCATCAGTGCAGGTACAACGATCAGCCATCTTTGGTCTGTTTTCTTTTTGCCAGAAAATTTGCACCAAGCGCATTGGAGCCTTTGTTACAGATAGCACCAAAGATTTTGGGCTTCGGACTTCCTGAGTGATGAATGAACATAAACCTTGCCACTGCCAGATTTAGATCCTGAAACAAAATTTGAAGTGGAGATGAGTCCATGAGAGACTATGGGAGCATGCCAGGTCCATTCTTTGATCTCATACATAAATGGGTCCTCTTTTTCCTTTCTTTCTTTTATAAAATTTAACCCTCGTCGGTGATACGATGTGGTTTTCTTACTTTGTACACTCTCCTAACTCTTTGGCACTCCCAACCCAAAAAACCATTATGTATGTACAGAAAATTCACATTTTTGTATTGAGGTTGAGAATACTACTGTATCAGGATATTTAGATAGCACCAGTGTTTTTGTTTTGTGCAATTTTCAATACACCCCCCACCTCTCTCTCCCTCTCTCTTGATAGTTTTGGCCAATGAGTTTGAGCTTTGAAGTTTAAAAGAGCAGCAAGAGAATCACGTTAAAACTTCAGGTATTTGGTTCTGATTGGTGTGGGAAGAGTGACATAATAATGTTAAAAGAACATTTTCTTGCTAAAGATAAAAGAAGTAACTAAACTAAAATGAGGTGGCATTTGTTTGTCTTTTAGGGTAAAAGTAATCGACCTTAATCGTTGCTACTTAAGACGCGTTGCTTTGTCATTTTTGTCAAAAGGAAAAAACAATGAGAATCCCATTCCTTAGTTGTTTTTTGGTAGAAAAATCCCAATAATAGCTTATATCAAACGCAAATAGCTTATATCAAACGCAAATAGCAAATTTAAAACCAAAAACGTTAGATATGAGCTTAAATGCTTTCCCTTAATTAACTTTGAGAGACACAAGTCAAAAGTAAAACATTAAACAATAACACGTGTTGGTCTTTCAAAATCGTGTGTGCCTTTTGACACCAGTCAAGGGGAAACTTCTCGAATTCATACACCTGTCTTTCATTCTTTGCTTTGAATTTCAAAAACAATAAACCCTGTTCCTTTTGGGCCCTCCACGTGTTCTTCCCCGGTTGGCCCAACCTCCGTCTCTACCATGTGACGTTTTGTGGACCCACGTTGAATCCGCATCTTTGCAGTTGTTTCGCGACGAAATCAGCGTGATTACTTCCTCAATTGCGGGCTGCCCATCACTCACTCCTTCCCTCTCCTCTCATCTCCTCTGTTTTAACTTCGCTGCGAATGTCTCATGCGCGTGTCAACACGGGTGAATACTGAACCTCAATCTTAACCAGACCTATTTAGATAGCCACCAGATGCGCGAGTAGAATCACGCTCTTTAGCCCAGCGGTCCCCCTACTCCCTTGATTTGGCAAAGAATCAAATTCTATTCCGAAAGAAGAAAAAACAAAGATCCGCCCCTAACAAGCATTAACAGCGTTAAAACGACCGCGTTTTCCATTGCACTACTTGTCATTATCAAAAAATACTGTGGGTAACGAACAATTTACACGCGTAAAATAAAATTAAGGAAGCCCTTTGAAACGGGGACCCGCTGGAGTACCAGCTGCAGCAATTGCAATCTCCAGGCTGGATATCCGGGCAGCTGCCCAAAGTCTCTCTCCTTCTCTCTCTATATATAGACCCCACCTATCCCACCCAAAACCCTTAACACATATCCTCACTCTCTAAAGGGGAAAAAGGAACGGTTTTTTTAACGCTTAAGAATTCCAACAATGGCTCTCTCCAAGGCTTCTCTGATGCTTGTTCTCGTCGCTGTTTGTGCTCTCATGGCTTCGGCTCTCGCTGCTGAGGCCCCAGCTCCAAGCCCCACCTCGGGAGCTGGCTCGATCTCTCTCTCATTCGTCTCCGTTGTCGCCGCCGCCGCTATGGCTCTCCTTTTCGGCTCTACTCTCAGGATCTGAAGATTTGTCACCTCTGGCGGTGGCGTCTCCTTGGATTGATGGCTATGGATGGTGTAGAGAGGGTGCTCGGATTTTCATTTTTATATATATTTTTTTGTGTTTTAAATTTGGTTTGGAATTTTAGTACTAGTGGATCTAGGGAGTGAGTATATATATATTTGAGAGAGTGAGACGGGGAGAGGTAGCTGTGTTATGTGTCTGCACAGATTATTGATGTTGATGTTTGGACTTAATTATTTCAGTATCATTTCTTATGGATTTATATCATTTTTATTAGTATAATGAGAGATCTTTTATTTTTTACAAACACTCCATTTGTTTCTTAATTTTTTCTGTTCAGTTATTTCTTACGTTTTCTCTGCAGCCAAACAATAGCCACATATTCTCTGGAATTATTTATATATACATTGGAATTTTCTGGTTCAACTCCTAGCCTAGGTCTTGCTTTGCTCTTAAGTTTTGCTCGGACTGTAGAGACAAATTTACCCTTCCATGGTCCACACTCTAACCGTACCACTACCAGTAAAGCAAAAATTTTGCAGTAATGCTGGCCACCACTCGCTACCATGTGACCTACAAAATATCCTTCTGTTCTCTTCACATAAATGAATGGCAGAATGGGGTCCCTCAAAAAGCTTTAAAAAAAGGTGGGTACGAAGAAAACTTCAGAAAACTTTGCTTAGAAGTTAGCCTTGGCAGCAGCTCGCTCTCATTTTTTATTTCTTTTCCTTTCTTCTTTTTCCCTTTTGTGGGTTCCAACTCCCAATTGTGGAAGTTGTGCTGCGTGGGTACGCAATTGCACAGATTGCCAGTTCCTAGTCTCTTTACAACTAATGATTCCATGTTCAATGTTCTTGAACAATTATTAGTGGTTTAACATGTTGAATTTTCTTTTGTTTTCAAGAATATGCTTTATTACAAAAAAGGGGGTCTGAATACGAAACTAGTAAGAGCACATGCTGGTGGGTCTTCTTGAGTTTATGGCACAGATCAATAATTCATTAGTGGTTAATTGAAATTATTTTTGAAGTCAATGATTAATGATTAATCCCACACGATTCTTTTAAATGCAATTTGGGAATCTGGAGCATTAGTCTTATTCTCCACTGAGAATTTGAAAGTGCCCTTTTCTTCTTTCAGTTTTTCACCAATCATGTGGGCCGGTTTCTTCCATTTTAAGTTTTTTAATTCCGATCAACTAATCACGAATTGAATGTGAATTATGAAGTTAAATTTTCAAAGAAAACTAGGTCATATGAGTTAGATGTCAGCTTCTAGTGTGGGCAGGCTACAACGGCTTGTCCTGTTTGTATTTTTTTTTCTTTATTTATATATTCTATGAAGAGACGGGTCAAGATCCTATCAACACGCTTGAAGAAATGGGCAGGACCTTGGGCACTTAGAAGTTAGAAGTCCGTGTGTGGTTAAGAATGTCGATGTCGTGGGGAAAATCTTTCGCTGTTGAATCATTGATTGCTACCGGGTTCCATACACTACTAAAAGAATGACTGGCAAGATAAGTATGTTGCATCTTTATATTCTCTGATTATATATATATCTCTAAATTATATTAGTTTTATAGATAAAGGAGATATATATAAGCTTAATTTTAATCTTATTCATTCTAACTAATTAATAGCATTATAGTGTAATTTTAATAAAATATTGTAATTTAATTAGATAATAATATTGTATAATAATTTTAATATAAATATTTTATGTATTTATCTTAACATGTCATGTGATAAGATAAATTTCCAAAACCGCAAAATTAATAAAGAAACATGTGAGGGATGCAAGATTAGATGTTCTCTTTTGATTGGGCCAGCGGATATAGAAAGTTTTAATATGCTTGTAATAGCGTTTTCCAGATCAATTCATTTGCTTAATCAGTTAAAACAATGGCGCCATTGTCGTACAAGCTTGGAAGAACCTAAGCATCGGAAACTCGCCAGTAAAGCAAAGTCAGTCAAGTTTTTACCAAATGAAAGAAATCTGGGGTGTTTACACACTGTAATCTCCTCGCAAGGAATTTCATTTTTGATTCAAGCCCCTTTAACTTTATGGAGTCACGTGAACTTTACACTTTTTGGCTTTTCGGGCTAAGCATTTAGTCCTAGTCATAGACGCCCCAATCACGAGATCGTGGAAAACACGGTGAAGTTTTCCATTCATTGCTAGAGAATTCCATGACCAGCGGCTGTACGGTAGACTGGAGTCAGTTACTACGAAAATTGTTTTTCCTCAAAGGTCGTATAATGGGTCAAGAAAACCTGTATTTGTAAGCTTGTACGCAACATTTGCACCAGTCCATTACGAAAATTTAGACTTTATTTTATTTATGCTTTTACTACTTGAGTTTCGTTTTTCATTATTTATAATTTTTATAAAAGAATAATAAAAACATTAATACCCAAAAGTAAAAGGTTGAAGTAAACACCAAAAATTTTGGCTTAATTTAATTCTTTCATTATCCCAAAGACCAAAGGTCATCATTTACACAGTTTACACCCTTTCTGTCATCCTCCAAAACAAAAAGGCCTAGGTCTTCTGCCCATCAACATCTCATCATCATCATCATTCCATATTGCAATGCAAAAACCAACACCTGGGCGGTTTTCTATTCAGAATCGGATTCCATATTACCCATTGCCTTCAAACCTCTTGGTCTCTGCGCAAGGATTCACATTCAAACGATTTCAGCTTCGAATATATATTAGTTCTATCTAGGAATGAGAGAAAAATCAAGAAAACAGATGAATGATTTGATACTGTATTGGGACGGGTACCTTCTTTGAGATCTTCTTCTCCCTGACCTCATATCGCTCAAGGGTTAAATCGCATAGCCATGCCCCCGGGCTCACCAGCTGTACAACAAATTTCCCGAATTAGCTTTTGTTAATCCTCCGATTCACAAAGCTTCCAAACGTTGAAATAAATAGCGTAAGCAACAACAAGGAAAACAAAAGAAAAGAATAATAATCATTATCACTTTTGTGTCGTTTTGGGAAGAGAATCATCCCAACCACCGCCTCAACAGTTGCATTTATTATTCAAAAGTAACCCTACAATCACAGCATATTTGCAGAAATGCCCCCCCGACAATGATGGGTCGGGCCGAGCCACATGCTCTCTGTCCTTTTTTTTGTCGGTTGCTCTTCATTTACAAAACCATTTCATCAAGAAACTATTTTTTGAATCACACGTGTACGGCGGTGGGACCCACTCATTTTGTCTCTGCGAAGACATTCGACATTCGGCCGCCCACTTTTTGGGAAAATATTTCCCCTTTAATGAAGTGAATAAATTCCTATAGTAGATGAAAATAAAAAATCTTAAATAATACTTAGTCATAATTCACAAGTTTTTCAGAGCGAATGGAAGATAACAAAAAGCAATAAAAAGCTGTCCAGTTGAGATATTTAATGGGAGGACATTAAATTCCCTAGAGTTGTACTTATTTTAAACCCTTTTCTCGGGAAAAGAAGAATAAAAACAATTAAATAATGTATGAAAAAGAATGTAGTTTCTTTCTTTTATTAGTTATTATTTTATATGTCAAACTATATATATATATATATATATATATTCTAGATGGTCGGCTGGCATTACGCATTACAGCGTAGCAAAAGCAGTACACAGACAAGGCATAACGCACAACATTATCTAAACAAATTAAATTTGGGACTGGCTCACAGCCTCACAGTCACAGGCTTTCCAGTGGGCCGCTAACAAATTTAGGTACTTTTATTGGCTGCTCCTCCACAATTTGGCTGACACGTAGACTTTTACGTATCACTTACTATCGCTTTGCCCGCTTCCCTTGGCCTATTCTACTTTTTTACCTTTGTTCTTTTGAGTACCAAAGTAGGCATAAAATAGAAAAAGCAAACCAAAATCATTATTTCACGTAACTCACAAGTACTCTCCTGCTCTAAAATGTTGTACCTCATCTATTAATTTCCTATACAAATGGTAGTAAATTAATTTCGCTTTCAAATCAAAGTCTGCTATAGTGAGTAAAATTTAATTCGTCCCCAATTTTAAAATTTCGAAATTACGTGCAAACGAAAACGATATTCAAATGAAATGAGGAATCACTCAAGGAAAAAGTAATGGGGATGCTTACATTGAGGGTACGTTGGATAAACTTGGCTCGTTTTTTGGGTCTTTGTGGTAGCTTAGATCCTTTAATGGCCAGGAAATCCTCTTCTTTCTCTTTATTCGTTAAAGCAATCACGAATTTCGGTGGCCAAACGGGTGGAACTGCCTCACCGCTCCCGGAAGACGAGCCTCCCTTTTTGCTATCGTGAGCCGTCTCCGAAGATGCCGCTGATTTGTTGTTGTGCTGGTGGTTGTTATCATTGTTGCTGTAGTGGTTGTTATTGTTATGGTTACCACCTCTCTTATCGCGCGCACCCCTGTCCGGCGAAGCGAATCCCCTTACACCACCGTTGCTTTGGCCTCTCATAGCACTGGGATTCTCAGAGTTCCTGAAAGATTTCCAAAGAAAAAACAAATTCGCATCGCAATAATAAGAATACCAGGGACAAATATCTTGAAAAGAATATGGTAAAATAATTAAAATAATTGGAGAAAGTATCAAGTGGTGTGAGTTTTGGAAAAGTAAAAAAAGGGTAAGTTGTAAACGTAGAATTACCAAAATAACCTTAAAATGATCTAGAACAGTGGGTGAAAGGGAGTGGATAGAATCTGGACAAGTTTTGCGTAGAAAATGGGGAATGGATTTGTTTTTGGCTTCCTTAGGGGAGGGTTGGACTTTGGGGTTGGCTTTTAAATAGGGAGTGGATAATTTCTTCCTTTCTTTCTTTTGATGAAGAGCTTTAGATATTTGAGAGAAGAGAGGAAAGAGTGATTCTATCTCTATCCAAGGTGCACAGCTGGTTTTTTCAGACGGTTTAAGGCCGTCGGATTTTTAAGGCTTTCGCCTTTCTGGTGGATTAAGGTAACGTGTTGAAACATGGCTTGGTTTTGGGGGATAACAGTGGACCAGATTCCTAAATCCAATTTTCTGATCGGACGGCTGACCAGGGCTGAGATCAAAATAGACTTTTCGTGGACACGTGGTGAGGTAACTGTCCATTCCATGTTTCCAACGGAGTCCATGGGGTTAGGGCTAATGCGCTAGGCATTCCGGATCAGAGCACCTGGGTCTAGGATCAGGTGTGGTAAGGTGCAGTGTATCGTACATATAAAATGTCTAAAACAGGTGCAATTCCATTAAAAACAATACTATTATTAACATAAAAGAAAATAATAATAGCAAATATTAATAGCCTGTTGCAATTGCAATCAGATACCATCAACATACTAGTAACAGCAATTATCAAATAAAAACAAAAGATCAAACACTGATTCTGACTCGGACAAGAGATGAAAGAAAATCTCAGCAAGCTTACATGATAAAAATGATTTAATATAGTATATTGAATTGAAACTTGTTTCCAGCGAAGATGGAGGGTTATGTCAAGGAAGAGAGCTAATTTGTTATTTAGGCCAAAAAAGGAATGCAATCAAATAGGAAAAAATCCCTAAAAAGGTGGTCTCAATATATCATTCATCTTCGCAAGAAAAGAATCACTACTAAGAATAATTTTCCCAATTATGTGGTTATTGAAACACATAACCAGCACAAAATGAAGTAAATACTTCACAAGAAAAGAGCTTAATATATCGATTCAACCAGAACCTCCTTGACGCACGAGATTTTTGTTAGGCTATATTGATCATGCTAAATATAAACATTAGATATGCAAATTGTGCAAGTCATTAGGATTCCTCATGTAAAAGCAAAAACTTGCTCTTATGTCTATTTAAAGAAAATAATCACTGAATTAGCATGAACAACCTGCTTTCACTCAGAGGTAAGACCCTAACAAAGAAGGCGCCTTGATAAACTCACCAAGAGTTTCTCCTGAACCATACACTGGCGCCCACCTGACCAATTGGAGAGTGCACAAATATAAGCCTCATAAAAATAAATTCAGCCTTGATGCATCATAAAATTTTGAAAAAGCTAAAAACTCTTCTGACGGTTCCGGATCCGACAAACCTTTACAACACTAAACATAGCAAATTCGAGGCTGAAATGTTATTTATTTATATATGAGACCCATACAATGCCATCACCAACTAGTCAAAAGGCCCATATGGAAATACCCATCCAACTTTGTGTAGGTTATAGGAGTGTCAATGGCGCCAGCTGTGCAGCTTATCCATTCCTGGAACAGCCTTTCCACTACCAGAAGAAAAAAAAAGGACGATTGTCAATCAAACAGGTCAATTATCATATTATCACCAGAGCACTTGTGTCTCACAAAATTTGAGGATCTTTCTGCCATGACTGCGAAGGCTTTCCTCTAGACCAAGTAGATGCCAAATTCTATTGCCCCTAAAAGTAAAACTATGAAAACGAGAAAAAAAATCATGCAAAATCAAAATATGAATTGAAACAACACAAATTTTCTTCAGAAAATGATTACCAATACTTTCATCACAGCATGCAATAACTACATTAATTTTTCTTTTTCTTTTCACTTTCCATTATATGTGAAAACCATAAATTTTATGACCCTGTTCGACTGGGAAAATAATGACCTCAGAAAACTAAACTCATTAAACGTTATGTATGGAATAGTCAAATCGGCTAATCCAGCGGTAATCTCTGCTATTTTTAGAGGAGAAAAATAAAAGAAAAGGTACGAGTATTTCAGACTTATAAGGAAGTGGGACCCAGAAATGACGGATCTAAGTTTCATAATCATTTTACTCGTGCTCAACACCCAGACGAAAGGCAAATAAAAAAACTTGTGGAGTACTAAATGAGTTGATATACACTATACAGTACCTGAGAACGCGCTGAGGTGGCGGAGCTTGAGGAGAAGGAGGCCTTTGACGGAGGTTAAAACATCCATTCCCGTGATTATTATTGCTTGGCTGACTGGAAGAGTCTTTATCGGCCCTCACGACCCGGCGATCAACTCGAACCGTGGTTCGATGAACCGGGCCGGACTGATCGTCTTTGACCTGGATCTTCATACACCTGAGGCGCTTCCGGTTTCCCCACTGCAAAACAAAATCAGACGACGACGGCGTTTGCTTCGCCGGATCTGAGCTGGATCTTAACAATCCCCCGTCGCTTCCGGTTCTGTCTCTGCAGTGGTTGGTGTTATTACCATTGTTGTTGGTCCTTAATGAGTCCTTTTCCATCCTTCTTTGCACACCTGTCCCATCATGTGAGTAAAAAATTGAAAATTAAAAATACGATTCGGGTTAAGCTTTCAATTAGTAGTGGGTTCAACTTCAGAATTAAAGTGGGAGCGCCGAAAGGATAAGAAAAGGAGGAGATTAGGAGGTTTTAGATGTGGCTTCGCCTTCTCTTAAAACGTCCACGCAATTTCAAACAAAACTTGTCTCACTCAGCTTTATCATCATGTGCATCGGACGGTTAGGAATTTCCGCCGAAACTTTGAAAAGAAAAAAATAAAAATCCGAGGGAAAGAAGGCGGCCTAAGCGTGAAGAAAAGTTGAAGATGGGAAGAAAAAGGCAAGCATCGAACGGTCTTTGCATCTTCGAGTAAAGAAAAAGGATTAACGGAATGTCAGCACTGAAATTGAGCGATTTTTATAAGATAATCAAATGGATTAACGAGAGAAAACAGAGATGATGAGAATTTTAGGTGGGATTGAGAAAATTCAGACAAGAATAGCCGCACTAATTTGAAAAATAGTTAAGTCAGAAAAGGAACACAGTTGAAACTTGAAAAGAAACAGAGAATAGGAAGATGTCTTTGGTCTTAGTTTAAAATGTAAGGAACAGGGACAATGATAGATTCGAAAACACAGAGAGAGATAACTAATCACTCCATTACAAGTTTCGAGGTTTTTTTTCTCTTGGTTTCCCGGTAACCAAACGGAAGTAATTGGGTAAGCAGGAACGGGAAGATAAGGAAAAAAAAAAGACAGACATGGAAAGAAAATTCAACAAAATCCGGAAAAACATCACAGAAAAAGATGAAAAACGTTTCTCAGCGGGGATTTAAGGAAGCGAAAATTAAAGACACAGACAGAATAAAGCGAAATCAAAACCAAGATGCAATCGGGAGGAAAAATCTTCGCGGAAAAGGTCAAGTTCTTCCTTAAACTGTTCGAGAAAAGCCATTGAATGAACAATTAGAAAGAAACTTGTGACTAAAATCCTGAGAGAAAAAAAAAACACTACCAAAATGAAATAAAAATATCAAAATACGGACTCCTAATGCTCTCCAGAGAGATTGACTGAAAGTCGCTTGCGAAAGAAAATCAACATTCTCGGAAAAATGCGACTCTGTTAAAGAAATCTTTTGTTCTCAATCAAATCCAAACTAGAGAAAACCGATTACTAAAACACTGAGCGTGGTCCAAAAAATCAAAAGAAAGAACAAGACGATGGGGAGAAGAAAAATATAACACTGTTTTAACAAAAAGCTTGGTGTATCAATGGCGAGTCAAATCTTTAGGTAGATTTAAAATCAGTACTCAGACAGTCAGATTTCTGATCTTATCGTGAGATAATGGCTCTCATACCTGAATTACTCAGGCTCTGCCTTTCCAACTAATTCACCAAAAGCTTTGCTTCTTTTAGTCCTTCTGGTAGAAACACAAATCTACTTTGGATTTTCAACGAAATATTGACATTTGAAGCCTGTTCTTTCGACTCTCATGTGATGTAAGATTCTAATCTTTTGATATGTCAGCAATTGATCTGCCTATTTGCAGATATATTCAGTCCAAATTTCTTCAGAAAGCAGCTCCGGTCTCTTTGGAATGTATCTGTCAAACCAAAAATTCCAACAGAAACAAAATCATTTCCAAAGAACGAATCAAACACAGTCGTTGTTGCAAATCTCCAGAACTTGAACTTCGTATACCTTTTCTTCTTACAGATTCTCAAATTTCCAACAGAACATAAGCAATCTTCACGATCAGGTAATAGAACCAGCAAGAAAACTTTCCTCCAATCTCTCCAAATGTATCTGCAGAAACCAGGAAAAAAATGGAGCATGAATAATTAACAGTTTCCTATTGAAAATAGACAAAGAAAAATCATCATAGTAAATGAAAATATAATCAATCTCTGCTCTCAATAACACACCTAACAATTCTCAGATTCTTCTCTCTCTCTGTCTCCCTCGCTTGGTTTAGAATTTAGATCCTCAACGTTTATTTATCAAATTATCATCAGTTTTAGTTTTTCCTCGGGAATTCTCTGTTAGGTTCTCGAGAAAGAAGAAGAAAGTAGAAGCAAATTAGCAGAGAACAAGAAGAAAATGAAAAACAAAGAAAGAGTAACAGGGAGGCTGTTTCTTCTTCCGATAAAACGAAATGCCCTCTCTCCCTTTCAAAACCAATTTTTATACCTCCTCTCACCCTCCGTTACACAACAAAGGTTAAGCACCGAGAATTATTGACCGTTGATCATTAATCCAACGTCTCCTATCGCCTTCTCTTTCGACCGTCAACTCCGTCTATGTGCACTCCCCGTTACGGGATTTTCATGTGCCTGACCACCGTTATTTTAACTAACGGCGCTAATAGATCTAGCGGAATCTTCAAACGACGCCGAAATAAAAAATAAAAAAAGCTATTCTAAAATTAAAAAATATTGTGTATATTTTTATTATTCATATTTTATTAATTTTGTTTTGTTTTAATTTTTCTCGCCCACGGGGTGAGGTGGTGCTGAGCGCAACAAGTTAACTATTGTTGGTTTGTAACTCTGGTGAACTAACCATGGTTAATTTCAACTGGTTTCCCGAATCTCATATTGGAGGACATTTTGGTAATTCTCGGCTGACTTTGGATTAAAGGGTAATTGGCCTTTTCCAACGTCAGTTGTCATTATATATATATTAAGATGGTGCCCGTAGTTATACTACAAAAAAGATTACAAAAAATATTAATTATATTATAGTTGATTTCAATTTGGCACCTTTAAAAGAGTTTGTAGAGAAAGCAATATTATATTAGTTAATTGCATGCATATCCGATTTTTACTGATAGATACAAAAATAAACTGGTATTAATTGAAAATAATTATTTACTTTAGTTTCAATTATCGAAAACTTATACCTACATATATGATTATAAAACAGTAGAATATTAAAAAATGAGAGAGTATATAACATGTATTATTGACAGATTAAGATAAACAATTGTACAATATAAGGCAACCGTATAATATAAAAATCCTATCAATATAAAATAGTTACTAATTTATAATAATATATATTTTATATATATAATGAATAGTTAAAGATTGTCAAATTTAGTTGATTTATTTATTCAATGACGACTATGTACTATGTATATTAAGAAATGAATAAACTTTCTTTATTTTTTTATTTTGTTCAATGAATTGAATTGATGTTTATTAGAACTTAAACATTAATGTACAAAAAATATGTCTATATACTATAAATTTAGGTTGATGCAGAATAAGAGAATATAAACAAAAAATAATATTAAATTGTAATTGATAAATATTAAATGAATCTATCTTATAAGCATTAAAAGTTGAAAATTATTATTTTCAAATATTTTTTACTAAAATAAATAAATAAATAAAAAACCCTTCAAATGTCAAAAACAATGTAGTTTTAACATAAAGTGTAAAAAAAATTAATTTAATTAAGAATGACAAATGTCAATTAATTGACCCAATCAATTATCCTACTTTTATATAATGAATTTGATGGATATTTATTAAAATTTAAACATTTAAGTGTAAAAGAGATATCTATATACTATAGATTCAAGTTCATGTAGAATAAGAGAATATATATAAAAAATAATATTAAATTATAATTGATAAATATTAAATGAATCTGTCTTCTAAGCATTAAGAAATTATTATTTTTAAGTATTTTTTTATTAAAATAAATAAAAGTAAAAAATAAAAAAAAACCCTTCAAATGTCAAAAACAACTTCTTTTTGACATAAGGTGTAAAAAAAATTAATTCAATAGAAAACGAAAGATCAAAAAAATAAAAAGGAATTATAATTGAATGACACTTGTCATTCAATTGAAGACTCAATTGAAAAAAATTGAAAGAAATTGAAACATCCTACTTTGATATATATTATAGATGTACACAGAGAATAAAGTTTATCAAAATGTCTTTAGAAAGTTCAAGGAAATTAAATCCTCTGTTCCAAAAACATAAATTTTGTTTTAGTATTTTTAAATTATTTTTTCATTTTTTTGACATTGATAATTTAAAATTATCGATACCATTGAAAACATTTAATTTATAGTTTTTTCATTAATTCTCATAACATTCAAATCAAAAAAATAGTATGATAAAGAAATGTTTAAATGTCGAATTATAAGTGCATAAACAAAATTAAAATATTATTATAATATTTGATTCATTAATTGGTACATGATTTTCTGTTTAAACAATATTTAATTTTTTTTAATTAAAAAATTAAGAATATTATTTTAAAATTTTAATCAAATAACACATTTTTTATAAGTTTTTTGAAAAAAAATCGCTTGACCAATGTTAATAACCACTGTTAGCATTTTAAACATGTGAAATCACAGGACAAGAGTCTTAAATATATACATAAATAAACAGTACTTTTTTCATTGATGTAAAATGATGATGTGAAGCAAGACATACCTTGCAATGCCATGCTATGTCACTCATCAACAAATACAAGTAGCCATATATATTCCATCTTCTTCTATCAAATTTCACTTTTTGTTGAAACAACCATTAATAATTTGATAATTGAAGTTGTTGACAGTGTTCCTAATTTCATATGTATATCGTCAATGCAAAATTTAAAATATAAGCCTCTCAACAATATGAGTAAATAAATTATAGAGAAAATTATAAGAAATGACCTTCATAGAAAGGTAATTTAAAAAATGATAATCTCTATAATTTTAACTGTTTTTAACCAGTTTTTGGTATTACTTGACAATAATACCCTTTAAACAATTTCAGATAAATTAAAATGGTTTCAGTTTTCTCTCTCCTGCCATCCAAATAAAAATTTTAAAATTAAATCTTGATTTCTCTCTCTACTAAAATATGTCTATTTCATCATTCAATTCGCAGATATAACATCAAGCTCTTTCTTATTTTGTTTTATTTTTTTAGATGGTGGATCTTGGAGTTATTAAGGACGATGAACAGCGATTTTGCTTTTTGCAAGCAGCGATTTTACTCAGGGAGAAAAAACAGTTAAAGTATGTTTGATGGGTTTTATGGTGGTTCACGGTTTTGTTGTGTCTGAGATTGGGATGATTGTTAAGCATGCTTGTTAGGAATTTTGATTTTTTTATGAGATTTTCAGTTGAAATTGTTCAAGGAATATTTTGTAAATAAGGTATATTTTATTTTTGTATAAGGGGAGTGAACAAGACCTTTCGATAAGGATATTTTCTCTTGCTTTGGAGGTTATGGAGTTTTGTAACCTATATTTTATGAAATGCACAATTTCGTGGCTTAGCAAAAAAAAAAAATGTGTTTTAGGTTATTGAGTTTGTTGGTTTATTTATAGAACCCAAAAATTGAGTTTATTGGTTTTTAGGTATTGCGTGACTTAATTATCGTGTGACTAGTTTTTAGTTAATACGTGATTGGTTTTAGACATTACGTGACTAGTTTTTATACATTGCATGACTGATTTTTAAGCAATGCATAAGTCACACAATGCCTTACGAACTAGTCACGTAATACCCTACTAAGAAGTCACGCAATACCTTACTAACAAGTCACGCAATGCCCATCAACTAGTCACGCAATACCTTATCAGAAACTAGTCATGCAATACCTTATCAAAAACTAGTCATGCAATGCCCAAAGTCAGTCACGCAATGTCTATTAACTAGTCACGCAATACCTTATCAGAAACTAGTTACGCAATACCTTATCAAAAATCAGTCACGTAATGCTCAAAGTTAGTCACGCAATACTTAAAAACTAGTCACATAATTCATAAAAATCACAAAAACTATTGAATTCCATTTAATAAGATCAATAATTTTAAACGATACACCATATTCCATTTAACAATATAATCAACAAATATGAATGCTCAAAATGTTCGAAAATTTTTTTTATATATCAAAAACCACTATAAAATGTTTAAAAATGCACAAAATGCTCACAAGTTTTTTTCGTATATAAAAAATTACTCAAAAATGTTCAAAATATTTAAACGTTTTTCTTTCTAGTAAGAAATACTCCAGAGATAAATAGTCTGGTGAGGAAAGCTAAAAAAATGAGTTAATTTGAGGTGTAAACCTAAACATACTTAACCTGTTAATAGATTTCGGATTGAGGCGCGGAACCTAGCTAATGGGTCAGTTTCATTAAAGATAATTTTATCTAGTTTTTTTTTTTCTCTTGACTAAAAACAAATAAAATTATAAAGAGAATTATTCTTAAAAACGCCTTATACCTCAGATCCATTTATAAAAAACACTCGAAATTATATGTATGCATTTTAATATGGAATCGAAGCAATTTATGTATTTCGAATTTTATGTAAAGAAATAAATACGAAAGAATAAAACTTAAGAGAAAGTTGGTCAAAATTTTATGTGGACTTTGCATAAGGACAAAGAAAAACTACTTTATAGATGTTGCTTGGATAAACTTGAATAGAAAGAAAGAAAAAATCATTGAGCTTCCTATTAATGCAAGTGGCAAAAAAATACTTGACAAACTTAACTTTAATACATATCATTGGCTTTAACGAGACCAAATTAAAATAAGATTGAATCAGATAAGATGCCTTTAGGAAAAGCTATTTATGGCTGTATTTGTTCGTTTTGGGATTTCGTAAGTCATGTGATCGACCAATATGTATAACATAAAATGTCCTTTCCTAAGGAAATTCTAATGCTCGGAGTCCATCGGGGGCACAAGCGGCAATGTAGAATCTTTTGAACATGCAAGTCTATGAAAAGTATTCTCATAATTAATCAAGATAGCAAATTAAATTTATTTAATTTTCTTATTATTAATATAAAAAGTTGACAAGAAAGACGGGAATGTTTTGTAAAAACACAAAATGTTTTTATTTATTTATTCTCTATGTAATATTTATAAAATATCGTTAAACAATTTTTTGCAAAACAAAATCTTTAATCTATTCCAAACAATTGAATTACAAAATAATATGGCATGCAATAATGCATTAATCAAAATAAAAATATACCAGGTGCTTAATTTTTTTTTTTGAAGAATTACTAATTGTCAAAGATGTGAAAAATAAAAAATTGGCTCCACACTCCAAAGCTAATAGCCGTGTTTAGACAGATTAGGGTCCGGACCCCAGAGCAGCAGAGCTCGCCATTCGCGCCAGTCCTGGCAAAAGCCCTGAGTGTTGATTAAGACAGAAATACCCATCACATTTAGGAGGGTCGGGTATTGGACGTGGAGGCTTGTTTTTTGTCCACAATCCAAATAAAATTATTTTTTTTCCTTTCCTTTTTTTTTTGTTACTTTTAATAGAGAGAGCAATTGCCTCTTGTCCCTTTCCCTATCCCGTCCAAAGTCGGTTGCACGAAAAGAACAAGGCGAAGGAAATTCCCGATTCTCTAAAATAGAAACAAGCAGGCAAGTTGCGTTTTATTTTCTTGAAAAAAATCTCAGTCTCCTGAATTTCTATGAAGCCAAATGTGAATTTTCAGTTCTTAGTGATACGGTAATTTTATTTTATCTTCATCTCTGTTTTTATTTATTTTTTTTGAAAAATACTGTTTTTTTATATATAAAACTGTAGCACTGTTGGTTTTTTTTCCCTTGAAGTTGGTGAATTTCGATCTGTTTGATTCGACAGTGTGGACCAGCGAGCAAGCAAGAGATGGATAACGGAATAGGATTACAAACCCCACAAGGGTCCGGGACAAGTGGGTACATCCCAACAAGTTCTCTGTCTAGCCAAAGCCGGCCCGGATGGCTGAAAATGCCAGCCGATTGGGGGCGGATCAGGGTACAATCAGCTGGAAGCCCGATAAGGATTTGCTTGAGCATGATCGCGAACGTCGGATTGAGGTGAAGCTCGTGATGCTTGAAGACGAGCTTGTTGATCAAGCTTACCCTAGCTGTGAAGTTGGAGGAGGCCAGGAAGGCTTTGGAAGCCAAGGAAAATGGCGAATAGGAAGTTTTGAACAACAGGCTTCAGTAGCTTACTCGGGGTTTTTAGATGTAGAGATGACTGATAAGAGAAAAGAAAATTGATAGAAGCATTTAGATGTATGTAATCGGAGTAATGGCTTTGACCTTCGTGAACAAAGTGCTCTAGCTAGAGAGGAATGAAAGAAATGGAAAATAAAAATGGTCATATATAGTCTCGTAGACCTAGTGTTTGGTTTAATTTTTTTTAATTAATTTATTTTTTTAAAGTAAAAGTTAAATTAAATATGATATTTTAATTTTTTTTAAAGTAAAATTTTTTAAAAATAAAATTAAAAAAAGCTTAAAAGAGGAGTTTTTTTTTTTAAATATAAGAAATTTTTATTTTTATTTTAAAAATATCTTTATTTGTTAAAAATAATTACAATAATAACTTCTATGAAAATAAGAGAGAAAAGGATTTGTCTAGTACAGCTGGAAGTTGAAGAAATATAGAAGAAGAGAAAGTAGTGGTAGTAAGTGAAGTATAACAATGATTTCAACACTTCAAGACATGGGGACTACGGTAAGGGTATGGAACAGGAGGAAAGGAGCCAAGTCAAGAAGTCTGTCAGATTAGATACTGACTGTAAAATCTGAAATGGATGGTAAATCGTATAGGATGAAGAATGACTGGGGTAATAGAATCATTCTTAACATTCAGCTGATGTTACATCGAGGATGTTGAATGTGAGGGCAGATTTCACACAGATAAGAAAGTATGTCTTAGAGACTTTGCAAGTCATGCAAGCCGTGGAAAGATGAAGGGAAGCTTTTGATGCCAGTTTAATGAGTTAAATCATCTTCGCTTCTATTAACACATTCGATCTTGTTTTGTGATCTGATGCAAAGTCATGGAAGCTTGCTTGAAGTCTGAATTAAATGATTCCGAAGTCTTTCATCCTTTGGGCCGCAGACGAAATGGTCATTTCGTGCTTTCTTTCTTTTCATCCACCTTTTCGTTTTGTTTTGCGAGCCGTTTAAAGTGGAACGTAGGTCCTGTCCGTGTTGGTGGTCTTCGTTTTTTTGCCTGGCATATTGAATGGCGGTTGCCATAATATTTTTTATTGGTGGGAGAGCCGACCAATTGTTTACGAGGCAGATGGCAGAAAAGTTCACAAATTGGGGGGAAAAAAAATCAACTGTGTAACAGGGAATGAAAGTGTCGCTGAAACCCTCTGTGATGTTGCTCTAGCCCTTTTCTCAACAAATCTCTGAATCTCGAGTACAAACGTGGAATTAGAGTATTTTTAAGAGAGGTTAAATAAAAAAATTAATAAATTAAAAAGAATTTTATATATAATTTAATTATTATTATTTAAAAAATTAAATAAAATTTAAAAATATAAAAAATATACATTAATAATAATGATTATGTCATTTATATATATATATAGTTAAATGAATTATAAAAATAATTTTTCTCATTCTTTGAGTACCAGAGTTCAAAAAAAATACAAATTTTCAAACTAAAATGAATTATCTTTTTACTTTTTGTGTCTTTAACTCTTTTTTTATTTTTTATTTACTTTTTAAATTATTAATTAATATATTAAGTTATTGAATTGAACTATTGAGATTTAATACTTAATGAGTTTGAATTAGTAGATTCACTTTTATTTTTTTGTAAATTTGATAGTTTAACATATTAGTTTACAATTTATTTGTTGGGCTTAACTAGCAATATGCTAATCATAATGATTCTAATTTTATCAAACAATTTGTAGAATAAAACAAATATAAAAAATTATTTTGAGAGTTATTATAAATAAATATAATAAATAAAACTATATTAAAAGAAATACAATTATTTCATTCTATCAATTTATATGTATATCCTTACTGCTTAAAGTTTGCAACATACATGTTAGAATGCATTGGTTATTTTAAATAAAAAATAATATATTGATAAAATTATAAAAAAATAGTGTAACCTTGTAACTTATATTTGAGAGTTATATAATAAATTATTTATTTTTAAAGATTAAAATTATAAAAAATAAAATTCACTAACAGAAAAACAAAAAAAGTAAAAGATAAAATCCATATATGACTTAATAAAAAATAAAAAATATATAATTGATGGTTTGTAGAAATTTGTAAAAAGAAATCTATAGATATTTAGAATATATAAATAAATAGAATAAAAATAAACTTAAAAAAAAACTTTAAAATTGAATCAAATATATAAAATTATTTTATTATTTATATTAATTATTAAATAATATATCATTTTGAGAAGATCATTAAAAAATTTTATATAGTATGTAAAAAGATTTTAAAATTTTAGAGGGCATGATCCCGCAAGAAGGCTCCGCCCCTGCTTGAGCAGTGACCCAGTCACCATTCCAGGTAGTATTTTTTACGATGGATGGTGATGGCATCTATTTTATTCTCTTTCCATCTCCTGGGTTCACTCTGTGCGGACGTTTATGGAAACCTGATAATGAATTACGTTACCGATTATGGATTAAAACTTGGAAAGCAGGACTGAGTACTGACGCAATCACAAAATTCACAGTCTGGATTATGCATGTGTCAATAGATATGATCATAAGTGAAAGTGAGATATGACCCAGCATTGCTCACCCGTCACCTCTGAAATCACTTCAGGACATAATCTTCAAGCACAACAGGTGCAACAATTTCGTTGTTCGCGCATCCCCTGTATTGCTTACTGGGGTCTACCATCTACCCCAAAGACTGCTTACTCCCCTCTGGATGGTGGGTAATAGCATATGCCAAAACGGCAATTACCAATTTGCTATCAGCTAAAGCTTGCAAAAAAGATGACAGAGACAAAGGTTATTGCCACCTTTGTCTTGATCGGAAACCAGTGACATGGAGAGGGCCCCTTTGAGATTTTCACCAGTAAGCAGAAGTTAAAACATTCTATCCATTTGTTTCTAAAACTTAGGAACTTTTGTCTTATCCATTCAACACATATGGGAAAAGATTCATACAATCAGATACACACACTTACATCTGATGCATATACTTAAATTAAGCAGTCTGGTACAGAGTTGCTCCTAAATAATTTTTACACACAAGCAATCACATTAACTATCATATAAATGCAGCGTTTGGACAATCTGTATGATAGGAAACCACATTGTGGAGTACAACATAATCCAAGGTTTGGCCTTTAATATTGCCTATTCTGCTGTATTTATGCACTGAACCCTTTCTGAACAGAGCTCCAATGACCAGAAGGAATGCTGACACAAGCTTGAGCTGATGCCTCAGCCATCTGCTCTGTCTGAATTCCAGCATTGCAGATGTTTGCAAGGGAACGCATGTGTTTCATCCCATACTGGGCTAGCGATCCACAGTGTGTCTCAAAAGTTCTCACCTGTGTAGATGAACAGAGCATCTTCTTAAGTAGCAAGACAAAACAAAGCAATGAAAGAGAGGCCAAGAATCAAGAGTATTACCATTTTCTTAAGGCATTTCCAGTCATCAACAAGAGGTTGCCCAGCTGGCCGAACCGTCTTCATAACTTCTGGGCCTTTTTCAATTCCAAATAAGAGCTTGCCAATGAGTTTCATACTGTTATCTATATGCATTCTATGAGACATAGCTTCAACAAACTGCTTTTGGGCTTCAAGCTTCCTAACAGAGCCATCAGGTGCCTTGCGATACTGCAAAGTAAATAGGGAGAAAGCTCGAGTGAGATGGGCTCTAGCACTAGCACGGTGGGTGCTTTCATACATATATGAAGTGTCACTATCAAGTAATTGACAACTTACATTCATTTAAAATAACAGCATTATAGAGAAAGAAAAACCTATAATTATTGACACCAAAGCATCGATTCCGAAGTCCCTCATATACTTTCTACAGTTGCACCCATCTTGTGTTTTTCTTCAAAGTATTTACACAAACATAACTCCAGGCTCCTGCCTTTTTGCACCCCATAAGATTTGTAGGATGTCCATCTAAATATTCAATCTAAGAAGAAGTCCCGTTCTTTATACTTTCAGTATTCCAATTACTCTACTCATTGGATTTCCTCCTCACAGCTTTAGGTATTACTAGAACATGGTAAGGAAATGCTTCCATAAAACACCAAATAGCACAATATCTTATTTACAACACCCATTAAATGAGTTCAGATAATAGTGTCATCTCCCAATTACAGATTGTATAGTTAGTTATACCAACGCCCAGGAACAGATAGCTAACTTTTAACTACCAAATTAATGCCCATTTCTGAATGTCTCATATATGCACTGATGCCTCATTCTATTAAAAGAATTGATGCGAAAAAGCAAATTCTTGAGTTTCATATATACTGTGTAATTTAAAAGAAATAAGACACAAACCTTATCCCAGAAATGGACAAGATCAGCATCACGCTGGTTGACAGCTTTTGTAGGCGGCTGCAGGGAGTTCTCATCAACAAATGTGAAGTTATCATTTGCAGGATTTGTACCCAAGTACACAAAGACAATGTCCTTGCTAAGCCCTATATCACCATATTGCATGACATGAGAGCCATATGCAGAATTACCATTTATCGTCCTCCTTTTCACCTGCAAAAGCCAGCAAAATGAAATTGCATATCAGATCTAAACAGCAAACTAGAAGGTTTTTGGAACATTATAGTAATGAATAAATGAGCACTTGAATCTGATGTCAGAGTAATTTAGACCATTGTCTGGATATAGTTTCGTACTTCTTAGATCTCGATGGTAATAAATAACTACTATAGGCAAAATGTAATTGAAGTTTTCCATTTTTCCCAGAAAGGAAAGGAAAAGGTTCAGGAAAATATACTTTTTAAAAACCTTACCAGTTCATACTGCTGGTGCAAAGTCTCTGTCTGCAAATTATGTATGTCACTGCTCACAGAAACATAATATTAAAATTCACAGCAAGAGAGGTAATTCGACAAAACGAAAAGTTTATAAGCTGATTCAGCTTGAAAAATCTCTTAAATTAGTCCAGATCATTACTAAGAGAATTAAAATTGCATGTGTATCACCCACGTCACCTCTGATTTAGTTATATGATTAGCATGCTTTAATCCATACCTATCCTCCATCCAAGCAACACTGTACAAGTCTCCCAAGCAGGTTTCATACTCTGGGGGAGGACTTGGGTACTCTCCAGGACAATAGGTCCCCCAACTACTCTCTTCTGCGTTTGATGCTGTGGTCGCATAGATATTCAAACCCTCAGGAAGAAGACCCTCGAAGATACTTCCTGACTCACAAGCTTCAAGATAGAATACCTACAAAGTTACATGTAAACCAGAAATTAAAATGCCACTAAAGAGATGGAGAACGCATCCAGAAATAAAAAGTTAAAACAACAGTTTACCAAGCTTTTATAGGTCCCTGAAGCATGCTTTTTCTTTAAAACTTCAATCAGGTCATCAGCATAAAGATAAGGAAAGGTAGGCATCCCTGGATTAACAACAAATGAATCATTAGCAGCTTCATAAACTAGTATTAAGTTTCAAGCTGAAACCATACTAGACTCAACTATAAGCAATTAAGTTAAGGTGCAAGGTACTCTGAAAGCCATAAGACATAAGTGCTAATAAGATACTACTAACCAAGCACTCCAGGACCCCCATGGTCAGTGTAGTATATGAAGATATGATCATTGGGGCCACTATCCACAACCTTTCCGCTACCCCCGGTCAGAGCAGTTTTGTTCCCGAGGATGGCAGCCAAGAGGTTGTTAACCGTAACATCTTCTCCAGTATAATCCTGCACCAATTAGGGAACGGTGAGAATCAGAAATTGTACAATCAACAATTTTTCTCTCGAAAACGGTAACCAGGAAAAAAAACGAACAGACCTTTGGAACTCCCTCATAAACATCATCGCCATGAGGACTGTTAATGATGATTCCAGGCCTGGGGTTTTCTTCATTGAAAGCAATGTCATCATACATGAAGACAATGATATTTTCGTCTTTGAGACCACCCTTTTTTAGGAGTTGATAAGCATGACAAACATCAGCCTGAAACAAATATAAATATCCTTAGCAAAAAGTAAGACCCGTCAATCGATTATCAATCAACTAATAAATTCAGCATAAAATCTGAAAAAAAAAACTTAACACTCTTTTGAAGTGAAGTGGACATTAAAAAATGATCACAAAACTTTTAAAAGATCATGCCAAACACGAAATTTAGAAATTGGGGAAGACTTTATGACCTGGTGCCTGTAGTTCCAGTAGCCATTAGATCCAGCAATCAGGACCGCCCATCTCGTGCCCTCGACTTCATCATCGTTGCTCCCACGGAAGAACTTAGAAGCTTCCGATGGTAACCGAAGGACGTCTCCGGTGATATCTCTACCGGCAGAGACGATTCCAGTCAGAGACAATAGGAGAAGAATCACACCGGACACGAGACGGGTCATGATTTGGCCAACCTTTAATCAATTGGAATTAGGAAAGAAAACTGATTTTGATGATTATGCAAAAATTCAAGGCTTTGCAGCTAAGATATAAGTAGAAATTTTGAATATAGTGATTCTATGTGGAGGGCCCCAGAGACATGTATTTCATGACCTTTTTTATTGTAACGTGTGATTGCATCTGTGGCCGTCGACGATGGGACCCGTTTCTAATCGACGGCTTTGATGAGAGTGAGGAAAAAATGGGGTAGGAGAGAAGTTGAATTTCGTGGGCTCTGTGGGGGCCACGGAGTCGACCATTTTATTACGTAATTGTGTCCTATTGGCTGGTTATTCCCGGAGAAAGAAAACTCAAAAACTCCAATTTTCTTGCCAAAAGGATTAAGGATTTTTGTTAATAATAGTTGTAAATTATAGTTAATTTAATTTTTATATTTTTTTCAAATAAATTTTTATAAAGAAAATAATTAAATTATTATTAATTAAAATATCATGTATTATTTTATATTCACATGATATTAATATATAAAAATGTTATCATATAAAATTATATCATATAGTTATGTTATCATATAATATTATCATATCACATATTATTTATTATAACATATTTATATACCATGTCAATGTTATGTGATTTTGCAATACAAGTGATTTTTTAATTAATATCAATTAATCAATTATTAATTATAATAATTTATTTAATTTAAAACAAAAATATAATAATTTGATTAAATATAATAAAATAATACAAATTTGTTAAAATATTTTTGAATAATTAAGTGACATTTTTATATATTATATCAAATATATTTGTATTAAATATTATAATTTATATTAATAAAATTAAATTATTTTTGTTACTTAATATTTAAATGGTAGTTTTAGGACAATAGTAAACAAAATCCAAATAATTAGGACTCTTTTTTAGATTATTTTAAGTCACTACTTATTCGGTTTTCCTTTTGCTTATCCCCATCGGGGAATCTCTCCCCCCCTTATCTTGAAACGAAGGCATGGACTTGAATCTTTGGGAATCAATTAACAGTGACATAAAGTAGGAATCCGTGCCGTACACTCTTCCTCCACTAGGGTTCATTTCTCTTGCACATGGAGGATTGATTTAGACAGCCCCCTTGTATTTATTATTGAATTACATCGGTACAAAGCCCATGCAGAACTAATCAGAGTGTTAGTGATGGATCGTTTCATGAATGATGATGGTTAAGTATACGTTTTATTTGAGTAATATATAATTCAAAGCCAATCACCAACGGCTGTCATTGTCGCCAAACTTCATTGCTTTTGTTTTCGAAGCCATTATTATACCTTATTTTTTTGGGGTGGGGGTGGGAATGAAAG
This sequence comes from Theobroma cacao, assembly GCF_053813885.1. Lineage (NCBI taxonomy): Eukaryota > Viridiplantae > Streptophyta > Magnoliopsida > Malvales > Malvaceae > Theobroma > Theobroma cacao. The sequence continues at coordinate 2,613,266 of NC_142647.1, forward strand.
CCATTATCATACTTTAATATCAGACATGGGTGAAGTTCCAAGTCGGGCCAAGGGGTAGTTTCGTTGATGATAATTCCAAATCAAGGTTCATTTTCATGCCTAACTAGCACTTGATTGCACAAAAGGATCATGTTATCCGTTACGGAGTAGCAATTGGTGTAGTACAGTGTCAGCTTCCAAGGATTTGCAATGGATATAAATCGATATGAATTGTACTCGTAAGATTGATTCTTAAAGAAATAAAGATAAGAATAACGTGGCCGCGACACGCTTTATTTTCTAAAGAAAGGAAAAGAATTTGTTGGGAGTAAAATAATGTTTGGAGGGCTACTCCATCGCTATTTACGCAATAACATAATGTCAAATTTGTGGAAAAATGCGGGTATTACTATTATTTGCATGATGCAAGTTTGATGAGTAAAGAATTCCTCTCTATGGTGTCTTGTGTGCACAATATTAATATATTATTATTGTTATAAAATATAATTTGAAAAAATAATTATAAGAGAAAAAATTAATAAAATAAAAAAATTTATTTAAGTATATATTTAGAAATAAAGTGAGGAGTCTATTTATAAGTTAATAACTTTTTAAATAATAATTTTAATTTAATTCAATTTATATCTAAATCTATATATATATAGTCAAATTTAAATATTTAAATTGGATTATACTTATTATGAAAGTTTGATACACTGTTTAACTTTTTTTTTTATAATTAAGAAAGGGGATTCGAACCTTACTCTTTAAACAGGAAAATTATACACTAACCAGACAAATACTCAGGTGCCATAACTTGATTTAGACTTATTGGATTATAAGATAATGGATATTTATATATATATTTTATAACAATTACTCAATTAAAAATTATTTTAAATTTTTAAATAAATATTTTTAAATTTATAAATATTTATTTTAAAAAGTTTTTAACTTTTAAATTTATTAATTAAATAATACTGACAAAATATCAAGTAGGAACTTTATAAAAAAAAAGGACTTATAAACATAGCCCAAGCGTGGCCCAGAGCCTTTTTCTCATATTTTATTCATTTGGGCTAAATCGATATTATTCCGACAAAAGAATGGTCCTTAGTTGAACTAATTACGCTTGCCCGGTTAATGCCCCCGAATGACAAAATCTATCCATCCAGCCCAATATAACCGCCTCTTGAGCTCTCTCGCCACAGAGCAAAACTCAAACGACCACACCATCACTGAAAGCTCGCCGACGAGCTTTTGATTTTACATTTAAAGGTTTATGAAGTAAGGTTTTGGGATTTGTTTCTTTAGATTTTTTTGATGGAGGAAGGAGAGAGCATATTGGAAGCGATTTACGAAGAGGACGGTTTAGGGGATGGCGAAGATGTTGAGATGCTTGATGTAGAAGAAGGAGAGCTCGTGGATAATAACTCGGGAAATTATCGGGAAAAAGGCGGCGTTGCAGATGCAAACATTGAAAGCGAAGGGTCCCAAAGTAAAAACAAAAGGCGCAGAGCAAATAAGAAGAAGAACAGGAAAAAGAAGGGTGGTTCGGGGCCTAAAGCTTTTGATATAAACAGGTAATATCTGTGAAGATTAATTTTTCATTGCATCAATAAATAAACTAAATAAACAGAATATATATTTGGGTAAGTTTGGTTTTTGAGAAGTTGTTAAATATGGGGATTTGCAGGTTTGTGTTGGATACTTGTAGACGGTTAAAAGAGAGGAAGTCGTATATGGTATACACTGCTGTGGGATGTTTGGGGGTTTCTGCATTAAGTGATCTTGTTAGAGAGGTATTTTTGATTTTATCCCTTTCAAGCTATTTATTTATTTTATTTAATTTTTTGTGTGCTTAATGTATAATTCAATGTTGGCTTCACCATAAATAAATTGTTTAATTTATAAAAATTACTAGTGAAAATTTATATGTGCTTTGAAGTTCTGAGATGTTTGAAACTTGTTGAGATTATGCTGTTGTTTCTTCAGAAAATCTGTATGAATAATGATAGATAATTTGGTTAGGCTGTGTTAATGTTGCCTGTTCTATAATGCTCTGACAAGCTTAGTTGAGTTTGGTTCATGTCACGTTGTCTAGTTGGGATTATGGTGCATTAGTAACTTCTCTTTCAGAAGTTAATAAGTTTGTGCTTGGTAACATTTCTGCCTTGCACCTTTTTGAGAGCTCCTCAGCTAATTTCGGTCTTGCCTGTTGCTGTCATCTTTGTGGGTACCTCTAAATTCTGAGTAACCTAAGCTTACTCCTTTTACATTGGCCTCTATTTTTTTCCCAATAAGATCAGTGCTTTTAAAAATAAATCACTGCCAGTAGTGAACGAGAAAATATTCATTTCGTTGTTAAGGAAAGGTGAGAATGTGGGTTGCACTTCATTTTGAGTCTGCCTAGGCTGCCGATGCTTGACTACTCTTTTTAAAAACAATTCCACGCTTAACATCTGATGGTCTACAATGTTTTCCCTACCATTGCTGATTTTTTTTACAGATGTCATTTGCTACTTCAAAACCTGTGCTCTGAGCTGAGATACTTAATAAGTTCCTTTTGATATAGGTTGTTACCAATTTTTCTTTCTTGGACTTGCACAACTCAGCGTTGATGTAAAATATTTTATCAAGTAGGTTTTCACATATCAAACAGCCAACTATAAGAATGGATATGTTCAAAATAAAAGACAGCCCTTCATGTCTAATTATCCAGATGGTAGGATCATGAGAAAATATTGAAGCTTCATGTCTAATTCATTTTTCCATCGCACATAAGAAGTGATATGTTAAAAGTCTTCGCCTTGGCTATTATTGCTTGACCTGTATACGAGGAATAATTGGTAGAAATTCTTGAGTTGTTCTTCATTTTGTCCTTTTACATCTATGGCAATAATTCTTAATGTTACAATGATGATTTTTGTAGTTTAAGCTTTGAGCTAACAATATTTTCATATCTGCTACTGTGCTATCCACCCCCTTACTTTGTTCCTTTTTTTCCTTCATTCTTTTTCTTTCCACACCCAAGATCTTTTGCATTTCCTTTTCCCTGCTATTGTTCCTACTGGGATGTCTATGATGAAACATAAAATTCTCAGGTGGATGCAATTCAATCTTGTGGAGGTCAGATGACTGCTGATGGAAGACGTTGTCGGACAGGTGGTGGGATATTATGGAATATCATAAAAGCACGGGAACCGGCTGCTTATCGTGAGATAATGAAAAAAGCCAAGGACTTTGAGGTTCGTACTTATGGGCACATAAAGTGCTATTCTTTTCCTTTTGGTCAGTTGAAAGTATACATGTCTGCATGAGAACTTTCAATGATCACCTATCAATTGGATGTCTAAATAATGTTGTTAGGAGCCAGTTGGTTGGTTCTTCGTAAGCTCAGCTTATATAGAATCTATTTCTTTGATCAACACTCAATAGTCTGTGACAGTTTTATGTGGCTTGGTATTTTTGCTTAGAAATCTGATTGCAGTAGTGATAAGTTCTTTTAATGTGAGAATTTAGTATGATTCAAGCAACTCTTGTATTTGATGTAATAGTCTTTGAACTGGATTCATGATGCCATTCCAATGCAATTCATAAGCCTCTTGGTTCTTGTATAATGTTATGGCCCATTCGATTCTCTTTATTCTTCAAATAGTATTCTAAAATATGTGAGTAATGGTATTTATGTTTTTGCAGAAGCAATTTAAGCAACAAAATGTCAGCCAAGCACTGGCACAGAACAAAGAGAGCTCTTGTCAAGGAACGGCCTGTACACTCACTAATGGAACTTCAGCAAGCGTTCCAGAAGATTCTCAACTAATACCTCAAAACCTGAAAGAGCAGTTCAGTGCTGAAGGAACACGCAAATCTGTTCATGAGAGGATTAGGGTCCCTGTTTCTTATGATGACCTTCTAGGAGAGGAACAAAAAGAAGAGAAATATAATCATTGAAAAATTGGAAATTTTGCAAATTTTGCTTGGCATCAGTTTTGCATGCATAGATTTATTGATACAAGGGATTTTATATTGTTTGGGAGGCTACAGATGAGATCTTTTTCCCCACTTAATGAGAGAATTACCCAGTTCAATAGTTGTTCTTGAATCAAAATGCCATTTTAGAAGTAAAAATTTACGATTACTCTTATTCAATATCCTTTTTCTGGGTCATCTTATTGGTACTTGTTTCTTATCTTCTCTTTGCTTCAAATGGACGTCGGATTTAGATTATGGGTCCAGTAGAGAGTTCCATCGGAAGATATTGCTTTGAACTTTAAAATCTGAAACTAACCAAATACTGGCTGGGAGGGGATCAGTGGTTTTGAGCGTTGGCTGGTATAAACAGGATGTTTGTGTTGACATTTTCCTAGGTGTTTTACAAGTAAAAGAGGAAAACATTGATTGATGTCACTCTAAGCTTAGATAGTCTCATGTTTGTGGTATGTCTGTCGATAGTCGCTAAAGCAGTCCATGTCGCTATTAGCCAAACCCAAAACAAAACGATGAGTACTTTGGATCTTCCATCATTGAAGGAATCTGGTTTTATCATTAAAACCTCTTCTCACCTCCATTCCTGTACCGTACATAACTTTGCGTCAGCCATTAGTTTTAGATCATTGATCAAATATGAAACTTACTGTTCCATACATTTTGTTTTCTTGGCAAAGTAATGGATACAACGTGGCTACAATCGTTAGGACCAAGACCTTAATCTTAGAATAGTTAACGGTGGCTAACAAAGTCACAAGAGTATCTAAAAACTTCTGCGACAAAGGTCATCACAAAATTAACAGAGGAGGCCGACCAACTAGTTAAGTCTCCGCAGGCAAGAAACTTGGATGTTGCTTCTTTTGGAGGAAGAGGCAAACCACGGTACAGTCATCTACTTTTGAAGATGGAAACTTCTTCTTCCATGAGGCGGTAGCTGCCTCCACCACTGCTCTTGCGGCTGCCTGCTCACTCTCTGCCTCCATCACTGTGGAGGCAACTTGGCTGTTGTTTAGCACATCCCATACCTAAAGAAAACAGGCCAAAAACAAATGTTCAGGTTCATTCTTATAGTGGAAACTTTCTACAAAGCATTATTATTTCAGTGAAATGGGCTGTACCCCATCTGTTGCAAGAACAATGAATTGATCGTTTGGAGTAAGGTGGTGATAGAAGACGTCAGGGATTGCGATTATTCCATGGTTCTTGAGTAGGAAGTCTCCAAAAGCTCGAGACATGGCCAGGCCTGGAGAATCTTCATGGGGCAGCCACACACGCTGGATATGCGATTCTTCCTTTAAAGCAAGTACCCTTCCATTGCAACTCCTGATTCGTTCGGCTTCACCTGTATCAAAATAATTGATCAACCACTACAAACAAAAAGGATGGCTTGAAGAAAAAAATAATACTCCTATAGTATATGCTCTTCAGTCCTGCTAGGAAAACTTTATTTTGATGGTCTGTCCTTCGGAATGACTTGTAGCAAGAAAGATGCTGTGAGCTGTGATTGCTCAATATACCTTAGAATACATGTTGTTTTTCTTCCTGGGGTATACTAAGAGTTGGCAAAGAATTTAGTCGTATAAGAAGAACAAATATTTTTCAGAAGATTCAGAGGAAGGGCTATTTTTTTGCTTTACCAGAAAGGAAAAGGGTCTTACTGGGTAAACCAGGCTTCAAATCAGTAGATAATTGAACAGCCTTGATACCATTTGCTGTTGTTGTTCCTAGAATCGCCCTTGAATCGCCAAGGTTTGCAATCATAAGATCTTCACCCTTTGAAAAACCAATAGGAAATAATAAATAAAGATGGGACTTCGATTTCCAAACAGTTTCTACAAATCACGAACGCTAGCTTTCTTACCTGTCTCACAACAACAACAGCAGTGGTTCCACTGGTAGAGCAGTCCAAATTCTCTTGAAGCTTAATCTCCTTGTCCATCACCTTGAAGGCACTGATGCAAGCCTCTTGCCATTTAAGCAAATCCTTGCTTAGTACCGATCCACTCTTTAAATCTGCTACTTGATCCTGGAAATTCTTGTGATCTGCTGATGTCTTCATCGTTGCTAGAGCATTCTTTTGGCTTAGCAAGAGTGATGGCAACCGGTTTCTCACCTTATTGCTCACTATGTGACCATTCTTTCCATGACCATCAAAAACTCCACAAAGAGCTCCACCTTCCATTCCATAGTCCTTTAAGAACACAAACACATTATATACTCAGTTTGATCCCATCTCAATTCGACCTATTAATTCCTTTTTGATTAACAAAATAAACCAACTATCATGTTTAAAACTGCCATAATATAACTAGGGAGTAGCAGTGGCAAACCTGATAAAGGATGGCAGCATCCTGGTTCAGTCCTTTGCTTCCCTGCCTAGAGTAAAGAGAGCCAAGTCTCTGAATTCCTATAGAAGCAATGTTTTCTGCCAAGTAGACAACATTTTCCTGGCAGTCTTCAGCCTCATGAATCTCTGAAGATGCAACGGATATGCAGATTCCCATCTCAAACTGAATACAAAGAATTTTCTTATTCTCCACCCAGAGTCACCGCCACCTTATTAAATTCCGATGACTTGTGGAAACAGTCCCCTCAATCATGTATTTAAGGACTCCTACAATGCGCATGTTAGCAAGATAATAATTATATATAGCGGCACAAGTGGCTCCCAGTGACCTGAAAGCACACTCCAATTCATTAATAAATTGTTTCTTAATTAATTGTTGAGTATTATTATAGGCTACCCCAAGATTCACTTAAAGAGGCATATGAGGTGTGTTCTTGCAAAGATTAGTATCTTGACAAGACATTCAAACTCTAGCCTCTCACGTACACAAGGAAATTTCCTCCTCCTTGCCTCAAATACTTTGTAAATAGCTCTTAAACATATTCGTGGAATACATATCACATGATTTACAAGCCCCTAAGGTTACATTTCATGAAATCCCAATGAACAATGGATGAACTGTGTGACCCAGAGGGCTCATGGAAGCCTATGTTTATAAAAATCAAAGGTAAAATGGACGGTTGGTCCCTTCCATAAAGTAAAAAAGGAAGGGATGGTTGACACTTGACCAAGCATATGTACTTTACAGGGGAAAAAGACTGGATCCATGGCCAAAGGAATCAGTTTTAACATTAACTCAACAGTTTTCAGACAGAATTATAAAAAGATGCATCAAAATGTTGGTCAACTCTTAAAAAGAAAAAACAAATAATTAAGCTATTGAAAGAAGTTTAATGCTACCCTCAAGAGCGCGTAATCATGGTTCATTAAAGTCTGCCAAGCATGCACAAGTTAGGGGAAAGGACTTGTTTGAGGTACGTCAGGCTGATTCATTGCTTAGTCTGATAGAGTTGATCATAAGATCATAACCGTACAAATTGTGGACTTTTCTTGCAGATAGTTTAAAACTTGGTTGATTATCCAAGTTGACTTTTTATTAACAGACAATTATTCAAATGGATGGGTCCCTTTCCGAATTGGTTGGATTTTGTTTATGCTATGCCATTGGAAACCCACGCAGGGATCTCAATGAGCAAACATGCCGTGTAGTTTTGGCAGAAGCAGCTGGAATTGAAAAAGAAACAGTCTTTTTATTATTTTATAAAGTCACAAATAAGAATTGAAACTAGAAAACTTAGAAGTTTGATTAGTGGGAACAAGATAATAATAATAAAATTCTAATAACATTTGCTCTATTATTTTTTTTCACATAATACTTGACAAAATTTAAATAAATCTTTATTTTTTTATGATATTCAATCAAATTTTCATTTTTATATTAAATTAAGACCTATATGACTAACAATTGATTAATTATTATTAATTAAAATATCATTTGTTATTTTATACACATGTGATACTAATATGATGTTGATGTGGATGGTGAAAATATCACATAATTATATTATCATGTTATATCATCATCTAACATATTACTATACCATGTCAATGTTATGTAGTCAAAAATAACAAGTGATATCTTGATTAACATCCGTTAATTAATTATTAATTATAAAAATTTATTTGATTTAAATTAAAAAGTATAAAGATTTGATTAAATATAATATAAAATAAAAATTTATATAAATTTTTGAAAGTATTTTACCTTCCTTTAAAAAAAAAAAAAAGAACAAATATCCTTACACAAATGGTAAAGGTTGATTGGCTATGTGTTATTTTTGTCCTTTAGATTTCTCCAATTCATTAAATCAAAGGGATGAGAAGAGTAATAGCTTCTTATAATTTCAGATTGTTTAGTTGTTAACATGAAGGATGAAATCTACTAGAATAGAGTAATCAGATAATGATGCCGACTCCCCTTCCTCCAAGGAACCATTGACTGCATTTTAACAATTATTAGCGTTGAATCTATCTGATTCTTATTCTTTAAAGATCAATAATTGATTCCAAATTAGTATTCGAATTACACAGAGAAACAAAAGCCCACCAGATTTCTACTACTTTGAGTTTTTCATTTTTTGTTGGCTGAAACTGAATAATCTATGCCCTGATTGGCAAATGTAGCAGACTGGAAGCCTATGAACACGCGTTAATGATGACAAGGGTGAACATAATCCCAACATTTTGATCCAAGCCATACACTTTTATAAGCACGCTTCGTTCTTTGTCTAGTCAAATAAACCCATCCTTCTCCCAAACTCCGTACAGGTCAGACAACCATTTTTCTTTTCCCCCAATGTTTTGCATCAGTGGTTTGGATAACCCAGGCATCTTATCAGATAAGAAACTTTTATACAATAATATTATACTAATTCTTTAATGGAAAAACCTTTGTTATCAAATGAAATGCTTGGAAACCTTGAACTTTCCAGATAAGATTCCTTCTACAATCAAAACCAATGTATTAGGATTAGGCATGCTAGAATAATAGAACACTTGGCATGCATTAAATCCTTGGTTATAAGCTTATGCACCCCTTACGTGGACCAGTTAATGTGCAGTTTGCAGCCAAATGTTGGATCAAAGGTCTTTGCATCTGGTGCTCTTGGACAAGCCTTGTCTGGTGTGCCTGTGTAAGTAAAGGATCAAGGAGAGTTTATTACTAAAAAAATGCTAAAAGAAATGCTCCTGCGGCTGCCTCTGACATGTTAAGAAAATTCGCATTGTCATATACATTGATCCATAACAATAACAAGTATGATTGATGAATATAGCGGTCGATATGACAAGGAAGCATCTTCCTTCAAGAAGCTGAAATATAAAAAGTTTAACATATCACCCAGATTGGATGGATGACCATTTACTGTGTAGGTGTAAGATAATGATATACTGAATCATATATTAAATGAAACAGTTTCAAAAACACACACAGAAAGGGTTTAATCTGTACAGAATGTTTACAGAAGATAAATAGGTCATCTAGTCCATGTATCTTATTTCCAGCACATCCAGAAATCATACTGGTAAAACCCAAGGATCGAAGCAGCATCGAAATTCGGTGGTTAATATTCTCACTGGCTGGTGGATATAAGAACACTATCTTCACCATTTCCTGATTCAGCTGACTTCTTCATAAGAGGCTTGGGAATATCACAGTCGTCTTGAGGGCAACGCTGTTGAGGGTGAGACAACAACATAGACATGAAACGGAAGAGAGTACGCGGTAGACCATGTCCACTCTCATGGATGTATCCTTCATACTCGCTGACATGTTCAAGCGCATCAACAAGTGCATCATAGACCACCTGGGGACAGTTATCTGGTCCAGGCTTGTCGTGGAGGTACATCACATCCAAAGTGAAGAGTTTCTGGTTAACAGGCCATTGATGCTGGGGCCGTATCGATGATCTGCAGTATATAAGAATCTAAGAGACCAGCAAAATATCACACCATGTGTCAGAATTACTAAGGAAGAATGAGGAAAAAGAAACATTAATATATTTCAACTCTAGGATGCACATACCAAAGGTTCATAACTTAATCTTTACAAGAAATGGGAATCATTCCTAGAAATTCATTAAACAAAGGATGCCTTGAAAACAAAAACAACATCTAAGCAGGTGTAGATAATGAATTCTACCAATAATTATCAAAGATAAATTACTGAGGCATAACCTAATTGGTAGCGACACTTAGAAAAGGAGGTCCCGAGTTCCAATCCTTTCCCCAACTTAACCATAATAACAATGATAAAGAGGAAAAGAAATGGATACTGACCACTCTTAAAATCCGGTTCTGTGCACGAGATTTCTTTGCTTCATGAGCTGCTAAGCGGAATAAATTGGTGAGATCAGCTTGGCCAGAAGAGACGGTAGTAGCCGAGAGTGCCCGAACAGCAGCAATGGTAGACTCAACATCACTGCTGAACTCTTTTCTAAGCTGAAAAATCACAGGTAATCAAAAAGAAATAAAAATTTATAAATAAATAACTTTCAAGTCCTTTTTCGAATTCATGAAATGCTAGACTACTTCCTTCTGTTTCCCACATTTCCAATCAATCTTAAAATAAAATTAAAGACAACAAAAGGAGAAAGGGAAAAATACCCAAGAGGCGGATTTGGACAGTGTGGCGAAAGCGAAGCGGTGATCGGGGTTGATAGAGAGTTTGGAGTTGACGAAGAGAAGGATGGCCTGCCTTATGGAATCCAATCTGGTGATTCCCGCTGTTTTCATCTCAACAAGCGACTCTGCGTCCACGTCCACGCAAAATATTATGTCCTCGTTGCTTTTTCGTGTTGGTTTCAGAGTGTAACGCCCTGTTCCACCCACCGAGGCGTCTCCTTCGACTCCTTCCATTTTCATTTTCCCTCGATTTCCTTCCTTCGGGAGAGAAGACATAGCAACCTACCAAGGGGCGGGACGGAGGGGAAGAGAAGAGGAAAGGAAATTGCCATATAGACGATGGAAACGGTGCGTTTTACTCTAACAACTTCAACGGCGTCGTTCTAGGGTGGACAAAAAAGGAAAGTAAAGGTCGGAGAAACGGTGCGTTTTTGCAGCATGTTTTCGTTCCTGTTTGGCTGCTTCTCGAGTGTTCCCGTTTTGTTTCTTTTTGGTTTTTGCTTCTTTGCTTCGTTTGGCTGCGAAAGTGAGAGAGATCGGAGAGAAGGCGAAAATGGCGTGTACGCATGACCACAGCTGCGAAGATCACGATTGTTCTTCTAATTGGTCTCTTTACAAGCACATCGACCTTTCCAAGGTTGTTTCTCTTTTTTTTTTTTGAAATATATTGAAGATTCAACCTATTCATTACTGATTTTTCTTGTGTTTTTTCATAAGTGGATTTTGGTTTTCCCTGATTGAATGTTTAAGTATAATTTCTATTCATTTTTCCACTCTCCAATTTTAATGAATTGACATGGAGTATTACTTTCGTTTCTTGGAATTTTGGTTACCGTTAAGGTGACTGCTCTAAATGAGGCTAATCCAGGAAGTGTTAAATCGGTGTTTAAAGCTTGGGAGGAGCGATTGAATTCTTCTGGGGTAAATTTTTATTATTTTTTAATTAAATGTACTTTTATCTTTCTTATATCATGCATCAGTTCTTTTCTTTGTTGAAACAAATGAATATATATATTGTTCATGTTTGTGTTAGCATGCTTTTGGGAGAATTTTGAATTTTGCATTGAAGTATTTGTCAAGTTCATGGTATGTGAAGCTTAATGTGTGGTTTTTAATCGTGGCAGGAACACTTGGAAAGCAATGAGGGTGATCCTGAGCTACTTGTTTACATCCCGTATGTGCCTGTTTCTAGTTGTTTAGTGGTTTACCTGAAAGTTTGCTTTGAATGTTCATGCCTTTACTTGCTTGAATTTACAAACCACCATCTATGTCTGTGGTCTTGTTGATATGACAAGTGACTACCTTAAATTTTTTGTGCTTGAGCTAAGTGAAGGAAGCATGCTGGTTTGAATATCAAGGATGACAAATTCATAATTTGTATTATATTGATAAATAGTATTCCATTTTATTTTTACCCAGTGTACTGGTCTCATTTTTCTGCTTTGTTATACATTATTATAGCTATATTCCTTGCTTGCTAACTCAAGGTATGCTTGAAATGTATATCATGAATCAAGTGGTCGACTCTATTTGTTCATTTTCTTGGTTTGGAATTTTAATGTTCCAGAAGTGCTTGTCTAACTTGTCATGTACTTGTTGGGTTTGTTCTAATAGATTTACATCAGATGTGAAGATCAAGAGCATATCAGTTGTTGGTGGTGCTGATGGAACAAGTCCTTCTAAGATGAGAGTGTAAGTTCTTGTGACTGACCTAGTGGTTTCATTGCTTCTGAAATGGTTAATCTGCAGTTAGAAAATGAAGGTTAATATTCAACGTTAATTGCAGTGATGATATTTTAACTGCTTTCACACTGTAGATATCTTTGATTTTGGTGTTTCCAAAGAACATAAGATTGTAGTGTTTTGAAAGGGGCGTCTGCTGTCCATATTGCTTTCTTCTTAGTTATTTTCTTTTGCAATTCTTCCTAATAAAAGGTTTTTTTTTTTTTTTCAATTTGTCTTGATTAGGTTTATCAATCGAGAAGGCATTGACTTCTCTGATGCTCAAGGCATGCAACCTGTGCAGGTATTGGTTGTCTTGCCTTGCCATGGAGTATACTGATAAATTCAGCTAAGTTGACCTAAAACGTGTATGTTTTCTTTGAAGGAGTGGGATTTGGTTGAAAATTTGCAAGGAGTGTTAGAATATCAGACAAGGTAGGTACTTTTCCCTCCAAACAGTGTTATTTTTGTTTTAAGAACACTTCTCATCCATTTGTGAGCAGTTAACTTGCTTAATTTGTCGTGCATGAATACTTGTTCCACATAGCCCTGATCCACTGACAATGTTGAGTTGATGCTAATAAAAGAATTCATAAAATAGCATACCTCTGTCTCATCTTCTCTGTTATCTAGTTTCTTTCTTTCTGATGTTTATTAACATGTATATCTAGGTATTCAAAATTTCAAAGTGTGGCAAGTATTACGTTGCATTTCCCTGAGAGTTTTGGTGGTGACACTACTCAAATTCACTACATTGGTTTCAAAGGTGAAGCCACACAGGTACTTCCCTTGACAAAGCTCGGACCCACTGGTGGTGTTGATTCTTTTCTGTTCCCTGTAAAAATTGGGTGCTTCAAATGATCTAGTTTCCTGAATTTGACTAACAGTTGAAGAGGGATGTTGTTGCAACAATTGTTTATGAAATTACACCCAATCCGTCTGATCACAAGTAAGTGGTTGCTCTTTCTAAATGGTTATGTACTGGGATAGACCTTGAATTAAGCATTTTAATGTGGCCTGCATTCTTGTTGAATCTTGAATTATTCTGCTATTGATTGATATGTGTTGTAAATCTTGATCATGCATTATATAGTAGGCAACATTGGGACAGCTGACATTGATAGATATCTACAAAGCCTTTTCCAAGTTCATGCAGTAAAAACTACTCCTCTTATTTTGATTAAGTTTCAAGATGTCCATGCATTAGTTTTCGTTCAATTGGTAGTTTAATATATAACTTAATTTAATTTATAAAAAATGATTACTCGTGCAGGACCCGGGCTGAAACTGGTGGGGGCTTTTCTCAAGTGGAGTAAAGAAACTGTCCTACCTCTGGGTGTTCTTGTGAAGAATCTGACCACTCCTTATATACATTCTATGATGAAAATTACACAAATGTTAATATAGCTGATGCAGAATCCCCCTACCCATCGGTTTCTTCTTTTCTTTTATTTCCATCATGTTATCAAAGATTTTATGCTTCATATACTGTGGGAAGGTTGAAATAGTTAATATTTGAAGTTTGAACTGAGAAGAGTCAAATTGTGCAAGCAACTTTGCATCTGCTATTTCCATTTGGTATCACACTGGGTTTCAGTTTGAAGTTACTGTTGCATTATTTCTCATATTACTCATCAGTTTCACGCAAGGTAAAGCATAATGAAGTTGGTAAAAACACTAGGCAGGTAATAGTAAAAACAGATGCTACCTATATTAGCACTTTACATTTCACATTTTATAAGCTAAAATCCATCCAAGCTAGGGAAGACAATTCATCACGTTTTCTTGTTCTAAATTCTAACATATGATCACAAAAGGAACTGTCCTCTAATATAAAATGACAAAGCACTATTTCCTTTCATAGTATATTATAAATCTAACAAAATTCTGCAAGTTTTTAAAAGGAAAAAAAATGGAATGCCAGGCATGTATGTCATTTTTTTCCCCTTTTTGGCCGTAACGTTGGTCATCCTAACCTGATGAAGGCCAAGTGGCAACATCAGAGTCGAGTAATCGAAGGAGACACGATAGACCAACCCGCAGAGGACTTTTTGCCCTCGACAAGGATTTTTCCCAATTTTCCTCCTCACTTCTGAGTTCCGAGTTCTGACATCCGAGTCTCCGCTATCCAGCCGCTTGGCTTTTCCTATTTTTTTTCTTTATTATTTTCTTTGTCTTTAAAGCGCGGCTCAATAATTTTAATAGAGTATTAGGGTTTTAGCCACGCATTTGCTTCACTCCATCTCAATAACGTTGCACTCCGAAAAAGAAAAAAGAAAACTCTTCCGAAAAATAGGCTCTCTTCTCTGTATTCGTTGAATCATTCACTTTTTTTTTTTTCTTTTAAATCCGTTATCCTCTCTGATTTTCATTTCCAGTTATCGGATTTTATGTTTGAGCCATACTTCTTGGTCTTGGCCAGGTCTTTTTTCACCCACTAATTCGTTCTATTAGATTTTATCAGGTACTATTATTTACGATTCTACAGAGTCAAAAGTTTACTTATTTTTCCCATTTTTTTAGGAAAAAATTGTAGTATATGCTGTAATTCTTGAGCTATATATGTTTTATCGTGGTCTCAGGAATTTGTAAGTGTCAGCTTTTTATCAGTCTCCTGCGAGAACTTCACTTTGCAAATCAAAATTTCATTTTTTTCTTTTTCTTTTTCTTTTGCTTATGGGAGAAAGTCATAAAAAGCTTTTCATTTTAACAAAGGAGAAGTTTGCGAATTAATTGGTGTTGGGTTGAATTTTTCATTTTAAATCTCTGTTTTGTCCGTAAATTCGTAGGAAATTTGTGAGGAATACTAGCGGAAAGCCAGAATGCAGGCTTGTAGCGGAGCTGCAATGATGGGTTCTGTGCAACAACCCATGAGGGTCAATAGACCAGCATTTCCTTTAAAAGGGTCTGGTATTAGTGGATTTCCGCACCAGATTAAGCTTAACTCAGTGAAACCCTGTAGAGCTCAACTTGAAGGGAGCTTAGTCACTGGGAGGCCTCCCTCTTCAGTCTCTGTCCCTGTGCTCGAAAGCAGTTTTGTGGACCATGGCCTCAGCGAAGCTGATCCTGAGGTTCGTGCAATTATTAGCAAGGAGAAGGAGAGGCAGTTTAAAAGCCTTGAGCTTATTGCCTCGGAGAACTTTACATCCCGTGCAGTGATGGAGGCAGTTGGCTCATGTCTCACAAACAAGTATTCTGAAGGACTGCCCGGTAAAAGGTCGTCTATCTAATTAAGCAAAGTGCATAGAGATTTAATTTTTTGTTAAGTTTTGATTTAAATCTGTGCAGCTAATGATCTTATTGTTTGTTGCAGGTACTATGGTGGCAATGAGTACATTGATGAACTTGAAATACTTTGCCAGAAGAGGGCTGTGGCAGCGTTTCATTTGGATGAAAAGAAATGGGGCGTTAATGTTCAACCATTGTCTGGTTCCCCTGCTAATTTTGAGGTTTATACAGCAATTCTTAATCCACATGATCGAATAATGGTAAGATGCTTCTGCCTATTTTAATAATTTAATTTTTTGTCTTTGATAAGATACAAATTAATAATTTCTTCATGTAACTGGCATAGGGTCTGGACTTACCTCATGGGGGACATTTGTCACATGGATTCATGACTCCTAAAAGACGAGTATCTGGCACATCAATCTATTTCGAGTCCATGCCTTATAGACTTGATGAATCTACAGGTTATGCATCCTTATTATTAGACTTGCTAAGGTTTAGTGGTTGGTACTGGCTTGGTGGTTAATTCAATTTGTCTGAAATTTGGAACAGGCCTTGTTGATTATGACATGCTTGAGAAGACAGCTACTCTCTTTCGACCAAAACTCATAATTGCTGGTGCCAGTGCATATCCTCGAGATTTTGACTATCCTCGTATGAGGAAGGTAAGGACTAACGTGCTTGCTGACTGTGCTGTAAAGCGTGCCACCATTTACTTACCATGTAGTATTTTTTTATTAAGCATTTTGGATATTTTCCTTATCTTTGCAAATAACTTATTGGAATTGATATTTGTTTGAAGATCGCAGATGCTGTTGGTGCATTTCTCATGATGGATATGGCTCATATAAGTGGACTTGTTGCTGCTTCTGTAGTTGCTGACCCCTTCGAGTATTGTGATATTGTGACAACTACTACACACAAGGTTTAGGATTAATGCTTACAATTTCTGTGTTGAACTCTGTGTATGTTAATTCACTTGACATGCTGCTTTAGAGTATTAGTTTTGCTTGTCCAAATATTGATATTTAGTAAGGGTACCTGAAAAGTTTTACTTGTAGCATGACTAATGTCACTTGATCTTTTCCAGTTCTGCACTTTGTTTGTCATATGTATTAGAAAGTTCTGTTCTGGCCATTAATTTGCCAATAGTGTTGTATCTTCCAAATACTATATACTTCCTTTGCATTAATGTCCACAATAAACTCAATTTTCTCATTTATTTCCAGTCTTTGAGAGGTCCAAGAGGTGGCATGATCTTCTTCAAGAAGGATCCTGTTCTTGGAGTTGATTTAGAATCTGCCATTAACAATGCTGTTTTTCCTGGTTTGCAGGTTAGTTTGACTTGTCTCCTTTGGTCCTATTACTAATCTGAATTCCCCTATTCCAACCTTCTACTGACTTTCAAACTGAGGTTTTTTAGTTATGAAATTAATTATAGATATGAGAGGCATTTATAGACATGAGAGGTATGATGTTGTCTGTGCAGGGTGGTCCTCACAACCACACAATTGGTGGATTAGCAGTTTGCTTGAAACATGCTGAGTCACAAGAGTTCAAGGCTTACCAAAACCAGGTGCTGCCCTTTGAAGATATAAATTCAGTCCAAATTATGTTTTGATGATCTTAATCTAATATGTGTACTTCATCCTGCAGGTAGTGTCTAATTGTAGAGCTCTTGCAAGCCGATTAGTTGAACTTGGTTATAAACTGGTTTCTGGTGGCAGTGACAATCACCTTGTACTTGTGGATCTGAGGCCATTGGTAAGTTACTATCTCCACAAGACATGCAGACATGTGCCCTCTTTATCTTCAAATCTTGAGTAGCATTGGAAGTATTTTTGTGATTCTTTTATAGATGCCCTATGCTCCCTTCCCCTTTTTTTTTTTTTTTCTAATTTTTTTATTTCTATTATCAACTTCTCCTTCAACAGGGTATTGATGGGGCTCGGGTGGAGAAAATACTTGACATGGCCTCTATCACCTTGAACAAAAATTCAGTGCCTGGTGAATTATGCCTTATTTTCTTTCTTTTTTTAATTCATTAAAAAATTTCCTTATTACAAAACAGATACTAACACATCTCGAATTTTGCAGGGGATAAGAGTGCACTTGTGCCAGGTGGCATCCGCATTGGATCACCTGCTATGACCACTAGAGGATTCACAGAAAAGGAATTCACAGCTATTGCTGACTTCATCCATGAGGGTGTGCAAATAACTGTTGATGCTAAAGGATTAGTGTCTGGATCAAAGCTACAAGAGTTCTTGAAGTTTGTGGTGTCTCCCGATTTTCCTTTGACTGATAAGGTGGCAAATCTCCGGAGTAGAGTTGAAGCACTGACAACCCAGTTTCCCATTCCTGGGGTATGAATGGTGTCGATGCACTCTACTAAGTAATAATGAGAAGTTGAGAACATCATGAAATTCAACACAGGTTTTAGGGATCAAATTTGAATGTATTCATAAAGTTATGAAAATTTTGAAGTGTTTGAGATCTTGTATTGAAAATTATGGATTTCACTTGGTATAGATCTCATCAGTAACCACTTATTAGTACTCCATTGGTAGACAGGAAAAATTAAACCATTGGTCATGTGATCAACTTTCCATCGTCATTTCCCAGCATCTACGGTGTTAAGAGTTGAATTTTACGGATTATTTAAACTATTATTAATTTTAGTTTTTAAAATCTTAATGATAACACATTAACAACATACAACCTGGTAGGGTCCAATTCCTGGATTCCTCTCCGGCCAATCCAGAAATTCTTAAGAAGAGGGTATTGCTTTTGTTCTAAGCTAATAATTTCCAAGGAAACGAAAAAGATTCTAAAGAATAAATGGATGCGTTAAAATGGGAAAAGAAAGCTATCCCTTGCTTTATTCCACAACTTCTTTGGGTGCAAATAAAGGTTGGTAGTTAACTATCTGCACCAGTTAATCCATTACAATCCTCGAAAAGAAAATAATCCAGGATGGCAATTAATTCAATGCTATGTAAATGGTCCCAAAAGGCCCAAAATGAGTTCAAAGGCGGCCCAAAGAGTAGAAAAAGCTTCTCTCCAAAACAAACTAAGAAACTCCTCTCCCTCCGTTTTAGGGTTTTTTGACAAAAGATACTTCTCAGTTTCACACTATTGTTCCTTCTCTTCTCCGTCTGCACTTCTCTTCAACAGGGACGACACCCATCTCCTGGTTTTCTTTTGGGTCTACTGTGAGGTAAGAGGCAATGCTTATTACCATTAGATTGATAGAGAGCTGTTTGCAACTATGGGTTTTCTTTTTTTTCGAAGTTTCAATCCTTTTATTTGCCGAAAATTCCCTTGAAGGATTCGTTTTTTGACAGTGTTGTGAATGATGAGGCGATTCAATATTATTACAGTTATCCCTGTCTGATTACTGTTGCTGATAATTTGTTTTCTGACACAACACTTTGTTATCATTAAGAACGATTTTTCTTTCCAATTTGCTTTTATTTTTTTTTGTTCTTTTCATTAATCTTTGCGGGTTTTGAAGTTTTGGATTTTCTGACATGCAGATTCAGCTAATGCCTAAGAAGAGTTCATCCAAAACGCCTTCAAAAAAGGCAGAAAAGGAAGAAGTAGAAGAACCTGTTCTGGGACAGAAGAAATCGTCTTCAACTCCTAAGAAGGCTGGTAATGAGATTGATGAGATATTTGCTGGTAAAAAGAGGAAGAAACCTGAACAAAAGAAGGCTGATAAGCCAAATGGTGATGAAATCTCGAAACCCAAACCACTGATGAAGAAGAAGAATAAAAAGAGTGAAGAAACCAAAGAGGAAGGATCCCAGGAACCTTCTTCTCGGCCTCGCAAGAGAACTGCAGATGGGTTTGCTATTTACACCGAAGAAGAATTGGGTATTAATAAATCGGATGTCGGAAGTACGCCGCTTTGTCCATTTGATTGTGATTGTTGTTTTTGATAGCGTTGGTTGATTCATTTTGCAACTTTGACATATCAGTTTGCAGAAATTGAAATAGGGTCTAGGCTTTTCTGCTTCTTGTACACAAGGAATGAATTTCACATGAAATGCAATTTTGATACTTTGTTATTCTTGCAGAGAATTCTGAGCTAATTCTTCGTTTACTTTTGCATGATAATTGAATAGATTATAGTGATGTTAATCACTTCTGTTGATCATGGTATTCAATCAGAGATATTCAGACCAATAATTACAAGCAATTATCTTTTGCTTTTTTGGAATTTCAATGGATGATAATCTTTTAACCACCTTAACAGTTGCATTCTGTGCTCAATCAGATGACTTGTGCTGGTGCTTTTCACTCAAAATTCTGGTTTAGATTTGCCATTCATAACCACAAACAAAACTAGAGCTTCATCAGGGGAATGCAGTCGTGCACAGCCCTGGAGACTTGGATTGAGAAAGGGTAGCCTCTACCCTTTTCTTACACTGCGGATTTTAGTCTATAACATGGCCAAAAAGGGTTCTTAGCAAAATTTGCAGATGTTCTTGTCTGGGATAAGTTTGTGATGGCTTCACAAGTAGGTTTCATTCATAAAGAGATTACTGCATAACAGATTATATTTACAACACTTGTGGTGCAGACAAATAATCTAGTTGTACAATATTATTTCAAGTAGGGGACAAATTTTCTTTATAGAGGCAGAAGGCCAAACCAAAATGGCCACAATTGGTGATAGCAATGCAATATATTTGTGACTAGTGTGCTAAATTGCTGATATGCCTAAACATTGGTGATCAGTGAATCTCTGTAAGTAGCTTAGAAAGAAATCTCAGCTTACATTTAACCCAAAAGGCTAAGCTGAGATTTTCTTTTCGAGGATTATAATGAATTAACTGGTGCAGATAGTTAACTACGGACCTTTATTTGCACCCAAAGAAGTTGTGGAATAAAGCAAGGGATAGTTTTCTTTTCCCATTGTAACGCATCCATTTACTCTTTAGAATCGTTTTCGTTTCCTTGGAAATTATTAGCTTAGAACAAAAGCTATACCCTCTTCATAAGAATTTCTGGATTGGTTGGAGAGGAATCCAGGAATTGGACCCTTCCAGGTTGTATGTTGTTAATGTGTAATCATTAAGATTTTAAAAACTAAAATTAACTATAATTAAAATAATCCGTAAAATTCAACTCTTAACACCATAGATGCTGGGAAATGATGATGGAAAGTTGATCACATGACCAATGGTTTAATTTTTCCTGTCTACCAATGGAGTACTAATAAGTGGTTACTAATGAGATCTATACCAAGTGAAATCCATAATTTTCAATACAAGATCTCAAACACTTCAAAATTTTCATAACTTTATGAATACATTCAAATTTGATCCCTAAAACCTGTGTTGAATTACATGATGTTCTCAACTTCTCATTATTACTTAGTAGAGTGCATCGATACCATTCATACCCCAGGAATGGGAAACTGGGTTGTCAGTGCTTCAACTCTACTCCGGAGATTTGCCACCTTATCAGTCAAAGGAAAATCGGGAGACACCACAAACTTCAAGAACTCTTGTAGCTTTGATCCAGACACTAATCCTTTAGCATCAACAGTTATTTGCACACCCTCATGGATGAAGTCAGCAATAGCTGTGAATTCCTTTTCTGTGAATCCTCTAGTGGTCATAGCAGGTGATCCAATGCGGATGCCACCTGGCACAAGTGCACTCTTATCCCCTGCAAAATTCGAGATGTGTTAGTACCTGTTTTGTAATAAGGAAATTTTTTAATGAATTAAACAAAGAAAGAAAATAAGGCATAATTCACCAGGCACTGAATTTTTGTTCAAGGTGATAGAAGCCATGTCAAGTATTTTCTCCACCAGAGCCCCATCAATACCCTGTTGAAGGAGAAGTTGATAATATAAGTAAAAAATTAGAAAAAAAAAAAAAAAGGGGAAGGGAGCATAGGGCATCTATAAAAGAGTCACAAAAATACTTCCAATGCTACTCAAGATTTGAAGATAAAGAGGGCACATGTCTGCATGTCTTGTGGAGATAGTAACTTACCAATGGCCTCAGATCCACAAGTACAAGGTGATTGTCACTGCCACCAGAAACCAGTTGATAGCCAAGTTCAACCAATCGGCTTGCAAGAGCTCTACAATTAGACACTACCCGCAGGATGAAGTACACATATTAGATAAGATCATCAAAACATAACTTGGACTGAATTTATACCTCCCTAGAATTTTTATCAAATAAAATAATACAAATATATACAATTATATTTAAATCGATCGAATATAAATACAATCATTAATCCAAGAAATTCAAACTTAAGAAATGTAACTTGAAATATTAATAAAATGAAAACATAAAAGATAAATAAAAAATTAAAAAGGTGGAGTAGCTCAGATTCTATGGGTGTAATAAAAAGTCTGTCATGCCCAAATTGAGCAAATCAGAACGAGGAATTATTTTTATAATCATTGCTAACTCCATACCTCCATTCTTCATTTAAAAAAAAAACTTAAAAAAATAAAATAAAAAATAATAAGGCTCAGACACGCACAAACGCTGTCATCAAAAAGCTATTTGGTCCTTAAATTAAATGAATTTAAGAAAAAATCCAAATCAGAATCGAGAAACATAAATTTGTCATCATTGCCTTTTGTAATAATTAGTTGATGAATTAAATTTCTAATGAGAAAAACTGACAAAAAAACTTAAAGAGACCAACAACAAGAGTATCTATTGCCTTTTATAACCATGAAAAAGAAATCCTAATTTTGAGCGTTTTTAAAATTGTGTAAATATTGATGCTATGCTTCTATGAATATATCTAAGATAAAATATTAAAATTTTATTTTATAAAAGGAAAATTCAAATTTAATTTTTATAAAGAAAAAAAATAATTATAATATCCATTTAATTCATATAGTTACATTTTTTTTTTAATTTAACCTTTTTACTTAAAATAGTGACAATTTAATCCATTGATTTTAAAAATTATTTCAATTTAATCCCTTCAACAAATGCTAACATGGTATATGAGGTGAGCTCGAATTACTAACGTGGTGTTGCCACGTTATCATATCAAGGTGTCACATTATACACTCTTTGACGTTCTTACCACCATAGCTAAACTCTTGCTTTTGTTAAAAAGGTTACTGTGCTTAAACCTAAGTTCCAACCTCAACATGAAGGTATCATATTTTAGACAAAATAAAGAAGAGAAAAAGAGAACGTCCACAATTTAGACGAAAAATGTTAAATGGAATTAGAGGACAATAAAAGGATTGGGATCAGGTGTAAGACAATACCAAAATGATCATAAATTTAGCTGCTTTAAATTTGAAGGAAACCATGGAGAGGCAAAGGCTCCCTCCAATCGTGTAAGTAGCTCGCTTTAGGCACCATGCAAAAGGTGGATTGCTACTGTAAACAACAAACACCCGTGTCTGACTGAGTGCCCGTCAACTATTGAGCTCCTAAAATGTACTTCAATTCAACCCACATTTCTTTTGGAAAAACACATTTAAAATAACTGAACAAGACCTAGAAAGAAATCAGACAATAGGAAATGTAAACGGGCTATTGTGTCATGAAACAACGGTGAGTTTCATGGGTCTTCTCCCGTTTAACTAAATCTTGGCTCCAAGCGGCAGTCAGGTCGCCATGGATCGGCACCTGCTGTTGACTCTATTTGTGGAGCCAGGATCCTAGTATCACACTTCATCGGAGAATCCCCAGTTTGCAAACAAAACAACTATCCAATTTAATAGTTGAGCAACTTCAGGAATCAAGAAAGAAGAAAATCTCCAGTACCTGAAAGAATCGAGCACTCAGTTGACTGATAATTTCTTCTTCGTGGCAGCAGCACCCACCGAGGTAGCAAGAAAATCATTATTCTTTGATGCTACATGTCAACTGTCAAATGGTAATTTCGCTCACTATTAGCTACCCAAGTGATCAGATAAGAAAAATAACAGTACCTCCAAAACATTAAGGTATGAAGTATTTACCTTCCTGCCAGAGTATCTGCATAAGATCCAATCGTGCAGACTGCAGCTGCATTGGATATTACAAGACTGATGGTAAAACATGAAGGATTCCTGATGGAAAGACCATCAGCTGTGAACATTCTGGTATAGAATCTAAGTTATGAAAGACAATAAGGGATGGAAAGCCAAGTGAGAGAAACAGGGGCACTTGAGTGTTTAGATGAGGAGGCTGGATGTTGCTCAAGAGCTTAAAGCATATGCTTTTATAGAGTGGTATCTCCAAAACCCTAAAAACACTTGGGCTTGTAAAATTACTTAAATAGACAATGATTCAACTTTATTTACTCGACTCTTTTTTTTTTTGGTAATATCACTAAATTTTTACTTAATACTATATTCAATCCGCTTATCATGCGCGTGAGTAGGTAAAAGTTATTTATTAATACTATATTATACCTTAAAATTTAGGTTAAGGCAAAAGTCTTTGATTAAATGAGAAAGAAAGGAAAACGATTTCTGTACTAGGCATCAAAATCATACATGCACTTTTTGTATATATTTATTAGGCATGATTTTTTATTTTACTTAGTCAAGATCTTTTACATATATATATATATAATTAATTAAAAAAACTTATAATTTAAAATAAATAGTAGTTTGATTAAATATATCAATATAAGGAAAAAATTATGATTAAAAATCTACTATTAGTTACAAAAATTAACATTATTTGTTTTAATATCATTAATTTTATCTTTTTTAGGTCAATTACTATTTAAGTGATAAAGAATTTAAAATTTAATATATGAAGTTACAAATTCACAATCATAATAATAATTAATTCAGTATAAAGCCAAATATTTTTTTTTTTGTGAAAGTTTCAAAGTTATAATTTAAATTGTTGACTAATGTGTTATTTAGTTGGTGTACTCAATTAGTCACTTTGGTGGTGTGTAAGGCTTTAAGTCGTACGAGACGGTGTCGTATTACCTTGCAACTAGTTAATCTTTCGTTGACAATTAGAATAGAAGTAGAACTATTCAAGTTTGGTTGCCGAGAAAGACTTGACAAGAAAATAAAGAAAGACGAAGAAAAAAAGGAAAAAAAAAAAAGGTATAAACGAGACGCACCGTCTTAATTCCTAGCTTCTTGGAAGCTTCTGCATAAGGTTTAGGCAGCCATCAACGTCTCCCTTTGAATGAAAATACTGTAGCTTTAATAATACGTTTACGCAGTTTTTATTTGACTTTCCGATCTCCAACTATTTCGCCATTTTCTTCCCAACCAACTCGTACAAAAACCTCTACCAAAGCCACCAAAAACCCAGATTCCATTTTTAATTTTAGTTTCCCACTTTTCTATTCTCCAGCTTCATAGTTTCTATTATACTTTCAATTGAAAGAAGATTGTTTCGATCAGAACCATGGAGGCAGCATCTTTATCTGGAGTTCTTTCCCACACCAACTTTTCTGGTTCCAACCTTAGGAATTCTGATTATAGATTTTCAAGGTGAGACTTTTGTCCCAGAAATTTGGGTTTTTTATCAAATATTTATGTTTATGAGTTAATGTTAGATCCCAATTTTTGTCTAGAAGGTACAAAGATTTGTTTGGTGAACAAAAGATGAAAATTTTTGGACCAAAATGATTCCCAAATTTACGTCTTTGTCAATTTCTTTTCTTTTCTTTGTTTTTCAGGTCGATTCGTAGGGGCAGATGTGTTGCCTCTGTCTCACGCCATTCCTCTGAGGGATCAAATGATGTTGATAAACCTTCGTCTAAAGCCCTTGTCATCTCAAGTTCTGACTCGAATACTAAAAATTACAGCGCTCTCAAAGGATCCAATCTCAGCGGTGGCTCAAATCAGAAAAGGAATCTGAACTTGCAAACGAATTGTGCGGTGGGGTTTTGCACTTTTGGTGAAAATGTTGTAGAATCTCATGCACATGCTGCAGAGGAGAAGCTTGGGGTCCTGCTTTTGAATCTTGGAGGGCCCGAGACTCTTAACGATGTTCAACCGTTTCTGTATAACTTGTTTGCTGATCCTGTATGTTAGATTTCTTGGGCATTTTTTAATGTACCTTATATAACCATTTTTGGGTTTTAAGGTTCAGTAGTGTGCTGATGGTGATATTGTTTTTGTTGTAGGATATAATACGGCTGCCTAGGCTGTTTAAGTTTCTTCAACGACCTTTGGCAAAGTTAATTTCTGTTCTTCGGGCTCCCAAAAGTAAAGAAGGGTATGCTGCCATTGGTGGTGGCTCACCTTTGCGTAAAATAACTGATGAACAGGTAAATTCCTTAATTGTAGAAATTGGGATATTACTTTGTGCTTGTGTTGTGTTAAAGTGAATTTGTATGGATATTTTTTTCAATTGAACCATGTTAAATGTGTTCGACGCTTTTAAAAGTTGTCCTCATGTTGATGGTAAAACTTGTGGTTTGAATGTTATTATTGTATTTATAGCCTGAAGAATTTGCTGCAGGCGGATGCTCTTAGAATGGCTTTGGAGGCAAAGAATGTATGTGCCAATATATATGTTGGAATGCGATATTGGTACCCATTCACTGAGGAGGCAATTGAGCAGGTGGGTCTTCTAATAGTCAAACAAATTTGTGTGGGTTTTAAGTTTCTTCATATATCGTTGGTGAAGTTATGAACTTGTGTGATACCATATCGAGGAGTTGCTATTTTTGTTTAGGTGATATTAAGAGTTTATTGTTAAGTGCATCAAATCCTTACAGAAGGGATAAATATAGGGAGTTGGAAGAAAAATAAAGACTTCCCATGCCTTCCTGCAAGTTCTCCTTTTATATGACTTGAAATTATATCTCATATTTTAATAAGGAATTATCTGTTTAACGTTGAATTATCTATCTTCAAAGTATGTTGAGTCTACGTTGCTAAGCATTTACGTTATGCTACAGATTAAGCGGGACAGGATAACAAAACTTGTTGTGCTGCCACTATATCCTCAGTTCTCCATCTCCACAACCGGATCAAGCATCCGAGTTCTCCAGAGTATATTCAGGTGGGTGTTTGATAATTTGTGCTACACCTTATCTGCTTGAAATCATCTATAACACCCCTTAGGAAATGGCTCTGAATGTGAGTTATATTTCAGGGAAGATGCATATCTATCAAGACTACCCGTTTCTGTCATTCTTTCATGGTATCAACGACAAGGTTATATTAGGTCTATGGCTGACTTGATTGAGAAAGAGTTGGGGAGATTTCCAAAGCCTGAAGAGGTTTGTTTGGTTGCTGCTTATACTACTTGTGTGTACATTTTTATGCATAAAGTCAGAAGTTGATATGTCGAACTTGTGGTCTTTTGAGATTGACCTCATTACAACTATTTCTAATATTCTTCTGAACTTCAGGTCATGATATTCTTTAGTGCCCATGGGGTGCCCGTCAGTTATGTTGAGGATGCTGGAGATCCGTACAAAGATCAAATGGAGGAGTGCATCTGCTTAATTATGCAAGAGTTGAAAGCTAGAGGAATTGGAAATGATCATAAACTTGCTTACCAGGTTGGTTTTAGAACTCAAGTTTCTGCTTTCACTTGAAAAATGAAAAACTGTTATGCTCAACTTCTTCTTCATGCTACTCCTCCAGAGTCGAGTTGGGCCTGTGCAATGGCTGAAGCCCTACACTGATGAAGTTCTTGTTGAGCTTGGCCAGAAAGGTGTGAAGAGTCTTCTAGCTGTTCCCATAAGGTACATGACTCTTAGTTTTAAGTAGCTGTTCTTGATGTGTGCTTTGAAATGCTCGATTATGAACTGAAAACTAATTCTACTTCCATCCAAAATTGTAGCTTTGTAAGTGAGCACATAGAGACTCTTGAAGAGATTGACATGGAATATAAGGACTTAGCTCTTGAATCTGGTATCAAGAATTGGGGTCGTGTGCCTGCTCTTGGTTGCACCTCTTCATTCATCACAGATCTAGCAGATGCTGTAGTTGAAGCTCTACCATCAGCAAAAGCCATGTCGACCTCAAGGGACACTGCTGAAGAATCTGAATATGACCCCTTGAACTACCTTGTCAAAGTGTTCCGCGGATCAATCTTGGCATTCATTTTGCTATTGACACCAAAGGTGTTACTTGCATTTAGAAACCATCTCTTTTAATGATGATTAAAGAAAGCTAACGTTCATAGAGAAGACACAGTTTTATATATATTAGAGGAGTTGTCCTCCATTTAGACCTGAATCTCAGAGACCTGTTTGGGGATGTGCCCCAATTCCGATTCCGGCATATAGAAAGCAAAGATGGGATTTTTGAGTTAAGTGTAACCTTTTGGAACCAAGAATTTTTTTTTTTTTCTTGGTGGTTTTGCTTAAGTGTAACCAGGGATATTTGCTGCCAGTGAAATAATAAACTTAAAATGCATACATCGTGGCTGTCGATTGTTCTATTTTTGTTCACTATGAGGCTCGGTGAGAATGCCTTTGAAAGATGTTCAATTCCCGAGAATTCCTGTTCTTTTTTCGTGTAACTTCCCCAATGCTTTCTACAGGCTGTTTCCTTGTAGCAGGATTCCTACTTATTTTTGGTTGAATCAAAAAAAAAAATCATTAATCTCAAAAGAGAAACTATCCAAATGTTAGCAACAGTTTGGGTTTTAAACACATTATCATAATCATTGCATGAAATAAACGAAAGAATTCCGAAGAGTTACCAAATTAAGTCTTTGATTACAACCAGCAAGATGTAAAACTTGGCATGCTTCAAATGCTTCGTTCACGCTAGCAGACTCAGCATGAGGAAAGGGGACTTCATATTTATTCTCAAAGAGGTGCAGATAAGGCTGTTTACAGCCACATGTTTTAGATATACCTGCCACTTTCCTCGAGAGAAAGATATATCCGGTACTATTTTTATTTAAAAAAGCCCAAATAGATTAAGCCTATAAAGAGTGTGATTCAGGACGATTACTCAAGTCTGGAACATCTTTTATGCTGGATATTAGTAGGGAAATTAACAGCCAAAATGCCTGGTTACTCTCAGCAACCTCTTCCTTAATAGGAATACCTTCAATTGATAGAATTGCAATAGAGAATGGTGTACCTTTTTTGTGCAAGGAGGAAAATGGAATTAGAGATATGTTGATACGAGTGGGTTGTTGCTAATCAAGTTTAATTTTTCTTGCAGAACGGCAACTTGTATGTTATGATGACAAAAAGATCTTGAAAAAATATATATATGGTGAAAGCTTTGATCAGTTCAAATTCAGAAGCTGTTCTTGTTGAATCACTTAAACATAGTAACCAGTTAAGGTGAATCCTCGACCAACAATCTCTCCAGCGCAGAACCAGGCAAAACACTCTAACCCAAATAGAGCAGCAATGCCAGCATCCTCAATCTTCAATTCCTTCCTGTTCTTCCACATATGCTTGGCATAATCCATCTCCTTCCAGAATGTCTCATAGCGGCCGGGAATACTGCATCAAATTCAGAAGATTAACTCAGTGGGAGGGTAGAAAAGTTTGACTGATGCAGATAATAGCCAAAGAGGTAATGCATTTCTAGAAAAAGAAAACAAAATCACAATCAAACAACATTAGGCCTTCTTACTTGTAGATGTTTCCAATGTCAGCAATAGCAAATGACTAAAAGACTAGAAGGGAGAACTGATGATAACAGAAGTAACAAATTCAATGGATCAGCATGAAGGTTTGATCAACGCAGGGAGCATGATGGCAGCTGACAGATGTTCAAGGAAGAGGGAAAAAGGAATATATGATGTAGGGAGAAGTCTAGGCTGGCATTTAATACTAAAATGCAGCCCACGCCTTTTATTTCAACCCGCTGCCATGCTTGAGCATAACATGATTGTTGTAGGAGAGGTTGCGAGAGTCGCAATGCAATGACTAGAAACAAGGACAGGGGCCCTCTCCCTTTCCCTTTAACTCGACACCCATCACTACCAGCATAAGCTTCCTGCTCAGACCTTTTACTTTTCAGCCATCATATCCATGTCAATACAAATAACACAAAAGATTAACAAAAGAAAATCACCGCAAGTCACAGCATAGATTCATTTGAGTCTGAAACCTTTGAGATTACCCTAAAATGCTGAAAGGAAAAGCAGAAGAACGAATGGGGTAAAGGGGTAACCTGGCTAGACGAGTGTAAAACAATTGCTTTGACAAAAGGTTACATTTCTCAACCGTAGGTGGCTCTTGAATGTAGTGCTTATTCTGCTCCAGTAGCTGCTTGTAGTAGGCAGAACCATGCTTTGCTACAAATTGGGATGCCTGAGTTGCCTTGGACTGCAACTGAGCTAACTTCGGTGCCAACGCCATCGGCTTCACAAACAAACAAAACCACCAGGATAGAATCGTAATACGTTAGATAAACAGAAATTTCATCAGAAATCAGCCAAAAAAGTTTCAACTCGGCAGACTTGTTTGGGCAATTTGTCCATTTTCCATCAAATAATCCCAGAATTACGAGCTCTTGAATTCATAATACTATACCTTAATTCCCACGCTATTGATCTAAATATCAATTTTAAAAACACAAGAGAATCGATAAGAAAGGATCAAACAGAAAAAGAAACGTTTACTTAAGCAGCATTAAAGTAATTAATCCCACTGAAGTCCAAATTCACTGGAAAAAAGAGAGAGGGGGATGAAAAGAAAAAGTATAACATGTTGTGGAAAACAATAAGAGCTCCATTGCAGAATCCAAGAATAAACCGAATCGATAAGCCAAAAACCAGATTTCTAAAAGTTTCAAAGAATTAGTAAGAGTCAACAACATTTGACGATATATGGTAAGTTTGGAGAGCTAAAGATGCAGAGTTGGATAAGTAAAATAAGGAAAGATGAAGAGAAAAATGCAGCATTACAATCTGAGGGAACGAACCTACCTATATCTGTTTTTGGCGATAGGAGAGAGAGAAGGAGCGGTACAGAGCAGAGGGAGAAGTAGGGTTTTATTTCCTCGTGTAAAATTTATATATCCTGGTAATTTTTGCTTATGTTCCGCTGCGGTGAGTCCTCGTCAGTATCCTGCACTGAATGCAAATAATCTTACCATGTGTCCAGAAGGATTCAAATATACGAGACACATTATTTATTTATTTATTATTATTATTTGACAACTTCAAATTGCAACTACAAAGGGAATAACATACGTAACAACGTATTTAGAATCTACTCTTTTTTTTTTGGCCGCAGTTTTTTTGATTTTACAATATTATCACTTTTACTACCAGTTAATTTTTTTCAATTTTGAATTAAAGAGTACCATTAGCATATATTGATATATATATATATATATATAATCCGGTTTAGAAGACCCAAGAACATGATCTAACCATTTTTGCATTGGTTGACTTCACGAGTTGACACAGGACAGCCAGTATCCGGATGATCTCAATTGAAGATGGTCATGGATTATTACCATGAGCATTAACTCCTACAACATAAGTTGTTCAACCTTTTCTCTTTTTCTTTTTTTCTTTTTTTTTTTTTTTTGTGCTAGACATTTCCCGCATGGTGATTATTACCCTATTGCACGAGTGTCATACTCAAGTATTAACTATCACAACCATTGTTCTGGTTAGGTCAGGCTGAACCCATTTGCCGACAAGAATGCAACTACTTTTGGACTGAATTTACTAAAACGTATATTTACAGCTCACAGCCAAAATGCTGAAAATCCTTCGTTCCCCAGCAACAACAGGAATCGGCTTATGATCCAGCCTTCAAAAAAGGAAATCGAATACAGTAGCACTTGCAACCTTTAACAAGGTCAACTAGGAGATAAGTGTAGCTTCCGCCTTCTGTAATATGACAACTTCCCTGGGTTTAGACAACCGTACCAATGCCCCTCAATATTAAGTGATTTTGACATTCTTCAGGAACATACATACATACATACATATATATATATATATATATATATATATATATAACTTGAACAAAACGAGATGATAATAACATTAGAAAATCAGTACTTAGAATAGGCAAGTATAAACCTTCGACCATAGCATAAAGCGGGAAAATTAAAGCATCCAAAACCACTGCCTCATAATATTGAAGTAAAACACTAGCACTGTCTTTGAATACTGCCAAAACTAACTTGACCTAATTGAAATACAATAAACCATCTGCATCAAAAGTACCAAAATATAAATGTCTTCAACAAACTCACCACAAATCAACTTTGGGGTGATGCCTTGGCAACTCCACTTTGTTGAACAGTTTGAGAGGCTGTTGGTGCTGCATCATACGTCCCACGAGTGCTCC
This sequence comes from Theobroma cacao, assembly GCF_053813885.1. Classification (NCBI taxonomy): domain Eukaryota; kingdom Viridiplantae; phylum Streptophyta; class Magnoliopsida; order Malvales; family Malvaceae; genus Theobroma; species Theobroma cacao. Next base: position 2,644,932 of record NC_142647.1, read on the forward strand.
CACTTGCATTGCTGTCAGCAGGATATGCTGGAGGCTGTGAGTAACTACCACCATAAGAGGTGTTATATGGTGGTGCTCCATAACCAGGCTGGCTGGCTGGTGCTGCTCCATAAGGTGGTGCTCCATATCCTGGCTGCGCGGGTGCAGCACCATAACTAGATGATTGAGTACGTTGTGAACCTGATTCTGGTTGAGCATAGCCAGATGGCGGTGGCTGTGAATGATATCCTGGCTGGCCATAGCTTCCTGGGGTGCTAGGCGACTGCTGCGTCTGCCCATAGACAGGGGGATTGGCCAAAGGTTTCTGTGCTTGTGGTGGTCCATATCCAGGCCCATAGCCAGACTGAGCTGGTGGTTGACTCCCATAGCCAGCCTGGGAAGTTGGAGGCACTCCATAACCAGGTTGAGTACTTCCTTGAGGTGGATAACTTCCAGGATTTTGGCTAGGCTGCTGACTAGTATTGTACCCTTGCTGGCCCATCGCAGATGGTTGGGTAGATGTAGGTGCTTGACCTGAATCCCCTTGACCACCATAGGAGGGTGTGTGACCCTCTTGAGTTGGGTTCGTTGCATTACCATAGCTATGTGCAGACCCATAACCTTGTTGTTGATCATATGATGATGGTTGTCCATAACCTGATTGCGGAGGTGCAGGGTATCCACCATAGCCATCCTGAGGATAACCTTGTCCTGGTTGCATGTAGCTAGAAGCTGGTGGTTGACTGTAATTGTAACCACTGTTATCAGCTGGAGCTGCTGAACCACCAGGGGTTTGCTGCTGCTGTGAAGAAGGCTGTTGATTATAGTAATCATAACCACCTGCAGCAGAGCTTTGCTGGTTTGGTGGTACAGCTGACTGGTCCCAACCAGAGGCATAGCTGCCAGATGTTGGTTGCGAAGGATAGCCCCCATAAGGTGGCTGAGACATGTTATACTGAGGTGATGGGCCAGGATATGCCCCAGGCTGCATATAACCATAACCAGGTTGCTGCATTGGAGGAGCCCCTTGGCCCCAGCTTGTAGGCGGTCGTGCTTGGTAACCTTGCTGTGTATAGCCTCCAGCCATTGCTGGATTTCTCAGACGATTCTGCACAAAATTGTTCCCTCAAATAACCAAAGTGGACTTTCCAATGACGCTGGCACATAAACACATACAGCAAAACAGAATATGCATCTACACAAATAGGCATATACAAAAACTGAATAGCAATTATCAAAATCAGTATGTCCACAGTGGCATTAACGGAGTTTGTACTGTAGTACGAAGGTTATAAATGCCTACATACCGTATGGTCGGAGGGATTATTGAGTTTACTCCAGCAGAAGCCCATCCTCTCCCTATTTGAAGTGAATGGGTGCAAAAAGAAAAAAATATATAGAACCCCACAAATACTAATAGAACCTTTTACATCAAAGCACAAGGAACCATGAACCCCATTGCCAACAGGCAAGAAACTCATAGTTAAAAGCATACTATATATCATCTATCCAACAATCCAATTGATGCATTTAACACACAGAAGCATCAAATAAGGAATGACAATATCCTAGAAGATCAATCAACATGCATTAAGCAAATGATATCTCTTAGAACAGACCTAAATTTCTCTAAACAAAAGAAAGGAAAAAATGAATTGTAGATCTAACACTTATACAAGATTGATTATCTGCATTTAGAAAAGATAATTGACTTGTATCACCAAAATAAAGGATTTTGCTTAACATATGAACCCTAACCGCATAGGGCAAACATCTGATAAGAAATACCATAGACCAGAGCTAACCTAATCATAGACAAAAGTTTTCTGGAATAAATTCAATCTAAATTACAACTTTCAATAAAACAACTTCAACACAAGAATAAAAAAGATATGCAAGACAAAACAAAATTACATCAAATATGTATCCTCATACTTGAGGCTTTCCGAAAAAGAACATGCAACTCGACCAATGAACAGAGTGAAATCCATAAAGAATAAAACTCGTTAAGTTAATGTTTAAAAAAAAAAATCCCACAACATGTTACTGATAAAAATACAAGCTTAAAGATTGCTTAAAGATGACATTTAGAAATACAGGAAAGCTCAAATACTAACGCAGTCAAAAACAATCTTTAAGCAACTAAAAAAAATTTAATTTACAAGGCTGGAAGAAAAGACATCTCAGTATGAAATATCCACAAATTTAGAATTATGTAAATTTGTCAACAACCAGCCAACACTATTAAATGATGGTGACAGAAAAAATCAGGGGCAATGTAAGGAAGAAAAATTGGACTGAATGGTTTAAGCATTCAAATAATAAACCAAATTAAGAACCAAAAGCTATACCATCCTTGTTTAACCAAAAGAGAAGATTAATAGAAATAGGAACATTCTTGTGATACACGTTAAAATGAACAAATCCTGTGGTGCCAGAATGATAAAAGAATCTAGTATTTAGCAATCTTATATATCCAACAATAACTTTCAGCCTCTCTCCAGTATAAGATTACTAAATATCAGAAATAGGATCTGAAACCATACCAGGGCAATGCAGAGGAAACACCAACAGAAAGAAATCAATGTTGGTGTCACCAATTGTCCAACAGACTAATCCTACAATAGTTCCCAATGACAATATCAGTCTCATCATTTACAATTAATAAGCACATTTGGTGGCTAAACATGCCTAATCCCAACGACAATATCAGTCTCATCATTTACAATTAATAAGCACAGTTGGTAGCTAAACATGCCTAATCCCAACAAGTCACTTAGCCATAAAACCAAAGAACGACGAAATTCGACTTCTATCACCAGAATGAAGGAAGTCCTTGTTTATACTTTATACCACAATATCCTAACATAAAATGAGTGGGTAAGACCTGCCTTGCAAACTAAGCATCAAAATATCAAGCACAAAACTTAAGGAAAACTAGAGGGCAATAACCATCACTCTTCACAAAACTTTGGCAATTGAAACTATCAAGTTTGACCTCTGTCCAATTCCCAACACACAATTTACCTTAATTAATACATAAGAAACCGACTGCAGATAGAGACCTTGACAGTTTGAACTTAACATGTAAAAGTATTAACTCCACCCACAAGATTTCGAGAGGATACCAAGCAGTGCAAATTACCACGTTATCCAGCTCCTAATGACACTAGAACCAGAAAATTTTGATACAAAATAGCCATGAATCTCTTACAAAGTAGAGGAGCTGCTCATCTTGCACTGGTCATTTTGACACATACAAAACAGCTGTCATAGCGACAAGGATCACCAGCAAAAGATGTCTGCAACTCTCAAGATTTTACAAGTGCAACAAAGGGAAGAAAAGAAATCGATGATAATATAAAATCCAATCTATATCTCAAAGTGACTGAATAACTACATCAAGAAATGAGGATGCAAAAGCAAGTCTAGGAAAAATTATTCAGCACAATACTTAGCAGAAAAATTATAACCTGAGTGGGAAAATCATCTACTTCCTCAACAGGTATATGGAAGTATAAGAAAATGTAAGAATTTGTTAGATAAAAAGAGAGACTTCCAGAACATTGACCAGAGACAACAATTGACAGATCATAATGACACAATATCTATGTAGGAAGAAATAAACACAAAATAAAGTAGCAATTTAGCCCCTACTTTACCCAAATGAACAAAACTGTTTTTAACCTGCAATTGAGAATATAAGAATACCTCTAGAAAATCTGAACAAGGAAATTTCTTAAGCAATGTTAATGAGATGTCTCAATAAAACTAAAATTTTGAAGAGTCCAATCTTTACTAATGTTGTACAGACTAGAGTGATGCTCCAGAAGATCACCTAAAATCAACATTCAGAATAGAACTAAACAGGTCCTACAGGAGTAGGCATACAAAATAAAGGTACAAAACAATCACAAGCGATTCATGTAAAAAACTAGAGACAGAAATAGGTTAAACTAAGAAAAGCTTTCCTCCCAACATTCACATCCAAACATACCTCGCTTATGACCTCATCAACCAATTCTCTAGCATTTTTAATCTGTTCACTTGTCCCATCTATGTGTAATGACCTTTCTGTTGATGGATCACCAGGAGGCAAGTGCAATGGTATCACCTGCACCAGATTAAAAGAGATACTGTTGTCAGAAACCGTAGTTGTAGATGCAACTACTGCAAGATTTAAAAGAACATATCGAAGAAACTGATTAAAAAATGAATCTGGTCCAAAGGTAGCTGTTTTACAATTCAAACAAATACATTACTTGTCAGCGAATATGAAGCTAAAGCAACAATAGAGGACATCCAAATAAGAATGACACTTAAGATTCAAACCTGAATACGAGCTCCAGTTCTGGCTTGCATATTTTTAATTGTTTCACCACCTTTACCAATCACCAGACCAACCTGAAATCATGCTCACATTACATATTATCTTGAACCAAAGTCAATGAACAAAGTTGACTAATGCTTTTACACTGGTCTACCTTGTTATTTGGAATCTTCATTTCAAAATGTTCACTTCCAGCTTGTCCTGTCAATCTTCGAGAAACTATGCCAGAGCCCCCTGCTTCAGCCTGGCCAGAGCATTAATTGGTATAATCATATTTCATCCTTACTATAACTAATATTGCAAGACTCCAAAATGATAAAATTAGATTAATATTCTGCATAAAGGCAATGCATCAATTTCACATAAATAGAAGGGCGGGATGAATTACCTCAGCAAGAACATCGTTTATCAACTGCTCTGCCTTGGCAATTTGTTCAGCAGTACCCATGAGCTCTACAGGCCTAGTCACAGAATTTGGGTCTGCATCCATATCTCGCTGAACCTGAATCTTTGCCCCAGATTGTAGTTGAAGATATTTGATGGTTTCTCCGGCTTTCCCAATTATAACACCAACCCTGATTTGTGGAATGTCAATCTTTTTGCTAGTACCATGGTAGCTACCATAAGAAACTGGTATAGATGAAGGAGCAGAGTTCGACATAGGCTTCATATCTGTATTCATTAAAGCTATTCATTACGCTTTGCGTCAACTTTCAAAAATCAGATCTACAATTTAGCATCTTGCAAACAGCAGCAACCAAAAGATTGTATTCAAAAGTTCGAAACCGTAAATACAAAACCCTAGATGCAACAATCTACTCAAAACACTGAAAGCATTTACTATCAAAGAACACGTGTCACAGGCAGGAAAAATGAAGAAAGAAAGAGAGACAATACCAGGAGGTGCGGAGCTAAATCCCTTGTCGTTATCAAAACCACCTCCAGAGCCGTTTTCGACGCGAGGGCGCTTGGCCTCAGCGCCGGCGGATGCAGCAGAGAGAGTAAGGCGAGCAGCAATCTCTTGAGCTCGCTGCTTGGCCATCTCGATGCCGTCAAGCGGTGGCGGGACGCTGTTGTAAGAAGGAGGAGCCGAATCTGGGGAGGAAAACCCTGTCGGCCTCCTGCCACCGGAAGAAGGCGGTGTCTGGTCATCGTATTTGCGCTTGTTGCTGCCGGCGTCTGGACCTGAAGAGTACTGCGCTTCGTCTGTCATTGTGCGAGAGACCAAAAGACAGACAGCGAGAGAGAAACCCTAGAGGGATAGAGAGAGAGAGAGAGAGGGTGTGGGCGAATAGCTAAGAAATAAAATCACTGGTGGATTTTATTTATTTATATATGTCGTGAGTTTAAATTGCTTTTTTTTTCTTTTTTTTTTTGGGTTCACTTTCTTGTGCATGTGAATTGCATTTTTATTCTATTTTCGGCTTTAGAATTCGATCGTTTTGGTTTACATACGGTAAAAAGCATCTACTGCTTTTAACTAAACGGGAGGAGTGGTTTGCTTATAGACTTCTGCTTACGGTCAAGTTCTCATTTTTAGTAGCTTTTTCATATTATTTTAGCCATGGTCAACGTCAAGATATAACTCATTTTAAAGTAAATTTAATTAAAAAAAATCCACTGCCCTCCGTGGGTAAATTATGATGATTGATAGATACTATAAAGCATGACGAGTTATTAATAACACAAGCTATGTTGTAATAACTCCATTTTGATTGGTCGGAATAATTTACAATTGTATTTAATTACCAAGAAAAGTTCCTTGGTCCAAAAAATTATCTTAGTTCTCTGTCCCACCCAATGAGCCCAATTCGCCATATCTTTGAGCTAAAAACCACCTTTGAGTAATATGTTTCTATATTATGTTTTACATTATTGTTATTGATATAGCAAGTGAAGTCTCTCAGTCTCAGACCTGGCAAACTACTGTAATCAACATGCACAAACTTGACTGCACGAGTCAAGTCCCCCAACCCAGATTTCCAACTTACCATGGCAATGGAAAACCCAAATCCTGCCCTTAGAAATTCATCCCATAGGCATAAGGGCATTGACGATCACCATTATGTTGACAGACTGTTCCAGATATGAATAAAATACTCCTCAGAACTGCCTTCGAAGTTCAAACCATCAAATCGAGATACCACAGAAAAAAAAAAAACAATGAATTTATTCATACCCTTGTAAAACGACAAAATAAACATCCTTAGAACAACAGCACAGGTAGGTAAAAAGAAAACTAAAGCCGGTGCAAATTGAAATTCCAAGTAATACAGGAAGTACAATCACCATACATGTAACAGAAACTTGATTTGTAAAGCTCATGGACTTTATGTTCAAAACCATTTTAATAATCTATCTCTACATGGCATTTCACCAGAGAACTGATTTATTTTACCTTAACACTGCACCCAAAATAGCCCAGGAGCAACTTGTGATATCCTTACTTGTTCCACCAATGGAGGAAATCCTTGCGCCTGTTGATCTTTTTCTGCAACTGAAGAACTCCATATAGTAGAGCCTCAGCAGTGGGTGGGCAACCAGGTACGTAGATGTCAACAGGGACAATTCTATCACAACCTCTAACAACAGAGTATGAGTAATGATAGTATCCACCACCATTCGCACAACTTCCCATAGAAATGACCCACCTAGGCTCCGGCATTTGGTCATAAACCCTGCAAAAATTCAACATGAAGGTAAAATTACCAAACCTCGAGCAAATTTCTACAACTGTAGTACAGAAGGAAGAAGAAGAAGATAGCCAATGACTTGGTTCTTTGCCAAGTCATTCACACAAATTCCATGGAATCCCTTCTCTCAAACAAAAAATTTAGAGAATCCCTCAAGCCTAGAGTAACAAAATTCAAAATGAAGAAGATGCTATACATCATCAAGAAAATAAAGAATGGCAACAAAATTTGGGGAATGCTACTAAAAATTGTAAAACTTGGCAAAGAGTATGAAACCACCAGCAGAGGTAAAACTTTAAGGTTGCATCTATTTGCACGACTCTGAGAAATAAATCTAAATGTCAAATCACCATTGAAACACCAAACATTTTATGCACATCGCACTCCAAATTCACCATCATAACATAGCCTATAGCCCTAATCCACGCAAATAATCCAATTAAGCCAGCTTCAGCAGACCCTTATCAGACTGTATAACAAGCAAAACAAGCCAGCTCAGCCTAGGTTGGGTAGTTTTCTATATGTAGATGCCATAAACCAGTTACACAAATGTCAAGTTGAACAACCATCGACATATAGTAATATGTTACTAGTTCTGATTATAGGTTATTGACCAAAAACCTAATTACTAACTTACCAAGCCAGATCACACAAACTTATCCAGGACCATTCCAGCTAGACCTAAGTTGAGCTCCAGGTTGACAGCTGTAAAATCCATGTTCAGCCAACCAAGCTAAGGCCTTGAAAGATTACAGATAGCAAAATCTTGTACCATAGTTTTTTATCTTCATATCTCTTCAACAATTCCCCCAAAATCAGGAAGAAACAAAAGACAAATTGAAAGTTGATTTAACCTTCTTTAGGGATGCACCAATCACAATGCCTCATACAAGGGAGCACGGAAAAATCATTTTGTTACACTGAACGAGAAACAACCTCGGGTAGCTTTCACCTTTCAGATCATTTACTTTAGCTACCCTATTCCCCAAACAAAAATCCGTAAATTTCACAGAAATTGTCATCTTCATTATTTGAAATATGCTCCCAACTTATATAAAAGCAAAGATCCTACAGCATTACAGGAATTCAGTCACAAATCAAATGATAATTTTAATCCTATAAGAAAAAAAAAAGATTTTCTAAATAATCCTTGACACAAAGCAAATAGAGGATTTAGGAATTCAATTTTGCAACTATGCCTATCGTTAATTCAAACCTAGCATAGCTAAAAAGAATGTTGGGACTGCCAAAATTCACATTCTCATTCGCCCCAAAATTTAAATATAAAGATAAATAAAGGAGTATTAAATTAGTATAAAATAAAACCCTAAGAAATGAGATTAAAACATAGTATAAAATAAAACCCTAAGAAATGAGATTAAAACATACTTGCGGAGAGCAGGGGCCATTTTGTTTGTGAGAGTGCCAGCGACAATCATGCAATCGGATTGGCGAGGGCTAGGCCTGAAAATGATACCGAAGCGATCGAAATCATAGCGAGCGGCACCGGTGTGCATCATTTCAACAGCACAGCAAGCGAGGCCGAAGGTCATAGGCCAGATGGACCCACGACGGGCCCAGTTCATGAGGTCATCGACCTTTGAGATCACATATTCGGCAGTCTTGGAGAGCCCAGCGGGAGGGCCGGAGGTGGAGGGAGGAGAAGGACGAGCGTAAGTGGTGGGGAAGGAGGAGGAGGAGAGAGAAGGAAGGGTGGTGTGCAGAGAGAGAGCCCGCTGTGCGGAGAGGAGGTGTGGGAGGCGATTGGCGGTGTTTCGGCTGATAAGAGCCATGGCTCGGTGGTTTCTGTGAAGAGAGAGAAATGACCTTTCCCTTTGGAGATGGCGAGAGATTTGGAAGTATTGATTCGGTGAGGACTCCCAGACTATTGGTTATGCGCCATGGAGTTATTAACTGGGTTCATTTGGGAGATGACAGATCTGTACGGGCCCTGTAAAATAACTCAGAGAAAGGAATGAGTTGGATTTTATTTTTTTAAAAATCTTCTAATTAAATTACGTGTATATATTTAATTTTGATTTATAAAAAATTATTAATTTATATATTAAATAAAATATATTTTTTTGAATATATTATTTTATAAATTTAATAAATTATTAATTTATTAAGTCGATTACAACAGAAAGGATAATACTAACTATATGCATTTGATTAAATACAGGCAACTAGTCTCAGATATTTCTTTAATTTGTGATCATAAAAGGCTTTGATTGATAGTTTTTTGTTAAATTAATTGATTGACCTAATAATCACGCAGGCCAAATTTCAAGGGTATTATTTTGCCTCTTTCTTCATTTCATTTCCATTAGAAATGAAGTACAATTGGCACTTCCACTACAAAAATCTAGGGAATACTTGTGTAAATAGATTTGGTATTAATTTAACGCAAGTTACTATCAAAGTATAAAGTAATAATAATAAAAATAATGGAGGGTCAGAAGATTGATTTAAAGGAGGGGTTCTACTTCATCCCAAAACCAACACAAGGGAATTCTGTGGAGGAGGAGGAGAAAGAATAGTTAGAAATTAAATAACAATAATCGTAATGGAATATAACAAGTATTAATCTAAAGTTGAAAATGGTACAAGATTAAAGCACAAGGCCTCAGAGCTGCCTGTATCAATGAGAATTGATGCACCACATAAGTCCTTTTCCCTCAGATTTTTGGTTAAGATCCCATCAGTCTCAAACCCAGCAACATTGCAGCCCAATTAGAAGCGAGTTTGTTTTCAGTAGTTGGGAGTGCTATCATCATACTTTTTCTTCGACCTAAACAAAACCAAAATAGGGAGAGCACTGTGTCTATCCCTACAAAGAATATTAAATCAGGGGGCATGACCTGCCTGGAAGCATTAAAGTCAATGTACTACGTTGACAAATCAACAACAGCAACATTGAACCCTGGTGTTGGAAGACATGATAGAATTTCAATGAACCACCCAGAGTCTGGTAAATTGGTGCAGCTTCCGCATCATTAATTAGGGAACAAGGCAAAGCAAATCTCTCCAAAAGCAAGCGAGAAAAGCTTTGCCCAGCAAAATAATCACGAGCCTTGTCGGATCATCTTCATGCATAATACATGTAAAGACTATTTGATGCAGCGCATGCGAGAGAGTTTTCAGTTGGATGCCATGCTAGGTGTAGCAACTTTGTTGTGAAATCAAAAGCATTTCCATTTGCATCAACTCCCGAGTTATCTGCTCCTTTTACTGAAAGTGGAAACAAAGAGATGCATAGAGACATAAATGTTAAATGAACCTCAAGCAACCGTACAAAAGCAGAAAAAATATATACTTTCCATGAATCAATAATTGTTCAAAGACTAGTTACCTTAGAAAAAGGTTTTAAGCCTAATTCACTAATATCACAGCCCAGTGATTAAAAGAAGTCATTATGCAAAAATAAAGGAAAAGAAATTAAACTGATGGAACACAATCCAGATATCTGGACTTTGTAAGAAGGGTGTGAAACAAATACCACGTCTGACAACACCAGAGAGGCTACCAAGAGATCTTGAAGGCCTTGATGATGTCTGAATTTGTCTCCTGGAAATTCATTATATAAATTACAAAGTGAATCTCTGACAATATATAAGACATTCCTTTCGATTCAAGACTTCACAAACCAAGAAAAGTAAAACAAGTCCCTCTAACAGCTACTCACATCATTATATCTACAATAGCCAACTACCTCAGAACATACCTCATTGGGTTTTTGCTGGCTTCCAGTGTTGTTGCTTCTGTACTACCTTCAGAACAACCAAACACCCGAAACAGATTGCTGAAGTCACAAAAAGCACTACATTATATACTGGTTGATGGTGGAATCTCTTGGATTCCTTCTCTTGTACATTCATGCCCTCAAGTTTTGTTTTCTGTTTGCTGGGATTGTGTTTATTGTTGATTGTATAGGTTCACACCCAGCAGCTTATTTTGTTCTGATGGGTTCTTTTGTTTGGTGTCTTGATAGTGTATTGGGGAAATATGCTTATTTTTGTCTAAAGGCATATCAACCAATATGCAGCCATCTTGATGATGTTCTTGCCATGGGAATTTTTTCCATTCCCTATTTATTAATGGATGATATCTAATGATTTCCAAAAAAAAAATATGATGACCAGGTCCTTCCATATTGTTGATGTTTTATATAAGATGATAAAAAGAATTATTCAAATATCTAAACTGTACCTGTAGGAACCAGTAGCCAATCGAAGTCCATCTCCACTTAGACAACACTCAAATTTGTCAAAGATAGAATCATTTTCATATAGATCGCAAAGCTGCTCAAGGTCCAAAAAAGAAAAAAATCACCCATCATATAGGGTAAATGTAGTGTCTCTTTTTTAAATATTACCTAAACCCTACAAAAGAATCTAAGAAGAATATGTTACCTTTGGTCTAAGATATTCATGAACCTGGAAAGTTGCAACTGGACCAGAATCCATATTTATGTCCCACAACTGACAGCCAAGAAACCAAAACCTTGTTACAGAACAATAGAAGAGGAGGAAGGAGTAAATAAATATAGAAATTCAGCTATTATACTAGCATCATATCTGGTAGTTATGACACAACAGCAAAGTGCTGCTCAAAAGAGAAAAACTAATTTCACATAAAAATATATCAACCTTAAGGGTCATGTAATCACGACTTAGTATATGCCTTCCATCCTTGGCAAACTTAATGTCTGAGATTGATGCTATGATCTCTGTGAAAAAAGACCTGGAGCCGGGAGCCTCTTGTTCCTCAAACCTATACCATCAAAAATCTTATAAAAACACAGAGAAAACAACATGAAAGAAAACACAATTAAAGTATCTAAAGCTAATAATGATCCAAGCACTATAATGAATAAACCAATAAAAAACAGAAATACCACATGTCACTTACAATTTGCTGTGAGTATCACACAGCGCAGACTGGCGCATATCAATAAGACGAATTGAACCCTTTGAACTACTATATGCTAACATATTACAGTGTGTAGGATGAAATTCTGCCGAAGTTATCACCTCTGCAAGTATTGATTCAAATAAATCAATCATACAAACATGAAAAATACATATAGTATTACTTTTTAGGGAAACATCATAAATTGACAGCATTGATGTTTGCAATTGCCAAACAGTAAAATGAAGAGAGTCAATGAAGAACAGGAGAGAGAGAGAGAGAGTTGATTCTAATAATAAGCAACAGAAGATAAACAATTAAAAAAATCCAAATAGATAAATAATTGAAATTTTAGAAATGGATTCCCACCAGTCAAATCCTCCATATTTGCGGGTTTCACATCAACGATGTTAAAACTTTGATTGCTAATTTCCAGGTTCCACAGATTAATTCGCAGGTCGTCAGCCGAAATAAAAGTTTCACCATCACTACGAATCAAGAAGAAAGGAACAATAAGTATTTGGTAAAATCATGATCATGATAGCTTAGAACACCAAGCATTTCAGGTTCAAAAATCAAACAGCAATTTCTATGACTCTCTCAATTGATGATTTTTCTAAATGCCCCCAACCCCACCCCACCCACACACACAAATTATAAAAAGACTCAGCCGCAATAAAGTGGAAACTCAATAGAAAATAAGAGATATGTACCATTTATAAGGATTAAGAGGGGAAAAAGAGGTCAGGGCTAAATTCAATCAAATAAGTGGACATACCTGTTGTTGGATATGGAATTAATATGATAGTCATGAGCATGAGCATATATTCTTCGACATCTAGCCATAAGGTTCGTCTCATGACTGGTTACCTAATTACAACAGAAGCATTAAGTGTTAGATCAGCAAATCATATATACAATAATGTTGACATATAAAACATTGCAGAAACCAGCTCTTGAAACATGACAAAACTAACATAATAGATTCTGAAAGTATCAAAATATATGAAAATTTAATTGTTATTCTTAGAATCTGGATTGAGTACAACTACCACAGGCAAATGCAAAGATGAGAAACCCCCAGTAGGGAATGAAAATTCATTGCTTGTGCATCCTCCATTTGCAATGCACTGTTTGGAGCTTGTTGATATATTTGAACCAACAATAGGACCATTTCCCATGGCTTTTGTGGAGTCCATATTCATGTCACATACTTTTTTAACCTTCTTTTCTTGAACCTGTCCAAAGTAGAAATGGAATTAGAAAGACTAACAAGCAAGGATACATTTGTAGATTTGCTAAGTAAGTACTTTTTGAATATTGATTTTCCTTTGAAAAAAAATTTACAGGGCGACCATCACAATACCAATCTGTGTAGAACTTCAAAATAGTAAAATCCAGAATAAAAAAAATGCCTTCACCTACCTTCCAGAACTTGATTGTTTTGTCATTAGTAGACAAAAGAAACAGAGCACCATTAGCTGACTGGCACCATCTAATTTTGTTAATTTTCTCCTCAATTTCCAAGCTCTTAAGATAGTCAAACTGCATTAAACCAATAAAGTTGAACATTTCAATAGATGTTCAAGGCCAGAAATGCGTAAGTATGTAAACCCAAACAATTCTATGTTTATGTATGCCGTATACCACACATAAATACCTCAGGTTCGTGGCTCTGAAACTCTGTTTTGTAGCGAAACTCAGGGTGCCTATTTATTGGATAATCCATCCTCTCTAGATCTCTCTGATGTCCAACATGCTACATATGGTACATTTATATCACAGAACCATATTACAAAATGTGACAACAGAACACTGGAGCAAAATAGTGCATGAAAGAACCTAGCTTCAGAAATATAAATAGGAAAACAGTTAGCATACATACGTCTCGAGTGTCAGTCCTTTCAAACAAAACCACCCGACCTCCACGATCTCCAGTAGCAAGGTGATCACCACTTCTATCAAATTCAATAGCAGATATGATATCAACTGAGAAATAAAAAACAACATGTAAATGGAGTGAGCCGAGGAAGCAGAACATGTAAGAGAAGCAAGTACCAAGCACATCATACCCACAACTGTTTTCTTCACACAGGAAAAATCATCAAGCAAAGGGCGTCATGGAAAATACGATTTCCCTAAAATTTTAATTTAAATCCATCTCAAGTTTGCGGAGGATGCAAGGAAGGCATCAAGTAGAGCAAAGTTAACAATAGCCCAGTCAATGTAGTTCACAAAGAGAAATAAGAAACTATGATTCCTACCAGCCCAATACAAACAGTAACTCATAAACCTGCTAATTTCACATGGCTAGAGTTCTAAGTCAGACCATTTGGTAAGTTCACTTGCGCCTTTTTCTATTTTCTAGAACACCTACCACGTGAAAGAACCTAAAGTCAAGAACATCAATCACGCAGGCAAACTCAGTCTCTTACAAGCAAAGACTTGCTAGTGCCTTCTTTTCATGGGGCACCAGCCTCCAAGACCCTAGTAATAGGATCAATTTGCAGAAAACAACGGCCAAGCATTTATGAAATAAAAAGTTTATTGAATTAATTATTCCAATCATTCAGACAATAACAACTAATATCAGCTAAAACTCAACTGCTAAGTATAGAACAGATCGATAAACCACAATTTACACGCCATTGCTTCACATCACACTTCAAGAAGCTACACAGTGATCAAGCTCGACCTAGATCCTAACATTATACCGTAATCCAACCCAATATATATCCAGTAGAGCTCACTTATTACCAATTTAAGCAGAGGAAAATAAAATAGCAATGAAGGAAAACGATTACATAAGCAAATTTGGAGCTATAAGAGTTAAAAACATTAAAATTCGATCATTCATAAACAGTGAGACACAATCAAACCCTAAGAGAAATCCCATCGAATAAATCCAAATATTGCACCTTCCTGTACTTCCTCTCCGGCCGTCCGTTCCCCGAACACCTGCGAGAATTTCCACTCCAGCGGCTGTGACCCTCCCACCGGAGCTATGGCTGCTTCAGCACCGCCGTTGTTCATTGTTTTCCCCCCCAAAGAAAAGAACAAAGAAATTAAACCGATTCCACCTCAGGAAACAAAATAAAAGCAAACTCAATGCATCAACGAGCCGATCTGGCACTCAGATTCACAACAAAAACGAAACACTTCATCGATTCGAAGCAATCTCCATTGAGAAATGCAAGCTCTCGATCGATCATCTATAAATGAAAAAACAGCTTCACAATGAAAAATTATCGGCGTTTTCTCTCTCCCTTTTGCTTTTACCGGCAATGAACATCGATTGGATATTATTTTTAAAGAAAAATAAATAAAATTCTCTTTCGAGAAAACGAACATAGACGAGATTTCACTCTCTCTTCCCTACTCTTTCTCCGTCGATTGAGACTCTCACAGTTTTTTTTTTTTCCCTTATAATTTGGGAGAAGAAGGGGAAAAAAATGGAGATTGGAAGATAATGACGGAGCAGGAAATGCGACGTAGCTTTTTGGCTGATTATTGGATCTCTCTCCTTCTATTCCCTCTCTCTCTCTTCTTCTTTTTTCCTTTTTCTTTTTCTTTTTATGTTAATTTGGTGATTAATTAAGTGAATATTGAGATGTAAATTGTCTTAAGAAGATGGAAAAAATGGGAATGGATGGGCTCTAGCTATAAGCCATTTGATGAAAACGACATGGACTTTGGTTTCAAATTTAATAGCCTAAGCTTCTCAACTTTACGGATGAGGTTGAGGCCATGTTTGGCGTCGATTACAATGCTCTCCTTCTCTTCCCCTTTTGGTTTTGCTTTCCAATTATAACCCAAGTTTTGTCCTTAAACAAAACACCCATAATGACACCAAGAATCTTATGCTTTTGAAAGTGGTTTTTTTTTTTTTTTTTGAAAAGGTTTTAATTTTATTTTATATACTGTAGGGTATCTCTTACTTTTATCTAACCCTAATTTTCTTTTCGAGGTTTTTTTTTTACACTCTCAATGTTATCTCTAGTTTTATTTAGTTATAATTTTTTTCAAATGATTTTAAAAGTGTATTCTTTTATATTAATGTGATATATTCAGAATTTTAATTACAAAATATTTTTCATGAGATAAAGAAACGAAACTTTACTTGGTAACAATCGGATTAATTCACATGGATTTAGGTATAAAAAATAGTGAGTTATTTAAATTTAACAAATATTTTTAAAAGCTTTTTAATTATTTAATAAAATATAAATAAATTATTTTTTAATTATATTCGATGAAATTATATATTTTTATTTTGCATTAAATATGTTTTTATAACCAACAGTTTACTGATTATCATTAATAAATATGTCATTTATTATATTTAGATTACATGACACTAACGTGAAGTTAATATAAATTTTGAAAAATACTATACAATTCATATCATCAAGTCACATCAATATATCACATTATCATATCAGTATATCACGTGAAAATCACGTGACATAAAATAATAAGTAACATCTTAACTAATAAAAATTAATCAACTTTTAATTATAAAAATTTATCTTATAAAAAATAAAAATATATGAACTTAATTGAATATAATGTAAAAGATAAGAGTTTATATAAATTTTTTTAAATAACTTAATAAATTTTTAAAATATTGTGCTTTTAAATTTAAGAAAAAAAATTAAAGAAGAATTATTTTTTTTTTGTGCTTTTAAAAGGGAGAAATATGTGAAGTGAATTGTAAAATATAAGCGTATAGTATTTGTTGCAAGATAAAGTTGATGGTGCCTGGATAAGATTGAAATCAAAATGGAATGGTTTCCTCGATGGTACATAAAGCAACATGCAAAAAATATTTTCCCTAATTTGAAAGTAGTATTCGAAATTAACAGCTGTAGGCCTTGTGGATTCGTCGGTTTCGTGTTATTCGTTTCCTAAATACGAATCCATGTTTGATTTTTCATTTTTGTTTCCTTTTAGGGTGTGAATGTGTTGCAACATTGTATGTCCTAAAATGTTGTTTTAAACACTTTGAATAAGTAAGAAAGATTTTCAATTTCTTTTTTTGTTCCAAGTTTAATTTCTGAAATCAAACCAAAATCTCAACTAATCCATAACAAGGAAATCTATTTTATTAGTGTAGCAAGTGAGCTATTTTTAATGTTCTGCATGAGATTCATAATAAGTAATTTTTTTAACATATGATATCAAATTGCATGTGTCATGAGACGAGTCTTCTTTCACTTGATAAAAATATCTTTTTGATTAAAAATATAAATCAATAACAAATAGTATTAAAACTTATCAAACTCTTTACTGATAAAAAAGTTTTTTTTTTCATGTGATAAATATATATTTTGAGTTGAAAATGTAAATACGTGACATATATATATATATAATTAAAAAATGCGAGTGATTTAAATTTGTTATTCTTAAAAATTTTGTATTAATGCATAATACAAAAGTTTATATTATTGCAAAGATGGCAGGTAACATTCCAATAAGACAAGGAGATGTGCAAAATTTGTTAATTTTTATCTACTCTCTAAACACTAAAAAATTATGCTAACGTGTATAAAGCACTTAGCCTATTTCTTAATTATATGGGGAGGAATGACGATTGCATTGCAACCTAGCTTAACCAACTTTAAGATAATTGTATCATAAGCTATAACATAAGCTACTTTCCGATGCAAAGCCCTTTCTTTTTGTTTGCTTCCAATAAAAAATCAAAAGCAACATTCTCTTCCCCGATGCAATATCATTAGTGCTTGTTTGGTCTAAATTTTTTTCAATTTATTTATCTCTTAAAAAAAAAAAGTAAGCCAAACATAAATTTTGAAAAACTCTTAAAAAAAAAAATTTTTTTAAACAAATAAAATTTTGAAAAAAAACAGTGTCAAGAAAAGCTCATGTGACGTATTTTTTCTTATCTTCTTTTAAAAATGCAAGAGTATTTTAATTTTTGTTTCAAAAATATATTCATTTATTAAAAATAATTACAATATTACCCTCTAAAAAAATACCCTTTATGATAATTTTAACCAAAATTATAATTTATAAAAAAAAATTTACCAAATAATTTTAGTTTAATTTTAAAAATTATTATTTTTCATAAGAGCTTCATAATAGCTTTTAAATTAAAAAAAAATTATGTCAAACAAGCTTTTAGTCTTGGACAATATTAAGACGGGAGCTTAAGACAAAAATAATCAAAGAAACCAATGTTAGCAGTGGTGCGCGGTTACTTTGCTTTGGTTACATAATTACCAATATAAAATATTAAGATTTAAGATGTTCACGACACTTACTTGACTATCGATTTTAGTTTTAGACATAAATTATTTAATGAAAGTAAAATTCGATACTAATTATAATTTCTTTTAACTTTAAGCACATAAATCAAATAATTAATCATACTTCAAGTACTAAATATGTGATTTATCCCTTCTCCTTCTACCTATTTGCTTCCACAAACGAAATATTTCAAGAGTTAGCTCTCCGAAAAATATATGCGTGGATATCAGAAAGAAATGTTTTACATTTCAACAAAAACAGAAATTAATGAAGAGTTGTTCCCTTAACTATACGAAGATTTATCTAAAATCTGAATGCACTATCCACAATTAATATTATTAATTATTAAACTAAATAAAAGGAAGAAGTTTCGAGATGCTTTAATATTCTCATTTGACTCTTCTCCTTATTTAAATATTTAGATTATCTACTTTATTTTATATTTAATTTGGTGACTTTAGTATCTTTACTTATAATTGCTATTAGGCAACACGTCCCTTTACCAATTTCAAAGATTATCAGTCCCTTTTTCTTTTCTTTTTTTCTTTTAGAAATTCTTTAATTCTCAATTATTATATAGGTTTAGATTAAATACCCAAATAAGCTTCAGAATTATGTCAAAAAAATCAATTTAACCTTTATCTTTTTATTGCATTCAAATAAACTTCTAAACTTTTATTTTGAGTCTAATAAGCCCCTTTATCTAACCGTTGATCAACTTTCATTAGTCAATGGTACATGTGGTACTTTTATACCACATCATCTACCACGTGACAGATAATGTGGCATTAAATGTTGTTGATTATAATTAAGTAAATGGGTAAAAAAGTAAGCACATGAATTATAATTAATAATATTTAATGTCATATCATCTACCACGTGGCATATGACATGGTACAAAAGTGTTACATGTATTGTTGATTAATGAAAATTAATTAATGGTTATGGAGAGGGGCTTATTTGTCTCGAAATATAAGTTCGGGGGCTTATTTGAATGTAATAAAATAATAGGGGCTGAATTGATTTTTATGACATAGTTTAGAGACTTATTATAGTATTTAACCATAGTTCTAGCATTTCTCATTACATGTAATAAAAAAAAAACTCATAAATGACAATACAAATGTAAACATCTCATTTCCACACATTGCATGTCAATGGGTACCTTAAAAATGGATACTCTGCATTACATGATCCAATTAAGTAAGATTAGGGTACTTTATAATTAAATTTAAGTTGTGGTTTAAGGGTGTTCACTACTTAAATTCGATTATAAATAATAATTTATTGGTATTACTTTTTATTATATTATTTTTCATTTATAAATGATTTATAATTAATATAATACTTACCAAAATTCATTAATTGTTCTAAATATTTTTAATTTTTTTATGAACTAACTTCAATTTATTAATTTAATTTTTATTAATAATATACATAAAAATTTAGTTTAAATTTATTTTATTAGAGTATTTAATCAAGAACGTCAAAATAAGGATTCAAATAACAATTTAAAAATTTAATTAGATATTTGTAGAGTTCAATACTTTAAATATAATAAGATTCATGTTAAAATACCTAAAATATAACGGATAATTTATTCATTGACATCTCTACATTGTGAAAATAACAATTAAAAAAATAATAATTTATTTTTATTGTGGTAAGTAAAATACTCTTAGAGCATGACAATTACTATCATAACAATGATGTATAAAATTTAGTAAATCATGGTAATTAACCATCCATTTTCTTAAACAATTTCTCATATTTCTTCAAATTCTTTCCCACATGTCTAATACGTATTGCTACTTTAAATCTCCCTCCACCTATACCAACTACCAACTAAATTAACAGACAAGATAATATGGTTGGGAGAAACAAAAAAAAAGGGAAATAACTTGTAAACAAAAAAAACTCTACAAAATATTAAAATTTAGTATTAATTTTTTTTTTGTAGGGGGAGCTGGGGGGTTCATTTCTTTGAAATGTCATTGGCTCCAATTCAAATGCGTGACGTTACCAAAATACCCCCAACTTCCCTCCCCTTTCTCCACTTTCCAACGCTGTTCCCCGCAGAACTAGGGTTTCCCTCGCCCTGCAATTCCACCACACTCACTCTCCCAACTCGCACCACCTTCCCTTCATTTTCCCTCCACGGTTCAATCAGTTTTGAAATTTCAAAATGATACAATCGAATTCAAATTGCAGCACCACCAATCCAAAACCACCGGACACTTACCAACCCATGTTAACAGAATCCGTCCACCGGTTTTTAAGCGAGTACCGTAACGGCGCAACCGATTTCTCCAATTTCACCTCTATTTTCTCTAGGTTGCTACAGACTTTACCCGATCCACCCCTCGAATTCGTCTGGTTTTACTCCGCAGTAACTTTCCACTCCACTAAATTCGACTCTCCGAATTCAATCTCCGCTTCCAAAGACCTTTTCCAGCTTCTGGTGTCCTGCTCCGCTTCTTGTAACCCCATTAAAAGAATCTCCGTACTTGCTCCCGTTATTTACGAGCTGTTCCGTTTAACTCTTGATCGTAAAGTGTTAAAGAGAGAAGTGGAGAGTTTGCTAGAAGGGATTGTTAGTTACATTAGCATATGTTGCGGTATGGAAGCTGAGGGAAACGACGATTTGAGTTCGCGTTTTGTGGATTTGTTGCGCGTTTGGATGGTGGATAGAGGTAGGGAAGAGGAAGGTGAAAAGAGAGAT
Source organism: Theobroma cacao (assembly GCF_053813885.1). NCBI lineage: Eukaryota > Viridiplantae > Streptophyta > Magnoliopsida > Malvales > Malvaceae > Theobroma > Theobroma cacao. The sequence continues at coordinate 2,665,837 of NC_142647.1, forward strand.
TACTTGAAGGTGTTTTTTCCAATTGTTAGCGAAGAAGTTCAAAAAATGATTGGCGGAGAATGTAGGGTTTGGTATTTGGCTGGTGTTGTTATGTGTCAGGCTTTTCTGCTGAGGTTGTGCTTGAAATTTGGGGCTGAGATTCCAAAATTGGAGCTGGAGAAAGACGTGCATGATTGCGCGGTTCAAATGATAACTGGGTTTCGGAATTTTTACTTTCTGGGTAAGTCTTTCTTTTGCTTGTCCTTGTCAGCGGATAAGTTTTTATTTGAAAATTTGGATCGATGAAGCTGTTTTTTCTTCACTGTTCTAGATTCTAGAGTGGTATAAACTTTACTAACTGTATTGACGCTGATATTGCTAAATTGATAGGGATGAACTCGCTTGTTTATCTCAGATGTTGAGTCACTAGGTTGACTCGGATATCAACATTGGCACTGCGTTACTAATTATATTTATGGTTTTCATCGAAGGCAGCTTTGGCTATTTGCTTTTGGCCGTTTCTTTATAGAGCAAATAGCAAAAACTTATTTGGTTAATCTTACGAGTAACCAGATAAAATTAACACCAACCCAAACAAGGTAGATGCCCATAGAATTGACTTAACTTCATGCCTTTTTGCTGCCCATGCATGTATGTATTTGCTTGTGCACACATGCCTTGGAAAGCATTGGGCAAGCAGTAAAAGTCACAATCAAGCAGGTGCGTCAATCATTTTTTCTTTTCCCTTGTGGACAAATATTTGATTGACATGTTGTATATAAAGCCACTGTTGGGAGTCTGATGTCTTCTTCTGCTTGACAAGGCTTTTGTTCCTGCCTTAGTGCCAGCAATGACATGATATTCCTTTTCTTAGTGAGGTTTTTGTTTTTTTCCTTCTCCTGTTCAGTTGTCAATGTAGTAGTTCTAACTCATCGTTGGTGCGTAACAGATATCCTTTTCAGGATGCTGTTGGAACCAGTTTTACCCATTACCTCTCTACTGGTCAGTTTCTTCACACTTTCTTGCTTTAATTTTTAATGCTTCCATACTTACTATTCAAAAGTTAGATTTAGCTTTTGGTTATTCAAGAAGGAATTTTTGTAGTCTCAAACTATAGGGCCAAGCATTTTTCATAATTTTTTGAATTGAAAAATAGAACAGTAGAAGATACATTGTAGAGAGTCCAATGGCGACATGTTGGAACAAGACTAGAAAGATATTTAGCTATTTGTAATCCCCTTGAGGAAACATCTTGTTCTTAACATGCTAGATCCTAGTCTAGTCCTTGCTTTTAGTTTTTATCATTAATTACCACTCTGTTCTTTATTTATGGTTACTGTACTAAATAAATATTTTAGACACGAGCTTCAATTTAATGGAACAAGTCACATATCCTATTTGTCATCTCTTCTTAACCACGGCCACTTGTGGATCATCAGTGGATGCTGAGAATCAGCAAGACTTTGTCTTTGGCAATATGACCGTCAGTGGTCATTGCTGATGGTCACATTGCCTGCTGGCTATCACCAGTAATAATCATCTATGGACAAATATTTCTGTTTTTTTACTATTGACTATAATCACCTAGCATTATTTATGCCTATGAGTGGTTGTTTAGAACAAAGTTTTATCTAACACCGAAAATAGATTGTTTTCCTTAAAAATAATTTTCTTGAAAAAGTTTCCCTCAAGATTATTTTTTGGGGACCAAACAAAAAACTTCCAAGCAGTTGTCTTTCTCTAGTAGTTTTAAATTCCTTGGACATTTGAAACTTTCAAACTATCTACTTTGCACTTTGAGCTTCTGAGTTGTTTAATACGTTTGAAATAAGGTTGCTTGTACTTGCCCCTGAGATACTTGAATAAACCTTCATTTTACTGCAGGGCCATGGAAATGAAATTCTTTTAAGAGAAATTTTGTATGATGCTGTAATAACGATGGACCACACATTCCTCAGTCCCCAGGGGGGATTTCTGCTACCTGGCAAACAATTAAAAGAACTTGCTTTGACATGGTCCTTTGTTGCTGACAATGCCATACGGTCAGTGAGGTATGATTATGAATGTGAGGACTGGCAGATGCAATTGTTATTTATTAGAACATCTCATCCAGGAATCTCATGAGCCACAATCTAATGCCACAGGGAGAATGGTAACCAGACCAAAGCTATCACTTACATAAATGCTTTCTCTGAATCTTGCCTACCCTCTCAGTTGATCAATTGGGTTACCAGTCAGACAGGGATGGGGGACAAAGCAAGGAGCCTAAATGTTTCCACTCCCGTAGCTCTGATCAGTGAGTTGCCTGCTATCTCTATGCTCTTGTCATTTGTTGTCACTTGTCAGGACTTCAGCACCTGTTTCAATGGATTGTCTGGTTAAGATTGTCAACATGCTATGTGATGATATGAAGATATTTTGTTCTTACCGTTGTCCAAAGTGGAGCATATGTAATCACTAGACCAGCAACCTCTGCATTGGATGTGTCGCACTTTCGGTAGCTAAAAGTGCAAATTTGGAAGACATCTAACCATAGGACGCACATGATTTGTAATTCTTTCCTCTTTATTCTAATAATTTTTTTACGTTGGTTTCTTAAGTGTCTAACTATAAAGCGGCTGCATTTTCAGAGTGGCTACTCATCATTGAGGATCAAGGTGTGAGAATATTTGAATGTGACATCTCCAAGGTTTATGCCAAGGCAGTGCTTTGCAAGTCAAGGGTTGAATATGAGATCCCAGTTGTTAAGACCAATGGCAAAATTTTGGGTGAAAATCTTGTTTACATGGTTCATGAAGGGAGAGAAGACAAGAAAGCTGATGGTGATCTGGAGATGATTGATTCTATGGATACTGTTCCCTTGACTGCTCCTTGCTTGATGACATCAACACCAACTGATAGTGTAAGAAAACGCAAAGAAGGGAGCAATGTTGAAGAGGAAATACCTGTTAAGTTTGTGAAGTATCACTTTCATGAAAATTTGGTAAGGGAGAAGCTTTTGTCTTTGGCTAAAGATGATGGTTTGAGTAGTGGGAGTGAGGTTGACAATCCAGCTTCAGATGAAGATATGAAAGATATGGGACAATAATTTTAGACAAAGGCAGCAACTTGATCACAGTAACCAAAATGATTTTGGTGATTGTGGTTTCTGAGACAGTTACTGCTGTTGCATTCAATTTCGACGAAGAGCAGATGAGAACATTCTGCAACTGAATTTGCACCATTCCATATAGTATATTTTGAGGTTGGCTGCATGCTGATAAAGATAGAGATGCGGCTCGTGATCTTTCTGTCCATTTTTTGAAGACCAAGTTTATGATTCTGCCTTACCCCAAACTTGATGGTCGTCTTAGTTGTATCAATATTTGAAGGCTTTGTGGCTGAAGAAGTCAGTATTTTGACATTGGATGATGGCTTCTCACTTCAGCATCGGCTCCTAAATTCCCCCTCGAATTGTTCATTATGCCATTGTAGAGGAAATATCCAAGTTATTGTAGTATATGATCTACGCAAAGGAATCAAGTTGTAATAGAAGTGAAATCAACTGCCTATATTTCATTTCTCTCTTTCCCTCTTCATTACTAGTGAGATAGCATGGAGATTGTACTTTACTGCATGACTCTCCTGATTGCTGGATTTGACCATTGGGAGTTGGATGAATTCCCTTTGCCCTTGTTGAACTGGGGGTCTTTGGGCCGGGCTGAGCTTGAATATCCACTATATAAACTCAGCATAATCGTCCAAAGCCTAAAAGGTTTCATTTATCCAGTCCAACCCTAGGCTGGGCTGCCGACTTCGTTCTTGTTTCAGCATGCACTTGTCCACTTTCCCACTCTTTTGGAAAGGGTACATTGGAAGTATAGCTCAATGAGTTCGAAGAACTCCGAAATCCAAATCCTACCGACACTAGAAATATGCTAAGGACTGATTCGTGGTTTGGCATTACATTTTAGACGAAAAAGATTCTGCATTGCAATAATTTTTATTGAAAATAGAAATGAAGAAAAAGGCTAGATTTCTTTGTAGGGGGAACTGACCTCCATAAAAAGAAAAGGCATTAATTCATCACGTGTAATTCATGGTAGGTCCCAATCCGAGAGCGCTCTCCAACCATAAAATAACTAAGGCCAAGATTTCAACACTTTTGTCTTTTTGTATTACTAATAGTTTTAATATATGAAAAATTGATGATCAAATTACATTTTAGTTACATTTACATGGACATCCCAATCATTACAGTACAATCGGCTGTAATACAAGCAAAATATACAATCTTCTTGAAAAAACGACACGTGGCTTCTCTGCCCCCGTGATATGATTACTGTGACGTGAGGGCACGAGAAGTTTCCCCAAAAAAGAACACCATAAATTTTTCACCAAACCCCCCTTTTTGTGCCATGTAAGCTTGGAGGCGAAAATTGCTATTTTCCTTTTTTCCTTGAAACCTTTGCTTTGGTCCAAATCCTCCTTTCCTCCCATGTACTTCAATGCCAATCAACTAATCGTGTCGCCGACACTTAATAATAATAATAAAAAAAAAAAAAAAAAAGGAAAGAAGCTTCCCTTGAGCTTTATATTTCAGAAACAAAAAGAACGTAAAAGGGGCAAATACACAGATTTTCATGACTTTGTCTGTCTACTCTGTGATTTATGATTAGTTTTTGGATTTAATAAATTAAAAGCTAAATGTTAAAAATGAAGTTTAATGCAAAGTTATAAAGCTCCAAATTAATCGGATCTGATTTATGGGTCGACTTAGTTGGACCACCGCTGTGTCGGTGCTGACCGTTGCAAGGCAAAGCCTGGTCTCAAAATGTACAAAAAGGAAGAAAATTTCCCGTAATGTATACATCCTGGTGTAGACAACCTCACGTGTACTTGGTTGACTACAACCGGATTCAATTATTTTTGCTGTAAATCACCCGATCCCACGGAGATTTTTCACAGTGAGAACAAGAGTAGTGCTTTTGTCTGACCATCGAAAGAATTTAGATGTATCTAAATTCGCTTTAATCAGAGATTATCAGTACGATTCAAATTCAAATTCATTATTTATAGAGAAAAACAAATTTAAAATTATCATGTTATGTTAATATTAGGGTAGTGGAACGAGATGAAATAGGAGAAGTGTGGAGCCACACAATATCTATACTTTATGCCAAGTGCAGCCAAAATATCGACATCCGGTTATAAATTACACACAAATGATTGAAAGGTCCTTGGAAAAAAGTATTCCCTTGTCGATCACATCAAAGGAAGAGTCCTTTGAATTATGAAATACATATATATTAAGAATTTATAATAATAAACAAATATGATCATGAAATTTGTAATTTAAATGAGGTTGTTGGGTTAATGATAAAAAGACATTAAACCTTACATATACATGTACTTGCCAGTTCCTAGTCAAAGATTCGAGATTAAGACTGGCATTCAGCAGCAAAAGAAAAATGGTGAGATACCCACTTCGATTTTCTTCATACAACCTGCTGCCTGTGGGACAAAACTAGAAATGGTTAAGCTAGCAAATGTCATAGTTAGACTGTAGACGGCCTTGTTTTATTATCTTAATTTATATATTTTTCATAATTTTATATCACATATTTATTAATTTTTTTTAGTCACTAATATTTTTCGATGCTTCATGTTAAAGACAGCATGTGAACCAATCCAAAGTCACGGAGGGCAACTTTTGAATATTAAATTAAAATTATATCATGACATTAAATTTTCGATTTGATTTGAGATATGATAATAGTTCTTTTTGATACATGAGATGTAACACTATTAAATCTGATTTTAATGCTTGATATTTTGAGCTTAAAAATTTGAAGTCATACATAGAGCTTGCTTCACGGTACGGAAACATTCGAGGTCCCAACTTATAAATTAATTTTTCGAACATTATTATTTTCATCATTTATTAATATGGGACTCACAGTTTGTAGGTGAATTTCATAAATACACGCAACAACTATGTGTATATTAAAATAGTATTGGTAAAAGAAAAGGGCCTGTAGCAAGTTTCTCAATTTGCAACTTTGAAATTATAGATACAATAAATAAAAATAAATTAATATTTGTTATATAACTACAATAATTATAAACATGGTACGTGCATGAGGGTAGTTTGGATTTAATTTATTAAGACTCATCCACTGCCATTAAATTAAAATTTATTGTTAGATTGGTGACATTCAATTAAAATAGGAAATAAGAAGTTTGGGTATTTTGTGAGGTAAAATGTCCATCTCTCAAAGTTTCAAACTGCCTTATTTTAAAGCAGCAACCAATAATACATGGCTTGAAAAGCTAGAAAAAAAGGTCATACTCATGACAATGTTCTTAACCCACTCATTACCTAAAAAGAAAACAAAATAAAAAGAAAATCTTTAGCAAATTTGAACGCGACGGTGATTTTGTATCTGCATGACAAAGGAAATAGCTGCATTTCGGCCCATTGTTTTCAGTTTGTTTTTTGTTTTTAATTATTTTTATAAATATGGTCTTAAAGAGAAATAGAAAAAGAAAAAAGGAAAAAGGAGAACGTTTTTTTAATTTGAGTAAAACGACATGAAAGCGGTACGAAGAGGGACTGGCGGGTTACTGTCTGGTGAATGGTAATGACAGATACCAACTTGAGCTGAAAATGACGTTGCAAATGTTGGCATGCGATGGATGGCTGATGGGCCCCATCTCAATCTAACCCGTTTGATGATGTCTCAACAGTTGGATCCTGTGGCTGATTGCCCGACTTTGCATCTTCCATCCAACTCCTCCTCAAATTTTAATATACATTTCACCAATTCATCATTTCCCCCTTTATCACTATTTTTCCAAAAAATAAAAAAAATCTTACCCATCTGATTTACTAATATTTTTAAAGTAAATATGAATAAACGATAAACTCGATCAGAAAATTCATTCATATCAAATTCAGTAATTTTAAATTTAAAATTTTATCCAAAACCTATCGATGAAGTTTTATAAAATATTATAACACATCTTATTTTGTTTTAAAATTTTATTATTTATTATATTAAGGAGGTTAATTTCAATTGAAGCATTTTAGACAATAATCTTTTATTTAAGAAAATTCAAAATCATTCGAGTTAGTTGGAACAAAATCTTGCATGACAAATGCCAACAAAATAAAAACAAAAACGAAAAGCAATATATATGAAAAAATAAAATACGAGTAGTAGTTTACTTCGATATATAAATCAAACGGTTGAGCTCATTTGATCATATCACAGACAAAAACAATCAATCAAAAGTCAACAAATCAACTTTATAACCTAACTCCAATCTTTGTACTATAAAAATAGTTTAATCCTTAAATGACGATTTTTTAAAAAAAAAGGATTAGTTTTTAATAAATTAAAATAAAAATAGCTAAACAGGCTTGAGGTTAACTAGTGAATTGTGAAATGAAGAGAGGGTAATAATGTAAAATTGAAGAAACTGTCGGCCTCTTAACTAGGGTTCAATAGACCCGAGACCCAGGTTAAGGCCCGCTTGTGCGGGACCCTTGTGAGTTTTGTCTGTCTGTCTCTCTCTCTCTCATAAATCGAGCGTCGGTGACTCGGTCCGAGTTAACCACGAGTTAAACTTGTAGTTTTAGAGATAGACATTTTTTTTGGTGGAAAAGGGATAGACAAATTTAAAATATATAGATTCTATTTTTCTCGTTATTATTTTTATTTTAATAGAGAGAGAAATCTGAAAAGGAGGGACCGAGAGGGAGGTTTGGTATATAAGACATGGAAGCCAATTCTAAAAGTGCGTCTTCAGTTTGAGAGAGAGAAAGGGGGAAAATGGCAGATTCTAGCGATTCCGTTTCCATCGATATGGAAACGATCTCTCTTGGCGGCAAGGTAACCAGCATTTCTCTCTTGTTTGGTTACAGGGAAAATGCGGGAATGGAAGAGAAAAATAAATGGAAGAATTTTTTTCCCGGTTAAAGCTAAATGCACCTATCTGGCCTTTTTCTTTAGCTTAGCCAGATTTTGCTTCCATTTCTTGTTTATTTCTCTATTTTTCAGCTGCAAAGCAGTTATTTAAATCATTCATTATTTTTTATCATTGACAATTTATTTACATTCTTGCTGCATTTATTTTTGAATGATCACGTAATTTGTCTTTGTAGACTATAATCCATTGATTAATGGCTTCTGAATTTATTCCCATCTGAGAAGCACATAGCTAAATGAAATGAAATTAAATTAAAAAAAAAACTAAATTTAATGATTTATGAAACTTATAAATGCTTTTTTCGGGTCTTATTTGCTTCATGTGTTGGAAAAAGAATTCCTAGACTAGTAAATTCGTTAGTTTTATGTCAATTTGTCATATTAGGAGTTTGGATGATGCAGAATATGCCTAGATGAGCAAAACAGTTAGGTTTCTTGAAAAAGTTCTGCTGCACATGCAAATTCTATCTAGTCAGAATATACTTAGCTTGGGCTATGCCTGAAACGTTTTTCCTTTTAAAGTAAATGACAACCAAGTCACTTGGGCTCTCTTTATGTAGCTAGATCATAAGTTGTAATTTTCCGCATTGGCTATTTGTTAAAATCAAGGCATTATTTTGTTTGATGGTAATTTCTTTTGATTCCTTTAGTTGCTTTCCAGAAAGTTTTGTTAAACCAATAACAATGCATTGTAAAATCTGTCTGCAGGAGTACCTTGTGAAAACTCGCCATGGTACGGTTTCTGTTGCTGTGTTTGGAGACCAAGATAAGCCAGCTCTCATCACCTATCCGGATTTAGCACTAAACCGTAAGTAATGCAGAAAACTGTATTGTACTCCACATTTTCCTTATGCTTCCCTCATGACAAAACATGTGCTGCAATGTCTAAGAAAACTGGTCTTTATTTGCTAACAATTTAGGCTAAAAAGGGTCCAGGATTTTCATTTTGGAATAATGACTTCTCTTTATGACATATATATTGTTTCAAACTTGAGATCTTCATTTGTGATTTCATCATAGTGCATATGAGACTTTGTGTCTGTAAGGCAATTAATTTTAGCTAAAATTTTACATGATAGTGTAAGATGTCTGGAGTTTGTGAAATTATTTTTAAGATTTCCACAATGACCAAGACCATTTTATCCAATGATACTTCTGGTTTCTAACCTAAGCTTTTATTTGTGTGAGATTGTGCAGATGTCTCCTGTTTTCAAGGCTTGTTCTTTTGTCCAGAAGCTAGTTCCATACTTCTCCACAATTTCTGCATATATCATATAAGTCCTCCTGGGCATGAGGTCAGTTCTGTGCATGTTTTACTCTTGTATTTGCTGTTTTAATAATCTTTTTTTCTTGGTTGAATCATATAATTCACATCTTTCTTATCCGGGACTTTCTTCAAGAAATATTGCAGTTGGGAGCTGCCCCAATCGGTTCTGATGACCTTATGCCTTCTGTTGATGACTTGGCAGATCAGATTGTTGAGGTTCTCAATTTTTTTGGGTAATTATATAATTTCATTGTTATTTTATTTATTTTCTCTTTCTATGTGTCAGCTGATTAGGATTTACTTCACTGTAATCTCTTCTGCTTTGACATTCTTTGACACATTGTATTTTGTCATGATGGCTGATAATTGTTGTAGTTGTTGTCTGAAAATGATGTAAATTGATTCACCTACTACCCTTGTCTAATTTCTTAAGCTGTTGTTTTCTTTAATATTTTATCACCAGTAATTCTTTATATGGAAAAGAATATATGCAAGCAAGCTGATATTCCTTATCCTTAAAACTTTTTCCTTCTCTTTTCTGAATTAACCGCAGGCTTGGTGCTGTAATGTGTATGGGTGTTACAGCTGGAGCATACATTCTTACCCTATTTGCTGTAAGTCAGCTTCCTTGGCATAGTGTGAAGAAATTTTCTTTTCCCTTTTATGTTTCCAATGAAATTTCTAAGTGCTCCTTTGTATTCTTGGAAATAATTTTTTGTGTTTTTGTCTTAATAGATGAAATACAGGCAACGTGTCCTTGGGTTAATACTTGTTTCACCCCTCTGCAGAGCGCCCTCATGGACAGAATGGTTGTTAAATAAGGTTCCTTTTCTGGGCCTTTCTATTTTTCTTAGGGTTAAATAGATTATGTGCTCAGATGGGTTTTCATATCATTTCAGGTGATGTCAAATTTACTTTATTTCTATGGCATGTGTGGAGTGGTGAAGGAGTTATTGCTCAAGCGCTACTTCAGTAAGGTATTTTTCTGCTTCAAAAGTTTATGCCATTTATATCTTTGTGTCTAGAATTGGACTAGTTGGGTGATAAGGTTCTGAATGACAATGGCAGGAAGTTCGTGGTAGTGCTCAAGTACCCGAATCAGATATAGTTCAGGCGTGCATAAGAGTTAGTTCCTCAGCTCCTTGTATTTGCCTTCTATTTACTAGTCCAGTGACTTACAATGAAATATTTCTCATGGCACTTTCTGACTTAAATCCTGTGTTTTCGCCTTCCAGTTGCTAGATGAAAGGCAGAGTATAAATGTTTGGCAATTCCTTGAAGCAATGAACGGGTAATGCCTGTCTCCATGATAGATAGGTAGACTAGGTTTCTTTTTGAAGATGATGTTAAAATAGGCCTCACGTGGCTGGTTTCCTTATCATCTTTACTGGGGGAAATAAAAAAGAAAAATGTTCAATGCGTGCATGCAATTACAGCTTTGATCCGGCATTAAAGTCTTATTTAGTATTTACTGTCTTTCAGGAGACCTGACCTTAGCGATGGATTAAGAAAATTGCATTGCCGTTCACTAATATTTGTTGGGGAGAACTCTCCGTTCCATTCTGAGGCTCTTCACATGACATCAAAATTAGATAGAAGATATAGTGCCTTAGTGGAGGTATGAAAACAGTCTATTGCCTAACCTGATATAATGTCTTTCATTTAGCTTTCAACATCATATAACAGTGAGCTAACTACCTGGAAATTGGGGAACCTACAGGTTCAGGCATGTGGGTCAATGGTAACAGAGGAGCAGCCTCATGCCATGTTGATACCAATAGAGTACTTTCTTATGGGATACGGCTTATACAGGCCAACCCTAAGCGTCAGCCCAAGGAGCCCTTTGAGTCCATCTTGCATCTCGCCGGAGCTTCTATCACCAGAAAGCATGGGCTTGAAGTTAAAACCGATTAAAACCCGTATCTCCGTTGAGGTTTGAGAGAAGATGAAAGAGAAAGGGGGCAAGATCACCTTTTTGTAATCTATATATGTGAGGTGTTTGTAACATCTTTTGACGGGTTGGTGACGATCAGAGAGGATTACCAGAGGGTTGTAGATAGAGAAAAAAAGTACAGACAGAAAAGGAGATATTGTCATTCTTTTATTTGTAACCATAAATCTTAGCTGAGGTGAAGACGTGAAGTCATCTGTAAATGGTCGGAATAATTATTTACTAGAGAAGAGCCAATAATGATAATAACAGTGGGTGGAAGGTGCATTTACACTTTGCCTTTTTCTTTTATGTTATGAAATATAATTACAAAAGAAACGTATTAGTAAAGTAACAAGAGTTTATTTAAATGTGTATTTTTAAAAATGACGTAAGAGGTTTATTTATTGATTAATAATTTATTTTTTTATTTTGTTTTTACATAAATATTTATTTAGATTTTACTGGTTTTATATTATTTATGGACTACATATTTAAAAATTTTATGTTTTGCAAGGGAGTTTATTTTCTTATTGATTGTGTCTTTTTTATCATTTTGTATATTTAATTATTTTTAGAATTTTATTTTTGAAATCAATTAATTTTCTATGCTTTTAACGGTCTTGTCTTACAAGAACATCAATTCTAATGCAAGCATTTGCAATTGGTATATGAGATTTATTTATTCTCTTTAAGTTAGTAAATACGTTTTATTACTGATTTGTTATATTTTGTAAATGAATTACTTTTGAACTTTAAGTTTATATTGATTTGTATGAATATTGTTGCATTAAAATGTGGTGTGTTCACATTGCATGCAATTATGTTAATTATTTGTGAATAATTAACAAATATTTGATTAATTAATATTGGATATTGTTATGATATTACTTGATTGAATAATTGAAAAATGTTTATAAGATAATTGAGATAGGATATAAATTTAAATTTAATTTATTTAAATTTAAATAAAGATCATTTATGTAATAATCTATTACATTTAAATTTAATTTGTTTAAATTTAAAAGAGATATCTTATCTTTATATTCTTAGCACCTTTATAAATAGTAATTGGTTTTTACATATAATCAAGAGTGGCTATGAGTTGTTATGTAAGTCAGAAAATCAAAATACTCTCTCATTCTCTTTATTCTTAAGTTAACATAAAAAAGACCTGAAGGTTTTGGGAACGTAGGGTAATTTCTCATGGAGGACTCTAGTAGTTGCTCCATAACAACAAGAAGAGATCATTATATACACGAAAGAGAATTCGTAAAGCAAGCTTTTTTAGTTAAGAAGGGAGTGGAAAATTCATTTCTTCAATTAGGAAATGAATGGAAAATTCATCTGAAAAGATAGGCCCACCTTTCAACAGTAGTATCAAAGCAAGTTTTGGCTTGTTTTCACCTTTTTAATTCGTACTGTAAATATATATATGTGCGCGTGTGTTGCGTATTTTGAAAGCATGTTTTGGTTGATGGCTCAAATGTATATATCATGAGAAAAAAAATTGGCCCACCTCTCAACAATGGTATCAGAGCAGATTTTAACTTGTTTTCATCGTTTTAACTTGGTTTTAATTTGTACATTAAATATGTGTGTGTGTGTGTGTGTGTGTGTGTGTGTTGCATATTTTGTGAGCATGTTTTGGTTGATGGCCCAAACGTATATATCATGAGAAAAAAATAAGATAGCAAATTTGTTTTACTGAAATCAATAAGCTTTAATCTAGTGCAAATAAGTGTATTGAACTAGAGTTGTGGTGCTTTATGAATGGCAGCAAAACAAGATAAAACGTATATATAATGAGAAAACAACTTGGATAGCAAATTTGTTTTGTTGAAACTAATAGGTTTTAATTCAGTGCAAACAAGTGCATTTAACTAGAGTCATGTGGCGCCTTATGAATGGTAAGAAAATAGGATAATAAGTAGCAAGATTTGAACCTACACTGATAAAATCATTATGACTTTTAAATGAACCCTTCAACCATTATACCAAGGAAGCATTTTTAAGATAAAAGTGCAACAGAAAAAGGTCCAGACAAAGCCATGAAAGGCCTGATGTGGCAGCCACATGGCACCAATGGATATATTTTTCACAATTACGTTTTTACCCCACAAGTTATGTTTTTTACTGAATGACCTTAAAATTTTTTGGTAATTATCATTTGATACAAAAAATTTATTTATTTTTCCAAAATATTATTTATGTTCTTGGCATGTTTATATTTTATTAAATTCACATGTATTATAAATATAGTTAATTAATTTGTTAATTAACCACCTTTGATGCTTATATGTTGTATATTAGAAATTGGTTTTCTAAAATATATATATGATTTGAGCAAATTTAGCAAATGCCTATTAAATTAATTATTTTACATATGTTGTAAAATACTATATCTCTTATGTGCCATTAAAGAATATTTTGCATGATTGCAATATTTTACTTATTTGATAGTTAAAATCTATAAAATGCATAATGTGATTATTTTACTTATTTATTATGTAAAACTGTATGCTAAAATTGATATTTTATAATTGTTAGTATAAGCCCTACAAGCCAATAAGTAATTGTATGAGGATTGCACTTTAATCTATTTATGTATGACATTTGTTATTTATAATAGTTAGTTTTTTATCCATGAATTTGTAATTTAATTACTATTTATACTTAAGTAGATAAAGCCCATGAAACTATATAGAGAAAATTATGAGGAATAACATTTCTTGATAAGGGCATTTAAAAAATAACTATACAAATAAATTTAATTGTTTTTAGTCATATTTAGTCATGACTTGATAAAAATACTCTTGAAACTATTTCAAATAAATTAAACAATTAATCACAATTTTTCGCTTTCAATTTCTCTCTCTCATCATCCCACTCTCTCTAATTTTATTGATTTCTCTCTTCGACATTCGTCTACTATGCTCCCAATTTCTCTCTCCCGTATTTTCAGATCTCTCTTTCCTGTGCTTTCAAGGCACTAAGTGATAGTTTTGATGTACTTAGGTGGATGGCTATTGGGGGAATTTGATTTTAGGTATTTTGGATAAAAATAAAATGGTAGAAATAATCACAAATGTTTGAAATAGCTTTTAATTGGATCAATTCAGGATCTAGACACCAATAAACTCAAAATTTTGAAATTTATAAATATAGGTTTTCAAAGGATTTTTTTTTTTATTTTTAGTCGAAATAAGTGATTTAGATAAGAAAATTTGTGTTTTGATTTATGAAAACATATTAGAAATACTTTAATCGGTGCCAAATTGTCAAAAATAAAAAATAAAAAAAATGAAGAGAGTTGAGAAGATTTGAAAATTTGGTTCGTAAGTACAACAAAATTTTAGATATTAAAGTGTAACAAAATGTTTTTGAATATGACGTGTAATAATAATATTTTTTCAATATGATGTGTAACAACAATATTTTTTTTTAATATGACGTGTAACAACCTAACCATGACGTGTCATATGTTTTTGTATATGACGTGTGACAACCTAACCATGAAGTGTCACATGTTTTTGTATATGGCGTGTAACAATCTAACTATGACGTGTCACATGTTTTTGTACATGGCATGTAATAACCTAACCATGGCGTGTAACATATTTTTGTACATGACGTGTAACAACCTAACCATATTGTGTCACATGTTTTTGTACATGACGTGTAACAATCTAACTATGGCATGTCACATGTTTTTGTACATGGCATGAAACAACCTAACTATGGCGTGTAACATGTTTTTGTACATGACGTGTAACATCATGACGTATAATTTCATTAAGTGTAATTTTATCCAACTTAGCTAAAAATAGTTAAAATTATAAAGAAAGTTATTTTTAAAAACATATTATCTATAAGGATATTTTTAAAAATGCCCTAACTATATATGCTTTGCAAAGAAATTGTATTGAAATACAATTATGAGATCCTTATACATCAAAACATTGTTTCTAAAAGTTCCTAATCATTCTATTATTGAGACAGGACATCAATAATACTCAAAGATCGACACATACTATGTTCTTTACTTGTGAAGTAAGCAATTGATTTCATAGGTTAAAGTATAGAGATACTTAGAACTAGCATGTGGGTGCTTGCTTTGAGAAAACAGATTCACTAAACATGACCGAACATGATAAATGCATTTGGTATCTCACTTTAGTATTTATACAAATATTTCTCATGTGTTATTTGTGTAAATACTCATTAGACTTGAGACACTAGGTTATCTTATATATGGAGTGTTCTATATTTGATCATATCACTACAAGTTCTACCGAGGATGCCAAAACAGGATATGGTTAGTTGTAGTATGAAACATATAAAGACAAATGAGTAGTTAAGAAAGAAATCATCACCCCAAGTGATTTAGGAAACATATCTTAACAATTTTTTCTAGATAGTATTTATTTAATTATCAAATTAAGTACCTATCAAAGTAACATCTAGGAATTTATGGTCATTTATTTAATAACACAATGTATAACAAAGCCAAGGGTACCTCTAATTAAATGGACATTACATTTCAATCAACTTGTTATTATTGGGGTATTCAACCATTTTGTCCATGATAATATTTCATTTCATACGATTTCTTTCGTCCGACTCAAATCTTAAGTTATCCAACCATTTACTTTCACCAACTGGCAAACCTTAATTTAGTTTATTGGTAATTTCTGGAAATCTCCTACGAAAGCAAATAAATTTTTTTTTTCAGGTTCACTGTCAATTTTTGTCAACCTTCCTTCGGTGAAGGTGACAGATAATTTTTTTTTGGATAAAATACCCTAACTTCTTTAAGTTTTGATTGAAATTACACTAAAATCCATTAATTTTCGAAATGGACACTTTGGCTCAAAAAAATATTTTTTGCTGGACACGTAGGTCCAGCAGTTAATCAACTGCTAGTATTTTCATCAATTTGCTGACATGAAAAGGGTAAAAAGATAATTTTATCATTGATTAATTTTTATAATTATAATTATATAATTTTATTATTTATTATTTATTATTAATTAAAAAAAAGCTCCCCATTGGGGATCACCGATCTGGTGCATTCGTCCCTTGGGAGGGCCTACCAGTGCTCCCCTTTCTTGGGATTGGTGCTTCTTATTTTTTTATTTTTTTTAAAAATATAATAATATTTTTTTAAATTAATAAAAAATAAAAGAGTATTTTAGTTTTTTTATTATTTTTGTTAATAATGTTTGTAGTTTTGAGATAGAGTGTCTATTTCGAAAACTAATAAATTTTTGTATAATTTCAATTAAAATTAAAAAAAATAAGAGTATTTTACTTTTTTTTTAATTGCTATTTAGAATGAGACAGAAGTAGGTCGTGCACACAATTATGCAAATAATTCTGTGGCTTTACTATTGATGATTCAATGAACCGCACTCTACTATTTCAACTAAACATGGTGTGGTCTATCAGGCCATTGTAGTGGTGCACTGCTGCTGACTTGCAGGATCATATAGCTGTTTAGTTTACTTATCTCTTGAATATGGATTCATGTCACTTTCCAGGAAAATGGACAAAAAAAACCGAAAACCCCATTAGAGCACTAGCTGTCACTAAAATAGTCCTCCTTGTCATTGCCAACTTTCCAGGAAATTTATTTGATTTTCATCACATGAAAAAAGAAAAAAAAAAAGATGTGTAGGATTATCCAATGAACGTGAATCCAAATATTAAACACAATTGAAAATAAGAGTAAAAAGTCGTTGTTTGCATTTCCATTGGCTAGTGTGGAACTGGTTGAGTTCAAAAGGCTGCATGGGCAGGGACCGAGCTTGTCTTGAATTTACAATGAACGGGAACCATCTGATCGACCCCAACAGCGTAGTTCTCTTCAATTGAGATTTTGTTGACTAAATGGGACAGGACATCGCCAAGCTCCTCCCCGTCATTCCATTCGTGAATGTTTGCTCTGATGAGTTTGGGGTTGCTGCAAATCAGCTCCCACACTGGAAAATTCTTCCTCGGCATCAGGAAATCATCCTCTCCGAGTTTCAAACCCGGGCAAAAATCAGCAGTTCCATCGCCCAGATAGATAAACCTTTTCTTTCCGGTGGCAGAAACAGAGGCTTGAACTCTTTCCATGATCAGACCCTATTACACAATGAGAACGAACCATTCTAAACTAAATTTTTTGAAGATATCTTCTAAAAATTATTGCATACCATGTATAGATGTTAATCATAAGTTTTTGTAATTGAAGATTTCTACTGATAGGAAATAGAGGTTTTAATATTATTTACCTTGCACATGTTGGGAGGGCAGATATTGCAGCCGTGGGAAGACGATTCGAAATCATGGTAAGGAGAGATTCTAAGCCTGCCTTCTCCATCAACATAACTAGGGTTCGTGTTGATTTCCGAGAAACGATCCAACAGTCCATGATTCTTCAAGATTGTCTCGATGAAGAAGACGTTGGCATCACTTATTATCCTCAGATCACACCTGAAACAATGTCATATTACTTGTTAGGTTCAGCGTTGTGCACCATTCATCATACTATTACAACACAGGAAATAGTAGTTCAGGAGGCTTACCCCGAAGCATGGGCCGCTTTAATAACAGAGACAATTCTGGGATGTAATGGAACCCGTCTTAAACAGGCGGCGATATCCGCAGTTGAGTTTCCCCTAGACTGGACCTCCATTATCATTCTATCCTGGAAAAACAGTCGAGAAAAAGCATCCAACATGAATCTCTGATAGTTATCATGATGAAAATCCTATTACATAATCCATAATGCATGTCAAAACAACTGAAATTAGAAGGAAGATTAATGTTGGTACTACAAAACCAGATTATATGACACTGACCATGAGAGTGTTCAAGGGGAAAGTAGGCCGGAGTTGAGTGAACAGCTCAGAAACACCAAACCCTTCCACAACCCAATCATCACTGTCGCATTCGATGATTGTCTTGTCAAAGTCAAAAACCAACACCACCCCTGCCATTGCTGATCTGATTGTGCTAACACTACCACGATCTTCACCAGCACTTTGCTATTTGCCCAAAAGGGGTACAACTATGCAAGCACTTTAGCCAAAGGCAGGAATATATATACTTGTAGGATAATTGATGGACAAGTGATCGATCTGTTACATGGACTTAGACTCCAATTTTCTTTAGGAAAAGGGAGCACGATGACTGTGACAGTTGCACTTCCCCAGATCACATATATATATAAAAAAAATTAAAACCCAATTCGTTTACGAATTAGATTTTGGGGTGAGTATAAGAGATAATAATGATGTTCTTTGATCTATATACGCTCTAGCTTTTTTTTTTTCCTCTTAATTTTTTTTACAGGTGAGCAATCTCAAAATAGAGAATTCGAATTTTGTGCCTTAAAAGGAAAACAACTCTTAAATACGAAAATTAATTGACAAGTAGACATAATTTATTTTTGTACTATTTCCATCAGACAGATGAATTATGTAATATTCAAGGAATTCCTTTGTTCGCTGGGTCGGTTAGCAACGAAGCATTAAAATTCAAATGTCTTTCTATTTAGCCCTGTTTGCAATCCCAAGAATCCTTTTTTAAGATTGCTTCGAAGAACTAAATGACAATGGCATATGCAAACCAGAAATAATCAAAGACGAAATTAAATCGAGCAGGACACTGCTACAGCCAAAACCCACCCTCAATTTATCTATTTTTGTTGCAAAAGGAAGAGAAGTGATGTGATACGTTGCAGAAGAAGTAGTTCCATTGCCCACTAAGTAGTTTACTGATATCACGTGTCATAATCTGGTTGAAGTTAACTATTTCACCCCCGCATGAATTATGTGGATTTCTACAAAATTTCCACTCAAGTTGGAACTAAAATAGTACAAAAGAAAAAGAGCGAAAAAGAGCAAAATGGCTTAAGAGCACAGGAAATCTTTCTTGTTTTATGAACCTTACAAGCAGGAAATTTAAATGAAGGCCAGGAATCTGGAATTGTGTTGTTTTCAATCAAGTGGACATGACAAGTTGACAAACAGCCCACAAAAGGTTTCCGTTCCTTGACGCGGTGCTTTTGCACTGCAGGATCGGAAGTGGTATACACATCCTCAGGTTCAATCGTGGAGGATCAATAATTCTTGAGCAGCAACTTTTAGCCGCCAATCTATCATGTTCATGTGCTATACTACTAATATTTGTTGTTTTTGTTTAGTTTCAGGGACATCATTAAGTACTATATTGGTGACCCAGGAATCCCCATGCATATGAACAAAAGTGTGCCACCAGGGTCTTCATACCAAGTAATTCCATATAATTTAATATGAATTCATAATATTTTCAACAAAGGGATTACTGTTGAATAGAATATATACTAATTACTGATAGAATTATATCCTTAAGGCTAAGGTTCCAACTATATGGAGCATTATGTACAGTTGTAACCTTGAGGTGGATGTGTTGTTTCTTTCCTATTGAAACCTGCTCGAATTCTTTGTCCCCTTGATTCTTTCTTCAGCTTCAATTAATGTTAAATCTTTGATTGTTGATGCTTATCTGGCTTCTGTGGTTGCTGTTGGTTCCCTCCTCATTTTGCCGAGCCTTTCTCCTGTTCATCTCTGAGTACATTTCCTCTATCATTGGTTTCCATAGTCGAACACGAGCATTTATGAACCAGTTGGAGACCTGCTCATTGGTTGATCCAATTTTACGCAGTGAAACAATGAGATCATATTAAAAACTCAAAATTACCAAAATACATGACATGTCAACACCTTTGAACTCTCATAGTAAAAGAGGATTAAAATGCTTCACCAACACGTTTACGTTCAAAGATGAAACAAAAGCTCTAAGTACCTGGCTCCTTGTCAAGCCACTTTTAATTGCAAGTAAATGTTTCTCTGCATCCTTAGGGTACCTGCAAAATAGGAAATCTGTCAAAATGTGCAAAACAGTCCCCATTGTTGTGCATAAACGTGAAACAAGCAAACTATTTCTTGTCCTAGTTTGACTTCGAGAAAATGCTCGTAGCAATTCTGCAGAAAGAAGCTCACGGGTGAAGAAAGTTCTGAAACATCCACGCACGTAAAACTGAGACAGACTTTTCAGGCAACCCTCTCTGTGGTCTCCATAATTGATCTTTTTTCTTTAGCTGCTGCAGTGCCCATTGCTCCTGGATGAATGAATTCTGAAAAGATTTTTCCCTGCCTCCTGTATATCCACTGTCAAAATTTGCTCCCATAGCTAGGATTTGGTTGCTGATCCTCTCTCTTAGGTTCTTGTATAAGAAAGAGATTGTCTGTAGAGCAAAACGAGCATGCACCTGAGGGTCCAACTCAGTTGCAGCATGGAATGCAGATATAACTGTATGGATCTCATCCAAGCATTGACTGTATCTGTCATCAACCTGGTCTCAATGAAGGAGTGCAAACCCATTTAAGTACCAGAAATATGCTATGTCAAATGCAACACAGAATAGAGAAAAGAAAGAAAATGGAGAAAAAAAGAAAATGGCGATTTGCTACTGCTTACATATGCCCGCTTGCTTAACAAAGCCTACTGGCTTAAATAGAGCCGGTAAGGGCGACCCAAGGTTATTCCACAGTTTAGTCTAAAAAATTTTGAAGTTATGAATTTCAATCTATATTTTAGCCTACATCACATTAGCATCCCTCTATAATTATCTATTCAATTGCCAAGGAAGTTAAGCAGCTCATATCTCAAAGTCCAAGGTAGCAATTGATGCAAATCGAATATGATAATTCTACCAACATACCACTTGCAGTAGAGTCAGAAGTTGAGTTTTCTTTGCCTCAACAGTTCGTTTTCGTACTTCTGGCTCTAATCGAACCTCAGAATTACCATCAATATCAGGATGCTCATTTGGATCCATCAGTGCCATCCCTCTCCCTGCTAGAAAGCTTGAGGAGAATGGAATGGTTGCTCCAGCTCCAACACTCATCTGGTCTAGATTTTCCAGTGAATAGCTTGCAATTTGAGCAAGTATTTCCTGAACTGCATGAAGATATCTTGATCCTGATATCAGGTGTGATTCTTGAACTGGTCCATAAGAACCAAAACTCAGAGAAAGCTCCTTAGCATTACAAGAAGGTTGTTCTGAGCCTAACCTTGTTGTATTCAAGCAGAAGTGATTTGCACCAGAACAGTTTATCTCAGAGGACTGATCAGGTATATTGTTACCGCTAATGACAGCAGGCAGAGATGTGGCGAGACTTAAAGAGAGCTCATTACTATGTTTAGAGGAACCACAAGGATAATCTATGCTCATATTTGCCCCATTTGATGAAATCCACCCGTTTGGATCCGGACATCCTATTGATGTATATGGTTGACATGCTGTTCTCAATGGGGGTTTCCCAACAAGCTCCAGAGGAGAAGGAAACTTCTCAAAATCCCACTTATTGTTCAAATTACCAAGTGCTTCGTTAAATACACAGTTCACAGAGGTTACCAGAGAAGAATTTATGCCATCAGAACAGCTAGTTGAAGAATAAGTCCTGACATCCAAAGGGTAGATGGAAGGTGCTATGATTGCTAACTCGTTTAAGTTTTCTTGAGGAACACACTTTGCAGGTGGAATAGAAGAGATGGCTGTTCTGCCCATGAATTGCTCCTGAAACTCCATATTATCCTCTGAAGGTGAACTGCCAAGTGAAACATCACTCACAACAGTCCTTCCAAGAGATGTGACCAATGCATTTGAGTCGAAGAACCTGGCACGATTAGTTATGTGTAGATCAGCACAGAGATCACTGATAATTTCTCCTTGCGCTGATGGAAGCACTGGAAATTCAGCTAGTGTCTGATTTTGGTTGATGATGCTAAATGAGTGGGATTCAACAATTGAATTTGGGGCTGTCCGCGATGGAATCCCATCAACAACCACAGGATTTCGGTTTCCCATGGCTCGTGAAACGCTGAACATATCATTCTCCATCATATAGTGGGCACAAAAATCACATGGGATCGGGCATAAGCAGCTGCTTCTTCATTTGGGGTTCTTAAGCTTCAATTGTCTGTTAAGCCAATTTAATTTCACTATATAACAAACTTCCTTGATTCAACTTTTTTTCGTGCACTTTTACAACAAAAACCACTGCACAAATTTTCTTGCTGCAACCATATATTTTATGTCGTCCCCATAATCATTCTATCTTGCTCAGATGATCCACCAGGAACCTGCAGAATTGGTAATGAAATGAAATCACCATACCAAAATAATTCAAAAGAACAATACTTCACAGTTCACATACTTGCAAAGGAGAAAGAAACTTGTAACCACCTATCCCGAGACCAGAGTTTTAAAATAGCACTTGTATCAGATCCCATTTCTTCTTAAGAAGAGTACAGAATTATGGTACAGAGAGTTCTCAGATACACTATGTGAATGATTTAACCTTTCAAGATTATTGAGGACACTTCCTGCCCCACTCTTACACAAGGATAAGATTATTGATAAAGAAATCTTTCACCACAAATTCAAAGTGCAAAGGATGTCAGACAGAGTAAATGGGACTCGCAAGGCCACAAAAATAAAGCATCAGGACATAGAGTTCCCCAAGAAAACCGTAATTAACAGCCTTGAATAACTCAAATCCATGCAAAAAGTTATAAAAAAAAAATCCCCTCCTATGGCAATGAATTGCTAGAGAATGGGAGGAATCCTTCTTTTTGTCAAATAAGGGGTAATCAGAACCATAGCCTCATTAATTAGGAGAAGATGTGTCTGATTAAACATACATACTAGAGTACTAATGAAAAAACGACGTTGACAAAAAAATCTCTATCAGGGAAGATAGAAGAACTTCAATAGTAGTAGTACTTAACAGCTAAAAGGGGTATGGATATGCACACCAAAGCAAAAGCTTGGCAAAGCACAACAGGCTACAGCGCACGGACAGGAAAGTCTAAAGTTGAACCAAAGGAAGAACATGAGGAAATATACAAAGCCTAAATCTTCATATTTAAACAGTTCATGTAGAAAGCTAAATCTTGAAGATGTTTTAGAGGCTTCAAAATATATTTTCTTTTGTACTCGTGTGTTTGCGTGCGTGTCTGAAACCACGTTGATCAGCAAAAGGTAGGCTGAAAAAAAGATGACCAACCTGCAATGATTCGAAGAGTAGCTTTCAACCTTGCATTTATCTATCAATAGAAAAACCAGCTGAGGAAACTATTTTCTTCACCAAAACCTTATAAAAGCAAAGTATCGGAGTCAAGAATTTTCGTGCAGGTTCAATGGCATTCCAGGGGATCAGAGATGAGAAATCGTTCACCCTACTCAAAATATAAAGTGGTCTGTTACTGTATTTTGATTGAGAAATACATGTAGGCTTTTCTCAGAGAACTCCAAAAGAAGCCATTGCAATGCAAAGTTCACATAAAATCATTGGTTTTCTGTTTCTCCATAAAAAGAGAATTGTCAAAAAAGCCAGGAAACAGTAGTAAAAACCTTTGTTTCGTCTTTAACAAAAAGAATAAGGTGAAAAAGCCAACAGGACTCATGCATTATCCCCACCTCTTTCAGAGGGTCATAAAAGAAATGAAGAAAAAAAAAAGAGCCAACACAAAAAAGTGGGGTTAATTTGTTTGCATGAACAGAAAAGTGGAGTTTTCTCCAAGAACTCAAACCCCAAGAAACTGAGATTCACAGTTTCAGACCCCAACAAGATTCATAATCTCTCCCTCTCTGTCCACAAAGATTTAAAGCTCTTAAACACAAATGGGTTTTGAAAATAAAAGACACCAACAACAGAGAGAACCCACTAAAAAGGAGAGAGAGTGTCCCAACAGGCCCAGAAAAAGGAGGAAAAAGAAAAGCAGTTCTGCAGAGAAATGGAGTTGAATGAAATGGCCCCATTCATTAAGATAGAGAGAGAGAGAGAGAGAGAGCAGCCACGCAAGAGTAAAAACAAGAAGATAGAGAGAGAAGGAAGGGAAACACATCACTCTTTGATGCAGTGCCACTCATTTCTGTTGCAGGCTCTAGAGGGGCCCTCCCTGTTACTTCTCTCTCTCTCTCTCTGATCTGCTTTGTCCTTCTCACCACATCTCATTTTCTGCTTCTCTGCAATCATCACAATCAAAATATCTGGATTCTCTCTGTTCAAACTCCTGTTCACGGCAGGTCCTCTCAGCACCATTTTTCAGAAGAAAGTCTTTTGCTTTTATAGCTTATTTTAGACAAGGATAGCCTAATGTAATGTGTTTGATGAGAAAGATGAGTGAATGGGGTATCAAAAGTCTTATACTTTCTCCGCACCAGAATCTAACAACTAAAGTTTTAAGGCAAACAAATGCATTTGTGAAGAAAAAGAGAGAAGGTAGTAAGAAAACACACTGTTTTTTGCAGTGTACTTTGAATATGATGATGCAAGCTATGCCAAAAGGTGACGAGAATATCTGCTGGGCAAGATCTTTGACGAATTTATTGAAGCAATTACACGCTCTATCTAACTCCTTTTCCTTTTGGCTTGGTTCCCTCGGCCCAACTCCAAAACCAGTTTAAATTTACACAACTGCTACTTGACTGAAATAGTCTTTGCAGCCTACATAATGTGAAACGCTAGACTACTTTATTATTATTATCATTGTCTCTGGCGACAGACCAAATATTTTGTAATGATGAAATAGTGATAATATCAGCTCATTTTCTCTCCCTCTTGGGTTTTTATCAGTAACTAATGTTTTAAGATGTCTCGGCAAAGACAAGTAGATTTTTCTCGGGGGATCCTGATGTGATAATACAGTCTTTTCCTCTAAGAACTGTGTGCTCTGTGGTGCCATGTGCAGTTTTAAGACTGGTTAAAAGAATCCAACAACGGATATAAATGATGGTAGGAACCTGTTTTTTCATGTATTCATTCAGTAGAATAGTCTAAAAAATTATTACTTACAAAACTAAAAACAGAATCTGTAGTTGTTTCAATAACTGGATTTCTCACACCTGACAATGAAGATTGTTGCCTGCGTTACATACTTGTGTAGTTCGGGCCAAAGGGATTAGTATATATTTGATGAGGCTAATCTTTGATTAATGGATCCTGAGTGAGAGGGAACTGGGGTAAAAAAAAGAGCAATATCCTTGACCGGACAATTAATCTTTGGAGAGGAAGTACCCTCTCCGGAACTGGTACACGATCCCAAAGATTTGTCTCGGACAAAAGTATATATGAAAGGAGTTTTGCCCTGTGGTGTTTGACATGTAGCCAATGAGGAAAGGGTGGAGCCCTCCCTAAGTTAGGACTTAAAGACAAGGCAATTATTACGTTTTGAAGGCATGAAGTTGAGATGGAGGCAGCAGCAGCAGCAGCTCAGACCCGGTACAAGGCTTGAACCGAGCTCCTGTTTGCTTCGTTCGGACTTGTATTTCCTATTTTCGCATGCAGAAATAGAATTATGCAATCAGACAAAGAAAGAGACACTAATGCTTTTCTAACACTAAAAATTCAATTGCTACTCCCAAATGGGTTCATTTCATTGCCTCGGATCTTGGCAGCTGCACGTTCATAAGAGAAACAAGCAACAACAACGATAATGGGCTTAAGGCCTTGAGTTGTGCCTTACGCAGATTACAGAAAAAATGCAAGTTCTAGACTGTGCTAAGCCCAACATCAGCTGTACTCTTTTTTTTCAGTACCTTTGACCATGTATTAGAATTTTCCATGAAAACAAGGGCCCACGCAATTATGAATGGCAGGTGCATTGATTCGAGCCTCTAGCTAGCTAGGCCTAGGGTGAAAGCTCAACTAGGGGAACGTCTAATCAGTTTAGGAAGCCCAGATTGTGACTGCGACATGTACCTCACTGTTTTCTTACCCCCCGGTTGGTGTCCAATTGGGTTTACACCTTGTTAGTATCATATTTTCTAAACTCGGGGCTTGGAAATTTTTCTTTCAACAGTAATGAAAAGGAGGTGGGAATCGGGAAGGGCCACAAACATGAAATATGATGGAGAGAAAAAGAGACAACATATGCTTATCCCCCACTCCTTTTCTTAACTTCCCTAATCAAATCTGCTAGCATCACGGAAAAGAACACACATTTGGTTTTGATTTAGCTAGAGAATGAATAAGTGGCTAAGATGGTTTGAGGTACAAATTAAAGAGAAGTGCTGAATTAATTGGGGTGTGTGGTTTCTTTCCTGGTCACATGTCCCTTGAAGTTGCTCACAACTTTGCAGGAGAAAGGTGAATCTGTCATCTCTGCTCCTACCGTTGAAATAAAGGGGTTGACATTGAAGCCACACGAGAAAGCGTTTGTACCGAATGGTTCACCTACTTATCCGCTCTTTCAACCCCATGCACCCATCCCTTCAAACTATTTTGTCTCTCGGCATATGATCCAAGAAATATGGTATATACAGACAATTACAGCTCCATGTTCTCTCATTTTTCCCACTCATTATTACCAATTGAGAGTTGAACTTTCATAATCCCATGAAAAAGCTCCAAGGTCAACCCTTTCTGTTATGAAACCATTAAACGTATGTGGGGAAATGAAAATGTCACACTATGTGCTACAAAAGTTCAAGTGAAAAAATTGAAGTACTCTCTCTATCATAATCAGACATTATTCATAAATATTGCTGAAAGGAAAGTAATTCATTTTTAGGAGGGAATAATTTCAATTTCTTGCCAAGGATAATCTGTGAATTGATAATTACAAGCATAAAGGACCCTTGTCAATGGATGTTAACTTATACACTATATATATATATATACGTATATGTTGAAAAGAGAGAACTTAAAAAAATGAGATATTTAGTTAATTTTAAGAAAGTCTATGTATCATTAAATACAGTAAATGACTTTTTTTTTTTATCACTTACATAATTGGTTTTTTTTACGTATCATTCAAATATGAACGGAATTTGTTTCGTGTATATCCATCATTAATTTGTATTTCCGTCCAAATTGTAAATACGTTAACAATGAATTAAATTGAAATAAATTCAAAAGATCATGGACGAATAATTTGGGTTTTTCAAATTGTGGGTGAAAATAAAATTTGATAACAAAGTCAAAAAAAATTAATGGTGCAATTGACTTTGAAGGAACAAAACCCTAAATAGTACTTAATGCCTACATGCAGAGGGACAATTGGCATGAGAACAAGTACTGAAACATGTTTGTTTCTTATTTGATGGGTCAATCTTCAATAAGAACAAAGATGAATGGTTTTTTAATCATTTATTTGAGAGAAAACAATAAACATTTGAGATTAAAATAATATCCCCATAACAATATAAGTAAATTGAATTCATCATCAAACAAAAACTTACGATATACAATCCAATCGTACGTCCAATCCCAAACTGTCAAACCCCATTAATAAATAAAAAAAAAAGGAAAAAAAATCCAACTTCCAAAATCCAGGCTAAGCACAGTTCCAAAGACAATCTTACCCATATCCACCAACTTCATTAATCTTGTTCATCTTATCAATCATGTCCCTGAAGGGAAGCCATTGCCACAACCCCAAGTTTCTGCAGATTCAACTTCACAACTGTGTCCACAAACATTTTTGTATCTTCCCCAGTGTTCCCATCTGGTATATCCACAATATAGGACTCCAAAACAATGGTGTAAACTTTGCCTCCCTTGTGAAACTCATTGACAGAAGTGACTGATTTGTAGTTTCTCAGCCTATGCTCACCTCCGACAACCCTAAAGCTTAGTATATGCTTTTCGTCATCCAAAATCTCTAGCCTCTCGGTACTAGTCGAAGCTGGAATACCCGAAACAACGGTGACTTCTCTAATGCTTCCGACGCTGCCATCACCGCTCATGTTACAACTCTTGATGAAGTGCTTGTATTTTTGGGGGTTTTCGAAGCTCCGGATGAAAGGCCACACGGCTTGAGCTGGGGCGTCGATTCGCTGCGTTACCAGCGTTGTGCATGTGTTTGGTGTTGGCTCGAATTTATGGTATGTGTCAATGAGAGGCTTCAGCTCCGCGTATTCTTCTCTGGTTAGGCCCTGAGGGAGGGTTTGGCTTGAGTCCATGGCTGTAGCTCTCCTAGCTTAGCACCCAGTTTTAGCACGGGTCACGGTTGCAACTGGTCGGCTGGTGGCTGCTTCTGGTTGCAGCTAGATGAGCATGCAAGAAAACAGAAAGGGATGAAGCTAGCGAAGAAAAGTTGAGCCTTCTGAGCTCACGAAGGGAAGACCAAAATGAGAAGGTTAAGGATGGGTTGAATGGGTTTAATAGTATTTATTTTTCTTGTGTTTTTATTTATTTATTTATTTTTTAATTTTGTTGTTGTTAGACAGATATGCCCTTTGGCAATGCTCTTTTTAACCAACTTGTAAATGAAGAGATTTCATGGCTTGGCTGGACCATAAAAATAGCTATACGAGGAAAGGCTTTTGTCTTTAGCTTACTTGGCCATGTCAATTGTGTTTGGGATTCTCTTTAGGGAAAATGGCAAGCGGATTATTCAATTGTAGATAATATAATTCAACAATCTAGGCTCAGGAGCTGGGGCGATTAGTTTATAATTAAAGGATTGTCAATCCTTAGCGAAAGCATTCTCTTTATCTCAATCTTATCATAATAATGACCGGTTGGTAAATACAAGATCTAAACTCTTAAGGTGGAAATCCTCTATTTGGAGCTTTGCGCATTTGGAAATGAATTAGTCTGTTCATCTCATGCATCCTGGCAATTTTTGTCTTACATTTTAAGAATTTTAAACAAGCTTATAAGGTAAGATTAATTATATAATCTCTGAAATCATTGAATTGTAATAAATTTACTTTATTAATTAATCATTTATCATATAAGCTTGAGTGGGATGATCCATTGAGACTTGAAAGCTTTGTACTAGTGTAGAAATACCTGTTAACAATTCCCCTTTAAGTATCAAAACATGGTGGCAAACGACAAGTAAAAGGGCAGACGAGCAAACAAAACCAAAGACAAAAGTTAGGGAGAAACAAAGAGAAGCTCATAGCCCTAAAACACAAAGCACAAGGTGGGATTGTTCTTGAAACATCTCTAGTGATTTGTCATTGTTAATGATAAAACAGTGGTACTGAAATTATTATAGAATGGTTGGCTGTAGTTAATGATAAAATCTAGGGGATGGGAGGGGAGTGGGGATGGCAACATTGGCATGGGACGTGGATAATCAATAGAAAAATAGTTAAAAAAACACAAGCAAAGATAGGGGGAATAAAGACAAGGAGACCAAATGGAGGGAGTTGTCCCTATCGTATAAAAGGCAAGCTGGAGATTCGTGGATCATGTGAGAACTCTAACAAACTCCCGCGTGATCTATAACTCCACTTTGCAGGATTTCCCTACCCTTAGCCCTTCACTTTTCCCATCTCTCTCTCTCATTTTTTTTCCTTTTTTCTAATTAATAATTAATTCCTCTTCTTTTAAATGGTAAATTTGGGGTTTCCCATTTTTTCAAGTTTCAGAAAAACAGATAGAGGACAGCTCTTGGGTGCATGGCGGTATTCGGAAATGTAGCATATGACTTCAAGACCAATACTAGTAGTATACTATATATTATGTGTGTTTCTGAATCAGAATACAACAGATTCACTGTTTAGGAAGAAGTCTCATCTTCATTATGATAAATTTGTAGGGGCCATTCTGGGAATCAGCGGGAAGCAAGGCAACACTTCCAACGAAAGTCTCCTCCAGCCCCCCCCTCTTCTTTTTTCGTTTTAGGTTAGCCTGTTTGTTCGTAAAGGAGGTAACAAAATGAAGGGGAGGGAGGTAAACAAAGGACACCTAGAGGGGGAGAGGGGCTAGGAAAGAGTGCAGGGAAACAGTGAAAGCACTCAGTCACCTACAATGTCATTGACATAAAATTATCCATTTTCTTAAGTTCAACAAACAGAGTTTTTAACCAAAAAATTTTCAATTTTTAAGATAAAAAAAGGCTTACCCATATGCCTTGTACTAAAATTCAATTGTGATGGAAACTTTTGATCATCACGCGAGAGACTTAACACCATATTAATTAAGTAAAACACTCAATTTGAAACTTAAATTATTGAGTTATGGTCATTATCTTGGTTTTAATCAGTTGGTGTTAAGGAGGCTTAGGTTGTTAATAAAATATTTAAGCATGTGACCTTTTTTCCCTAGCACCAGGGAATTCTAGGAAAAGAATACTGTGCAGTACTATACAAGAAATGCCATACGACTACAGGTTTTTTTTTGTCTTTATAGGATTGTAAAATGAAGCAAAAGTATCATGAACGGAATTCAAGATACAATATTGTAGATTTGGAAAAGCTATGTGACCCAGTTGGTGTCCCGATGTAGGCAAAGAGCTGTGGTAGAAACAACCAAAGAGGAAGAAACAGAAATGCAAATGCAATGGTCGTTTCAGTCTGACATAGCCCAAAAGAGAGAAAAAGGCTTCTCGGACTTACTTCATTTGTCCTGTCTAACTCTTAACCCTTTGTTACAACCATCAAAGGACGGCTCGCATGGTCACTTTGGCAATGACTCAGTCGCCTTGGAGTTAATGTGCTACTACTTTAACCTTCACTCCTTCCAGTCAGAGTTTGGGCAACTTTTTTCACCATACTCTTAACATGTGTAACCCTGCAGCACTCTTCAGAATCTCAGTGATTTCAAATTCGGCTGGCAAAGGGTACAATACAAGGCAGGCAGTGAAGTAATCACTCACCTCACCTACATAAGAAATCAATGATGAAAAATATGCACATTTTTTGATGAAATCTATAGAAGAAAGAGATAATTAAAGATTTCAGAACAGGCTTCTCGTGTCTAGTAAAAGGTTTTTTTTTTTTTCTATTGGAGGGGGGGTTTGGCAAATGATAGGTTCAATAATGTCATTAATCTATACGTTATCGGATTCTTATAAATTCTAGGAAAGATGGGATTCAAGATTCTATCTTAGATCTTTCAAATTTGGTAGACCATGCTTTAAAGATTGAAGTGTTTGAATGAGAATTTTCAGCCAAAACCATGCATTATCATATACTATATATATAGCAACTTCGTATGAGATAGAGTGCGACTTTAGCTAGTCCAAAGGTAACTATACCCATTTGACTAGATTGGGTCTAGAAGCACATCAATGGATCGATCATGTTGAGCCACGACTTACCTATTGAGAAGATCAAACCATTAAAAGAAAAAAAAAATTATCACATTCTCTGGACATTGAGCAAAGGTGAAAGAAAAGGCGGCAGAAAATGACCCACTTCCAAGTTCCAACCTTGTGAAAGGAAGGCGTGGCCCAAAGGCCCAGCCCTATAGAATTTTGGAGCACCCGACACTCGCTCAGCCCAGAGATTCATGATCGAAGGAAATTTAAGAGGTTCGTGATTTTGAAAGCAAGCTATCATCGTTAAGTCTATGTTACAGTACTAGAACACCTAATTTACGAAAGAAAGAAAGAAAGCAAAGGTGAGAGATATTGGGCAGTGAATGTGCATAAATTTTCACAGATAATACCCAACAATTCCAGATAAATTCTCACGTGACACTAATTGGTCCGAATAGTAGGCCATGGGAACACGCTTCACTCTGATCTAATGGCTTTGGAGCTGCCAGTGAAAGTTCCAAATCAGGTGCTTCGCTTTTGGAAGTGGCCATTGTTAAAGAACTGGACTGGATGTGGAATGATTCCTTAATCCGTAAAGGCGGTACGTCATTACTGAAGGCAAATTCAAGATCCCCAGAATTTCCTTGTACAGGATTTGTGGCGGCGTTAAGATTGATAGGAACAACACTTGTTTTCTTCAACAAAAACTCAGGGAAATTGAAGGGGTCTGGAGGCCTGGAATGAAACTTCTGGTTTGCAAACTTTTCACTCCCCACCTGCCAAGATAAGATTAAATGAAAGAGATTATACGATGAGAAGCTGAGAGTTGAAGTACGATTAACATTTTCGAGCTTGAATGAAAATCTTACATCGAAGAGGCTGGTACGGCGCCTTCTTTTGTTAAGGCTATTCTTTCTAAGGAAATACTTCTGTGCATGGCTGGCTACTTGTGTTGGAGTTCTTGTAGTCACAAAGTTCCTGGAGATCCCTCTCCAGTCACCTTTCCCAAGCTTTTCCAGCCCTACCAGAAAGATCCGATGCTCTTCTTCTGTCCATGGCACACCTATTATAATCATTCGGTAGATTGGACCCAAACTATTAGACAGACTCCATATAAAAACTTAGATCATTAATTAGTAGTAATATAATTATAAGCATCATAATTTGAAAGAAGAGAATACAAAAGCACAAGTATTCCATTTGGTGGAAATAAAATTCACACAAGATTTCCATGTACTGAGTGCAACATTAAATCGGATACTACTGCTATTAGTATTATTCTACATAGAAAAATAGCTTTTCTGATTGAAGGACAAGGATCTGAGCAGAGAGAGAAGACAGGCAGAATCATTATGTGCCAGGTGACAAAAGTTACAGGAACTTGGTCCAAATTATTAGCTCACCTTTTTTCTTCTCTTGGGTACGAGCAACGAGGCCACCATCATCAGAGAGATAACCAGTGGAAAGCTTGTCAGGATTTTCGTCCATGGTAACATGCGAAGATGTGGAAGAAGAAGGTGATGACAGACAATCCATGCTGATGCACTTCTTGATCATGGGAAAAGAACCAGATGAAGAAGACAAGTCAAGTTGCACCCCAAACAGCTTCACTCCACTAGGAAGAATCCCTCTATTGCTGCTGCAAGTCCTCGAATTGTGGCCTTTGTTCCCGCAATGTGAGCATTTCCTTCCCATTATTCTCACTAAAACAAGTCCTCCAGCTTCAAGAGCCAACCAACTCTAACATACAAAAAGCAAAGATGCTGAAGCCAGAGAGAGAGAGAGAGAGAGAGAGAGAGAGAGAGAGAAAGAGATGGAGACAGATCAGAAATCACCAATGACTTTCATGGTCCATGCCATATATAATTAAGAATCGTATGATAGATTTTTTCCCCTTAGGTTTCTGTAATATCGCGGAAGCAGGTCATCAGGTGCCCTCCTTTGTCTTCCTCCAATTGGATGGAAAACGAAAGATCATCCAATAAATGGTGGGGACCTCGTACAATTTTGTTCTTGTTTCATGCGTACAACGATTGATGTCACGCAAACTTGTCTGAATACAAATTAATAATGGTATGTCTTCAAATTTTTGTCTATAACAGTACAGATATTATTGACTAGTGTGCAAATTAAATCTCAAAAACATTGGTTTTGGATAAAAACATTTTTTGATATTATAAACACATTACTCACCTAATTGTAATCGAACAATATCTCACAATTTTTTTTTTTTAATTTTGTAAAAGATCTAACTTATTCGAAGGGCATATAGTACGATAATTTTTTTTAAAGTACATATATAGACAATGGGATATTAGAACTGAGATAATGAACTTTTTATTGCTATACAGATTGCAATCATAAGAACAATTATTAATGGAGGGTACATTTAGAAAAGGGATGAATAGCCTGGAGGTATATATGAACCTTCCCTTAAGGTGTACGGTGTAGTATTTACTAGATTGAATTTTCGTGCATTCAAGGAAAATAAAGCCAAAAAATGTCTTGAAATGGCTCAATTCACTGCAACCTAAAGGGCACAGTTGTGTGATGGGAGTACTGACTTTGAGCCCCAGAAAAAGATAATAAAAAAAATAAATAAATAAAGGCGATGCACGTTTTGTTTATGGGAGATCAATAGCCATAAAGAAAAATGTGAGAGGACATTGGTATATTGAGTGAGTGCAAAAATCCACCAAATGTCTCGGAAGTGGGCAGCTAGAAAAGACTTAGATACAGGGAAGAAGAAAAAGAATAGCGTAGAAACCCAAGATGGGGAAGATTTGAGAGAGAAAACAAAGGAGAGAGATTTTGATCAACCAACACCAATTTTTAGTTGAAAAAATATGCCAAAGTTGGACCATTGCTTGCAATATTAGAATTGTACCAAAAAGAAAATATTGCTAACGAAGGTTGGGTGAATTATATTTTCGCTTTGTTCGCCTACTTTTTTTTTTTTTTTTTTGTTTTGTATATGAAGATGAACGAGGGACCCGGCTGGTCTTCGTCATGGGGAAAGGCCACCTTATGAGAAAGCTGATTGGTTTTATTTTAGATAGAAAGTGAAAGTCCTAAACAAGTTTAGTTGGAACATCATATTTTGTCATATGTGGACGAGGATGTTACCAACTTAGACAACCTCGAAACTGCACAACTTATCTTATCCTCATTATTTACGAAAACATTGATATTAAAAAACTGATCAAATTGTCAAAATTAGATATTTAAAGTCAAGATATGTATGATATAAACTTACATAAATTTATGTGAATTAAATATGTATCATTCTTATGTTAAAAAAATTAAAGTTTTAATCTTTTTTTTAAATAAATAAAAAGAATATGAACAAGAGCCAATAATACTCTCTACATGATTGTGATCCTACCATCTCCAATAGTAGGAATGCACTGTGAAAGGCACAAATTCCATGGAAAGAACCAATCCAATAGGAAATTAATGGGTTGCGTATGGAGTCGACTCTTATATTAAATTATAATAATGATTAGGTAAACCACAACTTGTTCTCAAGTTTCACACTTAAGTTAGATCTGATTGGTCAATTTATCACATTGATTAAAATTTAATCAAGTATCCATGACATGAACCTCACTCCATGTTTTCCTTACGTCTGCTTTTGTGAAAAGTGACGTCATGCAAATTTCTAAAGACCTTGGACTTCCGAAAACCTCCATCTACATCCTGCTGTGATCTGGATTCACACCATAAACTCCGAAACCAATAATCTTGAAACTGATATTAACGGCCAAGATTTTTGACTGCTTGCATCAACAAACGCAAAAGCTAAGAAAGGCCAACTGATTGTTTGCATAAAGGAAAAAGAAAAGTATAATTGTATCCACCCCAATTATCTGTTAGTGCGGTTAACAAGCTTTGTATTAGTAATTTATTTAGATTCTCTCTTTCTCAGGAAAGTAGATAGAAAAAGAAAACAATTCATTCCTTTATTACTCTTTTGTCAATATCTTAAATTATTGTTGATAATTTATTCGTCAATATGTATCGTCCATACATATATCGATTCGTATCGTTTTTTTTTTAATATCGTAACGTATCGTATTTAATAAATATATTATATATCAATAAAAAGACATAAATCAATATAAATTCAAATTGATGTACTTGAACATTTAACTCATTAGTTACTGTATGATCTTCTTATTTAAAAAGTAAGATTTGAATCCCCTTCTCTCAATTATCAAAAAAATAATAATAAATTCAAATTGATAATATTAAATTAATATCTAAATCTATTTAAGTTAATTGAGATCATATAATTAGAGTTTATAGATTCTTTTTGGACCTAGATTGTAAATGGTAAAACATCATTGTTGATGGTAGGTAATTGGGTAAGGACTGAATTAGGAAAGCTTTACAAATTTCTATTTCTGTTTTTAAATTTCATGATTCATATTAGGTCTAAGAATAATTATGTCTATTAACTTTTTAATCAAACTATAATTTATAGACCAAAAGCTGACCGATTCTTACCATCTTTAGAAAGAATAAAAATCTGTAAACACTTACATGATGATCGACAAAACTAATGTAAGCAAATTTATTCCCAATCTGATCATGAGAAGACTCATAATTTGTTCAGGAAAAAAAACCACATGTCATATCCGATGATCCGAAACAATGTAATAATCAGTTGCTTTAGCACAACTAACACGAGATGCGTGCATGTATGTCTCTGTTCTAATTTTACGATGGCATCCTCGTGTTATCATGTCATATAATAATTACAAGCATTTGTTTGCTATTTTATTTTATTTCACTGACAAGCAATAGTAAAATGAAAACTTCATGCTTTTCACATCACAAGCCCCTTATTTATCTAGAACTCCGTGTCCATTCCCATGACTATGAGCATGTCTTCTCTTTCTTTTCTATTTATTAATTTTATCTTCAAACCTACCTTTTGCAATAGAAAAGCCATCGTTGTTTTTGTCTTTCTATCCACTTTCTCACTTATTTCACACTTTCTTTACATTATATAGCCTTTAGCGAGGCAAAATATAGTGTTGTTAAATAATAAAAAGGTAAGATTGGCAAAACATGACATCGAACCCAATCAAACTAATGATGTTTTTCCATTAGTGCTAAGTTTGATACAACTTTTTACAAAGTCTACAGTACTACGCAAGCAAGCCACTAGTTTTTATGTTAAATAGTGTCTTTTGTAAAAAAAAAAAATCCATGACAACAAAAAGAAACAAACAGTCGAACACTAGACCTAATAATTGTTAGTACTACTATTTTTCTTTAGCACCATTATGGTTTTAGGTTTGAATTATTTTTTCTCTTCAACCTCATCACATGTTAAAACAAATGACGATGATGATAAGAAACCTTTTTCTTGCAATGACAAAATGTCCTTCGTGTTACAACCAAAATAACATTGGACTTTTCATTGGGGAATAAATAATCAGTTGATACAGAGCTAGAGTTCCAGATGGCTTTGTGCTCAATGTGAGAAACTTACATCCAACTATATTGTATGATACATTTAAAATCCCAAAACGTAGATTCAAAAAATAAAAATAAAAATAGTATGAGAAATATCAATTACAATAAATGTCTAATTAAACACCCGCAACTATGATTACATTAAAAACAAACAATTCAAATGGCTGTGAAGAATTATTACAAGGCATATTGCTTCATCTGTTAGTTCTTTTCAGTGGTTAGGTTACCTCATCCCCGTTGCTTTTTGAGGAGGCTCAAATCAATTTGTCGATCTATGTAGTAGGCCAAAAATAATCAGAAACAATTCTGGACGAGCTCTGTTCAAGAGATCATTCAGTAGTTTTCATCTGCGCTGTGGCAAAAGCTGACAAGGTTGAAAAATGCCTGTCAGGTAATAGAGATTTTTCTTCCCTGTTAGTTTACATGGTATAATTACGAATCATGAGATTCTTGGGCCATCAAAATAATGCGATGCTTTCCACTGTCAGAACGGAGGCTATCTGCTTTAATTCCAACCTGGAAAAGGTATTTATTTGAGTTACCTGTAGAAATTAGACATGAGCCCTCCAACACTTGAAACTAGTAATTACCTCAATGGAACTTTCTCTCTCCGGGGAGAACCATCGTAAGAGCACCCCAAGATGTAGTATGGCAGGTATTAGCTTGAACAGCAGAGGAGTTGTCACCTGTAGATATTATTAAGTAGACTCAGAAAGCTAAAAAGCCTATTACTACAAAAATAACCTACGACTGCATTTGCATACATTTATCGTTTTTCTCTTTCGTAACATCTTCCTATTTTTTTGCAAATTAAATTTCTTATCACCTCGCTTGACACAATTGAAGGAATACCATACAAATAATGCCACGCAACAATCGTACCAGGCTAAGTGCTGTTGTCCCAAGAAGTAGCAGGTACAGTTTCCCCTGTTATGGTCAAGATTTCAGTTACAAAGTAGATTATAATGCCCACAAACTATGTTTAATATCACAAACTTCCCTCAGAAAGGGATGTTTTATTTTTACCCATCTTGCCTAAGCAACAGTAAGATGAACTTGAATAGTAGCACTGACCTCGACGAGATGGAGATTAGAAGCACGGCTGAGAAGAACAAATGCAAATTCTCCTATCTGTGCCAGAGACATTCCAACCTGCACATGTAAAGCAACTCAAGTTACTCTAACTAGTGAAAACTTCAGATATATATACAATTGAGTACACATCAAATAAAATCTTACAAGCAATGAAGTCTTGTTGTTGTAGCCAAAACCCTTGACAACCAAGGCAATTATTATTGTTTTTATGGTGATAACCAATATAACAGATGCAAGTAAGATATCAACGTGGTTCCAGAGAAAATGAACATGGATCAGCATCCCAATACTGGCAAGGAAGAGAGCAGCGAAAAAATTGCGAATGGGTTCAATCTGCACAGCAAGATTAACTTCAATTGTGGGAATACTAGAAGGATAGACTGATAATACCATCCATTCTAAATGTCAGAAGCCCCAAAATAATTCAAAGGGAAAAAGAAGATAACTGTTTTGCACATTTTGAGTTAGTTCATAGTCCTGCTAATTATAAACCGATGTCATAGAAAACTAAGTCTGTTGCTTTAGTCCACAAAAATTACAGAGAACATGATCACATGTACAAGCACAAATCTCTCTTTCCCCTTCCCACGACTAATGTGAACGTTTGTCGAGAGGTGGGATGGAAGAAATCTAGGATTCTAGGATAAAGACCAAAACAGAAAAGTTGGAGAAAAACCACTTCTGTAAATGGTTGCTCATTCCTGACACCCACAAAATTTTAGATGACAGAAAAGATTACGACTTTGTTTATCTCATAAATATTGCAATGCGCCAGGCACACAAAACGTATACACTATCATGATAGAATGGAGTGTGTAAAGTAAAATGTAAACTTAACTTGTTCAAGTGTATGTTGGGCATGATCGGTTGTTGATATCATCACTCCAGCAGCAAATGAACCCAATTCTAAGCTGAGCCCCAGCTTGTCACTACACTGAAATTTACACAATCAATTAAATAAAAGTTCCAAAGCACAATTTGCAGATGTCTGACTGGCTTAAATTACTTTAACAAACAATTGAGATCAGCAACCGCATGATTTCTTTCCCCCTTTCCGTATCTTAAAGTAAAGACTTAAAAAGTAGTTGTGCATGTAATGTACCAGCAGAATTCCAATTCTCTATGGCATAATGCCTGAATCTAAAACATTATTCATAAGGCTTTTTCTTAAAGCAATTATCAAATCAAATACGTTCTAAAGCATACAAAGTGCAACATTGGTATGAGCGTAAAATTGAGTACTTCTACACTTTGAATCTCATCCAGATGCCAAAAAACTATGTCTCTGGTTAACATTACACACGCACGCGCACGGCGCACACACACACACACACACACACACACACACACACACATATATATATATATATATTTCTGCCAGGACAGTTGAGCATCAGTATTTAAACATCAGAAGGTTAGGCTTCATCACAAGCTCTGCGTGTCAGAGGTTCACATGTCAACAAATAGTATGGACAATGGTATAGTGAAAATTCTCAAAAGATAAAAGTAGCAGCATTATTATGAATCAAGGAGGTTTTTCAGTGGATATACAAAATAACAAGATGCTTGACAAAGTGAGAGTTAAAAGAAGGCAAATCAAGAAGAACCAAGAAACAAACCCAGGCAACAAGTAAGCAGAATGCCACGGATGCCAGTTGATAAAGTTCATTGGTCTGCACAGATAAGAGGTATAACACAAGTCATATCAAGACATGAATCTCACTCACGCATATGCATGTTTTCACAATCATACAGTGCAAAAAAATTCAGTATGTGATTATGTCCACAGAGGAAAATACATACCTGTGATGAAAGGCTTATCATCAGTTTAAGCAACCAAGGAAGGCAGGTACGGGACAATATTGACAAAACAGCCAAAAATGCAAGCAACGTGACCAACCTGGTTAATAGAATATTTAGTGTTAAAAAGTAACTCAATACTCCGCACCTAAAAATGCCAAAAAAGACCAGGAATGGAGAAAAAGATAAAGAGGAAAAACAAGAACTTATAGTCTTCATCGTAATCCAAGCCCCATTTCCACTTTTTATACCATCACAAACATAAGGCATCAAAACTTGATGAATCAAGACGATAATATCTTTGAATTCTGATCAAAATTATGGGTGCTTAAAGGATACATATTTGAACTGAACGATGATCTATCTTTCTAGTTTTAGGTGAAACTGTTCATGAATCTAACAAAGAGTGTGAGGAACCAAGCACTCAATGAAAAGCTAAGCCTAATCATTAATCACATATTTCCCCTTTTTATGGCATCTAAAAGACATGATAAGACCCATTGACATTTATCAACTAACACAGAGAACGAAAGAAAGATGAAACATGGAATGTGACACTTCTGCTATTTTTCCTCTTACAGTTTAGTCATCGATATTACTCCTTGAAAAACACCAGAAGTTCCACCAAGAACTGGAAGCAACGCAAATAGCAATCCCACAGCACAATCCTGCCAAGATAAAAACTTCTGAGGACACCAGAGTAATTGAAAAAGAAACAGGAATTCAAGAATAAGACAATGGGTGGGTTGAAGGAATCAATACCTGCAGAATAAGTGTGCCAATGGTGACTTGGCCATGAAGCATATTGGTAGAATTCTTCTCCATCAAAAATTTAAGCACCTGAAATTGTAAAATAAAAAGACAACATTAAAACCTCAAATACTAAAAAACAATAAAGGTCGATATAAAGGATGTGATGACTCGTGTGACGTGTATGCATATGTGTGCTTATCAGTAAGTGCAAGTATGAATGTGTAGGCGTGGTAGGCGTCTCTGCAAGATTAGCACTAAATTTTACCACAGCGGTTGAAGACATTGAAAGGAATACACCAACAAATACACCCTCTGAAAGTCTACCACCACATAACTGCAAACAGCACCCAATTAGAACTGCAGGATTCATAATTAGAAATGAGGTATAACATGTCTATAATAACAAGAGAGACAAGAAATATAACATGTTAGCACCAAAGCATGTAACCATATTCAGCAAAAGAAAATCATACCGACAAAAGCCAACTAAAAATTAGATTTGACGTCAAGAAGCAGGAAACATTTAGCTTTTGAACACCATAGCAGCAAAAGCCTCTTTATGATCCGATATGATGTGAAATGATGCTACATTACAACAGATATTTTTTTTTCCCTTTTAATTAATTTACATCCAGCGTGTGTAACCTCAGTAACCTCAAATTCACGTAAGGCGGTGAAATCACTTAATAAGGATTAATGAACCAACACCTACATAGACTATAGAAAAAATTATAAGACATACTGAAGCTGAAATTCCACAGAGGCACATAAATAGAATTATCTGGAGTAGCCCTCCTAGGACAGCAACTGCTCGTACAACTCGAAGCTTAAAATAAGATGGATGAAGTTAAGAGGCATGATATGAACAATGGTTTTAAGACCAGTATCAAAATAGAAAAAAATAGGTTCAGACACATAAGCCAACCTTTGCAATGGAGAACTCTAGGCCCAATGCAAAAAGAAGAAAAATCACACCAAATTGAGCTACTGTTTCAACCTGTAAAAACCAATTCACATGAAAAAGAAAAATAAAAGCTATTAAATTTATGACAGTAAGATACAGGAATACACCAATAAACATGGGATTCAAATGGCATAGCCTGCCATGCACTATGATCATAACTCTAGCAAATATATTGTAGGGAAATATCAGATTTCCAAGCCATCCACAAGAAAGACT
Organism: Theobroma cacao; assembly: GCF_053813885.1. NCBI lineage: Eukaryota > Viridiplantae > Streptophyta > Magnoliopsida > Malvales > Malvaceae > Theobroma > Theobroma cacao. The sequence goes on from NC_142647.1 coordinate 2,707,341, forward strand.
AGACAATTTAATTTCAGTTGCTAACAATTGTACAACAGAGGGTAATCACATAATATTAATTACTGGCACTTAAAACCATCGCCTCTAGGTTCTACAACAATAACTTTTCATAATAAGGGCTCCCTGTGCCAAAAGAGTAAACTATAATATTATGATCAAGAAACCATCATTCAGAACAGTTACATGTGATTCAATAAATAAGCCATCAATGTTGAGAGTAAAATTGCAATGAAGTAAACAACATACTTGCACCATTTCACTGACAAAGCTAAAACCCCCAGGTCCAATGAGTGATCCTGCCAACAAATATCCAGTAATCACCTGTGAAATATGTCACAGTCAACCAATATATATGAAATTAGTACACCAAGACTCTCAGGTAGATCTTAACATTGAAGTCCAAAATTAGCTAAGCTTATCAATATAATCAGACCGGTTGTCCAGCACAAGCAAATGCAATGCCACCGCAAGTTGCAGACACGATGACAACTACCAAATCTGATATCAGTCTACATGGCATAAGCAAAAAAGCTCAGCTTATTAGTTGAATGTAAAAAGAAACTTCAATGAAACTGAAGATAATAAAAAGTTACCTTAAGTCAAGCTGTAAGACTGGAAATTTTGATTTAAAATTAGATATAATGAAGACATTGTCCTGCAAAAAACAACCCTCTCAGACTTGAAGTACGACTATATACTGCAACATGAAATTTAAAGTGAACCAATCTAACCTTTCGATCGATCAACATAGGTGTATCTTCTGCTCTGTTATCATTCTCTAGATTGAAAACATCATGAAGTTGAAATGATCTAAAAGGAGGTTGCAAAAGGGGTGAGAGACCTGCACGTTTCTAATTATTTACAAAGAAAATATGGTCTGGAAATAATTCGATTCTTTTATCATCATAAAAGAAACTTACATTCTTCTATTGAACAACAAAAGTAATTAGAACTCAAAAGCTACAATTTGACATCTACTAATTAATAAAGAGAAGCACATACTTTTCCTCTTTTGTATCATTTTTCTTCGTCTTAACCCTGGCTACAGTTTCCAAAACAGCCTGATCAACAAACAAATGTAAAATAAATTAGGCTCAGCAAGTTATTCAAACTGAAAAGATAATCAAAAGAACTAGTACCACCAACCTGCTGTTCTGCTACACTGTTGTTGAAACTTCCAGCATCATCATTTACTGTCAGCAATAGTAAAAGAAAATGATGATAAAAGATCGGAATTAGTATATTCTTTGGATTTATACTCTTGTGGAGGATAAGGAAAAAATAACAGCCTAAGACTCCAAAATAAGAATTCAAGCCAAACATTTTTGGAAGCCTTTAAAAACTTGATTTTTTTTTCCTTCAACGTTGAATTATCCACAGCAACTATTCAAAAATCCAAAGAACACATCTGAGTATGCCTTAGTATGAAGTATCAGATCCCATGAAGTTTTGCAGTACGGCAAGGTTTAACAAATTTAAGCTAGAATAATTAACACTTAATTAAAAAGCTAAAACTAGCAAATCTAGTTTTAAAGAATTTAGACAAATGAACTCTCATTAAATCTTTAAGATCTTATAAAACATGCAATGAAACAGAGATCATAGCCCGATAATAGATCCTGCTAGAAACAGAAAAAATTAATTGCTATAATTATACAAAGAACTAGCATAAACAAGTATAATTAAGTTGAATATGTTATTTAGTAAGGTTTTGATTCCTGGATTTAAGGTCTAAACCCTAATCTAAGAAAAATCAGATAGAGAGAAAGGACAGTACCTTCGTTTTGTTCGTTCTCGGTGAACTCCTTCTCCAGAGCTCGATCGATGATGGCGGCAAAGGTGCCGTCCTTCGGTTTAGTTATAGAGGAGGCATTAGAGACGGTGGCGTTCGAGTCGTCGTCTAAGCGATCCGACTCAATGAGTTGTTGTTGCTGAGCGAGTGAAAACGAAGCCAAGCAAAAAAGAGTAAAGAAGAAGAAAGCAATAAGCTCATAGGAGGAGGAGGAGACTGATCTTCTCAACATTTGGAACGACGCCCCCGGCGACATGTTACGAGCCTCTGCTTTTTGCTGCTGATGCAACTAGAGAACGAGAGAGTAACTGTCTTCGGCGCAAGTTGGGGCCAGAGAGAGGAAATGATGAGAGAGGTTGAAAGGGACAGGCAATGAAAATTTTGGAAGGATAGATGCGCGACGGTAGATGTAAAAGAGAGAAAAAAAGGAGACTGAAAATAAACGGGAGAGAAGGCGAGAGTGCTGAATAGCAGTACGGCAGAAGAGTTCTTGGGAGTCAACTTGTCGTCATCATTAATTAAGATTTAACAAAGATTAGGATACACTTATTGTCTTCGCAATTTTCTTTTATTTTATTTTCGTTTCTTGGGAGGACCAAGATTTCAAACTGTTTTTCTTATTAAAGCTTAGACATGGATAATAATTTTTTAAATAATTTAATGAAATTTAATTTTAATAATTGTTCATTAATAAAAGCCTAAACTCATTACGAAGGGAGGTTAGCTATAGAGGCGTAGATCTCATGAAAGTAGGACGGCCTCCCATTAGGCAGGAGAACAAGAGAGCAAAATTATTTTTATTTTTTGTTTCTTTTTAATCAAAAAAATTTATAGATATAATATTTACAAAAATCTCTTAAATTATTTTTAAAAATTCATACAAACCTTTATTCTCTTATTCGTTCAATCAAATTATTCTACCTTTATTTTGAATTAAGTAAATTTTATATTTTTATTTTGAGATAAATAAATCTTAATATTAATGATTGAATTAATCAAAATATTATTTTTTATTTTATATAACGTGATATATTAATATATTATAATTAATAATTATATAATATATTGATATATCGTTATTAATAATAACATGTTAATTTAATATGATAATATAACTATTAACATTCTTCATTTTTCACGTTCACATCAAATCATGATAAATAATACTTTAATTAATAATAATTAATTAATTATTATTTATAAAAATTTATGTAATTTAAAATCAAAATATAAAAATTTGATCAAATATAATAAAAATATAAAAAATTTTAAATTTTTTTGAATAATTTAAAATTTTATTCAAGCAGTATACTAAATATATATTTATATTATTTTTATAGTTATTTTCAAGCTACTAAATAAATAAATTTGTCAGTAACAATCTTGGAAAAGCATTGTTTTTGTTGATTTGCCCACTAAAGAGAAACCTCCCAACAGAAAATTTGGATTTGCCAACGTACCTTGAACTAAGCTTTTGCCATTTATATTTGACCATTTAACAAGTTACTATTATCCCATTAAGTTAAATTTATTTTAATTTTGATGAAACTTTTAAGCAAAAAAATCCGAAATGAATGAAGCAGTTCCGATCTGACGGCATATCCAATGCAGCAATAAAACATCGGCCCGACCTACATTCTGGAGTAGAGATCTCGTCTCGCTTGTCTGTTGGAGTCTAGACACAGGTCGATAAACGGCCAGATCGCAGCAGGCAAATGGACCGACCGCCCACTAAAATGAGCTTATATTACATTTTCTTTGTAAATATTACAAGCTTTTACATATCAAATAAGTTTCTTCATTTATCACTTGTTCAGTTAATCCTAAGGGACAAGGAAGACAAGTAGGGGGCAAAGCTAATCCCATGCAAAATTATAAACATTACAACCTTCTATAATCTTAACCAATCTTTGGGTCATAGCCGTTAATATTAGACACAACCGCAAGGTTAACTACTTGCGCGAAGAACTACCAAGACATACTCAAGCTCCTATGTGCATTTTTGCTACATAAAACTCACACTTCTGTCTCCTAATTTTCTCACCCTTGTTGCTTGCTTACTCAGAAGGATGACGTCCAGTCACAAACTCGTTTCATTTTTGTGCAAGGAACCCAGCATTCATGCCTTGAAATTCTTCAGGGGAACTGGACTGTTATAGTAGTAAAGGGGACCTTATGTCATTTATCTTCTTCGTTGGCGACTTGTTATATCTATCAATCCTTTCCTTGATAGGTTTATTATGGAATCTGCTATGACTCTGGCACTCGATTTCATATAGCCACCTGAAACAGGAAAAAGCGAAATGGAAGTTTGTTAGGATGGATTCTCCAGGAAGCTCAAACAAATTCTACCATGTGTCCTCTATGCATCATCTCAGGTTGTGGATATCTCAGGACGTCAGCAATCTCAAACCTAGCTTCATTCCACATTCTTGTTGATAGACAATGGAAAATAAATAAACAATTCTTTCTACTTTTTTTGCAGTTTGTTCCCTTCTAAAACAAAGGGTAAGCAGGAGAACTACATCTTGGCAGCTGAAAAAAGGACCAACATCAATTACCAAGCGAAATTATTATTATTTCATACTAAACCTAAAGAGGGCTGAGGTTCAAGGCTAGTTGGCTTCTGTGCACATACACATGGAGGAAAAAGAAATTGTCAATCACAGAAAAAGCAGCATCTTTTGCCTTTGCAAGGCATATTGAGGCCATCTATTTTCCCATCCGGTACAGGAATGAGTAATTATTAGGGACCGATATTTTTCTTTAATTAGTGATTTTCTTCTTGCCATGCATCCAAGAAGATGAAATCCTAGAATAACTCATATCTAGAAACATGAGTTATAGAATATGTACTGAAGAGGAACATGATCAACAAGCTCACAAGACCAGGCAGAGGATCAGAATCAAAAGATGGTCCTTGGCTGAAGAGAATCAAGTTTGCCCAAAACACAGATAAGTTATAGACTGTAGAAAAGTAAGTCTCAAACCTTTTTCTAGTGTGCATGCAGATACATGTATTTGTTGTCTGTATACAAGCATAAACATAAAGCTTCATAGACACTGTACCTGAAGTGACCATGACAAGAGGGATACTTCTCTCCCGAGCAAACCTGAAGACCTTCTCATCTCTTTGGACTACCCCATCTGGCATAACCTGAACAAGCAAACCAATAGCCATAAGTCAGAACACAATAATATTAATTATGCAAAGATGCACTATCTAACAACCAAATATATTTTAAAAACAAAAATGTTAAGTATATTTCATTGAATGCCCTAAAAATTGAAAGGGCATATAAATGAACCGTCTTAAACACCTCTTTTGGTTGTATTTGTCTCCAACTTCTTAACATTTTGTCTGTATCCTTTTTCTATATACCATTTCATCCATTAGCTGCATGCACATATATTCAGGAATGTGCCAACCAGCCATAAAGAACTGCATCCCCAATGTCTTACAGGTTTTTCTATAGTTACCCAACAGTTAAGATCTACAAAATTATAGATGTAGCTTTCTATTCCATGCATCCTTAAATCTATGTTAACATTGCTTTTAATTGCACTCTTGTCAGTCCACCTTGGCTGAAGAAGAAAATCAATACTAGATTCAAATATTAATAACAGTTGTTTCAGTAGGAATGTTATGGTATCAATTTCTAATTACTTCAACATTTCTCTCTTAAGATTTATACGATAATCTTACAAATCCTCGTTGCTACAGTTCTGCTGCAACTTTGATTCAGAAATAGTTATTGAACTGAAAACATGACGCACAATAAATGAAGGCTTTTCTTTCACAGCTCAATGTAAAAAGAAAGGACATTTTCTTCTGCTTCTAATGGTCTGAAGATGCATCCTCACCAATGCAGCTCTCGGTTCAGTTTAACTATAAGCTGGCAAGTGAAGCTTTGCAGAGGTCACAGGGCGAGTAATACAAAATTTTTATAAATCAGCATAACCATGTTCGTAGATAATATGAGGTAAAATTTACACAGATATGTTCCTTCCACCAAATTCCTTCTTTCTATATGATATTTTAGGCTGCTTTCTCAGCCTATCATCAGAAGGACAATTCTCTACGAAAAGTTAAGCTGAGTTGCCAAATCAGAGCCAATTCATAGAGTGCAGTAAGGATCTCATTTACTTCTTGCAAAAGAAGAAAAAGTACTGGACAAATCGAATAAAAAACACAAAAATTAAGAATATAGATCCAATGACGAATTTACCTTTAACCCACCAAGTGGATCTCCATCAAGGATATCGGTGCCCGCATTGTAAACAATCAACTCAGGGGCAAAATTACGCCTAGCTTCCTAACATTTACAACCAATAACTACAGTGTGTAATAGCTTTAGAAGGAACTTTTTACTAGACTATTTATTAAATAAAATTAGTTAAATATAAAAAATAATTAAAAAGAAAGAGGCAATGAAAAGAGACAAAAACACAAAGCAAGAGATGAAGTACAAGTTCGCAAAAATGCTGATGAAATCATGGATGCATGCGAAGTATCATGCATTGTGATAACAATAAATAAAAGAATAGATGAAGAGACACATTAAAAGTAGTAAATGCATTTCAAAAAGTATGACCCTCAAGGGGAAAATGATGGAAAGTTAAACTAAAAAACTTGTGAACTATCATATAAAATGGGACGAATTGCTGGAGAAAAAACATCAGGGAATGATATAAAAGTGTCACCAGATCAATTAACAGCATATGTGAGCATCAGAATTGAGAAGAGAAGGTCCAACACAAAACAAGACCTGAAGCAGGTTAAGGATAGCTGAATCTATACCTCAAGCGCTTTATCTAATTCCTTCAAGTACTTATCTGTTGTTGTCCCACTCTGTTGACATACAGGAAAATTAAATCAGCTAAAGACCCAGCCAGCAATAAACTAACTTCATCAATAAGATGACAGAGGCCCACCACTATTTCAACCTTCTGCGTGATATAATTCCTTGCTTCCATATCCTGATTAAGGGTTTAAAGAAAGAAAAATACAACCAGAAAGTGAGGAAAACGAACAGCATTGATTGAAGCCAAAACTTACTGCATATACTAAAATTAACAGTTACAAGTAGGAAACAAAATATAGTTTAGGAAGAGGCTGTACACAGATGAAGTTAGAGAAGATATAGTACAAATTTACATAGCAACACTTACAAATGGGTATATTTCAGGGTTGTACATATCCAGAATATATACACGCCCTGTCAGTTTAAAGATGAATACACGATCATTTAAATTTCAAAAGAGCATCAAATTAAAGCACCATTAGGGAAAATAAGCATCCATACCATCATTTGCAAAATCCGTTTCATGACCATTTCCTTGATGTGCATCTAGATCAATTATCATCACCCTGAAAAAATATTGCAAAATACAAGGAAAATAGCCCATTCTTAGAAGGTGATTGTCAACTGAGGAGTTGTGATTTGGATGCAACAAGTTGCAAGGGCTGCATTTATTACTTTTAAGCTTCAAGTTTTATTACCTTGATATATCTAACCGAACAAAAGCAAAATGAATGCAAAGAGAAATGTCCGCATATGCACAAAATCCACCTCCCCTTCCACTAGAACAATGATGAAACCCTCCCCCAACATTGATAGCCCATCCTTGATCCTTTGCAAGCTTTGCCGCCAAAATAGTTCCACCCACCTGTAGTAATATAATCAGATTAATCCTAGTCCAAAGAAAACTCAAACTCCATTCTGAAAAAAAAATTATGTAATTAGCTCCAAGACAGATAATGACTTCACCTGCTTGCGGAAGGGAGAAAGAACTTTCATCTGAACCAAAAAATTGGGCAATATTGCTATTGGAGGAACCTACACAACACACTACTTTGAATCAATCAAGAAGAATAGTAACATCATACGAAACTACTAAATCCTCAGCCAAGACCATCAAACAATAACAGACACAGCCAGTAAAATTTAAATGGGCATAAAAAGACATTCCCTGAAAACAAATTCATAAAAGATAAACCAAGTCATCATGCCCATGCTATTTTTCTTAATAATCCCATTTTTAAGCAGCATCATACAAACAAACTTGATAATTGCAACAAAATAAATAAACTCCAAGAAAGCAAAAATTAACTGCGTACAAGAACAAACGAAATGATTGCAGAAGGAAATACTAAAAAGTATACCTCAGCTATCATGGCAACATTCATACTGCTCTTCAAGCTATTCAGGTATGCTTCCATATGCACCTTTTCAAAGATTATCAAAAAAATTAAGCATAACGAATACTGGTTACAGCACCTACTTCAGACAGATATCAAATTAACTAAAATTTGTCCAGCCTATTTTTATTATTTTACCTCAATATATGTCCAGCCTCAATGAATATAAACATAGAGAGGGGCAAAATTATAATTACCACAAGCAGATCATCTCTTGAAGCTTCCTGTGGCTCAACAATAGAATTTTTCTGCAGGTGACCTTCAGAAATGAGGAACCGGCATACTCGGCCCCATTTTGAAGAATCAAATGGATGCCTACATCAATTTCAAATAACTAACTCATTCTTAAAACTAACTGAATAACGAGAAAAAAGAAACATATCAAATACTTCAAAGAAATGAAAATTCAAATTCAAATTATCTTACAGTTTCTCAATTCCAAGGAAACTGATATCGTAGTAAGACGAGTAGATAATCGGAACCTGTTTTTTTTTTTTTTTTTTGTTAAGTTAGAGTTCAGTAATTCGAGTTAGCAAAGAAAAATAGGCAATAATAGAATTTTTTTTTTAATTATTGGCAAAAGGTATAGTACCTTGGAAGGAATTACGTGGAAATAGAGCTTGCTAGAGTTAATTCGTTTACGGCGGAGAGTTTCGGCATCGGCTTTGGAAGCGGAAGAAGACCAAGACGAAGACATTGAGAGGGAGCAAATACAGCGATACAAAATAAATGGAGTGGCAAATATAAAAAACAAATATAACGTTGATTTGCACATATTCCTAGTTGACTCGGCGATCTTTGGTATGACTCGGATCTTCATATGAGAGAAAAGCATAAGTCAATGCGTTGGTCTCAAGCTTTTAAAATTCGATTCCACGATAGGTGGCAAGCCGTAGCGTAAAGTAGAGGCGCTTGGAATAAAGAAAAGCATTTTTTCTTTTTTTTGCTAAATGGTTTGGATAAAGATGACATAGCAGTATATTAACATTACAACTGGCATTTGCCTGCCCGCTAGTCCATCCCATCCGCGGCCCAAGGAAAACGGTCAATGGGTATCTAACAAAATAATAACGACTGCGGAACGTTTGAAGTTTCTTTCTTCGAAGCCCAGATCGGTCGAAGAGGCCCAATATTAACAGTATAAATGTTTTATCAAATTATGTAATGAGTTCTTATACTTTATTAAAATAATAAATTTAATTTTTCTATAATAATTTATAAAAATTAAGTCTTTATATTTTTCAAAATTAACAATGTCAATCCACTGTATTAAAATTTTTTTATTATTTATATTGATATAACATTTAATTTGATTGTGTTGATGTGATATTTTCTTGTTGATGTAGTATTAAATTATAACATGATAACAATGATGTAACATTTCACAAGTGATGTAATAGTAGTGCCGATATAACATGACTAAACACTAATATGGATTTTATAAGTGTGGACATAAAATTATTTAGTATGAGTTAATGATTTTTAATAAGATTAGAAAAAAATTAAAATTACAAATAAAATTTTAGAATTTATGGAAAGAATATTGTGAGATAGAGAAGAATTGAATTTTTATATTTCATAATATCAAATAGTGAATAGTGTGCTATAAAATAGATAAAAAAATGTCACGTCATCATTAATAGATCATCATATTTAATATCACATTAACCAGAAAATGTCATGTCAGTATAAATAACAAAAAAATTTAATATTACCAACAATTAAACTAATATTTCAATTATAGAAAATATAAGAACTCAATTTTTATAAATTATTGTACATTGACTAAATTCTCCATTTTACTATAGTACATGGACTAATTACATAGTTTAATCTAAAATTATTTTTATAAAATTATATGTATTAATAAAAATTAAGATAAAATGCATTAACATCTTCAACTTTTATCCATAATTGCATAAGGATCCAATAGTTTTTAAAATAGACAATCCTCCAAAAAAAATATTTTCATTTGACACATAAGTCTTTTCAATGTTTCTATTAGGTTGATGATATGACAATTTTTTTAAAATAATTTTACCTTTCATTAATTTTAAAAATTACTATTATATAAACAATATTTTTCATTTTCAATTTTTTTCTCTCCTTTCAAAAAAACGTAGCTCTCTATTTGACCACCTCGCCCGTTGGCAGTGCTCTCCAAGGGAGCATTGATTCGGTGCTCCCCATCTGATGCTCCCCATGGGAGTTTGAGATATGGGGTGCATGGTTAAATCTTATGCTCTCCTGAGGAGATCCGATCGAATTTGGCATTTCTATACTAGATTCGGTTGCAGGGTCATTAGTCAATGTAAGGGAGCGTTGTTAATCGATCAAAGAGAAAAAAATTAGTGAAAAAAAAGTATTTTAGACATTTCATGAGACATTAACACTGTTTAAACGTTTAGAGCATACTGCTTATTTTAAATATTAATAAATTTATGTGTAATTATGATCAAAAATTCAAAATATGAATGTGTTTTACCCTAAAAATTATAATTACTAAATCGAATACATACGTAAGAACCCTAAACAAATAAAAAATATATAAAATTAGACAAAACTCACATAAAAATTTAAATTTTACATTTATTTGATATGTGGAATAATATGAAGGCTGTCTTAAGGATTCTACATTCATTCTTTTTCAAATACAAAGTTTAAAATAATATTAACTTATATATGTGTGTGTATTTCTCTTGCAAATCATCAAAATTTAAGTCATTATTATAGGCACAATATTGAATTTAAGTACTATAACTGAGAAGCATATATATCTACGTGTACGAGATGCTTTATGATTAAGCGAACGTTTTTAAATTATTAATCTAAATTTTATAAAATTAATAATCGATTGAAACTAATCGAATCATGATCGATTTTAATTTGATCAATTTTTTTTATAATCGGTTGATTTTGATCAATTAGTTTATAATAACGATTTAGTCAATTTTAGTTTCTCCCGAAAATAAAATCCTATATCCACTATATATCCCAAAAAAAAAAAAGGAAAACGAGAGAAGTAGATCAGACATAGCAGCATCATGGTATACTAAAATGCCTCAAAAATTTGGGGTCATTATCCTTCCAAATGAAAGGGCCCCGTCATCCCTTATCTACAACCGTCCTAGTATGGATTCTTACGTTTTTTCTTCATCGAAACCTTATCAAGATTATCAAGCCATAATGCCCAAAGCGAAATCAACTCTTTGGTTGGGCATTTTATCCAAACAATAACGGCAATGTGGATTTTGAAATGTTATACGGATTATAGAAGCAATAACGTGTAAACCTGCCATACATTTTTTGTCCAATCTTTCATTAATGGTGAAGTTGGGATAATATTCAAGGTCAAGTTTATAATAATGATAATGCGATGCTGAATTTCCAATGGCTTTGTATTGCAAAATTGACGACATATTATACTCCTAGTCATCTCAATTTGACAATGTTATCATACATAGTGGAAGTTCTTCAAAATGTTGACGTAATCAACACCGCAGTAAATCTACCTGTACGCAATTTTAATTTCTAGAGCCATTATTCGCTTTATTCAAACGTTTATATCACAACATGACGATACTTATAGGCTTGTGTCGGTGATTGCAACTTTGGGTTTGTCTTCTTTTATGTACAAATTTGCTAATGTATCAACTAATGTTCCATTTGGATTATTATTCCACAAATTTGGATTAACTAAAATTCTTTTATATACAAATTTCAATTATTATTCTACATATCATCAATAGAATTAGCAAGATTAATATCTTATTAAATGACTTTTTTTTTATACAGGTATCCTAATGAAGTATGTAACAACCTCTAATCTTGTCTGTAAAATGTTAAAGTTTTCAACAATAGTGTATAAAATAATTTTTCTTTAAAACATTTAAATTAAAAATTTCAAATGATTATCATATCCGGACATGTAAATCGAAGGTGACAAATTAAGTATATCTTTGGACCCAGAGAAGTAAAATAAAAGAAAAAGAAAAGATGCTTCCAATCATGTTAATTCAAAAAGTTAGATTACCATGTTAATCCCATAAATGATTGGCATTTGAACAATAGTTCTCCTATTCGATATCGGACTTAATTGGTCCTCCTGCTTTAACTAGGCCTCAAAACCAAATGATTAATATTAATTGAAAATTAATTATGATCATCAGTGACTCTAATTAAGCTTACCGCATAGAAAATTGCATGGCCTATTTTTGTAAGCGGTAACCGGATCATATGCACAAGCTATGGTCGGCTGCGCTTAATTATAATACCAAGTAATGTCCTAAAAGGATAAAATGATACCACCAAGCAATCGGTTGTTATTAACCACGAAACCAAATAATTAATGCGGGCAAAACACCTGTGGCCACCGTATTTTAATTTAAATCAAATTAATTAGTGCTTGCATTATTGCTAATAAAAAAATATTTCCACACTAATCTTGGACAAATATTTGTATTTATTTTATTCCTCCTCATTAACAAAAGCGAAAGATGATTGGTTCAGAAGCTTTAAGTGATTCTCCAGTTCTTCCTCGGACTATAATTCAAATCCATAAGTTATTTATATAATTTTTTTATTAAGCTCAATTAATAAGTTTCTCTCTAGTGAAAACAACGTATGCTTTCACTATCTCATTGTTGTTTAAATGTAATTAGAAGAATATAATTTACATAAAAAATTTGTGTGCTTTAATGAGTATAGATTAAAACATTACATTGTTTTTAAGTAATTAAATCCTGTTGTGTTGTTGTTAAGGCTTTTTTTGTGTTATAATTATAAGAAAGGAGATTTGAATTTTATTTTTTTAAAAAATAGATCATTAATCAATCAATGAGTTAAATGCTCGAATGTTTTATTGTTGTTAAGGTTAATGACAATATATCTATACACTTAAACAAAAAGATTCATAAAATTACAAACAATAAATTTGAAAATTTGACTGAAATTTTATTTTTTTCAAAAGTGAAAATAATATATGGTTTCACATTTCATTTATATACCTTCTTAATTTAAAATGCTTGCATTACAAGAAAATATAAAAAATTGGCACAGAACATTAAAGTTTAAATATGTACCAAATTTTCAAAGATGTCATCTTCAAAGTAGTAGTTAGCCAAATAATTGAGAAAATAAAAAACAGAATGTAAGAGGAAATTTTGGAATGTTGCAAGAGGGATACTTCCCCTGTAATTTAATTAGATGTGAAGACATCCCAACGTTTGGTACAAGAAAAACTAAGGAAATGTCTTCTCATTGCAATGTGCTTACAGTACCCGCAACATAAAAATCATTTACAATCCCCAACAATCGCAGAGGTTAGCATAACCTCACTCAACCTCTCAGAAGATCTAGTCAACAGGACATAAAAACCAAGGAACCCCTGTACAACAAAACTATTCATTCACAAGTTAGGCCAAAACCCGAGAAGTCAGCATGAAGGGAAAGAAGATTAAAGAGAGAAGAAAAGGAAGGGAAAGAGAAAAAGAAAAGGAAAAATATTTTTGCCTCGTGGAAATTGACTAAAATTCTTAAAATGAAAAACACTTATCACATTTTTAAAATAATTTTTTTAATTTTTTATTATTACATCTGATTAAACTCATAAAATATTATTTTTATTTATTAAAACTCTTATTTTACATAAATTTCACTAAAATTCATCAATTATGTTAAGTCAACACCTGCTTATAAATAAATACGTATAAAATATATTGTATGCTTTTAAAAGGGATTGAACCTTAACTATGCTCTTGAACAATTAAAAAATTTGTTGATTTAAATCTTTTTTTAAATATTATATGAAAATAAATTATATTTATTTAAACAATTTAAATATAAACTTAATATGAACTTATTACCACTTTGAATATTATTTGTTTAATCTATCTTTATTTTTTATATTGTTTTATTTAAACAATTTAAATTATAAACTTCTTCCTAATATATATATATATATATTATTAAAAGCATTTACTATTTTTTTAAAAAAAATCATTAGCCAAATAAGTTCAAAGACAAAAAAAAATTAGAAATCTCTTTAATTTTTTTTTGTATTATTGTTGTAATAATTCTAGGCATTATTATAAAAAAATAATTATTTTTAATATTTATATGTATTAATTATAAAAATAAAAATTTAGTAACTTCGCATATTTTAATATTTTAATAAATAATATTCAAAATATTATGTTATTTTTCATGTTATTATTTATTTTTTAAAGGATAAAATTTGAAAACTTAAAAAGAAGGTAAGTTTATTTAATTTTATATTTTTATACATAAGGATAGTTTTACAAATTTACATTATATTTTTAGTAAGGTGCTTTCAAACAAAACACTATAATGTAATTTTTTCAACAATCATATTTCATACAATCATCAATTTCTCATGTTATATCAAATGTTACAAAATTATCTTTTTAGTAATCACATTATTAATAATCATATTTTTTATAAAATACCAAATGCCACCACAAGATTAATAATTATCAAGTTTCGTAATCTATTTGCATAACATGAAAAACCAATTAATAATCCAATCTTTAAGAAAAATCAAACATCAAATGTGTATATTTTAGGAAAACTCAAATAGCCACTTGGCAAACAAATAAAAAAAATCAATTAAATGTAAGTGGTTTAGAGTTAGTTTAGTAGATTTATTTAAGGGATTTTGGTAATAACTATTCTACTGAGAGGATTTGTTAACAAAACCAATTATTATAATAATATTTCATATTTAATTGTAATAATAAAAAATTTAATGTGATAATTAAATTCTAAAGACAGACGTCATTGGGAGGTTTGTGCAATTAGAGAAAAATAAGGTTGAGGTTTCTAAATAATAAATTTTTACAAAGATGACACGTAGGGCCATAGCTGTCCTCCTACGTGCCAGTTTATTGTTTCACTGTCAGCCAACGCAACGTCACGAAGTCGATCAAATCAAAACAACGAGAACAAAATTCACGGTATAACTTGTTTATCCTTCGTTTCAGCTTCCGTATATATTGAAGCTTCGTGTTTCCATTTTTATTCCTCGTGGTGTTCTCGCGCCTTCTCAATCAAATGTACCCTCCGAAGCCTGCCAAATCACTTGTCGGGAGAGTATTCAATACGTTCGTTAACGCTCAAATATCGGTACTCGGTCTTGGTTCCAGAGACAGAAAGTTTAGCAGATAACTACTGAGAAGGAAAAGAGAGTCAAGAAAACAAAAATAAAGGCTATCTGTTTCTGATGTGTGGTTGTCTGAAACCATGGATTCGACCAACAGAAACAAGTCCTTTGTATTTCCTTATTACCCATCTTTCTTCTTTGTGTAATCATTGAAATTACCTCTCAAGTTGCAGTTTTTTTTTTTTGGGCTGGCTACGGAAGGGTGCTCTTGTTTTTTTTTTTTTGGTTTTCTTAATGGTTTTGTTTTAGTGCTTATTTTGTGCATTTGATTGTGATGAACAGGGGTCGAGCTCCCTAACCATGGGAGAGCGGATCTGTGCAGCTTTCATGCCGTTTATTGCAGTGATCGATTTCTTGATTTTTTCAATGGCCAATTGTTTTGAATACCGGCCCTGTTTCAAGAAATGCCGTTATGGGTTCACAGATCTTGCCCGTCTTGCCAATGAATCCCATTGTACTTCTGTCTCTCATTTCATATCTTCTTTATTTTATTCTTTAAAAAAGTAGTAATTATTGAGATTTTTTACGGTTTTTGTCTTTTTAAATATTTGCTATATCTACTGTTAATTTGGTTTTCTGGTATTTCAAAGGAAAAAAAGTACATGTTCAGGGAGTTACTGTGAAACATGAGAAATTACAGTTTTTACCTTTTCTTTCCCAGCCTCTTTCGAGTAAGCAAACATGGCAGTTTCGTCACTTTGAAGTAATAGGTTGAATGGTTTTCTTACTGGTTATGAACTTATGGTGCAGTTACGGTGAATGAAGTGGAGGCGCTGTACGAACTGTTCAAGAAGTTGAGTAGCTCAATTATTGATGATGGATTGATTCACAAGGTAAAGTGAAATTCTGAGGCAAATTGGTGTCATAAACTTTGTTGTAGTTCGTATATTTTTGTAATCTATGACTTTTCTTTTCATGGCTTAATTATTTTCTATGAATGGCATTGCTTCAAGCTGATGTGTCAGAATTTGTTTACAATTAGGTCATTGAATGATTTCAATAAATGTTAAAATGTTAATGATTGTCTAAATTCTTTTTATGTTGTAGGAAGAGCTTCAGTTAGCATTGCTCCAGGCTCCATATGTCGAGAATCTTTTCCTTGACAGGGTAAATCTCTTGCAACAATATCAGTTTCTTCTATTCTCCCCTGGTTGATCATTGGACCCAATCATAGTAAAATGTAAAGGGGAGCTCAATTGTTCAGCTAGCATTTGGGGAATTCTAATAGTTGTGATTTTACTAAATCGAGTTCATTTTATGTCTTGTTGTTACTGTAATTAATTGGTGACCAGTTCCTTTGATTTCATTTCAAATTCTTAAACTAAACTAAGAGCAACAGTAGTTGAGCACTTGAACCAGTCCAGAGATAAGTTGGTGTGTCTTTCACATAAGAATAATTAGTCAGTTCTTTTAGAACTAGAAATAGAAGATTTTCTTTCTTCTTTATGATTTGTTTTAATGTTATAAAGAAGTTTTCCTTCGAATCTTTATTTTCATTCCTGCCCCTAATCATCTTGTCTATTTGTAGGTTTTTGATCTTTTCGATGAGAAGAAAAATGGTGTCATTGAGTTTGAGGAATTTGTCCATTCGCTCAACGTGTTTCATCCCTCTGCCCCTGTAGAAGATAAAATTGATTGTAAGGGTTCAAGAGAAACCATTTTCTTTGTAGCAATAAAGAACGATTTATATCTGTGTCTTATCTATGTTCTTGTTAATTTCTTGCAGTTGCATTTAGGTTGTATGATCTGAGACAAACAGGGTTTATTGAGTGGGACGAAGTATGTAAAACTCCGTTAAAGCTAGCAGTTCTACATGAATTTAATGTTCTGTAAATTACTCATACTTGATGCACTTCCTACTTAATGGTTGGATTTTTAGCTAATGAGCTTTTGGTTGAATACAGGTTAAGCAAATGGTAATTGCCATTTTGATGGAATCTGACATGAAATTGTCAGATGACCTTCTTGAGGCTATCATTGACAAAGTGAGCTCGCTGAAGTTTAGTTCTTTGCTGTCATTGGTGTGAATTCTGCAGCATTTTGATACTTACAGGATCTTCATCTTTTCTGCAGACATTTGCTGATGCTGATGCTGACAAGGATGGTAGAATCAACAAAGAAGAATGGAAAGCATTTGTGCTTCGTAATCCCAGCCTTTTAAAGAACATGACTCTTCCTCATTTGAAGTGTGTGACTAGCTCCTATGTTCTTTCACTACTTGTTCCTTTTCCAATATTGCATGCATAGTCAAAATCCCTCTTCTTTCAATGATCTCTAATTGTTTGCTTGACCCCTTGAATATCCATGGTAACTTAATTATCTAGCTCATTCTTTTATGTTCTTCTCATTCTTCAGGGACATTACCGCTGTATTTCCCAGTTTTGTTTTCAACACTGAAATTGAGGACTCAATAGTGTGAAGCGATTTTAGACCAATGTGCTGTGAAGTTCAGTATGATGTAAACCCGGTAAAAGAATATTTAGTTAGTAGATCCTGCTATCGAAAAGCTTTGATTCATGTCTCATTGCGGGACATGAAGAAACAACATGTCTCCATTTCATTGAAGCAACACTAGGAAGTGATAGTAACCAAATCTTTTTGATTAAGCTCTGCAGGCATTTTTTTTTATGACCGAATGTAGCAACTGTCTATGTTGTACAGTGGATAGATTAAAGATTGAGTGGATTTTGTAATGAGCTTGCGTAGGATAGTTTTCGCAGCTTTCGGCTGCCTTGTACAAGTAATTTCTCCCTGCCAATCAAATGTTAGCTAGTGCGAATGTGTGATCTGGTCCGTCCGGAATGCCTACATTAATTCTGGTGTGTTATCTTATTACTTTGAAATCTCTGTGAACTGCCTTGCTCTTGAAATCTCTTCCTGAGGCCTACTTTAGCCGAACTGATGATCAGCTAGGTGGCTAAAGAGGAGAGATATCCATGCCACACAATCAAAAATATCCATGGAGGAAAGAGTGGATTGGAGATCATGTCACTAAAATGAAGTAAAAAGTTTGACTGTCATACATTCTTTGACCATGTTAAGGGTCCTTTGCTGCAGTTGAATCAAACCTTGTTGATGTAAGAAAGGAATGGGATGGTGAACTTTATAGCCTTGTGTGGCTAACAAGGGCACAATATGCAGTGAAAACCAATAAAGCTTTCTTGTAATGAGAAAAATCGTCTCTTTTAAACTAGTTCATAACTATTTATAGCTGTTCTTTATTATGAGATTGATTCTCCAAATGGGAATAATATCAGGCTATGAACATGCAGCTCATGGCCGTGTGACTTCATTTTTTTTTCTCCGGTATCTGTGTTCCCCTTTTCTGTAGAGGTTAAAAGTTCCTTCAAAATAATTTAAAATTTTTTTACTTCAAAGTGATGTTTTTGATCTTTTAATTATATAAATACTGTTTAATCAACATTATATAAATATTTTAAAACACAAATACCCTCTTAAAAAAATTTGCTCATACTCTCTTTCAAAACTTAATAAAATTGATTTAATATTTAATAAAATTCAATATTTAACAAAAAAATTAAAACAATAAGATTTTAATACAGAATTTGTGAATATCGTAATTTGTCTCACTTTGATACTCAATAAATTCAATATTTGACAAAAAAAATTAAAACTTTTAATCTATTGTAATCAGGTCAAAATTTTTTATGCCACTTAAACCTTATTTTTTTTTTGAGCGACCTAAACCCTATTCGTAAAAAAACAAATTTTGTAGAATTTTTTTTTAACAAAATTAGTAATCACGGATAAGAAATTAATCTGTTAATTTGATATCATCAAATTTGAAATACCAGTTATTGAATAAAAAATTTACTTTTAATATATTTTTTAATAAAAAAGTCATTCAAGTTTTTGAATCTTTAAATTAAAATTTTTTAAATTTTTTATTAAAATTTTTAAAAGAAGGATAAACAGATTTTTTTAAAAAAATATGTTAAAATTAAAGAAATAAGAAAAATTAAAATATTCTTATGAAGACTTTTTGAACTTTGCAGTTAAAAGTAAATACTGTTGATTTCAATTTCTAAAATAAATAGTTTATTTATTGTTGATATCAATTTCAAACGTATAGATAAAATAAATAATTAGATAAAGATAAAGAGGCATCAAGTTCTTGCTATTTCCCCACACTTACAAAGTCCACGTGTAAAATATTCTCCCTATATAAACCTTCACGCTTCTCAAGGAAAGGGGATTCTCCTGCTTCCCCTTCCATCTCTTTTTTCTTCTTGGTTTCACGTCTGTGTTTTGAGCGTTGGGTAACAGCAATGGCGGACAAGCCAAGCCGAGGATTGATCTTATACGGGGACGGGTTGGCCCGTTTCATTGAGCCATCACATGCCCATCTTCACTCTCTCGCATCTAAAGCCAACTGTGGTTTCTTGAGCCTCCCTAACGCTCCGCCTTCAGGTTCACTCTCTCTTATCAATTCCTTGTCAATTTTCTTTTTCAATCTTCTACTCTAAATTTAGACAATGGGTATTTGAGATATAACCTCTTTAATTTGCACCCACATGGAAAGATTGATTCCTTTGCCTTTTTTTTTTTTTGATTGCCGGGGAAGATACCACCTTTTATAATTGGTTCGGTTGTTTTTAGTGAAATATTATGTCATTTGTGCTTTAATAAGCAAATTGAATTGTTTGGGAGGGATTGATGTGACAATGGAATGCTTTGTTTATCGTTCGTTTATTTGATACATGGAGGTTACACAGATTGACTTGAAAGTAAGGACTGTGGTGATTGACAGAATAAGCTTATGGGTTCTTTTGTAGTTTTCAAATTAGCTAGTCTAATGTAGAAGTGTAAGTCTTTGCTCCATTAAATTGCTGATTCATCTCTATTCACGTTGTCTTCAATGTTTAGAACCTTATCATGCCTAGTTGTATTTATTTGTTTGATTTCAAGCAGTCATGATATTCAGATACCATCTTTTAACTTGCTCCCCTCTCCTTAATTAGTAATTAAGTTCATGCTTCTT
Organism: Theobroma cacao; assembly: GCF_053813885.1. Lineage (NCBI taxonomy): Eukaryota > Viridiplantae > Streptophyta > Magnoliopsida > Malvales > Malvaceae > Theobroma > Theobroma cacao. Next base: position 2,727,517 of record NC_142647.1, read on the forward strand.
TTTACATTTCTAATTGTTGTTATTCATCCACCATTATTGGGATTTACTTGGATTTAGATTGCAGAAAGCGAGGATGATAGGATAGTAAGAGAGTTTGCAGTACTGATGGATGCATGCGAGGCATATTTCAACAAGGTGAGATACATATTACTCTAAGTAGTTCAACAGTAAAAGTTCATGATGAATTCTCTACTGCTCTTTGGTTTTGTCAGAACGGGCAACTTTCTACAGAAGCAAAGTCTCAGAAGTCATCTTTGATTCCAACCATGTCAGAGAGGTATTATCATGCACTTGCTTGGTTTTAATCATTAGCTATGAGAATATTCCAACCAACACGCTTCATAATCTCACTTCAGGTTCATGGGAATGAGAGCTGCTCTACTGACTAACAGTTCTAGTTTGAAATCTTTTGGAGGAAAACTTGGCTTTGATGTGTTGCATTTGAATGGATTATTTGAAAATATCAATTTTCCCTCTGCACAGTCGGCTGATTATTTGGCTTCTGAATTGCTGGCCTTACTTGGATTCCAAGAAGGGAGGATATTAAATGCCAGCCAGTTTGATTTAGTAATTGTGCACATTGGATCTGGGGAGAATTTGAATGCTGAAAAAGGCAAAGGTACAGTAGGTGACATGGAATTCATGAATGCTCTAATTGGTGCTATTATGCTTATAGCACAACCTGGAACTGAAATTGCTTCCCGTCTATACTTGTCCCTCATTATGGGCTATGGGAATGTGTCAAGGGCTGATGATCCTGGTTTGTCAATAGTGAGCCACAACTATGAGAATGATTCTCCTCTTTCAGCACTCTTTCCTCAACAGAGTTACACCATGAGAGGAGAAAGTCCAAGAAATGATGTTCGGTAAGTAAAACTTTGTGGATTCTTGTTATGCATTTTGACATTTTGTGGGTTTTTAACTAATTTATGACAACAGGCACTATAGTCCCATGTTAGTTGCTCAATATCAGAATGCTGTAACCCGCAAAGATATGGTAGACACTTTCTCTTTTGAAGATTTCAAAGAGGTAAAAATTGAGACCATGAGATACTTTATAAAGCTCTAGTTATAATAGTTTCTTAGATTAGGTTATGAAGTAATTTTGACTACATGTCTTCAAACCTGCTCTTTTCCAATATTATTTGCTTGAAGTGTCACCCCTTAGTGAAGTGGTACAACATGACTAATAACCTTGATTCCTATGCTTTTAATTTAGACCCTTTTTTTTTTGGCATGCATAATTCATTCAGAATATGGAACATATTGGTTTTACTGATTTAATACTTGTTTCAGTTTCTTGTGCTCATTATATTTAGGTTCATTTTTTTTTGTTGCAGCGATCTGGAAATCTCATCATACCAGCTGATAGGTTGCTGCATGAGATAGCATTTAAGCTTTGGAAGGCACCCAAGTATGGGGCATAGGAGGAATTTACATGTCTCTATGACTTAAAATTCAACTTTTTAATTTAATTATAAAGGATAAGCGAAGATTTAAGCTTATCATGAATTCCATACTTTTGAATTCCTTTTTCTTTAATGATGTTTTTCTTGATCTTACTTTCACTAAAGTTGACTATTGTCTTCATGTAAGTCCACATGGTCTTACAGTTACTGTTGACAGCAGCCAGTTAACCTTAAGGATTGTATTGCAGTTTTGATCTCAACTTTATTATATGATTACAATCTGCTTAATTAAATGGGTTTGCGGCTGGAGAGTCGGAGTGCAAATACTGTTGTGATTGTTGTTCATTTGTGCTTTGCTCAACATTTCTGGGAAAATGAAGTACATTATGCTAATAACGAACTTATATCTATTCAGTTGTTACTGTCTGAAAATGTCTCTGCTAAGCAGAGTGGATATATACTTGGGGGTTAAACTTTGTGACCAAGTTACGAGGTTCTGAAACTCCAAGCAGCTGAATGGCTTTTAACTTGAGCCTATGATCCGCTAGCGACTCCCTGTTAGCTGGGGTCTGTAGCTTCTTGTGTGTATATGGCCAACATAAGCAGAAGGATGGCAGCCCCAGCGACCACTCTGCACAGGCTGGTTGTTGCTCACATGTCAAGTTAATGCCCGTAATTGCCCTCATTTTGGGGTTCTCTGTTGGTGAATTTGTTGATATTCTGCCTGAAATGCATTCACTAATCTTGAAAGCGGTTCCACTGAGCGTTCAATTTCAGAAAAATATCCAAATTAAGGCACCCATTCAAATAAACAGGCTTGCAAAACGAGAGCTACATTCAAACTTGGTCGGCTGCATCATGTTCTCGAGGTAGAAAGGAATTCCAATATTCAAATGCATTATCACTCTTGTTCCAGTGGCGTTTACATCAGAATGAAATCTCACTCAGTACATTCAAAGTTTCAATCAGATTCTAAGGCTGGGAAGCACCGTAGAATGAACCTCATCTAATCTAAATGGCATCCCGCTTTAGCTCATGGAGCACGAGATTATTCTCCTCTGTTGCCCAACACATTTATTGCAAAACTGCTACAACTTTCTTCTTATTGCTAATGAGAAGGCTGATAAAGTAGTCATGGCATCAGATTACATCTTAGCAACATCTAGTAAGCCAATGACATTGATGTAAGATCTAATCAGACTCTAAACTTCATGAACTTACCACCAGAGAAAAAAAATTCTAGTATTAAATTAAATGTTCACTTTCCCTTTAAGAAGCAAATCTACAATTTAGTTCCTTGATGAAGGGGAAAACCTTATCTTTTGGCATTTGCTGGGTCCACATGAAACCTACTGCCACTCTCTGTCAGGTATTATAAACATAGTTTTTGAAGAAACACCAAACTGTACCAACTGTGCTTCTTTCAACTAACAAAAATTCAACGTTAGTGGAAAAAAGCTCTAGTATTCCAATAAGGTTTTGATACAATAAGTGCCCAACAGAAACCACCCCATAAGGAGGAGAGAGAATGAGAATAGTCCAACCAAGAATGGCCAGCCAATCAGTACTAAGCCCAGGCAGAGCACCATTGTGAACGGGAGGAATGATCTTATTATTGACATGATATCAACCCAGTGCCCCTTAAAAAGTATCAGCGCTGCCACAGTTACCATGTTCCAATCCGTTGATCCACCATAGCAGAGTCGGTTTAGACAATTGGCAACAAATGAGTGAGAGTTGCATGTGAAGAGGTTGTAGCTTTTGTGCTCAAAGTGACGCACACTTGACCGCAAGGCATCATCCCATGTGACTGCAGTCCCAAACTCCGTGTGCTGATAGCCATGCTTGCATGTGTGCCCAGCTAGGTTTACGGGAAAGCAACACTAATTCCACAACAGAAAATAGTCAATGCACAAACTACTTGTTTTAAGCAGTCCAACTTTCTCTTTAATAAAAGAAAAACTACCTCCCATAAAAGCATAAGGGGAGAAACAGAAATGAATTATTGCTTAACATGAAAGAGATTAGTATGGAAAAATAAGGTAGTATCATGATGGCAAAGTGTGCATGGAGAGATATAAAAAGTTCAATTCAGAGCATCTACACAAACTGTACCTTTTCTCTATCAAGTTGAAGATATCGAGCTCCAGCACCAAAAGCAAAATCCTCAACATTCACAAAATTTGACCCTGAAAAGTCCAAAATTGCCCCATCCTCTCTGCAAATACCAACATGTCCAATGAAAGGTGCCAACCATGAGACAACTGGGAGAGGAGTCCAAACTATGCAGCAAGGAAACTTTGCCTTCTTTGGATCAATTTCATCTAGCGGCCACAGGTCATGCTGAATTCTAGATGTAGAACTCATATCCTCAACATCATAAGCAGATTTTAGATCCATTATAGGAAGTCTTCCACGCGGCATATGGCTCTATGCAAATCTAGGTGGTGAACCATCACCATTTCAAAAAACACCCCCAGACATACTGGACTTGTTCTCAATTTGATATGCAATTATCCAGTCAGAAAGACAATAGTCTCAATCTACAATAAATACATAATACTGTAACTTTAAAAAAAAAAAAATCAAAAGAAAAACTTATATGATATCAGCAGGTAAACATCATACAAGAAAAGGTAATAAATTGTGCTAAGATTGCAATACTGCCAAATGTCAATATGGTGAATAATTATCAACATAAATAAATGAATAAAAAAAATTCAGATTGGCAAATAGAATTTTTGAAATTCAATACTTTCATCTTCACTATCATACAAGGACTCCATTGTTGTAGGTTGCAGTTGCACTGCCATTCCTAATTGGGCATATATCCAAGCCATTTACTTTCCATAATTGATGCTTGATGTACGACAGTCTTATATTTGACAGTCCTCATATTTCATTTTGTTGATAAATTCTCCAGAGTGAATGAATTATGCCAGTAACTAATTAATTTTCAAAATGAGCGCATCTTAGCAAGCGCATCAACCTTTGTATAAATTTAAAGCCCATCAAGGTCCAAAAGTCATTAAATTAAATTTAGATTCATTACCTTAATATACTGGAACATTCATAAATCCTAAATTTTATCAATTCACCTAATCAAATGCTATGTTATTGTTTTTTTCAACACTCACACTCAGTCCCAAGACATAGAAATGTCACCAACACCAGATTAACATACCATCTTATTATCATCCTTATAGCCTCAACCAACATAAGTTTTGGCCCTTTGGTTGTACCTATTTCAACTCAAACCAGATAATCTCTCCTGTCTTTGGCAGCATCAGTCTAGACTTTACCAATATAAGGACTCATTATCGCAATGAAATTCCCCCGTAGCCAAAGTTAACCTCAGCTCAAGGGTGTCACTGGCACAATAGCCACATTATGAGTGGAAAATACACCAAACGTGTAAAATCTCCATAATTCTCTAATGACTAAAAACCACCATGAAAGACTCCATTCACTAACCAAAGCAATTAAAACTTTCTATATCAGGGGCACAGAGGAATGCAAAATTTGCATCTCAAAGTGTTCTTTTGAAAAGAAGAAGAAGTTTTTCGTCATGTTCAAACCAGACACAATGCCCACTTTCTTTGAAAAGATCTCCATTTAGCTTTAGTTATCTAATTATATGACAACTCTTAGTAAATATCAAAAGCGCACAAAAGGGGGCATAGTTTACAGCCAGCATAGCAATCTGCAATGCTCCAAATAGATAATCTACCTAAAAACATGCATCCAATATCTCAGATCCTTTTCCTTCAGTCAACCAATCAAATTAAACACCAAAATGCTCCATTTTATTACTGGGAAATCAGCAAAAATGAATTTTTTCACAACCCATTCTCTCCACCTAACAGTCGTCCATTCAATCAACTCAAAAACGCTAATCAAATTTCTCTTCGCATGTATTCTAAATCATTTCTTCAGCCAAGCCAAGCAAAACCAGAAACTGTACCCCAACACATTAAAACAAAACAAGATCTCTAACTCCATGTAATGCATATTCAATCAAGAAAAAAAAACAGAACAGAAGAAAACCAAAAGAAAAATGTAAAATTTTCAACCAATGATGAAAGTTTTACCACTAACCTTCAGCAAAAAAAGTAGGCTGTGGGATGGTGTGGTGTATTGCTTGGAAAAAGAAGGTAGGGGGTGAAAAATGAAAACAAAGCAAAGATCTTTGAAGGTTGGCAAGAAAGAGGAAATGATAAGGAAGAAGAAACGTTACTGCTTTGGCCTTTTGTTTTTGGTTTTGGTTTTTGCTGTTGTTCATTTCGAAGAAGCAAGAGTGATTTGATATATTCTGACAAAAAACCAATTTTGGGAATTAATCAGAATTAAAAAAAATCAATTAGTGAGACATTTCCCTAGATTTGGAATTAGAAAGAGAAGAGAAGACAGGAAAAGGGCAAGGTGCATGAACCATTCTGGATTTTCACTTCCAGGTGGGACCCTCACCACCCTCCTTCACATCTATTTAATTAATATTCAATTAATGTTTTGTTTATTTGCTTTTCTTTCTAAACTCAGCCTACAAAGATTTTAGGTTACCCCTTAGTTCTTATTGACCAAGATCTTCTGGTTTCCTTTCGTTCCCAGTTCCAGTTTTAGCTTTGGCGTTAAGAGTTACTTAGTGTTCTACTTGTTAGGCTTTAGGGAAAGTTCTAGGTAAGTTTTAGGGGAATCTGGTTTAACAGTCGTCTCAACCCAAGGAAGATTCAGATAGAGAGATATACTCATTTTTAATTTACCATGGTATCACCAGAACATGGAAATGAAAAATCTTTTACCTCTGCTGGGATTTTCCTCTTTGGATGCGGCTTGCTTTTACAATGACATCTGGCTGGATTTTAAGCGTTGAGCTGGATGTGGGTTGATGAGGGGCAGGTTCACAGTTAGCCACAACATGATCAATAATTATTGTTGGCCATAAAATCGAAAAGCATCTTTTCCTCCTTTCTTTCCACTTTTGTCTGGAAATTTTATTCAGGGTGATTTTAATGTTCGGACATGGGAGGAGAATATGTCGGACAAAATATATAATTGTTTAATAGAAGAGCTGGTTGGTGCCACTCCTTCACTTTATATTTCATTTGAAATCGTTATGAGCCACCGTACCTAGAGAAAAAAGGGCAAGAGGGCTGCAAGGCTGCGTCTAACTTTATAATTTTCACATTTATTTTTCTTGAAAATGCTATCTTTTATTGTTAAGTATCCTCATATTTTATTAATTATAATATTTCACGCCAAGAACGTGAGCTTTATCACATTTTGATGGATGACATGATATTGAAATTCTGTATAGAGGGACAATGCATGTAACGTGAGCATTTAAGTTTTTCTTTCGCAAGAACTTTTTGGTTTGAATGATCAAGTGCATGCACCGTCCAAGCACTTTCTGGTTTCAACCTTTTTTTTTCCCATTTGAAATGTGTATCCCTCCTGTCTGATCCTGCAAGAAAGACACGTTGGCTTCAATCAGATCATTGCTTGGATAAGGAAGCTTTTTGAGGAGATTGTAGCACTTGTTTCTTTTTCTGAGAGATCATCCTAAGGAGCAACTAGTTAGGAAATAGAAGTGAACAAAGTAATGTTGTCGGGGGGGATTTGCTGACATGAAAGTCAATGCAATTTTAGAGGATCCCCATGGCTTGTATAAGCCTGAAGCTTGAAGGGTTCTCAGGATATTTACTTGGCAGTCTTGAGTTACAGCAATATTCTCATGATTCATCAGCTATTCACCCTCTCTCTCTCTCTCTCTCTCTCTCTCTCTCCATGAGTTGGAAACATATCTTGTGAAGATAAGAATCTTTGGGTGAGGACATAAAGGATAGAAAAAAGGGTGCCAGCTACAGAGCAGGTAATAATTAATTAATGGAGGATCTCTTTGTTTAATGATCCAAAAAGAAAACAGGCGAGAAAAATCTTTGAATGAAAGCAATATGGGAGCGTCACCGACTTTGACCTCATATATCAACAGAATGGGTACATATATATATATATATATATTTCTAAGATTTTATTGATTCTGTGATCTCAATCATTCATTGTATATTCCTGATTGAGTATGTGAGCTGCATTTTCTTCGGGGTTGCTGCCCGCCGAGAAGGAAAGCTTGGGTCAGGATCATTACTTTTATTTTTCAATGGATCCTGTTTTTATTCTGTTGACTAAGCCCTGATAGCAGGAACCAAGATAGCCGCATCACGTTATTTCTTTCCACATTACAAGGCAAGCTTGGGTTGCTGAGGTTGAAGTGTCAAGGTTGGTAAAGAAATGAGAAACAGAGAGCCTCGCAAATGAGGGATGGGTGAGCTAGCGAAAGGGCAGGTTGAGGACTCGATAGGCCTTAAATCCAAATCACTTGTACTTTCACGTGCATGGCTAGAACATCTTAAATAGAACAGAGAAGTTCATGCTCCCAACCTTCTTACATTACATGGAAAACGAAAAAACAAAGATATAGCTCAAGGTTGTATTAACATGCATCAACTCGTGACCAAAACAAAAATCCTGGCCTCAAAACTGTCCTCACACTGTTAGCAGCCTTTCTAGTCTTCCTTTTCTAACATAATTGTTTCGAAATTTCCAAGTACTAACAATACAAGCTACCGTTTTTATAGCTAAAGTATAGCAATAAATAAAACTATACACAATGGACTGCAAGGAGACAGAATATGCCCCTGAATATATATACAAATAAATGAACTGTACAAAGTATTAACAGCTGCTCAAGGACGGGACTAGGGAAGACCAGGTTCACCACAGAATGCATCTGGCTCAAATGCTCTTGCAGAATCGTCATCATAAACTCCTGGTATAGCTCTAGCCCCAGCTTCTTTAGTCATCATGTAGGAACCCTCTCGGCCTCCATCAACATTTATGAGGGGAAGAATGCATACGAGCAAGAATACTGCAAGGGTTACTAGAGTGTACTTTAATCTGCTCAGCACAGGCTTGACCTTCATGTGGAAGAAACACATACCAAAGCTCTAAAGTAAGAGTTCAAATAATAAAGTTTCTTGTTACAGTGTAAGTGCAAAGATAATCGGATTGTCGCTCAAAGTTCAGAAAAATTTTCCCGTGAATAAATTCCCTGAACTTCTAGTCTCAGAAAACTACATGTCATTTGATGTTTGCAAAGTGCTGATTACCACACTGACAGAGGTGGATGAGTGATACCGACCCTTATTCTTTTTTTTTTTGCTTTAAAAGAAAAAAAAAAAAAAAAGAGGTTAGGTTCTTACCCGCCTCATAAGTTAATAAAATGTCATTTCATCAATAGAAGTAAGAGGAAAACTATTGAGGAATGGTTGTGTTGATTTATGCATGGTCAAAAAAGGACTACAGCAGCAAAGGCCAATCAAAAAAAAGGGAAAGAAGAAGAATTCTGGTCTGAGTAAAACTCCAATTAAAGGATACTCACTGAAAATGAACCAAGAAGCCTGTCACGTGCCAAAACTTCAGCAGTCTTGACCCATATCTGTTGAGGAAAACTGTATTAGTCTCCACTGTCTACCACGAGATATTCATGTTAAGAAAATTTGTTCAGTATAACCAAATGTCTATAACCTATACCGCAAGGAGCTCACATTAAACCTTATGAACAGGTGTTTGAAATAAAAGAACAAAAAACTTCAGCAAAATTGGTTTGCTAGCCATCCCTTCATCATTTGTGAGGATTGAGAAATCATGCTTCAAAAAATCCGGATTACAAGAAGCTATTTCCATGTAACAAACAAACTTTTGGCATAACATAGTGAATAATCAGGACACATTTATAGACACAACTGATCAAAATCATAGTGAAATAGAAGTAACTGTATAGTTTATTGCTAATGAAGTAGGCAGGGAATGAAAGAAGTTGCTTGTGCAGACCCTGGCTTACAAGCCTCCCACAGTTATAGGGTATACATTTTAGAAGGACCAATTTCGAACCTAGCCTGTGTCAAATACTGTAATCCATGCTATTGCAATAAACTTGCCAACAGTCTTCGTGACGGGTCAATTGGTTGAAGGTGGAATCATTTCACAAAGGAAAAATTATCACTTAACAAACTCGGCAGTATGCAGTATCTTCGAAAATTACTTGAAATTTGAAAGTCCAGGAAAGTCAAGTTACTTAAAACAAGAACATTACATGAAAGTAACTATTGAAACATTGCATACTTAGAAAACAGAAGATTAACATAAATGAAGGGGCAATTGATTCCAACTAAAACAAAACTTAGAAACAAAACTAGACATGAATAATACCTGTCCATCGTACCACCCCGTTTCTTCATCTGCAAGCCATGAACAAGAGAAATCCCATAAGCAATCCATCAAAGGAGAAATTTTGTTTAACCAAAAAAGAACACACATTTCGCATGACACTATAACATAAAACACAAAGGAGTTTACATTCAACAGTGGCACTGAGTAAGCGATTCCCAACATAAGCCCAACCCAAATACATCCTCAAAACAGCAACAGTAACCACAAGAATCCCACTCGAGACAGCTGCAAGAACCAGCCTCATCGGCTCGGATTTGGGCCCCACCGAACCGAACCACGCTACAGGTAGACCAACAAAGAGCGCGAAAGAAGCACCCGTGACGAACAAGCGAGAGCAGTATTCGACAAGGTCGCCTGAGGCCCAAGAGAAAGGGAACGAGGTGGAGAGAGATTGGTATTCGTTTATGGGCTGTTGTTCGTGTGGAACAGGGCACTCTGTTTCGGGCAGGGGAGGAGTGTTGCTGTAGCTGCCATTTCCACTTTTGTTGGATGAGAGCATTTTGGTTATCGGATAAGCTTTTTTGATGGGATGAAGAGGGAGAAACCTGGGTTTTGAGAATGATATAAGCGGGAAGGGGAAGGGGAAGGATGGGGCGGAGGCCTGTGGCGGTTTCGGCGAGAGGTGGAGGAGCAGTGTGGTGGCCATGGTTCTATTGCTGTTCAATTGACAACTGAGATTATTTTACTTATTTTTTATTTAATGGATTTTAATTTACCTTTTTTTTAAAGAAATTCTTTTTTAAATTTATTTATTAAGGAAAAAAAATGATCAAAAGACGAAAATAAGGCCATTCAAGTTGTTAACTTCAGAGTTGCTGGTAATGGGGCACATGATCAGCAATCCACAGTCTGACGAGCAGAAACTCTTTCTTGCTGATAAGAAATGAGGGTTAAAATCCTGATTCCAAATTAAAAACGGAAGAGGTAATTTCCGTACAATACAATGCAATACAAACACAAATACTTTTTATAGTTAGAAAGGAAAAAATTAGAATGAAGGAGCCCATTATTTGCAAATAATTCCTTTTTCTTTTTCTTTTTCTTTTGTTTCCACAATGAGCTGTCGAGATCACATGTTTACAATTCCAGGGATTGGGATTTTCTTACCCAAAACAAAGACCTCCACAGGTAAAGAACTTACAAGACTATTTATTTTTGTTTTTCTTTCTTTCTTCTTTTGTTTTCTCCCTTTGTTTTTCCTTTTGGGAACTTTCTTACACTTGACAGATGCTACCTATTCATAATACTAAACACAAATTTTGAAGTGGTACCCTCCACTGCTCTTATGCAGCTGCTTACTTAAGAGGAATCCACTCTATTCAGGATGGAGTAAGTGCTGATCCCCCACTTCGAATGAGCCAACAATTTCCCCCTCCTTTCTCTAACTTTCTTTGCACATAAAAGGAAAAACTTCCGGCTGCCTAGCTCTTTGAGCCAGGAAACAGCTAATAAAGTACTTATTACATTGACACTGCACCGGTTCATCCTATGATTTGCTTTGTAGAGTTTGGCCTTTCAATATACAGACGTTGAAGACGCCGCAGTCGGGACATGAGCTGTGCAAATGATGGTCTAAGATGCGGCTCCCTGCACAAGAAAACCGACCAAGTAGGATTAATGCAATTTTTTCAACATTGCAGACCGTCAAAAATAACAATAGCTCCTTTTGATACAGAGATTCACAAGCAAAGACTAACCAGAGAAGCTGACTAAAAAGGTTTATTGGAAGCTACAAGAATCCCAAGTTTCCTCCCAATTTCAATCTAATATTACAGCATTTGACTTCATTCTGACCACAAATTCTTTTGCTTAATGTAAAGAAAACATTACCAGGATTTCTGTTTATATGAGTGCCCAAGAAATGAGAGACCAATTAAACATTCCTAAGAGAATTGAGTAGGCGCAATGACCACTACAAAGGATTATATAATCATTCTCCTGATAAAGATAACATAAATAACTTCAAGAACTCACGTTTGCCAACATTCACATATAATCTGTGCAACCGCTGGATCAACGTCTTCAGGAATTTCTAGACGCCTATGCTGGAATCCAACAGCTCCAACAACTTGCATTGGATTCAAACCTTTCCAGGGTACACATAAAGTAACCAACTCCCATAATATCACACCAAAACTGTACACATCACATCTGCAAGCAAGCCAGATTATTTGTATAAGAAACAAAATAGAAAAGTCGAATGGTAACACATGCATGCAAACATGCTATTAAAGTCACCTACTTCTCATTGGCCGGTTCATTCCTTAAAACTTCCGGTGCCATCCATTCAGGCTGCAGTTCAATGGAAAATTTTTACTTTATAAAATAAAGACAACAGGCTTTGATAAATAGGAAAGTAAGACAAAACACAAAGTGGACAATGAGGGCTATCTTTTAAAATATACTACCGTTCCAGCAGTAGACTTTGAAGACAAGAAAGTATGATGCTTCATGCGTGACAACCCAAAATCACAAACCTGCATAGAGTAAGCAAATATGTTGAAAAAAATTCAATAGATATCTGTCAGCGGAAAATAAAAGTAATTTGTAAAATTGCTTAAATAAACTATGAGCAAAATCAAGGAAGAACTTTTGACCAGAATTTAGTTTTGAGAGAAGCACCTTTACAACCCAGTTCTTATCAACAAGGAGATTTGGTGATTTCAAATCTCGATGCACTATTGTAGGATGGCTTGTGTGCAAATAATTCATTCCTTTAGCCTGCAAACAATAAGAAAGCTTAACTTAAGTAACAAAAATAACTACAACAAGAAGGCAGGGAAGAAGGGTGAAAGGAAAAGGGAGGCAGCGAGAGATTTGTGCAAGATATGAAGCAAAAGAAAATAAAATAATTTATTCATATGTAACTCCTACCACATCAAGAGCCATTCGCATTCGCCTCTTTTCATCGAGTTGAGGATTGGGTCGATGCAGTAGCTTATACAAACTTCCCCTGCATAACAATGAGGGGGGATCAAGAAAAAAGTAGGACAAAATGGCCAACCTTGTCCTTTTAAATTAATCAATTTCTTGGCAGAAACCAGAACAATAATAGAGAGGTCTAGTATTTATTAAATCAAAAAGAAAACACACATCTTGAGAGTGATTCATTGTTTTCATACACAGCAAACCACAAAACATAAGCACTTAGTAGCATAAATGCATCAACAAGGGCACAAGGAATTGGAGTCCAATACCTAATATCTACAAACATAATGTCAGGACAAATACAAAACAGGCACACAACATTCCCTGAGGACATGGTTCCAGTGCTAACATTTATTTTTTTTGCTCAAATCAAGTGCTAAAATTATTGGCTGGATTCATCCATTAAACCAGAAGGAAACCAACATCAAGTTTAAAATCCCAAATTAGAGCCCTTCAAAATCAAAAAGAATGTGCAAACAAATGTTAAGTTACTAACTATGAAAACATTGCAGACAAGAGAACTATTAGGATTACAAAAAGAAACTAAACCTGGGGAGAAACTCTGTCAGTATAGAGAAATGTGGGGAGCGAGTAACAGCTCCCATGAAAAGAACAACATTTGGATGCCTCAACCTTAACATGATTTCAACCTGCACAAAGTCAACAAAAAGAGATGATCTTAATATAAATCAGTCTATTCCACAGGCAAGTTGAGCTCACAAAAATGAGAAGAAATAAACGAGTCAAGTTTCTGAGGCTTACTTCACATTTAAATTGAATCAATGCATCACCAGAGAAGTCTTGATCTAAAAACTTCTTCACAGCAACCTCCTGAAGTGCCAACAAAGACAATTAGACAAACACTCGAAAAAAAAATACCATTAGAAGTCAATTACAGAGACTCACTGCACAAGCCATATATTGTTATCAATCAATAAAAGAATTATTTAATAGAGACTAAAGTTGATGCTCTTAGTAGACTTAATACAGCAGTTAGAGATTTTCAGATTTTGGTAAGTTAGCACCACATATTACCACAATTACTCAATCACAGTGACTACTCTCTTTTCCTATTAGCAAACTTGGCATAAAGCATGTAAATGTCAGTGCTCAGTGAAAGATTAGTAACTTTTGAAATTTTGGCATGTAAAACTGTAATTGTTGTCATCATATCATCAAGTAGTATACTGCTCCTAAAAGTTCATGAAATAAAATAAAGTGGTAGGAAATGTAACTCACAGTGCCATTCCAATCTGCTCGGTAGACCTCACCATATGATCCTGCAAGACAATAGTTCATCTTTTACGCAAGTGTTCACTGGTAGGGAACAGTCAAATCATATTCAAGCAAGAACCATATTCTATGACTCTGTAGATCTAATTATATATGAATATAAAAAGGATTCAATCAACTAAGCTAGCTCCGGTTCTTAAATCCATTGCACCAGAAAGCAGGTTTAACCTATTTCACAAACATCATTTGCAGCTATCATGTCTTGCAGGCTTGCACAATCCCATTCAGATAGAACGTGAACCATACTGGATTGACCTGTAGAACTGTGTTGAGACAAATACCAGTGTTGGCAGGAGATAATCCTATGGATAGATTAAGCTGAGATTGGGATGCACAGTCAAATAACTTTTATATCTTCTGCTGATCAGATTCAGCTTTCATACCATAAGTCCAGCCAACAAAAATAGAAACACCAGGACATCCTGGCTAGCATTTATGATACAAGCTGTATCACATTAACAATTGAAATACGGACATCCAAAACTTAAAAGGCTTATTGAAAGCAAAGCAACAGACATGTATAAAAATTAACAAGATTGACTGTGTTATTATGAGACCTACCAATACCAATGCGTTCACCAATCTGAAGATCCTCCCAAGGAATTTCCCATTCTGAAACCTCTCCCAGCATAGGATATATCTTCTCACTGTGACCATTGCTAGCCAGATGCAACTCACTGTTCATTGTTTCGATCAATTCCAATGCAGATTCTTTACTAAAATCAGTATCAGAAGTCCTTTGTATTAGTTTATCATCTGTGCCCAAGACATTTTCTGGCTGTCTTTGGCAAAACTCATCAGCAGAGCAGAAGGAAGATTCACGAACTTGTATCCAATCATTGGTTGTATTACTGACAAGAAGAAATCCCTCACTTGTAGCATCAGAGGGTGATGCAACATTAGTTTTTATGACATTTGTTTCCAACTCTGTTTGCTGTTTAGCCATGTGCTTTTGTCTAGTGTTGGAATTAGTATTTTCTGAAGTCTCCATTCCGAAGGAAACAAGACACTGCTCATTTCTTGACAACTTATTACAAGGGCCGCGAGCAGCATCATCTACATTTGTCCCTTGCACTAGATTGACTTGTTCAATCATACTTTTTTCACCAAGATCATGTGAATTAATATCCATGAACAAATCTGGAGGAGGTGATGCACCACTCTCCAACAAAACAGCATGTAATTTCTGAGCAAATTCTGGGTCTTTTGCTGCACTAATGACATATCTAGAAACATTTTTAACCTTTCTTTTTTGAGCTGATGATGGTTTTTCATGAATGCCAGAAGAGCTTTCACTGGATTTAGGTGCCGAGGGAAGAAGCTTCCCAAACTCCTGTTCAGATCTCTCAGAGACAGCTCTTCCAGTAAGGTTCCTCTCATCTTCATTTGTCTGACTGCTAATAAATTCCACTGACCTCGTGGCACCAACTTTAGGGCCCATATTTGGAGCAGCTGAAACTGCCAAATTTCCAGTGCCTTTGTCAAGCAGCAAAGATGAAACTTGAGAGGCTTCACTAAGATCAGCAAAGCCTCTTACATCCAGCGCAGAATTTAGGATATGACAGCTTGGTACTTCAGCAGGAATTAGCGTGCCAGGAGCACCCATCAGATCAATAATATATTCACTGCATTATTTCAGATAATTAATTACACATCAAACTTGTGCAAATACAAAATTAAACTTTTCTCTTTGACTAGACAGCAAAACTGCAAAGCAAAAGATGAGGGAACTGAAAAACAGCAAACTCAAATCTCATGCGCTCAATTTAGCTTAAACAGAATAAAATTCCATCAAGCACAAATCTGGGGCCAACAAAAATACTTAAACTGGCATAACACCATGTTGTGGGAATACTTAAAGAAAAAAGACTCTAATATGCACAAAAAATTGTAGAAATGCATTGCATAGGTACCAAAATAAAGAAAATTTAACTAATTAAAATTACGCAAAATCAAACATAGAAAAATTTGTAGATCTGAGCTGGAAGAAACTACCTTCCATTGTCGATTCTAACCAAGTTCACAGCTCCATCATCAGTACCAGTGTAATAGCTCCCTTTGACCAGCATGCATGGAAGATTAATTCTATCAGCTAGAACCTAGAACCAGAAGCATGAAGAAGTTTTCTCAATAAAAGGTCCAGATATATTTATCATTATGGCAAGGTAAAAACAGAAGTGGCAGGACATTATGAATAGCAGAAAAGCAAGTGAAACAATAGTCATCAAATAAAAATTAAGAATAGGAGAGGATATAGACATGAGAGTTAACTTATGGAAATAAGATGAGTCAAGAGTTGTTACAACCTTAAAAAGCAGGGCTCTGTGACGAGAAAGTCCAACGTCAAGCCGTCCTAGTGGAAGAATGATAGTGTTAAGAGAATTCCTTAACTCATAACTTCTCAAGGTCCACATTCTCAACATCTCTTCAGCATCACCAACTGGACCACCCATTCTATTAACAACTACTTCAGCAATTTTTGGAATCAAGCTACTCAAAACTGGGCCATGGCCAAAAGCTCGGGACTGCACGTATAA
The DNA here is from genome assembly GCF_053813885.1 of Theobroma cacao. Taxonomy (NCBI): domain Eukaryota; kingdom Viridiplantae; phylum Streptophyta; class Magnoliopsida; order Malvales; family Malvaceae; genus Theobroma; species Theobroma cacao. Next base: position 2,743,970 of record NC_142647.1, read on the forward strand.
GCTATACACTCTTTTCTCAAGCTCTTGCAGTTCAGGATCAAGCAACCGGTTAACCAAAATTACTTCATAATCAACATTATCTAACACTGAGACTGCTTGAAGATCAACCAAAGATGGCATCTTCCCTTGGGCACCCAGAGTTGACGTAATGCCATACACATCATAAAATCCATCCACAATTTTTTCATCATAATTTACAACATTATAATTCTGCAAATAACATAACATAGAAATTACTTTTCTTATCCTCAAAAGAAAAAACAAAAGTATATCAACTAATGGGTTCCAGCCCTTGTCTCACAGAAGACATGAACAGAAACCCTTCAGCCTGTACAGCATTGAAGAACCAAAGGAAGAAAATGGAATAATTTCAATTAATCTAATATAAAAAATCAACAATGAAACTAACATTCAATTCGTAATAATATCCATAACGGCATTCATTACACACTATCCTACCATCATAAATGAACCAAGAACAAGTAAAATCATAATAACCAGAAAGACAGCACTATAGTTCCCTAATAATTAGATAAGAAATATAAGACTTCCCGAAGAAACATGCATGTAAGATTTATGGCAAGAAATCATAAGGAAAAAGGCTGACCAATTAGCTTATGGTTAAAAAGGGCTTTGACAGTTACATAGTAGCAATAAAATACCATTATAAAAGAAAAGAAAAGCAAAAGAAAGCAAACTGCCTATATGACAAAGGACACATTCATATAATAGAAACACAATCCACAACCGGCAAGCAAAACTTCACCTAGTCAAACAATGAGAAATTATCATAGAAAATTAATAAAACCAATAAGGATGTACCAATTGCTACATTTAGCAACACTTCAATTAATAAAGGTACCAAAATTAATCGAGCTTGACATGCAAATCAAAAGCATCTATAAACAAAAACAATAGGAAAAAGACTTAACAAGTCAATCTTTATCCCAATCAATCCATGACTAATGAGAATGACATGGAAGCTAAGAATCTCCAAAATTAGGAAACAGGAAGTCCGGAAATGAGATCCGCAGTTGAAAACTCCTCATCTTAAGAAGATAAATGAAAATAAAATAAATATACTAGTAATATATAATGAGGAAACATGAAATGCAATCAGAGTTTATCAATGAAAGAATACCTATTTACAAAAATTCACAAAATTATGGAGACTTAAAATTCAGATAAAGGTATGTGAAACCCCATAACCAAATTAAGGGGAAAAAATAAAACCAATTTGCGATTAAAACCGAATCAAACAGGAAATGCATTATGGGAAACCTAGAAATTAGAAAACTAAATATCTAAAAGATATTTTCAAAAAATTGAAATACAAAAAAATATATTACCCAATAACGACGCGAGAGGAACTCAACCAAAGCATTAGTGTCGGTGCCGGCGAGGCTAATCCTTTTAGCGGCGTCGATCTGAGCCGTCTCGGGATCCGAGGCACTGATCGCCAAAGCCAACTGCATCTGAAACTCTTCTTCCAATAAATTAAAATCCACATCATCTCCAGCCGTCCGATCTCCCCTTACCGATTCAACGGCCCCGATTCTCGCCATTGTCCCCGAACTAACCGAAGACGATGACGAAGACGACGTCGTTCCCAGTCCCGTCCCGTTCGTCGAGCTCGGACTGGGGCTGGGACTGGGGCTGATCACGGGCCGCGCCTCCGCCAATCGTTGGTGCTCATTTAAACCACCGCCGATGTGGAGTTTTCTTAACAGATGCTTCATTTTCGACATCGATCATCAACGGCGACTTTTTTTTTTCTTCCTTGTCTTCTCTTTCTCTCTCTTTTTTTGATTCTCCTTTTTCTTTGTAAGAAATATACTAGTTTTTCTACTCTCTTTTTTTTTAATTTTTCTTCTTGTTTTCGCTGTTTCTAAATCCTATTCTATTCTATCTACAGGCTTAACCTACGCCCACTACTTCCAAAGCAGATTCGCTTAACCTGCGCACGCTTCTCCGTCAAGCTACTACCACTTGAAAGACTTAAATTAACCGCTCACCCATTCCCTCCAATACACACTCGCCTAAATAATAAACTAAAAAACTACTTCTAGTAGTACCCCATCTTCTCTATTTGTGTATTCTCTTTCTATTATACCGTTTTTATACTTCTAACACCCCACATTTCAAGGACCCCGTCCTTGAAGCTAACCTATGTTCACACACACATGTTTTCCATGGACTTCTTTTGATCATGACCGTTGATCGATTCTTAATGTTCTTGATTTGTTGATGTGGGCTATTTTGGGGTGCTTGTTAGGTCTAGATTGCACCATTTGAAAGTTAGATAAAAGTAAGTTATGGGGTGATTTCAAGTGTGTTTGATTGTCTAATTGATTTTTTATCAAATTAATAATGTGATCAGTTTTTTGAGTCAATAACAACAAAAATCATTAAAGTCAAAATTGAATTAGACTTAGAGAATCATGTTAATGCTAACGATTGCATATTTAATGTTTTTAACACTTGTTATTGATTTTGATAATATGTTACAATTTATATATAAAAAAAATCGTAACTATTCGATATTATTTCATTTTATTTAATTATAAATTAAATAAAAAGCACTTAATGACAAAATCAAATAATTTTAATCGAAAATTTTGCTTATTAAATTTGTAGTAAATATTAAGTGTATTCATAAAATACTTTAAGTTATTGTCTCGTTCTCATACTTACTTATCATTTTAAGTGACATTCACTATAAATGCGATGTTGATGTTTTGAGGATTAGTATTGTCATGAATACAACTACAATGCACAAACTCCTTGTTAAATTGGATATATGAAAATACACTTTGATGCATGAAAATGGATTATCTTATTGGTTTACGATGAAATTAATCATTTGATTGGTTTTGTGATTAGATAACAATAAAGATTATAATAACTACTATCAAATTAGAATTAAAGGGTCATGTCAATGCCGATAATTGCATGTTTAGCTTTTATAACAGTTGTTATTGATTTCGATCATGTGTTACAATTCTTAAAAAATAAAAAGACAAAAAAGATTATACGTATCTAATATTATTTAACTCTATGCAATTATAAATTAAATAAAAAATACTTACAGACAAAACAAATAATTTTAACCAAAAAACTTACCTATTAAATCTATAACAAATATTAAATATGTTCATGAAATGCTTTGAGTTATTGTCTCATTTTTCTATTGACTTACCCTAAGTGCATGCACTCTATAGGTGGTGTTGATGATTGGGAATAAGCATATAGCAAGTAGACGTGTAGAACAAATTGAAGAACGAGAAGCACGTTGAGAATGCTGAGGCGAGTGCACATTCGGATGGATGCAGCTACAATGCACGGAATCCTTGCTGAACCGCGTACGTATGAAAATAGACAATGCATGTATGTATGCACATGGTAACGAGCGGCTTGTGACTAGTTTTTTGAATTGACTTTCACCTTTCATGCCCTTTTTAATTAATAAAAAAATGACTTGGTTTATATACGCCAGCTAAGATGTCAGCCAATTCCCTTAATTATCGTTTTCTAATGAGGAGTTAAAAAGAAATTGAAAATGATTAAGACAAAAGCTCCTTAATCCTCATACCCCCCCATTAAATGCACATAGTACAAAATTCGGAGTTAATTATTAATTTTAGCTTAATCTAACAATCTATCCACGAAGGCTGATTAAGTTATTATAGTCCTACTACTAGTAATTCAAAGTAAAATAAGTAATCATTTTTTTTAAATATTTGAATAAACATCACCTATATTTTTTATAATTTTATTTTTTTTTCACACGACATGTTGTAATTTTTTTCTCACTTATTATTTTATAATATATTTTTTAATTAGCATCTTGTGAATAATTTTTATTTTCACGAGGATTAGACTTTTAATTTAACTCAATAAAATCACTAAAATATTTTCAATTCAAATTTAACCTATTTATTTACATTTAAAAATATTTTTTACAAATTTATTAAGCGAAATTAACAACCTAATCTCTTATGAAAATAAAATTATCAATAAATTGAAAAAGAAACTGTAAAGAATCATGTGAGTAAAGTTGAAGCCATAAAGGGTGTAGATAGAGTTTACTTAAAATTTATTATAATTAATATAATATATTTTTTGATTTTTAATGAAAATAATGTATTTAAAATATAGATTTAACTAACCTTATTCATTAACCAAAGAGTTTATAATAAAATAAATTTAGAAATTATCAAAGATTAACGGTGTAGGAGCAGATGTCAACATTGTTGATTCTCTTGTATTTTTTTATTTTTTGGGAAGCTTAATAACTACCAAAAGTAAATGGAAGGTACATATGTTAGCTCATGGAACAGTCCGTTCGTGCATCCCATCAACTACTTGCATACTTCTTTATTTTATTATTATTTTTTTCTTTCAGAAAAACGGTTGAGGAACTGTTAAATAAATTATTTTTGTGATAAAGACCCATTGACCTATGAACTGCTGATAGCTTAGCCAAAACAATTCAATTTAATATTCATATATAAATTATTCTATAAAAAAAAAAAAAAAAAAAGAGGCCACGTTGGAACTGTGGGTTTGAGAAATAAGAAGCAAAAATAGGGGCCGTTCTAGATATTGACTTGAGAAGGAAGTTGGGTAACAATGGCATGCGCCTCCACTGGTTCGTCTCATGTTTGTATTAGCTCATGTATCGGGCAGAGCCAATCAAAGTCACAGTCTTATTTAAGAATGTAACAGAAAAAAAAGAATATTCCAACAAAAGTGGAGATTCCGTCCAACCTTCAGTTTCTCTGTCTAGGTTAGAGTCTGAATACGAGATATTATTATTATTTCTTTAAATTTATATTATCTACAATTTTGTTTTAGGAATTGAGTTGTTTATTTTATTTAATTAATCAACTGATTTTAGGGAAATTTTTCTTCATCGTGCATGTTATAAAAGTAAAACATGCTGCTCGAATTAAGATGTTCGAATTCCTCAAATTATTGCACAAGTTCTGCCTGTTTGCACGATGCAATGCATTACACCTAATGCCTAACTTTACGAGTTATCAACTGCTTGGTTTTAAATATTGTTGTAATCTCCTGACTTAAAGATGTGATTTGGTTGTTCAAATTTTGAAGGAACGGCAAATTATTGGTACAATATTTTAAGAAATTTTAAATAAATTTTTATTTTTAATCAAAATTTTATAATTTTATTTTAAATTAAATAAAATTTTATTTCGACAAGTGTTGATGTGATGTTAATGTATAGGATGAAAAATTTTATATGACAATGTCATTATAATACATAAGCATGTCATATCAATAATAAGTATTATTTTTACTAGCATAGTTTTAAAAAATTTATTTGATATAAAATAAAAATATAAAAATTTAATTAAAAATAATGAAAAAATTTAAATATTTTAAAATAATTTACAGATTATTTTGATCAGTAACATACTAGAAACAAATAAAAAAAGTTTCAAATATTGTATTTTTTTTCATTTTAGTTCATTTTTGCTGAGTCAAAAACCGAGTAGGGCTAAATTATTACTAAAAAAAAAGAAAAAGGAAAGACCCAATAACAAGAAAAGAAAGAGATAAGCATTTATGATTTATCCAAATTATAGCTCATATTCTGGGGCAATTTCCTGAAACGAAGAAAAGAACAGAAACAATGTATTTGGAGGACATGGAGAATAGCCAATTGAACTCAAACACCCACCCTCGACAAAATCCTCTTTAGAATCCCACGGAATTGATGGTAGCTTTGCAGATTCTGGAACGGGAACCTTTTTCTTGGTGGTACAATTCTTGCATAGTGGATAAGCTTTTGCCACAAACAGGGAAGAATTGACCAAGACTGTAACACTTGAACACGTGTCTGGTAAAAACTAGGTTACTCCAACCACATTTAGTTCCATAGTTGAGGCAAAATTTGCTTTGTTGGGTTTAAACTAGAAATGAACTAAAAACAAGAGCATTGGTCCTCTTTGTTTTCTATATCTTTGTTGGCAACAGATTTTGAACTGTTGCTTGATAAGGAATTACTTAAATCAATGGAAACTCATGATTGCCAAAGGTGACAATCTGCTTTATGTAGAAGGTTGAGGTCTGACTTAAATCTTTAACCAAATCTTATAAGCATTCTGTTTATGTTTATCCATTAAAAAGGTCGTGAATGTTGCAGCCAAAAAGGGGCGCTAGAGGGGCTGGCAAGTCCCTCAAGTGGTAATGTTGTTAAACAGTGACCGGATCGGCTGGCAAGAACCTAACAGAGCAGACTAGCAGTGACATTGACTGTGCCATTAATATCTGCCACAGGACAGCAGACAGAGCTGGCAATGAACTGAGTTGGAGAAAGAGCCAACTGGAATTTTGACTCAGGAATTCGGCCTGTTTAAGGAAATGGGTAATCTTCTTTTTGCTGAACTTTATTTACTCCATTGAGAAAATCAAAATTCTAGTTTTCATCTAATAAAGAAAAGGACTGAGGAATATGTAAATGCCAAGTTGCCAACAATCAGAACCCTTGGAAAAAAAAAAAAAGTAATCCCATTCCAACAAGATATGGTGTCTAATTATATCGCCCAGCCATCACTTTTTTAAGACCCCATTTTAGATATGTTTGCACATGACAAAGCTATACTATCTTTGACCAGAAGAGAAGAGAATGTTTAACACTTTGATACTAATTTTATTTTATTTTTTTCCATCATTAACATTGCTCATTCACTTTGCCTTTGGATGCAGTAGTCTTTATTTGCAAGGTCATTCTTGTAAATATGAAGATTATTATTTTATGCATCAATCACACATGCAGGGTTTTACACTCATCACATACCCAATTACTCAAAAACTACTATATGTTCTCTGAATAATTCAATATTGCGGTTCCTAGAAATCAAAAGGCAGTATTGATTTCCTTTGTTCAAAGTTGAATGGGTAGATGGTAAGTGTCTGAACTCAACTTGGGGGAGCTCTTAAACTCTGCTGTTGATGTAGTTTTCCTGTTTTGATTAGGCAAGTGCTGGTGTACTTCTTGTTGCTTTTAATCAGATGAGAGAATGATTTCTTTGGAATCGAATTGAGGTTCTACTTCCTAGAGGGATACAGAGTAGAGCAATGACAATTACAGCATTTGAGTTGCAATTAGCAACAATTTTGTTATTAATGCAGCTGATTATAAGTGCATCAAGCAAATGAAAGTCACAGCTGTAGCTGAGAATATGCAAATGGTGGATAATTTATCTACATAAGCGAGAGGATGTTGGTTTTTTTTTTTTCTTTCATGGACAAGGTGATGCTGGCTCCAGCTTCCATCTTTGTGAAGATGTCTCAGATCAAGGGCTACAGAGTTAAGGACTAGGCATTGGCTGCAGCCTCCTCTTCAACCATCTGTGTTACTGGGAGAAGGGTACAGATGACATTGCGATCACCGTATACATTGTCAACACGTCCTGATACAGCAATGCAAAGAGTTGTCAGTATAACTAAGGAGGCTAAGAATAAACATGTAGATTCATGCTCATCATAGCGCTTCGATATTGTGATGGCCAAACTCAGCGCAGATCAATGTAATATTGTAAATGTTACTAAAAAATGATTTAAAAGCAAATCCATTACACAACCAAGTTCATCAGTGTCCCTTAAAAGTTTTAAGAACTACAAATAACTTTTATCCGGATAAGATCAATCTATAGCTCAGTGGTCAGTTTATATTTTGAAAATCAATGTAGTAGTGAATTTAAAGACCATGAATGATGATGAGAATATCGAAGAAAGCAACAATATAAGTTTTTTCCTGCAAAAGGGAAAAACTACTAATGAAAGCAACCAAGTTTGAAGAACAAGTACAGTGTTCACACCTGTAGTAGGCCAGAACTTAGCAGTACGAAGCCAGGAAGCAGGGAAGGCAGCATATTCCCGAGAGTATGGCTTTGTCCATGCATCTCCCATGAGCAAAGATGGTGGATGAGGAGCTCCCTGCATGGTACATATTTTAGACAGTTACTCCAAAAAGCTCATGAAGAAAATCTATGCTTGCAGCAGTACAGTTACCAACATAAAAATATATTGGTCATTGCTTATTGTTATCTAAAAAAAAAGGGAAAAAATATGGTGAGGAGACAAGCCATTTCACCTTCAGAACATTGTTGTGGATATCAGCCTTTCCATTCTCAATCTGAGCAATTTCTTCCCTAATGGAGATAAGAGCATCACAGAACCTATCCAGCTCTGCCTGCAAAATAAAATGAATATGGACGTGAGTGAGAGAGAGAGGAGGAATATCAAACGTTGGTAGACAGAAAGATACTTGGTAAATCATACCTTGCTTTCACTTTCAGTGGGTTCAATCATGAGTGTGCCTGGAACAGGCCATGACATTGTAGGACCATGGAATCCATAGTCCATAAGACGTTTTGCAACATCTTCAGGCTCTATTCCAGCAGTATTCTGCAGGAATGGTGGTTTGCAATCAGTCATGGAAACAAACAGAAGACTAAGAGAAGAATGCTAAAAATCTGAATACTACAATTACCTTAAAGGCTCTCAAGTCCACAATGAATTCATGAGCAACTGTTCCATTGACACCACGGAAAAGAACAGGGTAGTGGTTCTGAAAACCCAAATCAATTACCAAAAGAGAAAAATGAGAAAGTTGAAATTATCAAAATCTTGAATAGGAGCAATAATTCATAACCTCAAGCTTGTAATTATTACTTTTTTTTACTATAATTATTACTCTTTTGTTTATATAATTATAACATAAATCAAAAGAAATATACATGATCCTCAATAAGACAGCTGAAAGGTTAAAACTTTTGATATTCAATTAGGAGGTCACAAGTTCAAATCGTGAAAGTTCAGAATTTATGAGATGGAATTCGGCTAGCTCTTGCTGTAAAGCCCAAGGCACAATAGGTCCTATTATATATAAAAAAAAGTTAAAGCATAAATGAGAAATATCACACTTAAAGCTCATTTCATTAGCTAAAATGGTACATTAGAGGGCATGCCTTTTCATGAAGATCTACATACATTTTTAATTTCTACAGATTATAAGCACAAAGATTCAAGGAAAAAGGAAGGTACCTCCAAGCGTTTTGCCATGTAGTTTGCATTCAAAATAGCTATCTTTGAAGCCTCAGTTAGTCCCTTGGACCCCATCATGGCGATGTAAGTGTATGATATTGGCAAGATCAGTGCAGAGCCCCAAGGTGCAGCAGAAATGGTACCGAGAGGGCTTGACTTGTCAGGTGCTGGGATTCCACCAGTAGATACCTACAGTGTAATTGCAAGGTAATCGACACTGGATGCAAAAGATCATGCAGCAGAAGAATCCACCGCTAAATGCCATTCACAATGTGATGTCAGTGGTTAATGGTAATCACTAAAAGCAATTGCCAACATATAAATGATATGCTCAGAATTTCTGGCTCAGATATGTTTATAGGGTTCTGATAAGACTACTGCTAATTAGCAAATCCCAAAGAAAAGATACAGAAATGAAATCCAGTCCAAACCAACTTTAGGATACAATTCTTTCACAGGGATACTAAAAGATTCATAAGATGAACATGAAAAAGCTAAACAAGTTTGTGCATATACATGCATATGTATGTATCAGGGAATGCATACCACAGGATGTGAAGGCAGAAATGGTGCCAAATGCTTCTTGACACCAATAGGTCCCATGCCAGGTCCACCACCTCCATGTGGAATGCAGAATGTTTTGTGGAGATTTAGATGGCAAACATCAGCTCCAATAAAACCTGGGCTTGTCAAACCCACCTGTAAGGACCAAAAAGTTCAAGAATTAAATGAGAAGATTTCATAACATGCTTGAGAAAAAGGGGAAAAAAAACACACATGAAAGGTTTAGACCAAAGTAAATTGAAAGATATATGCTGGAAATATCATTGAGATGTCCTCTTTTTGTCATAAATTTATGGTGATAAATTTATACAAACTCAGTTTCAAAGATATAATTCAAACAGAATTGATGGCAAAGTGGATAAATAAGGTGAAAAGAAGGAGAAGATTCTTAATTCCAACCTAATAACAGAAAACTCTGGTCTAGCTTGATTTTTGTTTCATAACAAATACTCCTATTTATTGCACTGTTTCCAAGCTTGCAAATTATGCATCTGCAGGTTTAAATCTTGATAAATGTCTCTAACTCTAGAAATTAATTTCCTTCCAATCCACCCTTCTATCCAAAGAAATGCCACGAGAATTAAAGAAAATCAAAGCTTGGTTTGTATCATTTTTAGGATATCGCGTCAGTATATGAAACGATAAAAATGTCAAACTAAGGAAAAACAGACCTGGGCATTCATGTTAGCCCCGTCCATGTACACTTGACCTCCATTGTCATGAATTATTTTACAGATCTCATCGATCCCTTCTTCATACACTCCATGGGTTGAAGGATAAGTGACCTGAAATTGAAATAAAAATTGACAAAAAATTGGATTTGCATGTGCAATTTCCTGGCTCTTAAACAGAATCGATAGCAGTGAATGCAATCATTCATACCATAAGAGCTGACAGCTTGTCCTTGTTAGCTTCAGCAGCTTTCCGTAATTCTTCAATATTGATGTTACCCTTGGAATCAGTTCCAACAGCAACAATTTTCATTCCACACATAGCAGCACTAGCAGGATTTGTCCCATGTGCTGAAACTGGTATGATACACACATTCCGGTGATGGTCTCCTCTTGACTGCAGGATTCGTTCCAAGTATGTGTCAGCAAAATCAATAGAAGCATTACATAAGTACAAGGATTTTCCTTCTTTTAGTAAAGAGGATTATAAAGCAGTTATGAAGCTGTTTAGTGTCACCTTACCTTATGATATGCACGGATAGCCATTAGTCCAGCATACTCGCCAGCAGCACCAGCATTAGGTTGCAAAGAGAAAGAGTCAAACCCGGTGATGGTACATAATAGGTCACCCAAATCGGTGAACATTTCCTAATAGAATAGAAAACCATAATTTGTCAATAAATTAAAGATCTAAATTTACTCCTGATTGCATGAAAAGAAAAAGCATGAGGAAGTTCTAGGTGAAGAGAAATCTGCGACTGAGCACCTGATAACCCTGAGCCTGCTCAGTAGGGGCAAAAGGGTGGATGTCAGTGAATCCAGGCCATGTCACGGGCATCATTTCAGCTGTTGCATTCAATTTCATCGTACAAGATCCCAATGGAATCATACTGTGACACAATGAGAGATCCTTTGACTGCAACCTGTGAATATATCGAAGCAACTCATGTTCTGTGCGATACCTGAAAAGAAAACAACTAAAAGTGAGAGTGGCACATTTGTTTATAAGCTTAACTAGTTCATATTTTCAGGAAAGTGTTATACGTGTTAAATATTGGGTGGGTGAGATATGGACTTTGTCTTAATAGTCCAGAAGGAATTGCATTCTCAACCTCTGGTGCAAGAGATGCAGCAGTGAATGAGACCTGAAAGTTTAGACAGAGATGGTCCATAGTCAGAAGGCAAAACAATATAAGAGTGAACATTATCAATATGGAAAAGATTAATAGGACTCACCGGTTTGCCACCAGAAAATACTTTGAAAAGCTTGTCCACATCTTCCAAGGTAGTTGTTTCATCAAATGAAACAGTGATCTGAAAGTTAACCAAACTCCAGTAATCTCACCATATATAAAAATATTTGACCAAATAATACCACAGATAGAATCAGACTCACGGTTTTGGCATCTACAACCCGCAAATTAATCTCACTATTGTAAGCAGCATCAGCAATTGCATGGGCATCAGCACATGTAACCTTCACAGTATCAAAGAAGGGAAGCCCTTGGACTTCCACGGTGCCAAGTTTTTTCAGTCCCAAAGCAAATGCTCCAGCAAGACCATGGACACGTTGGGCAATGGTTTTTAGGCCCTCAGGTCCATGATAAACAGCATACATAGCGGCCATGTTGGCTAGTAATGCCTAGATAAGACAAGATATCAAATCAAACAAAGCAAAGACAATTAGTTCAAATACTAAGGACCTGTTCTGTTAGTTTAGAAAAAGAGAAATATGTACTGCTAACATAATCCTGACAATAAGTCTGAGCCCATCTAAAAACTTTTAATACTTAAAAAATTCCAGAGTTTTCTAAACCTCTACAGAAGTAGTTCCTAAAGGAAAATACAAAATTAATCAGATCAACAATGAATCTCTTACTTGAGCTGTGCAGATGTTACTAGTAGCTTTGTCCCTGCGAATATGTTGCTCCCTGGTTTGCATTGCCATACGCAAAGCAGGCTTCCCTGAAGAATCAACACTAACACCGATAATTCGCCCTGGCATCAACCTCTTATACTCTTGGGAAGTAGCCAAAAATGCAGCATGAGGGCCACCATACCCCATCGGCACCCCAAACCTCTGTGCTGAGCCAACAACAATGTCTGCTCCCAGTTCACCTGGGGGCTTCAGCATTGTCAATGCCAACAAATCAGTTGCCATGACAACCTTAACACCGTTAGCATGAGCGTTTTTAACAAACTCTCCATAGTCCAAAATCTCACCCTCGGTACCAGGATACTGAACCAAAACCCCACAAACATCACCAGAGCTGTAATCGATATCCTTAAGATCTGCAGTAACCACTTTAAGATCAAAACCACCAGCTCTGGTCTTACAAATATCTATTGTCTGGGGGTGACAATTATTAGCAATAATAAAAGTCTTTTTCTTTCCTTTCAGTATATTATTACACATGGCCATTGCCTCGGCAGCAGCAGTTCCCTCATCAAGCAGTGAAGCATTCGACATAGGCAATCCAGTAAGATCCGAAATCATAGTTTGGAAATTAAGCAAAGACTCAAGACGCCCTTGAGATACCTCAGCCTGATAAGGAGTATATTGAGTGTACCAAGCTGGATTCTCCATTATATTCCTCAAAATCACAGGGGGAACATAAGTGTTATAATAACCCATTCCAATAAAAGACTTAAAAATCTTATTCTTTGATGCCAAATTTTGCATGTGTTCAATCATTTGGCTCTCAGTTAACCCCCCATCAAACTTAGAAAATTTCATGGAATCAATACGTATAGCTTTAGGCACAGTTGCATCAATCAGTGAATCAAGGTTATCAAACCCACACGACTGAGCCATTTTGATCTGCTCTTCAGGGGTTGCAGAGTTATGGCGGCGGGGAAAAGTATCACTTGATTTCAATGCCTCAACAGAAATAGATCGAATTTGTGACCCAACACCAAAACCAGCATTGTTTGACACATTTCTAGCACCTAACAAATCTGATCTGCTATAACTCTTAGAACCAAATGGTGACAGTGAAGACACATACCTTGACGGTGTGTACAAAACAGGTGATCTAGAGCTGATTTCACCATTGCGTGATTGCTTGGCTGCATTAACCAAACGTTTCAGGATTGCCCTGTTAGCCACCCTCCTTGCACGCTCCATGAATGTACACAAAAGGAGGTTTTTTTTTGGGGGTTCTAGTAATGAAAATACAAAACGAAACTTGGGTTGTTGAGAAAAAAGAGGCTTTGTTTCATGAAGTGAGTGAGAGGAGAGGTGGGTTGGTGGAAGCGGAAGTGTAATTTGTCTATATATAAAAAGTTTATATAAGGTTGTGCTTAAATAAATGACTATCTCAAATTATAAAAATTTTTATTTTTATTTTTATGAGAAAAAATTAAAGAATTTTGTGTACAAAGTATGGTGGTGGAGTGGTGGGTGGTGAGTGACTCTACACCTATGGAGAAAAAGACAGATTTTTTTGGGATATAATATATCAGAGTCTGCAAAAAAACATCACAAATCTCCTAAAGAAAATGAATGGAAGCAATTGCAGGAAAACAGATTGAGATTCAATGGATCACAATTCATTTCACCCTCTCTTCTCCAACAAAACCCAGAAATAATAAAAAAAAAAATTGACCCTTGTTTGAATGAAGCTGGGAGATTCTGTGTTGGCAGAATCTCTTTCACAATCTCACAATCCAGCTTATCCCTCACCCTCCACCTCACATCTGTTAAATACACTTAAGGTTAATATGGTTTACAAGCCTTTCCAGCAAATGAATCTCTCTTAGATTTTTATTTACTTTGTATATTTTGGACCACGTGGAAATTCCCAGTCTGAATATCTGAATGTGAAATTTAACTGATATATATTTTTTAATTATTTTTGTGGGAATTTTTTGGTTTGCTGGTTTAGCTGGGACCCAGAGATTGGGTGGGAGGGTATATCTGGGAAATGAAGTTATGCGATCAACCTTGGCGTTGGAATGTTGTCTGTGGCTTACGTTGTACGTTGGAACTACTAGGAGTCAGAGTTCTCTTCTCCGTGGTAGATCCGGGTTTTCTTTGCTCCAATTTGGACCCTTCGATTGAAATCGCACGGTTGCCATTTTGTTTATACCTTGAACACCATTACTTAAATTTTTAAATAAAATAATGGGGGGTCAAAGCACAAAAGTATTGCTTCTAAGTTTTAAAACATAGCTCCTTGGGCCCAGTTTTATTTTTTAATTCTTAATTTTATATATCGAGATACTACTTCGCTAAGTATCCAACAAACCCAGAACTCCAGTTCAATGAGATTTCTCTATTGTTAAGATAATTATATAAATTATTTAATTAAAATTATTATACAATTTTATTATCTAGGTAGACGATTATATATAATTAGAATTATAATACAATAATACTAGTTAGTTAAAGTTAGATTAGCTTTATACATACATATTCTATAATACAAATAGTATCACAACAACGGGGGTTGTTGGTTTTTGCAGGTCAAAAAGCTAAGCGAAACAGGTTCAAAGTCTTCAGAAACTCAAAAATGTCACTTTTTACTTTCCTGTGAGAAGGGAAAGTGTTGGAGTGCAGACCTCCTTAGCAGCCTTTTCGCCATTTATTTGGTACCCATCTTTGGCTTATTAAATATCCCAATCTGTCGTGGTTGCATGGAGATTTCAGAAAGAGGGAGAAGCGAGAATGAAGGAGTCGAAGAGATGCTAAAAAAGAAAGTAAAAAAAAACAGAGGTGCTAATGGAAAATTGATTGACAGGTACAGGGCCTCCTGGCTGGGAGGCTAAGCTAAGCTAAGCATACAGATAGAGCTTTTACCTAACACCCATGAAAGCACATGCTGTAGGGACCCGTGGGGAAATAAATACTCCCCTGTCCTGGTGGAGTATCTTCGAATTGAACAGGAAGGTTGGGGAAATGTAAGGCTCTGGAAACTTAATTCCATGGTTTTCATTTTACCAATAACACAATCAAATTCCAAGCAGTCTTAACCTTTTTCTTTTTTCTGTTTGAATGGAAGCAGATTAGCGCCATGAATCTGGGTTTTATTTTCTCGATCATTGATTTCTTTTCCAAGAGAGCCAGACAATGATGCTGTGAATATTCCTATATCCCATGATTCAGTGCATTTATACTCTGGGATTTCTTGGAATAAATTATCCAATCAGCATCTCTGATTTTGGTTTTTTTTCTTCATTATCCCTGTTGCAGGAGCCTAAGGTTGATCCAAGTGGACCTTCAGGCCTTGGTTTCTAGGCTCTAGTTGAAGGGTAACGGTCGTAGAAAGAAGGCCATCAAACTTACAGATGCTTTCACATATTACGATGGGGCTCTTTTTTCTTCATTTGCCACCATATTTATTAGTAGTTGCTTAACCTTTTTTCCTTCACACGTCATTTTCTTACCTTGCAAATAATATATGTAATTGGGTCGAAAGAGAAGATAATGCCTTTTTTTTTGTAAGACTATTTAGTAATGTTGCTTTGCTTGGATCAAAATTTTAAACAATTTTGATTGATTAAAACACGATAGACATGTGAAAAGAGTCTCCATGGTCCGTATACACAGATGACTGGTCTGGTTCAGACCAAAAATTGACATGATGAATGGCATGAGGATGAGATACCTATTGAAAAAGAGACAAGTGCTTTTGTCCACCCGTGACCTATCATTTCATAATTTTCCCAACCCAATGTTAGTAGCAGTAACAGCAGGGTTTTATCAACTCCATCACATGGGGCTAGCTAGGAGAGGATCCTTCATCTTACAATCATTACTGTGTATGCTCAAGCCTTTAATTTATTTTTTTATTTTTTATTTTCTTGCGGTATGTATTCAAGCCAGTTAATTGGTTTTGAAGGTTATACCAATGGAATAAAAGTTCTTTCCATTGCTTTACAATGTTTTGCCAAAAACAGAAAAAACCTGGAAATCAATTTCTAATATAGACATGAACACAATTTACTTAAAAAGATTTTAATGAGACATAACAACTACTCCATTAACAATTTTGGAATATATATATTGATAATGAATCAAATTTTATATATAAAATTCGAAAGAAATGCATGCCTTATATGGGAATGAAATTGGATGTAATTAAGTTTAATTAAGATTTTTTCCCATGCTATTATTAATAAAATCTTTTTTTTTTTTTTGCTTGAAAGGAACTTTTAACAAGCAGTAAAATCCAATGAAAAAAAAAAACATTAAAATCCAATCTCACTTTTCAACTTACTCTTTGATCTAAAGATTACTAATTGCTAGCTGCTTCAAGTTAGCAACATATTTAATACAATTAACATCCTTTTAGGGAGATTTTTCAATATTATTTCTTCCTTAGACTCCAACAAGAGCAAGATCATATATACAGTAAAACCTGGAATTAGTGATTAATGTTGACATGCATTGGCAAACTATGGGAAATTAAACAGCTAGTAAATTTTAGAATGTTATTAATGTTTCATTATTTCTAGATAAACTGGCTATAATGAAGCAAACCCCTTTTTTTTTCTTTTTCTTTGGGTTTTGCTACACATATTGGATCATTCTTTTCTCTCCCTTAGTCACACACAAAAACAACTACTACTAGTTCCTTCATAAAAGCAACAAAACTTATTGGGGGGGTGGGGGGGGGGGGGGGAAGGGAATTCAACTGTGAACAAGGCCACAAGATAGCTCCATTAGGAGGATTGCGGCATCTTCCACATCCTGAGGAAACACACGCTGCAAAGCTGAGTTCTTACTCAGACTCAAAGCAAACTCCTTGAAGCAAAGCTTCTTTTGGCTTTGAGGGGAATAATATGGAGGCTTGACCTGTTTCTTGCATTGCGCAACATGGCTCGTACGCGATTTCTTTTCCTTGTGGATGTGTACCTTAATCTTCATAGATGATGCATCTGCTGCTGCAGCTGCACCATTTTCAGCCGCCGCCGCCGCCGCTGCTTCCATGGCTCGCCTTGCCTTCCTTTGCCGAATCCCACAAGCGTTGCAAAGAGACTGCACACGTTTTCACCTTTCAAACTTAGTACAAAAAGACTACTAACATACACTACTTTATTTAGATTATAAGGGTATGGGGTATAGACAACTAGGAAATTACAATATAACTTAATTACCTTGGGGCCTCGAGGGCCACTTCTCCAAAGAGGAGTTGTGGTTGTGTTGCAGTCGGAGCAGACTCTAACGGTGTTATTGGCTTTACTGAAAGAATTGGTTTCATCGCTATCATGCACCGGATATTGGAACCTCTGTGTAAATTTCGGTGGTTTATCATCTGCTCCACTGCAATTGGAGTTCATCATTTTCTTCATTAGCCTCACCTTGGAGGACATCCACTTTACTGATGATCCGTTACCACTTGCACTTTCACAATCCCCATCCTCTTTTCTACTGAAGGATAAATTATAGCCATTGGCTGTGCTTTGATCCACCGCAGATTGAAGTGAAGATGATGAGCTTGCTTGTTGATCAATTGATCCCTCATGAGTCATAAACTGATTGCCCTATATATATTTATGATGGAAGATAAGAAAATTTAAAAATTCACATCCACATAAAATACATCTAGGTATCATTTTACTATATATACCGAAATATTGAGAAGAAGTAGGTAATCAAGATATTGAAACCTATAGGAGTCTATGTTGTTTTTGATGGAAGAAGAGGAAATGAAGAGATCAAGAGAGAGATTAAAAGATATTTTGTTTCTAGCCAAGAGTACTATTTTCTAACTGAATTACTAAAATCTTAGAATATTTTAACATTGTTGAAGTACAATTGAATAATATATCAATACTTGAGCCTAAGGTGATTAAAAGATGTGGCTATATATATAAATTAGCTTGTGATCATGAGCAAATATTCAAGAAACTAACTAGAAAAGAGTGATTGGGTAACCTGGGAGCACAAAAATAAGAACATCGCAACATGAGATCAAACCAGCAGGAACATGAATTTACTTAGATGTACCAAACGAAACTTAATAGAAAAGAAGTCAAATGAGGGTTCTTGCCTTGTGATCATGGGGTTTTGATTCTTCAGGTTTAGTCACTGTTTGATCTTGATGAGAAGCAGTATTACTGTTGAGGAAAGTGGAAGCAGACAGAGAAGTAGCAGCTTGTTGGGGTGAAAGAAAAAGCTGGAGATGTTGCTCCTCTTTTAGCTTCACAAGGGGAAAAGGAAGGGGTGGTGGATTCAGATACACCGGCGTCATGGCAATAGAGAAAGAAAGAGAGAAGATATTAAGATCGTAGAATTGTAGCTAGCTAGCTGCGTTGTCCAGTAAAGGGACCAATATATAAATGGGATAGGGCAAAGTGCCTAATTAATACTGTTGAAGGGGTCTTATAAAGGAGGAAGGGTAATTAAAGAAGGGGGGCAAGGAGAGGCCTGAGAGGCATTCACGTGACCTCATGTCACCCAAACAAAACAAGATAAACAAGACAAATTGAAAGGGGGTGTAGAATGCTACTACTCAACCCCAGTATGACAAAACCCTATCTGCTCTTTGCCCGTCAAAACCATTTCAAAAAATTTATATATATATACTCTCTCTCTCTCTCTCTCTCACACACACACACACACACACACACAGTACTATATAAGTGATAAATATCAACTGATAGACATTGCTCTTATTATAAAGCATTGGCTTTTGTTGCCCTCCACGCCCACATGCCAGTATTTGTCCTCAATGTTATTGCCCAAAAACTCATTAATGTCTTCCAATTGCAAGCTGTTCTACACTGATGCACCACCCATGTATATCCCATCATCAAGTGAAACCGATGAAGTTTTAGTTTTCACACATGAGTATCTGAGCTAGCTGTAGCAATTTAACTTTACCCAAAAATCTTACTGCGACTAGTTCCGTTGGACGTGCAAACATAAATAAGATCCCTGTTTTTAGTTATAGAATCCCTTGCATATGAGCAAATTAATAATATTGAAAATGAAATCGTGGTAATAGGTTATTCAACTTTAATTCATCTTCGACAATTCCCTATAAAAGACTAATGAATTAACCCCCCTTCACCTCCCCCCCCGCCCCCAAAAAAAAAGCATTAATTTCTTTTTCGTTTCAAATTAATCTCTTATAACCATCTGAAAAGACAAAAAAAAAAAAGAAAAAAGAAAAGGATTATATGCATGTGTCTGGGATCTCGAGCTCTGCAAAGTGCAGAGATTACCAGTGAAAGAGAAGATATGTACAATTCAATAACAAATTAAGATTACCTCCATTTAGATCTGTCATGACCATTTTGTTTCTTTATAGATATATGCTGCACAAGTAAGTAGTATTAAATTTGTTTATCAGCGGAGCAGTGAAGAGATGATTATCAGATGAATGTCAAGCCTTTTGCTCGTTTGTCTTTGGGATTATTAAGTAGTCTTGTTAATAAAGAATAATGCAACAGTACAAACCTGTAAAGAAATAAATGCAGTTTGGGAGGATTTGGGAAGGAATAATTTGAGAGGATTTTCCAGATATGAAGAGATAGGTTGTAGATTTGCATGGGAGCATCTTCTGCTCAAAGTCTTGCCAAAAAGCCATCATATGCTTTGTGCAGGCTAGCGACAGTGGCTGCCCTTTAGTCCCCACACCTTCTGCCAAATTGATCCTCCATTCTTCATCTTTCAATTTCCTTCTACCACCCTCCGTTTTAACTTATTCCACTCTTAACTGTCTCCCTTTTATCCTCTTCACTGATCTGTCATTTGATGCTCAAGTATCAGGGACAGTTGTGCACCAGAACAATGGTAACCTATTACCAGTTTGCTTTGTCTGAGACCAAAAGTTCAACACAATCCGAAAATAGTATATAAAATTATTAAACTAAAGCTTCTTTTGGAAACCCAAAGTTCTTTATGTCTTCCATATTCAAGCTAGCTAGCTGCTCACGTTAGAAAGCAATGATTACATGAATCTGCAGATCCAAGACAATCTGTTTTCTACCCCTTATATATACTTTGGTCCTCACACAACATTTCGCTTTCTTGTCCCATATCGCCTCCCTTTTGTTGTATGTTTGTTAAATTTAATTTATGTATTCTCTATATTGATATATACACGTACATATTTAATATGTTTTATATAAACAATATATTGTAAGAAAATTAACATCTCAAAAATTTACACAACATCTCACGAAAATTTTATAAAATTCGTATTTAACTCAAACTACCAACGTATATAAAACATATCCGATTTATCAACACCGAATTTAGTAAAAAAATCAATAACTGCATTAATCTCATGCATGAAAGGTATGTACGAAAACAACTTCACCGATACTCTTCCACAAGCGGTGGATAGTTAGCATCTCAAAAAACAGATACTAAAACTACAAAATTCATAAAAAAAAAAAATATCTAAAGATAATTAGTTCAAGCATTTTAACGTTAAAATTAAGGGGAATGTGATCAATGGCGATAGACTGAGATCCATGAAATCAAATAATTGAAGTCAGTTCCATTATGTATTCATGAAAACCAAACAAACAACACCTATACAATAATTTTGAAAGAAAAAGACAAGATTGTGTTCTTTCAACTTGAAGGTACCTCCGATAAGCAAGTGAATCGTCAAAGGGTTTCTGGCGTTGGCACCACTCGATTTGTTTCACGTCAAGTCATCTCAACATATTAGCGTATGAAGGTGTCTTTGGGTGAGACAGACAAAATATGAGTGATTTTGAGGATCTCCCAGACTAATCTCGACATGTAACAGATTCAATGGTCCAAAGACATGCTACGTAGAGTGTTGTGAATCACTCCCTATGTATGCATCGATGTCTGAAAGCAGATAACTATTACAAATGCGATGATAATAGTAGGAGTATATATATATATAAAGACAGAATTTGATGATTCATCATGATTGGCTTCGCTTGATTAGGGGGTCCTGCCGCCGTGGCATTTCGGCTACGCGACATGTTCCTCACTAGTACAAGACCCCATATTCCCCCCGCTCGCCATTCATAAAATTTATATTTAAATATAAACATATATAAATGCATTTATTTTTAAAAGAGTAAAAGTTTAAAGATGAAATCTATTTTAAAGATGTTAATGGGCATTGTATTATCTAACTCCATCAAGTAAGATTAGGGTATGTTTTATAATTATATTTGGAAAATTATTACTCGTTTTGGATTCGAGTAGTATTTATATGGTGATTTTAGAGTACCCACTATCCGAACCTGATTATAAATAACGATTTATTAAGTTTTAATTTCATATATATATATATTTTTGTTTATAAATTTCTTAAAATTAATATAATACTTATTAAAATTTATTAATTATTTTAAATATGATTTTAAACTTTAATTTATTTTTTATGAACTAACTTTAATATACATAAAAACTTAATTTAAATTTATTTTATTTGAGTGTTTAACTGGACTAGTATTTAATTAACGGATAGTGTCTAAGATATTAAGGTAAGGGTTTGAGTAGCAATTTAATAATTTAATTGAACATTTATAAAGCTCAAGTACCTTATAAAATGATAAAATTCAAATTAAAATATTTAAAAAATAAGGAATACCCTATTTATGGACATCCCTCATCCAAAACTTGATAAAGCTAACACAAACCAGAAAATCTTTCGTAAGTAATATGCTTTAGGGCCATTTTAGTAATTCAACAGCTTTGCCCATTGGGCATCAAGAAGAGCATTTTTTTTATTAGAATTGGGCCGCCCACAAAAGTAACAATCCGCACTAATCTGGTTCTATCCTACTGTTCTAGATTCATCATTGTGGGCTGTAGGACTATAACACTCCGAAGCCGGAAAAGTCAACCCATTTCCGTTTATAACTACGTTGGAAGCAACGGCCAGTGCCTTGGTTCGCTTGAACTCAAGCTCGATTGTTGCCAAAAGTAAAGAGCACGTTCGATAAGCTAGGTCGAAAAGTTCGGTCGTTTTGAACCCGAGGTCCAACCTTGGAATATAGGAATGGCGACCTATGAGAATAATGGTTGCAAGGGCTAATTAAGACGTGGAGGTTTCTTATTATAGAAGCCTAAACCTGAGAACCACTGAACCCAAAAGGGTGGTGGAGATTGATCATGGTCCTCAACCTAGAGGCAGCAACGGCAGACCATGGTGGACCAAAGTCTCCAAATTCAGCAATTTAGATAGAGGTTTGCAGCAGTAAGTTGCGTTGTCAAACCACTGAAGCTTTCCCTTTCTTATTTTTATTTTTTAATTTTTTTTTTTGTATATAACCCGTAGGTTCACCCAATTGATTATTGTGGGTTGGGTTGTCATGTTTTCCAGCTCATTCTTTTCCGGTGAGGACTAAGCAAGATTAATGATACGAGCAACAAATGCATGCCGTCATTATGGATTTGAGTAACTTTTTTTTGTTGGTTGTTGATTTCTCTTTGAATCTTTTTGCCCAAAGTCTCTTTTGATTGTGTTAGAATAAGCAGGCAGGTAATTATCGACCAAGCAATCACGTACGAATTATTAAGCAATGAAGAAGAGAAGTTTTCAACATACTCCGTGACCGAAACAAAATGTATTCGTTAGCTTGTATCTATAGCCAGCAAAGTCCATCGTCTAAAAGGCCTAAATGGCAACAATAATTAACAAAGTGCAGTAATATCCAATGTTTTTAAGATGTTCAATTCACTGCTTGAAAACCAACCATGGCTTTTGTTATAGCCCCATATGGTTTATCGACTTTCATGGTGCAAGAGGCAAAAGGCCAAGGGTTCCATCTGTTAAGTAGTTGACTGGGTGATGTGCACACATCTTCTTAGGCAGGAAATTAGGTGGATGGGTCTAGAAATGACCAAAAGAACTAGGCATTGGGGGAGGTTCAGCAGTAAATTTCTCGGGGGCGTTGCTCCAGCAATAATTTCAGTTACCAGAATTATAGACAAAGCAATGCAAGTTTCGTATACATTTCTCGAGTTGCTGCCATTGCAAGCATACTATTTCTTTCGTCCATTTCAGGAACAATTCTCATCTGTAACTATTTCATGACAAGAAGTTGTACAATAAGTTTTGGAAGTAATAGCATTGCGTCCTTTGATAAGGCTTGAATACAATAAATGTTGAAATGTACGTTATAGTCTTGTAACTGATGTAACTCATAAAGTAATTGCAAGATTGTCGAAGGATGGAAAAACACATTTTACCCATAGTGATGATTAGTCTGTTCTTTACCATATTCCTTGGCTACTGTTGAATTAATATCTATAGTCAAAATAAGCTTTAATTGTATCATCTCTCTGTCTTGGCACCTTTTGCCAATATGATGCAAAAATGCCTAAGCAGCATCTCGGAGGTAAAGCTACATATATATCCTCCCCACCCCTCCTTTGTCTTCTCCCATTTTTTTTTTCTTGTTGGAATGCTTTTACTGGGTAAAATGAACAATGAAGAAGATCATTTCCTTCTTTCCCAAGACTATTTCCGAATGACCCCTTGTTAAGAAATAAGACTTGATCTTGAACTTGTACAATTAGGTTATTATCCATTTAAATTATGCAAAAGGAACTTTGGGAACTTTTAATTTCTTCTCCATTTTTTTTAATTTTAAAAATTTGAAGTAAATAAGTTACTTCAACCCCTGATCGACAATCTGTAAATGTGCAGTTTCTCTACTCATCTTATCGTGGGAAGCTTATATTGTAAATAGCACAAGATAGAAGTGATCGATGCTCGAACTCAAAATCTCTTAATATTGAGGCAAACGAATTAATGAATTGAATTATCTTCTGTGTAAACTTCTTACTGTGGAGACAAATTGATTGAACCAACTGCTAGTTGGTGTTTCATTCTCCTCCCTTGCAATAAGTGTTCAAAGTGTCTAAAACCGCTAGAATCAAGCATGATTCTCTGCCCTGAAATTGATGCAATACGTGCTCTCATCAAGTGTTTGTTTCTGATCATTTATATACGAAGCGTCGAATGACTATCACATGATATATCTGATTATCTGATGACATCCTTGGTTGGAACGCATTACAAAGCTTTTGCCTTTCTGTGGGGACTAAATGTCTTGATCAAATCGCTATAACGCACACCCCCACAAAACAAGCATTTGTAGACTTACAGTCTTTTTGAGCTGAACCGTACCCACCTTTCTAAAACATGAAGGTTGAGGAGAAGACTCGATACATTCCACACATACTCACAAAGAACGATACATTTAATCTCATATTATTTCCAATGATTCACCCGAAATAGTCATCAGATTGTACGATTCCTGAAAGCAACATCATGATTGACCATGCCGTGAGCCCTAACACTACTAGCCACTTGCGGCACTTTAAAACAAGGCAATCGGGTGCCCAAATTTAAGCACAAAAATAAAGAAAGACTAGTTATTCTTAAGTTGGTAAGTCAGTATGATACTTTTCACGTATCATTGATTAGGTTTTATTGTTTTTGGGTTCAATGTTTACTTGGATTGATGAGATGAGATGAGATAAACTCGAAGTTCGAGGTGAGTCCAGCATTGCTAGAATTCATGCAAGAAAGAATAAAAGTTAAAAAAGGTAGTATATTGGTTTCCTATTGTTGTTTAGCAAGCATCCATTCAAAGCCTTATGACAGATGGAACCAATGCACAAAAGGGAAACTAGAAAAAAAGGAGAGAAAAGACAAGAAAGAAATCAAGAGAAAAGAAAATGTGACTGGTTGCTTCTGGTTCTGGAGTACTCTGCACAAGTGTGAGAGGATACCAAAACTACCATGAGAGAAAAGGAAAAAGGTAAGTACAAAAACTCTTAACCCCCCACCCCCCACATAGACACAGAATTACCTTTCCTATGGCCACTGTACCTACACCATAAGGGTGCTCTCTCTCCCTTAATACTCTGTACGGTAAACTTCATGATGGGACTCAAGATCATCAATCATCCCAATCTCAGCTTTCAGGTCAGGTCCACTCCTCGAGTTCCAGTGGACCCCACCCTAGAACTCTTGCCAGCCATTGATCATCACCAACCTCTCCTTCATCACAGCCCTCCATTTTTGCTTCTCCCAAACCCTGTACTCCACCTCCTACTACATTACCGTCATTGTCGTCAAACCCCAACCCCATCCCAATCCCCATCCCCATCCCCATCCCCGTCCCCATTAGCCATAACTCATTCTCCAGTGGCCCGTTTCGGGTTTCCGGCAACCCTACCTTCACGTCAGGGAAGTTACCAGCGGGTCCCACGAACTCAATGCCAGCCATCACCGTGGATGCCGAGTCAGACATTGAAGCCCCACAGCTCTCACTCTTGACGTCGCTAACAGCAAAGAACGGCGGAGGTGATAAATGAAACTGCGATGAAGACGATGATGACGGTGACGTCAAAGTTGCCGTTGGTGGTGAAGTGTTGTAAGGAGAGCTTTGTATCTCTCTGTAAAGCTCTTGCATTATCTCCTCTAGTTTCTCTTCTCTGACCAAACCCTCATTGGAGAACTCGCTTTCGTCGTCTGAATCGGACAACAAGACGTTTAACTTCCCAGCAATATCGCCGTAAAGCTCAGTCTCCGGCGACTTCGACCCTTCTTCTCCTAGCATCATCATCTTTTTTAGTTGAGAGTTGAAGAGAGTGCAGGAGAAGAGAGAGTAACGCGTATTATTATAAAGAGGAAAAAGGGTGAGTGAGAGTGACACGTTGGCAAAGGGAAGTGGTGATGCCACGTAGGATGGTAGGTGTAAGGTAGGTGACGTGGCGGGCAACAGTGTGAACGAGGTGACCAAAGTAGAGACAAAAGATTTGTCAAAGTTGTCAGTTTTGGGATGAAGTAGAAGAAGGAAGATTTGTTTTGAAGACGAAATAAACAAAAAAAAAAAGAAAAATGAAAAAGAGAAGACTTTTGTCTGTGTTTAAAGGAGAGAATCAGCTGAGCCAAAAGCCCAAAGGAGCGTTGTGTTGGGTAAACGACAAGGATGGCCTCGAGGAACGCAATTTTGCGTTTTAAGTTTACGAGATTGCCCCTTTCATTAATTAACCGACAAATCTTGCTATCTTAATTGTATGACTTCTGCACCAATGGCCTTGTAATTTTTGGGATTTAAGTCGCATGTATAATTAAATACACAATAATTATATACATATTAATACTTATATTCATATTTATATGAAAAGAAATATTACAATCCTATCCACTAAATTTTTGACCTCACATCACAATAAAAAATTTATTTTACAAAAAGATTTCATTAACACAATGTAGCACATGTTGTGATGTTAATTGTAATAACTTGAATCTAAACATTACTAATTTAATAATTTTTTGAATATAGATTAAGTGACTTTCAAAAGCTTAATCTAAAATTGATAGTAAAAATTAACTTAGACATTTATAAAAAATCTTAGCAATCGTGTATTAATGTTGATGATTCATCAAAAATAAAATTAGGTAAAAGATATTTAGTACAAATAAAGTCGTAGGAGTACCAGTTCCGATCAGGTGACAAATGCACTTTTGTATTTAGATTGAATACTAGGACCAATTACCAAACAACTAGACTAAGTAACAAACAAGGAAGAAAAATAAAAAAGAGAATTTGTAAATTGAATGTCTTTAAACCCCATGTTGGAAGTCTATAATTAAAGTCTTAACAGACTTGAACTTGAATTGTAATGTAGAGACAAGTTTTCCTTGTAGGCTTTAAGCTATGCATTCAAGACTCTATCAGAAGCCTTGTGAAGAAGATTAGTATCAAAATGGAGTTGTAGTAGCAGTACTAGTAGTAAATGCTCTGAATTCAACAGTTAGAAAGTGGGTAAAATGCACGGACCATCAGCTAATACGTTAGGTAAGGGAATTCATTGCAGTCTTTTACCAGGGAACAAGGATATCTGGATATGCATCCCTAACATTGTCAGCTAGTCTTACTTGCAAATGTACTTTTGCATTAATCAGAGGGGGGAGTTGCATCTTCGTATTTCCAATGTCTGCCCACTTTCATGTACCACAATTCTATTTAGATTCTCTGCAATTATTCAACCGAACATGCAATGTCGGTTTGAAGGGATCTTATGGTAGTAAGAAAGGGTGTGTCATGAGATATATGCAAATGCTGTTCCAGACAAAAAAAAAAAGGATATAAGCAAATAACATTTGTCTTGCTCCTTCCAAGAGATTGTACCCACCCGTACAACCACATTCATTTAGACAATTACTTGCTTACTACTACATCACTTTCCTTTGGGGAATTGGTCTCCCCTAGAAATAGATATGAGTTGAAAACAGGGTAAAAGAAATTGGCAGCTTAATACTCTGATTTTGATGGGTGAGTAAAACAATTACAACATGTACAGTATACAGCGGCCTGAGCACATTGGAATGATATTTGTACCTCAAATAAACCTATGATCGAGTGAATACACACTTCTGTTTCATCTCCAAGATCTAATCTCCTTCAAAAGGATCATTAGTCCTGTACGCTTCCACAGCACAGCTATCTTTACATATTGTCTGATAGGACCTATAATGTATATATTTGATTACGGGTTTTTCTCATTTCTGATAGCTTCATCACGGCATGTGGGGAAAGAATAGAATGTTTCAACGAGTTTAGCAAGAACAAACGACAATTACCGCACCTGGAGGTTGCTTTAAGAAACCAACCTGCCTTGCTGGATTGACATCCTGGCTAAATTCATGCCAGTTATCATCTGTCATCAGGAGGCAATGTTGGGCTTTTGGAGCACATACCTATCTTATGAAGATCCTTCAGTCTGCTAGCTGGATTGCATAAACCTGAAAATGGACACCAATTTATTATCCAGGGAGTATTAGACATACAGATTATATGAAATGAGAAAGTGGTCCCAACATACTAAGCTTGGTGGTTAAATTCTTGTCCATTCCCATGATAATTTAAAATTTTCAGGAAGCTTCATTAAAGCATAGCATGAGCATTACCCAAAGAGTAGGATCAAAAGTATTTGCAGTAAGACACACAGATATGGAACTTTTGTACAATTCTGGAATCTCTATTTGTTATTTTTATTTTTTTCCATTTTTCTCCACACTAATAACATGCAGAGAAAAGTAGCAATGTCTCCCACACCAATTTTGAAATTTGCTACATTGCCATCGTAAGTAGAATTCAGCAGAAAATTCAATAACATCCAGTCTCAAAAATCTACTAAAACTCAGAGCAAAAGAACGTTTTTCAAATGGCTATAAGTAATAACAATATTAATGTAAATAAACAAAGACAGAGGTCATGGTGTGCAATAGAAATGAATCTGAAAATGTTCATTGAATATCTAAAGTTGAATTTATGAAAATTGTAAGGATATTAGCAGAAACTTAACACAAGAATGGGCAAATCCAAGGTTTCTGGACCCATATAATAATGCCTGTGATAGAGCTTTTATAGGGAAAACACAAAGTGTATATATAACAGTAGCCTTGAGGCCCTGATGCTTTGTTAGGTAGTCTATGTTTTTACTTGAGATGAACATGACATCTAAGGATAAGAAATCAAAAGATAAACAAAAAGAAATAACCTTTTACTTTAGTATAACAAGCTGATGCAAAGGATCTCCTATGACAGCCAGGTAGATAAATGGGAAGGCACAAAGAGACTGAGCAACTTTATGAAAAAAGGATCTTAATGACATGTTTTTCTGACAACATTCGCACTTTATATGAAAGGAATAGGAGAAGGAACAGGCATATCATAAAAATCTCAGCATGACCTCCGCATTCTAAGCATATATCACATTCAAACATTTTGTTTACAAAATCTAAAATAACAAGGCTTATTAATGTGATTGTGCCACCTGAGCATTTTGGAATATCCCAGACTGCTATTGATGTAGGTGTACATCGAGGATCACATATCGCTCGGTTATCTTCATGATGCACGTTCATAGCTAGCATCCATGATCCAATAGTGACATCCTCATTGTTGAACATTCTCAAACTGAAAGTGGAACAAAGCATTTTATAAAAAGAATAACTATAGGAGGAAAACAAATTGAGAGGTTAGAGAGCAGTGGAGAGAAATAACAAGGATAACAAACTATACAAATAAAACCAAGAACAGGTTTGATTTCCATATTATGGATACAATTTTCTTTGAGAATCTTACAGAGGTGGTCATTTCTATTCCATGTTTAACAGAGCATGACAAAGATATCAGAATGCAGAAGTGAGACAATTGGAACTATATATTTGCAACATATCCAAACATTTTGATTGAACTAAAAGGTGAAAGATGATTAAAAATCCGCAACTGTCTAACTGTCAACTGTCAACAGATATTTAATACAATAGATTTCAAATGAATAACTGAGAAGTTGGATTCTATGAAAATGAGCAGTGTTTAACAGCATGGTGATTCTCAACAAGTAGAAAAGTTGGGTGTAATTTTCACAAAAAAAAGAAGAGAAGTTGGGTGTAGACGAGCTATAAGCACAAGTAAACCCAATCTATTATATTAAAACTCGTCCTAATGTGAAAGAACACCTAGCATCTTAGACTTATAATATTAAGTCAACAAACAACTATCCAATTTCCAAGAAAAACTAATGAAAGGGCCCTCACTTAAATAGTCAAATGTCAAAAACTATACAGAGGCAATAATAATCATTTCAGGAAGCATTTATCGCAAATTCACATCATTTTCATTTTGTCCAAAGAAATGCAATCAGGTACACTAAAAACCAAACACAGTCCAACAACTGCAAAGAATAATGCCTTAATCTGCATCTTAAAAGGAAGATCATTAATTGCATAAGTAAAAGGGAAACATAATTCTATAGTCAGTTCAATATGAAGAATAATTAACAAATAGCAAGTGGAATCAAACTCAAAGCAAGGGCAAACCTGTTATTCCTAGCAGCTGCCAAGGAAGCCACCACCTCTGCAGAGAGAACATATATAGGACCATAAGCATGCAAGAAATACTCATTTCCTATCAGATGTCCTGATTTCTCATACCTGAAATTTTATACTAATAAATCCTCCAAAAACTTTACATATTTCAAGGAAGAATACATGTCATCGAAGAGGTAAAAGTAACTAAATGAAAATATCATACCATTTCAATTTAGGGTCAGTGATGACAGGTCCCTTCTTCATGCACCCAATGTAAGTCAGAGAATGGCTTCGTTCCTTAGCAAGAAGAGTTGCAAGCCGATCTGATGAAGCAAAGAAATTTAACATCAGACTCAACACATTAACACTAGAAAACATACACACACACGCACACTCTTTTGGATACCTGGACGCAAATAAATGTCATCATCAGCTTTGACATAATAATCTGCTTCAAAAAGTCTCGAAGCTGCTTTGAAGAACGCCAATCTGAAAATGGAAGGGCAAAAAGAAAAAAAAATGGATTAACTTAAAACACCATGATAGTACAAGCAATTGCTTATAATTTTAAGACAGTGCTAATAAAAGTTAAAAACTTTCTTACGTTTTGTAAGGAAGCCTATGATACTCTTCCTCAACATCTATAAGCATAAAATCTCTGTACTTTTCAATCTCTTTCTCAAGCTTTGCCATTTTCTTCACATCTTTCGATTTCCCTATTACAAACCTGAAACTTAGACCCGTAGCTTGCTCCAGCCTAGGAAAAAGCATCAACTTGTCAGGTACCCTAAACTCAGCAGGGCAAATTACGTTTACCAACATCTTCAATGTCAATTTATATGAAATTAAAGAACCCCAATTGAAGAACTGTCAATCATACCTTAAAAGACCATCTGGGTCGGAGGGAAACCAGGTGCTCCGAAGGGCATCCCGTCGATCACCTGATTCGAACCCGGTTTGGATGCCCACGAAGCCGAGAAACTTGGGGCGATCAACTAAGCCTTCGTTATTGTCATCGGCGAGCTTTCCAGAAACAGAGGAAGAGTAAAAGGCTCGGAAGGTGTCCTCGGATTTGCCGCATCGGAAGACGGGTAAGGGTTGACGGCGGCGGATGGCGGAGATGGCGAAGAGTGTTCCGGAGAGACCGATTAAGAGGCAGAGGAGTGAAAAGACGATAAGTGGCAGAGGAGCGCGAGTTGAGGAAAGGGTTGAAATGGGCCTTGAAGGCTTGAGCGGTTTGGAGGAGGAGTAGAAGGAAGGGATTGGAGAGGAGGAGCGGTGAGAGAAGAGTGGCATTTTGGTGAATTGTGGGCGGATGGAGGGATAAGAATTGGTATGAACAAAGATTTAAGGCAGTCGGTGCGAGTGGAACAGTACCATAGTGTTACGCTGCGGGTGGGAGATCCAGCTTGAAAATTACCACACCCGAGTGTTTTTTCAGGTCAAAACCATTTTTATTGCCTCTGAAGCTTTACCAAGAACTGAGAAGGTTTAATTATTTGGAGTTTTGGGCAGAACCCATTACCGATTTGAATCCCTCCTGATAAATTATGTACCAATACTTCTCTAGAGAAACGTAGCTTGTCAGAAATGTATTCAATATTCAGGGTGGAGACCCAGACTACCCAGCCTCACTAACAGTTGTATCGTTCTTCTGGTACTACTTTATCAGGTTGTCATTTAACATTGCCCGATTTGACTTGTAATCCTTCACCACTTCCACCCTTTCAATCTGCATACTACGAACTATAAGGAGTTCATATCATTTACTTTTGTTTTCATTAAGACAAGTACAGCATCATTTTTATCAACAAAATGTCTGTGTCAGAGTTTCATTCGCTGCTTCCCTACCTCTTTGATCATTTCTCTCTCCTAGTCATTGGCGACACTTGCCATTTTATGCACCAATGGAATCAAATCTTAAACAACAAGGAAATAAGCTTAAAAGAAGAGACATTTAACCATAGATAAAGGATCTTTCTTTCCTTCTCAAGGACAACTCTCCACCGTCACTACTTTGGTTCCGCCACTAACACACTTGGTCATCTTTATGGTCTTTTGTCTGTCTTGCCAAGCATCTCTTTCTCAGCCGTGCCCTCGTTCAAAATTAGCAACAAAGATCTTTCTTTCTTTGTTTTAAGGGTTGGAATTGCTAATTTACACCACCAGGGCACCAACCATTGGTTTTTGCAAGATGCCTGCAAACCTTCCCTATAAACCAATTTTTAAAGCAATTGGAGAGACAGAGATTAGTGACAGGGCCAATTCTTTCATCTAAAAGCAAACTATTTCAACTTCATACAGCCAATCATTGCCACTTAAGTGTTCAACGAAGAACCTCTTTGGGTAAAAAAACATAAAAACAAAGGAAAGGGAGGGAGAATTGTTAAGAAGATTGAACTATCAATTCCCTTCACTTTGGGGTATTGCCTTTTACAACAGGTGAAAATGGTGTGGAACCTGACAGTATATCATAAATCTACGGTTACAACAATTTTTTTTCTTTTTCTGCGGCCTTCATTGCCATTGTTGAAGAAATTCACAAAAAAAAGAATTTTTATGATCTCCGCAGCCTTCTTCCCAAAAAAATTTCCCAAAAACAAGAAAAAAGAACTAAAAACAGTCTCCTCTAATACTAAGATTTAGGCCCAGATGGCAAGGGAAGCCATCAAACCAGCTCCTAGGAAGAGCATAAAGTAAGATGCTACTTGAAGTCTAAAATTGCAGCTCATCCTCTTACTAAGAAAATCTGCAGCAATTAGATCTACTAAAGCCATATAAACTAGAATTCCAGCTGACAAAGAGTCTAAGATGCCTTCAACAACCAGAGCTGCTGGGCTGTAAGGGTTGTAGAATGAAGCAATGGCAGTCCCAATGCCAATTCCAGCTGGGGTTGTTATGACAAAAAAACATGCCATTATTGTGGTTGATAGAGTTTTGAATTGAGCTTGGGAGATGCAGCCTCCAAGTGCGAATCCTTCAAAGAACTGATGAAATGATAATGCTGCAATTAGAGGTCTTATCGTGCATGGACTCTGGGAAACACCCAGTGATAGGCCAATGATTACTGAGTGTGATACAATTCCAAGCTCCAAAATCTGCAAAAATAGAAAGAGACATGCCTTCATTTGCAAAGTTGTTCAAAACACAAATGCTGCAACAATTTTCACCAGTGTTGTTCCTCCTACAGTACACATTACAACCATGACGAATATGCAAATATCAACACCTCAAACTTTTTGACCAAAATTTAGTTAGCCAAGAAGAAAGAGCTTAATAAGAATTAAGACACTTTTGCAAGGCATTGAATGGAAAACCAACAAGGTGACTATTGGAAACAATGTCACTGACAATTAGGATAACTGACTTGACCGATCAAAGATAAGTGAAGAGCCTCGTGTGCTTATACACCAGTTAAATTTCGTCACAGCAGATGCACAAACCAGAGATGGATGATTGATCACCAAAAGTTAATTAAACAAGGTTAAAAGATTTTCCTAGCAGTCATTATTTTGGTTAACAAATAAGTAATAAACGTATGCACTGCCATATGAGATGAAAATAAGCAGATAGGGATTGGGCTTGTGAACACTTCAAATCTTCAGACTTATGGCATATTCAGAGAAATAAAGCCAAGTTTGGGGGTGAAAAGGAGCAATTCTCGGCTCCACTGACTAAATGAAAGGCACAGGCATATGTCGGTAAACATCCCACTATAATTCTACCATTAGGATAAGACAACACTTAAAAGGAAGTTAGATTTGTCTGCCAATGTCCAAAGAAGACGACTCCTAGCAAAAATAAGTTACTGATCTTACATCAACTGTCATTTTTTTTCAAGTTGACAACCAAACCAATAAAGCCGAAAATCCAAGTAGATCCCCAAGTCCCAAGACCAAAACCTGTCAATAGTTGACCATTCACTTGTCGCTTCTTTGGTGAAAAAAAAAACCACAGGAGGTCCCACATGACACAAATCAAATGCCAGTAGGTTCGGTGAAGTTTCTTACTCATTGGCGTTAACCCACCCCCAGCAAGCAAGACCACAGTAAATTGCACTAATTTACTTCCAAACAACACCATAAATAAAGACAAAGCAAAGTAACTAACCAACACTGCAAAGCAAAGAGAAAAAGAGTTTAAGCACAAGATATAAATTACCTGGGAAACTACGACGTGCCTCACTCCACTATCATCATCCCCACCTCCTAAGCCATGCTCATGTCCATGTCCATGACTATGCTCATGTCCATGTCCGTGTCCATGACTATGCCCATGTCCATGGTCATGTTCATGTCCACGACTCCTCACTAGCCCATCACAACCATCCTGTCCATGTGGATGACTATGCCTATGATGTGCTGCATGAGCATGCATCCCAACAATGTGCATGCCCCCACCTTCCTCTTCCCCAAAAACCTTCCCCCCATTCCAATCCTTCCCTTCCACAATTGGCACAATTGCAGACTCCGAGTCCGGCTCCACCGGCCCGACGCTACCCTGCTCTTCCATACTTCCCCTAGCTAAACCTTGTTTCCTCTCATAATACTGAGTCCCCACAAAATCCACAAGCAAAGTAACCAAAGAAGCAATCATAGCAAAGAACCCTGAAAATGGGAACTTTGACCAAGGGTATTTTGGTAAGCAAGGATCCGTGAGAGCATCAGTACCACCAGAGAGCATGTGGACGAAGCCAGTAGCAAGAATTACGCCGGCGGCGAAGGCCTTGGCGGCAACAAAGAGGCTCCCATCAGTACGGAGGAACTTACGGTGCTTGCCAATGAGCGGAATAGCAATGCCAGCGACGCCAGCAAGAAGGATGGAGGCTATTGCTATAAGCTTTAGCTTCAACGCGGCTGACTCGTCACGGCAACCCTCTAGCTCCGATGATTGGCAGCTTGTGTTGGTCATTGAATCGGTTACCGTCCCCAAAAGGGACTCTGGGTTTTTTTTGTCCAATGAATAAAACTCAGTCAGAGAAAGATTGAAACTGATCAAATGTCCATACAATTGAAGAATTTTGACAAAGGTAGACAACTAGGTAACTTTCTAAAAATCAATTGGGTTAACCTATGAAATCCGAGAACCCAAAATCAATGTTTTCGATTTTTTTCATTTGATTTTCAAAGTTTCCCACCTGTCAACAACCCAGAAATAGAAAACAAACAAAAGTGTATTGAAAATTACCTGAGAAAAGCCTAGTCTTTGATCCGAAACGATTAAGGTGGAGCAGCGGCCAGATTTCCTGACATATACACACCCAAAAAAATATTCAACACATTAAAGAAAACAAAAACAAAAATCTAGACAATAAAAGGAGGGGTTTGAATCCCGAGAAACTAACCTCAATGAAGAACATAGGAAGAGAAAATCTGAAGCAAAGCTGGTGGTGGGATCAATATATATACAAATATAAACAACCGGAGGTTTTCCTTTTTATTTTTTTTTTTTAGTTTTACAACGACAAATGACTAATCAAAGTGAAGAAGACCAAGAATCTCTAGATCACAAGTATACGTATAAAGATTGTGTCATCCCTCAACCCCAATCAAAAGAAGGAAAAAAATAAATAAAAAGGGAGAGAAAGCGAACACGTCCGAGAATGATGGTATTGGAGTTGATGTATGCTGATGTTAAAGTCGTAGTCTCATAGGCTGCCGCATAGCAAGCTGCGTTTAGAAGACAGAGAAGAGAGAAAGCAACGGAATTTGGAGAGAGTGTCGACATAGGTTGACGAAAGGTAAGGTAATGGGAAGAGGTGGAGTCTACAGTGGCGACCTGTTGTTAAAAAATGAGCGCGACTATGTCGACATTGTTTGTATATCTTTGTTTCCCATCTCTCTCTCTCTCTCTTCCCGAATGTTATCATTTCGCACTTCTTCTTTTTCTTTATTTGCGTGTCGGGTTGGTACTTATTCCTTCTTTATTAGCATCAAGAGCGAGTATTTATTCTTCTTAGGTTTTTTTTAACCACGATTGGACCGTAGCGAACTTTCGTGCCACACGCGCACAAAGTGTAAGCCAAACGGTTCTATGTTTTTCAGTAAAGGTTGCTCATTTTCGAAATGGAGTGAGGAAAAAGATTACATATTATTATTTAATTATTTTAAAATTATAAATATTTGTTTTTAAAAAAACTTTAATTTTTAAAATTTATTTATTAATCAGATAATAATATTTCGTTTATTGATATCGTTTCAGTTCCAAAGGTTTTTTTTGTTTAGAAATCAAATATGGTGGGTCTTTTATTCAATGGAACACCCCATTTAAAATGCTTAATTATTTACCAATTTAATATTCCCATCAGCTTGTCCTTTCGGCCTTTGGCCTTTGGGGAGGAGAAATGGGCATATAAATTCAATAATAAATGACATGTGGCAAAACCCATAACTTTCGAAACGACAAAACCTATTCATGTCCAAAGCTCATCTAGGGCTGACTTGTCATGTAAATATTCAGATGTGGTAAAAGCCTAATTCAGCTCATCTGGGCCAAAGAATCAGTTGGGCTTCCTCAGACAGGCAAAAGAATCAGTCACAGAGGATAAAAGCCCAATTCAGCTCATCCAGGCCAATCAGTCCCTCATATGATAACAAAAGGATTCCAAACCCAAGGCAGCACAATCAAACTTTGAACGTTGTGCATTGGGTTTTTGGGCCATTGCACCTAAATTGATACTAAAGATTCAAGAGTAAGAGCAGGAAAATATAAATAAATAAATAAAATTAAGTTTTAAATCCTAAACCCTAATATCAGAATTTTGGTAAACATTTAATGTAAATTTATGAAAGAGACACAAAATCAGATATAAAAGATTTTTGTTTGGTGTAAAACCTATTAACACTGTTGGGGTTTCAGGTCATGAAAAGTAGTTATTGACATAGACCAACATGATTGGAAAATAGTTGTTTTAAGTTACAAAATGCTGCCTAGAGCTTCCTTTTAAACAGTTTCAACGTGGGAGAATAAAATGGTCCGAACATGCTTTAAATGTTTGGACTTTACCAATCATGTGAAATGCTGCCTAGAGCTTCCTTTTGAAGAGTTTCAACGTGGGAGAATAAAATGGTCCGAACATACTTGAAATGTCTGGACTTTACCAATCATGTGAAAACCATACATGTTGGTCTTCCATACCCTTCATTTGCAACCAAGATATGTCTTGTCCCAAAACCCAAAGACTTATATGTTTTGTACAAAACTTTCTGAAAAGAGTTGGTAAGCTGTTACATTCCACATCTAATTTCTCAAATATATATATATATATATATATATATATATATTTCTTTGTTCAATTTGGTTTATTATACATTGCGAATGCAGTAATTACGACACTTTGGACCACATGGTCTCCCCCATCATTTTGAGTTTGCATTTTGCTTACCACCAACATTGGACCTGAATTAGTTTAACAACACCTTTAAGTGCTTTAGTTCTAACACTTGCAATGCTGTTTGTTATTGTCCATGGTGATGATAACAATAGTTTTTAGATGGTCAATGGTTTGGCTTTCCAACATTTAAGAAACACAACAAAGAAAGGAAAGGAAAGGAAAGGAAAAGAAGAAACGCAAAGAAAATTTTCAAAGTGAAAGAACATGAAATAAAATAACGACTTGGTTCTTTTGTTCAGCATAAAAGTTGGGTAATGAATGACAAAGACCAAGTACAATTGAAACTTTCATTACGTCACTTGTTCAAACATAGCAATATAAATAGATTAGAAACTCTTTGTCTTGTTTTTATGTTTTGTTTAATGTTACATGTTCAGTTTTATAGGATCAATTAAAATCTCTAAAACCTAATAATAAAAATAAATTTATGAATGAATACCGCAAAATAAAAAAAAAAACTCAAACGAGGATAGAAGATTTTTTATATAATAATAATAATTAACAAATGAAATAAAGAAGGGATTTAAGTGAGTGTAGGTGAAAACGGCGCCGTTAGAGGGTGAGCTGTAAATGCGATCCCTGTCAGCACCCCTTTAATGAGAGGCAGCTACGACCTCACATTTACTCACACTCTCCCACCAAAGCCAACCCCTGCTCCCTCGCCTCCTTTGTCCGTTTCCCACAGACCTATCACGCCCCAACACGTGCCTCTCCCAAACAAATAATTAACTAAAAAATATATATATATATTAACCAACAACGCTGGATCCCCCTCCCAGAAAATATCCAAACTCAAGATAAAAGAGAAAACCCTCCTTTTCCACGTAAAAGAGAAAATTGGCAATAGCTGTTTTTATTAATTATAATAAAAAGAAAATGTGCCTTTTGAAACGGTTTGGGTGAATAGGCAATGGCCTTAACCCTCCACTCCTGGCTCCCACCCTCATCTTCATTATTTATTTTTTCTTCTCTCTGCCCTTCCATTGTGGTTGTGCTCTTTCTCTTTTTCTCTCTTGGCAAGAAACAAGAAAAGCAAGCCATGTTGGAAGAATCAATGTCGACTGCTGGACCGTCCATCTGGGCTTCCATATTCAGCTGGTTTACTCCAACTGTTTTCTTTGTATTCCTCAATCTTACAATTGGTACCATTTATCTTACTTCCAGCTTGGCTTCCAACAAGCCTGGTGTTGGGGAAGGGCAGAGACAGGAAGGAGAAGAAACCCCAAAACTTGTTAGACATCCCTCTGTGTTACAGAGGCTGAAATCTATCAACTTGTCTCCTTATAGATCCCAGGAACCTGTTAGCACTACTGTCACTGCCTATGAGAGAATCCCAGATGTGGATGATGCTCATTTCTCTTTTCAACAACAAACCCCTGAGCAAGACCAGAGGCAGCAACAGCCTTCCATCTTTAGATCTCCTTCCGTTTTGCAAAGGCTTAAGTCTGTTAACCTCTATAGTTACTTGTCTCCAGAGCGGACCACCGTTCACAAAAACCAAGAAATTTACACCCATTACACTCCAGCGCAAGCCCGTGAGGAAGAAGAAGAACAACAAAAGCAAGAATCTGAAGAAGAACAAGAAAACCAAGGAGGGCTGAAGGAAGAAGTAATAGAAGAGGAAGAGGAGAGAATCCAAGGTCAAGAGCGAACCCTTGATGAAATATTCAGTCAGCTGAAGGATGGTCATGTTAGGAGGACCAAATCCGACACCAAACCATCATCTGGGGAGATACCAACTAAGCTGCCTAAGAATATGAGGAAATCAGCTAGCGTTAAATCGGCCTTTTCACATTTTGAGGAAGAGGACATCGTGGAAACTCGTCGGCCAGCTACTGTGAGGGAAGGCAAGGCTAAAGCCACAGAGGAGGATGAGGAGGTGGACGCCAAAGCTGATGATTTTATCAACAAGTTTAAGCAGCAGCTGAAGTTGCAGAGGATTGATTCCATCCTTAGGTACAAGGAGACAGTGAATAGAGGGAGTGGACGGTGAGGTAAATTTCAAATTTTTCTTAGGGGAAGGTTAGGTTGCCATCCCTTTCTTGTTTTTTTCTTTTTGGTTAATTTCGGGGGTTTAATTATTGGGGTGTAATGTACGTGTAGATCTACTGCTAGTATTGTTTACGTCTGTTGAGCCTTCAGTTCAAAATATGGAACTTTCATTTCATTTCTGGTTTCGTACTGTCCTCTTTTTTTTTTTTTTTTTTTGTTCCATTTCCTTTCAATGGCGTTCAGGTTATTTCCGTCATTCTCCAGGCTTATATCTATTAATGCCCATAGCACTCTGGTTCATGAATCATGATTGTTGCCATTGCCATTCCTAGCATTAGCCTTAGCTGCTCTAATTGCTTAGAAGATAAAATACTATGTAGGGGCAGTTTAGTGATTTCATCAAGACTGTGAAACCCTGTCTGTTCAACTCTGGAAGTGGGGGAAAACTGGAAGGAGAAGGACTTGCTTTGCAGCAGAGAGCCAGTGTTACTAAAATGCCCACAGATGTTTGTGTTGATAGAGGGAGAAAGGGGATCAAGGAGATGGGGCGATTTGGTAAAAGGAGTTTTGTTAAAATTTGGTTGTCCACAAAATGCTGATCCATACTGTGGCAGGAGCTTGGCTGTGCTGCACGTGGGAGATTTTGCTTGGGTGCTGTGCATTAACACCCAAATTTAACGTGCATGTTAAGGAAGGATTTTTATGTAATGGGGGAGGGGGTGGAGGGGTTTCCAAAATGAAAGCTTTTAGTAGGCCAATAACACCAATCAGGTTGAATTTGGGGGATCTTTTCTTTGTTATCATTCTTTATGTTGGTGGGACTGATTAAATTATTAAGTTACTTGAGCTCTTTTTCATAGCACTATGATCGTGTGTTTTTACTTTGGATGAAAAGTGGGTCCATATTATCCACAGTAATCGATCCAATTTGCCATTACCACTGAGTAGTTTAAGTCATCGTTAGAGATGGAAATGACATCAAAGCTACCAAATACAAATTTTGTATTCAACATTAATTGACCTCTGTCGTCTTGTCACAGAGTTTTGATTTCAGAGTATCCAACACCATCTCCCCCCTTCCTCTCTTTTTCCCCTCTTTGGTCGCTCGGATTGGTTCAAAGTAGGTAGATCTTGTGATGTAATGATATGAAATTTAGATGGTTGCTTGCTCCTTTGGTTAGCCAAGCGAAAATGAAGAAGGCCACGTTTATCACGATGGTTACTTGATGACAATTTTAATGTGTTTGCTTGCCCGTTCAGAAAGGGGCTGATTCTGGAGTAATAGCTCCCCCTGGAAAAAAAACTCACTAGTCAGATTTGGTATGGCAGAGGTCTAGCAATCATTATATAATAAAATAAAATAAAGCAAAAATTGGGAATACGTGTAAAGTTGTAGAACATGGCAAATTGGCAATTCAACCTTTTCTTTTTTCCTCTTTTGTTTTCTTCCCTTAATTTATGGGCATCTTAAGCAGAAACAGAATATAACAAAATGGAGCTTAAGAGAGGTGTCGTTAGCATAAGTATTCACCGCATGAGAACAAAAAGGGTTGTTAGCCAATGCCTTTTCACTTCAACATCCAATTTAGAGAAAGTTTCATACAAGCCAGTGGAAATTGACAAATTGGCCTGCATCAAGAATCAGGATTGGGCCTTCATTTTGTATCTAACTAGTTAGAAAAAGAATTGGGTTTTCATCCTATTTTCAGGTCCATGAAAAATGCAAAAAGCCCATGTAGGGAGCAACAGGGGACATATGAAACATCGTCAAATCAAACGAAAACAAAAGCAAATCGAACATAACGACATTCGGATTCCCCCACAAGAGAGCAAATAACAAAAGAGAAAATAGAGAGGGAAAAGTTTAACAGCTTTTTATAAAGAAGAAGAACAACACGAAAGGATGGTTTGTATGGTGAATCAACAGGTAACAAGAGGAAGAAGATGTCGAATATGTGGAATTGCATTGCTATGTTGGCTTTTCTTTATGATGGTTACTCCTAAGATCCCACTTTCTTATAGGCACCATCTCTTCGCTGACATGCGCAATTTCCTCGGTATCCCCTTTCAGTTCAAGCTTTTATTTTTTTCCCTCTTATGTTACATCATTTCATCACGTGCATATGCCGTGACTTTTTGTATGTGGGTGTTCTTTGGTTTGTCCATAGGAGTTCCTAACACGTTGAATGTGATCACCAATTTCCCTTTTCTGATTGTGGGTGTTCTGGGATTTGTTCTTTCCCTGGGAGGAGGAAGCTTTTTCAACATAAGGTCTATTTTTCTTTTCCTTCTTATTTCATTGATGTCTTCTAGTTAAAAAGGTTACATTTTTGTGATCATTCGGTGAATAACTGATGTTTTCGGGCATTGATTGCAGTTTGAGAGGAGAGGTGTGGGGTTGGCTGCTATTCTACGGAGGGATAGCTAGTGTGGCTTTTGGTTCTGCTTATTATCATCTTAAGCCTGATGACAATAGAGCAATGTGGGACACCTTGCCGGTTAGCATTGCAAGTTTACTTTTTTATTTATTTATGTTTTTAATTTTCAGTTTTAGATTTTTTTATATGATTTTCTATGTTTGATTTTCTTGGGAAAATGATATTGGAGTTAACAGCATTTTCTCAGTGGTGACTGTTAACAGTTCTATTAGAAAGTAGAAATGGAATGCCCATCACTCAACTACTGTGCCTAACACAACTGTTTGCCATAGTTGAAATGATGAACTTTGACACTGTTGTTCTATTCTTCTGACGTTTCTGACGTTTCTTTCATTTGCCAATAACCAATAGTTGAATTTCACTGCTTTGTTGCTTTTGCTGTGTTTTTATTATTTTTTAAAAGAAAAAGAATCGCAAATTGCGGATGACTTTCATTGCAACTTTGTCAATAACCAAGCGTCATTTGAAATTTTACTACTTTATTGCTGTTGAATGTATTCTAATGTTAATATCTATTGTATTTTTAATTTAATTCAAAAATTGCAGATGATGATTGCATATTCCTCACTATTCTCTAGTTTTATTCTTGAAAGACTAGGAGAGAGGATTGGATTAAGTTGCCTGTTTTCACTATTAGTTCTTGCTGTTCTAAGCACAAGTTATGCAAGGTTTGGTTCTTGTTCCAAATTTCTGTTTATCTGTTTGTTTAATTGGTTGAAGCTTGTTGTTCAAATTTCAATTTGTTTTGGCTGAATATGACTTGCTAGTTGGTTGCAGAACATTTAATGATCTTCGGTTGTGCATGACATTCCAGTTAATTCCATGCATAGCTCTTCCAATCATGACATTTTTGTTCCCACCTAAATATACGCACTCAGGATACTGGCTTTGGACATCGGGTATGTCCTATGTCTTCTCTTTCTCTCTCTTGATCCATTTTATTTATTTAAGAAAGACACATTCAAGTTCCTATTCCACGATGGTCCTTTAGTGTATTAGCAACTGTGCAAATCAAGTGGAAGGGGTAATAAAGTAAAGACCAACTTATGTGATGAGGGACTCTATGAAGGCATTGGGGTTTGCTCTGTGGCTCATCTGAATTGTAGTCCAATTTGGGCTCTGGACCTCATGGTTTTGCCTTTTATAAGGTGCCTTTGTGTGGATGGTTGGCCGGCCCTCTCTTTATATTCAAGAGACTCCCTTAGTTCTACTTGAGGCAGGATTCATGGTACTGAAGCAATTCCGGTGCAAAACAGAAAGATTTGGCCTTTTGATTAAATTTTATAAATATATACCTTACCTGTTGTATAACCTATTGTTGAGTGCATTTGAAACACTAGTTAAAGTGTTTGCAGTTTTGTGCATGTTATAAAGTAGGATAGCAATCTCCCTTTGCCCTTCTCGAAATAAGTAATTATATTTATTAAGTCAAATCATGGTCGTAGTTTGATGAAACTCTTAAGGACTATAATTTAGGATTGGAGAGGGCAGAAGGCATTATAGGGCTTTAGGTCTATGCATTGCAGTGATACACTTTCTTGTATTTTTTTTGGACTATATGTGGAGAACGTCTTAGTGTTGGATGTTTGTTCGTTTGAATTTTATTTTTTTATTTCTCCATCTCTGAGGCAAATCTGACTGAACCTGAGGTGGAAGCTCTTGCTGGAAGATATGGAGTGGTCTAATAATCCTCTTCGGCCCTTTGGATAGTCTTCTTTAATCTTTATGGCATTTAGTTCTCTGTCTCTGTCAATTTGTGAAAAATCAGCAGTTCATTGTATTTTTCTATCATTTTCAAGAGTGTTGCTTTACTTAGAAAATATGAAACCATCTGCTACAGGGGTTTGCATCCTAGCCAAAATCGAAGCTCTTGCTGACATGAAAATTTACCGTGCAAATAATTATATTATCAGTGGACACTCCTTGGAGCACCTATGTTCAGCAATTGCCCCTGTTCTGGTTACAGTTATGCTCATGCATAGAAGCAGCAGATTTCAGAGGTATCCAAATTTTAAGATTTAGTTTGGAAATTATTAGAGGCAATTTCATAACTCATGTAAATGACTGAAATGCATGTTTCAAGGCATTTGGAAGTGGTATCATTTCAATGGTGAATTCATAACCTCAGTGCGTTTCATTTCGCTTCTATTTTTGTGTTCAAATTATTAGAGAAGATAGTTTGCTTCTTCCCATTGTTCTGCAGTTAGAACATTGTTTTCCTTTGCTAAGTGCTATGGGAGGATCAAGTTCAAGATGCCCTCTTAAACATTTAACCTCTAATATGAATTACATTTGCTGACTGATGACTTGTGGAAAAAGTTAAGTGGTTTTGTTTTTTTTTTGTACTTGTTACTCATTACAGATTAGGTGAAATCAAAGAATGTCCTTGACGAAGAATCCGAAGTGGATGAAGGCATTCCTAGGCTAATATGTAGATTGTCTGAGAAATTTTTATGTGAAGAATCATCAAAGATG
The DNA here is from genome assembly GCF_053813885.1 of Theobroma cacao. Lineage (NCBI taxonomy): Eukaryota > Viridiplantae > Streptophyta > Magnoliopsida > Malvales > Malvaceae > Theobroma > Theobroma cacao. The sequence goes on from NC_142647.1 coordinate 2,788,368, forward strand.
ACAAATGATCTGATTACCATTTAGCAGTTGCTAGACACATCTTAACCAATGAAGAACTCAATGAGATTTCTTCTCCTATGCTTTCCTCATGCTGAAAGAATGAAGAAGAGTAGCATCTGTCAGCCATCATACCATGTAAATTTGCTCAGGATGGCTTTGTTGTCTTTTGACCGAGTTATCACACCTTGTGATGTTGCCCATACCATGTCATTTTCCGGGTGTGAAATTGTGGCCATAGTGTACTGCACCATTTTGCTGGCATTGCGCCACCTTTTCCCCCTTTACCCCCTAATATGTTATCTGTACGAGTCTTTTGTGATATGAATTACACTCACCCTACTGACTGGTGAATTTGTAACAGCCTTTGGAGCTATCCTAGGAACTTACTAAAGATTGTACTGACCTTCATGTAGCAGTTGTCAAATCGAGATTCGAACAGGGAATCAAAATCTTAATTTTCTAAATAGAGAATATCAGTTCGGAAATGTTACTTTTTCCTCAACAGTCATGTCTCTTAACTATTGATCAAAGTTTTCCTTTCGTTTAAAGGGAAGGTTTCCCCCATCTTTTCATCCTTTTCTTTTTGCCCATTGTCTATTGGGAATGAGGTTGTTGAATGATCTGGTTATGGAAAGCAGATTCACATGAGTAATCACAACCATATTCGTGTTGCTTGAAGGTGGAGAATGTCAAATGTCAATCTTGTTTGTGAATGTCTCCTATGATTATTTTCGTCAAAAATACATGATCATGACGATGGGAAATCGACATTAAAACAAAAAAATTGTGCCACATGCATAACATGAAGTGTGCTTTAGGTGACAAACATGCCTATGCCTCCACATGCAAATTGTTCTTCTTTGGACAAATGTATCATGTTCATATACCTCTGGTTATTATACTCACATTAGCCATGGCTAAATTCTACGATTTTCCATATGGATCAAGTTTCTGTGAGGTAATTAAATTCCTTTACATCTTACCTGCCTAGTTGAAACTTTGGAGGTTTGGGAAAATAATCTGAAAGCTGACTTGTTATGATTATGAAGAAACAGCGTCACATCCTCAACTACTAAGACTTGCTTAGCCTCGACTTTTTGAGTTAAATTCAAGTGATCGAGCTGGAATTAACTTAGAAATGCAACAATATGTAGTAAAAAAAAAAAAAAGAGAAAAAGATAAGAAGATAGTAGCTAGAAAGCAGCAAACCTGGTAATTTGGTTCGAGGAAGCACAAAGTCAAGCATGAAAGATCAGTTCGATCTTCCTATTGGCTTCTTCCCCGTGTCTTTACCCATAGACAAATCATTAAACTTACGTATGGGAATCGGTAAAATCAACTTATCGATGAAATGCCCTTTTCAAACTCCAACCCAATGCTTAATCCATTCAAGTTAATATAATACGACCCCATCACATGACAATAATGAAGATAATCATCTTCACCTTTTCAAGTTCGAGCTAACCCAAACTCAGTCCGAGTTCATAATTTTTCCTGATTTTTTTTCCCAATTATTATTATTATTATTATTATTATTTCTGGGGTCCTCTCTCTTCCTCCCGAAACAAAAACCTGGAGATAATATTGTCGCCAGGGAAAGTACAAAATTCATCATTCCATCCAAGGCCAACATCTCCAGTTTCCATAATCAAAAAGCTTAGTGCTTATAGATTCATAATTGGGGTTGCCCCTCCCCCCCACCACTGACCACCCCCCCTTTTTTATAAATTAAGTAGTTGATGTTAAAGATCCTCCAATCTCGAAACCAGGAAATATTAATTAATGAAGTAATTATTGAATTTGGGTTTCAAGTTAATGCAACTGGTTGATTTGGATTATTTAACTACTAATTAAGTTTCTTTGCAGCAATCCTTTTGCATTTCAAACACCTAACCCAGACCCGTCGGTGGCCTTTCCACCATGTCTATCTTCTTCACTGTTTTAGCAGCTGGTCAAAACTTGAATGCCCCCCACAGTCTTTCTACTGTGATCCCCAAATGTATTCCTTTGTTCTACTACTTTTGCTTGGTTTAAAAGTTGTTTACTGTCCACCTTTGATTCTTGCCTTAACAGATGAGATTGGCAAACACAAAATCAAAAGCATTTTCTCCTGACAGAAACTGTCAAACTGGTCCTGGAAATATTCTTTAATTTGCCCTTTTTAGGACATAATTAAAACCAGCAATAAAAAGGGCAGCAAAAAAAAAAAAGATAGAAAATTTGAATAAATGAAGCTTCTCCTTTCCTAACAAAGTTATTTATTTTGTCATAATTGACGTAAATCCACTTTGCAGAAATTGTCTGGAGACAGCTAGGGGAATTTAGTTAAACCATCCTATGAAGCTCACTCTGAGCCGTCTGATCTAAATGTGGACCCCATTTTATTATTTTTTTTCTCTTTGGCTGATAATTTACTCCATCATGACATCCAAAAAGCCCAAGTGATCTAAAGAAATTCACCAACGTGTGTCGAAGATGTTGTTTCCCTTTGGACATTTACAGACAAAAACACTTGACATTGAAGTTTGAAAAGAGAAAATTTTTACAGTCATACAAAAAAAAAAAAAAAAGAGATTCCAAATCTGGTGAGGTGGCACCATCCCCTTTGGGTGGAGAGTAGCTCTCCTTTGTCTACAATTCTTCTCCTCAAATTCACTCTTTCTCCCTTTACAAATCTCACCCCTTGACTCTCCCTTTGTCTTCCAAGAACCCTCCCAAGACGTACTTTCTTCTTCTGTTTTTTTTTTTTTGTTTTGACAATGTCAGACAGAGTCTTCCCTTCCTCCAAACCGGCCGCCGCTGCTGCTCCACCTGCCGCAAATGGTGGCACTGGAGGTGCTGCAGCAGCCGCTACAACCGCTACGACCAATGGTGGCACCACAAAATCCCACCTTTACAACCCTACTTCTCGACCACCGTACCGTCCGCAGCCTCATAACCGCCGTCACCACCACCGTCCACGGCGGAACTATTGTTGCTGCTTCTGTTTCTGGACCATCCTCATAATTCTCATCCTTGCCCTTTTAGTGGCCATCACGGGCACCGTCCTTTACATCCTTTACCGCCCTCACCGCCCTTCTTTTACCCTTGCTTCCCTCCGTGTTCACCGCTTAAACCTCACGACCACAGCGGACTCCTCCGCTTCCCACCTATCAACCCTTTTCAACTTGACACTGTCTTCCAAAAACCCAAACTCCCATCTTTCCTTTTCTTACGACCCTTTTGTAGTCTCATGCGTAACAAGCAACAGCGATGCTTTTATAGGCAACGGAACATTGCCAGCTTTCTTCAGTAACAGCAAGAATGAGACAACTTTCAGGGGAGTGGTGGTAACGACATCAAGTGATCTAGATGCGGAGACGGTGAACAACTTAAGATCGGATCTGAAGAAGAAAAACGAGATCTTGTTGAAAGTTCGGATGGACACGAGAGTGACAGTGAAAATGGATGGATTGAAGAGCAAGAAAGTTGGGATTAGGGTAACGTGTGATGGGATTAAAGGAGCTCTACCAAAAGGTAAGTCACCATCGGTGGCTAATGTTTCTGGGGCTAAGTGTAAGGTTGATCTCCGGATCAAGATCTGGAAATGGACTTTTTGAGAACACACTCTCTCAAATCCCAATTGTTTTCCTTTTTTTTTTTTTGAACTTTACATTTTCAATGCTTTTGATTTTTTTTCTTTTACTTTTTTGGGGTTTGTAAAAGAAATGGCCAAAAGAGAGTCATGAAACAAATCAAGAACCAATAGTGGGATGAGAACTGTGAGTAGTTTTAGGGTGGAGGCTGAAGACTCTGAAGAACAAGATGTTGAAATTAGTTTTTCTTTTTCTTTTTTGGAGATTTTCCATATAGTTCTGGTGTTGTAAGTGATTTTGGATTTTCATTTTATTTTTATGAATGCAATGTTGTAATACCATGAAAGAATTACTATCCAATTATGGACATTTAATTCCTACCGTTACTGTATTCATCTTGTTTTGATTGCTGGGTTTAATCACCATAATTAATTAAGAAGCACAGCAACCCAAATGCCACCGCCATCTCATTAAGCAAATGACCACCCCTATGTGTTAAAAACTTGAAAGGTTAAGAAAAGGTAGAGCATTGGTCCAATGGATTGGAGAGTAAATTAATGCTTTTTGGCTCTTTTAGGAGGGAAGGAAAAGACAGAAAAGTGAGAAGCGGCATCAAGGGATAAATGGTAAGGGATTTTGCTTTACCCTTTTTTTAAGTAAATAATAATATATGTGCTTAACATTGCGTGGCCAGCAGTCCAATCATATTACTGAGGTTAAATTCCATGGTTATAGAATGTGGCTACATCCAGGCTATACCCCAATGCATAGAAGGTACTGAAATCAATGGCTCCATGCTTTTCCGTGAATCTGAATTCAAACAGCCCCAAGCAGGAAAAAGGTCAAAAGTACTAGAAGAAAATCATGGGGTTACATCACTTGTTTTGAGTTCCCACGTTGTAGTTTGAAAGCTTGACGTTGTCGGTAGGACTTAACCATGATTTTTCTATTGTGGCAAATGAAGCTGTTAGGCTGCATCATCGCCATCAAGCTGCATTACCTAGAATCAAAAGGGTAATCTTTTACTCTTTCATTTGATGTTTCCATTTCAACTTGAAGCCATAGAATTGCTATATAGACGACTTCATGTTCAGTTTGATAGTAATACCTTATAATAAAAAAAAGACGAAAATTATTAGAACCCAAGGGTTATACTGACAACAGCTTATATATCAGGGGAGAATGCCCCCTAAAACGACTATATTTTGATTTATGAGTATCATTTAAAAGTAGGGGCAAGGATCAAGGATGAGACTTGTCAATCTTATAATACGAGTATGATTTTATAATTAATGTTTTCAAGTGCATCCCATGATGGCGAAAGGGAGTAAATTGGTGTGCACGTGGTTTCTGTGTGTTATTGGTCTGCTTAGACAGGGGCAGTTGGAATTTTGTCAGATGTTTGCAAACCTTTCTTTAAGGGTTCTGATCACAAGTGCTCAAATCCCACTGAGCTTGACTACCACAAGTATGGGTTTGGACCATTTTGGCTGGACTTTGTTAAGTTTAAAAAAAAAAAAGAGGTTTAAGATCATTAAATTTTAGTTGACTTTTTTCCGATTTACAATGATAATATATATTCAGAAAAATTTTTGTCATGAACAAGAAGCAAAGCAAAGAGCTTATCGATTGGAGGGGGAGGGAAATGTAAGATTCTTTGCACCCTGTTCTCTGGCTGAACACTACCGTTTGCTTTCAGGTAAAACACTAGAAAAGCCGTAGCAAAATGACAAAGAGCAAGAGGGAAATCGTGTCAGTGTCACCCACTAGATCTTGGAATCTGGGCCTTACTTCTGGACCTTCGTATATTTGGACCCGAGTAACGCGTAACCAGATATCAAATATGGTTTGGAGGTGGGCCAAGTCTTTGGAGCTAAATATCTTCCTCGAAAATGTCAGCTTGGGCTGTTGAGCCAGACATGGCCTGGCACCTTGTACTATTAGAATTTGTCTGTCCATGATCTGGGATTCTAGAGTTGGCCCATAGCCAGCCACCGTCGAACCAATTCAACAACAAATCAAGCACAGAAACTATTTGTACTAATATTTTCTACATTGTTACTGGTGTAATTTCAAAGGGTGTATCGAGTTCAGATCCTAATCTCCCTTTCTTCTCCGATTCAAACTTTAGATTAAAATCGTGCATTTACTTCAACTGTTACTATAATTTGACTTGGAGAAACTTCATTTCAAGTCAATAGTTGATCCTGATGATAATGATGAAACCCCTTAGTCAACAAAGCTGACACCTGAAACCCAAAGTCTTGAGCAGTAGAATTTTGGTTTATGTTTCGTTAGGCAAAGAAAGCTGCGATTGGTTGTTGAGAAATTTTATCCGAGGTTGGGACTGGAAGGAAAACGAAATGCAACCAAAACAAAACCAAAATGTGTTAACAGTGATGGACAAGGCTGTCCACTTCAGGCTCTTGCTGGAATCCCTCTGGCGTTGTGGATGCTACTACAAGGAAAGTCTCAATCACACTACTCGCAAAGCCAACCCCTTTTATGCTCTGCTCTTCTCCTTTCATACCCCTGACCTAATCTCGTGTTTGGCTTTTATGGCAGCACGCGCTTGTCCCACGCTCCCTCCTCACGTGCCACCTTCCTATTATCATCAAATATCAACGGCTACTTAAGTCTCACTCGCTCAACTCTACTCGTCTCTTCCATTCTTGATTCTTTCTTTTTTTTTTTTTCCCCTTCCACTTTCTCGGGAAACTTACAGAGAAAACGAAAGGCAAAAAGGAGAGCAAATGTTAATCGCAATTTACTTCTTGTTCTTCTCTCTGGGTCAATGTAGTGTTGATTTTAACGCATTATTGTCTTTTAAAGACTCTGTTTTTGACCCCTCAGACTCGCTTTCCTCCTGGGTTAACTCATCCAATCCTTGCAATGATTCTTGGTATGGTGTCACATGCAACCCTGCCACTCACCGAGTCACAAGACTCGTTCTTGAGAACCTAAACCTTTCCGGGTCAACTCAGCCACTGAATCAGCTTTCTCATCTAAGACTCCTCAGCCTCAAAAACAACCGTCTTTTCTCTTCCTCCTCTGTTAACTTGTCTTCATGGCGTTACATAAGGCATCTTTACCTCTCTGGAAACCATCTCTCCGGAGTATTCCCTACCGGAATGTCCACCCTCAGGCGGCTCCACCGGCTCGACCTTGCATACAACGATTTCCACGGCAAAATTCCGATGACCGAATTGACTCGACTGCCTAACTTGTTGACTCTCCGTCTCGAGTACAACTCGTTCACTGGACCCCTCAATTCAATTGCGTCATTTTCTTTCATTTTAGACTTTAACGTCTCGAATAACAACCTCTCCGGCGAGATTCCTGCGTGGATGTCACGTTTCCCCGCGTCTTCCTTCCAAGGAAACAAGCACCTCTGCGGCCAGCCTCTGCCGTCCGATTGTTTTAATCGGACGGCTCTCCCTGCGCCCTTAAAACAAAAGATTCGTCATCCTGAAAGCAAGAGGTTAGGCGATGGGGTGGTGCTGATGATCGTCGCCGTCGATGCAGTGGCGGTTATAGCCGCGCTGGTGACAATCACGTGGTGTTGTTACAGGTACAACTGTCGCTCTGGTGGAACCCACAAGGAGGTTCTACAAACAAAAAGTGGGTCAAAATTGCAATGGCGAAGAAGTGGGTCCAGGGAACAGGAGGTGGAGGTGGAGGCGGAGGAAATGGTGGTGTTCGAAGGGTGCAAGGGATTTCGAAAAGTGGGTGATTTGCTGAAATCTTCGGCTGAGTTGTTAGGGAAAGGAAGTGTGGGGACCACTTATAAGGTGGTGATGGACGGCGGTGATGTGGTGGTGGTGAAAAGGGTACGGCAGAGGAGGAGGAGGAAGGCTGTTGATGGGTGGTTGAGAATAATTGGTGGGTTGAGGCATGCTAATCTTGTGAGCCTTGTAGCATACTATAATTCCAAGGATGAGTTGCTTTTAGTTTATAAGTTCTCACCAAATGGAAGCTTGTATTCCCTCTTGCATGGTAAGTACTTTGGTCGCACTGCAATTTGCATTTACTGTTTTTGTAATCTTTAAGGTTTTGATTATCCTGTAATAAATTTCCTTTGTCTCAATTTGTTTTGCAGGAAATAGGGGACCAGGAAGGACGCCGTTGAGTTGGAGTACGAGGTTAAAGCTAGCTTCAGGGGCTGCCCTAGGCCTAGCTTTTATCCATGGTTACAACAAAGCCAAGATCTTTCACGGACACCTAACATCCTCAAATATCATAGTTGATCGACAGGGCAATGCCTGTATTTCTGATTGCGGTCTTCACCAAGTCTTGCATGCCCCATCTTTATCAAACGATGACTACAAAGCCCCGGAGCTCATGCTGAGCAATGGTGAAGATGGTACTAAGCTTAGAAAGTACACCCAAAAATGCGATGTTTACAGCTTTGGAGTGATCCTGTTGGAGATATTGACAGGGAAAATGGTGAGCGGAGAAAGTGGGATGAGTCTGGTGAAATGGGTTCAAAGCGTGGGAAAAGAAGAGTGGGCGTGGGAGGTGTTTGATTTTGAGATGTTGGGGGACAAGGAGATGGAAGAGGAGATGGTGGGTCTCATGCAAGTGGCGTTGCTTTGCGTGGCTGCGTTGCCTAAAGATCGTCCAAAGATGAGCATGGTGCATAGGATGATCGAAGATATTGGGTCTAAGGGTGCAACAAATGGTGGGACGATTTCTATTTTGAATGATTTCTCCTCTGATTCTTCTCCTGCTCTATCAGAAAGAACTCTTGGCTTCATATAGGTAAAAATCAGTATAGCATTAATAAGTTTCATGAGACAGAATGTGGAAGGAGATCAGTCATGAATGAGAGTCTTTTCTTTTTTCCCCTTTGGGTCAATTGAGATTTGTACAGAGTAGTGATAATATTTGGTTGTCATTCTTTCAGTGTGAGTTACAAGCATTTGATTGAATCACATTCCTTGAGACAGTTCCCTAAATAAAATCCCAACGAAAGGATTAATCTAATTTAATGACACTTTGTTTTCACTGAAGTAACTTTTCAACCTCAAGAGAAACAGGACTGCGTGGGGACACTAGATGGTAAGATGTTAGTCGTTGCTGAGGCAGAAGATGGTGTCAGACCATGGAGGAACAAGAATCTGAAATCGGATGCTTCCAAACATGGAAGAGGGGCCGATCAAATCTTGGCATGCCCTCTCATCCATCCCTCCAAAAAAGAGAAGTTTAATTGTAAAAGGAATAAATTATTTGTAGCCAATGAAATTTCTGATCTACCACAATTAAGACAGCACGACTTGTTTTGCTGAACCTTGCCAGGGGAAACAAGAGGGACCTGGTAGGGGCCGTGCTGAATTCCTTCAACCAGAAGCTGACTTGAGAAAACCTGAGAACCAGTTAAAATGGCTGTAAATGTATACAAAAGCCAATGCTGCAGTGTCACATGGTGTTGTCGCCTTCTGGCAAGCCGAGAGTGCCATTTTTTTTCCTATCAAGTCAGTGCCGATAGGCTGGCTTTGGGGTCCAGTGGCTGCCGTTCGCAATCTGGCAAAGAAAAATAGCATAGCTTGACTCTATTCCGAATCCAAACTAAACCATTAGGGCCTATTTCGTGGTCCACGAAAATCTTTCACACGGCTAGAAATTCTTTTTCTTGCTTTCATAGTTTGTCCTGTCTAGTAAGAGTAAAACTAGTCTTTATTTCAACACCCACTCTTGAGATAATTCATGGCCTTCCAAAAGGGAAAAACCAAAATAATTAGAAATTGTATCTCACTGTTTATTTTGCACTAGGGAAACAGTGTAGAAACATAATATTTTCCTCGTATGGATAATATGAAACAAGAAATACAACTTTGACTGTACTCTGAACAAGATTTGCCCCTTTTGCACTATTTCCTCTGTCACCATTTTTACACCACAGAGAAAGATACCCAAAAAAAAGGAAGGCTAAGTAAGGACTACAAAGAGACTTAGACAGTGCTAGCTGTGGATTTTTCTAGCTCATCTATCTCTTGCCATTTGTGAGAGTAAACAGGGAAGCAGCAGACTTGAGATCATGCTTCAGCTCATGTTGGATTGACCCAACCTCTTCCTTTGACACAAGTTTGTCACTGAAGAAAAACCATATGTTATTAGATTGTTAATTGAAGTAGCAGTATGGAGAACAATGATTCATTTACTTAAATATGCATCTACCCTTTTACTAAAAAAACCTAAGAAAAGCTGTCTATACTCAACTATGCCAAACATGGTCCAGAAAAAGATCTTCTATCTCTTCATACATGTTACAATCCATTGTAAACCAAAATAAACTTGTTCTTGCATCTGATCGATCTTCACTCACCGTTTACAAATTTACAGGGGCATCAATCACATCGACATTGTTCTACATGCAAGAGCAGACCTAATTAACATCTCCCAGCTTTAATTTCTACCATGGCTTAACCATTCTTTGCAAATAAGTACCAAACAAGAGCAGTAGTAAAACAAGAAAAAAAAATGGCTTCCTTTGTAAACTCATGGGTACATTGCTGCTTCATATATACGTGGTATAAATTTCACGAGATGTTATACTGAACTCTTTGATAATACACAAAGATATACAGGTTGCAGAGTTACTAATTTTATTCAAGCTTGACAGGAAATTTCAGGTGCATTGCAATCAGGTATTCTACGCTTTGATTAAGAATATTACCAAACTCTATTAGGCAAGTGTTTATTAAAGAATATGCCTAAACCTGGAAGGAGTTGTTTTTTCCACAATATTCTTGACTGTAAAGGCTGCATTGTTTACCATTAGCCAATGGCAAGAAATTGTTTTGAAAGAGAAGGAGAAATGCACATGCTGACAATAAATACGAATAACTGAAAAACATGAATCACCAATGTATCCTTATTGCAAAACTTAAATGCTTATAACTTTAGCTATAAAAAATGATTAATCCATTCATTTAATACGTTTAACTCCTTCAAACCACTTAAAATTCCTTTCTACCAATTTAAAAATCACATAATACATAATCAGAGAAAATGAAAAAATTACTGGTACATATATATTTGCTGATTATATACGATACCACAATGACAACTTTGATGACTAAAAAACATTACTGCTTGGTTAGTTGAAGACATGAAAATGAACTCCTAGTTGTTAGTATACAAAGGGTTTTCTTTGATCCACCCCACTCATTTCATATCAGTAACTAATATTACGGTGAAATTTGAATATGTAGCACAAACCTGCATTGAATCGATACTTTGGAGTCAAAAGGAAACGATCCGGCTCCCTTGTCATCAAACACCGGGAGAAGCGGTTTAATATCTTCACCTACATCTGACAAACCCGGACTCGGATTCAACTTTTACAGAATTAAGATCAAACACGGTATAAACTTGCAATAAAGATAACGAACCATCATAGTTACCCTGAACAAGGTTAACCTCTCCTTCTCGACAATGAACCGGCATGGCATCATATACAGTCAAACTCTCTAAGCACTGAAGAGCATTGGCCTCATGATCACCAACTTGAACCATTTGCTGCTGCCCTGATTGTTGTTGACTGGCAGCAGCAGCAGCAGCAGTCTGGGCTTTGCAAATGGCAAGCTGGTGAAGCACGAGGTCAAGCTCAGCCTTGACCCAATCAATCTGCATTTTCAAGTCGGAAATAATCCCATAGCAACCACCAACAGGGTCGTTAGCCCTGGTATTTGCTTCAAAAACAATTGATTTCATGGCAATGAGTCGCTGTGGAGGGTCGAGGTTTCTAATGATTTTGACGATGTTACTAACGCCGAAAAGTTTGTGGGCATTAAGGAAATCCTTTTGGTGATTGGCAGGAAAAAAAGGAGCCAAAAGACAGTTACGGGTGCATTTCCTACGTTGGTATTTACATGCAGCACAGGCTGGAGAACCGGCGGAGCAGTTGTTCCCCTTGGGCCGTTGCATGTTTTTGTAGGCCGGGGGAAATCTCTTTGGGGTGCTTAAGATTATTTCGCCGTCTTTGCAGGAAAAACAGAGAGAAAAGAGGAGAATTAAAGACCTAAGAAGAAAATGGAGGGGCTTAACCGATTTGTTCGGCCGGAGATAAATTAGGGACGTGCTACTCTACGTGTCATGGGGGTTTTATTTTTTTTTAAAATTGGATTTTAAATATTTTAAGATTATTATGATAATAATTATATTTTTGGGATAATTAATTTATCTCATTTTTTTAATTATCAGAAAAATTCATTCTCTTTAATTTTTTTTAAAGTTTAAATGGCCTGCATTTGTGGCAAATTGTCAATTTTAAAACACGTTAACGAACTAAATAACGTTATTTCGTTAACAAATAAATTTAAAAATTAAAAATTTTAAAAAATAAATATTCATAAAATTAAAATTAGAAGTTTTGCTCAATTTTTTTGTTTAATTGAATAAAAATATTTTAATTTATTTAATTAACCATAGGTAATCAAATAAACTAAATTATAAGTGACTTTTTTTTTGGGAACTTGAATTAAAAAGTTTGAAGAATGAAAAGTAATTGGCTAAAATATCTTTATTCGTAATTTTTATCTTCTTTTATTAAATTTATCTGTATTTTCTTTTTTTTAATAAAGATATAATGTGATAAACAAATTTTAGCTTTAATAATTTTAATAGAAGAAATTATCTTACTATTTTTTTTATTTTGGGCCGTTAATGGGACCATTACTACATTTCACTGAGCCCATCAATAGATAATTTTCAGTGCTTTTTGATTCTCGTAATGGACTAATGGGCCCATTGGTCCATTATCACGTAGCCCATATTTTTTCCAAGTATGGAAGGGACTTAGCTAAAACTTGGCCGGGCTTCAACCATTACAGGAATAATCCCAATTTTTCTTTGTTCTTTTTTGAATGACAGAAGTTAAAATATCTGGAAAAGAGTGAGTACAATGAGCAATTATCTTGCAGGATGATTATCTCATCTTCATGCTCAATCCTTTGTATGTGTTCCTCTTTTCAGTTCTGAATTATAGCATATAAGAGATTCAGTAAATGATAAAATCTTTTATATTGCTTCAGTTCATGGATTTTGTGTGTGCGCGCGCTCTTAGATTGTTCTCAGTAGCCAACTCATGACCGTATGGTTACAGCTGTTTCAAGATGCAAGCCAAGCATGTTATGGACTGTGGGAATGGCTTGAGTTGAACTACTGCTCACAGATGTGAGAGTGTTTGTTGGGAGTGGAGGGCTGAGGTTTTGGTCCTTTCACCACTAATCAATCATCTCATAGGTGTATTTCATTCATTGGCTAGCTCCTCCCCAGGCTTCAGACCCCTCTCTTGTGGCAACCAAACTTTGGGTCATTACATGTAGAGGAGCCTGGTTGGCAACTATGAGAGAGGATTTGCAATGTCCAATTTTCCAGAACAAATTGTATGTTTATTGATGCAAATTGCAAATCAGAACTTGTCCAAAGGAGAGAATTTGTTTGCAGCAAACATCACTACATATTTGAATGGATCTGGTGAGTAGTAAGGATCTGCAATCTGCCTGTCGAAACAATATACATGATAGAACTAAAACCAACAGCATTATGAAGAGAGAAATGTATCAGGAAATCCAACAGAGAAGACCACTGTTCAAGGACACATCTTCAAATTCCAAATTGACTTAGGCATTGAAAAACATCAAATGTTACATCTATTGATTTTGAGAAACTCTCAAACAATCATACGAATCGACCAGAGCCTATCAAAATAAATCACTAAAATAGATGCAATATTTTACATTCAAGTTCCAACTTATCCTTGGCTGCACTTTTCAGCATGAACAGAGGAAAATAAGTATGCAACCTTTTAAGACCTAATGATAAAAACATAAGCTGATCCATAAACATGCAGCTCAATTACAAATAGTTGAAGCCTCCAAGAAAAAAGACAAAGATGATTATTCCTACACTGAAACCATGGATAACCACCCTCAGATATCATTCGAAATGACCTTACTATACCCAATTCATGGTTGGACTAAATAACTCCAGCTGCAAAACTTAGAGACCTTCACATTTTCCATCTTATCCATGAGTGTTAACCGCTTCCCAAACTAAGTTCTTTGGAACTGGGTTGGTGAGATCCCTAGCCTGCAAGGCTGCTGATCGAAGAGTCCCTATTGTCATTGCATTAGCCTTCCAAAATGATGCACTGTTGTATGGTAAACTGTGTTTCTTGCATAGCTCCTTAACGAATGGGGAAATTTTCCTGAGATGGCAGCGAGGCAACCTTGGAAACAAATGGTGCTCAATCTGGAACTGCAAACCGCCATGAAACCAGTCCATCCAAGATGAGCACAATATATCAAGTGTCCCAGCAGTTTGCATCTCAAACCAATCGTTCCCACTAGGAGGTCCAACGTAAACACTCGATGAGAAATGATTCAAACAGAACTGAATATGTTGAATTCCAGTTACAGAGAAACTAGCAACAACAAACATCACTCTCTCACCCCAATTAGGCAAGCAAGAAACAAGTAGCGGATACCAAGTCCAGAAAACAAGAAGCCCCAAAATCTCCTGACCCCTATTTGGTACCTTCCTCTTAGATAACAGCAATGCGAAAGACTGTGCAAATAGATTAATCCTAGCAAAACACATTACAGGGTAATATGTCCAATGCTGGTAACTAACCAAGAACCTAGCAACAGAATCAAAATTCATCTTCCTTTCATAAAAATAAGACGTGAGTGAATGAAAAAACTTCGAAGATACCACAAAAAATGGCATGTGTTGAAGATCTGGATCGAAATCAAGACTATTACAAGCAATGTGATGAGCATTGTGATTCCATTTCCACCATCCAATACTGATCCCTGCAAGGCAATTCCCAGTAAGGATCTGAGCAAGTCTATTGAATTTTCTGTTGCACATAACCTGGTAATGCCCAGAATCATGTCCCATCCACCCACTCTGTATCCACAAGAATCCCATTAATCCACCAGAACAAAGATGCGCCCAAGTGGTGCTGCAGCATAAAACACCATAAACACTGATAAAAAACAGCAACGCTATGAAACAAAGTGAAATGCATGTCCCGTGTCCCTTCTTTTCAAAAAGACCCATCTTTGAAAACTCACCAACGAGTTTTCTATAATCTTTGGATACCTCTGAGACAGCGTAATCTTTGAGATAATACCCAGTGAAGAACTTGTCAAGATATTGCCAAGCTGAGCCTGGATGATAGGCTACAAATGCATCAGTAGCATCTTGGCCAGCCAGATTTTGCAATGGAAGTGCCCCTCCAGGGTGGTCTTGACTCCATTGAGTGACATCATAGACCTTGCCCTGTAAAGAGATCCATAGATCTCCTGGTTTTTTGTGCTCTTCAAGCTCTGCTTGGGAAATGTACCTCCTTGACTCTGCCATTGGGGCAAGAAACGAGCAACCAAAGAATGGATCTGACCTGAAGTGTTTTCTCTTCCTTCCTCGGGTGTGAAAGGAAGAGGCTTTTTCAGTGTGGAATGATTATGGCATGAGAAAAGAAAAAGAGGCTACTTTGGGTTGTGTTTTCTTTCAATGTCTGAATGAAATTTCTCAGCTTTATGCCTGGCTTTTGCTTTGCTTTTGGGGGTGTGAATGTGATGGAGCAATGAAGGGAGGTGATATCACCATTTATAGGATGAAAGGTGGGTGGGGTTTATACAGCCAAGCAAAAATGAAGAAGAGCCACAGAATAATTTAAACGGCAGAAGCTGATAAGCGGCAGAGCTTAATACGAAATATCTTGTGCTTAGGTGGTAAGCAAGAACATTGACTATTTCTCAAAAACTAGGGCTGAAGTTGAGAGCATAATGGGAAAGTGGGGGCAAACTTTTTTAAATCTCCTTTTACTTTTTATGCTCAATCAATGTATAATTTTGAATTTTGATTTAAAGGAAAGAACATTTTTGGTTAAGAAATGAGATGAAAACAAATTCTAAAACAAATTACCTTATTAGTTAGAATTAGCCATGTGGTTTTCCCTCCTCATCAACTTTAAAATGGTAGGTAAATAAATAGGTCAAACTTTATAAGAAATAAAAATTGACTCCAAACAAGACATTAAATAATTAAATTTATCATATTTATCATTTTTAAAATCAAATATTATCGTTACGGAATCTCCATAACTTAATTATGATCACAAAATCTTATACAACACTCGAAATTACTTACGAGAATCAAAACTTTTGTAATGCTTATATCGTTGATTATGTCATTGGAATGATTGTATTATACAAAGACAAGAATGGCTAAGTTAAATTAGGGTAATGAATTGAGAGCCTTGTGGTCTTGACACAGCAAGTAGAAAAACACTGTGGGGGAAATGGAAGCGTACAGGTAACACACCCCTGGCCATGGGCAACAGTATTAAAGAGAACACATGCAATGCTTTCAAAGCTCCAAGCAACTTTAAAGACCATGGAAATTTCCCATCGTTTCCTCTGGCGGGTGATGGGAAATTTCCCAATCATTGTGCCACTTCTGCCAATACGGACAGCTTTCCAGCTATCGCTAAATTGTTTTAACACACAGTGTAAATGTAAATATCGAATACTGTCAAAACCTGACAGAACGACGAAGCTGTAATATTATTCTATCTTGTGTCAGGTTGGATTTGACGTTAAAATTGAATTTGTGCTCCATTTTTAAATTTTTAATAAATTGTCTGTTCTGTTTCATAAAACAGTTTTAGTGAGTGAATTATTAGCATATTAATGGCACAGTTTGGGCTCTTATGAAAAAGGGGAAACCTAAATGAATGCAAAATGACCTACCTGTAACCGAAAATTAATTTGCGGGGGCTTTTCGTCATTAACTAGGTAGTTGGTTTGGTTTTAACTTTTAATTGGCTTCAACTGTTTAATTCATTTGCTCAAGAGTTTATGTATGTATTTTTTTTAATTTTTTATCCAATATATGTATAGTTTAATTTTAAAGAATCTAATCAATACAGAATAATATTTATAATTTGTTTCAATGACAAATACATGTATAATTTAATTTAAAAAATCTTTCACTTAATAAAAAGGAAAATACAAAGGTAATTAATGGATAATTAATATTGTTGGGCATTAATATTTCAATTTTAATTTTCATGACCAAATTATGGAAAAGAATATCCGCACATTAGATTCTCCCTCCTTGACCTTTCTAAAAGGGGATATCCCCCCACTCGTACCGTATTACACAAGGGACGTGGGATTTTTGTTTGAATGGTAGGTGAAGGGAAAGCAGTATGGAACGGGGGCAAAGCAAATCAAAATCAACGTGGAAATGGACTCAGCCAAATATTAGAATATGCCCACCCGCATCAGCTGCTATAATCGCACCCCAATATTGTAACTGCTTCTTCCATGTGCATTATACTCATTTCTTGCTGACTAATAATACTCTATACAGTTTTTATTAATATTTAAAAAAAAAATTCAAATGTTATTATTATTTTTTAAATTATATATCAATTAATAAATAAAATACTCGAACGTATATTTTATACAGCTTTCAATCTAAGGTATATCTGAACTAAACAGCACCACAAGGACAATTTTCCATATTAAGTTTATCAACGGTAAATAATAAAATTGGGAATATCCCAATTCTTATATTTTTACCCTACTCAATTAAGGGTTTTTTGTGTCTTTTTTTTTTTACCTGACCACATCAATGTTCCTTTATTTTATGCAATTAAATTCTTACTTAGTAATAGAAATATAGCAAATATTATTTTTAGTAACAACACTGATTTCTTGTATATGTGAAATTGACATGAAGTGTTGACTAGATAGAGCAACAGTTATTGCGGTGGAATGCCATGTCATCAACTTTTTTCTAATGATTATTAATGTGGCACATCATATCATAAGAAATTCCATGTCATCAATTATTTTCGTGTGTAGTCAATCTATCGTATTCAACTCTACGTATGTAAAAAATAATAATTATCTCACGTTACATTTTTATTATAAAATAAAAATTCAATTGACTAAAATAAAAAAAAACTTTATTACGTTCAACAAAAATGTAAATACTTAATTATCTAAACGCATATAATTTAAGGACTTATTTTTTTTTTTTTGGAACTAGAAACTTTTTTTATTTTTTTAACCTAAATTAGATAGATTAATTGGGCTTGCCTAATTTGTCCATTAAACTGCAAAAATGGCCCCAACTGGTCCAATAATTGAGATCCAGCCCAACCCAGATTCACTCACAACCGAGCACCGTCTAGCCCACAAAGATAGGCCTGTTCCCTCACAAGAAAGAGAGGAGTACCGAAAAGAAAAGAATCGGGTTCCCTTTGCATGATTGCTTCCCACTGTAACCCAGACAAAAACATTATTTTTGGTTTCAGAAATCTGTTGGGTTTTTTATTGTTACACCAATACATCCAAAGCGGAGAGCAGAAAAAAGTGTTAATTATATAGAAAAGCTTGAAGAAATGGCAGAGAAACCTCAACCAGTGAGAGTACTATACTGTCCCATATGTTCTCTTCCAGCAGAGTACTGTGAATTCGGCCCTGATTTCGAAAAGTGTAAGCCTTGGTTGATCAAAAACGCCCCTGAGCTTTACCCAGATCTCTGTAAAGGTTCTACGTCTTTCTTTTTTTAAAAAATTATTATTGAGTGTAAATATTTGCATGCTTATTTTATTTTATTTTTATTCCGTGTCTTCTTTTTGTTTGCTGATGAAACTGACAATAAAGAGGACAACGCTTTGTTTTTTTTTTTTTCTGGGTTTTGTTGTTTTGTTTTGGCTTTGGGTTTTAAATTTACTTTCTCTGGAGGTTGTTTGTCTGATATGGATTGATGAATGAAGAGAATAATCTCTGCCTTTTGCTATTGGATAGTGTCCTCAATCTTTATTGCGTTTCTTAGTTTTGATTGTATGTAGGAAGTAAAAACTGGAAGAGTAAGAGAAGAAATGATTTGTTCTTCTTCTTTTTCATGTGACAGTGTAGTAAGTTAATAATTGTTTTTGATGTTTAGAGGCTAATGAAAAGGAGGCCGAGAAGGTTTCTGAACAGCTCCAATCAGTTGGTATTTCCTCTGCTGATGGGGCAGCATCTTCAGCTCAACCAGGTTAGTATGACTTCTTAGTCATCTACTTATTTAGGCAGCATTCTTTGGTTTTATATTGGGAATATTCTGTCATAAACACAGATAATTTCTTCACAATTTTATTCATCATCTTTCAAGAAGAAACATTTTCATTAACTTCTGAGCATCTAACACAAATAATGTCTTCAAACTTTATTCATTTGGTTTCAAGAAGAAGCGTTTTCATCCTCACTGCTCCAATGTTTGTTTTCATTTATTTATAGTACATTTCTATTTTGCAGGGGATACATCATCATCTAAGCAAGAAGAAGTTAAACGTCTTCCTGGTGGGAAAATAAAGAAGAAAGTAAGGCCCTTTTTTTGTAGTTCCCTTGGCATTATATGCACAAAACATTCATAGTATTTTGAAGGTTTTGATCCCCAATCCCAGGATGACATTTTCTAAATTAGCATAGAGTAAATTGCATTTTCTTTCCTATGTTTCTTGTCTAATTGAATATTGTTGATATGCGGATGATTCATGTTCTAAATCATGGTGAAATATTTACATAATTCTTGGTCAAAGTCATTGCTTGTGGACCTTTGCCCTACATGCTCGGTTATTATTAGGATATGAGAGTAACCTATCTTGTTTTCCTTTTTTTCCCTGCTTTTGTTTTTGGTCAAATAAAAGGAGAAACAAGAGGTTGTTATTGAGAAGGTTGTACGTAACAGGCGCAAATGTATCACCATTGTGAAAGGGTTGGATCTTTTTGGTGAGCCACTTACTGATATGCCTCTCTTTCATTCTCACATTTATTTTTCCATCTCCTGATTAGTGTTTTTAAAAAAAGTTAATTTCTGATGAGTAGATATTTATTTCAGGAGTCAAGCTTAGTGATGCTTCCAAAAAGCTTGGGAAGAAGTTTGCCACTGGAGCATCAGTTGTTAAGGTGTATAAAATGCCATTTGAACCTGTAGTTTTCATTCCAATATTGGTTCTTTTTCTTACAAATATTTTGATGGTTATTTCTTTTAGGGGCCAACGGACAAGGAGCAAATTGATGTTCAAGGGGATATTGCCTATGATATCGTGGAATTTATTACAGAGACCTGGCCTGCTGTAATTTCTCCCGTCATCTTATTTGTGTTTCCTTCAATATGAAAATGCTGCACACGAGAAAAATTAATGCATGATTGATTATTTTCTTTGTTTTGCTATTGAAAAGAATTATTTTTTGCTTTGCACATGGAAATACTATTCAACATGAAACTCTGCAATTCCTACTTAGATATAGCTCTACTACAAAAAAAATGATTCTTTATTGCCTTGAAAGTGAGGTTATGCTGTTCATTACTAACACAAAAGCTTCTTAAAATTTCATTATGGCTATATTCTTTGAAATATTCTACTAAATTCCCTTAGGATGCTGTTTGAATATTTTTTTATGCTTGACATAAGTCTTCATGTTCTGAAAATTTGCTCTCTCTCTGAATTGAAGTTTCTGTATTTGCTGTGCCCTTTCAGGTGCCTGAAACTGCTATTTTCTTCATTGAGGATGGAAAAAAGGTTCCAGCCGCTTGATTCTAGAGCTTGAAGCAGGACTCGGGGCTGAGCTTTGACAGCTCATTGATGAGCCAGCTTTTGCTTTGACTGGACAGAGCATCTATTCATCTTAGTTGGATTGGATAATTTTCACCAAACCTGCTATACCTTTGAGAAGAAGTTCTGTCATTTGAGAGATAAAATTGTGTACTGCTGAAGCATTACCCTTCACTTGTCCTTGAAAACATCATGCTACTTTAATATTTTTGGCTTGCGGCATAATCTTTTGCATGTAAGCAGTGTTTTTCTTTGATGGGCAAGCACTATAAGTACCGTTTTCTGTGAATGAAGTTGGTGAAAGAAAGTAGATAGATGAAGAATATCTTAGCACTTGAAAGTAATGGACCTGTTTTGAGCAGAGCTTCATTGCTAGTGCTTCGATGTATCTGATGAAATTCGAGATTTATGGTCCGTACGGATCGATTTTCAAATCTACTGAATGCTTGTGGCAAAGCTCAGTGGGAATACTTCTGGCTCTATGATCACAATGGACGCTCTGCTTGTCTATTATGCCTCACTTGGCCAAGCTTCATCTCCATCTGGAGAGCTAGAAAACAAGGAAGACAAGCAAACTGAATGTCCTAAAATCTAGAGCGTGCAAGCAAACCGTTAATTAAAATAGAAAAAAAAAAAAGTTAAACCAATAGCTGAATGGAGTCTAAATTTTAGAGGCTAAAAGAAAGCATAAATCCCTAGTTGGATTAGAGCTCTCAAAGGGTAAAGAAAGAAGGAGTCATTGGATTCACGAGCCCATGGGTGATTTGATGGGGCTTTGTTCAATTAGATTCGGACCCAAATACACACCAACAAAAATCTTTCACTTTGTAATTTAATAGTAGTGGATAAAACGAATATCCGCTCCCTGTCTCCTTTGATTCGTCCCGTAGTGTGGAGAACCGAAAGATCCCCTCTTTTGTCTCCCTTAAACCAGGAACAGAGGCCCCTCTTCTCATCTCATCCCAAGTTTTTATAAAAGCCTCTTCTTCTAAATTTTAGTTCTAAGCTTTACTTCTCTCGAGGTAATCACTATCCAGTTCAGCAATGCTCTCTACTTTTTTTCCTTTCTTTTTTTTTTTCATTTTTCCATTGTTAATGGTTCTTTTAAATGTTTATTGGTATGCTTAGGAACTGTTGTTTATTCTTAAATGAGAAAGCAAACAACTTTAAACGGTTGGGTGTTTATGATTAATGCCTTTTTTGGAGTGGGCTTGCTTGTATGGTTCAGCTATGCAGCTTTAGTACTTGATTTTCATTTTTGTCTCAAATAGATAGAAACTAGAGTTGGACTCAGATTTTAGTATGAGCTTATAGCAGTGGTGGTTGTTATAACTCTTTGAATTGCCATTTTATTGGACAAAAGAAAGGGTTTCCTTCTTTCCCGACAACGTTGAAACTTGCTCTAGAAGAGCAAACCAGAAGTAATACAAGGATTGAGGTAGAATTTCTTTTTGCCTGAGGAACAGTTCCCTGGATTTCGAAACTAATTTTGGACCATATTGGTATTTTGCAGGGGCATGTGAATATTGTTGGGCACAACCAAACAGTAAAATGGCACATTTGCTGTCAACTACATGCTCTGTAAAGATCTCATCTAGCTACAGACCTTGTGGTCAACCTCTGAATCAGGTTCGAACAGCACTTCCTACCTCTTTTACCATTCAGACTTCCAAATCCCCCTTCAAAAGGCTTGTTTTCCAAGGAGACAGGGGAGGAAGAAGTTTTGTGGTTCGTGCAACCGCCGCACCTGTACGCCAAGAAGTTTCCGCTCAACCCGGGTCTGGTTCTAATCTGTCCCCAAATGAACCTTCAAAGCCTCAGCGGGTCATGATTATTGGTGGAGATGGCTACTGTGGTTGGGCTACAGCCCTCCACCTGTCCAACAGAGGTTATGATGTTGCAATTGTGGACAGCCTTGTCCGGCGGCTTTTTGACCACCAGCTTGGCCTTGACTCCTTGACACCGATTTCCTCTATCCATAACCGGCTCCGTTGTTGGAAAGCTACCACTGGAAAGACAATTGACCTTTATATTGGTGATATTTGTGACTTTGAGTTCTTATCTGAAACCTTTAACTCATTTGAACCTGACGCTGTTGTCCACTTTGGAGAGCAACGGTCTGCCCCTTATTCAATGATCGATCGATCAAGAGCTGTGTTCACTCAGAAAAATAATGTAATCGGAACACTCAATGTTCTTTTTGCAATAAAGGAATTCAGGGAGCAGTGCCATCTAGTAAAGCTTGGGACAATGGGAGAGTACGGAACTCCAAACATAGATATTGAAGAGGGTTATATAACAATCACTCATAATGGAAGGACCGATACTTTGCCTTATCCAAAGCAAGCAAGCTCTTTTTATCATCTCAGTAAGGTTCATGATTCAAATAACATAGCCTTCACTTGCAAGGCTTGGGGCATCAGAGCCACTGATCTGAATCAAGGAGTGGTTTATGGGGTAAGGACCGACGAGACTTCAATGCATGAAGACCTGTATAACCGGTTTGATTATGATGGAGTATTTGGAACAGCATTGAATCGGTTTTGTGTTCAGGCTGCTGTTGGGCATCCCCTTACAGTTTATGGGAAAGGGGGCCAGGTGAGACTCCTCTATTCGAACCTACTATTGATGCCCCACACTTTGTATTTTGTGTTTTATTTTCCATAAATACCTTAGGATATATCTTTACGCTTGGATTCTGCTTTTGGGAGGAATGACTGTTCACTGCAAGTAAACAGTTTTCATCAACCGAATTTGTGCTTAGTCAGTTTTGTATCTAATGCATCACAGACACACACACCATTTATCAGATATGCTCGATGTTTCATGGTATACACTTGACACACACTCCCAGTGCCCATTCCTTCGACATGGTAGATGTGCCACCATGCACATATTGGACATGGATATTTTATAATGCAGAAAATTCCTTGGTACAGTTATGTTCGGCTATAATTCGAGGATGGCATTTTTCCTGCATGCATGTCTAACTCTCTCTCTCATGTTCTATTTATAAAATTCAGACCAGGGGTTACCTTGACATAAGAGACACAGTTCAGTGCGTTGAACTTGCTATTGCAAATCCAGCACAACCTGGTGAATTTCGGGTTTTCAATCAATTCACTGAGCAGTTTTCTGTCAATGAACTAGCTGCCCTTGTAACAAAAGCAGGAGAGAAGCTTGGACTTGATGTGCAAACCATATCTGTGCCCAACCCAAGAGTTGAGGCGGAGGAACATTATTACAATGCAAAGCATACTAAACTCATTGAGCTGGGACTCAAACCACATCTCCTCTCAGACTCTCTTCTTGACTCATTGCTCAACTTTACTGTTAAGTACAAGGATCGTGTTGACAGAAAACAGATTATGCCTAATGTTTCTTGGAGAAAAATTGGGGTGAAGCCACAGACTGTGCCAGCTAATTAAGTGGTCGACAGATGTAGATGTCAGAAAGTTCTTGTTTACCTTGTTGTATCCTTTTGCCCTTTGTAGATGGTGCTGCAGTTCTTTCAACTTTTCATGGTAAGCGTGGTCTGTAATTTGCCTCTGGAATCTAAACATGGTTAAATTGGTTGCACATGAGAGCGCAATATGACTTGAGTTCTTGGATCGTGGCCTTTGGTGTGGAACACTGTGAGCCTGTTTTTGTATTCAGTTGCTTATATCTTGATAAGGTGGAAAATATCAATAATAATTACTGTAATATATTCGTAATTTAAAGTGACTGAAGTTCTCCAATGTTGTTGTTATCCTGTTGCTTTTCACTCGTCCTGTGGTAATACATGAACTGAGGGCTTTGTTCTTCCCAATTTTAACCATAACAGTTATTCCAAGTCGTCTCACTCTAGGAGGTGATTCCATGCTAAGTTGGATGTACCTTATCTGCTCATTGTTCGCCACTTTTAAGTAATATATAATCATATTGCAGATAGGTATTTGGTTTCTAGTACAAGTTAAACCTCCCTATAGAAGTTGAAACCAAAGTAATTTTACTTTGTATGATGTAAAATTATAGCTTCATGGCTTTTCCATTGCAGTAACGGAGTTTCCTTTTACAATAACCTACAAATCAGTTAACCTACAAAACAATCTATAAGCTTAACTTCCTGGATCCCACAAAGAAGAAGGCCGTAGGGAATGCAGCAAAATCTGAAGCTTAAAAATTCAACCGTAAAGGTAGCTTTTACATTAGCTGGGCAAAAATCTCCAGGATCTATTTTCTTCTTTCAGGAACATGTATGTTATTCACTATTTATCAGATACGTGATTTGATAAAATCAAGCCCTCTTTTGCATGATTGGAAGTGTTGGGGTATGTTCTTGTCTTCACGGACTGCCCTTATAAAATCAAGCACAACTGTAGCTAACTCATCTTGGTGTGAAGTATACTCATGATCAGCTCCTTCAATTAACTGCAGTTTATGATTTCGAATAAACCTGGCAAATTCCAGGGCATCTTTGGCTGGTACAATTTTATCCATGGTTCCATGAATTGTCAACACCCTGAAAACAATGGCATCAAGATTAAAACACAAGCGATAAATCTACGCCAACAATCACATCTTTACCGAAGGTGCAAACTAGTTATTCCCAATGCAAACAGTTAAATCTGCTCTAGAGGGTGGGCGATCATAATTCAGTATATCCAGAGTATTTGTCTCTGGTAAGTGACATTCACATTGCAATTGATCCAGCCGTATCTGACATGAACATTAGAAAAGCAGTCAATGCTAGCATTTTGTAACCTGCAATTTTGATCAATCAAAAGGCACGATGCATGAGTGTCAGTGGTTAATCGGTCCATCAAACTTTCTTCAGTTACACGATACTCAAACTTTCCTGCAAATGAAAAACAAAAATCCTTGGTTTCGGAATAAAAGGAACTAGTTTATCACAAATTGTTTACTGGAAGGTGACAGCAGAACTTTAATTATGGGGACAGAAGCATAATACAAAAGCTTACCTTTTCTATTCTTAACATCAATATACCCATTTTGCTTGATTCTTTGCAAGAAATCTTTACCCAATCGACCTTCCATGCCTTTCTCTAGATGGAAGCGGCCAGAAATATTGATAACAGCTGGTACATCATTGTACTTTGAAGCATAGAGAAGCACCACATTTCCTCCTGCAGAAATTTATTTCAGCAGTATAGAACTTACAAGAATTGATCAATGAACTCTAAATTTTGATCCCTAAAAGCCCCTTTTTTTTTTAAAAAAAAAAAGGAGGACGTGTAAATCAACGAAGTTCTTTCCAACTTGAAAAAACTCCATTAACTGCAGCTTAATATGGAATGCATTACTGTTTTCTGCAATAGCAAAGTAACACTACTCTCATGGTTGTGAGGAAACCTTTAAATATATAAATTAAAATTTTTCACAACATTGAGTAATAGATTCAAATCAACAGTTTGACCCTCAAAGCTTTTCATGAATTTAGAAAAATCTAAGAAATTCCCTCCCTATTTATTCTCATTTAGAGTTTGACTATACTGATTCATATCCTAGTTGTATATTACATTAACAAACCTTTACTGTGCCCGATGATTGCAGTTATTAGGCGTTCCTTCTTGCAGAAATATTGAACAACAGCTCGTAAATCCTCAGCTTCTCTGCGGTAGTTACCATACATGAAGGAACCTTCACTTTCCCTGGAAGACAAAAGCACGAATACCCTCAATAACCATTGTTTGTATCAGCAACTTGTAACTTTATAAAGCTTGCTTCTTCTACTTCAGTCTTCAGTCATCTTACCCATTCCCAGCAAAGTCAAAGCGGAAAGCACTGATTCCTTCTCTTTCTAACGCAGTGGCCAGACTCACCATGGGTATGCGTTCCTATACACAAAACACGGATTTATTTGTGAATTGGTCTTCCTTTATACTTTACAGTAAGAAAGCTACACGGTTATAGATATGAACTCAAAGAACAATCACAACTGATGGTAATTAATGTAATGTGTATTATATCTAACAATTTACCCACCTTCTTTGATTGAAAGCCATGGCAGATGATAACAAGATCCTTAGAACCTGTTTCATGTAATATTCCGACGAGATTCTCCCCATGGTTGTTTTGAATTGCAATTCTCTGATGTCCAACTGTTGCAAATTACATATATCAGAACGCAATTTGAGTTGTGTTACGATGGTTAAACAAACAAAGCGACAAACCAATCATGAAAGAGAAGAAGAAGAAAACCATCATCCATCTTTCTTAATTGATTTCTCTCGAAAAACCCACATCTTACCTGAAGTCATGGAGGTACGAGTTGGAAACGCGCCGACTGAAGGTTAATATTGAGGGGTCGGAACTGCCTTAAGGAGACACGTCTCTGAAATTTGGGAGGTAGCCCTCTTCTGAAACTAACCTTGGATCTGTTAGTTAATGTTTGGTCCAAACCAACTTACGGTTGTAGTTCTTGTTGGACAGTTAAGCGCCAACATTTACATAAACTACCAATCGGATTTCGGGATTTAACATTTGCATCTCTAGCTTGGACTTTTTGTCTTTTGAGTGAACTTAGTTTATTTTTTCTGCCTCTTTTACTAATTAAACAAAAAGCCAAGATTTTATTTGTCTTCGCAGAGAACAAGCTAATGTAGACATAAATTTGAGTATGAGCATCTGTTCTCACTTCTCACGTTCATAGGAGCCCAAACAAATGGTCATGCCCGTCGGGGCAGAGCTCTTCTTTTCCTCACAATGATGAAAGATTTGGTTCGGTCACTTATTTTCAAATTCCTGTCAACTACAACACTTTTTACATTTACGGTTAAATAAATCCTGGAAAGTACACAAATCCTTAGTTCTTGCCAGGCCTCCATTCACATAACAGGTAATGAAAAATAAATAAGTAATCCAAACGCACTTTATTATAAAGGCTTTACAAGCTAATCCGAAGGAGCGTAAACTTTTAAATGGAACATTATCGTTCACTGTACGAGAGGAAAATTGTTAAATCAAAAGGGAAAGAAAAAACAAGAGGGTGGGGGGGGGGGGGAGATGCCATACATTTTTCTAATGCTCGAGTTAACTGCTACACTTGCCACGGCGACATGGATGACATAGAATTCTTCTACAGCATTCAGTCTATATATCAGACACAAGGTTATCCATAAATAAACCCAGTGGCAGCAATCAGGCAAAGTTCCTAGAACTCAAAAGATGGTGAATATGTATATGCACATTCAATTCAATAAATAACCACCAGGCAAGAGGGCCTACCAACCCCTTGCACGCTAAGATCCAACAGGAGCAACGCCTTTGGCTTTAGCTGCAGCAGATGCGGCAGCAGCAGCAGCAGCAGCTGCCGCAGCCGCCGCAGATGCAGCCGGACTTGGACTTGGAGGCACTGGATTGGACTGAGGTCCATTCTGTGGGGCAACCATCTCTTGATGCTGATCTTGTTGCTGGTGCTGAGAGTTGAGCTGGTCAAGTAGAGCCTTAATCTGACTCCCTGTGAGTGTCTCATGCTCAAGCAATGCATTAGCGAGTGCGTAATGTTCTTTGCTGTGGGTTGTGAGGATGGTTTTTGCATTGTTATAAGCCCTTTCCAGTAAGTACTTCACTTCTTTCTCTATAAGAAGTCTAGTCTCAGTGCTCATGCTCCTGCCATTGTCATTATAATCATGAGTAACAAGCCCCACCTCTTTACTCATGCCATACTTTGTAACCATAACTCTAGCTAGTGAAGTTGCGTGCTTCAGATCAGAGGATGCACCAGAAGTAACTTCATTTTCTCCAAAGATGAGCTCTTCTGCAACCCGCCCCCCCATGGCAACATCAAGCCTTGCAAGCATCTGCTTTCGAGAGAGGCTTGTTTGATCCTTGTCAGGCAACTGCGAAACCATGCCAAGAGCCATCCCTCGAGGGACTATTGTTGCTTTGTGAACAGGAAGTGCCCCGTCAGTATATATGGCAACAAGGGCATGGCCACCCTCATGGAAAGCTGTCAATTTTCGTGATTCATCAGAAATGACAGCTGACTTGCGTTCACTTCCCAATATGATCTTGTCCTTTGCATACTCCAAATCAGCCATTGTCACTGCTTTAGCACCATCCATTGCAGCCTTCACAGCAGCAATGTTGACCAAATTTGCTAAATCAGCACCAGAGAACCCAGGAGTACCTCTAGCAATGATCATTAAATCAACATCATCGGCCTTCAAGACCTGCAATGCAGCAGAATGAATTGTTACACATGCATGGCTACACACAAGTTCTACCAGGAAATATCACCTAAACTAATAATTACTGTAATGTAATTTTCAAAAAAAAAAAAAAAAAGATTACTGTGATGCAACATATACATAATGTCGGAAATCAGATTACAAAATATTGATGTAATTGAAACATGTAAAATAGAAAAGACACTTATTAGAAGCATGTTTGAAAAGCTTATATCCAGCAAAATTTACAATACATGCTCCAATGTGGCCTGCTAAGCATCATCCATGCAAAGTATTGTCTAGAACATGAACAATCAGCCACTGACAGCTGTCAACTCAAGCTCAGACTCCTAAAAGATGTCGACTTCTACAGAGTGAACACAATACCTTTGACATGTGGGATTCCATAATCTGCCTCCGTCCTTCAACATCTGGATTAGGAACAATAATGCGGCGGTCAAATCGTCCGGGTCTCACCAGTGCCTTATCCAATGATTCTGGAAAATTTGTTGCTGCAATCACAATAATTCCTTCATTCTGTTTAAAACCATCCAATTCAACGAGCAACTGATTCAAAGTCATCCTCATGTACTGCTGGTCCTTTGGATTACGGCTTCCACCTATGGCATCTATCTCATCAATAAATATAATACATGGTGATCGCTTCTTTGCAGCAGCAAAAAGATCTCTCACTCGTCGAGCTCCAACTCCAACAAACATCTCTTCAAACTCACTGCCACTGCAGGAAAAGAAAGGTACACCAGCCTCTCCAGCAATAGCTCTTGCTAACATAGTTTTCCCAGTGCCAGGTGGACCAACAAGCAAGACACCTTTTGGAAGCTTGCCACCAAGACGAGTAAAGCGCTGCAAGAAGGGTAAGTAAAAAGGGGGAAAAAGTCAACCTTTCTGTTCACTCAAGAAAGATGTGTCAAAGGAAAATGCAGTAAACCAGTCACTATAGGATAAATATCATTGAATAGCTAGTTGAGTGGTGCAGGAGATCCCCTCCACAGCAATGACATGGATAGATAACACTGCATGTAAATATGCAAACCATAATATGCTGTAAGATTCAAAGTAGAAGCAGTTTTTTCAACCATGCTACTTTCCTAAGGCAGATACCAATGTAAATGAACCAAAGGAAGTTACTCAAGCTACTTCATCATTCATCCTGAGTCTGAAAATTCAGGGATTAGTAAAAACTCTGAGCACTCTACAAAGGGGAGAGAGAGAGAGAGATTTATCAAATCCAAAACTGCATTTACCTTAGGATCTCGAAGGTAGTGGACAATTTCTTCTAGCTCTGCCTTTGCCTCATCAACACCTTTCACATCATCAAATTTTGTGTTAGACTCCACACTGGGTTGCACCTCTTCATGTAGACCAAGTCCTGAAACAAGGATATCAGTGAATCATTATTCAGAGAAACAATTAAAAGTTTAAACGTGTACATAGACACCTTTTGAAAAAAAACATGTACATAGACAATTTTAGAGAAAAATTTCCATGTCATTTTAAAGTATTACCTTTGCTAATCCCTCTATCCTCAATAAGTGCTCCTGCACCAGAAATCAACAAAAAGCCAAGTGCAATAGTACGTATAGTACGCCACAATTGTTCTTTAAAATGTCCTCCTTCTGCTGCTACCATGTGGATAGGAGCACTAGCAGTTCCTAGGACACCATCTTTTGTAGATTTTCCCACATTTCGCAAAGCTGAAAGGCCTCCTATACTCTCTTCCTCCCTTGCTGAATTAGCAATACCTGCAATTTTGAACAATCTCTTAGAAAGCAAAAATCAGAAAGGCAAATAGTGGAAGTTGTTCAGAAAGAAAATGCCTAACAATATTCTAGTAAAGATTTTACGAATGCTATCAGATTAGAAACTGCATTCAAAGATTCCTTCAACAAAGTGAAAAAATATTGCAAAACTAACATTTTAAAAAAACTTATACATGCCAGATAGCAAGACCACTCACCTTTCTGTAATGTCTTAAGTAACTCACTTTCATCCAGCCTGTCAACTTTGACTAATGCTTTAACATACTCAGAAAGGGCAGATCGATTAGAATGTAATGATGGCTGACTTTCAAATAGTCTTATCACTGCTTCAGGATCATTTCTATGGTAAAGTTCTCTTAAATGAGCAACTTCACTAGCCTCATCTATATCACGGACTCTGCGAGCTAAATTGCCAACATAGCTTGACTTCAACCTCTGTTGGCCACTCAAAAGCCTATTACCTGCACCCCAAGAAGATAGCAACTTAGGCAACATAGTTTTTGAGTTGAGAACAAGGAAAGCTAACAATGAACGTTAAAGCCAAGTGGTTTGTTGAAAGAGAATAAAATTAAGAAGATAATGATAGAATAGAAACTTTTGATTGAAACACACATACAAGAATGATGAGTTCGACTGAGCAAGTTCCCGAAATGTCCCAACTCTGATTGCTGTCTTGAAACCTGTTTTAAGATGAAGATGGAGCTTATTTCTTTATACAAAGCATAAGCATACAAATCTAAGTCAAACATGCAAATTACTAAACAACAATTACACACACAAAATATTAACTAAACCTTGCAGCAATCTAATTAGAGCTAAAAATAACTTCTTTTTAACAATCGTTCATGCAAAACCACATTCCCACATATGCAGATTGATGAAATGAAAATTGCAATCCCCTAAAGAAACTGAAGTTTTGTGCCAGTAGAAGTCCCAATCAGCTGAGCAACGGAAATTAAAATAGAAGATTTCAAATCTCAATTCCGGTAATCTTTTAATTACCCACTCTAATACCTAGCTCGGATACAAGTGTTAAACGTAACAGCTTTAAGCTATTCAAAATTAGGGTTTCCTCAATTTCCAAATTTCAGAACATTATATTACAGAAACCCAATATATAAATAACAAAAAAAGCAAAAAAATTTATATATATAAAAAGTTAAGACCTAAGCAAAACGAATCTTAAAAGAGAGAGGGAAAGCAACCTGAGTGATTAGGTGTCTCCAAGCCATCGCCTTTTACAGAGACCCAAAAAGGTCCGATCCTTCTATCCTTGCTCTCTCTCTCTCCGACGTCTATGGGTGCGTTTGGTTATCGAGAAAAGAAGGAAAACAAAAATAAATACAAAAAAAAAAAAATCAGAAACAGAGTGTTGAAGAGAAATAATCTGAATGGTAAGATCACTATCACTTGAGCAAAAGCTTATGCATTTTGGTTTGGTGGGTGCGTGCCCAGGAAGAAGAGTTAGTCCAATGTCCTGCTACAAAATGTCGGATTTGCCCTTTCAGCTTTAATCTTTTCTCGTCGAGTATTGACCCTTTCAAAATCTTTCCTTCTTTTCTTTTATGGAGATATTTTTTGTTTTTGGTTGTAGAAATGTTACATCATGGATTTTTGTGAAGGGGAACTGAGATTCTTATGGGTTATGCCAATAAATGGTTTAAAATCTAAATGGGAGAAATAAAAAAAATAATAGTACACCAATAAAATAGTACAAATTTTATTTTTATATTTCTTTATTATTTGTACAAATATCATATATGATTTTATATAAAAAATCATCCCCCACTTAATCGAAATTTTACAAATTTGGGATAATTTTGAATTGGTTTTTAACATGTTTAAATGGGTAGATCCAACAATAGGTGGGTTTAGACTGAAAGCTATGGTTTGGGCTTTCGTTGAAGCCTATTGACCATGGCTTTCTATAATTTTCATTCACCTCAAATTGAGTCCCACAATTTGTATGTTATTTTATTTTCATAAATATCTTAGGCTATATCTTTATGCTTCGATCAGGGACGGACCGACATAGAATGAAAAAAATCCCTGCTGATTATACTTTTTATACTAAAGTTTTATATAGTTAATAATGTTAATAAACTTATTAATTTTTTACAATTGTGTGAAAAGTGAGATCAAATACTTCAAGTCAAAATAGATTTAGTTATAACACCAATTAAAAAAATTCCTGAATCCATTTTGGTTCTGCTTTGGGGGGAAATCACTGTTCACTGTCAACATGTCGGTTATTCCCTATTTATCAGATACGTGATTTGATAAAATTAAGTCCTCCTTTGCATGATAGTAAGTGTTGGTGCGTACTTAAGATCAGACCATGCACCAGAAGTAACTTCATTTTCTCCAAAGATAAGCTCTTCTGCAACCCACTCCCCCAAGACAACATCAAGCCTTGCAAGCATCTGCTTTCGGGAAAGGCTCGTTTCATCCTTGTCAGGCAACTGGGAAACAATGCCAAGAGCCATCCCTCAGGGGACTATTGCTGCTTTGTGAACAGAAAGTGCCCCATCAGTATGGATGGCAGCAAGGGCATGGCCACCCTTGTGGAATGCTGTCAATTTTCGTGACTCATCAGAAATGACACCTGACTTGCGATCACTTCCCAATATGATCTTGTCCTTTGCATACTCCAGATCAGACATTGTCACTGCTTTACCACCATCCATTGCAGCCTTCACAGCAGCAATGTTGACCAAATTTGCTAGATCAGCACCGGAAAACCCAGGAGTATCTCTTGCAATGATCATTAAATCAACATCATCGGCCTTCAAGACCTGTAATGCACCAGAGTATATTTGTTACACATGCATGGCTGCACACAAATTTTACCAGGAAATATCACCTACCCTAATGATTACTGTGATGCAACATAAACCTAATGTCAGCAGTCAGACTACAAAATATTGATGTAATTGAACCAACATGTAAAATAGCAAAGACACTAATTAGAAGCATGTTCTAAAAGCTAACAGCAATGGGGACTGCCAAGCACAGTCCATGCAAAGTATTGTCTAGAACATGAACAATCAGCCACTGACAGCTGTCAACTCAAGCTCAAACTCTTAAAAGATGTTGACTTCTATTGAGTGCACAAGATACCTTTGACATGTGGGATTCCATAATCTGCGTCCGTCCTTCAACATCTGGATTAGGAACAATAATCCGGCAGTCAAATCATCCAGGTCTCACAAGCGCCTTATCCAATGATTCTGGAAAATTCGTTGCTGCAATCACAATAATTCCTTCATTCTGTTTAAAACCATCCAATTCAACGAGCAACTGATTCAAAGTCATCCTCATGAACTGCTGGTCCTTTGGATTACGGCTTCCACCTATGGCATCTATCTCATCAATAAATATGATACACGGTGATCACTTCTTTGCAGCAGCAAAAAAGATCTCTCACTCGTTGAGCTCCAACTCCAACAAACATCTCTTCAAACTCACTGCCACTGCAGGAAAAGAAAGGTACACCGGCCTCTCCAGCAATAGCTCTTGCTAACATAGTTTTCCCAGTGCCAGGTGGATCAACAAGCAAGACACCTTTTGGAAACTTGCCACCAAGACGAGTAAAGCACTGCAAGAAAGATAAGTAAAAAGAGGGGGAAAAAAATCAACCTTTCTGTTCAGTCAAGAAAGATGTGTCAAGGGAAAATGCAATAAAGTAATCACTATAAGATGAATACCATGGAATAATTAGTTGAGTGTAGTGAATTGAGATGCAGGTTATCTCCTCCACAGCAATGACCTGGATAGATAACACCATGTGTAAATATTCAAACTATTATACACTGTAAAATTTAAATTAGAAGCAGTTTTTTCAACCATAATACTTTCCTAAGGCAGATAGCAATGTAAATAAACCAAAGGAAGTTCCACAAGCTACTTCATCATTCACCCTGAGTCTGAAAATTCAGGGATTAGTAAAAACTCTGAGCACTCTACAAAGGAGAGAGAGAGTATTTTCAAATCCAAAACTGTATTTACCTTAGGATTTCGAAGGTAGTGGACAATTTCTTCCAGCTCTGCCTTTGCCTCATCAACACCTTTCACATCATTAAATTTCGTGTTAGACTCTAAACTGGGTCGCACCTCGTCATGTAGACCAAGTCCTGAAACAAGGATCTCAGTGAATCAAAATTTAGAAAAACAGTTATCAGTTTAAATGTGTACGTAGACAATTTTAGTGAAAGACTTATATGTCATTTTATAGTTCTACCTTTAGGAAGCCATCTATCCTCAATAAGTGCTCCTACACCAGAAATCCACAAGAAGCCAAGTGCTAGTATGAATAGTATGCCACAATTGTTCTTTAAAATGTCCTCCTTCTGCTGGTACCATGTGGATAGGAGCACTAGCAGTTCCTAAAACACTATCTTTTGAAGATTTTCCCACATTTTGAAAAGTTGAAAAGGCCTCCTATATTCTCTTCCTCCCTTGCTGAATTAGCAATACCTGTAATTTTGCACAATCTCTTAGCAAGCAAAAATTCAGAAAGGCAAAGAGTGGAAATTGTTCAGAAAGAAAATGCCTAATAATATTTTAACAGAGAATTTACAAATGCTATCAGATTAGACACTGTGTTCAAAGATGCCTTCAACAAAGTGAAAAAATATTGCAAAACTAACAATTTAAAAGAAATTAATGATGCAAGATAGTAAGATCATTCACCTTTTTGTAACATCTTAAGTAACTCACTTTTATCCAGCCTGTCAACTTTGACTAATGCTTTGACATATTCAGAAAGTGCAGACCGGTTAGAATGTAATGATGGCTGACTTCAAGTAGCCTTATCACTGCTTCAGGATCATTTCTATGGTAAAGTTCTCTTAAATAAGCAACTTCACTAGCCTCATCTGCATCACAGACTCTGTGAGCTAATTGCCAACATAGCTTGACTTAAACCTGTGTTGGCCACTCAAAAGCCTATTACCTGCACCAGAAGAAGATTTCACTTTAGGATTAGGCAAAATAGTTTTCGAGTTGAGAACAAGGAAGCTAACAATGAAAGGTAAAGCCAAGTCGATCGTTGAAAATGAATAAAATAATGAAAATAATGATAGAATAGAAAATTTTGATTGAAAGACACAGACAAGAATGATGAGTTCTACTGAGAAAGTTGGCGCAATGTCCCAACTCTGATTGCTGTCTTGAAATCTGTTTTAAGGTCAAGATGGAGCTTATTTGTTTATACAAAGCATAAGCATACAAATCTAAGTCAAGCATGCAAATTACTGCTTTAATAAGCAAAAATAACTCACACAAAATATTAACTAAACCTTGCAGCAATATAGTTAAAGCAAAAACTAAATTCGTTTAACAAGCCTTCAAGCAAAACTACATTCCTACATATGCAGATTAATGAAATAAAAATTACAATCCCTTGAAAAAACTGAAATTTTGTGCCAGTAAAAGTCCCAATCAGCTAAACAACGGAAATTAAAATAGAACGTTTCAAATTTTGATTCCCTACTCTAATAGCTAGCTCGGATTCAAGTGTTAAGTGTAACAGCTTTAAGATATTCAAAATTAGGGTTTCCTCAATCCCCGAATTTCAGAACATTATATTCTAGAAACCCAATATATAAATAACAAAAAACAGAGCAAAAATTTTTATTAATAAGAAATAAAGACCTAGGCAGAAACAATCTTATAAGAGAGAAGGAAAGTAACCTGAGTGATTAGGCGTCTCCAGGCCATCGTCTTCTACAGAGACCAAAAAGGTCTGATCTTTCAACCCTTTCTCTCTCTCCGGCGTTTTTCGATGCGTTTGGTTAGCGGGAAATGAAGGAAAACAGTCATAAATACAAAAGAAAGAGAGAGAGAGAGAGAGAAGAGAGAGAGGGGGGGGGGGGGGGGGGGGGTTAAAGATAAATAGTAAGCGTCAGATCAAATAATAAAAAATCTGTTAAACATATTAATAGGTAAATAATATAGGTAATATTATGTATTTTTTATTTTTTTACTTAAAATATAAAAATATGATTTTTAACATTAATATTATATTTAATTACTTTAATTTAGTGAAATTCATTCATTTCAAATATTTAAATGTTATATTATAATTTAAAGATAAATTGAAATTAATACTTAAATGTAATATACATAATATTAACATTAACGTTAATCCAAAGTATATTGTTTTTTAAGTATGTATGGTTTTTGTGGCTTATACTTGTCTGTGTATTTACATAAATTTTAGAAGGTATTTGAGACTTTTTGAAACTTGAGAAAGATGGAATAGAGGTAGCAAATACCTATTTTGAACTTTTTGAAGTACTGGTAAAAGGGAAAAGGAAACAAGAGCAAACGTCAAAAAAGTCTAAGCTTGCACTCGAGTATTTTGTTAATTGATTAATATAATATCTCTTATTTATAGAGGATAGTTTCACTTCCTCCAATTATTAAAAAAAAAATCATCAAAAAGGCCTAGCCGACGACGACTACAATGTCAAAGATCAAGGGAGGAAAAAGAGGTTTAAAGAAAAAGGTTGGCTAGTGGTAGAAGAAGGAAGTTAAAATAAACAAACTTTAATAATTAGGGTTAAATTAGAAATTTTACTAAAGATCAAGACTACATAGTTTTATTGAGTATAAAAAGAAAAAAGAGTTAAAAAACTTTTTGTACATTTTGTACCAAATTATTTCTTTACATATATAAAATGCTGATAAACGAAACTAAATATATATATATATATATATATATATGATATCTAGTTTTATTTTTCTTATTATATGTTATATATTTTAGTTTCTATTGTTGTTATGATATGTAATACTATTTATAATTCTTAACATCAAATGTAGATAAAATTTCACAAAATTTACATCAATCAAAGCTTTAAGAAAATTCTTAACATCAAATGTAATACTTATTACTTTTGGGTTTTTTATTCTTTTATTTTTTCAATTAGGCTCATATATAAAAAAAAAAAGAGAAACATCTTTTTAGTAATCGAATTTGTGTTAATTTTGGGTCGGGTTTTAATGTGTTTAAATGGGTAGATCCAACTATGGGTTGGGTTTAGGCCGAAAGTTATGGTTTTGGTTTTTGTTGAAGCTTGTTGGTCATGGACAAAGCCTTGGTTCGAACCCAATGGATCCAAACGTATACATTTTCAGCCCAAGAAAATATCTAAAATCCATAATTCTCAAAACAAATCCAAATGTTGACCGTTGCTTTGGTTTAAACAATGTGCTAATTAATACATTATTTATTAATAAATATTAATTGAGAAATAATATCACAGGCAAATAATCCGGTGCCAACAATTAAGGAATTTCATTATGATTCAAGTACATTGACATTTTACTTATTCATGTTAGGTTACATGTCACTTCCAAAGTTCCATTCGTCTATTGAAAAATAATTATGTGGAATTAACTTATGGGGTCTACCTAATAATTGTGATAGAAATGGGTTAATCATCATCAAAACTTAGAGCAATAAAAGGAAAGATAAACTAAGATATATAGATATCTAATCCAACCATACAATCAATTAAAAATGAAATTTGCAATGTATTTGGAGTAAAAAAAAAAAGAAATTCATAAATTAAAATATATAATTATTTAAATTTGATAATTCACGTAGAATACAATACTATTAAATTATTAAATTTATTCAATTATCTTAACTCCATCGATTACAACTTTGATTGAAATCTAATTTAAGTCATTAAATAAACTTGATAGTAAATTCAAAGGTTGAGATGTGGTTTGACGTAATAAGGAGGCAGTGCTTTAGCTGTAATGTCACACCGAATCAATAGCTAAATTAGTCATGACGCAGACTCAAATTGATATTTTTGAAACCATTGTCAGTATTAATACGAATTATACTTTTCGAAAGAAAAACCCCATTTTGGTTATAATTTTCTCTCCCTTCTAAATATCATCCAAGGATACTCCTCCAAGTCCACAAATATTATTCATGGCATCAATCATTAAAACTTTTTTTTTATTATGTTTTTTGAAAAAATTAAGGATTAAGAGAAAGGGGGCATGCTGTTTAGGAGAGAAAAGGATGTTACTATCATTCTCCTCGGGATTTTGAACCCTTTTTAGCCATTAAGGTGTCAAAGGGGCATCTCCTTTTTTCGTTTTACAGACGAATAGCATCACCAAGCAGACACGTCCATGCACTGTTCGCCAAAATTTTCTTTTGCACCATCTTTTTGGGGTTTGAACGTTAAAGCTTTAGCAACAGTCCGTGCTTTTTGCAGAATACAAACCTAAATTTGTTCACAAAAAAAAAGTGAAGTGATGAATGGGTACAAAACCTTTGTCTGAGGGTGTTGTATACTGAGGAATTGAAGCCATCATCATAACCTGTAGCAGTTCAAATAAAACCCTAAACCTAACCTTTAAGTTTATAAACTTTTTATTGGCAAAGCTTAAAGCATGCCCAAGGAGTGGCATCTTTCATATTTTTATTACCAAGTTAATTGATCAATTTGGTTATATTTATAATTCTATTTTGAGCAAAAGGGTTACTTGTAAAAAATAGTTAATGCAATTAGTTCTTTGGTGTATAAAAACATGATTCCGAGAGGATACCAATTTACATGATGATCATGGCAATGGTATCAATTCAACATGTATGAACCTCTCTGATCCAGGAAAGAAAACATTATAAACCTAGCTCCATATAGAATTGCATAACAATTTCTTTGATTTCTTTCTACATATATACCTTTGCAATTTACAGATATTGATAATTATATTTTATCCCTGGCAACTCTTTCCCATTCCCAAACTCATTACAAGAAAAAGTAGTGGTACTACTAGTATTTTTTTTTTTTTTTGTATTTGATTTTACATATATTATACACAAATACTTAACAATGCACATTGTAATGAACCGAGACAATCTGAAATATTCTTTACTGATTTCCAAGAATCAGTTGATAATTACATTGATTTTCACTTTGCTTTATGTTATAATTAATCATTATTGCCATTCAATAGCCCTTGAATATAAATACAAGAAATGTACGTAGAAGCGATGAACTAATGCTTCCATGTACAGTTGCTGATTTTTCTTTTTTAAGCTTATATAGATGAACAGATAAGAGAGTTGTTCCATATATAAAATAATTAAATTGTAATCAAAATGATGAAAATCGAAAAGATGGCTTAAACTATATGAGGGTAACACCGAGGAGAACTATATTCAGCATCAATATTACTATGATACAACTTTAATTTAAGTTACCACGGAAATTGTAGGCCGCAGTAGTTCTCCTGCTTTCTGATCTTTGGATGGAAAAGATTGGGATAATAATTACTTGAAAAGGCAAGGAACCACAACCTAACCTTGCCACGGGGTTTGACTGTGCTGGTTCTGTTGCCCATATGCTGAAGAAGAGTTTATACGATTAAGCCCGGCTAAATTAGGGAAATCTCTGTAAGGAAA
Source organism: Theobroma cacao (assembly GCF_053813885.1). NCBI lineage: Eukaryota > Viridiplantae > Streptophyta > Magnoliopsida > Malvales > Malvaceae > Theobroma > Theobroma cacao. The sequence continues at coordinate 2,827,967 of NC_142647.1, forward strand.
AGCTTTAAGACCCAAGAAATCTCTTGTCAACCCATCATTCCCTCCTATATTACTGCTAGCACTACTACCTCTACCTTCATGATCACTTCTGCTTAACTGGTATTCTGTTCTTGTTGAGAGAGTAGCTTGTTGAAAAGTGCTGTTTCCTAATTTTGTGTCCAATATCCCATTCAAAGACTGTTCAAAAGATGAAGACCCGTCAAACCCACTTGTAGAAGATAAAGAACTCATCATATCATGGAGTAGAGAAGGAGCTGCAGCTCCGGCTCCAGCACCTGCAGTACTATTTGTTGCAGATGCCTGTTCCATGAAACCAGAGGTGGCAGCAGCTTTATTCCCAAAAAATGCCAACTCATGGGGAAACCCACTGCCAAGCTCTTCACGTGCGGACAAACCCAGACCAGAACCAGCTGTAGACGTGGCTAAAGATGCGGAAGTGGAACCAGTGAAACCAGCGGTTCCAGACATGTGAGTCTGCTGGTGAGGTCTTTGCATGGCTGCAGCTGATTGTAAGGGTTTGCTCATTGTCACTCCCATTTGAGCTGCTTTTTGCAGGAGTGCAGTTGCAGACATGTGTAGAGAAGCTGTGGGAGCCTGGAATGGAGGAAGTGTAGAACTAGGGTTTTGGCTAGGGTTTTCATTTTGTGCCAATGGGTGGTCTAAAAATAATGGTGATGATGATGATGAAAGATTCGTTGAGGGGGGACCAGGCCCAGCTCCGACTCCTGATGGGCAAGTTAACCACGGTGGAATACTATCTGCTGGCACTCCTGCAATGAAAAGATGATCTTGTTCTCTTTTCACTGATAGGGCATGGAGGGCGTCGCTATGGAGTTGGGGTTGCAGATTGGTCATATGTGAAACTGAAGAGCCCGGTTGGTTTGAGGGGAGGAGTGGGTTTGCAGCGGTAATTGCTCTTGCACTCTCTTCAGCTAAAGCATCGCAAAACGCTCTGTGCGTGATGAAACTGTCCCTCCTGCAGCCACAAAAACAAGCAAAAGAAAACAAAAAGAGCAACTTATCAGGGTCAAGGATAAACAGTATTGTACTACCCTTTTTCTTGTCAACCTTTTGTTTTCTCATTCTTTTTCTTCGGCCGAGGACAAAAGACATAGCAGATGTTAACCATTAAAAGTTGAAGTTTCCTAATCTAAAGCAGCACTATATGGTTGGGCCATCCAGGAATTGTTTCTTAAACAATTTAAACCTCTCTTCCCCTTTGTGTATTGTGCTCCACGAGGTTACTATTCTTTTACTATATTTTTTTAATGGACACCAGGCAAGGTCACTATTCTTGAATGTTTGTAAATCAAGGGAACGTAAAGATGAAATTGAAATCCATTTTGCTTGGTAAATCATGTGAACTTGATACTGTAATCATCCTTTATTCCTCCTCTCTGTCTCTCTCTCTCTCACACACACCCGAAAGCTGACTCTTTCGATGTACATGCAGAAGAGTGAGGAGAGATCAATCAGAGATCAAGTGAAGATTTGGCGAATTCAGAATAACTTTATCATAGGTTCTGAACTTGTTAATTAGCATGTGTTGAAGTCAATTAAATATGTTGTTCCTTTCTGTTTACCTGGAGAAAAGGGTTCCACAGTCACATCTATACTCTCTTGTGCCACAAATCTTGGAGTGAGCTTTCCAGTCTGATTGAACAGCATACCGCTTGGAACACTTTTCACACTTCCACTTCTTCTCACCATGCTTTCTGCAAAAGTGCTTCTTGATTCCCGTGAGGTCTCCAAGAGCCCTAGCTGGGTCATGGTGCACGCATGTAGGCTCCGGGCACACATATACCTTCTTTCTGATCAACTCCTTGTTTGTTCTTTGCTTTAGTTTCCATGGCAAGTTATGTCCTCTTTTATGAAGCTGAAGATTCTGATCTCTCTGAAACCCTTTGTTACAGATCTCACATATAAATCTATTTGTTGCCATGAGTGTCTTGGGAGACAAAGCTATGACTTCTGCATCTGGGTCTGATTCATACAAATCCACCCAAAAAAGGGGAAAAATTTGAAATCCATATGTCAAACAATGAAAAGAAAAGGTAACTACGACTTATTTACATTAATAGCTTTAATTTGGTTTGAAAAATTAACCTGGGTTGCCTGGAAGACTTCTCTTCTTCTTTGATGGTGGAGCTTGATTTGTTGAAGCAAAAGACTGTTGTGGGTATAGTGTGCCAGTCTCAATTCTGGTACCTGAAGAAGCACTTACTTCACCAGATGTTGAAGTCAAATTGGACATGTTCTCTTCCACCACCTTACTTTTCATCATCTCTCCCAGCCCTTATATTGAATTTCTGGATTTTGTGATGATGACACAAACTACAAGGTTAACTTGTGATAACAAAGCCTATGACCCTCTACATATATATCAACTTCATAATATCTGTGACAGAATGTCCTGAGATCTACTTATGAACCCTAACTTAGAAGCTAATGAAAGTGGAAAGCAGTAAATGCAAGAACAGTAGCTGATTCCAGTTTATTCCCCCGTCCGACTAAATTTCATTTCCTTTTGCTTTGAATTTCTCAGTTTCTTCCTGATAACTCTTCTTGTATTTTGTTTTGATTTCAGCAAGTTCTAGAAACTTGAAGCTATAAACAAAGAGATGATGTAAAATGAAAAGAACAAAAGAGTAGAGAAAGAGAGAAAAAGGACTGAAAACAAGTTCCCAAATGGGATAGCCCCCAAACCTTAAAAACTAACTAAGATAGCTACTCTCTAGTCTCTCCTAATTCGAGTACCGAAAAAGCCTTTGCTTGCTTTAGTTGCAAACAACAAGAGGATCAATATTCAACAAACGCCACACAAGAACTTACAAATTGAAACAAAAAACCAAATTCCTATGATACATAAACACAGAAAGAACGCGTAGAGAAAGAGAGATGAGCGGAAAGGGAGGCGAGAGAGAGAGAGAGATGTGGATGAGAAGAGATTCCTGGGAAGCACTCCACTCATCCATAACCCAAGCCAACAGGCTTGTTTGTGACGTTGCACTCCCTGTCTTTTCTTTTGTTTTCTTCTTGGTCTCCTAGAGAAAAGAAAAAAGAAAAAGAATTCTTATTTTAATTATGAATTCTGCTTCATAAAATAATATTTTTGCTGTCCTTTAAAACCCCTGATTTATTCCCCCATTTCACACCACCTTTCCTCTTCCCATGAAAGTAGACAAAAAGTAACCCCAAAAAATAAAGATGGTGTAGGATTTTGCATACTAAACAAACAGATGCATATATGCCAGGGGGAGAGAGAGAGAGAAGAGACAGATGAGATAAGCGAAGTTGATTACAGATTTACAGGCTTTTAACATGATGGGTAAAAGAAGTTAGAAAGCAAAACCTCTTTCCCCTGTGAAACTTATATAAGCATGATTGGTTCAGTGATTGAATTCCAGCAGACATGCTCATAGAAAGCAGTTCCCAAACTTACTATTTAACTTAATATTCTGACTTAAACATTTAATTTTACTTCATTGAGAAAGCTACTAAATCATTTGGAGAAAAATGCATCAGTATATATAGAGGTCGGTCCCCAATATGCTGCCCAACCCATCATCACTTAAATTATTGTTGGTGAGAGAGAGAAATACTTGACAGCAACATGGTGTCATTTGGCAACATGAAGATAAAGAGTCCAGGGGCCAAAAAGTAAGAAATGTCTAAGTTCTGAGTGATGAATGACCGAACCGTGTGCAAAAAAACATTTTCCTTTTAACACATTTCGAGTTAAATCTCTGTGTTATGCTACTTAGATTGGTTTGATGCTGAACAGCTTGTGGTGTGGCTATAAAGACCAGGATTTGGCTGCCTGAGATAACATGGTCGAGCCAGCAAAAAATGTGAGAAAAACATTGACCATCGTCGACCCCACTCTCACAGACCCAAGCTAGATCTCAAGACACAAAATAATGTGACATGTTTTGGAGATACATTGTCTGTATGTTTTATTCATGTTTTCACAGTAGGGTTTTGTCTTCACACTACCAAATGGGTCGATAAAAAAAGTTGAGCTTAATTTGCCTTCATTTGTCATTTTCAGCTTTATTGCATTATTTTATCTGTTTGCTTACTAATTAATTTCAGTTTGGTGTACTATATTTTCTTTCCCACCAGCATATGTATGCTTCCAGCTCATCATTCCCTTAGTTTAATTATTTTATTAACCCCAATATCACAGTTAAAGGGAAGTTAGCTCAATATTTAATCTATATTCCTAGCTGCCATAGCCCACATGGTTTTTCCTTTTATTTAATTCAACCATAGTCACTGCTGCAATGGTAAATAATTAAGAATGAATTGTAACATTAATTACTTAGTGGATGACATCCAATAAATCCAAAGTTATTTAAATGCAGTACTACATGTAAAAACATATATATATGCAAATGTTATCCATGTGATTGATGACCCCGTGATATGAAAAGGCTTTGGCTGTTGTTAGTGTTGTTGGGGATGGAATCCAATATGCATTCAACCAGATGAAGATGTCATATCTTCATTCCCTTTTCTTTCTTTCTTTCTTTTTTTTTTTTACAATGTCATATCTAACTTTAATTCAGCTCAACCGACATTTCATGGATATCAAACTTCAAATTCAAACAGATGGAAAAAGTATAGTGATGGAGAGTATGCATATATCAAATTGTATCTTCTTTTTCTTTCTTTTCATTGACTATTAGATAAAGTGAATGAACATGTAGCTCGTTTTACCTCTGGTTCCAAACAGAAGAAAGTAATGTTATCCCCACTGTTGGAAGAAAACCCAGAGTCAACACTAGGCCTAGCGTTTCTCTATATAGGGGCAGTGGAGGTAAGATGGAAGGCTGTATTGCTTGCCACTCTTGTAGACAAGACCAGAGAAGAAATTTTCCTATGGATTTTCCAAAAGCAGCATTCTTAAAGTTCTTCTCTTAAATTACTACTATAAATTTGGATATGTGGTCTGGGTGCACTTCTTTTGATGTAGGCTGCTCAATAATAGAAGGGAATATTGACAGACATTGACATCAGATATTTTGAAGGGTCTACACTCTACACCACTCCGCAGGAATGTGAAATTGATAAACAGTAATGGGTCTTGGAGAGTCATGGATAGGGTTCAATCAAGAACCTGAAAAAACGATATTCCCGGGTTTAATATAGCTTGTGAAAACAGGTAGATATTGGTTTTATGGACAGGATTTTGGCTCCACAAACCCTGAAAATAGGTATCAGATATGGAACATCAGTCCTTACGGGTAGCATTTCGGTTCTACAAAGGTTAATCTTATCAATTTTGGGGGGTTAAAATTTTGAAATGACAATGAGGCAGACAAGATAAAACCGACAAAAGTTGGCTGGGACCCTTTGGGGCTCAAGGTTTGAGCAAGCTGTGGTTCGTTTCAGATGTGGACCAAGTAATCCACATGGTAGAAGACCCACCTGACTCTAGTCTCATGCCACACTCACTTTGAATCATATGTGTACGTGATAGCTATATAGCAAGAACAATGAATTAAGGTTGGAAAAGAAATGCGACACATGGAACTGAATGAAATGATGAAAGAATGGAATAATCATTCCTGTTTTCACGTATTGCATAGACTTGGAGAAATTTGGCAAGTATTGGAAATGATTACTCCCATTCGCACTGTTGTTGGTTTTTTTTTAAAAATTTTTCCAGCTTTTTTATGACAATTTTTTTGCTATCAAGACAGAGGGAAAGAGGCTGGAACTGAAGGGACGTTGCATTAGAGTTGTCATTTTGGTTAAAAATGTATAGTGCTCGATTCCAATTTGGAAGAGGCTGGAAATAATTTGTCATCTTCAAAGGGAGAATGACAACTCAATAACAAGGAAAACCACAAAATGATGGGTTCAGCCATGCCAATTTGCCATTTACATGCTTTTTTTTTAGAGGGAATGGTCATTAATCGAAGGCATGGTCAGAATTTTCTCTCTTTTTTTTCTTTTTCTAAATATTAATGGGGCAGTCCTGTAGGGACTTTGGAGGTGTGAGGGCAGTGAAAAATAGTGTCAAACTTGGCTTATTAGTAGGCTTAGCTCTTCTCCTGATGAACTTCTGTCAATCATGGGGATAAATTACATTCGTTAAGGGGTTTAAGTTGTAAGTTTTATTTCTGCTTAATAATAATTCTGAAACTGCAGGGCTTTGTACCCATTGTACCTTGTATTTTCCATGACTTCCCTTCCTGGGAAGATTGGTTTGGCCGGTTTTTAAACCATTAAGCCTTTGTAGAAATGAATTTGGAAACATATCTTGATCATGTCAACCCAATCCCTCTTACTCTTGGTATTTCATTCCTCAGTTCCTAGTTAGTTCTCATAGGTTCTTTTACTTGAAGGGGAAAGCATAAACTTGGGGGGTTTTCCCAGTCATTAAATCATATATTTTTCACCCCAAAATATTAAAGCAAAGGTTCTATATACTATGCTGTTAAAATGTGTCATGAGAACACAATTTTGGCTTAACCTATCACTTTTTGCATTATTATCTTCTTTTTTTCCCCAGTATAATTATTTATCAGTTGACTAGCACATATGGTAAGGGCGAAATAAAGGAGAATTGTTACTTCCTTGCTTCCCGGGCTCAGCTCTACTTGTCTCTAGCCACACTGTCTCTTTGTACTTGGTTAATAAATCATATATAGACAAATTTTGGGTAGTTGAAACCTTTTTTTATTTTAATTAAATGAGAAACAAATACAAAATAGTCAAGCTGATGCCAGCAATCATGAATTTTTTATGTTAAGGGAGGCTATCAGATAACCCTTCCACGTCGACATGGCACCCACTGGACAAATATTTATTGCAAATCAAGAATTATTAATTATCTCTTTCGATTAATTTATGGAGTAATTCTTGAATTTCGCATCAAATTTTGATGATTGAGCTTGGTTTTCTTCAGATACCACAAATGAAAACAGTTCAGGACTTTAAAATCAATTACAAGCTGCTCGGGTTGGGACTGATGTACAGACATCATAGGAAGAGACCTTGATTGTCCCTGACAGGATTCCTTATAAATGGTTGACACTTGTCTTAAATACCGAACTAAAGGCAGTCTTAGTCTATGATCTCTGGACAAAGCCATTGGTTACTCGCAGCCTTCCTTTGAGACAACATGGATATGGATATATCTCTACTTTTGTTAGTTGGGCTATCTTGTGTACTGCTAAGCAATGGAATTAAAGTGGAAGACCCTGATCATCTGATAGACAGTATCAGTTTTCAATCCTTCCAGGTTTTACTACCAGCAGAGCAGCCTTACAGAACAGCATATCACTTCCAACCTCCTCAAAACTGGCTGAATGGTATGACAAGCTAGCTGTACTAATCTTGTTCTTACAACATCATCTTTCCTAATATCCAGATATTGTAAAACTTATTTTTTTATTGATGTTTTCTGTTTTTATCATTGTTTGGTATCAATTCGTTCAATTGACTGCTTCAATGATGGGATAAATGGGTGACATTGACTACACAGATCCTAATGGTAAGTAAGCAACTTCTTTTTCAGGTTACCTTATCCTTTTCTCCTTGCTCATGAGCATATGATGAATCCACTCCCCCTATATTTCCTCATTGTTTGGACAACTCAGCAATCTACCTTTAATTTGGAAGAGAATTTGAAACCAGAAAAAGGTCAGTTTGTGCTTTTATATAGTAACCAGGTCAATTCTCAAATCCTTTTATGATTCCACACTTGTAATAAATGAAAACTGTGGAATAACATCTGAGATCAGATGAAGCGGTTTTAGTCCCTTATGTTGTTGCAAGGCACCTGGATGATCACTTCTACTAGTTTACCGTTCTCTAATGGAAAATAGATGTTTTTAGTTTAAGCAGATATGAAGCAACTTTAATAATCAATCCAAGTCATCATCTCTGAGATAGGACCAGGGTGGATGAATCTGAGCTAGCATGTTAAAACTCAAAATAATGAGCTTTTATGTGAAAAAAGTTCCAGACTGGTAAGATACTGTTCCATCTAATGCAGGCCCAATGTACTACAAGGGGGTTTATCACTTGTTCTACCAATACAATCCAGATGGTGCATTGTTTGGTGATAGTATGGTGTGGGCACATTCTGCATCGTATGATCTTATCAACTGGTTCAGTCTTGATCATGCACTTGTTCCATCTGAGCCATTTGACATAAACAGTTGCTGGTCTGGTTCTGCCACAATCCTACCAGGGAATATACCAGTCATTTTATACACTGGAATAGATGCTAACAATCACCAAGTCCAAAACCTGGCAACCCCCAAAAATCTATCGGATCCATTGCTAATAGAATGGGTCAAATACTCCGGAAATCCTCTAATGACTCCACCAGATGGTGTTGAGGGGAATATGTTTAGAGATCCGACAACTGCTTGGCAGGGTCCAGATGGAACCTGGAGAGTAGTCATTGGGAGCTGGAGCAATAACCAGGGCATGGCCATTCTCTACCAAAGTGAGGATTTTGTTCACTGGACTAAGTACCAAGATCCTCTTCATTCATCAGCAAAAACTGGGATGTGGGAGTGCCCGGACTTCTATCCTGTGTCTATTAATAGCACTAACGGAGTTGACACTTCTGTCAAAAATCCTAGTGTTAGACATGTCATGAAGGCAAGTTTCAATTCTCATGACTACTATATAGTGGGGACTTATGTTATTGAGCTGGAAAAATTTCTTCCTGACTCTGACTTTACTGGAACAAGTCTGGACTTGAGATACGATTATGGTAAATTCTATGCCTCAAAGACATTCTTTGACAGCAAGAAGAATAGGAGGATATTGTGGGGTTGGGTAAATGAATCTGATAGTACAGAAGATGATTTACAGAAAGGATGGTCTGGACTTCAGGTGATTTAAATAGATATCTTATATATTTATTGTTGTAAATACTAGCTTTAATTGAGTATGGTATTGGATTGTATTAGAAGCACATTGATACTCATCGGTTTCTGGACAATGCTTTGCAGTCAGTTCCTAGGCAAATTTGGCTTGATAGAACAGGAAAGCGATTAGTGCAGTGGCCAGTGGAAGAAATCAATAGTCTACGTGACAATCAAGTCAATATCTATGGTAAGCATCTTGAAAGTGGATCAACTTTTGAAGTTTCAGGCATCACTGCGTCACAGGTGAGTGCTCTATTGTCCTATATTGTCACCATCATATAGCATGATTTAGTTTCTATTTTCTCATGAACAGTTTCCCATTTATATTTCTGTATCATATTTGAAGTAATTGCATTATCATGACAATTTTCTTACAATGTTTGGAAGGCCGATATAGAAATAGTGTTTGAATTGCCTGAACTAGAAGAGGCTGAGTTCATGAATACCAGTTGGGTTGATCCCCAACTAATCTGTGACAGAGAAGATGCATCTGTCAATGGAAGATATGGACCATTTGGTTTATTAACTTTGGCAACAAAGGACTTGACAGAACAAACTGCAATTTTCTTTCGAGTTTTTAGAGGCCATAAGAGATATATAGTACTTATGTGCAGTGAGCAGAGGAGGTTGGTTACTAACCTAGAAAGACAGACATCCCCACCTCCTTCCTTCTTTCCAGAACTATGCACAACTGTGCAATAATAATTCACATTCATTTGATTCAATGTTAAATATGTGCTCACAGGTCTTCTCTGCGAAATGAGTTAGATAAAACCACATATGGAGCCTTTGTAGACATTGATCCTCGTGAGGAAATGATTTCACTAAGAAGCTTGGTGCGTTGATTTGTGTTTACTTGTCTCTTTGCAGGCCATTTTTGGCGCATTGATTTGTTTTTACCCTTTTTTTTTTCTTGGTACACCTATTGCAGATAGATCACTCCATAATTGAGAGTTTTGGAGGAAAAGGAAGAACTTGTATCACCACTAGAGTTTATCCAAAGCTTGGTGTAAACAAAGAAGCCCACCTTTATGCATTTAACAATGGAACTTTAAGCGTAACAATTTCAAGATTGAACGCATGGGGTATGAATAAAGCCAGGATTAACTGCAGGGGAGCTTTGGAGAATACAGCATCATGCTAGAAAAGAGAAATCATAGCCAAGGCCTTCTTGATTTGTTTTGCATCATTGATGTGGAGAACTTATACTATGGTCGTTGGTGAAACTTTTGTAGTCTGTTCAATTTCTTTCTGTCTCTGTGATTTGCAAGCCCCAAAAAGACTGATATGATTTCTGAATAATTCATATTAAAAAAAAAAACTCTTCGAAATGAGAAGAAAACACTTTTATTCAACTTAATAAAAGAGCTAAATAGTGCTTGATTTTTAGTATTATGCTTTCCACTGGTGCTGCAAGGATAAAGGTGAGGATTTTTCCTGCTTTTGACATGAAAAAGTGACAGTCACATGGAATAGTTGGATCAGCTCATGAAAATGATTAAAGTCATATTACTTCTGTAGAACTTTCTCAGAGAAAATTTTTCTTGCGGTATGATTGACATGAATCACATGATAACATTTTTGATTCCAAGTACTGCAATTATGCAAGTTCGGTTGCAGTTTGTAGTTTTGTTTGTCATATGCTTCCAATTTTTTTTTTTAATAATGGCACAAGTCAAAGACTGCTGCACTGGGGCCACCAACAGGGCAGGTGTGGTCTAAGACAAGATCTCTCATTCATCTTTTTAGCAAATCGATTAACCCTTGTTCTCTTGATTTTGGAATTCCAGAGTCTAAGGAAGACCCCATTGAAGCCAGTTGAAGTTGGGGCTGGTTAGGCCAATTCCCTATGTCAAATTCGGCACACCAATGGCATATACAAGAAACTTGAACCCGAGGTCATCTCGTGGACAATGCTTCAGGAAAACAGAAACGTCTTCCCTTGGTAGAACCAAAATTTGGTTTTAAAATGGCCTTGTAGATTTCCATCTTGACCTTAACTGGCATGCAAAATAAAATATTGATGTATGTTAACTTAGAACTTGAAGTCTTATAATATTGATTGATTCAATCTGATATGAGTTTTATATTCCGAATGCATCTGAATTGTTTTTGTTAGTTTAATATTACTCTAGTGATTTTCAATTGGTGCAATGCATTGCAGTCTCCAGGATGGCCTACTGAAGGAACAATTTACATGTTCTCCAGCTTTAATAATTTTCTTAATTATGGAAAAAAAACCAAGTGTATAGACAAAACAAACAGTTTCGGATAGAGTTGTAAATTGGACTTTGTCTCTGTCTACTACATTCTAAATTGATTTACCATAAAATACTAATGCAAGTAGTCGAGCAGAGTTTATTCTGATGTTTATAAAAATGCAAGTTGACTGTGCAGCTTACTTGATGAAAACGAGGAGAAGCTGGCTTGAGCTGACCTTTAAATATTTGTACCTATCCTCATTGAAAGTCTGTACCAACATTGAGTTGTTTACAATGGCTGAATCTGTTATTTGGCTTGTTGGGTTATTCTTTCTTCTGGGTGGCAATGTAGTTCAAGGCTCTCAAGGAAATGACAAAAATCCTAAGCCTTCTTCAACAGGGCAGCCTTGTAGGACTGCCTACCACTTCCAACCTCCCAAAAATTGGAGGAACGGTATGTTTTCACAAGGTTTATTTGTTTCTGCAGTAAAGAGTTTGCTTTTTCACAACATTATCTTTGCTTTATATTAGTTTTCTCTGATATTGATTTCTTTTTTCCTGTTGTTGACATGTAATCTACAAATGGGCACTAATGGCAATGCAGATCCCAATGGTACGCTTGTTGAACCTTTTTGCCTTTTTCTTTCCCTTTACTTTCTTGATTCTTCCATGTATGAGAAAGTCTACTGTGAATGAAATGCCTCCGAAGTAGTCTCCTAGTAAGATAAGTAACTAACACAAAATTGTTATTTGATTCATTCAATAGGAAAACATATTTTCAGTACAAACTTTTGGAATAAAGTTTCCAGGTGATGAGCATATCATAGCTTTAGAGAGCATTATGAATTACAAATCAAAAATTGAAATTTCATAGTAATTGTTTTCTGAAAGTTTGTTCTGACACTGTTTCATCTGTCAAAGGACCAATGTACTTCAACGGCGTTTACCATCTGTTCTACCAATACAACCCTTATGCTGCAGTGTGGGGCAACATGACATGGGGTCATTCAGTATCATATGATCTTGTTAATTGGATTCATCTTGAGCGTGCACTTTATCCAGGGATCCTTATGACTTCAATGGTTGCTGGTCTGGCTCAACCACATTCCTTTCCAAGGGAAAACCTGTCATTCTATACACTGGAGTTGATACTAAAAATCGTCAAGCTCAAAGCTTGGCACTGCCTAAGAACCTTTCTGACCCCTTCCTTAGGAAATGGGTCAAATCTCCTCATAATCCTCTAATGACCCCCATTGATGGTATTGATCCACAGTATTTTAGAGATCCAACAACTGCTTGGAAAGGTCCTGATGGTCTATGGAGAATCTTAGTTGGAAACCAGATGGATGGCCATGGAACGGCTCTTCTGTACCGAAGCAAAGATTTTGTTAGTTGGAGTAGGAGTGAGGATCCTCTTCACTCATCCAAGAAAACTGATATGTGGGAGTGTCCTGATTTCTTTCCTGTTGCCACCAATAGCAAAGACGGAGTTGACACCACTTCACTGGATAAATCCAACAAGCATGTTCTTAAGGCAAGCTTCAATCACCATGATTACTATGTACTAGGAAAGTACACGCCCAACGGTGACAAATTTTCAGTTGACATTGACTTCACGAATACTAGTAAGGATTTAAGGTACGACTATGGGAAGTTTTATGCTTCAAAGACATTTTTTGACAGTGGTAAGAAGAGGCGAATCTTGTTGGGATGGGTAAATGAGTCTGACAGTGAATCAGATGACATCAAGAAAGGTTGGTCCGGGCTTCAGGTAATCTAAACCATTCTAATATCCTCTTCTCCTTGCTTCTGCTCATAAATTCTCATTCTCTTGATAAGCAAACTGAACAATCTTTAAATGAAAGTGGGTTTAGTTTGAAGATTCTAATAATACTTTGTGCTTCATTTCAGTCATTTCCAAGAAGTATTCTGCTCAGTAAAGATGGTAGGCAATTGATTCAGTGGCCAATCCAAGAGATAGAGAAACTGCATGCCAACAAAGTGAGCATCCGCAATAAGAAGCTTAAGGGTGAATCATTTCTTCCAGTTTCTGGCTTGAAAACTTCACAGGTAACTATAAGGAATTTAATTCTAATTCACTGTTGCTCAATACAATCATTTATATATGGAAAGAATAACCTCCTACATTCCTTCATCTAAATGTATAGGCTGATGTAGAAGTTTCATTTGATCTGCCCAATTTGAAAAAGGTTGAAGTAATGAATCTAAGCTGGGTTGATCCCCAACTGCTATGTAGCCAAAAGAAACCATCTGTTAGAGGCAAAGCTGGGCCATTCGGCTTACTAGTCTTAGCTTCCAAATGCTTGGCAGAGCATACTTCAATTTTCTTCCGCATATTTAGAAACCATGACAAATATGTTGTGCTCATGTGTAGTGATCAGAGCAGGTTAATTGGTTACTGGCCAAACCTTCCTTTCATTTGAGTTGTTTGAATTCTACCTGCATTAAGTTATGGATTTACATGACAATTCTTTAACAGGTCTTCTTTGAGAGAAGGGCTTGACAAACAACCTACGGAGCTTTCATTAACATAGACCCTCGACACGAAAAGATTTCACTAAGGACTTTGGTATGCTGCTTAGCATTTGATTCATTTTGAAAACAATTCAATGTTACTAAAGTTTCTGTCTTGACTTGGTATCCATCTGTTGTTTCTTTCCCATTTTGTTCTTCGACCCTATACAGATTGATCATTCCATTATTGAGACCTTTGGTGGGGAAGGAAGAACTTGCATCACTGCTAGAGTATATCCCAAGTTGGCAATTGAAAAGCAAGCATATCTATATGCTTTCAACAATGGCACTATGGATGTCACTATTTCAAGTCTCAATGCCTGGAGAATGAAGAACGCTCACATAGTTTCTGCCACAAAATGAAGAAAGCAGTGTATCAACTGAAAAAATAAATGGAAAACAAATGCATCCGTGGCATTTTAACCAACATTACTCTGCAGTCCTATCTATATCATTACATTCCTAAAAAATAAATAAAATGCCCAGCTTATGGGTAGAGGACTTGATGTCAAAACCTTCATCAAAATAAAGACCCTCTTCTTTTTATTTTTATAGTTTCCTTTTATGCAGATCTTTAATTTCTAACTTGGTAAAAATCTTGCAAAGCTGAGAAGAAGATTAAAAGAAGGCAGTGTTTCATGTATTTTTATATTCCTTTCTGATAACAACCTTAATTCCTCAGAACATTGCATAATCTCTGTAAGACTAGCAAATATGTACTAGTAATTAAATGCTGCTAAACTGAAACTGATAACTTGCACTTTCCACACTGTTGCTCAAAGATCTTTGAGGAATCCCGCCTTACAACAATGCCATCAAGTTTGGGCTGTTAGTCTAGGACAGTACCATTCTGCTGTTATTTAATTCTCAAAACATCAGATGCTTAGCACCAGTTCTGAACCTCCCCTTGTGCTTTTTGGATTGTAGAATTGTAAGCAAAAGATTCAAATTGTTCTGGATTCTTGAATTCCAGATCATATGTTACTCATCTAGTTAACTAGAAACTTCAAGAATTATTAAGAGCTAAGCGCAGATTAAAAAGTAAAAAATGCTTCCGTTGTAATAGATGTATGTATGAAGCAGCAGAAGAGGAAGCAAATAGTAGCAATCTCTGCATCACGTGTTATCTAGTTAGATGCTTATTACTATGAGTTTTCTTGATGTAAACTAAGCGTATATTCAAATGAACAAGTTGCATTAAACTATTAATAAGAGTATTAAATTCATTGAATTTGTCTTTATCACAATTCATTACTATAATATACAAGTTGCATACCGGCCAACACTAAGTCCATTTTGATTTTGTGAAATTCAAGTTGATCGTGCAATATACCAGGAAAGAAGGGAAAAATAAGGAAGATGGTTTAATCTGTCCTTCAAAAACTTTCTTTATCTTTTAGTACCTTTGGAGGAAGCGTGTAGCTACCATTGAGCCATTGATGATTGACCTGAAGCTGAAAGTTAGAATGAAGATATCCGTTATTTGGGTCATCGTCTTCTGCCTCTTGTTGTTTGACCATGGAATTCAATGCTTTCATGGAGATGGCAGAAAGCTTCAGTCTGCTTCAACAGAGCAGCCTTACAGGACTGCCTACCACTTCCAGCCTCCCAAAAACTGGATGAATGGTTTGTTTATACAGACTTGATTTGTTTCCATACAGACTGCATTTGCTGTCTAATTACTGTGAATTGGTTTTATCCCTAAATTCTATAGAGTTGATTTTTCTTTTTGCTGTCAATGACATGTAATCTGCAAATGGGCACTTATGGCAATGCAGATCCAAATGGTACGCAACTCTGTTTCTCCTTGTTATGCTGTTCGTATGTTATTGTCTTGATTAGTTCTATCTTTTGATTATAGGAATGTTACAGTACATTTCAGATGTTCTTGAAATTTTTCATATGAATAAACCAAGTCCCACCAGTTAATACTTCCCAAGCATTTACTCTATCTCATTGACCTTTCTTTTGTGGGATTCAGATGATGTACAGGGAAGGTTGTAAGTGGGGTTGATGGGCGTGATTTTTGTATAGATGAATAGAGTAATTTACTGGCAATTTTTTTGCAGGCCAGATTTTGTCAACTGTACTCAGGCTGATGCCTCCATTGTCGGATTTCAGTGGCTTGTATATTCATGGGTCTCCGCTGCTTTTGATTTGAAATGAAATTAATTTAAAAAAAAAAAACAAAAAAGGGTAGCTTCTTAGCAATATAGATTACTGTTATTGTTTAGCTACCCTAAGAATGTCATTGATTCAGGAACAGGAGAATGTACTTTAGTAGATACTTTTGGAATAAAGTTTCCCAGATGATGTGAGATATGTTTTTATTTATATATATATATATATATTTTTTGCTTCTAAAACTGATCCATCTACCACAGGTCCATTGTACTACAAGGGAATTTACCATCTGTTCTATCAATACAATCCTTATGCTGCAGTGTGGGGTAACATATCATGGGCTCATTCAATATCATATGATCTTGTCAACTGGATTCATCTTGATCATGCACTTTCTCCGGAGGATCCTTTTGATATCAATGGTTGCTGGTCAGGCTCAACCACAATCCTTTCCAGGGAAAAACCTGTCATTTTATACACCGGAAGTGATACTGAAAATCGCCAAGTTCAAAATTTGGCTGTGCCAAAGAACTTATCTGATCCTTTCCTAGTAGAATGGGTAAAATCATCTCATAATCCTCTAATGACCCCTGTTGATGGTATTGATCCACAGAACTTCAGGGACCCAACAACTGCGTGGCAAGGTCCTGATGGATTATGGAGAGTCTTAGTTGGAAACCAGATGAATGGCCATGGTAGGGCGCTTCTGTATCGAAGTCAAGATTTTGTTAGCTGGACTAGGAGTAAGGATCCTCTTCACTCGTCCACAAAAACTGACATGTGGGAATGTCCAGATTTTTATCCCGTTGCCATTGATGGCAAATATGGAGTTGATACCTCTTCACTGGAAAAATTCACAAAACATGTACTCAAGGCAAGCTTCAACCACCATGATTACTACATACTAGGAAATTACACGCCCACTACAGAAAACTTTTCAGTTGACACTGATTTCATGGACAATGGTTCAGATTTACGATACGATTATGGTCAATTTTATGCTTCTAAGACATTTTTCGACAGTGCCAAGAAGAGACGGATCTTGTGGAGCTGGATACAAGAGTCTGAGAATACAACATATGACATCAAGAAAGGTTGGTCTGGTCTCCAGGTAAAGTAACCTTGAATCCTAGCATTCTGTTGTATCCGCTGATACAGTTAAAAAGATTGTTTGCTACATAATATGATCAAAAGGACACTCCTTTAGTTTGGCACCAGCATTCACAAAGAACAGATAAGTGATGCCGACGATAAAACTGCATTCCTGCTAATAAGCATTGTAATCAATAAGTAAAATTAATTCTTTACAAGATCAAGAACATTGGCGTTGCAAGGGGGTCTGTCTGAAGATTCTAATGAAACTGGTTATGTTTTTAGTCGATTCCTAGAAGCATTCTGCTCAGTAAAACTGGTAAGCAATTAATCCAGTGGCCAGTTGAAGAGATTGAGGAGCTGCGTGCCAAAAATGTCAGCTACCAGAGCAAGCAACTTAAGGGTGGATCTGTACTTGAAGTTTCAGGCATTACAGCTTCACAGGTAATTGATTTATTTATGTATTGTGCTTAATGCTTAAGAATCATTTATAATTGAGAGAATAACTTACTATACTCCTTCATATTGCTAAAGGCAGATGTAGAAATTTCATTTGACTTGTCCAATTTAAAGGAAGCTGAATTAATGGATCCAAGTTGGGTTGATCCTCAACTGGTCTGTAGTCAAAAGACAGCATCGTTTAGAGGCAGTGTTGGACCATTTGGAATATTGGTTTTAGCTTCCAAAGACTTGACAGAGCAAACCGCAATCTTCTTTCGCATCTTTAGAAGTCATGACAAGTATGTCGTGCTCATGTGCAGTGATCAGAGCAGGTTTTTTACTGGCCAAGATTCTTTCCATCTTGAGTTGCCTAAATTCTTCCTACAGTGAGTTTTGGCTTATTGGAAATTACACTTTCTTTCACAGGTCATCTTTAAGGGAAGGACCAAACAAAGCCAGCTATGGAGCTTTCATTGACATAGACCCTCTTTACGAGAAGATTTCTCTTAGAAGTCTGGTATGCTCTGCTTAACAGTTCACTCTTCACTTGCTGCATTTGATTCATGATGAAAAATGGAACATTTCACAGTTCTGAAGAAGATAACTTTCTTGACATAGTGCTAATTCATATTCTGATTACCTCCTCTCTTTCTTTCCACTCTGTTCCCTAGCCTGATAACATTATGCTTTCTGATTCATAATTGCAGATAGATCATTCTATTGTTGAGAGCTTTGGCGGGGAAGGAAGGGTTTGCATCACTGCCAGAGTTTATCCCAAGCTGGCCACTGATGAGCAAGCCTACCTATATGCATTCAACAACGGGACATTTGATGTCACTATTTCAAACCTAAATGCCTGGAATATGAAGAAAGCTCAAATAGTTTCTGCCACAAAAAGAAGAAAGCCACATCTCAACTGAAACAAAATAGACAAATGCAACCATATCACTTTAGCAAATCTGTATTACATCATGCTTCTTCAGTCACCCTTTCACTAAATAGTAGCTTATGGATGAAGGTGCTGATAGTGAAACCTTCGAATTAGTTCTCCTTTTCCCCCTTCTATTTTTGGGTATCAATCAGTTGCCTAAAAGAATAATGCAATGGAGCACCATTTTTCACATATATTCCCTTCGGATAACAGGCCCAAGGCATCACCCCCTGAATAGTTTTCAATCTTTTTCCAAAGTACTGTCTGAGACAGGCAACTACATGCTTACCACTAGCTTTCACTTTCACATTGTTGTGTTGTTAATGGTTGCTTTTCAATTGTACAAAGCATCTTTGCCGTAAGCCCGTACCCCGTATCACCTGCCCAAAAATGCCCACAGATTTTGCTGTCCCATTATTGCAGAACTAACCATCCCGATACCACTCCATGTCCCCGTCCACTTTCTAACATGGCAACATGCCCTCCACGCCTTGAACACCAAACTATTTTTTTACGTAAATTACTAGTAAATTCGGATATGCATGTAATCTTACATTTTTTTTAGTATTTGAATTCATCTCTCTTTATTTAATTTCAAATACAATACACATATGACCCACTCCTAATCTTTCTAACAAAATTATTGTCGCTACTAAACTAAAATAGGAATCTAATCATACTTTTGTTAAATTTGAAGGTCTAATTACATCTTAACTTTTCAATTCAATTAAAAGTCATAATGAAAATAAATAGCATAAATTTAAAAGTATAAAGACCCTTAAGAATCCATAATTTTTCCTATTAAATCACAAATAGAAAGATTAAGGTAACACTTAGCAAAAGTTTAAAAGGCTAATAAACCTTACCACAATAATGAGAATCTAGATTAAAGTATTAATAAGACTTTATTAAACAAAATTACTATAAATGAATAATATAAAAACCTAATGTCCCCGGTTGGAAATAACCATATTGGGAGATGAACCGCGTATATCAAATTTCGTTGTTTTTCCCTTCTGGTGACACAGGTAGAAGAGAACAGAAAAAACAGCGTTTTGATAAGAAAACCATCAAAAACTCTGTTTCTATATAAACCAGAAAAAAGGGAAAAAACCAGAGTAATTAATATGATCCCGTTAATAGGCAAAGTTTCAATCTTTTTAGCCAACAATCATTTTTGCATCTTTTTTACACAGTAAAAGAAAAAGGGTTTCTTTTTAATTTTCTGTTAAAGAAAATAAAATTTTGGGTTCTTTGGAGTTATGAGTAAAGAAGAAGATGATGAATTAGAAAACAGGGGAGGGTTAAAACAATCAGCAGGGCGGTACAAATGGCTGGCGAGCTTCCACCGTGATCTGATGGCGGGAGCAGTGATGGGTGGTGTGGTGCACACGATCGTGGCACCAATTGAGAGGGCAAAGTTGTTGCTTCAAACACAAGAGAGCAATTTGGCTATTGTAGCTGGTGGGAGAAGGAAATTCAAAGGGATGCTTGATTGTATCTTCCGTACGGTTAGAGAAGAAGGCATTCTTTCTTTATGGAGAGGCAATGGGAGTAGCGTTCTCAGATATTACCCTTCTGTTGCTCTTAATTTCTCCCTCAAGGTGATAAAATTTATCAAATTTGCCATCTTTTCTTTTTCTTTCTTGGTTCTTGGTAAAAAGTGAAATGAAAAGTGTGATTTTTTCTTTATATTTAGAGTGAATTAATGGGTTGGCACGGTTGGTAATAAATTTATCAAATTTGTCATGTTCTCCTTTTCTTTCTTGGTTCTTGGTAAAAAGTGAAATGAAAGGTGTGATTTTCTCTTTATTTAGACCTGTGAGATGTTATATGGAGATGGGTGGTTGGAAGTAGGGAGCTTTGAGAGGAGATATTCAATGCACGTGAAGTGAATGATAAAATGTTTCTTCGAGATGGTGTGATATTATTCGTATTACTGGGAGGTTGAAATGCTAATTTATGCACTTGCTTTGATTTGCTGTGTTTGAATGCAATTAATGTGATCATCATACAAAGAGTGATTCTATTGAAATTTATAGGAGAGTTTAGGGAAAGGGTCCTTATTTAAGCTGATCTGTTTATGCAATTACTATTATGATTTTCAAGTCAAATCTTTTTTTTTATAATGACTCCCAAGTTAATCTTATTCATGGATAAAGTTGAGAACTTAAGAAATCTATCACCTGTGACGGTGTGCTAATTTTCGTTAAGCTTACTCGTTAGATAAGAGATCAAAATGCAATGTGGTGGTTCTTTTTTTCTTTTTTTCCTTTTTCCATAATACCTTGTCCTTGGAAAGTGTCTTCCTTTGAATTTTCTTCATAAGTCTCTGGTGAGTTTGTGAAAAATGCTAGACTAGACCTTTTCTTTTGACAGATAGTATATAACAATTTTATGTAGCCATAGCATTTACTGCCTTCTGCAAGTCCAATCTTGTAGTAGTCTTTTATGGCACCAGTTCCAATATAGCCTGCAAGGAAACTGCAAATCCTTAGCCATTATTTGGAATGGAGATTCAGTTATGGAAGACGTGCTATGAAGCGAGCAATTTTATCTTGGTTTAATTATGTAAGAGAACAGGGGAAATTGATAGAGAGGTCAGTCATAGGATCCAGGTAGGATGGATGGAACAGGGAAATGCATGGGAATCTTATCTGATTACAAAGTTCCCCAGAAATTTAAGGGAAAATGTTTAGCATGGCAGTCAAACTAGCAATGTTGTATTGGTTTCAGTGTTGGGAATTAAGTATTAACATATGCAAAAAAAGATGAGCTTGGCTGGGATGTGAATGCTATTCTAAGATGTCAATATATATATTGGAAGATGCAACTAGGAATCTAAGTATAAGAGAACAGGCAGGATTCATACTCATTGAAGCCAAATGAGGCCATCTCAAGCAAGATGCCATGTAAGAAGGAGAAATACAGATGTTTCATAACAAGATGTGATTCAATGGAGGATATAACTTCTGTGTCAAGAGAGATACATGAAGGCTAAATAAGAAAAGGACGAAAACCATAAAAACAAACCTTGCTCACTGAGTTTGCTAAGGATGCATTCCTGAATAGAGCACAATGATAGAAATATATCCATATAGCCAACTTTATATAATGGGAAAAGACATAGTTTGTCATGTTATGAAGCTCTGAGTGAGTTCTAATATCACTTAAGTTTATGCATGCTTGAGAATGGTTAAAGCTTCTAGCATCGTTTCATGGAATAATTAAATTCCTGTAATCACTGTTTTGGCGGAAAATGGATGGAATATTATATCTGTGGCTCTGCAGAGTATCAGGAAAAAATGGGTGGGATATGATATGCCTTGATACCTGGTAGAGGCATTAGAGGGTTGCCTTTCAGGCCCATGCCAGATGAAGAGGGTATTAACCGGCAACTTTAGTTTAGCACAAGGAGCCTTGTTATGGGGAATTCTGCTATACTTAATATGGTGGTGATTCAGTGTTTTGGCTTGTCATATAATATAGGAGTATATGATAAAGCATGCAACTGAGATCTGAATACAGTCTGAAGAGATAAAGCTTTTGAGGTTTAGATTCATCCTTTTTTCATGAGTATTCCTATTCAACCTAGAAAGGTGTACATATTAGCTGTAACCTGGAGATATTTCAAAATGAAGCTTATTTATTTGTGTTCTTTTTATACTGTTAAATGAATTAGTCATAATGTTATTGATTATAAGGTTTCTGTGAATAAAATTCAAAAGTTGCCATCAAATTAAAGCATAAGATGAAATTGTTTTTTTCTATGTATATGTGCATGCGCACGCACAGTTTGCCTTTTTCTTCTTTTTTTTCTTCTTAGGAGCATTAATTGAGTCTGATTACAAAGATAATCATTATGTTGGAATAATACGGACAGAAAAGTTAAGAGAGTTATTAAATATATGGCCCTAATTCTTGGGCTGACAACTTTTGTTGTAAGAAGTAATTATAGTGTTACTTTCTGGAAGAGTATTGGGAATAAGGGGATGAATTTGCCCAACATATTGCCATCAGTGAAAAGTTCAATGGAATCACTTGAAAATTGCAATTGACATAAGTTGGTGACAGCACATTTGAATTACATAAAATTTTGCTTGATGGTAAGCAAGCTTCAAAGTCCTCAAGGGGATACCCAAGTGTTAAAAAATGGGACTTAAAATTAAACTAGGAGACCTCAGGTTTGAATCTTGGGGATGGCAGGGCTAGGATTTATGTAATAAGAGGGAGTTATCTGCTTTTTATGTAGCTCAAGGCCAATTAAGTCTCCATATGTATGAAAATATTGTCTTCAAAACCAGCGCATCAAAAATGAAAAGTAAATAACTTTTTGCTTGAGTTTTTCACTAGAACTCAGAGTAAACTTACAACATCTCTGTATGGTCTTAATTACTTTGCATCTCTTTATGCAGGATTTGTATAGAAACATATTAAGAAACGGCTATTCTCAAGATGGCCATGTATTCTCTGGAGCATCTGCCAACTTTATTGCCGGAGCTGCAGCTGGTTGCACAACATTGATTATAATCTACCCACTTGACATTGCTCACACTCGCCTTGCTGCAGACATTGGGAGAACTGATGTTCGTCAATTCCGAGGTATCTACCATTTCCTGAGTACCATACGTCAAAAAGATGGAATTCGGGGAATTTACAAGGGTCTTCCTGCCTCTCTACAAGGGATGATTGTTCATCGAGGCCTGTATTTTGGAGGATTTGATACAATGAAGGAAATTTTGTCAGAAGAATCCAAAACAGAATTGGCATTATGGAAGCGTTGGGTGGTGGCCCAGGCTGTGACTACATCTGCCGGATTGTTGTCATATCCTCTAGATACAGTTCGGAGGCGAATGATGATGCAATCTGGCTTGGAACAACCAATGTATCATAGTACACTGGATTGCTGGAAGACAATATATAGGACAGAAGGGGTGATTTCATTTTACCGTGGGGCACTGTCTAATGTTTTTAGGAGCTCTGGTGCTGCAGCCATCTTGGTTTTGTATGACGAGGTTAAGAAGTTCATGAATTGGGGTGGATTGTAGTAGAAAGCAATTTTTGACAGTTTCATTTTTGAGCAGAAGAATTAGAGTAGAATGAAATTCAGGATTATAACAGGAAAATCTTGTAAAGGGCAACTGAGGTTGATACTCTCAAATGCATACCATGCACTAGATGACATTCATTTGCCACATTACTTTTTCAAAACTTTGGCAATTCACACCTGAAGTTTTTTCTTGACGAATAAAAGAGCAAGTTGGTGCTCAATCTTGTGTTGAGGTCATTATCAAATTTCTGTTCTTATTCTTGTTGACAGCTTTAGTCTTTGGGAAGGATAATGAAATGGGTTCTGTGCCAGTTGGCCCTTTCATATCAACATCCATATTACAGTGTCTGGTATATTCTTGCGGATATCCAGAGGACCCAAAACCACATGGATTTGCTTACTTATTTCGTTACTGCTTCCAATACATCCCATGAAAAGTTAGCATCATGGAAACAAAATAATTTCCCACTCTTTTTCAGAAAGTCTTTTTCCTTTCTTTACATGATGCTAGGGGCTAAGGCGGAAGAGATTGTGACAAAGATAACACCAGTAGTAAGAGGAAAACAAAAACTCATCACTTTAACTAAAAGCAGTGGAATATCTGAAGTCCTGATGTTGAGCACCTGTAATTCCAATGATGTTGTGGCAATGATCTCACGTTCACTCCCCTGTTACTTCAATCTTTAATTCCTGACCCACCTGCACTTCTTCACCTATTGTCAAAGATTACGGTGGTGTTTACTCTATAATTTCTCCCTCACTCTTCTTATTTGTGCGCCCTTGATGTGCTTGCTGTTCGGGAATAGATTATGTCACCTTCTAGGCAGAAAACGACGACGACAACAACCATAATTTAATGCAACTGCTGTAATAAACTAGTGCAAAACATGAGTTAAGCCCCAGCTGGTTAAAAACATCATATGCTGTTTTCTGGAGGGAAATATGCTTATTAATCAAGAATTAGTGCATAGGTTATTCAGTTATCTCTCTCTCTCTCTCTCTCTCTCTGTGTGCTTCCCGAAGTGATGTAAGCTTGACTCTAAGCGACAGTGGATGGGGGTGGCATTTAGCGATTGGGCAAAGAAGGATCTGGGGGAGGTCTTAGCTGGAGAGGATTGAGAGCCATAAACAATGGGCCTAAACCAAAATTGGGACCGATTAGGTATGAAGAAATGGACCATAAAAATACCTTCATGCAACAAGTAAAAGTGGGAACCCCATAAAGAAGCCAAAGCAAAACCATGACTTCAGCCATCAATTGGAAAAAAGGGCAAAAGAAAACAAAAGGTGATGAACTGATAAAGTACTTAAAAGATGCTTTTTCCAACTTTTAGACTAAGTTTTTTTTTTTTAGACCTAAAACCCTACCATTAAGGAACTTTCAGTGGGTACTTGAGTTGCCCATTTCTCATTACTTCTAGTTAAAATATACACACAAAATATTGCTCCCTTTTTAGCTTTCTTTCTTCCCACAAATTACTTATTGTAAGAGAATCATAAAGAGATTCTTCTTACGTTAGGCTGTAAAGATTCTATATGGCGTCAATTGATGCGGTTAATCAACACCATCGCATGGCTGCCATTTGTATTTTAGTAATTTCCTTTTCTTAAATATAATCCCTAGGTGACACCCCACTCTTGAATTGTGGTTGTGGTCATTTGTGGGTTGTCGTTTGATGGTTGTTCTTGTCATCAACCATGCTGTCTTTTCCAAACCCAAAGGGCGAAAAATAATAATAATAAAGCAAATTGGGGTCCCATTGACTTGAAGTGGGTGTTTTAGCTTTTACCCGACTCACCCATTCTCGTTTTCCTTAAATTGGAAAGATTTCCCCCAAAGAGATTGTTGTGGGTGACTGTGGCTCTCCTCAGAACAAATAAATGTACATTGAGATCCTTCCATGGGGTGAGGTTCCACTAACGACATTCCCACTTGCTCATTTTCTATTACCATTATTGAATGCCTCATCATAACATGCAATTGAATGCAATCAAAGATATTTAAGATACCATGTACTTCACATCTCAGCAACAGGTTCACACCAAATTGTTGCTTATTATTATAATCAAAACACTTGCATTCCAATTCTTGTAAATTAAGAAACTAGCCTTAATAGATGCCAAATTAATCCTTATTAACTCCTCATTTTGGTTAATCCTCTAGACAATGAGTAAAGAAAATTAAGAACATTTCACGAAAGGAGAGCCCCCACGCGCTGCAGAAACGAAAGTGGGTTTAGAGAGCACCAAGAAATTTGGGTGATGAAATGAGGCTGTCAGGTGGTGGAAGCGAAGGTGTAGCCATGCCATGACGCACCTTTGATTTCTGTCTGATGCCTTGGTGACAATTTGGGCCTTGTCTTATGCCTTCACCTTACTTGTCAGCTAGCTAGCTTCCTTCCCGCGATACATTAGTATATACTAAAATTACAGCTTCCCACGCCCTTTCCATGCTGTTTAATTCACTTATTTAAGCATCTAGCTAGCTTCGTTTCCCAACTGTCTTTCTTTCTCGTTTCATAGCTCACCTCAAGTGTTCTTGGGATCATCAAAAGTAGTAGTAGAAGCAGAGGAGGAGGAGGACTGTATGACTTTTGTTTTATATTTAATGATCTAAGATCTACTTTAAGGTAGAAAAAGAAGAAACTCTTTAGACTTTATCTTGTTATTAGTGCACAGTCAATTATAGATCTTACACAACTAGTTGGTAGCTTCAACCCAGACAGAATAAAGATATATATATTCATGAAAGTTGAAACAAAGAAGAACTCAACAATCACAATCTCAGGAAAGATTGAACCACAAATTTGTGGAATGAAATCTGTGAGAATCAAACAGAAAGGCAGCCGAGTAAGAATTCCAGGATATTGTTTTTTTTCTCTTTTTTTCGCTTAATAATTGGAAGAATTTTGTCAAATTATGCGACAATGCCCACTTGGAATGGAGCTCGTCATTGTCAGAAAAAAGCATCACAAAACCTCTTCCCCTAAAAACCCAGATCACATTATTAACCATTCTTTTCATCTAGAACCTACCTGGAACAAATTTCAACGGCTCTGATTGCTCAATAATTGGCAATGGACCCCACTTCATGGGCCCCATTCCACTCATTGCTCCTTGTCCTAACTCAGATCAAACCCCTGAGCCCCTCCAACACCAAAGCTCAAACCCCCATAACTCCCACTTCACATATCCAAAGAAGAAAAAAGAGCGAGCGAGGGAGGGAGGGAGGAAGAAGAAAAGTTTCACACATACAATCTCATTCACTTGATTGAATTACTACAATTCCCTAACTGCTATTATAATATCTTCGGACTTCGATATGCTTGCAGTATTTTTCTTTTTTCTTTTTTGACCAGCAAAGCTAATGGGGAAAGGGCAGAAAAAGAAGCAGAAATTATTTCTTTTTGGGAAATGAACTGCCTAATTTTATGTTCTTCAACTTACAAAAAAGATACAATTATAATAATAATGACCAGAAAAAAAACCCCAGATTAAAAAAGCATTAAAAATGGCAGCTTGATTTATATGATTTTTAATGCTATAATCATATATCATACCCAGAGAGCGCCAACTTCGACGAGCTTTGGCACAAGGTGGCCACTAAGGTGAAGAGCCACGAGGGATTCAAGGCCGCCGACGCAGGTTCCACCAATGAACACGGCGGGGGCTGGATTCCGAGAGGAGAGGCTATCGTGAGCCGGCGGTGGAGGGAGCGAAGCGATCTCATGGTCATCAAGTTCGATGACAGTAGGGTGAACCCCGATGGTGGCTAAGAGCTTTTTCATGACGTGGCACATGCAACAAGATGAGCGGCTGAAGATGATGACAGGGTGCTCTGATATCAGCCTCCTGATACGCGTCTCCGTTGACTCCTCCTCGTCTATGGAAAGCCCGCCGCTGATGGTGGTGGTACTCATGGGGTTGTTGTTGGATGAAGAGGAGGAAGGTGGTGTTGGCGGTAGTGGTGTTAGATCAAGCTGCACAACGTCACTTGAGCAACTTCTTAAGCTTTGCATCGCCAGAGAAAAACAAGAAAGCTTTTGTGTGATTGTGTTGATGTCAACGAGGAAAGCAAGTGGGATGAGAGTTAAATACAAAACAGAGAGACGGAGAGAGAAGTGAAGAGAAGGGAAGGCAGAGAAAGGAGCTAAGCTATGGTTGCTTACATCAGAAAGTACTGTGTTACATAGGTTCTCTTTATTTTCTTTTGGGATCATGGGATTTTTGGGGTGGGCAGAATTTGGGTAATTAAGCCCACGCGCTTTGAAGCAAGACACTTTCTTTGTGCGTGTTTGTGTTTTGTTTTGTTTTATTTCACCCTAGCCATGTGCATGTGGGCACAATACCATATTTGCATTTCTAGCAGCAAAAGCTTAGAAAGGGAAGAAGCGACTGAGGGGGTTTGGGTATTTTTAAAGGTGACAAAGAATGTCGTTTTTGTAATAACAAGTGGATTCATGCGATAAGATATTAACAGATTTTTTCTTGTCCTAAATTGAGTTGGATAGTCTTTTGTTATTTGATTAATGATTGGAGAATGTGGACTTCACATGCTGAGGCAAACGAGTGAGGAGTGGCAATATGTCGTGCGTCACATAATACGGTAGTTCGGAAATACTGGATTTTTGCCGGAGAGCTGGCGTGGAGCAGTCACATGGGGGGGGGGGGGTGATCCTAGCAAATGACCCCCTTACGTCACCTTCTCTTCCACGTGGAACCGTTAGATTGTACCGCGACGTACCCTAAAAGCTATACCGTTTCGTCTCTCGACCATTTTTTTCCTTTTAATTTTATTTTTAAAAAATAGCACTGCTACTAAACACAAAAGCAACCCAACGCAAACGCAATGGGGAAAAAAAGGAGAGCTAACGTGGAGGGAATACTCCATTGGGTGTGAAGGGGGGCATAAATCGAGCCCACCCCCATGGCATAATCATCGGAACGAAATTACACTTTCCTCGTCATCGTGACGTTCCTGAGCGACACGTGGCATCTGCGTTTCACTTTCCTTCAGGCATGGAGGCTGTGGGCTTCCATGGAGGAGAGAGACTGAGGTGGGGCCCAAAGGTAGAGCGAATGAGAGTGTGACACGTGGATTGGCAGCATGCTGCGACGGTGATGGGGATGGGGGCAGGGGGCTGCTTTGCTTTGGTTCTGTTTGCGCTTGTGGGAGGAGGGGCCCACCATCGTGAATTCGGAGTGTGACGGGCATGGTGGGGGTGAGAGGGGGAGGAGTCCCCTTAAAGGAGCACCGTTGATGGTGGTAAATATGGTGTCTGCCATATGTGATGAGTTAAGCAAAGGGAATTGCATCAGCCTCACCCTTGCGCTTGGGCCCACTTAACCCTCTCCCCTTCTTAATTTCATTTATAACCTCAATTATACGTTTCAAAGAGTGCTAATATTTTTTTGTTGTTTGTTTGCTTTAATGGTGCTTAGTATTAATTTTTTTTTAAAATAAGCATTTTGTGATATTTAAAAAATCTTTAAAATTATAAATATATTTAATTTAATGATTGATACATGATTCTTACTCTATTAAATTTTCCTTCTCTCAAAAAATGAAAAAAGGAAATAGTTAATGATTTTGTCTTAATTTGAATGATAAAATGAATAATTTATTTTTTTTATAAATTCAAATTTAATACTGACATAGCAACACATCATAATATCACGTCACTCTTAGGAAGAGAGGAGCTGACCACTATTTTTTCCACTCGAAGCATGATGAACATTTGTGTGTGTTAAAATTACAAGTGCGACCCATTCAATTTTGACTTTTGATTTTCTTTTTTTGGGGTTTAACCGAAAGAAAGCAAAGATTGGTTTTGATTGGAGCAGAAGATTCAAAAGCAAAAGAGTTAGGAACCATAATGCCAATTGATGAGAGGGATGTGGACCAAGGCAAAGCCCCTTTGACAAAATATAAAAAGCAGGAGGAGAGAACACAAAATAGCTTGTGGAAGTGGTACTCGTGGTCACCATGCATCAGGTCAATTCCGAATATCAAATCAACCAAGTTGTCGTCATGCTTAACATCATCAGCCATTGTTGATGGAGGGAAAATCTTAAAGGGCTTATATTGCCAGAACTCCTCAGCGAGCATGCCCTAACATGTCTCAGCTCGTCAAAAGGGCCAAAAAAAAAAAAGAATATATATAAAGGAAAGGCTGAATTGGAGGGCACAGACCCGGCATATTTACAGCATTGGCAGGAACCACCTTTATATCTCTTATTATGTATACTCTTCTGATGTCCATGAACTACCCACGTGTACTTTTTATCTTTCATTTATAAGGTTCCCCCAGCATTGGTCTGCTCGACCCAGATCTTCAATTCTCGTCCCCAGCAGTGGTTTAAAATTAGTTAAAGAGGTGTTGTATGAGATGGGGCAACCGTGAGAGATGAGCTTTCATGGACCCGTAACGGGGGACCCATATACAGTTATTAACTCTTTCGGTGCCTTCTTTATTAGGTTATGACTCAATCAATGAAGTGCCACTAAAGTTGACCAGATGCCCTAGCTTATAGGAACTTAAAAGACAAGCACCATGCAATCGAATTAATTACGTGAAACAGAGCCTTTACTAATTACGTCTGCTGCAGTGTATCGAACACTTGGAAGGTAGATTTTTTCCTCTCTCCCAAACGGATTTGTATTCAGTTGATGTGTAAAAATAAATTCCAAATTTAATGTTTTACGGTCTCACGCACTTAAGAAATAATAAGACGATGTGCATCATGAATATGTCATGAATACGTATGCGATCCCATAACACTATCATTAATTATTTTTTATAAAAATTAATTTAATATTTTTATGGTAAACTCATACTTTTAATTTAAAAGATATATAAATTAAGTAGATGAAGATGCTTATCTATAAGCTAGAGACTCATTTAATTTCTAATTAAAATGAGTTATTTTAACTATAAAGAAAAGAGATCCCACATTGATTTAGATCTACTTGGATCTTAATATCTCTTATAAGAGCTCTCACGTCTCATGAACTCACATTTTCAACAAAAATAAAAAACTTATTAAGTGAAAGAATACCTTACTTATAAATTTAAGATTTATTTTAATTTTTATTGATATAAAATCTGTAATATTAATGTATATATTAAATGATTGAATATCAATATATTTTTTTTCAACAAAAAAAAAATGAATTTTTGTTATCACGAGCTTTTGACATAATGATCATGTGTCACTTAATTCTCTTTAATGTTGTCAACTCAAAGATACAATATCTTCCAATAATTTCATTGAACATGTTGGGCGCATCTTTGCCCATAGATGAAAAAATTAAGCCAATGAGGAGAAATTCATGTAGCAAGTGGGAAACCCACGAAATCAATATCCCCTCCCCACACATGTATCTAGGCGTGCTTAGTTTTCACATCGCAAAAGTTGTAGCATATTTCACCACTATTATTTTGTTTTTTCACATAATCACCTAACCTTACTATGCATCCAAGTTGCGTAAATAACACTTTCTCTTTTCCGACATTCGTGGAGAAGACTATCATAATCTAAACATAAAAAAGTCCATTTACGCTTTCTTTAATTAAAACCTTTTTATTTTAATCATTTCCTTGTTGATAAGTTCCAAACTCTTGTAACCAAATTTAAAAGAACTTCCCCAGCACGCGCTTCGCGAGAGTGTGGGGTGATTTTTTTATCTTTTTTTTTACCGGGGAGAGCGGTTTTGCCTTTCTTACACGATTCGTTATTTAAGACAATCCCCACGTGAGTGACCACATGTCCGTACCTTCGAGAACCGGTGAACTAGGAGATGTTGTCAGCAAATCCGTACCCGTGACCCGGATCCGTATCATATCCATTTTGGGTCCTGGCTTCTCAATCCAGAAGGCGGGGGAGGGGGGGGTGTTTGTAATTGGTGTCATTGCTCATTATCCCCCTGTGCGCACGATAGCAGAGCCCCTTGTTTTTGTTCTTTTCTCTTTCACTTGTCGGCGCCGCTAGCTTTTTTTTTTTTATATATATATATTTAAATGTATATTTATGTAGTTACTTATATCGTTGTTGTTTTTAATGAAATGAGTTCGTTGACTGATTGATGGTGACACATGGGTGACGCAACCTGATATGACTGTCCCAGGTCAGATGGTGGGACCCGGTGATGTCATGATCTGAATCTCTGTCGGCTCATAAGTGTAATGTAGTTTCCCTTCGGTCCTTTTACAAAAAGGAAGGGATCTTCGCCGAGCCTTAGCATGGGTTTTGTTCCCCCACCCAGGAAATTTAGTTCTGATCAGGGCCGTACACGTGGCAGATCGAGCGTAATGTTGAGTAATGAAGTTGTGGGGTAGGTATCATTGGGTCAATCGAATTATATTGTGGTTGGCCAGGCCTGTTTTTGGTTAGGTTTTAACCCTACAAAATATGAGACACTGAGGTGAGGGGGTGCGGTGGGGGCGCATGGACATTGATAGGTCATTGGAGCAATAATGTGGAGGGTATTGAATTTTGGGTACCCATTTGTCTAAGAATCTTGATTCTTTTATTGAAATTTTTATTCCATGTATAAAGCTATATTAAATTTTAAATTAAAATCCACATATATATATATATGTATATTAAATGTACATCAAAACAGGATAGAGTTTGTCAGTTCGAGCAATAACTTTGATTTTTTTTAAAGATATGTAATGTACATACAATCTTGTCTTGTCTGTAATGTCTTGATGCTTCATGTTAGAAGCAAAAAAGAGAAAGTTTACAGCTAGTATATGTTCAGGATCTAGATTATTGAGTCCTGAGTTATAGAATGATGACAGGAGTAGTATGTAGCTTTATAGCTCAGGCCTATGCATTTTGATTTTAGCCATGGTAAAAGTGTTCAAAAGTCTTTTGGGACTGAAAAGAAAGGAATTTATGGGCCATTCCAGTTTTGCTTGCGCAATGGGTTTCAGAAGATTGTACATAGCAACAAAGATGAAATCAGATAAATGTTTTGACCAAACGAAATGGGTTTATAATATTATTTTCTCTAATCAGTTCACCCTTCCTAGGGTTTTATTTATTCTGGTTGGGCGAATCAGATAGACAGAGAAAAATGAAACATTATCCTCTGGCTGGCCCTAGGCACTTTTAGTCCAAGGCATGCCATGCCAGCCAGGGCCCCATAAATCAATTAGACTGTAAATAATGGACAACAAAATGAAGTCATCACCGAGGTGGGTTGTCATAGAAAAAGCCGTGGCAGCAGCCGTCTCCTTCTCCCTCTCTCTCCCCCTCCTTTCGCTTTCCTTTCTCACTAGTTTTTGCAACTTCTTTGGGTGGGCTCCAGCCTGCTTTCTTTTCTTCTGATAAATTTTCTTTTCTGGTTTAAAAATAGCTCAATGATGATGCACACAGAACACTAAAATAATTAAACTACTTCGACCTTTTCCCACAGCCTGTTGCCTCCATGGGGAGATTTCACATAAGCTAATTAAGCTTTTAGTGAATCTCTTTACCAAAAGATAATAATAATAGTAAGGAAAAGAAAGGAGGATGATCCCTTCGAGTGGAAGTTTCGTATGTCATCAGCTCGGAAGAAAAACAAAGGGGGATCCCCTCGATCTATGGAAGGTCTTTGGGGTTTGCTGTGTCACACGTGCCTGATTCATAAGTATTTAGCTTATACATATACATACTTCTAGTTTTTATTTGGTTGGAAGGCTCATACTATTCTTGGGTTTCAATTCCCAAAACGCGGCTTGGCCTTCATCTTTTCTGTCAGTTTCTTGTTCTTATTGTAGCTTAGAGCTTGTTTAGTTTGATTTTTTTTTTAATTTAAAAGTTATTATAAAATTTTTATAAAAAACAATAATTTTTAAAATTAAACTAAAATTGTTTGATTAATTTTTTTTATAAGTTATTATTTATAAGTTATAATTTTTATTAAAATTATCATAAAAATATTTTTTTAAAGAGTAATATTATAATTATTTTTAACAAATGAAGATATTTTTGAAACAAAAATAATTTTTTTTTTATATTTTTAAAAAAAGAAAAGAAAAAACTCATCCTTAGAGCTTTTTTTTAAACTCTTTTTTTAAAAATTTTGTTTTTTAAAAAAAGTTATTTTTTTAAAAAATTTTTCAAAAAATCATATTGAATCTGACTTTTACTTTTAAAAAAGTATATAAATTAAAAAAAATTAGACTAAATATGCACTTAGTATCATGCTTGTTGCTCAATCAATCTTCCTCATCTCACAAAACTCAGTACAAGATAGCTAGCCTTGGGGTAAAAACCCAAAGAAAAAAGAGTGTAGGGCCTTGCAGACCAAGATCAAATTGGCCCAAGTTTTCTTGCTTGGAAGGAAATCCAGTAGGCTTCTAGTGGAACATTTGGAGGTCCAACCATTTTTTCCTTGTCCTTCTGTAGAACCTTATAAATGGGCCTGTACC
The DNA here is from genome assembly GCF_053813885.1 of Theobroma cacao. Taxonomy (NCBI): domain Eukaryota; kingdom Viridiplantae; phylum Streptophyta; class Magnoliopsida; order Malvales; family Malvaceae; genus Theobroma; species Theobroma cacao. Next base: position 2,861,668 of record NC_142647.1, read on the forward strand.
ACAATATATTTGTAAACAATGGGCAAAATCATCCACGTCCATGGAAGCTCAATCTGACTTAACGAAGGCCATTTGTTTTCCCTCGGCTCCGGTTCCACCCTGAAAAATCTATGGAACCTACGTGGCAAAAGCTGAGGCATGAAGAAGATTTGGAGTGAGCAAAAGGGCTCCACAATCCGACAATCAACGGCTGAAGGCAAGCCCTTTTGGCTTTGATCCCTGCTTTTTGTCATTCTAAACAGAAGTCTCGAAAAATGGAGAAGTTTCCAGAACTACTGCTTTTGACAAATGGCAGAAACTTCTTACAAACTTCAGAAAGAAAAGCAGACACATCCACTCTCTCTGGAACTTTCTTTTCCACCGCCTTATATTCTCACTCTGCTCTCTCTTCCACCTGACACCCAACAATCATTGTAATCTCAGAACATCCCCAAAAACATTCTCAGTTCCTTTTCCTACGAAAACTGAACCTTAGGACAGAGCTCCGAAATAAACTGAATACTCCATAGAGAAAAACAACGGTACAGTTCACAACATCGGTATTTTTATTGCAGAACCCAAGTGACAAGCAAGACACAAGCTATGGAAGGAGTGGTAATTAAAGAAGAGGAAACGGTGACGTTTGCAGCTGGAACTGCAGGGTTGTCTTCATCTTCATCATCATCATCATCATCATCTTCTTCTTCTTCTCCGTCTTCGTCTTCGAAAGTTACTCCACAGCCCATGGAAGGGCTTAACGAAGTTGGTCCACCGCCGTTCTTGACCAAGACTTTCGAAATGGTGGAAGACCCTTCGACGGACTCGGTGGTTTCATGGAGTAAAGCTCGTAATAGCTTCATTGTTTGGGATTCTCATAAGTTCTCGACTACTCTGCTTCCTAGGTATTTCAAGCACAGTAATTTCTCCAGCTTCATTCGCCAGCTCAATACATATGTAAGTAAACCACTTAAAAGATGGTCTTTGTTTTCATTTTGTTACTAATTTTGTATAATTTTACCTGGGTTGTCGTTGTTTTGATTTTCTCTACCTGAACTCTCTTTCCGTTGTAGTTGAAAAAAAATAGTCCTGAGTATCATCAGCACTGAATATGGCACTTTTCCTGTTTGATTTATTAATTGATGCTGCCGTGATGATGATTCTGATATTGAAAATTGATTTGCTTTTGTTTACTTACTCTTCCTGGTTCCCCAAATGAGTTTGACGTTCCTTGTTAATTCTATATAAATTATTAGTTTGGAGGATTTCCGTGATTCATTTTCTTGTGTACTAGCAGTATGCAGATAAATAAAACAAGTAGATAGATAAGTCGATAAATTAAGTGATTTTGTCGAGTTTCCTCTCTCTGTATCTTAGTCTGATGTAATTCAAGATATACTAACCACTTTAATGCTGTAATGTAATGCAGGGTTTTAGAAAAGTTGATCCTGATCGTTGGGAATTTGCCAATGAAGGGTTTCTGGGAGGGCAAAAGCATCTGTTGAAAACGATCAAGAGGAGAAGAAATATCCTGCAAAGTTCGCAACAGCAGGGAGAAGGAGCTTGCGTTGAGTTAGGGCAATTTGGACTAGAAGGTAAACTTGAGAGGTTGAGGAGAGATCGAACTGTGTTACTAGCAGAAATCGTGAGACTAAGGCAGCAACAGCAGCATTCGAGAGACCAAATTGTTGCAATGGAGGATCGGTTACAAAGCACGGAGAGGAAGCAGCAGCAGATAATGACATTCCTTGCCAAGGCTCTTCGTAACCCAACCTTTTTTCAGCAATTTGCTCAAAAAAAACAAATGCAAGGTGTCGAAATTGGGAGAAAAAGGAGACTAACAGCTAATCCGAGCATAGAGAATTTGCAAGAAGAAGCAATTCCAGTGGTAGTTGATACCGAGCAAGTTCTCAATTACGCCAATCAAGAGCAAGAAGAATTGGCAACCATAGAGTCTGAGATAGAGACATTTTTCACTTCTGCGTTGGACAATGAATCAAGCAGTGAAATCAAGTATCCGATAACAAGTTCGGAGCCCACATCTGGTGGAGCTAATTTAGGTTCTGTTAATGACACGATATGGGAGGAGTTCATAAGTGATGACCTAATAGCTGTTGAACAGGAGGAGGAAATTGTGGTCGGTGATCAGGCTGAAGTTGATGTTGAGGTGGAGGATTTGGCTGTAAACCCTGAAGATTGGGGTGATGACTTGCAGGACCTTGTGGATCAGATGGGTTATCTCAGGTCAAATCCATGACCAAACACATTAATGGATTGTATGATGTTATTGTTGTAGGCTTGAGTTGGTCTCTGCGACACCATTCCTGGTTTTCTTGAGCTGGTATGTTTATGAATCTTAGCTTGTTGTTCATGTTGCTTCTGTATTTTTTTCGAGACTAAAAGGAGTATATCTTTCATACAGCAGGGAGTGGTGGAAGTTGCTAAGGGGCCAACAGATGTTCCTGTTATTCTGTATCCTTTATTGATAATCTAGTCCTTGATTTCCTTTGGTACTTTATAATGCGCTTTGGAATTTGATTTATTAGTTACATGATACTTACTTCTTGCAGTGAAATTTTGCAGGCGACAGAAATTTATGGGGAACCTCTTCAATCCATGAGTCTGTCATGAGCTTCTAGTTCCAGAATTTTGGCTCTATTACCTATACAAGTATGCTCTTTAGGTTCCTGTAAATTATCATTAGTGTTTGTTTATGCAAATTATCAGTTTTAAACTTTGAATCCATACGTATATAAAGGGTTGCATACTTGATATCCACTTATATTCATCATTTTTCTAGACTAGGTAGACCATCTTAGGTCATTACCGAAAGGATTAAATTCTTTGTAAGTGGTCTGATCAAGGGGCAAAACTCAAACCAAATAAGATCTTCCATGATCAGTGTAGAGTAACTAAAATATTTCACAAGTGTGTTTTCCTTGTATAAAAATTGACAAAGTATCAATCATACCAAAATGGATCCTTCACATTGAGAGATTAAAGAAGGAAACCAACGCATGGGAGGTTAAACTCCTTTATGAAGAGAAAAATCAAATGGCTGATAACCTTGCTAGGGCTGGGATTAACCGACAAGTGGAGCTCCTTCACATTTTTGATTGAGCTGCTGGGGAGATATAGATCGGGATGGAGGAACTGGCAGGGGAAGTGGAATCTCACTTACTGCTTTCTGTGAGTTTGTCTGTGTTTTATCCCCTGTTCTTTATCTGTTGATTGTTGGACTTGATTTTGATGCTTCAGGTATTTCAGCTCTGTTGAAAACTTGAATTGGGGTGGTTTGTGTAGTAAGGGGTGGGTACACTGTTGTATGTATGAGGGAGGGGATTTGTTTTTTGTTTTTGGTGACTGATGGGTTATTTTGTTTTACGAGAGATTTTGATCTTGTACAGAGAATGTCGAGGTTTTTAGGCCGTTATGCTGCGGAGATGCACAACGCCCTTAAATCCTCCTTTTGTTCTTAGCAAGGGAGCTTTACTCCCTGGTTGAATGAAACTTGTTACTTTTCAAAAAAAAAAAAAAAAACCAAGAGAATAATTTTAAGTCAGCAAAGGTGGCGGAAGTGGCGTGGGCTGCTTATGCTCTTGATTGATGAAATGGAAGCATCCTGGATTAGCAGGAATAGATGTTGGTGAATTGTGAAAAAGCATTCAACCTTTGTTCAACGGCTATAAGATAGATGCGTCTCTTTTAGGTGGTGCCATAAGATTCGGGACAATGTCATGCAAGAGCAAGCAAGGTTGGGGCTTTATTGTATTGACAAGTAGTAAAACCAGAGTATGAAACTTTACTCAATTTTGGAAGAAACTGTATTGTGAAGTAATTTGTTGACAGCCCAAGGTAGAACACAAGCTACAACAGCCCTGTACGTACAGCACAAAGGAAAATCACAACGTAATTGCGTCCTGAAGCCTGCCAGTTAAGGCTTTAATGGTCGTGTGGTTGACAGACAGATTACGAATGTGATCACATCTGAAGGATGCATGTTGAAGCTTGTTATCACATATTATCCGTCCACATGTGAAACCTAGTAGAACAAGATAGATGAGGAGAAAGAGGGTAATGTTATCTGGCTCTGTCTACTTGTACTAATTTAATTAAAACATAAAGCATCCATCGGCATCGTCCTACATACTAAGTAAGACAAAAACACTCAAGAAGGAATCTTAAGCAACCAGGAGGCATCGCAAGGACTGCGGATGTTCTCAATCCGAATGCGTTTAAAGGAGTCCTTTTCAGGAATCATACAGCTTTCTTCTGAGAGTAGGATGAATATATATATCCCCAACAGCATCAGGATTAAAAAACATGGAAAGTTGTTGTAAACCAAATTATTGGTCTGCTTCATGGTTATGACTCAATGTTTCATCAAGCAGAATAATCCAATCCTGATAATTTATGGACGGAGAGGGCCGGAAGGTTCCAAGTTTTAACCTGTAACTCCGGAAAAAACCAAAAGAAAGTGTTTCAAAACCCGATTAAACTATGCATGATTTGGATCTCAAATAAATGAGGGACCCTTCCAAGTGGTCTATTCTGTCCATCAAGGGGAGAATTAACGATCCATTGGCTAAACTTCAAAGTTTATGTAACGGTGAGCATCAGAAAGGCCCTACAATGAGATTTATGCTGTCAATGGACTGGTTTCTAATTGGTAGGACTGCATACAAAGGACCATAGTAATGCACAATAATCACATTTTTTTATTCACTATCCAATCTAATATAAATCTAACGGATGCAAATAAACCAAAGGGGTATCCGATTTCGCCAAAATAATCATTCAAATACTGACAAAGACCAAATTCTAGAAAGATGCTTTGTGAAATCGCACTCCTCCATTACCGACTTAGTTTATAATCCAGAACACCCCCTCCCCTCTTGACAAAGAACCAAACTCCTCCTTCTCACAAAGGAAAAAAGAAAGGAAATGGGTCTAGTTTATGAAACTCCTCAAAGTTTAATTGGTGCAGAAGGGTTCTATCCTAGTGTCCTCATGGTATCGACAATCTCCACGGTGTTAGCCATGGTGGCAGGAGTATTGGTCTATCTGTATGGGCCCTATTGGGGGGTGAGAAGGGTGCCTGGTCCACCAGCTCTCCCGTTGGTAGGACACCTGCCCTTGATGGCAAAGTACGGTCCTGATGTGTTTTCAGTCCTTGCCAAACGATATGGTCCTGTTTTCAGGTCAGTTTGCAGCTTTTCTTTCTTTTGTCCCCTTCAGGAAATGTTTTGATCCTTCTTGGAGATGCCGACCATATCCATATTGCCATGGCAGATTGGCAGCATTTCTGATGAACAATTGTAAAGTCTAATATCCAACAAGTTTTTTGCACTTTTGCCTTGGCAACATCGTCCTCCTTCAAAAGGCCAATAAATAAATGATCCTCTATCCTCTTCTTGTTCTAAAACTTGTTGACACTTTTAGATTTGCATCATCTCTCGTTCAAAATCAATAGAAGTAATCTCTGAAATCGTAATCAGGTAGGACTAAATTTCTGTTTTCTGAAGGATAGTGGATTCAAGGGAAGAAGAAGGATACATAGTCACCTGCAACAGTCGTAACAGATAGAATCATATTTGCTGCATGGTTTAATATTTAGGATTCGTTGGCAATTCAAGAGAAGATAAGGTTTACCTTTTTTCTTAACGAGAAACAGAAAAAAAGTTCATCAATCTTTCTCTTTCTGTTTTTTCCTCTGCAGAAAGTGAGAGGGAGGAGAGTAATCCTTTCTTCTTCTTACAAGGTAGAGCACAGGAAAATGAGATTATGATGGAGACTAGTCCAGAAAACATTTTTGATGACACCATTATTAGAATTCCCTTATCCTTATTTGAGTCATTGACCTTTCACAAGCCACAAATAGTCGTCTCTAGCATTGTCAGGACTCAGGACCATGCCCACTTTCTGATCAAAGTATCTGATACTTGGCTGCATCTGACAAATTCATAAAAGACGATCCATACTTGCACTATCTGATAATTCCAAAGGAATCTCACTTTGTTCCAAAAATGTAAAATCACATGAACTTTCCTTTGCAAATTATAAAAAAAGAAAAAGAAAGTTCAATATGACCTATTGACCGAGTTCCTGACATGCAAAACTTGGTCTGGGCAATGATAATGAGGCATGTGGTTTTGGTGGAGCAGGTTTCATATGGGTAGACAACCCTTGATAATTGTAGCAGACCCGGAGCTCTGTAAAGAAGTTGGAATAAAGAAATTCAAAGACATTCCCAACAGAAGCATTCCCTCACCTATCGCAGCCTCCCCACTTCATCAAAAGGGTCTCTTTTTCACGAGGTGCCAATACACAAGTAGCACAACCAGAGTTCTTTCAATCATGATTATAAGTTTTCTAATTAAGATCTTGATGCCACCTGATTTGCAGGGATGCAACATGGTCGACTATGAGAAATACAATATTATCTGTCTACCAGCCATCACACTTGGCAAGCCTTGTTCCAACCATGCAAAATATTATTGAATCTGCCACTGAAAATCTCCATGCTTCTGAAGAGGGCATCACTTTTTCTAACCTCTCACTCAAACTGGCCACTGACGTAATAGGACAAGCTGCTTTCGGGGTTAACTTTGGCCTCTCCAAACCAAAATCAACAAGTGAATCAACCAGGACTGTAGATGACCAAGGCAGTCAAAACGACGAAGTCTCTGACTTCATCAATCAACACATCTACTCCACAACACAACTTAAGATGGACTTATCAGGTTCTCTTTCAATTATAATAGGTCTGCTTGTCCCCATATTACAGGAGCCTTTCAGGCAGATTTTGAAAAGAATACCAGGAACTATGGACTGGAAAGTTGACAGGACTAATAAGAAGTTGAGTGGCCGGCTTAACGAGATTGTATCAATCAGAATGAAAGAGAAGAACCGAGGTTCAAAGGATTTCTTGTCTCAAATATTGAGTGCAAGGGAATCAGAGAATGTGGCTAAGAATGCTTTTACTCCGGACTACATTAGTGCAGTTACTTATGAGCACCTTCTTGCTGGATCAGTAACAACTTCCTTTACACTATCCTCCATTGTATATTTAGTTGCTGGACATCCAGAGGTGGAGAAAAAATTGCTGGAAGAGATTGATGGCTTTGGGCCGCATGACCGGGTGCCAACTGCTTATGACCTTCAACATAAATTTCCATATCTTGATCAGGCGAGTCCTTTAGGCTTCCCCTTTCGACATTTATGCAATGTTTGACAATGACACGGATGTATATCGATGTTTGGGCTAATTCTGTTGATTCGACTTCAGGTGATTAAAGAGGCTATGAGGTTCTACACAGTTTCCCCATTAGTAGCTAGAGAAACATCAAAAGAAGTGGAGATAGGAGGTTACCTTCTACCTAAGGTATTGCCTTCTCTCGTAGAGAACCCAATGTACTTCAATTGTGTGCATGGACGAATGCTTTTCTGTGATTTTCCATCTTCTTTTTTCTTATGCTTTGATGAGCAGGGAACGTGGGTCTGGTTAGCACCTGGTGTCTTGGCAAAAGATCCAAAGAACTTCCCAGAACCAGATAAGTTTAAGCCAGAGAGGTTTGATCCGAACTGTGAGGAAGAGAAAAGAAGGCATCCTTATGCTCTCATACCCTTTGGAATTGGGCCCCGGGCATGCGTTGGCCAGAAATTCTCCTTGCAGGAAATCAAACTCTCCTTGATACACTTATATCGGAATTACACATTTCGACATTCCTTTAGCATGGAGAAACCTTTGGAGCTCGAATACGGCATAGTTCTCAACTTCAAACATGGTGTAAAGGTCACAGCTATAAAAAGAACATGAAGATTTTGTACATGGCTTGAGTTATATTTCCTCAGTCATACAAATGCACGAAAACTGAAGTAAAAGTGATTTAAAGAAGAGCCAAATAAACAATTGTACAGAATGGATTGCCCTTGAATCAGTCACAAAATACTCAATAAGGTGTTTGCGACAACTTGCTCTCAGATCACCAGCTATTAACTTAATACACATTTCAATAAAATGAACAACAAGATGTTGCACTTTTCAAAGAAACAAACAATTATCAATCTAATCATACAAGCAGTTACCCCTGTCCCTGGGTTTCATTGAGCTTTTATCCAATCGTGTAGGTGGATATAGTGGTCGAGACATATGGACTGAAGGATCAGAACCAGCACTACTTTTTGAATCCCCGTTGTAGAAAGCAGCTGATCTCTTGAACTGGAACTCATCCATGGACTGCCTTTGGATTCTCTGCAAGGCATGATTGCCTGCTCTTTGTCTTGCCTTGGTAGATTCAGTCAAGTTCATGTAGTTTGGTCTACTATTGCCACTCTCCTCTGTTCTATCTGAAGCCAAGATAGTGTTTCCAGAAACTGGTGTGGTAGAAGTGCATATTGAAGATGAAGCAGAGCTCTCATCAAATCGAAATTCAGAACTTGGACTTGAGGACGAGCAAGTAACTAGCCCAATATGAGGAGGCTTTGCAGAAATCCTGGTGGTGATATTGTTCTTTCTGACTTTCACAGAGCATGGTTCAGAAGGTTTTGTATTCTTTCCCACGAGGGACTCTGAACAACTTTTTGATGGTGGAGTTGCTTCTGAAGGGTCAGCCTGTGATTGTTCCATCAATCTAGTCTCCCATGGCCGGGCTGCCATCCAACGTTCTAGCCAACTCCATCCCCAACTATTCTTATCAAACTCTTGATTTTTGAGATATGGAATTGAAGTATTTGTTCGGGTAGTAGAACCAGGGTTTGATCTCCATTGCTGTAAAAGCAAAGAACTTCAATTATCGTTTGCCATGATTAATTCAACATTACAAAAATTTAGAAAATTTCCATCTTAATACCTTCTGAGCAAGAGAATAAGCAAGTGCTCTTTCTCTCTTGAAGGCTCCTTCTTGCCTCATCTGCAGCTTTGCTTTAATATCATCTAGTGTTCCTTTGCTATCACACCAGCCATCCTGAAAACATTATTTACAGTCATACGGGGAAAATTTTTCCAAACAGCTAATAATGACATTAGCAAATTGAAGTGGCAACTAAAGTTTTGGTTAGTAAAACCTCTGCTTCCTTCAAGATATCAGCCTTGCTTCGGCGTTCATCAAGCATCTTTTGAACTGCCTGCCCCTCTGTGGACATTCGCACACGACGGGCCCTAACACGAGCCTGAACACGAACGAGAGCTTGCATGCACCTAAGTGTCACAGCAGCCTGTTTCCTCACCTGTCGACCACGAACTAAGGCTTGAAGCCTCACAATTCCTTTTAAAGCCCTCAAAGCCCTTCTTGCCTACATAAAAATTGCAGGTGAGAATGTACGCTGGTTCAAAAGCAACCAAATATTTCTGCAACAAGCACCATTAACATGAACATAACAGAAACCATATGCCATAGGGTGAAGCACCAATTTGAAGATCCGAGGGTGACTACATCTATACAAATTTGACGTTAAATTTACCGAAGAACATTAATCCAGATCAAATAATACTACTATTTACAATGAAGTTAACATTTCTAAATAAGGAGCTAAGTCCACATTAAAAATTAAGTTTCGTAAAAAAAAAAAGAAAAGGGATATGCTTCCTCTATTGGAATATATAATTTTTTATTAGAGGAGGTCCTAATCAAAAGCATTGGTTTATGTAGAGTAAGGTCTCAGTATGTCTTGCTTAGTTTAGCTCCTTCCATGAGTTGAACCCATTTAGATCTAATGTTTATTTACTATTTGTTATGGCTGCGCTGATGTATTAACTGCTGAATCGAGCAACAATGAAGAAGCTCCACTATAGAAAATTTCGTTCACATTCTGCCACCAACGAGGAAAGAAAAAATGGCAGCAAAAGGGAAAGCAAATTTACCAAGAAGCCACGGAAAGCAGTTTGGATGCGAATGGCAGCCCATTCTTGCCTTACAACCCTGAAATCTTTAGGAGGAGCGCGAACTACTTTAGCCATTGCAGCACTGAAAGCATCAGTCCTTGGTGAAGAACCAGATCCTTCTGAATCTGCTCTAAACTTTCCTTTAAAACCCTTCCATGAGGATCCCAAGTCCCCTGAAGAACTCCATAACCTCCACTTCTTACTCTTGCCACTAACCTTTTCCTACATAGCAGAAAGAAAAAATTAAGAGCTTTAGTGCAGAAATGTATATAACAGTAAGTACCTGAACAATGAAGCAGAAAAACGCAGAGCTCACTTGGTCATCTTTTTCAGTTTTCTTGAGACCAATAAGAGATTTCACCCATTTCCCTGAAGCACCCATTGACGGTTCAATGTATATATCCTCTCAGAGCTAGAAGGAACACTCTTGAGGGAAGAAAAGAGCAGAGAAATGCAACAAGTTTGATCTCAACAAGCTCAAAAGAAGGCAACTTGGTAAGAGAAAGGGAATGGGCAGCGATGAGAACAGTGAATAACAGAATAACAGTGAGAAAAAAAGGAAAATTTTTTTTGGGAAAAAAATGGAACTTGAACAACTCTCAAAGAAGAAAACTTTTTTCTTTTCGTAGAGAAAGATAGCAGATTGAGTTAAAACGATAGGACCCAAGTAGAGAGAGTTGAAATAAAAGCTCCCAAAGAGCCCAAAAACAAAGTTTGGGGTAACAATGAAGAACCTGAAAGCAGGAGGAGAGAGAGGGGGAGAGAGACGTGGGGAAACTGAGGGGATTGTGGGTTTGGGGTTACAGGCTTACAGGTTTAGTGGGTTTACAAGGTCCACTGATACCGTTCAACATTTTGAAATTCAAAATGAACAACGGACAAAGAAGGGTTGATCCCGCTCACTGGAATTCCATTCTCTGGTGCGACCAGCTTATCTGTCCTTGTATCCGGAAGTATATATTTTTTTACCACAGTCGGGTTTGGACCCACTGCTTTTTGGAAAATTTGCCATGAAAAGGCACGTCCCCTTTGTTTTAGTACATGAAAAAGTTACAAAAAAAGACAACAAGTTACCCGACAAAGGATCCCTCTGGTCAGTGCATTGAAGATCCTGGTTGCTTTGCTGCAGCAAAAACAGTGTTAAGCTGTGTGGCATTTTCGAGTAATTGGCTTAGGACATTTTTTTTTCTCTTTCTTAAAAACAAATTGCTACCTATCTATGGAGGATAGGATACCTTGGGACATTTGTATGGCCAGTGTTTAACCTCTGTTCCATCTCACGTTTCAGAATCCCTATCTTTATTACAACCTTTCACTTACCCACATGATAAATTGATTCTGATGATTCAAACTTGTGAAGTTTTATTTCGATCTTGGATAAAGTTGAGCATAACAAAACAAAACAAAACAAAATCTGGGAAGTAGATTGGTCTGATGCCTGTGGGTATTCAGAATACTACAAACAGCATTTGAATTTTTACAGCTTGGTGGATTTCAAATTGTCTGTAAAGACAACATTTGATTTTCAAATTTCTTGTCCAACGTAACTTGTTACAGTTTGAGACTTCTAATTCACAAAACCAAAATGGGAAACTCTGTTTTGTCTATTTAACAATCAAATCCAAGTCCATTACTATAATTCTGAACTCTGAACTCAACTGTTTTGGCCTAGGATTCTCTGGCATGGGGTGGGAGTTGGTATGGGGGATAAAAAGCATCAGAACAAGTCAATGGGGATTCCTTTTTAAAACTGCAGCGGGAATTAATGGGGCTAATGTAATTGGAGTAAAAGGCAAGCAAGTTTAGGGTAAAGTGCGTAACCCTTTGGTCGTGTGATAAAGCTGCAGCTGAATGAAAATGAGGCGTGAAGAAGGAGATGCCATGGAAAATGTGAAGAGACAGAGACAGAGGGAAAGCATTCAACGGAGGAGTGCTTGGTTTTAGTTAAATCACTCCCCAAAGTCTTTACACTTAGGTTGTTGTGTTTTTGTCAGGCGTTGACATCGAGACACAATGAAATTACTGCGGGGTGGGGGAGTTAGCTGTCTTCTCCTTACTAGGCTTTATAAAAGAAAAAAAAATTCACCACAAGTAAAAAAAAAATGTTAAGATATCTCACTTCATTTTCCCTCAATTATGGAAACCTATAAGCAAGAAAATTGTCTTCAGTACTTTTTCATTTTTCCAAAAAAAAAAATATAGGCTTCAATAATGGTATTTGTTTTACTCGAAGAATTTTAAATCCGTTATAATGTCATGAATTCATATTTTTAATTTAAAAAATATATTTATTAAACAAACAAATGTTATGGTCAATATTCTCCTCGGTTGATATGTTTAATTTCCTTTTTTTTGTTTTGTTTTGTTTCCTAGGTTCTGAGGGCTTTATTCAATTATTCATCTTTAAAGAGTCAGTAGTCAAAGCTCATAGTTCCAGGAATGTTCAGCTTGTATGTCGTCTGTCTCACCAACCCCTCCCCCCCTCTCATACTTCATTTTAATTCCTTTGATAATTTTATCTTAAATTAGAAGTCGCCATAATTCTTCTCTATACACTATTCTTTCCTTTCTTCACTGTATATTCCAAATATAAACAAAAAGGGAACATGCATGCTTCTGTTTCCTTGGCTAAATAATGGATGTGGTAGATAAATGTTATGCAAAATGATTTGATATTGTAATTAATATTGTTGTATTTAGGAATTTAGATAAATTTATACATAAAAAAACTGACAACAGCAAAACCTTTACATTACAAAAAGGGTTAGGAGGCTAAAAGCCTTTAACAAATTAAAGAACAAAGAATGTTTTGTCAGATCCCTTCACCTATTTTTACATTTTTATTACGTACTATGTACACTTTCTGCTTTAAATTTTGCAGGCACAAGAAGTGCTCGACCTTTGGTGAATGGCTCGGAGAGTTTTAATTTGCAGCCATTGCTGACACCCTTGGGCTAGGGAGTCCCATGTATGCCAGCCTGGGGGAGACTCGAATTTTGGGGCTTGGTCGTGGTGATGGTATCGGGCCAGAGTTCCCAAAGCGACCAGGCGTGGCTCTGGGGGATAGGTTAACCTGTTCCAGAGCCTCGGATTGGAGTTGTGTTGGGTAGTCTCTGACACAGCCAATGCGAGGACCAACCCCGCTTGTCCACTTGCAAGACAAACGCTTGGCCATGTTGAATGCTGGTGCCCCCACATTGGCTGCACCGCTGCCCACGCTTCTTTGTAGACTTTCTGTACTGATGCATGCATCAGTTGCGGGCCCATCAACGCCCACAGCCTTTGAATCTGTTGACTTTGGTGTTGCAGCCGTTGGATCTTTGATCTGCCCATGCTTGGACTCATCACCGGCAGCTTTGAATGAGGTGTATTCATCATCTATTGCACATCTCTGCTCAAAAAAAAAAAAAAATGAGAATGTGATGCGCTATTCTGACAAGAGAAATTAATTTCGGAGGCTACTATGAAGCTTAAAAAAAGAAAGTTTCTTGAACTAGAAGGTTTTATTACCTTAACATTGGTCAAATCCACATTGTGTTCCTCAAGGAAAATAATGAATTCCTTGAAATTGTCTTCAGTTGGGAGATAATGACCACTGTAAGGCCAAATAGCCTGGAGAAAGAACAGAAAAAATTTAGCTTCAAAACAAAATCGATGGGAAAATAATTGTGTGTATTGGTGTTTGCACATTGCACAAGATGTTACCTCAAGAACTCCTTGAGAAGCCACCAATCTTCCTGCAGCTGTTGTAGCCCCTCCGGAAAGGAAACTCGAGTGCTGAAAGACACCTTTCTTCTTCTGCCCAACGTACAAGGATCTTGATGTGCTAAGTACAAAAATCCACTTACAACCCTCAATCGTGTCGACAAGCATTCCTGATTGCTTGTAAACAAGCTTTCCACTTTCCACAACCACCTCAAATGCTTCCCTCTCATTCTGCAAACCAGAAAACAGATATTGATTTAATGATTAAGAAATGTTCACAGAACTTTTTAGTCAGAATTGGTGCATTTCACATGGGGTAGAATGTAGAAGTAATAAGAACTCACTGGTCCAAGATATTTAATGCATTGCCTTTGTAGATCAGGTCTTTGACACTTATTAAGATTTAGTTCTTTGCCATCACCAATATCCAACCTTCAATTCCAGGATGGAAAATGGATGTCAGAAAATTTAGAATATAGGGGTAAAAAACAGTGAACTTCACTTTATGTAACTTTCTAGTCAGATTTATGAAAATACAATACCAGTAGAAGAAAGGTTGTGTGCTCCTGCTTGCAGACCAGACATCATAGTAGAAGTGTAAGTTGTGTCCATAACGATGGCGTGGGTCAATCTGCACCAACACAAAAAGAACAGTTACTCATGGAAGTTCCATTGATTTATTTGAAGAAAAAAAAATATTGTATTTAAAAGATATCAGAGATATGATTTAGTTTTCTAATTTCTAATTTCTAACACTGCAGTACAATTTATTGGTTTGCCATGACCTGATACTATCATCAATTGCTCAAACCGGTACATGAACCAGGTTCAAATGATTCCATATCTTAGCCAGAGTTTCCTATGTGACAGCTAGATAAGTCAATGCAGACAGCGTCACAGGGGACTGCAGAGGATATGAATATCTAAATTTAGAAGGATGGAAAGCCAATTTTGAAAGAAAATTGATACTTCCAAGTTTTGAGTTCTTGCATAAAACTTGAATTAGCAAAACTAACTACTTCTAAGCAATCTAGTCTGCTGGAGAACAAATCAACAGGAATAATTCTAATGCAAGAAGGACAATATGGGCTTACAGCTTCAAGCCAATGTTGCAGGGCTAGTTTTTGAGCCTTCTCATCCTTAGATAAACCCTTCCCAACCTACAAACTCAAAAGGATTCTCTTGTCAGTCTTCAAGCAAATTCGCAAAGTAGCAAACCTCATTTAAAGGACTTGTGAAAGCTTGCTAAGGTATTTTAAGGAATTGTGACAGCTTAGTAAAGTACCTTGGCAGCCCTTGTTTTAGCACGTGCCCACTTTGATATGACAGTTTCTGGTTTGTCATAGAAAGAAACAGAACACCTTTTTAAGGCTGCAGAATCTAAGGTCTTCCACCTACAATGTTGAATCAAATGTAAGAACCAAATTACTAAAAATTGAAATCACCAAAGAAAGAACAAGAAAAAAAATGAGGTTATAAAGGAGACAAACCAGAGCTCTTCAACCACAACTGCACAATCTGCCAGGTTCCTTCTTGTCCTATAACTTTTGTAGACTTTTTGAAGCTTAGTAGCAGCAGCATCAAGCTCACTTACGGGCCTTGGAGAAAACATTACCACTGGTTCAGGGAGCTTTATGGTGGGTTTTATTGGTATAACGATTTTATTCGCTTTATCGTTTGAAAAGACTGAATTTGCATTCCCTTGATCAAATGAGTCGGATGCTTCAAGCTTTGGTTCTTTGGAATCACCATAATTATTCAACCTATCAAACTTGTTAATTGGAGACTCTGAATCATCCATCTTGAAACTCTTTGCTTTTAGGGTCACCTCTCCATCATCTCTTCCAAGGCTTATGGACCTCACAATAACCTTTTCTATGGTGTCGGTATCACCAAAAACCGGATGTCTCAGGATTTCCTTCCATGCTGATAAAAGGAAAGAAAGGGAAAGACCCATTGATTTAAAAGCTCTTATCCACTCCAACCTGTGATATCATAATGATCAAACATGCTGGTTAGATTGAATGAAAAAAGCAATCCGATTAGTCCCCTGAGTTAAAAAGATGGAAAATTTTCCGAAGGGTTAAAAAACATGAAATTGATCTTCCAAGAGAAAGAAGAACTAGAGAGAAAAATCAAACAGAAAAGAACTTTCACCGCAAAATGAATTCGAGAACCTCACCTACAGATAACAGAAGATGTGGTCCAAAAACCAGAAAACTTTTCCTCTAACTATGAAGTTCCAAAGAGAAGACTTTTGATTGATGAGCCCCAACTGCAAAGTAATGCTCTACTTGTTGAGAGAGCTTATATATAGGCAACTTGCTGGCAGTTTGAACAATCAAAGCTACTGACACTACGTGGAAAATCAATGCTGTGAAGGAAAAAGTTAAAACAATTCAAAGTTGGCGTGTCATGCACAAAGTCAGTAACCCAATTTCACTGAAAGAGCTGAGCTTGGAGGAAAAAATCTAAAAAGTGAATGTGGCGGGGTTTTGGGGGACTTTCAAAGAAGTTTATGAGAAGGATTGAAGAAGCAACAATTACAGTAAGCATGTTTTATATGGAATAAAAAAAAAAGGATGATAATAAAATTATAAAAGTATGAGGCCATGGGCTAAAGATGTTACTTATTTTATTATTACTACTAATTTCTTTTATCCTTTCTTGTTTGGTCGTAGTAGCTATAAAGAGGTGGTGTGGGCTCTATCTTTGTAATATTTGTACTGTTGCCGCTGGAACTTCATTTTCAGCCGTGGTGGGGATCATTACTTCGTAATTGGAAAACTTCAACACTTCCAACCCATTGACGGATATGACTTCGTTTCCATGGATATCTATCTTTTTTCTTCAAATCAGTGGTGTTAAGATTATCATGAGGAAACAGCTAAGCACCCACTTCTTCATTTCAGTATAAAAGGTTGGGTAAATGTTCAACTCTTTGAATTTGTTAATTAGTTGACTTCCAGGATTTCATTTACTTTTGTTAGCAGAAACCAAGGTCAATGATGACTTTCAATTTCCTTCTATTTTTTGGTTCAATGATTTCAAGATTACCATACAGCAACTACTTGTTTTATTTTATACTTAAAATAGAAACAAAGACTTTTCTTTTTTGTTTATTTCCATTTTACGAGTAGTTTAAGTATAATGACATTAGCATATGTCAAGAAATAATAATACATGCATGCATCCATAATTTTATTATAAAATAAGGTTTGATATTGTTTCACACGTTAAATTAGTTTATGTAGAATACAATCAGTCAATACTAATTTCATCTTATATTCCAATGATGAGAGGGTCAAAGGGTAATGGATTCATAAAGTTTCTGCAATCAATGGGGGACCTGACATTACCAACTTGACCCTTAAATGGCCAGCATTTGGGGTCACCCACTTGTGTAGAGGTTGTTGAAGCTATTACCTCACTACCAAGCTTCCAATGTCTTTACCAACATAAATACAATGCACAGTTTCTCAATCCGAGTTATAAGTCAGTATGTATGTGACGGTACTCCTTCACACTGGTCCAGCTCACTAGTGGGCATTAAATACTTATCTTTTTCAGTGCATTATAAATCCATGGGCGACTGTGTTGGTGATGCAAGACAGTCATCCGAAATAAATGCATGAATGTTATCAGAAAACCATACCCCATTTCTTATGGTAAAGCCAACCAACTTATTCATTGCAAAGCCATGTCTAATAATTTTCTGAAAAAAGTGAAACAAGATAAGGTAGTTGATTGCCTCGCCCCAAAATAGTACATAAAACATAACAAGCACCTGCATCTGGACCTCAGTCAATTATTAATACACTTGTTCATTTCACTCCCAAGTATCATAGTTATAGTACGCGACCTTGAAGTTGTTAGGATTTCAGTCGCCTCCGTTGTAAATCCATCTCCGTTTATCCAGCAGATACTGCCTGTGCCTTCTGTCGGGGTGGTATGTGAAGCCAAACCTTCATCATGTCATATGCCGTGAATCCAATTGCCACAGAAGGAACCACCTGACAACCAAATTGTAACACATTACTAATTAGAATTAAAACCATCCAAAGGCCAAGTGAAATAGGCAATTATAAACAAAAGGTCACACTCAACTCCATACAACTCTCCATCTGGATTTCTTGAAAGCACCAATGTTTATTGTTTCTCAAAAGTTAGGACAGACAAAGCTAACAGATACAAATCTGCAAAAGTGAACAGCTATGTTGATATTGTTGCTGAGATATAGACTACCTTAATATAATTAATGCTCAAGCCAGCAAACAATTGTCTCCACCCCTGATTACGGACAATAGTAGTAAGCCCTTCTATTGTGTTCCTGTATCTCCTGCCACCTTGAATTGTTGAACACTGAAGACTTTCAACCTGTACCGAGACGTTCAAAAATTACTTCCCAGCTGGGTCAATCACAAGCTAGGTGCCAATGGAAAAGTGGATAGAGACGCTAATGACTCAATGCAATTAATCATGGTTGGCATCATTAAGAGAACACAATAGCAAGTATATCAGGTTGAACAAACTACTTTCCACTCAGTTTATTTAACCAGGTTGGTTTCAATATATCTAGCACTTATTTTAGAATGTGCATACCTCAAAACATGTAAAACATCCCACAAAAGTTTCCGTGCTAATAATAACACATGAAAGAGAAAACATATTGCTAATTCCCAACAAAAAAGAATAGCAGTTACACCTCCTAGAAATGTATAGGTATGGCACAATACCTGCATCTGTCTCCTTACAACATCTAGTGGGTATGTGAAGGTCTGTCCAAGTAACCCAGCCAGTGCTCCGCAAGAAACATGCATCAGAATTGACTTTTGGTGCTCTTCAGGAACACGTGTCTTTAGTGCCTCATAAATGTAGAACTTTAAACCAGCATAAGGAAGGATCCCAACGAGTGTTGGACCTATGTAAAACAAAAAGTTTCATTAAGAAAGCACAACTTGCAAAGAAAATACATAAGATGCAATATGAAGCAACTAAACTAAAAAAATAAAAAATAAAAACTATATGTTAAGCTAATGAATCACTATTGTCATGAAAGACTGAAGATGCCTTAAATCAGACAATAACAATCATCATGTCAGTAATCAAAATAACTTATGCACCGAACAAGGAGCCTTTGTCAAAATAAACATATTCATTCTTAATTTATAATATGAAACATTAAAAACAACTGTCTACATACCTACACCTCGATATAATCCACGTATCCCGCCTTCCTTGTAAACAGTTGTCAGCACATCAGTTATGCCACTATATGCAGGTCGAGGATAGAAACCTCTTATACCAGAACTGAAATTTGTTCTGGTGTCCACAACCTATTGAAACCATAAAGTTACTTAAAAAGGTAAAATATATAAATAACATTCTTTTCCTTTAGTTATCCAAGGAGCCTGATAAGTACTGACATATTTCCATGGAATGAGTGTAATTGTTCCAAATGCATCAATTCTATGCTGCTATAAGTTTACTTAAAAAATTTTCCATTGGAAACTAATGCCATGAGTGCTTTACCAATTCACATGCACAACCAGAGTCAGCAATTACATGATAGTAACAATAGATTGGGTTAAACTAGTCTAAAAGGATGACACATGTACATTATTGTAAATACCGGCCACCCAGATCAACCTCACTTGAACAATGGAAAAGGATTCAAAAATATTCAAGAGAAACTATGTTATTTCAATCAGAACTTCTTACCTGATAAGCAAGTTTAGTACGAGCCAAGTCCAAGGGATAAGTGCATAACACTGCTGTTCCTCCAGAAGCAGAACCAGCTAAAAGATCTACAACAGGTCCTGATCCCAAGGAAGAAAAATTATCTAAGATCCAACCCCGATACTGCTCGTAAGTCATGAAATGTAAGGCAGCATAAGGAATGATCCGAATAAGACTAGCTCCATTTCCTCTGTGAGTAAGAATAGGCATGATTTAGGCTAACTTCGATGGGAGGACAGAGATAGACGAAAGTGGTAAAATGTTCTGCTAACTTACTTATAAAATCCAAGAACACCTTCAAGCTTTAGTACCTTCCTTAAGGATTGACAAACCCCAAGAGATTGGAAACCATCAGTCCTTGTCTGCTCAATAGAGAAAGAGAGAAAGACAATCATATGACAACTGCAATTAGTAATGTGCATGAAGCATAAAAACACATTGGTGGAGAAACAAAGTAAGCAACAAATAAGTAACTTGATAAACATCCAGCAAGCACCAGAGAACATATATATATAAAAGTTAAGCACCAATGTGACTGGAAATGAATTTTGCAGGAAAATCACTTACTTAATTGTAACTGGCCTACTCAAAAAGTAATAAGTAACAACTACACAAGACCCAAAACCAAGCTAAACATTTAATTAAGGTCAGCATAGCAAAATGCTAAAATAAAAAACACAATCTTTTGCTTTGTATTTATGAATACTGCCAAAATCTAAAAAAGGTGACGTAGGTATATGACAGCTCACCTGCAAGAGTATTTTAGTCCGTTCTAAAGGTGCAAGGGTAGTTTTAGCAAAAGCTCCAGCAGCGCCACCAGCAATTAGCTCTTTGACGTAAACAGGCAAACAATCAATGTGGGAAACCTCTCTGTGTGCGGTTGAACCATCAACGAGGTCGGCCATGTTTGCTGTCAATGTATGCCCTTGAGGAGAACTCATATCAAAACATCCAACTCGAACCAATTATATTACCAAAGTCTTCCTCAATTCAACGAGTTTGTCAAATTATGATTACCCACCCTGAAGCTTGAAGAACTCTTTATCCCATCTATCTCTTGGGATACAAAAAGAAAACGATTTCTGTTCAAAGGGAAGATTCAATGGCCTGAGAACGTCCAGATGAGAGCCGGGAAGGTTCACAAGCCGATCCTTTTCTTCAATAACAACAAGATTCATCCAAAGACACAGAGAAAAACAGACCACAAAGATACCCAAAACCCAAAACCTACCCTTTCAGTTACAACGCTGCTCCCATGGGATCTTTATCATAAAAAGCTTAAAAACCTTTTTTTTCAAACTAATCAATCTCAATCTAGATTCATCGAAAGTCTTTCCTTTAAAGCGCCCAAAGCCACCACTTTCATAAATAACATAACCCTCAAGTACTCTAAAAACCAATCAATTCAAAGAGTTTCCACTGATTCCAGGTTCATATCATTCAATACCCATGTGAGATTAATCCAAGGGGGCTTCAGAAAACGTACCAGAACAGAAAAGGGGGTTTAAATCAAAAAGGAGAACAGGCATATAAATTTTGGGTAGAAACAAGAATCTAGAAATACCTGTTCTCCTTCAGAGAAAGAAGGAGGAGGTTTCTCTACGGAGGTTTTCTTCCCCTTTCCTTTCAGAAAGCACGAATTCGTTGTTCGCTGTGCGCTGTTTTGTTGAAATTTAGAAGGGGAAGCGCTGTGATGCTGACTATGATGCATTAAGGTCGGTGGAGCTCAAACCTAATCCACGTTGGATGTTCCTACTGTGCGGAAATGATTTATTAGGGCGCAACAACATAGGCGATTGGCTGATTTGGACGGACCAGGATGTCCTTTTAAAACCATTTGTTTGATTTGTCAGTTTTCACCTGGACCTCACGTAGCTAACATCCTCAGCCAATTGCTTTTTGTATTCTAGATAAGTACCGGAGGAGGAAGAGTCCTTGCACAACTCAAAAATGAAAAATCTCATATGACATTCGGTTGATGGGCAAGAGTACTACTACCATGGACCATGGGGAGCATGCACTGGAATCATATGTAACATTTCCCTCATTGAATTCTGGTTACTGACTCTAGTTTTACTATATAAGGATGTAACCCATGGTAATATAGCGAGTTTTGCAGAAAATTTTGGGTATATATCAAGAGATTTTACCAAAGATTAAAATATCCCATTCTTTTAAGTTTTAATTAAAATTTTAAATAAATTTATTAATTTTTGAAATAGACACTCTATTTTAAAAATTATATTTTACTAGATACATAAGTTCAATAGTTAATATTTTTGTCAATTTGATAACATGATAATTAAAAATAATAATTTTCTTATTTATTAATATTAAAAATTATTATTATATAATTTTATTAATTTAAAAAAAGCTCTCGATTAGGCTCTCTAGGGAAGTTGCGGTCGAACTCTCTAAGAGAGCATTGGTGCTCTGCTGGAGAGCTCGATCGGAACTCTAGATTTGGTGCTTGGGTGGTCGATTGATGCAAAGGACATTGTAAGTCGATTTAAGAAAAAAAATAATAAAAAAATTTTAGATATTTTATATTTAATATTGATATCATGTCTAAGATGAAGTGTTCATTTTAAAAAATAATAAATTTACGGTTAATTTTGATCAAAATTTAGAAACTAAGATATTTTAACCTTTACCAAAAAATCAATCCGGCAACAAGCTAGCTAGCCGTATGCAGGCCAAAAAGGTTCATTACATGTAAGGACCTTATTTGTGATCATATGCAAGTATCATATGTAAGGCCAAGTTGTCATAATTGTGAGACACTGGCGCTTTTGAATTAGATTACGCTAAAGATGCAATTAATGTTGCTTTCAGGCCTACTTATCAATGGTATCAGCAATCTCCTAGACAGTGCCATGTACTTTTGGTCTTAGTCACGTATCCAGGTTTTAAGGAACATTCTGTCGTAATCAAGTTGTTTCGTTTAACGTTCAAGGTAAGAATTTGTCTCCAAGTGGCTATAGGCATGATAGGAACAAACTTTTGAAGATGCGGCGGAACTGCCCCAGGCAACCCTCCCATCATCGTATATAACCTTAAAATGCTAGAACATGCATGCCTTTCCAGGTGGGAATGTCTCATCATACATGTGGAAAATCTGTCAAGGAGACTCAGACAAATTACCGGCTTTCCGATCTTTCATGGAAAATGGAGAGAAGGGTTGGTCATCATAGATGCCTTATAATTGAAGGAAGCTAGTTGACTAGTGACACCAAATTCAAATACTGGTTGTAGTAAATATTCATTGCCTTTAATTTCCACAACCTTTCGTCACGGAAACAACTGCAATTCTTTCATGAAAAACACGAATCTACCTACGACCTTCACAATAGATTATCCTCTAACATCAACAATCTTCTTCCTCTTGTCATGCTCCCTCTTTCTCCTTGTCTTGATTAGAAATCGTGTCTGGGTTTCTGAAGGAACATGTCCTAGACAACGATACGGTGCTCAGGGACCTGGGATGGTATGTTGTAACTCTATTACCCTTGCCATCATAGATCACAGCGTCATCATGATCATCTGATACTCTACATTTTTCACCTAATATAATCGTTTTTGTCCAAACCGATTCTTCAGCTTTTGATTTCCCTTTCTCCCGAATCTTGTTCACCGAAATGCTTCTTTTGTGCTTCAAGCTCAAGGTTGAGCTTAGTTTTCGCGACGACGCGGACTTTGTCATGAAATTGTTGCACGAATAGGTCTCTCTTAATGTCCTCATAGCTGGTGGTGGAGGCAATTCTTTGATCACTTCCTCTGAGTTGTCTGTTCTCTCTTCCGTTTCTAATGTTATTGATGTGGTGACAACTGAGGGTGGTACCAACGTAGTTTCTGCTGCGTTATTGGATGGTGGCACATCCAATTCTGACGTCTCTGCCAAATGAGGGGCTGCTGATGAATCAGCTGACGGTTTTCTCCGGAACCCGCATAGACCAGTGATTATAGCAATGGTTGCAGCCATGCCTGCCACCAGGAGAGAAAATGGCAGTGCCGAATGTATTATGGGATCACCATCTAAAGGAATCATCCTTCCCATCGTTTCAAACATAAAGCATGGGAGTTCGAAGAGTTAAAAGCCGGAATTGCAAGGTTGTTTTCGATTTCCCTAGGCGAGAAAACGGTGTTGGAGAAATGAACTGGATGTGTTTTGTGTTTGTGCTTGGTTTTGCTTTGGTGCCATCTCCTGTCAAACAAGAAAATTTGCTTGAATTAAGGAGTGGAAGGGAAGGAAAACAGAGGTGAGGAGGCAGAGTTGCAAGTTGTTTAACAGCTCCTTCAAGGTTTCCATTTTTGGTAAAGCAAGCTCATTGGCAGTTATGGTAGTTATTACCTTCTCAACTTTTGATTGTAAATTTGGAATTGACGCCCTGATGATAGCGTCAATTCTTCCATTTTCATTAACCTAGCATGGACCTATCGACCTAGGTGTGCTGCCTATGGCCTCCAATATGGGCCAATCCTTGGCCCAAGTTGGAAAATCAAACTTTATTTCCATTCAAAATTCATTTTACTTTTAATCAACAATTTACCTTTGATTTTTATTTTAAATAATGAAGTGATTCATTTTTAACATTAAAGTTTGACTATATACAAAATTTGTACTTAATTATATTATGATCACATCATTTAGCCAAAATTTAACTCGACTCAAAAGTCAACTAGTTCTTTTCAGATACTAATTGATTTGATATTTATTTTAAAAACGTGCAAGACTTTTATAAAAAAAAATTAAACGAATTATAAATAATGAAGATTTAATTTGATTCCAATCATTATCGAAAAAGAATTAAAAAAATCAAATTTACCAACTTTGTTGTCATGTCACATTGTTAAAATTAGAGGAAGGACTCTGTCACATATTAAATAATAAGTAGATTCCAAATTAAGATCAAAAGTTAATTAACATATTTTCCTTGTGAAACATTAATAAAATCAATAATGTTAAAAAAATAAATTAGATGACCTAAAAGTTAGGTGGTGTTATTTTATTTTGAGAATAAAAAAGAAAGATTTAAACCCGATTTAAAAAAAAATTATATATCGAGATACATTGAGGGATTTTAGTTTTTTTAAAATTATATTATAATTTAGAAAGGAACTACAAATGAAATTGATATACATTATGTCAACTGTCAAGGCACTTTAAAGTCTAATAGTGAAAGCAACAACTTAGGTCTTTACTCCAAATTTTATAACCTTTTTCTAGGTTTTGTTCCTAACTTTAATGAATAAAATTCTGATTTGGATTTTTGCTTTGACTAAAGAAAAAACAAGCAATAGTTAGTAAGTAAATTTGTATAAATTATATTGATAAATTTTAATTAATCATAATAAAAACTGTTATAATGAGGATTGAAACCGACAGAGAGACGTTGGATTAGAAAGGGAATGGAGCATGTGGGCTTCCTCATGTTCTCTTCTTCTATACTATAAAAGAACCCTCTTTGATTTTCCTTCATTTTTTTGTTGGCTTTTTTTTTCTTATTTATTTACCAATTCAGAGATCAACCCAGATTGCTTTGCTTTTGAAAGAAGTGGTTTTTGGTGTTTCTTGGTATCTTTTGCGTATTTATATATTAATATAAAATATATTTGATTGATTGTTCTCTTTCTTTCAGAAAGGTTTTATTGGCAGGAGGACAATTTTTATCTCTTCAAAGGCTTTTGCTTTTTGTTTTCTTTAGTGAAACTCAATGATTTGAGATTGGAATAAAAACAAAAACTGATATAGATAGAAGAGAGATATTGTGAATGGAAGAAGGGGAAGCCAGAAGCAAGTTCAAAAGGGTGTGTGTTTTCTGTGGAAGCAACTCTGGCCACAGACAAGTCTTCAGCGATGCTGCTCTTGAATTGGGCAATGAACTGGTTTGCGTTTTTTGCTTTAACACTATCTCTATACACATTATTTTGAATAAAGTTTGTGTTATCGGTCTCAAAAGATGAACTTTTTAATGGTTTTAGTACTTATCTTGAGGTGGTGGTAGGTGGGTGTTTGTCTTTTCTTGGAAACTGGGGTGGTTGTTTTAGATTATTGGAGTTCAATGTTTCCAACCATTTATTGGGTTATAGTTTCTGGTGGGAAGGTGAGTTTGCTGATGTTTTTGATTCCATGACGGTGGAGTTGTCATTTGGTGTTTCATGTACTGAATTGGGGTTGCTCTGTTTCGTGTCATGACACTGTTGACCATCAAGGTAGTTTCTGCTGACAGGGTATTGCTCTTTTTGACTTTACGTGAGTAAATATTATGAGTTGAAAAATTAGGTGTTTGATGCAAGCGAGTTATTTGGCAAAATGGATCTTTTCCAGTTTTCTGTAGCTTGACTTCTATGTCTAAATTGTTTTCCTTTTTTAAATAATTTGTGGACTTATGTCTTCCTTATGGTTGATGTCAATTACAATTTACAGGTGGAGAGGAAGATAAACTTGGTGTATGGTGGGGGAAGTGTTGGGTTGATGGGTTTGATATCCCAGACAGTGTATGACGGAGGTTGTCATGTTCTTGGGTAAGTAAAGAACTTCCCTTGCCTTGGAGAGCCTATTTTTAATGCTTTTCTCTGCAGAACCTGTTACAAGTTGCAAGCAGCTTCCTTCTTATTCACATTAGGTGTATTACTAAGAAAAAAATTGTTCTTTATATGCAGGATAATTCCAAAAGCTCTCATGCCTCTTGAGGTATCTGAACTCGTAACCGTTATAACTATTGTTTACCAAATATTGGGTCCAAGTGTCATGTTTAATATGATTTTATTAAGTGTGAGGTTTTCTTTCCTGCATTTATGGTTTTATACAGTTTTATCATTCACATCACCGAATTTGGTACATTAGCAATGGCTGATGTTGCTCAATGGCACAAGGGTCTTTATTATTAGGACAAATATTGGTAAAAGAATTTGCTGGAATATCTTTGATGTCAATTGTTGCTTTGGAATATCTTTGATGTCAATTGTTGCTTTCTTTAACTGTAAGTATTTATGTCTTGGCTGCTGAAGATTTGAGATAGATTAACCATTAGTGCATAATCCTGGAAAATATTGACAGATATCAGGACAAACTGTTGGAGAAGTTAGAACTGTTTCAGACATGCATGAGCGTAAAGCCGCAATGGCCCAAGAAGCTGATGCTTTTATTGCTCTTCCTGGTAATAATACCTTGATCTTTGTCATCAATAGGAAAGAATGAAAAGGAAAATGTTGGTGAGGTCTTGTTTTTTAATAATAGAGCTAGTTCTAACATTAAAATTTATTATTTTAGGAGGATATGGAACAATGGAAGAGTTGCTGGAGATGATAACATGGTCCCAACTTGGAATACATAAGAAAACAGTAAGGCATCATTTTTCAAGCTTGAAGAATTAACATGATCCCAACTTAGAATTAATGGTGCTATGTGCATTACATGTAATGCAGGTTGGTTTGCTAAATGTTGATGGGTACTATAATAATTTACTTGCTTTATTTGACAATGGCGTTGAAGAGGGTTTCATTAAGCCTAGTGCTAGGCATATAGTTGTCTCTGCTCCAACAGCCAAAGAACTTTTGATGAAGATGGAGGTATGAGCCTAACATTTTGTTGTGCCTTGTGATTAATTGGTTGCCCTTATTTTCCCCTTTGTTATTAAAAAATGACTTGAGAAACTCGAGGAGATGAAAGGAACGGCTAACCTGCCAATTAAAGCGATTCAAAACTTTTCAAAAACATATGGTCCAACTTGAATCTGTGAATGATTCCAAGTCTGGCGCGGCAGCCTTCAGTTTGTTGTTAACTGTTATCCTTTCCTTTTTGTGTGTCGGTGTGTGCTTTCTCTGTACAATAACATTAGATGGGAGCTTGCCATGCCATCAGGTTTTCATTAA
The DNA here is from genome assembly GCF_053813885.1 of Theobroma cacao. Lineage (NCBI taxonomy): Eukaryota > Viridiplantae > Streptophyta > Magnoliopsida > Malvales > Malvaceae > Theobroma > Theobroma cacao. Next base: position 2,888,846 of record NC_142647.1, read on the forward strand.
ACTTCTACATGTAGGAGAACATGTGGGAAAAGACTATTACTAATTGTAACAATTAGGCCTCGGATTACAATTATCTAAAACTTTAGTTAATTTTGCAGCAATACACACCTTCCCATGAACATGTGGCTCCTCATGAAAGCTGGCAGATGGAGCAACTTGGTGATTATCCCAAGCACCTAAATGCGCAATGAAGCATTGGTGGTAGGTTTCTCCCTGTTGATTCCTGATGTGATTCATCATCATTGAGTTGTGCACGACAATCTATTTGCATGGGCCACATGTTGGTCGTTTACCATGTACTTTTATCACCATAAAAAGGGGTTTGATCCTATTAAAATCATCTTAGCTGTTTTACAGACATGCACGGATTTATGGCCAACCTAGCTGCTATATATCTTTAGTCATATTAATTTGTTACTACTACATATTCAAGACAAAAATACGTTGCAATGCAAAAGGTTTTATTGCAGAATCTTCTAAGGTGTGGTAAGATGGTCCCACTGTGCGGTGGATTTGGTGGATAAGGTGCATGAGTTGGGGACATCTTATAAATTTAGCAGTGAAGTTATAGAATCCCAAGCAACTAAATCTGGCTTACCTTTAAAAACTGCCAGGGTATCTTGGTGACAGTTGTAGGTCTTTAAAGGCAATCGGCCGGCTTTCTAAGGCTTTTCTTCAAGGAGAGGGAAGCTAAAGTTAAAACCTCTTTACATTTACGGAAGGGAATGGGGCATAGGGTAAAGCTGCTAGTTGACAACTGATTCATACCTCTTAGCAATATTTTGCTGCACGCATGACCAGTGGTCGGTGGACCACAAGGCCTTGGGTCTAAAGAGAGTGATTCCAAGAACCAAGTGCCCGAGTAACCTTGCCTTTTCTGCTTCTACCTTTTATACTGCCACTTCCTATTTTAAGGAGATATTTTGCTAAGGCTCATTCCCTTCCCTCTGTGGGGAAGGCTAAAGTAGGAACATTTGCTGCTGTAAAATTTTTGACAATGATAATTCTATAACTCTTTGAATGATATCCCAATGCGAACAATCCTTAGTTGGCAAGGTCCATCAAACAAATTTCAGTATCCTGTTACTCCAAATTCGTAACAAAACATGTTTTAGGATTTCCGTACCCTTACACCAAGAAGATAACAAAAGTTGGACATTGCAAAAGAAATGAGCAATGACTGAAAGATATTTGGCTATGAAGTCTTGCTCTCCACTGTTCCACAAGCATCTGAACTTGTCTAGGTATGGTATAGCAAGCTAAGGATAATGCTTAAGCGAGCAGAAGAAAACCTTGTCCAAAATGTGAGGAACTATGGCTAATCTGTTACTTTTCAGAAACATTATATGTAGCTATCTTGACAAGCTCGGCCTTACTTAAAGATGCCAACTGCCTCTCACATGGACTTCTCAAGGGATAAGCTACCAAGGGGTCCTAAATGCCTGTGGGCATCTTCTTAATTAATTTGTTCATTGATTTCTGTTAGTAATATACTTTTTTTTTTAATTTAAGAAATTTAGTAATATACTTTTTCGTAGGGGGGGGGGCGGGGGTGGGGGGGGTGGGGTAATAGGTATTGCTGTTATTAATTTCAAAAATAGGGAAAATGAACAGGTCAGCCTATTTACATTGTTAGTCATGCCGGGGCGTGGCCCATGACTGGCTGGTTTGGTTCTCCATATTGGGTTTTGTTTTTCCTCATGGGACATTCACTACACTAGTGGTGGCTCGTGTACAAGTCATGGTGGACCTTGCAAGTCGCGTCGCGTCTCGTGTCATCTCGTCCTCTTATTATGACATGAAAACGAAAGGGGTGAAGGGGGAGGTGGCTGTTGGCTTGCCCTGGGGTCCCTCTAATTCTCTTCTTCCTTGGTCTTAAAATGGATGGCTTCAACAACCCAAAAGCCATCAACTGTTTACCAGACATACCATGAGTGATTGCAGACCGCAGAGGTATCCCACTATTTATGCCATAAGGACTCTGGGGGTCCCCTCCGGCCTCCCCTCCGGCCTCCCCGTCGTCCTCACTGTTCGTTCAGAAAGGACTTTGGGGACCCTCCCCTTTCATTACACCTTTTCCCACTCAGGAATCAGGTTTTGTTTTCCAATTCAGACAGCGTCCTTTTCATTATTGTCCTCTCATTCTGACTTCTGAGATGATTGTTTCATAAATATATTCCATTCTTTAGTGAAAGGAAGAAACAGGTATTTAAAGTTAGGAAAATGATGGTACTTTCACTTCCAAAGCTTCCCTTTCTTCTTATTCTCGCATCCTTATTAGCCAATTAGCAGTATGAACAATGCTCATGTCAGTGCTCTATTAGTTTTAACAAGGTTACATTGACAAGTATTATAGGCTTCCTTTGGGATCATACTTGAAGCATTTATGAAGGGTTTTCGTGGTTTAGAGAGAGATTCAGGGATTCGTGAAGGATTGCCCTTGCCAGTGCCGAGCGAATAGCATAATGAAATGCTTAGAAATACAGCAACAGGGAAAGAAAAATGCTTTCCTTTTCTATCAAACAGAATTTTATTACAGGTCAAAGCACATAGCCACTTGTAACATACTGATTAAGCTAAAGCTTGTACTTGGGTGAGGGAGGAGCCTCAGTTCTCAACGAATGATGATGATGATTAGACTGGTAATCGCTGCCTCCGATTATCACCCAAGTCAACAATACAGGATTTTCACTGTTCTTTCTATAGTGTAATGGTAGGTGAAATACAGAATAATCACCAATTGCCCAAGTGTATATGCTTTGCACACAGTAGGTCTTTACAAGGTTCTTGGCTCTTGCTCTTGTTCCCGCGTGCGCATGTTGGGCGGATGGAGGGGGAATTATTCGATGCTTAACAATTAGCAAACAAGAGAAAATGCCATGATTGCTCAGTGTTTTCCGCTCATCTGATCATAACCGTTCATCAAGTGACACTGAACCCCACAAACGACTGAAGACTACAAATGAGCTAAGGACGTCAACTGACAAGTAAGCATGGACAGACCACTCCTTGAATCCGTTCCTCAAAAAGCCTGAGTTGGGCTACGGTGCAGACCTTTTTGGTCCCTTGGCGATTCTGAGGCTATTTATCCCCAGGTTGCTCATTCAAGGTTTTGCATGAAACAAGGGCAGCAATGGATTTAATTTGCATACTGTATATTAGGGTCATTTTTAAAAAAGTTTTAGTTCACAAATTTCACAATTTGATGTAAAACGCAGCACTGTGAAGGACTGATATTAAAAATTTCAGGCCCTCCAAATAAACCAGTAATCAAATTGAATGTACTGTACATCGCAACCCCTTCCAGACCCAAAATTTGATCAGAGATTGATAGTCACATATGCATGTGCGGTGATCTTTTGTTTTCTTAATTTACGCCTTCTCCTTAGCTGGTGTTGGTATCAGATGATGCAATGTTGCTGCCTGGATAACAGCACTTGGACTTGGATCCTTGACTCGATATGACCCTGACCGCCTAAGATTGAAATTCCTGTCCACTCCACTAGGTATTAAGTTCCGCAATGGCCATGGAAGGTGCCGCATCAGTCTTGTTGAACTTACAAGCAAAATCACACCCATCATGATGAATAACCTGCAACAGGAATATCTCAGGTAAACTGCAATTTCATGGCAAAAATATTTAATTTGAGCTACAAGAATTTGAAATCTTAGCAGATATCCCAAATAATGGCACTTACAAAGAATCGGTACATGACAGTAAATGATCAAATGATTTTGAACTAAGTATCATACACCTATTGATCTAAAACAAAAAGAGTGGCAGTGATCGAACTTTTCTTTTTTATTTTAAAAAGAAAAATGTGGTAGATAGGGTTGTTAAACTGGATCATATCAACCACAGAAGCTTTTCTATGCACACACTCCACTATGACATGCAATAAGTGCCAAACCACAAGGAGAGGATGTTCAGGAGCCACATACTATGAAATTTTGGAATATGGTATTATTTTTGTATAATATGTGTGTAAACATTTGGTTGTCAACTCATATACCATCCAAGCAGAAGTGAAATACGAGCAACTGGTGCTGAAGGCAACCGTTCACCCAATGCAAGCATACCAGCAAGTACACCAGTTACAATTGATGCCACAGCAGCACACGTGGAAATCACAATTGCTCTGCCATGCTTTAGGCCACGAGTCTGCTCAAAAGGCGTAAAAAGATTATGTTATAACTATTCAAGAAGCTCAAGCCTGCAGCAATAGTTGCCACAACTATGCAAACAGAATCACATAAGTGGACCCTGTTAAACATGAATTTCCTGACAATTAACTTTGCTTCCACTAAATCACAACATAAGTGGACCATGTCAGACATGAATCCCCTGAATCAAGCACATGGACATGAACTTGTTATCCAGGACAAATGTTTGGCTTGGCTGAAAAAGGCTAAACTAGCTTTAAAGCAAGGATATGGATATCATCATGCATAGATGTCACCATGAACCACTTAGGCGGCTGAAATACCTGGTAGTAAAATCCAGTACCACTACAACATATGCTGATTGAGACACATAAAGGAATCAACATCCTGGAGAAACCCTGCTCCGCAAAGACAAAACCCATCTTTGATATCACTGATGCCATCCTGCAAACAGATGAAACTCCATTTGAGGTGAACTTCTAGAACTACAATTAACACATCAGTTTTGATGAAGAGAAAAAATAAAACATGAAGAGAAAGAATAAAATCTACAGAAAAAGTGGTTCAGGTGAAAAGAGTACCCAAATAAAATTCCTGATTCTAAGCCATATATAATTTCTTCAACAACTTCATACTCCATCTGCATGAGAAAAATTGTTAAAAAGTGCATAACAGTGAGGGGGAAAAAGAAACAAAATGTTCCATAAGTGAATACCATTAAAGAGTGAAAGGAACATAAATCTTTAAAATTGGAGTGAGAGAGAGAGATTTACCAGTTCTTGTTCTCTCCGTTGCCGCTTGCAGATGCGAAGCCACCCATTTAGGAGTACCTGTATAACCATATATAGAGTATCAAACTATTATCACAGAATGGATTAACCCACAATAATGATCAAGAGGACATGAAATATAACATGAGCATGACTAGGATAATGTTTGGAAAACAGAAGATTATGAATCCGAGACATCAAAAAGTATGGATAGCCCTTTCAAGTTCAATAGCCAACATCAGCAACAGATCTTTAGTTTTTTAAAATAATCCACCTCCACGAAAGTTAAAATTTTTAACATTTTAAATTCAATAGAATCGATCATTCATAAAATATTTCAAGTTTTCTAGGACTTCTATACTGAATTTACAAACAATTCATTCATCAATAATAGCCATCATCACGCCACTCAAATCTTGCACGTTGGAGGAGGTAGGCACTGTCAACAAATTAATCACAATTGGCGTGCTATGTTTAAACTACAAATTCAATTTTGTGACTCTGGTGGCTGAGATTTAGGACTTGGTTTAATTGACTTGTGTTGTTAGATTAACAATGCAGAATTTATTGATTGGTCATGTCCTTCAGATAACTTCTAGAAGTTCCCATGTAAAGTAATACCATTTTTGGAATAATGCATCAAAGCCTTGCATCTTTTAAAGTCATGAAATGCTCCATAGAACTTAGAACTTAGGAATTTATATGTTTCAAGTTTGCAAGACAAGAATTTAATCATGAAATAAACGCTCTCACAGAATCCCACAACATTTTTTTAATAATAAAAACATATAATATTAATATAAAAACAGTACTATTAGATAAGAGTACAGGAAAAAGGTACCTACAAACAAGATCATGACAAGGAATGCCAACCATGGTAACTGTAACATAGATACTGAAGAAGCCTCTTGCTCTTCTCCACCAGCACCAACTCCTGAATGTACCAAAAATAAAAGAAGGCTATTACTTTATATACATCAAAAGTATTCTATTGGGCTATCATATATCTAAACTGGATCGTTCTGCTTATTGCAGAAACTATATGCATAACCATAACGAGAGGTTGCACTTTACGGAATTAAAACCCTTAAATCATTGACAAAAAACAATATGAAGATGCCAATAGAGGAAGGTATTAAATAAGTTACTCTATGCTTTCAATTAAAGTGAGAACTATCATGTCACTTGACTCTCTGTGTAATCATACCTATAGAGTTGATTGTGCGGGGAGCAATTAAATATGAGAACCATGAAAAACTTACATTACCTATGGTGCCAATGCCAGCTAATGTAATTCCCATCCAGTCAATAACATTCATGACTTCCTGTAGATAGAAGTGCGAAAAGATAGAAAGAATGGCAAGCCCACAGCCAGAAACTGGTTGAATGACAGATACCTGAGCAATAATTTTGTCAATACCAAGATAAGCAGCACAAACAATTTACACTATAAATCGTCAGATATAATATTCAATCAATGCACAGCCAAACATTGGCCATCATGTAGATAAAGTAGTAATCTTTATAACAATAAAGTTATAGAGGAATATCAATTTTCGTTTCATGGCAGAAACAAAGAAATCATTAAAATCAACTCACCGGGGCCAGAGATAACGCTCTCAACATCAACAAGGCACCGCAAATATCCATTAGAAATCCTATCACCCATGATTTATTAACAGCATATGCTCTTATCACCTATATAAACACATGCACATTCAGTCAACATTTAGACCAAATCCAATTCTTCTATCTCATAAAAATAACATCTTAGGCAATGTCTATTAACATTAAAAAGGAACTCCATTCAAAACCTGATCTCAAGCTGCAGCAACTGCTAAGACGGAACAACAACCCAAACCCAATACAAAATTATAAACTTTTGATGACTAATATTCCAACAGTTCCACAAACTGAAAAAATTCCAGACCAAAACCCAATCCCGCAGTCGCCTTAAAAGTTTTCGTAACTATCATTCAATAGCATTAAAATGAGAGATACCCAGAAACAGAAAAGAGAAAACCCGCAAAAAAAATGGTGAATAAAAAAGAGAGAATTGCCTTGAGCTTGAAGGACAGAGGAGGGAGAATAACAGTGCCCTTCTTTTGTAGAACTTTGCCTATATTATTACCCGCCGTGGCTGCCAATGTTAAACAGATCGATTCCCACATTTCTTCTTCTTCACTATCTCTCTGAAATCAAACAAACCACCAAAAAAGATCCGTATCTGAAAAATGAAAATCTCCCTTGCAGCGTTTTTTTTTTTTTTTATCTAAAACGGGAATTTACGGGTGGGTACAGGGTTTGTCGCTGCATTACGTTATCCCCTCTTTTAATAATTCGGGGTTGGCAATTGCAACCTGTCATTTGCTGATTGCTTGTTCCTTGACATGTTCCCACGTGCGATTCGGTGGTTGGTTTATTGAGGCTGAGGAGAGATTGGAAGCAGTGAAACGTGTCTGGGAATAACAACTCTCTCTCTCTCTCTCTCTCTCTCTCTCTCTCTCTCGTTTACTTGAATTCTAAAAGATAAAACAAAAGAATGGATTCAAGTCATAAAGTGCTTGTCAATAGGCAATAAAGAGGAAAGGAGATGAGATAGGCTAAAGGGAGGTGTAAGAACAGGACATGACTGTTTCCGTTGATATGAAAGGGGAAGGCACGTTTTTTGTTATCCAGTGAGATCCTGGAATAATTATAAGAATCTTCTCTTTTCGTCTTTGTTCTAAGTAAAAAGTCAACATCAAATTTCAGTTGTACCAAAGTAATATCTATAATAACTTTGAGATTTCTACATTCAGTGGTGAATTACAGCTATGCAGTCTAGCAGCAAACTTTGATTAAGCTAATGTAATATAAAAGGTTTACATGAAGTGATAATTTCTCCACTTATCTGTCAGGATTGATTAAGGCCACAAATTGGCAATGTCTCTATTTATCATCAGCTCAACTCCTTAGTGTTACTATTTGAGAAATGGAAGAAGCATTTGCTGGCCTAACTGCCTAGCAAGAATTGCCAGAATCCCAGCATCAAGGCTAAGAAATGGAACACAAGAATTTGGCACCCAAGACCCGTGAGGAATGGGGGGACAATCACTCTCAAACTGGAAACGGTCCGCCACACCCCCGCCCCGCCCCTGTTTCTGTTACCAATGAAAGAACTTACGTAACCTTGCCATATTGGCTCTTGCCTTTATCTAATTCGGCTGAGCTTCTGTAGATTGAAGACCCTTGTTAGTCGTGATCTTGTGACTCCTGTTCCTGTAAGCTTCCAAGAAAGCAACCTCGGCTGCTTCTTGGGTAAGGTAGACTATGACGGGAAAACGTGCTGAGATACTAGTGAAAGAGTGAAGACTCAAACCTAAGCAAGAGAGAAAAAGACGATTACAAACTGTAAACTACCAGGCCATGTCTATTTGGTCTTTAAAATAGCTGATTGGAATGCGGGCACAGTTTCTGAAGTTGGCAAAGACTATTATACTCCTCATTAACATTCAAACATGGAACAGGTTCTCATGGGAAAACAGATTAGACGTCAAGGCTGAACAGAAATGATTCAAACGCGAGCTCATTCGATAATGCCAATTGCCGATGCTTAATGCACTCTTGGAATCATGTCGTATAATTATCAATCTTGTTCATGATTCACGCTAATGCCTGATATCTACATCGTAAACAAGACTATGAGAGAGAAGAAAAAGGGGGGATCTTGATTGGCTGAAGCGATTATGCTTCACAACTGTGAAAGTTTAACACGGTTGCAAAGAGGAATAGCCCAATAGCTATACAGCACCGACGATTTGGCAGAAGACAAAATGTTCTTTCCATGGAGATAATACTCTTTCTACAGACAGTAATCAATTATCTCTTTTTGAAAAGGAAAAGAACGAAAGTGCCATTCCATGACATGATAATTGGAAACTCAAATTCAAAGACATACCACCAGGATCTATTAAGAAATCCAAACTCAGAGAGGATGCATGCAAAGCATTGCAGAAGAGCAACTTTCGGCAAAGACAGTGAAATCAGTTTCATGATGACTTCAACATAAACGACAGGAAAAAGCTAATGAATGGGCAGGACAGCACAGCATGGTCATTTCTTCCATTGAGGTTTACAACTCAATGGCAGTTCAAACTGCCCTGATTTCCGGTAAGGTAGCTCATATGTAATTTCACCATAATTTGCTGTTAATGGCTTTGGAATGACCAAGTTAAATTGATGTAATACGGCAGATTGCATGGTAAAATAGAGAAAACAGAACAGGAATACAAGTCTAGAAAGCGACATAAGACATCAGAAAACAAGCATCCCCATACATGCCCATCAAGAAAGCCCTCTCCTCTCTTTCTTCATGAAATTATATGCTCATGTTAATTCTGTAAATCGATATGACTAGAAAGCAATTTAAACAAAGACATTTTGGTGAGTTCAAATCAACTACTTATTGGTCTAATAAGGAATGAATCCTGGTTGTGAAGCATCAGCTAGAGATGACCTCAAGTATAGGTCACTGGCAGTCAACTGAAGAATGCTTTAAAACATTGAAGTCCCAGACAAACAAGAATCCCTGATACATGACTGAAATATAATGCAATCTTAAGACTTTCATGCAAGTTGTATCTCAAATCGAGAACCGGAAGAAATAGCATATGTACTACAGGGCTTTCTGAAACAAGACAGCACTAAATGCCCATAATTGTGAAGTTTGAAGTTCCTACGTTGGTCCAAAATCTACAACAAAATATAACTCGAACGCGGTCCCGAATTTATGAAACATTACTGACATGGATGGCTTGTCCCCATGACATACACCACTTAAGCCCCCATGTGGAAGGAATAGTTATTGGTATATTGGAATCTTAGGAGAAGGAAATTTCATGAGAAAACTAGGATATTACAACAAAGACTGACAAACAGGCAAAGACCTCGAGCACCATGCCTTAGGCAATAAGTACCTGAGAAGGTGAATCCCTTTACAGAAAAGAAATCATTAGGAGACAATTAAAGCAAGGCACCTGATCAGCATTTCCTAGTTACGCATCATTTATACCCAAAAAATGGGATTAAAAGTTACAAACGCTGCATAAGCTTTAGAAGATCAATGCTCCTTTATAAGCCTAGTAACAAGGTCTAAAAGTTTATCCATAAAAAGTGAAACAAGAACCACACAGTCCATGCACAGATATGCCATGACTCATCATAGTAATGGAAAACCAACGAGCAGAGCTAACAGCTCAAAATGATCAAATGAGGCTCCAAAGTAGATTTATTCTCTAGAACAATCAGGCATCAAATGCTGACCCTTAAGACAATACAGATGAAGAGAGTTTCTTGAACAAGAGCTGCGGAAGAAGACTACGATCAAAGCTACTCAAAGAAACCTCCCTTCGCCAGTGAATAAAGAGCGAAGATAGTTATTACAGACAATAATTATAACAAAACGAACCCGTTCACTTTTGTTAATAAACTGGTGAAATAATCAACGATTCAATATATAGAATAAGACTATAAAAGAAACCTCCAAACTAGGGGGTCAACGCCTTATGATAATGAGACCACCAAGAATTTTGAAAGGAACCAACATGTAAAATTGTAAATATACACCCAGAAAATTGTTTCCAGGTTATAGCGCAGCAGTAACCAAATTTACAATCAAGCTAGCCCACATGTGGCCAACCACATCAAGAATTTTTAACGAAAATCTTCCTTTTGACACAAGAATTGAAAATTTTTTTCACACATACCTTGGATACAAGCAAGAAAAACATAAAGAGAAGAGCAACAAATAGCAAAAGCCCAACTGCCCAAATCACCACCAGCCATAGACAACTTGTGTGTACTTATCTTTAAGCCACCTAAAGCTCCTCCTCAAGGACCCTTTGACCTTACCTTCCACGCTATACATCTTGTAACTAGCAACCCTTTTCTTCCTCTGGAACTCAGGGTCAGCAAAGCTCCATGACTTTGAAGAAGATGAGCCAGAAGTACTCTTCCCTTTCTTCAACTTGAAGTCCCTGTTGTTGCCTGTGTTATAGTTGTTAGCCATCTGGGACTGTGCATAGGAAGCACTATAGCACCGGAGATCATAAGAAGCTGAAGGCCTAGGTGGTCCATGGTAGGTATCCAGCTGCATCATCCCATTTCCATATGATCTTGATCTGTTGTAATCTTCCATTGAATTTTGGCAGACTCAACAGAGATTCCTAGAGGTGGTGGTGGCCTGGTGGGGGGGTGTTTGTTTTGGTGGTTGAGTTCTTTTGATCTTGACAGATGAGGGAAGAACAAGAATTATAGAACCTGTGGGGTCCTATACGAGTGGAAAAGCTTGGAGGTGATAAAATAAAATAGTTAAACTCTGGATTAATGTAAATTGGTATTCATCTTTTTTTATTATTTCTGCCTTCGCCACTTTTCCATTTCTTTCTCTTGTGACTTACTTTGGGAGGACATGGAATTGATTCTAGATGGCGTGTTTAACGGGGGAATCATGTTGTCCACTGTCTACGGCAATTATTTATGTTCTCCTTGGTACAATACATCTGCATTGACCAGTCATACTTTGAAGCAGAAACTATTCATAAATTAACTTTATGCAAAAAAAAAAATCTAGTAAAAACTCTTTTCATTGTTCAGTGAGCTTAGCCATTGTCTTTTTGTCGATTAAAATACATAAAAAGTTCCTTTGATAATCCTGCCCCGTGGTTAGGGACTCCAGGTTTCCAGTTCTGTTTCAAAAGAGATGGAGAAACAGAATTGACAGTTTTAAGGCTAATATCTTTCTTTCTGCATCTCTTTCACCACTAGTAACAAGCCTGCATGAACATGAGTACAACAGAAGTGAAACAGAAAGTGTTTGTACATTTATTTGCTGCTCTGCATTAAGTTGCTGCTAAACTGTGCCTTTCATTCAACTCTTTTTGCGTTTGTCTGTTCCAATCAGCAACTTAAGATCAACTGATCAAAACCCACAAATAACAGAGGTACTAGTAACTACTAACAACCCCAAAAGGCAACTCGTTTTTATGTCGCTTGGTTCACACACCAAACTACCTCTAGTCAATTACGTTGGCGTTGAAAAGAATTCCCCGCAGCGCATACCCTTTGAAGCGGTCTAAAAACTCAATTAAATACTCCCCATCCCTCATTCTTTTTCTTTTTCACTCGTTGAAAGCTTGACATGACAAGTCTTCGAGTAACTCGTATGCATTTTGGGTCCCCAAATGCTTGCTTAGATCATTTCGTAAATCATATTCTGATACTTAAATGCAAGGTACGCGATGGTTAAGCAAAGGAAAGACTAGAACTGATGTTAAGTCAGCACTTTTTATTTATTTATTTTGGAGGGGCATTGAAGTTAGAGCATCTTTTTCATATGCTCTGACGAAAGTTCTTATCCGCATTTTACCCGACGGGTTGTGGCTTTAATACATTGACAGCGATGAGCAGCATTCCAGGGACCAGGCTTCACAAAAGTTATCAACTTATCATGATTGTAGGGCTAGACGCTTGCTCCTGCGGGTGGAAAGGGGTGGAAGTGGAGAAGCGAAGTGCTCACCACATCATATGGGCGCCAAGCTCAAAAGTCGGTAGGCCATACGGCCCTCGCTCGCTTTTACCGAAAGTTCCGAACGCGTGACCAGGAAATAGTCCAGCCAATATTTTAAGCACTCGTTTCGACTCCTCTGAACTTCCCTATCAAATAGAATCTAGATGCCCACTAATATATAGATAGCATCATCTTCCCTTAGCTGTGAAGCAATTCTGCAAAGAGAATGAGCAGCTGCCACAGAACATGCTAGTATACTAGCATGTTTTACAAAAAATTTTAAACCTACAAATGATTTTGAGACTAGGGGAGCAATTTAGATTTTAGCTCCACCTACATAGATTTAGGCATTAGGTCTTGCAGTCTTGCTGCAACAGAGATATCGTAAAACTAAATATAAGTCAATAAGCTGGAGAAGCAGAATAGAATATCAAGCATCAAACATTGGGAAGACTGTCATCTGCCAACCAATTAGCACAATTTTCCATATCTGAATGAATGCTAAATAACACATGCGCAGCCTAGATGAATACAACCTTCTACAGCTGCTAACAGGTTACATTCAATGACTCCAATCCCTCCTTTCTTGATCGGACTGAAACTCTCAAACAATCATGCCAACTAATTAGCTACGGGGAGGAGACAAGAATAACTACCAAAATGTCAACAAAAGGCAAGTCCAATAATCTAAAATAATCAAGTTACCACTCTACATAATATCCTCTCAAATAGAGAAACTAGAGGAGAAAAAATAACATAAAACAACATAATTTAACATAAAACTAGAACAATACTACATTTTTTTCTTACTTGGACACACACCAAATCAAAATTTGAACATCAGATTTCTAAATGGTAATGGGAACCCATCTAAATGTGCAGGAACAAAAACCCCTTCCAACTGTAAGGGCACCAGACCTTAAAACTTTGTCACCTCCAAGTAGCCATTTATCTAGCCAACCCAAAACAGCATCAAATAAGATCAGCAACATTTGACGGCAGCTCCTCAACCACAACATTATAGAACTTCTGGATGTCAAATAGCATCCTCTCATCATCCCTGGTCACAAAGTTGATGGCAACACCTTTTCTCCCAAATCTTCCACTTCGACCAATTCTATGAAGGTAGTTCTCTGGTTGTGTTGGGAGATCATAATTGATCACAAGAGAGACTTGCTGAACATCAATACCTCGAGCCAAGAGATCTGTAGTGATAAGCACACGAGAGGATCCAGATCGGAATTCCCGCATGATGATGTCTCTTGTATTTTGGTCCATATCTCCATGGGTGGCAGAGACTGTATGATCACGACTCCGCATCTTGTCTGTAAGCCAATCTACCTTACGCCTAGTGTTCACAAAAATTACGCTTTGGGTGATTGCCAAAGTCTCATAGAGATCACAAAGTGTCTCAAGCTTCCATTCCTCCTTCTCAACATTGACATAAAACTGCTTGATACCCTCAAGGGTAAGCTCATCACGCTTCACCAGAATCCTTACAGGTTTGTTCATGAACTTCCTTGTGATCTCAAGGGCTTCAGGAGGCATTGTAGCAGAGAAAACTCCTACTTGAATTTTGGGTGGCAGTAACTGGAAAATGTCATAGATCTGGAACATAACAACAGAGTCAACAAAACAACAAACCAAAAAACAGAAAATCACAGCAAAAGGAAGAGCTAGCTTAAAAACTACCAATCCAGAAATTGTCACAATTCCAAAATATACATTTTGTCAACTACTAGAATGCTAATAGGTAAAATATTTTCTCTTAAGCATTAACATGTAAGAACCTAATTAAATTCTCATTATATCCCAATAATTAGCTTTACAACTAAAGCTATCATCTTCTAGGAAAAGCACAAGAAATATTACATACAGCTTATAAGTTAAAAAAGGACCTGATCCTTAAAACCTCGTGAGAGCATTTCATCTGCTTCATCCAACACAAACATCTTTATGTGATCAGGGCGGAGAGATTGTCTCCTCAACATGTCAAACACACGGCCAGGTGTACCAACAACCACATGAACTCCAGTGGAGAGAATCCGTTGATCTTCACGGACACTGGTCCCACCTACACAAGCATGAACCTTAACACCAAGGTAATCACCTAATGCCCGCATGACCTTCTCAATTTGTTGTGCTAATTCTCGAGTTGGTGCAAGGACCAATGCTTGGCACTGAACTAAGCTGTAGTCAAGCTGCTGTAAAATTCCAGAGCAAAAAGTTGCTGTTTTTCCTGTTCCGGACTGTGCTTGTTGAATAACATCAAGTCCCTTGCAGAATGGTACAATCCCCCTTTGCTGAATTGCAGATGGCTTCTCAAAACCTTCAAAGAAAATTTTGATCGATGTAAGGGACTAAAGTCTTGAAAAATAAAAAGAAATGAAGCTGTTGCTAGAACTTCACAGTCCACATTTTTACCATAGCAAATTACAGGTTGTTAATTGAACATACATATAAGATAAAACCTAAATTAGTAAACAAATTAATCAAATTTGAATCACCTATAAAGTCCAATAAGTTTTAATAGTGCTACTGCATACAGCAAAACATCAGAGTATTACACTATGACCCCTTTGAAGTTGTCAACTAACAAAGTAGTAGCAATTGATCCAACTTACCATAAGCATAAATGCCCCTAAGAAGATTCTCTTGCAATCCCATAGAATCAAAAGTGTCATAAACTTCATCATATGTTGTAAAGAATTCTTGCCCATCAGCCTCAAGTCTGCTCATATTAATTTACCATCTCAAGCATTAGATATCTTTCTTTAAAATCTGAAGCTTAGCAAACTATAAACACACCAGCTAACAAGTCATAAAGACCATGAAGAAGCAAAACAAACTTATATTTCAAACAATAAATCTAACTCTGAAAGCTTAAATACCTTGAAACAATACAAGGAAATTATAAAAAAAAAAAAAAAAAAAAACCTTACTCATTCATTTTAGCATCATACTGGCGAGCATCAAATTGAGATCCCTCTGGTGCTGCAGCAGCCATGACTGCAAAGAGCAACCCATACTTAAATAAATTATAAAAATTACACATTCCATGTCTAATTTCATGTGGCAATCTTGCCAGCAGGATCCAATCATCAGGCCAAAGACAATTGATTTAGTCTTAATCAGAAAAATTCCCAAAGACAACCCATGAAGTTCACCTACTTCTATTTGTTCATGGTGCTGAATGCCAACAAGGTCTAGAATTACCTTTATACATTAACCTATATAATATTTGAAAGAAACAAAGGTAGAAAATCACAACTACACGAGTATCACAACCAAATTAAACGTTTGAAGTATATTTTGATAAGTAAGCTGCAATAATTTAGCCAAAAAAGAACAACCTAAGTCCCAAACTAAGATCTGCCGGATGAAAGTGAAACCCATGTCCAAAACAACAAAAACAAGCTGGGTTCCATTCTCACATGTTAATTCTTCAAGCAAAAACGATATCAAAACAAAGAGCAAAAATTTATAAAGCTAAGCAAATACTGTAAAGAAGCTAAACAACATAAAGGGCGATAAAGAAAAGAAAATACTACCTGGTAGTGAAGATGATTGAGAGAAATTTGTGAGCCGGGGGGTGATTTTTTAAGGCTAGGGTTTTGGCCCAAACACCTCGGATCTCTCTGTCTCTTGGAGTAAGTAAAGGGCGAGAGAGGGTCGATGGATAGAGACTAGAGAGACTGAGAGGAAAAAGAGAGACCCACAACCGGCGAAGCTCCGGACTTTATGCATCCTCCTTCCTTTCCTTTTATGTTTTCACGATTTTACCCCTTTGTTCCCATTCTGCGGCGTCGTTTTGAACTACCAGAAAGAATACCAATAGTTGGGTGGCATGAGATTTTATTTATTTTTTTGGTATAAAAGTTATTAAATTCTTAATTAAATAATTACGTGACATTAATTGGCAATTGAGTAAAAGTAAGAATAATTAGAGAGAGTCTTTGATAATACGTAACAAATAATAATAGAAGAGGACACTTGCGTCTTGAGGAAGAGGTAGACGACATAGGATTATTCGACGCAGGCGATGTACTAGGTTTCTGGCAAAAGTTTAAGATAGATAGAACCATGTAATTTTCTTACAAAAACAAAGGAGTTGTTGTCGCTTCATCTTGGATACATAGATCTAATGTTAAGAAACTTAACATTGAGAGTATGACACGTTTCCTTCTCTGTCATAATTTGCACTCAAATGAAAACTTTTGAAAACATTTCATTCTAAATTGAACAAAATCAAAAGTTTGATCCTCATATGAAACATTTAGTAAAACTTTTATGCTGATTTGAGCAATTAACTTTTTTTATGTGTAATAAAGATGATAGGTCATTTTTTTATGTGGAAGTAATTATCTTTTATTTACCCTTGCTAGTTTGAAAAATATCCTCTTACTCCTATGAAGTTTGGTAGAAAATACACTTATTTTCAGAAAAAGAAATATTTTTAATTAATAAAATAATTTTAAATGAAAAGGCAAGCATATCGTCCATTTATTATTTGTTTCGTTATTTTTGTTGTTTCTCTTTTCCTTTTTTCTATTATAGAAAATTTATTTTAACAACTAAATTATGAAATTTAAATAATTTTAAAATTATCTTTAATTACTAAAAAATAAAATTTTAATTATTTGTATTCTAACAATTACATATTAATTTTATTAAACTTAGCTTTAACTTAATTATTTATTAACTTTGAAATTAATATATTAAATTATTTTAAGTTAAGAAATTAATTACCATTAATTTTTAAAAAAATTACTGATAAAGAAGCCGTCTAACAAGACAAATGAAAACAAAAGAGAAAGAAAAGAAAAACAAACAAAATAGAATATTTTTATTATCTAAAATAAACTTTGAAAAATATTAGTTTGATTAATAGTATCTTAATATCACTTACTTTTCAAAAAGAGATAAATGGAGAAATTGTTTTTCAAGCTCTTAGAGGAATGTTTTATTTTCAATAAAACCTCGTAAACGATAATTATTTTTTAATTGAATTATATAATTTAATACATTTGATATATAATTGAAACATAATTTAATTTAATTTAATTTAAAAATAATTTTTAAAATAAATAAATCTTTTAATGATGATTATATCTGTTGGTGTCAATGGGATTTAAATGGATTTTAAAGAACTGACAAAATTGACTTCAATGCGAGTTTTTCAATAGACGTTATCTTTAAAACTTATTTCGCGTTTAACTTTGTATTGTACTTTACGAGAGTAGATTGTTAGATACACCTAAAGGTTTGTAAAGTTGTTTGACCTTAGAACTTACTTTCTGCAGTAAGTAGATTATAAAAAATTTGAAAGTTTTTGTAGTTGATGGGAACTTAAGTGTTTATGTTAATAGAACACAACACTTTTCTTATCCTTGATATTTCTGCACTTATTTTGTTGTTTATTTAATGTCTCAAAATAGTTAGTTACAAGCCTTTTATATAAGGTTGTAAGTGTCTCTTCTTAAATGATACAACCCTTTCATTAAGGTACTATTTTGTCTATAAGGTATTTTGACATTTTGTCAGACACAATTTTTGGATAAAAGTATTATTTCAATAATCATGTTATGAAAAAATAACTATTCATTTAATAAGATATAATATTTAAATTATAATTTAAAATAATAACTTTTTATATTTAACATTTGAGCTTTGGTGTCTTTTCAATTTATCTTATAACATTTCATTTTTTTAAGAGACGTAACTATTTACATAAAAACCTACTTGTAAATCAATACACACATTATGTCACTTTATGTGACATAACCTTTGAGTTAAGATAGTTTTTCATCATATGATATAACCTTTTGATTTTGAAAATACACAAACAATATCTAATGAAATCTCATAATTTTATAATTAAAGTAAAAAAAAGTGAAATAGAGAAAGAAATGACAAAGAGATATATTTATCTTTTATTTAAAAAATGAAATAGAGAATTTCCTGTGGGTTGGTTCAGAAGATAGTTCCCATAATCACTTGGTTAAATGGGACAAAATGTGCTTGCCTAGAGAATTTCTTGATGAATGTGTATGGAGTTCCCAATTTGTGGTGACATTGTAGGAAATTTAGAAAAGTCATAATAGGTGGGTTTTGACGGTTTTACGAAATACCCCAAAAGTTGTTTGGAGAAAGGCTCGAATTGCATCTAAAGAAATTATGAACAGTTTGGATTCTAAGCAAGCACAACACAAGACACCAAAGTGGCTACCACCTGCTTTGGGTAGCTTTTTACTGAATATAGAGGAGTTTATAAAGCTGGCTTAACATGTGCTTCTACAAAGGGTTGATTCGTAACTCCAATGGTGAATGAATTGAGAGGCTTTGTTCTCAACATTAGAAGTACTGATAGCTTGATAGTCAAATTATAGGGAGCGTCTACTGTTAGCAAGAAAGCTTACAAATTAGTTCATTGGTCTTGGAAGTTGATGCGTTAGTTGTTGTTTAGTTTCTCATTGCCTGGGTTGGATCTTCTCATCCTTATGATCCATTAATTTAAGATTGAATTTTGCTCATTCAAGAGGGATGGGTTACAGAGATTAGACATATTTATCACTAGGGGAATTAATGTCCAGATTTTCGAGCAAATTTGATCCAAAGTTGTCCTCTGGGCGTAACAAGATTGATAAATACTCATGAAGAATTGTGTTTCTTATTTAGGAATAATATATATGGTCCTCCTACTTTGAGACATTAATCGAGGTATCCGACGATTATATATAAAAAAATTAATATGATAATTAAATTATTATAATTTTTAAATAACAAATTAATTTTTAATCAAATTAAGAAAAATTAAAATTTTAAACAAAGAGTAATTTTATTTTAACTAAACCTCGAGAAATTGTTCGTCTCCTGCTAAAAAGAACATAAAGAATTACTAGTCTCCAACCCAAACACGCGGCCAAACAGCCAGTCGCTTTACGGGAATTGGCAAAAATAAAGAAGGGGCAATTTCGTCACCAAGCAATCCACGTGGCGAGACGTTGCCAATCCAACAACCAATCGCCAATCGTGCAACGCAACTCATCTTTTGCTGTCAATACGCAAGGGTAGGTTCGTCCACACATAATTACGTGGCGTAATCTCAACGGTCATTACAACTCACCAATGTAAGTTTCGTTTTTCGAATTTATGTCCAAAATTAATGTCCCAAACGAAAACACAACTAGGATTACAATTTCTCGTATATAAACACGTGTGCTTCACCGATTCTTCATTAGCTCCTTGCTCCAAAACCTTTAAACTGCTGTTCCTGTCCAAAAAGAACTGTTCTTCAGATCCGGTTAGAGTTTTCTCCAAACCTCTAACCTTAAATTCATTACTTTCTTGTTTCAATTCAATCTCGAAAACAACGACAATCAAACCAAACAGGTGATCTTCGATTCTCGGATTCTGTTTTTTGCTCTATTGCTTTGTTTTCTGCTCGAGGCTTTTTTTTTTTTTTAAATTAATCAGTCCGATTACTGTGTTTTATTTATCGTATTAATCTGTCTTTTGATGTTTGTTTAGATTTGTTTTTGTATTTTGATACTGTGTCGTTTGATCACCAATATGAATAACATAAGGCGCTCTCTGGTTTCTTTGATCATGGTTTGGCGAGCTATGCGATCAGTCTCTTTAAGCTCTGTTTCTTTTGAGTAACATAATTTTTGTTGATTATGTTTGTTAACCAGTGATGGCCGAGATTCATCAGGATAAATTTGCGTGATCTTCTTTCTGTTGTATTATGCTGTAGTATGATAACCGTTTCATCGTCAATTGTATTAGTTATCAAGCCTTTAAGATTGTCTATTTTTAATTTGAATTTGATGGCTTAAATATTTTACATTAGTTTACTTGGAGGTTTTAGGTAGCTAAATATGGAACTCTATGTTCTAGCTGTTAGATTGACTCTGGATTAACTGCTTCATGCGTTAAGATTTCAAGGCTTAATTGTTTGATGTTCTATTGTCTGTTAAATGCTTTACTTGTTATGTTCTTATGTTTCCATTTATTGAAACACTTGTCTACGAGCATTTTATAAGCACCAAAAAAACATTGTCATTGTAAATGGGCCATTCTGGTTTATAAAGAAACGGCCTGTACATGTTGACATAAGATTTTAGTCCTAAATTAAGTTGGTATGCTTGCACTCAAACATTTATATCAGATGGAGATTACTATTTGTTTTTAAAAATGCTGTTTTAGTTTGGGGTAGTTATTTATATGTTGCTCTTTTAGGCATTGTGGTGGTGCACTGACAGTGTTGGGAGATGTGAAATCTAATATTAGTTGTATGGTTCTGTTATAGATGTCTTACCATGTCTTATGTGATGCTTTTTTTGTTGCTGGTTACAGTCATGGCTGGACTTGCAACTGACGGATCACAGTATGATGCTCATCAATATGACAGCAAAATGAATGAATTGTAAGTTTTACATTCACCTCAATTTTCTTTGATTAATTCTTAGTCAGGTATACTTATATAGTGTCAGATTTCTGATTTTTATTGGCTCGTGATTATAGGCTTTCTGATGAAGGAAAAGAGTTCTTTACTACTTATGATGAGGTCTGTGAGAGCTTTGATAAAATGGGTTTGAAAGAAAACCTCCTAAGAGGCATCTATGCTTATGGTAATCTTAATTTTTTTCTAATAATTTGGCCTTTCTATCGTTGAACAAGAAAAATAAAAACGCATATGTTGAGGACCAAAATTTATGACACAATTCTTCTGTACAGGATTTGAGAAGCCTTCAGCAATTCAGCAAAGGGGAATTGTTCCCTTCTGCAAAGGTCTAGATGTAATTCAGCAAGCACAGTCTGGTACTGGTAAAACAGCAACGTTCTGTTCTGGGATCTTGCAGCAGCTGGATTATGATTTAGTACAATGTCAAGCTTTGGTTCTTGCTCCCACTAGAGAGCTTGCACAACAGATTGAGAAAGTCATGCGTGCCCTTGGTGATTATTTGGGAGTAAAAGTTCATGCATGTGTTGGTGGAACCAGTGTCCGGGAGGATCAACGGATCCTTGCTGCTGGTGTCCATGTTGTTGTTGGTACTCCTGGTCGTGTTTTTGACATGCTTCGTAGGCAGTCCCTTCGTGCAGATGCCATTAGGATGTTTGTCCTGGATGAAGCTGATGAAATGCTTTCCCGGGGTTTTAAAGATCAGGTCTATATCTTGCCTTAACTAGTATGAATAGTTGTGCATAATGTTTAGTGCCACATTCATTCACAGGAGTTTCTTGATTGATGATGATCATGATAATGATAACACTTTACGAATTAACTACTGCTGTAAGTACCTAAGCGCTTGGTGGCCAATTCAGCTAGAAAAATAAAGGACAGTAACTGTCTAGCTTAAATGAAGAAAAGGATGAAAGGAGTTTCTTCATCGTAGATCACTTTACCAATAAACTACTTTCGTAAGTACCTAAGTCTTAGTTGCCAATAAGTGCCTAGCTTAAAATGAATTAGCAGATGAAATCTAAGAGATGATGACCTTTTGTATTAGAAGACCTTGTCAGTCATGGTGGTGATGGTAGTAGTAAATATATTGTTGACAATGATTATTTAATATTTGATGATCATGAATCTATAACAGTACATTTCTGCAAGTAAGTACCTAGGTATTTGGTAACTGCTTTGGTGAGTGAAATCAAAGGAAATGTGTGTCCTGCTTATATTGAGAAAAGAATACTAAATCAATGGAACTACTTTATAGGAGGATGTTGAGTCACTGCTGGTGATCTTTACTAAGTTGCATATGTTGGAGAGGATATGTTTAGGACATTTCAAAAGCTTGTCTCTTTTCTATATGATGATGAAGATGTAGTATAATGTGTGATTATGGTGCATATGTGGTAGTTTGTATGCCTTGTGGGGATTCAGTTTCGCATATGCCTGACAATTATTTGTTATTGTCTTATGCTTTGTTCCGAAAACTATTACTTAATTTTTAACCCTTCTAATCTTCAAAAAAAAAAAAAAATATAACCCCTATCACCATGATCTCGTAATTACTTTTGCATTAGGATTATCAAACAATGTCCATTCCGTTATTAATTTTCTTCTACTTGGCAGTGTCATTAACTATGTATAAGCTGTCTGCCTGTTTGCTTCTTAACGGGCTTTACTTCTCTTCTGATGTGCTAAATTATGTATTAATATAGCTTTTAATGTTTGTGATTGATTGAGCCTAACGTCTTCTTTTTCAGATCTATGATATCTTCCAGCAACTCCCTGCGAAAATCCAGGTTGGTGTATTTTCTGCAACAATGCCACCTGAGGCTCTTGAGATTACGCGGAAATTCATGAACAAACCAGTCAGAATTCTTGTAAAGCGTGATGAGCTTACCCTTGAAGGTATTAAGCAGTTTTACGTCAATGTTGACAAGGAGGAGTGGAAGCTTGACACACTTTGTGATCTCTATGAAACTCTGGCCATCACTCAGAGTGTCATCTTTGTTAACACCAGACGCAAAGTCGATTGGCTTACCGATCAATTGCGGAGCCGTGATCACACGGTGTCTGCCACCCATGGAGACATGGACCAGAACACAAGGGATATTATCATGCGTGAGTTCCGTTCAGGATCTTCACGTGTGCTGATCACCACCGATCTCTTGGCTCGAGGGATTGATGTCCAGCAGGTCTCCTTGGTTATTAACTATGATTTGCCGACTCAACCTGAGAACTATCTTCACCGCATTGGTCGAAGTGGAAGGTTTGGGAGGAAAGGTGTTGCAATCAACTTTGTGACGAGAGATGATGACAGGATGCTGACTGACATCCAGAGGTTCTACAATGTGGTGATTGAGGAGCTGCCTGCCAATGTTGCGGATTTGATCTGATTGGTTCATTCTCATACACAAGAGCATACATGTCTGTTTGTTTTAGTTAGGGAAAGGTTAAACCGGATTTGGTTTGTTGGACTTCATTATAATTATTGTCTTTTTTTTTTTTTTGGTTCTGGTCTCCTGGGTTTTTGTGAAATCTTGTTTGTTGCGATGTTCCAAGGCTCAAATTTTGATTAAAAACAGAGATAAATGAATTTTCTTGCCCAACTTCTTTCTCTCATTTCATATTTTCCTTTCATTGTTTCTCCCTATCTGAACATATGGACAAAAGAAGATATCATCAAGAACACTATTTGTTGGTTCATTCATTCTCTTTGCATTATTCGTTAAATGGAATAAAATATCGATTGTGGCATTTAATTTCATGGGAGAATCGAATGATATATATATTCTGGAATATATCTTAGGAGAATGTATTAAACAGTAATGAAAAGGGAATATCTTATTTAGTTTGATTCAAAACATAACCGATACAGATTATTTTTATATTTTTTATATGTAAGATGTGCATAAATGAAAAGTTTGATGTCTCTTTATGTGCACATGCACGGTGATAGTTTTTTATAATACAAATTAACTTTATTAATTCGATACTTATACCTTTCAAAAATAAAAATATATCACTGTTATTAGTTTCCACCTAGTATTGAAGAGTTGGATTAGATGTCTCCTGTCTACGTAAGAAAAGTAATGAATCCAGAGAGACTGATTTGATTAATTTGTTTTTACCAAGTAATTTAAGCACATATGTCCTTTATTATATTTATATACATACATCGTTTAATAATGAAACCACCGGGCTTTTGAAATATTAAAAGTAACCTGGTATCCCTCCCGGAGACCAAAAGCAAAAGAAAAATGGAGGATCACAATAATTCACAATTCATATGTCCATAATTTTTCTTTATTTTTTGAGTGAAAATGTTAAACAAATTGAAAAGAGTTGGGCTCATGCATGGGAATTAGGTGTTGTTCGTGCCTCCCCCCTTAGCCAATAGCACCCATTCATGTTAGCAAAGTTAGAGAAGCATGTGGTGAAAGCACATGCACCTGATCCACCCTGAAATCATCACATGCTTAGCATTGAGCTGTCGACCCGCAAACCGGCTCATTCCCCTCTGTTCTCATGTCATGGGAATTTCATGCTCCTCCATACTCCATCCCTTTTAGTACGTGTCATTTCCTTTT
This sequence comes from Theobroma cacao, assembly GCF_053813885.1. Lineage (NCBI taxonomy): Eukaryota > Viridiplantae > Streptophyta > Magnoliopsida > Malvales > Malvaceae > Theobroma > Theobroma cacao. The sequence continues at coordinate 2,913,374 of NC_142647.1, forward strand.
CCAAATGATACACTTTTTCAGCTGAGGGGATACATATGTTTTTTTTGGGGAAGAAACTTGATTGTCTCCATATCCTTCCATAAATAATAATGGCTAGATTTCCTAGTATCTGTCCTTTGGACTAGTCTTGTAGTGAGTCAGGTCAGGGTAGTCGAGCATTGAGATGATATTTAGATGCTTAATTCTCCAATATTTTATATGGGGTATATATATGATCAATGGGATATTCATACATTCTAAGTAGTATTTTACTGATTTGGTGTTGACAGACATTAACATTACTAAAATGTTTTACAAATTCTGATTAAATGAATAAAGATCTTTTTGTTCCAAATCATATCAATCAAGATTATCATCTTGTTACGTAGGCATCCTTTGGTGGGAATTAAATTCTCATGTAGATTGAGTGAGATATGTAGGTATTTGTTACATGTGGAAGATTATGGAATATGTTTGAAGCTCTCTGTCTAACTCCTAGAGAGACATGTGACCAAGAAACTCCAAAAAAGAAAAAGAAAGGGAATTATCCCAAATAGATAATATTATTAGGTGATTCCTGATTGGACACCATTTAATAAGCAAAAAAACACAAAGATTTCACATTCCTGATTGCAATCAATTCTCTTTTCGCTTGGACTTCCATGGAAATACATGATGGAATCATTTCGGATGGGGAATAGATTGTGCTAGGAGTTGCAAAGGCAAAACAACAAACTCGTGGCTGGGTCTCAAGCCAGCAGGGTCGAACTTCCCCTATGTTGCCACTTGTAACCCACACGCATAAACCAAATCTCTAGTTGCCGAAAGTGGCACAAGATAGGATCCTAACGTGCTCTTTTACCTGCCGTTAGGGTTAGCATGGAAGAAAAAAAACACACAAAAGGCCCTTCCCCTCATAACTTAAGAAGATGCTTTGTTGAAGCAAGTTGTGGGCTGTGGGAGAGGGAGGGTGCCCTCTTTTCAACAGATGGTTTTTCTATTAAAGCTGCTGGGAAATGGGAATCCACATGTATGGCAGCCGCCTCCCTCATCTTCCACTCTTGAAAGGGAAAGTTTAGACCACAAACAAGAAATACCCCACTTCCATAATGGGAAAATTTTATAATTCTTTGCTTGTACCCACCATATGCCATCATTCTAAGTACAAATAAAGTAAGGAAATTAGGGTTATTCTCCATTACGAGACATTCTTATATGTTAATTGAGAAGTGGGCATACTCTTTTATTTTTTATCTAATATTTGTTAAAATTATAAACAGTTATGTCTTCAAAAAATTTAATTACTTAAAGTGGAGTTACTCGTGATAAACTAGATTAGGTGATTGGATCAACGCGGTTTACATCATTACATTAAATGGGAAGCATGCAAGAGTTGGGAAGAAAAGACATGTACCCCCCCAAGTAATTAATTAAGCGAAGGGTTAGAGGTAGGGGGTACTTTACGCAAGTATCAAATCTAATGGCGATTATACTACTGAATACGGAATGTAGGAAAGGAATGACGTCCCCGCGAACCACGCATTTGGAGTGATTGGTCGGAACATTGTCAATGATTCTTTACATCATTATTTTGTTTAATTAATATAAAGCATATATACTTTGAACTGCTTTAGCGCCGCATTGGATCTTTGCGTGGTCATGCGTTCATGACGTTGTGGTGAGCTCTCATTGGCTGATCCTATCAGAAACCCAATTGTTTCTTTGCTTTTCTTTTCTTCTTCTTCATCTTTCTTTTCTCTCTTTCTCTTTTCCCAAAGGCAATGGGAAGGGACCAGCAGTTTTTTGGGTCCCAACCTCACTGCATATGCCTTGTGGTATGCAAACGAGAAGGGTAAAATGATAGAGTAATAACCTCGAAGACAGATGGTGTATGAGTTTAACTTCTGTTTCTCATGACAATTCAAGTCATGAAGCTATTTCTTTGAACGCTCTCCTACATCAACCACTGTAGAAAATGTTAGTAATGGTTTCTGTGATCTCATAAGCAATGGCAATATAATCATGTCAGGGGCAATATATATAATTGAGAAATGTAAGGAAATGTTGTTGCTTTACTAAGCCAAAAGCTCGAATTAATGTCTACTACACATATCTAAAGGATTTGGATGAAAGTAACAGAAAAATGGAATGGAATAGGTAAGATTCATGGATCTTTGATAGTACCGTTTCCTACATTTTATGTGCTAATGTGGGAGAACATATAGAAGTAAGAACTAGAATACATGGGTAACAAACATGTATGGCAAATGGAGGTATGTATTCAACTGCTTAAGAGAATAAAAAAACCGTTGCAACAATCGAATGAGTAGTCATCTGTTGTGGGGGCTGCCCTGCTGGTCCATTCTTGAGTGTTCCTTTTTTCCTTGTTCTTCGTACCTGTTTGTTGGCACTAGGCACCTAAGAGGGTTTTTTAATGCGGCTGCTGCTGTGGTTCTGCTTTCTTTTTGGGGTGTAGACGCGTGATCTCCTTTGTTTTTGTTATATGGTTTGCTGCTCTTTTGCCGTAGCAGCCCTCATCTCCATTCATCTGTATCTCCAAAGAGGAAGAAAAAATCAACTGATGAGAACATCGAAGAAGATTTTGGATTTTTGCATTTGTTTGAGTAGATATCACGTACGAGATATATCCAAATGTGTAGAGTAGTTCTAGTTATTATAATTCTATTAACTTAAAACTAAATGAACTCTCTCTTTCAAAAGCAAGGCAAATAGTTCCAAAAGTCTTCTTCATGAAGCCACTTTTAATGTGGAAGAGAGCAGATTCATTCATGAGGCCCAGTTGAAAAGAGATAGGATTGAGTACTGATTGAGAGTTGAACACGATAAAAGAGAAAACTTGAGGATTGGAGGGTTAAGATATTTAGAATTACTAGATGCATTGGTAAGAGTAATTGAATAAATGAGTCTGGTTAGATTTGTATGGGCCTCTGGGGTGATAAAAAAGATAATGACTTACTTTCTTCTTCTTTTTTTCAATCGATCTCTGCACAATGGTAATAAAATAATTGGGAGTGACCAATAACAGATAAACCCACATTTATTCCAAACGTGATGCAACCACTCTCTTTTCCATTCTATATAAAGCCCTATGCTCCTTCAATGCTTCCCACACCAAAGCAAAGCCAAGCAAAGCAGAAACAAAGAGAGATGTTTCAGTAGTCTAATGGAACATTTCTGGGGTATATAGGGATGCATACCTAAAGGGCTGGGGGGGGGGGGGGGGGGGGGGGGGGGGGTGTCTTTTGGTTTCAGCTTCAGCATGCTTGGTAGGAAGCCTATGATCTAATCTCTCTGCTAAAAAGGGTTTTAGGGTAAGGGAGGTGACAGAAGAGAGTGAGCACACAGGGTGCTTTCTTGCATGCTTGGCTTTCATGCTTGAAGCTCTGCGTGCTCACTCTCTATCTGTCATCCACCTCTCTCTCTCTCTCTCTCTCTCTCTCTCTCTCTCTCTTTGTTCGTTCCTTGTGTGTGCATGAGCCTGTTTTAGACCAGCTAGGGATTTCTGTTTATTTTGCATGAATTTACTGTGAACACGCCAAACTTGGACATGTAGTTTGTACTGACTCTTCATTAACTTGCGTACTCGTGGCAAAGGAAAGAAGTCATAACAGTGCTCGTCCTTGCATTTGGCAAGTCACTGTAATGGGCTACAAGGTTCTTGTACTTGGCTTGTACTTTTACAGTATCAAAGCTGAACCATAAGCTCCATCGAAAGACCAAAGCCTAAAAAAGGTCACTGTTTTTGTTCTCATCATTCATCAGTGTACAAGGACAAGACCAGTTAAAGGAATGGTACTTGCACTCCAATTTCTCTTTTCCCATCGTCAGTTTAGGTTTCAGTCTCATAACCCTATATATATAGCTTATAGGGTCCATTTGTGCGTATGAAGTGTAACTAGCTAGATCTAAGCTGGGTTTTTAGCTAGTGAACTAAAGGGGGTATGAAGTATGAAGCTACATCCATAACTTTTTTTTTTTTGAAGATTAAAGAGGATCATTTCATTATATAGAACTATTACTTACAAAAACAGACAATTATCAACTGGTGTTCCTCCAATTAATACTGTCCTAGGATGGCTTACAAAAGAAAAAAAAAAACAGCGGTGACAGCAACCTGTTAAACTATACAGATGTGCATTTTGCTTCTTAATCTATTTTTTCGTTGAATTGAAACAGGTATACATCTCTCAGCTTCATTACCTAGCTATGGATGTAGCACATAATCTTCACATAAATGTTGCAGCCTATATATAAAAATTAACTTGTTTATGTGAAGATGCAGTTGCACTGTGGTCGGGTTTCCTCAGTTCTGTCAAGTTTTTATTTGCATCACACGATGTTTCATCTGATGAATTGAAGAATAGGGTAGCTCGAGTGAATTTCGTATGTCTTCCTCCTCTATTCCTCTTTACTTACTGCGATATATGATATGCGGATAAATGTCTCCTCTCCTTGCTTTGGAACCTGTTCTTCTGTTCATCAGATCTGTAGAGATACGTGCTCAAAGCAGACATGGAGGTCTTAACAGCACAACCAGAATCTACAAGCTAATGATCCATGAACATATGAGCTCGGTGTTTCAAAGATGACACAGCCATGGTTCTTAATTTGTTAACTCTTATCTGAAAAACCAACTGGTTCTTGGCTGGTAATAACAGTAAGAAGGCAACGATGGTGTCAGTTCATGAAGCAAAAAGACCTTGAAATCTACCAAAATTAACCAGGGAACTCGACATGTCCAACTTCAGCATAGAGTACATGGAAGTTTGAAGAATTTTTCTCAAACTTCGTTCTCTCAAGTACTAAGACCAAGGAGAAAGAAGGGTTTCCATTTCTTCCTTCCTTTCTTTTTCCCTTTAATAATGTATCCTTCCTGCTGGACGGACGCTTGAAATGCTGTAAAGGCGTTTTCTATGTTGAGGATTGATGTATTGTAGAGTTCAATTCTCTATGCGAGGGCACATGATTTTTACTTGGTGTATAGAATACTAGTATTTTCCTTTGCATGCTCAGCAGAAAAAAGGAAAACAGGTAATCTTTTTTCCTTGCAAGTTGTACCATTTTTAGTTATTTTACCCTCTTTTATCTTTGTTTTTCTTTGGTGGAGCAAATCTAATAAAGTAAAAGTTCCTTATGGTGCGACCCATTGAGATCTCGAGATTGCTATTCTGTGTGGTTAATGATCATTTGAAAATGAACACAAAATTCCTACCAAGCTTGGGATTAATCAAGGGATATAAGGAGAAGGGAAGAGGCCATTCTCAACTCTTTGAGGTACAATTTTTATCTGTCTTACTCGTGATCTTGTTGTATATGCTTGTCACATTTTCAAGCACTGGGACAATCTTAATTTTTTCAATACAAAGCTGTGTTGATGTTCTTGCATGTCTGAACTGTAATTCGTCGATCCTTTGCTTCAATGGCTTTCCTTTTCTGAGAAACAAATGAGTTCATCTTCACCGTTTGAACGTTTACATATCAGAATTTGGCGGGTAAGTTTTAAGCAAATGAAATGGTATGATCTTCATGATTGATACAGGAAGCGAAAATGGTACAACTAGGAAGAACACCAAGCTACAAAAATGAATTCACTTCTGATTAAACATAGGAAGTATTTTTTTTTTAAAAAAGCAAAATTATGGCAAACTATCATTAACGTGAAAGCATTAAGATGCCTTTCAATCTATTTGGAAATACATGATATTTAGTGCCGAAGTAGGGATATGCTCCTTGAACCTGTCCTCTGGAAACCAAGAGCTGATTAAGCTTTGAGACTGATCGGCTGCACTTGCTTTTGCCCACTTGTCTACGAGCCTAAAACCAAATTGAGATGCAGCTGAAAGTAGAGACGGCTCGTCAACTCGCCGAAAGATATGACAGAGAATTAGTGCCGGCGCTTCGTCCCTGCCAGCACTTCTGTTAGATGACATCAAATCTCTTGCAGTTGAAAACAAAGGTAAAATAGCTTCAGGAATGTAAGTAACATCTGTTCCTATGATTAAATCAAAGCCTTCAGGATTCAAGGCTTTAATGGCTTCGATATCATCCCTATTTCCCCATTCTAGTCTCTTCGTAATAAGTTTAGTTAAAAATGGTGGTCTAAGGTTTGATGTGATATTTTGGGTCAATAACTCAAGTGCTTTTCTATCTCCGTCAGTGGCAACCACAGTGTTTGCAGATCTGACGGCAACCATTGAGCAGATGCCTCCACAGCCGCATCCCAATTCCAAAACCCTTTTCCCTGCGACAATATTTGGATTTCTTGCAAGGATAGCAGCCATCAAACGAGCTGATTCCCACAACATCAAGCCAGTTGATTTGCACGTGTGTTGGTACTCTTTGGATAGTACTTTGATCTTGAAATTGTGGCAGTCAAGCTCAATGTTAATAACCTGAGGAAAATATAGGAAGAGAACAACTTGATGTCTTTGAAGCATGCAACATAAAAGCAGAAGCATGCAAGTTGAGATCAGCTAATGAGACAAAAGTCCAAGTTAAAATTTAATTCATAATTTAGAAATATTGAATGCAATGAAGGAAGATACAAGAAGCGGAAGAAGAGCAACAAGGATTACATTTCTTGTCCAAATTAAAAAAAAAAAAAAAGAAATGGAATTATCTTAGAAATAAATATAATATTCAATGTTCAATAAGTATTCAAATCTTTACCTCATTATCATTAGTAGTTGGAACTCCAAACATTTCGACTGCCATACCTTCAGACATGTCAACCACATCTTCAACAGGCTCCACAACAGCCTTAGTAGGAGCCTCTGAACTAGGGGAAGAGTTTACACAATCTGAATAGCGAAATACAGCTTGGACCCAACGCCTAAAATCACAGGCAATACAATTCCTTCAGGGCAAATGTAAAGTTCTTCCAAGAAAAGTGGAGCAACTCAAAAGTTGGAAATCAGAATTAGTTATCATCCCAGAGGGCAAAAAGTTTGTTCTCTTGCTAAGTCATTGATCATTTACCGATTCATCACCAATTCACGTGCTCGATTCTCAACTTGTTTGCAACACAAACCAAGTTCTTCAGCATCAAGTCCTTGTTCTTTAAACAAGCTTGTCAAGAACTCATTAGAAAAATAGAAAGCACGCTGAAAAGGAAAGCGTTAGATCGTAAAACATCTGCCTTACTGAAAGGCAAAAATACTAAGATAAATGCATAACATGAATGGTACATACAGTGCCATCACCCCTGACATAGAAGTTTTCACTGATTTTTTGATCCTTGCCAGAGAACCTTTCCTGTCAACCAAGGTATATATATATATGGAAAAATACATATCAGAAGCAGACAAGCCACCATGCTAAGATTCACTAGACATCAAATGGTTAGAGATAGGATCAATTTAAACAATTTAGAATCCAGTAAAAAAGGGAAAATATATCCTACAATAAACTTAATAATGTTCTGCTTCAAATACTTGAATAATCAGTGTTCTAAATCAGGATGCTTCTATTGTTCAAATCATGTCATTACACACGAAAGCACTCCAAGTATATTAAAGGAAAAAAACCAGCTGCAGATCAGTAATCGACTGCAGCATAGATAGTCGTGAATGCATTCCCTTAAAAGTATAAAACAAGAGAGAATTTGCTTAATAGAAGCAAGCAGCTATGTCTTAATGACCATTTTCACCTGTAAGCAAGGTGAGCATTACCTTTATACCCATACATGTGCCTGCATAATGAAACACACACCACCAATCCAATTGAACAAAACTGAAATCTAAATTTCCTGGTATTGTAAATATCAGCTAAGGGCAAACAAGCCCTTAAATTTTTTTTTTAGCTCAGCAACAAGACCTTAATTAAAGCACCAAAAAATCAGAACATATATTCTCAGATTATTACAAGAAACTATGAAATCATAACAGAAGTCCAGCACATTAATCTTAATAAAAAAGTGTGCATAGATCAACCTGAGCAAGGTCTCCAACAGCATAGTCTCGAAACAGCACATAACCATTTGGCTGGAAAGGCAAAAAAAAAAATGGAAAAAGAAGAAAGGTACCAAGTTTAGTTTTGTATCAGCAAGGTAGATAAGAAATCCTGATATATTGCTGTGATGCAAATACAGTTATTACTTACCTTGAGAACTTTTTTGATGTTCTGCAAGACTGAAGGCATCTTCTCTGGGGATACTGCAGATAACACAAAAATCTACTTAAAAGGTCAGCCGCTAATGTATAATAAACATCATAAATGAAACACAAACATATGGACAAGGAGAAAATAATAATATATCAAAATGATTATTCAAATACCATGGTTACAACATCAACAGAGGCTGGAGAAATCTGTTTGCTAAGGTCATCAGTCGTCAGGTCACAGACAAAAGCACTGACACGAGTCTCAGTGAACTCTTTATGTGCCTACAATAATAAGGGAAACAAATTCATTCATGCTGCAATAACTATTTAAACTAGATCTCTAGATAATAGGTATTCAACCTTCAATTATGAAAAATGGAGCAGTAAGAGAACAAGAAACTAAACCTTAACCAAATTAACTGCACGGGGTGAAAAGTCACATGCATGAACAAAAACATCTGGGTAAGTGGCAATCAAAGGGAATACAGCATTTCCAGCTCCACAGCCAACCTGCTTACCAAGATCACTCACATTAACTCTATAAATATAGCAGCTTTACAAGAGGAGAATTTAAGAATCTTCCCACAAAGGCACTACTTAGCACACACTATAAGGAAAAGTTAGGTCAAATGCTATCACAGTTTATAATGATGTATGAAAGAAAATAGTGACCAAAAATATAAGTGAAATAGTTGACGAAACAAAGATCATGGGACTAATTTATCAACCAAAGTACTAAATGCAAGTAGAAGAAGAAAATTAGAATCTCTAGCTCAACCTACACAGATAAAAAAATAAATATTTGCCACAAAATTCCCCAGTAACAATAAGGGCATCTCAATTAAAATTACCAGACTAAATTAGAGAAATATAATAAGAACTCATACAGAAGGCAGAAAAGCTAGCACAATTCCACATTTACTCGAACTCAATTAACAAGTTCATGTTCAAATAAGCTGGCAATAACAAACAACCTATTGCTGAATTAAACTCGGAAATAAAGTTGGTAGATACTGATTATGTGAAGGAGGATGTTAGGTGATTTACCTCCAGAATAACTTTTCTTCCACTTCCCTGAGTAAATAGAAAAAAAAAAAGTAAATATGGAATCAAAATGTGTTAAAGAATTATAAAATCAAATATATGGATAAGAAAATTCTTATCTATGACTCACAGAGAAATACTGATCCCACTCCTTGTCCAAGTAGTGCCGATCTTTGAAAAACTGAAGCAACAGGAAATGGACAATGTCAAAAAGCAGTAAAAATAATCAGGGTAAAATTCTTGTAGCAGTGATTCTACTGAAGTTGCAAATTTTCTAGAAGTGAGCCAAAAGGAGCTTTGCACACCAACCATAGCTAGTACAAGATTAAACCAAAATTTGTAACATGAGAGTATTGATCTCTGGCATCTGAGCAACTATATCTATCATTGCATTAGACATTACCGACCAGCAACATGTACATTGCCAGTCCAAATTCTGGGGCTTAGTAATGGTAATAGCACATTAAAGTAATAACAAAGTGATAGTAGCGGTTGCTATAGGAGGGGAAAATGACTGAAGAAAACTGCGTGGGGAAACTTACTCTATCTTGATGCCGCCTGTAGAATTGATCCCAATACTTCTTAGCGTCTCTTTCATACTTGTCTGCAAACAGAACGTTTGGTTTAAAGGAAAAAAAAAACAATAAAACTGCACCTTATCAACTTGATGTAGCCATGAATTGAGAGCAAAACAACTATTATTGAGCACCTCTCCAAAAGGGAGAAACTCCAGGGTTAGTGGTAGGGTATATTTGTATCCTCTGTGACTGTGCCGGTTGTTGCTGCTCCACATTGTTTTGCGTATTGGAAGCCATCATTGGATAAGACTTATCGGTAAAAGCAGATTAAAAACAAAAAGGACGTTACCAAACATCATGAAAATTGAAAAGCTATGATATATTAGATCGCGTCATGGATTAGCGTCAATGAATAAAACACGAAATTCAGCACACATTTCTGAAACTTTTCCTTTTCCAGGAAAGCAAATGTCAGCTACCCATTTTTTTTGTTGGTTCTGATTGAGACTAATATGAAATCCAATTCGCAAATCTTAGAGGCAAAGCAATTAACATAACAATCATGTTTTATTCGATTCACGCATGATCTCGTAATGGAATCCAATATTCAATGCAGAATTATTTTTTTTTTTTAAAGAAAGAAAGTTATCTACCTGTTTTACTCGGCGTGGATGCAGGAACAGGGGAACAGAGGAGAGAGAAACCAAAGAGTTAGAGACAGAGAGGGTTTAGGGTTTTCGCTGCTGAAGCTGAAAGCTTGGCGCCTAAAACGCAACGTTTTCGTACGTGTTTTCACTTCTTCTTCACCGTTAGGTCCCCGCGTTTAACCAGATACGATTTCGGTAACTTACGTCTCTCCTCTCCAGATATACTGGGAGGGGGAAATAAGCCTGAACAAATGGTGTTCGTTTCTAATTAGTAAAAACGTGATCCTTGCATTGCTTCTCAAACAGAAATCTGATTGAACTTTAGCAGTTAAAAAAGCCCTTTTCTTCATAAATATTGGTTGAGAAATCACTGCATATTTTTATTGTAAATGAAAATAATCAAGAGCACCAGATGAAACTCTAATAACTCCTATTCCTTTCTAAATTTGTGAAACTGAATTGTTAATCTTTCCTCTATAGTACAACACATCTATAATATATTCTGAGAACTTTTTCCAGGCATAATTACAAACAATTAAGGCAAAAATTTGCAAAGGGTTAAAAATAAAAGAATGGATAAGTAAAATTAAGTGATGAGCTTCCTAGGATGCATCCCCAAGCTTTTCATCAGTTTGCAAAGTGGGAATGTTGTGCTCCTTCTCATCTGCATTTGCGCTCCCCGTTTCATCAACAGCAGGTTCAACACCATTTTCCACAACAGGCTGAGGCAGGTCACCGTTTTCTGAAGTGGTCTTTTCCTCTGCATCACTAACCCGTTTAGGGGGTTCTTTCAAAGAAGAGATTGTCAACAGGCGACCAACTCCATCATATAAACTCTTTGCATCCAAGATAAGAGCAGCTCCAGCAGGGTAACAACGCCCAAAGCATGTTGCACAATGTGGGAAAGCAACCTACAAATGAGGGAAGTTGTCAGTACATGAAATCTGTCAAATATGATTTATAGCTAGAATTTGTAGGTGACAATCGGCCCAATTTTATTAGTAGCACCTCTATGAATGCTCGACAAAGTGAAAGGAAGAGCCCAGACTCATTTTCTCTGAGCATCCGCGTTGCATTGTATCTCAATAGAGAGTCTGAAACAGCCTGCAATCCCTTTATTAATTCTTGAGCAAGAACATTCTTCAAGCTTACTGGGGCACAAGGACGTAGCTCATTCATTGCACCAGAAACACCTGAAATCACCAGAGAGAGATAAGTCAAATCAAAGAAAGCAGCAATTCTCTGGAAAAGAAGCTTTGACTTAGAAAATTCAAGGAATTGAATGAAAATTATCACGATAAAATAACTAATTCCGCAGACAACTGTCAGGTTATATATAACTTAGCAACCATTTAAAACAGCTAACCTCAGGAAACACCTCAGTTTCTGATGATCCAGTTGTACAAAACCAAAACATGGAACCATCAAAACTTTGACTTACGAACTAAAAATGGTACTCGTTTGCCTTTACACTCAACATGAGGGTATTCTGTAAGAAAATAGCTTGAATTTAAAAGTTAAAATGACTAATGCAACTTAACTATCACTCCCTTGACAACTCTAGTGTCATTTAGTCCTCTGATAGTTTTATCCAAACCATTTGTTTCCGAACAAACCCACCATCTCAACAAATTTAACGGAAGAAGTAACTTGATTACATATTTGAGAAGCCATCGGTGTGGGAAAAGCAAGCGTCAAACTTACCATTAATAAACACCGCAAGAGGTGGATGTTCCATCAGATAAGATGGTGGAGTTACATCCTCCTGACTTTCTTCACCAATACTAGTTGCTGAAAAGCCAACCACTGGCAGTGGAACCCAACGATGTGAATCCAAAACTAACTGAAGCCAAGTAAGACAAGAAGTTATGGATTACCAAGCTGTAGACTTCTGGCTTCAAGAAAAAGCAGTGAGCCAAAATTGTATCACCTAGGCAACTAATCCATTTTGAGGACACTATTAAAATGAAAATCCTAACTTTGTCACTTTATGGCATACCTGAAAGTTTTCAACTGCTGTATTCATATTCTTTGAGAATAAATTGAGCACCGCCCTGTAAAGTGGTGAAAGCCAATGTAATTGCCCATATGGATAACAAGTAGTTAAAGGAAACTAAAAGGAAATTTTTTTTTAAAAAAAAGGGGACTATGCATTTACTCTTCAAAAAGAGATGGGAGCAAGCCTCGAAAATCCAGCCCAACCCAACCAAGTCCCATTGCACAATACTGCCAACAAAAACAAAGAACAGTACCATTATCAAATTCTGGATGCAACACATTTTCTTGTTTCACATGAAGAATGACCATGATTAGCCACCTAGAACCAATGTTTCTTTTCCATCATTACTCCTTCCTTCCAAATGAAGTGGTGTTTGACAGAAAAAAGCACAACAGTACAGTTGCCAACAACAATAAAGAACAAAACCATCATCAAATTCTGGATGATGCACAGTTTCTGGTTTCACATGAAGAATGACCATGATCAGCCACCTAGAATCATTGTGTCTTTTCCACTATCAACTCCTCTGTTACAAATGAAGTGGTAAAGAAGAAAAAAGCACAAAAGTAGAGTTGCATTACTGCAAATCTGAAACCAGGTTATCTTTCAGGTTTGCTCAAAAGCGAAAAAGGTATTGAATACAGGTTTTTGTTGACTATGCTATTTTTATAAATTATCAAGTAAAATGACTAATGATATTTCTCCAGATTTAAAAAATTTTATGATTAAACAACTATACTTGATACATATACATTATGATTAACAGCTTTTAGGAAGTGAAGATGACATGAATAATTTTAAATTCTCTCACCATGCTCTGATCCAGAATATTTGACAGTGATCCACCTTCTGTTATCTTTGGAAGCATAACTTTAAGAGTTTTAAGGTGTGAAGTAATCTGATGCATAGCCCAACTAAAAAGAAGTCCACCATCATAATTTTGTTCACTGCCAGAAGTATCATCAGCAAATATTGCTCGATATTGGTTAACAACATCGAAAAGATGCATTCTATGACAGCTTATCATCCCTTTTAGATACTCATAAGCATTTCTCTGATCCCAATCTTCAAGAATTCCAGTGAGCCATGACTCTCGGCATCTCAAAAACTGAACCATAAAATAATGCTGTCAGAGGGGGACACATTAAAGTAAAACTGAACAGGGGGGCAGTAGGGAGTATACTCAAATGATAAAAGGAGGGAATGGGAAAGAACTTGGTGAAGTAGCTCCATAAAAGTTACCTGCAATCGCATTTCATACTCACTAAACACTCCTATTCGGCGTAAATATCCAATAATCCGAAGGCACTCTGGTAACTGCAATACACAGATCATATACTTGACTAAAATTCCAAATAACATCAAGTTACGTTCAAAGCATATGTTCAACATCACTTCCAAACAAATACCTGAATATTAGAACGAAGCTTCTGGAGAAGCTGAGAGAGAAGAGATTGGGTTGTCTGCCTAACTTCTGCAGCCAATGCTTGAATAACAGGTAATCTTTCAAAAAGAGAAACAGAAATCTCAGTCAGCTGTCTTCCAAATGTTACAATGGAACGAAATAATAGGGGTTAACTCACTTGGGGTGCATGGTTGATAGTTTGCAAACAAATGCTTCTAAATCAAGAGCTTCATCATAATTTCCATTCCTTACACATCTGCAGAAAAAAATATTGAATTTAATGACACACTCTACCATGTATTCTGTAAGACTAAGTGCCTCACATTTACAATTGTTCAAGCACATACGTGTCCATAAGCTGAGGAATCTCAAGCAAGTCAAGCAAAGCACTGTGGTTTGCTAGCAGAGTCTGGTTCATCTTCCTTTTCTCCAAAATCTGTTCTGCAGATTCAATAAACTCCGTGCAACCAGATGTCAGGTTTGGGATCTCAGTTATCTGCAAAACCCAAATCCTATATATAAGCATGCCTGCAAAAGAAGCTTTCTAAGAATTAACAAGAAAACTTAGTAGATCAATGCATCACCAATTCCAATCTTCATAGGATTCCTAAGTCATGTAAGGCCACTTTATTTTCTCTTTTAACTTGAGAGTTTCCACTTTGTAACTTTGTGGTTGCCATGAGATTGATTCCCTCTTAGAAGTAGAGAAACCTGATCTAGCTCATTGGTCATCAAGATATAGAGGTTCTGCCTTCTTTCTCCTCTTATTGAATTTTGTACATACAAATATAGACAGAGAAGCAAATACATCAAATGACAAAAAACTGCTCTTAATTCATCGCTCAGCGAGAAAATCCAACAGTATGCCCTCACGCTTTATCTCAAGATGCTTTCACCACTAATTCAACGATCACATCAAACACCACATAAATGGAGCTTTTTTACTAGGCAACCACTATCTCAAGATCCACCAGATGGACGAGGAATGTATAGAATGCCTTAACTAGTCCATAAAATCACACTTCTTATTACATAATTTTAGATCCTAATGAAACATCTCTCCGATTGAAACTTTTCAAGAGTGTGCAAAGCTCTTTTAAAACAATTATAGAACCTGCTTGAATTTTGGTCCCAAAATGCCAGTAGCAAATTAAAAGAAACTGTTCATAATTGTTCAGTTGCATGCATTTTACTCTTTCCTAATCTTATAATGTAGCCTACTTCAAAATCAGTGCATACCAATCAATCAGATCAAACGACATCTCAGTGAAGCAAATAATTAAGTGCCAGAACCTTAAAAAAAATTTAATATGAGATTGTATTTATTAAGAAAATGTAATTACCAGAGATTCAAGATGCTTATCGATAGAAGTAACTTCCTCTTTGATCGCAACCAACGCATCGGAGGCAGCAATGAAAGCGCGGTAATTACCAACCGCCACTTCTTGCATTTGCCTCTGAATCCTCTCCGCATCAACTCGAAGAAGCTCCGGCTCCTTTATTTTAAAAAAATTACAAAAACAGCAAAGACGATTCAATATCGAACAACATATACAAAGAAACGAATAGAGCAAAAGAAAAATGAAAGAAACGGACCTTATGGAGGCGATCGAGAGTGAAAGAGAGGAGCTCGGAGACATAAGGCTGTTGAGAGACGGAGGCAAGAGGGAGGAGACCGGCCATGGCAGACGTCGGTGACGCCAATGTGGGGAGGACGTCGTCCCCATTCTCCAGTTCCATTACCATTGTAAAATTAGGGATTTGTTGGATCCTCTCTCGGAGAGAGAAACAGATCCAGAATCTGTTTGAAGTAACGGAGATTGAGTTTCGCTCGGTACAGCTTTAGCTAGAGCTTTGTCTCTGGTTCCGTTTTTTGGATCTGAGAGATTTTGGTACTGAGGCCTCCGATAGGTGAGGGGCGGGCTAAATCTTTGGCCATGTCAGCATTTCTGGTGGGGACCCGATTTGTGCCCGCCCGAATATCATCGGGCGACCTTGACCGTTGGATTTTCTTCATTTCTTTTTTTCTTTTTTTTTTCCCTTTTATTTTGGAGGAATTAAATTTATTCTTACTAAAAAAATAAGTTGGTCCTCTAAGAAAATTAACTTGTAACATATTCTTGATTCTTAGGGATTTTTAACAGGTAAAATTTTCATAATTTTTTAGATAATTTAATTCGAACTTTATTATTTATTATTGGATTAATTTTTTAAAACCAATGATTTTAAATTTTAACACAAACAATTAAAACGATACTATGATTTATGAATAAAAAAGTTAATTTATATTCTATAGTTTATATTTTTTTCATTTTTTTGTTATTTATCTTTTATTTTTTTATAAAAATATAAATAATTAATAAAAAATCAATTAAATAAAGAATTTTACGCTTTGTGGTAGATTAACGGTGTATAAAAATTATATGCTGTCTATACATTAAACATATGTTATGTATGGAGGAAAAATTATAGGGAATATATAGGAAAAGAGAAATGGAGCTTTTTTTTGAAAATTTTAAGCTGCAAATTGATTAGAAAATGAAGGGAAAAAGAAAAGATTTTAGCAGGTGAAATAGATTAATGCTTTTATTACTATTTTTATGTGGTTAGAAGGGCAAGCAGTGTAAAGCATGTAGTTTATGAACAAAATGTATTCCTCAAATTTTGCAGCAGTGGATTGGAAGAAGACCAGGCAAGATTGACTTCTGAGTTCTCAAGCAGTTGATTGATTTCACATTTTGTTTAGTTATTCTGCACTTCATTTTTCACTTACAACCTCATCTCCAATGGGAAATGAAGGTCTTGATTTCAAATTAAGAAATTCCCAGCATTAAGAGAACGGCTAATTGCTTTCTCTCATACTTAATTGCACCACAAAAAGAGGAATAGCAAATTAACAATAACTTGATACTAGGTTTATTTCTAAACAAACAGCAGAAAGGTAAGAGAAAATTAATACACAGAACAACACCAATGGCTTTCTGATTTTATATACATATACCAGTGAGACCCCTGTTTTCCTGTGGAACATCTTGTAACATTTGCACCTCTTCACCCTAGTAACCCCAAAAATATACAAATTCAACAGTGCAGAAACACAACATGGAAAAGTACCAACATTACAAGTGACAAGGAGGCCTGAAAAGGAAGAGAAGAGGCCTTTGATGCATAGAAGTAGTAGTAAGGATAGGGGTACTCGTGGGGTCCTAGTACTGTAGGTGGCCCTTGACCTGGAGGTGCATTGTAGAAGTACTTAAACGGAGGTGGTGGACTGCCCTTTGAGGAATATGATGAAGGTGCTGGTGGAGGTGGCCGCGGTGGAGATGGAGGTGATACTGGTTCTGATGGTGGTGGGGAGTGATACTCAGATTGTGGTGGGAAGTAATAATAAGGCACTGGTGGTGGCGAGTGGTGAACTGACGGTGATGGCGGTGGAAATGACTTCAGCAGTGGCGGAGGTGGTGGTGAACAAATGACTGGACATGTTGCACAATCACTGATGCACAGTAAGCCGGCTGATGGTGCCCCCATTTCATCCTCAGATGTTACTCTAGTTAGCATGATCATGCACATGATCCCAACTTTCAAGAGCAAAACCAGCCATTTGCTTCCTTGGGATAGTTGACTACAACCAAAGCCCATCTGCGATTCGATAGCATAAGCTGAAACAAGTTGATGTTATGCCTTTGGTGAATTGCTGGACAGAAATCTGATATACTTATCTGCTATATAACTTTATCAACACAATGCCAAAAGAAGGCTATGCACCAGATAGCCCACTTTACCCTTTACATGCGTGTGTATGGCTCTTCTAAAAGTCTGAATTAGGTGCTTCCTTGATGATGGTTTGTGATGTATTGCTGTAAAGGGGGAAGATTTACTTCGACAACCTTTTTTCTTGGATCTGTAAAATGGATTTGGATTAAACAATGGAAGGACAATACTTTGGGACACCTAGCAGTTATTTCAATGAAAGGCCAGAAGTACCCTTGGTAACTTAGCATCGGTCACAAAAGAGTTTGAAATCGGTTACCCTTCCAATATGATTTTCTTATAGTACTGAAAAAGTGCTGTAGATTGTTTGAAGAAAGAGGATTTTTAGGTACATACTTGTCTTTCGGTGTTGATAGATACTTTTCTGGCATAGTAAACAAGGTTGGAAAACTAACAGGACATGATGAAGTTTCCTTGACTATTACAATTGACATTGGAAATGTTTCCAACTTAGCATTTCTTTTATTCAAAGATAGAGCTGATCACATGCTCATAAGCCTCCGTCTCTATCTCTTTATGATCATGGAAATAAGATAATAAGTGAATGATTAGTTGGGGGACCCAGACAACGGCGTAAAGGCAATATCGAATGACATGGTTAAACATTAGTGCTAATAATCTTGATTATCTGCTTGGATCTTGAAGCTTGTATATTAGTATTCTTTCGCTTTCATGGAAGGGGAATCCAAAGCAAAACTTGTTTGGTAATACCACTCCTGCTTTTTTCTTATACCTTTCTCTTAACATAGTTCACCTTTGTGAGCATCAATTCTCTCCTTCGAATGTCACCCTTAACACTTTATTCTCTGCTTGTGCTTTTCTTTCAAGGGGGGCTCATGAGTCTCCTTTTCCCATTGCAGGTTCTAGACAGGATATCCCCGCCAGTGGCAGTGCCATGGAAGAATCAAGTCATGTAGCAATCATCTTGAATATCTTGGGAGGAGTACAGTTTGATTATGTTGACTAACCCACTCTCTGGATGTCCGTGACCATGACTGATGCTAATGATCAAATTTCAAAGCTGAGCAGAAACCATGGAAGAAAAATTCAACGTTCACTTTTAACTTAGTTCGAGGCATTCTACAGTCCTCTCAATCTTCAGTCAAGGTGGAGCTATCACCTAACAGGGTAACTGTGATTCATAAGAAAACTTTTCTGAAGCAACATCTTATATTTGGCAAAGATTTACTACATTAATTTGACACAAGTTTCTGGGAATAGTCCTGGAGATTGAAAGTTGACATTGTATGTCCTGAGTTCTGTTCCCTTTTTGTCTATAAGGGTTGGTTTTGTGTGGGGAATGGGTTTGTATAGGGGGTTTTTGCTGGCGTATGAACAGGGGTTGATCCTTGTGTGATTTTGTTATGGCATACCTCAATGTTCTTTTGTAAGGGTTATGCCTTGCAAAATCTTTTTGCTGGAGAACTAAGGTTCTTTCAGACCTTTAATATAATTGAACTTTCAAACAAAAAAAAATTGACACCAGTTTTATCTTCCAAGTTAGTAAGCATGGTCAAAACTTGTGTGTTCTGCAAGCTCCTGGATTCTTGTCTTCAAAATGAAGAAAAGCAAAAAAAAAATGAAAATGATCTTCAGAAGTTGGATCTCATGAATATATATGCGTTTCAAGTCTTAACAAGATGAAAAACGCCTTGCTTTCTGTTCTATCTAGGCGCTTAGGCAGGGTTAGCACTATACTTCCTGTAATACTCTGTCAAGAAGGTGACAGGTGTTAAGCTCTTCCGGCAAACATTGTTGTTTATCTTATTTCATTACAGGATCCTGTAATACTCACAGGAGAAATATTTAATTCGGGCCATGCTTATCTCTATGGAACGGATAGAAAGAGAAATATCTGTGTCATTAGATATGCAAGGTATCATTATGATTGTGATGTTGATGAGCGAATTTGATAGAATTTGGAAAAATTACTGAAAGTTGCCATCAGCTCATTGCTAATTTATCTTCTGAGAATACATTTTACATCTAGCAACAAGAAAGGAAGAAGTTTCCAATTCTTAAAAATAATGACTACTATTTGTTCTGCAGGCACAAAATTGAATTAAGTTTTACTTTTGCTTTTACAAAAGCAGCATTTTGCAAGCACTAAAATGACCCTGAAGATATACACATTTCTGATATCACATTGCATAATCCAGCATCCTTCCCTTCTCCATCATGTTCACAAACATTGTTGTTTTTCTTTCATATGCAAACAGCTTCTTTCTCTCAAATCTTCAATCTCGTCTGAAATTTCATTCAGCGTCATCTGGTTTCGAGTCTGGTGTTGGTTCAGTTTCCACATCTGAAGTCTTACTCATGGAGTCCTAGCCATTCAATAACAAAACTACGTAAGAAAACCAGCTTGCAAGAATTGTTTGGCAGGAGGAATTCATACTGTTAAATAAAAAGAAATTGGGATGGTTCGGGGATGCTTGAGTGATATTTTCTAATCAACAAATGCTGTCATAACTATTTCCTGTTTCCTGTCTTTATGTGGCTATAAGCCTTTTGCCCATCATCTAAAAACCTAAACTCTTCATGTTATGCATCTAATTAATTGATATCTATTATAGACAAGTACCAAACCTGACTTGCTGATGATATCCGTGGCCTCGAAAGTGGACTGATCACCGAAGAACGTGCCTGGCTGCGACTTTGACTATGATAGCTTTGTCCTTGACTTTGATTACTACCACTGTATCCATGGCTATAACCACTACTGCTGTATCCATAGCTACGTGAGTCAGACCTCCTTCCAAGGTCTCTTAACCGGTTAAGTTCTGGCAGTATAACAGTGCCAAGATCCGGTCTGTCCCTCTTCCTCAGCTCTACACATTTTAGTGCCATTTGAGCAAATGATAAAGCCTCTTCAACTGGCCAATCTGGCACCGCTGGATCAAGCATATCGGCAAAAGTTCCTTTTTCAATGGCCCTTCCAACATGGTGAGCAAGACCCATTGGAGGCTTGGCTGTAATGATCTGGAGTAGCATTATGCCGAGGGAGTATATGTCTGATTTAGTTGTTAGCATGCCTGTTTGTTGATATTCAGGATCTATGTAACAGAATGTCCCTGCTGCTGAAGTCATGTGATATTGTGTTACACTGTCAGCTACAGAAGGTGGAACTAGCCGTGCTAGGCCAACATCACTAATTTTGCTCACATAATTGCGGTCTAGGAGAATGTTAGCTGGCTTAAGGTCTCGATGCACTAGTGGCTCTGGCTTTGCTTGGTGAAGGAACAGAAGGGCAGTTGCAATTTCAGCAGCTATTTTAAATCGTTTCCTCCATGAAAGTGGAGGAGTATTGCCTCTTCGAAATAGCCTATCCTCTAAGCTGCCATGGATCATATATTCATATACCAAGCATCCATACTCAGGGCAGGCACCGAGGAGAAGGACCATGTTTGGGTGTCTAATGCAGCAAAGGACCTCAACCTGTACAGGGTTGTAATATATAGAACAGAATATTAGCTTGAATTCAGAGGATATGGATGCCTAGAGAATGACAGGTTGAATAATGTAATTTTTTTTGTAACAATAATGCCCACAACCTCTTTGGTCTCTTCCCACTGAATTTAAATGGTTTTAAGAAAATGAAAATCCTTGTCAGTAATGCCAACACGACGCCTTACCTCTTGCTGGAATTGCTTCTTCCCTTGAGCAGCATCAGGTCTTAAAACTTTGATGGCAACAGGAGTGTGATCAAGTTTGCCTTTGTAAACAGGTCCATAACCTCCTTCTCCAATCTTCATTGATTCTGAGAATTTTTCAGTAGCTTCTTCAATTTCTTCTATGGTATATTTTCTGTACCGGACATCATTATGTGCCAAAGCATTCAAAGCCCGATTCTTTTCGTCTGCCTCTTTCTTGGCTTTCAACTCTGCTTGTCTTCTTCTATGTGCTTCCATCTCTGCTAGCCTCTGTGATGCCTCAGCTGCTTCAATAGCAGCTTTGCACTTAGCCTTCTCCATCTCTGCAATGGCAAGAGCTGCCTCTTCAGCTAGCCTGGCTTCCTCAAACTTGCGAGCCTCCTCCATCTTCCACTGATGAAGCTCATTAGCCTGGACTCAGAAATGTCAATTATGTTCTCAAGTTGATTTTCAATGATACCCTTTAGGCATTAGAAAAGACTGGTACGATCATGTCCTGCCTATTTTTGAACTTTAAGAGCGTTTTGGATTAATTACATGTAACATCTTACAATCTGGCAATTTACTTAAACTTCAAAGGACATCCTCCATCCCTTAAACTCCATTTCAGATTACTGTGTTTTTATACTAGTTACCAAAAGAATATGCATTTTTTAACTTTTATCTGCAATAACTTAATTATTTTGCTAATTCTTACTTTGTTGATCATTCCTTCATCAAATGTAGCCAACATGTAAAGAAAATTTCAAATTTTGGATTCCTGAACACAGTCAAGTGCAAGGTGAAGATTAATTTTAGTTTTTAATTCTTATATTAAGACTCAAGATTTTCTTGGAAGATTTTGTTGACAGAAACTGGAAAGAGTGTCTTTTTTTCCTCTAAAAAGTGGAGATTTTGATGGTATAAGATTACCTTTCTTTTGGCTGTAAGAGCTTCTTTGCAAGCTGTGCTGTACATATCCATGGTTTGCTTAAGTTCAAGCTTCAATCTTCTCATTTCAGCTTCTATGTCTCGCTGCAATTCACGGTCATATCATATTATCGTATTAGTACTTCTGTCACTAAGCCGGCAAATGCCATACTTTAAAAACGCAATCCACAATCTATGAATTCTCTTACTGGCACTCAATAGTTAATACCAAAGGCCACTTACCGTACTTTGTGGAAGTGACTCTGAAGGGCTACCTGACACCATTGAGAAATCTAAATCTTGGCCAGAAATATCCATAGATCCAAGGGCAAGTTTTGCTGGAAAATCCGACTCATTAGAAAAAGAATCATGGCTAGTTGAGGACTGTCCTCGGATACCTATATCAATGCTGTCCAATGACAAATTTGCTGGAGAGCTTCTTTGTCTATCACGCTCACGTATAGGTACTTTTGAGGGATTATCCAAGGACAGTCTCTCTGATCCTGCATTTCTCAATGCTCCCCTTGTATATTGTCCTCTGTTTTAAGTAAAAGATACAATGTCATCATAAACAGGCAATTAAAGCATAGTAAATAGAACGGGAGACTAACTTTATACTAGTACTAAGAATAGCTGTCACATTTTCCATCACTAAACTTTCTGTCAATAACAAGAATGGAACCAACTTTCCCACCTGATTCCATCATCTTCAATTTGATCCAGTGGAATCTGTGGTGGCATTCCTGCAGATGGTGCCTTGGGTGGGGTAGCAGTATTAGCTACAGGCCGCTGTGCTGTTCGCACTGTCAATATCTTACCTTTGGAAATCACATATACTGAGCAAAACTCTGGTGCAGATTTGATCAAGGTGGTCGGCACGTCATGTTTGAATTTCCTATAAGACAAATAACTGAACTTTGAATTTTTAGTACAAAATGGAGAGAACAAGTCCAGGAGGTAGGGAATCAGGAAGGAACAGATTAACCTTGAGATAGCGTTCCTTGATGCTGCACCGAGGACCATGCTGTTAATCAAGTTCTTGCTGACATAGTCCACAAGTGCTTTAGAGATATCAGTATCCTCAAGGATAACCTCCCTCATTTGAATCTGTACTTGACAATGAAATTAGATATTGGTTAGAATTGGTCATCATGCCAAGACATATCTCTATCATCTTTTATTGTTTCTGTCTTGTAACTGAACCAAAGATGAACCATTGCTACTATATATCCCCATTTATTATATAGAAAATGAGAACTAGGTACCCCTTTGCGTGCACAGTAGCCGCGGAAAGGAATGAAAAGCTGGTTTATGTCATAATCAGATTCTCCTTCACCCTCTGCATGTTAAAAGAAAGAACAAAAACAATTACCAAATTAAGACGAATGCATGGCCAACAATCTCTTTTTGTGTTCTTTGCCATATTTCATTGACACTTTCTTGAAACAAAAGGCAATGAAGCAAAAAATAATATGAGAAACGAGAGAGGGTACCTACGGTTTTTATGCCTAACATGGACCAAGATGATGAGCGGGTTGGTGATCACAAGATGATCAATAGCCCAACGTACAGCGTGTGGGCTGTTTTTGTCTCTGTCAATGGCCACCGCAGTGGTGTTGGCAGGTACATTGCTTTTATCAGAGAAGTGAGGAGCCATCAAGGGAAACTTGTGACTTGTGGCTCACGGCAATGTTCGCTAAAACTTTGTGATGACAGAATAAGTTGCCACCACCACCACCACCGCCGTTGCAAACCACCAGGCCAATCCCTCCTGCACCTCCAGCTATAACTGCTTTGCGAAAAAAGAAGAGAAAAAAATCCTCCACGAGAAAGAAAGCGGGAAATATAATAATAATATTATTGAAGGGCGAATGAAGAAGCCAAGGTTGAGGTCTTTGTCCTGGTGTTTAGGTGCAACTGCAATATCCCCATGTGTCCTCCTGGCAACAAAAATGGACGTTCCTCATGTAATGAACCTAAGAATTCATGTCTTCCGTTCGCCTGTTTTAGCCAATTTGACCTGGCCCTTTCCTTCATTGTAAGAAAAAGCTGCATTTAGGAGTTCATTTTTTACTATAATTAGAGCATTTGACCATCAGTCAATCGAGCAGATTCACAATCTTTGAACTTCAAGTCTTGGTGAAGAATGAGTTGCAGAGGTTTATTAGCATGAACCTTACTATATATGGGAAAAAACATAAAAGGCAAATAGATTTTTATTAAGAAATTAAATATTAATTTTATAATAAAAATCCAAACATTTAATTAATGTTAATGTAAGCTAAAATTCATTTTTAAATTTTTTCTTAAAAAAACAATTCTTTTATTTTTATATGATAAAGTAATATTTTTATATGTTTATTTACTTAGTAAATGCAATATGCTTACATGTTTGTTAAAATGTATTAAAAATAATTTATTTCATATTATTTTTATAATTTTAAAAAATTGAAGGTGAAAAAATATGTATTTAAATAAAATAATAGGAGTAAATAATACATTTGAAACATTTACTTATTTTATACATAATATATTTATCTTATGAAAAGTGATATAATGCATAAAATCATATTCATAGTTAACTTTATTTTTGTCATTAAGTATAATTTATTAGGCTAGGAATTAGAAATCCAGCTTTTTCATGTGGAGATATATGCACTTATATCAAACAAAAATATCTAAATGCTAATTTAATCGTTTACCTTACATTTCATTCTATTAATAATATATAAAAAGTAAACTCTTGAAGACTTAATTGCTATAGCAACAATAGTATAATTGATATTAATAAAGATAAATATATATAACTAATTTAATTATTAATATATTATATATAAATAATGTTGTGAATGATTTTATAAAATATTGTTATTAGCATATATATATGTATATGTATATGTATTAAGATATATAAAATAAATAAATATTTTAATTGTGACATAAAACTGTACCGGCTTAGCCTGGCTCCAAAAGTAGATTTAAGCTGCCAAACGACGTCGCTTTAAAGGTCATCCCTCTTCCCCCACTCAAATTCTACACCCAAGCAACGTAAACCCAGAACCCGAATCCAGGAAACCGTAAAAAAAAAACCATTCGATTGTAAATTCGGACGCCGAATTGAGAATCCGATCAAGAGAAGATGTCGACGGTGTACGTTCTAGAACCGCCGACGAAGGGTAAAGTGATACTGAACACGACGTACGGCCCACTGGACATCGAGCTGTGGCCCAAAGAAGCCCCGAAAGCCGTTCGGAACTTCGTGCAGCTCTGCCTCGAAGGCTATTTCGACAATACAATCTTCCACCGCATTATCAAGGGCTTCCTCGTCCAAGGCGGTGACCCCACCGACTCCGGCACTGGTAACCTCCCTCTTTCTCTTCTTTAATTATTGTTTCCTCTAGCTGTTTTTGATTAGTTAGGGTTAGTTATGAGTTTGAATTTTTTGTTTTAAGGTGGAGGAAGTATTTACGGGAGTGTGTTTTCGGACGAGTTTCATTCGCGTTTAAGATTTAACCATAGAGGTATTGTTGCTTGTGCCAATGCTGGTTCGCCGCATTCGAATGGGAGTCAGTTCTTTATGTCTCTGGATAAATGCGAATGGCTTGATAAAAAAAACACTATTTTTGGAAAGGTAACCCGTGATTGCATTTTATATAAATTTTTTTATTTTGTAATCCATACTTGAGTGTTACTGGAACTGATTGTTGGTTGTTGGTAGGTTACCGGAGACTCTATATTTAATCTTCTGACAATAGGTGAGGTTGACACTGATCAGAATGACCGGCCTTTGGATCCTCCTCCAAGAATCAAATCAGTTGAGGTAGCTTTTTCTTTTTTATTTTTTTGATGAAGTATAGAACTAATTGACTGCTAAGGCATGTTGTATGTTGCTTCTTGATCTTGGTTTTTATAACATTTGAAAAACATTATGTCAGCCAGTTTTATCCTTTGATTTCCTGTTTTAGGTACTTTGGAACCCTTTTGAAGATATAGTTCCTAGAATATCTTCAAAGCCTTTGATCCAGCCCACAGCTGAATCTGAGAGGCAAGATTTGAAGAAGAAAGCTGTGAAGTAAGTCTTCTTCCGCCATAATTGAGCACTCTCTTTTGAGCATATTAAGGATACTTGTGTTTATCATGATGAAGATATTCTTATTACTTAAGGTATATGTGTTCTTTGGAGAATGCAGAAAGCTGAACTTGCTGTCATTTGGAGAAGAAGCTGAAGAAGAAGAGAAGGAATTGGCAGCAGTAAAGCAAAAGATTAAGAGTAGTCATGATGTATTGAGTGATCCTCGTCTCCTAAAGCAAGAACAGGCACTGATCCCATATCTATCTTGATGTGCATTTTCCCATTTTCTTTTCCAATACTTAAATAAATTGTTTAACCATGATCAAGCCAAGTTACTTGATGCACAGTTTTCTTAAATTTTCTTAAATTTACAGAAATTCTTCTTCTGACCATCCCCTGAACTAGCCTTTGGCATAGTGCGAATTTAATCTGGTTGTCTGGTGAATACGTTTTAAAATTGTTACCAACCACTTAATGGTGAACATAACAAGTCATGTAGTTGTGCTGACATGCAGCATGGCTTTGCCATATTATGAGCAATTAATGAATCTTGAGCCCATATTCTTAACACAACTTCTTTGATGCAGGATTCATCCAATGTCAAAACAACTAAGGATGTGCAGTTGTCTGTAAGGGGAGCTCTAAGCTCAAAGAGAGAAGGAGCGGAGAAAGATGTGGATGCTGAGTTGTCTGATTCCCTTGATCATAGTGACGATGATGAGGCCAGTTTTGATGCACGAATGCGTCGTCAAATACTTAATAGACGGAAGGAGCTTGGAGACCACCCATCCAAGCAAAAGATGCAAAATGGTAACTGTTCAATATGGAACTCTTTTACCTTTTGGATTTAAAAATGGAAGTTTAAAGTCTCGAAAACTCCTAATAACAGTGTGTATTCTCATAGACTAGACTTTGTTGTCTTAATCTTAAAAATCTCTAAATTCCAATTTAAGAAAAACAAAAATAGAGGAAACTAAGATCAAGCCTTGCATTATGTTCACATGTACTAGTAACATTCATTTACAGATAAGGTAACACTGTTAGATAATAGTTCAGTTCACACATTTCATGTCATGCACAAATGAGCACGCGTGCTCATGCATGATACCTTCTGAGTTTAAAAGCACCCTTGAAACAATTAGAGATATCTTGAAGAAACAATTGGAATAGAAGTTTTTAAAACTGTCACCCTCCCATGGAAGACATAAAAGAATCAAGTATTTTGGTTTTGATCAAACAAGATATAAATGCAGATTAAGGAACTGGATTTTTGCATATATGGTTAATTTTTTTTTTTTTTATATAATTGGGGGAAGGGGGATTCGAACCTTGCTTTTTAGGCAGGGGGATAATGCACCAACCAATGAGCCAAATACTCGGGTGCGCATGTATGGTTAATTTAAGAAGCTCTAATGTCTGAAAATGGATATTGCTGCAATTATAAGAGCTTTAGGTTTTCATTCTGCTCAGCTCATGTTGCAGATCCAAATTAGAATTATCTATAACACCTCATAATGAAAGAGCATTATACTCATAACCGTAAGATCTCACGTGTTGTTTGCTGAGCACCATTATGCGCTTGGTTTAAGGTTTAGAATTTATCAATAAGGTTTTGATCAATTTACTGATGTTAAACCCTTGGAACCTGTTATCAGATAGCTTTTCTTTCTAGTGTGCATCCTTCATTCCATCTGGTTTACTTATTACTGAGTGATTTCTCAAATGGTCTTTGACTTGTGGAATCTTGTGCAGGGAGCTCTAAACCAAATGACCGTGAAATTTCTGCACCAAGGTAAAGATATGAATGATTTATTTTCTGTCTTTTTTTCTACTCTTACTTAATCTCTCAAAAGGTTTCTTCTAGAGTATACATGTTTAGCAACCATCCACACAGGTGTTTAACATGATGCACCTGTCAGATGTTTGTAATTGCATGAAAGCTGCTAAAATTTGGCAACTGAACGGCATTGCTTTCATTAAACATCTTCTTATTGTTTTTTAGTGCTTTTTACTTTGTTCCCCAGTGTGTTGGTTTTACTAAGGTCATTGATTTGGTTTGGTTATGATTTAAACCATTTTTCCCTTTGGTTTGCTGTTTCCTTTTTGAACATTATCACCTTCTATTGCTGCTGCTTCACCTGGTTATTGAAGATATAGAATCTGCTGGTATTGCTTTTTCTTTTTTGCATAAAGAACTCAATACTTTTGTGGTGATGTTTACACCAGGTCCAATGATGAAAGTATTGATGATGACCAACCAAGGGTAGAAAAGCTGTCCCTGAAGAAAAAGGGTATGGGATCAGAAGCCAGAGCTGAGCGCATGGCTAATGCTGATGCAGATTTACAGTTATTCAGTGTGGCTGAACGGGGAAGATTGTTGCAAAAACAGAAGAAGCGCAGACTTCAAGGACGTGAAGATGAAGTATGTTTAAAATTTCTGTTTCAAATTCAATGATGCTTTTCCCTTAATATTTTACTTTTCCTCCATCTTTGTTTTGTCCTTTCGCAATGCAACTCCCACAAGTTTTGCAAGTTAGAATCTCCCATTCAACTTGATTTTTAGCAAAAAGTGAGCCATTATGCAATCTTCTGTGCTTATGAAAGATTTCTATCTCTTGCTAATCTCAAGAAATAAGAAAGGTGATAGGCCTATGTGGAAATGTGTTTCCTCCTTTTAAATTTGAAAGCACATTCTCTGTGCACATATTGGCACTAATTCTAGTCCATAAGAACCTACTTTTCTTTATTTGTTGTTTTGTGAATCCTAGGTTTTAGCAAAACTTGAGAAGTTCAAGCAATCTATTTCCACAAAACCAGCTGCTCGAAGCAGTGGGCCTGCAGGTCATGAAAATGAGGATTTGTCTGACTGGAAAGCAGTTCGGTTAGCATTTGCTCCTGATACCAAGGTTTGTTTTTTAAGATTTCTTCAGGCATTTCAGAAAAACCAACTGCATGTGATTTTTGTAAGTGTTTTATGAACAGTACCAATTATGCCATGCCAAAGCAAAAAGAAAAGCTTCTGACTACAGAAACTTTACAAAATCCCCATGTATTCTGGCTTAGGCTTCGGTAAGTCCAATTGCAACAATGGAATCATAGGGAGTTTAATCAATGGTTTTCTTCGAATCATCATGCAGGATGGTATGTCTCGCAAGGATGACCCGAATGACTATGTGGTTGTTGACCCTCTTTTGGAGAAGGGGAAAGAAAAATTCAACCGGATGCAAGCCAAGCAAAAGCGACGGGAACGGGAATGGGCTGGCAAATCTCTTACTTGATCTAGTTAAAGGCTGATGAAAATGACAGTTGGTTCGGTTCACATGCCTGTCTGCCTTTTTGCTTCGACTGCTGCGGAAAATGTGGATTATTCCATTATGCATTTCATGCATCTAAAGTCCCACGAATCAAACGTTGGGAGCTTGAGGTTGAGTTTCTCTTACCATAGAATTTGACATTGATATTGGTATCGATATCGAGATCACAAATTGCGGAAATATTGGATATAAATAAAAAAAATCTGTGTCATGGGTAAATATGATGGAAAATTGTAGCAAAATGTCAGAAATTTTGAATGAAACTTTAATTTATATTCCTTCATATATTTATGCATATTTTAATTTTGAATGAAACTTTAGTTTATCTCTATCATCATTTGCAATAATGCCAAATATTGTAAATTCGATGAAAATAATAATACTTAGTTAATATTTCATCTTTGAAAAAAAAAAATATGAATGGGACTTATGAATATTCGTGGAAATTTTCATGAAATTTCCATAATACGAGAAACTAAACTTTAATTGAAAGAATGCTCTACAGTTGGAAATAGGTGGATGATGAATGATGAAGAAGAATTGAGTGTGAAATTGGTTTTTGGTTTTTTGCCAAACCCACAAAGGTATTTGGAAATACCACCATTTGACCTATAATAGAGTTCATCCTGGACCGAAAGGGGGGAGGTATCTGTAAATAGCTTTGGAGGCAAGGCAGCAGTCTTTCTAGGTAAAGACTCGTTCAACGACTACCAACCCATTCGAATGTGTAACATGAAAGAATTCGTCACTAATCAAAAGCTATTGCATAAAGAACAAAAAAAAGGACACACACACACATGGTTGACTACGTGCCATTCAGATTCGCCTATGCTAGTTTCTAGTTTCTACAACATTTATTGATCCCATGGAATTTAAGCAGACAGATGTGGCTATGCCTATGCCTGCTCTAGTTATCAACCCCCCTTTCTTCAAAAAACCGGGCACGCGACCGAACAAAAAGCAGCCGAAACTGTTGAATTTTGTTACCTTGGTTTGCCCCCACTTCAGCCCTGCCGTCTAAATGTTGTAACATGCAGCAGAAATTAAGTAATTAAGGCCCCCCTTGTAGTTATCATCTCTGGTTAACTTTGGAGTTATTGAAATTTTAATGACACCCTTAATTATCCTTAAATTAGCTTTCATTGCATCAATGGGTCTTCTACTAGTTCGATATTAAGCTAGCTTATAGTGTATATAATTTGTCATTATCATTATTGTCTTAACGGTAATGCCATATATTTACCTAAATCTGCATGCTCTAGCGTATCTGGAAGGATCCAAAACATTTGTTTAATACTTTGTTATCTATTATTCCAGGACTATGTTTTAACTTGTAGGAAAAGAATCAAAGATTCTTCCCAGTTTTCTCATGCTATTTTACCCTTTTCTTTTGGTAAAACAAATCTTTGGCAAAAGCAAAAGGCCACACACAAATTAGAAAACAAAAAGCCAAAAAACCACGTGGACAAGAAGACATAAATTTTCCACAGAATTGTAACGCAACAACCACAATCCTCGTTCATTCCAATCACTGTCAGCAAGCAAGCAAGCAAGCAAGAAAGAAAGCATCTCTCAACAGATTGGATGATTGAGCGCCGCGTCATTGCCATGACTCAAGCCACCGATTTTGGGCCCCACAAGTTTTCACACCCATATTCATGCCTTTTTCTAGTTCCATACTGTATTCAAATTATCAAACATTAAAAAATTTACAAAATAAAATACCCTTATTCTTAAAATTTTTTATTAAAATTATATAAAAAATATTAATTTTTATTAATTTGATAATATATTAATATTTAAAAAATATTTTAATCTTTATTAATTTTAAAAAGCATTATTATATAATTTTTTATCAATTAAAAAAAAAAAAAAGAAAGCTTCGATCGAGCTCCCCGAGGAAGCATCAGGGCTCGATCTCCCCTTAGGAGCTCCGATGCTCCCTTGGAGAGCCCAGTTGGGACTTTAGTGTTCTCAGGGAGCATGATATGGTGTTTTTTATGAATAGTTGGCCAATGCAAGGATGTCGTCAACTGATTTGAGGGAAAAAAAATATTTTAAATATTTTATATTTAATATTAACACGTTTAGAAGTTTGAGATGAAATATTTATTTTGAAATTTAATAAATTTTTTTGTAATTTTGATTAAAATTTAAAAAGTGAAAATATTTTATTTTAAAAATAAAAATTTATCCTATGTTCAAAAAGTATAGTCGTATCTTGTGTTCAAAAAAGTATAATCTTCATCTTGTGTCTTTGCTGTCTCTTTCATTTCAATTTTCGTTTAACAGTTGAAAAACGGGGGGAGCTGAAATCACCCCACCAAATGAATAAAAGAAAAAAAAAAATAAAGAGCATCCCCGTAATCCAAGGTCACCGTCCTACACCTACCGCCACCATATCCATATCTGGACAGGAGAGATCCAAAGGCCGCGTTCACACTTGCCACATGTTTTTTGTGTTTCTTATACTGGTTGATGATTCTACTATGTTCTTTCTTTGACACTTGCGCGGCAGCGTTTGCCACCCCATTTGCAAGCCCAAACCCTCTCCCGCTAGTTCATGGGATTAACATGCTGGTCAACCCCAATTTTTTATTCAGATGAAGCTGAAAATTTCAGATTTAATTCTACCTGTTAAATTGACTATTTTTTCAATCCAATACGAAACGAACAAGCTGATAAATTAAAAA
Source organism: Theobroma cacao (assembly GCF_053813885.1). Lineage (NCBI taxonomy): Eukaryota > Viridiplantae > Streptophyta > Magnoliopsida > Malvales > Malvaceae > Theobroma > Theobroma cacao. Next base: position 2,945,504 of record NC_142647.1, read on the forward strand.
GATATAATATTTATATTTATATTTATATTATTGTGTTTTTTTAATGGATTATTTTGGCTTTTTTTGGCTTAATATTAATTTAAAAATATTTTTTTGTTTGATTAAAAAAGGGAATTTCGATGTAGTTATGTAGGCAAATTTTATGCTCAAAATTTGAATACGCAACTTACATACGTAACTGAATTCAATGATTAAAGAACAAAAAAAAAAAAGGCGTATAAAGATAAGGCTCATTGTTGTCGATAGATTGCTGCCGTACCGTAACATTGTCTCAGCTATATAATGCATTTTATGCAACGAGGCACAAATCATTTGAACTCCCCACAAACATTGCCAATGTCAGTTTGAATCTCTTTCGCGTTCACACTTGCTTCTCCCTTTTCACACCTTTCTTCCTTCGCTTTTCAAACCCCCCAAGAAAAAAACGAAATTTTTAACTACTTTCTCTTTAATTTCGGCTCATAAGTCGTACCCTTTTTTTGTTTTTGTTGCCTATATGAAACTCTCGACTCGGGCAACCCAAGGACTCATTTTAGTATCTTGTTCACTGTTTGCTTCGAAATGAATAACGGTGACAATTACAAGCGGCGGCGAAAGGAGAGGTTCGCCGACGAAGATGGTTACGACGACGATAGCTGTTCAAGTGATCATGAAACCAAGAAGAAAGATTTGAATGGTATCATCACTTCGTTGCTGTTGCTGGAAGAGCAAGAGAAGCGAGACAGGGACGAGCAGGACGAAGCATCCAATGAGGAGAAATTGATTTTGGAGTCAACCCACAGGAGGAAAACCAAAACCATGCTTGAATTTTACTCGGAATTCCAGGATTACTACTCCGAAATCGAAGAAACCGACCGCGTTAAGCGGAAGAAGTCTCGCGCCATGGCCGCTTCGGTCGCCGCGGCTTCCGTTAACCAAACGGAGAACCAAGCACCCAACAATCATATCAAACAATCCGGGTCGGGTCAGCAGAGGCGGTTGTGGGTGAAGGACAGATCGAAGGCTTGGTGGGACGACTGTAACCGACCCGATTACCCAGAAGAGGAATTCAAGAAGGCGTTTAGGATGAGCAAGTCAACGTTCGAGCTCATTTGCGAAGAACTCAACTCCGCCATCGCCAAAGAAGACACGACGTTACGGAACGCGATCCCCGTCAAGCAAAGAGTGGCAGTTTGCATTTGGCGGCTAGCCACCGGCGAACCGTTGCGGCTCGTTTCGAAACGGTTCGGTTTAGGCATCTCGACTTGTCATAAATTGGTCCTTGAAGTCTGTTCGGCAATACGCAGCGTTTTGATGCCGAAGTATTTACAATGGCCGGACGAGGATTCTTTGAGGAAAATAAAGGAAGAGTTCGAGGGTAGCTCGGGGATACCAAACGTGGTAGGATCAATGTACACGACGCATATTCCGATAATAGCCCCGAAAATAAGCGTGGCAGCGTATTTCAATAAGAGACATACGGAACGGAACCAGAAAACGTCGTACTCGATAACGGTACAAGGTGTGGTCGATCCTAGGGGAGTTTTTACCGATGTCTGTATCGGGTGGCCAGGTTCGATGAACGATGATCAGGTGTTGGAAAAATCAGCTTTGTACCAAAGGGCAAATGGGGGATTACTGAAAGGTGTTTGGATCGTAGGGAGTTCGGGGTATCCATTAATGGATTGGGTTTTGGTTCCTTACACACAACAACATTTAACTTGGACACAACATGCTTTTAACGAGAAGATTGGGGAGATTCAAAGGGTGGCTAAGGAAGCCTTTGGGCGATTGAAAGGGAGATGGTGTTGCTTGCAAAAAAGGACAGAAGTGAAGTTACAGGATTTGCCTGTTGTACTAGGAGCATGTTGTGTTTTACATAACATTTGTGAAATGAGGAACGAAGGGCTTGACCCAGACTTGAAAATTGAGCTTCTTGATGACGAGACGGTCCCTGAAGTTGCTTTGAGATCGGTAAGTTCGATGAAAGTTAGGGATGCCATTGCTCATAACCTTTTACATCATGGCCTTGCTGGCACTGCTTTTCTGTAATTTACATCCATGAAGTTGGAAAAAAGAAATACCCTATTTGTTCTTTATAAAGATTAGAAATTCTTTCTTTGCATGTAGTATAACATTACTGTAGGGATTAATTCTAATTTTTGTTTGAAGGGGATGTGTAAAATTATATATTTGTCCCCTCTCACAAATGGAATTGATTTGGAGTTGTAGTTTGAGTAGTGGTCTTGGATTTACAATTACAACAAGAACGAATATCTCTGTATTCCTAGGTTCTATACTTCTTCAATTATGAAATAAACATATGAATGGAATCAAACATCAAAAATATTCTTTTGAATTTTCAATTTTAGACAATCTTACATGGAATGCGTGTGATGTTCCTTTTTTCTTTTTCCCATTTTTTTCCTGAACTCTGGGGGTGATGTTGGTGCCATTGTTTATAGATCTACGAGGCTTTTATTTGTGTAATGTTTTAAGACTCAACTGTTCATCTCTGATTGAAAAAGCACATGAATTATTCAAAGAAAGTTACTGTTCTTATTCTGGAGTCAGGACCAGCATTTTCTCAGTTTTTTGTTTCTGCATTTTCTTCTCTCTGAAATGCTATCTGCCTCTCTCTCTCTCTGTTTCTGTGTTGTATGACCTTGAAATTGGTGGCAAGAGGAAGGGTCCTGCTGACATTCAACTGTGAATTAAGAGCCTAGTGAGCACTTTGAATTTATGGATGTGAGGGACCTTTGGGCCCATCTCTGTTTTAGTATTACTTTGGGGGGATCCCTTTCATTTTAGTATTCAAGTTTCAAGGTACATGGATTCCCAATGTTGTATTCCAAATTGAAATTCCTTTTCATTTTGGCCAACTGGTGGTAAATGCAGAGAGAAACTTTTGCACTTACTAAAACATAATGAGCTTTGCTTCTATTATTTATTTCTCTGTGTTATAATTTCTTCTCTGTCAAGACCTGCTTCAAATTAAAACATGATTCAAGCTCTAACACAGGTAAAGCCATCGGTTAGGTTGCCTGGTGGTTTAGTTTCTTTCTGAACTCAATTTTATTGTGGTCTTAATGCTCCATCGTCACATTCAAGGTCCTTTCAGAAGAAAAATCATGGCAAGTGATTTACTAGATAAACGAATTCACGGGTGATGTTTCTTATCTCCATGCTGAACAGGGACAAGGCATGAAAATGACTTACTAATTCTCAATACAGAAAGATGAAGTTGCAAACGGTATAATTAATGATAAATATGCCCAGTTTCTGAAGAAACTTGACACCCAAATGCAACTGCATATTAAAGTATAAACTACAAGACAAATCCAAATGACTTCAATTGGACGGGAACGGCAAGTTTATCAAACAAATAAACCAATTGTTTTCTTATGACATAACTTCCAATTGTGAATAATATAATAAAGGGGCAAACTTGTAGCACTGGTGACTTCTTACCCAAGTCTCAAAACCATTGCAATGCATAAGTCTTTGGCGACTTTCACGCCATAACGTATAATACAGATGTACCAGTCAAATTTGTATTCTTTCCGGGATGACTAGAACCCCTCAGTTTTAATGATCTGTCTTTGTTAGAACATTCTTCAATATTCAACATCAACACACAAAAACGGTACTATGAAAAATTTTGTTCACATTTAAGCTACCAATCTCATGATGCCAAAAGGATAAGATAGGGGGAGGTTTAGCTGTCAGCACCGCGTATGTATGATTAAATTGCAGTATAACTTATCCAAAATGCATTGCATACTATTGACCACGGTCCACGGTTAAACAGATACATTGCCTTGCAATGAAAATCTAGTGTGATGGGAATTTTACATGCAAACTCATGAGAAAACAACAACTGATCTGGAGTACTCTCTTCCATTAAGTTCTGCATAAGCAGGTGTAACGATCGTTTCAATGATTGAAGTTGGGTATCAACATGTCAATACCATAAAAGGCAACTTGGATTGATGGTCAACTACAGCTTTCGATCAATATTAGAACTCAACACATTGATCATCACGATCAGCTCGGTATCGGAAAGGGAAATGTGCAAACTGGATTCTCAAGGCAGGGGAGTCAGGTTTCTTGTCATCAAATTTATAACCTGCAATAAAATCAACATTCCACAACCTATAAGAAATGACTGCTAATGCTGCAATTCTAACAAACAGACATTGTGAGAAATTGATGAGCATGTAGATCTTCATCACGTTTATGCCCATTGTCAACTAATATATGCCACACAGATGATGAAGACAATGATGCCAGCAACAAAAATGTCAAGTAATTACACTTTGATTAACAAATTATGATATGCCTCGCATTTGCTCCGATTGTTTTGTTCTTCTGTTGCAACATTTATTCTTCTCACTTTAAGTTCTATGCAATTTTTTGTGCCTACATTACCTTGAAGAGCTTGCATGGCAGCCCTTGCGAATTTTGAGTCATGGAACTCTACAAAGCACAAAACCATGGCTCTATCTCCACTCTGCAAGTATTTAATGAGACAACTATAGAATCAGAAAACATGAATAAAATTAAAGTAATAGAGGAATAGGATGGGATTATGTTAACATCTTGGTATGTTAAGCCATTTGTCCCTGACATTTCTCAAAAGGCATTGCATAGAAAGCCTTAAGCACAAAACCAATCATTGGTAACATCTTCTAAGCCAACTTGGTGTTATTCTAACAGAGAGAAGCATGTTGCAGACACTTCTATTGGCTTTACTTCAAGAAGCTCTAGCAATACCAGCGAAGCTAACTCGAAAGAAAGTATCAAGTAGTAAACTTACATGTCTTGGTTCCTTGTGAATGACTTTTATCTCTTTGTAGCCAAGAAATGGACGGAAAAGATCTTTGATGCTAAGTGAAGGACTAAAATGACCATAAAACAATGAGAATTTCTTATATTCAGGCAAAATACAGTTTAGTTTTGCATAATATTGTGAAGCATATGATATTCTTGAGATGTTGATGCACATATCCATGCACACAAGTATGCATGGGAAACAAGGATACGCCCTACTTCTCTTCTTGTACAGTCTGTTGGAAGCCCATCGACAAACAGAATGTTTGATTCTCCTGCATCAACTTGTGGACCATCACCGTTTCTCAAGGAGGCAGGCATTTCATCAACAGCATCAGGAATACCAGGCCTCATAACTGCTGTACCATCCTGCCTTTGGCCAACTAAGTTAGGATCTTCTAGAGGAGATGAGCAACCCTTTATGCTAGCTCCAGCTGATACAGCACCAAGGCTAGGTTCAGGTTGAACGCCAGCACTTGAACTAATGCCAACAGGACCATCCCGTCTTTGATCATCTAGAGCAGATGTGTAACCCTTTATGCTAGCTCCAGCTGATCCAGCACCACGGCTGGGTTGGGATTGAAGTCCAGCACTTGGACTAATACCTACAGGAGCATCCCATCTTTGGCCAACTGAATTTGGAACCTCTAGAGCAGATGAATAACTCCTATCGGTGGCTGCAGCTGATACAGCACCAAGTCTGGGTTCAGGATGAACTCCAGAACTTGGGCTAATGCCAGGAGCATCCTGTCTGTGGCCAACTAAACCTGGAACTTCTAGTGCAGATGAGTAACCCCTAATGGCAGATCCAGCTGATACGCCACCAAAAGTAGGTTCAGGGTGAACTCCCACACTTGAGTAAACACCTTCTGGAGCATCCCATCTTTGGGCAGTTAACTTTGGATCTCCTAAAGAAGATGGGTAAGACCTTACAGTATCTCTGGCTGATAGACCACCAAGATTGGGTTCAGAATAAACTCCAGAATTTGAAATATCATCCACACCATATCTCCGAGGCTGCAATCTGTTTATCTGCATCATAAATACCCATAAAAAGGAAAGGACATTCTCAGTTGTACGATCCCAAAGTTATTTAAGAAAATAATGTAATAGTAGAAATGCCTTACATCTCTCTTTTGAACATCTGAAGAAGCGTACTGCATATCAGCATGTTGAGATGCCAATGAGGGTGCTTCAGATGTAAAGTAGCCAGGAAAGCTGGGCCCCGAAACACTTCCTATCACAATGAAAGTCAACAATCAAGAAATTGATGTTAACTTGCTAAGATCAATTTGAAGACAGGAAATGGAAAGCAAAAAAACCACCACAAAGGAATCCACGATTAAAGATTCAAAACTGGGAAAGTTTTTTTTTTTATCTACCATTATTTTCCATCGTTGAGGTATGCCATGATGAATACCTCAGTGCAGGGCACCGGACAATTAAGCAAAAAAATTCCCACCTCCGCGAAATACATAGTTGAATATACACCAAGGTTAAATTTAATGGGTAGAAGAAGCAGGGAAAAGCTATGAGAAACTATTAAAAAAGGGGAACGCAAAGCACTGGTGCAAACGGAGATTCATAGCAAATGCAGTTCATTAAAAGATATCACCTATATGATTTTAAAAAAAAACACCTTAAGAAGTCAGGAATCATTGGGGAGTCTTGACATCAGCCATTGCAAATATTAATTATGTTTAAGTAAAAAAAAATTTTTTTTTTTAAAAACCCAATAGCTATATTATACAGTATAAGAGAATCCTCCTTAAATATCCAAGAATGGTTTCAGCGAATCAACTCCAACGTAGTGCAGTTCAAATGACACCGTTATAACCACATCCATTACTAGACATAAGAAGCTATATTCAAAGCATAGTAAAGAGTGCAAATTTGAAGACAATAGGCCAAAAGACAAAATTTTGGTAAGAAAATAAGAAAAAAATAGTGGAAGCCAAGAGTAAAGGAAGACAAGAGCTAGCACCTCTTTCTGCTGCAGCAGCAGAGTATCTGTAATAATTAGGATCCCCCATATGTTTCTGCAACTCTCTCCTTGGCCTTCTTTAGCTTTAAAACAGAGGTCCAAAACCCCTTTGCTTATTGGCTTTCCTTTGTCTGGTGAATGCTGCCAAGATATGAGAGGAGAAAAAGGAAAAAAAAAACAAAATAAAAATAAATTATTTTGGACTCTGTTTGGTTTGGGCCTAAAAATTTAGGTTTCTTCTGTTTAGCTCAACTGGTCTAAAAAAGCTTTTGGGCCTTGTTTGATTTGATTAGGTCCAATTGTTTGTTCTATAGTGACTTTTTTTTTTTTCTCTTTTAATTTATTCTTCAAGTTCCAAATCCACCCTTCTTTTTTATTTCTTATGGAAAAAAAGGACAAAAATATTACTAGCAACATTATTCTTTGGTAATATTGATGAACTTATATCAAATGCACCTTAGATTTAAGATGAACATTTAGATTGATAGGTACCAATCATACCAAATCAAACCTAGTTTTCAAGATATTGCTCTAAATTTGTTAGTTGACATTCAAGTGACCAAAGCCTCAAAATGGGGATTTGCAGTGTTGTCTAAGCAATGTTCAATTACCCAAAAAGCAGTCCTTCATAATTGTTTTAATTTAAACCATGTTTTAATGTTTGATCATGCATGTTGTAATCACCCATTACTCAATATCTGAATTTGATTTGCAAAACCCATTGTGCTTCCACCCCCACTGCAAAAAGATTAGATCTTGAATGAACAAAGGCAACCACAGACAAAGCTTTGTGCCTTGAAAACTTTCCCACACCAAATGGAACAGCTGTCTTTTGAGAGTTGCTGCTAAACTGCCTGTCCAAAATGGTGTCAAACATGGGGAGGAAGATGGGAGACTAGCATATGCCGTTTGCTTTTAAATTTTTCTTTTACTCCTTCACTGTCACCTTACAATTTAGTACAATTGCATTGTTTTTTCTGTACAAAAATACAGGAGTGACCCCACCAATGGGGATATGATCACGTGAGCAAAAACTGTCACTGTCCAGTAATAAATTTCCACGTTAACTCAGGGGTGCACAAGGCCCAGATGATGAACTGGAATTTTTTGTACTGGATCATTTGGTCTAATTATGGTACAACTGACCCCACATGTGGTATACAATAATACTTTAAAGAGTCTATGGCAGAGTGTTGCTGGTTTCACAGCTAGATTTCACTGTGAAGAAATTCCTTAGGTTTAGGACAACCACGCCACAGCTAGTCTTTCCTTCTCACTTCCTTACTTCTCACATGTCCTAAAAGAAACCACTTCCTACCAAAACCACTCCAAAAACAAATTAATGATTTGTCTCCCTTTGATTATACTACCAATAAGAAATTCAAGAAAAACTCCAAATTTACTAAATATTGTAAATAGCGTAAAAATTTATTTGTCTGGTTTTTCCACACGGTTTAGATATATTTAGGTTAATCATAATAATTAAGGTTAGCTGTCATTGAAAATCTAAACTAGCAAGTTTAAGGTTTGTGTCGATTTTTTTTTTTTTTGAAAAGAGTTTGTGTCCGTTACTTGAATAGATTCACTGTCCCAATGAATGTAAGCATTAGCAATTAAGTTTGTTTAATGTAAAGATTATGACACTAATAGCAAAATTTTTTTTGACCAAATCAATTATAAGGTCATGTTTGGTTGGATCCCTATTATGTGTCATTAAAATTAAAAATTTGTTCCTCTTCAAATTTAGATGAAATCCACAAATATCCATTCAAATATATATATATATATATATATTTTATAATTTTTTTTTTCCTTAAGAGGACAATAATGCACACGGAAATTTTACGTGTAAGTGCTAAGAAAAGAGATTAACTCTCATTTTTTTAAGCAGCACAAGACAACCAATCACTTACCAAGCATTAAAAAAAAAATAAAGCCCACATGATGTTCCAGGCGAGTGAACAATACTCTCCAATCACAACCCAACACACGGTGGGCCCTCCTTGCAGCTTTCTTGTCCAAAAATGTGTCAAAATATCATTTATGACCGGAAAACGACGCCTCTCTCCACCACACCTCGAAGTGAAACTCACGCGTGCGTCACCGCGCCTGAGAGTTCCCCTACTCATACGCTGACAACACTCCTTAAACTTATTGCTTCATAAATAAAAACAAATAAAGAAAAAGGCCTCACCTCCCCTGCTCCCAATCCCACCCTAAATCCGTTCCAGAGAATACCGCCACGCTAGCAATAGCCGACGTGGAATATTTTTATTGCTGTATAAAGGAAAGGAGCGTAAGAGTGGATGTAGACGACAAAGAGGAAGACCAGTGAAAGAGCTCTGGTTTCTCTTCCATCGTCTCCCTGTTGGCTCTGTTGCAGTAAATGAGGAAGTTTGTGTTTTTCTTTCAAGTGAGAGAGAGAAAAGTTGAGAGCTTTTAGAATAGCAAATATATAAATATAAATATTTATATCTGTAGAGAGAGAGAGACACAGAGAGCTATTCAGAGAGAGAGAGAGAGAGAGGAAATGGAGGGCATAGAGGAAGAAGAGAGCGGAGAAAAGGAGGTGTTAGGGTCAAGCTTGACGATGGAGAAAGTGGCGGCGGCTAAACAGTTTATTGAGAATCATTATAGAGCTCAGACGAAGAATATTAAAGAACGCAAAGAAAGGTAATCTTTTTATTTATTTTTAACAAAATTTATTTTTTTGCATTGTTATCAGCTATATTTGGTTCCTGAGAAATCAAAAAAGATAGGATTTTTGAATGTTAGGTACTTAGATTAGTGCATTTTTTTGGTGGAATCAATGAACTTTGTAGTCAACTGAACCTAACTTCTTCAATTGCTTCTTATTTTATTTTATTTTCTGGTTTTGAGCTCAGGAGCTGTTGCTGGTCTTGTTTTGTATGTGGCTTAGTTCCATTTTTTTTCTGTCTGTGTTTGGGGAGTGGGGAAATGTCAAATCAGGTTTCTTTGTTAGGAATTGGAGCATTTAATAGGAGTAATTGAGCTGTTTCCCAGATCAGATGAGTTCTTGAAATATTGGATTTCAAAGTATCGGAAAGATTTTTGTGTATTTTTCCTTACTTGTCTTACCAATTAATAGTAGGGGCTTATTAAATCTGATCTGGTGCTTGATTTAATTATCAATGCAAAGTTGCTCCAGTTGGAAGTTACTATTAACAGTCTATTACAGGCCTTTACGAGTTGGCAATGTGATGATCCAAACATTTCTATGTAGTATTGATATTCAAGGTCATAGATTTACCTTTTCTGTTACTCGTGTCCTTTAGGGAAAATAATAATAATAATAATAATAATGTTCTACGGCAAGGTTTTTATTTTGGAAAATGATGGAAAATTTGGGACTAATATAAATTTTGTATATTGAATGTTTTGTGATTTGTCTTGCTGTTGTTTTCTATGTGATTTGTCATGAGATACATATGCATTCCAATATATATTCAATCAAGACAATGAAGGAAGCATGTGTTGCTTCATTGATGTGTAGGATGTGCACATTTTAGTTGTTGAAAAACTTCTGGATTCCAATACTTAAATTGGTTTATAGAAATTCATCACAACCCTGATATTGTTTTTTGTTCAGCATGCAGATTTTAGTATTTAGATTTCCAAGTCAAATTTATTATCTTTATCATTTATCCACAATAAACCTACTAATTACATCTGGTATATGATACTTTCAACTTTATTTGATAAAGAATTCATGAACCAATGCTAGAATATGATTTTTGGTTTATTGGGAATTGAGATTTATTGCAATTAGCTTCTTATTGCTTGTAACATTGTTTTTCTCCTGGTGTATCCTTTTCCAAAATTTTGTGAGTATTTGTAGGCTTGGAATTGATAATGCAGATTTCAAGTTAATAACATGAGTTAGTTTCATTGCAGACGATGGATCCTGGAGAGAAAGTTAGCTGCTTCAGATGTGCCCAAGGAGGAACAGATCAATCTTATAAAAGATTTAGAGCGGAAAGAGACAGAGTTTATGAGACTTAAAAGGCACAAGATTTGTGCGGATGATTTTGATCTTTTGACCATTATTGGCAGGGGAGCCTTTGGTGAGGTTAGAATGCTACTGATGCTTGCTATGTGTCAAACTATCCGTGTTTCTAATATAAGCTGCATAGTGCCTTTTATTTGGAACCATGTGTTGCTCTTCTGCTTCTTATTTATACCACCATTCATGGAATGGCTGCCCTGAGTATATTATTGCTTATACTTTTTCTGCAGGTTCGCTTGTGTAGGGAGAAGAAATCTGGAAATATTTATGCAATGAAGAAGTTAAAGAAATCCGAAATGCTTATGAGAGGACAGGTAACATGCAAATTGCCATTCATATAATTGATATCTGTGAAGTTAGAGTTGAGGAGAGTGGAACTTTTGTAGATTATCTGTCTAAATGTTACCTCTTGGTGACACTCACTGCAAATCAACTTCTTTTGATTTTAAAACTAACTTCAAGTTTGTTGTATACTACATCACATTAAGGCATGATTGTGTATCTCTTTTCTATTTTCCCCTGATTTTCAGTTGTTATCTGCTCATTGGGTGATACCTAACATATAAATATCAGATGCTTTAGAATTTGACAATTTTGTCATTTTCCATTAGAGTCCTTTCATACTCTGCTAATCTAATAAAATGTATTTTAACTCCTTAGGTGGAACATGTTAGAGCTGAGAGGAACTTGCTGGCAGAAGTTGCGAGCCACTGCATAGTAAAACTTTATTATTCATTTCAGGATGCTGAATACTTATATTTAATCATGGAATATCTTCCTGGTGGTGATATGATGACACTGCTGATGAGGGAGGATACCTTAACTGAAAATGTGGCTAAGTTTTACATTGCTCAAAGTGTCTTGGCCATCGAGTCTATTCACAAACATAATTACATTCACAGGTTAATATTTAGCTTTCCCTACGATGCCCGTTTAACATTTGAAGCAAGATACCTCATTTCTGTTGATAATTGTTACAAGTTATGTTTTACCCAATCTCATTTGTCACATTCACTCTCTTTCCAGAGACATTAAACCTGACAACCTTCTTCTGGACAAAAATGGTCACATGAAGTTATCAGATTTTGGCCTTTGTAAGCCTCTTGATTGTATGACTTTACCAGCAATCCATGAGAATAAGCCCATGGATGATGAAAATATGACAGAACCTATGGACATTGATGGATGTATTCCTGATGCGGATAATAAGAGCAGTTGGAGAAGCCCTCGTGAACAGCTTCAGCATTGGCAGATGAATAGAAGAAAGTTGGTATGTACGCAATTTACTTCATGGTTATATTGTTTGTAATGCATGTATTGTCAAAATACATTTCCAGATGTGTTGCAATTATCAATAGGGCAGTGGCTTGAAAATTTTCAAACACTTTAGTTAATTAAAGCTCATAATGGTATAATATTAACCTTTCAAGTTTCTCATGTGCCAAGTTTCAGTTTTGACTCTTGGTTGTTGGCCCCTTCTATCGCTCACTAACGGCACTTATTTCCATTCTTTATCAGACCTTGAAGTGAAACATAACAATCCAGAAGGTTGTTTATACACATGTTTGTGTTTTGCCTAAGTTCACTAGTTCCTACTGAGGCTTTGCCCTCCTTTATCCCCCTTTTGACTTAATGACAATGGTTTTTTGGACTCAGCAGTTCACTGCTACACACTCCAAACATATGAACTGTTTCAATAATGTACTGGACTTACTGCCTGAAAACTAATGGCACACATCACTCATATATGCAATTTTGTTAAAGTTTCTTTCCCTTACAAAGGCATTTGTAAATAGCAATACTGTTGACTAGAATTAATGAATCTTAAAACTTAGAGAGTGACAAAAGTTTTTGGTAAATTTGTCATTGATTAGCTGCGTCAGTAGTAATGCAATCATTTTATGGTTTGAAACAATTAGTTCAGTTGGTAAAGCTGTAATTCCAGTAATTGTGAAGATTGGTTTTTTATGTTTCTCTTTGAAGGCATTTTCAACTGTGGGAACGCCTGATTACATTGCTCCTGAAGTGTTACTGAAGAAAGGATATGGCATGGAATGTGACTGGTTAGTTATATTTCTTTTTCAATTATCTTTCACTCTTATGGTTGCAACTGTATTTATTACTTGTTCTCCATTTCGAAGTTTTATCTTCGTGCATGAGGCATATCTGTTCTACTTTTCAAACTGTATACCATCCATCATCTTTTTCCAGCAACAAATTTGTATTAAGGAGCTAACCAGTTGCTGAAAGTTCTATTTGTTTTCTTTGCATAGACACAGGTTTCTCTGTGAAGTTCTCATACCATAACTTAAATAATGCCACCTTTTCTGTTGGACTTGTAGGTGGTCACTAGGAGCGATAATGTATGAAATGCTAATTGGATATCCACCATTTTATTCAGATGATCCAATTACCACATGCAGGAAGGTAACACACTTCTATCTGGCTTTATTTTCTCAGCTCCGATAGAATGATTCCCATTTCAGTCAATTTCATTCAGTTGATCTTTGATTTGTTGTCATTAGACTATCTTTCTTTTTTGTGCTCTCTCCAAATTCAGGATATTCCACTGAGCTGAATTTTCTTCTTTCCAACTTGGGCTAGCTTATAATATAAAATCTTTTCCATGACAGATGGAGACTGCTAGTATTAAACGATTTTAATGCTTGATAAAGCCTAGATGTGTTATCTGCTTTTATATATACAATGGTATGCTGATAATATTGTATTTAGTCCACCACTAAAAATGCATTTACTTTTTAATTTGGGCTAGTTTATAATATAAAATCGTTTCCTTTACAGATGGAGACTGCTAGTATTAAACGATTTTAATGCTTGATAAAGCCTAGATGTGTAATCTGCTTTTATATATACAATGTTATGCTGATAATATTGTATTTAGTCCACTAAAAATGCATTTACTTCTACGTATTCAAATTGTGCAAAGTGCTTGCTTGTACAGCATAATTAGGTTGTTGGTGTCTTACCCAGCATCGTGCTTGATGGTGTGTTTTGCAAGCATTCTGAAACTAGGTCACTTTTCTATTAGGCTGTTAATTGTTGAGTATTTTTCCTGAAAAGCTTAAAAGTAAAACCTATGCACAATGATTACTTTGATTTAACGATTTCTCTATGGTAAACTTGATGAAGATATTATTTTTTTTTTCTGATTTTGGTCGTCAATGATTGTCAGATTGTGCATTGGAGAAATCACCTAAGATTTCCTGAAGATTCTAGGTTGAGTCATGAGGCAAAGGATCTCATATGTAGATTGCTGTGTGATGTTGAGCACAGACTGGGTACTGGCGGGGCAAACCAAATCAAAGTAAGATTAGGATATATTCATGTTAGTTCTTTTGTACCAACTATTTCTTCTTCCTTATGGTTGTTGACATATAATTCTATCAGGCTCATCCTTGGTTCAAGGACGTTGTGTGGGATAAACTCTATGAGATGGAGGCAGCATTTAAACCTGAAGTCAATGGGGAATTAGATACTCAGAATTTTATGAAGTTTGATGAAGTATAACTTGGAATTCCCCTTTTATCTTATGCTATTGCTTATTCCAAATGCTAATCACTTTCTTCAATATGTATTTGTCAACAATGGTGAAATTAAATATATAATCTGACTATTTTTGGAATTTTCACCAGTTGGATAATCCGGCACCAGCAAGAACTGGCTCAGGACCCTCTCGGAAGGTTTGTAACAATTGAGGCTGTTTGTATACTCATCTTAAGCATTAGTTTGTCCCAGTACTTTCCAGCTGGTGAAAATCATTTTATTCACACATTTTTTTAGTATGCAGCAAGTATGTGCTGTATTATACTATTATGTCCACTGAGAATGCTATGAATATGCAATGGTGAAACTTTATTTGTTCAAAAGATGGTAACTGACAAAACAATTGATATCTTATTACAATGATCTCTTTTCTTAAATATTGTGTTTTAACACATGACCAAAACAACTGCATTGATGTTGGAGAAGTATATACATTTTTGTCCATGATAATCAACATGCTTGGTTCCCTCTATATTTGTATCTTGATACATTAATTTGTGAGTAGTGAGTCCCTACTCACACAAAAATACATGGTAGAATTTATTTAACTTTTCTCCCTACTTTATGCAGATGCTATTAACACCCAAAGATTTAAGTTTTGTTGGCTATACATACAAGAACTTTGATGCTGTCAAAGGGCTACGCCATTCTTTTGGTATGCATTTTGTCACTTAGTTGTCTAGATTTCAACCTTTTTCTCAATTGCTGCAGCATTTTCTTTGGGTGGTTATCAGCAATAACTGTTTCTATTTGCTTGTAAGCATACTTATTTTGTGCAGAAATTTGCCTGTGATGATTGAAAGTTTGGGTTTCGGTTAGAGAAGTGAAGGGTGTTAGATTTAATTTTATTGTCCATATCAATGTTGATTATAAGCTTGAATTTCTTGTCCATATCCTACTTATTCATCTTATGAGCAAGTATGTAATGTTAAATCAGAGATTTTAATGATGCTGTACTAGCATTATAGATATACTGAATGTCATAATGATAAGGAACCTTGATTTGTTTACACCTTAACATTTTCCTTTGGGACAATTGGCGTGCTAGGGCTTTCAGTTAGTCAAGTTGCTAGTCCTGTTCTGGATCTGTCTAGAGAATGATATTTAATCACAGATTTGAGAAATAGGTGTCAGTGTCTATGATACAACTACTTAACAGCCTTTAACAGCTCAAGAAGTGGATATTTAGATATGGAGTTAGATTTAGAACCATGGATGACAATGCGAATGGAGCCAGGGTGCAAAACCAATCCATGATAGTTGAGCCCAGTTACAAGAGATTACTGGGATGTGGTGAATTTACTGCCCATATTAACTGTTGCTAGTACATGAACATTGTTAAAATTCTCTCAAGAGAAATGGGCTTGATGAGGCAAAATATAGATTTGGGTTTGAACTTTATAGGTGGATTGGAATGGGGTTAATGTCTGGCAGAACCTGAGTGAAATAACTGGTTGTGAACTAGGGGCAACTGGGTAAGACTGCAAAATTAATTTGTCCAACAAAAGACTTGAAACCACATTCTGACAGTAACAGAATCACCTTAAGATGCTAGAATTTGTTGGCAGCATTCTATTAGTGGAGTCTATAAGAAAAAAATGAACTTTCTTTTGGATATTTATTACAATATCACTGTGAACAAGCATATGAAAGAGAAATGCGAAACTTTTACCAATCTTTAGGGATATATATATATATATATAGTATTTGTTTTATATGCAGTATCCAGATGTTCTTCTATTGGTCCAGATCTGTTGCTTCAGCTGATTGGGGAAGAGATTTAATGTCTCCTACTCACCTTGCTGAACTATTTTATTTTTGCAGATTTCAAAAATCCATCAATGGGACAGCCATCTGTTGATTCTATATACGGTAATGGATTTTTCTATTATCTTCTATTCTTTTTCATTTTCAACTTCCTACCGTTTTGATAAAGTGTAATAGTTTGTCTTTCTTCTCTATTAAGATGGATAAAGTTTGTTGATATCTGCAGGTGATTCTGGGGTAGGTTATTCTACTAAGTGCCCTGCCGAGGAAACAGAGGTGCAGATGCTTGCATCCACAGGTGATCCAATGTTGCCATAAAGTAACTATAGAGGAAACCTCTTACATGGATATATGGATATTTCTGCTTGTTTTAAGTTAGGCAATCCTCCAAGATCTGCAGTTCTTGTGCAGTGGCTGCCATCAAATTTGTAGAACCGCTTTGTTAAGTGTACAGAAGAATTTAAGAAAAAAATTTTAAAATCCAGTTCTGAGTTGACTGGTAGGGCAAATGAGACTCTTTTTCAGCCTAAAAGGCTTTGTGTATTAGAAAGTTAGAGCAGAGTTCTGAAACTTGATGCACTGGCTGCCCAGGTTGGCTGTGGTAAATTTGCCTTCTCTAGTGGCAGTTTCTGGTCAAATTTTTAATTGATAGCAAACTCCTGAGAAACTCTATAGTCATTTTGGGAGCAATGATTCCCTATTGTTGTGTGTAAACTATTACTTTGAGCAAAAACTAAAAAAATTAGCTGTGAGGAAGTAACATCTTCTCAGTAAATTGTTCATTGTAGTACTCCTAGTATTTTTGTTGTATGATTGCTTTTTGGAAGTTTGTCCACTTCTGAGAATGTGGTCATTGAACAATTTTAAGCAATTCCTCTCCCCCTTTCTGGCTACTGATGCAATTATGAAGTGCTCCTCCATCAAAGGAAGCACCTTCTGAAAATTGCTGCGTTGACCACTTAAAAACAACACTTCTTTATTCCCATTTTGCTGCGGTGATGCATTAGTGTTCAGACTTAAAAATGATGGGAGTCATTCCAAATGAGCAGCTTTGCTTTTAATCAATGATTTGACATGTCTATTAGTAGGTTAGAATCCAATATTCTCATGTCCCGTTGGGTAACAGGAAGTTCGTTTTTCAACCCACAAACAGGATTGTGTTTTGTCCGAAACTGAGAAGATAGAATGCTCTTGAGTCAGGGGACTTGAGGCTTGACTCTTTGTGATCTTGGTCCTATGAAATAATGTCCCAAAACAATAAACAATGAATTTTCTGAAAATCTTGATCTTGAATCTATGGAAAAAAAAATATAGAGGGTTCGTGCCTTTAAGGAAAAGTCAGTAGCTATTGACTTAAAAAGTAGTACTACTAAAAAGGAAACTAGAAAACGAGATTTGTAGATCTTTCTAGTGATAACAAAGGTTAAAAAGGAGAAGGTCAAATCTGGCCCTTACCTAAAGGCCAACCAAGTGATTATTGTTAGTAATTAAAATGTCAAATTTTAGCCATTTACTTAATTATAATAAAACATTTAATCAATTGTTTAGGTGAGATCTTGCCACATGACAGCTATGGGTTGTGATCCTTTAGGGAGATTGCCAGATACGTGGGTGAATACTTTTCATTTGAGGCAGGTAAAATTGGGTTGCTTTTGACTTACTGTCGTACTCGTTCACCAAACCTGAAGTCAAGATAATGGTAAGTGATTAAGTTTATACTGTTGCCTTTGCGTCCAATTGTCAAAGTTTAAATAATTATATTTGTACCCATCAAGCAAAAATTAAAGTCTATGCGGAAAAAGATCAGCCTTTTCCTTCACTTGGATCGGATAAAGCATATGTCAAAAGATTTGCATGAAACATGAACACACTCTCCCCAAATTAGAATTCATCTCACTTCCTGTTTGCTCAATCAGCAAGAAGTTCTGTTTCCATCAGTTGAAATCCCATCCACTCCAAAGGAGAAAAATCCAAAAAATCCAAGTGATTTGTATAATTAAAGAAACTTTCATAGCAAATAATTGAGATGGATCAAATCAAACAAGGTTTGGAAGATACAATCAACATTAAAGGGGAAAATGCCAGATGCTGATCACCAGAAAGCCTGACAAAAAATCTACCATATAATAGAAAGTATCTTCTTTTTTTTTTTGTAAAAAGCAATTAAGATAGAATTTAGACAAAGACTTGTAGGATTGGAGGATGAAAAGAGGAACATGAAAATTGGAAGGACAGAAGAAGAGAGCATGAGATGGGTGGAGATGCTTTAATATGCTCTTCAAGATTTGACATCTGTCATCTCTTTCTTTCTTTTTTCGCTCTCTATCACACGCATTAGACACACTCTCCCTCTCTTTGTCTTTTTCCTCTTATCAATGCATTTTCTTTTTCTTTAATTTTTCTCTTCTCTTTCTTCTCCACTTTCCTTCTTTTTGCTCCTTCAAGTCTCAACGCCCAGATATTATTATTGTATGTATAAATAACAAAGAAAATAGTATAAAAAGTCAAGCTTTTTTTATGGTGAAGAAAAGAAGTCTTTTTAATCTTTAATGATCACATTTGAGCTGTTTTTCTATATTTCTTTGCTTTAAATGGTGAGTGAAGTCCATATCCTTGTTTTGCTTTACTTATTCGATCTTTTTTCTTTTTGTTTTTTCCCAAGTCTCATTTCCCAGATGTTAAAAGCTTCTTGCTTGAAACACCTAAAAAGAGTGAGGGAAAAGAAGACTCTACTACAGTTGACAAGTTAGGTAGTAGTCATTCTTTATTAGATAAAGTTTCTATGTTTACTTCCCTTTTCTTGATTATAATTGTAGCCAATTATTTGACAGAGAGAGGGAGGGAGTGGGTTGGGGGGAGCAAAAATTTATAAGAGGCTGAGAAGGGTTGCCTCAGATCCAGGGAACCCTTTATATGATATCTGAAAAAGGGTACTATCCTTTTTAGGGTTTTCCTGTGATTCTTGGGGCATCACCTTTCTTGAGTTCTTTCTCATGACCCTTCTTTTAATTTTTTTTTTCTCCCAAGTCGTTCTTTTTGTGTTTGAGGATAAAGGGTTGGTTTCAAATTTGATCTGATCGTGGGTTTTCTTAAAGTTTTATCCTTTTTATTTTTAATTTTGCTTTCTGTGGATATTGAGTTGTTTCTTTCTTAACTGTAGTTGATGGAGGTAGATAAGGAAGAGTCCAGAGAAGAAGAAGTTGGAAAAAGCATAATCAAGGTCTAAAGTAACTATATTGGGGTACTAATTTCCACAAATGGAAGTTTGGATCCACTTGTAGTTGACCAGATCTGACTAACCCATTTCCCTTTCACTACCTTTTTTAGCTCACCCATAAGCTGCATCCCCTGAACTTGCATCCTTTTTCGGGACACCTTTGAGTTAATTAAGGCATGGGAAATGGTCTGTTAAAACCCACCATTCACATTCCATTGTCATTCTTTATTTCAGAAGAAGGTGATAGTTTCGTTGAACAATGACAGGTTGTGTGATTTTTGAGGGGTTGGAGGGTAACTTTTTGTACTGCCCAGATAGGGATTTTGATGGAGGAGATGTCTCCGACGGTCGCGGTGCCATTTAGATTAGGTAATTCAGTCTGTGAAAACGCTACCTTTGCTACCCGTATGGACATCACAAGACTTAAGCTTATGGCAAATCCTGCTGGTATATTAACTGATTCTGCGACCGAGGCTACTAACCAGCCAGTAACTGGTGAAGATGTGGATTGTAACTGTGCTGCTATGGGGACGGAAGAAAGTAGTATAGAGGTGACACTGCCGGAAGAGGTCAAGGGAGAAGAAGCTACCTCTTTGGATATGTTATCTGATAGTAAAGTTAGTTGGATTGCTAGTAATGATGTTATAGCCCAAGAAAGTGAGGAGGAGGAGGATTCTTTCTCCTTGGAAGGTGATCATGTTCTTGATCTTGATAGCTCTTGTTCACTATCAGTGGCAAGTGAGACTAGTAGCCTTTATGGAGAGGATTTTTTGGGTTTCGATGTTACTTCTGAGGTAGGAACACCAAGTTCTGTGGACATTGAGAAAAGTATTTGCAGTGTAGATTTTATTGCAAAGGCCACCAAGTTTGTGGAGTCAAACGTTGAAACAGAGGTTGCAAGTGAACCCCTCGCTGTTGCAGTAAGCCTTGAGGAAGAGATTGGAGATGGGTCTGAACAAAAGCCATCTGCAGTGGTACTTCAATTGGCTGTTGAAAAGGAGCTGAGTACAACAGTTCCAGTTCCACGCAGTGTATTTGAGGTGGAATATGTGCCTCTTTGGGGATTTACCTCTATTTGTGGAAGGAGACCTGAGATGGAAGATGCAGTTGCTGCTGTCCCTCGGTTTTTAAAGGTTCCCATTCAGATGCTAATTGGTGATCGGGTACTTGATGGCACGAGCAGGGGCTTCGCTCATCAGACTGCTCACTTCTTTGGGGTCTATGATGGTCATGGAGGCTCCCAGGTCAGTTTTGCAATTTCCTTTGTATCTTTCATGTTTAGCTTTCTTTCCTTTCCATTAAATCATGCACAAAATGTCCTGGAAGTAAATTTTTTGTTTTGGTCTTCGCCATTGCACAGGTTGCAAACTACTGTCGTGAGCGTATTCACTCTGCATTGGCTGAGGAAATAGAGTTTGTTAAGGAATGCTGGACTAATGAAAGCATAACAGATAGTTGCCAAGAGCTGTGGAAAAAGGCATTCACAAATTGTTTTGTTAAAGTTGATGCTGAGGTTGGAGGACAAGCTAGTCAAGAACCAGTTGCCCCAGAAACAGTTGGTTCTACTGCCGTTGTTGCCCTTATTTGTTCTTCTCACATTGTTGTAGCAAACTGTGGAGATTCAAGAGCTGTTCTATGTCGTGGGAAAGAGCCCATGGCTTTGTCGGTGGATCATAAAGTAAGAGACCGTGAATTGCACTTTTTTATGTTGTAGTTTGCTTAATCAATTGTTGGGATTTATACCCTTTTGTTTTATTTGTTCATATATCTTAGCCCAATCGAGAAGATGAATATGAAAGGATTGAAGCAGCTGGAGGCAAGGTTATTCAATGGAATGGGCATCGAGTTTTTGGCGTTCTTGCAATGTCAAGGTCCATTGGTATGTCTTCAGGCATATGAACTCTTTTCTTTTCCCACTTTATGTTATTTATTTTTTTCTCCTTTCAAACCATAATTGAGAAACAGAAAAGGAAGGGGGAGAACCTTTTTTTCTTAAGACAATTATCCCCAAAATGACATCCTCACCATGGTGTGTCTCTAGTGAACTTAGTTATTATCATGTTGCAAGCAAAATCCAACATATGTCTCTTGTGAGAAAGGATTGTTTGGTGTACCCATGTGCCTCACTTGGGTCATTAGCTGTAATATCTGTGTATACTGATGCATCAAATTGCTTCAATTTGGCACAGTTCTGCCTCATTAACCATTCAGGTGTATTAATGGGGAGTGTCAGGGTAGTAATTCAAAATCTGTTATGGTTTTCATTGAATTTATTGTCTCTTGTGAGAAAGGATTGTACAGACTTGACTTATTTATTGTTGTGGTGTATGCAGTATCTATTTTATGCCTTATTAAACTCTGTGGAGAACCTTTTTCCTTTTTCTTTTGTGTGTTAACTGTTCAAAAGGAGCAGCTAATTTTTAGGAAAAGAAAACTTTGTTGACTTGGCTCAAAAGAATTATAATCCTTGAAAGAAGATTGGTAAATGTTAGCAAGAATAATGGATTATTAATATTATTTAACATAACTTTTAGTTAACTTCAAATTGTACTATTAGTGCTGTCATTTTTTTAAAAACCATGCATCTGTTCGATATTTCCTTATGTTAAGTGCCTTGTGATAGCATTCTGAGGCTAGTTGCTTGAGTACCTCTTTCATGGAGCCATGCAGGATAATAGCAATAGAATGTAAAGTCTTCTATTTTTTCTTTGCTCAAAATGTAAAGTCTTCTATTGTCAGGTCACAAACTCTTAATGCACCTAGTTGCAGGTGTTTCCTCTGTTGATATGGGCATTTAGGTGTACTGGATTAATGCTTGTCATAACTAATTTGACTGGGCAGAGTAAGTAAAATGTGGAAATGACCTCGCTTGTTGTTTCAGGTGATAGATATTTGAAGCCATGGATCATTCCAGAGCCAGAAGTGATGTTTGTTCCAAGAGCAAAAGAAGATGAATGCCTCATTTTAGCCAGTGATGGTCTATGGGATGTTATGACAAATGAAGAAGCATGTGACCTGGCTAGGAGACGAATACTTCAGTGGCACAAAAAGAACGGTGCTACACTGACTTCAGAAAGGGGTGATACAATTGATCCTGCTGCTCAAGCTGCAGCAGAATACCTCTCAAACCGCGCTCTGCAAAAAGGAAGCAAGGATAACATCACTGTAACTGTGGTGGATCTGAAAGCTCAAAGGAAGTTCAAGAGTAAGACATGATGGTCACTGTTAACCACCCTTCAGTCTCCAATCTTGCCATATGACATAATTTCATATGGTTCAATATAGTTTTTCCCATTTGATTTTTCAGGGGGGCTCTATGGCTTTATGACAGTATCAGTTTGTATGTACTATAGAACATTCACCATTCTAGTACCTCTCCATTGTTTCAAGAGTCTTGCTGTAAACCATGCCAAGTTATTGGCTATTGTAAATCTTAGCTGTGCCTTAGGAAATAGGAGATTATATCAGTTCCATGCTTTTGACATTGTGGGCAAAATTGTATTCATTATGCCTCCGAGTTAAAATCACTCTGTGAGGTATTTGTTTTGTATTATTTCAACCGCATGGTGCTTATAAAAGTGGGCAAATTTGGAAGGTAACTCGGACCACTGTTCTTCCCACCCTTTCCTTGATTGCTTTGGACCATATGTTTCTCCTTTGTAGCACAATGAGCCGGCCAATGCTGATGTGGTTATGCAAGTGATTGTTTTTGGCCATGAAAGGTGCTTCCTTTCTCATAGTGCAGCATAATGTGTGGATGGGCGTCTATGTTGCTCCACCTTTTAACTTGAATATTGATGTTTTTCATTCCATTTTTCAAGTCTGGGAAATAAACATCGCTTTGATGTTTTAACCAATTACTAGTAAGGTGTACTTGTGACCTACTTGAATCCATTATTTTATTCATATGAAAGCAAAGGAAAAGATTAGTAACAGTGAAATTATAAAATAAATAAAAGAAAGATTGTCCTAGGATTCGCTGATTGTCAACTTCTTCACAACTTCAGCCAGGCCTTTCTCCTTGCGAATGCTATGCACCCACTTGGCATTGATCTGGACCTGCTCAATGCTCTGCTTCAAGGTTCTAGCAATTGAAGGCGTCGTGCGACTTGCAAAGAACTCCTTTACTTCCTTCACTTTCTCACACGAAGCAAACTGTGAATGGAGAAGAAATTAAGAAAACAATCAAAGTAACGGTAAACATTTTAACAAATGATCCTGAGAGTAAGCAAGAACAAAACAAAGAATTCAAAGTAGACACTGTAATAGAGAGGACAGGGCACGAACCGGCGAGACAATTGACCTGACAAAACGAGTTATTAGAAATCCAGAATCATATGTTGTCCAGATGCTATCCCAGTTATCCTGTATACCAATTATTAAACAGAGAAGAAGAAGAAGGAAAACCTTAACCTGAGCTGAAAAAGAAGAAGAAAGAGAAGTACCTTGAGCCATTTCCAAGCAACTTCACGTCCTTCGTAACGAACAGCAAGTCCAAAAGCAGCATCTTGGCTACGAACCTAAAGAACATGGAAAATGATCATGATACCATCGAATTCCAGGGTATTTAGTTTATCAAGACAAAAGCTAACTTTTGAACTAAAGAGTTCGAATACCTCAGAAGACAAGGCAAAGTTTAGAGCTTCAAGAATTATACCCTGATCGGGACAAGATGCCAATGAACCTATAGAAAAACATGTATAAGGTTGTCACAAGTTCCATTGATTCGAGTCGTCTGCATCACAGTAGAAAAAAGGACTTTTCTGTACCTAAAACGCAAGTTTTCTCCTGGCTTAGATCAGTATCTCTATAAACTTTCAAAAGATTTTCAAGACCTGTTGTGTCAGAGGAGCTGACCTTCTGCATTACAGCTACATAAGCTGCCTGCAAACAAGCATGGTCAATTAAAAGCTCAGTAGGTAAAGTTCTTTGGTTATTGTCCCAAGAACCTGAGATCAAAAACCTTTCTTATGTCAGGATGGAGGAGTTACCCCTGTTATGTTACATAGCTCAACCGTTGGACTAGGAAAAAGAAAACAACAGACGGACAGTGTTTAAACTAATATTTGACAATCAATAACCTTTCTTATGTCAGGATGGAGGAGTGGGGTGTTTCTATTATCCAAGAAGGCATGAAATCGCCGGGTTGCTTCATCCAGTGTCTCCTCATGCCCAAGCATGGCAAGGGCAGTGAAAACATCTGCTCTCAACATAGCATCCAGATGACTCTCACCTTGTTTAGGGTCCCAACCAAGCTTCCTGTAAGAAAATTAGAACATAAATAAAGGAGAAAGAAAATGTAATTGTGTTGGTGATCCTGCTTGTCCAGTCCTATTTTAGTTTAAGAACTGGATTACATAGATGATAGTTTCTTAATCACTTTTTTAAATAAATTAACTTGTCACACGCAGGACAGGCTCCCCGGCCAATTAGTTTAAACAGTAATTGCTAATCAAGCATGCCATGTAATGTGTCCATCCATATTTAAAAATAACTTACTCAGCAGAATACAGGAAAAGGCCAATAAAAAATTGTTTAATGTCATTCATTAGTTCAGGTTTTGCATCTGCGACAATCCTTCCAACTTTATCAGTTATCTGCAAAAATGCAAGAGCCAGAATTAGGACTAGGAGCATTATTGAAGTAAAGTTAAACAAGCTTGTGAACATTACCTTCATCAAGTTAGACAGCACAGTATGCTCAAGTTCCGCTCGGTAGGCACCCATGAAGGTAAGCAAGGAGATCAAAGACATATGACGTGCCATACAAAGCGCAAACGAATCATCCAGAATGCCTGTTATCATAACATGTTAACATTAACACCTCTATTTTACCATCCAAGAGCTATATATACAAGTGCTAAAGAAAATATAAGAATTACCAAGTCTGTCTGTTACTGATAAGTAGTTGTTTTCTATTGCATATCGAAGTTTAGCTGCAAGGCCCTGGTCATACTTCACCCTGAAGAAACCAATCTGGTCCACGTTAAGCTTTATCCAGGAACGTGCTGGATCATTACTTTTATCACTGTCTGAAAAGAAACTCTTCATATCATGAGTTTGAGATTTTTTTTCCAACAGGAAGCTTTTCCGACTGTCATAGTCACCGCAGCAAAATGTCATTGGGATAATCCACTGCCCATCCCCTCGGGAACCGCTATATAAGAATTGTGACTGCCATTGATTACGTTACTGGTTAGGACACCACCCGAACTTTAAGACTAACAATTTAACATCAAATGAAGTCATCCTAGAATGGAAACAGCTGACTCTGAATTTGAATTGACAGATATGAAATACTATCATTTCAAAGTTTTAATTGGCCAAAGTAATTAATCAAACATGAGTAAACCTGCTCAATTTGCAATG
Source organism: Theobroma cacao (assembly GCF_053813885.1). Taxonomy (NCBI): domain Eukaryota; kingdom Viridiplantae; phylum Streptophyta; class Magnoliopsida; order Malvales; family Malvaceae; genus Theobroma; species Theobroma cacao. The sequence goes on from NC_142647.1 coordinate 2,971,243, forward strand.
TCTGATTCTCCATTTTGACAGTGACAACTGGATACCCCTTCTGCTTCGTCCATGAATTCATTATTTTGCTCACAGGTTCATCACATCCTTCCGTAAGAGCGGCCCAAAGGTCTTCTGTCCTGGCATTTGACCAGGCATGTCTTTTTATATATGAAGCAAGTGAATTCTGACAGCAGGAATAAATGAGGTTAAGTTCCGGTTTAATCCAGATAGAATAATAGTATAAACTTTAAGTTCATAAAGTTAAAACTAGGAAGTCTCAGATTAACAGATACAAAAGCTCGTACATTTAACGAACCAGAAGACCAACCTGAAAGTGTTGCCCCCCCAAATAGTCTTGCAGCATCCGGATAATTGATGCACCCTTTTTGTAGCTTATCATATCGAATATTTCATCAAGTTCAGAGGCATGATTTATCTCCACCTGCAAAGTAAAACATGCTAAAGATCAAAAAAAGTAAAAGGAAACAAGAAATTATATCAATCCTCTGTTAATTGTATCGAAAAAAGATAACCCGGCTCGGTGCCTATTCACCTCAATTGGGTGGGATTCTGCAAGCCCATCCAGCCCAAGACCTTGACTAGATTCGCGATCAAAAAACTGTGTCCATATTTTCCCTTCTCGGAACAGCTCATCTTGTGCCAAGTAGCTCGCCTGGAAATGCACAACTATTAGCAATGAGCACATGCTAGTGATAAAAAGAAAAAAAATAGAAGTTGACATACCCAGGTTGCAAAACCCTCATTCAGCCAAAGGTCGGTCCACCATTCCATTGTTACAAGATTTCCAAACCACTGGTGCGCCAATTCATGGGCCACCACTGTTGCTACCTTTACAGCAACCAAGTACACTAGTCAAACATTTTGTGCAATGTGGGTCTAGGGGAAGTATATCCGAAAAAGAGACCATCACCATATGCACTAACCCACTGCTTGTTGGCGGCTGCGGAATGCTGATCATCGTAGAGCAAAGCCGCTTCAGGATATGTAACTAAGCCATAGTTCTCCATTACCCCAGCATCAAAATCAGGGATTGCAACCATATCCAATTTGGGAAGAGAGTATGGCATATGAAAATAACTATAGAAATTAATCATTACAATGAATAAACTAGACTGCATGCTCCCAATTGAAATACTAACTACATAACTGAGGAAAAGCCAAAGGTCTTCCCTGGTTTGTATCTAGATCTATCAGCTTGAGACCTAAAAGTTGGGAATAACAATGAACCATAAAGATTAGATTATACCGAAATCCGAAACATACTCTTTGTAAAACCCAAGCGCCTTCACAGCAACATCCAGAGCAAATTTCCCTTTATTTGCCTTGCCAACTTGACAATATACTCGAACTTTGATCCCTGGTTCAGAGATACAGTTAAGTAAACTATAGCAAGAACCAGGGCTGGACAGTCATAAGCAGCAACAGATCATTACCATCCGATGTATGATCCTCTACGTAATCAAACAAACCAATAACAACTGCCACCAGATACGTAGACATGATTGGTGATTCTTGATAGAAAACTGTTTTCAGATTGCCGTTCACTTTCTCCTCAATGACTGGCATGTTTGAGAGGGCCACTAGTTCAGATGGCACATTCAATAAAGTGATCTCGAACGTAGCCTGTAACATGGTGTCAAAAACATGAAACAATTTTAGTGATGCCAAAGGATGAAGCTGCATACAAATTAACAATATTGATGTGATCTTGAATGTAGACTTTAAATGAAGCAGCATATAAATACCATTAATAAAGCAGAAATTTTATATTCAGAACAGATAAAGAAAAAACGGGCCGAGAAGGAAAGAGTATGCATACAACACCTTGAAAGCTGGTTCATCCCAGCACGGAAAGCACTGTCTAGCATAAGCTGGCTCGAAATGTGTAACTGCCATATTCTTCTCCTCGCCATTATGCTCAAACGTACTGAATTTCAAGATACGATCAAAAATGAAATAAATATCCCATTTCTCCCTTGCTTTTGACAAGCAATTAATCAAGATGGAAAATTTTCTATATATACCTTCTGTAGAATCCCTTCATTTTGTCATTTAAAATTCCCTTGAACTCAATAGCCAAACCTCCCATTCCCTTCGGAAGTGTCTCAGCAAACTCCAACACTAAAATCTCGTCCGCTTCCACCAGGCCTACTTTAAAAGCCTCAAATACCTGTTTAACAACCAAGACAAGTATATGTCTTTATCCCATTGAGTTGACTAAAATTTTACTTGCAAAAGATATCAGAGAGAGAAATTAGTCGAGTCTTTTTCTCTTTTCCTGCAAAATTCTCAGCAACCAAACTGACTACCAGAAGTCAACAAAAAAAAATTTTTTTGGACGTTTAATAGCCCAAGACCGAGTCTTACATTGAATATAACTGTGTTTGGCTGCCGAAAACTACATGACGAAATATGTATAACTCGTTAAATGAAAATGGAAAATGGGAAATGAAAGTTGCACTCGAGAAGTAACATGCAAACAAATTATAGAGAGTTTGTTGAGATGGTGGAAACCTTGGAAGAGTTTTGAGGGGAGAAGGAGACGGAACCGGGGTTGATGGAGAGTTGAGCAGCATTGAGGACGATGAAACGAGTATCAGCAAGGATGTCAAGGTGGATAGAGACAGAACCTCCGAATTTGCAGGCTGAGAGGTCCGGTGTCAGGTGAATATGGTAGCGTTTCGGGACAGCGAATTTGGGGAGACGAGGTTGCCGTTGGAAGTGAATCGTTGGTTCTGTCGAAGGTGACAGCGTCTGAGAACTTGAGGCACCAGGTTTCCTGAAACAGGAAAGGCACTTCTTTAACAGACACATGGTGTTTGTTTGACAACTTCCCTTCCGAAGGACGGAATGTCAAAGAGAAAATGATGTTTAAAGAATTATTCAGAAACAGTTGGGAAAAGAGGCAGAACTTTGAGAGAGGTATGGAAAAGTAGAAGCTAAGGATAACAGAGGGGTTGCCATTTATTCATATATAGCTTTGCGAATTGTGAGAGTGAAGTACCCGTACGTTACATGCGGCCGGAATGGACTGCTTTTAATTATATAAAATCAATCATATCATATGTATCTACTTAAATTTCTAGTTTGCTGATGGACTTTAGAATAAGAATATTAACAGTTAAGTTAAATAGATGAAATCAGCCAAGGAGTTTGGTATTAGATGCTTGCTTAGAGACGGTGGCACCTGCAGTCTTGCACTTTGTTTAAGAGACCCACCACTCTTTACATTTTAAATTAAATAAATTCCTTATATACCAAACTTCTTCCCTCGGAGGATGTATAGATGGGGCGATGAAACATAAAGATTGTTGTTTTATTGGAACGACTATCCATAAAAAACAATTATATTTGGATTATGTCATGGATTGACGTCTAAATTATGATGTTGTCTTGCACTTTGGGAGTATTTGGGTTTCAAGTTTAATAGATAGATATTCCTTCGACATCCACCTTTGGTGATAAGATAAGAACTGTCTATTATTTTATTGCTATCGATTTATAAAAGTTTTTCTCACTAATGTTGAATCTCTGTTTCAAAGGACGTCTTTAACCTTTGCTTGCTCCCCTCGGTTTACTTTGTTCTTATAATCAGTATTGGTTTTGATTGAAACACGGTATATACATTTTAGTTTAAAGAAATTGTAAAAAATAATCTTTTTTATAAAATAATTTCAAAAAAATTATTTGGTTTTATCTTAATTTAACATAGGAAACCAAAATGCTTTTGAAAACATTTGTGACAACTTAATCTCCTAATATCTCTTTCCCGTCATAAAAAAATTAAATGCTCAGCTATTTCAACTGCCTCAACTCTTTCAATTAAAATGTATCAGCCCCCTTCAATATTTCTAAATCGACTCTCTGTTCAATACCATTGTCATTGTGCTGTGATCTATTTCTCGACATTTGACTATATCATAATCAATAGACAAACCCTAAAACAGAGATGACATCGTTAAAATTTTTATTCACTATGTGCTGTTTGGAAAAGGTTTTATAATTAGGATAATAAAAAAGAACAGAACATTTCTCCAATAGCATACAATAGAAGGTTGTTTCAAAAACTTTATTTTCTGTTGAAAGAGAATTGTAAGGTCAAATAGTTTACTTTCCTTAAATTTAATAATCATTAAAATGCAAATTTATTTATTGATGATCAAAAGAAACCACCGGGTAGAGGGAGATTCCCAATCTACAATTCATATGAACGAATTTCTTCCTTCAATTTTCTCTTATTTAAGCTCGTCTTTTTCTTGCATATTCTTTTACTAGCATTTAGCAGTATGTGGAAAAGACACTAGACAATATGATTATCAGCAAGACTATTAGAAACTGACGACGTCCCATGCATTATTGTTCATATTACTCTGTTAAGTATGAGAACAGTAAAAAGCCACCCCAACAGCTTTCTATTCTACAACTAAAGTAAAGCTAGATAGGAAAAAAGGCACTAGAAAGATCAAACTTAGTATTTCCTGTAAGCTAACTCCAGCACGGCCTCAGCTAGATTGTTCTCTTCCTGAATGCTCTGAACCCAATTGGCATTAATGTTGACCCGCTCAAGGCTCTGCTTCAACGTTCTGGCAATTGAATGCTTTGTCCGGGTTGCAAAGAACTCCTCCACTTCCTTCACTTTCTCAAATGAAGCAAACTGTGTGCAAGACAGACACGCAAGGAGGAAAGATTAAAGAAATAAAAAACACACACACACAATTAAAAAATGATATTCATGATCACATATAAATGGTCCCTCTATAGTGAGGGGTAAAATTAAACAAGTAAAACAGAATGCATAACAGACAAAACACAAATTGAGATTATAAATTATGATTAAGTTAGAGAGAGAGAAGGCAGAGCAGGGCACAAACCGGTGAGACAATTGCACTGACAAAGCGAGTTATCAGAAATCCACTTCCATATGTTTTTGAGATGAGATCCCAGTTATCCTGTATTCACATCATCAGACAGATGAGAAGAATGTAAAGAGGCAAAGAATAACAGGGGCTAAAATCAACAATATTTATGTTCTTTATATTACAAAAACTGAAGATCCCACAAGATGATGTATTGCCAAAACATTGGTTATTCACCAGCATCATACGTTCCTAAACCGTCAAGACTCAAGACACCCTTTTCTCCAATAATCTCTGCATCTTCCCCCCTCATCCAAAAAAGAAAATCCCTGATTGCTAGTATTACCTTGAGCCATGTCCATGCAACTTCACGTCCCTCCTTGCTAACAGCAAGTCCAAACACAGCATCTTGGCTGCGAACCTGAACAAAAGGGAAAATGTTATTCAGACCATCAGAGGAATTAGTTTATTAAGATCAATGGTAACCTTTCAACAACAGTTAGAATACCTCAGGAGACAGTACAAAGTTTAGAACTTCAAGAACTATACCCTGATCCGGACAAGATGCCAATGAGCCTACAGGAAAAACAAGTAATGTAATTGTCAAATTCATAGACTCAACCATCTGCATCACAATGGCAAGGATTTGTCACTACCTAAAATGCGAGTTTTCTCCTGGCTTAGATCCGTCTCTCTATAAACTCTCAAAAGAGACTCAAAACCTGCTCTGTCAGAGGAGTTGACTTGCTGCATTACAGCTACATATGCTGCCTGCAAGCAGAGAAAATAATAGTTAGCAGGTGACTATAAAAAGGGGAACAACTGTTTTAACTAATCCTTCACAATCAACAACCTTTCTTATGTCAGGAGGGAGCAGTGGTGAGTTTCTGTCATTCAAGAATGCATGAAATCGCCTCATTGCTTCTGTCAGTGTCTCCTCATGCCCAAGCATAGCAAGGGCAGTCAAAATTTCTCCTCTCAACATTGCATCCAGATGACTCTCACCTTGTTTAGCATCCCAACCAAGCTTCCTGTTAGAATTAAAACAGAAAAAAGAATGTCAAAGTAAGAAGCCAATCTTCATGGATTTATACTGCAGAGTGCTTTCCACTTGGGTCAAAAGATGCAATGAGACTAGGTCTCCATTTGCTCATGAAGAACCAAAAAAATCCTTTCTCCCTTGAAGCTTTATATAGTGGTCAAAATATGTAATAAGACCAAGTTTCCACTTGCTTATGAAGATTAAAAAGAATATGTTCTCTTCATTCCTTTGGTCAATTAACAGCCTCCAGCTCAAGCACCTAAACAGGTTGGTAACATTAATTCTTGTTTTAGATGAAGAATTAAATTAAATAAAATTGATGAGCTTCTCAACCAGTTCTCAATAGATTGTCATGTGTTGCCAGTGTTACAATCCAACCAGATTTAACATACACTTGAAGGCATCATAATGCAGCATGTCAAGCAGTAATTAAAATCACAAGGAAACTAGCATCCATATTTGAGATAACTTACTCAGCAGAATATTGGAAAAGGTTAACAAAAAATTGTTTAATGTCATCCATTAGTTCAGGTTTTGCATCTGCTGCAATTCTCCCAACCTTATACGTTATCTGCGAAAAGCAAAAGCCAGAATCAGGACTCAGAGCACAATGAAATCAAATTTAAACAAGATAAGAGGTGAACAGTACACTTATCAAGTTTGACAACACAGTATACTCAAGTTCCTCTCTGTAGGCACCCATCAAGGTAAGCAAGGAGGTCAACGGCAGCTGGCGTGCCATACAAAGTGCAAATGAATCATCAAGAATGCCTGTAAAAGGAAGAAGTAATGTTAACTTATCTCTTTTACCATTCAAGAACAATATGCGATCTAATGAAAATATTCAAATTACCAAATCTGTCAGTTGCAGTCAAGTATTTGTTTTCTATTGCATAACGAACTCTAGCTGCAAGTTCCTCATCATATTTCACCCGATAGAAGCCAGTCTGATCCACATTAAGCTTTATCCAAAAATGCGCTATACCACTTTTGTTGCTGTCAGAAAAGAACTCCTTTACATCATGAGTTTCAGACTTTGTTTGTAACAAGAAGCTTTTCTTCTTGTCATATGACCCACAACAAAAAGTTACTGGGACAATCCACTGCCCATCCCCATGGCAACCACTAGATAAGAATTGTGACTGCCATTCATCACATCAAGTGTTAGAACACAAACTTAACTTTAAGAATAACATCAAATAAAACCATCATAAAATAAAACAGCTGACAATGAATTTGAATTGAGAGGTACAATTTCAAAGTTTTAATTGAAGAGAAACCCCCAATCTTCCCCCACCTGGTCCACCTAACCAAAAGAATCAAACATAATTAAACCTGCTCAAATTCCAACTTCTGATCTTTGACTTTGACAGAGACAACTGGATAACCCTTCTGCTTTGTCCATGTATTCATTAGCTTGTTGACTGGTTCACCAGATCCCTCCTCAAGGGCAGCCCATAAGTCTTCAGTCTTTGCATTTGAGCATGCATGTTTTTTTATATATGAAGCAAGTGACCTCTGATTGCAGGAATGATTCACATGTGAATAAATCAAGTTAACTTTTGAGTTTAAGATATTCAAAGAAAAATTATCCAAATTTAAGTTCACAAATGCAATGAAGAAGATTGGAGTAAACATATGACCTCAAAAGCAATAATGAAATAAATAAATACAAATAGACTTTCCGTCTGTTTTCATCAGAAATAAATACTAATAAGATAATCTTAACACTTGGAAGGTTCAAAAGATGCAGGTAAAATAAAATCAATTGCACACACAAAAAAAATGCAACAATCATTTAGAAATCAGCTGATGAAAGAATCATGATACATGTAACAAACCAGACCAACCTGAAAGCATTCAGCACCTAAGTAGCTTTGTAGCATCCGGATAACTGATGCACCTTTTCTGTAACTTATAGCATCAAAAATTTCATCAATTTCACCAGCATGATTAATTTCCACCTGCAAAGTCAATTATTTTAAATATCAAATATTCTAGTAACAAGCAATCATACCAACCTTTCTAATGTAGAGAAAATAATCCTACTTTGTATCCATTTACCTCAATTGGGTGGGATTCTGCAAGCCCGTCCAACCTAAGACCATCAGTACATTCATCAAGAAACTGAGTCCATATTTTCCATTCTGGAAACAAGTAATCAGTTGCCAAGTAGCTCACCTGAAAATGCATAATCATTAGTTATGCAGTTCCTAGCACAAGCTTGTTATAGTAAATAGATATGGAGACAAAAAAATCTAAAGTGCCTTACCCATGTTGCAAAACCCTCATTAAGCCACAAATGTGTCCACCATTCCATTGTCACAAGATTACCAAACCACTGGTGTGCCAGTTCATGGGCCACCACAGTTGCAACCTTAACAGCAACCAAGTAGTATTGTCAAAACATTTTGTCTGATGCAGGATGAAATAATATGATAAAGATACCAACATAATTTACAAATTTTACCCTCTGCTTATTGGCAGCTGCAGAATGCTGCTCATCATAGAGCAAAGCTGTTTCACGGTATGTAACTAAGCCATAGTTCTCCATTGCACCGGCAGCAAAATCAGGAATAGCAATCATATCCAATTTGGGAAGAGCGTAGGGCACAGCAAAATATCTATAGAAGTTAACAGAATTAATTGCGAATAAATTCAGAAAATAGATTGGAAACAGTAAGCACCCATGTGAAAGAATGGCCGATAGTCTTCACCAGTTTGTATAGTAAGAGACATAAAATGTGGGAATAACAATCAATACACAAGTAATTGAATGATGAAAAATCAGAGAAAACATACTCTTTGTACAACTCTAGTGTCCGCACAGCAACATTTAGAGCAAATTTCCCTTGAGTTGTCTTCCCAACTTGACAGTATACTCGAACTTTAATCCCTGAACAGAGATACAGGTAAAATGTCAAGGCAATAAATAATAAAGTATGCCTGGGCTGTCAACGTAAGCAACAAATAACAAAGTATGATCTTACCATCTGATGTGTGATCTTCCACATAATCGAACAAACCAACAACAACTGCCACCAAATAAGTAGACATGATTGGTGATTCTTGATAAGAAACAGTTTTCAGAGGGCCATTCACTTTCTCCTCAACAACAGGCATGTTTGAAAGGGCCACTAGTTCAGATGGCACATCCAATGTGATCTTAAATGTAGCCTATAACACAAGTTTTGTCATCAAGCTTTGATGTCAAGACTAAACTTAACGAGTAATAAACAAGCTTTTAAAATAGATAAGACAATAACCTTGCAAGCAGGTTCATCCCAACACGGAAAGCATCGCCTAGCATCAGCTGGCTCAAACTGTGTAACTGCCATATTCTTCTTCTCACCATTATGCTCGTAAGTACTGAATGTCAAAATATCCTAAATTAGATAACATCCTACTCTTTTATTTACATCAAAAAGAGTGTGTGTGTGTGTATACAAGCATGAAATGGGTACCTTCTATAGAAACCTTTCATTCTGTCATTTAACACACCCTCAAATCCAATAGCCAAAACTCCCAGGCCCAGAGGAAGTGTCTCGGCAAAATCTAACACCAAAATCTCATCCTCTTCCACTAACTCTACTTCCGACGCCTCAAATACCTGCTTAACAATCAGTTACATCGAAGTAAGTTGACCAAATTTTAGTTAAACCAAAAAACAGATTACGAAATCTTACTTCGAATCCTAAAAATAACCTAAGTGAAGTGGAAATGAAGAAATGAAAAGCTCTAAAGCAATCAAATGTTGCTTTCAAACTAAAGGAAACGAAAAATATTTTTGTCGAGATCGAGGAGACCTTGGAAGAGTTACGAGGGGAGAAGCAGACGGAGCCGGGGTTGATGGAGAGTTCGGCGGCATTGAGGACGATGAAGCGAGTGCCGGCGACGATGTCGAGGTCAATTGAGACGGTGCCGGCGAATTTGCAGGCGGAGAGGTCAGGTTTCAGCCGAATGTCGTAGCGTTTGGGGATCGCGAATTTTGGAAGACGAGGTTGCTTCTTGAATTGGTCCATCTTTTCGGGGAGATGAGTCCAGGCGAGTTAGCGAGAGAGAGAGAGTGGAAATGAAGGGTTGGAGGAGCGAGGTGGTGACTTTATAGCTTGCTCTGCAAGAGTTTCGAATCAAAACGACCTCGTTTTTACTCTTCGGAAAAATGAAAATGAAGAATCGAACATATATATTTTCGACTTGCGGTATGAAATTTTTAATTTGAATGGTTTTTTTTTTACCTAATTCTAATTAAAGATTTATTTTATCAATTGAAATATTTTATAAATATCTTATTATTGATCTTAACATCAACCAGCCAATCAATCATTAAATCTTAGACTTTATTTAGGATAATATACTTTAATTGCAAGTTGATCAAATGTCTTTCTCACTCATATATTATGTTTTTATTCTTTTTTTCTTAAGGAATCTTAATGTACAATAAAATGAATAGTTAAGTGTTGTTAATTAAAGGAATCAATTCACTTAGAGTACTATAAAAGAATATGGAATAATGTCAAGTATTGTTCCTTTGCTTTCAAATAAGAATGTTAATGTTTATAGCTAAATTAGATGAAGCTCTAAGTTAAAGGATGGGAATCTTTGAAATACGAGGACAGAGTGCACTAAAAGATTTTTCGATATTCGATGCTTAGCTGAGACAGAAAGAGACACTTTCTAACTTCGTAATTTCTATTAGTGATTAATTTTCTTCTTCTAATTAATAGAATTAAATTGAAATCAATACAGATTGGACTTTATTTTATTTTTTAATTCTTAGATAAAACATGGTTAATGAGGAAATTATTTTGATTTATAAAGTTTTATGTAACAACTCTAGTTTAAACATTATTGGTATAATAATTTGTCGAGTCACTCATTCAAATCTTTTGTATATTTATTAAAATTATATAATCACAGTTAAAGATTATTATATAAGTTCAATATCTCATAAGTATAATACGAAAATCCTCACCAGATTGACAACTATTTTAATATTAATCGTAATGATTCGAGTCTAATTATTATTATTCTAATAAAATTTTGAGCTTAAATCACATTACGATTAAACTCAATTTTACAAATAATAATTAATTTAAATTCTATTATAAATCTTAATAATTATATATATTCACATACGATTTTAAAATCTTCCAATCAAATTCACTCTTACCATGTATTTCAATGCATTATTCATAAACTTTGAAAACTCTATCATATTCCTCAGATAAAATGATACTACTTTTCGGTATACATTAAGATAAAAAAAAATAGTATTCAGTAAAAAGTTAATTGTGTGAATAGTAATAACATGTGCACTAAGGAATCATAGAAAGGCAAGAACCTATATATTTTGACAAGTCCTTCTTTGTCTCAAAAGAAGGATGCTATATTCTTTGAAATTATTTACCGTTGTATGTGCTCCTTTTACTGTGTTGTTCTTATCACGACGGAATCAAGTACCAAGTTAAAAGTTGATTAAGACCTCTTAATTAGTAGAATTGAAATGTTAAACCTTTAACTTAATTCAAAATTACAGGATATAGGGTAAGAAACAAAGTGAAAAAAATAGATTGACATAATATGTGAAAAAGTAATTAAACTATTCAAAAAAATTAAATAAATATTTATGTTTTATTATATTTAATTAATGTTTCATATTTTTATTTTAAATAAAATAAAATATTATAATTAATAATTGATTAATTATTTTTAATCAAAATAGCGCATATAATCATTCTATATCTAACATGTCAACATATCATATCATATGATATAAAATGATAAATGATAATTTAATTAAGAATAATTAATTAATTTTTAATTATAAGAGATTATTTGGTTCAAAATAAAAATATAGAATTTAATTGAATGTCATTAAAAAATTTACTTAAATATTTTTTTACTTTTTAATTAAGCCAAATAAATATTAAATTAAAAAAGTGATTAAAGATTTAAATCAAAGTTAATATGATTCTCAATTTAAACAATATTCTCATAAAAAAATATGTGACTACTCTTTTTAAATAAGAACTAGAGTGGTGCACCGTTTCGCGTGAGTGTTGAATTTTTTATTAAAAATAATTTAAAATTACATAATATTATAAATAAAAATAATAATAATTAAAGAGAAATAATTTGAAATTTAAGAATGCTATAAATAATAGTTGTAATGATAATATAAAGATAATTATTTAAAAAAAATTAAATATTTTCTCTTCTCTTATTAAGTACAAATTTTTATTTAAATAATCTTTTTGAAAAATATTTGATTTTTTAGATCTTAATATATGCTAATGTTGAAATAATCATATTTTGGTAATTGCATGATTCTAATAGTGAAATCAAATTCATATTGAGAAAATATAATATTTTAAAAGTAATTATTGATAAGCTACATAATTGATACAATAAAATTATTAAAATAAAATAAATATTTTTTGAAAGTTAAAATAAAATGAATATTAATTATACTTATTAAATTTTTTTAGTTTTAATGATGAAATTTTCTAAATAATCTTCAATTTTAATTAAAACTTTTTTATCTCATGCCTTTAAAATTATTTAGAATTAATTCACCTTATAATTTCTATCATATCTCATTAAAAATTAAAAATTTATTTCACGTTAAACTTGGATGAAATTCACAAATATCTATTAAAAAATTTTATTTTTGTATTATATTTTATAAAAAAAATATATCTTAATACATAGAAGTATTGTTAGCTTCAATTTTCTGTGAACCAAAACACCATCATTCAACGTGGGAAAAACCTCTTCTAAAGCTAAATAGAAAAAATTTATTGTTGACAATCTTTATGCAACCGACTCCACAAAAATCATCTCAAAAATTTTTTTAATTAATTATTTTAAATTAATCACATATCAATAAAAAAAGCCACAAACGTGATCAGATGTGAGAGCCCCTTTGGGGCTTCCTTTACTTATGTTATAGATTTGGAAACAAATAGTCTAAATATTAGGTTTTTTTTTTAATTTTTTGGTACCTAAGTATGACCATTATACTGCTACTATTAGTAGTCTAAAAAAAAAAAGGTGTAATTGAAATTGATGCCATCGTCAACTGCGGCGAAAGCCTGGGTTGCGGAAGACCAGAAGAGAAAGGAGGGAGATAAGCTTTGGGTGAATCGTTGGCAACTTTAGCAGCTAATGCGAAATGGGACTGAGCAAGAGAGACAAGAAAAGCAGCTCCACTGCAACATCGCCTTGTGCCCATCTCCGAGCTGCTTACCACAATTGCTTTAACAGGTCGCTTCTTCTTCTTCTTTTTCTGTTTCCTCTTATTACTCAATTTCCCTCAAACCCTTCTTAAGCCGTAGCTTCCTCTCTCAACTGCAGGTGGTACTCCGAGAAATTTGTGAAGGGTCAGTGGGATAAAGAGGAATGTATTTCTGAGTGGCAAAAATATAGAGCTTGTCTCTCTGTAAATCCCATCTTACTTTTTTGTTTTTGGGGTTTTTCCCCTCTGGAATAAATTGCTTTCCTCGTTTTGTTTATTTGGTTTTGTTTTGTCGGACAGGAACATTTGGATGACAAGCATCTAAGTCGCTTCTTGGAAGCTGAAGGTCCTGTTGGATATGTTTTTCAAGAGGACAGTGGAAACCCAGTGGAGAATACTGCTAAATAGTGGCAAAGAGTTGAAGCTAACTCAATTGAACATTTTCATTATTTTGTCTATTGTGATTCCTTTTAATTGCATTATTTGAAATTTGATAAACTTATGTTCAAAGAAACATTGTGATTTATACAGCTGATGCTAGAGGAGGTTAGAGAAATATTATGGATAGGTGGTTGTTACTTGTTAAGATCTCAGGGAGGAACTGAATTATAAGTTATTTAATGGAACATAGACATAATCCGAATAGAGTCATTAGATAAAGTAGATGTAACATTGTTGGTGATGCCTGTCTCAGACAAATTGTGGTAAGCACTCCTAATAGCACCTTGATTCAGGTTGTTGATAGTGATCTGAGACAGGAAATTTAATCAGAAACTGCTACTGGTTTCAATTGGCTGCCACCTAAAACTGACACATTTTGTTTGAGTGCACGATGTATTACCTATTATGTGTATATCATGGGAAGCTTTACAAATTGTGCTCTGGTCATTGAACCAATTTGTCCTTGTTTAGTCTCACAACCTCAGACAGACTACATATAAGTAGCAGTAACACCATTGCTTCTTCTCTACTATCTTCTAAGTTGAGCATGACCCCATGCTACATCATATTTTTCTGATTTTGCTGGATTTTGATTCTACATTGTTTGGACAAGCTCTTGATTTTCTTTCACCCCTCCGAAATTTGTGCATTGTGTCAGTTAAAGAAGACAGAAAAGTCTTCCAGTCATCATCTCATGTTCAACACATATATCATGAGATGTTGATTTAAGTGATGTCTACTTCTGAAGGAAGAAGCATTGTCAGGAAACTTTGTTTTGGACTATGATTTCTATTTTCCACCTTGCATTCCTTTTATGCTGCAGTTTTTATGTGGATCACCTTTAAGAAAATCACAACATCTAGCTGAGTGGTGAGTACCTCACGTATTATCAATTATGAGATGTAACGAAATGTTGTATCTGCTAGACGTTTTTATTTACTGCATGATAAGCTTTCTTCTCTCTGTTAATGGTTATTTCCTTTTATTGACTAAGGTAATTTTGGTTGTTTCTTCAGGCAATCAACATATACCATTTGTTAAAGCTGGTTGCAAGTAACAACCATCCTCAGTTGCAGATATTAATGATACAGCTACTCGCATGAAACTGGTTAGTTTTTGCTTAAATTGCCCTGAGGAGTAGTTTAGTTGTTTCATTTTATAGTGAGGATTTTGGTAGATAAGAACTTGATAGAGAAGGTGAAAAAATAAAGCCCAGTGTCGAAGTACTTGTTAAGATAGTTGAATTTGTTATCTTTCAATAAAAAAGATAGTTGAATTTGTTGGTTCTGATTCAGGAAAACTCAATTGGTATTGATTGTGACAAGGAAATTCATTTGATAATTTTAATTGACCAATATGAATTTTGATGCAGACGTTTATTTTGCTGAAATTCATGATAAGCGTTATTATTTCTATTCTTATATATCATTTCAGTAAAACTTCACCATAGGAGTAAAGATCCAGGGATGTGTGATCAGCGGGGAGATCCAACAGAAGTCTTGTACCTCTGTTAACAAAAAAGACCCTTTCTAAACTCCACAAAGTTTCAATCTCAAACTATTTTTGTTTCGTTGCATGAATTTAAATTATGCACTCTCCACTTTGCTCAATAGATAGTTACATCTGCAACAGTCCTGCCTTTAGTCACCCAACACAGTCCAAAAACATGTCAGGGTAAGACTTATTCTTAATAATGAAAGAGCTTATATTGATATCCAGGCCTTAGATATTCTCCTATATTATGTATACTCCCTGAACTCCCACAAAGGGGCACTGGTTAAAATTGAAATTAAACAATAGTAACTAGTAAGGATTAACTTAACAAATAAAAAACTAGCAAGGATTACTAACATATAAGATAACAGCACGAAGTAAAACATTGGAAAAAATAGGCTATTTTGGTTCCTGATGCGGTTGTTACAGCTTTCTTGGAATACAAGAGCCCTGGAAGACCAATTTCATCAGGTATGAATATGTTATTCAACAATTCTGGAGTTCCTGTTATAGAAGTAATAATTGCATATAGCAGCCTTTTATTGCAAAATGAACATACTTTTATCCTCCAATGTTGGTTTCAGGTGGAAAGGAGCATTGACTGCTTCATTTCTTTTTGAATAGGAATAGTGCAACCATCCATTCTTCTCCATTATTGTATCCAAAAAGTTCTGCAACAGCGATAAAGAATGTTCTCCAATAGACGGTCCATTTGACAGCCTGATCCTTGCCATAGGTTGACTCCATTATTGGCTTAATGGAAGCCAGGTTGTGGTCCATTCTCTTGAGCCACTCTTCACTGCAAAACAAATTTTCTATGAGAACATTCAAACTTTTAACAGGGAAAGAACTTTTCTAGCCTCAAAGTTCATTCTTAAACAAATCACTATAGCTGTTGTTAGTGTCTGATGAATTTTGGTTTTACAGAATAACTTCTCTCACCTAGTCTGTGCATAATGTTTCCCATTCACAAGCCAATGATTGACAACAGAAACATCATCCTGCATACATATGATGAACAAGAAGCCATCAACAAGTGATTTAGCCCATGCTCAAATATGCATATTCCTTTACATGGTTAGGCATCATGGGAAAACTTTTTTTTTTTTCCTTTATTAGTCAGGAATAGTCAAAATCAAGTGCTGTTGATCTCAATTTTCAGAATTCATATCATATATGAGATGCAACAAAACCGCAAACTCCATCGTGTGGAGTGTAAACCTTACCTGGAAATAAAGAAGCAGATTAGCTGAAGGCATTGTACCTCCTGTGAAGAAGTACCTAGTTATCCAGTCATCTTCATTTATGTCCTAGATAAGAATGTTTGAGAAAATACTGTCATATCAGCTAAGAGCCTTATAATTAAAATAAGTTCATAAAATTGTCTGATGTCTACTTATTGCCTAAACCCATATTAGCAATGTCAATAAAGGTCACGCAGCAGAATCAATTTATATGCATACCTCAAAGTGGTAAGCAAATGCTTTATGGCAGAAATAATGAACAAAAAGAAGACTATCCTGTTTCATCCACTTGGATAGCGTCTTGAGAAGATCCTGATAGTTCTTCATATGCTGTTAAAAGAAACCACAATTAGTTTAATTTCCAACTATCAACAGTAACTCTGTGTAGTAGCACGTACTGACAGCAAAAACAATTAACCTCAAACATTTCAATGGAATATATCCTGTCGTATGATGCCTCCATTTCAAATGAGCTTATGTCTGCAACAATGATCTCCACATTCTGTAACTGATGATCCCTGTTAAGGTAACAAAAAATAGTTTCAAAACTCAAAGCAGTTAACATGTTAATACTATCATTTATACATAGCAAGTAGCATATTTACCGGCATTGCTCCTCTATAAAAGCTTTCTGTGTGGTGGAATTGCAGATTCCTGTGACCCTGCAATTGGGATATTTCCGGGCAATGTGCAGAGAAAGTGAACCCCATCCACACCCCACATCAAGAACTGTGTGCCCATCTTTCAATTGCGACCTCTCACAGTACAGCTCTAACATTGCTTCCTCAGCATCCTCCAAAGTTCTCGACCCATCAGAGAAGTAACAACAACTGCATCATTCCATACATGACAACCATGTAAGTCAATAACTATAAAACACAAATATCGAACTCTTCCAACTTGAAGAACGTAAAAGGAAACAAAGCACCTGTATTTGAAGTTCTTCCCAAGAACCAACTTGAAGAAAGATGTTGGCAGTTCGTAATGTTGAGTTTTAGGCTTATCTGTCTTGATAGCTATAGGCATCTCCTTTAAAGCTGCAATGTCAAATTAACAAACAGGTCAATGGAACACAACAACATCAAATCAGGGTAAGCCAAAAAACAGAAAAAAATCAAAGAAAAAGTTACTATAGCATTTAACAAATGTACGTACAGTGAGCGAATTGGAGGAGGTCAGAGAGTTGGAGTTCAATGGAGGGTCTATAACCAGAGCGGAGACGGCTAGCCAAGAGCAACCGTGTTAGCCTCCTTATAACAGCATCAGGCAGCAAATTCCGCTCCAGAGAAGCCAACATCAACCGCACCGTTGCATCATAAGGCGCCTGCATCATAATTTTTCCGTCTGCTGAGAATACAAGTGCTTCAATTATCTGTTGGTGTTGGGTAAGATACAAAGGATAACCCTAGTTGCCGTCTATGGCTGGTAAGCTGCCTAAAATTTGGCGTCACGGACATGGGGCTTTTGGGCTTTGTCTTGGACCTTTCTGGTAGGTAAATGGCCTGGGAATCAGAATCATAAATCCAGATCTTTTCATTAGTAAATGGATGTTAGAAAACTCACAAGAAATCCAAAATGACAAGCATTTGACATGCAATGTGTAAATTGAGTTGAAATATCACCAATCAAGTAAACCCACAATAGGAAACTCAATTGATAGAAAACTGAGTGAAATCAATCAAAACATCTAAAGGAAAAGTTGAAGGATATAGATTGAAAACTTTAATTTCCTGGTTGTAGTAGATTAAAACAAACAAAGAATAACCTGTCGGTGGATGATGACACGCTAGTGGTCAGCCCTGTAAATACCCAAACGAAGATCACTATTGTTCATACTTAGCAATCTAACGGCAAGAGAACCCATTCTTTAGATAATAAGATGAGATCGACGACACTGTATCCGAACTCTATTATAAAATTAGATATAGAAGACTGTTTTTGCTGCCTCAGTTTCACCAACGAGTCAAAGTACAAGCTGTTCATACAAAGACAAAAACACATCTTTTTCCACTTTTGTACTGGGAAAATTTTCCGGGAAAATACAGGGAGAACAGGATGAACATTAGACGATCCCAAGAAAATACCAAATATGCCAACGACTTGGTTATCATTTTTTCATTTCATTCAAAGGAGAGTTTATTATTCCTTTTGTTTTTAGTTCAAAGCTAAGCCACTGAAATCGATCAAGGTTTTAGTTTACTGTTTCATCTGACAGGCAAAGAGAATCGTATTTCAAGTAAGTAAATTTTAGTTTGCTTTGATTAGTTCCTTTCTGGGTTTTCAATGATTTATCTTGTAATTCATTTTTTTCTTCCTTTTTGGTGCATGACTTAACGCTTCAAGTGGGTTGTTGAAGATATCTGGGGAGACTGAATTTGTTTAGAATTTCTGTTATTGCGGTTTATAACCGTCTTTTGTGGAACGGAGAAAATGAACTCCAAAATGGAGCTTGATAAGAATAATTGTGGTAGTGATTCTAATAATGGTCAGTTGTTGCGTGACATTGAGGAAATAAGTAGAGCCCTTTACTTGCAAAAACCCTCATCAAAAGCTTTGGTTACCACATCAAATGTTAGATCTAAATCTGTTGGAAAAACCCGTCTTTCAGAATCAAAATCAAAGCAGGACTCAAGAAACCTCTGTGCTGATGTGATGCAGAAGGATAAGAAATCATCATCATTGTGGAATTGGAAGAAACCCTTGAAAGCATTAACTAATATTAGGCGTCATCGATTTGATATTTGTTTCTTTTTCCATGTGCATTCTATTGAAGGCTTGCCTGCCTATTTAAATGACTTTAGCTTATGTGTGCATTGGAAGAGGAAGGAGGAGGTATTGTCTACTCATGCAGCGAGGGTTGTGGGTGGAATTGCTGAATTTGAAGAGACGTTAATGCATAAATGTTATGTGCATGGTAGAAGTGGACCTCACAATGCAGCAAAGTATGAGGTGAAGCTTTTCCTTATCTATGCTTCCATTGTTGGTGCTCCAGGGAATAGTATGGGGGAGCATTGGATTGATCTCACAAGGCTGTTACCACATACTTTGGAGGATTTAGAAGGGGAGAAAGGCTCAGGTAAATGGACAACAAGCTTTAAACTTTCTGGCAAGGCTAAAGGTGCTACACTAAATGTCAGTTTCAGTTTCTTGGTAACTAGGGACAATTTAGTTGAATCTAGTGGCAACATGAATGCATCGAATTTTATAAGTCTAACAGAGATCGGGTCAGGTGCAATGGGACACGGTGGAGGTCTTCATGCAAGTAATGGGAATGGGATGCTTCACCATGTTGGGACTGTTCCAAGTACTGTAAACCACAGGTCTTATCTGTCACCCCTGTCTGTTGATATAGAGTTTGGTACTGAAGTGTTGCCAAATTTGGGAGTCGAACTTTCCAAATCTATAAGTTTTTTATATCAGAAACTTAATGAAGGGAATTTCCACAGCCCGTCAGGCTTAGATAAATTGTCCGAACATGTCGAGCCTCCGAAACCTAATTCTGAGTCCACTAAAGGCATAGATGAGTATGAAAACATTGACTTTTTTGTCATTGATCAGGGTGTAGAAATGTGTCAAAAAGATCCATCTAAATGTGAACAAAGTGATATTCAGATTATTGATGGCTCTGCCATCGAAACTATCAATGTGGATGAGATCCTTAAAGATTGTGACTCGGATGTTGATGAGGAGGCAGAACATGTTTTAAAGGTCCACAGCTCCAGTAGTTGCAAGGAGGTAGTGGTAGATGACTGTAGACAAGAAAAGAGAAATATATGGTCCAAACCAGTGACTGTGCAAGAGCTGGAGTCAGCTTTTCAAGACATGTTGCTTACAGAATCATCAATATCAGAATCTCCATCTGCTTTGGACGAGTTTATTGAGCATGAAAAGTTTACGGAGGTTAAATCAAATTACAAGGCTAGCAAAGTGACAAAGAAATGGCTAAGTTTGGATGATATTGCTGACACTGTGGCTACTGATTTCTTAAAGATGCTGGAAATTGAACATGATCCATTTAGCTTGAATTCTGATAGTGCTCTTGAATCTCCTAGAGAGCGTCTGTTGAGAGAGTTTGAAAATGAAGCCCTTGCCTCTGGTGACTTCATCCTAGATTTTGGTGCAGGAGGAGAGGAGGCAGAAATTGGTTCCACCACTCCTGGCTGTGAGGATATCTATGAAGATTTTGCTTTCTCTTCAGTTATTCTGCCCAGTGAGGAGCAGAAAATGGAAAGTCTGTCACTGAAAAACAGAAGGAAGGTCAACATGCTTGAAAACTTAGAGACTGAAGCTTTGATGCTTGAGTGGGGCTTAGATGAGAAGGCATTTCAAAGTTCTCCACATGTACAAACTGACGGATTTGGAAGTCCAATTGCGCTTTCCCCAGAACGAGGTGAATTACCTCCGCTGGGAGATGGCTTTGGACATTTCATTCCAACAAAGGATGGAGGTGTTCTGCGATCCATGAATCCCTCACTTTTTAGAAATTGTAAAAATGTTGGGCACTTGGTCATGCAAGTATCTAGAGCAGCTGTATTTCCTGCAAGATTGGGTACTGATATTATGGAGATATTACAAAACTTGGCTTCACTTGGAATTGAGGACTTGTCCTTGCAGGTAAAGACAATAATGCCTTTGGAGGATATTACTGGGAAAACATTGCAACAAGTTGTGCTGGGAGCCACGCCTAGGGCTGTTGTGCGAGAGAGGTATGTAGTCTTGTCAATTGCATGATTTTTTTTTTTTGAAAAGTAGGCATTTCATTTAACAACAGGGAATGACAACAAAACCCTGTTAGAAACAAGGTCAGCACCGTATTTTAAGTTATGGTTTTAAGTTGCTATTAGACCCATATCAACTTAAAATCCAGTCTTTGCAAGAAGAACACACAACAACAAAAGCATCCCAGCCATTCCCTATACAAAACACCCTTTCCAACAAAAACACAGGGTTCATGACAGATCCTATACATCAATTCAACCAAAAATCACATATCCTGTCACGTCAGTCAATTGCATGAATTTATGAAGTAATCTTGTTTTCAGTTTCTCAATTTCTTTTTTTTTTTTTTTTTCCGTTTTTCTCTTTTATCCTTCTTTTGCTTCTTGATATGCCTGTTTTATTAATTCAAAATCATTATGACAGGCAGGTTGAGTTGCAGCAAGAATCACTATGCGATCAGGATTCATTTTATCAGAGAAAGGAAGTTGAAGGATTTCAATGTTGCTGGAGCTATGATAATCTAAGCTCAGGCCTCGTTGGTGGTGAGATGAGCCCAGGTTGTATATCTTTGGAAAACCTTGTTCCATCAGCCATGAATAGGATTGAAGCCCTTGCAATAGAGGGTTTGAAAATTCAATGTGGCATGTCAGATGAGGATGCACCATCAACCGTCAGTCCTTTGTCCTCTAGCAATAAGTATTTTATTACAGGAAAGGATTCAAAGTTTGGTAAGTTTTTCAGTTTGGAGGGAGCTGCAGGTTCACAGTCTCTGGATTTCAGAGATGATGTTGATGATGTTAATAGATTAATGGGTCTTTCGATAACATTGGATGAGTGGTTAAGGCTGGATGCTGGAATTATTGGTGATGAAGATCAAATAAGTGACCACACGATGCAGTTGCTTGTGGCTCATAAAGCCAAGTGCATTGATTTGGTTAGTGGAATATTGACAAAACATGTTAACTTGGGTAAAGCATCTTGTAGAAAGCATGGGTTGTTGGGGAACAACTTTACGCTAGCTCTCATGGTGTTGCTTAGAGATCCCCTTCGAAACTATGAACCAGTTGGCACTTCAATGATGGCTTTAATTCAAGTAGAGAGGGCTTCTGTCCCTCTAGAGCAAGGAATCTGTAGCACAGAGTCTGAAGGAGATCAGGAAGAGAATCCTGAAGAGGATGGGGAGGAAAAAAAAGAAGGTACTCCATTTTTCAAAATCACCGAGGTCCATCTTGCTGGGTTAATTACTGAGCCTGATGAGCAGTACCTTTGGGGTACTAAAGCACAGCAACAGTCTGGGACCCGCTGGTTGCTTTCTAGCGGCACGGCTAAGTCCAATATGAACACATTTTCAAAGTCAAAGGCCATTGTAAAATTCTACCCACCGGTGATGAGAAAGATGCAGGCTAGGAATGTGCTGTGGAGTCTAACCTCTAATGTTCATGAAGCAGAAACTGGTTGGAAAGAATTGACAGATTTGGGCCCACATTCTAGAAACCCTAATGTCATCTTTCCAAAGTAAGGTGTCAAATTTGTTGTAGGTTGCAGTTTTTGACTACTCTAAGTGGAGCATTTACTAAGAATATGCCTTCATTTGTAGAGTTAACAGTGTAGGGCATTTCATTATTTCTGTATGTATGTATTAAGTTTTTCTGCACTTAGTTGGCAAGCTGTACAGCCCAGTAGGAAATCTAATTTGCATTTTTATGTCTATATACATGTAATCAGTTCATGTCCATTTGATAAATGAAGCATATAGGGAAAGTTTCCTGGGTTTTCTGTGCCTCTTGTTCTCTTCCAATACTTTGTTAATGATGCGATGAAGTCACATGCTCACCACAGGTCTATAATTATATTGATGATTCCGGTTGTTATTAGAAATATCAAGTGGTGCAAGTGTCAATACCGTCCATTTTTTTCTATGGGTTTAGCAACAGATCTTGGAACCAGAGCAAAAGAAGAGAGGCGGACTTTCTTCCCCATAGTTTCTCTTTTGTTTCGATTTTTTGGGTCCAAATATTGGATATCAGAGTCAACACATCCCTTCCCTATCAAAGCTGCAAATCTACCGTAGTATAGAAAGGTAGTGCAAATGAGAGATATCCGTAAAGGCACCTTTTATTGGTTTTAGAATCCTCTGATATTGTCGCATAAAACGAGAGAGCAGCTTTATCTTTAATGGACACACCAGGGGTAGGCGATGCAGCGAAATTTTATTGAGTTCTTGGCTTAGTCTCTTTAGAGTGTCGTAGCATTGATGGATGCTCATTTACTGTTCTTCAAAGTGGAAATAAAGATTTTCTTGCATAATTATATGACAAAAAGAGAACTAAAACGAAGTTTTTGACAAAAGAAAAGTTATGGAGATTATGACAATTGCCCATGTTTCATCTTTCCCTGCCTCTCTGAATTTAAAGTCGAGAAAGAACTTCTATCAGTGATGGATTCTAGTCTTCACTTTTGAGCAACAGGCAGTTTTGACTTTTGATACAATGGAAAACATGGAATTATGCACTATTTAAGATATAGTCTTTCAACCCTGAAGAGACTGGTGAAGTGGGTTAGCAGACTTAATTGCGGCAATTAATCCATTGTATTAGGGAAAATGCTTGGACTAATTATGAGGTCAAATCTGTTCTGCCCCCGGAAAGAACTTTGATATTTTCCTGCCCCGGACCAGAGTTTGGAGACCATATGGCAGCAATTCAGAAGCCCTCAAGTCGCTTGCCTTACTGATAATATTCTTTTGTGGATGAGACTATAATTGCTTTTTGGAGTGATTTCAAACTTTGATCTTTGACTTGAATTTCTCTTTCTGCACGTTTGTGGCTGTTATTGCTGGGACACAGAATTTATCCTATGAAAGGATCGATTGTTTGAACAGAGAAGTTGCCTCTTGGATATTAAGGAGGTTCAAGATTTTTTCCACAGAGCACCAGAAAAGGGTTATACTGGAAGTTCCTATTTGCCAGCATGGGGCGAAGGGGAAGGTTGTGTGGCCTATTACAGAAAATGGGCAGTATTCTGTTAAATCCGGATAAAGCACATTAAACGTTCTGTCAGAGATGATAATTCTAAGGCAGCATCATCTTCCCATGTAATTGACAAGAAAATTTGGAATCTAAAGGCACTTAACTTCCTCTGGGGAGTGTGCAACAATGTAGTTGCTACTAGAGAAAATCTTTGGAAAAGGAAGGTGGTGAGTTCTCCAAGCTGTCAAATTTGTGGTATTGACCAGGAATCAATTGAACATGTTATTTTGCGTTGTGGGTGGGCTAAGCAAGTATGGCTTGGGACTCCTTTGGCTCTGGGAATAAACACACCCGTGGGAAACAGGTTTGAATCTTGGCTGTTGTCACTTTGGGGGTAATATCAAGGACATAAGACTGAAAGGAACCATCATGACCAGACTTTTGGTTTATCAGTTGGACAATTTGGAAGGCTATATGTGAAGTTGCGCTTGAGCTTTCCTCCCCTAACCGTATCAGCATCATTACAAGAGCAGAGGCTGTAATTACAGAATTTTTAAACACCATGGCAGTTGCTCCTAACAGTTCAACAAATGAGAGTAGGCAGGCAATGTTGAATGAAGAGAGGTGGAAAGCCCCTCCTGTACGATGGATCAAAACAAATTGTGATGGAGCCTTCAGTCAAGAGAGTAAGGAGGCTGGAATTGGAGTTGTAGCTCGAGATAATACGGGTTGTACAATTGATGGCATTGGCAGAAACATCTGCGCAGAGTCAGGTATTTTAGTGGAGGCAGAGGCTTTGAGACAGGGAGTCCTTTTGGCAAAAGAAAAGGGTTTTCAGCTAGTGATCCATATGACACCCAAAGGTGCTTATAACGGAATTGCAAAAGAAAAGCAGTAGAGAAACAAATGAAAGTTGCTGCCAATAGCGTGGGATATTGGAAAACTAAGACAGCAAATCAGATTTTCCAAGCTTAGTTTGGTTTCAAGAACTGCTAATCAAGCAGCAGATTGGCTTGCAATCCAATCAAAGAGAATGGTGTCCTGAGAAATGAAAGCAACTCCATCATCTTTGGTCTTCATTCTGGATAAGGATGGATTGCCTGGGCCAACATGATTTGTTTTCTAGTTTCCTAGTACAACTAGAGTTTTCAGAATCTCGTATGGAGGCTGCGTTACTGATATGGACTTAAAGTGATTGATTTGCAACAAAATTTCCAATCTTTTTTGGCCAAAAAAGAAAAAAAAAAGAACGTCACCAATCGAATCAAACAGTTCAAAAGAATCTCATGTAAGATTTTACCGTCTCCAAGCTTGATTTTCTGTCTCCTAGCAACGTCTACCAATCCTGAACAAATTGGTATTTGTGTTCACTAATCTTGCTTTGTGCGGTTAACACGTAACAGGCATCCTTCTGTCAAAGTCACCAATGCTATCAGCTTATAATTAAAATCTATCAGTTGAAAACGGGGAGTGAAACTCAGGGTTCTGCCAGCCAACAAATTATACATAATAAAGCAATAGAAAGAAATAAAGGTGGCCAAACCCCATGTATTCCGATCCTGAGATCTTTAGTTTTCTTAACCATACATGAATTGAGTATCATGCTGAGGATCATGTGATCGATGCATATGTAGGCCTTCTGCAGGAGTACTGGCTGTAGGATATTAACTGTCAAAGAACTCGATGGAACCTGAGAAAACCACTGGTTCAAGAAGCGCTTTGGTGATTATGGATCCCCTCATAAGTTGTAATTACATAACTTGGATCCTCTCTGTCTCTTTCAACTCTTTTCTTCACGGTGCACCCTTCAACAGAACATCTATAATAGTTCCTGTTAATCAAATAATAAGAAATGAACTTCTGAGAGTTTAAGTTGGTCTCCTACGACTTGGTGCTACAGACTCAAAATCATACGTTAAACAGGTACTTTGGCAGCACTATTATTATATAGAATCTAGCAGTATTTCATCTTCTATTTATTTTGTTAATGGACGATACGAAGATCTTTTAAATTAGTTTGGCTTTGATTCATGAGAGTATTGGTCAACAGTAGTTATCATCTAAGAAAACTGATATGTCCAAAACTCCCAACGAATTTGAATAATCGGAATATATCTGATCTTAGCTGGCTTAATTGCAGCCTTTGTAGAAAATTATTACATGCCGCAATGATTAATCGTAGTTAACTAATATAATGAAACCTCTGAGTTGAAAGATTAAAAGCATACAAGCATAGGAAATACCTTGGGTTTGGGCTGTTCTTCACCATCTTCTTCCCATATTTCCTCCATCTGTACCCATCATCAAGTATCTCAACCTCTGACTTGGTCCTGAATGCATATCTTTCTTTGAATTCCCTCCTCTCCCTGATAGTTTCACTTTCTCCTGTTAACACAAGTAAAACAAGGAAGAAGGATGATTCTCAGTGACAACAGACTAATATAGGAACTTAAGATGTAGGTAATGAATTTTCCTACTGTTACCAGCTGGTCCTTGAAGGAGGCTGCTAGCACCAGCAGAATCATTAACTTCATTGGCTTGATTAACAGGATTCTCAGTTGTCCCTGAGCTGATTGCTTCAGGACAATCCTCCAGCCAACTGTCAAAAGTGAAGTAATCGTCAGGGAACTCAAAATTGGATTGATTGGCATGATCACTTTCTGGTGAGTCTGGCGGTTTAAAATTGACAGTAGACATCTAGATATCGAAAACAAAGGACTAATGTCTATACAGTTTTCGATAATGGTATACATATATTATTCCTATATGGCTTTATCAGCAAGGTGGCTTCGCCATGACCTTCCTGTGATATTGCAGGAAGCTTCAATGTTAATGCTGAATGCCTAAGAATTGAGATATTTGGGGCCCAGGTACGTACCTTCAAGAAGTTATATGGAAGTGGGGGCCTCCCAAAGGATGACTTGAGAGGAAGACTTCCTGCATTTGTTTGTGTGAATTTAGCTTCCAGTCTCGTGCTTAGACCAACCCCCTTCACAACGGTGTGAGAGAAGACAAGTCAAAAGTGATTGTGACTCGAAGATGATAAGATTATTCTGAGCTCTACATGTAGCTTGCTCCTCCCCCACCCAAGAAAAGGAAGAAAGTTGCTAAATTCCATCAGGAGCAGCTGGATTTTGCAGCTATATTTAGCGCCCAGAAGACTGAAGGCGATTGGCTATATGTGTGAATTATAAGATGACCAAAGACTTGATCGTTCAAAAGAGAATTATAGTGTGAAAGGACACCTAAGACCAGTTTGTCTTGACTGATTGCATGCAATACAGCAGACAACCAATCAAAAGGAACGACATAGTCGCCACAAACGAACTCTAAACCATTGCTCCCGATGACCTAATTAATTTTTACTTAACAGAAGGCAAAGCCGGTCATTTATCATCTTGGTCATTAACAAAGACTACCTATCCCTGTTGTTCACCATAAGGGCAGGCTACTTGACCACACCCCGAAGTTACACATGTAACTTCCATGGTCAGTGTAAGCTTTCCTAAGTTTCCCTGGGTTCTGACCAACTGATTGGCTTGATCACTCCCTATTTATTTATTTGTTTAGCGTCAGCTGTCGTAAAACCAATTTTTAAAATGACTTCCTGATCGAAAAAGGTGTAGTCAACAACCATCTTTGGCATAGTTTGCCTTTAGTGTCAAATCACCCCAAAATACTCCATTGTTTTCAACCATACCTCGTTCCTGGAAGCCAGACTGCAGACTCCGGAGATAGGGCAATGAGATGGTGAAATGAAGATAAAGACAACAATATCATCTTTATACCACAAGGAAGCTCATACATAATTCTGTGTGATTTGACAGGACTATTTAATTATGAGAATTGGCTCACATGGAATTGGCTTATTCATACATTGCTTTCATCAATTCATTTCTCGTTTTGATAAGTTTCGTTAACGCAACATAATACACGGTCCCCTTCTTATGGAGTCATGTATATATATATATATATATATAGTTATTTTGGAAATTAATTGGAGTTGATTTTTCTCTGATTTCATATGTAGGTAGCATGTAAACGGTGTTTCGTTTTAAAATCAAATAAAAAAACCATTCATGCACGGTACATGTTACATCAAATAGTACAACTTTTCGAGTCAATTTCCATCCTATTGGAAAGCGGGGAAAGTAATCTTTTAATTTTTATTCTTGACTAAGAAAATTGGTGAATATGAAATTAAAAGATATAATACTTTAAAATATTTTTAAACTATTTTAAAAAAATTAAATAAATTTTATTATTCTATTACTTTTAATTAAGTTTTTGTATTTTTTTATTTTAAGTCAAATAAACTTTCGTGATTAACAATTACTAATTAAAACGTCACTAGTCATTTTTATGTTATATGACACTACTGTAGATAGCGAAAAATGTCAGGTGACTATATCATTATGCTACATTAATATACTGTATCATCCTCCATCATAAAATATTAACATGTCATATCAGCACCACGTGACATATTAATTAATATTAGTGTGTCAACTATTAGTTATAAAAGTTTATTTGATTTAAAATAAAATTATAAAAATTTAATTAAACGTAATAAAAAATAAAAATTTAGTTAATTTTTTTAAATAATCTAATTTTTTTTTAGATATTATATCTAAATTAAAATAAAAAAACTTTTTTAGTACTACAATGTTAAAGCCAAGTCTTAATTATTACAACATTAAATTATTTTTTACGTTAAAAGTGTTAAAAGGATTGAACTTAATTTGAGCATAAATCTAACCAATTTGAGAGTTTAAACTTTTGATATTAGAATAAAATTTTATTATTTTTTTATTAATATTATGATATTTAAAAATATTTATGATTTAAAATTCTATTTGGGTTACATATATATAAAATAGCCATTCAAAAATATATATATTTCGAATAAAATCAAATAAACATTTTATTTATATAATAAAGTAATATTTTGGGCCAATCTTGGGCTGCAAATGTATTTCCTAGGCCCAATGGAAGAACGGCGCGTGTACACCTCTAGTCTTCTCAGCAAAACGGTGCGTTCCAATGCAAGTTGTAGGGGTAGAGTTCAGGTTTCTCTGCTCCCTCCTTCCCACTCTCTAGCAACAATGGCACGTTTCAAGGCGAAGCAACCGTCCGGGGCCGCCGAGAAACCCAAGAAGCCTCGGATGAGCAGTGCCGAGAGGTCAGCATACTTCGCCAGGAGGGAGGCGGCGAAGGTACTACGGTCCGTTCTCCAAGGAGACGCTCGTCGACGAGCCGTCGGCTCCATAAAGTCCCTCGTTTATAGCCCTTCTGTTAAGAACAAGAAGGCTACTTTCGCTCTCGTTTGTCAAACCCTCAAACGTAGGTTAAGTTTGTCCTTCTCTCTATTTCCATCAATGCTTCTGTTCAATGAAGTGCTCTATTTTTTGCATCTTTAAAATATTACAGCTAATTCATTGTTTATTTTTCATTTTGGGGCTTGATTTTTATTCAGATCTTCCTATAATTAAGGATGTGTTGGAGGCTGCTAACGTTTTGAATAGTAGATGGAAGGTAAAAAAATTTATGAGTTTTGAGGAAAACAATAGAAATGAATTTTTTTTTACCGTCCCTTGCTTGTAAACTTTCAACTGGAATGGTGGTAAGTGGTAGGTAACTGCTGCTTAGTAGAAGTGTTTGATAATGGTGATTATTATTGTGATGTTGCAGAGGCAAGAGGAATTGGTTTACATAATCACATATGATATTCTTTTTGGTCAGGTAATATTTTTGTATCTTCATTAGCTTCACATATTTCACATTTTACATTTGCTCTCGTCATATTGGCCACATTCGGGGCAATGCATGAACCTTCTCTGAAACATGAGCAAATTCTTCAATTCTAATGGTTCCATAGTAGGAGAAAGCAGGAGTTCTAGTCTCTTAAAACATAATAAATTTAGTGATAATTAAGCCGTTCTATGTCAGATGATGATGCTTTGTGTTCAGGCTTACAGAATCTTCTGCCTTCTAAGAAAAGCTTTATTTTGAATGCAAATAAGTGAATATGGTATTGGTTAGCTTTGTTTCTGCTGAAGTCCTGAATTTCTAATATTTTATCACCAGTTAATGTGAATAAGTGAGTTATGCTGAGGAGTTGTACCAATTTCTTTTAAGTAATGGTTTGGCAATTGTTT
This sequence comes from Theobroma cacao, assembly GCF_053813885.1. Taxonomy (NCBI): domain Eukaryota; kingdom Viridiplantae; phylum Streptophyta; class Magnoliopsida; order Malvales; family Malvaceae; genus Theobroma; species Theobroma cacao. The sequence goes on from NC_142647.1 coordinate 3,001,409, forward strand.
GCTAAATGGTGTATACTTTAATGTGCTATGTTTCTCAAGGTTCTGTATCTTTGTTGTTACACGTGTGTGGTAATCTTGTGGTATAAATTCTGATTTCTAGGAAATTTCATTTGTTGGTGATGCGGAGAAATTTCTAGTACAGAGGAAAGTTTCTCTTCAGTCTGTTTTAGCTCGGCTTTTAGTGAGGAAAAAGGTGAAGCGCATTGAAGACTTGATATATCTTTATCAGACTCCTGGTATGCGTCAAGATGTTTTCTTACATTCAAGTGCATCATTCTGTTGCTTTTGAAATCATTCCTTGATGTACAGCTTATTTGTCTATCGCAGATGTTTCAAAGCCCCGCTATGTTCGGGTGAACACGCTTAAAATGGGTGTTGATTCTGCCTTAATTGAATTAGGGAAACAATACATGGTACTTTCTGAAAACTATGCTAAAGCTAAACCTTAGTGGGGTATATTGAATTATTTTGAATGTTTTCATAGGTACAATGAGTAATATGAGTGAAGTAAGTGCAACATGCCATTAACCAGAGTCAATCTCTGATGAAACTAACTCATTGCCACTTGTTAGATTATCTTATTTTTGGTATTTCTACAGTTCATGTTTGCCTTAGTAGTAACCTTTTCTTTATTCTTTCTTATGTTTTTACATACTTTGCTGCTATCTCTAGCCCGCATCTACTTTTGAGGCCCTTAGTGGGGTATATTGGATTATTTTGAATGTTTTCATAGGTACGATGAAGTAATGAGAGAAGTAAATGCAACATGCCATTAACCAGAGTCAATCTCTGATGAAACTAACTCATTGCTGCTTGTTAGGTTATCTTATTTTTGGTATTTCTACAGTTCATGTTTGCCTTTGTAGTAACCTCTGCTTTATTCTTTCTTATGTTTTTACATACTTTGCTACTATTTGTAGTGTGCATCTACTTTTGAGGCCAGTTATTGATGTGTTTTATTTTGTTACAATCTTTCTTTTCTTTTAATAGGTGCAGAAAGATGACCTGGTACCTGACTTGTTAAAGCTCCCACCAAAATGTGATCTTCATGATCATCCTTTGGTCATGAATGGAAGTGTGCTTATGCAAGTAAGTGTTTAATAAATTAATGAATAAGTGAGCATTATAGTTGTCTACTGTTGGAATATTACTGTGACTATGCACTGAGAGCAGTTTCTCATTTTTTTGGTTTTTTTGTTTGATTCAAATTTGCAATCATATAGGGGAAAGCGAGTTCTATGGTGGCAGCAGCTCTGGGTCCTGAACCAGGATGGGAGGTGAGTTATGCTCATTGCATATTACTTGTTTATTTAGTGTTTTTGCTAGACAAAATTGCTACTTTATCTATTCTTTTTATATTGTTCCTTGTATATACAGTCATCCTTCTCTTACATTTGTCTTTGTTTAAAATTATCCTTCTCTATTTTGGTTATATGGTAGATGTTCATAAGGTTTGTGCTTGAATTTTATGTTGGCAGTTGTTTATAGTTTGCTTAATTCCAATTTTCTGTGAAGGTTCTTGATGCATGTGCAGCTCCAGGGAACAAAACTGTCCATCTTGCTGCTCTTATGAGAGGGAAAGGAAGGGTTATAGCCTGTGAACTGAATAAGGAAAGGATAAAACGTTTAGAAGACACTGTCAGACTATCTGGTGCACACAGTATCCTTACAGATATTGTTTGATCTTTTAGATTTATCTACTTAAGTACTAATACTTATTCTCTTTAACCCTGGTTGCTACCGTGGAATGGCCTGCAATATATGACTTGGAAGCTGCTCTGTTTGTAAAGCATTTTTTGACATTCTATCCTCATTTTTGTGATTTTCCATTTTCATTTGTTGTCATCTACTAGCATAGTTTGTGATCATTCTCCTAGTTGCTGTATGAAGACCTTTGTGGTCGTTTGCCATTCTTAACTGGGTTGTAGATGTTGAAGTTCTACATGGCGATTTTCTAAGCTTAGACCCAAAAGATCCTCTCTACTCAAAGGTAAGCATGATCTGCTTTATGTCCTGGCAGTAGTTAATATTCTTTAGGTTTTACATGCCTTTTTCTAAAGACACAGATGTTTGCACTTTGCTTTAAACTATAGCCAGTTGGGCTTTCAATTAAAGCCTAAGCATCTCATCCTGTAAGTGTGTGCAAGTTGTGTTCCTTGGTTGGAAACTTCAAATTGACCTTCTCTAGATTTCTTTTGACTTTATGGTTTTGTTTATTCTTTGCACTCTCAAGCAAATTTAACATTGCAGGTCTGTGCTATTCTTTTGGATCCTTCCTGCTCCGGATCTGGTACTGTTGCTGAGAGATTGGACCATTTGCTCCCATCTTATGCTGCAGGTAACTTGCTGATTCTTATATCTGTTAGTAATTTTATACATCTTTGTAGTATGTAAGAGTCTGGATTTTCTTAGGTCTTTTAATGTTAATAGTCTCTTCATTTTTTTTTTGAATTTCGGTATCGTGGCAAACCCTAGAGCTATTACCTAATTACCTTTCCAAGTATTAAAAATACGGGAAAACAGTATGTATAGATGATGTAATTTTCTCATTGTGTATTGCTATGTATATTTCTGTTTACACTGTCATACGACATTATCTTCCACTTCATGTATCCTTCTGGATTTGCAGTCATTAAAATTTGATATTTCCAATCATAAAGAAGATGAATTATATGCTGCTCATTGATTATAACTCTGCCCAGAGTTGTTCCATTTTTTCTCTCTTATCTCCATATCAAAATTATGCAGGTCAAGTAGCAAATACCGATGAAGAAGAGAGACTGAACAAGCTGGCCTCCTTTCAAAAGAAGGCTCTAGCACATGCACTATGCTGTTAAGTGTTTTTTTTTTTTTTCCTTCCTGTGTTTGTTTACTTTCCAAGTTTTGAAAACAGTTGGATATAAGTTTTTGATATTTTCTACTACAGTTCCACAGGTTGAGAGAGTTGTTTACAGCACGTGTTCCATCCACCAAATTGAAAATGAAGATGTTGTCAAGTCTATTTTACCACTTGCTGCATCCCATGGTTTCCAACTAGCAACTCCATTTCCCCAGTGGAATCGTCGCGGTCTTCCAGTGTTTGAAGGCTGTAAGTATTTTGTTCCGATAATATCCTTGTTGATCTCGAATGAATTCATGAGTTAAATCCTCGCTGCATTATTGCCATGTAGCTGAACATTTGCTCCGGACTGACCTAGTTGAGGACAAAGAAGGCTTTTTCATTGCCCTGTTCGTCAGGAAAGATAGAACCGTGTTGAAGCCTGATAGACCTGATTCTTCTCAGCTTAGTAAAAGGAAGAGACGTCTGAACAAGAACAAGGTGCCAACTCTGTTTGGTGGGATGTTTAAGATGTGGTTATATTGTAGACCAAATTTGAGGATTGACCAGAAAAATACGCCGTAATTAGGGCTTTAATAAAAAATTATTTTCCACTTAATATCTTTATTAAGAGAAAACGTGCTTAATTCTGTGTTTTCCAAAGTTGTTTTCTCATTATTTTAGAGTTTCTAAATGGCTTGGATTCTCTCCTTTTTCCCTTTTGAGTAGCATAAACTCTCTTTGACTAATTTTTGGACTATGTAAGGCATGAACAATTCCATTGATCATTGTTAACTGAGTATTCATACGATTAAAATAAGATAAGATATAAAAAGAATAACGTTTAGAATATTCCTTCATTTTCAGTAACATTCGCATTAGACGGCCATTGCTATCAAACAGACTCCAACATTAACCTCTGATGATAACAACACCAACCTCTGAGACTTAAAACAGAGAACTCACTGAAACTACTCTAAACCCCATTAATTATAAAACCTCCCCAAGCTCAACTCTCAAAGGTTGTAGGTAAGATATGATTTTGCAGCCATTGTTTCATTTTCTTGAATCGCAAAAACTCTATTCGAACTTCATTTCACAGTCAATAAGACATGAAAACATTCATTCATTCATCATTGACAACTAAAAATTTACCACTGACAATATATGGCATTGCATATTAAGTAGGAGAACAGAAAACATACAAGAAAAATATTAAAAACATATGTATTTCATCATAACCCAACATTCAACAGGAGCGGAACTACAAAACAGAAAACACACTCAGAACTCAGAAGCCACCACAGGAAACACAGAACTACTGATAAACCCAAATTATTTAAAGCCTCATAGGCCATAACCATGGTCCATAAAACCTTCCCCAACTAAAACTCTCTCAAGCAATCTTCACCTCAATGGTCTTAGGTTTCTTGGGCTCAGGCGGTGGCAATTTCTCCACAGTGACAGTCAAAACCCCATCTTGACACAGTGCAGAGATAGCATCAGCATTAGCATTCTCGGGCAGCACAAACTTCCTCATGAGCTTGCCGACCCGCCTCTCCATTCTCACGTACTTGGCTCCTTCTTTCTCTTCCTCTCGCTTCCTCTCTCCGCTGATCAACAGCACATTGTCGTCCTCCACTTGAACCTTGATGTCCCCTGATTTCAGCCCCGGCATGTCGACGATGAACACATAAGAGTTGGGGTACTCTTTGATGTCCGCTGGGGTCGCTGCCATGGCCTTGGCATCACGCACGTAGGTCCTTGATGGTACGTTAGTGGTCTTCTCCATGTCGTCGGGGAGGTCCATTATGTGCTGGAGAGTGTGGATCAATGGAGAATCCAAACCCATGATTCTGAAATCCATTCTCCTCTTCTTCGCCGCAGGAATCTTGGCTGGGATTGTTAGGATTTTGTTTTGGCTTTTCGGATGCGAATTTACTCAATGTCTTGGGTAGGCAGTGTGGATGGTTTTGCGAATTTATAAGGTTGGGTAGGAAGTTTCTGGAGGAAAATGTCGGGAGATTTCCAGAAGCTTGTATTACATTCTTTCTCGAATGGTTTCCGCTTTCCAGTACGTTTTGGAAGGTCTAGAATTCTCTTTTGGGCTAGATGGGCTTCGTTTTCATTGACTTTTGTCCTGGAATTAGGCAAAGATGAGTCTCGTTATTTTTTCCAAAATAAAAGCAGCTTTAATTCGAAACATTGTAGATAATATTAGTATTTAAAATAGTTTGGGCTATTGCTGCCCATTGCCCTTCAGAGAAGTAAAAAGGTTGGGCTGCTGCCCCCTTGGGCTTGTCTCTTCTAAATTGGGAGATTTTATTTACAACAAGACTCAAGAGGATCCTATTCCTTGGATAGATCTCAAGAACGTTTTTTGTGCACAGAATGATTAAAACATATTTTCGTACACGTATACTTTTCACTGTTTACATAGACATTCAAAGAGCAGGATTAAAAGAACAGAACCAGTCCGCTCCTCCAAAGCTCTCTCTAGAGTCCTGACACGAAAAACACAAAATAAAAAATAAAGGCAACACGAAACGATAAACTCACAACAACGCTCTCTTACACCTCACCAAAGCAAAAGTGAGCAGTCTCAAGCTGCCCTTATTTTAACCTCAACTATGGTGTCAGGCTGCAGCATAGCCTTTGACCTCTCAACTCACTTGCACTTCAACGGTCCTCGGTTTCTTGGGCTCTGGTGGTGGCTTCTTCTCCACAGTTACGGTCAAGACCCCGTCTTGATACGAAGCTGATATCTTTTCAGTATCAGCATTTTCTGGGAGCTGAAACTTCTTCAGATACTTGCCCAGCCTCCTCTCCATCTTTATGAACTTCACGCCCTGATCCTTCTCCTTCTCCCTCTTCCTCTCTCCACTCACCACCAGGAAGTTGCCCTCTTCAACTTGGACCTTCAATTGGTCTTGTTTTAGCCCTGGCATGTCAATCACAACCACGTATGCGTTGGGGCAGTCTTTCACGTCTGCTGGTGTCGCCGCCATTGCTTTCGCGTCCCGGATGTAGGCGCGAGAGGGATGAGGTTGGGACTTGTCGGCATCGTCAGGGAAGTCCAGGAGCTCATGGAGGGTGTCAATGACGGATGGATCAAAACCCATGACTCTCCAATCCATCTTCTCTCTGCTGGCTTCTTTTCTTTCTTTCAGGTAGAAAAAGAGATGTAAGGAATTGGTCTTTTAAGGAGGCTTCTTCTTGTGATGGTGTTCTAGAACGGTAGAGGACAACTCCTTGGGTTGATTTCTAGCTAGAGAAACAATTAGCCATCACTGCTGCGGTGACAGACAAATGAGTTTGCGTGTAAATTGGTTTACGGAGAAAAGGTACGCTTGCATGAACAAGGCTTTTAAGATACACGTCCACGGAAGGATTGGGCTGTTCGTTTTGGAGAGATGAATTGAGTTGTTAATTTGGCAGCGAGTCTAAAGCATTCGGTGATTGTTGTCTTTGCGCCGGATACGTGGTTGTCGACTGGGATGTTTAGAATCCACGTGGCGTAGGTCTTCAGGAGACGTGGCCACTGTGGGGATGTTCAACGAATACAATAGGGTTCAGTCAAGGGTTATAGAATCTAGGCCATTAGATTGCAGAATGCTCACATCGTCATTCTATGCTCACTGCTAGCTATTACTATGAATGACAGATGGGCTCTAGATATCAGCGAAGAATTTAAAGAGGAAATTAGTTCTCTAGACAACAAACAGAAACATAGCAGCAAGCCTGGAGCTGAGCAAAGAGTTTCAGGCTTTTAGTTAAAAACTTGAAATTTCAAACCAAAGACGAGCTATTTGGGCTAGAATCCTGCATATTGGCTATTTGGGCTAGAATCCTGCATATTGGCTTAGGCATTAACTCCAAAGCAGTAGCATTTGGTGATTCCATATTTCAGGCCTGTGCAGGTCCAACATTTATTTAAGGCATATGATTATTGCTTTTTAATCCCGTAATCTTCTGTTTTTGACCTTTGAAATATATAAAAATAGAAACTTACATTCAGATTCCTTCAAGTCTACTTGAGAAAAGCTATTAAAAATCTTTGCAATGCTGCCTACAAATAAAAAGCAATCCACCAGTTTTAAGTCAAGACTAATACAAGCCAAAATATACTCCGGTTTTCTCTCTTCATTCTGTATTTTTTTTTCCAGTTGTTTTAATCAGAAAATCTCCCAGCAGATGGTTGGTTCTCCACCTATCTATTGCTATTATATTGGCACCAGGTCTCCCATCATAACCTCAACATCTGCTAATAATATTGATAATTATAGATTAGTGGACATCAACTATTGCTGTTTGGTTTATTTATGAAGACTAATCTCTAACACGATTGGGATATGCCTTAATTCATAAGGTGTCAGGATTCAAAGTTCTGCTAGTTTATGAAGTTTCAATTTGACTAATTATTACTGGGTCATAGCTCATAATCTTTCTTAACTTCTTAAGCCATTTGGTTGTTAGTTTGCAAGGTTGATGCCATACAACTTCTCACAACTCGGGCAAGAACAAATTTGAAACTGCGATTTCTTGATAAAAAGTGGACATCGTTCGGGGATTTTTACTTGCTGTAACGGAGATCATTGTACATTGTCAGCTAAGCGTGAAATGAATGAAACAAGTCCGCCCATGTGCTCTCTTTCCTCTGTTTTTAAAACCAGAAAACAGATTTCTTATTCGCAGTTAACAAGTACAGTAATCGGCCCCTTTTGATCCTTAGGATATGCAACAAATATCCTGTATTTCATCATCAATGGGTCCAATAAAGAACAGAGGAAAGAAAAGAAAAGAAAACAAAGAAACAAATCAACAATGGGATAAAAACAAAAAAAACAAACTTCAATTTTTATTTTATATATATATTCATAATCTTCAAACCTTACACAACCAAAGCCATACTCAAAGAAACACACTCATCTTGTCACAAATTAAACCTGACACAACCATACATATATAGCTGTCATCTCATGCAACTTTAACCTCAATGGTCTTAGGCTTTTCAGGTTCAGGTGGAGGCAGTTTCTCCACGGTCACTCTCAAAACGCCATCCTGACAGGCTGCTGATATCTTATCCATATTCGCATTATCAGGCAATGCGAACTTCCGCAAGAACTTGCCAACCCTCCTTTCCATCCTTACGTACTTGACCCCATCTTTCTCATCTTTCTCTTTCTCACGCTTTCGCTCCCCACTCACCACGAGAACGTTGTCATTTTCCACCTGTACCTTGATTTCACTCGGATTTATGCCAGGCATGTCGACAATGAATACGTAGGATGTCGGGTAGTCTATCACGTCAGCTGGAGTGGCTGCCATGGCCTTAGCATCTCGAACGTAGGCTCGAGATGGGTTGTTCCGGGACTTCTCGTGCTCCTCTGGGATGTCGAGTATGTCTTCCAGGATTGTTAAGAGGGGAGAATCGAATCCAAAGTTCCTCAAATCCATGATTCAAGTTATAGAAATGTAGATGATGGAAACAGAATTCAAGGGCTATAAGGGAAGAAGGAAAGAGCTTTGATATGTAATGCAGGAATTTTTAGGTAGATTAAAGAGTGATTTGAAAGGTGCAGAGTGAGTTGAATATATAGGAGATGAGCAAGATAGGCGAGAGTTCTAGAGATCAAACAGTACAGAGGGAAAGTTCGGTAATGGGGGCTCTGTAATGTTCTGTCTAGAAATCTGAAGAAGAGAAACGAAAGTTCTGTAATTTTCTATCTATTTTTTAAGTCTTTATTTTGGGTCGTGAGTAATAATTGCAGGGCCCGTTTTGCAAGGTAAGATAAAGATTATGGATCTTGGCTGCATTTGCTCCTTCAGGCCCACAGATCCGGGCCATACTAGCAGGATTGTTTCATTTGTATCTGGGCTTTGAAGAGATCTCCATTGTAGGGCCGACCTTGGCAAAGCTGTGGTCCATCCCAGCCCGTCACCATCAAATTCACGGAACGAAATTCGTTGGTCGAATCTTATGCAATTTTTTTTCCCAAATCTGGCAAGGGGTGTTGCGGTTCTCTGGAGTTCAAAGGCCGGTCCAAGACCAAAACACACTGTTCCAATGGGCCGATCAAGGATGAAAAGGGAAGTCTGTCATTGCTCTGGTGCTTAACGCTAGCTTGGTGTGCTGTTTATTTACTTCACCTAGAGAGCAAGTAACAACAGACTTTTGAGGAGTATTGCCGCCATCTGGCAGGACAGTTTGAATGCTCTTTGCCAATATTTCAAATGATCCTGTTAATGTATAGTTTGGTCTGTTTGTTTTGGTTTTTGCCTTGTATGTCCTGCTCTTGCCTCCTGCTTCTTTGGCTACTCTTTTCAGTCCTTATATGGACATGGATTATTAATTTCTTATTGTTCATTCTGATACCATTTTTGTCAGCGGAAACTATTTGTCCAACTTGATGAACAATTCCTTGCGCCTTCAATCGCTCAATTATCCATTCTGAGACCTCACTCTGATTCCAAAACTGTAAGTCTCAAAATCTGTAATAACTTTAAATTTTCACCATACTACTGAGAATGAACAATCAAAGCTGGATAACTTAGGCTTTTCATCTTTTAGAATTACATATTTTCTGATCCAAAAACGGACCCTGATAATAATAATAACAATGTTCATACAATGACAGCAAATTTACTGAAATTCTATCTACATCAGAGAGAATCTTGAATGCTGATTGAATCGTCTTTCCACTTGGGTTTTCAATATTTGTAAATGAAGATTTGATGATATTTAATTGAAGCTAACCTTCCCAAATTTCACATATTTATTCTCACAGGTCCTCACTCATCATTCTCTTCTTCCTCTACATAAAGTGAAAACTCTTTCTCCTTTTCCTTGATGTAACCGTATTTTCTAAGCAACCATAAGGTCATCCGAGTGATATTACCTACAAACACGAGTCCCATCATCACCAGCCATATCATCAATGAAATTCTGCTCACATGGAACAGCGTAGTTCTCACTTGTCCTGGTGTTATTTGCATCAATGCAACGAAATAGGTAGAAGTAAACGCTGAGATTGCTAGCCACATGGTCACCATCTGAATCCACATGAACCTGCGCCGTTTCATAGGTAGTCCACTGATGAGTAACAAAATTACGCTCAATGATGCAAGGAAGGCGATTGTGTTCAATATCATGAACGCCTCATATTTTCGTGGATCATAATAGGCCATTACTGACAAGCCTGCTTTGTGTGGATTCTCTGCAGGGTTGCCATCAGAATCAACCAAATAGTCATCTGACCATACACCGCCAGGTGGAGACAACGATGCCTGAAAGGCCACAGTTGCAAGCAGCGATGCAACAACCATTAATGCACTTCTTTTTCTTCCCAACCAATCAGTATGCTTATGTTTCTCAACCACCGGTTTGGAATTGGTTTCCTTAGGAATTAATGGTTGTGCCTGTATTGGGGGCAGAACTTCCTCAATCTCCTGATTATTTGCAATGGAGTGCGCTTTAGTCATTCTTAAAGCTCCAGCTTTCTGTAGGCATTCTTTAATTTCCATGTCCCTTAAATCCCTTTGACTATGTAATAAAAGGTCCAGGGCGGTGAAGCCATTTGCATTTCGACCATTCACTTCCGTCTTGGTATTAGTGAGTAAATATTTTATCATCTGCAAAATTTTCATAGTTCTTAGAGATTAGATACTAACCCTAAAATGTTCTTTCTTCCTAGTTATTCATAGGTTAGCAGGGTGTCTCCTAGACTAGTACCATAAAAAAGAAAATCAGCCACCCAATGATTCCTGAGAAAATAGCATGGCAGTTTAACCTGAATGTAGGGATACATGTTTAATCAAACTGTCGAGGCATGTACAGTTAAGATACTCATGAATTGTTGATTATAAGCTTCTGAACCTTAATTAACTCAAGGGTTGCAAAAGGGCATACAGAAGAGCATAGAGGAACATATAGAAATTAGTACAGTGCAGGCATAAACAGAAACAAGGTGATACTTGATAGTGAGAAGAGGCAATTGGAGTTGGCATGAAATGTGATCTCTAATAATTGCCAAGTTCCAGTCTTTTTTTTTTTTTTTTAAATCTTTTGAATTAGAGAAATTATGCAGAAGGAAGTTAACCTGCACTAGAATTTACCTTAGAGCAATGGCTGAAATGGAAATTAGAGTAGTCAGGGGCCTGAAGACAGAAGAGGGTTAACTAACAATGACAGCTAAGGAGATTCAAACCAGAGTGAAATGACTCCAGAAGAAAACCACCTTAACAACAATTTACAATTGCTTTTAGGTGAGATGGCATAATTCACCCTAAACATAAGTAACTACTCACGCCAAAGCCCAAGGGAAACTAAACTTGCTGAGGTTTATGTTAACACAACTAGACCTGATTGAACTTCTGAATCAATTAAAACCTTAATCGAAACTTCTAAAATTCAATTTTTTTTGTATTTTCCCTATAAATTCAACATACTAAATCAATTTGAGTGATGTTGTTACCTTATATTATCACACTGTTCTTAAATGGAAAAACATAAGTGGGAAAACATACCTCTAACTGTTTCTTGGCCACAGCTAGATGCAGGACAGAGCTCCCTTCAGAATCTCTCCAATTCGCAAATTGATCATCTTTTCCCACAGATTCAACCACAACCTTTAATGCTCCAAAATGGTTATTCTTCACAGACAAGTGGAGTGCGCTCTCCCCTCCACCAGTCAACACCCGAGTCGCCTCCGGTCTGACTCGGACCAACTCGGTCAACACCTCAATTCGACCCTTGATGGCAGCAAGATGCAGGGGAGTCCTCCCATCACGATCCTTTACCAAACACATGTCAGGGTTCACCAACAGCAATTCTTTCACTATTTCCACGTACCCTTTTGCTGCTGCCACGTGAAGAGGTGAAGAACCATGGGAGTTTGAGTCGGTTGCAAGCTCTGGCTTTTGAGTCAGTAGTTGTTTGGCAAAAGCTGAGTGACCCAGAAGAGCTGCTACTTGTAAAGGTGTGTCTGAAAGAGATGAGTTGGCCTTGTTAAGGATATTAGGGTCCTCTTGGATCAGCTCAAGGAGTGAGGCAACAGATCCTTTCAGGGCTGCTTCATTGAGCCTTTTCACTTTTGCCTTCTCTCTTAATTTCTCTACTTCTTTTTCCTCATCCAACAAGCTCACTAGTCTCATTATTATCTATCAAACCGATGTAAAAAATCTGCGCAGCTCCTACCCTTTTCTTGTTCTCGAGTCTTGACACTGTTCTAACAAAAGAGAAAAGGTAGTGCCTATGGTGGGGGAGGAGGACACGACTTCGGACAAACGACATATTGACTGGTGACCTTTGAATTGATATTGCCAAGGAGGAGGGTTTTGCCAAATTTATTTATTTATTTTCTCATAATCCTCGCTGCAGCCTCCATCTTGGACTTGAAAGATTTGGGTTCAACTCCACCAGGGATCTAGAATTGCTTTATTATTTCTTAGCAATCTTTATTGAAATTACATTTACAAGTTGTTCATTATTTTCAATAAATTACATTTACAAGGTGTTGATCATTTTCAATAATGAAAGAATGAAAAGAAAAAAAATATCTTTTGAACAATTATAATTGTTTAAGAATTATGTTTCTTTAAACAATTAACTTTGTTCAAATAATTATATTGTTGAAAACAAAAGAAAAAATAGACAATCCTTTTAAATAATTATGATTATTCAATAATTATATTTATTTAAATAATTAAATTTGTTCAAATACTTGTAATGTTAGAAACAAAAGAAAATGGATGATTGAGTCGATTGAAAACGGACAATTGCCTCAGTTGAATAGAGATATCTTTATCTATAAATAAAACTTTTTAGTTACTTGAATATGTATGAAAAAAAAAAAAAAAACAAGAAAAGAGTGAAACAATCTCCTTATCATTTTCAAATTTTTTTAGATTGTTTCTATACTATTTTGCTATCGAAAAACTCTATAAGAATTTGATAATCTTATCATACTTTGGTAATTACTTAATGGATTGATTTCATCAATGTAAAATATTTTTTTTTTATAATTGGAGGAAGGAGAATTCGAACCTTGCTCTTTAAACAATTAGATAATGCACCAATTAATGAGCCAAATGCTCGGGTGCATTTCATCAATGTAAAATGTAATCAATCATTAAAAAAAAATTTATATACACATCTTGAAATCATTTTTTAATATTTTTTAGTTTCCAATTCCGAGATCCAAAATAAAATATACCATATTAAGCTACATTTTCAATTGATTTTTATGTTGTAATTTATTTTGATACATTTAGAAGTCGAGCTTGAATCACACTTGGAAAGTACTATAATAAATAATCAATAGTCATATATTTCCTTTGAAAGAAAAAAGTTTTCCCAACTCTTTGGTCTTCCCTTGAATTTTAAGGATAATAGAATCTAGACTAGCCAGCAGTTAAACAATTTTCTTCCTTTGAATAAGTAAATTTCACATCTTTAGTTTGAAATTTGGATTAAATTTTAGGTTATTGATTTTGGAATAAATTCTAACTGAGTGAAGTTGGGGTCTTGAGTGTTTCCTGTTTAAGCTAATTGATCGGCTTAATTAGTTAGTTTTTGGGCTTCAAAAGTAGACATTGATTGGAAATGAGTTAACCAAAAGAAGCAGATGTTTTTATTTAGATTGCTCACCAGGAAATTGAAATAAATTTACACTTTATTCTCAGTTAATATTCTTTTTTTCTGTTAAGCTAAAAATATGAGAGGTCATCTGGATGGCCTAATGTCTCCAAAACAGGCTTGATACATAACTTGGGTAGTAATTAAGTATAGTGCTAGACAGGGAGATGATCTGTCGTTCTCCTGCATGACTCTCTGGTATACCTTGCAACCTTCAATGCAAGGCGAATAGCGTGCCCCAAAAGAAGAAAGGCAAGCACTGCGTACCAAAACCAGGTCGTAACAGCTAGCTGTATTTTAGGATAATCAGAACCATAAGGTTCGAGGAGAATATATAAACCGAGGGTGTAAGCCAACAACATGGATGCAATGGCTACCCAGATGATCACCGTCAGGATCCACAAGATGAATTTAGACCTTAAAGGTAGACCTCCGATCAGTAGGAGGATAACAGTGAGCGATGCCAAAAACCCCGTCGTGTTGTAGGACAGGAATTCCGAAGTCTTCCTGAACGATGTTGCCTTGTTAATCTCTGGCCACAAACCTTTTGGAGGGTTAATCCGGGATTCGCAGGCCATGGTTGCAATTATCGATGCTACCACCATCAATGCAGTCCGCCTTTTTTCCAACCAGATGTTATGCTTATGCTTTCTACGAATTTTGACTAGGGAGTACTGTAATCTCAAACTTTGGTGGTTTGGGTCTAAGGACAAGCTCCTCGTGCTTATGGTTGTCAGTTCTTGCACCGGCGAGCAAATTTACCTTGCACTTCCAGCTTCATCATGTTGAAGGAAACCCCGAATATCTATGTCGTTGTTGGCATTTCTTCGGCCTTGTGCTAGGGCTGTGCCGTTTGTGAGCAGCGGATTACGTTCTACTTTGGTATTGGTTATCCAAATCTTTATACTCTGTACAACATTTCTATGCTACACGATCAGTATGTGCCAAGGCAAAACTTTGGTTAAATGACAAGAAAATTTAGTAAATTGAAGATTGTTATCCACATTAAAACATTGATATTTTTCTTTTCTTTCCTTTAGAAATTCAGCATGCACTAAAATTATAATCTAGCATTAAGTTGTACTAAACGGAAATTTGGATTTTTCTTCTTAAGAGTTTGTTTTGATAAGGACTTTTTATCTACATCTTTGGCAAATTATTTTTATTATTTTATTTAATTTTGTTAGTTTTTATAGCTTTTACCTTTTCACTAAAATACATTAACACCCTTAACTTTTGACTATACTTACACGCGGTTCATTAGTTTTCAAAATAAATAATCTATCTAAAAAAAAATTTTCACTGGAGACTTAAATCTTACAGTTAGTCAAACGTCAATATTTTTGTTAGTTTAATGATGTGATAATATTTTTAAAATAATTTTACTTTTCATTAATTTATAAAATTACTATTATATAAACTATATTTTTCATTTTTTATTTTTTTCTCTCTCTTTTCAAAAAAAAAAAAAAAACTCTCAATTCGACCACCTCGTGGTTAATAGCGTCTCCTATGGAGCACATCAAGGGAGCACAAGACCTGGTGTTCCAGTTCATGCTCCCCAGGGAAGCACCGATCTAGTGCTCCCTATGGAGCACTGTGCTTCCCAAGAGAGCTTGAGATCTGGGGTGTGCGGCCAGATTTCGTGCTCTCCATGGTGAGATCCAGTCATATCTGCATTCTACAGTCAAATTAGGTCAAGAGTATCATCGATAGATTTGAGAGAAAATAAAAGAGTAAAAAAAAAACATTTTAAACATTTCATATTTAAATTTTAACACCATTTACATGTTTGGAATGAATTATTTATTTTTAAAATTAATATACCTGTTTGTAATTATAATCAAAAATTAAGAATGTCTATGTATATTATTGTTTTTAAGAAACAAGTTTCATAAATAGCTGAAAATTAGATTATACTAATATCGAATGGAATCTAGTATCTTGTGCTATCAGACTATACCTCATGTTGGTTCTTGGCCAGCGCTAGATGGAGTACGGTGAATCCATTGTCATACTCGGAATTTACAAAGTCACTAGTACTTGTATTCTCCACCAGGAACCTTAATGCTTCCAAGCGGTAGTGTTCGACACAAAGATGCAAAATGGTTTCACCTTCTGCTGCTGGGACTTGAGCAGCTTCAGGTTTGGCTGGAACCAACTCTTTCAAGACCTCGATTCGGTCCTTGATCACCGCAATATGAAGAGGGTTCTTGGCATCCTGGTTCTGAGCCAGGCACATCTCAGGGTTGACCAATAACAACTCTTTTACTACCTCAACATGTCCACTAGCTGTTGCCAGGTGAAGGGGAGATGCTCCTTCGAAATCCTACTCTTTAGGCAGCTCAGGCTTCCGACTCAGGATTGCCTTCGCAAGTGCCAGGCGTCCAAGCATTGCTGCAATGTGCAAAGGCGTCTCAGTAAAACAACCAGCGATGAACCTGTCAAGAATAAGTGGATCTTCATGAAGCAATTCATCCAAGGAATTCACGTTCCCTTTGATTGCTGCCTCACGTATCATTCTCATTCTTTCTTTTACATTCTCCATTAATTATGTTTCTTAATTTTCCCGATTTTGATCCACAGAAAGGCTAAGCTAATGACTTCCTATTTAACGGGGGGAAAAGTCCTTCAGACCAAACTGTTTCATTGGTTAAAACTCCCTGGCATGAATTGGTAAGAGTCTATGCGTTCACCAAATTCACAATGTCTAATTTAATAAACTCTAAACATAGAAAAACTTGGAATAGTGGATGGGGAATACATATTTAATCATCTCGGACAGGAGATTGTAATTTAATTTGATAGTACCCAAAAAACAATTGTGATTAATTTGACTGATAACGTAAACGTGTAGACTATGTAGACGTAGAAATATTCATCACAAATCACAGCATAGTGGATGGCTCAGCAAGGGGTGAACCTGGCCAAGCAAGATGTGGTGGAGTTCTACACAACTTTAATGGTTATGTGGTGGTTGTTTTCTTTGGCTTACTTGGCATCCAAGACTCCAACTTTACAGAGTTTATGGTCATTCTTCATACATTGTGTCTTTTCTCCCGCTCTTCCTTTGCAAGTTTTAAGTTGATTATTGAATATGACGCCAAGAATGCATTATCATGAGTGACTAACACTGATACGAGGCATTGAGACAAGTAATTCTCTAGAAAAATTTGAAATTGACAAAAACACAATGTTCTCGGTATGGTGGTAACTTTTGATGCTTTTATTGGGTTGAGCGGCTGCCTTTAGTTTTTATGTTAATATTGTGATTTACTTATGACTTTTGCATTGTCTTACGGTATTAGGCACCAATAGGCGAATCTTTTGTTTAATGGTACTAAGCTTGTCCCTTGATTGTATATCCTTATTTTGATCCCCATCTGTGAGTTGATCTCTAAACTGTAATTTTAGTGATTTTAATACAAATTTCATTTGACTAAGCCAAAAAAGGAAAATAAATCACAGCATAGAACATTATACTAGCATGTATAGATTTTGACTTAGATACCATTATCGAATACAAGGGCTTGACATTATCAAAAAATATGATGTAGGGGAGCAAAGTAATCCAGGTTCAGCTTTCACAAGCTATAAACAAAGCAAATTATATGAGTCTTAGAAATCAAGTAATTACTTTCGTAAGGAAAGTAATTCATTTCCTAAAATATTTTAGTTTGACAGGTCAAAATTTCAATTTTTTTTTAAAAAACGTTGACCCATATTAAATATTTTTTTGAAAGAGTAAAATTTTGATCTTTTCAAGAATCCCAAAGTATTAATTATTGGTGCCAATTTTTAAATAAATAAATTTTTTAGGTCTAAAAGTATGAGAGTGTTTGGATATATAATGGGAACAAAAAGTACAATTAGTAATATCAGAATTTAATACTTTCCATCCAACATTAATGAAATATATGTACTATGATTAATCAAATGGAACTATATAAAAAGAAAGTCATTTTAGATATATTTTTGAATCAAAGACCATATGAGTAGTCGTATTGACATGGTAGTAATCTCACGGTAAACCGTGTTATGGTTAATTTCCCGTTCAACGTCTACAAGCATTGACAATCGGGAAGGGGAAAACTTCTAGGGAAGATCTGAGAAATTAAAGAGAAGCAGCTTCAATTCAGCAAGAATTAAGATATGTGTGTATGGTCTAAGAAAACAGGGATTGCCATCTGGAAACCTCAGAATTCATTTTTCATTCCCTTCTTCTGATCCACCAAAGAATTCTTGTCATTCGAAAGTCTCTTTCTTCGATGATATTTCTCTATGGATCAGTTGAAACTTGTTAGGATGGTAAGCATACCCTTTCTACTAACCGAAGTTTCGTTCCAGAATCAGGACTCAATCAACGTGATCGCTTTTCCTTCTTTACTTGTGGTTCAATTTAAGGTATAGGGAAGAAGAAACTATCGTACCGTTAAGGTTGATATTTAATAATTGAAAATTTCGTAGACATGGCTGATATAATCCCCTGGACTAATTCTGCTTGATTAAGTCATTTTGACAATCCTCGGGTGGAGGTTTAGCAAAGGGAAGGCCACTTTGGATATAGTGTGCAGAAAGCATGGCTAGCTAGATCCCATGGCGTCCGTTAAAAAGGGTTGCTTTGATTCCTCTAAAACTACATTGCATAGAGTGGCCTCACAAAGCATTCTGATGAGATGTGTAGGAAAGTTGTGGGATTCATTTTTTCTTGGTGAAGGGAAATGATAATCTAATTTTCTTCGGAATTGCTACAAAAGATATGATATGATTTTGAGGTTCGTAGACTTGTATGTTTATAGCATGAAAAACTACTACAATTGATGTGTTTCAATAGAAGTCTAACAATAGATATATACAACTCAAACACATCGAAAATCTAATAAAATTAAGCCATTAGAACCTTCTAGCTCATCAGTTGAGACATACTAGGAAGAATACGGTGATTAGAAGTCACTAATATCCGTTTGCGCTAATGGTGGATACACTTGTGGTGGCGGTGGTTTTCTCTTTTTCCCTAGAACATTTTCTACTTTCTTGAACAAACTTGCCGCGAGACGAATGGAGTGCCCCAGAAAAAGAAAACCCATCACCCCACTCCACACCCTGACAGCATAGTCAAGCACTTGAGTGACATTTAGCTCCTGCGCTTTTGGTGTAAAAACAAGAAGTGAAATTCTGTATGTAAGGGCCATGGATGTGATTGCAATCCACACAATCACTGTCAAAATCCACATAAAAAGTCTTCGCTTGAAAGGTAAACCAGTAATCAGCAACAAGATTATGCTCAACGATGCAATGAAACTTGTTGTATTGTAAGAAAGGTACTGAGAATAATAGCTCTGGTTTTTATCTGCTATTATCGAAGTTCCGGCCTCGTGAGGTTGTGTGTCATTGTTGCCTTGGGAAGTCCCTGTTAAGTCATCTTGCCAGAGACCACCAGGAGGCGTTAGTGCAGCTTGAAAAGCCATTGTTGCATTAAGTGATGCCACCACCATCAATGCATCTCGCTTTCTGGTAAGCCAATCTTCATTGTTGGTAGCCTTTTGCACATATTCTTGGGATGGTGGTGTGACTGGAATCTGAGCAATTGGAGGTGTTGCCTTAGTTCTCAATCCTCCAATTCTAGGCCCTGTGTATGAAATTTCTGCAGCTCTTAGTGCTCCAGCATCTCGAAGAGACTCAGCAATGTCAAAGTCTTTCAAGCCTCTGTTACTTTGTGCAAGAACGTCCATAGCAGTAAAACCATTTGCATTTAGAGCATTTACTTCGACGCTAGTATTGAAAAGCAAAAATTTTACTGTCTGCACATGCACATTTGTTATTAGTACTACACATGATTAATAACAGCAGCAGTAAAACAGAAAGAATCCTATTCCGCTACATTCTTAATAGCAACATTTCCAAATGATTTAAGTTATAATTTAATATTACTGGCTAAACTCAATTAAAGGGCAAAAAATAGAACACAAGGCTTAGACCTGATACGTTATGTTGATCTATACCTCAATTTGTTTGTAAGCTACCGCTAGGTGCAAGATAGTCATGCCATAATCATCCTTCGCACTCACAATTTCATTATCATCCATCACTTCAATCAATAGCTTCAGACACTCAAATTGTCCATACTTCACGCACAAGTGCAATATGCTCTGTCCCCAAGCCACTGTGACCTGAGCTGCGTGTGGTCTGGCATGGATTAGCTCCTTCAAAACATCAACCTGGCCCTTCATGGCTGCAAGGTGAAGAGGATTTCTTTCTTCTATGTCACGAGCCAGGCATATGTCAGGGTTTACGAATAGCAATGCTTTAACTATTTCAACATACCCTTTTGCAGAAGCTAAGTGAAGAGCTGATGAACCCCTTGAATCTAATTCTCTGGTAAACTCTGGCTTCCTATGTATAATCTCCTTCACAAAATCTGTATGCCCAAGCATTGCTGCTACATGCAAAGGAGTCTCAGTGGTATAATTAACGAGCACTCTATCCAGAAGCAGTCGATCCTGTTGAATTAATTCTAAGAAGGTAGTTACACTCCCTTCTTCTGCTGCTTCATAAAGCTTGCTTTCTGATGACATTCTTGCCATTTTGTTGCGCAGAAAGTTGCAGAGAACCAGACCTGGGGCAGGTTAAAGATTTATAGACGGGAGAGCTTTGATTCAAATTGCTTGAGTTCAAATGTGGAAGCAGCCCCGTCAAATCTGTTTGATTGTCAATTGTTTCTTGGTGATGTTTGCAAAACTGTTGAATGGGTTTTTAAAAATGGTGCTTATATTGACTTAGAAGGATGCCACTGGGGTGAAGTATATGGGGAAGGGATCATCTCTGGTTAATCTCAATATCATATTCGAAGACAACTCCAACACTCAAAACTTTCTTTGCTCATAAAACGAATTTTTATCACCATTATGTTCCCTAAATGAATGTTTTCATAGGGCAGGTGGGCAAATCTTATTGAATAGTCAAGCAAAATAACATTGATAGGAGACATCAATCTATCAAGGATACAAGCTGAACAATACTGACCAAGAAAAAAAAATTCCAACACTACACTGACTTGATTTCCTGTGACAAATTGCCAAATAGAAGCCCTGACATAATACCATAACTAATACTAATATAATTCTTCCTCAGTATTATTTTTAGCTTAAATAATAAAAAATTTCCTTAACTAAAATTATTTTTTTGATTAAACTTTTCATTTATCACGATCGGATCTACATTCGTAGACATTTTGTGCTCACATAATATATGACTTAGGTAATTGACGTGATCAATTGTCTCCAAAATTCGGTGAACCACAACTGGGGATCGGATTTTGAGTAGATGTAAGAGAGAGGAAAAGAAAAAAGAACATGGGAAGGCTTACATAGCATCCTCTCAAAACTACATTTGAGGAGAGGTGGGAGAGAAAAAATAAAAAAGAAAAAATATCACATCAGTGGTTACGTGATCACGTTAAATCATGCAAATAGAAAAAATTAATTCATAATTAAAATTAAAAATTTATTTAAATATAAGTTAAAATTTAAAAATATAATTAAAAGTTGTAAAAGATAAAAGCTTAAATGAAAAAATTTTACAGTTAGGAGAGGTTTTTTTATTATTTATGAGTTTGTAAAATTCCAGCTTGAAAGGCTGAACCAAACCAGTTGCATTGGGCAAGCAGAGCTCGATCAGAGGGTGCTTTAGGAGTCGATCACATCAATGTTCCGTATATAGAGTAAAACTCCTTAACCTCATTTTAATGAAGCACTGAGAATCGGAGCAAGACACATACAAGAAGACAATTGAAACAGACCTTGCTTGCAGCCATCCACTGATCCCCATACGTCCCTGCCTCTACGAAGAAAGGAGTGAGCTTAGCCTGGCAACGTGGATAACCTTTTGGACGGACTACGTCGCATTCTATGAAGCCATTCAGTGGAATCGTACACACCAACTGCCTAGAGCTAGGTCTCACTTTTTCCTCCATTGACACCACTTTCAGCTCATAGGCAATTTATAGGCATAAATTGAAAATAATTAGGAAATGAATTTTTATTGAGAAGTAAAAATTAAAAAAAAAATATTGATTAAAAAATTTTAAAATTAATATGTTAAACTTAATTATTAATAATTAAAAAAATTCATAATAGATAGTATTTGAGTATTTGATTTGTTGATGTATGATATTTGATGTATGATGTGTTAAACTTAATTATAAATATTTGTTGATGTATGTATTCTCTCAAAAAGAGTAAATCTTTTAAAAAAATTGTGTTGGACGATATTTTTTAAATTTAAATTAATTAATTATTGACTCTATATTGAAAAGATTAATAATATCTTATATCAACTTAAATAACTAAATTATTTATAAAAAACTCATCATTTATTTTATTTTGGATTCTTGTTTTTCTCAATATGAACAATTAAAAAATTAATGTGGTCAATATATAATATTTTTATTTTATTTCTATTTAAACTTAAAATATTAAATATAAAACTATAATTCATAAAATATAAATAGTTAAATACGATATACAAAACCGATAATTTCTTTTTATATAATCAAGATTGTTTAAAGACTCAATACTGAAGATAATTTCCTTTCAACTATATATAAAATGTAAAGCAAATAAAAAAGATACACTTAAGATAATTTCTTCTTATATAATCAAAATTAATAAAAAATAAATATATTGGTGAAATTTTAAGTAACAACCGATAATGTAACACTACAACTTATATTTGAGAATTATATAATAATTTTTAAATTTTTAAAAACTAAAATCATTAAAAATAAAATTCATATAACAGAAAAAAAAACATGTCAAATAAAAGATAAAACCTACATGACAAAAAAGAAAAAAATAATATGATAGATAATTCGTAAAAATTTTAAAAAAAATAAGTTTATAGAAAACTTAAAATATATAAACAAATAGAATAAAATTGAAAAAATTAACAAATAATAATATAAACTAAAAAATAAATAAAAATTTTAAAAACCATTAAAAATATATAATATATAGAATTTTTTTCAAAATTTTGAAAGATATATAAAATTTTTTTAAAATTTTGGAAGGGTTACGACCCCTTTATAATAATAGGATGCTACGCCCCTAGGAATGGAGCACTCTTTTATTTAATAATTTATTTTACTATCATTCACATGTAAACATACGTAGTACATATATTTAAGTACTAAATACACGTTGATAGTGTTTTGTGGTTTTTAAATTAAACACGTAAGAATTGATTGATAATTTTAAAAAATAATAATTTAATGAAATTTGGTTAATATACATATTCGATTTGATTTAAGTTTATATTAAAAAAAAATTAGATTTAAAATAATTATAAATTTAAAATTTTATATAAAAGTGATTAAAAAATAATTATATAGCACCACCAGTTGATATTATCTTAACTCCGTCACTATTGATAGATAAAAAGTTAGTTTTTCTGTTCATAAAATTTTAGGCGCAATAAGAAACAAGCAGCGCAACCCAATCCCATGGGTCTGGTGTTTGTTGTCATGTCCATGAATCCCATGGGCCTGGTGTTTGTTTTCATGTCCATGAAAGGACAGCTTAAGGAGATGCTAATGAAATTAAATTTAATAATTATATATAAAATACAAAATTAAATAAATTTAAATTTAATTTTATTATGTCAACATAATTAAGATATTGCATATTTTAATCGTTTCAAATATGGTTAATGTGTTTAATTAATTGTATTATCATGTTTAAATATATATAAATAATATGTTTAATATTAATGATAGATTTGAGTAGTATGATAATAAATTATATATATTAGTTATGTTAAAATTTATTATATTTGATATTATTATTATTTTATTATAATTATTTTTACAATTATTATTTTAAATTAAAATAATAAAATTATATTTAATTATAAATATTTTAAATTAATTATATTAAAAAATTTATGTTAATCATTTAATTGTGTCATATCTATAAAAAATCTTGATATATTTAATAAACATATTAATTATATTATATTACACGATTATTAAAACGTAACTATACATATATTTCAGATATTAAAAAAAATAATTATTTGTTTTTAATTTTTTATTTTTAATTTTATGGTATAGGAATTGTTGGGCGCAAACGAAATGATGAATTGAACGAGGACAGAAAGAGAATCACCCACAGTTAAATTGGAAATCAGAGGGCAGCAAGGCATCCTTACGGTTTACAGCAGGCTCGTATATCTATCTAGGAAACAAAGGCACTAGAAGTAAGAACCGACACGTGTCTACTTTCCTCGATCCGCAAAACCCTCACTAAAATCCATAGCCTTGTCCCTCTTTCCTCTCTTCCCCCACTTCTCTCTGTCCATCTCCTTCTTATAAACACAATCATCTCGCTTTCTGAGAAACCACCCATCCAGACTGCTTTGATTTTCTTTCCTTGTTCCTTTGGATTCTTTGCGTTTCAGATCTGTGCTATCTCTTTCTCTATCTCTACTTATTATCACCCAGTTGCCTCTTTCCAAAAGATGAAGCCTTGAAGATGTTGCAGAGACTTGGTTTTTTTCTGGTAAGAATCAAAATTAAAATCTGGGGTTTTTCTAGTGAGTAAATGTTCGACTTGTTTCTGCTGATACACGTTCGCTCGCAAATTTGGCTGCGCAAAAGGAAAAAACCAACAAAGAACCTTTCTTTATTTGGTTTTATACCTAATAGTAGAAGTTAAAAAAGTCTTCATTTTCCTTTCCTTTTCTGCATACAGTTCCTCACTTTGTACAGTCCAAATTCTAGAAGGCTAAAAACCCATTATAAATTTTCAATTTTCTTTGCCTTTTGATCGTCTTCTCCACTCATACTGATTTGTAGCTTTAATTGTATAGAAAACCCAAGTAGCTGGAGTCATATTTTACTTGAGCTGAGTTGGTTTATATAGAGTTTTGATTAGGATTTGAAGTGGGCTGTGATTAATTTTGGTGAAAGGATAATAATAAGCAGAGTTTAGTTAGTTCAACTAAACAGTTTCCAAAAGTGGCGAAAATGAGTTTAAGTGCAGCCGAGGATAATTCAGGGTCAGAGATTCATATACCCGCAGATATAGATTGGCATATGCTTGACAAATCCAAGTTCTTTTTTCTTGGAGCCGCTTTATTTTCAGGTGTATCAGCTTCTCTTTACCCTATAGTAGTCTTGAAAACTAGGCAACAAGTTTCTCCTACTCAAATTTCTTGCTTTAAAATGTCTTTTTCTATAATGAGATATGAAGGATTGAGAGGATTCTACAGGGGTTTTGGTACCTCTTTGATGGGGACAATCCCAGCTCGAGCACTTTACATGGGAGCCCTTGAGGTTACAAAGAGCAGTGTTGGAACTGCAACTGTTAGTCTAGGATTTTCAGATACGACAGCAACTGCTATAGCTAGTGCTGCTGCTGGGTTGAGTTCAGCTATGGCTGCACAGCTAGTTTGGACCCCGATTGATGTTGTGAGCCAAAGACTTATGGTTCAAGGTTACAACAATAGTAACAGTAGCAAAAATGTAATTCCAAGCGTGAATTCTTGTAGATATAGGAATGGTCTTGATGCGTTTAGGAAGATTCTGTATGCAGATGGTCCTAAAGGATTGTATAGGGGGTTTGGGATCTCAATAATGACATATGCACCGTCTAATGCGGTTTGGTGGGCATGTTACTCTGTTGCACACAGGCTTATTTGGGGTGGCTTTGGTTGCTCTATGGGTAAGAAAGAGGAGAATGGTGTGATTGGGGGATGTGGTTATAGGCCTGATTCAAAGGCGTTGGTGGCAGTCCAAGGGTTAAGTGCAGCCATGGCTAGTGGTTTTTCAGCTTTAATAACTATGCCACTTGACACCATCAAGACCAGATTACAGGTTCTAGATAGAGAAGAGAATGGGGTAAGAAAACCTTTGACGGTTTTGCAGACAGTGAGGAATCTGGTTAAAGAAGGCGGATTGGCAGCTTGTTACAGGGGATTAGGACCGAGGTGGGCGTCCATGTCTATGTCTGCAACAACCATGATCACTACCTATGAGTTATTGAAACGGTTATCTACAAAGAGCCAAGAGAGCTTGACATCATAACTAGGGCGGCTGTTGGAAACACAGATAGGTTTCTCACTTGAGATGCTTTAAGCTTTTGTTTACCTTATACCCTGTTGGCTTTAACCGGCCTACTTAGCAAGAGGGATTACTAATGTAAATTTTTCTTTTCTTATTTGGTTTTTTCTAATGATGAGGTTCATCTCCATATTAATGTAAAACGTGTATCTAGCAGTTTTTCTTTCTTTTCCATCTGGGTCACTCTGTATTAATGTGTCTTTCATGGTATAATTCAATCCTCTTCTACTCCAAAGTTTGGTTTGATATTTATTTAATCTCCTTGAGTTGAACTTTGCAATCTCAGTGATGCCAGAATTAGAAGTCTTTGATTACACTCTTACGATGATGGATAAAGACTGAATATATACCTACACTTTCCATTGACTAAACAAGTTACACCTAGTAAAGTGTCCTCGGTCATCTCGTCATTGAAAGATGAGAGACGTGTCATGAAGTACCATGTTGAATTAAGCAAAGATATTTTTGGGCCAAAGTGTTTTGCTGTAGAAAACCATATTGAATGTTTTCAATATGATATGATCTCATTGTGTCATGAAGGGTTTATTTGTTCTTGACTCTGCTTTCTTGGCTTTTGGCCTTCTTGTTCTATTTCCATTTGCAAAGTACTATATAAATGGAGTACATCTAATGAATGCGCCTTTGAGAAAAAGGTAAATTGGCTCTGACCCTCAAAAACTTGAAAAGACAGAAAAAATTTTGACAAGAAAAGGTCATAGTTAAAGCTACCATGTTGGGTCATATAGCACATGGATCTCCTCAAATTCTCAATGTTGGGTCAGTACCAATTGTTAAGGACGTATTTTATAGTTAAAAAGGAAAAGGACGAAGTCAATCATCCAAAGATTGGGCAGTCCACTATGCCACAGCAAATAATGTCTCCTTCATTTTAATGTAAGTCACCCGCACTGTCCACAAGAGATTAGCAGTTGAAAATATGTAAAGAAATCATTCCAAGGCATTCTTAAAAGAGCAGGGCATCCTGGAAAGTGACAGTGAGAGAGAGATCACATGCCTCTTCTCTGAATAAAACTGGCATAGATTTGAATAATGGGTTAAACTATCCCCAAGATTTTCCTAGTCCATGTCTCACTGCATCTCAAGTACCTGAACCTTTTTCCCTCTATTTTCAAAACCCTTTTCTCATTCATCTATCCAAGCTGTCATAACTCATGCCTCTGTTAAAGTAATTACTAACAATCTATCATGTCTAAATGGTCTTTAATGAAATTGTATTGAGCCATTGTGGACTTCAAATTCAGTGTGCTGACCATTTTTTTTTTTTTTCATTTTAACAACAATAATGTCAAGTGGATAAGGGTGCTGCTGGTTGGGTTCCATTTCTTGGAGGACAGCATTGAAGTCAAGGCCATCTTTGCCTCATTGGGTAAGTAGTGTTAAATGTAATGGACCATTTGTAAAAGTTCAACCCCACCTTCTTAGGCACACCATCTCGTTTTACAGCATTGACATAGTACATCTTGAATGGGGGAAAACCTCTATAGCTCCCAAAGTTTTTCTATCTGCATCGAAAGATGAAAAGAAGCAGTGGTTGGCCGCAACCAAATAAGAAAACTGATTAGCATGCGACAGGCAGCTTGGGTAAGGGAGATAAACGTTTTTCTTTCTATTTTTTTTAATCAAAATGAAAGTCATTTAATCAGAGGGATGGAAAAACCAGGGGCTGATAAGCAAACCCATTTGCCCGATGGATTTACTATGGACCATCCAGCATTTGCCATTATTAGGAACCTGTATGGACCATCAAAGTAGCAGAAAAACAATGGGCCTACCCACCACCATCCTTTCCTGTCAGATTCTATCCGCGACAGGCACACTTGTGCGAAACCAAACGAACCTGCAGAGATTGAAGCCAATTAGGGGACCACTTCATCTTAGGCTGGTGTTCTGTAAAAGAGTAAGGATTAGCCATTTGAGCATTTATGGGTAGCCGGCAATTGTCATTTAGTTGGCTAATAAGTGATTCTATCAAGTCGAGGGTAGTTTCAGTCGTGTTCACAATGAGAGCTACAGGTTTCAGAAACTCAAGGATCAGGATGGCATGCAATGAAACCAAGTTTCAGCCGTTACAATCATGCTTATTTAATTTTGGAGTTGCAGTTACAATTTACAGGCTACTACTTTTTTTGTATTTTTTCCTTTTTGGGAGGTTACAAGCAGGCTCACATGCATTTCATGTGCCTTTCATGGTGGATAAGGCGTCCCAACCGAGAACAGTATACTTTTCTTTAATTAGATTGCCACTGCCCCTAATCCCAACCTCTAAGTAGTAACAGAAGAGAAATGGGGAGGAAGGACAAAAGATTTCACCATCGATTCCTGTCATTACTCACAGGCGCTGAAGCGAAGGGCCGGGGAAACTTAGGATGAAAATGACAATTTAAATTATTGATTTATAGATTGTGTCTTTTATTTTATTAGTAATTTCTCTTTCTTCCTATGTATGGAATAATCTTTTAAAGTTTTTTTTATATTCTTACATTATTATTATTATTATTTTAATAGTAATGACAAAAAAAAATTTATAAGATTATAACATATTCATTTTTATCCACTATATATTAAATAATAACTTTTTATTATATAATTATTAAAAATTTTGAGAAGTGGATGACCAGGTCTTGGCTTGTCATGTCAACACCATAAGGCCAAGACCCATCGCTCACCAGGCTAGGCCAGGCATCTGTTGTTTTGTGCTGGGCCGAACCGTGTCCTGTACTGCCCAACCCATTTAAAACCTCCACGGCTCCACCCAGTAGGCAGCAGCCACCAAGAAAAAACAAACAATAGTTCTATCCCTTCCTACTTTTCCTCATCTTTCTCCTTTTAAAATAGTACGAAAGCATTACCCTTCTCAAGCTTAAAATACAAAAAGGAAAGCAGATGCACGTAAAGAAAAGGAAGATTCAGATATAGAACAAGACTCCCTTCCAATGGCAGGAAGAAAATGATTCTAAACCTGATTCTAAATATCCTATTTTATAATCAAATTAAACAGCGAATTCATGACCTAAAAATAAAAAGCCAAGACAGATTTCCTAGATTAAAGGACACATTGACTAAGAACAAACTTGAGTGCTTGACCTACAAGACAGTTAGCAGACCCTGATGCCAGAATTCACATAAAAGCCACCGACCAACCATCATCAAGGCCGTGCTCTCTTGTTGCTGCAAGATGGGCATTTGTACTGCTTAATATGCTCTGCCCTGGCTGGTGTAATCTTAACACACTTTCCATGGAACCATTTCTCACAGATGTCACAGCAAATCCAGAATTCATCAGCTGCATAATTCTCTCCACAAGCCCCGCATAATGTCTCTCCATGCTCCTCACCATCTTCCTCTTCCACAACATCATCATCCTCATCCTTTGATGGAATTGCCTTTGTATTCTTGGCCTGTGATTCAGAACCTCTCTGCATTTTGCCAAACACGAAGGGAAAGAAAATCTAATTATGAGGGGTGCCCTTGAAATTGTAATAAAGATTAAACACTTAAGAACCAGCCGCAAACTGTTATTTCCCTCTTTTCAGGTTATCAGCACATGAAGAATGAAATTTGCAAAATAATGATGCAACAAGCCAAAATGCCAACAACTTAATTTGGTCGGCTTTATATTTAAAAGAATGGTACTTCCACTACTAGAATTTTATTTGTTCATAAAGCCTTAAAAAATTGTAAGAATAATGTGTAATATTACAATTTATCTCCAACCTCAACCCATCTTAAGCCTGCAATTCAGCCACATTTTAACTGAATAACATCGAATAAAACAGCAAAGCAAGCAAATTTTTTCCATACCTTAGAGTTTGATTTAGATTTATTGCTACTGTGATTTGAAACTGACGATTTCTCCTTTGTCTGTTTCTTAGCTGCTCCTGTCACAACTTCGAATATTGTTGGAAGATCATTAATCATATTGAAAAGGCGTTTCCTGCATCACATTAAGCAGCGTGGTATTATTAAGAAAAAAAAAATGTAGCTCAAAATATAGCAAGCTTGTTGTGGGCCACATGCAAATCCAGTACACATCCCAGTTTAAGCAAGCTCACTCATGCTGTGCCTAGTATTAATGTTGTAAGTGCTTAATTTTATAGACCAGGCCCAGCATGCTTTGGACGAGAACTAGGGCTTCATAATTATGTTAACACCTGGCTTTAGCACATTAGCAGAAAAATTAAGCTACTCTAATGCAATAAATTTTCAATGAAAACCTTATAAATAGGTAATGAAAGTCAAATTTCTTAATGTGGCTTTCCGAGCCAACCAAGTAGAAAATTCTAGCCAAATTAAATAAATTTACATAATGTACTAATTTTTTACCACAAAAAGAGAATCCATTTACAAAAAAAAGTTTGTCAACTGAGTAAAAAAGATACTGCACAAACTTTTCATGATAGACACGTAATTGTAGTATAAAAATAAATAATAAAACACCAAATCTACAAGAGACACAAATCAATTATCTGGCTGAACTGATGCTGGGTTGGTGTGTATGCCTATAAAAAATCTTAGCTTATTTACAGCTAGAAAGTGTATATAAAGCCAGATCAGGAGACCACACGTTGGCAAGGAGAAAATGTACCTATCAGCTTTATCAAAACCAAACCTAGCACCAAAGTAGAAAGCCACAGAAAGTAACCATGCGTCACTGTGTACAGCAACCAATGATAACCAGTCCTTTTCTTGCATTCCATCTCTAGCAAAGTTAATACCCAGCGCAGGCTCCGGAAGCTCTGGAGGCACCTCTTCAGCAGGTAAATTCACCTCCCACTGCTCACCGGGAAATCCATAAAGGCAAAGATTCTCCTTTTCTGTAATAAAAATTTTAGAATTTTATTTAATTCAATCCATTTCATGCATCTAGATCCTCTCAAGGTAGAACAAGTCAAAGCATAAGGCAACCATACTGAGGTTATAGCACCTGCATCCATCGTTTGCATCTACGTTTAAAGCAATATGTTCTTAATCCTAATTGAAATTCTCGCAGAATTACTCCTCCCGTTATTTTCCAGTTCATCATATTAAAAACATATGTGAAAAGAAAATTCATAATAATGCTCAATAGCTGTACAGAATAATTATATGACTAAAACTTCTACCTTTTTTCATATAAGAAGAGACATACTATTTGCAAAAAAGCTAGGGAGCAGTAAGCCTAACAACCATAAAGGAAACTAATCATATTATGTCATTGGTTCTACAATAACAGCAATGATTGTCTACAATCCTGCATCCCTATCCTGTTGCCAGGCCCTATTCCAAATTACAGCAATCTAACAAACTAATAAATGTCAAATAATGAGCACAATCTTAAACTTGTCGGCCAATCAAAAAACATTACCCTATGAAGAAAGACTTTTTTTTTGCCAACTTTTAAAAACGTATAGTTATTTAAAAAAGGAAAAAGAGTTTACATTTGTAATAGAATACAGGAGGAACAACAACAGAATAATGTTGAATTATTAAATCTGCAGCACCTGAATATACAGATCTCTTAGTTAGCTCAGAACTATCCATTTGAATTTTAAAAGGGGGAGTTCAATTTATGCAGAAAATGATAGCACAACAGTTAAATAATTCTTCTTCAGGGCATAAAGTTAAGCATCAATAAAGCTATAACCGTAAACACCATTGCATGCACCAAAATTCACTTCACTTATACTAAACTGTCAACTACTTCAATGACCGGATTTGAATTCTCCGTTTAATTAAAAGAACTTTGAAAATAAAAAATTGTAACTTGAATTCACCAGCTAGCTCATTCTTCTAACCGACCAAAACAAAATTCAAACAATTAATTCTCCATAAAAATAAAAGAAGAAAAAGAACAAAAACCCAGTACCTGGATCGCACTGCTGGAAAAACTCATCCATATCTGCACCCAACAACACACCCCAAAAGCAAGTTAACTAAGAATAAACTTCAAAAAGGTGGTTGAGATAACCAAGTAAGAGACAAGGGTAGTAAATCTTTGGAAAAAAGAAGAGAGACAAGGGAAGAGTGAAAGATAGTACCAGTAGTAAGGGCTTTAATCATGCCAGCTCGACGACCCTTGAAATCTCGAAAAACTTCCTCGACTGTTCGCGGGTTGTACGAAGCACCGCCGTCCATCACCCAAAACTGATTCGTTTCTTCCTTGTTCCTCCTTCTCTTTTAAGAGAGAGCTCTTTGTTTGGAGAGTGGAGATCGATAAGCGGAGGGAGAGAGGGAAAGAAAGAGAGAAGAGTAAAAGGAGGGAAAAGAAAAGCTTGCAAAAAAATTGTATTAGTTAAGGGAGCATTTGACCCCTCCCTCTCCCTCAGCATAGCATGACATGAAAAGAAAAGAAAAGAGAACGATGTGAGCGTGGATTTGGAAGGAAATGGAAATTTTAATTAAGCGGATTTAATAAGAGAGGGAAGAGTCCGTGGCCCCTGCCTATCCGAGTTTTTGGCCCAAAACAAAAAAAACCCTAAATGGAAATCAAACCCACAATGTCGCAAACAACTCAACAAGGGATTATTTCCTTATTTAAACCCATTTAGATTTTGACACGTCATCCAAGCTGGGCCCAAGGTTAATCTGGTTGACCGTTGGGTGTTCATCTGGTCAGCGTTGTGGACTTTGGCCCAATGGTGGCTCCAGCCTGTGCCTGATATCAAAAGGGCAGGCTTTACTTGTGGATTCAATCAAATTTCATGCCACCTTTCGGTTGGGATAAGGGGAGGGATCATGGGAAAATATAGATATGTTGGTGGCGCTAAATTATGGGAAACAAAAAACATAGGACTTTACAAATGAAAGGTGAACCAATCATCAGTAGCATGAGTTGCACCGGGCTAGCTAGTGCATGTTTATAAAAGGCAAAGAGACCTAATTTTTGTAGTTTGATTTCTTTTCGGTCACACTGAATTTTGTCACCCTGTTTTGTGAAGTGTGATTTTGGTAACCTCCACCTTTTAAACCGAGAAAACAGGAAGAATCTATGTTCTAAAGAGAAGCATTAACCATGGTTTGAAACCAAAAGGAAAAAGAAAAGTATGAAGTTCAGATGAATACAGTGCCAACCACCAATTGCAATGCAACATACAGGTCAAAGGGTTGGTGCTGATTCCCCATCTCGTCTCTGGTGGACAAGCAAATTAAGCAAGCTGTGCTGCTTGAACTACCTGTCTCGTTGCTGCTCCCACCGGATGAATAACAAATTTAATTTCATGTCCACCATGTGGTCAAGGCTTCGGAAGTATACTTGCAAGTTTGCAGTTTGCTAAAGCCTGCAATTCGGCTAAGAGGGCATCATTGTGGGTTCAAATAGAAACCAGAGTTGGATTTGAACATTCGGGTAGATTGATAAGAAAGATTGATTACAATTCTCAGGCAAAACAAAACCTTTGATGTTTTTTTCCCTCAAGAACTCACTTCTAATTTGTGTTCCTTACTTGAGCCTTGAGTTATTTGCAGATGCTCATCTAAGACTCTTCTATAACTATCCCTTTCGATTAAAGGGCATGTCCTACAAATGTCCTCAAAAAAATTTTCAGCCTCAACAATCATCCCCTTTTCGCACAACATTTTGATAAAAATTGAGAAGCACTCCGAACTGATGACATAACTCTTACCAATCATTTCATTTAAAACTTGCACCGCCATTTCTTCATTTCCATCCTCACTGTGTCCTTCAACTATGCAACCATACATAGTGGCATCAATAACAATACCATTTTGAAGCATGTCATCGACAAGGTATCTAACCTCTTGCATCCTCCCTTCAGCCCTACAAAGACTGCATATCACGGTGCTATATGACAACAAATTTGGTGAACAACCCAATTGTGGCATCTGTTTTAGAAGCACAATAGCTCTATCGAGCTCCCTTGACTCCACAAGAGTCCTAAACACTGAATTGAAACTCGAAACATTCGGATAGATGCCTCTTCCACTCATTTCCTTCAAAAGCAAAATTGCTTCATCAAGTTTTCTCAACTTGCAATACACATTCACAACAATTCCATATGCTTTTGCATCCAAATCCATATTACATCTGACCATCCACCTAAAATATTCAATGGCTTCTTTAGACCTCCCCACAACACATAGCCCTTTTAATATACTCATATGAGTTGCAGTATTATCCTTCACTCCGTTCAACCTCATCTTGGACATCATCCTTTTTGCCTCATCAACTTCCCCTTTAAGACACAAAGCATATATAATAGCATTATAAGTCAACACATTGGGCAAGCAACCCGTTTTCACCATCTTATCCATATACTTCATTGCCTCTTCAAATTCTCCTTTCTTGCAATACCCATCAATCAAAGTAGTGTAAGTTACTGTATCAGGCAAGCAATCCACTTCATTAACCATCTGATAAAACAAAAAACTTGCACTCTCCATATCACCCTTTTTACAGAAACCATTAATCATAGTATTAAAAGTAAGAAAATTTGGCTTGCAACTCATTTCATCAAACACCTTTTTTGCACTCTCAACCATCCCCATTTTACACAAAGCCCTAATCAATGTAGTATAGGAAGACACATCAGGTTGAACCAAACCTTCCTTCACAACCTGATCAAACAACGTCTTAACAATATTTATCTTATTAGCTTTAACTAAAACACCCAGAATTGTATTAAATGAAAACAGGTAGTTGTCTTTCCCAACGGCTTTTGCTTTTTGAAACCAAAAGATAGCAGCTTTGATATTACCTTTATCCCCATTGGCCTTGATGATTTTGCTAACGAAGAAATCTGAGAGCTTTTGAGATTTTTCAAGGAGTTGAATGGCAGGGGAGAATAGGGAGTGGGAAAGGAGGAGATTTGTGATGGCTTCATAACACTTATTATCGTGGGTATAGTTTTTAGGATTTGGGTTTGGATTAGCTGCCCAGTTGAAGAAGAAGAGAGCACGGTAAGGGTTGGTTTGTTTGTTGATGACTTGGATGACTAAGTTTGGTTCTAGGTAAGGTGAGAAGCGGTTTAGAGGTGCTGAACTGAGGTTTATGGGGTTGGGGTTTTTTGGGTTTAGAGTTTGGAGAAGGGAAGTTATGGAGGTGACAAGAGGGGTAAGGTCCAGGGCTTGTGGGGAGTTGGTAATGGCTCTGGATGACGGTAGTGCCATTGGTGATGAACTAGTATCTGGTTTTACTTAATCCGAATTCATTAAATCAGGAGTGCAGTAATATTTATAGCCTTTGCCCTTTGATGTGGGTGGATTTGGTGGGGGCCATCGTTCTTTATTTGGCAATTGGACATACCTACGGGCATAAACAGAACGAAAAGGAGCTTCCTTCACTTTTAAATTTTAAAGGGAGGTAGGGATGAAGTCCTTAATCCTTGTCGTGGCAGTATATACATTATTATGAGAAGATTCATTTTTGTTTTCTGATTACAAGAAGATCAATAAACATTCAAAATATGACTTGGAAACATTTAATGGCAGCTGCTGCAACCGGAAAGAGTTTAGTCTGGTGGCATCACCATTGCTGATTTCATTGATTAGACATGCACAAGGGAAGGTGGTGAGGTGGGGGTGGTGACTTAGGCGGTGGAAAAGGAGGAGGAGGAGGAGGAGGTTTATACTTGTGATGAGGCTGCGGTGGTGATTTGTGTTGGTGATGACATGGAGGGGGAGGAGATTTGCAGGTGAGCCATAAGGCAGAGCTGCTAAAGGATGATGTGCCGGTGACTAGAGAATTTGATGAGAGGAGAAGGAGATATGAATCAAGAAAAAGAATTCATTCGTAATGCGAGTAGCCACTGCTTGACTACCCAATTGTTTATATAGGAAGGTTGGGGACCCTGAATATAATTTTGTTTTGCTGGTAGCCACATAAAAGGTCTGAGACTGACGAAAGGTTGAGATAATGGGATGTGCTCAAGTACTATATTTTAGATCCCTCTAGCGGAAAATCAAGCCCGAGTCTCAGGTTCAACTTAGAGATTGGAGCAATCAAAGAGAATAGGCATGGGAGAACTTCTTTCCTTTTAAGGTTTCAAATTATCATAATTCTACATAAAAACGGCTTGTTATTCCAGACAATGCCTTTCTTTTCCTTAGGCTTTGTCTCTAAAGTTATATCTTATTCTTTGGCCACTTAAATGGCTCGATGATGACTTGCTCATCGCACGAAATGATAATATCCATTTTGAGGCCGGAGGGTCGCAGCACCGATTGCTTGAAGGGTGTCGGGACGAGTTTGATTAGGCCAGATCATGATGTGGAGTTCGACTATATCCATTCGGTCGATAGCTGAAGCTAAGCCTAACAGAGCTAAGACTAGAAGGACTCTTGCCTTCTACTCGACAGATAACAGTTAGATTAAGTTTATGTTCCTCTTGACTTCACATGGCTCAAGAACTCATTTAGGAAACTTGACATCAAGACTAGTAAGGCTGAGAGAAAGAGAAAGAGAGCTACCAATGTCACAATATGTTCTGTTTGGATATTGACAAAGACGAAAGGTGCCCCTGCAGATACTGCTGCAGTAAACTAGGCCATGCTCCTGCATAGAGTAGCCTAAACGTAATATTCACCTTGAAAGGGTAGGAAAAGAACGAAACTAATGACAGTAGGTCCTTGGCCCGACATTCACCACCCTTTCTGTTACCGACTTTTGTCTTCCAATCATACTTCAATTCCTTTCTGTTGAACCCCCTAACGTCCACATTCACCACCCTCCTGCTGATTTCAGCAACACCAGACAGAAACCCCCATTTTACTAAGTTGATTAAATCAACTATTATTCAAGGCTTAGTTCTGGACCTTTTGGTCTTGCAATAAGTGGAAATTCAAAGCAACAGCCCCGGGGCATGAAGCTAAAAAGGAACTTTTTACTAGTTTTAGATCAAGTCACCTAAAACTGCAACATATCTTATCATATGTGTTCCATCACCCCTTCTGACCTTCACCTATATCGTCTCCACCTTCTGGCCCATCTTTCCGAGTTCTGAACTTTCTTGCTCATCTGGCTTCACCCGCTTCACACAAACCAGAGTTTGAACACTGCCCATATCCTTCTTCCTGAAAAAACGACATTAAGGACAATGGAGCCGGCTCTCAACTTAGCCTCTCCTTGTTGCTGAGATTAAATATAATTTGATTATGCTTGATATGGTTGTCCCTAGGTAAAACAAAAAGGCTGGACTGAAGGGGAAGTGAAATTCGATCTCATGGAAATGAGGTTGTGACGTAAAACACAGAATGTAAATCAACTTGATGTCATTATTGGTAGTTTTGAAGCTAAGAACGGCATGCTAAATCAAGTAAGATCCAGCAAAAATTATCATTCGTTACAGGTGAAATGTGACAAAGTATATTGTAATCTTATCACATTCAATCATAAAACTAGAAACTCATCAACGGTCATAATATGCAGCGATCTCTTTTTCCAGCTTCTGAATTTCATTTATAGCACGATTCCTTGCAGCTGGATTTTTAGTTGAATCTACAATAGCTGTCAATTCGGCTATTTTCCTCTTTCTGGCACTAATCTGTACATGCACCAGAAAAACATGCAGTAAATAAGGAATGTAGTATTATTAAACTGAGGAGAGAATGATCTATGAAAGCCATAGTAATGAAGACAGACCTGTCTAAAAGGCCATCCTCCTGTATGGCCTGTTACTTCACCATGTATTTTATGTAATATAGTTTCAGACACATTCAACCGCCTGGCTGCTTCCCTTCTAGGCAATCCGTAATATGGTGTTAAATCATCGC
Organism: Theobroma cacao; assembly: GCF_053813885.1. Taxonomy (NCBI): domain Eukaryota; kingdom Viridiplantae; phylum Streptophyta; class Magnoliopsida; order Malvales; family Malvaceae; genus Theobroma; species Theobroma cacao. The sequence goes on from NC_142647.1 coordinate 3,038,708, forward strand.
GCCCCAACATCTTGATTCTCTTTCTCTGCATTTCGCCCCAAAAAGAAATAAAACCCCAAGTTAGAGCCTAGAATACAAATATCTAAAGTAGCATCCAAATGCAATGAAGGTTCCAATGTATGTAAGTGGATATATAATGCAATTACTTTCAAATTCGAATAATCCATCCTGCCCAGAGGCTCTAACTGAAATAGGAATATATAGGGTCAGATCAGACAGTAGCTACAACCTGTTCTTTCAGATTGATTGAACGTCTCCCACTATTATTGGGGTTCGTTGCCTCATGAGAGCCCGTAGCTGCAGCCTGCCCTACTTGAGAGATATTAGCATTCGTAGCTTCACTCGTCTGAATGCCACCTGCAAAAAATTTCAGTCAATTCCACCAAACTGTTACTTATAAGGAGATACTTGGATCTGCTAACAACGTATTTTCTATATAGTTACGATCAGACAGATTTTCACCCATACATACCAGGCCTGAAGCATAGGACTTTAAAGAAATCTGCACGTGGATCGTCATACATGTTCCATCCCTCTTGCTCTTGCTTGATGAAATATTGCGAAAGGAACTTTTCCACGTCCTTGTAGCCTTTATCATAAAAACTATTGAAAGAAAATGAAAAATGAGTTTTATGGCTGTCTTCAAGATTTTGACCAAGTTATAATCAAAAAAGGAAAACATTTAAAGAAGAAAGTGAAGAGAAAGAAGAACATTAAACTTACTCAATATTTTCAGCATCTGAAACTACGGTAGTATCCTCGTCTAAAACATTACCGAGAGCATGGAAAAAACGTCCACGTAATAATTTGCCATGAAGCTGTAGTTTCTTAACAAGGGGGCCTGCCATGATAAAACCAAACATCATTAGAACAACCTAATCACGAGCAAAAACGATCTCAGTAGCATAAATTTAAAATAAAAATATATCCCATTTCAAATAACATGTAGCATGAAACTCACCTTTACGATGAGTAATTTCTCTCAACATATCGCAGCCACTACAATCTGATGGAGATGTTCTGCTTGGCGTGACAGAAAGTTTTCCCTTATTTTTATCGAGTCTTTCTGTTTCCAAACTTGTCTCTTTTTGACTATTCATTTCTGCAAAAGAAGCTGCTTGAGAATTCTCCAAATTGGACTCGTTATACTTATTCGCTTGAGAATTCCTTAAATTAGACTCATTAAGCATATCCGCTTGAGAAGTTTCCAAATCGGGCTCATTACGCATACCCTCCCAATTGGTTGCTATCTGTAAACGATTAATAGCTTCCCGCTCTGTAAATGGAGGAATTGAAGAAGGACGTAAAACGGGTTCTCGGACAGGTAATAAGTCCTGTTGAGTAGGTATACTCGGGCTATTTAGACTTTCATTAACCAAGTTTGTTTCACCTTGATTACTCGTGTTCCCATGAATCTTTGAAGGACCCGACCCAGAGCACCCTGCATTAGAGTTATCCTTCTTGTGAGTAAAGATTCCAAATGATTAACTTTAATAGGTTGCTTACGTTTCTCACCTGCTTGAGGAATAAAGGGATGTTGCAAGGGTTCCTGAACAGTCGAGTTCACACGAGTAGGAACGTGCGGATTGTTTAAATCTTCATTTTCGAAGTTTTGTTGTATTTGAGTAGTCGTGCTCAAATTGTTCATTGAAGGATTCGATTGAGAGTTAACGCGTAAATTCCTAGCGTCAGAATTATGTAAAGAAGAGTTTCCAAAAAGAGAAGGATTTATGTTGTTCAAGAAATCGTTCCTAGTGTCATCCATAAATGGATGATTCATGTTGCCCGTGAAAATGTTCATACCATCATCCGGTAATAGGGGCTCCATGTTGTTCATGAAATTTAGAGCGTCATCCACTAAAGGGACGTAATGAGGGTCATCATCGGGATCATTGGCATTTGGATCCGCCATACCTGAAGACCTGAGAGTGTCTATTACTGTAAAATCTCAGTTTCTTTGGAGGAAAGTGGAACTTTGGAATTGGTTGGTGGTTGCTCCAGAATAGTAGCACCACCGAGTTAGAGAGAGCCGTGAATAGAAATTTTTTATTCTTTAGTGCATATTGTTTCAATTTATATAGAGTATAGAACTCAATTGGAAAAGGCGGGAGAGGCAGTTCATGACCGTTGAGAGGCAAGGTAACGGTTAGGACTGGGAAGTTTCTTAAAACGTTGTTTGCCAGCCTTGATCAAGCGATCTCATCTTCACCATAAGAAGCCTAAATTGACGCAAATGTCCTTGTCCGAACTAAAGCAAAAAAGACCAGAGTATCAGATACAGAAAGCGAAATGAAATGAAGACAGCGGTGTCATCATTATTTAACTCCAAGAATCTCAGTCATTCCGCAATCTCACGCTCCCTTCTGCAGCACTCATCAAAACCCTTTTCTCAAAGAGCATTCTTCGTTCCAACTATTCCCAGAAACACCAAAAATCTGTACAATCAACGATACCAAAAGCTCCAAATCAGGACCAAGTCAACATCGGTAATGGCATCCTCTTTCAAGCCTGAACAAGCCAGGGCACCACCTTCCCTCCCCCTCCTGTCAGCGAGGCAATCTCTTTTTCTTAATTTACTCTTTTCCTTTTTCTTGTTTTAGTGACGTGTTTGTTGAAGTGATCTGTTTTGGGTTGTCGTTACAGTTCAAGATTGGGCTGTGCGTGGGTCTTCCAAATTTGTGGACACCAGATAAATGAAAATTTTACACAACGTAATTTCTGCACATAACAACATGGATGCTTTATGCATCAATCTTGCTAGTCAGACAGAGCGAACCATGACTTGATGATCACGTTTTCCACCATTCAGTTTGATGAGCCAAAATTTTGGTGGAATATAAACAACTTTGGTGTTCTGTGAAATGGTGGTTTTGGTTTGCCAAAATTACATGTAATACATTTTGCAAGCAAGTTTTTAAACTGAATATAATATCATAGCATCAACTTAAGGCCCTTTCTTTTTTGTTATATTATGTCAGGAAATATGTAACGTCCCATATTCGAATGACAGCTTCCCAGTTTATGCCGAAGATATTGACGCAGGCGGTGATACGTCTCCTTCAACAGCTATGCTGTCTGAAGATCACAAAAGTCGGTGGCTCTATACCTGAACGCTGTGGGTGGGGATAAGTTGTACAATTCTTGTTGTGTCTTTGGTACTGATGGAAAGCTGAAACCCAAGCACCGCAAGGTAAAGTCACCTCCTATCCCATATGGTAGTCTACACAAAATCCTAGTTTTGCTCATTATTTTTATGTGGCTGGACTTGGCAAAGGAATGTATTCTGGAGCCACCTGTTATTTCATGTCCATTGGGTAGAATGATCTGACTATTGTACAACATCTGTCATTACCTGTAAATAAGCTCATACATAGACACATATTACTAGATGACTGGACCATCTAATATATTGGTTTTTGTTATTATGATTATAAATTTTTGTTGGGTACCATCAAGGCCTAGATTTCTGTTGCAAGGAAATGATAATTGATATTTAATTTTAACTATCTTTAACTTTTGCCACTAACTTATTAGCATGCAAACACCAAAATTCCTGATATGAGATGCCAAGTTGGCTGCGTGCTTAAGTGATATCATTCTGAAGTCTCCTTTGAAGCTGGTGTGCATTATTTTTGTGACATTCCTGTGGAACTACAGATTCACCTTTTTGATATTGATATTTCCGGGAAGATTACCTTTATGGAACCCAAGACCCTTATTGCAGGGGAGACTACTACCATTGTGGACACAGGTTTGTTTGATTCCATTGACTTTGCACACATGAACATGTTACCCTCTCCATAATTTTTGTCAGAAGCATTTTCTTGACCATATATTGTATAAATCATCTCTTCTGTCATAGGCTTTTATATGGCATTTCTATGTTCCTTTCATCTGCACCATTATTTGTGATAAATGCTATATCAAACTTTCTACATTAGATTTTTCTGACACCTAATCTGTGTCAGCAATCTGGTAGGCTAGTTGAGTAATTTTTTCAAAGTGGGAAAATAAGCATCAATAGTTCATGCAGATGTTGGGCATATTTGTATAGGCATCTGTTATGACTTCCACTTTCAAGAATTGACAATGATATACGCTGCAAGAGGTTTGTTTGCTTCTCCATGAAACCCTGATACAATTAACTAATTTTTTTTTGTTAGCTGATAAACATAGTTGTTGTTTTCTAACTAATAAGTAATTTTGCATTTTGGAAAATTTTTGTTGTGGCCTATTTCCTGTTCTTTTCTTTTCCCAAAACTCTTATTTTTATTTGTGCTGTAGATTATTAGAGGATATCATTTCTTCCTGAATTCTTTAAGCCACATTTCCTACATCTACTGATTCCTTTTATTCCCATAATTTACTAGCATTTATATATTTTATATTGTGGTTTGGTTCTTTTCAAATTGTTTCCCCTTTTGATATTTACAATTTCCGCTAATATTCTTTATATATATATAGATATTAAAGTTATCATTTGCCTATCTTATTTATGAATTTTGTTATCTATGTGTGTGTCATCTGTTGAAATTAGGTGCTCACTTGCTATGCTATCCTGGAGCATTTAACATGACAACTGGACCGTGCATTGGGAGTTGCTGCACAGAGCAAGGTGCTAGTTACTTCTTTGCTTTAATCTCCTTGTTTATTCTTTAAACTTCACTAGAAAGGTTGCGTGAAATAAGGTATGGTGGGGAGGGGATGCTGTATCTGCAGAGTGCAGTTTTTTGTATGTGTTACTGTTCCTTTGGCCTCATATGCTTGCAGTGATGGTTCCTTACTTGTTTTAGTTTTCAATTGGATATTATAGTGCAGTTAAAATAATAGAAGTGTGCAGAAATTTTTTTGCTTCAAGTATAACTGAATGCCAAATTACTAGTTTTGAGATGTTAGCTTTGATTTTAAACACTTGTTCTTTACTTTTAAAGAAATCTTTACATATCAGTTCTTTTGATTTTGAGCCTTACATGACCAGTTGAGTTTTCTTTGTAGAGACACCAATATATTTATTTGATGAAGTGGAATTTATCATGTTTGATCATCTTCCAAAAACATCATTTCATTTAAAAGGAAAACATTAACTTACATACACAGCAATGAATTAAAACTTAGATCAAATCATGCTGATTTATCCTCCAGATTTTCTCTTTTTTGCTTAAACATCCTTCCCCCAACCTGAAGGGACCTGCCTTATTGGATGACTCTGTGAGCTAAATTTTATTTCTCAATATAGAAGAGTTTAATTAATGTTGTTTGTGGTTATATGATAGTTATTCATCTTATTAATGTGTCTCTTGCTGTTCCGTATGCAAGGCTACAGATAATCAGGTACAGTAGCAATTGCTTTCCCTTTCTTTAAGTTACCAGTGTAAAGGCTTTCACAGGTGTCAGGTTGCCTTATTTCCTTCTTCTATCTTCTTGAGCTTTAAGAAACACTTGTCTGTAATTCATGCTCTGGTGTTGCCATAAATACTGGATGGTGAAAGTGGAGTGGATTCATCAGAAAAGGAGTTGAGATCATTATGAGCTCTTTGCTGTCTAGAACATGAATATCTGATTACTCATAAAAGGTTTCTCTTTCATATTTCTTTTCTAACAAAAGTTTGAATGAAAGTTATATGCTGCAACTTGTTCACCTGCTCAAGATGCTGGAGCTGGTTATGTGGCTTGGGGTCGCTCAACCCTTATTGGACCTGTCAGTAAATGCTTGTTTTTTAGCTCTGTTATGGATTAACAAAATAAGGTTATGCTAAAGAGATACATATGGAAAGCAAGACTCTCTGAATCTTTTGTGGCTATAAGTCTTTTAAGGGGACAAGTATATACTCTAAATTTTTGCATGTGACAGTTTGGAGAAGTTCTGGCTACCTTTGAACATGATGAGAACATAATTATAGCAGAGATTGATTATTCAATACTTGAGCAACGAAGGTGACATGACTTCCTTCTAGTATTTGTTCTATGGATATTACATGCTTTTGGAATTGTTTGTTCAAGGATACTTTCTATTCATTTTAATCGGGTGCTTGTATGAAATTTAGGGCAAGTCTCCCTTCAGCAAAGCAACGGTGAGGTGATTTTTACCAGTTGCTAGACATCCAGAGACTCAACTCTCATTGATTACAGAAGAGAACCTTCTGAGAGAGCTATGATTCACGGTGAGAATTTTTCATCAAGAAAGATGGGATTCTATTGATAATCAGGAGACTCTTCTAGTCCTTTAAACTCAGTATTTAGAGAGATGTTAATCATTTGGATGATTACTGGAAACTCATATTTGTGAATAAATGGAATTGCTACTGTTGTCCTGTTTGTAATTGCCATTTTAGATGGGCTTCCTTTGCAACTCTCTCTAACATGGATGGTAGGAGATGAGAATGTGCACTCATCTGTCTCATAATTTTGTGTAAAAGGACACTTAAAAACAGTTCCAACATTATGCCAATGATAATCCCCTAATGGACTATTTTGCCGAAAATTTGAGGCTGTATCCTTCGACTTTTCTGAAAAATTGGATGCTGCTCAGGAGTTTGGTTCAGTGTTTGCTACTGGAAGGATAACTCAAAAGGATACGAAATAAATTACCCAGAATAGCATTTAGATAACCCCAACTACATATGGCTGGAGATATAATATGAAGTTTGAAGACTGTTGATCTTTGCTTAGATAAGCAGTGTTCTGGATTACAGCTTCATTGCCAATTTAAGAATCAGTTTTGGCCTTATGGAGGTGACAAGAGGGGTAAGGTCCAGGGTGTGAGGAGTTGGTAGTGGCTCTGGATGATGGCAGTGCCACTGGGGATGAACTGGTATCTGGTTTTACTGATGCAAATTCATTTAATTCAGGAGTGCAGTAATATTTGTAGTCTTTGGCCTTTGATGTGGGTGGATTTGGTGGGGGCCATCGTTCTTTATTCGGAAATTAGGCATACCTACCGGCGTAAACTGAAAGAAAAGGAACTTCCTTCTGTTTTAATTTTTAAAGGGAGATGAAGTCATTAATCCTTGTCGTGGCAGTAGTTTTTAAGAACAATGAAGGCTGTGGAATTGGAAAATTTTTGCAACTTATGTTACAATATACATTATTACGAGAAGATTCATTTTTGTTTTCTGATTACAAAAAGATCAATAAACATTCAAAATATGACTTGGAAACATTTAATGGTAGCTGCTGCAACCAGAAAGAGTTTAGTCTGGTGGCATCACTATTGCTGATTAGACATGCACAAGCTAGTTCCAACAAACAAAAGCCGATGGTAACATTCGTAATTTAAAGATATAACGAAAAAAAAAAAAAAGACATAACTTCATCATGTATGGTACAAGAAACCTTAACGGCACATGGCACTTAACACCCATATCACTAACTTCTTCTCATAACATCGATCATTGATGCAACCCCGAAGGTAGGGGAGAGAAATAGTTAAAAACAGGGTGTCCTTGGTGAGGTGGTGGTGGAGGCAACTGATGTATTATGTAGGGATAAGGACTCCATTTATGCTTGTGGTTGTGGTCATGATGTTTTGCTCCGGGAGGAGATACATAATTATCCACAGGTGGTGATGGTGATGGTTCAGATTTCTACTTATACACAGGAGGATGTGGTGGGGGCGGGGATGATCTATTTTGTAAAGCGAAGGTGGTGTGAGGGTGGGGGTGGTGACTTGTATTTGTATATGAAAGGTGGAGGAGACTTGTATGTGTATGGAGGCGATGGGAGGAGAGGTGGGGATTTATGCTTGCATTTATAATGTGGTGAGGGTGGTGACTCGTATTTGCAGATAAAAGGTGGAGGAGGAGACTTGTAGGTTTAGGGAGGCAATGGGAGGGGGGGTGGGGATTTATGCTTGTATTTATAATGTAGTAGCGGTGGCAAAGGATTAGGAGGAGGTTTATACTTGTGATGAAGCTGCAGTGGCGATCTGTGTTCGTGGTGACATGGACGAGGAGCAGACTTGTAGGTGAGCCATAATGCAGAGAGCTGCTAGAGGATGATGTTCCAGTGACTAGAGAAGTTGATGAGAGGAGAAAGGATAAGGAGATATGAATCAAGAACAAGAAATTCATTGCTAATGTGAGTAGCCCTTCCTTGACAACCCAATAGTTTATATAGGAAGTTTGGGGGCCCTGATTGCGAAAATGAAAAAAAAAAAAAAGTTGTTAATGCTGAAAAATATAATTTTCTTTTGCAGGTTGTCACAAAAAAGGTCTGAGACTGACAAAAGGTAGGGGTAATGGGACGTGCTAAATTACTATATTTTAGATCGCTCATGCTTCTAATTTCCAGTGGAAAATCAAGCCCGAGTCTTAAGTTCAAGAGTTAGAGATTGCAGCAATCAAAGAGAAAAGGCATGGAGGGACTTAAAAGGAGACAAAAGACCATGATAAGGTAGTTATAATTCGGAATTGCGTGTGAGCTCTTGTGATTCTGAAAAGGAAACAAAAGCTGGAGAAAAAGAAGATTATTCTCATGCAAACTTTTTGCAAGCACTTTAGATGATACTCGGTTTGTTGTTCCAGACAATGCCCTTGTTTTCTTTATGGCTATTTACATGACTTAATTTGACTCGAGGACTTGCTCATAGCACGAAACAGTCCCACATTTGAATTCGATCACAATGGCGGTGAGTGATAGTATCCACTGGGAGGCTGGAGGGTCGCAGCAGCACCGATTGCTCGAGGGGTGTCAGGACGAGTTTGGTTAGGCCAGGCCATGATGTGGAGTTGGACTATATCCATTCTCTCGATAGCTAAAACTAGGGTATCTCTTATTTCATTGTGATCACAACAGTGTATAAGCCCAGCTGAGCTAACACTCGAAGGCATTAGACTCTTGCCTTCTAATCGAGAGATAACAATTAGATGCTTTTTGGCATTTGCTTCTTCAAGTAGTTGCTGCAGCCCAGCACGGTCGGCAGCTGAACCGTTTATTACTGAGTAGATGCAGATAAACCCCTATGGCAAATAATCAAGAATATGATTAGAAGAGAGGAACTTGTTAAACTAGTTTTCTTCTTACCATAAGCAAATATGAAAAGATCATAATTAGGGAGTTACCTCGTCTGTCCGTTTGATGTCCAATCCAAATCGACCTTCTTCTGGTTCTGGTATCATTTCAAGTGAAACTTCATCAACTCCTGGTAGGAACCATAGCCTTATGCCCTGCAATAATTCTACAGTTGTAGTGTGGTTTTGTTGCTTCCCTCTACTTATTTCCTTTCCACTAGGATTGGTTTTCTCCTTTAGGGAAAAAAATGTTGCCACAGATACAAAGCACAAAGAGATTAAGTTTATTTTCCTCCTGGCTTCGGAAAAAAGTCAAGACTAGTAAGGTTGAGAGACAGAGAGAGAGCTACCGATGTCACAATCTGTTCTGTTTGGATATTGACAAAGACAAGAGGTGCCCCTGTAGATACTGCTGCTGTAAACCAGGCCATGCTCCTGGATAGAGTAGCCTCAATGGAAAATTCACCTTGAAAGGGCAAGAAAAGAATGGAACTAATAACTGTAGATCCTTGGTCCGGCATGTAAGTACCCACTTTCGTCTTCCAATCATACTTCACTTCCTTTCTGTTGAACCCCCTGAAGTCCACATTCAGCACCCTCCTGCTCATTTCTGCAACACCAGACAGAAACCCCCATTTTACTAAGTTTTGCATATTATGGATTGGAGAAAGTTTGTTATTTTAATCCTTTATTATTTGATTCGAGTTTCTCTAGATTTGTTGTCATTCAAGGCTCAACCACTCTGTCAATTCAAAATCATGGTTTTTCAGAGAAACTCTAATCCTCATAGAATCCTAAAGGAAGCAGATTCTTGTATCAAACTCAGCAAATTTCAACAAGCTAATCAAATTTTTGCTTCTAGCTGTTATGACCGTTCCTTTTTGTCTTGAATTTTAGACAAACTGATTCTCGACCTTGTGGTCCTGCAATAGGTGGAAAATCAAAGCAACAGCCCTGGGGTACGAAGCTAAGATCACATGATTAAAAAGAACTTTTCACCAGTTTTCCCCAACGATCATTCGCTGTTCTGATTTTGGGGCTGTGTTAGCCAACATTAAGACAGAGTGAAGGAAAAGAAAATACTTACCTTGGAGATTAGTGCATTTTTCTAAGGTCAAGTCACCTAGAACTGCAACATGTCTGTCATCCCTTGCCGCTCTAATTGTGTACTTCCTCTGCAGCATTGAACCTTTCTCTGCCACAACACGAACACGAAGCTTATGTGTTGCATCACCCCTTCTAACCTTCACCCATATCGTCTCCACCTTCTGACCGATCTTTCCTAGTTGTGAACTTAGTTCAGATCTAGCTTTTGCAGGCAGAAATAACTCATCAACATCCTTTTCAGCAAAACCTTCAATAATGTCTCCTGGCAACGGCATGCTCTCATCCCACTCTTCTTGCTCATCTTGCTTCACCCGCTTCACACAAACCAGAGTTTGAACACTGCCCATATCCTTCTTCCTGAAAAAACGACATTGATTTTCCATGGAATATTATAAACTTATATTATCGAGGTCTTAGAGAGTTGCGTAACCATCTACAAACACATCAAGGATGTAGACTTTTATAGGTCTCTACGCCTAGATCATAGCCAGTATTCTTACCTATGACATTTGTATGTTGGAATCTAGTGTTTTAATATTCATTACAGCATGTTAAGGACAAGGGAGCCGGCTCTCAACTTAGGCTCTCCTTATTGCTGAGATTAAATATAACTAGAAATAGTGAAATTCACATTAATCATATACATCTATGAATTCAACTAATCTTTGGTTGGTCCGTCCACCATGTGTGAATACTCACAAAAAAAACCATACAAACTGGGTGCTATTATTGAAATTCTGAAGGACACATCACATTACCATTCTAGCAGTTTAGCTGATGTTGACATTGCCTTGTTGCTGAAATTGCTCAAATCATGGCCACTTGCAATGACATTTCCTGTTATTGGCATTATGAGGATGATTGTCCTGCACCCTGGTGGGGCGAGTACGCATCTCAGATATGCTACTGGATATTATAAAGAATGTCACTACAGATCCTGCACTTCCTGCAAACCTTTTAACCAGCATCCGTGCGATAACTAATCTTTTCAAGAATTCATGCTACTATGGCTGGCTACAAAAGAATCGCAGTGAAATTCTTGATGCATTTTCGTTTAGTCATGCATCTCCAAAACAAGAATTTGCAGTTGGCTTATTCTACCCTGATACTGAATTATGCAGTTCTGCTAGCTGAAAAGAAGGATGAAAAAGGCCAATCTCATGTTCTTTCAGCAGCATTAGCGATTGCTGAACAGGAAAATCTAGAAGTTGATTCAAGATTCCGAGCTTTAGTTGCCATTGGATCATTGATGCTTGAGGGTCTAGTGATAAAAATAGCGATGGACTTAGAAGTTGAGAACATCGCCAAAGTAACAAAGGCGTCTAAGGAAGCCAAGGTTGCAGAAATTGGAGCTGACATTGAACTAACAACAAAACAGCGTTGAAGCTGGTGATTCCTGAATCAATGGTTTAGAATTTGAACATACCTTTTAGGTGGGGGTCAAACAGGAGAATAGGGAGGAAATGTGGGTCATTTTTCCTGAACATGTACAAGGGACCAATAAATTGCGGTCAAGGGGATCATCATACAAAACCTAATGTTCGCCGCATTTTTTGCTCTTTTTTATTGTTTAGGAAATGGTAAATGGCTTGGATGGATCTTTGGGCTTATTATTCACCAAGAAGAAAAACCATCCTTTCTCTTTTGATGTATTTACACTCAAACTTGACGTCATTGTAAATCAACTTTATGTTAGTATTGGTAGTTTTGAGGCTAAGAACTGCATGCTATGGGAATTAAGGGTGGTGCGGGTTGATTATGCGTAGGATTCTCTGTTTCTTTTCCTGGATTGTGCTGGGATGTTCAAAGTCCATAGGGGCTCCACGGCAAAAAAGTGTCTAGGGGTTTTGGTTGAATTGTGGATCTGAAGAACGACTGGGAGGATCTCGAGCTGGTGAAGGGAGGAATGGATAAGTGTGAACTTTTGACATGTGAGCCCTCAGCGTCCCTGTCTGGGTGGATCTGGTGCTTTGCTGGCAACGTGAGGCCCTCTGTTTTTAATGTGTTTTTTGTGTGGGAAGGGGTGAAAGCACTTTCCTGATGTTGATATTGCTGTGCATAGGATGAGTTCTAACGTCTTCCTTTAAGATTAAGATTAGGAAATGTTCGCTTAGGATTCCCGTGCTAGCGGGATTGTTGGGCAACGCAATGTAATTTTGAGGGGTCTGCCACCTCCAGGACTGCGCATAGGGCTTAAAATTGCAGTTCTTTTGTTCTTTTGAGTGGAGTTAACCATCGGTTACTCCCGTTAATGAAAATTCATAACTTTCAAAACAAAAAAAAAAAGAACTGCATGCTAAATCAAGCATGCATGCCTACTTAACACCAAAAAAGGAATAAAGAAAAAGAAACCACAAATGACACCAGAAATAATAATTAAAAATATATATATTCCAAAAATCTCAAGATCATACACAAATTGTCATTCATTACAGGTGGAAAATCATCAAGGGCGATAAAGTGCATCGATCTGTTCTTCCAATGTCCGGATTTCATCTCTAGCTCGATCACTTGCAGCTGGATTATCAGTTGAATCTGCAATAGCAGTCAATTTAGCTATTTTCCTCCTATTGGCAGCAATCTGTATATGCACCAGAAAAACATGATGTAAATAAGGAATGTAGTATTTAAATTGAGGGCAGAATGATCTAAGAAAGCCATAGCAATGAAAAAAGACCTCTCTATAAGGCCATCTTCTACCCGTTTTCCCTGTTGCTTCATCAAATATGTTATGCAATACAGTTTCAGACAAATTCAACCTCCTGGCTGCATCCTTTCTAAGCATTTCGAAAAACGGTTTTAAATCATCGAACGTCAACATCTTTATTCTCTTTCTCTGCATTTCATTCCAAAAAGAAATATAACCCGAATTAGAGTCTAGATTACAAATATCTAAAGTAGCATCCAGGTTCAATGAAGGTTCTAATGCTTGTACGTAGATATATAATGCAAATACAAATAATCCATCCTGCCCAGAGGCTCTAACTGAAATAGGAAAGATCAATGGCCTTTAGTATATAGAGTCAGATCAGACAGTAGCTACAACCTGTTCACTCAGATTGATTGAACGTCTCCCACTATTATTGGGGTTCGTTGCCTCATGAGAGCCAGTAGCTGCAACCTGCCCTGCCTGAGAGATACTAGTATTCGCAGCTTCAGCGTTACTGTGGTTCGAGGCTTCAGCAGGGGCAGTAGCTAATACTCGTGCTGTCTGGGGGACAGGATTTTTCTCTCGGTTACTAGTATTCGCAGCTTCAGCAGGGGCAGTAGCTAAGACTCTTGCTGTCGGGGGGACAGGATTTTTCTCTCGGTTACTAGTATTCGCAGCTTCAGCAGGGGCAGTAGCTAAGACTCCTGCTGTCGGGGGGACAGGATTTTTCTCTCGGTTACTAGTATTCGCAGCTTCAGCCGTCTGAACGCCACCTGCAAAAATTCAAACAATTCTGCTCATAAGAAGATGCCTGGATCTGCTGACAACGTATTTTCTATATAACTACAATAAGACAGATTTTCACCCATACATACCAGGCCCAAAGCATAGGACTTTAAAGAAAACTGCACGCGGATCGTCATGCATGCTCCATCCCTCTTGCTCTTGCTTGATGAAATATTGCGAAAGGAACTTTTCCACGTCCCTAAAGCCTTTATCGTAAAAACTATTGAAAGAAAATGAAAAATGAGTTTTATGACTGAGTCGTCAAGATTTTGACCAAGTTATAATCAACTAACAAAACATTTAAACAAGAAAGTGAAGAGAAAGAAGAACATTAAACTTACTCGATATTCTCAGCATCTAAAACCACAGTCGTATCGTCGTCTAAAACATTATTGAGAGCATGAAAAAAACGTCCACGTGATAATTCACCATGAATCTGTAGTTTCTTAACAAGGGAGCCTATCATGATAAAAACGAAATATGGTTATCAAAAGAACAACCTAATCACAAGCAAAAACAATCCCACTAGCATAAATTTAAAATAATATATATCCCATTTCAAATAACAAGTAACATGAAACTCACCTTTACGATGGGTAATTTCTCTCAACATTTGACAACCACTACAACCAGATGGGGGTGGTCTGCTTAGCCCAACAGAAAGTTTCCCCTTATTCCTATCGAGCCTTTGTATTCCGAAACCTGTCTCTACTTGAGAATTCTCCAAATTGGGCTCTTTACGCATACCCGTTGGAGAATTCTCTAAATTGAGCTCGTTACGCATACTTGCTTGAGCATTCTCCAAATTGGGCTCGCTATGCATACCCTCCCCATTGGTTGCTATCTGTAAAGGATTAGTAGCTTCCTGCTCTGTAAATGGAGGAATTGAAGAAGGATGTAAAACGGGTTCTTGGACAGGTAATAAGTCCTGTTGAATAGGAATATTCGGGTTGTTTAGACTTTTATTTACCAAGTTTGTTTCATCTTGATTGCTCGTTTTCCCGTGAATCTTTGAAGGACCCGACCCAGAGCACCCCGCATTAGAGTTATCCTTCTTGTGAGTAAAGATATTAATTAATTCCTCGAAATGATTAACTTTAATATGTTGCTTACGTTTCTCACCTGATTGAGGAATAAAGGGATGTTGCGAGGGTTCCTGAACAGTCGAGTTCACACGAGTAGGAACATGGAGATTGTTTAAATCTTCATTTTCGAAGTTTTGCTGCATTTGAGTACTCGTTCTCAAATTATTCATTGAAGGATCCGATTGAGAGTTAACGCGTAAATTCAAAACGTCAGAATTATCTGAAGAAGAGTTTCCAAAAAGAGTAGGATTTATGGCGTTCAAGAAATTGTTCCTACTGTCATCCATAAATGGGTGATTCACGTTGCCCATGAAAATGTTCATAGCATCATCCGGTAATATGGGCTCCATGTTGTTCATGAAATTTAGAGCTTCATCCACTAATGGGACGTAATGAGGGTCATCATCGGGATCATTAGCATTTGGATCCGCCATACCTGAAGACCTGAGAGTGTCTATTACTGTAAAATCTCAGTTTCTTATGGAGGAAAGTGGGACTTTGGAATTCGTTGGTGGTTGCTCCACCGAGTTAGAGAGAGCCGTGAATAGAAATTGTTGATTTGATAGCGCATATTGTTTCAATTTATATAGAGTATAGAACTCAATTGGAAAAGGCGCGAGAAGGCAGTTAATGACCGTTGAGAGGCAAGGCAACGGTTGGGACTGGGAAGTTTCTTGAAACGTTGTTTGCCAGCCTTGATCAAGTGATCTCATCTTCACCATATGAATCCTAAATTGACGAAAATCTCCTTGTCCGAACTAAAGCAACAAAGACCAGAGTATCAGATACAGAAAGTGAAATGAATTTAACTCCAAGAATCTCAGTCATTCCGCAATCTCACGCTCCCTTCATTTCCAACTATTCCCAGAAACACCAAAAACCTGTACAATCAACGATACCAAAAGCTCTAAATCGGGACCAACTCAACATCGGTAATGGCATCCTCTTTTAAGCCTGAACAAGCCAGGGCACCACCTTCCCCCCCTCTTCCCACCCCTCCTGTCAGCAAGGCAATCTCTTTTTTATAATTTACTCTTTTCCTTTTTGTTGTTTTATGTGTGTTTGTTGAAGTGATCTGTTTGTGGTTGTTGTTACAGTTCAAGATTGGGCTTTGCCAGTTGTCGGTGTCGCCTGATAAAGAAAGGAACATAGAGCATGCTCGGAAGGCCATTGAGGAGGCTGCTCAAAAGGGTGCCTAGCTTGTTCTCTTGCCTGTGAGGTTTTTATCTTGTCTGTGTCTCAAGGTTTCACCTTTCTGATGTTGAAATGAGGGGTTTTGTTTGGTAATAATTTGTGAAAAATTAAGCTTTTTGTCTCGAATTGGAAGCCTGAAAAAGTAGAAATTTTGTTGCTTGGTGGGTCTTTGAAATTTGTGGACACCAGATAAAGGAAAATTGTACACAACGAAAGCTCTGCACATAACGACATGGATGCTTTGTGCATCAATCTTACTAAGACAGAGCGAACCATGAATTGATGATCACGCTTTTAACCTTTCAGTTTGATGAGCCAAAATTGTGGTGGAATATAAAAAACATTTGTGTCCTGTGAAATGGTGGTTTTGGTTTACACAAATTACATGTATTACATTTTACAAGCAAGTTTTTAAAATGAATATAATATCATAGCATCAACTTAAGGCCCTTCCTTTTTGGTTGTATCATGTCAGGAAATATGGAACAGCCCATATTCGAATGACAGCTTCCCAGTATATGCCGAAGATATTGACGCAGGTGGTGATGCGTCTCCTTCAACAGCTATGCTGTCCGAAGTTGTACAATACTTGTTGCGTCTTTGGTACTGAAGGAAAGCTGAAAGCCAAGCACCGCAAGGTAGAGGCACCTCCTATCCCATAAGGTATTCTACCCAAAATGCCAGTTTTGCACATTATTTATATGTGACTGGACTTGGCAGAGCAATGCATTCTGGAGCCTCCTGTTATTTCTTGTCCATTAGGTAGAATGATTTGACTATTGTGCAACGTCTGTCATCCCCTGTATATAAGCTCATACACAGACACGTATTACTAGATGACTGGACCATCTAATATATTGGTTTTTGTTATTATGATTACAAATTTTTGTTTGGTACCATCAAAACCTAGATTTCTGTTGGAAGGAAATGATAATTGATATTTAGTTTTAACTATCTTTTGCCACCAACTTAGTAGTATGCAAACACCAAATATCAGATGCCAAGTTTAGACAATTCTATAGCTTAAGTGATATCATTCTGAAGTCTCCTTTGAAGCTGGTGTGCATTATATTTATGACATTCCTGTGGAACTACAGATTCACCTTTTTGATATTCATATTCCCGGGAAGATTACCTTTATGGAATCCAAGACCCTTACTGCAGGGGAGACTCCTACCATTGTGGACGCAGGTTTGTTTGATTCCATTGACTTTGCACACATGAACATGTTACCCTGTCCATAAGTTTTGTCAGAAGCATTTTCTGCACCATACATTGTATAAATCATCTCTTCTGTCACATGCTTTTATATGGCACTCCTATGTTCCTTTGATCAGCACCATTAATTGTGATAAATGCTATATCAAACTTTGTACAATTAGATTTTTCAGACAACTAATCTATGTCAGCAATCTGGTATACTAGTTGAGTAATTTTTTCAAAGTGGGACACTAATCATCCAACATCAACTTCTTTATTCTCTTATAGTGAACTCTGTTTTTGCTGATTATACTGAATACGAATATCTTAAGTAGCATCCAGATTCAATGAAGGTTTCACTGCATGTACATGGATATATAATGCAATTATGTTCAAATTCAAATAATCCATCTCGCCCAGAGGCTCTAACTGAAATAGGAAAGATCAATGGCCTTTAACATATAGGCCAATCTGTACACTTAGATTGACTCGACGTCTCCCACTGTTATTGGGGTTCACTGCTTCACGAGAGCCAGTAGCTGCAACCGGCCCTGCCTTATAGATACAAGTATTCGCAGCTTCAGCAGGGGCAGTAGCTAATACGCATGCTGTGGGGGAGACATGCAAGATTTTTCTCTCGGTTACTAATATTCGCAGCTTCACCCATTTGAATGTCAGCTGCAAAAATTCCGACGATTCTACTTGTAGCAAGATACCTAGATCTGCTAACAACGTATTTTCTGTCTAGTTACGATAACATAGATTTTCACCCCGAAGCATAGGACTGACTTTAAAGAAAACTGCACACAGATGGTCATGCATGCTCCACCCCTCTTGCTTTGGCTTGACGACATATTGCGAAAGGAAAGGAACTTTTCCACATCCCTATAACCTTCACCATAAAAACTGAAAGCTTTCCACATCCTTATAACCTTTATGGTAAAAACTATTGAAAGAACATGAAAAATGAGTTTGATGATTAAGTCTTCAAGATTTTGACCAAGTTATAATCAAGTAAGAAAACAATTAAAGAAGATGGTGAAGAGAAAGAAAAACATTAAACTTAACTCAATATGTTTAGCATCTGAAACTACAGTAGTATCATCGTCTAAAACATTACTGAGAGCATAAAAAAAAAATCACATGGTAATTGGTCGTGGAGCTATAATTTCTTAACAAAGAGGTCTATTATGATAAAAACGAAATATCTTTATAAAAAAACTACTTAATTACAAGAAAAACAATTTCACTGACATAAATTTAAAGTAAAATATATTCTATTTGAAGTAACAAGTAAAATGAAACTTACCCTTTGCATAATTTCTCTCAACATTTCGCAATTACTACAATCATATGGGAGTGGTCCGGCTGGCCTAATAGAAAGTTTCCCTTATTCTTATTCTTATAACCTATCTCTGCTTGACCCACATGAGAATTCTCCAAATTAGACTTTTTTTTCGTATTACTTATTAAGATAAAATAATTTGACTTCTATAAATTTTGATCAAAATTATACAAAAATTCATTAATTTTTAAAATAGAAATTTATATCAAGAATACAGACATAGTTAATAAAAATAAAAAAAATTAAAATATTTTTTTATTAATTTAAAAAATTATTATTATATTAAAAAAAATGAAAAACATGGGGAGCCTCGATGGAACTCCTGCTCCCAACGGGGAGCTTTTTTTTTAATTAATAAAAAAATAAAATTATATTATAATAATTATAAAAACTAATTAATAATAAAATTATTTTTTTATTTTAATCATGTCAACAAATTGATAAAAATATTAAAATTTTTCTAACGATTTGATCTATATATTTAATAAAAAATATTTTTTAAATAAAATATATATTTTAAAAATTAATAAATTTTCGTATAATTTTAATTAAAACTTAATCATACCGGTTTGAGAATTCTCCGAATTGGGCTTACAACGCATACCCTCCCAATAGGTGCGATTTGTAAATGATCAGTAGCTTCCTCCTCCGTAACAGTTGCGACTGGGACTTTTTTTGAAACGTTGTTTGCCAGGCTTGATCAAGTGATCTCATCTTCACTATACGAAGCCTAAATTGACGAAAATCTCCTTGTCCGAACTAAAGCCAAAAAGATGAGAGTATCAGATGACAGAACGTGAAATGAAATGAAGTCAGCGGTGTCATCACGAGTTAGCTCCAAGAATCTCAGTCATTCCGCAATCTCGCGCTCCCTTCTGCAGCACTCATCAAAACCCTTTTCTCAAAGAACACTCTTCATTCCAACTATTCCCAGAAACACCAAAAACCTGTACAATCAACGATACCAAAAGCTCCAAATCAGGACCAACTCAACATCGGTAATGGCATCCTCTTTTAAGCATGAACAAGCCAGGGCACCACCGTCCATCCCTCTTCCCACCCCTCCTGTCAGCAAGGCAATCTCCTTTTCTTTATTTACTCTTTTCTTTTTTGTTGTTTTAATGATGTGTTTGTTGAAGTGATCTGTTTTGGGGTTGTTGTTACAGTTCAAGATTGGGCTTTGCCAGTTGTCGGTGACGCCTGATAAAGAAAGGAACATAGAGCATGCTAGGAAGGCCATCGAGGAGGCTGCTCAAAAGGGTGCCCAGCTTGTTCTCTTACCTGTGAGTTTTTTATCTTGTCTGTGTCTCAAGGTTTCACCTTTCTGACGTTGAAATGAGGGGTTTTGTTGGGTAATAATTTGTGTAAAATTAAGCTTGTTGTCTCGAATTGGAAGCCTGAAAAAGTAGAAATGTTGTTGCTTGGTGCGTTTTTGAAATTTGTGGACACAAGATAAATGAAAATTTTACACAACGAAATTTCTGCACATAACGACGTGGATGCTTTATGCATCAATCTTGCTACTCAGAAAGAGCGAACCATGAATTGATGATATCGTTTTTAACCTTTCAGTTTGATGAGCCAAAATTGTAGTGAAATATAAACACCCTTTGTGTTCTGTGAAATGGTGTTTTGGTTTACACAAATTACATGCAATACATTTTGCAAGCAAGTTTTTAAAATGAATATAATATCATAGCATCAACTTAAGGCCCTTCCTTTTTTGTTATATCATGTCAGGAAATATGGAACAGCCCATATTCGAATGACAGCTTCCCAGTCTATGCCGAAGATATTGACGCAGGTGGTGATGCGTCTCCTTCAACAGCTATGCTGTCTGAAGTTTCTAGTCGCTTGAAGATCACAATAGTTGGCGGCTCTATACCTGAACGCTGTGGGGATATGTTGTACAATACTTGTTGTGTCTTTGGTACTGATGGAAAGCTGAAAGCCAAGCACCGCAAGGTAGAGGCACCTCCTATCCCATATGGTAGTCTACACAAAATGCCAGTTTTGCGCATTATTTATATGTGGCTGGACTTGATAAAGGAATCCATTCTGGAGCCACCTGTTATTTCTTGTCCATTAGGTAGAATGATTTGACTATTGTACAACGTCTGTCATCACCTGTATATAAGCTCGTACATAGAACACATATTACTGGATGACTGGACCATCTAATATATTGATTTTTGTTATTATGATGACAAATTTTTGTTTGGTACCATCAAAAACTTGATTTCTGTTGGAAGGAAATGATCATTGGTATTTAGTTTTAACTATCTTTATCTTTCACTACTAACTTATTAGTATGCAAACACCCAAATTCCTGATATCAGATGCCAAGTTGGCAGTGTGCTTTAGACAACTCTATAGTGTAAATGATATCATTCTGAAGTCTCCTTTGAAGCTGGTGTGCATAATATATATGACATTCCTGTGGAACTACAGATTCACCTTTTTGATATTGATATTCCTGGGAAGATTACCTTTATGGAATCCAAGACCCTTACCGCAGGGGAGACTCCTACCATTGTGGACACAGGTTTGTTTGATTCCGTTGACTTTGCACACATAAACATGATACCCTGTCCATAATTTTTGTAAGAAGCATTTTCTAGACCACATATTGTATAAATCATCTCTTCTGTCACATGCTTTTATATGGCACTTCTATGTTCCTTTCATCTGCACCATTAATTGTGATAAAGTGCTATATCAAACTTTCTACAATTAGATTTTTCTGACAACTAATCTTTGTCAGCAATCCTGTAGACCAGTTGAGTAATTTTTTCAAAGTGGGAACTAATCATCAATAGTTCATGCAGATGTTGGGCGTATTGGTATAGGCATCTGTTATGACATCCGCTTTCAAGAATTGGCAATGATATATGCTGCAAGAGGTTTGTTTGCTTCTCCATTGAACCGTGATATAATTAATACTCTTATTTTTATATTTGCTGTAGATTATTAGAGGATATCATTTCTTCCTGAATTCTTTAAGCCACATTTCCTACATCTACTGATTCCTTTATTCCCACAATTTACTAGCATTTATATATTTTATATGGTGGTTTGGTTCTTTCCAAATTGTTTCCTCTTCTGATATTTACAATTTCTGCTAATATTGTTTCTATATATATATATTGAAGTTATTATATTGCCTATCTTATTTATGAATTTTGTGAACTATGTGTTTCATCTGTTGAAATTAGGTGCTCACTTGCTATGCTATCCTGGAGCATTTAACATGACAACTGGACCATTGCATTGGGAGTTGCTGCAGAGAGCAAGGTGCTAGTTATTTCCTGGCTTTAATCTCCTTGTGAATTCTTTAAACTTCACTAGTAAGGTTGAGTGAAATAAGGTATGGTGGGGAGGGGATGCAGTATCTGCAGGGGGCAGTGTTAAGTATGCATTACTGTTCCTTTGGCCTCATATGCTTACAGTCATGGTTTCTTACTTGTTCTAGTTTTTAATTGGATCTTATAGTGCTGTTAAAATGATAGAAGGATGCAGAAATTTTTTTGCTTTGAGTATAACTGAATGCCAAATTACTAGTTTTGAGATGTTAGGTTTGATTTTAAACACTTGTTCTTTACCTTTAGAGAACTCTTTACGTATCAGTTCTTTTGATTTTGAACCTTAAGTTACCAGCTGAGTTTTCTTTGCAGAGACACCGATATATTTATTTGATGAAGTGGAATTTATCTTGTTCGATCATCTTCCAAAAACATCATTTCATTTAAAAGGAAAACAGTAACTTACATACACAGCAATGAGTTAAAACTTAGATCAAATCATGCTGATTTGTCCTCCAGATTTTCTTTTTTTTGCTTGAACATCCTTCCCCCAACCTGAAGGGCACTGCCTTATTCGATGACTTCGTGAGCTAAATTTTATTTCACAATATAGAAAAGTGTAATTTATGTTGTTTGTGGCTGTATAATAGTTGTTCATCTTACTAATGTGTCTCTTGCTGTTCCATATGCAGGGCTACAGATAATCAGGTACAGTAGCAATTTCTTTCCCTTTCTTCAAGTGACCAGTGAAAATGCTTTCATAGGTGCCAGGTTGCCTTATTTCCTTCTTCTGTCTTCTTAAGCTTTAAGAAATACTTGTTTATAATTCATGCTCTGATGTTGCCATAAATACTGGATGGTGAAAGTGGAGTGGATTCATCAGAACAGGAGACTTGAGATCATTAAGAGCTCTTCATTGTCTAGAACATGAATTACTGGTTACTCATAAAAGGTTTCTCTTTCATATTTCTTTTCTAACATAAGTTTGAATGATAGTTATATGTTGCAACCTGTTCACCTGCTCGAGATGCTGGAGCCGGTTACGTGGCTTGGGGTCACTCAAGCCTCATTGGACCTGTAAGTAAATGCTAGTTTTTTAGCTCTGTTATGGAGTAACAAAATAAGGTTATGCTACAGTAATAAATATGGAAAGCAAGACTCTGAATCTTTTGTGGTTTTAAGTCTTTTGAGGAGACAAGTACATACTCTAAATTTTTGCATGTGACAGTTTGGAGAAGTTCTGGCTACCACTGGACATGAGGAGAACATAATTATAGCAGAGATTGATTATTCAACACTTGAGCAACGAAGGTGACATGACTTCCTCCTAGTATTTGTTCTATGGATATTACATGCTTATGGAATTGTTTGTTCAGTGATACTTTCAATTCATTTTAATCGGGTGCTTGAATGAAATTTAGGGCTGGTCTCCCTTTAGCGAAGCAACGGCGAGGTGATCTTTACCAGTTGGTAGACGTCCAGAGACTCAACTCTCATTGATTACAGATGAGAACTTTGTGAGAGAGCTATGATTCATGGTGAGAATTTTTCATCGAGAAAGGTGGAATTCTATTGATAATCATGAGACTCTTCTAGTCCTCTAAACGCAGTATCTAGCGAGATGTTAATCATTTGGATTTTTACTAGAAACTCATATTTGCAAATAAATGGAATTGTTACTGTTGTCCTGTTTGTAATTGCCATTTTTTATGGGCTTCATTTACAACTCTCTCTAACATGGATGGTAAGAGATGAGAATGTGCACTCATCTGTCTCATAATTATGTGTAAAAGGACATTTAAAACAGTCCCAACAATATGCCAATGATAATACCCTAATGGACTATTTTGCCAAAAATTTGACACTGTATCCGTCGATATTCCTGAAAATTTGGATGCTGCTCAAGAGTTTGGTTCAGTGTTTGCTGCTGGAAGGATGACTCAAAAGGATACGAAATAAATTACTCAGAATAGCATTTAGATAACCCCAACAGCATATGGCTGGAAATATAATATGAAGTTTGAAGACTGGTAATCTTTGCTTAGATAAGCAATGTTCTGGATTACAGCTTCATTGCCAATTTAAGAATCAGTGTTGGCCTAAAGTAGGCTTGGGAATGACGTGATTCTCTCAGGCTTTCCATACACAACAAATATACATGATAAACATATGGAAGAAGAATTGCCAGAATTACATTCCCTAGTCTTTCCTGTTGAACAAGTAATACCAGGTCTGAAACCACCATCAGATACGAATCATTTTTCTTCTCCCAAATATCATTTTCAATTATTATTTTTCGTTGAATGGACATATCAAATCCTGGGGATAGAGATGAGAAAAAACAGTGGGTCTAACCTAATAAGTATCATGCATAGCCAGAAATCCATTAACAGCTAGACGTACTAAGCCTGGAGACATGAATATTGAAGAAGAAGACGACCGGGATTGGATTGTTTCACTCCCCTTTCCAGTTCCCCCCCACCTAGGCCCTAGCTATTATCCTTCATTCAC
Source organism: Theobroma cacao (assembly GCF_053813885.1). Taxonomy (NCBI): domain Eukaryota; kingdom Viridiplantae; phylum Streptophyta; class Magnoliopsida; order Malvales; family Malvaceae; genus Theobroma; species Theobroma cacao. The sequence goes on from NC_142647.1 coordinate 3,062,896, forward strand.
ATGGCTTTTCTACTTGGCACGCCAGCAAAAATGTGGCTTTGTCTCCTAATTCTGAATACTAATTGCGACAGTGTCTCCCACCACCAAAACCCAGCAATGTTAAAGAGAAAGATAACCAACCCCAAACATAAAAGGAATGCGTCTAGCAAGTAGCACCCTCATTTGACCTCTAAAACAATAAACCAAAGAAGACAATAATTTAATCATTTGCCTATGGTTTTTCAAGACATAATGGTTTCTGTGTATCTTTGTCTTTTTTGCATTCTTCGTTTGAGCCAAAAGGTCCAGAAAATTCAATCAAATTATGTGTTGAATTGCCGACTTTAACTCTAATATGAACCTTAAGTTTAACAATGGAAATTTTTATTGATAAATTTGGTAGTAAAGCAAACATCACCTAAGCTATATTTGTCCCCTAAAATGTGTACAAATTAGTCACGAGTCATGAAAAATTTATCAATTAAATGACCCACTCCGGATGATCATCCTCCTTTCTCCTACTTACAAAGAGAAGAAAGGGGAGTGACACAGGCATGCATGCGGCGCACATGACGACTGAGACTCCGAAGAACGAAAGCAGCCAAGTCATGCACCGCCAGCGCACGTGGACGCCCCATGCTCCGTACCAGGGCTGCCTTCGTCACATCCCCAACTCGAGCAAAACCAACTCAATCGCTGATTTGCCTTTGTTCCTTTCTTCATTTAAAAAAGAACCGAAAAACTCTGTAAAAACCTCTCCCCTTCGAAATCCCCACACACCACATTTTCCTACCTTCCAATCTCCACCGCCTGATCTTTCCCCTGATTGATCACCATAATGTGGGAGATTCATGATGGACTACAGCAAGGGGTCGTGAGATCTTGTCCACGTGAAAAAATCTTCGTGAGGGAGGGGCCAGGGTGTATTGTGCAGTGTTTCTTGTAAGCTTGCAAAGTGATGAGGTGAAATCAGGTGTGGCCAATGCCATGTCACGTGGTACTCAGCTGAGGAGGCAAGCTTTCAGGTCCTACAAAGCCTATGTCCCCTTGTGATTAGATGGCGCATACATCGCTTGGGGCACACATTTTCATCTGCTGCCGCCCGATGACGGAAACTTATTGAATTTCCTTGTCCCAGTCAAAATCGTATTTTCTTTTCTTATGCTCTATGTCTATCTCCTATTACCTTGAAAATAATAATATATGAAAAAAAAATTAAAAATGTTTCAAATAGTTCCAACAGGAGAGTAATTTTTTTTTTAAATTCTGTATCATTTAATGGCAATATCAGTATTTTCATTTCATCAATTTCGAACCCAAATCAATTATTTTATCATTACGTGTGCTTGTGTGTATATACATAAATTTATGCATGATTGTTAATGTACCATAATTTTTGTTCTCTTCTTTACACAATAGTTGTTTTAATAAGATTAAGAAAATGTTTAACAAATTTTATATTTATAAGAAATTGGAAATTAATGTCTCATAGCTACATATGCTTTTAATAATTCCGCTAGATAGATACTATAAGGCTTTAGAATAAAAAAAATGTGTACTATTTATTTATTTATTTATTTTAAGAATAATGATATTTTCACTTCAAACCTTCGGTCATTCTCCCTCGTTGCTCTAGCAATTTGTGGTTATTATCCAACTAGCTTGACAATAATAAGAAACAATTCAAAAGTGAGAAATGAAATGAAATCATATAACTAATAAATATTAGTAATATTTTTTTGTTTAAATTATAAAGGCATAGTACTTTAAAAAGTTTATAAATTATTTTTAAAATTTTAAATAAGTCTTTTTATTATATTTAATTAAATTATTATATTTTTATTTTATATTAAATAAAATTTTAAATTAGTTATTATTAGTGAAAATATTATTTGCTATTTTTTATAATACATGAAATTAACATAAAAAATAAAAATATTACATGACCATATAATTATATCACATTAAATATGACATATCATATAATATATCAACATATGATATTAATAGAACGTAATATAAAAATAAATAATATTTTAATTAATTATAAATTTTTATTTAATTAAAAATAAAAATATAAAAAATTAATTAAATGTAATAAAAAATAAAAAATTATTTAAAAATTTGTTTTTAATGTAAAAAAAAAATTTAAATATTAAGTATAATTATTGTAAATTCGAAAGAAATAAAAAAAGTTTAGTGAACCTCCTACGAGCCTTGTTGAAATGACTGTGGACAATGTTGACAGAGACTTCTTAGACACGTGGCATCAGACAATTGGTGGAAAGTCTACCACATGAGGAAACTAACCTTTCAGAATTGACGAGGGGGTCCGGAGAGAGAAGCCCGGAGGGCGGATAGAGACAGAGAGAGAGAGCAGTATCCTTAAAGCTCACGTGACAGAGGCAGGCAGGTGTCACTGGAGAGACGCAGAAAGATGGTTCACGTGCCCTGGGAGTGGGCCCTACATTACCCCAAAATGGCGAAGTTCTAGGGCCCCACGAGAACAGCGCGTGAAGCCATATCAGCCGTTGATTAGTGGCGCCCGTGCAAAGATCATGGCATTAGCTGTTTCTGCTCAGGTTAGACCCCACCTTTAAAGGGGGAAAAAATCAGTCGACAGTCCGTACTTTACTGTTTGCTCTTACTCCCCTGAACTATATTTAGCAACCCAATTACTGACCTCTTAACTATATTCAGTAAGCAAAGCTTCCCCCTTTATTTTGCCTCTTTATTAAATTATTTCCTTCGTAAACAGCTTAGTTTGTGAACAAGATAATTGAAATGAAAGCAAACGCGAGTAGTTATAACAGTAGTAATTAATTTTCAAGTGATCATTTAAAAAAAAATTACACGATAATTGATTGATTTGTTCTATTGTTACAAATTCGATTATTAAGAATGTTTGAATTTTAAAAAATAATTTTGATTCCAAATGTTAATGACAATTTTTCTTTATAATGGTAAAGTTTTAAGATGGGTTAAGACCTTATGTTACTTTAAAGTGTACATAGATATAAATGGATTTATAATTATGATGGCCATAGATAGTAGGGAGGTTGGTTGAGGAGGGGGATGGGACCAACGTTCTAAAAGCCTGGGTCTCTCATCAGGAAATTAAAGGCACGATGGGGTTGTCCAAGGTGACATTCAAAGATAAATAATTACGTGCATATCAAATTCAAAGGAAATTGCCCTGGGAATGGGATAGCATCTCTTGGTGAGCAATGCCGCACGGGGCATCATGCATATGGGAAATGCAAAGATTTATTACTACCAGGCCCTACAGTAGTAATATTTAATCTCTCAACCAGATCTATTAGTATCAGATGTTGAAAGTACATACCCATCATTGTCTAATTGCTGGTGGAAGCCACCCTTGCAAATGTACCTTATTTAACTCTAATTCATAGTGACTGAGATACTGCCGAAACCAATTCAAGAGACCAGGTCACTGACCTTTCTGCATCACCCCCCTTTTTTCCTACCCCAAAGGGCACAGAAAGGGCTGAGGATGTTGCGTCCATGATAGCCTGTGTCCTGGAAATGGATGTACATGATCAAACCAGAAACAGGGAAACAAGTGATCTTGACAGGGATTACCGAGGCAGATCCTTGTTGACCCGACCCTGTTATCTCAAAGGCATCCTTTTCAGCACCCTTAATGATGTTGCTGCTTAATATTAATGCTTTCTCGAGGTTTTGGAGATGTGTCTAGATCGCGTTTGCAAACTAGGTTAACTGCACTTTGCATGGCCTTGCATGTGGTGTAAAGCGGCCTTGCACCAGCTCTCCTTCAAATTCCGTCCACATAGTTCATCCTTGTTAGGTTGATGGGTTCAATTGATGCCATCTGATCATTCATGTAGAGTCACTTTCATTAATTATGTTGGATAGAGATAAAGACTGGGGGTGTTGTTTTTTTCTCTGTGATCTCACCTTGAACTACAGTTAGCTATCTACTAATTTTCTAAATGCCATACCAAATATTTCATGAATTATTTCGGAGACCCGAACTTCATATAAACACATCTGCACACATGAAGTATTGAAGTCCTATTAATTATTTTACACACACACACAATTTTAACTTGGATTGGGCTATCAGCCATCATCAGGTTAACATAAACATCATTAATTTAATCTGGTCTAACAGTTCAAACAGTAGATTTCTGTCTACCAATTTGGTTTTTAGCTTACCAAAAACTTACAATTAATTTGAACAGACATACATCAACATGATGGAAAAGAGGTTTAGCTTTGGATTAAACCAAACATGTGGCCCAACAAGAACAGAGGAAAAAAACACAATTTTGTCTTTAATGAAAATAATGGGGCTTACCACTGAAATGGCTTAAATCATCAAATCATGTCAAAAAAATAATGCAATTGCTTTTTGAGAAGTCGGGGCACTTTCGGAGATGATTCCTGCATATTTCAAGAACTCGTTCATGCCATGTGGCAGAATCTCTTTTTGGACCGTATATTGACTGCACCCTTTTTGAGCACAGGAAAGCAGCCAGCCCAGGGAGGATAAGCGGGTGGTGGAAAAAACAATTGAAAAAGAAAGAATTAAGATGAAGAAGGAGAAGAAGAAGAACGACCACCAAAAGAGAAAAGGAAACCATTTCTCCTTCTTCTCTCTTTCAATTTTCAAAACTTCATCAGGGTTTTAGGACCGTTATTAATTTCAGAGCTCGAGATGAACAAATGAAGAAGAGACAAGAGAGCATAACAAGGCTCCCCTCGTTGAAAATTGCATGATTAAAGGGCCAAGATTACAGGCTCCCCCCCTTATTAATTACCCATGGTTAAAACATAAAAGCTAATGTTTTTTTTTTTTAAAAAAAAATTTATCTTCATGATTAAAGGTGATCTTTCATCCACTAGTTTTACTACCTTTTTTAACTGTCAGTTCTAATTTTTGGGTAACGGAGCTCGTATCACTTTGAAATTTCAAAAGATTCACACCGAAGCCAATTGGGGTCCATTCACTACAAGTACATATTGCAAAGATATTTGTCTGTTGCATAGTAAAGCAGGATTCTGTAACATAAAGTTTAATCCCCCATTCGCTAATTAAACATTAATCACAATTTCATAAAATGTAATTGTTATAAGGAAACAAAAATCGATTAAGAGATACCAAATTTTACAATTTATTTCGGGTTCAGACTTGAATAATTTAACTCATCTATATGAATGTAAGCTTTCGTAATAAGTGAGGTTTGGATTACGTCATTTATAATACCATATATATATATAGATATATATGATCCTTATTTTCTGAAATGTGAAAAACATTGCACCAATAAGAGTTTTTTGAGGGTACATTTATTGTACCAATCAGATTGGTTGTCTCAAAATTGTAGTACTTTTCCTGCAGAATAATCAGGATAATTCCACAGTGAGTGATTTGCCATCACTTCCAAGCTATGTCCTCTCTCTTTAAAACGATAGACATAAGGTTGTCAACAAAACACATGTGATTTGTTCTCTAATTACATTTGTATTCCGGCAATAATCCATGTAGATTGTCACCTTATTATCCTACTTGTTACTGACTTTTTAAGTTTGGAAAGTTGATATTTTTTACGTGCCTAACCACTAGGACTAGGTAGGCTAAATAATGCATTTTTAGCAGTATTATGTGGGAATAAAAATTATTCAATGACAACAAATTATAGAAGGAAACAAAAATCCCAAATCAAAACAAAATGGGAAAAAAAAAATTAGATTGCATGGATGTTTCTTTTTCTTTTTTAATTTCAACAATTTGTTTAATGACTATGCCAACTCAATGGAATTTTAAAACCTTAGCAACATTGAACCTTCCTTCCTTCTTTCATTATTTATTAATGCTTTGGGGGAATTATTTCATGCATTTATAATTTAAAATCTACAAAAATAATTGCACAATGACTATGGGATAAAATGAATCAAATACTTGTATCCGACCATACACTTGGGAATTAAATAATTCAACTAAATTCAGTTCATCTGTTCACATCCAAAATTTATCCCACCTTCAAAGTCTCCAGCTTTTGTTTCCAAAAGAATGTTTAGATGGCATTATTTTATTTTAGGTAAATAATCCAATGGATCCCAGACCAGCATTACCATGTCTATGCAAAGCAGGAAGATTTCCCATCCTAAACCAACATCTGGACCCACAAAGACTGACACCCCTTCTCCTCCTACATGATCGAGCGGCCCTAAATTGAATTGTGAAAGTAGAAATTCAAAGGGTTGGAATGGAATTGGAAGGTTAATGAGAAAAAAAGGAAGGGTTAATCTGGGGATTGGGAAAGAGCCAGAAGGGTGCCACGTAGACAGATTGACAATCTGGCAATGGCTCCAGACTAAGATGGAAACACCTTTATATAGTGCTAAGCTTCTGTTCCCTTCTCTTCATCTTCAAGGCGTGCAAATTGGCTTTCATTACTCTCTCCCTCCCTTTCGCTATATTTCTCTCTCTTTCTCTTCAGACAAAGCACCAGTTACCCTGTTCATGTTTCTTTTCTTTCATTTCCAATACGAAAGAAAATTTAGACAGAGAAAAGGGAAAGAGATCTTTGTTTAGAAACAGTGACTCGTTGCTTGTAGCAAAAACCTTCTCTTTCTTCTCTCTATTTTTGCAGCTTTTGAGCCCTTGTTCACAGACAAAAAAAAACTTCTCGTTTGGTAGTCTCTTTGCTTATCGTTTTGTTTGCCCATTATATCTTTTGCTAGACACATTTTCCAAAACAAGTAGCCATGTACAGATTGGAGAAAACACTGAGAGAAGAAAGATACAGGCACGAGAGAGATAACCCATCTTTCTCTTCTACCCTACTTGACAAAATCTACCGGTCCATCGACGACGGTGAAGCGAATCATGAAGACCTGAAATTCTACAGGGAAACAATGCAAAAGAAACAAAGCAAAGGGAACATGAAAAGCAGCAGAAGTAGAGGAGGAGGAGGAGGAGGAGGAGGAGAAGAGATGTCGAGTTTCCAACGAGCTTGTCTGATCGAGAAATGGATGGAAAAGAAGGTTAGTGAAAAGGCAAATGCAGAAAGGAAACAGGTTTTCTCTGAGTTTGAAAGAAAATCACATCATGAACATGATCATGATCATGATGTTCTCTTCTTTAGCTCCACTTCAAGCTCATCTGATTCCAGTTCTGGTGGTTTCTCATCTTCTGATACTGAATCTATGTATGGTACAAGGACGATAGCTTCATGTTTTGTGCCACCAAGGCCTAAACCTGTTAGGACCAGCGTGTCGGCTAGGTCGGACAAACCGCTGAAAGCAGAGAAAACAGGAAGATCAGAGAGGGCTCTGTTTTATGAACAGAGGGAGTTGCATATGTTTGATGATTATCATTACAACTCTGCCTCTGACCACACACCAAAGCTTGATGAAAGTCTTTTCAAGTCAAAATCAAGAGCCATGAAAATTTATGGCAATTTAAAGAAGGTGAAACAACCCATTTCACCTGGTGGCCGTCTCGCGAGTTTCATCAATTCTCTGTTCACAACAGGTAATACAAAGAAAACCAAGAGTTCATCTTCAATTGTAAGCTGTGATGATGAAAGAAAATTGAAGTCAGGGCAGGTCTCAACGTGTTCTTCAGCTTCCTCATTTTCAAGGTCATGTCTAAGCAAAAACTCGCCTTCTACGCGAGAAAGGTTGCGTAATGGAGTTAAGAGAACAGTTAGATTCTGCCCGGTGAGTGTAATTGTTGATGAAGACTGTCGACCATGTGGGCAAAAATGCTTATATGAAGAAGAAGACTCGAGTTTACTGTCGGTTTCAGTTCCAACTGCATGGAAAATCGGGAAAACGTCATCAAGAAAGTGCGAAGAAGAGCTAAAGTTGCAAATAATGGAGAAGACAAGGCGAGTGGAAGAAATGGCTAGAGAGTTTTTGAAGGAATATCATCTAAATCAGAAGAAGAATGATTATATTCCAAGGGACAGTCGCAGTAATTATGTGGACGAGATGGATGAAGACGAAGACGATGCAGCTAGCTATTCAAGTTCGGATTTGTTTGAGCTGGATCACCTTGTTCTCATTGGCAATGATAGGTACCGAGAAGAGCTTCCAGTGTATGAAACTACTCATGTTGAAACAAATCGAGCCATTGCTAATGGCTTGATAGTGTAGTTAATTTTCACAAGATATACAGAACCAAAATTTTCAGCTTAAGTTTTTCTCTTTTGGGTTATTTTCATTCTAGTTTTTTTCGTTTATTCTAGTTTTGACAAGGTTTATGCATTCTTTATGGCCAATTTGGTGTAAATATCAAAGGGACTTTGCCTCCATTTTTGCCTTACTACTATTCGTTGTGTTAGCTAGCTAGCATGTAAAATGGAGAACAAAGGGTAAAAAAAAAAAAGGTAACCTTGGAATTTTAATTTTCTGAAAAGTAAGAGTTGGGGATGCGTTAATTCTTTGATCATGATCTGAACTGGAGAGATACTGACAGTGCCATTTGATTGAACAAGGAAAAAGAAAGAAAGAAAGAAAGAGAGAAAGAGAGAAAGAAAAAGAAAGAGAGGGGGAAAACGAAAGATTCGAGATCGTAATCACAAGCAAAATGAGAGGGGTTGTGATGGTAAAGGCAAAGGCAGATCTTCGCCCATGGGAATAGAGAAAGTTGAGAGGGAGCTTTTGCTTTCTTTTCTTTCTCTGGAATTGGATTTGTATTGGATGGGTATCCTCTTACTTGAACATTGCGTTAGCATCACCATCCCCCCCACCCCTTCCCTACTACCAAGGCAAAAGGGTACTCTTTTGGCTTACCTATCCCCTCCCCTTCAAGCCTCCTCCTCCTCTTATTTGTGGATCAAGTAACACCAAAGACAACCCATTGTCACACCTCATAAATCCTTCAAAACCCTACATTTCTTCAATAAACCTTTTGCATTACAACTCTTCCGTGATATTCTAACAACTAAAAATACAATACTTACTTACTATGAACATGAAAAGAGTACATGTCCCACTGAAGTTTACGACATTTATAAGTTGCAGGTAAAATGTAAAACATGTCAGGATCAGGGGCAAGCATTTACCAGTGTTTTATTGTTTTTTTTTTTTCTCTGTTTCTCCTTTTCCTAAGCAAGCAAGAGCCCAGAAGATGGTCCATAGAATTTAATGGAATAGAGCTATTTCAACAAGAAACAGAATTATACTCCTTCTCCAGTACCATTTACTCGTAGGATTCCTTTACCATTGGTAAAGGGACCTACACTCTTGAACCTGCACATGAATTTTTACCTCAACTTTCTACAAACGGGTCTTGTCTAAAAGATTGAAGAAGGCGGTAAGCCGAGGAACACTATAAAAAGATGCCAATTATTATGGTAGACCGGTTCCTCTCTAATCATAATTGGACCGAACTAGTTGCAGAGACAACAATAAATTTGAGCACAGCACCCTAAACAATAAAGACAAACTACAACAAAATGGGAAACCTCCAAATAGTCATTTTCTTCCTACATTTTCCTGACTATCTTTAATCGGCAAGTTGCATTTTGAGGGACTCTTTATTAAGTATCTTATAATTTATCTTTGAATGCAATTGAATTGGTTGCTCCATTGTATTGAGATTCATACATTTTTCTTTCTTCTTCATCCAAAGATATATAATCAATAAGATACATGACGTTAATTTTTTAAATTATATTTTATTATTGAATCAAATATTCAAAGTGACGTATAAAAACTCAACATATATACTTTCTTTTATTCCGTTATTCTTTATTGGGGATCGAGGGGGGGTTGTTCCATGCAAATTTAAAGAGTTGAAGCATCAGCATAATGGGTCCCAAACAAGGATGATGGAAGGGAATCTTACGAATATAGTTATGAACATGATTGAATATGACAACCAACAAAAAATTGTTATATTATTGTGGTAATACCTTTTAATTGTTACGAGGGAACACAACCTTCCTTAGAGATAACACCATGGAGAAAGGAAAGAAGTAAACAATATACACTTTGGAAATGTATCAATGTATTATCTTTTCCCCAGGTTTAAAGACAAAGTATAAATCAATAATCATGTTTGACAATAACGATGCACGTTCATTTCTTATAAGATAAATTTGAATAAAGCAAAAAAGGAAGGACAATTGTATTTAAAGAGATGCCCGAACAGTTACACCCCTTCCCCCTTACCCACCCGTATTAATTAAATAAAGAAAAAACACGATTCCTCCTTTTCTTTTTTGCTCTCTGCGGTTGCGTATGAACACCATGGTTTGTACCCTAAATAAATAACTAAGGGCTAACACAAAAGTTATATATATTCATATAGCTATTCAAGCCTCTTATTTATTTATATATATATATATATATATATTATTATCAATTTGTCGTTGGCAAGCTCCAAAAACTTAGCAATGAAAGGAGGAAACAAGAAAGGGAATATTTGAGATAAGGATTCTTTAACCAACTTAAACCAAGATTTCATGTTAAAACATAACCATGCTCAAGCACAAAACCATAAAAAAACACGAGAGGGGTTTGAGGTACATTGATAGTAGACCTAGCTAATAATTGCCTACGAACACACTATTAGTACTACGTGACAAGCATGCAAAGAGTTTGTGATGTTAAAAAATGGGCATGACCCTCCCCACTCAGGTGTAGAAGAATATCGCTAGTCAAAAATCTAACATGATCATATGATTAGAAACTAATAAACAAGCTTAAACTACATTTGTTTAAGGCGGCAGTGGATTTGTAACTTATTCTAGAAATGTAGGCGGAGGAATTGTTTACTAGTTTTTTCATGGTTCACTTTATAGTTTTGAAAGTATTGAAAGTAGTTACAACAAAAGCTTTATTGATTAATCAATATAATAAGTTCGAAATTAAATTTATCAATTAACAATCTAGCTATCAGTTGGGATCATCTCTCTCTCTCGCTCCCCTTCATTTGTTAGAGATTCCGGACAGTAGGTGAAGTGGGGAAGAAGTTGCCAGCAATGATGAGAAGAATAATGGTTGTGGAGGAGGAAGAGAGAGTTCAAAAGATTATGAGCTAAACCTAGCTAGCTTAGGTACATTTTTGGTACATAACCTTAGCCCAGCTTTGGTTCTTTTCAGTTTTCAAATTCCCTCACGGGGGGCGTCCCAGTTTTTATAAAGGATTCCTTAGGCCATAATCATCATGTTCTTCCCGTCACAGCTATCTTGAATTGTTTAGACCATGTGTGATAAATGCAGAATTAGCTTGGGTTTTGGGAAGCTGACCCTACTAATTAATTGGATAAGCTCAATTGTGAACAGGGAGTAGACAAAATGGTCAGGCCCCATTATCTCCTTAAGGCTTAAACTACCCTGATCAACCAGCAATATTTGACCATTTTGCATTTCGGACTTAAAAAAATATCTTTCTTGAAAGAATAATTTATGTCAGTTAAGTCTCTTCCAAAGGTGGGCAGAGTTCTGCAGAGGGTTTTGGGCCCAAGGTGCGGTAATAAATTGCTAATTGATAGAATCGAGTTATGGAGTTTGGAGCATGTTAGCTTCAAGTTTCAAGCTCTTCTGTCGTATAAGGCAGGACAAGGACAAAACAACCAACTAACGAGCTTAAGACGGTGGGGGGGTTGGGTTTCCTTCCGGGGTGTAATTCCATCTGGTAAAGCTCTTTGGAATCCGAGAGACGCACTTGAGCTTTCTATAGTTAACTTGCTTAAGATTAAGGAAATTTCTTGTCTCTCCCAACAAAGAAAACAAGATATCGTCATTGTTTTTATCTTCAAAAGGCTCAGACAATGCTGCTGCAATAAGCAACAGCAGCTTTCAGGAGAGAAATTGACAATTCTTTGGGAGGCTTGCTAACAAATGAGAAGGCAGCAAGTGTGTCATCCATTAATTCATCCACCATTCTTAAACTAAGTCGAACTAACCCCCTTTGAACAATTTTCAAATTTTAGCAAAACCGCGTAAAAGTTGTCAATGGAATCAGCCTGCCCTCCCTGCAACTTGGCGTGGTCCACTTTGTTTTTGGCTACTTTTGCTTTGGTAGTAAATGACAAAAGATCTATGATTGGCGATCCCAAGATGAGTTTCCATGAGATCCCTAGCAGCTTTTTCTTTTTCTCTCCTACAAAGTAATAGAAGTGAAGATGCGTCAGTACGTTTCACGTTTGATCCACAAAAGATTCAATCTTACCAAGAAAGGAGAAATTGAAAGGAGAAACAACCATATTGCTAGCTTCCTTTTCATTTCCTCGAGACTACAAAAATTTCGTGAATGTAATATTCATCAGCAACTTCATGTTTGAAACCATTCAATTCCAGTACTTAAACGCTTGATCAAAATTTTTTCCAAATTTCAAGTTACTCCAGAGCTAATGAGAAAGCCTGGTTAGGTTGGTGTTGGTTAACTTGTTAAAGCATTGATTTGAATAAGGTAGGGGAAAAAGAATGGATCTCATAACATTAACTTTCACTAACCATGCACGCTTCAAATTTGCAGTGTGGACCATGTAGAGTTGTGGTCCAAGTTTGTGTCCATGCTCGCCACGAGTCCTTTAGGTGACCCCGCCTCCCGACCTCAACTTCATTTACCTATTCTTTGGCATTGGCATAGACGTCGAAGACTCTCGCCTAGGCAGTACCACCCCCTTACCCATCACCCGTCACTTACAATATTCATAGAAAAACGAACTCTCTCTCTCTCTTTAACATTTTAATTCATTGAAAAGGATGTGACCAAAATTTTTCATAAGAAAATCCGTCCAAACTGTCGGTTAATTAGCAGAACACAACAAGAACCTAACCACTTTATAATCACCATTAACTTTGCTCGTGTGTTCCCTCCCTCTGCTTCGCAGTAATTAGTTATTAAACCATAAATTAAGCAGCTGAAAAGAAAAAAGAAAAAGCATTAAAAACATAGCATGAACTCGGCAGGCACCCCAGAGCAGAAGAAGGCTACCTTATCTTATTATCATCAGGCGCTGGTAACGAGTTCCCAGGTAAAAGAAGAAAAGTCTTCGACTGCTACGCCGTCGTCTAGGCAATTTTGTTGTAGATTTACTGATTGGTTCCGTATGGGGTCCGTTGTGTCTACGAACCCACAGCAGCAGCGGCAGCAACAACAACAAGGAAAGCAGCAGCGTTTGGAGCGGCCAACCTCCAAATTAGAGGAGCAGGTAGCTAAATTTTGGACCACAATTATTTGTTAGGTGAATATGTTATAGTAATCTTCGTCCGTCAAAGGCATGTATTATTTTTAGGACCAGTTTTAGAAAATTTTTGGCCCCTGTTGTCATTTGACCTTAATTAATTTTGGTCAACTAAAACAAGAAAATGATATTGATGTTTTCCTTTTTTTTTTTAATTTTAAATGAAAAACCATTTTCATCATGCTAAAATGATTACTCCTTCAAAAGGCCAAAGAAGAAATGTTTATGTTTGTGAATGATTAGTTCTTCGATTTTAACCCTTGTTTTTATCTTAATCATTGTAAATAGACCTCTAAAAAAAATGTTGAAGTTTTTATTTTTTGCTTTTAAACTTTTAATTTTTATAGCATATTTTTGGTTGTTGAAGCCCAAAGTTTTCAGGTCGGCCATCGCTATCATCGAAGTGGACTGAGCTCGTTTAGTATATACTACACTATACATGGCCGAATCTGAACATGTGGTCCATTGACCCTTTAAGGGGCAAAATTTCTTTACTCTTCTCCAGTCTGGCAAACACTGTTTTTAATTCATCATTAAAACTATAAACAGATCAGTAGTTGGTGTAGATTGTCTTGAATGTTAATTTCAAGCAAGCTCGACCTCTTAGTATATAAATAGCTAGTGGGCCATAAAAGACCAGGAAAACAATGGGCCTTCAAACTTGGGTCAGAGGTTTCTGATAATATTGAAGATTATGTGTATTTTGGGCTTTGGTTGAAGGTGACAGACCTTGAAAAGGAAGTCGAGAAACAGAAAGAAGTGCATGCCATGTACAAAAAGAGAATGGAGAGCACACAAGACTATTTAAGGTACTGTCTTCAAGTAGCTCAAGAGAATGGGTTCTTGGACCTTATAGTTAACAACAAATATCCTATTTCCCCCAATGTTATCAATGGCAATGTCAGTCCTCGGGTGCCTGCCTTTGTCTCTCTGCAATCTGATCTAGCCATACTCATCAACCAAGCCAAGATGGATGGATGGTACATTGACCCAGTGGAGGTAATAGTGTCTCTTCACTCTTTCATTTCTTATAGCAATAGAACATGACTATGCAGCCATAAGTTCACTGATCTTAAAATAATTAATTGAAGCAGATTAAATTGCAAGAAATTATAGGCCAAGGAAGCACTGCAAACATTTACAGAGGAATTTGGAGAGGCCTTGATGTTGCGGTGAAGTGTATACACCCCGATTTCTTCCACAAAAATGAGAATGGTGTTACATTTTTTGCTCAAGAAGTTGAAACTTTAGCTAGGCAGCGCCACCGCTTTATACTCCAGCTTATGGGTGCATGCCTCGACCCGCCTACACATGGGTGGGTGTTGACGGAGTTCTTGAGCATGACATTGAAGGATTGGCTACATGGGCCTGGAAACAGGCGAAGAGAGAGGGTGAAGCCAATTCCTCCACTTCAAGAGAGATTGACTATAGCACTGGAGATTGCACAAGCAATGCAACATCTCCATGAGCAAAAACCGAGGGTCATTCATCGTGATTTGAAGCCTAGCAACATTTTCCTGGACGATGCCAAGCATGTCAGAGTGGCAGATTTCGGTCATGCTCGGTTTTTATCTGAGGAAGAGATGGCACTTACTGGCGAAACAGGCAAGGATATGTTTTCCCTTTCTTAATTTGTCTGCTCATTTTCCCCGTTGAGTGACGGATTAAGCCATTCCAAGCTCCAAGCAATTAACCTGGTTAAGACATACCGTTAATAGTGACTTGCAACTTTTCTTGTCCTGTCAGGAACTTACGTTTACATGGCACCAGAGGTTATCAGGTGCGAGCCTTACAATGAAAAGTGCGATGTGTACAGTTTTGGAATCATTCTCAATGAACTCATCACCGGCAATCATCCATATGTTGAGACAGATTATGGACCAGCCAAGGTATTCAACCGGTTCCTCATTCAAATATAAAATTTTCCACGTTAATATGAAAAGCAGCATATTAGACTTTTTTTTTTTCCCGTTCAATACGTTTAACCCTCTTTCTTCGACTAAAATCTTCCCACATACGAAATTATATTTGAATTTAAGGACATGGTATTTAAACTTTTGATTAGATTTGAAAATTTGGATAGAAAATCAGATGTTCATGTGACTGACATGCCTATTTATAATCCTGTTGTGGGTTAGATTGCCTTGGAGGTTGGAGAAGGAAAGCTAAGGCCAGCGCTTCCAGAAGACAATGGCAAACTGGGGGAGCTGATAGACCTCATTTGCCTGTCATGGGATGGAGATGCTTCTGTTAGACCAACCTTTGCAAATATCACATCTACTCTACGAGAGATCCAAAATAGAATCAAAGAAACTGTTTAATTTGTGTGTGTGTATATATATATATATATAATACTCCATATAGGCGTACAGCATCCGATTATATAAGCCAGCCATAGTTTGTTATCAGTAATTTCTATATATACTCGTCAAAGCCGTAGTAAATATATTTGAACATCTTAAATACTAACAATGTTTCCAATTTCCAAGTAACTATTCTAAATGGAGGCTTAATTTGTCTTTGGGATATTTTCTTCCTCGGCATTTAATAAGTGCACATAATTGATTTCGTACAAACTTTGATGGGGGTTCTTCCGAGGAGGAGATATTATGATGGGGGCCGGGCCTGCGTTGGATTTGCAAAACAATGATGTAAAAGCAGGTGCTTCACTTTCTTGCATGCTATGAATAAAGATTGAAAATCCCGTGGTGTTTAAGAAAAGATAGAGCAGACCATATCGTACAAACAAATCACTCCTCATTGCCCCTCTCTATCGTAGTACTACTATTTTCCAATTCTTTTAGGTGGCAGTGTGGTGTAGTGGGGGAAAGGATGGTGGCTTTTTGTCCCTCCAGAATGTGCTATATGAGCTAGCTAATGCATTCTGCAAACCCATATTTGTTGGCAAGTGCCGACCGCTGAGTGCCCAACCATGATTGCATGCATCAACTTATACAACTTTTTAGTATTACAAGTTTAATCAAGGCAGGCACTATCCATATTACCTTCAAAATTGGTATAAATACATATACATTGCTCACGGTTTTGGGCTGTTCATATTAAACGAGCTTAAAAACGGACAAAACCCTTCTTTCACGAGTAAAAGTTGACACAGAAAATGTCAATATCGCATGCAGGTGGGTTATTTGGCAGCTGTAAATCTGTTTTGTTTTTATTTCGAAACATAATGGATGGACCTTTCATGGATGTTTTATCAACTTTTGACAGTCAAAAAAGGCGAATTAATGCAAAAAAAAGGCACCTGACAAACTCCATGATAGAGGACGACCTGTCAAAAAGGTCATTTTCGAGCCATGAGATAAGCGTAGCAACGTCATACTTCGATCAACTTGCATGCATTATAAAACCTTGTTCCAGCTCCTATCATTGATATAAAAAGGTAAACCCCTCAACACATTGGTTTTTTTCCATATATTTTCCCTGGAAATGACCTAAAGCTGAGCTTTTGCAATCAATGGGAGCACCCCCACTCCTTGCAGAATAGCTAGAAAAAAAAAAAAAAAAGAAGGATTTGCTGGATTATAAAGTTATTTAAATTTCTTCCACAGCCTTTCTTAAAAAAGATTGTGCAGGCCAAAGCAATAAAGATTGATGCAGGCAAAAGTAGTGGAAATTACACTGTGAAGTCACGTCAAATTGCATATTTCAATGCTTGTTATAGCGTTTTGTGGCTGTCTTTTTGCTGCAACCAATAGTGAATTTGTGACATAAACCAGCCGCCCTGGTCTTTGACGGCTATGACTTTAAAGTTGACAGCTTTACAAAAAACAAATAATTAATGACAACACATATAATTGGACTGGTTTCTCTTTCCAAATTCCGTGCTCCACGTTCTTCATTAAAATATGTATATATATATATATATAGTACTATGATTAGAGCTAATTGGTCATTTACTTGTCAATGCCTCTTAGTTTGTAGAGTGCCTTGTTGTTCTTATCTCAACCACCTGATTAAGGTTTGATAAATGATGGCACTAGAACAAAAACTAATGACGTTATATGTATCATTGGAGTTGTTTTTCTCTTTCCAAATTCCACGTTTCATGCTCTCAATGAGATAAATTTATGTGTTAGAGCTTTATGGTCATTACATAATATGTCTTGTTATTTTTCTAAAAAATAACTTAGGATTATCTTTCAGACTATTCTATTTTATGCAGTCATTTTCTTTTTTTTTTCATTAATATTGTTATTAAAATTGTATCTATTATGTCATAAAAAAGAAAAATATAATCTATACAAAGTTTTTAAACTATTCAAATAAATATTTATTTATTGACATAATACTCAAAAAAAGTCCTAAAACTATTTAAAAATTTTAAATAAATTTTTATTCTTTTATTTTGTTTACTTAAGTTTTATATTTTTATTTTAAGTCAAATAAACTTTTATAATTAATAGTTGACTAATTATCATTAATCAAAATATCTATTATCATTTTATATCTATGTATTCATGTGGGGGGTGAAAAATGTTGTACCACCTTATCAGCATCTATTATGATATGTTAACATATCATATTAGTGTCACGTGATATAAAAATTGCAAGTGATATTTTTATTAAGTCAATCTTTAGTTATAATGATTTATTTGACTCAAAATAAAAATATAATAGTTTATTTTGCTCAAAATAAATATACAATGGCTTCATTAAATGTAATAAAAAAATTTTTAAATAATTTATGAGCCTTGTAAGATATTATATTTTTTTATTACGTTCAATAAATATTTATATTTTTATTTTAAGCTAAATAAGTCATTATACTTTTATCTCAAGTCAAATAAATCATTTTTGACTAATAGTTAATTTAGTCAAAATGTAACTTGTCATTATAGGTCATGTGATCCTGATATAGCATGTTGATATGTCATAATAGATGCTAACGTAACATATAAATGTGATATGATGACATGACTATATATAACATTTTTCACCATTCACAATAACATAAGTAAAAAATGGTAAGAATATTATGAATAATAACAATTAATCATTCATAAATTTTAAAATTTTATTTGATTTGAAATAAAAAGTACAATAGTTTAATTGAACATAATAAAAAAATAAAATTTTATTTAATAATTCAAAATTTTTGTTCGAATATTACAAAAAAAATGTAACATTAAAAGTACTGATATCCAAGCATGGGTAAAGTATAGTCAAGAGGAAAGCTACACTATGTTAAAGAAATTTGATCATGTAAGTTATTCAAGACAAGAACCAATTAAGCAGGTTTAATATGGGTTATATTCAAATCAAGTAGACTTCAATTTTAGATTAATTTAAGTACGGGTCATATTCGAGGTTAAATAATTTTGAATCGTTGGTCAGGAAAGTTCACATTCTCCGAAGTTGTTCAATAACTAAATTAAGAGAAAAAGAAAGGAAAAGACCTCGAAGACCTTCAATTTTCACTTTTAATCTAATCCGTATCTAATATAAAGGTTTCCACTTTTTCCAGAAGCTACAGCTTCAAATGTGTGTTTCTTGTTTAATGTATATGTGCGGGACCAATCTCATTTGTCGGAGCTTAACGATCATCATCGGCGTGATCGAATCTGAATGCGATAGGTGTCACTAGATTAACCAGACAGCATCATCCCTGACGATCGATACCACTCCTTGACAGGTGGAGCAGATTATGGACCGGGTTGCAGAGGAGAGAGGCCCTGTCTATGACTCTTGATTCTCTAAATTCCCAGAAATATCCTTTGCCTTTGGTTGCTTCCCGCCCTGTTCTACATTCTGCAATAAAGAAACGACTTAGCGAACACAAATCGTCTGCCCCCGTTTTGTGGCCCGTTTAGTGCCCCTCTTATAATTTGATGCCACGTGTATGGTAGGTTTTTATTTGTTAACGTAAGCTGTTAGGTCATTTGTCTGCCGTTAAGTATAACTTCAGTCTAGGTTAACATCAACACTTTACCGCCTCCTCTTTTCCACGCTTCTCTGATCAAATCTTTGATCAAAGTCAAGGAACATTTTTACATTAGTTTTTTTTCTGTTTTCTCTTCATGTATATTCGAACGATGGTAATAAAAAATTAAAGAAGGAGAAGATAATTAAGAAGAAGAAGAAGAAGAAGAAGAAGAAGAAGAAAAAGAGGCAAAATATTTTTATTATTTTCAGGGCGGTTAGATATTAACCTCAGTCTTATTTTGGGTACTATTTTTTGTCCAATCATGCTTGCCAGAGTCAAAATTTTCAGATGAATAAAAACATTTTTGTTTGCTCTTCCTATGATGCTTAGAAAGTCTGTTTTTTTTTTTAAATTTATAAAACTTATTGAATAATCGTAAAATCGCATTACTTTGATCAATGAGTGATCAATCAGAGCATCGATTATATTTAATTTAATATACAAAAATTTTGCATCGACAATTCATCTTTAGACTCAATTATATAACAAAAAATTATGTTTTCAATTCTTACTCAATCTTATAAATTAACTGATGAATTAATCTGGGACGTCTTTAAATGAATAAAAATACTTGCGTCTTCTCTTACTCTAATGCTTATCGAAATTTGATTATCAAAAGAGCATATTTTAGAATAATTTTACCTCTTTTTCTTCTTCTTCACCTTAGTTATCTTCTCCTTATTTAATTTTTTATTACCATCATCAGAATATACATGCAAAGCAAACAGATAAAAAACTTATGTGAAAATGTTCCTTGATTTTGATCAAAGATTTGACGAGGGAAGTGTGAAAAAGAGGAGGCTGTAAAGTGTTGATATTAACCTAGACTACTTAACGGCAGTATAAATGACCTAACAGCTGACGTTAATAAATTAAAACCTAGCATACACGTGGCATCAAATTATAAGAGGGGCACTAAACGGGGCACAAAACAGGGGCAGACGATTTGTGTTCCAATTTAGCAAGCCATGGTGTCCCTAGTCCATGAATAAAAGAAGAGTTCCAATGTCCCAATTTAGCTTGCAAGTCATCTTTTGTCCTGTTAAAGATGTATAAGCCCTCTTCACCTTAAACTAAGAGGATATCCATGGTTAGACGAATAATAATAATAATAATGTGTATCTCATTTTTCAGTTCTTTTCTTCAGTCTCTTCTTGACTCTTGAGACGGTCGGCTTCCTTCATTTTCCACTCTGATACTTCCCTGCATTTTCCCATTTTTCTTTGGGTCGGCTTAGACTGTTGGTTGGCTTATAATGAAAATGAAAGAGTAACAAGTGCAAGTGTAAACTGTTTCCTGTCACTGTCTGAACAAAATCTCTCTCAACCTTGCTCTGTTTCCTATTGTCTGTGTCTTGCTTCAGTAGATCTTTTTGTCTTGTTTTCGTTTTCTCTCCTACATTTAGTTTGGTATCTTTGCACTGCTTAAATAGTGTACTCAAGCTTCTCTTCCTGGGTATATCGTGTTGATAATTACTTTTTCCAGGCAAGCTGTATCTTTTTTAAGGTAAAGGCAAGGGTTCTTAGCTCTTTTGATGCGAGAAAATGGTTTATGATCTTTGCAAAAGTTGAACAATAGGATTTTTTTTTCCTGAGTTAAAAAGTTATAGTATAAGTTGATTGTTCGTTTTCTGTAAGGTGGCATTTAATGAAAGTTTCAAAGCTACTTTAACAGTAGCTGGCAAGATCTCATAAAAAGAAAGGTTCATCTTCTAAATATAAAGTGTTCTCTTTTGTTCTTAAATATAAATCTGGTCCTGTGTTTCAAATGGAAGCTAACTTCTTATTGTTTATTCTCTTTTCCCTCTTACTAGGGTTTTGATGGAAGCGAATAAAGACACGGCAGAGAAGAGAGGCACTGGAGGAGAAGTGGTGATTAATGTTTCCGGTGAAGATACTTTGAAAGGGCCAAAAGGGTCTGCTCCAAAAGAAGCAGAGGCATTAGCCGCTAAGCAAAGTGCTCAAGATGCAGCCGACAAAGCATCAACTGAATCTGGTGCTGTTACTACTGGTTTGGCTAAATCAGTGCCGGTGGGCTGCCCTTCTCCGGAGACATCAAAATTTGGCCCAACTACAAATAAACCACCAAAAGTCCCAAGTCCAGGTAATGAGTCCTTTACTCGAAGAAGGTCATTTGCAAGGTCATTAAACTCAAAACCCAAGTCAAGATTTGGAGAACAATCTTATGTTCTTGAATCTGATCAGACGGAAGAGAATGGTTTAGTTAATCGGGAACAAGGTGGTGGTAATTCACCTTATAGACATTCCTTCAATAAGGCCTCGCCTAATAACAAGTCGGCCAGAAGTATTAGGACGGATTCTGCTGTGTCCAAAACGTTATCAATTGGCACTACCGGAGAAAATGAATATGAAGAGATAATCAAGAAAGTTAAACTGCATAAAGAGAAGCTTAAGGGAGTGAAAGCTAAGGTTGTCATTGAGTGGGTCGTATTTTTGTTCCTCTTGGGATGCTTAATAGCTAGTTTAACTGTAGACAAATTACAGAAAACCTCTGTTTGGAGTTTGAAAATTTGGCAATGGTGTGTACTTGTGATGGTTATTTTCTGTGGTATGTTGGTTACTCATTGGTTTATGCATCTGATTGTTTTCTTGATTGAGCTTAACTTTCTGCTACGGAAGAAAGTGCTATATTTTGTTCATGGTTTGAAGAAGAGTGTTCAGGTCTTTATTTGGCTGAGTTTAGTTCTTGTTACTTGGGTTCTTTTGTTTCTTGGTGTCGAGAGATCAAAGACTGCCACAAAAATTCTCGATTATGTAACTTGGACTCTAGTAAGCGTTCTCATTGGATCATTTTTGTGGTTGTTGAAGACTTTGTTGTTAAAGATATTGGCTTCCAATTTCCATATGAACAAATTCTTCGATAGAATACAAGAATCAGTCTTCCATCAGTACGTACTTCAGACCCTTTCAGGACCTCCATTCATGGAGATTGACGGGATTCGAAAATCACCAGCTCATATGACTGTTAGCAGTGCAAAAAAGGGTAAAGGAGCAAAAACAAAAAAGTTGATTGACATGGGAAAGGTTCATAAATTGAAGCGAGAGAAAGTTTCATCTTGGCACATGAAGGTGTTGGTGGATGCTATCATGAATTCGGGGCTTTCCACAATCTCCAACACATTAGATGAAAGTGCTTATGATGAAGGTTGCGAACAAGCAGATAAAGAAATTACCAATGAGGAGGAGGCACAGTATGTTGCTCATCAAATTTTCTCAAATGTTGCCCGACATGAGAGTAATCACAATCGCAGGTGAGAAAATCAGCCTTTTATGATGCTTGTATTGATGTTATTTTACCTTCCCTCTTGTTCTTTTTTGGTCTTACCCTAACTATATGCTCTTCCTGATCAGTTACATTGATGAGGATGACCTATTAAGGTTCATGATTAAGGAGGAGGTGGATCATGTGTTTCCATTGTTCGAAGGATCAAGCACTGGAAAAATTGACAAAAAAAGTTTCACAAACTGGGTGGTAAGAGCACTTTATGAAACTCCACTTTAAATCTTGAGCAAATAGTAAACAATGTTAGCAATGCAAGTAGGCAACAATGAGAATTAGAAATTTTCACTCCTATTATTGGCTGGAAGCCTATGCTGATTTCTGGCGGATTTTACTTCATCAATTACATGCAGAAAGCAAAGAAAGTTACATATTTTGGCAGTAATGACTAGAACAAATATTGAGTACTTTTGGCAACTACGTGGAGCAAAGGAATCTGACACCTCTAGTGCTTTTTGTGATGTTGATTTAGAATTGAAAGTAGAAACTACTCTACTTGAGTAACAACACAGATTTGTAACAAAGTGCATGCTGTCCATATGACATGGTTTCAGGTTTTGATCAAATGAATTTGATCCTGACATATTATCCGGCTGTTTAAATAGATGTAGTTGTTCTGAGATACACTCTGTCTGTATGATCTCATATTTTTTAGTTTTGATGGAATGAACTTAATCCTGACATTTTATCTTGCTGTCTTAAACCTGATGAAGTAAAACCATCCATAAAGGTAGGGATTCTTGATTAACATGCCCCTTTTTTTTTTTTTTAATTTCGTACAGATAAAGGTTTACAACGATCGGAAAACATTAGGACATGCTTTAAATGACACCAAAACAGCTGTAAAGCAATTGAATAAAATTGTGACGGTGCTCCTGATTATTATTACTGCTGTGATATGGCTTCTTTTGGTGGAAATTGCAACCACAAAAGTGCTATTGGTCCTTTCATCGCAACTTGTGGTGGCAGCTTTTATGTTTGGAAACACCTGCAAGACTATATTTGAAGGTATCATATTTGTATTTGTGATGCATCCATTTGACGTTGGTGATCGTTGCGTGGTTGATGGTGTTCAGGTAACTATTGAAAGGGCATGCTCCTATTTATATGTCTGGAGAAAGATTACTAATTATGCTTTTTACTTGGCAACTGACAGTTGTTGGTTGAGGAGATGAATATTTTAACAACTGTATTCCTGAAACTTGACAATGAAAAGGTGTACTACCCAAATTCTGTTTTGGCTACAAAGCCCATCAGCAACTATTACAGGAGCTCAGACATGGGAGATACTATAGAGTTCTCAATTGATTTTATGACACCAGCGAAGACAATAGGCAGGCTGAAAGAAGAAATAAAGGAGTAAGTTGATTGTAGCTTAATTCTTTCTTTAATTCGTAAAAGAATTTTTTTTATTTAATTGGGAAAGGGGGATTTGAATTTTACTCTTTAAGTAGGGATTCTGTATCAACTAATGAGCAAAATGCTTAGGTACCTCTAATTCATGTAAGATTGGATTATGAGAAAATCAAACATTGCTATAGTTTCAAGCAGGTGTCCTTATGTTTTGGCATTTTCATTGGCCTTAAGAATTGTTAGAGGAATAAATACTTTTTCCCTAGTCTGGCCCTGTAGACTTAATTTCCCTGTCATAGCTACGTGTTCCCATAGGTTGCTTGTAGCATTGGAGTGTTTTCTGGACCCTGTAGAATTGTATGAGCTGTCTGATTCATTTACCAGCAGCCTCTTCTCTGTTAGCCTACAAGTTCTAATGACCTTCTGACACATTTCTCTGTTTTAGTTGAAAGGAATTAGGAGAAGCAGAGTTTCTTTAAGCATTTAAATCTGACAAGATAATATCTAATCGGCATAGGCTTGTGAATTATGTTGCCCTGCATCTTAAGTTTCCTGAAAACGAATGCTTGCATATCCCTTAATGCAGCCAGACTCCGAAAATCCTTATCCACAGTAAACAGTAAAGAATGAAACATAGAATTTGATAGCTTTTTAGCCAAACAATCAATTCTTGTTAATATTTTGCATTGCGATTTTATCTTAAGTCTTAGTTAGAATTAATATTATGTTTATGGAACTTACTTTTTGCATTTGAAGTTCATGTTGGTCTTGTACGATTTATATTCTTTATGCTGTCATGTCTAACCAGGCATTTGGAGACCAATACCTTGTGGCATCCTAACCACCTTGTGGTTGTGAAGGAGATTGAGAATGTCAATAAGATAAAGATGGCTCTCTATTGTAATCATACAATGAACTTCCAGGACTTTAGAGAGAAGAACAGGCGTAGAACTGAATTGGTGATTGAATTGAAGAGAATTTTTGAGGAGCTGGGTATAAGATACAATCTCCTTCCCCAACATGTGAATCTCAACCAAGTGAATCGAGACAGGCCAGAAGCAACATACGAGACCACCTGATTGCTCAAGAACGCCTTATATGATAGGTAAGCATGCCCATTTTACTCTTTAACAAAATGAAGTTACTTAACTAACTGAACAATCAACATCAACAAATCCTTTTGGCATGATAATAAAGGAGCAGCCACTAAGTCTAATATTTAGGCCTCAACATTTATCATATCAGATTGCTATTTCAGCTTATGTTACTATGTGTGCTTTCTATCTGCTTTGCATTTGTTGAATAAATAATTCCAGATTGTACTCACAATTTGTTTGAATGATAAATTTTGAGGATTTTATCAGTTGAAACCTTGTACAGTTTTGAGAAAGGGGAGGATTATAAATTGCGGCTAGTTGTAATCACACTGTAGTCGACATTTTATTGAAACATTTTGTGAAGCGTTTGTCCATAGACAGCATTCTGGTATTTCTTTCTTTCAAAATGTGTATACTCGGTTCTCATGACATCGTTGTTTCAACCAGGGATGGCAACGGGCAGGTATTGTTATGGGAGCTCGGCCAAGAGTCGTAGTTGTTATAATCTTTAACATGGGTGAGAGAAGAATGATCACGCACAAATGGGAAGGCATGTTCCTGGTGGTAAATAAAAGTAAATATTTAGTTCAGTGATATTTTCAGATGTAAGCTTATTAGTGTATCTATGGACTTGAAGGAGCTAAGCCCGATGCTATGTAGCGTTATGGATTGGTTCAAGTTTTGTTTCCCTTGTTAAATCTTAAATAAGATGAATGCATTTTGACGTTTGCCATGATTCAAGTCTGTGATCCAATATTCATATGCTCATCAGGTTCATTCTGTGAGACTAGTTTTCAATGTGAATAGTAGTAAAGTCCGACAATCGGACCAAAAGGCCCAAAGCAATAACTGAGATATTTCATGTCTGCCCGAGTATTTAAGGTAAGGGGACCAATGTCCCAGCCTTCAAGAGAAATCCATTCCATGTAAGCTCAATCTAGTGGGATAACCTTATCCATTAAGCCCCAGGTGTAGAATTTGCCACATAGGACCACATTAGAGTGACAGGTCAACCTGAAATCTCCGATTTCCTCCTCTCATCTGATTCCCTCCTCTTCTTCATCCAATATCTAGGCCATAATATCCTTCATCAACCAGCGCCAAAGTCCAAAACTTGAAACCAATTACATTCAATTGAGCAAGAAAAAAAAAAAAAAAAAACAGCAAAGAAAAGGAAAAATATCACCAAATGGCCTCTGTTTCAATGGCTATGCCACTGAGTTCTGCAACCCAGAAGAGGGTTCACCAACCAAGCTCCGAATCCTTCATCAAGCCTTTGCCCCTAAAACCATCAAAGGCTGTTATCTCGACAAAGCCAAAGCCCAGCGCCAGGCTTCAAGTGCAGGCATCCTTCAAAGAGAAGGCAGTGACAGGATTAACTGCAGCCGCATTGACAGCTTCTATGGTTATACCGGAGGTGGCAGAAGCAGCTGAGTCTGGTGTGTCCCCATCTCTCAAGAACTTCTTGCTTAGCATCGTAGCTGGTGGAGTCGTGCTTTTCGCCCTTGTTGGAGCTGTTGTTGGAGTCGCTAACTTTGATCCTGTCAAGCGAAGCTGAGGACAATCTGAAAGTTCCCTAGTGAATTTTCCTGCCCTTTATCCTCAGAAATATTGCTTTTCGTTTATGGTTTATGTGAGTAATGCAAATGCTGCAGCTATATATATGGGCATGAGACAATTAAATTTGGAAATAAACATCTTTCATTGCAGCAGGAGATTATGTACATCTAACTCTGAATGACTCATAACAAACGCAGAATCTTTCTTGGGTTGCCCGTTCTAACTTTTTAATCTCATTATAGGAGAAACACAAAAAAGAAGATAGAAAATTAATTTCTTGAAGTACATTCGGTATGGGTTAACATTCTTGAGCTCAATTGTCACTTCTCAAGCTCATAGCTTCTTGAAATGCCAACATTGATTGTATCAATGAGACCCTTTTAGCCTGAACTGTATCTCTGCTGGACAATGGGACCAGCGTAAATCATCAATATGCTTATACATATATGCTATCAAAAGAATCAACAATAACAAGAATAAATAACTATTTTTTTAATAGCTTTTCAATTATCACAGACACTCTGTTTATTATTTCTGTTCTTTACCAATCCGGCATTCTTTGCCCGGAGATATAAGTATACATCAAAGGAACCAATGAGAGTTGGTAGAATCATTGATGTTTTATGTTAAATCATTGTTCTAAGATATGGATTGGTGGTAAAATGAAGCAGTGCCATGCATGAGTCACAAAATCAATGGGCTCACGCATGCTGTCTACGAGAAAATGATTATCAAGAGGGATGGGGGAGGGATGTCATACAAAGCAAGACGAGATCAAGTACTCAAGAATAGATATCTGAATGGATGAATTGATTAGATAAAGCTTTCATGCATGACTTCATTCTAATGATATCTGTAAACAACCCACACATAAATGTCTTAACCGAAATAAACTTCTTTCAACAATTGATGACTGATTTCTTTGAAGCAAAATTAGCTTTTGCTGCGATCTTTTAATTGCAAAACCCTTCCTTTTCTTCTATTTACAACGACTTCTCCTGAACTAATTAGGCCTGATTCCTCAAAGGCGGTGAGCCAGCCCATGTCCAGGTATAAATCTTGCATCTTCCTCGGTGTAAACATGGGTTTCATTCAACAGCCTGAAACAAGCAATTTAACCATCTCAATTTGCTAAATCTTTTTAAGCAGCATATTGAATCAAAACAACACTTTTCTTTTATAGCACAACAGTGAACTTACGATAGATAAACAGTCTTATTCATGGTTGCAGAAGAAAGGAATGAAGCGCCATTTAAGTATAGTAATTCACCATCTACTCTCTCTGCAATCCTCCTGTCAATCTCCTCAGCACCGATGGAGAATGGTTGATCCGAGGCCTATATTAAAGCACGTAGAGTTAGAGAATGCTAAAGACACTAGACATTAGTCCATGAACCTCACACATTTTACATTATATTTCCATACCATAACCCATCCCCAGGTATCTGCAAAAGATGGGACATGAGCTGTGTATGCCAGCACATCTGCACAAGCACCAGAAAAAAAATTACAAACCCATGATTTTGTGTTATTATTCAATCTATTGTGTAGAAATTTGAATTGAAAGAGAAACTTACACTTGAAAACCTGTCTGATTGTGTTGTATATCGAAGAGAAAACCTCCTTGTGAGTAAAAATGCCAGCCGGGCCAGCCTATCCAATAAAAGATTTCATTATTACTGTTTGATTTTTTCTGATGTTTAAGAAAATAGGATGTGTGGGACTTGACAGAAGCATATGACCCTACAAAAGAGAAAACCAACCTGAGTAACAAAGATGCCATTTTCATTGAGCTTAGGCTTAAGAATTTTCGCATAGAATGATTTTGTGTAAAGCTGATAGCAAGGCCCTCCCTCAACAGGATCTGCTAAGTCTCCAACTATGATATCATATTTCTCATTCCTCTTCTCCAGTTCAGCCCTTGATATTATATAGTACACTTACACACGGTTAGCTTCTGATGACAAAACAATGCAATATTTGGCAAAATTCTTTCGAAGCAAGTCGCCATCAAATATCTCAAATACTTACTTGGCGTCATTAATAACAAGATTAAGCTTTTTGTTGCAAAATGCATCTCGGTTCACAGTCAGGAACCTGCGGCAGAAACTGACCACTTCCTGCAATCAGCAGCATGGAATCATCAGATGCTGCCATCCGAACTAAGTGGCAATATGCACAAAAAACATGAAAGCGTGCAAGTTACCTCGTCAATATCACACATGACCAATTTTTCAATAGATTTGTGCCTGAGTACTTCCCTTGCAGCAGACCCTTCCCCGCCTCCCATTATAAACACAGTTTTCGGGCTGCAAAATTGGTAGGGAAATACATGTCATAACTGTATAAACCAATAGTTTAAATGCTCTTTAATTATATTCTCTTGCCAAGTCATTAACAAAAGAATTTAAGCCTCAATCCTCTTTTGGGTTAAACAGCAATCAATTGGGCAACTCCCATAAATCCAATTCATTAAATGCTGGATTTTTTTACCATCATCAATGTTCAATAAATACAAGATAGAATCATATAGAATAGTTAGTTTTCAATGCCAACTTTTATTAAAGCCTAGCCTGTCCCTGTCAGCTTTAATGATAATGTGGCTCATTATCTGGTCAACTTGATGATTTGTAACGGTAAAAAATGAGTAAACAAACAAAAGAAAAGGTTAAAAAAACTGTGCCCCCACATTAAAAAGGAGAAAGAACGGACTTACTTCGAGTGAAATGAAAGAGGTGGGTGAATTAAGCACTCGTGATAGATGAACTCATCTACTTCAGCACTCTGCATCTTTCCGTCAATTACCAGGACCTATATATATACATATATCCAAATGAACCCCATAAAACATTAGGCCATGTTTACAAAATCCAAGCTTAAATTTGTAACGTATAGAACAGAACAAAACCATGGCTACCTTTCCGAAACGTTTAGTGTCCAAAAGGGCTATATCCTGGTACTCGCTAGCGCCTTTATACAGAACACTGTTGAAAGAGACTCAAGTTTAGATTGAACCATCAAGCAAAAAGAAAACCAAGGTTCATTGCTTTTGTTATGGAAAGAGAAGTAGCCGTACATGTCAAACAGTACTTTGAAAAAAAAGTACGTAAATATCAATGGTTAAGCAATCTGACTGCATGCATGACCACCCAGATCAACTTATGGAAACGTAAAGATATCGTAAAAACCAATTAAGTACTGCTTTGAAAGCATTAAAGAACAATTCAATTGTTCTTGTTTTTCTTTCCTTTCGTTTCTTTTACTTTCTTTAAATTCTTTTTATTCGAGATGCTGAGATGCTAGGCAAAGGGTAAGATTCGGGTCAAACCTTTTCAAAGCAAAGGACCATTTGAGATCATCATCAATGGTCTCTTCAAACCATGATGAATCAAACTGGTGAGTCTCATCAAGATTTTGTTTGGTTGTTCCATTGCAAATTTTGGAGAAACCATTTGGATAGAAGATCTCGGCAGCCTCACCCATGATCAAAAGTTTGTGGAATCAGCAAACAAACTATAGAACCCCAAAAGGCCAAAGCAAAGGCTGAATATTTTTTTAGAAAAAGCGAGCAAAGAACAGAAGAGGCAAAAGGTTGTAAAGTATGAGGATGGTAAGGCCGAGGATATGTGCTTTTATAGACTTGGTAAAGAGAAAATCAACTCCAAACGAGGGGAAAAAAAAATTAACTCTACTATTATGGCAATTCCTTAACACGGGCAATGATTCAAAGGCAGACAGTCCCACGGATTTTCTGTCAGATTAATGCCTCACTCACGCCAATTATCATGGTGCATGAAAATGGTAACCTCATCAATGGTGACAACTCAGCAAGGGTTGTTTCCTAGTGCTGGCAGAAATGGAGAGTGGTAAGATTTTTTCTCTCCAAGCCATGTGTTGACACCTAAAGTAGATAGGGTGAAAGTTCCAAGAGATTGACTGTCATTCTACAATTTTGAAACAAGCATGCGCGTGAATATCTAAGTTGGTGGATAGAGGGGGCGGGAGGGACAAAAGAAAGGAAGAAAACAGGGATGTGTCCGCGTGGGATAATGGTGGAGCCCATGAATGTACATGTGGGAAGATGACACGTCGATGAGAGCAGCTGTGGCAGTGTTCCATTGGAGGAGATGGGTTTTGGGTGGGGTAGTCGGTGGGCCCAAAGAGGGTTAAAGTGGATATATATGGATTAAATTCTATACCCTTTTTAAGCCTACCTTTTGTGTTCTGGCATTCAATTTCACTGCCCACCAGAGGGATTGTTGTGGCGAAGTGGGGAGTACAATCCATATCCAACTACTGACAAAGCCTACCAAAGAAGAAGAATGAGGGACAGCTGGGACCCATGCAATAGAGGGTAATTTGGGTCCCCACTGAAGCAAGTATGTTTGTGCTGTGGGGGATGAGGACATTGTTGAGCGTGGGGTGACTCCACTTTGAAGGGGGGAAAATAAAAAAAGGATTTCTTTTTGTGTGGAAATCGCACTCCATGTCATGTCCTCTCCCCATCATATCCCCTCCATGCCTCTGTGGAGATTTTGTTGCTCTTTTGTTACATTTCAAAATGACCCATTTGTCTCTCTTCTATGCCATAATGCCACAAGTGAAAACTTCATTCTCCTCTTTTAATCTCTAGTGGCCAGCTTTTCATCATTCATTTAGTATTTGTTATTACTACCAAAAACACCATTCATTCCCCTTTTTATACTTCTTTTTGATAAGATATGCTGGTGGATATTGTTTTCGTGTGATGCAGGCAAATGTGGCAACTGACAAAGTAATTCTGATTTTACCTCTAGTGAACTGATACCAAGTTTACATCATATAGCTTGAGATTGTTATTTCTTACAATAGCTTGTAGAGGGATGGATATTGAAGCACTTGTTATTTGCTTCCATGCCCTTGGAGTTGACTAATTTGGTTTTCATTTAATCTTGACAAAGAACGTACTTATAAAAAATGAAATTTGTGAAATTGAATTCAATATTGCCTTCATGATAACAATATCCTAGAAGTATAAGTTTTGTTAACAACATATCTTATAAACAATATCGACTCACACTATCACGTCTTAATTAAAAGTTTAGAACATGGTAATACTGTATACTAAGATCTCATAAACATTTAAGGCATCAAATATTCAAAACAAATCTCAAAATATCTCCAAATAATACATTTTACAAGAATTCAAGTATCTTAAATTACATTTTACAAATATCCAAAAGATACAAAATATCAATATCAAAATACTCACACCAAAGTTTATAAAAATCTAATGGCACATGATAACCTTGCTAACACAAGCGCTAACCGATCTAATCTCACAAAAAACAAACTAGATAAATGAAAAGAATGAGTACAATGATTCAGCAAGTAATCGACATTCTCTCAAATGGAGGCAAGCATGCTTCAAAATATTTAGATCGAAATTATCAATAATAATGATTTCAAAAGCAAAATTGAGTAATCTCATATTCATAAATATATTTGCTTCAAAATCATATTCTCATATAACGTAAATAAACAAAATTTCACAAAATCATAGATTTCATAATTCTCCTACAACATGTTATGGACACCCTTAACCTCAATAACATAAGTTAAAAATAATAAAACCAAAATTAACCTTAGTGATAATGGATCAAAAGTATACTAATAGCAACAAGATGATCACATTGGACAAAATAAAACACACTATTGTAAAACTTGTGATACAGTGCAAAATCGATTTCTAATAACAAAATATATGTCAATATGACTAACATTTAGAGTATAGCAACTAAATGATAATCTAAAAGAAACCTACTTATCATAATAATAAACCCAAAATGAAACTTACGAGCTTGAGTCAAATGACTACCGTTTGATAGGTCTTGGCCATGGGCAGGTTATTGCACATACTTTTTACAATTTCTAAATCTTGGGCATTAGAATTTATACGAAAATCTATATTTGATCATATAAGATTGATCAGAATCTCCCGTTTACAACTTGAATACAATTGAATTGTAATTTGGAGAATAACCTAAGAAATTATTGGTGGGCTTGAAGGGGGCATAATGGTCAAGGAAAGGGGCATTGGAGCACCCGAAGGAAGTGGCAAAGTGCTACACTTTGGTTTGCAACCTTTCTTCCCTGTAATGGGGAGACAAGGGTGCAACATACTATTTTTATTTTATAAAGAATGAACTTCCTGTTTTAAGTTCATTGTTCATTGCAAGGGCGGCTCACAAGTCACAATCGTTTTGCAACTATTTGAAAAGGTTAAACCTACCTTTCTCTAATGTGTATAGATATATGTATATCCCCATCATCAAGTCAACGGTTTAACAATCCAACAAGATCACCCTCCTCTTTCTTTCTCTCTATCTCTCAGTCAAAACCTTTCGAAATATACCTTTTCCTGCCATCGTTTTCTTGAGAAAAAAAGAAAGGGGTCAAACGTTTATGCATTAATTGATGATATCCGAGCTTATTTAATTTGGAAGGACAAATGATGATTGCCAAGTAGATGAATTTGGGTGTGTCTTCTCTTTCTTTCTTAGGGGAATAGAGATGGGGGCAATGGATCATAGGTAAGTGGAGATTACGCATGGTGGTGGGCGTGCTTGGTGGTGGTGGTGGTGCTGCTGCCCACTATATATCATGCATCCATTTTTCCATTCCTATATGAAAAGAAAATTTTGCCAAGTAATGAAACTTTGGGAGAAGCAAAGGAAGAGGGAGGAGGGGTGGGAGCTGGGGACAACTCATGTCCCACTTATATCTTTCCTCAAGATTGATTGTGTCTTGAAAAAGTGGAGAGGTGTTGAGAGGGATGCCGTCAATTTGTCTTGTACACGTGCAGTTAGTGCTTGAATTGAATGTGACCTTAAAAATGATGTCAAAACGTGATAAGATCAGTTTTGATTCTGAAGATTTAATTTAATGTTCCTACGACACCCCCAAGTGGTTCAATGTGAAATGTCACATGTGCTATATGATCATTCATAATCATACTAAATGAGGGTAGACAGTGATCAATCCGGAATTCCCTACCAACCATATCCTTACTATATTCTTTATTCATTAATCCATTACATTCGGCAGGAACACAGCTGGATTCATTGAATTCAGAATAAGCCACTAAGTGTCCTCTAACTTGATATGAGAGAGACAATTGGAAGGTGGTGGGTGGAAATTAATTAAAACAGACAAGAGTTTGATATTTGCTCATATTCCTTTTCTTTAACAGAGATTTTTGCTCATCTTTGATTGAATAGAAAACTAAAAGAAAAATAAAATGGCAAAGACTGTCATTTACCGTATTAATATGTCCTTTATTTTCACCTGTTATAGGATTATCAAATGTAAAATTTGCCATTTAATCATTTTATGTATATTGAGAATTTGAAATTATAGCTAATAACATTGCATTGCAGCTAATTAAGTAGCAATGGCCGCAACTAGTTTGTGCGTATTGCAATGTTGAAGCAGTAAATTTCAGTTCAGTATAACAAGGGGTTGCAGTTTACAAGCATTGAAAGGAGACGTGGTCAAACAATCGTTTGACAAGAGAAGACGGTGAGTGTTTTGGACAATAATCACATATGTTGAGAATGAATACCCGCAAATGCTTGTTGTGTCTGACTTTGTAGAAATCCTTATTTTGATGATTATCCACAACACACGTGAGTTCTAAATCATACCCGCCGCCATCTCCATAATATCTGATTATCTTTGATTACACACTCCCTAACTTACATTGAAGTTCTCTGTACTTAGAAAACCAAGATATCCAACATAGTTAACCATTAGTCGATGATGATGGGTCTATCAATGACAAACTGCCCATATCAATCGCTATTTAGTATATACAACAAATGACAATGAAGAACAGGAATAGAATAATTTTACGATGCAGGTTCCTGAAAAAGAAAAGAATGCCAAATTGTTCGAGTGATTACGTATCTGCATACAACAAAGTTTGGATATCGGGCAAAATCAGTTAAAAGCAACACATGCATTCAGTTCACTCTGTCTCGCCATTTGTTGAATTTCCTGCAAGGCAACAGTCACAAGGTAGCTCACTGATGATGATGGCTAGTAACAGTATCACTAACTGGTTCCATCTCTTCTGCATCCTCAAAGCGTTGATCGGTGATTTGAAGCTTCAATTGGCTCCGGATTTAGCTCAACAGAAAACAAAGTATCCGCTTGGATAAATCTAAAACCGCGTTACATTCTGAATCTGAGTCCTCGCACTCATGTTCATCAGCTTCAGTTTCAATCTGAGTGTGATTACAGGGAGGAGGGCAGGCCATTGGATCCCTTGAAACGGTGGCAGCAAGAGACATGAACCAACGGCGTAGCCATTTTGCACTGTCCACATCACTCAGCCAAACCACTTGCCGAGTGCGATGGGGATGGAAGGTTGGGCGTGAACAAGCTCCTCACCATTATCTGAATCTAGAACGGGGCTCTCTGCCACCGTTGCCAGCTCTTGCCATGAACTGCCTAAGCCCTATCACCATTCTCTCTGCTTGGGTCAGGGGTTTTCTCTTTGGAGGGTGCGGGTTTATTGCCGCATCTAAATAGACAAAGACTCTTATACAATGTTTTGGTCTCCAATCACTCCATCCAGTTCCTCAACTCTTCCCATATTATCCGGATGTACTTGTAACCCTGTCATTCGCCCCCCTACGGTAATGTGCGCAGACATTTAAAAATTCTATTGCCCTTAAAAATTTTTTTTTTTTGGATGATTAAAAACAAAATTAGTAATCTATTTGTCCCATGAAATGCTTTCATTAGATACTGATTACGATTTAATCAGGCATGGATGCATACAGACGTAAAAGAAGTCAAAATTCTATTAAAATATAATAAGCCAACGCACACAAAATTCACCTGAACAAAGGCCAAGTCCACATAACATATTTCATACTGGTATCTAGTAATTGTCCTGCTCTAAAGAGTAAAAACCTTAAAAACACAAAATACTACATTAAAACTTATTTGGGGCAAACCCAATGTGGCCCTAAGCCACTGGAATCTCGATATTGGTTGGGGGAACCACGGTTTGATACTCTTCCGGGGGTTTATACTCTTCCTCATCCTTGGGAGGGTGGATCGTGACAAGATCAGGCAATGGGGTCATAGGGCCCTGCTTGCCCTTAGGATCCCAATCAAGCATGATTTTAACTTTGATACCAAGCACACCCTGAAACCATTTCAAAGACAAGTCTCTCAGATCCATCAAATTGAGTGAAACATGTGGAAATATATTATGAAGCGAGACAAACCAAGAACTGACAACTAAGTTCAAAGTCCAACCAAACCTCCCAATATTGGATAATTATAGCGGCAAAAAGCCACACTGAATTAAGCATTTTAACTGACCTGCCTAAGAAGGACGTGTCTAACAGCAGAATCAATATATTCATTAACAGGATGACCAGAGGAGATCATGTAGCCATCCTTGAACTTCATAGACTTAGCACGCTGAGCACGGAGCTTTCCACTCACAATGACCTGAGTGCATATTCACAAAATATAACTATAATGTGCATATGCTTGGTTGCAAGTACTGAGAAATCAGGAGGAAGAAAGTTAACAGACTTACCTCACATCCCTTGGCCCCACTCTCCATGATAAATCTGAGAACACCATAGCAAGCCCTATATACATGAAAAAATAAAAAGTTTAACACCCACAATGCCCTTTGTTTATTTTTTTAAGGGGTAGAAAATAATGCTAACATACATTAATGCAGAAAGTTCAAATGTCCACATGTATCAAAAACATTCCTAAGAGTTAGGTCAACAACAGAGCTACAACTAACTTGTTCTAGATCTACATGAGGAAAAAAATGAAAATTAGCCACAGCAGAAATACATCCATCTTCTAAAATTAGTGCACATTCAATATAAAGGAAATATACAGAATGTAGGAGGATATTCCAAACTCCGAACACCTTAAATAGACAACAAGAAGCCTGACAAACTCCAAGAAATCTTTCATTTAGGCATTGATTAATCCCCCAAGGCTTTCATAAAAGCAAAGGGGGCTAAACGATAGTAATACACCAACGTCTGTCTGGGCAGATGGTTGAGACACTGATTCAGACATTTTGCACAAAATATAGAAAGACCATCACTGCATCCACAAGGATGCACGAAGATATTCTAGACTACAAGGTCCAAGATCTTACAAGAGGGAGCAAGAAGCCAGCCATACTCACCATAACCCTTCAACTCAACATACACCCCAAAACTAACAGGCCTACAATCATGGAAGTCAAATAATGATGTTCAAAAGAGTCCAAAATATTAATAAAGGAAATCATGCCTTCATTTGTAATCATATTAAACTCATGTATAGAGATAACTACTTGTCATGGTTAAGCTTTGGTTCAGGAGGCAAGCCCATATTGTACATGCCATAGATGATGTTTAAACAAAATTTTAACAGACTAGAACCCCATTTGCAAGCACAGTATTAAAAAACTTAAATATTATTAATGGTACAACAATGGCAAGGTAAAGTACATGATTCCAAGTAACTTTTCTTATAAGATAGGTTGTACATGAAATTAGCATGCAAGGAATATATACAAATTTGTGTTGCAAAAATAGGAACATGGTTGAAATTTACCATCCAAAATTGGTGTTGCAAGGAATATATAAAAGTATCTTTCCTTGGCTTATCAAAAGTAGATGGAATTAACAAATATAGTCATCCTCAGACACGAGAGAGGTATTTTTTTTGGCAACCAACTCGCTGTAAAGATGACTTAGACCACTGAAACTTGTAAAACCAAACACAACAGCTTGCTAGGGGAATTAAAATTGGAAAAAATGCAATTTTCACATCAGAAGCGAACGTGAAACTTATTACACACGATAGCCGTAAAAAGATACAACAATAGTAGAGACAACCATATAAAACACAAATGTGGTATAAAATTTAGTGCACTAACCTCCGAACAGCAAGGCCTCCAAGGAGCTTGTAACGCAGGGACTCTGCCTGAGCAATGGCACAAAGACCCCTGTTGTTAACCTTCTCAGCATAGAGTTCTACACTGTTCTCTGGAAACTTGAACCGTTTCTGAACAACAGAAGTCAGCTCTCTAATCCTTCTTCCCTTCTCACCTGAAATCAGATCATTAAAACTCAACTAAGAATCATATGGTTGAAATTAGCATTACAAGGCAAGGCAGAAAAAGGACAATTAAAACACCTTAAAGAATTGTGAGATTACCGAGAACATTTTGAGTTCGAGTGGCCCTAATGATGATCTCAGTACGCATAGGTGTCACCCTAACTTCGACTCCAGAGTATCCATCCTCAGCTAGCTCCCTTGTCAACACCTCATTCAGCTCGGCATAGAACACTCCATCCGCGACAAACTGTCCACCCAATCACATTGTCAATCAAAACTTTAAGCATCACATGATTTATTCCACCCAACTGAAATATAGTTTCCATTTTTTTCAACTCATTCACGGGGAGGACCTCGTAATAGTTATAACCAAACAACAGTCATTTTCGGTTTCGAACAAATCTGATACATATAAACATCATATCTAATATCTTCCTAATCAAAGAACTATAAGAAACAAAACTACCAAGAATTATTTCAGTGAACCTAAGTACTTCACCGTATATTAAGGTACAAATAGTAAAAATTATTATTCTTCCTACTTAGCCACGAAACTGAGTTCACCTTTCAAAAAAAAAAAGCAGTGAAACTGAGTTCAAAATTTGAAGAGATTCGGGAAAAAGAAACGTAAAGTGAAAGAAAGAAATTAAAAGAACGAACCTTGCGCTTCTTGCTAATCTGAGTAGTCATGTTTTTCAGGGTAATCGAATCGAATCGAGAGAAATGCAAAGTCGGGATGCTTCGCCGCTTTGGGAGATAACAGTCCACTGAAAACGAAACCCTAATAACACTGCTGAGGTTTATATCGTAGCCATAACAAGAAGGTTTAATCTGACGGTTCTTATCAGATTTTGGCTGTGTGACGTGGACGGTGTATGATGCAAAGTTTGACGTCGCTTGTGAGGTGGCGTTGCATGATGGGTGATGAGGACCAGCTAGTTAGACGGTTAAAATATTAGTGTAAACTTTCATAATTACTACATAACCAAATATGCAAAAGGTTTTTTTTTTTTTTTTTAATTTTGCCTTCTGAAAATAATCTTATGCATTGTTCGAGAGAGCACTAATGCTTTATCATGTATAATCAACCGACTTTATAATTAATTAAATCTCACAATTTTTTATACTTAAAATAAAAATTAGCACCATTGCTTTTGAAGGGAGGGAAATGCATTTTCAATCAAATCTCAGAAAAGGGTAAGAAAGTATTTTTTTAAATTAAGTAGAGATAAATATATTTTCAATCAAATTTTAAAGGGATCTTTGTAATTTACCCTATATGAAATTTACTGGTGAGGGAAATACACTGCTTTATTGGTACGTTACAATTTGCCACACCTGGTCTGTGCAGATATACCCCCCACCTTAGTTTAGAGGAGAGGGGGGGAAATTGTCTATCATAATGGTTAACTGAAAAGCTCCTGCCCTTGGTTGGATATAACTAAATTTACAATCCCGGTGTGGCGATCAACATACTACTCCTTATTCTTTGGTACACTTCAAAAATTCTTTGCATGAGCAAAACAGGAGGACAAGTGGGTTTTTTTCAATTTGTTCTCTTCTTGGGTGTTAACTTTAGCAGTACTTGTAATCGCGAGCTAGAAGTCTGAATGGTATAAACAAACCAGACTTGAATGAGTTATGGGAGTACGGCAGAGTGGGCATTCAGGCTTCTCATTGCACCATTCCATGATGCAGTTCCTGCAGACAGACGATGATATAAGAATTATTGTGGTTTCTGCTGACATAGAATGCACAGAAAAGAGTCTTTAGGTGCACAGAAAAAAGTACCAGCAGAATACATGACCGCATGGTGTAGCTGTTGGGTGTTGGCGATGGCTCAGGCACAAGGTGCATTTGCTGACACCACCTGTTGACTGAATTTGCACAAATCAGTAGCTTAGTTAATTATTTGCTGATAATTTATTTAGAGAACAGTCTAATATTTTCCAAAGAGGTCGTATATATAGTAGCCCAATTGATCTTCATCTGCAGAAGGTGGCATTTCTGTAACAAGCTCAAAGAACAAACCATTCCATGTGGCAGAAGCAGGTTTTGAGCATTATAAGTCATCATCTGGCAAAGTCTAGGCAACTAGGTAATCACTCCAGCAGTACTTTACATTGACCAAAATAATCCCATGATTAGCATCTAATAATAAATAGGTCTAATTAAATTGAAGGTAAGCAATTAGGTTACTTAAAGCAACTCTCCCTGGGAAGAGCTCTCAAGTTTTGGCATTTATCAATAACACATTCCTTTTATGATGAGATCAATGCTATATTCTAGCTTAAAACTAATGATCAATTACCCCCTGCCATCAATTAGTAACACAAATGCCCTATCCTAGATCTTGCCTATTATTTATGATCTCTTAATCTAGCTATTTCTTAAAATGAATATGAAACTAGAAAACAAATATAGAAGATGATGAAAACAAAATACATAATCAGAATACTTGGAAAGAAACCGGACAATTTACCTCAGAAGTTGATTCGCCAACCCAACTGCCCTGGTCAGCCTCTACGGGTATCAAGATGCCTTCTTCATTTAAAACAGGCAAACCTCGTCCTACATGCCCAGACAACAATGTGTCAAATAACACATGTTAATCTCCCATGGCACCACTGTTTGGAATGAGGACAGAAAAATGTCTTAAACATGGACTTCCTAGTGCCCAAAAAGATAAAAATAGTAGGTTTTACTATCAGCTATTCAAGAGCTTCACTAAGTATTCATACAAGCCAGGAGCCCAGACTCCATATTTCAGCTGATTGAACTGATGTCTTTGGTACAGATGAGTCAAAATTCATTCTTGCAACAATCCAAATGGATTCAACTTATAGGCGAGGAAGAAATCTCAAATTATCAAACTGTAGGTGACCATCATGAATATGGCACAATGTAAGCTTTTTAATTTTGAAAGCCCGCAAGTTCATGCGAGCACTATGAGGCGACTTGATGCAAAATAACCTGTTGTATTTTGATGGGACCCTAATGAGGTCTGATGAATTGAACTTGCAATTGAAGATAAGTTGCTGCGTCTCAGACCTTCAGCAGCAAGGATACATAGCTGAATTAAAAGGAACACACCCAGGATTTGGTACCTGCAGTTGAAGGCAGAGAAAAAAGTTAGAAGATTTTGCAAAGAATACACTCCAACTTTTCCTTACATGATGTTGAGCTCTAAACATGTAAACAAGAGAAACCACATGAAAGCAAACAAGATATCTAGAAGCAATTATAGAGCCACATACCTGGGCCTTTGATTTGATGGCTTCCCAATGAACACATAGCGAATGCCAGCTGCACGTTTTGATATATGATAATAGAGACCTGCCAAGGGAAAATTAACATTATTAAGATGACTAAATTTCCCCTTCAAAACTTTAAGAAATCTAGAAGAGTAAGCTCTACGTACCTTCAAAGTAGAAGAACATGAGGTTAGCACGTAGAAGCAATTGCAAGACTTCACGAGCTATAGGCAGCACCTATGTAACAGCACCAAAACATATTCATCTAAAAGACTACCTCAAGGAAGAAAAAAAAAATACCTAAAAAGAATTATGTCGTGTTTGTGAGAAAGAGCCCCAGAAAAAAAAAAGTTAAACAGAGGAAAAAAACAACAAATAGTTTATACAAAAGAAATGAACTCTTTCCAAAGTAAAAATCATAATTTTCATACTGCTGGCCATCTCTGAACTGCATGCAACCACATTCCATTAAGTTTCTCTTTCAACCTCGACAGTGCAGAAACTGAATCCCTTGATTCTGGGGATAATGAAATTTCAATCCCCGTGGATGACTCTACTTGATTCCTATCAGAAGCATTGTTACTGTAGAACTCATCAGACTGTAACTCAGCAAGGGTTATACCACGGGATGCAATCCGAGAGCTGCAAAAAGAAGAATTCAGATATCTCGAATTCCGAAAATGTTTCAGATAGTCCTTTATCACCAAAAATGAAGTACAGAAGCGTGTAACGAAAACCAAAAGAAAAGAAAAGCTTCAATTTAAACCTAATTCTTTCTGCAATATAAGGGACCGCAGTCTGATAGACGATGAAAAGAGCACGTCTAGCTGGTGTTGGGGAAAGGCCATGGGGTCCTGCAACCTAACAAAACACCATATCAACTATCAGATAATAAATTAAGTGTAAGATACCAAAAGACGAATTCAGATTGACAAACTCTACAACTAATTCATTTCTTTCAAAATGGAGAAACCTGAGTGATGTCACAGTATTCTTCTCCTAGTGTTTGCTGTCCAGAACCAGTGGTTAAAACATAGTAAAGCATCTGCCCCAGAAGTTTTGTCTGCATAATAAATTAAACAAAACTAAAACTTAAAAATTCAAAAAAAATTTAGTGAGTTATTCGGAAATGAGATTTAGAAGTAACCTCATTCTGATAAGCCACAGCAACTCTCGTACCTAGAAAAATTTGATAATTCTTTTACTAGCAATACTGAGGAAAACAGAGACAATCGAACGCATATGACAAAATTAAATACCGAAGAGGTGGCGAAAGGCGTCGCGACAGGCGTCGTATACGAAGGAAGCGTATTGGTCGTCTTTCTCCGCTGCTCTCATTATCTCTGGCTGAGCTGCCAGAGGGAATCGTCGTGGTTCCGTCGTGGTGGAGGGCTCCGATTCCCCACTTCGCCCTGGGTCGCCTGACCCGGGTGAGTCATTTCTCCCCAATCCCATCTCTGTTTCAGTTTTGCTGTCTGGATTTGTTCCAAACGAATCGAGTTTCTTTTCAAGTGGAAGAGTATAGAGGACAGACATGGAAAAGAGATTGGAGAAAAACAAACAAAACGATCTCGTTTCTAAGCAGTGAAAATAGAAGTTAAAAAATTAAAAGAAGAAACAAAACTATTTACGCCGTTGCCGGGGATCGAACCCGGGTCACCCGCGTGACAGGCGGGAATACTTACCACTATACTACAACGACTTAGTTGACAATATGTACGAGTTTTAACTTAATATATTTAGTAATCCTTCAGTGAAGATAATGTTTCTTTGGTTAAAAGGCCATGTCTTATCCCTCTCCTGAAAGGGCAATAGAAAACCAATAACGAGAAGCACCGGAGGCGAGTAACAGATAACTGTCACAGTCATGGCTCTTTCATCCACAGCTGCAACACTGTATTTGCCCCGGAAGAATCTTCATGCTCCAACGCCCAAAAACGGCTCTATGTTGTCAAGTTCCATCGGTTTTGCAACAAGGCAGAGAAGACTAAGCATTAGGAGCTCTGGTGATGTATCATCCGAGACACCAGCAACCGAAGCAGAATCAGAACAATCCATTGAAGCTCCGAAAGGACCTCCTTCTTTGATCTCTGCTCTTAATGTTGAACGGGCTCTTCGTGGCATTGGTAAATCATCATCAGCCCTTTTATCTTCTAATTCTGAGAAGATTTAGGTGTTTTCTGTGCTGTTTAAAATCCTTGTGCATTCACCATTACTGCTGGAAGAAAAAGACTGCACTTAATTGATGAGGTTTTAGGGTAGAATGCAGCAATAACAGATGCAGATCACTATGGTAGGCTTGGGCTTCAAAGAAAATGCTCTTACGAACAGGTCCCTTCTCAAATCACCACCATAAATTTTAGTCCCTTAATTCTGACAAACTCTCTTCTTCTTCCTTTTTTTTCACTTTCTTCCTCATTACTTACTCATGTCCCATTGCTTTTCCAGGTCACGGTGGCTTACAAAAACAAGGTAGACGAACTCCCGAAGCAGGGGCTGGATGAAGAAGAACTAAGCAAGAAAATGGATCTCTTAAAAGTCAGTCAAGATAACGTGGCACTTTTTAAATTTTCTGTCTCATGTGATTTACACCTCAATAACTAGAAGCTGAAAATCCACCATTGTGTTCACAGGAATCTTACTCGATTTTGTCCTCCGTGAAAGAAAGAAGAATGTATGATTGGAGCTTGGCAAGAACTGAAGAACCTGGCAGATATGCTTGGCCTTTTGAGGAGGACATCACCCAAACTCCTACGCAGGAACCTCCACCACAGGTACGAACCTAATCCTAAACCTTCCAATAATCAACTTTAATTTTAATTTTCATCAGGAAGAGTATTATTCTTTAAATTTATTATTTTTCCTTTTCCTGGTTTTAAAAGAAAACAATGGACGGATTTCTGTGGGAGTAGGCAGACAGATTCTTACCGCTTCCATCGTTCCCACATTAAAATAACACAAATGAGAGACAAAAAAAAAAGCACAGAATTGCAAAAACCTTGAAATTTGAAAACAAAAATTGAAAGCTTAAAAAAAGTTTTGTCCTTTTATTTGAGTTTTTCTTTTTAGGTGAACATGAAAAATGAAATTTATAATTTTAAGTGTTTTTTAGGCTTTGAATTCCGAGTCAATCAAGTCCATGATACGAGCACGCAGAAGCCCAAGATCGTTTACGAGAAATTCTTTGCTAAATTATGGTACTACTATTTTAAAATTTAAACCATATAAGAGAGTTTTTCCTTTTTGGGTACAGGAACCGGAAGACGTGGGTCCAACCAGATTGGTGGGATATTTCATACTGGGATGGTTTATACTCTC
This sequence comes from Theobroma cacao, assembly GCF_053813885.1. Lineage (NCBI taxonomy): Eukaryota > Viridiplantae > Streptophyta > Magnoliopsida > Malvales > Malvaceae > Theobroma > Theobroma cacao. The sequence continues at coordinate 3,107,036 of NC_142647.1, forward strand.
CGTCGTGTTATCCATTGCCCTTGCTAGATAGGGATGTATTTTTATTCTTTCTATATATATATATATATATATATATATATATATATAAAAGAGGATTAAAGCCCAAAATTTTTATAAAAAATCTGAATATTGATTTTTACACGAAATCGGCTCAAAAGAATTGCTACCATCATCCTTCTTATGTATCAAGGACCCTGCTTTTGAACGATAATCACCACCAAGTATACAGAACTATGTATTTCATAAGCATGCAATCTACATCGAAAATAACAGGCCTTACAGTTTTCTCACACGAATAAGCTCCCTTTTCAAAACACTACACTTGGGTGAACGTAGGAAACGTTGTGAGTGAATTTTTCATAAAAAAAAAAAAAAAACAATTTTTGATTTTTTTAAATTAGCCCCACCTCACGAGGAAAACACGGAACCTTTTTTTCTTTCATTTTAGAAAAAGAAAAATCAATTTCACATCTTGATAAATGAATTATTAACCCATTTCTAAGAACCACATTTATAACTGATTACATAGAATTAACCATACCAAAAATTAACATCATTTTCATCAGAAAAAACCATGGTTCCCAATTTCACGTGGTAACGTAGCAAAACACTATGCCACCAAAGAACATTTTAGACTCATAAACCAGCGTCTCCTTTCAAATAAGAAAAAAAAGGTGAGGGTGGGGGCGGACTAATATTCCTCCATTTTAAAAATCTCAAACTGAGGAATTTTCTATAATATTCAATTCTACTTGCTATCATAATTATATCTTATTTTGGTAAAAAAATTAACAATATTTCAAAGACAGACTGACAATATTTTAATGTAGTACTTTGCATTCTAACTGATATGAGTTATGACTATAATACTGATGACGAAATCACAAGATAAAAGTAAAAGCAAGAACTTTCGATGGCTAAAAACTTTTATAAAACGTAAAATTGATGACATGCACATGCAAGTGTTGGAAACAAAAAGACAAATCAACGAAATATTATAGACGTGACCTTCGTACCGTTCACAGAAACCCAAGCCCTAGGCTGACCACATTCAAGGTGTACGACTAGCATTATCACCATGCTGCAAAAATGGCGTATAAAATAGTATTGACCAAATTGTTTTTATTCAAGCGTAATCACTTTTTATATATATATATTATTATTTACTAAAATTTTGAAAACTTCCCTTCCAAAATCATAAATTAATTAATTATCAGAAGGTCTTGCAGCCTCAACAGCCACCCAACTAGGGGCCTTTTTTTTTTTTTTGTGAAAGGTGTGGGGGTTGGGGGGGGGGGGGGGGGGGGGGGGGGATATATATATTTGTATTTTTTTGTGATTTGTGAATTTGTGATGTTCCAACCAGCATCACACACCAGATCACAAAACAAAGTAAATGACAAATATATCACCAGGACCAGGAGCGAAGACGCATTATAAAATCTAAATCATAACCATTTTGAATAATATATATATATTAAAAAAGTTGAAAGAGAATAATTTTTTTCAAAAAAAAATTTAAAGCACAAAAAGACCAGATAAAGAGACCATAAAAACAATGTTTACAAATACAAATATATTTTTAAAATGTTAAAAAATTGAAATTATCAATAGATTTTATTGCTAGCAAAAAATATGATATTTGCATTTAGAACAATTGGTCAAAATCAAATATATTACTTCGTATTTCACTTCTGCTTTTATAGAAAAATATGAAAATAATTTATGGAGTAAAGCTTGCAAAAAATCAGAACCTGAACGCGAAAAAAACCAATATTTTAGTCATCGCGCCCAAATCCCTTTTTCTTTTCAAGAAAAAATTCGACTATGTGCATTAAATCTGACAAAGAAATCACATGGGCCCATGGACACCTAAAACGGATTACGCGGCCCACTCATTCGTGCAAAAAATAGAAAAACTCAATCAGCTCCCTGGCAGCCGGATTATAGCATTTACGAAGTTGCTCTATAGAGTGCATAGCGCACAGATGCAACTTATTGAAGAAATATTAACCGGCCATCAGGGGTCTCGTGTCTTTTTTTCCCCCTCATTTTAACATTTTCTTTTTTTCTTGGAAAAGAAACATACCTTCATCAGCTTCATCAATTTCTGAAAGAAGTTTGGGCAAAGCATTAAAGTATCCGAACCTAAAATTTAACTTACGCAATGCTCCTCTTTCCTATTGCTTGCCTCCACAGCACAAGCTAGAAATGCAAACATGGTTAGTAGAAGATATTTAAAAAATAATCCATGAAGCTACTGTCCAAAAGCCGACCACTCAACTAGATCTGTATCAAGAAAACCAACAGAGAATCAAAATTAGAAAGGAACAGCCCTGTGTTCATCCAGTGCAATGTGCTAAATCCTTTTTTTAAACATATAAAAAGCAATATTATGGAACTAGTAGTAAACCAAGTTAATACATTTACCTCACTGGAAAGGAAATTTAATACCAGATTTATCACCTAAATTCTGACATGCAACTTCATATACATATTTACCTCAAAAATCAGATCTGTTGCTTGTTTAGTATACCCTTTTCCTTTTATAATGGTGATAGTCCTCTCGATTGTCTTCATCTGACCTCCTGGCCATCTGCCACCTATCATGACTCAAATTGTCACATCGTGTTGTTTTTGTTTTGTACCCAGAATGCCTGCAACTTCGGCTAGAACCTTTCTCCCTTCTTTTCTTTTTCTGGTCAGTGGAATGGTTTGGTTCCAAACTAGATTCAGAGTTACTGCAATGTTTCTGGTGCTGTCTCTCAGCATCATGCTTAACTGTCCTTTTAGCTTCTTTCTCTTTATTAGTTGGATAATGGCTCCAACTAGAATCACTGTCACAGTGCTCTCTGCAGTCATTGTGCTTTTTGGAGCTCCTATGACCATGTTTATGCCTCTCCTCACTATGCCAGCTGGAGCTACCGGGCAAATCATCTACTTCTGACCTTGACCTCTCCGAGTGATGATAAGGCCTCCGATTTTGACCAGCAATGTGAGAACTTTTCTCATGTCTTTCATCATCAGAATAAACATCATCATCAATGGTATGTGGATGCCTACGTTTCATAAGTGACTTTTTTGTAAAGCTGTCTTCAGAGTAGCTTGCACTCCTTTCCCTCTCAGGATAAAAGTTTTTATCACGCCGTCTTTTTGCCTCATCACACTGACGTCCTTTAACATCATCCTCATCATAAAAGTGTTTTCTGATGCACAAAAAATTAGCATATAAGAAGAAAAAAGATATGCCCAAATAAAACTACAATTTAAGTGTTGATAATGATAACGCGACTTTCCATATCAAAGCTTTAAAGAGAGAAAAGGAGGGATTTTGTTACAACTTTCTTCAGACATTTTCCCAAAATAGAAATTAGTTTAAAGCGCAACAAAGAATAAACTTGTAGACACCGATTAAATCCAGAAAAACAAGCTGAAAAACTGTTTATTCACCAAAATTAACAGAAAAAGAGTTATACGAGGTAAAAATTCTAAGTATTTGTACACAAGGTTGTTGCTTAATATGGAAAAGAAAATATACCTCATGACATTCTCACTTGTAAACTGGGGTCCCTTATCATAATCTTTAACATCCAACTCGAAATGAAATAGTTGGTGGTCTACATTATTTTTCACTGCAGGTGCTATGCCTCCCATCCTTGTAAATCCCCTGCAAAATGCCCCAGAATCAAAACCAGACCCATGACACAATAAATGAAATACATGTTTTAGAAGGCATTATGAAAAAATAAATGGACTTACCGAAAGGCAGGTAACCCACCAAACATAGATGGCACATATGTAGGAACATGAAAAGGTGAAGCAGGAACCACTGTTGCATTGAAGGGCATTATACCAGAGTTGCCATATGGGTTTGCAAATGGCCTGATATTGGGAAACGGAGGTCCATTCCAGTATGGTGATACATAACCAGGCATTGCTCCTGGAAACATACCATTGCCTATAATCCCAGTAAAACGTAAACACAAAAATGAGCCTTGCACAGTAAATAGAAACAAATATAATGACAGCCAAATATCCAGCATTTACCTCTTTGAAGCATAGGATGTGGACTGGAGACAGCTGGGCAATCTCTCCTCAAATGACCAGGAGAACCACACATGTAGCAGACACGATCCCCCTGAATTCAATCAGGCAAATAATTATTCCACAGCACTATCATTTGAAATATTGCAAATATGTAACAAACAGATAACAAACTAGAAAGTTAATCAGGACAGTGCAAAAATAGAGTTCAACGATATGAAATGCAACACTTAATCATTTTGCAGAAACCTAACATTTAAGAAGGTGAAAACTGAGAATATATGCAACACATATTACTGATGTGTGACTGGCATTTGGACCCCAGAAGAATGGCACAAAATAGAGACACATCCAGACAGATAACATACGAACAACAACTATTATTGAAACAGCCCCTCAAAGATATTTTCTAGAATGAATATGTGTGTGTGTAACTTCAAGGTAGATCATGCTGCATGCTTAGGCATGTCAAGTGACGATTACATTCAGTTCAGGAGATGATAGACAAACATATTACCTTTTTGAGTCTTCCAGTCTCCACATAACCCTTCTCTGCATCTGCCAGTATCACCAAGTTACTCAGAACACAGAAGACATACACAGATATCATATCTACATTAAAGTTGGGTTAAGTCTCTAAAATTAAGTTAAATGTTCTACCTGCAGTCGTAACCCCCAACACCTTCTTCCTCTTGACATTGGATTCAGCTGTAGTTACACAAGATAAAGAATTTAAAGTTCCAAGAATGAAGAAAACAGATAATAAAATACGATATACTAAGTAGTCATATTAAAAGCAGTATATTTAGCATCATGTTTTGAATCTTAAGCTGCTAGAAGCTAAAAGACTATAGTCACAGAATCATTATGCAAATTGCTTGAGAACTTAAGATTATACCTTCCTCGTTAATGGGCTGGTTTTCCCCCTGGAAATCAGCAAAACCTTCCAGGCCAACAGGGAGTCGCTGCATCTTGTGAACAGGCAATTTAGAGATTTTATCTTTAAGAAAATGATTGGAATTGACAAGAGAACCTGTGCCACCCACCGATTCTGTAGGATATTGATTGGATCCCCTCCCTGTTGCAGAGGGAGAAGGAGGCAACTCTGCTCCTCTTTGAAGGACAGAGACAACGCGAGAAACATCGTTCTCTTGAATTCCTGATTCTCCATCTGTTTTTGGATTATTAAGCAATTATTCAATGTCCTGGCAATGGTAAAAGAAGAAAAAGTAGAGAATATATTAGTTTCATACCTGGAGCATCTCGATGTAAAGCATTTTCCGAACCATTAACTAGAATTTGGGACTTCAGGAAACGCTCAATTGCTAGCCTCAGTGACACATTGGGTAACAAATCTTCTACTTTGCATTTGGTAGAAAAGCATTTGGGACACCTTGCCTTTTCAACCAGCACATGACAGATGCCTGCAACCAAACACCATCATCAGGATAGGAGACAACATGTAAACATTAAACAACCTTATCACACTAAAACTTCGTACAAGAAACAAGTACTCTGGAGCTAGAGAGCATTTTGTACCCAATTTTTCTTCCAATATTAATAAAATTTAATAAGTATCCACTTACAATGCATAGAAAAAAAAATAAGCAACGATGTCCTGAAATCAACCAACTACACTGCATAATACTTACATTTCATGCAGAAACTGTGCTGGCAGCAGGGTATCATAACAGCCTCCTTAAAGAATGTGTCGCAAAGAGAGCATTTCAGCTCTGACGGAAAATCAGCAGTTTGCATTGCTCGAAGGCTGACAAAACAACTCTTTCAACATCGACAGAACATTTAAAAGTGAAACAAGAAAAAAGAAAGGCAGATCTTGAGACTAAATAATGACAATAAGATAACTGAGGGGACAAAATCTCTTACTCAGACTGTTTAGTATTCAGTTCAATGTCAGGTTTAGATTTTGTCTCTGACTCTTTGTGACCTGATATATGAATAGCAGCATGGTAAGTCAAAACTTTTTTTTAACAAAAGGCCTTTCATATAAAGGTGGGGTAGCCAAAGGAAAATGAAACATTCCGCACCTTGTGGGATGGCCTCACTAATGTCACTCACTTCAAATTTATGACATTCTACCACAGGTTGCTCAGTGCACCTGAATTCATAAAAAGAAAAAAATACATTTATAAGAGAAGAATAATAGTACTGTTCTATACAAAATAGTGCAATCATAAATAAAATGATTAAATAATGCATTTACAGAAACTAGAAATCCAAGGGTTGATACCTTTTTAATTTGATATTTATCTCCTCATCACCAACACAAAATTTGTGCTCAATATCAAGACCAATGCCAGATAAGTTTGCATCAGGTACAGGGCATAATTCTGCCCCAAAGTCATCAAAGTTGACAGTTTCCACATTCTGCAAAATGAATATTATGCCATCACTTGAAAAAAGGTGAAACTAAACGAAGCAGAAAAACTTATTTTAAGGTCACCATATGTATGTACTAGAAAAGTTTGTGATTCAACATCCATCTAGAAATTCATTGACTTACTAAAAATGAATTAGTAGAATAATTAAAGCTTAAAAAGAGGCAGTGAACATAATGTAAAACTTCAGGCCAAGAAGAAAGATATAGGTTAAATTATAAAACAATTTTTTTTCTCTTCTCATTTCTTGTAAACAAAATGAAAACTACCAAAAGACCAATGCTAAATCTGTTTATTTCGTATCAACATAAAATTATGCAATTATTATCTCCTATGACAAATAGTTAGTTGCAATCGATTTAAGGCATAAAACTCACCTCTGGATGAGAGGTTTTGCTAATATTGGCGTCTCTGGTTGGAAAATTTTCAAGTGAGCCAGCACGTTCCCTGAACAGAATCAGCATCATAAGTAAGGAACCACAATAAAATGTCCCATATTAAAATTTGAACATAAAATTAAACTCGACTGAAAAGGGACTAACCCCGCAGGAACTCTTTTTATGATCACACTCGAACCACGAGGAATTTGAAAATCGTCATCCACGTATTCTGCATTAAATCCATCAAACAACCAATTTTCAACCAATCAGTCTAAGTTTGTGAAGAAACTAATACAAGGCCACGTTTGGCTAGAGAAAATCAATCTTCCATTTAAAATTCCAGTTCCATGTAATTCATGAGCTTACTATAACTATGAACTTGAGTTATACGTTAATTCTTGTTCCTATATAACATTAAGAGAAAACGAAAAAAAAGAAAATAGAATTAAAGCAGAGAGCGGGAGAGGTGACCTTGACCGGAGATAGGATCAGAGAAGAGGAGATCGAAATCTTGACAAAGATTCAGTTTCTTGTTTTGGACGATTCTGGATTTGAGATCACAAACTGAAATTGAAGGCCGGTCCCCAATGTCGACCGAGTCGTAGTAAGGCGAGCTTCTGAATTTGAAGCGGACCGACATGGCTGAGTTGGAAGCGGGGAGTTGAATTGTAGACTCAGTTTCTCGATTAGACAGGAGAAGTTAGGAGGGATAAAGAAGAGCGATCTGGTTATGCGGACGAATTGAGAGAATTTGGGGATTCTGTTCGCTAGAATTGGGAATAAAAAGGTTTCATATGACGGGGCGGGTACGGAGTGATTACCACCAGCCTTATAGAAGCGGGGTTCGTCCGAAAATATAAATTAAAAAGAGAAAAAGAGGACAGAAGTTAATTTGGGTATGAATCCGAATACGTTGTTTGCCACACAATTAGGGTACAAATGTGAATAATCCATTAATAAATCGTAGATAAATATAATTATTAGAAATTGACATGGGTTAAGGCTATTGATTGATTAATTTTATAATATTTATAAATTTTTTTATATTTATTGTATTATTCTTCCTTAAATTTGAAGAAAATATGCATTACGCAAAAATAATTTATTTTTTCTTAATTTTGAAGTATTATAGATTTTAAATTTAAGGACAAATACTTCAAATCATAAGTATTATAGATTTAAATTTTAAGACAAATAATGTGTATGAGTATGAATATTTATGTTTTTTTAAAATATTTTTTTATTTTTATTGCTTGCAATCAACTAATAGAGAGAGATAGAGCAAGTGAAGAATCTTTAAATAATGAAAAAAAAAACCAAGTACGAAGTTTGAACATAAAATTTCAATTTGATAAAAAAAATTTAGAAGATAAAGATGTGTGAGTTCATTCATTGAATCTTTAATATCCTTTTATTTATTTTTCATTCTCTCTTTAAATTGGTGACAAAGATTTACGTCAATTAATTTGTTACATCAACCCAACTACCTAGACCACCTAAAGAATTGACCATCTTAACATATCATTTAACTTTGAATTTCAATTAAATAAAAAATTATATATAGTAATATTTTATATTAAATGCAATAATTGACAATCAATATGATAATTTTTAATATATTTAAAAAGATATTATTCAATAACATCTATTAACAAAACCTTCTTAATTTTTACCCAATTTTTTATACGTATATTTTTTAACTCCAAACACATGTCACATTTTTAATCAATTACAATCACTACTTTTAATAATAACTAGATTATGACCCGTGCGTACACATGGGTCTCTTCTTATTTTTTATTTTTTTTTATACTCTCTATGAAAGGAAGAAATTTTTTTGAGACTTCCTTTTAAGTATGCTGTAGATTTTTAAAATAGACATATCAACAAATGTTTTATTAAAGGCACTCAATTAAACATATTTTCCTATAATTACCAGTAAAAATATAAATAATATTTTTTTTCTTTTTGTAATAAACAATGCATTAGCTTTCTTGTTGAAAATATCACCCTCAAATACGAGTAGGACTGTTCGGTTGCAATCGAGTAACTGACCGAAATGGACTACAACAGCAACCATCAACTCGATTACTCGATGGCGGTTGCTGGCATTGGTTGTGACCGATGGGATTGGTACCACTGTGATTCGGTCGTCGGGGCACTCTCCCCCCCAATAGAATCGATCGAAAAACCAAGGGGAGGGGAAAATTCTATTAATCGGCTTCATTAAACCTCACCCCTGTTCTGTCTTCCCTTGCCGACCTTCCCTCTTTCTTCATTTGTCTCCCCTTTCTTCTTCCTACTTCTTTCCTCTGCTTGGTGCTCTTTGTCGTCTCCTCCTGCCGGCATCTATCCTCCTCCTTGCTGCCGGTCACCTCTGTTTCAAGGTCTGTTTATTGTGGGTTATCATGTGATTTATTTTCATGGCTATTTTCATATTCATGTTCACTTAAACAACCAATCGAAGTCAGCTTCCATTGGTTGATTTTTTTCTTATAACCAGTGAGCTTCGATTGGTTAAAATTTCTCATCAGTTTTGTCGATTTTGATTTCTTGCAATCGAAATCAACCGAAATTGACCGATGCAATCCGTTGAATAGGAGGAATTCCTTGGTAATGAAGAATCCCAATCGTTGTTGTATCTGTAAGTCGTGACCTGACCACAATCACAGAGGGCCCATGGGCCAGGTCCAGCAGTCCAGGTTCGAGAGACTTGCATTCGCATGATACTGGGCTTCGGACAACAGTCTATGGGAGACGACAGAATCAAATCAAATCAAAGCAAAGAATCATTGGAAACTGGAAAGCACAAAGCAAAACCGTCTATGGGAAATCAACTGGTTTGAAACATTTCTTTAATTTGAATCTATCAAATTTGAACAGGAGCAAGCTCCGGTGCCACCTAAGCTTCAGCTTTCAGGTTGCTGCTGCAATTGAAACGGGTAAGTAAATGAAGCTTTCTTTGCTCGGTAGTTAATACGACGCTGTCAATTCAGAAAATTGTAGTTTTGAGTTTGAACTCGGGAGTTTTGTCTCGGGTAAACGTTCTTTGATTGGACCAAGGGTCTCTTTTGTCTTTCACCAATCAAATTTCATGCAGCCTCAATTATTGGATTGAAAAAGTCTCAATAACAGGTTGCAAGTCATTAAGAGTTTTTAACTTTTGTTTTTAAACCCGTAGAATGGTGCGGATTCCTTTTCCTGGGAAATTTCCTTCTCTCGAGAAAATTGAAAATTTATTGGTCAAAAAGAGAAACGAAACATTTTTCCTCCGATGTGAAGTCTTTGGTAGAGTAATTGAACAATATTGCAGCAAAACTTCACATAGAATACTTTGTCAGTCCTGCATATGCAAAGCTTCATCTAGGTGTAACTATTACTCTATTAGGACCTATGTTGAAAACTATTGCGGTGGGATCTGGTTGCAGTAACATTAACATTTATGGGTCATGCATGTGGTCCTTGAAAATCTGTTTTTGACTTATATTGTCTTTTAATTTGGTGTGTTTATCTCATTTTTTAGTGTCTTTCCTCTTTGTTCTTTAAAGTTTGCATGTTCAATTGTTCATCATGGGCAGGCCATTAGTTAACCTCGTATCACTTAGTCAAAATCATGGTCATTTCGAGCAGAGAAAGGTGGGGATTAGTTAACCTACCATAATCCCTCGAGTTATCATTATAGAGGCAGAGTGAAGAGAAAGGCCCTTTGTTGATGTAAAGTGTTAAGCTTCTTAATTGGAGGGGTGAGCTTGTTTTCTATATCAGGCATGGTTACTATATCATAGTCATAGTTTTCTTGCCATTTTGGTTGCACGAACAGATGCGTTCGTCATGTGAAATACTAAAAGTGAAGGCAGCTGCAGCTGCAGTTAGGCAGGGGCCCTGGCTTCCCCCTTGGCTCTTGAAACCTTGGCTTGACCTTTTCTCAAACAAAAAGGGTAAATTTTGACTTTGGCTTACTCCAAGAAATTATGAAATGGCCCCACCTTATGAAAGTTTCTAATTGGCATTAGAATACTTTATAATCATTCGCTCGCCTTTTGAAGTTCTAAACCTATTTATTAATTTTATTTCTTGCACTATTTTAACGTCGGTGTTATCAAAAGAAATAAATATGTTGACACTAATTATTGCATCAGGACTTATGAAAGAAATTTAAGTTGCTCTATTTTGTATACAAATCAAATTTACATGTAACTTTTCTTTTTTTTTTGCTTCTTTTAATTCCTATATTTCACTATTTAGTTTTTAAGATTTTTATATGTTTTATTTTATTTTAATGAAACTTATATCAGTTAGATTTTAATTTATATTTGATCATTCATATGCCCAATATGATTATTAGCTTTGAAGTTAATATTATTTTACCTATCAAAAGAAATTCATTTTTTTCCCTCAATTACATTATTATTTTTTTACATTGCAATTACGTCAGTGTTTCTTTGAATTTTGTATACTTTCTATGATATTTTGCAATTAGAAAGGTTCTTTTAACTATTTTTTATTCTCATTTTAATTATAATTAAGTATATATGGTTTTTATCCCGACCCCGGCAAAAAATTTCTATGGTATAGGAAACAGTCTGAGTTAGAAAATTGTTCTATCTTTTGTTCCCTTCATGTAATTAGAAACATCGGTATCATGAAGAGTCTCTGTCATCATCGAGAAAATCATAGTCTATGTCTTATTCCCAAGGCGGAAGGAACTCCATAAACGTGTGAATCGTGAAACCTATCCCTGTCATGGCTTTGCTGTTTCTATGATGTATCGTTTACTTTGCTCAAAGGTTAGGTAGCATTGTATTTTGGTCAAATATATGCACTCAATTTCAATTATAATCTGGAAAAGTAACCATTTTTTTTTTTTTACTTTAGAAGTTTCTATTTTAGAATTTTACCTCCAGCAGCCTCGAGCAATGTGTGGAATATTGTTTCTGCCGAAACTGTAATTTCTCACAACCAGTCTAGGGCTTTTCTCATCAACCGTCATTCAGGGTTGCAGGTCAATAGTTTTCCATAGTAGTTCAAATTATGAAGGGTAGTTTTGCTGCAGGTGGGGATATTTCATGGCACAACATGCAAAATGTTTTCCAATGATTTGCATCAATGATCATGGAAACAAGTAAATAGGCTGATAATGGTCTTTTCATTTATTAATTTGTATAGGTTAGTTGGATTTTCTGCTATAAGTCATACTGCAGATAAAAGAAAGAAATGACTGCAGATATTTGGTATGACTTTGGTTACTTGTATTATCATCTCTAATAATGATTTATAATGATGCTTTGACTCTGCATCCAGCTGCTGTTGGCAATTGTGTGAGTAGAGCCCATCTTTACCAGGTTTTCTGCTTATATGTTTACAGTTTCGCAAGTATACATATCTATATATACATATATTTAACATGAGAATAAGTACTTAGAAAATTTTTGGGTGGTCATGAGGATGAGTAGAGCTAATACTAATATGAATCTTGCATGGCAGGCCAACAACTGAGCTGAAGCAGGATAGGAACCACTTTTTTGTTGCAGATACCTATTGTTTGAAGCCCTCGTAGCACATATCTGATTAAAATTGGTATTTTACATTCGGAAAGTATTCAAAAACAAAGTTTATGACAAGAATTAAATCATCACAGTGTACGGTTTTCTTCCATTATTGCAGACACATGATGAAAAACTGTTCATGATTATATCAGTGAGCCGTGAAGCTTCTGTCACGTAGTTTGTCTTATGAGATGTATAACTATTAATGGTGATGGATCGGTTGTTATTTTGTTTGTTACACTAGATTCAATGTCACCATAGCATCTTAATCAAAAGAAACAAACCAAATAAAGGCGCATCTTATCCTGCCGCGTGAAGAGAATAGTAATGCAGAGGAGCAAGCTATGATCAATTGGGTTTCAGTCTCTTCAACTGTCAACACTAGCATTAATGACCTGTAAGAAAATAGTGGCTTGATTATTTGAAAAGAGTGTTTAGAACATACCACGTGACTCTTTGGTCTCATGCTTAGGCCTTTGAGATCCACAAGATCTAGGAGAGAGACTAGGTGTAAGGTCTATAATAAAACCAATGATCTTGCCATTCCCAGTTATTAAAGTAATAAGACAAATTTGATGCAAAGAACTGAATTTCTGTCCTCTTTTGGTGAAGCTTGCCTCTAATAAGTGAGGGTCATGTCCATTTCTGGTGTTTGTTTTAACTGGTGGAACAAAGGGACTTCGACTTGGCTAGGAAAAATGGTCTTAGGTTAGCGAATCAAGTACTTCTTCCTTTGGAGGCAAAGATCTACACGGCTTATCTTTTGGGTTGAGAGCAATGTGAAAGTGGAGGAAGGTTACTTAATCCAGTCACTCAACCAAGAAAAGAGGAAAAAGAGTTGTGGAGATATTTCTGTGAAAATCAACAAGTTCTGCTTGACTGACATTTGATGTTAATGTTACCCAACCTTTCTTTTTCTCTTCTCCCTTCTTCCTCGCTTCTGATAGGGCCAGCGATGGCAAAATTCACCAATACGACAACATTGATTACCAAATACTTATAATATGAAATCGTGGGGCAAACCCAAAAGCGAGTTGCAAACAGCAAACTGAAATTTGCTCCAATAACTTGGGCAAAGACGCAATTTGTTAACAAAATTTCAAGCTTCAATGCCATTCCCTTAAGTTTTATTCAAAATTAAATAATACGCTCCTGCTTTCCCTCCTAGACGTGAAAGTAGGCAGTAACTTCCTACATTAAACATAAAGATCCTGAGGTAGCTTTCTCTCCCTCTGAGTTCTATTCCAGACATTTGTTTAAACACCAAATGCAAGTGTCTTGTTTACATTTTCTTTTTGCTGGGTGTATCACCGGTAGTTGGGCTTTAACCAGAGACAGCCACCACTGCAGAAGTTATAGAGAAGTTAACTGTTTTCTTTAACATGCAGACAACCTATCCCGTACATATTAATATCTCTGGCCTAAAAATTTGATGTTCCCCATTAGCATACCGTAAAGGAGACAATCTCCCACGAAACTGGCTCAAATTACAGAAGTTCAACCCTGTTGACTTGCAAACTAGGTATATTAAATATCTCCATTTCTTTTATTCTTTCAAGGCTTCAGATTTGAGAACGTGACTATAAGGAAATGAGTGCAATAAGAAAACTAATATTGTTTTTAACAATAGAATGATGCTAAAGGTCTAAGAGGATACATTAATTTTTAACAGTTAAAGATCGAAAAAACCACAAAAATAATTGAAATAATGGCATGCAGGGTCTACGGAGCTTCGTCAGTGTGCTTGGTGACCTAACAATCTCCGCTTTGAAAACGTTTAATAATTGAGCTGAAATGCAGATAAAGCCTCTTATGTAATGCGTCACTTTGGTGTAAGTTATAAAAAAATTTTGACCATAAGCATCAATATTTCAAGGTGGGACGAGACCGATTGGCCTATGATATGATCGGGGCCTTGGGAATAGATTAAGAAGTTTTAACTAAACTTGGTGGGTTCTTAAGGATCCATCTAATGGTCAATTGCATTGAAAGAAATGTCCTTACCTAACACGACAGGTTCTCCTTGGTGATCACGTGCCTCAACATTTCAGAGTCGCGGTAAAAATTTGAAAAAATCAGACAAGGGGAGGACCATACTTGCCTAGTTCACCAGCAAATTGGTAGAGCACAAAACCAAATTGGATCCTAATGATTGCCATCTTTGTGAGATCAATGAAGTAAAGCAATAGTCGGTAATATTCGAGCAGGAACAAAGTGGTGAATATAATGGTGGGATTGTCTCTGCACCGCACATGTGTCATACGCAAGAGATTTTTGGTCCCATCAGCAGCCATCATCGGCGAGGTCAAGTGAATAAAAATGGGGTTGTTTTGATCCCATGACATCGCGTCATCACTCATCCCTGTTATTTGTATTTGTCTTCATTCAAAAAGAAAATCATTGTGGAACCCTTTTAACATAATTTCCTTTCCCTATGACTAAAACTTTCCAATCCCCGTAGAGGCTAGAACTCATTCGAGGATGGAAAATGTTAAGTCACCTTGCATGATTGCAGCAAGGAAATATTGTTATTGGTTCTTCTCTTTTTTTTTTTTTTTCTCTCTTTTGGGTGGGAGCTGAAACTTAAGCTACTTTGAGAACAAATACAGGAAGAAATTGCAGTAATGAATTGACAACCACCATGAATTTCCCCGACTTCGAAGAATTATTGATTAGAAAAGACATGCTAAAAGCTTATGCGTTGCTTTCAAAACATGGAAGTTGCTTTCAGATTTACTATCGCATGTGTAGCATGCCAATAAAGAGAATTGCGATAAATGACTGAGCTCTTCATATGTACTATGATTACATGATAAGTTAATGAGGAACTTGAATCAAATGATGAGAAAGATACAAGGTTAGCATACAGACTCGTTGATGATTTGTTTTCAACTTCCAAAATCTAAGTTACTAAAATTTACAGTATGGTTGCCCATGACATGCAAGTTGCAACTGGCAAAGTAGCAGTACTTATGAGAGAAACATACAGGCCCTTTTGTTTTATTCACATGTTTCTTTTTTTTTTTTTGCTGTGTTGGAACTGCAGCAGTGATTTTCCTATCAAGGCCATTCGTCGGGTTCAAGTAAAAATGCTAAAGAGTCTAAATCCATGGCGGCATTGTCATCAAGACAAGGATTTGTGGTCCAATCCTTGAACATCGCTTCATCAATCGAAAGGGGTTGCACAGGATCCAGGGATGGATTCTTGTTGATGTCATTACTCTCCTCAGAGTCTTCATTGCTTGCTCTCAGCTGATCATTGATTTCAAAGTTCAAGAAATCCTGGCCATGACTATACAACGCATCAAGCACTTCGGTTCCGTGGTGGCTTTGGACACTCGCATTATTATTCATTTCTTCATGATTTGTCAAGTAAGGTTGAAAATCTTGATGCTCAGATGGGTCAATATCTTGAATTGGTGGTGGCTGTAATGGGACCAGGACTTTGCTGCTGCACCTAGTGGCTTTGGTTCGGATCACTTGGATTTTGGTTTCTGTAGCCTGTGGTGAATTTGAGGGATCGGTGACATGGGGCTGAGTTGTTAGCTTTTTATGTCTAGATTTGCTATGGGGAGTTTCTGTGGATGTAGGCGAGGATGCTTTAGCTTTGGCTCTCTTTCCCAAAGTAGTGTTCCAGTAGTTTTTGATTTCATTGTCTGTTCGCCCAGGTAGCCTTCCAGCTATTAAAGACCATCTGCGGAATACCAAGGCAGTCGGCAATGAATACCAAATATACATGTAACACTCGATCGAGTAGAAAAACATGAAACGGGGAGAGAGTGAGCAACCTGTTGCCAAGAAGATTATGGAGTCTGATTATGAGCTCCTCCTCGTCATGGGAGATATTGCCTCTTTTGATATCTGGTCTAAGATAATTTAGCCATCTAAGTCTACAACTCTTGCCACACCTCTTCAAACCTGCATTTGGTAACCATCAGTTGCAACTTAATGTTGGTCCATTTTGAGCAGCTGTAATTTTACTTTGGGTCTTTGTGAAGGGTCATGGTAAAAGGAAGCAGGGAGAAAACAGAGGAAAAGATACTACTTAAAAGAGGCCAAGCAAAGTGTGAAGTATTAAAAGAAAACAACAACAATAATAATAATAATACCAGCTCTCTTGGGGAGGTTTCTCCACTTGCCTTCTCCATGAGCCTTAATATATGCTGTAAGTATTTTATCTTCCAATGCAGTCCAGGCTCCTCTGTTGAGTCCTTCTTTGGAGCAACAAGGACTCCTCCCCATCTTCCTTTCTTTCTCTACTTCTCTTTCTCTCGCTCTCTTTCTCACTGTCTCCCTCTCTTTGTAAAACTATAAAGTAAAGAGGACCCATGACCCTTTTATAACCCCAGTTAGTCAAGAAACTAAACTGCTGATGTAGGATTATTTGTAGGAAATGTGACTGTCGTACAAATATAGATATTGGTTTGGTTAGGCTTTAAGAAAGCAAATACTAAAGTCTAACAAGAAACTATATTTGTTATGTCTCCATACAAATAGATCCAATTTTTAAATAGGAAATATATTATGAGCCCAAGATTAAAATTTAAACCCAGCTTTTGGTTGAAGGAGAATATATATTATTGGCTTAACTGTGTTGAATTTTCAATGATTCCCTATTGCTACTGACAAAGTATTAAGATTCAATTAATGAATCAAACATTAAGCTGGCAATGTTGTTGTGAGGAAAAGATTCTCTCCATTGGAAAAAGAAAAAAAGAACTTGAAACTATATCTGATAATGTTTTTTTTTTTCATCAAGGCAATGATAAAATCTTCAGTAAGTGCCATGCCAGCTGTATATGCTACCAGTATATACTTTCTCAACATGTGGGGAAAATAAAAAAAGCTAATCTGGGGCGATGATGTGCTGCGCTGAGACTGGCAGCAGATGATACACGTGATCCAGGAAAATCTATAGCTTTTCCTTTTCAACTCACATACGAAAATTGTACCATCATACGTTTAGACACATACGATTTATCAGTTTAGTGGCTTCCACAAGCAAAGGAATGCAACCTGAATCTCTCAACATCTTTGATTTCTTTACCTGTGTTTTCTTGCCCAAGAAACTGAAGCAATTCTCTGTTAAAAAGAAACAAAAAGAAAGAAATGTTTTCCCTTCTTGGTATGTTTGCTTCAAACAGCTGCAAAGTTCATTGTGACGGTGCCCCTCCATTTACGATTTTTTGTATGTCTCCGACACAGAATTGGAAAACGATGTACAAGCATAGGGCCAACGCAATATATTTGGGGGCTCTAAGGGATCCATACAGTAGAGTTTCTGCAAGTGAATTTATAGTTGGATGATAATATTAAAGGATAATTCTTGGATCCTTCCCCCTCTGGTTTCTCTCTGACTTTGTTCATCCATATGCTTACCTAACCATTTATGAAATGACCCAGCTAAAGTATCAAAAAGGAACCATGGGAATTTAGTTGATTCGAGCTCTGAAAAGGTTTATTTTCTCATCAACCCTTCTGGAAAGACCAAGCATTTGCATTGGGCTACTTTGCTTTTGTTTTTTTGTTTGCCTGGACCACTTTGATATGTTTTGTTCTGTCATGCATTTCGATGTCATGGGATTTGATATTTTAAAGGCAAGTTGGTTTTTGTACCAGTACATATTAACAGACAAAGAACAGATTCAGAATTTGTGATATATCAAACAATGATGTAAATAAAGTTTACTCGAGAATTCACTTTTCACTTTTTCTTTTGCTCTCCCCTGTTTTATTTGTTTTGTTGTTTTTCAAGCCATGGCTACCCATTTGTAGCAGTTCCAGTTCTGCTTTTGTTCTTCATCTAATGAATATAATCCCATTTTTGCTACAGAAACTGACATAGAGAAAAGGGTCATCAATATTTGAATTATGGGATTCTAATTCTTAAAGCCTAGTACTAGCTCCTATCAGAATTTTAAGTGATAGAAGTTATTTGAACAGAAGGCATGCAAGCCATGTTCCTTGATTAAGTATATAACCATAATGATAAGGTTACAAGTTCGAAAATTTACATAAACAGATTACAGTATGATCAGCTGCAGTTGTAGAACTTGAATCCTTATCCTTGTCTGGTTAGAATTCAGACTTCCCTCCAACAGCTCCAACATCCCAGGATTGCCAGACAGCATTTACTTCTACATCCGAGGATAATGCCGACAAACCTCCAAACTGAGTCATACGGCTGGGGTTGCAGGGCTTGCAACCGGGAGCACGTACTCATCTCAAACATGTCCGCACCAAAGGCTGAAACTAAGCAAATGAAGTACGTTTAGAAGGAAAATAAAAAGGTCTGCAGTTAAGAACTCTGGATGTCAAATCATGGCACTGAAATGTGGAAAAGAGCCACTCGACTTTTTCAGAATTTCGAGGCAAATTTTATTACAGGACGTACAGTAAAGGTGCATTTTCTTTTTAGCGTTCTGATGAATTACAGTGGAAATAGAAAGATTCTGGCTTTGTCATCCACTTGTGAACACCTGTATTAATTCTTCATGGCAAGAACGAAGCCCCCTGCATTCTCGTCTGCTTGCGGGTAATTTTATTGCCATTTGCCAGGCAAAGCAATTAATGAATAATCCAGTTTTAGATCTCCAACTTCACCAGATGCTTGGACAAAATTAAGTATCGGGAATTTAATACTCCACTATGAGAAACAATTAGGGCGAAGACCGTTAGACAGCAGGCTTTTGCCTTCCATCTCCCATGAGAACCGGTAAGTCTACTGGTTCAAACAGTACATAATCATCACAAGCAAGCAACAATATTCTAGAACAAATAGGATTTTGGTGTTAACACGCAATGGGAATGGGATGTATAAAAGTAAAGCCCTGTCTACTCCTGAGGTCTGCTATGGGTTGCTTTCAGCCTTCAGGCCAAAAAGGTAAACTCTTCTAATTCTTTTCATGCCTGTGGTTAGGTCTCATCTAACTTTCAATCCTTCAGAACAAAACACTGAATTCTGATGTTTTAAGGTACTAGTATCTACTCTAATCACGTTCTGTTGGTCAACGAACCAAACGTTTGAACTATAAAAATCATTCATGGCCAAGTCCTATGATGTACCAAAATTTTCTTTTTCCTGTTAATTATTGGTGATCATGCAGAACGTGTATGTTTATTATTGTACTGAAAAATCATTTGAAGAAAGAAAAGAAAAGATCATGAGAATGTGGCGTGTGTTAGTAGTACTGTGGAGGGATGTTTGGATTGAAAGCTGTGTCAGATTTTGGCATCTTGCCATTTCTCTATTCAAGTCCAACTCAAATGATTTTGTAGAGGATCCAAGTAATATCTTGAGTTCTTTCTGAAAATTAGTCCACCATCTCAATTTTCTTGCTTCTACTTATTGCTAGTGTATACAAGTTAGTAGTTAGCATAATTAAAAAAAAAAAAAAGTCTTGGAAAACCCTTGGTGATGTTGACATACTATCTATCACAGTTTTAAAAGAAAGATTGAGAGATTTCTTTATTAATATATGTACGTCTATATGTGTATACAGTCATATATCAACCTGCATGTGTTGTATGTATATATTGATCTACCAAAGAAAGTCAAAGAATTTTACATAGCAATTTTCACCAGAAGGCATGGTTGATAAACAAATACAAATATGAAGAGGAATTACTTTTAATTTTTTGTGTAAAAGCAAGGTTCAATTGACTTTTAAGGTAAAATTTACTTCACTTCACTTCACTCGGACTTCCTGGTTCTGGGCTTCTCTTAAATGAGCTTGACCGAACGACGCTGGGAAAGAAGCAACCCCCAAAATTTGCAATCAAAGGCAATCAGACAAAAGGATTGTCCTCTCTTTTAAGTTAGAAATGCGAATATGGGATGCCTAGAAAAGGAAATCTGTGGTCTGTACAATTCAGATGGGACCTGAAAGAAGAATTATAAGCAATAAACAATTCATAAAGGACCCAAAATTAATTTTTTTTATATTTTTTAATTCAAGTGGCATGGTCTACCATACTTATATACTATATAATTATTTCTTGGTATAACCAAAATACTAACATTACATGAATGCGTGGAATCATTTTTTACTATTAAATTAGGCATTCCTAGTAACAGATTCGACATCGCGTCACTCCGTGATTTCAAAATCTTTGATTTTGCTGAAGTAAAGTTGAACGCTGAATACCAAAGGTTGTCCTCCCCTCCCATGGCATCAATTATATATATATACTACTCTTATTTTAATTTGAATGATGAATTTTAAATAGAATTAAAACCTGCTTGATTTTTTTTCAGCTTTTTACTTTTTAAAAGTAAAAATCAAATCAAATAAGATTTTTGAGAAGTTCTTAAAAAAAATAATTTTTTTTCAAAAAACAAATTTTGTAAACAAAAGAACTTAAACAAAAACTTCAAAAAGGAACTTTTTCCTCTTTGTTTTTAAAAAATACATTAGCTTTTCAAAAAAAAAACCCCTTCTTCCACTCAATCTCCCTCTTCTATCCTTCTTTTGTAAATCACCTTTATCCAACGTAAAATCACGATTTCCCTTCTCTCTACCTCTTTCTACACAAACTACTAAAGAAACAAAAAACCAACAATAAACCTACCCACAAAATAACAAAGTTTAAGATTTTTTTGTTCTTACAAAAATTAAGAAAAAAGAAGACCCAAAATTCAAAATTGTATTCATGTACTATTTAAAAGTTTTCTCTCTTCTTCACCAGAAAATATAATATTATTACTAGTATATAAGTTTGAGAGTTATTCTATTTCTTTATAGATTTCTCTAATTTTAGGATCTAAAATCGTATATAAACTTGAACTAGATTTGTTCTTATTAGGTGATAGAAGATGGAATTCATACCCTTTATGATAATTTTAATTAAAATTAAAACTTATATAATTTATTTTGTCAAATAGCTTATCAAATAGTTTTACCTTAATTTTAAAAGCTATTATTTTTTATAAAATCTCCATAATAATTTTAAGCTAAAAAAAGCTAGATCAAACAGGCTCTAAAAATATTTGTTACAATTATTATTAATTTAAAAATATATATATTTTATAGAATATATGTTGAAAATTGTTACATTTACAGCTAATCATTCAATTATATGTGACAATAATTAAAATATAATACTCCTAATATTATTAGAGAGGGCCCTTAACTAAGACACTTACTCGGGAATGGTTTTGATGCATCTATGTATAAAGACAACCATTAATTCATTATTGAAGAATATAAGCTGTTCCTAACTAAAATTAAGTTGCAAATAAATATAGATGTTAGCAAGCTAACAACTCTATATGTATTTACTAAAAAAAACCAAACCACATACCCTGTCATTTCTTTATGCATTAGGTTTTCTTGGTAAATTAGTTTGGCTGTGTTTCCTAGTCCTCTTCACAGAAGAATATAGTAGCTTATAGTGTTAACCACGTGGAACTAATTAATTATATGAACTGAATTGAGGTCATAATTATTATATGTATAGGAATGTCAAAAACGAATAAGCTAACCATTTGATTATTAATCAATAATGCAATAAAATCTGTCAGGGTTTGGTCAAGAGATTTCCAATCAAAATGCAATGATGCAAACTTTAGGCCATCTGTTTTTCTTCCGGAAGAATATGGTCCTTGGGATGATTGGATTCTAGTATTAAAATCGAATCAATGTGGTATTCAAAACAAGTCATAAAATTTTCAACCATCAAAGACCGAGCCAAATGGGAGAATATGATCAAAGGAATTATTGAAGTTGACAATTAGCAACAAATCTTGTAGGTCATGACCTCTATATATAGGTACATGAATTTCCACAATTTAGATTCGGCCGGTGAGAGTGTATACTATATCATTGCAGTTACATCTTGCGGATCCTTCTTGGATTAATCTACAAATTAAGTTAAAGCTAACCCTAAAAGAATCAATAAAGACGTGGAAGGACAAAGGTATGATACAATTTGCAGACTGTTTTTGGAATGTTGATCTTAAACAAATTCATAATTAGAAAGTTGCAGTCTACCTTTCAGTCTTTTACCCCCAGAAGGTTAGATTCATTATGCAAAACAATTCAAAAAACAAAGTCATGTGACACCACAGTTTAATCTGATAGAGTTTAATCCATTAATTTATCTTAGTATAGTTTTAAGTACTTGATGTTAATTACATATATATTCGTAAACAGACACTGCCACATTCTTCGATCTGCGATATATGCACCAATTATTCCTGTCATTTATTCTGAATAGGACACATATATTACCTTCGTAAATAAGGTTGTTGCTGAGGTGTTGTCATTTTCTTCTGGCCTCATCTTCCATACCTTTTCGAGCCTGGAGATGTAAGGGTCACCGTCATGGCCTTGGCTTCCTCCTGGTTTTGATCAGACTTTACCCCCACTTTCACATGCCTTCCAACTAGTTTTAAACCTTGCATGGTCCCGTTGATCTTCAAAGACCGAAAGGCATGACTAATAGACCTATCTTATCCATCGTTATCTATCGATCAGCTCTTAGTTTTCATGAATTCTTATTAATTTCATCCCGGATTCTGTATATGTACGGTGAAAACATGCTAATTTCCAATATTTTCTTGAACTTGATCGCCAAGGTTCAAGATTTATTATACTGTCTATATTGTAGTACCCCTTTCCTGTAATTCGGATTAAATTAATGAGTTTTGCACTAATTATAAGTGCTGGAAGAAATGTGTTATAATAACCATTACAGAAAATATTTTACATATATAAGATCCAATGGAGAAGATATTAAATTGGCGAAAAAATTAATAGAAAAGAGGTGAGATTTTTGGGGTTCATACTTGAAATCGTAATTTTGATACCATGTAAAAAAAATTTTGCTATAAATGCTTCTATATATGCCACTCAAAAAGTTGAAGAATATTTAAAGATTTAGTATCTGGGAGATCTGTTCTAGAATCTCGTGAACATTATAAACTGGTCCTGTGTGGACCGACCACAAGCTTTGCCCATCAACTTGTACTGCTGGCATGTGTAAAGATTGATCTGTGTGAGACTGTGAGACAGCTTATACGAAGAGATAAGAATTGATTCCCTTTAGGTAATAAAACATTAATTTGCAGGTCTGCTGTCTATTTTTTCTGTTTGAATACTAACAGCAGAATTCATTGTAGCCTGCATGCAGTTGTATTATTGTGAGACTAATTGGACCCCATGCTGTATATATTTTATTGGCTTTAGGAGACAATTTATTAATTAAAACAGCCATGGATGAATGAACATGCAGTCTAATACTATATAGCAATCAATAGCTTTTCTTTTTCTCTTTTTTTTGGGCTAGCTTCCTTTATTATGGATGAGAGATTAGGATCTCCAACCAGAAAAAGAGCATGCAAGCTGAGGATGATGGATGAAGCTATAGGATTTATTACGGTTGTTGAGAGGCGGAAGATATCGTTGCAAATAAATTGGCCGCTTCTTGAAAAAGCATACATACATGCATGCATGAGCTTAATTTCCAAAGGAATGAAGTAACCAAGATAGACCTAGGCAAATTGTACTTAAAGTTCTGGGATGGGTTTGTTATTTAATGTTTCTTAATTTCAAAGTTTCAATTCTATTTGCATTGTGCTTGATTTAGCTTTCCTGCAGTCACTAGTGAGACTGACCAGTGGCCATAGATTTAGTATTTGCAAGATTATGTTCTTGTAAGCTCAAGTTGGGAATTAAACCAAACCCAATATGTAGAAGCTCCCCGCCCGGAGTGCAAAAAGTCCTAGAACACGTTGAAACGATAAAAGAGTTGTTGAAATCATGATTCGATTGACCCACACCATGTGTATGTGTTCGATCTTGACTTGTACTTGGTATATCCTGTTGAAGTTAAAGGACAATATTACAATAATTGGTGCTTAATTCCTCTCCCTTTCAGAAATTGCTGTCCTTTTCAAAAGAGAGAGAGAGAGAGAGACAGCAACAAACTTTCAAGCTTCTAGGCCTTGGTGGGAACGTTAGTTCAATGGAGCAGAAACAATCGGGAATGGTAGCTGAGTATATATCTTTATCAACTTCAACTTGATGGAAACAGCACTAACATGATCATGCCCTACACTAGGGTGGGGAGTGAGAGAGAGAGAGAGAAGTAAGCATTAGGTAAGTAATTAGTTATTTTGAGCCAGATACTACAGGCAATGCATCGCCCAATCGCGTGATTAAAGTGCCTCCACAGGAAATGACTGTACTCTTTCAGAGAAGGAATGATAATGCAATTTTTTTCATTACAAAGTTTCAACTGTAAAATCATTAATTGCAGCTTTGGTGACTTGTCTTTTAATGGTACATGCAATTGAATCACATTGGGATTGTGTTTTTAATTTGTAAAAACATTGTTGTTATCAATTTTAACAACCGAATCCAAATATGTTTAGTTTTGTAGATTCTCATATCTTAATTGTGCATGGTCCCATTGGTTATACATTAAAAATTAAATAAAATATTGTCACTTTTTTAACTTTTAATTATAATTTCACGCGTTGAAATTGATCATTTGTCTTAAAAAAATATCTTATGCTAAACACATAAATTCAGTTCTTAATCAATTGTTAATATTTTCATTAAATTGATGACATGATAATATTAAAAAAATAATTTTACTTTTCATTAATTTTAAAAATTATCTTTATAAAAATTATAATTTTTTAATTTTACAAAAAAAAAATTCTCTACTCCTCAGGAGAGGAGAGCACATCTGGTGCTCCAAGGGAGGGAGCACCAGATCGATGTTACTTCCCAGGAGAGGGGAGCACCGATCAGTGCTCCCTTTTGCTCGGTGCTCCCCTTCCCCCTTCCCTTGGGAGCACTAGGTCGGTGCTCCTAAGGGTGCTCCCCTTCCTAAGGGAGCACCAGATCGGTGCACTTGTAGTGAGACGGTTGGCTGGCAAATAAGAGCACCGTCCGTTGGTCACATTATTTGAAAAAAAAAAATATAAGAGAAAGAAAAACAGGTATTTTAGTTTTTTTTTTATTTTTTATTAACAGTATTTACATTTTTTAATCTCATTATTTATTTCAAAAATTAATGAATTCGGATGCGGTTAAAAGTTAAGGTAATATGCGTATTTTATCTTTAAAAATTATTAATGGATATAAAATTTTTTGAATTGAACGGTGCATCTTATATAGTCAACTGCTCCCCCGCATTCACTAGCGAACAACTTGCACGTTCAATTGGAACTTTCAATTGTCTCAATCTCTCGCCCAAGGAGGGGAGACAGAGAGTAGAGCAGTAATGGGTCGAAGACCTTGTTGTTCTAAAGAGGGAATGAACAGAGGAGCCTGGACCCTCACTGAAGACAAAATTCTCACCGATTATGTCAAGGTTCATGGTGAAGGAAAATGGAGGAACATTCCCAAGGAAGCAGGTGAGAGAGACTTGATCATAAATGGTTAGGGATGGAAAAATTAATGGTTCATTCATGTTCAATCACACTCCTGCAAATGAATTCATTACCGTCTAAGCCAAAAGGAATGGAGTTACAAAAAGGATGCATTGGGTTTGCTTGTTGTTATATGAAAATCAAGTTTATTTCTTTTTCTTTCTTGCAGGCCTGAAGAGATGTGGAAAAAGCTGCAGGCTTCGGTGGATGAACTATTTGAGACCTGATATCAAAAGAGGGAACATTTCTCCTGATGAAGAAGATCTCATCATCAGACTTCACAAACTCTTAGGAAACAGGTTTCTGTTCTACTTCATGAATTAATTTTCTAGACGTATGGATACTGGTTAGAAATTTTCAAGGTAATTACTCACAAATGGATGATTTGTTGACTTTGTAGATGGTCTCTGATAGCAGGGAGACTTCCAGGGCGAACAGACAATGAAATCAAGAACTATTGGAACACCCATTTATCAAAGAGGGGACAAGGGAAGGAGCGAGGACCAAAATCAAACCATTCTAAAGTTGGAAAGAAACCTATCACTGTAAAAGTGGATGAGGACCTAGTTAGCTCACGCGTTATCCGCACCAAGGCATTGCGTTTCAAAGAGGTGTTTATCACCCCTGATGCTCAGCAACATAGAATTGAAAATCATCACAGAAACGTGGCTATTCCACCTTCCATGGATCCAAATTTAGTGCAGAATGTTCCAGCAGGATCGGAGTCCAGCGATAGGTCACTAATTACTCTGTCCTCCAATGAAGAATATCCTGTGGATTTTATGGTGGATATCAGTGCAGGGGAAATAAGTGTTCCAGAAATTTTTGCTTCTGATTTTACAAGTTTCAGTCATGATCTCGGTGCTTCTGAGATGGATAAGGTGATGCGAGGAGATGATGCAGATAACTATATGAGCAAAATTGCGCCATCGCAAGCATTTTTGTTACCAGAGGAAATGGAGCAGAACTGGAGTGGAAGTGACTACTATATTCAAGCTAACTTGGATTCAGATTTTGGATCTTTGACTGCTTTCCTTGAATCTGCTGAAGAATGGTTAATCTAATTACTTTTTTAGTTAACTTAAACTGATGAGTATAGATCTTACACCTGTTAGGCAGTGGCCTTGGCATCATGCATGCTCTTGTCCACGTCTTGAATAAAAGTGCATCAGAATAAAAGCCATAGAGTGTAGCCAACTGGCCATGTGTAAATTTTGAGCTTGTAACTTCCTATCTATTCAGTAAAATATTGATACTACATCACTCCAATATGACCATAAATTACTTATTTTCAATAATGAATAAATCTTCTTATTTTATTATTCTAGTTGTATCAATTTATAACTATTTATAGGCATATTCAATAGCACAAATGCAACATGGTTGCTTTCTGAAATCAAGGATTTTATAGATCCTATTTTTGCCTATTTAAGGAAATAAATAAAAAAGCCCGGTAGCATAATGCTGTAAGATTTCCTATGCAGTCCTCTCCAGCTGGATGCTGGTAGGTAAGAAGCAAAATTCAATCCTAGTAACAGTGTAACCAATTAATGTATAAAATAATCGATTCAATAAGTATTCATCTTTGATCATATTCTTCAACAACCCTCTTAATGGAATGAAATTAATCTAAACCAAAACATTTAAGTGAATGGTTGGAACTTTAATTAATAGTCAAGAGAGTAGTAATTTCTCTTGCTACTTACAAAACCTGTGACTGTTAACCTTGGCTGGTCGTAAAGTTTTAAATTTGCTTTGTGATAAGATGATACCATTTGATGGTCTAATAATATATAATTATACCCTATCAATACATCCGGGACATAAGCTTTAGTTCCTCCTCTCGTCGAAAAGGAAAAGTTATAGTTCGTCTTGAGCTATGCCTCTATTGCACCAAAAATGTCAGAAAAAAAAAAAAAAGGAAAATTTGAAATAGGGATTTAATGTTCAACTTTCTACTTGGAACATATAATGGAGTCAAAATTGATGAGCTTGAATAATTTTGAGCAAATTGAGCCCGGCATCAAAGGCAATATGTCCTTGTTCCGCAGCCTCGAGCAATATTAGGAAAGCGCTAGTCAACTCTTTATTGTTTTGTCTCCTTAATTATTGGTAGAGAAAGAATAACTCTTCTCATCACAACACCAAAATCCAAAAACCTACCATAGAAATTAGGGTACTGACAATAATAATTAAACCGTTGGAAACAAAAAACAAGATCCCCACACAGGGTCTCTGATTTTTTTTACCCTGGGGAATAGGAAGTTGTTCAAGTCAAGGAAAAAGAAAACTTTATCTTAGTTACCATATGATCGTATGAATAATTGAACAATATTATGTGTTCAAAGATTACTCGTGCCATGTACGACAAATGAAGCATCATTATAATAGAAGAAAAATCATGCTGGCACGTGATTCTTGATTATAGAAAGACTTTTGCTAGTGAATGTCCTAAAGGCACTTTCTTTTTCCTTCCTATTAAACATAATGCTAAAAGAATTGCACTGCTCCTTTCTTGGATTATTATTATTATCTGTCCAAAAATTGATATGAATTCCCTCTTGTTTTTGTTTCCTATTAAATGAACTTAAGAATATTCCAATAGATGGAAATTTAGATTCTTTTGATGATAATCGAGGTGGGGGTTCATATCCTCTTACACCAGCTTGACTGATAAATTTAAGCATCGACCGTTGAAATCCTATGAAACCTTTAAATGTGATTCCATATCTGAATTGTTTTTTGCAATAATATTCGAGTCCATATTGTTTAATACTCTAGTGATTAACTAATCAGCAATAAAGCATATGCTCTTCATTTTCTTCCACCCTTACATATCTCCAAACTTTCTCCGCAATGTTTGTTTTGGCCTGCATCCTCCTTGTTAGGATAGTCTTGAATTGTGATTTAATTAGGATTGTTTAATTCTAATTAAATTAGTATACCTTATTAAATTAGTTTTTAAATCTATTTAAACTAGAATATTAAATCCTAATTGTATTAGGATAAGATTATTTTATTTAGCACTATAAAAAGACCCTATGGGGTTAAAGAATAATTATCACATAGATTTAGAGAGAGTGATTTAGGTGTACGTGGGATAAGGGTTGTGAGTTTTAAACTATTCTTGTAATCTCCTGATTTTTCCTCTTAGTAGATTTTTTTCTGTTGTTGTGCCCGTGGACGTAGGCCATCAAAAGATCGAACCACGTAAATTCTTGTATTCTTGTGGGTGTGCTTGATTTCTTTCTTTCTTTATTCTATTGATTGGGTTAGATCTTGGGTAATTCTTTAGAGACAATTTCGTAATTTTCTAACAAACTGGTATCAAAGCTTCAAGGTCTTAGGTCAATCTGAATCTCGCTATGGCAATTTCGTCGACCAAGTATAAGATTGAAAAGTTTAATGGAAGAAACGATTCAGCCTACGGCGTGTTAAGATGCGTGCATTGCTAGTGCAACAAGGACTGTTGAAGGCACTGAAGGGAAAAGAGTATCTTCTTTAGAATTTATCTGATGGTGAAAAAGATGACCTTATGGAGAAAGCACATAGTGCTATTCTCCTAGCTTTGTCTGATGAGGTGTTAAGAGAAGTCACGAATGAAGAATCTGCTGCTGTAGTGTGGCTTAAACTCGAAAGTATTTATATGACTAAATTCCTAACGAATCGGCTTTATATGAAGCAATGATTGTATACTCTCAAGATGAGTGAAGGTACGTCCGTTAATACCTACATTAATGAATTTAATAGAGTTATTCTTGATTTAAAGAATATCGATGTTAAAATTGAGGATGAAGACCAAGCCCTAATTCTTTTATGTTCTTTGCCTCCATCGTATGAAAACTTCGTGGATACTATATTATATGACCGAGACACTCTCACTTTCGAGGATGTAAGAGCATCTTTAAATTTCAAGGAATTGAAGAAGAAAGTTGGTGGTATCTAGAATGAAAATCAAGCAGAAGGTTTGGTTGTGAATAGAGGAAAAGATAGAGAGAAGGGTATCGACAGAAAAGGTAAATCTAGAGCAAAAGGGAAAACTTGTTGGAATTGTGGTCAGAAAGGACATTTTCGTCAAGACTGTACCAAATTCAAGGATGATGAAAAGTTCAATAAGTCTGAGAATACTGCAAACGTGGTTGGAGATGACTTTGATACTTTTGAGGAAACTGATAATGTTCTTGCAATTACTAATGGTAACCTGATGGATATATGGATCTTGGATTCAGCTTGTTGCTTTCATATATGTCCTAGGCGTAATTAGTTTACAACTTATCAATCTGTTAATATGGGCACTGTACAATTAAGAGATGATTTTTCTCTCTCAATTGTTGAGATTGGCACAATTCGAATCAGGATGTTTGATGGTTGGGTAAGAACACTTGAGGTAAAACATGTCCCTGACATGAAAAATAATTTAATATCCTTGAGTTTGTTAGATAAGAAGGGCTACAAATATAGTGGCCAAGATGGTGTCTTGAATATATCTAAAGGAGCCTTAACTATCATAAAGGGCAAGTTATCCGATGACCTTTATTGTCTAGTGGGAAACACGGTCATTGAAACTGTTTCTGTGGTCTCATCTAATCATCCTGAAGATGATGTAACACATTTATGGCATATGAGATTGGGTCATATGAGCGAGAGATGGATTAGAAAACTGAGTAAGCGTAGTTTGTTATGTGGTCAAAAGAGTGAAAAGCTAGATTTCTGTGAGCAACATATAGTGAAATTTAACACTACAACTCATCGAACCAAGAGTGCAGTAAACTACATCTATTCAGATTTGTGGGGTCTTTTTTCGGTGGCATCAAAAGGTGGATCATTATACATGTAGATCTTTATTAATGATTTTTCAAGAAAGGTGTGGACGTATCTTCTGAAGGCTATGAGTGAAGTGTTAACCACCTTTTTGCATTTGAAGGTATTAATCGAGAAGCAGACTAAGAAAATGATCGAGAGCTTTCGAACAAACAAAGGTTTGGAATTTTGCAAAGGTGAGTTTGGTCTATTCTACAAGAATGAGAAAATCGTTAGACATTGCACTGTCGACAAAACACCATATCAAAA
This sequence comes from Theobroma cacao, assembly GCF_053813885.1. Classification (NCBI taxonomy): domain Eukaryota; kingdom Viridiplantae; phylum Streptophyta; class Magnoliopsida; order Malvales; family Malvaceae; genus Theobroma; species Theobroma cacao. The sequence goes on from NC_142647.1 coordinate 3,137,859, forward strand.
CGGTATTGTAGAATGGATGAAGAAAACACTTCAGGAGAGAGCAAAATACGTGTTCTCAAATGTTGGCCTAACCAAAGTATTCTAGACAGAAATTATCAACACGGCTTGCTACTTGGTAAATCGGTCTCCATCAACTGCAATTGAATTTAAGACTCCCAAGGAAGTTTGGTCTGATAAGCCCGCTGATTACTCTATATTGAGAGTATTTGGTTGTCTTGTTCATGCTCATGTGAGTGATGGTAAACTTGAGTTGAGGGAGACGGAGTGCATATTCCTAGGCTATGCATATGAGGTGAAGGGTTATCAATTGTGGTGTACTGATTGTAAGTTTCCCAAGTTTATGGTGAGTCGGGATGTTACCTTTGACAAGTCTGCATTACTTTATGGGATAAAGTCTAGAATTGCAAACACATCAGACCAAGAAGTTGGCAAGCAGGTGGAGCTTGAAATTAATGCTCTTGTGACAGTGTGGGATGATAGTGAAATCCAGAAAGAATTACAATAGGTACAAGAATTGGTATCTCAACGAAGCATTACTTGTATTGACGGTGATTCTGATTCTTATGTTTTATCTGTGGAAGTAGAGATTGATGAGCCTTACTTTTATCATGAGAAAATTACATATGTCGAGTCTTCTAAGAAGATTAAGTCTCTACACTGGGATCAAACATGGGAGCTTGTAAAAATACCTAAAGGTACTATTAAAGTTGGCATAGTGTGTGAAAGAGGTGCAAACATTAGTCGTAATGTGGTTGGCTTCTCCAAATCAAATTTTGCTGGTGATCTAGATAGTAAAAGATCTCAAATGGGGTATGTGTTCACTCTCTCAGAGTTTGCAATCAGTTGGAAAGTAGTAGCTGCTTTGTTTACAACTGAAGTTGAATATATGGCTGTGACCGAGGCAGTGAAGGAGGCCTTATGGCTTCGAGACTTGGTTAGTGATCTTTGTTTTGGACAAGAATCTAGATGTGAGATTGTAGTAAAGAAAATAACTACATATGAAAATCTAACAAATATGCTAACTAAGTCAGTTTTTGGGATAAAGTACAAGCATTGCTTGGACTTGATCGGTGTTTGTAGTGCTTGAGGCCCTTTGGGGCAGCGACGGTGTCGACAGAGATTGGTTCGTAAGGTGGAGCTTGGTGAATTCAAGCCTAAGGTAGAGATTTGTTAGGATAGTCTTGAATTGTGATTTAATTAGGATTGTTTAATTATAATTAAATTAGTATACCTTATTAAATTAGTCTTTAAATCTAGTTAGACTAAAATATTAAATCCTAATTGTATTAGGATAAGATTATTGTATTTAGCACTATAAAAGGACCCTATGGGATTAAAGAATAATTATCTTTTAGATTTAGAGAGAGTGATTTAGGTGTACGTGGGATAAGGGTTGTGAGTTTGAGACTGTTCTTGTAATCTCCTGATTTTTCCTCTTAGTGGATTTTTCTCTGTTGCTGTGTCCGTGGACGTAGGTCATCAAAAGACCGAACCACGTAAATTCTTGTGTTCTTATGGGTGTGCTTGATTTCTTTCTTTCTTTATTCTATTGATTGGGTTAGATCTTGAGTAATTCTTTAAAGACAATTTCATAATTTCTCAACACTCCTTGTAGATCAACTGCTTTTTGAAAAGATATTGCCTCATTTACATTAGGATTTGTGAATTAATGAATTGTGCATAAAATTTTTTATACGTGGACGCTAATTAAGATAGGAAGAATCCTTGGAATTTGGGAAGCAGATTGATACTTTGACCAATGTATGTATCTTGGGCTGGGGAACATGTCAATAAAATTTTTAATTTCCATTGGGGTGTGTTAAGTTGGAGAAAATTTTAGTTTCTCATTTCCTGGAAGATCATGCGAATTGATGTAGTACAAATTAGCATATGGGATTGAATTATAATATGGTTGCCTTAACTACATGCATTTAAGGCATTGTATACTTCTTGCACTATATTAACAGGTAGGTTAAGCTGATTGGATGGAACTCAATTTTTAATGGGTTATCATATATCGATTGCTGTAAATAAATGCTCTACTCTTCCTCTATAAAGTTGACTCAATAGCAAATTTTAAACTCATCTAGACATCTATAGGTTTCCCATAGCTCAGTAGGATGATTACAATAACAGGAACATGATAATCCACCATTACAGCATGCATCATGCACGTTTGCTGGGACGATGCATTTTTTTATTACTCCATAAAAGCATCTTAGGTTTTTTTTTTTCCAAGAAAAATAATCCAAGTTAAACTTTGGCAATTCTTGTAATGCTTTTTTTTTTTTCCCCAAATAGGCCACTTGACACTGACCAAACAGTATATAACGACTCACCACTGAATTGACAGAAAGGATGGTCCCTTCAACACTGTTAATGGCTGTAAATTGACCTTTTTATTTTTGTTTTTCTGATTTTCCTTTAAACAGTGTTTCCTGTTGTTCATTCAATTGATATACAACTTGTGCCTATCTTTCCATCTGAGAAAATAAATGTGGAACAGTGGAAGTAATTTATCAAAAACTGACACTTCTGGCAGTTGCTGAACCACAAATTACCTAATGATGAATTATATATCATCTACAGTACTATGGTCACAAGTTCCGATTTTTCTGTTTTTGATTTTGCCAATCTGCTGTATTTCACGAGGTGGCCTGGGGTAATTTCCAAGTTTCTAAAGTCAATGATTAGCAGGATAAGTCCTAAAAGGGGCTGAGATTTTTTTTTCTCTTTTTCTTTCTACAGGTAAGTTGCATGTTAACTCCATCCGCGTTTGTCATTCCTAAAGCTCCTGCCTTTTCTTCATATTTGGATGCTGGAGAGGAGTTGTCATAGTTTAATGGGAAATCTTGACTCTGGGCAATCACCAAAAAACAAAAAAAGAAACAAAGAGTGAGCATTTGTCTTCTTGTGATTTTCTGAGAAGCTCAAAACACCATGAGTCAATCAAACTACCTTGAAGGCACGCAGTCCCCTGATCTCAATCTCTCCGTGTAAATAATAAGGCAATCAATTTCCTCAATCACAAAACAGCCTAAATTATATATATATAGAGAAGTTTCGCTTAAAATTTGGATATTATAAACCATGAAAACAATTGATAAAAAAGATTTGAGAACACGGTGAAGTGTTTCTTTATTAAAGAACCCGAACTGCAAAGCCCAATGCACTTCACTCCTCATGGCCATATTTTTTTTTTTTATTAATTCCAAACAAGCTGATTTCATTTTTATAATGAAAGTGGACTTAAATTAATCTATATTGAGTTCATACAATCCCCATGTCCAGACGAATAGGACAGTCTATAAGAATCAGGCCAGTCTTTCGTCAAAAACCACCAAGATCCCATGCAAGGTTTGTTTTGAAAATTTATTGATTCGAAAGAGAGAGAGAGAGAGAGAGCGAGGAGTGAAGCGCAAATGGGTAGAAAACCTTGCTGCTCCAAAGAAGGATTGAACAGAGGAGCTTGGAGTGCCATTGAGGACCAGATTCTGATAGATTACATCAAAACCAATGGTGAAGGCAAATGGGGAAATATTCCCAAAAAAGCTGGTAAGTGTTAGTTTTGATCAATGTATATACATGCAAAGAGACACGCCCACACAGACATAACACTTCCAAGAAGACGTAGGATTTTGAGCCGGCTCTATTTTTCTCCATGGTAAAATCACTGGGTTTTGCATGTATATGGTGCAGGCTTAAAGAGATGTGGAAAGAGTTGCAGGCTTAGATGGTTAAACTATTTGAGACCTGATATCAAGAGGGGTAACATATCTCAAGAAGAAGAGGATCTTATCATTAGACTTCACAAGTTGCTAGGCAACAGGTCTTTTCTTTTAGAACAATCAACTTCATTGTTTTCATTCTTTAATTTTTGTGGTCAAGACTCAAGCTCCGGTTCAAGCTTTTTATTTTTCTTGTTTAGATTTCTATTACTGTTAGTTAATATAAGTTGATATATAGTAGCTTGGTAAGGAAAATGTTACTAAAAGATTTCAACTTTGCGGTGATTGCAGATGGTCTCTGATAGCAGGGAGAATTCCAGGGCGAACAGACAATGAAATAAAAAATTACTGGAACTCAACCTTAGGAAAGAAGGTTAAAGCTGAACAGGCAAAGCAATCTAAGGACGACTTGAAGAAAGCCAAGATACAGCCATTGGCTGAAACCCCACAATCCACTGCACTTAGGACCAAGGCATCCAAGTGCTCAACGTGTTTAGTCACCCAGGAGGCATATAAAGCTGAAATCATTGACGCAGACCTGGTGCATGATGCCAGATTGGAACCCCCAAAGAGTGAGGGAACACTACTGTCTACAATATCCGAGGAAGCTCATTCAGTAAACTCAGCATTGGAGTTTGATATAGGGGAGCTTTTGGCATCTGATATCTCAGATTCAGAGTTTTGGAACTGCTGTCAGGTTAATAATACTAGCATGGAAGAAGCTGAAAGCAGCGGTGTTGCTAGAAACATGTGGCTTTCTTCAGAGCAGCATCTTCAATTTTCTGAGGAAATGCTGACAGACTGGATAAGAGATGATATATAGTTTGTGCTATCAGGATAGTTATGCAGATGGGCTCTTTTTTACTTTCGGTTCCTTCAATGAACAAAGAATTAACTTCACTGTATAAGTCTAATGTGCACATTGTAGAATTAAATTGGTCAATAAAAGGTGTTGAACTTGTAATTTGTCCTTGCTAGCTGTTCTTTTAATGTACATCTTTTCAAGGTTTTTTTCGTCTAACCGTTTCTTTCAATTTTCTTTCGATTAGATTTCATTTGATGGATACTTTTATTTATTTTTATTTTTATTAGTTGTTATCTAATTAGTTTTAATTTTTTTGCTTTTGCATTATATTCAATTTTTATCAAAAATAAAAAAATTAATAAAAATATCAATCAAGGAAATCTTACTCTTACTGATCAGTTACCTTAAACTATTCTCCCTATTCATAAACTATAAAAAGCAATAAATATGTGGACGGGGTAGTGGACAAAAAGAATTAATTATTTTAGTGCAAAATCTTGGAAAACTAATTATTAATCAAAGATTGGATAGATGCACCCCAATTACATACACATAATATATATTATAATTATTTTTTTCCTGCTATTTTAAACGATATAAAAAATCGCTGTTGGGTTTGAAAATGAAGTACTCAATCGTTTACCTTATATTCAAAGGGTCCGTAATGTTTTTTTGTATATACATAAGTCAGCTGTTTAAAAAGAATATTGGCTTAATTTGGGATTCATAGGTCCGTTATGTTGTGTCAAGTAATCAATTTGAAATTTTTTTTAGTTCTCTACAATTATTGAATTTTTTTCTCTTATGCATAGGCAAATTGAGTACCAAATTACATTAAATTCTTCTCTTTTTTTTTCAATAAATAATTTATTATTTAATTAAAATTTTAATTATTTAGACGTTAATTGATTGGACGTTTGTCGTAACATCTTTTTTTAGTTAATTAAGTATGTGGACCGGCAGGTTTCTTGTAACATCAATGTGCATGAGATATTGTAAAGTAGGTAATCTCTTTTTAGTCTTTATGGTATGAATCATTGTAAAAAGTCCAGCTACTTATTTTGTTCCACTACTTGTTTTATATTTGTTCAAAAGTTTCCTTAGTCGTCGTGGTCTTGCTTTAACCAATCACTTTATTTGTTTTCTTTCCCCACACTTTGCGCTTTAATTCGTTTCTTTTCAGTGAACCACTAATTAACCAAACCACTTTGTTTTCTGTCTCTCTCCATCATTACTCACTAATTAATCAACCGCAATTAATTTGTTCTCAATCTATATACGCTAATCTGCTTGATGACAAAGCCTAAGTCGCCTTCTTTGTCTTGCACGAGATGATTGACGTAAGACTTTGTGAGCCTTTGCTTCCATAAAAGGTAGAAGGAAACAAAGGGAGGGAGGCGAAGACTTTTTTTTTATTGATTAGAGACTAATTAATCATCTAATAAAGCTACGTCTGATCCTTCTATTGGTTTTTTCTCTCTTTTTACATCCGTGGCAGCAAATAATGGCTTTAATGATTCGTTTAAGCTTAGCACATGTTCCTCATGTTTGATTTCGCTAGTATCATAACCACTAATTTAATGGAAATTTTGTTCGTCGTTAACTCCATATGCTACCATACGTCACTATCACTAACCCCCCGTCCCTCCTCCAACCCCAAGCATTGATGTATGGATTCTTCAATTAATTTGAACTTCAATCTGAACACTAGCCGCCTCTCATGCCACCTTCCAATTTGATAGTGGGAATGTGAAGTGTGAACCATGCAAAAAGAAATACTATTATAAATGTTGATTGCATGATTGTTTTCCCCACTTTCAAGCTTCACCAAGGCTAATCTTTCATTAATATTATCTTCTTATCCTAAAAAAAATATTATCTTTCTATCCTTTGAATTTGAACCTTGAATTTTACACTCTGCCAATCTGCAGGGAAGTTAAATCCTACTTCAACATCTGGAAGCCACGGGTAATTATTGTATTCCATTTCTACACGAGCAAAATCATATGAACATATATAATAGTATGGAAACAAGCCCTCCCTCATTTTCTAGAAAAATGGGTGTCAGAATTTTATAACTAAAAAATTGTATGCAGAAAACTATAGGATCTCTTTGATCATGACATGTTCCCGTATATATATGTGGACAAAATTTGAGGAGCAAATCAAGGGTTTCTAAGATCACAAGGAAGTTAAGAAACAATATATATGGCCTTGGAAAGATCGTTCGGCAAATGCATTTATTTTATGGGGTTGCTCTCATCCTTACGTAAAATTTTATATTCTTCTTGTTAGCACATGTTGAAGCCTAGACTTCTGACCCCAATGCCAAATTAGTGAGCAAATTCGAAAAGTAATAAATAAGTATGAAATGCGGACAAGTTTAAGTTCAACCAAAAAGAAGAAAGGTTTCATATATGTGCAACCAAGTTGATATTAAATAGACCTGCTTTCATAAAGCAACGATTAATTCTATCGTGGTGTTCATGAATCAAAGCCAAAGGCAATGAAAACTATGTTGAGTAGGTAGATCTAATCCCACCTGCTTCTGCTGGTCACCGCAGCCAAGAGCCTACCAACTCTCTGGCCCATCTTTTCGGAAAGTTGTGATTGTGTTGATACCAGCTGCTAATTGTCAACCAAGCTGCGAGGAATCGATGCCTCTCCGAGGTTTTGCTGCTGGTGCGTCCGTGCCGTTTCGTGTTTTATAATGAGGAATGAAAATATAATATAGTAGTTGCTAGCTAGCAGGGCAGAGTCCAGGAGCGACATGTGGTGACCACTATGACCTTTTAATTTTTTAATTTTTTATTATTATATATATAACTTGATATATATAATATTATTATTTTTACAATTATTTTTAATCACTTTTCATATAAAATTTTGAATTCATCATTATTAATTAAGTTATACAAGCACCAAAGTATTTACCTCATTAATTGGTACATGATCTCCTGTGTATAAAGTAAAAATCGAATCTCTCTTCTCCAATTATAAAAAAAAATTATAAATAAAAAGTTTTTTTTTTTTTATGACTGCTACATATAGTAATAGTAGTAGTGCATGGTGCATGGATCTATAAATGGTCTATCTTAATTTATATTCAAGTCTTTTATTCCTATTTAATTAATTTCATTCACACATGAACCAACATTGCTTAATTACATGAACATTAAAGAAAAAAATAAAAAGGATTGGATGGATAGGTATAATACTTGGTAACCTTAATTACCAGTTGTACTAGTTGAGCGTTTTGCTCGTATGTTTGCTAATGCTAGATTTTCATATTGTGTGGGATCTGTAGGATTAAGAAGAACAAATTGAATGTTTTCAAATTAAACAAATAAAAGAAGGGAGTAATATGATGAGTTTTAAACATAAAAAGTGTGGCAGCCTGATCAGTTCTCTCTTCAAATGATACCTTCAAGTCCTTTAGTTGTTTAAACATAAAACAATCTGAGAGCTTTTAGATAACTAAAGCCAGGTGACAGCAGAAGTACTGCTGGTAATGTTAGCAAAAAGATTATAAAAAAAATAAAAGGCGAATTAAACTTGTTAAAAGTGCCGGTAATGTAATTAATCAAGGTCAGCATGCATTCACATACAGCCTGTTGCAGCCTGTCATTATATTACAAATTATTGGGAGTGATCGGACAATCTGTACAACGGGTAGAACTCCCTATACCAAGGAGGGATTAAACAAGGGAGCTTGCTGTTGTGTGTCCTCCTCAAGTGGAGTTCATAATTTAAATTTATAAAAAAAATAAATGTATATATAAAAAAAAATGACTTTTGTCTTTTTCGAACAATGTGAGTTTTTTTTAAGTGAGGAATAGTGTCGACAAAAGGAAAAATAGGAAGGAAATTTTTTGACTTGTTTTGTGATACCGATTGGAAGGCAATTTGTAATCCAATTTGGACGAAATTTTAGTATGTTGTTTTTGACACTGTGAGTTTTAACTTATATGGTCAAATTGTATTTTTCTATTTGAGTTTTATATATTGTTGCTTGATGAATTCTAGAATTACTTGTTAACTTTTTACTGTACTCATTGATCTTTTCTAGTGGATTATTTTTCTGAATTAGGTCTCATGATTTTTACCTCTCACATTGAGGAGTTTTCTCGTTAAAAATGTGTGTTTTCTGTGATTTTTATTTTATGCATTCATAACGCTGGCTGAAATATTTTGTTGGTTGAATATTTACTCCTCACAAATTATTTCAAGCAAGAAAGGCTTTATTTATATTGTTACTTCCACCATATCAATACTCTTTTCCCAACACTTGCTTGGTCTGCGCTTGAAGTCTCAGAGATTATGTTAATTAAAAACCATGGTGAAGGGAAGTGCTGGAAGATAAATCCCACCAAGGAACCTTCAAATCAGACTGCTCAATCATTGAAGGTAGAACCATTTTCTAATAAGAAAACCATGCTAAGTAGATGTTCCAATAACAATCTTTGTCCGCCAGTACCAATCTCAAATGAACATGTTGACATTAAGCACATTGGTGAAAGCCTCCATTGATGAAGGTTTAGAGAGGAACAAGGAAGCAAATAATTTAGTTGATGGTGATAAGCTTTCACCTATAACTGGCAGAAGCAATGATTGTTTAGAAGCTGAGCAGATTAATCTATATCTGTTTTGAGTCCTACAATGCAAATCGAGAAATGAAAGAGTGGAGCAGCCCAAAACTCATACAACCCAAACAAACAAAGCCCCAAAAGCCAAAAGCCGAGAAAGGGAGCGTCGGTCTACCCATGACTGATGGGCCTTGAACGAAAACAGTACCAAGAATTAAACATCATCAGTACAAAAATATTGGTATTACCAATTTAAACGTCTGCCTGAATATTATGGGATTTTGTAGCATTTGGAGTCCCAAGGCCACGTGAGGGGAGAAAAAAAAATTAGAGGAAAAATCCCATAAATATATCAACGGCTAATACTTCATAGTATGTGAAAATTGAAGACTTGGATACTTTCAAGCAGCTTCGGAAGACTCACTTTATTTCAATAACGTTGTTGTCTTTTTACAATTATTATATTAATAATAATTAGATTCGAACCTTGATGTTATACAGTCTATGCCGGTAACTATTATTCTATTCCATTTGTACACGAGCAAAATAATTCAAACAATTAAATATATAGGAGCAAATCGAAAAATGAGATGAAGATTCCATGAAAACGGGATCAGACATGTTTGTTGACAAAAACACAAAAGCCAATCCGGATTTCTATTTGGCCAACGACTTTGAACATATATATGATTACCTTTATTCGTGGGACTGACACATAAAATGAGTTTTTGGATTCTTTTTGGCAGCATTTTTTGAAGTCAACTAATTTTGAATCCCATGCAAAAAAAAAAAAAGAATAATTAATCTATTATATATATATATATATATATATATATATATATATGAGTCGGTCCACAAAGAGTAATTATAATTTGAAAGTGTTAAATAATCTGAAATTTGAAGAATGGAGACAAAAATAACGATACTAATGCATGTAATTAATGCAGACTTAAAAGATTAAGATTCTATCTGTATTATTCAAGGTATTGAAAACATTACATTTTCAAACTCTTCATTTTGTTTAATATTTCGATCATTATAACAATTATAATAATAATCGATATTGTGAAAGATCATTACAACTAGCAACTTGTCATTATATATAAAGATATATTAGGCCGGTTCATTTATGATCAAAGAATTAACCCTTTTTTTCCAGTAATAAAACACTAAAGAATAAGACTTACTAATGAGTTTTAAATAACAAGGCATTGATCTGTCCTTACAATTAAGTTCCTTGTTCCTTAAATTATATATATAAAAGCACTGATGATGCGTGAGTCCTTTCTTCAGTTTACATCATCATTGAGAATCTTGAGCTTTGATTATTTTGTTAACTCTGGATGAAGCAGGGCAGAACTTGTTGCATGAATAACCCTTAACAATAATATTATTATTTTCAGTTTCGTGAAAGATCCAACAAAAGAAATATGTTAAAGATAAAACTTGTGATGGAATATTCACTCGATGTCCTTGTCACCAGAACCTGCAGATAGAGCCAATCGAAACCCTCTCGTTTTGTCTTGCCCTTAAATGCATATGTCAATAATGATAGAAAGAAAGTCAGATAAGGAAAAGATTACTTGTTCACATACAATGATGTATAATCTGTGGCTTTTGACTAAACGAGTGCAACTGTGAGAGCAAGGGCCGTCCTAAAATGGGTAGAACTCCCTATACCGACGGTAGATTAAATAAGGGAGCTTGGACTGCTTTTGAAGACCAGATTCTTAGAGATCATGTCAAAATCCATGGTGTAGGGAAGTGGGGGAAGATTGCTGAGAAAACAAGTAAGTTACCAGTTCTATTAGCTTCATTGATTGAAACTTTCAGGATTGTGCAGATCCTTATGCTTATTGAAGAATAAACGTTTATATGTTTGTCTAGTCAGGTCTTAAGAGATGTGGAAAGAGCTGCAGACTTCGTTGGCTGAATTATCTCAGACCTGATATTAAAAGAAGAAACATTTCCCAGGATGAAGAAGATCTCATTATAAGGCTCCACAGACTCTTAGGCAACAGGTTTTGCCTTTCTAATGAATGTTCTGACTAATTAATTGTTTCATGTCATTTCATTTTTACTGATCTCATATGACATGATTGGTCTTTATAGATGGTCTCTGATAGCTGGAAGGCTTCCAGGTCGGACAGACAGTGAAATCAAAAACTATTGGAATACTATCCTAAGAAAGAAGGTAAAAGTTAGCAATGAGCCAGACAAAATCCTCAAGGAACCTTCAAATGAGACTGTACCATCTTGGAACATGGAACCATTTTCTACGAAAACCAAGCTAAAATGATACTCCGATGATACTTTTTGCCCAACAGCAATCTCAATTGAGCATGTTGACAGTGGCACATTGGTGAAAGCCCCCATTGATGAAGGTTTGGAGACGAGCAAGGAAGCAGATGGTGACAAACGTATTTTGCCTTTCACAATCGGAAGCGATTATAACACACAGGACTTGTTGAAGGATCTTAATGTTGAGGAGATTAGCCTATCAGAACTTCTGCATACTCACTTCAAAGATATCTATGAAGGTAACGAGATGATGATTAAAGATTGTGATAGTGGCTCACCCTTCTCTTCAAACTAAACTCAGGTATCCTAGGATGAACCATTTGATATTTGTACATTTGATAATAATATTCTATTTTAGTCAGTTATGGATCCTTGAACTTGAATTTTTAGCCGGCATTCATATGTTGCTCGGATAACGTAAGAACTCTGTTACGAAATTGAGTTTCTATCTATATAGTACTAAACATTGTTGTATTTCACTTGTGCTTTTTTTCGGGTTTATTTTGTAAGTATATCAAAGATCAGAGAAAAAAGCAGCCCAGAAGCAATAGAAGAAGAGAAAAAAGCCCAGTGAAAAGCATAGGGCGGCGTCTCCCTTGCACATGGTTTAGGTTTACCCTTGACTGGGGAGCATATGTAGGGGTTGATCCCACCCCCCCTTTCTTCCAGCAAAGCCGTCAAGAACAATGAAAAACACAGTTCCAAAATTTCAACTCCTCTGCTCAACAAGGCAAGAACAATAGCCGTGGACTGAGCCGCAGATAGTGGCTCAACGTCTATTCTTTTATCCCCTATTAGTACCTCCAAAAATCATTGTCAAAGAAGAAAAGAAAGAATACCAGGAAAGGTCTTAAAGCTCTATGGAAGAGTGAAACCCGAAATTCTCACAAAATGAAATGATGATTCGTAGCTAAAATCCTCAAACAACATTGCTTCCACCAAATCACCACCGTCGTCATAATGTTGCCACCAGTTTCCGCCCGCCACTTAAAGGCGGAAAAAGGACAAGAAAAAGAAAGAAAAATAACTGGGCTGCATCAAGATCCGACCCAAAACAATATCTATGGGCTAAAAATTCAACACGGCCTATCTAACAAGAAAAAGAAAAATACTGTGCTAGACCAAGAGACAAGACCTGGAAAATCAATACCCACAACTAGCCCAATACAGAAAGACCTGGCTTGTAGCTGAACAAGGAAACAGGTGAAAATAAATAAGCAGGGTGCCATAACTGATTCGGATACATCATTGGCACTCGACACCTGCACCCTTCGTTCATGATCAGTGTAATTTAAATAGAAACAGCTGGATGGCTTTCGGGTCGACTTAATTATTGGTATATGCTCTTGAGCTAATTAGATTGCTCAAGTAATATATATTATCATTTACTGTATATTTGATATCATAATTATATGTGATAAAGGTTTTGTTTCATATTAGTATAATAATAAGGAGTTATAAAATACTAATTGAATGAAGTTCATGGAATATAAAGCTCGAGCTAGAGAATTATAAAGTTGTTACAATTATGAGATCAATATATGTTAAAGCTATGTTCTTAAAATTGTTCCTGATTATTGTATTGTTAAGACAGAGTATTGACAATGCCTAAACACTGGTACATATTAAGTCTTCTTACTTGAAAAGTAAGCAATCGATCTCATAAATTAAAGTATATGAGATACTTGAGGATAACATGTAGGTGCTTATTAAAAAATAAATTCACTGAACTGAACATGACTCGTTATGAAAACTCCATTTAGTATTTCACTCAAATGTCTATGGAATATATTCTCATGTGATAGTCATACAATTAGTCTTTATACTTGAGACATCAGGTCATATTGTATAGATAACAATATACTTTGATTTCACCTTTATGGGTTTGGAGGTGATCAGATGGCTAAACAAGGTGTTTTTTTATATACCATGAAGCATGCAAAGGTGAATAAGTGATTCACCTTATTATGCTTAAACAAAAAAAAAATAAAGTTAGTAGTTTGCTTAAGCTTAAGCTTAAACAAAAAAATGTATATGCAATGATTTCAAACTTTGACTTTGACATGTAACATCAGTTTAAGCTTGCAGTGTCGTTTTGTTTTTATTTTTTTGCTATTAAACATGGTTTTGTAACTTGCTCTTTTGTATTTATATAAACTATTAGAGTTAAAATGAATAACAATTTTTTTTAACTGTAACAAGATTTTTTGAACATAACATTTAATAACAATATTTTTTAAATATAACGTGTAACTTGTTCTCTATATTTGTATTTCACTGAAATATAAACTCTTGAAATTAAACACTTTCATGATAAATATAAGATTTAAATTTTAAAAAAATATTTTCGAAAACATCATATTTTTAAGGGGTAAAAAAAATCGTAGCGAGGTGTTTGCTTGGATATATATGTCATTACACTTCTCACATGCATTTTGCTTTTGTAATTTTTTAAATGTTCTTTTGTAGATGACTGAAAATCTCATGGTTCATTACAGCACGGGAACAACTGGAAAAGGAAAACAGCATTTTTCACAGAAGAATACTGCAGTCGCAATTTGTGAGCTGCCCTTCTATCTGATGACCCAAGATAGATAATGATGTTGCCGTCACATTGCATCGAATGCTTAATTTGATGGGGAAGTAACACAATAGAGTTTCTTCATAACATTTGAGTTGCTGAAATCTGCAATCATGATAGGAATAAAAGACAAAAAAAATGGCTGGATTTTCGTCCTCTCTTCCTTTTAAATGGTACAAGCAATACATGAAGGGAAAAACAAAGGACCCCAAATGAAGCCGTATATGGTGCGATCTTAAGACGGTAGAAGGTATCATATTCATGGGCCATGTTTCGAGCTCGGCTCCGCTTTGGTTTTGGTTAAACCAAGTCCAGCACACTCAACCGTGACATACATCATTCGAACACATTACGTACATCTTCTCTTATACGAAACGCTCCGTCAGATGCCCTTTCTAGTATGCTGAACCCTTGGCATCCCCAAGATGGGTTAAGCCCAAATTATATCCAGCAGCACTTGTATGATGTCTATCAGGGATGTTGACCCAATAATAAGAGGTAAGAAAATACATTAGTATTAAAGGCAGTCATTTGTTGAATAGAAGCAGAAAAAGTTTGTGTAATTCTAAAGCAACATAAGTCCAAATAAAAGTGCTTGCATTGCATGCATTCACAACCATGTTACCGATCGAGTAATGCTAATTAGAATTAAACCAATTCCCTCTAGAAACGTTGAAGACAATGTATAATTAGAATTTTCGATGTGATAAAATTAGAATAAGTGAGAAATATAAAAGCCAAAACTTTGATAGGCCCAAGGAGGAAATTATTGGTGCAGTCTCCAGGGGGAGAGTTAATGGCTGTTGGATGCAAACAGTCAAATAAACGATGGTGCAGAGAAACAAGTGGAGTGTTCTGGTGAAAATAAGATGCAGCATGTGAATCGGGTCACCGTGCGTGCTCTTGCAAGTGATGTCATCTCATCTGTTCATTAAAAATGTACTCAGATTTCAGATTTTTCAACTCTATAATGGAAGAGAGGGAAAGCCTCATATCAGATCTCTGTGTCGTCGCCCATGCCATGCAGGCTGGCCCCACCACCCACCCCCCTCACGTACTCTCCAATTGCATGCACTGTTCCCAGGAGAAATTAAGATTCCACTCTTTTAGCCCAAACAGAATCATGATCTGCATCAAAAGCATCAAGCCATGGCTTCTTATTATCTTTCTTGTTTTTGGGGGTTCATATATATTTCTGTAATGTTTTTCGCATATCAATGAATTAAAACAATAAGGACTCCATTCGTAAGTACTCGGTACTATTCTTACTCGACAGTGTTATACATTCTCCATCTGTTTCATTGCAGCCAGAACTTTCAACCATAGAATTGACAATGTGAGAGCAAAAACAAATTCCCCTTAGCAGCCAAAGCAACGACATTATGAACAGAAGAGGAGGTCATAGATTGAAGTTCAAAATTTCAAACTAAAAATGGATTGTTGGACCAAAACTATCCATGGTCCATAGGCAGATGATACAAAAGAAAAAACAAAGAACAAGGAAAAGCAATCCCTACCACATCAAGAAAATTAAGAGGTCTACATTCACTTAATTTGTAAACTATTTTTAGATGGATTGAAATTACTAATTCACATCCTTACAAATTTGGTCGAACAAATTGCTTATAGTCAGCTGTAATGAAAGTTTAGCTCAAACTCAAAAATATATAATAGCAACATTGAGGAACTAAACCCCATTGCCACTGGAAACTCTTTGAGAATGGAAAAAGAATTACCTTGTGATAAACCGAGTTTTAACATTTTATTCTTTAGGTTCAGCTCAATTCTCACTGATCTCCTATATCACTGTCATTATCATCATCTTCTGATCGCTCAACCTGTTTCTCCAACTAATTTTCATGGATTTCATTGTCCTTTCCATTGCATCCTTGCACTACTACATTCTCATCAACTGCGCCATCAAAATCCAATTGGGAGTTGATTTCAGAAACTTTATGGCTCCCGCTAGCGTTATCTTGTGCAGTCCCAAGGTCACCCTCAGGCATATAAGCTTCTAAAAAGTCTGAATCACCATGCTCTTGCATCTCAATATCCTTGTTAATCAAAGGCCTAGGCGAAGTGGGACAAGTAACGGGTATTCTTGAGTAGAGCTGATCGAGTTGGTCAAAATAAGTGCAGGTTTTAGATTGCTGAGAGCGCATTTTACCATTTTCTTTGCTCTTCCTGAAATACTTGTTTATGTTCTCCCATTTTTCTTTGCACCTTTTTGCACTTCTTTGATAACCAAGGGAGGCCATGAAAGAGCTCACCTCTTCCCAAAGAGGCCCCTTTAATCCAGGTTCTCGAAACTTTGATTCGAAGTTACGTCGCACTTGAATCAAGGCCTCAACTTCAGCTCTAGGCCACCTGCTACTGTTATCAACCTTCACAGGCATGCTTTCTTTGAAGGGTTCAATTGCACTTTCCGGCTGCAGTAACAATGGAGTCCTTGCAGGTAGACTGACGCTTTGACCTGTAATTTTCTCCAAATACGAAACAATAAGAGCCTCTCTACTTGTAGCTAGAGCTTGTTCATGTGCTCTCGCAAAGGCTTCTCTATTACGCTTTTCAGCCTCTTGTCGCCTCCATGATTCTTCTTTCCCTGTCCGTTCTTTATCCATTCTTTCAATCACTTCCAAGAACCTTTTATGAAGACCCTCTTGATGATCCGTCACTTGCTTCACCAAACACTCAAAAAACCCAATCATTGAACTCAATTGCTCCTTCATTTTCCTCTTCCTCTTCTTCTTTTCAATCTTCCTTATTGAAGCTTCTTCTCCAATAGAAGTCTCTGATCCATGATCAACCCCATGTGCAACATTACCACCCCCGCAATTGGCACCTACATTATGTCCTTGAAATTCACTTAGGGGCATGGAAAGACCAACATTTGTAGGTGAATTTTCACCAGTGAGAGCAGACCCAGAACCAGCTTGAGTAGTTTCTCCACCCTTCGCAAGGCCATAAATAGCTTCAAGCTCACCAAAGAGTCTATATTTGTTATCCAAATTCTTGCTTCTCTCACTTGGACATTGACCCGGTGGTTGCAAAACCTTGTTGTACTTATTCCCCTCCATCTCTCTAGCTCCATCTCCACTACACTGCCTATCTTCACATCGGTTTAGAGGCTTCCTGGTAACATTTACACAAACACATGGGTGACAAAGAAGTCAATTTTGAAAACAAAAAAAGCAACCTTTTCTTAAAAAAAATAAAAATAGAGTACTACTATAGATATTAATTAGTAATAAATTACCAAAAGGGTTCTTTGATGGGAGAATCTTCTTGGGGATGCCAACAATGAGGCATCAAAAGGGAATGTTGTTGTGGCCGCCGATTCCCATGAACATGTTGCTCATTTCCGTCGAAAAAAGTAGCATCATTCGGTTGATGATTCAAAGCTAAAGCAGCCTCCTTTTTCCCACTATTTTCATTCAGACCCAACTTGAAATTGACAGCCAAAAAGGGTTGTTGATGGACATGATGATGAGCAGGCTCGGCTTGTTGTTCAAATGGTTGAAACTGCTGATGTTGGAAAAGCTGATGCGTAACCGGAACTGATGAAAGTTGTTGGAAAAGATTTTGCTGTTGCTTCTGTTGCTGTTGAGAATGTTGAGGGTAGTTAGGATGAAAAGGAGATTGTTGGTGGTGGTATTGAGGAGGATTAGAAATGGAGAAAACTGCAGAAGAGGAGCCGTCATCATCCATTAACTGCTGTTGCTCTAGATGATGGGCACCGTATTTAACAGGATGCATATTTTTTTTCTTTCCTTCTTTCTTTGTTTGAGGTCTTTGTTCGGTGTAAATGGAAGAGGACCCAAAATAGGCCCTTCCCCTCTTCAAAGAAGAATTAAAGCCAGAGAAAGAGAAAGAGAAAGAGAAAGAGAAAGAGAGGAGAGACTAGAAAGGGTGCGAGTGAGGTGAGACTGTGAGACAAGGCAGCGTAGAGACGAAACAAAGAGAAAAAAAAAAAAAAAAGCTGTTACATGGGATAAAGATACTTCTGCAAGTCATAGTTAGGGTTTTGATTTATCCCCAAAAATAAATAAATAAAAATTATTCACTTTTTTTTAAGAAAATCGAAAAAAAAGAAGAAGAGTACTATGGCTATGGGATTATGGCTAAAAATTCTAATCTTAGCTTAAATTTCAATTAGTAACTTTTAAACATTAATTTTCACTTAATTTACACATTAATTATTCTTTGAATTCCTTTTTAATTAGTTTTTGGAAAAGGTCAAGTTGGAGCGATTGGTTTTGGAAACCTGTTGATTTGTGACAATGATACCACACATTAGTAATCAATAGGCAGCAGTAAGCTATAAATTTGACAGCTGATACATTTTTCTTATCATTATCATTTTATTTTCAATGATTTACTTTTTGTTTTAGGGTGTGAGAATTTTTCACCAACTTTTTAGGTCAACATTTGCTTCAATTTAAATTTGTTATCCCTTTTAGAAAAATTATAATCTTTTTAGTTTAGTGATATATGTATATATATACACCACTTCATGCTTGCTTGTTTATAAAATTATGATATTTGAATGATTTAAGTTGAACCCGAAATTATGTATACAGAATATAATAAATACATGTCAATGTATTCATAAAATTAAGAAAAAAAAATACATAGATGGATTGAAATCCGAAATAAATCGAATACTCATAAAGACATTGTTTGTAATTCTATAGCATAGTCCCATAAAACATATATCCTCCTATAATGGCCAAGGCATCTGTTTGCATTTAAATACTAGAGAAATAAATTGGATGAGATATATACCGGTTGGAAGGCAAAGAGCGTGGAAATGTGAATAATTATACTTAATAAATGATGAGTACGATACAAAGGCAAAGAATGGTCGACATGGAATGAAGTGGTAAGTGCAGCCAAAATAAATGTAAGACTGAGAAGAGTTAAAAGAGTAGGAGTAGGATATTGAAGGCAGCTGGGGTGGTAGGGTCCCAAAAGGTTCGTAGTATTTTGTATTTGGAAACGGGAAAAGCGACACGTGTTAGACTGCAGACATGAGAGACATCCTTTTGGAAGTATACAATTGATGTGCACGTGAATTCAGTACAGTACATTGTCCTCATGTCTCCTCCCATTTTAAATTCTGTCTGCTGCCACATTGCACATCCCACCATCACTCTTTTCCCCCCTCTTCCAACCCTCCTCCTTTTACCCCCAAGCTTTTCTCAATGTGATCTCTGCAACAGATTGTGATGGAACTATGGAAGGATTCTGCATCCTCATGTTGGTGGGTTATGGCAATGGTTGCTACTGTTTGCTATGTATGATTTGCATTTAATAGATGCTCATGTTTCTCCTGTCTCTTTCTCTTTTTTTTTTTTTTTTTTTCTCTCAATAAAAATGAACCATTTTATCGAATTTCTACTGGGCTTGAAGGTGCATATGCAGTAGTGGTAGTACTATTAAAGCAGGGGTTCAAGCAAACATTTACTTGAACCCATTGGAGCCCAAATGGCCCAAAGTCTGTAACAAAAGTTAAAAGGTGAAGACAATTGCACCCTCTGCCTTTTCCTGGTACGTTTGTTTCTTCTCTCTGATTGCAATTACTCTTTGTTTGTTGTTATTTAGTTCAGATATATGATCTTTTACCTTCTTTTTTTTCCTTGAGATAAAACTATCTACTTCAGATTCACAGTAATAACTTCTTTTCCTTTTTAGATACTTAGATTCTCAAAGCATCACACTTTCCGGAATGAGAACTTAAAAAGAGTGTTAAAGTTTGAAGGGGACTGATGATTGTAGGAGGGCCATGCGGTTGGGGGGTGCGAGGCACTACTAGGCAATTGTGTGCTCACTTTCCTCCTGTTTTTCCAAGTCTTTCTCCGTAAGTCAACATTATTCACTTTTGAATGCAATTAAGACAGAAGGTGTCAAAAAAAAAAAAAAAAACCTTCCGCCTTGCCCTGCCTTGATCCACAACTATAGAGAACCACTTGAGCTTTCTGTTCTTGGACTGACATTTGAGAGTTCACAGAATAAAGAGTTCTGCACTTCTCAACTTTGAATTTCATTATTAGCATGTCATATTCAAATAGATAAAGAGACCAAGCCTTACAAATTCCTTAGAATTTGATAGTTCAAACTCACTGCCTTCAACTTTTAATTCATTAATTCATCAAGTTCAAGCTGTAATATATGTGGTTTGGTGGAGGCCCAAAAGCTTGGAGAAGTGTTTGAGGCAGCGAGGAATCAAAAAGCACCTTCCTACAAGCTTTTGCATAATGATGACATGAAAGAAATGGTGAGCATGGTTCAAACCATGGCTTTGACCCACCAGATTATGCCACGTGTAGCACCATTCGTTCATCAAATGGTGCAAAACAAACCACGGTCAAGCATTCTGCGTAAAACTGACCATGCAAAACAACTTTACTTCGTTTTTGACGATTTGGGGTGAGATCAGAACAAAATTACAGATTAAACTAGAATGAAATGACTTTGTCATAGGCTATAAAAAAAAAAAGAAATGACTCTGTCGTAGATTTTTTTCAAAATAGTCAATTTATTTATCTATTTCCTGGTTATGGTACAGGTGAGCATTGGTAAGTTGATGTTTTATTGTTACCTGTCTTATAATCTAGCTAGGACTTGCAATCCTTTCTCTGGTCTGAGTTGGATGAAAACAAGACCAAGGCTAACAGTGGCGGCAGACCCCCAAGCTGATGAAAAAGATATTAACGGATAAGAATGGTCATTTTGTAAAGCCACGAATGGAACACCCTCTGCTTGTTCTTCTACAGCTGGGAGTCTCAACCTTGGAAGGAGGGAAAGGGGCCATTCGCAGAAGGCTGATAACAACAGCTTTTCACCTTGACAAGTTAAAGGTGCTTCCGCTGCTCCACATGCGCGCACCAAATCTTCAACTCTACTTTAGGTAGGGAAATCAAATTTAAAATGCTTGCAACCTCCATTCATATTATGTACTACAAAAGTAATTGAAATCAATGGTCAGTACCGTTAATTCCTTCATAATTTTCTTTCTTGTCAAATAATTAAGATAATTAATGGACCATATTTGCACACCACACCAACTTCGATGTTCCATGGCTGTGGAAAACAAAAATTTATTATTAGCTTTATGTAGTTTCCGGTTACCCCCTTTTTCCTCCATACTTAAACAGTGGCAAAATGTATTACATATAAGCAAACAATGAAATCATACAAATGTAATTTCATCATATGTGACAGAATCTTAATATAGTGCTAAATTCATAGTTTGTCTCAAGTGAAAAAAAGGTGGTACTTGCTCCTGATATGGATTGAAAAGCAGAGTACTATGTGTTTAGATAGCCAAGCTCACCTAGCAGAAGTATGGCAATACATGTAATGATTAATAGATCATGGTAATTGGTAAAGAGGAAATGATACCAGCATTTGCCACAAGTTGTGGTAACTTGGTTGATAGATGGACAAAGCTGTTGAGTCCTGAAGGACTTGTAAATATGTTGGACCTCAGTTCCGTATTCTACCTGCTGGTGTTATTGCTCAAACAGCTTGTGCAATCAGATATGAAGAGGGAAAGAAGAAATTTAAACTTCAGAAAGAGCAAGCTGTTTTGGTGCTTGAACTTTTTTATTGCACCTACATTCCTGGATTTCTAGGTTCAATTCCTCTGTTTCCTCTGGCATGTTGACCACCTTACAGTCAATAGTCCAAGTACCTAGTCCAATAGTTTGCTCATAAAATTGATCCTATTTGGCAGGTATCCATGCTATTACATGAAGTATTGAGACTTCGACTGCTCTCTTTCGGCATACTAGCAAGAAAACTAGCATGGGAAGGATGTCGATCCCTGCTGGGGCAGACCTTCTCTTACCTACATTGTTCGACTAGTTATAAAACCAGAGACATTTGCTAAAGGAGTTTCCAAAGGCATCAAAGAATCAAATCGCCTTCTATTTATTTGGTTGGGGTACCAGATTTTGTCTAGGCCAAAACTTCGCAATGATAGAGGCAAAGATGGCACTAGCTATTTCTGGTTCGAGCTCTCTCTTTCTTCAGCCTCAACATGGTACTCCCATTTTTTGCACCAGAGCTTAACTTCCCTCCGTGGCAAGGAATGACAATAAATTTTATCTATGTGTAGTTTAGTAAGTATATTTAGAGAGTATGGAAAAAAGCCTGTTTGGGGGAGAATGTTTAATTTGGCTTCCCACAAGGTGTAATTTAGTTAGAGCAAGCATAGTTTTGTGTACTATATATAAGAAAACACAAACATGTGTAACATTAGACATTTTGTTGAGATATTTTGTCTTTAATGCTTATAAAAAGTTTGGGTTTTTGCCAATTTTTTGTTCACAATTTGGGTTCATACCTGACTGAGCCCTTTAGACAGTTACTAACATCAAAGAAAGGACAACAAATTCCGGAATTTGATTACTAGTTGAGGGGAAGAAAAACTCTGTTTTTGTCTTGTTGATTGTTTGTACCTATATCTAACCTATCGTTGTGGGTTGGTTTTTGGTCTATTTTGGATCTTAGTGGCCACTATCTCCATGAATTTGTGTCGCCATTGTTGTACTTTGAGAGAGTATGTAGATAGCATGGTGCCAGAAGGCAGAAGGAAAAAGATACAAAAAAGAAATGTTGCAAAATTACAAAATTTGGATCAATCAAAGTGCCTGTAATGATCTCGTCTCGGTACTAAACTCGTTTTAATGTGAGCCCCACTAAGTGTCGTTTCTTTTCTCTTTAATTTATGTCTGAAAATAATGAAACACAACTTCACTTTGGCAACTTTAATGATCACTGTTTGATCTTTACAACGTCTTTTAAGGGCAGACGCTCACACTCCTGGACAGTTCCAAAGGTGGAAATCTGTGCTACACGAGACATTTGACAGTCTTCTTTCTCGCTCGACAAGGAAATATCACTATTTGGGTATTTATCTCTTGGTTGTTTGGGGAGTAGCTAGCTTGAAATCGACCAATCTGAACTATATTTAGACAAGGGGGAAAAGAAAACCAGAAAGATGACAATTCCACTTGTTAATCCAAGGAAAAACCTTAGTCAACATTAGGACAGAGCTGAAACTGGAGGATTTTCCTTGGATTACCAAAGGCTCTTTGGCTATAGCAGCTGGAAAAACAAGTGTGCATATACCTACAACTTTTTGATGGAAAAGAGACAAAGTTTAAATATATGCAAAGTTAAACCAGGTCTCATCCATTTCCAAAAATGGACTCATCCAGTCCAAATTAAGAGGCTCCTCGCTGTGAAAATTGAAGAAGATATCACCAATGGAGCAAGATTTGGAGTCATTATCATCTCTCTTGAACGTACCTTCTTCACTTTCCTTTGGTACAGTGTCCATGTCGCTTACCTTGGAATTCTCGAGAACGGGTTCTTGCATTCTTGAACTTCTATTCTGCTTCTCATTTTGCTTTATCTTCTTGCTCAGATGAGAATTCCAATAGTTCTTGATTTCATTATCAGTTCGACCTGGTAGTCTTCCGGCAATCAAAGACCACCTAAATGATAATCAATGTGACTCAGTTATTGGATCAATTCCACAAGTCACTCTAGCTATATATAGGGAGAGAGGATTCAGATGTATGACTAGCTTACCTGTTTCCGAGCAGTTTATGCAGCCTTACTATCAAGTCCTCTTCTTGGTCTGATATGTTGCCTCTCTTTATATTGGGCCTAAGATAATTCATCCATCTCAATCTGCAGCTCTTTCCGCATCTATTCAGACCTGAAACAAAATGGAAACTATGAATCATTTTTAAGATAAAATAAAGAGGGTTTGATATATGGCTATAAGAATGAGCTGAAGAAAAATATTTCTCAGTGAGTAAACCTGCTTTTGCTGCAACTGACTTCCACCTCTTTGGACCATGAATTTCAATGACTTGAGCAAGCTTTTGGTCTTCTTCAGCCGTCCAAGCTCCTCTATTGACTTCTTTCCTGGTGCATTTTGTGCTTATAGGAGCCTTTGGCATCTTCTTTCCTTTCTTCCTATGTCGGCAAGTAAGCAAATCTGAATGCTATGGGCAAAACACCACTAATTACCAGATCAGAAAGAGAAAGACAGGGGTGGTAGGGAGTTGCAATGCTAAGCTGGCGAGGGATACTTATGGTTCAGAAGGTGGTATATTGTATCAGCTCTATGCAGCTTTTCTAGCTACCTTTCCTTGGGAAGAATATTAATCCCAACTAACCATTTTATAAACAAGAGCTAGTATTTGGAATTTTGGAGTCTGAAAGTTTTCCAAAGATACCTAGCTGATGATTGTAGAATAAAGATAATCTAGCATGTTAGATATTCATACACATGATTAATACTGCTCATGCTACATCCACATATCCAATGGCTGTTATTCTCCAATCAAAGACCAAGCTATATACTTTATACAATTACGACACTAATTAACCCAAATAAAATACACTACTAGTAAACAAAGACTGGCAAATGAAATACTTTAGCATGTGATGTTTATAATTTAGTAGAGAATTGGAATTGGGGTATGATGAGAACAAGACATTAAGCCAGTTTGAGGACAGCAAGAGAGTCAAATTAGAGATGAAAACAACAGTCAAAACCATCATTATGTTACGTGAATCGTCATGCAGGGGAATATTAAAGTACACGCCAAAAGTGAGAAACATAAATAATGGTGGTGATTGGCCTAGATTCTTCTTCATCCTTGAAGGGATTACATGATGCCATTGCTCTTATAAGCACATGATCCTCTTTACCATCTGTCACACAAAGTTCTGTTTCCCTCATTATGATATTTTATTCTGTGCTCTCTTGTCTACAGAACATCTTTGCCTACGATAGGGCCAAGATACAGGGTGCGGCCCCCTTCTACTTTTAGCTTGGCAGACTATATACAGATTTTACAGGAACCACCACTTAAAAACCTGCCAAGACTACATGAACGTGTTGGAGGGCCCATTCCAGACAATTGTGCTCAAATCGAAATGGAATTTAATAAATTTGGACATGGATCAATGAGCTTTTTCTGTTTAGTTTCTAGAGATCTATGAAATTTTAGTCAAATTAATTAAGTCTACCTCCTTCCTCACATGTCAAAGATTAATCCCACTTCATATTTATTCAGTATAAAGCATTTTATATCTGATAGAAGAGAGAGTACAAAAGGATGAAGGGGAGGTTCATCACCTAATCCTGGTAAAAGTGATGGTTTAGGGGGAAATTAAACTGAAAAATCTTAAGAGATGAAAGTGGGATTAGCAGATGATTCCAGGAACCGCACCTCAGTGGATGCATATGTTTTGGAAGAGCCTGGCCTGATGTACGTATCTTCAGATACGGGGATGCACATGACATGATTAGCCGTATGTTGTATGCAAAGCTAACAAGGCCGATATATAGGACAAAACGCCAGTAAAACGCACTAGCTGATTCATTCAAGCCTTCTGCAATATCCCTTTTATGATCTTAGAGGTAAAAAGTGGGGGAGGTGGGGCTCCAACTCCAATTATTTCAACCCTATAGATAGATTAAACATCCATGAGGAGCTCATTGTTTAGTCGTTGGTCAGGTTGCACCCAAAAGAAAAGTCTTTCGGGCTCTTTCATCACTGGGAAACCCTTGATAGAGATTTCACCACATGCTGATCTCACTTCTCAGTACGCTTTAAGGTTCAAGGCAGCACCATTGAACAGTAATTACGTTTTCAATTATAACTCGGACGAGGAAAATAATGGTGTTTTACTCTTTTGGATTAGTTCAACAGATTAATTCGTCCCCATCAATCATAGCTTCTGATCATCACATGAGGCAATGATATTAAAATTTCTAAGGCCTTGTTATCCGAATTTTAATTATTAATTAGAGGCATAATATCTAACTTCAGATTTGAAAGTTAAAGAAGAAAAAACCAGATAAGGGAGCCGCTAGCTCCCACATCCCACCCATCATTACTTATATGTATATATTGGTCATGCGTGTACTAAATTACTCAATAATTAGGGTAACACACCAGTTTCTTCAGGAAACTGTGGGGGCTTACTTAAGACAAGAATCATAACAATTATCTACCTTGAAGTTTGGGAAGAAATTCTTAATCATTTCTCGAAACCTCGATCCTATAACCATCTAATTTCAATCCAACGGTTTGTTGTAAAGTCAATTTACTTTTGGCAAAAAGAAACCAAAAAGTTTGGGAAGTTTATTTGCATATTGATTGTCGTTTACATTTTATCAGGTGATAACATCGCCAAGTTTGTTTTTCAGCGCAAGACTAGTTAGTTTAGCAAGCTTTTCTCTTCCCTGCATAGGCCAATGATGCTAAGTTCCGTTAGCTAAGGCAGATATGGGAATATCTAAGTCCGTGATAATCAAAACCCACCATTAAAAGACAAAAATTAGTTGAGAATCACTATGACTCTTTGTCAATAAGCTTCAAAAACCAGGTTTTATGTTCTTCTGCTTAACCAGGTTTACATGTAGCCAAAGGCATAGTTGACTGTATGGTATGAATTGTGACCCTTCTAAACGTCTTAAATTACTAGTAAAGATGAAAGATTCAAAGTTCATGTATACTGTCTCCCTCCCAAGACTCATTGGGAAGAAGACAAAGTTTGGTACAATTGACAAAGAAAGCAAAAAAAACCCATCTTTTCCTGAATGTGTTAGGTTCATGAAGAATGCCGGATTCTTCCCTGTCTTAAGGTTCTCTGTGTTCTTTGAAAATTGTAATGGTATACTTTCAACCCCCAAAAATTTGTAGTCTTCATAATACTAACAAGTAACAACCTCCAAAATCACCAATCACCTCACGCTTTGTCTTGCTGGAACAAACAATTTCTCTTCCCAATTATGATTTCTTTGGTTTTTTGTCCTTTCATATCCACAAGTGTAGAAGGTGTAATCATCTCTTTCCTGGGTATTAGGAGAAGGAATAGGCCAAAAATGCTGCTACAACTAGATACTGCCAATGCCAAAATGCTCCATTCATGCCTGCTTTGAGTTGAAAATCAACGTGTAACTAGTAAAAGCACAGGGCTTTTCTTTTATAGCAGTAGGCTGTGTTCAGGTACCTTCTTCACAAGGAAGTCGTATTCTAAACCCATTCATTTCACGTCGCTGTCCACTGACGTTGGGTATTCTTTTGCAAGCAGGAGACGGTGACTCACAAATTTGGGTTGAAATTTTGGTCATTTACCACCCCATTTTGTCTTAACCTCAAATTTAATGCAGGGTTGGGGTAACATTGTACCGACGAAAAATGACACAGCCTGGCTTGTTGTTTCTACGCACCAAACTGGGAATAGAATATAGTACCTGCATTTTCGCTGCTTTGGATGGTATGGACTAGTCGGAAACTAGAAGAACAATGTCCTTAAGAAGCAAGAGAATCTGTTTTGATAATAGCCAAAGTCCACTGTGAACAAATCTCCTAAAGAGTATATGAAGTTCTTCACCAGATAATGCCAGTTAAGGCTAAAATTTCTTTATCAAAGTCTTCGTTTTGCAGCAAACAAATCATGGGTTTAATTCTCATGACGATGCATGTGTCTCTAATTGGTAGAGATTAGAGATATGAGATTCATATTATTCATTAATCTTGGGCTACCAACTTTATTTCTTTTCTAGCTAGTTTTTATAGTGATATTGGGATTAGATTATGATTCGATACATTGGGAGTTCAGACAAAGCATTTGTAAATTTTAAATAATAAGCTTTAGAAAAAGAGTTTATTATCTACAAATTGTTCATCTGAACCATTTTTATATTGTTTTCAACAGTTGTAAATGCATAAAAATCACAATGATTAACTGTTTGTGGGAATGATTAAATTCAATTTTCGTGATAAGCTCCAAAAATTATCCCATTTACGTATTTTGTAAGAATGATACAATAAGATTACATTATCAAGGAAAAGATTACAATTACCAAATAAACTTTGTTTCAGTTGATTTGTTTGTTTTTAAGGTTTGGTTTAGGGTCTACTTGGGTTATGTCTTACAATTGGAGGTGAAATACCAAGTTTATGGGCTAATTTATTTTGAAATTTTAGGGCTAATTTACATATCTTGGATCTAATTTGCTTAGGTTGGTAGCTGTCGATTGCTTTCGTTGGCATGATGGTCCCATTGATAATCCAGGAGCACGTGATGTTATCAATTAGCCTAAGGGATGTTCATAGAACAATTTGTAGAGAAAATTTTGAGTTTAGGACTGAAAGCAGAGCAGTGAGTCGGATTCCAAGTAGCTCCACCGATAAGATGAAGTTCTGTATGATGAAGTTGTCTTGAGAACTGAAGTTGTAGTGTGCAATAGATGCTGATAAAAAAGAGCTGGAGAGAAGAACTTGTATAAGTTTGCTTCAATGTCTTCTTGGGCTTTTGCTTTGTTTCTGTTTTTGGGTAACATGGGGGAAGAAGGGAAGCAGTCTCTTGTTATGATGGTTCTTAGTTCTTAGTTACTCAACAGCAATTTAATTTTGACCTAATTCCAAAGAATTTATAAAGGCTGAGGTCCTTGTCCTTGTGTCTTCTCGTGATATAGTTTTCCTCTCTTCTTGCACCCAGTGATCAAGGGCTGAATTTCTGTGAGAAGATTTTTAGCTTTCAGAATTTGACCTGCCCTTCACAGCGATAAACTTTGTATCTCTTCCATGAGTCCAAGTCTTAATTAAGGGCTTCAGAGCCATTTTTAATCACTCATTTATTAAATGTCTATTTACTTCCCCAAGGGGAAGAAGACTAATTCTAACTGCCCTTTACTGTATGTTGCATTGAGCTGCTTCCCAGTGTGATGATGTGACAACAATGCTTGCATTCCCAGCTGCTGCTTGATCATTTTCTACATCATCAACCTTATGATCAATTCACCTCAGCAAATGTCTGCTTATGTTCCATGAAAAACTAGCTTGTAAGTCCATGGCTAATAAAACTGCTCGTAGCTACCCGTACGAACTTCTTAACGAAACCCCAACTTGAAGCAACAAGCTAATGTATTGATTGAATTATTTCACACAGATAGATTCACTGGACAGAGCCAGCTCAACCTCAAAACTACAGTAAATGCAGTCCGAAAATTCATGCTTATCAAATTCAAGTATCGTTGAACAGGAAAAAATGGCATACAAGTTGAAGGTTATCCTATACTAAAAATCAGAGATCAGACGGTTCCAATTCGTCCAAACTTGAGTTTGGTGTAGACGGTCGAAGATCTCAATGGTGGGAATACAAGTTTGCAGGTTCAACATGTTGGCATTCTTGGAGATTATTATGACTTGATTGCAAGGAGAAATTGATGGGTTGTTTCAAATCAAAAAAGCCATTCCATTTCCGGGAATATGCCCCCCATTTTTTTTTTATTAAAGTACAGAGAATAAAGCAGTCCATAAACTGAAGATGAGCCATCATGGCAAATGCTCCAAAGACTGAATAATGATAGTGGAAAGTTCAAATTCTAAATCATTGTGATCAAACACTATTGTGATTGGCTATGTCATTGGGACCTAAGACCATAGTGGAATTTTCCCCTTTTTCTTCTCTTTTAAATTAATTTTACAACAAGGGATAGGACAAAATCTTACTTATTTCCAGACTTGAATCAAAGATGACCCATTTGAACGCTAGATGGAGGCTTTCATTTCACTATGATAGATGGACTTATAGACTGCTCCATTTGAGACAAACTTGAAAGGGAAATAATTGTTGGCAGTGGCAATATCTGAAATTAACCATACCAAATACTCTCATCTAAAGGGAAATTATTGAATTAGAACAATTAGTACTTTTCAAGCACTCCTATCTTCAGCATAGAGAACCTGATTAGATGGGTTCTTATCCAAGCATTTCTTTTTTGCTTTTTTTTTTTTTTGTTGGTTGATTGTTCAAAGCAAATCCAGTTAAAACTTGGAAGGGATCTACTTTTTTTCTCCTATGTTTTGAATTCCAAGGACATGGAATAGAATGTTTGCTGAAAGATACAACAGATGGCAAAAATAAAGTTGATAATCAAAATATTTGTTTCTAATTCAGATAAAATTGAATTCATTCTCAGCCATGTACCAAATAGAGGGAATATTTTGTCAGAATCATAATCTGCCTAACTAGACAACTCTAAATGTGAACTTGCATACAAGCTGTATATGTTTTGACTCTAAAGATGAGAATCGAATTTCCATTATGTGGCACAGATTTCAACCTATCCTACATTGTCTAGTTCCTCCAAGACAACAGATTCAAGGTTTTGCCAACTTATTGGTTATCTGCAATGTTCAGTTTATGTGAATGACAAATAGAATTTCAGGTAAGATATTACTTCAACCAAACATTGCAGGCACTATGGAATCAAATAGTGTTGCTGTGCCACTATGAGAAGACAATATAAGTTGAATCATATCATCATAACAATGAATGATCAACTCGATGGAAAAAGCAAATATTCAGCTACTCTTTTCTTTTGCTAGAATCCATGCAATCAGGGAAGAATTTATCCAAATTAATAGCTCAAACACATCTGAAATCCGATTGTAAACCTATATAATTAAGTAAACGTGGAAACTAATGACTTTGCATCGTGTGAGATAATTGGATTATACTCCATCCAGTCAATATAGGCATCATAAAAAAGCAGAAGTGCATCACCATTCTTCAGCATTATCTCAAGGCAAATACAAAATCAACAACAAAATGAGATAAGCTCAATTACATGTTGACATGTGATTCTTCACAGTGAACAAAAACTACACGTGTTGAGAGTAAGCATTCGCCTTGCAAACTAATTCTTGCAGTTATGACTCTGCAGGGCGAGTTCCTATAGTAGTGCGTAAAATAATGGTGTTTAGTGTATTTCATTTGATTAACAAGTAGAAATGGTGTAAAGAGATGCAACCTGCAATAATGGAAACTGACCAATGCGGAATTGTCAATGTTCATATTTTGGGATATTGGTCAAGTATTGATCAACCACCAAGATAACGTACCAATTGCAGCTGTATTAGACGATCAGATAAAAGTCTAGACCATGGCAATGAACTTGACAAAGCTGATTTTTCTTCAATCTTCGGTGTTTTTCACGTGCTTCTTGAATATATGCGGCTCATGCCAATAGGCAATCAGATTTAGACTTATCCAATATATCACAAAGTCCTAGAGTAGCAGCCAATGTCAATAAGTTCATGGTCAGCACTAGCCACAGGCTTTCTGAAGCTACAGCATCGATGCACATGCTTTTCCTGCACCCTCTTTTTTCTCTCAAAACCCGAATGAAATTCCAAGGTCCAATTGACATCCATGCAAACAAATCTCTGCATTAATGACAGAAGATTCATATCAAGCCTTTCCTGTTTACATGATACGGAAGGATTTGGAAGTATTATACAACAAGCTTATGTAAGCATCAAATCGTGTCAAGACAGGATTGCTCGAGCTCCCCTGATTATTATTTCTTTTTTCCTTCCAAGCAATTGCCTCTGGCCATTTGCTAAAGCCCGTACGCTTGTAAGTTCTCACCCATAATTATCAGTTATTTGACAATACATCATAATAGTAATACGAGTAAATTAAATTTGGCATTTCCCAACCCCAAGTAGCAAAAGATATCTCGCTTGCATTATTACAAGAAAACGCTTTTGTTTAGGACAGCAAATTATGTCT
The DNA here is from genome assembly GCF_053813885.1 of Theobroma cacao. Classification (NCBI taxonomy): domain Eukaryota; kingdom Viridiplantae; phylum Streptophyta; class Magnoliopsida; order Malvales; family Malvaceae; genus Theobroma; species Theobroma cacao. The sequence goes on from NC_142647.1 coordinate 3,169,485, forward strand.
TTGCCTTATTGACCTTTTGTGGCTGTTCTCATCAAGAAAAGAGGGGGAGGGAAAAAGAATGATGTCACAAGATTCTCGGCTCCAATATTCAACTGCAAGATTCGTTGCGGCTATTCAACCTTAACTATGATGTCTAATATTGTCTAACTTCGTAAAAGATGATATCTTAACAAACAACGCTACACAAGATTGATATCCCACGAAATCTATCAGCAAATGTGGTCAAAATTCAACAGATATAAAATTCTTTAGGCGTGACGACCAACGCCAATTTGCATCACACAATCATGTATATGAGAGCTACTAAAACTTGAGTTGCTCTTTCCTTTCAGAAGACCATGAAAACCATCTCGTTTTCAAACTGATTCATGTGGATAGCACGCCTAATCTTTGCATCACAATATCAGATTACGCACAGGAGAATATCTTTGAAACAAATGAAAGTTCCAAAAAACACCTACCTAAATATTCTAAAATAACCTCTTCTTTATTCAATCTATACCAATGTAAGAGACGAAATTTCTTCATCAAAATCATATGGGAAGGTAGAACTGGAGCACGTTTTCTTCTGAGATAAAGTATAAAATCATCTCGTTTTCAAATCGATTTGCATGGCATCATGCCTAATCTTTCTTTGCATCAGGATATACATATCACAGATTGTACGCAAGAGAGAAGATCTTTAAGACTAATATAAAGTTGCAAAAACAACTAACTTTGTCAATGCTTAATGAAGTAATTAACCGATAATAAGATTAGAACATGTAGTATAATCTAGGTTCATTGTACAAAACTTGTATATAGTAGGCTATGTTCAGACCCCCAAATCCAAAGGTGGTTTGGATAAAATCTTCAGCAACCCAAATATTGTTAACAAAAAATTTAAAAAACATAAGTTTCTTGTAATAATCAGATGATGTGAAGAGGTAAGTTGCAGGTAAGTTACGTAGTTAATGTAATTTAATTAGAACCCTTTATTTGAACAAGTCAACATCAAAATGAAGGAACTGCGGTCCTAGATAAAACATGATAAGCAAATAAAAAAGTGCCGCCTTCGAACAAGTCTCAATCAGAAGAAGCAGTTGATAATGTAATGTGCAAGACAGGGCAAGGCAGAAAACACGCTTGTTGGAATGCTAAGTGACACTGTCAATTGAAATCACAAAATCCATTGCAAATCCGGCACAAGATTAACCCCAAGGAAAAAATATTTCAAGGGCAAAAGGGAAACAGACAAGTCTGGGTGTGGGCTCTCAAAGCAAATCAAGAGTTAAGATTACCTTTGATTTTAATAATGGGTTTGTTCGTGACTGTTACCTGTTCAAGATGTAGATGGTCACATTGAAATAAAAAGTGTTGAGCGTTTGCTTTTGCCTAAGACAGTTTCAAAAGGGAGGTTTTGTTGTAGTATAAAGGCTACCATGAGAGTGACTTAATTGTTGTTTACTTAAGTAACTAAGGTTCATGTTGGATTTATGGTGTACAAAAGCATGATTAATCACGACAATCACTCGATAAAACTTCCAACTTCATCAACAAGGTTCATGCCAACTACATTGCCTTTTGGCTTAATCATAAATAATTCCTTAAAAGCGGTGAGAATTAAGGAGATTTAAGATTCAATAATTATATTCCAACAACCTTATTTTACAAAAAAAAAAAAAAAAAAAAAAAAAGAGTTGTGGGCCTAATTTCCTTTAGGAAATTTTCTTTTAAGTTGAATTTATGTATTATCAAAGAAAAAAAAAGTTGGGTTCATGATGCAAAAGGGTAAATATAAATTAACATACATATAATTATCGTCTTATTTCATGTTTGGTGTGCACTTAAAAGGGAAATATTAGATTGCAAAGAGAATTAATCATCCTTCTAATACAAGATATATAACTCAATCCTCTCAAAAAAATAAGAGGAATATTATTAATCTGATGAGATGGATGATAAATGTTTTTATTTCTCTTATTTTATCCTTAAAATTTATATTCAAAGATTGACGTAGGCCTACATAATACTCTCAATCTTACATATATACCAATGGATATAGGGTAAAAATTATTCTAACTTACTTTTAAATCTTTACGCATAACAAACTTAGAATAAGATATTATCAACTGTAACAATCCACTACTTTATTTTATTTTATTTTAATCCCTTCGTGATTCTAGAAACAAAATAATAGTTTAACCTTTCATATACGTACGAATGATTGTTGAAAAAAAAAGAAATTAAATGTGAAGAAAATTTTGAATATAATATTTGAGTCAAAAGATTTTTTACGTAAAAGACTTGCTATGTTGCCTATTTGCATTTGATTAAAAAGTAGCAATACATAAGAAATCGGCATACGAAACTATAGCCATCTTGGAATTTATAACCTAAACTAGGACCTTACGTGTATGTCACAAACGAAGACCAAAAAGTAAAGGGAAAAAATGGGCTTGTGTGACTGATACCTAAAAAATTATACGGAACTTGTATGGAAAATAAGTTATAAAAAGAAAGAAAGAAGCAAACCACGTACTTAAATTAATATGAGCCAACCAAATTAAAGAACCAAACTTAATTATTTTCGTGTTGGAAAAAAGGGGCATTGCCATTTTGTGCAATGGTCCCGCCTCCACCTCCACCCAACTTCAAAAAGAAATGAACTGAAAAATTTAAGCGTGATAAAAATGAGAGCATACTCCTTGTCGTTTTGGGAACATTATGCCCCCCACCCCCCTTCTTTCTTTATAAAGCAAAAAAAATGTGGGAAAATAAAAATTAAAAGCCATTAAAGACAAAGCAAACAAGTAATGGAGGCAAAATTTGTCATCCTTCTCCCCTACTTGCCAAATACTTAAATGCAAAGATGATCCTATCTGAATTGACAAAGCAATCACCTATTTTTTTTTTTAGGGACGAAAATACCCTTTATCTTGGATGTAAAGCAATATATATATATATATATATTATTAGGTATATACATGCTAACAACTTTACCCCCCAAAAGAACAAATTAAAAAGAAAAAGAAAGCTTTCTTTCCCTAAACTAATCTTTATATATAAATATATAAAACTTTGATAAAAATTAAAAGTAACTTATATTTTTTACACGTATATGTTCTAAATAAATATGATATGTCTATTAACTAATACAAAATTTTTAATTTGATATTGAAAGATTAAATTTAGTACATTTGATAATTTACTTTTTTACATTTCACACATTTAAAACAAATTCAAATTAAATTAGGTAAGAACATTTATAATTTTAAATTCAAAAATAATTATAAAATAAAATCATCACACGGACATGGCGAATTAAAAAACTTTAACATATTTAGCTGTAACACAACAAGTGATTCTGTATTCCTAGTTAAGATGGGTTTGTAGTCGCAAAAAGCATTCCAAATCTTTGGAATTTTGGGATATTTGTTTTGTGCATTTTAAGGAGGGATGCATTGCCTCGGATTCTCATATCTCTTTGCCTTTTACTTATCTTGCAAGATAGAGTAGCCATACAAATACAAGTTGATGGAAAAACCTGGTCGTTTCTATCAGCATAAAATCAGAACATTACGCGTGTGGGTGAATTAAATGCTCTGCCCCCCTTGCCCACTTTTGAGTCAGAGAGATTTGCTTATACTCCCAATCGTAACAATATCTTCAGAGACAGAAAGCTAAGCTGAGCTAGAGATCAAAGCAGCCAGATGCTTGGTCAATTGTCTCACCACAAATATTTAATAACCCAAAAAAAAAGGAAAATTAATTAAAATAGACAAAGGAACCTTTCAGTTATGCTTTCGGGTCACTTAATAGTTAGTTAATATTGTTGTATACATATAAGAAATTAAGATTGATATATGTAACCGGCTTAAATTAAAATAATCAGAAAGATTGATTCAAAGAGAGACTTTGCTAGCCGGCTTTTCTATTAAATATGAAGACAATTCAGTGTCAGACCATAATAAATAAATTCATTTGACTTCCATTACTTCAACTCTCCCACTTCTTCTTCTTCTACTATGTATAAGCTCATGCTTCACGAACCCACCCCATAAAACAATGGCGTTGAATTTCCATAACTAAAAAATTATTTGACTAAACTATAAACTAAGCCAAAATCCTTCAATGGGTTTCACGAATCTTGTTGTATGCTTCTTTGCCTTCTTTTTTTTTTTTTTTTTCTTTCTTTCTATCCACTACTCCGCCTTGCAGTCTACATGTACTCTTTTAGTAGTTCAAATGTTGCACTCATTTTAATTAAATATATATTTTTAATTATTTTTCTTGTTTGGTTTGCCACAACTATATAAAATTCATTGACTTATAATTGCAAGGGTGCATCTGTTGACTCATTAAAGCTTCAACCTTAAATTAATAAAGAATATATATATGTGTGTGTGTTGTGTCAATTATTTGTCCAGGTGAAATGTGTGGAATCTTTTATATGAGAATATTTAGTATACTTCAAAAACCTCTACCATCTAACTAGTAACCACCTATTTGTCCTTCGATTTTTTTTTTTTTTTGGCTACAATTGATTAGTAGGTTGACTTCCCCTCATTGCTAACAATTTATATTTGTATCACTATTATAGAATTTATGTCACACTTTCATTTTTATTTAGAAAACGTGACATTGTAAGCAACCCAAGGAGGAGGATGACATTCTCAAAGAGTTATTCATCAATTAAGTAACAATATATTGTCATGCGATTATCTCTTTTTCTAAGGGAAAAAGGAGAAATGGTTTTTGTTCAGATAAAAGATAAATTGATGTAAAAACTGAATAATAAGGAAAGTCACAGTTGACTTACAAAAAAAATAATTTATCTCGATTGCAATGTTTGAGTACATTTTAGATTAACAATAATTAAAGTTTTCGGCAAAGTAACCAACAAATCCAACTTAGCAAATTTAGTATGGATGGTTCGGCGGAATTAGCTTAATGAATCCGCATACCGAATAGATGCCATTTATATTTATGGGTTTAATTATTAATTAGGAATTATATATAAGTTAAGGATGAAAAGCCATGTATTAGATATATTAGTTAAAAAAGGGTAAAGAATTGACTATTGATCTAATCTTCTCATTTCATACTATTTTTTATATAAACAAAAACAACTCAATTTGATAAGAATTAGACAATATTGATATCTCTCCCTAGCTTTATTTTAAAAAAAAAATCCCAATTCTAGCATCATTTTTTGTAAAATAATTTTTCTTTGTAAGTATAAAAATTGATTGGATCTTAATCTATAGGATATCGAGAAGATCTCTTTTATATCGTAAACCTTAACCTTCATTTAGGGAAGAAAAAACTTATAACGGTAACTTTAGTAATAAAAAAAAAAAAGAGATAATAAAGTGTAACTACTTATTTTTTAATGAAATAAAGTAAAGGATAATTATATCATTATCATATCGCCTAATTATTAATTTATAATGAAATCAAGCGTATATAGAGATAATGCCTTAATCTACAAGTTTATAGTCTCTAATGACGGCAAATGCAATTATACAAAACATTCTAAGTACAAAATGTAAGTGAAAAAACAGTACCACTAACTAGCATGAAATAAGATTGCTACACCCCAAAGGGGAAAATTTTTTGAGAAATCCAAATAATTTCAATAACAAAAAAAAAAAGGACTGAAAGTTATTGTCCAAAAAATTCTAATGGCAAAAAAGGGTGAAACAATAAAAGGCAAACTTTTTTAGTTGTATTATTTTTTCCAATAAATTAAAGGAAAGTGGCAGACAGAGTATGTCAATAGGATCATAACGTCAACAAGGGCATTGAACCTAAGCTGACGTCATCAATCTCTCCTCCTTCCCAAATTCAGCACTATTTAAAGACCCTCATCCCCCTTAAACTCCAAACTATTTCCAAGATAGGCTTAGATTTGTAGACTATAGTGCTCTAAATCAAACAACAACCCTCCCTTTTGTTTTACCAAAAGAAAAACAAAAAAAAAAAACAGAGTGAGAGAGAAACAGACAGAAACTGAAACAGGAAAAAAAATCTTACCGGTTACCGGCGAAATTCCCATTTCCAACGAAGATGATAGCTTGCTTGGAACGATTCGTACACGACAACGACGCCGAGTCGAAACCCGACGACGACGTTTCCAGCATAGGTAAATCCCTCGACCTACAAGGCAGCATCGAGAGCGGTGGTAAAACCGGCATAGCCGGTAAAGATTTCGGCGGTCTTTATTCGGTTAGGCCGCTGGCTCTAATTAAACCGTCTGGAGCCGAAGATATAGCCCGAGTCGTTAAGGCCTCGTCGCTAACTTCCCATCTGACGGTTGCGGCGAGGGGTAACGGCCACTCGATCAACGGTCAGGCGATGGCCGATGGGGGACTCGTGATAGACATGCGTTCCACGGAGGAAAACCATTTCAAGTTCTTGAGAGTAAATGGCTCTCCTTATATAGATGTCTCCGGCGGGGCATTATGGGAAGACGTCTTGACACGGTGTGTTTCGACGTTCGGTTTGGCTCCAAGGTCGTGGACCGACTACTTGAGCCTAACGGTGGGTGGGACTCTATCTAACGCTGGCGTTAGTGGACAAGCCTTCCGTTATGGTCCCCAGACGTCGAACGTGACGGAATTGGAAGTTGTAACTGGGAAAGGAGAAATATCGGTTTGCTCCGAAACCCAAAACCCCGAACTCTTTTTTGGAGTCCTCGGTGGGCTTGGTCAGTTCGGTATTATTACCAGAGCTAGGGTTAAGCTACAGCTAGCTCCGGACATGGTGGGTGTACTTTCTTTCAAATTTTCTCTATTGTTCTTTTGGCTGTTGATATTATGAATTTCTACATTTTTAAGTGCATGAGTGACACGTTTACGCTACGTAATTTCGGTTGTTTTAAGGTGGTTTTTTTTATTTTTATTTGTGTGATTAGGTAAGGTGGATAAGGGTGGTGTATTCTGAGTTCGAGGATTTTACTCGGGATGCTGAGTTTCTGGTGACTCAGAAAGAAGGCGAGTCGTTTGATTACGTCGAAGGGTTCGTATTCGCCAACAATGATGACCAGGTCAATGGCTGGTCATCGGTGCCATTGGGCCCGGACCAAGAGTTCGACCCGGCTCACATCCCTCAAACCGCTGGCTCCGTCCTCTACTGCCTCGAAGTGGCTTTCCATTACCGCAACAGTGACCACCCTTCAACTGTAGATACGGTAACAATCTTTTCTATTTTTTTTTTATAATTTCACCAACACTTTTTTTGAGGTGGGGGAGGGGGCTTAATAATCTCCTGCGTCATATATTCCCATAACAAGATAGAACCTTGATTGGTAACCGTCGATGAATGATTAAAGGGGAAAAACTGGAGTCTTTCGCCGGAATTGGAAACTGTGGGGCATATAGCTTGTGATACTCTGATGACTAAGTTTTGACCTAGGTGCTTGCTAAGTGGGTCCCTTACAAAGCTGTTGACCACGAACAAAAAGAGTGGGGTCCTATCATCAACCATGTTCCCGCCGGACAGTGAAAAAAAGTCAAAGAAAACTCAGAGCTTGCTTACACGTGTACAACCCTCAGCGACGGAGGACGGCTTATTCTCGTCCTCTATCATTCATAATAAGAACCAAAAATATTCGCTAATGCTGTGAATTTTTATTATAAAAAATATATAAAATAGGATAATAATAATGTCTGAATTATTTATTGTTATTATATAGTTTTATTGTTGAAACTGACCATACAGTATAATGTATCTTCCATTGGATTTTCTGACAAAAAAAAATTGTTGCAAATGCCCATTCTATTGGGTTTAATTACGAGAATGGGACTCTGATGATCCCTCACTCGTATTTTACTAGTTGGGTCGCTTTCGTGAAATCAGCAACTTGCCAGGGTTAAAATAGTAACGTTACGGCGTAGATGTCGTAGCCCGCGCTGATCATTGAGATTTTGGCTGACGTTTTGGTCCCCACAGTTCCACAAATGGCCAAAAGCCCATCATCTTCTGGAATCTGTAATTCACGAATGGCGTTGTCTCTTTGCTCCGTCCAAATGGCGTGATTGCCCTTGACTCCCTCTTTATTTTACTCAATTGCCTGTGCAGGCCGTAAGCAGACTTCTTGGACGGCTAGGATTCGTGAGAGGGTTGAAGTTTCAGGTGGACGTCAGCTACGTGGAGTTCTTATTGCGTGTGAAACGAGCGGAGGAACACGCGAAAGCCAACGGCATTTGGGACAGCCCTCACCCTTGGCTGAACCTGTTCGTGTCCAAATCAGACATCGTTGAGTTTGATCGGACGGTATTCAAAGGGATGTTGAAAGATGGAATCGGTGGGCCCATGCTGATCTACCCTCTTTTGCGAAGCAAGTGAGTATTTCTCCTCCCCAATTTATTTTGTGGACCCCTCAAAATGTCAAAACTGCATGTCTGTCACGTGAGAGATGACGAGGTTTTCACCAGAAGCTTATGAACTAGACACGTGTTATCTTGTGGGGCCAGGGACCCACTGTCATTTTTTTTTCCTTAGTCATCGACAACATTGAATCACGACCCCTCAAACCTCAATCACCTGGCCCTTTCACTCTGATTTGCTGACTCTTTGGCTGGAGCCATTTTAAATCGGGTGGTTAAGATTTTTTTTTTTTTCGTTTTTTGGGAGGATGGTCAAATAATTTCTACTGCTTCTAAAAGAGTCAACTATTGGGACCCACGAGATTACATGGCATAGTAACCAACTCTTAAAACGTACTGACTGTTGTCGTACAATCTTACTATGAGCTCAACCGTATCGTATCATATCCGTACTCGACGATTTGTGTTACAGTTTACGTCATGTTAGGTGTGTGGTGCAGCGGTGGTGTGTTAACGTATAAGCAAACGTAGAGGAAGTACTTGGTGGGACAAAGATACGGGTTGGGCCCCACCCTTATAATATCCTTTTTTTTTTTTGCCATTTATTTTTCACTGCCCAAATTGCATCGAAGTAAGAAGTAGACATTCGAGAGGAACAGGGATTTGCCGTCTATGGATAGTTTTATGGTAAAATTGGGCGAATAACGTGGGGTATATTGGTAATAGGGTGGGGGGGAACTCTTTATATGGAAAAAGAGATTTCAAGTGAGGTAACTTCCAAAGGCAGTCTTCGCCATTTGAGAAACGACAAAGAAATTTATTCGCCAACCAAGCTATAATGACACCATAATTTGTCTGGGCTCCAGCAACGATTTTTATCTCTTGGACGACATTATCCTTATTCTGGGCTGTCAATTGTCGTTGGCGTGCGTTTGCTCCCTTACCTTACCTATTCAGAATTTCAGGTTATTACTGGTATTTGCTTTCAGACCAGTTAAAAAACAGAACCCCATCAGTTTGCGGTTGTGGCGTAAATTTCAGCCAAGCAACCAAGTTTGTTATGCCGCTTTGAAATTGCACTGAAAAGGCAAATAATTCTAAAAATGATACAAGAGGAAAGCTGGGATACTTTTGTTCCAGCCTCCTCAATTATATATAGGATAAGATTGTGACTTATGACATGAACTCTTGTCTTTGCTTTCTAAGGTATAGCTTTTAGCGCAAACTTACGTTCCAAAATTGGGCATAATAAGCATTGTTTGTTCTTTTAAGGGGAGGGAGACGTGATAATGTTAGGATATACGAATTGTTTTCTTTTGATTAAAATAATGAATAAAAATAGCAGAAAGAGAGAGAGAATCATTGCTGCTGCTTTCAGCTTTATGGATAGAATGGATAGAGGGAGTAGTATTTGTTGTTCTAATACATACATGGTTGCTTTCAGGTGGGATAATCGTACTTCCGTGGCGCTACCGGGAGGCGAAATCTTCTACATCGTGGCGTTGCTCCGGTTCGTTCCCAAGGGACCCTCGGTTGAAAAATTGGTTGCACAAAACCACGAGATTGTTCAGTGGTGCATCAAACAGGGTTTGGGTTTCAAGCTATACCTCCCTCACTACCAGTCAAACGAGGATTGGAAACGACATTTTGGGAATCAATGGACAAGATTTGTGGAGAGGAAGGCCCGTTTTGATCCCATGGCCATCCTTGCACCTGGACAGAAAATTTTTAAAAGGACCCATCACAATCTTAATTAGTAGCAATTTGTAATTTTTTGTTTGGTATATCAACATCTTTAATGTTTCCCCATTAATTGGTGGGTCACTTCCATTTCCTATTGGTTGGCAATCCATGTTGGATTATATCACTGTAAAGCCAAAATATATATATATATATATATCTAAATCTTGATCAAATTAGATCTCTTGTTTTCTTTAATTTTTTTGCTCATAACAAGAAAAGCCAACAACAAAAGACTTGGAATATTTCAACCAGCGCATGATTTGACTAACAAGCTCCTAAGATTGGAAAGCAAGACCCTGATTACTGTAGAAACTAAGCTGTCAATACCTTCTAGACTCTATTTCGATTCATGTCCCTGGCGTCGTGCCTATAAGCCAATCAATATGGACCGTTCAATTCGTGTCATATCCGAGATATATAATCTCAAGTGGGATTGATGTTTCAGTTGGAGATAATTTGACTTCCAACTTGCAAGAAAAATTTGGTCAAATCTTTGTCAAAACCATTTAGATGACAACTCAAAAAGGTGTAACCAATTAGGCTTGGAATTAGGTATCAGATTCTCCTTTTCGAACTAAAGATGAAAAACTCTCTCCAATTTTGCTAGCTTTTTCTCCCCATTTCCTTTTCCTTAACCATATGGTTTTCCTTGTTTGTTTAGCCTCGGGGATTGTTCGAAAGTGGCTCCATGCAAATCAAATCTACTTAGTTTCTTTCTCCATTTCTGCCCTCCTTTTTCTTTCTTTCCTTTTACTTTTGTTTTTATTTCCATCTCCCTCCCCTCCCTCCCTCATCAAAAGCAGAGAAAAGTTAAAACTGGAAGGGTCCCGCAGCAGCTTTAGAGTTCAATTATAAGATCATGATTTCTTGTAAGATGCAACCGACCAATGAAAGAAGGTTTCCTCGTTTAATCCCATGCAGAGCATCCTATACGTTCTTTGGGAATCGTGTCATGCACGGACGTATTCTACCCCTTTTAGGATTAGCACAGTTAAAAAAGAAGAAAAGAATGCTGATTTTTTTTTTTTTTTGCCCCTAGGCTTTCAACCTGTTTTGCATGCGTTTTTTAAAGCTCAAATCCACGAATAAAGCTACTTCTTTATTAAGAATTCAGTTCACAGGTGACGAAAGAAAAGTCCTAGTTGCAATAATCTTTCTTCCTATCAGTATAAAAGCAAATGAAAGTAGTTAATGCGCCACTGACCAACCCAATTAGAAGGAATCAGATTAAACATCAAGCTTGAAATGGGTAATGAAAAATTAAACGAAAGTGAAAAAAAATGGAAAAGGGGCACCATGTTTCTATCTATACGAATATTAATTGTTGACTCTGGGAAATCAGGGAAGAAGATTATTTACAAGCATTTCACTTAGAAAGAAGTATATATATGATCACTTCTAGAAAACTAATCTTGATTTTGGAGAGAAAAAGATATTCCGAAACGTGACATTGAGTCTTGTCAAGGTAGTTATCGAGATGATTTTTGAGAATATATATATATATACACATATATAGCATCAATATTTGAACCTCTACGGTACACGTGCATGGGGATGCATTATAGAATGTAAATTGTTTTGCTTTATGAAAAGAATAATATCCCACACTAGATTTCTCTCGAAAAGATATATCCAGATAACAAAACCCAAAAAAAAAAGGAGAGACATGGGGACTAAATATTAAAAGTATTGCATTGATAGAAAGAGGTCGGCTTTGCATGCATTGGAGATTTAAGTTTTTATCCAAAGTTCATTTATTTGGAGTATTCCTTGGATTTTGATGTTCTCCTTTCAATAAAATTTTTGTTTTCATTTGAATCTAAAAGCCAAAAGGCACGGATAATCGACTTTTGAACTAGACTTATTATAATATTGCTTGAAAATCTAAGACAAATCAAAGTTGGAGTAGGCTGCTTCTGCATAACTACAAAAGGGTTTTTCATAGTTAGTGAACTTTACAGTTGTAGCCATGATTCCATGTTGTGTCTGATGGTAGTCACCCCCAAGTTTCATAAAAAAAGATGATGTATAAAGTCTTTGAGGCATGGTCCACTCTTTCCCTTCTGCTATAGTTCTCTCCAACTGTCCTGAGCCAGGAGGACCATGCCAAAAATAATTTTGAGAACAAAAAAAAAAAAAAAAAAAGGGAGGGGGTGTAAAAAGGAAGGATATCAACGTCCTTGCTGGTTTGTGGCTAAGAAGACGACAGAAATAAGGCGATCCAGCTTAGAGGAAAGCTACCCCTTAATAAGCTAGTGAGCAGGAACAGGAGGACGAAAGGAGCTCATTGTCGTATAAACTTATCCCTTGATTTCATAGGAAAGATATCATTATGGAATCCCACTACAATACAAGACAAATCTCTCTGATTGTATACATTGACAATGATAAGAGAGGTCATTGCATAGTAGCTTTTCTTTTTCTTTGTTTGGTTTGGCCAAGTGAAATGTCTCTTGAAATGTCCCACTATTCTTAATTTCTCCAATAAAACCCTGGTATCACTTTAAGGAAAATATCCCAAACTGTTTAATTTTGGAGGTTTCAATTTGTACAAAACCTTCAAATCACTCTAATCTAGTAATCCAACATCTCCCATCTTCATTTCAATATGTATTTATTTTGCTTTTCCCTTTAGTACCATTTAATCCAAAAGTACGTATATATACAATACATGTATACATGTTAAAAAGAAAGCATAATCCGATTGGGTTGAACAAGATTGTTATGGCCCCATACAAAAAACAAGAGCTCCACTTTGATAGTTAAACCCATCTAAAATATTTGGATGGGTTGAGCCCAATAATGAAAGCCTGATCAGACCCACATAAAATGGGCTAAGGGTTCTTGAAAAAGGGTAAAGATGAGTTTGCCGATGAAGTCCGGAGCTGGATTTACATGGCTTCCTCCTTGTTAGTTTTATGTGCGGGTTTCACCACTGTACTGACCATTCAAATTTCAACAAAATCGACTGTCATGTGTTTTGGCTTCAGCAATGAGTCAAAATCATTACACTCTTGATTGCTACTGCCTGCTAGCATTACTTTTTCCATGCATTCCCTCATTCTTGGCAGTTGGCACCACCTGTAGGCTCTGGCCTTATGAAAAGAATAAAAAACATTAAAACTCATCATGTATAATGATGGAATAGGAATCGATTATGCATGTTCAAATATTTGTGATGCATCGAAATAGGGTGAGGCCCATTTGGTTGCTGCTGCTCATGATCTTCAGGTCCGTCTTGAACATCAGATTTTTCTTTTTTTATATAAGATTCATCCAGCTCCTTACTTATGAGTTGGGAAACAAAATATACAAGGCCATGATGTCAATTATGCATACTTTGACTAGACAACTTTTTCTTTAACCCCCCCAAAAAAAAGGAGATTTTCTCCATTTTAACATAAATATAATTTGTTGATGATGTAATTTAAAAAAAAATCTTCAAACTAAGAAATTTTAAATAAATTATTATTTTCCTATTATATTTAATCAAAATCCATATATTTTTATTTTAAATTACACCGACACTTATAATTAATGATTAATTAATTATCATTAATTAAAACATAATTTATTTTTTTATATATTACATAATTATATCATTATGCTATATCATCATCCACTATGTCATATTATATCAGGTGATATAAAATGACAAGTGATAATTTGATTTTAAATAATTTTTTTAAAATAAAATATAAAAATTTAATTAAATATAATAAAAATAAAAAATATATTTAAACTATTTTAAATGATTCAGAATTTTCTTAAATTATTTTATCTCTTTATGGATCTAATTTCAATATATTTAGTTATAAATTTACAATCCTATTCCTCGCTGTATGATGTGTTTTGCACGTACTGGCTGGCATGGAGATAGCAAGTGCCTAAGCGGTCGGCCATTTAGGGAGACCCAAGGGATCAAACATTGTCAAGGATCTTGAGAAACCGCCAGGATCTTTCCATATCTTTCCTTGACCCTTGATTCGAATCCTGGGACCCGCATGTTTCCACATCAGGAAGCCATTAAAAAATCAAATGTTTCCTAATAGGCCTATATAATAATCATGCTTAATTATCGAAGCTGGTTTAACACGTTAATTAACAAATTAATTAAAACAGCAAAACAAAAAAGGTGCTGTAATTCTTTTCCACTGTTCATACCATTAAAGAATGGCAAAGTTGGCGTGGGAACAAAGTTTACAAACAAAAAGTAAAGAAAAAGATATCTAAATGATGAAATTTTATAATTTTATTTACAAAGTTTTTGGATTTAAATTTTGAAATTAACGAATTAAAATATGATTACAACGTCTAACCGCGAAGTGGCGAACTTAATTTTGATCCATTGAGTATGTGTTTCTAAAATGGGCGAGCTTAAACTTTGAAAACTATGATAAGCATGAGCTGGCTAAAGTGATGAGTTTAGGGAAGTACTGAGATTCTCTCTACTCATGCCAAGCGTGGAGCTTTGATGTTTATGTCTTTCGCTTTTGTCATTCCAAAGATAGAAGGAATCGGAAGGAATGGACTATATGCTGTGAGTTTAATGCAATGTCCATGCATTATTAAATACAGTGAACATCAAGACCAAACATGTTCATGAATGCATTGATTCCATGCACATTGACTAAAATAAAGTAAAAAATATGAAGTAAAAGTGAAAAATATAGTTTACTTTATCTCAAATACGAGGGGAGGTTCTAAAACCCAATTGATTTTAAGTTCGAGCAATAATGAATCTAAAATCTTACATAAAAGGTAATTAAAGAGTAATTAAAAAAGTAATCATATTATATATAAATAAGATTTTATACATATAATAATAAAAAAATTAAAAATTGAAAGACGGTAACAGGCGATAATCGTCACATGATGTTAATATAATATAATGATACGTTATAATAGATGATAATGTATAATGATAATATAATCATGTGACATTTTTAATCTCCACGTCAATGTCACGTGGATATAAAATGACAAGTGGCATATGAACTAATGATAGTTAATAATCGTTAGTCATTAAAGTTTATTTAATTTAAAATAAAATTATAAGAACTTGATGAATGTAATAAAAAATATTTAAATTTTATTAAATAATTTATAAAACTTTTAAAACTTTATGTCTATAAGTTATTTTTACCCTTAATTTTGAAATGTCTAAATTTTTATTGTTTAGTTTGATTAGTTTTACCCTTGTGCTCATTTAGTTGTACAAGATTTGTGGAGGTTTATTCGTTTTGATTATAATCTTGTAATCTTTAACTATACATTATACATATTTATATATTAGATTAATTAGTATGTCCAAGCACATACTTACATGGTCCCATTAGGTGCATGTGTTTGATGCACGCTCTCTTTGGAATGGATCTAAATATTGTGACAAAAATATATTTATAAGATTCATGATTTTATAGTAATTTATGCTTAATTATATAGTAATTTATGTAAATAAAAGAATGTTAGCTAGTTTATTTTAAGTGAATGGTAAGTGTTTTCACTTTTCAAAGCCATTATACTTTTATAGTAATTTATGCGTAATTATCATTACTAATAAATGATTTGACGGGGTTTGCACATTATCTGTTCACATTTTTTAAGTAGTGTACAGCACAAATATCTTGTATACTTTTTAACAGTAATAAAGCCTCTTAGCTCGTTTTATTACGATAAAATACAAAGTTGAATTATGATTAAAGTTTCATGTTGCTATCAGTACTTGTTAAAAAGCCAAAGTAAATAATAATAGTAGTAATATGTAATCATAATTTATTTTAAACCATATTATATGAAATCATAATGCTTTCAAATCCACTCTAAACACAGGACACTTCGTCACGGCAATAATAATTTAGTTCATTATAAAAATTTCAGCCAAAACTAAAACATAATTATGTCAAATGTGTAATCCATGCACACATGCATTCATATATAAATAAAGATATAATACTTTAAAAATTTATAAAATTATTTTAAAAAATTCAATAAGATCTTAATCATTCATTATATTCAATCAGGTATTTATATTTATATTTTTTTCATATGTACTTTTATGATTAAAGGTTAACTATTTATCGTTAATTAATATATTATTTATTATTTGATGCGTTCATGATGTTAATATAAAAAATGAAAATATTACGTAATAATATTATCATAATACATCATTATGTCATGCATCATTTATTATAATATGTTAATATAACACGTCAGTAATAGATGATATAAAATGATAAGCGAGGTTAGTTAGAAAAATTTATTTAATTTAAAATAAAAATAAAAAGATTTAGTTTAATATAACAAAAAATGTTTATTTAAATATTGTATCATAAATAAATAATTTAATATTTTTCTGGATGAAAAATGTTACTGCATAGTTTTAAGCTTCAATCAGGTACTTCCATCCCGGCAGCATAGGTCAGTTGAGTGGTCCCCCTATTTTTAGGACCACTTGTTCAGTTTCTTACAAACAGAAGACCAACGGGACCCACTTGACTAACCAGGTCCGTCTGATTCACGGAATCCAATCTTGGAACATTGGCAGTTTGCCACGTGTATGATTAGAATCCTCAGCAAGTTATGTTTTACTCCGCTAAAAAAAAGTACCCGAGTGTTTCTTAATGAAAAGGTACAATAATACTACTATGAAGTATCTGATCGGTAAAAAAAAAAAAAAAGGAAAGTTGGAGCAATTTTCGTGCCAGTAAATGGCGCAATCTAGTGCGCGGTAAATGCTTGAAACTGTTGAAGCGTGAGGGGCCAAACCCAAATAAATAAATAAAGGAAAAAAGGAAAATAAAACGATGATGGCAATGCTTAAACATAAAACGACAGCACCTCGGATATGATTCAGTCACATTCCAAGTCCCACTTAGGGTTCCTCCTTAGATTGAAAGTCTGGGGAGTCAACAAGCACTGAAGCAGCATCAAACTTTGGCTACTTACTTTCATCTTTAAATGCTAGGCCCATGGTTGCATTAAACTTTGTTAATCAGTAAATAAGTCAAAATGAATGAAGATTCAAAGCAAAGTATATTACTTTGCTAATTTTTATATTAATTATATGAGATTTATATATTCTGATTAGATTCCCATGGTAGGATTAAACTTTGTAATCGGAATAATATTGATTGAACATAAATGTCTAACTATCTTTAATTTGATTTGTAAGCAAAAATTGACCCAAAAGTTGTTTTGCACGTGTGATTCATCTTTCAAATCCACCCATGACTTTAGAAAAGTGCTTTTAGTCCATAACCAGTCTTCATAAAAAACACGAGTCTTCTTTTTTTTTTTTTGTTTTTGCCATAATAAATTATTTTCATTTTTTAAAATATAAAATCTATTAAACGGCGTCGTACAGCCCTCGTAACGGAAAGGCCACCGAAAATTTCCCGTACAAAGAGGAAAAAAGGGGAGAAAAAAAAAAGGGCAAGAAGAAATAGAAAGAAAAGAAAAGTAAAGAAAGTTTTTTTTTTTCGGTTTTTTCAATAAAGGCACGAATTCTGAGATTATTTCACCCATTAGA
The DNA here is from genome assembly GCF_053813885.1 of Theobroma cacao. Taxonomy (NCBI): domain Eukaryota; kingdom Viridiplantae; phylum Streptophyta; class Magnoliopsida; order Malvales; family Malvaceae; genus Theobroma; species Theobroma cacao. The sequence goes on from NC_142647.1 coordinate 3,187,074, forward strand.
GCCGGTCTCATTTTTTCAGGATTGTCCAAAAAAAAAAGAGGTTCCCTTCACAACTATCAGCTCCTAAGATCCGATCAGATCCGGTCATGTCCTTCCCTCTTTGTCTCTAGAATCTACAATTTCTCTCTCTCTATTTGTGTATATGTATTTATCGATCGATTCTTCTCTGAATTTTCAAAAAAATTGAAGTTTCAAAATCCATTTTTTGCTTTTTGGAATTTTAGGGTTCCTGAAAGACCGGAGCTTTTGTTTTCTGCTTCATTAAATTTAGGGCCTTTTTTCTTGTTTGGGGGAATGAGATGTGCAGGATCGTGAGCTAGGGTTTTTTCTTGCTTTCTTGGGAGGGGTTGGGTTCTTGACCTCCGGGTGCATGAGGATTTGGTGCTGTCTATGCTTTAGCGACGACGAGGAAGACGATAATCAACGGAAAGGAAGCATGAAGGAAGGGTTTTTGGAAAATGTAGACGACTTAGAGGGCAATATCGTAAATGACGACGATGACGACCGCGAGGAGGAAGAAGAAGCCACCGCCACCGCCGCCGCTCAATTAGCTTTAAACCTAAACAGGCAAAAACAAGGAGACGAGACGTTGCTGTTGTTTGAAGAGATGGTCACCGCCATGAGATGTGGTGGGAATTGGGACGGTGCCACGTGGCGCCCTTTGATTCGCTGCTCACGTCCTTCCGAGGGTGAGACTAGCGCCTCCGCCTCAATTGCCGTTGAAGGTTGTGACCACCACGATTCCCACCATAAGCGAGCCAAAGTCTACTCCGCTTCTCAGTGAGTCAACTGGACACCGTATAAACAAATTTAATTAAGAAATTTAATTTTGTGTGATTCTTATTCTGCAAAGTTTTCACTGTAGTGAGATGACTTCTTGCTCTTCAGCTGAGACGGATTTTAGTATTAATCAAGGCTCGTCGATTTTGCCTAATAATGGGATGTTTTATCACAATTTCATGTTGAATAATGGGGGTGACGGGCATCCTTTTGATGCTAATGGTGGGAACGATGAGGGTGGTTTGAGAACGGAGGATTTTGAAATTCGAATGGATCTGACAGATGACTTATTGCATATGGTTAGTAGTTTGAACTATTATCTTTTTATGTATAGTTTTTAAAATTTTGTATATTGTTTCATTTTATTGAACCTTTTGTTTGTTTTGCTATATTCAGGTGTTCTCATTCTTGGATCATCGTAATCTTTGCCATGCTGCTATGGTTTGTAGGCAGTGGCGAGCAGCTAGTGCTCATGAGGATTTTTGGAGGTGTTTGAATTTCGAATACCGGAATATTTCTCTTGAACAATGTGAGTTTCTTATTTGCATAATATCTCTGGGTAGTTCTTAATTTGGTTTAAAAAGTGTATTCTATATAAATAAATTTGCTGATAAAATTTAGATATTTGCTAGAGAGTTGTTGATGATCTATAAACGCTTAAAATAGGCAATTTCCTCTAAGTAAGTGAATTATATGAGCATGCAAATATGTGTACACTTGTCCTTTCATCTTTTATTTTAAGAACCGCTGGGATTGATGCTGTCTCCTGGACAGCAGAATACTCATGTCGCATGCTACAGATGATCAGAATTTAAATATGCCTTAGTACCATTTAGCTTTAATGCATGGAGTTAAATTGGTTGTTTTATTTTGATTCATTTGTTCATTTTATCAGTTTGTGGGAGACATTATGAGTCTATTGTTATAAATGAGATTGCATCCAAACTACTAAGACTTATGTGTTTTAATTTCACAGTTGAGGACATGTGTCAACGGTATCCAAATGCCACTGAAGTGAATCTCAGCGGTACTCCTAATATTCACCTGCTCGTTATGAAAGCTGTCTCTTCATTAAGGTACCCTTTTTATCATCATATATATTTTTTTTTAATCAAATGAATACTTTGTGCCTGCAGTTAATTTATATGAATTTTCTGATTGGTAGAAATCTCGAGGCTTTAACATTGGCAAAAGGCCAACTAGGGGATGCCTTTTTCCATGCGTTGTCAGAATGTAGTATGTTGAGTAGTTTGGATGTGACTGATGCTATTCTTGGCAATGGTATTCAAGAGATACCTATTAACCATGAACGATTGCGTGATCTGAAAGTAACAAAATGCCGTGTGATGCGTATATCCATCAGGTGAAATAAAGACATACCTTCACTGTTAACTTTATGTTGATGTCAATCTAGTCATTCTTTATACTGAAATCTGATCTTTTGCAGGTGCCCACAACTGAAAAACTTGTCTTTGAAACGTAGTAATATGGCACAGGCAGCTCTTAATTGTCCTCTTTTGCATCTGCTTGATATAAGCTCATGCCACAAACTTACAGATGCAGCAATTCGTTCAGCAGTGACCTCTTGTTCCCAATTAGAGTCTTTAGACATGTCAAATTGTTCTTGTGTTAGTGATGAAACACTACGTGAAATAGCTCTCACTTGTGCAAATCTTCATGTTCTGAATGCTTCATATTGTCCAAACATATCACTTGAGGTTAGTTCTTGGTTAATGTAGTTCTAATAACTGCCGCTTTTTTGGTTAAGGTGGAATATGATGCATTTGCTTTTCTTTGAAGTCTGTAAGACTGCCAATGTTAACAGTTCTAAAGCTCGACAACTGCGAGGGTATAACTTCGGCCTCAATGGCTGCAATAGCTCATAGTTATATGTTGGAGGTTTGAATCTCTTTTTCTCATTTATATTGTTGTTGCCTAGATTTCTTTGCAGTCTCTATTAAAAACTTCTAGCTGCCTGACTGATTTTGTTAGCTGTTGCAGGAGTTGGAGCTTGATAATTGCCACATGTTGACATTGGTGTCATTGGATCTTCCTCGCCTGCAGAAAATTCGACTGGTTCATTGTCGAAAGTATACTGCTATTTCATTTAGTTCACCTTTCCCTTTTCTTATGAAACCCAAAAAGATTGCTTTATTGCTTTTGGGCTGGAGTTCCTTTTTTTGTTTTTGGTGCCTTCCCTGTCTTTTTTTTTTTTTTTTTTTCATTTTGTAGTAATTTATAATTTCTGCACTGCAGATTTGCTGATTTGAATGTACAGTGTTTCATGCTATCATCTATAACGGTATCCAATTGTGCCGCACTGCATCGCATCAACATCAGTTCAAATTCACTTCAAGTATGTGTTTTGATTCACAATTTGATCTAAATTTGTCATTGTCTTGGTCATTGATAAGTTTCAAATTTGGAGTGTTGATTTCATGAGCATGCAGAAATTAGCGTTGCAGAAGCAGGAAAATTTGACAATGTTGGCACTGCAATGTCAATGTTTGCAAGAAGTAGACCTTACAGATTGTGCATCTTTGACAAATTCTGTTTGCAATATCTTTAGTGATGGTGGTGGTTGCCCTATGCTAAAATCTTTGGTTATGGATAACTGTGAGGTTTGTGAATAGTTTCTTTCTAGCTACCGAATTATTTGTCATGCGTGTGTATGGATAAAGGCGTTGCTAGTTGACATTCAAAGATTGGGTGGTAAAAGAGGCTTAAAATGATAAGAGATTTAAAATAGTAGCTTCTTCTGAGCTTTTTGGTCACTTCAAATGGCGCCATGTATTTGTCTGTCTGAACTTTGGTTTGATGTACCACCTTGGTTCCTGATGCTGCATTATTGAGGCATTGTTGTGTGTCATTGTAGTGACCTTTTTCTTTTCTTGGTTGTATTGTGCTTTTCTGACAGAAGTTCTTGTTTTTACTTTGATCAGAGCTTGACAGCAGTGCAGCTCTCCAGTACATCTTTGGTCAGTCTTTCTCTGGTCGGTTGTCGTGCTATCACTACTCTGGATCTTGCATGTCCTTGTCTTGAGAAAATTTGTTTAGATGGTTGTGATCATCTGGAAAGAGCATCATTTTGTCCTGTAAGTTTAGAGGGACTCCAGACTTCCTGTGAGGTTAATTTGCTAATGTATTATTAACTATTTGATGCATGCAATTTCTTGCTCTTATAAAATATAAAACCTGAAGCGTTTCCCTCCTTCTAGGCTGCTCTTCGGTCACTGAATCTTGGAATATGCCCAAAATTGAACACACTGAGAATTGATGCTCCATACATGGTGTCACTTGAGTTGAAAGGATGTGGTGTCTTATCTGAAGCATCCATAAACTGTCCTCTATTGACATCTCTGGATGCTTCCTTTTGCAGGTTTGTTGCGATTGCTATCTTCTTTTTGTGATTCTTTACTCTGGTCAATAGCTGACACTTCTATTCAATTTTACATGCAGCCAACTTAAGGATGATTGCTTATCTGCAACAACGTCTTCCTGCCGTCTGATTGAGTCATTAATATTGATGTCATGCCCATCTATTGGTTCTGACGGTCTTTTCTCTTTGCGCTGGCTTCTGAATTTAACGACACTTGATTTATCATATACCTTTTTGACGAATTTGCAGCCAGTTTTTGTGTCTTGTTTGCAGCTGAAGGTAACTTTAAAATCCTGGATATGTAAGAATGATTATGCATATGTGGCATGCTAGTGTTACATATTCAGTTGGTTGTGTTGCACATACATGATGAATTCATGAGTTTTGCATTGTTTGTACTCTTAGAGATTCTTTATTTTGATTTAAATGGTAAGACCATTGTGTTGCTTCTTATTCTACAATTAAGCAAGGTTTAGAAATTTTGCATGTTTGGTAAATTGTCTTGTTTAAGCTTTCAATGTTTCTAATACTCCATGTTTTCCTTATTTCTTGTTCTATTCTTTTGCTCACTTTTCCTTTCTTTCTTTAAGGTGTTAAAATTACAAGCATGCAAATATCTGGCTGACTCATCATTGGAGCCTCTTTACAAGGAATGTGCTTTGCAAGAACTCCAAGAATTGGACTTGTCATATGGTACCCTGTGTCAGTCTGCCATAGAGGAGCTTCTTGCTTATTGCACACATCTTACTCATGTGAGCTTGAACGGATGTATAAATATGCATGACCTGAATTGGGGTTCTACTGGTGGTCGACTTTTTGAGTCGCTCAGCACAGATAATGCATCTAGCATGTTTTCTCTTGAGGACATCAATGAGCCAGTTGAGCAAGCCAACCGTTTACTGCAGAACCTCAACTGTGTAGGTTGTCCAAATATTAGGAAGGTGCTTATCCCACCACCAGCACGCTGTTTCCATTTGTCATCTCTAAATCTTTCGTTGTCAGCCAATTTAAAGGAAGTTGATCTTGCTTGTTTCAATTTGTCCTTTCTTAATCTAAGGTAGGCATGCACAACTTTTTATTTTTGTCATTTGTTTCTTTTTTATGTTTTACTCTTCTAAATTTTTCTGGCTATATCTCATTCAGCAATTGTTGCTCTTTGGAAGTTTTGAAGCTTGAGTGTCCTAGACTGACTAGTCTCTTTCTTCAGGTATGCATTCTGAGTCTTTGAAACCACAGATATTTAATCTTTTAGGTCCATTTTTTTTTGCCCCTTTTTTTGAGTGATTTTCAATTGGGAGTGAATCCTTGAAATTGATTGGTTCTTACTACCTAGGCTTCTGTGATGGATTTGTTCTGTTAAAGACTCACATGCATAGATAGTTTTGATCTATTGAATCACATAGTCAATGGTGAAGAAGCTATATTCCCTGTATTTAGTTATGTTTTTAAGGAAGCAGTTAGTGAGTCATATGAAGCCTCCATTCTCTGATGGTTTAGTGATAGTTGAAGATAGGTTCTAAACTGACCTATCTCGCAATCATCATTGTCTGATGCAGTGTAGTCTATTGGGGAAATGCCTTTCTTTCTTTGACGGTAAAGTTATCTTTTTATTCTGACTATAGTGTCACTTCTTCTGCAGTGTATTTGGTTTTTTGCCCCACATCCTTTTTTGATTTCCTGTTTCCTACATGCCAAATCATTTGGATTTCATTTTGTCACACATAAGCATATACACATGAATCTCCGTCCTTGTAGTTAATGTATGGCCTAGAGTTTCTTATCTGATGCTGTTTTCTGTTTTCTTTTGCCTATTGGTCTTTTTAAGTCTTGCAACATCGGGGAAGAAGCAGTTGAAACCGCTATATCACAGTGTAGCATGCTGGAGACTCTGGATGTCCGCTTCTGTCCAAAGGTGAGAGCATCATTTTGTTATGCCCCCTTTTTTGCTCCCACCTTACGAAGTGTATAGCTTCTACTATATTAACCTGATATGTTTAAAGTTTTCTTCTTTGCAATTGCTTATTATGTTCAAATTTTGTTCATTGTCTTCGCTACCTGAATCTCTAGCTTTTTTTTCTGAAAAAAGAAATTAATACAGTCCATTAATGCTAATATTATGTGGTGGCTGATAGATTTGCACAATGAGCATGGGGAGGCTAAGAGCAGTTTGTCAAAGTTTGAAGCGTATTTTTAGTAGCTTGTCTCCTGCATGATGTTGATGTGATCAAGAATTTTATTTCCGTTTGGAAGTGGATATTACTTCATATTAGTGGCAGCAACAACGGCTTGGTATTTTGTCATGATCAGCTCTCTTTTGTATGTAAATGGTCATCATATTTTCCCCGTGTCTGTTTTCGATACATAATATAAATCTCTCTATATATATATATAGGTAATGTAACAGTGTAATAAATTACTATCAATGTTCTTGTATTCACTATATTGGTGTTGGAGATATAGATGAAATCTGAAAATTTTACTTCCAAAATTTAGTACTAATAGTTTTGGGTGATAAAAACAAATATTATGAAGCCAGTAAAATGAATAGCAGTCATGATCTTTAACTGTCTTTCTTTTGGTTCTGATCCAATTTTGCCTGGGAACTATGCATTAAATGATTGTCATCTTCTATCGGTTTCGTTTAGTCATAACAAAAGCATGGGGATAAGAAAGAAGCAGATGGGACGGGATGTGGGTCCATGTCAGACGTTTACATTGTTGTGGTCGGAAATATTATCCATGATACAAGCAGAGAACATCGGTTTACTCGCAGATTACAGAGCAGAGCATATATGGATTCATAGAAGTGATTCCAGTTGCTTAATTTCTGGGTCCAATTCTTCAGGCTTGACGTCATCCTCAGGGGCTCTATAGGCATCTGCAATTTCCTTCCCTTGATTTAACACATCGGAAGGAACTGTTTGAAGGAGGCTGTAATAGAAACAGCTTTGTAAGGAAATGAAGCTTACTTGTCTTAACGCAGATGATCCAAGCATGACGGTAATGATATATATATATATATATATCAACTGTAATGCAATACCTGTCCAGAGCATCGAGGGCAGTACCAATCTTTGCCTTCATTGATTTTACTGAGGCTTCTGGGTTGTTTCGTGATGCCTGTAGAAGTAAGGAATCCAGCTCTTCCAAGGCTCTAAGCAAAAGAACAAAAGTTGTTTTGTTTCAAAATTTAGTTTGACGGAGGTATTGCTAACTTGTACGTCGCAAGCGTAGCTTATTCTAACAGGGTTGGTCATGATTCTCCGTGAAAACATTTCAACATTTTCTCAAATGTCAGCACTTATAAGAAACGGTCAAAATTTGTAATGACAAAGCAACAGTTTAATATCGGTGCCCAGATGAACTCTCCTCCCATAATTGTACAAGCGGCATGGACCTTACCTATTCTCAATTGGCAGCAAGGAATTCTATGTCAGATACATAAACCATTGGAGACTAATCTCTAGACCTGCTACCCAAGTGATTTGCTTCGTAGAAGCTCCTGTAATATATAGCACATGGAGAATCCAGGATCGCAAGGCAAGCAGACCCATGGATGTACTTCAAACAAAATGGCCTTCGCCTACGGTTTTTGCTCTTATAAATTGAACAGAATACTTTAGAACATTCATCTAGTGCTTAATTAGGGTCACCTGAGACATTGATCAACGTCATTGAAAGCATTTTCACCATTGCCAGCATCAGAAGCATATTGTGCGACCTGAAGTTCCGAAGAAAATTTCCAAACCTCAGCAACTCATGTATACCAAAACCGCCATAAAGCAAAGTGGAATGAGAATGTATATGGTAACATGGCCTCTAATAAGACCCTAGTGTGACAACATGCAATAACATCATTCTTTTTCCTCCCTCTCTTTCTCCGGGGCAAAGCCAGACATCATTTGTTCAAAACTAGTGAAGAGCAGGTAGAGCCGTTAGGCTAATGAACAAAACTTCCTGGTCAAGTTGATAGTTTCATAAAATGTAAATTCCTCTCTTTCTGGAAACTTAATAGTTCTTTGGCTTCAACTTAGAATTGAGTTGAGGATATGCCAATAACTAGTGGCAACTAAATAACATAACACAGAAATGAGAAGATCACACGACTAACTAGAAAACCTCGACTTACAGCTCGAATATTTATACGTAGAGATGCAGCCGGACCAGAACGTAGTAGGAATCTGCAGATGGCATATTCTGGTTTATCAACTTCCAGAGTTTTCTCTGCAGTGGTCAGAAATTCAGAACATGCTTCATAACAATGAACCAAAACATACTTTTAAAAAGGATAGGGACTAAAACGGGAAGTGGAGGATTCGTTTAGCAGGATGACAAAGGCATGGAACTCAAGCATAAAACACAGAAATGAAAAATCCGACTTCTGTCCATTATCTCATTAAACATGAAACAAAATCATTCCTTCAGCGAAAGAACTAGCATGTAACAGGAATTGGGTTTAATGATGAGATTCACTTACACAATCAACATCTAATTAGAATTTAATCCACAAATAATAACAATAATAATGAGATAAGATAGAAAAAGGTTACCTAGGTCTTTAATCTGGAACTGAGTCAATATAACAGCAGGCACATAGACCTCAAGTGGATCAAGCTTTTTCCTGTTAAATATACATTATATCATTTATAATTACCCCTGACACAAAAAGAAAAATCATGTACAATACAGACATTCACCCAGGAAATTACTGATTACCTTTTCACGTATTTATCCAAAAAGCTACCCGCAATGGCATCTGCAGTATTAAAAGCAATAGGCCATGACTTAGCTTTGAAGCAACTCTCAAAACTGACAGTATCATAATTGATTGAAAAACAATGAAAGGCAAAAAGAAAAAGCTTGAATATAGCAACAACACTTTCCCCTTTTTTATTTGGCAGTGAAATGATAGTACGAATTGTATAACTAAGGTGAAACCAAGCGTACAGTTGGGTACAAGGAGCAAGTGAGAGAAAAGCAGAGAGATTGAAACCAGTCGCCGGCTCTCCCGCCATTTCGGTGGAGACACTGCGCACCTCACTCCAGAGAATCGCTTGGGTTTAGCAGTGAAGTTGGGGGCGGAAGAGCGAGGAGAGGACGACGAAAGGAAAGGGTAGGCACTAACGTGCGCGTAGGAGTTAACTGTGGCCATTCCGACGCAACAAACATCGGTGGATTTTGTCCCCAGAGGAAAACTGGAACGGTCTTATCCGTTAGTTTATGCCTTTCACCACGATAAGAGGGACGTTGTCCGAAATCACAAAATTAACCTTTGTAAAGATTTTGTTAAATATTGGTTGCCACATCTTCTTAAACCCTTGGTTTACGTCTTCTAATTGCATTAAAATATTAATTAAGATTGTAATTAGAGTTAAGTCATAATTGAGTGCGTGGGACTACAATAAAATAATGTAGGAACAAGGAGCCAAATTGGTTGTTTTTTAAAAAAGTTGCCTTCCTCACATGCATTTTCAAACCACTTCAGGATTTAATTATGATTCTTCTTATATTAAATTAACTTAATAATTAAACAGGAGCAAAAAAAAATCCCCATTTCCTCGAAAAACCACAAAAAAAAATAAAATAATGCTAGTAGCGCATTTTTTGGTTGCAAGAAAGAACCGGGTCGAACCCGAGAACCCGGACGGTGGCATGTCGGCAAATTATGACCAAATGAGTAGCAATAGATGTAAAGCAGCCGAAACGAAGTGGACATTTTACTGACTATTCCATCTGTTCCATCTCTCCCATCTCCCTTTCTTTCTTCTGTCTCAAATCTCCTGAGTTTACTCTTCAAAGTTCAAAGCAACAGGGAAAAAGGAAATCAACAATGGCAATGATTTTATGGCTTCTTTTGCCTCCTTTTCTTTTCCTCTCTATTTCTGCTAATACTCAAAGTAAGTGTCCCTCCTATCTTCTTTCTCTTATCCAGCGTTAGCTATTGTTTCCCTAGAAAAAAAAGGGGTTTTGTTTCTTAACTTTTTTTATATGGTGAAACAAAATGACTTTGCACAATGTATGTCTGTTTTGGGTTTGGAAATGAATCGTTGGTTCTAGTAAGTGATTGATCTGCTTCATAACTATAAAAATCTTGTTTCTTATCTATTTTTATTTCTGGGCTTCTTTCATATTTCCAAATGCAGCTGTGTGTTTGTAAGTTGGTTAACATATAATTGATCTGAATCTCAGGCATTGCAGTTTTAAACTTTTGATGGTTGTCCATTTTGATTTGACCTAAGTTTTGTTTAAAGCAGGTGGTTTCTTTTTTTTTTTGTTGCTGGATCTCGTGTTTAAAGCGGTGTCTTTTAGTTGGTTGACTTATTTTGGCGTTATTTCCCTTCTTAGTGCTCTATTTAGCTTGTATAAAGGAGGACAAGGGAAAGAAATTTTACTTTTGGATCTATCATTTCCATGTATTTTGATTGGTGGATTGGGTCTCCATTTCCAGAAACCGTATCAAGAAATGTTCCTTTGAATTTGCCACTTGAAGACAGTTTTTGATTGTCATCTTGCTTGAGAATCATATTGGGGGGTGGGGGTGGGAGAAGTTTTTTTCATTTAGTTTGATGTCCTTCCATCGTTCCTAAAATAGATCTTCTTTAGGACTCTGGCTGGAAGAAAGTGATCATAAACTCGTAGCTTTTTGCAATTCTATTGTTTCACATCAGAGAACATACTGGTTGCTGTGGGTATATGTTTGTGTTTAAACGAGTCTGGTCTAGAATTGTCCATTATAGATGGTTAAATTGCCTAATACTATTCCACATAGGAGTTAGCGCATGTGTAAGTAGCTAAATCTGAATATATAGTGAATGAAGAACTCGTTATGCCAGTGTCATTTACGAAGACAAAGTTGTAGCCATGATATAAACCCAGATGAAAATCTTTGATCATGAGATGCATCATGATTATGCTTGAAAAGGAATGCACATCGCTTGTAGAAGAGAGGAGGGAATTGTCCAAGTGAGCACGGAATGTGCTGAAACTAAGCAATGCACCAAGAAGAGAAAAGCTTCGTTTCCAAACTTTCGCCGTTTATCCATATCTATGAGGCATGATAAAATGTCTTCAACTTCATAATGGGAAGTTAAACATGTTTGAAGCCCTTCATATTGCATTTGATCCCTCCCTTCTGAATACCCTAAGAGACAGCATGACTTTACACCTGATTGCACCTGCTGTTCTAGTTACCCGTCTCTAGCCATCATCATACTGCAAAATTTTAGCTAACAAATCAGTGAGGATATAGAACTTAAAGCCATCCTCAGCATTCAGTCCAAGGGGTGCCACATCCTTCTAATGTCACTTTTTCCATGTATCATCCCATGAAGAGAGCATGTGATATTCTGACTGGTCTGAGTAGAACTCTTCGGTTTTTTTTTTTTTTTTAACTTTTTGTAGTTTGTTTGGTATTGATTCCTTCATGCTGGTATTAGTCACATAATTTCTCCTCTGCTTCAAGCAATTGCTTTTGTCATGTTTATTGCTACATTTTTTTTTTCTTATGGAACAAAAACTAATTATTATCAGTACCCATATATCCATAGTGTATAACTAGCTGAGTATATGAAATGGATTACTCAAAGGCATGTAAAGCATGTGGTTTTTCAATCTGTTTCATACTCTAGTATAGTCATCTTTTTAAGGTTCAAATTGTTCTGTACATGTGTTTGTGGCAGTCATTTTTCTTGAGCCCTAACAACATTCATCTTTTCTTTATTTGTGACATTATGAACACAAACTGTAGCCAAAGTAACTGACAACCCTGCGGATGAGTTGGTGGCTGCGCTTAATGCCAATAGAACAGCACACAAGTCTTCATCTCTCACTGACAACCCAGGCCTTGCCTGCATTGCTTTGCAATATATAAAAGCATACCAAGGTGATTGTGATGCTGTAGGAGGGCCTGATGCCAAGAAGCCTGCTGATTCTGAATTTGCTGAAACTTTTGCCCCAAACTGTGGTGTTGATGCCTCAACCCTCTCTCCAATCACGAGCCGTTTACTTGGATGCCAGTCCAAATATGTCCAGCCTCCCGAAGCATTCTCAATGTTGATGAAAAACGAGAAAAGTTTGGAAATTCTCTACAATAAGAACCACACAGAAGTTGGGGCTGCTGTGACTGGCACAGATGGTGGGGCTCCCTTTTTCTGGTGTGTGCTGTTCAGCAGTGGTAAGCTTAACAATAGCTTTGTTCTAGAAGGAGGTGTGGCTAAAATTTCAAGACCTGGATGCTTTAGTGGTGCTAATGACAAATGCAGCGGTGCTGATGATTCATCTCGACCGGGTCATGTGTGGCTGTATGTTCTTACAGCTTTCATTGCTGTGGGATATGCCTTCGGGTTATAATCATATCCCTTAGAATATGAACTGTTTTCCTCTTGATTGTTGATTCTGAGGCACCCCATTGCCTTGAATAGCTTGGCCTCTGTAGGTTTTTTTTTTTTTTTGGTTATATCATCATAATTTTATTGATTACTTTTTTCACTTTGAGGGAGTACACACTTTATGCCATTGATTCCCCCAGTTTCATGTGTAAAATTTCAAATGATTGAACCTACTCAATTATTATTATTATTATTATTATTGTTATTTTGTTTACTTGGAATGGTACTATGTTGTTTATCATGACTTGTGAAACTATCATACACAAAGATGTGAAGAGACTTCCAGCAGCTAAATTTCCCTTTCATCACCCACCTTCTAATAATTTCTTTGGATTAATTTACTTCTAATATCTGCAGTTCAATAATAATATGGCGCCTCAAAGGCACAAACTGGGTATGGTTAGTAAAAAATGGAATGCCCAATGGTTTCCATTTTCCCCCTTTTTTGGGTCTACAGACCTACTCTGTACAGAATCAACATATGCCTTGGCAAATAATACTACTATTTCCAATGATTGTGTAATTTATATTGTGTTTCTTTGACTAAAATTTCTTATAATCCAGCATTTATCAAAACCTTTATTAGTTTCATCGTACTAGCGATAAAGTCTTGGTACTCGTAGGCATTAGCTGGGACTGGATTAAAGAAATTTGGAATCGTCGGTTTGCTGGGCGCAGACTCATTTGGGCCTCGGGGCCTAACCAATGCCATGCGAGCTAGAAATCTAGTGCCCGGGAAGTTGGTGCGAGTCGACCGTCTAGGGATTCGACCCATGTCTCATGCAAGTTGAAAATTTTCTTTCTCATGGTTGGTTAGTAGATAAAAGTTTAAAACCCAATAATTTCCTACTTGTGCTTACTTTGCCAAAATAAATAAAGCCTCTCGATTTGATAGTTGGCATGGCATATGCCTTGTATACGTTAATTATGTCACATGAATTAAAAATGTCAGTTGATATTAATTTGATGACTTCATTAAAATTAAAGACCTGTGTAGGTATAAATTAAAAAAAAAACAATGTTTTTAAATATAATAAAATAAAAAAAATTACATATAAAGTGTAATAATTTAGAATTTCTTTTAATATTTAAACTTTACACATAATTAAACCCTAACTAGCACATCATTCATAAGTTAGTACTTACACTAGGGCCTACTTTCTTAGGAAGCAAGAAAAATAATTCAGGTAAAGATTAGTCTTTTCACCTGGGCTCATTGGTAAGATTCAATTCTATCATGTTTTCCTTTTAATTTCTCTTTTTAAATTAGATACGAGTTACATAATACTTATATTTTGGAGTGATTAAAATTAGACTGGATTAATGACTTGATTGTATCGAATGTAATTTGAGTAAAATTGTTTGGTTTGATTGATCCATTTAGTCCATTTGATTCAATCGATTTATTTGATTGATTCTTAATTTTAAATTTTTTTTTCAATCAATTTAATATTATATATATGTATATTCTTATTTACTACTTATTAAGTTGCTATCAAAGTTAATTTTATTGTTTTTGTTAAGTTGAATCTTAAATATTAAAACTTAGAGGTCAGAAATTTTAAATGTTAATTTGATGTCTTATAGTAAAGGATAAAGGTTGTCTTAACTCTTGTAAATGTTATAATTTATGCGGATGAAAGGAAAAATATCATTTAGATTATTTGTATTTTTGTAATTATAGGTGAAATTTATAAATTTCAAGATTATAATTTGTAAAAATAAAAATGACAAAGTTTCAATTATTTTAATCTTAAACTAAATCAATTGAATCAATTTAATATTTAATTATTATTTTTTTAAAATTTAATCTATTTAATCTTTAGTTACAACAAATTGAACCCATCCAATCCACCAATTACGCATTCCTTCTTATATTTATTTATATAAGTTTGCTGCAATGATATTGAAATTGTAGGTAGTAATTACTTTAGGCGCTCTTCTCGGGCCTTGGTGGGCTTTGAACTTTTGTTTTAAACAAATTGAAAGCCAATGAGCTGCAGACATCAGTGACAGCAGGCTAATGTTTAAGTATTCAGTCTGAATCTCTACTTAGGTTGGGCTAACTTCCAGTATTATGATATTTAAATTTTGCTTTCATCTTCTGCACCTAAAACATTAAATCTTATATATATAATAAGATTAGATGTTCTAGATTAAAGTAGACTTATTGAATCTTGTCATATATATATTTATATGCAGGATTTTGTACCATCAACTAATTGTGATTGATAGCAAAAGCAATATATAATCTCTAAAAAGGGACAAAGCATGCCAAGTTTAATTTAGTGGTCATTCCTTTTCTCATGAAAAAGGTCAATATATAGGATTCCACATCCCCTTACTTTTAATAGTCCAAAAAAAAAAAGTATTGAAATTAAAAAAAAGAATTGATATGGTACTGATAGCATATTTTATTTTTTGAAAAGAGCGTCGTTAATTAAATTTTGTAATAATTAATAAATTTAAAATCACAAAATTAATATAGCGTGTGATTGGTATTTTTTATTATCTTTACAAAATTTGTCGAAATTTTTGAAAAAAGACAATGAAAAGGAAGGGTGGCCTACCCCTTTACATTTCTCCAATTTCATATAGTAGTAGGCATATTAAAACAAAAAAAAGAGGTGGGCGTGGAAATTGGGATATAATAATTAGGGTTGTTAAAAGAAAAAGAAATAGTACAATAAGTAAAGTTTCACTTTTGGCCTTTAAACAGAAGCCGCAAGTGCCATGTGACTCGTAATGCCTATCGAGTAGCTAATTCCTTTTCAACACCTATTTATTTATTTTTACTAAAGTCCCCACTGTATACTCTTTAATTAATATCTTCTTTTTGTATGGTTTTTCCCATATCTCATTTTCATGTACAAAATTTTGTCTCATTTTTCTTCCAACTTTAGCCCATTAAAAGATGAGTAATCAATGGGGAGGGGGGCTTTCCATGAAGCAACGGGGCATCCCCACCTCAAGAAACAAATACAAAATTTGACTCTCCTACCAAGCCTATTTCTGCACACAATTTGTACCCATTTCCCTCCTCGATCATATGACCAAAGCCCACGTAATCAACGTCCACCGTCCGATCCAAACAGCGAATCCACGTGGTACTGCTCATCACGAAAACGGTGTTTATGTTTCAATTCTTTGACGTGTCTATAACTATTTATGGTCTCGTAAGAACAAACTTTATAAAAACCAATGGGTCTTAATGTTTAGCAGAGATTAAACTGCAAAGGCACGGAGCCCGAAAATTTCTGTTAAAATTTTCGCGGGCGATATGTAAAGTGCTTGGTTTTTCGTTTCTGGGTGCTTTTTTTGGTTGTTTTTTTTTTTTGAAAATATCGAGAATCGAAGAAGAACGAGATATCCGGGGATGGGTGATGTAGGGTTTTTCGAGAAAACTGATTCTGGGGAAAATGAAGGTATTTTGGGAGGAAGTGAAGAGAACAGCAAGAAAGAAAACGAAGAAGAAACTGCCGTTTTTAGTAGGCAGCAGGAGGCAACATTCAATCTCGATCTTAATCTGCAGCCAGTGGAAGAGGATTTTGGAAACACTTTTTTGGGATTTGATTTAGGATTTCCTGAGAAACATGCGGATAATTCCACCAATTCAAAAAGTCTTGTCTTTGGCGTTGATCTGAGGAGAATGGAAAGATACCCAGATGTTGAAATTGTTGGTTCTCCAAGCAAAAAGAGGAGATTTTCTGTTGAAGAAAAAGGAAAAGCAAAATTAGATGGTTTTGATGAAGAGGAAGAAAAACTGAATCTTGATCTTGATTTGGGATTGACGCAGATAGGAATAGATAAAGCGATTTCATCTTTCGGTCCTCCAATCGAAGCAGAGGAGCAAAAAGATACTGAAGTTGAATTTTTGGGAAGTACTAATACTTTGAATACTATTGATCTTGTTGTAGGGGAAATTGATTATAAGAGGAATGATGAAACGGAGGAATTTTACGTCTCAAGAAAGAGGGAAGAATCAAGAAGACACCACGAGATTGCTAGAAAATTTGCCCAAAGGCTTGCACATGAAGTTGATTCTGAAGGAGATTTGTTGAAATCTTTTTCTAAGACAAATAAGGATGGAGCTTTAAAGAATGTTGTTGTTGTTGTTGATGATGATGATGATAAGGCAGAAGACTCAGAAAGTCCTTTTGGTATGGCATTAGAGATGATCAAAACCCGAAATTCGAGTTCAACTGACAAAAAGAAGTACTCAAGGGGTGGATTGGAGGCGGAGTTCAAATGGGTGCCTAAGAATTATAAAGGGTCGTCCATTTCTA
The DNA here is from genome assembly GCF_053813885.1 of Theobroma cacao. Taxonomy (NCBI): domain Eukaryota; kingdom Viridiplantae; phylum Streptophyta; class Magnoliopsida; order Malvales; family Malvaceae; genus Theobroma; species Theobroma cacao. Next base: position 3,203,906 of record NC_142647.1, read on the forward strand.
TGGCTCGTGACGTTCCATCATTGCTGGACCTTAGTTTGCGTGCTCTTGCAAAGAATGCCGAGGCAATGGTATCGCTCGAGCATGTTCCTGATGTGCTGAGGCATAAGCTTAGTCAGTTGGTGTGTGATAATCGGAAAATGGATGCTCATTTTCTGGAACTTCTTGTTAGGGGATCACCAACAGAGATACGAGTGAATGACTGTTCAGGAGTAACTGAAGACGAATTCACCAAGATGTTTGGCTGTTGTGATACTAAGAACTTGATTGTAAGTGACGTTTGACACATGTTGTTTTATCTTCCATTTTAATTGAATTGGCAGAATTTTTTCTTTTCTCTCTTCATGTTTTACAATGCAACCTTAGCATATCACCAATTGACTTGAGGGATTATTTGGTTCTATCTCTTAAGTTTTATTGGTGACTCTGTGAGCTATTTTCTTCTGAAAATTTTGCCTCAGTTATAATTTGTGAAAGTTTTAAAAGAAGGGGAAAACAATTGTAATTGAAAGATTAGTACTTGGCTTTTGGCTCTCACTATATATGACTAAGAAACCAAACTAGGACATTTAGGGTACTTTCAGAATTGGTTTTTCTAATATGTTTATGGACTATATACTTATTTAGACGTGGGCACCTGGCTGTCAGTTATTTATGATGTTTTTGGGCTCTGGAGGCAGGTTCTGCAGCTTGACTTGTGCGGATCATGTTTGCCTGATTATGTGTTACAAGGCACCTTAGCTCATTCATCAAATAGCCTTCCTGCTCTAGTTACCTTGTCTCTGGATGGTGCATATCGTTTGTCAGACAAAGGGCTAAATCTACTTGCGCTGTCTGCACCTGCTCTGCAGTCAATAAATCTGAGCCAGTGTTCCCTTCTCACATCTGCTGGCATCAACAATCTAGCTAGCTGTTTTGAATCTACCTTAAGAGAGCTATATTTAGATGAATGTCAGAATATACAAGCTATGGTTGTATTGCCTGCACTGAAAAAGCTTAAATGTCTGGAAGTGCTGTCATTGGCTGGAATTCAGACTGTTTGTGATGATTTTGTCGTTGGAATGGTTGAAGCATGTGGCAAAAATATGAAAGAGCTTGTTTTGGCTAATTGTGTGTGAGTTCTCTGAGATTATTCTAATTGATTTCAAAGTATACATAAGGAGGTTTAACACTTTTTATGTCTGTTTGTCTAATCTAGCATCAGTTTTGGTAACATAGGTGTTTTTGAGTTGCAGGGAATTGACTGATATATCTCTCAAATTTGTGGGAAAAAATTGTTCCAGATTATGTGCCCTTGACCTCTCTTACTTGCATAACTTGACGGATTCATCAATGAGATATCTTGCCAATGGCTGTCGATCAATTACCAAACTTAAACTGTGCCGCAATGGTTTTAGGTTTCCTTTCATCCTATGCTTATCTGCTGTTCATTTCCTAGCTTCTATAGATAATGATATACTCATCATGATACCGTCACATGTTTAATTATTCTATGTTTGTCAATTATACAGTAGACACTCTTATGTAATATACATTCTTTTGACTTTTATGGAAGCAGTACCTGCAACTGACACAAATTATTTCTATATATATGACAGTGATGAAGCTATTGCAGCCTTCTTAGAAGCCTCTGGAGGTTCTCTAACTGAACTGTCCCTGAATAACATTATTTCGGTGAGATATCAAGTTATCAACATGCCTTACCTCATTAAGCTTTTGCCTTTTGCTTTTGTCTGCACCAAAATACCAATTATCCGGCAATGATTGTTGAATGATTCCCAAATCTGCTGTCTGACTCACTTTTTTGTGCTTGAAAGCCAAATGATTTCATTCTATGACATTGATGTTGCATGTGTTGGCTACTTCAGCTTCTTACATTCAATATTGCAAGCATGTAGTAATTGGTAAACTAACTCAAGGCGGTGAACAATTATAACAGGTGGGGCTGAACACTGCATTGTCACTTTCCAAATGTTCAAGAAAATTGTTCAGTTTGGACCTATCATGGTGCCGCAATTTAACAGATGAGGCACTGGGACTGATTGTTGATAGTTGCCTGTTACTGAGGCTGTTAAAACTCTTTGGATGTACACAGGTACACTTGCCAAGCTCTCTCTCTCTCTCTCTCTCTAATTAAAAGGCATCCTGTCCATGCATAATTGCTGCTTCAGGTGATGATTTATATAAAACCCAATAGTTATCCCTGTCAATGCATGCACATGCAATTTTCAAAATAGAAATGCTTATTTCTCCTCATGTTTCACTGACCTAAACTGCAACAAAGAGTAAATGCAAATTTAAATACATAGAAAAGCATCTTGCAGTTGATGCCAGCTGTTGTGTTTCTGATCTGGGACCTTTTTGTGTTTGATGCAGATTACAGAAGTGTTTTTAGGTGGGCATTCAAATGCCCAGGTGCAGATCATTGGACTGAAAATGACAACAATATTAAAACATCTCAATATGCTTGAACCCCAAGAAGCTCCATTGCGCTATTCACCTATCAGTAGTTTATGATGAATGGTAGAGCTTGAATAACTTGGTTACCCAGTTTGCAAGGCCCAGCTTCATTCATTGACTTATACAAAAGCAACACTGACAACTAAAAGTACCCTCTTTTACTTGTCCATTCAAAGCCTTCAGTTTTGAAAACATACCTACGAAATTGTTACCAGACACCAAACCGGCTAATCTCTTTAGAGATATACCTCACTCTTTTTTTGGTGTCCTAGCAAATTCGCAATCAACCAAAAATTGTATATGGTCGATGGAATATTTTGGATAGTTTTTATGGTCATATTAAAGAGATAGAATTCTTCTCCCTTATTGAGTGTTTCAGTTGATTCTATATGCTTGTCTTCTGTTTTTCATCTTTATCAGATCAGGGTTAAGTTTGTTATCTCAGTTACGGAACATATGATTGAGGTTTGAAAATGTTTTAAACTCACAAATCCAAGGTGAGATGGTAGGCCTACTTGGTATGGTTTGCCCTGCTCGATGAAAGTATCTAGAGTCTGCATCTTACATATTGTGACTAGGAAACATTGTCGACCTACATTCACACCTTGAGAGTAAATTGTGGCAAGAGGTTAAACAAGACAGTGTCAGGTGTTGTGTTCCTATTTAGAAAAGAAAACCGACTTGGAACTCTGCTGAAATTAAATGTTGGTATTCTTCCATAAGGCCTCTGGCATCGGTTCAGCATGGTTAAAACATGGTTTCTACGCATTTTTTCTTTTGGTCATACATCCATTCAATGTTTATCAGCCATAGAGGTTGCGTTTATGGTGCAGTGCCCTGTTTTTCTCTTAGCAAACCCACCAGCTAGAATTTAAATCTAACAAGGATTACGGATGTTTAGGAAGAGAAGAATACACTACAGGGAAAACACCAGTTTGACAATTAACCGTATATTCTTGCTTCTTACAAGGAGATAGTTTGATATTGGAAACTAGGAAACAGAGGATCTTCATCTCCACGACAAGGCAAAAACAGACGTTTCATTACTTATGTCTGTGTATAAAGCTCTTTCTGTTCCATAAGGTTCAACTTCAACCAAGCTTCTCAGTTCAGACCAGAAGCCTTACACTTCAAAACAAATGCCAGAACCAGAAGAATTAGTAAGATTCCAGCAGAAGAACCACCAACTCTGTGAATCCAGTTAGGATCAAACCTCGTAAAGCTTCTGTCACAGTAAAGCGACAAAGCAATGGCCAGGATTAATATCAATAGCAGCAGAGGCAGCCAAGAAGCAAAGTTGATGGGCTGCTCATCAGGTTCTAGCTCACTCACTGTTGCCCTGTTGGTGTAAAGAGGTGAAACCACACCTAAGACGACCAAACCTATTGCCACCAGTCTCTCATATGAAGAAGAGCTGCTTGACCTGATCCAATGACGATCAGACCTGGTAAATCTCTGGTTCAAGTAGAGTAAGAAAGCAAAAGCCAAGATCAGTAGCACAAGCAGCAGGCGCAACCATGAAGCCAAGTCCATGGATTGCTCTTCAAACTCCGCTTCACTAACCGACTTCCGGTTAACATAAAGAGGTGAAACCACGGCTAAAATGGTCAAGACGATCGCCACCCATTTCTCATATGAACAAGACCTGCTTGACCTGCACATAGCTATCGGCTCCATTCATAACACAAATTTCAGGAGAAACAGCCCCTTTTTTTGTTATTGAGCAAATTGTTTCTTCATATTATCTCCCTATTTTTCATTTAACCTCCGGATCCATCCATTTGGAATATAGTTTCTGGTCAAGAAACATTCCAATCCAACGGCCATGGGAAAGGCCCAAAGGGTTCAAGTGTAAAGAGCAATCTCTATAAACCCTTATCCCTTGGGAATCCTTCCAGAAGTTTTCAAGATACGTGGAAATTTTGCAAGAGGTAAGGCAGCCATATTAAATTGTTTTGGAATCAGATTCTTGGAGCGGAATTAATCTGCAAAGTTCCTCTTTTATCATCACATTTGATGCCGATCCGATTATTCCTAAAGTTTGATTAAACAAAGGGAACATGATGCCATTTGAGATCAACCATAAATAAACCGGTCAAGGGAAACAGATAGTAGCAGACAGTAAAGCTTTTGCTAGAGTTCTTACATTTGAAATTAGAATTTGTTTTTTGCTTATCATCCCCTAAAAGAATTATTTTAGCGGTTAAAATTGGATACTTTTATAGCACAAGAATTTCCAGTGATCAACCGGTACAAAGTCAACAGAAAAATGACTATTAAAACAAAACGATGTTTAGCTGGTGCCATTGGAGCTCTTGGACCGGCTGCCATTGAGCCGTCTCATCCACTTCTTCTGCGATGAGGTTAAATCAGTGAACAAAGAAGGAGATGAAGCGCTTTTCGGAGGTTGTCCAGCCACGGGAAGCTCAGCCGGAAGTGCTGCGGCGGTGCTACTAAATGCGTTTAGAACCAGAAATGCAAGTATTGGAGAGAGATCCAATGTTCCTCCCAGCGGTGGAATTATCCCGCGGAATATGTTGAGGTACGGATCACATATAGTGCTGAACCAAAGAAAAATAGTAGTTTATATTAAAAGAAATTAAAGTATTTTAGTTTATTGAAATTCCATGGAATTGGTATCATTACCTGAGGGGGCTAACAATGGCTGGAGGAGAGTTAGGGAACCAAGTCAAAACCAGCCTTACAATTAACAGCGTGTTGTAAATGTTTAAGAAATTAAGGATTCCATTGGCCACGACGATCCCTGCCACTGAATCACCAGGTAAAACCGCTGCAAAATTGTGATTTGACAGCGGAGAATAATTATTAACCTTCCTGGAATTGATTCTGTAAGTAGTTACCTATGGTAAAAATTGGAATTAGTACCAAAACAAACACCTTGAATGGGAATGAAAGAGAGATAGCTAATGAAATAAGTTACCTCATTGCAGAAGCTTTGGAAGTCGGAGGATAAGGAGAGTAGATTTTTGAAAGCTGGATTTTGTTTAAGGAAATTGAAGAACTTATCGGCGGTTGAAACAACTGCATCGTGAAGATCACGAATTATATTTTGAGGAACAACGGGAGCGAGATTGGGCTTCGATGGCCTCAAATATGGAGGCGCGAATGGCGTTTGAATAAATGCTGAAGAAAGTAATAAAGATTTGGGAACTGAAGTTGGGGATTTTGATTTTAGGCTCTCTTGGGCAGGCTCAGTAACGGCCATTTCTTTGCTTGAAGAAGAAGAGGAAGAAGATAACATTTTTCGTTTTCAGTGGATTAGGATTTTAAAAGAGAGGTTTTTATGTATACAGCGTGGCACGATCTTATTTGCTACTTCGCTGTGGTTCTTTTGCACTGCAATAAAACGCAGCGTTTTGGATCGCAAATAAATTGACGATTTTTTAATTAATTACTGACTTGCCAGGCTGGCGCTCCTGCTGTTTTTGACCACAAAGTAGGTGTGTCTTCAATTTAACGATAGCAACAAAAAAACGTGGGGATATAATAGCAAGCTTACGTGGCGAAGGGTGATTGGATAATATTTTAAATAATTCAACTACCTCCTCTGCCTTCATCAACGATCGTCTTCTTAAACTCTCTTCTCTGTATTTCTTTTTTCTTTTTTCTATCCTTCTGCGAAAACACAATGGCAATGGCGGCTGATCTGTTAAGACTCTCTTTATCTACTCAGCCAAAGCTCTCCTTCAGTTATGGCGCGAAAGCTAAGATTGACCGCTTTGACTTGCTCCAACGGCGCCGTCGCAGTCGTTTCTATTCCCGGCCTCGCTCAACTCCTGGTTTCATCTTGTTCAACTCACTGGAAACTAGATCACAGTCGCAAGAATCGTCTCTCCAAACGCCGAAACAAAAGCCTAAAGACTCTTCGGTTCTCCTCGATGTCAATGGGATGATGTGCGGCGGATGCGTATCCCGAGTTAAATCCGTTATCTCCTCCGACGAGCGAGTGGAATCAGTCGTGGTCAACTTATTGACAGAAACAGCGGCGATCAAGTTGAACCAAGAGGTGATAGAGAGCGAGACCGTGGACAGTGTTGCGGTGAGTATAGCTCAACGCGTGAGCGAGTGCGGGTTCATGGCGAAGAGGAGGGTTTCGGGGCTTGGAATCGGAGAGAATGTGAGGAAATGGAAGGAAATGTTGAAGAAGAAAGAGGAATTGCTGGTGAAGAGTAGGAATCGAGTGGCTTTTGCCTGGACTTTGGTGGCGCTTTGTTGTGGATCTCACGCTTCACATATTTTGCACTCGCTTGGGATTCATATCGCCCATGGTAATATACTTTAATTAAGGACAAATTCTTATTCAAATTAAGATCTGTGATAATGACTCATTGAATTAGTACTTTGATTTAATTTAATTGCTATGTTTGATGCAGGACCATTTTTGGAGGTCCTTCATAATTCTTATTTTAAAGGTGGATTGGCTTTAGCGGCTTTGCTGGGGCCAGGAAGAGGTTGGTTTTTTTTCCCCTTATTTGCACATATATTAACATTTAGGTGGTATTTAAGAAGTTGCTTTATATTACAGACAACAATTTTAAATGCATTTTAAGATATTTATCTTAAGGCACTTGCTAGCAAAACTCTTTTAAAGTGTCCTAATGCCCCAGTGAGTAAAGGTTGACTTCAGTCAAATTGCTTGAAACGTCTGTTGCAGACCTGCTAGTTGATGGACTAATGGCGTTCAAGAAAGGATCACCCAATATGAATTCTCTCGTGGGATTTGGATCAATTGCAGCATTTATCATTAGTGCAGTGAGATTTTTCTTCTTTCTTTCCTTGTGGTTTGAAAGCTGATATTCAGTTTTCTTGGTGTAGCCTTGTGGAGTCAATTTGCTAATTTCAGTTGTTCTTATATTTGCGTATTTCCTTGTAGGTGTCGCTTCTTAACCCTGGGCTTGCATGGGACGCATCCTTCTTTGATGAACCGGTGATTTCCCTTACTTTTACTTCTTTGCAATATTTGTTATCAATATTCTTTTTGCTCCTTTTGACATTATGCTCTACTCCTTAACTTTTAAGCTAAGCCAAGGACCCTTTTATCATTGTTGAGTTACAGCTACCAAATGCATTGTGATATGACCCCTTTTGTTACATCTAGTGATCGCTATTTCTATATATGCTGAAACAACTTAGATGAATGTCTGATAGTTTTGGTTGATAACAGTTTCTCATGAAGTTCTCTGATTTTTTAGTATGCAGGTTATGCTTCTTGGTTTTGTGCTCCTGGGACGTTCTCTGGAGGAAAAAGCAAGGATTCAAGCATCTAGTGACATGAATGAACTTTTAGTGAGTTAGAATTGATACTTGCTTTTGGTGCTATTACACTTGTTTTTGTGTTTGATGGCCAAGGGCCAATGACTCTGCTTTTCGGCTCTATGGATTCATAGATTTTACTTGCACAACATGCTTCTAACATATTCACCCTGAATTTTGAACTTCTTGCCCTTTGTGTGGTTTCACATGTGAGTTCATTGTTTTTGCAGTCATTGATTTCCACTCGGTCAAGACTAGTGATTACTTCAAGTGATGATTCATCTGCTGATTCTGTACTTTGCTCTGATGCTATTTGCATTGAGGTTCCATCAGATGATATTCGAGTTGGAGACTCAGTGTTAGTTTTGCCTGGAGAAACTATTCCTACAGATGTAAGTAATGAATATGTTATAACATCAGGTTTGAGTGGATCATACACTGAATTTCGTAAACTTGGTACATATACATACATATACATTTGTGCTTTCATTTAAAGCCAACACATCTTGCTAATGATATGAAACTAAGATGAACCTTTTATAATAACTGTATGATTGAATTTACTACACACAAATTGACATCTGCTATAATTAAAATTCCCTACACAGGGGAAAGTCCTTGCAGGAAGAAGTGTGGTTGATGAATCCATGCTCACTGGGGAATCACTTCCAGTATTCAAGGAGAAAGGTCTCATGGTCTCTGCTGGAACAATAAACTGGGTAAGATTATTACTTTGAGGAATAGAGCTTTGAAATGCTGTGACTTATGCCATCGGCTTTTACTTTAGGGGAGAGAAATGCTTGACCGTTGCTTATTTCAGGGATATAGGTATAACCTTTTATATTAAAGTGCATATTAGCTGGACTGCTTGAGAGAATTAGACCTGAGTGGGAGAGGTAGACAAAGATTGAAAGTTGGGACTAAATTTGGATTCTTGCTGAATTATTTTTGAAGAATTTTCCTTTAAATTCACTTACCCATGCATTCATCATTCATTTTTATGGATGTTTATATATTTCAGGATGGTCCTTTAAGGATTGAAGCAACTTCCACAGGCTCCAACTCAACTATTTCTAAGATTGTACGAATGGTTAGTGCCTTAGTGAACCTTTTTATTGGATTAATTATACAGTCATGTTTTGACATCTGATGTTTGATGAGTCACTATACTTTGTCTCTTTCTGCACTGGGTATAATTGTCCCATGTTTATCTAATTACTAATGACAAATCATTGCTTCCTTTTGGCCTGAGTAAGCTTCCAATATTTTTTCAGGTTGAGGATGCTCAAGGACAAGAAGCACCAGTGCAGAGGCTTGCAGATGCGATAGCTGGGCCATTTGTATACAGCATAATGACTCTGTCGGCAGCAACCTTTGCTTTTTGGTATGGGGTTTGTTCTTCAGATTTATTAACTTTGGATAGACTGATGAAAGTTGAGGTGCTTAAAATTGATGGAAAAAGCAACATTTTAATTTATTTATTCAAGATATGTATGTAACTCTTAGATGCTTTCATTAAACTGAATGGGTAATTGTTATTCAATTTGCAAAGTTCAAATAGTTGAAATCTTACTTTGAGAAGATGATGGCAATTTTAGCTGCACTTCACCTCTAGTTGTTCTCTCCCCATTGTTCCATCTAAGATCCCCGCATACTTCTACTTTTGTATATGCCTGTGACAATTTGGGCATCAATTTAAGCAAGGGCTGCACAATTTTAACTTTCTTTCATTTCAGAAGTTGTGCATTTAGTTTACACATTGCCTTAACTTCCCATGCTAGTAGAGGTCCCTGTGGGCTTTTGTTTTAGTTGCTTATAGATATGTTATCGACTCTCTCCTAGCATCCACTGATTCTCTACTAGCTTAATTCTTACTTCTTGTCTCCTTGTTGCTTTGATATCCAGGTATTATGCTGGGTCACACATATTTCCAGATGTTTTGCTCAATGACATTGCTGGGCCTGATGGAGATCCTTTACTTTTGAGTTTGAAACTTGCTGTGGATGTATTAGTGAGTAATCTTATGTTTACCTGCATTTCTTCACCAGCTTATTGCCTAAATATTAATTGCCAGATTGTTTGCATAGTTTTCATTTTTGTCTATTTGGTTGCCAAGAAAGTTGTCCATCATAAGAGTTATCTCAATATCGCAAAAGAAACTTCTTTTTTCTTTTTCAAAAGAAGGAAACAAGTTAAAAAGTTATGCCTTTCTGCATTTTCCTGTTAAAAGTTGCAAAACACATTTTAGGGAGATTTTCTGGTAAGAATGGCAACGGCCAAAATGCAGAAAAAGATGCAATATGATTAAATATTCAAATAAAAAAAAGTTTACAAGAATGCTCTGTAAACTTGTTGGCACCTGCAGATTATTGCTTACATAGTTGCCCTCATTTTCTTCGAGAATTGGGGCTTAAAGTGATGTATTTTATTTGCACTTTCTCTAAATAATCGAGCAAATATATATATTTGCACTGTCACTTTGTAATGCTAGTTATCTTTTTTCAGGTAGTTTCCTGTCCATGTGCGCTGGGTCTCGCCACACCAACAGCAATCCTTGTTGGCACCTCTCTTGGTAATTTATCTAGCTTGTTAATATATCTTGATTTTGATGCTTCTTCTGTTTAGTACTGATATAGTGAATGTGTAATATTCTTATATTTACCATTTAGAAGATAGTATGAGCAAGTCCTAACTAACTATAGGTAAGTAAATATGTGGAGAGTTTTGGTTGGCTCATACTCTAATAAATATTGAGAACATCGGGAAGAATTCATTTGGAAAACTTTGATTTTGAGGAATTCCCAAATCTGCACTCTTGAAATATTGTTTATTTTAGAACATTTGCCCATTATGACATTGAGACCACTATAAGTTCACTGGTATGAGGTGTATGCACATTGGATAGTCTTATATTTGAAGAATAGGATATTGGGCACTCAAGTTTATTATTGATTATTTACATTTTATAATCAACAATTAAACTGCCTGTTATACTGAATTTTATGTTGCTGCAATGACAATCATCAGGAGCAAGACAAGGACTGCTTATAAGAGGAGGGGATGTTCTGGAACGCTTGGCCAGTGTAGACCATGTTGCTTTTGATAAAGTACTTCTACACTCGAAGATAATACTCTCTCTCTGCTATTTTATAACTTTCACTCTAACCTCACCCTCTTTTCCAACGTGCAGACAGGGACTCTCACTGAAGGAAAACCCACTGTCTCCTCAGTGGCTTCCTTTGCTTATGATGAATCAGAAATTCTTCAAATTGCTGCAGCAGTAGAGAGAACAGCAACACATCCAATTGCTAAGGCTATTGTAAAGAAGGCAGAATCGTTGAATTTGGCATTCCCAGAAACAAGAGGGCAGCTAGTTGAACCAGGTTTTGGAACCTTAGCTGAAGTAAATGGGCATTTGGTTGCTGTTGGTAATTTAAAATGGGTTAACGAACGATTCCAGATAAAAGCAAAGCCCTCTGATTTGATGAATTTGGAACATGCGACAATGCATCACTCATCATCACCATCAAACAATTCAAAAACAGCTGTCTATGTTGGACGTGAGGGAGAAGGTGTTATTGGTGCCATAGGAATATCTGACAGTTTGCGGTATGATGCTGAGTCTACTGTGAGAAGGTAATATTTTCATATTCTTTTTACCATGTTGGAGAGTTCTCTCCATTCCCTGGCTTGGCATGGACATTAGCTACAAGTCCTAATTAGTAGCCAATGCTGTTCTCCATCCATGGTTGGTCATGAAGCTCTATTAACTCTTCTTTATGTTTCAACTAGAATAGCAACAATTAAAACTTTCATTTCCTTTCCCTTTTGTTCTATCGAAAATATGCTGAACATGCATAAGACTGATGATAAAAAATGTTCTACGTATGAATCTTATTTTCTGACCTTTTGTCATTTGTGGTTGTTTTGTTGTCTTGTTTGTAAAAGACTTCAGAAGAAGGGTATCAAAACAATCCTCATTTCAGGAGACAGGGAAGAGGCAGTTGCAACTATTGCGCAGACAGTTGGAATAGGAAGTGAATTTGTTAATGCATCCCTGACTCCGCAGCAGAAATCAAGGGTTATATCTACTCTTCAGACTGCAGGACATCGCATTGCAATGGTATAATCTAAAGCATTCTTAAGTCTCACCTGGCTCTTCAGTCAATAATTGGACTTCTTCATATTTTACTAAAAGTGGGCAGTATTGCTGCTCCACTGACTTAGATGAAGAAGTACCTATATTAGACTTGCCTTCAATGATTAGTTTTCCCAGGATCACATTGATTGTGAGCTGAGGAGGAAGATTTAGGATGACCCTGATAAAAGTAACGCATGCTAGTCCTAGACTGTGGCTTTGTTACAAATATGTCCAGCTAATATGTCTGTCTTGTTTCTCTCTAAAGGTAGGGGATGGCATTAACGATGCACCATCTTTGGCTCTTGCTGATGTTGGGATATCTATACAGACTGAAGCACAAGATACTGCAGCCTCTGATGCGGCATCTATTATACTTCTTGGAAACAGACTCTCACAGGTTTGCTATTGTTCAAGTTCTTAATTTCAGTGTTCATGTTGCACCACGTACAACATGTTACATGAGCTTGTGGATACTATAAACTTTATAGCTAGTCAATTTTTAAAAGATGTTTACAAAGATTATATTTTGGCTGCTCCATAGAATACCAGGCAGATACTTTCATTCTCACTGAAGACTTCCCTGGCAGGTAGTAGATGCACTGGATCTTGCACAGGCAACAATGGCAAAAGTGTACCAAAATTTATCATGGGCAGTAGCATATAATGCTGTTGCCATCCCCATTGCCGCTGGTGTATTACTTCCCCAATATGATTTTGCCATGACACCATCACTTTCTGGTAAGTAAACTGGAAAAGTGGAGAAGTAACACTCATTTATATACGTATGGTCCCCAGAATATATCTCTTTCACATCTAGGACTATGACTAAGTTGCTTCACTCTTTTGTATTGGGCTTGACAGGTGGGCTAATGGCCTTGAGCTCAATATTTGTTGTAACCAATTCCTTGCTTTTACGTCTCCATGGGCTTGAGAAGAGCAGGAAAAAAAATGTTGCGAAAAAATCACAAATGCCTGCTGGTCCGAGTTAACGAAAGTAGTCCAGTCCAATCCATTGAATAAATATCCCGAGATGGTATTTCTTTTACTCAAAAATGAGCAAGAATGAAAATTGCGAGCACATCAATTTCTCTCTCTCGGTTCATTTGGTTTGGCTCTTGTGGTTTATTATGTTATAATAAAGCATGTTGAAATCGTTTTGTGGACAACCAAAGCCATTATCAAACTGCAAGGCTACTTGGTAGGCACAACGTGTAATCCGTCTAGTACCATCAAAATCTAATAATTCGGGCACTTGTATTGTAACGATAAATGTAATTTCTTCGTCCGATTAAGTGAAAGAACAGAGATGCATTTCTCATTTGCTTTGGTTTTTTCTTAACCTCTTTTTTATTCTTTTTCCGCCATTGTTTAATACTGCTTTATTATCAGCTTTCTTAAGGCCAAACACAGCGTGTACCTCCATTGATTCTTGCAAAGACAGGAGTTGGTGTAGCCACGTGCGAAGTGTCCATTGAAACCACTCAATCGCTTGGTTACGGAATTGCAAAGCTGTGGCCAAGCAGATACTTTTGACTCAGAGACTGATGCGGCTCTGCTCAGTATAAGGACGTTGCCAAATGCATGTAGATATGGATCACAATTAAGTTCACGACAGAAACTCCATTATTTTCTGGTAGGTTTTCAGGTCCTCTCCCATAACTTCTATTGGCCCTGCGCCACACCATCGCCGCGCCCCCACCAAGTACCCAGTTCAAATCACTGAATGAAAACCTTCTCTCATTTCATCCATCCCCATCAAGACCCCGACCCCCCCCTTCCAAAGAAAAGAAGAAGAAGAAAGTCATAGCTGATATTTAAAGCATTAATGGCAATTAATCCCCCAATGCATTACCACATCAATACATCATGCTTCAGAAATCAGCTGAACCTGAGAAAGTGAGTGAGACAAGAGAGAGAATCTTGCTTGCTTAGTCTTATAAAGTCTGAAACAATGTCCTTCACGGACCACATTCCAAGGAGGTTTGTTTGTCTTTCCCAATTCCCATTAGGATGAAATTGAATTATATAGCAGTATTAAATTTAGGAAGAAGAATCAAAGATCTTCTCTGGAGGAGGAAGAACGCTTCGGTGGCTGAACGTCCTAAAGAATAAAAAATAAATAAAAATAAATTTCAAGCATGTGAAAATCAGATTCCTTTCACGGAGTGTCATTTCTCTACGAAACCTTCATTTACATTTTGTAGCAATAAACAAATACCAGTGGTAAGACAGAAACTGTGGGGTTTTCATCAGAATAGAAATTTCACTGCCCCAGTGCTGAATTGCGAATGTAAATTCTTTAAGAATTCTTTCATATTCATAAAACTGAGTTGAGATTAGAGTGGGTTGGGGTAAACTCATGGGGAGAAGAAACATGGCCATGGCGTGGCCCATAGTTGATGGCCATACGCCCCCCAAAAATAAATAAAAAAATAAAAACCTTAAAATACACTCACATTAAATGGGCACGTGATTGGGAACATATTTAGTTGAAAGGACTTCCATGCAAAAACGCTTTACATGTGATTGGTGGGTCCACCTTTGGCCCCTCTACATTTACTCGACCGTACCCTTGATTATTCTTTTGTGTGTTTTCATTTTTTTTTCCCACTTGGCATGTAACCACGTTGCCATGCTTCCCATTTGTTACACGTGGTGGCCCTTCGCTCTTTCTTGTCGACGTGGCAGTTGAAAGTAATAACAAATCCGAAACTCCCTGTGAACGTTAAAATTCAAATTTTTAAAAGAATCAAATTATGGTGGGGGTTGTAACGCAATATAATTGCAGGGGAAGTAATTCCATAATATTACAATATTTAAATTTATAAATATTTTAAAATTTAATTGTTCATTTTAATATTTTGAGCACAAATCATTTGCATGGTTGCCAATTTTTCAAATTTCCAACTAAATTTTATAACAAGGTTGACATGAAAATGGAAAGCTATAAACATAGACAAGAGTGGGAAATTACTTATTTCATGTAAGAAGCAGACCCCAAAAATGATGTGTGGCCCTTTTGAAGATATAACTGAACAAAATGGATGAAAAATGGGGGACTGCGGCTACTAAATCAAGTAAGGATACGGTGATAGGAAGTGATCAAAGTCACTGATGAGGTGGGAACAACTTCGAGGAAAAAAATAATAATAAAAATGTTTAAATTTGATGAAGCATTTCTCGTTGGGTCCACAGACATCAATTCGTCCTCAAACCTCAAATTCCCTTCCCTAATTTTGGATAATTCACTTCCGCTAACTTCTTTGTTTGTTTATGAGTTTCAACAAGCTTATAACAATTTCACCTAAGCATGTTTAACACCGTTTGGAACTTTTCCTTGTGATTTTTTTTAAATAAAATATATAAATTGTTTTAAAAATGTTTAAACAAATTTCAATTTTTTTATTAAATTCAATAAGTCTCAATAAATTTCTTTTAAATCAAATAAGTTCACATGTGACGTTGACTTGAAAAATAAAAAATAAAACATGATATACGTTAGTATGCTACGATAATACTTTTGAAAGAATTACTTGATTTACTGTCAGATAGAGAGGTTGAGTTTTGTATAGATTTAATGAAAATATTCGATCGGTATCCATTTCACCATATCGAATAGTATTGACAAAATTTAAAGAACTCAATAATCAGTTAGAATATTTATTAGATAAAGGTTTTTTATGTCTTAATGTGTCATCACGAGATGCATTAGTATTGTTTGTAAAGAATAATGATGGATCACTTATATCATGCATGATCACAATCAACTTAATGATGTTTTGAGTAATAATAATTAATTAATTATTAATTATAGAAAGTTATTTAATTTAAAATAAAATATAAATTTTAATTGAATGTAATATAAAAATAATTATTTATTTAATTTATTTAATGATTTAATTTTTTTTAATATATTTATCAAATTAAAATAATTTGATTGTTTGGAATAATTTATAAATTTTTTTCTACCAAAAATTAGAATGAAGAAAATAATAAAAAAAAAAAACCATCTAAAAGGGAGTTCAATAGGAGGGTATATTATTTAACAGAAGTGAAAAATGAAAACAAAAAAAAAAGAAAAAAGAAAAGAGAGTCACGTGGCAGGGCAGAGTGGAAGTGGGCCAATGAGAGAGACATGTTACCGTAAGAGGAACATACTCTAATCCAGGAAACAATACACTCATTTCATAACTTCTAAACCCCTTCAAATCACCTTTCCCAAATCATACATGTTTTTAAATTATTTTTTACAGTTATTAAAAGCTTTAGAGAAAAGAAGCAATAATAGGACGCAGATCAGAAGAAAGGCCCAGAACCAAAAAGGACCGGATGACAGAAACGTTAACGACGTTGAGGAAGAGAGAGACAGAGAGAGAGAGAGGGATAGAGGGAGGACGTGACGGCGTCAAAATATGTCAGTGGGGGACCCAGCAACTTTTCGTCAGTAAGGAGAAGAGGTGTCAGAGACAGTGAGGAGACGAGACAAATGACCTTCCCGAGGTAAAAATAAAAAACCCCCTAATATTTGAAAAAGTTTGATTGGGGTAAATTCTTTTCTTTTTTATCTTTTCTTTGATGGGATATTAGCTCAGTGTACGGTTGGCCTTTTTTTTTTTTGTGGACCCTTTATTTTTTTTATTTTTACAAATATTTTTTTAATCAACTTTTTTTACCAAGATTCTGAATTCGCTGCGCCCTTTTTTCATGGCCACGTCGATGATTGATTTCACAGTAAATAGTAAATATTCGTTTACCTTAAATGGTAAAAAAAACGGATATTCCTAATTCCTTAAACAAATAGGAGAGATTTACGTGGAAAAAATAGAAATAAGAAAACGCGTAATCCTCGAAACGGAGAGCTAAACTAATACTAATACGACGATGATTCTTTGGCGGGAGGGTCGTTAATAACGGAAAGTAACTGGCAACTGCCAAACAGTAAAAATTTACAAAACAAAATTAACCTTATGTTCGAAACATGACAAAAGAAATTAAAGCAAAAAAAAAAGAAGAGAGAGCTGTTTGTCAACCTAAAGAGGATTATTTATCTCTCTGCTGCCGAAACATACAAAGAAAGCGACCCTTGAAACAATTGTTTCATAATTATAGTCTGTAATTAATTATACTATTACCCCTTTAAATGGAGAAAAAAATTAAAAAGAAAAAAAAAAGGAAAGAAGAGAGAAAGTTTGGTGTTTGCAGTCGGCAGGGGAGATGGCAGAGGCTATGGCAGACAGTTATTTTAACCTTATCTATGAAATAATTCTTTTTTCTGTCACTCTCTCTTTCTTTGTTACTCCATTTAACAGTTGTTAGCGGTATTATTATTATTGTTTTTTTGGCTCCTGTTTCTCTTTGGCACTTCTCTAGCTCTTTGGGGACTACTGTATATAGAAGAGGGGGTCTCCGTGACAGAACGATGTGATGTAACGAGCAGCCTCCTCTGTTCTTCTTTCTTTCTTTCTTTCTTCTCCTCCTCCTCCTCCTTCTTATCGTTGCCCGGTAAAAGAAAAGTCATCAAAAATCTAAATGTGGTAAAGGAGAATAAACAATAATAGGGAAAGCAGCAGCAACAACAACAAAGTCTCATAAAAAGCATACTCATTTTTCTTTCTTCGTCATCATTTCCATGTCAGTGAGTCCAGTGGAGCAGTAGAGAAAAGAGGAGAGGTTTTTGCCCGGGGTTTTTCGAGTGCTTGAAAAGAGACGTCGTCGTTCTTTTCTTCTTTCTCCTTAGCTGAGATATGGTGTGGGTGGTTTTGTTTGAAAAGTAAGGGATCGTCTTGGAAAGTTTAATGATGGCATTGGCATTTCGTTTGGAGTTTATCTTCTTGGTTTCTCTCTTCTATTTGGGTTTTGCTTTTGTGGATTCAGAAGATGGTAAGTGTTCCATTATGTTAGAAATAACAGAGGGTCTTTTTTTATTATGTTTCATCTGGGTTTTGTTTGGATGCTCTGAAAATGTAAGAAAACAATGGCAAGTAAAGTTTCAAGCTTTTCTTATCAATTTTTAAAGATTACCCTTTTAATTCTTTTTCAAAAATGGCTGCTGGTTCACTGTTTTCTACTGATTTTGAAATCGAGCTCCTTGCTTTTTGAGTGTTTTCATTTATTGTTACAGTTATGGACCATGGTTGAATAAAAAAGCTTTTGATTTTTAACTTTTTCTTTTTAAAATTTGAAGATAGGTTGATTGTTTTTGTGTTGTCTGCATTTCTACAATGAAACTAAAATTTCGTGTTTTTGTCTATGTTATGTAATGTAATGAAGGAGCAACACTGTTGGAGATAAAGAAGTCGTTTAGGGATGTGGACAATGTTCTATATGACTGGGCGGATACGCCATCTTCAGATTATTGTGTCTGGAGAGGGGTCACTTGCGATAATGTCACCTTTAATGTCGTTGCTCTGTAAGTTCTGATGCTATTATGCGTTCACTTTGGTGTCTTTGCTATTTTTTTTTTACTTTGTCTTGGCACTGTCATTCTTGATGGTAAAATGTTTCTTGGTTTGCCAAAATTTGGTTTCTCCCCCACCCCTTGTCAGCTGATGTTTGTTTGTTATGGTTTCTGGCACTGTAGTAATCTATCAGGCTTAAATCTTGATGGAGAAATCTCACCAGCAATTGGAAATCTTAAGGACCTCCTCACTGTGTACTGTTCTTTATTCTCTGCCTTCTCTTTGAAATCTAAGCTATTTTTTTCCTTCCCCTATTTCGGTATTTTTAGTTAGAAAGATTTTTAGTATGAAGTGTACGATATAATTAATGAGTTTGGTAGAAAAAGAGGTATATTCTCCTGAACTCTCCTCATCTTGTATTTTAGATGAATTGTTGAAGCTAATGGAGCCAAAACTTATTTGCTATTGTGAAATGAAATTGTAATGGATTTGGGTTGAGATTGATAAAGGTTATGTCTTATGTGATCAGTGACCTCAGAGGCAATAGTCTCTCGGGACAAATTCCAGATGAGATTGGTGACTGTTCATCTTTGAAAAGCCTGTAAGTGGTTTAGCAGAAAAGTGCTCAAGAATCTGACATTGTAGATGTTATTTTGAGAAAGTTTACATAAGTAGCTTGCAAATTAGTTTGAACATTGTTCACCGGTGTTGTCAGGGACTTGTCTTTTAATGAGTTATATGGAGACATACCTTTTTCGATTTCAAAGCTGAAACAACTGGAATTTTTGTAAGTTACCAATGAAGCATGGCTCACTAGACTGTGTTGCTTGAATTCTTGGACTGCTCAGTTTTAATAGTTTGAAGTTTTTTGGATGACCGTTCAGAATTTTGAAAAACAATCAGTTAATCGGACCAATACCTTCAACTTTGTCACAGATTCCAAATTTGAAAGTTTTGTAAGTTGTTTCTTCCCATTTCTTCACATTGCCTCACAATTCACTGATGAGTCGATGAAATTTTCATGCCCTGACTACTTGTGACATACCGGTTCCAGGGACCTGGCACAAAATAAGCTTGGTGGGGAAGTACCGAGGCTCATCTATTGGAATGAAGTGTTACAGTATCTGTGAGTGCAAAATAGTTACTGCACCCATTGATTTTGCTGTATAACAGTTCCATATGAAAGTTTCACATTTAATGATATCTTCCCATGAATCCGAAGCCTGGATATTTCTAATTCTTTTATGTTCTTCCCAATTTTAGTGGCTTGCGAGGAAACAATCTGGTTGGTACACTTTCCCCGGACATGTGCCAGCTAACTGGTTTATGGTACTTGTAAGTTTCCATACTATCCCATTTTGTTATTCAATAATCTCATACTGTCATTGTATCTTTTGACATGTAAGGCTCTTTTCCGGTTTAATTTATGCTCTATATTGTTTGCAGTGATGTGAGGAACAACAGTTTGACTGGCAGCATCCCACAGAACATAGGCAACTGCACTGCCTTCCAGGTCTTGTATGTACTCATCATCTGCTCAATGAGGCCAAATGCTTTCAAATTTTCTAATATTGGTTGATAAAAAATATCTCTTATCTTGTTATTGGTAGGGACTTGTCCTACAACCAGCTAACTGGGGAAATTCCATTCAATATTGGGTTCTTGCAAGTAGCTACACTGTATGCGCCTGACATTTTCTTTTTTTCCCCGTAATGTCTATGTGCCTGCGTACTGTTAATTTATTAAGTGTTCTCATGTTGATTTTGTTGGGTAGATCCTTGCAAGGTAATCATCTTTCAGGGAAGATTCCATCTGTCATTGGTCTGATGCAGGCCCTTGCTGTGTTGTAAGTGCCTCTTGTTCATATCTGCTTTGAAGTCCTTTAATCATTTGAAATCTTTCTTTTCCTTGTGTTACCAATCTTATGTGCTCACTTTATTGTGTTTCCAATCCAGGGATTTAAGCTGCAACAAGTTAAGTGGACCCATCCCTTCTATTTTGGGGAATCTGACCTACACAGAAAAATTGTAAGTAGGTGCTTAGTGTTCATGTACTTTTAATATCAATTATTTTAATTCTCATTGCAGCTTGCTAGTTTTAGATACCAAATTAGAAGTATGATTAAACAGCTGCTAGTATGTTTCTACTTAACTTGTGTTCAATATTTTGATGGGAATACACCACACGATGTAGATATTTGCATGGTAACCAACTGACTGGATCTATCCCCCCTGAGCTCGGAAATATGACGAAGCTTCACTACTTGTAAGATTAATTTCTCTCTGTTTTGTCTTGCCTATTTGTAATGCTAGTTGGTCTCTACCCAACTGTTCTGCATTTTTAAAATGTGATATCTATAATCAGCCTGTAACATATCAGTAATGTCAATGCGAATTGATGCAAAGTATGCATTGTCAGCCTCTCAAGCACTGTTTTTGTGTTGCCAGCATCTCAAGCATTATTTTGCCTCATGCAGGGAACTGAATGATAATCATCTTACGGGGCATATTCCACCAGAGCTTGGGAAACTAACTGAATTGTTTGATCTGTACGTTAGTGTTCCTGGTTGTTCAATATTAATTGCTAGGTTCCTACTATATCATAAGCATTGGGACATCTTTTTGCAGGAATGTCGCTAACAATAATCTTGAAGGCCCTATTCCTCATAATCTTAGCTCATGTACAAATCTCAACAGCCTGTAAGCACTGATCTAATGTCTGTAACTTTATTTCTTTTAATTTGAACTGTTTTAAGGAACTTATCTATTGCTTAATCTGATGATAGCAATGTGCATGGAAACAAGTTGAATGGAACAATTCCACCTGAATTTGAAAGGCTAGAGAGTATGACCTATCTGTAAGCTTCATTCTTGTTATTCTAAATGCTTAGGTCCAATGTTCATAATCATGTGTAATTTATTGCCTTAATGTTCCAATTTTATTAAATTAGTGAATTTTGTTGTGATGAATCTCATAAATCTAATTGTCTTCAAACCTCCTCAGGAATCTCTCCTCCAACAATATCAAGGGTTCAATACCAATTGAGCTATCCCGAATCGGTAATTTGGATACTCTGTAAGTATTAAGTGCACTAAGGCGTTCATCTTTGTTCATTTTATTGGTTCCTAATTCTTGTTTGTTTTCTCAGGGACATTTCTAACAACAAAATTAGTGGTTTGATTCCTTCCTCCCTTGGGGATTTGGAGCATCTTCTGAAGCTGTGAGTGCTTCTAGAAAATGGTATCTGATTTTAATTGCTTAGCAAAGATTTTCACCTTACTATTGCTTTTTTTTTTGGTAGGAATTTAAGCAGAAATCATTTGACAGGAGTCATTCCAGCCGAATTTGGTAATCTAAGAAGTGTTATGGAGATGTAAGAAATCTAATTTTGCTGCCTTTAATAGGCTTAAGCTTTCTGTAGTCCTTGTTGACTTTGCGTCTTATGCTTCTACATTGTAGAGACCTTTCAAATAATCATCTCTCAGGCATTATTCCTCAAGAACTCATTCAGCTTCAGAACATGTTCTCATTGTAAGCAACTGTGTCCACTTGAATTGTGAATACTTTAGCTGTTGGCAAGAACATGCCAGTATATATGAAACTTTCGTGCCAGGTTACATTGTGGCATTTTTATGGCCTTAGAGATTTATTAGATGAATTATTTGAGATGGTCTTGACTTTGAATAGAATATTTGCTCTTTTTTATTTATGGATTATGGCTTCTAGTGGGATTTAAGGTCCCCAGACTTCTTCATGAAATGTCTTCAGCATTTTAATACCTTGGTTCAAAATAATGCAGAAGACTGGAAAACAATAATTTATCAGGAGATGTGATGTCACTAATCAACTGCATCAGTCTTGCCATCTTGTGGGTTCATGGTTCACTAGATTTTTTGTTTTCCTTTTAATGTGGCTCTACCTTCAAAATGTACAGCAACAGTGGCATTATATAACCTTATAAACTCCCTGAAACATTGCAGAAATGTATCCTATAACAACCTTGCTGGTGATATTCCCACAAGCAATAACTTTTCAAGATTCTCACCGGACAGGTAAAATTCTACCGTTTTGCTCATTAGAATTCCTAACGGATAATCCTTGCAAAAAGCTCAATCTAGCTGCTACTTTTTTTCCTACCAAAGCCTAATTTCCAACTGACAACATCTTGTTAGCAGTTTTATTGGAAATCCTGGGCTTTGCGGCTATTGGCTTTCTTCTCCATGCCACGTGTCTCATCCCACAGAGCGAGGTAATTATGACCTTAGAGAGAGAGAGAGAGAGAGAGAGAGAGAAAGGTGTTTTTATCTCATATGATGGTATTATGAGCAGACATAAGCTGCCCTAGACCTTCCATTTTTAAAGTAGATGGTTGACCTGAAGTTGTGAAGCTGAGAAGCCCTCATGACTTGAAATTAGTGACTAGCAAGATGAGCTACTACCTCATCAGTCATTTTGAATCTTACAAATAAGATTCTCAGCATTCAGAATCTTGAGTGCAAGAACTTTTTTTTCATCTATGTTGATACGATGATATCATTTTTGTTAAAGAGTTGTTCCTGATCTTAGATGATCAATATTTTCTTGGTTTGTTAAAATCATTCAGTTGCACTCTTTGGATGATTATTCATTTTGTTCTGTTCATTCTTGTCTATGCAGTTGTGATCTCTAAAGCAGCAATCCTAGGCATTGCACTTGGTGCCCTTGTGATTCTTCTAATGATCTTGATTGCAGCATGTCGCCCACATAATCCTACACCTTTTCCAGATGGATCACTGGATAAGCCAGGTGCCTTCTCCTTTTGTGTGTAAACCTATGCAAGTCCTTTTGCCTGAGTATAGAACATAGGAATATGGAGAATGATTTTCTGAGTTTCGTGGTCCCATTTTGGGTTACCAAATTGAACAATTCTGCAAATATCATCTAAGATTAATAAGGTGGTAGGCTAGACCAGGCTGCAATAATTTGGAAAAGTGGAAAATAGGAGATAGATTGGATAAGAAAATTAATTGTATGATAGCATTACTTAATTGGTTTTTGTTTGTTATTTTAAATCAGCCTTCTTGTTGAAAATTGTGCCCCCTGTTATTGACTTGTGGACTCCTTAACTACAGTTACTTACTCAACACCAAAATTAGTGATCCTTCACATGAATATGGCGCTTCATGTATATGAGGACATAATGAGAATGACAGAGAATTTGAGTGAGAAGTACATAATCGGTAATGGTGCATCAAGCACAGTCTACAAATGTGTTCTTAAGAATTGCAAGCCAGTTGCTATCAAGAGACTCTACTCTAATTATCCACAGTGCTTGAAGGAATTTGAGACAGAACTTGAGACAGTTGGGAGTATTAAGCACCGAAATCTGGTCAGCCTTCAAGGATATTCTCTCTCCCCTTCTGGGAACCTTCTCTTCTATGACTATATGGAGAATGGCAGTCTTTGGGATCTACTCCATGGTAAGTTTGTGTTCTTAAAATGAAGCAGTACCTGCTTGTTTATATTGCTAAAGTCTGGTATTAGAATATGTTAGTATCTCTAGTTTCTCTCTATACTCATTTGACTCCACATGGAACACATTTTTTTCGTATCATCCATAGTTTTCTCTTTTTGAATTTTACAAATTCCAAGTATTCTTTTACTGCAGTTTCTACCAAGAAGAAAAAGCTTGATTGGGACACTCGTCTAAAGGTAGCACTTGGAGCAGCACAAGGGTTGGCATATTTGCATCATGACTGTAGTCCCCGAATCATCCACAGGGATGTAAAGTCATCTAACATTTTGTTGGACAAGGATTTTGAGGCTCATCTTACTGATTTTGGCATCGCCAAAAGCTTATGCATATCAAAGTCTCACACTTCCACGTACATAATGGGCACCATTGGTTATATAGACCCTGAGTATGCTCGCACTTCCCGCCTCACTGAGAAATCTGATGTTTACAGCTATGGGATTGTCCTGCTTGAATTACTAACTGGAAGGAAAGCTGTAGACAACGAATGCAACCTCCATCAACTGGTTAGTTTTTTATCCATTTTCATACTTTGAAATCTAATTCTAACACTGATAGGAAATATAATGATCCTTATTTTGATTTTGATTGGATAGTTTATTTTGGGTTTGTGCATAGTTTAAAACCTCAATTGGTATAACATGTGTATCAGATTTTATCCAAGACTGCCAATAACGCTGTCATGGAAACAGTTGATCCAGAGATCACTGCAACTTGCAAGGATCTTGGAGCAGTTAAGAAAGCTTTTCAGCTTGCCCTTCTATGCACCAAGAGACACCCATCAGATCGACCAACAATGCATGAAGTAACACGAGTGCTAGGAAGCCTTATGCCATTGGACACCCCACCAAAACAGCCAAGCTCAATGCAACCAAGTCCTCTTCCATCTACCAAGGTGACTTGCTACAAGGATGAGTATGCAAATCTGAAGACTCCACATTTGGTCAATTGCCCATCTATGAGCACCTCAGATGCTCAACTCTTCCTAAAATTTGGAGAGGTAATATCCCGAAATAGTGAGTAAAGGTAGTTTGAAGCCATCAATGTAATATCAATATTCCAGGAATGAGCATTGAATGATTGAAGATATAATTGATGGGAAATTGTGTATAAAGACTTTGGTATCAATTGTTGTAGCTTAGAGAAAAAGGGAAACAAAGGATGGGACTTCAGTAGTAATAGATTTAAAAAAGATGCTAGTACCACAAATTCATGCTTGTATATTGTACTACATATGAAATTATGGTAGTAATCTTGGCATTGTCTAAAGTGGGACCTCTGCATCTGGCAATAAAGCTTCTGGCCTGGTGGGGTTTACAGTTTCAGGCTCTGGAGAGTTGGGTGCTTGCAGCTCTGCATAAACTCATTATATGCGTGAGCCAGCAATAATGCACTGAGAACTGAGAAGCCTTAGCTGGACTCCTCCGTCCTGGACCTAATCACTACACTCGTTTGAATGCCGAAAGATCACAATTGATTTGCTCTGTTGTCACCATCTTGAAACTCTTGTTGGGCTGTGTGCCTCATCCCCATAAGTGGAAACTGTATCAGTTAACCCTCCTAGGGTTTCCCGCATTTTACTGATTCTGCTGATAGACAGACGCACCAAATGAATAGCTCTGTAAAGTAAAAAAGATTCCACAAACTGGGATCAAGATAGTTTTCTTTTTTATGTTCTTTATATCTGTGAAAAAAGAAGTCAGATTCGTTATGGTTAACGAACACAAGCCATGCACAACTGAGTCAACCCGGGCCTGTGAAGAATATTGCATGTCAAAGTCAGTGGATTTGGTGATTTTATTACAATAACATAAATCAAAGAATATTGCATGATCTTTGGAGTTAGACCATGTATTAGGGTCAACTCTTCATTCTCCACGTGGTTTCCTTTTTTGCATGAATTAAAAAATCCTTCATTGACTCAGTTGTTGTGCATACCTTGTATTCAGTAACGCTTATTTGGATACAGTAGCCCAAACTCACGGCCTTATTTGGATATGGGTTTGGATTATCATTATTTGATTTATATGTACTTATGTTTAAAAAAGATTAAAAGAAGAGCTGGCCATCTACATTTGGTTGAAACTCCCTTCTTTTATAAGAGTGGTAAGCTTTGAGTTTAATGATCTTTTTACTGTTCTTTTTTTTTTTTTGGGGGTTTGATCATTGATTTTATTCGTTTCTACAGACTTTGGAAGCAGTCACGGAATTTCAGATGCAGAGGCTGATTTCACTTTCACTTTACAGTGTAAAATGTCAGGTCAAAATGGCAATCATTCTCACCATCCTTCACTCCTTTCTAAAATCAACAAAGTACTAATGACGCTCACATTAAGGGCACAGTTCCAGTTCTAGATTTGCCTAATTACCACAGGATTACACATGCCAAAGGACAAGAACTTTCACTCATGTCTCATCTTGAATTTTTCATGGCGCCTGACTCCAGGCAGAAACCAAGCAGAGCTGACATGAATGATGCAGGGTGACATTGATATCTAGCCAGAGCTGCATGCTCAATTTTGTTTTGGAGTCTGAACAATTTTAAATGACTATAAGAGAAAAAAAAATTAAACGAGATGCAGAAAAAATAAGTCTTTGTAAGATCTTCTAGTTATTTCCTGAAGTATTGTTACATATCCAGGACCAGGCTTATCTACTGATGTTCCTGCATTCTAAGCAGGGTTTATTTTTCCTTATTATATCATCTCTGCTGCATATCTCCGGTATCCTATTGGCCACTAGGGTTATCTGAAAACACTGCATAATAGTTTTAAGTTTCAAGCTACTTAGCCCCCTGCACAGTCAAAAACCATCTGTCAGCTCTTTCAATTTTGATATCGAGGCTTTTTCCTTCTTCATGCTACAAGTAGAACTTCTTGGCATCTTTTGCCCGGAAAATTCTATATTTCATGGGGAACGAACCTTTAAACCTTCTTGTCCCTTTTGCTGCTCCATTGCTAACTGACTCTGTTAAAAACAAAGCAAGTGATCAGGGACAGAGCTAAAGCATTTTTAAAGAGGGACCAAACAGAAAGAGACATTAAATAATTAAATAAAACTTTATATATAATTCAATTATCATTTATTTAAAAAATTAAATTAAATTCACAATATATTAGACATATAAAAAAATGTACATTAACAGTAATGATGGTGTCTAATATAAATATATATGACTGAATGAAACCATGAAAAATAGTCTCTCTCACTCTCTGCTTACAATAGTGGAAGAGAACATAATTTTTCAAATTCAAATGATTTGTCTATTTACCTTGTGTGTTATAGCTCTCATCTTATTTTCTATTTGCCTCTTAAATTGTTAAATAACCTATTACGTTACCAGGTTGAACTATTAAGATATAATATGTTATTATAAGCTATTAGATTGAACTGTTAAGATATAATATATTATGATAAGCTTAGATTTATCTTAAAAGTTAATGGGTTTAAATTGCTAGACTTACTTTTATATTTTTTAAATTTGATAGATTTAGTATATTAGTTTAGAACATATTTGGTGGACTTAAATAGCAATATGCTAACTATAATGACTCTAATTTTATCAATTAGTTTGAGGAATAAAAATAATTATTAAATAAAAAAATATTTTGAGAGCCATTAAAATATATAATAAATAAAGTTATATTGAAAGAAATACAATTATTTTATTCCACAAATTTGTATGTATATTCTTATTATTTAAATTTTGCAATATACATGGTAGAAAGCATTAGTTATTCTGAATAAAATTATAAATAATAATACAATACTGCAATTTATATTTACGAATTAAATAATAAATTGTTTATTTTTAAAAATTAAAATCATAAAATATAAAATCTACATAACATAAAAAATAAAAACATGAAAGGTAGAAGACAATATCTGCATGACATAATAAAAAAAATAATATGATTGATGGTTCATATAAATTTGTAAAAAAAAAAAATCTATAGAGATTTAAAATATATGAGTAAATAAAATAGAAATAAATAAATAAACATAAACAACAATAAAATAAATTAAAACAAAAAAAACATTAAAATCGAGTCACCTATATGAAATTATTTAATTTGTTATTCTTTGTTTGTATTAATTATTAAATAAAAAATTATTTTAGGTGATCATTAAAAAATTTATATAATATGTAAAAAAAAAAAAATTGGCCCCCCATCACATAAGGAGGCTCCGCCTCTGCAAGTGATGTGAGTTTCATCAGTTCATGCATGCATTCACATCCATGTACATCTACTTGTGTGCATGCTAACACAAGCACACAACCCATAGAAATTATCTTGATGCATGACTTCAGCTTGGTTCAAGTTAATTTCTTTCAAACAATCTTCGATTATTGAAAAGGAAATAAAATAGTAACATATATCAACACTCGATACCTTCCTGTTTCTGACTCCGTTGAGATATGCAATGAGATGCTCCTCCATAATTTTTATTTGTGATAGGTCCTCAACATTTTGTGGGTATTTCCAATCCCTGTCAAAGCAATGCCAGAAAACACTCTTCAAATATTTACTCACACATACTTAGGTACGCCCACATATATAATAAACTTAAATTATTTTGCAAACCTCAATATCTTGCTCTTCTCAGCAAGCTTTTCCTTCAGCTCCTTCAGTTGATCTTCATGTAACTATATATAATGTAAAGCAATTCAAATTATGGGTATTACAAGCAAACAAATTTGAAAAAAACAATAGTCCATAGTCATACCTTCAGGACATTGCTTCTGGGGAAAAAAACCAAAAGGAAAAAACTTTATGAGCTGATAGGGTGCATTAAAAGATGACACAGCAAATTGCACTGAACGGAAAAGAAAAGGTAAAACCTGTCTTCGGAGACGTTTCTTGGTAAAGCCTCTGAGTCAGAATTTGCATAAAATTTATTCAACAACTTCAGAAACAAACAAGAAAAAGAGTTAGAATTACAATACATTTATTTTTTACTGGGGATAAATTTCGTTTGCTTGATCAGAGGACCAAAACCAAATTAACAAAATGAAGCAAAGCTTCCCAAATTTGGGTTTGGGAGCTCGGGACCTGCCTTCATGGTGTAGTCCCTCCTGGTGACACACAAAACACAATCAACAATCCATCAGTCACCCAGCAAAGAGAAGAAATTGAGAAAATTTTAACTGTTGGTATTATTATCCATAAATGAACAAAGGGTTTGTGACCTTTCTTCGCGCTCTTCCAAAGGCAATTTAGAGAGTCTCTCAACAACAGTACTTAAGTCCCTGTAATAACCAAAGTAATTCCAATCGCTAATTTAAACAGTAATAACTTCTCTACAAAGAAGATACAGATTAGAAAGGAAAATGATGGCATATCCTGCTTTAATTTGGAAGATTAAGTAATTTATTTATCTCGGATTTTAATTATAAAAAAATAATCAAAATAAAAGGAAAAAAAAAAGGATTGAAATTACTTGTCCTGACCAACAAAAAGTGTTGGCTTGTCGGTGGGAGAGAACAACAAAAGGGCTAGATCAACATCACACAGTATAGCAAGTTCTTTAGCCTTCTTAACAAGGCCTGCTTTGCGCTTTGAATATTTTGCCTGTCTTGCCTTCGCACTTTCCAATCTCTGGATTTTTAGCTTTCTCCTTCCCATCTCTCTCTTTCCTCCCCCCAACGCCTCTCTGTTCTTCTGTCTCTTTGCTTTGCCCAAAATGGTTCAATGTACAGGTATATGTACATAGGGTTGTAACCATTTATGATGCAATTATTATGAGAATCTAGGTGCTTTTAACCAATTAAATGTCACATGATTTTTACATTTATTAAAAAAATGTCTTCAAATTTAAGAAACAAAATTGCGTCAAAATAAACGAAAATCGTCAAATTTAGTACTTAGAAGCTACTTTTTACAACGATGAAATGAAATAGTCCCTTCAAACAAAATTTTTCTTTTTTTTTTTCTCTATCATTTTTTTTCCGCTCGATTTGTGGAATTTCTTCTTTGCCTTCGACTCTTCGTAATTCAGTTTCTTTTTAAATTTTTTTTGCTTTTCCCACGTGATTCCTTTATGATTTTCATATTTAAGTTTTTTTACTTTTCCCGTGAAATTCTTTTATAAATTTTCTACTTGCTATGTTTTTCTTTATCTCGTACCATTTTATTTTCTCACACTTTCGCATTCTTATATCTAATTCGATGGTTGCACAATTTTTTTTTATTCTTACTACATCATGCTTACATGATAAAATATTTATATTTTTATATTTATAAAAATTCCATCTAAGATAATATAAAAATGAAAAAAAAACAAAATAAATTGATTTTTGGTAAAAAAAGTTTAAACTTATCAAAATTTTGCATAAATGTTTTAATTTATTTAGAAAACCGAAGTTAATTTGATCAATCAAATTAAAATGGACATACAAGATATATCAAAGATCATGGTCTGGTCAAAGTTAACATCACTAACAAATTTCATATGAACAATTTGCTTAGTGAGTGATGTTGCTTATTAAAACTATTTCCATTCAATTTTTTATAAGTTTAAGCATTTTTGTTACCAAAAACCAATATATATATTTTTTCATATTTATATTATCTTAGGTGGCTTTCTTTATAAATAAAAATATAAATATTTTCTATGTCAGCATGATATAACAAGAAAAAATTTTGGACGAAATAATCTGTTTTAATTCATAAATAACTATAATTGAACCCAACAAATGTAATACAATTGAACAATTGTACAAAAAATTAATCATCTTTCCTAAATAAATCAATTATCTTTTGTTTTCTCAGTTATTTGCTGTAGTTTAATGGCCAAAGAGAGGATATTAGAGCGGGTGACATGCAGCCATGAAGTCATTTTCTCATTGATTGCTCCTTAACGGCGAAGAAATTCCTATTTTTTGTCAACTGAAATGGACAACTTGTCATCATTCATAGAGTGATGACAACCTAAATTGTCTTGGGTCGGATAACGGGGCGCTGGAGTCAGTGCCGAAAATATGTGGACTTCCTCGCCTTGGTCATTCATACCCCCGACAAAATTAATCATGGATTGCCGACTGTCTATTGAAACAACACATTTCGTTTTGTTGAATAAAAAATTAAGATTTTAAGTTTGTAGCTTAATGGTTGTCCCCGCTGCTTTTAGTGCTTTTTAAATCATTTTTATATTTTTTAAAAAATATAATATTAAAATAAATATTTAAATTATTTAAAAGTTTAAATAAATATTTATTTTTTATTACATTAATTTGAGTTCTTATATTTTTTATTTTAAGCTAAATAAGTCATTTTAATTAATAATTAATTAATTATTATTAGTTAAAATATTTTTTATTATTTTATATTCATATGACATTGGTATGGCTTTAATGTGGAGAATGCACAATATGACAAGTTTATGTTATCATGTCAAATTAGCATGTCACGTTATCATCAATTATGATATATCAATATACTATATTATTATCAATTATAATATATCAACATGCCACATTAGCATCATGTGATATAAAATGATAAATGACATTTTAATTAAGTCAATCATTAATCATAAGACTTATTGGATTTGAAATAAAAATTAAAGAGCTTAAAATGAAAATATAAGAGCTTAATTGAACATAAAAAAGTATCAAAGCTTATTTAAGAACTTTTTTGGATATTATGTTTTTAAAAAATATAATATTTAAAAAAGTTAAATAAGTATTTATTTTTTTTATATTTAATACAATTTTTATATTTTTTATTTTGAATGAAATAAGTGTTTAAACATATTATCATTATTCAATATATTAATTATTATTTCATACGACGTAATGCTTACATGACATATTAATATGATATAATAGATTATTAATAACATGTCGATATGATATGATAATATCATTATAATTTTCGTATCAAAGTCTTATGTTACAAAAAATAACAAATGATATTTTAATTAATAATAATAAATAAATAATTAATTATAAGATTTTATTTAATTTTTAAAAAATATTTTTTAAATATAATAAAAATAGTAATTAATTTTAATTTTATTAAATATATTTTTTTAAAAATATTATATTCCAAAAAAAATTTATTCGAGGTGAGAAAGTAATAGAATCAACTGGAAATCGAGAGATGGCTGGATTACATTACAACCATAAAAGGTTGTGTTACTAAATTTATTAGAAGAAAATGAATTTTGGAGGACAAACAAAAAAAACGGCACTAAAGTTTATTTTAGATGAGTTTCCACGCAGGTGAACGGCACTTCTATTTCTTCGATGAATTTCATTTTTTTTAATTGCCACGTCATAGCTTTCCCAGCTGCATCTAAGGCAAAGCACACTCCCATCGCCAAAAACCTGAGGAATCTTCGTCTCATGGGTCCCGCGTGCGACGCACAATTTCGAAACTACCCGTCCCTTCGCCTTGCCTTGACATTGACGTGAACGTCAGGAAAAGAAAGAATAATAATACTTGTGAAATTAAGATTAATTAATAGAAAATTGTCAGTTTTCGAATTACAAAAGATTAACAATGATTTACTATTACTTGAGGAAGACCGTATAATTAAGATTTATTAGTATTAGGTTTTGAAATTCGAATTTGGAATGAGGAAAATAAATGCCTTCAATTTAAGAGAGTTGTTGAGAAATTAGTAGGCGGTGTTTTCAATTTAATTAGAAATTCGTTTTGATGAATGCAAAATAGTAGTTGCTTTAAATTCTGTTCCTTTCGGGAAAAAAAAAGAAAAAGAAAAAGAACAAAAGGGAAAGTAAACTGAAACAACGGTCCACTGGGCACCACACGGCCTCCGAAATTCAAAGTTTGTAAAAACACAGGTTTTCACAGATTCAAAAATTTCAATTCTCTTGATTTTCCCTGCAACCAAACAGTCATCAGGTCAAGAAAAGCAAACTGCCCCCGCTCCATTCCAGCTGTAACGATCTTCTATAGAAATATATTTCAAAATGTATCACAACCAAAGCAAAGCCAAGCCACTGTAGAGGAGTGACGTGTCGAATACGGTTTATATGTATATTATTTAAAATATAGGAAAATATCCACTCATAGTTTAGAGTCTACACCACCAGTTAGGGCGGGAACCCGAAAAAATTCACAGCTATTAACATGCCCGTAAGCTCTCTCTCTCTCTCTCTCTCTCTCTCCCTCCCTCTGTTTTGTCTCTCTCTGTCCGTTTAGGGTTTCTTTGAAATTTCCGAAATCATAGTCGCACGCACACTCCGCTTCGCCATAACAAACAAACAAAACAAATCCTCTAGGGTTTCCTTTTATTTTTTTTCTTTAATTTGTTTTCTTGAATTTTCAAATTTTCTCAGGAACCAAAAATGAATTTGCGCAAGGGCGCTAAGGTGTGGGTTGAGGACAAGAACTTGGCTTGGGTTGCAGCTGAAATTACTGGTTTAAAAGGCAAACAAGTCCAAGTCCAAACTGCCTCTGCTAAAACGGTATAAATTTGATTCACTTCTGTATATTTTTCATTTTTTTAGCATTTTGGAGAACATTTGTTGTTTATTATTACATTGGACTTTGTGGTTTTGCTTTGGTTTTTCAGGTGTTGGTGTTGCCTGAGAAATTGTTTCCGAGAGATGCGGATGAAGAGGAAGAGCATGGAGGGGTTGATGATATGACAAAGTTGACATATTTGAATGAGCCTGGTGTGCTTTATAATCTCGAGAGGAGATATGCTTTGAATGATATTTATGTAAGTTTAGTTCAGTTAATCATTCACGTGATGTTTAAGATTATGCTTAATTGTGGACTTAATTATTGTTTTCTGCACTTATTTTGTTTGATATTCGAAATGGTAATGATTAGGACTTGTTCTTGATATGGTAAATTTGTTAGTTAAGTTTAGGATTTGGAACTTGTGCTGAAGTCTGAAACGCCACGTTGGACGTATTTACTTTGAGTTTGGTTTTGGTGAAATTATGGTGTTGGAGATCAACTGTGCAGGCAGTATTCTGGTTTTGGTTAAAAATATGTTGCCTATAAATGTTTGAATGATGGTTCCTTTTGTTATTGAATGGAAAAATTCATCATCCCTTAATGTTAATAAAGAAACTGTCTAGATTATTCAAAAGGATGACGACAATTCTTTCCTTTTTGTTTATTTGTTTAATATAGCCAGGATGATGCAAACTATCATAAATGAGATTGACTTTCGAGTGGTTACTATCAAATTTAGATTTTTGCTTTCCTGCCCTGCTACCTGTGGTGTTTCAATGCTATTAACCGAAGATAACTGCTTTTGGCACTGTCTTTAAACGGAAGAATACTTGCGTTGTTTAATTACTTTAGCTTTTTTTCAACTTATGTTGTTTCAATGAGCACATCATATGAAATAGTTAATGTGGAGTCGTCCTATCATAGTTACCTAGGTATCTTTTTTTGATCTTCCTGGTGATGCTTTATTCATTTGATAAGACATTGTTGACTAAATTTATGTCCTAGTTACAATATGAGTTTATTAGCAATTGAGTTCTGATTTTCTTTTTCCCGTTTTATGTCGTTATTAATGACCTTTAGCTAATAGAGACTAATATATTTTAGTGCATGTTAGTTCCTTGTTTTTGAAAAAATTGTTTTTGATTCTTTTAGGGTATGCTATATGTTTGCACATGCACCTCTGCGATGTATTGTTAATGGTTTTTCTGATTTTGTTGGATTCCTTAATTGGTACATTTTTAGTTATCAAACTCGAGGCTTTACACAGTTGTTTCTCTTTTATAGACATATACAGGAAGCATTTTGATAGCAGTTAATCCATTCACAAAGCTTCCTCATCTTTACAATGTGCATATGATGGAGCAATACAAGGGAGCTCCTTTTGGTGAGCTGAGCCCCCATGTTTTTGCTGTGGCTGATGTATCATATAGGTATGTCATCTTTTTCCTGATGCTTGATCCATAATGCTTCTGATGGCATGATTTAATTAGTATCATTGAATCCCCTGTTTTATAACCTAGAGCAATGATGAATGAGGGTCGAAGCCAATCTATACTAGTCAGCGGAGAGAGTGGGGCTGGCAAAACTGAGACAACAAAACTAATTATGCAGTATCTTACGTTTGTGGGAGGCCGTGCGGCTGGTGATGACAGAACTGTTGAGCAGCAAGTTCTTGAAGTAAGATTGCATGAGTCAACTTACTTTATGATTACTCAAATGGTTGTATATACAAACTTTCTTTTATATCTTTATTATCAGGGTTTTTGTTATTCCTTGTAAATACGTTCCCTCTTTTTTTTTTTTTTTGGGGGGGGGGGGTGGTCGGGTGGGCCGTGGGGTTAAGGGTTGGGGTGGCAGGTAGCCACTGCTTATGGAAATTTGATAATTAACAGGTTTTGGTCTAGGTTGATGCAGATCATTTTTAGAATGGATCAAACTTTTATTTTGTTTCATTTTATATTTTATTGAAGCTTAATAAAGGATCCTATGAACTCATGATGGGGTTTAGCCTAGTTCATGACTTTTTACATGCTCATGGACTCTGCTTCCTCTCTCTGCTACCAACATACTCTTGATTTCACTTTATTCGTGGTTCAGTCAAATCCACTCTTGGAGGCATTTGGCAATGCAAGGACTGTTAGAAATGATAATTCGAGGTGAGTTTTAGAACATTTTTCAGAAAATACATGTGGCCAGCGTATATACCTGCTTGTGGAGTTTTTAAACTCCATCATTGGTGTATAAGAATATAGTCCATTTAAAATGGGCCTAATTATTACAAAGTGCAAATTAAGATCTTCTTCTTTTAAATTGTTACTGGTCTTATCCTAGTAATACATGTTATTGCTCCAGTCTC
Organism: Theobroma cacao; assembly: GCF_053813885.1. Classification (NCBI taxonomy): domain Eukaryota; kingdom Viridiplantae; phylum Streptophyta; class Magnoliopsida; order Malvales; family Malvaceae; genus Theobroma; species Theobroma cacao. The sequence continues at coordinate 3,239,484 of NC_142647.1, forward strand.
TGATTCTGCCATCTGATCCTACGGTCCTTATCTTGTCATTCTTCAATCTATGGTTGTGCTCTAGGATCATATGTTTTGGATCATGATTGTAACTGTGACTCTGCAAGATGGATGAAATGGAGTAGTTTATTGGGTTGTGTGTATCAATATACTACAACTGGTATATTTTTTAAATGTATACAAGATTAGGGAATATAAAATGATTTTATTTAAATTATGTCATAATAAAACCTTAGCAGTGCCACTCATAATACGCTAAACTTGCACTATTTCCACATTTCATGCCAGTTTGCTTTTGTATGCTGACAAGATGGTAGGAATGAGAGGGAATATAATTTATTGATCTTCTTCTAGTGCTTGCTTAATCCTTTATGCTTTTATTGTGACAGTCGTTTTGGCAAGTTTGTTGAGATCCAGTTTGATGCAAATGGTAGAATATCTGGTGCTGCAATCAGAACTTACCTTCTTGAACGGTCCCGTGTTGTTCAGATAACAGATCCTGAGAGGAATTATCACTGCTTCTATCAGTTGTGTGCGTCTGGGAAAGTAATCTCTCTCTTTATCTCTTTATTTGCTGGGCATTTCTCTCTCTCTCTCTTCTTTTCAATCTCTTGTTCACTGCGTGTATGTGTGTGTACTATTCATGCACATACTGTATCTATGCTTGGGAATATTTTGTTTACTGCTGTAAAGATCTGCACTTTCTAATGTTACCAATAATGAATTATCATTGCTTTTATTAGTTTTGCACATCTGGGAAAGTAATGTCTCCTTTTATACCTTTTTTGTTTGGCTGTGCATCTCTCTTTTCCTCAATTTTCTCTTTTTTATCTCAAGCTCTGTGTGGGTGGATGTGTCCTCCACGTGTACATTTTTGTTAACATATTTTAGATGTGCTTATAGGAAATTTGTTTAGTTCTGTGGAGATCTGTGTGTCCTAAGTTACTTTGTAAATATGTGTTTAGGCAAGTTTGCATTGCATTCTTAGAAGGCTGTTTCATATATGTTGGAACTTCCATGGTTACAATCCTTGTTTTTGGGGTATAAAACAAAGTCCTAGTAGATAACTTAATCCCTCAATTAGCATGTTTTCATTCTCCATCACTTCTTTTGTTCAGGATGCAGAAAAGTACAAATTAGCCCATCCAAGCCACTTTCACTACTTAAATCAAAGCAGGACATATGAACTTGAAGGAGTGAGCAGCGCAGAGGAATATATGAAGACAAGGAGGGCAATGGATATTGTTGGAATTAGTCATGAGGATCAGGTTTGAAAATATTACACCTACCTTTTACCTTTAATTTATTTTTGTCTGGATTAACTTATGCTTTTATCGTTTGTTATCAGGAAGCTATATTTCGCACCTTGGCTGCTATTTTGCATATTGGAAACATTGAATTTTCTCCTGGAAGAGAGCATGATTCTTCAGTTATTAAAGATCAGAAATCTACCTTCCATATGCAGATGGCTGCTGATCTTTTTAGGTAGGTGATCCTATAAGATAGCTTTGAAACTTGTCTTGTTTTAGTCATATTTTCTTGAATAAAGTGTCAATTATGGAGCTTTCTTTCCTTTTGTTTTTACTTATGGCAGGGAAAGAGTAACATGAATAACATAATAACTAATGATTGAAAAAGTGTTAAAAATTGTTTCCATTGTCATGGTATATTTTGATAAAAAGCAAGCTATTCCGATTCATTAACGAGCCTATCAGGATTCTTGGATTTCTGGATAGATTTTTTTATAATCTAAAGGCAACTTACCATATGGAACTTGAGGTTTGGATTAGCAGTCAGATTAGGGATCACATTGTTTATATTTTATTGATATATGACTAATGTGCTGTCTGATAAATCATTGAAAATTATCCTTTGGGTTTGGTTACTTAACATGGAGACCAATTAATAGAATATTTCCAATGAAGAAATGTTGGATAATATATATCTCTTGCAAAAAACTTGATTAAAATCAGTGCAGTATTTAATTTTTAGTAGTATGCCAAATAATTTTCATAGTATAAATTAGTTAAAGTTTCAGTACTAAAGTTTCAACACTTAATTTTTTTGGCATTTACTTTTTTAGTTTATCAAATAGCACCTAAATTGCACTTTTGTGATGAAATAGTAGGGTGCTTGCTAATTCAAGCCAGCCCCTCATTGTTGATTTATTTAATTCCAATTGTTCAATTTGTAGATATTCATTCTCTTGATAGGTTATGTGACAAAATTGCTCATTTATCAGGTGTGATGTGAACTTCTTGCTGGCAACATTGTCTACTCGTACCATTCAAACTCGTGAAGGAAGTATTGTTAAAGCTCTTGATTGTAATGCTGCTGTGGCTAGTCGAGATGCATTGGCAAAGACAGTTTATGCTCGTTTGTTTGATTGGTATGCTTACGTCAATGCTTGTTTGGAGACATTTCTTTTTATCCTATGCACATATTTTCTATGATAATCAAAATTTGTTCTGTTTTTAATTTTTTTATTATTTTCTTTTTAAGGCTTGTTGATAAGATTAATATGTCTGTGGGGCAAGATCCAAATTCCCATATACAAATTGGAGTTTTGGACATCTATGGATTCGAATGCTTTAAGCATAATAGGTAAAATTCAATTCTTTGGTTTTGAATGCCCATTGTAATGTTCATTATTTTTATTATTTAAATTTATTGGTGTGTGTGTGTGTGTCTCCCTTGGTCTCTTTAACTTTGCAAAAGTGAAATGTCTTTTGACTTTTGTGTGGCGTAATGGTTTGAATGGATTTTTGTCTTTCCAAACAATTATATGAACTCTTGCTTTATATATTGTTATCTGCATTGTGCATAATTTGTTGTAAAACACTGGTTACAGTTTTTTGGGCTTAATGTTTCCCTTACCAGCTATCTAATTTTACTTCTCTGCATTCTATTTTGTTCATGTTTGAAATTTTCATCCAAAATAAATATTTTTGGACCTCTGAGAATTTAGATTAAAAAAAAAACAGAGAATATAGTGCTAGGACTGCTTTTCAAAAGAACTAGACTTATGGGATGGCAATGGTCCATGAAAGTATGAATTGATGGTGCTAATTTTAGTGACAGTTGTGCCTATGCCTTTTGCAAGCCAAAATGAACTTGAGTAGAATAATATCTGCAAAAGCTTCATCAGGTTTCAGAAGATCGTGACGAAGTTACCAATTGATTAGTTTAGAAAATCTCATGGGAACAAAATTTGCTTGCCTCAACATGGTGTTGTGGAGAAGGCATATCTAGGTTTTTTTTGGCTGCTTAAAAAATGTTTTTAACTCACAGCTTAAATCTCCTTCTTGCTGTCTCTTCCTTGCAGGACAGTTGTAGTATATAAAGGTAGCGTGTTTCATGTTGGCCTCTTAATATATATATATATATATATATATATGAATATTCTGCAGGAAGAGGTCTTTGTCTCTTAATTGTGTTTATTGATTTCAACAGCAATAGGTTCTTCTGTTATATTTTCACCCTTTAGTTTTTACAATTCATATATATATATATATATATATATATATATATGAATATTCTGCAGGAAGAGGTCTTTGTCTCTTAATTGTGTTTATTGATTTCAACAGCAATAGGTTCTTCTGTTATATTTTCACCCTTTAGTTTTTACAATTCATTATGTTTGTCCCTAATTCCATGCATATACATAAACTGGTCTCCATGTTTCTTTTCTTTGATTGATTGTCATCTTCTGTGGCCAGTTTTGAGCAATTTTGCATTAATTTTGCAAATGAAAAGCTTCAGCAGCATTTCAATGAGGTTAGCAATCAATCTTTCATACAATACAGTCTAGATTTATTCTGATTATGCTATGCTGTCCAGTTTACTGTGTTTGTTCATATATTCTTTTCTTCATTTGTTTCAGCATGTATTTAAGATGGAGCAGGATGAATATAGGAAAGAAGAAATTAATTGGAGCTACATTGAATTTATAGACAACCAAGATGTTCTGGATTTAATTGAGAAGGTTTTTATGCTTGGTCTTTAAAAACTTTTTATTGATCATGGTTAATTTCTTATTAGTTATTTCTGTTAGCAGTACTCTTTACTTTAACTATGTTTTACCTTCCTCACTTTTCTAATTTAATAATATGATTATGGTAGCCAATCAGTTTGGGATCTAAGTTCTGAGCTTTTCTTAATTTACACATTCTTATATCCATAATATTTTCAATAATACATGTCAGAAATTTGGAATAACACATGCTGGAGATTTGCAAGTGCATAAGAAAGGTCTTATATATTATTCTGCCATATCTTTATCGTTTTAATTGTAGAATACTGTGCAAATGTCCCTCAATAGAGTTGGATGACTTAGAGTTTTGTGTCATACTGTCGTTTATGGCCTACATTTTCTTGTTATTTTACCTAGCATTTCTTTTCGGGTTGAGAATAAATCTAACTCACATAATGTAGACCTGAATTTTGCAATATGATATTTAGTGATTACTAATTAACATTGTACGTCTAGGTGTAGCTTCTTTTTATGAATTTTATTTGTTACCAGAAAAAGAATTTTCTCGAGCAGATATTGAAGAACAATTTGTACATTGTTTTCTGTAATTTGAAATTCTTCCTCTTTTTTTTTTCTATCCATTTAAATATTCTGGTAATTTGTCTTACCATTAGGCCTTATATTATTGTACTTTAATTTGCAGAAACCTATTGGGATAATTGCTCTCTTGGATGAAGCTTGGTACAATTTGAGTCCATTATAAATTGGTGCGTGTTACTCTATACAATTGAATCTGTGCTGTTAATCCTTATCCTGATTTTCTTACTTGTGCAGCATGTTCCCGAAATCAACACATGGAACATTTTCAACCAAGTTGTTTCAGAATTTCCGGGGTCACTCAAGGTTGGAAAAGGCTAAATTTTCGGAAACAGATTTTACCGTTTCGCATTATGCTGGCAAGGCATGTAATATAACACTGTGTCTTAGAAAATATAATATGTTCTGATCTCACAGATATTGTGATGATGTACTTCTTCCTTTCTTTTCAGGTCACTTATCAAACAGATACATTTTTAGAAAAAAATCGCGATTATGTTGTGGTAGAACATTGCAATCTCTTGGCTTCTTCTAAATGCCCATTTGTGGCGGGTCTTTTCCCTTCACCACCTGAGGAATCTTCAAGATCATCGTACAAATTCTCTTCTGTGGCAACAAGATTTAAGGTATGAAACTGTTTCGAATTTTTTATGGAAACCAAGGGAGTTTGAGATCTAAAGATATTTTTACTAGTTATGGCATACGAGGATATTTAGATAAGTTGTATTAGTTCTTCTTGATATTCTTTTACTGGTCACTCTGGGAGTTAACTAAGAGTCCAATTTATGGTTCAAAATCTGGTAAAAAGTTTTAGCTCTTCGAACTCTTGTTTTAAGGTGGTCTTTTGAAGGTTCCGGACATGCAAAAATGTCATTGATGATATTTATAAATGCAATAAAATTATGAATTTGGTTACTTCTACCTTTTGCTTTGTGGTGCCAATATTTTTCTTTGCTGGATTTTATCTGTCATAAGTGGGCTGGATTCGTCAAACTCTTGTTTTAGGGTGGTCTTTTGAAGGTTCCAGACATGCAAAAATGTCATTGATGATATTTATGAATGCAATAAAATTATGAATGTGGTTACTTCTACTTTTTGCTTTGTCGTGCCAATATTTTTCTTTGTTGGATTTTATTTGTTGCAAGTGGGCTGGATTCAATGCTTTTCTTTCCTGATGCTTTATTTTCCTCATTAATTTTGTTGTTCAAATAGCTTGATCGCTAAAAGATTTCCCTGTTAACATGCTTATTTATTTATTGATGAGGGGTTTCTGTTTGCTGGAATAACATTATACTTACTGCCTATGATTCTCTAAAGCCAATGCTGTTAATTTCTTCCCTTCTCTTTATAGCAACAACTTCAAGCACTCATGGAAACCCTCAACTCAACAGAGCCTCATTATATACGCTGTGTGAAGCCAAACTCACTGAACCGTCCTCACAAATTTGAGAACCTCAGTATTCTGCATCAGCTACGCTGTGGGGTGAGTAGCCTCTGTTTATCGATGAATCCTTTGTTGAATTCTAGTGCTAGCAATATTCAGTGGAAAGGTCACTCTAAAGCTTTTCTTTTGGTCACTGTGACTTGATGTTTATTGATCTTGTGTTGAAACAGTTGACCATGGCCTTAGATTAACACATATATAATATCTGCTCTTGTTGCTTATAATTTAAGGGTATCTACTTTTCTTTAGCTCTTCGACTGCGAAATTTATTTTTACATGGAAATCACATCTATATATCGTTGCTTAATTTCATTCTGGAAGTTCTTTTATTATCTGGTTGAATTATGAGTCTGCATTAATTTCTGCAGAGTTTTTCTCTGATAAATGAGAGAAAAGTATTTTAAAAGCTTAATAGCATCTAAGGCTTCCATGGTATATCTTTTACATTTTCAATGTCTCTTCGAGATAAAGTCATAGGATAGAAGAGTCTATTACATGCAATTTCCAATAGCATTAATATGGCTAAATACTTAGTGTGCTGCTTTATTGAAGGAAAGAGGTCCCTGGCTCAAGTGATACTAATGAATTCATGATTAGTTTTACATTTCTTATTTCAATGTGACTGCTTGTGTATTTCTTCCTCTCTGGCACAACTATATCCTTACCTTCCAGGTCTTGATTCTTGCTAAATTCTATAGATTCGAGTTGCTGAAGGAAAATTTATTTGATTTTGACCAGGGTGTTCTGGAGGCTGTTCGAATAAGTCTGGCTGGCTATCCAACTCGAAGGACTTATTCAGAATTTGTGGATCGCTTTGGATTATTAGCACCAGAATTTATGGACACAAGGTTGTAAATGGTTTTCAAAGAGACCCACATACACATGCAGATTGTCATATGCACATGGATATACACATGTATAACTACAAATTGAAGTTATTAGTATGTTATGTAGCTGGAAACTTAGCATATTGATGTCTTCTTATGAAGTTTCTTCTTAGGATGGTTAGAAGATTGTTGGTATTTCTCCATTTTATATGTAGTAATCCGTTGTTGTTTCTGTTAAAATCTCTGCCTTCACAGTACCTTGTACATCTCATTTTCCAAGAAATTTACTCACAACTGGTTCTATCTTTGTTTGTGAATAATAGAAGGGATCCTTGCTGCTCCTTGGTTTTGTTTTTCCAGCATTTTTTCTTAAGAAAGTTCATTTCTTTACCAGATTGCTGTTCTGAGACTCCGTTTCTGTTTCTTGTTTTAACTTATAAATTTAAATATTTGCAGTTATGATGAGAAGGCTTTGACAGAGAAAATTCTGCGAAAGTTAAACCTTGAAAATTTTCAGGTATGCATGATTAGCATTGTATAAATAAATTATTCCTTATTTTTTTGCTGTTTTTTTTTTCATTTCTAATTCTCTGTTTTCAAATATTTTTCTGTAGTTGGGTAGGACAAAAGTGTTTCTTAGGGCTGGTCAGATTGGTGTCTTAGATTCACGACGTGCTGAGGTTTTGGATACTGCTGCAAAGCGTATTCAGCGTCGTTTGCGAACATTTATTGCACACAGGAATTTCATCTCAGCCCGAGTTGCTGCAATTGCACTGCAAGCATATTGCAGAGGTCCTCTTTATGTCTGGACACCTAATTTTCTAATCTAATATAATCTTTTATTCACTTATTTGTTTCACTGCTTCTAATGTTTTTCTTCTCTATGTATTCTCTAACGTTATTAATCAAACAATTGGATGTTTAACACCATAAAAATTTTCTCTGTTGATTGGTTTAGGCCTTAAAAGCTTAATGGTGAATTCAGATGTAGAATTGTATAATGGACTCTCAGGCTGGTAATCTTGAAAGTGATATGGGCTGTCTATCATGTCATACCCCCTTAGACTAGGTTCTGCTATAATTTTCATTCACACAAAAATTAGTTCCTGATGTAGGACATGAGGCGGGTTAGAATATGAAATGAGAAAGAAGAGGGAAAAGAGGGAATAGAGAGAATTTAGGGGGAACAGAGGAATAAGAGAGGTGGCTAGATAATCAAGTCTCGACAATGTTCAATTCATCATCAGCATAAGCGAACTTTGACATGCAAAATAAAGTATTTATAATGACAATTCATTAAACTTTAGTCATGTAATGGAAATGCCAAATATAACCGTCATTAACCTAAACAAAATTGAATCACATAACTAGCCCTAAATTCTAAAACAATTAAAAAAATACATAATCTTAAATCAAATTTAAAATTACAAAACTGAAAATTACTTAGTCTCTTCCTCCAATTCTTCTTAATCTGTGGCTGATCTGTTCCAGACTTCTTAATTTTATATTAATCCTGCTTCATAAAAAACACCACCATTTCTATCTACCACCAGTGGTGATAGTGGCTCTCTGCTATCCATAGTCCTAAAAACATAATCCTTCATGTTCTCTGTTCTGGTTTGTCCCTCAATGCACATGAAGTGCAATCTTCATACAACTTTTGTGTTCAATTTCCTTCTGATGTTTTTTCTAAACTTGCTCAGTCTATTGCTAGCCAGTGAAAAGAGACTTTTTTTTTTTTCTGTAAAATCAACAAAATGTTATTGGTTTGTTTACTATCTGTTACACAAGCATCGTTTGTCTCACATGTTTGTTCTTTGCTTTAGTACTAAATGGTCATGATTTCTGCAGGATGCCTTGTTAGAAAGATGTTTGCTGCAAGGAGAGAGGCAGCAGCAGCTGTTTGTTTACAGAAATATGTCCGCAGGTGGCTATTCAGGCATGCTTATCTGAAAGTACTTTCAGCAGCTGTTATTATACAGTCCAACATCCGTGGCTTTTCAACTCGTCAAAAGTTTTTGCATAGAAAGAAGCATAGAGCTGCTGCACTTATCCAGGTGAACTCAACTTGATCTTATTCATATGTGCATTTTTATGCTGTCATATGTGGTTTTCAATTTGTATGTGAACTCTGTTCATCCTGATTTTAGGAAGTTGCATTCTGGGCATGTCTATAAGAAACAATAACGAATGTGTTTCCCCTCTGTCCTCAACAATTCATATTGTGCTTATCATCCAATTGCTTATTTTTAATTTATTTTCACCTTTATTGGTTGCATTGGAGTTGTGTAAAATCCTGTGCAGGCTGCAAATTGACTTGTAATGTCTTCCCTTTCTTGTTTTGTGCAGGCTTGTTGGAGGTTATGCAGATTCCGCTCTGCTTTCCATCGTTATAAAAAATCTATCATAGCAATACAATGTCACTGGAGGCAAAAGCTTGCAAAAAGAGAACTCAGGAGGCTTAAACAAGTATGTGAAAGCACTTACTCTTGTGATTCCTTTCACTGTATACTTCATGTAAAATATGTTTTGAGCTATCTACTTGATGCAAAGTGCAAATCCTTCAAGGTCCAAAAAATTTATTTGAAGAGAAGAGAATCCTTTCTGTTTGAAGAAAATTGTGATTTGAATACCCTAAAACTGGACGACATTTTATCTCAAATGTGAAGTTTGTATGTATTTAATTAGTGAGTCAAAGCAAAAATGAAAATCTTAATAAGTGTAAGTTATTATTATTCAATAATGTCTTATATTTTCTTGGCGTACTAAATGTTCATATATTTTATACATAGTTCTCCTGTATGGATTTAAGAGTTGTAGAAAAACAATCAGTAATGGTTTCTAGTTTTTCTGGTTTGACTCCAAAAGTGAACATTCATTTAAGAATCAGATTCATCTATCCAAGGAGGTGGACTCTTTCCTCTTTACCCTTATTTTATATTTATTACAATCCCAATTCTTCTTCAAACTTTTCATATATTGAGAAGTTTCCTGCAGTGCATCACTGTGATTGCATGTACTTTTTGCAGGAGGCTAATGAAGCAGGTGCCTTACGGTTAGCTAAGAACAAGCTGGAGAAGCAGTTAGAAGATCTCACATGGCGGTTGCATCTTGAAAAAAGAATGCGGGTATCATTTTTTCTTTTTGAAATCTTGTTTTAGGAAAGTTATATAGTTGTAAAAATTTGGAAAGTTTGTGGTGCAGTTTCCTATTTTCTTATCTTGGGAGTTGGCTAATGACAATGTGCTCTATTTTCTAACAAAAGTTGAATCACGTAATTTTCAACTGAAAGTCATGCCTTAATGTGTTTAAATATGGCAAGCTAACTGTTAAATATATGCTATAATATATCTGTATTTTGAAAATGTTTTCTAATGCCTCTATTTTTTATTTTTCTATTCTTTTCTTTTTAATAAAAGCAATTGATTCTGGCTATATTGTGTTGCTTTCTTTATAATGGCAATCTGGACTGCAGGTTTCCAATGAAGAAGCGAAGTCAGTTGAAATTTCCAAACTTCAGAAAGCATTGGAATCTTTAAATCTTGAGTTAGATGCAACTAAACTAGCAACAATTAGTGAGTGCAATAAGAATGCAGTGCTGCAAAATCAATTGGAATTATCAATAAAAGAGAAATCTGCATTGGAAAAGGAATTGGCTCTGATGGCTGATATGAGAAAGGAAAATGCTTTACTGAAGGTTTGTGTTTGAATATTGATTAATTGTTTTTTATGATTAGTGATAAGAAAAATACTCTGTTTCCAGTTTGGGAAAAGTTTGTAGTTTCCTTTGTTCTGATTTAACTTTTTTCTTTATAAATTGAATTTAGGTTTTTTTCTTGCGATATATGTGATCTGTTTCATTATTTATATGTCTTGCACTTTTATTTACTTCTACAGAGTTCTTTGGATACCTTGGAAAAGAAGAACTCTGCTTTGGAGCATGAGCTCAAGAAGGCTCTAAAAGATGCCAGTGACACCATTGAAAAGTTGCGGGAGTTAGAACAAAAGAATACTGAGCTCCGGCAAAACATGCAAAGGTAACTTTAATCACTTGAAACTATGATATTACTCTATTAATTTTCACACACATTTATTCATGCATACATACATACATACATGCATACATATGCATTATGTGCTTGCTTGATTACTGCTTGTTTTTCTTATTTGTTCCTCCTGCTGGTAATATTTGTTTTTTTGTACAGCTAAAATCAGGTTTCCTGTTGACTGCTTACATTGATGTATTTTATCTTTTTGGCATCTGAATTGAATATATGAATTTGGTTTGCACATGTAATTAGTTTTACTTCTTGATTTGTTGTTGTTGTTGGCTTTTAATTAGTCTTGAGGAGAAGCTCTCACATCTAGAAGATGAAAATCATGTTCTGCGACAAAAGGCATTGACCCCATCGCCCAAAAGCAACCGTGCTAACCTTGCAAAGTCATTTTCCAATGTAAGTGCATGTGTGTGTGTGTTCTCACATACTATAGTTTATCTTTGCGCTAGTTTTGGTGTTTGTGTCTTAGATAAAGCTGGTCTAACATGCATTATTTTCGTTTCAAGTTTTTTTGTTAGAAAATTATTTCTGACTTGATTTGCGTGTGGACTTTCTGAGCAGTGATTTGTCTAAATTGTTGTTTTCTTAATGAACCAGAAATATGGTGGCACACTTAATCTTCATCAGAGTGATCGGAAGACTGCATATGTAAGATCCCTTCCCCCCCCCCCCCCCCCCCCCCCGACTGTAAAAGATATTCCTGCATTGACTAATCTTAGCTTGACCAGTCAACAACTGCAAGTTTACCTATCTCATTCTTTTATGCAGGAATCTCCGACACCTTCAAAACTTATCGTACCTTTCTCACATGGCATGTCAGAATCACGGCGGTCAAAACTAACCGCAGAGAGACAACAGGTTTCTTGTTTATAGTTTGTTTTATATTTTAATTAATCCTCCATGTGATCATGCAGCAGATAGCAAGCATCATCCTGAACAAGATAATCAGAGTTATTAAATGATAGTGACTTCAATATTTGGATTGGTTTTGCATTTGCATGACTTAGAATAGAGGAATTTTGTCCACAGGAAAATTATGAATTCCTTTCAAGATGTATCAAAGAAAATTTGGGGTTTCAGAATGGCAAACCGCTGGCTGCTTGTATCATATTCAAATGTCTTCATCATTGGCATTCCTTTGAGTCTGAGCGGACAGCTATCTTTGACTATATAATAGAAGGAATCAATGATGTTCTGAAGGTAAGTTACTTGCAGTGATCTTCAAAAACTTTCATGAGATTGAAAGGTCAGTTTTTCTTTTTTTTGTAACAGATTCTGAATAAGATTTGAGTCCTATTTCGTTCTTTTTCTCAATTCAATTCTATAAGACATTTTTATAAATTTTTTAGCTTTCTGTGAATTATTTGGGAATGTTTTCCATATTTTGAACTTTGACATTTTTTTCAGGTTGGAGATGAAAAAGATGAAAACTTTACCTTACCCTATTGGCTATCCAACACCTCGGCGCTTTTGTGTCTGCTACAGAGAAATTTATGGTCAAATGGCTTTTTGACTGCTACTACTCAACGTTCTGGAGGAAATTCCAGTTTACCTGGGAGGGTTGCCTATGTGAGTTCTATTGCAATGTTCTGAAATAAGAATCTTGGGTTGCAGTTTAGTTATATTTAATGGATTGTTCTTGTCTCCATTTCTTCTAATTTTTAAATTTCCAGTGAAAACATAATGTTTTCCTGAAATGTTTATTATGTTATTATTGTTAACATATGTCTGGCTAGTTGTCACGTGCATTTCTAACATGAATGAAGCTAATCTTCTCTTGACATACTTTTTCTAATAATACTTATCAATTGCTGCATGGATGGCAGTTGTCATGTTTAATTGTCTTCAATTTATTACTTCATTAAATAATTTTGCCTAAAGCCACTGATTTTAGTTTATTCTGCCTCCAGGGTCTAAAATCTCCTTTAAAATACCTTGGGTTTGAGGATGGTATGTCACATATAGAAGCAAGATATCCAGCAATATTATTCAAACAACAATTGACAGCCTGTGTTGAGAAGATTTTTGGTTTGATTCGTGACAATATCAAGAAAGAGTTATGTCCACTTTTGGGATTGTGCATTCAGGTGTGTATTGAATGTTAGATCTTACTCAGATTTGGAAGCTAATGCCAAAAGTCAAGTACATGAAATTACTAGGCCCCAGGATCAGTTGTGATCATCATTTAGCTCTGTTTGCGAAAGTACATCATTCAAGTGCTAAGCTTTTCACTATTAAGTTGTTTGACACTGTAAAAGCAACTCAAGCAGCAAAGGGTTCATTGTCGGATTATGATTTGATCAGAGTTTTTCATATTATTTGTCGTCACATATATGCTATTCTTTACATTTTTGTTAAATAAGGTATATTAGTTTCTTGTGAGAAAGCATTTGGGTTTTACTTGCTCGGAAACTTTAAATTCTAATTGCTGAATTTATTTGTTGATTTCAAAGGTGCCAAAGAATGCTCGAGTGCTTGCTGGAAAATCAAGATCTCCTGGAGGGATTCCCCAGCAATCACCTAGTAGTCAATGGGAGAGCATCATCAAATTCTTGGATTCCCTTATGGGTCGTTTACGTGAGAATCATGTAGGTGTATGTGGTACTTGATCAATTGCAGCAACAAGTTTCCACTTTAAAAATGATAATCACTAGTTTGATCAATTGGTTGTTTGTTAAACAAAACCTTAATTGATAAGGTTATAATGTATGTGGTGCTTGATGGGAAAATTCAAAAGAGCAGTTATGATTAAAATTATACTGGCTTTTGTTTCTTTTATTGCTGTCTCTGACTTAATTCTGTGCATGTAGGTACCCTCATTCTTCATCCGTAAACTGATCACCCAGGTTTTCTCCTTCATCAATATGTCACTTTTCAACAGGTATGTGCTCATAGCATTGTAGATTATCTTAGTGTCACTAGGTTGAATGATTAATTTATTGAGTTGAAATTTTCTTCAGTCTTTTACTTCGACGAGAGTGTTGCTCATTTTCAAATGGGGAATATGTTAAATCTGGTCTAGCAGAACTGGAGAAATGGATAGTCAATGCAAAGGAGGAGGTAAATAGTTGTCTTCAGGAAGATATTGTACTAATTGAATGCAATGGGTATTATTCTGAAATATGGGAAGATGTAGTTTGCAGGAACCTCTTGGCATGAGCTAAATTATATTAGACAAGCTGTTGGTTTTCTGGTATGTGCCCCAGCTTTTACATTTTGGGCCAGTTGAGCTATAAAACTATTATGTCCATGGTTCACTTTTTCGTTCTACATTTTATTTAGGTAATACATCAGAAGAGGAAAAAGTCGCTGGATGAGATCAGTCATGATTTGTGTCCAGTAAGCTAATGTTTATCTGAATTTCCTTTCTCCATTCACCCTGTTGGAGGTTAATCATGTTTTCCTGCTTTTATGGAACTTGTGCAGGCATTGACTGTTAGGCAAATCTATCGAATAAGTACCATGTACTGGGATGACAAATATGGCACTCAGAGCGTGTCAAATGAGGCAAGTTAGAGACTCAGTGCCTGTGTTAAATTTGTGTACGACAATTTCCCTTGTGTTTCTGACATAATCTGTTAGCAGGTTGTTGCTGAAATGAGGGAGATGTTAAACAAGGACAACCAGCATCTGGCCTCAAATTCATTCTTGCTAGATGATGATCTGAGGTAACGTGCTCTCTCTGTCAAAATTGTATCATTGAAGTTTTTTTACTTTTTTTGGAAAAGTATAATTGAAGTTATCAGACTGAAGAGGCCAGTTTGCCTTTTGAAAGTGTATTTTTTTTTTTTCCTGCCAAAATCCTTGGGTATTATCACAGGTGGATCTGTGTTTGTGTGAATGTGTATATATCATTTTTTGTGTCATTGAATTGAAATCATTTTCCAATTGCAGCATTCCATTCTCAACTGAAGATATAGATATTGCAATTCCGGCAATAGATCCTTCGGATGTTGAACTCCCTGCCTTCTTGTCGGAATATTCATGTGTACAATTTCTAATCCAGCAGCAAAAGTAAATCATTCTACTGTATGATTTAAAGGGAAGCTATGTGAAATCAAAGTCGAGTTCATGTAAATGTTGAGGGCATGAGTCTTAAAAGGTGTCCGAGTCTTCTGAGGACAAAGGTCGGTGCTCAAAGATAAAAGGTTTGAGCAGCACGATTCTAAAGTTTGTCAAATTCAGTCTATGAACTGCTCTCATGAAGGTCGTCCACATTGGGTAAATCTTAGCTTAGGACCAGGTGGTACTAGATTTGTTTAGGGATAGGCATTATTTTTGCTTTATTGAGAAGGCTGCTTCTTGTTTTTTTGTGAAGCTTGTCCTCTCCTGGTCCATATTTTGCTTTCGTGTTGTATTCTACTGCTGTACGACCAATTTTTAGAATGTACATAGATTGGGCATTATCTTTACCTTCTCTATAATTTTTCTTTTTCAAGTCATCTAACTCCGATTGATTGATTGATTGATTCAGATAGCTTTGCTAATTCATTCACATTTTTTCTTTCTACTTCAAGGCTCTTATAAATAAAGCAAACCCATCGTTTTCCGCTATTTGCTGGCTGTCAAAATTCAGTCGCCTTCAGCCTTGGAACAAACGTGATTAAACGCTGGAAATCAATTCGAGACATTTCCCCACGCTGTATCCATTCCCTTTGCTATCAAAATAAGAAACATACAAATTGAGACTTGTTATCAACGAGTCCATATCAGCTCTTGTTTAAACCAAATTAGCATTTACCAAGCATGATAATGTACCTGCATCTGGTAAGAAAAACAACTGGCTAAAACTTGGGGCAACATTTTTCCTTTCACAAGGGCAACAAGGAGGCATGAAAACCATGCAGATGCTAAAGCCTAACACCCCTTGCGTATATATCAAACTCAGCGTAAAAAAGTGTAAAACTATAACAAATTATTATCACGTCTCTTTCTATTAAGAGTTAGTTCTATCATGAATTGACGAGCAATCTGGGTTTGTGGCATATTCCCGAACATCAGCCAACGAGAAGGACCGCCAATTAGAGAAATTCCGGCTACTTTTCGGCGGCGACGAAGGGGTGTTGTTGAAAGATGTTCTGGTTTGTGGGTGCAATGGAGGAAGTCGTGGGCTTGAGGTTGAAGTCGAGTCCTCACTCGTGCTAGAGATACTCTCAGAGCTACTCATTGCAACAGCAAGAGCCAATGTGCTTTTGCTTGAGCTGATTGGTCTAATGAGTCTTTTGTTCCTGTTCTTGTCCCACGCATGGTTAATTGCCAATAGATTTCTCCTCCTCCTGGTGTATGCATTTTCAGGTTTTGCTATGTCTTTAATCGATGAAGTTGAGGAAGCATCGGCTAAACTTGTGAAGGACTTTGATTTGCCATTGTAGAAATTTGAGATGCCTCTCCTGTTGATTAACCAATTTTTAACCATACTAATTGAGGAAAAATTCAATAGTACTTTAAAAAAATTAAAATCATAACAAAAAGATTCTGAATTATTCCTACCCAATTCAGTTCTATTTTTCTAACTGAATTGTCACAGATCCAAACCATTCTAATCTTAACTAGACATAAATATTCTAAATACCCAAAGAGAACAACTTTGATAAATAAAATAATTGGGCCAAAAAAAATTCCGACAGGAGAACTAAAAGATAAGTGGAGGACACGAACCTCATCGGCAAAACCTGTTCGAGCGAATCCATCATGTCTAAGCCACCTTTATAAGAGCTTTGAACCTCATTTTCCTCGCAAGCTCCACCGTCGGACGATCTACCAGATGCGTCGTCACTGTTCCTGCCGATCGAAGACGACGTCGTACTAGACGATGCAGTCCTCCAATCGTCTTCCTCCACCTCTTTCCTTTCCTTCACCGGCGTAGGTTCCAATCTGGAAGTATCACATGCGCACTTCATCACGCGCCCAAACCCTGATGTTTCTATCCTCTCCAATGCGATCGACATAACTGCTTCTGCCTTTCTTCGCCACCGAGAACAAAAGAACACCCAAAACAGAAAAACAAAGAGAAGGAACAAAGTACGAAGCCTTTCTTCTTCAGAAAAACAAAAGAACGCAAAGAGAGCAAATAAAGAAACGAAAGAGAGAATGTAAGCAAGGGAAGAAATGAAGGTTTTATGCGTTTTGTAGATTTGTTTGTTTGTTGTTGTAAATAATAAAAAAGAAAAGAAAAAAAGAAAGATAAATATGATTGATTATTGAATTGTATTGAATAAAGCAACTGGGGACTCCCTTGTGTAGAGAGAGACAGAGAGAGAGAAGGCCTTATCCTCATCCACTCATTGTCCGGACCATATTACTATTGACATGAGCTGTTATCAGGTGTTTCCCGTGCGCACAATGGTTTGGAATATACTGTTCCTATGTGAAAGAGAAAGAGAATCTTTTTTATATTTTTGTTTTAATGATTTGTAATCACAAAAATTGCTATAAAAATAATCCTTTTCCTTATTTTGTTAATAAACTTTTTATAAAGCAAATTTACTTATTTGGGGATACTCTATAACTGCATTACCCCTTTCTTACTTTACTTTTATTGAGCAAGCAACTATGTGTAATCCTTACATTTCATACTAGTTGTGTTGTGTATACACCTTTTTTTTGGCACATTTATATATTTATATATAATTTTTATTAATTTTGTTGTCATATGCTTTAATTTAAGTCATCTGTAAACAGCTGTAATTGAATGCGGACCCCACGTAAAAAAAAATTAGCTTCGTGATTGTTGGTGATAGGACCAGCCACGTGGACCAATGTAAGAAAGAAGGTGTCGGATGGCGACACGTTGAAGTGTTTCTCTGGTAGGAGAAAGATATCTATGACGTGGCACTGACGAAAGTCTTTGGGTCTGATGAGCCTTATCCACATTCGTGGGACCCACACGTTAAGTTTATTTTTTTGGGGGGGAAGGGGTAGGATAAGCCTACAAAAGATCTTTGTCTCCCTCCTGTCCGATTTATTTATTTTTTAAGAAAAGGAGAAAAATAGAAAATTTGAACCAATCTTTCTCCCCCGGCTTGTCCGAGTCTTACTCTCCATTCATTTGACTCAAAGCTTAGCCATGGCTCCATATGGCTTCACTCATATAAATATCTTTCTCTATTCTACAAATAAATGGTGTCTTGCTATGAAAATAGAAAATCCTTTCTTTATTTCATTATAAATACTTTATTCTATAAAATATTTTTTTTCCTTTTTTAAAAAAAAAGGCACTGCAATCATGGACCATAATACTGAAAATTCTCATAAATTTGGAATATAACGAAAAATGTTGAGCTATGGCGAAGCTAAGGGGGTTGGTTTGTTGAATCGGCTTGAGACTTGAATGGGCCAATGGGGTTCTGTCGTCCCAACGAATCAACTAGGATTCGGAAGTGGGCCGACAGGGGCCCAAATGGGACCCAGATGTTTAATATTTAACATAATGAGGAAGACGATACGACCACGTGTCGAAGCAGTTCAACTCATTGCATTCACGTCTTCTTTTTCTCCGTCACATGGTGGTGAGTCATAGTCACGTACGTTAGGTTTAAATTGGGTCTGTGGGTTTGGGTAGTTTTATCGTTATCTTACTCCAGATACCCGCGAGATGCTTTGCATGAAAAGTCACGCGCTTCAGATCCATAGCTATGGAATCCATCGCCCAGGCTCTCCACTCGTTTGGATAAAATTTCCCCTTCAAAGGTGACACAAGGAATATGTATAGCGACCTTTTATAAAAGCTTCCCCTTCCCCAAACATTTTGAACTTATCTTCTTCCATTTCTTTGAAAGAAACGCACCCAAAACCTTATCCACAACTGCATCTCTCGCTTTCCTTACTTACAACCATGCTTAATACGCCTGTTATACGAATCGATGTGTTGTGTACATATCTTATCATATGTATTGATATATTGTATACGTATCCTGCTATACGTATCGATATGTTGTATATTGAAAGTGTACATACGTGGTAAGGTACGACCAACATTTCCCTTTTTTTTTTTTTGGTAATTTAATTGTACAAAGTTATATAGGGATGGGCTAATACTTGTAGACTTTTCTCATTTATTTATGTGTAATTAAGAGATTTGATATGCTTACGGACATTAATAAAGAAAAGTAAGGCAGCTTTGTAATATGTGTTATATAATCATTTAATTATGTTAAACATGTGTAGCTGTCAGCATTGTGTAGCACCGTAAGGGAAGTTCTTTCTTTTTGTTCTTAATTTGAAGAGATGTGGTTTCCATTCTTAGTTGAACAATGTTGGCATACGAGGCTAGAAGAATAACTAACGTATTCTTTTGTTAGTTCGTGGACATATGACTTGACAAGAAGGGAAGAATTTAATGTGAATGTCGGTATTTTGTGCTTATCCAAAATACCTGCCCCAATACCCAACATTGAAGGTAAGTATTTAATGCATTTTCATTGAAAGGCTATATAATCTTAGGGAAGGGGAAAGTTATTACGGGGTTAATGTGATTTGGGTTTAGGCTTCCTTCTTATCGATTCCCTTTGATGTTTCAGTTTAATTAATTGTACTTAAACAGGAAGGAAAACGTGTCTAATGCACCCACAGTAGATCGATGTGTGAGTTCGTTCATGTACTAAATTGGGTTTTTGGTTCGATACGAAGAATGAAACTCTGGAAATCAACGACATATACATACATAGTAATTGATAATATTCCATTGCAAAAGTTTTAGTTTTATGACTTGGAATCTTTCAGTTCAAAAACCCAGATTGTTGAAGCAGAGCTCCATATAGAACCATTAATTAATGGCTCTCACACCGCAACAAAACTTATTCCTACACTGAAAATAGGATTTTGGTACAGCACTTGCTTAAAAACTTGACGCTGAAACTGTAAAGAAAACTATGGCTTAATGCTCGGGCAAGTAAGCTTGGCCAAGGGAGCAACAGCTTGAGAGTTAACGTAAGTGCAGGGCTCCGTGTAGACGGATGTCCAACGTAGATCAGTGAAGTGATCTTGCTTGTCAGGTCCACCAAGTATAGCACCGGTTAACTCATTAGGATTCGGTACGTCTTTATTGTACCATCGAACGAAGCTCATGGGGCAGCCCACTTCCAGATTGGCCTCCGATACTGGGACCGAGGCACCCCGGTGGTGCGCTTGTTTCGGTGGATTGTTCCCAAACCCAACCATGTATGATCTTCCTTCAGGGTTTTTCCCTAGTATATAGTCCATCTGCAAATTTTCCATTTAACCGAACAGATGTTGAGTACATAACTTGTTTATTCTGATGAACTATCTTCACCCATAAAAGCATTGTTCAAATATTAATTACGCCAACAACTTTTACAGCTAGTGTTATGATCTTTACAGCTATCAAAGTATTTAGTTCTATAATGCTTGCTCGATGTCTAGTGTACTGCATTTCTATTTTCTTAAGAAATAATAGGCACTTTATGGAAATCTTTACCTGCTGCTTAGCAAAAGCCAAGAGGTGGGTGGAGTCAAACTGTTTGTCTCCACACTGGACCTTTTGGTTGAATTTTTGAAGCATATCACCATAGATAGTGAACAAGAAAGCTGCTCCTGTAACATACTGAGTGTTGGCCCCATCTCTCAAGTGAATCATTCCACCTGTAAATCAATCAGTGATTTAGAATAGTAAGCATTATTTTCATATATCGCCATTACAATTGAAGGAAAGATGCAAAGAGCCAGAAGACCTGGAGTCATGGGAATCTTAAAATAAGGACTTTCAGGAAGCACTGAGCAAATATAACTGTCAGCTTGGTCCTTGTAGGATTTTAAACACTGATCACCTTTAAAGAAAAACTGCATTTTGAAGAGAATATTGGTGATCAGGTTCATTGCAAAAATGAAATGTAAATTAATACAAATGGGAAATGTACGAACTGCCATCATAGCCTCTCTTTAGAGAAGAAGAGTGGAAATGTTTAGTATAAGAGACCTGAGAAAGGAGGACTTGGACTCCAGCATATTTGAGGTCCCAGTTAAACTCATCGACAACTGCACTAACTGCTTCTTCTTTGATGTAGTGCAAGTATGCGCTTTTAAAGGTGGCATGGTATAGCCATGCTGCCGCCCACAGCAGCTCATCCTGCATTTTCCACACGCATCGAACTTGGTTAAGATCAGATATAACTAAAGCCAGCCACATGCCAGCCCAAATCCAAGAATATGGTTTTGGGTCATCAGAAGCCCAGTTGTCTGTTGGACTTGGAAATCCAAAGATTGATTGCTGATGGGCCAAGACCTGTGTCTTATTGAAGACAAATTTATGGTCTCAGCCTTGATTTTTAGGAGAGAGGGAGAGGGAGATTACGTTATAGCCAGAGTAAGAGCAATAGAAGGGGCATTCTCCATCGTAGGTTCCCTTGTGTGATTTAGCAAATTCGAAAAGCTGCGGCCAAAAATATAACCAAAACAAGTAAATTTAGTGTCCAACACTTGCAATTTAAAAGGAAAAATGCAAACATTTAAAGGCACCGAAATATATATACCAATTTGGCTTTGTTAAGGAGACGACGTGCATAGGCACGATCAGTGCCTCTAAAGACCATAGAAGAAGCAGCCATTGCCGCAGCAGTTTCAGCTGCAATCTCTGTTCCAGGTGCACTCGCATTGATTTGCAGGACAGTTCTCGGTGTCTTCATTTTCTCTGGTCTCACCCAACATTCATGATCTTTTACAGGGTCGCCAACCTTTTTTAAAAAACCCAACATAGAAATAAAACGTCAAATACTGTCGAAAATGCAATATAAATAGGAGTTAGACTATAGAGAAAGTAGCATTTTGATTACCTGCACATACAATCTGTCACGTCTAGCAGCGGCTTTTAGAAAATAATCAGTGCCCCAACGAATAGCCGCACGAACGTTTTCCAACTCGCCAGCAGCTTGCAGATGGGACTTGTAAGCAATAGCAGACCATGCCAGGGTGGTGGTTGTGAATGCCATGGGCAATCCATATTTCACATTGTCTCCAGCATCGTAATATCCTCCGACAAGGTCCACCTGTCATAAATAGAAAGATTAACAAAATAGCATGCATGCATGCTAATGAAAGATTGAAACTTGGAGTTGTGTCTTGTCTCTTCTCTATGTTTATATTATGATGAAGACAGAAAGAAAAAATAACAAATGAATGAAGGGTACATTTGCTTCTTTTCCATCATCAAGAGCAGAATCTCCTCTCCAGGATGGTCTATGATTAGGGGGTAGTTTCCCTGATCTTTGTGCTTCTAAAAAAATGATGGACTTGGTGAGGGCGTCCTTGTAGTTCGAATCATGACAAGCAACAGAGACTAAATGCCCTTGAAACACAGCCAGCCATGCCACAACAGCGGCTGCAAATGTTCTTGCAAAAGTTCCCATGAAAACAACCACCCAAAATCCACTTTCAAAACAATTGAATATCTATACCAATTCTAAGAAGAAGAAGAAAAAAAAGGAAGGTTTTGAGAGGCTTGCTCCAAGGGATTGGAATATCAAGTTTAAAGCAGAGGCGCTCTGTTTTCCGTTGAGAATTATATTGGGAAACAAGGTGGCATTAATGGCTTCGGGTCTGGAATCATCATGTTAGTTTTGGGGTTTGATGGCGGGAAAGATGAGAGGGATTAGTTATAGTGAGTTTGTATGTATATTTTAGGAGTGGAGGAGAGAAGGTGGGGGATTTGAGAGATTTTCGGGAGGAGGTTTGCCCGTATTTAGGCACACTAAACATGATTATTACTATACTTGATATGCGGTGTTTAGAATCTTTGTTAGACTAATTAAGGTTCCCCCTTGACCTCCCATTTTTACCTACACCAAGAAGAGATTCTTGGTCACTTATCTCTGCCTCTGGTTTCCGGACATGTTTTATAATTGGATTGCTACCCTGTTAATCAAAAACGGATTCTATCTTTGGTGCTTATGATATCCAAACGCTCAAAACAAGAAGAATTAATTGAATTGAATGAAATTCCTGACTAACAGATTGGTTCAATAAGCACGGATTGTTAAATTTATGGAAGGGAGGTCACTCAAGTAAAAGGGTTGATACAGTTTAAACACATTTTGACTTCATTAGATGAAATGCCTTGAATGAATCTTTGGCTTTCCAAGGTCGAGCCTTTTTTCCAGATTTTCGGTTCTGATTCTAGTCTGTTTGGCGTTTGTTTTCTGCTTAATCCGTTTACCTCTTTCTTTGGCATCAATAATTCATCAATTCCCCCTTTCAACAATTATGAACAACAACATTCATCCTTCAATCAATCGTGATTGGATTTGGTTTTGCTCTGGTAAGTTATGGTCATCTCGAGACAAGTTACAACGTGGCTACATTTGTATATAAAAAAGAATGATGATGACAAATATAATAGGGATATCTATTTAACTGAAGATTATCCCCACAGCTACAAAGAATATCGTAAAAATTACAACTATCCTACGTTGTATGATTCTCGAGCAAACCATTGCAAGGTTTGCATTGAATTTTCTGATTGCCCCTGGTGTGTTCATCAGCCACCCCTCTAAAGTACTGTAAAAACGTCTATGAAAGGTTAAGTTCCTCGAGACAATAGCCATTTGCTCATTTAAAAATTGACACAATGGTAATGGAAAACAAGCCACCTCAGCATCTCCTTATAATGCTTGCAACATTTCTGCCGATGTCTTCTTTTGTTTGCTCGGACACCGGGAAATCTCCAACGTACATGTCAAAGAAAGCCCCTGGCAAACAAAACATATTAGCATCTCGACCTTTAGCTGTTAAAATCATAGTCTAAGGTTGAAAAAAAAGCTAATCAACATACGTCAAAGGGTAAAGAAGTGCTAAGACCAAAGGGGATTTACTTACTGCATAAATCCTTGCTGTGGACCACTCCTATCTGGTTACCTCCAACTGCACAAATATATACTTTCACCATAAGATGAATGTACACTTTGGACAATTTTTAGCAAATACAAAATATAGTACAGAGTTGTACTTGACAAAGAAAAAGTGACAAAGAAAATATTAGTCAGATCACTTATGTAACTCATTCTCCATGGAGCAAGCAGCATGCCAAGATAGTAGTCTCATGCAGTGGTTGTTACTGTTTGAGAAGGGATTGAAAAAAAAAAAAAAAACCTACTTTTGGTAATTAGTTGCCCATCAGCTGTCCGCTGAAAGTCAATTATTGTTCCCTGCAATATCCCAATAAGGTTAAGTTGACTTGCTGCAACCTTCAATCACATAGAAAAAGATGAAAAATAAAGGGGCATTACCGCAGGCAATGGAATATCTTGAGTGAAGTAGGAGCCAAATGTACTTAGGCAATGATAATCAGTGTTGGGATTTGTCTAGTAGAAGTAACAAAATTTGTCAGAAAACCAGCAGACCTATAAGAGCAATTAAAAGAAGAAAAGAAGAGGATGGGAGGGGAAGGGGGCAGAGAATAAATTCACCAACTTTGATTGCTTACCTTTACTAAACGAGCACGAAGAGATTTTTCAAATGCACTGCAACATATACAATAAAAGCCAATAATCAAGACGCAACCCATCTAATTTCATCCAAGCTATTCCTATCAAATGGGATACAATAAATGGACATTTGCAAGTCCAACAACAAGAGCCCTACCACCTAATCAATGTATGGGCCTCACACAAAGCAGTTTCCAAGAAGCAGCACAACTTGACAAAATTTTAAAGGGTTAAAAAGAACTTACTCTCTTACTGTATTGACTTTCATCCCATTGCAATTAACCACAAGCCTAACAGTCATACCAATATCCTCCCTGCACACTCATATAGAAAAAGATTCATACAAAAAGAGACACAGAAAAGACGTCAAAGTTGGCAAAAACAAAAAGCGTACAATAACAAACTGACGCTAAAATCTGTCCACACTCATAACTTTGAACAAACAACTTATGAATGTTCCAAGTCCTTAAAAAGCCTTTACTGGCATTTGGCAGTAATAAATTTTCTAAATTTCACTGTCTTTAGCATGGAAATTCTCAAGTACCTAAGAAGATCCTGATAAAAATCATTGTGTTTGTGCAGTTCACCCGCTGGAATAGAAGCATACTTTGGACCCAATTTCTGGCATACAGAGTATGGATGAATATCTATAAGGGGAAAAGGAAATCAAGCATGAGTCGTTGAAAGATCAGGAAAACCACATCACTAATAACAAAGGGAAAGTAGAATGAAGCAAAATCCACAAGTACTTACAAAAACCAAAAGCATACACCTTCAGAGACTTAATTTTGATTATTTTCATGGTTCTTGATCCAGTACCAACAAGCACCTGAAAGCATTGAGAAGTTGCTAAAGTTATTGCAAAAGGAACCCAGAAATCCCCAACATGTCAAAAATGCCCAGTCAGATTATGTTAAAGTGATGCATGTTCCCATTGTGACTATACATGTTTGGCCTAATAATGTTTTGTGATGCAAGTCCCATGGCTAATCTACAGAAAGCTTTAAAATCAGTTAGTTTAAAATTTCAAAAAAGTTGCTTTTAATGTGTGTAAGAAACTGTAGGAACGGCTAACAGCATGAAAAAGAAATTAATTGCCAGACAGCATATCAAAATACTTTGTGAATATACCAAAATATAAATAAGCAGGCAAACGGTAAAGGCATATCACAGATGGTTGATACAGAGTGGGTTACTGAAGCAACAGCAATCAGTCGACAATGTTTTACCTCAGAAGCTAAACTGGAATTATTCTGTCTATCTAATATGTTATCCAATATCATTGGGAACTCGATGCCGGTTCTCGGTTCAACAGCATGTCTTGTCCAGTTCAAATCTAGAAAAGATAGACTACCACATCCTTGAAGCCCAACATCACAACGCCTTTGATCCATGCATTCTTGCGTTTGAACTTCTGTATTTTCCAGTGGAACGGCTAGTACCTTTGCAGATCTGATAACATTAAATCAATGACTTAATTGATGAGAAACTATATGACTAGAAAAACACAGTACAGAAAGGTAAGAGACAATGTAATTTGTGAGATAGAAAACCTTACAAGTTGTCAAATGGTGGAATTAGAGCAGCAGCTAATGAGAGCAGAGGAAAGGATTGGAGTGCTTCCACTTCTCCAAAGAAGTGTCTCATTGCATAACTCGAAATTTTACCAAAAACAAGTGGGGTGGCAGATTGGCCACTCGATTCAGAAGCAAATTGAAATCCAGCAACATAATTCTTGCAAGAAGCAATGTGCTTAACCTTAGCTGAAGACTTGCAACTTCCAGATTTCAAACCACGTTGATTACCAGCAGATATATCCCTACTCAAATTCGAAGTCGACATACTAGAGAACCAAAACAGTAATGTACCTGCAAACCTTGACATGCAACCAAAAGCTTCACGAAACGCAAGACTACCAGGTACATACATGTGTTTAGAATGGTACAAAGAACTGTCAACCAATGAACTGAACTGAGAAAACAAATGAGCTCCCAAACCATTAGATACAAAGGGCTCCATTGCAAAAATATATGGAGACCCTCCTCCATCTAAATCCATGAAAAGCAACCAATTACTCCGCATAATTTTTCAGACTTAAGCTAAATGCCCAATTCAGAAATCTTAAACCTTTCTGAACTGGGCAAATCAGGTGCTCGAATTTACCGCCCAATTCGATACAATGCACCTGTAAAAAAAATTTGATAATCCAATTAGAATTCAATTATGATCCATTTAAGAACAGAAAAGAAAATAATCATAAAAATTAAATTACAAAGAGTTGTAATGACATTGAAAATGTACAAAACATTCAGCTCAAATAATTGGAAGCCAAGACAAGCAGCATATATCCGGGAATAAAAATGTCTATTAAATTATTCCATGCAATTAACCACGATTATCATTCAATGCAAAGAAAGTTAATCTTTTTTTTCATAATTAATAGAAGAAAAAATATTTACAGAAATCAAACGAAGCTGATTCCAGAAACAGAGGTAAACTCTACATTCATCAAATGCGGCAAAAATAAAAAAGTTCAAAATGAATTACGTACACGAAAATATAGGTTCAAAGAAAAATAATGTCCGAAAGCGGTTAAATTTAACGAACCTTTCTTCTTTATTTTCTTTTTGACCAAACATTTTACAAGAAATAAAATGGGAAATGGGAAGAAAATGAAACATGAAAACATACCTGAAATGAAATCACGAGGAGAAAACTTGCATGTCGAGATCAAGAGATTCAAATTACTAAATTGAACCTAGGGTTTTATTTTCTTTCTTCTTTTTTCGTTTTCTTTTTTCTTTCTTCTTTTGGGGTGGTGTCAAGAGTTTTTATTTCAAGGGAGAGAGGAAAGGAATATGCTCCGCGTCTCTGTAATAAAAGGGGAGAAGCAAGCCACAGTGATTCAAACCTTTTTGGAAGGACAAAAGTGGAAAACACAAAGTCTATAAACTTTTCCCTGACGCTGACGGTGTTGGCCCCACAGAATCGTAACAAAACTTCCAGCTCTGCATATTGGTAACGTTTCTGACTTGATTTCCAATTAAAACCCTTTTATGCTGCAAATAACCTGAAATCTTTTCTGTATTTTCTATTTTCATTATATTGCAGTTTTCAGTTCAAACTGTTTTCCTTTTTCAAGAAAACCAAGTATTATAACTATAAATTTCACATAATAAGTTTTACAAATATTATAGAGGCAATTTTGTAATATTGATCAAAAAAGAAAAAGATACATGTTAAATAATTATATTAGTAGCTCAACACATAAGTATCTCTATGCATACATACATATATACATACACATGTATATATATAATAATATCATTTTTTTTAGTTTGATATAACATTTTGAAAAATTTTTAAACTATTCAAAAAAATTTAAATAAATATTTATTTTTTAATATATTTAATTAATTTTTTATTTTTAATTTAAACTAAATAAATCTATTTGATTAATGATTGATTGCCTGTTGTTTATTTAAATGTTACTTATATTTTTTATCATATGATATGGATGTGAAAAATAAAATATTACGTAATTACATCATAATATTATCTTATCATTTATGATATCATATCCACATGTTACATTAATAGCATATAATATAGAATGATATGTGATGTTTTATTTCAATCAATTATTAGTTATAAAGATATATTTTAATCAAAATAAAAATATAAAAATTAATTAAATATAATAAAAAATAAAAAAATTATTTATTTTTAATAATTAAAAAATTAAATGTTATGCATCCTTTCTTTGAAAATTCTCATATAATATTTTAATAAGACAGCAATTACGGGACGTAGGCTCTGAACGGTAAAATTAGCTGGCGGGAAAGAGAGTTTCCTGGTCCCATACAAATGTGGTGGACCGTCAATGGGCTTCCATCTTTTATGAATGACGATTGTGTCCTTCGTTCGCAGCTTCTGCACTCTGCCTCTGTTGGTTCCCAGTTACATTTTGTTGGCTGGTAAATTTATTAGCACAAAATGGAAATTTTCCTTTTCTTTCTTTTGTAGAACAATTTTGATCAATGCTTTATTTATCTCATTTAGCACTATTAGAAATTAGGGAATCCCTTTTGTGGCCGTACACGTCTGCATGGCACGTGCTGACATGTAGAAAGGTGGGTGTTCGGAGCTATCCGGTGCCTTTAGAGTTTAATACTAAAACCCAATCAATCCCCGTTTGGAAGTATATTAGTGGAATGTATGAGACTGGCTTTCGTGACCAAATTCACCACCTAAAACATTTGGATGTTTCTGCCCATTGGCCGCACCTCCTTGGGTGTGCAAATGGAGACACGTGTCACCGTCCACGATGAAGAACGAGACCGAAATACCCAACCCTTATTTTCATTCTCCCGTACATAAGGATGCGAACAAAGGAAAGGTGATTTGGATTTGCAATACGTCGTTGGGAATTTTATTTTCCAAAGCAAAATTCGGGCATTCCATAAATCCCACGCAAAGTAGAATTAGGGGTAAAAGAAAGAAAGAAAGGAGAAGCAAAGGTTGGAGCCGCAGCGTTTGGAATGGTGTGAATGTGAACAAAGAGAAAGAGAAGGAAATGGGCGTTGGGAAACCGAGGGGAGGCAGAAGATGTTTGACACGAGAGTGGACCGTTGAAGGATAAGCAATTTCCAAGAAAGATACGAGAGGGTCCCCCGCAAGACAGAGTTGGGGCCTTGGGGGTTGATGGCGGTTGTTTCTTTCTTCTTAAACTTTTATTCTCCACTAAACTAATCAATCACCCACGAAAATTCCATGATTTAGTCCACAAATTAAGTAGCCGACAAAGGCAGCAGCCAACCGAAGATTTTCAGGTAAAAGGGTACTCAAGCTTAGTCGTACCCATAATTTGACCTGAGGAAAGATAAATAATAGAAATATAGAGGCATGAAGGAAGCCGGTTCAGGTTCGGACGGTTCTTAGCCAATTTCTCACAAAGGTAGGGCAAGAATAATTATAAACATTATAAACAATGAGTTGTATTACTAGGATAGAAAGAATATCATGTTCCTTGTTCCTTGATATGTCTGATCCGATCCCCACCCTGGAAGAAAACAAGCACACAGGAAAAACAATTTCTCTGGGGAAGGTTTTCCTCTGAAACAAAATCAGAGTCTTTAGCATCATGGGGATCTAAAAAGGAAAAAAAAAATTCACCTTTTAACCTTGTGATGACTGATCAACAAAATGGGAAAAACCAAAACTTTAGCCTGTGATGAAAATATGATATGATATGATATGCCAGCAGTCAAACAGATGGGGTTGTTTCCTCCAGCCTTAGGACATCCAAATCCGATCACATTCTTCATATTATGAACAGTCTTTCGCAAATGGGTTGCTGGGATCACAACAACCCAGCCTCGAAGAGATTTCTCCGTCTCAAAGTCTCGTCCACGAGTTTGAAAGTTTTCTTCACGAGTTTCTGGTCAAGGGCAGTGGTTCTGTAGATCTTAAAGACCCGATCCACTTGATCAGGGGCTGTGCTTTGAAAATACAACTCCTCGAATTTCATCTTTACAAACCTGAACAGAAGGAGAATGAAAAACGGTCATAGGATGAAAATTCCTTCTCTGCAAGAATGGGAAGATGAATTGCTTACTCATATGCATGCTCAATCTCTTGCTTTCCCGTAGAAACTGGCTGGTAATCTTTGAACCACTCACACACATTTAATGGAACCTACAGGATGTAGAACATCAAAGACCATACTGATTATAAATTTTCAACATCCAATATATGTATACAGGTCTAGCGGCCTTACTTTTAGAACCTTCTTTTCAAATATGTCAAATTTGTTCAGAAACAGCATGAAGGACGTGTTCTGCACAAAAGAAACAAGTTTTACATTAAGAGAAACTCCAGCTATGAGCAATCCTCAACCTTCTATACACAAAAAGAGCATATATAGCATAAAACCTCAAAGCATGGTTGCTTTAAGACCCAATCAAAGAGTTCTTTTGTCTCCATCATACGGTTCTTTTGTTCATCCTCAAAGAGAGTTTGATCATACCTAAAACACCATAAATTACCAGGTTAAGATATCTGCATTTTGGCACCATGCTCTGATATAGAAAGAGTTATATTAGGCATACAGACAGAAGGGAATTTACAGAAAGCTAAAGCAATAAGGATCTTACTCGCTAATAGCAACACAAAAGATAACAGCTGTAACTCCTTCAAAAAGATGGATCCATTTCCTTCTCTCATTTCTCTGGCCTCCGACATCAAAGAGTCTATATACTTCACCACTTTTCTTATTTTCCCCCACAGGGCTGCAGATGTCATGGACAACATGAGTTACTAATCAATATACCAAACAAAGTAAATGTGGACAGGAATTAATCCTGCATCTATGATGCAACCATCAATTTAAGTCGCCTTACCAAAAATATAATGCGCAAAGATCATGTCAAACATAAACACCTGATTAAGCACCTATTTGAATTTCTCTATATAAGTATATAAATCTGAAATTAGTAAATCAGATGTCTAGAAGGCAAGAATACATGCCTGTTTATTATGGCTAACCTAGTTCTTACATTAATGCACATGCAAAGGCAAAGGAAAGAATAGGCAGAAACACAATTCACCTGAACTGGATTTCTACAACACCAGTTGTACGAACTCTTGCATATAGAACATCCTCCTGCAATAGGAAAGTAGATTAGGAAGCATGTAAAAATTTCATTTTCCCTGTTTGCTGTATCATGCATGCTAATCTTATCAAGAGGTATTAATTCATTCATATGATAATTGTTTTATTTTTTGGCCATTACATGCTACTACAACTTCCATAAGAAAGAAACATTGCAAATTATAGATACCTTCGTTGGAATATAATTTGCATCAGACAATCTTTGCAAATTTTCCATGAAATAATGCGCACAATCTGGAACTTGAAGTTCATTACTGCGAGCATAGGTTTCCTACAAGTACATGGAGTGAATAAGTACTAACACGCTCCATCAAAAATAAACCTTCTTATTTCAACAGATTGAGTAAATTCCCACCCAACCACCGGCCCGAATAAAAAGAACACTAAAAATACAAAACTAAGCAATGGAGCTAGGCACAATCAGCTTATATCTTCTAGATACAGCAGCAGTTACCTGAATTGCAGAATCTTTCCACACAGTTTCTATGTCATGTGCAAGTTCTCTATTTAGACGTGGATAATCCAATCTGCCTCCAATTTCTGATAGTTTCTCTCCAATAACCTGATAGAGAATGGAAATTTTATGTTAAGATTTTGAACAAAGATTAGAAAACTTAAAAAAAGGAAGAAAAGAATCACAATGCTCTTTAATAAACTATACAAATACAATGAAGCAGAAAATTGATCACTTCAAACCTTATTTTCACTGGACAAAACATATTTGGAAGAGCATGCACCATTTTGAGCAAATTCCTTTGATCCATCATACAATATCTGTTGAACCACGCAAAGCATAATTTAGAAACATAGATAAAAGCTCATCTCATAACAGATAAAATTTCTCATCATAGATAACTGACACCAGACACCATTATATATTTATATTATACAAAAGGGAAATAACCAACACACCCTTTTCAGGTATTGCGTACTTTTATAGTCTGATAGATGTTGGCATGGATGACTGGGATATAGCTCTTTAGCTCTGCCTCGTCAAAACCAGTTTGAAACAGAAGCTTTATCTGCACACAAGTCGTGTAGAATAAAAAGGAGAAACACATATCATGTCAGCATTGTCAACAAGCATGAAATACAATTCAACAAAGGGCCAATTAATCT
Source organism: Theobroma cacao (assembly GCF_053813885.1). Lineage (NCBI taxonomy): Eukaryota > Viridiplantae > Streptophyta > Magnoliopsida > Malvales > Malvaceae > Theobroma > Theobroma cacao. Next base: position 3,271,608 of record NC_142647.1, read on the forward strand.
GTCTTGCCTGCTTAAAAATGGTTGACTTCCCAGATTCACCAGCACCTTTAAAACAAAAGAATATTTGAATCATTTATGAAGCAATCCAAAAAAGAAAAGGGGAGGGGGTTAGAGAGTCACTAGCATTCAAAGAACATGGAAAAATAAAGAAAAACAATATTCATTGAACAATGTCAGTAAACACAGTTTAAGGTGCTCAACTGCTTATCCGAATTGTGAAGAATTTATTGACCAAATATTCTTTGACTCTGAAGTCAGGAATAAGAAATATATCAAGCACCCAATGCCCATCTTATAGCAATTCTATATGCTCTGTGTTACTACTTGCCAAAGTCTAGGTTGAGAAACAAATAAAAAACACGCAATGCAGCCCATCAATACAACCAAAGCATTTGATGAGACTGGTATGCAATATCCACATCCTCAAGAACCTCAACTAAGCAGAACAGTTTCCATACCCAAACAAATAAAAGCATGGAACATTCAATAAAATCATTTCATTCTTGTAATTTTTGCGTACTGCTGAATAAAAACCATGATGATGCCACCTGATGTCTTCAACCAATCAAACATAAGTTTGAGAAGTTAATACTGTCAGATACAGAAGTGAACAACTCGTAATTTGCAAACAAAAAGGACAATAAGGAACAAAATCTTAGTTATACACACCAAGTAGTAGAAGCTTCTGGATATGCTTTTCAGCCTTTGTTTCTTGTTCAATTCTCCTTTCAATTTCTGCTGCCTGCAAATGCATAAATCTAGAAATTAAACTGAAGCCTAATTACCATATAAATAACAAAACCAAATCCAGAGTGTTCATCCAGTTGTACTCTCTAAAAGGGTAACAGACTATATATGTAAACTGTACTTTACCTGTGCGTTCTCCTCAGCATCTGCTTCAGTGTAATGACGGTTCTTGCTGCAGAGTAAGCCCATATTCTCTAGAACAGTAGACAGCATAGAAGATGCATGTATCAAGCTCCACAAGGTGTCTTATGTGCCCTTGCCTCCTATAATATTTGCGAATAATGCATTTAAGCCAACCTAAGCAGAAAGCCAACAATGATTAGAGATGTCTCCCCCCTAAGAGATCCTAGAGTCAAAAATCAAGAAACTACTTAAATCAACTTCAGAAACTTTCTAGCAAGCAAGCTGACAAATCATAAGAAAAATTATGATCTATGAATAATAGTCCTCAAACATCGATTAAATTGCCTGAAATCCAGTTATGAAACAAACCCATATGACTGCAGCCAAAACATTCAAAAAAAGTACAAACATGGATTATGAGCATATCATTTGATTAAATTCTTACCCAGATTTAAGAACAGTGATCAATTCCTTGTCACTTCACGTGAATCTACAAATTTAATGGGAACATGACAGTGAAGACACATGTCCACGTCGTAGAGAACAATTAATACACTATACATGAATGTCCATATTTTGTATTCACCATTTACCCACATAATCAATATACCCTCCTTTGGATGTTTACTAAGATTTGGACTTTACCACCCTCCTTCACCGCATAATTCTCATCTTCCCCAACTTTTCCGTAAGATTATAAACAGATTATACAAACTAAAGTGCTCAATTTTATCAAACAAGCTGAAATTACAGTCTCACTGCACTTCATAGCCCACCAATTTAGCAAGTGCTACAAATCTTAGCTGTTCACCGTTTTAGTCTACCAGAAAACTTTCACTTCAAAACAGTCGTTAAAAATCAGTGGAAACAGCCACATACTTGAGAAAAAAAGAAAATACAAATGCTAAAACAATTAAAACAGCAAATGAGCATAGCTAAAATCCCCCTGATCTAATCACCACAAAACCAACAAAGAGATCTTCAAATTCAAGCCAAAGAAACCAAAAGATCTAAAGAAAAAGAAAAAGATTGAAACTTCAACAAAACGCAAAAAAAAAAAAAAAGAACTTACCCAATAACAAGAAGAGACGTCTGGTGGGGTTGATGGAGTAGAAGGGTTGGCTTTAGATTTGGACAATTGGGGCAGGGCAAGCAACCAGAGAGAGAAAGAGAGAGTTAAAAAGAAAAAAGCTTTTGCTTTGTTTTTTTGCTAAGTATGGATATGTTATTTTATTAGCTGTAATAAAAAATGTTTGAAACTTTGTTTAAGTTCGAGTGTGAAAATGTGAATATAAATAAAAAGGAAGAGATGTTAGAGAGGCAAGGAAGAAGAGAGAAAGAGGAGCAAGGAAGCAAAGAAAGAAAGAGCGCCGAAAGCTGCAGAGGCTTTGGCTTTGGCTGCCTTCTCTTTCTCTCTATCTTCAGTCAAAGTTGGAAAGATGTGTACCTTCAAATAATAGCAACAGAAAAAATAAAAAGAAACACCTTCTATTTATATTAGTATGTATAGTATAGTATGAGCGAAAGGGTGTCTTGGGAAAATACATGTACGCGCTTAGACTAGACTCTTCTGCGGCAGCAGCTGCTGCTGCTACTGCTCCTACTGCTTTCTTTTTCCTTTGCTTTTCTCTCTGGTTCTCTGTGTTCAGAAAGTCTCGAGTATCTTCCCATATTTTGACCAAAGAAATAGACTTTTATTGATTATTTAAAAAAAAAAAAAAAGAAAAACAAAGAAATGGGTTTCACTTTTCTTCTTGTCTTGTTGGGTAATTTAGAATGCCATTATTCCATTTATTTTTTCAATCTTTGAAAAGATATTTTTGGACCAATTCTCTAGTATTCTATTTATACAAATTAAGTACTTGCGTAATTGAAAAGAACAAGATGTAACACGTTAATTATTTTAATAAACAAAGACTTGTTAATAAATTAATAGACAGAACAAATTTCCCATGATAGGGAAATATATATATGTTATTCTATTTGTTGAGTTTGTAGAATTTGTAGAGTTCGATATTTCAACTCGTGGATTTGTTATTTTCAATTTTTTGATTTCAATCATTTAACTTATTAGCTGAATATTATAGATAATTAAAAAAGAAGATTCAAACTTTTAGTTCACATATTTAAAACTGTTTATTCAAAGAATACAAATTAAGGGATGGGGTTTTGAATGTTTTTGTTATTGAAATATTTTTAATTTATTTTTAGTATTTTTGTTTCGAAATTGATTATGTTCAATTTTTGAGTTAAATATCAAATTTAGCATTATAATAGGGTTGAATTTTGTCACAATATTTTATTTTTTGGTTGATATTTGAATAAAAATTATTTTGTAAAATATTTTGTTTAGGCGAGTTAGAAAAAAAAAAGTTTAGAGTACAAAAATATACATGACATTTTTTTTATAATTTGGGAAGGAGGATTTTAATCATATAGAAATTATAATTCGAATCCTACTTTTTAAGTAAGAAAATCATGTACCAATTAACGAATCAAATATTCGAATTCAAATCTTACTTTTCAAATAAAAAGATCATACACCAATTTATAAATCAAATGTTTGGGTGCAAATATATTATACATCATTTTGTATTATATTTTATTGTCCAATAATTTTTTTTTTCAATTTTTTATCCCTTTTCCTTTTCTCTCTAAAATGTTCTTTCCTTCTCCTAAAAAATTTTCAGATTAAAATTTTAATTTTCAAAAAATACTCTAAAAAATAATCTAAAATACAAAAACACCTCTAAAATTAACCACAAATAAAAAAAAATGTCCAAAAACAATTTCAAAATTCTTTTCATGTTCAACAAAAAATTGAGATTTTTCGATTAAGGTTACAACATATAAATAAAAAATAATGTGTTTCAAATTTTGGAAACTACTGAGTATAATTTGCTATAATTTTTTATACAAAATGGGTTTGAAGAATAAAAGACCAAATAAGGTCCTATAACAAATGATTCAAAGTATCCACTATTTGAGAATCTTAAGTTCTAAAGTCGAATTAAGATTAAATTGAGTCGTTTTAGAATAGCATAATGCTAAAAAATTTTAAATAATTTTTTATATTTTTTATCACTTTAATCAAGTTTTTATATTTTTATTTTGATTCAAATAAACTTTTATAACTAATAATTGATTAATTGTCATTAGTAAAAATGATATTTGTTATTTTTTTATCCATATGACATTGATATAATGTTGATGTAGAGAGTGAAAAATACCAACATTATATCATGTTAAAATTAACAAGTCATATTATCATTAATTATGATATGTCAATATATCACATATCATTAATTATGCTATATTAATATGTCGCGTCAACGTCATACGATATAAAACGACAATAGTATTTGGAGTAAGTTAATTATTAATCATAAAGACTTTATTTGATTCAAAATAAAAATATAAAAATTTATTTATATTAAAATAAAAATATAAAAATTTAATTAAATATAATAAAACTATAAAACGTTATTTAATTTTTTTAAAATATTAGACCTTCTAGAATTCTTTAAAGTCTTTATTTTGTAATTGGGGATGAATACCCTTTTTGAAAAGGCTCAATTCAGGGAATGTATCTTGACCAGGCGGGTAAGAGAGAGGACATGACTCCATGAGCCGTTGAGCTAAAGTCCCAGGCCTCATTTAGATGTAAATACTGGTAAAAATGACAGAGTTAACTTATAATTGATAATTGAGTTATCCCTACTTGCATTAAAAAGACAAGAGACAGTAATGTTTTAATAATACTAGCATTTCTCACTAAAAGACAGATAATAGTAAACAATGGTTACTAACATCAGTCTGAAAAATTCCAGCCTCGTCAGCTTATAGCCAACCTTAACACTCAAACCTGTCAAGATATCAAAAGCCACTTAGGTAGTTTGCCACCAGATGCAACCTTGGAACCTAGCTACCAGCAGGCGCCATTAGTAATTCAAAATCTAAGAATTTAGCTAGGGAGTAGAGGCTTCCTTGAATATTATTCCAACAACATTACATGGAAATTTACAATTTTATAGGGAATTGATGATAGCATATAATCAAAAGGAACCGCATAGGAAGCCTTTGACAATGTTGTTGAACTGTGCTGAGTTCTCAATCTGGGGTACGTGAGATGTGTTCGGTATTACTTCCAGCCTCGCCTGCTTCCCAAGAAGTCTGAAATCCCAAATAGCCAGAAACTTCATTATACAAGCTAACAGCTTAGGCTTAGTAAAATATATAATACATTAATAATTATGAAATAATAATTTGAGGAGTGAATCCAATCCAAGTAGGGGTGTAGTGCATACTCCTTGAGTTCATAAGCCATCTTCAAAGGGAAAATCTGGTCTTGATCTCCCCAAACTAAAAGGACATCCTAATTATTAACAGGCAAATGGAAACGTTAAGCAGCAAAATATCAACACTCAGTGAAAGTTAAAAGATATTGTTAGTATCATGTGCTTAACTATAATATAGATATTTGAATTTTTAATCTTGATACTATTACTAGGTCAGGTTGCTGTTGGTAAAATTGATATGAACAGGGAAATTTGCAGACATTTGGAATGTTGTGTGAAAATGGCGGTGGATGAACCTGCTGAAGTGGAGCAAGCTTGACTGTGTCATCACCCTGAACAAGGGTCACACCCTTTAGAAGTTCCAACTTCTCCTTCCTGTTCTCTGAGTACAATTGCTGCATTTGCATGAAATATTAGAAATTAATAAATAAGTAAAGTGATATTGGAAATGACAGCTTCCATTTATATATGTCAGATAGTAGCCCATGACCAAAACTGTTGGATCTTTCGTTTCCTTAAATAGACAGAGACATTACACTTACGAAATCTGAAAACCAAAAACAAAAATTGCCCTACTAGCTTAGGTCCATGGCTAAGATTTAAACTAGAAATAATGGAAGAGTGGAACCCAGATTCCAGAAAAGCTAATGAAGAAACAAATAAGTGATCAAGAAACCTTTGCATTCGGACAAACTTTCCTGGAAAGGGAAACACATATATGCTCCCCTTGATACTAAAGTGAACATGGGCCACATTCTTTATGTGCATATATGATAGTAAAATGCAAAGATTGCGTTACAGGAAGGAACTCTTCCCCTTCTTCCTCCATCCGTCTGATTATGTTCATTTTAGCAAAGGTCCAAATTCAAATCTAGTAAAGATTCTTCCAGACCCCACTTTGTAATATTTGTCTCATTTTCCAGAAAAAACATATAAATTATTATATACTTTATCTCATTAAAGAAACAGAATTATTCACGAATCATTTTCTTCCAGAGTAAGGCAGTACCAGGATTATGGATTATCTGCTAGCTTCCGAGATATTATTGTTGTCAACTAGTTTGCACAAGGCGAAGAATTAATATATATGCTACTGAGCAAAAGGGCATCTCGCAATTCATAGTTATACGCAGAAGAGGCCACTTCTCAGCCGTTTTCTTTGTTAAATAATTCAATTTTTAATATGTCACTACGAAACTGTTTCGTATCTAGAAACGAGGCAAAAGTAAAAACTTACGTTGACAAAGTCATTCAAGAAAAAATCGGGAATCATGGCGATCATACGCTTGGACACAGCCAAACGAGTTAAAGTCCTTAACTGAGTAGCCGTCTCCGGAAGCATGAAGTCCTCGATGTTCTCCAAATTGGATCTCTTCAGCAAGGCCATGTTATCTGCTTTGCTCATGTTAACTCCAGAGCTCGCAATCACCACTTTCTCCACCTTGTCCGGCCACATTTTCGCCATATGGTACGCCACGAACCCTCCATAGCTCGTCCCCATGACGTGGTATTTCTTCACTTGGAGCTTCTCCATCAACTTCCCAACCGAAACGGCCTGGAAAACCTCGGACCTTTCCTTGGACTTTGTCATGGAATTCCCGAAAAAGATCAGGTCAGGGACGTAGACTTGGAAGTAAGGGGTAAAGAACTGGACCTGTCGGCGCCATTGCCAGATAGCGCTCGGACCGAAGCCGTGAAGCAAAACCAACACGGGTTTTCGTTCCTGGGTTGTTTGATCGGGCTTTGGTGCCCACAAGTGGATGGTGGTCTCGTCGTCAATGTCGGTGGATTGAGAAGTGAGGCCAGAGCTGGCAAAGCAGCGGCGGAGATAGACGCCGTATAAGGAGGCAAAGCTGAGAAAGGAGGGTGCCATGACTGTCGCTTGGTATAGAGAAAGGTTTCAGGCTAAGCCATGAAAGGGAAAGAAAGCAGGGGGGTGAGTTGGTATTGACTCTTTTGGGAACCTATTTATTTGGAAAGGCACTGACAACATTTTTCCTTGTTCAGGGTTTGTGATTGTTTCCTTTATTTGAATAATAAAATCACTAGAAAACGAAGGTAATGAAAACAAATTAAAAGTGCCTTTCTGTATGAAATAATTGCATACAAGATCATTGTCAATTTCTTTGTTGTTTATCAACAAATCTAACTCCATTTGGAAAGAGTGGAAAACCTTGGAGGACATTTCGTGTTATAGAAATAAATAGAGGCAGTATGGGTTGGTTTGGTTGGTTCCTTTGTGCGGGAGGCGATGGTGACCCGCTCACCAAACTCTCCCGACACCATTTAATTTTATAATCAGAAAGCATTGAGAGGCTCCGAGATGTGTCCATTGTATCTTTGCATGACCGTTCTTTACACCAAATAATATACTGTAGATAGGTTGCAATATTGGTTGCCTAGGACCAGAACATAATTTTCATTACTACAGTATGTACGGGTTCTGTCATGGAAATTTTCCCCATCACTAAAACATGATAAATTATTTTACACACCAACCTGCAGGGACATTCTGCTTCTGGGGTCTTCAGATTGATTAGCACCAGCCATAATCATGTTAGCAGGTCTGGCTTCCATCAAATTTATGGCGAGTGCATGGATCATCACTTTCAGCATATTAATCCTTTCTTAGTTTACAAATATAGCTACTTTTTCCTTTGTGTTTTGGCTTTTTTAAAAGATAAAAAACCGATGAATAAAAATTAAAAATTTTAAAAATTAATATATTGAACATAATCAATAATCAAAATATTGTTAATAAAAAATAAATTTTTACAGCATATAAATCAAGAAAAAAAAACTTACAATAGTTTTTTAAAAAAGTTGTGATCAATTATATTTTCTGAATTCAAATTTATCAATTAAAAATTATGTATCGAAAAAATTCATTTTTTTAGGATTGAGTGTTAGATATTTTGATTCATATTACTTTTGTTCATGAATTGAAATATGAAGACTTAATGACTCAAGTGTAGAATCATTTAGACGATTTGTATATTTTCTTTTAAAGAATTTGTTAAATGTTTTCAACCGACTCATACTTTAATCAAACTTGAAAAAAAAATTTAAAATTTTAGGGTGCCATATGAGGCCCCACCCCTGGGAGTAACTAAACTTACTAGTAATTAACTCTAACTCGTATCATTGAGGAGTGATCTCCTACTAGTATATAACTTGGTTCAATTTGTTAAAAAATTCGAGAAAGTTCACACAAATTTATTAATGGTGTCTATCGACCTTAAATAAAAAAAAAAGAAAACTATTTAATAATACATGAAGAAAAGGACATAAAACTGAAAGTAATGGCAAGCATGACCATATTACACGTAACTGTTAATTCATGGTACAATTTCACAAATTAAAAATAACCACTTGTCCATGAACTTCACATATATGAATAAGGAAACTACCTAAGAGTAATGGCCAACATGGCCACAAAACAAAACAAATTAACTGACAGTAACTCTCCAAGCTTAACCTCAATTTTCAACACACTTCCAAAAAGTTGAGCTTGGTTAACTCACACAACATCCATACAAATCTGTTTTTCAGAATAACACCTCATTATAGTCTTTTTTCTCCTTAACGACTATAACATTTTCTTCGTTGCATATACCTCTGTTTTGGCAAATCTTATCAATGTGCCCCATTTGATTGCAATATTGACATTTCACATTAGGACAGAACTAACAAAATTTCTCTATATGATTTTATTTTTTGCAATAGGAGCACAATTTCCATTGTTTTCCATCATTGTTTCCTCTATCATTCTTTTGGTCTTGGTCATTCCTTCGTTGATTATTACCCACTTCTTTATCTTGACTCCTAACCTTAAAAGCACCCTCCACATGTTCATCATTCTGAATAGCTTGTCTTTATTCTTGAGCTTGGAAGGCGTTTTCAAGCGTAGTAATTGTCAATTGAGCAATATTTTTAGAGTCCTCGAGTGAGGATATCTTAGCCTCAAGTTTTGCAAGGAGACTTACCAGAATCTTGCTCACGACAATCTGTGTTTATTAGCTAGCTTTATAATCTTGTCAATGTATTCTTTAATATTCTCTTCATTCTTCATCCTCAACATCTTGAACTCTCTATGGAGATTTAAGGCTTGCATATGATGGGTCCTCTTGTTGTCATGAAACTCCTTTTTTAGGTGATCCCAAGCATTTTTAGGTGATTCATAAGTCATTATTCTTGTGAAATAGCATATGACACAGCCGAATGGATGATAGAGAGAGTCTTAAATCTTTTTGCCACTTTCTCGCTATATTACTTCACCTGCACCACTATGGGGTTAGATCTCTATTATGGTGACTCACTTTCCACCTCCACAACCTCTCATAAATCGAAGGCTCTAAGATATATGCCTTTATCTTCACGGGCCAGATGTCATAATTTTCTCCTGTAAACACAGGTAAAGCAATGACATGAAAGCTTGAGGAAGACATGATTATGGTGTTCTATTTTAAGAACTTGAGAATGAAGATTTTCAAAAAGAAAACAGTTAGTGATTTTTTGCTTTCTCAGCCTCGTAAAATCCTTTAAAGTGCTCTGATACCATATTAGAAAATTTAGAAAAAGCTAACACAAATTCATTAATAATATCTAAATAATACATGAAGAAAAGAAAATAAAACTAAATATAGTGGCATGCATTACCATGTTACACTTAACTATCAGTTCATGGTACAATTTCATAAACTAGAAATAACCACATGTCCATGAACTTCACATATATAAATAAAGAAGCTACCTAAGAGTAATGGCCAACATAGCCACCAACAAAGCAAATTAATTGTCAGCAATTACCCAAGCTTGACCTCAATTTTCAACACTGTTTACACATGAACATGCATACTGATTAGGATTGGTAGCAATGACTTGAAAGAAGCTGCGACAAAGATTGAATTTTGTTTTGGAAGCTTTTCCTCTATATTTCTAATTAACCACCAAAATAGAACTATCTCAATTCTTTAATATGATTATCGAAAAACATTGGTAGTAAAGTTTAATTGTCAACCTCTACTCTTAACAGACTTTCACGGGGAGATCACTTGCATCCTTTCTTCTTTAACTCTCTTGATCTGCTTACATATATTATACTTGGAGAGTGTAAATAGTTGATTTTGGTTAATACCTATTCTTTAAAAAATTATTTTACCGTGTAATATTATATAGAAAATAATAAAAACAACAATTACAAGTGAAGTACTACTTCACATAAAACAATTAAAACAAGTAAAGCTCCACTTCATATAGAACAACTAGAACAAGTAAAGATATACTTCACACTGAACAATTAGACCAAGTGAAACACTACTTCACGTAGAATAACCACTTCATACGGATTGCAGTAAAAGTAACACGAAATGAGTAGTAGGGTTCATGGGTTACTTTCATGTGGAGATGTTTTAGAGAGTTTGACTTGGTGGCTCATATATGAATCTAGTCTTTTTCTTAACGTTTTCCTAAAGTACAAGTGTTTTTCCCTTTTACCTTCATCTCTTATCCTTATTCACGTACACGTTTTTCCTTTAAATTGTTCTTGTATAACTTTTCCTGTATATACCTCTTCCATTTACTCCCTACTTAAGAACAAATCTCATTATGTTATAAACGGTTATAAAATCCATTACTTTACTAGTTATATAATAGATTTTTAATCACTTCTCAACATGAAAAACTCAATAACGGTCACCCAATATTAAAGCCGTTATTCATTACATGCATTAAAATCCATTCTTAAGTAATTGGTGTTTCTTACACTACATATAGAGCCTTCACAATTTATTTGAGAGACTTTTCAAAACAGCCTTATTCTCACTCAGAGCTTCTCTCTATAGCCCTTTTATACATTCTCTACTTATTCTCTTCTTGTTTTCTTCCACCTGTCACGATACTCAGTATGTTTGAAAATATTCCAATTTTCCTCCCGTCGCTTCCAATACATCTTTGTACTTATTTGCAATGCTTCCCTTTTCTATCACAAGAACGCACTTTACAAGAAACAAGGAATACTTGCAAATATTCTAGCAAGAATCTGCTCCAACATGCTGTGGACGACGTTGGAATCAAGATTACAAGCTTGCCTGATATTGCCGATAAGCCGCAAAACAGACTATGTGAAAGCTGGGGTCTGCATTGCAACATACTAGCTCTGTGTAATTTGTTTGATTTGCTGATACTGTTACTCTTGTAAACTCTAGCAGAAAATTTCTGCTTCTTTGGATGGTGTGAAAAGACTTTTTACCTATGAATGATACCATTTTATTGCAGAAATACATATAACGATGGAGGCAGGTAAAGCATGTTAAATTCTGCAGAAATGTGCCTTTCAAAAGAAATTACACAAAAATGCTTTTGAGATGAACAATACTCACAATGAATAAATACTCTTGAAATGTGAATTTATTTACATCACTTGTCAATTTGAGTAGTTAATCACTTTACTGAACTGTAAAAGATTCAAACGGAACAGCAGTGCTCTAAACCTTAATTGTGAAACAATAAGACTACATGAAAATTTTCTGGCTTAATTATGATGGCTTACATACATGGAAGCTCAGCTCAAATATGATACCACAAGCAAACTGCAAGATTAGTGATGTGGAATAATGGATGGAAAAAATACATAATTACCGAAATTAAAGACAATAGTGCTTAGGTGCTTATGCTGGTATAAGTGAACCTAATTATCATTTTGATTAAGTTAATTGACCAAGTCAGGTTCTTAGGGAGACAAGAGATCAGATTAGAAAATGTTATCCACAAAAACAAGTGAGATATTGTAGGGGAAGTCAAAGCTCTCATGTATGTAGCCATTATTTTTTGGTGGGCAGGCATGACAGATTGTCATGCTAGACAATTAAGGAACAATGATAAGCTCCGGCAGAATTTATGTGACAATATTTTTTCCTTCCCCATGCGGGGAGAATCAATTATTGAACACATCAAACATACACCAGCTTCCTTTTGGTTACCAAAGTTATCCAAGTATATATAACCCGTGTAATCTGTTCACTGAATCTTGCCATTCACTGTACTTAACCTTTCACCAGAAAAAAAAAAAAATTAAGGAAGAAGAATCTCATCAACCTTAGGTATAACCTGAAGAATTTCATCAAGCTGGAGCTGCCAGATACATGAACAATTTCTATATGGTCAAAATTCGATATCTTTGAGTTCATCTAATCATTGATGAATCCATCCAAAGTCTCTTTTCAGACTGTTGCAGGGAGAAAGAAAAAGGACAGCCAGCTCTCTGTATCAATTATCCCGCAACACAGGAAGGGCATGATTTGACACGTGAATTATCCACTTATGTTATGGGTTTAAATTACCTGAAAATGCACATTGGAAATTTCTTTTTAAGTAATCAGGAGGAATTTTGTTGGAGGGCAATGCATTATTTTTATCATCTTGAATTAAATTTGCACACATCTTTGATGACCTGACAGGTCAGACTAGGCAATTTTGCAGGTTAATGATCTACTCGGTTTCATGGTGTGTTGGCATGACCACGATTTTCTTTGAGGGTTTTGTTTAGCTTTTTATTTTTATTTTCTTAAAATAGGAAGAAAAAAAAAAACTATTTAGTTGAGGTGCAAGGGCACACAGCTTAAACTAATCTGCCCTGTTTATTAAACTAAAACTAGACAAATGAGATGTCAAAGCTTCAAGGAGAGAATTTTGTTGTTGGATATACCCCATTTTTTTTTAATAAGCAGGATGGATTGTCATGCTAGACGATAATTCCTGTTGCAAAGGGTGACGTGGACATCTTTTCCTCCATGCTGGGGTACTGTCAATGAACACAATCAAACTTTCCATCAGTTTTCCTTACAATTATTAAACTCAGGGAAGTAAACATGAGCTAGCTGTTATCTTGAAAACTTGTCATTCACTGAACCTCTAGGATGAAGAGAAGAAGAAGAAGAAGGAAAGAATCTCAACAACCTTAGCTAACTACCTAACTCACTTCATTCCTTTGACAAAATATAATGAAATCTCTATTAATATTCCAATGAACAGCAACACAGGCAGCATGAAGTCTAGTCCGAAAACTAGCTTGATACATGCATAATTTGTATAGTCAAAAAATCCAGCTTTTGGTGTTCATCTAATCATCAATGAAACCAAAAAAAAAAAAAAAAAGAAAGAAAGAAAGAAAGAAAAGGTTTTTTCGAATGCTGCGGAGGGAACAGAAAGAAGAGGGAGACATGATCTCCGCTCAAAGAAAAGTAGCTCCTTTTATAATTCCCTAAACACACCAATGAGACACGTGGAGATTTGCCCATTATTACTGGTTTGAAGTTCTGGTTTGTGTATGGAACTAACTCTATTGAATAATTGATCGCAGTCGGTTCAGAAAATTTGAATATGACAAATTTTACAAGTATTAAGTACACATTTTTAGTTTGAATTCACATTTGGCATTTCCCTGTTTTTCAAGCATTAAGTACAAATTACCTCATCTGGGGTTGAACTAAAGAAAATGCTCCACTAACTCCCACAGGAAAATAATGACCTAAAATTCAACCTCTATGTTGGCAACCACACCAAATTAAGTATTAAAAAGCAATAAAGAGATCAGTTGGATATTTGGAAAAGAGATACCAAAAATATCATTTTCAGTTTCTGAAATCAAGTGACTACATTTTCTTTGAGACGCGGATAGAGTTCTAGAACTCTGGGTTACCTACTACAAACCCTGATTTTCCATTCATGGAAAACGATAGGAGAAAAAGAAATGTTAATTAGATAGGCCAGACTGGACCAAGGAGACTCCTCTCCTTCACTTCTTTTTTCTTTTTAGTCATAGGAGGCTCCTCTCCTTCACCTAATACATATGTGCCATATGTTTTTGGCATCTATCAAGCTTTTATGGCCATCGATGGAAATATCCAATGAATATGATAAACCCAAAGATGCAATTATCAGCGTTTTTGTCTGGTTTTCAATTAAATCATATGTTACTTGCTCAATTTTCTTATGATAAGAGCCGCCACCAACCACGGCCACCCTGGCAACCATGCTGTGTTTCTCTCCAGGGTTTTTATAACATTAATGTCAACATAACTGACCCTAGCTAGGGACCCTTCAAAAAGTTTGGCATGTAACTTCACTTTCTTATGAAGTTGCCATTCCAATAAGAGAGCCCTTTATAATTCCATAACTTTCACCTAAAACTTGTGAGACTTTAATGATAACTACTATTTTTTGTTTGAATTTATGTGGAAATCAAAAGACCCATATGTTAGAAACAAGTGGCTTGTGTAGAACTTGAAAAATTAAAAAGCAAAAACATAATCAAATTTCATGTGGAAATGGAATACTGTTAATTGTGAAAATGTCTTTGATAATTTTTCTATGAAGACCAAGTGAGGTGGTTGTGGGTAGATTGATTTGTTCATCCTTTTCATTTTGACCTTTTAGAGCAAAATGAGTTGCATGATTTTATTGCATTAAACCTTTAATATGGCATTAACCATAGCTGGGCGGGGATTTAGAGGGCCAATTAACATTTGCTTTTTGTTGGATTCATGTTAAAAATTTTCCATTAATCTAAGACCTACTTAAGCAGGCCATCTAATATAATTAAGCCTCTAACAAAGTGAGAAAAAGGCAAGTTATCATGGCAAACATGTTTTGCCAATTGTTTATTTCATCTTACCAGCATGAAGTCATGTTTGACATAATTTTGATGCTTGTCACCTTACCCTTTCTATTAGTTTATTTGTTCTAAGTTTTTATGTTAATTAGTTAGCCGAATGAAATGGTCAAATTGTTCTAGAATCATTGTTAGTAATTGTATGTTGTTGAGATAGCACATTCTTGGAATTTGATGCCTGTCCGGTTGGTGACCCTAATCCAAGAAAGGCTTAGTTGCCCATGAAACCCCTTAACCCAAATAAAATTTGCAGGTGATTATGACATATATTTACTCTTTCCAAGTGGATTCTTAAGCCTCAAATAAAAAATTTCAATTATTCAGTCACTTAGTGTTTGTCTAATTGCTTGCAGACAAAAAATTACTTACTTTTCACTTTAAACTTTCTATTGTTTAATTGTAGTCCAATTTTATTTTCTGACACCCAAAAAAAGTGAAAAATGTGCTTAAATTATATGAAATGACTGATGTTATGGTTGCCATGGAAAGCAATAGTGGGGCAAAACTTAAAGGAGAAGAGAGCAATTATTAAATGGAGATTCATGCATATTTCTAAATTGTGGAAAACATTTCTGCTTAAGGGTTATAGCAAATTTTCTTTTTGCCCATTTTTTAATTGAAGATGAAAGTCGAGGTATTCTGGTATGAGGACACATAACAAACAGGGTTTTATGAGGAATATATTAAATCTTTTTGCATATAAATTATGACCGTCAAATATTTCACATTGATGAGCAAAGACATTGAGGAGACAAAAATAATTGAAGACTTTCTATATATATGGATTTGAGAGAGGAGTAGGTAAGTGAATGAACTATAAAGGTCTTCTAAGCCTTCACAATAGTCCTTAGAGCCTGGAAAGATTTTCCATTTTTCCCTCTCATTTTCTGTCCTGTTCTTGGATACTTTTCCTGCATAGAGAGCACTTGAGCATTTTTCTGTATAGAAAAGGGATTGTTTGTTTGGTCTGGAAATCAGGAAGGTTTGCTGTACAAGATGACTGTGAAGAAGGTCACATGGAAATCTCTCATGTTAAGCTGTTACAAGAACAACAACAACTCCTCTGATTCTGGCGAAAAGATTTTGAAGCCATGTCAATTCCAGAGACTATCCCTCACGGATGTAAGCGATCCCAACTCACAACTCTCTGTTGATGATCTCTCAACCTCTCTCCTTGGCTCAAATCTCCACGTCTTTACCTTCTCGGAGCTAAGAGTGATAACTCATAATTTCGCACGGTGTAATCTGCTGGGAGAAGGAGGGTTCGGACCAGTGTACAAGGGTTTTATTGATGACAAGCTTAGGCCTGGATTGAAGGCTCAACCGGTGGCTGTCAAGGCACTGGACTTGGATGGCTTTCAAGGTCATAGAGAGTGGCTGGTTAGTTTCACAGATGATCTCATGCATAAGATATATGGTAGCATAAATGTTAATCTCCACCTAACTGCAGTTAAATATATAAACCAAAAATTTTCTTGCAGGCGGAGATAATCTTTCTGGGACAACTGAGGCATCCGCATCTTGTTAAGTTGGTTGGATATTGTTACGAAGAAGAGAACAGACTCCTAGTGTACGAATACATGCCAAGAGGAAGCCTAGAAAATCAACTATTTAGAAGTATGTAGCTCATTTCAGAAACTATTTACTATTTTCACTGCAATTTATTTAGAAATCCTGGATCTAGTCGTTCAAACTGAGGGATACGTCACAGAGAGTGAGAGGTAAAATGATTATAGTGAAAAGTATTTGGACTTTTTCAAGTACGTATGAGATCACATAGGCCAAAACCAGCTTTGGGAAGTAGTGATTCTGATTAATGGTTGCTGATGTCAAATGAAAGAGAACCCTTTTGACTATCGATTGTTACTTGCAAAATTAATATCTGTTAAACTATTTGCTTCCAAATATCAAATTAAGGTGATAAGCTGTTCTAGTTGCCAGTTGCGAAAGTTAAATTGTGCTTTTGGTCAATATACAGGGTATTCTGCTGCTTTACCGTGGTCAACCAGGATGAAAATTGCATTAGGAGCAGCAAAGGGCCTTGCCTTCCTACATGAAGCAGATAAACCAGTGATATACCGAGACTTTAAAACTTCAAACATCTTATTAGACTCTGTAAGCCCTTTTGCTAAGCTCTTATGTTTCGATATTCTATACACAGTACACTAAGTCCTGATGGTGATGAAAATAGGAGGAGAAAACTAGTTCTGAAATGGCTGTCTGATTGTTTTGAATTCTCATTGCAGGATTACAATTGTAAACTATCAGATTTTGGGTTAGCAAAGGATGGTCCAGAAGGAGAAGAGACACATGTAACAACCCGAGTAATAGGCACACAAGGCTATGCTGCTCCAGAGTATATCATGACTGGTAAGCTGAATCAATCTTAATGCATTTAACCCTCATGGAAAGCAATGAGGCTTGCAGCAAACACCAAAATCAATATCTCTGTTTTCAAGTTTTAACTCTAAAAAAAATGGTTATCAAATGCAACTTTTCCATTGGTTTCAAAGTCAAAACATGCACTAACCGAACCCCATATTCATCTGTTAATTTCAGGTCACCTCACAACAATGAGTGACGTGTACAGCTTTGGAGTGGTTCTCTTAGAGCTGCTAACAGGAAAACGATCAATGGACAATACTCGCCCCAGTCGAGAGCAGAGTCTTGTAGAATGGGCAAGGCCACTTTTAAGGGACCTTAAAAGGCTTGACCGGCTTATAGACCCCAGACTCGAGGGACAATTTTCCAGCAAAGGGGCTCAAAGGGTAGCAGCATTGGCTTACAAATCCTTGAGCCACCGCCCAAAGCCAAGGCCTACAATGGGCGATGTGGTCAAGATCCTGGAGTGTCTACAGGGGTTTGAGGATGAATTTGTTGGACCATTTGTGTATGTGGTGCCAAGTGAAACTGATGATAGCAAGGAATTTTTGGCAAAGAAGGAAATTAAAACAAATGAACAAGAGAAGGATTGCAGTGGAGAAAATGGACGCAATCCACTTCGACGTAGTTGGAGAAATCGGATCAAATTGCCTCTTTCTTCCGTAGCAAATTCCGAATCTCCATGTAGCATGAGCGTATGAGAATTCCATGAGGACAGTACACTACATGGTTGAATTTGTCTAATTAAGTTGTAAATATTGTCAGGACAGTTCTAAGTTCAAGGAATAGCGAGAGAGGAAACAAAAATATATTACAAAATCAGATCATCACAGCATAAAATAGTTACCACTAGAATTCAAAAGTGTTTGTTGAAGAGTTGAAAATAATATTAGGAGAGCACTCTAAGAAGAATTGAAGTGCTCGTGAGTTGTTCTGTTTAGCTTAGTTGGTATTAGTGTTCACAAGTCATTGACGAAACAAAATCTCTTTGACTCAATTTCGCCCTCATTCAGGCAAGGATATTATTCAGTATTTTGAATGAAAATATTGATATTACTGCCAGAATTTGCAGCGACTTTATTCAATATCTAACCCTTCTTTTTCAGCTAAACATTTGAACTGCATGCATTTCCATCCTGTTTTGTCTTGGAAAAAGGAAAAGACATCCACCTAACTTATAAACTTTCAATTAAATTGTTCCCAGCTCGAGAATAGACAAAAACCTACCATAGATTTTAATAACAGATAAAATTTCAAAAGGATCATATTAAAGATATTTGCAGTCGCTTGATTACATCAATGCAAGAACAGAGTATTGAAAGTTTCAACAACCACTCACTGGCCGGCCCTCTAAACTAATTATATACTTAATGTTCTTCCTAGCCTCATTTCATATTGGTTACCAATGTTTCTGATGGAAGTTGGGAATTTCGTCTGACTTATGGGAACTAAGCATTTGTTTTATAGTAAGTTAGTCTGTCGTAATCTTTGCAGACTGCATCATTATCTATAATGATAAATTAATAGGTTTAATTAACAATCAGATGAGTGCTTTAGAAATGGCTGCAACAGATCTAGAGGGAGGTATGAACTAAAGGGATAAATTCCTGCAAGACATGATGATGCCTAACCTTATGGAAACAGATGTGATCTGTGTACTTTTAGCTTACAAGTTTGGGAAAAAATAAATATCAAATTCACAGGCAAGCAGAAACCCCGTTATTGTTGATAATCTCTATCAGAAAACAATTGGGAATGTTTGCTGGAAACTATGAATCTTTTGTTGGAAATACATCAAAGAGCATCAGAAAAGCAGCATTGAGAATTCTTAAAATCCCAAATTCAAATCCTCCAACTCCAATATATTTATAGGCTTGGAAAGGTAATCCAAATAAAATGGGCAACTTCCTTCTTCTGTCTTGTCTATGTTAACCATACCTTACCTAGTTTGTTAACCAACCAAAATGTAGGAGTACAATTTATGAACCTGGAAAGGTTCCAACGGAGCCTATTGAGAAGGTTTTGTTTAGAAATTAGAGTTGTGACGATATCAGAATTGTTATGGAAGAAGCTTGGAAAGAAAGTTCCAAAATGCAGCATGCTTCATGCAAAGAATGGTCGTCTTTAAGAAAGCTGACTATTAATAAATTTATTGGCCAATCTTTACAGTTCACATCATTGCATCATCTGAATTTGTCTGTCTGGGATTAAGACAACTCGAAACTGTAAAAAGAACAAATTCCTTGTTTCCAGCTTCCAATTGAAATCTCGTCGAGAAACCAAAACATATTCTCTGTTTTAGAGCCAAGTCCTCTGCCCTGCATAATTGACCATGACCTAATCAATCTCTCATTGCTTTTTCCCTATTTTAAGGGGTAGATAAAAACTCCTTGACCATTTGGATGAGCTGAGATTTGAATGGCCGCCACCCCAACAAAGTAGGTTAACCATTAGGCAAGTCCCAAATTCATGACAGAATCAGTCTGCTTCCAGTTTCATTATACTGTTTAAAGAGTTGTTTTCTAAACCCAAAACACATCCAATTCGTTGCCTTTTGTTGATACATGATTGACTAATGCTTTGAAACATCTCAGATGGCATTTTGTGGTATTAATACCAACATTAATGAGTTTGAAATCCAGAAAAGCATTCCCCCAAAACAAACAATCATAAATAGAAAAACTACCGATTGACAATTACAGTAATGACTTTTTAACTTAAGAGTCGGATGATTACATATTAACACATACCATGATCACCCAATCCAAACCCAGAAACAGACAGAGCCCAGGCACCTCAACCTAAAAAAGAAACCAGAAAAAAAAAAGGGAAAATAAACTGCCCTTTCTTTCATTAGGCACAGGCACAAGTGCTATTAACGCCAGCAATCTGATCATCCTCCTCATTCCTAAACACCAAAAACCCAACCGTTAAGCCCAAAACAATAGCCAGAAACACACCTCCATTGAACGACATAATCGCCAGCATCAACAAATACCCTAAAGCCGAGCTCAACCCAAAAAGCACCCCTCCCACGATCTTCTTCACCGACCACTTACCTCTATTTCCAGACCCAGCTCCCTTCTGCTGCAGCAAAAGCGGTTCTTCAGCCGTCCCCTCCGCCGGCTTCCCTCCCCGCCTGACCTGATACCTTACGTGCTCCAAGTACTGGTATAAAGCAGAAGCCAAAACACAAGCCAGAAGAGTCAACGCGTAACTCAGCCATGACTCGGTCCGCCAGGAACTGAACAGGAGAGTCACCTGCCGGCTCCAGTAAAAGGTCATGTGCATCATTTCTACCGTGTTTTACGGTGAAGAAAAGAAAAGAAAAGAAAATCAGTGTGAATAAATTAAATGAAGTACAAAATTTCTCCTTAGTTTCCCAGAACCAAAAGAGAGATCAACGATTAAAGCTGAAGAATTTATATTCATAAAAGAAGAGGTTGCAACTTGCAACCCAACTGTACTATATTTAAATTTGTGTAGTACAATTTCAGAATAGGATTGGCACTTTATGTTTGGAAATGCCATTGTTTGATGTTATATTTACCATTTTGCTCCTTTACTCTTTTTTTTTTTTTTTTTTACATTTTTCAGGGTTTTACTGGCAGACAAACAATATTAACCCTTGTTACTTCTTGGCTTAAGAGAAGTCGTAATGTTTACGAAAGTGTGGGTCAGGCAGGCCAGCTGGTTTCTCTGAGTGGGTCAATTCGGACTTTGGATTATACGAAGGGAAACGATTAATTCATGATTGATGTTAGAAACAAATTTGGATTAAGCCGCCAAACCTTTTTATCTTGTACTCCTGGGCTATAAGGCTGATTAAGATAGGGACAACGTTATTATCAATCTTATCAAATAGATACATCCATTTGCCCATCTATTTCTTGGGTTTAAATTCGTTATTCCATTCAAAGAGTTAAACGAGTGTGTTAAAAATATTTTTTAATATAAAAAATTTGTGTGGTTATTTTTTAGCTTTTTCATTCGAGCTCTCACAGGTTTCCGATATTGGAAGACTTATACATCTAAGATCAAGTCATCATTTATTCTCTACATTTAAACCAACTCAGTTTGTTAGAATTGATTGTCTCTCCCTTGACCTGTGTCTTGGCCAACTATAACCTTCTAACAAAAACATAGTCCCCTAACAAAAGAAATATAAAAAATTATGCTATCAATTATTAATTGTTGTATTGAATATAACTTATATATAATTATAAGTAATATTTTAACTTTTTTTATTGTCGAGTGGCAGCTTTGCAATTACATGGCCATGGCGGTGCATCCAGCGACATGGAAGTTAAAAGTTATATTTGTTATTACACAAGTGAGAAAGAGTAGGGTGTGCAGTACAAAGGCAATGAACAGTCTGTACTGCGTACCGCAATAGAATAGAACGTTCTTGCCCGTACGAAAAGCAAAGCCCCATCCCAGCAAGTAGCAGCAAGCTTTATCTACTGCTTTCTCGGTTTCTGAAAATCAGTAAGGGATGCTACTAAAATATATTGCTATTGGACAACACCAATCTTATAGCACTAGTTTAAGATTTTTTTTTGTTTATAAAATATAGTAATTACAATCAAGAATAATCATATAATTTTAACAGATCTAGATGATACATCAATAAAATGCATATTAAAAAATAATTGAAAATATTATTTACTCAAAAGCATAAAATGTAATAATTGATGTATAGAATAAGTTAACAACATTTGTTGATTTACGATTTGGTTTCTTTTGTCTGAAACTTTCGTTTAATTGTTCTTAACAAAAAGCTATAATCTAAATATTACGTAAAAATTAAATTTTTTACCAAGCTTTATAAAATACTAAATTAATAATTCAAGGTGATGTTAGAATACTCGTGTTCCGTAATTTAAGATATGAAATATTTTGACAAATGAAAATACAAGAAAATGGGAATAGCAATAGATAAAATTATTGTATTTTTGACCCATCAGTTAATTTGTAATCTTGTAGGCATTTGTCTTGTTAGGAATCATGATATGCAAACATAAACATCCCTGGATAGGACAGGCAAGCCGGCATCAATCATAAGTATCAAGGGGCAAATTCCTTTTTGACATTATAAACTCCGGAAATTATTGAATTTTTTTTTTTGGTGTGTTTGAGTAGTAAGAATATTAAACAATAATAGCCAGGTTTCATGATTAAGCATGTTCTCTAACAACCGTATCACTTTTTCCACATTGTGATATCGATCTTGAACCAATTTCCACGAAGCCCATATAATCCTTCCAAACATCTAAGCAAGATCAATAATTAAGGATGGCTTACAACCCATAATTAATTAATTTAAATTAGCACAAAATGCCATATAAAACTAATCAATTTATATGATCAGCGCCGTTGATTTTTTTTTTTTAAATAATAAGAATTTCATTGAACGACGGGTGAGAAAACTCACTACCCTCAGCATCATAGCAGTCGAATTAATAATTAACAAGTGGACTAATGTATAAGATTAACATAATTAGCAGTCTGAAAATTTTCCCATCCCTCTAAATCAATTCCTTCAACAAGTAAGTCAAATTATTAACATGAACAAATCATTACATAATGGCCGAAGATAGAGATGACCAAGTCTTATAAGCCCTAGAAAAAGTACTATTGTCAGACCTGGCCATAATTCCAAATGCAGTTCAAATGAGGCACCAATATTTAATAATGTTTATATTGCATTATCACGAGTTGCATTGTGTATTTATATCTTTAAGTTATAAATTTTGTTTTTTTTTTTGGTACAATTTAATTAACTCTTAACATTAATTATAACATTTTCAACATATAAATTGCAAGAAAATGAAAGCTTCTATGGCATTCCATGATCTGGATATCTATATTGGATAAGTTTTGGATTTCAGAGAAAGAATTCTTAGACATTTTTTTTTTTTGCCCCATCCCACTGATCAACTTGATAAGCAGTGGGGCCAAGAGGTTCCTTTCCTATTTGGACCCAACCTTTTATTCTCAAAAAATTAGCCACGATGTTCATACTAGAGTAACGGCTCAACAACCTACCACATGAACTATTGCCAAGAACTCGTAAGGTCACAGTCTTAAGGTCTAACGCTCCAGTGCCAATCCCCAGATATTTTTTATTTCTAGGATCTTTTTCTGGAACCCCACTGTGTTTTGCCCTGTCACCTGCAATAGGGCAATGCAACTGCACCACACAGACTTAATTTCTCTCACGTAGGTTTCTTTTTACCCTATCCTTTCATCTTCTCGAATGGGAGAACGTTACATAACATCAAATGTCTCTCTCTCTGCAAATTGGAAAGCCAAAATAACTAGAAGACAAATAAGCCTTGAGGAAGTTGTATAGGGATGTGTGGCGCATGTTGTTTTGCAGGGGATATTAATGTTTCATTTTCATTTGCATTCAAGAACAACGAGTACTTTTTACTCATAATGCAAACGCATTTATTTCTTCTTTTTTTTTTTTTTGAAAAGGAAAACGCATTTATTTCTGATCAGAAGGGTATGAACAAATACTCAACATCAGCCAAAAGGTAACGCGCATCTAGCTAGAATACAATCCTCGTTAAAAGAAATGGATTTTTACCAGACTTCCAACAGTGTAGACTCTGATTGGCAAAGTAGAAAATATTTGAAGGAAATTATAAATTTAAAACCAGAATCTGATAAACCCCGTTGAGCATTTTATTGAAGGCCTTGAAGGAAGATTCCAGTTTCATTCATCCAATGCCTTACGTCAAGAAAGATGACAACAAATAAACCTAAAACATGACTT
This sequence comes from Theobroma cacao, assembly GCF_053813885.1. NCBI lineage: Eukaryota > Viridiplantae > Streptophyta > Magnoliopsida > Malvales > Malvaceae > Theobroma > Theobroma cacao. The sequence goes on from NC_142647.1 coordinate 3,295,612, forward strand.
ATCTGAAGTTAAACCTTGCCTAAGCAAAATCCAAACTTCCGATTTGGTAGCCTTATTCAACAATCCTTTATTCAACTTCGCTTCTCAAAACTAGATTCCATTTAAACCTCACTCCTTACTTCTCCATTTGGCAGAGTGGAAAAGCAACCTTTGGATCGAACAAACGAGGCAGATGGTGGTCCACTTTTCCTCGGAGAATCCAAAGTTCTTCGAAGCAAATGTTTCATTGCAGAGATCAAATCCTCAGCAGGATTAGCTGGAGGACTCGAAGACTTGAACTGCTCACAAAACTTCAGGTGTCTATCCAACGCTTCGTTAGTTGTAATATCTTCCTCAGACCTAACTGTCTCGTCTTTAACGGCCTCCGAACAAAGCCCGCAAAGCCAACGCCCTTCAAACTTTTCACGTACGTGAGCAATGTAAGCTGGCGTGCACTCCTCAGTTAAACCGCAACAATCACACTCTGCAAACTCAACTTCAGTTTGGAGGTTTTTGTGCTTAACGGACTCCATTTTCTTTGCATCTTTGGAAACCGCTGCAGCCATTGGAGTGCTCCTTCAAAAGCTGTAACATCAATGAAATCCAGTTCATAATAATCAAGACAGAACATTTTTGTCGAAAAACATCTAAAATTTTGAAAAAAAAAAACAATAAATACCCAAGAAAAAAGTTTTGATTTTGATTCAAACCCTGATGAGAAATCTTGTTTATCTCTCCTTCTCCCACTCCCTTTCTTGAGATTTTTCTTCAGCAACAAGCATGAGAAGAAGAACTGTAAACTGCATATACATCTCAGAGCCTAAATTGGCTCTCTCTCTGCTTCTTTTTCTTTCTATGTATCTATTTAATTCAAGAGCAAAATCTAAGGGAGAAAACAGTTATGGATCTCAATTGCATTAACACAGAGATTTTCCGCGTCTTTCTCTCCGCTAAATACCTCTCTCTGATTGATTTCTACCGAAATGTGAAAATGTTCTTGTATATATGAATAGGGAGGAAAAGAAAAACGGCCCAATCATTGGCGGCTTGAAGCCACTGTAATTGCTCTCCACGTCACTGTTTTTTACCATGACGGTCAATCCGTACACTTTTCCGCTGCTCCCATCCCCACCCTAACTTTCACTCCTCATTAAATCAGATAGTGAATATTACACGTGGAACAACCTTATTGGTTAAACATTTATAGTGCAATGTTTTGTGGAGGACGGGATGTAGTGCTAAAGTGCGGGCTCTATTAGGACAGGACTTGCCAGCTGTCAGGACAATTACCTATCTTGTGGGTCGTCCAAGCCAAACGTGCTCTTTAGAGATTTCTCTTCTTTCCCGTATCTTACCTTTCCCACGACCTATAACCGGCGCGTGACATATACTAATGTTCTGTTAAATATTGCCAGACCTTGTTTAAAAAGGTCTTTGCCTCGGAGATGAGCGTACGGTCAGAGACTGACACGCGCGTCGGACTGGTTCTGTTGTAATATTTTGTCGTTATTTTAATTTTGCAGCTATGATATTTAATCAGTTAATTCCTTAATAACCCATAATTATTTAAGGAATTAATTAGGCTCCTTCTATTCTTATCTGTTCGCCTTTTGTTTTTTCCCCCTTTTTTATTTATTTATGCTAACCCCTGCACATGAACAATTTAAGGAGAATTTTAGCTAATTTTCGAAACATAATGCTTTGCCTTTAGATAGTCCCAGAGCTTTTCCATACTTAGTGAGACATATCAGCAGCTAGCAGCGTGACATTAATGCTAACGGTCCAGATAATTGTTCTAAGCGCCCATTAATAAACAGTGGAATGAAATCGAAATCTGTGTCTGTATTAATTGGCTTGATGGCTGGAATTGGACGAAAGATAGGAGGGTACACAGCACCATGTCCATCTATTAACATTCTAGGTTATCAGGTCTCGCTTAATATCTAAAAGTAAAAAGTAATTTGCTATTAATTTACTGTCAAAGTAAAAAGTAAATTCTATGACTGAACAAACTTAAATAAAAAATTTTGTAAAGTTATTTATATTATATACTATTAGCTAAAAATGAGTTACATTAAAATTAAATTATATATTTAAAGATCTCTCTTCATTTTAGAAATGATCACCCACTTTTTGAAGTATTGGAAAATGAATTGAATTCAATTAAAATTTAACTATCAATATTTTAGATGAATTAGAATAAAAATCAACATCTAATTCTCGAGTTTTTTTTTTATTTGAAGGAAGAGAGATTCGAACTTTGTTTTTTAAATGAAGAGATCATACACTAATTAATAAGTTAAATGTTCAGTTACATTTAATTTTTTAGTTTGATTATCAACACTTACAAACAATCTGATATTGAAATAAAAATAAATTTAAAATTAATCTATTTATTATTAATACAAAGTAAATTAATAAATTAAAATTTAAAACCATAGTTAGAATGATTAAAATTTCAGTAAGTATTGCATTAATTATAAGTAATTTATGAAAAAATCAATATTAAAAATTATTATTCAAATTATATTTGGGTAGTGGTGGACACTCTATGACCATTATTGAAACTCGTAACAAATAGTAATTTTACTATTTAAATGCTAAATGAAACTAATTATAAAATACACTAATTCTATTTAATCAAGTCAAATGATATAAGATATAAATTCGAATATAAAATATATATATTTTCATCTCTACTCTTTTTTTTTTTAATAACCATTAACACCAACTATAAACAATAATTTGTATTACTCTTTCTATGGTGAGAGAAAAATTAAATATCTAAAATACAAAAATAAAAATAAAAATTTATGATGGTCAAATCTGCATTAAGGCAAGGGGTGTCTAAACCTAGAGGTTTGAATCTTTTAAATGAATAAATGATTGGTCTCTTTGCCAGGTATGGCCTCTTTAATTAACTAGCTAATCTATTTATTCCAGAGGTTGGATCATGTGCTTGACAAATTATTTGGTATAAAATAAGGATAGCAATTGCATACTGATTCCGGCGTCTGTATGTTTTGATCACATTCACTTAACCAGGGGCAAGTGGTGCCAACATTATTTGGTTAACAGTTAAATCGTACTCGAAGTTTTGGAGTCAAGCCGACGTAGTCTTTTGAGTTTGGTAGAACAAGAACAAAGATATCACTATCGTTGTAGGATGGGCTGCTCTATCCGGCTTAAGCATTTCTCCTTTGCCTATTTATTACTACAATTTGGTTAAGTGAGAATTAATTTTGTTAGAAACCTGACCAAAAAAAAAAAAAAAGAAATTGTGAGAACTAATTTTAAGAAAAAAAAAATACAGGACATGGGGGAAAAGGGCGGAATTTGATATGGCTGCGGTTAACAACTGATTTTGTCATTTACTGTGAGCGGTTAAGATGTCGTGTAAAATTAGAAAGAAAACAGCAGTTGGCTTGGTTGGCTCAAGCATGGGCGGAAGAGAAGTCTCTTTAGGATGTGAAAGCAAATCCAATTATAGCAAATTGCTTTTGGTAATTATATTTATATTTTTGTGGGGGAATCACATTTTTCTTTTTTTTTTATATTTTCTTTTTTTAAGTTAAACGCCGTGTTAAACATTTTAAAAAATATAAACAGAATAATAAATAGAGAGATTTTAAAAAATTTATAAAAGTGAAGGTTGTATACATTATTTGATAAGTATTTTGAAATAACAATAAATGACTCATAAAAAATATATTTTTTTTAAAGAAAAACTTGTTTATATCACTCCAAATCTGTATAACACCACCAAATTGAAAAAGGTTCTTGATACCAAATAATAATAAAAAATTGAAAATTTTTTCATTTTGATTTTTTTATGTAATATTTTAGATTTTTAAAATTACGAATGTATCATAATCAAATGAATATGAGAATTTTTAGTTCATTGCATAAAAAAACCTTCAAATTTTTTATATGGTTTTCTTTTTTTCACTATTTATTCCTTAAATTTGGTAAAACTAGAGGGGCTTCTTGCTTATTGCGGCCATATGGGGTGAGATAAGAGAAAATAAAAAAAAAAGAAAAAAATCAAAGAAAGTCGTAGCAATCAAGCGTGAATGTTTGGGGTTTACCCTTCTATTTCCGGAATCCCAAATCCCAAGTGATTAATTATTACCTAGTATTAGATTAGATTGTTAATTAAATAACTGTAGGATTAGAGGATCCATAAACAGAGAGAGAGAATTAAAAAAAAAAAAAGAAAGAAAGGAAAAAGAGGTCAAATCGAGTGGCGGAGGGGTTGGGTGTCTTTGTTTTATATTTTTGTGGTGGTGGTGGTAGTAGTGCTCTTAGGCTGTTAGCTAAAGCCATTTTCAAACAAAAAAAAAAAAAAAAAGGAAAGACCAAAGAGAGAAGGAAAAACAAAAAAGGGGCAGAGAAAGAGATAGAAAGGAAAGATACAGAGAAGCCTGTGAAACCAAAAGCTGAGATAACATAGTGCACAGCCAAAGAAAAACAAAAACCAAAAGCTCAAATCCCAATTAAATTTTTTTAAAAAAATCTCCGAAAATTATTTGTTTTGTTGGTATCTTCTTATCCTCTGTTTTATAATTTTTTTTTGTCTTCTCATCTGATCTCTTTAGCTATGGATCCTTTTGATTTGTTTCGCAAAGGTATAAATTTCTCCTTTAGATCTCTCGATTCTTCATTTATTCTTTTTTAGCTCTGTTTATTTCGAATTTTTCCTTTTGTGTGTGTGTGTGTGTGTGTGTGTGTGTGTGTGTGTGTTGGATTGACTTGAGATCTCTTGTAATTACTGGCTTGGATAATGCGAGATTATAGCTTTGATTTATGCTTGCCTTCCGTTTTAAGGTTTTGTTTAATTAGAAAGCTTGAATTTGGTTTTATTTTTTTCATGGAAATTTCAGTTTTTGATTATTAATATTAGGGTTTTTAATTTAATGAGCTTGTTGTTTAATTATTACTTGAGAATTTTGTGCTTTCTTTTTCTTTTCAGGTTAAAATTTTGTTGAGGAGTGAATTCTAGGGTTTTGAACAGTGTCTTGGCAAAATTTTGGTCTCTTTATTGCACTTGATTTAATTAAAATCTTATACTTTAACTTATAATTTTCAATTAATCTTATTTTGATGTTGGTTATAAGAAATGATGAGCTTTAGTTGCCATTCAGTTGTTAATTAATCATAGTATTATGTTTGTTTCGTTCAAAGCAATGGATTCTGCATGCATAAGAGTCAAATATGGTTATTAATGTTTCTACTATCATCTTCATCATTGTCGTCATCATCATTATTTTCATGGGAATTACCATTGTAAAAATTTCTATAAAGAGTGCCGTTGAGATTTGGTGCTTTTTGGTATTAATGTCATTCTCGATTTGGCTATTGAGTTCTTTTTAGTAAGGACTGGATTTATGTGTGTGTGTTTGTCTTTAATTTAAGATTCTTTTGTAAGTTTGACTTATTAATAATGTGATATGATGGACGGTTTTGCAGGTTTTGGGTAGAGTTTAGTGGAAATCAAGGGTGTATCCTCTGCATCTGTTTCCTATATCTATGTAGAATCTTTTTTCATTTAAGTAAAGAATGAGCTTATTAAAGAAAGGGACCCAAATTAGTGACACCAAACTAAATACCCCTAGCAAGGTAACAACTTTGAATCCTAATGCTGCAGAGTTTGTTCCCTTTTCCCTTAGGTCACCAGCTTCTTCCGGAAGCACTAGCGCAGCTGATGCAGCAGCAAAATTTGCTACTTCTGGGACCATAGGAAAAGCAGTGCTTGATCGGTCAGAGTCTTCTGTTTCCAATAATTCTGATGAAGAGGCTCATCAGTTCTGGCGTCGCCAGCTGCCTGATGACATTACCCCAGACTTTAAGGTTATTAATGAGGATGATTCTCAAGGAATTGGGTCTGGGAGCCTCTCTTTAGCAGGTTTGTCCTTGCATGATGGTAGCGAAGCTTCAAGGTTTCCTGCTTCTGCTGGTAGTGGTTATGCATTTGGTGATCAGCAGGAACTACTGCAGCATTATGGTAATGGTAATAACTATGCTGAAAAATTGAGATATCCTGTTTCGTCCTATGGAGAGGATCCTACTTCAGCTAGTTTTTCGCATTTTCCAGCCAAACATTGGGACAAACAACTTGTTAACAGTGATCAGCTACTTGGCAATGGGAGGGAGGGACATCCATATGATGGAAACTCTAGACATGGATTCGTCAATGATATGTTAGGTGAGCACACAATTATCGATGATACTGAAATGAACCCTGTGGAGTTTCTGGCGTCTCAATTCCCTGGATTTGCTGCTGAAAGCCTTGCTGAAGTTTATTTTGCCAATAGTTGTGACTTAAATCTGACTATTGAGATGCTCACTCAGCTTGAGGTGAGTGATGCTCGAATGTTTTTGTTGGCCATGTTTCAAGTCCTTGCATTTATCCTTTGTTTGGAGATACAGCAATGCATCAGTTGCTTGCAACTTCAAGTTTTATGTTCTATGTTTTCTGATTAAATTGCTAGGTAGTTGCAGAACTACTAAAGGAATGGTTTGTGGTCAAAATCAGGATGGAAGGATGTTTCTTTACTTCAGTTTTTTATGTTCCTTAATTTTTACTCTGGAATCGCCATTTTTCTTCTTCTTTCTTTTTATGCCATATTTATGGAATTATCATGTTGAGAATCTGCTGTGGATGCAATGGATGATAATTTTTTGGATGCTAACTGTGGTTTGACAGGAAAGCTGGCTCCTCATGCAGTTTTGAGGTGACACAATTCAACCAGTCTTGTATGTAGCCTGGTTCATAATATTCTGTGGCCTGTTACAGAGGGGTAGTTTTTTCATGAAGGGATTTTCGCTTCCTTTCTCTTTTTTTTTTTTTTTTTGAAGTTATATCTTCTAAGGTTTTTGTGATGTGCTTTGTGGCTCATGGGCATGTTTTCCAGCATACTCAAAAATTTTCATTTCCTTCTTAATTGTCTTAAATTGTTTATCATTTCATGGGTCAGTTTGATTTTTATTGCAGCTTCAAGTTGATGGTGGTTTCAACCAGAATCTGAATTCAAAGACCTTGTCAGCTCCCAATCTGAGCACACTAGACTTTCCTGCGCTTACTGTGTCAGATGGTCAGAGTGGTCCTCCAAAATATGCAGGAGATGATCTTCAACACAGTGCCAATCCTTATCGAACTTCTGACAAGGAAAATATGCTTATGTTCAAGTCCGGTTCTTCCCTTTCATCTAGAGGTGCCATAGATTTTGCTTCAGCTGTCAGGAAAATGGCATCTCAAGATTCCGGAATATGGAAGTACGATAGAAATGGTTCTGCCGATTCAACTGTTGGCTCAAGTAGAAGTTCTCATGCGTTGGCTAATACCTACAGTGCTGCACCTGGAAGAGGGGTTCATGCTAATAGGTTGCAGACTCGTGGTTCAGCTCGATCTGCTCCTGTTTGGCTTGAAACTGGAGATGCAGTGGGTAATATTCTGCACTCAATAAAGTTAATCATTTATACAGATTTAAGTAGGAGTGATCTATTCCTTTGTGCATATCTATTTGCTTTAACATTATTGAGCTGGCAGCAAATTTGTACTCTGAACTGCGTGAAGAAGCTCGAGACCATGCACGTTTACGTAATGCATACCTTGAACAGGTATCTCCTTGAAAATCAAATTGCACATAGTTTAACTGACATATTTATAGGCTTGACATTTTTGTTTAGCAAGTGACAAAATGAGTTGTTCAACCATGTTTTAGCCTAATTGCCAGCCACTTTTTCTTTTTCCCTTTTATTACTTCATGTATTTGTGCTTCTTTTGCAGTATTAACCCTGGGTAATGAGTTCCCTTTTTTAGCCCATTTCTTGTATAATTGTTCAATATTTACATCTGCTTGTACTACCTTTATCTGTAACTTTAAAGTTGTCCACTAAGTTATATTAGGCATCAATCAGCTTAGCTAGATGTGCAATCAAATAATATTATTCATAGGTGTGAATTCCATTAGTATTCCCCCCATGGCCCCATCCCCTCTCTTATGGTAAGCTTCATTGAATTTTTTGTGTTGACTAATGCAGTTAGCGGACTTTATCAATTTGGGAATTAAAGAAGTCTAGTGACATTTTATAATGTACATAGGAAGAATGTATCTGTCACAACTCTGTTTAAATATCCTGAATGAATATGTGTTTTGATAAATAGCTCTTGCTTTCCAAAGTTGATGCTATTACACTAGTACAGCGTGCATCAACTCAGACAGGCAGATGATTCTAAAGTGTGACTCCAGTGTCAAATCTTGCATTTGAAGTCTGCTCTATTGTTCATCACTAATATCCCTCTCCCCTACTGAACTTATCCTGTTAAACTTATCCTTATTGTTAACTGATTTTTTTATATATTTTAAAATAGGCACATCAAGCATTTGTTATTGGCAATAAGGCTCTAGCAAAGGAACTTAGTGTGAAAGGGCAACTACATAATATGCATATGAAGGCAGCTCATGGAAAAGCTCAAGAGTCTATATATCGCCAGAGGTTTGTCATATCTTTCCTGTTGCACTTGGTCATTTGACTTGGCAGTTAACAGGCTTCAATCCATTCTTCTGTTGCTATTATTGTTATTGCTTTTAAGATCTGTTTATCAATGGGGTAGTAAGATATTTTCTGGTGGATGATAAGGCATTGGTTGCTGATATCTGTGGAGTTAGTATTCATCCCTGCAGCTTTAAGTATAATTGGTTCCTATCCCTCCCTTTCTCCCTTCTTCCACCCCCAACCTTTCTCCTTTCTCTAACTCCTTCCTCTTTTCAGTTGTCATACGTATAGCTGTGATGAACTAATATACCTGAGTTTGTCAATTGGTTATTTTGGTAATTGTTGGTTCTTATTTTCAGTAATCTAAAATCTTTTTAGATTAAGACTAATTGGTAGGCTCAATACTAGTTTGTTCTGTTTGACTGTTTATGAACTATAAAAATATAGGAACCCAGAGAATGTCAGAGGGCAGGAGCGGATGATAGACCTGCATGGGTTGCATGTTAGTGAAGCCATTCACATGCTGAAGCATGAACTGTCGGTGCTCAGGAGCACAGCACGGGCAGCAGATCAGCGTCTGCAGGTTTACATATGTGTTGGAACTGGCCACCATACTAGGGGCTCTCGTACTCCAGCAAGACTTCCAGTTGCTGTACAGCGATATCTCCTTGAAGAAGAGTGCCTTGACTATACAGAACCACAGCCAGGGCTACTTCGAGTTGTGATATATTGAAGCCATGGACATGACAGCGTGAGGTATAGGAGTTTTTGACACAACAGAAAAACTCAAGAAGTCTTAGTCGTCATAGTCATTCTTGTATCTGTACATGGGAGGAAACGGAAGACAAAGTAGTTGAACTCTGAAAAAAAAAGGATAAAAAAATCGAAAAAAGATTTGGAAAAAAAGGAAAGAGAAGCTAGGGGAAAGAGAAAAAGTGGGGAAAAAAGGAATTAGAAGTGTATCATTAATGTGTAGACAGATGACAGCAGCAATTGCATTTTGGTAGCATCGGGGGATGGGGCTGACACCAGCCAGCAACTTCTTTTCTCCGTTTTGTTAATTTTGTATCTTAATTTTTACTTTGTTAAATTCCTTTTTGTTTTTCATTTTGGGTTAATTCTCAGATTTAACTGATAGAATTGGATTACATGATAGTACGATTCATCAAGGGTAACTCTTGTCCCAAAAATTGCTTAATGCTGTCAGAACCGGATTCTTTTGTCAAAATTTGCATCACTAAGGTTCGTAATTTTTTAAAAGGCATAAATCTAGTAATTCAATACATACCATTATGCTCGCATTATGTATTTGAACAAATATATGAATATATTATTTTTTTCAAATAAAACCACTAAACGCGGTTGCTATGGGATAAGTAAAAGGAGTAATAAATAAAGAACTACCAAATTAATATAAATAAATAATAAATATCCATTGCCACACATGGACCTACCAAACAAATAAGGATAAAATATCAATAAAACTCGAAGAAATGGGTGAAAACATTGATAGCAATGCCAAGAAATTAATAAGCGGAGGAACATGCTGAGAAGATGCTTGGATGGTGATTAGTGAACGAGTTAAATCTGGTAAACTTGTAAATTAATGTAGATCAAAGTGTGTAATAGTCATTTCCATTTTTCAGAAATATCAAATATGGGTCCCCTTCCCTTCCCTCTGTTTCCACCTGATTTTACCTCCCTTTCTTTCCACCTCATTTTCTTCTTTTCACTTCCTTTCTTAACATGGTGTAACTGTTTATACCAATGAAAGAAAAAGGGTCAAAATATTCACAAAGTTTTTATACTCATGTATTTTATTCAATTTAGTTAATGTACTTAAAATTAAAATAATTTAATCTTTTAATTTTAAAAATTATTTCAATTTAGTCTATCCCTCTAATGATATTCAATTTTACCATTAAAAAGAATAATATCATCGTTAACGTACATGCTAACATGGCACATTTGATTATATGGTGCCACATGATGACTCGACATGTCATATCGCACCAACGTGATGATGTGACAGTGTCACATGGTACTAATAGATGATGTGGCATTGATATACTTATGCGTCGGTGTCACGTAGTAGATCAACAAAATTTTTAAAAAAATGTCACGTCATAAGGATTAAATTAAATAAAAATATATAATACAATGACTAAATTTAACAAAATTAAGATGTTGAGAGGTTAAATTAAAAAAATATATTTGAAAAGTACAAATATTTAAGTAGATAATAGATGTACTTATTAATAAGTTAAATATTTAAGTGTAAAACATTTATGATGTTAAAAAATATATAAATATTTTTTTATTTAATTATTTGATTGTAGAAAATGTACATTAATTTATCTTATTTGTAAAAATTAAACTTGAATTCTCCTTCTATAAAAAAAATTTTGAAAATAAAATTATACTTAAAGTCAAATTTAAATGAATAATTTGCATTATGTTGAAATAAAATAGTATAAAAACTAAATAAATTTTTTTCTTCTATTTATAATAGTAAAAAATTTTGAAATTATTTGATTTTTTTTTTTGGAAAAGTTGGAATTCATTCCTCGAGATAAAAAACAAGAATAAGAAGGAGAAAGACAACCCTCCCTCCACCTATAAAAAAATCACTCTGCAAAACAAGTGCAGAACAAGATCACCCTTGATCACGCAATAACCCAACATTTACAACCCCGAAAGTAAGCACAAAGGATAGCGAAACCTTAAACAACAACTAGAGATAATCACAGCAAAATAACATGAGGTAGAGGGAGGGTTGTTTTTATATTTTTATAAATAAAAAAGAATTTATTTAATCTTTTATATTATATTATTTTATATATAATATAAGTTATTCATTTAAATTTGATTTTAGTTATGTAATTTTTTTAAAGTTTTTTATAAAAGGATAATTCAAACTTAATTTTTACAAAAAATATAAATTAATGTAAAATTCTAGAATCAAATAATTAAGAAAATATTTATATATCTTTTTTAACACTATAAATCTTTTACACTTAAATATTTGATTTATTAATAAGTATATCTATCATCTACTTAAATATTTATAATTTTTAAATTTTTTTCAATTGAGTCATTCAGCATCTCAGTTTTATTCAATTTAGTTATTATATTATATATTTTTGTTTAATTTAGTCTTTATAACGTAGCACTAATTTTTTTAAAAATTTTTGTCTACCATGTGGCATTAACACGTCAGCATGTCAGTGCCATGTCAGAATTGTTATGTCATCATATTAGTGTCACGTAGCACTGTTATGTCATCACGTTGGTGCCACGTAGCATGTCACGTCATCATGTTGGTACCATATTTTTAAAATGTGTCACATCAACATTGATGTTTTTTATTTTAATGGTAAAATTTGATGCCTAAAGACTAAATTAAAGTAATTCTCAAAATTAAGAAACTAAATTACTTCAATTTTGAGTGCGATGATTAAATTGAATAAAATGCATGAATATAGAGATTTGACCTCAAAAAAATCGAACGGACTGAATTGATTAGATGAATCGATAATCTTTTTTGTCTGATTGAGGGATAAATAGCTGAAAAGTTGATCCGATCGGGAATCGATCAATTTTCTGGTTAAATTGATTTTATTGGATTTTTAAATTGTAAAATTGTTTTTTATTAAAATTTTTATTTGTAATCTTTAAATTTTTTTAATACAAAATTTTGAACCTTTACCCTCTTAAATGTTAATTAAAAGCTTTATTTATTTATTCAAATACTTTTTATATCTTTCTACTGTATTTAATATATATATATATATTTAATGTTAAATTTTATTTAAAAATTAGATTGGTTGGATTGGTTGAATCGAAAAAAAATATATAAAAATTTGCTAAGGATATGATATCTACGGGTAAAAGAAAATCATCTTATTTGGTTTGGCACATTCTCAGGAAGTAAAAAAAATGATTCCAAATTCCATGCCAAGGACCAAAATAAGTTTTTGTTAAATTATGGTGAACATCTACTCTAAAACTAATTAGTAATAGGTGAAAAAACTTTTGTTATATTTATATGTTCAAAATATTCTCAATTTAATAGACATAGAATTATTATCACTCTAATACTCCCTTTGCTTTTAGAAATTACAAACTTATCACATAACATAAATTACAAAAGAGGTAACAATAAAGGCATTGTCTATTATGATACCATTTTAAATTATATTGAAATATAATGTTAAATTATGTTAAATTTTAGATAGTATTAAACTTAAAATCAATTAGTTATAATTATGAAATTTTTTTTATTATATTTATATGTCTAAAATACCTCTAATTTAATGAATGTGAGATTATTACGTGATATGAAAAAAATAATAGCAAAGATAACGTTTGTTTTGATATTATCTTCGATTTTTAAAATGAATATTTAATTTAAAAAAAATTATAATAAATAAAGAAAACTTTATTATATTTATATGTTCAAATACTCTGATTATACAAAAAATGTAACTATCGCTATCAATCTCTTATAGTTTTCCACCAAACATCAAAACCCAAATATATTCATGTACTGGTGACAAAATCACGAAAGCAACAGAACTGTGCATTAGACTAACTGCCGTATTTTTCCAGGAACTCATCAACCAGTTTCTTTTAAGGTTGCTGAAGAGTGAACCCATGGCCTTAGAAAAAGAGAAGGTACCAACCCAAGGCCGCATTGGGTCCCACTTAAGAAACTGGGGGCATTACGTGTCAACTGAGCATTGGGCCGTGTTGCATTCCCCACCATCGCGCAGTGAACCAAACAGCTTCAGTCCAACTCGTCTGACCTTGTTTGAAAGTCCTCGAGTAGTCAAGCTTGCATCTCTTGATGATATTGCCTTTGATGAGTCATATTAAAACAAAAGAACTTCACGAAAACGTATTTTTTTCCCCCATTTTTTTTTGCTTATGTCGATGGTACAATACACAACAATTCTGTGCTGACCAGTGCGTCTCGTCTGGTTTATAGCGAAGAGTAATTGCAGACCGTGCTGTGTTGGGAAGCAGGGCTCTTGAATTTTGATCATACTCGCTTCCGATTCCGAGGCCTTATTTGGTTTTTTTTTCTTCCATAAATAAAAAAACCAAATACTAAGTTAATTAGAAATCCCAAAAACAGAGTCAAATTTATAGAATCAATGTCCCATTCACATACACCCCATGATTACCAGTTTTCATAACCACTCTTCATTCAGGGCTTCACGTTTCATGTGTTTTTCATCATAATTTTTTTTCTTTTTTCATTCTAGTCCATCCCATTCAATAAAATTTTGATTTTTTTTTTCTCATCTCATTGTTCTTTTTATAAATAATCAACGTGCATTCTCCAAAGGAGGAGCAGGGCAACCCTCTGAAAAGCAGCTTCAGTGAGATAAACTCAGACCCACCTGATATGATGGTTTTAGACAATAATGATCCTGCTAAGGAAGACCCTTCTTCACCTTCAAATCCGAAGGACTTGAACCCCAGAGGGTTTGCTCTTTCCCTTTTCTTTTTCTGAGTTTGGGATTATTAGTGTCAGTAATGTAAGGGTTTTTTTTTTTTTAATTTTATAAGCAAGCATGTGGTTTTTTGTTTTTGTGTTGTAGGTATCAATTGGAGGTGTATGAAGTTGCAAAGAAGAGAAACATAATAGCAGTGTTGGATACCGGCGGAGGGAAGACAATGATAGCTGTGATGCTCATTAACGATTTTGGTCAAGCTATCAGGTCCTTTGACAATAAAAAGTTGATTATTTTCTTGGCTCCCACTGTTCATCTAGTTAATCAGGTATAATTTTTTTGTCATCTAATGTTTGAACTTTCTTTTAGTAATGTGAAAAATTGGACATTGAATTTGTGTTTTTTTTCTTTTTGTTGCAGCAATTTGAATATATAAAACTTCATACAAATCTGGAAGTTGAACAGTATTATGGAGCTAAGGGAGTTGACGAATGGAACGCGGGTTGTTGGAAGAAAGAAATAAAGGAGCATGATGTAAGTTTATTTTTTAAGCAGCTCCAAGAAGGCTATTTTGTATGCTAATTCATTGAACCCTATATCTGTTAGCTTGCGTAGAAATTCCTTTTGGGTTCTAGCATTCTCACTCACTTTGGGAATCCTCTGTCGTAATTGTTGGCACTGATGTTTCTTCATTCACTTCTTGTGACTGCATATTGCAAACATTATTCCTTGATAATGTTTGAAGGTGCAAGATACATTGTAATTGAGTGCATGAAAGGGACAGTCGTTGTTGATGTCATTCTTCACATGTAAATCAGGTTATAGCTGATGTGCACATGTGTATCCTTGATCTTGTAGGTTCTTGTTATGACACCCCAGATTCTACTGGATGCCTTGAGGAAGGCATTCTTGAGTCTAGAGATGGTGTCCTTAATGATAATAGATGAGTGCCACCGTGCTACTGGCAACCATCCTTATACAAAAATAATGAAGGTCAGAAATCTGCATCATCTTTTTGCTAGAATTTAATGACTGTTTACTTTATTTTCTCTAATCCTTTATCATTCATCTGTTTGTTTTCTGATTAAAAATGAAAATATTATTGTGTTTGTTGTTTTGGTTAAGGAATTTTATCACAAATCTAATAACAAGCCAAAGATATTTGGAATGACAGCATCACCTGTCATTAGCAAAGGTAAGGTATTGATATTATTTTTTACATCTGATATTGAAGTGTTTCCTCTTCATAAGTTTTTCTTTTTCTTTTTTGTTTAAATTCCCATATGGTTGATCTTTGTTCCTATTTCAAAAGAGTGACTTCAGGATCTAAAACTATGGTTCATGAATTATTTGAATCGTTGAGGATCAGTTGATGAAGAAAAATAAATGAAGTTGAAACCTTGTCCTTCTTGATACATTTGTTGCAGAAATTTTGCACCTGATTTGGTTTCCTTATAGGCACATTGATATATATATCTTAATAAGTTTTGGGTCCTATGCTTTTACATGGCTTTTGTAACTCAACTTTGTGCAGGTGTTTCATCCAGCAGTGATTGTGAGGCTCAAATATCAGAACTTGAAAGTGTTTTGGATTGCTTGGTATTTATATATTTGTTTAGCTTTTGTGGTTAGTTATGACTGTTGCAGGATTAAAAGTCCCATGTTACTATGAACAATATCTTGAATATGTGCTTCTGCAGATATATACTATTCAAGACAGGACAGAGATGGAAGCATATGTTCCTTCTGCAAAAGAAAGTTGTAGGTTCTATGATCCAACACAATTCTCTAGTTTGGATTTGAAAGCAATGGCAGAAGCCTATTGGTTAAAGGTATCCATGCACTTATATAAGTGATGCACATTTGAGTGGAAATATGTTGTTTTACTCTTTACATGTGGGATGTTGAAGGCCTTTTATTTTTTCTGGATAGATAGATGCTTCATTGTCAAAGTTACAAGGCTCACCACAAACTTCTTTTAAAGACATGGATGATAAGTTGAAGACACTACGAAAGCGATTATCAAATGACCATGCTAAGATTCTGCATTGCCTTGACAATCTTGGTCTAATATGTGCTTATGAGGTATGATTGTGGTGTCAGTAAATTACAACTAGAGAGGATAGGAGAATGATTGTTGAAGAGGAAAAGTGTGTTCCTCTTGTTTTGCCTTACCAGATAATATTCAAGCTGCTCTTGTAACAGACATGTCTTTTAATTACTATTTATTTACTCAAATAGATACATTTTTTGTTTGGTTCAACTTAGATAGATAAATTAATCAAATAAAAAGTTAGCCGAGTCATGTTTGACAACAACCCTGGATTGTGTTTCTTAAATATCCACCTAAATGTCTTAATCTTCCTTTGAAATATAGTGATTTATATATCACCATAGCTTAACTGAGATAAGGTTTATTTGGGCATTACATTGTTTATTTCTGCTATGTCTTCCCATTTCCTCCTGAGTTAATGTGCTTTAAATTTCTCTGTTCTTAGGCTGTTAAAGTCTGTCTGGAGAATATCCCTGACGCCAAAGAGGAGTGTGAAACATATAAAGAAATCATCTTGCAGTGTAAAAATTTCCTTGAGGAAGTGCTACGTATAATTGGGGAGTCTCTTCCCCTTGGTATGTTGTGCTATACCATATATCTTTGTTCCTTATCTGGTTTACCATATTTAGAGAAGTTGAAGTTCACTAGTCATTAAATACATTTGTCTGTTACTAATATTGTTCTCTTCTCATCTCTGTAGGTGATGAAAATTTTCTGAATTCTGGGTTTGACTATTTCAAGGCAGTAGATCTTGGCTATATATCTCCAAAACTGCATGAACTACTTCAAGTTTTCCAATCATTTGGGTAATAAAAAACTTCACTGGTTGGTTTCTTGAAATATAATAACACTATGTTGGATTATGATTAATTTTTTGGTTGCAGAGAAACTAGAGAAGTATTGTGCCTCATTTTTGTTGAAAGAATTGTTACTGCTAAAGTAATTGAAAGATTTGTGAAGAAAGTAACCTATTTGTCACATTTCACGGTTTCATATTTGACTGGAAGTAACACATCAGTTGATTCCCTGGCACCAAAAATGCAAAAGGAAACCTTGGATTCATTTCGATCTGGGAAGGTATCTGATCTTTTATATAATAGCTTATAAACACAGATGTAAATCTATATATTATAATCTAAAAACTTGATGTAGGTGAATCTATTATTTGCTACTGATGTGGTTGAGGAGGGAATTCATGTTCCAAACTGCTCCTGTGTGATACGTTTTGACCTGCCCAAGACAGTCCGGAGTTATGTACAATCTCGAGGAAGAGCTAGGCTGAGTAATTCCCAATTCATCATGATGCTTGAGAGGTAAAGCGTGTTCCTTGCTAAGTATGCATATGTTGCTTGTCTGTAATACTTCTAAATCTCTGGAGATTTCTTGTCATGGGCGTCTCTATTTTATGAAATAGTGGCATATAGTCTAACTGATGTGATGACAGGGGAAATGTCCAACAAAGAAATCAACTATATGATATAATCAGGAGTGAATATTCAGTGACAACTACAGCTATTAATAGAGACCCTGATCTATGCCTTCTCAAAAATCCTACAGTCAAAGAAACTAATGTTTATATTGTGGATGCTACTGGAGCTTCAGTTACTGCAGATTCTGCTGTTAGCCTCCTGCAACGATATTGTGAAAAGCTCCCTGGTGATAAGTATGCATTCTGTTTTTCTTGTTTTATAGTTATTTCATTTTCACTTTTCACTATATTTGTGTAATTTGTAGAATCCATTAATCTCACATATTGTCCTCTGCTCAATAGGTATTACGTGCCAAAGCCGAGTTTCAAGTTAACATTTTCTGGAGGGTTATACGAGTGTAAATTATTATTACCTGTTAATGCAGCCTTGCAAACAATTGTTGGTCCTCTATCTAGGAATTCTCATTTAGCAAAGCAGCTTGTATGCTTGGAAGCATGTAAGCAGCTTCATCAAATGGGCGCATTGGATGATCATCTTCTTCCAACCATTGAAGAGCCTTCACAAAATCATTGTGTTGCTAAAGGAAAAGATTCAGGTTCAGGTGCAGGTATAGACATAAACTTTCTAAGTATGAAACTCATGACTCACTTTGCAACTTGGTTTCAAGTACGCAAGAAAAGTTATAAATGTCCTCCATTATGGCTCGTGATAAGTATAGTGGACCTGAGTTCAAAATTGAACAATATTGCTCTTTAAATGAATGAATAGCTACTCTCTTTCTTGAGCCCTTTGTCATCATCTGCATAAAAGTGTGCCTTACTACTTGAATCAACACTATTCACGATCTTCATAGCAATAATGAAAATATTAGCAATAGACTGTTTTTTACTTGCTGATTGTTACTTCACAAGGTATAGCAATGAACAATCACTAAGATAGTGTTTTGCTATAGTATTTAGCAATGCTACATCACTTGCACGACTGCCTGTTAGATTTGGCCAGTTTTTACTTGCTTGATTTCTGGATGTATGATTGTGTGGTCGTGATGTCTTAGTTTTTGGCTTTCTATCTAGTATCCTTGTTTGCATTTTCTAGTCTTGTAGAAAATAAATTGACTTCATATTCTTGGTTTTCCTTTTTTCTGGTACAAAGGAACTACAAAACGGAAGGAACTGCATGGAACAACTTGCATTCATGCATTATCTGGAAGCTGGGGAGAAAAACCTGATGCTGCTGTTTTCTTTGCCTATAAATTTAACTTCTCCTGCAATATCATTAGCGTGGTTTATTCTGGATTTGTTCTTCTAATTGAATCCAAGCTTGCTGATGATGTGGGGAATATTGAATTGGATCTCTACTTGATTCGAAAGATGGTTAAGACTTGTGTCTCTTCATGTGGGCAAGTGCATTTGGATGCAGACCAGGTATAAACATAATGTTGCAAATTTTTTTCTGTTTCTTTCTTCTAGATAATATATTTGTTTTGATCTCATTGTTCTTCACTTTGTTTTGTTTTTCTTTTCTTCACTCTAGATGATGAAAGCAAAGCGCTTTCAGGAATTTTTCTTTAATGGCTTGTTTGGGAGGTTATTTGTTGGATCTAAATCATCTGGAACACGAAGAGAATTTCTACTTCAGAATAAAACAAGCTCTTTGTGGAGTCCCTCCAACATGTATTTGCTTCTACCCCTTGAGGACAGTTTAAGCAATGAATTGAGAATAAATTGGCCAGCAGTAACAGCTTGTACATTTGCTGTAGAATTTTTAAATAAAAATTCTTTGTTAGGCACTGAGCAATCCGATGGTGATGGAGGCAATCTATCATTGAACCGGACTGGTTCATCTGTGACAGAATGCAAGGGGACCAATATAATCCACTTTGCTAACCGTTCAGTTGATGTTAACAATCTTAGGAATATGGTAGTAGTAGCTATTCATACTGGAAGAATCTACTCCATCCTTGAATTAGTGAGCAATACATCTGCTGACAGTTCTTTCAATGAAATTGTTGATTCTGTCTCATCAGAGTTTGCTACCTTCTCTGAATACTTCCATAAAAAGTAAGTGATAGGTAATTCCAGCTAATGTTCTGTATATCTGCATCACTATTATGGTTCCAATGACAACATTAGCTCTGATCAGGTATGGGATCGTGCTTAAACATCCAGGACAGCCTTTGTTGCTGTTAAAGCAGAGTCATAACCCGCACAACTTGCTTGTGAATTTCAATGATGAAGGTTTGTCAATTTTTAGCTATATTAGAATAGGAGTTTCTGTAGGTGTAATTTTCATCATCTTGTTTTATAATAATCTTATCCAGTTCATAATTCTTAAAACAGTTTGCTACCTCTAATCCAACAAAAGTGGAAGTTTTTGTTCTGCTTACCACTATAGATTCTTTGAACTTTTAAGCCTGTTTAAAACAAAGAATCAGCTGAAAGAAGTATAAACATTCCATATGTTAAAAGAAAACTCTTTTTATCAGTTAATCCGGCACTGTATACAGCTCTCAAAATTTTCAGGTAGGGTTTGTGGTTTCATGATCTAGTGATGCCAGATTTGCATGGGGTAAACAAGAATATGGAGAAAAGGTAGTTGCAAAGGAGAATAGCTGGTATGGAATATATTTCACATCTTGAATATTGTTAAAGAGAGTCTGTGGGCAGTAAGAGAAGCATGGTGGTTATTACTCACGATCAGCCATTTACTTAACTAGCTTTGCCCATCCTCTCATCAAAGATGTCCATGTTAGAACAACAGAAATAATCTCCAGGAAAAATGGGTGGAAAAAGCTTTAATATTAGGGGTGACATTGAAGTTTTAACTTAAAGAGCTAATAGTTATCAGCTGAATGGTTTTCAATTTCAGTATACTTCAGTATTGCTGAAAAGATTGTTTTAGTTTATGCCACGATTGCATGCACCCTAAGACAGATTTTGAATAAAAAAATATTAATTCAGTGATTAATTTTCAATTTCAAGATACTTTGATTGGGTCCTTAAATCTGAAATGGCACTTTCTACCTTTTGTTTATATGATTTGTAATATTTTCCCATAACTGAGCAGGTGTTTCAGCTAAGGCATCGCAAGCTGGTTTGGTTAATGAGAAGCCACGGAATCATGTCCACATGCCCCCTGAGCTTTTACTTGTCCTTGATGTTCCAATAGATGTTCTTAAAGCATTTTACTTGCTACCATCATTGATGCACCGGCTGGAGTCCTTAATGTTGGCTAGCCAACTTAGAGAAGAGATCAACTTTCATTCTAGCAACTTCGATATACCAAGCTCATTGGTTTGCTCTATTGTTGTCCTCTAACTTTTGTCTATTTCTGAAATGAGTCATTCCATAATAATAATTTATAATTTTTTTAAACAAATAGATCCTGGAAGCACTAACAACACTTAGATGTTGTGAAAGTTTTTCCATGGAGAGGCTGGAATTGCTTGGGGATTCAGTTCTAAAGTATGCTGTGAGCTGCCACCTCTTTCTTAGATATCCCAAAAACCATGAAGGACAATTATCTGCCAAGCGATCATGGGCAGTTTGTAATTCAACCCTGCATAAGTTGGGAACTGACCGCAGATTACAGGTGCTGTTTCCTTATCTCTGCTAGAATCCTGTCCTTGAATCACAGGCTCAGCTTCATGCATAAGCTGAGATCCATTTTTAATGGATATATTTTCTTTAAGGCAACTATTATTGCTTGTTATACCATCCTTCTTGCCATTCATTGTGCATCTAATATCTCTACATTTTATAATCTGCTGCCCTCTAATTCTATAATTTCCAAAGAAATGGTTTATGGTTGTGAATGCTATATTGTTGTAGCTTTACAGAGTTTGTGACACTTATTACTTTACAAAATTACGTGATGTTTGTACCATATTGGAAGGACTTCTAATCATATAATATGACCTTTTTTGCTCAAAAGTGTGTAGAATGATGGTATATTTTATTTATGGAGTCTTGATATTCTTGTCACCTTTTTTTTATCTGATTTGTTTTACATATCCTTTGTAATTCTTGCTATTACTGAATATTGGAATCTATAGTTTAGGCACTGGAATAGCTGTCAATTCTATCTGTTAATTAATCTGGTAGAAGCTGCTCTTTTGTTCAACTTTATGCTGTTTCTTCTTGTTTTACCAATTTTATAAATATTACAAACTGTTAATTGGTTACATTTATTCTGTTCTTATATAACAGGGATACATTAGAGACAGTGCTTTTGATCCCCGTCGTTGGGTAGCTCCAGGGCAACTATCTCTTCGCCCTGTTCCTTGTAAGTGTGGGGTGGACTCTTTAGAAGTTCCTTTAGATAAAAAATTTCAGACTGAAGACCCAAAAGTTAAGGTTGGTAAATCCTGTGATAGAGGCCATCGATGGATGTGTTCTAAAACCATATCGGATTGTGTTGAAGCTCTCATAGGAGCATACTACATTAGTGGTGGACTCATTGCTGCCCTTCATATGATGAAGTGGCTTGGTATTGATGCTGAAGTTGATCCCGCTTTGGTAGTTGAAGCTATTAGATGTGCATCAGTACGAACTTATGTCCCCACTGATGAAATCCACATTATAGAGTTAAAAATGGGCTACAATTTTTCTTCTAAGTTTTTCTTACAGGAGGCCTTGACACATGCATCTGTGGGTGAGTTCTACTGTTACCAGGTAGTGACAGAATTTCTTTACTGGTCTTGTACTTGTGTTCATTTTCTATTCCCTTTTTTTCTCAGAAAAGATTAAGTGGATTTGGAGTCCAAGAAGGAAAATTGGTCAGTAGTCTGGAAAGCTTGTTAATAGAACATAGATGTAGTCTCTTTTTCCTCTTTTCCCTTTTTGTCTTTATTCTCCAACAAGTAGGAGAAAAAAGTCTTAAAATTGATATCAAATAATATAAATTTGAATGCGTGGTTCGTATAATCTTATATAGCTTTACAGGCTTAGGTCTCATGTGATCTCACCTTTTTACATATTGAAAATTTTCTACAGAGGCTTGAATTTCTTGGTGATTCTGTGTTGGACTTGCTGATCACCCAATATCTGTACCACAATCACACTGATATAGATCCAGGAGAATTGACCGACCTGCGCTCAGCTTCGGTTAATAATGAAAGTTTTGCTCAAGTTGCTGTGCGTCATGACCTTCATAAGCATCTTCAACATTGTTCAACTTTATTATCAAACCAAATAAGTGAGTATGTACAGTCCTTCCCTGAATCTCATGACACCATCAGATCAGGTCCAGGCATAAAAGGTCCCAAGGTATGTTCAAGTATTGGATTATTGTTAATCTTTTTATAGTGCGGAATTAGCAACACATTGTATGGCTCTGTTATATTCCATTACTATTTTTGATACAGCTTCCATGTATACCATGTGGCTGCTAGAATCACTCCCTATATGAATAGCTTATGACATTTCAATTGAGGCGATTATTTGACCATATGGATCTTGAGGATAAATACTTTATGATACTTTCTTTGTGACAGGCTCTTGGAGACCTGGTTGAAAGTATTGTTGGGGCAATTTTGATCGATACCAATCTCAATCTCAATGAAGTCTGGAGAATTGTTGAACCACTGTTATCCCCAATTGTGACTCCTGATAAGCTTGAGCTGCCTCCACTTAGGGAACTGAATGAACTATGTGACTCTCTTGGATATTTTATTAAGGAAAAATGTATATATAATGGGGAAATTGTGCATGCCAAGCTTCAATTACAGCTAGATGATATTTTGTTGATTGGAGAGGGGTTTGATCGAATCAGAAAAGTAGCAAAAGGAAAAGCGGCTTCATATTTGTTGAAGGAACTTGAGGTACATGCTGATTAAAGCTTGCCAAGACATGGGGACATGAGTGAGGGTTGGTCATGGGGAGATCAGCCATTAATTTCACAATGATTCCCCAGTCACCACCTTCCGTTACCCAATCAAAAGTTCCCTTCATTTCATATAATATTTAATTTTTATTTTATTCATGTGCTGCATATATGCTTGCATTTGGTGATGATATGCATGACTAGTCTGTGTATCTCTCTATGGATTTGTAGAAAATATTCCAAATAGCAATCTTACAGCGTACAAATTTTTCTATAAGATTTTTTTGTTACTTTGTAAATGATGAGAGCTGAAGCTTTGAAATGAAAGACTCTAATGTATAATTTTATCTCTATTTTTAACCATTATGTTTGATTACCATTTAGGCTTTAGTCATTTAGATATAAACTAATGAATAGAGTAAAGCACGTAGAGAACTGATTGTTGGTATTCACATTGGGAATGATTTATTACTCAGTTAATTTTTGCCATTGCAACAGAACAGGGGAATCTCCCGCAAGAGAAGGAAACAGGGCTGTGCAGATTCAACTCAAACCACTGATGATGATTCATTAGAGCCAACAAACCATAAGAGGCAGAGGAGAGCCAAAATTCAATTGCTTGAAGATTCAACTACAGTTCCTTCCCCAACTCATGATTCTTCAAAGAGAGCATGCAGTACTACCCCTCCCACCCCAGGTATGCAATTTTCAGTTGTCTTTTTTACTTTTCTCTGATTGGATAACAAGTTTAGATTATTTGAAGTAGGAGTGATATTAGATGATTGAATGATAATTGTTGGAGGATATATACCTCAGTTTATCAAGCCAACTGAGTGAGCTCTCCTGAAGTTAATATACTGAATCAAGGCCTGGAACTGAAAAGGGAAAAATTTTTTTCCAAAAAACTGTAAAAGATCATTCCCATTCTGTTAAACTAGTTATTTGGTTTATTCTGCCAGCAAATGTCTATATAGATCTTCCATGCCTTGACTTTCAATAGTAAGTCAGTAATCACGTGGTGTCATTGTCTACAAAAGCAAGCTGATATAATATAGAAGGGTGCATGCTCAATAAATTAGATTGGATTTAATTGCGTAAATGGTGTCTTGGGTGACTTTGTTTGCAAGACATGTGAGATGATTCTACATTTTCCATGTGCTTTCATTGAGCAAAGAAGGATTTTCCATCATATCTGATTGGTTTCATCATGTTTCCTATAGAATTAGGTGTTGATGCTTAGCATTTCTTGCTTTTCTAAACCTGAAGGATTTGTTCTGCTTTATGCAAGACAATCATCCCAAATTTAGGCAGAATTATCATGATTAAACCTATCCTTGACACAGTCTCTCTTTTTTCAAGTAATTGCAACAATAAACACAAAGAAAGGAGGACCTAGGACTGCTCTTTTTGAGCTTTGTAAGAAACTGCTATGGCCTATGCCTACATTCACAGCAACTGAACACAAATCAAGGTATGTCTCTTTCATCTCTTTCTTTGTTCTAGACTTAGAAATCATTCTTTTCAACATTCATATATCATCCAACCTTCTGGTAAGGTTTCATTTTTTTGATCTGCTGCTACTGTGGCCTCATCATTACTTTCGCATGCAGTACTCTTGTGGAAATTGGTGAAGGTACTGAAAGGAAAAAGGGCTTTATCAGCTTTGTATCAAATATCACCTTGAATATACCGAGATTCGGCACTATTGAATGCACTGGAGATGCAAGGGCTGACAAAAAAAGTTCATTGGATTCTGCAGCACTGGTTATGCTTTATGAGCTTGAACAGCGGGGGAAGCTCATCATTGGTGAATCCTAACAAGTCTACAAGCTTTCTGATTCAAGATATAGAGAATGGTATTAGTATTATCCAGCAGTCGACAATCTCATTCATTTTTCCTTACAGTACCCGACAGCCAAGTTCTCTCGGTGTCAAATATAAGCTGTGACCATGAGTGTCATGCTATAACAAAATATCAAGTACATGTATATAGTCCATTTAATAATGAATGTAGCAATAAGAATTGCTAATAAGTACTTTATCATTCTGTAATTGTCTACTTGAAAACATGATATACAATTGCAGATTCCCAAAGCTAAAAGCTTTTACCAAAGCAATTCGCTCTAGAGTTTGGAACACATATTTGTAATTGGCTCTTAATAGTTCCTATTTGGTTAATTTACAGTCATTCATTCACCAATGACAAACAAAATTCGATAAATTCACTCCTCATTGCCAAAAAATGTTGTATATTTAAAGAAGGGTAATGCCATAATAAGATGTATTTCTACTCTTTTCCTTTTTTTTTTTTTTGTTTCTTTTCATTATTCTCCTTGAAATGTTGATGCTGCGACTGAAGGCTCAATCCATCTTCAGTCGTGGTATATGATGAAAGGTACCCAACGCAAAGACATTTTAGGCTCTAATCAGGAGCTCATACACATTACTGTTATTATCTCCACTAACACGCTTCAACATTTCAAAGCTTTTACGACTTCCTAAGAAGTCAATTCGTTTGAAATTTACATATCCACAGTCTACTGTCTCTTTGCTAGAGTACACTGCTCGAAGCCGGTCAGCATGCCGTGAGTCGGTGTGAATAGCAGCCTCTACTTCATGAGCTGACATGTTCTCCTACAAAAGAGAAGCAACGCAAGCAAAAGTTTCTGGTAAAGATTGATTGCCTTTGAACATGTTGCATAAACAAGATATTATATCTGCATATACAACCCAGTTAAGTACAATAATTTGGGGAAGAAAAACTTATCCAAGTCATACCTGATAAAAGGCATATATATAATCCAAAACCTGCAAACATGTAAAGCCGTTATCGCTGAAATATGTCTGTGAAGAAGGCCCCATCTCAGAAAATCGATCAACCGGAAATTGTATTGTAAGAAAGTGGTTTTTGAATATCAACTCATTTTTCTCACTGCCAACAAGTTATAGAAAACAGATGGGAGTGAGATAATGCGCTAATTAAATTAAAACATGAAAAAGAAAAAAACTAATGGGACAAATGACAAATTTCTATAACAGCAGAATGTGACTAATAACCTTTCTGTAAGTGACCGGGTTAAGTTAGTAAAAGAGGCCCCATAGTCCTTGCCATCCCCATTTGCATCAAAGAATACAGATTGATGATCACTAGCATCTTCACTACTAAAAGAGTCGGTGTAAATAGAAGCAGTTGAAGTAGGCTCAGATATTGACCAGCAAATTGAATCCAGGAGACTGCTTGGGCTTATTGGACGGATTGGGGTTTGACAAGTCTGAAAGAAAACAGATGTTCAAAGAAATGCAATAGTTCACAACAATACATAAAATCATTTCAGTAAAGTAGTCTTTAATTATATGCTAGATAAATACCTGCATTCCATAAAGAAAGCATAAGCAAGTGCATACACATGCTTGTGTTTGAACACAAACAGATGAAATGGGTAGCAATCAGCTTACATTTTTGCAATTTGCATGGCATGCATGCTGTAAGATAAGGAGCCTCCATAGATTACACACTATGATATGAAATATAGGAAACCACTGATTGTCAAAAATGAACAAGTGAATCATATTCAGTGAGCAAGCCCATCAATACCTTTTAGTTTGCCTCCAGCAACTCAGAAGTCAATCAATCTGACACCTAATATCATTTTGGCAGCGTGCTTTCTAACGTGCATGAATAGATGAACAAGGAACCATGGTGTGGTTAGCGCTGCAACCATTCAGCGTGTCCCCACTCAAATGCCCAAGGTTCATCCAGTTAAACTTTCTTCCACGCAATTGAGTTTACAGTTAAAATGACTTACTGTAGTCTCTCGGGTTTTACATAGTATAGTTTCAATTTTTAACATTAAATAACAAAAACAGTGATGCCTAATTGCTCAAGTCAAGAATGAGGCATGGTTGAAAATATCCAAGGCTCTTTCACATGATGATAACAAGCATGACAGGATAAACCCACATTAGTGTGAAGCCCTAAAACATACTGAACATAATTAACCACTTGCCTGCATACGACGACTGCGACGATTTCTAACCCCAGTTTTAGCTAAATGAACAATCTGTTGCCTCTCTTCATGACTTGCATTCCTTCTGAAGCTCTGAGTATCTTGAGTGAAATTGGCCACATTATTTTCCTATTAAAACAAAAGTAAAAGCTTAACATTAGCATAATACTCAGAGAAGCTAAAATAAACAACAACAAATCAGCACACAAGCATACAAGAGAACATCAATTTAATGAATTAAAACGCATCAAAACTGACGAATGTAGATGGTTGAAACCTAAACTGAACCTAATTAGCAGAAATAAAAAGACTTGACCCCTAAATGGAGAGCTTAAAAGGTCAATAGCTTGAAAGAAATCTGTTAAAAATTGTGATTCTGAATCTGTACAAGCATGAGCTTATCAATTGGAGAGTTCACCTATAAATCATCCATCATCACCCAATTACAGTCTTCTGTTCATCCACACCTTCAAAATTGTTCTAAGTGGTTCAATCTATTCCCTTTTTTCATATACAATCATTCATGCTTGGTCCTATTCCATTACCCTAACAACTAATATATCCAGCATCACAGGAAAGGAATAATCAGGCATCTTTTGCTATCATAGAAGTAAAAGATGTGGATCTATTTCTCAAATGAGTTCCAGTACAATTATCATAGGAAAGAAATGGCACTGTATCCTAATTCTGACAACAAAATATTAGAAAATACCTCTCCTATAATGCCATTATGAGAATTTTCAAGCACTGCCCCAATCTGCCTAGCCAAATCAGCAGACATGTGAACAAGCCTCTGCAGACACCTATCCTTAGCTGTTTTCAGGACCCACAGTGGCTGAGACATATTAAATATCAAATCAGTTTCAGCATAACAAAGCATTGATTATTGGTAGAAGTGTTATGCATATTGCCTGTGATGACATCATACGAAAACTGGGAGAAATAACAACAATGTCAGAATCAAAATCATTATATGATGATGCACAAAATACCCTATTCGCATAATGCACTCGTACACACTCACTGTAACAATGTTGTTAGAGTGGCCAATATATCGTTGGATAGAATTCCCTTCACACACTACATGACTTGCACTGCAACCAATAAACCATCGATCTACAACTGTGGCCCCTTCTTTAGAAACTGCCTCAAGAACCTACCAACATATTAAATGTGTCAAAGAATTGCTAAAAGCGACATACAAGTTGAACATAACCAAAATAGTGAGTTATTTACTAGTCTGGCAATGATATATAGACAGTGACACACCAAATCTAGGACCTCAGTTCATGATTTAAACCATGCAAGATATTCTGAACTAGCATTTCAAAGAGGAAAAACTAATTTTAAGGAGGAAATTGAATATCACCTTACTCCGCAGTTCATCTGAAATATCAGAATCAATGTACATAGTATGACCAGATAGCGTTGCGTCCATACTTTTATTAGGATCTCTACCAGAAAATCGTACATTTGGTTTTTCCATCATGCCAAATTTCTTGCCTTCGTGAAAACCAGCAGGAAGACATGAACTTTCAGTAGCAGTAGACCTAACAAGCCGATTCAACTCATCTACACGTGTGCCATGTTCTCCAACACCCTTCACAGTGTAGAGTGATTCACTTAACCTTACTGCAGTAAATGGAGAAAAAAAATGATTTTTATACCACTAAATAACAGAAATCAAATTAGTTCTCAAAGTTCCTTTACTTTTCAAAATACTCAAGCTCTGCTTATCCTAAGAAATCAGGGTTTCACTTCCTTAAATTACTAACAAGGATGAATGCTTCCTAAACCATGTAAAGAAATCTCACATGGAAGTTACTTATCCACAACTGAGATGCACATAAGCAAGGCACCAAAATTGCACCATAGAAGTCTCACTCTATACTACCTGGACAATTGTGCAGACAGACCGTAAGCTGATTATTTCTGAATTATACGATTCTATGGTAGAATTTGAAATAAAAAAGACACTTGGAGATTCCAATTAAGAGTTCAAAAATCAGCCACATTATAACAGCAGATGGTTCACGGAACATATCAACTGCAATCAGCATTGTGGTTCAGCAGCTGGTAACATAAGTATCATATTCTTATTCCTGACACTTATCCAAATTCTGAAATCGATTCCTTAAACGGAATATTAGGAGGGCAACAGTATCCAAATTCTGAAATCGATTCCTTAAACGGAATATTAGGAGGGCAACAGCATCTGCTGTAAGATAATGTAGCTAGAATTTTCATATTGGACAAACTTATAGCAGCACAAAAAGAGCATATCCCTAATACAGCATAAAACATATCACAACAGGGAAGTAAAAAATGAGAAGTAGCCTAAACTTACCATTCCTCTTGACACTATCCACAAACCATCCAAGTGTAACAACGAACAGACCATTTCTTGATCCATGTTTTAAAGCATGCTCAAACTTGCGTCCGCTAACGCTGTAACTAAGGATTAAGGTTGACAGAACTATTGCAACAGTAGAAACAATAGGTAGACAGACAATAGGAAACATCATCATCATACACATAATATCCATCTGGTAAGTACAATAACGTCAGAAAATTTTAAACATATTGATCCTACTATTTTCTCTTTATTCCAAAATCAGCCAAGTTTCAAATTATGCCAAAATCTAAGTCATTTGAAAAGAACAATGATAACGAGAAAGGATATCTGGACCACCAAATGGGTACATTGAGGATGTAAACTAGGACTATATTGACCACCTAATCTCTCCGTTGCTTCCATGACTTGTTTCCTTGCTTCTGAACACAAAAAATACCAAACATGAACTTTAAGGGAGGAAAAAACTGAACTTATATAATAGCAAAACAAGATGAGTCCAATTACACAAGTTTAATTAAACTCAGACAGCAGTAAACTGTAACAAGTACCCAAATTGATCTAACAGAACAAGAAGCCAAAAAAGAGTCGTAAGAAGAAACAAAAAGGGCATTTACTTAGGGACAAAACATAATTACCAACCTTTAGATAAGCCAGTAACGCAAATAACCAGACCAGAAAATGGACCGGTGGATCGAACCGTTAACGGTTCAGAGCCAAGAGAGGTAGAAGCAGGGGACATTGGTTCAAATGATCGGAAACTTCTAAATGAAGGTACTGAAGGCGAGAACCCAACAAACAACCTCGAACAACCTTTGCTGTTTATCACTTCCACCCTGTTAAGACCACCCATTTTTTTTTTTATTCACCTCAAATTTTCAGACAAAGATTCAAACATTATTCAAGAAAAAAAACCATAATGAGCAAACGAATTTAAAAAAACCCAGAGAAAGTAAACTCGAAATAAGTGAGTCAAAAGAATATAGAGAAGGAATCTTGAATGAGAAAAAAGAGGAATCAAAGAAGGAAAGGAAGAAAAAGCAAGAGAGTGAAGGCAAATGGAAATCAGAGACTGGAGACAAAACAGGGATTTTTTTTCGTTTTTTGAGTGTGTTAACTTATATATATATAACAGGCTTTAGCGAAAGAAAAAGGTGAATTCTTTTTGAAAGGAGTGCTTGTTTTTGGGCTCTGCCATAGAGTACACAGAGAAACTTTGGGTGGTGGTTTTTTAGCTTTATTGAGTGTTCTTTTGAATACGAACCATTTCAAAGTTTGCAGGGCGAAAAAGCCAGCCAAGCCAACTATCTAAAGCACGGGGACAAAGGTTTTTTTTTTTTTTTTTTGCCAACTTTTTTCTCTTTTTACTGTAAATTTCTCGTGCTTTCAAAAGTTTGATCCTTTTTTCTTTCTCCAAAATGGGCTTGTGATTTCAATGAATTCACGAGCGTACCATTTGCCCAAGACCTAGCCAAGGCTTCAGGGGCTCCACCAGGGCTGAGGCGGGAGGCCCCTATCTTAAGAGCGAATAGCGGCAATGGTTTGAGTTCTAGCCAGTTAGGCAAATATGGGCTTTGATCATTTTTTTATATAGTTTTTGCTGTGATGGTGACTTTGATGAGTTTGTGAGATTTTATCAACTTGAAATAGAATAGACCTGTTCTTTTCACAGCTACTTTGCCTGGTTTTTCCCTATTACCAGTCTCTTTTTCAAAGCTTGAAATCCAAAAGATGCCCTTTGTTGCCTTATTAGTTTTGGTTTTTAATGTACCATCTTCCTTTCTTTACCTCACTGGCACTGCTATACTTCACATGATCTTTTGAATGATTTTGATGTGACCCCTTTTTATCTCATATACACATTTTTATGCAATAAAAATGGTATGACCTTACACTAATTTGTGCTGAATAAAGCATATGATTGGAACCCATTGAGTAAAGAAAGCAACTTGGGTTGTTTCTTGCTACTTTTGAATTGACAATCAGCTTAGTATTGGCTTGATTCATTACCAATAGGAGGTTGTAATCAATAACAACTTAAATACAGAGGCATGGAAACAAAATAGTGGTCGCAGGGCAAATTGATGTTCATGCCAATCTGTATAATTGCTTTTTTTTTCCTTCTCAATAATCCCAATTCCACGGTCTGTGTATATTTGTGGATGAGAAACTGGATCAGCTATATTCTCATCAGATACAATTTTCCTGTAATATTGAAAGCGACCGAGATTTCTCGGATTTCCCTGCATTTATGTAGGCAAGCAGGAACTGAATATGATGCAGCTTCCTGTTGCTCTCTTTCATTTTCTGCTGATTGTAAGCCTTGGCATGCGTTTTGCCTTTGCATTTGCTTTGGGATTCAATTATTGCGTAATTTGAAAGAAACAAACGCTGGCAAGGCTGCCATTTGGAGTGTCCATTTGTTCACGGATACAAGTCATTTTCCTTGGACAAACTTTGGTGTCACAATATAAAGTTGACCACTATTATTAAATAGGGTTCCTGTCACATGCAATATACTTTTTAGCAAAAGGGGATGCGTGACCATGGCAGCAGCAAGCAACTGCAACTGCATCTTCTAGCATATATTATAGCATTGTTGACTCTCTATTTTCTATCCCCTCATACGTGTATATGATTTGTTTTATACACGTATACGTCAGATGTAGTTTGAAAACTCTTGTAGTATGTGATTAATTAGCCACATCTGACATCTTTATGTTCTTGGAATCATGAAATGTCTGTCACCTTGTATCAGAAAAACAAGTTGAGTCAAGTCATTACAAGCATGTGCTGCATTACCGTGTACTATAGGAAAGAAAGGGATATGAGATTAATAAAGGCTTTACAGTAATACGACCTGCGTAACTAGACAAATAATTGGATGCTGTCTCTCAAGGGAGCCAAGAAGTCCTTTTTTTTTGGCAGAGAGACAGGGTGGTTTGGTTGGATCATGGATGGTGGTTTCAGTTTGGGTACAGAAAAAGCAGTGATTACGGTGATCATCCGATGCTATCTAATGAAGATATGGAAAGAATCAGAGCCCAGAGCTGGAAATTTGGCAACTTCAGAAAAATTTGACCATCTGATCTGCATGCACATCATGACAAAGGCAAGGGAAATTAGTTCACAAGGAACTGATCACACTGTCCAATTATTTTGATATTTTTCTGGTTAGATCGAATTTCGTCCAATTATCTAGTGCTTATGAAGGTATGTGGGACATGACTCATGTATCATGATTCTGTCTTATTGTTCAACCATCTAGTGCCTACAAGATCCTATAGAGCAGGCCGCTGTCTTTCCAAGTCATTGTTGCTAGAGTACCAGAACAAAAGGAAAAATCAAATTGAAAAAAAAAACTAAAATTTTTCATATAAAATTCCAGCTAGTATGCCCAATCCTATATATCATATGTCATGAATTGGAAAGGGTATTATGTACTTACTTATTTCTAAAGAAAATCCATTTGGGAATCCATGTTTCCTCCATTTCTGCTTTCCCTTCTGTTAAATATATACAGCCATTAATCTTCAAATATATATATATATATATACAGCCATTGACCTTGGGATATTTTTTCCCCTTTAAGGTATCATATAGAATTTACAGAGGCTAGTCTAAAGAAGTGGTACAGCAAGCACCCAACTATCTATCTTTGTTTGTTCAAAATACCTAATTGGGGGCATGATCTATGGTAGCTATCCGCCTCAGCAACTAGACACCTAAACTTAAGCAGTAGGCTTTGTAGTATTAGATCAGTCAACTCCCAAAGAGATAACAACTTTTCTTTCAGCTGTGTAATCAAGATCATCAAGTTACTAAAAGGATAAAAAAAAAAAAAAAAAGACCAGATGGAGTCAATGGAGCTGTCATTTTCCATGAAACAAAAGAAACCTCCCCCAGTCTGGTTTTAGTCTTTTCCTTCGTGGAATCTTTCAATAAGACGAACTTGGGCTGGCTTGGCTAAACGAGGTCCATAAAGGTCACCCCATGCCTGCAAAAGGTTGGATCAGAGGCTGGGAGATTCCATGCTGAGAACTGAGCTCTGTCTCCGCAAGTGTAAAATAAGAGAGCCCCCTTTTGGAATGGCTAGAGCTAGGACATTATTATGAAATTTTTGAACACAACGAACTTAAAAGGAATACTACAGAAGAAGTGAAAGTCATACACTATACCCTTGTATTTATGTTTTTAATGTCAATGTTCCGTGAGTAAAAGGGTGTTGATGTGACGTTGAATTAAAAAGAGTAGATATGACCGTTGGCTTCGTGGACACAAAGGCACCAAACATGTCTTGAGAGTGTCAATGCACGTAAAGTCTCCACGTCCTTGTTGAAAGTAATTGTGCATTTTGTTTAGGTACTATCAATACTTATCTTAAGTTTGAAATATGCTTGGTCATGAAGTGATTGTTACATCTTCCTGTCAAGAATTGTGATCCCTCTTAAGTTGTTGTCTGCACTAATCTTTCTTTACCTTGCTCGCTGCCTTTCAAATCCTTGATCTATGGGTGGAAGTTTGGAACTTAGCCGCCTTCTCCTAATGGCATTGATCCTTCTTATGTTTCAGTTTGACAGATGTGCTCACTCAGAGGATGCAAGTGACGGGAACTTGAATAAGAGCTTTGAAGAAGGCAATACACAATAATTGTACTTTTGATTTGCAGAATAAATAAGAATAAAATAAAATAATTATTTGGTGAAGATAAAATATAATGAAAATAATTATTAAATAGTTTAATATAACAAATAAAATAAAATAAAAATAATTATTATAATTTACTGTCATATTTGATTGATAAAAATAAATGTCCTAAGAACAAAAATATCCTTGTTTTAATAACATTTATTTCATAAATAACAAAATTATCTTTGATTTAATCATTGCCTGTCTTTCTTTTTCATCCAACGGCTTAGCTTTATTTTCACTTCACCAGGCTCACTATTCTTTGTTCCCTTTTTTTTCTCTCTCAATATGGCCAAAGCCTCTACCTCCAAACACCAACAACTCTCTTATTTACTTCCAACACATCTATAAATTTAGAAAACTCATATTTCAAAGCGAAAGTATAAAAAGCTTTGATTATTTTCTCGTTTTGGGTTATTTTTAATAAAATTTGAGAAAATGGGTATTTAGTTTTGATCACAAAACTCGAACTTTTAAGTCTTTTAAGCAAAACCCATTTTTTATCAACCTTAACCGGATTCCCAACTTTAAGTTTTCGTCTCTTTCTCTTTTTTATTTTTGGTTGTTTATCACAAAAAAAATTAAAGTTTCGAAGCTTTGATGCAAAGTCCATTTCATATTATATCAATCACGGATGACAGTAATGAGTTCTCAGTTTTGATCACAACAATCAAAGCTTGTGAACCTTTGGAGCAATACCCATTTTCAATTTATCAATTTTGAGTTGATTATCATCTTCAAAGATGATGTGTATGCTGAAAACGTGGAAGAGGAGGATGTTGGAAGAGAAGGAAGGAGAGGAAGAAGAGAGAAAAAAAAATATTTTATATTAGTAGGATTGTAATTTTCCAAACATATGAGCGGTCATTTAGTCTTAACCGTTTTGAAAGTTATTCCATTAGGAATGAAAAAGTTAATACCAGCGGAGAGGGTGAGTTTAGTAATAAATGACTTTTGCCAGATTTCGAAAACTAGCTATTCTTTAAGAATAGCTATTCCTTAACACCATTTCCAACCAAACAAAGGTAAATATAACGGATGGGAATAGACGGGGAATAGCTATTCCTCATACCAAATGCACCGTAAGTATCTGACAGGGGGCAAGTCTAGTGAAAGCTACTCGTTTTGTGGCAGAAGATTACGAGCAATTGGAGCTGGCAGAAATTAAACTTTTAATCCCTTTACAAGAGTTTTTAGTTTTTCATTAAACCAAAATCAGATGGTAGCATTAACCCAAAAGAAACTTCAGTATACAACCGAAAGTAAAAGTATTAACCATTCTTGAGAGATAACATACAAGTGAACCCAAGTACTGGATGAGAACAAATGAGAAATGTAAATCGAACAGCTTCAATATGTGAAGAGGTCTGAAAAGAAGAGCGCAGAGCTGAAATGGCTACAAGTAATATTACAAGCCAACACTTATAACCCTCGGGAAGAGCTCCAAATAGTTGATATATAGTCCCCCTTCATGTTAAGGAAAATTTGGGTTCCAACGCTATCAGTCATTCTTCTTGGAGGCCACTAATTTCCTGGCAATATCAGATTTTAGTTTGCAGCCCACAGAGAACGCTTCTAGAATCAAAGAATCAATTTCCTGCTCCTTTTTCTCATACACATAGAAAGCTATAAAGGCAAGTGGAAGTCCTGCAATCATACACCCCAAAAGTAAACACTCAGAACCTCCTTTTGGTTGCAATAAGAAAATGGTAAAGGAAAAGTTTATCGAAGGAAATAAGTTGATAAAGACGCCATATCCAGAACTCCAAACAGTGAAATATCTAATATAATCATTAGAAGTTTCACAGGATATTTCATGTGGGACAGGCAACATTTGCTGTCTGGAGTCTGGTCTACTAAAGGTTTCTCCCATGTTCTCTCATACAGATACCTATCGAAGCTTTTATTGGTATCTAAGGTGGCATATTGTGGCCAGCCGAGTACTAAGGGCACATTTTGTTCACAGAATGGAATAGAAAGGGAATATAATTGAACAGGAATAATTATTATGTAGTTTAGTTCATCGAATGGAATTGCCATTATGACGTTATTCCAATGTTTGGTTGGCAAAAATAGCTGTGGAATAACAAAGGAGTTGATATTGGCTATTCCTAGCTCTTCCAAAATGGCCATTCCGTGAAACAAACAATGTCATAGATGGGGAATGGCGTCATGAAGGAATATCTCTTTACAGGTGCCTAAGCCTCCGTTCCAGTGTGGGTGAGTGTTTGTGTGTGTGTGTGTGTGAGAGAGAGGAGCAAGAGAGAACCTATGACAAACATAGTCCGAAGTGACATGGCTCCAAGGAAGCTAAGAAGCAGTAGAGCGAAAACAACCTGTATCATTGCCAGAGCAAAAGGAAGTTAAGGCAAATGATTGCAGCTACAATAATTTGTCACGTTAGAGTATCCACAATGAACTGGCCTGATGACATAATTAAGCACACTTCTAAATTTACTCTAATAGTAATAGGTTGATAACAGGCCTAAAACACAGTGTTGAAGAAATGGAAGAGAAAAGAAAGAATCAAGAGGCATATGAGCTCATGTTTAACAGATTCAACATATCATAGATCTACTTAGGAATCTCAAATACAAAGAATGGAGGACCCATTCCCAGTACAATAATCAATCATTCACCAGTTATCTAAAAGAATATGAACATACAACAGAAGTAATGAGTCCAGAGGCTGCATTATCTTACACTGCTTTTCACAGGGTGTGATCAATACATAGCACTTAAATTCATAACAAGGAAATGTTCCCAGTACTATGTCTATATCTAACATAATTGAAAGCACACAAAATAATAAGACTAGGAAAATGATAATACCTTAAGGAACAGAATCCAATCCTTCCCCTTGCAAAGAGATTTCAAAACATTAACAGCACCATTCCAGGATGAAGCCATCAACATAACAACTTCCCGTGATTTCTCTTCTGATAAGTGGAAATTTGATGCGGGAACTTTCTCTACTTTATATCCCAATCTGCACCATCAGAAAATTACATTTATATCCAGTAGCTATTGTGCTCAGCCTTAGGAAATTTGCTTGTTTTAGCCTTCACATCGGTTAATAAGATCCTAAATACATAAAATCAAGCAGTGCAGATGATCCAGAAGCATCCATTCTTTAAAGCGCCAAGACCAAGATTATGATAATTTTTCTTTTTTTAAGTAAATAATATTCACATGCTTTCGAGAGAGAACCACATTACAAATTTTGGCAATTCCATTATTGCAATATAAGATTTTTCTTTTTTGATAATTTCTAACTTATCAGAAAAGAACATGTTGACATAATGACATGGAAAAGTGGGTAGGTATACATACATTCTATTTGGTAAACTGCCATGGATGAACAAAAAACTTAGTGACACCAAGAGAAGCTTCGAAAGTGCGGTAATAATGGTAGAACCCGAAGCAATGAAGTTGTAGTAGATTGCAAATAGTACTAACAGCACTGTCAGAGTCTGCCTTTTATTCTTCCAAAGTAGTGTGTCAGCAACTGCATAAACACAGATGGTTAAGCGATGTACAACATGCACAAGCATCGAATAACAATATCAATGCCATTATAAGTTTATAACACAGATTATCAACATTATCAGTACCACGTTCCAATATTATATCACTTGAACAACATATTGGAAGCTCAAATCTAAGATTTGCACTGTATTCCCTTCTACACTATCTCTCTAAATTTATCTACATCATATCATATCATAAATCCAATTGAAAGTCCAAGATTACGGGATAGTTTTCATTTGCACGGAACAAATTTGTGCAAGAACACAAACACAAACCATGCAATTTGGTAAGTAAAAGAAAACGAATAAAAGACAAAGCAATAAGGCAAAGGCTTGTCTTCTTGGTTTCTAAGGCCAGGGAATAGAAAGAACGTCTCTTTACAGAATGACTTTGCCAAATAAAAACGAATCTCAATCTGATTATATCAACTAAACTACCTTACAGTCACAAAGCACAAAAATACTAGTAAGATTACATCCTAACTCCTAAGTCCTAACTCTTACATAGATTGAAGACCATCCAAAATATTATAAAGAAAAGAAATGAAAAAGACATGGAGACCTGCAACAATGAGATTGTCAGCAATGTGAACAATGCTGCAGCACGGTGTTGCACTACAGTGGAACAAGTATGCCATGACTGGTAATGTTCTTTTTCTTAACCCAAAGAAAAAACAGTTTTCTCCTGCATCACTAGCCTCTCAGATAAATTGTAATCGAGAATTATAGGACAAGCCTAATCAAGTTGAATCTAAAACTTCCAAACTATATTTCAAGTTGTCTGAACTTTCGCTGGAGGCAATCAAAGTCAGCCAACCCGTGACATGGTAGGCTGTGACAGCCTACAGTTGAATAGTAGTCTGTTTCTTATGACTTGTGAGGATGTGTCCATGGTATGTAAGACAAGCACATTCAGACATCATAAAAGCAGCACAGAGAAATGAAATTACCTCTTCCCTGTCCAAGATAAACAGAAGCTTTAGAAGGCCCTTCTCTCTTGGGTGGATTTTCAGCTCTCAGATATGAGTATGACTCAATTGTCTTCTGTATACCATCCTGCAACATATTTAAAACGCATTGTCATAAATAAACCATCAATGTAATAAATTAGACTGTATTGAATATTGTCCATGCAAAGGATGGGCATTTAAATGGATTTCTATGCACAAACAAGAGGAAGCACTCATAAGTCTATGTTGTCCAACACTTCCAGTCTATAACCAATTTTTAGCTGATACAAAATGCTGAACATAGATGAGAAGAATGATCATCTGGTCAAATACATAGCCCAGTGCCATCTTGAAGGACCATAGGTCAACTAGGAACCAATCATGAGGAAACCTACTTAACTGAGAACGTTAGAAGAAATTGATAAATGTAATAGGACAAATTAAACATTGTTTCATTCTACTCTGTCAAATATAACCCAATCTACCAATTCCAAGTCTTCAAAAACCAAAGAAACCCAATGGGCAAAAAAATGCTGCAATGAAGTAGGAAAGCAGTTGAAACATGATAGAACCTCGAGTGAAACAAGTGGTGAATAGCCAAGCCGATCCTTTGCTTTTGAACAATCAAAAGATCTGCTGCAAGAGAGAAGTCTAACTCTCGAAGGTGTCAATTGTGGAACCTTCATGCCATATGGGCCTAGTAGCCGATATGTCCACTCGACCAAATATGCAATTGGCATTATAGCAAAGGCGGGAATCTTTATTTTCGGCCTGAAAACTACAGCAGTTCAGAAAAAGAGGAAGACACTAGGTATGAGCAGTTTCATAACCATAAAGCTCCTAAATTTCCACTAAAGGGAAATGGAGTTGGAAATGAATATAGCATACAGAAACAGATTAAGAAGATGCATTATTAGCAAATATCAATAAACTTAAAATGCCTTAGTGCTCAGCCTCAAAATAAAAATAAAAACCAAAAAAACAATAATAGCATAGTAAAAAACCCAAAATATACATACTAATAAGCAGTATTTTAGCTTATCTGAAACTTTTTGGGATTTGAGGGTCGGGGAGGAAAAAAAATAGACAAACTAGCGTTAACAATCTCAAGAACTGTTGGCACCTGATTTCAACAGAACATACAATGTTAATTTGTGGGGCAAAAAAGAAAAACAACTAATTCTATACAGTCAACACAGATGTATGAAAACTTTTCACAAAAATACACAGATTTAGGAAAAAAATCTCTTAAGACTTGCTTTTACAGACAGAGAAAATGAACATGATGGCACCAGGAACTTAAAAAAACCATTGAAGCTATTATATATTATCAAAATGAAAGAAAGAACAGAAAGTACCTCTGATAGCCAAGACCCTCGAGTATTTGGGAAACAAACTCCCAAAACTTGATTGGCTCCATATTGGTTACAAAATATGCCTGCAAAATCATTGTATAACCACTATCAAGCAAGGAATTGATTTTAGAAACAAGATATTAAAACTGATCTCCTGATCTCTTAGCTTAGTCAACCAACTACATAGGAAGGCAATAGGATAAACAGCACATCTTGAAGGATTACAACACCCCCCCCCCCCCCCCCCCTCAAATACCTAAACACTTATGTTGTAATAAGATCTTCTGTAAAATTTTAGCATCTTATAAAAGCATGCCTTTAGTGCTTGTAAGCTTTGACAAATCGCTCTTTATAGGACAGCCCATTAAATGATATTACAGCTATAGGTAAATGTCCTATATGCGGAGCGTACATCAGCACACTGAATTTACCATTTTCTCTCATCCCCATTTGAGAGCAATTACAGATTGAAAAAAAATGAAAGAATTTAAAAGAGTACCTGCCCTGCAGCTTTTTCTGCAACTTCTCCTCCAGATGCTAGAGCTCGTTCAGCACAAATATGAGCATGTGCCACATTTTCAACATAAGTGAAATCATATACATTGTTACCATCACCAATTATGAACTGATCAATTAAAACGTAAACAAATGAGAAGACAAGTTATTAAACAGGCATATGCCCTAATGAAAAAACTAATGAACATAACCACCTTGGATTTCCCTGCCCTTGCTGCAGATACCAAAGATGGAACCAACAACTTATCGCCAGGGCCAAAAATACTACTGGGACGTATGCAACAAGTTAGAAGCCCTTTAACCCCATTTGACTTGATGACCAATGCCTCTCCCTCAGCCTTTGTAGCTGAGTATGAATCATTATGCTGAAAAAGAAAAACTGAATCAATTTCAAGGGCTAAAAAGCATATATCAAAATCCTACTATAAAAATATATAATGAAGTCAGTACATCAGGTGGATAAGGCAGGGATTCATTGCCATTGAAGATTCCGTGAACCCCATCAAAAACGACACTGGGAGAGCTCGTATAGATAAGCCTTTTCACTTTAAGTTCAACGCAAGCCTCAATAACATTTTTAGTCCCTGCAAATTACAGTCAAAATATAAGTAAAAATGTTAAACAAAAGTTCAAATAGATTCTGAAACTCTGAAAGTATATTTTACCTTGAACATTAACCGAATGATGAAGCTGGTAGTTATTAATCGACGAATTAGGAGCCGCCATGTGGAAAACCACCTCAACTCCTTCCAAAGCTACAACAAAAATTAAGAACAATTCAATAGAACAGAAATATTAATAACTAGAGTGGATATAAATGCGAGTTTTGAAATAATGGGAGACCTTTTAGTACTTGAGCTTTGTGGCGAAGATCAGCGGAAACGTAACGAGCACGACCCGTACGTAAAGCTTCGCCGAGGAGTCCGTTTTCCTCGTACGGTTCGAGGTCAATGCTAGAAGGCAAATCGGCGATTCGAACAGCGAACATCTCGTATTTGATTAGCATTTCGACCAAATGACGGGCGGCGAAGCCTCTGCCGCCCGTTACCACGCACCATCTCTCCTCTCCCGACATTTTTCCACTCGCCGCCGCGACAGGAAAGGAATGAGATGAGATAAGGCAAGGGAAAAAATAAAGTCTAAAATGGGAAGGATCCCGATCTGGAATTGAGAAGAGTGAGAGTGGAATAATCTTTTTCTGGCAGTAGCTGTGGCCGAGACAGCGGGCCTGTCCAACTTATTGTCTTTTTTTTTTTATGAAGATATTTCAATTTTGGAATTGCAGCAAGACTTTTTTATAGATTGGGTCGATTTCATTTCGGTCTAACAAGTGCAAGGTGCTTAATGCTTATTGTTACACTTTGACTTTG
Source organism: Theobroma cacao (assembly GCF_053813885.1). Taxonomy (NCBI): domain Eukaryota; kingdom Viridiplantae; phylum Streptophyta; class Magnoliopsida; order Malvales; family Malvaceae; genus Theobroma; species Theobroma cacao. The sequence goes on from NC_142647.1 coordinate 3,337,628, forward strand.
GGCCACCGTGTTAGACAGGTTAAATGGTTAATTAAGACATATTATCTTTATTTTATGATTTTATATTATTATTATAAATATTAATATCATTTTTTGTCAAAAAAATATTTCTATTATTAAACAAAAATTCACAAAAGTACGAACAATTAAACCATCTTTATTTAGAATATGAACTAAAAAGGAAGGAAGTATCAATACTGAATCTCATCTTTGAATTATAATAAACAACTACTAACATGAATAGCATAACTATTATTGTGCTACAAGAATAAATAAAATTTAGAAAAATTAAATATAAATTACGACCAAGTTCATATATAAAAAGATTTGGAGATTTCAAGAATTCCTTCTTACCATCAAAATACACTATTGACCAAGCTCAAACTTGATTTCGGCATTGAATAAATCTAGCCCGCGTATTCTTTACATTAAAGTCTAATCACTGTGAATTGCAATTATACTTGATTAGCTTGTACTATACTATGTAGCCATTTAGGTAATATGCTGACTACTAATCTATTTCTATTTAGTGTTAGGTAAAAAGCCCAACCCTAACAGTTTGTTGATCATTAAAGTTCATAGGCTGTTCTTCGAGCTTCTAAAGTTAGAATGGTTGAAAATTACTGGCTGCTCCTTCAAGGCAACAATATATAAGAAACTAATTTGCCCACGTATTCTTTACATTAAAGTCTAATCACAATAAATTGCAATTATACTTGATTTGTAGGTAATATGCTAGTTACTAATTGGCTTATATTTCGTGTTAGGTAAAAAAACCCCAACAGTTTATTGACAATTAAAGTTATTACGTTGTTCTTTGACCTTCTAAAGATATATAAAGACAAATTAATTCATAGATTATGTTAAAGTATTAAATTTAATCTCTATATAATAACTTGTAAAAATTAAATTTATATATTTTTTTAAAATTAAAATAAGATTTGACTATAATAATGTGACATCAAATTTTATGATGTTATATTGAATTTGATAATATGATAAATAATAGTGTAATGATTGTACTAACGTGGCGTTAGTTTTTAAACTTAATTTGAAATTCTAGAATCAATTTTGGTGGATCATTTATAGTCAATGCACGTTATCTTTCATTTTGAATTTCCATTGCAATCCCTTTTGATTTTTTAATTTGATTATAATTTAGGGTGATTTTAGAAAAGAGTAAACAATTTACCAATCCAATTACAACGTCAATTTGAAGGATAATCAAGAAAAAGGAAAGAACTTAAGAGAGATAATTGAGGATAGTCAAATAAATTTTCAAAAAACGTATTTGGTTTTTTTGATTTGTTTTTACAAATTAGTCAAAAAAACTTCATTACATAATTATTATATTATTTTTGGATGCCACATCATCATTGTCACACATCAAATTCAATATTATGCAAGTACAATCAAATACTATGTGAGTATAGAAAATGGAAAAAATTTAATGTCGTTAATGATTAAATTAACATTGTTAATTTCAAAAAATATAAAAATTTATTTTTTACAAATTATTATACAAGTATTAATTCCACTATTTTGATAGAGTACATTGACTAATTACATAATTTAATCCATTAGCTATGAAAAATATATGTATATAAATCAATGTAACTGTCATTAGGAGTTAGAACACGTGATCAACTACAAAAATGTATATTTATATATCATTTATATTTGATATATTGTTAATATATAAATTTTATACATTATAGATAAGTCAAATAGTACAAATTTGTTAATAAATAAATTTAAAGTTAAGAATCTTAAACAATAAATATTAATAATTTTAAATAAATTAAGAAATTTTTTTAATTCCTTAAATAAGAAATACACGTAATAGTGAAAAATTGAATTATACTTTTTAAACATGAAATACATATATTAATTATTGAATCGAAAAGCTTGAATATTTCAAATATCATCGTGCAAACAACACTTAACACAAATATGAAAAAAAAAGATGTTAATAATCATTTGGATCATCCTAACCTTGATTTATCTATTTGATATTTGGTTTCCTTTATACATTCTCCAAGACTCTAACGTTAAACTTTTTTTTTTTCAATTTAGGTAGCTGATAAGTCAATAAATATCTGGTATGAAAAATATATTTTTAAATTTTTTGGTATGGTTACAGTATGAAAATAATAAAATCATTATACTAATACTGTAATTATATTAAAGTATAATTAAAAAATTTAAATTTAAAATGTTATTGCTAATATTCAAATAAAAATTTCATAAATATCTAGATAAGTCTTAAGATTATAGACAGCTTTATTAGATAATGGGCCTGCATTAGGCCTCGGTCTGCCCTGCACCGACCCAGCCCATAAAACTTTCCCTCCAAATCGTCTTGTGAAAATAAATTGAAATGCTAACCCGCCCGAATCGAAAGACCCAGCCCTGTGCGCTTCATCTCCCTCCCGAAACGAAGAATGCTCTCGAGGTCTTCCGCATCCCAGTTTCTTTTCACCGACGACGACGACGACGATTTTCAAGTTCCCCCAACTCAAACTCTTTCAGCTTCCATTAAACCCACCTCACACAAGAACCCCCTCAAGCCCTCCAATACTCCCCGCCCTCCTTCCAAGAAACCTAAACGCCCTGATAACCCACCCGGAAAAGAAAACACTGCCGTTGTCACCATTCCGATAACCCGATCCAATGATCAGCCCGATCTCGATGAAACCTGCAGCTTGGATTTAATACCGTCCAGCATCAATTGTAGTTTTAATTTGACTTCAGCCCAAGATAGGGACTCTGATTATGTAAAATGTGACGAAAAGAAAAAGGAGTTATTGGAATTGAATAAGGGTTACTTGTGTAATTCAATAGAGTCGAGATTAATAAGGCCGAGATCAGAGTTAAGCGAGGAGTTCGGAGAAGATTTTGACGAAGATAATGAGCTTGATGCCTTACTTAAGCTATGCAACGACGTTGAAGAAGAAAAAGAAGAAGACAGTGGAGATGAAAAGGAAAGTAATGTTCTAGACAATAGTCTAGTTCAATGTCCTCTTTGTGGAGTTAATATTTCGGGTTTGAATGAAGAGCACCGACTGGTTCACATCAATGATTGTCTCGACAAAGTGGAGAATCCTGGTCAAAATGTAAGCTTACCAATCATCTTTGTTTACTGTTATTGTTTATTTGCATTGTTTTCTTTGTGGTAAAATAGGTTTTATTATATGTGATTAGTTACTGTAACAATCATTGTTTTTGCAGGTTGTTTTTCCTCCTAGTGTTGACAGGGAATTTCAGTGCGTTCCTGAGGTTGTTGATGGTCCCCCTTTGTCTCCTCGACAAGTTGTTGATGTCTCCCCTGTTGTTAAATGGCTAAGTAATCTTGGTTTAGCAAGATATGCTGATGCTTTTGTCCGAGAAGAGGTTGATTGGGACACTCTGAAGTGGTTGACTGAAGAGGTATGCTGCTTAGACTGTCACTTGGATACTTGTATTAGGTATTACTCCCATTTGTCACGGGAATGCTCAATGCTCACTATTTTCCTTTATATTTGTTGCTTCCAACATTGATAGCTATATCTGTTTAAGATTTCTGATATGCATCTGACACAAGCACATAATAGATAAACAAAGAATAGGCAGAGGGTTCTATATGGTATTGGTCCACAATACGAAACAGTTTAGGAATGGGTGTTTAACCAGAATTGTAGTGGACAAGAAATTGTCATCCTGGTAATTTAGCATAGAGACTGATGACTAAAAACTACTTTATGATGAGCTTGAGAGTTGCTAAATAGTATGAAATTTATGATCAGAAATTGCATAATGTCCTGTAATCATGAAAGCTAGTTTATTTTTCTGAATAAGACAAGGTCATCTTTGTGGGTCTCTAATTGTGGTGCTGTTGCTTCAAATATATTTCCTTTTTCTTGTATTTCACATCAGTTTTACACACCAAAACGTGTTTCACTTGATGAAATCCCTTTCTCCTCCTTGTCTTTCTTTTTTTGCAGGATTTGTTCAGCATTGGTGTTACTGCACTAGGCCCCAGGAAGAAGATTGTGCATGCTCTTAGTGAACTCAGAAAAAGCTACTCCTGTGCAGCTGAGAGGCACATGGGTCATCCCAGTCATGGAAATGGATCAGCCAAAAGCAGCAGAGCAAAGACGCAAACTGAGATTTCTAATTTTATAGATGACGAAACTACTAAGCCAGCTGCAAACAAGTTAATTACAGATTTTTTTCCTGGCTTGGTTTCTGACAGGAAGAAAGTTTGCACCCCTCCAAGGGGACAGCATATATCAAGCAAAAGTCACTCAGATCCTGGTCGTAGACGTGTGCAGACAAATCATGTTAAAAATGGAAAACTAAAAGATATTCCTGCATGGTGTTGCATTCCAGGAACACCATTTCGAGTGGTAATGGTCCCCATCAGTTAATTATCATAATTTTCAGCTCATGCTTATTGATATCAAATACTTCTACTGCCAGCATGAACTTTGATTTCTCTATATTACTAGAAAGTATTTTGTGGACACCTTATAACTTACAGGTTTTCTTTTGTACTGGTACAACCTAGGAGTTTAGTAAAGATACATTTCCCTTTTATGGAGCTATTTGATACCTAACTGTTAACTGAGCTTTAGAAGACAAATTTAATACTTTCCTCCATCTTATTTGATTCTTTGGTTTTTTGGTGGTGCTTAAGTTTAATGTAATTTACATTTTCAGGATGCTTTCAAATATCTTCGAGGAGATTGTTCCCACTGGTTTCTCACACACTTCCATATGGACCGTAAGTACTATTACATTCTTCTCATTCAAGTATATTCTTGATTTTATAGCTGGGAACTATTCAAACAATATGATAAGGGTAACTACTTTTGCAACTTATTGCTTATTTATTCTGCCAATCACTATTGAAATATGATGTATAGCAGACTTTTTTTTTTTTTGAAAAGATGTATAGCAGACTTAAATGGGCTTTCATTGTTTTCCCTTTTCTTTTATGCAGTGCGACGTGCATAATTCTTCTACTGATTTCATTTTGGCTTTTCAAAATTTTATGGCCTTGCATTCATAAATTGTCATTAACATGCAAATTAAAATTGAATTTCTAATAGTTGCATACTTGCACTAATAAGAACTTTATTCTTATATTCAGTGTTGATTTTAATATGTCTTCTATTACATTATAGTTTCTCAAACAGCTATTCTGGTAGGCAATAATGGCACCCTGGTGAACTGTTACAATAGGTTTTCATGAAGAAGCTTGTTTCTTTGTGAAGGAGTCCTTCTTGGGTGGGTGGATCTGCATTAGTACATTTTTTGCCAGTAAATCAGTTTCAGTGATGTGAAGTGACCTGAAGAGAATATTTATCTTTATGCATTACCTTTCTGTCTCTCACTGTCTTGTATTGACTTTAATGTGCAAACATACCCATGTTCTTTTTTATTGGTATTTTTAACAGTGCAGCAACTCCATTAGCCTGAACCAGGTTATGTTGCAACTATTTTATAGTTTGTTCCCTTGAATAATTATCTGCCAAAACTTTGGGTCAGGAGTGGATCGTTTGTGACAATAGTGTCCTAAGTAACAAATACTGATATCACATTCAGTGACACTATTACATGCTTTGCCCTTTTGCATCACTGATGCCAAGGAGGTCTACTGCAACCATTTGATGCCCTCTTGCAGAGGCAGTCTCCAATTGCATGCTTGGCCTGAGGGTTTAGCAGTTGATTTTATTGGATCATAATCCATTGCTTTGGTTTTCCTTCGCAGATTATCAAGGATTAACAAGGTCTTTTCGTCATGGTAAGATTTACTGCTCCTCAATCACAGCACAGCTTGTAAATGTAAAGCTTGGAATACCATGGGAAAAGTTGCAAGTTTTACCCCTCAACCAAAAGATCAATATTGCTGGTATTGAGATAACATGCTTGGATGCAAATCACTGCCCAGGATCCATCATGATACTCTTTGTACCACCAAATGGTAAGGTGTGGTCTTCACTGTTCTTGAGATATGTTTCATCATTCTGCATGTGATCTGTCTTCCTTCCTCTGAAACGGACTTTGCTTTGTTTATGTATCTAGGCTGTTCTACACACAGGAGATTTTCGCTTTTGTGAGGAAATGGCAAGCATGTCTCTTTGGCATGCTTGTCCTATACATACTCTCATCCTTGATACAACTTACTGTAATCCTCAGGTCAGTCTTAGACAATAAATGGTTGCAATTTACTTAAATGTTCAGTATTTGTAAACTGGACACATTATCTTTGATGATTGTTCCATGATTTTCTCATTTGACATTTGTGGTTGTGCCTTAGATCAAATAATATACTTACTAACTGTTAGCAATCATCTATAAAATTGCATTGATTGCAGTTAAAGTTCAACGCTTTATGACAACTTAACCCAAGTTGTCTTTTTTGTGTCTAGGATTGACATTTTCTTAAGTACAATCTTCACAAGATTTGATAAACAAAATAGTTTTCTTCAACTTTCCACAGAATATATTTCTCATTATGTCATTTAAACTTTATAACTTTTGTATACTGCTTAATTGTTTTATCTTATAACTAATTAAATTTATTGTCATGTCATGATGTCATCTAGTATGACTTCCCAAAGCAGGAGGCTGTAATACAGTTTGTCATTGAGGCAATCCAAGCAGAGGCTTTCAACCCTAAGACACTTTTTCTGATTGGCAGCTACACAATTGGTAGGGTTTTCACTGCTTGTTCTTTCACTTGCACAATACATGCTTCCCCTCTGGTTGAGATATATTTGAAAGATAAAAGAAAGCTGCAATGATTCTTGTTATGTTCATTAATCATTATACTTAAAATTTGTAATGTTCTTAAGCCTATTACAATGTTTTCCAAAGAGGTTTCTTGTCTAAACTTTGGTTTTAAAGTGTAAACTAAAATGGTATTATACTGCTTTTACAATGCAGGAAAGGAAAGGCTTTTCTTGGAGGTTGCTCGTGTCCTTCGTAGAAAGGTTTACATCACTGCAGCAAAGTTCCGTCTTTTGGATTGCTTGGGTTTCTCTGAGGAAGATATGCGGTGGTTCACACTTAATGAACAGGAAAGCCAGATCCATGTTGTCCCTATGTGGACACTTGCAAGCTTCAAACGATTGAAACACATATCTAACCAATATGCGGTGAGGAGCACACAATTATTTCATCTTATTCTTTTTCTCTTATGAGATAAATAGCCCTAAATCAAAAAGGACATCATTTATTTATTGTGCGTGAAACATTTCACTGAAACTAGTGTAAATATTTATTTTCTTAAAAACTGGACGTGATGATGTTATGTGCTGTGGATAATTATTTCAAGTCATATGGTACATATAACTCAAAAGTAGGAAAGGTGAAGAAGATGGATCAGATCCTTGGACACATGGAAAAGGATTAGCAAAATGAAGTATTTCCAAAATGAATACCTGATGGCTTCATACACTTTGCACCTATTTAGTTTCTCATTGTAAGTGTTACATTTTTTAGGAAAAAGAATAATAATATTCTCATTATTTCAGAAATAATTTTTAGAGGGAATTTGGGGTTTGTTCATTGCAGGGGGAATTCATCTATTATACACTAAATAATCTTAGTATAGTGGTTCTGAGAAAATATCAAATAGTGCTGCAATAACTACATAACATGAGATAAGCAAGAAGTCATTTTGCACTTAAATCTTCGAAAATTTCTTGCAATGTTTTATTTAGTAGTATGATTATGGTAGTAGTGTTATGCATATGCATTTAGTTATGGTATTATGTACGTGTCTTTTTGTCAGGGTCGATTCAGTCTAATAGTTGCTTTCTCTCCTACGGGTTGGGCACTTGGTAAGGGGAAGAAAAAGGCTCCAGGGAGAAGGTGGCAGCAGGGTACAATCATCAGGTATTGTCCCATCCTCATCTGATCTTGAAAAGAAGTCTATTACAACTTAAGCCTTGACCTAGCTTGCTCTCTCAAGTTGGAAATAGTATTCGGTTAATATGTTATTTTTTAATATTGAATAACTAAAATTTGACCATTTCATTTTTGGAATAAAAGAACCTACACAATTGTAGCATGTGCTTTATGACATTTGACCAATTATGAAGCTTTTAGGTAGTTTATTTAGGTTTCCCAAGGGGTTTGATTTCAGTATTTAATTTAACCTAATTCTTAATGAGTTGTGCACGGGGCCAATTATCAGAAACGTAACTTAGCAATTAGCATGCAGAAGTGTACCTATACAGGGCTAAAATTTTGACTCAAGAAAGATATTATGATTCTATTTGCCAGGTACGAAGTGCCATATAGTGAGCATTGCAGCTTTACAGAGCTCAAAGAATTTGTGAAAATTTTATCTCCCGAAAACATAATACCAAGTGTGAATAATGATGGACCAGATTCTACCAAAGCCATGATTTCCCTCCTGTTGCCTTGATTTGTACTCCACTTGGTCTGTCAAGTAGCACCTGTCTTTTTCTCCTGTTGTGCAGTAGCTCTGTCACAAAGTAGAGAGGGATGAACATCCGATTTCACCTGTATTATTCTGTACTAATGGATTTTGTAGGCAGTGCAATTTGATGTAATGTTAGCATGTTGTTGTGCTTCTATAATCATGCTAACAATAATATATATATATATATTTATATTAAGTTCCTAAAGTCTCCCTGCCCTTTAAGGTAGCATATGTCAAGCTTTTCCTGCTTTTATATGCAGGTTCAGAGTTCAGAATAGCACAACGATTCCTTATTTGCCAGTTCATTCATTCATCTTTTACTATCAAAAGAAAAAAAAATCTTTCTTTCTAATTTCCACTGTCATGATCATATTAATATTGTTATCTGGAGAGGCTCTTACGCCCAATAAAGAGGAGGGACAGAGTGAGAATCAGTTCACTCTCAAATCAAGCGAGTCGTGTCCGTTTCTTCTGTAGATATGAGGTGCTAGATAATCTCACTGATATTCTCTGCTGTTGGCTGTTGCCAGAAAATTGGGTGGAACTTGACTAGGCCAACCTCTTCCCCCGCTCCGCACTGCCCCTGCTGCTCCGGAAATATTCGGTGTGGCCCGGTTGCTTTAGAAAGCATTTGCATTGCATCCCGCTTTTGCTGCTCCTGGAGCAGCATAATGGGAAGGAGCTTGGTTATTTTTAGCCTGCGTGCCACTGTAATTTGTTGATCCCGTAGCACCATAATTCGGTGGAGCTTGATTCTGTGAAGCATATGCACCATTCTGTCTACTGCTCCTGTTCCAGATCCTGAGCCACCGTAATATGGAGCTTGATTCTGTGAAGCTCCTCCGGCGCCCTGGTTACCTTATCCTGCAGTGGAATTGGGTGGAGCCTGATTATATGTAGCACTTCCATTTGTGTTGTAGCGTGGAGCTTGACTATTTGTTACGCTTGTCTTGATTTGACCCTAATCTCTTGGGCCATTATGTGGCGGCGGTTGTTCACCCGAGGCGGGCCTTTTTGGAAATTTTGGAGCAGCGTTATGACCTTGTTCATCTTTTTCTTGCCATGACCGTTTTTGTAAACGAGCTGGACCTCGTCTTTGATCATAAGTTTGACTTGAAGACGGTACTGACAGGACCTTCCACGCCTCGGAAACAAGCTTGAATGATCCTCGGCCACTACAGAGCTTCTTGTCAGGGTTGATCTCGAAAGCCAGTTTTCTGTAGGCGTTTCTGATTGCTTCTGCATCAGCCTTACAATCTTCGATGCCAAGAACAGCGTACCAATCGTAGACACCATTGGTCTTTATCTGTGAGGCAAGGGGCACATGGTACAATAAATCAAGAATTGATCCACGTAATCTCTGGCCATGTTCACTTGCTTTATGGCTTCTTCAAGATTTTGGCATCTAAAAAACTCTGCATGGCTGGTGGAGACATGGTTTACCAAAAAACACTCTAGCCAAGTTTGATAATTACCAAAGAAAGAAACGAATGAATTTGCTATAGAGATTAGTTATGCTATGGGTTAATAACTCAATATAACTACTAATAGAGAATTATAAAGTATAGGGGGTTCATATTTATATACTTTATATTATATACATGTCATCTTAAATTAAACAATAAAAATTAGTCTCTCTTATTTCATAAATTTCATCTCACCTAACTCAAAAGTCAAACACTTTGTTACACTAAATTAAATGGTTAATTAATCTTTTTCAATAACTGATTAAATATGTTACTAATTTGATATTATTTTTAATTTTTAAATAAACTGAAATATATTTTAACCTTTTTTAACGATAATAATAAATATATAATATGATATGGAATTAAGGACTGTTTTCAATAGGATTAATATGGAAAAGTACTCATGAGAATTTCATCCAACCAAACCTTACAACATAAAAATAAGGAGAAGAAACAGAGAGTAAAAGAACATGCAAACGTAAGAAATGATCTAATGAATGGCGACGATCCTAAGACAACGTGAGGAATAATTGCATGCTTTGACTTCAAAATATTTGGCTATTAACTATTAATCCCATTGTTCTGCCTCCGCGGTTTCGCCTCCAGCTTTTTCAACGACAAATTTGCCTGTCGTTTCGCTATCGTCAAATTAAACGGGGCGTGAGGTCAAGTCTCAGGTGCCCCCATCGCCCACTATTCCTCCACTCTACACTTCCGTTCCTATCGATCGCGTCTTTTCTTGATTGTTGTTCCTCAATTGTGGCACGTTCTAGGATAATTCTTGGATCTTTTAATAATTTTTTATTGATTGATAAAGTTGGCTTTTGAGCACGTGTTGAAATTCGAGGTTTTGGTTTGTTTGCTTTAGCCCTTTTTGTCTCAGTGTCAGTGGGGCACTCAAAAAGCTGATGGGATTTCGTTTTTCAACAATCGAATAAAACCAAGTACTTTTTTTTGTCCCTCAGGCTTCTTTCCTTCTTTGTTTGTGTGGTAAGTAGTGGCTTCGATACGGATGGAAAAGATAATTAATTTGGTATTGCAGTGGCAAGGAGCGAAAGAGAAGACAAAAATAATTAAGAACACAATAAATTTTTATTTTGTTTGATCTATTGTCCTATATTTATTACGGGGAAATGGTATTAAAAAAATTCTGTCAAATCCTATTTCTCTGCTTAATGGAATGCAAAATTAGGCTCATACCCTTTTATCTCTATGTTTGAGAGAAATATATATCTTAATTAGACATAGTTACTCCTTAAATAAAAATCTAACCTTTGCAAGTAAAAGGTAATTAACCTTCCTTTTCCCATCAAATTTCAATCTCTGATCGAGGTGAAACAATCAATACATGAAGTTCTTTTTATAAAGTTATTAATGATTAGAAGATTTTTATCATTAACACATTAATTACAATTAATTGAAGACCATTTAAATTAAAAACATGGGACGAAACACTAGATAAACACATATAAGATGCACCAAAGGACAAAAAAAAGGGTGACATAATTCTAGAACGTGTCATATCGACCTATGTAGTGTCACTGTCCAGGGACAAGAATGTCATAATGTTCCTAGGTGCATTTCCCAACCAGAATTAGGTCAGACTTGAAAAATCATAAACCTGCATTTTAAAATGTTTAGTTCTCCATGTAATGATCTAGGTAGTCAAATTTCGTTTCAAGTTGGAGTTGAATTTTGGTTAGCGAGAAACCGATAGAAGAGGGTTGGCTAACCGGCGGCTGTCTTGCACATGCAAAGCACATATTTTCCCTTCATTGCCATGTGTGGAAAAGAAAAAGAAAAGGAAGGGCAGTTGCAACTCCAAATGTCATGTCATCATGTCCTAGCCTAGCCTGAACGTTCATTTGCCATAAATTGGCTCAAAAGTTTAACTGATCCACCTTCAGTATTAATTTCCTGGAAGAGGGCCTTTTCTATATTTTTGGTTCGTTTAGTTTCGAGATTAAGAGGCTGCGGTCAAATCTTGAACCTGCGTTTTCCTGGAATCTGAATAGCAGGAAGGCAAAAAAGGGGCGGCCCCTTCGGGTAAATTATGAAATTATTTAGATTTCAACTGTTGAGATTGTATCCCAACAAGAAAAATTAATGGTTTCCTACACTTCATATACACTCTTGCTCGGCATTTAGGAGTACACTATATACAGGAAGACGGCACAACCGAAACCTGGACCATCCCCCCTGATGAATTCAATATATATTCAACTCTCCTCGTGGCTGGGAAAAAACATCAGCGAGCCTGGCAGCTAAAATTCGACAAACTCCTGATTATCCCACACTACACCTATATATCCGAGAAAAGAATGACTAAAAAGATTAAAAAAAAAAAGAAAGAAAAGGAAGACTATTACTTTTAAGTCTTGCCAATTGGGCTTAGAAGTTCCAAAGAAACGATGACTGTGAAAAACCTGCGCCACCGTTCTGATCATCCACGTTATCATCAACAGGCGGAGACGGTAGTGGTGGAGGATAGAGTTGATCGCCAGGCAAGAGCCCTGAATAAAAGCCATAATCGGACATCCCATGATCGGTGTCCAACATGCTAAAAAATGACGAATAATCCATCATTTCAGTACTCTCCACTTGTATTGCTGGAGTCCCCCAGCCTGATACTGACACCGACGAAGACGACGTGTTCTGTTCAGTCCCCACATTGTTGTTTCGTGAATGTGATTCGTTTGAAGTAATAATACTATTGTTAATATTATTAATATGGTTATGATTCCCTGCAGTCCCATCAGCTTCCACCTCGTTAGCAAACCTAGCCGCCACCGCTTGAATTTCTTGCGGGCTAAGTGACCTCCCTCCGACAATTTCTGGTGGATTTTCGGGGAAATTGAACTTAGCATCGCGGCCACGTAAACAATAAAGAGCCGCATCGAACGCCCTGGCTGCTTTCTCCGCCGAGTCGTAAGACCCTAACCAAATACGCTCACGGCTGTTGGGAAGCCGAATTTCGGACACCCATTTGCCCCATTTCCTCTTTCGTACACCCTTGTACTTGGAACTACTACTTGTACTGTCCGAGACATGTTCCGTAGATGATGTTGAAGATGCTGTGCAGTTCGGTTTCACCATTTCCCCACTTCAAAAGAAAAAAAAGGGCCCCTGAGACTGTGATTAAAAATATTTTTCAATCTTCAGGCTGAGCTTCGGATAATGGAAGTGGCGGCTCTTTGAGAGTATATATATAGGAGGGAGCGAAGACTGCAGGGGGCGTTTTGACAAGTGTTTTTGGTTGAAGGATCTAAGCGCGTTGAAGAGGAGTAAAGAGAACGGATACGTGGCCAGTTTTGGGGGTTTGGGGGAGGGGGGGGGGGGGGGGGGACGCGAACTAGGTGGAAACGCGGTAGGGACCGTAGGCAAAAAGCACGTGCAACATTTCGGGTTTGTTTTTTTAAAACTTTAATTAATTTAATTGTTGTTGTTTCTTATATAAATATTTAATAATTAAGTGTAAGATAGAGTAAAAGAGTAGAACTGATGGGTCGGTCCACAGAAGGCTTCCTCTTTACGTGAGGGGATTTTGGCTTCCTGTTTACGATCTATGTTAAGGAGCGTAGGAAACACATTCTACTTTGTCGTTACTGCAAATTGAATGCAAAGACAGCCCAAAGGGTGTGGAGGATACATGGACTTCTATGAAAACTTGATGGAATTAATAAAAGTCTAATGTTTTTCCTTGTTGGTCAACTAGTATGCTCATTCCGTGAAAATTCCCTCAAAGTCTCAGTCAAACCAAAGGTTTTGCACACACACGTCTGCATGCATCTACATGCGTGTGTATGGTTTTTGATTTGTCATGTTAATCAGTAACACCTAGGGCCACCCAATTCTTCATAGCTAGTTAGGTTCTATTATGCTTTGATATAATGAAACCGTGAAACTATAGGCAAATTAATTAACATAAATTTTGACTACAAAAGATACTTAAGTAATTTAACATTATCTTATTTCCAGTTTTAGTATATTATCTATAAATCTTTAAAGAAATTATGATCGGCTCAAATGGGAAAAGATCATCGAAAACAATATATAGGCAACAAGAAGTAGCGAACAAAGATTCGTTAAAGGAACAAAGCGCGTGAGAAGCTAGCCTTAAGGTTCTCTGCCAAGGACAAGAGGCCTCTAAAAGCCATTTTAGGAGACACATATGGGCCCATAAGATGCTGACAAAAGCCCCAGTTAACGTCATCTGACACCCCCTGCAATTGTCAACCCATTTTCCCACGCTAATCCCCTTAACTTGTTTCTGGCAAAATCAGCGTCAAAACCTGACAAGTCAAACGATGCATGTACCCTTTAATTTATTAGAACCAAGCTGTTTCTTTATTTTTCCTTGGTGGTTTACATACCCTTTCGACCCATGGTTTGGTCCCCAACTCAGGGTTCATCTAGATATTAACAAATCTAATCGTCCACCAGGTTGAAAAGTTTAGCAGACAAAGAGTATTACTGGCCTAATAAAAAAATTAATTTAGATGCTTATTAATACAGGCCTGTCGAGTACTTTTCTACATGCAAATCACAGTATCAACAGCAAAGCTTCTGGAGCAATCTTGACCAGAAAAAGAAAAGGACGAAATGTAAGCATTCTAATTTCTAGAACTGTAATTGATGAATTGCTATTGGGTGACAGAAGTTTGAGTCTATTGGCTAATGTGCACGGGAATGCTATGATTTTCCAGTCGTTTCACCGGCAGGAAATCTATGCATCTGACTTAGAAGAGCAACAATCAATTCTCCGAATCCGAAGGTAGATGAGAGAGACTAGTGAGTGAGAGAATGTTGTTTACGCGTTTGTAAAGTGAGACTGGTAAGCTTTGGGGGGAATGGTTTCCAACAGCACCTGTTTCCTCGGTTAAAACATGTCGAAAAAGCAAGTCGTCATTGGGTGCCTATCCAGGCTAGCTACATGCGCGGGCCATGCCAACCACCTCATGGCTCAGATTTCAGCCAAGTTGCATGCCTTATTCCTGAAAGGAAAATGCTAGAGTCAAAAAGACTGCCGTCCAAATCTTAATAAATAAGAGACATCAGAATTTATACAAGTCAAATGACCTACTCCGTTTTTATATTTTTTAAATTTATTTAATTTAATTTTTATATTTAAAATCAAAATAATTTAATTTTTTAATTTTAAAAATTACGTCAATTTAATTTTTTATCTAAAGATATCCAATTTTATTATTAAAAAATAATGTCAACGATGACTTGTCATATTTTGATAACGTGATGTTGAGATGATGACGTGGTATGCCACGTGAAATCGAGTGATGATGTGGCATGTCATGTAAAATCAAGTGATGACATGGTAATGTCACTTGGCACTGTACGATGACGTAGCAGTGTCATACTAACATGTCAGTACCACATAACATATAGAAAAAATTTTAAAAAAAACTTATCATATCATAGGGTTTAAATTGAATAAAAATATATAGTACAGAGACTAAACTGAATAAAATTGAGATGCTAAGGAAATAAATTAAAAATATATATTTGAAAAATATAAATCTTTAAGTAGGTTATTAATAAGCTAAATATTTAAGTGTAAAATATTTATGGTGTTAAAAAATATATAAAAATATTTTCTGGATTATTTGATTTTAGAATATATAAATTAATTTATATTTTTTACAAAAATTAAGTTTGAATTCTCCTACTTGAAAAAAAAAATTGAACAAATTTCATATGTAAAGTTAAATTTAGATGAATAATTTGCATTACGTTAAAATAAAATAATATAAAATAACTAAATATGTTGATTTAGTTATAACTTTTACAATTTACAAATACACATTTTTTAAAATTATTTAACTCTTACCCAATTTACCTTTTATTTAAATTTACTCAAATTAGCAAAATATGTTGATTTAGTTATAACTTTCACAATTTGCAAATACAAATTTTTATGAAATTATTCAATTCTTACCCAGTTTACCTTTTATTTAAATTTACTCAAAATTTCTTATAAAATGATTTTATTTAAATTTAAATACCATAATCAAATTTTGCTAAATTTAAATTTAAATTATTAATTTTGATCTACAAAAATTTATTAATAAAATAAAATATTACAAATATTTTCAATTATATTTAACTTTATCAACCATAAATTCACTATTTAATTTAAGAAATTTCAACTTAAAAAAAACTTGAAATATTAAACAAAATAAAAATATAAAAAATAAATAATAAATTAAAAAGGTGGAGCTCAGATTCTATGATTGTAATAAGAGATCTGTCATGTTCAATTAAGTAAGTCAGAATGAGAAATTATTTTTATAATCATCGCTAACTCTATATCTCCGTTCTTTAATTTTTGGAAAGAAAAAACCTAAATCAACATATTTTGCTAGTATAACTTTAGCTAATTAAAAACTAAGTTAAATAAATTTTAAATTTTTCTAGTATTATAAATAGAAGAAAAAAGAATTTATTTAGTTATTTTATATTATTTTATTTTAACATAATACAAGTTATTTATTTAAATTTGACTTTAGGTATGAAATTTTTTCAAAATTTTTTTTATAGAAGGAGAATTCAAACTTAATTTTTCTAAAAAAGATAAATTAATTTACATATTCTAAAATCAAAAAATCAAGTAAGAAAATATTTATATATATATTTTTTAACATTATAAATCTTTTACACTTAAATATTTAGCTTATTAATAAGCATATCAATAATCTACTTAAATATTTATAATTTTTTAAATATTTTTTTAATTTAGTATCTTAACATCTCAATTTTATTTAGTTTAGTCACTGTATTATATATTTTTGTTCAATTTAGTCTCTATGATGCGAAAGAATTTATTTTGATCTGTCACGTGACACTGACATATCAGCACGTCAGGCCATGTTAGCACTATCGCGTCATCATATAATGACACGTGGCATTGCCATATTATCACTCGGTCCCAAGTGGCATGCCACATCATCACTCGATCCCAAGTGCATGACACGCCATCAAAATGTGACTCGCCTTCGTCGACGTCATTCTTTAACGGTAAAATTGGATGCCTTTTGGAGAGAGACCAAATTGATACAATTCTTAAAATTAAGAGATTAAATTATTTCGATTTTGTGTACATGAATTAAATTAAACAAAATTAAAAAGTACAGGGACTGGATAGGTCTTTTGACCAATTTATATATATTATTTACTTGCATTTTCATTATTTTTAATTTTTTAAAGTTTAAGGTTTTAGATTTAAAAATAATGAAATTAGCATTTGATAGTGCATGAGAATGAAACTGTAATAATATCACTTAAAATGAATAAATACACAGTTGACAGAAACATCTCTGAAAAATATATTAAAAAAAATTATTTAAAAGAAATATTTTGTCTATAAAATATTAAAAAACTATTATGAATATTTTTGTGAATATCCATTTATTTTATCTATATATAGATTTGATGTAAATTAGATTGGATTAGAATTTAATCCATCTAATCTCTAAGTGTTATCTTCATCTTGTAAATTCTATCAAGATAAGGGAGTTATTTGCTTATAAATAGGCCCCCCAGTTCATTTGTAAACACATACTTCAATAAGATTTATTTTCTCCTTTCTAAATATTTTCTTTCTTTAATTATTCTTTCAGTTATCATTATTTGTTCTTTTGAGTTATTTTTCATTACACGTTATCAGCAAAATTCTCTAATCTCTCACACTTAAGTTTCACAAAGTCGAAGTTCAAATTTTCTTCAACTATCACAATGTCAAATCTTACAAAGCTTGAATTTGTGGCTTTTGATATTACTGGTAAGAACTATATATCTTGGATTATAGATGCTGAAATTCATTTAGATGCTATGGGTCTTGGAGACACAATCAAATAAGAAAATAAAGCATCCAATCAAGATAAGGCAAAAGCAATGATTTTCCTTCGCCACCATCTTCATGAAGGATTAAAAATTGAGTATCTCACAATAAAAGATCTAGTCGATCTTTGGAAAAATCTAAAGGAGAGATATGACCACCAGAAAACTGTAATTCTACCAAAAGCTCGTTATGATTGGATTCATCTACGATTGCAAGATTTTAAAACTGCAAGTGAGTATAACTCAGCATTATACAGAATTAGTTCCAAACTAAAATTGTGTGGAGAAAAAGTGACTGATGCTGATTTGTTAGACAAAAACATTCTCTACTTTTCACTTCTGAAACGTGCTCTTGCAGCAGCAATATCGTGAAAAAGGCTTTAAGAAATTCTCTAAACTGATTTCATGTCTCCTTGTGGCTGAAGAAAATAACGAGCTATTGATGAAAAATCATGAATCTCGACCAACTGGTTCTGCTCCATTCCCTGAAGTGAATGCGACATCATTTAGAAATTTTGGTCGTGGTCGTAATCATGGTCGTGGAAAATGTCGTCATAATTATCGTAGTCGTGGTGGTTACACAAATTATTATTCTAATAATAAGAATACTCATCAGAAGTGGATGAATAGTGAAGAGATACATGAAAAAGATAAAGGTGGACAAAGTAAAAGGAATACAAAAAATGTTTGTTATCGATGTGGCATGAAAGGCCATTGGTCACGTACTTGTCGTACACCAAAACATCTTATTGAACTTTATCAAATATCACTAAAGGATAAAGGAAAAAATATCAAAAAATTTTTTGTTGAAAATGATAGCCAAGTTGATATAATACACTTGGATGTTGATGATTTTTTTGCTCACCCTGAAGGACGGATTGATCATTTGATTGGTGACGGAAATCTCATTAATGAAATTTCTTAAATTATTTGTTGATGTGTTTTAGTACAACTTTATTAGAAACTTGATATGTTTAGTACAATTCTATTAAGAAGTTATTGTGTTTTAATATGTCTATTAGGAAGACTTTTTTTGTATTTTAATAACAAAATTTATATTTAATGTTCTTTCATATAAGTTTCTTACTATATATATTTTATTTTTCTTGAAGAAAATATGGATATTCATCTGGTTAAATCCAAGATCAATGATGAAGATATTTGTCTAATAGATAGTGCTACAACGCACACTATATTTAAAGACAAGAAATATTTTTCTCGCTTGATAATGGAAGAAGCTAATGTCAATACAATATCTAGTAGTACAAAATTAATTGAAGGTTTTGGAAGAGCCAATATTTCACTACCTAGAGGAACAAAGTTCACAATAAAATATGCATTATTTTCTACAAGGTCTCAAAGAAACTTATTAAGTTTTAAAGATATATGTTTGAACAGATATTATATTGAGACAACAAATGAAAGAGGTACTAAATATCTTTATATTACATCTATTATATTGGGTAAAAAATATGTATTGAAAAAATTACCCGCTTTGTCCTCTGGAATGCACTACACAAAAATTAAAATGATTGAAACTTATGTAAACAAGAAGTTTACTGATAATTTTAATGTTTGGCATGACCGGTTAGGCCATCCCGGATCAATAATGATGCGAAAAATTATTGAAAATTCATGTGATCATCCGTTGAAAAATCAGAAGATTTTTCAATTTAATGAATTCTCATGTGCTGCATGCTCTCAAGATAAATTAATTATAAGACCATCACCAGCAAAAGTTGGGATTGAATCCCCTATGTTTTTGGAATGTATTCAGGGCGATATATGTGGACTCATACATCCATCATGTGGACCATTCAGATATTTTATGGTTTTAATTGATGCATCAACAAGATGGTCACATGTGTGCTTGTTATCAACTCGTAATTTGGTATTTGCAAGATTACTTGTACAAATAATTCGTCTACGAGCATGTTTTTCTGATTTTGTAATTAAGACTATTCGCCTTGACAATGCTGGTGAATTTACGTCTCAAGCTTTTAATGAATATTGTATGTCTATTGAAATAAATGTTGAACAATCTGTTAGTCATGTTCATACACAAAATGGTCTAGTAGAATCACTTATCAAATGCCTTAAACTGATTGCAAGGCTATTACTTATGAAATTCAAACTCCCAATTTCTGCTTGGGGACATGCCATTTTGCATGCAACATCACTGGTAAGTATCAGGTCAACAAGTTATCATAAATTCTCTCTTATACAATTGGTTTATGATCAGGAACCAAATATTTCCCATCTAAGAATTTTTGGATGTGCGGTATATGTTCCAATTGCTCCACCACAACGCACAAAAATGGGTCCTCAAAGGAGGTTAGGAATATATATTCGATATGAATCTTCATCTATAATTAAATATTTAGAACCCTCAACAGGAGATTTATTCACTGCAAGGTTTGTTGATTATCATTTTGATGAAATTTTTTTTTCCAACATTAGGGGGAGAAAATAAGCGGCTGGAAAAAGAAATATCTTGGAATACATTATCATTATCTAGTTTTGATTCTCGCACAAATCAATGTGAACAAGAAGTTCAAAAGATAATTCATTTGTAAAATATAGCAAATCAGTTGTCAGACGCATTTACTAACCTACAAAGAGTAACTAAATCTCATATACCAGCTGCAAATGCTCTAATCAGAATTGATGTAGGACAATCTGTTGCTGCTAATGAGTCTAAGACATGTCAGAAGCGTGGAAGACCAATCGGTTCCAAAGATAAAAATCCTCGAAAAAGAAAAAGAGTAAATATTTAAGATGGTCAAGAAGAGAAAACAAAAACTCTAGAAGAGACCCCTGACATAATTTCAGAAGAAATTCAGGTACTTGAAATTAGTGAAAATGAAGAGATCTCAATAAATTATTTCATGACGGGAAAAAGATGGAACCGAAATGAAATAAACGTCGACTATAATTTTGCATATAATGTAGCGCTTAACATTATGAAAGAAAATGAGGATCTTGAACCTACATTTATTGAAGAATGTAGATATAGAAATGATTGGCCAATGTGAAAAGACGCAATCAAAGTGGAATTAAATTCACTTGCAAAACGTGAAGTTTTTGGACCTGTAGTTCGTACACCAAATGACGTAAAACTAGTGGGATATAAATGGGTATTTGTGCGAAAACGAAATGAGAAAGATGAGATTGTGAGATATAAAGCACGACTTGTCGCACAAAGTTTTACCCAAAAGCCAAGTATTGATTATGAAGAGACATATTCTCCTGTGGGAGATGCAATTACATTTCGATATTTAATTAGTCTGACAATACATGAAAAACTTGAAATACGTTTGATGGATGTAGTTACAGCCTATTTATACGGCTCACTTAATAATGATATCTATATGAAAATCCCTGAAAGATTTAAGTTGCCTGAAGCGCAAAATTTAAAATTTCGAAAAATTTATTCGATCAAATTAAAAAAATCTTTATACAGATTAAAACAATTCGGACGCATGTGGTATAATTGTCTTAGTGAATATTTATCGAAAGAAGGCTATAAAAATGATCCTATATGCCCATATGTTTTTATAAAGAGATTCGGATATGAATTTGTGATAATTGTTGTTTATGTTGATGATTTAAATATTATTGAAACTCTTGAAGAGTTATCAAAAGCCGTGGATTATTTAAGGAAAGAATTTGAGATGAAATACCTTGGAAAAACAAAGTTTTGTTTGGGTCTTCAGATTGAACACTTGACAAATGACATTTTTGTCCATCAATCTAATTATATAGTGAAAGTGCTAAAACAATTTTATATGGACAAAGCACATCCATTGAGTTCACCAATGTTTGTAAGATCATTAGATGTGGAAAAAGACCATTTTCGATCTTGTGAGGATAATGAAGAACTTCTTGGTCCTGAAGTACCATATCTTAGTGCAATTGGAGCATTAATGTATCTTGCTAGCAATACACGACCTGATATTTCATTTTCTGTGATTTTATTAGCAAGTTATAGTTCTTCTCCAACTCGAAGACATTAGAATGGAATTAAACATATATTTCGATATCTTCGAGGAACAATGGATACGGGCTTATATTATTCAAATGCATTAAAATCAGATTTAATTGGTTATGCAGATGCAGGATATTTATCAGATCCACATAAAGCTTGATCCCAGACATGTTATTTATTCACATATGGAGGTACTACTATTTCATGGTGTTCTGTAAAGCAAACTATAGTTGCTACTTCTTCTAATCATGCAAAAATTTTAACAATTCATGAGGTAAGTCGTGAATGTGTTTGGTTAAGATCTGTGACTCAACATATTCGAGAAATGTGTAGTTTATCAACCAATAAAGAAATTCCAACAACATTATACGAGGATAATACTGCTTGCATAGCACAGTTAAAAGAAGGATACATTAAAGGCGATCAAACAAAACATATTTCGTCAAAATTCTTCTTCACTCATGACCTTCAAGAAAATGGTGATATTAGTGTTCAACAAATTCGTTCAAGTGACAATCTAGCAGATTTGTTTACTAAAGCCATTCCTACTGCAACATTTGAAAAATTGATACAAAAGATTGGGATGCACCGTTTTAAAGATATTAAATAATGCAGTTGTCAAGGGGAGTAAAATACGTACTGTACTCTTTTCCTTCATCAAGGTTTTTCTCACTGGGTTTTTCTTGATAAGGTTTTTAATGAGACAGTATTTTATAAGCGTATTCTTAAAAAGAATTATGTACTCTTTTTCCTTCACTCAGATTTTTTCCCATGAGGTTTTTTCCTTATAAGGTTTTAACGAGGTATATTCTTAATACAATGAATATTCAAGGAGGAGTGTTATGAATATTTTTGTGAATATCCATTTATTCTATCTATATCTAGATTTGATGTAAATTAAATTGGATTAGAGTTTAATCCATCTAATCTCTAAGTGTTATCTTTATCTTGTAAATTCTATCAAGATAAGGAAGTTATTTGCCTATAAATAGGCTCTCTCAGTTCATTTGTAAACACACACGTCAATAAGATCTCCTTTCTCCTCCCTAAATATTTTATTTCTTTAATTGTTCTTTCAGTTATCATTATTTATTCTTTTGAGTTATTTTTCATAACAAAAACTATATTTATAAAAAAATTTAATAAATGATTAAAGTCACTATATGTATACGTGATTTTCACTTGCCATTCTTTCTTCAAAAGATATGTAATGCCTGAAATCAAATCGAAATGAATATTTGATTCATCATTATACATTTAAATAATCCGCTTTTGTTGTCAGTTGCCAAAATCACAATACCCAGCCTATAGTTCTTAACTTTCTGATTCAAATCATTTAACATACTTGACCCGGCTGGCTAAACTCACCGACCTTACTCATCTTTGGTTTCTTGTCTAATAAGTAGTAATTTTAGTAACCTTATCATTAATTATATTCTTGTATTAGATTTTTAGCAAACCAAGTCCCCTAACTCAATGTAAAGCTTAACCTTCCTCCCATTTATTTAATCGTGGCAATATATTTTGGTTCTTAGTTACTTAGGCTACACTAAAAATTGTTTCTATCAATTTTGGTTGAGTATAAAAGAAAAATGGGTTCAATAATTTTATTAAGGAAAATTATCTCTAACATTATTTGAGAGCAATTTTTTCCTAAGCATATATCTTAAGAAATAATAAAGGAATACGGAAAACCTGATTTTATGGGCCGAATTTCAATGGGCCTGAATTTTGGGCCGCTTCTAACAATTTTTTATTTTCCAAGGCAATTTGATTTGCAAAAGTAAATTTCAGACCTTTTATCGATTCATCACCAAATTCCCCTGCGGACTGAGTTTTTCCCGTCCTGCCTTTCTACGAACTCTTGGGAATTTAATCCACAATTACAGTAAGCTTGGGAAATGCAGTAAAGCTGAAGCAATGGCTATCCAATATGCTATAAGGCAACTTTGGTTAAATAAATCTGGTAAAACCCAACGGCTACGCTCAAATCACCACCAAATGTTTGGCCTTTTGCCTGTGAGAAGGAACTTGTACCAAGAACCATTATTTGGGTGGTTCCAAAACAGAACAATGACATCCAGTAGACGAGTCCAAGACCGAAGCAAGAACAAAAGAATTCACCATCTTGAAATCGTGAAGGAGAAATGGAAAATATCTTCCAAGGTTTTGTTTCTGATGGAAGTTTTAAAGAAAGAACACGAGATGATAATCCCCGTAAGGTCGTTGGACCAATACAGGAAGCAAATTAATTTGCCAAAACCCCACAAAATTACTGATTTCATTAGGAAATGTCCCAAGTTGTTCGAATTATACAAGGATCAAAGGGGAACCTTGTGGTGTGGAATGACTAAAGAAGCTGAGGATTTATTGGAAGAAGAGGAAAGGCTGATTGAGGAACAATCAACCAAAGCTGTTGAGTTTGTTACTAAGATTTTGATGATGTCGGTTGATAAACGGATTCAGTTAGATAAGATTGCGCATTTTAGGAGAGATTTTGGTTTGCCAATTGAGTTTAGAGCCAAGTGGGTGAATCAGTATCCTCAACATTTTAGGGTGGTAAAATCTAAAGATGGAGTTGAGTTTTTGGAGCTTGTAAATTGGAATCCTGCTTGGGCTATTACAGAGTTGGAGAAGAAAGCATTGGGATTAAATGAAGGTATTGGACGTGAACCAGGTTTACTTTCTTTGCCTTTTCCTTTGAAGTTCCCTCCTAATTACAAGAAGCTGTATAGACACGGTGGGAAGATTGCGCATTTTCAGAAAAGGTCTTACTTGTCTCCGTACACAGATGCTAGGGAGCTGAAAGCAGGGTCATTGGAATTTGATAAGAGGGCAATTGCTGTTATGCACGAGTTACTTAGCTTTACTATTGAGAAGAGATTGGTGACTGATCATCTCACTCATTTCCGACGGGAGCTTGTGATGCCACAGAAGTTGATGAGACTTCTTTTGAAGCATTTTGGCATCTTTTATGTTTCTGAGAGGGGGAAGAGATTTAGTGTCTTCTTGACTGAAGCTTATGAAGGTTCAGAGCTGATTGAGAAATGTCCTTTGGTGCTTTGGAAGGAAAAGGTCCTGAGCCTTGTTGGTTATAGAGGAAAGAAGAAAGAGATTCCTACTTTCAGCGACTTATCAGACATGGATGAGAAGGATTTAATTGAGGTTGATACTGAGAATGACAGCATATGTGCAGAATTTGAGGAAGAGGAGACCATGGGTGGTTTAGAGGCTGTTTCACTAGCAAGCAATGATGAGTTGGAGATGGCTCATGTTCGCAGCGCATACAAAGACATTGATAAAACTTGAGGTTATTTTCTGTTGTACATTTAGTTTGTGTCAGTACTCAAGTAAAGTTTGAAAGTTCAATAGATGTGATTAAAATGATTTAATTAAAGAGTCTAAGTGTAGCATTTTGTGGTAACTGTTTTTATGCGTTTCACTCTCTGCTTTTTTAGCTATTATTTTGCTTGTTAATATAAACTGCAAGTATAAAATACGTCAACATACATTTGATGTCATGTGAAGATATTCACAGTTCAAGTCGGCCCTTTAAACACTCATCAAAGCTCATGATTTTTGAACTTTTTCTGTCTGAAAAATGATTGGATACTTGCTACGAGTTGGTCTGTTTGCTTTTCACATTGAGATACATGGAATAGAGTTGGGGCCTCAATTATATCTCTAAATGGAAGCAATCAATATCATATACCATTTGCTTGCTTCTGATATTTAATATTCAGAACCGTTGCCCATTTTGAAATTTGGAGAAACAGTTTCTCCATTATTTTGGGCTTTCAATGTAACCATTTGAAAATTATAACCCATGTTTTTTAAGATGTGTTACTGCTTTTGGCAATGACTTTCGTATTTGGATTGTGAAAATAAGAATGATTTTTTTCCTTTGCTTTAAGCTACAGCTCAAGTTCAATCGTTACCTTTATCTCTTTTTGCATGAAAATATGTTCTCTTATTGAAGCTCACTTTACATGAATGTAGCTTCTTCATTGTAATTCACCAAATTGGTATCATCAGGCACGTGTTATTCTTTTAGAATGAACAGTATAACGGTCAAAACTTTTGCATGAAGGATAAATCCTGGCAAAACTGCTGATTGCTGCATACGCTTCTTATCATTGTTTGTTTTAATTATATTCCTCCAAATCATTATTTGAGTTATTCTGTTCTGTTTCAGCTATTTGTTGTTTCACATTTTTCCTTCTCCTATTCAGATTGTATGTTCAGCAACCAGATGGCTTTAATTAACTGCTTCATTTCCATGATGGTATTCCCACTTGACTAGGTACGGAAACAGGATGAATACTCAATACGGAAACTCGCCTTCAACTGGGGCTCCTGCCCTGGGTTTTCCAGTGAGCAATTTATTCTTCTTTACCTTCTCTTTTACTTGCCAGTTTATATTAATTGTAAATATCTATGAGAGGTCAATCTTACTAATACCTTATAGCAACCATTCATGATTGTGAATTGATAACTTTATTATATAGAGTTATCTTGACATATTTTGAGTAGTAAAATGATTAAAATTTTGAATCTAGGTAAAGTTTTAAGTAGTTTTCTTCGTTTTTCTTTAATTGGTTAACGCATGATTGAGTTAGTTTACTTCAAGTTATTTTAGTTCATTTTTAGGATAAAAATCCCTATTTTTAGGATAAAAATATCTATTTTTAGCTATGGCTGATTTAGTTCCTATGTTTTTAAGGTCTTCAAAAGAGAAGGGGTCAAGTGACAAGAAATTGTACAAGTTGATCAGGTTCAAATTTCATCGAACATGCTGCGGTATTTCAGACATAACTCAAGATACAAAAGTTCAATCAGCGTGATTTTTGGACCATTGGAAAGCTAAGAGGAAGGGCTACAACTTTGGTGTTTAGTACTTCACCCAGTTCGGAAAGGATCATGATAAAAAATGTAGAGAAAGACGATTGACTGTAACAGACTGCACAGCCCAATTAAGAGAGTTTCTCGCTATAGCGAGAACACGTCATTTAATGAACATTTCTGTATGAGTTTCTAGGCTAAGGCTGAAAGCAAGAATATAAATACATGTTTTTGAGCTTAGAAAAAGAAAGGATTCAAACACTAATTTGGGAAAAAGAAGAGGAAATCAAGAGATTGAAAGATCAAATAGCTTCTCTAAATAATTTCTCACTCTAGATTTGATTTTCCCTCTCTAACTCTCTTTGTAGAGAGTTAGAACTCTTAATCTAGGGTTATGCTAAATTTTTATATGTAGCTTGGATATTGTGTTGGTTTATTACTTTTTTTTTATGAAAACATTGATGTTTACTCAAATATGAATTTATTGCTTATTTATTTGCTTAATCACCATTCAAATGTGTTTAGGTATTTAGATGATACTTAAGAAAGCTAGTCTAAATAGGTAATGTGTGTTCACTACACTTAAAAATGAATTTAAGTGTTTTGATGTGCAGTTAGGGTAGACATATGACTAGTTGTCACATATAGACATATAACTTAATTTAGTTGTTTCCTATAGACATATAACGATTCAATTAAGTTAAGCAATTATGTAATATCTCAACGGAGAATTACACATGCTTTAGAATTTTAGACTAGCATCAATTTGCATTAAGATTAAGAAATTAATTAGCAAACACAATTCCAAGTAAAATATTAAAAGATACCATAATCTTAGACTATTAAATTATTACTTTCACTTCAATTTGTTATTTGCACTTCTTAGATTATTATTAATTAATTAGATTACTTTTTAATTGTTTCTCAAAATTTAGTATTTGGATAAAATTAATTTGTTTTAATTTTAATAATTAGCAATAACTAGTAAACTAACTTCCGGAGGGATCGGCAAACGTATCACTGTATTAATTACTTGTTGTGATCATGTATTCTTACTCATAATCTTTGCTTGTATTTTGTATTTAATTTTGAGTACATTTCACATCACACAACATGAAAAAACCATTATGCACTATAAAAGTGCGATCCAATTTTCTTTATTTTAGATGGATCAAGAAAGCTCATTCAACTATGGAAAGATGTAAACAGTGAAGTGGAAATAGGGGAACACTCAGACATGAAGTGGTAGTTCGATAGTGAATGACCATGTTACATTTTTATGAATCGTGGTTTGGCTAGTCACTTACACATAATTTCTTGGGCCCAACTGGAAACTTCTTTATACAGTTTAAAGATACCTACACCACATCATGTGTCTATGTTTTAGTGTTTTCTTTTAATAAAATTAAAGTTAAGAGGTTCCCACTCATTGTGTCTATTGTGATGAATTAACTCTATAACTAGCATATGGAAATTAAATTTGAAAGCTAC
Organism: Theobroma cacao; assembly: GCF_053813885.1. Classification (NCBI taxonomy): domain Eukaryota; kingdom Viridiplantae; phylum Streptophyta; class Magnoliopsida; order Malvales; family Malvaceae; genus Theobroma; species Theobroma cacao. The sequence continues at coordinate 3,365,712 of NC_142647.1, forward strand.
TGTTATCTAATTGCTGACTTTTCCTGAGCGACAACCTATCATGCAGGAAAGAAACTGAAATTTTATAATGATTGTAACATTGTAAGATATATTGAAAAGACTATGCAACAGTAGTTTGTTTTATATACTCTATATGTAGACTAAACTAACCTAGGTAATGTTTGAGCAAGGCCCTCTGTCTCACCCAACTTCTTTAAATGTACGTGGAGTCTTCTTAACTACACTTTTAATGGTTTTACATTGTCAACTGGCAGGGCCAAGCCAAGAGTGAGAGAGACATTCTATGTACAACTAATTGATGATGATGGATACCCAAGTTTTAAATTCTATATAAATATTACACATAATTACTTATTACTAATAGTTATGATAAACTTAATTAACATAATATAATTTTCTTGAACAAAATTGAACTTTATAATTAACAAAAATTTTATGTGGGAGGTATGCTTTAGAGAGAACTAATAGACATAAATGTGGATAATATGCTTCATTTTCAACATTATTCCTTGTTGACCTTAAAGAGTTAGTTCTCACCCATAAAAGGTCAATTTTAATTGGGATGTGTTGCTAACATAGAGACTATATCTTTAAGACTTTTATCAACCACATCTATTAGCTAGTTGATGCTTTAGAATCCTTTGTTGGCATTAAGATTTTAGGGTGGTTAGGATCAAAATATCTTTCCATTATACATTTAATTAAGAGATTACAAAATAAAGCGACATAAACATGTTTATATAGCTAAATGAAAATTTTCTGCTCGAGAATCGTACCCCGTTTTCTTCTTCCTCCTCCAACACTTGTCATGTGTTTTTATGTTTTCTTTATAGCAGAAACACTCTTTATAATTTGTATCTTTATGTTCTCTTTTAATTTTCAAAGAATTTAATGATATATTTAAAGTTAATTAATTAAGACACATGACACGCATCGGTGGATGAGATAGGCAACTTGGAACAATGCTGGGGCAAAAAATCTGTGTTTGAAAAAGAATGAAAATCCTCTTCTCTAGAATCCTATCTCGTTTCTTATTTCATCATCGACACTTACAAGGTATCTTAATTAATAAAAAAAAAAAACTTTTGATTTGATAACATGGTTTTATAAAAATAATTTTATATTGTTTTATGATATTTGTTTGATCTCTAAACAATTTTTATAATTATTTATTAATTGATTTTTCAGAGGTTATATGTAACTTTTACCTTAAAGTAAAAAAGAGTTTTTTTAATATATATATATATATATTTTGTATTGTTTTTTTTTTGAACAGTAGTTGGAAGCACTCTCTCTAACGTGTATCTTTATGCTTTCTTTTAATTTTGAAGGAATTTAATGGTGTAAAGGTAAAGTGGCACCCATCGAAAGGCCCTTTTTTTTTTTTTAATTTCATTAATTAAGGCATATGATAAGTGTTGATAGATGAGACATGAAACCCGGAATGATTCCCGACCAGAAGATTTGCGTTGGTTGATGGATTGGACAAGAAACAGGGTACAATTAGGAGGTTGAGGATTTACCTATGTATATAACCCTTTAGATTGTAATAAAAGATAAGGTCTAAATCATTTATCATAGATCAGTTTTAGAATTTTTCCCCTTTTGTTGGGGTAAATTAATGGAATTATACTTTTTTTTTTTCGTTACAAACAATACTAGCAATATAATTGGATCCTCTGCCTTAATTATCTCTCTTTCATTTTCAACATTTCCCATCCATACCAATTAAGTCTTATGACATCAATGCAATACTATCGCATTAACAACTCGGGTACTCGGATGAATTAGTTAGGGTTTAATATTTCGTCTTTTTCACTTGCGTTGATATTATCTGTATATAATTTATATTTGAATCTCTGGTTTTTTGGATCAGATGACTTCCAATGGTGAAAATTTGGCAGTGAAATTATCTTTAATGAGGGACTTCATCTTCTTCCTCAATCATTAATTACTATATTATATATACACACACACACACAAATACAGAGTATTAATATTTGTCTACTTACCTTCTTCTAGGATTAGAGGCTTCTTTATTGGTTTCAAACATATAATGTTATGGATAATCAAGTTTGGAGGCTTCTTATCTATCTATGTCCATTGAAAGTTCATAGAAGAAAATGATAGTACGCATAAGAACAGTAGCATTGATACAAAGTATGAAACTACTTGACAAAATCTGATTACCATGCAACATCTTGAAAGATAATGGTTGTCACTTGTCAGCTATATGATACCAGATTGATTTCATACCCAAAAGAACTGTAGAGAACAAGTTGGCTAAGCTTTGGCTGCTTTGGTGAGAGGTCACCAGGTTAAGGCGGCAGATAGTGAATTATACATATTCATATCCACCAACAGAATCATGAAACAATAACCCGACCGGCCTATTATCAAGAACTTTCGGGAACATATCGAAGCAATAAATAAAGAGGTTTGGATTCGTTGTAGCTAAACTTTTGCTTTACTGGCAGTACTGGTATTTATTTGAAGTAAAGATGGTAGCTAAACTCTATGCAATAAGGCTAAACAGCTTATGCCAGCTGGTGGCTTCAAAGAAGCAAGTAGACACCCAAGGCCTGAAGCTCTTCAACTACTTTCCACTGCATTGTTTATTATTTTTTGTTTGACCACAAATTAAGGAAATGAAGGAAAGGATGAGGCCGTGGAAGAAGCCATCCGTAATATCACAGGAAACGTACGTTCCAAAGAGTGAAGTCATCAACACGACAACTTTTATGTATTATAATTTAGCTGATGATAAACGAAAGAAAGCCCGTTTGGACTTTGAATTGGACCGGGTTTCATTGAATGAAAGAATTTAAGGCAGTTGAAAACCTTTCAACTACACACCACCCTAAGTTGGTGTGAGCATTAACTCTACTCTACCCACCCCCTTACATCTCACTATCAATATATTTATATATAACCCCAGTTCTTCACCATTTTGATTATCCAAGGAATTAATTTCAGGCTTAACATGGCTAGAAGCGAGCAAGATCTCTTGTCAACTGAGATTGTCAACCGTGGGATTGAGTCCTCCGGGCCTAATGCCGGCTCCTTAGCCTTCTCGGTCAGGGTTCGTAGGCGGCTCCCGGATTTCCTTCAGTCAGTGAACTTGAAGTATGTGAAGTTAGGGTACCATTATCTGATCAGTCATGGCATATACTTGGCTACCATACCAGTTTTGGTGCTTGTGTTTAGTGCGGAGGTTGGAAGCCTTAGTAGGGAAGAGCTGTGGGAAAAGCTATGGGAAGACGCTCGCTATGATCTTGCCACGGTGCTCTCCTTTTTCGCTGTCTTTGTGTTCACGGTTTCTGTCTACTTCATGTCACGGCCTCGGTCCATTTATCTGATTGATTTTGCATGTTACCGTCCTAACGATGACCTAAAGGTGAAAATCTTTTCTCTTGCATGAATGCTTAACTAGACTACACGTATTTCTTGCTATGCAAGAAACAATTAAATCATAGATTTTGTCACTTTACAAATTTATTTACACATCCTATTACATTTTCAGGTCACTAAGGATCAATTCATTGAAATAGCAAGAAAATCAGGCAAGTTTGATGAGGGAAGTCTTGAATTCCAGAAAAGGATTCTGAAATCATCAGGAATTGGGGACGAAACTTACGTTCCCAAGGCGCTCATGTCTAGTGAAAACTGTGCAACCATGAAAGAAGGTCGCCTCGAAGCCTCCACTGTAATGTTTGGGGCACTCGATGAGCTCTTTGAGAAGACCAGGATTCGACCAAAGGACGTAGGAGTGCTTGTCGTGAACTGCAGCATCTTCAACCCAACTCCATCTCTCTCTGCAATGATCATCAACCACTATAAAATGAGAGGAAACATCTTGAGCTACAATCTTGGAGGGATGGGCTGCAGTGCTGGCATCATAGCGGTGGACTTGGCCCGAGACATGTTGCAGGCAAACCCAAATAACTATGCTGTTGTAGTCAGCACTGAGATGGTGGGCTACAATTGGTACCCAGGCCGGGTCCGGTCCATGCTTGTTCCAAATTGCTTTTTCAGGATGGGATGCTCCGCCATCCTCATGTCCAACCGGCGTCGTGACTACAGGCGTGCCAAGTACCGTCTCGAACACCTTGTTCGGACTCATAAAGGTGCTGATGACCGCAGCTTCAGGTGTGTTCCTTGATCATTCTCTTGATTATTGTTTACCTGATTGTGTATATCAGCTTATGTGGGCAAAGATTAGTTTATGACAGTTATAGCTTGGTAGATGGATAAGCGCCCAATAAACACGTATAAGAATTCTGATTCAACGTCTTTCCAATAAGCTAAACTTTAATTTATGATAATTATAGACTACCAATCTACTAGATATTTATGAAATTCATATTTAGTTATGAACTAGCTATATCACGCACTCTCATTCAAACATTTGTCCTTTCTGATTCCTTTTTTCTAAAAACTACCCAACTTATTTTCCATCCATGAAAATGACACCCTGGACTATTGGGAGGTGGTCCATGGATTGCCACTCTTGTGTGTTTGCGGGCATGTGCCTGTGGCTCAAGATAGACATGCTTTATACCCTATATATTTCCTAGAATAGCCCCATAGCCCAGTCTATGGTGGTAAATATCCTTTACTGTTTAATGAACGACATGATGCCCATAGGACCTAACACCCTCTCCTATCGATGGCTATACGCAAGGAAATCTGTATGCATCAGGATAACATTTGATTTAATTTCAGTTTCTCCTGGTGAAACACCAATTTGGCAATATTACTACTAGCATTCAAGTTGGCAGAGATTCAAATCTGGAAAACAGAGTACAACAAATTAAAATCAAAACATAGTTGGAACTTGGAATATTTACAACTCCAACAATGGCTTTAACTTGGAATATTTACAACTCCAACAATGGCTTTACAATTTTGTCGCTAATTCTTAACGGAGGTTTACTCTTAAACTCTTCCTTAAAAACGAATCTTACCAAGTTATTTCTTTTTGGAAATTGAATCATTGAACTTATTTAACAGAATATTATAACTTGAATTTAAGATCCTTATCTGAACTTTTAATTAAGTTAGCATGTTTTCGATTTTTAGTTTTCTAGTTTGTTGTAATATTGTGTGTGTATATCAGGTCTGTGTACCAGGAGGAAGATGAACACGGTTTCAAGGGGCTTAAGGTGAGCAAAGATCTAATGGAAATTGGTGGCGATGCCCTCAAAACCAACATCACCACATTGGGGCCTCTAGTTTTACCCTTCTCCGAGCAACTCCTCTTCTTTGGTACATTAGTTTGGAGGCACTTTTTTGGTGGGGATAATTCAAAAGCCTCATTATCACCATCGTCAAAGCCATACATCCCAGACTACAAACTTGCATTCGAACACTTTTGTGTGCATGCCGCGAGCAAGACTGTGCTAGATGAGCTGCAGAAGAACCTTGAGCTCAGTGAGAAGAACATGGAAGCCTCCAGGATGACCTTGCACCGCTTTGGTAACACTTCTAGCTGCAGTATATGGTATGAATTGGCATACTTGGAAGCTAAAGAAAGGGTCAAAAGAGGAGACAGGATTTGGCAGATTGCCTTCGGTTCTGGGTTCAAGTGCAACAGCGTGGTTTGGCGTTCCATGCGCCGTGTGAGGAAGCCTTCCAGGAATAATCCCTGGCTTGACTGCATTGACAGATACCCGGTGGCACCTTAAGTTATGTTATGGCTTGGTTGATAATCAATAATGGGCGAATTTTCTTTTCTATTTTTTCCTCTTGTTTATTTCTTAACTTCTATCACATGGAATAGGACAAGCACTGGAAGTTTGGGATATGGCATATTATTTTGAAACGTTTCTCGATTACTTTAATTGTATGAAAAAGTTGTTGAATTATAGTTAGCGGCTACCCTAAGACTGGTACTCTTCTTCACTTTTCTTCAACCTGGCTAGTGGCAACCATATTTAAGGTCTTCCAGGGACCAATACTTATTACATGATATTTTTGGATGTTATTTAAACTGCAAAAATCTTTGTTCTTTACAGTGCTTTGCAGCTGGCACCCGTACATGGACTTATTGCTCAAGGCCTTGAATTAATGGTAATGGACAGGGCAAACCATAGTTTCTCTGGTATCTGACATAGGACTTGGAATTCCAATTTTCATTTTTGTGGAATAAGATATTTTCTAATTCTGCCAAATTGGGAGCATTCAAATTTGAACTCTGGCTAATGTTCAAGTTGATCACATTCAAATATCAGCACTCATGAATATATTGCTGTTAACAAAGTAATAGACCTTCATATGTAAAGTCTGGGATTGAACATTGCAATTTCTCTTTTAAGAGGTAACACTTTGGGTGATGAGATGAGATAGCCATGGCCGTGACGATTAATTTGAGAGCTAAACTGAAACAACTTTGGTAAATTTTTGAGTAGATAGTTCTCTGGATATGGCTGTGGTTTTTTTTTCTGTCTAAACCGTAGATTCTAGAGGTAAGTGGAGAAGTAAATCTAGAATAACTAGAACAACCAGATCCAACTAGACGGGAAAAAATGTGAGAGAATTACCGCTGTAAGCTTGCGCTTGGTTCTTTTCAACAGAAAGCTCGTTTTCCTTTGAAACCCTATAAGACTGAAATTCCAGACTGCCCAAAAGCTCTGCATTTAACACGATAGATCAAAACGTATGGTCCTAAAGGATCTTTCGTAAGGGCACAGGTTCTTTTTTTTTTTTTTTTCTCTTTTTGGGGATAATTAAATTTGTTTAAATGTAGTACATCAACTAGCTAGGCAGAGGTTGCCAGCTAAGCCCTAAGAAGCATTGAATACCCACTAGATTAAAAGTTGTTGTATTAGAAGGTATTTCAAGGCACTGGTTTATTAAGGAGCATTAAATTCCGGCTTGAAAAGTTGAAAACTGGCTCTAATCTGAATTATTGTAAGCTGCCATAAGGGCCAATGCCCAATGGGCACACCTCAGAAAGACACTGGTTGCATATGTGGCCCGCCCCGCTTTTGGAGTATGCTTTTTCATTTGCAAATTCAACCCAGACCTGGATATTGTATTATGCTGTGACAAAAAGGCATGAGGTTTTGAGTCAAGCTTGTTAACAACAATACAAAATGGAGGCTGCATGAGAAGGTAGAAGCCTCAGAGGATAAGGGCTAACAGTAGGCCATGGACTCATTCTACTCGCCAAGAATCAAGATCACCTCTTTATTAACTTCCCCTTGATGGGATCTTGAAAGTATACTTACCGGTAAATAATATTATAATAATGTCAGGATAAACCTGATATGAAATCCATCATTGTTCTACAACAATCTCACATCTAATGACCCATTGAGAAAAACTTAAATGACAAATCAAAATTCCATCAAAGCCTCTATTCTCATCGTGCTTTTAGCAAGCATTCAAAGAGCACACAACAATTTTTCAGTTTTCCTCCATGATCCAATGAGCTCTAGCCCAAAGGCTTGTGCACAATTTTATTTTATATTTTTTTCCATAAAGTTAGAGGGTTTAATTGAATGTTGAACGAGCTCGTAAGAGTACTCAGCAGGATTTCGCCATAAAAAGGTGCCAACTATCCCGGACAAATACTAGGGGTTGCCAGCCAGCAATGTGTCCTTGTCCTGCTGTGGGGATTTTGATACAGTATTCTAGTGTTGATGCTTGAACAAAATTAAATTAAAAGATCTCTTCAGTCTCTATATTTTTTAATTTTATTTAATTTAAATTTTATACTTAAAATTAAAATAATTTAATCTTTTAATTTTGACAACTGTGCCAATTTAGTCTCTTCCCTAATGATATCTAATTTTACCGTTAAAAGCTGATGTCAACGATAAAGTCAATGCCGATGTATCACTTTTTGATGACGTGGAGTTGAGATGATAATATGGCATGTCACGTGTCACTAAGTGATGACATGACAATGTCACGTGGTATTATATGATGATGTCACAGATCAAAAAAAATTTCAAAAAAAAATTTCTACCATATCATAGGGACTAAAGTGAATAAAAATATATAGTACATGGACTAAATTGAACAAAGTTAAAATATTAAGGGACAAAATTGAAAAAAATTTGAAAAATACAAATCTTTAACTAGATTATTGATATGCTTATTAATAAGTCAAATATTTAAGTGTAAAAGATTTATGGCTTTAAAAAACATATATAAATATTTTTTTACTTGATTATTTGATTCTAGAATATGTAGATTAATTTTTTTTTTTACAAAAATTAAGTTTAAATTCTCCTTCTATAAAAAAAATTTGAAAAAATTTCATACCTGAAGTCAAATTTAGATGAATAATTTGTATTACGTTAAAATAAAATAATATAAAATGACTAAATAAATTCCTTTTTCTTCTATTTATAATAGTATAAAAATTTAAAATTTATTTAACTTAGTTTTTAACTTAAGCTAAAATCAAATAAGCAAAATATGTTAATTTAATTTATTTTTTATAAAAAATGAAGAACGGAAATATGAAGTTAGCGATGATTATAAAAATAATTTTTCGTTCTGACTTGTTTAATTTGGACATGACAAACCTCTTATTACAACCATAGAATTTGAGCTCCACATTTCTAATTATTTATTTATTTTTTATGTTTTTATTTTGTTTAATATTTCAAGTTATATTTTTTTAAATTAAAAAATTTTAAATTAAAGATTGCATTTATGGTTGATAAAGTTAAATATAATTGTAAATATTTGTACCATTTTATTTTATTAATGAATTTTTGTAGATCCAAATTAATAATTTAAATTTAAATTTAACAGAATTTGATTGCGGTGCTTGAATTTAAATAAAGTCATTTTATAAGAAATTTTGAGTAAATTTAAATAAAAGGTAAATTGGGTAAGAGTTGAATAATTTTAAAAGAATATGTATTTGTAAATTGTGAAAGTTGTAACTAAATCAACATATTTTATTAATTTGAGTAAATTTAAATAAAAGATAAATTAGATAAGAGTTGAATAATTTTAAAAGAATATGTATTTGTAAATTATGAAAGTTGTAACTAAATCAACATATTTAGTCATTTTATATTATTTTATTTTAACGTAATGCAAGTTATTTATCTAAATTTGACTTTAAGTATAAATTTTTTTTAAAAAAATTTTTATAGAAGGAAATTCAAACTTAATTTTTGTAAAAAAATAAATTAATTTACAGATTTTAGAATGAAATAATCAACTAAAAATATTTATATATTTTTTAACACCATTAACTTTTACACTTAAATATTTGGTTTATTAATAAGCATATCAATAATCTACTTAAATATTTATATTTTTCAAATATATATTTTTAATTTAGTTCCTCAATATCTTAATTTTATTTAATTTAGTATTTGTACTATATATTTTTGTACACTTTAATCCTTATGATGTGGTAGAATTTTTTTTTTGAAAATTTTTTTATTTGTCACGTGGCACTAACATGTCAATATATCAATACCATGTCATCGTATAGTGCCACATGGCATTGCCACGTAATCACTTTGTGCCATGTGGCATTCCATGTCATTATCTCAATACCACATTATCAAAAAGTAACGTGTTATCCGTGACGTTAGTGATGACGTTATCTTTTAATGACAAAATTGGATACTGTCAGGGAGAATGACTAAATTAATATAATTATCAAAATCAAATGACTAAATTACTTTGATTTTGAGTATAGAGATTAAATTGAACAAAATTGAAGAGTATAGAGACTGGATAAATTTTTTGACCAATAAAATTGCTATACATGAAATTCTTGACAGATGGTGTGATATATCCTGTTTCTCAAACTCTACATGATGAAATTACGCCTGCAATGAGTCCTCACATTTTTAAGCTATACAAGATGTTTGAGCAATTTTCTTGAGGAACTAATTAAATAAGACCCAGAATCAAGCGCCAAAAAAAAAAAAAAATCCAATTTATCATTGCTTTCATCTATGCATATGTAGCCATTTCAAGAGGTCAACCTTCAAACCCAACAAAATGCATTGCACCATTGTAAAGGTAACTATTTTCAGGCTACACACTAAAATTTCTTTCTGAGAAAAACAAAAAGCCTGAAACTTAGATCTAACCCCACCACACCTGACATGATTACAATACTTAGTTACTACTCACATTTATAACCGTGTGCTTGTCATGTTAAAATTGGAATCCAGGATTTTGAACCTAACTAATTACTAATCATGCCTCTTCTCCAAAAACCATAGACTTCAAATCCAAAACCACTCATTTCCAACTACAAAAGCCAACACAAGGCATACCCAAGTCAAAGTACTTGTATATATTTTATGGTTGGTTTTCTAACAAAGTTAGTCAAATCAAATTAATTGAGGCCCTTTGAAGGGTAAAGCTCAACAACTGGTATAAAAATAAAAAAGACATTGAAAAAAAAATTGTTTTGTATGGTTCTTTTATGGTGATGTTTAGCATAAATAATCATGTGTGGAAACCAGGGTGATCATCAGTTAGCTTAGGTCATGCACGGTTGTGGAGGAAGCTTTAAATGCAACGCGGCACTTACTAGCCAGGTAGGACTGACCCATCTTTCCCCAAAGACGAACTTCCTCAGAGAAGCCTAAACCAACCCCATTTCTACGAAGTCAAAACTTTCTTACTAGTAGAAAAAACGACATAGCCTTATTAAAATTTATTTGATTGCTAAAAAGAAAATTTTATTGACTGAGGGATGGTCTTGGGGCTGGAATATCTACGAGAAAAGGGTACTCAATGCGGTAGTTGAGTGTGTTCCCAGTTTTTTCACGTGGAAATTCCACGAAAGGAGACAAATTGTCTTTAAATTTGTGTTGCATATGTGTACCCAAACATGGTTAAAAAATTACTACTATAATATTTCATTTTTTGAGCTAAAATGTCAAGACAATTATTAACATCTTTACTGTCCGTTTGAATACGATCAGTTTTATAGATTTTTGGTACCTTTTCGATACAAGGACATGCTTTTTTGGGTTCTTGCCTGGGTTTTTCGTATACTAAAAGCTTTAATTTCTTCTACCAGAGATAAAAAGAAAACAAAAAAAAAAAAAAAGAAGAGAGAGGCAAATATAACAAAAATTAGAGGAGAAAACATTTGATTTTTTTACATGTAATTATCAAGTTGGGTTAAGAATATGGAAATTCTATCAATCATTTCAATTTCTTTTTTAAAATATAACAACTGATTACATATGTATTTCTTGTATATTTATTAATGGTCTTTTTCGTGGGTTGAATATCTAAATTAGATGTTTACAAGCATCCTATGAGATAATGGTTATTTTTTTTCAAAAAGAAATTATTAAAGGCTTCTTGGAAATGGCTATGTAACAAGGAATTTAATAATTCGATTATGAATAATTTGGGATTTCCTTCTTCTTAAAAAAAATTGTGAGTTCTGTCTTAATTTTTTTAATTAGATATACATTTATTTAAATCTACTTGGGGAATGCAAATCTTCTGCCTCTACTTCCTGCTCCTTTCTCTGCCCCAGCATCAATCCATGCATGGCTGCCATTTTTTTTTTTTTTTTTCAAAAAACAAATGGTTGCTCCTTGAGTTTAGACACAATAAATTTTTTTGTTTCTTTTCATAAATCTTATGGTATCGTCTTCCAAATTTATGTACGACTATAAAAAAATAAAAATTTAATTGTTAAGGCATCTTCTTAAAAAATAAAGGGTCATTCATACAATGTGACGTGATGCACTTGGAGAAGCACCAAAGGGGAGGGCGCTGCTAGGAAACTGCATTTTCACAAGTTGGATCCTTGAATTCGCACAGCTTTTTTGTTTATATTACAAGAAGAGAAGAAGGAACATCATTTTCTTGATGAATGGTGCAGGTGCTTGTGGTCTTAAATCACTCTCTCTCTCTCTACATATATATATATATATATAGTCATAGGCACAGCAGAAAATTTCCACAAATTCAAGGAAAAAAAGTGTGGAGACAGTATGACATATAGCTACCAAATTCCCTCACCAAGAAAGAGAGTAGAGCAATATCTTTTTCCACATAATAAACAAGGTTCTAGAGTGATCAGGGACAGCTAGTTCTAAACTCATGCATGGTATGAAATTGACACATTTGTTCACTTTAAGGCATTGATTATCATGTAGCTGGTTGTCAAGAAAATGACTTGTGATCTCGTCGGCCATACTACTTTTTTAAGTGTATTAAGGACAATGCATGGTTTGAATTGATCCATTGTCGAATACACCTTTTCCATGGAGTTTCTTATTTATTTCCGGGATGTTTCTGTTCTCAAAGCATGGTCCAAGTTACAGTATTCTATTGGGTAGGGAGGAAAGAAGGTTGGAAGAGAAACCCCAATGAGAAGGATTGGAAAGGAAATTTGTCATCCCTCTAAGTTATGCTTGGATCATGACAAATTGGTAGTTGAGAGCTTATCTTGATGCTAGTTACACTGCACACTCTTTATCTAAAAAAGAAGACAAAAACTTAATCAAAATGTGACCCTCAATATTAAATGTTTTTCCCATTTATAGAAGAATTAAGATTAATTCATCAATAACGACAAATGAAAAATGAGGGAAATTAATTAATTCTGTCCTTAGTTATTTTTCCTCCCCTTAGTATCTTGTTGGAAAAGAAGCCCATCATTAATTAACTCCTTGGCATATCAAACTTCTCTATTTGGGACAAAGAACAGTACCTTAGCCTTACTAATCTTCTGTCAAAATTTCCCATCATCAGAGATAACAGCAATTGGTTGGAAAAATTGCCGGCCACCTCACTATTTCATTTTCTATCTCCTTTTCCATGAAAGTTCCGACTAAACACCCCTGTTGACCACCAAAACCGATTTTTTAAACACAATTATTTTACAAGTTTACTTTTCTAAATTTTCCTTCAAATTGGATATTAAATCCAGCAGGATTGGTAGGAAATTAAGGTATCCCAACATATATCAATATCCATGAGATGCCATCATAACTATGCCTTTCAAATGCAAACCTAACCTTTTCCTTTTGTTTTTTCTAACAATGAGGAAATTCTCTTTACATGACGATAAGTTTTGGCAGCTTAGAAGTAGAAACCTTCAATCTGAATACCATATGAGCTTGAAAATTCAAGTTTAATCAGTAATTTACCCCTTGACTATATCGTTCCCATGCCTTTAATCAGCAATCTCTTAAGTCAAAGCAAAACTTGGTTCTTCCAATTTATTTTTTAGCGGAGACGAATTCGTATATGCAATTGGTCTAATTATTAGAGTAGTTGACACGCGCAATGGAGCAATGGCCAAAGCCACAATGCAGTCAATAATCATATTTAAATATCAATATTATAATATGCATACTTATCTGATAAGGAACTTGGTTTTGCTACAGTTTTTCCGTTTTGTCAACTCCATGTACAATGATGAAGAAGAAAAATCCTGCACCTTTTTTTAATAAGTCAACCCATTAATTAAGCAGATAGACAAGGCATTGTAAGATCTCTGACAGAGTACAAGAGAAAGGAACTTGATTGTACGAATTAATTAAGTAGAACTTCGTCTCAAAGATGAAAACTTTATGCATTGACCTCAATCGAGAAACACGAACACATGGTATGAAGATCATGGTCAAATTTTATTTATATATGAAGCCATGGGAACGGAAAGAATTCAAAGCTGTCTTATGCTAACTAATCCTTAAAGAAATTTTTTTTTTTACATGAATAATGCTGCCAAGTTCATCATTCATGAGTCACAAAGAGAGGAGAAAAAATAATTAAAGGAAGTCAAGATTAATTTATTAATTTTATCAAAATTATGTGTATATTAATCAATAACGAGACTTTTCCCCAAAAATAAAAAACATAAAACTAGCGATGAAAAATTTAACTAATTAATTCTGATTTGATGATAGTTACCAAGTACGAGAAAGTATAGTAATGTAACAGTGACATTGGTAGCAGTTGACAAAGGAAATTAAGGGGCGGAAAACAAGGGACTACTGTTGAACCTAACAAAATTCACTTAAATTATTGAGTTACAACTTACAAGGAAATCCATCTGGTCATTCCTCATCTGCCTCTATAAATAGTCAACCAGACTCTCAGTTCCAACACACCAACACAATAAGATAAGCTAGTCCATTGCTGTAGTATCATATATTCGTATATACCAATATGGCTTGCGAGCAGGGCTACCTTAAATTATCCAGAGTTGGGATTATAGGGGCTGGTATTAGTGGAATTGCTGCTGCTAAACAGCTCTCCCATCAAAATCCAATTGTTTTCGAGGCCACTGATTCAATAGGTGGCGTTTGGAAACATTGTTCATTTGCTTCCACCAAACTCCAAACCCCTCGATGTGACTTTGAGTTCTCGGATTATCCTTGGCCCCAAAGGGATAATTCGAGTTTCCCTTCTTACCTTGAGATCCTGGATTACTTGCATAATTATGCTACGCACTTTGATGTGTTGAAGTTCATCAAGTTCAATTCCAGGGTGGTGGAGATTCGGTACATAGGTGACCGAGAAACAACCACCTTGGATGTGGCGCCTGGAGAGTTTGGATCTCTTTTGAGAGGCCATCCTGTCTGGGAGGTCGCTGTGGAAACCAATCCATCAAAAACTGTTGAGGTTGTTCTCTAGACATCATATCACTCATTTGCACCACTCGTAAACTTATATTTTTCATTTTCTTCTTCACTTTTCTTGATGATTTGGCATGCTTGTTTCACTTGGAAATCCTGCATGTTTCGACAGGGGCATGGGGCTGCTGTCTTTTCCTAGTATTGAATTATTTATTTATTTATCGTATGAACTTCCTGTCCAAGTGCATGTCGTCGCCATGTCCTTCAGTTGATGAGTTATTAAACACAAAAGTAATCTTTGTGGTTTTCATATCGCGATCGCTAGTAAGTCAATTAGTTTTTCCTGACATACGTGTTTTTTCAGTCACGGTCTGAAAGGTTTAAAATTCTTAGCCAGCCCTTAAAAAAAAAAAAAAAATCTTAGCTAGACCTGGTGGAAGTTGACCCGAGATTCTTTGTACCTATCTATGTACAACAAAACGTTTTTACATGTTATAATTAATGCTTGACACCATTTATTCTCTCGATCCTGTTCATAATTCTGGACTTGTTGGAACTGCAGATGTATGCTTTCGAATTACTGGTGGTATGCATTGGCAAATACGGGGATATACCGAGAATGCCAGTTTTCCCTCCCAACAAAGGCCAAGAAATTTTCAGTGGGAAGGTTATGCACACCCTCGAGTACTCTAAACTGGATAAAGAAGCCGCCGGTGAGTTGTTGAAAGGAAAGAAAGTTGCAGTTGTCGGTTACAAGAAATCAGCCATTGATTTGGCTACTGAGTGTGCAGAGGCAAACCAAGGTATATATATACATATACGTATGTATTGGAGTAAATATACAAGGTTAACTAGTTACATGCATATACCAACACTATATATAAAAAAAGAAAAGTATTTAGAAGTAGCCAAATAGGAGACAAACCCTAATTTGACTGACATCCAACATAAAGTCACATGCATGCTTCTCTATAGCAAGGTAAGCAGACTGGTCAACAAAGCCAAAGAATCATACTAAAATGTCAACTGAGGATTTGATTTCTGACATGCATGCTTCCTTAGCAAGGTAACTACACAAAATTTTTCCAGATAATTAGCCACTTAATTAAGCTTACTATCGTATCTTTCTTTTTTTTAAAAAAATTATGTTTAAAATTAAATCTCTACTTGAAAATCTTGAATTGTATGCTAATTTATTTTTCACAAAATTTAACGTATTTTATTGCTTAAAGCCTGCGATTTTTAGATACCCCGATTGCTTAATATATAGTCATAAAATGCATGCTAGCTAGATTGAGGTTTGGTTCTAGAATGCAACGTGATTTTGACTGCCTGGCTTTATTTTATCTTTGTATCTTGACGCTTTTGCTTCGCATGTTTTGTTAAAAAAGGACCTGATGGACAACCATGTACAATGGTGATAAGGACTTTACATTGGACCGTTCCAGCTTACTGGATTTGGGGTTTGCCCTTTTTCTTGTTTTATTCAACAAGGTCTTCTCAATTTCTCCATGAAAGGCCAAACCAAGGGCTGCTCAGGAATTTGCTTTGCCCTCTTTTGTCTCCCATGGTAACTTAACTTCCATTTCTTCATCTACCACTTAATTTTCTCTTTTCTTCCTTATTTCCATCATGTCTTAATCATTGCTACAATCTTGTATTCTATCTAATTATTTACCATCTATAGCTGTTAATTACTTCCTTTTGTTACCGAGCAAAAAAAAAAAAACATCTTTTTGTTTTTTTTATGCAGAGAAAAGCAGTTTCCAAGTTCATAGAGTCGTATTTGGTGTGGAAGCTTCCACTAGATAAGTATGGACTGAAACCAGATCACCCATTTGAGGAGGATTACGCCTCCTGCCAGATGGCTATCCTACCTGAAAATTTCTTTTCAGAGGCAGACAAGGGAAAGATATTGTTCAAAAGAGCATCGAAATGGTGGTTCTGGAATGGTGGGCTTGAATTTGAGGACAACACCAAAATAGAGGCTGATGTTGTACTTCTTGCTAGTGGTTATGATGGGAAAAAGAAGATCCAGGATCTTCTGCCTGAACCTTTCTCGAGTCTGATAGTAGACTCCACTGGGCTCATGCCCTTGTACAGGTATACTAAAATATTAAGAAAAGATCGATGGGATCACATATGTTGCTTTTCCAGAATAACTAAGATCTTTTGAGCTGATAAAGTATATATGTTACTTTTGCAGGGGCACAATCCATCCGCTGATTCCAAACATGGCATTCGTGGGGTACATTGAGAGTGTTTCGAACCTGCATACAGCAGAGATAAGATGCAAATGGCTGTCTAGACTGGCTGATGGTCTATTCAAGCTTCCCAGCATTGAGAAAATGCTTGACCAAACTACCAAAGAAATGGAGATCATGAAGAAAACAACTCGTTTCTACAAGAGACATTGCATTTCTACTTTCAGTATTAATCACAGCGATGAGATTTGTGAAGAGATGGGATGGAAATCCTTGAGGAAGAATAACTGGTTCCTGGAAGCTTTTGCTCCTTACAACAGTCAAGATTATGGAGAAGACAAATAAACTTGATAGATGTTGATTAGTATATTCCATCTTAGGCTGCAGCTAAAGAATAAAATAGTTTATCTATCATATATGTCCTGCAGTGACAATATAATTCCTCATCTACCTTCACGTATGATGTACTGAGTTTTAGTTAACAATGAAATTTAGAATAAAGGAATTAATCTTAATGCTACGTTGGTCGTCATGTGATTTTCTTTTATTATTAATGTGTAGAACTGCTGCACATGTTTGATTGAGGGTCTAATTAATACTATTATAATCCAAACTTATTATGAGAATATTAACTTTAAAATAGAGAAAATGACGAGGAATATCTTTCTTTAATAAGGGCATTTCAAAAATAATCATCAAAATAAATTTAACTGTTTTTAGTCATATTTAATCATGACTTGACAAAAATACCATTGAAACTATTTTAAATAAATTAAACTATTTATTATAATGTATCCCCATTTGTGTTTTCGATTTCGCTCTCTCACCATCCCACTCTCTCTAATTTTATCGATTTCTCTTCGGCTTTTTTTTGCTATGCTCACGATTTCTCTCTCTCGTGCTTTCATATTTCTTTTTCTTGCGCTTTCAATACACCAAGTGATGGTTTTGATGTGCTTGGATGGGTGATAATTTAGAGAATTTGATTTTTAAATATTTTGGATAAAATAAAAATGGTAAAAATGATTACATATGTTTGAAATAACTTTTAATTGGATCAATTCGGGACTTAGACACCAATAAACTCAAGAATTTAAAATTTATAAACTTAGGTTTTCAAAGAATTTTTTTTTCAATTTTTAGTTGAAATAGGTGTTTTTGATAAAAAAAATTGTATTTTAATTTATGAAAACATGTTAGAAACACTTTAATTGGTGCTAAATTGTCAAAAAAAAAAACAAAAAGAAATGAAGAGAGTTGAAAGGATTTGAAGTTTTGATTTGTAAGTAACAATAACATTTTAGGCCTTAAAGTGTACAAAATATTTTTGAATATGACATGTAATAATAATATTTTTTCAACATGACGTGTAATAATAATATATTTTTTTTATTATGGAGTGTAACAACTTTTTTTAATTATGACGTGTAACATATTTTTGTACATGACATGTAACAATAGTATTTTTTTTAACATGACGTATAACAACCTAATTATGTCGTGTAATATATTTTTGTACTTGACGTGTAACAACTTAACCATAACGTGTAACATATTTTTGTACACGACGTGTAACATCATGACGCGTAATTTCATTAAAGGTAAATTTATCCAACTTGATTAAAAATAGTTAAAATTATAAAGAGAATTATTTTTTAAAACATATAAGGGTTATTTTTAAAAATACCCCTTTAAAATATTAAGACTTCAACCAGCTAATATATATATATATATAAGTTTATTGTATTAATCATATCTACATTCACAAAGGCAAAAATGCTATTTAACTTTTTTCCTTTTGGTAATGTAAGGAAGTCCAAGGAGAAGGGAGCATACCAACCTTGTACTTTAACTACCCTCTTGAAGAAGACCGGGTAACAAGGGACAACTATGGCGTACTCTATGACTTTGTAACATAGGGTTAGCTTAAAGTTCACGCGGAAATTAACATAGGGTTATACTTTGAATTGTCACACGGTGATAAATTTAAATTAATATTTATATAGTCATAGTCAGTTAATTAATTGAATTATATTTTTTTTAAAAAATAAAATACGAGATAATTATAAAAAATATAAATTTTCTTCTTTTTTCTAAAAAAAATTCTTGACCAAATGATTAATTTTCATTTACAAGTTGCAGGTTTGGCAGGTGGGGCATCTTGACAATTTGATGTTCATAAAATAGAAAATATAAAAAAGATGGTGAATCTGCTGTCAGTTTGGAAATTTGTGACTGAATACACTGAACCTTGGATTAATAAAATGGTAGTTACAAAAGAAGGGGAAAACAAAAAGCATACTGCAAGCGTTATTGGGGAAAACTGAAAATAATTGGGGTACATGATCATGATGAGGAATATTATCTCAACGTGCATGCCAGGAATTGAGATTTGATTGAAACCATGATGGAAGATCGGTTGAAGAACATAAAGATACTTTCACACTGGAGTCAAGGTCTTTCTGTTCTTCTTTCTTTTCTAGTGGGAGGGTGTCGTAGGAAGAGAAACTTTAATTTAATACAATGGGTTGAGTTAATGTAAACTGATGGTTACAAATCGTTGTCGTGATCGATTAATGAGGCAGAGTTGAAATTTGTGGTCAAATAAGCATGCATGAACTGATCTGGCAAATTGGGAATAGCAGCTTAATACTATGTATCCTGGCTTTGACGCTTGCCCTCCTGCATGGCTGCTTTTCGACAATTGGACCGCATGTAAAGCTTAGCTGCCTCTATCCCAATCCACCCCTTTTAGGACTCCTCTTCCTTTTTCTCTTCTAACAACTGGACTACACGAGCGGAGGAGAGCAGTTGTCCCTTTTCCATAAACTCTTTTTTTGTTGAAATTAATTGAGGTTTTATCTCAAATTTATGGGATGACAAAGACTTCACCATTTTTTGTACTACAATCTCAATAAAATTATTTAATACATATAATGCAGCTATTATTGTATATATATACCTGCTATGTAGCAAAAAATAAAATAAAAAAGTTAGAATCACTGTACAATTACTTATTAGTTACGATTATTGAATATTCATAATAGATTTTACTCTTTCTTAATTACTATTACTTTTTAATTCGTATTGGTTGTGAACTATTAAACTGCGATTTAAGTCATAATCATATGATTAAAATATATAAAAATGGCTTTTAAATTTGTGGTCCTATTCGAAAACAAAGTTTCATTTTTAAATAATAAACAGATAATTATAATTATTTGTAAATTTGATTTATTATCTTCACTATATTTGGCCAGCATGAATTGTACCATCTATATATAGAAATTTCAATCCTTTGCCTGCAATGAAGATATGGAATTAAAGGCATGCAGCTGTAAAACTAGAAGAAGAAATGAGAAAATACATAAAATTGTTGATATTGGAAAACTGGTAAGAGGAAAAAGCAGAGTCCTCTCGATACATTTATAATCCTCAATGGCCTGCCACCGTTCACATATTTGCAAGCCTTATTAGATATAACACTAGTAGTAAAATTAGAAAGTAGGGGAGAAAGGGACCGAAAATGAAAACAAAAGGGAACCAATGCCAAAGATTTGATTAAATAAAAACATAATCAATCCTTGTCAAGTGATCAAGCCAGCCACTCTCCATCCATTCCTTCAATTTCTCCAATGTCCATGCTGTTCATCACAACAATATAGGACATCAGAAGGAAAAAAAGGGTTAGTGAACTCATAAAATATGACCAACTTTCTATGGCAATGGAATTAATAAACTTTGTGTACACATTAGACTCCACAGAATTGAGAAAATCTTCTGGACTGGTCCAATTGACCCAAATTCTATAAGAAAGCCCATATCCCAAACTTAAATGGGCCTTTCTTGGGCTCTTTCAGCATTGAATTTGGGTAAAGACATTGGCATCTAATCGATCAAGTTTTATATTTGTGAAAAATAAAAAGATGAAGCTTTATATGGTTTAATAGAAAAAGAGGTAAATTGACCCTTTTCTAGGTCAGAAATTGCAACTCAATTGGATTTCAAGTAACTCTAGTCTTCCATCGAATTCAACTGAGCTCTGATGGAATTTACCAGAATGCTGAGGACCAAAATATTTTGACTTTTGCTAACAGTTAAGTTGCCATTGTATGGAAAGGCATGACATGAGAAACAGTCCTAATTGATTCTTTCTGAACTTTTTATTTTTTAAATTGGATTCTTACCAAGGTAAGGCAGGATCCTGGAAGTAGTCATCAGGGCAAAGATCATTGAAATGCTGCTGCAAGCAGCTGTCATTTGCATTCAACCAGGCAGGGAATTCCATGACTTGATCAAATGGTTGATACCCATCATCCTCAGCTTTCACTTCAGGCCCAAGTTCCATAGTCTTCAAGAACTTGAACCACCATGCTGATGTTACCAAATTCATTGTGTCATTCCACTCCATTTGATGCTGCTCTCCTAATGATCTGATCTCTGCCATTTCCTCATCATTTATCGCTTGATGCAGGCCTCCCCCACCGTAGGATTCAGCTAAATCAGCCATAGCTGTAGGCCCCACTTCATGTGATATTGCAGCTGAAGCAACTTCTTCAGTTACAACGGATAAAGTTGGGGAAGATGATGATGATGGAGATGAGGATGAGTAGATTGATGGGTTGTTGCTGTTATGATAAAGGGTGGTATCTATGTTGTTGAAATCATGAAAGTTTAGGTTTAGACCTAACGGTTGGTTTGGTAGAGTGAAGTTCAAAGTGTCTGTGGCAGATGGGAAAGGAATTGGAGAAGCAGGCCAAGAATATGGATTTGGGGGAGGAGGAGGAGGAAGAGGAGGGTAACGTTGAGAGCAAGATGAATAGGAAAAATTTTCTAAATTATATGTAGAGAAGTTGTTTGTGTTTGATGGGTATATTCTAGGATTTCTCCTTGACTTTTTCTTTGATTCTTGTTCAAAAGGTGGTGGAGATGAAAGATGAGAGGTCTCTGAAGATTGCTGTTGTTGTAGCCCTTGTTGTTGCTGCTGCTCATTGGCTTGCTTCATGGCAGCTCTGTGGAACTTGAGTGCAGTGACAATTTCTCTCCTGGCCTCTGCCATGTTAAGCAGCCTTTCTTGGTAAGGCCTGCTGGTGTGAAGTCTCCTCCGAACCTGCTTCTTCTGTTGTTGGGGTGGTTGGGGTTGCTGGGTCTGTGGTGTTTCACTAAAACCTTCACCAAATTTGGCCAAATTTTGGCCATTAAAACCGTCAGCATCAACAGAGCCAGGGTCTTTGGGGTTCATGGGGTCTTTGGTTCTGGAAGAGGTCAGTTGTTTAACAAGGCTACGGATATAAGCACCAGAGAGATGAGGCTCTTCTTTGAGTTTGCTAATTTTATCAATTTCCATTCCTTCTTTCGTTTCTTGCTTGGAAGATCGACCTTTCATATCTCACCCTTTCTTTTCTTTTTGAGGTACGAGTATTGTGTATGAGTCTCTCTCTCTCTCTCTCTCTCACTCTTTCTTTCTTTCTTTCTTTCTTTCTTCTTTTTCAACTCAGGACAGTAGAAAGAGAAAGTCGGTTGGAAGAATCATGGGTTTTCCCTCAAATATTCTGAAAGACAAAGTACACAAAGCAGAGACAGGAGCAGAGGCTGATCCGGAGTAGACCGGAGGCCCTCAAGGGTTGTTATAAATACTAGCTGAGCAGTGTCTAGGGTTTTTAAATTTTTTGGATTTTTCCTTGTTTTGGCAATCAACATTTGTTACCGTTTTATTGCATGCTTTAAATGGGCGGTTACGACCTCTCGTTTACTAAACTGCCCCCTTCTTTCAACTACATTTACCAGAACCTTTCCCCCTCGAAGCTTTTAAATGAAAAGTGAAAACCATTATCGACTCATTCTCATCCAATTGTAAAATCATACCAAACAATACCCACATATTGGATACCCTTGTTGTTTTTGGATATCTTAACTCTAATTTTATTAATTATTTATATTAACATCTAAATATCTTAAACATTAATCATTAAATACTGGTACTCAGTAATTGTTATATTAAAATAAATTTAAAATCAATATTTATATATCTTATTAATGAAAATTAATTAAAATTAGTTTACAAGAGAATAAATTAAAATTTAAAATCATATTTAGAATAATTAATGAATCTTAGTGATTAATATACTAATTAGAACGAGTTTATAAACAAAATAAAATTTAATGTTAAAAATAATTATTTATAAATAAATTTGAATAGTAAATATTCTCAAAACCACTACTCAAAAGTTTTATTTGAATCTATAATAAATAGTAGTTTTACTACTCAAACTTTATCTTAATCATAATAAAAGTATTTTAATTTTACTTAATCAAATTAAATAATAAAAAATACCCGATTACAAGATATCCATATACATCCTTACGGTCAAACTACAACAACCATGACCTTTTATTACAAAATTTTGCCAAGTCTACTTTTTTGCATACTGGTAAGAAAATGAAGTAAGATTACTTTCAAGTTTAAATCATTTGCATCCAATTAAACAGTTTGAACAGTAACTTAAATTATTTAAATTTACCAGACAAATTGAGTGGCTTGTATTGAGACAAATATAGCAGACAAACTTCACTGAATCTTTAGAGCAACTTCTGTAACTATTTTCATGCTGGCATGATCAAAACCACTTAATAATACATTGCTTTCTTAAGCTTGTGGTACCTCCATTATTTTAAAAATGACATATACTACAAGCTAGTAATATATATATATATATATATATATATTATTTGGCTGAAAAAAAAACAAAAATAAATTGAGATAATGAACTTAAATATATCAGAATGGGGGATTTGGTTGTTGGTCCTCATTATGCCAAAGGGGACAGCCTCTGACTCGTATATAGGTTTTAGAAAGATGAAAAAGAGAAGAAGCAAGGTCTCTTTGGTAATTGGATTCATTTTTTATGTTTTAGCTTTGTAATTTTCTTGATTTACTGGTCGTGAGTTACAAACGGAGGGCATTATAGGTAAAACAATGAATAGATGGGTTATTCTGGTATCTTGTCTGCATGTACGATGGGACCAGGCTAGAAGAAACGTCCGCAAAAGCCTGATAGAGAGACTGACAGAAGAATCTTCATTACTGTTGTAACCTTCTCTTTTATATATTTGAGAAAAGAAGAGAGAAATTCCAATATTTTTGTTTAAAACAAATTGTTGGACATGATCTGAGTCTGTTCATGAAACAGAGAACTTGGACCTTTTAGAAGGGCATTCTACAGCAAGTTAAAGACAGGAATGCTCCATACCATCCTCATTTTCTTTTCCCCTTATAAAACTATTCCTCAATCTTGCTGCTGCCATTTTCACTAAACCATCTTTTTCTTTTTACTTCAATCTTCTTACTCCAATTGGAGGTGGCAGCAGAGCCAGAGGCATGGCTTCTGCGCCTTTTATCAGAGCTTTTAGGCACCAATAAAGCCTAGAGAAGAGATATTATTACTGCTGTCAAGCGTAGTAATAAACAAATCAGCTGCTGTATTTAACAAAAATGTGAAACATTGACAGTTATGTGTAGACTTAACACCTCATTTTAAATTTGGAACTGACACTGTTTGTCCATCCACGTAAATTGTTGTCTATATAGGGAGCAAATTTAGCATTTTTCTGGTCAGAGAATTATGAAGCTTCAAAACCAATCTGGGAAATAAAAAATGTTTGTCAAAAGATTATGCTATATGGACTACTGTCTTAATTCCCACTAACCTGAAATTGCACTATATTTCAAGATATCAGAAAAAACCATTCTAAATTCAAGTGCTTACCTCATCATTATGGCCTAGCGATGGAAGCAATCAAACCATCTGATCATCTGCGTACCTGACACCTTTCAAAACACCAGCTTTCTCGTTAGTAAATTTTCTTGTACAGAAATAATGCATGCTAATGATTGTTGGAAAGTCAGTGCTGTGTCAAAGCATAGCTAGCTAGCTACTTGTAAATTGAATTAACAATTTGTATAAGCTAAAAGCTTATGATCGAAAGCCTGTCTTTGCATAAGCTAACTGACTATAGATGCATTATTAGGTGCTCACTCCTGACTTTTTTATATGTCCAATCTTCCAGGATGGTTGAGCAAGCAGGAAATTATAACCTGATCATGCAATGTCTTAACCCCAAAGGTAAACTGGCAGAACTACAAACACAACAAAAATGGAAAGGAAAATAATTATATACGACGAAACATCCAGATGCAAAAAGATTTGTGTAACCATAGGCTTACTTACAAGTTACACCTGAACAGACAAAGTTAGCTAGGATAAAAATAAAATTTTAGAATAGGAACAGAATAAAATATAGAAGAATTAATAAGGAATATGGAGAGATATAATAGAAAGAAATAAACTATTATACTTAATAAGATGCATGAAAGAGAGAGAGAGAGAGAAGCACAGGCCTGATCGTGTGAAGTGGATAAAGATGCATATGCAAATATTATGACTTTAAGGAGGGTTTCTGTTTTTCTGATAAGAAAAACCAGCTTCCACCAATCCCTTCACGAGCGGAAATTGCAGCTCAGATGAAAAAGATTGCTTTCAACGAATCACGTTTACACAGCGCAACACCACCACCCCTGCCCACCATCCCATATGCTTCCATTTCTCTCTCTCTGCCTTTGGATTCCATTCACACCAGTGCTGCCCCTGTAAAATACTTATGTCTTTACCCTTTTATCCTTTTACAAGAAAACAGCTCTACTACCTATAGCACCCGCACAAGTTTGGGGATAAAAACAGTGAGGCTTTTCTCTTGAGCAGAAAAATTTATTCCCCAGTGTTTTTCTTCTTTCTTTTTGGGTCTCAGTTGATAGCTGTGACCATGCAGCAACCAGGTCTGCTACTCTTTGCTCTCTCTTTTATCTGTCTGTCCCTGCTACTACAGTAATTATCGGGGCCCCTTTAATTAACTTCCTTAATAAATGTATGCTAAGTCAATAAGGCTTCGTTACTGTTTCTCATGCATTGCCATCTGTACCACAATTTCAGCCATTAACAGCTGTCTGGATTTCTCTTTGTAGTGGGTAATTCCCTTTCATGAAAAATTGAGCATCTGAAACTAACTGTAACCAGCTAGGGAATTTTTAATAGGGTTGAATTTAGAAGATGGTAATTTTCACCCATCACGTCAAAAACCAATCACCTCTTTTTCATTAAATTAAATCCACTAGTATTTGTTTTGCTTTCAAGAATCTAAAATTTTTCAGATTCAAAAGAAAACATTAGTACTCCGCAGATATTAATAAATTCACATGCATTTCAATTATATGAATTTGGCCAAATATGTGAAACTTCTATTGCTATTAAAATGCACAATAAAGTGAAGATAGCTAGGACTGGCATGGAGAAATTGGTGAGCAGCAGACTGTGGAGTCCCAACTGGTACTTTGAATTCTTGATATGTGGATAAACTCGGAAGGCTGCTGGATTGGCATTTTAGGAGGTGATTCCATGAGCATATATATATTTTTTTCTCTAACCCTTGATTATCCAATTGCCCTGAGAATGGGGTGGGACCGCATGTAAGGACTGACGGACATGATGTGACCGGTCATAATCAACGGCTATTTCCCACTGGGGGTGGGGTTGGGTGGGGGGAGCATTCCCAACAAAGGGTGCCACGTGGTTGGGGCTTTGAGGCTCCAATCAGAGGGAGGTTGCCACGTGGGAATGCACGGAAAGGGACAACAACTTGGCAGCTGGCCAGCGCCGAAAAAGCCTGCACCCATCCCTCCCCCTCTCAGTCAATTCCCCGTTTCACTATCCTGTTCACTACTGTTTTTGTGGTGTTGTTGTAAAGTTAATGCGTTTACATCCAACTCATTCAAAAATCCGAAAAAGAAAGCTAGTTATTCATTTTCTTGATCCTGAACATATTGCCATAGAAAGAAAAACCCAAGTATGCAATTTTTATGTAAAACAAGGGGAAAAACAGAATTCCTATAAACAACAAATGAATGCAAACCTCACAAGTCATGACAACCACCATACTTGACCCACTACAATTCCAAAACCGTTTTGTTTGAAAAAGTCTGTTTGCCTATCTTCAGATGGGATTGAAATTTGATGATTGCCTGAACCATTATCCTATTCATTTTGGAGTTCTATCTCATTTTTTCTGTCGGGTTCTTAAGTTATTTATAGCTCCTTCCACGAATTGAATTCTACTTGCGGACCATACAGGATCCTGGTAAAAAATACAGTGGACAATGCCATTAGGAATGCCTTAAAATCGATTTCCAATTTGAATTTGACTTTCTGGTTAAGGCATATCCTGCCCCATCTCTCTCCCCCCACGCGTGCTGGTATTTCAGTGTTATTTAATAATCCCAGCTATCTCTTTCGACTTAATATTGTGGAAAAATATTGAAATCTGTCACTCATTGAATTTAGAAGCAGGGGGTGGGGGCGTCCGTCCTCTCAGATGATTCAGCCCCTCACGCTGTTTTTCCTCTCCATTTACCCTCCAAAGTGTATGGTCACTTTCCGCCATAAGTGGGGGTGGGAGGTGGTGGCGGTGGCGGTGGGACCATTCAATTTTTCAATCTGCCACCAACAACACTACGCACAACTCGTTTACTTTCTAAAACCCTAAGAGAGAGTAGCATCAAAGTTTTTGGACCTCTTTATAGCTTTGGTTATGGTTTTGAATGACAACTTGCAGCCAATAAAAACCCAGCATTACCAATCCAATTCTACGCCAAGGCACTGTCTCCTCTTCTCTGAATAAGGGATTACTACAAGAGAAGAGGTAGTCCACGATCTCATTTAATCTTATCATTAATTTATTTTTCACACTTCATTCTTATTTTGTTTTGTCATTGTTTGAGATGTAATATTGGAAGGATATGTAAAGAGAAAATTGTGATAAATAATCCTCCTCATAAGGTCATTTCAGAAATAGCCACATATATAAAGTTATGTGTTTTTATTCAAAAACAAGTATGAGTAGATCAAAATGTCCTTAAAAACATCCTAACAAATTAATCTCCTGATGTCTCTCCCACTATAGACAACTAAAAATAAATGCTCAGTTATTTCAGCTCACTCAACTCTCTCTCTCTCTCAGCTCTTTAAATTGTATCAACTCTGTCAACTCTCTGTTGAGCACCATCATCATCAGCTCTCTCAACTCTCTAAACTGTATCAGCTCTGTCAACTCCTTGTTGAGTACTATCGTTATCATGCTGTGGTCTATCTTTCGACATCTGGCCATATTGTCATCGATAAATAGATCTTAGAGCAGAGATGACATCAAGTTATGTTATTGAGTTTATTGCTACAACACATTAATATGTGAAACTTTTTGTGTAAATTAGAATATGGATTAGAAACATTGCCCAAAGTTATTACACGTCATGCATCTCTAATGCACATGATGTGTAAAAAATATATTGAAATAATAACAAGTGTTAGCACATGGCGTGTAACATTTTTATTGAACATGGCGTGTAACATGTTGTGAACATGACGTGTAACAATTTTTGAACTTGCGTGTAACATTTTTGAACATGGCGTGTAACATTTTTTGAATATGGTGTGTAACATTTTTTGAATGTGGCATGTAACAATATGACTGATAAATTTTAAAACACGGCATGTAATGTGTAAAATGACTGACAAATTTTTTATTTTCAAAATTTCATGGGGGTTCCAATTGTGTGACTTGTGAGAAGACACGGTGGTCAGTGAGTGGATGGCATTTACAAGGGTGATGAGTCACAAATGCGAGGGGTTAGGAGTGATTTGTTGTTTACGGGCTTGATGAAGCTAGTTGAAGATGTTGCTGGGGTAAACTTAGAAATTCACGATATTGAATTACATGCATTGATTAGTACACCTGAGAGCTATCACGCCTAATTATCAAGGATGATAAGGGTGTTGCATTAATTCTACTAGAACAGAGGAATGTTCCGACTGTGTATGTCACTATTAAGGAGCGCCAAATAAATGTTATGTCACATCAAGAAGTTGTATAACATGGTAATCAGCTCAATCAAAATGAGATTTACAATGCTTCACAATACCATAACATTCGGTTCATAACCCACAACAATGGCAATTGACGAATGCACAAGAGTTTGTGTAGCCCGGTAGACACACGACATTCACAGAACAGTTGGCTGCACAATTTCAATCAGCATGTGCATTGAACCAATTACTTGCTTCTGTCCAACAAATGCAACGATAAAGTGAAACTGTAGAATGAGTAATGTCATTTTCAAATAAGACTACGACACTTGAGGATAACACTACGACGTTGAAAGGTGACACTGTGATGCTCGAGGATAATACTGCAAATGATGAGGGAAATGAGGATTTGTTCCTTGCTGGTGAAGACAGATTTAATGACAATTCAAATGACAGGCATGATGACAATTTAGACGATGATTGGTTTTATGATAGTGACATTCCAATTTGCGATTATGTTGAAGGTGAAACGGAACCTATTGGAGGTGTTGATGTAGGAGATGTTTAGTGTAATGACCCCAGATATAATAACCTCATTGCTAGTGAGAACGAGATTCGTTTGGCTAAGACACTGCTCGATGACAGTTATCAGGAAAAGGGGATTGCAAGGATATCTCGTAAGTGGCTAAGTCTAGGTGCAGAAAGGTTATCCTTTCAAACAATTACCACTGAGGAGTCGACATGTATTAATGATCACTTATACAAAGGAAAAATGTTTTTCTTCAAGGCCGAGTTGAAACGAGCTTTAAATTTAAATATGTTAGCTCTAAAATAGCAAGTTGAGATAAGAGTAAAAAGGTCATGTAAAGGTCGTTTTGAGGTTGGTTGTAAGGACAAGGCATGCAAGTTCGATGAGCATGCAATGAAGTCACCTGAAAGAGAATATTGGCAAGTTCGGACGTTTCACAAAGTACACATGTGTGCTGTCGATGGTTTGCAAAGGCGATTTTGAATTGCTACTGCGAAGATAATTGGTGAACTTATGTCACACAAGCTTTAGGCTAATGGAGTAGCATTGAGACCTAAGGACATAATTGGTGAAATAAAGGTTCAGTGGGGATTGGAATGCTTGAATGGTAAGGCCTGGCAAGCGAAAGAGTATGCGGAGAGGCTTGTTGTTGATCCCCTGGAGGAGTCATTTCAACTACTACCCTTGTATTTTTATATGTTGGAACGAGAAAATCCCAACACAATCACTGCAGTGGCTAATGATGAGGCACAAAAATTCAATATTGTTTCTGGTCATACGAGGCTTGTATCCGGTGGTTTAGGGATGTAATGCGTCCTACGGTTGCAATTGATGCGACACATTTGAAAAACAAGTTCAAGGGTGTTCTGTTTATTGCTGTGTGCAAAGATGCGAACGAGTACATATATCTAATTGCATTTGGAATAGGCCATGTTGAGGACGAAAACTCATGGATGTGGTTTCTTAGCAAGTTGCCTGATGTAGCTGGCTGTCCTAAAAACACTATGTTCATTTCTGATCAGCATCTCGACATTAAGAAAGCAACCTAAAATGCATTCCCAGAAGCGCACCATGTTTTATGCAATTACCACTTGAAGAAAAACTTTAAAACAAGTTCAAACACGATAATGCTTCTATGATTTTCACTCTTGTTAGAGATTGCTCTAAGGTTTTCAATTTCAACAGACATATAAACCCGCTCAAACAGATTCACGCGAAACCCACTCTGACCTTATGAGAATAGGCCCTGAGAGATGGGCACATGCATTTTCACCGACAAGGTGATACCAACTCATAACATCCAACATTGCAAAATGTGTTAACTCATGCTTAAAACATGCAAGACAAATACCAATCACTATTTTGATTGAGTTCATCAACGACATGTTCCAACATTAGTTCCATGATCAGTTTGAAGAGGCTATCAAGGTGACCATGCCCCTTAGCCTTTGGGTTGTTAGGTAGTTAAGCAAACAGTTTAATGATGCATATCACTTTGTAGTTAAACCTATCAATCGAGTGGAGTTCAAAGTTAAAAACGGGAAGATGAACGAACTTGTAAACTTGTCTAGGAAGACGTGTTCATGTTATGAGTTTTAAACAGATTTACTGTCATACAGCCATGCCATTGCGGCAATAAGGTTAGGATATCTTTATTTCTTATTTGAACCCTAATTAACATAGCATTTACATTGTGCTTGAACATTGAGTTCATTGTATTTTTCAATAAATGCAAATGTGAAGCCGTTGAATTCTGCACTGATTACTACAAGACAACCGTTTTGGTGGAGAGTTATGCATGGTCCATTCACCCGGTAGGGCATCTAGTCATGTGAAACAAATTGTCGTTTTACCACCACCTTGGTGAGGCCAAGCGGCAAGACCTTGGAGGAAAAAGATTCCATCGGCTGGTGAAGGCAGCCGAGCACGGAGATGTTTGCAATGCAAGAGGTACAGGCATAATAAATAGAATTACCCATCCCCATTTGCAGTTCCATCCACAAATTCGGCATCATCTTCAAGTCAATCGGTGCCTCCACGAGTGTGAAGACCAAAAACGTGTTCAACTTGCAGACAAATTGATCACACACTCAACACTTGTCCAATACGAAAAACAATGTTTGAAAACGTACGGTGTCTTGTAGATGAAGACAATTTGTCGACCTAACTAAATGTGTGACCCATGTGCACTACCTTTCTTGCAATTTCCTTTTGCAATTCTTACATTCATTCATATTTTATGTTTGTTAGTTAATAATGAACTAAGAAAAAATGTTGTCATTATATCCATGGGCGGACCCACTTTGGAAAGAGTGGTATAAATATATTATGAGTCTTTATTTTTTTTATTTTTTTATAGATATATTATTTAATTATTTGAATTTTGTATATAGTTTTGATCAGTGAATAAAAAATTATCATATTATTTGTTACTGAACCTAATAATTTGCTATGTAATATCATATATTATTTAATTGATGTCGATAAGTATAATTTTTAACAAGTTTTATAATTAATTTTAGATAAATACGTCATGGAAAGATATCGTATAAAAAAATGATCTCATCATACTCAAATTTCGAGCAACAATAACAAATAACATTCTTTTCAGAAAACTACGTCGTTTTGGACCCTTTTTCTCTTTCTTATTTTTTTCATTCTCTCCATAAAACTACGTCGTTTTAAGAAGAAGGTTCCAAAGGGTTTTTATGGTTATGATTTTTGAAAGTATAAAAAAGTTCCAAAACAACATAGTTTTAGGAAAAGAAAAACAAAAATAAGAAAGAAAAAGAAAGAAGAAATGTAGAAAAGAAATTCAAGTAAGGCATTATTAAATGTAAGAGTTTAGGTGTGAGGGTCAAGACATTGGTTTATTTGTTAGAAGTCTTGGGTTCAAACCTCAGTAAGTGCATCTTCTGAAAAATAAATTACCACGTGTCATTGCCTTTAGAAGTGCTCTAAGGAACATAGTCCCTTTCAACATGAACTAATGCAAAGGTCCTATCCCCTCTTACAGTTGCCTCGACTACTACATCAACCTGAAGAACATGGTCTCTTTCAGCCTCAACTAAGTGAAGGTCCCCTTCCTCTCTCGCAGATATATCAACAACTGCATCAGCCTGAGGAACATAGTCTCCTTATCCGCTC
The DNA here is from genome assembly GCF_053813885.1 of Theobroma cacao. Lineage (NCBI taxonomy): Eukaryota > Viridiplantae > Streptophyta > Magnoliopsida > Malvales > Malvaceae > Theobroma > Theobroma cacao. The sequence continues at coordinate 3,398,053 of NC_142647.1, forward strand.
TTACAGTTGCCTCGACTACTACATCGGCCTGAAGAACATGGTCTCTTTCAGCCTCAACTGAGTGAAGGTCCCCTTCCCCTCTCGCAGATATACCAACAACTGCATCGGCCTGAGGAACATAGTCTCTTTCAGCATCAACTGATTGAAGGGTCACATCCCCTACCACAGCATCATCGAGAACGTCATCGACATGAGTTGCATTTGCTCTGTCAGCACCAACAACGTCATAGTGAATGTGAACACCAGGTTCATCATGCTGCCCATCATCAGCATCATCGTGGTGCTCACCATCACAGTGAGATGAAGCACCGCCCTACAGAACGAGACAAAAGAAAAAATCTGTTAACTCATAAAAAACCATAAACCATAAACCGAGAATAAAAAATAGAGCTACACTCGCTAAACGTAAACTACCAATATGAGAGCGAAAATAGAATAATGTACTTGTGATTTTAGGTAGTTTAGAATCTGACCAACAATACAGTCCTCAAATGTTTGCATTGCGAAAATCAATGACTGAATTGAAGCTTTCAGCTCTCATATGTCTTTTTTATGCTTACGCATGATCCGTCACAGCTGACGTTTAGTGACTACACCGTCATTGACTTTTGTCGAATGGGTCAACTGTAATAACATATATTACTATGTTATTCAATAATCATATATGGAATTATTGAATATAAACTGTTAGAACTTTAATATCCTTATCGACAGCTCGTTAGCACCATGTGAATGAGTAGGATCGGTCGATGGTTGATGAGTTGTCATTGCCTCCGTCAATTTCAATAACAAAAATTACTGTGTTATTCAATAAACATATGTGAAAATGTTGAACACAAATCGTTAGAATCGTTCTTACCGGTGACTCGTTAGTATTATGCAGTTGAGCAAGACCGATCAGTGGTTGAGGAGCTATCATCGCCTCTATCAACTGCAATAACAGAAATTACTGTATTATTCGATAAACATTTGTGAAAATATTGAACACAAACTGTTAGAACCATTCTTATCGACAGCTCGTTAGCACTGTGCGTCTGAACAGAACCTTTAAGTGGTTGAGGAGCTGTCGTCGCATGGGTCAACTGTAAATACAGATATTACTGTGTTATTCGATAATCACATATGGAATTGTTGAACACAAATCGTTAAAACTGTCTTTACCGGCTATTCATTAACATTGCCTAGGTCGTCCCCTTCCTCTATCAACTCAAGGCACTACAACTTATCGTCTCTATAAATGACGATGCACTAGTCTTCAGGTTTTTCCTCTTTTCCCTTACACCTAAACCTCGGTCTGTTCGATCCTCCATGTGCCCTATTGGCACGTACTGGTGCCCCTCAAATAAAAGGACATCGATGTCCACCAAATACTTTTGTGTGGCCTCATTCGAGGTGGACTCCAAGGTTTCAAATGCCCATAACTGAAAAATAGGTATTTTGATTAAATTTTATGATAATTATTATACAAATTCACAGCACAAATTGGTAGCTATTCACTCACATGTTGAGATGACTCCAACTTCTCAATCGCTTTGTAGAAGTCTTTTGACTTCTAATTGCATTGCCATTTGCACATACATGGGTAGACGTTGTCCTTCGGAGTGGAATGGACAACTATTTTTTGAAAGGCAGGAATCACCTCTATGCCCAAAACTGCAAGTCAAATATAACCATTATTGAATCACAAATGATAAAAGAGTGCAACCATAAATTATTATGTCAAAAGGAAACTAAAAAATGTTCTGTGACAATTTATATCACCCATGCGAATACATAAATGTTGTAGCATAAACGATTATCCTTCTGCAAGTTTAAGGTAGGCACTTCGAACCCCTTCAATAGGTAGTCTTTGGTCAGCCTTCAAACATAGTGACCTCAGGAAAATACATTCCAAGCGTCGATGTCCTCCACCAATGACAAGAGCCAAGGCGTCATCTGTCTACGGTAGTCTTGACCAAATAAAATGTTATTTGCGATCAATATAAGCTCCATCTTGGTCGAGTCTCCTAGTCGTTGAAAATTGCCTCTTCGAAACATATCAAGCAACGTCGGTAGCTTAACGCTCTGCTGCCCATTCCAATATCTCGCATGAATTTCATCGAGGACAACCTTATACAATCATGTGAATACATTGGGCATTTGCTAAACTTAAGTCCGGTGATAAGGCAGAACTCCTGTTTTGATATACGCGCCTTGTTCTTGCCAATGGCAAACCATAACTCATGGTCCATTGACTCTATCTCAGTGATTCGACGAATCACGATGTTCTGCAGGAGACCAATGCAAAAGTAGCCTTGTGGATATATGTCTAGTAGTAATCCGAAGCACGTACGCTTGACTATATCGTACTCCCTTTTCTCTTGTAGAGTCTTATTGATGTAATGCAATTGCAACCACTTACAGTAGGTGTTAATAGAGACCTTGAACTCCCACTTCTCCCTTAACACAACAAGCAAACTGTCAAGATCATCATACTGTCTTAACTGCATTTGTAAAACATGGCACACATGCACTTGTGAGTTAACCCATAATGTGCAACATGATATACTGAAGAAAGAAATAAATGTTATTGCACACTATGCATACCAAGTAAAATGTTGTTACACGCTAAGCATACCAAGTCAAATGTTGTTAAACGACAACGTTAAGCCATGTCGTGACACGCTAATCACAATAATTGTTGTCTCGTTACAGGAATTGCCCTAAAATACCCAATGTGGTGACACGCTAACCATGCCATGTTATGACATGCCAATCACTATAATTACTGACTCATTACACGAACTGCCCTAAATTACCCAATGTGGTGACACACTTAAAACCTCAGAAAATAAGTTAAAAATCCCAAAAACTAGTTAACCCACTACAGGTCAGATCAAATGTTGTAGTTTGTGTTACACGATATGCAAATGCAGACCCCTTTCAAAACTTTGGTACGACCATAAACCATGTCATAAAAAAAAATGTTATAGTTCTCTCTCTCCATAATTTACAAAAAAAATCATAAAACCAGGAAGAAAATAGTTAAAACATAACAAATGCAAAAACATAAACATATCACAGCAACCCAAACAAAAATGAACTAACAAAAGAAAGTTTTAATTTGAGACTGACTGACCTCTTCGCTGATAACTGACATTGTTGCTGTGATGTCGTTAGGCTTGCAAAGAACAAAGTCGAATATTCTAGTCCCTTTAGGAATGAGGAATGAATCAAACTTTCTTAGTTCCTTCACATAGACGTTTACGAATTCTGAAAAATATATAATAAAATGCAATGGCCTTATAATATTCATTCAGTGGAAGTTCCAAGTGTTTCCTTATTATTTGTCTACATTTTTTTCCTATTTCAAACTATGGTGTGTCACATATTCAAACCATGGCATGTCACAAATATGCTCACCATGGCGTGTCACAGATTCTCACCATGCCATGTCACACGATGTCAACATGTTGTGTCATAGATTCTTACCATATCATGTCACACATTCCCATTATGGCTTGTCACAACCGTGTCACATATTCTCATCGTGCCGTCTCATACATTCTCACCCTGCCGTGTCATAGATTCCCTCCATGACGTGTCACAAACTCTAAACCCTACCATGTTATAGCCGTGTCACATATGCTCACCATGCCATCTCACATATTCTTACTATGGCATGTCACATATTCATACCATGTCATGTCACATTCTTACACTAGCGTGTCATATATTCTCACCATGTCTTCTCACATATTCCTTCCAAGTCGTGTCACATATTCTCACTCTGTCGTGTCAAATATTTCCTCCATGGCATGTCACAAACTCTAAACCCTGTCGTGTCACAACCTTATCACATATTCTCACCATGATGTGTCATACATTCCCACTATGCCATGTCATACATTCCCACTATGTTTGTCACACATTCCCACCATGGCGTTTCACAAATTCTAAAACCTACCGTGACACAATCGTGTCACATATGACCTGCTGTAGCATGACCATTTCGTGCTTTCGATTCACATCTTCCTCCTTTTGATTCACCACCGTATCAGGGATTATTGATCTCACATCATTCTCGAAGCTTTGGATTTATCACGATCGGTTCCTCGTTCAATTTAATATCACCCTTCTCGTACTACTTGAACGTCATGTCTGAAATATCTGAAAAACCATCTCCTATAACATGATTTTGTTTTGCACAAGCTTTTTCGGGAAAAAAAAATGCATGTTTTGCACAAAATTAGAGGGAACAAATTCTGTGCAGATTTATTTTTCCCAATATGTGCATGTATGAAAGTGCACGTCAATGAAGATATCTCATTAAAGATATTTTTGTCCCAAAATCTCTTCTCTTGACTTAAAACAATTAAAATTATTTGAAAGGTTATTTCCCAAAACATCTTATATTTTAGGATTAATAAAAAAAACTTTACCATATGTAAATTTTTATTCCACTTTCAATGCAAGCACATGATAAGGTGACATGCATGCAGAAAAGAAAATATCAGACAGCAGCCGCATGCATGCACTCAAAGAAGCAATGGCCTATCCATGGGAATACATTCTACAGCTAGCACTGTGGAATTTTCTGCCAATCCTTTCTTCCACTCGATCTTTGGTGAAGGCTGCGACTTCAACTTTGCTGCTACATATATTTACCATAGAGAAAATGCCACGGAGCAGGCGTGTACATGGTTTAAATAGTTCCTTGGTGTGGCAAATTTGGACCAAAAGTCTTAAGGGGAAAGGGATAAGGTAGCCATAGATCGTAGACCTACCATTATGTTTTAAGCATATATAAACGGTGAAATTAACCATAGTAGAACTGTAAAAGTGCTTTCAATTGCTAAAGAAAAGGAGGGAGGGCTTCTCACAAGAGCTAGCTAGAAAGTAATCATAGTAAAACTGTAAAAGTGATTTCAATTGCCAAAGAAAAGGAGGGCTTCTCCCAAGAGCTAGCTAGCAGTCTTTGCTTGAAAACCATCCATCTCTCCGTATTCATGTTTTCTCTACATAAAATCACATGTACCTAGATGACCATTCAACAGGTCAAATGTTATCGTACTTGGACTTGAGGCACCAAATTCCTGCAGCTGCCGCTGCAGAAGAAAATCTAGTTGCAAACAGACCTGTTTGTTGTCTATTTATGCCTATGAAAATGCTGTGCTAGGCTAGAGCATGACTGCTGAGGCTTCTATATCTTACCTCATGGCGTATTTCCTGTAAGCTTTTCGTAACCGACGATGTCCTGAGATAATATATAAAATTGCGGCTTTTGCAATTTAGGAGCAGAGAAAAAATAACGGTGAGCCCAAACCACTTTGGAGCTGCCGTGCCACAAGCGGACATTGTACATGCTTGGAAGTGGCCGCCCAATTCCAAGACCCTAAAACAAAATCAAACATTGGAATCATCATCACCTCTTCATGTAACTCCCTGGCCAGCTTCTGACCTTGTCCGTAGAAGTTCGCTATTTATTTGAACAACTTTGTTTGAGTTTCTTCATCAAATTCACTTCCTTTAATCTTGGCAAAAACGATATATCATTTCCTATTCCAATCGTTAATCTAGATTCAAATGGCTGCCTTTGCTTCAACCTCAGCATGTGCATTGGCCACACTTGCTACAATTCCCCGAGCCCGGGGATCTATTTCTCAGCACAAAAGTTTCACTACCATTGTAAGTGATTACCCCGCTATCGATCGGTGCAATGTGAATATAATTAAGACGAGGACTGAGCCTAATTTATATTGCAGGGAGGTCCTGTATTTAATGGGTTAAAGCTTATTCCCAAGATTCAATTCTCAAAGGAGATAAACAAGTTTTCTACTCGGTCCAGCTGCTTCAAGACTGCAATTTCATGCTCTCTTGTAGGGAATTTAACTCTCTATCTTTTTGTTTTCTGACTAATAATTAAAGCATCGGATCTCTTTCTTCTGTTTTTTTTTTTTTTGGAATGAAATCTGTCATTCAAGCTCATTATCGCGATACATTGGGTTTGGCCAGGCTCAACCTGAGACATTGAAAACCGTCCAAAACACCATTGCTAAGCAATTGTCAATTGATGTGAGCACGGTGACACCTGAAACCAAGTTTGCTGACCTGGGTGCTGATTCCCTTGACACGGTACATCTCTTCAAAACAAATGCAAATTTGTTTTTTTTACAACCTCTTTTCTGTTTCTTACATCGTGTGCATATCCTGGTCTTTTCCTTCACAAAGAGGATTTTTCAGATTTTTTTTTAATTAAGAGAAGTGAGATTTGAATCCTATTCTCTAAGCAGAGAATTATACACCAACCAATAAACTAAATACTCGAATGCAAAAAAAAAAAAAAAATCTTTAAAATACTACTCTCTCTTTGACAAAATTAGGGGGAAAAAAGGATCTCATAAATGGATAATAACCTTTGTTCTACTCTTAGAAATTACAACATTAATATTGTATCAGAAAACTAAATCTATCTGATACAATGTTGTATTGATCAATTCAGGTGGAGATATTGATGGCCTTGGAGGAACAATTCGGAGTTTCAATTGGAGAAGGTGGAGCCGAGAACATTGCAACAGTCCAAGACGCTGCAGACTTGATTGAGAAAGTGAAGCCTGCTGCATAGGCCACTTAGAGCACATCGCTTGCGTTACAGAATTACGAAAGCTTACTTTGTATTAGTTATTTCATAAATGCCACCAAACTGAAATTACAGTACTGATCAAAATTTTCTGCGAGGTGGCACTTCTTTATCCGTCTACTTCCATTTCTCCCTGTCCTTATTAACCAAGAGGGCAATTTTTGTTGCGAGGTGGTCTTAAATTGTAGCCTGTCGCTTGTCTCTTTGTTCTTTCCGTCCCGTGCAAGCAAGAAAACGAATAAAATCATGAATCAACTTGAGCTTTGTTTTTAGAGATGCAACTTACAGCAACTCCTCCAGCGGCCAGCGGGAATCTAGATATATTACGTGGATCTACACCTGGCGGATATTAACTCTTAACAACTGAAATCAAACAAGAATCAGTTCACCAAGTTCATCCCATTTGAAGATTGTTTACCACTCCCGTCACCCCTTAAAAAATACCTGTAAGAAAGAAGGATTTAGCCTACCACGTAAAACTTGGAAGGTTTTGCAATCCACCTAGGTGTAGTAAGTGTGTATTACTCAAAGGGCTGTAATTCGTGGGTAAGGCAATTTCCCTTGCAAAAATACACACTGGTCAAAGCCAGCAGGCAAAATATGGCTAAATTTATTTGATAAGAAGGCATCTGTCATTTAGCAGAGCATATAGAACCAGTCTTGGAAGAACCACACCAGAAAAAGTTTGCAGAAATACCAATTAACGAGAAATCTTCAACTTATGCATATTGTCCAAGTAATGAAGAAACCGAGTTTGTTGAAAGGATTGATGGACATTTTGAAACTCATCTTTGCAAAGTCCAGAAAAGTAGCTGTTATGACGTTGATAACCAAGCAAAAAGAAAGAACTCACCATGCATGAGTACACAAACTTACAAACAACATTTACACGAGCTATACAACTGAATTCACTGTGACAACACCACTTAAGAGCCATTTTATATTTTTATATGATTTAGGTCTAGTCTGAATTTTAATTCCTCTGTTTTCTTTTTTGGTACTTATGAAAGCCCATCGAGCTTGAGCTACACAAAGAGAAGCGTCTAATTTTTAATTCCTTATAACTCTATACTGTCATTCTCTTTTCAATAAACTGTTCCTAAAGAGAATCAACTGTCTATTGAACTCTGGCAGTTAGTCTTCGAAAAGTCTGAACCAATCACTAATTGTTCTGGAGAGCACTCTAGTGTCATTCAATGAAAGGGTCTTAAGTCCCTGAGCGATAGCATCTGCTGGAGTGTACACATAGCCCACTTGCCATTTTGGTTCCTGATCAGCCAAAGTAAATTAAATTCTGTTACATATTCATGATCATCAATAATTCAGAGGAAGTTCTAGCCCAGAAACATTTGATGTTAAGAGAAAAAGAGCCCGTGTACTCTTTTCTGTTAAGAAAGTTTGGGAAGGTTCTAAAAGACAAAAATCAAATCTTTTTCCTTCATATTCTTCTTTATGAAAATTGGAAAGTGCTGCCCAATCACAAAGTTTCCGTGCAAGAAATTCTCAGCCACTAATATTGAATCAACAACATCTAAGATCAAGACATCTATCAGCTTGAACATGGCAACCCAAAATTCAGAATGTATTCCAGTCCTCTCCATGCAGCCAAATGTGTATATAGAGACAGAGGGACAGAGGGGAGGTAGAGAGACAGATGAAGTTTGCATGTAATACCTGTGCACATGGTGTTATATGATTACCACTTAATTGGACCTTTTCCAGCGTCCCACCAATAGACTCCACACGAGGCTTCAACGTCTCTTCAAGGAGATCAGTTTCATCAATTGCATCAAAGTTGAACTTCACCTATGAAAGAAGAGGAGATTCACCAGAATAAACACAAAAGCCTCTCACATTATCTAATTAGTGAAGTAGAGAGCCCATACTACAAACCAGTAGTGTGTGTTGGATGTTGTACTTGTTCTTACAACGTTCACGGTTCTCTGAAGGTGTTGGCTTGAACTCTGCTATCCCTTCCGTGACCTACAAGAAACAGATTTACAATGTTAAACCAAAAAAACTGGAGTTCATGAGTTTAGGGTAGTCTCATTAACATCAAAGAAGCATGAGATAAGAAAATTGGTCTATTCAAACTACTGAGCCGCCATTATTCTCCTTAACATTTATGCCGCCTTGCACATACATTTATACTGCTCAAATAGGATTTTAGTCTCATCCACCAGAATAGTCTAAATTCAATAACCTAATACTACATGGCAGAGATAAGAAAGAACCGATTCAGATGCAGTGGACTTAGCTACACTACTCCGTGAATTATCCCAGCTAATGTTATAACTGACAGCTTTATATACCTGACCAAAAACCAAGGGCAATTGATCAACAAATTTGGTGAATGAGACTAGGGCTTCCTGGTCCCTGTCTGCTATCATTGCTCCAGCTGTGTCAATAAACATCTTCCATGCATCATCTGCAATTTTAGCCATGACAAGGTACATCCAAAAAATACATATTATCCATTTATAGAACAGGATAAGGTGTATCTATACCAAAGACTAAGTTGGTGTATAGAATCATATTAATAGGATATCAAGACAGACTGCTGGAACCCTTAAAAAAACCAATGCAACTGCAATATGAAAAAAGAAGAAAGGGAAGGGAGGGCATGGGTTGGGTTTGTCTTTTGAATTAATTGGCACCAAACAAGATACAAGAGTTATTCACCTGAAGCACTCCTAACCATTGAATACACTGGAGATGCTTCTACCATTGGCATCATCTGCCTAACTAGAGGACCCAACTGCAGAGTATCATCAGAATTTTAGTCTCACAAAGTTAATTAACTAACATGCCCGGGTAACAAAATAACCAGAATCATAGAGTCGCAGCAAACAAACAACATCATACATCTCTGGATGGTAACGTATCAACTAATATGCAAAAATATAAGAGGCCCAAAGGAAAATTATATTTTAGTTGGTCAATGATAACCAGCCTCATCAACAATACATTATATGCTTAATCATTGTTGCTAATAACTTTCACATGATAATAATTAATAACGGCCAAATCATCTTTTATGCTTCAATTTATTAAAAAAAAATACAGCTGGACTCATATTATATTAATCCTGATAAAGGAATCAACAACTGAAAACAGCAAACTAATCAAACTGTGCAAGTACACCATATACTCAAGATATACCTTCAATTTAAGTTTGAATCCTTTTTTTATTCGCACGAAATGGTTAATATGCATAAGAAGCCAGGTAGACAGACATTATAGGCCAATGTTTGACATAGTGAATATTAATAAAATTATATTAACAAATTATGCTTGGAGACCAAACATATACCTTCAAGTAAGTGTAATCAAAACTTGGATTTCTTATCCTCCATAAAATAAAGATAATTACCTCCTCAAAGTATGGCACCGCCTCTGTTGCTGGCCTGTTGTTGTATGAGATAATGGCATTAGCCTTCCACAAGAAATAACATTCTTTGTCACACTCCAGGAATTGCTCAACTTATTCTAAATTACAATACATAAACCTTCATAATTCTGAATTCTGCCTACACAAACTAATTTCTATAATTAACTCTTTAAGAACTGCAAAAAAAAAAAAAAAAAAACAAAGCAAAGTTCAAAAGCCGGAAAAGAAATAGAAAAGGAAAAACCAAACCTTTGGTAACTTCTCAGAGAAATAACTTCCGGTGAGTACTTGAAGAAGAGCCCCATTACTGCAGTAAACATTAAAAAACATTCTTAAGCATCAAAAATTAAATATTCTTAAACAAACATTCAAATGAAAAAGACACCTAGAAAAACTGACCTGTGACCAACAGAGAAAATTGGAAGGTTAACAAGATCAGCAGGAGTAAGATTGGCATCTGGGAATCCAAAAGCAAGAAAGTTGTCCAAACAAGCACTGAACCGCTCATAAACTTGGTTAGCAGCTTGTTCATGATCAAATGTCACATTGTACGGCACTGATATTATTAAAAATCCTTCCTTTGCCAAAAGCTCAAGCAAGTAACTAACAAAGGAAGAAAAAAAAAACCCAAAACCCAAAATTAGCAAAGCACTTTAAATTGTTTCAAAAATGGAAATGATAAAAATGGGTACCTGTAAGTAACTTCAGGGACAGCTCCAAGGAAAGCACCGCCCAAGAATTTGATGATTGCACGTGGTTTCTTGTTTCCAGATGGAGGTATGACCAAACAAGAATCCAACCTTGTGTATATCTTATTAATAATGTTATTATTGTAATTAGAACGAGAGTTAATGTTGTTAATGAAACTGAAGCTGCTTCCTCGGCAAATGAAGCCGTTGGAAAACGGCCGGGGAACCGGGGAGTGAAAGTTGAGATAACCGGTTGATTGAGGATACTTGAAAGAGTGGAACATTGGTGCTGTGAGAATCTTTGCAGAAAGGTAGTTAAGTTGCGTGCCTGAGATCGAAGAGGTAGCTAACTCCATTGTTCTTTGTAAAATGATTGTTGGGGGAGAAAACCTGATGAAACCGTTTGCGGGGAAATGAACGGAAAACCACTAAAATTTCGTTAATGGCTGTACAAAACGTGGAAAACTAAAAAAACATACGCTGATTATTAGGCCACGATTCAGGTATCGACGTGGGCTGGAACTAGCCCATTGAGGCGACTTTCGGCTTGGTAATTTGGGCTGGGTTTTGAGGTTTGCTGCTTTTCTGAATTCAAATCTCAGCCGACTTTTAGTAAGTACTTGGAGCATTCCTAGTATTTCAGCTGAATAGGGTGAAACTCTTGAATTTCTAATGCTTGCCGTCGTACTCTTTAAAGGTTATTTCTCACCACAACTTTTGTATTAATATCTTTTGCTCTTTATAAAGAAAGCAGAATGCAGGAGTTGGAGAGAATAATGGAGTTTTTTTTTTTTTATAATTGAGAAGGAGGAATTCGAACCCTGCAAGAGATTCTGCACCAACCAATGATATAAATATTCGGATGCAAGAGAATAATAGAGTTTAAATAATGGAAACTAATATACTTTCAGTTACTGGTTACTGTGCTGGACTAATTGGTTCTTCAGTATTAAATTGAAAACAAGTGCCTCGCTGTTGGGACAGGTCGACAAAGTGATAGTTGCTGTGCAAAGTTTGTAAAGATTCAGAAAAAGAAGAATCAACAATTTGAGCGTGAACAAAGATTCCTTTGCCTCTGAAGCGAGTCAATATTAATATTTTCTTGCATCTCGATACGCCCGAGAAAAGCTATGAGAGGGGAGAGACTCCCATGTGATTCGGCAAACAAGATTCAAGTACATCCTGCTCAAGGTTAGGTGCTTCCAAGTAATAGCATCATACCATTGAAGCATAAAAGGTCCGTAACATAATTTCTACCCAGACACATACTAGTGTCTAAAATAAACAAAACCAAACAAATAACAAACTCAACCGGAGGTGGGAGGGAATCGAAACAGATAAGAGCTGCCAGAAAACCCAAAACCTAGATTTAGTGGTTCTAGGTATATCTTTTTGTGCCTAAACCACCATAATGTTTCAAAACTGCAAGAAGAGGTTGCATACCCAGGCTTCCTGACAAATACCTGAAAAGTGTCATTAATGAAAAGCCTTTTCTTTGAGTCTTCTGCACACAAGTTTCCACAGGTTTCAAATGGGTGTTTTCCTTTGAGCTAAGCGAGTTGTAGCTAACCCCATAAACGAAAATGATTCTTACTTTAGTGAATAAATAAAAATGTTACAGTCCTTTGTTAATCCTCTTAATTAGATGACAGAATATTACCTACAACAGTCCCTCTGTTGGCTTCAAAAAGCAACATGCAAGACATGTATCAGATTATAAGAGGTGCCAATTCATCTACACTACACACTAGAAGTGCAACCATGTATAATCCACTAAGTTGTTGGGAAATTCATAGAGCATCAACAGGAACCAAAATATGAGCAACGGGGAATCCATGGTAAAAACAAGCAAAAACCAAACCATATATGTCTAAAAAAGTTATCATTATCTTTATTGCACCACTTAGTCACGTGTATAATTACAACAATGGAACATCATTGAAATTGAGTGTAAATCTAATAAGACCAGTCATCTACACATACATGTATTCACCACCACGAACAGCATTTGCAGCACCTTTTCTCTCTTCTTCAGCCTCCTTCTCCCGCTCCTTCCAGCTCTCATAGTCATGGTCATCTGTTTGCAGCTCATATCTACAAATTGGGCAAGAATTGTGCTCATCCTGTCAAAAAAAGCCATTCAATATAAGTTACAGACAATCCACAATCTCATTTTGATCCTCCATATGTGGAAACAATAAGTGTAATAATAAACCACTAATCAAACAAAGCCAAGGAACATTAATTACCAGCCATGGCTTTAGACAAGGAGGGTGGAATGTGTGCTTGCAAGGCAATTCTTGCATGTTATCGCCTACAACAAGGTTCTCCTTGCAGATTGCACATTCTGCATCAGATCCAAGCTTAGCCAGGATTTCCTCCGTGAGAGTAATAACCGGAAGCTTTGCAACAACTTCTTTACTAGCAGGTGGGACTTTTCGGACACCACCCTCATTCTCCAATATCTTGAAAACAATGATTAATTCATTCATATGAGAAAACGCAATACTCCTATAAACCGATATAAATTCATCAAGCAGATTTAAAAATACCTCAGGTATAACAGTATCAAGGTGATTAATGAGCTCTTGAAGCACATTGGCAGCGTTTTCTACTGTATTAACGTTCCCGGCCAAACCCCGAGAAGATTCAGCAGTTGCAGCAGAAGCAAAAGCGTTCATGAGATTGGATTGGACCAACCATTGAGGTTGTGGTGGTTCAGGATCCACAGTAAGATGTCCTTCAAAAAGATAACCTTTGGGAAAAATAAAAACAAAACAGAAACCTTATAAACATTTCCAACACCTCTAAAACATCTCAGAAAGACAGAAAAGCAAAGGATTTTGGGAAACAAACCTCTGTTTTGAGAAGATTCTGACGATGGGACTGGGTTTTCGATTTCATTTAAGTGTTCCTTGGCCTGAGAAATGCATTTCCTTAAATGACCCTTTTCAGAAGGATCAGAGACAAGGGATTCCAAGAGCTCGAAAAGACGTAAACCAGCAAGCCAGAAGCCAGGGGCTGTGTATCTAGTTTTTAAAATGGTTGCAACTCGGCAAACAGCAGAATAAAACTAACAAGGAAAACGACGTCGTGTTAAATTAAATTTCCGCTTAGCTTGGTCAAATTGAAAGAAGAGAAGCTGAATAAAGGGGAATGAAAGGGCTTACCGATTTGCGGAGAGAGGCAGAGGCAGAAGGGTAATGGAGTTTAAGAAGGGAATTGATGGAGGAAAGTGCGTCCTCGAATCTCTGTTTCTTTCCAAGCTGTTTCTGTAATTCCTCCAATTGTTGCTTCAAGCTTGCATCTGAAGAAGAAGAAGAAGAAGAAAAAGACTCCATTCTTTACAACTCCGTAACTAAATTCTTGAATACGCCTTTGAATTCTGATTCTGAATTTCGTTTCCTCTTTGATCTTTTTGCGTTTTTGAATCCTTTCGGTGTTTTAATTATGAGCAGATTTCTTGGAGAGGGGACAACGACGGTGCCTGAGCCCCTTGAGGCCTTTTAACGGCTTCAACCAATTGGTCCAATCCATTTAGATGGGCGGGTCTCCCTCTTCTACGCGCTTTCTTCCTGTCCTACTTTATTACGGCAACTCAGCTTATGGGTTTTAGGGTCAGGGCTGGCCCAGTTTCGTAAAGACTCAAGTAGGGCCCCATTTGGTTCTTTTTTAGTGTTTAAGTTTTTTTTTTTCAAAAATCATTAAGAAAGCGGAAGTAAATAGAAATTAGTAATTACTTTGATTAAAAATAAATACTAAATGACTATATAATTAAGGCAAAAAGATTTTATCATCTTCATACTTGATTACTGTGAAGATCAGAGGAATGGCATGGTTAACTTTCACTCTGTAGCACATTTATTTCAATTTCTGGTAACACTAAAAGCAATTGTAAAAACAGTTAGCAGAAACCCACTTCCGTGCAGTAGCTGCTGCAACCTACAATGGTAAACCTACCCATCATTATCTGTAGAACCAATGAACTGTCTGGGATATGAGGTATCAGGTAAGAGGTAAGATCCTTTTATGCTTATCAACAATTGTAAGAGTACTAAACCTCTCAAGGGCTGAACAAAAATGGAGTACGGGTAATTCAATTTATCATATCAAGCAAGAAAGATACAGATATACTGAAGCGAGAGAGATGGTAACAGTAATTGTACAGAACTCTGAACCTTGAAGAGACAATGCGAGGAACATCATGATCACCTTCACAAAGAAACGCTGGAACTGGAGTGCAGACATGCCCATGCTTTATGGCATGCCTCCTGGTCCACAATCCCCATTCTGCGTTCCCCATATGAAGTACAGGAAAAAGGGTTTCAAGTAGAAGTAGAACAGAAGGGCTTTCTTTTCATTTGCTCTTCTATATGCTGGTAATATGAATTTCAATTTGCTTGCAGAGGGTCACCAAAGAAGAAGAGATTAATCAAACATTTGATACAACTTTCCGCATATGCATGCAGCTTCGAAACGCGATTCCATTTTGGCTTTCTATGAAACAGTGTTGGCTGAATGCAAGTAGAGACAAAGATACCTATTATGCCATTACACCGCAAAAAGTCCACTTGCATCTCCTATACTTTCACATTGTTACAAGAAGAGAAAACTAAGTTTGATACATCAAGATTTTCTCTTCTTATCACATATGATCTTGAGGAAAAACCAGGGAATCTCTCTTATCTGCAACACGGGAAAGGGATTAGATATAGTGATCATCTTTCTGTCAACTTGAGTTTTAAAAGTTCCATTCCAACTGCTACAAGAAACTAATTAAAGTTGTTGTAAAAGACCATACGTTCTGTATATGTCAACCAATAGTCTAATAGAATTATCTCAATAATACATCCAGCAAATTCCATTGCAATAACAGCAATATGATTGTGCCAACATCTGTGGCTAATTTGCTTAAACAAATCAATACCAAAAGAATACAGGAAAAAACAAAATAAAAGAAGCAAAGAAAAATGAGCAAAAAATATTTGAAAAGAATAAAAGGAGGAATCACAGACGGCATTCTCAATCCTTCTAAACATTGCTCGCTTCACAACTTGTTTTTCATACAGAAGCTTCAATCCTTGGCTCGAATGAAAAGGCAGACATGAACTCCAGGGCTTCACCGTTCATAGAACATTTGGGTAGTTCAACCCAGTCATTAGCCACCAAATCACAGAGAACATAACTGCAAAGCTCAGCAGAGCTTAAGCAGATAAATATCTGATCACCAGCCCCAACACAGTTTATGTCCACCTTCTTGCCATAAAACTCGTGTGACATCGGAGGAGGCATTGCTGCAATCTGATTCCAAGACTTGGTTTTCTCATCAAACCTCCACACCCTAAGGCTAGCACTTTCAAAAAATTCTGATAACACAACAACCAACATCTCTCCTCTACACTCTACCACATCAATGGAGTACTCAGAAAAGACGGGCAACAGTCTGGGATATTCAGAGAAATACTCGCCGGTCAGATTGCAAGCCACAACTGTCCCTGAGGAGCTGAGGAAATAAACAATCTCCTCACCATCTTTAAGAGTAATGACTGATGAATACTGCTTGGATGGGCTTCTTTGCGTGTTAGTTGCCACTACAGTTCCAGCATTACTAAGGAAGTACACAGCATCATCATCGGTTGAGTCGAATTCTGTACAATCATCAGCTTTTCTCCTCAACATAATCTCTTCTTCCCAGCAATCAGCACTTGAGTTATAAACTTTGAATGAAAGCTTTGGAAGATCACCAGAGACTAAGACAAGCTTGTATGAGCCATGGTAGTTGGAATATGCATTCATTGCAATAGCATGAAGAGATCGATCTTGAGAGTCTGGATCCACTGGAGGGAGTTCGCGACAAGATCCTGTCACAGGATTGCATACAAGGTAATCGCCGGACATATTGCGGAAACAGACAAGACCACCAGATGCTGCAACTGGAATGGAGTCACAGTTACAGTTACGCAAGAGGAGAGGCGGATGATTGAGTTTTTTCCAAGCTTTTTCAGTAGAGTCAAAGACAACGGATTGATTAAGATTGGGATCCACCATGAAAAACCAAGGCTCCCGTGAAGGAATCCGAGAGCATGCCAGCTTAAAACTTTCAGAAGCTGCAAATGATTTCCATCTCTTGCACACTGAACTGAGGCGAAAGAACGTTGAGGTCGGTAACCATGAAAGGACCCTTTCTAGGAGGTCTTCATTGAGCTCATCCAAGGAGAAGTTCAACATATCTTTGCCTTCCCAAGGCAACTTCCTCTTTCTAGATGGCCTTGAAGTCCAGCCATTAGCATTCTCCATTGGCAGATTATTTCAGAAAACTACCTGCAATAACAACAAGAGGATAACAACACCATTAATAGGAGCCCATTATCAATTATACCATTGAACAAAGGAATCAAAAGGCAATTATTTTCAAATCTATCCCCATCATGGAGAATATATGAAACAAGGCAAATAAGGCTTGAATATCACATCAATTAAAGATTAGAGAAAAAATGACAACCTAACTAACATAGGCATTAAAGGTCCACACATGACTAGAAAGCACTAAGAGGCTCTCCTTTTCCTAACCTCCTCTCTCATATTAACACCGAAAATTTAGTTTCTTGGAAAAAGTAGGGTAAAGAAGAGCAGAAAATAGTACTACTATTAAAGAAGTGACAATATCATACCACTTGGGTTAGAACAAAAGAAAAAGACCATAAAAACCATTGTCCAATAGAAATTTCCTTCTTTTTTCAAGGGGGCCAACAAGAGGACAAGTTAGCTCCACTCAATTTCACTTCAATGAATGCAGAGTAAATTCTTCAAGAAAGTAACTAAAAGGACAAGAATTTGGGAAGCCATACATTGAAACTACAAACATGATAAAAGTTTTTGTTAAATACCATTAATTTGCACCAGAGTCCAGACTCTTTTTTTTTTTTGTATTTGTTTTCAAAAATTCTAGCAAAACTAAGACATAACCCATGAAGAAAAATTGAAAAGAAAACCTTTTAGCTTGATAAAAAAAAGCCAGAAATGAGCTTGACCATGGAAGAAGATGAAGACAGAAAGGGAAAGATCAAAGAAGGAAAATGTACCTGGTGTAAGGAAGCTGAAGGGGAAGCCTTGAGAGTGTAAGAGACTGCGGGGTGCAAGAGCGTTAAGTGAAGCTGAGTGGGGCTCCGGGGGATTTAAAGAGGGACAAGTTGAAACAGCCCAAAAACAAAACAAAAGGGAAAGCAACAGCAGAGAGAGCAAAGTAAAAGGGTTTTACAGAAGGAGGAAGGGAGGCAGGAAACTTCCTCGGGTTGCTCTTTTTGTAAGCGTTGACAGTATAGACAGAAGAGCGAGCGGAGCAAAGCAAAGCAAAGCTTTATATATATACAAAAACAAAAGTGAAAGTGAAGCCTCACACTCACACACACGGGTGGAGAGAGAGAGGAAAAAAAAAGATAAAGCAAAAGAAAATCTACTAAGTTGACTCTAGCTCTACGCATCTACTGGCAAGTCTACGAGACAGGCTTAGTATAGGGTAACAGAGAGAGAGGGGTGCATTGGATTCTGGGTTGGGCCGTCCCGTGAACTAAACAAAGCTCAAGGATTTTGTTTGCTGTTTTTGCACTTTAATCAAAAAAAAAAAGTGAAAGCACACGTAACCCTGGTTGAGTAAAAGAACAAAAAAAGGAATGGCATTTCCATGTCAAAGGGGGTGGGGGGTTGAGGTCTGGCTGAGGAACTTGGACAGTTAGATGGGTTGCTGACCTTTGTAAAGCAAAAGGCAAAGAAAGAAAGAGAGTTTTTCTCTCCTTTTTTTTTTCTTGGCTAGTTTGCTTTCTCTTGTTTGCCTGCCTCGTTGAGGAATCTTTCCTCTCTTTCCCATGTTTCTTTCCTTTGGCCTTTGGGCTTTGGTCAGTTCAGTGTTTGTTTTTGTATTAAAAGTCAAAATGCCCCAGTAGCAAGAACCGATTCCTGTAAAACCCCCCCATAAATAAAAAAACAATAAATCATTAAGCTAAAGACAAAAAAGCCGTTAATCACGATTTCCTTTTTCTGCTCTGTGTTTTCAAACAGAGACTCGAATCTCGATGCCAACTTACATGAGCGGGCCCGCAGTTCTCGACCCAGTCTGGTTTCATCAAATTCAGCCCATTTTCTTGGACTTCAAGGATAGCCCGGCAAGAAAATTTTTCCTAGAAACAAGTCAAAAACTAGATATAATATTTAAAAATTTTCATGAATTATTTAAAAATATTTTAATATTTTTTATTTAATTTAATTAAATTGTTATATTTTTATTTTTATCAAATAGATTTTTATAATTAATAGTTCACTAAAAATCTGTTTGATTGAAAATTTTTTAGTTTAAAAGTTATTATAAAACTGTTATTAAAAAAATAACTTTTAAAACTAAACTAAAATTGTTTGATAGATTTACTTTTATATCCTCAATTTTTTTAATTTTGATTAAAATTATCATAAAAGATATTTACAGAGAGTAATTTTTACAATATTTATAGAGAAAGGTAGAGGAGAAAGAAATCACGATTTTCGTTTGAGAGATGTGCTCTGCAGAGAGAGGGAGAGGAGAGCAAGATGATTGAGAGATAAGTCTTTTTGAAGAGGGTAATGTTGAGATTATATTTAATAGAAAAGGATATTTTTTAAACAAAAAGAATTATCCTCAAAAGCTTATGTATTTTTAAAAGAATAAAAGAGAAACTCATCTCTATAGCTTTTCTTGAAAAAAATTTTAGATTTTGTTTTTAAAAAATTAATACTTCTAAAGATCCTATTTAGTTTAACTTTTACTTTTAAGAAATAGATAAGTTGAAAAAAATTAGATCAAATAGATATTAATTGTCATTATCCAAAATATCATATATTATTTTTCATACATGTGACATTGACATAAGAGATGAAATGTCACATGATCATGTTATAACGTCACATTATTATTTATCATGACACGTTAATATATTATGTTAACAACGCGTGACATAAAATGATATGTGACATTTTAAATAGTAATAACTAATCAATCATTAATTATAAAATTTTATTTAATTTAAAATAAAAATATATAAATTTAGACAATTAAATATTGTATGGAAGTATAGTTAGAAGAATTATATGCATTATTAGTGAGTAATATTTGATAATATGCCAATTTTAATTATCTTAACTTTTTGAGCTTCTAGTTAGTGCTAGTCCCGTAGGGAAAAAACTTATGTCACATAGACTGGGATCTGGCTGCCATCTTACATGGGCCTGATTAATTACCGCTGAGCCCATCTTTCCCAAAAGAATGCCCGGAAAGAGAACTCTTCTGGAAAGTCCAGCAAAGGAAAATGGAAAGAGAGGGTCAAAGGGGCAAAGGCAAATATTAGAAAAAGAGAAAAAAGAATGGCAGATTTGTTGGTTGGTGTTTCACAGTCGTCTCTTCTTCGACTTCAACCAAAGCTTGGATCATTTCGAAGGCTACAGCTCTTTAACAATTACGGTTACCCGAGATTTGGCAACAGTCAGCTCGATCTGAAAGGGGTGACTGTAGCTGGGGTAGTATCTTCTGATTCGAAAGCACCCACGATTCTTACTAACTCAGTTGATTTTGCCAAGGGAGGGATCGAAATCGAAGTAGACACAGGAAACGGCGGAGGAGACAACTTTGACAACAGAAGCGGAGGAGGAGGAGGTGGTGGCGGTGGGGATAACAGCGGCGGAGGTGATAGTGGCAATAAAGGAGAAGGGGAGTTTTCAGACGACGGGAGTAAGAAAACAATGGCTTTGTCTATGTCCCAGAAGTTAACTCTTGGATATGCTGCTCTTGTCGGAGGTAAAATTCTTGTCTTTTTTTTTCTTTAAGTATTTTTCAGTGTACTTCTCGCATGAGTCTTGGTGCTGCTATAGATTCGAGTTGGTAGAAATTTGATTGGATTTTGGGTAATTAGTTAGAACTTTAGAATTGATTATAAAATAATAAAATTAGACTCTTTGCTTCAAGCAAAGGATATAGATCTTGTCTAATGGACTTTAGAATTGCTAATTATTTAATTCATTTTTTTTTTAATAAATAGTTGGTGGTGTTATGGGCTACATCAAGAGTGGCAGCCAGAAGTCACTTATGGCTGGAGGATTGTCAGCCTCACTGCTCTATTATGTTTATACTCAGCTTCCCGCAAAACCAGTTTTTGCCTCATCCCTTGGGCTTGGTAAGTCACTCTTTGTGGTTGTTGCACCTCGGGTTTTGTATGTTTTCGTTGCTAAAGATGATTGATTTAATTCCAAGTAATGAGGTCACAACACATAGGGCCTGGCAATCAGTGTTGAACTTGTCATATCTTTTTTGTTTAATGAATGCTGAATTCCAAAGGATTAGCAGATTTGCCCTTTCATTGTCACCTTGATTCAAAATTTCCTGAGATCAAAGATAAGATTGAGTTTTGCTTTCATGAAAAGGATTGTGTGTGTGTGTGTGTGAGAGAGAGAGAGAGAGAGGAAGGGAAGGGAAGGGTTTTCAGTGTTGTTGTCGAAGAAGGAAAGAGAGATACCTCTAAAAGGTCTTACATAGTGGTTCATGTCATTGTTACTTCCTAGTTATAATTATATGTAGTCGTAGTTAACAGAACGTAACAACTTGAGATAGAATGTACTCCTGTTTGATTGGCATAAAACTAAAGAGAATTCGAAAAGGTGCTGCTATTTGCTAACTTCTCAACTTAAATTATGAGGAATAAGGAGGTCAAGTTTTAAGTTTTCTTTTGACTGTTACTAATTACCGTATGAGACTATTAAAGAGGATTTAGCTTGTCTCCTCTCATTCCATTTTTCCTTTAGCTTGATCAAGTTTAACCCAAATTGCTTTTATGACATTTGATTTTAAGGTACATCTGCGGCGCTTTTGGGAGTGATGGGTTTCCGTTTCAAGAGGTCAGGAAAAGTCTTTCCAGCCGGTGTTGTGTCACTTGTGTCACTTGTGATGACAGGGGGCTACCTTCATGGCATCATGCGTAGTCTGCACTAGTCCAAGGCGGTAGTGATAGCAACAAAGTTGAATTACGAGCCTGTATGCTTATTGGACATGGTGCTTTGATAGATAGAGTGCTTTGTTATGTCATACCTTTGAAGTTGTGACCTTTGTTAGACCACCATGCAATGTGATTGGACACCAGGTTGTTTTGATGTGTGAATGCGTTTTACCTCTTAATTATCCCTGTTTCTGTGCGATGTTTGTCCCACACTCCCACGCCCACACCCACCCAAATTTTATGCATAATAATTTGGAAAAGGCATTTCTAATCCTGTAAAAAAAACTAGTACCTTGACAGTCCAGTGTGAATGTTGCAAAATTCCTTCATTAGTTGGAACCTTCGATTCTTCGATCCGAAGATGCACTTTGATTGGTCATAAAAACAATGTACCGTCCAATTTCAGGGCAAGGGAAGCATCAAGTGCTTGTTTGAATGTGGTGCAATAGGTTTTAGCTTGTAACCAAACGTCAATCTGACGTAGTGGCTGCATCATTTCCATCGTAAAGGAGAGTTACATTCAAGTCGAGCATACCAAAAGCCATCAGGGATTGATTATATATCAACAGAATTCATCCTTTCCCAACCAAAACCTTCCTGTAGGTGCGAATTAGATTATGATGCATTTGTATCTATTACCGACAATCAAACAATATGATTTCGATTAAAGCAGCATGTTATACCCTGAAGCCGAACAACGTCCAACAGTTGGAGGAGTTACTTCGATGTCTGGTGAATATTACTACCAAGTATGTTCCATGACTCCATTTCATCCACTGGATCAAGGTGCAATGCAGGTTAAGGGTTGAAGATAACTTATATAACTATTATCCATTTTTTTCTTGTTCAATTAACTTTTACCCATGATAGCGCATAAGCACTAATACGACAGATGCCTATAATCACTGGCCTAGTTTGTACATCATATGTTCTAAAGAAATCTCTAGATGCGCTGCAGAAATGCAATGTCAAAAGTTTCATCAACGATCACACATAATTTATGAGTCTTCACATTCACATAGAACAGGGAGCCAACAACAAAGGTAACTGATACATATATAGCAAATCCTAGATAGTTCAGTTTGTCAGTTTGTCAGGCAGATTAGAAACATCAATACTTTAACCGAGTGCCAGGTTTAAAAGACATCACAACTGCCTCTGGAGGCAACAGGAAAACAAGTGAACAGATCCTACATTAGGCAGCACTCCCATGGTCAATCATAGCAAGACCTACCATGAGACCTGTTTTGAATTGTACACTTGCCATCCCAATCAATTCCAAAGGCAGATCAAATGTCATCATCCCAGCGCACTTACCATTTTACAAGAATAACACTAAATGTAGTTTTTACCAAATATATAAGTGAATCCTCTACGCTTAGCTTAGGCAACATGGGTTGGAACTTTTGGTTGCAAATCTTCTTGTGGAACAGGTGATTTTTCAAAGCAGCCCGACTCCAGTGAAGTTGCAGCACTGAGGTTAGCTTTGGTGTCATCAGCCATTTTTGGTGTTGATGGATTAGGATATGGGTTCCTGTTCACCAGCCTGCAAAAGAAAATAGATATGTTGTTATGCCTAGATTATAATCCCCATGCTTGAAGCAAATTCCAAGGCAGCTTATGTGACACTATTATGCAATTTTTGAAACTAGTTGAGCGTTTTTATGCAAAGTAATAAGTAACAAGACTCATATATTATCAAAATAAGTGTTTTACTATTCGGTAAAGGGCATATCATGAATGCTTAGGGGAACAAACTTAAACAGTAAGATGGTAGAGTTTAATCTGCTTGAGGATGAAAGGGAGAAAGAAACAAGGGACAGTGGTTCAGTATAGAAGGGGTACCTGTCCCGCCGCTTCTCAAAAAATCGCTGAAGGGAGTGTCTTCTTGCAATTGGTAATTCTGATCCAATTGATATTCACACAAACATTATGCTACATTAGCTACTATGCACCACAAATGGAAAAGCATATAATATTTGCATTTGAAATTTATCCACATTCTAGCCAAGTCATTTGAGAGTTACCAGCTTGCAGTTTGCAAAGAGAAGTCCTCTGAAGAGGGTACACCGGTGCTTGTGGTGAAGCCAAAGCAGTTGCAGTACTTTGAAGTGAAGGAGACCTTGTAAGAACAGGTGAAGTAGTGGCACAATCAGTTGCTGCATTCTTCATGTCAGCAGAGTTGGCAGCAGCAGCAGTACTAGCGATAAGCATAATCTCTTGCACCTGACCACAAGAATCATGGATGAAGTTTGGCATAAAATGTCATTCAGCTGAAACTTAGTAACATCCTAAATATTATGTAAAGGCTAACCTTTTCCACAGGAATAGCATCAAATACACAAACACTTCCGCCATAGAAGATGGTGAGTTGGGATGGAGCATGACTTGTGGTATTTAGTCCAGATCCCGGCATTGCTAGGGAACTTATACACCAAGAGAAGCAAAGTTTTTACAATGTTATAGAAGCTTTGCACAAATATGACTAATGGCTCTTCCCTTCCACTCATAAATGAGAATGATCTACTAGAAACAATTTACATTAGGTGTAATGTACAAAAGCAATGGGAAACCCGTCTACAATTTTTTGCTTTAAAGACTAGTATAATTAAACCAGACAACAATAATTATCATTTCACAGAAATCT
The DNA here is from genome assembly GCF_053813885.1 of Theobroma cacao. Lineage (NCBI taxonomy): Eukaryota > Viridiplantae > Streptophyta > Magnoliopsida > Malvales > Malvaceae > Theobroma > Theobroma cacao. The sequence continues at coordinate 3,422,408 of NC_142647.1, forward strand.
AGTTCAAGGGGGAGGTACGGAGAGAGGAGGACAAAGCATGGAAATTGGTGGCGTGAAATTCGGAATATGAAAGTCTCAAAAAATGTCATTCACATATGGATGTAAATGTGCATCATTTCCATCCTGCTCTTCTATGTTGTGCCACTTTCATACATGATATTTTCCAGTAGTAATATCAATTGTTTTAACACCCTAACCTAAAATATAAGATCTAAACTCTAAACAACTAAGCATCTTTTTCTTAGCAAGGACCGCCGGAATGCTTTCCCCACCATAAAAAGATAATAGTTCTATTTTCCCTTCCATCTTTCTTGGAATTCAAAGCTTGGGGTAACATTATGTAACCCACGTTTCGTGTACCATATCCTAACAGAAAACACAATATCATAGTCAAATTGCCCTCCATAAATGAGATTAGGATAATTAATAGAGCATTAAACTTATCAAGGATTATGGTAAATTGACCAACTATGTAGTAATAACTTTCCTTTTTGAAACAGAAAATTCGAGAATAATTAAACAGCTGCCTAACAAGATCCAGATCCGGACTTTCTTTTTCCTTCTTTTGCATGCAAAGGATATAATTTACGCTTACCAGTTCCGGACATTTTTCTTTCCAAGAAAATCGGGGGCTTCAACGGATCCCAGCTTTCCAACATCGTTGTCACCGATAATATCGCCATTAGTTTCTTTAACGGCGACGTTTGGCTTGACTTCGTCGCGTGATTCAGCTTCTCCTTCCATGGAAACCAGATTTTCCTTTCTTTTCCCCTTCTTGGACCTAACCTTTCCTCGCTAAATTTCTCTGTCTTGTGTTAGGCAGACCAACCTGTGATTACATTGAAAGTATGTGAAAGTGAAAGCTAAGTAAACCAATCCGACGGTCAGTGTTGGTTTCTTGGAATGGAGAAGATTGCTACGTGTCAGTCGTACAGGAACCCTTTCTGATGATAAATTAATATTTTATTCTTTTATCAATAGCTTAGTTCCGACTTTTCACAGGCTCAGGGGTTGGGACTTGATCTACTGCAAAATCTGGTCCGCACCAGTCTCCGAGGTACAAAAAGCTACAATTGTACTATAGTTATGGAACGACATGTCATGTCATGTCTACACAATTAGTTGTTGGATTTATGGCTACAATTTTCAACGTTTTTTTCCTTTTAGTTTTTACTAGCTGTTTCAAAACGGTATATTAAAATATTAATTTAAAAAATTATTTTATAATCTTGACAATTATAAACATCAATTAAAAATTAAATTCTTTTAAGGAAAGTATATTGAATTCATATTGGTTAAAAGATCTTTCAAATTCCTATACTCTTCAACTTCATTTAATTTAATTTTTATATTTAAAATTAAAATAATTTAGTCTCTTAATTTTAAAAATTATATCAATTTATTCCATTTCCTTAACGATATTCAATTTTATCGTTAAAAAATATGTCAACATTAACATATCACATTTTAATAATATGACGTTTGAGATAATAACGTGACATATCACGTGACACTGAATGATGACGTGACAATACCACGTGGCATTATACGATGACATGACAGTGCTAAAGTGGTAGTGGTATGCTGACATATCATTGTCATGTGATAGATCAAAAAAATTTAAAAAAAAATTACCATGTCATAAGAATTAAATTGAACAAAAGTATATAGTATAGTGATTAAATTGAATAAAATTAAAATGTTAAGAGAGTAAATTGAAAAAAATATTTGAAAAATATAAATATTTAAGTAAATTATTAATATTCTTATCAATAAGCCAAAGTTTTAAGTGTAAAAGATTTATGGTGTTAAAAAATATATATAAATATTTTCTTACTTGATTATTTGATTCTAAAATATGTAAATTAATTTATCTTTTTTACAAAAATTAAGTTTGAATTCTCCTTCTATAATTTTTTTTTAAAATTTCATACCTAAAATCAAATATAAATGAATAACATGAATTCTATTAAAATAAAATAATATAAAATGACAAAAAATATTGATTTAATTACAACTTTCACAAATTACAAATACGCATTCTTTTAAAATTATTCAACTCTTACCCAATTTATCTTTTATTTAAATTTATTCAAATTAGCAAAATATGTTTATTTAGTGGTAACTTGCACAATTTACAAATACACATTCTTTTGCAATTATTCAACTTTTGCCCAATTTATCTTTTTATTTAAATTTACTCAAATTTTCTTATAAAACGAATTTATTTAAATTCAAATATTACAATCAAATTTTGCTAAATTTAAATTTAAATTATTAATTTGGATCTACAAAAAAATTGCTAACAAAATAAAATGGTATAAATATTTACAGTTATATTTAACTTTATCAACCATAAATGCAGTTTTTAATCTAAAAAATTTCAACTTAAAAAATATAACTTAAAATATTAAACAAAATAAAAACATAAAAAATAAATAAAAAATTAGAATGGTGGAGCTCAGATTCTATAATTGTAGTAAGAGGTTTGTCATATCCAAATTAAGCAAGTCAAAACGAAAAATTATTTTTATAATCATCGCTAATTCCATACCGTTCTTCATTTTTTGAAAAGAAAAATACTAAATCAACATATTTTGCTAATTTGACTTTAGATGAAGTTAAATAAATTTCAAATTTTTATACTATTATAAATAAAAGAAAAAATAATTTATTTAGTCATTTTATATTATTTTATGTTAAAAATATATAAGTTATTCAACTAAATTTTAATTCATATATAAATTTCATTTCAATATTTTTTTTATAGAACGAGTATTTAGATTAATTTTTGTAAAAAATATAATTTAATTTACATATTCTGAAATCAAATAATCAAGTAATAAAATATTTATATATATTTCCTAACATCATTAATCTTTTACATTTAAATATTTGACTTATTAATAAGTATATCAATAATCTACTTATAGATTTGTATTTTTTAATTTTTTTTCAATTTAGTCTCTCAACTTCTTAATTTTGTTCAATTTAGTCCATATACTATATATTTTTGTTCAATTTAATCCCCATAACGTAGTAGAATTTTTTTTTTATTTTTTATGATTTGCGACATGGCACTGACATGCTGACATGTTAGTACCATGGCAGCACTGTCACGTCATCGTATAGTGCCATGTCATCATCTCAACACCACGTCATCAAAATGTGACATGTCAGCATCGACGTTGATGCTGACGTTATCCTTTAATTGCAAAATTGAATGTCGTTATGAATAATGACTAAATTTACACAATTCTCAAAATCAATTGATTAAATTGCTTAGATTTTGAGTACAAAGACTAAATTGAACAAAATTGAATATTATAGGGATTGAAGGGGTCTTTTGACAAATTCATATTCTTTAATTAGTCAAAATACTCGAGTTAATCGTTACTTATTTAAGGTATGACGTTTATAATAAACTAGCAATGTATATAAACTATTTATTTTTAATATATCAATTATAAATCTTAAAAATATTATGTTATATAAGATTAAATTGTGCAATTAGTTCATATTATCTGATAAAGTAATGAATTTAATTACTGTATAATAATTTGTAAAAATTAAATTTATATATTTTTCTAAAATTAACAATGTTAGTCTAATTATTAATAGTATTAATACTTTTTTGTTATTTATATTAATATGACATTTTTTTATTAATGTGACATTTAATATGATGATTTATTAATTATGATGTGTTTTTTTTTTTTTACTTATTTAAGAACATTATTTTTACTGTTTTAAATTATGGAGTATAAAAATTCAAATTTTCTTTATCTTATAGCACTGTTTTTCTAAATTTTATAAACCTATTTATATTTTTGATTTGTTTATTTTCCAATTTCATTTAAAACCATTAACTTACATTGAATAATTCCATATTCAAAGTTATAAAAACTATATCAATACTTGATCATATCATATTAATACTATTATTACATCCATGTCACATTATCGTCAAATTTAATATCATATTAATAAAAAAAAATCGCGTTAACACATCCAATATCATATTAATATAAATAACAAAAAACATTTAACATATTAAATTAACATTATCAATTCTAAGAAATATAAAGACTCAACTTTTATAAATTATTATAGATAAATTAAATCCATAATTCTAATAAAATACAATAATTAACTACATAATTTAACCTTTATATGATAACTTTGAAATTGCGTCTTAGACATATTAATTGTAAAACTTGTTTTACAAATATCACATTAAGCAATGTAACACCTTGTTAACATTTCTCAACAAATTTTTATGACAAGTTTGGTTTGTGAAATGGAATAGAATGATTATTCTGCGAGTATATATTAAGGTAAAAATATAATAGAATGATTATTATGTGATTTTGTTAACAAAATGGAATAGTGTAAGGATTGTTATTATAATTTATTTTAATGTTTGATTGGTAAGAATAGCTTTGAAATAACGAAAGAATAAATATTAAAATGATAAAATTACATTTTATTATAATATTTAATTTATTTTTATCAAAAGATGAAAATATAATAAAATATTTATACTAAAAAATTAAATTACCTTTCACTATAATTTAATCACATATTTATACTCAAAAACAAAATTATTTTTTATTATATTTTAATAATATTTTCATAAGAATACAAAACCATAAGATATTCAGATATTGTGACCAAAAAACCTCAAAATGACATGTTTTGAATATCCACCTTTTAATTCCTTCAAAATAATAAAGGTTCAAAACAACATCTTATTATTTCCTTCAAAATAATAAGGCAAATAATAAGACACTGTGACTAGAAGCTTCAAGTACCTGAACCAAGAAACTCAATTACAAAACATAAAGAATGTTGCTACCAAAACCCTAGAAAAACAAATCAGAAAAATAATTTGTAAAATACCAAATAAATAATCTCAGTACAAAAAAGAAATCGAGGTGACAATTGAAAAAGAATTTCAAGAAAAAAAAAAGGGAAAACAATTATATAGGGATAAAGTTGTAATTATTTTTAGTAAACATGGATATTTTCATCCAATGATATTTTTGTTCTATTTTGTTAGTCATGGAATGGATAATAACAAAAGAGAAGGGGACTGGTTAAACCTTTTTTGAGACACTAAAATGCAACCAAACAAAAACATAAAAAAATGAAAGGAATAAGGGGAAATGGCTTAGCCATTCATCTATCACACGTGCCATCAGTACTAAGATAAAAATTAATTTATGGAATTTCAATGGATTGATTTTTTTTTGGTTTTTTCTCATTTTCTTCTTAACAAAAATATTTTGTAATTATTACAGATTTCAGATGTGAAAAATAGATGATCCTCTCTTTTTTATATATATAAAAAAATCGCTTAGTTATTTCCCTTTTTTCTTGGCAAGTTATTATTTCCATTTTCCTTCTTTTATTGCCATCAACAAAATTTAATCTAACAAATGTTGAGAAAAAAAAATCATGGAACAACTATTAAAGGCTTGTTTGTTGTAAAAATTATTGAATATTAGTTATATTTTTTGAAGAGTATTTATTAACGAGTGTTAAGAACCTTTTTCCATAAATCAAATTTTCACAATTTAATATAATAATTGACAAAGTAATTTAATAATTTTTGATGCATTGAATAAGTATATTACTTTACAAGCTTGCATGAACAATATCATGCATAACTTACCAAAAAGAAAAGAAGAAGAAGAAGAAGATAATATTATGCAAAATTAATTGAGATTATTTCATTTTACATGATTAGAGTGGCATAAAATAAAGATAATTAGCATGTTAATTTTGTTTTATTTTTTTGGTAATATCTTAAAAAATTAACTGAGCCAAATAATTATTGCGGAGCAATATTTCTATTTTCATCCGGTTTTCAATCTTCAATCAGGTTGACATGGCGGGTAAGTGGATAACATCCGGGTAGAGAAAGAATCCGATCGCAGAATCACACCGGATAAAATAAAATAAAAAAGACAAAGAAAAAAGGCACTTCAAAAACACTCAGCATCTTTTATCTGTTTTTTTGCCGGCCAAGGGGAAAACGAAAAAAAGAAGAGAGAGATCGGAATATGCCATTGGAGCCCCCGGTCTTCCAGGAAGCAGCACGCTGCGACGTCTGCAAATGCAGCTTCAACACTTTCAGGCGCCGCGTATTTTCTTAATCTCAATTTATTATTTTTTATTATCCTTTTTTTTTTTACGAATAAATTACTTATCATTTTCCTTTAATCGGATGAAATATATCGATGGATTTTTGGTTTTCCTTTTTGAAGGAGATTTTAGCGATTAGGTTTATTGTTGTGACAAATCGGTAATCATATAGATTATCATGGAGTGCGCTCTCTTTGCTTTGATCTTAGCCGTTTGACTGATCTATTCGCGCTAAAGATAACTGTTTCAATGCGTTGAATTTGCTGATTCAGAGTTCTTTTGAATATAATTGAGTTTTTTAGTATGATTTAATTTTGATGCGTTAAATTGGTAATTGGAAGTATGATTATCCAATTTGCCTGCTGTTAGTGGCTAGGCTTACTGCAATCTCAATCGAAGATTGAATCGGGTGCATGTGTGATGTTGTGAGTATAATTTCAGGTGCGCAACTGCGCGGTAATGTTTGTCTGAAAACTTCAGGCTGTTAACATAATTCAATAGTCCAGGCCTATTATATGTATACTATTAGTGGGATAATTCTTATGCGAGACTACAATGCATCAGTAAGGATGATTCAAAGGTGGTGCCATCTTAAGTTCACTGAACTCTATAAATCTTTTACTGTACCCACTGTGATCAAAGTGATGTTAGTATGCTATTGTTCATGGAATATGTCTTGCAAAGCTCATGTTGATGTTTCTTTGTTAAAAGGAAATGTAAATGTAAATATACATACTGTTGTGTGCAATTTGTCTTCAAAGTAGGTGTGAATCTAGTCTATGTTAGACAGATTGCCATTGGGAAAATACATGAAATCAAATGGTTTCTCTTCTCCTTTTCGCAGCACCATTGCCGATGTTGTGGGAGGACTTTATGCCACGAACATTCATCAAATCAAATGGTTCGAGCTCACATCCCCTCTATTTATATATTTGGGTTTTCTGTTCATTTCTCAAGTTGTAAAAGTTTGGATAAATCAGCTTTAAGCAATCTTTTCTGTTCTCTTTCCTGTGCAAATTCAGGCTTTACCACAATTTGGCATATACTCGGCTGTTAGAGTTTGTGCAGATTGTTTCAATGACTCTTCAGGGTAAACCTCTCTTAATTGATACATATACTATCAATCAGTTGTCTTACATGCATAATTTGATCAAGAAGCTAAATAACCCTTGTATTGGAATAGAATATCAAATTTGATTATATTGATATCTGTTCTACGTATAATGTCAAAATTCTTTGAAAGAGAGAGGGATGGGAAGGAAGGGAGAGTGTTGCTTGGACTTCCATATGTCTTAAGATTTTTGGTGGTAGTGGATGCCTTCTACTCTTGCCTCACTTTGCTTTTCTTCTTATTTGCTTGAGTATTGTTTTAAGAGGCCATTTCTTTATGATTTTTCATTTTTCTTTTTGTTTCTTGACATGGTTTTCTCGTGGATTTATATGGGTGCAGATCTGGGAAAGCTGATCCTCAGCCTTCTTTAGATGGAGTTGATTCTGTTACAGACGAAGTCTCTAGATTAAACATTAGTGCAGATATGGGTTCAAAAACTGAAGCAACTGCAGGGCATCAGCCTGTTGCAAGCATTCCAGATTGTAAGTGTGGAATGCCTTTGTGTATTTGTGAATCTCCAGCACCAACCACAGATGCGCTTCCACTTCAGGTATGAACTCTTCAGTAGTTTAAGCTGCATCTCATATTCTCTTCCAAGCTTCTTACGAACTCATATTTGTTCCTGGGGCAGATGAAAAACCCTTCAACCTCTGTGGCTTCATCAAATCCAAAATCAAAGAAAACTGCCACTGTTCCAAAGAGTAAAGGCTCCACTTCAAACAGCAAATCTAGGTATGCTATCTTTGAATTTTTGTATTCAATCTTTGTTCTTCACTTCTTCCAAACATAATGGTTGATTTCAAATGGTTTGATAAATTAATTCTTGTGCAATTGAAGCATGGAAACCCCAACTACTTTTGGCCCATTCTACTGTACTCTGGCTTGAATTAATTGAAACCTGAAGCTGGATGCTAGTAAAATCATGGCCTTCTGGTTTGAGGCATAAAACACTGAAATCAATTTACCTTCTCTCTTCATCTTGCTTTCCTGTTGGCAGTGGCCTCCTGATAGAACTATCTAGAATTAATTTTAATGTAGTGGAGGATAATTGTGTGAGGGAGCCATACTTTTCCACTTTTCTGGCCATTTCATTCTATTTCATGGCCTTCTTATTCTCCTCCTTTTCAATGTCCCATGGTCTCCTTCCTTCTCATTATCCTCTTTAGATATCATATGTCATTAAGTTCATGATTTCATTTTTTTTTAAGTCTCTAGCCTCTTCTGGTGACAAATTTTGCTGTCTATTTTATTGGACTTTTCTAAATGGGTAAAATTATACAGTTTGGTTTTCAATCCTGGTCTGGTGGCAAATGGTACTGCTGCAGATAAACCTCAGATGGATTATGATGTCAATGGAGAGGTAGAGCTCTTTATGAAGTATTTAAATAGTCATGAGAGGTTCAAGTTTATGGGGATTTTGCTTCTTTTGAATTATGTACTTATGCATTTACTTTACTCAGGGTTTAAGAGAAGCTATAAAGAATGGTGATACTGCTGCAGTCAAGAGGCTTCTAAGTGAGGTATTTTACAATTTTACTCCAAATTTCAACTGGGAATGAATTTGAAGTATGATTACATGTGCAGGGTGTGGATGCAAATTACCGTGACAAGCAAGGATTATCTTTGCTGCATCTGGTACTGCTATCTCTATCTCCCTCTCTTTAGTATATTTGTAGTCCTTTACATTTGCTTGAAGGCTGGCTGATTGATTACATAATTTTAATTTCCATTTCATTCCAAATTTATATGACACTAATGACGTGATAAACTTGGTGTAGGCGGCACTCTTCAATCGAACTGATATAGTATTCGCCCTCATGGAATGTGGAGCAAGCATGGACTACAAGAATGCACAGGGTAATTTATTATTTATGAGTTTTCAGCATTCCTGATTTTAGAATATGTCTATCTACAAATCGAAGAGCTCGGGTAGAGTTTTAAGGTTACTGAAGGTTGAAAATGTCGTTAGAAACTCCTTTTGAGTTGTCTATTTGGAACAAAATGGCTTCCGACATAATTAAGGCTTTGAGGGGACAAGGTAAAAACGGAAAAGGAAAAGACAGAGAAGAACTCTCACCTTCAATTTGGAATAATGAAAGTATGATACTCATCATAGCTTTCTTGAATGATGTTAGCTGTTACCTAGAAGTCCATAATTGAGAACTCTCCTTCCATTAGCATGTCTAGCTCTGATGTGTATGCATCTGTTTGTCTCATAATTATGCTTTAACTCTTTCTAACCACATCAATTCCAGGAGAAACACCATTGGATTGTGCACCGGCTACTTTGCAATACAAGATGCAAATGAAGATGAAAGAGAGTGAGCAAGCATGAAATGAACTAGACAAGAGAATTGGAAGGAAAATGCATAATTTCCTCTGTTAACCGACATGTGCTATCTCTAGCTGTCAGATTTCAGCAAGAAATTATTGATATTATGCTTCATGCTGTCAATTTCAGCCAGAAATTATAAATATAATGCTGCAAGTGTTTGTATCATATCTGGTAGACAAACCGTCAAACAGGCTGCACGACATAGAAGCTCAATCAAAATGCTGTTTTTTTCTTTGTTTTTGATCATCATAAGAATGGTGTTGTGAGGCAATAAAAGTTTCTATTATCTGAATCTATAATTTATATATTATTGACAAAAATGGTCTTTTTTTTTGTTATATTTCTAAATTGTTATTTTAAATATTTTATTATTAATATTGATTAGGCTTATTTAATTTGTAAATAATAAAAAATTTAATTGCATCAAATGATGTTCATTAAAAGCAGTTTTTACTAAAGATATTAATAAGATTTTATTCAATTTATAAATAATAATTTTAATTGCATTGAATGATTTTTATTAAAAAATGTTTTTTAATTTTAATGGGATTGAATAATTCATAAATTAATATTACAAAATTTTAATAATATATAATTAAAATATTAATTGTTTTTATATCTAATCGTCTTTCAATCATAATTATCATGACTTTATAAATAATTAACTTTACATTTTAAATATAATTATTAAAACATATAAAAAATAAAAATTTTATGCACGCAATACTAATTCATTAAAACAATACAAACGGATTATTTGTGTTACTGTTCTGGTAACATGTAACGTGCGAGAGGATGAGATGGGTCACTTTGGTCGGTTGATGAACTTGGCTGTTTTCCTTTTGTTCTTTTCCTGGTTTTTAAATCTTTGGGTTTATGACATTTTATTCTGTCCTTTTGTTTAAACCCATTAATATTTATACTTTTGAGAGATATTTTGAAAATGCAACTCTTAAAATAGCATCAATTGCTCATCAAACTAAAACTTATTTTTATATAAAATCTTTCTCTTACTCTTCTTTACATGACTGTTCGAACTCATTTCATGTCTGCAATATCCTTCAAACAAATATAGATGAAGACTGTTCAATATTTTTTTTCCCTGAATTGAAGTAACCTCTTTAAACTTTGTAGTTGTTGATTATTCTGTCAGGTTTCACTGCTTACCTGCCATACACAGAATTCTTCCCCATTGTTATTGGAATCATCAATACTTACCCCTCATTTACATCTGTTGCAAAGAAATGGTAGCAAGCTGATTGCTTATATGCTTGTAAGTAAACAGAGTTTCAGTAGGGTCGGGGAACAAACTTGAGCTGATTACATTCTCATGGCCGGCCTGTTTATATGGATAAGATGGACCAATCTTTGCTTAGCCTTTATGATAAGCCTACGATACATAAGGAGTTTGCAGAAAGATATTACAGCAGCCACCTTGACCTAGTCACCAACTTTAATGAGAGGCACATAAATAGTTGTAAAATGTAATAGCAGTTTTTTTATATTGAATCTACTTTGACAAACAACATGGTCAAAGTTATATTTGATAATTTTAAACACGATACGTTAACACGACATGAGAATATATGAGTTAAATAAATTTTAAATTTAGCGTTAACGTGTTTCGTCTCTAATCGTGTCAGACACGATAAACATGTTTAAAACACGTTTAAACATGTTTACTTAATCATGTTATCGTGTTTAAACGTGTATACGTGACATATTTATTAACCTATTAAAAATTAATAGTTAAAAACTATTTTAATCTTATATAAATAATTTTAAATAATTATTTTAATAAGTTTTTTAATTTTATAAAGGGTATAATGTAATTATACATGCTCAATCATAATTTTTAACTTTTAGTAATTATTTGATATTATTATTTTTGTTTTATTATAATTATTTTTATAATTATAGATTTTAAATTTAAATAACAAAATTATATTTAATTATAAATATTTTTATTTAATTGTGTTAAACGTGTTATTAATTGTGTTGTGTCGTATATTAATACGTTTAATAAACGTGTTAATCGTGTTATGTCATGTTACACATGTATTAAACGTGTACGTGTACGTGTTTCAAATTTAAGACATGAATGTTAAACGTGTCATGTTCGTATTTAATCTTAACGTGTTTCATGTCTGACATGTTTACGACACGTTAACACGAATTGCGAGATTTAGTCAAAGTGTTTGCTCCATACTAGTGGTTAGGGATAAGTTCATAAATTTTCCTTAGTAGTGTGATATTTTAAAATTTATTTTCTTGATCTAAGATATGCTGAAAGAATATTTAGATCAAATTCAACACGATGTTATTTAGAGAAATATTGTTGAGTATTATCATTAATAGAATTTTGTTATTATTGTCTGAGATTTAAATATTGTGAGATAATTTAATTTTTTAAATATTTAATATATCTTTTCATAACTTATTTATCTAAAATTATAAAAATGGTTAAAAATTACTATTTATTAGTATAAATTAAAATATTAAAATTAAATAAAATATGATTTTACACAATAAATTATCAGGTCTAGTAACTAATAATATGACAAATTTCTATTAATTGATAAAAACTAAATATAAGCATCCACAAACTACATAAAATTAAATACAAAAATTAAATAAACAAATAATATATCTATAAAATAAATTAAAAAAAAGACTCACAATTCAAAAACATTGTTTGACATGTAATACTATTTTCTATTAACTAGATTATAATTATGAATCTAAATTATCAAACTAATCAAAAAATATTTAGACATGAAGTATTTAAAAACTTAATTTGAGTTGACATTAAATTATTTACAATTAAAGCTTAGATGAGTTGTTTTGGGAGAATAAAAAGCATAGTCAATGACCAAGAAAATAAAAGATTTGAATTTATAGATAGGGAGTGTAGTTTAGATTTTAAATTTCTTAATAAAATCTTAAATTATAAAAGAAATTTTTTTATTTTTTTATAGTATTTAAATATTAATACATAAATTACTTCTTGATAAATCACTTTTACTTGAAATCTTTGATTCAAATTTTCATAAAATTGTAAAAAAAAATAAATTTATTAATATATTAACTACTCTTAATCTTAAATAAATTGAATAAAAATTAAAATATTTTATTTTAAGAAGTGAGTGGTGTCATGTGACACCACTCCTTCCAGCATGGGTCCGCCCATGCTGGTGGCAATGGATAGGGTTTTACCATCTCCTCTCCTTCACTCGTTCTTCGCATAATGATGAGTTCACCAGCGTTGAAAATGATCAAAACCTGACCCAGTCACGCATGCGGAGACCGGATGGCAGTTCCCGAAATCAATGCTAGCCTCATGCGTCTGCATGCATTATCGATATTTCTTTCAATTGCTTTTTAGGTAAACCAGGCGTCCTTTTTCCTGAAAGACAAAAACCATGGTTGTAAGTTTTCTCGGTTGTTGTTTCTTTATTTCTTTCATTGTTTATGCATATGTTTTGCCCACTGCCCATTTCTTTTTCCAAGTTAAAATCGTAAAAGTAACATAGGAATTAGGAAATGTTAGTGCCTCGGTGGGATCTGACTGGGATTGTGTGGAAACTAACGTGGGATGGGCCTGCTTCTAACGTGTCATGTAGAAAGCAAGCAATCTTCTCTGTGATTTTTTGCATACGGTATGGTCTTTCCTTTCCTTTCTACCCAACATTCTAAAATTAATCCGGCTCTTTGTTTGAATATTGGATGGATGATGATGTGTGATGATTAAAATGGGTCATTGGTCTTTCCTTTTCCTTCTCCTTTGCTTTTTGTGGCGTAGCATTCGAGTTAAATCGAATGCCTTCGAGTACACATCAAATTCAGATGAATTAGGCAGCAGTCAGCAGAGCACATGCGACAAGCGAGTTTCATCCTACAAGAGGGGACCAGTTGCACCTGTATGAGCCTAATTATAAAGTGCATGGTCGGATAATTTACATGACAAAAACCGGTTTGAGTCCAACCAATTAGGAGAAATTTTATTTTAAAAATAAAATAATAATTTAAATGATAAAAACCAGTTCAAATTCAGTTTTACTCTGAACCCGATTTAAGAAGAAGTTTGATCGATTAAATTACTATGTGATTTTTTAACATAAACTATCAAATTTTAATTTAAATAATTCCATTGATCAATCCAATTTAATTTTTAAAATTATAATCTTAACTTGTGGAAAGGGTTTTCTTTTTAAACCTCAATCACCGCTAAAATGAAGATTTTTTTTTTCTCTTTTTAATTGTTTCTTTCGTTTTGGTCAAAATCTTAGAATATGAAAACATGTTTTGAATTAGAAGAAAAAACTTACCGCATATCCATTTAATAAAGTTCATATTTAATCTTATAAATTAAAAAAATTAAATAACAATGGCTAAGGTTAATGCTGTAAGTACATATTTCTTTCCCCCTGCCATACAATTTTTTCTCCTTCTTTTTATTAAAAAAAAGAAAAAAAAAAAAGAGAAATTGATCATGTTCATCAGTTCGTGGCCAATAATTTTTTGAAGTATTAGGCAATCTTTTTGAGACTTTCCTTACGAAGCAAAACACCAGATTCATTTGGTACATCCACAATCTCATGATCGGATCCAGTTGCTTTACTTTAATCCTAACTTTAACCCACACGCTATCTCCTAGTTTCCTTTTTCCCTTCCAATTTCTCTAACAACACCTACTAATTTCTTTTTTATTTTTAATGAAAAGATATTTGAGATAATCGACCACCGTCCTTCTGAGCTGTGACTTACACGATTGCACGCCATAGGGACCTAAGCACCCCCTTCTTTCCTTTATTCCAAAGCTTGTTCACACACCGACAAAAATCCGATAAAGCAGTCCACTATCTCACCCCCCTTGGCCCCTGGCCGCTTGCAACCTCCCTCCTTTATATAAGTCCCAAGATGCTCCTCTAACCCTCCCCCTTTCTTCTCGCCTCTTCTTCATCTTCCTTCTCTCTTGCTAATTACTTTCTTTCCTTTTTCCTTCGCCTTTCCTTGTGTTTCAATGGGTTTCTTTGTAGAGGATCCAGGGCTAATTGTAACCCATCTTCTATACAAAACAGCTGTTGTTTTAGCAGTGTTGAGATGGGTCCTCTCTTGGGTTCTTAGGTTTAGAGACATAAGCTTCTTCACTACTTCATCTGACTCCCAACGCAACCCTTCTTCTTCTTCTCCCTTGGTTTCTTTACAAATGATTAGGGACAGTCTCGTGCTGACGACGTTCGAAGATGCTAAGGAACGGGTGCCTTGGGTTTCCGACACCTGTGCAGTCTGCTTGAGCCAGCTGAAGGAAGGTGACGAAGTCAGAGAACTGAGGAATTGCTGCCACGTGTTCCATAAAGATTGCATTGACAGATGGGTTGACTATGATCAAGATCACGACCAGGATTACGATCATGATTACAATGAGCATGAACATAATCACAAGACTTGCCCCCTTTGCAGGACCCCTTTACTTACTTCATCTCAAAGCTTGGGCTGGCCTAAGAATGAACCCAGCTGGGCCGTCGAGCGGCTGCTCTACCTATTTGGGGATGATCTGCTTCCTTGAGAGCCACATAATCTATTTTCTATAGATTTTTTTTTCTTCTTTTTTAGCATATTTTTTACTCAATTGATCATTGAGATAGAGCTTGGTACAATAATTATTGTATATTTAGATAGTTTGGGCATGGTTAAATGGGGTCAATTTTTTCTTTGGGTTAGGTCATAAAGTGGAAGGAAAAAAAAAACAGAAACAGTCAAGTCATCTAAAGCTTGACCCTTGGACCAGTTGTATATATAAATCACATATTTCTTAGAATTTTTTTTCGTATTTTTTTCTCCTTTGGATTTTAACTAACTATTAAATTTTTTCCTCCAATTATGGTAATTTCCACAAGATTATTGAATGTGAGCAATGGGGCTGGGCACTCTTGAATTAATAATTAAATAAAGAACAGTGTACATTTAGGATACTTAATATTTCTAGTTAGAGAGACCTTTCAATGAAAGAGTGAGTTGGCAACTTTGGTCAAGAAAGTTTTGATTGATAATTTTGAGTCTTGTGGTAGTTTTCTTTTCTTTTTTTTTTTTCTTGGCTTCCTCTGGACCGCACATGATACCTTACTTTATATAAAAGTATTTATTTTTCTTAATTTGATAGCTACTTTAGTATAAGACTTTAGTTAAAGTTGAATGATGAACGGGCTAAATTACCTACTAAAGAATTGTAATGCTTAGAATTTAGGTGACCAAAATAGTATTAACTTGGAATTTTGGGATAATTGGCTTAATGGTATGAGATAATATTCTATAATTGGGTTGCTAAATGCTTCCTTTTTATTCTTCTGGACCAATTTACACGGTTCTTTTTCAAACGAAAGACCTAGGAAAAAAATCTATGAAAATAGACAGGATCTTCATTTGCACGGTATAGGCAATTTCCCTACTCATAAATTATCCAACAAAAAAAAAAAAAAAGAGAGAGAGAGAGAAAGAGAAAAAAAATATGTGCTCAAGGTTTGGATGGGAGCCCATTTGGTTAGGGCTGAGTTCCAAGGCAATACTCCGCCCAAGCCAGTTGGGCTCAGATTTAGGGTTCAGACCAGTCTTTGCAAAGGATCGCGTCTGATTGACATAGTTAACCCGACCAAAAATAAAATCAATTTGAAATTAGTCAGACTTTTATTTAAAGTAATTGATTGATTTTAGGGCATACCCTAATTTTTCAAAATGTAAAGCATCTATTTCCTTCGAACTCATATATTTAACAAATTACAATGTTTTTTCCCCCTCCTGCTTGTTTCATATACAAATTTAATATTAGTAAAAGGTAAATTGAAGTGTCGAACTAATTTCACTAATAAAAACTGCATCATTTTTATTGTTGAGTTATAAATTAGAATTTGATTGAGGTGTTAATTTAAAAACTTTGTTTCGAACATGTGAACTAATTTAAAAAATAACATTTAAAAATTTGTTGACAACATCTATACTATTATTTAAATTTGTCATAATGAATTGAGAGTAATGTACGTTGACACATGTTCTAATTGGAATTGATAGAGTGTTTCAGGCTGAGTTTGAATTTTTTGAATTTATGTTTCTTAAGACTTAAATTTTTATTGTTCTTAAACTAATCTTGCATGTTTGAGCTTTCCTTCACTTTGAGCTGAAATTACGAGCATCTGTCTCTAATTAGATTAAAACTTAGAAGAACTTTTTTTTTTTTGTATATTCGTACATCCGTTTATCCCATACATATTTGCAATAAATGGAGACAAGCTTTCAAATAATTAATCACTTTTACATAGAAAAAGGATTATTTTCTTTACATAAGCATGTGAGTTTGTTTTAAATGAGTAATATAGTATTAAAACGAAATTGTTATGATTTATTATCTTAATCGGCAATTAGTAGAATTAAAATTAATCAACACATATTGAATTCCATCAAAATTTATTTTTTATCAAATTATTAAGCTATAAAATTAGTTGAAAAATATTAAAAAAAAAAAGAAAACAAGAGAGAAAAAATTAGGGCAGAACCGGAATAGAACAAAAATTGGGGGTCCAAATAAAACCCGGGCATCGGCTGGGCTCGTCGCAAATAAGCCCAGTAGATACAAAAACAGCACTGGTTTAACATTTTTGTGCAGATTATTCTATTCAACAGATCTGCTCATTTCTTTCCAGATCTTCATGGTTTTTCACTCCAATTTCTTCTCTCTCGAAACAAATTAAAAAACGCGGTAACTCCTCTGTTCTTCTCTCTGTCTCCTCTCCTTCCATGTACTCGTAGATCCTATCTCTCTTTGACGACGATCTGGCTCCATTCCTCTAATCAACGGCTAATTTCTCTGTTTCGGCAATGAATTTTTCGTTTTAGCATTTAGGTGAGAGAGAGAAGGAAACTCTGGAACTATCGGTTTCGAAGCATCGGAGAATTGAGAAACAAAATGGCGGCAGGTGGATTTGTGAGCCGAGCGTTCGAGTCAATGCTCAAGGAATGTGCGGGCAAAAAGTATCCTGATCTTCAAAAGGCTATTCAAACTTATTCAGGTCAGATCTGTTTCCATTTTATCTGGTAAATTGTGCTCTAATTATTAATTATAATTTATTTTTTTATAATCTGTTTCCATTTTACTGTTATTTTTTGTCTAATTTTGATTCGTGGCGAATTAACCGGGATTGCGAGTTTAAGAAGTTTTAGTTTTGAATTGTGCTCTGTTGATTTTTCTAGTGCATTAGGGGTTATTTAGTTATTTAATCTTTGTGTTCCATATTTGATGGCGTTCAACTATGTTATTACTTAAAATGTAGTTAGAATGGTAGTTAGAGATATTAAGTAGGGTTTACGAGTAGTTGCATTGTTTATAGGTTATAATCTGTTTTAGCATTAGATTAAGAAACTCCGGTTCTATGGAGTACTCGGATGACTTTCCTTTATAAGTAATTAATTTCACATTTTTATTAGAAAATGAGTTTTCTGTTTTAGAAGATGAACCTTTTGTGTGATGGATTTTAGTAGGGATGTTGTAAGTGACATCTTTATGTATTTCAAAATGATTTGTGCAGAAATGGGAGAATGAAACAAATAATGACAGGAAAAATTGATGATGATCCTGGTTCTTTTTTTTTTTTTTCGTTATAATGGATTGTTGAGTTGGTCTTTTCTTCTTTTTTCCCCATGATTGACTAATTCTTTAAAAGACAATTTCTGATGGGGTTGACACATGAAATAGAGGACGTATGGTATTAAGAAGAAAAAGAGGGTGGGAGACTAAGGATGTGGGGCCTTAACATCCTACCGTGCACTATTCTCTACGCATTAATAGACGACATCTTCACTGGTTTTGTTTTTTATATGAACTTATCTTATCTCTTCCTGTAATTTCATGTTGTCTTCTTGCTCGTTGGTTATAGCATACATCTAGTTACCTTTTTTTTTCTTTAATTATATTCTTCCATTTCTTCAGATAGTCCAAAGCAAGCAAAACAGCATTCTTCATCCAGTGAGACAAATCAAGTAGCATCTTTGGCTGGAGATGGAAGGTTTATATCTGTTTACAATATTATAATATACTAGCCGTTTTTGTTCTCACTTGGATTTATTCCTAGTTTCTTGCCCAAGATATTAACCAATGAAATAGCATATTTATTATTTTCTTTTTGGTCTATTAGTTTACTTATTCTTCGTTTAGTTCAGAGCTGAAGCTTTTGCCTGTCACTATGGCCTTTGTCAGATTTAGCAAACTAAAACTTTAAATGGCCTTGTTAAAAATGATATGGAATTGTTATTATTGCCATAATGTGATCATGACTGATACTATAACTATTGCAGATGCCCTCTAATTTTTGTTTTTGATTTTACTTATAGTTCACTTGAAACTGAAACTGGAGCTGAAAAAACTGGAATAGAACCTGATGGATCAAGCACACTTTCACAAAGTGTTGTGGATACAGAGCATGTTAGTAAGCCAACTGGTGGAAGTGGAACCATCACAACTGCCTTAGCAAATGCAGGATACACCTTGGAAGGGGCTGAGGTGGAGCTTGTTCTGAATCCTCTTCGACTTGCATTTGAGACAAAGAACTTAAAAATCCTTGAACCTGCTTTGGATTGTCTTCATGTATGTTGTTGCTTTCCTTCTTGATCTATATTCTGAATGTTTATTTTCTACTTAATGGTCTTCTCTACGGTTTTTGTAAGACATCAAGGGAAGTCCTAATCCGTCTGAAATCCTGTGATATATTTTCCAAAAGGACCTCCTTATTTTTGTTCAATTTGTTTTTGGAAATTTTAATGCCTTTTTTTTCTGCATAATAATTACTGACATGATCATCTTTAATTCCATAAGCACAGAAACTAATTGCCTATGATCATCTGGAAGGAGATCCTGGTTTAGATGGTGGTAGAAATGTTCCTCTGTTTACAGACATTCTGAATATGGTCTGCAGTTGTGTTGATAATTCTTCTCCTGACAGGTATGTGCCATTGTGTTTGTTAACCTTTGTTTATAGCATATGTTACTTGTTACGCATGTTTAATTCTGGAAAACAATTTGCAGTACAATCCTGCAAGTCCTGAAGGTGCTTCTTACTGCTGTAGCATCCACAAAATTCAGAGGTACATTGTCCAGGATCTAGTGGTATTCTTGTCTGTTTTATTATCTAGTATTTAAACTCAGTCATGTTACAATATTGCTAATTCAAAATGCAGTCCATGGGGAACCTTTGCTTGGAGTTATCAGAGTATGCTACAATATTGCTCTTCACAGGTACTTCTTGGATTTGTCGAAGATAGTGATAGTCCAAATTGAAGTAGTTCTTATGATTTGTGGCTTTGATGTGTAGCAAGAGTCCTATAAACCAAGCGACATCAAAGGCAATGTTGACACAGATGATTAGCATCATATTCAGAAGAATGGAGGCTGATCCGGTTTGGAATTTATATTTCTAATCTTTCATTATTTTTTTCTCCATGATATATCAGGAAGAAAGTTGATGATGTCTTGTAAATGGGTTTCAGGTCTCTACTTCATCCGGTTCCTCTGATCATACTGAAGCTGCTTCTTCAGAGAATTCTACCTCAAAGGCTGAAGAAGCTTCCTCAGGTGACCAAGATGAGAATGAAATGACTTTAGGGGATGCACTTAATCGGGTCAAGGATACGACACTTGCATCTGTTGAGGAACTTCAAAGCCTTGCTGGTGGTGCTGATATCAAGGTGCATCCTTTTATTTACCATTGTTTGTTATGATTCATTTGACTTGTAGGCCTCTCAGTTATGTAGCAAATGCTGGGTGTTTGCTTTTATTGAAGTTTTCTTTTGGTCTTGTATGGTTCTTAACGTGGTACTTATGTGTCTTACAGGGTTTAGAGGCTGCTCTTGACAAAGTTGTGCATGTTGAGGATGGTAAAAAGATCACAAGGTATGGACTAAGATATTTTACCCAGATTGCTAGTTTCTGTTTTCTTGCTTCGGCTGTATAAAATTGCAATTTTTTTATTAATGCTTGGTATCATAACTCTTGAACCTTATCTTAGAGGGATTGACCTGGAGAGCATGAGCATTGGTAAACGTGATGCATTACTAGTTTTCCGCACCCTTTGCAAGGTTGGTTTTCTTCTTATTCTGTTGCCAATTATTGTTGGTATTTTGGAGTCTCTGCTAGCATTCTGTTCACGAAATATTTTGTCTCGCAGATGGGTATGAAGGAAGATACTGATGAGGTCACAACCAAGACACGAATTCTGTCTCTTGAGCTTCTGCAGGTTAATTTATGAATTTATTTTAAGTTATGTAAGGATGTTTGGTTGGTAGTCTTTGCATAATACTATAAAGCACTTTCTAGACTATGTGGGGTCAGATTTACATATGCTTTATTTTGTTTTTCTCTGTAGGAGGATATATTTGCATTTTTCATTCTTATTAGTGGCAGGGAAAGTGTGCACGTGATCCTCATTGTATTGAAGTTGGATAGATATGGAAGTCTGAAACTACTGAATAGAATCTCATTAGTAGCTTTAAAAGAATCTTATTGGCATAAGCATTGTTTTAAAATGCCAAAATTTGTTTGTTTTTAATGGTTGAAAAGAAAACATAGCTAATGTCTTTCATCATATTTGCTCGCCTATGGTATGCAGGGTTTGTTAGAAGGGGTTAGCCATTCATTTACGAAGAACTTCCATTTCATTGATTCAGTGAAAGCATATCTTTCATATGCTTTGTTGCGGGCTTCTGTTTCACAGTCCCCTGTCATATTTCAGGTTCTATTGCATCTACTTAATCACTTTTCTTCATCCTGTTTTAGAAGAATCTGCTATGAGAATTTGCCTCTGACTATGCATTTATTTGTGCCAGTATGCTACTGGGATATTTGCTGTGCTTTTGTTGCGATTCCGAGAGAGTCTTAAAGTATGATTATCTTCTTGACAGATTGTTAAAGCCATTTCTTTCAAAGATGGCATTAGCGCCGTGATACACACCACTTCTACTTTATGCCTGAATACTTTATCTTATTTCTTTTCAGGGTGAAATTGGTGTCTTTTTTCCCTTGATAGTTTTGCGGCCATTGGATGGTTCAGACTTCCTCATCAACCAAAAATCAAGTGTTCTCCGGTACAGTACTCTTTTTAATTAGTCATACTGTCATATTGTGTGGCATTCACTATTCAGCATATTGTCTTCAACATGTTAGTTTGCTATTTGCTTTATATTATCTACTAACCGTTTTAATTTTAACTTTTTAGGATGCTTGAGAAAGTTTGCAAAGATCCCCAGATGCTTGTTGATGTATATGTGAACTATGACTGTGATCTTGAGGCACCAAACTTGTTTGAACGCATGGTCTGAGCTCAGTTACTGTTCCACTGTCATTTATTTATATATTTATAATTTATTCTAGGCTTTTTTATATAAGGGTACCATTTGCCTTTTGGCCCTCTAGGTCAACACTCTGTCTAAAATAGCTCAAGGGATGCAAAATGCAGACCCAAACTCCGTTGCTGTCACCCAAACAACATCAATTAAGGGTTCCTCCCTCCAGGTAGGTTAATCTGTTGGCCAGCTTTATTAAATAAGCTTGCTAATTATGAGTAATACTTTTGTTTTATATTTCTATGCTTCCATGTCACCTGTGGTTGCTTAATAAAGCTTTACTTCTTAAATTCTCCAGTGCCTTGTCAATGTACTAAAATCACTAGTTGATTGGGAGAAATCTCGAAGACAACCAGAAAGGAAGAGGGGACGTAACCAGTCTCCTGAAGAAGATTCAACTAGAGAATCTGTTGAGATAAAAAGCAGGGAAGATGTTACCAGTAACTTTGAGAAGGCAAAAGCTCATAAATCTACCATGGAATCTGCCATCTCTGAGGTAATTGATTGGGTTTTATAGTCACAGTTTAGCATATTAGACTGGAAGTTTTCTGCAATGCGAATATGATACTGGAAAGGATTGTTGATCAATCCTCAATTTCTCGGACTGTAATTAGGTTCTGAAACATAGTGTTAATTACATTGCAGTTCAACAGGCATCCAGTGAAGGGTGTTGGGTATCTGATATCAAATATATTGGTGGAAAATAATCCTGTGTCAGTTGCTCAATTTCTAAGAAATACTCCCAGTCTGGACAAGGTAGAACCCTTATCGATCAACTTTTGCTCAACTCCTAGAGAAGCTGTCTAAGTCTTAGCATTGTTGCAGGCAATGATTGGTGACTATTTGGGTCAACATGAGGAGTTTCCCCTTGCTGTCATGCATGCTTATGTAGATTCGATAACATTTTCAGGAATGAAATTTGATACTGCAATACGTGAATTTCTTAAAGGATTCCGTCTTCCTGGGGAGGCTCAAAAGATAGATCGTATCATGGAAAAGTTTGCAGAACGGTATGGGGATATCTATGCTGCATGTATATAAATGTCTTCGTGCCTAAAACATAAACATAAGCATGGCTTAATCCAATTATTGGAACAGATTTAAAAATACTTTAATTTAGTGGGGGTTCTTTTTTTATTAGCTTAGCTTCACAACCCCATCCTGAAATCCGAAAATCTCTGCACCGAACCTTTTCTTTTAAATACTTTTGAGATTCTTTTAATAACTAAGCTATAGCCAATTTAAATAAGAGTCAAATACCTATGTGTATAAAGATCACTCTTCTATGAGCCGTTTTACTATTTGTATGGTGAGTGTTTTTGAATACAATTTTTGGTGTCCAATTAGTATGAAGACTATATGCCTCTTTGCATCACTAGGTGGTGATTTAGTCTTCTCGTTATGTGTTTGGCAGATATTGTGCTGACAATCCTGGTCTGTTCAAGAATGCAGACACTGCATATGTTCTTGCATATGCAGTTATCATGTTGAATACTGATGCCCATAATCCAATGGTCTGGCCTAAAATGTCAAAGCCAGATTTTATACGTATGAATGCCACAAATGATCCTGAAGAGTGTGCCCCTACCGAACTTCTGGAAGATATATATGATTCTATTGTTAAAGAAGAGATAAAAATGAAAGATGACGCAGCTGGCATAGGGAAAAGTGGCAGGCAGAAGCCAGAGGGGGAAGAGAGAGGCCGCCTTGTTAGTATTCTTAATCTGGCTCTCCCTAAAACAAAGTCAGCAACTGATGCTAAGTCTGAAAGTGAAGCAATAATTAAGCAGACACAGGCTATTATCCGGAACCAAGAAGCAAAAAGAGGAGTTTTTTATATTGCACAAGAGATTGAACTTGTAAGGCCCATGGTTGAAGCTGTAGGATGGCCATTGCTGGCTACTTTCTCTGTTACAATGGAGGAAGGTGAAAATAAACCAAGGGTGGTTCTCTGTATGGAAGGATTTAGAGCTGGGATACATATTACATACGTCCTTGGAATGGATACAATGCGCTATGCGTTTTTAACATCTCTGGTCAGGTAAAGCTGTCTTTTTCTACTTGAAAGAGTTCCTCTTGCTGCTGTGTTTGCCGAGTTCCTCCATCCCCCTCCCCTCTTGCTACCATTGCTTTATTTCTGCTCTATCATTCTAATCATTCTGTTCTTCTTACCTTGTCTTATGATGGGTTGTCCTGCATCAGTCAGTATTACATTTAATGGGGTAGTTCATTTGTCAATCATTATAATGCTCTTAGTCCCTAGGGAAAAGCTTAATTGTAATGCTTAGTCTGTGATTTTGGATGTTAGGTTTACTTTCTTGCATGCTCCAAAGGAAATGCGTAGTAAAAATGTCGAAGCATTGCGGACTCTATTGGGCTTATGTGACTTAGAACCAGACTCTCTTCAGGACACGTGGAATGCTGTTCTTGAATGTGTTTCTCGGCTTGAATTTATTACGTCAACTCCTGCCATTGCTGCAACTGTCATGCATGGATCAAATCAGATCTCTAAGGATGCTGTTGTACAGTCACTGAAAGAATTGGCTGGGAAACCTGCTGAACAGGTTTTTGTGAATAGTGAGAAATTGCCTAGTGATTCAATTGTGGAGTTCTTCACTGCTCTCTGTGGTGTATCAGCAGAAGAACTAAAACAAACTCCAGCTCGTGTTTTCAGCTTGCAAAAGCTTGTTGAGATCAGTTATTACAATATGGCTCGTATACGTTTGGTATCTCTTTTAAACTGATAGACCTCCACAAGATCACTTGTACATGTTTTTATTTACTTATCAAGATTTTATGGCTTGTCATATCACTGTTCTCTGACCATCTTTGAAATTCAGTTAATTTTCTTGGTTCAAAATGCTTTTAATCCCTTTCTTGATAGTTCTGGTTTTTTAAGTAAAGAAGATTATAAATTACATGATATATTTCTGCCATGCTCTCTTGATATGTTATGGAGAATATTCTGAAAATTTTTTAAATAATTTCATTGAATTAACATTTACATGTAAAGTGACCATAGTTTACAAGAATAGAGCATTTTATATGAATTTGATTTTCCTTTGACCACACGTGCATATTATAAATTATTAGTTTTAGATATGTAATTTTGACCACACGTGAGCTGTTATCTTGACATAGTGGGATCTAGCTATAGTTTCTAAATTGATTTATAAATTGAAAATCATTTGTTTTTTCTGCCAAAGTACATGCTGGTTTAAATTTTAAAAGTTTTAATGTTATGTCGACCAGGTCTGGGCTAGAATATGGACTGTCCTCGCAAACCATTTTATTTCTGCTGGAAGCCATGCTGATGAGAAAATTGCTATGTATGCGATTGATTCTTTGAGGCAGCTTGGTATGAAGTATTTGGAGCGTGCTGAGCTGACCAATTTTACTTTCCAAAATGACATTCTTAAACCTTTTGTTGTTCTCATGCGGAACAGTCGAAGTGCAACCATAAGGAGCCTTATTGTTGACTGCATTGTTCAAGTATGTGTGCTTGCTCAGATCTCCTGAACATCTAGCTCTCTTACTTGATGACGTTTCCCTCTTTTATCTGCATAAAATTTGCAGTTAATACATTTTTAATTTTAAACCTTAACTGTTGGTTTTTATTATTCTGTTGGGCACTTGTGTGAGACATTGACTGATAATGATGTTATTGCAGATGATAAAATCAAAGGTTGGAAGCATAAAGTCCGGATGGCGAAGTGTTTTTATGATTTTCACTGCTGCTGCAGATGATGATTTGGAATCAATTGTTGAAAGTGCATTTGAGAACGTGGAACAGGGTAAGAAGCAGCCATTTTTCATCTTCCAGACTGATGCTTCTCTTCTTTTTGCCAACTAATCTAACAGCAGGTTCTTTGCAGTTATACTGGAACACTTTGATCAAGTTGTTGGAGATTGTTTTATGGACTGCGTCAACTGCCTTATTAGGTTTGCCAACAATAAAACTTCCCACCGCATAAGTTTGAAGGCTGTTGCCCTGCTCCGTATATGTGAAGATCGTCTAGCAGAGGTTTGTTTTCTGGCCTTCAGCTTGATTTGTTAATTGAGCATGTTGTTTCCTCACTCTCTCTCTCTCTCCAAAAACAAAAATCCATTTTGTTTGTTTTGTTGGCCCTCTTCTAGCAAATACTTTTTCTGTGTGTTCTCAGACAACATCTTGAATTGATTGTCTGCATTTATATCTATATTATTATTACATCTAGTTTATTTCATAAGGGAGGCAATTGGGCTAGACATGTCAGGTTCTGGCCATTTAGGCTTTAGGTTGTTGAACTTTTTAGTTAATTCAGGTTGGGTTGTTTGACCAGGTTTTTCTGGTTTGAGTCAAATTTTGCCACATTATACTTGCAGAAAGTAACCAGATTCAGATCTGGGTTGAGTCTGTATTTGGGTTGTTAGATATCCTAAAATAGAATTGTATCTTATGTTATAGTGGAGTTAAAATCCTGCATATTATTTTTTTCACATGGCCAAAAGAATTTGTTTAGATATAACCATGTTCTTCGAAGATTCTCACCCAAAATTTTAAATTATCTCTGGTAAATGGGCCGGTGACTCTATCCTAGCTGATGTAAATGGATCCTATTATAAATCCTCGGCATTGAACAGTAACAGCAATAATAGCAGCTTCCCATTGAGCAAAAAAAAAAAAAAAGCAGTTTCCCGGCTTAATATGCCAAAAGGACATAATGCTCTACTTCAGAAAGTAGCTCTTGACAGTGATAAGATTTGAATACTGTACAGAATTGAAAATTTCTTTTCACAACAGTAGAAAACGCTAACTTAGGACCCAAAATATCAGTTGCTCCTCATCTGTAGGACAGTTACTTAAAAGCAAAGAGAACAGCCTGCAATCACCAAGCACTAGCATGGGAACAGCACCTGAAGGGATTGAAGGTGCTGCAGATTCACTCTTCAATATCCAAGCAGCCATTGCTTCAAAGCCTTTCTTGGAGTGGATCTGACCTTAGCTTTGAAACTCATAGACTGAAAATTGTTGCTTCAAAGCTCAGAAAGGATAGTAACTTTTAGTACAAAAATTCTCCAAGACAAAGAATGGTCCAAGATAAGGCATAAAAGACAAAAAGACAATTGGGTATGTAAATGATAAAAGTATGATTTCATCTGACAAAAAGTTCCTCTGCCACTTAATTGTCTAATATGACTGCTTAAAAGCAAGCATTACCCCACAAATTTGTATACATTTACAACCAATTCTTTGTATCACTAGAATGCTTTTGTCGATATGGAATGACATTGACCAAAGCCTAGTGTTCTTCGTCATAGTTGTAAATGAGGAAAACATTGTGAAGGGACTTTGAATTGAAATGTTCACAGCAATGGCCGAAAAAATTGCCATAGTTGCTACCTCTTCTCAGGATAAAAAAAAGAATGTTTAAATTAACTATTTGCTTTTATTGATTACTTCAAAACAATGTTTACAAAGTTGCTTAACTTCCTTGTAATGAACATCTTTACTTAAGTGCTTCAGCGTGTTTTCAAATTACAGGGACGTATACCTGGTGGGGCTCTGAAGCCAATTGATGTTGATGCTGACACAGCGTTTGATGTAACTGAGCATTATTGGTTCCCAATGCTGGCTGGTTTGTCTGATTTGACATCAGATTCAAGACCAGAGGTTAGGAGTTGTGCACTTGAAGTTTTGTTTGATTTGCTGAATGAAAGAGGTAGCAAGTTCTCAACACCATTTTGGGAGAGCATTTTCCATCGTGTATTGTTTCCCATATTTGATCATGTAAGACATGCTGGAAAGGAAAGCTTAATTTCTTCTGGAGATGAGTCGCTTCGTGAAAGCAGCATTCACTCGCTTCAGTTGCTGTGCAACCTTTTCAACACTTTTTACAAGGTATACGAGTTTAATAATGCGATTTTCTTTTCCTTTTCTTTTAAATCCTCGTAACTAATATTCTCATGATTTGACATGAGAAGGGGGGGGGGGGGGGGGGGGTGGGGGTGGATTAGATTGTGACAGAAAACAGAATGTCATCTAAATTCTAAATGGTCCATATTATCTTGTGTTTGCACCAAGTTTCCTGACAATTATTGGTCTTCACACAGGAGGTGTGCTTTATGCTGCCACCACTCTTGAGTTTGCTGTTGGACTGTGCTAAAAAGACAGATCAGACGGTGGTTTCAATTTCTCTTGGTGCATTGGTGCATCTGATAGAGGTTGGAGGACACCAGTTCAGTGAGAGTGACTGGGATATGTTGTTGAAGAGCATAAGGTTTGTATCCTTTCCAATTTTTTAACAATCAGAATTAAGGGATTTTGTAGTTGTAAGTCATGTATTTGTTTACTTTATTCTGATCACCAGAGATGCATCATATACAACACAACCACTTGAGCTACTCAACACGTTGGGACTAGAGAATCCAAAGAACCCCTCAATTTTAATTAGAGATTTAGAGGTTCAAACAGGTGGTGAAGGCTATCAGTTTGATGCTAGTGATAATGGGAAGATTTCACCGCTTGCTTCCCCAAGTGCTGGTAGTGATAGCAGCACTAGGAATTCTAATGCATCTGTTTCGCAATATCACAATCAAGAATCTGGGTTACAATCTAATCCAGATGGATCTGAAGGTTAGCTGTTGTGATTTTTTTTTACCTTGCTATTTGCTTAAACTTTAGACAATTGGTAAGCTGTGTGTTCACTAGCTAATATCATTCATGTATCGGAATCAGTTTGCAGAATAATGTGCCAAACTGTTTACAAAGTTTAATTCTCCTCTGATATTATTCTGAAGTTATGTTTTCCTTCATACGATCGGCGAAGGGGCTGACCCTATTCTATGGTTTGAAAGAGCTCAATTCAGACATTCGAAATGTGTGTCCATTAGTAAACCTTAAGAATGTATACATCTTTATTCTTGTAGGTGTTCCCTCACCATCAGGTAGATCTCAGAAATCTGCTGAAGCTGGGAGTCTCCAACGAAGCCAGACAATAGGTCAAAGAATTATGGGGAATATGATGGACAACCTATTTCGCAGAAGTCTTACGTCAAAATCAAAGAGCCGTGCGTCAGAGATTTCAGTTCCATCTTCACCACCCAAGGTAAGCAATTCATTTCTGGTTGTGTCATAGGTGGTTAGCGATTCTTTGCTCTGGGTGTTTGATGTTCCCATATCTTTGGTGGATCAATCACCGGATAAGTTCTATTTATGGGTTTTTATTCATACCTTACATTCTTTTATGGCTTTTTTCTTTTCATACCTTATGGAAGACAATGTAGAAGTTCTTGTTCCTGATGGTCACAGTCTTCACTCTCTACTGCTATTATACATTTTCTTATTGGGGTGGAGGAGTGCATCTAAATGCTTGCTTAATTATTTATTGCACTTGCTCTGTGTGTGTGTGTGTGTTGCACTCAGTTTATTTTATGTTTAAATATTTGCTTACAAGAAGCAAGTTTTATCATTTCAAACCCGCCAACGTTTTTTATTTGAGGATCAGATAAAAAAATGGCAGACGCTTGTCAAAAAATAAAAAATAGTGGATATGCCACATCCTCATTTATGGATGTAATGTGTTATTGGCACTACATGCATTTTCTTCTCTATTCTTTTTTACTTCCCTCTCACTTATTTGATCTGATACTTTAGCTTCCTGAGGCTGTTGAGCCAGAAGCCAAAGATGAGGAGGAAAGTCCACTGATGGCAACTGTTAGGGGCAAGTGCATCACTCAATTGTTACTTCTTGGTGCTGTTGATAGCATTCAGGTTTGCATCTTCGGACCTTGGGTCATGTGGTATACTTCTGCAATTTTATCACCAACTAAAATGTGTCTGAATTGGCAGAAAAAATACTGGGATAATTTGAAAGCAGCACAGAAGATTGCCATAATGGACATTTTGTTATCCTTGTTAGAGTTTGCTGCTTCATATAATTCTTATTCTAATCTCAGAACACGTATGCACCATATTCCTGCTGAAAGGTGAGAAAAATCTCTTATACTAATTTCAATTTTTATCATCATCTTGTTTGTTTTGTTTGCTGCACTATTTTCATTTACTCTTGAGTTGGAAAAGGCTTGCCTACTAATAACTTCATATCTTGGCAGGCCCCCTTTAAATCTGATTCGCCAGGAGTTGGCAGGAACTTCAATATATCTGGATATCTTGCAAAAAACAACTTCAGGATTTAATGACAAAAATGGGCAACATCTAGAACCTAATGGTTCTCAGGACACTGATATTTCTTCAGACAACAATGGTTCAAGATTGGCTGTACAGTCTTTTACAGAAATGAAACTGGAAGGAATAGCAGAAGAAAAGTTGGTATCTTTCTGTGAACAGGTACTCAGGGATGCATCTGACCTTCAGTCTACGATAGGAGAAACTAGTAATGTGGATATTCATCGAGTTTTGGAGTTGCGCTCTCCAATCATCGTTAAGGTATAAAGTTTATTTACTCTCTCTCTCTTAAAAAAATTGAAAGTAAACACGATGTGCTTTGACTATTTTTGTCAAAGCAAAATGAGTAGTTGCTTATTAGTTAAATATTGTGTGCCAACTATGCCTTGTCTATGTAGCAATCTAGGCTTTTGCTAAAATTATATTAGTGCAAGATAAAGGAAAGTCATGACTGGCTGGATAGTGTGTTTGATTTCACACATTTCCTGAGAAAAAGAGTGCAGCTCAGTTCTTTTCTTTTTCTTTTCCCCACTTATATCAGGCCTGCCCTTTTTTTCTTCTTGCTGTCTCTGTTGGATATGGATTGAACTATTATTGCTTTGATTCATGAAGTGAATACCTCCTCACTGCCATTCTTTCGGTTGTCACATTATGTCATAAAATTGTTTCTAATGATCAGGTAGATTGCTTTAAGTTTTATTTCTAATGGCGATCACCTCATTCTTGGGAGTGGTAGTGAATGTCAACTTGATTATTTGCTCTTGAGAGTTCTATTAGTTGCGATGCTAATCGAGAATTTCGGTTTGTTTTGCGCTTGCAGGTGCTTAAAGGCATGTGCTTCATGAACAATGTGATATTCAGGAAACACCTTCGGGAGTTCTATCCTTTGCTTACAAAACTTGTTTGCTGTGACCAGGTAAATCTCCCTTTCTCTTTGCCTGTACCTTAGATCTCCTTTTAGATTTCTAATTGCAAGTTTGTATGTAATACAAGAATAGATTTCAGTTTTGAGGCATTTTCTGTCTCATTAAGATTGCTGCCATCACTGCTGCTCCTGCAGAGTTGGCACAATTTTTGTATTGCCCAGTCACCATAATTATCAAGCATCCGACATAAAACCATTTGGCAATACATGGAAAGGCCCAACATGATACAGGCTTCAACTAGCTCAAAACTTAAGCAATGCTTTATAACATCCCATAATACTCTCTCATATGTCATATACAATCAGTTAATGGGTAACAAACAACTTGGACTTGTATACCTTCATTACCTTGTCATTTTTCTTTTAAATTTCCTTTTCAGCTCGTTTTATTATTTTGTTGATATGGCTCTTAAAATGTAGTCATAAAACCCTTATACCGCCAATTTTGCATCCTGAAAAGCACGATCATGCTCTGGGCATTTATATTTGTAGCACTATCCCTTGCTAAAAAGTTTATTTTGACTTGGTGTAATTGATGAATATATTTCTCTGCCATCACTCTTCAAAATTGTATTCTAGGAGCAGATTTAACTAAATGTTGCAAGCGATTCTTTGCTAGTCTTGGCTAGATGTGGTCAAACATGTAAATAAAAAAAAATTCTCAGCATGTCGTGTCCCATTTGGTGAGACTGCAGCCTCATCTATGTTTAGGTCATTTTCGCATGTAAAGCAGATAATCCACATAGCGCCATTTTCATTCTTTAAATCTGTTGATAACGAATTGTATCTTTTATTTCTACAGATGGATGTCCGTGGAGCACTTGGTGATCTTTTTAGGGCACAATTGAAAGCTCTCCTACCATGAGAGTTGTAACGGCTATTTTGTTTGAGCTGCTTTCGAGGAATGATTTTCAGCGTTGCCTGCACATTCCATAGCGTATCAATGTTATCCAAGTGAAAAGAAAAAAAAAGAAATGGTTGAAAATTGAAATATTTTCCTGTAATCTTCCATTCTTTTTTCCCCAGTAGTATAGAGTTAATAGAGGGACTTGTTTTCGGATATGATCCCTGATTTTTATACCAGAGTTGCGAATAGAAAACCATCTTTGTATCAAAATTTTTTTTGTGTTATAAGGAGAAACATCAATATTGATTTTCCCGCAGCATCTGAAAGTTAGGCTCGTAGAGTTGGCGGATCGGTAGAAAAATATTGATAAAATTGGGAAACTCGTGTCAGTCGGCAGACAATTTTCGTAAATCCTTCGTGACCATGCATTCCAGTTCATCTTAGAAAATTTCCACTGACGGTAACTACTACTGTACAATTTGATCCTTGCTAGTTCTACTCGGACCAAGCAATATACACATTACTGGCAGGTAACATGGATACAGCTGGCGTGTTCAAGAATTGCCTGCTTTAGAAGTCTAAGTATGGGATTTTACAATCTGTTTCCCATAACCTTTTACGAGTTGGGTGGTGAGGTAAAGGAGTTCATATTATCCAATAGGAAGAGAAAGCGAAACCTTGAATCAAAAGGTTGGACAGAGAAGCTTCGAGCGCCAAGGATCCTCCACTTATTACGTGATAAACAATCTCTAACCATGGAGGCTTGCTGTGGTGATAAGAATTTACAAATCCAATCGGGTAACAGTGAGTCTTCAACAACTCCTTTGGCAAACGAATGCAACAATTTAGGCACCAATAGTTTCCCTTTGTTACTTATACCAACAGATGCCTGAATGTAATCCTTCAGTGACCTTTTTAGCAACTCATTCACATTTCCAGGCTTGAAAATCCTCACCTGATTACAAAATGAGGACAATAGAAACACTCAATAAAACTGGAAACCAGTCGTATCGATTAGAAATCTCATAATAGATTGGTAGATGAATTGCTTGCACAAAAAAAAAAAAAAAAACCAAAGCTTTCTAGCAAAGTCAACTAATCAATTATTTCTCAATTTCCAACAATATTAGTGGATTCCTATGCTTTTGTAGTGAAAGATACTCAAAATACTGGAAGGGGGAATGAGAAGCAAATGAGATCTTACCGCAGGTGAAGAATGCAACCCACAACTTAAAGCAAAATATAGAAGAGGCTCAGGATGATCAATTGAATATTTCTGCTGCTCATCAGATGCCTTGAATTTATGAAGTGCAAGAAATCCAGCCTAACATGATTACAATGAGAAGGTATACATGTCATAGGATACTATCAATGAAAAATCAAATACAAAAAAGTGAAGAAGAAAATACCTCCTTGAAAATGAAATGAGGTATGGAAAAAATGGATTTCCTCTATGGAGTAAAAAAATAAAGGAAATAGGAAGTAGGACTACATCCCAAAAAACTTAAAAAATCGATCAAAGAAGCCCTGGAAAGTCCATTATACAGAGCATCCTTTACTAAGCTAGTTTACCATCCTTCCAGAGATGCCATATGTTTAGGTACTGGTAAATGCACCTTTTTTTTTTTTTTTTGCATAACATCCTATATGGTGCATTTCCAGTCAAATTTTGGATAAAGGATTAAGGTGCCTCAGCTTAGCTATATTGCATCATCAACAAATCTTTTTCAACGGGCCAGTAACTGCACATAAATGGAGAAGTTATACATACAATTTGTGGACGATAAGCAGCAGGATTCATCTTTAAAATGGTGCATTCTATGTCTGCTGCACTCACTGAAAGTCCTCCAACAATATAGGCAGCCTGCATGTCATCATGCCATGCTGTTAGCAATTGTTCAAAGCAGCATACATTGGGGAGGAGGGGGGGAGTGTGGAGGGATAACAGAAAAAATGACAGCAACAAACCTTCTGCATCAAGGAAAATAGTTTGATATCGTTTCTTGGAACTCCATATGCTAAATATGCCTGATAAAATAGAGATAAAAGAGATAAAAAATCAGAGATATTATTCAATGAAAGCATAGGAAGTAATATCTATTGATCTAGATGGCATGTAAAATGTGCAGGAAGGTCAGAAACTGAGGTCTGAGACCTTGTGTGCAATTCTTCCAGCCAAGACTCCCCATATTATGAAAAAATTCCCAACTTATCGTAGCTTAGTGTGTGCCTATATATATTGTCTAAATGTTTGTGAGAGACAGAGTGAGAGTAAATTGCATAGATGGGA
Source organism: Theobroma cacao (assembly GCF_053813885.1). NCBI lineage: Eukaryota > Viridiplantae > Streptophyta > Magnoliopsida > Malvales > Malvaceae > Theobroma > Theobroma cacao. The sequence goes on from NC_142647.1 coordinate 3,456,614, forward strand.
AATGAGTAGAAGATTATTACATGCATGATCAAAGCATTATACAAGTTAACCCAAAATGCCAGCTTCTCACTGCAACTCATTTGAGATGGATTCACTCTCGCCAACTGCTCAACAAGTAATCTGTAGGCAAACAGACGTCAGGCTCATTGCATAAAGCCTTTCTACTTAAGGCTTTATAATAAGATAGCTCCGAGAATTCCACTTCCCTACTCTAGAGCAGAGTGATTGGAGCCAATGGAAAGAAGATATAAAAAAAATGCCTTAATAAAGGAGTTAAATAGTTGACCTGAATCTTTCTAGAGCCATAGCGGCATATTCAAGCTCTTTCTTCCCAACAGACAACCATGAAACTTCAACTGCTGCGCTGTAGGCCCCAATACAACTTGTCCAGTCCACTTTGCTAGAGACTCCATATGGATCATATGCACCACCTCTGGAGGGACTTTTTACTAAGGAAGTTGCAATGGACGAGTCTGAGAAAGATTCCAAAAAGTTGGCAAGATGGCAATGAGGCGAAGCTTGTGACACCAAATACTGGGCAGAAGAAAGCTTGGATGAATCTGCTAAGAAGATGAAAATATCTCTCATACGCAGGACCATTTCTTCAGATAGCTGATTGGGATGATGCCAAAGGTTCTCCACAAAATGATCTTTATCAATAACAGCCTGTGGTAGAGGCATGTCATCCATATTTTCTTCTGCTTCCTCTTCATTACAATGTCTTGCAATCTGAAACATAAAATAGACTGTTAATCAGTTTTCCTTTACCTCTGCAGGATAAGATAAAAAACTGACTAGAGTTATGTACAGCAGATGTAATATCCTAAACAAGTTGACATAAAAAAGCCAATGAGTAAATACAACATGATAACCAATTCTAACTATTTAAAAACCACAGCCCACAGGATCACCAGCATAACACTGAAGATATAGCTGAACGTACTGGTTCTGTTAAGTAAGCCAGAGAGCTATCAAAAACAGATGGTGCGGCACATGGCAAATGTTTAAAACGGTACTCAGCAAGACGTCGCTCATTCCTCTCCTGACTAAGCTGATATTGTAAAGAAACAAATTCTTGCTCAAGCTTTGATACTGTAATCTCTAGAACAGCTATGCTATCTAAAAGCTCCTGGACCTGAAATCCAAATTGAGGAGATTGAGAAAAGAATATAAAAATGAGCAACCATGCACAGGGAAACTGACCTTATCTGGAAGCTTGCTGGGAGAATTAGGAGAAGGTGAACCAGAGTGTTCGACGGCACTTGCCAGAGCTAAGTGCAAATCAGTCTCTTCCTGCAACTGCTGCTGCAACTTTTTAACCTGTATTATCCAAGTGGTAGCATGTGGCATGAGCATGAGATATCAATCCTGCACAGAGTTGGCAGTTACAGGCCCCCTAAGAAAAAAATTCGAAACTTGAATATCATGGCACTTCAATAATCATTCATTAGCACAATCGTTACTCTCTCTCTCTCTCTCTCTCTCTCTTAAAGAAGTAAAGAGCATCATCTTAGTAACAAAGCTCTCCTAATCACATCCATGTTAATCATGTTTCATTTTTCTCCCCTCACTCAAGTCTTCTGCAATTCCAATGCTCCTTTGCTTCCTTGCTGAATAAATCCAAATAAAGCTTCAATAAGCTTAAGATTTATGTTGATGAGGAGTGTGGCGATGTAGACCAAAAAGAAAGTTCAATGGATTAAGGCACGATTATCTTGGCTCGGGTTTTGTTAAAAAAAGAGAAGCATGGAAAATGCTCCAGTATTCACTAATCATTGCCTATCCCTCGTCTCATGTTACTATAATTTGCAGTTCATACTTTTAATTGTCCGGCCTAGTACACTTCTATAGAAATATTAAGACTTGTGCGAGCTCAAGAAATCAGAAATGTCCGGAAAAAAAAAAGGGACTTTAAACAGTGGCAGGAGTTTTTATGTAGCAGAGAACCGCATGGCAATAACTTGGACGAACTAAAAAGCCTCATGACCTTAATCCAAAGCTTAACATGCAATCTGCAACAAATTTTTTTAGGAGAGAAACGGTAGAAAAAAACAATCTAGAGAAATAAATCGATACGTCACTTGCAAAAGAAAAGGAAATATGCAGAGACATGGAATCCACGTACATCTTGTTCAAGCTGGTACTTATAATGGCACATCTGCTGACTTTTCCCTTGTCCACTCCTTTCCTGGGGCTTAGTATCCTGGGAACAACATGATTTCAAAATCTAAAAATCTTTAACAAGGCCAAATACATATACCATAATAAGTCCTTGCTCGCATAGTAAATAAAAACTCCCCAGATAACAATTTGCATTCTGAAATTTATAACCATAAAATTGGAAGTAGAGAATTAGCTTTGCAAATTACCTGCAACTCAGAACAAGAGTTACAAGGGTCGTCACCAGCTGAAAATGACCTGCTCCAAACCTTGCCACTTTTCCATTGCAAATATCTATTAATAGAGCTTGCCCTGCAAAACCATCCAGCACACTACATTTATCATTACAAAAACGGGAAAAAAAAAAGCATAAGCAGTATAAAAAGAAAAAGACCCACCAGTTGATTGGTAAAATAAAACCCCCATTATTACCACCATTGCAATTTTCATTCTCATTGGTGCTGTTAGTAATAGGACTTTGAGGATGGTGGTCTTCATCCAAAGCTTCTGCCTTTAGACAAAGCATCTCCAAAGAGAAACAAATGAACACCAGAGCCAGATGCAAGCAAAGCAATTAATTTAGGCTGAAGTCCACCATCATGTCTTCTTCTTGCACTGCTGACGTATGGGAATCTAATAACTCCACTCCACAAATAAAGCCTACCCTTTTACGAAAAAAAATAAAAAAAAACAGCAAGGAATTATTTTCAGGTTCAAGAATGAACGAAAAGGGACAAACTACAAAGAGAAAGTGGGGTAGATGGGGTGTAATATAAGAGTCTAAGAGTGGAGGAGTACTAATGGGACGGGCGAAAGTGACCCCAGGTCAACAGTTGATGCGAATGTGGATCTATCATATGTCTCTCTCTCCTTTTCGAGCAGGAGTCTTCATTCACCGACAATACTCACATGCCTTTTCCTCTTTTCAGTGGTTTTTATTGTTTGTTTTTTTCTGTTTCCTCTCACTTTTAGTTCTTAACGATGTCGTTTCTTCAGCTATAGGATTGGCGTTTGCCTGCATCAGTTGTCAGAAAGATTTTGCAGGGGAATTTTTTATTTACTTTTATTTTTTTAACTTAAATAAGTCACTCATAACAGTATAACCTGACCTTGTGCATTTCTAAATTTTTTTCTACTAAACTTTAACACATTCTTTTGTAGGTGTTACAAAAATTAGTCCATTATAACATTCGTTAATTCGGTAATCACGTTGTGGATTTTAAAATGAAATATTCATTTTATATATTAATGGACTTGAAATGAATTAGAATGAAATCCTAAAAATTTGAGAATGATTTACTTACTCAATTATTTTATTTATAAATTTTTTTAAATTTATTTAATAATTATATGTCATGTTAAAAAATATAAATTAAAAAAAAGGTAGAGAAGCAAGTAATAAAACTCTAGGGCTATAAATTGTTTATCAAACTCTATATTTTCCATTTTGCGAAAAAAGAGAACTCAAATGGATCCAATTTGAATGGCCCAAAACTGGGCCAGTTGGTCTTGGTCATGCAACTGTTCAGCCCAAACTCCCAGCTTAGATCCATTTCAGGCCGGAGACCATTATAAGAGCAGCTTAAGTACCAAACAAGAGTCTGGGCCAGGTCTTTTTCTTTTGGAATTGGAGCCGAATTATGGTCAAGGATTAATTGAACATAAAGCTACCCATCGTCAGGAATTTTATAGGGAAATCTTCCGAAACGAATAGCAAAGGAATATTAAACCAGTTGTTGACAAAAGCTGAATGATCAGAAAGCTTCTTTCCATGAATGGTGAAACTTTATAGACCAGACAAAGATCCTAGTTGGAAACTATGCATACATTCCTTCTATAAGGGTTATGCCGTTTGGCTTTATTGAGTAGCTACACGTAATGAACTCCAACATTTCACTCTATGCCTTTCTTAATTTACATATTCTCTGGCATATTAAAATAAGGGTTTTGGTTGATGATTCAAACTTGGGTTTTCCCTTGGAATCCTGTTCCTTGTTGAATCTTTATGTAATTCCTTCCCTTTCTTTTCCCTTTCGTAAAAGCACATTTTCTCCACCTTATATGGCTCTAAACTTCAGACTGCTGCATATAGAAACGCATAAAAACAGACCTCCAAAGAAGCTGATCAAGACTCAGATAGAGATTCTTGTTTCTAAAAATGGGTCAAATTCGTTTGTTATGGTTCTTCTTTCTATGGCTGGTTGGTTGTGGAAGCTTGGCTAAGGGTGTCTTAGGCCTGGCTTGCAACTGGGGATTGCAATCAACACACCCGCTGCCACCTACCATAGTGGTCAAGCTCCTGAAAGACAATGGATTCAAGAAAGTGAAGCTGTTTGAAGCTGATCCTGGAGCACTCAAAGCCCTTGGAAGGTCTGGTATCGAGGTTATGGTTGGAATACCAAATGACATGTTGGCATCGCTTGCAAGTAGCGTCAGAAATGCTGAGGCTTGGGTGCAACAAAATGTTTCCAACTACATATCCAATTATGGAACTGATATAAGGTAACTCAACTTTCACCTTTCCAAAGTTAATTTGAGCTAAACTTTGCTGTCGAAAACGTTCCGTACCAAGTGTCCGAAAGCTTTTGACAGATTAGCTGAGTTCCAAAATTTTGAGTACTTTTAAGGTGCATTCACATTTAAGAATTCCAAATAATATATAAGACATGTAATTTTGAAAAAAGTGTCAATTGTTTTCATATGTTATATTGAGTTGTTTATTAAAGAACTCGATTGGGAGAAGCAAATCAAAATCACCTTGATAGTTTTAAGCAATTTAGCATAAAACAAAAACTGCTTTACAAGTTCGGACTTAAGTATGATATTTTTATTTGGAATAAAAGTTAATTTGCTTTTCATTTCACAAAAAAAAAAATCGGGTTTGATGGATTCAATTGGATAAGATTTCTCTTTCTAACAAATACAATTATAATTGTCGATATAATAAGATGATTGGTTCAACGTTTTTTCCGTTAGAAAAGGATTCGACAATATTACAATATTCAGATTGTAACTGCCTTCGTTCACCTACATATAGAAGCTGAATTGATCTTTATGGTATATGTGATTAATTTCCAGGCACGTTGCTGTAGCCAATGAACCTTTCCTTCGGACCTACAAAGATATGTTCGTTCGTACAACATTTCCAGCCCTCCAAAATATTCAAGCAGCTATTATAAAAGCTGGGCTAGGCAAACAGGTGAAGGTAACCATACCACTGAATGCAGATGTCTACCAGACTGACAGCGGCCTACCCTCTGGCGGCAATTTTCGACCTGATATCTATGACCTGATGATTAAAATTATCAAATTCCTTCAAGACAACGGCGGCCCTCTCACCATCAACATCTACCCGTTTCTTAGTCTCCAAGCTGATCCCAATTTCCCTAAAGAATATGCCTTCTTCAACAACACTGCTAGCCCCCTTGTGGACGGTTCCATCGTTTACACCAATGTTTACGATGCCAACTTTGACACTCTCATTTCAGCACTCGAAAAGAACGGCTTCGGACAAATGCCTGTCATCATTGGAGAAGTTGGCTGGCCAACTGATTGTGACCCCAGTGCGAACGTAAACAACGCCCGCAGGTTCAACCAAGCCCTTCTCAACCGTATAATTCAAGGCCAAGGCAGCCCAAAACGCCGAACCCCTCCTGAGGTTTACTTGTTTTCACTCATTGATGAAGACAACAAGAGCGTTCTGCCTGGAAACTTTGAGAGGCATTGGGGTATTTTCAATTACGATGGAAGCATCAAATATCCATTGGATATAGGCAATGGAAGACCTATAGTCGCAGCCAAAGGCGTCAAGTATCTGGCCAGGCAATGGTGTGTATTGTCGCCGTCGGCGAGCATTTCAGACCCCAATGTGGCACAAAGCATTAGCTATGCTTGCCAATACGCTGATTGCACGACTCTTGGCTATGGATCCTCCTGTGGTAATCTGGATGTCAGAAACAATGCTTCTTATGCGTTTAATATGTATTATCAGACCACGAATCAAAGGAAAGATTCATGCTCTTTTAATAACTTATCTGTCATTACCACCGTGGATCCATCTCAAGCACCTTGTCGTTTCGAGATCATGATCGACATTGGGAAACATGAATTGGCTCGCTCCCATGGCAAATCTTCGGCTGCAAGAATCCCAAGCCTCATTTCGGCTCTGATGCTGGTGTTGGCATTTGTCATTTGTGGTGTTTATTGATTGAGCTCGTCATTGCCATTCAACCAGGCACTGATCATTTCTTTGCTTAGCTGAGTTTAAATTTTTCCTAGACCACATCGATTTAAATCATTTTACACTGTAAAATAACCATTTGTTCTATGAAATTATTGTTAAAATTTGATTACTTTCAAATTGACCTCTTCCAAATCTCAAACTCTGGGCCTACTGCAATAGGTCATCCGCTTGTTTAGGAACAATAAGCTCTACCCCTCTTAAGAAATAAATGAAATAGCCCAACTCAACTGCCAGTGTTTAACATGTTCTAGGCATCAAATGAGGCAATCAGCTTGCTTACGCTTCATTTTGATCGGCTGAATGTTTAACATATCGAAGGCCCGACCTGAAAAATGTAAATCCAAAACCAATCTTCAGTCTCGGAGTGAGCCCAGGTATGACGCCATGGGACTGCCACTGTACTTGAACTGGGCTTCCTTCATCTCAAACTAGTTTAATGCTATAGACCCATCAAAAGACACTTTGAATTGCCCAAAGTTGGGTTTTGTCTCTTTAAAAATACAATTCAATCAAACCAAAGAAGTGTCAATCAAGCACATACTTGCTTCCTTCATTTTTTGGTGAATATAAACAAGCAAAGCACACCACGTTTTTTCATTTTTAAAGCGTAGTTTATCAGCAACTTTCCTGTCAACTGTAATAATTGTTGATAATAAAACTCAGAAAAAAATTGATTGTTCCAGTTTTTTCGTGTAATTAAAATTCCCATTCCCCGTAAAGAAATTTCTAATTTTTAAAGATGTTTCTAAGTAAGTTATTTATATTTTTTAAATATTTCAACTCAAAATTTATTATTTAATATGATATTCAAATCTTATAAATATTTGATTAAAAGTTTTAATTGCTAATCAAGCACATCCAAATGTCTCAAACACTCTTAGTTAAAACTCATATGTATTAAATATTCAATTATAATAAATTTAAAATCAAATTTTATATAAAAATAAATTAAAATTATTTCATAAAAAATAAAATTAAAAAATTTCAATAAATATTACACTATTTAGAAAAAAAATTTACAAACCAACAAATAATATATAAAATTAAAATTTATTAAACACAATCTTATTTGAGTAGTGATAAGTTTATATATAAACTTATAGACGAGAAATAATTTTATTATTAAAGTTTAATTTAAATTTAATATTTTAATCTTATTTAATCGGATTAAGTAATATAAGATATTCGAATTAAGTAATTTGAATTTTACATTTTTTCTTTTGGTCCCAAAAATTTTCACTCCCCTAAACCATTAATTAACTAGCAGTAAACCTTGTAATTAGCACATAACACAACCCTCGTTCTCCACTAATTACGATTCTCACAACCGACCCTGTGGTCCTATCCTTTTTGGCAAATTCTTTAGTAAACCTTTTTGACTATTGTCCCTGAAATTTTCTCCTTTTCCGCTAAAATTCAAGGAGGCTAAAACAAGAAGAAACGTGAGTTCCAAATCACAAATATGTTGTATTCTATTCTTAAATGAAATCCCTTGAATTTCTCCTTCTAATTTGTAGATATCCTTCAAAAATTCCTCTAATTTCAAACCATTTAAACATAAATATCCTATTATTATATTCTTTTTTTTTTTTTTTGGTTCCATTATAAGTTGGTTTGCCGCGCTACCTCTCCACTCTTTTTCTCCGTTACCCCCCAAATCAAAATCAACCTTTTTAGGGTTTCCATTTTTTTTATTAATTAATCAACTTATCTAACCCGATTTCCTTTATTTTTTAATCTTTGTGCTGCGAAATCATCATATGTTCGGTGGCTTAATCTAATCTCTTACTTCTCATTTTATTTTTGTGAGACGTATTTTCTGGGGGAAAGCTGGAATGTGAAAAGCTTCGTTATGTTAAAGAAGCAAAGCAGCGGTGTTCGTTTCTTGTTCAATCAAATCTCCAGTTTTAACCGTGACGGAAAAGTTCGGTTCATGGCGATTTTAGCACGTAACGATTTGTTTTCAAAGCAACTCCACACGTTGCCGAACGACCAACGCCGTTGCTTCCAGTACCTCGGCAAACTTGATTCCCTTGAAAATCACAATGTCGGCCGCGGTTTCAAGTTTAACAGACCCGCCGCTGGCTTTAATTTGACTCTCAAAAGTTGTTTCCAGGATTCGCCTGGAACCTGGGATCAGAAGGCACGCGCCTTTGCTCCCCAGTTGGCGCGTCAGTTAGAAATTATTAGAGATAATGAACCCCCCAAAATGGCGAAATCGACGACTGATCCTGGTGGCGCGTGTCAAAGAGGGAAGCCTCTTGACTTTAATGACAAGCCTTTGCCTGAAAAGATTGCGGTCGCAGTCGATGTCGACGAAGGTGCAATGTCTTTTCCTGCAAATTCTTTGCCTTCCTTTTTTCTCTCTGGCAAATTTTAGGTTTTTTTTTTTAAGGATTTTTTCCCTGTTTTCTGGTATAAGCAGTACTAGGAAACTTTGTGTCGGCTTTGAACAGATTTATAGCGGATCGTTATTCGTTGAATCGTTCAGTTTCAGAGTACCATGTTTACGAGTTTTTCAAGGTAAGTTTTTTTTCATTTTTCATAAAATTTTTCAAATTTTCTGTTGCGAAGAGCAATGGAAACCAGCTAGCATAATTGCCATTTTTTGTTGGTATAAGGCAATTAGTGTTGAATTTTGATTCAGTGGAATTAAAGACGATCAGCACTTATTTTGCTAAGAGAGAAAGAAGGATTAAAGAAAAAATAGCTCTGCCCTGAGGACGGAAAGGCTGGCAAGGTCGCCAGGATGAAAAAAAAGCGGCATTCTAGTGCAACTAGGAAAAACTACAGGAGCAAAAGGCTCATTTTTGTTCGATGAAGATCTTTGATATGATTGTGTTGTTAGCTTTTAGCTATGTTTTTTTGGGTTTGTGGTCACCATTTTGCATGTTAATCGATTCTAAGTAAAAGCTTCTGCCCATTTGCACTACAAGTTATGTGGGTAATGAAGGTGCTTCCATGTTCAAATTACCATTTTTTTTGAAATGCATGTGCAAATTACACTAACATACTTGATAGTTTACACTGTGGTTTGGGGTCTTTACTCTTTAGTAGTTTATGTTGTTTGTGTAATTTTTGCTTTCTATAGTCAACTTTTGTGTGGAAGTTGTTTACGTTTCTTTAGTATGTATCTTAATGCGTCTTCTATTCTTGTTACAGATATGGAACTGTTCTCGTGATGAAGGTATTGCTAGACATACTGATTGATTCCTTTGTGGATAATTTATTAAATTCATGTGACAAAAAGCATTCAGTAATATGCTGCTACTGCTGTACTAAAATTCATCAAATTCTTTGAATAAAGTGTGCTAAAATTTGGTTGTTTCTTCTGGATGAAAGGTAATGGTTCATTTGCCTTCAGTGACTGCATAAAAGGTTGTCAACCTAGGTGGAGTCTTATGTGGGTTTGTTCTTTAATATTCCAATTTAAGTAAATATACAAAGTGGATCTAGATAAATCCATAATAGAAAGTGATTTAAGGGTCATTGAAAAAATGGAAAAGATATCAGATTTAATTCTAATATGTATCAATTGTAAATATTTGCACAAACTTATGAAGCGCCCTCTTAATGTGTTTTTTTTTGTTGCAAATGCTTTGATTGTTCCCTTAAAATAGAGTTCCAAATCTATCATGATATCTTTTTTATCATTTTGAGTTTGCTTTGGCCAAAGATTACTTCTGAAAATACTGTGTTACTTGTCTTGACAGCTGATATCCGTGTCCATGAGTTCTTCAAGACACCATATTTCAAGAAAGGTATTCACCCCATCCCAGGTGCTCAGGCGGCACTTCATAAGTTATCAAGACTCTGTAACCTGTCAGTTGTAACGTATGTATGCTTACTGTTCTTCCTTAATAATGTCTGTACTTCTGACCAGTGCACTAAGCAGTCTTTCATACATTTATGAGTAGTTCTCGGCAGAATGTGATTAAGGAGCATACAATTGAGTGGTTAGAGAGGCACTTTCCTGGACTTTTCCAGGAGATTCACTTTGGCAACCATTTTGCTCTTGATGGCGAGTCTAGACCTAAGTCAGAAATATGTCGGTATGCCCATAAGCCCTTAGGCCTTAATATTGCTTTGTGATGCTTAATATTTTACTTTTTTTTTTCATTTATTAATCCCTTTTAATAATTTCAAGTGCAATTATTTCTCTATTTTTATGATGCAAGTATACCAGCTTCTATTTGAGATAATTGCGTTGATGAGCTTATTTATTCCTTGGAGAAATTTACTGCAGACAAATTTTTCTTGATGAGTTGTTTCTCTTGCAGGCTGTTAGGAGCCAAGATTCTGATTGATGATAACCCAAGATATGCTGTTGAGTGTGCCCAAGTTGGAATCAGAGTTCTGCTTTTTGATTATGAGAACTCATATCCTTGGTCTAAGACAGAGTCAATTGATCAGCATCCTTTGGTGACTAGAGTACATAATTGGGAAGAAGTGGAGCAACAGATAGTGTCTTGGATTCTTAGTTCTTCTATTCTGTAAGATGGACTCTATAGAGACTCCCACTTGATATACCTTAAACATTTGATAGTGCTGAAAAATTCAGGCGTATTATTGATTTGGATGAATCAACCACAAGGAGACCAGCCAACGTAGGGTCATGGGGTCTGCATTGACTTTGCGGACAAAGCTGGAAAAAATATGGATGAAATAAAGCATTTCATCTTGATTTGCACGATGCAGGAAAAGCAGTTGTCAAATCGGTAAAACATCAATGTAATTGGAAGTTCATTACTTCTGGAGGTTACTTCATGATTGTAATCCAAGAAGCAACAGTTTGTTTTTAGCTATGCTTTATCCTGTCCAGTTTGAGTCAGGGAGAAAGCCACACTAGCCAAAGGAGTTGCAGATTTTTCAGTAGCTCAAGTATTTGCAGTGGCCAGCCTGTGGTAGTGTCTAGTTTTCTGCATTGTTTGTACTCGATCCTGATAATTTCCCGTTTAATCAGGCCAGAATTCTGATGTAGGAGAAGTAATGGACATGCGTATATTAAGGTTGGAGTTGAAGTTGTCATTGACATTGCATTCAGTTGGAATGCTGATTGAAATTGTCATTTAATAGTAGTTTAACTTAATGCGAATCTTTAACTAAACAACTTTACGTGGTAAAGTAATTGAAATAGAACTTTACATAGTATGCGAGTAATGCTGATGCACTTCCTTCAATAAGAAATAATATAGTATTTTAGAAGATTAAAAAGGTTTTTCATTTATTGAATTTTAGAAGATTAATATAGTACACATTTTATTTACATGCTTTAAAATAATTGAAAAGTCCTGAGGTTGGTATCATCCGGTCCTCCTCTTGTGGGTCTGCAAGGAGACCCCAATGGAATACTCGAACCAACCATGTAGTTCCAATTACCCGATAATCATCTTCTCCTCATTTGAAATTTTCTCAGGATTTGTTCACTAGAATATATAAAGGATATCTTGAACAATGGTGGTCACTCGGTTTTCTCCGTCAATTTGATGCCATAGGCTTGAAGGATATCCAAAGCTGCCACAACCAATATAATTAATATATCAAGCGAAAGCAATGAACCAAAGCAAGAAACTATATGCATTTATGGTGAAAGCTTCAATCTGTCAAAGAATGGGGCTAATGAAAACTTAGAAGGTCTCACCATAAATTTAAAGCCTATGAATTTCGATATTTAAATGAGTCTGCAATTACCTGGTACGTAAACTTCAGGATCGATAGGCCTCAAAACACCTCGTGTTGTGGTCTTGTTTACAAGTAAAAGCTGAAACCGTGAAAATATGAAGAATTAGATTCAAAGCTTTTTCAATCATGGGAATTGGGGGTAGGATAAGAAATATATATATATATATATAAATATATATATATTTATATATAAATATATATATATTTATATATGTGTGTGTATATGTTAAAGTACCAGAGCTCCAATTGCGACTGGAACACCGACAGTAAGAGCCATAGCAGAGATCATTTTCCCATTCTTAGCCTTCCCAAATTCCAATAAAGTGGCCGTATGGTGCTCTGTTTGTTGGCTAGCCGGGTAATCTACTTCCACTTTATGATGCAACAAAACCATATCCTGAGGATCAAATCACACAGCTTGTGAAATTACTGTAACTTTTCTGATCAATATATTTATGTCATCAAATATGTTTTATGTAACTTTTCTCGACAGGGTAGGCAGCGACAAAGAGGTACAGGTGGGATGGATCGGTGCGACACGATCGGAACGGTGAAATCGTCTGAGTCTACATCGGCAATCTTCCCCCCAGGGCTAATCATCAGTGACAGCGCACTATTTGTGAGAAATTTGGTCATGTAGTGGATACCTTCATCCCTCTCAAACAGTCAAACAGGGGAAGAAAATTTGGCTTTGTAAGGTTTCAATCTATGGCTGAGGCACGGAGAACAATCTGGAATCTCAATGGGGTTTGGTTTTTCGACCACAAAATCAGTGCTAACCGTGCATAATACAAACCACGGGATTCATACTGGAAAAGGAAAGGCCTAGCTTCCCGAGACCCAAACCCCAGAAATCAAATTCAACCAAGAAATCCCCAAACCCAAGCGCAGCTTCAACCCATGGTACCAATTGAAGCCTCAATCTCTGTCCAAGGTAAAAGGCGTAAAACACATTTGCAGGCATTGGGAGGAACCCAAGAAACAACCACCGAACCGCTTCCCCCACCCCCTCCTTTGGATGGATGGGGAAAAATATGCACCGGTCACATCGAGCGTGAAGCCTTGCATTGGCTGGAGTGTTGTATTGTTGGAACCAGTAAAAATTATAAGGAGCCTGAGGTCATTTCGCAGCAGATTAAGGAGAGTGGTATTCAGGGTCTTACAATCAGACGGCTCTCGGGCTTACAACGTCTCATTTCCTTTCACGACAGGAAAGCTCTTGATGAAGCCAAGCAAGCCAATTGGAATGGGCTATTTCAGTGGTTCGAAAATCTGGTGGAGTGGGCTCCTAGCATGGGCATGAAGACAAGGCATTTCTGGGTTTCAGTTTCAGGCATCCCTGTGCATGCCTGGAACTGGGTCACTTTTCCAAGAATAGGCAGCCTATGGGGTTCGTTAATCTGCCTCGGTGATGAAAACCTGAAACTCCAGTCTTTCGAACGAGCCACTATGCTCATTTACACTGAGAGTTTAACCAAGATTGAAGAATCATTCCGCCTTGCGATTGGCAACCAAGTTTTCACCGCCTATGCCAGGGAGTTCTCCCCGGACTGCATGCTCGACTTTCCGGGGTGGTCACGCTGGCAGGATGGCCCAAGCGATTGCAGCAGTTCATCAGTCTCCTCGGAGGTTGGTGGTTTGGACATGGCGGCTGCGAGCATCCTCATCTAGGCTTAGACATGAAGCCCTCGACCCAATGCCCACCAACGCTGTCCCTGATGCTATCGGGTTGAGCCCATCGTCATCTGGGCCACGTGAAATGCAGGATGGAGACGGCCTTAGTGACCCAAATAATAATTTTCCAATCTTGGCTGCCGAGGAGGATACGCACCAACCAAGTCGAAATAGGTTGGATGATTTATCCCTGTTGGGCCACGGAAACCAACAAGTCCAACACCATTTGGGCTCTACAGAAGAGTTTAATTCTGGGTTCCTCAATGCTGATGAATGTCTTTCACAGCCGGACCTTCGTCTTGTCCATGGTGAGCTCGACATTATTGGATTAAATCTGGGTAGTGACGCAATATGCCAACCCAACCTACCTCTGCCCGAACATTACCAAGTAAAGGAAGGGAGGGTTGAAGTTGGAGGTACTGTAGTGGCGGAAGTGTGGGACTCGAATGGTGAAGAAGGCAGAATATTATCAAAAAATGACAAGGTGCTGAGTGGGTGGATTTATTTGAGCCTACCATCAAATTTAAATACAAAAAATTGATGATAAACGGCAGAAGAAAGGGCAATAAGGTGATAACAGTTTGATGGCTTTTGTTCTTTGGTGGTTGTGGAACCGTTTGATGGTTCTTGTAATGTGAAAATTGAGGTTAGCTTTAGGTTGTTTTTTGTGTGTAATGGCTTTTGTTCTATGGTAGTTTCTGTTGGATGAAATTTGAGGTTGGCTTCTATGTTGTTTCTAGTGTAGTTATGTATGCTGGTGATTGTTTGAGGGCCCCTGTTCCTGGTAATTTCTACTGGGTTGCTTATCCCACTGCTAGTTGGATGTTGTTCTATTTCAGTTATGTGTTGTTTAGAAGCTCGTGGTAGCATTTTCTTGTCAAGTGATTTTGTTTTTTAGAGACAAATATGTATTATATTTAGACCTTGCCTGTATTCTTCTCTTCTTATCACTGAGCAGTTATTATTCTTCTCTATGATATTTCTTGAAATGACTCCTTACATTATTACTAAAATGATTTTCATTAACTGAGAAAAAAAAAAGTAATACATATTACCTGTTCTGTGCTAGAATACGCTAGCTTTTCTTCCATTCGATGACAGGTTACAGCAAACGCACTTTGGCAGGAAACAGGAATTTCTGTCTGCTCGTGTAGTCCCAAAAACCTGATACAGATGAGAGAGGTCATGTGAAATTTTCTATCACTAAGTCATAGATTACCTTTGGATTTGAGAGACGTTAAAAGAATAGGTCAGTTATATCAGAATGTAAACCAAGCTTACATTATAGTTTTGGCAGCCTGTATTGCTGTTCTTCGCTCCTTGCAGTGTCCGAGCTTTACAATCCTTTCAGTTATGTCCTTCTCTCCAACTAGAGCTTCACCCATAGCTTCAGTATTAATCTCTAGAAGTTCACAGAGGAAAGCTCTAAATGTGGGTCGACTTCCATGTTCAAGAAGTGGATGAGCTTCGGCATCGAATAGACCAATTCTCACTAGTGTCCCCATTATCTCACTAAAACCTGTACAGAAATAAAAATACTGAGAGATCAGTTCCAAAAACATAAAAATCCTACTAATGATTCACCCTCGTTGCACTTTGTCCAAACAGTCAAGTTTCTAGCATTGAAGTTTATCCGAATTAGAGTTACAAAATTCAAGAATGACAAGCATGACATGCCTTCATAGCGGAGAGTTCCACGGAATATTGTTGATGCTTCATGTCCTATTCCATACATCTCCCCATATGTTAATGAGTTACGGTTAGGAAGACACTCCAATGCAAAAGCTGGAAGCTCAGGTATGCGGAATCTTACGGCTGAATCGTAGAGGTCATCCCCTGAAAAAGAATGATAGAGTGAAATGATGTAAACGACTCCATTACTCAAAACCTGTAAGAAAAGAGACTTCATTTCAATGTCATTTGGGATAAAGAAAACAAAAGAGAAAGTTATATCATAACATATCAATGTTATACATGACAATGATATACATCAAATTGTAAAGATAGACATATTTATGTACTAGAATGTAAAAGGAAGCTTATTGGTGTAATCATGTAGAAGTTGACTTGGGTTTGTAATTCTTTTTTCTTTGACATGGTTGCGCATAGCTCAACTGGCAGCTATCACAAATGACAAATTATCAGTTTTTATATCTGGTTGCGAACAGCTTACCGTTTACATGTACAGTTTCATCTTGAGATTTGTAGGTTGCAGGATTTCTCCCAGCTCGTATAGCTCCTGCAGGGTTCCAACTGAAAGATTGACGATACAGTCAGTACTGCCACTGGACTAACATTTGTAAGTTATAACTATAGTACATCAACAGGAAATTCTAGTGATTTTTATTCATCTATATAAGTAATGTGGTCCAAATGTAGGACTTTCTAACCCCCAAGACCAAACTGAAAAGGTACCGAACAATGTCTGCTTTGGTTAAAATCGAAGCATAGCAGCAGGAGAACAAAGATGGAACCTGACCATGTAGTTTGATTTAACACAGTTCCACTTGTTCAGCATTAGAAAATAATTAAATAGAAGGATAAGAATTGGTTCTAGAAATCCACAGGTGGTTTTGGCTCTTGTGGCTCCATATGTACCTGAATTTATATGCTAATGGATTATTTGCAGCTGCTGGTGATGGGAGCCCTCCACAGTATGAAGTGAAAGATTTTATTTTTCCCTTTCTGACATGCGCTTGGTTGATCATCTTCATTGCCATCATATGATCTGAAAGGCATGCAGCATGTGTAAATCAATGAGATTGTCTACAAATTTTTGAATTCTTCACAGCAATGCAATTCTATATTCAGATTTAGGGATACAAAAGAAAACAGGGGTATAAGAACACAAAAGGAGAAAGAACGTTTTGATAATATTAACTTAAAAGACAGCAATATTCTTCTTATAATGCGATGATGTAAACTTAATCAAAATACAACATTGAGCAGAAATCAGGCATTCTCGAGATGTAGTTTTCTTTTCTTGTTACATGTCTAATATTTTGTCATTGTTCCACTTAGGTAACAACATGAGCAGTCTTAAAGCACAAATACTCTTCCAAGTAACATAATAGCATGGATAGATTAAAAATTACCGATTCCAGGGTCCAAGCCCATTTCACCAAGAATTGTAATACCAGCACTCTTGGCCTTCTCATCCAGCATTGACATGGAATTGTCAACATAACTTGCAGTGACCAGATGTTTCTTAAGCTGCGTAAGGAGATATTATGATATTCTTAGCTATGAGAACCAAAGAAGAAAACGTGTTTAGTAATTAATTGATCATAAATTAAACATCAGACTTCAAGTATTCACTGCAACAGTATCCTCAACAATAATTCAACATCTGGTTATTGCTGAATTCTTTTGAAGTATTTCTGAATGGTATAAATTTCCTCTTAATCACTTGCAAGATAAGTTGTATCTTCTGCTTTCTTATTGGAAATTTAGTAGCACTTTTCAAGGTTCCTCTCCTCAAACATGTAAACAAATTATGATCACCACTCATCCAACTCTCTCTCTGAGAACGTCTTCCTCCTTGTTTCAATTGAGTTCTCTCCTCCACAACCCATTTTTTACTTTACTCTCGGTGCTTAGTCACTATGTTTAGACTTCTGTTTTGTTCATACAAAGAAATTCTCAAAATTTAAAATCAAAAGTCAGAAGAATCTACACTTTTTTGTTATTCTTCTGTCTTTGAGTTTAGTTGGTCATCACAGATTGCATAATTAAGAATGTGTTTATCCTATTTCATTATAGTATACGTACCAATACAAGCTGGTTTTGCTTAGAAAAAAGAAAAGAAAAGATGAGCAACACTGGGGTAATACTTTTTTCTTTTACAGACATACCTCAATGCACACATTTGCCACAACAACGTGGCAACTAGAAGGCAACAAACTCACAACGACCTCAACCTGTACATGGCACAGAAAAATTATGATAATATAAGACCATGGTCTTGGCACTGAAGCAATGAGACACACTTAGCAAAGGGCTTATCTATCAAAGTAACAACAAGACACTACTAAATGATCATTTCAAATTTCCTTGTAAACTAGTATCATGCATTCAGGTACAGATAGGTTACAGGTTATGCCAATAGAATTGAAATTCTTTTGACGTTATACTGGAAAGCAACTTCAGTTTTACCAACTTCTTTTGAGGTTATAAGGACAATTACAGATTTGTTCTTGAAGCATTACTGTGCAGTTATTATTAGTTATTACATCCCACCAGATACCTGCTCAAAAATATATTTGAATGACTTTACCTGCGAAATATACTCGCAGAGAGTTCTATGATCTGTCACATCAAGCTCAACTGCCGTTGCATTTGGAATACCTTGAATTATCTGGCATCAGATCAACCATTATCACAACAGAACTTCAAATTAAGAAAAGAAAGACTTGTGTATGAACATATGTATGCGTATATATGTGTATATGCATTGGATGGTCTTCAATCAACATTTCTCCTAATCGGAAACAACTGATAGTGTTCTGTTCTTAGCAGAGCATGATGAAGCAAAGGGCTAAAAAAGCAAAGATGGAATTCTCAACCGTACCTCTTCTGCATCCTTAAGGTAGAGAGATGCAACAATAACATGGACATCGTGCTGCTCTTCAAAATCAGTTTCGAGGCATGCTTTATACCATTGGCGGGATGAGCTGCTTCCAATTGATGCCAACAGCTCAGCAGCTGGTTGACAGACCCGGCCTGCACCAAGGATAAGAACTGATGTCCTCTTTTTTGTGTCGAACTCCTTCTTGACCCCAGTCTCCTGGAGCTTACCAACCTTCAGGAAAATCTTATTCATTTCTTGACTTACGATCCCATGATTTTCACTTGGGTTAGCAATAGAAGTTAAAGAATCAATAATCTGATCCAGAACGTCCCTATCATCTGCACCAACCTATCCAGAAGAAAAAGATGGCTTCTTATAAGAAATTTACCCAAGGAATTCTGACTTGATGAAACCACATGATAAATACCCAATAACAGAATTTATAAACAAATAGCTTAAAACTAGCAACTTTTCTTGATAAAAATTTCCTTTCAGTAGAGCAGGATAGAATTTATCTCCCATCGTGACCTATATATAAATTACATAATTGAAATGATCACGCAATTCAAGAGTAATTTGAACAATCAAGAAAGTCAACACTCAGAAGGGTACACAAGGTGGGTAGGAACTTGTGGCTGAGGCTATACCCTTATCATAGCCACATCTTACATGAACAAAGCCATAAATAGCCTCTCTTCTTAAATCAAAATAAGACAAGCATTCGACTTGCCTCAAGTTCTGAGTACGACATGGCACTTGTACTCTGGCCCACTTGGCACTTAACCAAGTGGAAGGAGCCACCTGCAGCTTCAATTATATCCAAAGCCTCATTTATCAGGAACTGATCAAATAAGTGGCCACTCAGAGATACCTGTCAATTATAATTACTATATATTAGCAGTCTTGAACAAGGGATAGGGTCAAATAATGAGGTTTAGAACACAATACTGAAATGGCTTGTTTAAAATTTTCGATTGGGTATAGAACGGAACCAATACACATAGCAGGCTTCAGATACCTACCAATACACTGTATTTCTTGTTGGACTGGCCATTTGCAAGATTATATGATATATCTCTGCAAATCAAGCAAGAAAAGCTTCACTTTACAAATATCTATGGATCAATTTTCTTCGGTAGCATATAATAGAGGCTAGAGAATGCAAACCAATATCAGATAGAAATAAATGCTTACTCTGTGTCTGAATTTCTCATACGAGGGATATATTCGTATAAGGAGGTAAGTGCTCCCCTATGAGCTATGCAAGCTCTCTTCAGGTGTGCAGGTAACTTAGTAATGTCTGTTGTAGAAGCTAAACCACCAACAAATTGGGATAGAATGTCTCCAAAGTGTTGAGAAGCCTTCCCACAATTAAAAATAGCATGTTAAAAGATAAAAGTCATGATTAACATAAACTGCTGTACATAGACTATATTGGGATAAAAGTCTTGAACAATTCTTTTTTTTTTTTTTCAATAGAAGCGATGGCTGAAATACCCCACCTCTTTTGCAAACTCAGTTGGAAGAATGTCAACAGCTGAACATATTATTCCGTTACCCTCTATGTCATGATGGTAGGAATCAGTTAAGGGATCATATCTGAAAAACACGACTGACCATATTATCAACATATCTGAAGCTACAGAACAGAATATTTCAAGAAGAAAAAAATTGAGATGCAATAGAAGCCAGGAGTAAGACATGGTATGATATGAAGCACTAAATGCATTTGAAAAATGAGATGAAACTAGCATTGGAGTACCTGAAGAAAGGTAAATCAATTGATGTGGTTTGGTTAACAAACTCTATTGAGCCCCCTATATCACAAGTTATATCAGAGATTCCAACAAGTGGACAACCTTTCCTCATGAGATCTTGAACCTGCTGGGTACTCAACAACCGAGGAAATCTCTTCTCCCAATACATGCAATTGACTGTCACAAAGTAGGTTTAACAGTGATTTAATCATTGAAACTAAATCCAGACAAAAGTGCAACAAGAATGATATTAATTGAAACTAAAATCTTCTTGCAAATAGAAGATGAATGTTGTTTACTTGCTAACTAGAAAGGTTTAAAGCCAAACTCAGGTCTCATACTAATATCAAGTTTTCAAAGTTTCATGATCACCCACAGCATGTTTGAAAAATTACAAATGCCAGCCCCTTCTCATTTAAGCGTTTACTTAGTATGTTTACAGTTTACAGAGCAAATCTCTAAATATGATAAGTAATGAAAAACAGTGTTTGCCTTAATATATTGTTCGCAGAAAGCATGACCTACCAACTGCTGTTGCATATGGGGCTATTTTTTCGTGGAAAACAGGGTTGTAGTGTTCTGGATGAGCATAATAATCTGCCTGAAATTTGAAAAGAAAAGAAAAAAAAAAAAAAAGGTTGGCATTATTGTTCACACAGTCTGAAACTTAAAAATGTCAAAAACATCAGTCTTTCACTCACAACTTTGCTTATCAAAAAGAAGAATGCGTGCATAAGAAATCATTTTGAAAGAGTTAAACCAGAAACAGATGGGACATATTACTTTATCAAATGTTTTTGAAGGATCTTTGTGCTCAACCATGTCCCGACTAGTTACAACACAACCATAAACTTGAAAGACCCTCTTTGATGTTCGTACAGGTGAATTGAGATTCCTTCCCTGTGAATGAAAATGTTTGATGAGAGCAGTATAAAATAAGTGAGAAAAGGAATTCAAATATCCAAAGATAAGAATACCCTTGATTGGATATATGCCACTGTAAGAATCAAAAGGAGTGTTTGAATGGAAACTGACCTTCCCAAAGAGTTCTGGAAGTCTGCTTGGTTCAACAAAACTATGAGGAAGAAGCTTAAATATCTCTTGTGCACCAAGAGAAACTGAAAAGAAAGGGGGAAGAGGAGAGGGGGAGAGAGCAAATTTCATGAGATTTATCTCAAAAATGAAACACTAATAAAAATTTAAGGACAAACATTGACATTGATAGACTGAACAGGTGAAAACAAATTAATACATGAACTATCTAATAACATCTAATCAATGCAAACTCTGAAGCACCACAATAGATATGTAGTCTGACTGGTGGTCACATTATTGAAAGTTGTGTTGACCAAAAGAACATACTGAGAAGTAGCAATACCATTTCCAGAACCGGTGAATACAAAGACTAGAGGACAGATTCCTGATGGCAGTCCCTGAGATGCTATCTCTTCACCCACAGAAATCACTGCAGCCTTTGCAGCAGCCAAGGAAGGATACATATAAGATGAACCAAGAGAGAGGAAAGGTGTTGAATATCCAAGACTTAGATACCCTGAAATTTGTTAAAGGAAAGTTTTAAGACTACAATCAAACTGTCAGCATCTTTGCATAGAGAAAGGACGCTATTTGATCCAAATAAGAGAAAAGAACATTGTCTGTTCACTATAATTTATGTGAAATATTATCCATACCATTAGATACAGCAACCCTCAACCAGTAATGGCTAATTTCTTTACTTTCTGATGACTAGACTAGAATTGCAATATTTATATCACGCACCTACTTTCAAGCCTAGTCTAAGGAAAACAATTCAGATTCTAAAATCTCCATCAATTTAAATATGAGCAAAAATAAACCTATAAAGCAACATTAGACAAGGATTCAGGGTGATGGAACATACTCTGTCCCAATCCGCATAAGAAATCAATAATTCCTGCTCTGCCAGCATATTTGCCAAATGCAAGTAACCTTTTACCATGGCCCCCAACAATAAGCTCATAGTCATACAATGACGCCCTCTCCGCCAGGATCTATCGTTACATAGACAAAACAGCAGAGGCCAATTCAATATCATCAGAAACATTGCCAGCTCTCGCTAAAGATTCGAAAGAACGTTACCTTATATAACAAAGGCATGTTTTCTTTCTGGGCTTTGTGAGTATGTGAGAAGAAGGCATAAGCTCTATCAGGAAGAATCATGTCTAGCTGCAGCAAAGCCAAGCAGTTATTTCGAGGTTCACAACCTTGTAGCTACATGAAAAGTAACACAATAGGGAATCTCAGCACCTTTGGTTGCTTGATGCCCAAAATAAGACCGCATTCTGACAAGTCATCTGATATCTCACAACCAACATCTTCATAGAGTGAATCGTGATGGATGCGCTTCGTAGATGGCTGCACGATTATACGGGCTATTCCAGTTTTTTCCCTCCCACTGTGCAGAAGTCGAGCACAGTGTGATGGGGTTAGAGGAACTCTTCTTTCCCATTTATTCACAGACTCAGAAAGGATCCCAACCACCCCATTGCCAAGCATCTTGTACCTTCACCAGCTGCCGTTTCCATTTTAACACAGAAAAATCAATAATTAGCACTACCACTCTGGCGATAACTTATCAGATTCTTTAAAACAGGATCGTACACAAATTATAATTCACTTCCTTTCTTGTTGTTTATTAATGAATCCATTCTATTGTTGAATAGTCATTTTGCTTCAAAGTATGCTTCTTTGTACAATTAAAGATCCCATATAAAAATTCGGAACTGATTTTCCACAAGTCATATCATGCACATAAAACAAAATTGCTGAAAACAATTATACTTGTACGGGCTACTCAGAGGAAAATTTTGAACAATAATTTTTCTAAGCTTTGTATTCGATCGTCTGACATGCAAGAACAGAATTCAATTCAAAGTATGATTCTGAGATCAAATTTCAACTTCAAACACGAAACAAAAAATTTATGACGGTTCATGCAATAAATTAGAATTCACTGGAGCAAATTAACAGGGATAACAGAGAATAAGGAAAACATAAACTTACTTCTAACTGAGAAATTGTACGATGATATTAACCTAAACCGAAGTCGTGATCAAAGAATTCTGAAAAGAAAAGATCTTATCAGTCAAGACTAATCACCCTGCAAACGTTTAACCATTGGCTGATCATTAGCAGATATAAGATCCAAAAGTCCAAACAGAACAAAAAAAGTTCATTCCTATAATAAATGACTATAACAATGAAGAAAAGAACGTCAAAACAGAGGAACCACTTTACGTTGAAGAAAAGAAAAAGCTGTAGTAGTGGGCACCCCTGGAATCCTGGAATAGCTGACCTGAAAAAACAGAGGAACCACTTTACGTTGAAGAAAAGAAAAAGCTGTAGTAGTGGGCACCCCTGCAATCCTGGAATAGCTGACCTGAAAAAACAGAGGAAAATCCTGATACAGAGCAAATAATGCAGAACGGGGCTGCAATGGAGGAAGTACAAAAAAAAAAAAAAACCGTAGGCCTTGGGGTCCTTTTTCTTTCCTTTTGGTTTCTGTCTAATTTTAGCCTCTTTCTTTTTATTAATGATATGTGAACGCATGTATCTCCTGAATCAATGAACGAGATTATCACCGCTCTGGCCGTGACATAGATGATAAGGCACGACGCTTAGAACAGGCGAGACGGGTCCCACCTTCGATTTCTTATATATCCGAAACATCCAATCATATGGGCCCACGTTATATTATAGTTCGAAATGCTGTCACGTCAGGTAAACTACAAGTACAAAGTTTTGCCAGCTGGGACAAGTTACAATGCATTAACAGTTCCAGTGTGTCACGTCTCCGTTATCCGAACATAAACTTGAAGAAAAGAAAAGTCACGTTTTTTTTTTAACTAAAATAGGGAAAATTGGTTTTCCAGTCTGTTTCTTTTTTCCTTGTCGTCTTGGCGCTGGATGGAAGGCATAGAGCCAAGTTTTAATTGGATTTTCCCCAGCGTATAGTAGTATATTTTTGGTAGTGGAGGAGTTTCTTACTTGTTTGGACATGGATCTCCCTTTTTTATCGAAATGTAATAATCAATTTTTTTAGATTATCGTCATGTCTCACTGGTGTGAAACATGGTACGTGATCGTGCATCTTTTTTAGATGTTTGATTCAATTTGAAGGGATGGGCCAAGGAATGGCAAATTGTCAGTGTCTCTCCTCTAGAGGTTTTTGTTTTTGTTTTTGTTTTTTATTTAATAATAATGTTCAATTTATGGTGTGGGTGAAATTTACAATTCTCAATAAATTGGTTTAATTATAAATGTAGTATTCGTAGTACTTTTATCGAACTTTCTGCACCTTCTTTTAATATTTGTGCAATGAAGTATGATTACTAACATTACTTATTTGCTTTTGAAAAAGTTGGCATGAAATTAATTTCACATATCGAGATTTTAATTTAATTATGTGATTTTTAATTTTTTTAAAAAAATATTAAAAAATAAAATTCGTGATTCGAGATAAGGCTTTTTAAGTGATGGCAGGATGAATAAAATTTTTACGGGACCAAATCCATGTTTATTAGAATTAAAATAACATGGTCAAACCATACCTACAAAGTTTGGCAAAAATAAAAGTGAACCTGAATTCAGGAACTGGTCATTTGAGCTGTCACGTGGGTTTCCTGAAATCTATCCCCTCAAACTTCCAAATTAAGCTAATCCACAAAATAGGAATTAAATCTTTTCTTCCGAAACACATAAGCTATTAAATTCTCCCTTCCGCTCTTTGTATTGAACTAAACTAAAAAAAAATGTTTTTGTTAATGAATGACCTAAGAGCATTTAAATTTATTACATTAAATCATATTTTCTTGTAATTCATTGGAATTCATAACATTAAACTAAAAAAATGAAATTGTTTGATTGAGTTTAAACAAAAAAAAAAGTTTAGCCTGAAATATTTATCTACGAATCAATATTTTGTTCAAGTCAAACTTAAATAGTTGTATATATTATTTATTACATAAAATAGGATACTACATTTTTTATCATATCATATTATGTATGAAAGTTTATTTTATATTTTAAATTATTTTAATGAATATCATATATAATGCTATAAAACTTTAGGTGGCAGGCTTAGGTCGGCATGACTTCAAAATATTCTTAGACGGGCCAGGCAGGGGCAAAGTCTGGAAGGGCCAGTGGACACGCTAACTATCAATTTCAGGCCTTTAGCTTTGTAGCCCAGTAAATTCTTTTAATGAATTTAATGTTACATCAATGTATTCTAAATCTTACCTATTATTGATTGATTCCTACGCACAGAGCATTCTACATCCAACACCTGTTTATGATATTTTATCATATTTAGAGGGCGTTTTGGACTTTTTATTTCTTTTTCTCCTTTTTTTTTCATTTCCTTCTACGAAACTTGGTTGCCCTTCCATCATCATCACTGCCCCAACTCGACCCGCACCGAAGACATTGCCACCAAGTTCATCAGCAAGGTCATCACCCTTTCCAAGCTTGGCATGGATCTGCGACTCCTGCGACATGTTTTTTGGGCAGCAAAGGATTGACAAAGCGACGACAAGATTTGGGTCAAGAAAAGTGGTTTAAACCCGATTCTAACGAAATCTATGTAAGGCCTTTAGGTTGGCGACACTTCCAGTGCAGTTGGTGACAAAAATGAGGGAAAGAAATCGGAAAACAAAATAAATTCTGAGTTCGATGAAACCGATGAGCAAATGCTGAGATCCTTTTATTTTTTGTTTTTAATGTGGGACTGGAATCTGAGTTGTTTTTCTGTCATTGTGTTTTTTTATAGTTAACCACACAGAGAGCGATTTACAATTTAGTTTGCTTCCTTCCCACTATCGAAGCGAGGGGGCATTTGAGAAGTACCCACAAAGGCGAATCTTCTTTTTCTAGAAATTACCCCATTTTTTCAAATGTTGTTGAAGATCTTAAATCATTGTTGTAAGATCACTTTTTGTTGTTTGATAAATGCGATCCTGTTTCTGCGATGTTGTCCAAAAAATTGACATTTCATACTTTGAAATGGCTTGTACAAATCGAACCTTGTCTTGTTTTTTGGACAACATAGTGTTAGCTGTTCATTGCTAAACATAAAATGACTTTTGGTACATTTTGTGATGAATTATCTTTGTACATGCATAAGATATTAACTGGGAGGATGATATACAGTGATGGAACATGTTACCTTCATATTCTTACATAGCTTGGTTCTTTTCATTTTCTTCACTTTACTTATTTTTCTATTTCGATCAATTCACTTAAACTACTATTAAAAACCTGTAAATAATTGAAAAATGTTTCGATATTATTTATAGCTACTGTTTTTTCTCATAAAATATTGTCAATATCACTAACAATATTTATCTATGTATTATTGTTAACAATTACTTTATTATTCAATTCATAAAAGAAATATATTATCAAATTATTTAACTATTTTAAATAATTTTCAAATTATACGTTAAATAGTAATTATCGCAGCGTAGCGCGAGTCTAAGTAATTATTTTATTAAAGGAAACTCTTCCAACATATGGAAAAGCTATTTCTATACATCACAAACCGTATTTTTAAGAAAATAAAAACTAAACTAAAAGATTCTAGCATAAATGTTATAAATTTTTTAAAATAACGAAAGTCTAAATTCGAAGAGCATATATTCAGATTGGACCGCATATCTCGACTACAGGCCTGAAGCCCAAACCCAGCTCGAGGTAGGCCGGACCAGAGGGGATTGATTAGTTGTTGATGTGATTCCCCAAACACTTTGCGGCCATTGAAACATTTTTTCCGTCCATTATCCTGTGCGGGAGCGAAGCGGTGTGATATTTGGAGGGAAAATAGAGGCAAATGTTGGCGAATGGTCGCCCAATCCCGTTCCCAGTAGGAACTCCATCGGGATGGAAATGGCGCCCCCCTATGCATAATTTGGTGCAAGTTAGACGTGGGTTTACAAGCACCTCCATTGAAACATCAGGTGCTTACCCCAAACAGTTCATTGCTAACGGCGTAACTGACCCCAACCACCTACTCTCTTCTCATTCTGATTGGAGCCTCTCGCCAAATCCACCAGGTTCTTTTCCCTCTTCTAATGTCCTATCTTTGGTCTTTGATTCCAGGCCCTACTCACCTTCACTCTTTCTTCATCTATTCTTCAACTCTGTACGCGCCATTGTTATTAATTAGCTATCTCTTTTGCTTGTTAAATCATAAAATATCAACATCACATAACTCCTTGAAGGCAATCAAATAAGAGTGATATAAAGGTATTATTGTAGAATGGATATTTGACCTGCAGGCATGGTCTGGTTGAGTGATTGCAGCTAACCTTCCATCTAAAATCTTGTCACAGTTTTTTTCTTGGATTGGAAACCATGACTCATTAGAAAAAATGTACGGGGATGGATCAAAATTGATCAACTAAATAATCATTAAGAGGCTTTGAAACAGAAAATGTAATATATCAGTTACAGAAGTGTAACATATCGAATCATATTAATAAGAGTGATGTGAATTTTGATTATTTAAATATAATTTTTTTATTTATTAAGTTTATTTTTAAAATTAAAAATATAAATTTATGATAAATAACATCCGGATATATTTAAATTTTTATTTATGTGAAATTCTTATAAGAAATACTAGAGTTTATATAAATTCCAACTAATATAGCGAAGTAAAGAGCTAACTATAACGAAGGCTTGCATTGTGTAACCAGGACGTGCATTGGCGTAAAATATCATAAATATAAATATCAATTATGTCTGTTAGACTGAAAAAATGACACACAAGGAGCGTTGCTGGTGTGTGATGGTGACGATACCCTGACTCCAACTTGAACCATAAATGTGTCTGGATCAGAACTTAATCATCGCGGTACGGCCTATTAGATGTAGACCTCACCCCTCTATAAAGGCGCATAAAGAAGACATTCAGGTAGCAATTGAAGGGCTGGCGTTCTTTCACGTTGACGAAAAGACAAAACTACATGTTTTCTTATCTATTTGTAAAAAGAAATTGGTTGCGGGGAGAATTGGTCTTAAGCACAAGAACATGTTGATTCATAAGGATCAAAAAACGAAAATTAATAGCACTCCATTCCTTTTATGTGTTTTCTGTTGCTAAATGTTCCACACATTTGTTAACGAGAGAGTGACAAATTAAAATTTAGGTTGCGATGGTGTTTCTCAACTCCATTGCAAACCAATAAAAAATTGTTTCAATTGAGAATATGGATAGAGTATTCCAATTTAATTTTCAGAAAATTCAAGTTTCCAATTCTGTTATTTAAATATTAATAATTTTTTTCTTTTATGTCTAGATTTAGACAGCTTCGTTTGCAACGCTACATGTATCTCTTTGGTTTGTGCTCGAGCTCGATTTCCAGGGTCATGCATCTGATTTCGATTAGTTGGGATATGAACCATGAAACAAGAGATTTAAAAAAAAAAAAAGAAGAAGAAGCGGACATAGGGTGAAGTGGAATATAAGAGATAAAAAAAAAACAAGACAGAAGAAGAGAAAGGATGAGAGGGGGTTGGAAAGATTAAAAAAATTGTTTTTAATTTTTATTTATTTTTTTAAAAAATTATTAATACTTATTATTAATTTTTTTAATTTTAAAATTGTTTTTATAATAAAGAGCTATCAATGTTAAGGCATAAACTCATTATATAATTTTTTTTAACAAGTAACATTAATTAAACATCGCAAAATATCTAAACGAAAAAAAATCTCACTTGCTATCAAGAGAGAATTAAGACATTTAAAAGGGAGAGAATTAAGGCATTTAAAAGGGGTGGACAATGAAGGCATGGACCGGTGTCATGGGTTTAGAATTTTAATCAAGATCTAAGTGACGCTTAGAGTTTTATGTAAGAAAGCCTAAGCAAGCCTAACCCTAAACATTGTATAATAATGTGGAAGCTAAACTTAAAGAAAATTATATTATTCCCGAAAGAAAACAAATATCTAAGATTCTAAACAAATAACTTTAAATTGTTCAAATACTTAAATATCTAGCTACTTTGACAATTTGGCTCTATTGTCTTTGTTTAATATCTAAGGGTGCTATTTATAATATAGTGTTTCTCAATCCTAAAACAACTTTATTTCTCGTTGACTAATACAACTAGAGTAGATAACAAGATATTTAAATAAAATAAATATTCTACTTCTAGGTAAAACACCACTAGCCTAAAATCTTAGTGTAAGTAAAATAAATAAAAGAGAATTATACCCTTATTAAAACTACCCTATGCATGTAGTCTTACTCGAACTTATGCTCTTCATGCAAATTCCTTGTATAAACGAGCATCTGGAAACCCTAATCGATGGTGGCTCGATGTTGGTTGTCGATGTGTCCTTAAGTGATGTTGTCCTAAGCCCTATTTATGCCTTTGGGCAATGTGCGACACAAATGTGTGTTGTTGGTCTAAGCCCTCCATCGAGCTAGATTAGTCAAAAAATTGCAGACTGTGACATTTACCCCAACTTGATTCAAGCAACGCCTTTGTTGTCTTGTGGCTTCACATTACCATAAATCTTCAACGAGGTTCCCGCGAGTAGTGTGGGCTCGATTGAGGCAACCCTTCATTGGCTGTCTCCAAAACACCTCCAAGTCTGGATGTGTTCTAATGTGTGAATGTCTTGCTCGCAGCTGGCCTGTGACGTCCAAGTACACAGCTCTCATGTTCACAATGTCTTCACTTGCGACACTTATAAGACACGAGGGGTTTGAACTTGACATTTAGGTCGTCAATTCAATATCAAAGCTCTGTTGCTCAAATTGCCTAGTCTAAAAGTCATGTTGTGTGCCTTTTTTATACTATTTATCAATTACATGTGCAACTCTCTGTCCGAGACCTCTGACAACCCTTGACAATTGCCATTGTTGCTACTGCATGGCCATTATTAATTCATCTAGCCCCACATACAATGAATGAGTGTATCCATCTTATTGTGCCATTCATTGCGAAGCTTATCGTTATTGGAGTTCAATTGATTGATGTTGTACTCAACATATTCGAGATTGCTCCACACCTCATAGTTGATAATAGTCTTAAGGCCAGAAACACGATTATCCAATGCTTACAATGTGTTCTTAAACTCGTAATGCTCCGTGATACGTGTGTGCACAATTTCCTCCATGTTTGCAATGCTCACATTATCTTGATCCAAAACGTTTAAGTGTGATGTGGTCTCATCATCAATTGATTTCATTGTCCTTTTCAAAACACTTCCTTTTTTACCAACTTTCACGACTTCAATTCAAAATAAATTTTTACTTCTCATTGGCCTTCGGGGTTGTGGAAACTTATCTTAAACCAAATTTCCTTGAAAATTGGGGTTTCCTTGGATCATTGGAGTTAAGGTCCGTTTAGTAATTGGAAAATGACTTGTTAGGGAAAATTTTTTTATGTAAAATATTTTACAAGAAAATTTAATATTTTTTGTTATTTGGAAAAACTGTCGAAAACATTTTTATTGTCTAGATCATCTTATAGAAAAATATTTTCCACCATCATGATAGAGTTATTTAGGTGTTAAAATGACAAATAGGAGTTGATTATAAAACAATGGTGACATTTAGTTTTCACTAATTTGATATCAAAGTTAGAAATGAAAATGAAAATGTACAAAATCAATAATGATATTTTGCAAAACATTTAACCACATATTTACAATGAAACTAAGCTCTAATTTAAAATAAAAAATTTCATCCCATCACATTTTTTCCATAACATTATAAAAATATAATTATTCATCAATTGTATAAGACATAAAAAAATCTATACTTATAAATGTGCATTCATTAAATGATGATCATTGAAATATTTTTTATTATAATTATTAGTCCGATTTATTTAATTTATAAATAAAAATTTTAATTGCATTGAATGATTCCAGTAAATTTTTTTTTTAATTTCGATAGTGTTGAATAATTTAAATATTAATATTTGAAATTAATTTTTATTTTGAATATTTTATTTTTTAAATATTTTAAGTTAAATATTAATATCCATCAAACTTTTATTCCTAAGCTTAGTATAAAAGTTTTTTTTGGTTCTTCGAAAAATGTCTTATACCCTTTAAGAGCGTAAGACATTTACATGGTCAATAGGTGTTTTGCCTATTGACTCGTAAAATGTTTTACATTTAGAATCAATTTTTTCTCTATAAGTCTTGAAAATATTTTTCAAAAAATATTTTACGTCAAAACAAATGGAACCTTAATAGGCCTTTACTTTCCCCTAGATCTCTCGCTTGCTTTGATATGCTTAGAAAAATAGCCAAGATCTATGCAGTGCTTAGGGCTTTATGTATGAAACCCTAAGCAAGCTTCATCCTAAATATTGCACAATAATGAAGAAAATATTTTGAGGAAAAATAATTTTATTATTCTCAACTAAAAACAAATACAAATACGTAAGATTCTAAGCAAATAACCTAAATTACTATAGTACTTGAATATTTGACTACTTTGGTAATTTAACTCTATTACCTTTCCCTAATGCTCAAGGGTACCATTTATAATATAGCTTTTCTCAATACTAAAACAACTCTACTTCAAGTTGTCTAGTACAACTAAAGTAGATAACAAAAGAATTAAATAAAATAAATGTTTTATTCTAGATAGAAACACTAAGTTAAAATTCTAGTGCAAGTAAAATAAATAAAAGAGAATTCTAACCTTATTTAAACTACCTTATGCAAGCAGTCCTACTCTAACTCATACTCTTTATGTGAACTCCCTATGTAGTTGGGCGTTTGACAACCCTCAAACGACAGTGGCATAACGCTAGTTGTCGATGGGCCCTCAAGTGACGTCGTCTCAAGCTCAATTTGTGCCCATAAGCACTATGCATCACAAGTGTGTACTGTTAGTCTGAGCCTTCTATAGAAGTGGACTACTCACAGGATTATGGACTGTGACACTACGTTGTGCTTAACCTAGTCAGGCTAGTGACCACAGCCTTTTTTAAGTCTTAGCCCTACCTATTTAACATAAATGGCATATGCCTTAAATGAAACATTAAAGATTCTCCATGGTACTTTAAAATTTTATTTCTTTATTTTCAAATTTCAATTGTAGAAATTTAATAGAAAAACTCAAGACTTTTACTTCAACCCGACAAGCTTATCTTTTAGAAAATTCAAAATCACTGTAGGGTAACTTTTGATACGAAAGATAGAAAAACTCAAGACTTTTACTTCAACCCGACAAGCTTATCTTTTAGGAAATTCAAAATCACTGTAGGGTAACGTTTGATATGAAAGAAGTGAGAGCACATTCTTTATAATATGTTTAATTAAATTACATTACATTGTTTGTTTTGTAACAAACCACTGCAATGTAAGATTGCAATGCAATCACATTACAGTCAATGGATATAGTGTAATTACAGCCCAAAACTAATGCAATTAGATTGTATTGCACTTTGTAATGTTATTAAAGACATATTTACCCTTCAATTTTGTTACTTGTTAAAAACATCTTATAATGTTATAATTTGGTTTTTTATATAGATTTTGAGAATATCCTTTTATTATTCTCAATAGTCATAGCGATTATCAATAAAATTTATATTGTCTTTTAAAAAATTAAAATAAAATATATAATACATAAAATTATATTTAGAAATAAAAATAAAATATATAAAATTATAATAAAAATAAAAAAATATATGATGTTAAAAATATATTTAAAAGATGATATTATATAAAAATTAATGATAAAAAATACAAAAATATTAAACTTACATTTTAATAAATAAGGATAATTCTAGAAATTAACATTACATTCTTAGTAAAGTACTTGTAAATCAAATGCTATAATATTATCTTTTTTACATTTTAATCATTACTTTACTTATATACCAAACACTACAATATTATATTCTCTGTAATCACATTACTTGCAATCACATTACTTATAATTACATTGTATTGTAAAGTACCAAACATCATTTAAATGTTATTATTGAGTATTGACTAGCTGACTATAACTCATTTTAGTGTTAATTATAATCAGTATTAATATCAAAAGTTACTTATAACTATAAAAACTTTATAAATAGTAATAGCTTGAAATAATGGATTCTATAATTCAATTTCAAATGTATAAAATTATGTATATGATTGGCTAATACTTTTATAAAGATCAAATGGTTATTTTATTTAAAGACCATTTAGCCATTTTCGTTTTCTAAAATTACCATTAAAATAGTCAAATTTATTCTGCCATTTTCCTACATTTATAATAGTACAATAGGATATTTCGCAGATGCTCTAATGTCAGTTACAGTTGCAATTATAATAGTACAATAGTACATTGTTTTTTTGGTAAGAAACAGACTTGGGTTCACCCCATGAGCCTTTAGAAGCTGTAACAAAACATAATATATGTCTTCATAACACCATCGTGACGTTAATGAATGTATAACATTTTGTATGCATGGATTCACCAGATGTAAAGAAAACTTTAATGTGAAGTTACGTAACATAATGCCTCTGCCAACCATTAAACTTTAAAAATAGAAATCTCCCTTATACTATTTTTTCTGAAACCTCCTCGTTAAGTAAAACTTAAAATTGTAAAGACATGAGCCACGACACAGTGTCTTGAATGGAAATCCAACAAAATAGAAAAAACCTTTTGTTCCTCTGCCACTGTTCAAGTCTTCTAGACCGTGGTATCTGTATGAATCACACCATAAATAGTCTCGACGACAGTCTATATTTTTTAACACTAGTAAAATAATGAAGTGAACCGACAAGTCTTTGCCCACCGCTTCCAGACTTTAATTACATTTCTCTTCCCTCCCCCAAAGACTCCTTCACAACCAACAAGCCCCCCAACCCCAACTCAACTCATTGCTTCTAAATGTCAATCTCCGTTGCAAGGTTTGTCGCATCCGGGAGCAAGAAAAAACTTTTCTTGGCTCTCTTTGCGTCTGTCCTTCTAGTCACTGCCATAGTTAGCATTGCCACTACCCTATCCGTCTCCAAAAGGAAATCTAGCAACAACAACAGCAATAATGCAGCGCACTCCATCATCAAATCTTCCTGTAGCTCCACATTATACCCAGAGTTATGTCTCTCAACGATCTCTGCTGCCCCAGATGCTGAGACCAAGATCAAGAGCCCCAAGGATGTTATCGTAACGTCAATGAACTTGACAATAACTGCTGTCCAAAGTAACTATTTATCCATCAAGAAGCTCATCAGCACAAATAAGAACCTCCCGAAACGTGAAAAGACTGCCCTTAATGACTGTCTTGAACTGGAAGATGAAACTTTGGACGAGCTCTACAAAGCTGAACAAGATCTCAGCGACTATCCCACTTTTAACAAGTCCATTTCGCAACATGCTGATGAACTCAAGACCCTTCTCAGTGCTGCAATGACCAACCAAGAAACTTGCCTTGATGGATTCTCTCACGACAGTGCGGATAAAAAGGTTCCACTCAATCTTCCAAGTTAAATTTTATGTTTCTCAATTACCATTTTCACTAACTAATTAATGACTGCATTGTCTTGATTTCAAAAGGTGAGGCAAGCGTTAATAGATGGGCAGATGCATGTGTTCCATATGTGTAGCAATGCACTGGCAATGATCAAGAACTTGACAGACACGGACATGGCAAGTCAGGGTTACCCATCAGGGCGGCAACTTGAGGAGCAAGACGAAACAGAATGGCCTGAATGGTTGTCGGCGGGAGACAGGAGACTGCTGCAGGCGCCAACAGTTACCCCTGATGTAACCGTGGCCGCTGATGGCAGCGGTGACTTCCGCACGGTGTCGGAGGCGGTGGCGGCTGCACCGGAGAGAAGCACCAGGAGATACATTATAAAGATTAAGGCTGGAGTGTATAAGGAAAATGTGGATGTGCCAAGGGGGAAGACCAATCTCATGTTTGTGGGAGATGGGAGGGTTAATACCATCATCACTGCTAGCAGAAACGTTGTCGATGGCAGCACCACTTTCAACTCTGCCACTGTGGGTGAGTAATGATTTTGAAATTTATGCGATTTCAGTTTAAATTCTTTTCTTAGATTTTCAATGCGAATTATTTAGGAGTACTAAAACTAAATTACAATAATTTGCAATTTTTCATACGAGGGGGACACAGAGAGTGGAAAATGGAGTATTTGATGTTGCTTTTCATATAGGCTAGGCGAAAGCTTTAGGTCATCTTAGATTTTTTTTAAAAGAAGCAGTTTTTCATTTTTTAGAGTTATTTCCTAGCTTCTAAGAAACTACAAGTAATCATGTATTTGTGGAAGTGAACTTTGAAGCGATCCTGTCTTTGGCTAAAAAAGGAATTGTTCACTATTTTTAACGAGTCAACCAATTTAATCTTGGAAGACCGCTGCCTGAAGCTAACTCTTAGATGAATAAAACTGAAGCTCATAACACGAAGACCCTTGGTCCTTGAAATAATGAAAGATTATTAAATTCTGAACTACTTAGATCCCAAAATCTCCGTCACAACAGAACAGACAGGACCTTGATGCTCAACATTGTTACTCCGGTGCCTTCTATTGTGGTCAATTTCCAGCTGGTGGACAATAATATTTGTCAGAAATTCAATACTAAATTTTCAGATTGACGTGACGTCCGTCATAAACTCTAGCAAACAGACAAGTAAATCGTGTCTTTTACAAACTGAAAAGTCAGCTATTCCGTAGGGTCTTCAATGAATTTGGGGCCTCCACATGTACCTATCTAAATCCCTTTTTTTTTTTTTTTTAAGTTTAAACAATTTCTATATGTCCGCTTGCAGCTGCCGTAGGAGACGGGTTCTTGGCCAGGGACATTACATTTCAGAACACGGCTGGACCATCAAAGCACCAAGCAGTGGCGCTGCGTGTGGGATCAGACTTATCGGCATTCTACAGGTGTGACATGTTAGCATACCAGGACACTCTCTATGTGCACAGCCTTCGCCAATTCTATGTACAATGCCTTGTAGCAGGCACTGTGGACTTCATATTTGGAAACGCAGCAGCAGTCTTCCAAAACTGTGACATTCATGCTCGTCGACCCAATCCAGGCCAAAGGAACATGGTCACCGCACAAGGCCGCGATGACCCTAATCAGAACACTGGAATTGTGATCCAGAAATGCAGGATTGGTGCAACCTCAGATTTACTGGCTGTTAAGGGAAGTTTTGCCTCTTATCTAGGGAGACCATGGAAACAATATTCGAGGACCGTTATTATGCAATCTAATATAAGTGATATCATCCACCCAGCTGGCTGGTTCGAGTGGAATGGACCATTTGCACTAGATACATTGACATATCGGGAGCATCAGAACACTGGGGCTGGTGCTGGGACGTCAAACAGGGTTACATGGAAGGGGTATAAGGTAATTGCCAGCGTAACTGAGGCGCAGGGCTATACTGCTGGGAATTTTATTGCAGGCGGTAGTTGGTTAGCCGCTACGGGCTTTCCTTTCTCTCTCGGTCTTTGAATTATGGCTGAAGTTTAGATTCACGTGATTCAGATTAAGAGTATTATTGCCAAGTTTTCCTTTGCTCTTTGACATTTTGAATCAACTTGTTTCCATGAGGTTATTAATAAGTTAATAGCTGAATTCCGCAAAGCAAAGATTATTTAACTAATATCTTGAAATAGAGATACAAAGTTTATTTCCAAATTAAGTGCATGGGTTGGCGAATGAGTAGCTAGATAAGTTGATAACATCCCACGAGAAAACTCATGAAAAAGCAGAACAGAAGCCCACTCTCAGTTAAGACTTTACTCACGGAAAAGCAGTACAGAAGCCCACTCTCAGTTAAGACTTTACTCACGGAAAAGCAGTACAGAAGCCTACTCTCTGTTAACTTTAAGATCAATAAATCTTAAAAACAACAATGGTGAGTAAAGCCAAAGAAATGAAGAAGGAGATCACACAGTAAAACTGGAAATATCTCATTCATATCCCACGCTACAATAAACTGCCACTATTTAGAAGCCACAACAAAATGGTTTTAAAGTAGACCTCATACAACCAGTTTGATGCATTATCTTAAAACAAGGAAATAAGCCACGTGACCATTACATCTACTGAGGCTAACAACCAAAGAAAAAATAACAAACAACAAGAAAATAAAATGAAATAAGAACAGGTACATAGCACGTTGGATCATATAAGTAAAGAGAGCATGAGACAATCACATGGTTGTCACTTTACCAACCGGTTTAAGCAAGCTCTGCACCATACTGCAAATCAAGCTTCCACCTCTAACACTCTCGGTTAGACTTTCTCAGACTAGGAATATATTCATATAACGGGGTGAGGGCTCCTCCATGGGCTATACAAGCTTTCTTTAGGACGGGGGGTAATTTACTTATGTCTGCTGTTGATGCTAGGCTGCCAATGAACTGCAACAGGAGTCCTCCAAAATGTTCGGAAGCCTTGCAACAATCAAAATGGCATTTTAAATCAGTCAGATATTTTATGGGCTCTGACATATCTTACATCTACCGCACATACAAATTGAAATTTACCTAGTAAGATAAAAA
Source organism: Theobroma cacao (assembly GCF_053813885.1). Classification (NCBI taxonomy): domain Eukaryota; kingdom Viridiplantae; phylum Streptophyta; class Magnoliopsida; order Malvales; family Malvaceae; genus Theobroma; species Theobroma cacao. Next base: position 3,494,254 of record NC_142647.1, read on the forward strand.
ATTATTGCTTAATTAGGAGGAGAGTGTTGAACCTCTTTTGCAAACTCCGTTGGAAGGTTGTCGACTACAGAACATATCACACCATTTCCCTCCATGCCATTGTGGTATGAATCAGTAATAGCATCATATCTGATAATTGAAAATTATAAGAGTGATAAGAGAATACTAGAAAGCAACTTTTCTGTCAAAGGAAGCATAACAGATGTAAACTCCAATCGCATCTCCTTATTGCACTCATATCTTCTTCATGCTTGATTAGTATGAAAAGTCCTGTCTTTTCTTATGATTTTATAGAATTTTTGCGTTTTAAAATAATTCGTTTCCCTCTCCAAAGATGAAGTATAAGAATTTTCAAAAGATGTGATTCTTTAAGTTAATTTTGCATCAAAAAATAGGGAATGTAGCAGAATATTGTGCTAGCATCAGGAAATGATAGAACAGATATATGGGACTAAATGAAAATTATGAATTTATGAGGACAATACCTGAAGAAAGGCGAATCAATCGATGTGGTCCTGTTAAGAATCTCTATTGAACCTTCCATATCACAAGTTAAGTCTGAGATTGCAATAAGGTGGCATCCTTTCCTCACAAGATCTTGAAGCTGCTGGGTACTCAACAACCGGGGAAATCTTTTCTCCCAATAAATGCAATTAACTGCCAGAGGATAAAATAAGATTCTATCAAAGTGTATACGCTCATTTAAGCAGACAGGTGATTAGGAAGGTTAAAGATAGTTTAGATTATCTGGTAATTCATGCAAAGAAGACGAGACGAAACCTATTATTATTTTTTGATCAAGTACAATTGCAAGAGTTGCAAAATAGACAGTGTTGGCAAATTCAAAGGTGCCACATACCAAACACAGATACATATGGTGCTATTCTTTCATGGAAAACAGGCTTGTAGCATTCTGGATGTGCATAATAGTCAGCCTGAAATAAGGAGAAAAGGAGACGGAAAGGAAGAAACTGTAAGGACATGCTTTTCCGGTTGAAGACAATATTATATTCATCAAACTTGGAAAAAGAGAACATGGCCCGAAACTTACAAAGACTAAAAGCAGTTAAAACATGGATTTAACATGCTACATTTCCCTTATAAATAATCTCAAGTATCAACCCAAATTGCAAGTGTTTTGATCAATAGCTTAAATTGTTGTTCATCTTGTTGAGATCATGTGATGATAATTGGATCCACCACCGTTGCCCAAGAACTTTACTTCTCTGCTTATTATCCAAAGGCACAATATTTTTTAGAGCTTGCCTCCTCTTGGTGACAATGGAATTCTATGAAACATATCTATGTATCAATGGACTTCAGGCTAACAGAACCCAAAAACCAAAACACAAAAATTAGAGTTACCTTATCAAATACTTTAGGATTGTCTTTGTGCTCAACCATGTCTTGAGAAGTCACCACACAACCATATACCTCAAAGACTCTCTCTGATGCCTGACCAGGCAAAGGTGGATCCCTGGCCTAACAATAAGGGATATTTCATGTAAACTAAAAGAATGTAGTTCAATGTAATTTATCAGATAAGCAAAGTAGAGAAAACTAGCACCTGTACATCAATTGGAACTTAGAAGCATTAATAAACAAATCTCCAATTTGGAACTTTGAACAGTTAATTCTATTATCATTTCTCACTGTTATTGCAAGTTCTAGAAATATACTAGAAACCATATCTATAACCTCAGGAAATATGAAAGACTGAGTGCTTTAACCTATGATAAAAGTTTAATGACATCTAAATGCACTACAATCTGATCTCTTGATCAGAGTTTTTTTTTTTTCTCGAAAATCATTCTTAATCAATTTTCACCAAAATGCAATATCATCATGTTTGTGATAAAATTTAGCACTAAAAAATCACAAGATAAACAAATAAATAAATAAAAGCACAAAAAAAAATATATACAGCACCAGCAACAAAATAATTAAGAAAATAAATAAAAAGTACCAAAAAAACAATAAATTTTACAACACCAGCAACCAAAAATATACAAATTTGGAAAACAAATAATAAACCTAAAAACTTAACGAAATCCGAGCTTTTGGAGAGAAGAAGGTAGAGAAGGAAATATTGTGGGCTTCAGTATTCGAAAAAACGGGGCTTGAGGAACAGGTTTAAGGAGCAAATAATCATTCTAAAACCAGTCTTTTACAACAAGAACTTAGTTCTAATCTTTCCAAAAAAAAAACTTAGTTCTAAGAATTAACAAATTAATCTAAATAGAAAATAATTTTCAAACTAAAGCATACTTTCTCAAATAGTTGGGGAAGTTTGCTTGGATCAACAAAAGTGTGAGGAAGAAGCTTAAACATCTCTTGTGCCCCAAGAGATCCTGTAGGAAAAAAAGAAACAAAAATAAGATATACTATATAAAGGAATGTTGGAAAAATAATGAGAGACAAGGGAATATAAAATAAAATAAGTAAAAACAGTAAATGGTATGAGGTATGGTATCACTGTCTTTTAAGGATAATTTTTATCCCTTTGCAGTTTAAAGCTCTGTGCAAAAGGACTGTAACGGTTATCCTCCTAAATTCAACAGACCTTTCTTTATAGTTTGCACAAACTAATAAAGAATGACATGAACAACAGAAAGAAAGAACCCAACTAAGAAAGAAAAGAAGCAGAGAAGACTTAAAGAGAAGATGAAAGGCTTTCGTGTGTGTTGTGACTGAGGGTGTGAGACTATATTTATAGGCAGGGAGTGAAAAACAAGATAAACATTGAAGCAAAATCAGGAAAGCTAGGTAAATCAAAGGTTTGACCTTTCTTTATAATGTGCACAAACTAATAAGGAACGACATGAACAGCAGAAAGAAAAAACCCAGCTAAGAAAGAAAGGAAGTAGAAAAGACTTAAGAGCAGATGACAAACTTTGTTGTGTGTTGTGAGTGAGGGTGTGAGATTGTATTTATAAGCAGGGAGTGAAAACCAAGATAAACGTTTGAGCAAAACCAGGAGAGCTAGGTAAATCAAAGGCTTGACGCTTCCTTATAGTTTGCACAAACTAATAAGAGATGACATGAAAAGCAGAAAGAAAGAACCCGGCTAAGAAAGAAAGGAAGTAGAGAAGACTTAAGAGAAGATGAAAGGCTTTGGTGTGTGTTGTTAGTGAGGGTGTAAAGCTGAATTCATAAGCAAGGTAACTAATAAGGAATGGCATGAATAGCAAAAGGAAAGAGCCCAACTAATAAAAAAAAAAAGCAGAGAAGACTAAAGAGAAGATGAAAGACTTTGTTGTGTGTTGTGAGTGAGGGTGTGAGGCTGTATTTATAAGCAAAGAGTGAAAACCAGGATAAACGTTGGAGCAAAACTAGGAGAGCTAGGTAAACCCAAGGCTTGAGCCTTCCTTGTAGTTTGCATAAACTAATAAAGGATGACATGAACAATGAACGATAGGAAGTAGAGAAGACTTAAAGAGAAGATGAAAGGTTTTGGTGTGTTGTGAGTGAGGGTGTGAGACTGTATTTATAGGCAGGGTATCTAAGGTTGAAAAAGCTTAAAAAATTAAAACCAAGATACAAAAATTCATTTGGGCACAACCCATATGTATAATCACGCGCAAGGAAGAGAAATATGAAATTTCTTAAAATCTAACCCAATTTTGTGTGCGTGCAAGTCCACTCCGTTTTCCTTACTTGCAATTAACCCATAGTGAGTTTCCATATATAAAGCATTTATCTTTCTTATATCTTGACAATGTAAAAGATTTAAACTTGATGAAATACACTATTCTCCAACAACTATTTGGTTGGTATTTTTGTAACTTGCTTGATGCTTCATAAAAGCAAAAGAGTACAAAATGCCTTTACAAGAAAGGCAAAATGTATTTTGAATAATTAACAAATTAAAAATTAAAATTTAGTGACTAACATATTATGATTTTACTCTCATATAGCAATGAAACAATTATACTTAAATATTTATTGCACTTTTCAACTATTTGATTATTTTTTATCAGATATACTTTTTGCATTTTACTTTTTTTCATCTTAATCAGAAATCCTGAAGAAGTTGTTCAGGGCCTCATGAAGTAACGGCTGTGGTTTGAACTCTGCCACCAACATACCGGGATGTGGGGTGAGTTACTGTTGGATGCTCAATCAAGTTTTGGGGGCAAACAGAGCAGCCTTCAAAAGTAAGGAAGAAATTATCAGAAAAAACAGAAATTGTCTGGTAATACTCAGAATTGAGAATACCATGGATTTTGAAGATAGTTTAATTGAGTTTTTCTTCCTGAAGAGTAATTATCATGATACATTTAAGACGAAGTAAATATATTAGCCAATATTCAGGCTGTACAATCTCCAGGCTATAAATCTAACATTTTATTATAAGAGCAGTGAATTGCAACTTTAGAATACCTTTTCCGGAACCGGTAAAAACAAAGACGAGAGGACAGATTCCTGATGGCAACCCCTGCCTTGCAATCTCGTCTCCTACAGAAATTACAGCTGCCTTAGCAGCAGTCACTGAAGGATACATGTAAGATGCACCCAGTGACAGGAAGGGCGTTGAATATCCAAGATTTAAATACCCTGTGAATTGTAAAGACCCTTGAAATCAGCTTAGCAATCAAGTAGAAGTGAACAATATATATTTGCAAGCGATGCTGCAGGCTCAAGTTTCCGCTATATCAGAAAACAAAGATTAACGATAAAACATATTGGCAATATTTTACATTTAATGATTCAAGATATCAGAAAATAATCGAGACTCAATTCTGCATAAGTAATAAGCCTCCATTAAAATAAAAGCCCCTTTATTGGAAACGCCAAAAGGGATTGTAAGTTGAGAGCTTACTCTCCCCTAGTCCTCGCAATAAGTCAATTAAAGCCACTCTTCCAGCAAAGTTTCCAAAAGCAATTAATCTCTTCCCATTGTCTCCATCAACAAGCTCGTAGTCAAATAATGTCGCCCTTTCAGCCAGGATCTATACCAGAAAGAGCCAATAGCATTATATCTAAGTTTTGCATGATAGACTGTTGATGAATATGAGGTAAAGGAAGTGCCTTGTCCAACAAGGGCATGTTTTCTTCCTGTGCCTTGTGAGTGTGTGAAAAGAAGGCATAAGCTGTATCACGACGAATCATCTCCAACTGCATCAGAAGGCAGGGGACAACTATGTTAAACTTCCCATATTCACCAAAAACCAAAACAAAAAAGAAAACCATGTACTTCAAATTTTGAACTATAGTTTGTAAAGTTTATGATGAATATATAATTAGCGAAAGATCCATAAGCAATTATGATTGTTAATCAATTTTCTTTAAACATACATCGTAACAAAGCAATCAAATCAATTAAGGTTAAACATTTGTTAAGATTTATTCAAATTTTATTATACAAAATTAAAAACTTTGCCTAAAGAACTCTACAAATTAAGTACTTAGTTAGGATTTAACAAACAACAGAAAACAAAAAAATAATAATATACTAGTAAGAATAAAGAGAAAAAGAGAAATTAAGAGTCAGAAGAAGTTGGCATTATTACCCTCGGCTTTTTGATGCCCAAGACGAGGCCACATGCCGACAAGTCGTCTGATATTTCACAGCCGACCTCTTCGTAGAGTTTATCATGAAAGATGCGCTTGGTGGATGGTTGCACGATGATGCGAGCAACACCAGGACTTTTATCCCTGCCACCGTTGAGAAGTCGAGCACACTGTGCTGGTGTCAAAGGCGCCCTTCTTTCCCACTTATTTGAAGTTTCAGACAGGATCCCAACCACTCCATTTCCAAGCATACTGCTCTTCCCCAGATCTACGTTGTTTTATCACTCAATAGTTAGCAAATATATCTTTCCAGAAAAGGCAGATAGTTAGCAAATATAAACGGAACGGAATCTTACAAAAATGTCGTCAGAAAGAAAAGAAAAGAATAGCTGTCAACCTCGAGCGTTCTGGAAGTGGCAAGAACTTTGTCGTAACCTCCTTGTTTGATGACTCGAGGCCAAATTTTGGTATTTTTATCCCTATCCATAAGGCATTCCGTACAAAAACTTTTAAGTTATTTTAAAAATTTAAATAAATTTTTATATTTTTATTATATTTAATTAAATTTTTATATTTTTATTTTGAATTAAATAAATTTTTATATTTTTTATTTTGAATTAAATAAATTTTATGATTAACGATTGATTTAATCAAAATGTTATTTATTCTTCTATATCGCATAACGTTAATGTGATATATTAAAATATTATAATTAATTATGATATGATATATTAATATATCATAATTGATTATGACATGATATATTAATTTGATATAAAAAAATAATTATGTAACATTTTTAACTTTTCACATCAATGTCATATTAGTACCATATGAATATAAAATGGCAAGTGATATTTTTACTAATAACAGTTAATCAATTATTAGTCATAAAGACTTATTTGATCCAAAATAAAAATACAATACTTAATTAAACACAATAAAAGAATAAAAATTTATTTGAATATTCTTGAATAGTTTAGGTATTTATTCGATATTATACCTAATTTTAAGTATTTTTAATTAACAGAAAAGATTTTGGGATAAAATTTCCCTCAATGAAACTTCTTCATATTTAAACGCACATGTTACACGTCATGTTTAAAAAATATTATCATTATATATCATGTTAAAAAAAAGTTGGTATACATCATAATTAAAAAATATTGTTGATACACACCATGTTGAAAAAAAATTATTACATGTCATGTTTAAAAAATATTATTGTTACACGCTATGTTCAAAAAATTTTTGTTACTTGCTATATTTAAAAAATATTGTTGTTATACGTTATGTTCAAAAAATATTTTACTACATGTCATTTTGAAAAAAAAAATATTATTACATGTTATATTCAAAATAATTTTGCTATACACTATATTTACAATGTTGCTATACACCATGTATAAAAAAATTTTGTTGTTCGTCATATTTAAAAAAATGTTACTACACATTATATACAAATACATGTTGTTACATGTTATGCCATGTTTAATATATTTGTTACACACAAAGTACATTAGATTTGTTACATGCAGGCATGACATGTAACAATTTTGAGCTGTAATCTAATTTACAGATTTCATTTCACTTATAATTTCAACCATCAATTTTAGGGTTTTATGAATATAAACTAATAAATCTAAAAACATGTTGTTACACGTCATGCCATGTTCTTTGGCCTGTAAATCAGCGATCATATAACGAGATGACAAAAGATAGACAGAGAAATAGTGATGGCATTAAAATTAGAGAGAGTTGGAATGTAAAAGAGACAGACAATATTTAATTTATCTAGATGGCAAGAGTGAGAAATTGAGGCAAAATATAATATTGTCTGAAATAATTTAAATGATATTTTTGTCAAATTATAACAAAAAATAATAAAAATAATTAACTTTATATTGAAATTTATTTTGAAAATAAGATTTAGTAAACAATTAACTTCATATCTCACAATTTGCTCTTTCAATAAACTTCCATGATAATGTTAGTGAACCTCTATTATTAGGCGTTAACAGCCTCTATTACTAGGCGTTAACGTTAATTTATAAATCCATGTCTAACTTTAATTCGGCGTTAATGCCAATGTTGTGAGGACCTGATATTAATGATTTTACTTGCTTTGCCCAAAACTCAAAAACTCGAAGGCCATGTATCCTCTAATTGAAATTATGGTAGAATAATTGCAAACTCAATGAATTTATACCTTATCTATTAAACATTTTTCTTCTCTCTCGTTTAGAATTGCTAGACCTTACTTGGGGGAATGTTAAGTTAGAATCCACTTAATTTCCTTCAACTTAACCCTTTTTTTTCTTTTATAAAAAAGAAAAACTCAATGAGCAAGTTTTTGATACAAAACATTTATATAATATCTGATATAATGTTCAAATAATTTCCTAAACCATTTAAGAAAATTTAAATAAGTTGTTATTTTTTTATTACATTTAATCAAGTCTTTTACTTTTATTTTGGGTCAATATGATTGATAATTGATTAATTGTCATTAATCAAAAAATCACTTTTCATTTTATACACACATTACATTAATATGACATTCATGTATATGATGAAAAATATTACCTAATTATGCTATTATGCCATATTAACATATTATATTATCATCAATTATGATACGTCAGTATACCATATCATTATCAATTATGATATGTTAGCATGTCATATTAGTATTACACGATATAGAATGATAAATGGCATTCTGACTAAATCAATCATTAGTTATAAGAGCTTATTTAATTTAAAATAAAAATATAAAGACTTATTTAGTTTAAAATATAAATACAGTAATTTAATTAAATACAATAAAAGTATAAGGATTTATTTGAATTTTTTAAAATTATTTAGAGGTTTTTTGGGATATTATGTCATAGTATTTTTATGGTATGAAAAGAGCTGTAAAATCATTGTTAATTGCAAAAGTTGTTGAAACTAAAATCTATTTAATTATTACTATTAAATAAGTAGTTTATATCATTTAAATAATTGAGAATATGTACCAAAACATATGAATCGCTGATTGTCATGTAATCTCTTGCTCAAAAATTAAGATTAGAATCTTCTTTCTTCAAATAAAAAAAATGAGATTGAATTGATTTTTAGTGACTGTACTAATAGCAATAATCAAATTTAGAAAGGGAAAGAAAAAAAGAATCCCTTATCACTAATCATAAAAACCACCAAGTAGCCATGGTTGGATCATGTTATGATAGCATGTTTGGTTAAAAGAATAAAATAGAGAAATATTTTGAGTTGTTAAAAATTAAGCGAGGTATTTTTAAAAGTTCATCATTTTTTTTGATTTGGATAGATATATATATATATAATCAAATTATTATAGTTTATTGTTCGTGTCTTAATTTTATTAGGAGAGAGATAATGGCACGAAACACCGTCCACTACATAGAATAAGACAAGATTGATAAAAGAATTGAAAACCTTTGCATTTCTGAGGACTCTCTAGCTCCTTCTCCCGTGTACATGTAAATTGGGAGAATATCTTCATGCCAATGTAGTACTTGAGGAGAATCTAATAATTGCTATTAATCTCTTGGTACTTGGATTAAATAGAGAATGAAATTAACAAATCAAATGTTTAATGAATAACAAGCATCAAGTATAATGAAAATTGATATTTGTTAGGTGTTTTGTTATATTTAAGATTGCTCTAGTGTTTTTTCTTTTGTTGTTGCAAGTTGTGGTATTGTTTTTTCCTTTGTTATTATTAGTTGTTGTTTATGCTATATTTTTTATCATGTGGATAAAGTTTGATATTTTTAATTATATTGAGACTATGTTTATTTCTCTTTTATCACTTTGATTATTTGTTTTATAAATAAATTGTTGACGTATGGTACAAAAGAATGTCTTCACCTTCGGTCATTGCTTCTCAATGTTCAAAAAGAACAAAAAGAAATTGGAATTTTGATGAGAATGTTGTATATATCATGAATGGCTAATTTGCACAATAAGGGAATATATTATATAGATATTGATTTTAGAGGTAGTTATAGTTAGAGCTTAAAAGGATGACTGTCAAAAAATTATCAAATGAGAATTTGAAGGCCAAACCTTACATAGAATAAAAAATAAAGACTTTGAAGAAACACTGGACCCTTGTATATGTTATAGTACGAGAGAATTATACTAATGGATTTGATTGAGACAATCAAAGGAACATGGTTGACCATAGTTATTGCTGAAAATTCTATATGAGAATCTTACATATGGTAGTTATGGTTTTTTTTTTTTATAATTAGAAAAATGGGATTTGAATCTTACTCTTTAAGTAAAGGAATAATGCATTAACCAATGAATCAAATGTTCGGATGCTATGTGGTAGTTATGTTAATTGAACTTGTTTAAGTATTTGTATTTAACAAATTATTATTAAAATATAATATATGGTATTTTTGTCTTTTAAATAAAATATTACTAAAATGTAATGAAAAATATTTTTTACTTTTGATAAAAATATTATTAAATTACAATAAAGGGTGTTTTATGTTTTGGTGAAAATATTATTAAATTATGTAAAGGATAATTTCATCTTTTGTATAAATATTATTAAGTTATAATAAAAGGTATTTTTGTATTTTGTTAAAAATATTATTAAATTATAATAAAAGGTAATTTTATCTTTTACCATAGATACTATAAAATTATAATAATGAGGGGTATTTTTGTATATTGGTGAAAATATTATTAAATTATAGTAAAGGTTAATTTTTTCCTATGACATAAATATTACTAAATTATAATAAAGTTTATCTTTTGAAAAAAATAATTTAAATTATAATAAAATATATTTTTACCATATTATCACTTATTCCATGATTATTTTAAAATTATTCTTGTCAATCAATTAAAATGAATATCATAACCCTAAACCCTAAATCTTAAAAACATGACAAAAATTGTAGACAGTAGATTCCAACCTGTTATTTACTATATCATATATTAATCCTGTTGCTCAAATGAGGCCCAAGTCCTAACCTTTCCTTTATCTTTATCTTTTTCCTATTTTTCTCAGATTTGAATCGATTCTTGTATTATGAAATACTGTACAAAATTTGGAGATGAATAATAGGACTTTCTTTTATTAATATCTATACCCAACTGAAGAACTAAAATTATGAAACAGAGAGGATTTAAAACAGGGATGAGCAAGCCTTTGAATTTTGATAGAAAACAAGATAGTAAAACATAGTTTGATCTATTTAATTACTATGAACCCTGTAAATAATTGAGAACCTGACGTAACAAGTGATGTTAGTGGCCGGAGAAAAAGGCTATCATCGAGTGGCATCTATCATTTATCATCCATAATCAAAATTGCGAAGAGGATTATCTTCAGTTTCTGCATCCATTTTAGGTGTGGATGGGGACCGATTTCGGATCAGGCCTGTTAGCACTCTAAAGATTGCGATAGGGAGATAACGGGGAAGACAAAGGAAGCAGCCACGTGCCCCTGATTGACCAGTTGCTCCAGTTCCGCAGGCAGAGATAGACCTGTCAATATGGGCCGGGCCGGCCCACCCCAAGCACTTATAAGCTAAAAAATATGGGTTGGGTCGGGCCAGCTCATTTTTATATGAATTGTCAAATCTCCAACCCAGCCCACCCCTTGTTAACCCATGGGCCAAGCTGGGTCAGCCCATATTTTTCAATTTTTTTTTTTACTCTTTCTCCCCTTAATTATTCTATAATTATTGAAATACATCTCCCCTTAATTTTTTTAAATTAAAAATATATACATGCATTTTATTTATTATTGAATCAAATATTCATGTAACAGACCAATATTGCTTTCCATTACATCCATTTTTCCATTATTATGCTATTGTCCAATTGATTGTACATGATTTACCTTAAGCAATTCAAGACAGTTACATGGATGAATAAGATTATATAATTCACCAGAAATGGCAACTCCATACCAGTTTTCATTCTTATTTATGCGCAGACAGGAGAAGTTACTATCCATTTTGTGTTTTTTGTGGTGGGTACAGTAACTAGTCTTTGCAAGGATAAAAAGTGTTGAAACTTACGACTGAAAGTGACTTTGGTATTTACATAGTTTTACCTAAAAGGCACTAGGAAAACCTTGAAGATTGCATAGTTAAAGCTAGCATCGAGGTTCTTTGGTTCAGTATCATCTCAATTCAAAAAGGCTTTTATGGGATCCTCTTCGGCAGGCCGGACCCTTTTCTTCCCATTGCTAGCAAATGGAGGGAATTGTTCCAGATATGAACTTGCAGAATATCCGAATAAAGTCGAGGAGCCTTCAGGTGTAGGATGAAGAGAGGTTTGGGGCTGACTATACCTAAACTGTCAGATGGGGATGGGGATTTGAGAGAGCAAAACTCAACTGTTGGCTGCTGTTGTAGGTTGAAGGAAAGATTGAAAGAACACTAAAAGGGGGAAGGGCTGAACTGCTAAAGCTTGAAAGCTGATGGCCGATGGGGATGGGGTTTGAGAGACCAAAACTCGACTGCTAGCTGCTGCTGTAGGCTGAAAGAAAGAGTGAAAGAACGGCAGAAAGGGGATTGGGGGAAGGGCCGAATTGGAGAATTGTTGAAGCCTGAAACGGTGTCGGGTTGGGTTGGGTAATTTTATTTTTCATAAAAAAATTATGAAATACTAAAATAAGTTATTTTTGAATTTAATTTTTTTGGCCCACCTGGCTAGCTGGCACCAATCCGGATTAACCCCCTAATCAAACGGGCCAACCCATCTAGACTCGGGTTTAATATAGGTTGAAATTTTTATGACCCATCTCACCTTATATTTCATAAAAAAATGGATCAACTTGATGGGCTAGGCCCATATTGGCAGGTCTAGGCAGAGATATGAATTTCATGCCCAAAAATTATTAACTAAACCAACTCGGGCATGAACCTCAATTGAGGCTAAAGACACGTTGCTCTTAGATTAAACCCAAAGCTGAATCTTGTACTGCCACTAGTTTTTTAGGCCTAATTCATTGTTCAAGATTCTGCAGTATAAGGTCATTTCTAGTTAAAACGAAGTCATGAATTCTGGCCGATAATCCACATTCTGCTTTATAACTAACATTCTGCTTTATAACTACAGAGCATTTTTGCAATAATTTCGAGAATAAAGCAAACTTGTAAAACTTGGCTGTTCATTAATTATCGCATTTGATCTCTGGGGATTGAAATATAGTTGTACTAACCACTTAAACTTCGGAGAATAAGCTTTAAATGGGATGGGCCATGGACAATCTTTTTTCTTTGTTGGATAAATGGGCCATGGATAATCTTGTACTTCAAGGAATTAATTTGCTCATTCCAGTCTGGCCTATGGCTGTTCAATTGTCTATGTCCCGAGAGAACTCATTCTCCATCAGGTCGTCCCACCGTGAAGGTATCAGGTGTTTGCTGGGTCCTAGTAGTATGTAATATGCTCTTTGATTTTTTTTTGTTTGCCTGTTTTGCTCCCTTAAAATCTCTTAATTTTGAAAGCCTCTGCTCACCGAACATAACTAAATCAAATAAATATAGAAGGAAACTGAAAATCATTCTAAAAATGAATTCCTTGTGGGAAATGTTCCTCGTCATCTTCCTTGAGTCATTGTTAGACTGTTCTACTTTGATTTACTTTATCAGTTGCCCCATTATGTAAAATATGCTTTCTTCATTTTTATTATCTCTATAAGATATTGTAGTAACTTCATTATTGAATGGTTTTCTGATCATTCTAATTATCACCATCTAAATATTTTGGATAGAAAAAACCGCTTAAGAATCCTCACACACCAAATTTTGACGTCAAAATTTAGCATTTAAACTATAGCACCATCACTAAATTTACCAATGAATTTTTGGTGTTGGAGGCAATTAATCCAGCCATAAACAAATTAAATGCTCACCAAGTTCAGAGAAGGAAAGATATATTGGTTTCTTTTCATTTTCTTTTTTGCTGTAATGGGAATCACATGCATGTTGGACCTATAATTGATAGAAATCTTGAAATATATTAATCAAAGTCATTATCATCCGGTTGTAAAATTGGGTCTTTGGACCTAATGTTTGTGAACTAATCAGCATGCCATTCTTGGATGTTGGATACTTTAATATGCTTAATTAAAGAGTCAGCAACAAGAGGAGAGAGAGGAGTGGTTAAGTGAAGCTGTTTAAAAGTCTTGACAGATGTAAAACGTTTTCGAACAACGGCATATGCAACCAAATTCTGTGAACAATAAGACTGGCGGCTGCGTAACCTTGTTTGGCTTCTTCCATTTGATTAGCAAGTACATATTTTTCCTTAGAATTGCCATGCTGAAAGCTGTCCAAATTCAAAAGCTAGAGGCCCTGATTACTGTGGGATTCTCACCGTCACGCAAATCAGAGAGAGAGAGAGAGAGAGAGAGCAAAGATTCTTGACGAATCACGCAAACAGAAAAGCTAAAATTTTGATAAACCAAAGGGAATTTGACACTGCCCCCAAGTCGGTGCATGAAGTATGGACAAGGGCCCCCCCATAATTTATAGTCAAATGCTTTCAAGAAGCATAATTGAAATCGGAAAAAGGGTTGCATTAAAAACCAAAATTCTTCTATGAAAGTTTCAAAAGATTAGATTGATGGATCCATGCCAATGAGAATCGAAAGAAACAGTGAAAGTTGTCGAATCGATGCTCAATTAAACAATTAATGGTCCCTAACCAAGATTATCTTTCGACAATAAAGTAAAAAGCAAAGGTATTTATTACTTTGAAAGAGTACGTGTGTGATAACGAATACGGAAAATACTGCCAATACATAACGAAGACGAATACGATATGTGGCCAACAATTGAATGGATGTTTCGCAAGAGACAGAGAAAGACCGCGTGCACTTTTATGGCTTCTTCTTCTTCAAAAGGAGCAAAGCTGTAACGCGTTTTCGCGTCTACTATCTTTAAAGCGATACCCTCTTTAATTAGTCCCTTCACTATTTTTGAAAAAGAAGCCCTCATGCCTCATGTCTCAGGATATATTCTTAGAAAATTCGAATAATTTAGTTTTTGCCTATACGCTATTACTGCAAAGGATTCTTGTTGTGCCAATTAATGGGTGGTAAACCAAACATACAGTGAAAAATCATTATTAACTTATGCACATGAAACTTATAATTGTATATTTAAAAAAAATTAATATTTGATGTATTAATAATGTACAATTTTTATACACTGTGAGATCACCGAATCTTAACACTTCATTAATAAGTTAAAAAGAATAAAATTCACTTTTTATTTTTTTCAAAATAATAAAGTTCCAGAATAACACCAACTTTTTAGTTTCTTTCAAATAATACCTCATTGATGAGGTGTTAAAATTTAGTCATATGATAGTGTATAAAAAGTATATATTGTCAATGTATCAAATATTTTTCCTTTAAAAAATATTTTAGATTTTTCTTTCATTATGACAATATAGCTAGGACAAATTAAAATAATTATGAATTGTTTGATTGGATTGTTTCACATAAACCGTATGGTCTAAATTTGAGTATTACATGACAGCATTCTAGGGTTATCTTGTCAATTAAGAAAAATAAAATAAAGTAATTGAAAAGAAATCGAAAGAAAGTAAAATAAAAAAATAATAATATGGTTTTCATGTTTGGGATATGTATGTGGATTTTCAATATATGGAAAAAGGCTTGACACAGCACTCAAAAGCAATTAATGGGGTTTTAGTCGTTTAGGAAAGTCGAAAGAGAAGTTAGATGGTTTTTTCTCTTTGTGAATGCAATAGTTAGGTACAGATCTCTACAATTGTTTGATTGCGCTTTTCTATTATATTTGAAATTATCATGGAATCCCTTGTTTAATTGAAATTTTCCCCATTTCTATGGATAGGCTGAGAGACATTACTTAGAAAGGAAGAAAAAAAGAATTGCAATGCAGAGGCATGTGGTTTTTCTTTTATTCTCTTCTAATGAAACCAGCAGAGAGAATTTGTCGTCTAGTGGGTTTTCTTTACAACCTTCCTAACATGTTCTGAAATCTAGGTCTGATAAAATTAGTAACTTCAGTGTAACAGTATAGGCACCATTATTAACCCTTGAAAAGAAGAAAGCACTCAGCTTGTATAACTATGAACACATGCATGCCCTTGCCTTACTCCCCTCCCTCTTCCTTCATAAGCAGATGAACATGTCATGGGTCCCGGAGCTATCCATACATAGTTCAAAATTAAAAATTATGGGTTTTTTTTTATTAAAAAATTTAGAAAATTTTTGGGAAAAGATAATGAGGATAAAAGGGAATTAGACTGAAACAAAATATACAAAACACCCGAGCATTTAGTTTATTAGTTAATGCATGATTCCTTACATAAAGAGTAAAATTCGAATATCCCCTCTCAATTATAAAAAAAAATAAAAAAAATATACAAATTTTTACAAAAAAAAAGGGTTTTGATAAATTTGCATGTTAATTTGAGATCATAAGGTAGTTTGTTTCCTTTGTTGCTCTTTTGATAAATTAAAAGCATAGTTTAATTTCATATTGATATATTGTAAGTTGTTGAAACATTTCTGAATAAATTCATTTTTATTTTTAATTGTAAAACTATTAATTATTGAGAGAAGTAAATTAAAATTTAGATTTCTTTTGCCTTCCATAGCTAAAGGGGGAATGCGAATTATATACACGTGATCTGTAATTAAATGGTTGATACTTGACATAAACATATAGAAGAAAAAGGTGGGAGACATTTGGAGTAAATATAGGCGAAGTGAAACCTTGAGCAATGGGCAGGCACACAAGACTAGATGATGCCCCTCGTTTGGGTTTAAGCAATAAAAAATCCTCACTTTTTTCACCGCCGACACAAGGATAAATAGACCACACCCAACATTGTGACTGATACACTGACTCATGGCACCCTAGTCGTCGATCATCTCCACGACTCCCACCTTCCTTCTTAAATTCCTTCACCTTCCCATCTAACTCTCAAACTCCTAGCTATACAGCCTTATAACCTCCGCTCCTCTTTCTTCCATAAATTCATTAGAGCTCTCTCTCTATTCTTCACTTCATGCTAATCTTCTTTCTTTATTTATAATTATATATCTTCATTCTTTAGCATATGTTACCCAAAAACATGCCAAATTTCTCCTCACATTCATTGTTGGTCTTGTTGGTTGCTCTTTATTTGTGCTGTACCTCATATGCAACCTCCAGTAGCGATGATTTTCTGGGAGCTGAGTGCTTAAATGTGCCTGCAGCCGAGTTTGTAGGCTCTCTAAGAACCACCATTGATGCTGTAAGAAAAGTGACCTCCATCGTCTCTCAGCTTGGAGGCTTTTTTGGTGATTTTCGACTTTCTAATGCCATCTCTGATTGCCTTGATCTGCTGGACTTTTCTGCTGATGAGTTGAGCTGGACTCTGTCTGCTTCCCAGAATCCTAAGGGTACTTTACTATGTCTTAGCTCCTTAAGAATCTTCCTTTTTCTTTTCTTGTACCTATTGCTGGCCTTTTTCCTTGAAAAAGTTTAATACATATGGAAGCATATGATTCCCAATCACTTTTTCCTCCTTTGGCGTTTTAATGAAATTATAAGAAAGCATGTGTTTACATGCAACTTTTGTGGTGGCTAGGTAACTGTATGCAATCTCAACTACATTAGCTAACTACATCTGCCTTTGTTTAATTTTCAGTTAATGTCTTACACATATTTGAGGTCCTATATAAATAATAAAACTAGTACTTAAAAAGATAAGCATTTACTTATATGCAGCTAAAAATAACAGCACTGGTGATCTAAGTTCCAATTTGAGGACATGGCTGAGTGCTGCAATGGCTAATCAGGCGACATGCATTGATGGGTTTGAGGGTACAAGTAGCGTGATCAAACCTGTAGTGGCAGGGAGCCTTAATCAAGTCACGTCGCTGGTCAGTGACCTTCTCACCATGGTGCACCCCGGTCCCAGTTCAAAATCGAATGGAGGTACCAGCAATGGTGGTAACAAAGAAGGAGGAGGAGCCGCTGCTGGTGGTCATCCGGGCCAGAAACTAGCAAATAACAAGAACCAATTTCCATCATGGGTGAAAAGGGAGGACAGAAAATTGTTAGAGGTAAACGGGGTATCAGCTGATGTTGTGGTTGCAGCAGATGGGACTGGAAACTTTACTAGCATAATGGATGCAGTTGCTGCAGTACCCGACTACAGCATGAGCAGATATGTTATTTACATTAAGAAGGGTTTATATAAAGAGAATGTAGAAATTAAGAAGAAGAAATGGAACCTTATGATGGTTGGTGATGGAATGGACGTTACAGTAATATCTGGAAATCGAAGCTTCATTGATGGTTGGACCACGTTTCGATCAGCAACTTTTGGTAAGAAGTAGAATCAATTATTTTAGTGGACTTTTGTTATATTGGTTGAATTTGTTAAGTTTTAAGACCCACAGCATCATCAGTTTTCTTTGCGAAAAGGGAGGAAGCCATAAGCACTCGTGGCAGCCCATTAGAGCATAACTTCATATCTATAAAATCCCTACTGAAAATTCAATGCTGGGGTTGATCCTATGCCTCCATGGCTCAACTAGTCAACCTCCTTGAGGGCATGGATTGGGGTCATTATTTACTACCGCTAGGTAGCATAGATGCATTCATTTAAAATTAGTTTGTACAAAAATTAATTATCCTTGTTAAGGACGTTTGTATCACATTTTTCGAGTGCTACGAGTTGGCGTGTTCCAACTTGACATCCCAAGAACCCATACCTGCATGGGTTGTATGTATGGAAATATGATGTTGCCCCTTGACATTTTTTCTGGTTTTCACAACAGTAATATGATGAAACGTTTATAAAAGACGTATTTTTTCCCCATCTAACTTTCCTCAGATGAGAAAAATAATAAATTTTTCAAAACAAGTAGAGAGCTGTATCCCCTGTTTCTACCATTCTACATACTTCTTGGATTACGGTATTTAGTGATTCTGCACTTCTTGGCTACCTGTGATTTCTAGAGGTCAAAATGAAGAAGCTTTGTAGAACTAAAAGTAAAAAGTTTCCAGAGTGAATTACATGGGTAGTTTGATTTTTGATAACCAACAACAAGAAAGATCTAAGACTTGCAACGTGAAATACTCTATAGGGTTAGAGAACAGATCAATTTGGGGCCATTAATGTTCTTCTCTCTTAAGATTTTTAGTAAGAATCTTGAAATTGTTATGGTGCATAGCTATTTTCGATATTGTCCTTTTTTTTTTTTTCATTATTGTTATTCTAATATGCATCACATATTTTGTCTTAAACTCTTGCAGCTGTAAGCGGAAGAGGATTCATAGCAAGAGACATAACATTTGAGAACACAGCAGGGCCCCAGAAACACCAAGCAGTGGCATTGCGATCCGACTCTGACCTGTCAGTTTTCTTCCGATGTGCTATTAGGGGCTACCAAGATTCGCTCTATACTCACACAATGCGCCAATTTTTCCGCGAATGTAAGATCACTGGCACTGTGGATTTCATTTTTGGTGATGCAACTGTGGTCTTCCAGTACTGTCAAATCCTAGCCAAGCAAGGTCTACCAAACCAGAAAAACACGATCACAGCGCAAGGCCGGAAAGACCCGAACCAACCTACAGGCTTCTCTATTCAATTCTGCAATATCT
This sequence comes from Theobroma cacao, assembly GCF_053813885.1. Lineage (NCBI taxonomy): Eukaryota > Viridiplantae > Streptophyta > Magnoliopsida > Malvales > Malvaceae > Theobroma > Theobroma cacao. Next base: position 3,513,429 of record NC_142647.1, read on the forward strand.
CAGCTGATACAGATTTGTTACCTTTTGTTAACTCCACTGCTACATACCTTGGGAGACCCTGGAAGCTGTATTCAAGAACTATTATCATGCAATCCTACATTAGTAATGCTATAAGGCCAGAAGGGTGGCTTGAGTGGAATCAAGATTTTGCTTTGGACACATTGTTCTATGCAGAGTTCTTGAATTTTGGGCCAGGGGCTGGTCTTGGTAGCAGAGTTAAGTGGCCTGGCTACCATGCCTTAAATAACTCTGCACAAGCTGCTAATTTTACGGTGGCTCAATTCATTGAAGGAAACTTGTGGTTACCGTCAACTGGCGTTAAATACACAGCAGGATTGGCGGTATAATGAAGCAACCGATGTAGCTTCCTTAATGTATTTAATGTAGCACATCTTTTTTCATATATTATTGGTGCTAAGTTTTGTGTAGAATCCTTTCTTTTGCCTGTTTCAACTTTCAAGTCTCTGATCTTTGTATCTCTGTTAAAGATCTCCAATTAGCTGTCATGACTCACCAAGGGATCAATCTGCATAATCAAGCCCTGACGGCCTCTGAATTCTGAGAGAGGATTATTCGTGTAGACAAGTCATTACAATTTGTCTGAATATTGTAATGAAAATTGAAAGCTGAGATGTGAGATCAGTTGGTTTTATTGTGGAAAAGAGGATGAAATTTCACTCTTTGTCATGATATTTAAACCACTTAGCCAATTATAAAAGCTTATGGTTTGTAAAATTTACAGTCAAAAGTCAATCTTATGGGTATATGTTTATAATTTGTTAAAGGTTCCACTTTTGTATAGTTACCATTAATATACATTAAAGATTAATATTTGATGCGTTAACAATTTATAACTTTTATACATTATTACATCATTAAATCTTGACATTTCATTAATGAAGAAAAAAGAATAAGGTGCAGTTTTTATTTCCTTCAAAATAATAAAGTCTCAAAATTATACCAACTTTTTATTTCTTTCAAAAAAATACTTCATTAATAAGGTGTTAGAATTTAATGACATTTTCATATATTAATTAAATGCAGAATCCCCTTTAAACAAATAATTTTAATTATTTGACCTTGAAGGGTTACAAGTTAATCAAGTTAAATCTCCCCAAGGCAACATGTCAAGCCTGCACTTTTCATTGGCCATATCTCCCCAGACATTTGTGGCTAAGTTATATACACATTTGTGCACAGTTCCGATTGCATTTTAACTTTGATTATTTGTAGGTGGTCATGTTATAAAAGGGAAAGAAATACAGCATAATTTTCATACGGTGTAGCATTCAATAAATTACCAAGTGATATCTCAGCCACCCGACGAAGATCCGCCGTCGCTGTTGGAGAAAACACAAGGCTGGATGGTCGTTATTGGAGCAAATTTGCTCAAGTTCATCATTGGTTATTGCATGAGAAGGGCCTAGCATGCATAAAACAAAAACGACTAGACGGTGGAGAGATACCAAACCATCTTGAATATATGAATCAAGTATTAGGATAAGTAACATTTCTCAAATATAAACTTAATTTGCTAATAAATGCTTTAAAGGAGAAATAATTATGTAATACCCGTAAGAGACTCATCCAATAATATAATGTCGACTGTCAACAATTTTCTCCATTAATGAAGTACATTACTTGTTTGAACCAAATAGCTAAATCACTGTTCAACATAGAACAGGGCATCATCCCCCCCACCCCTGGCGGCCCCGACGTGTCATTATCGATTAAAAAATTTATACATAAATAATTTTATTTGATCCATACTTTTGTCTCCCACTCTTTTTCTTTTGGGTCAAATATTGTCTCTTATCTTTTAAAATTGATGATTGAAAATATATAAAGAGAAGGATAGAATCATATCACGTACTTTCACCAGAAAACCCAAGTTCGATCCCCGGCAACGGAAAATATTTATGTCCCTTCGGGGACATCTGATAAAATTGGAACCATACAAAAGAAAAAATCATATCACGTAAAATAAAAAATGTAAAAAATATCATAATTAATTTAATTAAATAATAAAAAAATATTTTTATTCAATGTTTACGAAAATCTGATTGATAATAAAATTTCAAAAAATTATAAATGATAAATTTTTTGTCGTGATTTTTTTCAAATATTATATTAAAAGTGTTGAGAGGATTTAGAAATTTTTTAATACAAAAGTTTTCATTTACTTTGAAATAAAATTAGTAATTGTTTAATTTAAGGAATATTAAGAAAATTAAAATAAAATTGACTAATGATAAAATTAAGGTTAGATAATGTGGAAAAAAGTCTTTAAAAAAATTAAGGAAGAATGAAAAAAACCAAAATTCAAAAAAATAAAAGATAAAAAGATCAAATTAATATTATTTTATAAAATATCGAATCAATTAAATGATCGAAAGGAAAAAAAATGCAAGGATCTTTTAGTAAAAAATTAGGGGAAAAGAAATGAGAAGAGAAAATGTGAAGAATATCATCAATGATGAAACCAATGCCACCGACGATTACAGTCGAAAATTTTCATGAAAATTTGTAGTAACATTTTTTTTTTCTAAAAAATGTTAAAGAGATGAATAATTTAAAGGATCCCATTGAAGTGTTGACAAAGTACAAGAAAATAATTTTTATAAAAAGATCAATTTTCAAATAATCATAAAGATCAAAATAATGCAAAGAAAATAAAAATAAAAAATCTGAAATCTATAAAAAATAAATTTATTAAATAAATAATTACATTTCACTAATATAAAAGGAAAGAAAAATATAATGAATTTTGTTTATCATGATTAATATGAATTATTTTCATTATCTTTTACCAATAACCATTAAACAATTATATGAATGCAAAACACAAACTACGAGTAAGATTGATACTATATATAAAAAGAAGTCCCACGTGGAGAGTTTAGGAGTTGTGCAGTTTAGATAGGGTTTCCAACAGAATTATTAAATTTTACCACATGTATCTTAGAGGAGGAGAGTTGTGATGTGTTTGGTGGGTGGGTTCCATCTTAAAGAGTACAAGTTAGACGGACTGTGTATAATGCATGAGTTTACTATGGATTTCCTCAAAAATAATTATTTTTTTCTTCATTTAGAAAAATCTAATTTTTAATTTTTATTACTTTTAACAATAAAAATATAAATCAAATGAAGTTTAAATAATTATGTTAAGAAGCTTGCAAGTCAATCGGGTGGTCAGATACAGAAAACAAATGCCTCTAACAAGAAAGAAGGCTAAAAATTGTTGATCAAGGATGTAAGCATGTGAAAATTATTTAATGTGCAGGGACAAAAGTTAAATACAATATTTGACTTTATCCCGTGAATCGCCACACACAAGACAACCGTCAACTTGCTAACCTTTACTACGTTATAATTAAAGGGAAAAGAGAAAAAAAAAAAAAAAGAGGCAGAATTCAAAGTTCTAAATTTGAGAGTTTGAGTTAATTTGAATCTTGATACGTGGAAAATGAGGATTTTTTTTTTTGGTTTGTCTCTTGTTTATGGGAAATAGAGAAAAAGCACTGAATCATTGGCATGCTGCGGAAGAAAAATGGGTACCCATACGAAAGCCCTTACCTCGTTCTTTGTTTGTATTTATTCATGCCCGAATACCCTCCAACATGACCATCTTCTCTACTTGTTTTCTCATTAATTAGCCCATCAATCTAAATGAAAATTGTTGTAAAACGCGTGAAGAAAATATAAACAATGTCCATGGCCTGATGCAGCTCCTTTCTCCCTCAATCCAAATTGGCAAATTTGAAATATCCATGAGTTTGTCTCTTTGTCTCAAATTTCCTGTGAAAAAAAGAGAGTAGCAAGGAAAAAAACAAAGGAATAGTAAGACCGGCAAAGTTCAGTGCCCCAGGAGCCAGGACACTAGACAAGTGGCCATCAATCTCAGTTCCGCGTATTCTCTGCTACATAATTTAGACTTTCCACTACCATATTCTCTTCAAAATCCACCGTAACTGATTAATATTGTATTGTTATTACAGTATCACAGACGTTAATCCAAACAAAAATCCATGCAACTTATGTTCCCAAAGACATTATGTTAAAACAATGAGCAATTCCCCTTAGCCTTATCTCATCTCCTAGGCCTATAAAATAAAGAAAATTCCTCTTAGCTTCTGCAGCAGTTTTCAATGGCTTCCTCCAATCCAAAATTGTCTGTTCTCCTCTTCACCATTTTCTTCTCTTCAACATTTGCTCTCAACACTTCTTCTACAACTTCTCTGAACTCCAATCTCTCTTCCATACGAAGTTTTTGCGAAACCACACCATACCCAGATGCTTGCTTTGATTCATTGAAGCTTTCCATTTCGATAAATATCAGTCCCAACATACTTAGCTACCTACTCCAAACTCTCCAGAGTGCCTTATCTGAAGCTGGAAAGCTAACCAATCTATTCTCTAATGGTGGGAGAGCAAATATTGTTGAAAAACAAAGAGGAACAATGAAAGACTGCAAGGACCTCCACCAAATCACACTATCTTCCTTGCAAAAGTCAGTATCAAGAATCCGATCAGGAGATTCACGGAAGCTAGCTGATGCAAGAGCTTATCTCAGTGCAGCTCTCACAAACAAGAATACATGTTTGGAAGGACTAGATTCTGCTTCCGGTCCATTGAAACCTATTCTGGTGAAATCTTTGATTAGTACTTACAAGCATGTCAGTAACTCTCTTTCAATGCTTCCTAAGTCAGGTTCTAAAAAAGGCCATCGAAATCGTCGCCTCCTGGGATTTCCAAGCTGGTTGTCAAGAAAAGCTCGCCGGATTTTGCACAGCACTGATGATGAATACGACCCGACTGAAGTGCTTACTGTAGCTGCCGATGGAACAGGAAATTTCAGTACCATCAGTGATGCTATAAAATTTGCTCCAAATAATAGTAATGACAGAATAATTGTCAATGTTAGAGAAGGGATTTATGAAGAGAATGTGGAAATTCCAAGCTACAAAACCAACATTGTTCTGCTTGGAGATGGAAGTGATGTCACTTTCATCACTGGTAACAGAAGTGTGTTTGATGGCTGGACCACTTTCAGATCTGCAACTGTTGGTAATGCCCCAAACTCCTAGCTCTTGGTGAAATTATTAGATAAATAGTAGTAACATTTTTTGGAAAAAAAAAACTTTTGTTTTGTATGGAATGCATCATTGGGAAGGGAATATATTTGAAATTATGACTCATCGTTATAACTTAACTCATTGTTTAGTAACTTCATGTTGCAGCGGTATCTGGTGAAGGCTTTTTGGCTCGGGACATAACCATCGAGAACAGCGCAGGGCCAGAGAAGCACCAAGCAGTTGCATTAAGAGTAAACGCAGACTTCGCTGCACTGTACAGATGCACAATCGATGGTTACCAGGATACATTATATGCCCACTCCTTTCGACAATTTTACCGTGAATGTGACATATATGGTACCATAGATTACATATTTGGGAATGCTGCTGTGGTCTTCCAGGCATGTAACATAATCTCCAGAATGCCAATGCGAGGTCAGTTCACAGTAATTACTGCTCAATCTCGAGACTCCCCAGATGAGAACACTGGAATTTCGATACAGAATTGTTCAGTTCTTGCCACAGACGAACTGCATGGGAATTCAACCAGTGTTAAAAGCTACCTTGGGAGGCCGTGGCGGCTGTACTCGACAACAGTTTATCTTGAATCCTACATTGATGATTTTATCGATCCTACTGGATGGACAAAGTGGTCAGGTGATCAAGGTTTAGACACCCTTTATTATGGAGAGTACAATAATTATGGACCAGGTTCAGGAACGGATAATCGAGTTACTTGGCCTGGCTATCACATAATGGATTATGATAGCGCCTATAATTTTACAGTCTCAGAGTTCATTACTGGTGAAGCCTGGCTGGATTCTACTTCATTCCCATATGATGATGGGATTTGACCAAAATATAACTACCATCTTGGTCTTTCTAGTCTATTTCTAATACTGTAATGAGACTTTAGCCGAGTGGCCTATAAGAAGGTCGTGAAAGATAATTAAGATATGAGAGAAGTTTTACTTTACAGGTCAGCCCACATGGATCTCGACTCTTGTCTGATGGTAGGTTGTAGTTTTCAAAGTTTAAATTGTAATATAGAACTGTAAAAAGTGCAAACTGCCAAGCAGAATTGCCCAAGGCGATTTGGTTAAAGTCATTCTGGTGAATGTTTTGAACTGTACATTATTTTGGCTCAGCATTAAATTTCTTCATTGGCTGCTAGTAAACATATTGATGAACCAAACATACGTACTGGCTGTCATTTTTCTATCTTTCAAATTTATGTAAAAATATCGAAAGAATTTCCTCGAAAATATGATTATAAATGAATATCTGTCGGTGAGATGCTTTTCTTGACTAAAAGCTGATAATAATTCCAACCAGGGAAAACATTGGTGGGGAGTTGGTGATTTCCGGACCCAAGGCCTCGAAATCTTTTCCCTGTTCTAAGTTTGTTTCGGTCTAACAAGTGGTCTTGAACTTTTGAAGTTCCAAGTCTACGAGCTGTCCTTTTTAACACCTAAATGGACGCAACATGTTTCTTTGCTGCACGCGTTGCTGCTTCCTTCGACGGAGGCGACATCCTATTTTCTATCACAAGATAACCGTCGCTCTCCATGCTTGATTGACCCCGCTTCATCATTTATTTTTTTGGGACTTGAGAGCCCCAAAAAGGCGATAAAAAGCTTCAAACCGAGTTCCAGTTTGGACTCAATGAAGCCCATTAGGCCACAGTTCCGGTAATATTTGATTAAATATTTAAATTGTTGCTTGAATCCGTATCCAAATATTTAAATCATATTTATTAGATAATCTTACTTGTTAAATATTGATTAAAACAAATTTTAAATTAATTTGATGTAAATTATCAATGAAAATTACATTAATAAATTAAAAATAATTCATAAAAAATAAATTAAAATTTAAAATTATATTTAAAATATTTGATGAATTTTAATAAATATTATATTAATTATAAAAAATTTATAAATAATAAAATGGTACTAGTAGTAAAAATTTTTAGATGGAGAGACAAAGCCTAGAATTTACGCCAAACCCAGCCCAAAACGAACATCTGAATTTTTGGTTTTCTGATAACGAGGCCTTTCATGGATTGTTATGGATATTCACCTTCCAAAGCGAAAGTAACTCATAGAAACCATGAAAGACAGACCATCTATTACCACGTTGTAAAGCAAACAACACATTTGTTTTTCGAATTTTCAAAGGGACAGGTCATTTCAAAGCCAATGACACTTTTTTTCGAAGAAACAAGACACGTGTACATTCAAGTAAATAACCCGATATATATCCCCCTCCTCCCAATTGTTATTCTGCAATACATCACGTTCTTTATGCATTCTGACATAAATCCTAAGATCTATAATCGTCTACATATAGAGACAAAAACAAAAGGCTGGGAAATAATTAATACTGCTATTGAGGTCTGTAATTAATCTTTGGTGTTGTTCGTAAGAGGCGACCAGAGTAATGAAATCACTGAATACCCTTTGTAACAAAAATCTCAAGTTAGTTATAGGTTGATCAGAACCACAAAGAAAAGCAGGGTTTGCCCAAGTTTAGCAACGCCTAAGTCAGCTAATTAGCCTTTAACAACTGGACTAATTTAGCTGCAAAATTTACACACGGTTATAAGCATTTTGAGTTCAACGGTAAAAATTTGAAAGCTATATGGACAAGAATTCGCGGGAAATGCGGTTGGGAGAGAGTTAAAATCTCTATCATTCGTTTTTGTAAATATAACTAACTTTTAAATAGAATGCCTGAAAGCTCTCCTGTCCAGATTCCCTTTGTAAATTGCATGGCATTAAGATTTGAACCTCAAATCCAAAGAGCAACCTGGAAGAGGAAGGAAGCGCAGGAATATATATATTCTCATTGGATTTCTTGATTTCACTCTCTGCCTTAGCTTGAACCTAAGGCAGAGAGACCTCTGCCTCAAGCCACTTTAACAATGGTTTTCCAAGATTTTGACCTAATACAAGAACGCCGCAGGCTTGAGAGACAACGGAAATTCAGAAAGAGGGTTGGCATTGCCGTGGTAACAACCTGTGTCGTCATTGGTCTAGTTGCGGCCGGAATCTTTGTAATTGTCTCAACTAAGAATGAAGAACAACAAGGGACTTCTGCCAACAACAAGGCACACCAAGCTCCATCTACAAAGCAGGTGTCACGGTCAGAAAAGCTCATAAATACTATTTGCAATGGTACCTCTTACAAGGAATCATGCGAGAGCACCCTTAAGAAGGCAGTGAAAGAGCACCCAAATACGGCTCAACCCAAAGATCTTCTCAAGTCTTCAATCTCAGCAACTGCTGATGAGCTTGACAAGGCCTTTACCAAAGCCAGCTCATTCCAATTCAACTCCCCAGGGGAGAAACAAGCCTTTAATGTTTGTAAAGAAGTCATGGCCAATGCCAAGGAAGAATTAGCGACAGCTATCAATAAAGTAGGGGACAAAGATACAGGGAAGCTCTTATCCAGTGGTGAATTGAACAATTGGCTAAGTGCGGTAATGTCTTACCAAGAAACTTGCATTGATAGCTTCGCTGATGGAAAGTTGAAGACTGATATCAAGAGTACCCTGAACTCAAGCCAGGAGCTCACCAGCAATTCCCTTGCCATGGCTAGACAATTGTCTTCATACGTTTCATCAGCAATGGAGATGCCAGCAGCCAGTCGCCACCTTTTAGAATCCACCTCTCCTTCAGTGGACAAGGATGGACTTCCTAACTGGTTGAACCATGACGAACGCAGGTTGTTGAAGGGTGCTGATGTTGAGAAGCCGACACCAAATGTAACTGTGGCAAAAGATGGTAGCGGAAATTTCTCAACAATTTCTGAAGCACTTGCTGCCATGCCCCAAAAATATGATGGAAGGTATGCTTCTTTAGTTATAATCTTGATTTGTTGGATATATTGAATACGATTTGTTAATATGAATTTAATGATCCATCGTTGAAAAAATCCTTTTGATCTCATCATTAATTTCCATTAATTTTCATAATATAATTTTCCAGTATACTTGATCCTTTTCTGGATGAACATATTTATTGAGACAAGCTATTTCTCCACTTTCAAAATGCAGGTATGTGATATATGTCAAGGCAGGAATATACGAGGAGACTGTACTTGTAACAAAGAAAATGGTAAACCTTACTATTTATGGTGATGGATCCCAGAAGACCATTGTCACTGGGAACAAAAATTATGTTGATGGAGTTCCCACTTACCTGACAGCAACTTTTGGTATGTTGATTAATTTCTGCCTATGACTTATATGGTATAGCATGCAGTTTGAGATGAATCTTCCTCAAATTGAAAGGGATGATTTTCTAATTTCTAAAATTGATTTGTTTGTTTGCTAGTGTTTTCCAGTAGAGGGCTAGAGGCAAGCCTCACCTCGTAATTCAGAGAACTTATCAATTTTAAGTCATCTGAAATTATTAAAGGAAATGAAAAGTGAAGAGTAAAATGAGTTTAGCTCTAGTCCTAATCGGTAAAAAGTTTAGAAATCAACAAAGAAATTAAATGGTAAAACCTTTAGAGTATATGGCTCCTGTTTCATTCCAATCTCAAGTTTCAAATAAAGGACATGCCGATGTGTAGCTGAAATGTAATTTGACATTTTTTTTTGTTCCAGTGGCTTCCGGAGATGGGTTTTTGGCAAAAGCCATGGGATTCAGAAACACTGCTGGCCCCGAGAAGCATCAAGCAGTTGCTGCGAGAGTTGATGCTGATCGGGCAATTTTCCTTAATTGTCGCTTTGAAGGATACCAGGACACCCTTTACGTACAAACTCATCGCCAGTTCTATAGAAGCTGTGTGGTCGCTGGCACCATCGATTTCATCTTCGGTGACGCAGCTGCTGTGTTCCAGAACTGCTTGATTTACGTTAGGAAGCCCATGGACAACCAAAAGAACATTGTTACAGCCCAGGGCCGGAAGGACAAATTTGAAACAACAGGAATCGTCCTACAAAACTGTAAAATTTTGCCAGATGATTCATTCACTTCCTTCAAGAGCCAATTCAAGAGTTACCTTGGCAGGCCCTGGAAGGAATACTCCAGGACTATCGTAATGGAATCACTGATCGAGGATTTGATTGACCCTGCTGGATGGCTAGAATGGGAAGGCAACTTTGCACTTAATACCCTTTACTATGCAGAGTACAACAACAACGGACCTGGTGCCAAAACTGATGCCAGGGTCAAGTGGCCAGGCCGCAAGGTTATTAACAAGGATGAGGCCATGAAATTTACCGTAGAAACTTTCTTACAAGGGACATGGATCAAGGCAACAGGCGCTCCAGTTCGTATGGGGCTGGGTAATTAAGGATTCATTTCTCGTCATTTAGTTATCTCAAGAAACAAGACTAGTAAACAGAAATTTAATGCAGGAAGAGATCTTTTTTTCTGAGTTGGAAAATTTGTGCGTGAATGATATTTTATTGAATTTTTTCCTTTTCATAATCTTAAACTAAAGAAAAATTAATTAATCTGCTATGATATTGTGTATCAGAATGCTTAGCACCAATAACGAAATAGAAAAAGACAATGTATTATCAGACGCTTTCTCTTGCTTATTTCCCCAGAAAAGTCTACCTAAAGTCTAAGGACAGCTTCTTCTTTTTTTCTTTTTGTATTTTTCAAGAGATTGTTAATCTTTTCAAACTGATCCTAGTCATAATAATAATAATCCATGTTTCATATATTTGTCCACATACAACTGCAACACGAAATGCAATGATTTTCAGAGACAAGGATCCATTTCCTCAAATAGATTAACTGCAACAAAGCAAGCTTGCTCCTTATAAACACCATGGGCAACAAGGGAACGCAAGCTGGTTCAAGATAATTAATGTTTCTATTTGTGGTAGTTCAAGAAATAAATAATAAGACAGTAAACCGCGTGGCTGCCGGCCAGCCCTTTCAAGAAGAGGTTTGTTTACGTTTTGAAACTTTCCTAGTTCTTGGACAAATGGAAGATTCTTGTAACTTGAGATAAATGCCTTTCAGTATTGTTTGAAAACAACAAGTGAAACCACCAACTTCATCCATAAACCATCAAGTTATCAGTGTTAGTTTCTCTACAAGTTCCTTCTGGCTACACGCTTTAGAGTTAGACAATAGAAAGAAGAATTTCCATACCAATAAAAAAATTTATAGTTGAAATTGACCGGGTTGTAGCCAAATGTTGATTTGTCAACACTACTAACCAGGGACCAAGTATTTTGAACTTAAACCACATGAAAATTGTACATCAACAGCCGTTTCAAACGAGCCAACAATCTCGATGGCCATGGTTAGTGAGCTAAACATAGTCAACCCTCGTTAACTTAATTTTTTATTTTTTAAAAGAAATTGAAAATTCATCAAAAATGGGTAATCAAGAATCAGTATCTTCTTTCCAGCCGTTCATATATATTCTTAAGCTTCTTGTAGCATGTGCAATACAACAAGAACAACCATATGGATTCAACGAAATCCTTCAAGAGCTATAGCAAGGCAGATGAACTCGAAGAACAGGCATATCGAAAAAAGACCCGCAAGCGGATGATCATCATCACACTCTCCACCATCATCTTGATAGCCATCGTAATTGGTGCAGTCTTAGGAATACTCTTTCCTGTAAAAAGCTCAAAATCTCAAGAGAATCCAGCAAATTACACAGCCGAGAACATCGATGCAATATGTATTATGACTCGGTATCCTGACTCTTGCGATTCAAGCATAGCTTCCCTCAGGAGCTCCTCAAATGATACTGACCCAAGTCCAAGCCCTGGAAAAATCTTCACGCTGTCCATGCAAGTTGCGCGCGATGAATTGATAAGGCTCTCGTCTTTGCCACAGAAGATCATTTCTTCTAATGTGACTAGTGATCCCCTGGTGCGTGGAGCGTTGGACAATTGTGAAACCCTTTTCAAGGACGCAGTAGAGTATATCAATGACTCCATAGCATCCATGCAAGTTGGACAAGCAGAGAAAATTGTGCTTTTAAAGGCCAAGATTAACGACATTAGGACGTGGCTCAGCAGCGCAATCACGAATCAGGAAACATGTTTGGATGGCCTGATTGAGGCAGCAAACCACACATTTATACCCCAAGAGGTGGAATATGCTATGCGGAACTCCACTGAGTTCAGCAGTAACAGCCTGGCGATTGCGTCCAACTTGATGACCATCCTGCATCATTTCCAAGTTTCTGTTCATCGGAGGTTGCTAAAACTTGACAACCACCATGGCCACGAATCTGATTCCGATTTTCCAGGATGGGTTCATAGCGGGGAGAGGAGATTGCTTCAGGAGGAAAACCCTAGACCTGATCTAACCGTGGCTCAAGATGGTAGTGGAGACTTTAGGACAATAAGTGAAGCAGTGGAATCAATTCCCAAGAAGAACAAATCCAGGTTTGTTATCTATATAAAGGAAGGAGTATATTTAGAGAATGTGAAAATTGATAAGGACTGCTGGAATGTAATGGTTTATGGAGATGGCATGTACAAGACAATCGTCTCTGGCAGCTTGAACAAGGTGGACGGAACCCCAACATTCTCCTCTGGCACCTTCAGTAAGTGAAAATGTAAATTGTCATTACTTATTTTCACCTTTAGCAGATTGATGGGTTCCTCTTAGATTAATTTAACTTTCATTTTGGCTGATTATTTTCACGATACATGCAGTTGCTGCTGGGAGGGGATTCATAGCAAGAGACATGGGCTTCAGAAACATTGCCGGCCCAGTGAAAGAGCAAGCTGTTGCATTGCGTTCGTCTTCAGACCAATCTGTATTCTACCGCTGCTACTTTGATGCATACCAAGACACTCTCTATACACATGCCAATCGCCAATTTTACCGTGACTGCCATATCGCTGGAACCATTGATTTCATTTTTGGAAACGCGGCTGTGGTTCTGCAAAATTGCAGCATTCAACCAAGGCAGCCCGGGCCTGACCAGTTCAACACGATCACAGCCCAAAGCAAAACTGACCCAAATCAGAACACGGGAATTTCGATCCAACGGTGCAATATTACTCCTTTCGACAATCTGACGGCTACAACGTACCTTGGTAGACCTTGGAAGGATTATGCCACCACGATATTCATGCAGTCATACATTGGAGAATTCGTGGACCCAGCAGGATGGACCCAATGGACACAGGGAGTTGATCCTCCTAACACAATATTCTACGCCGAGTATCAAAATATAGGGCCTGGATCACGAACCGGTCAACGAATTAATTGGCCCGGTGTTAGGCCCAATCTCACCAACGAAGAAGCAACAAGATTTACGGTGGAGCCTTTTATCCGGGGAAGGCAGTGGTTGCCAAAGGCCAATATAATTTATGAATCAAGTTTAGAATGAGGAAGATGAAAATAATGTGCAAAAAGGGCAAGTTCAATTGCAGAAAAATATACTTTTTCAAAAATTAAATTTTATTTATTCAAAAAAAAAAGATAACTTGTTACAAATAAATAAGAAAAAGATTAAAAAAAAAAAAGACCAACGTGCTACTAATTGTTGTTTTATTCAAATATCATTTGATCCATGTCAAGGTGAATATTTTGGATAACAAACAAGAACCACAACACACAATGACACAAAAGTCCCTGTTGTTTCTTTGAAGTATTCAACAATTGACCATTGATTTAGGAATACATTATCATCAAAGGATAACCATTGGATTGACCAATTACACTGTTGATCCAAACTATACATGGGAATGCAACTGAATTACTGAAATATCCAATTGGTATTAAGTGTAGAGCAGTAGAAAGCTGTCTTCCATTCACCCCATCAGATAAGTTTTTTACAATGAATCCCATAGCCTTGAGTAGGTATAGCTGACCAATTACTAAAAAAATGCCAGTATTAAGTTGTGAAAAGAGAAATAGGGAAAAAATATGAAAGAGCAAAAGGGTAAAAATTTTAAATATGTATTAATTAGTAATAAAAAAAAAAAGACAATTAACAATTTATGAGAGTTGAAATAAAAAATGAAGACAGAAGATTTGAATTCGAGGACGTGCATCAACCCCTCTAATGCATCCCATTTACAGCTTTTAAAAGGTATGCTTTGCTCTAAATTAGGGATCATTTAATTATTTAACACAAATCTTTGATGGGTCATTCAGTGCTTTAAACATGAACAACATGTTGCTTCAGGTAATCTCAATATAAAAACACTCAATCAGCTTCCGCTCTGCTTTCAAATAAGGAATTAAGAAGGATTTTCTCGTCAAATTTCAATATACAGGCCACATCTAACTCGGCTGATGATGAATTGATGAACGCTTTGCAAACACTGATCAAGAAAGATGTCTGACAATCGCGCGAGATGCACCCACGTATATATCAAAGATAATACAAACGCAATTAAATGGTATCTTTTCCACTGGATAGTCAAAGCATCCAGGTAGCAGCATGTTCTTGGATTGTACTTTCCTGAATGTAGATTGCTTTGCAGGCCTTAACCTAGTGTTTCTCAGCAAAGTTTGTCTTTTGTACTACCGACCTTGACTCTTAATCCTCAAACATTTGATTATACGACTTCCATGGCTTAGTTTATGCACGTCGCCGACGTTGGCTCTTAACATTTCTAAGCTGGAAAGAGTGTTACCAGCTAAACACGAATAGCCAACAAAATTACAATTAACGAAAACGCAGAGATCTCTGTCTTCACTTGAATGACGGACAAATAGAAGATGAGATTCCATTTGAAAACAAAATCAAAAACAAAAAATCGAATTAAGGGTCTCGATTTGTGAGCCTCAGCACTTTGTTTTTTGATGTATCACCATCCCAATGCTCCGTGATAAAAACCAGTCATGTAGCAAAGTTTTCTTCAATACCACATCCACAAAGAATGTCTTCGTGTTTCTTTCTCGATGATGTCTCATCTCTTTTTATGTTGCTAATTATTTCTTCTGCCACTCTGGCCACATCTTCGAGGCTACAAGGCAAAGACTTGGTTTCCAATGCTTGCAGTCACACGCAATTCTATGAAGTATGCGTATCAACTCTAAAATCAGATCCTCAGAGTGAAAAATCAGATATTAGAGGGTTGGCTGACATTGCGTTAAATGTAAGTATAGCATATGGAATGGAAACACTATCCCACATTAATTCTTTGAAGTTTAGTCCTGGTAATTACACCCCATTTGCATCTAGATGCCTAAGTGATTGCATGGAAGAATACTCCGACGCTGTTGATAATCTACAAGAGTCCGCACAAGCTCTAAGGACTAAGTCTTACACCACAGTGAACACATTGGTGGCTGCTGCAATGACGGATTCTGATACATGTGAGGGTGGTTTCGGAGAGATGCCGGGAAATGAGCCCCCCCTGACACAGAGGAACCAGTATTTCTACAAGTTATGTAGTAATTTCCTGGCAATAACCACTCTTTTAAGTTGATTGTGACATCGGCTATTCCCACTGATTGATTGTCAGGCCATTTTCGTGGCTGCTTTTCTAGGCCACTACCGTTTTGTTTCTAATCAAGTAGTCAGTCATCATGAATTAGAAGTTTGATGTTGAAAAAGCAGCTTTTTCTTCTTTTCTTCTTGAAAATTCATGAAGCACATTGTACCAAGGGGCAGATTTCACAGCTGGAAGGACGGCAGTAGAATTTATTATGTAGTACTGTATCATTCCTTTCTTTGTTTAAGTTTAGATTAATAAATCTTGATTGCCATCGGTTAATCCAATAAAAAATAATTAAAATCGTAATATATATTATAATTGAATAGTATTTATTATCACAAGCTGAAACTTAAGCCTAACTTCATCCAATTTTAAGCTTTAAGCTTAAATAAGCCTATAAATTATGAATTCATGTTTTTAATTCAAAAAACATGCTTGAAAGTGAAAAGTCTATGTTTATATATTTAAGGTCTATCTCATCTTTTAGTGATGTGAAATTTATGACATCTTACTCTATTTTACCGATTCATTGACTCTTTATTCATAAAGAAGAGGGATTAACTATTTATCCATAAAAGAGAGGTACTCTTATATTAGTCCGAATCTGCTTCGATCTTTATATCTTTCATGGGGATCTCAAATCAGTAAAGATCTGGGTTTGCTATGATATCAAATGTCACAAGTCGAAACTTAAAGTCCAACTTCGTACAATCTTAAACTATGAAAATAGAATTTAAGTAAGTCTATAAATTACGGGTTCACATTCTCAACTTAAAAAACATACCTTATAGGTGACGAAAGGTCTATATTTATATATCTAAGACTTATTCAATTTTTTATTGATGTAAAATCTGTGATATTTATATACAACCGCAAAAATGTCAAATAGAAATTTTAGTAATTTTGAGTTAGAAATGGAAGCTCCTGGAAACAGTTACCAAAAACAGTAAAGAAAAAAATAAGAAAACTTTTTGAATTATTTAAATAAATTTTTATTTTTATGTGATTTAATTAAATTTTATATTTTTATTTTGATTTAAGATTTTATTTATTATTAAAAATTATGTGATATGTTCATAAATTAAAATTGATGATGATGTGACATATTAATGTAACATGATTATATAATCACTTGATATTTTTTATAAAAGATAAATATTTATTTAAAATTTTTAAATAATTTAATAATATTTTTAAAATATTATATCAATAAAAAAAACAAGAACGGAAAAGATAGAGGGAAATTCCCTCTCATTATCTGTTGTGGAAAAAGAAATGGAAAGAAAGAAAGGCTTGGGCCTTGGTGATATAAGTCGTAACCTTTTTTTCACTTTTCCTAGCACAACCAATAGGAAAACATGTCTAAAGAATCATTATCCAATTACAGTGATCTCATTGAAGTCAGAAAAGATGGATCGGAAACAATCTTATCCTTAATCTATACTATTAACTTATTCCTAAAGTGATTAATAAGTGATTATTTGCACTAAAAAAATGGATTACTTTTAGGTAGCTTTTGGTATGAGAGGGAGAGAGTATTTTTTTTATAATGTGCCTAATTAAATTATATTACAGTTAGTGATAGAGTCAAGATTTTAAGTTTGAGAGGATAAAAATGAAATATTTAATATTTAAAAGAACAAAATTATAAAATTTTTAAAAAATAAAAATAGAATTTTAAAACAAAATAAAGGAAATAATATAAATTTTTGAAATTTTGTGAGCGAGGTCCCTACTAGCCCCTTCCCTCCGCCTTCAATTATAGTATTTGTTTTACAACAAACCACAAATTACAAAATATATAATTGTAGTTCACAACAAATGCAATCAGATTACATTACACTCTGCAATATTTTTAATGACATTTTTACCTTTTAATTTTGTTATTTTGTTAAAAATATCTTGCAATGTTATAATTTGTTTTTTTATATAGAAATCGAGAGATGTCTCTTTATTACTCTCAATAGCCATGATGACTATCAATAAAATTTATATTATCTTTTTATAAAAAAAATAAATATATAATATATAATATAAAAAATAAAAATAAAATATACAATATTATAATAAAAAATAAAAATAAAATATATGACATTAAAAATATATTTAAGAGATGATATTATAAAAAATTAACAATAAAAAATATATAATATATTAAACTTATATTTTAATAAAAAATAATAATTTCAAAATTTGATATTCTATTTCCAATAAAGCACTTGTAAATCAAAAACTACAATATTATCTTTCTTGTATTTTAATTATTACTTTGTTTATATATTAAATACTGCAATATTATATTGGAACAAGGTATATGCCAATCTTTCAATATTATATACTTTAAAAAATTAATTTGGATGATTATTATTTAAATAAAAAATTAATTAAACTTAATAGAAGCGAAAAGAAAAGTAATCTTAATCTATTATAAAAGATTCTAATCAACTCATTAAGTTAATTAATTTCATTTCAAGCATTGAAAAGCCTACATAACTAGGTGCAGATCCTATTTCACTCACTTTGCCATGGTCGTCTCTATCTCCCTATGCATATACCTTTTCAAACCTGCATTAAATTTAAAATGCCCATCTAACATTCAATCTTGGCATGCAAACCTTAATATTAACTGAGGTCTCATCAGAAATGGAATATTTGTACATTTGAAATGTTGTCTTATATGCATACCTTTCCTATTATTTTTCCACGACATTGTTCATGATTGTATATTCGTATTCTTAGTCACTGATTAAAAATCACGTCGAGTCACATAAATTTGGATAAAGTATTTCTATTTTTAATCCAATGCCTATTATAATAATATAAGATCAGAATAGTGAATTTCATGCTCATTTATTGAATATATTCATATAAGTTTTACGTGTTGGGATTCAACCTCATGTTCAAATATAAAAATAATCAATAAATTAAAATTATAACGTAGCGAAAAAATAAATTAGTATTCAATCAGAGAAACAGTCGAATCCTACAAGATCAATATTTGTGTTTTTTATGTAACTCTCAAATTAATTATGAACACTCTTAAGTTTAAGAGTTACATACCTTATTCTAAATATCATAATTAAGAGCCAATTAAATCTAAAATATTTGCTTCTTCACTTTTAAGTTTTGTCAAATCTTCAGCCATCCAAGTGTTTAGCCTCTAACAGTAATCCACACAGTGACTGAATAAAACCTTCTCAAATGTAGGATTTTACTTGTACTAGTAAGTTTTATTTTTAAAACAAAAGACCAAAAGTTCTTGCCGAATATTTATTTTGTCAGACAAATAAAACTATTTTTTTTCTTATTTTATGAAACGGTTGAGAAGTGGTTTGAGGCTTTTTTTTTTTTTTTTACTAACATAACATATTTATATAGCCAAACTAATTTGCAACCCTAAATACAACAATTGTATTTTAATTTAATTAAGTCTCTGAAAACTTAATTAATATCTCACTTTATTTTGTTCTTTTCAATTAAGTCCAACTTAATTAATTTCTCACTTTATTTTGTTCTTTTCAATTAAGTCCAACTTAATTAATTATTCATATTTAATCCCAATCATGTCACTTAATGTGTGTGACCTATTAGGCTTCTAATATGTTAGCAATAAATATAAATCATAATCAAATATCAATTTGATAATTAATTTATATTTATAGATCATGAGCAGCATCTATCAATACATCATAACCACCAAAATGTTAGAGAGTCAATTAAAAAATTTGACAAAGCCCTTCAGTGATAAGCCTCTCAGTGCAATACGGTCCTTTTATCAAATATCTCAGATATATCATTAATTATGGCTCGGTGTCTACTTATGACATTCCATATTAGTTCTCATAATTCATAACTAACCTTATGAATTTAAGAAACTAACTTTCCTCAAATTCATCATACTTTGACTAAAGACTTTATACAAGTTAATTAAGAATTGAGAACAAGTGAGATACATCCCCTCATATCACTTGGGGTGATGAATCCTCTATTGACCACTCATTCACCTTCGCATGCTTCATGGCATACTAAAAAACACCATGTTTAGGTATCTACTCGCCTCCAAATCCGTAAAGGTGAAATCAAAGTATGTCATTCTCCATACAAGATGACCTAGTGTCTCAAGTCCAAGGATTAGTTGCACGACTATCACATGATAGCATTTTCCATAGACACTTAAATGAAATATCAAATGGAGTTCTCATAGCGGGTCATGTTCAGTGAACTTGTTCTTTAACAAGCACCTATATGTTATCCTCAAGTATCCCATATACTTAAATCTATGAGATCGATTGCTTACTTTTCAAGTAAGAAGTCTTAACATGTACTAATTTTTAAGAATTATCAATACCTTGTCTTGATAATACAATAACTAGGAACAATTTTAAGAATATGGATTTAATGCATAGTAATCTCATAATTGTAATAACTTTACAATTCTCTTACAAGGCCTTTATGTTTTATGAGCTTTATCCAATCAGTACTTAATAACTTCTTATTATTTCACTAACATGAAAGAAAATCTCTATCACATATAGTTATGCGATTAATTATACATTAAATAACAATATATATATATATATTTATTGATCAATCTAGTTAGTTCAAGGGTATATACCAACATTACGTTCATAAATATTCTAGTTTCAATACGTCGTTATTGAAATAAAGTCAAATAAAAATTAATATTCTAGTTTCAATACGCCGTTATTGAAATAAAGTCAAATAAAAATTAAATGGATATTGATGAAACTTTGTTGAGGTCCCCAAAAAAGCGAAAACTAAAAATTGCAAATGAGGTTTCAATTCATTTATAATCATAACATACTCATCAAGTCATGCAAGGCCAGCCACTCATTCTATGTGGGTTTGCTTTACATTCGAGTGCACGTATATCCCTCCAAAAAATTCATTATCCCGCTCTGGGTTTCAACTTTACAAGCCCATGTTGCTTTTTCAGCTTGTAAAAGTTTCAACCCCCAGCTCAAACCCTACCAAATAAGAACCAGCAGGCTGCAGCTATACAAATTTTAGAAGCTGGGAAATTTCTGGATAGTATGCTCTCAAGCCCCCCGTAGAAAAGATCAGATTATGAATTGGCAAATTTAATTGTTGCTTTTTAGCCTTATCATCCCCCTGGTGGCTGACTTGTCCTCCATCGTAGGCATGTGCCAATGTCTCCCAGAAACATAATTCCCATGACATGGCGTGGCATTTTGGGCTCATCATTTGTTCCGTTTGCCCTCAACGAATTCTCTGTAATCCACCAACAACCGCAGCAACCACCTTATCGGCTGTTTGAAAATGCCAGTTTTCTGCAAACGTTTTAGCTACAGAAGCCGATTACCTGTGTGTGTGAACTTTTTATACGTAGAACTTGTAAGAATCCCATGACTGTAAGCATTGTGGGGAATGGGTAGAGGGCCATCTTCCATTAAAACTGCGGTCTAACAGATGTGATCAGTGGATTACCAGATGCCTCTAATTGCTTCTAAATCAAAACAGATCGATCAACATCTGTGAGACTATTAATAATATCATCACCTTTCAAAAAAAAAATTTGTGGATTAGATTAGGTATGATGCCATCAAATCCAAGCTCCTGTTGATAATCCTTAATTGTTTTGTCGGATGACTGTTTCCTCTTTTTTCTATACGATCCAAAAAGCATTGCAGCATTGTACATTTGTACTAGTGTTGTGTCGGAACCTTTTCCTAAATACAGGGGCAACTCAAATGTTTTTCCTTCACCAAAGTTGTTCTATTTTTTTTTATCATAAGACTTATTTAGTTTCTGTATTTTTTAATTTTATTTAATTTAATTTTTATATTCAAAATCGAAATAATTTAGTTTATTGATTTTAGAAATTATGTCAATTTAGTCCCTTCTCCTAATGACATCTAATTTTACTATTAAAAGATGACATCATCGCTGATGTGTCACATTTTAATGATGTGGCATTTAAGATGATGACGTGGCATGTCATATGACACCGAGTGATGATATGACAATGTCACCAGACATTATACGATGACATGACGGTGCTGAAATGGCATTGGCATGTTAACAATGTCAGTGTCAGGTGACAGATAAAAAAATTTTTAAAAACAAAATTCGTTATGTTATAGAGATTAAATTGAATAAAAATTTATAACACAGAGACTAAATTGACTAAAATTGAGATGTTAAGGGACTAATTTGAAAAAAATATTTAAAAATATAAATCTTTAAGTAGATTATTGATATGCTTATTATTAATAAGCTAAATATTTAAGTGTAAAAGATTTATGGTGTTACAAAATATATATAAATATTTTCTTACCTGATTATTTGATTCTAAAATATGTAAATTAATTTATTTTTTTTATACAAATTAAGTTTGAATTCTCCTTCTATAAAAATAATTTTTAAAAAAATTATACTTGAAGTTAAATTTAGATGAATAACTTGTATTACGTTAAAATAAAATAATATAAAATGATGAAATAAATTCTTTTTTTTCTATTTATAATAGTATAAAATTTGAAATTAATTTAACTTAGTTTTTAACCGGAGCTAAAGTCAAATTAGCAAAACATGTTAATTTAGTTTTTTCTTCTAAAAAAATGAAGAACGGAGATATGCAGTTGGTGATAATTATAAAAATAACTTATTAATTTGACTTACTTAATTTGAACATGACAAACATCTTATTATAACCTTAGAATCTAAGCTCTACCCTTTGAATTATTTATTTATTTTTTATATTTTTATTTTGTTTAATATTTTAAGTTATATTTTTTAAGTTGAAATTTTTTACATTAAAAACTGCATTTATAATTAATAAAGCTAAATATAACTGTAAATATTTGTACTATTTTATTTTATTAATAAATTTTTTGCAGATCCAAATTAATAATTTAAATTTAAATTTAGCAAATTTTGATTGTAGTATTTGAATTTAAATAAAATTGTTTTATAAGAAATTTTGAGTGAATTTAAATGAAAGGTAAATTGGGTAAGAGTTGAATAATTTCAAAAGAATGTGTATTTATAAATTGTGAAAGTTTGTATTTGTAAATTGTGAAAGTTGTAACTAAATCAATATATTTAGTTATTTTATATTATCGTATTTTAATATAATGCAAATTATTCATCTAAATTTGATTTTAGGTATGAAATTTTTTCAAAATTTTTTTATAGAAGGAGAATTCAAACTTAATTTTTGTAAAAAAGATAAATTAATTTACATATTTTAGAATCAAATAATTAAGTAAGAAGGTATTTATATATATATTTTTTAACACCATAAATCTTTTACACATAAATATCTGTCTTATTAATAAGCATATCAATAATCTACTTAAATAATTATATTTTTTAAATATCTTTTCAATTTAGTCCCTAAACATCTCAATTTTATTCAATTTAATCCATGTACTATATATTTTTATTCAATTTAATCCTTATGACATGGTAGAATTTTTTTTTGAAATTTTTTTTGATCTGCCACCTGGCACTGATATTGTCAGCATGTCAATGTCACGTCAACACCACCATGTCATCACATAATGTCACGTGGTATTGCCATGTCATCACTTGGTGTCACGTGGCATGCCCACGTCATCATCTCGAATGTTACATCATCAAAATGTAACACATCAATGATGATGTCATCTTTTAACGAAAAAATTAAATAAGGTTAGGGAGAGAGACTAAATTGATGTAATTTTTTAAATTAAAAAATTAAATTATTTTAATTTTAAATAAAAAATAAAATAAAATAAAATTAAAATGTATAAGAACTGGATAAGTCTTTTGATCATTTTTTTTTACAACCTCACATTTTCTGATTAACTTCTGTTTGAAACCTTGTCCATACTTAACGCTGGCTGTGCACATATAATTCAGCGATAGAAGATTCAAAGCGAAAACCATTTTTTGTTGTCTTTTTATCGAAGTAATTGCTGATTGGACTATATGTGTCTGCCACATATGTGTTTATTTGGCGTCCTCTTATTGGTCCATGATCTCGTGCAACAGGTATATGATATGTAAGAACCTATATAAAATAGTACAAGTCTAAGTGGGGGGAAAGGGCAAAAGGAGACATGTATGGCCAGGGATTAAGAGAGACACCAACATAGGCCAGCTATAATATTCCATTCCATTAGTAGTTGTACAACTTTTCATTTAAGAAAAAGCTAAAGATTGCTGATTCATCCCTGAAGAACAGCCAATTCCTGAAAAAGGTCAGGAAAAGATTTGATCGCCTTAAGATTCTGTGCTAATTGCTTTTCTTTTCTGTACTTTGTGCCCACGGGAGAATTGACCTTCTTTCGCACTTGGAATGCCATCGGAGAGAACATCATAATTCGTAACAACTTGAGTAATAGACAAACTAAGAATTATGGATACCTTTCCACTTAACAGCCCGTTTCCATTCTTATCCATTTTCGTTAGTTACCAATTTGCAGCTCGTAGCTCTTTTTCCTTAACCAAAAATAAAGAAAAAGAGAAAATAAAAAATTACTGATTTCATGGTAGCTAGTTAGCTAGAATATATAATTAAGCCACTTTATCACCTACTTTTATTATATATTTTTTCGTATATATAATTTTGAATTGCATAAAGAAGGGTGATCATCTTTTATTTTAAAATTTTAACTCAAATTATCAACTACTGAAATAGCTCTTTTGGGGACTCTAAGTAGTAGCTACCATGCATAAACTAAATAGTGTTTCCATAAGCTGGAATCTATTTGGAATGTCTAAGGTAGCAAAAGAAGCACCATATGGAGAGACTGGAGTAGCACCATGCAGGCTTCTTTTGTTGAAAGCCATTTAATTTAGGTTCACGGTGGATATGGTTACATCCAACAATTCATATATACAATTACAGCTACCAAATCGTCATGCATTTGTCAGTTTGGGGTAAACTCAACGTCACATAGACAATTCTTGCAAGTTTTAATTTTTAACTTGTAAAAGCATCAAGGGTTGGGAGAATTTTTCTTGCAAAAGTGATGAGACTTGAGAAGTCCTATACACGTACAGAATGTACACCCCCCCTCCCCAAATGTAATTTTACAATTTAGTTTGAGAAATGGACATCAATCTTAGCACTGCTACCTTGTCACGATTCAAGAAAATAGACCCTTAAACAAACACTAAAAATGTTGTCTACCACGAATCATGCAATTCTCCAAAATGAGGCTTCCCTCCCTATAAATATTGAAACCCATCCTCCTTGAAGTCACAACAATCATAAGGTTATTAATTGGTTAAATTTCTTTTAGCTAAATCTTTTTGGCGTAGTTGCTCAGAAAAAAAAAAAAAACTTTTAGCCATAGCTTTTTATGTTTAATTTCTCAAACATCAGAATGCTTGAGTTGACTATGTTTTGGTTAATAGGTTGTGCCCTAGTGGTCACCCCAGTGTCTTGGGCCGCCAAGGATAGTTACCAAAAGCATGTTCATGAACAATGCAGCTTTACTAGATACCCTGGCCTTTGTGTCGACGCAGTGGCAAGGTTGAGATCAGGAAACCAACAGGTTGACATTATGTCTGCTCTCATAAACAAAACTATCTTAGAGACCAATCTGCCAACTTCTTATTATACCAAATTCAGCTCCAACCTTGACATCGAAGAAGCTCAACATGTCAATTCCATCACAGGTTTGCCTGAAACTTTTGGTTGGTTCCATATATTGTTTTTACTCGTACAAAATAATCAGCAATCCAGAAATTACTGTTAACATCAACAATTCGACTCTTTTATTATATTAGTAGTATTCTTTTGGGGTACCTTTTCGCATGTCATTTTTTCTTTTTGAGCTTAGGCTAAGCACAACGTTTCCCCTCCATGCAGGATATTGTCAAGAACTTTTGAGCATGTCTCTCAAGCGGCTAGACCAGTCGCTATTAGCTCTCCAGAATTCTCAAAACACAAACAAGCAGGACGTCCAGACATGGATCAGTGCCGCCTTGACGTACCAACAAGCTTGTAAAGACTCTGCCGACGGTCACAGTTTCTCCAATAGTGACCTCGTGGGCCAGATATCCAGAAAAATGGATTATCTGTCTCAATTGGGCAGTAACTCTTTAGCCCTTGTCAACAGGATGACTGGAAAGTTAACGGACAGCACAGCTCGCCTGCTCTCTGAGGACCATGTTTTCCCCAGCTGGGTATCGGCAAAAGATCGGAAACTACTTCAGGCCCCAACGATAAAAGCCAACGCTGTAGTGGCCAAAGATGGATCAGGGAACTATAAAACAATTTCCGAAGCTATCAATGCAGCTTCCGGGGGTCGGTTTGTGATCTATGTGAAGGCAGGAGTTTATAACGAAAAAATTCGGACTAAGAAAGATGGTATTACATTGATAGGAGATGGAAAATACAGGACTATCATTGTTGGCGACGATAGTGTAAATGGGGGCTCTTCCATGCCCGGCTCTGCCACATTCAGTCAGTATTCCGTCTCTTCCTCACCTTTGTTAGCTCCTGTATTTTTTTAGCTTTTGAGTTTGATTGGGCCCTCCTATACTTTTCCCTGGTAACTATCAATCGACTAGCTAGCGCATCCCATTTACATGAAAAAAATAGTATGAAAACTAACTTTAATTAAGAGCAAGGTTCAAGTCAAATGGGTAGTTCCTCCACATTTTGGACTTGTTTGACAATCCCTAGACGCCTAGGTATTTAACTTGAGAGAAATTCGAACACCAAGAATTAAAATGGGTTTCCTATTTGCCCCCCAAAAACAAAAAGGTGAATAATGTTTGGTCATATTTAGAAGAAAAGTGATCGTACGTAAAATTAGTTTGAAACATTTAGAAAGAGTAACAATCATCCGTATTTTTTTTGGGAGATTCACATTTAAAACTACAAGTCCTTTTCCACGTACTTGAAGAGACAAGTCCACTCTGGCTCCTACCCTTTTCTACACTTTTATCACTATTTGCCAACTCGCAAAAGCGAGCTTGCATTTAATGACCACCACAAATAGGTTTATGATATTTTTATATAGGCAATATAATGTAAATATACGTTAACTTTAACATCAAATTAAGAATATTTTAAAAAATAAATATGCTATTGAGGTACATTTGAGTATTTAATTTATTAATTAATTTATAATTAATTTTTTACTTAAAAAGTAATATTTTAATCCCTTTTTTTAATTTAAAAAATTTACTAAGGCGAATCTCAATTTAAAAAAAAATATGCTACTGAGGCTAATAATTCCCTTTAATATTTTTTCTGGATTTTTCAGCTGTCACTGGCGATGGATTTATTGCTCGGGATATCGGGTTTCAAAATACAGCAGGTCCTCAAGGAGAACAGGCCTTGGCTGTTTATGTTGCCTCTGATCATTCAGTTTTCTATAGGTGCAGCATGGCAGGCTACCAAGACACTTTATACGCACTTGCCCTCCGTCAATTCTATAGGGAATGTGACATTTACGGCACAGTTGACTTCATATTTGGAAATGCTGCTGCAGTTTTTCAAAGCTGCTCATTAACACTTCGCCGTCCTCATGGAAGCTACAATGTGATCCTGGCAAACGGGAGGTCTGATCCAGGACAAAACACCGGCTTCTCTATTCAAAATTGTAGGATTGTACCAAGCTCCGATTTTTCTCCTGTCAAGCATAGCTTTGCCTCATACCTAGGGAGGCCCTGGAAACAATATTCTAGAGCAGTTGTGATGGAATCAACAATAGATGATGCCATAGCTTCAAGAGGTTGGATTGAGTGGCCTGGAGCTGGGGCTTACTCGAAATCATTATATTTTGCAGAGTATGCAAATGCGGGACCTGGAGCTGGAACTTCCGGGAGGGTAACCTGGCCTGGGTTCCATGTTATTGGACGAGATGAGGCTGTCAAATTCACAGTTGATAAGTTCATTGCTGGAACGTCATGGCTGCCTTCAACAGGAGTAACTTTCGTCTCTGGCCTTCAGTGATTGGACTAGAAGCGTAAGTGTAATGTGCTAGTGCTACTTAGACTAGAAGATAAAAAGCAAAGCAAATGGGACCTAAAAGCAGAGATCCTCCTGCTGCTCAGGCATGGGTTGATTAATGTACAGTAGTGAAACTACATGATTGTATAAGAAAGAAAAAAAAATGTGCTGATGTAGGATAAGGGATTCAGATGATTTTTACCACATATTTTACTCCCTGTAATTAATGCACGAGGTTTGGTTTGATCTCATGTTCATGAATATAATGAATTGTTCAAATGCGTAAAAGAAAAAGGTGTACGATAATTCGATTAATGTGCCTCTCACTATGTAATTTCCTGTATACTTCAAAAGATTGGAAAGACACTCCAACCTTTAATAAGTGTTCTGGCTTATCGCAGATCAGGAAATAATGCATCTCAAGATCCATTTTTCAGAACAGGCCCTCTGGGCCTTTAGCTTGGGTGCTGGTCCTAACTCCTAAAGAGATACATAACAGCAACAAACTCTAGTTCCAAGCTTGAAGAAGGTGTGCTGTCGCCGTATTAATATACATTGCTTAAACTTCCCAGTCCCCTTATTAATGCGCAAGAATTCCATCTTGGCGGGCTCCAAAGCACTATCAGCAGCATATTCCTATATGACTAAACCAACTGGATGGCTTTCCCTAACAAGCTTGCGCTTTTGGCTTTTCTGCACTAATTTTTCTCATCGCGGGTCACGCACTTATTGCAGCCTCTTATTTTCATGCCCCCAGTTGACTAGGCTTTCTATATCAACCTTCTTTTCAAAAAACGAAATTGGTTGGTCGGGGAGAAAAGAGTAATTTGACGGTGTGTGTAATTTGACGGTGTGTGATGGGGCCTTAGTAGTCCCTGGCATTGTCTGCAGCAGACAAAGCCTGCAAACCGGAAGGGATTCTCTTTTAAATAGACCCTGTACGTACATAACGTGTTTTTAATAATAATTTTTTTTATAATTTTAATTATTTTTAATTAAAAAAATTAAAATTTAAATAAAATTACTTTTAATGAAATTGATCCATTTATTTGACTCCACAATTAAACTCGAAACCTATTAACGGGTCAAGTATATTTAGGTTAGCGCCTCAAACTGACTTATATTTCTTGAGTTTTCCTCACCAAACTATTCATCTCTAAAGTATTTTTTATCAGAAAAAAAAACGTTTAAACATTTTGAGCATTTTGGAGTAGTTTTTAATATACGAAGAAAATCTATGAGCATTTTAAACATTTTTAAGTATTTTATAGTGATTTTTGATATATGAAAAAACTTTTAAATATTTTGAGCATTCATATTCGTTAATTATGTTGTTAAATATAATATGGTGTATCGTTTGAAGTTGTTGATCTTGTTAAATGAAATTCAGTAGTTTTGGTGATTTTTTAGAATTATATGACTAGTTTTTAGGAATTACGTAACTAATTTTTGACAAGGCATTACCTGACTAGTTAATAGGCATTACGTGATTAGTTTTTGATAAGACATTGCGTAACTAGTTGATAGGCATTGCGTGACTTGTTAGTAAGGTATTGTGTGACTTGTTAGTAAGGTATTGTGTGACTTGTTAATAAGACATTGCGTGACTAGTTAGTAAGGCATTGTGTGACTTAGGCATTGCTTAAAAATTAGTCACGCAATGTCTAAAAACTAGTCACATAATGCTTAAAACCAATCACGTAATGACTAAAAACTAGTCATACGGTGATTAAATCACGCAATACTTAAAAATCAGTAAACTCAATTTTGGGGTTCTATGAATAAACCAATAAACTCAAGAATCTAAAACACATTATTTTTTTTTTTTTGCTAAGCCATGAAATTGTGTATTTCATAAAAGATAGGTTACAAAACTCCATAACCCTCCAAAGTAAGAGAAAATATATCTCTATCAGAAGGCCTTGCTCACTCCTCTTATGCAAAAATAAAATATACCATTTTTACAAAATATTTTCTGAACAATTTCAACTCAAAATCTCATAAAAAAATTAAAATCCCTAGCAAATATGCTTGACAATTATCCCAATCTCATACACAATAAAACCGTGAACCACCATAAAACCCATCAAATATGCTTTAGCTGTTCTTTCTCTCTAAGCAAAGTCACTGTCTGTAAAGAGAAAAATCATTATTCATCGCCCTTAAGAACCCCAAGATCCACCATCCAAAAAAATAAAACAAATAAGAAAGAGTTTGATGTCATATCTACGAATTGGATGGCAAGATAGACATATTTGAGCAGAGAGATAAATAGAGATTTAATTTTTGAAATTTTTATCTGGGTGGCGAGAAAGAGAAAACTGAAACCATTTTAATTTGTCTGAAATTGTTTAAAGAGTATTATTGTCAAGTCATGTCAAAAATTGATCAAAAATAGTTAAAATTATAAAAAATAATATTTTTAAATTGGGCTTATAAGGAAGGTTATTTCTCACAATTTCTTCAACTGGAAACCAGAATATATAACTCCTTTGCATCTGTTTCACATGCTTAGTAAGTTTTAAAACATTACTCATCATCCTGGGTATTACCTAATTTTCAAGTTTATAAATCATTCATGCCTGCATTGGCACTTTAACTAGAAAGCATTATGTTTTATTATGCTAAGCTAGGGGTGAGCAAAATCAATCTAAATCAACCACTCACCCAAACCAAATGTGATTTGGATAAAAAATTCGATTTAATTAGTTCATTGAATCAATTGATCCAAAATATTTGATTCAATTAGTTTTTTGGTTAGTTCTCAATTTTAAAACTTTTAAACCAATCCACCTTAAAACCAAAACTAGTTTTTTTTATATATTTATATATTTTTTATATATATTAAGAAGAATTTATAGTAAACTTAATTAATAATATACTTGAAATATATTAAGGTATTATACGTACATATATAAATCATAATCATAACAATTTAATATTAATTATATATATTTATTTATAATTTTGTATTAATTTGAAATTATAAGTTATATATTTTAAATGATATAACTTATTTGTTAATATTATAATATATAATAGTAAATATCTTACATACTAATATGTTACAATTATTACATTTTAGTAATGTTTCGTAATATAAAATGTTATGAATATATATATATATATATATAATTGTATAAATATTTTATATATACATATATTTAATTTATAAATAAACATTACTATAATTTATAATAAACTTTATTTATATTATTACACTTAATAACTTTATTAGTTATCACCTTAGATTTTGTAACATATTGTTTCTAATTAGTTATTATTTATATAAACTTTGATCTAAAACATTATAACATATAAGTTATGTCATCAATTTCATATATATATAATAAAGTCATATATTATATATACGTATATTTAATTTATACATAAGCATTACTATAACTTATAATAGACTTTATTTATATGATTACTCTTAATAACTTTATTAGTTATCACCTTAAATGTTATAACATATTGTTTATAATTAGTTATTATTTATACAAACTTTGATATAAAACATTTTAACATATAATTTGTATTATTAATTATATATACATAAAGTAATGCATTATCTATATATATTTAATTTATACAAAAGCATTATTATAATTTATAATAAATTTTATTTATATGATTATACTTAATAAGTTTATTAGCTATCATTTTAGATTTTATAACATATTGTTTATAATTAGTTATTTTTTTATACAAACTTTGATATAAAATATTATAATATATAAGTTATATCATTGGTTTCATATATATATATATGTAAAATTATGAATGAAGTTTATAAGTTTTAATATTATAATTTATAAAAAGAAATAGTGATAAAATTTGAATCCATTGATTTAAAATCAGATCAACCAAACTAATTCTATGTTTGGTCGGTTTAGTTGTTTTTTATATTTGATCAGTTTTGATCAATTTTTTAAAAATAATTTATCTATTTGATTTTTAAGTATAATGAACTAAATCACTCAATCCATCAATTTTTTCACTCTTAATTAAAGTTGTCGCTGCAGCAAATGAGATAACGGACATAGCCTAAGGGTGAAAACAAGATGGAATTGTCTCTTTTATTTTTTTCGGAATTGAATTTGGGTTAGTACGAGAACACTGGTTTGGTTTAGATGAAACCTTCATGAAGGCCACAACCTGTTAAAGTGATAAATCTGAGAGGATCAACAGTGGTCCATATCGCCAAAAACAAAGGCAAGCCTCCTCCGCCACACAAAACGAGAGTGATTCCCCTGACAAGACTTTATAACTTCAGCCATGCGAAGGTTTTAAATATACAAATTCCAATCAAAGCGATTAATGGGAAATAAGACCACTTTGGACCCAAATAATTGGTTCTAAGGTAACGATCTAAGTACTGTGACAAGTAAATATGTGCAACGCCTACCACATAATTAGAATCAATGAGCATAAACGAAGAAGATGATTGATTTGTTCCAGCCACATCCTCGGTTGGGTCCATTGTTATTAGTAGTATTGTTATTGGTAAGCTCCATTTGCTCCTATTACTATACCCTTCCTATGTAGGATGGCTATAAGACATAACTCGAAATTCATACATATTCCTCTAAGAAACAAAGTAGTAGTTAATTATGAGAATCAATTAAATTTAAATATGAAAAAATGTATTACATCAAAGTCTAAAATTAAAAAAAAAAAAAAGCTAAAAAATATACACGATAAGTCTTTTCTAAATATCAAGGTTGATGGCATACCCTAACTAATGATATTTCAATACCATTGCAATCACCTTTTCAAATCTTTAGGGACTTTTCGCAGCACTTTTTTCCTTTTTCTCTTTTCCTGTCCAAACATTATTTTCTATCAAATGTACGATTCTCCACCTTTTTTAAAGGCAGCTAACTTGGAATCTAGCAATAATGATGATGATAATCACTTAAGAAGGCAGTGTAGCAACATTAAACGTGGTGAGATTTGGATTGCTAGAATTGACTGAGATTAGTCGATTTCTGTTTTATGAATGGTGGTTTATGCATGCATCTTGACAAATCTAGATGAGTATTATCCACTCAAATTAAAGGGAGAGACGATGTCATGTCATCTAATTTAGAATAAAATGCAGAATTAATGGATTTGACCCTTGTTTCTACTACAATTAAGAGATAACAAAATGGGGTTTAATGTGAAATCGGAATTATTAAACAGGGAACATGGGGGGAAATAAGAGGAAAAAAATGAGAAAACGAAGGAATGGGGTGAGTTGGGCTTGAAGGGCACCCAAAGTGAATTATGTCGCTTAAACTGGACTCCAAGATAATATGGGCTTTTAATTTGCTCGAGTAACATATCCGAATGAATTATTCTGTTCATTGCGGCCTCACAATCATGGGCTAGAAATGAGTGTTCTTTTCAGCATACTTTAAACTAATTCTTACATGATTATTTCAAAATGGAAAACAAAATGTTTGTAACCATATATATAAACAAATTCTTATACTACCATTAGGAGAATAACTAAATATAGTGCATAACTGAGTTTTAAATGTTAGCAATGAAGCTTTTGATTCAATGTCATCTATCATGTCTAAAGGATATATAAATGTAAGAAGAGATACACTAAGCAAAGTAACAAATTAAGGAAAGATTCATTTACCAACTGCCATCGATTTATTTGCAAAAGTGAAACAAAAAAAACAGAGGTCCTTAACTTTTGCTAGTGAATCAAATTGTACTATTTCTGTATTTCGTTTGGGCTATTCGCATCTGGTAACTCGCAACAAAGTAAAAGGCCCATTTTAATGCACAGCGCCGGACAAGCTCCAAACTTGCCTGACAAGCCTCCACCCCCATAATCTTTGGCGCTTCTTTTAACTCTTTTCAAAATTATTCCTTTCCCTCCACCATCCCTTTCCTTTCCTTTCCTTTCCCTGTTAAACCCTTACTTTCTCCAGGGCTTTGGTCTCTACCAGATCCTTGGGCGGCATAGTCAGCGACACATGGAGCAGCACAGAAATCAGAAGATGGCTCAACAACAACAACAACAGCAACAACAGCAAGAGGAGCTTGAGGAGATGCAACATGGGCCGTTCCCTGTGGAGCAGCTTCAGGTGAAAAATCATCTTCAAGACCTTGTTTCTTTGCTCAATTTTTATTAGATATTAAGACGCTTTTCTATATGGGTCTTTTTCTTTTGTCTCCAATTTTCCGAAAAGATGTTCCTTTTCTTGATTGGTCCAAAATTTCAGCGGAAATCAATGTAAATTATTTTTCAAGATTCTGAAATTCGAAAGGGGTTCTATCAATTTCACTGCTTTTGTCTTTGTAGCATGGGTCTTTTTTAAACTTCCTTTTTTTAACCTATTTTAGAACATATTAGAAATGTATCCAAATGGGTTATTTTTCCTCGCTCGCCTTATAAAGTGGGGTGTTTTTCGGTTAGGGTTTCTTGACTAGTTTGTCATGTAATTGTTTTAAACAAGCGCTGTTTTGCATGACCGTAAACGGCAGATCAAGACTCCATTAACTGAAATGTACATTCAATTTTGTTTTCTTTTACCTAAATTATGCTTTAACCTCCAGAATTACTGTGACTGCCTTTTCTAATGATCTAAGTCTTGAAAATGAACGTAGCAGCTCATGTTTAACGTCTTCTTGTTTCATGTTTTTGTAAGTCCTCTCACATGTTGTGGCTTAAGTAGCTGACTAACAGTTATGGATCTCTCTCTCTTCTTTTTTATATCTTCAATCGAAGTCATCGGGCATTGCGTCCCTGGATGTAAAGAAGCTTAAGGATGCAGGTCTCTGCACGGTTGAATCTGTTGCTTACACCCCAAGGAAAGACCTTCTTCAGATCAAAGGAATCAGTGAAGCTAAAGTTGACAAGATCATGGAAGCAGGTTTGCTGTTTCCACACTTTATGTACCATTCAATATTTGTTAATGACATTTACTATATTTGTGAAATGATTTGTGATTAAGATGTTTAGTCTTCCTTGGTTCTTGGCAGCTTCCAAACTAGTCCCATTGGGTTTCACCAGTGCTAGCCAGCTTCATGCACAGAGGCTGGAGATAATTCAGATAACATCAGGGTCAAGTGAACTTGATAAAATTTTGGAAGGTAAATATGTTCTGATTTGTTGAATTTTTGTTTAATTCTAAACACTCCTTGAAATTTGACTACTGGTTCAACTGGTTAAGAACTGAGAACTAATGCTTCTAATACTTAATCAATTTTTTGCATCATTACATGCTCACTTGGTTTTCTCTATGATAGGTGGAATTGAGACAGGATCCATTACTGAGATATATGGTGAGTTCCGCTCCGGAAAGACTCAGCTCTGTCACACATTGTGTGTCACATGCCAAGTAAGAGCTTTTCCTTTTCCTTTTCGTAGCAACTAGAGCAGTATTCTGTGTTTGGAGTTGCTTAGATTACTGCCGTAGATGATTGTAATGACGTTAGAATGACCAAATGGAACAAGAATTCAGATTTGTTGAATGAGTAAAATGAACATTATACTATGCCCAACAAGATGTGTATTATACTGGGTTTGAATTTCTTGTATCTCATGTATATTGCACATACTAACTGCCTAACACCAGCTCATAGCATGTCAGATCCCCCAATAGTTTGTAATTGCAATAATCTGTTTGTTACCCAGTTAGTCAATTTTGTAAAGCATGCTTCTAATGTACTTTGATATTGTAGCTTCCATTAGATCAAGGAGGTGGTGAGGGAAAAGCAATGTACATAGATGCTGAAGGGACATTCAGACCACAAAGACTTTTACAGATAGCGGAGAGGTGATACATGGCTACCTTGATATGAGAATGCTGCTCTGTATATGCAGTATTGATATCTAACAGTGTTGAATGCTGCAGGTTTGGACTGAATGGTGCTGATGTCTTGGAGAATGTGGCATATGCTAGAGCATACAACACTGACCATCAGTCGAGGCTATTGCTTGAAGCAGCTTCAATGATGGTGGAAACAAGGTATTGTCAAAATGTTTCCTTTGCTTAGCATTGTGGGCATTAACCTCCATCTAGAATAATTATCTCCGATATAGTTAGGGTTAACAAGCTGCAGGCCAGATTGATCGTTTGATGGATTTCTCTGCAGGTTTGCGCTTATGATAGTAGATAGCGCTACTGCCCTCTACAGAACAGATTTTAATGGGAGGGGTGAACTCTCTGCCCGACAAATGCATCTTGCAAAATTCCTAAGGAGCCTTCAGAAGTTGGCAGATGAGGTAAGGCTTTTACATATTTATTTGTAGTACTATAATTTATGATAAGCTTTCATGCTATGACTACTATCATGTATTTGAAACTTTTTGGCATGAGATGCTCAGAATTCTACTAGGTGTGGAATTGAGCGCTTTACATCACTTGTATTTATCATCATTTTCCTTGCATTCTCTTTGATTGTAGTTTGGTGTGGCTGTTGTAATTACAAACCAAGTAGTAGCGCAAGTGGATGGTTCAGCCATCTTTGCTGGACCTCAGATTAAGCCTATTGGTGGTAATATCATGGCTCATGCCTCCACAACAAGGTTTGTGATAGAAGGCCTAATTTTTCCCCTTTCCTAACTGCTTTGCTTTGCAAGCTACTAAATATAAGCTCTTGCTGACATAGGTTGGCTCTCCGGAAGGGAAGGGGGGAGGAGCGCATTTGCAAAGTAATAAGTTCACCTTGCTTGGCTGAGGCTGAAGCCCGATTTCAGATTTCTCCAGGAGGTGTTGCTGATGTCAAGGACTGACTCATTTCAGCTCATTGTTTCCAAACAAAAGTTGAGCCAGCTCCTTTTATTGATCACTATGCCTCTGTATCTGACTGCTTCTGCTAGTGAGCAGCCCTACAACTTTGTAATTTTTGTCTGCAATGAAGCTGGCCAAAAGCTTTTGAAGAAGCCATTACAAAATCTTGCTGTCCATTTCCTTGTATATAACCTTTGCAAGGACTGAATTTCTTGTAATGGAGATTCCAAATATTTTATTTATATTTGAGCTCCAGTAAAAAAGTGGTCTTAAAAACTGGAAAAAGGAAAGAAAAAATTCCATTGTTACAAATGTTTGTTCTTTATAGAAATGATGGAAGTTAAATTGATTATCCACCTTCAAAAACTTTAAAGATTTTCACATTCAATTTGTTAATACTAACAAAATTTATAGGTTTAATTCGAGTTTTTATTTTTTTTTATTTTTAATAGTAATAGTAATTTTTTTATTTTTCACAAATCATTTTAAGGATAAAGGAGTCGGTTAAGACTATTGACTGCTGAACAGAACATACGTTGAGCCTAGGAAAAATAAAAGCCAAAAACAAAATGTCGCCGTCCATGATTAGCTGGCTAAACGACGTCGTTGCACTCAAATGGATCGGGGAAAAAGTCGAAGCTGGGTCTTGAGGGTCATCTGCTGCACCACACCACACCACACCACACCTGCTCTAAAATGGCGTTAAATTCGACTGGCGTTGTCTAACGGGCACAAAGCTAAGGTTCGTTCGGTCCATCAGAACCAGACCAAAAGAAAAAGAATGGCAACAAATCCAGCAGCAACACCTCCAAACCTCCCCAAATCTGGAGCTATCTCCAAAGGCTACAACTTTGCTTCTACATGGGAGCAGGTTACTTTCTTCTTCTTAACTCACTCTTCGGAAACGAAAATGTTTGCCTTCAACTTCACGATTTGAATCTCTTCCTGTTTAGATCTGCCATAATTTATCTCAATGAACTTAAAATTTCAACTTACAACTATTTAATTTGGCTAATTTGTTGTTATTGATTTTGATTTTACTCTATCATTTCATCCTTAAATTTTGTAATCAATAGATCTGATCTGTTCACTGGAGCCGTAATTGTAACCGAAATGTGACAATTTTATTTAGAATAATTTTAAGAGTTGAAAACCTTTTTGTTGAAGATCCAATCTGTGGGGTGGAAGCGCTGATTTGGATGTTTGTGTTTAAATATTTTTCTTTTTTGGCTTTGTTGCGTAGAATGCACCTTTGACGGACCAGCAGCAAGGAGCAATAGTGATGCTATCTCATGCAGTTGCAGAAAGCCCGTTTCCGGCCAATTTGGTGAGAAATTCCGTTGCTTTTTGGTAACTTTTTTTTTATAGCATTCTGAATCTTGTAGTGAAAGATGTTTGGATCATGCTGTTGTAGGCTCAAGAGCGCACCTCAGGGCAAGACAATGGCTTGTCTGTTTCTACAAAGGATAACAATTTCGGAAATTCTGAAGCTATTGAAGCAATTTTGGTTAATACAAATCAGGTAATTGTATTTCTTGTGGATGGTTACATTGGTTTGTTCTTTTAATGATCTAATTCTACTAGGGTTTTATGAAATCAATGAAATTTTGGATCTAAAATGTTTGCTTCTTTTTTCCCACTCTTATTGCTACAGTTTTATAAATGGTTCACAGATCTTGAATCAGCCATGAGGTCAGAGGTTAGTAGCTATTTCTTGTGGCAATGTATATGATCTTGCAGTATTTTTGTTGTATGTTTCTTTGTTCATCTTATCTGTTGTCTTCCTTTAGACAGAGGAGAAATATCAGCACTATGTCAATACTTTAACAGACCGCATACAGACTTGTGATGATATACTTCGGCAAGTATGGTCATGTTATATTTTATTTCTAGTGTTTTTTCATTCGTTGTGCTAGTTGTTTTCATGTTATATCAATTTTTTCCTCATGATTTTTAAGCAAGCAAGTATACATCTGTGCAGGTGGATGAGACCTTAGACCTATTTAATGAACTACAACTGCAACACCAAGCAGTAGCAACAAAAACTAAAACTCTTCATGATGCATGTGATCGATTGGTATGATTGTTGTTTGCATGGCTTGTTATTTAGGTTCATCTTCTGGTTTCTAGCTTATTGACTTCAGGCTTTAGGTTTGACAACTGTAATCTGCTTCCTTTTGAGATGGAAAATTTTGGTTTTAGTTGATTGATTGCCTCACTACTTGTTCCTGTTGCAGGTAATAGAGAAGCAAAGGCTAATCGAGTTTGCTGAAGCACTTCGCAGTAAGCTCAAGTATTTTGATGAGTTGGAGAATGTAAGGTTTGAATGCTATCTTAACTAGAGATCAGTTTTCTTTATGTATTACTTGTCTTTGTTTAGCCTATTAGCCTCTAGCGTGTATGTTAATATAAAGTGTCTTGGCAGATTGCTGTTAGTATTATGGTTGTAAAATTCATGGTTTGTCTAATTTTACCTCTTGTGTACAGATTACTTCTAACTTTTATTCTCCAAGCATGAATGTTGGAAATGCAAACTTTCTCCCACTTCTTAAACGGCTTGATGAGTGCATATCGTAAGTTTGCATTTTAACTTAGTCCAACTATGCAAATTAGTAATAATTGTATAAATATTTATCTTTCTGATGAGCACATGTCATTGAAATTTCTTATCATATTGTTATTATTATTTTTTCTCCTTATAGGTATGTTGAAAACAATCCACAATATGCAGAATCAAGTGTTTATTTGCTAAAATTCCGTCAACTCCAGGTAAAGAAGTTATAGTAACAATCTATGGACTGTCTTGTTAAGTGAATGAAAAGTAGCAATACATGCATATAAATAAGTTATTTTGACTAAAAGTTTTGGACATCTGTTTTTACAGTCTCGGGCGCTGGGTATGATCCGCTCTCATGTACTTTCTGTTCTCAAAAGTGCTTCTTCTCAGGTAAAATATCCTTATAGATGAAAGTTATGTACATAGGTTTGCATTTATGAATGGATTATAATACCTGACGAAATTCTTATTCTTTGCCTCAATAGGTCCAGGCAGCAATTCGGAGCAGTGGTGGCAACAAAGCATCTCTTTCCGAGGGTGTTGAAGCATCTGTAATCTATGTACGTTTTAAGGCAGCTGCTAGTGAGGTAATTATTTCCTTTTTGCGTTCTGAAAGCTATCACATGCATAGAAGTATGACTATTTGCCCATTATAATAGTGAATAGAATATCTCTTGTATATGAAATGGGACTGTATACTACAATTAGATTCCCCTTCAGCATAGGTACTAACAGTTTTAAGCATTTGCAGCTTAAGCCAGTATTAGAGGAAATTGAAAGCAGAGCATCAAGGAAAGAATACATTCATGTTCTTGCAGAATGCCATAAATTGTACTGTGAACAGAGGCTTTCTTTGGTGAGTGGATGATGTATTACACACACCCACACATGCCATCTATTTCAGTATTCAAATCAGTTATTAATGTATCTGTTAATGTATGCTTTTTTTAGATAAAAGGCATAGTGCATCAGCGAATATCTGAATTTGCCAAGAAAGAGGGTTTGCCATCATTGACTAGATCAGGATGTGCTTATCTAATGCAGGTATAGTAAATTTACTGTCCTCATGTTTAGTTACTGAATATTGTTATGATTCTTGGAACTTCTGATCAAGTGAAAGATGCAAAAACTTGCTTTGTTATTTGAGTCATGAACTCTTTGCATTGTTGATATTGTTTGGTGAACTTAGAGACAATGCAATTCAGCCCATCTGTTTAAGCTTCACATACACTAGTGTTTGTAAATTGCTGAAATATGTACTGTTCTTTATTAACTGGGGACCTGCACATTGCCATTACTGCAGGTCTGTCAACTTGAGCATCAACTCTTTGATCATTTTTTCCCATCTTCTTCAGAGGATGTTTCGAGTTTGGCACCATTGATAGATCCTTTGTAAGTACTCTCGTAGGCCAATACTGTGGAGCTTTCTTTTCTCTGTTCCTATTTTCGTTTTGTTTCCTTACTAGGTGGCTTGAGCATAAATCTTCTGTGTGTGTTACTAAGATGGGTCTCCATTGTAGGTCTACATACTTGTATGACACATTGCGCCCAAAACTTATTCACGAAACAAATGTTGATTTTCTTTGTGAACTGGTTGATATCCTCAAAGTTGAAGTCTTGGGAGAACAGCTCAGTAGACGGAGCGAGTCATTGGCTGGGTTGCGCCCTACATTAGAAAGAATTTTGGCAGATGTTCACGAGCGATTGACTTTTCGTGCTCGAACACATATTCGGGATGAGGTGTGTTTATTGCTTATGCGTGCATGCATGTATATGTTTGTTTGTGTACATCTCATGAATCAATGGGAAGCTATCAAACCTGTATCTTATTGTGGCATATGAGTTTTTTCACTCCTTTCTGTATGTGGTATGATGGAATGAGTCTTGGTTGGCATAAGGATGTTGGCTCATGTTAATTTACTGGAAATCAAGTGATTGCCAAGCAAATCAAGAGTTTGTGGCTTCCTTCTGTGGTTCTGAAAGAACAAATTGTTTTAGTTGCCTATCGTTTGAAATTGAAAGAGAAATTTGCATACAATTGCATTCAATGTTGTGGGAGCAAATGTGTTGTGCTTTCATAATAATTGTGCATGGCTGGGTTAATGCTACACATCAGGACATTGAACCTGTCAGTTTCCCATTTATGTTGATTTTACTTGAATTATTGTCTTCTTTCTTACACAGATTGCAAATTATATCCCATCTGATGAAGACTTAAATTACCCTGCAAAACTGGAGCAATCTGCAGATGTGAAGTCAGAAACTGCTTCAGTAAGTTCTCTAACACTTCTCTCTCACGCAACTTATAGATAATTGATCATGTGGTGTGCATTTTCATATCAGTTGGACAATTTCAAATTGGGAAGCTACTTTTTTTCTGCAAGTCAGAGTTATTTTTTCTAATTTAGACCCTTATATGGAGGGCCCTTTGTAACCATTATTATAGACCTAACTTGATCCTAGGATTTTTGTTAATTTATTATCCACCTTTTCTGCTTGGATTTAATACTACATTATATGTTTGT
This sequence comes from Theobroma cacao, assembly GCF_053813885.1. Classification (NCBI taxonomy): domain Eukaryota; kingdom Viridiplantae; phylum Streptophyta; class Magnoliopsida; order Malvales; family Malvaceae; genus Theobroma; species Theobroma cacao. The sequence continues at coordinate 3,554,670 of NC_142647.1, forward strand.
GTGTGTTTAGACTCAGGTGTTGAATTGCTTGACATCCTAACAATAGTACATGAAGTTGCCACTCAATTGTTTAAATTCCTTGAATGGGATGAACCATGTGCAAGATGACATGTCTAGCATGAGTAGATTGCCTACATAAGGGGGCAAAAATCTGTATATGGGGTGTCTCATGCTGAGCAAGAATGGATTTGTTATCCTCTTCTGTTAGACATCATTTGTTTGAATGTGGTTTGCCACAGTTGGTTAGCAAACATGCATATCCAAAACATACTTGCAGACTTGTTCCTGTAAGCACTTAGTGAATTATGCAGTGTCAATAACTGCAGCTTTTACATATCTGGATATAGATGTTGTCCAGATTAGTATTGCATTACACATGTCTGCTTGAATTTTACTTTCTATTTTCCCTTTTCGGAATATAGTTACAGCATAATTAACATTACTATCCACTTTTTTATTTTTTGCAGCCTGATGCAAACCCAGATGTATTCAAAACTTGGTATCCACCATTGGAGAAAACCATATCTGTTCTTTCAAAATTGTATCGTTGTTTGGAACCAGCAGTCTTCACTGGCTTGGCACAGGTGCTTTGAGTCTTCGGATAATCACCATTGTTCAGTTTCTTGTCTCTTGAATTTCTATATTGCCCTTCTTTGTTTAGTATGTTAAAGAATTAATTTGCGCTTTGTTTTTTTTCAGGAAGCTGTGGAAGTTTGTTCTGTCTCAATTCAAGTAAGTTACAGCACAACAGTTAAATGAAACTTTTCAAGGCCTTGAGTTCTTTGCTTCCATAGCATGTTCATGCTGTATAATGATACCATTTCTATCTGTAGATAAGCTAGATCTAGATTTTTAACAAAATCAGAATATCCATTCTATGAAGTTGACAAGCTTATTCTCTCTCTCTTTTTTTATCTGTTCCTAGCATGCTCTTATACATGCCTTGGTCTTGGTTGGATTTCTAACCAGTTGCATTTTCCCTTTTTAATCTTTCAATTGTACATAGAAAGCAAGCAAACTAATTGTAAAGAGATCAACACCAATGGATGGGCAGCTCTTCCTTATTAAGCATCTTCTGATATTAAGGGAACAGGTTATTTTCTTAATCCTCTCTTTTGCTTTCTTTTTCTGGTCATTCAATTGATAATATGATATAACTTCTAACACTTGAGTTTTGGCCTTCCAGATAGCACCATTCGACATAGAGTTCTCTGTGACACACAAAGAACTTGATTTCTCTCATTTGCTGGTAAGTGTCTCTGAAGCTAAATTTTTTTTAACTGAAATGAATTGCTTGGTGTTGACAATCTTTGCAAGCTCTTTAGCATCCTTAAGCAGAAGCTGTTTTTGAGTTTCAGCAAGATAGATAGTGGGAAAGAGAAAGAATTATAATAATCTTGTTTTTAAGATTTGTTTGATGTTCAGGTTGTTTAAACACTAGTTTTTCTCATCTCTATGTGGTAAGAAGGAAGGGAAAGAGCTGAGGGAAAAAAAAAAGAGGGGAAAGAGAAATGTTTTTCCTTATGTTTGGCATGAAAGATGGAGAATAGAAGAAAAGAAAGAGATTAGGGGTAAAATTATAAATAAAATGATTAATTTAGTAGGAGTGTTTCCAATTTGGAAGGATTAGATTTGGAGGGAAGGAAAATGTGCAAATTCATTCATTTTCCTTCCCTCACTTATTTCCCTCCAACCAAATGAAAGAAGGGAGAGAAAGAAACATTATTTTCCTTCCACTCTCTTTTTTTCCTTCCTCTTTCACTCCTACCAAACATAGAGAAAGTTCATTCATAGTTTATATTTTCTTTTAAATGTCTTTGACAGGAGCACCTAAGACGGATACTTAGAGGTCAAGCCTCATTATTTGACTGGTCCAGATCAACATCATTGGCAAGGACCCTATCTCCCCGTGTTTTGGAAAGTCAAGTAGATGCCAAGAAGGTTAGCATTTTACCCGTTGATAAATTTATTTTCTTTTCTCAATAAGTTGCTTTGGCATGTGCCACTGCAAAGTTGTCCTGCAAATGATAATTATACTACCTATCCTCGATTGATTATCAGCAAAAGACCTATGTTCTTGTGAAGTTTTCAAATGATTATTAGCAAATAACCTATGTTAGTAAATGATTATTACTAGCTCTTAAAAAAATGTAAATGATTATTACTATACTACAATTGATTATCAGTAAATGACCTATGTTCTTGTGAAGTTTTCAAATGATTATTAGTAAATAACCTATGGTAGTAATGATTATTACTATACTACAATTGATTATTAGCAAATGATCTATGTTCTTGTGAAGTTGTCCTGCAATAATTACTACCTCAATTGCCTCCTCCCCCTCCACTTTTCCTCTTCCTCCCCCCCCTCCCTCCCCCCTTTTTGTGAAAACTCCTTGTTGCCGTGGGCATTGTTTTTGTAATATTTTTCCATAAATTAATGCTAGTCAGCATCCAGCAACTGATGCTTCCGAAAATCTGATTTTGCTATCTGAAAAATCTCAAGGTTTAATGCTGGAAATCTGCTTTATCATCAATAGTATAACATATGCATCATGTTCATTACTTGCAGGAACTGGAGAAAAGCTTAAAAGCAACGTGTGAGGAGTTTATTATGGCAGTCACTAAGCTAGTTGTGGATCCCATGCTTTCATTTGTTACCAAGGTCCATTGTTTCTCTCCTTAATTGGTCTTTCTACAACTTAGGATATTCGAATAAGAAAAGAGTAGATATTGCTTGCTAGTGAAATAAGACCAGATCCCTCTATTGGAGCCTTTAAAAAGTTAACACCAGTTGACATGGCAGAAATTTGAGCTTGGATATAAGAATTTAGTTTAACTTGCTATGTGATATTTAAAAGAATATCTTGTCTTCATCTTCTCTGACGCAAAGCATAATTTTCATGGTAATGGTATTTTTTCAGCTTTGACTAATTCCTAATTGTCTAAGGGTTTATGTCTACAGGTGACAGCTGTAAAAGTTGCATTATCTTCTGGTACTCAAAATCAAAAAATAGACTCGGTTATGGCCAAGCCACTCAAGGAGCAAGCCTTTGCTACACCAGAAAAGGTGGCTGAACTTGTTCAGAAGGTGTGTCCCATTTGTAACTCGTGTTTTCCAGACTATTTAGAGGTTTACAGTTTGCAATATGAATTAGAAGGATGTCTATATTTGGAGTGCATCAAGATGCATATTCCAGGATTATCTTATTTGAATTTGCAAGCCCGGGTAACAAATCTGTTAATAATTTCAAAGTTTAGCTTCAGCAAATTGATGTTTTACATTTCTTTGACAGGTAAAATCTGCTATTCAGCAAGAACTTCCAGTGGTGATGGGGAAGATGAAACTTTATTTGCAGAACCCATCAACAAGAACAATTCTCTTCAAACCAATTAAGTAAGATACCGTCTCTAACTTAAAACTGTAATTTTATGGCTGTGTATCTATAGGACTATGAAGATTTTCTTGTTCTTAATGCGTGGGTTAAGTTTTCAAATCCGTCGACTCCTAGAAGACAATCTTGATGAATGATTCAGATTCTGTAATGCTCATCTTACAACGAAATAAGGTGATTCTTATATTTACGCAGGACAAATATTGTGGAAGCCCATGTCCAAGTTCAGTCCCTTCTAAAAGCAGAGTATTCTCCAGAGGAAAAACGCACCATTAACATGGTGAGCATTCCTGAACTGGAAGCGGAGCTCGACAATCTCCTGTAGTGGGAGCTAACGAAGCTCGGTCAAATTTTTTTGCTCAACTCAAAACTCTTCAGTATTTTTGGCCATACATACCGCGGTTTGAGTCTGTTTATGAGGTTACATTGGTAGATAAGTAGAAAAGTTATGTAAAAATTGCTTCTTGTTCAGAATATTCATTTGTTAAGTCCATAAATTTTTTCTTTAACCCCAAAAGCATAAAATTCAATTGTCACTACCTTGGCAACAATTGTTGATCGCATTTTCCAGTTATAAGTTAATATTATCGTTTCGTCAGCCAACTACATGTTTAGCTGATGTTTTATTATTGGACCATGAACCGTTTCTATTCTCTATTCACCTAAAAACAAAGTTTAAGGGCCCCGTGATTTATATCAATAAACAGAATGCGTTGGGGGAGATCCATGGGATCCGTGGCTGTTATCTTTGATGGAAAATGCGATCATCATTTGCACTGCCATCGTGTTTCGCCACCCAAGATATATATATATATATATATATATATGTACAATGTTACCACAGCAGTTTATAACATCCTATTAAGGACCTTACGTCATCTTCCGGATCTTACCCACGAACATGAATCCATACTGGGTCGTAAAGCTGATAAGCAGCCTGGTATTCTGTCTTTCTTGGTCTACAGCTACACCAGGCAGCACCAAACCCAGGTGTTTTACCTTTGACAGATCTCGAGACCTCCTCATCATTCAGTGTTCTTTTTTTTTTTTTTTTTTATTTGTTTGGGGCACATCGATGCTTCAGCTGAATGCCATGAAGAGGCTCATCAGTGGTGCGTTAGCCACTAGAATGAAACTAGCAGCCTAAAAGGAGATGAATACTCGTCGACGCCGAATTGATGAGTTTGGGAATCAGGGAGATACGCAAGACACGCTATTAAAACAGCTTCGCCCAGATCATAACAAAAAATAATAACAGATGCATATATATATATGATAATGATACAATGTGGCAGCCATTTAAAATTACAATTGGATGGAAGGTAAAAGATGAGGCAAAAATGAGGGAAGAGAGAGAATGGCTATTTGAACTTACATCTTGACACATACAGGCAAAAAGGATTCACATTATCATTCAACAGAATTATCACCCTGTGCATTTTCTTCACAAAGTTCTGTCTGCGACCTACTGGGAACAATTGTTGGAGGGGACCATTGATCTGGCACCATGAGAAAATAAGCAGTCATAGCTTTTCTGAATCGTTTCTTGTATTGTTGGGGCGAGATCACAGTTGGAGATGCGTTTTTAGGCCCTCCAAGGATGCCTGAGATCTTCACCCAAGTTTCAAGGTGCTTGTCCCATGTGTATTGCCTCATGAAATCGATTATCCCAAGAACAAGCTCATGTTTTTCCTCATCCACACCAACCAGTAGTGAATAGTCCATTACATCGATTAACTGCGGCAAAATATATATACATATATTCTTATAAAATATAAGAGAGAGAAATGAGCATTCAACTACAACTACTCGATCAGATAAACGTTAAGTAGCAAATGTGACCATTGGATCAATTCCATTTAACTCATATGCATAGCTGAAATATGAAGAGCCCATCATTAATTGTATAGTAAATGCATTCTAGTGAGAAAAACCCAATCCTACACCGTACCAGACAGCCCACACCCAACTACATTACTCACTATTATATCCTTCAGCTCATTAGAATTATTACCAAATTATATGCTGCACCACCAGAAATCAGATGCCCTTCGAAGCGCTTATAATAAGAATTGAAAATAAAAATATAAACGAAAATCTTCAAAATAGTATGTGCAACCCGTGATATCAAATGAGAAATTAAATTGCAACTTACAGCAAGAAAGGAAGTGTCATTCCACACAGCCCTCTCCAACAACCGTTTTGCCTTGCTCCCAACAAATATTGGAGACGTCGGCATTGCTTCTATCAAATTCTGATCCAGGAGAACTTTGTTGCTGCCACTTGTATCAGGATTATACCTTGATCGAGAAGATCCTTTAAGGTCATAAAGCCTTGTAACATTACGCCTAAAGAGAAGATTTTCTATCACCAAAACGTCCATTTTTGATTCCTTCCCTCCTTTAAGGTACTTTGATGAAACCTTCAAGACAATGACACCGGAAGAAAAATTAAACTTCAAATCATGGTAAATTTATCATGAAATAAGAAAAGCCTAATTTCAAGGTTGGAACTTGGATTCAGCAAAAACTACAACATAATGAAGCAGATAAAACTAGAAAATCTTCTCCAGCAAGGTGCACTTAGGCTGCTCAATTTCTCAGGCTTTATAACATCAGAATGTCAAGTGTTTAGTGTTAACACACATACGTTGACACAAATCTAAACCACAGTTGAAGCTCATATTTAAATCAGAAAGGAGATACAGACAAACACACACATATCCCTGAGACATCACATTCTGAAAGGTACTTTTAGCAGAATCAAAAAGGAAGAATTGCCACATGATTTAACCAAAGAGTGTTTCGAAAATGAATTGGAAAGCATAGTTGACAACGGGAAAGCAATAGATAACCAATGCTTTGGGCTTCTAACACAATTTTTGCCTGGAATTATTAGCCAAAACTTCACTCATGAAATTCAACTACTCTTCACACAGGTTAAAAATGAAGCTACATAATTATTACACATAATAAATAATACCTGATATATGCCCAAAATCTTTGCCAGGCAAGTTGGGCTTCTTGTACTGATTGAATCAGATAAATACTTGAAATAAGCAGGTCCAAACTTGATGAATGATTCTAGTTCTGTCTTTGTAACTTGTTTGATGATAAATCGATCATCTAAAGTTTTTGCAAAGAAGACATTGCTCTTGCCACCTTGAGCACCCCACTTCTTACAACGACTGAGAGAACGTATAAAATCCAGCTCAGAAGGGCAGCAAGTCCTCCTCAAGCTTTCAAACCACTTTGCATAATAACAGGTTACGCTATGCTTCACCTTCCCAAGGGGGCCATCATCTGTAAAAGAAACTCTGGCATGGAAATTCTTTGTGTCCAAGAGAGGATCTGAAACCAGGGAGCTGTATGATCCAGATATAGACAAGATACTCTCATCACCAGATCCGAAACTTCTAAAAGTATCAGATGATGAGTCATTAAAAGAATTAAGTAAGAGCAGATTCACTGAATCAAAAAGTGATGATGAAACTGCAGAATCTGCAGCATCTTTTGGTTTCTCCAACTCAGACATCTGTGAATAATAATCCGATGAGACAAGTGCATAAGCTATAATACTAGTGGGCTCATCATCATAAACAGGCACTACTGTGTCATTAACACCAATAGGAAGCAGCAGCCTGGCCCCACTTTGCCTTTCCAACTCCCTAAGTGATGAGACATAGACTGGATTATACTCACTGATACTGAGCTTTTGAGCATTGAATGAAGAATTCTTGTTAAATAAGCTGTAGAAATTTGGAAATGGCATGCTTGCCCAGCTCATAGTCTTCTCCATATTTTCAGGTCCCTTAGTAGGCAAAGCAGACTGAGGAGAACAAGCCACCTCCACTTCACCACGATCACTAGTACGATTTCCCATATCTGAATTTGCTGCAGTTGACAGATCCACCACAACCGTATCAGAAACAGAGTAGCCATTCTCCTTAGGACCTACACTAGCTGGGTGACTTTCACCAGTCCATGCTGCCTCAAGGGTGTCAGACAAATTTTCCATAATTGGAAATTCCCCTTCTGACAGTGCCCTTCGTACAACTTTTCCAGATTCCAGAGAATCAGATTTCTCACTGGTATTTGCACTACAAGAAAGAGAAGATTCAGCCTCATTCCTGCTATTCAGGTCCTGGTCCATGCCCTTTTCTCTATGATCTCCACCTGGCTCGCTAATTTCACCTGTATTGCCTTCTTGATTTATGTTTATATCAGGCTTGGTCTGAACTAGGGCAGAGTCACAACTACTAAGGGCTTTACTCGGCTTGGGACTGACGTTTATCTCAACAAGCTTCTCCACAGAACTTACAGGCTTCAATCCAAGCTTTGGGATGGAACTGCTCATAACTTCCTGGATATTATTGACAATTGAACTGAATGCATGTATCAGCCGCTGGTCCCAAACATAAGAAAGAAAGAGTATTTGCCTCTGCAACTTATTGATCTCAAGAATGTCAATAACAGGTTGGCCAACTTTCACCTCCTTACAAAGCACTTCCTGTAAAGATTCCTAAGGAAAAGTAAACAGATTAGACATTGGATGGTTTGTCAGGCTGATTTCATGCATAAAAGAAAAACAAATTTAACAATGAAGTTAAACTGCTGGGCAGGTTTGCTTATGTATTCATTAGGACAATCAGACAGCAGTTGTTGCTCATAATGGATGGAGGGTGCAAGGATGAATTTCAAACCAGCTACCTGAAATTCTTCTCTATCCTTTTGCAGCATTGCTTCCAGTTCTTCAATACAAATTCTTTTTTCAGGTGACTTTATGCCACCATCTTGGAACCCAGGACCCAATAATTTCTCAGACATCTTTTGGAGAGCATTGTACACTTCCCTAAATAGGAATTCTGCCCTGTTAGTCACCTGCAAAACAATATTAATGATCTTGTAGGTGTTGTTTGATTCAAGAATAACTTTATGAACTGGAAAAAGGATTTATGATATTCAAACCTCATTTGCTTCACTTTGTATCCACTCCTGATTATCATAATTAAATTCCAGTTTTGGAGGTGGAAGATAAACAGAATGAACATCAATAGCAGCATATCGAAAACAAGCAACCCTTCTCCCGAAACTGCATGTGGTAAAACAGTACAATCAGAGGATACCAACAGACAACTGAAATGCTTCATTTGATCATTTCTACACACCTTTTACATTTTTTTTACAATCCATATTCCACACCACTAATTAGCCCTACCTATCCATCCCATTCATGGCCAACAACCCTCCTTATCCAGAAGGGAGTAGCTGGCTCAGGAAGTTGATCCCAGGACTTCAAGGCAACTAGGCACCTTATCTTGGGGTAACATCCACTTGGCCAAGTGCAGGTGGATCCAAAACATGGAAACCTCATACATATGTGTACATAGGTATATGCACCTATTACTGCTCAACTACGTAATGATCTTGCTTTACTGATCACTCTTTTAGGCCAGTAAACTATACTGTGTAAGAATAGAAATGAGGAGACTCAAAAACTAATAAAGGCATACGAATGTGGCCATGATACATTCATAAAACAGTAATTGTAATATGAACTGTACCACTGTACAGTGCAAGTATTTGTATTGAAGACCCAGGCAACTCATAGAACAGTACTATACACCACATGCAATCTATGGAGGGATACTGTTGATAATCAATAATTAACCAATAGAACACCAAAGTCACACATATGAATAACATCAAATAAATGGTTCATAGGGGAAGCAAATTGATTGCTTATAGACTAGAGAGAAATCACACAAACAGACTAAACAGAATCAAAGGACCCATCTTTCAGAAGTGCCATCTCTGCAAATAATCACTCCCTTCAGAACAGTAATCTTTAATATACTTAATACTTCATATTTCTCAAGTAAAAACTTACCCATAGAATCGAAGACAATCTCTGTGAAGGGAATGACCACAGCTTGCAACTCTGCTAGCAGCTGCATGGTTAGAAAAGCTCAGCTCCAAAAATTTCCCAAAGGATAAACCCCAAGCAGCATCAGACATTACAATTCTTCGAGTCGCTGGAGGGAATTTATTGGCCCGAGGGCATCGCAAGCACCTATGCCACATCCAAATCTTGCCTTCTCGCTGTCCTGGTAAGGGAAGCTCTGGTAGTTTCCTAACAGATATTGTCAGGCTACCTTGCCGATGAGTGTAACAATGAACATGTGCCTCAGACGGCATCTCACATGAACGACAACGGAAGCTCTGATAAGAAGAATCTTAAGTTGTAGTCATTGGAAGCAAAAAGGAGGATATGTTTTCTACATGAGATAACAAAAATAACAATTACCTGATCAAACAGATGATCTCGTAAAAATCGCCCCAAAGGCTTATCAAAGTTCCCATAGTATTTAATTCGAAAGAGATGAGACCGTTCACACACAGTGCCCTTCCATACACAACGTGTTGATAATGACACCAAAATGCTCTGATGGTCTGAAGGTGATGGAGGAAACTCTTCCTTTGAAGATCCCACCTCTTCATTGTTATTACTAGTATCTCGTTTTGAGGATGCCAACTGCGGGACACCTAGATGATTAGCAACCAACATATTTCCATCAGTATGATTACTGCCACCACCTTGATCTGGTGCTTCTAATAAGCTTTGACAAATAGAAATGAACCCGTCATCCATCACAGCTTCACTGCTAGCTGTCTTGGTCTGGACAGATTCTTTAGGATCTATTCCATTGACCTTGCTAAATGCATGATTTAAGGAGAGAACATTGCCATGAGATGAGATATTCTCCCTCAAAGCAGACAGTGAATTCAAGGAAGTAATAGCTTCAATAGAGCTTGAGGCATATTCCTTTAATGTAGTCTGAGTGTGAAGACCTTTTGACAGGCAAGATGAACTGGCCCCTCTAGATTCACAAGGGGGCTCAACATTGGCGGATGAAGGTCTATCTGAGATAACAACTTTGTTGGATTTCTGCAATTCATTTATAGGTTGAGAAGCCATGGGCTTGCCAGAAGATGGGACGGTAAAACCAGGTATGGTGGAAATAGACCTGTCAATACTTGCTGGTTTATCAGGTAAGGCAACAGTTATAGGAGACTTCAAAGGGAGCTCTGGAAGTGTAGCACCTTCATCAGCTAGAAATGATGTCTCAAGAGCCAAGTGATAAGCTGCAAACACTCCATATTGGACCACATGTTTCACCTTTTTCAACTCATCTCCATTGGCACCCTTGAGTAAAATCTGAAATACAGTAAGCATTGGCATCTCAGCACCAAACATTTTTATCTTGCAAAATAGGTGTCCAAGATTAACAATTGTGCTTCATGGTTATAAAGGTGGCATGATATGACCCGCCAGAGCTTTATACCGTCACACCCTATGCATCATACTATCCTGACAGTTGGCAACCGACCTGATTGCAAACAGCCACCATAATTTCTCTACATTATATTTCAAAGTTAATCCAGAAATTATGCATGATAAAAAAAGCACCTAAGTAGGCTATAGCTGCCATGTGGTGCTCTAATTGATGTAGTTGCATAAGATGGTTTGGAGGAGGTGCATATTAAAAGGCACACTAAGGTGGCAGATGGGTTCTTCCACCGGCAAGTTATAGGACCATCCAAAAGATGAAGGATATGGCTAGAGTCTCCCTTATTCATATTAACAGAGGAAGTTAATCTGTCACCTGATAATCAAGGCAATTGCTCTATCAGCAGAACCTGAGGATGGTTAAAATAAGTAACAAAGTTGTTTCGAGGTACAAGATTCTTGGAGGAAAAGCATGTTATCCCTGACATTGTTGCTTGCTTTGAAGGGTGGAGTGCAAACTAAAGTAATCATAGAGTAAAAAAGGTATAACAGTGGAGAACAAATATGAGTTGCACTCAGATGAAACTCAACACATTGGCCTTTTCTCTGATTGCGGTTACTCCAGCTAGATTTGACAAAAAAGAAGCATCAGTTGGCAAATCTATAGCTAGCAGATTCAACAAAGTGCAAACTGATCGCTTTGCAATCTTAAAGAAAATAATCACAGACATTCACAAGTGCCTTGGAGACAGATTTAAATTACTGAACTCAGGTCAAAGATGGCAAACAAATGATGAGAATAATTCCATAATTGCCCATTGATTTCATAGAGCCTGATCTTTTTACCAGTTTTTAGGTTTAGTTGAAGTTTGTTTTAGACTCTTTTTGAATTTCTCTTCAGAAGTATATGTTGGCAAAAGTTTTGACAACTAATTGTTATTATGATCAGCAACTCATGCTGGAAAGATTTTCCAAATTACAAACAGATTTTGTATCTCAGTATTAGGGCATAAATATGCGTGTATACTGAAAGGACTTACAGTATAACCCAGAGGCTTTGGGCAACCGTCGAAAAACATTAGAGTCTTTGTTAGTTTCTTCCCACCTTGCCCAGCACTTCCATGCTCTTCAAGAAATTTCTCCACATGGAACACATCACAATATCCTAGCTTTGGTGATGTTAGATGATCAATAGATGGAACTATTTGAGCACCAGTGCAGCGGGCTATACGCTCTAAGAGCGGCCTCTTAATATTGAGAACAAGTGATATGTCTTTGGCAAGAAGGTACTCTTGGGCATGCCGGGACACAGATTTCTCCACCAAAAGAACATTAGGATGATGTGCATCAATTTTAGCAACTGCCATCTTCAAATGGTCCATCTCCTGAAAAGGAGGGTAAGCTCGTAAAAACACATATCAGCCTTAATGCTTCATGTTCTAGAAGGTTGGTATCAAAGGAATGTCGCCTGGCTTTGACCCTTATTAGGAACTTAGAGATAATTAACAAACCAAAAAAGAAGGAAACAGTTAAAAATTCAAACCTGCTGCAACAACGTATCGAAACTTGACAAGTGGCTAGAAATGCGCTGATACTCCAAAGCTCCTCCAAGGATTAGAAAACGAGGTTTATCAATTTTTGACGTCATTCGTCGATGAGCCACATTTTTCTTACAAACAACTCCTTTAACCACAGAACTAGAATAAAAAAAGAAAAAAAGAAAACATTATTAGAAAGAAGTTATCAGAATCCCATCAGCATAATTAAATGGTAGTAGAAACAAGACCTAAAGAACCTACAAAGCCTTCTTTTGGCAACACATTTGCATAAATATTAATTGTACTTTCTTTTCTATTAAGGCCAATATCTATCACTACCACCCAAAGGAAGTGAACAATCTCTCCAGATTATTCTCTCTCAGTTGACACAAATAAACATTAAGAAATCACTGCAAAAGCATTCTGAACAGTCAGCTACAAATATGAGGGAAATTTACAAATGATAGCTGATCAGATATGTGAAGGGACATGATTGCAGAAAGAACTTTAGGCATATGTTCATGCACAATGGGTTTATAGAATTACAATTCAGTACCCATCAACAGAAGAAGAGAGGGAAAGAATATGAACCATTCAATATGACATGGAAATTCTATCGAAACTGGAAGTATATCGAACAATGCAACATCTAAATATTTTGAAGACCTAATGAATCTAATGTTCATTCCCTGAAACACAGTTCACTGTTATGAAATAAATAATAGACTTGATTACTAACAACAAAAAGTAATTTGTATGATTGGTCTGTTAGCTGCCACATGCTAAGAACTATGAACTATTCTAAACAGAAAAACAGGTGAAGTTGCATTCTTTTAGCAGAACTAACAACTTTTCAAATTGAGTTCAGTGTATTACCTTTCATTGCGACGCCCAGAAGCTATGCATTTAACCTTCACATATCCTCCAGGATCCATTCCTCCTCCTTTGCTTGTATCTGGCTTCAGAAGTGTTGCAGCTTCCCATGACAAATATGTGATTATATCCAACCAACTATCTCCGCCATCCTCATCACCAACAGGGAGGTTTTCAACCTGCAAAAGCTGAGCTACCAAAGCTCTAAAATGCCCTTCCACTACATTTTTCATGGCCCGTCTGTGCTCCTCATTTGACTTATCCCTACTACGGTATTCCCCACTACCAAAGCTATTAGAAGAGCGTAAATATCCCCACTCCCCTGAAGCACCCTCATCATCATCATCATCATCAAATAGAGCAGATTCTCTCTCATCCTCTTCATCCTCAGGCTCTGGAGGGAGCCACAGTAGCCCATTGTTCTCAAAATCCACAGGCTCAACATCTGTACCATCCACATCATAAGCAGGAACTTCACCCTCATCAGCATTCTCTCGTTCATTTACTTCTTCAAATTTCTTGATTCCATCCACACTCTGTGCGTTGAAATTCTCAGGTAATGGTGAACCACTCAAAGATTTTGTATCCATGTTTCCTCCATCAGGATGCACTTTATCTGATCCATAGACACGGTCAATGCTGCCAATATTGATTGCACCATAATAGTCTTCAGCATGAGCATAATGCCTTGATTCTGAATCTGAATGATATGCACCATAATCATCATCTTCATCATCACTCCTGGAACCAACAGTTAAGAAAGTAATAAGTATTGATCAGTAGCTGAAAATCATAAAAGCATGAGAACTCAAGATTATGCATTTTGGTCAAGACAGACTGTATAATTTGAACATACATGAACAAGGTAACACAAAAACATTGAGCAAAGATGTAATGGCTTGTCTAGACACAGTCTAAAGGATGCATTGCTCATACCCTTACCCTCCCCCCTCTCAACAAGCATCGTTAAAAAACATATGCAAAGGCATGTGAAATTCCAGAGTTAGATATATATTAAAAAAAAATTAACAAAAAGAAAAAACTCTTTCTGCTCCATTCAAAAGTACACTATCAATGGGGAAGGTACCTGTTATCACAAAGGCCAAAATGGTTTGAAGAAGAATCTACTGCAGCTGAACTTGGATTTGTGCTAGTCCCAGATGCCTTATTGTTTTGTTCGGTGGCTGATGCATTCATCTGGGAAGATTCACGAGGGCTAAGACCAGAATTATAATTCACACGGTGGTATGGTCCAGTTGAATACGGAGTAGAACCAACAGTACTGCTACTACTATTACAGGTGCAGCTGGATTTGGTACTGGCCAAGCTTGTTGCAGATGGTGATGGACTGAGACCAGGGCTATGCGCATTGGTCCCAGTATCAACAGCTGCTATCCACTGCTCCCACTGCTTGAAGCAATAATTGCATACCCTAATCCTTTCCGAGTCTTCCTGACCAGCTCTTTGCACATCAGATGGGGCAGGAACTGAGTTCGCCGTACACTTGGCACAGAAAACTCGGCCACAAAGTCGACAATGATGCCTACGATTAAATACTGTAAATTGTGAGTCACACTCGTAGCATACCCTACAACTCTGATCAGGCATCCAAAAATCCCTCGACACATTCGGCGGCTCACTCCTCCTGGGGATCCACGACTTAACTATGTCAACCAGGTCAGATAGTTTGTTGTCGGGGTTGCCCATCGACAACTATCCCACCTGATCCCAGTCATCATGATTCATTTGCCGCTCTCACAACCACAACCACAAAAATTAACTACCTCCAATAACCTGGCCATATCAAAACCACAACAAATTAATGAAAAATAAAAAGTGCCAACCAGAACCCTACCCCTAAAACTTATGAATGTAAACTGAAAAGAAATTCTATTAGTCAAAAGTGGAAAAACTTAGATGGAATTGAAGTTACTAATGAAAATAAAATTTAACATGTTTGAGCATCTAGATTACAATTACATGAAAAACCTAACATTAATATACAATTTCAAAAGAAAACAATAATAAAATTATAATTACCCGGAACACTAGCACCGCAAATTCCAATATCCAAACGCCCTAAATTTCAATTTCGTCTTCTTCTTTTTCTTCTTCTCCAGTTACAGTGGTAAATTCTCTTCACTGCTCGATCCAATAAACCACGAAATTCAAAATTTAATAAACTGAAACCGAAAAACCCTACAAAAATTATATTAATAAGCTAATTCTCATTGAGACCGATTAAGAAAACAGAAGAAAAGCAATTTGATCGGATTAAAAGTTCAATTGGATCTCCTAGCAACAGAAAATCTCATCAAGAAAACTGAATTGCTCGTTTAATTAATTAGAACTCAATTATCACCTTAAATTTCTACGTGTATAATAATAAAACTTACATTGAAACTACCGAACAGAGAATAATCGATATCCAAACCCGTTATCCGACCGACTTAATTTCATTTGGCGGCAGTGATGCAATAAAATGAAATATTCACGATTTAATTTTCCAAAATAAAGAGAAGAAATTAGAAAAGATTGAACAAATTTCTTTTAGAAGAAAGAATTCTACCTCCTTATTTTTCTTCTATTTTTTGACCCTTTTTTTTGTTAATTTTCTGTTCCCCGTGTCGCGTTTTTGCGTTTTTCTGTCTAGTCTGGTCTTTTTGTTGTGTCGTTCTAGTTTGTTTGTTAGCTTTTTATTGCTTTTTTTTAATTTGTTTTTTGTTTCTATAATTTAGTTTTTCCTTGTGCACATAAAAACGGTCTTTTCCGTTTCGGTTGAACCACATCCCATTTGTGCGTCAATTGTGATTATAATTTTTACCTCCTTTTTATTTAATAATAATTATTTTTTTCTCAACCTTAGAAGATTTACAGCTTATTGATTGATTAATTTTAGACCCTTAATTTATCTTTAAAATACTTTATATTTTGTGAAATTATGAAATTGACATGTTTCATTTTACTAAGGAATATCCCTGGTATTTTTACCTCATTAACTGTTCTTATAATATTGATTAATTAACAAAACCCCTTATTCATAAATAAGAAAAATTAAATGTTAAAATAATGATAGCTTACAACTACTCCTTTTTCTTTCTTTCTTTTTTTTTTTTTATAAATGAGTTGTATTAAAAATGTACAAATCCCTTTTATCTCTTTGAAAAATCAACACCTAACTCTCTACGAATGTACACTTTATCCTAATCTCTTTATTCTCTGTGCTTACAACGTAATAAATAAAAATTTCCAAAATATATAAATAATAAGTATTTTTTTAAGATTAAAGTGTTCACTCTCGACGTATATATTCAATAAAATAATGAGGACTTTCGTGGCTTACCTCCTCCTATCGTCCTTATTATATCTCTAATTTTCATGACCCTAAAACATGATCCTACTTTATGTAGCAAAATCGCATTAATCTTTTTATTTTAAAAAAATAAAAAAATATTTTTATTTTTAATTATTATTTTGGTGGGAAAATCCCACTAAATCTTTCGAGAGTCTTGACGTATGTGTTTTGCCTTTCTTTAAAGCAAAGCCCTTAGAAATTTCAACTATTGATGGTTTTCGCAGTTTCGCCTTTGCCATGCATGTGGCGAGGAAACACACGCGGCACGTGACATTACTAATTGAATCGTTGCCATTAACAAGTCAATTGCCCCAAAGAAGTCAAGCTTCGAGCCTTTGACCACTCTTATTTCTTTTTTGTTTTTGTCCAAACTTTATTTAGTTTCGTTCACTTGTCTTCACCAAAGGTTGGGAAAAAAGAAAACTAAAAATCTCTTGGGATTCGGAGATTACAAAGCCGGTTATTGACCCCTAATTCTTTTGTTTGTTTAATAAGACTAAAGACACTTGTAAAAAGCAAACTAGCATTTGGTAGTAAATGATTAGTCTTTTAAGGAAACTTTTTGAAGTTAATTAAATTACTATTTACAGTAATTAACAATTAATATGATACTTTTAAAATGACTCTTAAAAGATTCTTACTAAAATAGACAGTGTTTTAAAATATATTTAAAAAAAAGTTACTTTCTTCCCTCTCTTTTTACTGTATACTCAATATTATATTATATAATGATAAGTAATATTCTATATCTATAAATCATGAAAAATTAATTGTATGCTTGGGTTTTTTTACGTATATACAATTTTTGTCATGAAAAATAAAACGATGATCTATTTTCAAAAAGCTAGTTTGATAAGATAATGTATCACTAGCTTTCCAAAATCTCTAATTTATTTGATACGGAATTCAATACAATTTTTTTTGAAATACTTGATATGACATTTTTTTTCATGTAATTCGAGTCTTACTTGCCTCCCTCTTGAAAATACCTAAAGTGTGTAATTAAGTTCACTTTAATATCATTTTATTTTTTCCAAAAAAAGTTAACTTGATAAAATTTACAATAGTTATGTTTTACATACATTAAATTATGTATATAAGTTTTTACCATTTTTTGTTGGAAAAATAAAGAATTTTTGACATTTATATTAAAATTTTGATTAAAATCTCTTAAAAAAAACTATTAAGTGGAATCAATTTTTTCTTGTATTAGAATATGACCTGATAAATCTTGTCAATTACGATCCATCACCCATACATGCCACTAATGATGCGTCGACGAAATCTTATAATAATTCTCCTTTTATAATTTTATGTGAAAAACTTGACAATTTATTATTATTTGTAATACTTTTTTATTGATGTGTCAAGGTGACATTGTTCAAAAACCCCATAAAAACTTCTTTTTATATAAAAATTATAGATCATTCTCTTTACTTGAACATGAAGTATAGATGGTGTCAGGTCATTATTCCAACCACAAAAATTTCAAATTCCCTTTCATGAGTTTATTAACTCATCTAAGCTATAGTTTGGTTAACGACTCCAACTCAAATTCTTCATTTTTCAGATCACATGAATAACTGATAATATTTTTAGAGTGGAAGGGGGAAGATAAAAGGAAAAACAATAAAAAGGCTAAAATTTCCGTGGCACAAAACAAAAGATGGTAACTTTCTCATGTGCAGGAGCACGAGAAGTCAACGATCCCGTATAGACTCGGGAGTTGCTAGTTTGTGCTTTGGTCAAGTGGATTAGGTTGAAGGACCGAAGAAACTTTCGGCAATTGGGCTAGTCGAGGATAACACGTGTAAAATCAAGACTTTTCTTTGGGCTAAGAGCGGCCCAATTAGACGGTCAAACAAATAATAAGCCCAAAAATCTATCCCTGCCATAAATTCTAAACGAATGGAGAAATACATTAAACCATTTTGAACGTTGAGCTCAAGCCCCAACGATGAGAGTAGATTACCAATTATAATAAAAGGATGACAGGTGACAACTGATCGAACCTTGCAAATTTCCCTTTGTTGTTTACAAATTATAGTAGCGAGGCGCCTTCAAATTTGCAATTTACTTTGTCTAATTTAACGATTTAAAGTAAAGTGTTGTAACTGGATTACTTAACGTAAATGATGTTTCGTGACTTTCCATGCTTTGAAACATGAAGCAAGGAAGGGAGTGGCGGATTAAATGAAGAGGATAGCAGTAAAGCCAAGAATGAAAGAATTGGTGCATGGGGGGTCTTAGATTGTTAGGTGATAGTAAATAAGCATGATCTTGACGCATTTGCAATGGTCGCCAACTGTTGCCAAGTTAAGGAAAAACTTGACATAGGAATTAGAAAGACCGCACGAGTCGTTTTAGCAGAAATTAAGACAAAGAGGGAAGAAAAAAGAAAAGGAGTCCAATACTGGCAACTGGGTCCCAGTTTTTTTTAAAGAGAGCAGTTCTACAGAGAACCAGCCAAGAACATTACTTAAAAATAATCTTTTTCCTTTTTTTGGGTTTAAAATTCTGTTAAATAAATAAGGAGTGAACTTAAAAAAGAAAATGTCAATTGATCAAGAGGAAAATATTGATGGTCTTGATGATGATCATGATCATGATCACGGAAATGATAATGACAACCTTGGACAAAGCAAATCGAACCATCCAGTCCTGAATTTGTGTCCAAATCAAATACCTGAAAAAGAAAAAAGAAATTATGAAATACCCTTCCTTATGAGAATCTTTTATAGTACTAGTCAGCCAGTAGGAGAATTTGAGTGGTTTTAAAATTTTTTAATATCAAGAACACAAAAAGCACGGAGCAGGCATCCTCAAAGTTTGCTAATATAATGTAGTAGTAAAATCTTTGGAAGCACGGTAACATGATGTTATTTGTTGGGCTTTTAGTATCAAAACAAAAGTGAAAGAAACAGATTGATAAAAAGTCAATTAGAATTTAATTAACAAATGGGTTTTCTTTTTTCGTGGGTTTCCTGATCAAACGGTTCATGAATGGCTTTTTGTAGTTTTTGACTTGATTAGATATACGAGAATGTGATTGGGGAAAGGGAAACTGTAGTTATTAAAATACAAACTGACAACAAAGAGAGGAGAGAAAAAAGGGGAGGGGGTGCTGGTGCTGTTTGATTTTTAATTAAACAATCGAATAAGTTTTTATTTTTAAGTTGTAATTATTTATTGCGTGACTTTGATTTTTATTGGATTTTGATGTTGGGTTTTTATTTTTATTTTTACTTGGCCAAGCGGTGTGAGGGGGGGGGATTTTTATTAGGTGAAAGAAAGATGTGTCCTTTCGGGGTTTTTTATTTGAGATTTCTTTATTATTAGAAAGGAGTCTTCTTAAACTTAGGGTTCCTTTTTGTTTTGTTACTTTTCGATTTTTGTTCTTTGGGAGGGGTTGCTTCCTTCTGTTTATTGGGAATTTTTCTCGGTTTCCTCGTCTGTCTGGTAATTTTGCTCATTCGGGTGCCGTATTACCTTGCTAATCCCGTCTGGTTCGGTGGGTTTTCTTCAATTTTGGAAGTCTCCATCTTTGGTTTTTAGGGATTTTGAAGTGTCTGCAAGTACAAAGGAAAGTCCTTTTTCTCGCTCTCTGGTAGAATTTTGGAAAATCCTGAGGATTCTGAAAGGTGGGATTTTTTAGTTATCAGATTTGCAGCAAGCTTTTTAGGGTTTTGATTTGATTCACAGTAGTGTTTTTTAGGTTTTTGGGGTTTCTGAGAAGGAGGCATTGGTGCCTTATACTTAGTGGCAAGCTCGAGTTTGTTGGGTCTGGCATGTATGCATGATGTTTAGTGCTCAAGGGTCTTCAAGAAATCATTGCAGTCTCCTTGCAGTTCTTTCTGGTGGTAACGTTTCTGATAATAAACAGAAGCAGCCAGTTTCTGATGATAAGCCCAGATACCCATTTCCAGAGCTTGCTTCATCAGGGCGCCTCGAGGTATATATGTTAAGAGTTCTACATTTTGCAAATTTTGTCATTTAGCTGAACATTTTGTTATAAAACTGTGACATTTTCCTGTGTGTGAGTGCAGGTTCAACTTCTGAACAGTCCTAACATTGATGAGTTGCGACGGGTTCTTGAATCAACAGAGCCAAATGTTGTCTACTTGCAAGGAGAGCAGAATGCAGATAGTGAAGAAATTGGCCCTCTGATTTGGGGGGATGTTGATTTGTCCACCCCAGAAACCTTATGTGGACTCTTTGATTCCACATTGCCTACCACGGTTAGTGATGCATGATTCTGTTATGATAATTGTTGAATAGAGTTTATAATCTGATCTCATTCTCCCAGAAATTATACAATAAGGTGCTAGAGATACAAGATAGGATTGAGTTTTGTTTTTCTTCCCTTTTTAAGTTCTTTTTACATTAATTGTTTCTTATTACAATCTTTGCAGGTTTCAGTGCATATTGAAGCTTGTTATATGTGTTGAATTAATCTATTTTCTAAATTGTGCAGGTTTATTTAGAGACCCCCAATGGTGACAAATTGGCAGAGGCACTTCACTCACAGGTTAAATTATTGATCCTGCTCATGGGCCACCGATTGGAAATACATTCTTTATGTTTTTATAGAAGTTGCTGACATTTATTTCTCCTTGGCAGGGAGTCCCTTATGTTATATATTGGAAAAATACATTCTCACGTTTTGCAGCTTGCCATTTTCGTCAAGCACTGTTATCGGTGATACAAAGGTACGATCTTCTACTTCTGCTCATTATAGATTAAGCATGACCAGTTTTTCCTACCTTCTTTGAATACTGGTTGTAGTGCATTAATTGTCTTGAGAGGTTGCTTCTAGTGCTGTTAATTTTGGAACTTGTTGATAATGCAAATTCGTTTGCTCCATTTTTAGATGACGTCACATATTTTAAGCCTCACTGAAATATTATCTACAAACTGAAAGAAATTTTATGCGGAGACAGTACTAAAGTTTTGCACTTTTGGTCTATTGCAGTTCATGTAGCCATACATGGGATGCATTCCAGCTTGCCCATGCTTCTTTTAGACTGTACTGTGTACGAAACAACAATGTTGTCTCTTCTAATAGTCAGAAACAAAGTGTTAAGCCAGGACCGCGTCTGCTTGGGGAGGCTCCCAAGATTGATGTTTCTCAACCAGAGGTAGATATGCAAGGGGAAGAAAGCTCTCCTGAAAATCTTCCAGCGATAAAGATATATGATGATGATGTGACTGTGAGGTTTCTTGTTTGTGGATCACCTTGCATATTGGTAGGTTTGAGTTTTAGTTGTTCCTTTGTCAATATAATAATCATATAATACTGTTTATCATGGTTTATATTGGTTATGAATTGAATGCCCTGCAGGATGCATTCCTATTGGGATCTTTGGAGGATGGACTTAATGCTCTCTTAAGCATAGAAGTAAGTTCGTACGTTTTTTCTTGAATTTACTTCTAAGTTCCCCTATCTTGGCTTACATGTTGTTTGTACTATCTTTTGAACATCTCATCTAAGAGATTATCTTAGTTATGGCTGCATCTCAATTTGGTTAGAGTAGCCCTGGATGAGTTTGTAATGCCTTATGACAGCACAAGATCCTCCATCCTTCCCTCCCTTTTACCTAAAAAGTTACATATCTCCATCTTCTCTTCCTAAAGTTTCAAATGATAATCCAATTAGATTTAGGTTCAACATACAGCGTTTCTGAACAGCACAGTGAGAATTATGATTTTCGGGGTGACAAGTCAGGTATGGATGTATTGGAAATGCATATTAGAAAACAAAAATTTGGAAATTTACATTAGGTTGTTGGCATTCTCATTTGCAAAATTCTGTTTACCATGGAAAGATCAGCATGCTGAAATAAAAATATTAACACCAATTAGCAAGGGTGCGCACATCATCATCACCTTGATTATCAAAATGGCAAAAGAAAAATTTATGAATGAGATCAATATTGTTCTGCACATGCCCTCAAATTTTTCTGCATAAAGGATGCACGTGCAGTGGCTTTAATAGGGCCTAATGACATGATAATCCATGCGTATATTCAATTTGTTTGATGTTCATACTCACATGGGAGAAGAGCATAATATATTGCCATGATGATAAATATATGTCTGTGTGTGTGTGTTTTTGTGAGCATCATCTGCACTAATAATTTGAATCTGTTTTATCCACTTATTAACTAGATTCAAATGTGGCATTTATTTTAGATACGCGGGAGCAAACTCCATAACCGAGCAAGGTATTGATAAGTTTTTTCTTTTGGGGGGTGGGGGATTTCTGGTTTTTTTCAAATTTTGAGGTTGAGAATTTTGACTTTGATCTTTTGTCTTATGGAGTTCCCATTCCCCACACTACTGCTACCTCCAAGTTCCCTTTTTTTCATTATTATCAACTTACTAATGATATTTATTCTTATAGTGCGCCACCACCACCTCTTCAGGCGGGGACATTTTCTCGTGGTGTAGTGACCATGCGTTGTGATTTTTCAACCTGTAGTTCTGCTCACATATCACTTTTAGTGTCTGGCAGCGCACAGACTTGTTTTAATGATCAGGCAAGTAATTTTGAGTGAGTTTATTGCTAGTGTTGTTACTTTAAGTTCATACCTTGAAACTATTGTTTTCTTGTTCCTTGTTGTTGCCTCAGCTCTTGGAAAATCATATAAAGAATGAGATAATCGAGAAGAGTCAGCTAGTCCATGCACAGTCAAGTTCTGAGGAAAGCAAATTGCCTTCATCTGAGCCTCGTAGATCAGCCTCAATTGCCTGTGGAGCAAGTGTGTTTGAAGTCTGCATGAAGGTTCCCACATGGGCTTCGCAGGTCTGATTTTCTCTTAACCATTTTATTCTTTCTCTGAAACTTTTCTATTTCTCTATGCATGTGCTTGTATGTTTCAATTATGCCTGTTGCTGTGTAATTATGGGTATTTGTGTAAACTCTTTTAATGGTTCTTTTTTTTTTTTTACCATAAATTTAAGTAAAGGCATGAATAAATATTGGACGAAAAAGCTTTTACTGAATTATGTTTTGAGAAATATTTATTAAGCCTTTCCATGAGGTAATCCTGTTTGAGTTAGCTTTGATTTTCTTTCTTTCTTTTTCTAATCATGATCTGTTTCTCGGAATGGCTTAACAGGTTTTGAGGCAACTTGCACCAGATGTATCCTACCGCAGCTTAGTTATGCTGGGGATTGCTAGCATTCAAGGGCTGTCGGTTGCTTCTTTTGAAAAAGATGATGCCGAACGCCTGCTTTTCTTTTGTATGAGGCAGGACAAAGATCCCCTCCAGGATAGTTCTGTAATTGCCATATCTCCCAGTTGGTTGGTCCCTCCAGCACCTAGTCGTAAAAGATCAGAGCCATGTAAAGACTCTAAACCTCTGAACTGTACTGGCATGGAAGGTGAAAATGGTATTGCTAGACCGAAATCAAATGTTGCTGCTATGAGGCCAATTCCTCACACCCATCGTCATAAGATTATTCCCTTTTCTGGATTTTCTGAGGCTGAGAGATATGATGGTGACCAAGGGAAGGTAAACTTGCCTGTAGTTCCTGTGAAGCAGCCTGCTCCTGTTACACATCGGAAAGCATTGTCAAGTTCTTATCAGGCCCAGCAGATTATTTCTTTAAATCCATTACCTCTTAAGAAACATGGTTGTGGTAGAGCCCCAATACAGGTTTGCTCAGAGGTTAGTCATCTACTCATCTTCTCAGAGTTTGGGTTTTAGAATTTGCCAATATGGTGTCTGCATGTGGAGTTTATTTACATAGTACAGAGCGGGCTTATGATCTGTTTTTCGGAAATGCAGGTGCCTATATGGATATTCTTATCTAACTTTACATTTTTTTATCCACCATAGCTGATAGGGGCCTATGATTCCCGGGATTGGAAATGGCATAGTGTTATCCTCTGATGTTAGAATAAAACCCCATGCATGCTACAGGAATTAAGAAAAATACGTTAAATAAAGCCTATATTGCTTGTCATGCTGCAGAAGATGAGGGAAATTATACATTTATTTTTGCATTATAGTCAACCTTCTCTATTATGTAATGATATTTGTATGTGCTAATCATTTATGCTTAATGGTTTATGTTTATGAGAGAGAAAAAAGTTTTTAAAAAATTGTAGTTTTCTTCTCTGTTATACCTCTCTGTTGATCTGCTTTTCTTCTTTATCACTAACAAAGATAGGCGTTTGGGAGAATCTTATCACCCAACCAGAGAAGTATCTGTTGAAGCTTGCTTAATTAAGCATCTCTGTCAAGTTTGTTCATCTATTTTTTTTTTTTCACCTGTTGGTTTCTTTTCTGGCAGGAAGAATTTTTGAGAGATGTAATGCAGTTTTTGATTCTTCGAGGACATACTCGTCTTGTTCCTCAAGGTGGGTTAGCTGAGTTTCCTGATGCCATTCTGAATGCTAAGCGACTTGACCTATTTAACTTGTACAGAGAGGTAAGGTATTCTTTGTGCTAAATATGATTGAAAATCTGGCAAAAAGTTTGTACTGAAAGATTGGACCTTACAGGTGGTATCAAGAGGAGGCTTTCATGTTGGAAATGGCATCAATTGGAAGGGACAAGTGTTCTCAAAGATGCGCAATCACACAATGACAAATAGAATGACTGTATGTTTTCAAGTTGTTAGCCTTATAGTTTTCCTTTGTAATAATACTTTTGTTTATGTGAAATGCATAACTTTAAAGATAGTTTAGAATTTTTTGTAGAGGTTCACTAAAAATGTTAAAATCCTATGTGTTGTTTCAACTTCTCTTTCTTTTTGATCCTTAAGTTCGTCAAATGACATTCCAGTGTTTTCCAGTTTTATATTTTTTTTGCTGATGTTGATGCTGTTCCTTTATTCTTCATAAACATAGTCCTGCTTATATTTCTTGACTGCACTGTCTGAAATTGACTTTGGCTGAAAGTTCTTCTGGCAACCATTTATCACAAACATTTGTATTTTACGAATGTTTTTCACTTTATTATATTGTTTCATTCTATTGAGTTTTAGCTTGCTATTATGGAAAGTTTCTAATGTCTGGAAAATTGATTCTTTTTCCAATAATTACCTAGGGAGTGGGCAACACACTGAAAAGACACTATGAGACTTACCTTTTAGAGTATGAATTGGCTCATGATGATGTAGATGGTGAATGCTGCTTGTTGTGTCACAGGTCTCTCTCTCTCTCTCTCTCTCTCTCTCTTTCATGCACTCGTGTGCGCACACGCACACATTGAATTTGCACATGTATAGAACTGTTTGCAGTACTGACATTGGAGTTTTTGTGTGGCAACAGTAGCGCAGCAGGTGACTGGGTAAACTGTGGAATTTGTGGCGAGTGGGCTCACTTTGGCTGTGATAGGCGGCAGGGGCTTGGAGCCTTTAAGGTATATCTTCCAGAGTTTTACTTCCCGAGCGATGAATGTGAATATGCTAAAGAGATTTGTAAATAGAAGCAGCATCAGTAACAGAGCTATATTTAATATTTTGTATCTTTTTGGATGATATTTATCTGCTGAATGGCAGGATTATGCAAAAACAGATGGGCTGGAGTACGTTTGTCCGCACTGCAGCATCTCAAATTTCAAGAAGAAACCTCAGAAAACTGTGAATGGTTATTAACAAGCTTTGACTCACATTTTAGATTCCTACACCCTCCCTTCCCCCCCTTTTCTTTTCCCAACCTAGAAATATGTCTCTTTTAGTTTAATTTTCTTTTTCTTCCTCAACATAATGCGTAAGATAAGGCACGATATTAGGAATGTAATTATTGTATTGTATCCCCATTGTTGTTCTCATATATAGATCATGCCATTAACGAGGCCCCCAATTTTTCCCCAATATTTTGTATTCTGCAGAACAGATATCAAGAGGAGTAACTGTAGAATATTTTCCTATTTTACTCAATTAATTTAATGAGGTAGTTTTGTCCTAGAATGAAATGGGTGAACGTATTCCCTTTCGATTCAGTTCTCTTCTACCAATCACCTGTCCAACAATTATTTCTGCAACATTCTTTTTCTGGGGGATGTCAGAACTCTCGCTTCTTTTTTGGGGCCTTTCTTCTATTCAAGCAATGTTTGTTTATTGGCGCTTAGGTTAGTTCAGGTGCAGGAACTATGGTGTTCCCAACTTTAACTTCTTATTGGGCAGGGGGATGGCTAACATGGAGACGACACCAGGTTGGAAACACACTATCTAGGGACAATGGCAACAGATGGCGTGGTTGGGCTTGGCTAGCTCGTGGTAATTAGAGGGGAATTTTATTAGTAAGCATGGGATTTCTGCAGCAAAGCAAAAGGTTTGTATCAACAAAAGATGAAAATTTTTTTCAATAAAACTATTTACTGAATTTAAACCTGCTGCATGTTCTTACATTCACCAATGAGATCTGCACAATATGTACATATGTACATATTTGCAAACACAACTTCCCCACAATGTTTGTCCAGCCAAGAGACAAGGGGCGAAAAGTAAAAGCAAAACATAAAGAAAAAATAACAAATGGAGAGAACAAAAAACCAACCAAGAAAGCCTTCCAACAGTTCGACATAAATAAGTCCTATATCTACTTGGTTAATCAGAATTTGACATTTAGTGTTCAAATCTGAGGTCTGGGATTCAGTTATTTGGCAGTGCACAGAGTGTTCATTTCTTCTTGTTTGAAGGACCCATTGCAACCATTGGCCAAGAGGCCGCCGCTGAGCTTTCCAATCATAAAATGACCATCGGAGGACAGGTAATGAATTCCAACACCAGGCAAGCTACCACTGCTGCTGCTGCTACTGCTGCTGCAGTTGGAGTTTTGAACAAGACCATTGCTGGTGCAGGTGTTGTGAACAATATCATTGTTCACTAGACCTTTGGTGAAACCAAATTTCTTCCTCTCTTCAGAAGCAGGACCCGATGATGATGACGACGATGACGATGCCTTTCCATTGGATATGGCGTTAGCAAGTGCAATCGGCATAAGGCAGAGACCTTTACTTTGCAGATATTGCATGGCCATTGTCACATTGGATTCCATGAGCTTCACCACTTCTTGTTCAAAAACAACTTGATCAGGAGATGCTGAAAAATCAACTCCTTGACCCGCCAACGGTGAAAGTGATAAACCATTAGATCCCTAGCATAACAGAATTCAGCAAACTGTTATTTTCAATGACTATACAACTTTCAACTTTATGATACAAATGTTCAGGAATTAAAAAAAATAATGAATATTATAAAACGATCTCTAAGTTAATATAATCTTAACACAAAAAAGTTTGACATCGTCCAGCCCCTAAAGCCTTGTTTGCTTTGCAAGTTTACGCTTACTTTACTGTATTCGTGAAAATTTCTATGTTTTAGTGCTACTAGAGCAGCAGCCACTCATAAGACCTATAAGCTATCCTAATAGGATCTAGTACCAAGATACTTTTGACCCACAACTAATACCAACAAAACCTGGCAGCATTTGGGTGGGGTATGCTCACAGCTCACTTCCTTTAAGCTCTATAATAATCATCTTTTAATAGTTAAACATATGGACGTAGAAACATCAATTTCTTGACCCCACAACAAGGGACCAACTTCGCATCAACTTAAAGAAGCAAGAATTTTGCACCTCAGCTTGACAATCAGTGATGAGAGGAACAACTGCTCCTGCTGCCCCCAGCCTGCTCATGCTTAGTACCTGCAAATAATTTTCAGAAGCACCAAGTTTACGGATGGCAATGGAAATGCTGTTAACAAATAATTTTCAGGAACAACTGCCTGTCTAACTTGGTCAAGTCAAATATATTGATCGGGGGAAAAATAGAACTTAAAACCAAGTCAGTTTGAGCTCAACTTTATGAAGCTTGGATGTGTGATATTAGCAAAAACTTAGTCTTACCTTAACTTGGAGTTGAAGAAATTTGACATACTCTATGATTTCGTCAAGCATAGATGCCTTGTCGGTCTGCAAAGTTCCATCAAAGAATAATCATTAGTCGGTAATGTTAATGGGCAATTCAGCGTGCACTTGAGGGCAAGGATTGCATAAAGGCAAGATTTACAAGAAACTTTGATATCCTCTTTTCCACCAGAACTACAGAACAATCTTCATCTTACCTTTAAAATAAAAGCAGCCTTCATATGTTACTTGACCTCATTATGTTAATTTAGTGGCGATAAAAACTAAAGAAATTCTGCATGCAGTCTTCATATATTCTTGCCAAGACATCCTTACGTAATTTTTAACAGTAAACAAACACAAACACTCATCCAGAATGTTGACCGTAAAACAACCAGGACATGTAATATAAAAACAAAACCAATGTATTACAATTAGGCTGCAATGACCATTGCATAATACATCCGGAAGAGATTACCTTATTGGAATTAGGTACAAGCTCTTGCAGATTCTTCATCCTTTCAGCAATCTTCTCTCTTCGAAGCTGCAGTTGAGCAAATGATAGAACAAGCTCTAATCTCGAAAACATTTCAAGAACATGGACTAATTAGATGACCGGGAAATATTACAACTGACCCTTTCTGCAATGCTGTGTGGATCAGTAGCCTGACCTCGACGTGCTCTTACCCGAGGCTTTCCAATTCCATTGCAACCATTGTTTGGAGTAGGTGATGCACTCTGTATTAAAACTAGTAAGCTTGGTCTCTAGCAGTATATAAAAGGCTGAACAAGCAGTACTAGTAAAAATGATGAGAATTAGGGATTATGAATCAAGTCCAGAGAAAATTACGACTATTACGAGTACCTGCAGCAGAGATGGCAAGCCAATCATAGTCTTTGTTATCTGGTGCTCGGCAGGAAAAGAAGAGTAAAGAGAATTTTGCATATCTTGTTTTCCCTGATACGTTACGTAAGCAACAAATGAGAATTCAAAATTTAAAGTCCATTTCAAGCAATGCTGGCTTTGCTTTTCGAGCACACTTGGTAGAGCCAGAGAATCCAATTCATGGGTTCTCCACAGGCCAGTTGCATTGACTTTCATGAAGAGCAGATGATGTTTCCTAGCACCATGCAGCTAGCAGCAGAATTAAATAATCATACAAAGTAGTCATAAGAAATTAATACCTTTGCGCTAATTGATGCGGATAAGTTCTCAGGTTGCAGAATTTTATCGATCTCAACAAACCTGTTAATATTGCCATCATTATTTACAGTTCCATTTTCTCCTTGAAGACAAGAGCTTTCCATTCTGGTTTGTCCGATCAAAGTAGGAAGGGAAGAAACACCGTCATAAGGTTGTGGATGCCATAATTTTGGAATTGGAGAAAGAGTTTCTAAGCCTGTAAGCGATCTACGAAACTCAGAAGATTCACCTTCATTGCATATTACATGCCCTCTCTCATTAAACGATAGAGATGGGGTCAGATCACCAACAACTGAAAGATCCTTTGGCGAACCAAGGCTGAGTGAGCCAGACGAATGAACAGCTGTATTAAATTGCAATTCCACATTTGTAAATGCCAAGCTTCCATTCAGCATCTCTTTTGTGGAGTTACTACTGCAATTCTGACCATCCATTTGTGGTTCACCTTCCCCAGACAGCGAACCATGTTCAACACCACAACCTGACTCTCCACTAGGAATACTATCTAGTGCAGCTAAGCACCCCATGGTGTGGTTCGAACTAATCATTCTTACAGGCGAACTAGTTTTATCATCTTGATATATTCCTATTGAACTAGGCAGCAGTGCATTTGGCTGATCAGGTTCACAATGGACCCAAGATGATCTTTCGTTAACATTCACATCTGACCATGATGAGGAAGAGAAATACTGATCAAGATAGTCATCCATTGTCTATGTGCAGATGACTGTTCAAAAGCTCAGAACTTCAACTGCAAACTCCTCAGAATTTCACTTCCTCTTTGTTGCTGTGTATTAGGATGCAGAAACTGCGGAGCTCTTTATATACTCAAGTACTTCAATAGTTGGCCTGGAGAAGATTTTAATGAGATAACCAATAAATAATGAAGCTCTTTGCAAAGAGTAAAGACTTAGCATTGAATAGTGTTAAGGATTCATTTGGAAAATGTACAATATATGGCGCATGGCATAGGAAAAAATGATGAAGAGAAATGTACAAAATGAATTACAACCAAAGGAACACAAAGTATAATCATGATAATTGATTAATAGGCATTAAGCTATCCACAATATTCCTATAAGAAGTTTTCGTAGTCATATAACATTCAGAAAAAACAAATCAACCAGTTGGGCTAGAGTTAGCAAAACGTACCTTCTTTTAAAAGAAAGTTTGAGACGCTAAGTTTGAGTTTATGGAGAATGTATAGATGTTACTACATAGTATCATTTACTTTATGGGATTACGAGTATAACCCAAGAAATACACTAAAGTTAAGCACTCCATCAATTTGTTACAGTTCATTACTTTTTTTTTTTGTTTTTACAGCAAATTTGTTCTTTTCCAACAAAACAAAAAAAAAAAAAGAAAGACAGCCAGTGCATCATTAGCTTTAAGCAAACAAAGCCTGGCGAACCTCAAAGTCAGCCATCTACCCCATCTTAGATAGCTCAAGCTATTATCAGTTACCTAGCCAAAGACAAACACTCAATTTCACACAAAAACTTCATACACAGTCATGAAACCTCTTCATATGATCATCTAAACTATATTCAACCACTTTCAGACACCCAACTCCAACATGCAAACTGGGTTCTCAGCAAAACCCTGGTTACAACAATAAATACTCATAATTCACAACCCAACAACACACAAAAAGAACACTATGAGTGTATATTTGAACAAAAAAAATCACAAAAAAAAAAATCAAAGAATAAGAGACTTACGAAGAAAGTGAGTGTCAGCAGTAGTAAGCAGAAGCTATTATTTTCATTTTTTGCTTCCTTTCTCTGCAGCATCCACAAAGGAGAGTGTAGCAGCTGTACTACAAGGGAGAAAGAAAAGAAGTTTAGCTTTTGACGTAGAAACCGCTCCTTTTCTTTTCTTTTATTGTTTTCTCCACATTTTCGATCTCGTATCTTTATTATTTGTTTTCCTTTTATTTTGTCGTGTACGGTTGTGATTCGTCCACGTCGCCATTTATTCTGTTCGTCCTTTCCGTTACTTTCTCGCTCTCCTTCATTTCCCTTTTCCTTTTTTCCTTTAAATACGGTAAAACGTTCCATTCCCCTTTCCAATATGCCGTCACAATAGCTCATGTTGCGAGCTGCTCAATTTACGAAATTAGCCTTGAGAGAAGCCATCTCATTGCATTAATCGTGAAGAAAGCAAGGCAAAGCACATATATATTTTTTTCCAAATAGAAATTTCCATCATCCCGAAAAAGGCGGAGAGGTTAAGCTCTTTGGAATTTTAGTGGCGGGCAATTCTAATGA
Organism: Theobroma cacao; assembly: GCF_053813885.1. Lineage (NCBI taxonomy): Eukaryota > Viridiplantae > Streptophyta > Magnoliopsida > Malvales > Malvaceae > Theobroma > Theobroma cacao. The sequence continues at coordinate 3,586,464 of NC_142647.1, forward strand.
CGAAAATAACCTCTAAATCCCAGTAATCTCTTAGCAAAATATAAGCTTAAGTTTAATTGGTTTCTTGAAAGACTCCTTTTTGTCAAATATAGCAGACAAATGGCCAGATAAGGCTAATGGAATTTGCTGTATTTGGGACTTTGATTTTGTGTGTACGAAAACAATAGTTGAAGTGGTTGATTGCTGCTTAAGTCTAAAGCTTAAGAGGCACATCATTTCATCTTAGCTATCTTTGAATCAATTATTAATCCTTTCTTTCCATGTGTTGTTAACATCATCAATAAAAAGCCGTGTTACAAGCGTTTCACGACAAAAATAGATGTACAGCCAATGGAGAATTAATCATTTTTGGGGCAAAGCAGATGCACTGTAACAAGAAGGAAAAAGGGTTTATGATTAGTGATCCACTGAATACATTGCCATAGATATTTTGGAATTTTAAAGTGTTTGTCTGTTTCAGGCTTTGAGGGCATCGGTTGGTTCTTTTTGCACGTGGAATAAGTGGGAAGGGCATCATAATGAACAGTTTTTGGGGCATCAAGGTGATGAAATTGCCACACTACGAGGCTAATTCAAAAAGTTGTGGACGTTAATTCTGTAAAAAATGAGATACTTCCACGAGGCTCAAGCTCCTCTGTTTACTGATTCCTTGGAACTTTAAACAAGTTCTGTAATTTACAGGAGCAATTAACTCCTCTCATCCTGACTGAATAAACAGGGCTGTCGAACATTCTACATTCTTTGCTTTTCTTCTGGCTGAATGGACATAACGAATTCTGTTCTCTTTCGTGACTTATCTGTCAAGTTTTGATGTGAAATACTAAGTCCCTAAAAAAGGAATAATATTGCAGCGATAAGGATCGGCTGTGCATTGATCATGAGTCACTATTGTATAGATCTATTTTTGGTTTTCTGTTGTCGCCAACTTCACAGAGGAGAAGCTCCAAGATGGAGGTGTTAGGCATCGAATTCCATGTAGCAATGCAACACTAATGACAGGATGCTAGGTAGGCTTTCCTCCAGCATGATAACCTGGTTACAAGGTTAAGCTAATTATGCAATGCCTTCTTTCTTTGGCTCCTAGGATAAACTCTGCCAGAACTCAGCAGAAGTTTACCATCTTAATCCCATCATATCAAAATGGAATACTAGATTCTACATTCTTTGTTCTTTGCAAACTTGAAAAAGTTACCCCTATTTTAGGCGAGTATAGACTCCCATCATCCTGACTGAATAAACATAGCTGAAAAACATACTATATTCTTTGTATTTCTTCATGACTAAATGGACAGTGACATATTCCATTCTCTCAAAAGACTGACTGTCAAGTTTTGATGAGATAGCAAAGTCCCTAAAAAAGCAATATACTTTAATTATATGGATTGACAATGCATTTAGTAGTAGTCACCTCATAGAGGAGAAGCTCCAAAACCAGCTTAGGGATTAAAATCCTGGCAACTCTGAAATGCATATGACAGGATGCTATGTTGGAGATCATCAGGCATAGTAGTCAAGCTTACAAGATTAAGCAAATTAAAGAATCCCTTTTTTTTTTTTGCTCCAGTCCTAGGTTAGACACTGTCAGAACTTAAAAGTGGTTTACACTCTTAATCCCTTTATAGCAATTTGGATACTAGATTCTTGATCTAACAATGACCACAAAAAATTAAACCATTTTCTGAATGTGAGTGACCAAATTTGAATTAGTAATTCAGTATACCTAATATGTCCATTCCATGATTTTCATCCAATATCATGGTGTCCACTCTTTTTGAATGTTCAAAAATAAAAAAAATAAGAAAAAGAGACATCTTTCCTTATAATTAAGAAATGAAAATCGTTGTTGTAGATGTCAGTCTTGCAAAATTAATAACCAAGAGAATTACTATATAGAAGGAAGCACATAAATGCATCTGAGAAATTTTAACGTTTACATTTATGGCAATAATGGTGACCATCCATTTGGGCTGATCCACAGTCGTAGCAGAAAGCAGTTCCACACCTGTAGCAGATACATCGAGAGAATTTAGTTAGCATGTTTATGCTTGTTGAGAGCTCAACAGCAAAATGAAAAGGGTTTTCAGCAGCACAACAAGTACTAAACAGACCGAAGTGCAGGGGATGACTGACACCTAAAAGGTGCTAAATCAGCTGAATGTATTACTTGATAAATTGAATTATTTCGAAAATAAAAATTCAATGCAATGTAAAACAAAACAATAATTTGTAGTTGTCTCTCCAAGGAATTCGACTAAACACCAAAAAAATGATGAGATCTATGATTCACTTCAAAGACATATTGAAAATGATAACACAATATGATAGACAATATTATCATTAGAAGTGTCACAGCCTCACAGGTTTCGTAAGAATCACTTAATTACCATGAAGATCAGAAGAAGAAAAGAAGCATGATATCAGAACACTTGCTGATGAATATAGGAAAGATGAGAGACAGAATCAAAAGATTTTGCATGCAATTTTCACTTTTTCCATGACTTAAAGCTTTCAATACAATACCAAAACTTTATGCTTAATCTTTCAATGTCATAACGAGATACTAATTTTGATCATATATTGGCCTGACAATTTCCTGATAACTAAGAACATTGCTATGATGCTAAACACATTGATTTTGACTAATAGTTACAGTCATTCAAATTGCCAGGAGATTTTCTATTGAAAGGCAAACAAGTTTAGAGTTGTACTTATGTAGACAGAAGTACCATAAGAATTAGCTAGGGGGATAGTTTTCCTTTTGGCTCTGCTCCAGTGATTTGAACATGTGAGGGTTAAGAAGAATGTTTATTAATTTGCTTAGATAAAGGCAGTTCTCAATTAAAAAGCTAGATACATTGAGCACTTGGAGTAAGAAATTTTTCATTCAAGCTCAAGGTGGTATCAGGATAAGTGGATTACAACAAATCCGATAGTAGAACAAGAATGTCATGCACTTTCAAAAAAAAAAAAAAGAACAAGAATGTCATGCACCTTGTTAATGCTTTAGACTGAAGTACTCTGCTTTCCGAAATTCAGAGGAAAAATATTCTCTACGCCAAATTGCCTTTATCAGTGGTTATAGTCCTCTTATATGTCAATTACTCAGCTTGCAATGAAATTCTTAATTCTTGTACAAGTCAACAAATCGATGAAGGATGTTGAGCAATCATCCATAGTGGGTTCCAAGGGCGCCGAGGAACAGATTCTTTTGTTGAAAAATGGCAAAGCAATGCAGAATTACAAACCAGTTGTTTTTAAAAAATGTAGTAATCTCAAACTCAAAGATACAGCAAACAGTTAATGCCATCAAAAGTCCCCATTCAAACAGTAGCAATCAACACAGAACTAAGATAATTACATATGCCTATACGCAAGTGAACCAAATATAAGCTGAAAAACTGATAGATTAATCGATTTGAGAAACAAAACTAAAGGGGAAACTGAAAAACGAAACTAACCTGCATCTCATATACCTACAGCCCTCAGTTCTCTCAACAACGAATCCACATCTTGGGCACCTAGCCCACTTCTTGTCCTTAGCCAGCTTCATCAACAAAATATCTTCCCTCTGTCTTTCATCTGTATGCAACCTCTGAAATTCCCCACATTCAACCCCAGCATGCCAAGGTACTTTACACTGTGCGCAAAACAGTCTCCTACAATTAGGACATATCGATTCTCTTACAGCCTGTCCTCCATCATCAATCAAAAGCATGGAACAATCTTTAAAAGGACAATAAAACCTTTCAGACCCTAAAATCACTGCCTCGCATAAAGCATCTCCCCACCTATCAAAAACTTCTCTTGGAAGTATATTGCGACAGTACTCAGGTTCTAATAAACCCTCACAGTTTGCCACGGGGCAAGTTATGGCTGTAATCTTGTTTTGTACTTTAGAAGCTACATATTTGATCATGCAATCCTTACAGTAAGCGTGGGAGCAACCTTTGATGTTAAACGACTCGTTTGCTTGCCTTGGTTCAACGCAGATTTCACAGATAAAAGGTGGGCCTTGGACGGCTTTGGAATTTGACGACTCTCCAGGCTCAGTTATGGAACAATCGCTGAAGGGTTTCTTTCTCTTTCCACGCTTCTTTCTGGGAGGAGTCTTTAGGGACTCGAAGTTAAGCACGAACAAATCATCATCGTAAATGTTGAGATCTATGTAGTTATCGTCCGAGGTTGTCATCGAAGCCTTGATGGCAAGTTGGATGTCTCTTTGTTCACAGTATTGTTCTACTGAAATAGCGTTTTTCTTAGTGGTGCCTTTGTCTGGAATGGCTGTAATAGAAAACAAATCGCTCTCAAGGTCAACAATCTCAACCTGCTGAGGAAAATCTGTCCTCTCCATTTTCCTCTTCTTTTTCGATGCTTCTTCATCAATCGCGTTTATGGTAATCATGGGGAAAGTACAAGCTTGTTGAATTCGAACCTGTCTTTTTTCAGGGTTTCTTTTTGGGGAGGGAGGTGGGATTTCCATGGCTGTGCCTCTTGGGGTTACACTTCACACTCCGATAGTTTCGTATTCAGTTCAAACTCTGTAATTCTAATCGAACAATAATGATTGGAAATCCTTTGATCACCGAGTCAGCTATCTTGTTTTATGACAGTCCTAACTTAGCCTTGTGTATGCCTTGGTCTTTGTAGTTTTCAGTACCTTGTTTGGATATCAGATACTATTAGGCTAATTTAATTGATTAATATCAAAGTGTCTTTGAATATATTCCTTTAAACTCCAAACAATAAAAGTAGGCACAAAACAATTCATGATTATAATCATCCTTACACCGTTAATTGTTTGCAAAATTAATCATATTTGTCTATTATTCTTATTATTATTGAAACTATATACATATTTTTAATCATTTTTATAGTAAATATGTTAGAATAAACTTTAAGAATATGGGTTAAAGTGTTATTTTGAGAATTTTAATTAATAAATTGATCTCTTCACATTCCATAAAAATATATAATTAAATAAGACATTCGTTAAATATAAAATTAATAATAGCTTGAAATACTTTAATAATTTTTTTTTGTAAGAAGGCAATGGAAAAGGTAAATGAAGGGATATTTTGCATATAGTAATCATAGTAAAAGTTAAGCACCTGAACATTTGATTTATTAGTTAATGTATTATCCTTTTGTTTAAAAAGTAAGATTTGAATCTCCCTTTCTTCAATTATAAAAAAAATTATAATAAATTTTGAAAGAGTTTAGGATATCATTATCGAAATAAATTCTTATTAAGGTAGATAAATGAAAAAAAAAACAGATAAATGAAATTAAATATAAAATAAACAATACTTGTAAATATTTATTATAATAAATTCTTTTAAGTTAAAAAAATTAGTAAATGAAGATATATTTATCACACACTAATGAAAATAACTATCTTATTAAGATAGTTAACAAGATCTCGTGAAAGACTAAAACATATGTAAGACTTTGTTTCTAATATATTGTTATCTATAGTAACACATGAGAATTCTCTCCATGACATTTTTTTTTTATTCTTAGTGATAATAATCAATCGTTTTTTACTCATAAAAATGAAATAAATAAATTATACTCCTAAGTTCTTTTAGGTTTAAAAAAGGGATAAATAAAGATATATTTTTCACTTAGTAACCAAAATAACTACTCTATAGTTAATAAGATCCTCTAAAGACTAAAATATCTTTAAGATTTTGTTACAAACCTATAATTTGTTATCTATAGTAACAGCAAGAGGAGGATATCTGTCCATGACATTTTTTTTAGTATTCTTAATGATAATCAATGGTTTTTGCTCATAAAATAAGAAATGAAATTAAATATATAATAAATAATATTCCTAAAAAACTTGTAATAAGTTATTTTAGATTTTGAAAAAAATACTAAAATATCTGTAAGATTTTGTTTCCTATAATAACAATAGGATCAATTTCTATTTCTGTTCATAATTCCTTAGAAACATCTATTTCTGTTTTGCCATGCAGATACATCTGTCTTCTTCAGTTGAGAAACTCCAAATACTTTCGAAGCATTCTGTTCATTGGTGCATCTGCAACTACTTGCTCTTTCCCATAAGGTACGCCACTAGGACTTCAAGTTGTTCTGGTTTTAATTCATCTCCAAAGACATGTCAAGTTCAATTTTCTAGAAAAAAAAAATGACATAGGAATTAAGTTTAAGCTGATATATAAGTCCTAACCAAGTTAACATTTCCTTCCATGTTTATATTCTATTCAAACTCAATGAAGAGCAAGATGTTGAGAGTCAGAAATTTTAATGCTTGAACTGGGCTGCTATCATTAGTTTAAAGGTAAACAATGAGAGATCAACCAGTGCTAAATTCAGAATTTCTGAACCTAAAGAAGTGTCAGCTTCTGTTTCTCTCAACTGACATGGGTGTAATGCTACTTTCTCAACATCGAGTACAATTATTACAACTCTTCACATCAAATAAACCCAACAAGCAGTTATTTGAGGAACTTCTGATGGGAACTAACGAAGGTATTTGAAGCAAAGATGGCGGCTTGCACGCACTCCACACTTGTAACAGAACAAGAAAGATATTTGAGTGGACTGCAGTGATCACAAAGTAATTCGATATGTCGAAATCAAAGAAAAATAATGCCTTGTGATTTGACTAAGCATCCATGGAACTAAAAGCAGAGAGATCAACAATATATACACTAGCCAAATTAAGGAACCTCAATCATGGGAAGAGTAAAAGATTCATGGCAGAATGGTTTTCCAGCTTGAACCCAGAACTGAGAAGGGATTTACTGATGCAACTCTCAAATTACAACGTATACTAATTACAAAGCAATACCTGTTCTAATTCACAAGTCAATTGTAATCAGTCATGAATATATATAGAAAGACAAATGAATAAAACCCAACATTATTAACAGATTAAAGGTATGAATTATGAAAGTTGTACGATGAAACATAAATTTCACAGATAATATATAACGAACCCATTCTAATGATTACTTGGAAGAATCTTAAGATGAACTAATTAAATTACTGACCTGCATCGCACATAACAGCAACCAGCTGATTTTTCCGCATGGTAATTGCACGTAGGGCATTTCCTCCACTTCTTCCTCTTAGCCAGATCAACTAACATTGCACCTTCGCCAAGCTTTTCCAGTTTCTGAAACCTTGCGCAATTTCTACCTGAATGCCAAGCAACCTTGCACTGCACGCAAAATTCTCTCGTGCAAACGGGACAAGGGAAATTCTTAATAGCCTTTCCCCCATCATTAATCAACAGTGCTGAGCAATCTTTATAGGGACAGTAGAATTTTTCAGAGCCAAGGACCGCAGATTGACAGCGGGCTTTTCCCCATCTGTTAAACAAATCTCTTGGGAGGATATCACGGCAGAAGTCAAGGATCCAAAAGCCCTCGACAACTTGTTACTGAACAAGGAATGAAGGTTACGTTATCTTCAAGTTTCGATTCGATGTACTTGATAGTGCATTCAATGCAGTAAAAGTGGGCACAGCCTTTGAGGTTGAAACAGTCATCCAGGGGTTTTGGCTTGGCTCAACACAGATTTTGCAGAACAAAGTTGGGGTGTCATCGTCATTTGCAGAATTCAAGGAGTGTTGTTCTATCTCAAGATCGTCTGAGGGCGTGAAGTAATTCTCGTCTTCATCTAAAATGGATGCGGTTTCAACTTTTTTGCATAAGACATTCAGAAGCTTACACATCTTGGTGCCCATCTTTCTTGATTCATTACAAGAAATGTGAAGAGCTGCCAACATTGATTTAGATTGATTCTTTGTTGCATGTGATGCTTGAACTTTCGAAAGAGACTCATGGAGACTGGCTTTCCTTAGCTCAATCAATACACCAAATGGGGACAGAAGAGAAGACAAGCCTGTTATTACATAGTATATGCAAAGAAATATATATGTATTATGAAAGATTCCAATATAATTCAAAGACGATCAAGGTTTGTAGAATAAATTATGAAAGACATTGAACTTATGAATTATCATGTTATTATGGTAGCAATAAATAAATAATATATATATATATATATATATTTGTCAACTTTTTCAACAAAAAATATATCCTTTATATCAATAGCAGTGGTGATACAAATATATTGCAATTACTGGCTTCATCGCAGGGGATGCAGGACAGAGGCTACTTCCTTGACAAAATTCGTGAAGACCCATCCAAGCCTAAAAAATTAGCACATGAGGTGAAGTCGTATATTTTATGTCCCTCCCTCGGATATATTAATTTGGACCTTGTTATCATGACTGACACAGTCATTTGGTAGAATGACAGTTTGATTTTAGCCACTATTTTATTTTAAAAGAGACCTCCTCCTTGCTTTTCCACTAGTCGGCTGATATAAAGAAAGAGCAAGTACCATCACCTTACGAGCGAGAATGACTGCATTGGCTACGGAAAATAAAGATAGGCAGCTAAACTTTGCTCCCTTTCTCACCAAACATATTATTGAATCAAGCACACAAGCCCAAAGTACCCAAAGCCATCACATTTGTCCAAACAGAATATACACAAGTAAGAATATGAATATTTACATCGTAATTGACCGGTTTGTTTGACAAATGTAGATGCACATTTGATCCAATGCGAAATTAGGCTTATGAAATGGAAAAGGGCGAGAATAAAAGCTTTTTGTCCATGAAACAATATTCCTTCATCCATATCCACATAACTAAGAAAGGCAACTTCATGCTGTACAATCACTGATCTTCCAGGGCAGGAACTGCACCAAGTAGTCAAGTTGTTGCTTGTTTCACAAGCTGCAGCAAGTTACCATACCCAAATGGTGTTAAACTAACAATGTAGGCTAGAGTAGAGGTCATCCAGAGCAACATACAAGGGCTCAGCAGCCTTTGGTCTGTCCACTGTCCCAAGCAGTATGTCAGCAGTGGTGAGATAAGGATCACCATAGAACCGTAGGTTGGTATCCATTCTTGTTGCAACAATGTTCCCTTCCAATGACACACCAACAAATGCCCCTGCAAAATTTGCAACAGGATGGATTAACAAATTGACAAACTTCTCAAAAGAAGAGTACAAATACATTGCACCATGGAATACCTTTGCTACAACTGTAAGTGTAACACATGCCAGAGCCTCGATCCCCTGCCCGAAGATCAGCTTCCAGCACTCTCCCTACAGGTCCTGCAGCAGCACTGCATCCAGCACCAAGAGAAAAATGCATTCGACTACAAAATGTCTTCACAGCTTTCGAATCATGAAGCACAATTATCAAATCCATGACCTCACCCCCAATCTGGAAAACACATAAAAATAACATTTAGCTAATAGATTGTACATATAATTACTTTGGAACTGGGAAGGAAGTTGATCCTTAGCTGCCTAGACGTGTATAATCTGCTAGTTTGGGCATATATTTATCTCAATCGAAAGTTCACCTGAGCACCCCATCCTAAACCAACAGAGAATATAGCTGATGGGGCAGACCATGTTCCATCTGACCTTCGTGCAGTAACAAGACCAGTCCCAAGTTTGTATGCAACAAGAACTCCAGCTTTAACAACAGTTAAAATAGCTAAGCCTTTGGCTCCTTTCAGAACTGCCAATGGTATAGATCTCTCTGGATTCAACCTAGCAACCTGGCCATTTCAACAACTGTTATTAGATGCTTCTCACAGTGTCTGAATATAGCCATTATGTAGCTCCAATATACAAGAAATTAGCTCAACTCGATATTTAAGCTGAAGCACTGGATAAAGAAATGGCATGTATCATGGTTGATGATTTCATGAAGCAAAACCATTCGCATGAAAATTTGATCTAGTTGGGAGTTATGACCTAGACACGAACTGTCTAATAAGAATTACAGCATGGGAATTGGGAAGAAAATCACAAGGTTGATAATAGTTTTAGACAAACAAAATTACCGTCTTGTATGAATAATGAAAATCAGGATCATACCTGGCAATAGCTTCTCAAGGTATTGGATGCTTTGTAGATCTCATGTTCCATGGACAAACCGACAGGCAAATTCAACCAACCTCGAGTGCACGTCCAATCCATGACATCATGTTTTGCTACTTGCACAGCGTTGCTAATGGTATTAATAAGAACACCCTGCAATGGGTCAAGCCTATCATAGCAAGAATCACACACCCTCTGGGGATTTCTTTCTCTAAATTTAACAGGAAGCAAGCACCTTCCCTTAGAACATCTTCTGCAGAAAATCCTTCCACAAAACCGGCAATGATGTCTGCCACATGTAATTGCAGTAAAGGGAGCATCACACTGCATGCAAACCGTGGTAGAACTATCAGGAAGCCACTCTGGAGGCTCAGCTTCCAACACCTCTTTATATGCATTATAATTTATCCCACTTGGCTCCAGAAGTGGTGGTGCACTCGGTATATAAACCGAGGAGTGCAGATAGGTATCTCCATTCTTTCCAGACCCCAAAAATGAGACATTAGAACTTTGGTAATGCTGATTCAAAGAAACACTCGTGGGGCCTTTATTACGCCCAGTTACAATTGCAAATAACCCACTCAACACATTCTTCAAGTTCACATCTGGATGCAAGCCATTCCGCATTGATTTATAGACATCATCACCAGAATCATAACCTCCATCAATAACATCCTCAGATTCAGCTGGAAACTGATAAAAGTGATCTCTTTTCATTGACTTCGAGCCTAATGGGACAATACTTTTGTCTTCTGGCACAGGCCAAACAGAATCATTATAATCATCATCAAATTGATACGCGTTATTATTCTCCTTTTCTAGTTTTGAAAGCGTGGAATACGAGACCCTACCCTCAACGCTGGCCATGCAACCACACCACCAAGAAGCTAATTCCTAAATTCAACAAGCAATTTCACTGCAATTCAAGAATAGATACCCCTCTTAGCCGCTAATTGAATCCCCTAAATAACAAATAATTGCAAATGAAGTCACGAATTCATCAACATAAAACAGAGCAAAGAATAAATTTCTAATAGCATAATGTTTTGCTTTTCCTATGCCATAATTAAAACGGGATTGTTTCACGCAATCAAAAGAAAACAACTTTGCTTCCGTCTAGGGATTCAAGACGTTACTTTTTCATCTTAATTTATTGTTCGAAGGCTGAAAATGAAAATAAAAATAAATATTGGGATAAAATTCATACCTATGCATATGGAAATTAACGTATCGAATTGGAAGACTTAATTTCGAAGCTTTAATCTTTAATCTTTAATCTTAACAACATAAACAAGAAGAAGAACAAGCAGGACCGACAGGGGTTTTTTCGTGAGTATTTTTCTCTGGTGGAAGTCGTAGGAGGATAGAAAGAGGACAATTCCAAATGCACGAAACCTGAACGAATAAAATAAAAATAAAAAAATAAAAGGGAAATATGACAAAATAAAACTCTATGGGCTGGGAATTGGAATGGGCCACGTTTAGATCCTAAACTCTCCTGGCCCATAAAAGATTATGGTTTTCCTAAATTTGAAGTGATAGGTTGGGTCTGAAACGCCCAATTGATTGTTTCTTGGATCAGTGAGTGGGCTGCTTAGGCTGGGGTTGGACTGGACAAACCGTTTCCCTTTCATAACCGTGGAGTCAAAAAGAAAGTAACAAATGAAAAACCATAAAGGTACAATTTTCTCTGCACAACTGGGTCTGAAACTCACGTACCCAAAAGAAAAGGAACTTTGATTCTCGCGGAAATCGAGGATTCAAGAACTAATGTAGTTGGTAACAGGTATATGCAAGTTTAAGGTTCTCTTGAGTTTAAAGTTCGTGTGTTGGGTTTTTGCTTCTCTTGGAAAACGTTGATCAAATGGAGGCTGACAGGTATCATTCATCTTTAGTTTCCTGTAATTGTTGTAACTTAAAAAAAACAAAGTTTTTTATTTATATTTTGTAAATATTTGTGTCAGGTTGAATTCTCCAAGCACGTCTGTAATTACTTTTGAAGTATTGGGTCATCAACTGCAGTTCTCCCAGGTAATTTGTCATTATTTCTCTTGGGAGGTTGCTTATTCTGTCAATTAATTATCTTATTTGAGATGGTATGCTTTTTAGTACAATTTATCTTTAAAAGGATGGAATGATTCTCCGCTCGAAGCTGATATCCAACTAGGATGAACTCTAGTTCATCCATAGTTTCACTCTTTTGCTAACTAATCTGTTTGATGCAATAAGTTCTTTCTAGGCATGGTTATGAGTGAATTTCTGTTCTTTCTTTCTTTCTTGTTTTTCCACTTTCAAAGAATGTACCTTCGTGCTACTTACAAAGCGAGAAAGTCTAGTCAAGTTTGTGGACAACAAGCTAGAGGAAAAAAGTTTCCCTGCATTTACTGGTGTGGCCGAGGAAGAAAATTATAGTTGCATATTTAGATTATTGTTTGACTTCATGTTTTTCAGTCTTCCATCTTTATGCTTGTTTGTTCTGTGATTCTGTTACCGAGAATCACTGCATGGTGCAGTTTTTTTTTTTTTCCAAGGCTTTGCTTGCCGTTGTAGCTATATTTATTTGCTCCTAAATTTTTCCTCATTGTGGCAGGATCCTAATTCCAAACATTTAGGAACAACAGTTTGGGACTCATCAATGGTGTTTGCCAAATTTCTGGTATTGATTTTAATCCTTTTTATTGCTCTTTAATTGCATTGCTGCAACTAAAGTTGTTGATTTTTAGGCCTTTGTTTGAGTTGAGTTTATGTTGTCAACCTTACATGGGTTGCAGAACACTGTTAATCTGCTTCTTCTTCTTAACACTTTTAACCTTGTAACCCATTTTTACGGGGCCTCTTTTTATAATTTTGATCAACTTTGTGTAGGACTTGAAATGAGTATACTGTCATCTAAACCCCATGGCATATTTAGTGTTTAAGTGGGGGCAAGCCTTTCCTTTTCATTTATTTTTATTGAACTTGCAGGTCTCAGGCTTATGTTTTTATTTCTGCCAATTTTTCTGTTTCCAACTTCATGAAGCTGAATTCTTACATGTTTCAGGAAAAGAACTGCAGAAAGGGAAGATTTTGCCCGTCAAAACTTAAAGGAAGGCGTGTTATTGAACTAGGGGCTGGTTGTGGAGTAGCTGGGTTTGGTCAGTTTCTAATTCTGTACATTTAGTACATTTGGTCAGTTTGTGGAGAAGGTCTTTTATGACCCTGCATTATTTGGTAGGACATTGCTTACTCTGACTCAAGTGCACTTTCCAGGAATGGCATTGCTGGGATGTGATGTAGTTTCCACGGACCAAATCGAGGTTGTGTCATTGTTGAGGAGAAACATAGAACGCAATACTTCAAGGATCATGCAGATGAATTCTAATTCAGGTGTGCTTTCTTGCAGATGTTTTTATTTAGTTTATAGGATTTGGGCAACTTAGATTTATTTGTATAATTTAGTTCATTTATATTTCCTTTTGCCCACCAAAGTGACATAACTAATCTTGACCAAATGATATGGCTTTTAGTAGTAGAAGAGTTATTCAACAATCAGACAGAGGATTGTTCCTTTCTGCTACCAAAAGCAATGCTACTGGGGAAATTGAATGCTAGAATGGTACTTTTATCTCATGGGATTATTATGTTTATTTAGATTCATTTGGATCGATCCGGGTCGCAGAGTTGGACTGGGGAAATGAAGATCATATAAAAGCTGTTGCTCTGCCATTTGACTACATCATTGGTACAGATGTTGTAAGTTTTCCAGAAGTATACATTTTTGCTGAAAAAATGTCTCAGGTGTTGTAGTACTGGTCCAGTTGAAAGTGATAAATTACTGATATTAGTGTGGTGATTCTATCCTTATGTAGTAAGGTGCAGAACCTTTTATTGCCACTCTAGTCATTCATTTGTTACTTGCTGAAACTGTTGATTGCTTTGACACGTCTGTAATAAAAAGCCAATATGTGTCTTAGCCTTAGGACTGCAAATACCCCAACTTGTCAGAGCTAGTAAGCCATTGATTTGATGTCATTCATGCAGTACTACTCTTCTTGTTATAGGAACATAACATTGTATCTAGGACAGTTGCATATATGATACTGATGCTTATTTACCCGTTCAGGTTTATGCAGAGCATCTTTTGGGACCCCTATTGAAAACAATACTTGCATTATCAGGCCCCAAAACCACAATTATGGTATTATACTGTTTCCAATTTTCCATTGGAATTTTTTTCTATTGTTAATAGGAAAATTTGTTATTAATACACATTTTTTCGTTTTTAAATGCTTCTTTTTAGTTGGGTCATGAGATCCGTTGTACTAGTGTCCATGAGCAAATGCTTCAGACCTGGAAAAAGTTCTTTGAAGTGAAGATTGTTCCAAGAGCCAAGGTACACATTTTTACACTCGAGTTCTATTATATGTTGTGCTCTATTATTAACTCGGAAATTGGTCTGAGCATAGCTGAGATAATCACTCTTGGTTAATAACTATTGAATTGTTGATGACCAACTCAATGGAGGTCATCCTTCATTTTGAATGAAATAGATGTCAAACTCTTCCTTTCTTGATTTTATCTGCAGGTTTGAGCCTCAGATAAGATATTCATCTAATTTTGATTTTAATGAAATTCTGTCACTCGCTGTAGTTGTTTAACCTCTACTTCATCCCATGCAGATGGACAGTAAGTACCAACATCCAAGTATTCAACTTTTCATTATGGGACTAAAGACCCCAGCTGTTACTGCAGAGAAGCTAGACAATGCTGTTAGTGCAGAGAATTTGGACAAGAAGACTCAAGGGATTGACCTGCAAGTTAATGAGGTTAAAACAAGAAAAACAGATAGAGAAGAGGAAGAGAACTGTGGAAATGGTACTGGGGTAGATGATTTGGATGGTGAAGTTATAAAGGAAGATTGTCTCCAAGTGACAAGGCTCCCTGATGGAAAGCTTAGTGACTGGGAAGCAAGAAGATACGGCTCAATGGCTGCTCGGCTTCTACGAGACATCAAGATAACTTAAATTTTCAGGTCTTCTAATTTGTTAAAAAGTTTCTTTACTTTTATATTTGTACGTATGGGTTGATGCGCAATTGTACATCCTTATTTGTTAAAAAGTTTCTCTACGTTTATATTTCCACGTATGGGTTGATGCGCAATTGGACATCCTCATTTGTTACATTAAGGAAAAATGACATGGCATATAAATATATTTAGTTACTTAATTCCTTTTCATGTAAAATCAAGTAGGTACCAAAATCCTATTATATTTGGTTTATATTAAGCTCAGCAAATAATGCTTGAAGAGGAAGATAATAGCTTGCTAAATTCTGCATGTGTTACTACTTACGATGTAACATGAAATAAACCCATCATGTTGGAACCATCTAAATGACAATGGTCTGTTGTACTTGAATATATACAGTGGAAGTGTTACAATCCTAGACACCCCTGATCATACTTTTCTTTTAGCATCTGTGAATAAATTTATTCTATCATATGAAACCTCCTGTTATGTTGTTAATTTAGATTATTCTTGTTTTGCCTGCAGATCCACAGATGACTCCCTACACCTGTTTTCGTGTACTTGCGCATCATTTGTTGTGGAGATGGAAGGTTATCTGTAGGAAGTAGAACTCTGCAGTCTCAGGCGGGTAACTCGGCCAATGGACTGGTCTATAGGCATATATGAGAAAAATGAAAATTTTTCTGTTTGAATATTTAAGTTCTATAAGTGTCCTATTAGACGCAATATAATTGCCTCTGAAATTTGATTTAATAACGCATTATATTACCCTTTCTAGAAGGACACAGTTTCAGATCAAATCCTGTTGAAATTGCATCGAGGAAAATGTGTTCTATGGATGAGTTGGACCAATTCAGGCTTTGTTAGTCTTATTCATTAGTAGACATGGGGTCAGGAATTGATTTCTTTCCAAGATAGTGCCTGTATGGCAATAAAAAAATTGGATAAATAGTTTTTCCTCAAACAGAATAGAACCCTGCAACTGACATTATTTAGTGCATAATAACCTTTTGTTTAACTTCTTTTTATTTCCAAACAAGAAAGAGAAAAAGAGTAAAATGTAGTTAATACGACTGTCTTCCATTAATGCATTAATGCTTTTATTTACATTAGAAGGAAAAAATAATGACAATAATAATAATAATAAAACAAAAAGTAGTACAGTGGCTGTCTTCCATTTGGGTGGCGTTATACAACTAGAAGACCAGATCCACCACTCTTAGACCAAAAGGGAAAGAAATTTTTCCCACTCAACTGCGGACGAGCAGTTGCCTTTTTACAGAATATCAGTACGTCAAAAGCACTAATGGTATAAAAGCAATCATAGCACAGTTCTAAAACAACACCTATTTCCAAACTTAATCAGGCATTTCATCACTTTGAATTGATGTTGCATGAGTTTACATTCGTCGCAGAAGTCACACATCCGCCCAACGAACTATTGGTAAAAGGAACCAAAACTTTTAACCTGAGATCCGAAGCTTCTTTCCAGGTTGCACATCATCATTATGATGTCCACCTTCACCACCTGAATCTTTCTCCATCTTCTTTCTGGCCAGTATTTTATTAATCTTATGCAGCTCATTGTTGAGCTTCTGGTCCTTGTTCTGCTTTCTTGTCTTCCTTCCATCTTGCATCTTCACACCAAACTGGAAAGCAGCCTTTGGCATTGCTTCCTTCTGCTCATTGTATGTTGCCCATTCCTCTTCTGTTTCAAAGTCCCACCTATGAAGACGACCCTTTGCCTGTCCAAATTATTTCAACATTATAATCACCATCAATACTATTAATTCAGACCAAAACTAAATGAAGAATAACTTTCAATTTAGGGGTAAGAAAAAAGCTTACTCGTCCTCCCATATCCATTTTCGACAAGTCATCTTCATCGTCACTGTCAACAATCTCACGGTTGTACTCCTGATAGCCAGGATAACATTCAGAGTAACTCTCAGATATGAAATTCGGATCCTTCTCACGAGCATCCTTCTCCCTCAATTGTTGAAGCCTTTGATCATCCCGCTTGAACACAGATCCCAACCCTCGATCCTTCTCTTCTTGAGTCATGAACCGTGGATCCTGTGGAATGTTCAATCCTGCTTGTACATCATAACCTTGCATGTTGGCCTGAAGGTATTGCTCAGGGTAAGCCATTTGCTCAGTATATTGGTAGTCCTGCCACTCACCCTGGTATCCACCAGCCAAAGCCTGTGTTTGCAAGGCATCATATCCACTCTGAAACCAAACAGTCAAAACAGAATACAGAATAATTCAGCAAAAGGACATAAGAACTTAATTTTAACAAAAATTCAGTAGCTAAACATGAATGGCAAGCTTAATTTTAACCATTTGATCTCCAAACATATTCTATAACACTTCAATTTCGACCTTTTGCACATCTGTTTCCCCTGAATCCAGCAAAGGATGAATGATATCTAAAAAAAACTTACCAGTTCTTGCCATTCTTGAGGAGCAGCAGAGGGTTGCACTGGACCATAAGCAGGTTCAGCAAAATATGAAACTCGTTCCTTATGTCGAGGCGACTCTTCCATATCCTCTGAGAGAGGGCTTGGGTTCATGTCCTTCCTGGGACTATCATAGTCAATACCATCCCCCACAAATATGTCATCCTCTTCTGCTCTAGCAACAGTTGGGCCCTGCTTCTCTCTCGAATCAAGATAATTTTTCCTAGGAGGGGGTGGAGGCGGTGGCAAAATTTCCTTTTCAGTTCTACCATTAGACATTCCACCATTAGGCTTTGATGGCTTGTCCTCTTCATCATATTCATTTCCCAAAGCCAAAACCTTCCCTAAAATGAGAAAAATGAAAATATTAGTTATAGGAATAAAAAGATATATATTAAAAGCAAATAACAGAAAAGTAACATATGATCACAAATAAAAACAACATGCAACAATACGGTTGTTGATCCAACACCTAATCCTATCTTAGAAAGTTAGCCTCCAACTTTTAATAGACAAATAAATATAGCAAACACCTTTGGCATCTCTTTCCTTCTTTTTCTTCTTCAGAACCTTCCCAGATGATCCAAGGCGAAGATATGACAGAATTTTAGCAATTCGATCTAGCACAGAACCGTCAACACTGACAGTAACCATTTCCTGCACAAGAGATATAAAATCAAAATCAGAGACACCATCCAGCATAAAATGGAAATTCCCAATAAGGATATACAGACATCTGGCACTGGACAGTCAGCTTTACTCCTATGCAAGGTGGTTGGAATGTCATTCGAATATCCACCCTCCTGAAACAAATAAGGGGAAAAATTAGGTCAGGAAATTGGAATTATAGAATTAAAATTATGAACACTCAACAAAGCTATTCATGAAAAGTTGGCACAATTATAGTCTCAAATCCTCGTCAAGTAACTTCAAATGAAGTATCTAAAATAGATTTTTTTCTCTCTTCAAAGTTGAACAATCATTTGAGTTGTAAGCAGCAAGTGAACCCAGCTTAAGATCCAAAACATTAAGTGAAACAGTTATACAATAAGGAAAATGTTACAGGCAGTCATGCCTTTCAGGATACGCCGTTCCCAGCACATGATAGCGTGCAAGTATGCTTGTTAACATGGACCAATCACACCAGTGAATGCTCAAGGTTCATCTGTGGCAAAAGTACCCAGAGCACCCCTCTTAAAATAATTAGAACACAATAGAAAACTGCACTAGGCTTACCATGTTAAAAATAAATGCCATTCGACCAGGTAGAAACATTTCATTTGTCTTCATTACAGTCTGAGGCTTCACTATCCATTGATACACTGACTGAGAAAAGGAGAAAGGTATCCATATTGAGTAGTTCTCCAAAGCAATAAACAAACAAATTTCTCTAAAAAAAATTGGAAACATTATTCCACAACACAACATCTGAAGAAGTTGTTGCACCTTAGCAGTGGCTGTGCGAAATGATATTTGTTGGTCTTCCTTTGATTTTCTGTCAGAAAAACAATGGTTTGTTAATAAAGTAATTACAAGATTATTAGTTACACAATTAACAGACAACTTAGGCCATTAATTCATACAAAAGTATAATGCTAGGACATGAACTAACAGAACTGAACACTGTACTTCATATTAATAAGACTTCTTAGGGATAAAAAAGTCGATGCTCTTCTAATAAAATGACAGTATATTTAGCTCATACACTAAATAAGCAGATGCTAAACATAAGGCTGATCTGTAAGCTTTGTACTAGCTCATAGAAAACTCATACATTGGTTTCCTTTGACATGCAATCGGATTAAATTTAATTACCTTGACTTTCCGTCACCATCTTCTCCAGCATCTGGCTTCTTATCAATCTCGCTCCTCACTTTATTAAGCAAAGCATAATCCAACCCTTTGACCAAATGCGTGTGTTCCACATCACCTGAACAATACAGACGCAGACATCAATTAAAACAGCTAGCAGTTAAACAACAGCACCAATTTCCCCCAGCAAAGCCAAAAACTATACATTACGGGAATCATATCAATTAAATTATCAAATTTCTCAAGTTATAACAGCTGGAAGCCACGCACCTCCAAGGTACTTGCTCTTCTCGATGGATATCTTATGAGCATCAGCTGACCTAAAAATAGTCATACAAAAATAATTACTAGGAGGAAAGCAACTAAAAAATATGTAAAATGCAATACAAAAGCTGCATCAACTTATGGATGAAAATAAAAAAAAGCAGAATCTCACCGAAGATCGACGGTTCCAGGAGGAGCAACAGCATGAAAAGAACCTAATTCAGTTGGTTCATAATCTGGATTTTGATCCTCTCTTCGCTCCTTAGCTCTGTCTCTGTACTTTGGCTGCTCTGGCTCTTCCGCTTTCTCCTCTCTGCACAAATTACCAATTCAATTCTATCCCACCAAAATTCATGGAAAAAACCACCTCTAAAATTCACTTTTTCTGATGCTTAAAATGTAAGTGAAGCATTGGCTAAGAAAGCGAGGAATACTTACTTACGACGAGCAATTTTCTCCTTGTAGTATTTCTTGGAGGAAGACATTGATTAAAAGTTTTCAGTTTGTTACAAATAATCAGGATTCGAAGCCAGTGAATCGACGATTATTGGAGTTTAGGGCTTCGAATTTTTAATATTTTCTCTAGTTAGGGTTTTAGAGAATTGGGAATGAAGACGTCAGCCTCAAAGGAGCGAATACGGATTTGGAGTGAGCTGGGAGGAAGGAAGGAGTGTTAAATTACACAAATACCCTCATAATTGAATATTGGGCCAATGGGCTTTGGGTCGGTTAGTTGAAGAGCGGACCCGCCAGTGCGCCACTTGTTTTCTTCGTCCAAACGCAGCGTTTTGCTTTCTTTATTTTATCCAAATCTGATGTTTGAGTCCAAATTCTACAATGTCCCTTAGTTGAGAGATGCCGTCTCTTATAACTCGTCACCCTTTATTTTATTTTAACTTAAGTTTTTCAGATGTGATCATGATTAAACTACAGCTTAATATGTGTCTTAATGATGGATACTTAAATTACATTTTACTTGTGAGCACTAGTGGTAATTTTCTAAATTAATCGAATATTTTAGAAATACCATAGCTAACACACTTTTATTATTTATTGTACATTAATTATTCATCGAATTTATGGACTTGACGGCGAAAAGAAAGAGAGGGGGAAAAGGACTTAGAATTATCTTTCTAATATTCTATATTTGATTAGCTAAGGGTAAGGACCGACTCCATGATGATGATTGCAAGGTAACATATGTCTAATTGAACTGGAAGCTGTTGCATCTTTCAGAAAGAGACACGGCAAGACATTGAAGGTACCGCCTGCCAAAGTTAATGCTATCAAAGTTAAGTTATATAAAGTTATAATCTTTGACATAATCCGTATAGATTCCCAATGGCAAAGCTAATCTCCTACATAAATTTCTTCAAAGTCTCTGTAATTCTATTATTGTCGACTACCTCCAGGTGTTTTGGTACCCCGCTAGAGAAGGGTAGTGCGCTGTTCATTTTTGGAGACTCTACCGTCGATCCTGGCAACAACAATTACATCAACACCATCCCTGAAAACAGAGCACATTACAAGCCGTATGGGCAGAATGGCTTCTTTGCAGAACCAACAGGGCGATTCTCAGATGGTCGTGTGATAGTGGATTATGTTGGTATGAGATCACGGTTATAACAGGATTTTTTGGTTTGTAATTTTGTTTTGACTGCTCCATGAACTTGCTTCCTTTTGCATTTGCAGCCGAGTATGCAAAGTTGCCTCTGATTCCTCCATTTCTACAACCTTCTGCTGATTTTACCAGTGGTGCTAACTTTGCCTCAGGTGGGGGTGGGGTTCTTCCTGAGACCAATCAGGGCTTGGTAAGGAACTCAGGATTCTATTTCTGTAACGGGTCAGGGAAAAAAACACAGATTTTTCTATTGTTTCTTTGAACATGTTATTCTGCTCTTTATCAGGTGATTGATCTTCCTACACAACTAAAGAATTTTGAGGAGGTGCAAAAATCATTAGTAGAAAAGTTAGGAGAAGCACAGACGAAAGAGCTTATATCAGAAGCAGTTTATTTCATCAGTATTGGAAGCAATGATTATATGGGTGGTTATCTAGGTAATCCAAAAATGCAAGAATTTTATCCTCCTGAAGCGTATGTTGGAATGGTCATCGGGAACTTGACCCAAACACTTCAAGTAAGCGCCCTCCACACCCCAATTAAGCTTTTTAACTTCGATACTTCGCTCTGACTCTAGCCAGTATCTTAGCTACTTTTTTTAACACCATTCGTATTTTTTTTTTTTTTTTAAATCAGGTGCTGTACGAGAAAGGAGCAAGAAAATTTGGCTTTCTAAGCTTGTCTCCACTAGGCTGCTTACCAGCCCTTAGAGCATCGAACTTCAAAGACAACGAAGGCAAATGTCTTGAAGCAGCTAGCGCCCTTGCACGAGCACATAACGATGCTTTAAACGCTGTCCTCACGAACCTTGAACATATATTACCAGGCCTCAAATACTGCAATTCTAATTTCTATGAATGGCTAGACGACAGAATGAATAATCCCTCAAAGTATGGTGAGTCTGCTTAATTCGAGTGCAATGACGTGTTTTTTCTAATTTAGCAAGCATTCACTACTCCCATGTGTCCCGTTCCTCATCACTCTGTAATCATAAATCATTCTCCTTTCATCGTACAGGTTTCAAGGATGGAGTAAATGCTTGCTGTGGAACCGGACCATACGGGGGTGTTTTCACCTGCGGAGGCACAAAGAATGTCAAAGACTACCAGTTGTGCGACAATGCAGATGATCATGTCTGGTGGGACTCTTTCCATCCCACTGAGAGAATCCACGAGCAATTCGCAAAGGCGCTATGGAGGGGACATCCTTCCTCTGTTGGGCCATACAACCTCGAAGATCTCTTCTTCAACAAGGAAAAGCTTACAATTGCTGATATAGTTGATTCCCCAGAAACAGACCAGTTTCAGTAATTTCCCGGGCATGGCCCTGCACGATGGTTGCCTAACTTTCCTCAGGATGCAAGGTCAATGGTTTTCCAATGAGTCTGGTTTGCAATTTGGACCCGATTGTTTTGGCAGGCAAAAGCTTGGGTCGTGGCTAAGCAGGAAGCCCACATCATGAATAAAGAAAGATTAGTCATCTAAGCAATGCCCTTGCAATCATGATGCTTCCTCCTGAATCTATTCAATAATGTACGCCATTCGACACAATGGTCGGTTAATAACGCAAATGCTTTGCTTTACTAGTCCTAATTTGCAACCCAAAGTAGAAGCTAGTTAAACTCTTTAAATCGCACTCCACCTGAAACTCGTGCAAAGCAAATTTTATGAATCAGAATTTCCAAAGTTGACTAAAAGCTATCGACCCCGTAACTGGATATGTGAAACAAATTAAGTGCTCGGAGAATTCCATGTAGCAGTGGCATCATCTTCATACATGTCAAATCGTCAATTCATTGACTAGTAACCCCCCATAATTTTGCACGTGCTGAACGAGGGGAAGATTTAAAAACCTTCAAAATGAACAATCAAACTAAAATTATTTAATCAGCTCAATAATTGAGCACATGGCGGTATATACCCCAGCTTCAAGCATCATTTATAAAGATAGACAAGATACTCAATACAGCCAACAGCGACAGGCCACATTGCTTTGAGCCACCAACTCCGTTCCCACCCGCCCCGGAAAACAAAGTCGTATTTCATACACTTGGTGCCTATGAAAAGCCTATCTAGCAAGACAAAAGCTTCTAACAAATATAAATCGAAAGCCAGCATTGTTTAAGTGACATATACACCTAATTCTTGTACGATCCCTCCTATAGTTTTACTATTATAATTGGTCTAGGTTGAATTTCCATGCCAATCTAGAATCGTAGGTTCATTAAGTATTTTACGGCAAATCTAACAAAGTAAGTTGATTCCACAATTCGCAGAAATAATTGATACTCCTGTTCCATTGGAAACATCATTTAATGGGATTGAAAAGATCAAAAATAGAAATGCACTGAAAAGAGAAATGTCACCCTCAGTTAGATTATACTACATAATTTTTCTTTTTGTGTCTTTTTTTTTTTTTTAACCATCAGAGTTAAAGTTACATTTTCAATCTCGTGTGTTAGCCAACATGTGGCTCTGAATCTTGTGATTTTTTTTTCCTCAATGTGAATGACAATGAAATATGGGTAGCTTGCAATTGGCAACTTTCGAAAGTTATATTAAATTGACAGTTAGAACAGAGCTGCAGTCGTGGAAGCAACTGTGTGAAACAACAGCTAGGAATTGGCTTTGATTGCACAGACTTTACATTACAAGTTCACAACTATCATTTATTTATTTACATTAATACTAGTTTTACAAAAAAAAAAAAAGTGAAAATTTTTGCATGCATATTTGGCAAATTTTGGTACAAGCGGGTGATGGTACACACCACACAGCCAAGAAAGTCAAATTGAAAGAACCGCTTTTTGAGTCCAATTGAGTTGAGCCGGGTCACATGCTTTTGGTGGTTACACCTCGCATAAAGCTAATAAAATCTCCTCATTCAGCCACGTCACCCATCTTTTTATTGTCACCAAATTACCAACTCCAATTCAACTGCAGACCAATCCTCCAAGCCCAAAGGAAAGCAGGCAAGCTAGCTTTGCCAAAACCATACTTAAACCATCTTTCAACCATTTTTATTAACCCTAATAATTACCACTTTAACTGTGCTTATTTTGCAAGTAGTTAAATATATGATAAATTAAAATGTTTAATGTATCATTTAATTCTCTCAAAGATTTTGTGATCTTTAAGCATTGGCAATGCTTATTTACAAAAAAAAGAGGTGAAAATAATTGACTCATCATTTTTAACACATGTTGTGTTCCCATTGTTAAGCAATAGAACTATTCCAAGATATAAATAAGGCTGTTAACCGACTAATTGAGTCGGTCTCATAAATTAATCAACCTAGGTCAGCGGAGAAAAATCAAATCAAATCCCCATATAATTGCCCAACAGATGTTAATTAAAAAAAAAGAAATAATATTCATATACCATAAGGTAAATATAATATGTGGATGTAGCGATCACCGAAGTTTGTGGTTTTCATTTGTTCTACTTTGGATCTGAAGAAGAAGAGAGAGAACTTCCTTTTTTCCGTTTTTCTTTTTCTTTTTTTTTCTTATTATATCTTAAAACACGACATCATCATCATCAAAAAAACATTTCAACAACAACAAAAACAAAAAAACAGCTGCAATAAAGCTAAGCAACAATAACATCATCAATAATATTAGCATAGCAGCTATCTTTCCGTCTCAAAATTTTTTTTCTCGAACCTGCGAAAATCTATTTTATTTTTATTTTCTTTTATTATTTTTTTTACGCTCGATCTTCTCTTCTCGCTGCTCAAAATAAAAGCACGATTTACTTGCTTTTATTTTGTAAAATAAATATAATTTTTTTATTTATTTGATCTTTATAATTCCGGTTGTAATTGAAGAAAATCACGAATTCTCACGCGTTTGGGAAAGTTTGGGAAAATTTCGGGTTTCGCATTTGTTTTTGTTTGGTCGTGAATGGAAAGATAGTCGGAACTGGAATAAGGAGAGGTAAAAAGTATATAGCTGAGTTTCCATTTCATTTCGAAGATGCTGTATTTGAAGCAGCCAAACTCCATTTTATGCAAAGGAGGAGCGATTGTGATTTGGCAAGAATAAGGTAATTCCGGAATAAGTTTTGTATATTTTCTCCCAAACGGAAACAAGAAATTAAAGAAAAAAATCCGTCCTTAGTGCATGCTCTTTTGATAAATTCCCTGAGCCTGGGGCTCGGGGAGATCTGAAGCCAGAAATTGAAGACGAAAAAAATAAAAAGCTTATCATGGAATCATCCGCAGCAGAAAATTGTAATGATGTTAACAATAATGAGAGCTCCTCCCAATCTCAAACTTCTACGTGTATGCAGAAATTCAGACTCTACGAAACTCGATCGGTACTTCTTCTTTTACTTCTATTTTCATTTTATTATTCTTTCTGTTCACTTTGATCTCATTAGTTTTTGTTGTTAATAACTTAATTTAGATGTAATTTTACTTAAAATAGCATTGCTTTAATTTTGAACTATTAAATTCAGTGGCTAAATTTTATTGACTGGTAGCATTGTGATATTGTGTACAGAACTTTTATATGATTGGAAGGGATAAGAGTAGAACTTATTGGAGAGTGTTAAAGATTGACCGGCTTGATCCTACTGAGCTCAACATTCGCGAAGATTCTACCTCATATACAGAGGGTGAATGTTTTGAATTGTTGAGGCGAATACATGAAGGAAATAAATCCACTGGTGGATTGAAATTCGTTACGGTCTGTTATGGAATTGTTGGTACGGATGATGAAAATTTTGTAATGACTTTTTTAGGGGACTATTAATGTATGTAAATGCTTAGCTAATTATATAATTTTCTTGTGTTTTAGGATTTATTAAATTTTTGGGGCCTTACTATATGCTGCTTATTACAAAACGAAGACAGATTGGTGCAATTTGTGGTCACAATGTCTATGCGGTTTCAAAGTGTGAGATGATTCCCCTCCCAAATTCAACTGTTAACTCAAGCCTTGCTGACTCTAAGAATGAGAACAGGTCTTCTTCTATTCTGTATGCTAATATACTTTGTCTACTGCTAGGAAGTCATGAATGTTATGCAGAAAGATGTTCTGTTCTGTTATGTGATTAGTAGAAAGCTACTGGCATGTGATTTTGTCTCTCTATGCTGGTTGTTGAGCCCTTGGGAATGTCTTTTTTAGCTTCCTTTGTTTTCATTTCTTAAAGCTAAGCATTTTTTCTGCTATGCATTTCATGAGCTTATAATGTGATATTAATTGTTTCATTTTTTATTTAGATACAAGAAGCTCCTATGCACTGTGGATCTTACAAAGAACTTCTTCTTTAGCTATTCATACCATGTAATGTGTAGTCTTCAAGAAAACTTGTATAATAGTGAACCAGACCAGGTTGCTTATGAAACCATGTTTGTTTGGAATGAGTTCCTGACCCGAGGGATCCGCAATCACCTTCAGAATACTCTATGGACGGTTGCATTGGTGTATGGCTTCTTTAAGCAGGTTAAGGATGGTTGCTCATTTGAAGTTATCATTACCTTTTTTATATTTTTTACCAGTTCTGTTGTGGTCAATAGATGGATGGTTACTATTTCTTTGCAAGCTTCATAGTTTGACATCGGGCTATATGAATGTAGGCCACACTTTCTGTATCTGGACGGGATTTCAAACTTACGCTCATTGCGAGACGATCCCGTCACTATGCAGGTACCAGGTAAGAATGCTGTCCCCCATTAGCAGGGAAAAAGCTTAGTTTATTGTTATTGTTGTTGTTGTACCTTGTGAGATGAAATCAAACTTGGTTACCCTTACTACTATTCTTATTGTCTGTAATATGGTTATGGAAGGTTAAGGTTTAAACTTCTTGTTTTAATCTGCATCTGATTTTGCATTTAGGTATCTGAAACGAGGAGTAGATGAAAAAGGCAGAGTAGCCAATGATGTTGAGACAGAGCAGATTGTCTTTGAGGATGTCCCTGATGGGCTTCCCACACAAATAACTTCCATTGTCCAGAACCGAGGCTCAATCCCACTCTTTTGGTCACAAGAAACCTCACGATTGAATATTAAACCAGATATCATACGTAAGTGCTTGTAATCTATTAGAGCACTGCAAGTGTTGCTACGGGCATTTTTCTTTTGTTCAAAAAAATAAAAGCACTGATCCTTTGTCTCTTTATTCAGTGTCAAAGAAGGACCAAAATTATGAAGCAACCAGACTTCATTTCGAAAATCTTGTCGAGAGATATGGCAAGCCTATAATTATTTTGAATTTGATTAAGGTAAGTTTAATAATATCACCCTGTATCCCTTTTAGGTCTTTCTACTTGCCTTCATCAGTTTCTTTAGAATCAAGCTGTTCCATCTTTTTGTTTTCTTTTATTATTTCATAAGCTGCTATATTTAATAAAGATATTGCATGCGGTAGAAAATCTTGAAATAGTACCATTTCTTCAGGAACAGAGATGGGAGTTGGGTTGGGGAGTTTGTAGATGTAGCTTCTATGATATGACTGATTTGATAATCAGATTCTATATATGATTGCCTTTGTGTGATGAGCAGACACAAGAGAAGAAGCCTCGAGAATCCATTCTTCGTCAAGAGTTTGCAAATGCAATTGATTTTATCAATAAAGATTTGTCGAAAGAGAATCAATTGAGGTTCCTTCACTGGGATCTGCACAAACATTCTCGGGGGTATATGTCTTAAACTTGTTATTTTGTTCCCTAACTTGTGTGTTATTCCTTTCTCCCCCACTCTATCCCTTCCTCTTTGCTCTTTGGTGTTAATTTATTTTTAGTTTTATAGTTTGATTCCTAACCAGCACAACTGTTTTTGTTCCTTACAGAAAAGCGACAAATGTTTTACTCTTTTTGGGCAAAATGGCTGCATATGTATTAACGCTAACAGGTTTTTTTTATTGTCGGGTGACATCAGCCTTGAGACCTGAGGAGTGCATGGCATGGCCTTATTCTGAGTAAGTTTGTCATATTTCAACAACTACATGTTTCATAAATGAAATGTTTGTAAATATGGTTGTAATTAGCTTTTTATTTGCAATTTTTTGGTGTGGAAAAGTACTTTAACCTACCAAGACATCTTTTTAAATAGGGAATGTAGTCCAGACACCAAACACTATCTCTCTTTCTTCTCACTTACATTTTTTAACCCCTTCATGGGTTAGGATTTCAAATTTGCAACGTGTTAGATTCTTGCATTAGAGGAATGCTTACTTTGGAATTTTTATCTTATAGTAATGTAATTTTGGTGGGGTTTTAATAAGGCCATGGTAAAAATATTGATCATTAGTATTTTGCTATTTGCTGTTAGTTGAAAATGATGTTTTGGTTCTGAAAATATGATGCAGGAATATCGGTGATGGTGACATGTCACCCACAAAATATTGCAACAATGTTAATGAGGATGCTAACAGATTAGAGGGGAATTATTCTGGAGATAATAATGTTGCTAATGGAAATCATTCTGTCAAGCCTCCCACAATCCAAAGCGGTGTGCTCAGGACCAACTGTATAGACTGTCTGGATCGCACAAATGTTGCGCAGTATGCATATGGATTGGCTGCTCTTGGACACCAGCTTCATGCTTTAGGGATTAAAGATACCACAGAGATAGACCTAGATGATCCTTTGGCAGATGAATTAATGGATTTGTATGAGAGAATGGGTGACACACTTGCACACCAATATGGTGGCTCAGCAGCTCATCATAAGGTAATTCCAACTTGTGATGCTACTTGCAACCATATGCAATTTCCGAAGTTGGAATAGAGTGGGCTTCTTTACATTTTGTCTTCGGTTTGTATTTTTCTTCTTCTTTTTGGTTGAAGCTGCCAATGCCAAATATATATGTTTAAGATTTATTAGCGGTGAATTTGGAAATTCGCATCATTGATATAGGCTTATCTAAGTTGGGTTTTGTTATTTCTAGAATTTAATCAAGAACCATATTGTTAACAAATTTCGATAGAAATAAGGTTGTTCCTTTTCTTAGAGTTCAAAACTCCTGATATTTGAACTTGTTAATTTAATCTTTAATGCATTCTATGCTACATGCATTTTC
The DNA here is from genome assembly GCF_053813885.1 of Theobroma cacao. NCBI lineage: Eukaryota > Viridiplantae > Streptophyta > Magnoliopsida > Malvales > Malvaceae > Theobroma > Theobroma cacao. The sequence goes on from NC_142647.1 coordinate 3,615,602, forward strand.
TTTTTTTGACTTGAGATTGAGAAATTATGGTAGGCATAATCTGACTTCACTTGATTTGAAACAACCTTTGAGAATTTTATGCGATTGTGATGTCTGTACTCTGAGAAGCAATGGGCAATGAGGGCAATATAGTTAATTTCATTGTTACTCAAGACATTCATTCCGGTACCATACTTCTGTTGCCTGTCAAAGGTTAGTTCTAAATCCAATCCTTAGTCAGTTAACTCTCTCTTCTTTTATATTTATGCAGATATTCTCCGAGAGAAGGGGTCAGTGGAGAGCAGCAACCCAGTCCCAGGAGTTCTTTAGAACTCTTCAACGATATTATAGCAATGCATATATGGATGCAGAGAAACAAGATGCAATTAATGTGTAAGTTTCAGTCTTGTGTTTGTATTACTTCTTGGGTGGAAATTGATGGCTGCCTCGCATAACACTGAATGGTTTTGGAGTTTCCTGTTTTACAAGTTTGAAGTATATACGAATTTGGCCTTTTTGGGTTAATACATCCAATGCTGCATTGGAATAAAAGGGTCACATTTTTCCTTTGTTTGAAATTTAGTCAGTTTGACATTTCTTTTGTAATTTTCTTCAATTCATTTATTAAATATGTGCTATTAAGATCTGAAGTGATTTTTTGATAACACCTTTGTGCAGATTCCTTGGGCAGTTCCAGCCCCAGCCTGGTAAACCTGCACTTTGGGAGTTGGATTCAGATCAGCATTATAGGGGAAGAAATGGGCTAACAATTGTGGATGAAGATGGAAGGTATCTTTCAAAAGAAAATCTTGAACTTTATTGACTGGGCATAAAATTGTAACTAGAAATATCCTCCATTCTTTGTTCTTTGGGAACCACAGCTATATCAATATGCTTCTTGTAGTTTCTAGATTTGAATGCTCAACTTTCTCATTAATTTGGAAATTTTTGTTATATGGACTTGATCTGAGTTTTGACAGTAAGCCGGTATGAGCAGCCCATTGAACTTGTGAGAATGCACAGCCAAACAGTAATGTGGTACCTCTAGTATAGATGTTTCATCATTAACTTTGTGGTCTTGGGGAATGGAGATGGATAAAGTTTGAATTTTTTTTTTTTTCCTGAAGGAGTCTTTTTTTCATTAAAGCCTCTGTATTGGACTTTGGTGGAATAGATTGGTTAGACTTGCTGTTGTGTTTAATTGGTTTTACATTCCTACTAATATTTCTCATTAAAGTTTTAATTTGTCAAAACAAATGGAGTTCGTGGCACTAAGAGTTTGATGGTACTCTTGTCTGCAGCATGACTCTGTGTTGCTTGGGTCTTCAATTTTGGCAAACAAAGTCTTATGATTCCTGTTCACAGTTTTACATTCTTGATCTGACATAATGAATTAATAGGTGATATGTGGATATGGTGCTGAAATATCAACATTTTATTTGCATTTATTTTTCTTCTTTATTTTGGTTTTGATTTTCTGTTTAGTCATCTGAATATTTTTGCTTACTTTTTTTTATGTTGTCTCTTGGGAAGAGGATTTTGCTGCTGCTTATCTCTTCACTATCTTATCCTTAATTTGCAGGTCGCTTTTCAAAAGATCCTTTTCTGATGGAAACATTCTTCGTCAAACGGGGTCACCTATGTCAGCCACAAATGACAAGCAAGAGAAATTTACCAATTCAACTATGCCTGACCGATCACAGGGAGGAAGTAATGGCCTTTCAGATTCATCACCTGAGATATCAACTTGTGAAAGTGATATATCATATTCAAGGTTCATTGCTTTCCATTCTCATTGTTGCATGTCCTTCCCTGCTTGCTGTGTCATCTGTTTCTAATTGATGACACATCTATCTATTCTCCATAAAATGTTAGGAGATGAGATGGAATCTGCAGTTTCATTCGCATTGATCTTTTAATCTTTATTATCTACATGTTTGGCCAAGCTACTGTTTTGTATCAATGCTTTCATAAATTTAATTTTTGGTTAAATATTGCGGTGTGAATCAGCTGTTGGTACCATATGTTTCACGGTTTAACATAATTAATGGATCTCATGTAGCATATTACATTTATCATCATATTAAATATCTTGATGAGGCTATCTTCAAATTCTTTGTGAAGGTGTACGCCCTCAATGCCTCGAAGGCAGCTGTTTGGAGACATGCAAAGAGATCACTGTCTTGAAACTGATCACATTTTCTTCTATGAACATGGGGATGCATTCAATTGCTCTAACTTTGTTGACCTAGACTGGCTTTCATCATCTGGAAATTCGTGCGAGGATGAACCATTTGAGAGGTAATTTTTTGTTTACTGTATTTCATGGATGTTCTAAAGCTCAACCTTGAAGGCTGCATTAGCATGAGATGTTCTCGTAACAAATGCATACACTTTTAGCTATATGGTATTTTCTGTTTTTACACTTGTCCTTGTCTCATGTACTGTAGGTTAAAAGTGCTACTAACTTAAAAAATGAAGTTATTTATGTTATTATTTGGAATTGAACCTGCCCTTCCCCAATCCCATAACATAGTTGTCATTGAAGATAGGGCTCAGTTACAATCTCTTGATGTACTAAGAAAAGTATCTTGAAATAGTAGTGCAATAACCGCCAACAAGGTTGTACAAACACAGAAAGGGTGCTGCTCTTTCACAACTTGTTCTGTAAGGTTGTACATGGAAGGTAAGGATAGAAATTCTGCATTTTTGAGAGTAATGAGCCGGTTTTCTCAATTTCTTTTAATCTCTATAAGATCATGGGATAAATTGCATAAATAATAAATGAGAGTAAAAATACGATTCAGTCATTGTCGTAGTTATTTGCAGGTCATCAGTCCTTACGAGCTCTCCAGTTGCTGGACTTTCATCGGAGAATGTTGTCAATGGAATTTTGGGAGAAACAACCCCATCCTCTAGCGAATATGGATCAAGTATGAAGGTTGGTACTTGTAGTGCTGGTAGAAAGTTCTTGTGATCTTACTTTTATGGTTATATTTTAGTATAAACTATATATAGATCTTATCATTGAAAAAAAACAGACACCATATATGGATCAAATTTTTGTTATCAACTCAATCTAACTATAATAGTTTTACATCTGATGCTGCTGAGACTGTCTGTCTCATTTCGTGCTTACTGATTCTTTAATAAAACTCTAAACAAAATTTTATTCTTTCCTGAAGAGTAAGTTGGTGCTTGCACTCTTTTTACCATTTTTGCAGTATATCATAATATGATGTTCAGAAATTAGAGAGCAATCAATGGTGGAAAAGACTAAGAAAAACATGTTAGATGTGATAGAAAAATATTTTACTCACGACGGATAACTCTTTGGAACCTAGAAAGTGCAGCTATGAGTTTGCCCCATGCACAAGGTAATGGCTAACCCTTGTTGTATATTTATGTAGGGAAGGCAGCAGACAGGAACTGAGCTATCCTTTGCTAATTCGCAGAATTCCAATGTCCTCGAGGAATTCTCTGATAGTTTTGTGCAGTGGGTAAACCATGGAGAGATGCTTTGCCATTAAAGTTTTGCTTGTTTTCCTCAATTTGATGGCATATATGCCCATGGCTCTATCGATTCAATCTGCTGAAACTGATGCAATCCATCAACTAGGCCAATCTAGGTAGCAAAAAATCAGGGGAGAAGCGGAAGAAGCATTTGTACTGGCACTCTTATGTAAGATATCTCTACAAGCAGTCGTTTTGGCCCCCATGTATGACTACGGCATTGATTCCTTGTTGAAAAAGCCTCAACCAGAAACTGATACTCGTACAAAAGAGTAAATAGTCAACAGTTTTAAAAAAAAATTATTCTTTTTTTTGGAGCTCATCCTTTTTTCTAATTCCTTCATCGGACGTCGTAGGCTTCAGTATTGTAAATATTTTCTTCCTCTGCTTTTCTAAGAGCTCCACTTCTAGGATTTCAGGTCATTGATTCTTTCATTTCCTTTCAAGTTTATCCAGACGTTGCAGTTTAAAAGTATTTGGAGGAATGACCAGTGTTAGGACTCGTGTTCCCTTTATTTTTCAGCCGTGTTTTATTTTTTAAGCCTTGTTTCAATAGTGGGGTTTTCTTTTGTGGTCTATTATAAGTAGCGTAAAACCTTCTAGGCAGTGGCTTAGCCTTAATTACTGAATGGTTGCCAGCTTATTTTAAGATCATCTCTTCCATTTTCTATTATCTAATGCCCCGAAGAGTAGATTTTTGGAATTGATGCTTCTATAGTATATATTTTTTGGAAAGGTATTGATGCTCCTATGTAACATGTAATGTTAGTAATAATTGTTAACTTGCCTCTTTTTCCAGCACATTCCTTCAACACATAACTGTTACTAATTTGGAACAAAAATTATCGGTACAACATATGACTACTCTAAGAAAAGAAATACTCTTCTTCCAAATTAGTTACCAATTCGAGTTGGACTCCTATTGGGATGTGATTTTCACAGTGTCCAATTTACGGCCTCTTCATCCTCAGTTATACAATTTGTGAACAAGTTTCCATCTTTCCTAGTACTGAAACAGAGCGCCGATCCAATATAGAACAAGATAAGACTAGCTTTTCGTAATAAAGGTCCGTTCCTGGTTACTTTCTAGACTTAAATGGCCCACAAGGCTAGATAGTTCAGCCGAGTGGAGTTAAGTTTCTGGTGCCTGCCCGGGTTCCCCAGGGTCATTCTTTTGGCTTGCTGGTTCAAGGTCGTACTCTCAGGGCTAGCACCTAGCAGTCAGCACCCGTGAGCTCCAAAAGTACAAGTGGAGTAACTATTTCATTCTGTTGTCATGTGAAGACTCGACTTACAATAGCCAGGCATTTTTATGATGACTTTATCAAGGATCTGCGCTTTTTGTCGTATTGTCTGTTGATAGGACCAGAATGAAAAGATTAAAAAAACATTTGTATTTATCTTTATTTTCCTACAATAAATGACGACCAGACTGAAAAGATTAAAAAAACATTTCTATTTATCTTTATTTTCCTACAACAAATGACAAAAAATCCACAAGACGGGGGCGTTCCGAGAATCGAACTCGGGACCTCTCGCACCCAAAGCGAGAATCATACCACTAGACCAAACGCCCGCCTTTGTTTTGCACATGTGGCCACCATCTTACCACTACAAAACTCAAAGAAATCTAAATAGTTCAAACTCTCGCGATTCCCAGAGTTGCAATACTTCATTCGGATTTCAACCTGAAAGTATTACCACTGTGGCCTACAAAATGTTCTATGTTCCATTCCTAATCCTTGTTTGTAACAGTAATATCCCTGTTAAATATTTACTAGAACTGCCGACCTCAGTCTTCTGCTAAAATTTTCCATCTCATTTAATTGATGTGCAATCAAGCAATTCACCAATAATTTTTAACATTTAAAGAGAAGAGAAAAGATAGTGCTGTGATAGAGAATGGACATCGGCCACTCGAAATTCACATGGTAAGTAAATCAACTACTTTTAGTTATAAACTTGTACCTCTCGGAAGGCTTTGCTCATAGACAAGTAGAACATATTAAGAGAAATTTTCAGGAGAGGCTGGCTCACTGCATGATAAATAATAAATAACTATATTCTGATGAGTGATAAAAGAAAACTAAAGAAAAGAAAATTTTTGAGATAAAGTTGACAAGTCTATCCTAAAATAGTTTGTTGCTTGTTCTATATCCAAGATAAAAACAAAAAGCAAGGGTGGCAGCATGCCAACATCATTGAAACATATAAGGGAAATAACTCTGAAAATTCTTCGTCCCTAGAGGAGGTTAGCCAAGAATGGGGAAAATACGGGTGATGTGCTCCAATGGAACGCTATCAGCGGCGCTTTTCTTCAGCTCAGGATGATTAAATTCGTTCCGAGGTAAGATTATTAGTTGACCCCTGCCATGACCCTTCTCAAGAATCCAACCACTGTTGGCTGCCTGGTGTTCAAGGAATTTATCCAAGGACAAACCTTCAATGTTAATAGCCTGTCACACACCCAAACCAAAGCACGAGTTCATATGTATAACAAATAATGAAGATAGATGGTCAAATCACAACAACATGAATTGCATATGGAACAAATGAGCTCTAAATACCTCAGCAAGTACAGGTCTAGGAATCTTTTGATAAGTCAGAGAAAGGACATGAATTGCATATGTCTGGATTGCTTGCTCAAAACCTGGCATTCAATCATCTGGTAAACCACACACTTAAAAGGCACAAACGAATATGTGCATCATACACAACAGAGGAGCAATAAAAGAACAATGTCTTCGTAAATGACAATAGTTAACAGCCAGACTATCCAATTGTTACCATAACAAAAATAGAGGATCAGATGTTGTCTTCAGAGCAGCAAAAACAAGACACATGTCCTCAACTACACCCATGTATAAATTTATCAGACAAACATAAAAATCCTGCACTCAATGCCCCAGTGGAAAAGGGCCAGAAGTCTAACTAATGAATACCCACCAGTCCAAGCACTAGTTTATCTCAATTTACAATGTATACATGTTCCATGGTAAAGGAACCTCTGTACATTTCTCAGTAAAATTCACATTTTGCAATAATTCTTAAAAGCCGGTAATGTTCATCCATTCAAATGAAAAATGCAGACATTATATACATAAAAGTCATAACATCAGAGCTTATTATTACCTGGCACAGCCTCAACTATATGACGACTTTTAGCTGCTTCATCCCAGAACTGGCGAAATCTTCCTGTCTGCAAATGACATAGGTAGAATGAAATGATCCATCCCATTACTGTTCATGAATTAGTGAAGAGAACAAACACATACCTCCAGATAATGGGAGAGAACAATCAGTGTCTTGAACTGCTCCTCCATTTGCTGATATCACATACAAAGAATTACTTAGAAAAACACAATCATACTTACTGTTGGCCAAAATGTTTTTCTGCTAAATATGGAATGATGAAATAGAAAACAAAGAAGAATTTGCAGATTTTACAATTATGATCTCTTTGACGCATGAATGTGCTTACATAAATAGTTCTCATGTGCATGTATGTGCAAACATACTTAAAATGTCAACCATTTAACTTATCATAACTTACTTTCAGTAGACATAGGCAGGACTTATGCACTGCTAAAGAACATAGAAGAAATTTTCAAGTTTAACAAAGAAAATGTACCTTTATATTACTGCAATGATTAAAGACTTAAAATGACACAAGAATTTAGTAAACTCTTTTGGATAACGACAATCAATTATTTCCCAATTTTCTTTGATTACATGTTTGTAATTCACATGTGAGTACCTCGCCTCTCGGAAGGTCTAGACTGTCATAATTTAACACAAAACTTGATGAAGCCCAAGACCCAAGGCCAGCAGCCTATGCCAATGCTCATTCAAACATGCTTAATTGCTGATGTTTAAATGTAGTTGAAACGAAAAGCTAAAAGGAAAATATACTGTGAGAATGATACCACTCGCTCCGGAATCAAAAAGAGACAAAGGCTGAAATCTGGAGCTGGCATTGCCATAAGGGCCTGCACAAAAGTAGTCGGTTGGGAACGAGGAAACAAAGCATTAGAAACACATATCACACTAATAAATTGATCCATAATTCTAATTTGATAGAGGAAGGGCCTAAACATACCTTAACCAAAATGCGAGCAACAATTTGGGTGCTCATACGCTCAGGCTCAAACTATAGGGACAAAAAAATTTTCATATTAGAAACAATTGAAAAACTTACAAGTTTTTTTAACCTGAATTACATTATATCTTTCTCCTTCTTAAGACAGGATAAACTAGAAATAATAACCAGTATGAAACTAAAAATGTAAATAATACATTATACAGTATAAAGAACCACATTCAACTAGAATAGAGACCTCGGTGTTCTCTCACTTCCATTCTATCTCTCACATACAGACAGACACACATACACTAACAAACAAGACAGAAGAAGAGAGAATGACCACACCTGGTATAGGCGAAGAAGGCAGAGATTAGCATCCAGACTGTATGTTTGCGATGAGACCTATTAAACATAAAAGTTGTTATCATTTTAGCAACTTCCACTATATGTGAGTGTGTTCTTTTCCCACTTCTAATTTAAAACTCGTTTCTCACTCAAGTATAAAAACGAATTTAAGGGGCTTGCCCAAATAAGTTACATTCCACCATTAAAAGATAAAGCATCATTACAGACATCCTACTAGGTTCACAGCAGGAGGATCCAAACAAAAAGTCAAAGATTTTATCAAACTTATGAAGGATTTCATAACAATTCAGTCTAACCGCAAATATAAGAAGCTGTTCGTTATTGAATGGTCCAAATGTTCTAGTCCAGATATTACTGCATGTATATTAAGATTCTTCACCAATAACGATAATAGTCACATTACAGGCCCCTTCAACATTACCCATTAATTAAATGTACAAAAATCCATAGAAAAGACTAAAGAAGCAAGCATATTTAGGTCGCCATAATGCCAGCATCCATCCAAATCAAAGCCGAATCGGACTTCATCCAACCAAATATAAGACCCAAAATCCGAGATGCTCAAAACTTTTATATCAAACGAATTAAAAAACCACTTTTTAAAAAGAAATAACTATAAATTTATCCAAATGGCGAAAATTTATAACTGAAACAACTGATTGGTGTTAACAGAAAAAGGAACCTGCTCGTTAACATAGTTCTCGAGATCGGGGAGGATGTCGGGATTGTAAGGATTAACGGCCACAAGCTGCTCCACTGTGTAAGAAACCTGTTGCTGCTGTTGCTGTTGCTGTTTTGGAGTTTCTCTTCCCATTTTTCTGTTGGCTTCTTTGTCTAACTGTTACGTTCGCAAAAGGGGTAGCTTGGCTTGTTTCTCAGGTTCAGCAACGGCAATCCAGAGAGAGTAAGAGTGCGAGCGAGCAAGCGAGAGAAAGGGTTTAATTAGGGTAAAAGTTAAGCCTTTGCAGCTTGGGCACTTTCATCAACGAAATAGGTAAAAATACTCTTATACCCCCTCCATTTTTTCTTTTGCCAAGGTATACCCTTTCATTTATGTATCTTTCTAAAGCCAAAATAAAAAGGAGTTTAAAAAAAAAAAAAAAGCAGCAAACCAAAACATAAAACCCATAATCTAAAATTTTAGATATTTCATAAGAGTGTGTTGCAATGGTTGAGAGAATTCCAATTCAATAAGTACAAAGATTTGTGGATAATTTAGGAACATACATCAACCCTAGGATGGAAAATTTTTACAAGAAAATTCTAACCATTTTCTACCACAATTTTTCGATTTCCAAGGTAAATTTACAATGGGGAGATGTCAGCAGAGGTTCTATGTCAGCTAGTTTGACAAAATAATCCTATTTTATCAAAATATAACAAAGAATGAATACGAGTAAACATGATTGTTGTTTACAAATGCAAGAGATTTGAAATCAAATTCCACCCCATCCATGACTTCTTATCACAAGGGTTAACAAAATTGAGCTCGAACATCTCCTTGCTGATATGTTCACCAGACTCGCAAAAGCCTACAAGTTTGGCGACGATTTCTGCACTCTCCTGCACGTGTTGCATGTTCAAAGGGTCTGTCCATAACTTGTTAACCAGCTGCAACCTCCTCTGCTTTCCTACTGGTGGAACTTCCCATTTCATGTAGAGTATCTCTCTTTCCTCTGCTGACAGTTTGGAGCTCACCCTCTTAGCCAGATACTCTCTTTCTTGCTTAAGTGCCCTGATACTGCATTTAACACCAAGAAACAACATGATCTTTCAGATGAAGAGAAATCCCACAAAAAAAAAACGTAGAAAATAGAAAATCATGGATAAACCTTTATAAGAACATGACTAACCTTGATGCGACTGAACCTGCAGGTTCATCGCCTAAAAGTGCTGGGCTTGCATTGCCAAGCTCTGCAAAGTGCTGCTCCAACCATGTTAACCTTCGAAGCTCAACCTCCATATATATCTGATCAGCTGGGTCTCCTCTGAACAACAAATAAAACTGCGTACGATGTATAATTGAAACATGGCACAAGTGCCATAACATGACAATCTGCTTCCTCTGATCCTCAAACACTAGATGCCATGGCAAAGGAGATTGAAGAATACGGTCTGTCTCATCAGTTCCAACTTCATTTGATTCTTCCAGTTCCAACACCTAAGCAAAGGTGGAATAAGGGAAGATTTTCAACCAAAAATATCAATTTCAAGACATTTGCTAGTACTCAACATATGTACAAAAAAAAAAAAACTAAAGATGCCAGACAGTTTTCACCTGGCAAACCAGAAGCTGCTTTTGATATTGTAGCTTTGCCACCCGTTCTTTCAACTCAGTGACATAAGCTCTAATGCTGCGTATGTTCTCCTCAGCTGCATTCTTGAACATCCTCTGCATTTTCTTCACATCAACTGAGTTGGTTTGCCTTGTAGAGGGAGTTCCCTCTCTTGATGAGGCGTGTTTATCATCAGCCTTTGGAGGAGTAGTTTTAAATCTGCCAGGCGATCTATGGCTGCGAGAGACCATTTCATTATCCTCAGGGGCCTTGTTCTCAATCTCATATTCCATTGTCTTTCGGGAAGAAGATAATGGCGAGCATGGAGCCCGTATTATGTTTTGCATGTTTGCACTATTGTTCAACGTGAAAGGAAGAATTTTCTTCTTCTTCAATTGGGTCTTGAACTCTGGCGTCTCTTCACCATTTGAAAGATTTGAAACCAACATGTCTATAGATTTCTGAACATTCTCAAGCTTCTTCTCTAGCGATGCAATAGTGCTGCCTTGAGAGTTCAACCGAGTGATCTCTTCTTTCAAGTTGGTCCCATCCCCAATCACAATATCTTCAGGAATGGAGTTAGCTGCTTGCATGTCCTTAATTTCGGAGAGCATCTTTGCTATTGTTTCAGCAGTTTCTTGATTCCCAAATTTGTGAGAGGCAACTTCCTTATGTAGTACTTCAAGTGCCCGATTTGCTTCCTCGCCAAGCTGCCTCTGTCGCTGCTCAAGTTTTCGAATTTCATGAACAAGCATGGATGGATCTGTCGAGGTGGCTGACTGCCTTAGTGTTGAATGTCTTCCAATTGTTTTCCTAGGCCGAGCATCTGGAGCACCTGGAACTGGCTCATTGTCAACAGAAAACGAGAGACATCTGACTACTTGGCCAGAAGGACCACCTTGGTTCAATCCCTGAAAACATAATAAGATGAGAGTTAGAAAATGACAGAACTGAAAATAGGTACCATAGTTAGCTAATATGTTTACCTTTTGTACCTTGCGTGCTTTTCTTTCTTGTTCTAATTGGGATTGTGCAGTGTCTCTCTGGCGCTTTAACTCTTCCATTTCCCTCACCATCTAGAAAGAAAAACATTATCCCTGTTAGAAAACAACTCCTATAAAGAAGAGTTGTTTTTCTGCTTTCTCTATGAAACATGTATACCTCCTGGATTTTCAATTCCTTTTCCATCAATAAAGATTTTAAGCATGAAGCAGAAGAAGGCTCTGGACTTCGTAGCTCTGCTTCAAGCCTTGCTACTTCCTTCTGTAAATGCTTTACTAACCTTTTATCTGCAATAACCTGTAAAGAAAGCTCACAAAAATAATAAAGAAGTTTGTAAGACTTATATCTGAGTAATTAGAATGAAGAGCAGAATCTGCTGTGCGAACAGCATAATACTTAGTGACAACATTAAAATTGTATAATTATTTGGCACATCAGACAAACATATATCTGATGTATGTATGAGCATGCTTTGAACATGCAACTCTAGAGAATACTTTCAGAAGTCACAAAACCTAATCCAGTTCCTTTGGTAACCAGATAATCCCCCTTGAACAAATAGGGGCTATCTGCCACTCTTTGCTCTAGGAGTTGAAACCCACATGTGGAGGAGGTTCCACCATAAAATTAACTTCAACAGTCCATTTTTACAACATAGAGAAATTGGAATATACTAATTGTGTTAGTTATCTATTTATCTTACCATGTTTACTTGGGCATTGTTGGTAACTTCCTTTGCGCTAGTTGCAAAAGAGAGAGTATTCCTAGTTTGCTCTACATGACTTAAAGCTGGACTGATGGTACATAAAATTGCTGTTCGAGCATTTCCCCCAAGTGAGTTCTGCAGTATTCGTGTAAGTTTCGAATCTCTATACGGTATGTGACCACTTCTCTTTCCACCACTGCACACAAAAAAACACGAAGTAAACCAAGATTCTCATGAACTCCAATTTCCCACAAAAAATTATACATTTAAGGTTTCTAACATTACTTCTTGTTGATGTGAAGAGTTATTCATTGGCATACAAACATGACATAAAAGTAAATTTTTTTCTTGAAATAATTTCTTGATTCTACAACTGCATGCAGAAGCCCAAGATGAATTTAGCTCACCTGAGCTTTCTAATCACTGTTGTGAGTGTCAACAAGCTGCGGTTAATATGGCTACCTTCTTTCAATCTTGCACCATCAGCATTTGTTTGAGAGACACGTTCACTTCCTGCGAGGTCCACAAGATTCTGCAATATGGTGTCTTGGTCAAACTAACCATACATGGTTTATGATCAAGGATGTAAAACAACGCAAAAAATTATTGAACATACCAAACTTGCTAAGAAAGACTTCACACATTCTGAATTTTCCCGAAGGCTACTCTCAATGGTCTGCAAACAATGATCCAAGCAGTGTAAGGTTTTCGCCTTACTCATGGAATATGAACTGGGAATATAGTACTTGTGCACAAATAAAACCAACAAAACAGTGGCTCATAGTTGTGATTCAAAACAAACCACAGACAAATGTGCAAGTGTGTAGGTGTCAGAGAGAGAGCTCATTAGTTGATTAAAAGACAAATCTAAAAGAACAACTTTGTATCTCTAGCACTTCTAGATAGTTTATGAGAAGTCTTAATCAATTATGAATCAAGTTGCTTGCTACTTGTGTCAGCAAGCTAATACGAATAAATGAGAATTCACGAATACTTTTGTCAATAGGGAGGTAGAGTGAACAAAATGAATGCAGAAAAAGATAGCCTTCTTTGTGCAATCCTCAGGCACATATAAAACGTAAAACTTGGAAAAGAAAGAAAACAGATGGACCAAGCATTGGAATGAACAGATTAGTTACTAGTGCTCTATATACATTCTTTACCAATGCAAACAAAGGAAAAAGGAAAAAACTATTGCAATGCACAGGGAAGGTTACCTACTTAACTCAAACAGAATGCAGCCACTAATAGAATTTGAAATGAATTGAGAAAAAAGAAACAGTTCAGTCTTACCAGCCTGATAATCTGATGTGACCTTGAGCTTTTATCGTTCAAAGCCGTTTCTCCCACCTGTCTTTGTGCTGCAGAGTTTGTTAAGTACAAAATGTTATTGATTATACAAGTGCTAAGTTATTTAAAGATAAATTATGAGTGAGCCAAAAATATTGATGTAGGAAGATATATGAGCTAAACTAATAAGACTAACCAGGTAAATAATTGCATCTCATAATTATAAATTTACCTTCACAAATGCCAATTAAGTGCTTCAAATGTTGGCTGTCCTTGACGACTTCTTCAACAAGTTTTTCAACGATGGTACCTTTCTGTATTTTACAAAACAAAATTTCAAAATGGAAACTGTTAAAATTTCAAAAATCTTTATTGTCAAAATAAAGAAGCGAAAAGAAGCTCCATTGTATACCTCAGGATCGTCCAAAAGTCTCAAGCAACCAGAATCACGATTCAAAAGGTCTACAACAGTCTCGTTGTATATCTCCAGTGCAGAAAATTTTAAGACAAAGTCTCTCTCCTGTGTCTGAGAGATTGAAATACATAAGCATGATGACAGGAGCAAATCCCAACACAACAATTTTTTTATCAAATAGTAACTTACATTTTTTATGTGTTCAAAGATGTCCTTAACAGCATTTTCAGTGATTCCTCTCATGGTAAATGTCTTCCCACTACTTGTCTGCCCGTATGCAAAAATTGTTGCTGTGCAAGGAAGAAATTGTTCACACCGTTTTTAAATTTTACTCCGATGGGAAAAGAAAATAAAAAAGGAATACAAAAAGAAATCTAACCATTAATTCCTGTGAGAGCAGATAAGGCAACATCCTTGGCCCCTTCTTCATAAGCCTTTCTAGTAGAGCATGATGGATCAAAAACTCTATCTGCCATATATTAGTCATTTTAGTCAAAATTAGTAAGAACACTAATAAAAGAAATTTAATAATCATTTCTTTAATTCCTCATTAGCCATCAACTAACATTAGTAAAATATAACATTCATTAACCCCAAAGCTAGGGAACCATAGATCATTGAAGATCACAACAAATTTACAGTAATGTGAGAGATACCAAAACTGTAGTGCGTGGCGGGGCGTTCATGATTTGGATGCTTGAAATGGATGGTATGGTCATCGACACAATTCCAAGCAATAAGATCATACATTGCTTGTTCTCTCCGGCTTAGCGGCCGCATCCGAACAGTCACCAGAATCTTCTCCTCCTGAGTCTTGAGACCTCCCGGGGTCGCCGCCGGTGTCCTTGGTATCTTACACAATGGCGTGGCTGGTGTCCCAACCATCTTTTTAATAAACTCAGTTCAATTTCCTGCTTTAAAATTAAATAGAATCAGCTTAAAGAACTTCAAGAATCTATCTAAGTTTTACCAAGAAAAAAATAGATCAGCATTAAATAACAGTGAAATCAAACCTGCATCAATTGGGAAAAAATTATTTCTTTTTTACATGATTTTATTTTCTTTCCTTGATTGCCATTTTCACTTTAAAGCTAACTTTTTTAAAACCACCCAACAAAAATTCACCTGAAAAATTTTCAAGAAATAAAAAAAATAACAGCAAAAGAATGGAAAGAATAGTGAGTAACTTACAGCGAAAGTCCAATTCTTTTCAAAACTTCAGTTCTTGAAGGCCGCAGGGGAAAATAAAGATTCAACAAATGCGGAGAAATACGACGTCGTAACAACAGTCCAAATCAAAGTTCATTAGGGTTTCTCCAGTAAACCTGAGTTTTTGGGGAGGAATAATAATTTTGCATTTGTTTGTTTCGAGGGAAAAAGATGAAGAAGAGAGGAGGAGGAAGAAGGAAGAGAATGTAACGGATACTTCTGTTTCTTTTTTTAGCATTATTAATTTTTTTTAATATTTTTTTCCGTTCTGTGCGCGCACCTGATAGGGGCAAGTATAAATTTGAACTGGTGGGGTCCGTTTCCTTTGGGACCGCAGGTGGAGCCCCCTTTTTCACATGCTCCCTTCTTTCAAACAGAACCATTCACAAAAGTTGGACGCCTTTGAGCCCACCAGTATAACGCAGAGGCCCAAATTTCAATTTATGGCCTCAAGTCTCAAAAGTCTATGGGATTGATCCTTAATCACTTTCAGCGTCAAATTTAAGGCCCAAATTCCATGTGGAAGTCTCGAGTTTGAAGTTCTTTACGTGTAAAGCAATTGAGGTGGTGAATGATTGACAATTTTTACAGAAATGTAAACAAGAGAGGCCCATACGTTTGGAGATACTGTGAGAATAAAGGGTTCTTTGTGCGTTTTATTACCAGACAGAATATGCTTTAGCTAAAAAACATAGGTGCAATGCAAGGAAAGAGAGATTCACGGAAGAAGAAAAGAAAAAAAAAAAGTAAAAAGTATTTTTGTTTGTATGGTTTTTTGTGGTTTAGAAGGAAGAAACTTGTTGAGTATACAAACGTGTGGATTGGGGATTTTCTATATTTTTGAAACATGTCCTCTTCCAAATATGGTAGCATCGAAAGGAAAAACAAAACAAAGACGCATCCCATGGTCAATTCTTTCTTCTTATACGTTATTTGCGTGGCGATTGGCAAACGAGTGAAAGGGACAACTAAATTCTTCTTTTCCCCTTCGTCGCACAAATTAATGGTGGGAATCTCCCTTTATTCTTTCCCCGAAACTTTTGGTTCCCCTTTTGTTTCACCTCATGCTATAATTCACAAGTTTTGGTAAAAGAGCTCAATCCTATCTCTCGCTTATAGTTCTCGTATTAAAAGCTCAAAGATAAATTCCATTGAACTAGTAAACTAGTAACTAACACATTGTTTCGGCTTGGAACCTCTTCAATCATGAACATCGATAAACACAACACGTGGAAAAAAATGTAGGAAATTCAAAACTTTCACCCAAAGAAATAGGATATTCTTTAAAGCCTTGCCCCAATAAGAAATGGAATATGATCCGGAACTAGAACTTGAGAGGACGACATGAGTGCCACGTGGCAAAGCTTTCCCTAGAGTCAAGTTACTTTGGGCTTTTTCATTATCAAAGCCAGCCCACGTAGCCAAAATTATGGACTAATTCATCGTGGGGTCCAATTATTACTATAGTTAACGAAATATACTAATCAAGCTGCTTGATAGAGAATGAGCACTCAACTGCTTGATAGAGAATGAACAGTCTCTTTCGAATTAAATCTAGTTGACCCCATCTGAAAAAAGGCTGAGGAACAATTTGCTTTCAATAAATGTCAAATCTTAATCCAAAACTCACATCTGAACCGTTCAATGTGGCAACAGAGAGAGAGGGGAAGGTTAAATATCTACCATAAAACAACGTGCTAGGGGGGGGACGGTGAGAGTTCAGAGTTGAGACCCTCGTGTCTTATCACCAAAGGGCACATGCGACTTATGTAAAAGCAACGGCTTATATTTGAATGGGAGAAGGTTCATCAATAGAAAAATGAAAATTGTTTTGAGATAAGAATTACCTAATCATAATGAGATATAGACAAAGAGACTTTACCGATTATATCAATCAAAATCAATGTGGAATATCAATGAAGAATTTTTTAGTTGACAGCCCAGCTGATTATTGAATAACTTAGCAAAGTGTCAGAGCGTCAAATTTCTATTCTTGAACGGCATAGAATTAAAGGGAAATCAAATCTTCATTTATATGATTTTTTATTTTTTTTTATTTTTTGGGTTTTGGATGGGAGATTTCATTAAAATCAGATTGGCGTATTATCCCTTCTTGTCTCCTTTTAGATTGCTCATATGCCTATGAGACTGACACTTCGATGCTTGGTATGGCACGGTTAAGGGTCATACTGTCTCACATTAGGGAAGATCCATGATATATGTGATAAGGGCGTCCCTTTATTAATCTTTTGGTCTCCCCTGCCTGCAATGTTTGGAACAAATGTTGTTGTTTTTTACCAAAAATCAAAAGAGTCTTTGAAGGAGATATGTGCAAAAGGCTCAATATATTCCAGGCCATCAAGAAGAAAACAAACAACTGAAGAGAGAGCCAGAAAGCATAGTCTCAGATGTAACGATAACAAGAAAAAAATATGACGTTTGATGAGAGAGGTCCCAAATTTTCGCCTTCAAGTCAGAGGGTTTAGCCCCACCGAACCCATGGGTGTGTAACCATGCATGCAAGCCAGCACAAAAGATTAGACCCACACCTACAAGATTAAATCCGCCTCAAAAAAAATTCAATTTTAATATGTAATAATTTGATTTCAAATCTCCAAATTTCATCAAAAATCCAAAAAGAAAAAAGGGAAAAACCTGCATGTAAAACACATTGAAATTTGATTTATGCAAGTTGAGCTGATAATCTTTTCTGAAAAGAAAGCTGGCACCCCACCTTAGATTTAAACCCTACTCCCTCGAACCACAATTTAAAGACAACAACAACCCAACAATAGTAAGTTCAGCGATCTAACTCCCAACAGCAAAAGCAGGAAATGTACAATCAATGGGAGAGATATCGGTGACGCTTGGAGTGTAAGAAAAGTCATTAACCAAAATTTAACAAAAGCCATCATTTGAGATCTCTGACCCACAAACCATCAAAACAGCCACCCACTGATTTTTTTTTTTTTTCTTCTTCTTCTTCCTCCTCCTTTCCTCCTCTAGCTGATCAGTCATGGTGATCTTTTTATATGATGCCGAGGTTATTATGTAATTAATGAATGGAACTCACTGACCTAACATTTCTTTCATGAGGCATAGACAGAAATTTCACTTGGACAGAAAGCTCGTTTGTTTGTATGATGAACCCATCTTTCATGCGTCAACAGCACGCAAAAACCCATAAGCTTTGACCTTAAAACAATAAAAAAGTATGCATTTTTCTTCTGTTTGCTTTGTTTAATTAATTGATTTTTTTCAATCTGTTCTGATAACATTTTGTAATATCCCTACACTTTATTGCATTCTCCAATACGAATTATTTAATTCTCTAATCTTAAATGGCATGATGCCATGATGAAATGGAATATGATATCACAAAAAAAAAAAGTTATTTACTATGCCCTATATTAAAACTGAGGAAATTTTATCTATGTCTAGTTTATATAATTCGTAATAAGAAATTAGCAATGGCATGATTGTCGCCGTCAGCATTAGTAATTTAGTGGTGGCATGCGAATGTAGTGGGATCGAATGGAGACAAAAAGCAGGAAACTACTCTTGTTCTTCCTACACATATTACTATATATTGAAAAATGAAAGTAAATTTATAACTATTGTGGTCATTTCTAAGTCAAACTTTTCACTATTTGCACCTTCACATTTCAATAAATCCAAAAATATGTACATCATGCATGATCATGCTTTGTAAATGGAGTTTGATTTAAAAAGTAGGACTTCTCCTTAAACGGTTCAATATCATGGGGGACCACTACCCCAATCCCTTAGTTTTACTTGAATAGCACATTTGGTTCATGGAATAAAATAGCTATTACGTGAGAATAGAATAGAATAGAATAAGTATTACGTAGTTTCGTATAATGAATAGAATAGAGTATGAATAATTATTATGATTTATTACAGTGTTTGATTGGTAACAATAACTTTGAAATAAGAAATGAATAGAAAATAAAAAGATAAAAATATTCTTTATTTTATATATATGATTATTTTATTTCATCTTATTTTTAAATATTAATATTTTATTTATAATCTAATCATTAATTTTAAAAAATGCTAATATTTTATTCATAATTTAAATGTTATTGTGATTATTTATTTTTAAATTATTTTATTTTTAAACATTAATAATGTATAATTTATTTAAAAATATTAAAAATTGATAGTTTAAATATTAATATTTTATTTATACTTTAATCATTAATATTAAATGTTATTATGATTATTTATTTTTATTTCAATTTATTTTTTAAATATTAATAATTTATATTTTATTTATAATATTAATAATTTATCATTTAAATATTAATATTTTATTTATAATTTAATTTTTATTATGATTATTTATTTTTATTTAATTTTATCTGTTAAATATTAATAATTTATATTTTTAAATATTAATAATTGATTATTTAAGTATTAATATTTTATTTATAATTTAATCATTAATATTATAAAATAGTAATATTTTATCTATAATTTAAATGTTATTATGATTATTTGTTTTTATTTTATTTTTTAAATATTAATAATTTATAATTGATTTAAAATATTAATAATTGGTAATTTAATTTAAGATTTAAATATTATTATGATTAAAATATTAGTACTTTTAATTAATTTTTAAATTTAAAATATTTTATAATATATCATTAATAACTTAACCTTTTTATTATAATAAGATTTATTTTTCTCTATTTGCATTTTTCATTTTTTGATTTAAATTTCACTTAATAATTTAAAAATTAATATTTTAAAAAATATTAATTTTTATTTATAATTTAAATATATTATTATTAAAATATGAAAATATTAATAATTTTGTAATTTTAATTAAAAATATTAATTTTATAAGTTTAAGTTTGTAATTTTAAAAACAAATAAGGACATTTTAGTCCAAAATATTTGAATTTTATTCCCATGGTTGTGGAATAGCTAATACCATTGGAGAATATGATATTAGCTATTTCAAGCTTTTACCCAATTTTAAAGAATAGTCATTCCAAAATTCCTTCCCCACATGCAAACCAAATAAGGGGATAAAATTTTGTAAGAAATAAAAGGGGAATGGCTTAGCTATTCCTCCAACCAAACGTGACCGAAGAGATTGGAACAAGGAATAGGGGCGACGGCAACATTATTGCATTCCTCATGCAAAATAAAAAAAAATGTGGACCTATTTTCATCGATAAACTTACTTTTCTTTCGTACTATATGTTTATTATGTTGTGTTTTCACAACAATCTGAATCGTATAACTACATATATAGATTGTACCATTTTGTAATTCACCACTTTATTTGATGGAGATGTTTGCTTATATATTTCACATGTCTTATAGTAAGGACAGATTCAAAAAAAATTTTGAGTGGTATTATAATATTTATAATTTTTTTTCTTTTTCTTGATCTAAGATCTACTGCAAGAGTATTTAGATCAAATTCAATACAACTTTACTTAGAAGAATATTGTTCAGTATCATCATTAATAGAATTTTGTTGTTGTTGTCTGTGATTTGAGTATTGTGAAACAATTTTTTTTCTTTTAAAATATCTTTCTATGGTTTATTTATTTAAAATTATAAAAATTGTTAAAAATTACTATTCATTAGTATAAATTAAAATATTAAAATAAAAATAAAATATGATTTTACATAATAAATTATTAGATTAAGTAACTAACAATATGATAATTTTGTATTTATTAATCAAAGCTAAATCTAGGCATCCACAAATTACATGAAGTTAAATACAAAAATCAAATAATCAAATAATATATCTACACAATAAATAAATAAAAAGAAATATTCACAATTTCAAGATATTGTTTGACACGTAATACTAGTTTTTATTAACCAAATTATAATTATGAATTCAAATTATCAAACTAATAAAAAAAATATTTAGATATGAAATATTTAAAAACTTAATTTAAGTTGAAAATTACTTACAATTAAAACTAGATAAATTGTTTTGAGAGAGAGTAAACAACACAATTAAGGACCACGAAAGGGAAGGACTTGAATTTTTAGATAGAAAGAATAGTTTAGGTTTTGATTTTTTAAATAAAATCTTAAATTATAAAAAAAATTATCTTTCCTTATAGTGTTTAAATATTAATACATAAATTACTTTTTGATGAGTCATTTTCACTTAAAGTCTTTGATTCCATTCTTTATAAAATTGTAAAGAGAATAATAAATTCATTAACATATTAATTACCCTAAATCTTAAATAAAATGTATAAAAGTTAATATATTTTAAAAAGTGAGTGGTGTCTCCTTCCTACATTGGTCCGCCCATGTCTTATAGCTTATATCCATTACATGTATAATAAACTGAGTTTTTTTTTTGCAATTTTTGCCACGTGAAAAATCATATTGACAAGGATCTCGTAAATTCAGTCATAGTCTACATCGTGCAAATGTGACTTGAGATATATTTTAGGATGGCAAGTTTGGTAAGATTTTTCCTTCACCTTGTAACAATCGGCAATCTCGGCATTTAGAAATTGAAAACTTGCTGCGTTGCGAGGGTTACAATACTCACTAACCTTGACTTGGAGTTTACAAAGATGTTAGGCGTACCAAACCCCAATCGAGTGCAAAATGGTAGCCAAATGGGCCTATCCAGATTGGATTTAGGCTGAGGGGCCCTACAAGAACATCACTTTCCAACTTCATTTCTCTAACCATTTATTTTCTCTTTTTTCCATTGGCTAAACTTGCCTGCTGATTGGTCCCTTGCTGGTCCCAGCCTAAACCTTGTGTGTGGTGACGGTGGTTTAGTCTTTTGATTTGAATATTGGGTGAACTTCGTAAATGACTTGCCAAATGAAGGAGTAGATCTTTTATTTTCTCAAGCAATAATGCAACGGTGGGTGCATCTCCACGATCACTTTAAATATAATAATAAAATAATTGTCAACTGTTATATTTGGAAATGAAAATTATGAAATGACTGTACTTGTTTTGAACATTCTCCAAATTTGTAAGGTAACTTTGAGCAATACAAATTAGGTAAAGAACAATGGACTGGTCTGTCCAGTCAGCTAATTTACGTGCAGTACTGAAGGTAATTCAATTTGATTTTGGAATCCTGATTTAATATTGTGATCAAAGCTTTTCCTACTCGTACCATTATTTTTGGTGAAAGAACACTAGGCGCAAGAATAATCATTAATTTCTTTCCTTCCAAATCTCAAGTCATTATGTGCACCAAATTTGGAGAGATTTTTGACATGTCATCCTCGTTGTTATCCATAAAAATTTTGGCTTACGCAAATACAATTATGAACGATTATGAAGCCAGGCCCTGTCAAATTATTTGCCATAGTTGATGATTGATGATGGACTGAAAAAAAGGGCAAAATAATTCAACATTATTTTTACGGAAAATTTTTTCATTATATTTAATCAAAATTTTGCATTTTTGCTTTGAGTTAATAAGTTCTTGTAACTAACTCTTGATCAACTGTGGTTAATTAAAATATAACTTATTTTTTATTATATGATATTAACATGATATGTTAATATATTGTATTAGATAATATATGATATGTTAATGTGACATTATAATATGATTATATGATATTTTTTACCGTTAACATCACGTGAGTATAAAATGATAGATATCATTTTGACTGATGATAGTTAATTTAATTATAAAGACTTATTTGATATAAAATAAAAATATAAAAACTTAATAAAACATATAATAAAGACTTGTTTAATTTTTTAAAATAATTTAAAATATTATGTAAAAAAAAAAAATTCTTGGACTAGTGCTAGTCATCTTAAAACAATATTTATGATTGTCAAAATCAAGCCAATACATGCATTTATACATTTGCAAAAAGCAATAAAGAGGGAAGATATTTTATGTGGGGTAATACATTTGTTTTTGTGATTGGCAATTTCTCATTGTTGTCATCCATTGTAGCAGCTTTTAGTGTACCCCCATCGAATTGCCCTGCCAACTAGTTTTATTAATTGTTTTGAACTCCAATTGACTCTTTCATTGTTTACATGTTTTAAATTATTTTGTTTATTTATTTACTTGTTTAATTTTTCTTGGGATTCAACTCTCAAAGTCTCTGATTTTAAAAGAATGACTGTAGAACTTGTTATTTTGAGGAAAATAAAAAAAGAAAGAAAACTGACATTGAACCCATTTGCTTATACCAACACTATTTTTCAACATTCATTTTTGTAAGTAAAGGCCATTTATTCAGATATTTAACAACAAAAGAGGGCATTTATTCAGATAGATGGTGATCCTCAATCAATTTTCCTATTAAAAGCTTGTCCCTGATGTCATTGCACGAATCATTTGGTCCATAATTTTTTTATTCACCAAGTTGGTCAAGAAATGTTGTCTCGAGTTTATGGCAGTTGCACTGCAAACCCAGAATTTATATGCTAATTCAAACAAAATTAGCTTAATGTTGTCAATCATGTAAGAACAAATTGCAAGCAACTTGTTGGGTCATTTTCCTTTTCATAGCTTGGATTACTTCATATTTTACCTGGATATCTCAACGACGACCACACAACTTCAGTGATTCTAAGCACCAAATTACAATGACAAGAGACACCTAAATGCAACCAAATGAAGTGCCATTTCTCTTCTGTTAATATTTATTTAATGTAAATACGGCCTTACTTGTATTTTACCATGATTTTATCCGAAGCTTTCTTCTCCAGCAACAGAATTAAGTAGGGAAGAAAGAATTACTTTTTTTTTTTTAAAATATATATGGGAATGGGACCTAAATGGTCCGTACAGAAACAGTCAGACAACCTGTCGAAAATGGACTTCTCTTTCAGACTCAATGCTTTGATTGCAAGCCTCCGATGGCAGCAGGCAGCAATTTATCCTCTTTCACTCTCTCCCAAAGCCTCCAGCTTGGTATGGTCCAGCCCCATACTAAAACAAAAGAATCAAAGAATTTGTTGCTGTCTCTGTGACTCACCACGTGATCCACATCTCACCTAATTCCTTACCATTTCAATTTTGGCAGTCACGACATTATCCAAACCCTCTTGATTTTTAAATGTGAAAAATTTCAATTTTTGTGGTTGAACAAACGAGTTCATTTGTGGTATTAAAGCCATTCAGTTTAATTATAGCAAGCAAAACCATTCTCTTAGATCACCCACACGAGCTTGCCAAGTATAGAAGATTACTACATAAATATGCACATTGTAAATCTTTATATTATGAATTTATATACCATGTATTATCAGTCTTTACATTACAAGATTCAAAATTTTAATAATTTATAAACCGTAAGTTCAATTAATTAACAATATATTTATTTTAAAATTTATTAAATATAAATTCAGTTTGAATTTGAATGCCTTTCTTTAGTTATCATTTATATGCATTGATTAATACTAGTGTACTAATAATATTTTAAAAACAACTGTGATTTCAGCATTAAGTCATAAGCCACGTGAGGGGGTTTTAAAAATCAAATACCAGGTGACGCCAAAACCACAACAACTAGCCAATGGATTTTCCAGAAGCTCTCCTTTCTCTCTTTCTTCTGCAAATTTCAAGGATTAAAAAAACTTTGGACCCGATAAGCTTGTTTACCAACCTTGGGGATTAAATAAAATTGATCAATTAAATTTTAATTTCATAAATTTATTTGGTACGACTTATAAGTTTGTCGGTGCTATCATGCCACGTCGGACATCGATGATTCTGCCAATCCAATTCTAGAGTTCGCTGTCTCGCACTTTTATTCGTCGGGACCCGCGTGCCAGCTAGACTTATTCCTGACGGAACCAAACTCAGTCTGGTTACCTCAGGCTTAACAACGGACCAATCCACTCTCGCCACGTTGCCCATCCGAGTATCTATGGTTTTGTTTGTAATCGCCTTCCTGACAACGTGACCCACCACCCCCGGTACCGTAACTGGCGCGGTGTGAATCCAACGCGGCGACTGCAAAAACTTTGTAGATGTGTTGGATTTTAATTATCCAAAACAAGTAAAATATCCAAAAAAAAATTATTAACAAAGTCGAAATGACGAATTCACCCTGCAAACAGTGACGTGGCCGGCGCTTATTGTACAACCGACCAGAAAGACTACATTTTCTTTTCCTTGAATGGAAGTTGAAAGGCGCAAAAATATTCCAAAGTCAAAGACTACATGAACCATAGAAAACGAAACAAGAAAAAATTGAAAATTAAATATATATTTAATCAAAATTGAGTACAATAAATAAATAAAAGAGAAAACCTTGTTTTTTCCTTCAACTCTCAACTTAATCCAAAATGTTACTAAATTAAATATATGAAAACTCACTAAGTTTGAGGAGGAAGAAAAGTGGATAAAAAATTAATAAAAAAATGGGGCCATGGGGCCAACAGAATAGGGGAAGGAAAAAAAGAAGCGGTTTCTGAAAGGAACAATGGAACCACAGAAAGGTCAGGAGGCAGTATTGATGGGTTTTTTTGGGGGTCACGGAAACCAATGGAGAAACTTAAGATCTAGCTTAACAAAGCCATGAAAACAAAAGGGGATGGGAAGAGACTAGGAGAGTGCCTCCCTCTGTGTATAAAAGGGTCTCTAGCCTCACCTCTTTCTCCATCCCATTGCCATTCTTTTGCTTTCCATCCTTTCATTTTTTGCGTTTATTGCATCAACTGATTCCCCTTTTCTTCAACTCTTTTTCTCTTTCCTCCTCGTAGTTTTCTTCCTTGTTGCAAACTCAAGGTAATCCGCATTGCTTTTCTGGTGCTTGTTGTCCAAAAGTCCAAACAAAATTTGAGTTGGGTGTTTTTGTTTTTCATGGTTTCGGTTGTGGCAAATGCTATGAAGATCCTTTGTCTGTTTTCCCTTTTTATTTTGCGTTGTTGGGATTTTTGGGGCTCCGGGGGGGCAAAACGATGATAGATAATCAGGTCGGAGAGTATGGTAAATGTGCACGAAATTTTTGCTGAACATTTTACTTGAAGCTACAAAACTTTTTTGGTGCTTGCATAATCGGAAAAACAAAAGAAAAGACTTTGGCTGTGATGATCACAAGCACCAGTATTTGTCCCCACTTTTGTCTCTGCGCTTTCTGACTCGTGTCCCTACACTTCTCTACTTTCAATTCTTTACCATGGAAAGATCAAAACTGAAGGAAAAAAACCAAAATTATTAGAAAAAAAAAAAAGGATTCTTTGTCTTTGATTGGTAGTAAGTTTTGCCTTGAGGTACAAGTGCATGCACTTTTTACTATGGTTAAGAGTGTTATTAGTTCGCTAGTTCAATAATTTATGTTATTAATAATAAAATGTTTGGAGTGAATATTTACTAAAACATTCCCAAACAAAAAAAGAAAAAAAAAGAGAGGAAAAATTGTATGGCTTTGCTTTTTGATTGGTAGGTTTCTTGAAGTTGAAGATCAGGAATCACAACAGTTGTTTGCCTTGGCAACGTTGAAATCAGTGTCCAAATTACCAACATGACCTCAAGCCAAGAACCCTGTCGGTTAATAAAACTTGCGTCCAAGTCCTAAGATTCTTGCTTTTTAAGTTTTAACCGCAGTGACTGTCATTTTCTTTGCACTATTCAAATGAACGTTGGTAGCATTTTTACCGTGAGCGATGGGGCTTCTCCTTCTATAAATTTCCTCAAAACTCTGGCTTCTCCCATTCCATTCTCCTTCATTTCGTTAAACCCCTCCTTTCGTTATTTTCGTTTAGGTGCTCTTCTGTTTTCTCTGTTCTTTCCGTTTTTCTTTTAAGTTTGGTTTTGTTTTTATGTTTGATCTGCTCTGCAGTTTCTTTGCCTTTGTCCTGACTTTGAAAGTTCTTGTGAAGAATTCTCTTCCTTCCCATGTTGCTGTTCTTATTTGACCATCTTGGGGTTCTGTTTTTCTGGCCATTTTCGTTGTCAAAAACTCCATCATGAAGAAATTCTCTGTCAAGTCAGAATGTTAAAACACGACTCTGTTTTCTTGTTGAGCAGGGTTTCTCTGCTTAAATTTCTCTGGACAAACAGTGCAATATCTACTCAAAAGGGTGGTTGTGGGGATTTTCTTTGAACTGCACTAAGATTTGATTTTTATTTTAATTTTTGGGTAATTTAATTAATAAAGAATTGGATCTTATAATGTTCTGTTGCTAAACTTAGTTGAACAATAAACATACTTTGATGAACATCAAAGATTCTCCATGTGGTTGGTGGTTGAGGTGGTAGGTTTGGAAAAAAAATTGTCTTCTAGAATGGTGTATTGTGTTGGTTTGACTTTATGGTGTTTATCCATCCCCATTTATAGTGGATCATCTTGGATAATTTCTCCTTCTCTTCCTCTTGCTATTATACTTACTCTGTTTTGGCTCTGTTTTTCTGCTCTGTTTTTCAGTTCAAAGAATGGCTGAGCGTGTTATCACCCGCGTCCACAGCCTCCGTGAGCGTTTGGATGAGACCCTCACTGCTCACAGGAACGAGATTTTGGCCTTGCTTGCAAGGTATTTGAAGCAGATCGTTCAGAATTTGTTTTTATATTTGCATGCAACTTGTTTTGTCTTTTTAAATGTTTAGATTGACTTATAAAATTGTTGTTTTTATTATAGGATTGAGGGTAAAGGGAAAGGAATTCTGCAACATCATCAAATTATTCTCGAGTTTGAAGCCATCCCTGAAGAGAACAGAAAGAAGCTTGCTGATGGGGCATTTTTTGAAATATTGAGGGCTAGTCAGGTACAACAAAACCGACTTTCCTTTCCTTCTTTTCTCTGTTAGTGTTCTATTGTCACAAAATCTTGATTTTGGTTATGTTTTGTGTTATAGGAAGCGATCGTGTTTCCTCCATGGGTTGCACTTGCTGTTCGTCCAAGGCCTGGTGTTTGGGAGTACATTAGAGTGAATGTCCACGCTCTTGTTGTCGAGGAACTCACTGTTGCTGAGTATCTTCACTTCAAGGAAGAGCTTGTTGATGGAAGGTAACTTGGAAAGGTCATTTTTTTTTTTTTATATATGTTATCTGTTTATCAAGGTTGGTTTCTAACAATGTTTCTTTGCTCTGCTTGCAGTTCAAATGGCAATTTTGTTTTGGAATTGGATTTTGAGCCCTTCAATGCATCTTTCCCTCGCCCAACTCTTTCAAAGTCCATCGGTAACGGTGTGGAGTTCCTCAATCGCCACCTTTCAGCAAAATTGTTCCATGACAAGGAGAGCATGCACCCCTTGCTTGAATTCCTCAGAGTCCACTGCCACAAGGGCAAGGTACGGAACATAAAAATATTGGAAAATTCTTGCATAGATCAGTCAAAATAGTTGAGATGTGCATAGATCAGACATAGATTTCTTGCATGTTGATCCTTAGATGTACTAGGTTCTTAGTATAATAATTAAACGATGGAAAATTCTATTGTTTATATGGATATAAAATCCTGAGGTTTTAAGTTGGTGTTTTGCAGAACATGATGTTGAATGACAGAATTCAAAACCTGAATTCTCTCCAACATGTTTTGAGAAAGGCAGAGGAGTATCTCAGTACACTGCCCGCTGGGACACCATATGCCGAATTCGAGCACAAGTTCCAGGAAATTGGCTTGGAGAGAGGTTGGGGTGATACCGCTGAGCGTGTGCTTGAGATGATCCAACTCCTTTTGGATCTTCTTGAGGCACCTGACCCTTGCACCCTTGAGAAGTTCCTTGGTAGAATTCCCATGGTCTTCAATGTTGTGATTCTTACTCCCCATGGATACTTTGCTCAGGACAATGTTTTGGGGTACCCCGACACTGGTGGCCAGGTTAGCCTTTACAAGCCTAGTATGTAAAATTAAAAGACTTGATGTATTGGATGGTGTAAATTGTGTAGAAACTAAGTTTGTAAATATTAACTCTTTCAACTTTTCCATATAGGTTGTTTACATCTTGGATCAAGTCCGTGCCTTGGAGAATGAGATGCTTCACCGCATCAAGCAGCAAGGACTCAACATTACCCCTCGTATCCTCATTGTAAGAGTTCTTTATTAGTATTTATGATCTTTGTTTTGGGTTTCTTTAACATTTATGTATTCTGGCTTTCTGTCTGATGCTTATTGCTCTGTTTCTGTCAGATTACTAGACTTCTTCCTGATGCTGTGGGAACAACTTGTGGTCAGAGACTTGAGAAAGTATATGGAACAGAGTACTCAGATATTCTTCGAATTCCCTTCAGAACAGAGCAGGGAATTGTACGTAGATGGATCTCAAGATTTGAAGTCTGGCCCTACTTGGAAACTTATACTGAGGTGAACCATATGAACCATTGATCTTCATTTATTCATTTTCTAGCATTAGTTATCCCATCATTTAGATATCGCATCATGTTCATTTTATTTACAAGTAAATGTCTTTGTTTTAAGGATGTTGCTCACGAAATTTCCAAAGAGTTGCAAGGCAAGCCAGATCTGATCATCGGAAACTACAGTGATGGCAATATCGTTGCCTCCTTGTTGGCACATAAGTTGGGAGTTACACAGGTTTGTGAAAAAAACTAATTTACTAGGAACTTTTATGTGTTTTATCTTTGATATTTCAGCATAATGACTTCGTTTTTTCACCCTTCTGCAGTGTACAATTGCCCACGCTTTGGAGAAGACAAAGTATCCAGATTCTGACATCTACTGGAAGAAGCTTGAGGATAAATACCATTTCTCCTGCCAATTTACAGCTGATCTTTTTGCAATGAACCATACAGATTTCATCATCACCAGTACTTTCCAAGAAATTGCTGGAAGGTAGATGATCAGCCTTCTTAGCACTCTGTTTTTGTATTCTCTTAAAATGTTTTTCTGCTGGACTTTGAACATTATTATTCTTATGATTTCAGCAAGGACACTGTTGGTCAATACGAGAGTCACACAGCTTTTACTCTTCCTGGCCTCTACCGCGTTGTTCATGGGATTGATGTATTTGATCCCAAATTCAACATTGTGTCACCTGGTGCTGACATGAGCATATACTTCTCTTATACTGAGGAGAAGAGGAGGTTGAAACATTTCAAACCCGAGATTGAAGACCTTCTTTACAGTAAAGTCGAGAACGAAGAACACTTGTAAGTGAACCACACCAAAGTCTTGAAGTCACATGTTATTTTAGCAAACCCCAATACGAAAATTATCTGTTTGAACTAACAATTTGTCTGTGGTATGTCCGACAGATGTGTGCTGAACGACCGCACCAAGCCAATTCTATTTACAATGGCAAGGCTTGACCGTGTCAAGAATTTAACGGGACTTGTTGAGTGGTATGGCAAGAACGCTAAGTTGCGGGAGTTGGTTAACCTTGTAGTAGTAGGTGGAGATAGGAGAAAGGAATCCAAGGATTTGGAAGAGAAGGCTGAAATGAAGAAGATGTTTGAGATGATCGAGAAGTACAAGTTGAACGGTCAATTCAGATGGATATCATCCCAAATGAACAGAGTTAGGAACGGTGAACTCTACCGTTACATTTGTGATACCAAGGGTGCCTTTGTACAACCTGCTTTGTACGAAGCCTTTGGATTAACAGTTGTTGAGGCCATGACATGTGGTTTGCCGACATTTGCAACTTGCAACGGTGGACCTGCGGAGATTATTGTCCACGGTAAATCTGGCTTCAACATTGATCCTTACCACGGTGATCAAGCTGCTGAGATCCTCGTCGACTTCTTTGAGAAGTGCAAGGCAGACCCATCTTACTGGAACAAGATCTCCGAGGGAGGCTTGAAACGTATCCAGGAGAAGTAAGCTCACATTTCTCTTTTCATTTTGCCTAACCATGTATGTTATTACATTGTGTTAGTCTCATTTTCTTATATCTTTGCATTGTTCAATCAGGTACACATGGCAGATTTACTCCGAGAGACTATTGACCCTGACTGGAGTGTATGGCTTCTGGAAGCACGTTTCCAACCTTGACCGCCGCGAGAGCCGTCGTTACCTTGAGATGTTCTACGCGCTGAAGTACCGCAAGCTGGTACTTGTCATGCCATTTCCTTTCATTTCTTTAGTTTCTCTTCCTTTTTCATTTTGTTCCAAATTACTAACATACGTTCGTACTTGTTTTGGGGTTGTTGCAGGCTGAATCCGTCCCTCTGGCAGTTGAGGAGTAAATTGAAGGCGTTGAAACAATGGGCCCGTAGGTTCCCCGGAGGGGTTTTCAGAGAACTTTGAGAATAATCTTTGGTTGTTTTTGGAATTTTGATTGGACAAGAAAAGCCTCTTTTGTATTTTCTCTTTTTTTTTTTTTTTTGCTTTAAATTCCGGCATTGTTTGAACCTTGGGTGTTGAGCCCGTTAATTACCCAGCAAAAGATTGTGACTTTGCTCTTTCATGTTCATCTTTGTGTTCAGTCCTTTTCTCTTCGTTTGTCGTTTTTCTGATTTGGCCACCATTACAACTCCTCACAATAAAAACCATAATCTCCAGACGTGAGTGAATTTCGTCGTTTACCAGCACATGCGTTTTACTTTCTTCTTAAACCCTTTCCACGACTGATACGAAATGCCAGAACACTGCGTTTCAATTCAAGTCAGGACGATCTTTCCCAAAAATAGCATAGCGACTTTGAGACAATCATTAAGCAGATGGAAATTAATTAATTGGTTTCTTAGGCCCAAAAATTTAATTAACTAGTGAATAATTATGTGAATCCTTTCGACTCTCTTTTCAAGAGCATTTTGGGCTAATTGCTCTTTCATTTGAGTTAATCGTGATTTTGATTTTTCTTCAACACATTATTTTTCCCTCTCATCAGGTCCGTGGAAGCTGAACCAAATCGATAATGACAAAGGTCCACAGGGGTAAAAATATGCCTTCATTAACATGAGATGGATAATTATGAATTATTGCCCCTTTAAGTACAAAAAATGTACATGTAAGCTGGGATCCAAGTACCAAAAATGAGAAGAGAGAAAACAACAGGAACAACTTATATACGTGGCATTAAGATATTAGGATTCCTTTGCAAAATTGCCTATCAAAATTTAATGTATACGGAAATACGTGTCCCATGTGTTTTTTTTTCCGTGCGGCGCGGTCTGATATTGAAGTGATTGCACGTACTAGTATGTAAAAGAATGATAGCGTTGCAACAATATCCTTCTTCCCATGCCCGCCCTTTTACCTCCCATCAAAGGCATTTCTGCATCTCTGTTTCTTTCTCCTTTACTTTGTACAATGCTTTTACCTCTACTTCCTTTCATTTCTTCCCTGCTACCCCTCCCCATTGGGTGGGAAAAATACATACAGGGCAGTTGGCACCGTTACGCAAAGACTGGTATATACAGATTTCCGAGTCTGTTCAAAACCCGTAAAGCTATAACCAACCAAAATTGCAGCAGATGTGGTAGAGACTGCTGCTCTTCTAACCGTCTAATTCTCTGTTTATTCTTGTATGCTACTTTCCGATTTCTTCTGAGGCCGAGGCTGTCTTGGATACAGAATGATTGCCAACAATAAAGAGAATGCAAGACCGACTAATCCACTAAAAGGTTGAAAAGGGTAAGTTGCCGTTACCCAGAGAGGAAAGTTGGCCTTATAAATTAGAAAGCCACCGGTTTGTAGAACAAAACTTGAAGCGATTATCCCCGCACGCAACCCAATTGGAATTGATAGGCTGCCATCATTTCTTTGCCGAATGCCTGCCAAAGCCAAAGACAAAAGCCATAGCCCTGGTATTGCCATCAGAGACCTGAAATCCCATTGGAGCCATGGTTGGGGCTATTGTTAGCAAAGGCCATTTTTTATTTTCACAAATCTATTAAATATCTATAAACAAAGGTATTGCACCTAAATAATATCTCAAACTAATAAAAAAGGGTAAAGTAAGAAAACATGAATTCCAATAGAAAAGTCAAATAAAGTTACCTCTGGAACAAAGAAAATGCAAGTCCTGATATAATAATTCCCTGGTGATAGCCAAGATCCGCGGCAATTTCATCAGGCAGCCATGATCTGAAAAGCAGTTCTTCGACAAGCACAACACCTGTTGCAGTTACAATTCCTCGAACAACCAGCACAAGCAGTTTTCCATATACTTTGAGCCTAGCTATGATATCTAAAGAGGATGGAAGAAGATTTGAAGGCCAAGAGAAACTGACACAGCCAAGCAAGGCATTTACAGACTGTATTAGCATAACAAGTATTACTCCTCCAATCAAGCCCATGAGAAGACCTTGGATCTGCAAGCAATGATGTCAATATTAACTCACTCTGTCTACGATAATAAGTAGGCACGATCTTGCTATTCAAGAAAACATGTGCCCTTAAATGCCAAATCCCTAATTTTCCAGGAACAATAAAGGAATAACCTCAAAGACAATAAAAAACGTGCATATTAAGAATCAGAAGTTAACGTAAAAGATAAATAGCAATAATCCTCTATCTAGAATTTTTCCAACAAAAGGTTTAACCTAAATCCATACCTTTGATAGTGATGTCAAATCCAGTCCATATTGCTCAAGTGGATTTTCATAACCACGTATTCTTTTACCCCATAATATGACAAGCATCATGACAGCAGTGTAGAAGCCAATAATGCAAACAAGTGCAGCAATCTTGGAAGGATTCTTTGTTGTCCAGCTCTGCACAAGAGTTGGAAGCAATGGAACAACAACCGGTGACCATAAAACAAGACCCATGCCAACAAAGCCAAGAATCCTTTGAGAAGAAAGCAGCACAAGAAGAAAAGTGTAACATCAGCACAAGGAATACTCAGAGGACAACATAAGCCTCAGTGCAAAACTATAACAGCAGTACTAGCACCCAGATATTTTCTTTTAAAAAGTTTTAAAACATTTAACATACATTCTCTTACCTGAACACTATTTATTACAACTTTTATTAAGTTTTAATTATTAAGCTAAACAGAATGCATTGAAAGACAGTTGAGAGAGTCAAAAATGGTTGAGAAGGATATCAACCACTTCAATACCTTTGGTATAAGGGGCGCTCAGCTATATGGAGAAACATGATAAGCCTGTCTGTTAGACTCACTGCACCACGAATACCACCCCAAAGCAAAGCAATTTTACCAACTAGCCTCAACATGCCACCTCTTTGTCCCAAATCTGCTAACATTGCAACCAGCCTGCCAACAAAGACATGTGTAAGTCAAGTTTAAAAAACCAAACAAGCAGACAACTTCAAATGTAACAGAAACATATATTAGGCATATGATAAAGACCTTTCTTGGTCCAATTCACCATCTCCTTTTGTAGGTACAACAGGACCAGCAACTGACAAGGCTTTCTCTGCAAGGCTAGTGACTATATTGTTTTGGTGTTTGTCAGCTACTGCTTCATCAAACTTTTCAGACTCTTTATGTTGATTTCCTTGCTCCTTGAGGGTCTTAGATGAACTTTCAGCAGTTTCCCTCCCTTGAAGTGGATCCTTTGCATTTTTATTGACCAGTAAACATGAGAAGCACACACATAGACCCAGGAGAAGAAAAAAATACAGAAAAGCACAATCAACATGCATGACCATATAACAGGAAAAAATAAAGCTTGAAATAAAAATCTTTAACTCAACAAATTAGTTCAATTTTTCCTTGGACACAACTTAACAGCATGCTTTTCACCATTTTAGCAATATTTTAAAACTGAACAAGTCATGGAACCATAAAAGGTCAGGATCAAAATTCAAAAAGGTTCTTTGGAGTGAAATGAGAATTTAACCATGACACAAACACAAAGTAACAGTTAGAAGAAGTCACTACATAACATTCATATTATAAAAGGTAATAACAATTTAGAAATTCCAAAACAAAATCTTTGTTAATAATAATCCTTAAAAACTTTTATTACTTGACAAATGTTGCTTCACTTTTAGTAACAAACCAAGGATATCTTAACCCTCTCTAAACCAGGCTTGCACAAGTGGGTTTAAAGAGTCAATGCAAAAAACATACAAATGCTTGTAGACAAAAAAAAAAAAAAAAAAATTAAGTATTACCTGTTTTGGCACCAGAAAAGCTGATGCTCCCAGGGCAGCTGTAACAGCACCAACCATGACACTATCCTTGTTTAGGCTTTTAAAACCAGTTTCTACCCCTTTTTTACTAGTAGGGCTATGAAAAGTACCATTTTGACCTGATTTATAAAGAGGCATTTGATCAATCTCCATTATACTAGTCTTCTCATGACTCTTTTTCCTGGATACTTTGGTTTTGTCAGCAGCTTTAACTTCACTTTGATCATCGTCATGAATGGTAGATAGATGAAAATACTCTCTCAAAGCAGCTAAGCTAGATCCTACAATAACACCGACTGGCAGCACTCTGCTTAGATAACTTGTGCTCTGAACAGCAGATGAAATAGCCGTTACAATAATTTCTCCATTAATGGTACCAACTTTCCCTGAGGCATTTTCTATAACATGCTCTTTGCCTTCAAAATTAGTATATTCCTCATCATCTCCAATAGACACAGACACTGCAGTTGCAACTGTTTCAATATCTATAGCAAGTTGAGATTCCATTGCTTCCATGTCAGATGCACTTAGCCTGCGATCAACTTCCCCTCTCAAAGAATCCAATATAGTCACTTTTACAAGCTGAATCAATTCCTGTAATCCCTCATCATTGTTTTCAGCACTTATATTCATATTTTCCATAGTTTCAAACTCTCCAACTGGTTCCTGCTGTCTTTCAGTATCTAATATTACATATGATGGTTCAATGTAATTTTCAGTTTCGTTAACTTCTGCAGCTGCAGGAGCCTCAGGCTCTCTGCTGTGAGTTGTAACTTCATCAATAGAATCTCCATTCACTCCTGGTTGTTCCAAGAGCTTCCACTGACCTTCTTCTGGAAAGTAGTCAAGCAATAAAGCAGTAGTTGTATCTACATCTAGTGGTTCAGTAGTTGGTCTCGAAAGCAAATATCTACGGAAGTTTTCACTATGCAGAAAGTCCGCATATTGATTTGCATTGATGTACAATTTGTTTACAGGTCTATCTGAATAATCAGCCAAAAGTTTGCTACTAATTATATGATCATTGTTTCTTGGGATACCCAAACTATTGCCTACACTATTTCCCTGAGAATCATCACTATCAGACCCCTCAGATGAAACAGAATTTTGCGGGGATTCCTCCTCCAGCCATTCACTTGTTGAGTCATCCTGCGTATCTGTACCAATATCATGATCATTATGTATGGCAGGACCATGCAATCCATCAGACATCATACCCTGGTCACTTTTACTGCCTTCTGTTTCTCTCAATTTGTGACCATTTTCACTATCCTCCTCCTTTTCAAATGTGTCTTGTGTCTCAAGCACAGAATCAAGATTCTCAGTCCTGACCTCATTTCCATCATGAGATTCGTTTTCATCTTTTTCCTCCTCAAGTTGAGAAATCATATTTTCTATTACACCAAACACACTGTTAACAGCTACTTGGGTGGAATCATCCATCTCTGTCAGTGCATCTAATGCTTGAGAAACACTAAAGGTTGGAGGATTGGAATCAGGTATAGAGGACTTATTTTGATCAACTGCATGTGGCAGATCCTTGTTTTCTTTTTTCTGATTATCATTTCCTTCCCCTTCCACTGGTTGGGCTTCAGAAGATCCTGTGGAGGAAACTGTAACTTCTGCTGTAGTAGCAGATGCCACTTTACTTTGGTCAGCCAAAGAATCCAAGACTTTTTCTTCCTTTTTCTGGGGATTATTCTCATCCTTTATTTCATTTCGGCCCATTCCACCATCTCGGTCTGCATTGCACTCACTACTAAACGTTTCATCTGTGCTACCTGCCTTTTCAGCTCGGGTAGTCAAATTAGGCTTAGCACTACTTTCCAATCCTCTTTCACTAGAGTCAGCATGTGTAGAAGCCTTTTCTTTGGTGAGCTTATCACTTTCATGAATTTTTCCCGACTCATTTGTATCCTTCTTAACTGAAGAGGAAATATCACCCTGATGGCTGCTCACTGGTTGAGATTGACCAACATCAATGGACTTTTGCAAATTTTCTGATGGCTGAGATTCCAATCCCTGTCCACCAGTAGTTTTGTCTGAGCCAACTTGAATGTTATCAGAGCCATCTGCCAAATCATCAGCTCTTTTTATCTCATCTGCAGAATGAGCATCACTGACACTTTCTTGGCCTTCTGACTTGAACCCTGATGACATTTTGGGAATCCTTTCAATACCCTGTTTTAAGTTTGTGCCTTGAGCACGCATAATTACAGATACGGCTGTTGTGAGCTTTTCACGAACATCTTCTGGCACAGCATCTTGCAAAGCTTTCATAATCGTCTCTCCTTGATTAACGGCAGCCAAGACCTGGATGTCCGTACTTAGATTTAAATTAATAACACACCTAAAAATTCACATCCTGGAATTCTCAGTCATATCTGCTTAAAATTGCACTTTAAAGCAACAAGCATACCATACCCCAAATAAGCAAAATCATGAACCTATATAAGCAAGTAAATCAAATATATAAAGAGGCCAAATGTGTGACACACATTTGAGAAATATATTATATATCCTAAGACTTGTACCATTTAAGATATTTTATTTCCAACAAATGCACATGCACAGAGCGGAGCTTTAACAATTACTATATCATTTTGATTAATTTATTCAAAATTGAGATTACACACACTGCAGACCACAGGGAACTCAAGGGTAAAATATGCATTCCAAAGTTTTAACACAGACAAATCAGACATGTCATATAAAAAGAAGAAACTGCAATGGTTAGGCATTACCTTCTGCTTTTCTGCTTCTTTCAAAGTTCCGGGCATAGTTACATCAAGCATATTCATAACTACTTGTGCAGTTTGTAGAACTTCACCTATTTCACCATCTTCTGAACTAGCTTCCTCTTTGACCAACTCTGCTTCAACAGATTTGGTCTGAGGTAACACATCATTATGCACTCCTTGCAACCCCTTGTCTTCAAGTTCCACATCTTTCGGTGAACCTTGTCTGGACCAAGGGTGGATGCTAGCAGCTGTATCACCATCTTCTAACATCTCCCTTGGACGATCAATGGAATAGCCATTTATAGCATTTGATCTAGAAAGATCCAAAAGCTTCTTAGCTTTTCCACCCTTACCAGTCAACCTACCTTCCGCAAAAGCTAAGCCTTTTGAAGGGTTGATGGAGACATCAACATCTTTCAGAAGCGGGTGACGACCCTTCAAAAGTCCAAGCTCCACCGATGCAAGCCACTACATATGCCAGATGATACTAATGAGAAAGTCAATTGCCAGATTCATGGTGAAACTTTATCAAACTCTTAGACCATAAGATAATAAAGAACATGGAATTCCAGCCCGGTTAATTAGCACCACTTGCAATAATCAGGATATAGTAGGTATTGGAAACAGTGAAACTCTGTTTTAATCAATAACATGAAGTAAATACTGTAGGACTTAAAAATTTGGGGTTCAAAATTCAAATAAGGGGTATATAGCAAGAGTTAACTACCTAGACCAGCCTTCAGAAGGCCAATATAAAAAACAATGAGAAAAACCACAGACCACCAAGCTCATTTGTGGGAGATTGTTTCTTTGAAAGAGGATATTTCATGAAAAGTACAGAAGCCTGATCAATCTAAAACCTCCCCCCTACCCTCAAACCCACCTAACAGTTGAAACAGGATATTTTCAGCTGTCATTTTCAGGATAACAAACACACTATGTGGATTTAAGTCAAAATTCCAAAATCTTCAGATGAAAAGAGAGAAGATTAGAGATTACCTCAATAGTAAAATGATGGCACCAAGAAACAGTAGCTCTAGACGGTGAACAATTACAGAGGAGTAGGCTTGTAAAAGGATTTTCTGCAATCAAACCACGTGGAATGGAGAATAGAGGCACTGATCCATCATCATTCTGACAAATGAAAAAATTACAAGAAATTAGGTTTTCCTTATACAATTCCTCCATTTCTCAAAGGGGGAGTAGGGTTCTGAAATATCGATCCAAAACATAATATTGCCAAAAGGTAGTTTATGCATGCATGCAGATGACAGAACTAGAACAACTACCAACCATTGCAGGGAAAGTCCAAAAAGATATATTTCCAAAAGCGAAAGAAAGATTAAAACTCTAGTCTCATAGTTAAGTTTTTAAAAAGTTCACAATTGAAGGAAATTTTGGAAGTCTAGCTCAGCACCAAAAGAGACTACGTATTTTTTTGGCCAGAAGAAAAAGACTACTTAAGTAACCTTTAGCTGGTTCATGACACCAACAAGCCAACCACAAAGTAACCTATATTACAAGGCTTGATGAACCAGGATTACGCTGCCATTCAAATGCATATAGAGTTAATTATTAGCAAATGTTGAAAATTAGTAGAATCATGGTCTTGTGTCTGTTGTTCTTTTGTCACAAATATATAGCTGGAAAGTAACTGTTTTCAAACAAAATAAAGTTGTTTTGGCATAATTATCTCACATTTTTCTCATCAGAAGAAAGAAAAAAAATCACATATTTTGCTGAATATTTAACATTAGAGTAGGAAAATTTAATAATGTCCCTTTTCGAGCAATTTGCAAAAATATCTTCTAAGGAAAATTTTGTTATAAATGAGTTCTTTTGAAGCAAGAATGTACTAATCTGACATTAGACATTTAACATGTGTACCTCAGAAAAACCATTTGCCATTAAATTTCAGAAGTTGCAAAGGTACCTGTATAAAAAGAGCTGGAATCTTCACATTACCAACTAAGCTTCGCGTGCTAGCTTTTGAGTAAAAGTCTTCTATGGCCTCAAAACCATAAGAGATCATAGATATTGCCTTTTCAAAGTCACGAACAGATTTGGCTGATAGAGCCTTCTCCACATCAAACCCTTTTGCTCGGCCTCGAAATAGTTCCTAGGCAATTCATTTAGCATGAATAAAAAGAATTAATACTGAATGGTCAATGCATATTGAAGCGTACTTTACCAATGAAAAGATTAAGTGTGTGAAAAGATACAAAGTTTGGTGCAATCACCAACCTTATTAGATCGTAAGATATCTATAAGTCCACCAGTGAGCTTTTGATTTAAAGCAATGTGATACGGAGTCAATCTTGTGGCCTCCTCTAAGTCAAAAGGATTGTCTATGCATGTTGCAGCTGTCAGAGGAGTTTTCTCGCCAACTTCTGCCAAGTATTTTGTCAACATATTTGCACCATATCCCCAGCCAACGCCCATCAATGTGTTCCATGGCCTTGCCTTATTGATGAACTGTATAGCAGTGGAGATATCATCGCTGTCAGCAGCTGTAAACAACCTACATAAATGAAGTCGTTAAGTAGCCCTAATATCAGATGGTTTTTCAAGAAATTTCCATGGAAAAGAAAAGCATCTAGCATACATTAGATAGTTCTCTTGATCTAGAAGCCTGACTGAGAAACTAATTTCTGCTAAACATATACGCTCAAGTAAATACCAGTACTACAAATTTTCCCACTTAAGCATAGTATAAAAATTTTACAATGCTAATAACAAAAGAAGCAATGAAAGAATACTAAATTAAAAAAAGAAAATTTACTTTAGAACACAATAGATTACCGGGGATTGGTGAGTGGCGAGCTAGCGCAACCTCTAGGATTCATAACAATCGGAAAAAACCCACAAAAAACCGCCTCCTGAACAAACGCCTTCACCTTCTTGTCCATACTACCCTCAGCCGTTCCCGGAACCACCAAAACCGTCGTGTCGAGTCCATGCTCTTCGTACAAGTCCAATTTCGCCGGCCAATCAATTGAAACGACGCCGCCATCCTCCGTGCTAATACACACTCTTTGGTACTCCAACTCACTGGCTTTCTCTCCCCTGTTTAAACTCGCCTGAATCATCCTCCCGCTATTTAGCCTCACGAAATGCCGATCTTCCTTCACTAACCTCTCATTCACATCCTCCATCAACTCGCTCCCTTCGAACGATATGGAGGGGCACCGAAGGATGACAAAGCGGTTAAACGGCGTCGGACTGGTGAACAAGATCCACTCTCCGATGTCGCAGACATTGCTTTTGTCTCCGGAGGCTAAATTTAAGCGCGACGATAAATAGAGAGCGACGCCGGAAGACAGACCCAACACCGGCGCGAGAAAATCGGGGGAAGGAAGCTTCTGGAAGAAGTTGTTATCGAAAGAGAAATTGAAGTGATTATGCACAGTGAGGTTTGAGCGAGAGAGCTTTAACCGGCGCCGTTTGTAAACGCGAAATTCGCGGATTTGGAATGGACTCTGACGGGAGAAAAAGAGGAGGTTGTCGGAACGGTTGGAAGTGAGCCGGAGATTAGTGTAATTGGAAGAGAAGTTCATTTAATTTTCCTTTTTTTTTGGTGGGGAAATGAAAATTCAGTTACAGAAGTTGGCTTTAAAAATTTTTATTCATTGTTACATGGAATGGGAAGGGAGAAAAAAAAAAGATAAGACAGCGACGGAGGATGAGGATCGAGAAAGAGCGAAAAGTTTGAAAAGAGAGAGTGGATGGCGATAGTGATGTGGTGGTGGATGCAGGAGGAGGATGGTGGTGAGTGGTGAGGGGAGGTTGTACGGTTTTACCCGCGAAATCTAACATATGGCTTCGGTTCGCCGGTGATGGATCCCACATCCGGATATGGGACCCAAAAGGGTACTCAAAAAGTGAAACCGTTGAACCAGAACTTAATAATTTCAAATTTTACGATCGTATCCGCTTCGGGCGGCAGGGCCTTGACCCAACTTTTGGGCCTGAGAGGCCTATCGACAGGCCCATCTGAACTACTAATTTTCAGATTTGTCCATTGAAGTTTGAATGCCCCAACAAGTTCAAAGATTGCAAGGAGTTTATATTTTTTTTACTAAATAAAAAGTATGAATTTATTTTCGATAGGATTGTTGTTGGACACCTAAAATTTTCCAAAATTATGTTTTTCGTTTTATGGCTTTGAAAAATAATTCAAGGAACCAAAACAATCAATTAATTAGGTATTAGCGTAGTTGTACAAAGCCACTTGATGTGATACTAATGAGACTTTTATCATTGATGGTATATTTAGTTCATAAATAGAATGAAAGGAGGATAAATTAATTATTTTATGAAAATAAAATAAGATAAAAATAATTATTTTATAATTTTATTTATGAAATACAATTGTCATTCTGACAATAT
The DNA here is from genome assembly GCF_053813885.1 of Theobroma cacao. Lineage (NCBI taxonomy): Eukaryota > Viridiplantae > Streptophyta > Magnoliopsida > Malvales > Malvaceae > Theobroma > Theobroma cacao. The sequence continues at coordinate 3,657,543 of NC_142647.1, forward strand.
TTTAACGTTAGTTGACAAAAATAGTTTTAAAATAACAAAGCAATAAGTTATAAAAAGACAAAATATCCTTTTTATTCTAATTTACGATATTAACTTTTTTCATAATTCTTAATAAAATATTATAATTTAATAATAAAAAGTTAATATACTTCTTATAATAAAGTATTACTAATTTATAAATTATTTAAAATATAATTTTTAAATTTATTTTTATTTTTTTCTTTATTTCCCTTTTTCTTTTTTTTTTTCTTTTTCTTTCTTCTTTTGTCACCCAACCATCGAAGATGTGCTTGATACAATGGAGTGCAAATCAAGCGCCCCTTGCGACCAGAGGACGACAGTAATGTAGGAAGTTTACAAAGAGGCACGAGGCAGATGATGAAGAACGGGAAAAGAAAAAAAAAAAAAAGAGAGGAAGATAAAAGTTTTTTATAAGTGAGGGTTAAGTTTTATTATATATAAAGTAGTAATTTTACAAAATGATTAAGGATATTTTTTTATCAAAAGTTGTTTGGTCTATTTCAACCCACGCAGAATAGTTAATACCGAAAAATGATCAATAATAGCTATTACAATTTCTCTCAAAATGCCTGTTTTATAAACCAAACTCAAATGTAAGAGAGAAAAATGAATAGGTGAGAAAGCGAATAGTCATTCTCTCAATTAAATATGTAAAGATTTTATTTAAGAAGTGTTTTAAAAATAATTTTTAAAATAATCATATTAAATAATATTTTCTCTCAATTCGTTAAAATTTATTATATTAACTTTTAACTATTTTTATTTAATACGAAAATATTATTATAAACAATATGTTTACTAATTTTAAAAAGTGTTAAAGAAAATGCAAGACTCAATTGACATTAACCTAAAGGTCATATACAGCCAGGCTAATATGTTAAATGCTTTGGGTCGGGCCCAATCCATAATAATTCAGTACATTTTCATTCATAAAGGCCCAAAGTGCAAATTTTTGGAACAATTTCACTTCTTTCTCCTATTTATCTAAAGAACAGAATGAAGAAGAAAAGAGAAGACTACGTACGCCTGATGTGATCATGTGAAAAGTGAAAAGAAAGCAACAACAAAACACGGGCTGATATGCATCCTGGACCATACAAAAAGCGACAAATTCTCATTGGGATACGTATGAAATTGAGTTCAAATTGCAATCTAAAGCGTATAACCCCTTTGATTGAAAACGTGAACAACATAATAAACACGCCGCATGTTTGCGCATGGGACTATAGTACGTTTGGTTCACGGAATAGATAGGAATAGAATAGAATAGCTATTATGTGGGAATAGAATGAGATGAGAATATAATAGAATAAGTATTATGTAGTTTTGTATGATAAATGAAATAGAGTAGGAATAATTATTATGACGTATTACAGTGTTTGGTTGATAAAAATAACTTTGAAATAAAAAAAAATAAAAATAAAAAGATAAAAATACCATTTATTATATAATGATTATTTAATTTTTATTTTATTTTTTAAATATTAATATTTTATTTATAATCTAATCATTAATATTACAAAATACTAATATTTTATTTATAATTTAAATGTTATAATGATTATTTATTTTTAAATTATTTTATTTTTAAACATTAATAATGTATAATTTATTTAAAATATTAAAAATTGATAGTTTAAATATTAATATTTTATTTATACTTTAATCATTAATATTAAATGTTATTGTGATTATTTATTTTTATTTTATTTTATCTTTTAAATATTAATAATTTATATTTTTAAATATTAATAGTTGATTATTTAAGTATTAATATTTTATTTGTAATTTAATCATTAATATTATAAAATACTACTATTTTATTTATAATTTAAATGTTATTATGATTATTTGTTTTTATTTTATTTTTTAAATATTAATAATTTATAATTGATTGAAAATATTAATAATTGGTAATTTAATTTATAATTTAAATATTATTATGATTAAAATATTAATACTTTTAATTAATTTTTAAATTCAAAATATTTTATAATATATAATTAATAACTTAAACTTTTTATTATAATAAGATTTATTTTTCTCTATTTGCATTTTTCATTTTTTAATTTAAATTTCACTTAATAATTTAAAAATTAATATTTTAAAATACTAATTTTTTATTTATAATTTAAATATGTTATAATTAAAATATAAAAATATTAATATTTTATATTTTAATTTAAAATATTCATTTTATAAATTTAAATTTATAATTTTTAAAAATAAATAATGACATTTTAGTCCAAAATGTATAAATTTTATTCCCATAGGTGTGGAATAGCTAATACCATGGAGGATGGTGGTATTAGCTATTCCAAGCTTTTGCCTAATTTTAAAGAATAGACATTCCTTTTGGAATGGCTATTCCTTCCCCAAGAATAAACCAAACAAAGGGATAAAATTTTGTAAGAAATAGAGAGGGAATGGCTTAGCCATTCCAGCTACCAAACATGACCTATAGGTGACGGCAATGAGCCAATCAAAGGCTTGGAGGTCTCTCTTCCTTACTTGAAGCAATTGCATCTTCCTCTGCCTTTTATGACGGGACATTTCATAAATTGACAGGGCACAGCCACCCGTAGTTAATTTTAAAATATTCGACAAGTCCACAAATTGAAACAATTTGAATTTGTCATGTTTTCATTATTATCTATTACTTTGATAAAAAAAAAATTACCATTCGACTCTTTGATTTTTTTTTTCATTGCCATTACTTTTATTATAAAGTTAAAAGTTTAACATCCAAAATTTTTTCGATATATTAAATAATTAAAAATTGATTCTTGAGAGTCGATCAAAGAATTTTTTGATTTGATTTTGTTGTTCTGATCTTAATTACGATTAAAACCCTTCTCAATAAATGAGTATTTTTTTTTTTTGCTTTGTTTAAGTTTTTCATATTGATTGAAACTTTGAAATATATGATGTACTATTGCTATATGTTGACTTTCATCTTCAATTATGTAGGAGTAATTTATGGTGTGACATACAATGACTTGATTTCTACCTTGGGGATGTACCGCAGCATCCGAGGCAAGCTGATTCCTTATTTCCTGGAGGCTATGTCCACTATGTGGTTGTGTTTGGACAAGCTCATTGTTAACAATAAGCTCGGACAAGCAAGCGCATGTCATGGAGAAACCCTTCGCCATGTCAATTACAAAAAGTTCTGAATAATTAACTCCCTATCCGGCAAATTAGCAGGTAATTATTAATCCTATACAAGTTACATATCGAGAAGAATCCAATGTTTAGAAACATTAAGACAGGAGGATCCTGCAGAGTGGGTTGATAAAATCTAACTTGAAGTTTGAACAGAAACATAGAAAAGAGGCGCATGCAACGGGCAAACTGACAAACTTAACACTGATTGGCAGCTTGATATAATGCTAATCATCACATGCTACATGCATGTCGTTGATAATGGTCGATAATCTCGACGACCTGGTAATTAATGTGCATAAGCACATGCAAATAAGCATGATTCAGGTCGCAATCAGAGAGAGACAAATCTTATGTTTTTGTCTCTCCTTTGCATCTCTCTTTTTTGGAGACATCTCAATTCCTCCCACCTTTTTATTTATTTTTTATCATGGGGAAATTGAAAACGGGTAGAATAAGTTCAAAGCGCAAGTAGATCCTGTTGATTTTCATCCGGGTTGCAAATCCTGCAAATGATAGGATCTTGTTCCCAATAAAGAACCCAAACTGCATTACCATCCAAAACAATTTTCTATTCATTGATTCTGACAAAACCTTGCCCTCATTCAAACCCCTCATTTAATCTCTAAACATGTAATGGATATATATAGTTGTAATACGGACAGGGAAAGAAGATATAAAAATGCATTCTCTCTATTTCCCTCTCACTCACCCCAGACATTTTCTTTCTCTTTATTTATTCCTTTGTCGTCGTCTTAAGTAAACTTTTGTTATCATTCGCTAATCATCTTTCATCTTATCCACAGACAAGTGCTGTTCATTGAGGCTGAGGGAGCAGAACGTCGACAGATCAAATTAAGCAGGCCATTAATCAACAAACATTAATTCAACAGAAATCAGAGACTGAATTCTGCATATGATGACAATGTTTTTCACATTATTATCTCTCTCATCATTATCATCAACCGGCATTTATGGTTCCCATTTCAATCATTAAAACTTGTTTAAGGAATGAAAACTCTATTAAATGTTTATGTCTTACCTTTGGAAAAAGATGGCGTGTGCAAGAATTAGGATAATCATCGACCAATCATCTCCTTTGCATTTGTTTTGTTCCTTCAATCCAAACCGTTGTGTGTCTTATATGCTAGTGATAATAGAGGATTGATTCCCAATTTATATCACATGACAAAGATCATGAATCATAATTAGAAGAAGAGATATATATCTAATTCAATTGATTTTATTGGTGAAGACTTTTGTATGCAAGTTGCGAAACAACAAAAGCAATTTTTTTACTTCAAAATCACTTAGCCATTTTTTCCTTGACATGGTAATTATATTATATGAAACCACATGGGGAGAGAATGGCCGGGTGTGATTGAGGGGCTAATTTAATATGTTGATGGTTCACATTTTTGGGACATTAATTTAATTCCATGTGTTGCTCACATGCCTTTGCTCATTCGCCGTCAATTGTCTTTATCAAGGATTTTCTTGAACCCCGGAATTGTTATTCACCACATGAACATTGTTCCCAGAAAAATCATCTGACGTTAACATGCTCTCTTCGTTTCTCGCATCATTCTTATGATTTTCACTGCTTGGTAAAGAACTCGAGATATCTGATTTTGCACTGTTAGATTTCGTAACCTAGCTAGCTATATGCTAAATATTGTAACCACAAGCTATAAAGAAATCCCAAAATCATGTAAAAGGTGCATAATTCTTAAGTCCTTCCTAACTTTTTTCCAAGTTCAAAAAACAGAAACTTTGCTTTAATATCATGAAAACCGGTCGTTGTTTGAGATCACAAGCCCCAACAGTGGAACACCAACCTTGGTTCATGGCCTTTGCATGTGAGGTTGACGTGCAAAAGCTATAAAATATAGGAATTCAAGGCATTTCAGAAGTTAACGTAGGAAAAAGAAAGAAAAAAAAAAACCACCCATCACACTTTCTTCCCCAGCTTAATTCCCTATTGATATTTAATTTACATGCACTGTTTAGGTTAAAAAATTAGTTAACATGTGTAAAAGAAAAAGGTTGTGCCTTTTTCTTAAGCCTTTGCTGCAATAAAAAAGAAAATGCAAAGTTTCCCATATATAAAAAAATGACTATAATCATTTACATGATGACAGGTGAGAATAAAGGTCAGTTTCTAAATAAAAAAAAAAAAAAGTTGAGCAAAGCTGGAAGAAGAGAATAAGTCAATACATCAAACAGTTGATCAAGAATCTGAACATTAAATTAAATATTGAGCTCAACATACAGCCAGCCAATGAAATCTTTATCTCTTACTTGCATGCACATTAGCTTTTTCTTTGTTTTTTGTTGTTCAAAATTTGAATAGAAAATGCTGATAGCTATTACCACCGATTGGTCTAGATTCTGGAATAGGAGAGGAGGAGGAGGAGGGTAGTCGCTTTCTTCTGCTATAGAAAATTATTTTTTTAACCTTTTCAAATCTTGGATTAAAAAAAAAAGATGAATAAAGAAAGGAAAAAGAATTTGGATAACATATTTGAACCCTTTGCAACACTCTTGCACATGTCTATCACCATCAAGTAACTGTTTTCTTCAATTAAAAGGATGGAAAGAACAAAAAAAAAAAAAATCAATTAGTTCAAAGGAAAAGAGCTGTGAATAAATAATCTGTATAGAAACCAACAACTTTCTGGTTGATGCCTGCACGAGAAGACGGATATTGGTGACGAAACCACTCCAATGTGTTTGAATTATGCTTACCATCTCTTCTTTCAAATTTAATTTCAAACCAAATCATAATGTCAAATTAAATCTCTTTTTGCTTTTGCTTTATCTTTTAGTTCATAGCCTTGAATTTCATTTAATTACTATACATGGGTAAATGCATTTAATTATGAGAGGATATTTCCTTGGTTCTCTTTACTTCTTTGACATTAGTAGTGTTTTCTTTCTTTCTTTCTTTCTTTCTAATTGTCTTTCGGTAGTTGAATCATTTGTTCTAAATGATGGACGCAACAACTTTCTAGTTGGTAAGTGAATTTTTAAGGGCCAAATACAGACAAAATCCCTTCACTAATTCATAGCTTCGCTCTCTTAGCATGCATTCCTCATTTGGGAAATTACTGGCACCTAAGCATTAATTTAATTTAATAATAGATATATTTAAAGAGTTGAATTAAAAAAAAATTTTGTTTAGGAGGATCAAAATATTTGATTAAAAATTTGTTTGTCAACTTCTAAGTTCAGAATATTCTTCATCCTAAAGTATTCAATTGCACACCAAACCGGCAGTTAAGGCCTAAAGGGCATTTTACGTACAAATTTTAAAACAAAGGGATTGATTATAGAACCCAGACTCAATAAGCGCAGGCCCATTATCTTTTTACAATACCCTGACCCCACACCTGGGCCCAACTCGTGTAACCGCATTTCAAAAAAATTTACAATTCCACCCTTCCCAAACTCCTTTATAAACGAACCTTCCTCCCCTTTTCTTTGCTCACAAGCACCCCTCTTTCTCTTCAAAGCAAAAACATTCCAAAGTTCCGAAGCTCTTTCAAAATCCTAAACCCCTTCCCCCCAAAGGAGCAATGGCGAAAGGCAGCAATAAGCTAACGAAGCTCAAGTCAGTTCTCAAGAAGCTAAACTCATTCAACAACAAGCAAAGCCGCCCGACGTCCAGCTCTGTAGTGGCGGCCTCGGACATCGACGACGAGTCATCAGCCAATCTCCAGCCTGTCTACGTGGGAAAATCTCGGAGGCGGTACCTTATTAGCTCCGATATTATCGACAACCCTTTGTTTCGGGAGCTTGTGGAACGGTCGGGAGAAAACGACACCATCAACGTGTCGTGCGAGGTTGTCTTGTTCGAGCACTTGCTCTGGATGCTTGAAAATGCTGATCCTCAGCCTGAGTCTTTGGAGGAGCTCGTCGAGTTCTACGCTTGTTAATTTGTTTTTTGGAGGAAAGAAATGTTCCCGTGTGGTCATTCGCATCGTACCAAAGCTGTACATTATGTAATGATAATAATGTGATTAGGCCGTGTAGAAGAAACCATAAAATGATGGTTGAGGGAAAAGGGAGACTGCGCTGATGAGAGAGAGGCAGTTAATTTCAACGGTGTGGAGTTAACCGATTTCACGCCGGCTAATCTGTAAGCCTGGTGGGTGATTTTATTTGTGTATCAATGTTGTTCATTGTCATTTTTTTTATAATCATATATATAAGAGATTAATGTTCATTTATCCTAAATGTTCTTAGAAATGTGTAACATTTCTATGGTTTCACTGATTTGATCCGTAAGAGAAAGAATGAAGAAGAAAAAGAAGGGAGAGAAGAGATATGGGGTGATTTTGAAATCATAGTCATTCAATCTTTACCTCAAACATGGCCAAAAAGAAGAAGAAAAAAGAAAAAAACTTTGTCTAAACATTAATAGTGCTTGAAAAGTATACTACAGCGAAGCTTGGGCTCCGCATCTTTTATGTTTGTCTTCCATATTGTGACAATCTCTATTTATCAAGTGGAAGTACAGTTTGTCAAATGGTAAAAGTGAAGTTTGATGATATAGTTGAAATTGGGCGCACCTGGGAGAAGCAAAGATTAAAAAGTTTGGAGAAAAGGGTTCCCAGAAAGTTAACAAGTCTACCTGGAACTCAGGATTCAGGAACCTGAAGTACTAAAACCTTTTTTCTTATCTTTTGGAGGTGGAAAGTTTTAAGCCACAGTTGAATTTGTGAGATTAGAAGTACTGTGGAGTAATTCGTTGCATTGCCTGCAGCCTTTGTGAGATAAAGTTTCGGGCCATTGGAAAAAAAAAAAAAAAACCAGAGACGGCAAAGGGCCTTGCTAAACTAAAAGTAAGCAACCAATTACTTGAGTCCTGTTTAAGGGGTAGTCTAGGTAAGAAAGCCTGTTTAAAGATCTTAAAAGTTGAAGGTAAATAGTAGAACTAATATTTTACTGTTGGGCAGAGAGATTAGGGAACAACCTCAATCATCTGCTCCAATAAGAGTACTCTTGTCATCAGGGAACAAAATCGCTAATCCCCTTGATGGTTTGGTTAATTTCGTCTTCACATGTTATTTTATTCAATTTAGAGTATTGATCAAGTAACTTGCTGGCATTCCCCAACCTTGCCGGGAAATTGCCCCGAATAAGCAAATCAAAGCCCTGTATTGTGTCTTTTTCATAGCAAAAAAATGCACCAGCAAGGCAGCTGCAAAAAGAGTGTCTAGATTCCGAGACAACAAAGCCGGAGCCAGGAAGTCGACAGTCTTGTGGGATGACCAACAAGGCAAACAAGACTCCTTTATGTTTTTTAAAAGAAAAAGCTGATTACTCAATCAAATTCACTTATATTATATTCATAAATTTATATTAAGAAATGTATGGTTCAAATTGCTCATAATTGGGTTGTTAAAGATGCTTCTTTTTTATTTTATTTTGAGATATAGCCACACGCTCTCCTAGCTTTGTTGCTTTTTGTTGGTTAGACACAAAGATGATGAAGATTTTGATAAGTGGAAGACACGAAAATTTGTACAGTACACGCATTAGCATCTGTAACGCGTTTGCCACGCTGCCATGGCCACCCTCAAAGCTGGTGCTTTACTTTTCACACTCGATTGTACGTACCTTCCAAGCTTGTCAGCACCCTGGCACGTACCACCCATTGAATTTTGCTTCCAACACTCCCTAATTAGCAGCGATTTAATTTTCTAAGATCCCTTATGATTAAGAAATTGAAGATATACATCTTAAATTAAATTCAATCTAATGATTGGAATCTATAAGAAAAATGGGCGGTGCCATGACCTTGTCTCTTGATTAAAGTTGAGATTACTTATAAAGAATTAATGTTTTCGGTTCTCTGATAATTTAGATAAATTATTAAGTCAAATTATGTACACAGTCTTTAGTCACCCGCTCATAAGCATTTGGGAAAAATGAACATTTAAGAGTCAGTCCAATAATCCTTATCACGAATAAAGTCGATGACAGCTAATCTTACTGATGATGGTTTTGACATTATTTTTTAGTATAATCCTTCCCATGACCACCTTCCCTTAATTGTGTGCAAAAAACATTCTTCTGCTTATACAACAGTATATACTTGACCCTTTTTCTTTTATTGCTTTTATTATGTAATTAATTTGGGGCAACTCCTTTTCTTTCTTTCTTTTTGTCCTTTTTTCTTTTTCCTTTTACCGTGCCTGAGATGAAGAACTAATCAATCCGCTTTAATTATGTTGTATATTTGTATTTGTTCTAGTTATATGTTGGTGATAAATTTTTTTTTTTGGTTAATGTTGAAAGTTCTAACTTCTAATTTTCACAACCCTTTGGACTTCCTAATAAGTATATAAAAGATCTTATAATATTTTTAAGGTTATTTGAATGTCATATTAATTCATACATGATTGACATATAGTGCATATATTAATATATATTATGCACATAAAATTGTAATTAAATATAGACTTTTTTATTTTTTAAAAAGAAAAATTCATTTAATTTAACTAAACAAAAATAAGTGATTCTATATCACTTCACTCCACATTGACTTGAATTTAATGAATTTATTTTGTACACAAAATATTTTTTAAAAATTTCTAAATTATTTTAAAAATTCAAATAATTTATTTTTTATTTCATTCATTAAAGCTCTTATATTTTTATTTTAGATCAAATATATCCTTATGATTAACGCTTGACTAATTTTTATTTAATCAAAATACCACTTATCATTTCATTCTCACTTGAAACTGAAGTGTATGATAAAAAAGTCACATGATCATATAATTACATTATATTATCATCTATTATAATATATCAGTATATCACATCAACGTAAATGTCAAGTGATATTTTGATTAATAATAAATAATCAATTATTAATTGTAAAGACTTATTTAATTAAAAATAAAATATAAAAATTTAATTAAATATAATAAAAAATAAAATTTATTTGAATTTTTAAATAATTCAAAATTTTTTATGTATTATACTTTTTTTATATTTTTTTTCTTATACATAGTGTGTATTTCTTTGTTTTTGCACAATTAATTGAAATGGGATTATAAGATGACCATATATTTTCCTTAATCCATAGGAGGAGGAGTTTGTCATTTTAAATTTTAAATGAAAAGAAAAGGTAATTGAACAGGGCTAATTAAATCTATGATCTGGAAAGCTTAGCAGATTACAATTGTAAGCCGCGAAAAGGAAGGGAAAGAAAAGACTTTTGTTCATAAAGCATGGGTAAATGAGCTGTCTAGTGCTAATTAGACATAACAAAAAGACGAAATTAACCTTGCAGTAGTTTATAAGGGGTCGCCTGTCAGCACAGAAGAAGACAAAGCTGGCTAGCTACCTTCCATAAAGAGACGGCCGCTTTTTGCGGCTTTTTTAGGGGAAGATGCCGCCAAATCATCTTACGCTCCAACCCTCCGTCCTTTTGTGTAATAACAGCTGCAATGTAGGGTATATTTGTCTTTTCAACATCTACCACTCGGTCAGCCACAAGTCAGTCAGTCGGTCAGAAGGCAGCTTTAGTATTAGACTACTAGTAGTAGTAAGTAGTAGTAGGAACTATAGGGAGAAATAGAAAGAACGAAATGGAGACCAGCCCACGTGGGAGCTGGTCGTGGAAATCGGATTTGGGGTGATCATAGGCCCATGTTACTCAAGGAATTTTTGTCCCCAATTTTGCATAATAATGCTTTTAGAAGATTGGATTTTCGTGTGATTCCCTTTTCCCACACACACACACACATGCAGAGGAGAGAGCCAAGGAATAAATACATTTTTTTTCTCAATTATGATATGCAAATAGATATGATTGTTTCATCTGGTTTGGTACACAAATCTTATGTCTGATATTTTCTCCAAACATTATATGTACATTGCACCTTCACTAAGATTACTTTTGCATATCAGATGCTGTAACATCTGTCTAATATGATGCCATCATTGTCATTTTGACTTCCACATAATTCTTGGATATCCATCTCTTTTTGCTTTCTCAAGTGTATATGAGTGCTAGTGAAGAATCTATCTGTGTCAATGTTTTATTTTTATTATTAAAATACCGAAAAAATATATTTAATATAAACCTACTAATCCATGTTAATTACTAAAAGCATACTAATAGTAAAAAAGTGAGTTGATGATGATCCAAAAGGCAGTGGACTCTAGGAGTTGAATGATCTCTGATGTTCTTTGAGCCATTTTATATTAGTTTTTGTCATTAAGTCGCACCTTGTCTAACGGTTCTAAGCCATATAGGCATGGTAACCCTTGTTCATGAACCTGGTCGGTTGCTATTTAAATAAACGTACTGAAGATATATATTGACAGATAGGAGTACCCATGTTTTATGTATGAGAACAATCAAGACAAAAAACAAAGCCCAAGAGGAGAGAAGAGAGAGCTGCACATGAATGGAAACCAAATGATAGTGTAGGAATGGGATAAGGGAATGATGTCTACGGTCTACTGCATACATATTTACGAGCCCATGAGGGGGCCCTAACCAACTGCCACGAAAAGGACAAATCACTGAGAAGAAAATAATAAAAAAAAAAGCTTCAGCCATATCGATGAGTCTCCATGCCTTCTTTGCAGTCAAAAACACTCAAAATATAGCTAAGAAGCCCTGAACATATCCACGCGTATATCTATATCTCTGGCTGACATGGAACAACTTGCCTTGATAATGTAAAAGAGCCATGCGGTGCAGATACAAGAACTCATGAGTTGGATACCATTTTGCACGTTAAAGTGAAGGCATGGACGTATGAGACGTATCAGAAATTTGTACGGCTATCGTTTGGTTAATTTATATGCATTGAATCAGGTAACTCCCAGTCTTTGTTTTCAGGCATGATCTGAGTCATAAAATATGTTAAAAGGAAATGCTTCTTGTTTGGATCCTTTTCTTTCATCTACAAAAAATTCCTATCATTTTCATGGGTGGCTCAAGAAATAAATTTGTTTGGGGCTAAAATCTTTGCGTTCGAGCATAGGTCTCTTTCAAGAAACGTTGTATATTTGCATTCAACAGTATCCTTGTAGCCACTAGAATCCAAAAGTTCAAAACCAATTAAACGACATGACATGTGAATTGTGATGTCTCAGGTCTAAAACGCCCACGTTCCCACCACCCAAAACTATGGGTTCTATTCATCCTCTCGATAAAAAAAGAAGCAGAAACAAACTAAAAAGGAGTTGAGCTTTTGTCAAATTGCTCTTGAGCAGTGGGTTTCAGTTAAGATAAAGGTCAAAAGAAAAAAAAAGCAAGCAGCCATGCATGTGGAATGAGGAAAAGAGGACCACCTTGACGTGGATGATGATAATGAACATCTTGAATGCTGATCTAGCATTGAATGTAGGAGTAGAGTAGGGAAAAACTAGCGGAGATGATAACCAAAATACATAAGGCATGTGCTCTCTTACCTTCTATGTCGGAATTTCAGTACGTAAAACGATGAGAAAATGGGGAGAAAATGGGGAGAGGCTATTAATTACCCTAACTCTAAGTTCTATTCTAAGTATCATATATATAGTAATTGATTGCTTGTCCAGTTTTCACTTTGAGTCTCATTTGATGGATCGCTTTGTCCAAAGTTCGACATTAAATTTTGTACATTAATGTGTTTGATAAAAGAAAAATGTTGATAGTGAGAGAGTTTTCTTTCAATTCAATAATTGAGTTATACATATGGAAATTACTACTACTACTACTACTTTTTATTATTGTTCTTATCAAATGTATGGTATCGTTGCTTTGAAATTAGGTAGAGTTATCGATGCCAAAGAGTTATAAGAGTCCACATATCGGGCTGCTTAAAATGGAAAGTTTTGAATTACTTCTTCTGGGATGAACAAAGGGTACTATATGATCCTTGGGAGAAACTTCAAGGGAAGTATGGAGAACTATGAGGAGGGGGCTTGCTTAAAAGTTTGAAAATGCTTTCAGTTGCGTGGAGTTGTTAAGTTAGATAATAGCAAAGTTGTTTTAAGTTTTGGCAGCTTGTTGGGTACATTGTCGTTTTACTTTCTGCAGATGAGACCGAATCAGAGCTACTGTCGGATGGTTCGATCCCATCTGGTGGGCTCTTGCTACTAGTGGGGCTTGGATGTAGAGTCTATGAAATTGCTTTGAGTCGGATCTCGGGAGCGCTCGAAAATGGCTCTGATCTGAAAGCTAAAAAGTGGTCCAAAAACTACCAAATGTGCCTTAGAAACCTTATAAAATGGACCTCTGTCATCAGGCACTGAAGCCCATTGACCGACCGAATTGAAGATTTTAGGTAAAGCACAGAAGTAGCCTCCGATTGTATACTATTACATTATTTCTTTGGGTTGCTTGCTTTATGAAGATGGGCTTACAACGAAAGTTGAAATTGAATTCAGAAACTCTCTAAGGCCCATCTCCTTCTTGCTTAGCGAAGAAAACAAGGCCATTTCTTTCTTGCATCCTAAACATTGTCTAGGATGATATGTATTGCAAATCCCTGTGTGACTATAAGGGCATGCATTTCTTCAAAGACTGCTACATTGAAGGCACTGTTGATTTCATCTTTGGAAATGGCAAATCCCTTTATTTGGTAACTACCCCCCTTCTTCCTTTCTAAAGGCCATATATACCGAAAATCATTTTGTTCCTGCACCAGAGTAATTCTTGCAAGGATGTATGTGTGCGTTTTTTGATGCAGAACACCACAATTCAATCTGTTGCAAGGCATCTGGGGTGATCACAGCAAAAGGCAGGGAAGATGTAGGCAGCGATAGTGGATTTACATTCCTTTACTGCAAAATAACCCGTGCAGGCAACAGTACCACTTACCTTGGCCGTCCATGGAAGCTAAGGCCTAGGGTCATCTTTACTTTCACATACATGGGCACCATCATCAACAGCGAAGGCTGGTCCACTGAAGGGCACCCTGAGCGCAACCACAACCAGTGTGCATCTGGAGCTCACATATTATTCTCGTACTGCTAAAATTAATGGTTTTGATCATAAAATTAACGTGGGATTACTTTAGTCATTTGCAGGACTGTATATTATGGAGAATACAAGTGTGTATGGGGCGGAGGCTACTTCCTCTGTTCGAGTTGGATATGCAAAAATTCTGAGTGAGAATGAGGCGAAGCCCTTCTTAAGCATAACTTATATCCACTGAAGCAATTGGCTTCTCCCACCTCCCAAGGTGTGAAAACTTTACTAAACACAAGGAGCAATGTTCTGCAAATATATTTGTCTATCTGTTGGTGCTGAGAGGGAAGGTGATTAGATGTTTATCAGTTTGTAAGATAATCAAAGTGAGTGTTATAAGAAGAGAACTCTTATGTAATAAAATTGTGTATGTTACAGAAGTAAATGAGACATATGATTAGTCTTATTCATGATCTAATTCTAGTATTGTATTATAATTTTAATTAAATAATTTGTATAATTATCTTGTTAGTAAGAAATTATAATGTTATAAATATTCTTTTTACTTGAGATTCGGATGCGTCTGCAGTGAGTACAAATCCTGCTTGCAAATGCAAAATTATCACCAAAGGTAAAAGAAGAAACGATATGATTAAGAGAAATTAATATAAACCATACTTTATTGCAATCCTTGGGACCAAACCGAGGTTCAAAACATTCCCAGGGATAATAAGGGAGTAAATTAAAGGTGGGACAAATCCCGAGTTCAAAACAATTACGAGATAAAAACGAAACGAAGGAAATATCAAATTTCAATAGCCATTCCAAAACTTCATTTGGTCCAGCCTTGTGCCTCCTCATCGCCTTTTTCTTTACTCAACAGCTAGAGGAACAGTCATAACCTGAAAATTACATAAGAATAAGATTACTCAACAGAAACGTTCTTATTCAGTTGAACAAATCCTTACCGAGAGGTTCAAACATATGGACATGAATGTTTACCCGCTTGTTATACATCAATGCATGCAACATTTCAATGTAACGCTTGCGCCCACGTTGCTCGAGGTTACAAACATGTTTCGAAAAACCATAGACTCCAGTCAGAGTCAATAGCTTCTCAGAGTAAATCTGCCATGTATACCTACAAAGGAAAACATACGAGTAATGGGTGCTTTCATAAGAAAAATATATATCACAATGAGTTAAAAAATAGAGGCTTTCTGCTTACTTCTCCTGGATGCGCTTCAAGCCTCCCTGAGAGATCTTATCCCAATAAGATGGATCTGCCTTGCACTTTTCAAAGAAATGGACGAGGGTCTCAGCAGCCAGATCGCCATTATAAGGATCGATGTTGAAGCCGGATTTTCCGTGAACGATAATCTCAGCAGGGCCTCCATAGCAAGTTGCAAATGTTGGTAGGCCACAGGTCATGGCCTCAACGACAGTCAAGCCAAAAGCCTCATACAGAGCAGGCTGAACAAATGCTCCCTTGGTGTCACAAATGTGACGATAGAGTTCACCGTTTCTCACTCTGTTCATCTGGGAAGAAATCCATCTGAACTGGCCATTCAACTTGTATTTTTCAATTAGTTCATACATCCTCTTCATTTCGGCCTTCTCTTCCAAATCCTTGGATTCCTTTCTCCTATCTCCACCAACTACTACCAAGTTAACCAACTCACGCAGCCGGCTGTTCTTGGCATAGAACTCTACAAGTCCAGTTAAGTTCTTTACTCGATCCAACCTTGCCATGGTAAACAGAATTGGCTTATTGCGATCTTTCAGTATACATCTGCAAAATAGCATTTAAGTAATTATTAACATAGTCATATCATTTAGTGAAAGTTAAATGGTGTAAAACAGGATAGAAACTCACAGGTGCTCTGCATTCTCAACAGGGCTGTAAAGAAGCTCTTCAATCTCTGGGTGGAACTTCTTCAACCGCCGTTTCTCTTCTGTGTAAGGGAAGTATATGCTCATATCAGCACCAGGGGAGACAATGTTGAACTTAGGATCAAACACATCAATCCCATCAACAACACGGTAGAGCCCAGGAAGAGTGAAGGCAATGTGACTCTCGTATTGGCCTAGTGTGTCTTTGCTGAAATCATGGGAATGGCAACATTGTTAGGCTCTCCAATAAGTAGCAGCATTACACAAGGCAATCATATATAGAAAACTTGAAGATATATTACCTTCCAGCAATCTCTTGGAAAGTGCTGGTGATGATAAAATCAGTGTGGTTCATAGCAATAAGGTCAGCAGTAAACTGACAGGAGAAGTGATACTTATCCTCAAGCTTTCTCCAGTTGATGTCTGAATCTGGGTACTTCGTCTTCTCCAGAGCATGAGCAATGGTGCACTGCATAAAACAGCCAAGTTAAGTTTTTAGACTGAAAGAGAAAGATCCAAGTACAGCAAAAGGACATAGTCAATTAATTAGCTTTTAACAAACCTGTGTAACATCAAACTTATGTGCCAATAAAGAGGCAACGATATTTCCATCACTGTAATTCCCAATAATCAGGTCTGGCTTGCCCTGAAACTCTTTGGATATTTCAAGTGCAACATCCTGAAAACAAAGAGAAACTTACTTGTAAAAAAAAAACCCAAATAGTAGTAATACATATAATAGAAAAGTTAACTTATGGAAGAAAAATGGACACGAGAAGATGGATGTTCAGAGCATATGGTTCACCTCAGTGTAAGTCTCCAGGTAGGGCCAGACTTCAAATCTTGAGATCCATCTACGTACAATTCCCTGCTCTGTTCTGAACGGAACTCGAAGAATATCAGAATACTTGGTTCCATACACTTTCTCAAGACGCTGACCACAAGTTGTTCCCACAGCATCCGGGAGGAGTCGAGTAATCTGGTCCAAAAAACAGTCAAATTAAGCATCAAACATCGCGTTAAAATTATTTCTGATAAAGAAAGGAGTCAAAACAAACTGATACAACATAAGAATACTCACGATAAGGATGCGTGGGGTAATGTTAAGTCCTTGCTGCTTGAAACGGTGGAGCATCTCTTCCTCCAAGGCACGGACTTGATCCAAGATGTAAACAACCTATGAGTAAAAGTTATTTGATTAAAATTAGAACAACTTTAATTGCCTCATCTACTTCTTAAATCAGGAAAATTAAAAGTTTAGGGTTGCAAAAACTGACCTGGCCACCTGTGTCAGGGTACCCCAAAACATTGTCTTGGGCAAAGTATCCATGAGGAGTCATGATCACAACATTGAAGACCAATGGGATTCTTCCAAGGAAAGTTTCAAGAGTGACGGGATCAGGTGCCTGCAGGAGATCCAGAAGAAGATGGACCATCTCTAGAACATGCTCAGCGGTATCACCCCATCCCCTCTCCAAACCAATCTCCTGGAACTTTTTCTCAAAAGCAGAGTATAGGGTATCAGATGGTAGAGGAGTTAGATACTCCTCTGCCTTCCTCAGAGCATGTTGGAGGGAATTCACACCTTGAATTCTGTCATTCAGAAGCATACCCTGTGGCATGAAAATTGCGCAATTTATTACAAAGAATCTATTAGCTTCAACAGAAGGGAAATTAAAAAGAGGGTATGTATATTTAGCATGGCTTACCTTTCCCTTCTGGCAATGAATCTGGAGAAATTCAAGCAGTAAGTTCAAGTTTTCCTCGTCTTGGAACAGTTTGGCAGAAAGGTGGCGATTGAGGAAATCCATGCCGTTCCCAATGGACTTAGAAAGCGATGGGCGAGGAATAGAATTATTGAACGCGCCGAAGTCCAATTCCAGCGTAAACTGGCCATTGGAGCTGAATCCCATCATTGAACATCGTTTAGATATAAACTCGGTATAACGTGAAGAATAAGAAAATCAGGAGCTGTAAACTACCTTCCATCAACGATTTCCTCCTTCAACCGCAGATACTCAGCAACTTGCATTTCCTCTACGAAGAGCTTCTGGACATCAATAGCTATGTACTCCCAAACACCAGGAGCTGGACGAATGGCAAGGGCAACCAATGGAGACGACACTACAGCTTCCTGTACAACAATATTAGATAACCGAGACGTATTTGTCCAATATTCTCGTCAAACATCTTAGTCAAGAATCCAACAAACATAACCAAGACAACTTTGGAAAAAAAAAAAGGTGATTTAATCCCACCTGTGTAGTCCTGAGGACATCGACAATTATCCCATCAAGTGCTTGCTGTCCATCCTCCTTATCAAGAATTGATAGCAGCTTTTGGGATTTATGAATGCCCCGCCCAAGGCTTTCAATCCTGCATGATTTGTACAACAATAAAGTCAAACTAATGAACAACTAATAGTAGTTTTTATCATACTGAAACAGAAAGATCAGGGAAGCAGATGTTTGATATACCTTGACAAGATAGCCTTTGCCTGCTCAGGATGAGTAGCCAGAGATTCACCCAAATGTTCACAAACGCTTCCTGAAGCCATTGTTTTCTCCTGAATTGGCAGGGGAAGGAATATACTAAGAATTAGGCTATGGATAAAGTCAGGACATGCAACATATATATGATGAGACGATGGAATAGATCAATATAAAAGGGCAAGTTGTAGCAGTAGGACCCAAAAAGTTAGACGCAACCAAATGCAGATACCTAATTACAGCATTAAATTAGAGAATTAAAAGCAAATGGATGGAAGCTAGATCAAAAACAAAGAGCAAACACGTAGTTAAGAATTTTGAGGCTCTTAGAAGATTCAAATAATAATAATAATAATAATAATAATAATAAAGCAAAGAAGTTTGCAAAATACTCAAAGAAATGACTTGTTAATTACAAAAGGAGAGAACCAAAAGTACCTAATTGGAGGGTGAAGAACTACCTAAAGCCAAAAAAAACCTCTGAAAGACAAAAGATGAGTAACAGAGAAGAAGATAGATTATTGGGAGGAGTGAGGTCCAAGGTAGCGACAATGCATTGAATATATAGAGAGTGACTACAGAACTAAAAATGGCAACCCCCTAAATGCTCAGAACTAACTCTACCAACATATGGACATAAAATCATAACTTAAATGAAAGAAATAACATATTTTCTGTCCAAGAAATTACCATAAAAATAAGCACAGACGTAGAAAAATCAGGTAAAGAAAGTGAGGAAGAAACTTAATGAGCAAGTTCATATGTTGTACCCAAAAGATTAGACTGTATTATTAACTTACTACAATTGGAGCGAACAAAAAAACATAACCCTTTGGCTTCTGTTGACAGTAATCTTAAAACTGGGCGTTAGGCACAAGTGGGCTTACTTTTTTGGTCTCAATTCAACCAGGGATCAGTCTGTCTTAGAGTTTGAGGTTTTTTACGTTCAATTCCACTGGCCAATGTTTTTTCTTTTTGTTTTCCCCTTATTTGATCAAGAGGCCTATTTTTGGGAAGAGGGCTACCTAGCTTGGTTCAAACTTGGTTTGGTTCTTGGTTACATTAAACCAGATCTTATTGGCTATGAAGCTGTAATAATTTCACAACCACCTTTTTACTTGCTTTTTTTTTAAGAAACCAAGGTCATGGATTTCAATTTATATGTTCCGCTTAAGCTATTAAATATATAAAATAATTATTAATAATTGAATGTAAAAATCTGTTAAGATTAATGCAAAAGGTACGGGTACTGTCCCTGACTCCTTGAGGGAAAATTTGGAGTTGTCACTCAGTTCTTCTATACCAGAACCAAGCATCAATCTTTAAGGTTACCAAGTCTCGTCTTTGACGCAAAAAGTTGATTGAGTGATTTAACCACCAGAGTTTGAAAAGAATCAAAGTTTTTCAATTTTGATTCGGATAGCCAAGACTCTACTATTTCCTTTTGAATCAATTTGGTTAGGTTCTCATTAATTAAATGGCACATCTCACTTCTACTTAAAATATCACGCAATCATGAAAAACTATATGTCCTATGCCGTGACACATGCATCTATAAAGAAAAAAAATACAAGTAGACTAATAATCTTAAAGTGATTTATTGACCATTAAATGATGCAAACAACATTCAACTATTTAAAATAAAATATAATATAAAAATTACAACAAGGAAATTAACTATGCATCGGGAAAAAATATTATCATACATATCTTATAATATTACAAAAATGACCTTATATATTAGACGTTACGTGGCATGCTTCATTGTGAAAATCTATAACACATAAAAAATGATCAAAGTTGTTTTCAAGTTTGATCACGTTATACCTCTTTTAGATGACACGTAACGGATTGTGATTGTGGAAGGGAACTGATTTAGCAAGAGTAGTTAAGAACTTGATGAATAGAGATACTTGTATGAATATAAAAAAAATATTTGGTAATCGGTAAATATTTGAAAGAGCATTTAAATGTAAAAAGATTTGAAAAATGACTTGAACGTGAACACAAAAGAAGGTAGGAAGTTCTTTAAATTTCTCAATCTTAAAAATCAAGACAATGTTGATAATTTCTTTCAATAAGTGCGTATGGTGGGAAAAAAACTTGTAGCACAGTTACATTTGATAACATTCATGATTTCCTCTTCAAACACATCAGCAACTAGTGTCTTATTCATAGCCTCGTTAACTAAGCCAGGAACAAGTCTTGAACAAATCCCCAATCTCTATCACTGTTAAAAGGAAAATAAATCTTTGTAAAATGCCTCAAGTTTTTCAATAATGCTTCACTCTAGAGTTAAGACTGTTAAGATTTTTCAATGGAAGATTCCGTTTATAGTGATTGCTTCTTTCCTTTTTTTTTTTACTTTTGCCTTTTTCTATAGGAATGAGAAGATTGTGGAAGATGGGCGAGGAAACGAGGAAGAGAGGGAGATAGAGAGTTACAATGCGATATGATGAGATGAGGAACAAGCCCATGGGAGAGAGAGATTTGGACAAGCCCACATCATATGAAGCCACAAGCTAGAGTGGACTTCACAACTTTGTTTATAGACATTTTGAAAGTTCTCTCAATACCCAACGTCAGAACCACTCTTACAAATCAATAAACTTTTCTCTTCCTCCTTTTTTAAAAAATAATATTTATAAAGAGAATAATAGTCCACATATAATTAATCCATTATTTTGTTTTGAATTTGGTAAAAATAGTCGCTTCAATAGAAAATATTTTTATAAATTATTATTTTGATTAATATTAACTAAAGACATTCAATTGAATTTTTTTTATCCGAAAGAAAAGAAATCCGAATTTTACTATTTGTTCTTTGAACAGAAAAATTATTCACTAATCACTGAATTGAGTGCTTTATAGTCTTTACAAAGATCGCTACGCTCATGCTGAATACTATTAATTCCCCCAGTGAAACATAGAAGTGCATATGGTTAGAGAGTTTAGCCCTTAGAAAATAATCATGTGAATACATGTAATAAATTCTTGTACTGCTACTATCCAACATCTTGGTGAATAAAGGAATTGAAATATGAAAACATCTTTGATCGCGCATTGGTGTCGTAATCTTGTGGATCATGTGCAATTTTAAGAAAGAGAGCTGCAAAACTAGGCAATAGTCTTTCATGGCTTCATTATCAAAAATAAAATAAATAATCTCCATAGCTTCTAGTACCAGATTCATAATGGGGCAGAACGGGGACGGCTCAATTATAAGATTTGGTTTGATGCTACACTATCAAAGGCGCACATGACACTTCAATAATAAACAATCACTTGCACCCGTACAAAACTAATACTATTCTCCCACCTTCACCTTAGTAGCATGTGCATAAACAAGGAAAACAAGTTCTAACGTCATATTGTCCACCCAAAGGTTCCTAATATTAAATTTAGCCTTACAACATTATGCTCAAAATACAGTTTATCTCATCCGGCATTAGAGACAAGACTTGGAACCGATGCATGAAGGCGGTAAGCCTGGTAACCACCTGTTTCTTGTGAATTTAACAAGTTTTTTGGCTCAACTAAGCAATGGGAGATAAATAAGTGAACTGGGTGCAGCAGACTACGGGATAAATCTATAGAAGCATACCCATCTCGCTCGATAACTCTTAATTCGAGATGGAATTCCTAGAACTCTAATTTGGGACCAATTTTATGTTGCATGGTTTTCTGAACAATAGAAGTATTTCATTATCAATCAAACATTAGATGCCACTCACATTTCAATAAGGGCAGAGAGACATTGCCCTCCCCTCATCACATTCATTGCATACACCTGAAAATTTTCTAACTAAAAGTTCCCTATTGTTTGTCAATTAAAAAGGAGAAAAGAAATGAGAAAAAAAAAATCTGCATATAAAAGAGACCTTGCTTTAACCCCAAAGTTCTTGGCCACAATAAAGATCAGCACAATTAGTCTCTCCCAATATTTATTGAATCTCCAGCTGCAAAATCATGTAGAAACTTCATATTAGGGAAAAGTTTGAGAAGATGGAAGATGAGCAATGAACTTGTTCCATAAGCATGAGAGATAGGCATACAAAGGAAAATGCTTTTAGCTAAAAACAAAAAAAGACCTGTTCAGAATCTGAGCTATCAATAGGGTGACCCTTATGATTGTTCTCTATGCACTTCAATAGATACTTGAAGGTCTCAATCTCACAAGGGAGAGTAAGCCCGCCATTGTGATTATACCCAAATTCCTCCTCAGCTTTTTCCAGCAAAATCTTGAAGACAGGATGGCTGAGATAGCTCGTAGGGATGATAAACCTCCGAAGCTCTGGCCCAACATAAACTGCCAAATATCCCTTTGGAACATCAGGCGGTGGTTCAGGACTGTGGCAGCTTTCCTCATCAGAATCACAACACATAACATTTGTTAGCCTTTTGTTAACTGGTCCTGAGACACCCCCCTGATTTTCTTCCAACTGGGGGGCATTTGGCCTTGAGCCTAGTGTGACAGTTTGCCACTTTTGAAGGATTTCCTTTAGTCTAACAATCTGCCGGATTCCGGTCAACTTGCTTCCACCTTGGTCATCCATCCTTAAATCTTCACCACAACGGTGAAAAGAAACCCAGGATTGAATTTGCAGGGTTTGGATCTTCCACTACATGTGCAAACACAAATTTCCACGATTAAAGCAAATGAATCAACACCTTTAAAAGAAATTGGATAAAGTCATGCATAAGGGGCACGCAAAATTCAACATAATTATTGTTTCCTTCACCTAGACCAAACTAACAGATTGCCATACTCATAATATGACAATTAAGCTAACAATCACATACTTATCATCACTATATTAACATTGGCCTGCTAGGAATGATTATGCTTTTACACCCTCTCTTTCAGAAACTGATGCAATTGACACAATTAAATAACCTTTTAGCAAATACAAATCAAGCTAATTGACTTAAGAATATCCCAAAACAAAATAAGAATTGTTAGCTTTTAAGCTTATCTGAGGTGTAGTCAGATAACAAAATTTTATATGCAGGCTTCAATTTTAACACTCTAGATCTGCAAAATTAAAGCTAGCCTAATTTTCAATAATTCAAGCTTGATGGCCATCTAGCAATGAAAAATCCCACTCATATTAACCTTTTTTCCAATTACTAAAATGTTTAAATCTACCCCAGAAAAGTCCAATCCAAAATTCTGCTATTTCGGACCAACCACTCATTGAAACCTTAAACCATGTAAGAGAAAAAAAACCATTATCAACAATGAAACATCAAGACAAAACAGTCTCTTTCACATAAATTCTCCTCTTCCAACCCAGCTTTCATTACTCGCAAAACCATACAAGAAAAAAGAGCAAAAAAAAAAAAAAATCTTTCAGCAAAACAGAACATGCAAAAAGATTACAAAATAAAAAAGCTTATTACCTGAGTATGGGGGCAGGCGTTAGCAGAGAGCCCCAAGAAGAAAAGCCATTGCAAAGGAGGAAAGGGAAAGAGGCTTTGGAGGAAACTTGGGAATGGCAAAGCAAAGCTCTCCAAACGAAAGAAATTGAAAGAGGGGAAAAAAAATGATTCCAAAAAAAGGAAAACCAAGAGGATCCCCGAAAAGACGAAATCTATGTTAGAGAAATCCAAGTTGGTGGTGTCTATGTTTTTTTTTTTTTTAATTTTTTCCGGATTTTTCAATTGTTATGACTACGAATTTGTCGTGTCATTAATTGTCGCAGCAAAATTTTCTTTGGGTAAAGCGGCTGTGTCGGAGGATGGAGTTTTCTCCCTTTTTTTCTGTTATACTTTTTCCTCTCAGAGTCACTCTGTGCCCTCTATTTATATCTCCGCTGCTCAAACCTCGTCGATGGTTTTTGGATTTTGGCTGGCTGGCTGGCTCCAAAACCAAATTACTTATTATTATCTTTAATTAATAAAAATCAAGAAAGAAAAAGAGATGGATTTTGTTTTTGCTTAATTGTGTGGACTGTGGAGTGGGGGAGAGATCTGAAAAGAAAAGAAGAGACGCAGTTATTATTAGCTCCACTTTTGATGACGTGTCACCATAACTACACCAACTTTGCTTTCATTTGGTGGCCTTTTTAGCTTTGGGTGCACCTGCTTCACTCAATCTCAGTAGGACCTCAAGAGGAATTAGCATTTTACGTTGAAATTTATTGATTTCAACTCTGAATTTTGTTAATTAAGTGGAAAATAGAAGAAGGGGGGGTTCGCTTGCATGCGTTGTCTAACAAATTTGTGTAGTTGTGATTAGAACTCTCACATGGGCCGTGGCATAAGAGAAATCATATGCCACAATCACAAACAACTGGATTGGGCTTATCAAGCATTTTTGTTTAGAAAAAAAAGATTTCTCTTTCAACTTTCATAATTCATTAATAGAAAAAATAGTCAACATGAGAAGTCAAATTTCTTTTCTTATTTCCTTTCTTAACTTAGACAAGGACGACTCCATAATCTTAAAAAACTTAAAATTAAATATTTAAATTAGGCATTTTTTATGTTTTACATTAGCTATTTACATGTCGGTTAAAGAATATTTGTTACTTCTCAAAAAAAAGAATATCTGTTAATAGATCAAAAATTTTGGTATAAAAAGCCTTTATTACCAACAATCTTCAAAGTTGATAGTTTCCCTTGGGAGAGGGCAAGGCAATGGCTTAGCAGTACTTTTAAGTGGGGCTGGCTGTTTTGACCCAAAAAAGTGGCAAATGCCTATGCCTATCAAAGTTGGTCAGATGCTCACGGGCATTTTAGGTTTGGGCCTTTGACAAATTTGGATTAACAAGAAGAGTGTACTGATTGAAGGACTTTCCAACGCGGGGATGTAGCTCAAATGGTAGAGCGCTCGCTTTGCATGCGAGAGGCACGGGGTTCGATCCCCCGCATCTCCAGTTTCTGTGTCTCTTTTTTTTTTTTTACACCGTATCAAAGTTGTGATTGACGAGACGGCGGCGTTTCAATTTTGCCTCTCGACGGTGTGTTTGGACTCGAACTCTCTCCCAGGTCCCCTTCACTTTCTTCCTCAAAACGCTTCTCTTTCTGCGGCGCATATTATTCAAAAGTCGCTTTTTAGGACTCAAAATTCATCTAACCTCACGCCAACTGCCTTCGTCGGCGGCGACCGTTTTGTTTCAAACACTTCAAGTCGGAGCTCTCGTCTTAATATCTAACAGAACTGATTGGACCCGACCCGTTACCAATCTCCTCCGTTCATCGCGTTACATAAGGTATATACTTTTATTATTATTATTGCAAAGCTTGTCACTTGCTCACTTTATATTGTCGTTATTTCACATTCTGAAGATTAAATATTTGTCTAAATCAGTAAGCAGCAGCTTAGCTGAATACCCAGTTGAACTTTATTTATTAATTCGCTTTTGGAGCAAGCCCTTTTGGAATTTGATAGGTTTGTTAAAGACTTTTAGTTTAAGTTCTAAGGCATATCTTCTTTTCCCCTTTAAACAGGGGTTGTTTTTCTACATCCAATTATGCTAGTTTGTAGGCTTTCTAGACTTGGATTTCGTGTTGCCAAAGAGCTATCACGAGGTATGCATCTATTTTCAATTTTGGGTTAATTTCCTATGTTTTGCTTTGTATGAAATAATATATTTTGCAGATTCTTAATAATGCATGATTTGTATGATATGATCTTTACTTACTAACTTGACTTCAAATTGCATTCTTTTTGACAGGCGGATATAAGTACATATCTAGAACAAGATATAAACAAAGGCCTTGCGGGCGATACCAGCGCTCCCTGGTTAGTGATGTTTATTTTCGTATATTTCATTTTCTATCTCTTTTGAGTCACTGAGAGAAAGCAGCCTAAGGCATGGGCGGTGGTTAACCCTCACATTTGGCTGTTCTTGGCAGTGTTCTATGTTAATCTAGTGTTTATGATATGCATTACTCTGTATGGAATGGTGGAGTTTAATTGAATGCAACTGGAAAAGATAGCAGTTTATGGAGAAGTTTTAGTTGTGATAAGGAAAGATATTAGTGTCTTTATCAGCAGTTAGCTATGTTACCCAATAGTGAATAACTCTTATGCCTTTATTAGGTGAAACATCTAGACTAGTCAATGAGCTAGTGACATGATTAATCCTTTCCCTGCTTTTTATTAGGGTGATTCTGCTGTGGACAGTCTTGAAAGGAATGACCTCTTATCATATCTACAGAAAGAACATAGTGTTGCAGTAGTTTTGTTTACTTAGGGAATGGAATAATTTGATAAATGTTACTTATACTGACAATTTTGGGATCGGTAGAGGTATAGGAAAGATGACTAAAACTTGGATGAAAGTTATGTGAGAAAATATGATAAGCACACAGGCAAACATTTGATGAGATCTGAATAGTAATAAGTTGGAGGCAACAATAGTTGCCAGAATAATTAGAAAACAACTTTAGATAAATTGAGGTTGGTATTGGTATAAACATTGATGAATGATATACGTATAGACTATAGTTGATATTACACTAGACAGAATTGAAGAAACAGATTTCAGTTTTTACTATTTATCCAAAACAGAAAAAATGGTTATGTTTTCAGCTAATCATAAGTCTATTTTCCCATGATCTTTTTCTCTTTTTTTCAATTTTTTTGGACAGCTTGAATTACTGCCAGAAACTAGAGCCTTTCAAGGTGCCATATTTCAACAGCATCATGATTTTTCTACATCAGCTTCCAACAATGCTTCTGAGGGAGGGGATGAACAGAAAGAAACGTGAGTTCTTTAAATAAAATTGTAACAGCATGGTGTTAATGACTGTTGGATGAAGTTGCGCATCTTTACTTAGTTCCAATCTTCTTGCATTGGTGAATTATTTAGATTATCAAATCCTCAACTCTCTTTTTTTTTTTTTCTTTTAGTACACAGACGCGCACAAAAATATGAAAGAAGAAATACACAAACCTAATTTTGATTTAGAACTTCTTGGAGAGATGATGATGCATACTTCAATGTCAGTTAAAGTTATTCTAAACTGATTCTCCTAGGAAAAGCATTTCTTTGGCAAGACTCGATATTGTTTTCACATATTTTAACATGCTTCAAGCAAGCTTGAATATTGGTGGTCAATTAATGTCTCAGCCGAGCTATGCATAGGGTAGCATCCACTGCACCAGCACGTTTTAACAGAAGGACATGTATCTGTGTATGCATCTGCCTTTAATTAGTTGTGGATTTTGTGGGTGTGGTTTTCTGGTCTACTGTCCATCTCTGCACAGTGTGGCTCTCTCACTTTTAATAGGTGGGAGATGCAGATTGCAATTTATGGCATTCAATGACTTTGAAAAGCATGGATTTTGCGTGCCCCAGCACTATTCTTTAAACACAGAATGGCTTTATACGTATAATTTAAAATTGACTATTGTTGTCATTTTGATCACACTATATTGTCTTCTTTGGCAGGATATCTGTCACATTTGTTTCAAAGGATGGAGAAGAAATGCATATTCAGGTGCCTATTGGAATGTCTATGCTGGAAGCAGCCCATGAAAATGATATAGAACTGGAAGGCAAGGATCATGATTCATTGTTCGTCCAATAATTGTGTAGCGCTCCTTGGATCCGAAATCTTCTTGAGCTAATTCATTTACTCAATGTTCTTTTATAATGATATATCTGTCTTAAACACATTCTACTCACACGAAGGATGCTTTAGCAATTAACATAGAACATAATGTGATTTAAGAACCTCCTTCTTGGTTTTTTTTTTTTTTTTTTGTGATTCAAATGCAGTTAACATGTTTTGGTAGCACAAACAGCTGGGTTAATTACTGGGGTCAATTAATTTATAGTTCATTGCTGAAATTTAATGTCTGCTTGTACTGTTGTTTCAGGAGCATGTGAGGGTTCACTTGCTTGTTCAACATGCCATGTCATAGTGATGGTATGCTAATAGCATTATATGTTATCAAAAATGCTGTTCACTGGTTTATGGTAATTCCAAATATTCTTTTAACCGAATTATTAGGGACTAAGTATTGACCCTTTTGCTAGGACATGGAGCAGTATAATAAATTAGAAGATCCAACTGATGAGGAGAATGATATGTTGGACCTGGCATTTGGGCTTACAGAAACGTGAGTCCCTACATTATATATCTGCTAGACAAATTTTTGTGAATTTTAATCTAAATGGATTGCCATATTCTTGAACTTTTCAGGTCTCGACTGGGTTGTCAAATAATTGCCAGGCCTGAACTCGATGGAATTCGTTTAGCAATCCCTGCTGCCACTCGAAACTTTGCTGTTGATGGGTATGTTCCAAAACCACACTAGAACGATACAACACTGAACCCTGTTTCATTGAGCGAAGAGGATCCAGTCATCCAGTTTTGTAGCTTCTGTATTGTGTTGGATCGACGAGCAACTATTATCCTCAAGTGATTTTTTTGTATTAGTTATTACTTAATAAATTCCCAATAATCCCTTTTGTGAAGTTGATTCTATAGATCAAATAATATTAAGGTTCCATTGACCACACTTTGTTCTACATTTATATGAATACAGACCAGGAAACTCGAGATTAATGTCAGTCTGACAGGTTCTATGCAACTATAACGATGTGGTGGCAGCTGATAAATTATAATTGAAGTATGGTTAATCTTCTCAAAATCATGACTGATGTATTAAAGTTCATGAGTTCAATCCGGTGTCCTAGTTTCTGCCTTAAACTGATGTTCTGGTTGGTAGTGCTCCGGGACAATAGGCCTCTAGAAGTTTTATGTCTGTGGTATGAGATAAATGCTAGCTAATTCTATATTGCTTAATTGTCTGGCAAGTTTAGATTGAAACATAGAAACAAATGGGTTGGGTGTTGATAAACAAATGGAGCACTGAGAGTCGGTGCATGCACCTCTCAGGCAATTTTACTTCACGATGAAGAATATGATGAAAAAGAGCGTGAGAGAAAGGCATGTCTTATGGTAAATGTTGGGCAGATTTTGCGTTGCTGTCGTTTGATAGCCTGCATGGATACTTTGTCGGGCCCCCCAGATGTATCACTATCTAAATCCAATTTGATGGACTGCAACTTGTTTGACATATTCCCTTTCGATTTCTAGTTTGATTGGTAGGTTCCACCTAAATGGGCCGATTGCTCTTTAAGAAATCTCACCTTTGTTAATTACTATCAGTTGGTACGAAGGAGTACATACAAAGGGGTTAGTAAAATTGTTACCTAAAAACTTGAAACCTTATGCTTCACGACGGCATTATTTCTTTGCAGAAAATTTTACATTATAAAATGTTTCTACTCTATTGACTGTTGAGCATCTCAGAATTAGCATTGGAATTTGTTGCGCAAAGATCATCCTATCCGCAAACTGGCTAATGTGAATTGGGAACTGAGTTGTTGCACTGCCATTTGCTATTTGACTCTTTCTTTGTATTTATTGGTGGCATCAGGAGGCTCTCATCATTTAGATTTCGATGTTGTCATTCCTTTGTTTTGCTTGCTGCCTTCAAGGAATAGACCATTGAATGATAATTGCGTCACTGAATTTAACAAATAGAATCTGCTGAGCTTCCCCAAGACACAAGTAAAGCCTGTTTGCCCTTTTTTTTTTTTTTTTTTTTCTTTTTTGTGACTTTGTCAATATATTCAAGAATTTGATTGAATAGTAAATGCATAATACCTATTCGAATCTCCTTGTCTAAATAAAAAAAACAAATTTGTGACGAATTGCAACGAAAAGCTACAGTCTATTTAAGGAAATTAAAAAAATGAGAAAAGATAAAGCAATGTTCCAGCTCATCCATCCATTAGTACAGTAGTATTATTAATTTGCCAGCTGCTTAATTTTCTTTTGCTACAGCTTCATTGGTTTTTTTAACAGAATTGTGTACAAAAGTCAAAGCGAGTTGGTTGAGTTTTGCCTTTCAATAATGGAATCGCCACGCTCTTTCTCCATGGGAAACGACAAAGTGCCCGTCCGCTGTGGCTTTCAGATCACGCAGGAGTTTAGAGCCTGGAAAGAGGAAAGCTATCGGAAAGCGGGAGGGGAGAGAAAAAAAAAAGTTGGTAAATAGAAACTAGAAAGAACCACAAACTACAGGAAAGGATACCAAATCCCAACCAATTTGCTCTTTTCAATTTTCTTTTTGTAACAACACCAATTGTCAAATGTTGAAACCCAATCACCAGAAAATAAATGTTAAAACAAGGCATTCACTGCACTTACGAAAAGGATACTTATTGACTTATGAGTTGAATAATTAAAGAAAGCAAGGGAATAAGTCACTTAATAATTTATTACCTTTTGCCAAGGTCTGTGAATATGCATAACTGAAAAAGGAACGTCAAATGATAACATAAAACTATTTTTTTCTGTAATTTTCAATTTAAAGAGACTTATATTATAACAGTGACTGCAGTGGTAACATTTATATATGATGCAGATGCTGAACCCCTGTTAAACCCATCATAAAACTATCACTACTTAGGCTAATTCAATTTAAATGTTTTCCTAGTCTAGAACTGAGACGCGTGAATTTTACATCTCAACTACTGTATGATAAAGCAAACTGCATGAAGCTATTTGTACTAGATGCACCTTTGATCTACATGTCAAGTTTTTGTACTTTTGTTTTTCCCCTTAGAGAGTACATATTTTTTCTAACTTATTATTTAAGCAAGCCGTACAGGGACGTGGGCAACATCCAATTTCGCTTTCACTTTAACTTCCAAATTCAGAATATTTTTCTTTTTTGGCATATGGAATTATGGATGTTATGAAAACACGTTCTGGGGTAAAAGAGGTCAATATCCGTAAGACAGATTAACATAGGAAATATTTTACTGTAAAACATGTAGTATTACTGAGATATATCAAGCAGCTAGCAGAAGAATCACAGGGTTTGAACAAAGAGGTCAGATTCTGTTAGATAGGTATGAAAATACTATATCATTGATATGACTACTCAACTTCGAGTGCAAATGCAACAAGCCATAGCTTGAACACGCATTGAATGCAACAACCATTAATTCAAAAAAAAAAAAAAAAAGGATTGCAAAATGCACACGAATTATTGAGGCTGCAGTGACGGCAAAGTCGGTGAAATGAATTGTGGGTGCAGCAAAAGAACTCAAGCATGGAAATTTTTTTTTTTCAACTGTCAAAGTTGTAAAGTACACAATTATAGATAAAAAGAGGGCTATACTTCCAATTGTACTGCAAATGTTTGCAGGCCTTCTAGAAGGGCTTACGATCATACAGTTCTTTCTTACCTTCCAATAAGCTTATTTCCAACCTTCTTTTTTTTTTTTTATTTAAAAGATTTTGACAAATCTTATTATTTCCTACCAAAACTCCATGTCATGTCAAAATCCATACTATTATATAGTCTGCATTTGCCAAATTTTTAATAGACACCCTTGGAATAAAATAAAGAAACCAAAATATTGTTTATGCAGTGTTATATATAGGCAGATTAGAATGTAAATTAATTTTAGTTTTTATTTGAAGAAGAGATATGGTTATCTTTTCAATAATGTTTTTTGTGACCCAATATGCAAATATAAGTTATGGAAAAGTCAGAAAACCTATATGTTAGGGAAATGTATGTTTCAGGAGATGATAACGTTACCTTTACCAACATGCTTTAAATTAGCAGTTCTAGCTAGTATAGTACTAGTAAAGATAGAACTCAATATTTGGTAACATTATCTACTATTGGAGTGTCGAAAGAAGAAGGAATTAAGGAAAGAGAGCAGACATTCGACATCGGCCTTTACACAGAGATGTTGAGCAGAATTCTATCTACTTTTCCTTTTAATTTCTAGTGTGTGTTAGACAAATTAAAGAAACGTTTCCAATGGCGAATAATGGAAGCATGGGTGAAGAGGAAGCTAATTAAGGCAGTGGCGTGTTCTGGCCATTGTTTTGACGCTTGTAGCCATAAAACTCTTAATTTAATGTTCAACAATGGAGAAAGAGAAACAGCTTTCCTCTTCCTGTATTGAAATGGTAGCTTCAGAGAAAGGGGTTGATATAGCAGAAAGTGGGCGACACGAACATGACAACTACATCAATTATATTATTAAATCTTGTTCTTGCTATATCAACAGCTGTAATTATGGTTCATAATTTTTCATGCAAAACCCAAAAAAAAAAAAAAAAAACTCACCAGAAATTTCCTTGGTTTACATGCTGATTGCAACTAATGCAATACATCTGCCATAAACAAAAGAAATTCACTTTGGCAAAGAATTGGGAGAATTGGAAAGTTTTCGTTGTTAGATCAAACTGAAATTTTCTTCTTTTTTCCCATAACCAGGTGTAGTTCGTATGATTCTGCAGGGAGGGAGCAGCTACACAACTAGGAAGAAATTCACACGATTTTGACCATGCTAAAATTATCCAAATTACAGAATAGTATATATATATATATATATATATATATATATTATATTTACTCGCATGCAAAATTTCAGATTTTTTCTCTCACCAATCACCACATTGTCACTTTCTAAACCATGACTTAATTTTCAATTTCAACCAAACAATTAAAACAGTGAAAAAATTGCTTATAAATCACTGTTTCTTTTTTCTTT
Source organism: Theobroma cacao (assembly GCF_053813885.1). NCBI lineage: Eukaryota > Viridiplantae > Streptophyta > Magnoliopsida > Malvales > Malvaceae > Theobroma > Theobroma cacao. Next base: position 3,690,593 of record NC_142647.1, read on the forward strand.
TCCCTTATTAAAATCTCTAATGAATCCGAAAGGCAACAAATTTAGAAAATACAAAGACCGCCGCTTCCTAAAAGCAGGATAGCCGATCATAAACTTGATAAGAAAATCGCCAACCAAGAAAGAAAGAAAAAGAAAAACATTTTCTTTATACCATAATATACATACATATATATATATATATATATATATATATATATATATATATATATATATATTCCAAACTCCCACCTCCCACATTGACCGCATCAACTAAGAACCTCTTCATTTGTTTGTCTTTCATTAATTTATGCAAGCAGCCCCAACTCTGATTATTCTTCTCCTCCTCCTTCCCCTTTGGATATTTGTAAATGTAAATTATTATTTATTATTAGTAGGGGAATAATATTTTTCAAGAATTTGTTTGGCAAAACCTCAACTACTCTGAAATAAGCACGACTAATCTCCGAAGCGTTGAAATCGTGTTAAGTGATCGGTTGGGAAGTGTTTGTCTTGTTTTTATTAATAATCCTCTCTCCCAATTGCATCAGAAGAACAAGAACATATATACAAAACAAAAAGAAAAATAACAGAAACATTAGGGAAAAAAATTAGCACCGTTACAGAGTTGTTAAAAGAAAATAAAGAGAGTTCGAAGTTTTGGAGAAAGAGGACGCACCGGATTAATGAAGTCGCCGGCGTCGTTTCACTCGTTTGGAAGGAGCAGTTCGAAGCTTTCAAATTACAGCCGTTCATTTGACTTACCGGATGACCTCGAAGATCTTTCTGCAGATGACTACGGCGTTGGTGGAGCAATGTTGCCGATTTTTCTAAGCGATTTGCAGAGGAATAACCAGCAAGACCTCGTCGAAGTCACGCTCGAGCTCGAGAACGACTCCATTGTGTTTTGCAGCGTGACGCCGAGTACTCCGCCGATTACGGACCAGAAGGAACCCTCCAGCGTAACGGCTTCTTCCGGGGTTTTAGGGAGGAGTCTTTCGGCGACGTCGAGGATTCGGAGGAAGTTCGCGTGGTTAAAGTCGGGGTCATCATCGAGAGCTTCATCATCGGCGGAGAATGATCAGGACCGTAGGATTACGGCGCGTGACGAGAGGAGAATCAAGGCTAAGCTTCAACGGACGAAATCGAGTGCTCAACGTGCGTTGAGAGGGCTCAGGTTTATTAGTAAAACGACCGGTGCAAATGACGCTGAAGAAATGTGGAGACGGGTCGAGTCCAGGTTCGAGTCGTTGGCTAAGGACGGGTTGCTTGCTAGAGAAGATTTCGGTGATTGCATAGGTTCCTACTCTCGGACTTTGTTTGGCAACTAAGAAAATAAAAAAGGAAATTTTGAATTATTTTTTCTTCTTTTTGTCTGACGTAGGGATGGTGGATTCGAAGGAGTTCGCGGTTGGGATATTCGATGCGTTAGCAAGAAGAAGGAGACAGAGAATGGGGAAAATAACAAAGGAAGAGCTTCATGATTTCTGGTTACAGATTTCAGACCAGAGTTTTGACGCGCGTCTTCAGATTTTCTTTGACATGTTCGTTCTCTTCCTTACTCCTTTTCTCTCTTAACGGTCTGGACGCTGTTTACTTTTTCTTGGAAGAATGAGTTTTTCTACAAATGCAACGGCGACCGAGAGTTTGATCTGTGGAAATCCGGATGAGTGATTTGAATTGATTGGTTGAGAGCAGTAATTTTGAGTAGTTACTTGAGCACCTGATTTTATCCGCTACATTAAAGCTGAGGGCCTATGGCCCAGTTGACGACTTGACGAGGTTGCCAGTAACTTTTCGGTTTGTGTTTCGCGGGAAGCGGACAAGATCTGATATTTAAGTTTAATTTACTTTAATTTATTAATATTGTTGTTGATTAATGTGTTGCCGGGTTTTTGCTTTTTTTTGGGTTGCAAATTGGATGATTTAGTTGATCAAGATTTTGCAGGGCTGACAGCAACGAGGATGGAAGAGTCACAAGGGAAGAAGTACAGGAGGTAACTTTCATTTCATTTTCTTACTTGTATCATTATCAAATGATTAGTGTTTATTTATTTTTTAATTTGAGTGGACAATCTAGCCCAGCACTAATTGGAATTACTCCCAAGAAAATATGATTAATCAACATGTATTATTTATGTTTTATTTGGTATTTTTTATTCTATGTCGACCTACAATGTCATTATCTAATTTGTTTCTCATTTATTTGATTATTTTTAAAAACACAGCTTATAATGCTTAGTGCTTCAGCCAACAAGCTATCCAAGCTGAAAGAACAAGCTGAAGAATATGCCTCACTGATCATGGAAGAATTGGATCCAGAGAATTTCGGGTACATTGAGGTAAATCATAAATGTCACGTTCAAGTTTTGATTATTTCAGATGTTTAGTTCAAATTTATTGCAATTAGTAATTCATTATCGTTTCACAAATTTATATTCTCGGATAAGCAAATAAAGTAGGACTTATTGTGTCAATTTGGGTCCGTTTCAGTTATGGCAGTTGGAAACGTTACTTCTACAAAGAGACAATTATATGAACAACAGTAGGCCACTTAGCACAACTAGTGTTGCCTGGAGTCAGAACATTAGTTCCGCCAGGCCCAAAAACATGTTCCGAAGAGTGTGCTTTGCACTCCGGTGCTTGGTGCTAGAAAACTGGAGAAGGGGATGGATTTTGTTGCTTTGGATGATGGCAATGGCTACGCTTTTTGCCTGGAAATTCATGCAATATAAAAACAGGGCAGCATTCCAAGTTATGGGATATTGCTTGTGCACTGCCAAAGGAGCTGCCGAGACTCTCAAGCTCAACATGGCTCTAATTCTTCTCCCAGTTTGTCGAAACACTTTGACTTGGCTTCGGTCCACTAAAGCAAGGTCCTTTGTTCCTTTTGATGACAACATAAATTTCCACAAGGTAAGAAAGGGCTATTTAATGGACTTTGTTATCGCACTCACTAACTTATTTTAACAAAATTTTTTCTCCCTCAATTTCACAGATAATTGCCTGTGCTATAGCCATTGGAGTCTTAGTTCATGCAGGAAGCCACTTGTCATGCGATTTTATCCGCCTCACGCGCTCTTCTCCAGAAAAATTTGCTCTCATAGCCTCTGACTTCAGTCATGGCAAAAGACCGACATATTTAGAGCTTTTGACTGGTGTTCTGGGCGTGACGGGGATTTCTATGGTGATTTTCATGGCCATTGCGTTTATATTAGCAACAAGTCACTTCCGCAGAAATGTATTGAGACTCCCTGCACCATTCAACAGATTGACAGGCTTCAATGCATTCTGGTATTCTCATCATCTTCTTGGTCTTGTCTACGTTTTGCTAGTGATCCATGGAACATTCTTGTTCTTGGCCCACAAGTGGTATCAGAGATCGGTAAGAACTTTAAGATCATAGTTCTTTTTATGAGAATGACAGAAAACTACATGCGAAGTCCTAACTATGTTGGTGATGCAGACATGGATGTACATCTCTGCTCCATTGTTGCTTTACATGGGGGAGCGCAGTGTAAGAACGTGTAGATCAGAACATTATTCAGTAAAAATATTTAAGGTAATTTGATTAAGTTCGTTTCTTTACTATTCTATCTAGCTAAGCTTTGTCATAAAATGATATTCATGTTTTCAGAGATATCCATGTTTTGAGGAAACAAGAAAGAATGCAGTTTTCTTAGCTTCCTTTTTGTGAGTTTACAAGGTTTTCTTTAACATGCGCAGGTTTCGGTACTACCAGGAAATGTCTTCAGCATGGTCATGTCAAAACCACCGGGATTCAAGTATAAAAGTGGGCAGTACATATTCCTACAGTGCCCATCAATCTCCCCATTTGAATGGTATGCGTGATTTTGATGGATATCCTGCGTCCTCTAATCTTAATGGCCTTTACATTGTTTGATGTCTTACCTATCAAAATTTTGGAAATTTATTTGTACTTTATTGCGCGTTGAACTGACACTAGATTCATTTTTAGGCACCCATTTTCTATTACTTCAGCACCAGGAGATGAGTGTCTTAGCGTTCACATCCGGACGGTAGGAGACTGGACGCAAGAATTGAAACGAGTTTTCACTGATGTTAATGACTCACCATTTGTTATAGGTCGAGCTAGATTTGGTCAGCCTGGACATATTGATCAGAATGGGTAATTACATTAGCAGGAAACGATACTTTCTTATGTTTTAAGTTCAATTATTAACTCAACATGTTTTACTGATGCAGCCAACCAAAGTTGCTTGTTGATGGTCCATATGGGGCTCCGGCACAGGACTACAGGAATTATGATGTTTTGCTCCTTGCGGGGCTAGGAATTGGAGCCACCCCTTTTATAAGCATCCTTAGAGATCTTTTAAACAATTCAAGAGCAGAAGATCAAATGGTACAAGCCACTTTCAATGGGACTGTTTTGTGCATAATTTATTAGTATTTTTTGCTTCCACTCAATAATATTTGCGGCTTTGATGGTACAGAGTTCCACCACAGAAATGACTAGATCAGACGACAGCTGGAACAGTCTTGCATCTTCGAATTTCACAGCTAAATCAAGCTCGACTAACGGTGGAAAGAAGAAGCCACAGAGGACTAGGAATGCTTATTTCTACTGGGTCACCAGGGAACCCGGCTCCTTTGAATGGTTTAAAGGAGTAATGGATGAAGTTGCAGAAATGGATCACAAAGTAATACTACATACATATACAACTTTAGAGCAAATCCAGTGTTTTTTATCATTACAAGAACAAGCTTCCCAAAGCAATGTCTTATTCTTCTCTCTTGTTGTTTCGACACTCAAAAACAGGGCCAGATTGAGCTGCACAACTACCTTACAAGTGTCTACGAAGAAGGGGATGCAAGATCAACCTTGATTACGATGGTCCAAGCTCTAAACCATGCTAAACATGGGGTTGACATCCTATCAGGAACCCGAGTATGATCTTCGTTTCCTAAGTAACATAAAAAAAGGATCATAATAATAAGCATACTCCCAAAAAGTCATTTTCATCCGAGTATTCATTATGCATCAGTTTTTAATCATGTTAAAGTTCCACAAAAGTTTTTAGTACGAGTACATAATTGAAATGTGCACATATCATTGCCCAATTTGAAAGATAGATTTTCTTTACATCCTCTCTCTCTCACCTACCAAACAACCTTTTAAAATTCCCAATTCTTTGCGTGAGCAGTGACTGACCCTTTTGATATTCAATTCGATGATGCAGGTGAGGACACATTTCGCAAGGCCTAACTGGAAAGAAGTTTTCAGCAAAATAGCTTCAAAACATCCTCATGCCACAGTAGGTAAATACATTTCTGGCCCAAAAAAAGAGAGAAAAATTTATAACATATATAAAAGGAAAACTCAAAAGGACTTCCTCATTTAGTCACGTGAAGAGTATAAAAAAAAAAAAGAGAAAGAGAAAAGAAAATAAAAAAATAGATAAAAAGAGACTCCCGTGCAATGCACAGGCCATAGTCTAGTAAAGAATTAATCAAAGACTCATGATTATTTGTTGTTTAAGCAGACGACTAGTTTAATAAAAACAAAAATCTGGGAGTGGGATATGAGTTATGGATTCTGCCAACGAGACTGGCTGGCCATAATTGGCTCCCATTCAATTCAACCTACTACGGGTACTTAAAATACAGCATCACAAGGCTGTACGCCACCAACTAATGACAAAGGGGAAAAAAAAATAAAGTCTTTATGACCTTTCAGCTTAACCCACAGCTGTCATGTTTAATTGGATAAATAGAAGAAAACGAAAAGAAACGAAGATTAGTACAGTTATCCAACTGTGTATGGAATACTATAATGGTCCCAAGCTTAGCCGACCGATCAAGAGAAGTACCCAACTCAATTTCTAACCTTTTGATCCCGTTTTTATACTATATATATACATATATTAGAACCATCCCTCTGCATTTAGAAAAGGGGAAAAAGAACTGTTTAAGGAAAGCTTTGACAGGAATTGTATCTGATGGTTAAAATTGCAGGAGTGTTCTATTGTGGAATGCCGGTGTTGGCAAAGGAGTTGAAGAAGCTATCACGAGAGCTGAGTCACAAGACATCCACGCGGTTCGAATTCCACAAGGAATATTTCTAAAGATCCTTGCATTTATATATATATATATATAGATGCCAACTTGTTCCTGTTGTTTCTTTTTTGTAACTACAAATTCAAAGAAATATATATATGTATACTGCATGTATTTATACCTAGAGTTGAGATGTAAATGTAAAATATATAGCATTGAAATTGTAAAACTTTTGTCCACTACAAATTTTGTAATATTTTCTTACATTGTGAAATAGCAATGATCATTAAGGATCAAGAAGAGGTTACATTTTGCTGCGATTTGTTTGAAATTCTACGGGGGGAAAGGACAAATTGCCATTGCAAAAGACAAAACTAAAATGAAGACATTAACAGGATTTGAGGGGTTAATGTTATTAATCGTCTTTTAATCGTTTGAGAAGCCTGGAAGCCCAGCGCCGGACACGTCGCTTGAGTGTGTAACCCACGACGATTCCAGCAGCAAAGCAAATTGCACAGAGTTTTGAACACGTCCACAGCGAGACCGCTTGCCTGCAAATTCCAAACAAAACGAGATAAAGAAAATGTAAAAAATTGAAGCACTTCCATCAAAGTTCACTTTGATTGAAATGAACACAAGTTACCTGGGAGGTCTGGTGACTAAAACACGAGAGGTATTCTCAGAGGACAAAGCGGCAGAAGCTCCAGCTCCTCCTCCGCCAAGCTTGTAAGGAATTTCGGCCAAGGAAGTAGGAGATCCTGATTTTGTGTCCTTTGATAAGGAGCGGACCAAATTCTGCAATCCCTCCATTGCTGACTACCCAAAAACCCTAAACCCTCTTTTGTTTAGTTGTTAATAATGGGAGTATTTCGATTCGACATATCCCGCGTTCCGCCTTTCTTTCGCAAAGGACTGGACCTTGAACCAAAGTCGAATGATGGGTTCGTCCTCTAGGCCCAATTCAACGCCGTTTACATATGTATGTGGCCCAGTGTAGACAAAAGTGTGAAGATTTTATACAAAACATAAAATACCATTCACCCTAATAATAATAATAATAAAATACCATGCCTTTATTAAATCAAATCGTAAATATTACAATGAAAAATTAATCAAAGTAAAAAGACGTAAGAGAAATTACAATGGTTGCCGTAGAAAGAAGTACAGAAATGGGAGGCCAAAGAGTGTGGGTGAGGCTTAGGCCTATAACTGTGTAATAAGGGTAGTCCGAGGGGTGATGGCTGGGGACAGGCGGACAGCAATTGTCCACGCAGTGCCAATCTAATGCAATCCATCTTCTCCTCCCATACCCCTCTCTGATCCAATAGCCACCCAGGCACCAACAACCTCTTATCTTTCTCTCCAAAAATCAAAAAAGCAAAACCAAGCAACAACCAAAGTACACTTTGCTCTTGTTACCAAGGCACTTCCCCTTTCATCTTAACCAAGAAAATGGCTACATCTCTCACTCTTCCAAACCGTACCCTCGCTTCTCTATTCCCTTGTCACACTCCCAAAACTCAGTCTTCTGTTTCTCAATGTCTCCCACTTGTCTCCAAATCCTCACAGTCTCAGTTTTATGGCCTTAAGTTCTCTTACTCTTCTTCTCTTTCAATCCCTTCTTCTTCCTATTTCAAGACCTCCATTTCTGCCAAGGTACATTGCTTTACATTGTGTGTTTATTGGCTTACTGTTATGGGTGATTTACTTATGACTCTGGGGTTTTGCAGGTGAACAAAGGTTCAGTGCCTCCATCATTCGCATTGAAAGATCAGGATGGGAAAAATGTGAGCCTTTCCAGGTTTAAAGGAAAGCCTGTGGTTGTCTATTTCTACCCTGCTGATGAGACCCCTGGCTGCACAAAGCAGGTGACTGTTTTAAAGTCTTTGTTACATTTATCTTTAATTTTTATTTTTATTTTTTGCTGTTGTGGAAGCCAATTAAGACAGGAGATAATAGAAATTTGGTAGCCTTGATTTCAGTAATGAAATCTTTACCTTTACACCTGCAATCACTCTTGGTTTCTTAAATTGTTGAATTCTTTTGCTTTAGGTTGTTGCAAACTTGCAACAAAATTTAGTTGCCTGATTTTGGGTGGCATTCATGTGATTAAATGGTTGTGAATTTTCAATTTTGTTAAGTATAAGTGATGCAAGCCCCAAGGATTGATGGAAATTAATACTTTTGCAGGCATGTGCTTTCCGAGATTCTTATGAAAAGTTTAAGAAAGCAGGAGCTGAAGTTGTTGGCATAAGTGGTGATGACACATCATCACACAAGGTAAAACATAAACCTTTTGTTGTAGAATACATTTGACCTTGAAGATTTAACTTTGATTGCCTTCCACTTTTAGCATTCTCGGGCGGTTATGAGCAGAATATATATGTATATGTATATGAACTCCTTTCAGATTTTCTTGAGGACACAAATTCCTCTTACTCTGGAAGCTAAATCTTCATTGTGTGTGATAATTAGAAATTCTATTGTCTTTGTAAATTCTCTCGGTGCTTATTCTTGATTGTGAGTAATAATAATTCCATACCGGATACTTATTCATGTCTTCTTGTCTTCAACAGTCTGTATGGAAATTAAAATAGGCGATCAGCTGGATATGCTGAAAATGCTTAGTAGATAATACTTAGATATCATTCTCGTTTTCATATGGCATTTTTATCATTGATGCAAAATGAACTCCGGGGTTCTTGTAAGATTTGTGCATTTACAATTATACTATGATACAATTTTGCCGCTGTCTTGGAGTGGCCATGTCCTTCATCACACCCAGGGATTATAGGTTTGACCTGTCAATTAATGTCATCTTAATTGCTTGAACTTGACAACAATTTTTTTAATTGATCAGGCATTTGCCAAGAAATACAGACTTCCATTTACATTGCTGAGTGATGAGGGCAACAAGGTGAGGAAAGAGTGGGGAGTGCCATCAGATCTGTTTGGAGCATTGCCTGGGAGACAGACCTATGTTCTTGACAAGAATGGGGTGGTTCAACTCATCTACAACAACCAGTTTCAGCCCGAGAAGCATATAGATGAAACCTTAAAACTACTTCAAAGTCTGTAAACGTCTCTAGAAATTCTTTTTGTTCTTTCCTCCATCTGACACTCGCATTTCTGTTCTTGGAGTTAGACAAGTGTTTGTTTTTGTATGATTCAAGCCCCCCTGTTGTAATTGCTATGGTTGTAATCTGGATTTGGACCAACATTACAAGTAAACCAGCTGATCATTTCTGTTCTAGGAAATTGAGGTGCCCCTGTCCCCTGGTACCCTGGATTTACAAGGTATGAGAATATTGATGTAAATTCTGTGTTCAATTACCAACATAATTTGATGTTGTCAAGTCTGATAGGAAATCTAGCACGAATGCCTCGTCTCTGGCATAGAAACAACTGTTTTTGGCCTTCTGAGAACACTACTCACAACTCCACTAGCCCTCACTCAGCTTCTACAAAAGATAAATCTTGGCATAAGGAATTGAATTGAGCTTTTAATTCTGTCATAAGGTAAATGTATTCAGTGTCTTTACTAAAAGTCATTATGGTGAGTTAATCAAATGAAGGAAAGGTGGGAGATTTTGACTTCTCATTGACTTTTGGACAATTTTTATAATAAGATCTAAAACTTTATATACTGCACTGAGACACATAACTCTGAATTTCCTCTACATAGTAAGAATATGTTTCTTCACTTATTTTTTTATTTCTTTTTCAGTGTGATATGGAAAAACACAGGAAAACAGCTAAGTCCTAATAAGGACAATGACTGAGTTTCTATGGTTACTTAATACTTCTCTTCACTCATTGTCCTAATAAGGACAATGAATGACTTTCTATGATTACTTGTACTTTTCCTCACTTATTATTATTTTTTTCTTTTCAGACTAGCATACACATAAGTTAACCCGTAATTAGGGAAGAATGAATGATATGACCATATGATTTTTAGTTTTCCTGTCCATAATCCTGGCTACCGTAAGGGCTAAATGCTTCTGATAACCAGCTCTTCTTCCTCCAAGAGTTCCATCCCATTTCTTCACACATTGCATCACTGTGGTTGATGCTAAAAGTGGAAATGCAGTGCCTTTTGTAAAACCTGGATGTCCTCCTCATGACCTCCGTCTCTCTAGATATTTGTTCAAGCATATTTTCAACACTTGGGAGCTTAAATTTTTCATCAACTAGTCGAGCAAGCCACATGCTACGCAGCTCTGACGTGTGAAGGTTTGAAACACTTTCGATGTAACCCACAAAAGCCATATTCGGTACCAATGGGTGGATTGTTCCCCTGGAAAAGGAATTAAGTTGAGGCACATTAGTCTAAACAATGTTTGTTTATGTTATTTTCGGTGAAACGCAGTTCTGGTGCAATGTGCTTGAACAATTACCTATACAAGGGCATGATCCCAGAAGGATATTCTATCAGACTACGGAAAGGCTCTGGTAAAATAGATTTGAGTTTCTTCTTGCCATCATAACCGGTTGCAAGAATTACAACATCGGCCTCCATTTTAGTATTGTCATCAAACTCAATTCCTTCTTTCCAGAACCACCATTTTGATGCTCTTTTGATAACAATATTTCCCTTATCAGCCTCAGTGAAGAAATTTTCTGGCATGATGGCCATCTGACAAGATGCGTAATCTTCCTCAAACGGATGGTCTGGTTTCAATCCATACTTCTGTAATGGAAGTTTCCAAAGCAAGTAGGACTCGATGAACTTTGAAACTCCACGCCTCTGTCAGGAACATCAATATATATCAGCTTAGCACTAAACCTTAAAAAAAGAAAAAGAAAAAGTTGTCTTAATAAGGGCTTTAAGAAATTAATGCGTTGACTCACCATGGGAGATAACAGGTAGCAAAGGAGGGTCTTGAGGATGCTTTGGTTAGGCCTTTCATGGAGGAACTGAGAAGCCCTTGTGGAATAGAACAGGAAGAAAGGCAAACCCCAGACCCAATAATGGGGAACAGTCCAGTGAGGTGTCCTTACCACCATGGTGCATGCTTGCCCTTCTGGCCCTTTATTTAAATCATCATTAGCAAAAATTACCACAATTATGATTAATTATATAAAAATATAATAATAAATCTGAATATTTTCCCGATTTCCTTTTCCCATATCTCTCAAAAGTCAAAATCACCTAACGAAACCCTAAGTTGCTTGTCATGTGAAATGTACGCATTTGGTTAATAAAGGAACTTCAAAATTTCCAAGATAAGCCAAGGACGAATTGAACATATCCTTTTTCTTCATTTCCTTCGTCCACTTTCTCATTCCCCAAAGTCCAAATTCTAATAGTGGAATTCTAATGTTATGATTCAGAAGCGTTGAAAAACGTGTTTGGTCAATAAAGTCTAATGTCCAAACGTGCATGGGGATGCTTTTGTTAGTCATGTGCATGACACTTTGACCACTCCAACCTTTTTTTTAAAACCAAAAAAAAATCCATGCAAATTCGACCTTCCCAACGTGGAAACTCATGACCCCTATCTGCCCCATAACTTACTGAAACAGGATCTACAAATATAGGCCACATGCAATATCCTTAGACTAGCGTGCATCATACAAAAATATTCCATCTATAAGAGACGGTTCAATTTTGATATATTCCTTCACATAATAATCACATGATAAGTAATTCAATATGCCATACAAAGGCAAAAAGGTTGGTAGGTGGTGTTTGATTTGGAAATTTCGGTCTCTAACTAAGCAAGTAGTAATAATTTCATCACAAAGATTGTAGAAAATATTTCATAAAGAGAAAATTGTGAAAAATGACATTTCTTGATAAAAATATTTTAATAGTAACTATCAAAATAAATTTAACTGTTTTTAGTCATATTTAGTCATAACTTAACAGAAATACTTTTTAAACTATTTGAAATAAATTAAACTATTCATCACAATTTCTCCCCATTTGTGCTTCGAATTTCTCTCTCACCATCCCAATCTCTCAAATTTTATCGATTTCTCTGTTCGGTATTCATCTGCTATGCTTCTGATTTCTCTCTCTTACATTTTCAAATTTCTTTTTCTTACGCTTTCAATACACCAAGTAATGGTTTTGACGTGCTTTGGTGGGTGGTTGTTTAAGAAATTCGATTTTTAGGTATTTTAGATAAAACTAAAATAGTAAAAATCATCACAAATGTATGAAATAGCTTTTAATTGAATTAATTCGGAACCTAGATATCAATAAACTCAAAATTTTAAAATTTATAAATCTAGGTTTTCAAAGAATTTTTTTTATTTTTAGTCAAAGTAGGTGTTTTAGATAAAAAAAAAATTATATTTTGATTTATGAAAACATGTTAGAAACACTTTAATCTGTGCCAAATTGTCAAAAAAAAAAAAAGAAAGAAAAAAGTTGAGAGGATTTGAAATTTCACAGGTTTTTGTACATGACGTGTCACATGTTTTTATACATGACGTGTCACAGGTTTTTGTACATGGCGTATCACATGTTTTTGTATATGGCTTGTCACAAGTTTTTATACATGACGTGTAACACGCTAACCATAGCTTGTCACAGACTTTTGTACATGGCGTGTCACACACTAATCATGGCTTGTCACAAGTTTTTGTATATGGCGTGTAACACGCTAACCATAGCTTGTCACAGACTTTTGTATATGGCGTGTCACACACTAACCATGGCGTGTCAAATGTTTTTGTACATGACGTGTAACACGATAACCATGATTTATTACAGATTTTTGTATATGACGTGTCACACGCTAACCATAGCTTGTCACAGGTTTTTGTATATGAGGTATCATATGTTTTTGTATATGGCGTGTCACATGCTAACTATGACTTGTCACAAGTTTTTGTACATGACGTGTCACAGATTTTGATACATGGCATGTAACATCATAGTGTGTAACTTTATTAAAGATAATTTTGTCGAACTTGACTAAAATTGGTTAAAACTATAAAGAGAGCTATTTTTAAAAATATCTTATCTTTAAGAACTATTTTTTAAAATACCCCTTTCATAAATCACTTGATAAACTGATCCTCCTAAAGCAATGCACAAAGCTTGATGCATCTAAAATTATGAATTACTTCTAACTTAGTTGCATTAGTTAACAAAATTATTAATTCTAAGTTCTGATTAATAGATATAGTCAAGCTTAAATAATTGCAAACGATTACCTTGATTTGCTTCTGCGCACTCCACAGCTAAATCAATGGCTGATTTTCTGCAGCCAACAACGACAACCTTCTTTCCTTTAAGTAGCTGAGAAGCGGCTTCCTTGTCCAGCTTGCAGTAATCAATTGAGTGAAGGACCTTTCCCTGAAACATCTCAGTGCCTTTGTCGGGGGGGAAACTTGGAATTTTGGGTATGTCCCCATATTTTCCAATGCAAACAACGAGAAATTCAAAGGCATGCCACTGAAAAAGCAACAACAGTATACGAGTAAATCAGCATGCACCTACCAAAATATGGATAATATAATGCCCTACTACTCTTATACTGCAATAATCTTTTAGGACGAATTAGTGAGTCATAATCCATAAAAAGAATAGCCGTTTTTTACGGAATTTATTTGATTCCTTAAAAGCAAGGCATATCGGAGGGCTTGACTATCAAACTTCCAGCACCATGAAAGCTGAAGACCATTATGTAGTTATCTTGGACTTTGATAGAGGAATATTTTATGTTAGGTATCAAACTTGAATTTTTCATTCCCTCTTTTTCTTTATCCTCCTTCTATTCTTCTTGCCAAAGGGGTTATAATTTTCTTTACTGAGACTGAAATAATTCATGTTAAAGGCCAATTTCCAATTAGCCTTCTTCTTCTTTTTGGTGATCTGTTGCTATTAGCCAGGCTAGTTCAAGTAGTATGTCTTTTGGTAACCATTTAAATCAGAGGATTCAAGCCAATATTCGAGAAAAGAAGAAAAACAGGAAGAGTAAAAGCAACAACCTTAAGGTTTTCTGAATCGTTAGTTTGCACAGCAATCTCCCAAACAGGATGGCCTGGCAATATTGGACTTCCATGCTCCTCAGCATTTCCTGTCAGCTCAATTGTTTCCCGTTCACCAACAAAGCGGACCTCCACCACCTTTGAATTGAACTTGACAAACTTCAACACATCGAAGTGCTTAGCATATGATTCCAAGTAATCCAATATCTCAACATGAGAAGGAAAACTTGGGTCATCACGATTACGCCATTGAAAATCCGAGAACTGGTAATCCTTACGAGAAGATTGTAGTTTAGTAGAATTATAGGAACAGCTTTTCCAGACCCCTCCTATGGAATCCGAGGCCTCGAAAACAACTGGGTTATGGTGAGAGAGCTGTTTAGCAGCCGCGATGCCGCTAACACCAGCTCCAATGATGGCAATCTTAGCCATTTTGGGTTATATGATCCTTGAGAGTTAAGGTGGCTAGAGAAATGAAAGCAAGCTATGGTTTGGAACTTGAAGGTAAACAATGGCTCTACAAGGTGATAAAAAGGCTCAGAATTTGCATGTATTTATAGTTGCATGAGAGACGTCATGTTAAAAGCACGTGTAGTGGACTTGAAGATAGATAGAGTTTGGTTTACAAAGAGAAAGGGAGGGAAGACCATTTCCTTTCTTGTAATATTATACATGTAATGTGAAATTGGTTCGTTAGAGAAGGGAACTTTCGCTAAAGGTTGTTGTTAAATTTCTATGCATCTTCAAACTCTAATATAAACTATCTATTCCTTCATAAACGTTTCATGTAAACAACAGTACTAATTATAAAACTAGTTCCCAATTTCCTTCCTAAAATTTCTTCCGGGAAACAACTTTTTTTTTTGAAAGTTAGATAATTCATTAAAAGGAGTAACCAATGGTTAAACTCCATTGAAAAGTACAAAAGAACTGTAATTTTAAGACCTATGCTCAATCCTAGAGATGGCATAACTCTGAAAATTACACGATGAACAAAGCCAAAGCCCCTAACACCAAATTCCTAAACAAACATTCCCCTTTCCAATCCTAGAGGGGAAACAAACAGCTCAACTAGGTCATCAGATCAACACCTGGTGGGCCGTTTCGACCCCCTCTCCCTAACAAAGAACCAGTAGAAAACAGAAACATCATTCAGACTTAACAGCAATCCAAATTTCCGTCCATCAATTTGCCAAACAGTCAGAACATAAAACAACGATCAAGCACAAGAAATAGGACTAGCAGGCCAGCCCCTCCCCCACCTCTTATTTTCCTAAAAACCCACTGAGGCCATGGAACACATAACCCAAAGAAAAGCAGGGAACAGAGCTCCCTTCTCGTAAGTAAGAGACCCCCCTGAACTTCCTTAAGGCCAAAAACCCAACCCTGCATTTTTCTCCATTTCAGAACATCAAGAAAGATACAAAGCTGGACAAAAACAGAGACAGTCATACCCTTCAGGAGACAAATCATACCTAACAGCTTCCGGGAAACAACTTAATCATATATAATATATCTCTCCATTTCTCTTGAAGAAATTGAACATGCAAATTCTTTGCTTTTTAGACGACGACTAACATTTAAGTTAATTAGGAAGACATTTTGCTCCTCTCCATGAATCTCGTGCTTAATTTTTGCTGACTTTATTTTAGCTTAATTGGTTTTTCACCTTTTTTATTTATAAAAGATGAAAAAAATGGAAAAATTTTTAAAAAAAGAGTGTTTAAAATCAAACGCAATTAAATAACTTTTAATTAATCCTTGAAAAGTAAAATATTGAAAATCATGGAAAGTATAGTTAAATTGAGTAGCTAGTTAATCAGCTTGCACAAATATTGTTCCCAAATGGGACAAAACGTGAACAATTAGTAACTAATTAATAACGTTTAATTATTTTAAGAGTCAAATTAAGACTAATAAGTAGTGTGTTGAATATAGACTTGAGAATCACATTCCAAGGTTTTCTACTTTTCGTATTAAGAGTCCAAGGAGTAAGCCCTTCCGTAAATTACGTTTAACACAGTTCACCGTTCTAAATCCACACAAATTAAACCAATTTCCTCTCATGGAATATATTCCGAACCCGAATTATACTTTTACCTATTTATTTACAAATTTACAATAGAAAATTTTAGGTGGAGTTACTTAAACAAAAAATGTGAAATATTGATTTAAAAATGGTTAAATAAAAAATTAAATTCAATAATTAATACTTACAACATTCATAAAAACTTATAGAGCAAATTGATAATATTTAAAGAATTAACTAAATATAACATTCAATCACATAAATTTAAATCAATTTTTACTAAACAAAATAAATAGATACGTCATGAGTTTTTAATTAGATCACCACCCATTTATACAAAACCTGTTATAGTTTTATGAACATTTGATATACTCAAAGATCGAGTTAATTATATAATTTATCAAACTTCGATTTTCATTTTATTTTTATGTAATTTCGTTCCATCAACAATTTCACATAATTTACTTAATTAAGAATAAACCGTAAATAATTTTTTCTTGATTCAACAAAATGAGGATTATATTCATTAACATAATCAATAATTGCATTCATTAAGCCATGACATATGACTATGTATTATTTACAAAAAGTGTATACATTTTACACAATCCTATACATAGAATGGCGAATTATAATTAATATAGTCTATAATATTATATATGAATTCTAAAAATAAATCCCTACTATAAACTTCACATTTATAAAGCAAAATTCCATTTTCTTTTTGGGAGGCAAAAGAATGGTATTGGCTGCAGAGGAAGTCAAATTCAGAGTTTGACCAAACACTTGAATAAGTAATAACTTGCCTCTCTGTAGTATTTTGCAAGGACACAGATTCATCGTTGGCTGGAATATAGAATTGATTTTGAAAGCATTACATCCACAATTAAATATGTATATATATATATATATATATAAATTAGTGGTGTAGTTGCACACATCTCTCTGACCACTGGACCTCAATTTCTTGGAAAATCTACTTTTCTTGCACAAATCTTCCATTTTTGTCTGCAGTTGATGAGATTCAGTAGTATCCTAATATAGATTAATGCACAAATCTTGAAGACATATTTGTATATATTTTAATCTCTGAACAATGTGCATGAACCTTGTGGCATTTTACTCTTGCAGGAGCCAGGAAGTGGTGGAAATGCCCTGGAAATTTAGAAGAAGCTTGTGGGAATGTTAGGCCCTTGGAGACCACATTTTACAATTTTGACACGGAGGTTGCAAAATTGAGGAGTGAAGTTTTATCAAGCTATTCTTAGTCCTGGTAAAAGTGCAGTCAGAAATATGTTGATATTCAAAGTTCCTTTTCTACGAATACTATGGTAGCACTTATCAAATTCATTGTACAGTTTCTAGTTGCCACAACAAAATGCCAGAACAGAACAGCTTTTTAAATAAATAAATTTATTTATTTATTTATTTATTTATTTGAGGGATGGGGCCGGGTTGCCTCATTTTAAAACAAAACAAGGTACTATTTGGTGTCCAAAACCGGGAGCTTGCCTGTTTTTCCACGGCAGAACCGTTGAAAATTGGAGTTTTGTAGTAGCCAGATCAATTCAAAGTCGCTTAACTTTGTGACTAGCAATGCCTGGTCAGATTTAATTTATGGCATGTGTTTGAGACCAGACCACCTAGAAATTGCCTTTACAATTTCAGACGTCATGTGTCCTGTTAAAAATGTGGACACTCCTTGTGGCTATGACGAGTAAAATCCTTGATTATTGGAAATAAAATAAATGACCAGGGGACAACTAATTTACGGGGAAATCATGTTTAACCATGACAGATCTGCTAAGTACCTTCCAATTACACTATATGAGACCTAAAAATGCAATGACACATCCCCCAACCTGGAAATGTGACCAGTAATACTCCTCCAGAAGCTAAAAAGAAGAAGAAGAAGATTTGACAAAGAAAAAAACAAGACAGAGTTAGGGGAGGATTAGATGGCGCCGGCCCAATGCAATAGGTTTTCTTCATTCTCCGAGGTTTGATGAGATTTATTAAGTCTTTTGCTTAGGTGGAAATGAGAATTTACAACGTACTACCATGATAAATACTTACATTGAAAGAGATTCAAATTACATTACGTAATATATTTATAATATTTAATTTTTTTAATTATAAAAAATTAAATATTATTTAATAAATAAAAATTTATATACTAATTAATAAATTAAATATATGTAATTATGAAGTTCATTTGAATGATGTAAAAGCAAACAATTAGGCAATAATCCATGATGGAGCGAAAAGTTTTTTGGTTGGCGTGAGCAACTGGCTGCCCTGCCTTAGCCAATGGAAAACGACATCCAACATGCAGAGCATGCAACACTATCCAGATCTAAAGGCAATAGTTCCGCAATAATTAGTACTCGCACTCGGTGGCTGGCGGCTTTTCCAGCTAGGTCGTCCTCTACTCCCTGGCTTAGACATCTCAATCCTGAGAGGCTACATTTTCCGACAGAGGAGACTTTTAATTGATGCCCAGATTTCAAATTTGATTTGAGTGATGGCTATTCCCACTGACACTTAAATAAATGCATTAAGACCAACCCCACTGGCTTTTTGTCTAGAGCCTGGAGTCTATGCCAGTTTTTCGATTGTGCCTCGTAGTCTAAATAGCTAACGCACGCCCCCTGGCATGCGGCAGCCCCACCCACATTCATCGTTCTGAATGGGAGTCGGTCCAATTGGCGATCATTATGATTGGAGATGAAGAATTGAATGACGGATCCATTTTTGAAAATCAAAACTCTCTTCTGTTTCCCTGAAGAGACCGTCGAACGAAGAAGAAGAAGAATCGGTGGGTGTGAAACGTTTGAAAGTGAAATCTAGAATGTTTTTGAAGGCCCAAACCAAACCAAACCAAAAAAAAAAAAAGAGAAGTCTCCAATTCTTAGCTACGTCAACGTCATTCCGTAGTTTCCACAAACTCATAAATGTTATTTGGCAATTTCGAATTCGAAGTCTGTCTCAATATTGGATCAGGTGGCTGTACTTATCTAACGACTATGACCAATGTCATTTGCATTTTCGACTTTTCGAGCATTATGAGGTGTACAAATTTAGCTCCATCCATTCATTTCCAATTCCTTTTTATCTCTTGCTTTGAACTTTTAGTCAAAAATAAAAACCAAAATTTATGATGACAAAAGTTTTTATTAAGTGCTTATTTCTTTTTCTCCTTCTGTATGTTGGCATAACATGCACGATAATGAAAGTAAACCCTTTGCCTATCTTTTAACACATTGTTCTACGATGCTACTAAAGCAAACTTATGACATCCAATTCCTCTATAAAGAGATTTCCAAATCAGAGAAAATAGTTATTCCAGGACGTTCGGGTCCTCTTCTCAAGGCCAGCCCTTAGGTAAGGCCACCCAAGCAAAAATTTTAAATCTCAAATTTAAAAACAATCCATAATTTTTGAAATTATTATGAAAAATAATTTAAAAGAATAAATAAAGATAATTGAAAGAACAATTAAAAAGAAGAAAGAAAGTATTTAGGGGAAGAAAAGATATCTTATTGAAGTGTATATTTACAAATGAACTGAGAGAGCCTATTTATAGGTAAATAACTTCCTTATCTTAATAGAATTTACAAGATGAAGATAACACTTAGAGATTAGATAGATTAAATCTTAATCCAATCTAATTTACATCAAATCTAGATATAGATAGAATAAATGGATATTCACAAAAATATTCATAACAATCCCCCTTGAATATCCATTGTATTAAGAATATGTCTCGTTAAAACCTTACAAGGAAAAAACCTCATGGAAAAAAATTCGAGTGAAAGAAAAATAGTACATAATTCTTTTCATGAATACGCTTATGAAATACTGCCTCATTAAAAACTTTATCAAGAAAAACTTAGTGGAAAAGACCTTGATGAAGGAAAAGAGTACGGTGCATATTTTACTCCCCCTGATGACTGCATTATAGAGATCTTTAAAATGATACATTCTAACTTTTCAAATGTTGCAGTAAGAAGGGCTTTAGTGAACAAATCTGCTAGATTGTCACTTGACTGAGTTTGTTGAACACTAATTTCATCATTTTCTTGGAGATCATGAATGAAGAAGAATTTTTGGAGAACTATGTGTTTTGTTCGATCGCCTTTAATATATCATTCATTTAGCTGTGCTATGCAAGCAGTATTATCTTGATATAACATTATTGGAATTTTCTTCTTGGTTAACATACCACATGTTTCTTGAATACATTGAGTTACAGATCTTAACCTAACCAGACACATTCATGACTTCCTCGTGAATTGCTAAAATTTCTACATGGTTAGAAGAAGTAGCAACTATAGTTTGCTTTATAAAATGCCATAAAATAGCCACACCTCCATATGTGAACAAATAACCTGTCTGGAATCAATCTTTGTATGGATCAGATGAATATTCTGCATTTGCATAACTAATTAAATTTTATTTTGATGCATTTGAATTATATAAGCCATATCCATTGTTCCTCGAAAATATCAAAGTATATGTTTAATTCCATTCAAATGTCTTCGAGTTGAAAAGAACTATATCTTGCTAATAAATTCATAGCAATTGCTATATTAAGTCATGTATTGCTAGCAATATACATTAATGCTCCAATTTCAATAAGATATGGTACTTCAAGACCATGAAGTTCTTTATTATCCTCACGAGGTCGGAAAATGTCTTTTTTTTTTTCACATCTAATGACCTTACAACCATTGGTGAACTCAATGGATATGCTTTCTTCATATAAAATCGTTTTAGCATTTTGTGATATAATTTGATTGGTGAACAAAAATTCTATTTGCCAAGTGTTCAATCTAAAAACCCACACAAAACTTTATTTTTTCAAGGTCTTTCATCTCAAATTCTCTCTTTAAATAATCCACGACTTTTGATAACTCTTCAAGAGTTCCAATAATGTTCAAGTCATCAACATAAACAACAATTATAATAAATTCATATCTAAACCCATTTTATAAAATACATGGGTATATAGGATTATTACTATAGCCTTCTTTCAATAAATTTGCATTAAGGGGATTATATCACATGTGTCTGAATTGCTTTAATCCATATAAAGATTTATTTAATTTAATCGAATAAATTTCTCGAGAATTCAAATTTTGTACTTCAGGCAACTTAAATCCTTCAAGGATTTTCATATAGATATCGATATCAAATGAGCCATATGAATAGGCTGTAGCTACACTCATTAGACGCATTTTCATTTTCTCATTTATTGTCAGACTAGTTAATATAGAATTATAATTGTATCCACCACAGAGAATATCTCTTCATCTTCAATACTAGATGTTTAGAGAAAACTTTGTGCAACAAGCCGTGCTTTATATCTCATAACTTCATTTTCTCATTTCGTATTTGCACAAATACTCATGTAGATATTTCACTGGTTTTACACCATTTGGTGTACGAACTATAGGTCAAAAAACTTCACATTTTGCAATCAAATACATTTCCTCCTTAATTGCGTCTTTCCACGTTGGCTAATAATTTATATAAGTTCAAAATCTTCGTTTTTCTTTCATAATAGTGAGCTCTATATTATATACAAAATATCATCGATGTTTATTTACTAGTTCCATCTTTTCCCATCATGACATAATTGATTGAGATCTCTTCATTTTCAATTATTTCAGGACCTGAATTTCTTCTGAAATTTTTCTCAATTATGTTAGGGGTCTCTTTTAGAGTTTCCACTTCCTCTTTCTGACCATCTTAAATATTTGCTTCTTTTCTTTTTCTAGAATTTTATCTTTAGAACCTATTGATTTCCACGCTTCTGGCATGCCTTATCCTATAGGGACATCAATGCTAATAGGAATATTTGCAGTTGGTATATAAGATTTAGTTATTCCCTTTAAGTCAGTAAATACTTCTGGCAATTGATTTACTATATTTTGTAAAATAATTATCTTTTGAACTTCAAGTTCATATTACTTTGTGCGAGGATCAAAACTAGATAATGATAATTTACTGTAAGAAATTTTCTCTTTCAGCTGCTTATTTTCTCCCCCTAATGTTGGAAAAATTGTTTTATCAAAATAACAATTGACAAACTTTATCATGAATAAATCTCCTATCGATAATTCTAAATATTTAATTACAAATGGAGATTTGTATCCAACATATATTCCTAACCTCCTTTGAGGACCCATCTTTGTGCGTTGTGGTGGAGCAATTGAAATATATATCGCACATCTAAAAAATTCTTAGATGGAAAATATTTGGTTCCTGACTATAAACCAATTGTATAGAGATAATTTATAATAACTCGTTTGGCCTGATGCATACAAATGCTGCTGCATCTAAAATGGCATGCCCCCAAGTCAACATTGGTAGTGTGAATTTCATAAGCTTGCAATCAGTTCGAAGCGTTTAATAAATAATTATGCTAAACCATTTGTGTATAAGTATAAACAACAGGTTGTTCAATAGTTATTCCAACTAATATGTAATATTAAAGGCTTGAGATGTATATCCACAAGCATTATCAAGATAAATAATCTTGATTATATAACCAGAAAAATGTGCTTGCAAATGAATGGTTGCAAATGCCAAATTACAAGCTATAATAAGCACACATGTGACCATCTAGTCGATGCATCGATTAAAATGACAAAATATTTAAATGGATCACAAGATGGATGTATGAATCCACATATAACCTTGAATATTATTAAAAAACGTAGAGAATTCAGTCCCAACTTTAGTTGGTGGTAGCCTTATAATTTATTTGCCTTCAGAGCAAACAGAAAATAAAATTCATTAGATTGAAAAATCTTTTGGTTTTTCAATGAATGATAAATTTTCAATTCTTTTTTTTTTACATCATTATTGATTCGGGATGGTCCAACCGATCATACCAAACATTAAAATCATTAGTAAACTTCTGGTTTACTATGAGTTTCAATTACTCTAATATTTGTATAGTTTAATTCTGAGAACAAAGCGAGTAATTTTTTTCAACACACACTTTCTACGTGAGATAATTACAATATAGAAATATTAAGTGTTTCTTTCATTCGTTATCTCAATATGATATCTATTCAAACAAATATCTTTAAAACTTAATAAACTTCTTTGAGACTTAATAGAAAATAATACATCCTCTATTATTTTATTCCTCCATGTAGTAAAATATTAGCTCTTTCGAAGCCTTCAATTAATTTTAGACTACCAGATATTGAATTGACATTGATTTTTTTTTTTTTGTCAAGTAAGAAAAATATTTTTTGTCTTTAAATATAGTGTGTGTTATAGCAATGTCTGCTAGACATATATTTACATTATTGATCTTAGATCCAACAAGATCAATATCTATATTTTCTTCAATAAAATAAAATATATACAATAAGAAACTTGCAAGTTAACATAAAAGAATATTAAATATACAATTAAAACACATAATAAGAACATGTCATTTAAATATAATGAAAACATATTAAAATATCTTCATAATATAGTTATACTAAATATACCAATTATTATCAAGTTCATTCTCAGATATTTATATTACCAATCATGTAATCAATTCTTTTTTCAAAGTGGACAAATATCTTGATGTACTATACCAATTTGGTCATGATTAAAATCATCACAAGATATTTTAATTTTCAGTGATGCTTGATAAAATTTAAGACGTACAATAGGTACGTGATCAATGATCTTTCATGCCACATCAATAACAATACGTTTTCTATATTCTTTTTATTTTTTTCATTATTTATCCACTTCTGGTGGGTTACAAGTATTCATCCACTTTTTGATTGATTATCCACTTCTAGTGGGTTAGTGGTTTAAGGTATCCATCTACTTTTTGTGCATTGAAAGTATGTTAAAAGTATTCATCTATTTGTGGTAGGTTACAAGTATATATCCACTATTGGTGGGTGATCCACATATGATGGGTTATCCACTTCTAGTGGATTATACATTTTTTAGTAGGTTACGGCATTCATCCACTTCTGGTGGTAAATTATCCTTCCACTTCTGATGGTAAAATTATCTTTAAATTTTAATAGTAAAATTATTATCCACTTCTGGTGCTAAAACTATAATTAGAATTAAAAATAGTGATAGTGTAAATTATTATAACGACCTTTTCCATATTCATGATCATAATTATTAAATAATGTGGCATTCACTTCAGGGAATAGATAGATTTATGACCATTACCATAATTATTAAATGATGTCGCATTCACTTCAGGGAATGGACAACCTCAGGGAATGGACATTATGATTTTTCATTATATAATAGCAAATTTACTTTCCAATTAAGAGACAGAATATAATATATACTATATGATAGTAAAATTCATATTAATATAATATATACTATATGATAGTAAAATTCATATTCAATTTGATTTTAAGATAATAGAAATACTAAAGAGATATCAGGTCACTTACCTGATTTTGTTACAATCAAAAGTTAAAGACCAACAATTGAAATCATTTTAAAGCTTTGAGATAATGAAAACAAAGTAATAGCAACACTTACCTGATCTGTTAAAATTATAAATCAAAACTGAATCATTGAAATCCTAAACTTGAGAGATCAGAGAGGATCGTGCTGATAACGTGTTATGAAAAATAACTTAAAAAAATAAATAAAGATAATTGAAAGAACAATTAAAGAGAAGAAAGAAAGTATTTAGGGAGAGAAAAGAGATCTTATTGAAGTGTATATTTACAAATGAACTGAGGGAGCCTATTTATAGGCAAATAACTCCCTTATCTTGATAGAATTTACAAGATGAAGATAACACTTAGAGATTAGATGGATTAAATCCTAATCCAATCTAATTTATATCAAATCTAGATATAGATAGAATAAATGGATATTCACAAAAATATTCATAACATAAATAATTATAATATAATTAATTATATTAAAATAAATAAAAATTAAGATAATAAATAAAATATTTACATATTCTCTTATTCTTAATAAATACCTATTGTCTCTCGTTTCCACATCATTATTACTTTCATCTATTTGTTTTATTTTTCATTAAAAATATATAAAAGTCAAAGATAATTGATAAAATAACATATTAATAAATCTTACTTTTTATCACTTTTCAATTCCTACTCACGGTACTCTAGATTTGCATGAATATAAAACTTAAATTCTGTAATACACGTGAAATAACAAGATCTCTTGAAGAATCATTTAGAATTAATTACTTTTTCAATATATTAGTTCAAGTAATTTTTCCACTCCAAAATAGATTTGAACAATTTAAGATATATGAAAATATTTTTTGTTTTCTATTTAGCAATATAAAGTTGAAACTCATTAGACAACAATAGTTTGAAAGAATATTGTCTTAATGTTTAATGTTCCTTAAAATATAACAACTATTCTGATATTGATGGTTTAAATTTATTTTCAGAATTAAAAATTTAAAAATAAATTATACAAAGGAAGATAATAGTCAAATTGACATATTTAATCATATAAAAAGACTCAATTCTTTTCCAAATGCATATATTGTTGTTTCAGGAAAAAGAATTTTTTTCAAAATTAAAATTAATAAAATTTTATTTAAGATCAACAATATTTCAAAAAAAAATTAAATAGATTAATTATATTATCAATTAAAATTTATTAAAAATTTTTTATTATAAAAAATTAATTAAAAAATTTATATTTCAAAAAGTTAAAAGAACAAACCCAAGTCAAAGGCAAACTTAATAGGTCCAAGCAATGCCCCGGTAATTAGCATTCTCCTTACAAAGAATGAACCAAGATTAGTGGTCAAAGCCCAAAGGATACTTAGCACATGTACTTACTGTTTGTTAATATTTACGTTTGATGATGTCCAGCTCAATGATCCAGACTCAGGCCCATTTATGCTTTCTTTCATTGTCTTGTCCCCCTTCATTATTCATGGCTTTGTCAATGGTTATCTCGTTTTTTTTTTCATTGACTCACGTGTAAATTCACCCTCATATTGTTTCATGTGTTAGGTATACCATTCATCTATTTTTCAGAAAACATTAGTACTCTCTACATGTAGGAGGAAGTCAAACTACCATTGTGAACATAAGAACTTGTCACAATATTGTCGGGACAGAAGAGGTTTGAACTTGAAGTTTTAATTAGAAAAATAAGATTAGGATGTCGAAGGTAACTTAATTATTATTTTTGAAGTACCATACCCTAAACTCGAAACCATATTCGAATATCTTATATGTTACTTTTTAAATATTCAATTCAAATAAAATTTAAAATTAAATTTTATATATTAATAATAAAAATTAAAATTAATTCATAAAAAATAAATTAAAATTTAATATCATAAAATAATTAATCAATTTTAATAAATATTACATTAATTATAAAAATTTTTAAATAAAAAATAATATATAATTAAAATTTAATATTAAATAGTTTAGATAATAAATACATTCAAATCATTATCTATATCTTTTTCGAACCAGAATAATAATTTTATTATTTAAATTTAATTATAAAAATATTATAATTTTATTTAATCAAATTTATAAATCTCTCCTCTTTTCCACAAACTTTTGAGCAATTGACAGGAGGATCAAATACCCAACAGTAGCTTAAATTAGCTAGGGCCTAAGGCAGTGAATCACGTTAACTTCTTTTGTACTATTTTTCTACACACCGCACAAAAAATGAGGCAATGACTTTTAGGTTTCAAGTTTTTACAAATCCATACTTTACCCAAACATAATTATTCTTTCCCAAAGTCATCACCATCAACATTGTTACAGAAGTTATGTACTAGTATGATTATTCCGCGCCCGCCTCTTGTCTACCTACAGCTACACTCATCGAACCCCGCACAACTACCTGACCTTTTGGGGACTTTGACTCATCGAACGAGATTCCATAGGAGGTTCCATTGCTCTTAATGCACCTCACCCACACATTTATAGAAGGCAGGAAAATGAAGACAAAACGCAAGGTAAACGTGACGCAGTGGATTCTTTAACAGACCATCCATCTGTCCCCACGTGTTTTACCGTCACCCCACAGTCACGTCGTCACTCTTCTCTTCCTTCTCTCTTACTTTCAGCCTCGTATATTCTGCTGCACTTAATAGACCAATTGTCAGCATCAAGAGAAGGACACGGGACCAAAAAAACCAACCCGTCCTGAAACAAAACGTGTCATACTTTTAATTTTTTTTAAAAGAAATAAAGACATAATAAAAAAATTCGGTATAAATAATTGGATCTACCTTTGCAATTAGCATCTTAGCTCTTGATTCTCAGCATCTCCATCAAGATCCTACCCTCTACCGGCTCATCCAACGGCTGATATTTCTCTATCCCATTCTCCTTCCTAAGTACTACCATTTATAGGTCTTGTTTTTCTTTCAAACCACAGAAACAGAACCAAAACTAGAAAATCCTTCAGACAGCTGAGTTCAGAGAAGGAGAAACCGAAAAGAAATAAACATGAACGTGTTGGTGGATTCTCAGCTCGAAGCTTTAGCATTTAACTATGTAAGTTTTGGGATTTTCACGATTGTTAATAATCTCTGGACGTGGGTGGCCGTCATCACGGCTGCGGTGAGTTTTTGGAGGATCAGAGCAGCTAGCGCCGCCACCCCATCGTGCTCCGTTAAAAAGCCCGACCAAAAGCCGTCAAAGTGCGTTATCGATCGTGCCCAAGATGAGTCTCAACCAATTCCCGAGGCTATAGAGAAGCCGACTCCTTCAGCCTTGGTTTCAGCTCCAGCTGGCGTTATGGAAATGAGTGTTTCGTCGCCGTTAGTTTGCCATGATGCAGTCACCAAAGGAGGGAAGTTCAAGTTGACTGTTTATTCCGAAGATGATGGAGATAGCCATGTCGACGGAGAGATGACGGTAACGGAATGGAGTGACATTGACGGCGATTGCAAGGAATGGAGTTGCGGGGGGTGGTGGCAGAGTTGGGAGAGAGTGTTGAGCGTGAGAAAGGGGGAAACGGGGTGGTACCGATATCAGGATTTGACGGCGATAAACGGCAACGTCGTTAGGTTATGGGATGAATGTAGGAGATGAAGGTACAGCTCAAGCTGTGCTGTATGGTAGTTGGTGTTCCAGAGGATTTTAATGTAGTTGGTAATATGTTTTTTTTTTAAATTGTCTTAATGACTTTCGGTTTTAAGGTTGTGGAACATGTAAATATATTTGTTGGCGGAACAACCATTGAAAAACCAAAGCAAAATCCTTTTAAAGTTAATTCCTCTCTGTGTATTTATTCAGTACAGTATAGTCTCTTTTTGTTGCTTAATTAATTTGTGATTTGAAATGGTATGCAGATTCATCTTCTTCTTGACTTCAAAGATGGCAAGTTTTGTTCTTAAATTTTGTAGGCTGTTTCTTCTTAAAATTCCAGTATTCAAGGGAAAATAAGCCAAAAGGAAACTGATTTTAGTCTTTTTATTGTGTTCTTTGGGGTTTAGGTCAGCCTCTTAGAAGCGAAAGTGATGACAGAAGAAGCCCTTTCCTCGAGGAAACACACACAATAAACAAATCTGTGGACTGCCCATCTTTCTTAATATAATTGGCAGCTTGTACGATGAGCATTTGTCTAATATCTAGTGTGGGTTGGTTCATTGGTTGGCTTTTCTTAAGCTCTAGAATCTCGATGACCCATCGCCTATTTTTCGCACCTTATCAATTACTACTAATAATTATTGATAGAGATATAGTCTGTGTCTTTTGTTTTTGGGTGAAACAGGCTGTTGCCCTCGTGACATCCGAAAGGCCTTAGAGGCTCTTTTATTTGTTTAATAAGAAAAAACACAAATGGGGAGGAAAGACAAAATTTGTGGCACTTGAAAAGCTCCTGGTCGTTTCAAGACGAAAACAAATTAAATTTACAAATTTACTGACTACAATAACTCTAAATTAGTGTTGTATTTCAACTCTCGATCTCAATCAACTGTGTTTGTGAATAATTGAACTACTGATTTTCGACCACTAGTTTATGAGTAAGTCATAATGTCGATAGATTTTCAATAAATACTGTAACTTCAATCATTTGCTTTGTTATGAGGACTTGATAGGTGCTTGAAGCTACTAGAGACTGTGTGAACCAAGAGTGGAGTAACTAAACAGAATTCACAAGTTTTTTTTTTTTTTTTGTTTCCTCTTTTTTCATCGTGTTCCCTTATCAATTGATTTCTTGTTTCCTTTATTTCAATATTTGTGGAGTTGGATTACTTGATTGCTTTCAATAACTTGTGCAGCTATCGAATAGGCCATAGCACTTTCCTTTTATGACAAGGACTCTTTCACCCTTTCTTTCTAAACCTTGCCTTCCCTAATTAAAGCATTCTTGTCTATTGGGTATGCCCAATATTTTACTATGCTAACATGTTTTTGAATGAGTAACTGATCAATCCTCATTAAAACTCCAACACTTGGGGTAAGTCCTTCCCAAAAGCCACCAGCTGTTTGCAAAGAATTCCCTTTTAGTAGCATAAAATCTAGATTAGCTGGAGTAGGTATAATGGGATATGCGACAAAAATCAAGAAGTTTCGTGCATGCATTTCAATTCCCAAAAGATATTCCCCTTGAGTTATAAAGTAGCACCACTAATATATTAGGACAAAGTGTGCCTCGGCATCTGTATCTGCCTGCCTGTTGATAACATATCAGAACGAGAACGGGAAATACCACCTACCCTAAAATCCTCCTGGTTAATTAGACCATAAATTAAATAAACAAAGACAATAATCCCAAGATGTCAATAATAATAATAATAACTAATTTAATTCACTAGTGGCAGAAATCAATAATAGGATTGCTTCTTTATCAACAATCAAACAAATATTAACAAATACGCACTGGTATCTAGTAGTAATAAATAAAGACGAAGATATTGCATTCATTATATGTAATACGGGGAGGAAGCAACAGAAGAGATTTTTTCTTTTCATTTAAAATTTACAAGGAAAGTAAAAATTAGTACTAGTAAGAATATATAACAAGTAGCGAATAATATAAAATTAGGTACATGACAAAAAACCACTGGCTTTAAAAGGAAACATACATGGGATAGATTAAAGAAAGGGTCGCTGAAAATAGGTCTTACTTGTAAAGTGATTGCTTTCTCTCTTTCTTTTTGCCTTTTGCCATAATATATTCGAGAACAGATTGGAGTTGAATATCGCCATCCTAATATAATAGACCATCAACTAATATCAGGGCAAGCAAAAAAAGGTAGATGCTGCTGCTGTTTTCGCTAAAATTTTCTAATTTTATATGGTTCATAAGATTGATGGGATTGGTAGGTGTCATGGGTGTGAGAATGAATGAAGTAATTTGATCCATGCGTAGTTATTTATAGCCAAACTGGGTACAAACATGGGTGTGAAAGAGCCATGAATCCCTGACATGCATATTCACCATTTTCATTTATTTAGCTCATTTATTTATCATAGTGATATAGTAGATTAGGTCTGCAAGCAAAGGAATGGTTGTGATGAAACCAAGGGGAAGACAACATGATCCTTTATAGAAGCAAAAGACTGTCAATTTGTCATATGCTAGCTCATCCAGACCACAAATATTAACCAGCTGAATGAGCCAGGGAGAGCATGCTCACGTATCCACTTGCAACGTCGTAAAATTGTAACTCTCATTTGTTATTTCACATCCCAAGTGCATGCCACCAGATCAAACTCTAGATCCCAAAATATGTGCTTTTAACTTCCTATTTACCCAGCCTCTTTCTCCATGTTAATTTGATTTGATGAAGTGGGTCGAAGAGACGAAGCAGGAATGGATTCCAGTTAAGAGGTAGTACATTTGTTGGCTTTATAGTGAACCCCACCAGAAAGACTGAGAAACTCAGAAGCCATGCGCCCGATGCCTCCAAAGTGGCATATTCTATTCTATTGTAGCATGCATCTCCACCCCACATTGCGGACTTTCAAGTGAAACGAGCATCTCCCTCTAAGTGACCTTCCCATCACTTGATCCTGACTTTTGAAATTTGCAATTATATGGCTAATTATTGAACACAATTCTGGATTCTCAGCATCCTAGCTTTTTTGACTGGTTGATAGGTGACATTTTTTCTGTTGCTAATCTCCACGACAGGGTTTAGCATTGGAGTAAAACTCAGTTTAACAATGAAAATTTCAGTGTGTTAACAAACAAAAACGAAGTATGTAAACTAGAAATTAGAGAGTAAAAAATGGAGACATCCCCCGAAGTAAAAATTGAATTCTGTACTGATTTTAAACAAACGACATTTCCCACAAGGAAAATCTTGCTAGCTTTCTGTAGACACATAAATTAAAATAATAATAATGAAAATAAATATAAATTAAATTAAATAAAATAAATAAAAATAAATAAATAAAAAAATCGGGATGGCTGGGCGTACGCCCAGCCATCCCTTCGCCGTCCCATCCCCCACCCACTACGCGGGATGGGGGTTTTGGCCAGAACCCCCCCCCCCCCCCCCTCACCGGGTTGTCCAAAAAATTGGACAACCCGGCTCTTTAAAACCCTGCAAAAAAACAAACACAGCAGTTAGCCACAACAAAAAAAAAGAGAAACAAAAAAAAAATCAAAAAAAAATCAAAAAGAAAAAAATCTGATCGGGGTTTCAATCGGGGATTTGCTCC
The DNA here is from genome assembly GCF_053813885.1 of Theobroma cacao. Classification (NCBI taxonomy): domain Eukaryota; kingdom Viridiplantae; phylum Streptophyta; class Magnoliopsida; order Malvales; family Malvaceae; genus Theobroma; species Theobroma cacao. Next base: position 3,722,243 of record NC_142647.1, read on the forward strand.
GGTTTGAGGGGAAGAGACCGGTGAGTGTTGAAGGAAAAGGGATCTGCGGAGTGCCGGTCACCGGCGGGAGAAAGCCTCCCGAACCCATTTGGGACGTCGTCGACCGAAGGAAAAGGGGGTGCCCGATCCGTCGATCGGAAGGGAAGAAGTGCGAGGAAGCCGGTGAGAGATTTGGGGGAGAGAAGACGGGACGCCGGCGCCGGAAGAGAGAAGAAAAAGATTTTTTAGAGAGAGAAGGGAGGGTGCCACCGCTAGAGAGAGAAAGTGAGGGTTGAAAGTGAGGAGAGAAAGAGAAAAAAAGGGGTTAAATACCTAGGTTTAGGGGGGCAAAACGGCGTCGTTTCGGAGAGGCAAGCAGAAGCTGAAAGGACCCGGCCAAACGGCGTCGTTTTGAGCGGCTTCGCAGGCATCAAAACGGTGCGTTTTGAATCTCACCTTGCGGGCTTCCAGAAGCAGGCCTGGCATAGTGGATTTGGGCTCCCACGGACCGCCGGGTTGGGCCGATTGCAGCCCAACAAGGTATAACCTTTTTTACTTGGGTCTAGCCCATTTTAATTTAAATGCATTTTATCATTTTTTAGGAACAAATATTTATATTTAATATTAAAAAAATAAAAATAAAATAAAATAAATAATAATAATAATAATTCAATATACATATATATTATATTATATTTTTAGATAAAAAATGAAAAAATAAAAAAAAATAAAAAAATATATAAAATAAAATATATAAAAATAATGATAATAAAATAAAAAAATAAATAAATAAATGTAATAAATAATATAATAAATATTTGAGTATTACCACCAAAAAAGGGGCAAAGAGTTGCCTCTTTCCGGTGGATATTTTCGGGTACGAAGTTAGGGACGGATTTTCACCGAAGCGTCGGGATAAATCCGAACTCTAAATTTCAAAACCCATTAAGCCAAATAGTCATTATTAAAAAATAATATATGTAGAAAGATTTTGTTAATTCAAATAAATATTACTAAACAAAGTTAAATTAATCGTTTAAAAGTTAATTAATTAATTATTTAGATAAGCTTTGTAAACAAGTAAAAAAAATTGACCAACAACAAACATGGATTTAAATAACCAAAAAATAAAGTATATATATAAATAAAAATAATAATAAAATAATAAATAACAAATAATCAAAATTTTTAAATAATCAATAAACGCGTGCATGTAGATACCATCGTTTTATACTGTCATTGCATGCCACTCTTATTTTGCAAATGGCACGGGAATCCCGATGATGGGATTTCCCCGAGGAGCTCGTAGAGACGAGTTCTTCCGGGGATATCTCTAGGTGAGGAGAATTTCGAGACTTCACCAAAGCGTTGGGATAGTCTTCGAATAATTTTTCAATAAAAGATTACCGACTCCATCATTTAAAATAAACAAGTCACGACATCATTCTACGCTTGCATCATATGCATACGTAAGACCAAGTGAAAAACTCAGTCTGACAATTCAATAAAAATTTAATTAATAAAATAGGGATTAAACTAAGAAAAGGCTATATTAAGATAACTTAAGATTAAATGGTACCGTTCGTAGAACGGGCGTCACGGAGGTGCTAACCCTTCTCCGTGCGTAATCGCACTCCCGAACCCATCTCTAAAAAAACGTGGACCAGTTCTCGTTCTTTCGACGGACCTAAAATTAATTTAGGGCTTCGTCGATTAAGAATCGAGTTAATAGGTGACCAATCACACCTAGATAAAAAAGATTGGTGGCGACTCCCACACCTTGCGATTTTAATTTTCGCCCCGCGTCTGGCGGACGGGTTCCCGGACCCGCACGTCACGACAGATGGCGACTCCACTGGGGACTTCGAGAGTCAAGCCATTAATTAATCATAAGTTATCTTAAGCCTTAAATAATTTGTTGTTTTCCCTAGCATTAATTTTGCATATTTTTGTTTAGTGCATTTATTTATTTGTTTGTTATTATTACTTCACTATTTTAATAATTGCGGGAAATTTAGGATAAGGGGAATGTGAAATTATTGATCCAAGGTCGGTATATTGCTTCTCACACACTACACATCTTGCATTCATGCATAAGCCTTCCACCCGGGCTTTATCCTTAATTAGGAGGGAGTTAAGTAGCTACGCTCTCGTGAGGTGATAACCTCCGCATGGGCTAGTGAAGACTCCCACTCAAATCGAACCTAGTCCGTTTGAAGCCTGTAATGGGTGAGGACCGGGGTGCCTTACTAGTCCGTGTGGACGACAGTGAGGAGCGATTTGGGAACCTTTAGCTCCATTTTCAACCCAAACTCAGCATGTAGAATACCGAGAGTCGCCTTTGCTTAGGTAGAGCTTCACCCGTGAGAATATACCTTTTGACTAGGTACACATGAAGGAATTTTCATAATCCCCTTGTTCTAAATTCTTCTCCGCGAATAATAAAGGTATCAGGTTACTAATTACTTTCATTCATCTTTTGGAATTTTTGTTTATAGTGCTAACTTGATTTTCTTTGTCATATGCATATTTGCATCATAATAGGAAAAGTATTTGTCACCTGACAACCATTAACAGAGTAGATCCAATTGCATACATGGAGTCGTCATGGCCATCCTCCGGTTACGATGGAATTTATCAAGTGACTCAGCATATGGCGAGTACCCAACAAAGTGAAGGAGATTGCTTGTCAAAGGATCACTTCTCATCACTACCTGATAGGGTCCACCTTGATCTCAAACAGAACGACTTCACCGATTTGCTCAACATATGGGATAAGTGGGGGGCTACCACTCGAGCAAATTTCGATAGGAAATATGGTCACATTGCTCGACTCCTTAAGGTCCAGGTAGATGAACAGTTGTTGAAGGCCATTGTGCAATTTTGGGATCCGTCGTATAGATGCTTCGTGTTCAATAAGGTGGATATGGTCCCCACGATCGAAGAATACTCGGCTCTCCTGCAAATCGATCTCGATAATCCGGACAAGATATATTGGAGAGGGCAGAAGACCGGACACAGGCAAAAGTTAGCCAAGATGATGGGTATTACTTCGGCGGAAGTTGATCAGAACCTAAGGAAAAAAGGGGACAATGAATGTATCCCGTGGAGTTTTCTACGTAGTTATATCATGAAGCAACGGGACACCGAGCAAGGACAGCTTGTGATGGCCTTGGCAATTTATGGGCTAGTGATCTTCCCCAAAGTTTTGGGACATATAGAAGTCGGAATTATAGACTTCTTCGAGCAAGTCGTCAACAAGGCCAATCCTTCGCCTTCTATTCTAGCGGAAACTCTCAGATCACTGAATTACTGTCGAAGAAAAGGTGAGGGACGATTTGTGGGATGTGCACAGCTTCTTTCCATCTGGATAGTGAGTCACTTTGAATGCAAGGTCGATAAGTTCAGAAAGCCATTTCATCCGCAAACCGCCCCTATCAGAGAATTTTGTGAGAGTGAATGGCCAGAAAATAGGACTAAGGAGCAATGGATCTCTAGATTTCGGGAACTCATGAGTGTGGAAGTGACATGGAGAGCTCCGTGGATGCCGCATCACCCGGTCTTGTACAAATGTGGAAACGAACCTTGGGTACCGTTAATAAGGCCATGGGGAGTCATCAGTTACGCCCCAATTATGGTGAGAAGACAATTTGGGTCAGAACAGTTTGTACCGATGACACACCGACTTAATACTTTAGAGTTTGCTTACGGAGAGCCGGGTTTTCTGAAAAAGATTGAGGAAATTGCGCAAGCTTAGAAGAAAACTAGCCGAGTTGATCAAGGGAGGTACACCGATGAAGTGACTACCGGATATCAGATATGGCATGACCAACGAGTTAAGGATGTGGTATATCCGAAAGAAGATGCACTACGTGGCCCAATTGATCCAGAACTACAAGACGCTTTGCTCGAAAGTGAGTTGGCTCGAAAGAAGTCCGAAGCTGAAAATGCCAGTTGGAAGCAACGGTATGAAGACCTCCAAAAAGAGTGTGAGAAAATGAAAAGAGAAGTAAGTGAGCAAAGAAAGAAAGTCCGGAAAATGGAAGGGAAGTATGAGAGCCTGAATGATAAATTTTCTGCCACAACCAGTGAACTTCAAAGGGAAATACAGGTGAGAGAAAATCAGGGCAATGAACTTCAAACGCACAATGATGGGTTAAGAAGACAAGTGCGATTTCAACAAGAGTCCATCCAATTACTAAGACAGGAGTATGAAGAGCTCGAAGGGGTCATGACGACTTATCAACAGGAATATGAGCGCCTCAAGCAACAGAGCACCAGAATCCAAGAATGGGGTGAATCTTACAGACAAGCTTATACAGAGAAGTACAACCAGATGGATTACTTGGTTTGGCAAATGAGGGAGGTGGCTTACAAGGCGAGAAGCATGGCTTGGAAGACGGACATATTAAGAAGCCAGATCTTTCCAGTTGGAAAACAAGAGCAACAGTTGATCAAGTATTTAGATGAGGTGTATAGCCATTATAATAAGATTGGCGAATATTTCTAGATGGCCTTTGAGTTGTAATCTAAGACAAATATCTTATGCAATGGATGACTTTTGTTGTTGGGTGTCATGTGATGAATACTTTTAGTACATAATCATTCATACATGCATAAATCATCATTTCATGGCAATAAGTATTTTCATTTAAAAATAAAGATAATGGGTTCACTCATGCATCAAATACGCATCTAATTCATGTTTATGATCAATAATAAGGTTCCAAAATAGCTCGACCACCTAAGCCAAGTGATCAACGTGTTCATAATACGCGTCAACGAGCAAGGATCATGGAAGAAGAACAAAGAGAGCGAATGGACAGAATGGAAAGAGCTCAGGAAGAAATGAGAGAACAGTTAGCAAAGATGATGGAATTGATGATGAGTCTCAGTAAAGGAAAAAGAGCGATCGAAGAGCCAGCTCCATCAGAAAACCCACCAGCACAAGACAGTGGAAACCAAAGGGAAGATCCACCCTATCCCCCAGGGTTCACTCCACCACATGCCCAAACCTCTCAAAGGGTCCACCCTCAAGTGATCCCACCCGTCTATTACAATGCACCACCCCCGCTAGGCCATCAACCGATTCATGGGCAATTTGGGCCATATTTTGGGATAAATCCTGCTGAACCAATAAATGTCCCAGATTTAGACGATCCAAAAGAGCAAGAAAAACTAAGAAAGGACTCGTCACAAACAGGGGAAAATGAAAAAGACCAGAAAAAGTATGATCTGCTGGAAGAACGTCTTCGTGCTATCGAGGGAGTTGATAGGTTTGGTACCATGGACGCAACCGAGCTATGCTTAGTGCCGGATGTATTGATCCCTGCCAAGTTCAAGGTTCCGGAATTTGAGAAATACGACGGAACAAAATGTCCCATGGCACATATTACTATGTATTGTCGGAAGATGGCGGCACAGTCTCACGATGATAAGTTACTGATCCATTTTTTCCAAGACAGCTTGACTGGGTCAGCCTCTCGGTGGTACGTACAGCTAGATCGAAACCGTATTAAGACTTGGAAAAACTTAGCAAGAGCCTTCATAGCCCAATACAAGCACGTGGCTGAATTAGCCCCTGATCGTTTGTCATTACAAACTATGGAGAAGAAGCAAAGCGAGAACTTCAAGGAATATGCCCAAAGGTGGAGAGATACAGCAGCGCAAGTTCAGCCACCTCTCACTGATAAGGAGATGACTGTTTTGTTCATAAATACCCTCCGAGCTCCATTCTATGAGCGCTTGATCGGCAATGCCACGAAAAACTTTGCAGATCTGGTCTTATCGGGAGAAATAATAGAAGGAGCTATCAAAAGCGGAAAAATTGAAGGGCATGAAGTTGCCAGCTCAAAGAAAGGGAGTACGCCCAAGAAGAAAGAAGGGGATGTGCAAGCAGTCGCTCACGACAGCCAACAAGCCCACAACTTTAACCCATATTACCCGTACCCTCCATACCAACCCTTCTATCCGCACATAGGCAACATCACACAAAACCCATATGTGTACCAACCCGTCCCGCAACCAACATTTCAAACCAATGTTCTTCCACAAACTCCACCACCAAGACCGGTAGCTTCAACCAATAATCCTAGCCATGGTCAAAGAGGACCTAAAACTACCCCAGAAAGACCAAAATTTGATCCTATTCCAGTCCCTTACACCACATTGCTGCCACAACTCATAGAAAATTGACTCCTTGCTCGAACCCCTTTAGAACCACTCCGACCACCCTTCCCGAAATGGTATGACCCAAATGCCCATTGTGATTACCATTTTGGAATTCAAGGGCACTCAACCGAGAATTGTACTGCTTTAAAACATAAAGTTCAAGCGCTCATTAAGGCAGGACTTTTAAATTTTACCAAAAAAGACAGTTCGAGTGTTGATGGGAACCCGTTACCTAATCATGAAAGACCGACTGTGAATGCCATACATGAAGGGATGATTCGAAGGGTGAAAAAGGGTATTGATGAGATTCAAACACCGATGGATAAAGTGTTTGAGGCGTTGTCCAAGATAAATGCCATCACTCCAAAACCCATCGACACAAAGGAATTGGGGCATAATCTCGCTTATTCTTGCAAATTTCATATGGGGGCAATTGGGCATTCCATTCAAAATTGTGATGGCTTTCGTCGTAAGCTGCAAGAATTGATGGATTCATCGATAATTGAGTTTTATGAAGGAGCTGAAGAGAATTTGGTCGAAACCATAAATGAAGACACCCCAGCTGAAGTGGCATCAAGTTCATTCGGGGCAAACAAACCTAAACCTCTCACCATCTTCTATGAAGAAAACAGGAGCCCGATGAATGATACATCCCCAACTATGATCAGAAGTGGTATCACCATCGAAGTCCCCAGCCCATTCCCTTACAAGAGTGATAAGGCTGTCCCATGGAATTACCAGTGTAATATTTCGGGCACAGCTTCATCCGCCCCCCAAGCATCTTTTGAAGACCTAACTGGTGTGGGGGGTATAACGCGAAGCGGGCGATGTTATTCCCCTGAGGTAGCAGAAAAAGTTGGAAAAGAGAAACTGACACAGGGAGAGGGAGGCCTAAAGAAAGCAGATACCTTTTCCAAGGACCAAGTTGACGAATCCGTAGTTGCCCCGAACAATGAGGTCAAAAATCCTGTCACCGAGAAAGAAGCGGGTGAATTTCTCAAGTTTATCAAACACAGTGAATACAGCGTGGTAGAACAATTAACCAAGATGCCCGCTCGCATCTCGTTGTTGTCTTTACTGTTGAATTCGGAAGCACACAGGAACGCACTGCTCAAAGTCTTGAACCAAGCTTATGTGGCACAAGACATATCAGTGGAAAAGTTAGACCACATCGTGGGGAACATTACAGTGGGAAACTTCATTGCCTTTAATGATGAAGAAATACCATCGGGCGGTCGAGGAAGTAACAAAGCGCTGCACATTACCATCAGATGCAAGGACCATGCCGTACCTAGGGTCTTGGTCGATAATGGTTCTGCTTTAAATGTCATGCCTCGCTCTACTTTAACCAAGTTGCCAGTAGATGCGTCGTATATGAGAACCAGCCGCATGGTTGTAAGGGCTTTCGACGGGACCACAAGGGAGGTGGTAGGAGACATTGAACTACCGATAAAAATTGGCCCTTGCATTTTTGAGGTCCAATTTCAAGTCATGGACATTGCCCCGTCATACAATTGCTTGTTAGGGCGTCCATGGATTCATATGGCTGGAGCCATACCATCTTCCCTTCACCAAAAGGTTAAGTTCATAGCTGAAGGCCAACTGATAAGTGTATGTGCGGAGGAAGACATACTGGCTATTCAACCATCATCTGCTCCCTATGTAGAGGCAACAGAAGAAGTCCCAGAATGCTCTTTCAGATCTTTTGAATTTGTTAACGCTACTTATGTGGGGGAAAGAAGAGTGATACCGACCCCTCGTTTGTCAGTAGCCACTAAAATGGGAGTTAAGCAGACTGTGGGTAAAGGATGCCGTGCTGGTTTGGGGTTAGGAAAAAATTTACAAGGAATTAACCGTCCTCTGACTCCAATGAAGAACGAAGAAAGGTTTGGTTTGGGGTACAAGCCTACCAAAGAAGAGAGAAGGAAGCTGACAGCTCAAAAGAAGATTAAAAGGATGGCGCAACTTGAGGGAAAGAAAGAAGAATTCGGGGAACGGACAATCCCACACCTATACGAGACTTTTCGCTCTGCAGGTTTCATTCATCCTGAAGCACCACCAAAGGTCAATCAGGTTCTACGGATATTTGATGAGCTATCAATCCATATGATCAGAGATGAAGAACCTGATGGGAAGATCCCTGTTGTGTATCCAGTACTGCCAGGAGAGGAGCTAAGCAATTGGACAGCCACGGAACTGCCCATCATCTTTAAGTCTTCCGAAATGTAATGAACAATTTTATCTAAATGCCTATGCCAAAGGGTGTTAAGATTAATTTCCTGTTTAAGTAGGGCTTTCTGTTACCATCATCATTTGAATAAATGACAATGCATAATGTGTTTCATGATTCATCAATCTTTGTGCATATTTCTTTTCATCTATTCTTTTAGCCAATAAATACTTGCCCATACACCCGTCCAACTTTACCTGTTTGCAGGTCTTTAAATAATGAACACGAAGACAATCTAGACAACGATTTGAATATCGATTTTGAGATAATTCCGAACATTGATGAATTGAAAAATGAAGAGGAGGTGGATGACTACAGCTTACCCCCTGATTTGTCGAGAATGTTGGAACAGGAAGAAAAGGAGATTTTACCTCATCAGGAACTCACAGAAATGATTAACCTCGGAAATGGGGAAGAGAAGAAAGAGGTTAAGATTGGCACCTCGCTGTCATCCGATGAACGGCAGAAGCTGGAAGAATTGCTCCGTGAATATGTGGACGTGTTTGCTTGGTCATATCAGGACATGCCAGGTCTTAATACTGACATGGTTGTTCACAAGTTACCTTTGGAACCAGATTGCAAGCCTATTAAACAGAAGTTAAGAAGGATGAAGCCAGAGATGTTGCTGAAGATTAAAGAGGAAGTAAAAAGGCAATTCGATGCTGGATTTTTAGAGGTGGCTAAGTACCCTGAATGGGTAGCTAATATAGTTCCAGTTCCTAAGAAGGATGGAAAAGTTCGAATGTGCGTCGATTATAGGGATTTGAACAGAGCGAGTCAGAAGGATAGCTTCCCTTTGCCACATATTGATACTCTTGTGGACAACACGGCAAAACATGCTTTGTTCTCATTCATGGATGGCTTTTCTGGTTACAATCAGATTAAGATGGCACCCGAAGATATGGAAAAAACAACGTTCGTGACCATGTGGGGAACGTTTTGTTACAAAGTAATGCCATTTGGATTGAAGAATGCAGGCGCCACTTACCAAAGGGCAATGGTAGCTTTGTTCCACGATATGATGCATAAAGAGATAGAGGTATACGTGGATGACATGATTGCAAAATCTCATACAGAAAGGGATCATACTGTCAATCTCAAGAAACTGTTCGAGAGATTGCGGAAGTTCCAGCTCAAGTTGAATCCGGCAAAATGCACTTTCGGTGTAACCTCTGGGAAATTGTTGAGGTTCATAGTTAGTGAAAAAGGAATTGAAGTGGACCCGGATAAAATACGAGCTATTCAAGAGCTACCACCTCCCAAAACGCAAAAAGAAGTGAGAGGATTTTTAGGGAGGCTGAATTACATTGCTCGATTTATATCCCAGCTCACCTGCAAATGTGATCCAATCTTCAAGCTGCTTCGGAAACGAGACCCAGGAGAGTGGAATGAAAAATGTCAAATAGCCTTTGATAAAATCAAAGAATATCTCACAAATCCACCGGTGTTGATGCCACCGACGGTCGAAAAACCTCTCATTCTGTATTTGACTGTGAACAAGAATTCTATGGGATGTGTATTGGGACAACATGATGAAACTGGGAAGAAAGAACGAGCCGTATATTACTTGAGCAAGAAATTCATGGAGTATGAGTCCAAATATTCTGCGCTCGAAAAGATGTGTTGTGCACTAGCATGGACCGCTCAGAGGCTCCGGCAGTATATGTTGTATCACACAACATGGTTGGTGGCGAAATTAGATCCCATCAAGTACATTTTTGAAAAACCCTGCCTGTCCGGAAGAATAGCTCGATGGCAAGTGCTATTGTCTGAGTATGACATTGTGTATGTGTCCCAAAAATCAATCAAAGGGAGCGCCATCGCAGATTTCCTTGCAGATCGAGCTAATGAGGATTATGAATCTGTAAGTTTCGATTTTCCAGATGAAGATTTGATGGCCGTCTTGCATATAGAAGAGGTTAGTCCCAATGAACTTAATCCATGGAAGGTGTATTTTGATGGAGCATCCAATGCTTTGGGGCACGGAATTGGGGCAGTGTTGATTTCTCCAAACGAAAAGTACTATCCAGCCACGACGAGATTGAATTTCAATTGTACCAACAATATGGCGGAGTATGAGGCGTTGGTAATGGGATTACAAGTAGCAATTGAGATGAAGGTTGACGCGATAGATGTTTACGGAGATTCGGCTTTAGTGATATGTCAAATGAAAGGTGAATGGGAAACTAGAGACCCTAAACTAGTTCCATATAAAAAGCTGGTTACAGAATTAAGCAAACAATTCAAAGAAATCAGCTTCAACCATTTACCTCGAGAAGAGAATCAGATTGCTGATGCTTTGGCCACCCTCGCAGCGATGTTCAAAATAAAAGAGGCGGCCGATGTACGCCCTTTTGATTTAGAAGTTCGTGAAGTCTCCGCACACTGCCTAAATGTTGAAGAAGAGGTTGATGGTAGGCCGTGGTATCATGATATCAGGCAATACATCAAGTACCAGGCATATCCTGAGAATGTCACCGATAATGACAAGCGAACTCTTCGAAGATTAGCAATGGGTTTCTTCCTTAGCGGAGAAGTGCTCTACAAAAAGAGTCGAGACCAAGTACTCTTGAGATGTGTGGATGTTGCGGAAGCCAATAAAATAATGAAAGAAGTCCATGAAGGAACTTGTGGAGCTCATGCTAATGGACATATGTTGGCTAGACAAATTATGAGAGCTGGTTATTATTGGTTGACATTGGAATCAGACTGCATAAACTTTGCTCGAAAATGCCACAAGTGTCAAGTATACGCTGATAGGATCCATGCTCCACCAGCCCCATTGCATGTTTTCACAGCACCTTGGCCATTTTCAATGTAGGGAATGGATGTGATTGGACTTATTACGCCAAAAGCCTCTAATGGACATCGATTCATATTGGTGGCCATCGATTATTTCACGAAATGGGTAGAAGCAGCTTCCTATGCCAATGTGACACAAAAAGTGGTGTGTAGGTTCATCCAAAAGGATATCATATGTCGGTATGGACTTCCAGAAAGGATCATTACGGATAACGCAAGCAATTTGAATGGTGTGATGGTGAAGGATGTTTGCGCTAAATTCAAGATCAAGCATCATAACTCGACAACTTACCGTCCGAAGATGAACGGAGCGGTAGAGGCAGCCAACAAAAACATCAAGAAGATTGTCGAAAAGATGACTGAAGTTTATAAAGACTGGCATGAGAAACTTTCGTTTGCCCTACATGCATATCGAACTTCTGTGCGTACCTCCACCGGGGCAACTCCGTACTCATTAGTATACGGTGCAGAAGCAGTCCTACCTGTTGAAGTAGAAATCCCATCATTGAGGGTGTTGATGGAAACAAAATTGGAAGATGCTGAGTGGGTCCGCTCCCGCTACGAACAGTTGAATCTGATTGAGGAGAAAAGGCTGGCGGCTCTTTGTCATGGTCAGATGTACCAACGAAGGATGATACGAGCATACGAGAAAAAAGTTCATCCCAGGCAGTTCCGAGAAGGAGAGTTGGTTCTCAAGAGAATACTCCCTAATCAAACTGATTTTCGGGGAAAATGGATGCCGAATTGGGAAGGGCCATACGTGGTAAAGAAGGCTTTTTCAGGAGGAGCTTTGATTTTGGCTGACATGGATGGGGGAGATCTGCCTAATCCAATAAATGCGGATGCGGTGAAGAAGTACTATGCCTAAGAAAAAAAAAAAAAAACGAAAGGGGTTCGTGCTGAAAACCCGAAAAGGGCGGCTCGTACCTAAAGGAGGGGGTTCGTGCTGAAAATCCGAAAAGGGCAGCTCGTACCTAAGGAAGGAGGCTCATGTCGAAAACCCGAAAAAGGGCGGCTTGAGGCCGAAAAACAGGAAGATAGAAGGGAATTTGGGGATGTCGGCCTAAATACACCATGGATGGAGCTCCGCAATTTCACAAAGAAGGGGAAGCTAAGGAATCTGCAACATACAGATTTGCTCAAAGCATCAATCAAGGACAATTCTTGAAATCGAATATTAGATTGTTTCCTCTTAGTGGTCTGGGTGTTCATTATTTAAAAGATCTAATGTCTGCCCTGTAAATTCTGTTTACCTTGAACTATTTGATTCCTCATATATGAAGTTTTTCTTCGCCTCTTTATTTCAATTCTTTCGTTATTTACCATCCCATGATTCACATAGTGATTGTCATAGAAATGAATGATGATTGGTAAAGGAAACAAACTAATTAAGCAAGAAGTTACACTCATTGTTCAGTAAAAGACTTAATGATGAAAAAAGGAATGGCAGAGCCCTGAACCAAAGGCAAAGCCAGATGTCAAGAGAGAGGTTACTTAAGGGAAAGTCTGGAGTTACCTGAATTCTACAGAAGGAAAGAAAACAGGCAAGGAAGATCGAAAGTTGCAGCGAAAAATTGGATGAAGCAAGAGGACGGTCTTGGAACCTTAATGAATCGTAAACATGAAAAGCATTCAATCATGTCAATCATGCATACATGCATACATGCCTAGCCATGCACTCGACAAGAATCAAAATTAATTCATGTCCCAAGCGTCGAAGGTAGAAAGTCACTCGACCTAAAGGGTTGAGATTGTAAAACTTTAATGGAAGGATTTTAGTCTTTTCATTTCATGTTATTCCAATTAAGTTAGCATTAAAGGAATTTCAATTTCAATTTTTAGATCGAACCTGTTGTGAGATGGGTCGAGCCTAGATTAAGTCTAGGAAGTTTAATTTTGTTTAAATCGAACCTGTTGTGAGATAGGTCGAGCCTAGATTAAGTCTAGGAAGTTTAATTTTGTTTAAATCGAACCTGTTGTGAGATAGGTCGAGCCTAGATTAAGTCTAAGAATTTTAAATTTGTTTAAATCGAACCTGTTGTGAGATAGGTCGAGCCTAGATTAAGTCTAGAAATTTTAATTTTGTTTAAATCGAACCTGTTGTGAGATAGGTCGAGCCTAGATTAAGTCTAGAAATTTTAATTTTGTTCAAATCGAACCTGTTGTGAGATAGGTCGAGCCTAGATTAAGTCTAGGAAGTTTAATTTTGTTTAAATCGAACCTGTTGTGAGATAGGTCGAGCCTAGATTAAGTCTAGGAAGTTTAATTTTGTTTAAATCGAACCTGTTGTGAGATAGGTCGAGCCTAGATTAAGTCTAGGAATTTTAAATTTGTTTAAATCGAACCTGTTGTGAGATAGGTCGAGCCTAGATTAAGTCTAGAAATTTTAATTTTGTTTAAATCGAACCTGTTGTGAGATAGGTCGAGCCTAGATTAAGTCTAGAAATTTTAATTTTGTTCAAATCGAACCTGTTGTGAGATAGGTCGAGCCTAGATTAAGTCTAGGAATTTTAATTTTGTTCAAATCAAACCTGTTGTGAGATAGGTCGAGCCTAGATTAAGTCTAGGAATTTTAATTTTGTTCAAATCAAACCTGTTGTGAGATAGGTCGAGCCTAGATTAAGTCTATGAATTTTAAATTTGTTTAAATCGAACCTGTTATGAGATAGGTCGAGCCTAGATTAAGTCTAGAAATTTTAATTTTGTTTGAATCGAACATTTTGTGAGATAGTTCGAGCCAAGATTAAGTCTAAGAATTTTAATTGAATTTGTTCTAACATGGGTCAAGCCCAGATCAAGTCTAGAAATTTCATTTTTGTTTAAAATCGAACTTATTTTGAGATAAGTCGATTCTAGATCAATTTGATTAAACCAACTGGCTTCAAGATAAGCCAAATGTGGTGTCTACGTCTTTGCACTATCCTTGATTCTCAAGAATGTGCAAAGAGGGGCAACTGTAGACACATAAATTAAAATAATAATAATGAAAATAAATATAAATTAAATAAAAAAAAAAAAAAATCGGGATGGTTGGGCGTACGCCCAGCCATCCCTTCGCCGTCCCATCCCCCACCCACTACGCGGGATGGGGGTTTTGGCCAGAACCCCCCCCCTCACCGGGTTGTCCAAAAAATTGGACAACCCGGCTCTTTAAAACCCTGCAAAAAAACAAACACAGCAGTTAGCCACAACAAAAAAAAAGAGAAACAAAAAAAAATCAAAAAAAAATCAAAAAGAAAAAAATCTGATCGGGGTTTCAATCGGGGATTTGCTCCGGTTTGAGGGGAAGAGACCGGTGAGTGTTGAAGGAAAAGGGATATGCGGAGTGCCGGTCACCGGCGGGAGAAAGCCTCCCGAACCCATTTGGGACGTCGTCGACCGAAGGAAAAGGGGGTGCCCGATCCGTCGATCGGAAGGGAAGAAGTGCGAGGAAGCCGGTGAGAGATTTGGGGGAGAGAAGACGGGACGCCGGCGCCGGAAGAGAGAAGAAAAAGATTTTTTAGAGAGAGAAGGGAGGGTGCCGCCGCTAGAGAGAGAAAGTGAGGGTTGAAAGTGAGGAGAGAAAGAGAAAAAAGGGGGTTAAATACCTAGGTTTAGGGGGGTAAAACGACGTCGTTTCGGAGAGGCAAGCAGAAGCTGAAAGGACCCGGCCAAACGGCGTCGTTTTGAGCGGCTTCGCAGGCATCAAAACGGTGCGTTTTGAATCTCACCTTGCGGGCTTCCAGAAGCAGGCCTGGCATAGTGGATTTGGGCTCCCACGGACCGCCGGGTTGGGCCGATTGCAGCCCAACAAGGTATAACCTTTTTTACTTGGGTCTAGCCCATTTTAATTTAAATGCATTTTATCATTTTTTAGGAACAAATATTTATATTTAATATTAAAAAAATAAAAATAAAATAAAATAAATAATAATAATAATAATTCAATATACATATATATATTATATTATATTTTTAGATAAAAAATGAAAAAATAAAAAAAAATAAAAAAATATATAAAATAAAATATATAAAAATAATGATAATAAAATAAATAAATAAATAAATAAATGTAATAAATAATATAATAAATATTTGAGTATTACCACCAAAAAAGGGGCAAAGAGTTGCCTCTTTCCGGTGGATATTTTCGGGTACGAAGTCAGGGACGGATTTTCACCGAAGCGTCGGGATAAATCCGAACTCTAAATTTCAAAACCCATTAAGCCAAATAGTCATTATTAAAAAATAATATATGTAGAAAGATTTTGTTAATTCAAATAAATATTACTAAACAAAGTTAAATTAATCGTTTAAAAGTTAATTAATTAATTATTTAGATAAGCTTTGTAAACAAGTAAAAAAAATTGACCAACAACAAACATGGATTTAAATAACCAAAAAATAAAGTATATATATAAATAAAAATAATAAAAAAATAATAAATAACAAATAATCAAAATTTTTAAATAATCAATAAACGCGTGCATGTAGATACCATCGTTTTATACTGTCATTGCATGCCACTCTTATTTTACAAATGGCACGGGAATCCCGATGATGGGATTTCCCCGAGGAGCTCGTAGAGACGAGTTCTTCCGGGGATATCTCTAGGTGAGGAGAATTTCGAGACTTCACCAAAGCGTTGGGATAGTCTTCGAATAATTTTTCAATAAAAGATTACCGACTCCATCATTTAAAATAAACAAGTCACGACATCATTCTACGCTTGCATCATATGCATACGTAAGACCAAGTGAAAAACTCAGTCTGACAATTCAATAAAAATTTAATTAATAAAATAGGGATTAAACTAAGAAAATGCTATATTAAGATAACTTAAGATTAAATGGTACCGTTCGTAGAACGGGCGTCACGGAGGTGCTAACCCTTCTCCGTGCGTAATCGCACTCCCGAACCCATCTCTAAAAAAACGTGGACCAGTTCTCGTTCTTTCGACGGACCTAAAATTAATTTAGGGCTTCGTCGATTAAGAATTGAGTTAATAGGTGACCAATCACACCTAGATAAAAAAGATTGGTGGCGACTCCCACACCTTACGATTTTAATTTTCGCCCCGCGTCTGACGGACGGGTTCCCGGACCCGCACGTCACGACACTTTCAGATTCCAAATGACAGCTAGAATAGAGCATCTGCCGTGCTGAGACTGGGAGATGACGTTGCATCGTACTGTTTTACGAGGAGGAAACAAGTGGCAATGATAGGTCCGAATTCCAAAATGCATCCTACCACCCAAAAAAAAAGCCAAAGATATATAAATTGGCATAAATAAGAAAGGCCTGACACAGTGGAGGCACTCCTGGATTCCTTACCACAATGCAGAATGCCGGGTCATCCATTGGCTGGATACAGAAGTTCGATCAAATAGACCGGTTTTAAGGTCCCAACTAGCAAATGTGACCTTTCAGATGGAAGCCGGACCAAGCACCCAATTTAATGGTTTAAGGGCATTTCTGCTGTGATTCAACCCCACTATCACCAATTCCCTCACTCTGGTTTATTGATTGCAAGCCAGCTTCACACGGACAAAACCATTTCCAACAGCTGCAGCCAAAACTGCATGGTAACTTGTCCCAATTTCAATATACACCAGAAGTAGCCCAATTCATGTGTGAACTCAAGACTGCCAAAAGCCATGTAAATGTAGTTTAGAGTCATGAGTGGTCTACTAATAAATTGTTTTCTTAATCAAACACTCATACCTGGCTAAGAATCGTCCTTTCGTGCTGTTTCTTCCTTTCTCTGGTGAAGAACTGTACCAATTGGTAATTGTTCGTATGGTAGGCATTTGGTTGAAGACATCTACTCAGGTTGGGCTAATTGGTTAATGCTTTATGCTGGAATTAGGAATATATAATTGCAAACTGTTTCCTTGGAAGGGCCAGCTGATTTTTCTCAAGAGATTCAAAAGATTTAAAGCTGGATGAAGAAAGTCTTTGAATTAGGTAAACCTAAATCCGACCAGGCATATATAATATGCGATAATTCGTTTCCTGGTGGTGGGTCATATGGCAACCCCTGCTGCACTGTGTCTCGCACATGCCTTGCTTCAGAGCCGAAACAGAGCATCACAAACCTCATACGCTTGGGACCGAGGGCTTTGTTATCGGGTTACATTCAATAATTTATCTTTGTCAGGCCCCATGGTTGCACTAGTTTCACAGTAATGGACTTTTGGATAAGGAAAAACTGTTCATCATTTCCGAACCATCCATCTTATTTTCGTACTCGGATTGTGATGTTTCAGTTCCCATTTTGATCCAAATAGAAGCAACTCTTTCTCATCCATTTTAATCCTCAGTTCAATTCTAGATTCTTGAGACAATCCCTTGAAAGGATCATCAATTTGTCGTGTTCTTTATCATTAAGTACATATGATATATTCAAGAAAAAGAAAGAGATACGTCCTCAAGCCATAATCTTTTTAAGGGAAATAATAATTGAGAAAATGAACTTATGATTTTTTTTTTGTCACATCCTTTACCGTTAAGGTGATTGTCTGCCGTTTTAATATTAAGAGTGTGGTCAACAGCTGATAAAATACATTGATTACAGGTTATATAATTTGTCGTCTAAAGCCACAAAGATTTAGGCCACTAAAAATCTGCTATTACATTAGAATTCCACTACATTTAAGTGGTGGGAGTGGGAGTGAAACTCTTGTCCTCATTGGGCAGAGGGAGGCCAGTAAATAGCATATGTTGGATAGGGTCTCTAATTAATTATTTGCCGACGTCTATGTTCTTGTTCTTGCATTGGACTGCTGTCACCGCCCTGCATTAACTCTCAAAAAATTTCACCTCTGGATTGCCGACTCTACCCTTTATATTATACACCAATAAGCCGTTATTTACAAGTAAAGTTGAAACAAACTTGAGGGTGATTTAGTCATATACCCAACTATTATTGCGTGCCATTAAACTAACGTTCACTCTCCCCCTATAAGATCCACCTCACCAACCAAGCAAAACACCTACACTTAACAGTCACTTAACAGCACTCAAACATGACGACGATCCCTTTCTTTCTCCTAACAACTAGCCTCCTTTGCCTCTCCTCCGCCGCCGCATCAAAGCAAGATGCACCTCGAGATCTGGTCCGTTCATCGTGCGTCCATGCCAGCTACCCTAGCCTCTGCCTCCGCACTCTCTCTTCCTACTCTGGCCCCGCCAACACCCCACGCGACTTAGCCCAGGCTGCCGTCAAAGTCAGCCTCTCCCGTGCCCGGAAAGTGTCGAACTACTTAACGACCAGTGTGACGGGGAAGAGCAAGAGGGAACGAGGTGCACTGAGTGACTGCGTGGAGCAGATAGCTGAGTCGGTGGAGGAGTTGAGCAGGACCCTCGGGGAGTTGAAGCACTTGAGAGGGGAGACGTTTGAGTTCCAGATGAGTAATGCACAGACTTGGGTGAGTGCGGCTTTGACAAATGAGGACACGTGTCTTGATGGGTTTGAAGGAGTTGACGGGAAAGTAAAATCGGATGTGAAGAGGAAGATCACAAATGTGGCAAAGGTTACCAGTAATGCTTTGTATATGATTAATAGGCTTGATGAGAGTCGTGGTAGGCACCGGTCGAATCCTTGATGGTGATGATGATGGACGGCTGTGATTTAGCTGGCTTATCATGCTTGTTGTGTTCTTCTTTTTTTTTTAGAGTTTGTGTTATTTTTTAGTTTCTCTTGTTTTTGCTGAATCTGTATGTAATATTTTTCTACTTATATATATATATATATATATAATATTAGCAGAGAGCGATATGCTTTTCTTTTTGTATCTATTTTCTATTTTTAAGCTTAATAATATAATGAATCGATAATGAAGCTCCTTTTACTTAAGTAATAACGTATTTGCAACATAAGCATTTGATTTAACATTACTTTTCTTGGCCGGTATCTTGTTTTACAAGTTCAGTGAACAGAGAGTTATTGGGGGCAAAGAGCAGTCCTTTTAAGGAGAGATGGATGGGAAATAAATTCATTGTCGGACCAATGTTGTATATTGAAAACCAAGTGTAATGCTCGGGATGAGGACACCAGTCACGAGATTGCTGGGCTAAAAAACATTAATCGTCGTCGTGTTTGTCATCTGCCTGGCTCGGCTCCCCGTGTCCGGCCTCCTCCAAATTTATGGCGAACCAACAAATCTTTCGTCACTCTTGAATCTTGTCTTTGCTTATTTCCATCGCCTTGAGATTTGCGAACGAAATCTTGATCATGTTCGTAACTGTTTCACGTGCCGAACACAGAATTGTTTACACAACAATTGAATAGAAATGTCTCCTTCAGAACATTTGTTAGTAAAATTAAGAAATGATAAAAAAGGGTTAAATTATTGGTCTTGAGACAGTAGGTTAGGTACTTTTGGATGGTGAGCTCCAATAATATTGCAAATGACGATAGCTATAGTTGTCTATTGATGTTGAAAAGTTTGTAGTATAAGTGACTGGAAAATGAGATTCAATCATGTTAAGCTAAAAGGCAATGCCTATAAGGTTTATGATAATCAAGTTTTCATTGGGTTAATGCTTGTGTTAATTACTTTTTGTTTTTAAAAGTATAAAAACAAAGTGTTAGATTAATTATGATATAATCGATTTAAAATCTTAATCATATTTTTATTTCTATTTTTAAAATATTTTTTTAAAAAAAATAAATAATAAAACATCACCAAATTGAAACTTAATTTAACTAAAAATTTTGTGAAATGATATAGGTAAAAATGTTGATTAAAGAAAGGTTTTGGACAAGTCGCATGAATAACACGCCAAACGCTCCTTTAGTAATTGTACGGTGCATAGGACATAAGCCATAGTGGCCTTTAACTTCCAAATAGGGATTGGAATCTATAAAAGTCTATTTAACTTAAAATAAAAGTACATGAGATTTTATTGAAGATAATTGAAGAATAAAATTTATTTAAAATTTTTAAATAATTATAATTTTTTAAAAACATTATACTTTTTGAATAATAAATATTGTTGGATTTATCATTTTCCTTTTTCAAAATTATTTAACAAAAAGAATTAATAATATCTTTTATGGCCCTTGAAGCTGAAGTATTGGGCCCAGTTAAAAATCCAACAGCCAACCGCTTTAGCCCTCTTAAGTAACGAACCATATCCCATTCATCCAAAATGCAAAACCCAAAAACGTTTTTCCCGCTGCAAAACCCTAGCGGCACCTCCCCCCTTACTAACCGTCTGGGGTTTTCAGTGACAACAGAGGAAGAGAGCAAAAAAAGGGCACGAAACCAGCATCGCCTTCTCGCCATGGAAGGCATCGATATGGAGGGCCCGGACCTCTTCCCCGACTCAATGGACGGCGATTTCTGCGACTCGATCCTTGCTCACTTCTCCAAATCGGATCAAGAAGACAGCCAACGCCTTTGCGCCACCATTGGCTCCATGTCTCAGGAACTCAGAGAACAAAACCTCCCTCTCACTCCAATCGCCTACTTCGGCGCTACCTGTTCCTCTCTCGACCGCCTCTCCTCCCAACCGGACTCTCCTCCTCACGTCATCCAGTCTCTCACCACCATCCTCTCTCTCCTCCTCCCCCGTATCCACGTCGCCGTTTTAAAAAAGAAAGGAGATTTCGTTTCAACAACTGCCCTTACTGTTCTAAGATTAAATTCCGTTACGGAGGTTACACAGACGTCAGGTTTGAAGTGCTTAGCTCATTTATTAATTACTGGAGAGAAAGTTAATTGGTCCGATTTGTCACAAAATTACGGTGTAATGCTCGGATATTTAACTGATTCCCGCCCTAAGGTAATTTCTTTTTTTAGTGTAAAAATTTAAATTCAATCAAATTCCAACTTCATTGTTTTAATTCTCTGCAAATTAATTTTCAAAATAGGTGAGAAGACAATCACATGTGTGTCTCCGGGGCGTTTTACAAAGCTTCCGAGGTACACCGGTGCTCGCACCTGCAAGCGAAGCCATAACGAACTTATTTGAGAGGTTTCTTCTGCTCGCGGGAGGTTCAAACACGAATTCTAACGAAGGGTCCAAAGGAGCTCAGGAAGTTCTCTATGTTTTGGATGCTCTGAAGGACTCTCTTCCGCTTATGTCGATGAAATGTGGGACTACTATTCTTAAGTACTATAAAACTTTATTGGAACTTCGGCAGCCACTTGTTACTAGGCGTGTAACTGATAGTTTAAATCTAGTTTGTACTTATCCAAATGAAGTCTCAGCTGAGACATTGCTAGAGTTGTTATCCTCGTTGGCTCTTTCTGTCTCTGCGAATGAAACGTCTGCTGTTAGCATGACCTTTAATGCTCGTTTGTTGAGTTCCGGAATGATAAAAGTATATTCTCTTAATAGACAACTTTGTGTCATCAAGCTCCCCATTGTGTTCAGTGCACTCAAAGGTTTGATATTTTAGTTTGGTTTGCAATTATTGTTAGTGAGGAATTTGAAAAGATGTTATGTTATGATTATTGGAATTTGAATATGATAGATATTCTGGGGTCGGAACATGAGGAAGCTATTTTTGCTGCCACGGAGGCTTTCAAGAACACGATAAATGGCTGTGTTGATGAAGGCTTGATCAAACAGGGAGTGGATCAGATTATTAATTCAATTTCAGATGATAGAAAGGCAGGTCCAACTATCATTGAAAAAGTTTGTGCAACCATTGAGAGCTTACTTGATTATCACTATGGTGCTGTGTGGGACATGGCGTTTCAGGTTGTTTCAGCAATGTTTGATAAATTAGGTACTATCTGTGCTGTGGGTTGCCTGTCTCTTGGTCTTATTACAATGTGTGTGTCAATTTGAAGTAAAATTCTTTAACCAGATTGCTATTCTACAGGGTATTATTCTTCATATTTTATGAAGGGAACCCTTAAGAACTTGGCTGAAATGCAAAGGTTGCCAGATGAGGATTTTCCTTACAGAAAACAGGTATTCCTTGACCTCAAGATTCTGTAGGTTGCCCTTTGGTTAAACAAGGTTTTTGTAATACAATGTATGAAATGGTAGTTAATGGGTCAGAGCTGTGCTTAATATAAACTTTCAAGAAGCAATAAGAGTTGGAAATGGAAATAAATTAGGTTTGTGAGGCTATTCATCCTTCATCTTTTGCCTTGCTGGTATCTATTGCTTAGTGTTTCATGATTGATATGATAAAGTTTTCCTACTTCAAAGTGTAGCATTTCTGACCTGTTACGTTTTGGTTTTTCATATTTCTTTGTCACGTAATCCATAACCTGTGGATATACTGACTGTTGGTTTGCAGTTACATGAATGTGTTGGATCTGCTCTTGGTGCATTGGGGCCTGAGACATTTTTAGGAATTCTGCCGCTGAATTTGGAGGCTAATGACCTCTCAGATGTAAACGTTTGGCTCTTTCCAATTCTGAAGCAGCATATTGTTGGTGCTAACTTGAGCTTCTTTAGTGAGACACTTTTGGGTCTGATTGGAGAAATGGGGCAGAGATCTCGTAAGGTAATTCCTGCTCTTGATGTTTTCATCTTTTTATTGTCTCTAACCTTCTCTAATTACTTCTTAATTTTGGCAGCTTGAACTACAAGGAAAAATTTTCTCATCAAGGAGTGCGGATGCTCTTGTATACTCACTGTGGTCCTTGTTACCTTCATTTTGTAATTATCCTTTGGATACTGCCAAAAGCTTCAAGGATCTTCTAAGGCCTTTATGCACTGCCCTTCATGAAGAACGTGATGTTCGTGGAATAATATGCTCTAGTTTGCAGATTCTGATCCAACAAAATAAGAAAATTAAGGAAGGAAAAGATGATTTGGATGGTTCTGATATAAGTCCAGCCAGACAGCGAGCTATGTCTCATTATACCCCAGAAATTGCGGGGGACAATTTGAATGTACTAACTGCATCTGCTCCACAGTTATTGTCACTTTTGTCAGGAATCTTCATGGAATCTACAGTAGATGAGGGTGGATTTTTGCGGGTACTTATGCTGTCCTAATTAATGAGAGTGCAGCATTTCATTCTGTTATAGTGTCTCTTTGTCCTAGGCGTTGCTTAGTTGGATGGAAAGGAGGAAGGAAAGAAAAAGCTTTAATCCAATGGTTAAGCTATGAAGTAGGAAAGTGGTTATAAAATCTAACCATTAAAAATTTCCATCCTTCTAACCAAGTCAAGCCTTAGAAACTTATGTAGTAATGTTATAGGGTTAGTTTCATTTATGTGGTAATTTCAGCTGTGCCCAATTTCATAATGATTATTGCTCCTTTTACAGTCCACAATTGGGGAGTTGGCTTCCATAGCACATGAAAATGTTGTCAGAACCTTATTTAAGAAGACAATGCACAGGCTTTTGAAAGTCACACAAGAGGCTGGTTTAGCCGAGGCATCAAGGAATAATAATTCTATGCAGGTTGATGATTCATCAACTGAAAGCTCATTATCTCTTGAAAGGTGATTCTACAGTGCTTATATTTGTAAAATTTTTAGACATGGCAGTTCTACAGTGCTAATGCAGTATCCTTTTCTTTTGATATTCACTGCAGGGTGCGGTTATTTGACCTGGCAGTTTCACTATTGCCTGGTTTAGATGAGCCAGCATTAGATGTCTTATTCAGCGCAATAAAACCTGCATTGCAGGTTGGTTTAACAATTCTCGTTTTCTCTGGTGATAGTAATTGAGTTAGTTGTTGCTAAAGTCTATCTTTATGTTGGAGAGGTTAAGTTACAACTTAAAAGAAAATGTTATTATTAATATGCAGGATGTCGACGGCTTGATTCAGAAGAAGGCTTACAAAGTTCTTTCAATAATCCTCAGGGTATCTCCTTTTTACATTGTAAATGCTTCTAAATTTTATCTTTTTTTGTTTCCATGCATTTGGATGCATATTTTATATTCCAATTTCCAATATCTCCCTCCATCACTTCTCTTTTAATTTTTCGTTTTTAATGATGGTTCCGTATTTTTTGTTTTCCTTGTCAGAACCAAGAAGGGTTTCTATCAGCAAAACTGGAGGAATTGCTGAAACTTATGATTGAAGTGCTGCCATCATTCCACTTTTCTGCCAAACGCCAGAGACTTGACTGTTTGTACCATCTGATTGTCCATGTCTCAAAGGTTATAAGAAACTAACTTGAATCTTCCATCTCCCTTGTGAATAGACATAAAATTGTTTAGATGATTATATCAATCATTCTAACAATGTTTTTTGAAGATTAACAAATGCTTCTTTGCACAGGATGATTCGGAGCAGAGGAGACATGAGATTCTTAGTTCTTTCCTGACAGAAATAATCCTTGCTTTGAAAGAGGTATGATGTAGATATCTGATCAGCAACATCTGTCTAGTTTTCAGGAAGAGATGATTTCTATTGTGAATAAGCAACCTGCTGGAAGTGCAAATTATAACTGTGTTGCATGTTATTATTTTTGCATGGGCACTATCTTAATAGTTCTGGAAGTGCTTCCTGCATATGTTTTCTGATTCCTTTTGTATGGTGACTTTTATGCAGGCTAATAAGAAAACAAGAAATAGAGCTTATGAGGTCCTTGTCCAAATTGGCCGTGAATATGGAGATGAAGATGACAGTGGACAGAGAGAAGACCTGTTTAATATGGTATCGGACCTGTTTGACATCTCCCCAACCCCAATAGATAGAGTTGTTACATTGTTGTTTTGGCAAAAAGTTATACATGCCTTACATGTACTTCTGGTTTGTTTTTTCTTTCAAAGAAATTGAACCTGTTTAATATGCTATAATTTCTTTGATATCTCCTCGATGGCAATACATAAAGCTGTTGCCTTGTTTTCTTTTTGTAACTTTAGCAAATTATAAATGTCTCAAATGTAATTTTATGTTTTTCTTTAAGTACTTTTAAAGAAGTTGATTGTTGTGGTCCGTTGTAAGTATTATTCTATACAGAGACTATAATATTCTCAAATGTACTTCTGTTTTCTTCTAAATACTTCTAAAGAAATTGATTGTTGTGGTCTTTTGTAAGTATTATTCTATACAGATTTCGTATGTTCGAAATGATATTTAAATTTTTTGTATGCATGATCACAGGTTGCTAGAGGCTTGGCTGGAGAAACTCCTCACATGATTAGTGCTGCTGTGAAAGGCTTGGCTCGGTTGGCTTACGAGTTTTCTGATCTTGTTTCTTCTGCTTACAAGTTGCTTCCTTCCACATTTCTTCTTCAGCAGAGAAAGAACAGAGAAATTATTAAAGTTTGTTCTCTCTTTCTCTCTCTCTCTCTCTCTCTCTCTCTCTCTCTCTCTCTCTCTCTCACACGCACACACATGTTTTGCTTATGGATCCATTCCTTATGTTGTATCTTTTTTACTGTATCACTTATATGCAAATGCTTATGATGCAGGCTAATCTGGGTTTGTTGAAAGTGTTGGTGGCCAAATCAAAAGCTGAAGGCTTGCAAGCACACCTGGCCAGCTTGGTAGAAGGCTTGTTGAGGTGGCAAGATTATACCAAAAATCATTTTAAAGCTAAGGTTTGTGCTCTTCCTCATCTTATACCATTGATTTTTGGTCATTATTACCTTTCTAAACTATTTGATTTTAATTCTTTCAAAACGTTACAAGTTTGACATGTATTCTGTTTTATAACGTGTTAGTGAGATAACTGACTTTATTTTCCTTATAGGACCTCTAGTTTTGTCAACTCATCCTGCATTTAGGAGGGTTCATTTTTATTTTATTTTGCTTCTGTAAAATTTAATTTACTTAGAATATCAATTGATGGGACTAAAATTTGGACCAAGATGTTGATATACAATTGAACTGTGTGTATAGCAGATAATATCATTTGCTTTTTGTATGTGTATATATTTGTTGGCTTATGGGTGTTTCTCTTCTAATTTCAGGTTAAGCTTCTTCTGGAAATGCTAGTCAGAAAATGTGGTATTGATGCTGTGAAGGCTGTTATGCCTGAAGAACACATGAAGCTCCTTACTAACATACGAAAGGTTTGTTGAGGAATGCCATTTTGTTATATGCAGATATGTCGAGACTTCATTTTTTTTAAGGATGTTGCTCATCATTCTTAAACACAGATCAAGGAGCGGAAAGAGAGGAAACAGGCTGCTAGCTCTGTGGAAAGTAGATCTCATCTATCAAAGGCAACTACATCCAGGTTTCACACCTAGTTTTATTGCATTGATGCAATCATATAGTGATGGGATGTGTACAAATAACAATTTACACGCTACACATGTCCACGTATTTATGAACTTGCACCTTGCTGCCCCGTTACACTTGTGATGATTTAAATTATCATGTGACCACTACATTAACATGGTGTATTTATGGATAGCATTCATGCTTGGAAATTTATGATAGATGGTTTCTTATCTTGAATGAGGCCAATGGCCATGGTGAACCCTCTATTTTACTGTTTTCCCTTCTTTCCTTGTTGAGCAGAGAGTGGTGGATGTGCTCCAAATCAAGTTTTCTGTATCTTATTTATTTGTTTGCCTCTGATTTTTCCTTGTAATTTGGATGTGCAGGCTTAGCAGATGGAATCATACCAAAATATTTTCTGATTTTGGTGATGATGATACAGATGATAGTGATGGAGAGATGGCTTCTGGCCGACAGAGTAAAGGTTCCTCAAGATTAAAATCAAAAGCATCTTCACCGCGGTCAGTGGACACCTGATCTTTGTTTTGTATATTAATTATGGATTATTAGTTCTAGTGCATTTGAAGTAGTCTGATTGATGTGATCCCGTATTTCCATATCTATCAATTATGTTTGGTTGTTGACTTATTCAAATGGTGTTGAAACTTCAAAGAGATGTACATTTTCTCATGATTAAATCATCAGCAGCTTTACTTCTGGGTGTGTTAAGAATACGAGGTAAAAATTGCAAGAGGTGGGCTGGGTATTGGTGTTTACTTGAGGAAGTGGACAGTGGAGGGTTGATTTATTAGTCATCTGGTGTAGAGCATAGGTTCACAGTCTAGTATCCTTAGTGTTTTCCTCGTTAATTTTTTAAGCTGATACGGTTACACCTTTTGCTTTAGGTCCAAGAAAACACGGAAAGCAGATAAGAGCTTGCCTGAAGACTTGTTTGACCAGTTCGAAGATGAGCCACTAGACTTGCTTGATCAGCATAAAACAAGATCAGCACTGCGATCATCTTCACATCTCAAGCGGAAGCAAGATTCTGATGATGAGCCGGAGTTTGACCCTGATGGGCGTTTGATAATTCATGAAAGAGGGAAGCCAAAGAAGAAGGTTCCACCCTCTGACCCTGATTCAGATGCAAGGAGTGAAGCACGAAGTCATTTTTCTGTTGGCTCTTCAAGGAACACCCAGAAGCGAAGGAAAACATCAGACTCTGGATGGGCATACACCGGAAACGAGTATGCTAGCAAGAAGGCCGGTGGGGATGTGAAAAAGAAGGATAAGCTCGAACCATATGCATACTGGCCTCTTGATCGCAAGATGATGAGCCGTAGGCCAGAACATCGGGCAGCTGCTAGGAAGGGCATGGCAAGTGTGGTGAAAATGACAAAAAAGCTTGAAGGTAAGAGTGCCTCAAATGCACTCTCTGTCAAGTTCATGAAGTTTAAGAAGGCTCAAAAGAAAGGTGGCAAAAGGAAAAGGTGACCATATGCATTGGTCCTTTTGGCCTAAGTCTAGAAAAGTTTTTCAATCGCTTGTATTAGAACTACAGGCCAAAATTTTGGTAGTGATTTGTTGAATTTGGATTGTGTCATCGTGTGTATATAATTACAGTGTCAGCTCGTTAAAATGCTGATGTTGCTGATTGATCCATTTTTCTTACTATGATGAGCAAGATTGAAAAATGAGTGGAAAAGAGGAAGATTGTTTCTACATGATATTTGGTAGGATTCAAAAATGACAGAAGAAAAAAGAAAATTCTGTAATATAATAGTGATACTCCTCGAAAATAGATATTGAAGGACGTATTCTTTAAAATACTATGTTTAATTCCATAAATTATATATTTTTCCTTCAATTTTGAGAATTTTGAATTATGTTATGATAAATAAAAAGGGAGGTCTCATGTATATTTGATCTTTACTACTTTTGATGATCTATGGTAACAGATAAAAGTTGTTAGTATTCATTCTTATTATTACATTTTTAACACAACACAAACAAGACAGGATCATGTTTTGGGTCACGGTATTCTCCACATGTTTAAAGAGGTAGGGGATAAGGTAAAACTAGTTTGGTCATTGGTGTTTGTTATGAACTAGAAAGGATCCAATGAACCCGAGCATGATCATGTCAACTATTTGTCCGGTTTGTCCAACAAATCTCATTGTGCCTCGAGAGCAAAGGCATTGCTTAGAGAAGAGTTTCAAGACCCATTTCAAAGTTTTGTTCAAGAATATATAATAATGACTTACAGCATAGAAATTCCATTTTCCTTTTGCTTTTACTTTGTTTCTCCACTACCAAACGAAGGTGAAAGCATAGTTGTTTCCTTCCTAAACTCCAGACCCAATGTTTTCCTTCCCGTCTGGGTGTTGAGTAATGTATCATATGCATAAATAGACAGGTAACTTGGGTTTTTTCTTCCAATGGCAGGTGAAAAAAAAAAAAAAAAAAAAAACATGGCAGAAGAAAAGGCGGGAAGAAAACAGGCTTCCATGAACATAAAAAATCATAAACCACCACTCTACAAGTGTAACCTGGGCATCTGCCACCTCAAAATTCATTACAAATTGACTATCAGAAACAACTGATCAGCCATTTTCTTGTACACGAAAACAAAAATTACGAGACCAGAACTACATCTACTGGTGGTTCAATGGCCCAATGCAACTAAAAAGACTAAAAGCTCCATTGTAGCTAATTTAAGAGAAGAATGAAATCTTCAAAAACAACAGCGGCATGGTTAACTCTGAACTTCCTCCCTAAATAGAGCCATACAGCCAGGTCTTTTCTAAAGCTCCCTTGTCTGGCCACCATTCTTCGTATAATAACCCTTTTCAAGTGATCTTCGTCTACAGAGGAGATTTGCTGGGTACTCTGCACGATGTGGCTGACCTGTTAACAGTTACCTACCCAAAATATTATGAACCAGCAGGTGTTATTGTTGTAATATACATCAGTATTTAAAGTTTCTTCCTTAAATGAGTTTGCGTACCTTGGGCGGAATCAAAGAGTACACTGGAAGAGCAAGGCTTGAACTATTTTCACTTGAGTGGAGCAAAAATGATAGAGGAGTTGTGGCCGCCAAACCCAAAAGAATTAGACAATGCTGCCTTCACATTCAATCTTTCTTTCTTTGGCCCCACAAGCACATTTGTGTCCTGAATAGATGTGTCGTAACATAAGATAGTCTCATTGCCAAATTGAGGGAAACAAAAGAACATTAAATTCTATTTAAAAAGAAGAAAAAACAGTTGCAAAGCATAACTTTCAAAAGAAAAAAGAGGGTTGGAGGGGGGATCAATATACCACTCCTTCATCTGGGCTTTCCAGGTTGACATTAGGATGAACCCAACCAGTCCGTATTGCCTACAATGAATAGACATTACTATGTCAATTCTCAGGTGTCAAAAAAGGAAACTGAACATGGTAATTGCAAGTCTTTTATATGTAATCATACAATGTAGACACAAAACAGAAAAGAGAGGAAGTGGGGAGAGCAATTATAGTCTTCTAGTAGAACAGATACAAACAACAAAAAATCCAGCATTACAAAATACATCCATGAAATCTGTTTTCTAAATCCAAAATAAAAGCATAACCAAATCTCTAAATTGCTTACCTGTATTGCTGCGACTGCTTCCACAGCACCGGCAGCTCCAAGTAGGTGACCAATCATTGACTTTGTAGAGTTCACTCTTAACTGCAATAATCCGAGATCTTATCAATAATCACAATGCAGAAATATGAGAAACAAATTATGCATAAAGACCTAGGTATTTGAGAAAAATATGCAAAATTACCTCAGGATTCTTTCCAAAACAATGCATGAGAGCCTGATACTCTTTAATGTCTCCAGCTGGTGTAGATGTAGCATGGGCATTAATGTAATTTATGTCTTCCTTGGATACTCCAGACTGAGCCAAGGCCTTCTCCATGCAGAGAATGACACCAACTCCTATTTTTAGATTTCACAAGATGGATGTTAGTTTAATCTTTCACACGGTAGCATATGCTGATGCAGAAGAAACATGTAAATACCACTAATGCCATTTTTGCGAGGCATCATGATCGCTGGGAATATTCGAAGGAAGAGGCATAGGTTTTAATCTCAAGATATTTATTCTGCTTAACCAGTAGTGAGAATGAAAACAATTTAAAACCCTAATAGCATCTCTACCTAACATCAAGACATGTACTCTATTAAGTATCTCTCTCTAACATCAAGATATATTTACCACTGAAATCATTGTCTGACAGAACAAGCAACAAATTATGAGCAGCCAATTAAGAGGAAAAATTAAGCTTCCAGGTCCCTCTTTAGAAATAAGTAAAGGCATACCTATGTGCCTAAAAACCAAAGTAAGCTGCTGACTGCTTAAATAGATACAAGTTGTGGCCATGTCTTTGTGGTACTGCCACCACAAATAGCTAAATCACCTATGTAAATATGAGTGTAACAAATTTGAAACAATAGATCAAGATTTTGATTAAGGTTCCTCTTAACTCTTTTATACAGAATTATTCTCATAAAATTATCTACAATACTATTCTCACCAACAAAAACCTCTGCAATGAAATACCAGATAGACAAAATTGGGATTATATAGTAATAAAGACTCGTCTCATTACCATCAGGATGTGGCTCAGTCATATGATAAGCATCACAAGTGAAGCTTCCACCCAGAAATTCTGCATAGATGGTTGCACCTCTCCTCTGCCAAAAGAAAAAAAAAGCCTTTGTAATTTGCCCTTTTAAGAAGGAAAGTAATTTACACATTCAGTAACTTCATCACAAACTACTAAGTGCAAATCTATGGCTTAGAACATGGCTTTGTAGGGTTAAAGCAAGTGTACCTTAGCATGCTCCAATTCTTCTAAAAGCAGAACCCCAGCACCTTCCCCCATGACAAATCCATCACGATTCTGTATAAAAATTAGAGCCACTATCCAGGTAAATAACATACATGAAGCAGACCAAGTAAATTTATGTGCATTCAGTAACGGACTTTGATTAGAAAATACTTTATAAATACATGGAGTAACTTGTCAAAAGTACCATGTGAAGATGCATAACTTACTCATTGTGACCTAAAGAGTTACAAGACATGACAACTAAAGAGGTAGACCTCGTTTCTCATAACAAAATAACCAGGTTGCTTATTCAAATGATAAAAATAGTTATCATTAGTTTCCACCAAGTTTACTTCTTTAACTCATTCTCATTTTTACCGCTTTTGTTATGGAACATGCAGATAGAAACCACTGCAAAAAAAAAAAGTTCTGGGAGCTCAAGGGTTATTGAAACATTACAACATCCCAAGGGCGTGAAGCTTTGGTAGGATCCTTGTTCCTCTGCGAGAGTGCTTTGCATGCCACAAATCCTCCCAACCCTGTATCAAGAAACACAAAATACAGTACGTCATGATGTAATACGTGGAAAGATTATAAAATGTTGTCAAATAAGAAAGCAAGAAAGAGATACCAATGGGTATAATTGCCGCATCAGAGCCACCACAAAGCATCACATCCTGCAATATTTTTCAAATATCTCAGATATAGTGTAATCAAATTATACCATATTATGATGGATGTTTTTCTTCGCTCAACTTACAGCTTCGCCTCTAATGATGTGGTTTGCTGCATTTAATATACAAAAGTTGCTTGTAGCACATGCAGTGGAGATTGAATAGTTAGGACCCATCCATCCCTGAAGAAATTATCAGTTTAAAGCTTGAAGTGCAAATTTCAACATCCATCAAGGTGCATCTTAGCATTGCATAATCTAAAAGTAAGCTAACCAAATCCATTGCAAGCATCGCAGAACCCATATTTGTAGTAGCAAATGGTACGCAGAAAGGATTCATCTTCTTGTATGAGATCCTCAAAGCTTCAATTGCATCATTGAAAACCTGTTAATCCACAAACCACCTAGATAAATCAACGGATAGACAAAGGAAAACTACATTGCAAAAACAGTTTGTTTTAATCCAGTTTGAAGGTCATAAGGCCCTCATGCCTGGTGCTATATACTAAACTGGTTTCAATTTCCAGCAAAAGAGTTTACATTATTGAGGCTGGCTATAAATTCTAAGATAGTATTACAAAACCTGTACCGCTCTCATTTTAGTGTATGCAAGTAAAAATGGTCTGGTTTCCATTTGTAGCAAAAGAGTTTACATTATTGAGGCTGGCTATAAATTCTAAGATAGTATTACAAAACTGTACTGGCCTCATTTTAGTGTATGCAAGTAACAATGGTCAGCATGTTCTGTTGTATAAAACCATGTACCCCGGAGTGTTATCTTCTATTTTGCATCAAGTTTAATATTGACTGATAGAAGTGTTTGTCAGCTCTTTTCTTCTTTCCAAGCATTCCTCACCTTTATTAAATAAAGGGATATGAACAATAGACTGCAGAATTTACCTTCATGCCACCCATTGCTGAACCAATCAAAACTCCACATTTCGTTTTATCTAGCTCCTCCATGACATCTTCAGTTACTCCACCATCTTCCAATGCTTTCTTACCCGCAGTAAGCATATAAAGCATGAATTTGTCCATCCTCTTGGAAAGTTTCGGTGCAACCCAACCGTCAGTTGAGAAGGATTTTATCTCTCCAGCAATTCTCTGGAGAGAAAACAGGAGTACTAAGAACAAGCACTAGTGCAAACAACATCAGACAAGAGATCTCTAAAACAACTTACAGATGGAAACTGGGCACAGTCAAAAGTCTCAATTTCACTTATACCACTTGCACCCTCAAGCAAATTGTTGTAGAAGACATCAGGGTCATGTCCAAGTGGAGTTTCCACACCCATCCCTGTCACAACAACTCGTCTTTGCTTAGTAGGAGGTTTCTTCTTTGTTGTGATTTCTCTTGTGGGTTGCACAGCTACAGCCATGGCTTCTCCTAAGTTTTTAGATAAATTAACCGACAAATTGCAAGTAAATTTAACTGGTAACTTAATGAAATTCAGTGCATGCATAAAACTTTTTTCTCTATCACCATCATTTAGCAGATAAAATACAAACTTAAACAACAAATCACATAGGCAAAGAAAAGCAAAAAATTTAGTACGCACAAACAAACATATTCCTATTTTATATCGAAGGTGGCAGCAAACCCATGAAAAGACTATTATAAGATGCTCATCAAGATAAGACATTAAATACTACTAGCCTACCCCAACTTGCCAGAGATAAAAGAAAGACAGAGGGGGAGGGAAGGAGGGAGAGAGAGAGAGAGAGAGAGAGAGAAAATCTCTGACATTTATAATTTAATGATTATTATATAGTCTGCAGAGGCAGAATCAATTTATGCACATGTATCACCTGTTTCTATTAAAACTGGATTTTTTGCTCAATCTATTGAAACTAGATTATCCGAGGCAAAATGATTTGCCATCATCGTAGAGCTAATAGCAACTTAAATTCAACTACACTTCTAACTCTTAACTAATTTGTATGTTTTATAAAAACAAAAAATCCTTGGTATAGCTCTCTTAATTATGATCAAGGTACCAAATTATAAAAAATCTCATATCTTTACATTCAATTTTTTTTTTTTTCATTTTCATATCCAAATTTGCTTTGAAGCAAAGCAATTAAAGAAAGGGCGAATTTAAAAAAGAACAAACACAAACGCATACTTCTCTAAAATGGGTCAAATTCCAAATAACAAAAGAAAGAAAGATCATGCGTAAAGAAGACTAAACCTTTGTCAGATATTAAACAAATCAAAACAGGTGAAAAATAGAACAGAACAGAGCAGAAAAGAAAAAAAAAAAACAGATTTGACAAGGCAACAAAAACCAACATTCCTTTTCCCAATTGAATAAAACAAGATGCTAAAATTACCAGAATGGACAGCTCCTCGATTAAGTCTTCGGTGCTTGCGATTGTTATTGAAGGGAATATTTTTGGATCCAAAGAAAGAAGAAAAGCTTCCATTTTGACCAAAAAGGCTACCATTTTTGGAGGAATAGTAGTCATTACAGGGCTCAAAAGCCAAGCAGGAAGCCATCAAGCCTTGAATGCTGGATCCACAAAACGACGAAATCAATCCCCCGTTTCTGTTGCTGGTTGAGCTGCCACAACATTGAGAAATAAGAGCTTTCCTTCTATTACGAGCCCACCGGCCCAGTCTCTTAGAAGAAGAAGAAGAGGCTGGCGAGTGGAGCATTGGAGACTGCGACTGGTCTTTCCCACATGTGACCGACATGCAAGCAGCCACCAGCCACGTGCATAGCGGACTAGCCAGCGATGAAGATGCCATCCCAAAAACAAAACCAAAAAGACAGAAAAACTGATAATATAAAGAGTAGAAAAATCTGGGTTTGGATAAAGATGGATTCTTTATGTGAGGCTATTAAAAATCTAGCAATCCATCAATCCCAAAAACCAGAAAAAAAATAGTTAAGAAAAACCGAAGATGAAGAAGAAGAAGAAGAAGCAGAAGAAACGGTCAGTTGCATTCGACACTTGGAAGAGAGCTTTGTATCTGGGCAATCTCAGTCGTCTCCTTTAGCATAAAAGACTGCCAAGCACTTCTTCTTTCTCTCTGTCTCTCCCTCTTTAATTTTTATTTTAATTAGTTTATTTATTTTCTCTTAAGAGAGAGCTTCGATTGAAGAGAAACAAAACAAAGCAAAAAAAGATGCGAAAAATAGAGCAGCGAAAAAACAAGGATCTATGACCAGAATAAATATTTTCAATTTATCACCACGAAGTAAAATTAAAAATATATTTATAAATTTTTTTTATTTATGAAATGACTCTTTTGCCCATCTGATTCACATGTTAAACGACGGATATGCTCGTGTTTTGTTTTATGTTAATGGTCGCATCAACTTCTTTAAAACGTTATTTATTTTCCATTTAAAACCTTTCGTTTTCATTTATTAATAATTAATATTTAATTCTAATCATTTGATTTACTGCTCCTGTAAAACTTTTGACCTTTCGGTTAGCTTCTTCTGTTGATGGAACCAAAAATTGGGAGCAGATTTCATTAGCACAAAAGAATATTCAGTTATTCCTTCAGCATATGAGTAAAAAATAAACGTCGAACGTATCGAACCCTAAATACCCAGAAATTTATTTAAATTTATAATTTCAATTTGTTCGAGCTTTAATTAATTGTTGTAATGATTTAAGTAGTAATGTTTGGAGCAGTGAAAATCTGGCATCAGCCCAGGAACGAGAGATGGAAAGAAGCCAAGAGTTTTGTTTTGTTGGTGACATGTCACCAAACTGATCTGATACGTCATTTCCTCTTCCACTTTCAATTTCAGACTCTTTCTTTGTTCTCCCCCATCACTTCAGGTTGACTTTCACCTTTTTCCTTAGGCTGGATTTTTTTTTTTCTAAAATTTATTTTTTAAAAAAAATTGGGTATTTAAAATCAATATTAATAAAAAGGTAAAATATTAAATAGTCAGAAAAAACAATAACTTGTAGATATATCTAAATTTCCCCCCACTACCTTGTTCTTTTATTATCTCCGTTAATTTTAAGTCCTTTTCCATCCCCAACAAAAGCAAATATTTGACTCTTTTCATCATTTGATGTCCTATATTTGACTCTTTTTGGAAAAATCGAACCTTAATTGAATTAATCCGTTGTTATTTAATGTCAATATTAATAATCATAATACCTGAATTGCATTGCGGTCTACGATTCCAGCCCTCAAAATATGTTTTGTTTTCTTAAAGAGCAGAGATCCCAACGACCACTCTACAACCAAGTCTACACACTCAATTCTCGCATTTGACAAAATATGGTATAAATCCATTTAATCAGATTGTTATTTCACCAAAAACAGCTCTTATAATTTTACATCTTACAGTTCTATTTTTTCTTTGGTTGATGAAGAAAAAGAAATGAAAAACTTAGGCCAATCGCCAATATATGATGATGATGATGATCCATTTTAAAATTAAACTTGTACAAAATGATTAACAAGAGCTAATTAAATGTATG
The DNA here is from genome assembly GCF_053813885.1 of Theobroma cacao. Taxonomy (NCBI): domain Eukaryota; kingdom Viridiplantae; phylum Streptophyta; class Magnoliopsida; order Malvales; family Malvaceae; genus Theobroma; species Theobroma cacao. The sequence goes on from NC_142647.1 coordinate 3,758,506, forward strand.
ATATATGGGGAGTAATAAAATGATGTTGATGCCGATTTGCTCTAAGATTTTTTGGCGGTTGATAATAATTAATTTTTGGACAATATGTTTCAATACGGTGGTCATGTATAGTGATGTGTTCCATGCTTCCAACTATGTGGAAGTCAAAATTGACATTGAAACTTTTTTGTTGTCTAATTTTTAGCAAGAGGTTAATATCATGGATCTCACATCAATAAGAGACGTGATAAATGTTGAATATATAAATATGGATCTTCTATCATCTATAGACATATTTTTTGAGTAAAAATGTAGACTCGTGATTTATAGATTTACTTAAGCCTGCTCTCACATTAATAAAAAACGATGTGAGTTTTAAATATATAAACATCGACCTTTCACTATTTAATAGGCATGTCTTTTGGTTTGGGAACGTGAGTGAGTACAAGGTTCGACTTAAATACCAATCCGTGACATTAACTCATCCCTATCATTTAACTCTCTTTAGATGTAATTTATGCAAAATTTGACTTAAGTTCTAATCCGTGACATTAACTAATCTCTATTGTTACGGTTCTTACATGGACATGAATCTCACATCATCGAGATAATGCTCCTAACGAGTAAAGTCGCAAAGTTTCACATTAAAGAGAAACTCTCAATGGGGAGTAAATGTGGATGTCATGGTCCTAAAAATGGGTGCCATTAATTCACATTAGCTATGTACTCGAGTGATAATGGACATATAAGGATTTACCCTGCTTTTAACCTGTGAAGGACCTTTTATGAGACAAAACCGTGAGGTCAGTGAGCCAAAGCAGATAATACCTCACAGGGGTTGGTGTGGACCGTGACAATTGTATTAGAATAGACTTTAAGTACTAATAATGTGTCACTAAGGACAATGGACTTTTATTGAAGTGGAGAAGGATGTCACGATTCTTGCGTAAATGTAAATCTCACGTAATTGAGATAATGCTCTCGGCAAGTATAGCCACAAAGTCCTACATTGAAGAGAAACTCCTCGCAGGAGTAAGATAATGCTCTTAGTGAGTAGAGCCACAAAGTCTCACATTGAAGAGAAACTTTGAAGAGTAAGGGTAGATGTCATGATTCTAGAGACGGGAGACATGAATCTCACATTGACTATGTAATAGAGTGATACTAGGCATATAACGGTTGACACCACCTTTAACTTGTAAGGCACATTTTGTGAGATAAAGCCGTGAGGCCAACTGGCCAAAATAGACAATACCTCATGAAAGTTGGTGTGGACCGTGGCACCTATCATCTAACTCTCTTTAGACAAAACCGTGAAGCCAACAGACCAAAGTAGACAATACCTCATAAATGTTGGTGTGGACCGTGACACTTATCATCTAACTCTCTTTAGATGCAATTTTCAATTATGTTGTTTCATAATCTTTTGGCCCTTATTTGTGGATATTTATGAAATTTTCTTTTTAATAAGATAAGGGAAAATAATTGTTAAATTAATCTTGATTATAATTTTTTTTATATAAACATTAATATATGTTATTTTTCTCATTTTTTATAATGTTAAAAAAACAACTCTTATTGTATCTTTTACTCACAACTTCTTAAATTTCCTTTGATAGTCTCATCAAATTTTTCTTTAATTGATTAACAAAATGAAAAAAGATAAGATCAATTATGATATTTGCTACATTCAACTCGATCAAAACTTAATCATTAAAGTAAAATATAAAATTAAAAAAAAATCAAAATTTGAATATATTCTTTAAGGTTAAGACCTCATTCCACACATCAATAAAATTCTTTACAATGATGGTTGTATTAGTGAAATTTAATCAAGGATGAAATTAATGTGTTCAACAAAACTCGAAATTACGATATGATAAGAAGAAAAATTGACTATTAAAAACATTAAGTAAAAATTGAGTATATTTATAATTTCACAATATTTGAAATTTAAATCCTAAACAAAATCAATGAAATAATAATAATAATAATAATAATATATTTACACATATGTGTAATTAGCAAAAAATATTTTTTTGATATATTACAATTATATTCTAGTGTTAGATAAAATAAAAATTAGTATTAACTAAAAATAAATGAACTAAATGAAAATTGCAATAAAATAAAATTTCAATGAAATAATTACTAATTATTCAATTTAAATGAATGTATTATTTAATAATATATTTCAAATACTTATAAATAACAAATTATATTTTTTAATATATTATGATAGTGTTGATATACTTAATTATGAATGTATTAATTTGTTTTATTTGGTTAATTAACTATGAATATATTTATTTTGATTTAAGTACTACTCTTTTAGATAATATGGTTACAAAGCTATTTATTTATAAAAATAATTTGAATATTTTTATATTTGATTAATTGATTAGTGTATAATTCCTGCTTAAAAAGTAAGTATGAATCCCTTCCCTAAATCCAAACAAAAAAACAAGCTTAGGAAAAATTCAATCTCCTTCAGCCAAGAAAACAGTTGTGCAAAATACAAAAAAAGAACATCTGTAGGGACTAGATTATCTGGCGAATCCCAACAAAAATCATTTACAATTCCCAACAATAGCAAAGGTTAGCATAACCTCACTCAACCTCTCGGAAGATCTAGTCAACAGGACATAAAAACTATTCATTCACAAGTTAGGCCAAAAACCCAGAAGAAATGGAAAGAGGGTTGTCGCCAGAAAGGGAAAGAGGATAAAAGAGAAAGAAGAAATGGAAGGGAAAGAGAAAAAGAAAAGAAAAAATATTTTTACCTCGAGGATAAAAAAGAAAAACACTTATCACATTTTTAAAATAACATATTATTTTTTTATTATTATATCTAATTAAACTCAAAAAATATTATTTTTATTTATTAAAACTCTTATTTTGTATAAATTTCACTAAAATTCATCAATTATATTAGGTCAACACCTGCTTATAAATCAATATGTATAAGCTATATTTTATGCTTTTAAAATGGATTGAAAACAACCAAAAATTTTGTTGATTCAACCAAATCCATTTTTTAATATTATGTAAATATGAATTATATTTATTTAAACAATTTAAATATAAACTTAATATGAACTTATTAGTTTGAATTTTATTGGTTTGATCTATCTTTATTTTTTGGATTGTTTTATTTAAACGATTTAAATATAAATTTCTTCGTAATATATATTATTAAAAGCATTTACTATTTTTTTAAAAAAATCATTAGCCGAATAATGTCAAAGACAAAAAAAAAATTAGAAATCTGTTTAAATAAAGTTTTTTATTATTCTTGTAATAATTCTAGGAATTATTATAAAACATAAATCTTTTTAATGTTTATTTGTATTGATTATAAAATTAAAAATTTAGTAACTTTACATATTTTAATATTTAAATAATTAGTATTCGTTTTTAGAAAAATAATTAGTATTCAAATATTATGTTATTTTTTATGTTATTATTTATTATTTTAAAGGATAAATTTTGAAAATTTAAAAAGAATGTAAATTTATTCAACTTTATATTTTTACACACAAAGATAGTTTTGTAAATTTATATTACATTTTTAATAAAATACTTTAAAATTAAATTTTGCAATGTAATTTTTTCAATAATTACATTTTTTATAATCATCAATTTTCTATGTTATACCAAACGTAACAAAATTATCTTTCATCAATCACGATCTTAACCATCACATCCCTATTAAGAGCCTGTTTGGCCTGACTTTTTTCTAATTTAAAAACTATTATGAAGCTTTTATGAAAAATAATAACTTTTAAAATTAAGTTAAAATTGTTTGGTAAGTTTTTTTTTATAAGTTATAATTTTTGTTAAAATTATCATAGAAAGTATTTTTTTTGAGAGGGTAATATTATAATTATTTTTAATAAATAAAGATATTTTTGAAATAAAAATAAATTTTTTTATATTTTTAAAAGAAGAGAAGAAAAAACTTTTCTTTGGAGCTTTTTTTTAAGTTCTTTTTTTAAAAATTTTGTTTTTTAAAAAAATTATTTTTAAGAGTTTATAAAAAAATCATATTTGACCTAATTTTTATTTTTAAAAAATAAATTAATTAAAAAATTAAGTCAAACATGCACTAATTACATTCTTTGTTAAATACTAAACACCACCAAGGTTAAAAAGCAAAGGCATCTTCGTATTTGTACAAATGCAATCAAGGATAAAAAAAAATAAAAAGAAAAATGTCAACGAGAGTAAAATGGGAAGAAGGGAGAAAGGGTGCAGTGCTTTCCAGCCAGTGCACCCTTCTCCCTCCAGTGCGACGAGGGGGATGAAGCACGGCTGGAAGGCCTTCAACAGCGCCCAACCCCCTCGGCTCCCCGAACCGAGGCACGGTTATGGTGAGGGTCAGTCGCGCCGCCATGGCCGAAAAAATAGGCTGCCGAATGGGTCTCAAAAGAAACTTTCGAAATTATGACATCATTTTTATTTTTTAGTTAATTTTTTCATTATAAACCATTAAGACAGGTTGATGCTATTTTTAGATATATACAAAGGTTTAAGCAAAATAATTAGATAGTATTAATACCAAATTCTTATAGATTTTTAGTTTGGTGGTTGATTCTAATTAATGTTACCTCATTTGTCGTCACGCTGCTTCCAGTGAAAATCTAACTCATGACCATTTTTCTTTTCTCTTTCCGTCGAATCAAACACCCATTTTTATGAAAGTTACGTGCTATTTTTTTATTTAAACAAAATCTTTTGGTACATATGTTGGTATTCCTTCTCTACTCCTTAGTTTTCTTTGTTTGGGTAGAGAGTTGGAATTTTGGTTGCAGCCTTGCAGGGGTGAAGACATGGTGGAAGTTGCAAAATTGTTTGCCAAATGCCAAAATATTAGGTTGCGTTTTACTTTTTAGGCTCTATTTAATTAAACATCACTGTTTCTATTTTAATGTAAGTTTTTTGTCTTTTCTATTTTAATCATTTTGCTTATCTTAATAAATAAATTAGGGCTGCCACGTTAGAGTGTTGGCCTTGGCTGAAACTGCGTGGAACAAAAACCTTAGTTAATGGAGATTAAAATGCTCAAAATCCACATTTATCTACCAATCATTCAGCTTTTTGACATATTTTTAATGACCTTTTTTTTTTTTATAAATATCATCTATAAGTATTTTTGAATTGTTGGTTCCTGACTTGTTCAATAATATCTTTAATGGGTTTTTAGTGACGAATCCTTTGCACTTTTTAAAATTATGGTTATATTATTTTGTGTTGAAATTTAATGTTATTAAATTAACCATTAATTAGGGTATTAAAATATTTTAATTAATGTTAAAGAGTGTATTAAGTGTTAGTAAAATATTTGTCATGGCGAAGAAAGACTCGCTGAAAAGATCATGGGATACCCATACACCTGGCCTAAACATTGTTCCATGAAAACTAAATGAAAAAAGAATCTTCACCACAATTACTAATATTAATTTCCGTTCTGACAGATCACTTAACAGATTCGTGCATACACGATGAAACTATTTTCCTATACGATTAATTTGTTTGGCAGCTGAGAATATGGAGGAGAAATGGAATATTTTGGACCAATGCGAGACAGACGTTTTGTACTGTTCCATTGTGCCTAGCAGAATAGAAGAGAGTAACTGGTTGGTGCTTGCCTGGCCTGTGACAAATAGCAAGGCCGCTAACCAAACCTGTCGAAGAACTACACTAGTTATTTAAGTGCAGATTTAGCAAACAAGTCAGAAATTGGTGACCCAAACTACATATTCTCAACCGAATTCTCGAACCAACATTTGTTTCAAACTCCTCGTACGAAACAATGACATGCAACTACCACCTCTCCTGACGTTGGATTCAAGTTCAGACCTTTCCATAAACCCATCCCAAGGGTTGAGAGATTTTTTCTTATAACAGTAACATCTTGTCTTCACCTAATATTTCATGCTTTAGTCTTTATCAGATACTTGCTTGATAATTGTGATTGATAGTATAAGAGAAATAACATTAATACTGCCAATGATAGATTTACAGAACTCAGCCTCTATTGCTCTGCATTTCTTGCCAGTACTCATTGCTTTTCATGTGGAGCTGACCCCATTTCTCAGAGTACTTGCCAGTACTCTGTATATCAATTCAATATGTCCACCATTTTCTATCCAACAAAGTGAAAAATATTACTTTTTAGGTATAGTATTTACAATCATTTATGTAATTTTGCCAACCAAAATCAATTTGTTAGAAATTTCTATCATTTGATGCACAGGACTTAACATCTGGAATTGGCATATTGTTGTTATTTATTAAAGTAATATAATGCAAAACTGGGTTGAAGCAAGGGGCTTAGGGCAGGATTACTTGTATGATATATGTGATCGATAACCTAATGAAATTGTGAAAGACCATTCAGTATGTAATGTAAAAAAAGATTACTAAACAATAAACATGATGATTAATATAACAGTATAATACAAACTCCATGAATTAGAGTGAGAGCAAATGAATTTACAAAGGAATGAAGTAGACAGTTGTGAAACCAGCACGCATAAATGGAGAAGATTTATTTTTCTTTTCCTAATTGTGCATGAGAAATTACAAATTGAATGATGGACAACAATATAGCAGCATGAGGGTTGTAGCCTCAGGAAAGATCACAAAGAAGTGTTAATATATCTCACTCAAAACTTGATCCAGAAATATTTGTAGGATAAGTAGTACTTTCGAATGGCATCTTGTGAGAAAAAAGATTCAAATGCCTTCTTGACTCCTGACTGCTGCACTAAGAAGCCTTGAATGATGCTTAGTTTGCCCGCACTGCAGTTTTGATCAACATCAAATTCAGGACATATTGCGCCAAGCAGAACAGATATGATAAATAATCAGTGGATAATGAATACGATCTCAATGTTCAACTCACTGTGAACGCCATAGATTAAACTTAGAAAAAGTGGCCAGGCTCAAGTTTTCAAAGAATTGTGGAATGTGGCACTGGCTTCCTTAGAGCTAAAGCAAGCAGATAAGCTTATCTGGAATTTCAAGAAAGCTTGATTGTTCTAATAATTGTTGATACATATATATTTTCTATGAATTAGTAAACCAACTGAGCTTTGGCTTGCAAATGCTTTGCTTCAATAGCAGATAAGAGAGAGAAGAAGAAGAAGAAAAAGAAATGGGGGTAGAAGATTATCACATGTCATATGCAAGAATGATCATCACATCCTCAACCATTCAGATTTCACAACCTCCTCAACTGCTAAAAGAAAACTTAAAGGCTGCAATCCCCACAGTGCACCAAAAGCAAGTCAATTTTGTTTAATCTGTTATAGGCTTTAATCAATTAACGTTTCTTGAAGATGTTTGTTTTGCTCCCAAGTAATACATATACCAATTTGGGGGTGTGCCAGCAGTGATTGCATCCCATTCACAGGTCAAAGTAACTTATAGAGCTTGAATATGGGTGATGGGTCTAATGTTCAAGCCCAGCTGAAAAGAAATTGGGGTTGGGCATAGGGGAGTCAACATAAAGCAACTGCTACTACAGGCCAACAAAGGCAAAACCAGTTGATTATTTTCAAAATTGGTTTGCTCATGCCCTTTCTCATTCCTGCCTGAATCATCATTCATTAAGCATCAGAGACAAGGCTGCCAACCAATAAACATAACAACATGGCAACTGTGCGTGTGCATGTGTATATGTGAGTGAACGTGTGCATAAACATGCCCAAAAACAAGAACATCACAGACACAGCCAGAAGAAAGAAAGAATATTGCACACAGTTTCATATGAATCAGTAATTGAAAATGATATTTCTTCAAGCTAAATTCCCCTTCTTTTAAATGTACAAGATCAGTGACAAGAACTCCTTTCATCAAAATATTCAAGGTTAATAAGCAAAGTAGAGGAAGGCAGGAGAAAGCTAGGATTCAAGACTAATATAAGAGAGTAGCTAATTTTGCCACACTGTACATGTTAAATCACAATTCAACAATATGAGGTACAAGAAAGCAGATGCAAGAAGTTGGCATTTCATTCTGCATTTTGGTATACTGACCTCAATCAGCTGTTTCTGATGTTTGACCATGTTGTTCCTCAATCAAAGATTGAACTCTCTGCAGTGAAAATCAAATCAAAGTCCAAGAGCAGATGCATAAATACTGTTAAAGACAAAAAAAACATATAATGCTTGCTTTACCTTCACAGAGCTCCCAACCTCCTCTAGTTTTTGTAATAATGCAAGATCCCCTGAATGAGGGATAGCATCAAGCTTAGACCTTGGTGGAGAAAGCTGCAATCAAAAAGAAAGAAAAAGAACATTAACCCTATTCCTTATTGAACATTAATTAAGACGAGGCTGACAGATTGAAAATAAACAATGTCTTGATGGATTCTCTAGGTTTATAGTTAAAAGCCTTTAAAGCCCTATCATACATAACCCAACTAATTACAGAAACTATTAGATTGACTGGCATACCCAAGAAGCTGGTGAATGAATCCTAAAATTTGGAGTATCTTCAATTGCAGACACCTGTCGAGAGAAAACTTGGGTCCTCATATTTGAAAGGCGTGTCAAAACAGCCTTAAAATGAGCATGGAAAGGCATAGTTAACATTCTCTTCTTAGAAATCAGCAATACAATAATGATTAGATAATAAGAAATACCTTCCTAAAAGCACTTGGATTTGCAATGCCTTGAATTTGCACATCATCACTCGGCGGCCTTCTTACACCAACATTCTCAATTCTAAGAGAGTATACACCAAAAAGGGACTGCAGATATCCTAAAGGACAACACCGAAAGATTATATATATTAAAACATTCAAAATAAAAACCTTTATCTAGACAATTAAAGAACATAAATTCTTTTCACCTTGTTCAATTACAACATCCGCAACTGAAGGCAGTAGAACATGCTTCTCCTTCTTTAAAACCCCAAAACATGGAAATGGAACTGGCCTTGTTACCTGAATTAGAAAGCTAAATGTCAGCGACTGCCTATTCTATTGAATGTATTTACCTTTGTAGTTAATGCATTTATTCCATTTTTGTGAATATATCTCAAAATAGCACCCTAACCAGTGTTCTAATCAGAAGCATGCTTTAAACAAATAAAAATAAGAAAGAGAAATGGTGAATTTTACTTTGTAAACGATGGAGTTTGGAGTGAGATAGAGCTTTCGGGATCGAATATCTTTACGGAGAATATATCTTCGAACGGGAATGTATAGGAGCATGAACAAGCCAATACCCCAAGCTAGTATCAAAAGCAATGAAAACAAAACCCATTGAGCCGTCTGATATTTGACGAAATTCTCTTCCATCTCCTGAAACGACGCCGTGTAAAGAACCGACTCATCCTCTGCCTCCGTACCTTCTTCTCCGGTAATAGACTCAGACAACAAACTTCTCTCTAAGCTCTCGATTTCCACTACTTCATCTCCAGTTCCCATCTTAAAACCAAAAAAAAAAAAAACCCAAAATTATAACTTGCGACCGAATCCGCATCCGGAATTATCTTTCTGAAAAAGGAAAGAAAAGGTGAAATAGCTTACCTAATGCTCTTTATGGGGCAGTTTTCCGAGGTCTTTCACTTCGTGTTGTGGAAAGGGAAGACGAAGAGTAGAGCACAACGCGAAAAGAGTGGTCGTCTGCGTCCAAGGTGCGCCGCTTCAATTATGTTCGTGACAAAACGAAATGATAACGTGAGGGCGGGAGTATGGTGGATTAACTGCTCTTTGCCATCATGATCGTTGATGTTGACGAAGAATCATGAGAGCTTGATCCAGCATTTCTGATTTGGTGTTTAACGGTGGAAAATTGGTTGGGAAAGAAAGGAGAGGACCGGTAGGTGTTTTGGGATTGCTTTACCCTTGTTTGTTTGGAATCTTTGACCGTTATTGTCAGGTGAATGATAATGAACCAATGAGAAAAAAATTAGTATGTTATGAAATAAACATTTATTATTTTAATTATGAGATACTTAAAAATTATCTTAAAGTATTTAAAAATATTTAAATAACTTTTTTATCATATTAAATTAATTTTTTATATTTATTATTTTAAATTAAATAAATTTTTATAATTAACTATTAATTAAATATCATTACTTAAAATTTTAATTATTATTTTATATTTATATGGTATTGATATAAAAAGTAAAAAAATCATATAATTATATCGTTATATCATATTAACATATCATGTAATTATTCATAAAATAAAAATATAAAAATTTAATTGTATATTCAAATTTTATGTTTTGACTAATTACGATTAATATAAAAATTTATTTGATTCAAAATAAAAATATAAAAATTTAATTAAATATAATAAAAAATAAAATTTTATTTAAAATTTTCTTAATAATTGGATGCTTGTTTAGATATTATATTTTGAGAAAATTTGTTAAATATTTATATTAGAATTATATTCTATTTTCTCACATTTTTATTAAAAAAAACACAGATAAAAATTTTCTTGGTGACACTTACAACATGATTTTGTTTTTTTTTTGTGAGGGGGTTGTTGAACAATAAGACGGGCTTTTCGCTCTCTAAATTGTTAAGGCTGCAAGGCCCATTAAAAGTAGGCCTTGGTGGTTTGCACTTCCTATAGTGCTGGTTGGTCCTAATAGGCTGAGATTGACATATTGAATGCGCTTCAGGAAAGGAAAAAAGCCCATGTTCCCACCTTGGAACCTCGTGTAGTGATGATCATATTATCAATTCATCATTTCACGGTTGAAATAACAAAAAGCAATCTTCCCTCCCAATCAAGGACTTGCCCAGTGTCAGAAAACCAATGTGGACAGCTGCTCCTGTCCTTAGCTGCTTTGAACTGCCGCTTTCCGACCAGAAAAACCTATGCCCAAACAAATTTCTCGACTCATCATAATCAACACAATCTTTTATGTTATCTCCAGACGCGACCGCGTTGCAATAATTTCTTCCATACCTCTCCATATCACATGCTGCACTGTTGTTACCCTTATTTAAGTTATGGCTGGGATTAAAGAGTCGGTTTTCCTGTCTAGGACAAAACCTATGGCCTTCTTCGAACCATGTCCCATACCCTTTGGGAAACATTTTTCCTCTCCACGAATAACTTGGCTTTTGCTTCTTTTTGTACTAGGATGGTTGGAAACCCCAAAACCAAAAAACCATAGACAAGAAAAGGAAACATTGTTTAGGTTAAAATTTCATTTTATGTACACACATACATAATTGTCCGTTGCCTTGAAATAGGGCTCCATATTTTTCTTTTAACTAGTCTCCTGATATTGTGCTGTTCATTGTTGCAGCATTTTGGTGGAACCTCTCCTGCCAGAGGGCAAGTTGGGTTACTTGCGTCCAAGAAAAAACACAGGGACAAATGATCAAAGTTTTCATTGATGATCCCTTGCAAAAGTTACCAAGACCTAGCTAGTTCGTTTGGACCCCCTTGTTTTTCGGACATATCCTTGGTGGTTTGTAGCATCTGCTCATAAAACATCCAAAAACCATTTAAAGCACATATTCCGTACACGACTTTGATCTGTGAAAAAAAAAAAAAAAGGTTTTTCCGTCATTTGGAAGAAAAAAACAATGGCCAGATATGGAGGAATGACTGCATAAAACTTAGATATGAGAATAACTATTCATTTTATTTTTTTAATAAAAATAAAAAATCCTAAAATCTTCAAATTTGTCATTTTAAAATCTAAATAGATCAAATTAAATTATCCCTGAAATTCAGTTGTTTATAGATTTTCTATTTTTTTATCAAATAACTTAACAATGTGATTTCTTTTAAAAAAATTGAATTTTATTTTTAAATGAAAAAATTATGCATCAATTATTAAGATAAATACTCAAATACTCTAATAATATAATATATAAAAGAAATATCTTTCACGTATACAAATGAATGAATGATGTAATTAATGGAACAGAGACTAATAAAAAAACTAAAAGCCAAACATGAAAAGAACAGAGGAGAAGGAGGATTGAGGGAAACAATGTTAGGAGTGAAGATGAGGATTGTTTAGTGTCGAGTCAAAATCAGGATTGAAAGAGCAAGCGCACATGGAAGGAAAAGGGGACTAGAGGGGGTGGCCTTGGCTGTGGGCCCTGGGCTTGGGGGTGGGGAGCTATAGCAATCAAGGGTCGGTCCTCGAAGCATCATACGTTTTCACGGGCGCAGGACCATAAACACGATGATGAGGTGTAGCTGCCCCCACGTCAGGTGGCTACACCATCTATTGGTTGGGTTATCCTTCTGGCCCACTCCCAGACCAATTTGATTGACAAAGTAGGCCGATGTCCTTAATTCGATTCAGGCCCATCTCCCCGTGACCTGGCCCACTTCACTTCCTTCCTGTCGGGGTCAGCCAGCTCTCACCAATGTCTAAGTTTCCTTGCCTATTGATGCCGACTTTTCCTCTTCTTCTCTATTTTCCAGGGGGATGATGAAAAACGACAAGACATGGAAGTCTTATATTTGTCAAAAATATCAAAGCTATTTCACTTTTTATATTTATTTTTATATTCTCGTATTTTTCCTTAAAAGGTAGATTTTGCTATACTTAATTATTTCCAAATGAACAATGACATTTAAATTCATCTTTGAGCAAAATTGGTTGTTAATTTCACAATAATTTTCTAGTCAAACATTTGGGTGAGTGTTTATATCTATGTATTTGGCTTATGAGCCTCTATCTATCTCTTATTAGTGATAAAATTTTTGTGTCGGATGTTACGTTTTCTTGATCTTTTCTTGATCAATTTTTTTCAGAATGCTTAAATAAAATTTAACCTTGATTGAGAAAAAAAAATTTCTTGTTGAGCAATTAGGTTTATGAAACTGTTTGTTCAAAGCTTTTAGAATTTTTTTTTTGAATAAAACACATGGTCATTCCGCTTCAATCATTACTAACAATAATTTACCTACAAATTTCTTAATGTCAACCATTTGTGTCGATACTAGTGCTAGGAGTTGAATCATGTCCAAATTCAGTTGCCTTCCTCTTTAAGTTTTATAGTAATTAGGGTTACTAACTAAATTAAGAATATGATTATGTTAAATTAAGGGGAACATGATTAAACTTCGCATCATTTATAAGAGTTTGACTAACACTTCATGATTTAACTTTTTAATACGATCATGCCAGTGCATTAATTAGCACAAGTAAAGTATATAACTATAATGGGGATGTCTCCATGAATATTTTGATTTCAGTAACCTATTCTTTTGGTCTCCCCTTTATTGCTAAAGTATAATTTTTCAATACGAAAATGTTCTCTAAAATAATAACAATAATAATAATAATAAGGGAAGAAATCAAGAAGGCAGAAGATTGACCTTTGAATGATGAAAACAATGAAACGACAGAAAACAGCCATTAGGAGGAGGCATGATGGAAAAATATGTATCATTTTCGACGTTTGTCAACTTGTTATTTCACCTGAAAGTTAGGCTGATATCGATGCTCCCCCATTTTCAATAGGATAAGATTCAATAATTAAAACCTTCGCAAAAGTTCAAACTGGCTGCATCATACCCATTGGCATTTACCAACTTCATAGCTGTAATTAAATACACTTTTATTCTTCAATAAATTATTTGTAATTATTTACTCATTCTTTTTTTTTCCTTGGAAATTTAATAGAAAAAAAAGAGACAAGAAAAATCAATGTCTATTCTACTTAATAGCCAAGGAATTCGACTGGCTAATTAGTGTACACTGATTTTGCTGCTTTTAATTAAAGTAAGTACGTAAAAATGAGTTGGAATTCTATCCAATTTGATTACTTTTTTTTTTTAATTTTTTCCTTAAAGTTAATTAAAACTTGAAACAACCGGTAAATATTTTGTCTCTTTAATCTTTATCGTATTACAAGCTAAGTTTGCAAGGTTGAAAGTGAATGGTCAAAAAGGATACGATTTGGACAGAGATTTTTTTAAAGTTGATCTGTACCTTTGGTAAGAAAATATGTATATTTTATTTTTAATTATATAAATAAAACATAATTATTGAGAAAAAACAAAGAGAAACACATATTTAATATATGACATGAATTCTAATGTAAGTTAATTTAAAATATTTATTAACAATGAATCACTTATATTCTTTTTAAATACTTTTTTTTATAAAGACGTATTAGTTAATTTTAATGAGATGACAAGATACTATTGTTAATTTAGAGTGTGTAGGACTCTACGTATTACATCAAATGTATATTCATCTGTATTCATGAACACTTTTAATGCAAGAAATATAATATATATAAAGACTTTAATAAGACATTTCATTTATATGGCTGTTAATTAGCATTCGTCTGAAAAAAAAAAAAAAAAAGAGAAGAAAAACCGGAAACAGATAGATTTTTCCACCACCGTCCCCATGCATATCGATCTAATTAATTTATGGGACATATAATAATGGCAAAATACTTAGTTAATGTCCTGCTCGTGTCGGATTCCAAACCATACAATAATTCAATAGCGTTCGGCAGTCAGAGAAGAAAAGCCTGCTACGACCTTACATTAATAAAACAAATGTAATAACTCTATATATACATAAACTTATACCCCCCCCACGTGAACTGCAATTATAGCATATACGTAAGAATAGATTACCTGCAGAAAAGATACTAAGGAGAGAAGGGCAGTGATGAGCTGCACCTGCCCGGCAATTCCATTTAGTACCTAACATTATATACATCATATGTCGGTGTGACAAATTAATTAAAAACACAGCCGACGACGACTCCACTCTTTACCCCTTTTTTATCTTTTATTTCTCTGTCTTTGCATTGCAATATAATTAAAGTAGCGTTGCATTTAAACTTTGAATGCGGAATTGGAAAGAAAAAATTAAAAGAGGGAAAAAGCATATGGAGGGAAGGGGCGCTGTGGCGTGTAGAGGAGACAAAAGCAATCATATTTACGGCCTCAAAATATATATATATATTTATTATAACACTTGGAAGACAAAGTTTCCTGCTACAAGGTTCCGTTTAGGCCGTGAATCTCGGGTTCTTGCTCCCACTTTAGGGTTTCCAATGTATGAGTTTATACTCACATGTTTACCGTATATACATGCAGCCAGAGAAGTTTAATTACATATCGCATTAATGCATCAGATATTGTTGGCTAAATTGGTTTAAAACTTTATACTATATTATTATATACTACTGTAAGATTGCCATGGCATTGGCTGCAACACTACCCCGAGAGCTTGAGCTTTGCCTCAATTGGAGTTTTTTTCCTTCATTTTTATGTAGGGTGGGTTTGGTTTACAGAACAGGGTTGCCAGCTATATCTACTGCATGGATTTTGTTGGTCCGTGTGAATTTGCCTGCTCATTGGAGGGAAGGGTTATCTCAGCTAGTTTCAGGTTGGTGAGTGTCTAGGTTTGTTTGCTGTTAAACAATTTGAGCGCCAAAACTGGTGGATAAGGCTTATAACTATTCTTTAAAATGAAGAAGTAGAGTAAATATAACAAGATAGCTTTTTTACTTTCTTAATTCCTTTAATCTCACATCAAAACAAGATTTGGACTGTAATTTTAGATATGCATATATATAATCAAGAAAAATTAAAACATAAAGCAATTAAATTAAGTCTCTCACACAGCTTCAATTGTATGCATTTAATTTAACTTGTACGTGCACATTTTTTTTTTTATTTTGATGCACAATGAACCGTTTCCTAACTGTAGTATAACTCTGGGTTGCAGTGCTGCAGGAGTGCTTAACTCATTTACATAAATGAAAGTTCATCGGGCAAACACGGAATGACTTAAAACAGAAAATCAAGAATTTCGTTAAACATGTCCGTCATGGAAAAAGCTAAGTTTAGTTGTATATAGGTGGGAAGCACCATTGTCCAAGTGATTCTACTGCTTATCCTAAATGATGTTTCAGACTTTAACATTATACAGTTGTTGATTTCAAAGAAGCTAATTAAATGGAGGAAAGTGAAAATTGTTTACACCCATTCCCTATCGTATCTTTATCATCATCAAGTTGTTGTAGGGAAGGGATGGGGAAGAAGTTGATTGATAGAACCCCACTTTTTACATAGTGCATTAAAATGCTTTGCTTCAAAAAGGGTCCCACGAAGGGGAAAAAAAATATTGTGGCTACTCTTTTCTAAGTGGATAATACAAGGAACTTTGAGATCCCTCTTTAGAGATATAGTTGAATCACCTGGATGGAGACCTTAGTGGCTCCATTATCAACATCATCTCTTTCTTTCGAGGGTTGCGTGAACTAGCTAGCACCAATAATCCAGCCAGGCTGGATATGGTAAAAATTTTAGTAAACCCAAACATTACTGTACTGTCAAATATTAATTAAGCAGGCAAGAATACAAAAACCCATAAAGCTGTGTGTGTATCCCCCAGTCCCCACCATTTCTATAGGACACTTTTTACTCTTTGGATGCTGATATTAGCAGAGTAGGGACCATGGCACGACTCGTGTTTAACGGTGGTGAGGATCCATCGAATAGATATATGTCCATGTCATGTCATTGTCTATAGATGTACTAACATCTCCATGCATACAAATTCCATTCAAAGCTTGTTTAATTAGTGCCGGGGGGAATATTAATCCCATGATTAGCTTAAACTAAAGGCACGTCATTTAAAAAAGACAACCCTAAACGAGATTATTCATCGCTTGTCTCCCCCTTTTAGTTAATTTCTCACCATTAATTACTAAATATTGATCATCAGCAATCGGCATCTTTCTTGTCCATGTGCACGCCTAGATACCATGGGCATCATTCTATTATTAAACCAAATCATTCTGTTGGGTTGCATCCGTTGCCTTATATGTGAAACCCCGCCCCATATGGGCCGGGAATCCTGATTTCATAATTTTACTACCTAATTTCATATGCCTAATGATCACCTATGAATGTCATGAGAAATCTTGTACTTCGTCATCGATGATTCCCATGTAGTGATGGCTTGGAAATGGCAGACAACTCTTTCACTTGTGTGCCTCGACCTTTTCACTTATATAGGTGCTGAGAAAGCAAAAGATCTTTTGTCCGAAATAACAATTTTGCGTATCGCATGTTTAATGTGATATACATTGCCAGGAAAAAAAAATGTATGACTAAGCGTTAGTTATGTCTTGTCTCCTTTACTTGGTCTGCTAGTGTTGCAATTTCATTTGAGCTTGAATTCCCCATTCCCATATGTCACCTTGTTCTGCTTCTCTTTTTATGTTAAAATGGTTCCGGAGTCAAATTCTGTTGCAGATTTGATTCTTTGGCTGGCATATGATTTAACCTACAACACACTTGTCGCATTGTGAGAGGTCAAAATCAAAGAGGTAATTAATTCATTAACGGATCAGTTCCATGAGATATTAGAACTACACAGTAAGTTTCCATTGATCAGAATTTGTTCTTGACGTGACGCAAGCGCACTGTTTAGACCTGAAAATTAAAGGTGACTAAGAGTTCATAGTCGTCGACCCTTGAATTTTTTTTTTCCAGGTAGCAAAGGAGGAAAATGTTCATCATAGATAATTTCATGAGATGCATGCAATTGTCTCCAATTTCGGTAGCCAACAAAGGTGGCCATTCGGGACCTCACTCATTTACGAGTGCTACACTATCTGCCACTTTGGTTTGACTAATAATGCATGTATATGTACTTTTCCATAAGCAAAGTGATGGCCTCTTGTTTAAGTCTGTCCAAATTGATTGTTTCACGCCAAGCAATTAAGCTTCTGCACCTTAACTTGCTAGGTCCTCCATGCAAACTTAACTTGACAGGTCCTGGACGCTGGAGGAGCTAGCATAGCAAGAAAGCGAAATGACAGATGATATATTGACCTCATAACCAACAGCTAGCTGTAGTAAGTGCAATCATAACCCTGATAGGGGCCATATCTGTTTTAAGAACAGATGGTGGCCAAAGGAATCCCACTTCCCCAGTTCGCTGAGCAGAAAATATATCGTGGCATTGCTGTTTCTGGGACAGCGTAGTCCACGAGTTTGACGATTTTGCAAAATAAGAGTTCCAACAAAGCAGAGAAAGAAGCCAGTGGTTATGATGATAAAAGATTACAAAATTAAAAATAAAAAAAAAGGGGGTCCTTAGTCCGTACAGCGAGAGGCCAGAGGAGAAAGTGCAGTGGCCAACCGGAGAAACCATAGCCACTCATATGGGGATTCTGATTAAACACGGAAATTAAAAAAAAAAATGGAACCGAAAACCCCACAATTTGGTCGGAGTTGAAGGTTGTTGGCCCGACAAAAGCTGCACCACTTCACATGGCTTGGGGGGTTTCCTGGGAGCCCCTTGCATTGGTTGCTTGGCTCTGCCTTTGGTTTCCATGTTCATACCGTATAATTTATATGGATCTCTACAGGATTTTTATATCTACATTGGTCTAGAAGAATCAAATTGACCATAAAATCTTTCCACTCATAAGTAATCAATTCGGTCGAAGTTAGTTGGAACCCAAAAAAAAATGTTCAGGAATTATTGAATTTCACAGCTTCAGCAAACTATGATTAAAGATAAAGGGAACAAGGGAAAGTGATCAAAAACACTAATTCTCTCCTTTCACTCAAAAGCCGAAATGCCACTATCTTAACACTATACTTCCGCAGATATGTATTAATCATGGATTTGATTCCAATGCTTTACTTTACTAGGATAAGCACAAGTCTTTGTTCATTTTCTTTTTCACTCTTTTAGGAAACAGTAGTTTGTTTAGTAATATTTCTTTTCTTTAAGGCTTAAGCTTTCTCTCCCAGGTGAAAAACCTCTTTTTGGTTTTTACTTTCCTCTTGGAATTCAATTCGGAAAGCAGGTGTCAACCCTCTATTAAGAGACTGCAAGGAATTCTGATTAAGGCATAAAGACATATGTCCCTTAGAATTCAATACTTGGAAGGATCAAAGAGAACAGAATATAGATTAATTAACATTACTTTCAAAAGGAAAGGGCCATACTCCTAAGTCGTAACTCAAAATGTCTTGGAAGGGGCCATCTCATTTTCATCATCTTTTTGGGGTCCGGCCATGATCTTACAAGCTACATGGAGTCATCACTCCTCCAAACTATTGCTTTAACGGCTTCTTTAATGGAGCTACAGAAAATGATGAAACAATGTCAGTCAACGTTCTTGACAGCAAACAACAGTGTATTATCATAATTCGCTTAGAGTAAAAAAAAAAAATACAATTGTAATGATTAATAAAATCATGATTAGTTACGTTTTACAAATAGTTTTTTGTTATGCATCCAATTAAGGCGTTGATGGTGTTTAAAATGGGGGAAGGCAATTATAGATTGTTGGGCAAATATGAACAAATCATGGGGTTCATTTCAATGAATTTGCCATTATTCATTGCATTCAATCACCGGGCCACATGAATTGCATGGTAAGGTATATGACGACTTATTCCATCTTCCCTTAGGCTTAAGCACCTTTGCAAAACAAATATTAGTCATAAAATGAATTAAACTCGAAAATGTCACTTAAATTTAGTTAGAGAAAATTTTTTTAACAAGATCGTGAAGACGAAAAATCTAAAATCTAGTTTTAAAAATTGTGAAAATACAATAACAATGATAGTTTGATATGCGAAACTTATACATTTTAAATCATATACAGAATTGTTGATAAAAAATTTTAATAGATAATTCGGATTGAATAGTAGTTGAAATAGTTATAACACGTTTAATTAATATTTTTCTATTTTATTATGATTTTTGCATATAATAAAAGAAGAAAATGATGGGAGTGAGAGAAAGAAAGAATATCTATAATATAAAAACTATAGATGGGCAGGTCCTACAGCATTATGGATGCTCAAAATCAGGATCTTCCATTGTCTAGATTAATTGTAAAAGGCAACTCAACTGTTGCATTGAAAATTAAACAAGTCTTTAATCAATTATTATTATTATTTGTTTCGGCTAAAAGCAATTAATTATACAAAAGCTTAACTTTAATTGATGTATAATGATGTCCGAAGAAGGAATCAACAAGCCTGTGACATGTGAAGATCTCCTGCTTTTGCGGCTAGTGCCCGTTCTAGCGTATATAAAAGAAATTTATATATTCCAGCCTTTGTTTTCTAGTCAATATTCAAAATATTAATTTATTCAAATGTTTTTAGTTTAATAATATATATAAAAAAAGTGGATTTTCCTTTTCTTTTCCCCTAATTCCTGGTTTCTCTCTATTGCAAGCCAAATTTTGTAAGTTGATGAGTTATTTCAAAGTTAGTTGACTCTCAACCTTTACACCTCAATTTCTTAGCTTAATTAATTACCTAGCTAAATTAATCCACATTATTTTTTTATTAAATTTGATTTACAGGGTATTTTCGTGGTAATAACGATACTGCTTTAACAAAAAAAAAAGATGGCATTTTTGAGTAGAAATGGGGTATCTTAATAAGGAGAAATGGTATGATTAACTGATTGTAGCTTCTAGTTTTCTTAATTTTTTATTTTAATTCGTATCAAATTTATAATAAGTTAGATATTTAAATACTTAATAAAAGACTAAATTATATCTGTGATTTCTAAAATTTGAAATGTATATCATTATGGTCTTTATAGTTTTAAAAGTAATTGATGATGCTTACATTTTCTATGTTATACCAAATTAATCTTTCAAATAATATTAAAAATAAAAAATTAACAAATTATCTTTAAAAAATAAAAATAAAAATGATATGTGTTTTAAATATTAATAGTTTCGGATGTAATTATTTTAATGAAAACTTAAAATCCCATTGGTCAGAACAACAATTGTCTTGTAAGTAAAGATTACTGTTATTATCACTTCATTTCTTTATTTTAGACTTTTGATATTGATGAAGACTTTAGCATAATTAATGAAAACAAAGTAGTTAATGTGTTAGCCATAGATGCCTATGTTAAATTTCCACAACATTTACTATGTGTTAATGGGATATTAAACATGGTGTGGTTAAATTGAAAATTGACCCACATAATTGAATGAAGATAATTATTTATTTAATTAATTTGAAATTTTCAGTCATGAAGAAATGATGATTATGATCCAAAAAAAATCATAAAAAATGATGGTTTTTAGTTGGTGGGTCCAACACCAACGAAGAGGCCCAATCCACGGCAGACAACGATGAAAAAAACAAGAGAAGCAAATAGATTAAACTTCATGCAGAGAGGCATCGAAGTGCGGTGCCACGTCATCGAGCATAAGAATATTTCCATATCTGGCACACACCAGATCGTGATCCCGCCAACTCCGAACAAAAATTACATCGAAAAAGTAAAAAAAGAAAAAGAAAAAAAGGTGAAAAATTCACCGTCGAACCATTTTTATTGTACTCCTCTAAAGCGACAATGCCTTACGCAAGCCCACAAGCCCGCACGCGCACACTCCAAACGGTGAATTTTTTCCTGTGGAAATGTGAGGTGAAAATTGGTACCGATTTTAACTGTCCGCTTATAACATTACACCACGCGCGAAGCACACGCGCAACGACTAAATTTAATGGAAAAAGTTAAAATAATCCTATTTATTTTCTTTTGTTTATTTACCGTGCCTGTTTGCTTCAGTCTATTATATGTCGGCTTGTTTCACAAATTATTAAAAAAAAAAAAGAAGGGAAACAGAGAAAGAGAGAAGAAAGCTGGCTTTTGCTCTGCTTTTGTTTTGCTTTGCTTTGGCTTTGGCTTTGTCTCTCTGATTTCCCGGCGACAAGTCTGTTTCCTTCTCCTTGATCCCATAAAGTTTTTTTTTCTTTTTTTTTTTTTAAATCTCTTTTCGTCTGATTCTAGAACCAAAAAACGGTGAGCTTCAAGAGAAGAGCAGTTTTCAGTTTGATTGGGAAAATGGAACCGGTTGTTAACATTCCATGCAGTTAGTTCTCTACGGTTCGGCTTCTTTAAACGATTCATCGACGGAATTTTTTTCTTTTTTGGAAATGAAATGCTTCACGTGATTGAAATATCGAAACGAATCAAAGCTTGTAACGAAGGTAATGAAGAGAAAAGTAGCTCAGAAAAGAACGAAGTTTTGGCGTTTGGTTTCACTTCAAGTTAGGGTTTAGTTTCTTTGGGATTTGAGTGTGAAGCAGCGGCGTTTCTTCAAGCGCGTATGCGGTAATTTTCCGACAAGGGATACTGCAGAAAAGATTTTTTTTTTTTTGAAGCGTTGATGGTTTCATTGCTAAAAGAGTGGAAGTAACTTTATGGTGAAGAAAGTTGATCTTTTTCACGCGTTTTGTTGGAGCAAAACAAGTGATTGGATTCCTTAAGAGTTTTGTTTACTTTTTATTTATTCAAATTTGTTAGCATGAAGGCTCCACCAAATGGATTTTTGGCAAATTCTGCAGAAGGTTTGATTTTTTTCTTACTGATTTCTTTTTCTCTTCGTTGTACTCTGTTTCTGCTTTTCTTTTTCCCCTCGGGTCACAAAAATCTTTGGGTCTTAAGCAGTGAGAAGTTTGCTTCATTATTAGTATACATTTAGTTGCTTTATGGATTTTTTTTCTATATTATCCAGATCCCTCTAAATTGTTATTCGTTAGAATTTATTAGTATTATTTTTGGTTTTTTTTAATGCTCTGAAGTTGTTCATGTAAAATGTAATCTTTTTGGAGAAATACTATAAAATCCCATTTTGATAAAAATGGAAATAAGCAAGTAACATGTCTAAAAGTAAACGTTCTTGTAACTGAGTGGCAACTTTCCTCATTTTAGTGGGTAAGGTTTGGATTTTGGAAGATTTACCATTTTGCAAATTGGAAGTGAAACAAGGATGGAAAATAGAAAGAGAACATGAAACAACCATTGTTTTGTTAATTCCAAATATAAAACTCTTAATTATATAAGAATATTCATGATAACTTCATTTTTAGAAGCTGGCTATCTGGGAAAAGTAGGATTAGTTATTGATACTAGGAAATTGGGGAGTTTTTGCATGAGACTATAGAGTAATTGTTGCCTTGTCTATCTTTCAAATTTCACAAGAATATGGATATCGAGAATTTTTTGGTAGTTGATGCTTTAATTATTTTTATGACTTTTTGTGGTCTTGTGGGATGTTTGATAATATTCTGGTTGGTTTTGGAAAGCAGGAGAAAGGAAGAGTATCAATTCAGAATTATGGCATGCTTGTGCTGGACCACTTGTTTCTTTGCCGCCAGTTGGAAGTCTGGTGGTTTACTTTCCTCAAGGCCACAGCGAGCAAGTGAGTCGCTTTCCTCATTCATTCCTGAGGAATAATTGTTTCTGAATCTTGTCTTCTATGAAATTTTCTCATATTCATAAAAACTTTTCAGGTTGCAGCATCAATGCAAAAGGAGACTGATTTCATACCAAGCTACCCTAATCTTCCTTCCAAATTGATTTGCATGCTCCATAATGTCACTTTGCATGTAAGCAAAAGCAAGCCATCATTATACCAAGCTTTTTTTTTATTTTTTTATAGTCATCGAAGGTTAAAAGGTTGTTCCTAAATGAAATATTTGCATTTAGCTCAAGATATATAGTGCATGGTGCACTATTGGATTGATGATATCCGTTTCATATGTCAGATAATCTTTTTACATTAAATACTGGATGATTTGGCTGGCTTAGGTACTTGGTGCTTTATGGTGCTCATCTATATAGTGGTAGATAATGGTACATGTGCTTGAATGGACTTCTTCAAGGAGGTTCTTGTTTGGTGCTGGGTCATGCTGTAATATGGATGAGGATCCTGGGGGGTATATGCATGGATATAATTTTTTAATGGTCAGAAATGATGAAAAAATGCAAGGAAAGTTATATAATTCTTTATTATTGCTAACGAATTCAATTATTTAAATCTTGAATCAGGCTGATCCAGAAACTGATGAGGTCTATGCCCAGATGACTCTTCAACCTGTAAATAAAGTAGGTCAGCTATTAATTTTGAGAATATATTAATAAAAATTGCAGAACTCCATCCATCCCTTTTTTTCTTTTAAATTTTCACATGTAGTGAATTATAGGAAGATTGCTTAAAGTACTTCTCTACAGTATGACAAGGAAGCATTACTGGCATCTGATATGGGCCTCAAGCAAAGCAGACAACCTGCTGAGTTCTTTTGCAAAACTCTTACAGCTAGTGACACTAGCACTCATGGTGGATTTTCTGTGCCTCGTCGAGCAGCTGAGAAGATCTTCCCGCCTCTGGTGTGTAGAAACTTTCAATATTTAGGTTTCTATTTTAAGATTTGAGAGGTGTGAGGAGAGCATTTTGTGTCTATTATTCCTGAGCTCTAAATGATGATATATGGTAGGATTTTTCAATGCAACCACCTGCTCAGGAGCTAGTAGCTAGAGATTTACATGACAATACATGGACATTTAGACATATTTATCGAGGTATTGTTCTCTTCAAGATGTTGCTCTCCTCTTTCATTAGCAGAGGTCTACTGGTATTAATATCAAAAGACTGCAGCTTGATCAAAGTGTTTTATGATGCAACTTAGTCGTTACTTACTTTTTGTTAATGTTCACAAAAAAATTTTAACTTCCTTGCCAACTTTTTGAGTATAAAGTAAGACGGGTAGATTTGAATGTTGTTTCTTTCTCTCCTTTAACGTTTCTTATAAGCATTTGATAATTTCAGTGTTTCTTAAATGTTACTTTTATCTTCATTGACACTAATGCTTTATGGTGATACTATTAAGTCATATAAATTTGTTCAACATATCAAGGTTGTTTCTGCATTAAATTTTGTCAGAAGCTAATGGAATAATATATCAAAATGTGTAATGCCATCTTTTCAGGTCAACCAAAGAGGCACCTTCTGACTACTGGTTGGAGTGTCTTTGTTAGCACAAAAAGACTCTTTGCTGGTGATTCTGTTCTTTTTATAAGGTATGATACATACACTTAAATATATCTGTATTTGATAAAATTTAACTAGATCAGTCTCCATTTTTCTGCTTTAACTGAAATACCTTGCTTGTATGTAGAGATGAGAAGTCACAGCTGCTCTTGGGTATAAAGCGCGCTAATAGACAGCAGCCAGCTCTCTCTTCATCAGTGATTTCTAGTGATAGCATGCATATTGGGATCCTTGCTGCCGCAGCTCATGCTGCAGCCAATAACAGCCCATTTACTATATTCTACAATCCAAGGTTTTGCTGAAGCATATTTTGGTTGTCCTTTGATTTATTAGTATTATGTAATTATCAAAAAATAAGCTATTAATAGGTCTGAAAATATTTTTTTAATTTTGATAGGGCAAGCCCTTCTGAGTTTGTGATTCCGTTAGCAAAGTATAACAAAGCCATGTATACCCAAGTTTCTCTTGGCATGCGGTTTAGAATGATGTTTGAAACCGAGGAATCTGGGGTACGCAGATATATGGGTACAATCACAGGTATAAGTGACTTGGATCCTGTGCGATGGAAAAATTCACAGTGGCGCAATCTTCAGGTATTCATTGGACATAATGACATTCATGAGTTCAAATATTTAGCCTTTATTGTTATTTTGGAAAATGTCTGGCATGATTTGAGTGGAAAACACATTATTAACATGCAAATAATAAGGTACATCTAGTTTTGTCCTTCACAATACATTGCTCTATTATATGTGTTTGGCTATATAATCCTCCCCTGCTGGGGCTTACATACGTAAGCTTGGTGATGGATATTTTAGCATATGTCTTTTTAGTCTTGTTATTTAGTTGTGAACGCTTAAACTGACTTGCTCATTGGTCCAAGATTCATTCCTGCTGTACCATTCACACAAGTTTAAAACAATTCCTGCTTGATTAGCATTAGCCAATATTTCAGTGCAAATGGAAAAAAAGGCCACTTGATTTTTGATTTTGGCAATTTACTTTTATATTCTCAACAGGTTGGATGGGATGAATCAACAGCTGGTGAACGGCCCAGCCGGGTTTCAATTTGGGAAATTGAGCCAGTTGTAACTCCTTTCTACATATGTCCACCTCCGTTTTTCAGGCCCAGGTTTCCCAAGCAACCAGGGATGCCAGGTAATAATATTTACCAGATATATCATGCTGTAAAATGGACAAGGAATAGGAAAAATTCATGACCTTAGTTCTAATCTTTGAAAATTCGTGGGCAGATGATGAGTCTGATATTGAGAATGCTTTCAAGAGAGCTATGCCCTGGCTTGGAGATGACTTTGGTATGAAGGATGCCCCTAGTTCAATCTTCCCCGGTTTGAGTTTAGTTCAGTGGATGAGCATGCAGCAAAATAATCAGTTTCCAGCTGCTCAATCAGGATGCTTCCCATCAATGGTTTCTTCAAATCCCCTGCATAATAACCTTAGCACTGATGATCCTTCCAAGTTATTGAATTTTCAAGCTCCTGTATCACCTGCATCGAACATGCCATTTAACAAAGCAAATGCAAACCAAGTCAACCAGTTGCCTCAGGCACCTATGACATGGCCCCAACAGCAGCAGCTTCAGCAGTTATTGCAGACTCCTCTAAGTCAACATCAACAGCAGCAGCAGCAAACCCAACAGCAATTGCAGCGACAACAGCCGCAACAACCACAACAACCACAGCAGCAGCCACAGCAGCATCTTCTTCATCAACAGCAGCCACAGTCACAGCCACAGCAGCAGCAACAACAACAGCAACAACAACAACAACAACAACAAAGACAACAGCCACAACTGCAGCAGCAGCTGCAACAACAAGCATTCCTACCGGCTCAAGTAAATAATGGCATCATTGCCCCTACCCAGATCTCAAATCAAAATTTGCATCAGCCAGCTGTTTACTCTCAGCTTCAGCAGCAACAATTACTGACAGGCAATAGCCAGTCTACCCAAGCTATCCTTTCTGCTAATAAGACTTCATATCCTTTGACATCATTACCACAAGATACACAGATTCAGCAACAAATGGAACAGCAGACTAACCTCATACAGAGGCAGCAGCAACAGACACAGTTGCAGCAACAACAGACACAGTTGCAGCAGCAACAAACACAGTTGCAGCAGTCACCACTGCAATTGTTGCAGCAAAGCCTATCCCAGAGGACACAGCAGCAGCCACAGATTCAGCAATTGTCACCGCAGGGCCTCTCAGATCAACAGCTTCAATTACAACTGTTACAAAAATTGCAGCAACAGCAACAGCAGCAGCAGCAGCAGCAGTCGTCTCAACAATTACTATCCCCAGCTGGATCACTGTTGCAGCCTCCAATGGTGCAGCAACAGCAAACCCACCAACAAAACCAACCATTGCAGCAGCTGCCTCTCTCTCAGAGCCAGCCACAACCACTTGGCAGCAATGGCTTCTCAACATCAACTCTCATGCAACCTCAACAGCTTTCAATGAACCAACCTCAAAGTCAGAACAAGCCACTTGTGGCAATGAGAACCCATTCTGGTCTTACTGATGGAGATGCTCCATCATGTTCGACCTCACCTTCTACCAACAATTGTCAGGTTTCCCCATCAAACTTTCTAAACAGAAGTCAGCAAGTACCATCCATATTGGTGACAGATCCAGTTGTTGAGCCTGCAAGTACACTTGTTCAAGAGCTTCAGAACAAGTCTGATATCCGAATCAAACATGAGCTGCCCACCTCTAAAGGACCAGACCAATCAAAGTACAAAAGTACTGTAACAGATCAATTAGAAGCATCGTCTTCTGGAACATCATATTGCCTGGATGCAGGCACCATCCAGCATAATTTCTCCCTTCCCCCCTTTTTGGAAGGTGATGTCCAATCACATCCTCGGAACAATCTTCCTTTTACAGCTAATATTGATGGTTTGGCACCTGACACTTTGTTATCAAGGGGATATGACTCTCAAAAGGATCTTCAAAACCTGCTTTCTAATTATGGTGGCACTCCAAGAGATATTGACACAGAGTTGTCTACTGCTGCAATAAGCTCTCAGTCTTTCGGTGTGCCAAACATACCTTTCAAGCCTGGGTGCTCAAATGATGTTGCCATCAATGATACAGGAGTTTTAAATGGTGGGTTGTGGGCCAGCCAGACTCAACGCATGCGAACATATACAAAGGTAAGTAACCCACTAATTATGGTTATGCTTGTTATGTTATTTATTCTCTTTGTTTTAGATAGGTTCTGATTTCTTGAAAGAAAAGGTTGATTTGTCTTCATACTTCCTGTTGGGGGTTGGTTAGAGAGGAGTCCTTTCAGCATTACTTAAACCAGCGCAGTTGAACTAATTGCTAGCAGTGCCAGTTTTAAACCTTGTCACTGGGGCCTACCTATTTTTGAGCCGCGAAAGTAGGAACAACATAGTTCAATATAATCAGATTTTTGAACCTCATAACTAGAGCTACCTACTTTTTGGAGTTTTTGAGCTCTAAACATGAATTGAAGTCAAATAAACAAGTATCTTTTTTTTATTTCATCTGTCTGCGATACATTTACGTCAGAAGGGAAGTTAGTTTCAGCTAAATCATCATGTTGTAGAACATTTGTTTGGCTTTTCATTTTTTTAACTTGTTTCACCTTGCATCTGGGGAAGGCTGTAATATACCGTTGATCACGTGAGGTCTTACCATTTTTATGATGATGTCTTTTGTTATTGCACAAAAGTTATTGGATTACTTTCTATGACTCCTTAGATTTCCTGTTGCAGTTGAAAATTTCTCACTCAAATATTCTCTTTCAGTCTTACAATTCTTGCATCTTGAAATCCTAACTACAAATCCTTGAGTTGCTTCATATCCTATAAATATTACGGAGATTTACAGTTGTTAAAGCCTTTTCTCATTATAACATGATCAATTCTCTGTATCTTTTGCTGAAAAATTCTAAATGTTTGGTGCTGGTTTGAACTCATGAAGGTGCAAAAGCGTGGCTCTGTAGGAAGATCAATTGATGTGACCCGCTATAAAGGGTATGACGAACTCAGGCATGATCTAGCCCGCATGTTTGGTATTGAGGGGCAGCTGGAAGATCCACAAAGTTCTGACTGGAAATTAGTTTATGTGGATCATGAAAATGACATATTACTTGTTGGTGATGATCCTTGGGAGTAAGCGAACAACCCTTTAACTTCAACTGTAACTTTTAGTTTTTGGTCTTTCTATTTATCCTCAACTTTTTACTTTCTAATTGTTTGCAGAGAATTTGTAAGTTGTGTCCAGAGCATAAAGATACTGTCATCTGCTGAAGTACAGCAGATGAGCTTGGATGGTGATCTGGGAAATGTGGCAGTTCCCAATCAAGCTTGCAGTGGGACTGACAGCGGAAATGCATGGAGAGGACATTATGATGATACCTCAGCTGCCTCATTTAATAGATAAAAGTCTCAACTCTGATAAAAGACAAATTGATATATCTTCAGCTATTGGACTTTGCCCGGGCTCGTCGATGACACTGTTGAATTCACTCAAAAAGATACAATGAATCTAGTTCTTCAAGGAGAGGTGATCACCCCGTGGGATTGAGCCTTTAGAAAGTATGCTGGTTGCAGGTGTTAAATTCTAAAAGCCACTGCCATGAAGTTGGCAGAAGGATTTATATTTTAACTTAAGCATCCACATTTTGACATTGGCCCTTTATTGGTAGTTCTATGGTGAGGGTAAGGTGAAGGAGCAGAGGCAAGGGACAGGTGATGTATGATATAACCATATTTAAAGCTGATTTGACATTCTCTCCTGTAAATGCTATGATGTAGAGCACATTATCCGCAAGATGTGTAGTGGTTGTAGCTATTACTCGGCAGATACAATTAGCATCAATTTTTGTTCATGTTGCAGCCGACGCTTCCTTCCACCCCTTCTCTGCTAATTTAGTAAACACCATGATTGATGATGGAAGGCATGATACCTACAATCTTATTGTGAGAAATAATTCTTATATGCATCAACAGCTTAGACCTTGCGCTGATCTAGTAGAGGTATTTGCTTATTCCTCCACATTTCCCGGTTCCAAAGATGAATGACGCCTGCACTTTCTGAAATTTCTCCCAGAGGGAAATAGGTATATGAACACCGCATAAGTGATGCAATTCGAGGATTAGTGGGTAGTGATACAATCTGTCATAAAAAGTAAAACTCTTGAAGACATCCGAAAACTTTCTGGGATATATTTAGACTGTTTAGTTTCGTTTTTTTTTTAACTTAAAAGTTATTATAAAATTTTTATGAAAAATAATAATTTTTAAAATTAAGTTAAAATTATTTGGTAAATTTACTTTTTATAAATTTTTTTTATACATAAGTTGTTTGGCGAAATAACATATATAAGTTTTAATTTTAGTTAAAATTATCATAAATGATATTTAATAAATATTTTTTAAAAAAAATTAAAAAATTAATTTTATTTTTTTATTTAAAATAAATTTTTGAAAAATTTAAAAAAAAATTATATAACAAAATTTATAATTAATAATAAATCATAAAAAAAAGTTTTACAAAAAATTTATAAGTAAAACATAATTCATAAATAATTTGTTATTGAATAATAATAAATATATAAATATTGAAGAAAAAAATTGAATCAAATAAAAAAAATGAGATGAAAGATTACTGTAACTCTTAACCCTAACAATAAAAGAGAACCCAAAAGCAAAGAAAAAAAGTAATAATAATAATTCAAGAAAATCACGTTTAGCTATTAACATCCTTACTAACAAAATTCACCTCCATGAACAATATTATCTCAACAACCATAATTAACAAATATTATTTCGATTTTTATCTAATTTATCTCAACAACCATTGACCTATTTAATTAATTATTTCGATTATACTCATCAAATATTATATACACTATAAAAAAATTAAAAATAAAAAACTTCACATAATTATTATATCAAACAATAAATTAAAAAATACCAACTATTAAAAAATTTTCAAAATAAAAAATATTTAAATATAATATTAATTTTTATAAGAATAAAAAAAACTCTAAAATAATAATTTACAAAAAAAAAAAAAAGACCTACAAGGAGAGAAAAAAATTTTTTGAAAAAAAAAACCTTTTTGATAAAAAATAACTCTCCTAATAAACTAACGTATTTTTAAAAAAAAATTCTAATTAAAATTTTTTTTAAGCTTTTTTTTTAAATTTTATTTTTTAAAAAATAAATTACATTTTTTTCAAAATTTTTTACAAAAACTTATTTGACCCAACTTATACTTTTAAACAGTAAATAAACTAAAAATAAACCAAGCGAAATGGACACCCCTTGTACCTAACCACTTTTCATTATTTTTCATCCGAAAAAGTTCCCATTATTGCCTAGCATCTGGACTAAGGACAACATAGCTGCAGTGATTTATATTGAAGATAAAAAAAAATTACAATTCAAAATCCTCGAGCCTTGTGGCAACTCATCCATAAAATTCAGTTGTACACCTAGCACATATCTCATTAAACAACTAAGAGAGCACAGCCATTACATCAGAAGCTCTTAGAGCAATATAGTTAGTACCATCACTGCCCTTGAAGTCATTCCCTGCATACTTGGAGTAAAGGACCGTGTTTCCTGGGGCAACTGACAATGGCTTTCTGTTACCTTCCTCATCCAAAGTACCAGGTCCAACTGCAATCACCTGTTTCATTCAACGCAGGGTATTAGTAACACATTTTGCACCGTAGCAGAAAGCTATATGCCCTTTCCCACAAAATTATAACAGTTTCTCACCGAGCCAATGGAGGGTTTTTCCTTGCTTGCCTCTGTCAGCAACAAACCTCCAGCAGTTTTCTCCTCAGCTTCAGCAACCTGCAATCAACATTCACACACAACACTGAGTTCCTCAAAGTCCATATACCCACAGTTGTGTCTGTAACATGAGATTAAATTGAAAGAAGGCCCTAGTACAAAACTCTTAGGGAGGTTCCAAACTTTTGAGGACTCAACCAAATAAACAAAAGCATTATAGAAATCCAATGATTAATTAAATTATTAATCTGGGCATTACACCAGAACACAGCAGTACCAACCAAACTAACAGATTTTGAATGAATAACAAACCTTAATTAATACTCTGTCATTCAAAGGCTTGAGATCCTTGACGTCATCCGTTTCAAGAATCCCAACAATGTCATCCTCCTTAAGAATAAGATGATTGGAACCATTGAACTCAACCTCAGTACCAGCATACTTGGAATAGATGACCTGGGCACCAGTCTGTACAAACATAGTATTGCGTTAGTTTAATATTGATGCAACACAGAAAAACTGGGAAAGATATCTAATCCTTGAAATCCACCTTGACCGAGATTTCCAACTTGGTCTTCCCAATTGTCTTCCCCTCGCCAACGGCAATCACCTCACCTCCTTGAGGCTTTGACTGAGCTGTTGTTGGAAGCAAAATGCCACCTTCAGTCTTCTGCTCCGTTTCTTTGATCTTCACCAACACTCTATCACCCAAGGGCTTAATCGAAGTGTACTGCAGATAGCAATAAGATCATCTCAAGTAAGCACAAGCAGTGTACAACAAGGAGCTAACCTACGGAATAGCATCATTGAAATTATCAGTTATGCCACACTAATTGCACGTAAATTTATCTATTTTGGGAGCTTCTACAAGCCAACAGCAACAAATTCATGTCAAGTCTCCTTCATCTTGAACGTGCTCAGAATAAAAAATATAAATAATGCATTTCAATCTGCAGCGTATTCATAATGTATTGAGAATTCATATATTTGAATATACAAGGCAAGAAAACAGCAAGATGCTTCAAAAGACCCTAATTTAGCTAATTGCCCTACTCAAGTTTAAATCTAAATTTTAAATCACACCAACAATGCTTTAGCATTTGAAAAATACCCACAGAACAATGGCAAAAGTTATGAAGCAACGTCCAAACAAAGATCCCAAGGAAGTCACATGTCCAAAAGTAAAATAATGAACCAAAACCATCACAACTATATTAA
The DNA here is from genome assembly GCF_053813885.1 of Theobroma cacao. NCBI lineage: Eukaryota > Viridiplantae > Streptophyta > Magnoliopsida > Malvales > Malvaceae > Theobroma > Theobroma cacao. The sequence goes on from NC_142647.1 coordinate 3,791,334, forward strand.
GTTAAGACCAGTAAACAGCTTAACAAGAATGATAAACAATTGCCCCAAAACTAGTTCACAAAATGTAAATCTTTACCCATTAACAACAAAACAATAGCACCAATAAAATTACAACAGGAATTACCTTAGGAGCAACAACGGTGGCAGCTTTTACAACCAAGCTCTTAAAGGACCTCTGAGTCAAAGCCCCAGGCTTTAATGTTCCAAAAGACGAGAACTTCACAGTGGATGGCCTTAGCCCTTCAAATGAAGCCAAGTTCCTTGCTGATACAGTCACTGATGATGCTGTTAGGTGAAATGTAGCCATTTCTGTACTCAAATTTCCCAAAACACAAACGATTTTCAATTTCTTACAACCAAGTTTTCTTTAAAAAAAGAAATCCTTTACCTTTAAGATAAAAAGATTATACCTTCGAGAAAGATGGAGCTCTCAGGAAGCTACTGAAAATGATAAGGGTTGGTGTGGTTTGGTTGCTTCAAACTGGAGAAGTCCAAGAAGATAAAACCCTAGAGTGCTAAAATGGGTTTTATTTATCATAAGAGACTTCTAGAACATTGGCGTTCTTAGGACACTGATTCACAACCACGCGCCGAAAATTCACAAAGCGGGTTGGTTGGGCTCCTACCCGTATAATATCAAATAGCAAACGATGGAGCAAGTTTTGCCTGAAGCGGGTTACACTAAACCCGCCCCGGTATTGGGTTGTAAATATTGAGCAAATCATTTCTGCCACGCGCTTCAAAGGAGCAGGTGGAACACACTCGAAAGAAACCACCAAAGCAAAGAGGTTTCTGGAAGGGAAAAAATGCTATCCATTGCCATTTTCAAATTTCCAAAAGCTCCTGTATACCTTATGGGCCCAGGCCTGTAAGAAACCGGACCTTATCAATGACTTGATTCTTGACTCTTGGCCCATTTGCTTTGCTGTATGCACACCTGGACACACAGGTTCCTTCGCACAATTCACGTAATGAAATGAAATGCATATTTTATGATCATAGAATAAATAAATAGAAATAATCATTATGCGAATAAAATAGTTTGATTTATAAAATGAAATCATTATATTCTAATATTATTTCAAGATTTTAAGAATAGTCTTGAAACAATAAAGGAAAAAGTGATAAAAATTTTTGTACCACAATTTATAATTTTTTATTTTAAAATATTAGTTTGTTATAATTTATTTAAAATATTAATAGATTATAATTTAAAATTTTAATATGATTATTTATTTTTTATAGTTTATTTAACATATTGATAATTTATAATTAACACTTTAAGATGATTTTTTTTTAAACTTTCAGTAAATAATTGGGAAGGTGGGTGATGAAAGAACTGTTTCCTATGTTCTTTGAAATGGTTGGCAACATTTCGTAAAGAAGATTAGTTGATTTTTCATCCTATTTGAAACTTCAATTGTAGTTTCCTTATAAAAGCATTTTCCAGGTGATTGTCATGTGAAAATTAATTGTTGCTAAAGATGTCGATTTGCCGAGTCCTTCACAACTTTTTCTTTCCCTTTGGAAGAAACTTTACCCACGTACCCAATAGCTATAATGTACTCTAGTCATGAAATTCTTTATGTAATAACGCCACCTTACAACTGCATAATCGAGATTCCAGATTTGAATCTTCTACTATAACTATTACAAAAATAGTATGTTGTGTACAGGAGAATTAGTTGTATTGGACTGAAGTACGAACTTTTTCTATACCACAACCGTGGGAATTCACTTACCAAATTGAATAATGGAGTACAAGAAGGGAACTCTATCTACTGTGGATGTTGGCGCGTGTTAAATGACGAATTGAAAATATTTTCCACATGGGCGTGCGTTGCTGTGGTATGCTATCAATCTTCATTTTTTACTTTGGATAAGTACTAGGAATATATTCATTGGTTTCATTATTGACATAAAAACCAAAACGTGGGCTTCGATTAACTCATATGTTGAATATGTGCAGCTCTTGCATGCCTTCAAAATTGCAACTAAACGTGTCCCACCAACTACAACTACACACCCTGTTTGAATAGAGATACTGTGTTTTAACTCAACTAATTAACTAGTGGGCATATTGAAGTTAAAGTAAGGAATTTTTTCTGTGAAAGGTCAAAGTCGTGTAATCCTTTCCTTTGGAAAACTAACCCTCTCAATAAGGGCATTCTCTGATTGAATTATTTATTTGGAAATCTAGGTCTCACTCCGAGGTCTTGGCCCCATCTTTCTGGAATGAGTGAGGGAAGCCAATGAAAACCGATAACATTGAAATCTAGAAGCTGTACGGCCAGTGAAAACAGGGGGCATCGTGTTGAATTCTTAGCAAAGTGGAGCTACGGGTGCCCACTATCCAGTAGCTGGGGCTGGATTTTGCCCCCTCCCTCAGGCCCCCCGTGCAGTTTTCTAGTGATCGTAAGCAATCACGAGTTCTCGCCTTTATGACCTTGCCATATAAAAGCTACAACCTGACTGAATATTTCAGCGACAAACAACTAAAGCTGAGAGCCATGGGAACAAAAGGAAAAAGGGGATGAATTGTTTCAGCATTTGTTTGCGTTAATTATTTGACCAGACGGAATAGTGGGAAATTGGAGACATTTGTCTTATCCAGATTAGCCATATATTAAAAGTTTCCAAGAAGCTGGGGGATTATATTACTGATTGTCAACTTTGAATTTTCATTAAACAGCCGGTATTGGAAAAGCCAGGAAACATCCTTTCCTCATCGTTTCTTTTCATTTCAAGCAGTGGGCAGCTTTTAGTTTCCCCGCATACCATCGACCGCTAAAGGTCCCGTTGATTGCCCCTTCACAGCTAACTAAAACCAGTCAAATCTGATACAGTTTTGGATAGGCCATGCTTTTTCTTTGACCAACGGGTTTGAAATTTGATGATTGCTAAGTTGAACAACCTCTCTTTAAAGTTTTAACGTATAGATCATGGATGACGTATTAGACTTGCTTGGAGAATCACTGGAGTGAAAAGTTAAAAGACTAAAGCCTTAAGAAGTCTGAAAATCGAATGCCAAATGTCAGAGCATATTAAAGGCTTGGTAACAAGAGTCATGTGCATGTCATGTGATTATTTATTATAAATAATTATTTTTATTATTTTACTATTTTATTGTACAGTAATTATGTAGTTAATCTAGTCATTAATTGGTTAGTTGGTGTCGACTGTACTAAAAAAGAGACTATTATAAATAGATTACTTGTGATACTTTCCTTCCTGAATGAAGAATAAAAGAATTTCTTCTTCTTCACCATTGTTTTGTTTTCTCTGGACCAGTTCACTCGGTTTTAACATGACGTAAATACAAGCGCGTGCCCATGACAGAAAGATCCATTGGCGGATGATTTGAATTGGTTAATTGCATACTCATCAAAGCTGACGTACAAGGATGACGCTGGGGGGACCTTACTCCTGACGTCCGTCCGTCCGTCCCTCCGTCATGTTTAAGATTACGCTTTGGAGCTTCTTCGGATTTGGCTCTCCTTAATTTCTTGCAAGGAAGCTAACATGGGGCTTTCGCTTTGATGGCGAAAGCAATTAATCTCTCTAAACAATTCGCTTATCTCTCTCTCTTCTTGTCTGTAAGCCGGTGACGGTTGTGGCATGGGAATATGATTCTTTGACGGAACTTCAGTTGTTTAAATGTGTTCAAAATAAAGTAGTGTGAGCTCTAAGTATATATGTAAACCATTTGACCAGGATCCAGATTATTTAATTAAAGAAAAGTTGGTAGTAGGACTTATCTGGTAGAAAATTATGCTTTCTCACTTGAAAGTTTTCTTGGCTAATAGTACTAGTATATAAATTATATGATAACAAAATGTGTCATAACTATTTCACATATATTTGCACACCACTTTTCTTTTTTTAGAATATTTAGGTTTCTATGATCTAAGTCAAATGGATAAATTGTTGACTTCATATTTAATCTAGAATTGTCCCAATAATCATCCCAATTTGTCTATTTCCTTTCTAGTATAATCACAAATTCTACCTTTGTTTTTTCAATACATTTCAAAATGCCTATTAAGAAAGAAAATTGGGATTTATATCTTGAACCTCCACTCTAAAGGGAAAATAACAACAACTTCTTTTGGCAAATCAAAGGTGTTATTACAATATTACATTAGAAGAATAATGTCTACACCCACAAATGTTGTATGATTGTTGTATATGTAACTCTCATATAAGCTTTCACTTTACAATTTATCACAATCATTGAATTATGGATTTATAGCAAAAAAATTAAAAGGATTTTTAAGCTCAAGTTCATAATTCAACTTTAGTTTACAGGGGTTGATATTCAAGGTTTTAGATACCTTGTGAATTCAAAATTTTATATGAAAGTTGACTAAAGGGTAATTATAAAGATAATCATATTATATATATTAAGTTTAATATATATAATAATAAAAAAATTAAAAATTGAGGAGTGACAACCGCCACTCCCTTAGCTCCGCCAATGCTTGTCAAGTTCTTCCTTCTTATTTTACATGCCTCTAAAGCGTATATGAATATTGATAAGCACTATTAGTTTTCTTCTTATGTTTTAATGTAATTAAAATTTTATAATTATAACACTTTATAATTTAACTATAATACTTATAACAACTATTAGTTATTAATTTTATAAAATATAACTTAATAAAACATGTGACAAATATGTAATCTCACTTGTAGGTAGCGTTTGGTATCAAAGCAGTGAGAGCACATTCTCGGCAAAGTGTCCAATTAAATTACATTGTAGTGTATTTTGCAACAAACCACTACAATGTAAGATTGTAATGCAATTATATTACAGCCAATAGATATAATGTGATTACAATCCAAAACCAATGTAATCAGATTGCATTGCACTCTACAATGTTATTAAAGATATTTTTACCTTTCAACTTTATTACTTTATTAAAAGCATTTTGCAATGCTATAGTTTATTTTTTTATATAGATTTCGATTGATGTCTTTTTATTATTTTTTTATATAGATTTCGATTGATGTCTTTTTATTATTCTTAGTGATCATTGGTGACTGTCAATAAAATTTATATTATCTTTTAAAGGAAAAAGAACTTAAAATAAAATATATAATATAGAAAATTATATTAAGAAATGAAAATAAAATATATAAGATTATAATAAGAAATAAAAATAAAATATATGACATTAAAAATATATTTAAGAGTTGATATTATATAAAAATTAATAATAAAAAAATACAAGTATATTAAACTTGCATTTTAATAAATAGGGATAATTTTGAAAATTGACATTATATTCCTAACAAAGTACTTGTAAATTAGACACTGCATTTTAATTATTACTTTACTTATAGACCAAATAATGCAATGTTATTTTCTCTATAATTAAATTACTTATAATTACATTACATTGTAAAGTACCAAATGCCAGCATAAAGTAAAAACTTCATTAGTAAGATCATAATTCTTAATGTAAATATTGTGTAACCTTTTCTTTTGTAGATAGGTGTAAATAATTTGTCAATGCGATGCCCTAAAAAATTAACTTTGTGGCCCACTGAGGATGAGACTAAAAGCCTGTCTGGCCTAAATTTTTTTAATATAAAAGCTATTATGAAGCTCTTATGAAAAATAATAACTTTTAAAATTAAATTAAAACTGTTTATAAGTTAATTGACAAAATAAATTATATAAGTTATAATTTGGTTAAAATTACCATAAAGGGTATTCATACTATCTTCAATCACTTAATAAACTAAAACGAAACAAATCTTCTTCTAGCTTATATACGATTTTAGATGTTAAAATCAAAGAATTCATACAAAAAGTCTGTTTTGAACTTATATACAATTTCAGATGTTAAAATCAAATAAATCTATACAGAAACGGAATAGCTCTCAAACTTGATCTAACAAGTAATTGAACCATGATGCTTCATTCCTCAAGAAAGAAGAAAGAAAAAATAAAAAAGAAACAATGTATTTGACATTAAAATGTCATTGTTGACATGACATGTGAGATGGATTGAAAATGCTAATGTGGTAGTGCCACATGACACTGACATGTGTTGAGTTTTGAACCCAAAATCTTATGCAAACACAACAAGCTCTTTACCATATAATCTAAATCCTTACATTTGATTATATATTGTTTTTGTTTCTAACTTTTTTCTTTCTCTCTCCTTTTACCTTCTCCCTTAAAGATCAATCACCAGTCATCGGACGTTGTTGTCGATTGCCGGTCAACAGTCACTAGTGACAGTCATGGCAAAGCATGTTTGGTGATTGTCAATCGACATTCGGTGATTGACGACTCATGATCGATGACAACATCCGGTGACTAGCAAGCGGTCTTTAAAGGAAAAGGTGAGAAGAAAGAGAAAAAAAAGAAAAAAGAAAAAAGAAAAAGAGGAAAGAAAAAAAGAAAAGAAAAAAAAACCAATATATAAACAAAGGTAAGGGTTTAGAGTAGGAGTTTGTTGCGTTTTGAATTAGGTCTTGATTCAAAACTCAATAAGCACATAATATATTTTTAGAGAGGACATGCCATGTCTTAATATTAAAGGATTAAATTGTTGTGATTTTGAGTTTAGGGATAAATTGTTGCGATTTTGAGTTGAATGACTAAAGTGAAGAAAACGCATGAGTACAGGGACTGTTGAGTTATTTTGACCACAAAAAAAATTATCAAATTTTGTTATTATGTTGTTGGGTTTTTTTGTTTTTTTTTCTAATAATCTTTGTAGAGAGAAGTATTATAAGACTAAATTATTACGATTTTGATTTGAGGGGATAAATTGTTGCAAAAAAAATTCAATTTTGCTATTATGTTGCTGAGTCTTTTATTTTTTTTTCTAATAATCTTTGTAGAGAGAGGTATTAAAAGACTAAATTGTTACGATTTTGAGTTAAGGGATAAATTGTTACGATTTTGAGTTAAGAGACTAAAATGAAAAAAATACATGAGTACAGGGATTGCTGAATTATTTTGACCACAAAAGAATTACAGATTTGCTATTATGTTGCTCGGTCTTTTATTTATTTTTTCTAATAATCTTTGTAAAGAGAGGTAAAAGAGAAAAAGATTGCAATTTGTGACGAAAAAGGATGATATGCAGAAGAAAAGAGAGAAGAGAGAAATCTATCGAGAGAGATATGATTATTTTATGAAAAGTTGACGTGTTTTAGAAAAAAAAGAAAAAAAAGTTTATTTTGAAAACTTTTATTTAAGTTTTTTTTTTAATTTTATTCTTTAAACAAATATTTTTTTAGAGTTTTTTAAAATTTTATTTTAATTTAATTATTACTTTTAAAAAATAAGACCAAATAGACACTAATGCAAGCATGTGATGCAGCAACATCTTTTTGCTATTTAAAAGCCAATAAACTATTCACTTCATCTGCCTTGATTTAAAGTTTTAAATAATAAAAAAAAAAAGGTTTGGAAATTCGGGCACGAGTAATACAAGGCCCACGTGGTGTAAATATTGCCCGAACTCTCCCCGCGTAACAACGCCAAAGCTATTCCATCAGTCGCCACGTGCCCGTCCTGAAAAGCTTTGCGGCTTCAAAACTCCAAATCAACGCGCCTCTCTTTCTTTGACTGATGACAGTCAGAGACTATTCCCCCCCCCCCCCCCCCCCCCCCCCCCGCTCACATATATATAAGAGAGCCGCAAAGTCCCCTATTCGTAAACTCAACAAACCAAAACAATCCTTTGCAAACAGAAAACGCTACTACTGCTACTTACTGAGAATTTCGAAGACAGAAGCGAAGCAAAGAAATACTCAAAAGACAACCCAGTTTTTCTCTCTTTCTTTTGATTTAAATCGTAAGCGAATGGTGAAAAACATAAGCGACAGACCTGCAGCTGAGAGAAGCGATTTACGATTCAAGGGTGTGCGAAAGCGAAAATGGGGGAAGTGGGTGTCCGAAATCAGACTACCCAACAGCAGGGAAAGGATTTGGTTGGGATCTTACGACACCGCCGAGAAAGCAGCGCGTGCTTTCGACGCCGCTCTTTTTTGCTTACGCGGCGGCTCTGCTAAGTTCAACTTCCCTGACAACCCACCGGATATAGATGGTGGCAGGTCTTTAACCCCGCCCGAAATCCAAGCCGCCGCTGCTCGGTTTGCCCAAATGGAGCCTCCGAGGACCCAGGCGGAGCAGTCCACCTCTGGGTTTCAAACGGAGTCCTCATCACCGTCGATTTCAGAAGGGACAGTTCAGTTGGATAGTGACTTGCCAATGGACGGGTCGTTTATGGATCTTTTGACAATGGGTTCGGATAATTATGCTTCAGATTATGGCATATTCCCTGGATTTGATGATTTGTCAAGTTATTTTCTCGGATCATCGGTGCCCAACATCGGTTGTGAAGAGGATAATATTGAAGGGATTTTAGTCCCAGAATCTTTTCTTTGGAATTTCTAAAGCGCGTCAGGGCGAATTCTGGGCATTTTAGTATCCAGAGTTGCATCCTGGTCCTTTGATGGGCCAATTTTTGTACGGTCCATCCTTCTTTCTCATTCTAAAAAAAGAGTCAAATTATTGTTTCTAAGTATAGTTTAATCGTGAAGAAGAATGTAAAGTAAAGCATTGTAGATTTTTTTTTTTGTAATTTTTGTAGTAATTGGTTCAATTAAATGAACGATTACTGTTCTAGATTTTCTTTTAATACAAATTGCTCATTATGTCACTTCGGCTACTGAAATGGATACCACATGTTTGTTATGGGTTATATTAGGTTAAGCGATGCCATTGGACTTTCCTCGTACTTGCAGGGCCCAAGCTGTCATGACATTGCATTAAAAAAACTAAAGACTTTCTGCTTTGCACCTACAAAAATGTCACATCCCATTTTCTATTTATCCATTTGACATCCATAAAATTGAGGAAAAGCGATCATCAATATACTTAGTTACTAGACCTACAATTTTTTCAAATTTTATGCTTAATATTTTTATATAGCATATAAAAAATTATCATATTGATTGTTAATCATTGTGTATAATATAAAAATATAATATTATCTTAACAAATGCTCTAAGACAATCTTTAATGATATTACTTTTAATTTTTTGTAGATTTGAAAAAAGAGAGATTTAAATTTTACTCTTGAAATAATAATATCATACACTAATTAATGAACCAAATACTCTTAACTTTTATTTAGAAAAATTTTTGAGTTTCAATGTTCTTAGAGAGTGAATAAGGAGAGTAGAGTTGCTTCTAGAACTATATATAGTTATTTTCATCATGCTTCTTTTTTTACAATAAAATTGGGATATTTCATAAAGAAAATAATAGTAAAGTTGAAGAAACTTATGGGACAAATTAATAATACACCTTTCGACTTACTCAGATTTGATAACAAAAGAACCTTTGAGTTTCATGGTTGGCATATAACTTTGGCAATGTCTTTCTTAGAGTGAAAATTCAAGAGTGCATGATGCTTAATTATATGTCTTTTTTATTTTTATTTTTTTTTAATTCTTGCATAAGATTGGACAATGTCTTCCTTCTTTTTTCGTTAGATCTCTTGTGTATCTAAAAGAAACACAGTTCGGTGATCTTTTCACTCTATATTCAATATTTAACGAAAGTAAGATTTGGTCGTAATTCTTTGATATGTTCATTAAAAGATTTTATCAGTTTTAACAATATGGCACATGCAAATTTCCTTTTCTCTTTTCATATTCACTCATTTTCAATCACTATCAAGATATAATTGACTAATAATGGCATAACAACCAAAGAAAAAAAATCATCAAAATATCCTCAATTTAAAATTAGTTTATTTATTTATATTTGAGGATATTTTTATAATCCCTTGAGAAATTAAAAATCATTCATAGAATATTAATTGTGAAAAAAAAATCAGAAGGCACCATATGGGAAAAAAATATTGAAATGAAGAGAAATGTACATGAAATTTACGATTTCAAACTTTATGTTTATTTGTTGTTTAATGTTATTATTTTTTTTACGATAATTGTTAAAGAGTATATTTGTTCAGATTAAGATATAAAATAGTAATATTTTGATATAGTATATTAAAAAATATCATATTAATTGTCAATCCTTTTGAATTGTAGTTTCAGCTTTACTCACTCTCTTCACTTTTAGTCGCAAGCATGGTTGAGCTTCCATGTTTTTAGAGAGTGAATAAGGAGAGTAGAGTTGATTCTGGAACTATATATATATATATAAAATTCTGTCCCATTTTCTCTTAAATTGTTTGATTTCTACACAATGAATAAAAAATAGTAAATGCTTCTTTACTTACAATGATTGATACATAAATTGAGATATTCCAAAAAGAATATACTAGACTGAATATATATAAATATATATACACACACATTATGATAATTCAACAATTAAAATTTAATTTAATAATTTTTATTCTATTTTTTAAAAATCAAACTTCTTTTTCTTTTTTTTTGTTAGATATATATATATATATATATATATATATCTTTTAGCTCTATATTCAATGTCCTTTTGCTTTATATTCAATATTTTGCAAAAATATATTCAATATTCCACAAAAATATGATTTGATCATAGGTTTTTGATACGATCGTCAAAAGATTTTATTAATTGTAACTAGACGATACATGAGCATTTCCTTTTCTCTTTTTCATACTCACTCATTTTCAAATCGTTATCAAAGGTAAAAACTGACAAATAACGAAACAAAAACAAATGAAGAAAATAAAAAAAATGCGGCGCTGTAAAATCTTGTGGTCTTAAATTATTTTGTGGTTTGGACGAACAAAAAGCAACAAACACCCAAAAAACATGCATGCTACAAAATCTAGAAGCTAAATCTTTGGAACTTCTTCTGGTTAGGAGGAAGATGCCGAATCGGTGGAAGTAACACTGAGTCGTACGAATCAGTTCAAGAGATACCATAGATTTGACAACAATTTATTGAATGAAAGACAACTCAAGTCTCCATCTAATGCCAGCTTTGAGCTAATTGGCAAAACCAGGCTTCCCCAAAGATAACCAAAAGCAATGAGAATTCTTATCCATCACTGTGCCTATGGCTGCTTGCTGCTTGCACACGGAAATTCTTTCCGCCACCGAGGCCACGTTTGGGCGAAACCTACAGCCAGGCAACTATTCATCCCCTTCAAATTTTGGTATACATGAATTAAGGTTGACCTTCTAGAAACAAAACTAGCCACGAGACAGTGGAAAGGAAATAGAAGCGAATTCCTACTTGCTCCACGTGTCCACTTACCGCACATGCAATTAAAATCCTCCCACGTGTTGACCCAATTTAAATCCGACGGTTTATAAGCTTCCACGTTGAGTCCCCATGTTCGCCCATCACCGCAAAATCCCGGCGGTATTTCCTCCTTAGTTGCGTACGTGGCAGTTCTTCGAACATCCACGCGCTCTGTCCTTTGAGTCTGCCATTTTTCCTCTTACAAATCTCCTCTTTGTTTTTTTCTTTTAATATTGCTACATTTAAAATAAAAATAAAAAGCGTTCGAAATTCAAGGAAGCGGAGGAAAAAAATGGTGAGGCCGGGAAGGGGGAGGGATAACGGCGTTAATAATAACAGCAGCGCCCGTTACAAGGGAGTACGTATGAGGAAGTGGGGGAAATGGGTAGCGGAAGTACGGCAACCGAACAGCAGAAGAAGAATATGGTTGGGTTCTTACAAGACAGCAGAAGAAGCAGCGAGAGCTTACGACGCTGCCGTTTTTTGTCTGCGTGGGAGTTCAGGGAAGCTTAATTTTCCGGATAATCCTCCGGATATAGCAGACGCTAGTGAGTTGACGCCGGCGCAAATCCAGGAAGCAGCTTTCAGGCACGCGCGTAAGGATATTACTGAAGAAGCGGAAGTGAAAGAAGAGATGGCGGCGGGTGGGAATTCTAACGGGGAGTGTTATTTTGGTGGTGGGAGTGTCGGAGATGGGTCCGGTGGAACTTATTATCACTCGTCTGGTTTTTGGACTTTCTAGCTCTAGGAGTTTTCTTTCTTTTCTTTTTTTCTTTTTTTGTTTTGTTTTGAATACCACGTTAGTGTATGCAAATTTGATAGGTTTGTAGTTGGAAAGTTAATGGGGAGTTTTTGAAGTGATTTCTATAGTGTTTTGCCTTTCAATATGATATGTATTTCGGCTCAATTATGCAAATTTGAATGGAGTTACAGATCTACAGTATCTGTAAAGGTTCTATCAACAATCTGTGTTCCTTTGGAATTGCCATATAAAACGCTGAAATGCATACTTTCTTCCTTATTTCTTTATAACTTTTCATCAAAGATACTTCTTTATTTTCGGCTCAGAAAGAAAACTTGGACTGGTATAGCCACTTGATGAAATTGCTAGTGTCTTTTAGTTCGATGAAAAATCTCTCTTCCGATGCAAGAAAATGGAATTCAAAGTATTTAAGAAGCAAAGATTCGTTGAACTAGCTAACATGTTTCTTTCGAGTTTGGCGAGTAAGAAGATTGGCTTTGAATGTTTTAACGACCTTTTCCACATCGGCTTGACTTTGATTGAGTAGCTTGTACAAATTCCCAACTTGAAATAACCGCAAAGTCCATGGGGATGGGGGATTGTCACGTTTGCAAATTCCGTTGGAAGCCTTTTGCTTGGCTTTCCCACAGAGTTGCAATCGCCATGGAAACCTGCATGCGAAGATCTCTAGCTTTTAGACACATGATCAAACAGCCTGCTCTCTTTAAATTAGAACAAGAAACACCTTATTATCAGTATAACAAAGAGAATAAAGTGTAATTAATACATAAATTTAAGTATCAATATGAATGGGATTAACACATATCATTCTATTTCCAACATACACCTTAAAAAATGGAATACATCATTTCAAGTTTGATAAAGTAGTAAGGTAATGAAGTGAATAATTCTTACCTATATCTTTCAACAACCAATTTTGCGGGCACATTAGGCTTCTAGAGTACCCGCATGAAGCCTACCACGATGAGGACATACCAATCTACCATCTCTTTTAAAGGTGGGTAATGGAGTTCACCGGTTTTCCACCAAGCAATTATGTCAAACTTTGGATTTCTTGGCCAAACTTTCTTTCTCCTCCAAATAATGGTCTAACTCAGATTTCACCAATGAATTATCTGACCCTTGATATATATTCATTCAACAAGTCTCTTAATCCTTTGAACTTCATATTCAGCCAAGTTTCCCAAAAATTGTTTCTCAGTACTATCTCTAACCCTTTGAACTTCATATTCAGCCAAGTTTCCCAAAAATTGTTTCTCAGTACTATCTCTAACCCTTTGAATTCCATCACCAATAACCTTCAATCCATCTTGGACAATCAAATTTAAAATATATGCAACAGCAAAGTAAGTGAAACAACTATGCATAGTAAGAGATAATTAGGATTGAGCTTGGCCATAAACAGCAATTTTCAACACAATCAACGTGGACAATTTCTTTGTCAATGTTCCAATCAGACATGCAATTCAGCAGCTCCTTGGAGAGAACAACTGATGTATAAGGGTAGGCACATAAACAAATCTAAAATTAAATTGTAACAAGCATAAGGCAGCGAGTTATAAGGCTAAACAAACTTAATAAATAAATCATCCAATTTGGCAAAGTGTAGTAATTAATATACCTCGTGACCAGACTCTGCAGTTCCCGATTATTATCAATGAATTGTGCCGTGATAGCCATGAATCTTTTCTTTCGGTTTCAAGCTGTCCACATATCCGTTGTCATTGCAATCCTACTTGAACTCTTCTCCTACAACTCCACATTCTTAGACTTTTCACATCCATAAATCTTCATGATGTCACTTCTAACTGTAGTTCGAGAAGGAATCTTGAACAACGGCTGAAGGCTAGCTGTATAGATTTTGGATCCGTGATGTTCAACCATTGAAATTGGATATTCACGCTTTATTATCACACTAGCAAGGTCCTTTGTGGAAGATTCTTGATCAAATGTGTAATTACTTATACACATTTTTCCACCTGCCGCCGCACTGCTGTTGCCTTGCACTCTTGCAAGGCCTTTGTTTACAAAATTTTATAATGATAATGCAAATATTTTTCCCATTCTTGCTTTTTGATCCAATAATTGCGCTCTGCTTTATCCTCTCCATCGATTTTGATCCTCTTACAATGATTCCAGGCCACAGATTTCAGTCTCTTTTCACTAACTTTTGGGTCTCCTTGATCATTATTTTCAACTTGAATAGGTGAATCCTTAGATCGCTCTATAGGACTCGATGAACAACCAATTCCCATCGTTAAATTGACTGCTAGCAACAGGTGGGAAAGAATCACTGACTTCTGTAGGACCCATACCATACACCTTCTCTTCTAACTTTGCTTTTTAGATGTATATTTATTAGACGCTTTTCCATCATTTGATAATCTCTCTCTCTCTCTCTCTCTCTCTCTCGGGCAGGATGGGACAGGCAAGGAATTGAATTTTTCTCCATTTTTGCCTTTATCTCCGAAATTTGATGTTTAAACCCGCTGTTGAAAAGTGATTGAAACTTGGTTGAATTTTTTTGATACTAAAGACATTGGGCGGGTTTAACAGAAGTTTCAGTGTTGATGAAGGCTTGTTTAATTTTAGTTGTTTCTATTTTTGATTAAACGGTGGTCACTGAGTCGTTTTGTATTTTGGTCAGACTTGTGTTGGCTAAAACGGATTGTTCATGTGTCGATTCTGCGCACAAGCTGAAACGCATAAGTCTACATCGTTTTGATATTTCTTCTTCAAGTGTCTGTTGTAATAGCCTTTGCAGGCTTTGGTATTTGTGCATTCTTGTTATTGAATTTGTTTTAGTTTTTTTACCAAGATCGACTTTTATGGGATCGATTAATCTGTTGTAATCGAGGTATATAACCTCTACATGAAATGAAAAATGTGTGAGAAAAAGAAAAGTTTTCCTCTCTTCATCTTCTCTTCTTTCATTTTGATTTTAAGATTTTACAACATGGTATCAGAATATCTATTCTCTTAAGAGACTTGTGACACTTAATTCTCAGCTTACTACTCCTTAGATTACTTTTTTCCTATGAGAGATTGAGTCATGGCCTCATCCAACTATAGTGCATCAGCTCCACTGGTCTTCATTGGAGAGAATTACCTTACCTGGACGGTCAAAATGAGGGCGTTTTTGAGAACCTTTCAATCTTTGGGAAGTGGTTGAGGTAGGAAGGGATACACATGTCCAACATGGGCTCAAATAAAACAACATGGTGAAAAGGTATGTAAGAGGTACAAAGCTCTCTCATATTTACATTTTGCAATATTTGATTCGATTTTTACAAGAATTATGACCAATGACAATCTTAAGGAGGTTTGGGATAAACTTAGGAAAGAGTTTTAAGATAGTAATCATGCTAGGCAAATCCAGATATTGAATCCGTTGAGAGAATTTGAGGTACTAAAAATGAAGGAGGATGAGAGTGTTAAGGATTATAGGAACAAGATAATGAGAATTGTAAATCAACTGAGGTTATTAGGAGAAGATCTGAATGAGAGAAGAGTAGTTTATAAGATTTTAGTTAGTCTTCCAAAGAAATATAAGGCTAAGATTTCCTCTCTAGAAGATGTTAAAGATTTGCCTAAGATCACTATTACCGAGTTAGTGAATACATTGATAGCACAAGAACAGAGAAGAGCCATCAGGAATGAGAATGCTATTGAGAATGCATTAGTGGTTGAGACTAAGGGTGAGCATATCCTTTGACAACAAGCCGAGCTTTCAACTTATTCACAGAGCCATCACTATTCAATTTGGTTCTATAAACCCATCGAACAACAATGACTTTTTGGTTTGTTGGTTGAGGAACTAAATCCCATGTATTGTTCTTTTTAAAAATATTTATTTCATTTTAACTTCACTGAATGATGCAGGCTCCATCAAGGCAACATGACACTTGTCATAAATATCAGCTAGATTTCTAGTTCCTCTCACTGCAACATCATCCACATCTTCATTATTTTCATCATGCTCCACCTCTAGTTGGTCATTGGTGATTGACAAATTTTCTGAGGACTCAACTTCAAGCTTGGACCAATTCCATCTTTTTCCTTCATCAAATTAGACATCACGATTGAGAAAAACTTTGCTTGTTGAGACATCATAAAGCTTATAGCCTTTATTGGTATCGTTGAAATCGAGATGAATTGCTAATTTTTATTTTTCATAAAGCTTCCTTTTTCTATTCTTTGGAATTTGAGCATAAGCTATGCATCCAAAAATTTTCAAGTGTGCAATTGATGGTTTTGTGCCATACCAAACTTCATGAGGAGTCCCTTTTGTAAGAGCTTTAGTTGGTGCAATATTTAGTCAATAGTTGGCTGTGTTAACAGCCTCGGCCAAAAACTCTTTGATAACTTCTTTTCAAATAACAAGCATCATGCCATTTCCATCAAAGTCCTATTTTTTTCTCTCTGACACCCTATTTTGCTGTGGATTGTAAGGCACCGTGAGTTGCTGTTGAATCCCGAATTGAGTCAGATACATCTGAAACTCAAGAGAAGTATATTTTTTCCCATTATCACCTCTAAACGTCTTGATAGTCAAGCTTGTCTGGTTTTCAACAAGAGCCTTGAATTTTAAAAAACTGCTAAGAGCCTCTGCTTTATGCTTCAAAAAATAAACCTAATTGTATCTTGCAAAATCATCAATGAATAAGAGATAAAATTTGTTCCCACTCAATGTTACAATCCTCATTGGCTCTCCTATATTTGTATGTACCAGTTGCAGCTTTTGTATAGCTCTCCATTTGGCTTGCTTAGGGAACAATTTCTTTGACTGTTTACCATATTGGAAAGTATCATAGATGTAATTTAAAGAGCCAATAAATGGTATATTTTCAACCAAATGTTCATCATGCATAAGCTTCAAAGAATTAAAGTTTAAATAACTTAACCTTTTGTGCCATGAAACTGTATCAGATAAAGTGCAAGTATAAGTATGATGTTCAAATTCTTTCCAATTGACAGGAAAGCAATTACTCTTCAGTTTGTCCGTCATAATCTCTTCACCAGATGGCCCAGACACTTTGCATGCCTAATCCTTAAACAATAATGCATAACCACAAGCAACCAGTTGTCCCACACTTAAAAGATTCTGGTTTATAGTAAAAAAACATAAAACATCTTTGATTTGTTTCATACCTGATGTAATTTCCGCCTCCACAGTGCCTATACCGTCAGCTTTTAAATATTCCCCATTAACTATTTCTACATTAGATTTATATCTGTCATCGAACATCACAAAGAGACTTTTGTCGCATGTCATATGCCTTGAGCATGCACTATCTAACAACCATGTCTCTTTCTTTCTCACTTTTGGATTACAGTTGGCTACAAAGAGCACTTCCTTCTTTTGATCTGCTTGTTCAGCTACTATAGCTATCTGTTCACTTGTCTAGCTTTTGTTTTTGCAGACTTTTTCAATGTGCCCAAGTTGATTGCAAGCTTAGCACTTAATATTTGGTCTAAATCAGCATATTTTTCCAAATGATTTTTCCTTTTTGTCTCTAACCATCACCCCACTTCTTGTCTTTCTCTTTCCTGTTTGGTTCAACTTTCTTTTGATTGAGTGAAGCTTCTTTTTTCTGCCTAGCTAACAAAACACTCTCACTGTGATCTACCACTAGGATTGCTCTCCTTTGTTCTGATGCGTGCAAGGCATTTACCAACTCCACAACCGTGAAGCTTGAGAGGTCCTTAAAGTCTTTTACGAATGAAATCTTGGCTTCGAATTTTTCTGGTAAGCTAACCAGAATTTTGTTGACCACATTTTTCTCTGGTACATCTTCTCTTAAGAGCTTAAGCTGGTTTACCACTTTAATGACTTTATCAATATAATCCTCTAAGCTTTCTTCCTCCTTCATCCTCAGTATCTCAAATTCTCTCTAGAGATTTAAAGCTTGGATTTGCCTAGTTCAAACACTACCTTGAAACTCTTCTTTTAATTTATCCTAGGCTTCTTTAGCAGACTAACATGTCATAATACGTGTAAAAATGATATTGGATATTGTCGAATGGATGCAAGAAAGGGCTTTAAACCTCCTTGCAACTTTCTCACTGTGCTGCTTCATTTGCGCTATGGTCGGATTATGTCTTTGTTCAGGTGGATCTCCACCAACTTCCACCACTTTCCACAAGTCTAATGTTCACAGGTAAGCTTCCATTTTCACTGACCATAGTGTATAATTTTCTCCTAAGAAGACAAGAGGTGCTGGTGCATTGTAACTAGTTGAGGCCATTCGGTTTTGATCTCTGAAAGTCTTTTTTTATGAGGTAGGTAGGCTTGTGTTGGTTTTTTATTAGGCTTTAATCACTAGAAAAAGGTTTGCAGGTCCCTTAAGAATTTTTAAAATACTCTAATACCATGCTGGAGTTATAAAGAAAGAGAAAGAACATGAAACAGAGACAAACTTCATTGCCATTTTATTAATAGCTGATACATATTTATATTACATAGTAATCGACTTAAGTTAAATTAAATTTAGTTACAACTTAACTAGTCACTACCAAACTAAAAACCATGGTGACCATTGTGACTTTTTTTACAAAATGACAGAAAGCCGCAAACATATTTCGACGAAATTGCGGCTGTGACATCCCAAAGCCTGCTCACGTCTTTCATATTGAAAAGTCCACCTTCCATTTTTGGTGTCAAAAATGTCTTCAACCTTTTCTGTCAAGTCTCTTCAATATGATCTCAATAGTCTAACAATTGAATTTGTTTTAGTTTCCTCACCAAGGCCGACTTTTATGGGTTCGGTTAATCTGTTGTACTCGAGGTACATAACCTCTACACGAAATGAAAAATGTGTGAGAAAAAGAAAAGTTTTCCTCTGTTCATCTTCTCTTCCTTCATTTTCTCTCTGTTTATCACAATTTTCTGAGATTTTACAACACGTCGAGGTGAGGAATGGAGTTCCCTGTCGGATTCATCAAAAATTAACATTCCTATTGATTAATAAAGGAAATGACACATCTTTGGTAAATTATATGCAAATGAACATTAAGCCAATCATGATAAAATCCTTCATATGGATGCCATCTTTTTTTCTCTGTTAAGTAGTAGTATTATTTTCTCAACACAATGATAGTCTCTGATGTTATACAGGCAACAGGAAAATTCCAAAATTATGTTCTATTAGGGCCTCAGGATTATTTGTTATACAACTTAATTTTTAAGCTGTGATTTTGTTGAAATAAAGAAGAAGAAAAAGGTTGGTTTGCTAAACCATTGTCAACAAAATGCAATCAGCAGAGAAAGGGTAAGCCATCAAGTAAAATTAAATTATGAAGGAGACATGTTACGGCTTCACTCGTTCATCAAACACATTTCTTTACGAGACATATATATCCTAGTGAGTTTCTTTCTCGTATCTTCTCCTTTACGTTTTGATGCTTCGTATATATTTTAACCGCAAACAGCTTCTACTGCCAACTTCTTTGTAACGCCCAAATTTCTCAATCCGAATGTTGCCTCTGATACATCGATGGAACAGCTTGGCTTCCCCACAAATGCCTAGGAAAGAAATTTTAAAATTATAATATAATTTCCTTTGCATCGTGAAAATTTTCATATTTCGATAGTGAGGATTGCTTATGATTACCTTTTCCACTGCAGCCAAGCTGGTAGTGGCTTGAAAGGAACCTGCCTTGTATGAGCCACATGATCCCTGGGGGTCCCCAAAGCTGGCAAACTGGATATCCGCAATGGTTCGCCCACCTTGGCATGACAGTTCCAATGTGCTGCACTCATACGCAAAACCACAAATTGCTCCTACTGTCACAATCTGGAAAGAAATGTCCGTAGTGTTTCCACCTATTTCCTCGAACAAGATCAATGTGTTCGCACCATTGCTGTTTAGGAATGATCTCGGAATGTGGTACCTGATACAAATGTAACACTTTTACAGTTAGAGGTTGGAGTTCTTTAATTTACAGTCCGTTATACTATATTGTTAAGCAAATGAGTGTTTTACCATCTTTGGGAAGGATTGCCACAGTTTGTCCTACATCTGTTATCCTTGTATGAGCCACGGTAATCGCATGTGTCACTGCATCCATTAGCATCAGCTATTTGCGATGGCCAGTAGCGCCCAATGCTGTATCCATTCACCCAGACATGCCCCTTGCCCATGCCCCTAAACTTAGATTCATTAGAACTAAAGAAAAAAAAAAGGGAAAACAGAACAATTCAGAACCATTTTTGATCAAGTAGTACCTTTTACGAAGTCATGGGTCCGCCAATGGGAAAGTTATCAGCAGCAAAGTTTTTCCCATGGAGTGATTTTGGATCGTATAGACGTTTGGCTATTTCAACATTTAACCCCACCTTCACCACAGAAATAATGAGATGAGTTTACCCCTAGTATTAGTGCTTTTTCTGAAAATTTTAATTAAAAAAGAGACAGGAAGGAGAAAGAAAAAAGAAAATTACTTTATAAAACCAGTTGCTTGATGTTAGATCAATCGTCTGTTTCCCATTGATCAACTGCACTGAGCCCCCCGCTAAGCCAGTAGGTTTCAAGTCGTTCTTCTCACCATAGTTCTGCATGCCGATATTGAAGCAATGTTAACAACCCTGTTTCAACTGTTTTTTAAGATTGGAATTATGTTTGAAAAATGAAAATGCTTGTGAACTTGACTTCTTAAATGCTAGGATCGTTTAGCTGTTGTTTCTACTAAAGTAGTGGGGAAGTGCGTACCGCCAATCCATATGTGGCACTGAGTAAAGTTCTGGTTTTTGGCCCCAGGGTTGAGAGAAACAGGTTCTTTTTTATTCACATAAGCATGGAGTGCATGGCCATTGGTGCTGACGGGCAGGGTTGCAGCTCTCCAGGATTTTCAAACTGTGCTATTGATATCAACACTATTTTAGATTTTCAAATTTTGTCAGAGTTGAGGTTAGGAAATTACCTAGTCATGTACCACAAGTAGTCACTGATATCAAGAGTTGCTTCTTTCTGGTCAAGAACTGTTGCTCTAAATCTACCCTTTCCATGGAGGGTGTCTCTCATGGCCTCTGGAGCCCACGTCCAGTTGAGTTTGGGGGCTTGCTCTTCTGTCTCAGGTACATCAGCATCTCCCTCGTTTGCATCACCATTCGCATCCTCAGTCTCGTCCTTGTAGTTTAGGTTCCTTATCATTACAGAGGTCTGAGAGCTAAGCTGTGGACAGTGATGTATATACAATATATCCATTGTTAGCATTGTTAATTTGGCTGTGGCCTGTGAGTATTTAGACAACTTCATATGGTAATTGTGAAGGAAGAAATGAAAATATGAAATCAATCTCTTTTACCTTTGCACTGTTGTAAATTTCCTTGTTGCAATTCTGAATAATACCAACAGACCAAGCGGGCACAAAGTACTTCCCATCTTGGTCCAAGTCGACATCGACATCATTTTGGCCGTTTACATTGCTCAAGAAACACGATCTCTCTCCGGTAGTATTGTTGGCGTACATGGTCAACTGATTGCCAAGAGAAACTTACATCATTCCTTTCACCTCCGATTGAGCATTTTCTTATATACATATGTCAGTTGTCACTTACATCGACATCTTTACCATAATTCTTGGTTGTCACTGTGCCGGTAGTGAGAGCTTTCTCCCCGACTCTCAGAGCTGCATGAAGTTGCTTTAGATGCCCATACTTGTGCTGGTTAAGATTCCCTGAGATGTTTGATTTTCAAAGCATTGAGCTTACTAACAATGCCCAATCTTGGTTTAAAGATTCTACTTTAGAATTCAAAGTGTAACCTGGCCTTGATGCAGAATCAGCACAAATAACATATTAATTATTTTATCTTTGATTACCATATTCATCGAGTTGTGCATCATAATCATATGATGTAGTAAATGCATGGACCTCCAGCAGTGCGTCCGAAGTTTGTTCCACCATGATACTAAATTTTACAGGGCAAGAAAACAGCATTAAGAAAATATGCCAGTTGAAAATCCTCAAATGAAATTAACATGATGAGACCAACCATGTAATAGTTATTCAAGATTCCTCCCTGGTGGAAAAAGCGTGCAACTGCAAATGCGGGTTCTTCAGCTGCTCTATGTGGGTCTTTGCCTCCCCAAAGTTTGAACCTAAGAAAGCAAGGATACAGTGTTTAAGACTTCTAAGGTCTAACTGGTCTGTGACAATGAAAGAGGCAAAGGAAGAGAAACACACCATCCAGTCCAGTTTTCGGTCCACATTTTTGGACTTTTAGGATTGTTTGCCGTGAATTGGTCACAGTAAAATCCATTGCAGGTATTGATCTGCGCAGAGGAAGTAAAAAAATGTTACTAAAACAAATTCAATCACTCTTACACTATGGTTCTTGATTTATTCAATCCGCAATTTGTCTTCAAGTACAAATCAGTATACCATGGATTGAGGAGCGTCGGCCTGTTGGCACATAAACCAGGGAACACCCACATTTTGGGCAACAGCCATTTGTGCACACCGTTGGATGCAATTTTTCCCTGCTTCTCCATACCCTTCCATGATGTTTCCGTATTCATTCTCTATCTGTCATAGTTTATATATAGCAAAAAACCCTCAACACTTAAGCTAATAATGATACCCTTGCTACCTATATACATAAATTAACTGAAAACAATATTGCTAGAATTTTTGAAAACCTGGGCAAGAATTATAGGGCCTCCCTGTGGTGCAAACAGCTTGGCCCTTATCACCATGTCGACTATGTTGGTCGTAAAAATTTCCATTTCCCTCTTTATTTCATTATGAAATTGTTAGAATGCTTACAATCAAAATTAATGAACACTGAAAGAAAAGAATCGTCTAGTAAGTTGAAAAGAAACTATAATAATCAAAGTTGTGACCTTGTAGATCTCATTATCGTTTCTCAGTTGAATCCCTGGTGTATTGTGAAGCCACATAGGGAAACCTCTGAATGTAAAGGAAATGTTATGTTAGCACTTAGATTCCAAGTAAGAACATATGTCTTTTGGTATTCTAAACTTAACCATAATTCCATTTAGCACAGACATAAGGTCCAATGTTATGCGCAGAATGGCATAGAGACCAGCTTCCTGGATGAGCTGGAAAAACTTTATGAAGTTCAAGTTTCCTGAGAAATCATACTGAAAGCAGCCAAAAACACAAGGGAAGTCAGGAATATCTGATATAAGTAATATAATTCTACAACAACAATTCAGACCTCGCGGCGCTTTGGCTCATGGCGATCCCAAAAGACATGTTTCAATCGCATAGAGCCCACCATCTTTTGCCTTCTGAATCAGATCAGGCCACATCTGTTCCATGTGAATAGTTAGAAGAATTTTATTTTATTTTTTTTTCAAATGAACATTGCCATTTGAGGATTTTGTTTTTGTTTAACGTGGTTGCAAGTTTGTTCTTCATTTTCATATAGTAAACAGAAACATAATTATTAATTACCTCCTCAGTGCTGCGAGGATAATGAATGGCACCAGCATTGATAATCTTTCGCTGCCCATCAATGACAATGGCAGTTGCATCATATTCAACCTTGGCTGCTGAGCATGAGCTCAGAAATGCTAAGGCAGCCAGGGGAAGAAACTCAATCCAATTATTTGGCATCTTTTTTAATGAAGTACACTACTCTTTATTATTTCCCAATGATGATGAAGGTGAATGATAGAAGACAGAGGAAGCACTAACACTATTACTAGTAAGAAGAAGAAAAAGAGAAAAAAGAAAAGAAAAGGAAAAAGAAAAAGGAACAAGCTTTCTCTACGGTAGCCAGCGGCTTAAATTCACCTAAGCTGAATATCAAGGCATTTATTTGTAAACCCCATCAACAAAACCTATCCAATTGTTCAGATCAGGACAACTCATTCTTTCTGCAATTTTCTATATCTGGGCATAATATGATCCTTTGACATTAAATCGGGTTGCGGATTTTGTGCAAGCCCACAAATTTGAACCATCTATTAGTTTGGATTAATACTGAAAAGTAAGAGAAGATAAATTTCCTCGGATACCAATATGGTCAAGCTGGAGACCTTACTAACTTTTAACTTCGTGAAACCAGATAATTTCTATTTTTGCTTGCTTTGCAACTTTGTAGGCTCATAGAACAACATGCAAAGAAACAACCTCATACGGCATAAGCAAAAAGGCAATCTCATTAAAAAATTAAATATTCATCAAAACTTTGTAGAACACTAAACTAATATTAGGCCTACTACCTCATAAACTAAAAATGAACATACTAATTCCCTTAAATGTCGTACATGTTTCAAAGAGCAAACTAAGCAATCAAGACACCAAAAAGCAAAATCCAAGCAAACAGCTTCCACCGCTAGTCTTTTGACAGCACAATAAGCTTTCCCAAATTTATCTTCAGAAATCTCGAAAGAGCATGATTCCTTGCCAACACATTCCTATTAACATTCATTAGATGAGAAAAAATTAATATCATTGTGATTCGAAAAGAAATAATTTATTTAAACAATTAGAAAAAATTATTATGCAACTTAATTGTTCAAGGATGGACACTGCATCCACTTCTGATTCACATTCGCTTTTCTTGAAGGCTCCGCACACACCTTGTGGGTCGCCGAAGCTAGCGAAATTAATTCTTGAAATTGGTCGATCATGGCAAGACAGTTCCACCTTCTTTCCCTCATGAGCATTTATGCATGCCGTCCCGATTTCAACAGTTTGAAACTGTACTCCAGAAGGATTACCACCGAATTCTTCAAACAAAACTAATGTGTTCTCACCGTCTTTAATAAATGATCTTGGAACATGATAGCTATCAAATAACAACAAAATTTAGACGGTGAGGGATCGAATTCTTCTTTTACAAATCAAAAGAATAAAAATTATAGTACCGGGTATTTATGTCAAACAGTGCTTACCATCTCTGAGTAGGTTCACCACATTTAGAGACACATTTTTTATCACTATATGGGCCACGATAATCACAAGCTTCAGCCTTGCAAGCGTGCTGATCAGCTATATAACTGGGCCAATACCTACCAAGACTATGAGTATTCACCCAAGCATGGCCCTTTCCTAAACCTAGTAAATCCACAACAACTGGGGCTTTTCCCAATGGAGCTTTGAAGGTTGTCTGCATTTAAAAAGAATCAATAAACTAATCACAATAGACAATATTGGTGCACTGTGCAAATCATTCGAATTACCTTGTACCAAGTCAAGTTCCTGTCAACGGGAATAGAATCCGATCCCCATTTCAACTTTGAAGGACAATCTGTTTCGTACAACTTGTTTGCAACTCCATCCAACCCGACCTTATATGACCATTTCTGTGATGATAAATCTTTGACTACTTTGCCACCTTCTTTGTGAGCCACCAATTCCACAGGAGACAGAACTCCGGTAACATTCAAATCAAACATGGGGCCATAGTTCTGCAACATAAATTACGTCAATAACATCATTGAAAAGTATAACAATCATTATTATAATATCAAAATTACGAAACAATTAGGATGGGTGGTAACATACATGTAATCCAACTGCGGCGCTTAGCAATGATATCAAATTCTTTCCAGGGTTTAGCTTGACTTCATGCTCGAAAACATATTTTTGACTGCTATAGTTGGCCCATTGAGAACCTAAATTTGAAACAAATAAAAATTATATCAAATATTACAATCAATAATATATATATAAACGAAATAGAGTAAAAAAGAATCTTTTCATTACCGATGTATTTTCCATTAACATAAGCATGAAGAACATGGCCGCTATTAGTTACACGAAGGGTAGCCTTTGTTGTACGAATATTAGAAACAAAGGAATATAAAACTAGTAAAAGCAGTAATTGGTCTGAGGCATAGTATCACTGTCCTTAAGGATAATTTTCGCCCCTTCGGAGTATAAAACTCGGTACAAAAGGACTGTAGCGATTATCTTCCAAGATTCAACAGACTTTTCCTTATAGTTTACACAAACTATTAACGGATGACAAGAACAGCAAAAAGAAGAAGTAGAAAACCCAGCAGAGAAGCCTAAGAGAGGAGAAAAGGCAGAGGGAGAAAGCTTTAGAGAAGAAAAGCTTTGGTGTGTGTTGTGAGTGAGGGTGTGAGGCTGTATTTATAGGCATGGAGTGAAGTGAACGTTGCACCAAATAAGGTGAATGTTGCACCAGATCAGGGAGTTGAGGGAGTTTAGGAAAACCTAGTTAGCATTTATACCAAGTCAAATAGACGTTGGAGCAAAACCAGGTTAAACGTTGAGGAAAACCAGGAGAATCAGGTAAGCATGGTAGAGTTGGACTTTGATTTAATCAAAGGCTGAAAAAGTTCAAAAAAAATAAGGTCAAGGTACAAAAAGTCACTTGGGCACAGCCCACATGTATACTCGAGCACGGGAAGGGGGGGAAATATGAAGTTTTTAACTGTTTGGCCTAATCTTGTGTGCGCGCGAGCCCACTCTATTTTCCTTGCTTGCAACAAGCCCATTGTTGGTTTCCCAATATAAAGCATTCACCTTTTATGTATTTTGACAATGTGGGATGTTTGAACCTTATGAAATACATTATTTTCCAACAATCCCCCACATATTTCATAAGGTTTTATAAGAAGTTTTGCTGGGTCAAATTTCATTTGAGTGTAATGCATCGTGACTGGTGCTTTTAAAGCTATGAACCACCCTTAGAAAGAATAAAATATAAGTCACAGAATTTTGGTGAAGTTTGTAACTTATATGAACCAAAATTCTTTATGTGAAATATAGTTTTCATCAATCACATTACACCCCTACAATTTCTGCTGTTCAACGCGGTTTTGCGCGAATAGGCCATGCTCCTGCCTAATTATTCATAAGTGCTCTAGAGAATTTGTCATGGTTCTCATAGGAGCGGCCCCACTCCACACTTATATAGGTTGATTCCATTAAGTGTATATTACAGTATAATACACTACCCATAAGGAATATGGAATGCATTAAGAGTTTAACTCAACCTCTCTTACATTGCAGTTTTGTACTACTTACACACCATAGGAGGGACAATACTTTCAATAGTGCATTAATTTATCAACAAATAACTTGTCAGAAGTGACAACTGTTTTTCCTTGTGCTTCAGTTCTTCGAAAGAGGGCGTGGGTTCATATCCCACTTCTGACACCATTGTAGATTTAGCAATTATTGTTTGTTTGGCTAATTTCTAAGTTATAGTATCGCCACCAAGGGTGAATACATAACCACTCGTAGATTTCGTCTCATCTGAATCTGAGATCCAGTTAGCATCACTGTATCCTTTTAATACAGCGAGAAATCCATTATATAAAATACCATAGTTTATGGTACCTTTCAAATATTTCATCACCCTACTCAAGGCAGTCCAATGATCTCTATTAGGATTTTGTGTATATCTGCTCAGTCTACATACAGCATAAGCTATATCTAGTCGAGTATAATTCATCAAATGCATCAGATTTTCAATAATCTGTGCATACTCAAATTGAGCTACTATCACCTCTATTTTTCTTTAATTGAATATTACTATCATAAGGAGTACTCACAGGTGTGACATCAAAATGTCCAAACCTTTTAAGTAGCCTCTCAACATAATGCTCTTGTGTTAGCATTAAGCCACTATCACATCTTATGATTTTAATACCCAAAATAACTTTGGTTTCTCCCAGATCTTTCAAGTCAAATTTAGAAGCTAAAAAGCATTTTATTTTATTAACCACATCAATGCATGTATCAAAAATAAGCATATCATCAACATATAAGCTAATAATCACACATCCACTATCAACAGTTTTTGTGTACACACATTTATCAACTCCAACAGTAGAAAATCCATTACTAACAAGAATTTGATCAAATTTCTCATGTCATTGTTTAGGTGCTTGTTTCAAACCATATAATGATTTAATCAATTTACAAACTTTGTTTTCTTGACTAGGAACAATACATCCCTCGGGTTGTGTCATATAAATTTCTTCTTCTAAATCACCATTTAAAAAAACAGTTTTTACATCCATTTGATGAACAACAAGTTTGTAAATTGAAGCTAAAACAAATAAAACACGAATTGATGCAATTCTTGTTACTGGAGCAAAAGTATCAAAATAGTCAATATTTGGTTTTTGACTAAAACCCTTTGCAACTAATCTAGCTTTATATTTATCAATAGAACCATCAGGATTAAATTTCCTTTTAAAAATCCATTTGCAACCAATTGATTTGGCTTTAAGTGGTAAATCAACTAATTCCCAAGTTTGATTTTGTAAGATCGAATCAATCTCATTTTGTAAGATCGAATCAATCTCATTTTGTATGACTTCTTTCCAAAATAAACTTTCTTTAGAAGAAATTGCATCAACATAAGTCAAAGGATCATTATCTACAAGATAAGTATAAAAATCATTACCAAAAGGAATTTTGGTTGAAAATTCCCCCTTTATTCCCAAGGAATTTTGGTTCCTTTGTTTGGTTGAAAAATGATCCAAGGAATAGCCATTCCATAGGAATGGCTATTCTTCAAAATCCTTCAAAACCAAGGAATAGCTAATACCACAATCTCTCATAGTATTAGCTATTCCATGGTTGAGGAATAAATTCAAAAATTGATAAAGACAAAAATACCACTTACAAGTTTGAAAAATTACAACTTCATTTGTATAAAATATTATTTTTCTCTCTCTCCTCTTTCTCTCACTTGATTCCAACTTTTAATTTAATATTAATATTTTAAAATATTAATACTAAATTATAAATAAAATATTAATATTTAAATTATCAATTATTAATAAAATAAATTATAAATTATTCCTATTTAAAAACAAAATAAATTAAAAATAAATAAACATAATATCATTTAAATTAGAAAAACTATATTAATAATTAAATCATCAATTATTAATATTTTAAATAAATTACCAATTATTAATATTTAAAAAATAAAATAAAAAATTAATCATAATAATATTTAAATTAAATAGAATATTAATATTTAAATTATCTATTATTAATATTTTAAATAAATAATCAATTATTAATTTTCAAAAATAAAATAAAATAAAATAATTGATCATCATAATATTTAAATAAAATAAAATATTAATATTTTAAAATATAAATTATTAAATTATGAATAAATATTAATATTGAAATTATCAATTATTAATATATTTAAAAATAAATTAAAATAAAATATTAATAATAATAATAATAATATTTAAATTAAATAAATATTAATATTTAAATTATTAATTATTAATATTTTAATTAAATTCTAGATTATTAATATTTAAAAAATCTAATAAAAATAAAATGTCATATAAATAATAAATGGTGTTTTTGTCTTTTTATTTTCTATTCTTTTCTTATTCCAAAATTATTGTTACCAACCAAACACACAATAAGTTATAATAATTATTCTTGTCTTATTCCCTTTGTCATACCAAAGTAAATAATAACTATTCTATTCTATTCTCATCTCATTCTATTCTCACATAATAACTATTCTATTCTATTCTCATCTCATTCTATTCTCACATAATAACTATTCTATTCCATTCATGTCTATTTCGCCAACCAAATGTACCATAAATTTCCTTTTAAAAATCCATTTGCAACCAATTGATTTGGCTCCAAGTGGTAAATCAACTAATTCTCAAGTTTGATTTTGTAAAATCGAATCAATCTCATTTTGTATGGCTTCTTTCCAAAATAAACTTTTTTTAGAAGAAATTGCATCAACATAAGTCAAAGGATCATTATCTACAATATAAGTATAAAAATCATTACCAAAAGAAATTTCCTCTTTGGTCTTTTACTCCTTCTCAAATCATCATATTGTATTTCAAAATCATTTTTACTAAAAGGTGCATGAGAAATTGTATCAATTCTTAATGGAAAAATATGTTCAAAAAATTCGACATTCTTTGTTTCAACAATTGTATTACAATCAAGAGCATCATTTTTTAATACAAGAAACCTAAATGCAGCACTATGTTCAGGATAACCGATAAACATGCAATCAGATGTCTTAGAACCAATTTTTCTCTTCTTAAATTCAGAAAGCATTACCTTAGCTAGACACCTCCATATTTTTAAATATTTTAAATTAAGAGAATAACCTTTCCATAATTCATAAGATGTCTTACCAATTTTCTTATAAGGTATTCTATTCTGAATATGACATGAGGATAATAAAGCTTCACCCCACAAATTTTTATGTACATTGAAACTAACAAGTATAGAGTTCATCATTTTTTTTAATGTTCTATTTTTTCTTTCAGCTACACCATTTGATTCAGGAGAATATGGAGAAGTAATTTCATGAATTATTCCTTCTTTTTCACAAATATCATTAATCGGTATATATTCACCCCCTCTATCTGATCTAATTCTTTTTATCTTTTTATTCAGTTGATTTTCTACCTCAGCTTTATATTTAATGAACATGTCAAAAGTTTCATCTTTATGCCTAAGTAAATAAACTTTAGTAAATCTAGAATAATCGTCAATAAATGTAACATAGTATTGCTTACCTCATTTAGTCACAGTTTGTTTTAGATCTCCTAAGTCTGTATGAATTAAACTTAATAATTCAGATTCCCTATTTACTAAAATACAAGTTTTTTAGTTGATTTTGTTTCAGCACATATTTCGCATTTATTAAAGCTTCCATTTTTAATATTAGAAATTAATCCTAGTGATTGCATTTTCTTAATATAGGGAATGCTAACATGTCCTAGTCTACCATGCCATAAATCAACAGATTCAATCATGTAAGCAGAAGATTGCCATTTTTATTCAAAACATTGGAAATGTTAAGTACAAAGAGTCCCTGATTGCAATAACCCTTACCCACAAACACATTATTTTTTGTCATCACGATCTTGTCAGATTCGGATGACACTTTCACCCCAACCTTGCCTAATAAGGCCACAGATACCAAGTTTGCCCTTATATTGGGAACATGAAGAAGATCATTTAGAGCTAGGGTCTTGCCAAATGTGAGCTTGAGAAGGACTTTTCCTTTACCAAGAACTTGAGCAGTTCGAGAATCACCAAGGTAAATTGTCTCTTCTCCTTCCCTTACATGAGTATAGAAGGTAAAG
This sequence comes from Theobroma cacao, assembly GCF_053813885.1. NCBI lineage: Eukaryota > Viridiplantae > Streptophyta > Magnoliopsida > Malvales > Malvaceae > Theobroma > Theobroma cacao. Next base: position 3,822,393 of record NC_142647.1, read on the forward strand.
GCAGTTCTGTTTGCACAAATATGCCTGGTAGCACCTAAATCTACTACCCATTCCTTTACACTGGCCACCATATTTGCTTGTGAAATGACTGCAACAATTACATCGTCAGATTCATTTGCTTTGACCAAGTTCACTCTTGGATTAGCAGGTTTGTCATTTCTCTTTGCTCTTTTCCTGCATTGTGCTGCATGATGCCCTGGCTTTCCACAAACAAAACAACTACCCTTCTTTTTGAAGGTGGGATGAGGAGCTTTGGGTTTATGATCAGGTTTATAAAGGTACCTTGGTTGGCACTGGGTTCTGCCTTGTACCAGATTGGCTTTAGTTGCAATTTCCTTAGCTTTGGAAGCCTTAATCTCCCTGCGAGTTGTGTCTTCAATGATGATGTGCACAATCAAATCTGCAAGTGACAACTGCTTTTCCTTGTGCTTCAGTTGTTGCTTGTATCCATTCCAGGATTCTGGTAGCTTCTCAATCAGCAACCCAACAACGAACTCTTCTTGCAAGTTGATTTTTTCAGCCTTCAAATCATCCACTAGCTTGTGGTATTCATTTATCTGACTCTTGATGTCCTTGTCATCTATCATCTTCCAGCGATAAAAGTTACCAATCACGAACTTCTGTTTCCCAACATCTTCAGCAGTGTATTTGACTATCATTGACTCCTATATTTGTTTTGCTTCTTTGTAAGGGCTGTATACATCAAACAATTCATTAGAAAGTGTGCTAATGATTGTATGCCTGCATACCTTATTTGCATGCATCCATGGTTCCAGCATCTTGACATCATCTGGTTTGGAATCAATTAGTGCAAAAGCAACCCCATGAACATCAAGGATTGAAAAAATCCTTTCTTGCCACCTTTTGAAGTTTCTACCATCAAAGACTTCTATTTTGGAAATATCTGGAAATGGTTTGGCATATGAAGCCGAGGGCATAGGAGGAATGGTCATCGGAGTGGGAGCTATGGGAGAACCGTTGACAGCGGTGGCAGCAGGGACAGAGGCAACATTAGGAACAGTGGCAGTAGGGACAAAGGCAGCATTAGGAACAGTGGCAGCAACATTATCAACGTGGGAATCCTTTATCCTTAAGAATGTTGTACGAATATTAGAAACAAAGGAATATAAAACTAGTAAAAGCAGTAATTGGTCTAAGGCGTGGTATCACTGTCCTTAAGGATAATTTTCGCTCCTTCGGAGTATAAAACTCGGTGCAAAAGGACTGTAACGGTTATTCTCCAAGATTCAACTGACCTTTCCTTATAGTTTGCACAAACTATTAAGGGATGACAGGAACAGCAAAAAAAAGAAGCAGAAAACCCAACAGATAAGCTTAAGAGAAAAGAAGAGGCAAAGGGAGAAAGCTTTAGAGAAGAAAAGCTTTGGTGTGTGTTGTGAGTGAGGGTGTGAGGCTGTATTTATAGGCATGGAGTGAAGTGAACATTGCACCAAATAAGGTGAACGTTGCACCAGATCAAGGAGTTGAGGGAGTTGAGGAAAACCCGATCAGCATTTATACCAAGTCAGATAGATGTTGGAGCAAAACTAGGATAAACGTTGAGGAAAACCAAGAGAATCAGGTAAGCATGGTAGAGTTGGACTTTGATTTAATCAAAGGCTAAAAAAGTTCAAAAAAAATAAGGTCAAGGTACAAAAAGTCACTTAGGCACAGCCCACGTGTATACTCACGCACAGGGGAGGGGGAAAATCTGAAGTTTTTAATTGATTGGCCCAATCTTGTGTGTGCGCGAATCCACTCTGTTTTTCTTGCTTGCAACAAACCCATAGTTGGTTTCTCAATATAAAACATTCACATTATTTTCCAACAGCCTTTCAGTCACAAGAGGATCATCCTTGGAAAGCTCGACTCTATCAAAAATAATAAAAATGAAGCAGATAAAAAAAATATTGAAAAAATAAATGTAAAGAAAAATACTTGAATGAGAATTATTGATTTACCTTGTCATGTACCACAAATAGTCGCTAGCATCATTTGCCATAGCATTTTTGATCAACAATCTTGTTAGCATGATGGTCTCCTTTTCCTTGCACCGCCGTCTTTTCAATATTTTCTGGTCTCCACTCCCACTCCAGAGAATTGGGTTCATCCTCAGCTTTATTGGATTTCTTTACCATCACCGAAGTTTGAGCAGACACCTTTGCTGTGTTATATGCTTCATCCTTGCAATCAGGAAGAATACTAACAGACCATGCTGGACACTGTAATCAATTATAATATATTTTTTTTTGAAATGCAATCAATTATAATATATACTAGTGGGTTTTATATTATATGTCTTCATATTAACTTGAAATTATTAATTAGCAATTAAAAAGTGAAATTTTAATTTGATAAAATTTTATGAATAAATCAATGGAATATACAATTTTATAAAAAATAATATCTATTTTTTTAATAAAGAAAGGACTGTTAGACTAATTCTTTAAATCTGATTTTTTTTCTTCTTTAAATAGAGTTAAACCTCAATAAATTAATACTCTTGAATCATGAAAATTAATTAATTAATTGATATATTATTTAATCAATAAATTAATAACTTATTAATTTATACATCAATTAATAAAAAATTAATTTATCAAAGTTATTCTTTATTTTTTAAAAACATTAAACTTAATATATATATATTGTACATAATTTTCTCTTGCAATACAAGAATAATATATCAAAACTTTTTAATGCAATAAGAAAAGTTAAAAGATGAAGTTCAAAGAGACATCAATTTTAAGAGAAAATAAATAACATTAAAATTATATTTTATAAAGATCTTTTAATTAAATTATGTATATATATATATATAATTTTGATGTATAAAAAAATTATTAATTTATATATTAAGTGAGATTTATGTATTTTTTTAATATATTATTTTATAAATTGAATGAATTATTAATTTATCACATTGATTTTATGTTGAAATTAGTTAAAAATATTATTTAATTAAAATTATTAATTTATAAAGATTATATTAAAATTGAGTTGATATAATGTAAAAAAATTGCGGTTTCTCTTTTAGCCTATGAAAAGGTAGGTCCCACATTGAAAAATTGAGTCTCTTTTTCTGTAAAAAAAAAAAAGTTGATAATTGAACGTAGGTGTCCTTGACCCTCTAGATTTCTACGCCCAGATCAAAAGACTCGGGAGTGGTTGTCACTGGACTCTGGGTGGATTCGTCCCCACGAGTTAACTCACTTCACGTGGCCCTATCGAAAAAGAACCAATAAGCGCTGTATCACACGCGCGTTGGGACCTCGCTTTGCATTGTTAACATGTAACCTGGTTCTGGAGGCCTCTATTGGGAAAAGTGAATGACTTTACTGCCCCTATGAATATATTTAATGACGTTACCACCCTCATAGTGTTTTTTGCCATTTTGATTACACCTTTGAACTTTTGGCATGCTCTTTATGTCTAGTTTTCTATTATTATTACTTCCAACAAGATTTCCTTTCACTTGCAAATGACTAAATTTTAGCATGGCAAATTGGTAATTATGTTTTTTTTATAGTTAATTCGAGAAAGATAAAATTTGAATATCATAATGCTGATAATTTTATATTTCTCTTTACATGTTCGCATTATGGCAAGTAATATAATATTTCTATTGAGATTAATAATTTTTACTTTATATATTATCATCATCAATAATCATTCTGTATAAACTCGTATTTATATGATTGATATAAATTAATAATTATTAATCTTTTGTATAACAATTACCATTTTTTTTCCCTGCTAACTGTATAACTTTTTTTCAAGTTTGAGACAAAAAAAGCTTTGAATGTCAACATAAACGACGTAATCGTCTTTGAACTAATGAACTATCTTTTTGCTTTCAATCCTATCAATAGCATAAATAAAAGATCTTTAAATATTTTCTATAAATAAACATCTCAATAACAGCAAACTTGAATATTGCAAGTTATACTGCGAGGATACTGAATGGCACCAGTATTGATAGTCCTTGACTGCTGAGCTCGAGCTCGAGCTCAGAATTGCTAAGGCAGCCAGGAGAAGAAACTCAATCCAATTATTTGGCATCTTTATTTTTAAATAAAGTAGACTACTCTTCTTTTGTTCCCAATCATGATGGAGGTGAATGATAGAAGCCAGAGGAAGAACAATTGGTAGTAAGAAGAAGAAAAAGGAAAAGGATCAATGCATTTTATACGCAACCCCATCAACAAAAACTATGCACTGGTTGTCCAGATCAGGACAACTCATCCTTTTTGCAATTTTTAATGTTTGGGCATAATATGATCCTTTTAGGACATTACAATTCGGATAGCAATGTATGCAAGTTTGAACAAAGTTCTTGCGGATTTGGTGTAAGACCACAAAATTGAACAAACATGAATGAACAACATTCGCTGTGATAACCACAGAATTCTTGAGGATTTACAGAAATCAATCAAGCATGAACAGGATTTAAAGCAGAAAACTAGACAAATTATTAACTTTGATTTTGTCAAACTACCTTTGGGATAGTATTAACTTTAATTTTGTGAAACTACTTGCTTGCTTACTTTTAATTTGGGATGCAATCACTCCTCTGCAATGAACTTTACATGCTCATAGTTACTCGTAATTTTGATAATCACAATAAAAATTTGAGAATAACTTATTGAAACACAACTTCTTTATAAAAATTCATCAAAACCGTTTAGAACGAAAAAGCTTAATACTTTACTAAAATAAACAAACTACTTCCCTTAAACGTTCTACACGCAAACTAAACAATCAAAACTCAAAAAAGTAAAATAAAAGCCTAACAAATAGCTTCCACCGCTAGCCTATTCACGGCGCAATAAGCTTTTCCAAATTTGTCTTCAGAAACTTGGAAAGAACATGATTCCCTGCCTACACATTCTTTCTCAAGGATGGACACCGCATCCACCGTTGATTCACATTCACTCTTCTTGAAGGCGCCACACACACCTTGTGGATCACCAAAGCTGGCAAAATTAATTCTTGAAATTGGTCGATCATGACAAGACAATTCCACCTTCTTTCCCACATGAGCATTTATGCATGCTGTTCCAATTTCAACAGTTTGAAATTGTACTCTAGAAGGATTACCACCGAATTCTTCAAACAAAACTAACGTGTTGTCACCATCTTTGAGGAATGATCTTGGAACATGATACCTATCAAATTAACAACAAAATTTAGACGGTGAGGGTTGGAATTCATGAACAAAAATTATAGTATCGGATATTTATGTAAAACATCGCTTACCATCTCTGAGTAGGTTCACCACATTTAGAGACACATTTTTTATCACTATATGGGCCACGATAATCACAAGCTTCAGCCTTGCAAGCGTGCTGATCAGCTATATAACTGGGCCAATACCTACCAAGACTATGACTATTCACCCAAGCATGGCCCTTTCCTAAACCTAGTAAATCCACAACAACTGGGGCTTTTCCCAATGGAGCTTTGAAGGTTGTCTGCATTTAAAAAGAATCAATAAACTAATCACAATAGACAATATTGGACTGTGCAAATCATTCGGATTACCTTGTACCAAGTCAAGTTCCTGTCAACGGGAATAGAATCCGATGCCCATTTCAACTTTGAAGGACAATCTGTTTCGTACAGCTTGTTTGCAACTCCATCCAACCCGACCTTATATGACCATTTCTGTGATGATAAATCTTTGACTACTTTACCATCTTCTTTGTGAGCAACCAATTCCACAGGAGACAGAACTCCAGTAACATTCAAATCAAACATGGGGCCATAGTTCTGTAACAATTATGTCAATAAAATCATTAAAAAGTATAACAATTATTATTATTATTATTATTACATCAAAATTATGAAACAATTAGGATGGGTGGTAACATACATGTAATCCAACTGTGGCACTGAGCAATGATATCAAATTCTTTCCAGGGTTTAGCTTGACTTCATGCTCGAAAACATATTTTTGACTGCTATAGTTGGCCCATTGAGAACCTAAATTTGAAACAAATAAAAATTATATCAAATATTGCAATCAATAATATATATAAAAGAAACAGGGTAAAAAAGAATCTTTTAATTACCGATGTATTTTCCATTAACATAAGCATGCAGAACATGACCGCTATCAGTTACACGAAGGGTAGCCTTTTCAGTCACAAGAGGATCATCATTGGCAAGCTCGACTCTACCAAAAATAATAAAAAAAAGCAGATCAAAAAAATATTGAAAAAATAAATGTAAAGAAAAATACATGAATGAGAATGGATTGACTTACCTTGTCATGTACCACAAATAGTCGCTAGCATCATTTGCCATAGCTTTTTGATCAATAATCTGGTTAGCATGATGGTCTCCCTTCCCTTGCACCGCCGTCTTTTCAATATTTTCTGGTCTCCACTCCCACTCCAGAGAATTGGGTTCATCCTCAGCTTTATTGGATTTCTTGACCATCACTGAAGTTTGAGCATAAACCTTTGCTGTGTTATATGCTTCATCCCCGCAATCAGGAAGAATACTAACAGACCATGCTGGAACACTGTAATCAGTTCCTCCGAATCTGACTTCGGCGTCTGTCACGTTGTCTGAATTACTCAAAAAACAGCTTGATTTTTCTTTTGTTGAATAGACAGTAGCCTATATAATATAAATTAACAAAATATTAGAACATATACATATATACTATATTCTTCAAAATAAACCCATATAAAAATATTTAAAGAAATTAATCTTACCCAAATAGAATTACCCAAATCTATATTTTTGACATCACCACGAGTAAGAGTATACTCCATTGAACGTAAAACATCATGAAGTTGCTTCAAATGTCCCCATTTGGGTTGATTCGGATTTCCTGTTAAAAAATTAATTAATATATAATTTAAAGTAATAAAAGATAAAATTTATAAAAGAATAAAATTTTAAAATTACCATATTCATCTAGAGGTGCATTGTAGTCATATGTAGTAGTGATATATGGGCCACCTGAACTTCTACCAAAATTGGTGCCACCATGGTACTAAAAGTTTTAACCAGAAGAGAAGTTAGTAAAAAACAGAATACGTAATAGATTAGGCTTTGTAATTTGAGTAAAATTAAATTAATTAAAAAGCACTGACCATGTAATAATTTTGGAAAGTACCACCCTTTTGGTAGAAGCGTGCAACAGCATAAGCAAGATCTTCAGGTGTTCTATGTGGGTCAGCACCACCCCAACTCTTGAACCAGCCAGTCCAATTTTCTGTCCACATTTTAGGGCTACTGGGGTTATTTGGTTTAAATTCGTCACAGTAGAAACCATTGCATGTGTCAATCTGAAAAGAAAAGGAAAAATCAATTACCATATTATATTAATATTATTAAATAAAAATTTCGATTGAAAACATAATTGATAGATAGATGGAGACCATTGGCTTTGGAGCATCTTTTTGTTGACACATGATCCATGGGACCCCAACGCCAAGAGAATCAGCCATATCAGAACACCATTGAACATATTCTTTTCCGCCTTCTCCATAAGGACCCATCACGTTTCCAAATTCATTCTCAATCTATATATAATAACATATAAATATAACAAATTAATTTGTTACAATATTATGTAAACATCATAAATAATAAAATTAAGAATAAAATATATAAATAAATATATACCTGAGCAAGAATAATTGGACCTCCTTGTGATGCAAAGAGATTCTCTTTTTTCATCATATCAACTATCAAAGTTGTAAAATTTTGCATCTCGTTCTAAAAATTAAAAAAAAAAAAATTCATGTTACATCTATAAAAATAATTCGAAAAACTTGTCTAAATAAGAACTTGTTAAGAAGAAAAATCGTTACCATGTACACATCGTTATTAGTTCGGAAAGAAACTCCAGGCATATTGTGCAACCATACAGGAAAACCCCTAGTAAACAGAAATTAATTCATGAAAATTAGTATAACTCAAATATTATATGATAAAAAATTACTAAAAAAGTAAAATTAAATAACAAAATTAATTAATTTACCCATAATTCCACTCAGCACAAACATAAGGTCCAATTCGAAGTACTGCATATAATCCTTCATCTTGAATAGTTTTAATAAACCGAACAAGATCAAGATTTCCACTAAAATCATATTGACGATGAACTGGTTCGTGAGCATTCCAAAATACATAGGTTTCAATTGTATCCAATCCACCCTCTTTAGCCTTTCTAATGAGATCCGGCCACATCTATCAAATTAAAAAGAATTATTTTGATAAATAATTTAATAAATTTAAAATAATATAATAATTTATTAACAAGACACTTGCCTGTGCTGTACTTCGAGGATAATGAATTGAACCAGAGATTAAAACTCTATGTACTCCATCAATTATGATAGCTCTGCCATCATGAGTGACATTAGTAGCATTAGCATGAAATATGAAAAAAGAAAAGATAATAGCAACAAAGAAAGAGTTGATGAACCCCATTGTTTTCTAGGAGATGAAGTAAAAGGAGTGGAGTGAATACTGTATTTATATTGAAAAAAGAGATTATACGTATCTGACTTCAACAGATTATCTAAAAGCAAAATTTTTTGGATTGTAGTTAATTTCGGATATAATCTCTACTTGAAAGTTTAAAAGTTTGAAGTGAAATATTAAAGAATCTTTAAGTAGCATTAAATTTCATTATAGTAATCTCGGTAATCTAATGCAATCTAGACGATATATTTATGTGTAACCACCCTTTAATTAGTTCAAAAATTTTATGTATTTTACCAGAAAGGAGCAGATTCGATCGGTCAAAAAGAACCAAGGGAATCCTACGTAATTTATCTATGTAATGAGAGCATTAAAAGAAATTTTGATATATATATATAAATTATACATTTTTTTTTAAGTTGGAAAGATTATATGAAACATAGTTAAACGAAGCAAGAGATAAAATAGCCATGCTTAATAAAACTTTAAGCTTTTGCAGATATATTAAAATGACTAAAATCAATTTGCTTTTGATATTATTATTATAGTCAAAAGTGAAAAAGGAAAGGATAGATGTATGATAAATTATATATATATATATATATATATATATATATATATATTTGATTGAGATGGTTATGATTAATTAATTAGCAACATCATTAGTTAACAAACTAATAAAGGATTTTCTTAACAAACAATGGTGGTTTCACTTACGGATATCCGCCCACAATGGAATCCCTCAAATTGTGGCATTAAAAATTGATTAACAACAAAAAATAATTCATTATAATCTAAAATCATAAGACTTTCATTTGCATCAAGAGAATTACAAATTATTATTAATAATTCAATAATGGTCAATCTTTTGTGTAACCTTGAATCAGAGAATGGACATCTGGCTTATATACTGAAATAGCTTAAAAATTAAATAATCGTTCCAAATCTTTTTTTTTTTCCTTAGGTCTTTATCTTCTAAGATATCTTTTAGATTTGATACTTTTAATTTAATAAATATTTAAAGAAGAGCCTTCTTAATTTAATTTAACATACATTTTCAGATGAGAGAAAAATAGTCGTAAAGAAGATGTCAATTGCCACCAACGAAAGCAACAATTGTTTTTGTAATGAACCAACGATAATCGGATAAAATAAAATATAAGAGAATTATAAAGAATTTCAATCATAAATTAAACATACATATGTGCTAGTGGGTTTTGTATTAACTTGACATTATTAATCAGGAATCCAATTAAAAAGTGAAAAATAAAATTGATAAAACTTTATGAAAAAATCAATGGAATATACAAATATAATTTAAATAATATCAATTTTTTAAAATTAAGAAAGGACCGTTGGACTGATTCTTTCGAAGCGATTTTTTCTCTAAATATCTGGGTTGGTAAAATCATTAATAATAGTATTTAAAAAATGCGGTTTCACTTTCTGCCCATGAAAAGGTAGGTCCCACATCTGAAAAATTGGAGGGTCTTTTTCTAAGAAAATAAAAAAAGGTTAATAATTGAATGTAGGACCTCTAGACTTCTACGCCCAGATCAAAATGACTCAAGAGTCATTGTCACTGGACTCTGGGTGGACTCCGTTCCTACGAGTTAACTCACTTCACGTGGGTGTATTGAAAAGTACCAATAAGAAATTGCCACGTTCTTGGTCACCCGCGTTGGGACCTCGCTTTGCCTAGTTAATCATGGAACCTTGGGCTCCAGGTTCTGGAGGCCTCTATCAGGACAATTGAATGACTGTACTGCCCCTATCTGATATATTTAATGACGTTGCTACCCTCAATGTTTTTGCCATTTTGACTCTATTTTTTTATTTTTATTTTGGCATGGTCCAACGTCTACAAAAAATTTGTTCTAATTTTCTATGACCTTTTTTTCCTGTTTATTGTATTAACTTTTATTCAAGTTAGAGACTAAAAAAATTAAAATTTTGAATGTTTACATAAACACCACCTTGCTTAACTAAATTCGGATTCCTTTACATATAATCGCTAACTTAATCTTATTTGAACTAACAAACTATCTTTTTGCTTTTGCTGCTACCAATTACATAAGTAAAAGATCTTCAAATATTTTTCTAAAAAAGAAACACTCGATAACAAAAGGTTTTGTAATTTAAAAAATTTTAAAATTTTATTAAAATAATTGTACAAAATTTATAGTACAGTTATAATACAATAATATCGATTGAGCGGTTAGTTATACTATTATAATTTTTTGGCACTTTCTTTCACTATATTAATTGTTGTGCTATTCAAATAGTTCGCAGTAATATGTTTCAAGAGCACAATAAAACACATTGAGATTTGATTATCATTTTGCAAGTCTTCTCGTCTCAATTTTATATATTATCTAAATGAAACTGTTGACATCTTTACTAAAATTCATTTTCTTAATAGATTTGTTGATTAGTTAGTTAGTAAAATTACAATATTTTTAACTAATTAGAGTATAATATAAATAAACATTTTATATATATAATGTATAATTTTCATAATAAAAAAATTATTTTCTTGTACTCAATTTGAAGTTTTAAAAATATAATAAAATTCATATAAAAAAATAATATCTAAATTTAAATATTTAATTTATTAATTAATACATAATTTTTTATTAAAAAAATTCAAATACCCTATTCATAATTATAATAAAAAAATTGACACCTCCTCGTGTCATCTCAAAACCGAAAAGGAAGAAAAAGATCTTCAAAGAAGAGAATCAGAGAATATATGGATCACGTTTTCCTATTTTCTGAATTCTCAGAATAGGGGTAATTCAGTAACTTCATACGGAAACAAAACCACTATAGTGGGCCAGAGGCCAATACCACAACCCTTTCCCTGCCAAAAGAACTGGGTCCCCCAAATTCAGTGGGCTCAGCCTAAGGGAACTAATGGTGGTTTTAGCAATAATTGCAAGGCAGCATTACCCGTAGATTTCCGCCACGTATCGAAACGAAACGGTGACAGTGGCCAAGGAATCTTTGGTGTTGTAATTGCAGTGGCCGAATGTGGGGCATTCACCTCGAGATCAGGTCACAATCATTTGACAAAGACATGATGAAAGGATGGTCCCACTCAAAAGTGACCTTTTAGAAAATCATTTAGGAAAAATTAACCCCCAAAACTTTATTTTTTTTATAATTAATAATTGCAACACTAAAATAATTGAATTTGATATGTTCTTCTTTTTATAGTAGCAAATACTACTGGCAATCATATTCATCACCCATATAATTCCAAAACCAAACCATGGGCTAAGTCTTACCCACTCCATCATAAATTTGTAGCTCTTAACCTGGCTTTGGTGGAGGAGGTTTATAACACCGAGCAACTCCCAATATCTCTCCAATTCTCCACCTCGTAACACAGATTGATTTCCCCTTTTTTCTTTTCTTCTCTTTCCCTAGTCATGTTAGGGAAGAGACCTCGTCCAATGATCGGAAAATTGTCTGAATTGTTGGTTTCTGGCAGCAAGCCTGGGTTTTTGGACCTTGCTACAAGCCCCAGAGGTCCATTAGATTTGAAGAGTCCATCACCTAGAGGTTTGAAGAGATTTGATGTTGGTGGGGTTGGACTAGGGATCGTTGCTGCCCTGGAGAAGTCTAGTGATTCCTGCAGGCATGCTATTTGTAGCTCAAATTTGAATAGATCAAAAGCAATTGTTGTCAGTTCTGGCAGAAATTGGGATGGATTGAGAGGAAGATATGAGGATTTAGAGATGGAAAGTTTGGAGAATTATACTTACGTCACAAGCCATGGACCTGGCAAGTCATCTACCAAGGTGTATTATGATGGAGGTGAACGAAGGAGAAGTAGTAGTGGACATGACAGAAACGGCTTTGGTGCTGTGAAGGAAACAACCCCAGCAGCAAGATTTGTGGAAGGTGATGTTGTTCCGACTTACCCAACTTCAGATTTTCTCAGCACTTGTCACCTGTGCAGGAAAAAGCTGCATGGCAAAGACATATACATGTATAGGTAAACAACCTTTGCCTAGTTCATCTTTTTGCTTAATAACTTTCTCTTTATCAAGCTATAGCTTTTAACTAATTAAGATTCCTTGTTCAATTTGTACGGTTGTTGGTCATCCTGAAAAAATAAATAGAAAACAAATCATACTCTTTTTTGCAGAATCCTTTGTTGGTTCGTTATGTTTTTTGTTAAGAGAGAGGCTGATTATTCCTGGTTTTGATGTTATTTTCAGAGGTGAAAAGGCCTTTTGCAGTACAGAGTGCAGGTCAACGCAAATAATGATGGATGAGAGGAAAGAACAATGCAGATCAGAAGCTTCAAGATCTGCAAAAGTTCCAAGCTCGCCCTATAACACGGGGCAAATCTTCTCAACCGGGATTCTTGCAATTTAGCTTGGGCAGCTTATGATTTTGGCAGCAAAGACACTGCTGATCTTGCGTGGTCAGGCACCCCTGCATATATATATATATATAGGAAAAATAACATAGGATTATGAGGATTAATAATAACTTTTAATTTCCTAATGTCAATTCAGAAACAAGAAGAAAACCAGAACAAAGAAAACAAGGAAATTTTGGTCGGATTGGAGGATAGAGCTTATGCTGTAATGAAAAATATGAAGTTGGATAAGAAATGAACTTCCCCTTTTTGTAGTTTTCAATTTTCATGCTTTTTCCATTCTTTTTACTTTGTGTTTGAGAGAAAATGATAAACAAAGTTTGGGGCCTTTATATTTGATGCTCATGATTAAAAAGATGAAGCTATCTCACCTTAATGATCCCAAAAACCTTAATTCAGTTCGCAAACAAATGGATATGGTCACCGGCTGTTTGAGTAACTGACCTGTCTCTTATTCCTTGACTCTTAATTTGCTATTCAATTTGATTAAGAATGTAACAATGGTCTTTCTTCTAACTAGACTGGTGATGGTTTCATACGCATGAAAAAGAATAAAAAAGGGTGATGATTGTACAAATTTTGGGATAGGTAATCTTAATTTAATTCAAGGATGAACAGTATATTTGGTAAAGTTTGAGCGGATAATTAAGTATTATCTCAAATAGGGAACAACCATCCACACACGTTGAAGGTATAGAACAGAGAAATACAGCAATCTAGCAAAGGAAAGAAAAAAAAAAAAAAAACAGAAAAGAACACAAATTCGAAAACGAAAAAAGTAGCATCATCCTACAGTTCTCCAAATACTTATTCCTCCCTGTGAAGCTATAATAGGAGCTGGATCCCAACATTACTGGTAGTACATAAGCTGCTGGGTTGTCGCCACATTTTGGAATCCACCATCATATATTGCCTGACTAGCTCCTGCAGTACCCATTCCCAAGGCTGCTTGCTTAAGGACATGCTGACTCTGTGGATGCATCATACCCATAGCCTGTGCACCACCATATTTACTCAATGCCATCTGCCGTTCATAGGCAGCAAGGTCAGCAGCTGAAAAACCAGGCATATGTGCAGCAGCTGGTGGAGGAAGAGGCACAGAGCTTGTTCCTGGTGGAGTAGGTTTGCTACCCCATGAGCACTGCAGCGGCAAACAATTTGAACGATTATGCCACCTTAACATAAAATTAGCACTGGCCATTACAACAACAGTGCCATGCACCAAATCTAGAAGTACATCCAGGCTGATAGTTACATGCCAGGATGAATGGTGGGTTTGGTTAGTCAAAAAATTAGATGAGTTTCATTGTTGACATCAAAATTATCAATTAAGGTATGATAACTAACTGAATCCATAGCATTCCTATAATAACTAATAACTGCAATCTGAGATGGTGTTTGGCAAAGAGAAAATACCTTAATTGGTTTACCACATAGAATTCGAGCATTTCCCACCTGTATAGCTAGAGCTGCTTCAGCATGTGAACTGTATCTCACAAAACCAAATCCTTTATCTCGTTGCAGACGAACATCTTCAATAGTGCCCGCTCCAAGGACATGGAAATGCCTGTGGAGATCTACTGATGTAACCTGCAAACTTTTTTAACCTATGAGAACCACCACCCAAAAAAAATTTCCATCTATGAGACAGCAAAAAACTGATGTGCAAGGGAAATTTGGTTTTGTCACTAAAAAATTTTATTAACTATTGTCCAATTTTTTTTTTTAATTGGGGGAAGGGGGATTCGAACCCTGCTCTTTAAGCAGGGGGATTATGCACCAACTAATGAGACAAATGCTCGGGTGCTATTAACTATTGTCCATTTAATCCTAAAGATGTTAACTTCCATGGCAAACCCTAAAAACGTCACATGCTTACAAATTGAGTGGAGAAACTGCCAGTATGACATGTTAAATGGCTGCAGAGAACCAGTACACTGTAAAAGTTTGTTTTCATCAAACTATAAATTAGGCAGGGGTAACTTGGCCATGGCCCATATATTTTAATTGAGCAATATGGCTGGTAGCATCAACCTCAGGTATCATACTCGCCTAAAAGTTTGGATTAAGGGAAGAACAAACAAGCTTGAGATGGGAAAACACTAATACTTGCCTCTGGAGCAAGATTGCCCACATAAACAGTGGTATACTGAGGATTGTTCTCTGGAGCATCATCATTAGGCTTCTCTTGGCCTTCTTCTGCAAGAAGGATAATAATATGATTGAGAACTCCACCAGAATGGAAAGGAAAATGCGTTACCCAAAGTAATGTAATGCACGTAGACTTAAAAGACTCAAAAACAAGAAAATTTAATAATGGCAGAGGAAGCATGCCATAGTTTATATATTAGTCTCCAGCAAAGTTACAGATAATATACCATATTAGCAGTCATGACTCCAAGAAAGGCTATAAACCCAAAAGGCTGAGACCAAGTTGGATGTTTCAAATTATAACATGACAAGACAGTTCATTATAGACGTACTGCATTCAAATCCAGAGAAAATAAAGAAGCTAAGGGAGACTTAAAATAACTGGCACTATATCAAAGATGATCTCACCAGATGGACCATTAGTCAGCTCTACAATGCTTTTAGCATCTGAACTTGGTTTGTCCTCATTGGAAGTAGCACCTTTTGCAGCCCAGTTACATCGGATCTGTCTACTTCCAAGCCACTTCCCTGTGATAAGCCCAAACAAAATGATGGAAATTTCAATATTTATCAGAATATAATAACAGCAACTATATCTAATAAAGCAAGTATTCACATACCATTCAAGTCATTTATAGCACTTTGGGCATCCTGGAAAGGTAAAAACAAAGGAATAACCATGGCACGAACAAATCATATACTGAGGGAGATAGCAGAAACAGAAAGATAACTAAAGCAACCGAAGTACCTGCTGATTCCTAAAAGAAACAAAACCAAAACCTCTTGAACGCCCAGTTTTCTGATCCCACATAACCCTTGCATCCCTGCAACCACAGAAGAAAAAGGTCATATTTGCCATTCAATCAACTAGTTCAAGGTTGACTACCCCACAGTCCCACTATAACCACATATCCAAAAGTTCAAGATTGAAAAAAGGTTCTTGTAGGCAAAATCAGGAGAAACAGTACTCACGAACAACTGGAGTACACAGAAAAGCATGCAAACAATGTAGCATCTGTAACTTCAGGGCTGAGATCACCAACAAAAATGTTATGATGACCTGAATGCCAAAGTAGAAAAAACATAAGTTGTTGATGCAATACACAAAAATAACACAATTGAGTATTCATCAGTGCACATGTATAAACCTGATGTATCCTCCCTCTGACTACTAGCATATGCCCAATTAACTTTAATAGGTTGCCCAAATCTGTGAAGAAGACCATGAATTAAAATATAGGACAGAGGAAAAGGCCAAAACCACAAGAGTTTATATTGTTACTTACAGATGCCTTCCATTAAGGGTCACAATAGCAAGGGCAGCTGATCTGCGATCGAAATAGTCCACAAAACCATAGGATGACTGCATTAAAAGCAAATGTGGCCCCATTCAATTAGCAGCAATATATGCACAAATCAAAAACCCCAGAAAGCCAATAACAAACTGAAGACCAGGAATATCAAGAGTAAACTGGCAAAATGATTGCATCGAAAAATGACCTTATCTTTTTTAATAAGTTTGCACCCTTCAATAGGACCAGTACTCAAGAAAACTTCTTGCAGAAGGGGCTCTGTGACCTGGGGGTGAATATTTCCCACATACCTGCAATTTAAGATAAGGTAAATGACAAAACAGCACTACATAAACAAAAAAATCTACAATCCCTAACCAAAAATAAGTTAAGACTAAGACGCATAATTCTTTACTGCATATACAATGAGAGAGCTTGCTAAATAATATTATAAACATAAAGCAATAGATTAAAAAAAAAAAACCCAAAGGTGAAAAATAGAAAAAAGGGAAATAAATGTCTATGCAACACTCACACACTGCGGCAAGTAGTTGAATCAAAGCCAGGAGGCAGATTTCCACTCAAAATGGGCTCTATCTGCAAAAACAAAAAAAAAAAAAAGTAAAAAAGAAAGAGAAAATTTTCCTAAGTTTGACACGGGCACTCCTCACATCGGCAAATAAGACAACCATTAGAAACAAAAGTCTAAAAGAGACACCTAAAGCTTACAGCATCAAATACAAAACCAAACAAAAACTTCGCAAGTATTTATATAATTAAGATCCTAATTGTTTTCATCATGATTAACCCACTTAAGAAGACAAAGCTAATGAGCTATTTGATACGCGAAATGATAACAATATCTTCCACATGCGCCCCCCGCGCCCCCCCCCCCCCCCCCCCCCCCCCCCCCAAAGAAAATAATCCAAAAAAAACCCCCCTTTCTTCTACCACGGCTAAGCATATGAAGCAAAATTATTTTATTTTGCCTCGTTAATTTCAACAGAAAACAGAAATTTTCCGTAGGAAAAAAATTTTTCGTTTTAGGATATATAATAATCCTACGACGAAAAGCCCAAAAATATCACATAATAATAAATATTAGCAAGCAAATTGACACATCAAACGAAATTAATTTAACATACCCAATTCGGTTAAGAGCGAAACCAACTTCATAATGGAAATTAAAACCTCCAAATCTAAGCTAAAAATAGAAAGAGAAATTCAGAGACGAAAAAGAACCTGATGACCAGTCAAGAGACCCGGATGGTGATACAGTGACTGCTGCATCATAGCCTGTTGCTTGAGCCTTTGCTGCTGCATCTTCTTTCAATTAGAGAAAACTCGGGGATTCGTGAAAGGCTCTAGGTTTAGGGTTTCTGAAGAGATTGAAAAAATGGAAGAAGAAGATGAAGAGAAAGAGAAAGGGGGCAAAAAATAAAAATTAAAAGGAACCAAAAAAGGAAGAAGGAAAGAAATGAAAACAAAAAAGAAAGGGAAAAAAAGGAAAAAAAGAAAGGAAAAAAAAGGAAAAAAGAAACCCCTCGAGCGAGAGGGGGAATTCTGAGTTGAAAGTCGAAATGAAAAGATGGAAGAGAGGAGACTGAACAAAGAGCTGGACCTCCCTTGATTTTATAATTTATTTGTTTTTTTTTTTAGAAAAAGGTTAGAAGATGTCTCTGATTTTTCATTTTTCGTGTGATATGGAAATATCGGGACCGAGATTTGATCGGGTGGTATCTGGAGTATGAAAGACAGAATGGGAGTTTCCCAATGGCCAATTATATGATGCAGATTGCTTGAATGGCCAGAGACTTTGACCCAAATGTTTTCAGTTGGGTGTGGGGACCACAGGGGTCTGCCTAATCAATAGGCTAAGCAAGCTAATTAGGATTAGGATCAGGATTACTGCTTTAGACAAGGTTTCAGGAAAGGAAAGCGGGGAACATTTATTGTATGTTCAAGTAGCGATCTTCATTATATTTTATTTACATTTAATTTATTCAAAAGTATGTAGTTTCCAAGTGATCGCCTCACTTGATTCTCTCCAAACTCTTTGCATGGATCACTAAATTCCTTTGGAGTTTTGGGCCGCTTGATCTTCATGAGTCATGCCATCAAGTACAGGTGACGAATGACGAAGTACATGGCTTCACCTCGTGCATATCTGAAGAAAAGAATTTGGGCTCTATTGTGAAGCTGAATCCAACTACATGTCGGTTTCAACCAAATCTGTATTGGGCCTATCGGTCATGGACATGGTTCGGCTACTTTAGATTATTGGTGCCAATGCCATGCAGTGAGTGCAATGTCGTTTAGGAGGGTACCAGGCAGTGAGAGGAGCTCCCATCGGACCGCACTGAACTGCCCTTCCAAACAGGCCTTAAATGGGTCTTACTTCTTTCGCTTTGGAAATGTGAGATGGCTTCGGATGCAAGCCTTGCAGGTTCATTCTTTTATTGTTTTTTTTTTTCTCTAAAAACCCCAGTCTAAGCGGAAATTAGTCATAGTCTAGTAGTTTAGTAGCATTGCGACATTTCAACGATAGTAATACAAGCAAGTTATAGTCTTCCGTCTAAACGTGGCACCAGTGCAATAAATACTGAAACTAGATCACCATGGAAGATAAGAGTATGGTACAATACTATAATTGAAGCATTCGAAAATTTAGCCATACAGCTTTGTACACAATCACATATATATTGCTTTACTCCAAAGAAAGGTTTCATTCTGGTATATATAGTCCGTTTGATTAGGAATCAATCATGACTATTTATATTATTAATACCTTTTTACTGAGTATATATACCTAAAAAGACCCCTGGGTAACTAACAGTAAATCTTATGTTAGCGTTAAAGAGGAAACGACCAATTGCAATGTGTACACAAGATTGCCAACCTCGTTCCAGCAGGGGTCAAAGTAAGTTGAGTTCTGCAGAAAGGGCAGAAGCGTGTGGTTAAAGCTTCTAGAATTGTAGGTGGTTGGACTTGAGTTGATGAGGCACTCGCACCGCTCCAACCCGCTGCTCCAAAATTGGGTGGACTTTGACTATACTGGTTTGGTCTTTCGTACATCTGCCGTTCTGCCCATGATGCTATAGGGGTATTATTAGGCGATGGACCTTGATAACCTGTAGCAGTAGTTCCACCACTGAAACCTGTTTCTCCTGTATTAAAAGGTTGGTCAGGTTTGAAACTATTCACCCATGCTCCTTCAAAAGTATAATAGAAAGGAGGCGGGTTATTTGTGGGCCACGTGCCACTCCAATTTGCTGATCCCGCTGCCCTGTTGTAAGATGGAGCTTGATCTTGATAAGCACTTGTACCACATCGTCCTCCTGCTTCTGCTCCAAATCCTGAACTGCCATAAGCTGAAGGTTGATTATTGGGTGCGCTTGTATTGCTCTGACTCCCATCTTCTGACTCAGAATTGGTCCACGTTTGTTCACTTGCACCACTCTCATCTTTTGTACTCGGTGAGGCCGGCCCTTTAGATGATTTTGGAGCACTCTCATCGACTTCATCACATTCATATTGTTGACTTGGAGGAGTTGAACCTCGAATTTGATCGTAAGCCTGTCTTGAAGAGGGTTCTGAGAGGACCCTCCAGGCCTCGGAAACAAGCTTGAATGCATCGTCAGCCGCTGCAGAGCTGTTCTTGTCGGGGTGGACCTTGAGGGCCCGTTTCTTGAAGGCGTTTTTGATAGCTTCTGCATCAGCGTTGCGGTCTCGAATGCCAAGAACAGCGTACCAATCGGGGCCACCATTGGTTTTTTCCTGTGAGGCCATGTGAACATGGTACGCTATCAAGAACTGGTCGATGTAGTCTCGAGCCATTTTTGCTTGCTTTATGGCTTCTTCAAGATTTTGGGACCTGAAATTCTCATCTGCTGCAGCTAAAAAACTCTGCAGGGTTGGAGGAGGCATGACTGGTTTAGCAAAAGAACTAATTTTGCGTCTAAACTGAAGTATTTATTTTATCTGTTCTCCTTTTATAGCTAAAGTAGAGAAGAGAATCTATTTGAAAGAAAAAATTTAGATTTTTTTTAATGCTTTTTTTGTATATATTTTATAGCAATGACATGATATATTATTAAAATAAAAGAGTAAAAGATAATTAAGTCAAGAAATCCATAAATAAAATTTGGTTGTAAAGTTACAAGAATATTATGTTAGATGTATTGAATTTTGACCAAGCCGTAAATTTTAAAATTTTTGAAGAGGTCAAAGTGTGATTTTACATATTTTCATTAAAAATAATTTCAAGGGTAGAAAAAGCTTTCAGAAACCCAAGCTTAATTTGATAATAATTCTTATTTTGACTTTTGGTTAGGATTACGTTAGTTTCACTGACCAGGCATATATATATATATATGTATATAAATCTAGAAGCATTAATTAATTATAATAATATAGTAATATAACATTAGGTATGATGACCAAAGAAATCAACCACTTGATTCAAAATGACCCTTTCTATTAATGAAATGGTCAAGTGTAAAGACTAAAAAATGCCTTTTGGGCTTGTTAGTCATGCAGGTGGTTGCTTTCCTAGAAGTTCTCGGCAGTCGGCTATTACTCATAGGTTTCTTTATATGCGAAAAATTAAAACAACGTTGACAAAAAAAAGAATCTGAAATATTCTTCAAGTCACCACTTGAACCCGCAACTAAATTTCAATAGTAAAACCAAATTCCAACAACTTCAAAATCACAAAGTAGATATGAATATCTATATTATACATGATTTAAAAAATCAAAATAAATCAAAATAAATTAAAACACCAACAATAAAATTTTTAAAGATATTATATAATCATAACAACATGTTACATTAACGAATCAAAAAATCATCTAATATAATATGTCAACATATTACATAATTGTTATTTAACTTTAAATAATATAAAATCACAAGTGACATATTATTTTGATCAACAACAACAACAGTAAATCGAATATTAGTTTTATTTAATTTAAAATAAAAATATAAAAACTTAATTGAACGTAATTAAAAAATATGAATTAATCTAAATATTTTAGAATAATTTAAAAATTATTTTAGATATTATTTCAAAACAATTAAAACACACTAAAAAAATAAAAAAGAAATTTACAATTTTCTTCAACGCACCACTGAAGCCAGCAACAAAATCTTCAATAGAAAAACCAAATTCTAACATCTTCGAAATCGCAATGTAGATATGAATACCTATACTATACATAATTGAAAAAAAGTAAAAAAAGAAAACCAAAAGAAATGAAAACACCAACAAAAAAATTTCTGAAATTGGATGGACCTTCACCATACTGGTTCGGTCTTTCCGACCTCATCCGATATTCTGCTCCAAAATTAGGTGGACTTTGACCATACTGGTTTGGTCTTTCGTACATCTGCCGTTCTGCCCATGAGGCTCTGGCGGTATTCTCTGGCGCTGGAGCTTGATAACCTGTAGCAGTAGTTCTACCACTTAAACCCGTTGCTCCTCTATTAAAAGGTTGGTTAGCATTGAAACTATTCACCCAGGCTCCTTCAACAGTATAATAGAAAGGAGGCGGGTTATTTATGGGCCACGTGCCACTGCAATTGGCTGATCTCGTTGTCCTGTTATAGAATGGAGCTTGATCTTTTGAAGCACTTGCACCATATCGTCCTGCTGCTTCTGCTCGAAATCCTGAACTGCCATGAGCTGAAGGTTGATTATTGGTTGCGCCTGTATTGCTCTGACCCGCAGCTCTTGACCCAGAATTTGGCCCCGCTTGTTCACTTGCACCACTCTCATCTCTTGTACTCGTTGAGGCCCGCCCTTTAGATGATTTTGGAGCAGTGTCATCTTGTTCACCACATTCATGTTGTTTACGTGGACGAGTTGAGCCTCGTCTTTTATCGTAAGCTTGTCTTGAAGAGGGTTCTGACAGGACCTCCCAGGCCTCGGAAACAAGCTTGAATGCACCGTCAGCCGCTGCAGAGCTGTTCTCGTCGGTGTGGACTTTGAGGACCCGTTGCTTGAAGGCCTTTTTTATAGCATCTTTATCAGCGTTGCAGTCTCGAACGCCGAGAACAGCGTAATAATCGGGGACATCATTGGTTTTCTCCTGTGAGGCCAAGTGAACACGGTACGCTATCAAGACTTGGTCGATGTAGTCTCTGGCCATTTTCGCTTGCTTTATGGCTCCTTCAAGATTCTGGGACCTGAAATTTTCTTCGGCTGCATCTAAAAAACCCTGCAGGTATGGAAGAGGCATGATTGGTTTAGCAAAAGAACTAATCTTGGTGTCTACAATGGAGAATTTATTCTATCTGTTCTCCTTTTACAGCTAAAGTAGAGTAATAATTTTATCTGATCTCTAGAGAGTCATGTGAATAATTTTTATTTTGACTTTTGGCTAGGATTCCGTTAGTTTCACTGAGCAAGCATGTATATGAACTAATAGTTTTAATTATTTATAATATACTAGTATAACATTAGGTATGATGATGACCAAAGAAATTAACCACTTGATTCAAAAGTGACCCTTTCTATTAATGAAATGGTAAAATATAAAGATTAAAAAAGGCCATATACTAGTTTAGGCTTTGATTTAGGTCCTGATTTTATTTTGTATAGTTTTCCTCCACCAGGAGTCTCAATTATTCTATTGAACGATATATCAGAGATTGCATATCCCAAGCATTATTCATCAATAATTTTTAAGCAATCGTTCGAAAAAAAGAAAGGTCATAAAATAAAACAACACAAATGACCGTTTACGTAATTTCCAATTATAGCATGTGTTTTCACCCCTTATTATATCAATTCAAAGTCGATTATTTCTAAAAATTTTATACTTTTAACGAGGATCCCTCAATAAACAAATTGTTTTGATAAATTCAAATTATTTAGGTAATACCATGCCAAAACCCAAAGTGGCTGACGTTGTTACGTGAAGAAGTTATTTACATTATTGCAGTCAACATGGAATTTAATAATTAATACATAATCTTTTATTTTAAAAAGTAAAGATCAAATAAAAATTGATTACTTTCAAAATTTTTATACTTTTAACAAGAAGCACTCTATAAACAAATTGCTTCAACAAATTCTCAATATGTAGGTGATGCCATGTCAAAAACCACATTTGATTCCATATTTAATACAATTTTTTTTTTTCAAATGAATAAAAAATTGCACATTGGTAACGTCCATTTTAAAAGTAGCAAAGACTGAAGAGTTGGGTTATGTTGTGAAACTCAATCCTACTCAAGTATGGGTAATCGATCAATCTGTTTTGGGCCTAGTTAGCCATGTAGGTGATTTAGGTTTCTACAAGTAAATTTGTATAGTCGACTTTAGAAAAGCAGAATGGGTCTATGCAGGTTGGCTTTCTTAGCCCATTATTTGTCCTCACAACTCAGCATTAAGCCTGTTTCAGTCGGCACCATCGCAACCCATTGACTCCATCTTCATGATCCATGGACCAGGTGAGATGGTTTCAGCTGCAATCCCTGGTTAGCGTGTTCGTGTTTTCATTTCATTCCTTCTGTTTTTTCCCTCCTTGCTGTCTATCAGAAATTATTCACTGTCCATTTTCCAGAAGCATTGCAACATGTTAATGTCTGACCATCTTGGCAGTTGACACCATGGGCTATTTATGTGCTTTTTATGTGGTTCCAAGGCCCTGTTCCATTCCACTCCAAGCAAAACTATCAATTGAATAAGTGATCCTCTACCTCTGATTAAGCAAACCAGTCAAAGACTTTAATTGTTTCAACAGTTAAACCATGTTTGTTTTTGTAAGTCGCCATGCTTTTTGAGGATGCATATGATTCTGGGATTCTAATTGTTTGCAACTTGGGAAAATGAGTTCACTCGGGACAGAAACAGTAGCAAATTGCCATAAGAGACCATCAAAGCAATAGAGGAAAATAATTTCACAAAATGTCAGAAAGTTTATCATCTAAATTTTGACTATTTGTGGCTCATGCTTCAAGTGTGACAAATTCTTTTTTTAAAAAAGCCGCCGGCCAACTGCAGTACGAAAGCAACTAAATTTAACGAAGGAAAAGGGTGTTTAGACTTCAATTCACACATTAGAGGGACATTTTAAAAAATAATCTTTCAAGATAATATATTTTTAAAAATAACTTTTTTTATAATTTTAATTATTTTTAATCAAGTTGAACAAAATTACTCTTAATGAAATTATACGTTATGATGTTACACGT
Organism: Theobroma cacao; assembly: GCF_053813885.1. NCBI lineage: Eukaryota > Viridiplantae > Streptophyta > Magnoliopsida > Malvales > Malvaceae > Theobroma > Theobroma cacao. Next base: position 3,846,885 of record NC_142647.1, read on the forward strand.
CATATACAAAAACTTATGACAAGTCATGGTTAGCGAGTTACACGTATATATACAAAAACTTGTGACAAACCATGATTAGCATATTACACGCTATGTACAAAAATATGTGACAAACTATGGTTAGCTTATTACATGTCATGTACAAAAATATGTGACAAGTCATGTATAAAAACTTGTGACAAGCTATGGTTAGTTTGTTACACGTTATTTACAAAAACCTGTGACAAACCATGGTTAGCATGTTACACGCTATGTACAAAAATATGTGACACGCCATATACAAAAACCTGTGACAAACCATGATTAGCGTGTTACATGCTATGTACAAAAATATGTGATAAGCCAACTACAAAAACCTGTGACAAGTTATGATTAATTTGTTACACGTCATGTACAAAAACTTGTGATAAGTCATGATTATGTTGTTACATGCCATGTTGAAAAAAAATATTGTCGTTACATGCCATGTAAAAAAATATGTTACACGTCATGATTAAAAAATGTTGCTACACGCCATGTTGAAAAAATATTGTTGTTACACGACATATTCAAAAATATTTTGTTACACTTTAATACTTAAAATGTTGTTGTTACTTACGAACCAAAACTTCAAATCCTCTCAATTTTTTTTTTTTTACAATTTGGCACATATTAAAGTGTTTCTAACATGTTTTCATAAATCAAAATACAAATATTTTTTTATTTAAAATACCTACTTTGACTAAAAATAAAAAAAAATTCTTTGAAAACTTAGATTTAGAAATTTCAAAATTTTGAGTTTATTGGTATCTAGGTCTTGAATTGATTCAATTAAAAGTTATTTCATACATTTGTGATTATTTCTATCGTTTTAGTATTATCCAAAATACCTAAAAATGAATTTTTCAAATAGCCACCAACCAAAACACGTCAAAACTATTGCTTGGTGTTTTAAAAGTGTAAGAAAGAGAAATCTAAAAACGCGGGAGAGAAAAATCGAAAGCATAGCAGATGCATACCGAACAAAGAGATCGATAAAATTTGAGAGACTGGGATAGTGAGAGAGAAATTCGAAGCACAAATGGAGAGAAATAAGGAAAAATTATAATGAATAATTTAATTTATTTGAAATAGTTTAAAAGATATTTTCGTTAAATCATAACTAAATATGATTAAAAATAATTAAATTTATTTTGATAATTACTTTTAAAATATCTTTATCAAAAAAATGTCATTTCTCAACATTTTTTCTTATAATATATATATATAACCAAAAGATGCCTTGTCTTGTCCGGGTGAGGAAACGAATAAAAGGTCCAACCCCTCCTGTTTCTCATTACCTAAGCCCACAGATTACACCCTTTCAAGGACAAGAAAAGCATATTTGATTATAAGTTTCTTCTTATCATTACCAAATGCCAATGATCATGAGAGCGAAATGATACTCTCTCACTCTTTTCTATCCTAGTTTGCAGTTGCAAAGAGGGTTTCAGATTAAAAATGCAAGTGAAAGAAGAAACTCTTATCCTTTTTACCCCTGAATCTTTGACCACACATAAAACCCATTTTCATTCATCATTTTAGTATGGGAATTATAATTATAATACAAAACGACCTGATCAAAAAATGGCTCCCTTCTTGGGGAAGCAGTGGTCAAGTAAATGCTAAGAAAATCATGATTGAATAATCTTTTGGACCACTCACCTAATTTTTTCTGATTTCTCTCCCCCCTCCCTCTTTTTCTTTTCGGTATAATACCTGGCTGCTGCAACGCAATACCTGTAAACGTGGGATCCCACCAGAAAGGAACACTTGACTCTTCTGTGTGATTGAAGAGTAGGGAAACAAGCAAAGCAAACGCGTGATAATATATAAATATATGTGTGTGAAATATTGAAATCACAAACCGAAAAAATTGAAAGAGAATTGAACGAGTCAAATTATAAACCTACCCTACCATTCTTCAACATGGCATGTGATGCCAAAACAAGGTATAAATAGTGTACTTGTCCACCACCACCACCTGGGTTGCCCTTTTTCTCTCTCTCTGTCTCTCTCTTCAGTCGTGATGATATTAAATACTGAATAAATATACTATAAATATTTGTATAATGTAGAGTGAGTAGTCGTGAACAACGTGAAGAATTTTGGAGTCTACTTTTGAATATTTATAGTTAAAATTTGGGGGTTCACAAGGGAGGTACACAATCATGAAAGCTACTATAATCTTTTTCTCTGCTTGCCTTCTGTATGTGGACTAGATACAACTAGACCCCTTGGGTTCTTTTTTTTTTTTAATTTTTTAATTATTTAGTGTCATTTGCGTGTTCAAAGTCTCTTCAATACGCGTGTTTGTTGAGATTTTTAAATGGAAGATACTCTTGTTTGAGGAAAAGAAAAGGAAAATTTGCACATCACAGGTATTGCATGGCCATGGGTTTGACATGGTAAAAGCTTCTTTCAAAGTTGTATAATGTCAAGAATTCACTAATTCAAGTAAACATAAATCAACGAGGAACAGTTTCTCCGACCGACCGACCGTGGAGACAGGTTTATAATCGGATTATCTCAGAGTCTTTTAGCTGAATGATTGCTTAGCTGGTAGAATTGGAAAGTTTGCAATGTCATTCGGGTTTGTTTGAAAACAGATGAGTCTTTTTTCAGAATAGCTTTCAATCAAACAACAGAAACCCAAAGTGGATGCATATGATAATACACAGGGCAAGATCCATAAAGCAGCATGATTATGGTAATAAAGTAGTGATGATAAGACTTTGGTTGTCATGGTGATTTGATATTGGGTTCAAGACTTGGTTAACGTCGGCTGTATCCCCAATTCCCCATTCACATTACACTAAAATTTCAGATTAAAAAACTTCTGCTGCTTATATTTCTATAGCAAGTTCATAGTTCACACCTTGCAACATTTCATAGCTCAAATTTTTAACACATTCTTTTGGTCCGAGTTATCAAATACTCGTCAGCAGCAATTGTTCATGCAAGGAAGTAACATAGCCATCATGTAACACCAAAATTTTCATTCAAAATTAACATCAACTAAAATTTTCTTAATAAAAAATAATTACAAGAAACTAATTAATAGTGAGATTTGATTGACAGTTAGGATCTAAGAGGGCTCGTCAGAGCTGAAACTAGAAGCAGAAATAGACAGCTAAGGAAACAGCAGGCTTGAACCTGCTGAAAAAAAAAAAAAGGGATAGCAGGCTTCAGAAAAGCCTCAAAAATGAATACTTGACAGACTACTGCGGTGATTGAGCGGCCAAACCCAGCCAAGACATGCTGTCGCCTGGCTTGGAAGGAGATGCCCTGGAGCTACTTATCTGATACGGTGCTCTTGTGGTGATCCTGTAAATGATCATAAAGGATATCAACGTCAATAAATTAACTCAAAAAGTTTAGAGGACTATCTCTCTGGCCCAAAAATTTTAGACAAAGGAACATAGGCTCTAATTTTATTAACTTATTAGTCAATACAACAATTTATGGTGCCAATCCCAAAAGGGAAGACTCAATCCTATAAACCCACCAATTACAACCCCCCTTCTTTTCTCAAATTTCCTGATAAAATTGAAAGATTTTGATAAAAAATAAAAGAATAGCAGGACTGTCTCAGCCCTCCGTACATGAATCACAAGCAATCAAGCTATGGCCTATATGTCAGGACACCAAAAAAATTTTGACTCCAATCACCTACGTCAACAGAAGTTACAATAGATTTTAAAATGTAATTTCCTATATTGATCTCTGGATGCCTACCTATCCTTTCTCTTCTCTAGGAACCGATGGAGTGAAGCTCTCCTTGCAATTGGTAGATCTGCAATAGACAAAAAGTAATAAGAACCCCTATATAAAACATGAAAACATGAAGCATGATTTCATCTTCCTATGTTCTCCGTTGAAAAAAACTAGAGTGGAATATGAGAATTACCGCCAGGAATGGGTCGCTGAGCAGATTGAATGCATTCTTGAGTTGCATTGTTTATGAAATTAGGAACCACATTTGAGGTAGGAGGAACTCCAACGACAGGTTCAACTGGACTTCTAGCAATGCTAGAAGTAAAGGAGACATTTGTCTTGGCAGGATTGGGGTTGAAGCTGTTGTTTTGGGAGCTTCCCTTGCTAGCTAAAAGCATGATTTCCTTAGCTTTGTCAGCTGGAAAATCATTGAACACAATCACTTGTCCACCATAAAAGATAGTCATCTGTGCAGTTTGAGGCTCCCCTGCGGCAGATTTGTTCATGCTGTTAACACTAGAATCAACCCTTTTCAGACCATCATCCTTAGAAGCTGGTGATGAAAAACCAGCTTGCTGAGGGAACAAATCCATGGATCTCAAGTTCCGAGCAGCTGCAAGGTTTCGGCCACTAACATCACCCGAGTTCTCATTGACAGGAAACAAATTCATGGTAGGACGCAGGGTCTCCGGTGTCCCTACAACATATCCATAAAGAAGATGATACATTAGAGTGAAACACTGTATTAAACTACCTTTAATACTTTAAACACTTGTGTTTCAGGAACAGAAGTAGTGGCTATTTATAATGAAAATTCAATGATCCTGTCCAGTTTACTGAGATCTAAAAGCGGGTATTTTGCCAACAGAATATAAATCGAAGGGATTATCTCAACGGAATTTTGCTCCAAAAACATATAAACACAAACTTCAAATCCCCATCCTCCCCCAAGAATTGGAACTTTGTGGATCACGCACATGGTATATTTCTTCTTTACATATCTTTTTTCTTTTTCAAAACAAATTTTCAAAGTGAGAACTTCCAGGGAGACCGAGAGAATAAAGGGCACGTTTTCTGACTGTTTGAAAAATTAAAGATTGAATATGTCAATTTGCAAATCTGATTTTGCGGATCTGAAATTAGACAAAAAAAAAAACAAATTTTGCTAAAATTACAGACAAAAAAATCATTAGTCGAGGCTTAATTTGATTAAACCGCTTCAAGTATTTGAATTTCAAAACGCTTATCCAGCTAAAAAGAGACGTAAAAGTAAAAGCGAAAGAACAAGGCATAATTGAGTTTTATTTATATAGCCAGCTTTAAATCAAGTTTCGTCTTTGAAAACTTAGACAAACATAAATATATGAAAAAACAAAACCCGAAATTCTAATTCATTTATTCTTTCTCAGCTCTTCTGTGTTCCTCGTCAGCCCAAAACTCCACAAAGAAGAAAAAAAAATTAAAGACAAGCAAAGAAATAAGGAACTTACCATTAGCTTCCACGTTGCATGTCATTCCCAGAGTTAGATCTCCGAAGCTACCTTTCTCCTTCAAGTACTGACTCAACAAGCTACAAGTTTGAGTAAAGCTTGGCTTATCCGGTGACCTCGCCGATTTCTGACCCATGAATTCCGGTGAACAAGACATACTTTCGGAAAAACAAAATTCAACTGTTTACCCCTTTTGCTCGTTTGGGTTTTCAGAGAATGATTCGGAACCGAATACCTCAATCTTTGAACTTAGAGCTGCAATAAGGATCTGTTTGAAATTGTGACGTTTAGCTAAAAGAAGAGAAATTTTATTTTATATGAGGAGGAGGCGGAGGATGGGAAGAAGAAGAAGGGAGATATGGTTTTTATCTCTGAAAAGCTGAAGGGAGGTGAGTTAAAAGCACGAGGAATAAATGGGGCTTTTTTAAGCTTGATTTTTGCAGCTTCGAGAGGGTGCTTCAATATTTTATTGTCTCGCTTGTTTGGTTTTTCAAACACGTGTTCTTTTATTTCTTTTCTTTTCTCCTCTGTTACATTTGTGTGTATTTTTTCGTCATCGCCGGTGTCCGTGTTCCTTTTCGACATGTTGTCCGATATTTCAAGCTAACTTTTAATACATGTCGTGAATTTACCTTTGTGTCCGTATACGGAAAGGGGCGTATTTGTTTGCGGCCCTAATTAACTTCTATAAAAATGAAAGACAAAAAAATTACTTTTATTAGTTTTAAGATTTTCAATCAACTTGAATTTCATAAATTAAAAAATGTGACTTATTATTTTCATGTGGTCCCTAATTATTAATTAAATACCTAAAATCATAAGTGCTTATTAAATTTTTTAGATTAATCTTTCAATAAAATGATAATAATGTATAAATTTATATACAAAAACTACTTTAAAAACAAAACAAAAACAAAATACTATTATAAATATACAAATGTTTACATGAAAAGGTACCAATGTAACCCATTTTTCATGTTAAGTTTTCATTTAATACATTTACCATTTAACCATTGTCTCATGCTGGAAACATGCTTTTTTTTTTTTATTCTAGAAGTGGTTAAGTTTTCCTTAGCCCATATTTATTGACTCAATTTCAACATTTCTGTTTTTGGACCAACACCCAAACCACCTTTGTTGTACCATTTCTAACCCATCAGCCAAACACGGTCATAAGAAACGTGGTAAAGTCACACGAGGGTATTTCTGTAAAACAGCTCACCTCTTTAAGCACCTTAATTAAAGTTGAATAAACAATAAACTAATACCCATACCACTCACCAAAACGGCGTTAAAGAAAACGGCGTTAGGTGTGGCTTTCCTTTGGCCTTTTTGTTCTTTAATTAAATTTCAACAAATGCTTTCTCTTACGTACCGTCGCGCAGGTGAGAAATACGACCAAAGTGGGCGCCACAAAACAGATGCAACCACAAAAACACCGCCCTTCCCCTTCCTTCGTTCCTCAGAAAAGCAAGCGGCAAGTGCACGTTCCTTCTCCCAATAACATCCCGACACGCGTAAATCCCCAGTCGATGGCAATCCCGCGTGGGGATTCTCCCTTTCCCCAATTGGAGGGTGCAACTTTGAGTGGGAAGGAGCTAGGATATTCTGCTCCTATTCCCATTTTTGTATCTCTAGTCATTTTTCATGTGATTTTTTTTCCCTTTTCTTATCATTGTCAATTGTCATCCCACCACAAGTAAATATCTTTACAAATCTATAAGATATACGATAGACTATTGGTCGTATATTTTTTTTTCTTATTTTGGACAAGGGAATATTTAATGTTTTAATAAATGAAGTTTAGTGCCGTTAATAATTAACAAAATGCATTGGGACATGCTAGCTAATCTAATTTGATCTATTAGGAGCATTTAGATTATTCAGAATTCAATTATTTTTGTCACAGAATTTAATTATTCCAAGGGTACCACTAAAGTTTACCACAACATTAATAAATGGTATTTATCAATAATTAAATAGTGTAAAGTCGTTTTCTTTCTTTCTTGACAATTAAATGACGTAAAGTTATATCATGTGACAGTAATGCTTTGATCAATAACAAATTGGTAATGACTTTATTGTGCTTAATTTTGAACTTCTCTTTTTCTTCTCATTTGGCATGTTGCTTTATAGTATATTATTATTTTTTATTTTACGAGTGAATAAGATAAGATTAAAATTTAAGTGAAGTTTCCTAATTATAAAAGTTTGTCTTTATTGTAATGTTTCTTACAAATTAATTGGATTGTACTTTAAATTGATAATTTTGGTATTTTTTTAAAACAAAATTAAAATTGGGATGTTGTGACAAACAATTTTGAATTTCTTTTTTTTAAAAAAGGGAAGAGTCAAACTCGTGTGAGAAACGCGGAGAGATAGAGAGAGAAGGACATGGTTGGTTGTGGGTGCACATGCACTCACACCGCTTGGCAAAGCTTAAAGATACACGTGGCCGACGAGAGAACATTTTTCTCGTGAAGGTGACATGAGAATTGCCGCCTTTTTCTTCTTTCTTTTTTTTTTTAATTTTCTTTGACATTAATGGTCCCCACGTTTTTGTACAGTAATCGAGAATTATGTAAAATATATTTAATCGGAAAACAAAAAAACATAAAGAGAAAGACACGAAGAAGAAATTTTAGGGGGCGGGGGAAAGAGTCACGGGCGACTCGACTCCCGACGTCCTGTAAAAAAAGGGGTGGAGTACCGAACACGTGATTGGCGTGTCGGCTCTGGTGCTTACTGACGAAACACCCTTCTATTTGTGGAAAATTACGGCATCATACCAACAAAAATCCTTTTTGAGTTGGGCTATTAGGGGACTGCCCTCATGTTAAAAGCGTGAGCTCTCTCTCTCCAGTCTCCATTAACGTTTTAATCATCGCATCACAGCTCAGCCGGTTGAGGTAACCGGTTTTCGCTTCAACCCTTCGGCCCAATATGCTGACAAATATTAAATTTCCATATATTTTCAGAATAATCAGAACAAATTGAAAACGATATGATATTAATAGAAAAACATATTTAAAAGACAAATCAAACATAAAAACTCAATATAATAGTACAATACCCTAAATTAAACCTTGGGATTGGGTTTTTAGTTAATTATTGTGAGTGCGCTTACGGGATTCATGGATTGGTCCAGAAAGGTCTAAAATTGTGGTCGATTAAATATCTATTACAAATTTTTTTTAACTCAATCAATTTTTTAATTCAAATGACTCGTTTGTTTTTTTAGCTATTTTCAATGTTTCGACTACTCTCGAGTTGAATTGACCATCAATTTTCAATTGAATCGATCCGGCCAGTCCATTTGATTCAATTTTTAAAACATTGCTCTCCATTTACTTTCAATCTTATTTTTTTTCATTTACAAGTTGTGAATTTTATCCTTTTTTATTTTTTCAAAAACAATGCACCTCAATTATATACTAAGGGTGTGTTTGATAAACTATCAAAATATTTTAAACCATTGAAAATGAAAATTTTATATAGTTAAACTTTTTTTCAATGAGTTTGGTAGGGAAAATTTTGTGATTTAATTACATTAACCTTATAAATTTTCCTTCTTCCATGGATGAACAAGCTAGGGTGGGTCTATCCTATCCTCCATGGATAGGTAACAATCTTTAAAAAGAAAAAAAAACCTTATAAATTTTCCTCTCAACTATATTTTTTTTTTAACTTTTGTTAACGTAGAATATTAAAAAAATCAAGAAAAAATCTATTTAGTTCTTAATTTTCAATAGAATGTCAAACGATTTTTCCAATAACAATTCAATATTTAATTTTTTCCAAAGTATAAAATTCTGTACTTAAATATTCAATATTTGATTTTTTCAGTTTATCAAGTAGCACTTAAATTTATCCAAATTCTTATACATCTAATTATTTGAACTTAAGTTTTATTATACGAGAAAAGTGTGTAATTTGAACACAAAACATTTTTCAACTCTTAATCATGTAGTCAGAAATTTAAGTTTAACTACAGTTAACTATAATTAGTAGTTGTCACCATTTTTCTGTTTTGTTTTTTAATTTTTTGCCTTTATAACGGGTTTTCTTTTCTGTTCCTTTAATAAATAAATTGCTAACTGTCCAAATAAAAATATTTATCTACCAATACAAGTGAATATTACAAAATTGTATTATAATTTTCTCAAAGTCTTTGAAGTAAAGTTGGGAGTCTGATTAAAGAAACATACTAGTAATGTCTCTTCCATAGTTATGACATTAGATAAGTTTAAGTTCTATATTAATTAGAACTTCTTTTGTTCTATCATTTTTGTTCGTCTTTCTTGTTTTTAGACATTTTAAAATTACATACATTTTTTAATAATAGTATTATTTTGTATATTTCAAATTTATTTTTATTATTTTTTACATTAATAGACATAAAAATCAATTTTATAAGAAAAAAATTTAAAATTTTAATATAACAATTAAATAAAAGCAAAAATAATGAGAGAGATAATATCTTAATTGCTTGAAATTCAACGAACATATAGTAAGAAGTTATCGTACGTTGAAAAGCAACAACGAGAGAGAGAGAGAGAGAGAGAGAGAGAGAGAGAGAGAGAGAAGTAAGAAGTACGCTGTTAATTACAGGGCAGAAGGATAGCAGTAGTCCTATGTTGAAAAGCTAGTAGTACAAATAAAAGCAAGATGGACGCTCAGTCTGAAAATCCAGGGATGCTGTACTCTTCAAAGCACTCAAATCTAGGAGATTTGTGCATGTCCAGAGCCTGATTCGTAAATCCCAGTAAAAAAGAGTAACAATCCTTCAATTTAATGGTTGCTTTTGCAAGGGTCAGATCTGTCAATTTTAAGTGAGAGTGACATTCATTCAAACTTTAATTGCAAAGATATAAACGGTAGGCTCGAACTGAAAGACTCCCATCCCATGTGATGTTCCTCCCCCACAGAAATCCAGATTAAGGTTGATGGGCCACCTGGGGACAAACCTTTTATTTAAAAAGAAAATTAAAAACAGGTGCAATTAGGCAAACACCCAAAGATTTTCAATGATGTTTCTCTGCAGTGCATGGGGTATATATTTTTAACTTAATTGCAAGCTGTTGGTTTTGTGTTTGTTTCCTCTTTAAGATTGTTGTTTACATGTGAGTTTTAGTGGTTGGTATAATATCCTCTCATTACCCACTAGTTTTGCCATCAAATGATGCTAATCATGGCAAAATCTTTTCTCATAATCTTAAAAGATCTGCAGCTTAATTCTCCCTAATTAAAGTCATCAACCAATTGTTGATCCTTTACCCACCTAATCGGCTCATAACCCCCCCAATTTGATTACCAAATCAATGCTGCATGCAAGCAAGGGGGCTGGTCACTGGTCAGGTGAGATCAATGTCATAGTCATATTTCATCTCTATCAAATAACATCTCTAAAAAAAATATTACCAACCCCATGCACTGTTCAATTGGTAAAAAAAATAAAAGACAATTTCACTATGTAAAACTTGCGGGGTTCCCCCTCCCCCTCCTCCCCCGGGGTTCCCCGCCCCCCCCCCCCCCCCAAAAAAAAAAAGGCTCCCTTCCCTACATATGCCGTTAGCTAGATGTGGCATGCAAGAAATTGAAGGTGGTCGCTGTAGGAGAAACTGAAATAGGTATAATTTTTTATAACAAGAACAACATAGTTATTTGACCCAACTTCCAGCCATTGCTCTAAAAACTGAAAAGATTATTGTCTGTCCCAATCTAGTGGTCCATCAACATTAAACGTAAAGTGGTCAACTATTGGTATAGGAAATGTAAAACATGTAACATGCTTTTGATTTCATGATGAGCCACCTTAAACCCTTTGTTTTGTTTTTTTTTTTCCCAAATTCTAATAGGGTTTATCTTTAATTATGGATGGAAGCTTACTGCTCTTCGCACGTGACTATAAAAGAGTGTGGGGGTCATAAGGTTGTAATGGAGACGTGCGGCGGTTGTTACACCTTCATGTAGATGTAATAGTACGTAGTAGGTTTCCGATTACATCAAACTTATTGCCGCATGTTCCATTTTTTGTTTTGTTGAGATTTGGACATTCATTGGAGAGGCACTGTTCCATATCTTAAATGTCAGTCTATTTATGAACATTTTGAATTGGTTATTACCGACATTAATAAGTAGGGATACGGTGGTTTGAATTTGCGATGAAATTTTCATAGTGTATTGACAGATTAATTAAGTAAGCATTATCGACATAATATTTTGTTAAAAAATTTTATTTTTTAAAAATATATTAATTTTAGAAAAATGGCTATTTGTATATATTTTTACATACAAAAATAGTATGAAATTATTAAGAGAGCCTTCTATACGCATTTTGATTAAGTTTTTAATTTATATAATCTATACTAATATATAATATTAGTATCTACATTCATTATCCAATTTGGTAATCAATTCGCTAACTGTTCTTATTAATTTCTGATTTTAATAAAATGAAAACCCATACACTAAGTTTGAGTCCCAAGCCGCAAATGAACTAATTAGTGAGTGATGTCTATATATAACGCATTTCTCTTTTTATGTAATTAGAGAAGCGGTTGATACCTGATAGTTTTAAACCTGTAATTCTCCATTTTTTTTCCCATTATTTTGGTAGAATATAGCTATAAATCTATTTTAGGAATAAAAAAATAGAAGAAGAAATGCTATCAATTAAAGTATATGAAATTTACATCCAACCATTACGAGTGTCTCAACGTATAAAAATTATATTATAATACAGTCATAATTAATTATATATGTAAATTCATTAAAATATAAAAAAAATTAAATATGTGTACATATATATATTAGTAGTAATTAAATTATATTTTTGACAAACATATTTATTTAATATGATTTTTTCCACATCAACTGACTTTAATTATGTGACATATCCTTATTAATTAATCGACTATATGATACTATCCTCATGATTAAAATCAATTAACTTGAAAAGTCACGTCAAACAATGGATAATTTTTAATGATTGAGTGATTAAGATAAAAATTGTTTAAAAAAAATTAAATATATAAATGAGCAAATAGGTAATTTGCTGTCATTGTTTAAGCATGCTGCAGGTTTGTTTTTGGCTGAGCCATGAGCTAATCCAGCATTTAATTATAGCGAAATATCTCCTTCTAAGCAACTTCGTTTGTCAATTTAAAAACGTGTACTGCACATTTACAATCAACAATATTATTATGGGCTTTGAATATTCAAAAATGATTGAATGCTTCTTATTGCAAAACACCAACCACTGGAGCGAATCATTGAACTGCACTAAGAGCCGGATAAACATGTCTTTGAAACCACCTCGTCATTGCAGAAACAATATAAAATGTCAGAGAAATAATATTAAAAAAAAGGGGAAAAAATATTTATGTTGGAGCATATAACTAATTTAAGTATACTAGCTACAATGTCTGAGACGTTAATTAAAAAATAATTTACCCAACGTATACGGTTTTGATAATGAAGTCGACAAAATAGACTGAGAAACTAAGAGCTTTCTGTTTTCTTCTGCTTTGACTTATTGAATATATTTAAATTAGGTATTGGTATGGGGAAACAGCTCAATGGCATGGAAAATGTTTGGAAAATGACAGCTTACCAAATCGTTCCTGAAAGTGTAATAATGTTATAAAATTTGTATATAATGGAGTTGAAGACCAAGATAAGTTTGATTGTCTGTGGGTCGATTCATCCACATGGAAAGATAATTAAATTGGTGGATTTACACGAGTCTAATGTTTGGTCTACCAAACTCGGGATAGGTTTAATTTGATGTAATTAAATTAGCTTATAATTACTACTTTTTAATAGCAAAGTAGAAATTGAATTAATAAGTTTAACCTTTAAAAAGATATTATGAATTTGTTGATCCGTAAAAGATTTTATACAGAAGATATATTTTTCCTTTCAAACCGTCAAGATTCATGAAATTTTTTTCTGTAAAATAATTTACTTCCCCAAGTTACATAACGACATATAATATAATCCTGCTTTATTTTTAATTATTTAACCAATGTGTCAATTATCCCCGAATAACAAAACTGAAGGGCTTAGGAACAAATTGTAAATTCGAGTAGTGCTTAAATTAATTATAATAAACTCTTATATTTATAATTTAATGATCTCTTACCGAGCTAAAACATTTCCATGACTTGTCTTTGTCCGAATAGATAAAGTGTTCTGCCATGGCCTGTGTGTGGAATATTCATATGCCATAGCATAGAAAAGGGTAGAGTAAATAATATAACATAGCTCAATCGAAACTATTGACCACAGCCCTGGCATAACAATAAAGCCAGTGGTCCAGCATATTCTCATTCAACTTGCTCTTAATTCCCCGATTCGACTGCCTTTTTATCGAGAATGTAAGATACAACTTAAAAGCACGCTACGAATTTGAATCTCAGTAGGCTGATGAAATGTATAAGCTCCTTTAAATTTTCTGTACAAAACTTCGTCAATCAAACATTACAGAAGTGGAGCCAAAAAGGACATGGAAGGAAATAACAAGCCCCACTGCTCCAACCTTGTTTTTCCAAGATTACCTCTTACAGACGTACAATTTTAAGCCTTTCAACGTTGATCCCAGGGAGAATGGCCCAGCAGACTGTGACCTGCCACCTTGTCATATGTCATAATCTATATCCGTTACATTCTGGGATCCTGAGCGCTTCACAAGTCTTTCCTCTTCATCGTATCTATCAAGGTTTTCACAAGGAGCAGGGAAGATGGTCCCTATTACGCGGCCTTGAACAAAGGAACACTGGAATATATGCTTCTTCTTATATGTTATCCCCACAGACATATCCCTAAACATCACGTTTCTCACAGGAATATCTTCACTACCATGTATTCGAACAGGAACACGAACTCCTTGACCATGTATCCCAATGAAGCTTATGTCCTCAAGAATTGGCAGAGCCTTTCGGTCAAAATCATCATCAGGGTGCTCGTTGTAGTCTGTCTTAATAACAATTCCAACTCGGGTATTATCAAATGTCAGATTCCGGTATGTTATATGTCTAACATATCCACCTCTTCCAACAGCAGTCTTGATTCGAACTGCACGCCGAGAACTCCAGACAAGGAGGTTCTCCACAGTGACATTAGATACCCCACCAGACATCTCGCTGCCTATTGATACGCCAGCACTGTGGCACAATTCAGCCAAGGCAGATCTTAGTTAGTATCTGAAGAGTGAAGATGTGCAATTACCAAATGCAAATCACAGCTAGGGGCAGATAAAAAGTAGACAAAGCACATTCTAGATGGTGATTCAGAGATAATTTTCCATTTCATGACTTGTTATGAAGTATGTTCAACTGTTTACCACCCTGAGATGGTAGTAAAGGCTGACACTACAAATTAAGCAGTACCTTCCTTGAACAAGGCGCAAGAGCAGATTACATGTCCTATTCAGGAAAAGAAATTGGAAGAGAGAGGGGTTACAAGAGAATCACTTCCCCACTCTAACAGTTTGACCTGCTTGAATGTAAAAGGGGAAAAAATGTTGTACCTAAATGGGGCCAAAGTCATAAAAATAATATTTAAATACATCTTCAAGATTCCAGTAACTAATTACAGGTTCTTTTTTTTTCCAATAATGTTAGGGATTGTCTCTACAGCAAAATCATGATTCATCCCTTGTGTATAAACATGTTGCAAAATTTGGCCCAGAGCATATAGTTATTGACTAATAGTCGGCTTAGGAAAAACAATGAATCACAAGAAGATGATTTGTTTCTATCCTAGTTGTTTCGTAATTTATGGTTGTTGACTTTAAATCATCCACAGTGCACAAATTTGGCCTTTTTTATTAACTACATGAGAAATAAAGATAGAAGGCAAAAGCAGAGGAAGGTTTGGATGAAGTATCACAAAATCTAAATAGTTTCTCTCATAAGTTAGATTAGAAAGCAAGAGTTCAAGCCATTTCAGACTCGGGACGACTCAAAATGCAGAGCTGTTCCCTGGAAACATCAGTAAAGGAGGTACCACGTATGCACAGATAAACATTCAAAAAGTCCAGTGATGCAACAAAAGGGGAAGGACACATAAATAGAAAAATCTAGAAACTTTAATTATTTACCAGAGAATCTATTTGCATCAAAAGTTTGCAAGAAATGTTATGCATGCATGCTATTTGAAACCCCACTTTTTGTAAACATGAGAACAATTAGGCAATAGATTGTTCATGATGCTGGGGGAAGACTAATTTAAGAAACTTCACCTGACCATAGAGCGGACAATGAGGTTTCGGATAAGAATGTTCCTTGAAGGTCGTCCATAAGATATGCCATATTGATCCCAGCCACTCTTTATTGCAATTGCATCATCCCCAACACTTATGTAGCAATCCTCGATTACCACATCATCACATGAATCTGTTTATGACATAAATGATTTGAAATTAGTCACATTCAGAATGAACTAATCTTTTTTTTTTCCCCACAGCAAATAAACAAGCAGAAATGTGGTGTACATAGGTGAAGATTTGAGCAGGCCAGCATTATATGATGTTCACTCCATTTATAAAACTGTATACACAATGTCAATTTTCTTGTATGTGTCATAAAGGTATTGGGGGGAAGGAGACAAAAGACAAAACAGTGAAAGCAAATTTGTTGCAATTTGCCCACACATTTCATAGATTTCAGTTCAGAATACTAAATTTGTACATTCTATATCTAAATCTTCAGCTTCCTGCTTCTGTGACATGATTAAGCTTTCGCAATCCAGCTTCAACTACTCCTCAAAGCCTTGAATTTATTCTCCAGATTATCAACCAAGCTTGCTAAGTAAGTTGGCCAAATCACAAAAAATGTATAGATCATTACTAGGCTTCTTTATCAGTGACTTTTATGTGTGCGTACAGAGAGAGAGAGAGAGAGAGAGAGGTCAAATTCTCCCCCAAAAAGAGGGAAAAAGGAAACCCTCTATCCACCTTTTTCTCCTATTTACATGTCGAACGGACATATCTAATAAAATATTCATAGTATGAATGACAATTCTGTCCAGAGCCTTAGCTACCATAAATTCTCTTAGACCAAAGTTTAAATCTTATATATTCTTTTTAACAAAGTTTAAATCTTATATTTAGTGACTACTTACCAGGATCAATTCCATCAGTATTTGGGGCTTCAAAAATGGGAGCCAGGATGGTAACATTCCTGACTGTTACATTCTTGCAGTCATATGGATGAAAAGTCCAAAAGGGAGAATCACGTAAGGTTATATTAGAGATCACAATATCACTTGACCACATTATCTGCACAAGTGGACCCCTGGTGTGATTGAGTAGCTTTTGGCGATACTTCTTCCACCATGATTGACCCTGTCCATTTATGGTACCATTATGCCCTGTTGATTTGTAAAAACACGGGTAAATCAGACTCAGCCAGTGATAAATGTCTTACACAGAACAAAGGTCTCAGTGTTCATTTACCAGAAGCACACATACACAAGAAACTCAACCAACTTCTAAGATTTTAGAGTCAAATAATCAAATCTACATCATATGCGTTGCTAGCAGCCAATTAGATTTCCTTAGTGACTATGATTGATTGATTGATTGTTTCATCAATTTGGCGTGTGGCATCACAGCTTATAACAGACGCATCAGAAAAGAAGCAAAAGAGAGCAAGCTGGTAATTTTTCTTCACCTAAAACCTTAACAAGACTGCTTCTTTCCTACTTATTTCCCATTAGAAAAAGAGAATAAAAAAAAGAATCAATTTGCAACTGTTTTGTGTAAGTTGTCGCATAACGTACTAGACTATAAACTTTGATAAGGAATGCAGAAAACAGGTTTAGACATCAACCTGCCACTAATAATTCATGTGCTATTACTTTGAATAGCCAAATTGCCTCATTCACAATGGATACATCCAAAATATAGGTTGTTTGCAATAATTATTGCTTAAACCTTATAAGTGGTTAATGGCTGATTCTGTTGTATGATAGCTAATTGGTAATAATAACATCTTGAAATCTCCTGTCATATTCACCAACATTACGAATAGTTTATCAGCTATGCAGGACAATTTCTTAATGACTTAAAATTTGAAAATTCAATGAGCAGTCCAAGGGAAGATGATTGGCCATTATAGATTTACTGATTTAAGGTTCTTAATGGACCCATAAAAACTACTTTTATACAACAACCAACTATATTGCTGAAATGAATGACTTCGAATTTTTAAAACATGAGAACATGATTCCAGTCAAAGAGATTCTATGAAGTTCCCTGTGATTCTTTGACCAAAGACCATATAGAGACTAGTTTGATACAGTTCAGAATCATAAAATGCTTGAGCTCAAAGAGGCCATAGTTTACCAATAAAAAAGGGTCTATTGTGTAAGCCACCTTCTAAGTCCAATGAATTTAAAAGAAAATATTTCAAAATGACTTAAAAACTAAAATTTCTGCTTACAGATGCAGGTGAATAAACTAACCAGTTATAACAACATCTTTGAGGTTTTGGCCATGGATTAAACTCCCGTACCGAGGTCCATGATGCTCTCTTCCGTATCCGTATGAAGGTAATGGAGGCATTAATGGCCATTGCCTCTCATCCTGTAAAATACCATTAAAGAGAACACGCCCAAAATTAGCAATAGACATTGTAAATGTGATACGACAATCACAAGATGAACCCACCAAAATCCAAAAGTTTAATCAAAACAGCCAAATAACTAACTTCAACACAAGAAATTACCTGATGGCAAAAACTTATACTAATACCAATATGTCTCGCAAGCTAGAAATTACTGGCAATATAATACTCTCAAGCCTCAAGGTTCACATAAATACCTTGAAAACGATTATATATTCTCCTAATTACACATGCTCACACTAAGTTCCCCTTCATCACAATTAACAAACTATCAACCTAATATGTTAAATAATAAGTGTGACAACCCCAATCTTGTCTTGACAAAAAGGCTTGCTTGACTTAGCTTGTTTAGTTAATAAACCATGTTTGAGATTCATTTTCACTGTTTTTTAAGTACCCAATGGTAAACATACTTAAGCTCATGAACTTAACAACTAGATCAATTTAAGAAAAAATAATTAAAATTTACGCCATCTTATATGATGTTTAGTTGGAAAAAACCAACCTCGATTCCAAGAATCTCAGCATCCTCAGCTAGAAACAAAGTCATATGACTAGTGAGATTAAACGGCGCCGTAAGCCACTTCCCAGGCGGCACGTTGAGCTGAGCACCTCCTCTCTTCCCAAGCTTCGAGATCGCCAGGACAGCCCTCTCAAACGCTGCCGTATTAACCGTGACCCCATCCCCGACCGCACCAAAATCAGTCAAATTAAGCGCGAAAGGCCGCGTCTTGGGCATCGGCCGGCCGGGTCCAGCTTTGCCGAATATCGAAAACCCACCCCCAACAATATTCCGTTGCCATAGAAAGACCGAAGCGAAAGCCGCGATCCAGAGGACAGTAAATAGAGTTTTATGTGAAGAAAGGAATGCCGGAGCCCATCTCTTAAGTTCCAGCCTATGTTGTTGTAACTGAAACCGCCCAACCGGCAAGGTCTCCACCATTTCGGGTTTTTGTTTTGGCTTGATAAATTTGGTTCAAGAAATGGTTTTCTTCACTTGGGTTGGAACATGGAAAAGAAGGATCTTTTTGTATAAGAAGAATAAAAAGGGAAAAAGAGCGTATATTTTGTGGGTGGGCTGTTAACGATCGAGAGCTGGTGGATTTGTTGTTTAGAAACGAAAGAGTACATTTCAAGGGAAGACTGTAATGTAGAAGGCAAGAGAGAGACTGTAGTTTCTAGTTTGGGCAGTTCGGTATTTTTAAGGCTAGTAATTGGAGTGCCACTAGGCTGCAGGGTATTATCATGCAGCTTAGTTGATTTTCTGACACTAGCTTGGCTCAAACTAAAATTAGGTGTAGCTTGAAGTGATTAGGGGAGTAGTTTGGTTTTGGGAATCTATTTACCTGATGAAAAGGTGAATACTTATCATTTTGATGGAATTTCGAGTTGTAATTTAATGTAAGAATAAAAATTGGGATTTGGCAATTAATGAATATACCTATTTGTAATGAATTTCTAACGAGGACAAAGTAAAAAGAGTCAGACTAGAATGAATAGAAAGATGATCAAGAAAAGGCCCTGGCCTTGAAGGAAAGGCACCTATGTCATAGGTTGTTAGCTTTACATGTTCCTTCCCTGTGCTGTGCATCTATCCAAAGTTCGTTTTTCCCTTTATTGAATGACAAAAAGGGGAAAAAACGGTGAACAAGTACATAAATGTAATTTCCGTCTCCGATTCTCCATCTAGGAGATAAAAGAATCTCAAAATCTGAGGCCTCTTTCACGGCAACGAGAAGCAATGCACGTCACTTTAGTAGGTGAACAGTTGATGGGTTGCAATCTGTCCAGTTTAATAAAGGGAATGTTAAAAAACACAGAAGATGAAATGTACTTATCAGAGCTAATGTTTTCATGTCATGATATAACGATGAAGCTGACTGAGTAATGGATTCGAGGCTTCAACAATTAACATTTTGCATTTGAAATAAGAATCTATGAGTCTTTGTCAAGATTGCATACTACCAAACGCTTGGTAATTGGAATTTTTCTGTTGTTGACTTTTCTGAGCTGGTTTCGGGAACCTGGATGTGACCATGTAGGGTGGTCCAGGACATCAGAGTTCAGACCCATCTTCAACTTGGGCCCGGATGTTATAGGCCACATTGTCCTTACCCAGACCACTAACCAGAACTGTGTTGCAAACTTTCTATCTTTTACACATGTACAGCTGGCATTGGTCTCCTGGCTCCCCTTTTGTTCCACCTCAGAGAGTCTATCATGACTTCTTCAGTGTTTCCCGTACTTTACTAGCAGATAAGGGAGTCATCCTTGCAAAGCAAGGCTTTGCCAACTCCAAAGGACATTTGTGTTGTGTCATCTATGGCCTTAGCTATTGCTTCCACCGCACTGTCAAGCCTTCCAATCAGGTAATTGAGATTTAAAAAATACATTGCTTTGTTAACTACGCACATATAAAGTTGTCATTCTTCGAAATGCTTTTGCTGATTCCAAGTAAATTTGCCCATACACAGGGATAGACCTCAAAAACCATTTCCAGGAAAAATTACAACTTTCTTACCAGGGAGCACTCATCTGAGAGCAACGAAAGGAGTGTCGAGTGTTTGTGAACCCCTTCCTCCTGATAGACCATTATGGTTCCCTGGTAGCACACCTCCAGAGTGGCTCGATGGCAGGTAGCATCGATCTATCTCTCCTCCTGTAGGCAGTCATATACCAGATAAATGTCCTTAAATCTGATATTTGTCTCTATCATTCCCTTGTGCATAAGACTCTTCTTTGGCAGTATTTATAAATGCATTCTAATGCTTAAACAGAAAAAGTCTGAGATGGTCCAACAATCCCTTTTAGTCTTTTAGTTTCTTTTCCTTTTCTGCAGCCATAAAGAACATCCTGAATTTAGTTTTCTGAAAGTACTAAGTGGTGCAATTTCTAATGTTTGTGTTGAAATAAGATCGGCATGATATTATTATAAATTTCTTCATTTTTTTTTGTTGTAGCCTTCCTGGAGATTTTGGCTTCGACCCACTTGGATTAGGTATGCCTTTATTTTGCATTGAGTTAGACATTATGAAACTTGCACTTTTAGTTTTGAAGCCAGGAGGAATTTTTTATCCCTGGTAAAAGTTTGGCAATCCTGTGAAATTTGTTGGTTAGGACCCGCTTTCGCAGTTGCATTTGTACCGATTTTGTTGATCATAGATGAGCCAAAAACTTCAACCTAAACTAATTAATTCTGATTTCTGAGGGAAAACAGGATCCATTCAGCTTAATTTACTGCCTACTTCTGACACCAACTTGTAAGATTACCCTCCCCTTTTCTCTTCTGGAGCAAGATATCAGCAATGGTCTAAAATAAATGTTGCTTGAAGTTGCTTGCAAAACTTTTATTATCTGAGGTGCTTGGCACCACTCTCATATTCAACATTTGCTTATGTGTAAAATAAATTATTTCCAGGATCTGATCCAGAAACACTTAAATGGTTTGCACAAGCTGAGCTAATGCATGCCAGGTGGGCAATGCTGGCTGTGGCAGGAATACTCATACCAGAATGCCTTGAAAGGCTGGGTTTCATTGAGAACTTCTCATGGTATGATGCTGGTGCTCGAGAATACTTTGCAGACCCTACAACCTTGTTTGTGGTGCAAATGGCATTGATGGGTTGGGTTGAAGGCAGAAGGTGGGTTGATATGATTAACCCAGGGAGTGTAGATATTCAATTGAAAATTCCTAACAAGAAGAACCCAACGCCGGATGTTGGTTACCCAGGTGGCTTGTGGTTTGACCCCATGATGTGGGGAAGAGGGTCCCCAGAGCCAGTGATGGTGTTGAGGACTAAAGAGATCAAGAATGGGCGTATTGCGATGCTAGCATTTGTTGGCTTCTGCTTCCAAGCTATCTATACCGGCGAAGGCCCAATTGAGAACTTGATGGCTCATATTGCAGACCCTGGTCACTGCAATGTTTTCTCGGTATTGCTGTTCTTCTTGTTTGAGCTTTGAAATTACATTAACTTATTCAAATGGGGTAATATATTACACCATGAATTTCACTCATTCATTTTCGTTGAGCTTATAGTGACTAAAGCAAAGCTGCCAATAAGAGTAGGGTGATATATAACATTGCATGTTTGTGTCTGCAGGCTTTCACAACACGTTGATTTTCACTTAAGACTCGAGAAATGGGATTGCAGGGACGTGATTCAAAACCTAGGTACCGCCATCATATCGTCTCTGTAAATTGTACTCGGTTTTTTCATGTGCATACCAAATAATTGTACATAGCAGGAACAAAGAAAACCGCAAGAATTTGATTCTTTTGACTCTAATCATTACTATGCTTTTTTAATTTTACAGAAAAATACTTTGCTATCATGGAATTGCCTTGTCGTTGCTTTGACTAAATCAGAGAAGTCATAGTTTCATGGTCAGACAGCTAAAACACAATCTATATGAGCTTAAATAATATACTCTTTTAACAACTTTTGACTAGACCAACACCTTTAATCTAGTCATTTTTACCATTTGATACTGGTTTATTATTCATACTCATTTATGGATTTTCCGAAAGAGATGTTTGTCTGCGATACCAACAATTTAGATTGTATGGCATTACTCAACATAGAATTTCTTCCTGTACGAGATTGAAGTCAGTTCTGTAATGGCGTCAACCCATTAATGGTAAAGGCCCCGCGTTGACGCTGACAAGGTCAAAAGAAGTTGCACGCCTCTCTTTCTCCCTTTCAATCCCATAAACTCTCTCCCCTCTCAAGCCTCTATTCCATTTCTATTCTTAGAATCTACTGTAACCTTGCCAGCTGCATCCTTCAATTCCTTCTCTCAAAGCCACATACTCTTACCAACATGGCACACCACCCTCTTGTCTTCCCCGAATTAAGCAAAAGGAAACAGAACAACCCAAACAAAGACTCAGCGAACCACACGATCTTTCCGAGCAGCGGCTCGTTTCTATCCGGAGCTTTACCATTTCCGGTCAGTAATGGCCGCTGTTCGCTTCCTCCTCCCCTTCCTCCCTTTGATACCCCTTCTCTTAACCCTTTCTCTTCCCACCCTTTGTTTCTCTCAATCAGATGTAGATAATCTCATTAAGCTCAAGAGATCTTTGTCACAAGGTGATCTGAATAGTTGGAAACCAGGGTCCTCTCCTTGCCAGCAAAAGTGGGTTGGTGTCATGTGTTCTGGACAGACCATTGTTGGCCTCCATTTGACAGGCTTACATCTTGCAGGACCAGTCGACGTTCAAGCTTTGCTTCAACTTCGTGGCTTGAGAACCATCAGCTTAGTTAGGAACTCTTTCACAGGTCCAATCCCGGAATTTAATAAACTTGGCGCTTTAAAGGCTATATACTTATCTCACAATCAGTTTAGCGGTGAGATACCAAATGATTACTTTGCATCGATGGGATCTTTGAAGAAAGTTTGGCTAAATGATAACAAACTCACAGGAAAAATTCCCGAGTCCTTAATGCAACTACCCCATCTCGTAGAACTCCATCTAGAGGGCAATCAATTCTCAGGACAAATCCCACCATTGAAATTTCCGAATGTACTTACTTCCCTTAACCTAACCCGTAACAACCTGGAGGGAGAAATCCCAGCAAGTTTCTCCAAGTTCAATGCCTCTTCATTCAAAGAAAACGAAGGACTTTGTGGGAAACCACTGGGGATAGATTGCGACAAAGTTCAACAATCAGGAGCTTCAAAACCATCAGGCCAAAACCAAGGATCTGGTTCCAGCGCCAAGGTAGTCATTGGCATCGCAACCTTAATTATTTTACTGTTGTTTGTGATAGTCTCTATCATTTCCGCAAGGCGTAGGAGGGACGATGACTTCAGCGTGCTAGGTAAGGAACCTCTAAGAGAGGAGGTAGTGGAAGTGCACGTACCTGAATCAACCCGCCGAAAGCCTTCAGAGTCAAGCCGCAGGGGTAGTTCTGACTCGAAGAGAGGCTCCTCGCATCATGGCAGTAAGAATGGGATGACTGACTTGGTCATGGTGAATGATGCGAAAGAAGCCTTTGGGTTGCAAGATTTGATGAAGGCAGCCGCGGAGGTGCTTGGAAATGGCGGGTTAGGCTCTGCATACAAGGCTGTGATGGCAAATGGATTGGCCGTGGTAGTGAAGCGAATGAGGGAGATGAATAGGTTGGGAAAAGATGGGTTTGATGCTGAAATGAGGCGGTTTGGGAAATTAAGGCACCCGAATATCTTGACGCCATTGGCATACCATTTTCGAAGAGAGGAGAAGCTTATTGTTTCCGAATACATGCCTAAGGGCAGCTTGTTATACGTCTTGCATGGTATGACTATCATCATCTTGGTTAATTTATATTTTAGATAACTATGTAATTGCTTTTGCGTCTCTGAATCTGATTAAAATTCTAAAATTAATGGTTAAATATCTTCACCTGGCAATGGAAATAAGCGTTGGCATCATATTCAAGTCAGTTACATTGGAGGATAACATTCTATGTAACATTACAAAGAATAGAGTGAAGAACAAATTGAAACGTTACAGATTACAGGTTTGTTTTTCTCTTTCTTCCCATTTCTAACTCGAAAACATGGTTTTTCAGGTGATCGAGGAATCATTCATGCTAATCTGAATTGGCCGACCCGTCTGAAGATCATCCACGGAATCGCTCGTGGACTCAGTTTCATTTATACAGAGTTTGCAACATACGAGGTCCCCCATGGAAATCTAAAATCCAGTAATGTTCTTTTAACTGAAAATTATGATCCGTTACTAAGTGACTATGCCTTTCAACCATTGACAAACTCCAGCAATGCTGCCCAAGGATTGTTTGCTTACAAATCCCCTGAATATGTTCAGTACCAGCAAGTCTCTCCAAAATCAGACGTTTATTGCCTAGGAATTATCATTCTGGAAATCATCACAGGGAAATTCCCTTCTCAATATCTAAGCAATGGCAAGGGTGGGACTGATATCGTGCAATGGGTACAAACATCAATAACTGATCAGAACCAAGTGGAAGAATTGATTGATCCTGAGATAGCAAAGGATACAGGTTCACTCAATCAGATGCTGCAACTTCTCCAAATTGGAGCTGCTTGCACTGAAGGTAACCCTGATCAGCGGCTACACATGAAGGAAGCCATTAGGAGGATAGAAGAGGTAAATTAATCTTGAGGCAGGCCTGTTTGCTGTAGGTGAGTCAGAAAAAAGAAAAGGGTAGCTGAGGTTGCCAGCAAAGATCAAGATCCACGCTCAGACGCTCATCATGAAACACTACAGAGAGGCATCGAAGAAATATCAGTCCCAAGGAATAAACAAGAATGATCTTTGTCGTTGGCATCTTCATAACGACCCAACAATGAGCGTTTGTGCATAGCAATTTTTTTTTTCCCGAAAGAAATCGCATTTTCATTTTGTTAAAAACTTAGGATAAGTTAACTTCAAAGTGAAGAAGTTTTCAAAAAATGATTAGGATATAATCTTAGTCATGTATTTTTTTTTTCCATTTTGATTTTGGAAGAACGCTCAATTTGAATAGCATTGTAATATTGTTGATATGTTTGTTTGTAAATGCAAAAATGAGCCATTTTCATAGAATGATTGTTATATTAATTCCATATTTCCATTTCTTTGCAGTAGTCTTCGCAGATTAAGCCTCAGGGTAAGAGGAAGGCTGATACCAGCCTTGCCTTGCCCACCATGGGGTTCATCATTCTTACACATTCATGACAAAAGACTATTGTAATTTCATGTTGATAAATCATATAGAGCGAGTCTTCGTGGACAGTTGACATGACTAAAGATTATTTTATTTACCAAGAGGACCTAAACGCACTCTCGGAGTCGGAACTCAAGGTGAACGCAGGATGATATGTATCGAACGGCGGCGAATCGCTTCTGTCACGACGCCACTCTTATTAACAACGGCGGCGAAGGCCGCCTTCTTCGATTTCCTAACCTCAGAACCGTCATTAGCTCTTCACTGTTTTCCACTACTGTAGACCCACAACCGTTCCCTAAGCAGACCCTTAGTCCATCTGATTCTTCCACGGTGTCATCGTCAACGAGTTCGTCGACATCATCAACATCTGGGGGTGGTCCACGTGACAAGAGAAAAAATCCGAGAGCTGCGTACGAGGAGGAGCAAGCTCGGGTGCTGCCAGCCTCACTACGACACGTCGTACGTACATTCAATTAATATTTTTTAAAAACTTTATATTTTTATTTACGATTTTTTAGGGATAAAAATTGATTTTTTTTTAAATGCAGATGAGATTGGGATGGAGCGAAGAAGCAATGGTAGCAGGTGCAAAAGATGTTGGGGTTTCTCCTTCAATTGTTGGATCTTTCCCCCGACAAGAAGCAGCCCTTGTCAGGTAATTTTTTGGGTGAACAAAGTTTCAACTCTTTTGGCTGTAAAAAGAAAAGTTTCAATCTTTTCATAAGCTCTTCTTTTAATCTTTCACTTTATTTATATGTCAAATTATTCTTTAATTGTGATTGTTATCAGTTCCGATATGGAAATTTTAGGTAGGGAATTGCAGATAAACCGTAGCATGAATTAATTGGTCAAACAATCTCATAGTAGTGTTGGTCTTATTATTGCATGCTGTCATGTTTCTCTCGTCCATGGCAATGCGTTAATCAAAATCAATCTGAAAGTATTTTTGAAGGCTGTTCTTCTAGGAAGGGACTAAATTTTGGTTTCTCTTTCCTGGATCGTTAATTTGGTTCTTCTCTATACTTTGTTTAGACCACTCTGCTCAAAATTTGTCTTTAACATTTTAAAGTCTATTTCTTTTGGTCTTGTATTCTCAAGTTGGCATATCTTGTTGTATCTACCGAATACTGGTTTCCTGATGCTAAGCTATTGATTAGTTGTATGTGTAAGAATCTCACTGTTTGATGCGTACTTAGCTTTGCTAATTTCAGCTAGTATGATCTGTTCTCCTTCATTTTTCGACAATGACTTCATCTCTTTTCTCTCTGCAGTTCTTTATGGATGACTGCTTACAAAGGCTTATTAATAGAACTGACTCCGGAGAGGTATTACAAAACTTGATTCCTAGCCAGCACATCTCTAAGCTTGTAAGGATTCACCTAGAAAAATGCAAGCGCCCTAAATATCAAAATGGCCTCAAGCTCTCAGCATTCAAGTACCAGTCCCTATACCTTTTTTCTGGTTAAAGTACTAGTTTACTTTATCAAAGCCTTCACTCTTCAAGACAATTATTTTCTAACATTCTTTTGTAGGCACATCAATTGAATGTTTCAACAAGTATCAAGCAGCTGGGAATGCTGGCTGATGAAATCCCGCATGCTGCTGGTTATGAGGCCTCTGATGTAGATTGTTATGTGAAATGCACTGTCCTTGGAGGGATATACTCAACAACAGAGACTTACACGCTGACTGACGGTTTGCCAGGTTCATTTCCCTTTACCTTTATGTGATTAATTTGATGCGTATACATCTTTGTCTCATCAGTGACTTTCTTGTGGAGATGCAACCTTTTAGATAGCATTTCATTTACTCACCATTTTCTGGCAGAGTTTCGTGATACATGGCTGTTCTTGGATGATCTGGTGAAAGATGCTTTTGATCTGAAGAAGACAATCCAGGAGGTGGTTTTTCCCTCCATTCCTTTTCGTTTTCTTTTTAAAAACTTTTTTGAAAAAATGGGAGTCTGTTTTAGAATTCTGAATGAAGTTACACTGTTACAGGCAAAGTATTTGGCAGAAGCTGTTGGTGCTGGAATGGGGAGTTCTTTGCAAGGATTTGTGAGCAGAGATGAAAGCTAAAGTTGGGATGGTTCATGATATTTTTATAACTAGCATGAGTTTCAAATTTCTCTCGATGAGCTATTAAAACTAGGAGCTGTCACAAGGTAGTTGGTAGTATTTTGATGGACCCTCAAGGGCTCTCAATGTTTACCTTGGTGCTAGCCATTGTTCTCCAGAGATTAGGTTTCAAAGTATGTTCCTGGCGGGGGTTTGAGTGCTTGAACCGAATGCCTGACAATTATGTTAGCATGTTCATCTTGTTGGCAATGTGATTACATTAATTTCTTTTGATAAATGCAGGCACGCACAATAATCATTTGTTAACAGGATCTTGTTCTTCACATGATATATTATAAGTTGTTGATAGCTTAAGGGCAAGTCCAATCTCAAACTCGACAAACATGACTTGATCCGTTGGAAAGTTTACATAGGAGAGTCCATGTGAAACGATGCTTGCTTCTAATACGACCAAAATTTCAGCCATTAAGAGTAAAAGGAGTGAACTTTCGTTGAAATATTTGCGTCAGGTGTTATTTTCATTTTTCGTTTTTAACCTTTTGGAGTTCTTTTCCAGCGGCGTGGTATTGTGGATCACAGAATGCCCCCCTGTTTAAGCAAAACCTTTTCTTGTTAACTGCGGAATCGATTCTCGCCCAACTGATAACAGAGGGAATATAGATGCCCTTTTAGAGTGACTTTCCAATATTCGAGGACATTCTCCAAAAGCAACCAAAGTTAGGATCTCTAAAATTCATGCCAAAGTTAAAGGCGTCGACATTTAATTTTGTCCTCTTATGCTACCTCTCTATATTAGATATCTTATACAAGCCAACCTCCTATATGAATCTTCCATTTCATTTCTCTTCATAATTCTATATTCCAAGTATCCAAAATTTTTCAGCTTTCCCAGATAATTCCTCATCCAAATCTCAGGCTACAGTATGGATTTCTTTGAAAACCGGCCAATCGTTTGTGATAATGGATCAGGTTCTGTCAAGGTTAGTGATCCATCATCTCACCATCTCTCGGAAGTTAATATATAAATTTTTGACAAGTGCTTTCCTTAATGCAGGCTGGTTTTGGTGGTGATGATGCTCCAAGTGTGCTTTTTCCGAGCATAACAGGTCGTCCACGAAACAGACATGCCATGGTTGGCTTTGGACAGAAAGACATCTACTTCGGAGATGAAGCACAAGCAAGGAGAGGAATCCTCAGATTGAGTTACCCTATTGATCATGGGATAGTGAGAGACTGGGCAGCTATGGAGAGACTCTGGGAGCACACATTTGATACGGAACTCAGAGTTACCATTGAAGAACACCCTGTTCTCTTAACTGAGGCTCCATTAAATCCCAGAATTAACAGAGAAAAAATGGTAGAAATCATGTTCGAAGCTTTTGATGTCCCAGCAACGTACATAGCTATTCAAGCAGTCCTATCCCTCTATGCCAGTGGCCGAACCACAGGTAAATCGATCTTAAGACCATGCCCCTTATAGGATACACACAAACTTATGCATGCTATTACATTGTATGCAGGAGTTGTGATGGACTCTGGTGAAGGAGTCACCCATGTAGTCCCCATCTATGAGGGCTATGCACTCCCTCACGCTATCAATCGGCTTGATCTAGCAGGCAAGGACCTGACAGACTACCTCACCAAGATCCTGACTCAAGAGGGCTACGTCTTCACAACATCAGCGGAAAAAGAAATCGTTAGGGACATAAAAGAACGACTTTCATTTGTAGCAATGGATTTCAATAAAGAACTTGTCACATCAAGGGAAAGCTCAGAGCTTGACAGGCAATATGAATTGCCAGATGGGCAAGTCATAACTATTGGAGCTAGCAGGTTTAAGTGCCCCGAAGTTCTGTTTGATCCAAGCAGGGTGGGAATGGAGTCAGGTGGTCTCCATGAGATTTTGGTGAGATCAATCAGGAGGAGTGACATGGATGTTAGAAGAGAGATGTTTGGAAATGTTGTGCTCAGCGGGGGTACCACTTTGATGCCAGGCCTGGCTGATAGGTTGGCCAAAGAGGTGAGCTCATTGGCTCCTCCCGGGGTGAGGGTCAGGGTGATTGCACCGCCAGAGAGAAAGTATAGCGTTTGGATTGGTGGGTCCATTTTGGCTTCTCTAAGCACCTTTGAACGGGTAACTAATTTACTCCTCAAAAAATTCATTTAGGGTCAATCAAGGCTCGGATCTTTTGGTGATTAAGTAACTGATAGAGGTGACTTTTCTTGCAGATGTGGATCACTCAGGAAGATTACATGGAGTCTGGCTCTTCTATTGTTCACATGAAATGTTTCTGAACAACAGCATTACATCGCGTTCTAATTTTCTCCCCTTTGTACATTTGCATGTAAAGAAAATCACAAATGTATACAAAGGGCAAACTCCAACCTTGATAGGCCCTCTTTGATATGTGGCCATAATTGCGATGTTTCATTATTGACACTTTTTCCCCAAAAGCCGCCTTACCTGACGAGAATTCAAAGGATTTGATTGCATCACTTCGTAGCCTCAACAGAATTCCGCTTCTCCGGATTTATGCCGCATGCACGTGTTAATTAACGTGGATATCAGGTTACCATTAATTTGGAAAAAAAATTATAAAATCTTGAAAATTATCAAGTTACCATGAAATGTCACAAAACAGGGGCACCAGCCTGAGTCGAAACATTTTTGTTGTGTACTGTAGGGGTCGAAGCATTGCACCGTACTTTGAGGAAAAACAGAATCCAAGACTAACCAAGGTCTGACCAAATGCAGCAGAGAGCAAAGATTTCCAGCGCTAACATGTAATAAAGTGATGCACCAAAGAAGAAAACTAGTAAAATATGTGGATCCCACTTTTGGGTTAGGTTATACAAATGTACACATGACCTCATCGCCAACAGTGTCATAAAAAACACAAAGGGAGGGTTGTTGGGAGTCTGAAACATGGTCATTTGTTTGTTAAGTCCACTATAAGGAAAAACTGGAGCAGCATGGCTTCTGCATCTGAGATTGCAGCAAAATTGAATCTGGTGGCCCACCCTGAAGGTGGCTTCTATAATGAAACTTTCAGGGACACCTCCGTTTTCCTCTCCAAGTCTCAACTTCCTCCTGAATGTAAGTGTTTGGTTTAAACCCCTTGTCTTTTTTGCTTCTTTCTTCATTGATTGTGCAGTTTTCGCTTCTGCTGCAGTAAAGTTCAAATCTATTGATTTGGGAATAGCTTGTTCTTTTGGCTTATGATTCCATTTTGTTGTTAGATTCTTTACTTGTGCAAGTTTCTATCTCTGGGATCTGGGTCTACATCTTGTTGAATTCAAAGGAATTGTCCAATCCTTTCTTTCCTTTTCTTATCGCTGCTTACATGTAGAATTCTTTTGACTAGATTTTGGGCACACTCCAAGTGTGGATGGAAGAGAAAAAAATAGGTAAAATAAAAAAGTGAGAAAAATAAGTGAAAGGAGTTATGGATAAAAAGAATGCACAGTTTTTTTTTTTTTTTAAAGTCACATATGGGAAATCAAATTTGAAAGTTTAATTAATAGGAAGCAGAAGATTTTGGTTATCTGCATAAGCCTGTGGTGTCTGCAAGGGAAATGCTTTACATTCTGGCTTTGGTTACCTTCCAAATTAGAAAAAATTGACTTTGACTTTCAATTACACCCACTGCCATTATCTTTGATCGGGCTTGTTCCGGTCAGAAGTTTCAGCTTAAATCGCAGGGTCCATGTCTGCAATTCAAAGTTATGAAATTCTAATGAAACTGATTTCTTTCTAGTTTCAAGTTTGATTTGTCTTCATCTCATTTACTAGTCATTTGTTAGTAGTATCTATTGTCCTAACATCACAGTAGCTTCACTGCAGACAAGGTTGATCGTGCTGTTAGCTCATGTATTTACTTCTTGCTACCATCCGGGTGTGTGTCTCACCTCCATCGTATACCATGTGCTGAGACCTGGCATTTTTATTTGGGAGAACCTCTTACGGTAATGGCTACATAAACTGGACTAACAGAGATAAAAGTTAACAACTTTACATGCATTGACCTTGTTCAAGCCAAAATAGAATAGTGCGTCTTCCTGTTAATCATAATACTCAAACTGATTGGTAACTTGGAAATGTTCTTGATTTATGTCAACACAGGTATGGATATACTAAAAATAAGCTTAATTGTGTAGAAATTTCTTATACTTCCGAATACTATCCCAGACAATATCAATGTTGCGATTTATGGTTCTTGATGCAGCTTGTTTCATACAGGTCCTAGAGCTGGATGAGATTGGGCAGATAAAACTAACATGTCTTGGACCTGATCTGCTAGATAATCAGCAGGTGCAGTATACGGTGCCTCCAAATGTTTGGTTTGGTGCATTTCCAACCAAGGATTTTCAGATTTCCACTGATGGGGCAGTGACAAAAACTGAATCAAGGGATGCTGAGAGCCACTACTCCCTTGTCGGGTGCACCTGCGCACCTGCCTTTCAGTTTCAAGACTTTGAACTGGCCAAACGCTCTGAGCTTGTAGCACACTTTCCGAATCACGAGCGCCTCATTTCTTTACTCACCTATCCTGATTGAAAGAAGTTTGATAAGTGCTGGTAATATAGAAATCAGACTTCTGATGCTGGTTTCAATGCTTTAGTGAGGACCTTGAGTGGCAAGTGGCATCAAGTTTTCAGGTTTCTGATTCTTGGGTTGCTACTAGTTTTTTAATTTATATTCACTGTACTATCGAAAGCATTAAGCTGTGTGTCGAATGTTATTGTCCATGTGTAACAAATTACTAATAAAATTCGTACACTTTTCTACTAGCTTACAGCAATTTCAAACAAGTCATGTGAGAGATGCTTGTAGATCAATTTGCTAATTGTCAACATACATGCTTGTCCATATCAATTTGTGAATTTTCAACCTAAATCTATTGCTCAAGAAAAAGAGCATTTTGTCTTTTTCCATATACTAGATTAGCTCCTACAAGAAAAGATAAAAGAAACTGCTGAGAATAACATGATTCTAGAGTAGGCAAGGTAGAAAAAGGCACAAGTACGCCATAGGAGAAACTTCTGCAGGTAAAGATCATGAAACATTACTAAACACGTTACAAATAAATTGTACGTGACTGCCATTACAGATTGCGGCACCAACGCAACAAACCACAGCAATTCTGAAACAATTTCTATTCGAATGAAATGCAAGAGCCTAGAAAGGAAGAAACGAGAAACTAAAACAAGGAGAAACAAGATAATTTTTGGTATAAACAGAAAACTCTCAAAACAATAAAATCACTGAAGAACCTAATTATAGGTATTGCACATAGTGCTATTCCCCATGCTACAGAGGTGCAAGGAAATCATCATCGTTGCCTCTTAAGAGACAGAAAAATTAACTTCCTCTTCCCAACCTTTTAGCAGATAAGGTCTTCAGAATGGTTAAAACTTTCTCCCCCTCTTCTAGCTTCCTCCTCCAATAACAGGGATGAAGTAAGAATCTTTCATGCCTATCCCACCCTTGTTCAAATTTTGGGTCACAATCGCACTAATATTTGCGAATATGGCATGAACTCTAAGAAAATAGCAGGACCTATTAATCAAAATCAAGGAACTCCATTCTTTTTCTCATGGAGCCCTTCAGATCTGTAGCTTCTCTTTCTGCTTTCTGAGCCTGAAAAAGGATAAAGAGACAAGTAATTCATGATGTGTACAATTTTAAAAAATCATATCAGAAGAGAAAATAATTACTAGCTTCCTTTGCCAAAACCAGAAGCGAAAATAGACATGTATAGCATGGTAAACAAAAAACCCCTTAAAAGTGGCCAAAACCAGAAGAGAAAATAGACATGTACAGCATGGTAAACAAAAAACCCCTTAAAAGTGGAAATATCCACCTAGCCTTTCATAAGATGGGTTCGGTCAAATAGATTTCACCACCTATTCAATGATGGGAAGCTTGGAAAATGACCTGGTCAATTGGTCATTTGATTAATTGCTCAACATAGCGTGTAGAGTAACATTAGAGTTCTCTGTTAATAAATGATATATTGATCAAAGTTTCAAAAACAAATTATGGAAGTTCCTTCATGAATTAAATTAAAAAAAATGTCTGCTTGTCTGGGAAAACAAAATTTAATAATAGAAGGTTTCTTTCATAAAGTCCAGCACGCATTTCTACTCAAACTGAAAGAAGTAGCCTATGACATTAACTTAACTAGCTTCCCAGCCATGCCTAATGAGATAATAACAACATTCCAGGATAACAGTTATCATCCACCTATAGCACACATATTCTACAAATGCAAATTCATTCATAGTTTTTTATTGCAAACCATGCAAAACGTGCAAAGAAATAAAGAATTGTAAGAAGCCACTTACCCTTTTTATCTCGGCTGCCGATACAGGAGTCATATGTGAGGGAAGCTCCTCCTTTTCCAAGTCCTGTATAGAAAGTAGCAATTATAAATAAGAAACAACCTTCATTGTACAACAAAACAATTCCACATGCCAACAAAAGAAAAAGGGTGAAAAAAATATAGCATAAAACAGCATACCAGCTCTCCTATTAAGACAACATTCTCCCCACGGATTACATATAGACCTAAGGGGATGTCACAGTACAGATCACCAACAATAACGCGCTCACAAGCTCCTTCTAGAACAACATTAGCTGTTAATGTGAAAGAAAAGCACATCAGTCATTAGATGTCAGAACAAAGAAAGAAAGAAAAGTTAACAGAAACACAGACAGCAGAAAGAACTCAGCAAAGAATAAGATCAAGACAAACTACCAAATTGGTCAAAAGAACGCAGTAATCCCAAAAGTTTCCTGCCATCTCTCAGCAAGACAAGAAGCTTTTCTGCAAAATAGATTAAAGTTTTAAGGAACGTTTTACGATCATTAAAGATCTAAAGCACAGACAATTTACTAAATAACTGTTGCAATATGAAGGGAAACCTCTAGCAGACAAAATGGGAATGTAGGGAGATAGACAACTACAAACAAAAACATTCAAGGTAGTCTGGAATCAAAATATGATATAGTTTCAGGTGCATAGCTTATGCTAACCAACTCTCTCTCTCTCTCTCTAAGACTTGTGAAAGAGAATTATCATGCGTCAATAACAGAAATTCTACTCGGAACTAAAGTCAGATTGCAACATAGCAATTTGAGATGCCACCCAAGTTTCCAAGATGGCATCTTTCATTCAATATTCTCCAAACAATTCAATTATGAAATTCCACGAAAGCAAAGTTGAAAGCTTGTAACTTTAAATACAAAGTGAGTCTTGTGAAGATCCCCAAAGTCTTTAGCACAAAACCAATTGACATTTCCATCATGATTGGAAAAACAAATGGAAGAGGTCCTCTTTCCTTGAACAAACTCTTTTCACCAAACTTTGCATATCTTCCAAGCTAAGAAAACAAGTTGGACATACAATACAAAACCACCTCCTCCCAATTCTTAAAAGAAAACAAAATCACAAAAATACTGACAATCCAAGAACAGTAACGAACAAAACTTCATAAAGAGAAAGAACAAAAACAGGAATCCCCTGAATCAAACAGTATCATTAAACAAACCGAACCTAACATCTAAGAAAAACTTCAAAAAAGAAAAAGAAAAAGGAAACCCAAAGAAGGTAATTTAAAGACTGCAAATAAAACATCAAAAAATTCCAATTGCATTGGCTTTTCTACTACATATCAAACACAGAGAGAGGAAGAGAGAGAGATTACTGTCAAGATAGGTGGCAAGAGAAGTGGAGAGAAAGATATCATCAGGGCCAGCCCAAGACATGGAAATTATTCTTCCTTGATACTTCAATTCCAATTTTCCAAACAAATGGCATTGGCTTCCCAATCAACCCTCCAATGTTTAAACCACTCTTCCCCACCAACAAAGAAAAAAATTCAAATCTTCGCAAAACCTCTCTCTCAAAAAGAGTGAACCCAGAAGAGATCACCTCCAAAGCTGTAAAACCCTAGCTTTATTGACCAAATTGTAGGAAGCTTTTATGAGGGAGACGAAGAAGAGAGAGAAAGAGAAGGGAGAGTTAGGTTTAGGTTTAGAGCTTTTCCTGGCAAGAAGCAAAATTAAAAGCCTTGGTGGATCAATCATTCAATCTTTTGTTTTTTCCCTTCTTTTCTAATCTTCAATTTATTATTTATTGAATAATTTTAACTGCGACAGAGTAAAAACAAATTAACTCAGCTCAACACCCTTTGACCTTGGGGAAAACGAAACAATTTAATACAGTAATTTCGGATTGAATTTGGGGTTTCTTTTTCTAATTATGATGAATTATTGCTCTTAATTAATTGGTTTTGGAACGTTGGATTAGATTTAATCATGACCTTTTTCTGTGATAATGAAGCTGTCTTTTGGACTAGGGATGATTGTCGATATTGATGTCAACGAGTGGCAGGTTGCATAAAAAAATTGACCAAACTGGAATTTCTGTTGTTAAAGAAACTAAACACTAATATATAATTCACTTCATATGGTCAAATTTTGCAAATAGTTTGGATAGATTATAATATAATGAAAATTGATGAATGGTACATTGACCAAGAATTGGCCCTTGGCCCAAACTTGAAGTTCATTAGGTTGCAGACCAGGACCGTTCTCATTTAGTTTGGTTCATCTCACTCTCACTTCTGGTCCGTAGTTCAGCCCAACCAGATAAAATCCAGGGTACAAAAGACTTGTCCCAAGAAATATGGTAGGATTTTTTCATTGGTACATACGGGAGATGATAAAAGATGTAATTAGATCATAAACTAGTTGATATTATTAAGTCAAATTTATATGCCTCTCATCCTCAAAAAAGCAAAAACAAAGTTTAAGGACCTAGAAAATGCAACACTGGAGAGAAAATCAATGTAAACTTGCATTTCCAAAGAATCATTGTCTTCCTCCAAGGCTTTTAATAAAAAAAAAAACCTTGCAATCTGAAAAATAATTATGCAATAAACTACTTGATCATGTTGTTTCTCATCGATCCTTGTATCTCGACACATCATTGGATCTTCTTTTCTCGCAACTGATTATGAAAATATTTCTTCATCCAAAGCATACCCTTTAATCATATATATATATATATATAATCGTATTGCATATATTTTTTCTGCAAAAACATCATGTAAAGTTTAGTATAAGTTATTATCAACTAATCAAGTTTAGATTACGTATCAGCCAATTCAACTTTGATTCACTTCTAGACTGAAGTTCACTTCCTATGAGTTATAGTGGCAAAGTGTACATTAATTATTAGTATTAAACATGTGTATATCCACACAAAAAAGTTACCATGTATCTTCATAGCTGGTCATCCAAGCAAGATAAGGTACTTCATATTTCCAAAACAATATCTGCAATGAAGAAACAAATCAAGTTAAACATTCATTGTCAATATGCCTGCATATAAACATGGAGATTGATACCATATGAACTTACATTCGGAGTCTGTTTTTACCCATTTACTTCCATCATCTGCTTTTTCAACCTTTTCATCCCCATTGGCAGTCTTGGGGGTATAGCTGCTCTCCAGGGATTTATTGGTAGACAATTTTGGACTAGAACTTTGTGGATATATTTTCTTGTGAAGTATAGTCCTCAACAACTGCAAGTCCCAATATCAAAATATTTTAACAACATGTTTACTTAATAAATATATAATTAGTGAAATTCTGTGTGTGTTCATTGATGTATATACGTACCTTCTCCATTCGTGATTCCAGGTTTGGATCCCTTAAACTTGGGGCAGGTGAAAATCCACTTCTGCAAACAAACATCTTCTTGAGAAGAAATGACAATGATTTTTTGCCAATGGCGCCTTTAGAATTATCAAAACAGATATCTTTCCCTCTACTGTGAACTAAACTGGTGCTACATTGAATGTGGTCGTTTTTCTTGTTTGAATCATGGGAGCATGCGCTGCAATTCCTTTCTTCAGCTTCCGTGCTTGAGTTGGTGTCGAGAAATTTTTCAAATGGAAGATTAGGAGCTTCCAGGTTATCTGATGTCGGTCCAACTCCAACATGTTCGTGAAATATTAAGTTTAACTCTTTTTGAAGCTTTCCGACTTCTTCAGGCGTCAGACCATGTAGATGATCTTGTGCCGAAGGGAAATTTTCTTGAAGATTTGCCTTCTGATCTGGTTCTTGCTTTATCTTATTTCCAAACGTTCCAATTGTTAGCAGTCCATGAGGCCAGTCGCTGAACTCTTCTTTGCAAGGCTGTTGGATATGATCTAGATCAGAGGAATGAAAATTTAGAATCAGTGATGATAACTTCATTAGAAAACCAACAAATGTATGCAAACAAAACATATGCCGTCTGAAGATCAAACACGTTACACTCCGTTAACAGGATAGCTTTTTATTACTACGAGGATTCTGGAGAGGCCGGGAGGGGAGAAAAGCTTAAAAGTTCATTGAAACCTTGAAAAGTAGAAGTCAAGAAAAGATACGAACACACTTACAATTAGCTGGAATCGAGTTGGATTTCTTGCTAGTGAGCTTGTTTTGCACCCAGCTGAATATCTGGAATATCAAACAAGACCAAAAAAAAAAAAAACACCTTAACAAAGTATAAAAACTGACCAAGAAATCCATTCTCTTAATTCCTTTACTATATATCTAGCTTTTGAATTATCAGTTTCTTAGTTCTCACCTTCATTTGGTGAAATAATATTGCAAAACTGCAGCTTTCAGAAACAGCAAAATGCAGATGGCAGGCGATTGATGATGGTATTGAATTTGGACTTGAAGAGATGCAAACAAAGAAATCCTATAAGCCAGTGAAAGCTTTGCTGCATAAAGAGTTAAATAGAGTGGAGTTTGAGAAATTCCATATCATATCAAGCTGGTGTGGATGCTACTTGCTACATGGTTCAAGTTCCCAAACACGGACTTTACCGCCTCTCTTCCCTCTCTCTTCTCTGTCACCTTTTTTTCCAACTACCATGTCTTTGTCCCCACTAGTTTAATTCCATATTTCTTCCTTTGTAATCAACACAAAGTAAAAATGGCACCTTTGTCTCCCCATATACAAATCACCATGTAGTACTACCTATAGTCACAAAGCCTTTTGAATCTCGAGCATCTCTAGACCTGCCGGCACTGCCCCTTGAAACTAGTGATTAATAACATGAGTCTATGACATTATTCCTCCTCGATATTTCATCCCTGATTTAGCTCCTTCATATATAGCAGTTTCTTCATTAATTCAGAGACAATGGCATGCACGAAAGGAGAGTTTTCGCTCCGTCAATTACCCTCAATGGCAGTTGCATTTTCACCGCCCGTATCAAATGAAGAGAGTGTCGGTAACAGAAAACACTGTCTGTACCTATATTTTTGGTTAGTTTGCACCAAGAAGAGTGCTTTTCAATGTATAAGAAACAATTAATATACCGAAGCCTGTTTGGCATTGTAATTGAGTTGCATTATTAGATTACAACCATCGGATTTTATATTTGATTTTATCAAAATTTATAATTGAATATTAAAGGATGGAAAGAAAACAACTTTGGTGGAGGACAAAATGGGAGGAGAGATCAAAAGAGGAGCTGAGAGGAGATGGGCCAGAGGGGCAGAACAGGGGGCATACAAGCCATGTTCGCGTGGTTATGTCTCTCACTAACCGAACCACCAAGCACCTGCTCCATCTCGCAACCACCGGCAGCAGCACCTCCACCGCTAGAATACTTGATTTAGGCCACCCACGTTCCCCACAAAATCCTCTAAAACTCGTCATAATTACTCATACTTCACTTATTTTCCACCTCACGTACTCAGAGAAAATCAGATATATTGATTCTCCATGACCATGACATAACTGAAGATTTGGCTATATTAGAGCCAAACTATGTGATTAAACCAATTTAATTATATATCGTCAATCGAGAGTTTTATCTCATGCAACTTAAACTATCAAAAGATTGAAACTGAAGTCAAACCTGGATGCTGATCTACAATTTACGAGGGTCAAGGAAATCAAGTCTGTCTCTCTTGAAATGTGTTGCTTATGTTAAAGAAGGAACAGATGGGGGGAAAAAAAACTCTAGAGCTGTTCTGGGACAATTTACAAGATCTTATGACAAATTTGCCATGCAAATCCCTGAATTCTGGATCATACGTGATTTAAGAAACAAGAAATCAGCTCGGACCACTATGCCCAAACAATCCTGGGAAACCGTTCACCGGGACAAGGACTAGTTTAGGACAACTCGCTCCCAATCGTCTTAAACTCTTGCCAACCCTTTAAGGTGCTAATCTTTCTGCATGCATTTCTATGTTTTGCATTCTGTTGTTACATGGTACTTAACGCAAATGTAGTAGTCAAATTGTTTTCTAGTATTTTCTATAAATCTTAGTCTCTCCCTTTTAATATAAAAGCAAAATGCTACAGCTGGAATTAATCAGCAGATCAAGCAGAGGCAGGGAGGCATGTGCGAGAATTAAGAAAAGGAAAGGCTTAAATAATGAAAAATCTCTTAACTTTGCACAATAAACGCACTTTTAATTTTTGATTTGTATTTAAATAAATTCTTAATTTTAATAAAAAATTAATAATTATTAGACTCAATAGTATCTAATATTTTTTGTCTACTGGACTTAATTATGTTACCATGTGTTCAATTAACGTAATAGAA
Organism: Theobroma cacao; assembly: GCF_053813885.1. Lineage (NCBI taxonomy): Eukaryota > Viridiplantae > Streptophyta > Magnoliopsida > Malvales > Malvaceae > Theobroma > Theobroma cacao. The sequence continues at coordinate 3,887,131 of NC_142647.1, forward strand.
TTTAAAACTTAAAATTTAACGAACCACATTCATTGTTTCTGTTGTTGTCAATCACTAATCGTTACCTCTACCAACTTAGAATCATAACAAAAATTAAATTAAATTTCTCTTTTCTTTTTTCTTTTAATTATAGTAATTTTTCAAAAATCTCCTCCCTTTTTTTCTTCAAATATAAAAAAAAAAAATTGAAGATTTAAAATATTCTAGATTTAGGTTTCATTTTTTAAATTTGGTGAAAATCAATCAATGAAAATGTAGAGAAAAAAGAGAGGAAAAAAATAAAGTAGATTGATTGCAGTAAAATCCCACGACTACTAAATTTAGGTTTTATTTTTTCAGAAAAAATAAAAAGAAAGAAAGAGAGTTATTTGGGAAAACTAAACCAATTAAAGATATATAGAGAGAGGCATAAGGAACCAAAAAATAGAAATTTTTTTTTTTGGTAGATCCTAAAGAGAGACAATGAGAAGAAAGGTAGAAAGTGGAGTAGGAAGAAGAAAATTGGAAGTCTTAAGCTGTACATATTATCATGTTAAGTTTTACGAATAAAAAATATTAATTAATATTAGGTTTGAATGGTTAATTTTTTATTAGAGTTATTTAATAGTATAATATTTTAAAAAATTATAGAGTTATTTAAGAAAATTTAAATAAATTTTTTTTATTACATTCAATCAAACTCTTATATTTTATTTTGTGTTAAATATATTTTTATAATTAATAATTGATTAATTATCAATAAGTAAAATAACATTTGTCATTTTTATACTCGAGTAATGTTAATATGAAAAGTATAAATATTAATATGATTATATCATTATGTCATATCAATTTGTTATATCGTTATCTACTATAATATATTAACATATTAATGTTACATGACATAAAATAATTTTTTATTTTAATTAATGATAGTTAATTAACCATTATCATAAAAATCTATTTAATTAAAAATAAAAATATAAAGACTTGATTGAACATAATTAAAAAATAAATTTTTTTTAAAAAAATTTAAAATATATATTTTAAATATTACACTAAATTTATTTAGATACAAATCAAAAATAAGAACTCGTTAGTTATAATTAAAAATAAAAGTTTAGTTTATGTAAATTATCATAATTCAAGAATTTTTTTTAATTATTTAAGAAAAAGAAATGATGATTTTAGCTTTGGTCAAGATTAGATATTCATACGTGGGAAAACATCCCAGGCACGTGAAGTTGTCCCTGTTGATCACGTGAGTCCATGCCCAATGTCCATCGCCCATCCGGCATCAGCCCATGCCAAACCAAAGTGAGCGGGCCCTGCCAGATGTCAACACAAGACCTTGGTCACTGCAGTTTCGACCGTACCGACCAACACGTGTCTCTAAGGGTTTGGTCTCTTTTTTTTTTCTTCTACAATACTATTAAGAACAATTGAATAAAATTGCCACCGTTTAATACGGTAGTGAATTATGATTGTAGCCATTTATAGCTGCATTTCAGACGCCATGAACAGCAAAAATTAAAAGCATAAAAATAGTGTTAAATTATTTATATGTAGGATAGTAAGCCTCGATGAAGATCCACATGCCTGATAAATCCCCAACCAAAACCTTGGTGATGCAAAGTGGAAGGCAAGCACGAGGACTCACCTCGAAAGGTTCACAATTGAACCATGCAAAGAAAGAAAAATCCCAATCCAAAAATTTCAACTCAGTTAACGATGTTGGCTATTTGTTTAATCTTCCATGCCATACTTGGAAAGCTTCGTGAGGCTTACCTAAAATGGAAAGTAACCCACATTACCTGAATTGATAACTTAAACCCGAAACATGTGGACATGTGATTGAGAGCTGAGACATATATAAACAAGTCTTCCAATCACATCAAGCTTATATGTGAAAGTACAAGTACCCATATTCGATACGTAACAAGTAGCCAAATTGTGTTACCCCCCCCCCCCCCCCCCTTTTTTTTTATTACTATTTTGGTTTGGTTTTTTCAAAATTTAATTTAGGTCAAGAATGTGGGTATGCTAGCCTGCCTGCTAGGCCTAGGAACACACTTCTCCATGATACTCGTACTGGGGCAAACATAAGCCTTGGTTTCTTGCCCGCTCAGATCCAAACCTCAGGTTTTACATTGCGGCATGAGATGATGATCGTATAATAATCATGAAAAATTACGAGTAATGCCAGCCCATGATCAATCACCCAAAACGAAAAGAAAGAAAGATAGTTGGGGTTAAAAATCAAATTTGGAAAACTTGGAAGTGGTAGATATTCCCGCGCAACGTGTCTTCGGATTAACGACTACCTCGGTGTAAACTGTTACGTGGCAACTTTCGGGGCAAGGATATGTAAGTCCCCACTCGCAACTGACGCGGCCATCCCCGTCCTGCTAGTAATCTACGAAGCAAGGCTGTTCTGTTCAACTTTGAACCAAGATAAACTTGTTCAGCATTGCAGGCAAAGGTTTTTCTCTCTTTCTTTTGTTAGTTTCCCAGGATATGGATATATCTGTTTGATACTTAAGTGGGGATTTATTTATTTGGTTTCAAGATAAGCAAACATATGCAGTAAGGTTTTTAAGATGCTGGGGGAATGGCAGCCAGCGATGTCGTTTTAGCCTACGGAGACACGTATAGAGATCTTCACCATCCAGCAGTTATCATAGCAGGCTCCTTTGCACTTGTAGCAGTGGTTCTCTCTCTTTATCTCATTCTTCAACATCTCAGATCATATACGAATCCTCATGTTAGTTTCGTTTCTCATTTGGAAATCCTCGCTTTTCTTGCTAAAGGGTGTGTGCTAATTTGGAAAAAGAAATTAGGGAATGCAAAATTTTGCTGACCTTTTGTGAAGCTAATTAAATATATGGGGAAATGTTACTTAGTGTCGAATGCTAATTGCTTTCCCAGGAACAAAAATGGATTGTTGCGGTTTTGTTCATGGTTCCTGTCTATGCTGCTGAGTCAGTACGGTTCTATCTCTCTGGAACAACTAATCTATGTTTAATTTGTTTTCTTATTACAAACTCAGAAAGTATACATACTATTCTACTTTCATATCTCATATGTAGCCCATCTCTACTCCTTTCTTTTGATCCTTGCTTACTTTGGTGGGAATTTGAGGTAGCTTTTGTTTGACTTCCACAGATCATATCATTGGGGAACCCAAGACTTTCCCTTGTCTGTGACATTTTGAGAAATTGCTATGAAGCCTTCGCCTTATATTCCTTTGGGAGCTATTTGATTGCTTGTCTAGGTAAAGCAACATTTTTATGACTTGTCTTGACTCCTGAGGACATTTATTATTCGATATACATTGAATTTTTTATGCCATGGTTGCACGCAGTTCTGCAGTAATCAAATGTACTAACTTTAAATGCTTCCATGGAATTGAAAGAAATTTGGGAAAATGTAAGACTACTGCTTCAAGATAATTATTAGCACAGTTCATGTTGACTCAACTATGATACTTGATAGATGTTTCAAGCAAGTTAGAACTCCATTAGCTTATATACTTCATACACGGCGAAACATGCTTCATTCAGCAGAAGAAAATTTGTGCCAGGTGGAGAAAGAAGGGTTGTTGAGCTTCTTGAAAATGAATCTAGAAATCAGCTGGCTAAGCCATTCCTAGACGGAGCAGAAGAAGACCAACAAGTACATCAAAAGTCATTCAGCAACTTCTTCTTCCGTCCACGTGTTATTGGAAAAGACCTGCTCACAATAGAAAAATTTGGTCTTGTGCAATATGTAAGAAAAAACTAATACGATCCCATCATTTGATTTTGGTTGTGATCATTTCCTTGCATTCTGATGTCTGATAGTTAACTCAGATGATTCTGAAGACATTCTGTGCATTCTTAGCACTATTGTTGGAGGTCTTTGGTGTTTATGGTGATGGAGAATTCAAATGGTACTACGGGTATGTATGATGGTTTTTTGTGCAATCTTGTATATGCCTTGGTATAAAGCCTAACGAAGTCTAAGCTCTTAATAGATGCTGTTATGTCCATATTTGAATCTTCTCATATTTAGAATGCTGTGTTTATGAAAAAGTACTTCTATTTTGTTTAACCCGTTAAATGAGAATTTAAAGTTTTTACTGCTTCTGCCCCTTTTTTCTAATGATAGTTGCTAATCCTGCTCTCTTGCAGGTATCCATACATAACAGTAGTTATAAACTTCAGCCAAATGTGGGCACTTTTTTGCCTTGTGCAGTTCTACAATGTAACTCATGAAAGGCTTGAACATATAAAGCCACTTGCAAAGTTTATCAGCTTCAAGGCCATTGTCTTTGCCACTTGGTGGCAAGGGGTAGGCATTGCTCTGCTTTGTGCATTTGGAGTTCTGCCTAAAGAAGGGAAACTGCAGACTGCATTGCAGGACTTTCTGATTTGTATTGAAGTAAGTTGCTTGTTTGTGATCAACATCTCTGTTTGGACTTTGGACACCTTCAGACAAGACTGGGCATGAAATCTAATTTGTTGATCAATGGATGAAGTCTTTTTGGCATTTTTCGTGCAGTGAATGCTCAAAATGCAAATCTTTTTAGCCTACTACTACTTTTCCAAAGCCTTTTTTTTTTTTTTTCAACTAGTGGTTTGTTTTCTAAGGATGAAGATATTATGAATTTTTTTTACCAATCATAGCCTGAAAAGCATTATGATGATAGGCTGTAAGTTCCATAGCCATGAGCATAAAGGTTTTCTGTATGTGGTTTGGCAGATGGCCATTGCAGCTGTTGCTCATATATTTGTCTTCTCTGCGGAATCATATCATTTTCTCCCTGTTTCTGAATACGGAAAGGTCACCACTGAAACAACCAAAGAAACACTGACGGTAGAGGAAGGCAATGAGGAGAAACCAGCTGTGCTAGAAAAAACAGAAACACAGGTTAAGGCTCCTGGAACAAGAATCACGGAGAGTGTTCAAGACATAGTTCTTGAAGGTGGTCAACGGGTAAGTCATGTCCCACTAGTACACTGCATTTCACATTAACATTTTAGTACTTCAAACATCCATGGAAATGGTATTGGATAAACAGGTTGTGGAGGATGTTGTATTAACTATAAATCAAGCAGTAGGACCAATGGAGAAAGGAGTGACAAAAATCCAGGAGACCTTCCACCTCAAGAAAACAGATTCAGATGACGATCATGAAGAGTCAGAGTTGGAAGTGGAGAAACATGTTGAGCAGCATCTCTCAGAAAATGATAGTCACCCAGAGCTCCAGGTCTAAAGGTTGCTAGTTAATAGTAGTGATGAAAATAGCATTTGAAGTAATCCAAATCTTTATCATGTTTCCAGTCAATGACTTTATTGCTGTTTGGTTTGTGATTGTGCATGATACTTGCATCATCTAGGTGCATTGTGCTGGGCATTGTTGGAAGTGGCTGGAAGTTGTACGTTTTCTGGGCGAAGTGCAGCTCTTCATAGTATGGAATGAAGAATGTACCTCTTCTGGAAGATCAATAACAGAGGAATATCACCGCCGTTCTTCTTTTTCTATTTGACATGTCGTGATGTTGGCATGTACCAAGTAGTTAAGAACAAATTTCCGGATCTTTATGTATGAGATTAAAATCTTGGGATGCCATAACGCAGTTTGATAGGTTAACAATTGCAAAGGCTGTAGCTGTGTATGTTGGGCAGTTCAAAGTTCAAACTAGCTTGAGCAAACAAGCAAATTCAACTGAGAACGAATGTAAATAATATATCAATTTTATACACTAAAAACAATAATATACACCAACCGGATCAAATTCTGGAATGCGTTTATCGACCATCTTGTCCAGGACAGCATAATTGTAAGCAACAATCAAGGCAGCCAAAGCATGCCAGAGCAGTGCATAGCTGTGTTAATACAGTGGCACATTGATTATTCATCTTTGAACAACACTGGATGCAGAGCATGCAACAGCATTGATTACATATCTGACCACAGCAATTTGAAGTTGCCTTCACAAGAATTTCGGCAACTTCAGGCAATTTTGGTTCTTGAGATCCTGGACGGATGTTTTCGGCAGTTGCAATCAGGTCACCAAAGCCAACTGTGAGGCTTTGAAGCAACATCTTTTTGGGCGCTCCGGAGTCCCCAATTTCGTGTGGATCACCTTTATACGGAACCTGTATTCAGAGAAGCCAACTTTAGGCTGCCTCAGCAATGTTTCAAGCGAAAAGATCCTAAGTGCATTCTTAAACAAAAAACAGTATGACTTAGTTGGACCTAGTGGCATTATTAAAGTAAACAATATAGCATACCTTCAGAGAACCAGAAGATTCTGAGGCTTGGTATATTTTATTTTTCTCAAGCAGGACCATACGGGTATACTCAGAGATATTGCAAGTCTGTATGCTCAATTTTGCAACCTGCCAATAACAAATCAATAGCATCAACAATGGTTTTTACCACTAGGAAATGTGGTGAGGTCAGGACAAGCGAAAAAGATCCAACACATTCCATATCAAGCAGTCCAGCTAACGTGGCCACTGAGCAATTTGGAAAAGATAGGTCCATCATAGCTATTCCATATCCCCACAGCAAGGATATGGTAATTACCATTATTCCCATTTCATAAATACAAAGTGGAAGTAAGGAGTAGTGGACCAGGGAAATCTATACCCACTTGAATGCGTGGGCAAAGCCCATTCTGCTACACCTGTGCCGGCTTAATTATTGCAAACATTCAAGTATAAGATGTAGTAGTATGGAACCTTGCTGTCCCACTTATTTTTGGAAAAAAGAACGTCAGAATACAATGAAACAAACCTTTTCCTCAAGCTGTTTATTTTCTGAAAGCCATGCCTGAGCTGTGAGTAAATCAATCTGCTGCCTTGCTAACACCTATTAGAGAAAAGGGAAACTATAAAATACTCCAGGTGTAAATCATTGGGGTATACAGGTAAACATTTAGATGTTAAGAGCAATGAAGCAAAATAAAAGCTAAAGAGAAGAATCCCAGGAGGAGATACACCATCTATGAAAAATGCTATTAGAATAAAAAGTGCAACCAGTAATTATAAACAACTGGGTGAAACAAGATATAGCATTAGCACAATATTCCAAATACAAAAATCTTAACCCACAAAAGAATTCTAAAGTTACATAGACATCTAAGTTCAAATACAACAGGTAAACTTTTTTGTTGATTAGAATATCCCAAAAGCATTGTGAAACCACCAGATACACCAAACGCCCCTCTCACCCCCCCCCCCCCCCCCCCCCCCCCTCCTCCCCTTTCCCCAGGAAGGAAAAAAATAAAGAGAGTACAGCCTAACTGGATTGTAAAATTAAAAATTGGGAAAAAATTATTGAATAGTAGATGCCTTACTCTGTCAAGAAGTATATCCTTGGCCCTTTCTATCTTCAAGTCTGTAACATTGCTACTCAGATCTCCTAAGACACCTTTAGCTTTAAGAGTGTCAGGAAAACTACCTTGGTACCTCCCGCATATTGTCAACGGGCTTTCAGATGAAAGGTCAGGAATAAATGAAGAGTACACCTATCAGGGACATTGTAGAAGAAACTCAAGTCAAGTCAGTATTCAAAGACTGGAACAGGATGATCACTATCCAGGTGGAAAAAACATGAATGAAAGAAAACAACAGACAAGATAAGCACTGTAAGATGTTTGTTGTGATATTCAGGCAACTTCAACTGATGCTATATGTCACTATATATGATGATATCATATAACGAGGTCCCTTAAAATCACAAGAATAGATAGACAAATAGAAATAACTAAACAATTCGGAAATAAAACATAGAAAGGTAGGAGAGATAAGGAAAATAAGATATCATAGATGAACCTGGTACAGGAGTTCAGACAAACATACCTCTATTTGTTCGTGATCATCAAATGCATCAAAGGTTATATTTGCAAGAATGGTAGATAAACCTCTGCTAAATAATTTTTGCATCTGAACCTCAATTGAATCTGACAAGAAACAGAAAGAAAAAAAAGAGTAAGAATAATGGATATTAGGACCACAAACTTTCACATATCCTAACAGAAAAAGAATAGCTTTTACTTTTTTTCATAGATTACTTGATGAGCTTAGGTTTCAGAACTCAAGGTAGAATTTGGGAAATAGAAATAGGTTAAAGGACTTGTAAGGAGGCTGTCTAAGCAAGGAGAACCCGAAGAAGGCTCCTATTGTTTCTAAGAAAACCTGGATAAGAAAACACTCATAACCTTACAAAGAGCCTAAAGATTTGAGGAAAGGAACTACATGAAACTATATTAACTCAACTTAAGAGCACGAGAAAGATAAACTAAGTCACTGACCACCAAATTATGCTTTAAAGCAACATCATTAAACCATTCACAGCATATTTGCACAAAACTAAAACTTGACTTAGCCCAACACACAACCATTCAAGTTCCCATATTAACCATAGATCTAGTACAAATTCCAAATTCTAGCTTAGTTCCTACACCTTTCATAAACTTTCCCTTGATGCTGTGGGAAAAAGAACCAAAACAATGACATGCTGCTATTGTAGGCAAAAATGCTTAAAAAGATGGCTCTAAAGAAAGGCCCACAACCCCCCCCCCCCCTTCTTTAAAAGTAAAGAAAGCAAAATCAAAAGAATTCTATTAAAGGGTAGCAATCCATATTTAATGCACCAAAAATTTCCTCATATAACACAATTCTTTGGCTTGAGGTTCAAACATAACATACAGACCTAAATCAAAAGCAGCATCATATTGCCCCCGTCCAATCATAGCAAGCATGCGCAGGAAATAATGATTACAGAAAGAACCTGCAACATTTCCACACAACAAGTTAACTAGCCATCACTATTTACATAATCCTGAGTTCATGACTAGCCAGGTTTAGCATCCCTCACCAATGATAAGAAATAAATTCAATGGTATTAAAAGCAATCGAACAATATGCTAATAACTGAAAATAAATGGGGCTTAAACACCTAGAATTGTACCTATGCCAAAAGTATGTATACGTGGACATAATGATCCTCCATTTGTTAGACGCTTTTTTATCCAGTCACAAATGTTCCTCTCATCTTCAACAGCCCCATCAGTAACAAGAAAAATCATAGGAATTGAACCATGTGTGTTTGACAGCATCTCAGTTGCCTGACAGAAATAAGCAAAAGTTAATAACGTGCAATAGATCATGAGAAAAGAATACTATCTCAAATCATCTTGTCATGACAAAGTGAAAGCTTGCTGCTAGCCTTATTATATTTGTTAAATCAATACAGAAAACATGAGAAGTTTAACCAAAACAAAGGAAATGAGTACACACCTTTTCTAGTGGAATAAAAATATTTGTACCGCCTCCCTCACTATGTTTCGTGCTAATCCATTCACTGGCCCTTTCAATTGCTTCCTCGGAAGCCAACTCCATGGATGTTGAAAATAGAAAAGTCTCACTACTAAAAGCTATAATGTTAAACGAATCTTCAGGATTAAGCTTAGAAAGTGCTGCAGATATTGCATTCTTGGTACTCTCAAGTGGCCTCCCTTCCATGCTGTCACTTATATCAACAACAAATATGATCTCCTTTTTGAACACCTATCAAATTCAATAAGATGAGTATACATACCAAACAAAGAACCAAATTAGAAGAACTTTACAGGTTGAATAAATGCCAGACTAACCTTCCTACTCTGCTGACTCCCAGGAAAAAGATATACACAGAACATATCCCTTTGATCATAATCATATAAAGATGGTGACTGCAAAAGGACCCCTCCAAATATGTTACTGGCAGAAACCTATAAAAAAGTGTAGACAAGATGCAATTATAAGTATCCTGATCATAACAAATTGAGGTATTCCACATAAAAATATCAATTAATCTCTAGTTCAATTAAAACTTTAGTAATATTCATGTTGTATAAACTGTAATTTTATAGTTCTAAAGAAAAGATAGCGTGACAGTAAGATAAGTCTGATTCTTACACTATATGAGAAACTGAAGTCAGTATTGGACCATGTCAGAACTTCTACTTCATATAAGAAACCGAACTTCCCTGCACTGCGTCTTATTTCCTGCAAAATTTGAGGTGAAAAGAACAGTAAGTAGGATAAGACAAGGAACTAAGTAATTTCATTCATTAAGTCAAACAAAACAAGCATAATGGTCCTTAATCAAGATATGCACCTTCAAAGGATGACTAGTTGCCTTGCTCAAAATTCCAGTTGCAATAACAGAGTTCACATTCAACTGTATCTTTTCTTTTTTTGAGATTTTCTTTATAGCAGGAGTAACATATTCAGGAAAAGTAAAGGGCACAGTCAAGGAGAACTGGCCATCATTATATGACAATTTCTGAGACCAACGAAGCTTAATTGAAATATTAGTACCCCCATCGATCTGGAAAAATAAAACAAAAACATTCATTAGATACAATTGACTTAAGTATATCCAGTTAAATCATTATAACTTTAAGACATCGGTTTACCTGTGGTATTGTTAAAGTAAATATGTGAGGCTTCAAAAACCATCCATCTTCTGGAAGCGCTATTTTTTCAATACCCTTACTGTCTTCCACTCCAATCAGTTCAGTAGAATATGATTTTGTAGGAAGGTCAACCTCAACACCTAGAATTGAACCCTGTTAGCCAAATAATATATTATTGCTTGAGACCATTAATAATCACAATTCCAACAAATCAAACACATAATCAAGCTAACCAAACACTCGTTACTTTTCTCTTTTCAAAAGAGCACATCCCTTTTTAATGCCATCAAGACTTGAGATGATTAAAAAGACAACAAAATCATTTTTTCTTCAAAATGTCAACAAAAAGAACCCATTTTAGAGTTTTCTTAAGTTATTCTTGTCCCCCTTATAATTCTTAGTTAAAGTTTTCAGCTTCATTGATGCAGTTTGATCGGAACTAATCTAATATTCTTTGTTTCGGTACAAGTCAAATAAAAACAAAAATTATATCACATGATTTTTCAGTTCTCAAATGATTAAAAGAAAAAAAAACAAAAATTTTAGAATCAAATAGTAAATAAAACTTCTTGAGCTGAAGAGTGGAGAATTTTAAACTAAGATAAAGACTTCAAAAATAGTAAAAAATTCTTTACAAAAATAAGCTTTTTTCCAATTTTTTTTTATATATGAGTAAAATTTTGAGAACTAACCTGCGGGCCCGTAGGAACAGCAATGCGACAATCACAGGAACGGCTACCCATAACGCAATGGACTCTCCACGATCCGGAAACTTGAATAAAAGCGGTATCGGCGTAACAATCGACGTCGAGGTCCACCCCGTTCATCTGGAGAGGAATCAAAGCGGGTGGATCGCACCTGCCATGCACGTGAGGCTGGTAACTCGGAATATCCGGGTTGTCGACAATCCTCGGGTCGGATATAACCGCATAAACCATCGGCGCCGATGGCAAGTACCTATACGGTGACCTCTCCATAGGCGGTGGTGGCTTCGGCGGCCCCACCGCTCCCCTGTCTTTCCCTAAGTATATCCGTTTCGCTAGCTTTAGCCCGTCCTCCACCGCCTGAGCAAAATCCTCCGCCATTTGAAAAGTAAAAAACCGATAAAAAAAAGAGTCACTTTTTTAGTTCTTTTTTCTTCTTTTTGTAAGACAAGAAACAGATTATTTAGAGAATCAGACAAGGAGCAATTTTGGAGGGATGGGATTACTTCCGTGATCGGATTCTTGCAATTGGCGTCAGCACCTGCTTTTCGTTTCGGTCAATTAATCTCGGGTTTTTTAATTAAAAATTACTTTTTTATTTTTGTGATAGAGAGAGGGACGCGTATGTTTTTTTTTTAATAGTATAATGCATGCTGTATATGTTTCGTTGCGTTAGGGTCGAAGAAGATGGGAGATTGCCCGATGGGTACGTGGTGGCACGTGATTGAATAACATGAAAGATTGCCGACGTGGAGGAATGATCGCCTGGTTCGTAGGCAATGGTGGGTTCGTTCCTTCAGTTAATGGACGTCTACCAGCAAGTGGGAAAGGAGATTTACGATGCTCCCGCGAAGCACAGAATAGTAAATCTCCAACGGTCAGTTGACCAACGGCTCTCTGGATCGGTTTACTGGCTATGTGAAGATGGGACCCAGGCGCTGCCGGCTCTTCCACGTGGCATTTGACAGTTAATTTTTGGAAAAGTCAGCAGATTTCGCTGACTTGAATGCAGTTAAAAACCTGGAAAAGGCAACTACAGTATAAGATAAATCCAAGCAAGGAAGAAAGAAATGTAATAAAAGCAATAAGAAAGCAGTTACCATGGATTTGGCATATTGGAATTCGGATATGTCCCAATCGTCAGTTAATAGATTACCCCTGATGATGTGACGATTGGCTTGAAGGCGAATCCAACTTCATCCACAACTTTTTTGCAATGGAAATGGAACCAAAAGCCATGATATTATTTGGACTTTTGCCTGAGTAATGATAAAGGTTTGTTTTCGGTCCGTCAAAGTACTCCAAATATGGAGTTAAAACTCAAGAAGATATGGGGTTATTTTCCTAACGGGAATTCTCATTTTTGGGTTCACATTGGAAATGGGGTGACCAGAGTATGTACATCAACAAACAAACAAAAAAAAAGATTAAGCTAACTTTAATGAGGGCAGGTTGTCGGTTTGTCCTTTCTCTTTTATTCTTACGAAGTCTCATCCAAATCTCATAATACTAGCAGAAAAGCGACTTTCACTTTCCTATGGGGTCCATGCGGAACCCATAGCTGCGTGGGAGTAACTAGATTAATTAATGATGAAGAGTTGGAAAGCCCATAGCTGTCTGGATGCCGCTGACATTGTTAGCGTCACGGGCAGTGGTCCAAACACGAAGCTGCCATTGAGAGTACAGGAGTAAGCAAGAAGCATATGTGCACGAAGAAAAGAACAATTAATCTCGACAAATTTTGGTGGTGACACGATCAAACAAACGCACTTCGGAAAATATAGGAAAAGAATGTATACCGTTTTATGAGGATTTGGTTGTACATTGCAAAGCGAATAAAATCTGTAATTTCATATATTCTTCCTGTTCACTCACCGCTTCTCCAATTCTTAACGCTACATTGTTCCCTGTATTACAAACTTTTCTTTTCTTTCTTTTTTCTTTTTCCTGCTGTTTTCCCTCCATTGTAAGCATTTTTTTTTCATAGGAGGCTGCAGAGATGGCCAGATTCAGGCCAACTTTTATTCCGGGTGCTTCCTCCAGCAATGTTCAGAGAGTGTAAGATCAAAATGTATGAAAAAACTATGGCCAACTAAGCTACAAAAAAGTCTAGAGACTAAATCTACAAATACAGTAACCACAAAAATATATGTGGCTCCATAACACAAGAATGAGCCCATGATTGACATAGTTGCGACATGGAATTCTTCTCCAAGATCATGATCAAGGCTGCCATCAAAAGTATACTCAACCAATGCTAGGCAGAGGCGCCACTTTTGCGTCTCAGAGCATGCTGCAAGAATTCTTCATTCAGCAACAACAACGTGTGACTAAATTTGTGCAAAGAGGATTTCGTTCCATGTGTCAGGAACACCAGGCAAACACCAATGCAAGCAGTCCTGGACTCCTGGAGAGGCTGTGATACTGAACCGGGATATGTGACCCTCATCTCTCACCTGAGACAAAGCTGTTACGTCTAGAAGCTCAACCCCTGTCCCCCTCACAGCGCTGGCAGCACTATAATCACTAGACTCTTCTTGTAATACTTCTTTACCTATGGACATAGGAGAAGTATTGTCACAGCTACCTCCTGTGTTCCAGTCCCCATTTACAAAGTGCCTAGGGGAGATGCTCCGATAGAAGGCTTTCAGATGAGGATGCTTTGGGAGCTGTGAGTTTATCCATTTAATAGTGCTGTGGATTGTGAAGTTCTTGGCACCTCCCATATCTGCTATCTTCCTGTTGTTGTTGGGAACACCCCCAACATACATGACCCATCTGTTGGCCTTAAGCTTCCCTCTATTCCAGTGGTGCCCGGTGTTTAGAACCAAGACATCAATTTTGTGGAGAAATTGGCGCAAAAATGCTGGAGGTCGATCAAGATGCATTGCATATTCAGTGTGTGGGTCTCTGACATTAAGAGGCTCCAAATCACAGAGGCTTGCAGACCAATAGTAAAGGACAGTAGTATTGGTGCTGGGAAATCGATACGCCCAACCATTAGGACGCTTACCACCAGGTGGTATGACAAGGCCATACTCTTTGCCCACATCTTGGACATTTGGGCTATCCTTACCAGCTGTGATCATGCACATTAGAGACTGGAACTGCTGCCTACCCAGTGAATCTCCAACAAAAGCTAGAGTTTTGTCTTGCATCCTGGAAATGCATCAGAAGAATATGTAAATGGTCCCACAAATATTGATCATATTTGAACAAGTAAAAATAAGAAGACCACTCATATAAACTCTGACCAAAAAGAAAAACACAACTTCTGCAAGGAAAAGAGAGTGCATATTTATTGAGGAGAAAGTCAAATGCCAAATCTATGAAAACCCAAGCCTTAGAACTTAAGAACAGTCAAAATGTCAGTTCTTCTGATTAAGGTGAAGTTGGAAGGACCAAGTGAAGAGCTATAATCATTTTCAAACAATATATGGGCTGACCAATTATTTAAAAAATATTCAAGGACAAGATATTAATACCGTTTAAAGAACTTTGACCCTTCAAATTCTTCCATTTCACAATCTTTTGGCTGCCATCTTAGCTTCTCAAAGGCAAAATCTTGACGCTGCATCAACCGGCAAGCCCACATTGGTGCTAGCCACTGTTTACAACCAAACCCAGAATATAAAGGCCGTCTATCATCTATAACCCATTTTCCTTTTGCATAATTACAGGCTGGAGAAGCATCAGATGAAATGAAAATCAATACTCATTAATATTATCACAAACGGAACTTACAGATCCAAAATCTACAGGTGTGAGAAAGAGAGAGCATTAACATCATAACCACACTTAGCTTGCACAACACCCACTACATCACTAGGAAAATGACTAAATAATGAAGTGCACAATAGAAATTGTTACAAGGAATAGATGATATTACATCCATGTAATAGCATGCAAAACAAATGTGTGAGGTTTGGAAGAGGTAGCAAAAGCAAAATAGCTGAGATTTCCAACATTTGCTTTAAAAACCTTGATCAACATAGATTGGTCAGACAAGGTCATATCAGTCACATTGACGAATGCATTTTCTCCCCAAGCATAATATATATAACAACAAAATACTATCAGCAGAATTTCTGCTCTGAAATTTCCATAAGTGAACTCCTACAGAAATTTGAATGTGCAAAAGATGAATAATTCTTATCATGCATAGATTCTACCTTGATTCTCCACTTTCTTGTCTTCTTGTTCTGAAGCTTTTTCTCCTAAAATTACATTGTTTGTTTCTTCTATCTGTGTTGAACTTGATCCACTTTTAACAACACCAGTTTTCTCTCTTTTTGGACTGTATTTGTGTTTTTCTGTTTCTTCTTCTGTGCCACCATAACAAATTACAAAGGTCAATTCCCAAAATACCATGACCTCTAAGAGTAAAATGAAGAAATAGGCTGCAGCAAGATCCTAATAATATTCATGGTAAAACAAGTGTACTTGAGAGACAAAACCATTCAGCATAGTAACAACATTAGAACTCAAGAAAACAGAATAGAAAATCTTGCTCTAATAATCACTGATGACTTCACAATCAGACAGATAGGAAGCAGGGAAACAAGGGATCTCCCATGCCAATGAAAATGCTTCATCTAACCAGCCAAATGCTCATAAAAATCAGAGAGATCTATGAAAGAGAAAGAGTATTGAGATTGGAAGCTGGATACGTCAGCTTGAGGCCAAAATATTAAACCATGAGGCAATGAAAGTATAGGTAATGCTCACAAAAACAGGATTTACCATTAAAGTATTCTAAAACATTAGCCACTGCAATATTCACAAATTTGATCTCTATTCTTGAGACAGACAGAAAAGTAGCTTGCCTTTCTTCTGAATAGGAAATGTTTCAAATTCTGAAGAACTTTCGGCGGTATCAGTAGAAGGCATTTTATCCACATGATGTTCCTCTTCGTTATTTATGACTTCCCTCTGTATCGATGTGGAAATATCTTCTCTCACATGGCTTTTGTGTTCTGCACCAGATATTATGAGAGGAAGGAAAGCTCTCGTGAGCATGTAAGTAGCAGTACTCTTATCCAGACATGCTATCTACATTTCTAAATTCAAATGCTTGTCAAATATCTCTATTTTCTAGAAGGTTTAAAAAGCCATGTCCAGAATAAAAAACAAATATCATTATTACTTGGCAATTGGCATTAACAGCAGTAACAGATGCTGATAATTATATTGTCTTCCAGTATGCCAAACAATGTTGTAATCCTATGCAGAAAGTTACTAGGCCAGACAATGCACTTTTGATAACCCCAACTAACTGACTCCTTTGACATTAAAATGTACATGTATAGCATTAACCAGGAATATTAACAGAATGCAGAAGATAAAAGTAGCATGGGAAAGGAAAACATGACATATGAATATAACTTCATATTAGGCCTAGTTGTGTAAGCCTATGAACCAAGGCACAGCCAAAATATGAATAGAAGAAAAATGCTTTAGTTACCACAATAAACAGAGTGAAAAACTGATATATAGCACAGTGAAGAAATAAGATAGCTTCACGCAAACCTGGAGAGAGCTGCAATAACTGATTTTTAGATGGTAGTGAGGAAGTAAGTACTGGACTTCTGTCCCATGTCCAAACAAGAATGGTTGCACAGACAAGAACAATGAGAATGAGAGACAGTTCTTTACCCCTCCATCTTAATCTGTAGGGGCCTCCTTTCATCCTACATAAACATGAAAAGTAAGGTTGTCAAAATTTCACTAAAGGCAGAAAACAATTAGCACAGGGAGAGAGAGCAGAGAGGCTCAAAACTCAAGGAAATTAAAAGAAACAAAATTTCAGGTCGATTTGCAGCTCTCTCTTTGAGCAAATTAAAAATATAGCTACCAAGAATGAAGGTTGAAAGAAAAAAATGCAGTTCCTGCATCCAAAACAACTAACCATGACGCAATTATTAGAAAAGCTATTTCAGAAACTCTTTGCTTACTTTATGCTGATTTACTTAACAAAAGTTATATGCCAGAGATCCTATTTCTGCAAATTTATGCAGCCATCTATTACAACTGCTAAATCCGCGGAGTGAGCATGAAATTCACAAAAGGATAAGCTTAATCAAGTTATGAACATAAATGTTTGACTTCAGAGCACCCGAAACATGCTAAACCCATTGTTAGGGGATAGAAGACTCCCTTATCTAAGCCATTCAATGACAAACATTCGAAAACCATACGATCAAACTTACACACAACAGAGATTCCCACGCCATCTGCATAGAAATTCCAAATAGCTAAGCCAAACAAGCTTGATTCCATGGCATGCTTGGAAGCCAACAGATCCTATTCTAACTCACAACCGACATTACTAAACAGGAGCAGCACAGTTCTAAACATAATGTTAAATTTTACGCTAGAATCAAATTTCAACAATTAAATTATCATAACCAAAATTAACCACGGATTTCCTTATTTTCTAATCGTAATGCTAAGTTTTAAAATCAATTTTCCTCGTGAACTCAAAGCGAAATTAACAATCTTCGCGCACATCAGATCAAATGAATGACAATGAAAGAACATTTAAAGGCAACAATATAATTGAAAACGAAAACAGGCAACGTCATTGAAGTCACAGTCAGCTAAACAAAAACACGAGAAAACGAAATTAAACATGAACAAAATTGCAATCTACGATTGAGTATGAACGATTCTGATCCAAACGCAGAAAAAAATCCAACGGTTCTGATCTATAGTTAAATTTGAAAATGTTTATGGAAAATTGAATTGAAAAGCTTTGATTAGAGAGAGAAGTACCTGAAGCGCATGAATATCTGAAAGAAACGAATGTTTTTAGTTTTTCTTTTTATTATTTTTATTGTGATGAAAGAAGAAGAACCACAAAGAAATTGAAAAATAAAATAAAAAGGTGAGTGGGGGAGTAAAATAAGTAAATAAAAAAAATAAAAAAGTAGAGGGAAAAAAGGTGGTTTGTGGGACATGGGACGTGTCGGCATTAAGGTTGTGATTGATATTTAACTGGAGTGTGATTATTGTTGAGGATACGATTACCAGAAATTGTCAAAGAAGATAATTTTATAGTATTTAGTAGAATGTAAAAAAATAATAATTGTACAGAAAGTAATTATATTGTAATGTTTGATTTAAAAATATTTTATTAAGAATATAAAATAAATTGATAAAATTATTTTTATTTATGAAAATATAAAATTAAATAATTTACATTCTTTTTTAATGTAAATATTTTATTTTTTTAATTTATTTTTAAAAATTTATAAATAATAGCATAATAAAAATAATATAATATTTGAATATTAATTATTTAAATATTGAAAGATATATCATTATTAAATATTTATTTTTAATAAATTAGTTAAATTTTAAAAAATAATTAAATTATTTTAAATTATTTTATAAACATATTAATTAATTAATTAAGTTGTCACACAATTCACCGCTTTCTTTCTTTCTTTTTTTTCTTTCATTTTTTTCTCTTATTTCTTCCAGTGGGCTCTTCTTCTTTTTATTTTCATTTTTGTCTCCATCCTTGCTGCTTTATGGTGATAAGCTCTTCGTCTCATTGTAAAGTAATTACATCTAATTAAATTACAGGGAATCATAACAAACACAGCCTATATGGCATTGACCAATGTAAGACATGGAGACCATACGGAGAAGGGAGCTTTGCGAATATTGTGGAAATTTAAATTATTAAGTATTTTTTTGGATAATTTGTTTTTTCCATATTTAGTGTAAAAAAAATTGTGAGGTCAGGGGGAAAAGTAACGAAATTGTATGAGCAAGTTGACAATAAAAATTAGTACTAAATCCTTTTCCAATGATGAAGCTAATTGTAGGATTAGTTACAATAAAACAATGTTGATTTCGCAATTTATAATGTAATCATTTTCTTTTTAAAGAATGATGTAATCAAGTATCTATAAAAGTGTAGAAAACATCAATGACATTGGCCTTCTCAAATTCTCAATAACCAATAATTCTTTAAAAGATTAAAGAAGTATTTAAAAAAAATTATATTTAAAAGCACCTAAGACTTTTAATCATTTAAGTTATTAAAATAATATTTAAAATTTAAAAAAGTATTCAAAGTTTCAATAATTTGTATATAATACTTCATTAATTTGAATTGTGAAAATCACATAAAATTATTAATATATTTAAAATAGATATAATATTTAAAAAATCATTAAACTATTTGATTTTTAAAAAATATGTTTTATTACATTCAATAAAGTCTTTATTCTTTTATTTTAAACTTAATAAACTCTTATCTATAATAGTTGAGAGTAACAATGTTAATCAAAACGGGGTATTTATCATTTGATGTACATGACACTTGACATATCAAGATGAATGATAAACTAATATGTAGATGTGGTATGATGGCATTATTACTTAGTATTTTCACTTTTTATATTAATGATATGATAGTATCACGTTGATATAAAATAACAATTGACATTTTAATTAATGACGATTAGTTAACTATTAGTCAAAATAAAAGTATAAGAGTTTAATTGAATGCAATAATGTAAGAGTTTATTTGAATTTTTTAAATAATTTAGAGGCTTTTCAAAACATTATACCTTTGAAATAATATATATAAAATTTGAATGACTTTAAATTACTAAAATCACATGAAAGTTTTTGAAAATATACTTGAAATAGTATTTAATAAGAGTTTATTTACAAATTTTAAATAGTTTAGATATTTTTCAAAACATTATACTTTTGAAATATTATCTAAAATTTTAATGACTTTAAATTAACAAAATCACATGAAATTTTTTGAAAATGTACTTAAAATAATATTTAAAAGGTTAAAGTACTTAAGACTTGTATGTGTATTTCAATAATAATATAATGTTCAAATAAGCTCTTAAACTATTTAAATAAATTTTTATTATTTTATTGTCATTATTTAAAATGTCAATTGTCATTTTACATTCATATAGCACAGACATAACATTAATATAATATTAATATGAATAATAAAAATATCACATGATCATATTATCATATCGTATTAATATATCATGTCATATCAATATCAATTATGATATGTTAGCATGTAAATTAGCGTCACATTTTATACAATGACAAATAGTATTTTGATTAAGTAAATTATTAGTAATGAAGGTTTATTTAACTCAAAATAAAAATATAAGAGCTTATTTTATTCAAAAATAAAAATATAAAAATCTGATTAAACATAATAAAAATATAAAAACTTATTTAATTTTTTAATTTAATAATTTTTTTAAATATCATACTTATGAGTAACTTTAATTTATTAAAATCACATAAAAAGTTATTTGAAAATTATTTAAAAAGACGAAATAAGGATCAAGAATTTCATATATTGTATGCAATGTTTCATTTACTTATTACTAAAAATTACATTAAAAGGTATCAAAAAAGTATTTAAAAAGGTTAAATAATAGAAATTATTCTACTCAACCAGTTTTATAAAATCGGCAAAATTATATCTAGTCACGAGTTCAAAAAATGTCAATTAATTATGAGTCTAGCAACATTTTAAAGTGATGTGTACCACGTGACATCTTATTTAAGTAAAAATTATAAATACAATAAAAAAGGTATTTGTACACAACAAAAATTTGTAACCATCACCATAATAAAACCTCATAACCATCAACATTATAGTTATTATTTAATTCAAAACACAATAAACTTTTAATGGTTACAAACTCATAACTGTTAACACAAAAAACCCAATAGTAACTATTTCATTTAAACTAAAATAAAATCTATTATAATCATAACAGGCTAGTAATTGTCAATACAATATTGTTTCAATAAAAAATACAATAAAATCTCTAGTTTTTATCGTTTAATTCAAAACACAATAAAACTTCTAATAATTATTATATTAAATTTCATTTCAATACAATAAATTACTTTGAATTGAACCATTCTTCAACTTCGTATCAGCACTGCCAACAACGTACAGTCCTACCTAATTGCTGACCGCGTGCATTCCTAAAAATGAAAAGAAATATCCATGAAAATGACCAAAATTGTGTCGAAAATATATGAATAATATGTTAATTATTATTTATTAAGATTTTACCAACAAGTGGCTTAAGATATTTTGTAAAATTGTTATATTATGTAATATTTTCTTATAATATATTAAAAATCATCATATTAATTATCAACTATGGTATGTAATTAAAAAATATAACTATAAATACTATTTTAAGTAATCGTAAAATGCATTTCTAAAACACTAATGTAATGACTGATCCAGTAGTTTTTTTGATTTAAATCACGTGATTTTCAAAAGCTTAAATTTAAGTTGCTAATAGTGGTGGACTTGAATTGTTATATAGATCTTAACAATCATATTCACATCAAATGTGAGATATTGAGTATCGCAACTAATTAGTAAAACCCTATTTATTTTTATGCGTCAGTTTTTATCTAATTTTAATATTTTTTAAAAGAGATGTTGCAATAGAAAAGGTTCACAAGAGCAGGAGCTTTTTGCGCAAATAATACGTAACCAAGGGACCAAAAGTTAATTATCAAATTTGTGGCGGCTCATTCCACGCTCCACTATCCATGCCTCACGCCCTATGTGTCACTCGCGTGGCGCAGCCGCAAGGAACGAAAACACAGTAACTGCAGAAAGCTCAAAAGGCGGAGCCCCATTCCATTCATTTCATAAACCTCAGAAATATCTTGCTTTCTCAAAAACCCAATCGATGGCGCCCGATTATAAGTCGAGTGACGGGCTCGTAGTTGACAACACTCTCCAGTCTATCTGCTACAAATGCGGCTCGCTCCAGCTGCTCGACCAGGTCTAGTTTTTATTCTTAATAAAGCCGAAGATCTTTGAAGTTTGATTATCTCGATACCATATTATTAGGAATTTTCTAGTTGTTGGTTTTTGTTCTGTTTATTTAAATGTGATTGGTTGTTGAACAGAGAAAACTTCCTCTGGAAACTGTGTACTTAGATATTCAAGATGCAACAGATGGATGGTAATGAGTAGTTCTGTCTTCTTGTGAAGTGTGTTTTCACTTTTTGATTTGCATTGAAATGTGCAAGTCAACTTGAATAACTTCTTTGATGATTTCAGGAACGCAATTCGGGATATGGTGGTTCGAGGAGCGCCTGCTATTGCCATTGCGGCAGCGCTTTCCCTGGCGGTAGAAGTTGCCAACTTAAAGGACTTTAACGGGACATGTGAAGATGCTGCTTCTTTCCTTGAAATGAAATTGGAATATCTTGTCTCAAGGTTTTTATCTATTCATTTATTTTCCTTAATATTTCTGGTCATGGCAGCTGCTATTATCTGGGACTTTAGCATTCTTTTTGTATGTACTAAAAATTGCAGTACTCTGTATTTTGCCAGGGGTATTTTAGACCGAAATTAACTGTATTTTCTTGCCTTTTTTTGAAGTGTAGCTGATTACATGATTGTCTTTTATTTCCTTTTCAGTCGACCAACAGCGGTGAATCTTTCAGATGCTGCTACAAAACTTCGAAAAATTATTTCAAAGGCTGCTACTACTGCTACAGTGCCCGGGAATGTTTTCCAGGTGGGTATTCATATGGTTATTCTTCAAACCATTTGTAGTTGACTTGTATGAATGTGGCTCTTCCTTAAAGTTTGCTGACATGCATAATGTCTCAAGCTCACAGTAACCTTCTTTTATTTCTCATATTTTATTTTAATTCTTAGCTCATTCTCTCTGGATATTGAAGCATGTCTTGTTTGTCCTCCCTATATGTTGCTTTGGTGTCAATCTTTATAGGCTTACATAGAAGCTGCTGAAGTTATGCTTGAGGATGATGTTGCTTCAAATAAAGCCATTGGGTCTTATGGAGCAAGTTTTCTCCAGCACCAACAGAAAAATTCAAAGAGATTTTCTGTTTTGACCCACTGCAACACTGGCAGGTCTGTTAGTCTTTCTACCTGCTATTATTTTTGTTGTAGTAACAGTAACATCAGCAAGAAAGAGTTTGAGTTCATTCTTGGTCTAATTGCATATAATACTATTATAATAGTCATTTACTCTGTCTTGCAGTCTTGCAACAGCTGGATATGGTACTGCGCTTGGTGTAATCCGTGCACTTCATGCTGAAGGAGTGTTGGAAAGAGCATATTGCACAGAAACACGTCCATTCAATCAGGTAATCTTTCTGTTGAAGTTATTTGAGTATTTAAATAGTTGTCTCAAACTTGGTCCAACTAACCAACATAAGGACATCTATGGTACTGGAATTCAGTGAACTAGTTGTATGAAAAATGGCTGAGTGTTAAATCTTCCAAAAAAAAAAAAATTGGCTGAGTGTTGATTCCTTCTACATGCTTATGTACCTGTTTAGCTTTTATGCTATATGCTATTTGTGGTTGGGATGATGGCTTTGTTAAACCTGAATAGGTCATCGAGCTTCTTGACGTTAGCCATTGATTTATTTACTTCTAGCTTTTATTTATAAACTATGTTTTTAGTTGTATATATGATTCTGACTACAGGGATCCAGACTCACAGCTTTCGAGCTGGTGCATGAAAAGATACCTGCTACTCTAATAGCAGATTCTGCTGCAGCTGCTTTAATGAAAGAAGGCCGTGTGAGTGCTGTTATTGTTGGAGCAGATCGTGTGGCAGCAAATGGTACTCCACGGCTGTTACTGATGCATTTCCCTTTAATGCTTTATATGAAGTAAATTTAACTAATGTCATGTCATTCATTGAATCGCAGGTGATACTGCTAATAAGATTGGAACCTATAGCCTTGCCATATGTGCAATGTATCATCACATTCCGTTTTATGTTGCTGCACCACTTACTTCCATTGATTTATCTCTCTCTTCTGGACAAGAAATTATCATCGAGGAAAGATCTGCAAAGGAGTTATTGCACACACGGGGAGGACTGGGAGAGCAAGTTGCTGCATCTGGGATCTCTGTCTGGAACCCAGCTTTTGATGTTACCCCTGCCAATCTAATAGCTGGCATCATAACAGAAAAGGTCTCTCTGTCTCTCTTTTGGTGTGTGTGTATAGAAATACACATCACACCCGTGCATATGAATCTATTTGTTTTTGTGCCGTATCCTACTAGCTTTAGCAGGTGTGAAAGCCATCAACCTAAGGTGAAAACTGAAGAGAAGGATCTATCCATCTTATTAGTAGTTTTGTCAAATAAATGATTCATTATTAGAGAAGATACTAAAAATTATTTCATCCTGTATGTAATTTTCAATTTTCCAATGGATTTACATCTGTCATTAATGAGAAAATTTTGATGTACCCGGAAAAAAGAAATAAAAAATGATAAAATACGCAGTTGTACTACATTCTGATGATTACTTTTTATTTGAGCAGGGTGTCATTACAAAGAATACTGATGCTTTTGACATTAAGAATTTCATGGAGAAGGCAACGGGCAAGTCTACTGTGTGAACAAGGTATCTCCAGGTGGAAAAGATTCCAGCCTCAAAAAATGGAGGTTATTGATATGTAAGTGAAAATGTGAGCCGACTGAGCCTTATGTCATAAGACTTGTGGGAATCATTTCTGTTTTTTTTATGCCAAATTGTTGTACTACTGACTTTCTGAGGTTGTAAAAGTACAATAATATAATTAAATAAAGCAACATCACGGAGTTGGTTGGGCTTTGATGGCAAACTCAGCCCTTTTGGCAATACCTCTTTTTGGGTTTAAGATGCAGGAGCAGCAATGCTTTCAGGTTATCTCGATATACATGGTGGACAATGTTCTTACGTATACACAAGTACATAACCAATGCATCTGTGCATACGCCATATTACCTCCAAAAAAGCGGCAATGCACAGATTAAGCACCCGAATCCAAACCTGAGCCAAGCTAACATTCTTGACAAGACAGCAAGAATTTAAAGCCATACTTAACTAAATAGACCTTAAAGATTTGGGAACGGTTTTGTATCAAAATTGTAGCATAAAGAAAGAAAAATTGTCTCATCCAATAGTTAATTTACTAATCATTAAATTATAGATCCCTTCCTACCAAAAGCACCGTATACAGAATTTTGCAACAACTTGAAATTCAGGGTTTGATTTGAAACAGGCATTAAACCACGAGGTTCCAAACGTATTTTTCCCAAGAAAATAATAATAGAAAAACCCCAAACCCTATCTTTTTTTTCTCGATTTGGCCCAAAACCTATCCTATAAAGCAAGCGCACCTTTTTGGCATAACCTGCCCGAAACGAAGCGTTGTGGGAGGGGAGAAAAAACCAACAAAAAAGAAGTAAAAAAGAAAGGGTATTTTGGACAAGTCACTCAGTTTTCTTCTTCCGCGAGTTAGCTCGTGGGAGTCATAAAGCGCTTTGCATCTGGTGTCTTGGAGAGAAAGCTCTCTCTTCTCTACATCAAATCTCTGCATTCGAAACACCTAAAAAACTAATTCCAAAAAACAAGAAAAAATGAGCAGAGGAAGTGGAGGCGGCTACGATCGCCACATCACCATCTTCTCTCCCGAAGGTCGTCTCTTCCAAGTCGGTATGTATATTCACTCTCCCACCTCTCCCTTTTTTATTTTTTGTTCCTAAAGAATTATTATTATTTATTTCACTCAATTTTGATTTTTGAATGATATGAGCAGAGTATGCGTTTAAGGCAGTGAAAGCAGCTGGGATTACATCGATTGGTGTTCGAGGAAAAGACTCCGTCTGCGTTGTTACACAGAAGAAAGTTCCCGTCCGTGCTCTTCTTTAACTTACTTTATTCATCTGGGTGTCTTTTCTTTCTTTCATTTCTTTTTTTTTTTGGGTATTGACAATTGATTTAAGGGTTTTGCTCGATTTGGGTATTTAATATTTGAATAATGCGATGCAGGACAAGCTTTTGGATCAGACTAGTGTCACTCACCTTTTTCCTATTACCAAGTTCCTTGGATTGTTGGCTACTGGCATGACAGGTTACTTTTTGTTCAATAAACCCTTTTTTATATTTTTCTTTGATGTTATATATTCGAATTATGAAGATTTTGCCGTGTTCGCCAGTGAACTAGGGTTTTAAGGATATTAAGTTTTCTGGGTTATGATAATGTACCTCATTTCACACTTGTAATCAGTCAAAAACTAGGGTTTTAAGGATACTACCAATTTTGAGTTATGATAATTTACCTCATTTCACACTTATAATCAGTCAAAATCAGGGTTGAAAAAATGCCTAATCTGCATGCTAGGGTATGCAAGTGCTGGAAATATCGGATAAAACAGAACGGTTTTCTTTATAATTTTGTTCTTATTGATGCTGACATTCAGCATAGTAACTGTCATTCTTCGTTACCAAATCACAAATTATGCTTATTAACAAATATCAAGAAAGCTCCAAAAGAGAAGTGAAAAGATGAAAAGAAACTTTATGTTTGGTCGCTTTAATTACTTGTCTAACTTTAGCATAGAGCTGGAATTTGGTTAACTTGATTTCATTAGATTAAAGCTGGAAGTTTGATCCAATTAACTGTTATGAAAATACTTTATGAGGGATGCTTTGATAAGATTGGTATGTCACTCTTCAGCTGATGCAAGGACCTTGGTCCAGCAAGCAAGGAATGAAGCAGCCGAGTTTCGGTTCAGATATGGATATGAGTTGCCTGTGGATGTTTTGGCCAAATGGTATGGTTTTTTATATCTTATTCAGTGGAACTTCATGTTTAGTTGGATTCATTTGATGGCTGTTAATTGTGTATCTATAGAGCTCATGTGGATAATGTTTGAACAAGTTTAGAGACTTCAAGGGACTAGTCATTTGGATGTAATCTAGGTGTAAGTTTATGCACTTGTTAGTTTGCCACTAGGAATTGGAAAAGTTAGATGACCCAGATTTTTTACTGCTCTTCCTAAAATCAAGATCAGAGTCAATGTATTCTTTATTTGCTAGTTCACGGATATAATCTTGGTTCAAAATTAATAAATCCAATTGACCACATTTTATGTTACTATTATTTTCATTGATTTTTCTTCGATATTTGGGATTCTTGTGCATTTTGATGATTATATAACTAATTTAGCATGACATGCTTTATTGATTTAGGATTGCAGACAAATCACAGGTTTATACTCAACATGCATATATGAGACCTCTTGGAGTTGGTAAGTCTATAATTCTTCAAAATGTTACAAATATAATTTTCTTTTTAGTTATTTGTATTTGTATTCTCATAGTAGATTTAGATTTTTGATTTTGTTAAGACATTCATGCATACATATGCTACTGTATGTTTCGACTAATTGTCACTAATATTACCCTATTCTCCCATTAATGTCTTTCCTATCTTTTTTATTTTTTCTTTTTGTGTAGTTGCTATGGTTTTGGGTATTGATGAAGAGAAGGGACCCCAACTCTACAAGTGTGATCCGGCTGGCCATTTTTACGGTCACAAGGTAGTTTGCAAATTAATTGTTATTGCTCATTGAGCTGAGGATTCTTGATTCTGGTTTCTAAATACCTGGTTCTGCAAGCCATATATTATTATTATAGTTATGATACATCTCTGGTTTTTTTCTAATAGTTCTCTTTGACCATATTATTTACAAAACCTTTATTTACATTATGGGTTTAAAAATACAATTGCTGGTGATTTTTCCTTTTGTTTACAATGTGCTTATGATCATGAAAAACCACTATAATTACCAGGAATTTCAGAAGGTGGCTCACCCAAAGAAAAAGTTGTGAGAATGGGAAAAAAATGATCCAATAATTTCCAGTACCTGCTACCAACCATATATTATGACTCCTTGCTACCACAAATCAATGCCATATTTTTTTATTTATTTTGGATTAGTAAATGAATAGCATATGTAAATTTTAATTATATTAACTATTTCGTTTTCTTTATCCTTCCCTTTAGGAATGAAAGTAGCTTGTTTGTTCTCTGATCAGTATTGGTGCAATGAACATGGATTCAAAATTCTTTTGACCAATTTTAGGTTAAGCATTTTGTTTCTGGAATGAATTTTGACATAATATGCTGCAGGCAACCAGTGCTGGATCTAAAGAACAAGAGGCAATTAACTTCTTGGAAAAGAAGATGAAGAATGACCCTGCTTTTACTTATGAGGAAACAGTGCAGGTATATATATATCTGCATTTCATTATGCATGGTAAAGAATATTGCTAAAGACTACATGTTTGACGTGAGTTAAAATAATCACCTTTGTCTAATGTTTATGCAGACTGCTATTTCTGCTCTGCAATCTGTTCTTCAAGAGGATTTCAAAGCCACTGAGATAGAGGTATAATACATCAGCTGATCTCCTTAGTTGTTGGTGATTATAGCATTTAGATATCTTGCCGTTGTGAGTTTGCTTCTTCTAAAAGTTTGAATGGATTAAATATTTTTGGTGCTCCTCCCATATATAATAGCTTTTCCCTAAAGACAAGCTGTAGATAATCTGAGATATCCTTTGTTAGTTTCCAGAGGCTGCATATGGTGTATCCTCACTCTAATCTTATTGGTTCTGTTTCTCTTAATATAATCACAGAGATATATTCCCAATCATGGCAAGAGCTGAAATTATTGTTGTTTTCCCTCGCTTCCAAATGTAATTGACATTAATCTTTTGATGTTTGGCAGGTGGGAGTGGTGAAAGCTGATAATCCAGTGTTCAGAGCGTTGTCAACTGCGGAAATAGATGAACATTTGACAGCTATTAGTGAGCGTGACTAGTGAGCATGGACTAACAACAGCTGCTGCGGAACCTTTCTGTTATCATTTGAAACAACAAGCGTGCTTTAGTTGATCATCAAGTTTGAGAGAGATGGGAGAGGGTTTTAGCTTCAAATTATGTTGTCTCCTATTACTGCATAAGACTTTAAATTGAATTCTTGTTATATCTGGGATTGAGTTTCTCCAAGATGAATCAAAATGTTACGGGATAGTTGTTTGAAGACACTATGTCAGCAGCGACTATTTACTTAAAATTGTCCAAAAATGTTGCATGTCTGCGAATTACTATTTAAATTATCATCAGGTAACTCTACAAGGGCATGCACCCAAATTTTATTTGACATTTGGAACGGTTGCTTTGATTTTGGAGGAGGCTGAAAGGTTAATTCCCAATGTTTCTAGCTCTGCCATAATCTTGCTGGTAGAACGAGCATTTGCTGCTGTAGCATACTGCCTATTTCTGTCGTAGCCAGCCTGTAGTCATCAATTTTTTTCAAAAAAAATTTTAATGCGCACTCAAGTAATTGAAATTTTATTTGGTTCAGTCAAACATGGAAACTTGTATTTTCATCAACTTAAGTTGCGAAAATTGATATAATTACTTAAATTTAATAGTAAATGACATAAAATTAACAATATAACTGATTCTATTATTGAATCAATTGAACGACTTAAAAATATACGTAGTTGTTGGTTAATTCGATTACGCTTTGATTCTCCGTCAATCTTAAGCAAATTCCACTTAGACCTGAATGTCCTGGCTGACCTTTTTTTTCCCTTTGCATCCCCTTTATTACCGTACATCATTTCAGTGGCAATTTTCCGATGAAGTCGGCGCTGAGACTACCCAAGTATAGATGGTCTTCAAACTCCACAGCCGATGTCACAAAGGATATAACTAATCCATTGGGATCATCAAACCTCTTGTTTATGTTGCCATCAGCATCCACATTGATGACTGTTGCCCTTTTGCTTGCCCCATTTACTAGCTTGGTCAGTCTCGGAAAATTTGCTATAACATGTTTCAAAGCCTTGGAGGTGTGCACGAACTCCATTCCCTCAGAATTCATCTGCAGCAAATTATGGAAATCATTTAGGTCCAGGTAGTCTCATGCGGTTTTACCTGATCAAACATGTTCCTGGTTTTTTTTATTTTGCATGAGTTAAAATACCCGGATTAAGGCGATCCAGAAAGAACCATCCGGGGCCAGGTTAATGTTATCAGGTCCAGCGGGAAGGTTGTCAATGAAAATCTCTGTTTGTCCTTTTGTCTCACCCTTCAACCAGTATTTCAGGCACCTGAATCTGCCCCACCAGAAGAACATATAGAGGATGGGGGGCCAGCAATTAGGTCGCAAAATGAGGTTAGACAGACATCAACACATCAAATCCGACCCTATTTCACTGTCAGCGAATTGTTATATGAATCTCATAGCATGACAATGGCTAGACTAAATTACCTCCACGTTTCACACACCACGAGATAATCTTCATCTTTTGAGAGTGCGACACCGTTGGCAAAGCACAAACCATCTAGCACCATCGACGTCTGCCCCGTTGATGGGTCATACTTTAGCAGCTGCCCATGAGGTTTTGCCTCCAGCACGTCAAGATACCAGTCGTTGAGATTAAATTTGGTGCTTCCTACACTGAAATACAAACTGCCATCTGATGCTTCAATCACATCATCTGCAAACCTAGTAAAAATTCAACAACATATATGAAAAAGATCAGTGGTGGTAATTACACGTCTTCTTCTTTTTGTCATTAGTTGAAAAGGATTAGTATTCTTGTCCTGTAGCAGCTTCCAGATTTACTTGCATGTGTTTAATGGGCAGAGAGAATCACAGCGATCCATCGTTTTGGATGAACCTTGGTGGCAGAGTGTCTAAATGCACCGCCTCCAGTCGTTGTTAACGTTTCCTGAAAATACCGTTGTTTGTCCTATAATATGTTTATTGGGCCATTAATAATGATGGTCAAGTGGCCTGGTGGTGGCCGGTTGGTCTTGTTTTTCCTCTCACGACAACAAACAGGTTGCAGTTTTTCTCTTTGTTCTATGGATATACCCAAACAGAAAAGAACAACAGAGAAAGAAACAAATTCGGATTAAAACGTTTATAAAAAGAAGAGCAAAAATAGAAAACAAGAATTAGATAGCAACAGTTACGTATCTATCTCTTTAGTATCACATGCCACCAAACCATGAGGCATCAACTGTAGTTATCGGGTCCCAACAGCAAGAGAAATAAAGATTCCCTTGCGGTAGCTCCTTCTTAAACGCCTAAAAGGACTGAGGAGTGGTCTTCCTTTCACAAGGAAGCTGCCACACCTCCCTCTCGGCGGTACGCGCCGAGCACTCTTTTGTCGCATCAGAAGAGTAAACAAATCTTGCACATGGCTCATTTTAAGTGATGATGCCTTAACAGAGACGTCTCTTTCTGACCTTAACTGACGTCGCATTCTGTCTTTTAGCATGAACAAGATTGAATACACGAAATCTCAATTAAACTACTTAAAAAACTGGTTATTAGCTTCTTCTTGATCATTTCTTTTTTCTTAATTAAGTTATTATTGCTTATTAATTGAAGGGTATTGCCTATAATACGTGCTCATCACGTTTTTTAGTTCTAGGTATGTCTATAGCCCTCCATCATGTTGGATTGGAAGAGAAACAAAAATGAGGAAGCTTGAGGAACTGTGCCTAGAAGTAACAATTAGCTGATTTGAAATATTGTTACCTGATTTGGGATCCAGCGAAGTGTGATGCAAGAACTGTTATACCGTCTTCTGTAATCTTAAGCAAGCCCTGAGGAAAAATGGTAGTTTGGAGAGTTCAAGCTGTAAATTAATCATGCATGGCTGTATGGCATGGCAGGGCAAGTGGGTTCCTTTACCTTGTCGCAATCACAGACAATAAGGCCACCTCCTTTTGCTGCTGTGATTCCAAGCAAAGTTTCGCTATGCAGTCTCTTCCAGTTCTCCCAGGAGCCATTGCTATGCAATCTTCTGATCCAGCCGTCTCTTGTTGCTGTGTACAACACACCATGTTCACCCACAACAACGTCCTCCGGGCCTTTCAACAATCCTTCTCCAAGTTTAGTCACCCTCTACAAAAAGAAACAAACCAAGTAAAGAACCTGGGGCTTGGCCTTCCCTTAGGAGGTGGGTTTCCCGAGCTCTTGTATTTCTCTTTCCCATTCAAAAATATGTATAAAAACAGAGCTGTATTTTTTACCTGCAACTGGTTGTTCGGTGGAGAAACAGAAGAAGAAGATGCCGGTGGCAGTTCAAGTAAGTCTGGAGATATCGGTGAGAAGAAGATGATTTGAAGTGCCGTGGCTATCAGCAAACCCAAGCAACACGCCCAGCAAATTTGCAGGAGAATCCTGAGAGCCATTAAGTTGGAAAATGCTGCTTCAGAAAGGTTGTTTGGTTGGGAGAAAAACCAATCTGATAAGAGATAATGTGATTGTGAATGACTGTAAATGCTATACTTTGAATTTTCAACCGGATTACTAAGGAAAGAAGTCGGAAGAGAGTATGGGACTTGCACTTGGCTCCAATCAATCAAAGATCAAGCTTCAAAATCATAGCAAACGACATTGCATTAAATGTCAGCAGTATGTCGGCCAAAGAATAGAAAAATGTCTGCAGCATTGGGAGAAGATAAGCGGCATCACAATCATGGAATAAATGCACCCAAAAAAGAAAAAAAACCTTTGAATTCCAACAAATAACTCAAGCAAAATATTCAATTTGTTTTTTTTAAATGAGCAATTTGAGCTTCATTGATAAGAAAACTTTATACGAAATCTGCATTGTTCTATTCTTTTTTCCCTTTTTAACTTGTAAATCAGCAAAACATGTCAGCTTATATGAGAATTTTATAAAGGACTATTACTTTTTTAATATTTTTTTTTATAATTCAAAGAAAAAATTTAAAATTTATTTTTTAAATAAAAAATCATGAATATCGAATACTCATGTATTTATTTCTTTTATTGTTGTTATATGAGTATATTTCCCTTCTCTAATCATTGCGTTTAATCCAATGTTGAACTCAGTTTCACAAAGTTTAAGTATCTCATCACTGAGTTAATGCAAGTTCTATGGATTTGGTTATGAATAATGAGACTCTATTCTATCTTTATTTTTTTATTATTATTATTTTGAAGAATATTCTTCTTTATCCTTTCTAGAGTCGCATCTGGCCGGTCTCCTCTCCTCTGTATTAGCGACAGCAATTTTAGCAGCCGCAGGATTTCATTATTTCTATGCCAGATATTAGATATGCCTAACAAACACACAAAACCCAGGCATCAATCATTGGGAGTCATAGCAACCATGCCAAAATGGAGAGGACTTTAATTTAATTACCCCCAGTCTCACACACCCCCAAAAATCTAAACCCTGTCATCATCCACGTCAAAGCCAAAAGTTAAGGAACCCCATATCTTAACCCTGGTTTAACATAAAATCCATGACACAGCCACTGAATTCCTTTTTCTTCAATTTTTATTTGTCTCTTTTTATCACACCCACATGACATAAATCTCTGTCACTCCCCTGCTCCTCACCATACTACAGAACACAAACAGAAAACATAAAAAACAGAGTTTAAAAGCAGAGAAAACAGAGCAAAAGACCGAATATTCAATGTTTGTTTCCATGCAATGGCAATTTCAGGCTCAGATACTCAAACCCCATCGAGCAAAGTGACTACTCCGATTGAAATCCACTGCGTCAAATGTGAGTCGTGCGGCTTCACAGAGGAATGCACCACTACTTATATCCTGCGTGTCAGGGAACGTTACCAGGGCCGTTGGATTTGTGGACTCTGCATCGAGGCGGTCAAAGATGAGGCTCTGAGATCGGATACGCTTATCTCCACGGAGGAAGCACTGGACCGACACATCAGCTTCTGCAAGAAGTTTAGGGCGTCGAGTCCT
The DNA here is from genome assembly GCF_053813885.1 of Theobroma cacao. Lineage (NCBI taxonomy): Eukaryota > Viridiplantae > Streptophyta > Magnoliopsida > Malvales > Malvaceae > Theobroma > Theobroma cacao. Next base: position 3,920,917 of record NC_142647.1, read on the forward strand.
TCGGATGAAACGGAGCACCCCATCTCTGTCATGGGCAGGATTCTTCGCCGAAGCCTGGATTCACCGCGAGCTCTTAGGTCTAATTCAAGTAGTGTCTTGCCAGCATTTGGAGAAGTTAAGGGTTCTACTCTTCCTCGATCTGAGAGTTGTTTCCCTGCTCTTTCTGGCTGAATTATTTCTTGTCAAGTTTAAAGGTAAATATAAAAGAAGAAAACAGGGGAACTCTGTTTCAATGTCAGATTGTTATATAGACTATATATAGGGTCTTTGTTGCTCAATGTTTAGCTATCTGAATTTATGGACCTTCCAGTGAATATAGCATATATATATATATATCTGATGAACTGCTTCAAGTTTTAAATTTTTTTATATTTAGCGTGTGTTCTTTCAAACTTTTTTATGCATTTTTTTTGTGAGTATAATCCAGGCATATTTATAACTTAATGCCTCCTTCAGTTTACAATGACTCTGGCAGCTGAAGCCGATAACAGTTAAAAGAGACTAGTGGCACTTTTCTTGAGTAATGAACGGTGGTTTGATTTGTCTTAATTTTGCACGTTTAGGAGAAAAGAATCTTACAGCATGTGAGCTTTTTATGAAAATGGTGGCGTTTGTGCTGGTTTTGAGTCAAATACCAGCCTGGCCAGCTGTGAAAAATGCCCTAGATGGAAGGGGTATGCAGATAAAGATATTGTGGCATTAAAGGTAATTACAAAAGAATATGAAGACAAGACATGAACGTGCAAGGAAAATTCCTAGAAACAAAGGAAGGATTGGACCATGCTTAGACTCATCTGCTGATTTTCTCCTCTTTCCTTTTTTTTTTTTTTTTTTTTTCTATTTTCTTAATTTGGGGGTATTGAGTCTGGCCCTATAACAGTCCTAGTACAAAACTTGGTTGCTGATTAAACAGATTCTAGCAATGTGCTAGAACAAAGAAGTTTCCAGACATGTCGAGCCAACATTGGTTTGAACTCTTAAAACATTATCAAACCTGATGAAAAAACCAAAGGTGGGACAGGCTCCCTTGACGCCCATTCGATTTGACTAGATTAGGCCAAGGTTTCCTGTCATATTATAACCTGGAACAGCGCAGTTAGCCAGCTGGTACAGTAGCTTGCAGTCTCAATTAGCAAAATGTACAATCAAATAAAAAATATCCAGGCCTACCCTTTTCTTCTCTTTTTCTTTGGCAACAATTTGAACCCTCCCCTCAAAAAGATATCCAGAGTTTTGCCTGACATTTTTGAAATATCTTTGCCCCAAGACCAAGGGTATTAATGTGTGGCAGAAGAGCATTCGGCCAGGTAACTGCTGCTGATTCGGCTAGTCAGCTCTGTTGGACTTGGAATTGCTTTCTGCAGTTCCCTAAATTGATGGATCAAGGAATCCCTCGCACTTTTTTAGTAGTAGTTTTACCTACCCTATAATAAATTCGGCTTCTACCCATCAATGAAATTATTATCGAAAGTAAAGCCTGTAGGAACTCTGATTGAGATGTAGAGCTTAGCTAGAATTCTCTTCCTGGTCATTCTGCATTTTAAGGGAACCCACATTGAAAGCAATGGAGACGAACAACATAGATTCAAGACATATATGAAAGGAATATGATAAATTATCTTTTATATAGTTTTTTTAGTTTCAAAGGTCAAAAGTTGGACTAATGAGCTAGAGTCCCTATCGGCACCAAAGTGACTCGTAGGCAAGATTTTTTCCTGAGGTCGGAGCATTTGCTTTAGATGCACCACCCTATAAAGTCCAAACTCTCCCTCACCCAAGGAGTGTGGGCATGTCAGGATATGGATTTGACAACTTTGAATCAATGAAACTAGCAGGTTGCAAGTGTTTGTTTCTTCCCTTATCTCGAGTCATCATGGATCATTCCTATGGCCCCAGTTGAGCTTTTACAAATTGAAAGAAACGAAAACAAAACAGAAAGAAACAGCGGCCATAATTGACATGTCTATTCGTATCAATTTTGCTTTAACTGTTTGTATTTATTTGGAACTGGAAATAAAACCACCCATGGTTTCAACATTGGAGCCTATGGTTTTTGGTTCAGCACAGCGGAAGCACAATCTTTACAGCAGATTTTGCAGGGTAATCTTGACCAATTACGTGGATCAGGGATACACAAAATGACAGAACATGCACACCTCACAACAAGCCAATTTATTGGACAAAATTTATCCCTTGAGCCAATGGCAGTTCCTTTCCATAATTGATCTCACTGCCAAGGACAATAATCGGTTTGAGTCATTATGAAGAATAGCACATGAATACAACTATGCAAGAAGAATGAAAATTACCATGAGTCGCTTCCTGCTTCGCGACCACCACCAGTTGCTTTTTCTCCACCAAAAGCACCACCGATCTCAGCTCCATTGGTTGGTATATTTACATTGACAATGCCACAATCACTTCCGCATGGACTGCATAAAATACTCAAATGCATGAGCACGTAACATGAAAATTATTTGTCACGGAAAGAAGAGCAACATGCTCATCAAACATATCATTTCATGGGGTAGCTATTCGATGGATAGCAGATACGTTCTCCGAATTTGTAAAGAAAAAGGTCAGCTGATCACAACAAATCTTTAAAGGATCAACTAGTGGACTCCAAAAAGACAGATGGTAAGCTATACAGTTGGTAACTATCATCCAAGATCTAACAAATCTTCTTGTGTGGAAATTCAAGCCCATGACCACCTAGCATTAACTAAAAACATCCGAGAACTCACCCAATCCACTTGAATATAACTTCGGGTCTGCGTGTAAAGATAGAACTACTTAGTCCTAGAGGTACAGAGTTGTTCATTTCTATTGCTTCTTCTAGACTCTGCACAAATGGTACATTCCAAAGTTCAAACACAGGAAGAGTAATCTATTTAAAAAGACTGGCAATATGAATCAACAAGGACATTGTAAATTGAATATATATCTGAAATTTCATAACATATAGTACTGGACCAAATAATTCTTCTTTCACAACAGAGACATCTGGATAAATCTCAACAATTGTTGGCTGCACAAAATTACCGTCTGACTCTATAACAGTTCCACCAGCAAGAATCTTCGCTCCCTAGAAGTATCAGCTTGAGCATTTAGATCATACAGCTCAACAAGTCTACATAACAGAAACAAAAAAGATAAAAGATAAAAGCAGTTAAGATATATCTTAACGTTCAATAATAGAATATCACATGTGAGCAGGGTCCTTTTTCAGAAAGAGGAAAAAGGTGCAAACATGCCTGAGATTTTATCCTATTGATAAAGACCATTACAACAAATGTATAATGCTAGTAATTGCACAATGGTATAAGACGTGCCCATCACGCACAAATTCACAGATGAAGAGAGAGAAAGAGAGCTATAAACAGACAGAATACATGCCTGAGATTTTATGATTCCTATCCCCTTCTCAAAGCTCTCTCGTGAAGCAAGGGCATGTAAGGGCCCAACTAAAGTCCCTTTTTCCAGAGGGTCTTTAACTCTGAATTGCTTGTATACCTCAATTAGTTGATCCAGCACATTTTCATATATGCTTTCATGAAGATACTACATGAAGAAATATGGAAAAAGGACAATTCTTAGATTTTGACTTCACCATTGCAGTTCTGAAGTTAAAATTGTAAAGAGAGGTACATACTAATCTACGACCATGTCGTGCACCACTGACCAGCTGTACCAACAGCTGCAAACAATATAGAACGCACAGCTAGCGAAATATCAGCATCATCCATGACAATCATAGCTTTGTTTCCACTCAACTCGAGCAAGCATTTACCAAACCTTTGACTAACAGTTTGCTGAACCATCAAACCCACCTACAATTTGGAATGCAGCGCAGATATGCCTGGAGTCATGGTAATGGAAACACAGACAAGAAGTATAACCAAAAATATGTGCATGCATACAAATTTTGCAAATATCTCCAGATACATATATGCTCTGGTACCAGTATAACTGATACCAATCAAACTCAGAAACAAACTCATATAACTGACTCTATGGCATCAGAACTCTGAAGGTGGGACCAATATACTACAGTCGTTATGAAGTGGGCATCAAATAACAAAGGGTCACCAATAAATTTAAACACAGTCTCATGAGTCATGAATCATGACCCCTCAGCTTCATCCAATTATAAAGAGCTAAATTATTTTGGTTTTGAACGTTCATGGAGGAGTATCTTTCTATCAAGTAAGCAGATCATAGACATATAAACATTCTTTACATTGATAATGACTGCATGCCTTCGAGCAGATAATATAGTGATACATTGGAATTTACCTTTGAGCTTCCAGTAAATGAAACCAGGGCGATGCGTGTATCTGTTGCAATAGCTTGACCAATTTCAGCACCTCCACAGAAGGCGGTGAACATTGCACCAGGCAAGTTGTTTTTCTCTAGAACGTCAGACACAAGCTTTGTCACTGCAATAGTAACCAATGGAGTTGTTGGAGCACCCTTCCTACAGTGGATTAACATGGTAAGTAGCTGCCTCCTAAGAGAGAACTATAATTGTATTTAAAAATATGAAATTGTCGAAGTGCTCAAAAGCTGATGAAATATCACACATAATCTTCAAAGTATAAGAATGTGTTACTCTGCAGCAAACTGATTTTGAAATTATTTGATTCTCTAAAACAGAACCTAACTTTTTTTTTTTCTTTTCTTTCCTTCTCTCTGAGCAATTAATGTCAGTAAAAAAACTGACCAAAATTAGGAAAAGAATTATCATACTCCCAAAGACAACCCAACATCAGAGGAAAACTTGTATGAAAAACCATAATCTATGTACTTGAAAAATAGTAGAATGAAGACGTGGAATAATCTGATGATCTAATAGATGATGCTTACAAGAGACAGACTTACCATACAACAGAATTACCGCATACGAGTGCGATGCAGGTATTCCACCCTAAAGAGCAAAACATAAGACTAATAGAAGTCAGAAACCTCAGATCTCAGAGTAGATGTTCATAAATTTAATCAAAACAACAATTTCGAGAGTATGAAAATTTACATTTAAAAAGATTCCATACAATTGTTTACAACACAGTGAAATAAGAAATAGTAGATAAAATTAACATATTACTGTCCAGTCATCTAGATATAAAATTACAACAGGCTCAGATAGCATATTGCAGATGCAACAGTGTTAGATTACCATTTACTAATGGTGCTTTTACACAAAAGAATCAAGTGGATAGCTACTAAAGTCTTACACAATCAAACCTACCAAGAACAGCACATGGGAAGTTGAAAGCAGTAATTACACCAACGATCCCCAGGGGATTCCACACCTGTGACACATAAAACATGCACATAACAATTAAAAATATGGTCAAAGGTAAGAGTAGCTCAGTCCAAATTATCCCATGCAGTTATCTGATTATTAGGACACCTCAAACATCATATGCTCTGGACCTGCAAAACAGAACAGAAAACAGGAAAGCATCAGATCTGACACTTCTAACTCCCTTGAGAGAGAAATACACCAGTACATAAAACAATTTTTGGTTGAGCTGTGAAGAACAAGGGCAAAGTTAAGTCCCAATTAACTATCTTGATGGCAAGATCAGTTTTCTTGATTATTCCTAACATGTTCTAGTAGTTTGTTAAACTATCTTTAGAATGCCTCAGAGATGTTTGGGCTCACGTTCTGAATGTACAATGGATCCGTTCAGTTGCCGGCTTAATCCCACAACATAATCACACATATCAATAATTTCCAGCAAAATGTAAGACTTTAGAGTTTTATGAAAGGATAGAGATAGAGTGAGAAAAACTAACCTTAAAAGGTTAATCTAAGATTAAACATGGAAAAAAGGAAAGCTGCTAAGCTTATTTGATGCTCTGCAAGCAATATAACTGCAGTACACCTTTCAGAAAGAAATAAAACCAGAGTGCATCCAGGTTCAGGCTATACAACAGGAACCAAGAAATACACTAAAGAGGCAAGAGACTTTCATTATATTACATGGAGCGGCTAACATAGACATTGAAAGGCCTATCGGACTGATTCAAAATGTTAGGAGAATTGCCTACAATAAGACAATATATTCCAAATGTATTTGTAAGCCAGCGTATGAAGAAATAGAATCACATACTTGAACCTCTCCTATTCCTTGAGCAAGTATCTTTCCCATCTCTAGAGATACAAGCCTGCCCAAATACTCCAATTTGGCTCTGGATGCTTTCCCTATCTGTCTACAATCTCACCTCTTTTTGGTGTTGGATTCTCTTAAATAGATACACTTTCATGAAAAATTTTATTGTTGGCATCCAACATAAACAGTAAATATATGAAAAATAAAGAACTCACATTCATCCATGTCTTTGTAGCTTCACTGCAAGCACGCATTCCCTCCTCATAATCACCAATAGATGCCTCTGCAACTTTTGCCATGGCCTACATTGAGAATTACGAGATGAAGGAAAGTATTAATGAAAAATTAATCGAAAACTAACAAGAAAATCCAAGTCACTGAGTACCCTTGTGAGAGAGTTTCTGATTAATTATTAGCTAATAAAGGATTCTTGATTAAACATTTCTTAACATCCACAGGGTTCTTGTTAATATTCAACATTACACATGATCATAATTCCCAGTTTTTTTAAGTCAACAAAATAAATAGGTTCAGAACTTTCAATAAATTTTTTTATTATCAACCAGAGAATAACACATGCTATGACTAATCCAAATTCCATGATAAGCTATCTGCAAAAATATTTAAAGAGGTGAAAAATTTGAACCTGATTGTTTGAAGGATTCACAGAAGAAACCTCTGAACCACTAGCCTTCCACATGCCATTTATGAAACAGCCAATGTTAGTAGGACCCAAACCTATTTCCCCAAGAAACTCGTATTCTTTCCTATCAAATCCTATCTCTGCCAAGCGATAGCTGTTAAGTGTTGATCACCTGCAGAGTAAAAAAAAGTGCTGATCACCCGATGAAAGCATGAACCCAGAAAATAAAAAAAGTATTCTACGTAAAAAGTAAATCGTCAAACCAGGAATGAAGTACAGATAAGAAGAAAGCTTTCAGGCAAAAATTAAAGCAGATAAAGGGGTTGAGTCGGAAACTCTAGGTGTAGTTAAAAGAGACGGCAAGGCGAGTGTGGCGTTGGAGAATGATTAGAAGGGAGTGTCAGTGTCACCAACTCATCATCTCAAGATTTTCATGTCATCATGTGTCACACTGAGGTGATTCAGATTCTTGGATCATTCGCTTCAAACTCTACTTCTTTTCAGGTGGCTTTTTGGGGTCCCTTTTCATGGCTTCAAAAAAGAAGAAAATAAAAAAAAAAGGAAAAGAAAATAAAAGCCAATTCTGATTAATAAGTACTTGAAAGACAAAGTTTACTTGATGAACAACTTTTGATTGTCTACGTACGTGTTCTATACATATTTGCCAAGCATGTTGTATTAGCACGTGATGGTTTACGCATCTTGAGTGTCATTTTTTAAGTGCTATCGGTTAAAATTGTGTTTAATTGGTTTAAAAGCATCATATATATACACAATAACATAAATGCTGCTAGTAAATAGTTCATAAATGGTTAGTCCATTTGGGAACTTGCATCTCTATGGTTACTTTAGAGGAGGAATATAAAGAGCAGAGAAAGAAGTATTACTGCTAGTTTTTTTACATAAAAACAAAGAACGAAAGAAAGAATAATCACATGCATACGTCAAATCTTTTATTTTTTATTTTCCCTATCACATGTCGTGAAGGGCGACAGCCCAAAGCAGTTGCGGACTAGATTTCTGACGGTGTCCAATCGCAATGGTCCAGTCCGGGCCCTATTACGCAACGCGTGATAACTGAAAAGCGACACACCCCTGCGGCCTTCTCCCCGCCCCCACACACGCACTACGGCTTATCGTTTTGCGCAAATTCAATTTCTTTTCCCATAAAATTTGCAAAATTTGCAGCTCCTAATTATTAGTGTTCTTTGCTTTTCCCGTAATACCACCATCAGGCAAAGCAGTTCCTCCAATGAAACCTCCTTGAAGCTTCCTCTCTTGTTTCCCTCTCCAGGTAATTCGATTTCCATCTCTCCAACCCCTGTTTTTTTTAACACCTCTCCAATTCCCATTTCTTTTGAATACCTCATCTTTTGAAACCCTGTAACAAAAGACCCCCTTCAAGTTTCCCTTCTTTTATCTGATTTCCCAATTAAACCTTGGCATCCAAAAAGTGATGGAACCCAAACGCCTTCTTTTGGGGGGTAAAAGAAGCTCCAAGTTTCGTGGAGCATTTCATTCTATTTGTGCCTTGGTGTTACTTTTCTTGTTCTACAATCATGAAAATGTTCTAGGAAAGTCATTTTCTATTAAACCCAGAGTTGGGTTTGTTGATCATGTTAGAGTTTTCCATAGAAGAATTATAGAAACTAATGATACCAATGTCAAAGTTGATGACTTGGCTGCAAATAATTTGACAGCTAGCGATCCCAAATTTTGCTCTGGATTGTTTGAACACAACGGTTATCCAACCCGATGTGAGTACTTGGTTGCCCACCCGGAGTGTACTGCTGGTGGGTTTTTCAACTATATTAAGTTCTTGTATTGTGGTTGTGAGAAATTTAGCTTTTTGGGATTTGCTGTGTTGGCTCTATGGTTGGTTGCATTGTTTTATTTATTGGGAAACACTGCAGCCGATTACTTCTGTTGTTCTTTGGAAAAGCTTTCGAGTTTATTGAAAATGTCACCTACTGTCGCTGGGGTTACTTTGTTGCCATTAGGGAATGGAGCTCCTGATGTATTTGCTAGCATTGCTGCTTTTGTGGGGAAGGATGCAGGTGAGGTGGGTATTAATAGTGTGTTGGGAGGAGCTGTTTTTGTTACTTGTGTTGTTGTTGGGATTGTTTCTCTTTGTATAACTGAGAAAAGGGTTCAGATTGATAGGAATTCCTTTGTTAGGGATATAGGCTTCTTTCTGTTTAGTTTAATATGGCTTTTTCTGTTTTTAACTGTTGGAGAGGTGACTGTTGGAACTGCACTGCTATTTGTTTTACTTTATGTGATTTATGTACTTGCGGTTGCTCTCAATGAGATTGCTAGGACAAATGTTCGGGTGTTAAAATTGGGTTATCTAACACCATTGCTACCTGTTAAAGGGGGTACATTTTCTAATGGAAATGAAGAGGGGGATTCTATCTATGCCTCACTGCTTGCATCTGACTCGAAAAGTGATGTACCATGTCTTGAAAATAGTTTACCTCACTGGATGTGGGCTTCTCAGGTGGCAATTTATTCGAGTGAGTCTATAGACAGTACAAAATCTATATGGGGTTGGAATGATGAGGAAACACTGAAAGATCAGTCTTCCTTTTCTTGTTCTAAATTCCTTTCATTTCTGGAGTTGCCATTGGCACTTCCCCGACGGTTGACAATTCCGATTGTTGAAGAGGAGAGATGGTCAAAGGGGTATGCTGTGGCTAGTGCTACATTGGCACCGATTCTTCTGGCTTTTTTGTGGAATATTAAAGATGATGCAGGTCGTTTGAGTAAGGAAATTATATACTTTATTGGTGTTACCTTTGGTGGTATACTCGGTGTTCCTGCATACCTGTACACCACATCTGATCAGCCACCTCTCCAGTTTTTGCTTCCATGGGTTGTTGGAGGATTTTTTATGAGTATTGTTTGGTTTTATATTATCGCAAATGAGCTTGTTGCTTTGTTGATGGCATTTGGTGTGATCTTTGGGATTAACCCGTCAATCCTTGGTCTGACCGTATTGGCATGGGGCAACTCGATGGGTGATTTGATGTCGAATGTTGCACTGGCAATGAATGGTGGGGATAGTGTACAGATTGCCATGTCAGGATGCTATGCAGGACCTATGTTCAATACCCTTGCTGGTTTAGGGATCTCATTGGTGCTTGGTGCTTGGTACAAGAAACCTGCTCCATACATAGTTCCAAGAGATAGTAGCTTGTTTTGTACAATGGGATTTCTAGCTATAGGGCTTCTTTGGTCCTTCATTGTGTTGCCCCAGAATGATATGCGCCCAAACAAGACACTGGGGGTTGGCCTTATAGCGATCTACTTGACATTTCTGGTTGTTCGGGTGAGCACATCCATGGGTGTTCTATCAGTAGGTTTAGGTTGAGCCTGACAACGGAGTTCAGTCTCCTGGTGGTTAGCACATTCCATTCTAAAGAATGAGCAAAGAGATAGGAGGATAAGTTTTACTTAGATTCTTGTATAGCATTGGGTTGGAATAGTCATGTAAATTGTACTTGTCAATCTTCTACATTAACAGCAAGTCTATAACAATAGTTACAAAGCAGCATATGTGTGCCCTCTGACTTGATTTAATTATTTGTGTTACTGACTGCCCCTGCTCTTTAGTTGGCTTTTTTAGCTGGCATTAAAAATTGTGATTATCTTACCAGCATTCTCTTTCCCCCACATGGTTTGACAATCATGGAGTGCATACCTTTAATACGATAGAAGCCTCTGATATGATATTTCTCCGGCATTGTCTTTTCATCAGTCTCTCTTTTTCTGCTATTCAAACTGTGTGAATAAGGAATTAGATTTAGTTCCTTGCTAAAGAACTGAATTCTTCTGTCTGCTCATCTGGTGAATATAGAGCATATGAATACATGTTTTGGGTTTGATTCTGAACTCATCCAAACCGTTTTTATCTAAAAAATGCTGCTTAGTAGTTACTAGTTAGTTCCTTAGCCAAATTTAGTAACCATTCTGTTCTTTTTACCAGAATTAAATGCAACAGCAGAACCATTTTGCTGTAACTCTGATGCAGTAACTCTGCCCCAAAACTGAAACGAGACTTGGAAAGCTGGAGTTTGCTTCAGCTCTCAATTTCTCACCCTTAACCTATGTCTAGAACCCTCATTCTCAAACTTTATTTCATGCATTAAGGTACCATTTCACTCTTATTCCTTGTCTCTTTCCCTTTGTTGGATCAAAATTGGGGTGAGAATTTAACCCCAAAACCAACTTTGCAGTTGCCCACTCCCTTTTAGTCCTTTTCAACCTTTATTTCAGGCTTGGGTAAGCATAGTAGCATATCCTATTATTATTAAGGGCATAATTGTAAATCGAAACTCCAAAGGGCATTCCTAGAACTAGATTGGTTAAGAATTCCCTGTCCAAACCAAAGCGCTCTGTCAAATTTTAAGATTTCTGTCTCAAGCAAGACACAACGAACTTTCCTCTTCTTGCTTCATCTTTATTCTGTTTTGTCTTTGGAAATCCTTCAACGAGATCGAAGATGATGCACATGACCTTATATTGGGGAAAAGACGTAACTCTCCTCATCGACTCCTGGAAAACCGATTCATGGCTGAGTTACCTCCTCACTCTAGTCGCTTGCTTCCTCTTCTCTTCCTTTTACCAGTACATGGAAGATCGACGCCTCCGTTTCAATACCCTCGCTTCCTCTAACCCATCCCAGCCCTCCTCCACCGGCGCCGCCGTACCTCTCCTCTCCAAATCGCGCCGCTCTGCTAAATTCGCGACGGCCGTGCTTTTTGGAATCAACTCGGCGATCGGATATCTCCTGATGTTGGCCATCATGTCGTTCAACGCAGGCGTTTTCTTGGCCGTCGTTTCGGGACTCGCTGTTGGGTACCTGTTCTTCAGGTGCGCCGATGAGGACACCGTGATTGTGGACAACGCTTGCGCTTGTGCTTGACGCTATCTTTTTCGACAATTCTAGTTCTATATTTTCCTTTACTGTTGTATACTGTACCAGAATTTTCTGTACGAATTATCAATATTTCTTTCTTGAATTATATGATTTTCTTTGTAGTTCGTGAATGAATTATTCTTCTGTTAAATTTCTCAGATCTGATCATTTTTAACTCTTTAGATATTGTCGAGGAAGCCTTCTTCTTTGCCTTTTGTTTTTGAAAACATCAAGTTGCGTTTGATTGAAGGAAGCAAGGAAACTTGGGAACTATGGGAACTAGCCATAATGGCGTGCTATGCAATGTAGACAGAGTCTGCTTCGGCACTGCCACATGAGATATTCGCAATGGTTGGGCCAAGAAGAGACAGATTGAAAGAGAGACGAAGCCCAAAATTCGGTAGTTTGCTCAGTTGCGCAAACAATTTCAAACTATGTGACTGTTTGGTGAACAGCGAACCTGTGAAGCAAACAAAATTAGGGTTCTTTCATTAATCTTTGTTTTATGGAAATACCCATCATTAATTTTTACTTTAACGTAGCCTTTTGTTGATTGTTACTGCATTTCTAGGCTCTAGCCGGTAGCCAATATTGTAATAAGGGCCAGAAAACGGAGAAGAAAAACGACAAGAGTACAAATTCTTCAAAACGCTGCTCGGTTTCTTTTTAATGGGTCGAACAAGGCATACACTTCTAGACCATATCGAGAAAGGCCCGAGGAACCCAACCCAGATGTGTCGCGTTAATGGCGGCTAAAACATTGTTGCTTCAATTATACGAGATGTTGGTTCAATTTCTGATTACGGGCTTTCTCCAACTAACTTGAATGTCAAGCAAATTAATGCAGGAATGTCTGCTAATGGACTTGGGTTTTAAGTCATTTTGTTGCGTAGTTAATTCAACCAAGTATCTTTGTTAGTAGTCGTGATGCTTAGATTTACAACTAATTGTCATAGAAAAATGAAAAAGAAAATGCAATTGAAATGTGCAGCTTAATTGATTCCCAATCTAGTTATACAAGTCTGACCAAAGGAACAAAACTAAAAGCATTATTATAGGATCAGCTTATCCATATAAATTTAGACTCTTTTTTTCTTTTTTTCATTTTGGTTACAAAAAGGAAAATCTGCTTAGTTAGGCTTTGCTCATTCTGTCATTCAGCACCTGGTAGATTCACCATATATGTAATCAAGAACAGAAATGACTCCAAAAACAAAAGCTTGATCGATTCCAGGATTTACCACGACATGATAAAGATCTTTACTCGCCATCAACTCGTCTACTTCCTTCTTCACTCCAATCTGTCATCATATGAATTAATATGATTTAGAACAAACTTAGGATCCCTATGGCCAACTTTATACACATTTCTATTTTAATTGAAAAGAGAAAAATAGGAAACAAAGGAAATAAGGATAGATATAAACTACCTGAGCGACAATGTTGCCTATAGAATCAATGATGCTGCAGTTTCTATCTGGGAAATAGCCTTTAATCTCAAAGCTGCTTCCTTTTGGCTCCGTGGCGATTCTGATGGCATTGTTTTTTGCTAAACAACTGGACCGGGGCTCCTTTAAGGTGAATACCAACTTTTGTGATCCTTCGTAGTCAAAAGTGTAACCTTTCCATCTTTTATGTATGCTTAGGGCCTCAACCATCCCTCCCTGGAATATAAGAATCGACAACCATAGGGTTAGCCCATAGCAACCAAATTTGTGCTTGTGGGTGCTCTTGCATGCCCCTATATATACCTACTCAATAATTAAAAACACTATGCATAAAATATCATCTCCCTTCCTCGCCTTCTTAAAAAAATAATTGACGCGGGGACATGAACCCTTTGGTGGAGAAATGAGAGATCTCAAATATAATGGCTATATAGTTGGATTCATCTCATCCACCAGCTTCCCGGCTGTACAAAAGTTACTTGAACCAATTGCCATCTCCATAAATTGGAAACTATTTCAGGGAACAGGTATTCCCACGATCACTTACAATCCCATTTTATCCTGCTATCGTGTTCCTCTTGTGTCTTTCCTCCTAGCACATATGCAAGTTTTCATATAGACTACTCCAGGAAGTTCAAGCATAATTATTCTTTGAAATTAATTAATTCATATAGGCATGAATGCGTGATGTATTATACATGTAATTAAGAAATTGACATAATATCATGATGCAGTTTATCAATAGCTGTTTCTAAATTGATCAGAACAACCCTGATCCACCACCTTCACGTCATTCACCCTTTTGTACATCAAAAATCAATTCATGGACTATAACAGCCTCTTATATATACATGCTTGCTTGGTGTGTGTGTGTGTATGGTATATGGTAATGATTAACTATGAGCTTAATTCTCTTCTAACGGGGTAAAAAGGAATATTACCTTTCGACGTATGAGAAGCAAAGCATCCCCATTTCCATCTCTCAGAACCAGCTCCCCTTTAGTACCAAGAACCCCACAACCGTCAATCCTGAAAACAACCTTCTGGCTACAATCGGTGACCACGAAACCACCTCCATTCACTACATGTGGCCTCCTCCTAACCACAAGCACTACCTGAGAAGAAGAACAGTAGAGCTTACTGATAAGCGGCATTGCGCTTGCTTTTGCTACTGCCATTTCTTCCTAATCTCTCAAAGAAGAATTCTCAGTTGTGAATTTTGGTTTCTCAAGTCTGAGACAATTATATATATTTATACAACGCTGAGTTTCAAGAAAGTAGTGTTAGAGGAAGAACAATAAAACTTTTTATGTTGAAAGATTTGGCAAGTTGTTTGACTATTGCCATTCACGGAACATGCAAGAATATGTGGCAAACGGTGTGGCTTGTGTGGTTTGCTTGTCGAAGATGAGGATTGCAATCTCACGCGCCACTCTACAAGCCAATCACCTGAGAGCGTGGAAAGGGTGAAGCACGTGTCTTATGTAGTTCTCCATGGAGGATTTCCATGTTGCATATTGCGCATATGTTTATGGGAGAGAATTTATATAATAATATTGATATATAAAAATTTATAAATTAATAAAATTCAATAAAAATCAATAATATATAAAAATTTTATTAACATACTATTTATATTCAAAATCTAATAGAAATTATTTACAATTTTTAGCAAAAGTACAAAAGAGTATTAAAATTTTTTTCGAATTTTGTACATTTAATTTATGTAACAAGATTTTTCAATTATATGGATTTGAATTTTTATTCAATCGCTTGTAATAGATTACTTTAGGAACTTAATTTTAATTAAAAGAACCTTACCTTGCTTTTTGAGTCGAGTGAAGATTTTCAAAAAGGGCTTTGAGTCTTTTGAAAATTTTGGCAGGTTGGTAGCCAGAATAGGAATCTTGAATACTTATATGAAGTAGCCTTCCATAGTGCTATTATTGATAAAAGAGGACTTCATGGACCATTTCTTCCTGTACTTGAAGGTGTCTTCTTGAAGTTGATTTAGACTAACGTTTGGATTACTACAAAATTGCATGCATCATGCGTATGATCTGATCTGCTTTTGACTTGAATGAAAAGGCTGTCTAGTTAGATGCTAATCAACTAACGTGGCTGGCAATAAATGGGTTACTTACTGCATGCAAAAGGTTGTCTCCAGAGCCAATGGTTTGGCCATGGCTTCGCATACACGATTTTACCTGACTGCCTTGACTCCAGTTCAGCGGAAAACTTTGCTGCTGCTGACTTCAATTTGAGTGTTGGTCGAAGAATTTTAGTGGTGGTAAGAGCTTGGCTTCTAAGAAGTCGACCCGATTATTCAAAGCTTGTCATAAAGATTGGAATTATATTTGATACTTTGAAATTTAGAGTTTGCAAACTACTAAGAAAGTTCAGGCTCAAAGACAGAGCACTAAACCTGGTTAAAATTTGTGTTTAAGCATATCTTTGAACGTTCAAATACTAAAACTTTTGAGTTAATAGCGTCCCCAAATGAGATCAGAGGCATCAAAATTAACAAGACTTGAGCTGGTTCACAGGGAAAAAAGAAGAAAGAATGAATTATAATTGAGTCCTAAAAGTTCGAAAAGAAAAGACCAAAAGAGTCTAGCTGTAGATGATCACATCAGAGGCAGCCTATGGGCACAGCCCAAGGAAGAAGCAGGCCACATCCTTGGGCTTGTCGAATACTATTAAGCTAATAACCAAAAACAGGTTCGCTCTGATGCACGTGTCGTAATCGTACGCTTAGCATCACTGTCTGAAAAGAGTAATCGGACAATGATTGTTCTTTGGAGTCTTTTTTCATTTCTGGAGCACCACGACACCCACACCAGCTCAAGTTAATTTCACCCCACTGTCAATTTCTAACATGCACCGCCAACTTGACAGATTTAGATCACCCCAATAGTAATTTTATAATTTTCTTCCATTACCGCGGTTGGTGTTGTACTTTGGAAAAGAGCGGCAGGTAGGCATCGAAGTGAAATGACTTGTCTTCCCAAATGTCGGGCCCACTCATCCAGGCAGGATTCAGGACCCCACGAGTGGGGGCGGGTGGGACCCTCTGCCTCGAGCTGAGTGCTCTCACGCCACCCGAGTGCGCGTGGCCTATCCGAACTTCTCTCAAAAATGGCTGGGGGCTGAGTTGAGACCTGTACGGAAGTAAAACGTAAAATCGAAGGGGGGGGGGGGGGGGTTGCAGTCCCATAGATTTTGCTTTGTTACGAAGAAAGATTATGGAGTTTGTTTGTTGAATAAATTGCATGAAGCAAGGGACGTGAAGGAAAGCAACCTTGCATTGCATATTGTAATGCTGTTAAACACAGTTATGCAATTTACTTTGTTACGACGTCATTTGCTATAAATGCAAATAAAGACTGTTGGATGATTTAGATACACACCAATGCACGTGAATTGTGTAAGGGTTAAACTATTTTGGTTGAAAGGTTTCAATGCCTGCGTATTCAGTGAAAGGTTGGTTATGCATTCAAGCCTAGAGAGACCAACCCAGGCAGTCTAGGCCTAAAACAAAAAGGCTATAAATTCGAAAGCGAGGTTAGAGTGGGATGGGAACCCCAACCACGAGTTTTTACAGGGGTGTGGTGGAAGACCTGATGTGCTATACCTACTAACTGTGGAATGGAGAGGAAAGTAGGTGTGTAGGTATTGGGAGACAAGGGAACTGCCCCCTCCCCCTCAAACATTGAAACCGACTCTTGATTTTTGGGACAACGCTTATCATTTTGCTTGTATCTCAGATTCAAAACTCATTCCAGGGACAATCCTATTGATAATGACCTTGTACAGTTGTAATGGAACTAGAAAAGAGTCACATGCTCGAATTCAGAATATTGATCAAGTTGTTGGTCTTTCTTATTTGGTGATGAAATAATGGGAAGTGATCGAATTTAGGATTAAAAAGTAAAAATTGGTTAATTAAGCTGTAGTACCTCTGAAATTCACTGCTGGTTTTTTTTTTCCTTTTATCTTCCTTTGCCGAGTTGACTTTTTTTATCTTGCAAAATTTTCCAACTGTTCACATTGAATCAAAACCCTGTTAGGAGATCGGCATTGCCATGGGGATTGGATATGATCTAGCAGGGAGGAGGCAGAGCAGAGACTGCAGAGACACAGTCTCAGAAAAATAGTTTAGGCATGAGAGCGCTATGGAAAAAGGTCACTGTTCATGTACTGCCTGCACCATCAGCCAATATCCGTGTAGAACCAGCGTTGGGGCCTATCCCATCATGAGAATTTTGAAATAATTTTGAGTTGCAGCCAGAGAGCTCCATCCACGCTTTCCCTTCAAAAGCTTGTTTAGGACCAATAATTTTGAACTTTCAATGGCAACGATCAATTTCCATAGTTTTAATCACAAACAAATAAGCAAGATTTATGTATTTTAGTTAGATGAACTGAATACTATTAAGGAGGGCAATGATCAAAAAAGACAGAAAAATTTTCCACAAACTAGATCCCACTTCCACCGGCACACCCTTTTCTTCTTCAACAATAATCAATCAATACAAGTCTGATAAAGAAATGCCTCTCCCATAATTTGCTCTCATCAATGTCATGTAGACTTGATAGCCAAATATCCCGTTGGAAAATACCAAAAAAAAAAAAGAAAAAGTAAATCAGGTACAGGGGAAATCAGATAGAGGAAAGGAGAGAGCATTCATTTTGAATTAGAAAAAAGAAAAGAGTATGGAAGTGGAAAGAATTAACATGACGTAAAGGTAATAATTTCAGAGTGATTGTACCAAAGAATAAAGTTTTGGAATTTACCTAAGATCACTATCAACTTCATTTTCTTCCTTTGATAGTCAGAGAGAGAGAGAGAGTTACCCCTCGTTTTTCCCCTCTGGTTCAAGTGATTCAAAGGTTTGTTTTTCCCAAATTTCAACATCTTTTGTAAAAGGTAAACTTGCCATACTATTTAAAAAAAAAAGAAAAGGCCATGAAAAACCAAAAAAAAAAAATTTTACATTACTTGAAACTTTTACCATCTCTCCTTAGTGGACTGGACTAGTTATTGTTCCCCACTCTCTTTTATTTTTATTTTTTTACATACTCTCTCAAAGTGAGGGCTGATTCGTCGTTGAACAATGCAAAAACCCCAAAAAAGCACAGCTTTTATATTTTTTAAACTATTTTTCTCTGTGTCTCTCTCCTACGCAGATGTCACGTGCGATCTGAGGTACTACATCGTGCTTTTCGCTTCTCTGCCTTCTGCAATTCTGCATCCCCACCCAGCAGAGGGACTCAGACCAAATAATACAACGAAATATACAAATTTATAGAGCTGGGAGGGTGTTTTAGGTGTTAAAACAGTTATTCTATTACTGTTTTATGAAACAAAACCTGAAAATTTTCACCACCCAAAAACACAGAGCAGGGGAGAAAAAAAGAAAAATATCTCTCTGGGGAAAGTCTGAAACTTTGGCTTAGATGGGTTGGTACAAACACTTGCAGGCTTTTTCACAGCCGTCTTTACCATTATTACTATTATCATTATTACCATGCACAAAGGTTGTGTCTCGAGAAAGATCAGATCTTTCTTCCTCTCTCCACGCACTCTCTGTGACTTCATCTAATAATAATGACGCCCTTTTTAGCCTCATTATATTTATCTTCCTTTGTCTCTGCTTTAAATCCCCATTTAATCTCTTCTTCTGCTGCGACTTCAACAACAGCAAAGACTTTAACTGTGTTTTATTTTTTTGGTTTTAAAACCGGACCCCCCCAACCCCCATTTACTTTCATTTCTTGCACAGCTGCAGCCGTTGCTGTTGCTGTGTTCAGCTCCTGCCGAGTCTTTTTAGTTCTGGGTCGTAATTATCCTTGTCAGAAGCGTTAATTACTGCCTCTGCCACTGCCACTGCCACACCCAAAAAAACCTTTCTTTTTTTTCTTTTCTTTCGTATTAGCTTTCACACCTAACATTACTTGCCGCTTCTTGTTTGTCTCTTGCTAGCTCTTTAACTATACAAAAGAGGTAACTGCCTTCCTGTGTTTACTTACTGCTTCTAGGACTCCGCTGCTTCTTGCTTTGTTTTCTTGGGGAAAGGGGGAGGGTGATATTGTGAAAAATCAAAGCCAGCATTTTTCTCTCCGACCGGAGAGTCAATAGTTGTTGCACTAGGAGATGGCTGCAAGGGCAGGAGGTTCTTCCTCTGTGCGGTCTCTGCCTCCACCATGTCCGAAATCCCCGCCAGACTATCCGGATTTGTATGGGAAGCGAAGGGAAGCGGCTAAGGTTCAGGTGCTCGAGAGAGAGATCAGTTTTCTTGAGGTGTGTTTTATTTTGGATTGCTTTGTGTTTTGCTCTAAATTAACTACTAGATATTAGTATGCGTAAATTGCTTCGTGTTATGTTTTTGAATGGATTAGGATGAAAAAGATGAACTTGAAATGTTGTAACTTGCTGCTGCAAATTGTAAGATGACAAGTTTCCTGTTTTCCACGGAAGGTTAACGGCGCGTTTGGATACGAAGACTTTTGAACTAAGTGTTAAAATCGAATTCTCTCCCTTTGCAATTCAAAAAGGTCCAAACACAACATAAAGAATTTCTCTGTATTGGAACAATTTTATTTCAAATTCCCCCCCAAAAAAAAGTTTTTGCGGGTAAATGACATTGTATATATCTGGATTGGTGAGAATTTTATGGGATCAAAAGGAAAGGTGTCGGTTAACATTAAATTCCAAACATGAAAAAGAGCAGACCTAATGTAGTTGTGTTCGTTCAGCTAGAAAAGCATAAAATTTTCTCAGGTTAGTAAATTTTGGTGGAGACTGTAGTCCCCTGACAATTAGCTTATCACGACAAACAATTAAAATGGTTTTCAGAATGTCATCTTTAGAAAGCTGAAGCATGCATTACCACTGACCTGGTTCAGATCACCTTGCCACTTGGTTGGTGGAGTTTGCCTCTTGATCTGCATACCACTGTATAGAGTTTTAAGTATTATTTATTGATGCAACCACAACATTGATTCCCCTGTTTTGGCTCATCAAACACTCAAATCTCCCCGCCAGCCACCTTGATTCTAATAACCTGCCATTCATTTGTATTGGTTGATCTTTAAATTATGTAAATCTTTCCAATCAGCTTAACTAGTAATGTTCGAAGCCAGAAGCCGGAAGGTGGAAGCACAGTACAGAATGCAGCAGTGACATCCCTTTTCTTTTGTTGTAGGTGGTTTGTTCCTGTCGACTAATATGCACCAATCTATGGATTTTTGTCAAATGCATTATCGTTATACTTTTAAAAATGTGCACAATAATTTTATGTTTGAAAAAATGGTACAACCAGTATGTGGTTACAGATCTGGTATGGTCTGAATGAAGAGACCAGGATTTATCGATGCTAGAGAGCTTCCTGTTTTATTTTAACAAGAGATGATGTTACGATCAAATCATGTTCCCTTGCCACTGTATGCTGTGTGGTCCAACTGCAAATTAAAATTAAGCATATTATACAAATCATATTTTTTTTTATTCAAGTAAATTTTTGTATGAAGTCTTTCTATTGCAGTCTAATATGTTGCTGACAATTTCATTTTTGAGCAGGAGGAGTTAAAATCTGTTGAAGGCCTTCAACCTGCTTCCAGATGCTGCAAAGAGTATGCACAAATTTTTTTCTTGATTTTTGGGCAAGAGAGTATGCATGGTTTTTTGATTACCTTGTACAGCATCTACTTAATCAAAATTTCTATCAGAAATGTAGTTTATCCATGCGTTTTGAAATTTTGGTTTTGTCTATTGCTAAAATTATACCTTAGCCAAAGATTCTATTTTATATAGAAATGGGATTTTTTCCTCCTTTCAGGGTTACAGATTTTGTGATGGCAAACTCAGATCCTCTAATACCAACGTAAGAATTAAAAATGTTTTCATTTCTCGCCAATTTTTATATAAGGTTTAGAAGGGGACGTAATCCTTACACTTCATTTATTTACTTTCTTGTCCCTTCAAGCAGAAGCCGGAAGAATCGAAAGTCATGTCGCTTTTGGAAGTGGCTTTGGTACCAATTTCTTGTGCTTTTGTTTTATATTTATTCAATATCAGTTAGTATATATATTTAAAATACAAGAAGATATACTCCCAATAATTATAGTTATTATACAGAAATCGAATTGCTTGTTTATACATTTTTGCCTAATGCAAACTTCAGTTTACATTTGAACCAAATTTTTTTTTGTGAAGTATTTCACTTTTCTACATGTCCTGCTTAATAACATAAATTTCATTCTTTTGCAGTGGAATGCCCTGCTTTAACTTGTCTTGGATCTGCTGTTGTTGCTATTCTGGGTGCTCTTGCCATCTGAAATGCCCACGTTGCAGTGACTGTAATCTGTGTGACTGCAATTTATGCAACTGCAGCTCCTTTGACTGCAGCTCATGCATTTACAGCTCACGTAACAGCAGGTCCTGCAACTGCACCTCATGTGACTGCAGTTCATGCAACTGCACCTCATGCAACTGCTGCCCATCTAATTGCACCTCATGTGACTGCAGTTCATGCAACTGCTGCCCATCTAGCTGCAGTTCATGTAAATGCGGTTCATGTAAATGCAGTTCATGTAAATGCAGCTCTTGTGCCTGTAGTTCATGTAAATGCTATTCATGTAACTGCAATTCATGTTTAAGCTGCTGCGCCATGCCAAAGTGGCTGTGTTGCTCTTGTCCTAAATCCAATTGCTGCAGAAAGATCTCATGCAGCCGAAACTGTTGCATTTGTCGATTTCCTTCATGCACAGATTGCTGTTGTTGCACATGGCGATGCTTCCGTCCTAAATGTCCGAAGGTACGCCTTTGCTGCAGTTGTACAAAAACCTGTTGTAACCCATGCTGCCTATTATTCTAACATATTAATGCAATTCCTTATGGAATCCTCAATCCTAAAAATGTCATTCAATTTTCGCAATAGTTTTTATGAAGTGTGGAACTAGTGAATTTTCTTTCGTTGGATAAAAAAGAAAAGTTTACAATGGGGAAGGGAAGATTCAATTTTGGAACCTTCCTGATTGAAGGAATTGTCTTGCTATCATCCCATCAATGCCGCGGTCATACTGGGGAAGTAATTTTTTTTCCCTTTTACAGAAAATTTCCAATGGAATTAGTAGACATGGTTGGTTTGAACAAGTGTAGAAATGATGCAAGGATCACAAAATTACACAGAAAACAGCCAAGTCATTTGAGTAATTTGCAAATAATCAATAATTTGTTGGATCTTAGAATTCTGAACGTTATCAGCTAGTGATGAGGTTAATGATCGTCTAGGTTACGTGTGAACAACTTTTGCGAATACAAGGCTTATCAAAGCTAGGCTTAGGAGTTAGGCTAGAATTGCGTACGAAGTATGCAGCACAGCAGTAGAAGTTTTTATAAGACATCACTCGTTAGCATCACCAGTCTTTGCTGACAGTGAGAGTAGATGATGGACCTTTTCCAGGTCCAAATTTCAAACCAGTGGACCTACTACCTGACAATCATGGACGCAAATAATTGAATTTGGGAGGCCAAGTTCCGAATGGTTTTATGGTTTCTGCAATCCTTTCTGCAAAATCTTAACCAAATTATGTGGTGAGATGTCTTTTCGATCAGTATGTTTTTTCTAAACTGTAGCCATTCAAGTTGCAGGTTATTGCCACCCTCCTTCAGTCGTTCTTTTCTTTCCTAAATCGTTTCCGAATAATTGAGTCAGGAAAAAAGAGGCCCATAATCTCGGGCAAAGACCCTAGTTTCTATATGAGCATCAAACTTAAAATGATTTCTGAGACTGACTGTGACATTTGCCGTGGCATAAAACAGTGAAGCTATTCACTTTGGTGAAATTGGTTGGACTTGCTGCACTTAAAAAGATCTCCTAGGGTCCATCCTTGTCCCCTTCTTTTGTTTTTCCTTGTGTTGTGTGCTTGTTTGTCGAATTCACCCGTAAATAGACCATGAATATGTGTCAATGGTTGCCAGTGAGTCATCAAACAACAGTAAAGGGGGCTCCAGTGGAGGGAGTCTGTTAGCTAAGAAGAAATCATTTGGGCCCTCTTCATTCTTAGCTAATGAATAAGGTATGGAAAACGATAGCAAAGATTAGGTAAAGAAAGAAAGGCAAGCTGGGGTAAGCGAATCCCTGATATCCATCAATAATCAGGATAAGCTTAGTTCACGAACAAATTAAGAAGTCAAAGCTCTATCTTGAAATTTGTATTATGTCAATCAAATTAAACCAACACACGAAATTTGCAAACTTCAAACTCCATCCAACTCCACCTTTTCTTCAGGACTGGAGGGTCCATGTACTGTGGTTGTTTTAGCTGGATGAGGGCCTTTTGCGCCGGTTCTCTTAAAATGCAAACTTGGGTTGTACTCGGCTCGTAATGAGAAAAAACCCAGAATTAAACTGTAGGACCATCACAATAATGTCCATGAGAAAGAAACTGGGCTCTTAACTTGGTTTTGGGCATTACTCCAGACTATTGAACCGAATTCAGATCTAGCCATCGGGCTTGTCCCTCTTTTGGCTACAAAAGTAACCGTGTATCTCTTCTTCTCTCCTGCGCTCCTAAAGATGAGTGTCGTGGGCCTAACTGAGATCCCAACGGTTGATGGGCCATTCACTGTGACTTTGTATATGGACCTTGAGGGGCCTACATTTGTCAATTCCCGAGTGTATCGAACAACCCTTTTGTCCCCAAACAAGACTGAAAATGATGGGTAATTGAGTTCGCCAGGGTCTTTGAATTTCGTGGAACATGTAACATTCGGACGCTTCACTATGGTCTTGACGTGGTCGATGGTGTAGCCCAATGAGCACAAGAATGATATGTATTCTTCTGTAGAGATATCGTACACCAGGCCTGGAGAAAGAGCTTTCTGGGGGTCGACATGGCCAGCCCCATGAGCCCATGGGTTAGACAAGGAACCATCGGCAGCATCCCTGAGAGAAGAATTGGTGTTATCCTCGGTGTAAGCAGTGGTCATGAGAGCCGATTTGATTGCACTTGTGCTCCATTCGGGGTGAGCTGCCTTGAGCAGAGCTGCTAGCCCACTGATGTGCGGGCAGGACATGGATGTACCTACATTTTTAAAAGCAGAAAGATAAAGACAGGACCGAGTTTTAGGTAAAGTGAACAGCTGAACATGGGTAAAGATGCAACAACATGGAGGCATGTGGATCACGGTTTAAATGGTGAAAGGAAAAGAGCATATGCTTCTTCTAATGTTACATAAATCATTCACATGCTTAACAGCTCGCCAATCAAAAATTGGATTCATCTTACCACATTAACGAGTTACCGAGTATTTTAGTATTAGAAAAAGCTTATCCTAATCCAATCCTTCACATCTTACCACATTACCGGCAAAATATCATATTTCTTGATAACATGATAACTCCACTTG
Source organism: Theobroma cacao (assembly GCF_053813885.1). Classification (NCBI taxonomy): domain Eukaryota; kingdom Viridiplantae; phylum Streptophyta; class Magnoliopsida; order Malvales; family Malvaceae; genus Theobroma; species Theobroma cacao. The sequence goes on from NC_142647.1 coordinate 3,945,464, forward strand.
GTACACATAAATTATTATACACAATTAACACTAATGACCATTTCTGCCAAACATTTGAAGCGAATTTTCAAACCTTAGAGATATGAGCGTTTTACAAACATCACTCCATGAGGTGAACTAATCATCCCTTTGTAGATGTCAATGAACTTATCACACATTCAAAGAAGAAACTTTTAATGTCAATTTATCCTATTTTTAACATTGATTTGCAGCCAAAGACCTTAATTGCTTTTTTTTTTTTTGTTGACTGTTATATGTAAACACCATTTTCTAGTCCAAACTAGATCCTTAGGTAATTTCCTTCCCTACTTCCAGCAATGCCTTTTTTTAGTTTTTCTGAACAACTATGTTACACTAAAACTCAAAAAGGGGCAAGACAGACAGATATGTAAGCTTACTGAAATGTCTTCTGTCATAAAATGACTAAAAACGGGCAAAAATATAGCCGTTATAACGTACCTGACATAATATTGAACTTGGTCTTCCTCGTGTCCTTCGCTAACCCTGTGGGCCCAATAGCCTCTGACCAAGCAGCCAGAATGTTAACACCAGGCCCAATCACGTCCGGCTTCAAGATCTGCGGCGTCACCATATTGGGGCCCCGTGAACTAAACGCCGCAACAACCGGTGACGGACGCACATTTAACACCGTCCCACCAAAAACTAAAACAGCCGTCGGCTTAGGATCGGACCGTGCGTATTCCCTAATTAGATCACCAACTTTCCTCCCCACCGCCACGGCCGGTAACAAGTGACTGTCGGCCACCAATTCCTCACCGCTAACCGGCGTGTTCGCTAAGATCATCCCCACCCCGCCAGCGTCGCGCACGACTGCTCCTTTTTCCACACGGGCGTTCGTTCCTCTATCGCAAATTACTACTTTTCCACGTACGAAAGCAGGGTCGAGTGAACCAGGCAAACATAGATTACTCGACATGTTACCTTTGTTGTAAACCAAACCAACCGGTTTATTTCCCATTCCTTGACCGCTATAGAGAGAAACGCCGTTATAACGGATTTTGTTTCCTAAAACGGCATAAGCGGGGAAATCTCGATCTAAAGTCCCGGCGCCGACCGTCATAATCCATGGTGCCACGTTGGCAAGAGTGGCCTTCGTGGGCCCGCTGTTGCCAGCAGAGCAAGAAACAAAAATGCCTTTCTCCATCGCCGCGAAGGCTCCAATAGCGATGGTGTCGCGGTAATACGGTGCAGATCCGCCGCCGAGGGATAATGAGAGGACGTCGACGCCGTCTTGGATGGCCCGATCCATACCCGCTAGAATGTCGGCTCCGAAGCAACCAGTTTCCCAGCAAACCTTGTACGAGGCGACGCGCGCGTGAGTTGCCATCCCACGAGCAGTTCCGCTGGCGTATCCGAGGAGGCTAGCGTTAGCGACGTGAGCACCCGCGGCGGTGCTGGCAGTGTGGGTTCCATGACCATCTTTGTCACGTGGGGACTCGACCTCTCTGGGTTTCTGGTAAATTCCACCACCACCAGTGGCCATATGGTAACCTTTCGAAAAGCTTCGTGCTCCAATGAGTTTTTTGTTGCAAAACTTGGGGCTAAAATCAGGAGCTGATTCGCACTCGCCACGCCACTTAGAAGGAAGGTCAGGCATGTCGGAATCATCGAAGCTCTTAGATTCTGGCCAAACTCCAGTGTCCAAAACTCCAATGATCACATCCCGAGAAGCTTGTTCGAGTTGCTGGGTGTTATGGCCAGCCCAGAGCCCGAATTCAGTGTCAAGGCCGAGGAATTGCGGGGTACGAGTAGTGTGGAGAGTGTATAGTGTGTCTTCGTAAACACCCAGAACGGAATCTGATTTCCTAAGCAATTCAACTTGTTCTGGATCGAGAGAGGCTGCGAAGCCATTGAATGCGGTGGTGTAGGAATAGAGAAGGGAGTCAGGGGCGGCGGAGAGTGCTTGCAAGCTGGAACTGTACCAATCATGGTGAGTTTCGAAAGAAAGGGGCTTGTCATGATGTTTCATGTGAACAATGTAGGTTTTCTTGGCGGTGATTGTGAGAGAAAGAACGAGGAAGAGGAAGCCGAGTAAGAACGTAGAAGAAGCCATGGCTGCGGATTACAGAGAAAACAGAGGTGTTAAAATTTGATTATTTGTAGTACTAAAACGGAGGAGTGAAACAACAGTGGATGAAGAAGGGACAGTCGCTACAACCAGATGCGACTGTCAGAAAAGGATAGAAGGAAACATTAGACTCGTGTCGGATTTATAACCCTCTGGCATTTCTAATTGGGCTTATTCTTTTGGTTTATTACATCAATGCCACTTCGTCGGTGTTCTCAAATTGCTTAGTCTTCCAATAATTGGCAATCTCTGCACTCTTCTCTATTTCTCCCAAATGAATTTTAAAAACGAAAACAGTGGTTTGTTTTTTTTTTTATTGCTTTTCAAAAATGTAATTTGATGCATTTAGAATGAAGGATTGTTGCTTTTTGTATGGTTATTGTATTCGGATACTAAATGGCAATGGTATGTAACTGAAATTGTTACAGATATTTGTCTTTTACCGAATGCAAAAAGGGACCAGCTACCGCAGTAGACACGTCATAGGAAATGCACGCTTCCCTGTCAACCATCTTTGGTCGTCGTTGAATCTTCTCTGTTGTTTCATCAAATGTCGAGGTATTTTACTGCTTGTCTTCCACCACAATAACTCTTTCAAGCATTCGCTAAATCAACTGGCTACCCCCCACTGGCTAGCAGCTCTATGCTTCAACTGACATGATAGACGGCACGGGGCAGCAGAGCGGTAGGTGTGAAAGGTTTGTGGAATCATTGGGGGTACGGACTACGCAAAATGAGTGCGGTGTTAGTGACCTGGTATTGGCCATTGGGTAGCCATACTGTGGTTGAGTTGAAAACCAGCATTACAAGGAGGTTGCAGAGTTAATTAAAATAGTATGAATTGCATGATTTGGTTGGGGAAATTGATGTCATTATTCATTGCTATCCAATTAGTAGTTTCTTGGGGAATTACTTCCAAGTTGACGTATATATTTTAATTTAAACAGTGTGTACCTCCAAACTAGAACTAGATGGGAATATTGAATATGAAATATGAAATTTATTAGATACAAGTTGGAGGAAATTTGAATTGAGAGACGTCGGTGGGTAGAGTACTTACTAATTATGAGATCCTCCAATCTGAATCTAATTAAAAATTAATTATTAACAATTTATATAAAAAACCAACACCAAATATTAGAATTCAACTATTAATACTCGCAAAAAAATAATGACTTTTGAGATAAAAAAATATATTTAATATCAAACTTTACATATATTATTAATAAAAAATAAATTAATAAATTTAAATTAACTCATAAAAAATTAAAAATTATATTTATATTTAAAAAATAAATAATTTTGATAATATTTCCTTATTTATAAATAATGTATAAAATTAAAATTTAATATTAAAAATTATTATTTATATTTACATTTGGATAATAAATTCTTTATGATCAATCTCCAAAATTATGATAATATTCTACCATCTAATTTGTATTCAAACTTGATTGTAAAATACATTAATCTTATTTAATCGAATTAAGTAATACAAAAATATTCAATGCCATCTTTATCTAAGTGTCTCTTTTTCTGGTACAAAAGATTTTTACCAGATTCAAAAGCACGTATCAGACAAGGCAAGAATGAGATTTCCATACGTTTAAGAGTTTGAATTTGTCAAATTTGTTTGTTTTTTGTTTTCCCTAAGAACATATAATGTTGCTATAACAAAAGATAATTGCAACTACAAATGAACGACTCAACAAATTCTGGCATGTACCAAAAGACAAAAGGCTAGGCTTGGGTGACATTATTGCAGTATGCAGTCCATGTCCCAGCCGTCCATCCAACGCTAACGGCTAATTGTTTTTTTTTTTTTTTTTTTGGTGCGTATCTCCCTGGCTTTACCTTTGTTACAGTACGAAATGAAACTGGCAAAGTTAGGCAGAATTACCAGATTTCTTGTACTTGCCTGTCTAGCTATTGTCAGCTTCACTTGTTATCCATTTTCTTTTCTTTTCTTTTCAAAGTGCTATTTTCTGAACAACAGGAATTAACTAATCCGATGGCACATAATCTTCAATTTTTCTCTTTAAAAACTGTCTATGACTATAGTAAACTAACAAGGCAGGGGCAGGAATGCCAGGAGCTGATCAATTTTCTTTGTAATATAGCGATACTTGTACCTCATTGTCTTAAGCTAATTAAAAGGGCCACATGAACTGTGGGTGCCCAGTCTAACATCGCCGCAGATGATGGCGTCAATCGAGGCAACAAAGACTCTCCCCATGAAATCTGAAACAATCTGCCGAAATAACGCACGCCCACACTGCTTTCTTCCATTTTTTCTCACCAATGTCCCACGCGTTTTCTGCTCTTTATAAAGCATCTTTCTCTTTCTTTTTAGTTTCTCTCACCTGCTCTTGTATCAGATAAATTTGCTCTCCTCGCCTTGAAAAAGAAACAATCATCTGTGTTCAAGCAGTCAAAGTGTGACTGCTTTTAACGCTTTTATCTGACCAGCTTGTAGAAAATATGTTCTCTCTTTTTATAGGGCCTTTGCAAGTTAGTGATGGTACAGCACATGTGAATTGAGAGACAGAGAGACATGGGAGTGGTAAGCAAGAGGCATAGAAAGATTACACGCAATGAAATATCACCTAATATAAAACCATGGATAACTAAAGTTTGGCAATAAGCCAAAAACCTTCCTCAGCCAGTAACTTAAGTTAAAGTCTGCCATTATCGCAATTTGATCTGTTTTTTTAACCTTAAAGCATGCTTTGGAAATCCCGATGATAGATGGGACAAGGCTCCTTTCAAAAGGCCAACAACTTTGGATTAAAGAAGGAAAAAGAAAATGTAAAAGCTTGAGTGCAAGATAATCATACAAACTCATCATGCTGTCAAAGAGAAATTAATGCTTTATGGTGATTTCTATGCAGGGTGGAATATGAAATTGAGTGTTTCGATAACAAATTTAACACGTCGGCAACATATATAATCACAGTAAAAAACAAACACAGGGAGTTGATTTTGATTGACATGTAAGATTTTTTTGAAAAGCGTGGGTGAATTACAAGTCAAGAAAAGTTGCATTCATGACTTTATGGAGTTTGAATGGGGTACTCACTGCCCACCACTGTTCCAGTAAATGTTCAATGTGCTTACAGAATACTTTCCTTTTGGACCATTTGACGAAAGTTTTTAGAATACTAATATCCCATTTTAAAGAATGTTTGAGATACTAACTCGAATTAAGAAATTAGAGAATGAGTTATCTTTTATTTGCATTACTAACGGTCATAGAGGCTGACCTGTTTAGCAAAAGAAAAAAACTAATATAGTGACAAAGTAACGGAGACCCACTTACTTTAGAAACTGTTTACAAAGAAGATTAAAAAAAAATGGTCATGTGTCAAATTAGGTGTAAAAGAAGGATAATGGTCAATAATTTAACCTTGAACAGGCACTAGATTGCTTTGAAGTCAATGGCGTGACAATTTACAAGAGTTTCTAATTAAGAAGAAGCATGGTGTCTGCAATCGCAAGAACAACGGCTAGCTAGTATCACTTGGAAGAAGGTCTAGGTTTGGTGGGAAGAGGTGGTCCCAATTACTCTGCATCCAATGCAGGTGGCCCAGCCAGGGAGGGGATTAATCTTATGGGGTCTTTGGATAATTATTGAGAGACGAATAAAGAAAGAAAGAAGGAAAGAAAAGCTAAGCGGATTAGAAAAGAAGTTGAGCAGCATTTGAGGAGAGGGGCAGAGGGCCATGGCCAGTGGCACAGCTCCTAGTGCAGCAGCAACTCTATTATCTTAATACCCATGTGCAGAAACCATTCAGCACTCTTAACGTAACATGGCACTTTCTAATTGATTGATGCTGGCTTCTGGAAGGAAAAGAGATAGGGGGCCCCGGACCTATTCACTTTTTTGCAGTAGGCAAAATATGCTCCCCAAAAGACTCTTGCATCATTGCCTGCACATAGTGTTAGTTTTTCAGTGGCTGCCTACCATACAAACACTAACGAAGAAATGAAGGCTACCACCATGCCAGATGGGGGATCAAGCCATTTCGAATATGAGCTCGGGCTATATCCGGGATTACTGCTGAAGCTGATGCAGGTAGTTTATTAAATTAATGCCTGCTCACATGTGCTTGTTTGTTCTGCTAAAATTAATGGGATAGTTCCTATATTTCCTTCTGTCCATTCCTACTCAACTACTATAGCCGTGGCACTTTACTTGCTTTAATTAAGAAGAAAAGTTCAAAGCAGTTGCAGTTATAGTGACAGTTCTATTTGAACTATGTGTAGGCGATGTAGATTGTATCTCAAGCATGACATAAACGTAACATTTAAAAATGATGAAAATTTTTGCAAATTCATCCATATGAGAGATGATGTAAGGATTATTTCAAGATTTGGGTGTTGGATGAAAATTGAGAGGGAAGGAGGAGATAAGATTACAAGATCAATCAACTAGCGTCTAGTGCGCACAAGCTTTTCCACACCATCTTGAGATCAAGGACGATACTTTGAACGTGATGGATACTACATTTATTTTTTATATATGAAGACTACAATAAGACACATCTTTAATTGGAGTACAAAAGGAAACACAACTAGCAGTATTTCGTTGATATATTTATGGGGGAAAGTGAGCATTTCAGAGTGTGTGTGGGTTATAAAAAAACACATTAACCATATCCCTTGGGAGGATGTGTACGAATCAGAAAGTTCCCTTCATGTTTCCTCTTGTTTTCTTGCGACTTGCACATGGAGAGATGCTTTTCTCTCGCCCAGCAAAAAGCATTGGTAGTTGAAAGCTGTCTTCTCAAAATTCACTTTGCACCTAATCTAAACAGCATTTGCTGTTTTCATTATTTATTTATCTTCTTCTTTATTTTGTCATGAAATACTGTTGATGATAGAGAATTAACTTAGGTATCATAATGAGAGTTAAGAATTTGTGCTTCACCCAAAAACACGAAGTTGTCTCCGCCTGGATCCTGACAATTAAGTAATGGAGAGGGGGGAGCTGAGCCTGAGCTGAATAATGCAGAAGCAATGCCACATCTATAGTTGGCGATATATGGAGTCATGGACCATAGAGTATCGGCACCAAACTATCATTTACGGCGAAGTGGGAAAAGGTACTAATCAGTCGAGTGGCGCAGGCACCGCAAGAAGTTTGGCGAAGACTTTTAACATTGATGGGGAATTTGTTGTTGCAGATTAGAGCTCCATGCCATGGCGCATAGGAAATATATAGGATGCTATTACTATGAATGAAACGAAAGGGACCATTATAAGGAAAAACAATGTTAGATATATTATAAATATAAAAATGCATCATTAGTATCGCTTATCGCTTAGGCCGAGTGGTTACGGAGTGTGCCTGCTAAGTACATGGGGGCTCCCCGTGAGAGTCTGAATCTCTCTGGCGACAAAATTTTCCAACATGTTTTTCTTAGCAATTTCAATTGAGCTTTCTGCGCGTTGTACATGGTCGAGTTGGCCCAGAAGGAGGAACCAGCTCAATAACATCTCGAACCTAGATAAAAGCTCCTGGCCACTGACTCATGTCTAAAACGAAACTTGTTTAACTGGCCGAGAAAAGAAGATTCTGGTTTTTAAACAGATCAACCAGGATTTTTAGTGCCTAACCACCCATTTATATCCTTTACAATACTTCGTGAAGGAATTTGATCTGGGATTAATTGCTATCATTAGTAGTATTTTTCTTCCTTTGGGCCAGGCCTTAAGTAGATGGAAACCAAAAGAAATTTCACGAGCATAAAGTTTAGAACACACCTTCATCCCATAGCAAATTATGTTGTTGTATATGCATATGATGGCAAACCATTTATACAATGTTGCAACAAAACAGACTAAACAGCATGGTCCCCTTTCCTGAACAAAGTGATTGCCAAGAATATTATTCACATGAAAAGACATTCATCAGCACCCACAACCAGAAAGAGAAGAGGAGAGATTAACACACAAAAGATAATAAAGCTCATAGCATTTAACATATTGCACTCGGTGCATATCAAATTCAGATTCCTAAGTTATATAAGCCAAATGTTTTTATAAAAAATTAAAAGTAACTCCAGTCGAATAAACAGAAAGCTGAAGAAATGGGCAGTCTTCTTCCACTACGTGACAAGGCCAAGGAGTTTCAACTACCCAAAAGATCTAGTGACCATACTTTTGGAACTCCCACTCACTGTTATCTGCAGAAGCAATAACATGAAACAAACAGACACTAAAGCAGTTAGAAAAATAAGATGGAGCAAAATATCCAAGCAAGATAAGGCACTGTGACACAAATAGCATACCCAGTGGACACACTTGCCGAGTCTTGAGCCATCGGCTGATGCAGTGGAAGTGAAATGCATGGTTGCAGACCCCTACATACACAGAAAGCAATTATACGTTGGATCAAGCAATCTGAAGCTAGAGATCAGGTCTAGAACATTATACTTTCAGCATTTTCTTAAAAAGAAAGGCAATCGTAGATGAGTTTAGGCATTCTCTTTTCAACAACATACAGACATTTATATGTAAGATGAGACCACTGTTACAGGCAAGGCCATAAAAGTTCCAAGATCAACCAAAACAATATCAATTGACAAGCAGATATATTAGTGCTGTTTAAGAAGGCTATCCTGTTCTTTATGTATCATCCACATTCTTCAATCCAAACTATATATGAATCTTTAGAATACTTGAACAAACAAGTAAACTCAACAGCAATTTAACCACTAATTTCTTCTTGTGCACTTCACTTAGCTTGATCATGCAAATCCATGCAAATTTGATGCTAATAGAATGTAGGGATCAACCATTTTGGCCAAGTATACATAGACAACAAAAGAAGAGCAACCAACATAGTTCATACCACTTGGCCAGCCCAAAAGTGAAAGAATAATCAGATATTTTGGATACAAAATAATCTGACATTGTGCTAAAACTGCACAAACATCGAATGCAATAAATCAAACCACCACTGGTTAACTTGCTTAAGTAAATCAGCCTACATTACAGCCTACAAAATAATGCAGCTGGGTGCCACAGGTGTAAAATAACAAAACAAAGCAATAAAGCATTAGAAATCAAGATTGGATAGCCCCCGTCAACTTAATTGATTTCATCACCATTAGCATATTAAAAGCTATAGTTATTGGATATGTTCTTCTTAATAAAAACATAAAAGAGTCGCCATAATTACTTTAAACTTTCTAATTTGCTCTCTTCTACACCAGACAAACACTCAGTCCACGGCTTTGTAAAATTAACTACAAGTTCAAAATTGAGTTCTAAAATCTCAACACTTGGATTTGGATTTAAGTTTATTGAAACCAAACAACCTAGACTACTCCACAAGTTAATAAATGCATATACAATGCAAAATAAACAACTGCTACATGTTCTAAGAGCACTTTCCAGTAACCTTTAATCCTAACAGACCTTTTAAGAATTCCCGACTCAAAACACCGAGATACAACTGTTAAGCATATCTAGAAAACTCAATTATAATCCCAACATTAAAACATGCCTACGACATTAGCATACAGTATATGAACTAAGCGTTAAGGTTCGGTGAGTGAAGAAAAACATACCCCAAGCAACAGTGCATTCCTCACTGGTGGCGCTGGCTTGGTTGGCTTGACATTCGATACCTAAACAACCAAATTAAAGCAAACAATCAGAATTAATAAACCCAAAGGACAAAATCATTACTCGAACAAAAAAAAGTAGTTAAAAGATTAAAATCAAGACAGAAAGACTCACATAGATCCATGATGTGATTCCTGCAAATTGCACAATTATCCACGACAATATCTGCATTTATCAAAAAAATCAGAGCCAAAAACAAATTAATTCCAAAGCATTAGTTACATACATAGAGGAAGTAAACTAGGGAACGGTTAGGGTTAGGTACCCCAGGCCCAGAGCGCAACGGCACTCCACTTTTTGATCTCGAAGCGCTTGGGCTTCTTAGTGGAGGAGGAAGGGGCGGTGCTGCTGGAAGCCTCGCCAACTGGAACCATCGGAACATCGGAGTCTAGAGTAGCCATGGCTGCGATCGTGAACCGAAAGGGCACAAGATCTTTTTGCTTTTGTTTTGGGGCAGAGTCGGACGCAGCAGGAGCAATAAAGAAAATAAGCACAAATATATATATATAATTTGGGAACAAATAAAGTTGGTATTGGATTTGGGTTTCGACAAGGTTGTACAAATAGGCTTTGGGTCAGAGTCCTATGAATGAAGGAGTAAAAAACAAACAAAGAGAAAACAATAAAACCTCTTTGCTTTTATTCCAATCTCCATATTAAATTGACTGAGTTGTTATTTTTTAGGAAAAAATTATATAAATTATGTTATAAAAGACTTTTTTTTTTGGATTTAGAGAAAAAGTTAAATCAATGCATTAATTAATGAATCAAATGCTTATGTATTTATAAAAAATGTGTTTTATTTAAATTAGGTTTCAATTTGCTTTATTAATTATATATAAAATAATAAAGCAAAAATAAAAGAGTTTGAATATGTTTTTCTGGGGGAAAAAATATATTATTTTTCGTTGGAATAGGCTTTTCAGCAATGCCTTTGGGCCTTTTATCAATTAGCAATTGTCTGCAACTTCGCATATAATTAACAGCATCCGTTGGTATGGGAATGTATATATATATATGAAGGCCCAATGAAGCCCTATATTCAGCCAACCCAACAGCCTTTGTTTCTCTCTTTTTTTTAATATAAAAAAGTTGAGGCAGGAAAACAAGAGCTAAATGGTCAAATTTGAGTTAAATATTCAAGTACTTTTTTAATTTATAATAATCAAAAGTTAAATATTCTTAATTTTTCACAGTTAAGGGTTAAATTGATAAGTAGATGTAGCATGTATCATATACAACAAAAAATCTTTTGAGTTAATGACATGACAGTTTTAAAAAATGTAATGTTACATATCATATTTTAAAATTTAGTTGTTAAATGTCATGCTAGAAATTATTGTTACACGTTATGTTGAAAATATAATTATTACACGTCATATTGAAAAATGTAATTGTTATACACAATGTTGAAAATTTATATATTATATTTCATGTTAAAAATTTAGCTGTTATATGTCATGTTGAAAATTCAGTATCTAAGTCATACGCTTGTCCTATACATACCAAACGCTTCTACTTAAACATTTAATTATAAAAAATCAAAAACGTTTGATTTTTAATTATTATAATTGAAATGTTTGATCTTTAATTAAAAAATAACCCAAAATCGCTTAATCTCAATTTAAACATTTAGTCATAAATTAACATGACAAAATTTATGAACCCAAAATAATCTATAATGGGAGAAGATGCTGTTTTGGTAATTATTCATGGTTGGAGAATAAAATCAAATATATGCCTTGCCAATCAACGAGAAATCGATTTCGCAAACCAGGTTGACTGAGAAGGGTGACCACCGAGCATTTCCATGCTGCTTCGATAAGTCACCAGTTGGCAGATGAATGCCAGTCTCTTTACCTTTTTCAATTCTTCACCTGTCTTTTGTTTTTTTTATCACAAATCCGTGCAAAAAAAGAAGAGAAAAGAAAAAGAACTGTATTCATTCATCCCCTTGAAACAAAATACCAGAAGTTTTATTGCTTGAGATGAGGGAGAGGTAAGTAACAAAATATACTTGAAACCACCAAAGCCAAATGCATAGTTATAATATTTAGTAACAGTAACACGTAAATCTCATCGGCTGTCGAGGGAGTTTAACTTGTTAATGGAAGCTGATGTTTGTTTGTTCCTCTATACGATAAACTTAAACATTGTAAACTACGTAAACTTGATGCTAATACAACAACTGGGTGGATCGAGTTCCATCCGCCTGTTCCTACAAACGCCCTTCCCTGATCCATATATATATCTGAAGATCTCCTCCCCTGATTTTGTTTAAGCATCGAGGTGGATGGAACTCGATCCACCTAGTATTAACATCCTACAAAAAAATTGCAAAAGTTAAAGGAAGTACATCAAAAGACGAATGAAGAAGAACAAGGTTACGGCGAACAAAATGACAGCCAGAAGAAAGAAACAGAGGGCAACTTCCTGGTTAGGGTTCTTGCTGTTGTTGTTGTTGCCACCTTTGTCCCCTCTCCTGCGACGTCGAAGCGGTCGCATGGGTTTGTCAATCTCTTTGTCTCTTGGCATGTGGTTTCTTTGTTTTTCCCTCCACAGCAATAATTATGCAACGCTGCATATAAGTTTAAGAGAGCTGATACCCGTAGCTGCAAAATTTAAGAGTTTGAGGACCGAGTCTTGTAAACTTGGTCAAATTGAACAGAAGGCTGGGGATTGTGATGGGTATCAGCTTTTATACAGTATCAATATTTCCTTTTATATTTTTTACAAATTTTAATTTATTTTCTCTTTTTTTTCCCTTCCTAGCGAGTTATGGATTTTGATTGGAGGTAGTTTCATAGCAAGTACCAAGCAATTTCACAACCTTTAAACCTTAAGTCGTCCAATTAAGTCTAATTATATATGATGAATGTACGTACGAGAAAAATGGAATCCATGCTTGGTTCCAGGAATTTAATTAAAGGGGAACCGGTTCCTTTAAAGTGGTTTACACTTTACTCAGCTTATGATTTGAGAGTTGACCAACGCTTTCAAGGCGTTTTCAAGTCTGAACGCATATATTTAATACATCTTCTTCCTCGTGTGAATTCTTACCATCAAGTCTTTGGCTTAGGTTTTGGTTAAGTTTTAGCCGGAAAACAGAGGTTTCAACCATGCCATATATATATACATATATATATATACATAATGTAGGAGCAATAGGAAACAGGACATAATTTGAAGGAGTCAATTGTTTAGCAGTTTAGGTACAAGTCACAATGTAGCAGGGCGCTTTACAAGGTTATTTTAAAGGTTCTAATAATTGATTTTGGTCTAAACCCACCTATTGGAGAAAACATTGATATTTTTGGTTAAGAATTAATTAAGATTGGCTGCTATTGGTTTGTCATAGAGAAACATAAAACGATTGGGTAGCTTCAATAAAATGCAAAAAAAAAAAATTAATTAATGATGATAATAATTAGGTTTTATTTCTCAAATCGACGATGAAAAGTTCAACCGATGAGGTCTTATTGATCAAATCGTCAATTGCTACCACCTAATTTAAGTTGAAAGTCAAGAAATCTAAACATTGCATCTTATTATTCCACGTTTTATAAACTCCCTAAAAAGTTCACCAATTTAATTACTTAGGCCTTGGGGTCAAATTTCAAAAGTTGAGTCTAATTATAAAACAATATTTTAATTTTTTTTAATTTTGGGTAAATACAAATATTGAAGTGCAAGACAACGGGGAATTCCACGAACTTGGATAATTGTTTCGCAAGGGGTGATGCTTAAGCTTTCTGTCGGGACTTCGTTGAAATTGAGTCAAATTAAAAACGTGGAAAAAATGCCGCCATTGCTTCCCGCTGAAAAGCAAATGCGTCGGCAAGTTGGATCTGCAGACTATTCAACCAATGATATTCGATTTTGGTTGCTCCTTCGTAACGTGACAAATCCTTTCTACAATTAGATAAGGTAATTTTGCATACTGTAAACTATGAATTTAAACGATTTTGGATTTAGATTAATCTTATTCTATATATTAATCATGTCACGAATAAATCATATCTTAATCATGTCAATTTCATTTAATTAGTTTAAAATTTAATTAATAAAAAATAATAATTAATTATTAAAAATAAAATAATTATTTCCTAAAATATCCTAAAGTTTCTAATACTTAATTAAGTATTATTATATAAAACTGAATGTTGATGGTAGTGCCAAGGGACAACTTGGGCTGGCTGCTTTTGGGGGTGTGATTCGAGATGAGTATGGTAATTGGATAGCAGAATTTTGTTAAAGAATTAGTATTACTTTTTCTTTATCAGCTGAGCTTTGCGACATTTATTAAGGCTTGACATTGTGTTGGAATAGAGGTCTCAGGAAAATTTGTGTGGAAACTGATTCTATGTTAGCTCTACAAAAAATTTATTCTCAATCTTCTATGTTAGATCCGAATGCTCAGTTATTGAGAGGGATTAAAAAGCTTCTTCAACAGAGTTGGGATATTACAATTTCTCACGTACATCGTGAAGCCAATCAGTGTGCCGATTGGATGGCAACACATATAGAGAACCTAGCATTGGGGTTACATATTTTCGACTTTCCACCACATGGTTTTGTTTCTTATTTACTTGCAGACAATCTAGGCATATCATGGCCTAGGATGATGTAATATTTTTTCATCTTTTCCCTTATATATATAAAAAAAAGTATTACTAAGTGGGCTTCTTATGCTAATGTAAGAAATTGGAGTGGTGAAAACAAATGGCATAGCAGTGTTAAACTGAAACTAAGGTAATAAAGAAGAGAGAATGCTAGAGAGATCAGCCTCGAGGAGGCAATTGGAGAAGATACAATGGACAAGGGAAAGGTTACGAGGGCGAGACTTGGAAAGACAAGGGTAGAGCATATGGTAATGAAGGCGTATCGGATACTGAGAAATGAAAAAGTAGATTTTTCTCTCTCTTTGTGGGAAATATCTATCCACGAACACAATGGAAGGACATCAAGGATTGTTTCAACAGATATAGAGTGGTTGTAGACATTTATTTCCTTAAGACAAATATGAAAGAGAGATGTAGGGTATGCTTTTGTTAGGTATAGACATGAGAGGGAGTTAGGGAGGGCACTTAATGCAGGTTAAGGGGAGACAGTTGGTTGTAAAAGTGGCAAAAAGGAAAAAGGAAAGGATCGGGGATGTTAAGTAAAGAGAATACGAACATCATACAAGAATGCCCTTAGGGTGAGATTAGAAATAGGAGCAGAGGGGAAAAAAGAAGGAAAAGTTGGACAAGTCAAAGATGTTGAAGTTAAGCCTGAGGTTAAAGTGGGTGTTGTAAAATCTGAAGAGATCATAAAGGATGATATCCCAAAATGGCCGGAATGTGAGGTGAAGCCAAATGTAAATGATCTCGAATGGTTAGAGTGCTTAGTGGTGGGGAGACCAAAACAAGGTCTGAGTCAAAATGGTATTCAAAAAGCCTTGCAATTAAAAGGGGCATGGGTTTAGGTGAGATCCATAAGGTGTGGTTTGATGCTGGTTATGTTTGGAGAAGCTGAGAAAATGTAGTACTTCATGGAGATGAATAGAAAGATATTTGAGATTTGGTTTGAAGATATCTAATCGTATAAGGAATGGAGGAAAGAAATGAAGCACCTTGTGTGGGTTCGCCTGGAAGAGATACCACTTTCATTATGGCAGAGAGCTACTTTTGAAGCGATTGAGAATTGCTATGGGAGGTTCATCAGTGAAGACGAGGATACTAAGGAAATAAACAGATTAGATTATGCAGTTATACTAAGGAAGTGCTTAACAAACTCAAGATTACATCAGTCAATAAAGTGACGGTGATGGGAGACTGCTTTTGGATCAGAACTACAGTTATTGAGACTGTTGGATTCAGATAAGAGAATAAGAATATTGGTACATGCTAAGGGAAGAAAGAGGAGTCTTCGTATGGATCTCCTATAGCATGGGCGGAGGAGAAAATCGATGAACTTTTTGATAAAAGGAGTTAAGGCTGTAAGGGAAGAGGTGAAGAGTTCCAATCGGATAGTAATGAGTGAAAAGAGAAGTTAGGGACGAGCTACATGGTAGAGTAGAGTAAACTTGCATATTTTTGAAGTCAAACAACTAGGGGGCCCACGGATAATGATGGTGACAACTATGTTAGAATACCAAAATCTAATAATGAAAATAATTCAAATGAAGCAAGTTAGTTAGGAAATGGAGGGAAAAATCGTAAGGCAGCTTAAATAAACAGATTCTGCTGGGTTGGGTTGTGCAGGATGGATGGCTTGTTGGAGGAGGAGAAAAAGTTTTGATCCATGAAGCTAGAGCCTAAGGGAAGTATAAGGTGAACCATGAAAGAAAGGAATGTGTGGATGGGCCAATCATGGATAATTAAAAAAAAAAAGAGATAAATGTTAAGGCCTAATATGGAAGTCACAACTATCGAAAGAGAAGAAGTCTAGAAAACTTACTAGATGAAAAAAGCCCAAGCGAAAGGGTGCGAAAAGTTGTGGGTAGGGGTCTTAAGAACCTAAGGGAAAACTCAAGCAAGGGGAACATGAGCTTTAGATAAGAGAATAATGATGAGAGAAAGAATGATGGACTTAATGAGAAGGATACTGGAATAAGGGATATGATAAGCACCACGAGAGGTGAAAGTTCACGAAAACAAAGATGGAAGTAAGAGGCTAGGGAAAGGGATGGAACAAAATTCAAAAAAAAGGGCTCTACATGATTTCTCAAAAATAGGGGCTCAGCTCAAAAGATAGGGAGTGATGCGAAAAGAAAAAGTGGGATACTGGAAGCAGAAGTCCAAGGAAAGGTAACGAGGACAAATAAAGGCGGGATGGGTTAGGGGGATAAGGATGAGGGAATATGTAAAAGAAAAAATGGAATGGAAATGGGTAATAATCAAAGAAAAGATGACAGTTGAGTGAAAAAAGGTGGTACAAGTAGCAGGTCTAGTGTACAGAAGAAAAAAAAATCAAAAAAGGAATTAGGGATTTCATCAATAATGACGGAGTAACTAGGGCAATGGGCACGAATTCTTTCTCAAGATCGAGAAGTGACAATGTCCAGTAGGTATCATATTTGTTGAGAGAAGTTGAGATTACTTGGGATTTAAATAGCGATCTGGGGCTAAAGTATGCTACCTGTAAAGAAGCAATCATAAATTGTTTCCATAACATGGAAGAGGGGTATGGTGGAGATAATTTTCTAAGAATGGCTCATGGTGGTTGAAGTATCAATTTGTTGGATTCGAGGGCAGGTGTGTGGCTTCTGAAAGGAATGATTTTAATCATTTGGAATAATATAGGTATGGGGCAGAGTGAGAAAAAAAAGGTAACTAGGAGATTGATCAGTACGGGAAAACCTAATATGATATTCTTACAAGAAACAAAGCTTCAGAAAGTAAAAAAAAAAAGTTGTATGAGAGATTATGAAGGAAAGAAGATGTTGAGCGAAGAGTGATCATGGCAAAATGGAGGTTAAGAAGTTGATAAGTCTATGGAAGAAAATCTTCTTTACCTTGAAAAAATACAAAGAAAATAAGAAAGTCATGCTTTTGTAGAAAGGGTTCGAAGGATCAACGTTAAATGTGGATTTCGTCAATGTGTACGCGTCAAATAAAGAAGTGAGTAAGAGAGAACTATGAGATGAAATTATAAATCAAACAAGGTGTATTGAAGTATAGTGTGTGGTGGGAGGAGATTTCAACACAGTCAAGAATGAGGAAGAGAAAATTGGACAAGGTAACATTGGATGACCGGTAACGCAGTTCAATAACTTATAAATGAGATCGTGTGGCGGATTTGCCACTTGTGGGAGCAAAGTTCACATGGTGTAATAACTGAGAAAATGCGTCATTTATCAAGTTAGATTTTAATAATGTGATTCAAACCTGTCTTTCCTGCTCCTAATCAAATTATTGTTCGGTTAAAGTGGGTTCAAAAGAAGTTAGTTGGGAACTAAAGCCATTTAGATTGTGTGACTATTGATTTGAGAATGAGGGGTTTAAAAAGTTGATTAAGGAACACTGTGGGAAGGAAGAGGATGAAAAGGGGAACATTGGGTAGTTTAAAAAATGTGAAACAAAGAATTAAAGAATGACAGAAAAAGACATTTGGGAAAATCTCTAAGAGGATTTCAAGGCTGGAGAATGAGTTTGGTAATTTTAGTAAGGGATTTTTAGAGAAAGAGGGGGAAAGAGAGTTCAGAGGTAAATTGGTGACAAAAAAGGTAGAACTCTGGAACTTACATTAGGTATAAAAGAAGGAATAGAGATAGAAATCAAGGGTGAGATGGGTAACAAAAAGGGATAAAAATACAAAATTTTCACCAAATGGCATTAACTCGAAAAAAAATTAACCATATTGATAATGTGAAGATGGATTGAGGAGTGGTGGAAGAACTAAAAGAGATTAAGGAGTTATCGCCAAATACTTTGAAGAACAATATAAACAAAAAGGGGTGTTGGAATGAGCTAGAATGTGGGTTACTGAAACTTACTCGAGAAACAACTACAACGCTTGAGAAGCCCGTTACAGAATGAGAGGTTTGGGAGACAATATGTGGATATGAGGGACGTAAAGCCCCTACATCAGATGGGTTTAATATGAATTTTTACAAAAAAAAAAAATTAGGATGTGATTAAAGGGAAAGTTATAAAGTTTGTGGTAGATTTTTTCAACTCAAGCAAACTTGGGCCCGGGGTGAATAACTCTTTTGTTACACTTATTTCAAAAATTGAAAATCCAACAAAATTGAGAGACTATAGGCATATAAGCCTTGTTGGAAGTCTATACAAAATCGTAGCTAAATTGTTTGCCAACAGGTTGAAGGCTGTCATTGGTGAAGTGATCAGGAATAATCAATTGCTTTCATTAGCGGCAAACAATTAACTGATTTTGTTTTGGTGGCAAACAAGATTATTGATCTACTCAGAAAGGAAAAAATGGTGGAATTATCCTTAAGGTGGATTTTCAAAAGGCCTACGACAGTGTGGATTGACGATTTCTTGATTTTATTATGATTAAAATGGAATTTCCTGAAAAATGAAGGGGATAGATTAAGAAATGCATTTCCACTATGGGGATTTCAATGCTGGTCAATGGTTCACCTATGCAAAATTTTAGTATGCAGAGAAGGCTTAGGTAATGATGCCCATTATCACTGTTCCTTTTTAATTTGGTGGCTGAAGAGTTTAGCTTTGTGATGAAAAAAACTGAGGGAATTGGAGTCTGTAGAGGTATTCAAATTATAAGGAATGGGTTTACTGTATTGCATCTGCAATATGCAGACGATACGAAGATATTTTGTTACCTGAAATTAGAGGAGGGGAGGAATATGAGAAAGGTGTTAAGAATTTTCCAAGCCATGTCAGGTCTGAAAATCAACTTTGCCAAGAATAGTCTTATAGGGTTTGATATTGATAAAGCTCTTATAGAGGAATGGGTTGGGGTGGTCAGTTGCAAATGTGATGTTCTCCTAAGCACTTATCTTGGGTTACTTTTTAAGGCTAATTTGAAATCTGGTGAGATATAAAGATCAGTTATTCAACGTTTTAAGAGCAGATTGGCAAGTTGACAAACTAAATTTCTATCCATGGGTAGAAGCATCTCTTTGTTGATATGGTTGTGGAGGTTCGAGAGAGAAAGAAATAGTCTGTGGAGGAGGGTGGTGAGTGAAAAAAAT
The DNA here is from genome assembly GCF_053813885.1 of Theobroma cacao. Lineage (NCBI taxonomy): Eukaryota > Viridiplantae > Streptophyta > Magnoliopsida > Malvales > Malvaceae > Theobroma > Theobroma cacao. Next base: position 3,964,852 of record NC_142647.1, read on the forward strand.
GGAGAGAATTCTTTGTGCTTGCTGCCACGAAAAAGAAATAGCAGGAAAGCTTTCAATGTCTGAAAAAATATTACCAAATCCCTTTCCCTCATTAACCAATTTTTTTTTTTTTGCAAGTTAGGCCAAATTTTGGTTTTTTCATTGGCAATGGAAAGTGTATTATATTTTGGGATGATGTATGGGTCGAGGAGACATCATTGAAGGAATTATATCTGAGAATGTATGCCTTTGCTAAGAATAAAAAACGAATGGTAAGAGAGTTTAAGGAATGGGTTAATGGGAGTTGGGAATGGAGGGTGGAGCTTAGAAGACAAGTTTTGGGATGGGAAGAAGAACAGTATAGGAGATTTCTCATTTCTATTGGAGAGTATTTTCCTTGCCAAGAGTTAGGCGACGAGTTGGTGTGGAAGGGAAATGCTAGTGGGATATACACGACTAAATCCTTCTGCCAAGTGATAAGAGCGGGAGGGGGAAGCAAAGAGAAAGTATGGAAGTGGGTTTGAGGAGGGATTGCTCCGAACAAAACTGAAGCACTTGTGTGGCAGTTGGTTCATGGCAAAGCTGTTGTGAAGGCTGAATTGGCTAAGAGGGGGATGATTAGAGTTGTGGATGTTATGTGTCTTCTTTGTAAGATAGAACTTGAAATGGTTGATCACCTCTTCATGGGGTGAGTAGAAGTTTGGGGTTTTTGGATTACATGGAGTCATTAGTGGGGGATACAATGGGCCATGCTGAGAAAGTTTATGGATCTGATGATAATTTGGAACTCTATGGTTACAGGAGATGTGGATGACAAAATATGGAAATTGGCGACACTCACTATCACATGGATGATCTGAATCAATAGGAATGAACTCATATTCTAGCAAAAAGAATGGAACAAAGTTGCTATTTAGGAAATTATTAAACTTAGAGTCGCATTGTGGGAAAATGGTAAATGACCCAATGAATTTATATCGATGCTTAATGTGTTTAGACAACCAAGTGTTAGTTTGAAAATTAATAAGAATAAAATTGAGAGGACTAACATGGTGTGGAAAAAACCTAATGTGGGAGAAGTCAAATTTAATGCTAATGGGACTACAAACGGCTGTCCAAGTGAGGCGGGGATTAGAGGAATTATGAGGAAGGAAGATGGGGAGTGTTTTTTAAGGTTCTCTAAGTATATCAATGTAGAAGACTCCAATATGGCTGAGATTATGGCCATTAAGATGCTTTCAATTTGTTTTTGAATGCAGTATGGTCAAATAAATTTAAAATCACTGTGGAAAGTGACTCTCGGAATGCAATGAAGTGGGTGAATTGACCCAAAAATGCCCGTGGAGGTTTAGGAAATGGGTGTTACAAATTGAAGATCTTAAGAAAAGGGTGAAATGATGGAAGGTTGACCACATTTTCAGATAAGGGAACCAAGAGGCTGATAGCTTGGCAAATGGAGGCATGTGCAGATATAAAGATTTATTGGAAATCTATAATGAAAACTGAGATGTCGAGGATGAAGAATTAAAAAAACGCATTTCTATGAGGGACATTACGATGAAGATTGCTAGGTGTGATTCCTGGTTTGACTATATGAGTGATTTGTGCTTAGTCTATGGGATTCTGCCTCTTCTATTTGCATGTTGTTAATGTTCAGAATTGGCATATGGACTTGGATTTTGGTTGTGATTTATGTTTTTAGGGATGTATAAATGGGTTTGAGTTGGATGTGGTTGGATTGAGATGATGCTAGGATTATGTCATTTTGATCTCAGGGCAACCCTATTTTACAAGTCTTCTTTTGATGATTTGTGGGCACCTTTATATTGGGTTTTTGCACGTCTCATACTTGTGCGATGGCTACTTATTTCTCGATTGAGTTGCTTTTGTAAAGATTTTGAATGAAATAGATTATTACGTTTTTCAAAATAAAATAAAAAAAACAAATGGTACAGTAATTATTTGATTGCCATCAAATTAGTATCGAACAAAATAATATTTGGTAAAAGTAGCCCATATCCCTTGGAGGATTGTGAGCATGATATGGACCAAACCTTTGTTCCCCACTTGTCAACTAGTACATGGGAATAAAATAATGGGTCATGATTGTCCTCAAATGACGTCTTATTTTTAAATATGATAATTCATATTTTCATGTTTTAATCATATCGACACGAAACACAATAAAATTAATACGAATATTACACGAATAATTATTCGTGTCAGCATCTGAAATATGTATATGAATATATTTAATAACTGTGTAATATTGCGTGACTAACACGTCTATTAAATGTATTAAGATTCTTTATACGACTCGACACAATTAATAATAAGATTAAACATTTAACATAATTTTTTTTAACAAGATTAACACGTTTAATATGATTAACTTAAAATATTTACAATTAAATATAATTTTATTATTCAAATTTAAAATCAATGATTATAAATATAGTTATAACAAAATAATAATAACATTAAATATAATTAATTTAACATAAATAATATACGTAATATTCATTATCATACTAACAAAACCCATAATTAATATTAAACATATCATTTATACATGTTTAAATACAATTAATTAAACGTGTTTTAAATACGTTAACTGTGTTTGACACAGGTAAGATAGGAAATTTTTGTATATTAACCATGTCGACACGATTAAGATACAAAATTTTCGTATATCAACCGTGTCGACACGATTAAAACATGAAATGCAAATAAAGCTAAACCCAAACATGTTTAAGTTTGTATCATATTATCATGTGTGTCCAAAATTACAAAGTCTACCTATGTCAGCCTGACTTTAAACCAATATCAACAAATTTGAGAATTCTAATAGGTTAATACTGGTTGAAGCCTCAAAGAAGTATAGCTCGTCAAATTACTTGTCATACCGGAGGATTCTAAATTTATCATTATAGGTATGATGATGATTTAAAGTTATCGTATATATCTTTGAATGAGCGTAACATAATTTATTACTATTAATTTTTTAATTTAATTCAAAAATAGTAAAAAATCAAAGGTAACAGAATATTTCATTAATAAATAAAGAAATATTTATAAGATATTTAACTTTTGTAAGTTTATAACTTTTAAAGAACGAATGATAAATTTGATCCATTATTCTAAGTAAAAATGATACATTTAGATATTTATCTCTAATAAGGAATGAAATTTAGATTTTCCGAATTATTGGACAAAGAGTTATAATTGTCAATGTGTGTCATGCTTGTTTTCCCCAATTATTGAGGTTGAGCATATATGTCACGTGGGATTGGACAACACCGAACTGGCCAGATATTTTAAGAATATTGACCATGAGTTTCACACAAACAAATGAAATTATTGGTCTTATCAAATCAAATATTAATAAACATGTCATTTATCTAAAAAAAATTTGAAAATCGACAGAAATTTAGAAAAATTCACCTATAGGGATAGCATTGGAAGGATTTTCATAACTAATGAACTGGATCGATGACTGAGATTATTCATGGCCGACACTATACCCAGGCACTGAGAAAAGTCTTTGCACAGCTGATTTTCTATCACTTAAATATGGACATTTTGATGCACATGAAAATTTTTTTGGTGTTTGGGAGTTGTTACCGACTGAGAAAGTGCAGTAAATGCTTAAAATAATAGGGAAAATAAAGCAAAAGCTCAAGGGTAGAGGTTTTTTTTTAAAAAAAGTAATTTTATTAGCACTAAGCACTAGGTAATGTTATTTAAAATTGCTTGGAGTACTGCTGTAATCATTTATTTTATTTAGGGAAAAAGAAGCAGCAGACACCATGGAAAGCAAGCCAAGACAGGATCCATAAAAGTGACTAGGTAGACAAAGCACATCTCCAAGAGAACACTCAAAGATGAGAACGGTCCTCACTTTATTTTCCTTTGTCCTTTTCCAATTCAGACACAGTGATCCAGTTCCAGCAACGTGAAGAGTAATGGAACTTCAATGTTGGGAACTCAAGTGCTCAACTATAAATACACATCAGAAGTAACAAAAGTTCCTCAATCCCACTAAAAGATCTCCCATTGATGGCTCCGTCTTGGTTTGTTGTAGCCATAACATGGCTAGCTTCTCTAGCCTTCCTCTCAAGAATTTTCACTAGCCGGCGCAACCAGCTAAAGCTTCCACCAGGTCCCAAACCCTGGCCCATCATTGGCAACCTGAACCTCATCGATTCCCTCCCGCACCAATCTCTTCACAAACTATCCCAAAAATACGGACCATTAATGCAGCTCAAGTTTGGTTCATACCCTGTCGTGGTTGCATCATCTGCAGACATGGCGAAGCAGTTCCTGAAGAACCATGACCAAAATTTTGCCTCTAGACCCCAAACCGCAGCCGGCAAGCACACTACTTATAACTACAAGAATATCACGTGGGCTCCTTATGGACCATACTGGCGCCAAGGCCGCAAAATTTACCTGAATGAGCTATTCAGCTCGAAAAGACTCGAGTCCTTCGAGTACATCCGCGTCGAGGAAATGCGTGCTTTTGTCTCTCGCCTCTATGGATTCTCAGGGAAGCCGGTTGTGCTTAAAGAGCACCTCTCGCGTGCTACTCTCAGCGTTATAAGCAGAATCGTTTTGGGAAAGAAATACTTCAGTGAGTCTGATGATCAGCTTGAAACTTCGATAGTGACTCTGAAAGAGTTTCAAGAGATTCTAGACGAGTTGTTCTTGCTTAATGGAGTGTTGAATATAGGGGACTGGATACCCTGGCTTGACTTTTTAGACTTGCAGGGGTACCTAAAGCGAATGAAGGCTTTGAAGAAAAAACTGGATCGATTTCATGAGCATGTGTTTAATGAACATAAGAGCAAAAAGAAAGAATTGAAGGATTTTGTGCCACAAGACATGGTGGATTTACTGTTGCAACTGGCTGATGATCCTGATATTGATGTTAAGCTCTCTTATGATGGTGTCAGGGGGTTCACTCAGGTATCTATTATGCTCATTCTTTTGTTCCGGAGTCACTTAATTAATTACATAGTTGTCATTAATGAATCAGGAGATCATCATGATCAAAGATAACATCAAGTAAATTAAGTCTCTCAAAGTAAGGGCCCCATCCAACATCCATGGGATGGTTTTGGGAACTAAAGTCGTTCTTTGCAGTTATTTGTTTTCTTGGCTCTTTAGTTTTGAGTTTGGTTTCTGGTTACTGTCCCGGTGGTCACACCTCACTTGTTCGAAGCCTTCAATAAGCGAGAGTTTTGCATTACTCTTGCCTTTTTCATAGGATTTTGTTTTTCTAGGCATGTGATCCGAATCCAAATCCTCTGCCCCCAATCCGTCAGTGCTCCATTCTGTGCCCCTACTCTCACAAAGTGACGTGTCTATTTATTTAATTATTAATTAATATATGTTTAGTTTTGATATTTTATCTCTTATTTTTTTTTCCATATTTTTTTGTTATTTTGAGAGTAGAGTTTAGGTTTTCGTTGTTTTTCTCACACAAGAAAAAATCTTATCTTGCGTCGATAAGGATAAGAAAAGGTAATTTCATGTTTTTCTTACTCAAAAAAATAAGCAGAAGATCATTTATCAAATATCTGTAGATGGAGAAATGAAAGGGGAATAAGAGATAAAAAATTAAAATCAAACATATATTAATTGGTAATTAAAAAAATAAACATGTGAGAGAAGGAGCACATAAAGGGTCACGGATTGGGGGCAGAAGATTTGGATTTGTGATAGCTGATTATACCTGTATTATATGTCTTTGGGTCATTTCATGAGGCAGGGTGGTAGACCAATAAAAAATAACAAATATATTTTCAACTTTTAAATTTTAATAATTGAAAAATATTAAATATTTATTAAACATACCCTTGAAAAAGAAAAATAAAAGTAAGAAGATAGCACTAATTGATTAAAAAAACAGGGCAAGTAGTACTGTCAAATTGTGTAAAAAAGTGAAAGTGCTTTGGACTTCTTTGACAGTAGCTTTCGTCCTTCAAGTTTGGTCCACCGCAGCATGAAACCATTATTTTCAAATTCTCATTATGTTATGCCTGCACACACGTACGTAGCTTGTGATGATGATAAATCCAATTTAATCATTAAATTGTTATGGTGTTCGTATTTCAGAAAAAAGAAAAGAAAAGAGCTTTCTGCTTTGCCCCTCTGCTACTCGATGACAATTTTTCTTGTTTTGTCAATCGCGATCAGGACCTGGTAGCTGGAGGGACAGATACCTCGGCAACAACTGTGGAATGGGCAATCTCTGAACTCATCAAACAACCCCAACTCATCAAAAAGGCAACTGAAGAACTAGACAGGGTAATTGGCAGAGAGAGATGGGTCGAAGAGAAAGACATCCCGCAACTTCCTTACATAGATGCAATCATGAAAGAAACAATGAGGAAACACCCGGTTGCTGTAATGCTAGCACCACACTTGGCCCTGGAAGATTGTCTTGTTGCTGGATATGATATTCGCAAAGGAACTACAGTCTTCATTAATACTTGGAGCATGGGGAGGGACCCGTCGCTGTGGGAGGAACCTGAGGATTTTCGCCCTGAGAGGTTCCTAGGGAAGAAAATCGATGTGAAGGGGCAACATTTTGAGCTGTTGCCATTTGGTTCTGGGAGGAGGATGTGCCCTGGCTATAGCCTTGGACTAAAGATGATTCGATCAAGCTTAGCAAACTTGTTACATGGGTTCAACTGGAAATTGCCTGACAATACTAAAGCAGAAGATTTGAGCATGGAGGAAGTTTATGGATTGGCAACACCGAGAAAATTTCCACTTGTTGCAGTTTTGGAGCCCCGTCTCCCGCTTCATCTTTATAAGATCTAAATCCCACATAAATCCTTCTTCTCAGTACTTTTCCGCCCGGTTTTCATCATATTTCCCCACTTAATGCAGTCTTCTGTGGTAGTATGAGTGTTCTATTATCATGTCTATGTGTCTCTTTAGCTGTTTGATTAGGAAATAAGATGCATCCACTCGAGGGGCTGATGCCTATATTGTATGCTATAATCCTACAACTTTGTGACTAAGAAATATTGCATCCTTTGAATTGAGGCACTGCCAGAGAAATTTGTTGTCTGTAAAAATAGAGTATAATATTTTAAAATTCAGAACTTCTTACACTCTAACTTCAATGGTTCAGATGTTATTATCAAAACGATCATAAGAAACTGGAAACCTGAAACAGATAATAATATATTTATAAAGATCAACATTTTTAGCTACAGTGATTTCCTGCTGGCTGCAGAATCTGCTTGTGACTGCAAATATGTTTGGATTCAAGCCTCTAACCTTGCAATATATTTATTGTGTGTCACAAGCATATTGACCAACAAGCTCTCCTGAAAAATAATCCTAATAATAGCATGATTCAGCAAAAGAGAAAAAGGGCCACCATCTCTGATTGCTACAAGTCAAAGGAATAGAGGAATCACTGTTGAAATACCGGTTTGTTCCTGTCCTTATTTCATATTAAACATATGGAAAGGGTGTTACTGTGTAAGCCTCAGAGTTGCAGATAATTGATGCTTAAAATGTTGGTATCTTTCACCGTCATACTTGTACAGTTGAAATAGAAATGATGATTGCTACAAGTCAACCCATGCAGCTAGGAGTCTATCTGTCATTATTTTGCCATTGGCTAGTAAGGAATTTGATGCCATATCTTGAAACAAGCATATTTTTCGGGATCTGAGTAAAAAGTTTTAATTGATTGACAATGCTTGAACTCTGCACGGCTAGTTTTGGAGCATGCCCTGTTTTCTTCGCCTCTTGAGTATTCATTATTTAAGGCGCTTTGTTGGTTGGTTGACTAAAACTTGAAAAACCAGTTCATTTGATCACTCTTCTCCTTGCATATAAAGAAAAATCACCAACAAAACAAATTGCCAGTTGGTCAGGGAGATTTGTAGCTCCGAGTTCGTCTATTCTTCTCTCACTTCTCCCATTTTTCTTTGTTTTGGATTATTTTTTGTCCCATTTTTAATTAAAAGAAAACAAAAAGGGAAACCAACTTAAAACGGGGGATCCGATGGTATATATGGAAACAATGAATCTTTTCCCTTAATTATTGCAGAGCGACTGCCATGCATAAGGCTGCTACTTAGACAAAATAATTGAGCTATGAAATAGTAGTTTAGTGGGATTTGATCCTTAATAGTATAATCCGCGTTGTTTCAATGCTTAGCTGTATTTGACAATTTTGAATATTTGCTTTTAGATCAACATAGGTTGGTGATTAGCCATTTTTGAACCAGTCTTTTGCTTGATAAACAATTAAACCCACCCCATCCCAGATACAATTTCAAAAACAAAAATTCTTGTATTTGAAAGAATCAATTGAAGTAAACAAGTCTTTGCTCTCAAGAAAAACTTACACCCTTAACATTTGCCGCAGTGTGCAATCCAAGGCAAGCTCTAGTTAAGGCCTATTTACAGTGTGATTTACAGTTGTAGTGCTAGTCTATACTCTATGCTCCCCTAGCTTTATGGTGCAAGGGAGAATTCAACCCATTTCTGGGAGTTTGCTTTAGAGTGTCGCTTTCCCAGTGAACTGGAGACATCCTTGGTGATCTGTTTTGATGCCTATGGCCGTGGTGGAGTTTGTGGTTTTTGTGATGATGATGGCCGTTCTCTTTCTTAAATTCGCATTCCTTAGTGTCCTTGTCCTCCTTTGGCGAACCACTTTCGGTTGGAACCGTATAAACAAAGGGACCAATTGGAATGTCTTCAGAGTCCTGCAGGGGCTCCAAAGTGCTGACCACATCACTCATTTTTGGTCTTTGCTTTGGCCGGTGACTAAGGCATTGGTAAGCCAATGCAGCTGCCTTTCGCGCCCCCATTTCTGAGTATTGGCCTTCCAGTCTGGGATCCATTATCCGGCCAAGTTTCCTAGGATCATTCAACATTGGCCTTGCCCACTCTGCTAAGTTCTGTTCCCTTTGGGAACGGCTCTTGTCTAAAGATCTTCTCCCCGTTAAAAGCTCCAGAAGTACCACTCCAAAGCTATATACATCACTCATTGCCGTCAAGTGACCTAAAACAACAGTTACAATTATATCAGTTTTTAGTAAATCTACAATTCAAAATACGAAAATATGTCAAATTAGCCCAAAAATGTATGAATCAAAATGCTGTACCTGTCATGACATATTCAGGAGCAGCGTAGCCTTGCGTCCCCATCACTCTGGTGGAAACATGCGTGTCATCCCCTTCCGGGCCGTCTTTTGCCAGACCAAAATCTGAAAGTTTGGCAGTATAATCCTGGGAAAAAAAAACATGTTTGGAAAAGTAACATCAGTATAGGAAGAAAATCTATGTTACAATTCTGATGGGACAAGTTTTGTGCGGTAGATAAGAACTTAAAAAACCGACACACTTACAGAGTCTAACAAGATATTTGACGCTTTAAAATCTCGGTATATGACTGGTTTATCTGCTTGGTGGAGATAGGCAAGACCCTTGGCAGCTCCAAGAGCAATTTTCATCCTTGTCGCCCATGGAAGAGAAACTGAATATCCTGCAGGCAGGAGATTGACATTAATTTCTTTTACTGTTTTGTATGAACAAAATTTTTCAAAAACAGAATGGTAATTTACAGAGGGAACATACTTCTAAATAGCTGATTCTCCAAGCTGCCCCTCGGCATATATTCATATACCAGAAGCCTATGTTCTTCTTCGCAACAATATCCGATCAGCTTCACAAGATGTGGGTGCCTCAATTGTGCAAGAAAGATCACTTCAGTCTGTTCCAGAAAGAAACATTTATTAATCAATAAATCAAACTTTCCAGTCGAAATAAAGCATTAGGAGAGATGGGAATTCAGGAAACTGAACAATTGATGTCCTAACGTAAGCAATATATCGATTGAAAAGACTCACCAACCACTCTCTATGCCCTTGCAGGCCTTCTAAATCCAGGAGCTTAACCGCCACAGGCTGAGCTTTCAATCCAGGCCTAACCTTGTCATCAATGAAACCTTTATGAACCGGTCCAAACCCACCTTCACCCAGAAAGTTAGCTGATGAAAAGCTCTGGGTTATCACCTTTAGCTCCCCAAGCGTAAAAATATGAAGGTTTGAACCGGCAAGCGATGTAGACAGGTCCTCCGAAAGCATTGAGCTGGGATAACTTAAGTCTAACATTGCAAGCCTGGCAAATGAACTTTGCTTTGCAACTTCCTTCTTAGGCTTGGGCTCTGGTTTCTCAACACCCTTGGAACAGCTCGGGATGATGGATCTCCAAGTAATTTTCATCACAGTCATTTTTTTTTTCTGAATCTAGTATATTTCTACAAATTCACTTCTTCAAACTTGTATCGACGTATATAGGATCTAAAAGTAGAGGATTATCCGTGGTTGGCGATAGCCAACAGCTTTTAGGTAAAGATTTGAAAGAACAAAGAAGACTAGGTTAGAAAAATATCAGAGGACGGTGAAGAAAGAGCAATGGTTTGGAAGGACTTTAATAAGGCCTGCTGGGAGAGGAGAGGGAAGGCTAAAGATTGGAAAATATTCAAAGATCAAATCACCAACTGCTCTGAAAAACTAGACACGGGGAGAAAGAGGTTTGCTTGCAACTCCTTTTTATCTCGTTTCCAACACCCTTTGATTTTTTCTTCACATAATTCTATTACAACATAAAAATTGGAATTCTTCCACGGCTTCCACCCTTTTTATTTCTATCTATCTATATATATATATATATATATATATAAGATTACAGACATTATTATGCCATTTGATTAACGGGGGTAAACCGAGTCTGTAAGTCCACAAAAGTTGGTTCAATACAAAATGACGCGGCTGCCCCCCCTTGACTGTCCCCTATTTCTTAGAACTTTGTTTTTTTGGCCTTTGGAATGTTCCGCCTGAAAGCACATTCGATTATTCAAGACTCATTTTCATCCAGCCATGTATCGAAAGTGCTTGTCGTATTTCCAAAATTGACTCCTTGGTAACAATATTCTAAAATGAATTCAATGTGTGGGTTTTTTTTTTTTTTTAATATAAAAAAGAAGAACCGTTTGGTAGTAATCAAGCAGAGAACAACAGCTATTACACACTAAAATCAGCAGTCAGAGGACAATGTCCATCAAATTTGAAATCTAGGTTTGTTTACACTTCGTAAATTGCAAGGAAAATAAAAAAACAGGTTGGTCTGCCTGCAATATTGTCTTCTATCTTCTAGAAGATTTACTTGTATTATAAATATAGTATTGTCTTTGTTTAGATGGCTGACATGATGAATGTATTTTGTATGCATGACGATTAAACCACAGGCGGATCATCACAACCGCGTGAACTGTGGACTTTTCCCCCCATCCTTTAGATTGGATGGTCATGATTTTTCCTTGCAGTTGACCTTGGATGGGTTCACAAAGCTGGTGGGTGATGGGTCAGCTTATTATCTTCCCATAAACTTTGTTTAATCCTGTTCTTACTTCTACCCAAAATATTAAAAACGAAAACTGCCAATGAAATTGGACCCCTCAATCCCACTCCAAAAAAAAGAAAATCCTTGGCAGTGGCCTTGTTAAGGGTCACCTCTCACCTACACTGCCATCCATGAAAATAATTTGCGCCAATATGATAAGGATTAAGCTGAGAGGGACTATGCTTAAGAAAAAGGCAAAAGGGGCCATGATTCACGTCTCCATCCCTATATCCGTGAAAATGAGGGGGCAAATTTGTCAAAGAGGTAGTAGGTGTGTGATTTGAGAGAACAATTCGTGGTGCCGTCAGCTTGAGGGAGAGTCAATGGGCAATACTGTCATTTGAAGTAGACAATTACGACCGCGTTTTGCATGAATCAAAGTCTTTTTGGACTAGATCCATGTGAGGAAAATACAAACAAATAAATAGTATTAAAGAATTTTCCCCCAAAAAAAATGGTATTAAAGAAATTAAATATATTAGTATTAAATTTGCATATTGCATGGTTATTGCTTTTGCTGATTTTTCTTCCGCCCCGCTTATTCACTAATTCAAAACAACTCGATCAAAGTAGTGCTTTTTGATTGTGTATTAAAATACGTGTTGGTTGACATTTAGCTGAAAGGGAGAAAACTGGGAAGAAGCTGTGGCTATTTTAGATTATAGTACAAATTTAATGTAAATGGATTAATTAGAAAGGTGTTGTTGCAGGTGAATTTTTTAATTACTTGGGAAAACGACTGTTGTTTTCCTTCAAAAGGTCGTCTTGTTTTTCATTGACAGCTTGGGATAGACCGGCAGCATAGCGTTTTGAAGTTAGTAATTGGCAGTAAAATTGCTGTTTTAACAGTTTCTTTAAAGGTCAAAAAATAATTAGGATGAACAAATCAATCAAACTACAACCACTTCATATGGAACTTCACCGAACAATTAAACACCCAAGCTTGGAATAAAAAAAAAAAAAACTTTTACGCCCAACATTGACTCTTCAAAGTTTCTCATGTACATAGGATTAATTTGTCATCATCACTCCTTGAATTATCAAGAGTCGAACAACAAACTAATAGACTAACATTAGAGATTTAAAAATAATTACATCAGGTTAATGGAATGAAAAGTCTCAGGTTCAGTACGAAATATATGTCAGCTGGTTTGACATTTTGTCCAGGAATCTTTACATCTTATCGTACTGTGCCAGGTAAAACTTGTCCGATTATTTCTATATTGGAGAAAAGATTCCCTAAAAGATAAGGTGATTAACTGAGGAAAAATGAAGCTAATAATCTGCACGTGACAATATAAAACTTTTTTTCAGGTGAACTACCGAAGACATTGATGTTAAGGTTTAACTTCTGGGCTCTTTTAAGTAGCTTTAAAAGCAACCAAAGAAACAAAATCTGGGTGGTTCGGATATTTGAAAATGAGGGGAAGGAGTGACCTTAAAATAGAACCAAGTGTGAAATATGGCCGGGGTTTTGTAGCTACGTACGTAACAGGGCATGAATTAAAGACGTGTTAGAAAACAATTAAGAGAAGGAGAAAAATACGAAGATCCAGCAGAGAACAGGGGGAGATGAGACCTCCTGCGGAGTCAAAGTCAACCGTTTCATGGCGCTTAGTTTTTATTTTGAATGGGCGTTGGGTGTTTTTCTGACTGATGCAAATAAGGATTTGGCTGTGTGAGTGGAAACTCTGGATAATTGCTTCTGAAACCCTTCAACCCGGGTGAGCTTGGCTTTCTCCTAAAGCGCGTGTGTGCAGCAGTTTGCCAAAGACGAGAGAAAAAGTAATACCTAGTACGACTAGTAACAAAAATGCCGCGTACCTGCACCGATTGCGGACCCAAGTTTCGTGTTGCTTCCTCCTTCGAGTTTTCTTTTTTCTTTTTAAATCTTTTATCAAATCATATTAATAGTTTATTTTTTATTCTTTATCTATCTATTTCGGTCTCTCTACCTTTTTTTTTTTTAAATTCCTTTGATCTCCATTTTGGTTAATGATGCCAGAGGTAATATTTATTTGTTTATTTATTTATTTATTATATTGTAATATGACAATATGTACGAATTTATTAGGTGTGCCAAGCTTCCTGTTAAAAGAATTATATGGTTGTTTAATAACATCATGGACAAATTTATCTGAAAAATAATTGAACAGATTTTTCTTTACGTAAATAAATTCCTGATGTATAGAATTGTTTTCGCCTTTTCTTATATATAAAAGAAACTTTTTTATCCCGAATTCAGTTCATTTTTTGTTTAGTTTCGACGTGTACGAAGAGTCTTTGATTGGGCCTTATGGGTGGTTTAGATTGGGCTCTTGGTGGCTCCATTAAGCTTTAAGTCTTTCTTACACAATTTATATCGGCCCAGATCAACCTAGACTAATCAACTAGGTCCCATCTCTTCGAATTTGGATCCATTCTAGCATCATCCAGGAACCATCCTGTCACCATAAAAGGCGGATGGTTGTCATCTCTTAAATTTAAAATTTTTTATTATTATATATATAATTTAAGATATATAAATTTATAATTTTGTATAATTACCTTTTAATATTTTTCATGTAAAATCTTAGATATGTCAGAGTTATAGTTGAGAAAAAAGACCGAAGAAAAATAGATTTCAAGAGTAAATATAATGTTATATATTACAACTTCTAAACTGCTTTGAGTAAATTAAGATAACTTGATTCTAACCATTTGCATCAAATGCATATGTATTGGTGATAAGCTTAAATTAAATTTTTAATAAGCCTGGTTTCAACTTTTATTTCTATGGCTAAAATATTAAAAAAAGCTCTTGTGCTATCTCAATTTTTTTTAGATATGTTACATTCTTTATTACACCTAATTAAACCATTAAAGTATTATTTTTTTTATTTTGTATGAAAATCATTAAAATCTATTATTATAACCATATTAATGTCTACATGGTTCATAATCTTTGTCAAATTAATCTTCATGTAACAAAATATAAAAATCCATACTAAGTTGATGCATACATGATATATAATATTAGTGTCTATAAAATTCCTTTTTGTTACATATGTATTAAGTAGATATTAACATGGTAGATATTACATCTACGTATATACTACCATGATAAATAAATAAAAAACTATGGAAAAGAGAATTTTAAATTAGATATGTTATATAGGTAAATGAGTTATATATAAATAAAAGACTAATCCTATTCATAATCTAACTCTAACTATAACAGTCTAACTAGTAGATTCTATAGGAGCAACAACAGCAAGGGCATGAATATAAGCATGAATGTGAGGAAGCTCATTGTAAGTATTTGTAGTAGAATTGGGAAATAATTCGACAGATGGGTTAGTGGCAAGAACACCACGAATATGAATATGAGGAAGCTCATCGATAATATTTGTAGAAGAATTGGGAAATAACTCAACAAATAAGTCAGTGACAGGAATATAAGAAAGTTCATCGGAAGTATTTTTAGTAGAATTGGGAAATAACTAAACAGTAGGTGCAATACGGGCAAGAATATGAAGAAGCTCATTGGAAGTATTTGGAGTAGAATTGAGAAATAACTCAACACATAACACAAACGATGGATGAGGTGACAATCTATGGCCCGTTGATGTCAAGATAGGAGGCGACGCGTAAGAGAGAAAAGCTTCCAATGCGTGGGGCCCGTGCAGTGTCGATGTGAATTCAAAACGACTGGAAACTCGTGAAGGTCATGACGATTTTTCAGCTATGTCAGGCAGCAGAAACTCTAATATTGTAAATCTAAATTACGTATCTTAAGTATATACATAGGAGTAATCTTATTTACAATTTAATTTTAACTAATTAATAATATTAAAATTATAATCTAACTAGATAATAGTATTATATAATAACTCAAATTAGATAAATTTTATATAATTATTTGAACTAGTACTCCTAACAATAAAAATTTGTCAGAGAAAGTTAAATAAAACAGAAACATCATCTTTGATCTTCTAATCGCATTTGGTAATCGATATCCGTCCCTTCCAATCTTGTACAACCATTATGTTCTTTGGCAGCTGCTAAACATCAGATTCAGTCGCTGTTTTTATGACCTTAAAATCAAACTTACGTAACTCGAATTGGCCAATCCAGACCATTTTCAATGGAGAAAAAAAAAAAAAAAGAAGCTTATTGGGCCACTTGACAAAATTACCCCACATCTTGGAGAATGAGGAATCCAGAAATGCTGAGTAGTACCCCTCCCCCCCAGTCCACTCTGCAACATGCAAGTGGCTGACTTTGTTGTCCAACCAGATCATTCGAGATAATTAGCCTGGACACCTTGGTATTCTCCAACAGCAAAATATCTCCTCTACTGGCCCCCATCTCCTTGTCCTTATATTTCTTTCGTCTAAGCAAGAAAAGGTCTATCAATTTCAATATTTTCAATGATCAATTATAATGACTTGTGACGCAGGTGAGAGATATTTATGTACATATATAAAATAAAATCCTTTTTTCTTTCTTGTTGGGGGGCTTGGGAAAACAACAAAAACAATAAAGAGAAAGGAGACAGGAAAAGGTAGGCATCAACATTGGATTGTTTTTGTATTTACTAGAAATTCATTTTGAAGCTTTGCCGGGGAGTGATGGCCTGGGGGATCCGATCTCAAAGCATCTGGTTACGTCTTTCTTATTATTGTTTTGTTCTCCTTTATACTTCAGAGCCAGTGCATCAAGACGCAAAGCTTTGCTATTTGTTGGGTACAGGCTCCTCAAAGCTAGCATTATCCTCCTAACCACCACGTGCTTTCATTACTACGATAAAATGCTCTTTATTTTAGCATTTTGTGGCATAATATTTTGGCATTTTCTTTATAAATTAGTTAAGATAAGAAATGGATGCTGCACGTGTTGGTCAACAAAAACTAATGCTATAAATGTTGCATACAAGTATATTCCAATCAGAGTTAATAAGGAATAAAGAAAAAGAACCCAAAGTTTTCTTTTGGAACCCAGAAATATTTCTATGTAGTTGTTATAAAGGTGTTAAATAATTATCTAATCAAAATTATTTAAAAAATTTTAAAATTTTATTATTTTAAATTTTTTTATATTTTATTTTAAATTAAATAAGATGATTCTCTAATTAATCATTATCAAAATCTTATTTATCATTCTATATCATATGAAATTGATATTTCAATGTCACATGATGACATAACATGTGATATTTTTTACTCTCAATTTGAGATAAAAATAATAATTAATATTTTAATTAATAATAATTAATTAATTATTAATAAAACAGTTCATTTTGTGTGATATAAAAGAATAAAAATTTAATTAAGTATAATAAAAAATAAAAATTTATTTAAATTTTTGAAGTATTATGCTTTTGTTTTTAAAAAATAAGATACTAAAATTTTTTGCAGAAGTTTACAGCAAACAAACATGACAAAGCGGTTAGAAGTTTGATAGTAGGACGTAAGGAAATACGTCAGGTGAAGTATACTACGCATATGTGATAAGAGTAGGCCTCGGCTGTGTAATAAATTTGGTATCTTCAACTGTGTGCAACACGACATGACCCGCAACATGATTGGCCTACTATTGGACAGGGAAATTTATTTATTATTTTGCCCCACTGGCCAATCCTATCATCCTAATTATTCCGAATCACCAACCACTACTGCTTTAAATTTCTCTCCACAAAACCTGAAACAGAGAAACAGAGAGAGAACCAACAAACATAGTCATGGCTCGCTTGACGTTGTTGTCCTCGATCGTCCTCCTGGTTTGCTCCGCCGCCGCCGCAACAATCTTCGAGGACTCCAACCCCATACGGATGGTTCCCGATGACCTCCGTGGCTTTGAGTCCTTTGTTCTCAGTGTCCTCGGTCACACGCGCCACGCTTTCTCCTTTGCCCGCTTTGCTTACAGGTAACCGATCATTTAGTTATCTTAATTTTTTCATTTGTTTCCCAGGGAAAAAGAAAGCGTGAAAATTGAGATGAAATTTTGGATTTTTCTTATTGGGTTAGGCATGGGAAGACGTACGAGAGCGTGGAGGAGATGAAGCTTCGGTTTCAGATTTTTAAAGACAATTTGGATTTGATCAGATCCACTAACAAGAAGGGATTGCCTTACACTCTTGCTGTTAATCGTATGTACTCTCTCTCCCTTTTTTTTTATTAGTTTGAAGTTTATGTCAGTTTATATCAGCGGCCTGACTGTGAATCAAAGGTGTCGGATTCCGGCACCTAAATGATTCGGTGATTTCTGACACTAACTATATGAGTTGACTTTCTTAAACTATGATCTGGGTTCAGTTCAGTTCAGTTCCAGTATGTTTGGTTACAGCCAATTTTAGCCTGACACTTTAGCATTAGAGAACTAAACTTACTTGGACTTGATGAAAGATGAAAATTGTCAACAGATGATGTTGATTATTGCGCTTACGCTTGATCTTTTCAACGAAATTAGCTAATTTTATTCAATTTTTTTTTAGTTTATGATGAACTATCTTTTTTTTTCCTTTTGTTGATTTTTGTTTATTGATTCAACGATGCAGAGTTTGCTGATTGGACCTGGGAAGAGTTTCAGAAACACAGGTTGGGAGCTGCTCAAAACTGCTCTGCTACCACAAAGGGCAATCACCAGCTCACTGATGTCATCCTTCCTGAGTCGGTACTTTCACTAATAAAACCCTATGAGTACCAAGATTAAGAATTTTTAACTATCCTTGCATTAAAATTCATTGGATAATCTCCTACATAATGAAGCCAGCAATCACTAATGAATTCGCCATGCAACAAGTTGTAAAAGATAGCAAGGTGGAATTTGCTAAAGTACTAAGACATCGTGGATGTTCTATAAAGCTTTTTTTTTTTTCTTAATCGGGAGAAGGGAGATTCGAACCCTGCTCTTTACGTAGGGGATAATGCACCAACCAATGAGCCAAATGCTCGGGTGCATGGATGTTCTATAAAGTTTCATTGGTAAAATATTAAGGTTTTTGATTTGGCTAAAGTGATACTTGGTGTTGCAGTATTTGTAATTAAGCATGTAACAAGAAATATACGAGCCAATGGCAGAAAATATATGAAGTAACAATTAGATCTGACTTAATCGGTAACACTTCTGCTAAATGATATTCTACAGAAAGACTGGAGGGAAGTGGGCATAGTCAGTCCTGTCAAAAATCAGGGCTCCTGTGGATCTTGCTGGACATTCAGGTTAGCTTTTTGTTATGATTAGAAAATGCTGCTTACCAAGCTACTAAGTTTAGCTTTTAATTATTAAGTTGTGACATTTTACATTTGCATGTTTCAGTACCACTGGAGCTCTTGAGGCAGCTTACCATCAGGCATTTGGGAAGGGAATCTCCCTTTCTGAGCAGCAGCTTGTTGACTGCGCCGGAGCCTTTAATAACTTTGGATGCAATGGTGGGTTGCCATCCCAAGCCTTTGAATACATCAAATATAATGGTGGCCTTGATACAGAGGAGGCATACCCTTACACAGCAAAAAATGGTGAATGCAAATTCTCATCTGAAAATGTTGGGGTCCAAGTCATTGACTCTGTCAACATTACCTTGGTAAGTTCAAACACCATTTCCCTTTTGTTTTTCTGGTATCGCAGTTTATATGATCATGTGCTTGATGTCAAATATGCCTTGTTTTTGTGGGATAAAGCAGAAAATAGATGACTTTACTTGTTCATGTGGCTGAATATGACTGGTTTATATGGGTTGCCACTGGCTATTTATCATGCCTGTTTTACATTATCAGTATATGTCTAGTTCAATTTGAGTGTTGGCTAAATCCAAACCTGACCAATGTTCAACCCCAACGAGTGTGTTTATCTCCATTGTTGGTTGCTTTTCAGTGATCCAATTCGAAACAGGTCCATTTACACATAATTGACTATTCTAATTTGTGACCCTAGCTAAATATTGGAATTCAATTGCATCTGAAGTCATAAAGAAATGCCTTGTGAATCTAGATATATAAATTACATATATCATCTTTTGGGATTTCCTAATCTGTACAATCAAACACAGGGTGCTGAAGATGAATTAAAGCATGCAGTTGGCTTGGTTCGGCCAGTTAGTGTTGCATTTGAAGTTGTCACTAGTTTCCGATTTTACAAGAATGGGGTTTACACCAGTGACGTATGTGGTAGCACTTCCATGGTAAGTTATTATTATTATTGTGCTTTGGAGTTAGAGAAGCTTATTTAACTGGCAAGACAAAAAGATCTGTTGATCAATTATGTTATGAAGTTATAAAATTTCTATATGTGGCCAAATAGGTTCAGTTTGTGGTGATGATTTCATGGCTTGATATGATTTCTTAGAAATGCAAGTAGTGCCAGCCTTCCCTGCCTTTTTAGTAGTTGTAGCAGAAATGGTTTCAAGATTGAGCTGTGAAAACAGCATAAAACCGTAATGGATTCATCGTTCATGACCGTGTTCTTCTAGTCAAAAGTGGATCAAATCATAGTCAAGATATGCTAATAGGATTGGCTAATGTCTACGTATGCATATAGGTGTGCATGTGTATGGTTATTCGCCATTTGGAATATGATGACAATTCTTGTATATTGTGCACATCGGTACCGCCCATCTATGTGATGGATTGATGCGTTCTTACTAACTATGGACTTACGTGGCAGGATGTGAACCACGCCGTTCTTGCAGTTGGGTATGGAGTTGAAAACGGTGTTTCATATTGGCTCATCAAGAACTCATGGGGAGAAGATTGGGGGGATGATGGCTACTTCAAGATGGAGATGGGGAAAAACATGTGTGGTAAGTCTCAAGTCTCAACCTCGTTGGATTGTTTAGTCAAAAAAAGATGCCTGGATTGAACTATGTCAAATAATTCAAATGTTGAGAATTTACTAGTCTTCAAAGACCACCCAGATTCTGAAGTTGATCATGAAGAGAAATTAGTTGATTGGATATGGTCCTATGAAAATTCTTCAATTTACAGTGAATATCTTTTCTGAATTAGGACAATAAAGCTAAGAATTCATCGACTGAAAATTTGAATTGTAAACAGTATACATCAAGAACTTAATTCCCTTATACATCCTCCAATTTGGTTGCAGGTGTCGCGACATGTGCATCATACCCTATTGTCGCTTGATCTGATTGAAGAACTCTATGGATTAGGTCGGTGCTTTGTGTTAGAGAAGCCGTCTAGTTATGGTCTACAAACGTTGTAGTTGGTCCATCTCAAAGGTTGAGGTTATGGCTTGATGTACAATAAGGTCTTAGACGCATACTTATAAAATGCAAACGGGTTGTACACAACAAAAGACGTAATGTAAATTTTATCTATGAATGATCGTTGTGTAATCACTTGCAAACATTGGAAATCAATTCAATATATTTAATATCCTTTTATATTCGCTCAAAGTAGCCACCTACTTTGCCTGCATACAGTTGGGCAGGAAAGTGTGCTTGTCTTTCTCCTTCAATATGAAGCTGGAGACATTCTTGAGAACTTTAATGCATTTACACGTGCTGTGTAGCACGATAGATCGAAAAGGCTGGTAATGTTTGTTTGTCCAATTAATGTTTGATGGCTAAATCCCGCTTTACCCAGTTTCCCTGTCTCCTTCTCAGGGATTGCCAAATATCCAGTACTTTCTACAGCCTTTGGGACCTTACCTTCCACAAGGGCACTTTAGATGCCAAGTACAAGATCAAGAATTACTGGGTTAGATTATAAGTTAAAAGTCCCCTCTCCTCTGTTTGGCGCAGTGCAAAAGATATTTTTGTTTTGGCTAAAATTGCAAATAAATATCTTATAGACTAGACGTGCCTCCAGGAGTTTTTTTTCTTCACCAAAATTTCAGCCATTCATGTCTTATATAAGTCATAAATTTGATACTCAATGCAAGCAAAACCGATGCTTTAACAGTTAGTGCCTTTTGGAGTCAAATCAACATACACCTTTGCTTCTGTTCTAACAATCATGGACAACCTATTAACAGTTACTCGCAGCAACTTCTAAGAAAGAACATATGTTTGTGTCTGTAGTGTATAAAGTTATGCCAAATGAACTACCGCCTTCGTTAATGCCGACCAAAGCAGGCCTCTGTAGTTTCCGTTCTATTTGGGGTAGATGATTGTACATTAAATCAGAAGGATGAAATTTCATTCATTTTTTGAAGAATTTTAGCAAACTATACAGACTACAGACTACAGACTACACATTGTATGGAGGATTTGGAATGCAAGAGACCAAAAATCAAACAATATTGGATTGCTCCGAAGAAAGAAGGGAATATAAAATCTAAAACACGAAATTCATCTATCTATTTTCCTTTCTTTTTCCCAATGTATTGCTTAATTTTCCATTATCATGTTTGGAGATCTCATTGGATATGGAACACCATATTCAACTGCAAGACAAATAGCAAACCTCCGTGGTACTTTCCAACTCATTCAGCATCATGCCAGTTTTCTATAGCATCATCCAGCCTTTGAAGCCAAACATCCAATGGTGATATTCCCCAACCAAATTCAGATTTAAGCTGCAGCAGCCTTTAATCTCTTACAGTAACCTCATATAATGGTGTAAAAGGCAAGAACAGAGTACCATTAAGGATTCCATCAATAACTTGAAAAATGCATTTTCTGCTATCCTGCAAGCCCATAGAAACAGGAAAAATGTGTTAAGAATAAAGATGAACTGTAAAAACAATGCAACTTGATATAAATCCTTCAAGCACTCCAAATAAGGTTTAACAACAGATGCTCTAATATTAAACATACAACACTTTCAGTATGATCCTGAACACAACAGAATTCAAATCCCCCAAGGGCTGTGAACCTGACCTCCATCCCCTGATGAATAATCTCCAGGACATTGAGCTAACTATTCAGATTTTATCAATTGATGCAAAAAGGTTGAAATAATTTGCCAATCTACTCCTTTATCTTCTATATAGCATTTACTGGTTATTAAGTTGCGGCACAATTGATCTTAAAGGGACTAGAAATCAGATTATATCAGCATCGCACTTTATTGACATCATCATTACAACTACGCCCAACATGTAGATGCAGATATCTGAAAAAAAAAAAAGGGGGACAAGTTTCAAATTTACCACTTCTTTGAGTGATAGATCAAATGTATCATTCATCTTTGAACAGGTGCAATTTCACCACTGTAGTTTGTAGCTTGGTTCAAAAGTGGTCAAAAGTTAATGGTAAAAGAATATTCTATTAGAAAATAAAAGAATATTCAACTTTTTAAACTATTTTTGAACCAAATTAGAAAGTAAAGTGGTCAAATTACACCTATTCAAGGACGAGTGCTAGATTTGATCCATTACTAGAGTGGTAAATTTGAACCTTAACCCAAAAAAGAAAAAAACCTTCTCCTGCTACAAGGATCACATTATATTCCCCTTTGATAACAGTCAGCCCATGTATGATTTAAAAATATAATACTAAAATCAATGAGCTTTGTTGATCAAAAAGAAAAAGAAAATTAGTATATTAGTATACTGCTAAGAAAACTGTTAGACTGCCGAGTGATTAAATTGTACTGTTGCAATAATTCTGCACAAACTATGTTTCTATTCGTTCTTCATCATAATTATATGGGGATGCTACAAAATAAAATTTCACAGAGATCCTCTGACTGAGTCTATTGTAAACATTAAATATTAATATAGAATTCTACACCAAGTACATCCAAAGTCATTATCCATAAGAATAAATCGCATGACCCCTCAGGACTAAAAGATTCAGCAGTATTTTCCTACGTTGTCATAAAGAACCCTAACACAACCAATTTAATACATTTACTAATACATATGTACGACAATAAGATACATCCACAATGCAAATTCTGGAACACCAAGGTTGCCATAGAGGTAAAGCCCCAAAAGAAGTGATCTGATTGTGTTCTTCTACATATATAGAGCATCATTTGCATTATTTATAAATATTACTTCCAACCTTATGACATACAGAACAAATAACCAAGTGACTCGATGACAGAAGTACATTTCAATTTAAGAGAACAGAAAAGCTAATACAAGTAACCTTGCAGGAAGCAAGACAATAACATACAATTTCATGAAGATCGAACGGAACCAGTGCCAATTTAGAAGTATGTTAATTGAAGTTCATGATCTGAGTAATAAAAAACAAAGACAAAGAACTCACTGAAGGCAAGCCAGTTTGTGCTTCAACCTGGATATGCTTAATTGGATATTTGATGCATGATGAAGAGCCTTCTCAACATTTCGGAATGACACCAAGTTCAATGATGGCAAGCTTTTCTCTTAAGCAGCCACAGGCACACCTCTGTTTATCTTCAAAGGAGAATTGTTCTCCAAGAGTGATGAACCCAACTTCATGTCCTGTGATGCCATTTTTGTAATGCAGGAGGCTTCGCTAGGCATCCCAGCCTTCAAAAGGCAAGAAATTAAAGAATTTACAGTAACATCATCTGGGGTACAACCAACTGATAACATTTTATTGAAAATGCTAATTGCTTCAAACATTCTTCCTTTCATACAGTGTCCTATAATGAGAATGGTAAATGTCACTTTATCAGGATGACATTGCTTCTCTTCCATCTCCGCTACTATCAGATTGGCCTCATCCAAATTTCCAGCCTTGCAAAACCCATCAATCACAGGGTTGAAGATAAATGGTTTTGGAACAATATTCCTACACTGCAACTCCCTCAAAAATCCGCGAGCCTCATGTAGTCTATTTTCCTTGCATAGAGCATTAATAGTAATAGCAAACGTATAAACATTTGGAGATAAGTCTCTCCCTTTCATTGTATTCCACAGCTGCAAACTCTGGTTTACATCTCCAATTCGACAGTAGCCATCAATCAAGGAAGTGAACGTCACAACATCAGCAATGCAACCAAAAGAAGCCATCTGCTCATACATGGATTTAGCAGAAACCATATCACCAACCTTGCCAAAGCCATCAATCAGAACATTAAAAGTGACAACAGTAGGCACAGTTCCTGAACTAATCATCTCATGGAAAAGTGCAGATGCCTCGTCCATCTTACCCAACTTGCAATAACCAGATATGACCGATGTATAAGTCACAACATCTGGTAAGCAATCATCTCTTGATTGAACTTGGTTCAACAACTTGTGTCCTCTATCTACCTCATTAACCTTACATAACCCATTTATAATGGTGTTATATGTAACAATATCAGGAAAACAACCAAAACTCCCCATATCATTAAAAAGCTCAAAAGCCTGATCCACTTTCCCTACTCTGCACAGACCTCGAATTAGAATATTAAATGTCCATGCGTCTGGGTAAAAATTTGATCCTAAATTCTCTTTATATAAGCTAACAGCCTCCTCTAGTTTATTTTGCTTAACCATCATATTCAACAAGTTGTTTAACGCAAAAATACTGATCACTACTTCATCAGACTGAACATCAGCAAGCAATTTCTTTGCCATACCAAACTCACCTGCCCTCCCAAAAGACGAAATCATAAATCCTAAAATAGTAGTATCAGGCAAATGCCCATCAATCCTCATATAATCAAACACTAATTTAGCCGAATCATGTAGACCCATATGACAAAATGACCTCATAAGCAAATTATAAGTCCAAAAAGAATGAGCAATATTAAAATTCACCCTACTGAACTCAAGAAACTTCAAACCTAATGCTGGATTGTTTAACCATTTAACAACTTCAAATTCAATTAAAGGAGTCAAATTCTTGCTCAGATAACTCAAACAGCTATCATCTAAAGGCTGTGAATAAACAAAGAGAGTGCACACAACCTTAACGAACCAAGCCTCGTGCTTTTGGATTGCCTTTACCTCTTTATTGCCTTGCGGGTGAGATCCTCCGTGAAATTGAATGTGAAAATGAGGAATGAAGACCTTGGAGGCGGCTCGAACCCTTGAGGCACGAGTTGTAAATGAAAATAGGGTCATCTGTAACCCCAAGCCATTTCTAGGCTTAACTAAATACCCAAAAATCTCTACTTGAAAATGACCAAAATTTTTATTGGGCACCCCAGATTCAAAGTTGAGTTTTTGATTGAACTCTCTACTCTTCATGGGGATGGTGAGGAATCCAAGAACGATACCATAGCAAAACGACCCGCAGCTCAAACTAATAGCTAATACAAAACTAACCCAGCAACAAGCTAAAACCCCAGATAAATCTCAACTATTCAATAACTAAAATAGATCACTGGATGATCACTGAGCAATGGGAAGATCGACATTGAGAGCCAAAAATGGATTATGAAAGAAATCTGATACTAAGATAAAAGGAAGAAAAATATTTTAGAGTTGTTTGATGGAAATCAAAAAGCTGTGATGCCTGCAAAGAAATGGCAGTACTAGGGTTTTCGGTGTGGCTTTTGGAGATGTTGGCATTGTTTTGGGCGCTGGCTTACCGCCCTGTCAAGATAGACCAAACTGGTCATCGTCTCGAGAAAAAAGGCAAGAGTCCAAAGGCTTGGCCTTTTGTCTTCTGAAATTTAGACCTATTGAGGCCCACTCTGTCCATTATGTAACGGGTTGACCCAAGACACAAGCAAGTTTAGGCCGCTGGGCTGACAAAGTGGACGTTGGGGCTGTAATATTTTCTTCAAAAAAAAAAAGAAAAAAACCAAGAGCAAGTAAGGACGTTCGTTATAGCAATGGGTCTTGACCAAAAAAAAAAAACTCAGATGAAATCTGTATCAATCCAGCTTTGTTTCACTGAAAACAGAGTAATTTGAAAAGGTTGAACTTTTTAATAGAGAGAAAGAGGTGGAAGATGTCTAGTGAGAGGCACGCTTCTTCCAACTCCGCATCTCCACAAGAAACCGCTATGTAAGCTTTCAATCCTTCATTTTTCATTTTATTTAGTTGCATTTTTGTCGGTTTTTTATTTTCATTTTGTTTGACAAATCTGATACTTGAAACAATTTTAAATTTGTTCCGTAAACTGAATGATGTCTTATTTAGTTGGATTCTTGGTTTTACCGTATACAATTGCCAATAATTAGTAATTACGCGCGTTTAGTTTAGAATTTGGAGTAGCATTTTTCGATATTTCACTGTAGGGATCAAAATTTTGTTGATTTTAACGTGATCTGAGGGTAATTTTTACTCTAATTAGTAATGGAAAAATTCACATTTTGTGCCATTTATAGGTTCCTTGATATACTGCATGAGGCGCCGTTATTTGGTCACCGGAAACCAAGGAGTATCGTTGGCGGTGTTTTTTACTGTTTCATACTGGCAAGTTGAAGTTCATTGCTAGTTTTATATCAAATAATGAGACTTCCTTTTAATTCGTGATTAGGCAAACTCTGATAGTTTTTCAAATTTTTAGGCAGGTTATGCAATTTTGGCTGCAGCGGCTCCTTGGATATTTAGGCCTATAGAGAATTTCGTCTTACCATTGCTTTGTAGCTGCGATGTTGTTCTTCTAATAGTCACAGGTATCTTGATTTGCTTTGGGTACTTGCTTCTGGATGTGTACCATCCTTGGGGTGCTTCATAGACTCATAAATGATTGAAGACAATATTCCTTATACCTTAGTTTAGTATAGAATGCATGCAGTGCTTAACAAGGATTTAAGTGCATTGCTAACTGTTAAGTTCTTTTTTGGATCTTACAGGCATTTTTCAACAATATCTGGTTTATCAAGTCCAGAAGATACGTCTACAGGTAACTTCATTGATTACTCCAACCTGGTCCTAACTGACATTTTATAGAAACCATTAAATGGTCTTGTGTTTTGTAGGGTTATTATAGTTTCAGCCAGAAGTTGAAGCATATTGTCCGTCTACCATTTGCCATTACTGCATACGGTGAGTTTATATTTGTGTATCTTTGACTGGCAGCACTTGATCCTCATAAGGGGTTTTTATCTCAATCATAAATGGACCTATTCAGGTGTATACTTTCCACTGAACCAATTATTTTGATTCCAGAGTCATCATCTTGTCCTACCTTGTAGGATATAGTAATCCCCTTTATCCCCAAGAATGATAGTGTCTTACATCTATGGAACCTTTTCAGTTGGAAATAATGTTACAGTTATAACCACACTTGTATCTCTTATGATGTGGTATTAATTTTATAATTAGTGACCAGTTCTTTCTGTCACATCTTCATTATTGTTGCATTAGGAACTGCTGCAATGATGCTCGTCATGGTGTGGAAAACCTACATTAGTATTCTTTCCACATCTGTCATTCTCAGGTACTCTACCACTTATCAATAATTCCAACCTCGTTCTTCTTTTTCGTGCTTAAGGTATATTTCGTATGCTTCTTTAAGTATTTATTCTTAATAATTTTTAGCCTTAATCATGTTTGTGAAAGAAATATTGATTTTTATCCTATCATTGTGATTTTATCAGCTTTCAGAAATGTTTGCTTCTCGAAATGTTTGTGATTTATGAGTCCGGGATGCTCATTCTGCATTGTTTAGTTTTACATTACAATTTGAATTGGAACTTCTGATGTTATTGATTGCTGGGACTGTTAGGTTAATTCAGAGATTAATATGAATGGTAGTAATATTTTAAGTTCTTTCTTTATTTTGATTCAAAACTGAACATCCCTTGTTACTCTATTGAGCTACATATCATTGACAATATTCCACTTGATTCACTTGATTTGCAGGATTATTATGTTGGTTGAAGCAGTATGTTCTGGGTTCTTTATGAGTGTGTATATCGGTAAGCTCACATACATGTGTAGAAGCATTTGAGGAATTAGACTAAATAATGTATGCTTATTATTTAGGTTTTTTCAGTTATTTCCGATTAGGTGCTTGTATAATTCTGCATTATTGTGGTGCTTGCAGGTTATGTACACCAGTACAATTCATTGGATTCTCAGCCTGATGTTTTGAAGTCATTGTATTCTCCCCTTCAACCATCAAGTCCTTTGGAAGATTTGAGGTAATTACAAAGATTTTGTTGATGAAGTGACTATATTTTCAAGATTCACTGTGAAAGATATTCCACCTGCATTGAAAGAATACATCACTTGAAAATATGTCTTTCAATTTTTGATTTAGTTGGCTAGTTTAATTTTTCTGTTGCTGGAGGTGGTTTGCAGATATCCTGATTTCAGTTGTTGCATTTCCCTGATTTGCTGGTCATGAAACCAAGAAAAAATTAATATGAAATTATGAATTATTACTATTGTTATATGTAATGGTGTGCATATCCAATGTTCAATTCAATTTGCTGCAACAGGTATCATGATGGTGGTCGACTCTCTGACCAGCAAATGGCTTTACTGCAGTATCAGCGGGAAAACCTTCATTTTCTGAGTGAGGAGGTATTGTATTGGACTACTGTTACACAAGTAATTCATTATAGTTATTTTCCTGTATCTTTTTGCAGTATTGCAATGGACTACTGTTATGCAAGTAATATCTTTAACTGCAGATTCTTCGATTGCAAGAGTGCTTAAGCAAATATGAAGGATCTAATGATGGAAGCACACCTCAGGTGATGATCCTACTGTAGAGATGAATGTTCTTTTGTTACATATTAAAAATAAAAAGATGATGGGTGGAGTTGGGATAACTTTGTAAGAAATTGTCAGAATAATGGTTACTCTGGACTCTTTTTCAGGTTGATCTTGCCCATCTATTAGCGGCTCGTGATCAAGAATTACGAACAGTTTCAGCTGAGGTACTTAGGTTCACATAATCTCATATGCTAGTACTTGTTGCTTAGATAATTCCAGAAATGAGAAAAATTGCAGTTTGTTTTATTGCCTTACCAGTGTCAGAGATCTTTTGAGCAATTAAGTTTCCATTCTTGCATATTACCTGTTTTTCTCTCATGCACTCATACCCATTTTCCTTACTGTTCTATCTGGTTTGCACTTAAGGCCCTTGTTCATGGTTCCAATAGGTGAATTATGTTAAGAGTAATTTTTTAACATTTTACACATCGGTGCATTTATTTGGCATGCAAACCCTTCAATTTATGTGTTAACATTAACAGTGCTGTAGATATACATTTGGGACAACCGAGTACAGCAGAGAGTTTTCTGTCGTTGTATTCATTTGCATGCACATTTGCACACTCCATAACTGGAACAAGATGAAATTCCAATTATTGATCATGCATGCCCCATGCACCTGAAGTTGTTCCACTTTGGGCAATGATACTAATCATTTGACCATAGTCCCTGACATTCTTCATTTAAAAAATTGGGATAGTAGTAGGTTCTGTCAGAAACTGAGGCAAACTATTTGAATTGCAGATGAACCAACTGCAGTCTGAGCTAAGACTTGCCCGATCTTTGATGGCTGAGAGGGATGCAGAGGTCCAGCGTGTTCGAACAACCAACAATCAGGTAAATCCTAAAGAGTTGGTCTACAGCCGTTTAAAAAAAAATTGAGTATCGATAATCCTAATCTGAACTTCTTGTTCAGAAGCTAGTTTACATCTCCCTCGGTTTCATGAATAGTTTTGAGACATGAGAAGATCCTTCTCTTCTTGAACGTATCACAGCTGCTCTACGATATTAGATTAGTGACAACAAAATATTCATGATGGACCTATTGTTCTACTGTCAACTTAAAAAATATATTTTTTGTTTTTTTACTATAAATTCTTAATCTGAAAAAGTTTGCAGGATTAATATTTCTCCTTAAGACCAGGAAGCAGAAAAATAAAACCAACATCGTTTCAAGCCATTAACATGGTTTATGCAAAATTTTGTTCTGATGAAAATGTTTGTAATAAGACTGCTATGTTGACCTTTTCCTCATTTTATTCTGCTGAAAACTAAAACAGTATGTCGAAGAGAATGAAAGGCTGAGAGCTATTCTAGGAGAATGGAGCACCCGAGCTGCAAAGGTACTACCTTACAATCCTTTCGCTATTTGTGAAATTCCACTTCTGTTCTATTTGAATGCTGTAATATCATATGGACTTATATTTAATGTTATGACAATGCTGAAGCTTGAACGAGCTTTGGAGGTTGAGCGGATGTCAAACCTTGAACTACAAAAGAAGATTTCAACACTTAGAAGTTCGGCACACACATCAGCTGGAACAAGCGAGCAGCGGGGAACCTAAGTACTTCCTATCGATGCACATGTATAGACTCATTGCTGACTACTCCCAACACTTGGGAGTGAAATCAATCGTTTTATTCTGTGGTTAAAACAAACTTTAGGCCTGATAACATGTATGCTTCATTGTAGTTTCTTCCTTTTCTTTTTTTTTCACTTTTTCTCCTTGATTTCTTACGCTTAGGGGAAGGAGTGGTTCTGGCAATGTTCTGGGACCTGTACATAACTGTATATTTCTTCTTCTTTTTTTTTTCTTTCCATTGTTGGATGCTGAAATTTGAATGATATCAGCCCAGACTGCCATTTACATTAAATTTTATTCCTTGTATTCGCATGTTAAGCTCTTCCACTTGCTAACCTTATAACATAATGTTAAAAGATTTTGGCTTAACCCAAAATGCTAAAAATGACAAGCAGCCCGGGGCATTAAATGGTGTAAAGATAATGGCTACTAACCCATCTGAGCCAAATAGTAGGTATTGGGAAACCAGGGCAGTTGATCATTTTAATTATGGCACTATAACAGTGATACAAATGAAACATTCCACATTGTTAAATTACAATTGGCTTGCATGAACATTTTCATTCAGAAAAAGACAACCAAACACAAAATTGAAGAAGTCACGACCTCTAATTACCTCTCCCCCTCCAAATATTGCTTCTGTATTATACTTGCATGCTCTCATACAGTCAGGGCAGTACGTAACCTGCATAAAAGTTGGCATATCCCTCTTAGAAAACAGTATGGTAATCACAGATTGGTGTGACAAGAGCACTCATGAAAAGTAACTTAAGCCTACTTTGATAGTCATATATGATTACTCGATCGCAAAACAGAAACATCTAATGGAAGGATGCTGCTTTCAGTTACAAACCTCCAATAACTTTGGCTGGAAGGAACCATCAAGCATTACATCCACACCATACATAGCCCTAGACTTTGTATCATGCATCTCTGGATGTACTGCTGCAGCTGACTCAAAGACAGATCTGATCATGGTTTTTACTCTTTGATGGATGTCCAACCATTTAACTGTAAAAAACACATAAATTGTCAATAAAGAAACAACTTAGGAATGCCTCTTAGTTGCTTCGAAATTGTACACATTCATTTTCTTTAAGGGAAAGGCAAGCTGGGTACAAGTTCAGCAAGCACAAAAACCTTGATGCTCCTTCTCGAACTCCCTAACAAACTCTGGTGTGTTAATGTGATTCAACCTCCGACCGTAGTTCTGAAAGTCATAGAAGTCAGTAAATTACTAAAGGTAAAAACATGAATCTAACATGATTCTTAAGTTAAAGGAGAAAACAGAGTTCCCACTCCCATCATAGATATTAGAGCCTTGTTTGTTTGCATTTCTTTTTAAATTCCAGGAAACTACCTAAATTTCATGTACTAGCAGGAAATATATGTACTCTTTGAAGCTGTCAACAAAAAATGCCTAAACATACCATAACGGTGAAGTGGGTCTCATACTCAAAAAGACTATGCTTCTCAAGGGTGTATGGGTTGTTTGCCAATCTGACCTGAAAATGTTAACAGGAAGAACTAATTAAGGTATTTTAATAGCAGAAAATATTTAAACAAGAAAAGACCTCTAAAAGAAAACTCATCCTATGGCATCTCAGTCAGACAACAGAATGTGCATACCCAGAAGACATCTGAAAGGAAGATATCCAAAGGGGTTATACTGCGAACCAGTATAATATAACGAAGATCAAACTTTTTTCCTTGGAACAGAGCAGGGTGCTCAATATACTTCTGGCATATTTTTGGACCAGTTTCCATGAGACGGATAATGGCAGATAAATTATCAGTTACAGTTGTATCAATAGTCCGTGCCATGTTCCAAGGTTTTAAGATCCATAGATTGTTGAGCCCATCTCTCTTGCGTAGACAATAGTCACCAATAAGTTGAGATAGATGTGTTTCAAGATTATAAGTAGGTTGCAACCATCCAGGAGATCCCTGTGCCTGTTTCAAGGAAAGAAGAGGCAATTTAAAGTTAGTTAACCTGATGCTATTCAAAAAAAAAAAATAGTTAACCTGTTTCAGAAGAAACATTGACCTTGGTATTAAGTTTTAAGTATCAGTATCCATCCAAAAAAAGTTTTAAGTATCACTACAGATATGATGGTAACTGAGAAAACGAGCATGCAGTTCAATATTATTATAGATAAAATTTTGACTCCTGAAACAAGGTATTGATGTGAGTATTAATCTGTAAAATAAGCTAGCTATCTCAACCTTTCGTATGGTATCAGCCAAATGATGTTTCATCACAAGACAAGCCTCAAAAGGAAATTGGTTTACATATTGTTGATCTGTTATTCCCACAACTTTTTTCATCTCTTCATCCACCTGCATACTTGTCCATATAATATCTGCATCCTTCGGCTCGTTTGCTGCAAGCATTTGGGAGAATTAAAAATCTCACAGCAGAAAATGTACACTGAAACCTTAAAAAACTAAACAAATAAAGCTGTCAAATTCTTTCAAAAATACCACATTCATCAGACACAGATGCTAATCAAATCTAAATAACAATTATGAACCCAACATATAAAAAAAGACTCAGGTAGATTCAATAATTAACAAATTTATAATGAATTGTATATAAATTGACATTTTAGTCCCTTTTTTATAAATAAAATGTTTTCATTACTTCAATAACAATTCACATCAGATGCACATATTTCAGAGAAAAAAGGTTCAAATACAAAAGAACAAGTTTCCCATGCATGGACAAGAGCACATACTAATCACAAATTCCGGCCGTGTCAAAAATTCTTCCACTTGAGGTATATCAGTGTAAACACATAAAGCACTCCCATCACTGCGACAGACACCACTAGTCGAAGAAGACTCTATGGGCAAAGAAGGTAAACTTCTCGATTGCAATTTATTGTGATGCTTCTCATACTCCTGAGTGAAGTAATGTGGATTAATAAGAAACATGAAGCAGACCACAGTTTAAATGGAAACAGAAGCAATTCCAATAACAGGATACAATACTTGGATAAAATAATTCTGTGGCGTGTAGAACCAAGCTGTGAGTCTGGCAGAACGCTGCTTCTCCTCTCCAATACCAAATAGGTTATCACGAGTACACTCTTCGCCTTTCTTAACATTCTGGGTTGGCCATAATATTGAATAGCTGAGAAAGAAGGTTAACATGTGTCATGACTCCATATGAATGGTCCTCCACATGCCTTTATTGCAAGAGCAGAAAAATTATATTACAAGGATTGATAGCATGGATTAATCAAGATGTGGCCATGTGGGGACATGCAGCTCTGAGTCTGCAAAGTTTTTTCAGTACAAGATACACAGACACCAATCCTTAAGGATTATTACACACTATCTGACTATAAAACTGCTGAACACAGTAAAGAAAAACAACAAAAAAAGAGTCAAACTGCTCCAACAAGCAGCAGAAGAAAAGGAGTGAGAAGGAAACCTCACTGCTGATGCCAGATTCCCCTCCGGCATGAAGAGAAAAGGAGCCACTCTGAAATTTGGCTCATCACTATGCCGCAAAGCTGAACCTAGTTCATCCATAACATACCTGCCAAGGAACCCCAAAGCTAAAACTTAAAAACATTGTTCATTGGAAAGGTTAACTGAATACAATAAATTTAGCAAACATATAAACAATGATGATCCCCTAGCATGTTCTCATTTTGTCTAGCACAAATGATTTGGCCTACAAGCCTTTTTTTTTTTGATAAGCTAGCCTGAAAGCCATTTGACTCACAGATTTTTCAATTGTAAGCAGATGCACATGGCTTTTAATGTGAAAGCTTTGTTTAAATACTGATCCTATTATTCACTTTTCTGCAAACATATTCTACCTCCATATGGCTACAAAGTCCTTTGTCTATGAATATTTATCCTTGCTTTCAAGAATTCAACAAAATGCCAAACATGATCTGAAATCTGTATGTCAGTTGCTAAATCAATGTCAAATTGCATTACCATACTGGGGTTTCATCAAGCTTTTCCTCATCTGCAAGCCTATATGTCATTAAATATAACCACATTGCATTAAGAACACAATCAGCAAGAGGTTCCTCAGCACTCCATTCAGGCAGACGTGGCTGAAGCATTGAATCAACAACATGCTTTTCAGTTTCTAAGATTTTGGATGCATCAACACCATTCAGTGAGGAAAGAGTGGGAAGGAATTCAAGAATTTCCACAGCACTCTCTCCAAGTGGACCAGGTATATCCACCTGCAGGAACACTCATTTTAAAAGGATATAAGAACTTCCTGCTGTCTCACCCCTGTTTTAGCATCAGTGAGATTACATTGGATAACAGGAGAACAGTTTTCCAACAAAAATACCTCCAAAGATTGCAAGCAATAAAAAGCCTTCAAGATTCCAAACAAATTACTGACTGAATTTTCTTCAATTGGATTCCCTCGAATGTTCAAATGTGAAAGATTTGGCATCTCAAAAGGTGAGAAAGCCTGAACATAAGCAGAACAATAGATAATCAGAAGCTCACCTCACAGCTTGGTTCCACATTTATGATGAATTAAAAAAAAGGAAAAACATAAAATAAGATGTTAGACCTTATTGATCAAATTATGAATACATCTATTCGAAACGTCAAGCGACGTCACACTTTGCAAAGCGAGGTCACCGTGATGACTATTGCCAGGATTGTCCTTCCCATATACATCTGCACAAAACCCCAATGCCCACTCACCAAAATTACGGGTAAAACGAGAGTTATAGATTTCCAATTTGGGACATCCTCGAAGAATTGCATCTTCCATACCACCATCACTATAAACAAAACAGACACCAGTTAATAGAAAACCTCACAGTAACTCAACATTTTTTCTTTTTCATATATCAACAAGACAAAACCTTTTTTCAAGAACCGGGTTATTGTTCAACCAAAGCGCCTTTAAGTTCTTAAATTTAGTAACTTCCTGGACAAGTTTCTCCGTGTTCTCGAGCTTGTTCCCACACAAACTAAGAGCCATTAAATCCTGGGACCAGACAAAATAACACATAGATGTAAAGAGCTTAAAGAGCTTTGAACACAAACTGAAATATGTAAAAATAAGATAACGATATGGCTACCGAACCGAAAATTTAGTGGATAAATCGAGAGAAAGGAAGGTATTATCGTCAATTTCAAGCTCCTCGAGCTCCAACCACCTTACAACTCCATCTCCATTAGCTTTCGCGTTTTGAATTTCGCTCTCTAAAACTTCCTCAGCCGTCATTTTCCCGCCGTTTTCAACGGCCTCTTCTAAACCTGCATCATTATCAACGTCCAAGCACATCAGAGCAGCCATCCTCTGCGCCAGCCCCGGCACCTCCTGCAACTGCAACCAATCACAGAACACTATGCTGTCATTAGAAAAAGAACTTCAAAGAAATTCAGATTTTTTTTTTTAAATGAACCTGTTTGCAGGCGTCGGGGAGGCGAAAAGTCCAGGCATGGTCGACGAGGAAAACGTTGGTGTCTTTAGGCATGGTGTCGGAGGTTAATAACAACCGCCTCTGTCGGCCATCCTCGCATGGTTCGATCTCGAAGTAAGCTCCGCCATCAAATGTTTCCGATGTTAGTTTCTCGAACAGTTTGCGATGAAGTGATTGGGGCAGTCCCGAGGCTGCTAAGAGCAGACCGTGGACTTTCACGAAGTCCTCGTAAGTTTCGATTCTGCCGCAGGTACTAGCGGTTGTCGCCGACATTGGTGTTGGGGGACAGCAAGTATGGTGGAGAGTGAGGTTTTAGGATGGGTGGAGGGTTTTGAGCAGTTAGAGTAAGTTGTTCGAGGTTTTACGGGTTGATAGACCAAATCATTAATTTTAATAATTTATCAAATACAACTTAATTTTAATATTTTCCTTCATTAATATAAATCTTAATTTTAATTTTAATTTGTTTAATAATTTATCAAATACATCTTAATTTTAAAAAGTGTGCTAGCTACCTTCCATTAGTATGCTTTTACCGTTTCCATTTCGTGCTTATACATACAACTTACAATTAAAAAGGAGTTCTGTTAAATAGTGCACCCTTTAACGTTAATCAAAATATTATTTATAGTGATATTTTTCATCTTAAATGCAATAAGTAATAATTAAAATGATATTTTTAATGTATTATAAAAAATATTATTTAATATAATAATCTTAGAAAAACATTTTTAAAAAGTACCCATTAATAAAATTCAAAATAAACCATGTTTAAATTTACAAAATAGAAAATTGTGTTTTACCATAAAATATAATTTTCTTTAAAATAATGTTTAAAATAAAAAATGCAACTATTAAAGTTGTTTCTTATTTATCTTTTAGTATTTTATACCAAAAATAATAATTCTTTTTTTGTTTTTATTATGATAAATTTTGCATTGTCATAAATAACAATGCCAACGGAGCAACTGGCTCAAAGCCCAACTCGATTCTTTTAAGGTTGGGCTTGGGTCTTTATAATTTGATATGTAATGGTACTACTAGGATTGTCTTACATGGATCTTAAGCCCAAATATATCAGCTTGGGTTTATTATATAACCCAAGGTCCAAATAGAAAACGGTACGGTAAATTTTTTTTTCACATGATATTTTATAATTTTTTCTCAATTAACATACTATAAATATTTTTTTCCAATTAGCACCCTATAAATAAATTATGTTCCCACAAGAAATGTAATGTTAATTTTTCTAATAAAATTACTAAAATATCTTTAATTCAAAGTTAAAAATGTTAATTGGAAAAAAAATTACCTACAAGTGTTAATTGAAATTAAAAAAAAAAAAAACCACAAATACCATGTAAGAAGATAAAATTGCCAAAAAGTGTAAGTGAAATTTACTCTTTTATTCTTTTAATCAAATTGGAATATAATGTTGGAGGCGATAAAATATTTTCCTTTCTTATATAATAAAATTGGAAACGAGAGAATAGTTATAATTAAGGTCGAACTCTTATCAATCAGTAGTCCACCAAAGAATTATGTTTTCTCGGTTAGTTCTTTGGTAGGCTACTGATCTTATCAGAGGTTTCTTCCATGAGAAAATCATCCAGGAATTTCCATGTAGATAATGCAAATGACCAATTTTTCTTCCTTTGGTAGATTACTGCTTTGGGTCAGGGTTGTTCCTCCGTTTGAAAATCATTCAACTTAAATTTGGCCCAAGCACCTTGAGTTTGGGCTATATAGATTTATCGGTCAAATTATCAAATTAATTTTTTTTATTTTTTAAAAATACTAAATTTAATCACTATACAACAAATTATAAAAATTAAATTATGTATGATTAAAAATTGATAATATTAATTTAATTATTTACGTGTTAAATTTTTTTTGTATATAATTGTAGGGATCTGACACTAAATTAGATAATACGACAATGATAACATAACATTAAAAAATGATGCAATAATTATATTGAAGTGATGTTAACTTTTAAACTTAATTTGTAATTATTGAAATGGATTTGATGAATCATCTCCAATCACTACACCATGTTTTTCATTTCAAATTTTCAATTCCCTGTCAATTTTCTAATCCAATTATAATTTAGGGTGATTTTAGAAATGGATATCAATGTTTCAATCTGATTACAATATTAATTTGAAGATTACTCAGGAGATAATCAATAAAAAGGAAATAATCAAAGAGAGAAAATCAAGAATAATGAAACAAATGACTCAAAAACTAATTTGGATTTTTGATTTGTCTCGATTAGGTTAATGGAAAATTTTCATTAAATAATTCTTGAATGTCAGGTCATTATTATCACATTATTAAATTAAATGTCATGTTAATACAATCAAACACTCTAACAACATAAATAATAAAAAAAAGTTAATACAATTAATGATTTAACTTACATTGTTAATTTTGAAAAATATAAAAATTTAATTTTTACAAAATATTATATAATAATTAAAAAATAATTACATAATTTGTTCTAAATTTATCTGTTCATTAGAAAACAAAGTAAAAACGATAGTCCTATCACTGTAACTGGGGTGCCTGATTTAACATATTGATAACACAACCAAATACGTAAGTATAAAGTTGATGGAAATTTACAAAAAGACCAAGTTCTGGCTGTTAAAAGACAACTTGATATTGTGTTGAAGAATCGCTTTTAACTCTCTCACTAACTCGAAATTCGGAGACAAGTAGACAACTGACAGTGACACAAATCAAGACCAAAACCATGAAGGCAACGTGTTGCCTTCCTCAACCGCATGATTGCCACGTGTTGCAATTAAACTGTCGACCGAGTACTTCCAAAAAATAATCAAAAGCAACAAGACAAATTCAAAATAAATTTTCTTTTATGAACAGTGAAAGGACAAGTAAAACGACCGTTTTTATCATCATCACCCTTTTCATTATTAGCCTGCTATTCTTCTTTTTTAGTATATTATTTGATTGCTAAAAAATTGTTACATTGGTTTTTAATTGACATGTATGCAACTAAAATGTAAGCAAACATTTTGTGTTCTTTCATTTATACATTTTTTAAAAAACATTTTTAAAGGACAATCAATTAAAAATAAATTAAATTAGACATAAATAAATTTATGTATTATTCATGAAAATTTAAATAAAATCTTATTCTTTGATAACACTTAATTAACATTTTTTCTTCTCCATATATATATATATATATATATATTAATGAAGAAAATTGCTGGTTGAATTGGTCTTCCCTTAATCCGGTACATTAAGTCATTAAAATGTAAATTATAATACTAATAAATTTTAACATGGAAACTGTCAATAAGTTAAAGGCAAATATGAAACTGGTGTAATTCTCATTAAATAAAAATCTTCCTTAATCAACTGCACAATTTTATGATCAAACATCAATCATAACCGTCCACGTCAGACAAAAGTGTCAACCAAAACCTATGACCAAAAATGAAACATCGTAACCTGGCCTACAACATAGTCCCGCCCGTTTCTTTCTTAATTCGTACAAAACCAAAATATCTTTATCCAGATAATCTCTTCTTTCCTGTACCCTTTCTTTTTCTTTCTTTTTTTTTTTTCTCCCTACAATTTCCAACAAAAAGAATAAAAGAAGAGGAATTTTCCATCAGGATAAGGCTTCGCCATCTTCATTTATTCGGTTCAGTATTTAACTATTTAGAAAATTAAAGAAACTCTTTGTGTGTTTATTTTTTTTATTTTTTCTCTCTCTGTTATCAACAATGGCGGAAATATCGCTACCCCATGTGCACTTCACCAGATATTAATACCCCACTCTTTTGCACTCTCTTACTTTCTCTGCTCTTTTCATTTCCCAAAACGATGTCTCTTGTTTTCGAAAGGAATGACAATACTAATTCAATCAGACGCTCAGGGTTTATCCACGGGATGGAGTGTATCTCGGTCTATGGTTCGCCAGAGGAGAAAAACGAGGGCCGGAGGAGGTTGTCGTCGGCGGATGAGAGAGAAGAGGAGGATTCGAGGTCTTGTAGTTCGTCGTCAATCGGAAGGAATAGTGATGTTTCCGATGGATCATCATCGGATGGTGAAGATTCAACGGAGGCTGAAGCGCAAAGCGAGCTTAAAGGACCTTTGGATACCATGGATGCTCTAGAGGAGGTTTTGCCTGTGAGGTAATTTTTTTTTAGGAAAAAAAAAACCTTAA
Source organism: Theobroma cacao (assembly GCF_053813885.1). Classification (NCBI taxonomy): domain Eukaryota; kingdom Viridiplantae; phylum Streptophyta; class Magnoliopsida; order Malvales; family Malvaceae; genus Theobroma; species Theobroma cacao. The sequence goes on from NC_142647.1 coordinate 4,004,973, forward strand.
AAATTTGGGGTTTTTTCTTTCTGGGTTTTGATCCATCTTGTTTTTTGGTTGATGGGCTTTTGTTAAAAGTTTGTAAGCAAGTTTAGAGGTATAGCTAGGGCAGTTTTAAGTGTTTCTTTTCCTTTGATTTTGTTATAGTGTTTTACAGAATCATCAGAAATATCTATTTTATAACTGCTTACTTGGACCCAAAAGTGAAATTTAATGAGTTTCCATTTCTTCAAGGAAGTTGAATTGGCATTAAAATATATTAGTCGTTTTTTTTTCCCTTCCTTTATTAATTTTTATAAGTGGAGCCTTCAAAAAAAAAAAAAAAAAGAAGGTAGAGAAAGGAGGGAGAGGAGACATTATACTAGTGAATCACTGAATCGTGGAAGTGCTGATGCTAGCTTCTTAGAATGTTAGTGAAAGGTAGGATGCGTTAAATTTTAAAGCATAATAAGTAGAGAAAATATGTGTTTTGACATAATTAGGCTCAGGAACCATAAGCCAAGGAGCATTTTGAACTTAATTTTGAATTACTGGGGGCAATACTAATTTACTTGCTTCTAGTGATGATCTGCTGATGCACTTGTAGATTAAAATATCTTACCACCAATTACCACTTGAAGTTGCACTCTTTGGTAATCTAATGCCATTGGAACAGTTCAGGAATATGCAAATCCATCTTGGAAGATAACCAACTGCTATAAAGCAATAGCTAAGCTGTGCCATTTTTCTTGTTAAGCTTTGCTTGAATAAGCGGAAAATATTTTCTTATATGGACTGTTTTGGATTTTAGACAGTTTTTGTCTGATTCCACTGTTAACATTTGGGAGCTTCAATTTCTTGATTTTTGTGGTTTTGCTTTATTTCAGAAGAGGCATATCCAAGTTTTATAATGGCAAATCAAAGTCCTTCACAAGTCTTGCTGACGCAGCTGCTGCTTCCTCCATTAAAGATTTTGCAAAGCCGGACAATCCTTATAATAAGAAACGGAAGAACTTATTAGCTCATAGTTCTTTGTTGTTCAAGAATCACAATCATCCTTTGAGAAGCAGTGGAAGTGAGATATCAAAGAGATTAACTAATTCAAGTCGAAGCACTGTGGCTCTTGGAACCACCCTGGGCAGCTCTGACTCCAACTCAATCTCGTCTTTGCCATCTACCTGTCTTCCACCTTTGCATCCACAGTGTAAAAAATCAACTACCATCAGATCATCATCACCAACTACTCGACCAAACCCTCCTTGTCGGTCTTTCTCCTTGTCTGATCTACAGTTTGTCGCTGCTGCAACTCCTAACATAACTGGTTTAGCTGTTCATAGTGGAGACAAGGACAAAAAACTGCGCTGAATTTAACTGAAGTTTCACTTGCAAAATTGTGAAATTAGAAGTTGCTAAAATTTTTATGGTCTTGGTCTTGAAGACTGTCAGTCTATCACTTGCAGCTTCCTGCCTTGATCTAATGCTTGTACTTGTAGTGCTAGGTATACCATGGCCAGGCATTTTGAGAAGTAATTCCCACTTTACTATTCTCATATCATGTTTGCTGTGACCTAGATAACGATGAGAATACTGTATTGTATAATATGAGATGTAAAATATATTCTCTTCCTAAACAGGAAATGCTGGCCTTTTCTCATGTAACGGTGATATGGGAGTTGCTGTTTACATGTTACTGCAGTACAGTTTTTCCTTTTCCTTCTCCTTACACTCTCTGGTCTCCACCATTGCTTGTGTTATTTCTCTTTGCTGTATGGATGAGATGGTTATAGGACTTTGATGTGTGCTTTAGAGTGGCCTGGTGACTGATTTCCTAGCATCCTTAGTATAGCTCGTCCTTGTGGTACTTGATTTTTGCTAATTCCTTGTCTGTGCTGTGTGTCCGCGGAATTTGCTAAATAGGTCATCAGCAGCGTGGAATTGATCCTTTTTTAGCTAATTCTGCTCTTGATAGTTTATGTAGTGGACCTTGGGAAAAGTTTAGCAAGTTGCAGACAACTGGAAAAGAGAAATAACCTTAGAAATGTCTTCAACTTTCGTTTTGTTCCTTTCGGAATTGCATTCTAGCTCTCTATTAAGAGGGAAAGTTATGGAGAAGTTCAATCTTGTTTCCTGGCTATGCTGTTAGTTTAATATCCATTTTGTCAAATGATAATCTTCTTGCAAGTTTAAAGACCACTGTATTTGACTTGATGAACGATGATGTTTACACCAAAGCTATAGCTATTGGAAGTCAGATGATGGTTGCACCCGCATCTGAACATGTCTTGTGCAGGTATGCACATGCATATGTGGTTGCATACACGGACCAAGGAGAAAGGGTTGTCATAAGGAATAATCTTACGGTACTGCAAAACGTCATGTTCTGTTTTTAGAGATATTGTGGTTCCTTGAACAAGAGAGATAGCTGATCGGAACAACAACACTGATGTTATGATGGACATATATGGATCAAAAAGAAGTTCACAACGACATCGAATTACAGACAGCAATGCCAAGCATGTGCAGAAAATCTTAAGCACTAAATATTGTATCTTTCCTTGTGTTGTTGCAGATTTATATCAAGTTATGACAGAAGGCTTGTTTAGTGGACAATAATCACTTGAGTAAAGTAGCATGTTTGCGTAAATTTATCTGAACAATGAATGAGGTTTTAACATTTTGTGTGATATTTAGATATAAGATATAACTATAGTTCTTTAATTTCGTTTAGAATCAGAGAATGTCATATTTGAGAATTGATTAACAGGAGACTACATTATAGCAATTAATCTGAGAGCTGTTCACCCAGAAGTTGTTTAAATTCATTAGATGTCAGAATTATGCTGTACGATGAGGCAATCTAGCATACGAAGATGCTGACATCATTTTTTCAAAGGACTAAATGGATAAACATTACTGCCTAAACTTGCTGTTTCAGACACCAGCTATGACTTGGGTTTTATTCCATTTCAGCTTCTTCATGTGGAATGTAATAGTGTTCTTACCAAAAGATAAACCTGGAATACCTCCTGAAACCATTTTGCAGATTGGTGAATGAATTATTATTTTCTTTATCTGGTTAGACAGTTGTAAATTTTCTTCAATGCCAAATAACTTGATACTCTGAAACGGAAAGATGATAAATGATCCCAACTCTGATTGCCATATAAAGCCTGCAGACTCATTAATTATACCTTGCCACAAAGAATTTCTTTCTTGAAAAGGCATAAAAGCCAACAAAGATTCTGGTGGTATAAGCATCACTTCGATAAGAACAACATTATGATTCTAGGTCAACCTTAGTTTGCCTGTGCACTGGCTGTGCTTATAAGTTGTCCTGGACTGGAGTAAGAGAAGTCAAAAGGCTGTTCTGTGGGGGCCCTTTGATTTTACCTATGCTGGTTGGTGGTCGAGAAGGCATACTTACGGAGGGAAATCCAGTCCCACCTGAGAATCAGGTTTTTTTCTGGTTGCCCAATCCACTGCATCGCATTCATGGCCAAATGATAGCATATATTGTTCTGCAGTTACATTTTCTTTAACCATTCACCCTTCTCTTTTCTTGTTCTCGTCCCAGTCTGAATTTAGTGATTACAATGGTTATTATACAGGGTCCTGGTACCTCCTGGTCGCCTCTATAAACTAAGGCACCGCTGATTATTTACCATTTGCTGAAATTGATGGCTCCTCCATCTTTTGTTTCACAAGAGGAATTCAATGCGTTTCATACGATTGATCGGAAGCTATACAGTCTGCTCGTTATCAACCTTTGGCGGGATCCCGTAGAGTCTATGCAGGTTATAGCCCTATGGCTCTGGCTGGAGAGGGTGGGCTTCAAAAATGTTGTGCAGAAGATATTGTCCTTGCCTTATATATTGACAAATGAACTCGCAGATGAGGCAGTCACATGCCTCGACGTTATTAACAATGACCAATTAGCTTCCTTGTCCGAGGGCAACGATATCCCTTTGATGCAAAGCCTGATCGACAGAGATCTCTCTCTCCAATTCTTTAATAAACACCGGCTGATTGCAACTCAAGGTATTGCAAGAATTGTTAATGAAGTATGTATCAGAGCGTTAAGGGACATTATGCAACATGCCATCGAAAGAAATGCTACCCGAAGCTTAGCTGATAGCCAGAAAGTAATGTCACATTCTTTACAGCAACCGACGGTTCAGCCCGGATTACCTCAGGTGGGGTTTGGTCCAGGTGCTGATGTGGAACTACCTTGGACCCAAGAATCTGAAGTTCCACCCGACGACAGGACTATGTTTGTTACATTCTCTAAGGGCTACCCTGTACATGAATGGGAAGTCAGAGAATTCTTCACCAGGGCTTATGGGGATTGCATAGAGTCCTTGCACATGCAAGAAGTTCCGCCTGACGAGCAATCGCTCTTTGCTCGCATTGTTTTTCGCTCAGAATCAGCCATTGAAATCATCCTTAGCGGTATGAGCAAAGCAAAATTTACTATCAATGGGAAGCATGTGTGGGCTCGGAAATTTGTGCCAAAACGTCTCAAGCCTTCATTGCCAGCAGCACCACCAGTGAATTTGCCAGTTTGATTTGGGTTATGATCATAATTTCTTTATGTAGGAGGGGTTCAACAATCTTCTTTCAAATCTGGGGAAATTCAGTAGCATGGAGATTGAAGTAATTCTCATGGAAAAAATGATCAATTTGGATGCTGTAAACTCAAACTTGGAAAAGGGAAGGAATGAAATTGGAAATGGAATTTGATTTTAATGATCTACTGTCTTTTTTTGACGTGATCTCTTAAAATATATTTACGTAATTCATAAATAAAATATGAAAAGATATTTAATTGAAAACGACAAAAAATAATAATTTAAAATTTTTATTATCTAAAAATTATTAATTTTAATTTTAAAATGTGATGAAATTCACAATCATGTATCTTTAAAATTATTATATAACTATAGTATATTGATCATGTATCATATGTTAAAATTATGACATCATGATCGTATATTAATCATGCACAATGGGTTATTCAATCATACTTTATGTAAGTATAAGGAACAAACAAAATATATAGAGTACTTAAACTTAATTGAGCAATATTAAGGCTCATCCTATTTTATGCACAAAACATGCTTTTCAAGGTGAAATATCTCAAGCTAAGAATAAATTAGTAATATTATCTCACCTAAAAAGTATTAACTTCTTACACTAAAATATATATATTCACCACATTATTTCAAAAACAGATACATATAAAGAAGTGTTAAAAGATGAATTTTTTTTAAATGTCATGGATTCCACATTAATAAGAGATAAGATAAATCTCGAATATATAAATATGAGCCTTCCTCCATACATTAAGTATGTTTTTATTATTGGAAACGTGAGCTTATGATAACTAATATAAAAGTAAACCCAAATCTTTATTAAGATAAGAACTTTATGAGAGATACAAAGATCGATGTAGACTCTTACTATTCTTACAATTGAATGGAGTAGAATGTTACAAATTTCATATAAATAAAAATTTATTTTTGAGCCCACTAATGGCCAAGGCCAGGGAGAAAGATTAACTCAAGGTTTGGTAATTAATTTTATTTCAATGGTTTGAAAGTCCACAGTGTTTTAATTTGGATGAAAGACACCTTTAAAGTTGTTTCAAAGATAATATATATTCACTTATTTTGATCGGGTTTTAGAGATAGATTATAGAAATATTTGTACTTTTAACATAATAATTAAATGATTTAGGACTATTTTCTCTTACATTGTTTAAGTTGCTTTTGTCCATTTTCAATCTCAATTAATTCTTGGAAATAATTGACTTAAGAGTGGAAAAGGGTCAATGTTTTAGCGTGAGAAAGAAAGAGAAGAAACCGAGCTGGCTGACCTACAAGATCCGGTTCAAGAATTAAGTCTAGCAAAAATATTAAATACAATATGTTCTAAAAATATAAACTTATAATATCCTTAAGAAGTTGCATGCTAAATTAAAAAAAGACAAAGTCAAATAGAGAAATATTTGGAATAAAGTTCGAAATTGATTCACATACACATTAATACTTCTAACGTGAAAAAAGCAAATGAAAAATAAATACTGTTCAAAATTAATCAAACACTAATTTAAAAAAAAAAGCAAAGAAATTTTATTGAAAAAATCCGTTTGGAAAGCATGAAAATATTTTCAACAATTTTTGAGTAATTGATTGAAGGAAAATGCATTAAAAAAGTAAACTTTTTCGGGGTCAACAGAAAATAAGCCCGTTAACTTCCAAGTCCCTCTCCGGCCGGACTCTTTCGCCCTCTCCCCTCCCTTGTGTTCCCAACCCATTTTCTCTCTCACTTGATCTGCTACTTCTCCTTCCTCCTCCTCTCACCATTGCGGGCGGCATCTCAGGTCTTCTTGACCAGCAATCTTTCCTTTCTTCCTTTTCTTTTTTTTTGCTATCAAAAGTGTGTCTCTCTCTCCCTCTCTCCAATTGCAGCGCCACCAGTGGCCTGCCGACAACCTCGCACTCTCTTTTCCTTTTTTCTTTTCCTGCTTTTTTCTTTCTCTTTCTCAAAAGAAAACTCTTTTTATTTTCAATAACCTTCCCCTTTCAAGATCTGCGAGCTTACTACAAAAATTCAAAGCCAACCATCTATACTTGGATGAGAAGTACTCTCTAGCAACGGAGAAGATCTCTAATTTTTGGATTCCAAGATTCAAGTCATCGTATAGGACGTGTTCCTGTGAGATAAGCTACGTATAATGAAACAGAACACATCTAAATCTAGCAGTCTATCAACAAGAACAATTAAAGTTTAGAGTTATTTCCTTTTGAAACACATGGCTCTTGCACAATCTCCATATAAAGCTATCTGGTTTTCCAAAAATCTCAACAAGCATTGATTGTCAGTCCTTATTGGATAAACTTCACTCTAACTATACATATCAAGTAAAATCAATTTATTTCTCTATCAATTTTCAAATTAGTAACATAATATGTAAATACGAATCTTGATGATTTACACATGTTATGAAATTGAAGCTAACAAATATTGTTTTTCATTTTTATTTTATTTTATTTATAACTCACCATTAAAATATATTTCATTTTTCAAACATTGAACACAATTTTTTTAAAAAATTATTATAAAAAATTTTAATTTTTTAATTTATATGTTAATAAAATTATTATATATTATGAATCTTTTACTTATTAGTTAAGCTTAATATATTAATTTTAAATTTTTTTAATTCTTATTCCTCTTTATCTTTGACTTTTCAATAAAAATTGACTAATTTTATTTCTGATTTTCAAAACTATTTTTTATGTTTTGTCTTTTCTGCGATGGTTTGTTGCTTTCGAAAATGTATATTATGCAGATTGTAGGCTTGTTATATAAGTGATTAATGCAGGTTTGTATACAGGGGATTTTATGTAAATTTAGGATCTCTTGGGTGAAGCTTTCTTCCTTTTGGTAAAATGTGTTTCTGTTCTCAAATTTGTACTTCCATCTCAAATGTTTCAGTTCTAAAATTTATTGCTTGAGAAAAAAAATAAAAGATAGAAAAAGTTCTGGTAGACCACTTTATCTTTCCTTGATTGACGTTAATAAAGGAGGAGCACATGCTGAACTTAGCAGTAGAATTGATTTTACTTAAAATTAGTAAACCATAATTAATCCCTCAAAAATAATTTTTTTTACCATGTATGTAATTTGAGTGATCTATCATATTTGTAGAGTTTAATTAAATTGGTAAGGTATTACCTTTTTATAAAAAAAAATTATAATGTTTTTTAAGATAAAATTTCTTTTGAAAATGAATAGTGAAAATTATTTTTCATAAGATAATTTAAATAATTAAAAATATTTTTGATAATTTATCTAAATAAAAAATATTAAACTATACTAAAGCTTAGAGGGAACATTAAAGAAAAAAGCAACCGAAAAAATCCCTGCTGTACAGGAAAGCGAAAACCCTTGTTTTTGTCAGTGTAAAAAGGTAATCGTACGTTACACATGCACCAAATTTCAGCAATTTCACTCTCACCAAATCAAACTTGTTGCTCCATTGAAGTCGTCTGAGCCTGAGCCATAAGTGATGGGGCCGATGCCCGCGGTGCCGCATGAAGGAGGAAGTCGTTCCAACAATTTTTTATCTTATTTTGTAGTTCCTGAGCGTAGATTAAAGTAAAAATGTAAAAAAGCAACAGCACAAGTGCAAGTATCCATATAACCAAGAGAAAATAGCCTATAGGGGGGGGGTGGGGGGCAAGGACCATTAGCAGTAAGTCACATGCCAGAATTCCAAAACCAATACATATTTGGTTTATAACTGGCACAAGTGAAGAGCGGTTTGGGAGCCAAGCTTGTACTATTACGGCGCCCATCGCAACTAAAGCGCTGTTTAACATCGTCACAATGAAAAGCATCATTATTAGACCGTGCGTTTCGAACGGAGATGTGTCCTTTCCTCCGTACTGCAGTTGAAGGAGGGCGAGCAGCACAAGGAGAATGGAACATACGGTACGGTAGATTTTTGCGAGAGTACTAGTTCCTTGGTCGCTGTACAAATAAAAGAGAACGTGATTGATTTGTTGGCAATTAAAAAAGAATGGAACGAACACAAAAGAATTGTTTTTTCTTAGTGTAAAGCTTGAGAGATTAAGGACTTGAGAGCAGAGAGAAGCATTTCGTCAGGACCAGTTTTGGTGTGTAAGTATGACAGAATGAGAAGGCTTTCTAGCGTATGAAAAATTTAGAGAAAGAAGGGTATTTGACCTTCAAGCTTTCCCCGACCAAATCGAAGGGCAATTATCGTTCCCCAAGTCTATTTGAGGGATAGTGGAATTGGAAGTTTGCCCATCTGACGGATTTTAACAGGAAGAACTAAATAAGGTACCGTACATAAACGAGAAAAGCCCAAGAAAGGCAGGGCCTGGCCGTTGGACTGAAGCTATATAAGTTGTATGTTCCCTATGAATTTGTTCAGTGAGTTTGCTTGGGCACAACAAATGGTAGTGGTTCAATGATAAAATGTGCTCAGATTAAAAGGAAGGCAATGGTAAGCTACAGTGCTTACATTTACAAACTGCTTAGGATCAATAACTAGTTAATGAGAAGTGAGAAAGAAATCTGCAATAGTTCACTAACCTTTGGTAAGTTGATTGGCTGACTGGCATTTCTCAGAGAACATGTGAGAATTGATTTGCTTGCAATTAAAAAAGAGAATGGATCCAACTAAAAAAAGATTGTTTTTCTTCAGGAAAATGTAATGGGGAATTTTGGCTGGACGTCCGAGGAGGTACTGAAGTGAGAACGAGACATGGAGATGCTGCTTATTATACGACTAGCGCGGAAAGTAGTTCCATAAGAAGTTTCCTCCAAATTTTCTAAAAGCCTGAAAATTTCCCCCTGTTGCATAGCCGAACTTGTTCGTCTTCCATGACGTAACAACGTAAGATTTACCATTTAAAGTAAGATTCCTAGTGCTCCTTTATTGGGCTGCAGATTCGACAATACTCCGAATTAAAAAACCAACTGCAAATTCGAAAATACCCCTAAGAAACCAAATCACGACTCACGACGACTTCAAAGGTTTTTGTTTTCTCTCGTCGAAGAAATAAGAAGAATGTTTGCTTTTTGTTCATCATTTCACTTTCTCACGCAACAAATTAATTAAATATTATATTCACGAAAAAAAAAAAATCTATTTAGGGGAAGTACTAAAAAGGACTTCCTTGCTTAACATTTGGCTCCATCTAAGTAAGTCCACATAAGGAAAGGTCGATACTGTCGCCATTGGCCATTGCCACTCCTCTTTCCCTACGCGTCATCTTCATGTTCCCCTTACCACCTAAATTACAAATCTCATGTTGTTTCAATTCAAATTTGGCCTTTTGTCCTTTTTTCTCCATCCATATTTTCTTTTCCTTTTCCAACATTCAATTTAAATCTAATCACATCTACATAAAAGTTTATTACAAATATTAACATATTCAATATTTTAATATTTTAAAAGATTGAAAATAAAACCCAAATCTAAGAGCCACATATTCAAAATTTTAATATTTTAAAAGATTGAAAATAAAACCCAAATCTAAGAGCCAATTACTTTGTGAGAGGCTCACAGGGTGAAATGATATCTATACTGACTTAACTATATGACAAGGTCAATTACTTTGTCAATCTCATTTCATAAATTCATTAATAATATAAAACATTCCTAACAACCAAATAAATAAAAATCAATTAAATTCAAAATATGAACTTACTTACTTACATGTTAGCATTTTTTTTGTATGATAAACGAATCTCATAAAATTTTCAAAGTCAATGTTTTCAAAGTTTTTTACTTCATTCAACTGCTAAAAAATATGTTTGCTCTTAAACACACATAGAATTTGACATTATTGAAATATCTCATTTCAAGTTTATCTCAGATGATTTAAACAAGAAAAAAAAGAATTTGACATTATTGAAATATCTCATTTCAAGTTTATCTGAGATGATTTAAACAAGAGAAAAAAGAATTTGACATTATTGAAATATCTTATTTCAAATATATCTCAGATGATATAAACAAGAGAAAAAAGTTAAAAAAAATTAGTATTAAAAATAATTACTATAATTTATACAATTACACTTTTTCGTTTCATTGTTAGCAAACAAACATGTAACTAATTATATACATATCACTAAATCAAATTGACTATGAAAAAAAAAATAAAACATTTACATGCATTTTAGATCACTAAATCAATTTGATTATAAAAAAACACTTACAGGCATGTGGGTGTCCTATTTAAGCTAAGAAATAGTCTTATCTTTTTTTTTTATAGCAAATTGGGCATTGAAAATTACAAATAATCAAAAAGAGTTTGTTATATTTAAAGAAAGTCAGGTTTTTGACTTGATACTTGGCAGAGTTTTTTGTTTGAACTTGAAGTCTAATGGGATTGGCTTGTGATTGGATTTTTGGGTATTTGTTTGGGCTTGAGGTCTAATGGGATTGGCTTGTGGTTGGGTTTTTGGGAGTAAGATTGAGATCTGGACTGACTTTGGATTTTTTTTTTCTCAAGGTCGATGTTCTAGATTTTTTGACTTTTTATATGTAAGTATTTATAAAAAATATTTTTTGTTTATTCCATTAGTTATTTATCTCATATTATTTTATTTTTCAATGTTAAATGTAATTAATGTAAAGGTGCATAATAGCTAGCTAAAGATATATATTTTTGAGAGAGATTGAGTTACTACATATTTTATTTTTCAAGTGTTAAATGTAGCTACAGTAAACTGGCTAAAGATAAGGTTTTGAGGGAGATTAAGTTACTACATATTCAATTTTACAGTATTAAGTGTAACTAATGAAAAGTGGTATAAATCAACTACTGAAAGATAAAATTTTAAGAGAGATTGAGTTACTACATATTTTACCATAAGTTTAGAGATTTTGTTTAATGTTTTATTTTGTATTGAGGCTATTTATAGATATGTTTTTATATGGAAGCACCATCACAAATATCACAATGATGACTACAATAGCAATAGTTATCTATTTTGTAAAATAATATTTTGTACATGTCAATATACATTAACAATTAAACATTATAATATAATTACTATTACATATCTATTTTATAAAGTATTCTCAATTTAATTGATAAAAATTTTACCATCCCGAACGTATCGCATAGAAAACAGACTTAGCATAATTAGATTCAAAGTTCTCTTTTTGAATGTCCTTTGATCCCCTGCTCAGTTTGTTTTGTTGATGTAGATTTTTGGTGTGAGAAGTAACACTTCGATTTTTTGGCATTTAGGGAGCTTTAGTTATTAAAACTTGAAATAATAAAAAAAAAAGGATCATGTTTATGAAGAAAATGGAAAAACCAAAATATCAAAGAGGTCAAAGGAGTTGCGTTCTGATTTCTATTAATTGCTAGCTAGCACTCTGCTATCAACCTTCTTATAGACACCTATTTCAAAAAATAAGAAATAAATAAAAAAGTAAAAATAAAAAAAATGATGAATGAACAGGAAGGGTCTGAGCGTGTGCTCAGCCCCTTCTCCAGTCCATCATTACAGGGCATTAATGCCCTTGAAAGGTAGCCGGATTTGGGGAGGAGTGGTCACCTTCGATTACCAACCCCTATTATTTGCCAGAGCCTTGTGAAATCATGCTCAAAAGAGCATGATTTCACCTCTAGATTGTCCAAAAATTTGGACAATCCAATTCTTAAAATGAGGGGTTTCTAACCGATGCAGAGAAAAAAAGAAAAAGCCAGATCCAAAAAAACACCAATCCTGCAAAAACAAAAAAATTAGATCCATCAACAAAAAATCTCAAACAACTGAGACCTGCAAATCCAAAATACCCTAATTTTTTACCAGCATACTACCTTAGCCACAATAACAAAAAATCTAAATCCACAATCCACAATCCACAATAAAAAATGCAAAAAAAGAAACGAAAATGAGAGAAATGAGTGAGTCTTGGGGGACTTTTTTGGGTCTGGGTTTTTAGGATTAAATCTTGATTGTTTGGGTTTATCGGTTAAAGCTTGGAAGGGAGAGTTTAGGTGGCTGCTGCCGGTAATGAAGGGGGAAAGCCTTGGGTGTTCCGCTAATTAGGAAAGGAGTGTTTCTTGAGGCTGCCGGTTAAGGGGGAAAAGAATAGAGAGAGAGGCCTGATTTTGGGTGACTAGAGGCACAAAAGGGGAGGATCTAGGCTAGATCCGCCAATCGAAAGGAGAGAAGGTTTCAAGGGAGAGGGGGGGCTAAAGTTTCACCGATCAGCGGTGAGGAAAATGGTGGAAGTGACGGCAACGGTGAGAGAGGGAGAAGGGGGTTGCGGTTGAGGCTAGAGAGAAGGGAGAGCATTTGGGGTTAGAGAGAGAAAATGGAAAGAAGAAAATAAAGAGGAAGAAAAAAAGAAACTTTTATACCAGACAGAAGAGAGCAAAACGACACCGTTTTAGCGGAGTGGGGGAACTGAAAAGGTCTAGGCCTAAACGGCGCCGTTTTGAGTGGCTCTATAGGCACAAAACAGTGCATTTCGGGCTTGATATAGTGGGCTTAGGGAGCAGATTTGGTGCTGCGATCTTGGGCTCCATGCGAGCTTGTGGGCTAGCCCAATCTCAGCTTGGTAAGGTATAATTATCCTTTTTTGTTTGGGTTTATTTTAGTTGATATTGGATCTAGCTTATCTTGCTTAATTAAAATGAATTTATTTTTCTAGGAGAAGAATATATATAAAATATGATTATCTATTTTAGTGTTAGAGAGTCAAAACAAACTAAAAAATCAATAAAAAATAATAATAGTAATAACACCAAAGCAAAAGTAAAAATGCATAGTTATAAAGAACATATATTTAGATAAGTAAATAAAAAAATAATAAAAAGATATATTTTTATGAAAGAAAGTTTATTTTTTTTGTAAAAATATATAATAATAATAATAATAATAATAATAATAATAATGTATGTAAAGAAATGACGATAATAATAATAATAAAATATATATTTTGGACCGTTAAGAAAGATTCCAAGTTTGGTAAAAAAAAATCAATCAATGAAATAAAGGTAAAGTGAAATAAAAGAATAAGACCAAATAAAAAATTATTAAGTATAAAATATAATGTTTGATTTGGAATCAATATCGATGATGGGATGTCCAATCGGAACGCGAGAAGTCACAATTTCGAGTAAATTTTTCTAGGTTAAGAATTTTGATTAGGACCCCACCAATATGATGGGAGGGTCCAGATTCGAAATTTCGATATTTCTAATTTTAAGTAAAAAATAAAAAAACCTTAAATATATTTAATAACCAATTAATCAAAGTCTACAAGTAAAAGAAATGAGAAATTAATAAATTTGTTAATCATAATAATACAAAAACGGATAGAATACACATGCATAAATAACAATGATTACGGATAATAAAAAATATATGTGGTTTAAGAATATGATTTTAAGGGAGTTTTATATAGTAAAATGAATAAATACATACATAATAAAATATACGATGAAATAGAAATGGTTGTATAAAAACAATAAATAAATGTGAAATATTTTGTTCATGATAAGTAAGCTCAAAGAAAAGTATTAAATAAGAAACGAACATCGAATTTACGAGTATGTCGCATATCATTGTTACATTTTTAAATGTCATGGCATATAGACATATTCTGTATATGGGCAGAATCCCGATGATGGGACTTTTCGAAAAAGCTTGCGAAGGCGAGCTTTATCGGTAAACTCCCTAGGTGAAAAAATACCTCCGAATTACACCAGTACGATGGGAGGGTCTGAAAAAATATCTTTAATACAAAGCTTTTACTCATATTAGGATTTGCATTCATAAAAGCACTATTTTTTTATTCACAAACGACTATCCCGATGATAGGATTTACCCAGTAAGCTTGCGAATGTGAGTTTCTAAGGTATTTATCTAGGTGAGAGAATACTCTCGGATCCCACCAGTATGATGGGCAGATTCGAAAAGTACGCTCAATAAAAGGTTTTCGTTTGGCATTATCTTGATTTGATGCCATACATTTCACGATTGCATCATGTGTGCGCCAAACCTGTAAAATATTTTGACTTGATTAATGGAATAAAAGACAAATTAAATAAATAACAATTAAAGAAACATAAGAATAAAATTAATGGGTTAGGATAATATATGATTAAATGGTACCGTTTATGGAATGGGCGTCACATGGGCGCTAATCCTTCTCCGTGCGTAACCGTACTCCCGAACCTAAATCTAAAAGATATGTGGACCAATTTATCATTTTTTTGACGGACCAAAAATTAATTTTAGATTTCGTTGAGTAGGACAAAATAGGGTGGCCAATCACACTTAAAAAAAAAAAATTTGGTGGCGACTCTCAAGATATTTAATTTTCGCCCACGTCTAGCGGTCGGGTTCTCGAATCCCGCACGTTACGACACTTTTTTTTTTTTTTTTTACTTTTAATGATCCGTTCTGTTGCCTAGAATCTCCTGAAGGGCAGAGCTTAGTCAGGCTTCTTTCCCCTTGTCTTTCATGAAATAATTATATTTTATTTCGATTATATTAGCTTGCTTGCCATTGTGAAACTTTATTTTTTTTTAAAAAAAAATCTATTATATAAGAAAAAGGAAACTCATTTGAGGTTTTCTCTTTTAATCATGTAAAAATTATTAAAAAATATATATTAAAGAAAGAAGCTATTAAAAAAAGGTAAAAAAGTATTAAAGAAAAAAAAAGAGAGATAAAAAGAGATCTGTGTGCAATGTACCTTTCTTAAAGGTACGTATACTTCTCCATGGCTTCAGTGATTTTAACTCAAGAAATTTCAGTAATGAAGTACTACTGATAGTTTAGTCTTTTGTGTTAAAATTTTATTAAAACTGGCTTTTATTGTGTTTGGTTTTCCTTGGGAATTGATTTTTAGTTTTGGTCGGTTGAAAAATGGAGCCGGCGCCTAATGGCGAAGAACCCACTTCCTGGATGAGCTATACAACATAAACTTGATGCCAGCAGAGTTGTTCCTCAAGTTTAGAAAAGAAATTCAGGGATTTCGAGTTGGTGTCAATTTGGAGGTTATTTTTCTCTTCTTTTATTTTACAATCTTCGATTGTTCCATCCATATGCTATTAATTCTCGTTATTCTTTTTGTATGTGAACGGGGGTGTCTTTTTGTTTGGTCACAATGAATTTATGTATGGAGCTTAGTTAGTCATGTAAGCTTCAGGCATAAGCCCATTAAAGGAGTTTTTTTTAGTTGTCTTATCTTCTTTTTTTCCAAAATGCTGCTTTTACTTGGAAAATGATGCTTACTTTTACTAAAGATATGTATAAACTGTACATGTCGTTGTTATTTTTTACCTATTGAGTATTTATATCTTAGTTTTGCTTCATTTCTACAATGCTCCAACCAATGATTTCCAAACAAAGCTTGTGCTGAAGCCTTTTTATCTCCTGATCGCAGGTGGAAGTTTGCATATGAGCCTATCTATCAAGATGTACGCCTTCTTTCGAAAAAGATACCTCTGACCAAATTTCTTAATATCCAGGTCCGATCTACTATCCTTTATCCATTTTGGCTTGCAAGATTAGCTAAACTCTATATTAGTCATGGCATACATGTAGAAATCTATTTAAAATTTGACATGTTCTGTCGGAGTGTCGGTAACGCTATTTGTTCTTTGTTTATTCCCAAAAGAAAAAGAACATTATTGGTTCTTCCAAGGGCGGAGGGTAAAGCCAACAATGGCCCCCCCAAATTTTTTAAAAATATTTATTTTTTATATATATTTTATCGATGACCTCTCCAACATTTTTAAAAATTTTTATTTATTATATATTATTAATGACTCACTCAAAATGAATTTTTTATTTAATAATTAATATAAATAAAAAAATTAAACAACCTAACAAAGTTACTTAACTTTATTTTAATTTAAGTTTCTCTACATCTCTTTCTCTTTTTCTTTTTCTCTTCTCTTTTGTGTCTTTTTATTTTTATTTCTCTTTTTTTGTAACTCATTATTAAAACACACTTTATTTTTCAAAAGAGATTTATGAGTTTGTGAGTTTGGATAAGGAAAGACAGAGATCACCCACCACTATTGTGTAAAATTAAAAAGAGATAAAGTTTTCTTTTACTTTTTTTCTTTCTATTTATATTATTTAACTATTATATGAAATCCTATATTTCGTATTTAATTATTTATATTTTATTTATTATAGTTTTATATTTTATTTTTTAAGTTTAAATATAAATAAATAAGAATATTGAATGTTGATTATATTTTTTTTTTCAAGTTTGATTAAAATATGAATAAGTTGAAAACAATTGACAAATTTTTTAACAGAAAAGAGGTAGATCATTCAAATGATTTTCTTATACTTGAGCCACAAAACCTTAATACTTCAACGTTTAACCTAGAAAACATCGTCGAGCACAACTTTCTTAAATAACTATTATAATTTTTTATTTACATGTTATATAAAATTATTTTTTATTATGAATTTTTTGATCGTTAGTTAAATTTAACATATTAGTTTTAAAAAATTTTAACTTTTATTTTTTTTTATCTTTGACCTCCCAAAAAAATTTGGTTAGCTTCGTCCTTAGGTTCTTCATGCATGACTTGCGCGTATTTCGTAATGGTTATGCTAAAGTTTTTGGAAATAGGTAGGCATAGGCCAGAATTTCAAGTTAAATGCAACTGGTTGGAAATGGAAGCTCACCACCTGTTTGGGTGGAGATGGAGTTTCTCGGATTCGGAATAAGACAACACTTGGCTTGGTTCCTGGCCTGGATTTTCGATTTGGGTGGAGAGCTGATTATGTTCTTCCAGAAATTACAGGGCAAGTTCCTTGATGTTCTATGAACTTGTATTTAAGAATATTATTTAAGCAATAGGAAGAAGTGATAAGCTCATGTCTAGAATAGTAGAATAGTCTTTGATGTTAAGCTTGCCGAAACTATCCCCTACAATTTTGTTGAAAGTTGTGCAGGTTATGTTCCTTGATCTTCTATGAACTTATGATTAAGATGTTTCCAGGAAACTTAAAGAGCTATTGACTCGCATTTAGTATATTCATGACGTTATAATACATGCGCTTTCAAAATAAATCACCAGAACTTTTAACGGCATGCCTCTCCTTCTTATGTTGATTTTTTTAACCATAGATTATTGATTTAATTTCATCTCATGTTGTTTCAAATCAACTCCAGCTTTTGTGTTTTTCCTCCATCCATATTTTCTTTTCAATTCAATACCACCCTTCTGATTTTTTTTCTCCATCCATATTTTCTGTTCTCTTTTCCGACATTCAATTTAAATCTAATCGCATCTACATAAAGCTTATTACAATTATTAACATATTCTAAATTTTAATATTTTAAAAAACTGAAAATAAAACCCAAAATCTAAGATTTATCATAAAATATGTTAAGAGAAAAATGAAAATAAACACACATAAAATTTATCAATCATCGAAAATTTATGAACATAAACAACAAGAAAAAGTTAAGCATAAAATTTATGAACATAAACAACAGGAAAAAGTTAAGAAAAAATAGTAGTAAAAAAAAGTATTATAATTTATACAATTATACTTTTTTGCTTTACCACCAGCAAGCAAACACATAATCGATTATACAACTTCAAATCACGAAATCAATTTGACTATGAAAAAAAATAAAACACTTACATGTATTTTAGATTACTAAATCAACTTGATTATGAAAAAAAAAAAAACATCCTATTTAAACGAATAAATAGTCTCATGTAAGCTTTTTATCGCAAATTGGATATTAAAAATTATGAATAAAAAAAAAGTTTTTTATATTTAAAAAAAAAGTTTTTTATAGTTAAAAAAAGTTACAAAGAGTTTTTTGCTTGACACTTCACAGAGTTCTTAGTTTAACACAAACTTGTTGGGGCATGGGCTTGAAATCTAATGGGATTGGTTTGTGGTTAGGTTTTTAGGTGTAAGATTGAGATATGAGATTGGGTTTGGATTAGATTTTTTTTTCTCTTACTATTGATGTTCTAAATTTTCTTTGACTTTTTATATGTGAATATTTATAAAAAATAATTTTTCTTTATTTTATTATTTATTATCTCATATTATTTTATTTTTCAATGTTAAATGCAATTAATGTAAACGGGTGCATATCAACTAGTTAAAGATGGAGTTTTGAGAGAGATTGAGTTACTATATATTTTATTTTTCAATATTAAATGTAATTAATGAAAAGTGATGTAGATCAACTAATTAAAAATAGAAGTTTAAGAGAGATTGAGTTATTACATATTTTGCAGTAAGTTAAGAGATTTTATTTAAAATTTTATTTTGTCTATTTATAGATGTATTTTTATATAGAAGCATCACCATGTGAGGCTATGTATAGATGTGTTTTTATATGAGAGCATTATTGTAAATATTATACTGATAACGGCAATAACAACAGTTATATATTTTGTATATATCAATATATATAAATAATTAAATATAATAATATAATTATTATTATATATTTATTTTACAAAATATTCTCAATTCAATTAAAAAAAAATCTATCCTCTCAAACATATCACACACTCAGGTGGCGGATTTCCAAATTAGTATATGACTTCTCCCGTCAAGAAACGCATAAAATATTTAGCAAACATCCCACGTTAGCCCCAAGTCGTAGGTCGAAAGTAGATTTTTGGTGTCAGAAGTAAAATGTTGGTTTTTTGGCCTTTAGGGAACTTTAAATTTGAAATCAAATGAGTTTGGTTCTGATTTCTATTAACCTTTTTTTTTTTTTTTGCTTATATTGTATTTTGATCATACCAGCTTACTTGGTATTGTGAATTTTTTTAAAAGAAAAAGAATAGTAATAATTATGAACTGATATAAAAATCCTAATTGGATGGAAAATTGGAATAAAATCCAAGAGAGTTAATAACTCAAAAATTATATCCCAAGTCCTAACAATTTTAGAGTTAACATAGAAAAAGGTCTGGGAAAAGTAAATGACTATCGTCTCCCTTCTGCCTCACTTTTGCAAAGAGTACAACACAATTACATCCCACTTGGTTTTCAGAGCTCAAAAATATAATAAAATGGGGTAGCAACGGAAGGCCTTCATCCCGATTCATGTATGTCATCAGGCCAGATTATTTGATCAAAGAAATTTTCTGAAGATGCACAAAACATACCTTTTTATGTTGATAAATACTACATAGTAAATCTTTTTTTAAATTGAATGTTGATAAATGTCTTGATTAAACGGATTATATTTTGCACAAAATTTTTAAACCAATAATTTTGAGTTAAAATAATTTTATTGTTAATTAATATTATTCTCTTCATATTTAAATGTTTTTTTTTTGTTTTTACAGAGATTAAAAATAAAATTTTTGACTTTATGTATTTTATAAAAAATAAAATTTTTTTTATAACTCGTGATGTAAAAAAAAGTAAGGACATTAGATGTTTAAAATTAAAAAAAATATATTTTAAAACATTTTTAAAAATAATAGAAAAAAAATGAAACGCAAAGAATATATGAATTCTGTCAATGTTGTGGTCTTCTCCATCAAGGAAACCTGTTGGACCCTGTTGAACACCGGTTGATCGACCTCGGCCTAAGCCGAAATCCAAATAGAAGAGAAAGATATTATCGTCATTCTCAAGGAAAAAATAAAATAAAATAAAATAAATAAATAGAGAGAATCAGAAGTAAATTGACTTACACAACAACATTGCAGAAAACGGACCAGAACATCAGGTGACATCCCCTCCACCCAAACATCCGTACATGTACTTGAAATACGCTTCTACGTATCCAATCCTTTCTTAAAGGTACGTATACTTCTCCATGGCTTCAGTGATTTTAACTCAAGAAATTCCAGTAATGAAGTACTGCTAATAGTTTAGTCTTTTGTGTTAAAATTTTATTAAAACTGGCTTTTATTGTGTTTGGTTTTCCTCGGGAATTGATTTTTAGTTTTGGTCGGTTGAAAAATGGAGCCGGCGCCTAATGACGAAGAACCCACTTCATGGGATGAGCTATACAACATAGACTTGATGCCATCAGAGTTGTTCCTCAAGTTTATAAAAGAAATTCAAGGATTTCGAGTTGGTGTCAATTTGGAGGTTATTTTTCTCTTCTTTTATTTTACGATCTTTGATTGTTCCATCCATATGCTATTAATTCTCGTTATTCTTTTTGTATGTGAATGGGGGTGTCTTTTTGTTTGGTCACAATAAATTTATGTTTGGAGCTTAGTTAGTCATGTGAGCTTCAGGCATAAGCCCATTAAAGGAGTATTTTTTAGCTGTCTTATCTTCTTTATTTTCAAAATGCTGCTTTTACTTGGAAACGGATGCTTACTTTTATGAAAGATATGTAGAAACTGTACAGGTTGTTGTTATTTATGACCTACTGATTTTAATGATTTCTATGTTTGTTACATTCTCTAAGGGCTACAAGGGCTACCCTGTACTTGAATAGGAAGTCAGAGAATTCTTCACAAGGGCTTATGGGGATTGCATAGAGTCCTTGCACATGCAAGAAGTTCCGCCCGACGAGCAATCGCTCTTTGCTCGCATTGTTTTTCGCTCAGAATCAGCCATTGAAATCATCCTTAGCGGTATGAGCAAAGCAAAATTTACTATCAACGGGAAGCATGTGTGGACTCGGAAATTTGTGCCAAAACGTCTCAAGCCTTCATTGCCGCCAACACCACCAGTGAATTTGCCAGTTTGATCTGGGTTATGATCATAATTTCTTTATGAAGGCGGGGTTCAATAATCTTCTTTCAAAATCTAGGGAAATTCAGTAGCATGGAGATTGAAGTAATTCTCATGGAAAAAATGATCAATTTGGTTGTTGTAAACTCAAACTTGGAAAAGAGAAGGAATGAAATTGGAAATGGAATTTGATTTTAATGATTTATTGTCCTTTTTTTTTACGTGATCTCTTAAAATATATTTACGTAACTCATAAATAAAATATGAAAAATGTATTTAATTGAAAACGATAAAAAATAGTAATTCTAAAATTTTATTATCTAAAAACCATTAATTTTAATTTAAAAATATAATAAAATTCATGATCACGTATCTTAAAATTATTACATCACGATCGTATATCGATAATGTAAAGTGGATTATTCAATCATACTTTATGTAAGTATAAGGAACAAAACAAAATATATAGAGTACCTAAACTTAGTTAAGCAATATTAAGGCTTATCCTATTTTATGCACAAAACATTCTTTTTAAAATGAAATATCTCTAACTAAGGATGAATTAGTAATATCTCACCTAAAAAGTATTAACTTCTCATGTTAAAATATATAAATTCACCACGCTTTCTCTAAAATAAATGCATATGAAAAAGAGTTAAAAGATGATTTTTTTTTTTTTAAGATTTTACAGATCTTACATAAGTAAGAGATCCAAATATGTATTTTAAGTTGAAAATGTGAACATGTAACAAATAGTATCAAAATAGATTCAAATTTTGAATGATATGTGATGAGTCTTAACTTCTGATGTTATTCTGTAGTTTTAATTTTATCAAAATTTGTTTTTAGGCCTCTTTAATAGTCAAGGTCGGAAGAAAGATTAAGAGCATGTTTGGCTTGATTTTTTTTAACTTAAAAGCTATTATAAAACTCTTATGAAAAATAATAGTTTGTAAAATTAAGCTAAAACTATTTAATAAATTTATTTTTATAGATAAGCTATTTGACAAAACAACTTATATAAATTTTAATTTTAATTAAAGTTACCGTTAAGAGTATTTAATTTTGTAGCAATAGAGCATTTTTGTAAATGACAAGTTAAATAGGGAATTTACAGGGGGTTTATTTTCTTTTCAAAATGATTATTTTGAATAAATAAAAAATAAAAACTAAACTCTATTAAAATAAATTATAAATTTCAAACTAAAACAAATAAAAAAATAAATATTTATTAATTAAAAATAATAAATAAATAAAATCAGGAAAAAATTTGATTGTTGGGTACTGTTAGCTTAAATGTGAAATTCACTGCTAAAAAAGTTTAGGGATTTTGTAATTGTTATATCAAACAATAAAGAGAAATATCAAACAATAAAAAGAAATTTCAAAACCCAAAAAAAATAACGATAGAAAATAAAATGAAAAAAAAAACAGAAAGAAAAATAAGAAATAATACCTAAATACAGTTTTAAATTTTAATTTTTTTTAATTTTTATAAAAATAAAAAAAAATCTTAGAATGATGATTTGCAGAAAAGAAGAGAAGAGAAGGAAATCGATAGGGAGAGAGAGAGTGGTAGTTTTTGGGAGAGAATCTTTTTGTAAAAAAAAAAAATTCTCTTAAAGTGTTTTTTAAAAAAGAGAAGAGAAAACTATTATTTGAGCTTTTTCTTTAGCTCTTTTTTTGAAAATTTTATCCTTTAAGAAAAAAAAATTACTTTTCTTTTAAAAACTTCTCACAAAATACTGTTTGATTTAATTTTTACTTTTAAAAAATAAATAAGTTAAAAATAAATCGGACCAAATAGATACTAAATCAAATATTAGTAATTAATTCTATGTTAATGGTTTGAAAGTCCATTGTTTTAGTTTAAGTGAACGACACATTTAAAGTTGTTTCAAGAATGATGTGTGTTCACTTATTTTGATTGAGTTTTACAAATAGATTGCAGAGACATTTATACCTTTAACATAATAATTAAATGATTTACTTTTATTTTCTCTTTCACTGCTGAAGTTGCTTTTGTCCATTTTCGATCTCAATTAATCGTTGGAAATAGTTGACTTAGTCAAGTGTGGTAAGGGTCAACGTCTTAGAGTGAGAAAGAAATAGAAGAAACCCAGCTGGCTGACCTACAAGATCCGGTTCAAGAATTAAGTCGAGCAAAAATTACGTACAATATGTCCAAAAAATATAAACTTATAATATCCTTAATAAGTTGCACACCAAATTAAAAAAGAAAAAGTCAGATAGAGTACTATTTGGAATAAAGTTTGATATTCATTCATAGACACATTAATACTTATAACGTGAAAAAAGCAAATGAAAAATAAATACTGTTCAAAATTAATCAAACACTAACTTTTTTAACAAAAAAAGGCAAAGAAATTTTATTGAAAAAATCCGTTTGGAAAGCGTGAAAATATTTTCAACAATTTTGAATATTTAATTTAAGCAAAATGCAGTAAAAAGGTAAACCCTTTTAGAGGTTAACAAAAAATAAGCCGTGCCGTAGGGCGTTAGACAATTTCCAAAAACAAAAGCTCCCTCTCTCTCTCTCTCTGGCCCGGCTCTTTCTTCCTCTCCCCTCCTTGTGTCGCGACCCTACCTGTCCCAACCCATTTTCTCCCTCACTGGATCTGCTACTTCTCCTTCCTCCTGCCTCCATTGCCGGCGGCAACACAGATCTTTTTGACCAGCAACCTTCCTTTCTTTCTTTCTTTCTTTCTCTTTTGTTTTTTTGCTATTAAAACCGTGTCTTTCTCTCCCTCCTACTGCTGCGGCCACAAGTGGCCTGCCAACGACCTCCCACTCTCTTTCTTTTCCTTTTTATCTATCTTCCTTTTTTTTTTTTTCTTTTTTTCCTTTCTCTTTCTCAAAAGAAAACTCTTTTTTTTTTCCAATGGGATCTTCGAGCTTGCTACAAAAATTCAAAGCCAACCATGTATACTTTGATAAGCAATACTATCTAACCAAAGAGAACATCTCTAATTTTTGGATTCCAAGATTCAAGTTATTATATCAGTTTGAAGCTTAGAGAACATAAAAGAATTGGGTCATAACCTGCCTTTTTAAGGATTGGATACATGTATCCATGTGTTTTCAAGGCTGTTTTTATGTTTTGTCTTGTCTGCGATGGTTTATTGCTTTCTTGGATGTGTATGATATGCGGATTGTAGACTTGTTATATAAGTGATTAACGCAGCTCTGTATACGGGGATTTTACCTAAACTTAGGATCTCTTGGGTGCTAGTTTTGTTCCTTCCAGGCAAATGGGTTTCTGTTTTCAGATTTATACTTCCATCTCGTATGTTTAATTGAGATGAGGATGTTGTTTCAGATGAGAAAAAAAAAAAAAAAAGATAGAATAAGTCCTGGCAGATCACTTTATCTTCAAAATATCTTTCAAAAGTCTTCGATTGAAATTAATGGATAAGGAGCACATGTTGAAGTTAACCGTAGAACTGATTTTACTTAAAATTGGTTAATTATAATTAATCTCTCAAAAATTATTTTTTTAACATGTATGAAATTTGAGTGATCTATAATATTTGTAGAGTTTAATTAAATTAGTAAAGTACTACTTTTTTAAAAAAAAATTATAATGTTTTCAAATGTTTTTTGAAGATAAAATTTCTTTCAAAAATGAATAGTAAAAATTATTTTTCACAAGATAATCTAAAAAAAAATAGATTACACCGAAAATATTTAACATTGTTATTTTAGGGTTACCAGATGGATAGAGAAAAGGATCTCCAAACTGAAGCTTAGAGGGAACATTAAAGAAAAAAGCAACGGAAAAAATCACTGCTGTACAGGAAAGCGAAAACCCCTGTTTTGCCAGTACAGAAAGGTTGTAGTAAGTTACACATGCACCAAACTTCAGCAATTGCACTCTCACGAAATCAAACTTGTTGCTCCATTGAAGTCGTCTGAGCCTGAGCCATAGGTGATGTGGCCGGTGCCTGCGGCGCTGCATGATGGAGGAGGCCGTTCCAACAATTTTTTATATTATTATGTAGTTCCTGAGCGTAGATTAGAGTAAAAACGTAAAAAAGCAACAGCACAAGTGCAAGTATCCATATAACCAAGAAAAAATAGCCTATAGGTGTGGCAAGGACCATTAGCAGCAAGTCACACGCCAAAATTCCAAGACCAATGCTTATTTGGTTTATAACTGGTATAAGTGAAGAGTGGTTCGGGAGCCAAGCTTGTACTATTATGGCGGCCACAGCAACTAAAGCGCAGTTTAACATCGTCACAATGAAAAGCATCATGATTAGACCGTGTGTTTCGAACGGAGACGTGTCCTTTCCTCCGCACTGCAG
The DNA here is from genome assembly GCF_053813885.1 of Theobroma cacao. Taxonomy (NCBI): domain Eukaryota; kingdom Viridiplantae; phylum Streptophyta; class Magnoliopsida; order Malvales; family Malvaceae; genus Theobroma; species Theobroma cacao. The sequence continues at coordinate 4,030,502 of NC_142647.1, forward strand.
TTGAAGGAGGGCGAGCAGCACAAGGAGAATGGAATATACGGTACGGTAGATTTTTGCGTAAGGACTAGTTCCTTGGTCACTGTACAAATAAAAGAGAACGTGATTGATTTGTTGGCAATTAAAAGATAATGGAACGAACTCAAACGAATTGTTTTTTCTTCATGTAAAGCCTGGGAGATTAAGGACTTGAAAGCAGAGAAAAGCATTTCTAACACTTAACCTTTGGTAAATTGATACAGTGTGCCCAGATTAAAGGGAAGGCAATGGTAAGCTACAGTGCTTACATTTACACACTGCTTAGGAGCAATTACTGGTTAATGAGAAGTGATAAAGAAATTAATCTGCAACAGTGCACACTAACCTTTGGTAAATTGATTGGTTGACTGGCATTTCTCCGAGAGAATGTGAGAATTGATTTGCTTGCAACTTAAAAAGAAGATGGATCGAACTCAAAAAAGATTGTTTTTCTTCATAAAAATGTAATGGGGAATTTTTGGTCGAAGAGGTATTGTTTTTCAAGTGAGGATGAGAAATGCAGATGTGCTTTTATACTGTTTCTACTATATACTGTTTTGACGCCATGTGATTTCCCAAATGTTGTCGCCATGACATTGTCTGTGATTTTCCAAATGTGTGGCGGATGAGATTTTCAATTTTACTGCACAATGATTCTCATGTCCATATGATGTGACATGTGGTGTTATCATTTTAAAGTTCTTTTAGGGACATTGTCGTACCCCTCAGAATGTGACATGCGGTCCTCCCAACTGTTGGAAACCGAAACTTCACCTTGGATTTCATCAAACCCTCAAACAACAGACCCAAACCACAATTTTTCTCTCTTTCTATTGCTCTCCCGTTCTTCTTCTCTCTTTGTCTCTTTGTTTTTCTCCTTCCTTCTTTTTTCTGTTTCTCTCTTCGTTCTTTCTTCCTTTCTCTTTCTCTCTTTCATTCTTCTCTTAGGTTGTGGTGGCTTATGGGTTTTCGGTTCTCCATCTGTTTGAATGCTTCCAAAATTGTCCATACCCTGAAATCATGGAATTTTTTTTGAAAGGCCCTCGAAATCATGGAATTGAAAGGATATCCTAAGTTTCTTTATCATCTTCCTGCAATTTTTCAGTTACCAAACAGGGCATTAATAGTATTAGTATTTGTTTGTTCCTGAAATTCTCAATTTGTTCTTATGGCCCTTTATTTTTTGTACCAAGAATTGAAGTCAAACCTGGAAAACCGCACCCTTATCATTTGGACAATCTGCGGGGAAAGCTTCACAGGTACATTCTCCTGGTTTAGAAATTGGAAGTTAAAAAAAAAAAGAAATTTGATTTGATTTTTTGAATTTTGGTTTATGTTGGAATTCTAATTTTTATAAAAATAATAATTAATGTAGCGGTAATGTTGATTCTAGTTTAAATGCTTTTGTGAGTTGCTTTGAGGTTGTGACCCTTCTTTAGTGGAGTGATTGTCTGTATGGAATGGAATGAAGTTGAACCATTTACTTAGCATATATTGGTCTATGGTTTGTTAGAGTTTAGGCTTAGTTCTCTGAATTGCATGGTTGCTGAGATTGCATGTGTGTTTTGTTGGTTCTACATTTTTTCCCTGGGGTTAGGTATTTGCCTACAGTTTGTTGGTTGTTTTTTTCCGCTCATTTTGTGCTTTGATTTCTTCTTTTCTTTGCGGGATTGTTGGTGTTCATTCTTTGCTTGATTCATGATTTTTGTTGTTTGGGTTTTTACTTTCTTGCATTCTTTACTGGGTATCATAATAGTGTAACTGGTTTATTGGTTTTCATTCTTTGCTTAATTCTTGATTTTCGTCCTTTGGGTCTTTACGTTCTTGTATGCTTTATTGGGTATGACAATAGAGTAGTCAATAATGAAATTAATTAGCATATTTAAGATGTGATACCTACGTCTTAATTAATTTTTTTTTCCTTTAGATTTGCAAACAACTATTCAATCAGATCTTGATCGCATTAGATTCACAAGAGAAACGACTTTGGTGCATAGGCATATGAATTCATGTGCAGAGACATCAATTCTTTAGTGGACTGTAAGTCAATTTTCTTCACTTTTTGCATTTCTGTTATTTTCTTATTCACAATGAGAAGAATATATTTTCTTTTGTGGATATTCAATGTATTTATCCATCCATATATCTATTGTTTCAGGATCTTGATATATTTGTAAATATTGATTTATCTATTCGCATTACTGTTATTAGTTATTAAATTGATGATATTAAATGAATTGACTATATCCTTGAAAGTTTCTGGATCGATTAGTCAGATTTTTTTGGTTCTGTTGGGATCAATATTCAATTGTTGGGATCAATATTCGATTACATAGGATATGTCTTTCTGCACTTCATGTCATGGTGATAATAATTAAATCGTGTGTGAGTATTTGCTTCCTTCTATCACGCTTTAAACAATTTCTGCTTTTCCTTGCAGGTTCAATGAAGCATCTGATGGTGTTTATGATGTTAATATTCAGGATAAACAGGCAAAGATTCTTTCTGGTATTCATCCTTATTTTGGTCCGAGACTAAAAGCAAATCTCCTACTTTTTTCACCAGTCCGATATGCTCTGAGGTGCTTTTGTTGTGATATTTCAGGTTATTTATATAATTATTGTTGTGATAAATATCACATTGCTTGTATTTATTTAATTATGTGCATGCCTAAGATATTGTCTAAGCTAATTTTCTTTCTCATTTTCAGGGGGGAAAGTAGTGAAACTTTCTGAAGAGTCAATTCATGTCATTGTTCTATGTTTTTCATCTGCAATCATAACAGCTCAAAACATTCGTGGAGAATTTAAGTATAAAACTGTGAGTAACAGTTCACCATGTTCTGAAGTTCTTTTTTTGGTTGTGTATTTGTATATGGCAAGTTTAAGAACCTTTGAGTTATTGTTTGATATTAGTATTAAAAACTTTTTTTTTTTGAAAAGCAGTGATAGTATTAAAAACCTATTTGTTGGTACCTAGAAATTGAAAGTCAAATGTTCAAAATTTTGTCTTCAGTTTCTTTAACTGAATGAAGCTTCAGTTGGTATGCATCTCAGCTGAGATTACTATTTGAAGGGTTAACATTTGGTTAGTTCTCCAAGATTTTTTGTTTATCCTGTGGAATATATATATTGTCTTTTTTGCATTTGAAGGCTTCTTGCACATGAGGGAATCAATGCTGAGCAGCTTACACGTGATCCGAAGTCGTTTGAATTGAAGGTAAATATTTCTTATATTCCATTTTTTTTTAGTTAAAGATAAAGCAGTTTAGAATGTTCACTATAGGCAAAGGAACCAATGTGTTTTCATGTATTTCCTACAGCAAGCCCTAATGATATAAACGTTTCCTTGTGGAGATTAATTCAGCTAATGTGGTTTATATCATTAATTCTTTCAATGGTGTGTTTATGTGCCGTAGAAATAAATGAAAGCATGAAAAACCCTGTCTTATAGAAATTTAGCTAAATAGAAAACCCTGTCTTAGTCAAAATCTGTTTATTGCTTTCAAAACTAAATTGATCGAAGGATAAGAAATGACTTAATATTCTTTTAGTCATTGGTGGGGATTCATTTTTTTCACCAGACAATTGGTTTTTGGAAATATATTCTGGAGGGGAAGAACCAACTTATAGACATTTTGGCCAAAAAACTTGGGTACACATAACAAGAAAAGGTGCTATGAACTTTAGCTTTGAATTTGTTCATCCATTTTGTTATAATAAGAGTAGAAGATAAAAAGTTGATATCTTATTATTGTTTTATTGTTGCAAATGTGAACATACTTTCACCTAGCAGAATGTTGTCCAAAATTTTTGAACAGCACTAAACTGTGTTATATTTTTGTTGAGAACTTCCTTTAACGTATGCTTGTACATTTTCTACTCTTTGAGTGACAGGGCAACTACATAGTTGATGTTCAATTTATGGATTATTTTTTTCTGTTATCCTTATGATATTATTGCATATCGCGGCCTACTAATGCCTGAAAATATTTGTTATTGATTATTAGGAAATTAGTGTACTGTTTCTATTGCAATGCTGTCTATACATAAATGGACCTCTTATGACAAGTTACAGAAACTGATACCACTTCTTTTTTTGTTAAATGTTTGCAGTCTGCTATACTTCCACAACAACGTGCTACACATTGTAGCATGAATGAAACATCCCTGCACTGCGTCAATCTTTTGTCTGTACAGTTCTTACAAACTCTGTTAAAGAGCAGCAGTTAATTTATTTGGTTCTATACTAAGTAGCACATTAAGGCTGTTGTTAGACAGGTTTTACCATTTTTAACAAAGAACTCACGTTTCTCTCTTTTGTTCTTCATTTCTTTCTATTCGCCTCTTCCTCTCCCTTTGTATGTTTGGTTTTCTCCATTTTTTCCTTCTTCTCTTTCTCTCTGCCTGTTTGTTAGTTTCACTATAGTTTTTTGGTTTCTTCTCTCCGTACAACATTTACAATTCCATGCTGGGAAATGCAACATAACCATGGAGCATCATGAGGGCAAGGCAAGAATTTATTTTTGCTAGCACCATATAAGTTGTCATCTATTTTTTATTTAGTCATCTGTCTTTTCCTATCACTGAGTATTTTGCTATGTCTGTCTGTGTGCATATGGACTGATAAAAATCTCGTGAGCAGAAGAAGCATTGAGATGATGCAGTCCTCGTGTGGCACTTGCCAATTTTTCAGCTTCCTTATAGAGCATGAATAGTTATTAAAGCAGAAGATGGTTGGAACTGTGCAAGTGGTTAATCTGTAAAACCTGTTTATTTTTATGTTTGAGTACACAAGTTATGCTTTGATCCTTTAGTTTGTTATAATTGCTTTCAAGATATTGAGACTTGTGTTTTTACCATGGTTATACATTGTAGAAGGATGGGAGAGTAAAGTACCATCTCATTCTGGTTTTAAGTGGTCAGTTACTTTTGAGGTTGAATGCTTGGCATAGGATCCACACACTGAGTACTCATTTGTGGTGTGTTCTTCAGCCTTTAACCTAGGGCTAATGTCTTAGAGATGATGCTGCTTTTATTTGATTTTTTTCATTTAGTATTCTTTGGGAATTCTTGCATGAGATAAGGGTGTTTTCAGATTTTCAGGTTTTTCCTTATCATCTAGAAGCTTTCCCTCCTCCTCCTCTTGGGTTTTATCGCCCATTTTATCTTATTTTTGTCTCTTTTGTTCTTATTTTTTCCTTCTCACGTTTCTCTCTTTTGTTCTTTATTTCTTTCTATTCGCCTCTTCCTCTCTCTTTGTATGTTTGGTTTTCTCTGTTTTTGCCTTGTTCTCTTTCTCTCTGCCTGTTTGGTTAGTTTCACTACCCTTTTTTTTGTTTCTTCTCTTTGTACAACATTTACAATTCCATGATGGAAAATGCAATATAACCATGGAGCATCATGAGGACAAGGCAAGAATTTAGTTTTGCTAGCACCATATAAGTTGTCATCTATTTTTTATTCAGTCATCTGTCTTTTCCTATCACTGAGTATTTTGCTATGTCTGTCTGTGTGTATATGGACTGATAAAAATCTCGTGAGCAGAAGAAGCATTGAGATGATGCAGTCCTCATGTGTGGCACTTGCCAATTTTTCATCTGCATTATAAAGCGTGAATAGTTATTAAAGCAGAAGATAGTTGAAACTGTGCAAGTGGTTAATTTGTAAAGCCTGTTTATTTTTATGTTTGAGTACACAATTTATGCTTTGATCCTTTAGTTTGTTATAATTGCTTTCAAGATATTGTGAGACTTTTATTTTTACCATGGTTATACATTGCAGAAGGATGCGAGAGTAAAGTACTGTCTCATTCTGGTTTTAAGTGGTCAGTCACTTTTGAGGTTAAATGCTTGGCATAAGATCCACACACTGAGTACTCATTTATGGTGTGTTCTTCAGCCTTTAACCTAGGGCTAATGTCTTAGAGATGATGCTACTTTTATTTGATTTCTTTCATTTAAAAACAGAGACTAGCCTATCTTTGCTAATTGGATGCATATTAAGATATTTTTAGTTTTAATCAGGTGACTCTTGAAGATGGTACAATCAGAGGTTACAATATTCGAGCTGCCAAATCTAATCCATCTTTTGAGTCGAAACCAAGTTTTACTCTCCATGCATATGACATGACTGCTTGCACCCTTTCATATAATCCTGCAGCACCAAATGTACGAATTTATATCTCTTTCTAATTCCTTGGTCAGGTTATTTGTTTCCTATGCATGAAACATTCTTTTATTTTTTTTACACAGTTGCTTGCGACTGGATCCGTGGATAAAATGGTAAATTAAAGTTGTCTTTTAGTGCTGTCATGTAATGTGGAAAGATATGAATGGTTTAGGTGGTTTGATTGATTGATCGTTCATTTACTGCAGGTAAAATTTTGGGATTTATCAAACATCAACCTTCATGTGTTGCATCCAGAAATCCCAAGGCAGTAAGTGTGATTATGGGGAAGCATCTAAGAAGCCATGTATTAATTTTGAGTACTTCAAAATGTATTCATTCTCACATGCTGTTGTGTTGTTGTTAGGGAGTTGTCTTTTCAATTTCCTTCTCACAAGATAATCCTTTTTTGTTGGCTATTAGAGGCTCAAAGTGAAAACTGGGAGTGAGTGGAAATGTTGCAATATTTTGTTTTATTATTCCTGAAATTTGGTACTATTAAATGGATGGTTATTAATACTACTGATTATCATGTAGGTTTGGGGTACACTATCTGAGGCAGGCATCTCTTAAAAATTTGGGAACTACAGCTATCCGAATAGACCCAAAACATAATGTGGAAGGTGAAAGTTTTTGTTGTTTCTTTGAGACTTTGTATTTATGTGAGGATGGGTTTCCATGGGTTGCAAGAAAAATTTTCATAGTTTTGAAATCATTGGTTGTTTCTTCTAAAGTTTTAGTAACTTCCTGTCTTTGTATGCGTCAAAGACGATAGAAAGCAGCATCAGTTGCATATTAATTGGGTGGATATTGATTTTTTTTTTCTTTAAAGTGAGTGTGAACCCCTATTGTGTTTTGGAAGGTTTCTAAACCTAATCTTTACTATGATTACACTAGTAGGAAAATTGCAGCAACAAATTCCTACACTTTTCCGTTCAAATTCTTTGCATCCAGCATCTGCTTATAAATTCACTCTTCTTGCTTTCAGTCTATACTTCCAAGCCTCAATAGCAAGAGATCATGTCTTCACTGTTGAAAGAGCTGCCTTCCATCTCCACCCTCTTGTCCATCTATGCATCCGTCTCTGCCATGGTCATGCTAATTCGTACAATATTTAACGAAATGATACCCAAACCAATGCTAATTGGATTGAAATATTTATTTGTTTACCATTGTACCATTGCTTTTTCAAACTTGGGGTTGTGTAGATTGCAGTGAATGACTGATTGAATGCAGGATTATCTACTCCAGTCAGGCCATCTTCATAAAAGTTATCTCCTGTCGAAATCACAAAGTCAGGTTTCCATCCGACAGTTTTTGAGTCCCAAAGCAGTACCAAAGGAGTTTGGACCACACCCCAGGATACAGAGGTATGTAATTAAGTTTATAAGTTTACCAGGTGGACTTTGTAGTCCTTGGCCTAGGCTGGTTCAGCAGCATTCCGAACATTCCAGAGTTTCCTCCAGGAAAAGGTCCAGAAACCTTTCACGGTGAGGTAAGACACTCCATGGATTATGCTGCCATGGATTATGAACTTGCTGCTAAATGCATCAAAGGGAAGCGAATTGTCATCGTTGAACTCCAGAAATCTGCCAAATGGCTATGATTATTACAGTTCTATATGTGTGTAGGTATTTTTATTGAATGTCAACTATGGTTCACAGTTTTTGTTCAAAACTGTATATTTTGTATGGTTGGACTTATATGCATATCATTTTATGAAGTGTAAAAACTGCTGACTATTTCTCACAGCTATAAAAAATGGTCAATATGTTTGATTTATTTTTGATCCAAAGGTGATGTAATTTTTTCGCTTCTAATTAAACTGTTCAGATTTGTTTGTCAATTATATGGTTCATTTGCTTTTATTTGGATTTTTTGTACTGTATCCGTTTATTACTTTTCTTTGTTATATTTTTTTCACTTTTAATCTGCCATCTAATGTATGCATTTTCTACATTCATCCTTCATGATCATCCTGTTGGAAGAATTTGAAGTCAACACTGTTGTGTTCTTGAAAATCAGTGTTCAGTCAATACATATTGCATATTTTGTTTTACATAATTTTTAATGGTGTGTTTATGTGCTGTAGAAATAAATGAAAGTATGAAAAACCCTGTCTTATAGAAAGTATGAGAACTCCCTTAAACATATGCCTGAACATTTTCTACTCTTTTGAGTGACAGGGCAACTATATAGTTGATGTTCAATTTATGGATTATTATCTTCTGTTATCCTTATGATATTATTGCATATCACTGTTTACAACTACCCGAAAATATTTGTTATTGATTATTAGGAAATTAGTGTACTTTTTCTATTGCAATGCTGTCTATACATAAATGAACCTCTTTTGACAAGTTATAGAAACTGATACCACTTATATTTTTTTTGTTACACGTTTGCAGTCTGCTATATTTCCACAACAACGTGCTACGCATGAATGAAATGTTCCTGCACTGCGGCAATCTTTTGTCTGTACATTTCTTACACACTCCCTTAAAGAGCAGCACTTGATTTTTTTGGTTCTATACTATGTAGCACATTAAGGCTGTTATTAGACAGGTTTCACCTTTTCTAGCAAAGAACTTACATCTTTAGTCAATCAACAATATTTTTGTATATTGTATAAAATTTGTCTATTTTGTAATGAATACTATTTTTGTACATTTTCATGTCTTTCATTGTTTTATTGTTTTAGTTTCTTTTTTGCAGCATCAACATTCTCTCTCTTTTTCAAATTATTGATATTAAATTTTATTAATATATTCACAAATCATTTCTTATATTTATATAACAATAATAATTAATATTCATCATATATTTTTTATTTCATTCTTATTTAATTATATTGGGTTAAAAAATTACAATCAATTTTAACATTTACGTTATAATTAGTTAACGTTAATTATACAAATGATTCCATTTTTATAAATAGAATAATGACTTTTACACACCCACTGCATAAAACAGATCTTATTCTAATTATATTGTATTTTGATCATACCAGCTTGCTTGTAATTGTGAACCTTTTTTTTTTTTGAAAAAAATATAGTAATAATTATGAACTCGTATAAATATCCTAATGGAATGGAAAATTGGAGTAAAATCCAAGAGAGTTAATACAACACAATTACATCCCATTTGGTTTTCAAAGCTCAAAGACTATGATAAAACGGGGTAGCAATAGAAAGCCGTCATTTCAATTCGTGTATAAGAAAATTTATGAAGATGTACAAAATATATTTTTTTATGTTGATAATTTTTTTTTATAATTAAAGAAAGGAGCATTCCAATTTTACTTTTTAAAGAATAAATCATGTATTAACCAATGAATTAAATGCTTGAGTGTCACATAAAATTATTGAATCAATAATTTTGAGTTAAAATAATTTTATTGTGCATTCTTTAATTAATTAATACTATTCTTTTCATATTTAAATGTTTGTTTTTTTATTTTTACAGAGATTGAAAATAAAATTTTTGACTTTATGCATTTTATAAAAAATAAATTTTTTATAACTTGTGATGTAAAAACAAAAGTGAGGACATTAGATGTTTAAAATTTTTAAAAAAATTATTTTAAAACATTTTTCAAAATAATAGAAAAAAAATGAAACATCTGAAGTAAATTGACTTACATAACGACAAGAAGTGAAGAAGCCCCCTAAAATCTCATTCATTAAAATTGCCGAAGCACCTCCCTCTCCTCCCGTTACAGAAAACGGACCAGAACATTAGACGACATCCACTCCACCCAAATATCCGTACATATACGTGCAATACGCTTCTACGTATCCAATCCTTTTTTAAAGGTACGTATACTTCTCCATGGCTTCAGTGATTTTACCTCAAGAAATTCCAGTAATGAAGTGCTACTGATAGTTTAGTCTTTTGTGTTAAAATTTTATTGAAACTGGCTTTTATTGTGTTTGGTTTTCCTTGGGAATTGATTTTTAGTTTTGGTCGGTTGAAAAATGGAGCCGGCGCCTAATGGCGAAGAACCCACTTCCTGGGATGAGCTATACAACATAAACTTGATGCCATCAGAGTTGTTCCTCAAGTTTAGAAAAGAAATTCAGGGATTTCGAGTTGGTGTCAATTTGGAGGTTATATTTCTCTTCTTTTATTTTACAATCTTCGACTGTTCCATCCTTATGCTATTAATTCTCGTTATTCTTTTTGTATGTGAATGGGGGTGTCTTATTGTTTGGTCACAATGAATGTATGTATGGAGCTTAGTTAGTCATGTAAGCTTCAGGCATGAGCCAATGAAAGGAGTATCTTTTTAACTGTCTCATCTTCCTTCTTTTCAAAGTGCTGCTTTTACTTGGAAAAGGATGCTTACTTTTACGGAAGATATGTATAATCTGTACAGGTTGTTGTTATTTATGACCTATTGAGTATTTACATCTTGGTTTTGCTTCAGTTCTACAATGCTCCAATCAATGATTTCCAAACAAAGCTTGTGCTGAAGCCTTTATCTCCTGAACGGAGGTGGAAGTTTGCATATGAGCCTATACATCAAGATGTACGCCTCCTTTCAAAAAAGATCCCTGTGACGAAATTTCTAAATCTCCAGGTCCGATCTACTATCCTTTATCCATTTTGGCTTAGTGATAGCATTCATGTAGAAGTCTGATGTCTATTCAAAATTTGACATGTACTGTAGGAGTGTGGGTAACTTTATTTGTTCTTTGTTTATTTCCCCCCCCCCCCCCCCCCAAAAAAAAGAAAAAACTTTATTTGTTTTTCATGCATGACTTGTGCATATTTTGTAATGGTTACACTAAAGTTTTTGGAAATAGGTTGGCATAGGCCATAATTTCAAGCTAAATGCAACTGGTTGGAAATGGAAGCTCACCACCTGTTTGGGTGGAGATGGAGTTTCTCGGATTCGGAATAAGACAACACTTGGCTTGGTTCCTGGCCTGGATTTTCGATTTGGGTGGAGAGCTGATTATGTTCTTCCAGAAATTACAGGGCAAGTTCCTTGATGTTCTATGAACTTGTATTTAAGAATATTATGTAAGCAAAAGGAAGAAATGATAAGCTCATCCCTAGAATAGTAGAATAGTCTTTGATGTTAAGCTTGCCAAAACTATCCCCTACAATTTTGTTGAAAGTTGTGCAGGGTATGTTCCTTGATCTTCTATGAACTTATAATTAAGATATTTCTAGGATTTAGTATATTCATAATGTTATAATATATGTGCTTTCAAAATAAATCACCAGAACTTTTAATGGCATGCTTCTCCATCTTAGTTGTTAATAGTGACATTTTTGTTTCTTTTATTCAGTTATTCATTAATTCCTTCTCTTCCTTTTTCTTACCAGACATGTTTTCACAATTATGTGTAGCTTATCATTGATACCTTGAATATAACAGAGCTCTTGGTACTGATGAACCATTGTTCAACATGAACTCTGGGCGGTTGCAAGCTTCACTAGATAGAGTTGAGGCCATTCTGACTCATTCGTCATGATTGGTTGTCAAAATATCAGGTATGGCTACCTCATGACATTTTTAGTAGCATTTCAGGTTGGCGACTGGCATACTCTAACTGGCAATTTGTAGGATATGAAATTGTCAAGTAGATAAAGATTTATTTTTGTTAAATTCAAAGTATCTGGAATTTTGTACCATTTATCTCTGGGAATATGCATTTGATTCTATGTGTTCCTACCTCTGTATGCCCACCTGTGTGTGAATATGTGCTCATGAGTGCATCTAGCTCAAACATTCTTCTGTTCACGTATTATTGGTGAGTTGTTTTACATGCCAGACCCTCGTTTTTTGAGAATTTCATCTTTTGTGGTATGAGTTTTATTCATTTATTACATTTTCTGGTCTGAATTTAGCTTGTAATGAATTAGACATCTTATGTTTACTGTTATTATTCCCTTTTAGTTTTTGTTCACTATAAAGTTTTCTTATCAAAACTTCAAACTTAGCAGGGTCAGCTTGAATTGAAATTGATAGGATGATTTTTCCATACATGGATGGAGGTACACTGATCAACACCAAGTTTACTTATTAAACACCAATGCAGCGGCTCTTTTGTATAGCATTAAGTTGCCATGGCATGAGTGAATCAGGGTTATCAAATAAAAAATTTCCCTGAAATTAAAGCAAATTCATGTATGAAATTGACTTCATTATAATGGTAGTTTTAATTGCTTCTTGGTCTTTTCTTTCTCCACCTTCCTTTTATATATCAATTATTGCCGTTGACAAGTCTCCTAGTGACATTATTGGTAAATCAGGTTATTTTAATTGACGAGATTGATCACAATTTTTGCAATAGGGCTTGGTGGTGTAACAATATCAGAGGGTTTATATTTATTGGATTCTTTGATCATATTGATTATTTTCGCTTATAAATGGTTTGGTTAAAGTATGGGTATGTTCTTTCTTGTAGTTTATCTTGGCTGCTGCAGATTGGTTGAGTTCTTGGTTTTCCTTCTCTGTTTCCCCACTTCAATACAGAAACAGCTAGATAAGAGCATAAGAAATTTGCTTTCGCGATTTCCCTTAAAGCACGAATTGTTTGGTGCTGCATTTATGAATCTGGGTACATCTTTGATGGTACCGCTCTGAAGGAGAGAATTGAAAGAGGCTTTCCCAATCCCAATTATTTGTATCTCAGTATATCTTGGCTACGCTGATTTGTCTGGTTACCTAGTTAAGATCAAATTGAAGCAAGCTTAAAAGTTTTCTTGTAAAAAACTGGAAAGGGCAATAATCATATTAACTAAAGTTGTGGGTTTTAGCTGCTAGATAGTTGGGACTGCAACACCTGACTAAAATGTTTTGGACAAGAAGAAGCTACTTGGTGCAGGCAACTGAAGTATGGCTAATCATGCTAATCAAGAATCATACATTGTTAACTTGTTAACTTTTTTCTTTTTTTTTGGCCAGAAGAAAGTTGTTCACTTGGAAATTGTAATCCTTTTATATTGATTTAACTCTAGACTTCAAAATTTGAAAGCCAAAAACAGTATTAGAATCCTTTCACTTTGAAACCATGTAGAGGGAAAACTCCACGAACAATACACTTCATTCGAGGTTGAAGAGTGGACCCTGTCTGCCTAGCCGTTGTAAACCCTGCAACGGCCATCTACCCCTTCTTGTATATAAGTTAAATTCTCTTTTCTCCGAACTCCAAAGCAAAACCCTGAAACCCGACTTAGAGCAATCCAAACATCAACCCAAAGATGTCTTCCTCCAAGCTTAGAAGCTCCTTTTCATTCCCAAGTCTCCTTCTCTCCTGCTTGAACTTTACTCTCTTTATCCTTTCCGCAACCTCTCTTGCTCCCATTATTCTCCTCAAAATGCCTCCAACCTCTTTGGGTTTAGCATTCCTGATGGTCTCCTGCATCTCCCTTCTCTCCTCCTTCGTGGGCTTCTACTCTCAGCTCTCCCACTTCTGCTTCATAACCCATGTTTCACTTCTCATCGCCTCGTTGATTGGGCAAGTTCTCAGCATATTGGCCTTATTTACAAGAGAGAGATCTAGTCTTTCAATGCTAAAGTCCCCGCGGGACCCAAAAGAGGCAAAGCTATTGGTGAGAGTGGAATGTGGGATTTTCATGGCAATGTTGCTAATGCAGCTGGTGGTGTTAGCGCTGACCTGCGCGGTCCATACCTGCTGGGTGCGAGAATACGAGGGATTAGAAGCCGAGAGAGAGGCAACAGCCAAGAAAAGGAGCAGAAGGATAGCAAGAGTGCAAGAGGAATCCATGGCAAATGCAGCAAAAATTGCTGAGATTAAAGCCAAGGAGTTTGATGAGAAGATGAAGAGCAAGTACTGTCACTGGGTGAAAACCGATTTTGAAGGCTAAAAAAAACATCTAGTCAATAATCATTGTTGATTATTTCGTTTCCTCCTTGGGGGTCACTACTGTAGTGGCCACTGTATTTGTATCGCAGCCCCTATGTCTTATCACCATGGTTTTTTCTGTGTAATTTACAACTATATAACAGTCGCTAGTTTGCATCAAAAACATTCATAGCATGTTTGGTTGGGGGAATGGCTAAGCCATTCCCCCTTTATTCTCAAGGAATTTTTATTCCTTTGTTTGGTTGGAAAATGCTCCAAGGAATAGCCATTCCTATGGAATGGCTATTCTTCAAAATCCTTTAAAACCAAGGAATAGCTAATACCACCCTCCCCCATGGTATTAGCTATTCCATGGTTAAGGAATAAATTTAAAAATGAATAAAGACAAAAATACCCCTTACAAGTTTGAAAATTTACAACTTTATTAGTATAAAATATTATTTTTCTCTCTCTCCTCTTTCTCTCACTTGATTCCAATTTTTAATAAAATATTAATATTAAATTATAAATAAAATATTAATATTTAAATTATCAATTATTAATAAAATAAATTATAAATTATTCCTACTTAAAAACAAAATAAATTAAAAATAAATAAACATAATATCATTTAAATTAGATAAACAATATTAATAATTAAATCATCAATTATTAATATTTAAATAAATTACCAATTATTAATATTTAAAAAATAAAATAAAAAATTAATCATAATAAAATTTAAATTAAATAAAATATTAATATTTAAATTATCTATTATTAATATTTTAAATAAATAATCAATTATTAATTTTCAAAAATAAAATAAAATAAAATAATTGATCATCATAATATTTAAATTAAATAAAATATTAATATTTTAAAAAATAAATAAATATTAATATTGAAATTATCAATTATTAATATTTTAAATAAATTATTAATTATTAATATTTTAAAAATAAAATAAAATAAAAATTAATCATAATAATATTTAAATTAAATAAATATTAATATTTAAATGATTTATTATTAATATTTTAATTAAATTCTAGATTATTAATATTTAAAAAATCTAATAAAAATAAAATGTCACATAAATAATAAAGGATGTTTTTGTCTTTTTATTTTCTATTCCTTTCTTATTCCAAAATTATTGTTACCAACCAAACACTACAATAAGTCATAATAATTATTCCTGTTCTATTCCCTTTGTCATACCAAACTAAGTAATAACTATTCTATTCTATTCCCACCTCATTCTATTCCCACATAATAACTATTCTATTCCATTCCTGTCTATTCCGCCAACCAAACGTACCATCAGTCCAATATTTTCACCTGTCCATGAAATCCTTTTCCATTCCATAGGCTCATAGCTTCAACGTGGTTGGGCTTTCAGTTTGAGCCTAGCTGGCCTGGCGTCAGGGCCGGCCCTAGGGTGAAGCCACCCAATCAAGGGCTTTAGGCCTCCAATTTAGGGAGGCTTCAATTTTAAAAAAGATTTATAATTTTATAATAATTATAATATAATTAATTATATTAAAAAATATAAAAATAAAAAATAATTTATTAAATTATTTATTTTTTTTACTTTTTTTAATTATATACTTAATAAATTTTAATTTTTTATTTTTTTTTAATTTCTATAATACTATTAATTCTCAACTATATTTTTTTATTTTCAATAAACTAACAATTACATGTATTTAATCATTTTCAACAGTTATTTTTTTTTCACTTATTTTTTTTATTTTTAATCAACACATTTAATGATTTTCAACAACTATTTTTTTTTCTATATATAAAATTGATTATTTTTTTCAATATATAATATCTACTATTGAAATCTTTCTTTCTCATTTGCTCTTTTTTTCTTTAACTTTAATTTTTCTATAAAGAATACACAAGAAGTCTGTTATTTTATTATCTTCATAAAACTATGAGCTTCATTTGCAATTTGCAATTTACAATTTGTAATAAACATTCAACAATTAGGTACTATTGTTCTAATCTTTACATATTTTTTTATTTTAATTTAGATTTATATTATATTATTATTTTATTTTATTTTATGTGATAGTTGATTTATTTGAATTAAAAATTTTGATTGTTGATTTTATATTAATTATTTAAAAAATATAAGATAATTATAATAGTTAAATATTTTTAGAATAATGTTAACAATTTCAGTAAGTGTTGTTTCAGTAGAAATAAGTTTTTCAAAACTAAAATTAATAAAATTTTATTTAAGATCAACAATATCTCAAGAAATATTAAATGGATTGATTATATTATCAATTGAAAAAAAATATTATAAGAACTTGATTATAAAAATTTAATTAAAAATTTTATATTTTAAAAAATTAAAAAAATAAAATTTTAATTAAAAAATTTCATTTAAATATTTTATTTTAAAATTTTAAATTTATTGAGCTACCCTGCCATGTACTACATGATGTGTTAACACATACATAAATCAAAGGGGCAGAAAAGAACAAGAAAGAAATTTGTGAGGTGGAAAAGAGGAAACGATGGCGGCTAAAGATCCGCAAGATTCTCGGACGAAGAAACATGGGGACAGCTGCTTGGTTTTCTCAACCAAAACGGTGTGCGTATCAGCTCCCCTTTGCCCATACCTTGTTCTTTGCCTCTCTTTTTCTGCTTAAATCTCTCAAGACAAAACATTATAATTTTGACCCGCCAATCATTTGCACCCTCTACCTTCATGCCACATCACCTTCTCCTCCACGTGTCAAAATCTCCTTGGGTTTGCATTCCAGATAACTTCGTCTTATCCTCTTTCCATGTCCCACCACTTTGACACGTCCGGCAGCTGTCGGTCTTTTTATTTTCAGAACTATTTCTGCAAAAGCCGAAGTTTCTTCCTCTGATTTCCCATTGCCAGATATAAACATTAGAATAATAATTTTTTCAATTTCTTAGGGTCTTCTTTCTCTTTTATCCTCTTTCAGATAACAAGGCCGTAAAATTAGAATTCTTGTTTCCCCTGAAAATTTTTTTAACCGGGAAAACGCAGCTGCGCCATGTCAACCATCTCCATTTACAGAACTGAATTCTTGACTTTTTCTAGCAATGGATCGAGACCCCGCCACAAATTTCAAAGAATTTCCCTCTCTCCAACAATGTGAGTTCTTTTTCCCCTTTCAGTTATGATTTTTTCTTCGAATTAACAATCAGGAATTTGCCTTTTGAAGCCGATTTTATTTGTTTTTCAATTTTTTTTATATAGAAAAAGGTTAGGGTTCTCAATTTTTTTGAAAGAAATGTTTTCTTTATCGTGCCTTCTTTTTAGTTTAATGAATTTTTGGTTGCTTTGGTTAGGAAAATGGATTCTAAATCATTTGAAAGTGAGAAAAAGGAAGAACTTTCGGTACAGCGTCAAACGCCGTCGATTCCTCAGCTCGATTCCTTAGGACCATCCAATCTTGGGTTTGACCGGCTGCAACCATCGGATCAGGAGCTAAATCAAGATAAAAGACTAGAATTTGGAAAATTCGTGGCGAGAGAGGCCTTCCTTGATGAAGAATTCTGGGTATATGTCATTCTTAACCATTTTTCCTTTTCTTCACCTTTTATTTGATCAACTGATTTTTTTTTTCTGCTGATTATTTTGTTTTCTTTTGGTTTTCTGGTAGACAGCGGCATGGCTGAGAGCAGAGAGTCACTGGGAGGATCGACCAGGTGAAAGGTAGGAATTAAGTTTCTTTTTTTTTTTAATATTTGAAGTAAAAGGATACCCTTTTGTTTTATGATTTGGACTTATCTAAACAAATGAATCTTTAAGTCCTTAGTAGGTAGCTGTTTATAGTATAAATAATTGATTGGTATAAATAAATGGTTTCAAAAGTTTTACTGTGGAGTCTGTCAGGTTTAGAGGAAAATAATTCTGTTGAGATGTTGACAATGGACTTGTTTAAATTCCCATCCCTCTGCTTGTATGCACTATGCAGCCTTCACGGGCAAATGTGTTTTTTTGCTAATGTTTGTGAGTGGATATCGGATGGATGCCCCTAATTGTAGCTATTCCTGATATATACAGATATGTCGATAACTTCAAAAGGAAATTTGCTGAGCAGGTAGGAGAGAATATTGGTCTTCTTCAAATTGCTCATAAATACATGGGTGAATTTTGGTTACATGTAAAATGCTTAGAAAGGTTCCTTATTTTGTAGGAATTCAATGCGATGAAAAGGCGATGCAGGGGGCAACATGGGCAGACATATACATGTATTGTCACGGTATGATGTTTTTACAAGATATCTTTTCCGAGATTGGTATTACTTTCAATGTGTTTGTTATCTCTCTTGGGTTAGGATTAGATCAATTTAGAGCTTCTCTGTTTCTCTTAATTGCTGGGATACATATCTTGTGTTACGTTGTTGTTTTGTCTAGATGAAGAGTCTTATAGAATGCCTTGATATCAATTTATCAGGTTAAGAAGGAGGAAAGGAATGTCAAACGCACAGTGCTGAAAAGTGTAGTTGGAACCCTTGATTTCAGCATTCGATATTTGTTGCATGGAGAGTCTTTTCCTGGGGTACAGTACATGCTCTTTATATTCAGACTTCAAGTCCTATCACCAATCTAAATAAATAGGTTATTTGTTAATATATTTGTGAATCTAACCTCTTGCAGGAACGTATAAGGCCTCTCTTCTGCAGCATCAACAGAACACACCTGAATAAATATGCTTATGTTTCCAACTTATGTGTAGCCAAATCAGCCCGTCGAAAAGGCATTGCTAGCAATATGCTGTATTTTGTTATTGAATCAGCCAGATCAAGTGGTAAAATTACAAGCATATTTCCTTCAGAAGCACCTCAACTGGTGCAAGTAGTGGGAAAATTCCCCTTCTAATCCAATCATTCATTTGCAGGTGTTGAAATGGTATATGTGCATGTTCATAGACACAATGGACCTGCACTGGAACTGTACGAAAAGATTGGTTTTGAGGTAATACGGTTTTATCTGCTCTATATGTGCTTTTGCGGTTTCGTTTTCTGGCCTTCTGTCAATTTCAAATGGGGCTGATATACTTTTTGCATTCTTATCAGATAGTTGAAATGGCAAGCTCTCAGTTGTTAGAACAGCAGATGTACTTACTTTGTTTCAAGACATAATATTCTGTTGAACACAAATTCAGGATTTCTTTTTTTCTCTTTTTGAATGAAAAAAAGAAAGCCTTACATACGGCTTGACCAACGATGGGGAAGGATTAACCCAAGCACGTAATCACCCGGCATTACTACTCGGGACTTACACTTTTGTTTTTTGAAAGATGGGGACTTATCACTTGTGTATGTAATATTTCCATGATCAGAAAATTGTAAATGCTGTGAATTTCTTATATGCTTTCTGCTTCCCTGAAAAAGATGATTAGATGGCTGAAGATTTTATTTCTATTTTATATTGGACTAATGTTGGAAATATGGTAAGAATTTGGTCATAAAATAATAGGTAAATCAGGAAATACAACTATGAATTCATTAACATGTAAGGGGCCAAGAGATGACATCTCACATTTTAACAATACATCACATGCCAAACTGATCAAATGAGTTATTAACTGTCTAATTTCTTCCTTGATTAAGACTCAAATTGGGGTACTTATTTGGTTCCATATGATAGTGTATATATCTAACAATTATAAAAGCTTCCACTTGATTTAATATTAGTTTTTTTATTTTATTTTATGAAAAAGTTTTATTGTGTCCATCCAGGCCAGTCTTATTTTGCTCATATCCAGGTATTGTCGATTTTGGATTATAGTGGGAGGAAAAGGTCAAGTTAATATTTAAGAAGAAAAGCGGATTATAAGGGAAATTCTTATTAAACACTAAGATAATGTCAACTCTTTTTTTTTTCAACTCAATTTAAAATTATGGAAATATGGAGAACAATTCAATTATTTTCTAGAAATTAATTCTTATGAAATTCAGGATCAACTTAATTAAAAAATATTAAAGAACAAGGGAAATTCATTCTCTTTTCTTGAACACACATTTGATTTTATTAAACAAAAAGATATTAATTAAATTTATTAGGTTCATCATGTTATGTAATCTTTTTTATAAGCGTTAAATATAAATTCTTTCCCAGTGAGGATGACTACTTGCATTAAAATTCTCAGTCTCTTTAATTTCTTTCTATTTTTGGAAATGGTGGTGCTACTAGCTCCTAAAGTCAACCGCCACATTCGTAGAAAATGTCAAACTAAATTAAGATGATGGAGAAGTAGTGGTTTGCTTTGGCAGTTGGTGAAGTGACCTGTTCACAGCTAGGCAGGTGCTGATCATGCTGCTGTGGCAAATTTCAGTGGATAAAAGGAGCTTCCTAGAGCTAGCAGCCTAGCACGCATTGCTTCACATGTAATAATCGGATCGGCATCCAAGAGAGTGATCGAACACAAAGAATTAATGGCCTCCTCTTCATCACAAGCACCCATTAGCAAGCCTGGTAAGTGCGAATAAAACCTTTTTCTGGAAAAATGCATTCAAAGAATTGAATAGTTCCCTTTGTTTTCATTTGATTCACCTCACCAAAAGGATAACAGGAACTATAGCTATATTTACCCAAAGAATCATTGGACGTCAGGTCACCGTCTTGTAGCATTGAGATGGAAATTAATGGAAACTCCAAAGATCGATGTTGTCCTGTCCGTACGTTTCTTGACTTTTTCTTTGTGTCATGATCACAACAGAAAATAAGTCTATGCTATATCCCACCTGGCACCTGCCTCTATACAAAGCTGCGCTTAGAGGTGACTGGGAGAGCGCCTGCGAAATCTTGAAGCAAAACCCAGGGGCAGCCACGGCCAAGATCCTGGGCTTCCAAATTCCAATATGCGCTCCATGTGGCTGTAGGGACAGGAAAGGCAAATGACTTCGTCACGAAGCTGGTGAAAGGGATGTCACCGGAGGACCTTGAAATAGCCAACCAAAGCAAGGTGACGGCTCTTACTATAGCTGCTGCCATTGGAAACACTGATGCGGCCAAGTTGCTAGTCAGTATAAACCCAAACTTGCCTCATATTCAGGACGGGGATGAAGGGTTTCCAGTCCACAGGGCTGCGCAATCTGGTCACAAGGAAACGCTTGTCTACTTACTTAAAGTAACAAGAGATGATGTGCAGCCCAGTCCATTTGAGAATAATTCGGGTGTTTGGCTTCTACGTCAAATCATCTTCGTAGGATTTTACGGTGAGTTGCCAACTTAATTTCCAACCTATCATAAATGAGAATTTCATTAGGCTAGGAAACCAAAACCTATCACTTGATTATGCAACACTCTCCTTATAATATTTGAGTTTAATCACTAAAATCCTCTCAACAACTAGAAATCAGTGTCTCTTCAAAACTCTTACTTGATACTTTTTGCAGATTTGGCAGCTGATCTGGTTCAGCGGCACCCAAAGTTGGCAACATTGGAGGGCTATCGCTGAAAGTCTCCTTTGTGTTCCATTGCAGTGAGGTCTTCTGCATTCCGTAGTAGCAGTGAATTGACTCTATGTCAACGCTTTCTTTATTCCTGTTAGTTCTTCTACTCCTCTCTCTCTCTCTCTCTCTCTCTCTCTCTTAGTTTGCTCACCTGCTATATATACTTCCTCAAACTTCTCATATAATTATCCTATATTTCATATCTATTTGACCAATATATGCGAACCTCTAGTTTAAATTTGTTGAGGAGAAAAGGCGAAATCTTGAGATCAAGGGATTCATTAACCAAAAGAAAGTAATTAGAATGAATAAAAAAACGAATTTCTAGATGCCAAAGAGATAAAGTATATGGTTCCACTATTAGACCCAATTATACTATTCATAATAGAAAAGCATTTAGGATCATATATTTATCATATGATTATTTGAAAGGAACATTTTTCCTTGGGTTGGTTTCTTCCAATTATATACATAGCTGTCCCTCCGATGAAGTTGGAGAATGTTCCTAACAATTCCATTAGAGGAGACATAGAGAATCCAGCTAACAACTCCCAAGCGCCGATCTGGAGCAGCTTTCAACATTTCAGGGGAGGCAACTTTCTTAGTCCTGGTTCGGTCCACGTCCAAATTCTCTTTTGTTATTTTAGTTCATGGTCCTTCTTTGGTAGAGGAACTTGTCACCAGCCACTTTCCTCAGGATAGCTGTCCTTGTGTCGATTTAATTATTCTTTTTTAACTTGATCAGTGTGTGGTGCGGTGAGGCAGAAGCTGCACAGAGCCCTGTGGGATTTAATTGACAGTTTAGGTATGAATATTAAATTCTGCACTTCCCTAATCACAAGATTCTAATTACTACAAACTTCAAAGCTAGATACAAGCTAAACTCGTGCTTAAATTTATTTGAGTTGCAGTACCACAGGTTAAGCACATCCGTCAAATGAAATTTATGCACGGTGAAGCGCTTAGACTCGTCAAATTGCTATGCACTGAAGCTGAACGTTTGGATCCTCAAAAGGCTGCAAACATATTTGCGGATCCATTGTTCCAAGCAGTATCACATGGAATACCTGAAATCATTGAAAATATTTTAGTCTCCTTTCCAATTGCAGTTCAATTTCGTGACAATGATGGCCGTAACATAATCGAAAGGGCGGTTCTATACCGTCGCCACAATGTCTTCAACTTAATATATAGAATGAATCGTCAGACTAAACATGCATTAGCAGAGGACCTAGATAGGTTTCAAACTAATATCTTGCATCTGGCAGGAATTTTGGCACCGCAAGACCAGCTCAATCTTGTTTCCAGTGCGGCTCTGCAAATGCAACGGGAGTTGCAATGGTTTAAGGTAAAAATTAATTATCTATTTTGTTTCCCCTCTATCTTATGGTGATTTGGTTAAGTCACATATCAGGTTTACCATTTTCCTCCAGGAAGTGGAAAAGCTTGTGCCGAGTATCTATAGGGATGCTAGGAACTACGAAGGAAAGACGCCGAGAATGGTGTTCACCGACAAACACAAGGAATTGGTTAAAGAAGGAGAGAAATGGATGAAGGATACAGCAAATTCATGCTCGGTGGTTGCAGCACTTATCGCCACAGTCGTGTTTGCCGCAGCCATCACAGTACCAGGTGGCACAAACGGTGATAGCGGATTCCCAGTTTTTTCTAGTGAAAAGGCTTTTGTTATTTTCGCTGTCTCAGATGCACTCTCTCTGTTCTCATCCACCGCCGCCATCCTCATGTTCTTGTCCATCCTCACCGCTCGTTATGCTGGAGATAACTTTCTCCAAGCCCTGCCCAAGAGGCTAATCATGGGGCTCCTCACCCTTCTCATCTCCATAACTACCATGATGATTGCCTTTAGTGCCACACTGTATCTTGTGTTTGGAAACGATGAGACATGGATTCTAACATCCGTGGCTGCATCAGCTTGTCTATTAGTGATTTTGTTTGTTTACCTGCAATTTTCTCTACTTGTGGATATGTTCTCTTCCATTTATGGCCATGGAATTTTTGGCCAGCGTAGTGAAGAACCCTTATGCTAAATCAGAATTCAGAACCAAGGTGAGCCTTTTGAGCAATAAAATGATTTATTGCATATCTTCGGTGCCTCCGTGTCTGCCTTATTTTGCTTATATCCAGCCATATTCATCAAAAATAATTATGGAAAACTACATCGAAGCGAAAGTCAAGGCAAAGAAGTGAAATTTATTAATTTATGGAGATAACAAGTCAACCCTTTTTATAATTCTTTAATGATTGATCAACTCAATTCAAACTTTTGGAGAATGAAGAGTCTCCTTTTACTTTCCTGGGGTTATAATTAAGGCAGTTAATTTGGTTGTAATTAATATTGTATAACAATAAATATATCTAATTTTATGGTCTATTTTTTTATTTTAACTCAATATTCTATGTAATTATGCAGAAACATATATACATACTTAGTACTTGAAAATCATATTCCCTACGTACATACAGATGCACGTCCGAAGAAAATTTTAAACAAAGAGAAGTGGAAAGTTGCTGCTTGCTTTGGCAATTGGCAGCTGGCATTAGTTAATTAACATATAAATAGAGCAAGAAGCGTCTAATAAGAAGTAGGAACAGTGTTGAAAACTTCATACAACAATGGCTTCCTCCTCAGAAGTTAATGCTGACAACGATGCTGTGCAGGGTATGAAAGCTGGGTAAAATAAAGTTATGATTGTTTATGATGAAAACTACAGCAGTTTCATTCTTCTCTGTATATATGCTTACAGAATCAAATTTATGAATTTTTTTTTGCATGCTTTTGTGTGAAATATGTCAGGGAGAAGATATCTGGAGGAATTGTACACAGCGTTATTACGTCAGAAAGATCCATCTTCCTCACCATCTCATGCTAATGTTGATATAGCTGCCTTTGGAGAGTTTCTAGATGCTGCTTAGCCGACAAAATTATGTTTAAAAAAGGGTGTTTTACTTTTCTATATATTTTTCTTGCATGATGCAGATGCACAGAGAATAAGGCATCTCAGCCAGTACATCCCTTTGAACAAGGCGGCACTCAAAGGTGACAGGGAAAGTGCTAGAAGAATATTTGACAGCAATCCTAATGCAATTGCTGCCGGGATCATGGAAGGGTTGAGCACAGCTCTTCACATTGCGGTTGGGACAGGAAAAAATATTGACTTTGTGCGTAACCTGATAGATTTAAAGCCAGTTGAGGCATTGGAATTGACAAACGATAGTAACAGCACCTCCCTGACGGTTGCTGCAATGGTTGGGAACCTGGAGGTAGCCAGGTTGTTGGTAGAAAGAAACCCCAATTTGCCCTATATACGTGATAACAATGAAGTGGTTCCTCTTCATAGAGCTGTGCAATATGGCCACAAGAATTTGGTCTCATTTTTGTTAGGAGTCACCAGAAATGAGATTGAGCCAGCTTATCCAAGTCCCTATGCTGATGAATCTGGTCTCATGCTTCAACTTCTTTTGGTACTGGTTGGATTTATGGTTTGAGAAATTCGACGCCTTCCTTGGCAATTAGAGATTACATATTTTGCAATATCATACTTTACTTTCCATTTATTCTTCCACACTTGACAGACAAAGCTCTAGAGCTGGCTCAGGATTATCCAATGACGGCTAGAATGTGACTGTACCGATGGTAGCAGTCCTTTAAGCGTGTTAGCTCAGACGCCCTCCGCATTCCGCAGCGGAAACAAACTTCAGCATTTTGGCAACGTTTCATTTATTTTTGTCAGTCTCTACCTACTACTTATTTGCTTCCTAGTGTTTGATACATCATATGGTGTATCTACGTGCTGCTTAAGCATGAGTGCATGACTACCTTCCAAAATTGAAAGCTCAAAACTCAAGTCAAACTTAATGTTCCTTCCTCGTACCCAAACTCAAACTGACGAATGAGCTTCATCATATCATAAGTTAGACTTGTGCTCATTTGCCAAAAAGAGCTCAGCGCTCCTGCTTAAAAAACAATTGGCCTACAGTTGATGCCTTTGAAATTTCATATCAGATGTGTACTGTCTAAAAGGATTATACGATACGTATTTAAGGACAAAAGTCTGAACTTAACTATTTTTTGAGTTCATAATCGTGAGGCCTTATTGTTTTCGAAAATGACGACTGTTTTCAATTTGGTCATTATTACAGGTGTTCCCATCAATATGGAGAACTTGCCCAACCACCCCATTGAAGGAGATTACCCAGCTGACTGTTCCCAAGTTTGTGTGCAGATATGCAGCCGGTTTTCAACTGCAAGAGGAAACCATCTGATGTTCGGTTTGTTACAAAGTTCTTGCCCCCTTTTGTTTAAATTTATTTCTTTATTTCTTTTATGGAAGGGCAGGGGAAGCATCAAGACAGGGGTACTGCAGTGCTGTGACAAAATTTGAGAAATACTCAACTGTGTAAATTAGTCTTCAAGGAAACAGGTGTAGTTAGTTGCAGACCAGGAGCACTGGAAAGGTCATTCTTGCATCCTTTTGCCCCTCCCTGGAAAATTTATTTCCTATCGAAACAGAATAAAATTCTATAATCTTAGAACAGAGGAGGAAGACTGCGCTCATCCTAATTCCTAATGTTAATGTTCTTTCTGTCATTTACTAAAATCATTTTGGTAATTTTGTTATTCCACAAGTCGTTAATTGCTTTCTATTTTTCCTTTTGGCGGTTAATGGCTGAAAAAGAGTTGAATTCTACATCCTAAACCTCCTTTGAATTGGAGGGTCAAGGAATAACCCTTTTTGTACTCTCTTCTCCCTTGATTTTTTTTTTTTTTTGTTCTTCAAGCGACCAAAAGAGGAAAGGAAAATTTAAAAGAAAACTTGGTTTTTTTATTCTAACACTGTCCTGCTTTCCTCGTGTAGGGTGGCAAAAGTTGCCTGCAATGGCTTGGGAAGTCATTGAAATATTAGGTAAGAAACAATAAATCGTAAGAGAGGAATGAAACCTGAACTATGGCTTGTTTTCTCACAACCCCCAAATCCAAACGTATCGAATTTCAAGTGGTCAACAGTGCCGCACGTTAAGCACATCGGGGAGACAAAAATAATGCACCATCAAGTACTTCAACTTGTCAGACGATTGTGTGCGGATGGCACAGAGTTGGATTTTTCAGAAGCTACAGAGTTACTCAAGCTGCCGCTCCTTTTGCCTGCAAGCTGTGGAATTCCAGAAGTTATAGAAGAGATCTCCGCGTCAATGCCCCCTGCACTATAAATTGTGACCCTGAGAAGCGTGATGCAATCCGGGGAGCAGTTGTGCATCACCATGAAAATGTCTTCAACCTCCTATGTAATATGAGTGGCCATATGCACTATGTAGTCCAGTCGACAGATATTTTTGCCAACAATAATTTGCAATTGGCTGGAAAGCTGGCACCACCAGAGAGAGTCAGTCTTGTCTCTGGGGCAGCCTTGCAAATGCAGAGAGAATTACAGTGGATTTGTTTCTGACTAGTGCTTTTAGTTTCTGAACTTCTTATTCTCTTGAATAATTCTCTGACAGTATCATTTTTCGTATAGGAAGTGGAAAAGTTCGTAAAACCTGGCTTCAGAAATGCTTTGAACGGAGAAAGAAAAACTCCTGCAATGGTATTCACAGAAGAACACAAGGAGTTGCTTAAGGAAGGAGAGCAATGGTTGAAAGATACGGCCAACTCGTGCACAGTTGTTGCAGCGCTTATTGCAACGGTGGTGTTTGCTGCGCTATCACTGTACCAGGAGGCAATAACGGGGATAATGGCTTCCCAATATTCTCTGGTGAAAAAGCTTTCATTATCTTTGCTATTGCAGATGCACTCTTTCCGTTCTCATCCACTGCTGCCATTTTTATGTTTTTGTCCATTCTAACTGCACGCTATTGGGAAGCTGATTTTCTATATGCCCTGCCCAAAATACTTGGCCTCCTAACTCTTTTCATCTCCATAACGTTTATGATGATAGCCTTCGGTGCCACAGTCTATATTGTCTTTGTGACAATAACCTCTGGATTCTCATTTCGATAGCAATATCAGCCGGTTTGCTGGTGATTTTATTTGTGTCACTGCAGTTGCCTCTCCTGGTGGATATGTTCCACTCCACCTATGGACCCAGTATTTTGGGTAGACAGAACAAACTCCCCTTCAAGTTGCCCTGAAAATCTGTCGACTAGCTTCTGCCGAGGGTTGTGCCAAAGAAAAATAAAAGCACGCATTATGATGAATGAATGCAAGTTTAGTACTATGATTTCACTTCTGGAATCTCATGTATACAAATTCGTTAATGGTTGAATTCAACGTCTACCTTCTTTTCCTCTTTAGTCTTCTCTGCAACTTCAAGTCCTTATGATTGCATATAGTACTAAATATTAGTAGTAATACTTACAACAATTGCACTAGAATAAGATCAGATCATATGAAGGAACACAAACTGTTTGGGCATCATCTAGAGGAGAGTAAAATAGGTATAAGTAAAGGGAGAATAATGACCAAACATCTTCCTATTATGCATTAGGTTACATTTTGCATTATGTCAAACCTAGTGCACAACCAGGCACCCAATTTACAAAATTTCTCATGTAGGAGGACCCAATGATTCAACTTAATACACAGGTTTCCAGTAACTGATCATCGGAGGGGTACAAAAAATGTCCAAGTTCTTTAGGCAGCAAAACTCACTACTTCAGTACTTCACAAGTGAAATTGGTTGCAACCTACATGTTTCCGGGAAACATCATACGCCAATTTGTAATATCATGTGCCTATGGCTAGTCATGCACACCCATGTCACATTAAAGTTGACACACTGGGGAGTACCGCAATGGACCCTCTTGAGAATCAGGTACTTTGATATGTTCCAAAAGCGGAGAGAACTTCAAACCAATGATTTCTACCTTGGAATTAGAGTGCCCATCCAGAAACACATTTGTAATCTGCAAAGAAAGCACCAAGACAACAAAAAACTCTTAATGTCTGGCTAATGGTGATGAAGGCCCGCAGCTGACTCGAGCTGCACGATATTGCAGTTCATTAAAAAAGGACAATTCATTGGTCTTGCATACTATACACATGCCAAAAAGTGAATCTAATATGGCAAAAATACCTGAGTGCAACCAAAGAGTTTAAGCACCCTCAATGATAAACAGCTATCCACAATCAACCCCACAGCTTCATCAGTCAGATTTCGGCACCAAGATAGATCCAAACTAAGCAAATTTTTTGAGCGTCTTGCAAGTGATAGGGCTGTATTATGACCAACCTAGAAAAAAAGGTCATCCATCTATAAGAAAGTAGAAGAATACCATTGAATGAAAACAAGCAAAGAGCCATAAGAAATGGTCTTTTTTTGGTTGGCGAAAGGGGGGGGACTTAATATGTGTGCATGTCTGTGCACATGTGTGAGAGAGAAGGAAGAAAGGCATTAGTCAAGTACCTTCCCAACATTGTTCAGTGACAGCTCTTTCAAAACCTCCCCAGAGGTTTCAAGAAACGCCGCTATAGCATCATCACTATTGCATAAAAGACAAAAAGTAAAGAGTGAAATTTACATCCAATATAACAGAAATCATATTAACAACACAAGAATGAAATTAAACTCCAATGTAACTTTGACATAGATAGAATAGAGAAAGACGATGTCAAGGCCAGGAAAGCCTCCAAAGAAAGCAGGAATGCCAGAGCAACTGCTCCAACCAATTACACAGCTACAGCATTGATTGGACACCCATAAGGCCACTCTACTCCTACATTATTATTCAATAAGACATTGAAAAGAAAAAACTATTTGCTCATTAAATGCCTTGAGCCTCAATGAGATAAAAGCACAGTCAAGTGCTCAATCAAACTACAACTTAACATCGACTACAAGTAATCAACTAGCAAAAGATGATACATAAGATCACAGAATTAGATTCTATGACATGGTAAGAGAAGTAATAATACCCTGACCATGAAATCATGGTAATACCTGAATGCATTGCGGCAGAATTTCAATAACTGTAATGATTGACAACCATTTGCCAGATATCCCAAAGTAGAGTCTGTCAATTTGGATAAATTACCAACGTCAAGAGCACGTAAATTTGGACAGGTTTCTGCAATGATTTTCAAGGAAGAATCACTTAATTTCCTGCAAGAAATCAAAAACATCCAACATATTAAAGGGCCAAAAACGACTCAAAACCAAGGAACTGTACAAGAATTTAGATGTAAATAAGTGCTAAGCAAACATACCTACAACCTGTCAAAATAAGTTCCTTGATACCATGACCACGTGCAATAATGAATTCCTTGATGAAACAATCAGTAACAGATTCCAAGCCTGCTACTGATAAAACTTCCAAATGCTCCAGCTTCTTCAATGCTGGAAGAATCAGCTTGGCATCAATACTTTGGCAATCATTGATATATAGTTCCAGTAGGACTGATGCCAAGGAGTTAGCTAAAGTGTCAAAAGCACTGGCAGTGAGAAGAGAAGACTGGCTGAGATTAATGGATCTTAGTGCAGGGGCAGAAGAAACAAGAGCATTTAGCCCAGCATCTGAAAGCCGAAATGCACCAGTCAACGACAAATTAATAAGTGCAGGCAAGCTGTTTGATGACTGCGCTAAGGTAGAAAGCAAAATATAATCTGGAATACAGCAGCCACACTGATCAAGTTGAAGAACCTGAATTCATAATACAACAAACTTTAGAATATCCATTAAGAAATTGGATAGATAGCAATAATTCTATACTACATATGGATGAATATGAACTTCCTGTCACAAGATCCTAGGCTTAAACTGAAACAGAGGTCAGAAAATTTAATCAGGAAGGGCAAATACAGACATTACTGACCCTCACTTTCAAGCCAATCAAAATGTTCTAGAATTGCTTGGATGTTAGAACCACATATACTCAACTAAGTCAGATAATACTGCACTTAAAGTTCAGAAGTAATTAATTGGTCACTAAGAAACCCCATATCATTCTAGTGCAATTTGAATAGTGTTATCCTGGAAGCTTAACATCTTCCCCATGATTAGAATTTCTGCACCGAGCTGGCAGTCACCATGCCACAAAACAATCCACTACCTCAGCAGCAATCTAATTAACTCTGCTTACTTCAACTTAGTCAACATATTCCGGTGTGGAACAAGAGAATGCAGAGTCATGTCCAGCTCTTTTCAGTCAAAAGAAAAACAATGATGCCATTACAGCAGATATATTAACCAACAAGCAGCTAGGAATTTTTCCACTGTTACCACACGACATTAATTCAAATCATTTTGACATAATAAGAAAATAAGTGTGGTTCCACTAATAACAAATTTAAACTAATCAAGGCAGGAAGTGATGCGCAATACCAAATTTATATACTATGAGTCTATGACAATAAACAAGCAACACACCGTCAACTTGGTAGTGTCACATCCATCAAAACATCTAGTGAACTGCTCCTCCGTTAACCATGAACAATCCCTCAGGCGAATTTCACTAGGGGATCCACTAACGAGGAGGTCCAAAAAATTACTATTCATTCGTCTGGAGTCACAGAGCATCTGGCAGAGCTTGTGTCTCAGAGCATCCGGCACATGATCAAGGGAAGCAATTGCATCTGCATTATTGACCAGAATCCGGAAGCACATATCAAGCAATGATGGAGGCAACCGCTTTGAACGGTCCTTTCCTTTACCCTTTTGAGGAACCCACATAATTTGCACGGATTGTACGTTGCCTGAAGAAGAACGCCCCCGTTGTAAATTCAATTTCTCTGCTCTATCCCTTATAATCTTCATAGCAGTAGAGAATGGACCAGGCCAATCTTCAACGCCCGTCTCTTCTGGCTGTTCGTTTTCAGGGGAAATTTCCCTTTCAGCCTCGACAGAGAAAATGTTATCATCTTCCTCCTGGGCATCAAAATGGGCATATCGAGAAGCATTTTGCCTGGCCACGTCTCGAAAATGTTCAGTTCTCCCCCCATATCCTCTCTTTTTATTCTTCTTAGTACGCTTTTCATCTGGCAGTCTTACTTTCTCCGCTGAAAGGTTAACGCCTGAAACAGAACCGTCAACAGAACTCTTAGCTTTAGATTCCAAAATCGTTTCAACAACCAATTTCCCCTTCCCTTTCCCTTCAGCGCTAAATCTCCTTCCGCAATTCGCATTCTCTTTCTCACTGTTTCTCTCCAGTTTCTCAATATCCTCATTCTCTTTCCTTAATACCCCTTTCCCTTTCTCCTCACTTCCAACCTCCTCATCGCCGCCGCCGTCGGCCAGTGAAGTCATCTTTGTAACCCTCTTCCCCAACCGCAAACTCAAAAACCCTTCACTCCCTACGCTCTCAACACCACCATCACTAACCAAACTCAACTTCCTCTTTTTCAAAACGTCCACATCTCGCCTTTCAATCCGTTTCTCCTCCTCTGAAACGCCAACCTTGTCCCCGTTTGAGGAAGCTTTAGACGCGAGACGAAGGCTCCGCCTGAGTATTGGTGCAGAACTGGAGCCCGGACTGGGTGTTTTAGGGGAAGGAGTGAGTGACGGAGAAGATGAGAAAGTGGCCGGATGTTCGCGGCCTTGAGTGGGAGTCGCGGGTGGGTCGACGTGAGCCCGGGTTTTGCGAGGATTAGGTGGAACTGCGGGGATCTCGCGGGATCTTAGGACCGGCATCGTTTGCCGTTGAAGGAATGGCGGGAAGTGACAGGTACAGTCTAAGAGAAGGGAAATGGGTATAAGTTCTTTATGGTAATACTAATACCGTCAGGGTATGCACTCCTTCGCATCACATCCACATGATGCATTTAAGATTTTCTCGAAACTTTGATCGACAAAATATTGGAGAGGAGACCGATTAAGCGATAAGGAGTATTAAAATGGGCGCCTTTTCTCCTGTTTTAGGGTTTTTCCAGAGAAGCTTCTCGTGTACGCTTATTCTCAGTCTTAATTTTCCCGCCAAATAGACTGAATGGGCAGCTGGGAGGTAAAACGTTATGGGCTGATCCAACTAAATTATGACTTGATTCTTTTCCCCTTTTTTGGCTCAAAAGGAAACAAATGGTAATTAAATTATTATCAAAAGGATTAATATTTGATGGATTGACTGTTGGCAATTTATCATTGTCTCTTTACTAATGAGATAAAATTATAAAATTTTTAAAATTTGAATTTAAATACTAAAAACTTTTAATAATTAGTCACAACATTCTTTGATTGTTCTCTTTTTTTTTTCTATCTTTTTCTAACTCCATTCTCTTCTTTTCCCTTCTTCTTCTTTTATTAAAATTAAGTTTGGTAAAATTATTCAAATTCAACATATTTTAAGAAAATTTTTATTTGTTAACTTAAGTGATATATTTTTATTTTTAAGTGATTTTTACAATTGATTTAAGGTGTGATAATCGATTTTTTTTGCATATAAATAAATTATGGTTTTACTTTTAATTTAATTTAAGATTATAATGCGATAACTATTACAGTTAAATAATAAAAATGATAAAAGTAATTAACTAACATCAACTTAATATCAAATTAAAATTCTAATCGAAGTTTTAAGGAAGGATTATTTATCACAATTAGTGATCAAATTAGCTGACTAAAATATTAATGCTTATAAAATTTTTGAAATTTATTAGCTTTAAGATGATATAAACTTTATATTTATCCCAAAAAAGAGATATTATAAGCTTTCTTGATATTATTATTTTAAGTTTAAAAGTGCTGCCGTTTTGAATTATTCTAAATTCAGTAGACATAATGTGAAGAAAAATCAATATTTTAAGTTTTAATTTAAATTTCATTTCAACACTTGATTAAACTTAAAAATAAATTATTGGGCCTTATATTTGTATATTTCAAGCAAATTCTCTGTCTCGGAAACAAGCTTATATTGATCCATTGCATTATAATTTAAATCATATCTACCAAATATAGTTAAGGGCTTTGCGGTAATCAATCTAAAGTCCAAACTCAGAAAATAATTTGGCTTGATTTTGACTTGTTGACACAGCATATCTAATACTACAAACTGTGTAAGTATATATCTCAATAATTTGAATATATATACATATATCTAAATAAATTTTTAAGGATAATTAAAGCCATAACTGAACTATTAAAATCTAAGGTTTTATTTTAAAAAGATTAAAATTTGAATATTGAGATAAGATTTAGGAACAGGAGAATTATCTCCCTCTAAACTTATGCAAGCCAAAATCTTAATATAAGAAAATAATAAAATAGGAAAGAAAGAGCAGCCATCGTATGTTTGGGGATATTCTGATGACTTGCCCTTTCAAGTCGCAAGGACCGCTGATTAGTGGAAAGCTTAGCACGTGTGGGACCCCGTGAGCGTGGAATTTCTGTCCGATCATTTATTGCTTTTTTAATTTTTGTCGATGGACGTAGTACGTAGCACTAAATAAAAAAGAGAAAAGTCTTCACGAATGACCATGCAGGCACCGTTTCTCCGCCGCGAAGAATTTGGTTTCCTCTTTTATTCATTACAATAATAATAAAGTCACTTTAAAAATCCTCACATGCACAAAAAGATCCTTAAGAAATACTAATATTATATAATCAATGGGCAATTTGATAATTCCATCTAAGTCAATTTTGGTGGCCTGCCAATTGGATTCATCTGTTAAGCTTGCATGCACTAGTTTCCCTTTGGTCCTTGGAATAAATTAAATTAAATTATTTTTGTCATACCAAGGTTCAAATTTGGTAGGCAGCTTCCAATCTTCTCATCACAAATTATACATATGAATTTAATTACGGAAAAATATCACAAATATTTCCACAAGAATTGTCATGTCCAATTATGGTCAATGGTCAATTGATTTAGCAATAACAACAAATTTGTCCAAAATTAGCCATACCAACGTTAAAAATAGAAACCAAAATATAGATTCTTTTAACAATGCTTTTCCTTTCTAAATAGAGTAAAACAGTTAAGAATATACCAAAACATATACTATACGCATCGTGACAAGAGTCACTAACAAGGGGACAAAGGTTTAATTTTTAAATGTGACAATAGATTTAGAGGTTTAACTATTAATAAATCAAATCCCTTTCATAGTTTATGTTTTTTAATTAACTTTTGTGTAGGAGACCAAAGCAGCCGACACAAAGTATGATACAAAGAGGTCCATTCTAAAAAATGTTTGACAAAGTTTTCTTTAAGTATCAAATTTAGATCCTACAAATAAATAAAAAGTTTTAAGCTAATTTTGTTTGAGACCTAATTTTGTTACTATTATCGAGAGTTTTAAACTATTGACATGCTTGCTTTAGTTTTTTACTTAGTGTTTTGCAAGTGGGGTTTATTAACTTATAAAATAATGTAAATTACTAAGATTAATTTAAGCAGAATGGCTTCTGATCATTACTGTATTAATTAATAGAATAAGGGCAGAGAAATGCTAACCATGCTACACTACTCTACTTTAGTCTCTATTGGGAATGAAAATGTGGGATTTAACACTCAAATTTCATACATATATAGTAACTCAATAGAACCGAGGACTTGGGAAGCAAAAAAAGGAATTAAAAAAAGATTTTATATTCTAATAAGTGAAGAACGAAGGAAATTAAGTAATACAAAATCCAATCATGGAGGGGCAAATAAGTACGTGTAGGTTTTCTTTGTTTTGGGGTACAATTGAAATGACCACCACAACCCATAGGGGCCCAACCTTGCTCTTTTTCATATATAAAGAAGGCAACACAGGCAGACAGACAATAATTACAGAGGCCAACGCGGCGGCCAGCGACCCTCTCCCGTCTTTGCACACGCTCTTTAGAAATCTTCTTGCGTCATTTGTTTCAGAACCCAAAATCCCACAGGCAAAATAGATATAAAGCCAAATACCCAAAGTTTTCTATCTTTTACGTTGTCTCTGCTTGGTTTTGTTAATGAAGGTTTAATCAAAATTCTTAATCTGCTTGCTTCTTATTACAATACATAGTTTGTAATAATAATACTAATAAGAAATAGCAATAAAGTTATATATGGGTCACCACACGCAGCATCACCATCACAACACGAGCGATGGCGTTTCACAGCGAGTTAACAGCCCGCGCTTCTCGGGTCCAATGACTCGCCGAGCGAGCTCATTCAAGCGTGGCAATGGCAACTCCCAGACCACCAACAGCAACAACGCCATTGGTTCCGGTAACGGCAATAATAACGGAAGCAACGGCAATAACTTGAGCGTGCATCACGAGATTGATCTACCAATCAACTCACCCAGATCGGAGACTGGGGCCGCGGGTTCGGTTTCAATCGATGGGTTGAGCCAAAGAAGAGGTTTTTTAAGGAAGCCAAGTGTTGGATCCATGGTTTTGGATTTTGGGTTGAAAGAGAGGAAGAAGCTCGGGCATTGGATGTTCTTGGTCTTTTGCGGGGTTTGTTTGTTTTTGGGTGTTTTTAAGATTTGTGCGACTGGTTGGTTTGGATCTGCTATTGAAACCGTTACATCAAATCAGGTACTTTTATGAATTTTTATTTATCTAGTATTTTGCTATAGCTGTTTCCGAATTGACTTGCATTGGTATTTAATATAGATCGATCAATCATCAATGTGAAAAATGTGTTTTCTTTTAGAGACTGTTAGGACTTTAAATTATTTTGCTTGGGAAATTAATGGGTGATTCCTTTATGTACCCTTTTTGCCTTTTTTTGAAATCATTTATGGGTGTAAAGCAGAAATTAGGGAGTAATCTTATTAGTGGCTTAAGTATTATTTTTGTAATACAAGACCATAAATCAGGCTAGGAGTTGAGTTGTTGCATTTTGCAGTTTTCTCTAATGTATGGTTTGAAACATGCAGTTTTGCTTCAAATGCTGGTCTTATTGTGGATTTTTATAGCAGAATATTCCAGTTTCATTATCTGGGTTCTGTCTAGAGAGCAAATTTCTCCTGCTTTTATGTGAGGACTAAGAATGCTTAGGATGTCACTGAAACAGAATTTTCAATTCTTAACTTTTGTGCACAAATTAAATTTTATATTACTCCATGCATTTTTATCAATGCATAAGATATGTTTTAATTGTCAATAATTTGTAGAACATTGTTTAGACTTTTCCTTGCTAATGTGCTATTTCTATCATTGTAATTAGGGTTTAGCTGATCTCTCCATCAATCGTCCAAAGCTGATAGATCAAGGCTCTCATGATTATGGCTACAGGGAGGAAGGAAGTGATTCAGATCGAACTTTAATGACAGTGCCCTCAGATGTAACAGAAGTAAGTTTAAAATCTGTACTTTAAATATATTGTTTCACTTCTGCTTGTTTTCCAGGAAGAACACAATTAATAAAAACACTTATTTCGATAAGCAGAGTGTTGAGATTTGTTTCATTTCTTATCCAGGATTCAGGTATTTGGTCTCTACCAAATAGTGAGAATTTCACCAAGTGCATCGACCATTCAAAGAATCAGAAAAGTACAGATTCTCACAGCTTTATATATATATTCTCTCTCCTTACTCTCTTTGTGTGTGGTCACAGATATCTCCATGTTTTTGTGTGTTGTAAACTTGTAATTAATTTCTATATTTTTTCTTCCTCCAAGTTCTTACTTGTTGCTTTCTTGGCAGAGCTAGATGCAAAGACAAATGGCTACATTCTCGTTAATGCTAATGGTGGTTTGAATCAGATGAGATTTGGGGTCTGTTTATTGTGTGTTTCTCATTGATTTTTACAGCCTGGCCTTTTATAATTACTATAGTCTGATGTATCAATAATTTTAGAGTGCAGATCTGTGATATGGTTGCTGTTGCTAAAGTTATGAAGGCAACACTTGTCCTTCCCTCACTTGATCACACCTCATATTGGGCTGATGAAAGGTTAGTTCTTTGTGTACTGTAAAAGTCTCATGCCTGTTTTGCAACTATCAGTACATCAGTTATAATGTGATTCGATTGAATGTTATGTTGAATACTTAAGCTAATAACCTGCAGTTACATGATTTTGAATATGAATAAGTAATATTATGTACTAAAATGAACGTTGGTTTCTATCCTAGCGGATAGACAGGGAAAGTATGAATTCCGTTATTAGGCATTGAATGATGCATGCAGCCTGTCTGACCATTTCCCGAAGATATATTTTCACATTTACTCACAAGGACTTCTTCTCGTGCCCTTTGAGAAACCTACATCTCTTGGTAGTTGGTATTATCCTATGGCTGACTTAATAGTTATTCCCTAGGTTGACATGCCTGACATCTACTGTTGGATACTTAAGTCATATAAGTGCATTGCATGGCATGCGTTATAGTTGTGTGTATATCATATAGCCTTATCTAATTGATTGGTTTGATATATTTGCAGTGGCTTTAAAGATCTATTTGACTGGCATCACTTCATGGAGACCCTGAAGGATGATGTCCATATAGTTGAGAGAATACCACCTGCCTATGCTGGAATTGAGCCTTTTAACAAAACACCAATATCTTGGTCTAAGGTCAGTACAAACTTATCTATGTCATTCCAAATGTCTATACAGCAAATATAGATTGCACCTATCATTGAGATGGTTATTTTTGTTTTTGGCCTGACATGGCAATCATTTGAGCAGCCCTTTCATATGAGTGGTTTTGCTTCAGTCAAACATATCACGTGTGATATATGTATCTTCTATTACTGGTTCCTTTTCAACTAACTAACCTACATGATTTTTTTTAATTTAGGTTAGCTATTATAACGCAGAGGTCCTCCCACTATTGAAACAGCATAAAGTAATCTATTTTACTCACACAGATTCTCGGCTTGCCAATAATGATATCCCAAGTTCCATACAAAAGCTCAGGTGCCGGGTCAATTATAGGGCACTAAAATATTCGGCTCCAATTGAAGAACTTGGAAACACTTTGATTTCTAGAATGCGCCAGAATGGAAGCCCTTATCTTGCTCTCCATTTGAGGCAAGTAAAAAAAATTTATTTCTTGTGCATATCAATACTACATTTATCTTGCTCCATACTATTCTTGTTTATGTTTGGCTTGAGTAAGCATTTGTTATCATGAAAATGGGTATATGGTATCATCTTTATGTTGATGATTGATAATAATAACATTGATAACTTGATATTGCAGCAAAGAATTCAAGGCTGACTTATATTCTTGCTTTTATTTGTTTAATTTGTAGATATGAGAAGGATATGCTTGCATTTACTGGCTGCAGTCATAGCTTGACAGCAGAAGAAGATGATGAGCTACGTAGGATGCGTTATGAAGTCAGCCATTGGAAGGAGAAAGAGATTAATGGAACAGAGAGAAGATTACTTGGTGGCTGTCCGCTAACCCCTAGGGAGACCTCCCTCTTGCTCAGAGCATTGGATTTCCCACCAAGCACTCGGATTTACTTGGTAGCTGGTGAAGCTTATGGGAATGGAAGCATGGACTATCTGAAGGAGGATTTTCCTAACATCTTCTCTCATTCCTCCCTCTCTACAGAGGAGGAGTTGAATCCTTTCAAGAATCACCAGAACATGTTGGCTGGTTTAGACTATGTTGTTGCCCTTCAGAGTAATGTATTTGTTTATACTTATGATGGAAATATGGCAAAGGCAGTTCAAGGACATCGGCGATTTGAGAACTTCAAGAAGACTATCAGCCCAGACAGGTAATAGCCTACCTATTTGATTTAAACTATTCTTAACCTCTTTGATCTGGTTGTTTTCATTTCTTTTCTTGAATGAATAGTTTTATGATCTAATCATTGTCATTTCCAGAACAAAATGCGTATAAACAATTATCAATTTGTTGGCGCAGGATGAATTTTGTAAAACTTGTGGATGAATATGATGAGGGAAATATTTCTTGGAAGCAATTCAGTTCCGAAGTGAAAGAGCTTCATAAAGATCGAGTCGGAGCTCCATATATTAGAGAGCCAGGAGAATTTCCAAAACTGGAGGAGAGTTTTTATGCAAATCCTCTTCCAGGATGCATCTGTGAAAGAACAGAGGGAATGTAGAAAGCTAAAACTCAGCTTCTGTAAATTTTTCTTCATGCTACAAAGTAAAAATTCACCTGAAAAGGAGGGCATGCTGGCATTGTTTCAGAGACATACCATTCCAGAAGGAGGAAATTGTATGCCTTCCAAAATCAGGATTGACTCGACTCATTGGTTGAAAAATGCCTGCTCAAGGCGGAAAATCCCTGGGTAGAATACAAACCAAACACATTAAGTTATCATCAATGGAAGTAGTAGCAGGCCGCAGCAGATTGGTCAGGCATACTGTTCTCAAGATACAGGTTAAAGATAAACATTCATTTTGTGGACTTGGATATCCTATCCTGTCCGCCGAACTATGGTTTGGAAAGAAACGTTCTTCATTATTTATCTTTTTATTCCTTCTTTTTTGATAAAAAGAAGTTCCTTTATTTTTCTAAAGAATTGGTTTAGGTTGTTGCTGTAAAGAAAGTTGGGGGAGGGGATGAATGAGGTGGCTATGTTCTCATGCCAAAGTTTGAGTTTGAATACCTGATCAAAATACGATAGGATGATACTCATTGAATTGTATTACATCTGGATTTTAATAATACGAAAACATGATTTCTATTTGTTGGTAATACAAACAAACGAGTAATTATTAATGATGCATGGATATGTGTCTTAATTTTTGTACGAAGCAAAGCATGAATTAAAGACTTGTGGATTGAATTTATGATGGAAATTAAAAGAACAGTTTTTCCTTGGTGAACGTTGGCAGTTCTTGCCCTCGATAGGGTATTCCCACATTTATGTTAGAAGTCCTCAGATTCGCAGGAATCACATTAATCTGTCAAGAATCCAGTCAACAAAAGTGGGTATGACAGCAGCATAGAAAGAAGAAGATAATGTTATTTATATTCCTACATCTAGCCTCCAAATGTGGGAGAAGTGCAGCATACATCCTCAAACATGAGGTAAAAAGAGTAAATAGATTGTCATAACTGTAGTTGCTTGCTTGCTCCACCCTAGTTAACCTTTGATCTCTGATTACTTTGATAATTACTTAACCTGTTAATTTTAGAGAATAAAGTATCGAACATGCGAAATTGGTGCTTCAAGTAGCAGCCTTGGCTTACAATCCTAAGCACTACAACTTTACAATGGGGAAAACCTGGTCTGCCATTACTAATTAATGAAAACAACACCAATGAAGGAGAAAGGAGACGAGAGATGCTTCAAGGCATCTTTGCTCCACAAAAAAAAATTACACGAGCAAACAGAAAGCTCACAAAAATGTCTATCCAAAACATTTAAAGAAAGAAAAGAAAATAATAATAATAGTAAAAAACAAATTCATTGCGCTACAACTGCAAAATAGAGTCCACAAGGTCGGACAGAGGTGCAAGTTCTCCTTTGTCAATCAACCGGAATTCCTGCATAACATGACAATGAAATTAGATTTGGAGGCCCGCAAGAATCACTCAGCACATGCACGAATACATTTTATGTAGCCACAATTTCAGCTTCTTCTATGTTATGAATTTGGTTGGCAAAGGGTGAAATGAGACCAACTTAAAATCCATTAAGCACATGGACTTGTTGCTTGCCACAAACAAAAGAACAAGAAAGATTTTTTGTGGGGAAGAACTTTTACCCATGCAAACAGAACAAAATGCTTAAAGCAAGTATTCAAATGAGCTTCTTCCTTCAAACTCACGATCTTCTGAAAATGTGAGTGGTAGATGTGAGCATATACTCGGAACAGTCTTTTGAATATTGTCTTGACAACATCTCCAAAATTGGGTGGAAAGGGCGCCCCTGTTTCACATTAAAGGGTACTAAATCAGTACCTCATCAGCAATTACAGCGTAGTTTTGGTTCATTAAGAAATCATACTAACCCAATCTTTGTGGGAAAATCGCTTCGTCATCCAGCTGAGCTTCAATCCAGTCCATCAGATACTCTACGTACTTCGGAGCAGATACCTCTATAGGCTTCTTAACAGTAACTCCATCGGCCCATCTATACTCGTATCTGCAACAAGCAAACCAACCCATTGCAACAGTATAAATTTACTTTTTGAATGCTTTTTCCTAACATTGTCAACCAGTTACTCTAATTTTGACTATGGCTACACCCATCTCTCTCCCTTTTCTCTTTGTCCCCTCGTCGTTCCCCCAACTTCACCACCCCAGGTCTGGAAATCACATGAACAAC
The DNA here is from genome assembly GCF_053813885.1 of Theobroma cacao. Taxonomy (NCBI): domain Eukaryota; kingdom Viridiplantae; phylum Streptophyta; class Magnoliopsida; order Malvales; family Malvaceae; genus Theobroma; species Theobroma cacao. Next base: position 4,072,096 of record NC_142647.1, read on the forward strand.
ACCCACTACAATCGTATAATCAACACTTTTCCAATTCTCATCAAATGAAACATCTTCCTTGCTTCCTTAACCATGTTATGTTGTACCCATAAGGAAGGAAATTTATTCCGTATTTGTTTGTAATTAGTGAGCAGAGACACTTTCAGCAACAAAGCAATAAAAAGTTTTATTCTAGTGTTTTTTTTTTCATCCCTGAAGAGGATCAAGGTATCAGATAAGCGATAAGGGTCATCCAGCATCCAGCTAACTTCAAGAAATGCTGGCACAAGCAAACTACAACACAGATGCACTCATTGATGAAAAACGTTTCCAACCTCCCTAGAAACCTTTTTTAAAATGGAGATCTCAAGTACAGTTCTCAAGCGAACTATACTAACATTCTGCTCTGAAAATTATAAAGAGGATCTGACTAAGGGATTGAGTATCATACTTTGGTCCTGCTGTCATCGTTGGACAGTTGTTTGGAGTGCAGAACTCAGTTAGAGTGCCATACAGGATATTCACCTGATTGAAGAAATCCACCGCTGCATGAAAAGAGTAAAATGAACAGAAATTAATTCCAGGAAACCATTTACAATTCTTACTAAATAATTGACGAAATTCTTTTAAGCTTTATATTTATAGGCTCGGATTCTTACTGTTTACAGCTAACCACTCGTTGATATCTTCTCCAGGTGGTAGCCGAACAGCTTCTCTCAAGTTCCCGCTACCCAAGGTAGCATCAATATGCTTTTGAAGCTGAGCACCCTGCATTCCATTCCATCAACTTGTAGTAACATAATTGAAAGCACCCGGAGACTGAGAGAAACAAATACGAAACCCAAACAAGAAAGAGAACCGAAAGGAAGCACACCAACCTTGCTTCCGGATGGAGCATTCTTCTTAGGCCTAAACGTCTTCTGGTTTCTGCACAACGTAAAGTTGGATATGAAAACATGGCACCATAATTATCAGGAAAATTTCAATTTTCACAGATGAGAGTGCAAATACCATAAAAAGAATATAAAATCCATCCATATCATTAACTTTGGTAGAATTCAATTTGCAGGCATGAGATCAGCACAAAAAAGTAAAAAACTTTCTTTTCTTATGCATGGAAAGACAGCTGTCATCAACTTCTTATTACGTAATCTAGAATTCTTCAACATAGAAAAGAAACGAAAAAGTTTTTTTTTTTTTTCATTCGAATATCAAAATAATATCATTCATCTAAAATACTAGTAAACAGCTTTAATCATCAAAGTGTAATCTCGACATGCAACAGGAATTCAGATGTGAATTCTATAACTATTTCTCGAAACTCCAGATTTACCATCACGACACAAGCACTAAACAGAGAAAACAAAGAGAAGAAGAAGAAACAGAGATCACCGCCATAAGGGCACAAAAACGTGAATTCGTGAAAGAATCGAGAAATTTTTGAAAGAAAGGAGATTTGGGTAATTGAATTGGTGTCTACCTGCTACCGAGGCCGAAAAGACTCATGTTAAAGGAGAAACCTTGATGTTTCTGAGGTGTCAAAGTCTTTGTCCTTAGAATCAAAAAAAAAAAAAAAACAGAGCAGAGCCAAATTGTTAAAGAGAAGAAGAAATCCGTTTACACCTTGTATATAAGGAGAGAAGAGAAAGCATATGGTAATTAAAATAAGAAAAAAATTAATATAGAAAATGAAGATAAATGACAGACTGGCAAAGACAGAGAAACTCTCTCTCTCTCTCTCTCTTAAAATTCCGTTAAAGAATAGAACAGAACCCAGCCAGAGCAGACAGGGTCCTCTTTCCTTCTTTTCCATTTCCCCGCCTGCTTACCTGGCTTAGTATTCCCCCTCTTTGACCCTCTCCTTTTTTCACTTTAAATATACTAGAACTGCATACTATAATATTTATTTATTTTTTCTAATTTTATGAAGGAGAGGATTTTGGTAATGATGAGAGGATTGGCTTCTAATGATTAGGATAAGGGTAAAGGGAATATATTATGCATAGACTTGATGATGAGGAAATTAGTTAGGGAAAATTTGAGGAGATAAATGAGGATGAAGAGGGGAGTGGGGTCGTCTTAGCTGTGAGGATATGCTGGATTTTGGATTTGTTTGTTGAGGTGATTAAGCAAACATTTCTGATGTAATAATGTAAAGGGTGTACCCAATTAATTGTTGGCTTGGATTGGACCATCAATGTGTTGTTAAGCTTCCATTTATGTTTTGCCATTTGCCAAAAACAATTTGCCTTTTCTGACCTAAAAAGTTCCAACCTCCTTATGGTTCAAGAATGAATGACAATAAATTAAGGGGGCCTAACGTTTTATTCTTCTTTCCATGATTACTTAATTCAAGCACTTAACCTATCAGTACCATCGGCCATCCCTTCAGCCAAATTGCTAGTTCTTCAATCTTGTACCAAGTACTTAGTATTGTACTTTGTTTTGGCGGCTACAATTGAGACAAAATGAGAAATCAAAATTCCCCTCCCTTTTCCCGCCCTTGGAACACCTAATGTCTCTTAATAACGTGGTTCTTTGTTTTTCTGTCAGTTGTGTTTGGGAATTGTTGAGTTGCTTTGATTTTGATTCAGGCTGGTGCTTTTGTAGCAATTTGGTGATGGATTTGAAGTGGCTTTGTAGCAGGAATTGGCAATTGGATATATATTTATATGGGCATGTGAAGTTTAATGAGAGAAGGAGGTGTGTTGGGATTGGAGGGATGCCTTCAGATAGTTTACGAAATGCCTGATCGGACAAATTATATTTATTGGATTTATGCTCTTAGTCAGCTTTATTCTTCTGACTCTGCAAGTTTCTGCAAGAACCGAGAGCGCTATACAGCTACTTCCGCTCTCATGTTCTTGAATTTTGTGAGTGTAAAGGGACATTAAAAAGCAACTAAAGTCGTTTTTATAAGTTTTGAATGTCACAAGTTGTTATCTTTTTTAAAAAAATTAATTTAATAAAATATGTAATATTCATGTTTATAAATATTTAAAAAAATTTTACTAATTCAATATAAGATTAAAATAATTTATTTTTTAAAAATTTTAATGTGATATTTTCTCTCATTTAATCGAATGACATTTTCGTTGTCATCAATCATCTTATTTATTTCTTTTTTAAAAATATTGGTGTGAATCGAATTTACTTTGATACAACTTATTATGAGATTATTATATTATTCCTTTTGAAAATATAACATTAAAATTTATAAACTTGTCAATATTCCCTCTTTATTCAATGTGAAATTGAAATATTTTTTGCATATCCATACAATCTACTTTTAGCATAGCATGTATTCTTTCAAGTTGATTAGCATGAGTATCTAGACTTTGCATATCCAATGAAAATTATCATCACGATGAGTACTCCATGCTGTTATTATGCTTTCTTGCTTACTCTCCTCCTCTAGCAGTATTGTAGCATATATGCTTCTTCTATCGACCCCTAACAAAATGGAACATATGAGGCAACTTGGATTTGTGGACATAACTCTTGAGGGAGAAAGCCCAATAAGAAGTACTTCTTCTCTGGCCACATCGGAAAAGGCCCAAGTAACATACTTGGAGATAAGCTCCCTGGTTGGAGCGAATAGTGTCCTCTGGATCCAAAGGCTCAATGGCAGTTTCTTGGTTAAAGTGAAATTTAGGGTTTACCCCATAGCTTGTAAATTTCAAGCCAATTTACTTACTGCTGTAACTTATGGAAACTGATTTAAAATCAGGTCCAATGCTGTGGCCTGAGATGAATATACTGTTTTAAGGTTTAATTTCACACCCAGGATATTGTACATCAGGATTTTAGTCAGCATTAATCGCAATCCCTTTTTTTGGTTGTCCAGTCCATTGCGTGTCGATGGACATTTTCCATTAGGGTTTAGTCTTCAAACGTCTATAAACATATTACAAATTTGGAAAACATATGACAGAAGTACTTGTCCAATCAGGGACTGCAGCATTTTGTTTCACTGACGATTTACAGTTTAAGTGTCTTAAGGGGCAACTTGGCAAGCATATCGTGTTAGAGGCTCCACCTGTTCTGTTGAACCTTCTAACTGTAATGAAATTCTGATTCTACATGCTGCGTGCAGTAGAATTTGAAAAGATTTGGACCACATAAAGTAGTTGATAAGGTTACACTAATATTTAATTGTGGCCAACTTTCAATCAACATATTGTTTCTCAGGGCCAGGGGTATGGTTATCCCAAAAATTTCCTAATGAGGTGATGTTTGGAAAGCTTTCTTGGTGCAATATTCCATTCTAACCAGACAACTGCACTCCCAAAAGGCTGCTCTCTTTCTGTTAATATTAATCTATCATATAGAACACTATACACTATCACTTTTGGGGATTAATTAAGAAACAAAATATAATTATATCCATTCATTTTTAATTGCAGACTGAGAGGGGAAAGAAGTTTGCCTTCAGGGAATGGTTTTTTTATTAGAGATTTGAGTGCTGAAATGCATGCTACCAAAAGGCAATCGAACTTGAAGAAGGAATACAAAGAAGCACAATTACACTGTTTTTGCTAGTAAAAGAAATTAACTACCGTTGACTGGAAGACACTTGTGCTTCCGGACTTCTTAACATGACAAGAAACCACGGAATCACAAAAATGAGGAAGAGAAACAGACTGTCCGCACATTTAGATAGCTTAATTAATTCCTCCAAGAACCCTCTTGAGCTTCTTAACCTGAGCATCGTCGAGGAAAGTTACCTGCTTTATAATTTCAGTGGGCAAATCATTTCCAAACAAGGCAAAGTCCAGGATCTGGAGACCAGGATTTGGACTGCTGAAAGATGCAAATGCCAACGCTAGAGTCTTACCTGCATTGATTTGAAAATGCAGTAAACCTTGGGGGAAAACCATAATATCACCCCTTTTGAGAGATTTGAAGTAAACTTTATTGGTCGAGGATATGAATCCAGCACAAATTGACCCTTGAACGACAAGGAGGATTTCTGAACCCCCAGGGTGCGTATGCATAGGCACCACTCCACCAACAGCCAAATCCAAACGAGCTATGGAAACGCCCAGTCCATTAACACCAGGGAATTGAGCATCAAATGCTGGCGTTACAGCAGCTTTTATGAGGTTTGAGGTGTTGCCTGCAGCACCTAGGCCTGAGAAAACAAAATCATCTACCGTGACTGCTGTCTTGCATGAGTAGCCTGCAGGGCTTTGAAGACCTTTTAAGTCTGCAACACAGAAGTCTCCCACTAATGCATTGGAGGAGGAGAAAAGGAAAGAAAAAATGAACAAGATATGGAGAAGCATCTTTGCCACTATTCTGTACGCGTGTTTTAGAGTTTTAGGCTGTGCTCCAAGGCAGTGTGTTACCCTTTATATAGAATGGGAAACTGTGGATATTTTGAGCCACAACAATTGATTATTGGAGATTGGCCCATGCATACGTTCACGTGATGAACTAAGATGAGACCCTTTCTATGTGTGAGAAACGACAGATTTTGAGCACATGCATGTGAATTAGTGGTAAATTGTTTCTCAGATAACAAGAAGAATACTCTTTCGGTTTGGAAAAGCAAAGCAAGAGAAAAATATCTTTAATTTGCGTACAGTTATTGCCTATAAAATTTCATTTCTATATTGAGTTTTGAGCTGTAATTTGAAATTTCTCACATTTTGTAACTTCAAGCTCTAGGTTCCGGCGGAAGTTTTTCTACTATATCAATTTAACTGCTACACTCAACCAGCAGATTTCAAGCATGACCATCGATATCGTTGTGATATAGTGTGTACACACACACATATATATATATATTCACAAAAATAACTTACAATCCAGTATCAACTCTGATATGCAACCTTGGATTATCTGCTAGCATTGAACGAAGCTGGAATTTGCATTGACTAAACTTCAGTTGAGTGCTTGCGTATTATTAAAGTTGCAATTAAATGCAAGACTTCTCTTCCTCGAATGAAAATCTGTAGGCGTAATCATCAAACAGTTGCTGCCAGCAATATTGAAAAGATGCTACCTGCGAGATTGATGGTAACGAAATTGCAGCATTCGTACTCATTCAATTCTCAAGTCGATGTGCTCCACTATTTTCTACACAATGACGTATTTGCAAACAGCAATTTCAAGTCTCCAATTTATTAAATGCACATGATCATTAGTCTGTTATTAAGGCTTAGGATGGATAACCAAGATCTTTGTTTTCAGGGTGGAGGTTGGAAGAGTAGGAAGAAACATCGACTGGTGGTCCTGGTTGCCTCCACGGGCACGTTGGAAGGGAGTGAAATTAGGGCAATAGAAGACATTTTGACAGCTAATATAAGTCTCTCCGAGTGTCCTCATTACTTTCAATTCTTTCTATCCATGGAAAAAATATGTGGACGTTGCGAATTCCCTACCTTCCAGGGCATCTTGATTATAATCAAAAAGGTAAAAGGTTTCTCCCAAACTTTTCCTCATGATGCAAGATGTGTAGATATAAACAATTAAAACCAATAACTATGTGATGGTTAGTCGGTAAGCATTTTTCATTGACCCAGGCATATCAAGCAGGACGTGAAAGTGACAGCATGTGCACCATTTTCAGCCTTGCAGCTTGAGGTGAAGCAGGGTTATCTTACTTCTTCTGCCATCAGGCATCCCATTTACTGATGCCCTATCTGAGGCCCCTCGCTTGAGGATCTATTGATTAGGAATTGACAAATTTTATTCACCATCCAGCTGCAGTAAATTTCCAGTACAATGTGCAGCGTGCCACATTTCCCATTTGTAAAGGAAACTCACCAACATTTCTTCATTGGGTTAAACACATACACAAAGTGCCTACAGAAGAATTGCTTGCAAAAAGTTCTATGCAATGCATCTGATCCACTTGAAATAAAGAAGTCCAAGTAATTCTCCTTTCTTCAGCTTTTCTGCTGCTGATGTAAATGTTAAACTGAGTTAAACGGTTATTGTCCTCAAGCTGAGGCCAACAAGAATTTAAGGAACAAAATAAGAATCTTCCAGCAGAGGTAAATATCTCATCTATCTCCAAGAGTAAGGCTAGCGGTTCCTAGTGCACGAATTTAAAAATAAAATCCCCAGTTGTCCCGTTCCTTAAAAGTGGCAGCAGGGATAAGGTTGACAATGACTGAAGGGTAAGAGCCCGGCCAATAGCCATCCATTCCATCCACTGTCTAGCTGGAAAACAGGACACTCCTGTTAACGTTTATCATCATCATCACACGTTTTCCTTTGCATATCATCTGATCTTCCTTGGAGCCTTTTTCTTTGTTCGCATAGTACGTACATGTTAGGTTCGACTAAGGACAAGATCAAGAAAGCGATGAAGACCAGACTCCATCAAGGAAAGTAAAATTAAATTCACTGTAAGTAATGAACTTGGGTACCTCCCAGCCAATATCTAAGTTAATTACAGCCGCACGAAGACAAACAAGAGTCCGCAGTAGCTTTCCTAGCCTAGGCTTGTCCATTGCTAACTAAAAAACTAGTGAAAGGATTTCAACTGCGAGGAATCTTAAGCATTTACACAAGTTGAAACTTCATTTATATACAAAATAAATCAAGAAAGATTTCTGGGAGGTCTCAAAATCAGTTCTATCTACATTGACGATTAACTATTAATCTAACTCCTGCATAGCTGATTTTCAATCTGATGGCAGCATGCCATGACCTCTCCAACCCTCAAATAGCCACCGAAATTCACTGTTACGCATATCGTTTACCCACTACTGGTCGCGTCTCTTGACGTCCTAGTAATTTGGAGATCTTTCTAAGGGCGCCAAAAAAAACGACAAAATCTCAGACTTAGTGATTGAAGGTTTCCTTATTTTGCACCTCTCCCTTTGTCTTCACTAGCGCCAATACGTTTTTCCTATACCCACTTCGTTTAGCCACTGCTGCCATGTCTACAAGGCTAAAAGTTCATCCAGTAAAAGGATGATCCCTGTGGTGTATTTGGGCGCTTTTGGAACTCGTTATCCGACCACCATTGTTGCATTGGCAGTCAAAGCTAGCAACCTAGTGGCTGACATTCTGACTTCTCATATTGTTATCAGAAGAAGGATTTCCCCTTATGATCCATGTATATCCTTTGCCTCGACAGCAGACCATCAAAACATACGCTTGGACCATGCACAATTTACCGCATTCAGTTTTGTTCATCAGGATTGACAGTGAGGCAGAGTCGCTTACATAGAGTAGTAATATTTAGTTTCTTCTTTTGCCGTGTTCAATGAGGACCTCAAACTAGTTGGACATGGAGCAACATTTGGTCTTCTTTTTGCTATAGAGCAATTTATATACTTTACAGCCCAACAAGAAACCTGTTTATTTCACATTTGCTCCTTCCATGTTAACATCGCAGTTAGTAGTCACCCATTTTTTAAGCTTCATCTATAGCTTCTCTATGTCAAAGGTCAAACTAAGCTAAAATACGGTAGCCAAGGATCTACTACATGTAACAGGTTAGATAAGGAATATGTGCCTATATAGCTGCAGCTAAATCAGAAATTTAATTTATGTATAAAGAAGCACATGTTTCATAACAACATTCTTATCTTCAGACATAATCTTAGCCTACCATATTCACTCAATCAACTTTCATGCCGAATATTGGATATTAAACTCCAGTAGTGATTGCACATCAAAGGCGTGACTGAAATTGGGTGCCTTTCTCTTCACTCAGGAAGGGATAGTCTGTGTATCCAACAACAGGATCCTGAGTATAAAATGTCTTCCTAATGTACCTACTTAGTGGCGCATTAACCTTTAACCTCAAGACTAGGTCTGGGTTTGAGATGAAAAGACGGCCATAGGATACCAGATCTGCATCACCCTCAGCCACAGCTTGCATTCCCAGCTCCCTCGTAAATCCACCACTACACATGAAAGTTCCCTGATAACCCCTCTTCAGAGTCCTCATTAAATGTGCTTCCTCATCTTCACTACCATGTTGGCCTGATTCTGTTTGCCCATAAGCATGGTAACGAGGCTGAGTCACATGAAGGTAAGCAAGTTTTGACCCCAGCCGTAGCTGAAGCTGGTTAAGCCTCTCAATCACTGCCAAGCCTAGGTTGAGCGGATTGGAGTCTGTTGCATCAAGGTGATCAATTGCAGGTGAAATTCTGACAGCAACTCTATCAGCACCAATCGCTGCAGCTACTGCTTGAACAATTTGCATTAAGAATTTGCAGCGGTTTGCCAATGATCCACCATACTCATCTGTGCGATCATTAATCCCATCCTTTAAGAATTGATCAATGAGATAGCCATGTGCTCCATGAATCTCAATTCCGTCAAAACCTGCAGGATTTAATGATTTTAATAAGCTTTACGTTGATGATATAGGAACGTTAGTGATAAGAATAAACAATTAATTATACATTCTGTCTTCAAAATATGAAAGTGAACTGGACAAGGTAACAAATAGCTCATATTAACCTCCAATGGACGATGATAGTTTATATGCTAATTAAAAAATCAATTCTATCCCAGTCCTAAATATAGCTCAGAATTTCATTCAGAAGAAAATTCTTCTATGGTGAATGAAAAATAGTCCTGGCTACAATGTGATGGAAACAAAGTTAAAATTTCAAGTTCTATACCATGGTTTTTCAAGATATTGATCAGCACCAACAAATACATGGCAAGGCTGAACAGTTTGTCTTTGTACTAAGTGCAGGACCATAGCCAGAAGTCAAGTTCATATATCACAGTAATTGTTTTAGCTAGTGTGACAATGAAATGCAGCAACATGAGCATGCTGAGTATGTTTAGCCACTATAAAGGAGACATAATCATTGTTGCTCAATGTATTCCCATTTTACAAAATAGCATAAGAATCCCTCCTATGAAAAGTAATCATGGTTCCATGCACTTCTAGTTAAATTTTAAATAAAGTAGATGCCATCTTTTTTTACAAAAATAAAAAGTAACTATGTCTTTTTTTAAATCAGCTTGCCATTTAAGAACAAAACAATAACTTTGTTTAGAGGCCTCCATCAAACCTGAAAACTGAAATGCAAACTGCTTCAGGACACGTGCCAATAAAAAAGAGAAGATTTAACATTTAATCTAACCTGCTCGAATGGCATTCAAGGCTGCCCTGCAGTAATGCTCTACAGCCTCTTGTATTTCAGGGATTTCCAAGGCTCGAGGTTTTGGGTATATGCCATAGCTCCCATCTGGCATAAGAATTCTCCACCTTTTAGAAATGGGCTTGCCTGTTGATGATATAGGTGCCGCTCCATCAGGTTGGTACACTATTTCATTAGTCAAACAACCAAATAAAACTTGTCAATTAATTCTCAACACCCAAAAAAAGGTAAAATGCATTGTGAATAACAGTTAACATAATTCCACTATGTAGTAAAATGAATGAACGGGATTATGCTAATTGAACTGAAAATGGGTACCAAGAGATTGGGGAAGTTACCTGAATGAGATGCACGGCCAACGTGCCACAGTTGACAGAAAATGAAGCTTCCTTTGGCATGAACAGCATCCACAATATTTTTCCATGCCTCCACCTGTTCTTCATTGTAGATCCCAGGAACATGTGGAAACCTGCTTCAACATTGCAACATCAGGTAATCCTATAGTTACAAGAAATGCTCCGAAACATACATATAGAGCTAAAAGTGAAAACCATAGAATAAATGTGACAAAAGCATTATAATAGGGACTTCAGGACAGTAGTAAGATATGTCTGGATGATTCAATATGAAATAAGAGATAGAAGCCATATATGGAGAAATTGATAGCTAAATCAATTCTGATATGAAATTATATTGGTAAATTATTATATTAAAACTGGGTTTAAATTTGTACCTTAAATTGTACAAACCAAGATATTTTCATGCACCTTTTTAGGACTATTATCCTGTTCATATGAAAAAACAAAAATTGACTAACAAGGGTGCCATTGCTTCGGATACTAAATGATTACATTTGTCCATGATTTAAGAAAATATTGCGTCTCTAAACAATACAATACTAAGACAATCGATTCCAATTCATTTGAGAAAACTGAATTTATGAACAACCATTATTACTGCAACAGAAACAAATATTACTACTAATGGAACAGTAACAATAAACAAAAAGTCTTGAGACCAAAAAGAAAATGGAAATACTATAATAACAAATGCCCTGATTAAACTTTTACTTTAAACCACTGTGTGGATCAGGTCCAAACAGGAGATTTAGTTGGGCCCTTAAAAGCACTAAGTTGGGGAAATAGACCCAGCAGCCACAACTGCTTGAATAGTGCGAGTGACTCGTATCAGCTTTCATTATCAAAATGGAGTTACGAAATTACCCTGCCCCAGTGTTGGAGACCAATGTCCCTTCGGTGATGAGAAAACCTCCAGGAGTCGACCTCTGCGTGTAGTATTCAGCGAGCGCCGGCCTCGGAATTCCATTCAACGCCCTGCATCTCGTCATGGGCGCCAGCACCACCCTGCCATCAGACACAACCCACAACCCGTCAAATTTCCTCTTAAATTTTAGAAAAATGATTTGATATTCTCAAAATTAGCCTTCCGTATTTCTCTCGGCTTTTACAGAATCCTAGGAGATAGTGGCCGAATCATGTCTGAAACGATAGCTCCCTACAGACAAGGATCTAACGTCTCCCGGGATCACGGAATTTGATCCAAAAACGAGTCAAAGTTGGACGGTAGACGAACCTGTGAGAAAGATTGAACTTGCCCATCTTGTAAGGAGAGAAGAGCGTAGGGGCTCCTTGAGATTGAGTCTCCGCCATTGTTTCTTTGTCTACCAACTTGATCTGACGATGAAATTATTGATGGTGTATACTCAAATTGAGAAAGGAAAGCCCAAACTTACAAAGTATATAGAAAAGGTAGACGGAGGGAATATGAACATGTGCTGGGGCCTGGGAGCCTAGGACATTGGACGGTAGGGGATGTGATTCGATGGTGCTGAGGCGCACTTAAGGCTGAAAATTGAACCGTCGAATGAGTGATACTTTTGGATACGTGCCGTTTTGACTGGGGAGATGGACGGTGTCAGTGAAAGTGGTCGGCTTGCGAATGGTGGCTGCTGCTCTTTTTGACATGGGCTTCACGTGTTGGTTTAAACAGCCACGCTTTCAGAGTAGAAAGTGGTACAATTTTTTAAGCTGAGTTCGCGTTGACTGTTCACGACGTTGGCGATTGGCTCTTGCCTTGTTGGTGGGAGTCACGCTACCTTCATTATTGTTTTATTTCATTTATGAAAGTAAGGTAGTATAAGGAAACTGTAATCATTTTGATGTGTAGGACAGATTCACACTAATATTCTTATTTCATTTTTTTACATAATTCAATCCATATAAGATCATCCTACATCATCCTATCCTTTTCCTTTTCGACATGAGCATACAATCTTATCCCTATAAGACAGACAATTAATTAAATTAACTTTTTAAATTATTTTATTAAATGATTTAGGTAATGGTCATATAAAATGATATTTAGTTCAAGATTAAATTAATGTATGCAATTCATCTTTTTTCGCATGTTTATGTCCTATCAGATTTAAAAACTATATAAAACTTTCCTTTTGGTTTAGGTTAGGTTAGGTTCTTTCTTTTACTAAAGAGATTGGATCAAGTGAAACAATGATTCCATTGCTATTATTAAACATATAATGTGTAATTATTTATATTGTCTATCTCTTTTAAATTTTTCATCGAAATGATCTGGATTTTTAGTCTGGACTCGTTACTTTGTTGAAATTATTGAGTTTGAAGTTTGAGCATTTGAGTTTGGACTCTTTACTTGATCAAAACCGTTTAAAATATATTGTAATTATTCATAATTTAATCTAAATCAATTAAAATATATGTTAATAATCTACACCCGTTTGATAAGTGACTATTTGATTTTGATTTGAAAATTGAATTTGATTAAGTCCAATGTAATATTAAAAAATGTAATAAAAAAAAGTAAATATACTTATCAATTAACAAAATAAACTCAACGTTGACAACTTACTTCTAAATTCAAACAAAATATAATAACTGAATATTAAATAAACTATCAACCATGAAATCATATACATTATGTTGACAAGTCTCGTAATTAAAACAATTAAGAGAAATCATACGTATTCTTTTATTAAGTTAATTGTAACAAAATCATAATTTGAACTTTTTGATTAAGGTATTAAGAGTGTAGATGAATTTGTAAATATTCAAAAATCATGAAATTTACAACAATTTAAAATTTTTTGTATCTATTTATAATTATCCAAAATCACATTAATAGGAATAAATATCTGACTAAAATTCGTGTACGACTCTTCCTAAAAACAAATCATTTTACTGTCCTAGCCAAGCTCAACTGATAAAAGTAAACCTACGGTTGGGGAGTCGAGACTTGTCCCGTGGCACTGGGCTAGTGCGAAGAATTGAAGCCCGGCATTGCTGGACCAAGAATGCTAAATGAGTGGGCCTAAGTTTACAGTGGGACGAAAATCGTTAGATCCCCATTTTAGCCGTTGAGAAGTGGTAATGATTGCAAAAAACACGTTGATTTCCTATCCAGTGATTCATTCCACTTGGATTCTTGATTACGTTGGATATTTTTTCATGTTTGTCTGCTGGTATGCACCTTCTATGAGTGGGGTTGGGACTCCATCACCCATCATTCAACCCTTCTTCCTTCCTCTTTCTACCTGAAACCTAATAAAGGTTCACTTAAATTCAAGATCCTACTTGCACTTTCAATTCATTAAAACAAAAGACCAGGTTTCATAAATAGCAGGACGACTTTCCATGGCCGTCAAAAAATTCAACCACATCGTTTTCTCCTTGCCCAAATGGGTTTGGAGATAGAGAGAGCCCAAGTCAGCAAGTGAGAAACTGCAATCAATAACGCCGTCCAAATCATAACTTTGGGCAATTTTTTATCTTTGTGTCTTTTGTTGGTTCCCAAAGCCTTGCTCGGTCAAAATTTCAACTTAGGAGCTTCCAGATTTCTTATATTCTTCCTCCTCAAGTCAAAATTTCACGTTTTTTATTGAGTTGCTGGGGTAATAGTGGTTATTAGCTGCCTAGCCCCAGTCATGTTTTCATATTATCATTATTACTAAATAACCACAGACTTATTTGTCCAATCCTCTAATCTTCTTCTTCTTTTTAAATGTTATTTTGTAGGATATATTGATACTAATATAAATGGTTGAGAATTTAGCAGATAAATTTTGCGATTAAATGGAAGGAAACATCAATTAGTTTACTTTTTTGGGTGGCTCTATTGATTTATTTTCTTTCCGGATAAAATAGCGACCATTATCCCCAAGAAAAAGACTATGGATGTTTCCCTTTTAGTACGTGCCGGGTGAGATTTCAGACCAATAAAGTGCGGATAAGCACGTACATTTGCTTCCTAAGGTAAGAAATCCCATGCAATGGAGAACACGGGAAAACTTCACTTCTTACCAAACAAGTCAAATGCATATCTAAAGAGTAAAGGGTCGATTTCGAAAATACTACCATGTGGTACCCCACATCAACTCTTCCTGTCTGATGCAATCATGCACAAAAATGGGCTTCATCGATAACTTGTCTTCTGTCCCCACCTTACCGGACTCATATGAATAAAAAAAAAAAAAAAGCTGAAAATGGCCAAAAGAAGGGGAGCACTCTCGGCAACCCTAATCATGCCTGTTAATTATTTGCCTACTTCCCCACGCCACCCTTCAAATTAAAAGCCTAATTTTCCTCACTTTAACCTATCTTACATCATTTGACCAGGCAATGAGCCCGTTTGGTCCCCTAACTTATCAAGCAATCAAGCCTTTTCCACGCAAATATAGATACATGTACTTCTTATAAATGCAATCTTTTAATTTTTAAGATCCCAACATAAAAAATTTTAAGAAATAATTCAAGGTCTCACTAATCATATCTTATCGTATGAACAAAGTATTATCATTTATGTTTATAATGGCAAAACCTAGACAAATAATTTGTTATTTCTATTTTTATTATTTTTTCAATAATAATATCTTACTTGTCTAAAATTATATTCGACATAATACTTGAAAAAAATTTTAATTTTTTATAACATTCAATCAAATTATATATTTTTATTTTAAATTAAGTTTTTTATTATTTTCAATTTAATAATTGTTATTAGTAAAAATATTATTTTTTATTTTATATTCATATTGCGTTGCATCATATATTATAATATGTTAATATGTCAAATTAATATCAAGTTATGTAAAATGATAAATAACACTTAATTAATAATAATTAATTATTAATTTAAATAGTTTATTTTATTCAAAATAAAAATATAAAAATTTTGAATAAATGTAATAAAAAATAAAAATTTGTTTAGATTCTTTCAAATAGTTTAAAAATATTTTAAATATTATATCATTATAATTCAATAAATTTACAATAAATTGTCAATCCATTTAATAATGCTTAACACTTGATTAATTCAAATTAAAGAAAAATACTTGGAAACCTTTACTTTGTACTAAAGTTATGGTGGTACCAAATTGTTGAGAAAAAAGATGCTTGAAAATGGGGAGATTTAAAGAAATTCTAGATTGAACAAGAAATTGGTCTTAATTTGTTGAAGCTGTTTTAATTTGAAAAAAGGTTTTCATAATCTCTGCACCAAAAGGAGTAAGTTTCAGTCAAAGCGAAACAGAACTCAAAAAACACCCAATCGTATTTCAAGGATCCTGTCCACACACGTGGTCAATGCCACGTGTCAATATTCTAGTCATATCAAAATTAAACAATATATGATCTCCTACACAAAGAACTCTCCCCTCCCCCCACGCCCTATGGCCTACCCTAGTGGCGCATTGCGCGCCGTGCGAATCAGATAAAATAATTACCGTTTCTAAGAAAAAGAATTAAAAATAATGCTCAATTAATTAAGCTAATGCTTTTTGTTTATAGATTAAGATTATATTTAGGACAGGATTGGTAAATAAAAAAAATTAAAAAAAAAAGATTTTAAGTGGGGGCATTGGATGCTTTAATTAAATGGATCATTACCAGACAAAACCTTATTCTTGTTTTAATTAATTTTCCATAGTTTCATCTGTGTAATAAGCTTTCTCTCTCCCAAGTCTTAAGCCGTGTACACATGGGACACAACAGCATGACAACAAGAACCAGAGAAGGGAAAAACTGACCGTCCACTTACGTTGTATTTTTCTTTTTTGTTTGCAGCTTTCTATTTTTTCTGTTTTTTTTTACAAGAATATTATCATCATCTTCGACGGGGCATACGAGGAAAAAGAAAACCCTCTTTTTTTTTTTTTTCTCTTGTGTTCTAAAAGGCCTTCATTAATTAACAGAATAAATTAATTTAAAGCGATAATAGTCGTGTCTTTGATTTCTTTCTTTTGGGGCTTTGCTTTCTCCAAAACGAAGAGAAAAAAACCGAAGCTTTTTTTATTCACCTTAAACGGAGAGCTTTTTTTCTTAATATGGCGGCCGCTTAAATCCCTCTCTGTTTTCTGTCTTTGCTTATTTTGATTTTTTTTTCCCCTTGCTGAAGTTAAAAGCCTAAAAGAATAGTTCGCTTTGTTGCGGCTCCATATTGTTCTTTGAAGGTAAGTTCGAATTTTTTTTCTATATTTTTGGGTTTTTTTTTTTCTCGATTCTGTGTTTGATTTCTGTCTGGAGATTAATTTTCAATCCCCATGTTCACCTCAAAAACTCCTTTTTTTATTTTGTTTTTTCCTTTCCTTTTAAGCTCTGACCTTCGTGGATTCAAAGTTTCTGTTTTTCAGATTGTTGATTTTTTTTTTTATGATTGAATTGCACGAATATCTGCAAAATTATGTGCGAATCACTTTGGAGAACCATACTTTATTAGAAGAAATTTGTAGTTTTTTATTTATTTCCTCTTTTCTAACTTTTGTCTTTTTCTCAAGCTTGTTGTAAGTTGTAACTGAATTTTTTTTTTAATGGAAGGGAAGTAACTGAATGATTTTTTTTTTTCAACTCAGATAGACGTTTAATTACTAAACCTTGTGTGAGTCAAAAGTGTAATTTTAGTAATTTCTTGAACTTGTTCTTGTTGATTAGATAAACAATCGATCTTTAGATGATTGATTATGGATTGTTGCAAAGAGGGTTTTCAATTTTTTCCACCTGAAAGGCGAAATTGATCAAGCTAGTAATTTTGGTCAAATTTAATTAAAATTTCAATTTTTTGTTAATTGTTTATGGCTATTCTTGGTTTATTTTGTGTATTTTAACAGTTGAGAAGCTTTAAGAATGTCTAAGAGTGAAGATTCTGGTAGCCCTGGATGGAGTGCATCGTTTTTCATGCAGACCACTGAGGATGTTGCAAGAGCAGTTGCTGCTGCTGCTGCAGCTGCGACTGCTGTTCGTTCTCCCCGACCCTCGGCTGTATATTCATCAAGAGATGAAAATGGTGGTAGCCAATTTCAGAAGCTACATCGTCATGTTTCAAGAGTGTTAAAAGGATTCTCGCAACCCCCTGAAGTGAGAAGCGGAACTTACAATCCAGAAGTTCTGACTAGCCAAAAGCGTCAATGGGCAAGCTTTCAGTTGCAGTACTTGGTATGGTACTTAAATTCAAGTGTACATGTTCTTGTTAATGCTACAAAGATCAGCAAGTGTCTGCTGAAGGATTATAACTCTTTTTATGTAGCTGTCATTTTTCTTTGTTTCAATAAGTCTTATAGTGCAGCATTCAGTACTCTCAAAGTGTGAAGTGGTTGCTTGTTTAATTGTCACTCAATATATATTTTCAAGGCCAATATGATGTCTGATAAACCTCATTATGAATTGTAATTATTTTTAACTGATAACCAAAATTTTCAAAGTGTTTTCATAACAATTTGTTGTTAAGTTTGCAGGATCATAGAGCTTTGAAAGAACCATCGAGGCTTTTCGAGAGCATGGTTGTTGTCGGACTTCCTCCTAATTGTGATATCCAGGCGCTTCAAAGGCAATATGTTACCAGAAAGTTTGAAGGTTCTGGGAAATTGCGAAATGCTCTTAGTTATCAGAATAATTCTCGTGTGGAACCTAACCTTGAACCCCAGGTAGGTGTTCTTTCTGAAATGAGTAACTTATCTGTAAATGAAGGGAAAAAGAGAGTAGGGGGGGCGGTGGGGGGGTTGCATATGGCTTTGGGTATTGATTGCCTTTCCTATACTTTCAGGTCTTATTTGTTTATCCCCCAGAAAAGCAGCTGCCACTTAAATACAAAGATCTTCTTTCGTTTTGCTTCCCTGGAGGCGTAGAGGTTGGCTATGTGCTCCCTTCTTTTATATAAAATTTGGTTTTAATGATCCTGCTGATCTATGTTAATAACTTTGCTGTAAATAGTGCTTAGTTGAGAGTGAAATATGAACACTAAAAAATGAACACTAAGAAGATTTTAAGTCATGCTGTAATCTGAACACCCAGTTGAGAGATTTTTCAATTTAATCTGTTTCTATCCTGTGTAAATATGTATTTGCAAAATAGATCTGCACTGTAAGCCGCTTTATCTGAAATTCAGTTTGTGTTATTTTAGGTTCATGCTATCGAGAAAACTCCTTCAATGAGTGAGCTGAATGAAATTCTTCTGTCACAGGTATTTATGCTAAAATGTAATGCTAATGCTCTTCCACTTGATAAAAGATTATCTGGGGTTGTTTGCTTGTACCTTCTCAATGTTCCTTGTTTCGGAGTGTCACTTTAAAAATTAGTTGTCTAATTGAGTTGTAGATGTATTAGAACCGAAATCTTCTTCAAACTGCATATTTTGCATTTTTATCGCTAAGTCATAACAGTTGATTGACAATGTAAAGAACTTCCTTTTTCCCATACTGATACCATAGTGGGGTCATATATGACACTGACAAATTTTTTGAGGTTAGGTCAGGTTGCAATTGCTTGTCTCCATACACTATATTAGCTACTTCCAGCCTCTGCATCTGGTTATGTTGTAAATTTAAATGCAGGAGTACTTATATAAGCACATAAATGTACATGTGTAGTTGCATAATGAAAGGTTATGTCTTGTCAAATGCTAATTTTTTCTTCACAATCCTTGTCGTGCAGGAACACCTAAAACAAAGTGACCTGTCATTTGTGTTTCGGTTACAGGTACCTTTGAAATATTATGTTATTTGGTTCTTTATTGTTGAAATCTTTTTTTCCCCATTATGTTTTCTGCTTGCAGTTGTGTTGCCTATTTCCTATGTGATCAAAGTTTGACATGTTGAATGGTGATCACCATTTTAAAATTCTGTAACTGTGGAGATAGTTACAGAAAAGTGACTCATGAGAAGCCTTCTTGAGCATTCATGCTCTAGCCAGCTAGTAATGGAGGCTAGTCTATTCTGGAATTTTGGTGAACTGACTTGGTCTGGTCTTTTTCAGATCCCAAAATCCTTGCTGCTCTTGTTTCTATTTTGTCCTAAAAGATTTTACTTTAGTTTGTTGTTTTTGATTTGCTAGCATTTGTTAATGGCTGTTATCAACTTGTATTTCATGTGTCAGCAATACATTTTACTTGATCTTTAAGTTTATAAGTTTACAATACATTTTAATGGCTCTATCATTTATATATTTAAGGATGATTTGAATTTTATTTTTCTCTCATATCTTTAATTGATTATAAGAAGTTTAATCTGCTGTTGATTTTGCTGCTTCAGTTCTAATTTTCTTTCATCATGGCATTGTAAATTATGATGGCTTTCTTTCTATTTTTAAATTTTTTGATGACTTGTTTTGTTTTTTTTTATTTTCCCTTTAGGTTGCTGATGATTCCACTTTGTATGGATGCTGTGTGTTAGTTGAAGAAATAGTACAAAAGCCCTCTGGATTGCTTTCCTTGATTTCAGATAAACAACCTGCCTACCCGTCTCTGAGTCGTTATGTGATGACCACTCGCAGATGTTATTGCATTCTTTCGAGGCTTCCATTCTTTGAGTTGCACTTTGGTGTGTTGAATAGGTGTGTTTTTTTACTTATTAGATGCAACACATGATAATGAGGACCACTAACAAATCTCTCCCTCTGCATAACTTACTATTGTTATTGTTAAGGGCAAACTATAGCTTGATTTGGTCTTACACTTTCGGATCTTTTATTTGCTTAAAATATACTGGTCAATTCATGCATTGATGGATTACACTTGATAAAATTAATTGGACTGAAATTTTTAGGATTTGATGCCAACAATATGGTTTTAGTTCATCTCAGTGGTTATCATGACTTTTTTTTCTTCTTTAAATTTCATGCAGCATATTTGATGAAGAAAGGTTGGAACGGTTAACCAAAAGTATTGGTGATATAGATTTAGAAATGTCAGAGAGTTATAGCAATGAAGCAAATGTAGATGATGTATCGACAGATCAAGGAGCTCTAGAGGACATACAGGACACAACAATTGAAGCCTCTGAGTCAAGTTCAGGAGATTCTAAACTTGGAGGTACAGATGATGGGAATAGCTTGGAGCATCAAATGCTTGAGAGGGATTTGGATGTAAACAAAGCTGTTAATCATGATCCTGTTGTTCCCATTGATCTGGAAACTGATATGTTTGCAAGCAAAAAAGAATCTAGCGGCACAAATCCTGAAGATTGTGATACTGATGTTGATGATTTCACAACAAATAAGCAAGCAGCAGAAAGACGTTTGCCAAATGCTGTTCTGCCGCTACTGCGCTATTATCAGTACGAAAGCTCTGAATCGTCTTGCAGGTTCAATGTTTGCAATGCTCCCATTTGTTTAGTTGGTTACACATATTTATGGATGCTTATACGGTGAATCAATTTGAATCAATTTTGTATTGTTTTGCTGAAGTATGCTTTTGGTTCTTTTGTGTATTGGAGTCTTTCTTTGGGTCAATTTTTTTAATAAATCAGAAAGTGGCACTTTTATGCTATCTGTTGTTTTCTACATCTGCAATTATGTGCATGACTATACCATGTAACCTGCATATGATTTCAAATTTTAATATGGTGTGCATTTGTGTTTCAGTGATTATTTAAGTCGAAGTTTTCCCATTTCGTCTCTGTGTCCAATTTCACAAACGCACATGTATTTACATGTTAATGTACAAATGTTTTTCCAGGTTGAAGTGATTTGGTCAATTGCTGTTTGATGAAACTATGGTATTTATATGTTTCTATGCAGTTTTCAAGGTTCTCCTTGCGAAGACAGGAATTTGAGGAGTGATGTTGATGATACAGAAACAGAAGAGGCATCTATCTCTGGCCAGGAAGATTCCAGTGATCACCTTGATATCGTTGAATGGGCTAAGGTCTGAATATGTCTTGCTTTAAGTTGATTTAAGCTTTTAGCTTTACCCTTATGGCATGTCGCACTTGTTTTGTGGTATATGGTAGAAAATTTGATTTCTGCCAATTTCCAGGCAAACAATCATGGGTCATTACAGATACTATGTGAGTATTATCAGTTACCTTGCCCTGCAAGGGGATCAACACTTAGGTTTCATCCTTTGGAGCACCTTCATCCGCTGGAATATCATAGACCTGATGAAAAAGTTTTGCATATTGCTGGCTCAACCGTCGACTTGAGATCTTGCAGTACAAGTCTTGAATTTTCTGAGGTAATTATGATTATTAATTTCATAGGATGAAGTAACTTTGTTGTGTCTCTTGTTTTGGACTTGGTGGGTGAATTATATCTCACTATTGTCTGCTTTTATCAGGCACACACTGCCCTGTTGGCTGAAGAGGAAGCAACTGCTTTATCAACATGGGCTGTTGCATGCATGTGTGGATCTCTGCGGCTTGAACATGTAATCATATGTCCCTATTTTATTCGCGGAAGCACAACATGCTGTTTTAGGTTTTCGTTTTAGTTGAGTGTTGTTGATGCTATGTTTGATTTTTTGGATGTCATGTAAAATTTTCTTTCTCTTGGGTTTTAGTGTTGTGAATTTCTAGTGAAATAAATTTGTTTTTGCACTTTTCCGAATGGGCCGATATGTCCAGTGGTGATGCTGCATTAGTAATTCTCAGCTGTTGCTGTTCATTAATCTATGAAGTGCGACCATGATATTAATTGCTTAATGCTGATGTTTCTAATATTGTTCTATTTGTTATCGTGACATATCACCAAACACCATTAATCTGCTCTATTTTGTGTGAGTTAATTGTTCCTCTAGTTGTGATGGGCATTAGTGATTTAAATTTGCTTGGTCTTGTACGAATTTTTGAGAAGTTAGCAGAATTGATTTTTCTTGTACCCTGCAGGTGTTAACCATCTTTGCTGGAGCATTGCTGGAGAAACAGATTGTGGTTGTTTGTTCGAATTTGGTATGTGTTATGTATCATCTTAATTGATGGTGGTCTTTTAGTGGTTGACTATGTTTCAACTGCCAATCTTTTGGTTGAAACATGATGAATGTGTTGCATTTATGCAGTCCGAACTTCAAACCCAGTGTACCTCCTTTCCTGGCCCCAAGGGCTGGTTGCATTCATTAGCCTGGAATGTTTTATAATTAGATTCTTGCAGCCTGCATATTTAGGAGCACAAATGTGGATCTTATATGTGTATAATTAGGAGACCTCATCTCAATTCTTTGAATCATATGGATTGTGTCTTGTGTTTTTTTCTTCACTAGTTGATAGTTAGAAGTATAGAACCTCTGCATTTAAATTAGATTTGAAATTTTTTGCAGGGAATCTTATCTGCTACAGTTTTGTCCATTGTCCCCCTAATCCGTCCATACCAATGGCAAAGCCTCTTGATGCCGGTATCATCTCTTAATTATCTCTTCAGATCTTCTAAATTGATTTTCGAACTGTTCATAATTTCAGTTCTTGCATTCATAAATTTCCAGGTTTTGCCAGATGATATGCTGGACTTTTTAGATGCACCTGTTCCTTACATAGTAAGCTTTCAAAACCGAGGCCTGATCAATTTCTTTTATTTCTTTTGCAAAAATGCTCAATGTTGCTTGCCTGAGTTATTTAGTTGGAATGGAAATCATAAGTCATAATTTGTTTATTAGTACAAATGAGACTATATATTCTTAATGGATGATACTAATGTCAAAAGGAAAAGGGTGAGGGAAGACCAAAGATGAGGGAAACTGTCAAAAAGGATCTTGTTTTTATTGAGCTTATGAGGCTATAGTATCAAGTAGAGCACAATGGTGCTACATAACCCATGTAGCTGAATTCATATACCGGGAAAAGGCTTGGTTCTATAGTATATGTACAAAAAAACTCTTACTAAGTTTTCTTTCTAGTTATCATGTAGAAAGTAATATGTTCTGTCTGAATAAATTATCTCCCTGTAAATATGTTTTCAATGTACCATGGCGCATTAAAGGTGAACATCATTGTGATGGAATATAGATTTTAATGTACTCTTCACATGTTATAATCATGTGTTTTTTCGGTTAGTTTATTCCCTGAACTCTGAAGTTGTACTGGCTTGATAAAATTTCACTCATTTGTAGGTTGGTGTAAAGAATAAAACAAGTGAAGTACAGTCAAAGTTAGCCAATGTCATTCTGGTTGATACTAATAAGAACCAGGTTTGCATCTTCTCATATGTTTACATTGCATTGTAACTTATTAGATGCATGCAAACCCTTTTATTTTTTTGTGAGGAAATGACTATTACGTTATTTTTGTTTTCTAACTCTGAGATTTAAATGTTTTGTTTGATTGCAAGCCTTTATAGTTTGATTAGTATGCTATTCACTCTCGCCCTCTTTTTTTTGTTTATTTTTCATATCGGGTGGTCTGCTTGTGAAATTATTGTTTCGGTGGAGAAACCAATGGTTTATGTCTGTTTTTGTTATACTACCATATATCTAATCATATGAAATTTCTGATAGATCTGTTTGATTTTTCTCAGTCTAACAGAAAGAAGTTAATTACATTGTTTTCAAATTTAATCTGGAGGTCTAAAAGCCTGCTGTCTTGCTTAGCAAACAGAAGTGTGAATTCACAAAAATTGCTTGCTTTTATTTTTCATCATTTTAATTCTTACAAGTTTGGACATTATGTTTCTATTACCTAGTTGCACTGTGCATTTAAAGAGGATGTTCATTTTTGAAACATAGTTTAGTTTAAGGTTTGAGCCTTATTTTCCGCTATAACTTTCTCATTGCATGATGTGATAGATAAAGGCATCGACAATACCGCAACTGCCACAACATAGAGAGTTGTTCGCATGCTTAAGTCCTTATCATGCAAAGCTTGTTGGGGAAAGTTATTTGGGGAGGAAAAGACCAGTATATGAGTGTACAGATGTGCAGGTATGCTTTTTGCCTGATCACTATTTCAGTTTTGCATTTTCTATGCAACCATTAAACCAAAAGACATTTTCCTGACGAGTTCACTTTACCTACAATGAATTGTATACAATTATGCCATCTCAGACATTCATGGGTGTGGTCCATGTGGGCTCAATATAAAGTTCAGGTGGACCCCCCACAAAGTTCATGATTGGCACTGAATAATTGTAGAATTGTAGATGTAGATGATATTAATTTTTTCCTGACAGCATACTACTGAACTTGACTGGTGAGATTGTAGCATGACACTGCTTTCAATGTGCACAGCAGTGTCATTATGGATTATCTCATGAAGATGGCTACTCTTTCATATTTTGTTTCTTGCACTGGCAGATAGTTTTCATTTTGATAATAAACTCATATTCTGAAGTTTATTATTTGACTATGTTTTCATATGATCTTATTTGATTTGTTTTAATAGTTTGTTCAAGGTCATCTAATGAAGTGCTGCCGTCATTTCAGTGGTTTGCTAATTCTTGTTTCTGTGTTTTAAGATTGAAGCTGCCAAAGGTTTTCTATCAGTCTTAAGATCATACTTGGATTCTCTTTGCTCTAACATGCGGTCACACACAATTACAAATGTACAGTCCAACAATGATAAGGTTTGTGTTATTTTGAATTAGAATATTTCAGCAAAGCAGCTTTGTTTGGTTGTTCTTTTAGTAGCCAAATAAACCTACCATGCTGTCATACTGCTTTTGTCTTACACTGTATCAGTAGATTTTTTACAATGTGGATTAGTAGAATTCTCTATCGTAATATTGCTGTTGCTAGATATGGGTTACAAGTTTGTGTGAAAAGGATATCTGATCTATATGTCATAAGGATGTCAAAACCATACTTGGGTTTGTTGGATGGATATTGCCAACATACTAAGATCTTGGTTACTTATTAATACTATTTCAATTTGATCAATGTGCCCCTGGAGCCAGGAAGATTTATATGATTTAACCATGAGTATAGATTGAAATTAATTACATTATAACCCTCCATAAAGAAGATCAGTTAAAAGACTAATATGGCTTAAGTCGAGGCATTTTAGCCTCTTCAGAATTTGCACCATGCCGTGCAATGGGTGTTTTTGTGTAAAATGTCAAAAAGGAAATACAATATTAATTGATTATTGTATTTCAACATTTTATTCACAATGTTTTAAGTGGGGAAGCCTTGGCAGAAAAGTAGGTCCTTTCCAATCTAGTCATGAACACAAAATTTGGGGTTTTCCCTACCCTTGGGTTGAGGAAAGTTTCTAAGCATTTATGTTTGAAAGAGGTAATTATGGTTTTGTGCTATATGTAGATAGATAGCCTTGTGAGAATTTAGTCTTGCTTAGGCAGATGGAAAATTGAGTTGTAAATAATACAGTATTTGTATGTCCTGTTCTGATACCTTGTGTTGTTCAAAAAACAACTGATAAAATCCTGAATTTCTTTTATGTCCAGGTATCATTGCTTTTAAAAGAGAGTTTCATTGATTCATTCCCTAGTCGTGATCGACCATTTATGAAGGTGAGCTTCTCAATTCCCTTGGGCAGATGGTTGCCACCAGTCTTGATTTGAGAATAATTATTTTTTCCTCCATTGTTTATGTTTCTTTTTTGTGGAATGGTAGAATGCTTTTAAATTTAATTGTTAATGGTAAGCTTATATTAAATTCAAAAAGGCTATAGTACTACTAGCTGAAAAGATACTCACGGTTTTCCTCTCTTATCCCAGCTGTTTGTGGACACACAACTCTTCTCTGTACATACAGATCTTGTTCTCTCATTTATCCAGAAGGAATAGGACCACAACCATGCAAAGATGGCCTGGAATTGTAGTCTTGTAACTTGAACGTAAGTTCAGCCATGTATAATGTCCAAATATTTTTTCAATATGGGTTAAAAATGTTATAGTTTCGTAAAAGCATTCATTTCTTTTACCCTTCAGTTTCTCTGTTGCCATTTTCTACTGGGCACCCTGAAATTTTAAGGAGTAACAATTAAACGAAATATTTATACTGAATGGGCATTGATCAGGCGGTAGCAGAGTGTTTGGAATTCGGCTTCTCTTTGTTTTACGTATCGTTAGTAAACAGCTCGTACAAAGACGAACAATGAAAAGAAGCCCTTATTGCCTATGAGGGTCAAGAAAGACTAGCTCTAATTATGAACTGTTATATGGCCCGTATCCAAGCTATTTGAAGTGTGACTAAGCAAGGTGCATTGATTGCATGAAATTTGCTGGACAAGACTACCTTGGTGTGGTGGGTAACGAGGCATGAGAAGCATTATTTCTTAAGCATATAGAGTGGACACATAGCATGTGCTGGCTTAAAATTTGCATTATGAAATGGCAGAAAATTTAGATAAACTAATGAAGTTAGTAGAATTGAAGGGTCTCTCTTTTTCATCATTATTTGCGTTTGGCAAATTTAAGGCAAACGAGTCTTTGGTAACACCCAACGAGGCAGAGGGAATGGGAGAGAGAAATGCTAAGGGTGGTACATGACTGTACTCAGAATGAAACTCTAGTATTGCTTTGCCCTCTTGGGGAGGGGGAAAAAACAAACGGAAACAAAGAGGATTTAGTGATATTCCATTCTTTCTGTTTGTGCTCCCTGAAAGGTTGAAAGTAAGTATATACATATATATTAGCTTCAGTTGGAATCTATGTGCTTTTTCAGAGGTAGATGAAGTTTTCAATATAAACAGCACATCTCGAATCTAGAGAAGCAACCTTTTTTAAGGTCTTTGCTCCCTCTTACCGAACATTTAGCAAAACCAACAGTGTCTTTGCTGGGGTTTAAATTTTAATGGTCCATGGACCGTCCGTCCAGGGTTCTAGCAAAATCCTGTTGGGTCATTGACCAGTAAAATGATGGAAATGAGCTGTTTTTGTTAGCCTTCAAATATGCCTTGAGCCAATAGAAACACCCACCTTGTGCTACCTTGCATAGCCCTACGGCGGACCATGTGGCTCTCGTTTCCTTGACTTGATAGAGCAGGGGAGTGTAGGCAACATGGGTTTAATTGATGAAGGGAGTTGGAACTTAGAAATGAATTAGGAATAGTGATCTAGATTGTTGAGCAATAGTCTTGGAAGTCTTTGTCAAGCTATATAGGAGCAGAGGGTAATGAATGAGAAAACAAGCAAACTGTTGGCAAAGTGGCATATACATGCAAGGGGTCATAAACTTGCTGGATTTTTAAAGACAGGAATGACCATAAATATTTGTAAGCTGTCAAACTGTTTCTGGAGTAGCATGTTTGAGTTTAATCCCATGACCCACATTTTGAGTTGTGCAACTGGAGCCCTGAAGGTAAAAACACTAATGGCCAATGTTTCTTCCAGGAACATCAGTCAAGGTGAATATATATATATATATATATATATATATTTGCATTTGCTCACTGAATCATAGGATCCAAGGATTAAAAAAAACATCTCTCGTTATTCATTAGTCACTACTTTTGGGAGCAATGCGAAGCAATGAAAGTGGGCTCTACCGGACTATGCTTAGGGAAGTTTGAAAAGGGTATTTCTTCAAGAAATGCAATGGGAGCTGGGCCGTTCTGGGAAGTGGGGTTCTTTTTTGTAGAGAAAAGGTGCTTTGCATGTGTTTGAACCTGCCAGAGGATAGGGACAGCGTCTGGGAACAGGGCCAAAGAGTCCACTATTTTGTACAACACCTGCCAAACTTATAATACAAGAATAGTGCCAGGGAATTAAATGCAACCAAACAAAATAAAGAGTGCTACACTCTCTTCCCTATCTCACTGCTGCAATGCCCTTTCCACCCAGATGAAGGCTCAATATTTCTCCACTGACCTTAAAGTAAAACTATACAATAGTCCCAAACTACAGGGGGAAGAAGTATCATCTGGAAACTGTTCAAACAGTTCTGTCCACTTCACTTTTTTAGGACACGAACCATAGCTGTTATAGGAGATGATAATGAAATGCTGCCACAGAGCTGATGATCGCCAGTTTTTGCCTAAAGAATATTATCCTTGGGTTAAGCAATGAAACCAATGGATTCGGTCTCCACCCTCCATTAATAAAATAGGTATAGATCAATGGCAATGCTTAAGACATTACCTAACTAAGCTGGTTTATGCAGACTCTAGACTTTAGCTTCTTTATAAAAGACAGGCAAACCAGCACATGTTCGTCTGATTTGAGAATTAGAAAAAGAACAAACTACGGAAAAATATACAAAGATATATTTTTGAGACAAAAACCAAAAAAAATAAAGGCACATGAGAGAAAAGTTGGAAGAGTTGGCCTGATTAGGCCCCAAAAGAACCCTAGAACTAACCTTTCATTGTCCAAATTTCCCAAATTGAAAAAGATCGTATAGTAAGTGGGGGATACTGGGGTCTGAGGTAAAGGAACAGAAAAAGTTAAAGAGTTAGTAGCAGTAAAAGCCCAAGTCCGTACAAACTTCTCAGGAAGGCAGGCATTTCGCTCCAGACACCAACTCTTGTAGTTAATAATAATAATTCTCTCTTTTGTTTTTACAGTCTTTTTAATCCACTCACCTTTAGTTTATGGGTTTCCGTAGAGCTGTCAGAGACAAGAGCTGCCACTGAGGCAGCTTAGCTGCAGGACCAGAAAGCAACAGAGAGGTGCAGTCATAATATGAGCAGCTCTCTCCCTCAGGGCTCAGGAGTCAGGGAAGAAAAGAGAGAGAAAAGAGAGGTGGCAGCATTATAATCAGAACCATTAGTTTTATCCATGTACAGAAGATTCTGCAGGGAAATGGTCCCTGAAATAAATATACCTACTCTACACAGTCTACAGCAGCAAGCAGGCCTCTCAAGTAATAAGTAATGACCAACCCACAAACACACTTACAGAGAAACCAACCCACAAACACACTTGTAGAGAAACCAACCCTGTTTCCATCTCTTCTTCATGTTTGCCACTCTTCCACTGAACTGTGTGGTCTAATAACTGCCCTTTTTCCCCACCTTTCTTATTAGTTTGCTTTCAACATTTTCTTCTCCTTTCTTATTCTCTCTTGAATGATGAGTGGCAGAAACAGATTTCCTTTTACTGCATCTCAGTGGCAAGAGCTTGAACACCAAGCTCTAATCTTCAAGTACATGGTCTCAGGCATTCCCATACCACCTGATCTCCTCTTCACCATCAAGAGAAGCTGCTTGGACTCGTCACTATCTTCTAGGCTTTTCTCTCGCCAGCCCCAACATAGTAATGCCGAAACTATACCCGCTTAAAATTTCTAATGCTTTGCTTCCTTCCGTTTTGGTTTTTCTAGCCGTTTTTTTTCCTTTGGGTTTTAACAATGGGTTCTTGTTGTATTTGGCAGTTGGATGGAATTGTTTTCAGATGGGATTGGGGAGAAAAGTAGACCCAGAGCCAGGGAGGTGTAGGAGAACAGATGGAAAGAAATGGAGATGCTCAAAAGAAGCCTACCCAGATTCAAAGTACTGTGAAAGACACATGCATAGAGGCAAAAACCGTTCAAGAAAGCCTGTGGAAGTTACTACTGCAACAATAGCAAACCCTTCAACAGCAACCCCAAACATCTCATCAATCACCAAGACTCACCCCTCTTCTTTTTCTTCTCTTTCTTCCATGTCCTTGTCCTCCTCCGAGTCCCAACAGCACCACCATCAACTTCGTTACCCTGGTTATCATTCCCAGGTCAATCATCCCTTTTTATATCCCCATGCATCAAGACCTCCAGGGATTGGCCTGTCACCCCAAGAAAACACCACCCACCCTCTCCTGGACTCTGGCACTTACTCCCAGACAAACACTGATTATAGGTTCGCTTTCAAAGAACCTTGAAATTTCTTTACTGTACTTGTTTTATTTTGCTTTTTTTTGTAGAATTCTTCATAATTTTAGTACTACTATTAGCTAATGAGTTAGGTTTGTTGTGGTTTTTGTGAAGAAGAAACAGTTATGTTTACGGGCTGAAAGAAGAGGTGGATGAGCATGCTTTTTTCTCTGAGCCTTCTGGGACAATGAGGAGCTTCTCAGGTCCATCTGTGGATGACTCATGGCAACTTACACCACTAACAATGAGCTCCTCTTTTTCAAAGCAGAGGAGCTGCTCTGGCTTACAGAGTGAATACTCGTACTTGCAGCTTCAAAGTCTCACTGATCACACCTCAAAACAAAACAAGCAGGATGATGAGCATTGCTACATATTGGGAAGTGATATCAAATGTGAAATGCCTATTAAATTGGAGAAGGGAGAACCCCAAAAGACAGTCCATCGTTTCTTTGATGAATGGCCACCAAAACATAGAGACTCATGGCTTGATTTGGATGATAAATCATCAAACAGCTCATCAGTTTCAACAACCAGGCTCTCAATATCCATTCCTTCCACTTCACACGACTTTCCCATTTTCAATTCAAGAGCTCATAATGGTACTATAAAAATAAAAAAGAAAGAGTTGAACTTAATTACTGGTTCTTTTGCTCCTAAGCCACTCGTTTATCTTTCTTTGAAGACATTTAACTCGTTTCTTCTTTTGGCCTGAATACTTAAATTTTTTATTTGCAGATGCTTGAGTATCCAGTGGTTGGTTTCTGCATTACGGTCCAAGAATGTACTGACTTGGTGGGGATCACTTCTTTCTGTGAATTCTGACTATTTAGTTTCCTTTATTTATGTCTCTTTTTTTTTTTTTTTTTGCAAAATTTGGTGTGTGTCTTTAATGAAGGATCCAATGACTTCCATCTTTACTGGTTTCTGTTCTTTTCATAGTGCAAATTATAGTAGTTCATAAATATAAGATTGAATGGCTCGTCCAAACGTGATTTGCTGGCTAGCTAACAGGGTGATGCGGTGTTCTGGTGTTTTTATGTTGCTTTTAATTTCACAAGCACTTACTGGACCTCCTGCTGCTACTTATTGTAATAAATAATAATAGCTGGGGACCCCATGTTCCCAGGATTTGCTAATTTGTCGCTTCTCACTTCACCTAACTTCAACTTTGCCAAACCCCTCTCTCTTTTGTACACATAATGCCAAGGCAAATGCTCCAATCACCATATTTGCATTCTACACTTATGCCCTTGTTTTTGGGACAAAATATTGTTCTTCAAATGGATCTTGCTTTTTTACTTTTTCCTCATTCTTCTTCATTATACAATAAAGACAATGTGTTTTTTTTTTCTTTTCTTACTAAATTAAGAAAATTCATCCCTTATATTGGAAAAGAGGTGAGAAAACATCATCTGTATGGTCCATAATAATCATTCAAGTGTTGGGAATTCAGGATTCCATTCCCTTTCCCTAGGTTTCAAGGATAGATATCCTCTTATGCATTATATCCTTTGGGAGGGCTATGCTTTTCTATTTCACTTCCAAAATATAGAACTCTAAGTTGGTAGCTGTGGTTTAGAACCA
Source organism: Theobroma cacao (assembly GCF_053813885.1). NCBI lineage: Eukaryota > Viridiplantae > Streptophyta > Magnoliopsida > Malvales > Malvaceae > Theobroma > Theobroma cacao. Next base: position 4,103,739 of record NC_142647.1, read on the forward strand.
TGGCTGAACAATTCCTCTTATTCCATTTAGGCTTTTCGGAACATATAATAATATTCCAATATGAATACAAAGAAGCATCCTCCATTTCCTTTCAGGCAGTCGCGGCAGCATCTTTTTACCATGTTCATCTTCTACTTTGGCATAACTCAACATGCAACTTTAGTGTTCCACCAAGCTTTTTTGTTTCCATCTCTTTCTTTTATGTACTGCCTGCCCGTACTCACTTCTCATTAGTACAGCAGTGTACCCATAAACACCGAAAGTTTCCCACAGTATCTTGTTGTGATTTTTTTTTAACCAAAACGAAATTAAAACAAAAAAGAAGGGGGGTTCACCATTGTTAACCAAAAGTAGACTCGGGCTAATTAGAGCAGTTGAAGTCATGGGTATTTCCCCAAGTTCTAGCTTCTGTCTCTCGTGGAAAATAAAAGGAAAAAAGATACAGCGACAGCATGTTGAGTTACATAAAATTGGCCGGTCAATAGATAAAAGGAAGGGCAATTTGGGGTGAGGAAGAAAGAAAGGAGCCAGGCCAGCCAAGCAGTAAGGAGCAGTTGAGGTCAGGTGAGGTCAGATGGGTCAGGTTAAGCTTTGGCAAAAAGAGGACTGCCCTGCATCGCTCTGAAGCTTCTGGTGGTGGGTAAGTGGGTTGCTTTGCCCTAAAAACAGAGATAGAGAGACATCTATGTGCTTACAGAAAGGACTTACCCATCAGGCTCATCAGTTGGCAGTTCTCTCTGTAACTTAAGGTACACTTTTAATCCTCCACACATACACGCACGCACCCCAGCCCATCTGACTCTCTGACTCTCTGACCCTGACTCTTTCCTGTCATTGTTTTTTTGTCAGTCACCACCCCTAAAATATCTGGCAGGGCTTCTCCTCGCATTTTGAACTACACCTCTCGTAACGTTGTCGTTTCGATTGTTTGTAAACGGACCCCTTGAAAGATCACTTTTGACGTGGATGGACCTTCCGAGTCTGAATGTTCCTATATTTGACACTTTTTTCTGCCCATTCCGGATTGCATGTTCCCGTTTTTCATGTTTATCCGCGCTCCAGGCCTTTTAATCTTTGATAGCTTCCAACTCTACATCCGAATGATATAGAGAATATTAGCATGACCCACACAAATCGAGCAATGGTTCAAAACTTTCTACCTTTCAAAAAAATATTCACTCCTTCACATTTGCCTCCACAACGTCATAACGTCCTTGGCTGAAATTACACCGTACAACTGCCAGACCTTATAGAACAAATATAATAACACAGTGCTGCGCGATATTGGCAGATGGAATATAAGTGCGGGCTTTGGCTCTATTACACTAACGTGGAAATTCTTTCACTTACATTGGTGAACCCACGGCTTCCAAGGAACCTTAAAAGATTTGAAGAAAGATGTCTATTAACATCACTGTAATGTACAACATGAAGATTGGATCTTAAATAAAAAACGGCATCATCTACAAACAACATTGTGATCCCCTCCACAATCAAAACAAATGAACTACTTCCCGTTTGCTCCACCTCAATCCTCCTCATCAAGCCCACCACCTCCATTTAGCTTACTGTTATCCTCCCTAATCTCTCCATCACTCTCCTGTAGCTCAGCCGAGTTCTCTCTGACAGGACTCGACTCTGTCCCCCTATGTAAAGGTTCATCATCATCAGATTCTGACCATGCCCGCCTCCTGCGTCCTGCAGCTGATGAAGGTGCGGCAGCCTTCACAAAGATAAACAAATAGCAACATCTCAGGCAACAGAGAATATGAATCTCCCTATCACTCCACAGTATCCTCCACATAAAAATCTAGCACTATTCCTTTGTATGTTATTAAAAGTTTTGCCAAATCACGTAATAAGCATAAGCACGCCAACGCAGCAGGTATACAGCATGCTACTAGAATCATTTTTGTGAAAAGATTTTAACCGCCTAAAGAATCTAAATCAATGCATCAAAAACTATGGCATGTTTATCTACTGTCATTGTAAGTCCTGCCAAAAAAACGGTCATGGCAGTATGGTTCTGCCCATATAACATTTTAAATGCTACTGCACATCTAGTAATTCAATTAAAAATGAAACTACCTCATACTCAACGACCAGTAACCGGCACTAACAAAATGTAATTAGATTTAAAATATGTCAGCTGCCAATAAAAGAAATGATAGTAAAAACATTACCGCCTCATCCTCCACATCAGAATCTTCTAATCCAGCAGCAGCAAGAAGATCCTGAGCATTTTCTCCATTGTCATCATCCTGATCATTCATCTGTGTTGTGGATTCCTCATAATTCATGTTGGCATCTTCATCTCCCAATTCTTCCCGATCATCCATCATGTAAGGTTCCTCATCATCCCTCTCATAACGTGATTTATTCTTGTCCTTCTTTCTCCTCTTTCCACCTTTTCTTCTCTTCTCACTATGCCCACCATCTTCATCATCAACTTCAGACCTTTCCCTTCGCTTGGATGCAGGGGTGCTACTCTTCCATTGCTCCTGGAGATGGCAGAAGACAAACAAATCATATGCAATGTCATAAAGCCCAAATCTTACATAACTAAATAGTGCTCTTTGAAAACAAATATAAATGAACCCTAAATGGTGTTAATGCCTGGATTGTCAGGTAGGTAAAATATCCCATAGAGACACAAGAAATCTATTACAGGACTATACATCCCTGAGGCAGACAAATAAGTAATTAGATGTCCACACATAACAAGGTAATGGTCAAGTTTTTTAGTGCCTCCACAGCGGGAAAAAACAAAACTTCTAACAAGAAATTCTTTATTTCTGACCAACAGAAAATAGATTGCAATGAACCTTTACTGCAATATCCGACCAATCAGTAACAAAAAAAGGGAGAGAAGCAAGGAATAAGTTCTGAAAGTTGATCAACTCCATTTTTAATTCTTTATTATTATTTTTACCTTGTGACTAACTTTTGAAAGAAATAAAATGATATTGGCTAATCTATAGCACTAAAGTCAGCAGCTTTGATTACATATAACATAGTTCAAAATCTTGCCTGTACACGCTTAAAATGTTCCTCTGCCTGCTGGAGTCTTTTCTGCTCATCTTCTTGTTTTCTTCTCTCCAACTATTTTGGCACAAAAGGAATTAGGCAAACATAAGCTAGCCATCTTCAATCAGAATAACAACATTCCCATCACAATAATCATAGTTGTAAAAAAGAAGAAAGCAAGTTTACAAAATGCAGACCAGGTATTTTCTTTGCTCTTCAGCCTTACGGCGGGCTTCCTCAGCCAATGCAAGTTGACGAGCTGCTTCTTGTTTCTGCCTGTTCTGCTGCTCTTCACGCTCAGCTGCTTCTCGGTGAACTTTTGCTGCTACAAGCAAGTGTTTGCAGTACTCAACATGAGTGTTAATCTTCTTCTCATCAAATCCATGAAGATGAAGGTTGGATGCAGCAGACAATTGACTAAATATACGAACAGCATTCTCTAGCTCTGCAACTGTTGAACGTACCTATAACATGGTGAAAAAAGGAAGATAATTAGAGGGCATATCAATCTCTTTTCATCCACTGCATCCAGTTCTAAACAACATTATCATTCTCAAACAGTAGTCATTTTCACTGAACATTCCAACAGATCTCCACTCATGAATGAAATGCATCAGAGACGAGCCTCATTTCAAGTTTTGGATAAAAGGAAGCCAAACGGAGAAAGAATGAAGAGGAAAACTGATATTACTGTAATGAAACAACCTCATCTGCAGTTCGCTTTTCCTTCTGTAATGTTGATGTCGAGAACTTCTGCATTGCTACTCCTGCATCAAACCTTAGTGTGTAATTTGACGGAGCTAAGTGGATGGCTCTCAACAGAGTTTTCTTGCACTCTTGCCATTGTTCAGCTTCATAATGAGTCCGAGCAAGGTAGAGAAGAATTTGAGAGTCTGTATTGTAATAGAACTTCCGCAAGCAATTTTGATACTGCAAGATGACAAGTATCATCAATAGCAATCAAGCTCAAGATCTAATTAAATGGAAAAAAGAAAAAAAGAAAGCATATTAAATCAATAACTCACCATTTTTACAGCCAAAGCAAAATTTCCTTGAGCAAAGAAAACATGAGCCAAATTTATCCACACATCAGGCATTTGGACAAAAACACTCCCACTTGCAGCTTCTTGAACCTACAGTAACTATAACTGGATCACAAACTTTAAGTTTTATGTTACATGTAATAAAGATGAAACAAATTATAAGCTCAAACCTGAGTAAAAATATCTTTTGAAACATCAAAGTGACCTTTTTCAGCCAAAACCACTCCAGCACCATTAGCAGCATATAAATTAGCTGTATGCTGAACAAGGACCTGTCATGTATATGGATAAATGAGCTGTATACTTACATGCGATACTTTATAGTGCACTCATAGTTAGCGTCTTCTCCTTTAATACCATAGATAATTGTTAATACTTATTCTGCTGCAATTAAATGCAGATAAACTAAAAATATTCCAATTACGCTGACTAACAAATATATTCTGGAAACAATAATTGGAATAAATGCAAGACATGCAACAAAATTTCTTTAGAAATTTAAGGACATCAGAAACCTAAGTAGAATAATCTGCTAATAAAAGATACTGCAAAAATGGCCCTTAAGGGTGAGGAAAAAAAATAGAAGAAATCATACTCTTGTATAGAGTTCCTTGGCTTTTTCCAAATGGGTAGCTTCCAACTTAGGAGCTCTTTTCTCATTGCGAATTGCCGCAAAGTAGTTCCAGTTCCCCTACAAAACGTCAAATAAGGATATATCAGATTGAAATGTTGTTTCGGTAACAATGATGACAGTGAAAAAGCAAACAGAAACAAAAACAACAAAAAGCCTATCCATAATGACAATGAGATGCACACAAGTGATTTTTTTTTGGATAATTGAAGTTGAATTCATTCATTCAAAGAAAGGGAAATCACCTGCTACAAGAAATACAATATAGGGAAGACCCCAAACTATGAGCAATACAAATAAAAAAGAGATTTTAAACCTTCTGGAAAGGCATTGTCAGTAGTTATTAGAGAATAACACCATGCCATTGTTGAAACTTGAGAAAAATAATGGCAAGTTAAGAGAAGAGGAAATGCTTTCTTAAAAGGAAAAGTAAAATGAATACTGTACACACCAGAGAAAGAATAGCATAGGAATCTTTCCCATCAGTTGCATCACTTGCGGAACGAAATGTTTCCTTTGCCTTAACCCAGTCATCATTTTTAAGCTCCAAGTCACCAAGCATAGATAACGCATTGGGGCATTTGTCATTCACCTTCAGTGCCTCATTAACCTATACTTACAAAGGGGGGGAATCATTATCAGACAAACATGTATATAATAAAATAAGAAATAGCAGCTGGGATGTTAAAGGTTTAATAACAACCAGTTCAATGCTTAATTGAAGATTACTTCGGGCTTTTGCTATGGCAGCAAGCCTCAGATAAGCATCAACGTAGTCTGGATACTGTAAAAAAGTAACAAACTTGTTAAACAAAATAGAGAGTGCATACAAACCAATAGAGAAAGGAAAAGGAGAAAAAAAAGAGAGGATATTATGGCCATGTCTGTAGCCAAAATTATGGCATTTGCCATCAGTCAACCATGATGTATTTTAAGGAATCGATAAAGCGAAAATGCTATATCAGATTTCAAGATATACAAAAGAAAAAAGATAACAGGCCTATTTACTAAATGGGAGACAGTTTGAGTTAGCAAACGCACACAGAAAAAGATACAGATAGCCTGAAATTGAGGGGGGAGATCTAAAAAACATGAGCAACAGAATACAAATGGTTTTAAGTCATGCCAGAAACAGTGGAAAATCTGAACAGCAGCAAATCAGGTTGGTCTTTCAGCCAACTATACAATGGGTCCCTTACAATCAACTAGTCAGATAAATAGTTGTCTCCAACAACTTGTTTGCAAGTCCAGCTTACCAGATAGACTGCCCTTATCCTCTGTTGTGGTAAGGAATTAAGTAGAAAATACAAGTTAAAAAGGAATGCAAATTTGCAGATCATACCTTGAACAATATCAGGTGATACAATATGTTTGCAGTTCCAGTGTTATGTAACTGCTCATGTAATCTGGCCAGGTTAAATACAACTGTTACTTTATTCCAGGGTAGTTCTACAGGAAGACCATCTTCTTCCAGTCGATGAAATAACTGCATATCCTTGTAGTCAAGGATAGATGCACTGGCTTCAATAACATAGGATTTTGGCTTATTCCCAGTTAATATAAGCCATATACCATCTCCCAGAGCCTTGTTGAGACTTTCCAAGGCTAGCTGTAAAATACAAGAACATCAACTTCTATAAGTAAATTCCCAAGGTAGGCAGGCTAAAAATTGTGAAAATGTCAAGTGCTCCGAGTAGCAATAATCTAATTTCCAAGACAATGATAAGCAAGAAAATTAAATAGCAATGTAAAATATTTACATAATAAAATTGAATAGCATTAAATTTGCCCTGAGAAATGTTCACAAACCTCAAACTCTTCCCTTTCAAAATGTAGAACGCCAATATTGTTGAGCACTTCTATTGGCACAGCTTGACCTCCCTTTTCCATTAGAGAACGTGCCTTTACAAAAGGTTTTAGTTATTAAAAAATCAATAGTAGATACATAAGTTAAAATTGAACAATTTTAATCCAGCAGGAGGAATGTAAAAAATTAGGTAACAATTCATGAGAAGGAAGCCCTACTGTTTTGAAGGCATCAAGAGCAGCTCCTGTGTCAGATGAAATTAACAACTCACCAAGATCAAGAAATGCCTGTGTAAAAGTTAGATCTATTAGAAACTGTAATACCAAATATTACCTAATATCGTCAGTTTAACTAAAACACATGCAATCTTGTAATCATGAAACTGCCTTAACGTACAACGCTGAGAAAATAAAAGGTGGAAATGGCAAACCCTAATATCCACCAGCCTATCCCTGAACATTCAGGTCAATCATTCAAGAAAATATTATGTTAAATCATTTGAATACAATAGCAAACATCAATTCTGAAACATATATTGCAACTTTCTCTTCTCAAAGAAAATCATATATAAATTGTAACTTTCTTAAAATATTTAAACAAGAATATAAATTACCTGTGCATCACGGGGGTCAATTTTTATGGCCTTTCTCATAAATTCTTGGGCCTTTTCAACCTGACCAAGCTGAACATATATGTGCCCAAGAGCCTATCCGAAACAATGAATAAAAATTCAATAAAATCTAAAAGGAAAAAGCTCAAACAACAAAGCTCTAATGAGTTAAAAACCAACAATAATGCCATTTTTACTCACCTTCAATGTCTCACAGTTATCAGGGTAAACCTCTAAAACTTTTTCAAAGTTTGAAAGTGCACTCCTAAAATCTCCTGACTTTAGTTTCACTTGTCCCAAACCTGTTGCAAGACAATCAAATTGACTGACAGCATTTAGTGCTTATGAGAGACAAATGACAGTCCATGGATAACATTGTTATAGTCATCAAGCTTGAAAAATTCATCTAATGATTTTCCTCCTGATCATCCAGTATCACTTGTCATTAAATGTTAGAAAGTACACCCTCCATCACACTGATGTTGTCACTTCCACACTTTAAAATTGTCTCATTCAAACTGACAACATGAATGGGACAAAGAGGTATTACTTTATTTGTTAATTCAAACCCATGTGATAATTGAGCTCATAGTATTAACAAATTAAACAACCCAGTGGCGTACTGCATAAAATTCAGCTGAACAGTTGAACTCGACAGTATATTAAATGTGTTTCTTACCATAGTACGGAAATACAAATTCATGGGGCTTATTGATTTCCTTGATAGATGCCATGTAATAGAACCCAGCTTTTTCATAATCCCCCTACACTAAGAAGAAATAACATTGCTCCCATCAGTAATAATAAGAATCAAAATCATCACAATTTGATAAGCATGACCAATTCAGCCACCTGAAATCTAAGTTTTAAGTTGCAGACATAAGACATCATTAACATTTACATTGACCTATGTAAGATTCTGAGAACAATAGGTAGCCAAATGTAAACAACATTATAGTTACTTCAGGTTATGTTGGCAAATTATCTGTCTACCAGAACTTCAATAGTAGATAAAGGAAGAAGCAACCTTATTATCACACTGAACTGCCAAATAATCACTGATATAACAGTAACTATGGATGGTAAGAGATGAGTAAAAAATATAAATAAACGAGGTCACTTAGATAGCTGGCTTTTTTCAGCATATATCCCACCTATTTCCTTTTAAGACAAAATCAGGTCAAAAGGGGAAATGAGATTTTTGCTAATGCATTCTCTGTTTGCTATGAACAAAGAACAAGAGATAATATCCTCAACTTTCCACATCTTTCAGCCCAAAGTACAAACATTAAAAAGCAGTCTATTAGAAATAGTGAAGCAAAGGGATAGCATTTGAACCTTGCTATGGTAAGAGCGTGCTAGATTATAATAAGAATGTGACTTTGTTGGTCCATGATTGGTGACAGCAAGAGCTGTTTCAGTCAGTTGCTCCACTAAAAAGTGTTGGCCAGTGAAGAAAAAGTGATTTGCTAGATAGTTTAGTGCCATTGCACAATAGGGATATATCTCAAAAGCCCTACGCATTTTGTCCATTCCTTTTTGAATCCCAGAAGCTGTGGAGACATAATAAATCATCATCACTACACTAAAATTAGAGAATAGAATGGACAACCAGACAATAACCAAAAGAAATAGAACATTGATTATAAGTGGAATAATCATATCTCCCAATCTACCTTCATTTGCTTGCAAGTCCATAATTGCAAGTGCAACAAGAGCTTCAACATTTTCTGAGTCTAACTACAAACATTAATTTTTTAACACAAAGAGAACAGCATCAGCAGTGAACATATGGCATATGTAGTATTTAACTGTAATTAGAAACATAAACAACTGCAAAACTTTCATTTTAAAAAAAAATGTAAACAATTGAACCAACTTACCTGTAAAACCCGCTGAAATGCCAGTCTAGCTTTTTCAAATTGACCCAATTTATATCGACAGAGACCAATACCGAGTCTGACGGCCCCAGGACAATTAGGAAATACTTGCAAGGCCCTCTTGCAAAATTTATGTTTTATGAGAGTTAACATGCTTTTCATGATCTTAAATCCTAAAGCTAAAGAAGCATAAATGCTGAATAAGATTAAGGTAACAAACCTTGTATAACTCCAATGAATCAGAATAACGACTGCGGTTGAACTCAACACATGCCTAAAGATATACACAACAAGTTATTTACAGTAGAAGCATGCTAACAAATTAAACCATGCCCCAAATTGGGATCCCTAGGCCATTCCAGGCAGAACTTCACTCCTTTATAGAAGACACAAATTTCTTTAAATTTATGTGTGCACTGTTTATCAATTCTTTAAAGATTTGATGACTATGGTCGCTACGGAAGCACCATCATAAAATTAGCAACTCAGAGTAGGCAATTAGTCTGAATATTTTGCAAAATCTTCAATACAATCAACAAATCTAACTGCTAGCATATTACATTGAGAACAAATGAATAATTCAATACACCTGACCAAGAAGAGCAGGAACATTATCACGATCTCCTTCCAAAACAATTTTAAACGCAGCAAACGCCTGTTCTACTTCACCTTTTGCCAGGAGAAGCTGACCTGTAAGCAGTAGACATGTGCTGAAGTTAAAGGCTTTTCAAACAACATCAGTTGCCCTAATAATATGAAACAGTACATGACCCTAGTAGGCAGTAACAAGAATGATAACACTAGAAGTTCAGAAATGAACTAGACTAGACATCAAGTATAAGCTGGTGTCAATATGACAAGTAGCAAAAATATAAGTTATATTTAAACTCAGTTCAAGATTGATCACCCTACCCCTTGTCTACAATGTAATTGAAACTTCAATGAGATATGCGATAGCATAAGACAATTTTCACCTTTGCCAACCCAAGTCGAAGGCTCATGCATATCAATTCTTGACGCTTTATTGTAATATTGAGTAGCCAGAATAAAATGTTCCTCTTTTTCTCTTTGTTTTGTTTCAATTTTTCCAAGGTAGCTGTAGTAAGCCCCTAAAGCATTAAGGATAGCAATCCTCTCGTATCTAACATCAGCATAATATTCGTCTATTTCTGCAAAACGGAAAAACAACAATCAGATCATGCGGATAATGAATTTATCACAAATTCAACAAAATCAGTAACATAATACTAGAAGTAAGAAAAGTGCATGAAAAAGAAAGCGCTTGCATACCAGGACTGGATCCTTCTTCGAGAATTTGTCGAAATTGTTCAATCTTCCCTTGTTTAAAGTACTCCCTCTACACGATTAAGAAAAACAATAATAAATGAAAAGCAAATTTAAAGAAAAAAATAAAGACAAGTTTAAAAAAGAGCTCATTTTTCAAATTTAGACCAATTTTGGCAAGCATTTAAAACCACGTTCCGGAAAGAGACGAAATAAAGAAAAAGAAAAGAACGAACCGCGATGATGAGCCAAAGATCAAGAGGAGCTTGTTCAGCTTTGAGGATGTCAAGAATATCAGAAGCGTCTCGTGGAAGCTGATCCAAAGCCACCCGCACTTCCTCTTCTGAGTTCTGAACCGGTATATAAACGCACGCCATTGATCTCCAGATTTCAACTAGAGATTTTTCGAAAAGATTTTATGCGAGATAAACCCTAGCTAGCTCTACCTCTATCTCTGTTTTGCTCTCTCTCCTTTTCTGGTTTCTTTAAAAAAAACAAAAAAACGGGAGAGAGAAGGAAATATTGTGAGCCAACTGGAGTGAATGCGGGAACCCGTGTCGAGTGATTCTTCTTCGGGCGTATTTTTTATAATTTGGTTTAACGACTAACGTTAGTCGTGGTTAAATAAGGTTTTCCATTTTTTTTTCTTTTCTGCTCTTTTTCATCTTTCGATGATTTGAGTTTAAAGTTTTGAATATTGCAATTATACCCTTTGTTTTTTTTCAATTTGCCCTAACCACTGTTTAAGAAAATTCGTTAAGATTAACTAAATATTTTTTAATTAATATTTTATATTAAATATAGTAACTGAAAAATCATTTAATTAATATTTTTACATTAAATATAATAATTAACAAAATATGTAATTATTTTTACTATATTAAAAATATATATATAGTTGTAATATAATAATCTTAAATAATATTATTGTAGGATAAATCTCCCTTCTAGAAGATTTGAAAATTTAAATTAAATATATTCTTCTAACAATTTCAATATTTTTGTTTTTGAACTTCGTCAATGTGTAAATATTTATTAAATAATAGCACTAAAGATAATATATTCATCATTTTCATTTACGAAATCGTAAAGCCAATCAGTATACTGATTGGATAATAACACATATAAAAAATCTAAAATTGGGTTTACATATTTTCGAATATCCACCATATGGTATTGTTTTTTATTTATTTGTAGACAATCTAGGCATATCATGACCTATAATGATGTAATAATTTTATCTTTTCCCTTATATCTAAAAAAATATATGTAGTATAAGTCATCAAACTACCTATCAAGTATCAACTACATTAATCTTTGAATCTAAGGTTATATTAATAAATTTAAACTTTATGTAATTTCATTTTCATGAATTTTGAGGTTTGAGTAATATAATTAACAATAAATTTCATGGTTTTTTTTTTATATTTTAGGTTTTTTTTTTGGTGTCAACTAAACAACTAAAATACATCATAAGATCATTGGAATAGTTACCTCAAAAGGTTACTACTTACATATTTAGATTTGAAAATATTGTGTTAAAATTTGAGAATAGGATAGTAGAATTTAAGTGTAAAAACCAAAAGAGGTGTAGACATGCACAAAGCACAATGAATGAATTTAAATTACATTATTGTAGGCAATAATTAAAATGTGATGAAAGTAATGTATATTCTATAAAGAAAATATAATAAATATATAAATTAAGTTAGATTATATAATTAATCTCCATGTTTTATAAAAAATGTGAATTTAGTTTTTATATAAATTTAATTTTTATATTTTTTATATTTATTAATTTCAGTACAAACATTAATACTATTAAATTTTGACCGTTAAATATGTTGATGTGATATTAATTGAGATGATATGATATTTTCTTATTAACGTGATTTTGATTATGTACTATGTTATCTTAATTAACATCATGCCAATTTGGTTATAATGTCACCTTAATATATTTAAAAATAAAAAATTAAGTTATTGAAATTTAAAATTATAAAAAATTTAATTTATATAAATTATTTTATTATATAAATATTAAATCCACACTTTTAAAAACTATAAAGATTAATTATATAATTTAACCAAGCCCAAATCAAACATAAGGTTTTCTTTTTTTTAAAAAAAAAAATTATAATTAGTACCACTATCTATCGCTTGAAACGGCACCCTCTTAATAATCAAGTCCCTAAAGCTAAAATTTCTTGCGTTGTCCTTCACAGTTCCGCGCTTGAATATCTGCGTTACCATCCCGACTCAAAAACGATGCCTCTTAAATGGTAAATAAACCAAAAAGTGTTTGCTCAAACTCCAACTCTCCCCATTTATTTTCATAATTTTTGGGTTCAAAATCCTGTTTCATTTTCGTTTGTTTTTTTTCCCTTAGGGTTCTCAATTGGCAGCCCAATGCAGGATCCACGGTGAACAGCCAAATCCTAAACGAAGTTTCACAATGCGTCGAGAGCATCAACGGCGTCAAAGAAGGGCGCTGGAAAGCTACTCTCACTTTCTACAAACCGATGTTACGAGGTCAATATCTATCTCTTTCTTTTTAATTTCTTTTTTTTCTAATTTAATTTTTATGGATTGGATTTTGAACTATTATTCTTCAGATCAAGCGTTAGCCGCCGACTTCCCGCGTGATTTCCTTGGGATTTCACTTCCAGAGCAACCCAACAAGTATTATTTCATACTTCGAGGTCATAAGATTGTTCTGGAAGCGGATTCTTCTATTCAGTTGATAATGGAGAAATTGCAGTCCTATAAATCCAGGGTGGCCCTTAACTTCGAGGTGTATTATTGCACTTCTCTTTTCAATTCCATTTTTTTTACAGCTCGTTGGGAATTTTTGTGCAATGGTTTTGTTTTCTGATATCGTTTTTATCTATTTATTTGTAGGGTTTTCAGTACCAACTCGGAGACTTTCAATTGAGAGTAGGGAAAGTTGTACCTACTCATTCTGAAAATTTGAGAGGAATAGTTATGGAGGTACGGTATTTTTATTTGTCTTATACTTTTACATATTTTTTGGAATGGTGGTGTGGATTAATTCTTTCATAAAGCCCTTTTTATGTATTCTTATGGTATGAGGAAGGTTAATGGTTTTTTTGTTGGTTAGCACATGCCATAAAGATTGGAACACAAGCTGATGTGGATTCTTCACTAAAACATATCCTGATTTCTATTAGTTAGATAGGTTTCGGCATTGTTTAATCATAAGTAGTGGGAAATTGTTGCACTATTTGTGGTTCATGCTTTCCGAAATGTTAAATGATTATGATTTTGTATTTTGTGGTACTCTGGCATCATAGTTGTTTTCTATTTGCTTGAAAATTCAGAATTGGTCATGTTTTTTTTTTTTTCGGAATTAATGCAAAACTTAATACCCTTTCGTCTGTCTTTTGGTTGAATTATCTGTGGTTGTTGCTTTGAAATTCTTGAGAAATTTGTTTGGTGTTTTAAGCTGTGGAGTATGATAATATGAGTAGTTGTCTAACTTACCTAGCAGTATTACTTTGAATCATTGAATTGTAATTCGTTCTAATTGTAATTGAAGTTGTTTGTTCCTTTGCAGGTGGAGTATCTTCCGATTTCTTCACTAGAGAAATCCAGACAAGTCATGGATGAGTTTGTTGATATTTGGCAAGATACTGTATCTAAACGATCATTGCCCGGCCATTTTTTGCATATAGAACCAAACTTCTCAGATTATGGCCTTGCAGACCACTATACTTCACAACACACAGCTGTTCAGTACGCTCATGTTATGGCTCAACTTATTGCATCAGTGCAAGCAGGACAAGCTGCAAGAAATTAGTATATATATTTTGGCCATTTAGAAATTAAGATATTGATATTCCACAAAGATGGATATTGAGAGAGAGTTTAAGATGATCCATGTATGCTACTTGTATGACTGGATTCTTTCTGAAAGGTTGGAGTTAGGAATTTGAGTCTTTACATACTTTGCTACATATTCTTCAGCTTAAATATTACTCTTTAGTTTGAACAGACTGTAGAAGGAACATATAAAGTAAATGAAGCATAAATCGACACAATTAAAAGCAACATTAACGCCTCCACCCCAGGCAACCTGGTATCAAGCAAAGATAGCAGCTTGTTTAATTTTATAGGGAGAGCTTAATCGTGAATCTGATACAGTTACTTAAACTGCTATAAAAATACCAGAATACAATTAATAAGCTAAGTTCTGAGCTGCATACTTCTAACATCTTGAAGCCGCCTACGTTAGGATACGTTGCAGTTCGATGTACAGTAACCCACCAAGGGTATCTTAAACCGACATGGTGTCATGGCACGAGTGGCGCACTTTTTGCTTTTTGGGTTTTGAAGATGAAGCCATCTAGGTTTCAGTTACACATATAAATAGTCCACGTTTGATCACGACACGAGTTTGCTATTTTAGTTGGCCGCTTCCTATCTCCTTCTCCTTCTCCTTCTTGTTACTGCTCTGCTCTTTTAGTCTTTTTCTATCTAACAAAGTTTAACATCCCTCACAGTCATATCTCCTTATTCGCTCAATTCAATTCTCACTCTTTATCCGATCTACCCAGATTGTATTCAGACATCAAGTAATCCTTTTATTTACTTGAAGACGAAGACTTTTGTTTATCTCCAATGGAACAAAAAGACAACAAAACCAACGCCCCCAGGAAGGTCTTTCTCGCACACATACCTTTGATATCTTCACATATTTATAGTTGAGCAGTGATCTTTATTCTATATGTGTTCTCTGATAATTCTCTTTTCTGGGGTTTTCGCAGATGAGATTTGCACCTAAAGCCCCACCTCGCCAAGCACCAAAGCTCGAGGTTAAAACGTATATATCATTTGGTATCTGGATAGCAATGCAAGGTGCCCATTCCTTGACTTTGAAACTGGCCTTTTAATCCCTATCTTCTTTGTTTTGGTTGTTTGCTTGTTTCAGGGAAGTGGTTGAGGACACTGATGCTGTTCAGGCGAGGGATTTGCTGCAGCGTTTAAATGTATATGTGTTTGCCAATTTATTATTGCCGTTCTTTTCATGTTTATCTAATTATCTTGCTTTAGTTTTCTTGTGTTCTTCTGTTTCAATCTTTTTTTTTTCCTGATAGCAAACATCGGCAAAGACAAAGCCTAAAGTTGAAAAGAAAGGTAAATTCTTTACACTGATAGGATGCTATTGAATAACTAATTCAGATATGTATTCCACTATTCTTCTGTACTAATATGCAGTTTTAGTTTCTCTTTTGTTCTTTCGACTTTCATTTGCATTCTTTATATGGAGCTAAAAATGAAAGAAGAACCAAATTGCTGCCTAAATTTCCTATAGATGGTACAATGATGGTCCATAAGATTGCATTTTATTGAGAAAATTTTAGGTTGATAACAATCCGGAACCAGAGTGCATATAGTAGCAAACATTAAAAGAATGAGAAATGTAGATATGATAAATGGCACCATTGCATTGAGAGAATAGAAGCTTGTTTAGTTTTCATTCTATAGTAGTCTTATCTCTGTTCGAGAAGGTCCTGAACATATTTTGGCAACATTTTTTGAGAGAAGCTAAAAAGGTGAGACACCTCCTGAATCCTGATTTACCCAAGAAGCTTAAAACTTGATCTTGCTTCTTTTGTCATATGATTACAATATTAAATTTCCCTGACTTTCTGCTAGCTTGTTGAATGAAATAGACAATAAAGTAACAACGATATTTTCCAGACAAATACATACAATAGTTGCATGGTGTCATTAGTGCAAGGATTTATTTCAGGCACCTCATTTTTCTTCAATATATTTTGGCTATCTCTGTGCTTTGAAATCTGATGAAACCAACACCTCAAACAGGTGTCAGATTAATGCAAGCATCTCTACTTTTACCATTGCATGTTAAGTCTTAAAACCTTTGGTTGATCAGCTGCTTTAGTTTGATGGTAGATCCAAAAGATACTTCTATTGCAAGCTGTATTAAAAGAACCAGAATTTGGACAGATTGCATGCATTGTTTGCAAGTAGAAAATTTTACTGGGTACTATAACATAAATGTGAGTTCTTAATTCACTTTTCTTGATATGCAGTTGCTTCTTCACAGGTTGCATTCGGTCATGGAGGAGCATCAGCTTCAATGAAATTATTTGGTGTTTCCAAAGGTGCAAGTCGTACTAGCAGAGAAACTCTCAATGGTATGCACTCCTTAGATAAGATGGCTCACTAGCGATGAGATGCCTTCAGTCTGTTACATAGTGTTGATGTTTATGTAGGTGTTGTCCACACTCCAGGCTTGAGAGAGGAGAAAGAATACAGAGAACCATGGGTCTGTAAACTTAGGTTTATTAATGCAATTTAAGATGACTCTGCCTGTTTATTGGATTCCTTTGCTCCACTGATCACTCCCTCTCTGCATGTATGCCATACTTGGTTCATCGGTTTTTCCTTGTTTGGATGCTCTTGCAGGATTATTATAGTTATTATCCTGTAACCCTTCCTATGAGGAGACCATATTCAGGAAATCCAGGTATGTGGTGAGTTTCATTTTAAGAGCAAAAGGAACTGCTTCTATTGTAAACATCAGACATTGCATTATAGTACTGACAATAGACACACCCATTTTGGAAGGGACCAGCCATTGTTAACTGGTTCACATCTTGTGGGTGGTTTGCTTGAAAGCTCAAAATTCTTTACTTCTTCTGGAGTTGAAATTTGAGTAGCTTTTATTAAATTTGCAATTGTAGAGTTTCTTGATGAGGAGGAGTTTGCTTCAGAGAATATAACTTTTGATGAAAATTCAGTGGAGCCAGCAGTGGAGCTTGGTCTAATGGTTAGTAGCATAACAAGTGAATCAAATATTATATGTGCCTAGTTTCTTTATGCTAATGCTCAGTCATGGTTGGTTACAGGACGAGAATTTGGAGCCAAGTATGTTCTTTCTTCAGTTACCACCAACTCTACCTATGATAAAGCAATCAGGAACAACAGCTGGGCTTGAGGTCGATAGCAGCTCAAAGCCAGCTGCACGTGTAGGTTCAGTAAAGAAGACATGTGGCTTAGAAGAGTTACCTGCAGGTCTCATGGGTAAAATGCTAGTGCATAAAAGTGGAGCTGTCAAGTTGAAGTTAGGGGATACGCTTTATGATGTGAGTAACTAACATTTTGAAAAACTTTTCATGTTAAAAAAGTAATAATTTCTGATTTTTTAGTTTCATTTAAATGCTAAAGGGGCTCTTGTATGTTATTTGATTACATGTATACCCCATAGATTTGATGTTTGTGACGGTTACTCTTTTTACTTGTCATGTGTTCTGGATTTCAGCATGACAAACTTGCGTTGGTTACTATTCTGAACTTTTTTGAATCGGTGCAGGTTACTCCAGGTTTGAATTGCGTATTTGCCCAGGATGTTGTAGCTGTTAATACTGCAGAAAAGCAGTGTTGTGTTGTTGGGGAGCTTGATAAGCGTGCTGTTTTAACCCCAGATGTTGATTCTGTTCTGAATAGTATGGCTGATCTTTGATGGTTTTTTCCCCTTTTGATTTGTTTCTTAGTTTACACGAGGAAATTGAAAAAAACAAAATTATATGGTTATTTAACATTTATCAATGGAAACAGAATCTTATTGATTCTTCGGGAAAGAGAAAATGAGAAGTCAGTCAAGGTCTGGGGTTCAGAATCCAGCTTGATTTCCAATATAAATGAACTATAGAATCAGTCAGTTTGTGATAAAAATACTAATGAAATACACTAAACCAAACTCAGCTATTTGGCCAAAAAAAAAAAAAAAAACCCAAATTCTACAAAGTAGTTCTGCTTCTTCTTATGCATCTGGACTTTGGCATTCATGTGAGTTGTACCAAAAGACGTTTTGGCGTAGAAGATCTGAAAACCCCATCTGTTTGCTTGATCCCTTTACTTTTGAGTGAGAAAAAACTACGAATTTTTGATAGCCTTGTATGTTAGAAGCTCCGATGCTTAACTATGAAACTAGTTTGTTGAGCTCAGTTCTGACACTTTTTGATTTCTCTTTCCCTGATAGATTAATATTTTATGACACTTCATCGTTGTGGTGGTTCTCCCCTATTATCATACTGGACATAAGCTTTTCATTTGAGTATAATCCAAGCAAAACACTTCATTTTCTTCATGGTTTCCCTTGATTGAATTGAAAACACAGGAAAGTTTGATCTTTTCGATTACAGAATGAGACACGAGTGATATAAAAAAATGGCACAACTTGGGTTTTGATTCCTCATTTAAGCACCTCTTGGCTACGGTGTGGTTTCTTGGCCATTAGTTATTAAAATGTTTTTGGCACTTAAGAGTTAATGAAGAAAGAGTTACTTCTAAGGAATGATTGTAATGTTCAATTGAAAGGGCTGTTATTCAGAGAAGGGAAATAACTAGCATAATTAGCAAATCCTATTGTGCTAATGTCATTTTATTACATCACCCCTACAGAAATGCAAAACACAGAGCAGACAATTCTTCTCCCATCCAAATTCACATTATTTTTGAGATGCAAATCCACCACACTCCACATGCAGGCTTAGCTTGCCATCTAGATTTGGTGTAAGATTATATGTGCTCCATGCTGTGGTTGAAGGGTCATAACAGTGTAGGGGGCATGAGAGTAGGAGGGTGAGAGCTTGAATGAGAAATGCTGTAGAATCATAACCAAAGCCACCTTAGCTTCTAGCATGGCAAAATTTTGGCCAATGCAGGTCCTTGGGCCCCAGCCAAACGGGAAGAATGCCAGTTGATCTTTGGATGCCTTCGAAACTCCTTCAGAAAATCTCTCTGGTTTGAATTCTTGGGCATCATCGCCCCATAGTCCAGGATCATGATTAAGGAGCAGTATGGGCAGCGTTATATCAACTCCAGCTGGAAGAGAGATTTCTTTAATCTTGGTGTCTTTGTTAGTATGTTGGTATAGAGCTATGACAGGCGGATATAACCTCAGGACCTCATAGAGAATCATTGTTACCTGCAAGAAAATGTACATCATGAATATTTGGTCAATTTGTGGTTCATATCATCGCTTCTGCTGCAGTGTGACTTGGGTTTTTATAGGGAGCAGAGGAATACTAACAATCTTAAGGTGACTTATAGCTTCATAATCAAGCTCCTTCCCGCAAACTTTTAGAACTTCCTCCCTTGCCGTTTCTTGCCACTCTGGATGCAAAGCTAAGACAGTTATTGCCCATGTTAGCCAGCTTGCAGTCGTTTCTTGGCCAGCAAGGTAGAACTGTTTGCATTCCTCTACTATGTCTTCAATTGCCATCCCTCCTGCGCCACTTGCATTTTCTAGTAGAGCATATTGGTTATTATCTTGCAAGAGCATGCCTAGCAAGTCATCAGACCTTGCTTGTCCCGTTCTCATTCCATGCTCTTTCCTTCGGATTACATTTCTTAGAATCGATGTGATGTCTTTGTCCAATTTCTTTCTCCTCTGATTCTTTCTTGTAGGAATGAATCTGTACAATACAATTGATAAGAAGTAGTATCGCATAATCTTAGTACTACTTATACTCCAAACATTCAAGATGATTTTTTTTTCTTTTCAAAGGACGAACAGAGGAAGAAATTGACAACAAAATCTCAGACAGCGAAGAGGGTTTGTGTTGAATCAATATATGGAAATGCACCTGAAACCTGGAATGTATAATGACTGCATTGCTTCAAGAGTCAACGTTATTAGCTCTTTTTGAAGTTCAAAGATCTTCTTCCCTTCTTCATAGCTGCTTCCAAATGCTGTTCGGGAAATAGCATCAGCAGTAAGCTTTTGAAGTTCAGGCCAGACATCAATCTCACAACTTGATTGCAAACTAGTCATTTTCTTCCACTGCTCTATCATCTGTCCACAACTGACTGCGAATACCGGTATCATCCCCTGACAGATCAATCCAAGAACAACTTGAAGCATCTAAATGATTAAATAGGAGGTTTGAGAACAAACCAGTACTGTACATCATCTTGTTCTTAAGCCGGGCTTGGTCTTTAAATCAGGTTTTGAAAAGAAAAATATTGAACTAATTGAGCTGAATAAATAGAAAGAAGGAATGCCAGAATGGAACCTTCAGTTTCTCTAGGTGAAAGACAGGGTTTATCATCCTTCTTCTTTTGGACCACTGCTCGCCCTCAAGAGTTGTGAGTCCTCTTGAGAGAATGAGAATAAGAGGACTTAGTGGTGGCTTTTGGAAGTGACCTTGCTTGTTGGCCAGCACCTCCTTTACCAGTTCTGGATCCTTTATGATGACCCTTGGCCTTGTTCCCGCCCAACAGAATGATATCTTTCCTGAATTAAAAACAGAAGAAGAAAGTGTTTGAGAAACTTGTTTCAACACTTGAATTGGCTACTTGGGGAAATTTCTGAACTCTGCAAAGAATTTGCCATTCTCCCTTCATTAGCTGTATAAGATTACTAATACTCTTTTACTAGTAGAGGAAAAATAAAGATGAAAGAGCTTGCTTGCCTACCATATTGCTGCACATTATCAAGGGTGAAGGGGTCGACACGTGGAACAATCTGGTGGGTTAAATCAATGGGCTTGGACCATGCTTCAGTTATCTGCTTCACAAACTCTTTCATGTCCCCAACCAGCAAGGTGTAAGGTCTGCCTCCGATTCCCTGGTGCTTTAATAGCCTTTCCTGCCATTTGGGTTTCAACCAAATGGAGTAGGAAAGTCTTGCAACCCCATAGAGGAGGAGGAGAGAGACCAATGAAGAGGTTACTAAAACAAAACAATCCATCCAAAACTAAGACAAGTACTACGTTTTAAGTGAACTTCAGTATCTGAATGACTTCTGGTAATGTTGTACGATCTAATGTCCTAAACTTGAGCAATATATACAGCTTTCTGGTGCATTATCTGCTTGAGATAATATTTGACTTTCAAATTTAGTTCAAAGTTCTTTCCTTGTAACAGAAATGTCAAAGACTTAATTACTTTTATATTGCCACACTAATCTTTTTGTTTGTGAGACTTTGACCATTTAACTTGGAGAAGAAGGTGAATGAAGTTTGTTATTTCATTAATTATATCTTTAGAATGCTTCGTGGAGACCAAGTTATCTGGGTCAAATATTTCAACTAGCAAAGATCAAAAGAAACAATGGGGAGCCAATTTTAGAGGGGCTAGGCCACCAAGCCATGGCACGGCTCCCACTTGAAAGTGAAGTCAGGGATTTCTTAAACATCTATTGGGACCAAACACCAAAAAGTGCTGACACTGACACACTAGAAAATTTTAGTTGGGTTTAGGAAACATGCTCCTCTCGTAGATGGGCTTTCAAGGGGTTTGAAAGACCGTCCAAAAGAATAGTAGGAGTAGCCCTAGTAGTAGTTGAGCTGATCAGCTGGTAAACAGGCTAGGCCCATCTCTCAGATTCCTAGTGTGCAGCTCCCCCTCTCTCAGCACGACAAAATTAAGCCAACATGTGGCAGCTCAGTTTTCCCCCAAAGAAGAAGAGGAAGAAGAAGAAGAAAAGTAAACAGGAGATTAAAGCTTGGGATACCCACCTACGTCAAAAGGGAAACAAGAGATGTGCAATAAAGAAAGAAGTCAGCCATTTCTGATAACACTGATGCAAATTAACCAGGAATTTAAGCAATAAATCACCTTTCACTTTGTCATAAATGCTTTAAATTCACAAAGTACACTCACTCATAAAAGTTGTCGTCTACGACTTAAATTATTAACAAAAATATGTTGTTAAAAGAACCAAGTGGTAAAACCGAAAAACACCCAAAAAGGAATTTAATTTGCGCAAAAAGTTTGAACAGAAGACATGCAAGAATTTTTGGTTGAGCTGCAGCATTGTTATTTTCTACGTAAAGGTATGGAATCAGGTATTGCTTCCTTCACATAGTTTCTTTAGTCGAAAACACTACACTTTTTTCTTTTATCAAACATTCCAAAAGCCTTTCCTTGAGAACTTGATAGCTTGGTGACTGTTGAACTAATTATCTACCGATAATGGGAAAAACTATAGATATAAGAAAGGAACTGCACAACCAAACTGTTTGGTGGCTGGCTCTCAAAAAGCATGATGCCTTGAGAAGCACGTTCATATGACTTTATGATAGAAATACTTTAATTATTACTTACATAGTTATAACATCGAGTTCGGGTTTAGGTACGGGTACTTCAAAAGCAATTAATTGTTGCTAAATGAGAGTTTCTTCTTCTTTATACTTCATTTATCTAAATTTGACTCCATAATTCCTATAATGGTGAAGTTGATGGGAAAATGAGACACAAATCTATGTGTTTAATTTGGACTCAATTCCCTATACAAGTGACCTAAATAGGTCAAGTGACACAGTAATTAAATTTACATGTATCTTGCCACAAAGCATGTAGGTACTCAAATTCTACTTACAATTGTCTCATTGTCATTAACAGATTTTCTTTCTGCAAATGGAGTTAATTCCCATAAGGAAAAAGATTATTAGGAGACAGAAGTCTAGCCAATAAGAGAGAATTACTTGTGCTTGTTCAACTAATCCATAATAAACAAAAGGAACAATCATCCTCCACATTTGGCAATTGCTAAGATGTGAATGGTATATATCAAATGATTCCTAGCTAGCATTAGCTGAAACGAACTGGCAATACCTCATAATGCCATAAAGACCCCTTTTTGATTTCCACTCCAAAGAAATGGCTCATCTCTTTCTGAGTTGGAGGTTTGCCCATCGGAATATAATGCTTTTAGCCTTTTGCTGTTGATTCAATTCATCTACAGTGCTTGAATCGGAGGATGGTCATAAACAACTAGGTGGCGGGCTTGAGAGAGAAAGGGATACACCGAGGTGTGATAATGCACAAAAGGTTCTAGAACGTTCACATGGATAATTTGACTTGTATGTTTAACCCAATGGTTTTCAAGAGTTGATTTTAATGCAAGAAAAAAAAAAATTTGGCTTGTATTGTTCACACCCTTTCAGTTATTCATCTAAATCATGGGTTATGGAACTTAAATCGTTTTACCTCAAGGTAATTTTTCTATAGGGTCGAAGACAACATGAAATCACCAGAATTTTGCATCCATTTCCCACTTTTACTAATAATCTTTCTATTGTGATAATAATTTATATATATAAATATATGTTAAAATTAATAAACTAGAATTTTAACATTAAATGAAGTAAAATATAAATTTAGTATATTTATTTAATATTTTAAAGTAAAAATATATAAAATAATTATAATTATCCATAATTATTTTTCATATTTTGAAAACGGTGTATGATAGAATCAATAGAAACATTATCAAATACATTTTTTAATATATGTCACCAAGCAATCATTCATCCAAAATTATTACTTATTAGCATAAACTAAGATATTAGAATTAAATAAAATATGATCTTATATAGCAAATTATTAGGTTCAATAGCTATCAATGACAATTTTTTATTCATTGATCAAAACTAAATATTAGAGTCCACAAACTATATAAAGTTAAATATAAAAATCAAATAATCAAATAATATATTTATAAAATAAAAAAATCATAATTTCAAGATATTATTTGACATGCAATACTATTTTCTATTAATTAGATTATAATTATAAACCTAAATTATTAAATTAATCAAAAAATATTGAGATATGAAGTATTTAAAAACTTAATTTAAGTTAAAAATTACTTATAATTGAAGTATAAATGAGTTGTTTTGAGATAGTGAAAAATATAAGAAGAATTGAGAAGAGGAAAGACTCGAATTTTTGAACAAAGAAAGTCGTTTAGGCTTTAATTTTTTAAATAAAATCTTAAATTATAGAAAGAAATTTTTTATTTTTATCTAACATTTAAATATCAATATATAAATTACTTCTTAATAAATTATTTTTACTTGGAATCTTTGATCCCACACCTTATAAAGTTATTAAAAAAGGGTGAGCTCATTAATATATTAAGTACCATATTTTCTAAATAAATAGTATAAAAATTAAAACTTGTTAAGAAGTGAGACACCATTCTCTTTAATATGGGTCCGCCCATGAAACAGACCCATTTGCCTTGCACATCATTGCAGTGAGGGTTGCCACTTTCTCTCAGTGCTATGCACAAGATAAAAGATTATGAAAAGAAACCTCTTCATTGAAAATTTGTAGGGTCATATACGAATTGAAAAGAAATGAAGCATGGTCCACGGTTTGAAGTTTAGTTATGACTTGTAAGGGAAAAAGCAAAGAACTTACTGCAAAATAAATGAAGGTAAAAAAGGAAGGTCAGTGACAAGAGAAATCACCAAAAGTTATTGCCAACGGAACCCCCCCTTATCTCTATCAGCATTCAGCAAATGTACAATTCCATGTGGGTCTTTTCCTGACCAAATCAAACAGCTTTAGGTTGAGCCAGTTAATTTATAATATGGTCACTGAGATTAAAATATTCATATTTGTCATGGTCTTTCTCCTAACCCCTTTTGGGTGAAAACTTTTCCCACCGATTTCGTGAATTATTTAGTAAACAAAAATAATATTCTATTATACTTCCAACAAGACCAGACAATCTTCCTGCAGGAGGGCATGATGGGACAAAGACTTTTGGCTCTTACTCCGCTGACCCCACAACTTTTCTCCAATAGCCTGGGAGATAGGTGTTGTCCTTCAAATTGGGGCACGCATCCCAAAGCCATACTTTTAAACTTTGGGTGCCCATTGTGGGGTTCTGAAATTTCGTACATTGAATTCGTTAAAATAAAAATAATTGTTACAATTAAATTTTTGTGATCAGAAACGCACGTGGAAATGTCGCCCTGATTTTAAGGGTGGGAGTAGTTGGTTGTCGTGGACTCGGGAGTACCTGATTTTAATTATTGAAAAAAAAACATAAATTACATTTATTTTTAATTATAATTTTTCGTAAATATATTAATTTTTAAAATAAATAATTTATTTTAAAAATATATTTTTTATTAGACTCATAAATTTAATAGTTAATCAATTATTAATATTTTTGTTAATTTAATGACGTAATAATATTAAAAATATAAATTATCATTAGTTAATTTTAAAATTTATTTTTATATAAATTATAATTTAAAATTTTTTTTTCTTACAAAAAAATATTCTCTCCCATAAGAGAGGAGCACTGATTTGGTGCTCTCAAGGAAAGAAGCACAAGATCGATGCTCCCTAAGGAAAAGGAGTACTAGTGCTTCCCTTTTGGTGCTCCCTTCCCTTAGGAAGTACCTATCATGAGGTCCCTTTTTGATCCACGAATGCGAGTGTCATCGATCGATGACATTGTTTGAAAAATAAATAAATTTTTTTAATTTTTTTATATTTTTATTAATAATATTTTTATTTTTTAATTTTATTATTTATTTTAAAAATTAATGAATTCGTTCAAAATTATGATTAAAAATTAAAAAATAAGAAAAAATAAGTAGGAGCATAGTGAGATGTGAACCGTAAATGAGGAGTTGGAGAAGATCAGGTCTGGGGTCCACAGCTTTATTTTGAAGTCCATTTTAATGCAAACAAAACAGACAAATCACCGAATGTACAATCATGCCATAAAGACATTTAGAAAACAGCAGGTAGTGGCTTGTCCGAATTCCTAACACAAATCTAGAAATAGGAACTTAAATTATTAACTACCACCCAATGGTCCATGAGATTTGTGGAGAGAGAAAGAGACAAGAGAGGGAGAGAGATCCAATTTTGGTTATTATTCAAAAAATTGGAAATAAATAAATAAATAAAGAGAATAACGTATTCTCAACAAGTCAAGTGATCCAAGTTTTTCTTACTTGAATTTGAATATGAGATAGTACATACATAGATTATATTTTACTTTAATGATCTTGATTTATTAAAATTTTTCATAGAAATAATGAAAACTAAATATTACATTTATTAAAATTATTTTAATATATAGACCTCTTGCATCTTAATAAAGATTGTGTTAAGTAGCTATATATGTTCTTTTCAAAAAAAAAAAAGTTGCTTTATATGTTCCTAAAATGTAAATAGAACATTACATTATGTAAGTAACGGTGGGGTACTTGACAATTGAGTGCACAACGTTTTTCCTATGAATGGGTTAGGAAGTTAATAAAATGGGAATGCTCTGGTGCACATTAATGTTTCCATTGTTGACCACTTTTCATGTCAGTAATTATTTATAGATAAACCTTGAGTTATAATAACAAAATTTCCATAAATCCATCCATTCTTCAGTAAGTCCACTGATTAATTTATTTGAAAATTATTTGTTGCAAACAATTAATTAGTTGTATACACATAATTGAAATAAAAATGATAACCAAAAAAAAAAAACATTACTGTAAAAAAAAGAAGAAGAAGCAATTTAGATCAACCAGAAAACAAAACTAAAAATAGAAAAAAAAATGGAAATCAATTCCTAGCTAGACATATTGACGTGTACCATTGCATGTTAGGTTGTCGTGAACAAAGTCAAATGAAACAAGCAATTTTTCTTCTTTATTAACCAAAGCAGGAAAAGAATTCCTTGTCAGAAAATTTCTCTCTAATGACAAGTTTTTCCTCGACCGCATGTGGATTGTTTGAATTGGCAAGTATATGTTCCTATTTTTTTGAGAACTACTATTGACTTAAATCAATGAATAATGGAAAAAAAACAAAAAGAAGAAGGAATATTAGGTAGGAAAGGAAGGGAGTTGGGACTCGTTGGGTAACATGTTGTAATGGCAATTATTGTCTGAAATCTAAATCATTTTGCTGTCTTGACGAAGAACTTGGTGTTTACCGAAATGTTAATTAAACACGTGGACAAGTGCTTAAATTATACTTTCCCTCAATTTAATCAAGATTTTCTCGATTCTGATCTTATTTTAATAAAATATTTTGAACCACAAATTAATTAATAGTTAAATATTGGGATATATAGAGTTTAGGCTGCCAAGTGTCAGCTAATTGGAATTTAATGACGTAGAGTTGGAATCCTTAATCAGATCATTAAATTGTCCATTCTTGCACCTCTAGACATCCACAACGTGCAAAATGCAAAGAAGTGGTTGGATTAAAGCTAGTTTGAGAAGAAACGTGAAGGAGTAAATGACATAATTGGACTTATTACTATTAATAATTGATTAATTATTTTGTTTAGCCGTTACTTACTTGAATTCACGTGATTTAATATTAATAAATGACATAATTGTACATGTAAATAGTAGCTAGCTATCTACATGTACACGTATTTTCATCCTAGAAATACAAGTGTTTTACTATTTGAATACCTTAGGCTTTACCCATAAACTTTATATAAGTTCAAGGAAGAACATTATTTTATTCAAATTTTAAAAAATTCATTATAAATTATATTTAAGTGGCAAGTTAATTGACAATTACTATTAAATAATTTGACTCAATTTGAAATGACCATGCAAATTATGTATAACCTTATTATAAAAAAAGTTGATTACCCGGTGAAGAGAATTGAAGCAGATCTTTCATTATTAAAAAAATTACAAAGCTTTTTGCCCACGTTCATGGCAAGAAGAAGACAATTTGTGTTCTATAATATAAAGAAAGCAAATTCGGCAACTAATCTACTTGAAAGTTACAATTCAACGTGATAAAAGGTTGCCTTGGAATTATTTTTCAATGGGAGCAGGGCCCAGGAGATATCATGGTAGGACTATATGATTAATTTTATTTTTTTATTTGTGACATTAGTTTTTTTTGGAAGGTGGATTTTATTAGTCATACAACAGACATGCCATTGTTAGTCTCAAGTTATAGCTGCCAGAGACTCCCATTGACATGAAAGCTGGCTTGGCTGAAAAATAAATAAGCTATACAAAGATGGGCAATAGAATCATTAGTTATATCTATCTATTTTGTCTTCTCTATCAATAGAATCATAACTCACTTTTTTAAAATCAGGGCATAATCATGACTAATTTTGTGGTTAATTTACACCGGAATAGAAATTCTTGATTCTCTCTTGGTGTTTCGTTTGGGGATTTGTTTTATAATTTTGTATCATGTGTTCTTTGAACTTCTCATATTCAAATTTAAAATTTAAAATTTTAAGATTAAAATCTTTTATTAATAATAAAAGTTAAACACGTGTCGCAAAATTACAAAATAAAAATTAAACGAGACACCAAATGAAGGTAAAAAGTTTGTATTATTAAATGTAAGCGTGATATATATTTTATATAAAGTAAACATGATAGGTAAGGAGTGATGTATGTATATACCTAAAAGTTTAGAATCCCTCAATTTAGATTTTTAAATTCAAGTGATTCGCTTATGCATATTTCGCGACCCCTTTTGATTAGAATATCCCAAGGTGTAAAGATTTGGCTTTAATTTTCCAATACTTTATTTATAAATAATAGTATTCATTTCAGCATTTGTAACATAATGATTTATCCACCCGTCACACATATAAATATATTTTATAATAAATTATATATTTTTGCAAACTTATATAATGAGAGAGAAGCACCTGAGATGAAAATGGTGAGTCAAGTAAGTAGTACTGCCAAGTTACTCTTACTTTATTTCGATTTAAAATGCTTCTCTCCCTGTAGGACAGGGCAGAGGGCGTCTTTAAGTTGAAAAAAACTACTGGCATCCACCAAACCAAGGCTTTCATAGTCTCACGCGTCAAAAGCATTCAATATGCATCTTGACCTCTCATCGTAAGAACAACTTTGCCGATGGTCTGGCCAAAGCAGCTGTTATGCGATTGGGTAAATTCTCTGTAGTTTTTTAATGCTTTGCTTGCCACTGGTTTGATGACAATGATCTATGATGGTTTGCAGTTCATCCCTTCTTTTCCTTTTTTATATGGATGATGGATATTCATTTTGAGGATTATTTGCATTTTCAGATGGGCATGAATTTTTTCTGCCCTTTTGCTTTTTTCATGTGTTTTTTGGCTGAATTGTGTGGCCATTTAGGACCCAGGGGACTTGTTGTTTTTTGTGGCTGATTGTTGTGACCCATTTGGTCTCTTTGTAACAGGAGATTAGCATCTGAAGGGTCTTTCTATACCCTCTCTGCTTTTTTCTGGCAACCCTCTCGCCAGCTCTATCAATAAAATGTTCATGCCCTTCAAAAAAAAAAAAATGTATGTCTACTTTCTCAGTTCCTCGTATGTATGTGCCGATTCCAAAGGCATGTATGTCTACTTTCTCAGTTCCTCGTACGTTTGTCCCGATTCCAAAGGTCTATGAACCTTGTCTTGGCCATGAAAGCTTCCCTCATAACTGGAAAGTAAACTTGAAAACGTTTCTCCAAGATAAAGAAGACAGTAAAAACACAAAGGAAAACGTAATACGTATACCGTGAATGATGACATTCAATTAACAACGAACATTGACACGCATGAGCTCATGACGAGCACGAAACAGAAAAAGCTCTTTATTTCTTTATTACAAGATTCTCCCCGATAAGCACAAATTAAACCCATTTCACATCTAATTTATTTATTTATTTAACTCAGGCTGCCACAAACATTCCCACGTGAAAATGTGATCCAAAATTCGTCTAGACGTCGACAGTCCTCAGATAGTTAAAGGCACAAAAAAGAAAAAAAGAAGAAGCTAGAGTATTAGCATAGTCAATTATTTTCTCTACAATATGGAGTAATTACTCTGTTATTCTGCGAGCCATTCCTCTCCGTAGTCAAGAAATGAAGCCAAAGAATGGGGATTTGAAGCCACATTTTGTTGAGCGTGGTGGCTGGAGGTCCAGTCTTGTAGTATTTCCTCAGAGAAAATGAGAGGCTGGTCGGATGAAGGCGATATAGCATTGCTACTATCATTGCTATAATTAAGGCCCACTAGATCAGAAAAATCAGAATTGAGAAGTTCTGATAGAGAAAACTCTCCCATGTTGAAGTCAACCATGAAATCGAAGGGTTTATTATGAACATTCTGATCTTCATTTTCAGACAAGGCCTTAATTGGTGAAGGTGCCGATGTTTGAGTCATTGGTCGACACTCCCCATCTATTGAAGGCTTGGCCTCTCTGTTCCTGTCAAAAGGTTCAATCTTTTGATGAGGGTTTATGAAAACTTTGGAGCACCTGATTGCCCTTGTTCGGACAACATGTGATGAGGGAGTGCCAGCGGAGGTGGCCAGCTGGGCCTCTCTTTTCCTCGTAACTCTTCCATTAGATTTGTTGTGTCCTGGAGCTGCTGATGGGTTTTGGTGATGTTGTACCTTTTTCCCTAAGTTAGTGTTCCAGTAATTTTTTATTTCATTGTCTGTTCGCCCTGGAAGCCTCCCAGCTATCAAAGACCATCTACAGCAAAGTAGTAGTAAACAGTATCATGGAAATTGCTTTATCAAACTTTGAGAAACAGAAGAAAGTTGCATGGAAATTGCTTTAAACAAATGAAAAGGACAATAAAGACCATGTTTATGAATTATGAAAGAGAAAAAGATGAAAAACCTGTTTCCCAAGAGCTTATGAAGTCTGATGATAAGCTCTTCCTCGTCTGCTGATATGTTACCTCTTTTGATATCTGGTCTCAGATAGTTCAACCAGCGAAGCCTACAACTTTTCCCACATCTCTTTAAACCTGTACAAGAAAAACGATTACCAGGTTTGCCTCATTGTTTTAGAAGATAAAACCAGAGAAAACAAACTCAATTATCCTGTTGATGATGCCACCAAAACTTGCCTGCTCTTTTGGGGAGATTTCTCCAGCTGCCTTCACCATGTGCTTTAATGTACTCGGTGAGGATTTTGTCTTCATGGGCAGTCCAAGCTCCTCTGTTCAGGCCCTCCTTCGAACAGCAAGGGTTCCTCCCCATTTGGCACTGTTCCCACCCTCTTTCTCTCTTTCTAGGCAGATGGGTTTCTGATGATTTTTCCAAGTTTCTAATAATTCTTGGTACGTCTCCCTTCGACCAGGAGATAATTTATAGCTGCCTTTGTACGACACTATATTATTGTCTTTTATTTATGAATCATATAACCTTATGTGGATTCGATGAATATAAAAGTTCTACAAAAAAGAGTAAAATATTATTAATGGCCTTCTTCCTAAGATTTGCAAAAGGGACCACTTTACTACACATAGAAGAATTAAACAATACAAAATTACAAAATAACTATTATATATATATATATATATATGTATAAAACTTTATTCAATTCATTGCCCTTCCTCACAACTACCACCCAAGTTAATTTTCTGCTCCCTCTTGATGATGCAAGCAAGAATATTCAGACAAAGATTCAAAAGCGACACTTACACCATAATCCAAACAATTCTTGTTCTCTTTTGAACTTAACTTTAGTTTAATATCGATGTGTTTTATCATCTTCTTTCTTTTGACAGTGAATGAATAATCCTTAATTTCCACACATTATACAGATGAGACATATAGTGCAGGTAGCATTGATTTTGCCCCTTTTTTCTTGCCAAGGAAATGACAGTAACCACATGTTCCCTTACTTTAACCTATAGGGAAGGCAAAATATATGTAAAAGAAAAATTACTACTCGATTTTTTATGTGGATTCGATGCACGGGATATGTCAGGCAGGATGGAAATGAACTTTTTCTTCTTTACTCCAAATTGTATACTTTAAATGCCAAGTTGATTATTTTAAATATGGCATACATGTGAAGGAGCAGTTGCTTGAATGATTTATTAACGGTATTTCCATGAGAGATGGATATATATAATTGGATTTTTTTATCCTCCCAGGCTTGTGTAGCTACTACTGCTGGTTGATCAGAAGTTGAAAATTAATTTATTGGAAAAATTAGATCAACCTAAAAAGTTCTTGATGATTACTTTCACCTGCCCTTCTACACTTTTATTGCTCTATGAAATTTCCATTTCCCTCAAAAGCGCTCAAACTAACTTTCTTGCATGCCTTGGAAAGTTTGTTGCCAAACCCCAGCCGCCCCCGCCTTCCCCCACGCTCCCAATTACAACAGGTACTATGCCAGAATAGATGACTGATTGAGAGGTACGCAGTGCCAACACATCTTAAAAGCTCTTGTCACTAGCAGAGTTCCCATCAAAAATCAAAATTTCTTTGTGTCTAACTTCAACTTTGGACCGTCTACGTCCCCATCATAGCTGCATTGCTGTGTTTATTTCTTAACTAATTAACTCGCTTGATAGTAATTTTCTATTTACAGTATATGAATAACAACAAAATAGAAGGAAGAAAGTATATGGTTGAAAGCACGCTTGGCTTGTAACTATAGTCAACAATGTGGCCCTTCAATGATTCACTTCATACAGTCACAGATTGAGAACTTTTGAAATCCGACGGATATTCTATATACACACACATATATATATGGAAAGGGACGGAGCCTCCTTATAGGATGGGCCCCCATAATTTTAAATTTTTTTCATATACTATATTAAATTTTTTAAATTTGTTTTAAATTTTCTTTATCACTTCCTCAAAATAATTTTTTAATTAATAATTAATACAAATAAAAAATAATAAAATTATTTCATATATTTGACTCAATTTTAAAGTTTTTGTAATTTTTTCTTTTGATTTATATAACTATTATTTTTATTTATTTATTTTTATTCTATTTACTCATATGTTTTAAATCTCTATAGATTTTCTTTCACAAATTTCTACAAACCATCAATTATTATTTTTTTATTATATCATATCTGGATTCTATCTTTTACTGGTCATGTTTTTTTTTTCTGTTATGTTGATTTTATTTTCTATGATTTTAATCTTTAAAAATAAATAAATGATTATATAATTTTCAAATATACGTTATAGTGTTGCACTGTTACTTAGAATTTCATTAATATATCATTTTTTATTTAAAATAACTAATGCATTCTAACATATTTGTTGCAAACTTTAAATAATAAGAATATACATACAAATTGATAGAATGAAATAATTGTACTTCTTTCTATACAATTTTATTTATTATATATATATATATATATATTTTTAATGGCTCTCAAAATAATTTTTTTAATAATTAGTTTTATTATTCAAACTGTTTAACAAAATTAAAGTCATTACGGTTAGCATACTTCTAGTTAAGCTTAACAAATAAATTTTAAACTAATATGTTAAGTCTATCAATTTTTTTTTAAAAAAAATAAAAGTGAATCTACTAATTCAAACCCATTAAGTTTTAATATAAATATAAGTCTATCATAATATATTATATCTTAACAGTTCATCTTAATGGCTTATCATAACATATTATATTTTAATAATTTAATTCAATAACCATATATGTTAATTAGCAATTTAAGAAGCAAATAGAAAATAAGATGAAAGTTAGAATACACAAAGTAAATAGGCAATTTATTTGAATTTGAAAAATTATTTTCTATTCCACTTTTGCGAGTAAAGAGTAAGAGAGACTCTTTTTGTAGTTTCATTCAATTTTATATATATATAACATCATTATTACTGTTAATGTGCATTTTTTTATATATCCAATATCTTTTTAATTTTATTTACTCTTTTAGATGAATGATAATTAAATTATATATAAAATTCTTTTTAATTATTTAATGTCTCTTTCTGTTTTTTTTTTTTTAATGTTTTAACTCCGCTCTTATGTATGGACGTAATTAACGTACATATATTCTGTCCTCTTCCTAATTAGCTTGCTTCATTACAAATTAATCCTCCCCTTTTTAACCCCCCATTTCTAGAAAAAAACCCTGCTAATTTGAAAATCACATTTCTTTAAAGAAGATTGGAAGTTTAACAAAATCATAATGATTCGTCGTCCTTAATTCCTATTTCTCATAAAGAATTTCTTACAATGTTGTTTGACATGTGAAAATCAAATGATTATATATACATATATCCTTTTTCCGAATTCAAGGAGCTCCACATCAACAAAGTTCACCCGTCCAAGCAAAAACCGCAAATTCAATGATAACGAGAGGTGTAGGTATAAAGCTGTATGCAATTCATTATTAATTACTAACAAAAAATTTTGAGTTACATAATTCGAAATAATTCTTTTCTATGTCATGAATCTCAACTAATCATCTCGGTATTTAAATTCAATTTCATAATAAAACTTTCAAGGCGTCATAATTGCTGAGATGTAATCAGCTTGGAGACTGTATTAAACTTGTAGTATTAAAATCAAACCTACATATCATCCTTAACTCATCAAATTAACGAGTTAAATTTGGACCGTTTCAATTTAGCAAGTCATCTAATTAAGGATCCTCCTAGAAAAGCCCACAGACGAGACGTGAGTCGACTTTGGGGGCTCACAAAACTACGTCATCACCACTCAAAAACTAAATCATTAATATTATTTTGGGGAGTGTATTTGAACAATTTAACAGTATTTGCGATGATTTTGACAAGTAATAGTTATATTTTGACAGTCTGTTGCCGTGGAAAGGAGGCCCTTCCCAACACTCAGTGCATTCTAAAATATCCCTGTTAGATTGTGTTCCCTTCATTGTTGTACGTACAACTTGTCTTTGAAGGTTTCCTATTATATGATCATTGTCAAAGGCAACCAAAACTAGTGGGCTTTATAACTTTTGGGTAGTGATTGAAGTTGAAAAGGTCGAAATTGTCAAGGTCATATTTAATTCTTTGTTCCTGCATTTGAATCAACAATGTGCAATCTTTGTGCATTTCTCTTGCGCAGCTCTTAAATGCGCTTCGTTTTTTTCCGGCCAAAAGCGATCACGGTTACCATCAACTTCAGTGCATTGGCCAGGAAAGACCTGTTTGCATTGCATTTTTAGCCTTTTGGTTTTTTTTTTTTGGGTGGGGGGGCGCTCCATGAACGCTGAACCCCATTCTTATATATAAGGCAAAAAATGTATTTAAGACGGGCGATCAATTCATAAATGCATCACATAAAAGACAATATTTAATGTGATTTGACACTCATTGCCTATATCTAATGAGTGAGGGAAAAAAAATCTACAACAAACACAAAGATTGCTAACGATGCAAAACGCTCAAACACAAATACTAAATTCAAGCTCTAAATCAACCTCGCATTCATGCTTCTTAATAGATTTAGTAATTTCAGACACGACACGATAAGATATAAAATTAAATAAGTTTGATTTTAATCTTATCATGTTTCATATCTGTCGTGACGTGCGGGTCCGGGAACCCGTCCGCCAGACGCGAGCGAAAATTAAATATCGTGTGGGTGTGGGAGTCGCCACCAATCCTTTTTTTAAGGTGTGATTGGTCACCTATTAACCCGATTCTTAATCGACGAAGTCCTAAATTAATTTTAAGTCCGTCGAAAGAACGAGAACTGGTCCACGTTTTTTAGAGATGGGTTCGGGAGTGCGGTTACGCACGGAGAAGGATTAGCACCTCCGTGACGCCCGTTCTACGAACAGTACCATTTAATCTTAAGTTATCTTAATATAGCCTTTTCTTAGTTTAATCCCTATTTTATTAATTAAATTTTTTATTGAATTGTCAGACTGAGTTATTCACTTGGTCTTACGTATGCATATGATGCAAGCATAGAATGATGTCGTGACTTGTTTATTTTAAATGATGGAGTCGGTAATCTTTTATTGGAAAATTATTCGAAGACTATCCCAACGCTTTGGTGAAGTCTCGAAATTCTCCTCACCTAGAGATATCCCTGGAAGAATTCGTCTCTACGAGCTCCTCGGGGAAATCCCATCATCGGGATTCCCGCGCCATTTGCAAAATAAGCGTGGCATGCAATGACAGTATAAAATGATGGTATCTATATGCACGCGTTTAGTGATTGTTTAAAAATTTTGATTATTTATTTATTATTTTTTATTTATATATATACTTTATTTTTTGGTTATTTAAATCCATGTTTGTTGTTGGTCAATTTTTTACTTGTTTACAAAGCTTATCTAAATAATTAATTAATTAACTTTTAAACGATTAATTTAACTTTGTTTAGTAATATTTATTTGAATTAACAAAATCTTTCTACATATATTATTTTCTAATAATGACTATTTGACTTAACGGGTTTTGAAATTTAGAGTTCAGATTTATCCCGACGCTTCGGTGAAAATCCGTCTCGAATTTCGTACTCGGAAAACATCCGCCCGAAAGAGGCAACTCTTTGCCCCCTTTTTGGCGGTAATACTCAAATATTTTCTTCCAATTATATTATTTATTATTATTATTTATTTATTTTTTTATTTTTTTATTATCTTTTAATTTTCATATTTTATATTTTTTTATTTTTTTATCTTAATATTATATAATATATATATATATATTTGCATCATAAATTACTATTATTATTATTTATTTTATTTTTAGATTTTTAATATTAAATATAAGTGCCCATATTATACAAATATTTATTCCCTAAAAAAAAAAAATAAATGCATTTAAATTAAAAATGGGCTAGACCCAAGCAAAACAAAAAGGGTTATACCTTGTTGGGCTGCGATTGGCCCAACTCGGCGACCCGTGGGAGCCCAAATCCAGCACCCCGGCCTGTTTCAGGAAGCCCGCACGGTGAAGTCCAAAACGCACCGTTTTGATGCCTGCGAAGCCGCTCAAAACGACGCCGTTTCGCCTGGTCCTTCCAGCTTCTGCTTGCCTCTCCGAAACGACGCCGTTTTGCCCACGAATCCTAGGTATTTAATCCCCTTTTCTCTCTTTCTCTCTTCAGTTTCACTCCTCACTTTCTCTCTCTAGTCGCGGCGCCCTCTCCCTTCTCTCTAAAAATCTTCTTATTCTCTCTTCGCCTGCGGTCTCACTCCTCTCAAATCTCTCCCTTCCGTCGGTCTCTCTCCTCCCAGATCTCACCGGCTTCCTTGCACCTCTTCCCTTCCGATCGACCTCTCTCCTCCCAGATCTCAGTCTCCCGTCGACCTCTCACCTCTCCGATCTCACCCCCCTCTCCTTGTTTTTCTTTTTTGTTTCTTTTTCTTTTGTGTTTTTTTTTTGTTGTGTGTCTAACTGCTGGCTTCTTTGTTTTTGCAGGGTCTCCCTGGAGTTGGTGGCCAGAACCCCCCATCCCGCGTAGTGGGTGGGGGATGGGACGGCGACGGGATGGCTGGGCGTACGCCCAGCCATCCCGATTTTTTATTTATTTATTTATTTTTATTTTTTGTACGCCCAGCCATCCCGATTTTTTATTTATTTATTTTTTTTATTTTTTATATATATTTTTTATTTATTGTTATTTTATTTATTTATTTAATTTAATTTAATTTAATTTAAATTTTTTATTTTATTTGAGTGTCTACAATATCTTAACCGTGTCAGACATAAATAGCATGTTTAAAATATATTTAAACAAATTTAATTAATCTTCTTAATCATGTTATCGTATTTAAACGTGTATACGTGATATGTTTATCAACTTATTAAAATTAATAATCAAATATTATTTTAGTCTTACTTAAATAACCCTAAACAATTATTTTAAAAGGTTTTTTTGAATTTCATATATGATGTGACATTGACGAGCAAATTTTCGATTTTGATTTGAATGTTTAAAATTGTTTATGGTTGATGATGTGGTTGATGATGTTGTTAATGATATGTATTTAATTATGGTTGAAAATTATGAATGATTTTAGATGTTATTAGTATTTTAAGGTTAGATGTTTATGACGGACTTTTATTAGTATGATAATGAATTTTATGTATGTTATTTGTGTTAAATTTTATTATATTTGATGTTATGATTATTTTGTTATAATTTTTTTTACAATTATTGATTTTAAATTTGAATAATAAAATTATATTTAATTGTAAATATTTTAATTTATAGTGTTAAACATGTTAAATGTTTTAATTGTGTTAGAAAAAAAATTATGTTTAATTATATTTATTAATCCTGTCGTGTCGTATAAAAAATCTTAACACGTTTAATAAATATGTTAGTGGTATCATGTCGTATAACATGATTATTAAACATATTCGGGTACGTATTTTCAGATCTAATACGAATAATTATTCGTGTCGTGTTTAGATTTAATCTTATCGTGTTTCGTGTTGACACGATTAAGATACAAAAATATAAATTCCAAATCTACTCCTAGTGTTTATACTCATTGAATACTCTTTATCCCACCACCATGAGTAAGAATATAATATTGCAAGAAAAATATCAATACATCTCAAGTATAAAGTAATCTACAAGGTATTTGGTGTGTTTCATTCCATTAACATAAGATCTACACTTGCGACCTTCAGATCTTTCATAACAAAAACTTTCTAATCAGGAGCGGTTTCAGAAATTTTTCTAAATAGTATTATATCTAAAATAAAATAAGAAGGAAATAAATTATAGAAGATAATTTTTAGAGAGAGTAGTATATGTTTTGAATTTTTTTAATAAAATCTAAAATTATAAAGGAATTTTTTTTTATTTTTTCATGTAATATTAAAATATTAATATATAAATTATTTTTTTATAAATCTACTTTGACTTGAAGTTTTTGACCACACCCTTTACAAAATTATAAAAAAATTAATAAATTCATTAGTATCATTAACTGCATAAGGCTCTAGCATAAATAATAAACCAAGAAAATTTTTTTTAACATTTCAATGAATAAGTGATGTCATGTGACACCACTCCTCTCAATGTAGGTCCGCTCATGTTTCTAACCCAGATCTAAAAATTCCAAAGAGCACCAATAGATCAATCAAGAATTACTCCACCTACGACAAACGCTTTGCTGTAGCAAATCTCATCTTGCATGTTTTCAATCTCACAAACACAATCGGCAACAACAAATCCTTTCAAACCAAATCATCATTCTTGTATCATTACTTGTTCATCATGATAACTTTCCAACCATAGTTCTGATACTAGTTGGGATTTCAAGTAGAATCGTATTTAACATTGAGATCAACACAAATAAATCACACAAAAGGCAATATTTAATGTGGCTCGACGCTTATTGCCTACAATCATGAACTAGAGAGAAAAATTCACTATAAATGTAGAGATTATAAAGAGTACAAAACACCAAAAAATAACTACTCAATACAAGCTTTGAAACAAAGCCAATTTCATGCTCCCTAGTGTTTAAACTCATGGAATACTCTTTATCCCGTGTGTAACCTGGTATTTTTCCACTCTTCCTCACATCTCATTCACCTTTATAATACATAATTCAGAATACAAAATTTCTCTTCTTATAAAACTAGCTATGATTGAGTTACCAAGGGAGAATGTTATATGTTGGTTTTTTATAGTCTAACTAGCTAATTAGCTAATAGTTGTAATCTAATTAGTCAATAATATTGTATTTTCACTGTATAACTAAACTATTGAATTTGTATAATTATTTTTGTGAGGTGAATTTGTATAATTATCTTAACACTCCTCAAGGTGGAATGGTAGATGCTAACTTGAATTTGGAAACTAAGTCAAACTAAGTCTTGAAACCAATTAGTGGCTACATGATGATCCCGGTGGTGTTACCTCAAAGTTTGCATCCAATCTTAGATCCATCGATTATAGTTGTTTTTTTTTTTTTAAATGGTTGTAATTGGCTTGAAAACTTAAAAAATCTCTAGCATATAGTCAGAATTAATAGAAACAGAGGCCCAAATTGAAACCACAAAATTAAAATTAATAGAAATAATGACCCTATAGAAATGCAAACGTGGTAGAACATGTGACTAAACACGTGACAGATTACATGATAAAACATGAGATAGAATACATAACAAAATATGTGGCAAAGTACGTGATAAAACATGTGATAGATTACGTGACACACATCAATATATGGATAACCAGTGCATGAGACAAGAGTTGTCATACATGTGGGATGTGTGAAACAAGGATTGTTGAAGCCCAGGGTGGCCCTAAGACTATGTTACAAGAAGAAAAATCTTGTATTCTAAGTTATGTATTACAGAGGTGATATATATATATATATATATATATATATATATAATCTAACTTTAAATAGCTAATAATATTAAAGTCTAACTAGTTAATTAACCAATACAATAAAACTTTTATAAATTAATAACTTCGATTAAATAATATTTTTGATCGGTCCCGATTTGGAACCAATGTGGTAAATTAATAGTTCATTAAATTTATAAGATAGAATATTTAAAAAAAATATAGATTCCACTTGATATATAAATTAATAATCTGTTTATATATCAAAATTATATATATTGATTGGTTAGAGTGTTGTAAAATTGTTTTGAAGTTAATTCGGATGTATTATGGACGATTTGATTTGGATTCAATTAGAAAATGTACTTAACTGAAATGGAGTAATTAAGTGAGGGGGTTGGCAAGCATCCAAATCCAAGAATAAAGCTTTAAATGAAATTTAATTTTTTTTTGTTCTGCGTTACTTTTGCTTTGTCAAAAAAATTAGGATGAGTAAGACAACACCCACCTTTTAATCAAGAGATAAAGCCCTCCCAAATTAGGGTTACGATGAGTAAGAGAAGACCCTACCGAATTTGCATGCATTACTGATCATATAATATCAAAATCAGCTTTGAATTTTCTACAAAAATATGGGTTTTCAATTCCAATTTACATATAAATATACCAAGAAATGGCCTAATCAGTCTGATGGCGATGAAATGACATACCGAAAGAAGTTAGACGTCTAGTGCATGGACCTGCTAGAATTTTGACCAGGTTTTGTATAGCTGTATCCAACATCATAACACCAATGGTAGCTTTCAAAGTAGAGACGCTCCACAATTAATTAATGGGCATGGGCCATACGATAATAACCCCATAGCCAATAACTAATTCAAAAGCCTTTTTCCATAGAATTTTTAATTATTAGTTTCTTTTTAAGTGTTGTCTGGACACATGTAGGTTTTAGATTGCTGCAATATCTATATATTTTGTTTCATTTAGATGGTTTCTCGGTTTTGTTTTGGTGTTCTATTTGTAATCTTTTATCATATACGTCTTGCTAACCTAGTGATTAATTAGCATGGAAAAAAAATATGGTCCAAAGATACATTAACATCGCCTCTTTGGACGAATATTTGGGCAGCTCACTTAGACTCGTAGGTCTGCCCAATATTTGGCAAAGTTGGACATCTCCTCCTAAGGTATTTGGTTAAGTTTTCGGACTTCTTTTTGTCATGTTAGGTTAAGCTTGGGAAAAGACAAACTATTTCAATCATGAACTAGGCAATCCATCATTTTAATAACAAGTTATAGAATAATTAAAAAAAAAGTAAAAAGTGAACTTTGAATATAATAAGTACTGCAACATTTTTAAAGAATTCAAAAAAATTTTAAATGTAATATTTTAAGGAATATAATGTATGATATTTTTTCGAAAAGCAAAAATTGGATTAATTAATGAAGACAATTTACAAAAAAATAGGCATAAAACTTAAAAAATCTTCTAAATTATTCAAAAAATTTTAAATAAATATTTATTTTTTTATTTTTTTTATTTAAGCTCTTATATTTTTATTTTGAATCAAATAAGTTCACTAATAATTGATTAACTATTATTAGTCAAAATGTCACTTGTTATTATATGTCACATGATATATTGACATATAATAATGAATGATGGCATGACATACTAAAATAGTATGGTGACAAGGTAATATAGTATTTTTCACCCTCTATGTCAACATCACATAGTTATAAAATGACAAGTGTCATTTTGATTAATGACAATTAGTTAATCATTAATTATAAAAACTTATTTAATTTAAAATAAAAATTTATGTATTTGATTGGACATAATAAAAAAATAAGTACTTATTTAATTTTTTTAAATAATTTAAGCCTTTGTCAAGTATTATACTCAAAAGGTAATAAATCGTAGACCACTGAAACTCCCTCTCAAGGAAGTAAATCGCACGTTGCAATGGACCACTAAACAACCAGACTAACGTCTAATGGTAGACAACTAACTTATTGAAAACAGTCAATTGGGTTGCAAGCCCCCAATCCTCTCTATTGAAATCAGGGAAGATTGTCCTCATATTGAGAGTCTTAAAATGCAATTGAGAAGATGGCAAATTCAGCACACCCCTAGAGAAGCAAATGATATAGGGGATGGTCTTCCTAAAACCGTTGTTTAATGATCACAGGTATTGCCGATGGTAAATAGCTAGACTATGGCTAACTCTTTGAGAGGTAACTTACCTCTGCATTTCCTATGATCTGAGATAGATTGGGATTGTGGTAAAATTGCTCTGTTTTCCCTAACTGATCTCAAAGAGACAGGATTATAGTTGTCTTTATTGAGTAGTCTGTTTTATTTCTATTACATATGTAAATTAACTACTGGGATTGCTGTTCTTTGTCTGGTTGCAGTGTGTAGTGTTAGGAATGCTATGCTCAGCCCAGCCTATGAAAATAATTGCTTGCTGATCAGCAGGGAGTCACTGTTTGATTTCCTTGTAGGGTAGGGGTTCCTTGTGATGAAAGTGGTGTTGTACTCGGTCAAGGTCATTTTGGTCTCATTCACTGTATTATTTATACAATCTTCGTGCCTTTCACAAAAAAAAAAGTACATATATAAGCATCCAAAGCTGAGGGAACGTACACAAAGTTGGAGATCAAGTTAAGCCAAAGGCGACAATGCAATGGGTCCATTGCTTCCTCTCAATTTTAATTATTGTTCTTTGTACTGTTGATCGGTCGATATCTAATTGAAAATGCTTACAAATTATCTCGTAACATGAATGAAAAGGACCTAGTTCCCATGGTTTAGAAAATCGCCATGATTCAGACGTATGGTTGTAGTTGCACACATGGAGAAGTCGAAACTGAAAAGCTGATCGCTGAACTTTGTGGGTTCATTTGGTGGAACCGGCTCTGCCTCTAGACGTAACGGTGAGTGCTGCCAGCTCTCCTGGTTTTTCACTTTTGATTTTTCATTGAAGAGGTCAAGAGAGAATTAGCTAAGTATGTCGACATGGTAGTAGGAGCCAGGCATAAGTCTGGCATACGAAGTCAAGAATAATAGCAGAATGAACAGTAATAGCAAGAGAGTTTGGTGCATCCATATCGGACTCCTAAGCTGGACTTCTAAGCTATCTCAAACTTTTGGTGCAATCATTTAAGATTGCAATGATCAAAATCTGTCATGACTATGTTTTATTGAATGAAAAGTTCAGAGAAGCTTTTTTTATTGACAATAAACTTGACTTATGTAGATACTTGACTTTGGTTAATACCTATTTTCTAAAGAATTATGTTACAACATAATATTATACAGAGAACAACCTAAACAAGTGAAGTGCTATTTCATGCAGAATAACTAAAATAAATAAAATACTACTCCATATGGAACAACTAATACAAGTAAAACAACTATTTCGGATAAAATAACCACTTCACTTGGGTGATAGTGAAAGTAACTCGGAATAAGTGACAAGATTTATGGATTACTTTTATCTTGGGATGTTCTGAAGAGTTTGACTTGATGGCTCAGATATAGAGATAGTTAAGAGGTCTTCCTCTTAACCTTTTCTTAAAGAACAAATGGTTTACCCTCTTATCTTGTTCTTGTATACCTGTTCACATACACTTTCTTTTCTTGTACCTATTCTTGTACAGCTTACTCCCCTGTACCTATTCATGTACAGCTTTTCTCTATCAGCTCCTACTCAAGAACAGATCTCATTACATATAATTATTTTAATAGCCACATAATAAATTTTTAACCGTTATTCAATATTAACTCTCAGTAACGGTTACCTAACATTAAATCTCTCTTTAATGATGTCATTCATTACGTATATTAAAACTTTGTTTTGTAACCGTTACTTCTGATACTACATATAGAGCTTTCACAATTCAAAAAAGAGAACTTTTTCCTTCACTTGGAGAATTACTCTACTCTCACTCAAATCTTTTCTCTCTATCTTATTCTCATTGAGAACACCTATTCTTTTCTTATCTTCTTCCACCTGTCACAATATTTAGTACTTCAAAAACTGTTTCAATCTTCCTCTTGGTCACCTCCGATACATCCCTTACTTGTTTACGACGCTTCCTCTTCTGCTTATCACAAGAACCCCATTTACAACCTCTCAATCATGTATTGAAAAAGGGTTGTCATTTTATGCTCATATTACTTAAAAAACGAAATAGATTCCGAACTCGTAAAATCCTAATTACGGAGGAGACTACCGTGAGTTTCTAATGTTCTCTTTATCTAGCAAAAGAAAAAACCTGAGTTTCTAATTTTTTGTACAGGAATAGTCTTTGTCCTTTCCACCCTTCATGAGCTTTTATATATGACTTGCTCAAAACTCCAAATAAGACTACAGTTGTTCTGCATAATTAAATAATGCTTTCCAGCAGCTATCCAAAGGGCAAGTTAGGCAGAGCGGGAAGTTGTTCGATATTCTTGACCCCTCAGCAAATGGCCTAACCAATGATCTTCCGTAACAGGGGAGATCATCACATACAGAGGCGGAGGGAGGGACTAACAGGGCCCGCGGCCGCCCCCCTCAAAG
The DNA here is from genome assembly GCF_053813885.1 of Theobroma cacao. Classification (NCBI taxonomy): domain Eukaryota; kingdom Viridiplantae; phylum Streptophyta; class Magnoliopsida; order Malvales; family Malvaceae; genus Theobroma; species Theobroma cacao. The sequence continues at coordinate 4,148,409 of NC_142647.1, forward strand.
TTTTTAAATTTTATAATCTTATTTTTACAAACATTGAAGATATTATTGTCACTTTTACAAACATGAAATCTTGATTCCGTCATCCATCACAACCTACCACGTGAAGCAAAGAGTTCTTGCCAAATTATGTCAGAACTGTTTTTCTATCTCTTTATAGACCACGTGATACTGTTCTTCGGTAAACCATAGCTCGGGGTCGTCTCCCAACCAATACCATAACAACTTGGAGCCACTCAAAATTTTCATTTATATTGCTATGTACAAGTGATCTACGTGCAGCTATTATCTCAACTCTGATAGATGCTCAGGTTTGGAATCTGTACTAAGATGACAAAAAGGTCCAACTGTAAACTTGGAGGGAAGCAAAAAACAATCAACTAGCTAGGACACCATACGAAGAGGGCAAGACAGTGACTTTTAATGTAGATTGATACAGCAGTCAGCAGAGAGAAAATAATTAAGGGAGCTGGGAGGCATAATTGTGTGGGGCATAGGTACACTTATTATTGCCTCACACTACGGTTGTACTGTGGTCCCCCGAAACTCTCGTATTCGGCCAAATGCGAGGGTCACTTTTTAGGGTTTGGCCCCAACAGTATAGGTACACTTTCTTATACCAAGGGTAAAGGTGAACAAAACTTATTCAGAGACAAGTTCTTTTCATGCATGTGTCGTTAAGGCACGTTTGAAAATCATTAACCCACATTTGGTTCTCTCGAGAATTAAAAAAATAAAAAGTAATTATTATATAGTTTAGTTCACTTAATAGGATAATGAAATGAGCTATGTTATTACAATATTTATTCAGTGAAATCACGTTATAAAATGAGAAATTTTATATTTTGAAATTGTATATTTTATGAAATTGAACGAAATGTATACAAGTTTTAATCTCATTTATAATCTAATTCTAATTAATTAATAGTATTCTAACTTAATTAGTTAACTAGACGTCAATTGTAACTTAATTCACTAACTAGTCAATTATTATAATCTAATTAACTAACTAGTCAACTAATAGAATTGTATTCTTGTTGGTGTTGGGTCATCTCTTGTTGTTTAGCATTTTCGTAAATGTTAAGGGGGAAAGAGGGCGATCCAAATAATTTTTGTATATTTCTGGAATGTTGTGTATGCAAGAATAGACAGGGATGAACTCTTGCAGGGGTAGGCGGGAAATGGGCTTTGATCTGTACAGGGAGTGTTTTTTGCTTTTGACAGAGGCTGAGGTGATTTTGGGATGGTAATCCTTGGTTGGCTAACTTCGGCTTATCACCTCAAAATTATGCTTTTGTACACACAAAGGTGAATTTTTTTATTCCCTCGAAGTGAACGTACATATTACATTTCATAAAAAAAATCATATTCTAATTATATCACTAAATTATTAAATATGTACAATTACTTTAACATTCCTCAAGTTGATATGATAGATGTCAATTTGAATTTGGAAATTAAGTCAAACTAAGTCTTCAACGCTACTAGTTATTGCATGGCGATCTTCAGTGCTAATATCCCAGAGTTTGCATCTAATCTTGGACCCCCAAATTGTAGTTGCTTTTCGCAAAATGGTTACAATTGGCTTGAAAACTTACAAAAGTGCATGTGTCATAGCACACATGATAGAATACGTGACAAATTATGTGACAAAATATGTGATTTAACATGTGAGAGGTAGATGATGTGGAAAATCCTAAAATCAGTTCATTAAATCTTAACTGGATGAACGCCAAGTGGCTGGACCTCAATCTCTCTATGAGAGATCTTGCCAGATATCCACGTGAGGGAAACAATCCAAGCCGTATCAATGTTGTCAACTGGATTAAAAAGCCAACTGAAATGCCATGGAAATTGAGTTCTTTAATCATGCAAATACACAAGCCGCTCGGCAGTATATTGAGATGGGACATTGAGCATATTTTGGGGTCTGCAAACGAAGCAGCTGATAATTTAGCTAAGGAAGGGGCATTACGAACCTAGGACTTGTTGTGGATGCTCGATGAGGATAAGAGAATTGGAGAGGGTCCCCCGGTTGCTCCAACATGATTGTTTGCGACACTACAAGATGACTTTGGCCACCCCAATTCTCTTCCATGTGCGCCTGCTTGGTTCTTATTTTTTGAATGACTTGTTCAAGGCTCTGTTCGAATTTGATTTTGTTTGAATGTTTTCTGTATGTAGTTGGAAAAATTGGGTCATTTGTATGAGGTAGGTCTTCTTTTTGCTTTTGGGTAGGGGCTGTCACTATAAAGTGATGCTGTAATTTTGTTTGGTTGTATGTTATTTTTTATGTTGCATGCTTTTGTATATAAGGGAATGAAGGTTCCAAAGAGAAACTTCATCGTTATATAGGTTTATATTAATGAAATTCATGCTTTCCAAAAAAAAAAATCCAAGCCGTAATGCAAAGACTAAGAGAAATGTGGAGTGGGAAAAACCAAGAGTTGGAACCTTCAAATTCAATATGAATGGAGCCTTAAGAGGTAACTCAAGAGATTCGAAGCACCCGAGTATTTGACTTATTGGTTGATGCGTGATTCCCTTACCTAAAGAGTAGGGTTCGAATCTCCCTCCTCCAATTATAAAAAAAAAACTCAAGAGATTCGAAAATAAGTGGCATTTTACGTGATGAACATGGGACGCTCTTGCCTATTTCTCCAAGTCAATTGGGTATTCCAACTCTAACATGGCAGAGCTTTTTGCTCTCAAGAGGGCAGTTCAGATTTATGTCGCTGTTGGATGGCAAATTACTCACCCATTTTTCCTTGAATGTGATTTATATAATGTTGTCCAATGGACACTCAACCCAACTAAGGTTCCTCGGAGAATGAGGTTTATTGCTATTCAGCTCTTAAATCTCCTAGCTAAAATCCACCATTGGTGTATTTGTTGTGAAAACTCATAAACATTTCTCGAATTGTAAAATAGAGAAAGAAACGAGAAAGAAATGAACAAAGAAAAAAATAAATTGTAAATTGGTTCTTTCATTCATTCACAAATTTTCAATACAGTCTTGGTATTTATACAGCAAAGCTCATGCAATTGACAATTGTAGACACCTAAAAAAATAATAAATAAAAAATTAAATTAAAAAAATTAAATTGTAATAAAATAAAATATAAAATAAAATAATTTAAAAAAAAAGGGAGAGAAGGAATGGCTGGGCGTACGCCCAGCCATCCCTTCCCCAACCACCATGTATGATGGGGTTCTGGCCACCAACTCCTTGGTGCCAGAACCCCATTGCCGGGTTGTCCAAATTTTTGGACAACCCGGCTTTTAAGGACACCACCTGCAAAACCAAAAGAGGAAGAGATCAAATACGAAAAATCCTAAACTACCAGCAACAGATAACCACAACAAAAAAAGATGAAAAATTTGAGAGATATAGGAAATCAAGGGAAAAAAGGGGAAAGGTTTCCTTTTCATCGCATGGTTATTGGGTTTTAGATTTTTTAGGGGTTTGGACCGCTTGGAGGGCAGAGAAAGTGGGGTTGTAGATACCGCCGGTTGGAGGAAGGAGACTCGGTCTTTGTTTGGGAGGGTCGGATCTGTGGTGGGTGGCTAGAGAGAGGAAGTCGCCGGCTGTAGGATGAGATAAGGTTGTTGGGATTTGGTTTGCGAGAAAGCAAGAGAAAGAGAGGAAGCCGTCGGGTAATGAGAGAAGACTGGAGCGGCACCAGCTTAAGGGAGAGAAGGTTCGAGCTGCCGGTTAGAGAGAAGCAAAAGGGGGTTAATACGCCGACGCCGGCGAGGAGAGGGAAGGTTTTTAGAGAGAAGGCAAGGAGAGTGGCCGACCAGAGAGAGACAATGAAATTTGAAAATGAGAAGAAAGGCAAAAAATGGGGTTTATATACCCAAGTTTAGAGTCTAAACGGCGCCGTTTCAGTGGAGTGAGGAATTAAAAGGGATCAACGCCTAAACGACGTCGTTTGAGGGAATCCCCAGAGGCCCAAAACGGTGCGCTTGGGACGCCTCCGTGCAGCCCAAATAACTTGGGCCATCATTCTAACCCAAGCAAGGTGAGGCCTTGCCCATTTATTGTGGATTTGGACTTGTTATTTAGGGCTTATCCAGTTTATTTAATTAGAAATTTGCTTAGCTTAGATAAAAATTAAAAAAAAACTATGGAATGTTTTAAAATATATAATAGATTTAGTTTACCTCCCTTTTAAAAAAAATATAAATAATAACAATAATAATAATAAGTGAATAAAAAATATTTATATTATAAATATATTTAGAGGCTTGCAAATAAAATAATAATAATAATAATAATAATAATTCATGATACAAATATAAAAATAATAATAATAATAATATAAATGGAACAATTATTTGAGTATTACTACCTAAAAGGGACAAAGAGTTGTCTCTTTCGAATGGGTCACTTAAGTGTGGAGTTCGAAACGGATTTTTACCGAAGCGTCGGGATAAATCCGAATTTTATACTCCTATACCCATTAGTCTGAATAATTGTTGTTTAAAATAGTATATAAAAAATGATAAATAATAATGATAAATATATAAATAAGTCAATAAATTACCTTAAATTATTAAGCATGTTATTATTACCAACCAACTAATTAATAAACATGGTCATGTAGATTTCATCATTTTATACTGTCATTGCATGCCACATTTATTTTGCAAATGGCGCGAGAATCCCGATGATGGGATTTCCCTGAGGAGCTTGTAGAGACGAGTTCTTTCGGGGATATCTCTAGGTGAGGAAAATTTTGAGACTTCACCAAAGCGTTGGGATGGTCTTCGAATGATTTTCCAATAAAAGATTACTGACTCCATTATTTAAAATAAACAAGTCATGACATCATTTTACGCTTGCATCATGTGTATACGTAAAACCAAATAAAAAAACTCAGTCAGTCAATTTAATAAAAATTTAATTAATAAGTAGGGATTAAATTAAAAGTAGGCTATATTAAGATAACTTAAGATTAAATGGTACCGTTCGTGGAACAGGCACCACGGAGGTGCTAACTCTTCTCCGTGCGTAACAGCACTCCCGAACCCATCTATTTTTTTAAAAATGTGGACCAGTTCTTGTTCTTTCGACGAATCTAAAATTAATTTAGGACTTCATCGATTAGAATCAGATTAATAGGTGACCAATCACACCTATAGAAAAAAAGATTGGTGGCGACTCCTAAACCATTTAATTTTCGCCTGCGTTTGGTGGTTGGGTCCCCGGACTCGCACGTTACGACAACAATTCCCAAAGAATCGGGGTTGTTAAGAAACTAACAACAGATTAACAGAAAACTGAAGCTGAAGACTGGGGAAACTAACAGCTAAATGAATAAGAAACATCAAAACAACATTTGCCTACACGTTTCAACTAAACTTGAATAAACAACTCCTTGACTTGTCGTTTAACCAAACCACAAGTTTACCCAAGCAAAATGATTCATTTCATTAACAACTACCATAACTAACATTTAAACGTCAATGCATTAATCGAGCTTTCCTTCAAAACTCTTCAACCCAGGTTTTAATCATCTTTCAACATACCCTCATGATTGAACACCTGGTAAACACCTAGCCTTCTTCTTAGAAACTCAAATTGTCTTTTGACAATTCTTTTATGATGATGTTTGCAAGCTACATATCTGTTGGACAATACATCAGTTCAATCTCACTTTCTTTAACTAGTTCTCTGATTGCATGGTATTTTACTCATATGTGCTTTGTTCTTCCATACTGCACAGGATTCTTGGCAATTGTTATGGCAGACTTATTATCTACATGAATCAAGGTGGCCTTTTCTTGTTTGAAACCAAGATCACCTAACAATTTCCTCAACCACACAACATGATTAGTTGCTGCAGCAGTAGCTATATACTTAGCTTCAGTAGAAAACTAAACAACAATTTCTTGCTTCTTAGTATTCCAACAAAAAATTTCCACTGCCAAATGAGAAACAAAAACCTCCAGTACTTTTTGAATCTTCTAATGAGCCTGCCCAGTCACTATCACTATATCCTTACTGTCGTAATGTGTGGGTCCGGGAACCCGACTGCCAAACGTTAGTGAAAACTCTAAAAGTTAAAAAATTAGGAGTCGTCACCAATCTTTTTTACTAGGTGCGATTGGCCACCTATTGACTCGATTCTAATCGATGAAGCCTTAAATTAATTTTACGCCTACCGAAAAGAATCTTAAACTGGTCTACGTTTTTCTAGATCTAAGTTTGGGAGTACGGTTACACCCAGGAAGGATTAGCACCCCCGGGACGCCCTTTCCATGAACGATACCATTTTTAGATTATCTTATTAGGCTTTAATTTTTAATTTCACTATATTTTCTTAGTTATTATTCTTTTATTTTATCTCCTATTTAACTTAAAATGGAATGCAAATGTGAGCCAAGATGAAATGCATGGCGTGTGATACAAATGTTGGACGAATAACCTTTTATCAAGGACGTTCTCCCGAATCCGCCTATCTAACTGGTGGGATCCGAGGTGTTTTCTCACCTAGAGAATTATTCGAGAAATTCACCTTCGCAAATTCGATGAATAAATCCCATCATCGGGGTCATCGTACTTTTTTTTTAAAAATAATATTTTCGTGCATAATGAACCTAATTCGGGCAAAAGCCTTTTATTAAAAATGTTTCTCAAGCCCTCCCATTATATTGGTGGGACCCGGGGATATTTTTTCACCTAAGGAACTTTGCGAGGAATACTCGCCTTCGCAAGATCTTCGGAAGATCCCATCATTGGGACTTAAACTCGAAAACAAAAATATTTATATGCAATGATGCAACATATATATATGCTATGCTAATGCAATTATCTACTTTTTTTGTCATTTTTTATTATTTAATTATATTTTTCATTTTATTTTATTTTTTTTATCATATTTTCTATTTTATTTCTAATTATTATTTTTTCCATACTTTACATTTTTTTTATTCTAAGTTACTTTTATATTTTCCTTTTATAATTAGATAAATTGTTTATGATTCCATGTTATTTTAGTGAACAAAAATTTTATTTTATTTATTATACTATTTCTTATTTTTTATATTTTTATTATTATTATATTTTTTCGTAAGCAATCTTTTATCCAAACCTAAAGCCTAAAATCTTATTTTATATATCTATATTTAATTCTTTTTTTTCCTTTCTTACCTTTGTCTTCACATTTTTTTTATAATATTTATTAATTCATAGTTTGTGCCACTTGATATTTAATGCTTAATTTTAAATTAGTTGTTGTTTTAGATTTTTTTTTATTATTTATTTAATGTCATGTATATTGCATTTTCACAAATTAATTATTTACTATATATTTGAATTATTATTTTTTTTTATCATTTTTTATCTATTGTTATTTATTTATTATTTTTATTGAATAAATTTTGTATAGTTAAATTTTATTTATAAAAATTTCGGGATCTCAAAATCAAGGCTCTCCCATCGTATTGGTGGAGCCTTAATTCAGATTTCGAACCTAGGGAAAATTAGCTCGGGATTGCGATTCTTCGTGTCCCGACCAATCATCCCATCATCGGTATTGTTTACTTGTCTTATTTAAAATTGAATAATTCTTCTATTTGCTCTTGTTCTCATTATTCCTTTATTTGTAGCTACATCTATTTTATAAACTATCTCCTTTAAATACTTTGATAATTACATATTTAATTTTACCATAATTTTTTTATTTTTTCATTCATTTCCATTCATAATTTCTTTATATCAATTTCTCTAATGAAGTTTATTATGTCTCCCATTTCGACCCTCTTACATCTTATACTATATCTTGAATCTAGCCATACATTCCCTTATGTGTAGATTATCCATTTAAATAAATCTATTCCTAATACTAAATACTTACTTTTCCATGTTCAATATCCCTCTAAATCTATTTATTATATTATTATTTTTTAATTAAATGTTCATTTATTTTCTTATAGATTTTTGAGCTTATTTAAGCCTTAATAACCTTTTCTATCTAATTCATGACATAATCAAATATATTCATTCATTCATTCATAATTTTTTTTATATTTTTATTTTTCATTTTTTTTGCATATATGTATATATTGCTAAACACTTTATTTTCATCCTTATCTTTCTTTTATATTTCTACTTCCTTTATATGTTTTCCTTTGTCATTTTAAAATTTTTTTATATTATATTCTTTTATTCTAATTAAGCTCAATTAATTATTCTCCTATCTAAATAATAAATCCACCACAATACCACAAAGTTAACATTAGAGAAAGTAAGGAGTATACCTTCAATGGGCTGACAATAGCCCAACCCGAATAGCTTGCTTCAGTTAGCTCGCTGTTCAGTCTCCTGCCCAGTAACCTCCAGGTACAAAACTACGCCGTTTTGATGTCCTACCCTAAGTATAAAATGGCTTTTTTTCCACCCTTTTTCATTTTCTCCCTTCAAATTCTCTCTTTAGTAGCCGGATCTCTCTCCTCTCTCTCTACAAAAAATCTCACTTTTCTTCTCTCCTCTCTCTCACCGACGCTGGCTTTCTCAACCCTCTCTAGCTTGCCAGTCGCCGACCACCCAATAGCCTTCCCTTTCCTAGTGCCGTTCGAATCTCTCTCTCCTCCCTCTACCGGCAACCACCCAAATCAGCTTCAGATCTCTCCCAACGGTAGCGTAAAACCCCATAGACTGCCCTCCTCTAACCGGCGACAAGAGGCCCGCAACTCTCCTTCCTTTGCTCACCCTCCAGCCGTGGCGCAAAACCCCCCAAAACCTTCTTTTTTAACCGACGGTAGGAGACTCAAGATTCTCCTCCCAAATCCGACGGCACCTAAAGTTTTCTATTATGATTTTGGGTTTTTCTTTCTTTGTTTTTTTTTGTTTTTGGGTTTGATTGTGGATTTTTTTTTTGCTGCTAGGAAGCTTGCTAGGGATTTTTTGGTTGCTGGTTGCTAGGATTTTCTAGGGTTTTTGATTGCTCGTTCTTGGCTGCCGCTCTGCTATAGTGCCCACTCCCCTTTATACTCGGTTCTTGGCCTCTGGAAGGGGCACGCTCCCACTACTCTGCCAGACGCAAATTTTTCGCGTCTGGCAGGGTGAGGGTGGCGACGCACCCTGCCAATCGTACCTCTCTTTTTTTTTATTTTTTTTATTTTTTTGTCATTTTTATTCATTTTTTTGTTTATGATTTTTTTTAATTTTATTATAATTTTTATAGTGTCTACACTTACAATTCACTATTCTCATTCTTCACATATCTCAATCCATGATTCAGTGTACCTTTCACATACCTGATAATTCTTTTTACTACAATGAAATGTAAAGCTGATGGAGCCTGCATAAATCTTGAAAGAAGACTTGTAGAGAACATTATATCAGGCTTTATTGTTGACATGTACAACCAAGAACCAACCATACTCTTGTAAGTTACTACATCAGCTTTTCCAGATCCATCTTCCTTGGTCAAATTGTTCCTAGCTGCAAATGGAGTATCAACTGCCTTACATGAATCCATACTAAATTTCTTTAACAAGTCTTTTGCATACTTTGACTAATGCAGAGCAATCTGATTAATAAGTTGCAGTATTTCCATTCCCAAAAAATATGACATAAGAACCAAATCTGTCATTTCAAACTCATTTAACATTTGTGCTTTGAAATATTCTAGATAAGTCTTGTATGGACCAATAATCAACATGTCATCAACATATAGTGCAACAATGAGCACTACTGATTCATTGACCTTTTTCACATACAAGGTATGCTCATTTACACTTTTTACAAACCCTTGATCATGAAAATGCTTGTCTATTCTTTTATAATAGGCCCTCGGAGCCTATTTTAAACCATAAAGTGCCTTTACCATTTTACACATTTTGTCCTCAGAACCTTCTTATACATATCCCTCTAGTTGTTCAGTGTAAATATCTTCATTCAGTATACCATTTAAGAAAGCTAACTTTATATCAAGATGATAAATCTTTCAGTTCTCTTTGGCAGACAACACATTAAGGAATCGAATAGTATCATGCCTTGCAATAGGTGCAAAGGTCTTAAAATAATCTATCCCATAGGTCTGAACATAGCCTTTTACAACAAACCTGGCCTTATACTTTTTTATTGTCCCATCAGTATTTAATTTAGTTTTGAAAATCCATTTTACTCCAATGACATGTTGGTTTTCTGGTTTGTCAACCAAAATCCAAGTGTTGTTCTTCTCAATCAAGCCTATTTTTGCATTCATAGCAGCTTTCTAGTTCAAATCAGACACAGCTTCATTGAAATCTATAGGTTCACTTACAGCCACATTGCATCTACTATATATGTGTCACGACCCAAATTTCGGGCCATGACAGATGCAAGGGCCCAATGGGCATAGCCCACTAAGCCCAAGCAACCCTATTTATGAAATTCTATTTCATCATTCCCACCATCATTTCTAATCACAAATTTTTATTCTCAACTATACGTATTTCGATAATAAACAAGACAACCAAATATTTATATTTGTACTAATCCAAAATATTGTCATTCATTGTCATCTCATAATGGCATCATCATATCACATATACATCTATTGTTTGTAGCCTAAATCTTAGCGATTTACATAGAGTGTAAATCCACATACAAAATTCTTGACGACCAGCGGAGTGATTTAGGTGAGGGCACAGCTACTGAATGCCATATACATACCAAGGGGTGAATACGAGTGGTCTCTTTAATCTCGATCCCAACTAGCTACAGATCTGAAAACATGCAATTTAAAAAGAGTGAGTATAAACTCAGTGAGTGACCAAAGAAAAGAATAAGCAACGATAAGAAATGTTTTAGAAAACATGATGCACTTACGATAAAACCATACAATTTAGTCTAAGTTTTGGTTAAAACCCCTTATCCCAAACTTTGAATGTTTAATCCCTTCATGTTACAAGATCCATTATAAACCATGAAGTTGAATAGAATGAAAATTTCAGCAATGACCAAGCAAGACAAGCAAACAGAGGTTTTTCTCGTTGCAGCAAAGAGGCAGTCTTGATTTGCATATACTTCTGTTTTTCAAGTATAACTCCCACTACAGAAGTTCAATTGATATTATTTTTAGATCATTAGAAAGCGAAGAGGCTGGGCTACAACTTTGATGTTTACCACTTTGCCCAGTTCTGATCGGAAGGTGGTCAAAATCTTTGTCGAAGTGAAAGCATTGCACTAGAATCTTGGGACCACCCGAGAGTTTCTTGCTGCAGCAAGAACCAGGCCAGTGTAACCCCCCCTAACCCGAGAGTTTCTCCCTACAGTGAGAGACAGAGCAACTTAGTTAAAAGGGGTCTTGTCATATTAAAAAAGCCATTTTCTTGCTAAAATGAAAAGTAATTTGGGAGCAATTAACAATGCCAACATACAACACAATCACAGATATTTTCATAAATTTTCTATAACATTTATATATATACATACATCATCATACATATCATCCCGCCACATTCAGCTCATGTGCACTCCCTACACACACAATGCAATATCATCATCATCAGCTCATGTGCACTCCCACACCACACATAGTCGGGTCCACATTATCACACAAAAAGAGCATCCAAAGCATAATATACATATCAATAAAATGTGAGAACGCATGAACTATTCATATTATACATTTCACAAGATAGAAACATATCATCAAAAGCTTGTCCCCCAAATATATTTTTAAAGCAAAAACAATTGAAACTTTCAAATGATTTATTTAAACAAGTAGGCACTTCTCAAAATATTTTAAAATGCAAGTTCACTCACCAGTCTTTGTTCATGTTTTGGTGGGCTATAACTTCGATTAATGTTCCGAATGGAGGTGTGGGGTTTCGTTGGAACCTATCACATACAATAACATCACCATCAACCCAACTAGGCATTAATATCATTTCGAAAGTTATTTCCTAAATCAAGTTCTACTAGTCATCTCTAACTAACTTCCAACTACTACTAAATGGCTATTATTTGCACTACTCTAGTCACACTAAAAATGAATAAACAATCTCAACAATAAAACACTCACAAATCTAATTATTAGATATTATCAACAACTAAAGAGATTAACCTTAACTCATACTCACCTTGATAGTCTTTGTAGTTGAATTCTCTTTCAAAATTCTTCAAGCTAATAAGGGAACTCACTCTCTCTCTGTCTCTCTACACATCCAGCTAGTAAGTGAATGTACTAAAAAAAGACTTTTGAAAGCTGTTGAGATGTAAAAGTGGAAGAGCATGAAAAAACCCTATGAAGGAGTGGGCAAAAGCATGAAATTTAAGGTTAGTTTGAGAGGGTGATGGAAGCTTTGAGAAAAGCTTTCATGAAAGATGAAAGAAACGTGAGATGGGAGGAAGAAGAAGAAGAAGCTGCTGGAAAAATGAGGAAGCTGTTGAAGGAATGAGATATTTATGCTTAAAGTTTATCCAAGTTTCATACAATTTACCAAAATGCCCTTAACAAGGTGACTTTGTCTTCCTCCTATTATTTGTGCAATCTTTTTACTTCTTTGACATTAAGACAAAGTCCTTAATAGTCTAGAAATACTCGGATTCACGAAAATATAAAAATTTTTACCCGAGATGTAAAATGACCGTTTTACCCCTATTATAAAAATTATCAGTATTTCTATTTTCTTCGTTTATTTATCATGATATACATCATTCATTTATTCCTTAGGCCTACTTAGGCCTTAATAATATTAGGAAATCTACTTTTAGGAGCTCACCAAGAAAATGATGAAATTACCCTTGGTCCGTGTTATCGTGTCTACTTTTAGTTACGGGTTTATAGAGGTCGAGGTTTCACAATATAAGAGTATTGGGTGTCACAATATGTCTTGTAAACATCTAGTTCCCCTTATTGCTAATCTTTAACTTCAATGTGCATAGATTCCCCATCAGAATCCACCAAAGGATTAGTTGCATCAACCACTTGATTAATATCCTTTCTATCACTTTGATCTGTTCCCTCAATTTTTATTTTTTTCTAATTCTAATATTGCCCTTCATCTACAACTACATCCCTTCTTATTGTCACTTTGTTTGATTCCATATTGTACACCCTATAACCTTTGGCTAATTCACTATAGCCAATAAGTACTGTAGTAATTGCCTTAGGATCAAACTTTGTTCGTTTTTCATGAAAAAATTTCACATAGCATATCGAACCAAAAATCTTCAAATAAGAAACAAAGGGTTTAAAGCCATACCACAATTCATAAGATGTCTTCTGTGATAGAACCCTTGTCACTATTCTGTTGAGAATATAATTTACAGTGTTAACTGCTTCAGCCTAGAATTTGTTTGGCATATTCTTCTGATATAATAGGCATCTTCCCATTTCAGCAAGTTTCCTATTCTTTCTTTTTGAAGTTCCATTTTGCTGAGGGCTGTATGTGACTGTTACTTGGTGCTGGATACCAAACTCAGTCAAAATTTTGAAAAATTCAAAAGCAATATATTCAATACCATTATCACTTCTCAAGGTCTTTATGCTCTGTTCTGAGTGATTCTCCACTAATGCTTTGAATTTTAAAAAACTCACTAAGGCATCTGATTTCTTTTTGAGAAACTATACCCAACAATATCTTGTATAATCATCGATGACCAGAATATAGTACTTATTACCATTTAATGAAGGAGTTTTCATGGGGCCACTTAAATCTGTATGCCCCAGTTTTAACTTTTGACTAGCTTTCCAAGTCCTTTCCTTTGGAAAAGATTTCTTTTCATTTTGCCAAACTGACGTATATTTATCAAGCATTTTAACAGTTGGTAAGCCATCAACTAGATCATCTACAGCCATCTTAGTCAACAAACCATAGTTCACATGCCCTAATCTTTTGTGCCAAAGTTCAAAAGGATCTAATTCACTGTAAAAAACTACTTGACTAGCATCCATCAGATTTAATGGGTAGCAATTATTCCTTATTTCTACAGTAATTATTTCTGCCCCTTTCAGATCATATATGGTACAATATTGATCTTTGAACAACAGTGCATAATGACTCATGGTTAGCTTTCCCACACTAAGTAGATTTTGATAAGCTTCAAAGACATAATAGACACTCGTAATATATTTCACTCCTGTGGGAGTCTCAACTAACACTGTTCCAATGCCAAGAACCTCCAAATAAACTCCATTACCAATCTTTACCTAAGTGTTAAAACTCTTGTCTAATTCTGAAAACAGTTTCTTGTTGCCAGTGAGATAGTTAGAACATCCACTATCTATAAGCCAAATATTTTTGGATAATGGGTCAGCATCTGTCCTGGCCATGAACAATAGCTCTTCATTCCCATCTTCATTTTCAACTACTGTTGCTTTCTCTTCAACAACAGCCTTCTTTGCTTTACATACCTTTTCCACATGCTTCATTTGATTATAAGACCTACATCTGACATTAGGTCTATACTAACAGTAATTACTTGTATAATTTTTCTTTTTACAATATGGACAAGGTGGATATCCTTTGCCCTGTTTGCTATTCATATCCTTGGTTCTAGCCACTAAAGCATTCTCAACTGAATCATCAATCCTAATAGCTCTTCTTTGTTCTTGAGTTAATAGTGCATTTGTCAGTTGTGTTACTGAAATCCGAGACAAGTCTTTAGAATCCTCTAAAGAATATATTTTTGCTTTAAATTTTTTAAGAAGACTAATCAAGATTTTGTTTACTACCCTTCTTTCACTAAATCCTCTCTAAGCAATCTCAACTGATTCACCACTTTCAGGACCTTGTCTATATAGTCCTTAATACCCTCATCTTCTCTCAATCTTAAAACCTCAAATTCTCTCAACAAGTTTAGTATCTGAATTTGTCTTGTTCTATCACTACCTTCAAACTCTTCTTTACCCTTATCCTAAACATCTTTAGGGTTATCACATGTCATAATTCGAGTAAAGATAAAATCAAAGACTACTGAATGTAAACAAGAAAGAGCTTTATACCTCTTAGCCATTTCCTCATTGTGTTGCTTTATTGAGCAGAAGTCGAATTTGCGTGCTTCTGGATTGAAGTTTCTCCTCCAACTTCAATCACTTCCCAAAGATCAAATACTCTGAGAAACGCCTTCATTTTGATAGACCAAATTGGGTAATTTTCTTTTGAGAAAATCGAAAAAGCTGAAGCATTGTAGCTAGATGAAGCCATAACTCGATCAACACTAATTTGAATACCAAATTTCTTAAAGCAACTGAAAATTAAATGGTTTTGGTCCCTTAAGAACTTGAACGCTCTGATACCACATTGTGAAAACTCAAAAACATTTCTTGAATTGTAAAACAAAGAAAGAAACGAGAAAGAAATGAACAAAGAAAAAAATAAACTGTGAATTGGTTATCTCAATCATTCACAAATTTTCAATACAATCTTGGTATTTATACAGCAAAGCCCACGCAACTAACAATTCCCAAAGAATCTGGGTTGTTAAGAAACTAACAACAGATTAACAGAAAACTGAAGTTGAAGACTGTAGAAACTAACAACTAAATGAAAAAGAAACATCAAAACGACATTTGCCTACACGTTTCAACTAAACTTGAATAAACGACTCCTTGACTTGTCGTTTAACCAAACCACAAGTTTACACAAGCAAAACAATTCGTTTCATTAACAACTACCACAACTAACATTTAAACATTAACGCATCAATCGAGCTTTCCTTCAAAACTCTTCAACCCAGGCTTCAATCATCTTTCAACAGTATTAAGTACATCCCCATATCAACTTATGAGGCAGCCGATGAACTGGCTAGATAGGGGGTCTTTCGGCCTCAGGTCCTATTATGGATCAAACCTGAGGTAACTGTTGTCATACTGAATCTGCCACTATTGAACCCGACCATCATGAATAGTGATTGAGTGAATATTTTATATTCTTTGCTTTTGTACTACTGAAGGTGTCACGATCTGTCTGATGCTGGCTCTTATTGCTTTTTTCTTCTTTTTTTTTTGCTTTAATGTAAAGGGCAATACGTATCATGTTCTTATGGGATGTTGTATCGCCATTACTAGCCCTCTACTTGTTCTCAGATATTGTACAGGGGAAGGGGTGATAGTTTGCGTTTGGGAAAGTGCGGACTTGCCAGTCGCTCCTGTTTTGTATAGGCAATAGTTTTGTTTGACTTTTTCGAAAGTGTACAGATTACCAATGAAATGAAAAGAACTCCTTATTGCTTTTCAAAAAAGACCTTAAATCGATTCAAAAAAATCCTAAAACCAATTCTCCAAATCCTAGAACCATTAAACCTTAAAATTCGTTTAAGAAATTCTAAAATTGGTTCAAAAAATCCTAAATCCAGTTCAATATTAACAAATGAATTTAACATAGAGGACTATGATAAAACCTATCTTAGCTGGTGTTGGAGCAACATTAATCCTTTGCTAGTCTGCAATCAGCGAAAAAGTACAGTTTCTAGGATTCTCATTAGACCTCACAAGGTCAAGAGTATGGAGTTTTTGTCTCTTCCATGGACAATGGTAAATTGCAACAGGACTGTACAGAACGTGATGTTCACAGGCCTTTCTTTGATGTCGTTTTATTCGAGATGGTAATCTAGAGCTCAGTGATGATATGGTAAAACTTATAGTCATAGTTCGTAGCCTTAAGGAAGGCTTCCCATGTTTGGGAAGAGTTAGATCAATAGGTTCACTATAAATTTGCTGTTAATTTATTGAATTTGTATCGTACTGGGAAGCTTGGGCAGTATACTCTAAACCCATTTCTTGAAACACTTGGTGATCTTTTACGAGCTATAGATCAAAAGAATTGATTCGTTTTATTTAAAAAAAAAACATATGATAAATCACGTAAAGACAAATCATATGATGAAACGTGTTGTAAATAAATCATGTGACAGAACATATCGTAAATTTTCATATAATGTGATTAAACATGTGATAGTTGATGTGTCAAATAAGCTGTCACATTAATAAAACAAAAAAAAATCTAATCAAAAGAAATTTATTAAAACAAACTAATAAGTTACAAAACTCAAACAATCCAACAACTATTTGCAATAACAGTCTTCAACTTAAACGATATTTGAAGACTTTGAAATCCAAACCCTCTTCTTCTTCTTCCTCTTTATTTTTTCTTTGTACAACAAAGCATTTATTATAAAAGGAGCCACGCAGAAAGGGAGCAAACTCCACCCAAAACACAAGAAGTACATAGAAATAGCTCAATCTCATCTTCTCCGTTTTCATTACTAAGCGCTGAGGCTTTTCTATACTCTTCGTGGATCTTTGGGGTCCGCACTGTTTCTGCTTCCTTCCTCTTCAAAACAACTACCAAACAAGGTAAAATAAAACATTTTCATTTTTTCACTCTACTAGTGCAGTCTACCCCCCCTAAATTTTTGTCATTAAAGTTAATTATTCCGTTTCATATATTTTTGTCGTAAACTATACAAAAACTTAATTTACACATGAGTTTTTGCTCAATCAAGATATTAATTTACTGAGTGAAAGCCCACTACAAACCTCAGTCGTATGGCAGTAACCAGCAGGTATGGACAGTAGTACAGTGGCGCCACATTACATAGCTCGAGGCTATATATATAAATACACTGATTCTAATCTAAAATTTAGATTGCAGCTTGCCCTAAATGAAAACGTAGGGCCAATATTTTTTTTTTTTTTTTTGAAGAGCACGTAGGGCCAATATTAGCAACAGTTAATTCTTAAAACAACTGAAATGAAATATTATTAACTTGTTTAACATAAATTAATTTTCTAAATTGAGATAAGATGCTAGACTTAGGAGATCCAAGGTTTCACTTGTTTGGAAAAGGTCCGTACTAGCCCGCCAGTTATCAGGCCTTGCTAATTCATCCACTGAACTGTAAAGCTCAACATCATCAATGTTTAAGTTGAAGCCATTGCGGCATTCCCAATTGTCCACCACATTCTCACCATTTTCGTCAACCTGTTGAGTTTGATGCAAGTCCGAGATTGGAGCATCCGATACAAGAAGTTCATTGATGTCAAAGTCAATCAAAAAATCCATCGAATTATCCTCGTTGATGGCTGAAGAAGAAGGGCTCTCACTGGCAGTGGTACTTTCAGATTTGGGGACTGAATTGTTTTCAGCTGTCTGACAATCTGATAAATGTGGGACGTTGACATTCACAGCCTTAGTGCACTTTACTGCTTTAGTTCGAATCACCTTGTGTTCAGCTGTCGTGATCTCCATTTGGGAGGATTTGATGCATCCCAGTTTTCTGAGCTTGTTAAGCTGCATGTTAGAAGTTTGGGTACCCTTGGGAGTAACATTCTTGTTGCCTTGCACTCTCTTACTCAAATTGGTGTTCCAGTAGTTTTTTATTTCATTGTCTGTTCGTCCCGGCAATCTTCCGGCGATGAGAGACCACCTGAAAGCACCCCAAAATCAATGAGATGATCTCGGTTGAGTCTTACACTGCAGACAATCACGTTCACCACAGGTAACATTAAATGTGAAAAATGAATGGGCAATCTCTGACAATTAGGCCCATCCAAATGAAGGCCGAAGTCACCATCAAGGGGTCTAATTTGGTGGGTCAGGTTCCCTTCCTTTTATTTTCAACTATAGTAAGTCTAGTTTACAAGTAGAAATTTGCGAGTCCCATCAAAACAGACAAATAATTGAGAAACTTGACTAATGATAAGAATCTTAACGGGCAAAACCAAAATCTTAAGCCACTGTTTCGCCGACATTTAGTACAAAATAGCTCAAGACCATCATTTTCCTGCTATTATTTTACTTTTGCTTAAAAGAATTCACCGTACACCGGTACCAATTACTATTGTTAATATTGTATGTTGATTAACTTTCAATTTATATATATATATATATATATATATATATATTATATGTTGATTAATTTACTATTATTAAAGCTAGAAAACTATTTACTGTAAAAAAAAAAAAAAAGACTATTTAAGTTACCTGTTACCAAGGAGCTTATGTAGCCTGACGATGAGCTCTTCTTCTTCGGAAGAGATGTTTCCTCTCTTAATATCTGGCCTGAGATAATTCAGCCATCGGAGTCGGCAACTCTTCCCACATCGCTTCAACCCTATATATGCCGTATAAAAACACAAGCCCATTACAAAGATTATACAAATGTATTTCCAGCTGAAAGGAAAGCAAATAAATTAAAACACCAGAAAAGTAAAGTTTTAAGTAAAGGATATACCAGCTCTTTGAGGAAGGTCTCTCCATTTCCCTTCACCATGGATCTTAATGTAGTTGGTCAGGATTTTATCTTCTCTCGCAGACCATGCCCCTCGGTTGAGTCCTACTTTAGCACAGCAAGGCTTCCTTCCCATTTACTATATATGAGGCCTTGCTTGCTAGCTAGCTAGCTCTCACTCTCTTTTTAACCAACTCTGCTGTAGGAGTCCTTACAGCTTATTATCGCTCGTCTTTTTCTGCTTTGCTTCAACCCCCTTGCTTTATATAAAAACGCAAATACTTGCCTATATATATGGGAAGCTGCTCAACAACTTTTGCACAATCCCATATTGAATATGGCTGACCTTTGCATCTACAGGCACTTGCCCCTAAATAGTATAAAATTGTAGGACATGCCAAGGATTAAAGCAAGGAATCGGAACGCATTTCTTTGTCCAAAAACGACAACTTGTATATTTCATGTCTCTTTAATTACTTGGTAATATTTTTTTTGCCATAAAAATGTTAATCTTCGACTAACCGTTTTAAATATGGTTTGAAACTTTGAATTCTGAGTCTACATCATGTGAGGACCAATACCGTACTAGAATGAGATTAAAATTGCATTCGGTCACCTTTCCCTTGCTGTAAGCCATCTCTCCATTACGCAACTTGTATTTCATCAAATAGAATTGTAATTTTCACCATGTACAAAGTACGTGTATATGGTAACTATAGAAAAATATAAACTTAAGGTCATGTCAATTATTGTACATTGCCCTTAATCAACTGTCATGTCAAAATCTATGCTGCTGTAGCATAGATAGGTGTAAGTATCCGTACATACGACGAAGAGACAAATTCAGCATAAGCATGTGAGACGAAAAAATTAAGTTGAGTTTTGAGCTAAAAGAAAGAAAAGAAAAAAGGGTTTTACTTTACAAAATCAAAATGTACTCTATTTTTTTTTTAACTTTACAAAAGGGAGTATGATTTACATTCAAAATTTCTATTGAAACTCCATCCTTACCTTTACATATTAATTGTCAATAATAATTGATATAAGAGTTCTCTCTTTGAAGCCACACTATATGGACAGTACTCTTCTCCTAAGTAAAGAAGCATCGGCGCTGTACATTTACACCTTGCAATGTTTACATGGCTTTAGGTCATTGTCAATTATTGTCGTTAATGAATTGAAGCTAATTATTGTGCTGACTAACTTGCAAAAGTGAATGTAACAAAATGAATTATTTGTGTACGGTGTTGACTGGGAAAATTACTCTTTCTATTGGAGCTGGTGTGTGTGTTTTTTTTTTGGGATGCCTAAAAGGGGAAAATTAGGATGACAGCATGTGATCTCTTGTTTTGTTTTTGTCACGTTTCTCTTAGCAGGACTACAACCTGGCTGAAATTCAGAGACTGTACACTATATTTAATCACAAAAACAAAATTATAATTCAGTTCAGGAGATCGGAGAGTATGCCCGCTAAAGCCTAGTTAGCTTATGAGCACTACAGTGCTTGTTAGCTGATCTAATGATCAGCTGCATCGTGGATGTAATGACTTTGGCCCCTAGTTACCTTTGGTTTTTCTGTCATCATCATCGTTTTAATCTTGCGATTATTACAAACCTTACTTGAATAAGATCTGTTCTATGGGCTCCTACCTCCGTGTCCCTTAGCACGAGGAGACAGGATATCAAGTCTGGCGGATGAATTATGTCCTTGTGATCAGAGCGTGATTAACAGCTTCTCTGGTCCTGGTGACCAGTTGAAGCAGTAGAGGATCGTTGTTGCCTGGTGTTAATCCACCTGGAATGGTCACAGGGTTGTCTGACAGACTTCCAAAATCTTTCGAAAAAGAAAAATCTTGCAACTATCAAAATGTTCAGTATTTGCCAAATGAAGGTGTTTTGTTTAGTATTCGTCTGCCTTCGTCGTTCTTTTCGAGCCCATTCCACTTTCATTTTACCTATCATTAACGTGTTGATTACAAACCCACCAACGGCCTCCCTTTTTTTGTTCTGATCATTTCAAGAATGATTTTTTTTATATATATATAAGGGAAAAGATAAAAAATATTACATTATCCTAGGCCATGATATGCCTAGACTGTCTACAAATAAATAGGAAACAATATCATGTGGTGGATATTCAAAATATGTAAACCCAATTTTAAATTTTTTGTATGTGTTGCCAAACCAATCAGCACACTGATTGACTTCACGATGTACGTGAAAAATTGTAACATCCCAACTTTATTGAACAAGCTCTTTAATCTCTCTCAATAACTAAGCATTCAGATCTAACATAGAAAATTGAGAATAAATTTTTTGTAGAGCTAACATAGAATCAGTTTCCACGCAAATTTTCTTGAGACTTCTATTCCAACATAATGTCAAACCTTGATCAATGCCCCATAGCTCAGCTGTTAAAGAAAAAGTGATACCAATTTTTTGACAAAATCCTGCTATCCAATTCCCATACTCATGTCGGATCACACCCCCAGAAGCAGCCACTTGGCACTACCATCAGCATTAAGTTTTACATACCCATTCTTAGGTTTCTCCCATGCAATTAAAACTTCCTGTTTCAGTCTCTGGTTCTCTTTACCCAGTGTGTCCCGTGCTTCCTTTGCTTTTGTCCAAACTTGTTTTGTCGCATTGGCAGGCCAAATAAAAGATTTATCAAATAAATTCATGTTTCTCCAAAACCACAAAAGCCAAATTGTATGTATAAAAATAATGGCCCAAGGAATACCTTCCACAGGATCTTTACTTGCTAGATTCTTTAATACCCACGGTTTTAGTTCTTCACTAAAAAAATCACTACTATGTATATTTGGACGTAGCTGTAGCCAAAGAAGTTTTGACTTACCACAATCTCGCAATGCGTGCACCAAGGTCTCAACTGGAGCTTCACAACGAAAGCAGAAAGCTGTCGATCTCAAATGCCGCTTCAAGAGCCACTCTGATGTGGGTAGAGCCTCATGCAATATGCGCCAAATAAGCAGCCGAACCTTGCTAGAGCTAGTTAGCTGCCACACCGATTTCTAGTAGCTTGCCTTTGGGAAAGAATCCATCACTTGTATTTCATAAGCTGATTTAACAGTAAACTCACCATCGCTTGTCAATTTCCAAAATCCCGTGTCCATGATTGTATTACCTGGGTCTAATAAAGTCGCCATGATACTCAAGATGACGTGATGTGAAGAACATCACCTGTAATATATCCTTAATAAATAAATAATCGCTCGATTTAGTAATAGATATTTTGTAATCGAGTCCCATGCATTATATGATCCAATTAAGTAAAATTAGAATATTTTACAATCAGATTTGGATAATAAAACTATTACTAGTCATGGGTTCAGATAATGGATTATAAATAATAATTTTTAATATTAAATTTTAATTATATATTATTGTTTAAATTATATATGTTTTTTATATATAAATTTTTTATAATTAATATAATACTTACACAAATTCATTAATTGTTTTAAAGGTGATTTCAAACTTTAATATATTTTTTATGTACTAACTTTAATTAATTAATGTAATTTTTATGAATGATATACATAAAAATTAATTTTAAATTTATTTACATTGAATATTTAACGGATTTGAATATTTAATAAGTAATGTCTAAATTATTCAAATATTAGTTCAAATAACAACTTCAAATTTTAATCAAGTATTTATATGTATTATATAATAGGATTCAAATACGATATTTTAAAAGTAACAGATGCTGTAACTGTTAACCTCTCTATGGAGCATACATTCAAAAATATTAAATTTAATTGAAAATATGATCCCTATCAAAGTAACAAACAAAATTAAAGACTTGATCATCACCAGTGGGATCTATGTCATTAAATTCTCATGCCTCTTTTGGCCCACCATTTGTTTTTCGAAGGTGCTAGACAGTGGAGGTTTGAGCTCCTTGACTCTTTTAACTCTAATTATTAACTGTATCACATAATTTTTAACTATTGGGAGTTTTTTCTAATTATTTTTCCTATAATTATATATCTATATATATGTCACATAAGTTTTTAATTATTTTTTGTTTAGAAATATTTTATAATTAATTTGTACTGATTATAATTCATTAATTGTTCTAAGATGATTTTAAAATTTAATTTATTTTTTATGAATTAATTTTAATTAATTAATTTAATCTTTATCAATGATATACATAAAAATAGATTTAAAATTTATTTTAATCGAATATTTAACAAATTTGGATATTTAGAGATTAGTGTCTAATTAGATATACGGATACAGTTTAAATAACAAGTTGAAAATTTCAGTAAGTACGGGACAAACTATCAAATAGGATCATGTACCAAAGAAAAAAAACAAAGAACACATGCTAAATTGCTTGATCATCACATGTGGGGGTTTATGTCATTAAGTTTTCTCATGCATTTTTTGGCCCACCATTGTCCCTAGGAGATGCTAACTGGTGGAGGTTTGAGCTCCTTGATTCTTTTCAACTCTAATTTGTTTACTGGACCACATTATTTCGGAATCCAGGGAATTTTTTTCATTTTGTCCCTTTTGTTGTGTGTGTTAGAGTTTTAGAATCCTCTTATTTTAATAAATTAAGAACACTCAAGAGGAAAAGTTTTTTTTTTATGATTAAGGGAGGAGAATTCGAAACTTATTTTTTAAACAAGTGATTATACATCAATTAATAAATTAAATGCTCAGGTGCACTCAAGAGAGAAGGTTCATATTCCGCTTCCTAGTGTATTATAAATTCTCATTTTTAATAAAACATTAACAAGGTGTTGGCCCGATAGGTTTTTCAATATATATATATATATATGTAAAGAGTTTCCAGACTCCAACACCAATATTCATGGAAAATCGTAGTAACCAAAGTCTCGATTAGGGGGGTCCATCCAGAGGTTTAGAGCTTGCCTAGGACAATGATGTGCTCATGGAGTGCTTCTGCCTCTTGTGTACGTGGAAATCCAACAAAAAGCAAGCCGCAAGCGCAAAATTTGCGTTTGATTTCCTGGTCCCCCTTGACTTATTAATCGATACTAATATTTAACAATAATTACTGGCATACTCTGTTTCTCGACGTTACTAGCCGCACGAGATACACGTTGCAAATTCCAAAATGAGAGGCCATTTAGCAACCAAGAACAATATTGGGTATTAATAAGATTAAGAATATGATAATTGGCTTTCGGAAATGGCCCTCAAGAGAAGTAACAGTTTGAGTGAAACAAATGAAACAAGTGAAAACTGTAAAAAGCATGGATCCAACAGCCGTGTTTTCGCATAACTACCGTTCAAAAAGCCCCGCGTGACTTCACCTACCTCTTCCATTTGATTGCATTGTATCATTTACCTAACCTCACTGACGTGAAAGCCATCAAAGGGTCCCATCCCATCCCTCCCTGATTGCAAAAGGTGACCCCTGGTTCCACTCCATGGATGCTGTTATTCCAACAAATTTGCTTCTCCTACAATGGATTTGTTTCTCTTTTCTCGGCTTCTCGCCTTACGTCTTCATATCACTTGTATCCTTGAAGATACAATTAATAATTCCTAACACCGGATCAGTTACGTGGACGTTTCACAGTATGTGGTTGATATATGGTTGAAAAATCCCTATCACTAGGCTTCTCTTTCTTTAAAGCACGCTGCTCTGTTTCGTTTTTGTGCTACGTAATATTATTTTAACACCATGTGACTCACTTGTTTGCGGGCTTTTGAGCCTCAGAGAGAGAAAACGATCACTTTGAGACCGCTGAACTTGGACCTCATCTTATAACAACGTGATGAGCGTGATTTTTTCTTTCCGAAAATGTCATAATTATTCCAAGACATGGCATCTGTGCAAAAAGTTACAGCAGAATGGGAACATGATGTGAAATCTGAGCAGTAACGACAACCTCAACAAAAGGAAAGAATCTACAGCCAAAGAGGTAATGAATTACACATTTTTGAGAATAACAGCTAGGTAAGTGTACAAGGCATTCAGATTCAGGGGGAGAACACAGTTCATGGCTTCATGCTTGCGGGTATATTATAGACAGCTTAGCACCGAGGATTTGCCAATTGTACCATGGGTACGTAAAATAAGAGCTGGCGTGATTACTGATTTATTAGGAAGGCAACTAAACATGTTTTTTTATTTGTTTTGGTTTTGAAAAGCTGGTATTCATTCATTATAAAAAAGGAAAACAAACATGAATGGAAGGAACCAGAACCTCCCTCCACCTAAACACAGACTGCAGACATACAAAAATGAATCTGCTGATTCAAAATATCACCCCTGACTTCCCCAAACCAAAAACATTTACAAACCCCACAACCAAGGAGGTTAGCAGAACCTCCTAACTGCAATCAGAGATAATGGAGACAAAAATAACCCCCAAAAATGAACATGTTTAAGCAACTACCTCCTGTACACTAGATGACATTCTTTGAAGACTAGTTCTACGTCAAGCATATGCATCCACTGTCTTAATTGGGTCCATTTATATGATGAGTGTGTGGTTATCATTCTCTTGAGTGCGAGCAAAATATTATGTTGTTGTTGTTTAAGGGGGAAGAAAGAAATTGACTGGTTTTGTTGAATTGTTGATAACAATATCAGACATCCCTCAATCAGTTGCAATCACAAGGGATTTTAACACAGCTCCAAGATTTTTTAACAAAGTGAGAATTAATTTTTAATCCAAGCAAAAAACCAAAAGAACCCGAATGGACACACTACTTGAGAAAGTGCAGATGCTACAGGACAAGGACAACTGAAATTCAACTAAATAAAGGGCAGGTACCTCCAGATGGTCCAACTGTATATCATTTTGAAAACCCTCGATCAATCCTATTCAATGATGACTGGCAAAAGAAAAAGGAAAGTTCACGTACAAGCGATACAACCAAAAATAATCATCAGTTGCAACGTCCACAAGGAATTTTTACACAATTCGAATAATTTTTTTCAAGAAAGTGAGATATTTTTCTTTGCCAAGCAAAAAACCAAAAGAATCCGACTTGTGAACTTTCTTTGCCAAGATGAACACGTTGCATGAGAACGATAAATTATAGTTCTGTACAGAGAATGTCGAGGTTTTGAGTTTGCTATGCTGTTCTGCTGTACAATGACCTCAGATCCTAATTTTTGTACCTTGCTAGGGAGAGCTACTCCCTTTCCAATGAAATTCACTTTTCCAAAAGAACATGAGAAATATGCAGATGCTACAGGGCAATGACTACTGAATTTAGCTAAATAAATGGCAAGCACCTCTTGATGGTCCATCTATTATCATTTTCGAAAATTAATTCACCATCCATCAGTCACTGCTTTTAAAAAAAAAATCATCAATCAATCGTTAAAGCACAATTAATAGCTGAAAAGGTCCCATTTAAAGTGAACATTGGTATTAATTTATTCGATAAGTCTCTGCAATAGTGATTATCACATAGCACATGTTAGTAAGGAACATTGACCTCTACTTTATGTCGACAAAACTAGTGAAAAGTTTGGGGGAAAATATTTAAAAACAAAGTAAACTTGCATTTCACATCCAGAAAAGATTGTTGCACATGAGTGAAAAAGGTAGAATGTCACTTATTATTTCATGAAGTTGCCTTTACTATTAACTTTGAGGCTTAGCATGCATCCTTGACAAAAAGTTTCTAAAACTCCAGGTAATTTGCTGGGTATGTATTATGAACAAATTAAAGGGTCTTTCCTCCTATTAGAATTGTACTAATAACAAAATAAAAGGATACTCCGAGAGTTTTGAACTCAAGAAATCTTAGACCCTCCAATGGCAAGTACGTATACAGGTAGAGATCAATAGCTAGCATTGACTAATTCAAAAGTAAACAATGGGTAGAATACTTGATTTGATTACTTGTCTTTAGAATACTAATATTCTACATTAATAGTGAGTGGAAAATGATTAAGCTTGCCTCATTTATTTAATTGAGTCAATATCTTGGTCCCTGTATAGCCCAACCAAAATGTAATCTTCCCATTGAAGGATGTTATAAACTGATTAAGCAAAACAATTAATTAATTATTTAATTAATTAGTTGTCACTTAATTAGGTCGTAATCAAAATTTTTATTCATTTCTTGCTTAAAACATGCAAACCCTCCATGTTTCCAGGGTGGTAACGTACATGCTAATTAAGGTTGAAAAAAAAAAACAAAGAAAGAAAAACATAGAAACATGGGAAGAGATTAAGAGTCCTAATTAAGCAAAAGTGTGATGTTGAAAGAAAGCTGCAGAAAAGGAACGTTGATCAAGCTGTTAATAAACTCACAAATTGGCTAATTTAATTAGCTTTCTGCATGTGGTTAGAAAGAGAGTCGGTGAGCTACATAAAGGGAATCCTGGACCAGTTCTGTTCCCCAGGTATGTGAAGGATTGTATATGAAAGCCTTTGATTAAAAACCACAACATTGCAAAACAAAAGCTTGAGATTTTTGCAGGCTGCATCACTAGCCTTGCGTGGTTATCTTCCATTTTAAGGTAACCTCATCTACAAAAAGTGCAATTTGGCACGTCGGTCATTTATTTTTGACAGATCTTGACTAGGATCAATTAAGTTACATAGCAAAATACATCAATTAATCTATTACAATTATTGAATTGGTTTGAAATTAAATACTTCTTTTTAAAAAAAAAAATGCCAGTCCTTGAATCTTGAAAACTATCATCAAGGAAGATACTCTTTGATATCTCAAAAACTTCGGCTTAAAAGTATAATTGTTCAGCGAAGGTTAAAGAATGGGTTTTGTTTATGAAACATAATCATATATTTTCATGGAATTAAAATGGCATTAGTATAAAAATAAGTAATTAATAACATGGTACATTTTCGTCTAACTTTCTCTCTTTTCCTTTAAATTTTTATTCTGCAATTATGTTTGGATCCGATAATCAAACTCTACTGAATTAGTCAACAGGTTCATCGCCCCATGCTCCACGTGGTTACTACTTCCTACCAAGAAAGTCGTCGCATCAATGATGAGCCAGAAGCTCTAAATCAAAGTACCGTATGATCGACGTTCTCTCAATTTGTCAATAATTGTTGGCTCTTGGTCTTAATTTGTTGCTTCCCATTTAGTCAACTTTTTGTCCTTGTCTTGTTTTATTTTATTTTTTCCCTCTAATCTTTAACTTATCCTTCTTTCTAGTTAACGTTACTTGGTTAATCTAATTAAAGTAAATACTAATTATATTGAAATTTATTGTTTTATATACCTATAATGGTAAAGTTTTTAAATTCCAAACATAAGATTAGATGAAAATTATTTATTCATTTAATATATTCTAATAAAGCTCCTAAATTTTTCAAAAAAAATTTAAAAAAGTTTTTATTTTTTTTATTACATCTAATCAAACTCTTGTATTTTTATTTTGAATCAAATAAGTATTTATCATTCATAATTGACTAATTGTCATTTGTTAAAAATATTACTTATCATTTTATATTCACATGACATTAACATGTCGTTAAATTGATATAACTTTAACGTAAGGGGTAAAAAATGTCACATAGTCATATTATTATATTAAATTAGTATATCACGTTATTGTCGGTTATAATATGTCAATATGTCACATTATCATCAATTATGATATTTTAACATGTCACTTTTACATCATGCGATATAGAATGACAAATAATATTGTGATCAAATCAATCATTACTCATAAGGACTTATTTACTTTAAAATAAAAATATAAAAATTTATTTAAATTTTTATGAATAATTGAAGAATTTTTTTAGATATGATATGTTTTTTAAAAGGATGATAAAACAATATTAATTCTTTCCAAACTTAGTGGATTGATTTGCCAAGACGAAAAACATATGGTATGCTTTTAGAGAAGAGGGAGCAAAGAGAATCTTCCCTTGCATCCACAACCAATAACGACTTGGTTCAGGAATATGACAAGTTATTGGAATGCCGGAAGCGTGGTACCCAGAATTACACCAACACATAAGACAAAAGCACTGTGCCACATCTTCACTTCTCTGCAGGTTTTCTCACATAAATAGTCCAAGAATTCAATAATACCGTGAATGACAAAACTAAGGACAAAACAAGTTATTAAAACCTTAAGAAAAGGACCACAGCGGTAGCGTAGTTTGCTGTTTTACGTCAAGTTTTTGGTTCTAAGTAAAAAGAAATGACTTTAATTAAGTCTTTTAATTACGCAGACATAATTAATTTTGGTAAACTTTATATACAGGATAAATAATTATACAACAATTAATAGAGACTTGGAAACCGCGATGCCTGGCGCCAGCTCTTGTGGACGAATCAAGCTCAGGCATTAACATGTTCTTTGTACTGTTTTTCATATCAAATATTTCACCAAAAAAATCTCTTTAATAAATAGGATGTCAACGATTTGCTCCTATTTCAAGGCCCGAGGCAAAATCAAGTAAGCAGTGACCACGAGTGACCACCCAAAAGTTGGATCAGATTTGAGTGTGAGATGTCGCTTTAACAAAAGAATCAACAACGACATTATTATTAGCTTCGTTTAACTGTTGATTCATTAAACAATGTACTATTTATCTCATTATCTAGAACTTTAATTTTATTATACATTCAAGGTCTAGGCACTTAAAAATTTTCCTACCAACCCAAGATGAATGAAGCAAAAACTTGAAGTGCAGTCTTAATAGCCATTAATTTTGGCAAAATTAAAATCTTGTTGTAATTCAAGATGACCAAAAATAATAATCCAACAACAAAATCTCTTTAACAATCCTTTCGTACGAGTTCTTAATGAAAGCATGCAGAGGGGGCCAATCCTTACTCTGTTACCGTCCAAGTTTATCTTTTCAGTACTATTTTTTAGAAAGAGGAACAAACTGACGAGTATCATGTGCAGAAAACAATTAATGTCATTGATTCAGTTTTGAAGTGGAAGACTCTGAATCCCGCTTTTGCCAAATATTTACAAGAGTTTTGGGAAAACAGAAACTGATGTTGCTTTCAATTTGTGGTCCGACCTTGAAATTTCAAAGAAATAAAAATGTAACTGTCGTTGGTTATTAAACACAACCATTAGTGGGGGGGGGCAGCCAAGATCTTTGGTACTAAAGTGACTTATCCTTTGGTCACTGCCACCCGATTAAAGTACGCTGGCACCAAAGTAACTTACACACAAAAGAAGACAATTAGAATTTAAAAAAGAGCAAATAGAGCAGGCCAATCGCAGTAAGAAACCTGCATCCGACAGGGTGGTTGGGCTCCTAAAGTGTGGGAAAATTTTTCATTGTTGATCAAATCTTAGTTAGCCCACGTCCAAACTACAGACCACAGCTTTGCAACTGAACCAACAACATGAAACTTGGCCCAAGTCAAATAATATATCGTACCCGTTTGACTTGATTTATTTTTAATTTATTTACTGTTTAAAAGTAGAAACTGAATCAAATAAAATTTTATAAAAAATTCTTAAAAAAATAATTTTTTTAAGAATAAAATCTATTAAAAAAAAGCTCCAATTAGAAACCTTTTTCTTAAAAAAAAAAAGAAACACATCAACTTATTAAGAGAGTTATTTTTTTTCAAAAAGATCTTCTATAAAAAAAAACTCTCTCTCTCTCCCTATCAATCTCCCTCTCCTTTCTTCCTTTTTGCAAATCATCATTTTAGTTTTTTTGTTCTTACAAAAATTAAAAATAAAAATTCAAAATTCAAAACTGCATTGAGGTATTATTTCTCCTACTTTCTTTCATCTCTTTTTTTATGATTTATTATTAATTATAAACTTTATGTTATATAAAAATCTTTTTTATATTTTCAAAAATTTATTTTAAATAGATAAAAAATAAAATTAATTTTTTTTATTTTGAGTAAAGAAATTAGTGATTAATAAAAAATTATTTATTAAATACCTTTATGATAATTATAATTAAAATTAAAGTTTATATAAATTATTTTACCAAACAATTTATTTATAAAATAGAACTTATAAAAAGTAAATTTATCAAAAAAATTTAACTTAATTGTAAAAGCTATTATTTTTCATAAGAGCTTTATAATAGTTTTTAATTTAAAAAAAAATACTTAAATCATGCTCATAATCAAGGAAGCTGATGACTTATAAGTGTTTCCTTATCAGATTTCAGATTAATTGTTTCCACCAGATGCTTCTTGACGCTCAAGAATGATGCGAATAAAAAACAACAAACGATGTGGAATTTGCTGAAAACTTAATTAATCTACTTTCCATCACATTTTTACCCTAATTTTTCTCTTCAACTCTCCTCAACCCCTCTCAACTTATATCTCAATCTTTTTCTTTTAAGTAAAAAATCACGTACCAACCAATAAGTCAAATATTCAAACACCTATCACTCTTCAAAGTTAAAACAACAAATATACAACCAAGTTACAATTCTTCATATTCTTGGTCTTTCTAAAATCATTTCAGGTCAAGTTCAACTTACACCTGAACATTTAGCTCATTAATTGATACATTATCTCTCTACGAGTAAAGTTCAAATCTCTTTTTCTCAATTTAAAAAATTAAAAACCCAGACTTCATCGACCAGATCCAACCCGTTCAAATGCCATCTCCAGCCGAGTACATTCTGAGCACTGATAGACTGGATAGTGTGAGGCTTCACTCTAACTGACTTGCCATTGCCATGAGTTAGCTTCATTTTTAAAATGTTTATTTGCGGTATAGTGTCAGGCCAATGATGAAATGAATTCTAAATATTTTTGTAAAACAATTCAACAAAACTCAATCACATGGGGTCACTACAATTACTACAAAAACAAACCAATCCACATTTTCCTCACAACAGTGCCTTACCCAAAAATATTTTTGTAATTCATTTTAGTTTCAATCCTCAATCACACCGCTCTTTCGAAAAACGGGGCATTTGCATGCAATCATCTAAAAGCAACAATTAGAAACAAAAGATGCCTTCAAGATACATGTACTTAATGTTGCATCCAACCTAAATCCATCTCATAATTATTCAATGTTGAATGTTGTTCCAAAAGCTTCCATTAACAAGAAACAAGATTTTCCATGTAATATTTTCGTACTTAATAATCTTTCAAAGACTTGAAGATGATGATGATGGCACCACATAATCAATAACAATAACACCATCCAAATAATCCCTAACCTTCTGCTTCTGTAAGTTGACAAACTCTTCATTCCCCTCTGCTGCCTCCATTTCCTCTACTCCAGTAAAAACAGCAATCGAGGCAAGCGAAAAGCCCTTAGCCCTTGCAGGTGAGAAATTCTCCCCGCAGGTGATCTGTTGAATACCAGAGATTCCCTCCTTAATCCCTTTAATTACCCCTAAAATCTCACCTTGCGCGTCACTGGGAACATTTTCTTTTAGTTTCATGAAGGTTAATTTGATGGCAGAACTAGGCGGTGGGGACAGTGGAGCAGGATCATTATCGGCAACCCAATCAACAGCCATGATATCATCACAGATGGGGAGGACATTTTCCTTGACCACACGCATGTGATCAGGATGTGCAGAATATGCGCTCAAATCCTCTTTGGACTTGTACCGGCTATGGAGCATGTGGGTGAAATTGGAGATCGGAGATCTGGTGCGTAGGACTGGACCAGCAGTGATGTGGAGGACAGGATCGAGCGAGACCAAGCCGTTGAGGCCATTGACCATCGCATTGACCTTTGCCTGCTCGGTGTCATCTTTGACTTTGAAAAGAACCACATGCTCAATGATGGACATTGTGATCGAGGATTTTGGGGTTTTGGTGGATAAGGTGAGGGGTCTTTTAAGGTATTTGGGAGACGAATACGTGAGGGGAAATGGAGAGGAAAAGAGAGGGCGAGCTTTCAAACAAAGCATCAAAATCAACTAGTAGACTAATCTTAAAAGTAAAATTAACAAAACTTCAACGTGCCTGCAAATTTGAGATCATATTGGGATGAATTTCCACCTAAATATGGTAAAACCTTCCAATCAAGCAAAACAACTCCATAAATTCAAATGAACCCTTTTAAAATTTCAAGAATCCAAAAGCAGCATTAACATTAGTCTGTCAATTAAAAGATGAAAAGGATAAGTAAAGTACCCATTTGGGAGAACAACCTATATGATAACATAATCTCTAACAAAAATTAAAATAAAACATAAAAAACAGTCGAAAACGACCAAACCCATTCCTTGGAAAGGAGCCAAAATCTGAGATTAATAATCAAATCCCAATAGATGCAACCAAATGAATCCTTGCAAGTTCCCTTTTCCCATTTAGTCAAAGAGAAAAACTAGAAACAGATCTAACAGAAATTTGTAAGATTAGCTAAAGCATATCAACCAGAAAAAATCAAACAGATTATTATTAGAAGTAAGAGAGCTGAGCTAGTGGAATGACACTAACCTGAGAGATACGGCGGCTTGCCAAACCTTGTGGTGGAATTGGAAAGAAAGAGGAGCGGATTTGGACTATCGGGTCTTTGTTTTGTTGACAAAAAAGGTGAAGAGCACGTGCGTCCGTTTGGAAGTATCTGAGCCGGCACAAGACTCGGATGGGCCGTGTCTGACCCGAAGCAGTCTCGGGCTAGCTGGGCTGAACCTAACAGTAAATGTCAAGGATCATGCCACGTCTATTTAATCGGTCGTTTTTTATTTTTTTTAAGTTTTTTTTCAAAAGTTACTAAAAAAATAAAATTAAAATGTAAGATGAAATATTACAATTTAATCAAAATGGATAAGTAATTAAAATATAACACCAATTATATTATAATTAGTTTATATAGAAGTATAATTGTTTATTTTGACATTTTAAAAAATCACATGTTTTATGTATAATCTTTCAAAAACTTTATTAAGTTTTATATTCAATTTTTTTTGCCTTTTACTCCCAGAAGCAAAAGTTAAAAAATTAAATAGGTAAGCGCCAATCAAATGAAACTTTAATTTTTAAGTAATCATTACAGAAAATTATAAATTATTTTTAACCTTTCAATTCTCTTAATAATTTAATTTAGAAAATTGAATTAAAATTTTGAATTCTATTATAAGATGGATATAATAGTAAGTATAAGAGCAGCACTAATATTAATTAATTTCTAGCAACTAGGATTCATTTAAAAATCTTACTTTATCAAAACTATCGTTAACCTTAAATTGAAAACAAAACGTCATCCGAAACAAACTAAATTTGATCAACAAAAAACGAACAATAATTATAATACTCATAATTATAGACTTTATATTCTATTTAAAGTAAGTTCGTGAGTGACAAATAGTTTTTTTAAATAATATTTTTAAAAAATCTTTCATTCAAATAAGTTTTTTTTATTATTGTGTCAATCAAATTTATATATTTTATTTTAAATTAAATAAATATTTATGATTAACGGTTAACTAATTATTATTAATAAAAAATATCACTTGTCATATATATATATATAGTATTAATATAACATTAATATAGAGAATAAAAAATACCATGTGACCATATGATTATATTACATCATTATCTATAATAATATATTAACATGTCACATCAATACTACATAACAAATAAATAACGTTGTAATTAACAACAAAAAGACTTATTTTGCTTAAAATAAGAATACAATAATTTGATTGAAAGTAATAAAAAATTATTTAATTTTTGTTAAATAATTTAAAATTTTTTTAAACATTATGCATCTTTTTAATATATATGCGAATTCTTTGAAATTAATCTAGACTGCATAAGACAAGAAACTATAATGTCAATTTTTCTTCATGGATTTCATATTCTTGTCAAAAGCTTGAGATTGTAACTATCAATTTGAAAATATCAAATTCTAATTATTGTGATGTATGAAATGATGAGCAGGTGGAATAAGGCATGTTACTGATCCCACCATGATAGCTTTGCATGTGTATCACGTACAAATTAACCACATGCAAATGCAATGCAACCCTCTTGCCCATTCACATGCACATAGGACCCAACCCATCAACTCAAACTCTTATTCCCTCCGCTACGTTTGTATTGCCGCTTTCTAGGAAAAAATGACCATTGCCTCCATTTAAATCATCGATTTTCTTTTTCCCCAAGTGTTCACTGTCACATACACTTACTCAAATTTGGTAATATACTATTTTTTCTTTGCAACAAATATGTACATTTTAGACTTAATTAATTAAGACCCTTTTTGGGAATCAAGGAGGAAACCTTTTCTGATATTTGATTTATTGATTCTTTTTCCAGGTGTCCCAGAAAAGAACAAGGAAGCTGTAAGTAACTGCGCGTCATCAGTTGGTACCCAAAGCAGCATTTGGTACCAAAGCTAACTCACGGCGGCGTTTTTCAAGTTCTTCAGCTAACTTACAAATTATAAGTAACTGCCCTTGTTGGGTTCAGTGCTTTTTCTTCAACCTGTCTGGTAAGCCTTCAAAGATTGGAGATTCTATTCCTCTCTCTCTTTCTCTTCTTACACTGTTCAATACCATTGCCTGCGTATTCATTTTTTCCATTCCAAGTCATGGAGTAGTTGTTGCCTGAATGCCTACATTGGTTTCATTTATTTGTTATATTTCTATTTGAGGGTCTGCAGATGTTGTTTTTGCTTATTTCTTGTTCTGTTTATTACTGCTCCTTTGCAAATAGGGGTAACTGTTTTCAGAATGGCTTTCTCTTATTGATATCCTTTTGTCTTTGTTTTATTTACTTTAAAAATTCTGGCTTGCACCTGTTATTGTGGTTTTTGGATTAAAAAGGAGGCATTTTACAATGCTGATATACAATGTTGGATGTTTTGCGGTTGAGCAATTTTTGTTTGCTTGGCTGAAATGGTAGCAAACACAACATCATCATGTTAAAAATTGTTAAAAAAGCAATGGGTTTATTGATTTTAATGAATTCTAATCAGTCACCATTCTTAAGAAGTCAAGAAGATGCTCATTGTTTAATTGTCGTTTTACTTTTTCCCTTTTTCTTTTATTTCAGGTAGAGCGCAAAGCGGCAGAGTTCTCTCTAGTTTGGCTATATTAGGTGATGTTAACTTCATGATTCATCTTAATAATGACACCGGTGTTCTCTTTTGAATTCAAATGTCTATCACAGCAGCACTACCAGTGGACTTAATTTCAATTTCAGATCATGATATCTATTATTTGAAGTATGATGCTTTAAATTTACTCTTATGAAAAAATGAAACATCACAAGAACTCAGAAGAATTTTTATGCTTGTTTTGTGTTGCTAGATAAATGATTCCTGACACACTGGTTTATCGTTTTACTTACAAAATTCGAAATGGTTTTGTGACTTCCTGGGAGTTATTGCTTTCATTGCAGGAAGCTACTGATAATTGTAATGATTGAATGAATCAAGGAGACAAAGGATTGGCAAATTGCAGGTGAGCCATTGTAGCAGGATATCTATCATGTCAAATGATTATGTGAAAGTTCAAAGGAGACCACCTATGGAGCTCTTAACATGCCCCCTTTGTTCCAACCTTTATAGGGAAGCAACTACTGTATGTGTCTGCCTTCATTCATGTAAGTTTTGACCACAGTTTGCTTTTTCCAATGGCTGCAATGCTCTCACTATTTGGTATCTGAAATTACTCATTTAGAAAATTTGTTTACATCCTTCCAACTCTGGGTTTTAAAAGCCTTACCACTTGTGAAGAAAATTCAGTTCTATGCATGGTCTTGGACTTAAGCAATCCTCCAAAACTTAGCTCAACCATTTAAAGCAGCAGAACCTTGAGTTTATTATACATGAATCAAATGAATCAAAGATGTTTGTTGAGTTAGTATCCAGAAACTACTTTACAACCTCTTGTCAAAACAACTGGAAAATACTCTTCTTTTAGATTTTCGGTTTCTTTTTCCTCCACTAATTTGGAATATATCTAAAAACACCCAGTGCTTGCAATTGCAAATGTGGTTCCTAGATATCTCCTTTCCCATCCCTTCTTAAGATGGCTTCTATTTCAGAGGTGTCTGTTCGTCTGAGGACAACTATATTCCTACTTTCAAACTGCTCATTGAACAGTACGCATCTATATTGGATATGAATGGACTGAATTTATAACTATTGGACTATGCTGTTTAAGCTTAAGGTCGAGAAATTCAAATGAAAAAGGTGCGCTACTGAAACTCTTGTCAAATTTCCTGAAAATGAAGGATACTCATAATGTGGTGGTAGAGTTTCTTTTTTTTTTTTTTGGCCAAAATGTGCTGGTACAGTTGATATTTCTAATTACGTTACATTGAATTAAACTTTGTCCTGCAGTTTGCAGACAATGTAAATATCAAAAACTTGAGGAGGACAACAGAAACCATTGTCCAGTGTGCAATGCCTATCTTGGTTCCTTTCCCGAGGAGCTGTTAAGGTAAATTCAAGTCTTTTATTTTATTTCTTTGCAGCTTGTTTGTTATACATTAGCTAAAACAACATTACATTAGACATACATACATAAGTGCATCTCTCTTTCCTTTTTTGGTACATGGTTCCAGATTATCATTTTACAGTCCATTTACTAAGCTTGAACAAAACATGGAGTTGTCCTATGTTACTTATGTTGAATTAATTGCATTTGTCCTCTCTTTATTGTTTTCATCTTGCTGTTTTATTATGCTAGGGTCCTTGTCCCTTGATATTACTGGCATCCATGTTCTTTTACAGAAATGACCATAACTCGCGGGAACTTGTAATGCAAATTTTCCCCCTCGGAAAAACAAGTGGAGAGGAGAGTTCAGAAGCTTCTTCTGTTAAAATTAAAAATGCAGAAACTGCTGCACCTACTTTAACTGAAGCAAATATACAGCGTCAAGATTTCAGCATGCCAAGAGAAGCCAAGAGAATTCATGATGACCGAGATGTTACTAGATATAATCTTCATTTGAACGAAACACCAAATGGGAGGTCAAATCATTCTGTAAATGCCATCAAGAAGCAGGTATCATTCTTCTAAGACATATTGTCTCTTGACACTAAAACAGTTTTTATGCATCTCAAAGTATTTTGTGTTCCATGAGTATTCTTTTTCTTCTACTCTTTCTTTTTTTTTTTTTTTTATCAGAATCAATTAACAGAGATGGAAATGCCTCAAATTGCTTATGTTTCATCTGAACCTATAGCTCATGCATTTTTTCTAAAAAAATCAAAGAAAGGAGGTCCATGCTGGGAATATCTGGCAGGTCATGAAGAAGGTGAAACTTACAAGTCTATCTTGAATGAAACCAAGGGTCATGCACAAGTGAAAAGGAGAAGAAGGACAAAGAGAAAGCCTTGCAAGTTTCTGACTGGCCAAAGAGAGGATGGTTCAATGATTTGGACTGAGAAAGAGATGCCAAAACCTGGTGCTAGTGATCTTGGAAAGTCCATTAATTCAGGGAAACAATTTGGTGGAACTTTATCTTTAAAGGAGCTTCCTGGTTATTCTTCACGCCCTGTCTGGTTTTGTCTGCTTGCATGTCAAGAAAAGTAAGGAAACATTTGATGACCAAGTCTTTTCATAGTTTTTCTCGCTCAGAGTTAAAAGTTTTCTTCTACTCTCTTTCAGGAAAGGCATGGCATTGCCTCAGATACCAAAACCCTTTATTAGTACCAGGTAAGTAAAGTGTATTTGCAGGAACACAGTAAATGAGGAATATTACATACAAAAAAAAAATTCATGCTCATTTAAAAGGTCTTTGGTCTTGTCATTGGAAATGGTTTTTAAAATGTCCAGTCAGACTTCTTGTATGGGATGTTAGGGTGACTAATGAAGAAGATTTACTTGCCTTGCAAATGTAAATCTCGATGAATAGTGATAACTCCGGAAGGCTTAGTGAAAATAAAGAAGGCAGTTATCATAAGCATGATTCATATCAAATGAAGGCTGTTAATGATGACCAGCAATAAAATTGCGACTGTACTGGTAGAACTCTGTTGCATTATTTCATGGCTTCCTTAGCCAAAACTTATCCAAAATTGTAGTTCCTGTCAACTTACATTTGATGTTAATGGGGATGGCGGATTGCCTATTAATTTGTCAATTATTGTTGATTCATAATTTTTGTGATTTTTAAAGCGGGATCAGAATTTCTGCAATTATTTCAGGGACGGAGACCTAGCAGTATCCTTTGTGAACAAGTACCTCGCTAGGAAGCTAAACCTCAAACATGAATCTGAGGTATTGTTGTATTCCCGTGCTGATTTACGTTCAATAATTGTGATTTTTCATACTGTCACTCAAAAGGTCAGTCATCGTAACACTAATCTTGTATAAGAGTAGGCTGGAGATTTAGGATTGTCGAGTGATAGCAACTCTGATAGAAGCTCCTAAAATGATTGCAATAAGACAATTTCAGCAGCAGGACAGTCCAAGATATGTGACTATGATAATAATTTTATAGTTGGATTGAGATTACTCAGTTCAACATCCACGAACTCGAAGCAAAGAATAGGTTATATAGTTGTCCTGCTTAGTCGCTGATCAGTCCTAGTTATCGTGCAGATTTGCAGGTATAATAATAGCCGGTTAGATAGACTATTGATTTGATTGTCAAATAGGACAAAAAGGGTTAGGGGTGGGCGCAAAGTGGGGGACACACATTATTTTTCTCCATCAAAATATAATTTAGGCAACATGCTTTTATGCAGGTGGAAGTCATGTGTTTAGGTCACTCATTGGTCCCAACATTAACGCTTAACAACCTGATAGACATATGGGTAGATGCCGTATCGAATATGGGACCAATGTCGGTTAACTGTAATGCAGACAATGGTAATGGCGGAAACTTTGTGATGGAATTAACATATAGAAGAACCAAGAAGCAGAGAGCGCTGCAGTCAAATTTGGATTTGATGGAACCGTGATATCCTCCACCAGCGGATGCTTTTCTTGTTGCTGATGACCATTTCAGATTATCCAGTGTGGTAAATTGGTAATTTTCATAAAACAGAAATATCTGAAATGGATGCTGTGAATTGAAAGAAGGATTCCAAGTCCCGACCTTGCTACAGGAGCGTGATATCTCCTTATTGTACCTAGAATACAACTGTTTCAATCAATCATATTTGTCGTTTTTGTTCATTATTGCGTGTTGATTTCACTAGTTTTGGCCGACTGATATCAACTCAGGTCATCTTAATAATTGCAAACTCAGTCCTAACGACAAGGAAGTTTGTTGTACAATGAACTTGTCCACCGTAAGTTTCATTCAGCTCATTTCCTCTACATTTAAATCTAGGAAATGGTTGAGATCAGTCCATTCTTACAATTGATCATGACTATTCATAGCATTCTACTCTTCAGTTTCACTTCTGTCTATGCTTGTCTTCTGGTGACAATTTTGATAAAATATATGAACCATGAGAAATTATTTAATTCCTGCGCTAGCAATATCAAGGATAGGGTAGATCCAGAATTAAAACCTCGACACGAGTTGAAGAAACATGAATATTGCAAGTTTTTTAATTACCGAAAGATGGAGTCTGTATGGACCTGATTCTTCTTATTATTATTATTATTGTTCAACACCAGAAATGCAACCAGATTTAACATCAATTCTAAAACGAGGAAGAAGGAAACTGATTACAATAGCAAAACTGAAACTTGGTTGGCTGCAAAGCTTGGTCATTCATGCAGCAGCTGCTCCCTGCAGCTCCTTCACTTTTGCGATATATTCTGTCATTGCTTCTTCTTTGGTCTTCCCTGTATAACATACATTCAGCATTTCTTAGATTAAGATAAGATTAAGGATACCATGCACGTCATTTGTCTTTTTTTTTTTTTTGTCCATTTCTATACCTTCAACTGCTTTCCATGCATCCCATTTAGCCCTGTCTGTGGGGCTGAAAATTCCCGGACGGTCTGCAAGGTGAATAATGATATAGTACACCTATCAGGCAACACTCGGCAACAGCAACCAGAGAGAGGATGGAATGAGATTTACATACCGGTATTAACATTCCCCACTGTTGCTTGCTTGTAAAGCCCATATAAAATCAGTTTGTCTGCATCTTTCGTTGTCGGAGGTAAGGCCTTAGCCTTGTCAGCAGACTCTTTAAACTCCTCCTATACCACATATTTTTGTGTAGAAAAAGCAACCTTGTTAGAAATGGGACTTGACAGCAATGAGAAGGAGAATATAAGTAAAAAGAAAATGAAAAATCAGCCCTCAGGTGGAAGAGAAGGAAAAGATAATGCTACCTGCAATGCCATGTTTCGTTGTGGACTGTCTATTGCCTGGAAGGTGTAGACGACCTTTCTCAAGCCAACATGAAGCTTAGCTGCTATAAATGGCAAAATGGGCCCTGAGTGGCGGGATTAACAAGGAAAATCTTTCTTGTAGAAATGATCATGCAACAGACTTAAGAGCGTATAAATGTAGATGAACACAAGAAAGAACATGGTATTCCCTTCTAGTTTTGCCACGTGGAACCCGAAATTTATGGACCACATGTAAATTGACTAGGTCTACTTGCTCCTTGCCTCCTCTTTAATAGTAGTAACAGTTTTGTCAAGAATAAATGTCATGGTCCCAATCGAAGGAACATAATCATCCTTCTCCTCTGATTTATCCACCATGAATTTTTATTCGGGTGAAATATAAAAATTGAAGGTTATGAAGGTGAAGTAAAACTCTGGCAACCGAAAGGGTGAAATGAAAACACAGCAGAGTTGGGAATTCCTAGATTTTCATTTGATGAATTGACCAAACACATTTACACAGGGCAAACTGAACAAAAGTATGGCAGAGTGAACAAAATCCAACCCAAATACTGTCGGATGGAGAACCGTATTGGCAATAAGTGGCGTCACATTTTCTGGTCACGAAGCTGCTCCCATCTTGGGGCTCATCCTCGCCCACTTGCTCTCTTTCGTCACATTCAATTTTTTAATTTTCTTTCCCAGACTTCACCACAATCCCCACGTGGGAGCCCACTTGCATTCAAATGCTTGTCCTTTCAGTACCAGTTGCTATACTCTAGATTATCACCACTTCCATGATTTTTACTGCAAGGACATGTGGGTTTTTTTAGGAAATGAAAACGTGTATGGGTTAATAATGGGGAATAATAAAATAAGAGCAACTTTAATGGTGGCAACTGAAACAATTGCCGTCAAATTGTCTCCCACACAGGCAACCTACCATGGAGATTACAGATAATCATTGAAATCATTGGGGTTTTAAATTGTGATTAAACAATTTCAAACAACCACACCAGATCAAAACATAGGGCATTTGGGACCTGTTAGCTGCCTCCCGAATCGTGCGTATCGTGCACGGCCGCGTACTGTATTATGCTTTTCTTTTCTTTATTTTTTTTTCTAAAGCCACGAAGCAACCAAGAAAGGGAAACGGCTTTGTTCTAAGAACCCTATGGCCCGGATAGATTCTCCTTGCTTTATTAAAATTTACCCTGAGTTTAGTCCCGATCGCTTTATTAATAATAGGACTGGCCCATGATTCCTACGATAAGTCAATTTTGATGGGTTTATGTCGTTTAATATTTTGTTGACTTATAACATAATTGTTCATTTTTTAAGATTGATGAATGCATGAGCCGTATGACAGCCAAGAATTTTTAAATATTAATTACTCATTAGTACTAAGCTTTGTATTGTCAAATTTTAATTTCATGCTTAGCTAATTCATTGTATCAAAGTAGTATTTATCGGTTTATGCGGTGCATTAACATCACTGCCAACTTTGTTGTGCTTCCAATTCAGTCCTTAGACGGTGTATTTATCCAATAAGACAAGCTATTTGCGTCAATTATTAACTAGAAAAAAAAATAATTGGTTGAGGTTGACCCATTGGATTTCTGTTGGCCCGAATTAAATTTAAGTATACAGTAACTTTTTTTTTTTTCTTCTGTTCGGGATTTACAAAGAAGGCTTTTCCATTAACAGGTCATAAGTAAAACCTCTTATCTTAATAGGGGTGATTGACAAAAATCACATTCAATTGTAAGTAGTACGAATAAACCTAACCTTTCATGTTCAACAGGAAGTTGGTCACAAATTGGGATATTTTTGGCAAATTACTTTGTGCTTTTTGAACACACCAGGGTGAGTCTTGATTTTATGTCAAACACTTCAAAATTTTAAAATATTAAAAAGGAACAGGAAAATGAAGAAAAACTAAACAAATACATATATATAAACAAGTAAGAAGATTTCATGTCTTACTCCATGATCCATAGGTAAATTCGTGTTGGATTGCAACCTGTAGTTTAAGAGTGTATACCAAAATGTCTCTCTCCTTTATAGTAGTAGATTGAATGTAACATTAACATTCTTTAAAGCAATATATTCGTATTTTTAAATATATTTAGAAAATGAAGATTTGAATTTTATTATTTTTTAAATAAAATTATATTTTAATCAATAAGTGAAATGTTTGTACGTGATATACCCGTGATATTAAATTACTATAATTATGCCTTTATCATAAAATCATTCATATTTCCCTTATTATAGTTCACTGCTTGACCATAATTTGTTTTCTCCTTCTTTGTTTAGTTTAAAATTATAAATAATAATATGTTTACAGTTCAACATGTGGTTTAATAATAATAATAATAATATATTTTTAAAAAATAATTTCAAATTTTATATACAGAGATATAGGTAAAGTGAGTTAGTAGCCATAAATGCTGGAATGATGACAGAGGGGACGAGGCAAATGTAAGTGCGTCCGTATTTCGTGAATGAGGCCGGAGGCGCAAAAACATCAGCGTTGGATTTCGTGTCCCCCTATAATTTTATAATCTTTATCCTCCCTTCTCCTTTTTTTTTTTTTTACTACTCCTAATAGGGCGTGATGGAGCTGTGGGACCCTTCCCTTAGCATGGCCCCACCACCAGCTGAAAAACAACCAATTTATGGGCTTTGGCTCGGGAATCTGGATAGACTCGGATACGAACCTCTAGATCTCCCGAGCCTCACCTGACACGCGTCTGTCTTTGATTCGCTCAGAACAGTTGTTCGTAAGATTTTATTGTTGGGCATTTTAAATTGTATCGAACTTCCCATTCTCGGCCGAAACGAAGATCCGCGGGCGGACTTGGGGCAGGCCTATACCATTATGCCACGCCCCACCCAACCTCTTTTACATCGCTAAATACACGTACGTCGCCCTTCACATTCCTTTTCTAACGTTGAAATTTTAGTTTAAATTGGTTGATATT
The DNA here is from genome assembly GCF_053813885.1 of Theobroma cacao. NCBI lineage: Eukaryota > Viridiplantae > Streptophyta > Magnoliopsida > Malvales > Malvaceae > Theobroma > Theobroma cacao. The sequence goes on from NC_142647.1 coordinate 4,192,718, forward strand.
TATTAGTAATAGTGAAATCGTTTTCATCATTTGGCGGAATGGTTCTAAATGTCGATCTTTTCAATTTATCCTACCCTGTATTGAATGCTTGGAATAATAAATCTTCCTTGACAACTACAAACCAACGTTTCATGACTTTTCCTTTCAGTAGTTTCCACGAACAACAATACCAATTTCTTTCTATATACTTGTTATTCATTAGGTTGTATGTTGGTCACGATTCATTACTTTCTTATGATTTATGATGTGAAGTTGAATTATTATTATTATTATAAGTAAGCTCGTGTTATAAGATTATATGAATATTTCACAATTATAAATAAATTAATAATCAAATATCTTAGATATAGAATCATTAATTCATTAAAAAATAAATAAAAAAAGTCAACACAAAAATTTGAGAAATATCAAGTCATAATGGTCCAAGTATTTTTGCCTTGCGGTTGAGGAAAAGTTAATGCAAGTACGCATGATTGGTGTTTAAAATTTGAGAAAGTAATGCGAGATATGTTCATAAAATCAAACCAATTGAACCAACTAAAATTCAACCAAAACATGACCAAACTGCTGTTTGCATGTGTAAAGTCTTGATTCGGTACATGTTATAAAAATTTAACGGAGTCGCTATGCATAGGTTTTTCCAAAGAGAACTTTAAATGTTTTTGCTATTGAATGATGCGTTAGCTTCCAAGTTTGAAAAAGTTAACCCAAATAAATTACCACATATCCCCACGTCTCAAAATTCATCATTAGTCAACATTAACCAAAGCAATCATGTCTTACAACCACCAAATAAGATCAAGACAATACTATTCAATCAACAAAGCTCATTCTAAAAGATCCATGTTTATTATAACTCGATGTTAAATCCATTCCATCGAAAACCAAAAAAAAAAAAAAAAAATTTATATTTGATCTCAAACAATATCTCTTTTCGTGTAATAAAGAAGGATACAATTAACCCATGTGTATAGCAATTACAAAACAAAATTGCTTTTGGTTTGTAACATGAAAGGCGTGTAGAATTATTTTTGGTTTGTTTTTTAATTTGTAACTAGTTTTCAACCTGAGTTCGACATATAGTTTGAATATCAGAAGATCATTTGAAATAGTTAGATAATTTAATAATATATTTCAACAATAAATTGAGTAACAAAGTATTTTTCAACAACATTGTAGGGGAAATAATAATAGTTGTAGATAATATCATAACACATTCCCATTATCTAGAGGTTTTTAGTAGCAGTTTTGAGTCCATTAATCAAAATAGAAAAGTAAATCAAAAATTTTTCATTTTTTGTAACCTAATCCTTTTCTTTTTTTTCTAATTGATTTTTATTCTGAAACAATTAACTAATTCTAAGAAAATTAAAAAAATCTAAAATCATATTATTATTTCATTATTTATATTTTCTTATTACTAAAAAAAATACATAATTAACAATAAAGAAAAAAATAAATACCAAATAAAGCAAAAAATGTGCATAACTCTTTTAGGCAACTTTTGGAGCTAACAATTTTATTTTTGCTATCTTGGTGAAACGCTGTCGTTTTCGCGTAAATAAAAACTCAACCGCTCCTCTCTTTTTCTTCCCTTCTTATTTTTGGTTACTAAACGACGTTGTTTTCGCTACTTATAAAAACCCTCTTTAGAAAACTTAGCCTATTTTCTTTATCCACTCTCTCTCCATTGACTCACCTTTTCTCCCTTTCTCTACAACTTCATTGGAAAACCAAATCTCTATATCTGAAGCAATTGTCTCTGTTGCAGTTGCCATGCGAAACTCCAAATCCAAAAAACAACACAATCGAAGGGGAATAATGCAAATACCTCAACCGATTGAACCCAAGAAATAGAAACCGAGAGAATAATGAAAGAGAAGAAGAAAATAAAGAGACACGGGACAAATAAACCAAAAACAAAAAATCAATAAGAAGGGAGAAAAAATAAATAAAAATATAAAAAATACCCTTTAAATATAATAAAATATCAAGGGACGAGTGTTAAATGTAAAGCAACTATGTAGTTACAAATCAATATAGTTTAGATAAGTTTGAGTGAAGGAAAAAATTAAATTTTTCTTAATTTTAAAGAAATTTATGTGATTCCCATTTATGGATAGGGGACTCCTATTGGAGTTTGGACAATATAGTGACGTTCTTCACAAAAATCATTTTGATTTGGTGATTATCTTTGGAATAACCAAATCCCACACCAAACCAAGAAAAGGGGCAAAAAAAAAAAAAAAAAGAAAGAGAAGGCTGAAAACGACGTTAAAACATGTTCCTTCAACAAATACTAAACAATCACACAAAAACAATGACATCAAAGATCAAACTCTATTTTATAATTTATATAGAGATCTCTCATCTACCAAAACAAACATGAATATAAAGTTGTTTAAGATATCTTGGATTGTGGGGCCTCCTGCATAGATGGCAAATTTCCATCACTGTTCAAATGCCACGTGGCTCATAATGAACCAGCTCCAATCAAACTCGTCATGCCAGCCCCCGGATCTGAGCAAAAACACAGAAAGCAATCCCGTCCCCCACTGAATCCAAAACGAAATTAAAAAAGAAAAAAAAAAGTAAAAAAGGTGGGATATATATTTGGAGAATATAGAACTAAAATATTTAGACACAAAGAGGTCCGAGCGTGACTGTCAAATCTACATATTCTCTCTCTCTCTCTTTCTTTCTTTCGCTCTAAAAACTCTCTCTCATGATTCAGAAAAACTCTGTTCTTTTAATTTTTGGTTCCTGAGATTCGATTCAATCGGCGATCTTTTTCCACTGATCCTCGGGAATCCCTCGTCTTCCTTCTTTCAATCTGTGTCTCCTTCCCAGAATATAATGCTCCAGATTTTCAAGGTACATCTATAGAAAATATAATATTATATTTGTAATTATTATTTATGTCTATCTATAGAAAAGAATAAAAAAAACATGTAATAATATCTCCTTCTTTGTCTTCGTTTCTCTTTTGTTTAGTTAAATTAATGGTTTTTTTTTTCTTTCAGCTGTTGGCTTTCTTTGAATTTTTTTCCTTTCTTACAAGACTTCGATCTTATCATCAGCTTCGTGTTCTTGTTTCAACACTGTCTTTGGTTTTTTTTTTCTTTTGGTTTCCAATCTGGGAATTTTGGAGTGGTTGTGGAAGTTTTGTTTTTGCTTTCAGAAAGGATTTTCTTTTGCCAAATGGGTGATGGGTTTTATGCTTCTGTAACTGCAACTTTTCTTCAAAGTACGTTTTTGTTTTTTGGTTTTGAATTCCCAATTTATGGTCCTTGGTTTCCGTTATTTTCCTTTTCCCTGAATTTGAAGCGATTTTTTTTATCTTCTTTCTGTTCAATTTGATAAATAAAAGCTATGTACATTTATGTTGTTTTTGTTTTTTATTGATATATCTGATTTTCATTTTTGTTCAAAAACGATTAATAATGCTGTCTCTCTGCAGCAGTATGGTACTCTCTCATGAGACTAATCTTCTCTGCATCATTGACTACCTATATATATATATATTTTTCTTTTTAGGTCTTTGAGATTCTTCTTTGAAACTCTGTGCTTTAGGTGGGTATTTTCTGAGTACATTAAAAAAGGTTCCCTTTTATGGAAATGGGATCTGCTTTTTCACATCTCATCATAAATAATAATAATAACAACAATAATAAAAATAAAAAATAGTAATAAGTAGTACTTGTAATATTATTTTCATGTTTGTTACCTGATCCTTCTGTGAAAAGTAGAACCCATGGAGGCCATGATTTCTACTGCAGGCCTTTGTCTCTTATGCCCAAAATGCCTTAAACAATTCCAACGCCTTCTTCATGTTTTGTCTGGGGTTTTGCTTTAGATAAGTATGTTAAGAGTTCGGATATGATTATGGGTATTTATTAAAAATAAATAAATTACTAGTGTATTACTAGGAGCCTTTTTTTTATATAACACATTTAACAACTGCTGTCTCATCTTTTGTTCGCTCTTATATTCTTCTTTTCTCTTTGTATTTTTGGATTCAGGCCCGGTTTTGATTTGATAGAACTCTGACTCAGCAAGTGGGGAAAAATATGGAGGGTGACGCGTTCTCAGGGCTTGGCAATGGTACTCAGATAGATGGCAAGGTCGTGCAGACATTTCAGAAGAGCTTTGTTCAGGTTCAGCATATCTTGGACCAGAATAGGCTGCTCATCAATGAGATAAACCAGAATCATGAGTCCAAGATCCCTGACAACTTGAGCAGAAATGTTGGTCTAATTAGGGAGCTCAACAACAACATAAGAAGAGTGGTTGACCTCTATGCTGATCTTTCAAGTTCCTTCACCAAGTCCGTGGATGCCTCGTCTGAGGGGGATTCTAGCGGTGCTATGAAATCAGACGGCAAAGCTGGTCACAAAAGAAACAGGCCGGCTTGATTTAGAGAGAAAAAGTTGGGTTTTTTTTCTTTTTTATTAGTAATTCTTTTGCATGGTGCCAAATGAAGAATCTTCACAGCTTTGTTGAGGTAGTAGAAAATGGTCAGATTCTGTAACTCCCCTCGTATTAGTGATGAACTGTCTTTAGTTCTCGACTTACTGCTCACATTTGTTAGTCAAAATAATCGGTCTAAAATTTCTTCTATTGCATTGTAACTCCGTGTAACCCTGGATCTAATTGAAATGAAGCATGTGGGTGTTCATTTCTAATTTTTGCTGCTGTCTTGGTAATGGGTAATAAAAGTTACTACTTTTACAATTAAACCTTCTCAGCTTCTCTTTCCCTTTTTCCTTTTCAATGTTATAAATGTCAATTTTTAGTTGTTTTACAAGGAAGGAGGAGCTGATCTTTTTGTGTCATGCAATTAGGACTTCTTAAATTTCACTGATAGAAAAAAGAGGTCTGAGAGCTTTTAGTTTATCCTAACTTTTTCTGTTTCTCAAAAAGGCTGATATCTATTATGCCTCTTTACAAATATTTTCTCTCTCAGATTCTTTACACGAAGGTTCATTGTCTACTTTTGGATGGAAACTCTCCATTATACCCTTTATTCCCTTTTCAACCTCAATCCAAAGCATATTTCTTCTAGACCTTAGCTGAGAAGCAAACACTGAAAGAGTTCTGAAGATACTGTTTTCGGTCTTCTCCCATAATACCAACGCTTCTCTTTGCTGGGGAATCGCTGTTCACATTGCTTTTGTTTATATGCTTTGTTAAGAAACTGAAAGCAGGTGCATACATCTCTGAGAAGATGCTCTGAAAAAATTTGAAGGAAAGCAGCTTTAGATAACCATTGTGGTTCCCAATCACATACCACCACAGGATCAGAATCTCAGATAAGAGATGATGAGCTTTTGACTATTTTTTTAAAAAAAATGTTGCAGCCAATGGCAATCTCTTGGATGGTATTGGGTAAAGGAAAATAAAGTATTGTATAGGGGAGGGGTTGTTTAAGACAAAGCACTAGAGTTGCTAGGGACAGACAGATATGTGTAAACAGTGACCCGCAACAACACGACAAGGGGCCCGAGGTTCTTCTTTTGTGATGAAACTGAACTTCTCCATGCTTATCCCTTCTCCTACTTAGGTTCTTTCTCTTTTACTTTTTCCCCCTAATTTTGCCCTTTTATTTTATATTCTCTTTATGTAATAAATGTCTTTTACGACTTCCTTCAAGTTGATGATTCCTCCCCCCAGCTGCTCTCTTTCTCTGATTGAGCAGGTGTCTTTGTTGATGGACCCACTTTACATAGCAACCTGATATCCTGATCCTTGGAGACGAAAGGCCCACATGAGTGATTGCTGGAAAATGGCTTGTTTCTGGTTAGATTTTTTAAATTGGTGGTGAGGGAATTACCTCATCTACCATTTGGTCCATGCTCCCAACACACACGTTCAACTCACTTTATATCTATTATCCATTCTCCCATTGCCTTTATCTGTCATTTAAGCTCATGTTTTTGTTCTTTCTACTTCTTTTCCATCTCATCCTGACTGATTCTTCATTCTCCCCCCCCCCACCCCACTGCATCTATGTGCTCATAACAAAACATTATTGCTTCATTATTATTATTAAATCAAAACTTTATAGTATTTGCTTTCCTATCGACTGTTGCAAGAAAAATGTCGGCTAACAACCATGGTAGAGCTAATAGCCACCAAAGTGCTACCTGGCGTATTGTATTTGTAAGCAAGTGAAAATTCTGGATTCTGATTTATTTATTCATGAAGCTCAACAGCAAATGCATGATCACACCCAACAACATATATAAAAAAAAGAGAATCTATCCTAAGGAGCAATAAGGTTTTGATTATGACAATTAATTCATGGCATAAATATATTTCGGTAAAACGTCTCTCTCATAGGTGACATACAAGTACAATTTCAAGTAAAGATTGTTATTATTCATATTCAGACACATTTGTGGAGGCCTTCTCTTTTGAAAATGAAAAGCATATATCTTTTATCTAAACACTGAATGTGATTTTAAATGCCACCACCACATTTTTTTTTTCTCATTGATAATTAAGTTTGGAAAATAAATTTTTAAAATAACTAATTCTTTTTGGAAGTACAAGGTGACCACCATAATTGGACCACCAATCCTTACTTCTTCTTTCCATGTTATATTCTCTATTTTAATCTCCTTCAATGTATAAAGTAGTTATTTATCTACATTAAGAAATAAACAAAAGTATTAATGTTTTTTGCTTAAGTATAAGGATTGTCCTTTAAATATTTCACAATAATGTATAAAATAATAATTTTGAAATAAGATTGAAAAGAGATAAATCTTGATGACACCGATCAATATCAAATCCAACGTAGGCCGGCCAGTCAAAGCAGTCTAAGAAATCCCTTTGAATTCCACAAGATCAAACAAAATGGTAATTACCAAATGATGCCAATATGTATAATTTAAATAATAATAATAATAATAATGATAATAATAATTTGCATAGTTTAAGGTAATCATGTAAGTTGTTGAAGATGGAAATAATTCTGGTGGCTGGTTAAAGGGTCTAAAAACCTAGCCAAGGCAAATTAAACATGCTATAACATTACATGTGGAATGGGAATCTACTTTTTTTTTTTTGGCTTTGCTTTCTTTCCTTTTTGTTCCTTGCATTTCCAGCAAATAGGTTGGAAAGGAACCCCAGTCTAGCTTCCCCCACTTTTGTCCTATAATAATCAAGGATCTCTTATGGGGTTATCAACATCATTAGTTGGAACAGATTGTGGTCATCCAATTATAATAACCCATGTTTTCCTCTTGAAAACGACTAATTATGCTCTAATTATAATAACATTAAATAAATGAAAATTTTTCAGGAAATGGGCATGGAGATCTCCCAAAGAGATGCAGGAAAAGGGTTATCTTCAGCATTTCCTTAGGGTGACCCACAAAAAAGGAAGCTGCTTTACAACAGATGTATTAAGTAATTAGAGTTGCAACTCTGATTGGGCAATCTTAAAAGAAAATATATGGTTGTTTAACTGATCAAACTGTGAGTGGGTCAAGAAAAAAGGCTTTCCCTTTTCTCCATAATTGTGTGTTTGAAAAAGGATAGGATTACAGTTGTCTCATTGCTTAGAAAAAAGTATGTCCATATACCATTCCCCCATTCTAGTTTCTTTCTCTTTACTTTGATTTGCAATAGACAACTTTATCACAAGATGCTAAAGAATTCCCAACTTTTCTTTTGAATATCTTTGATGTTGAGGAAGGGAGATAAGATTGGAGCTTACGACACAGCTAAACTTATTTTCTTTTGTACTGATTCTATTCTTTTTATATCGAAACACCCCTTTGTTTTTTTATCTTTTACTCATTCCTCCAAATGCAAGTAAATTATTAGACTGCCTTTGGGGTTCCGGTTCCATGCCTATACACTGCTATTTGCGCAATGAAAAAGTTGGACGTTCCGTGATTTGTTAGGCACCTTTAATTTAAGCTCTTCCCCCTTCATTCTTCAATCCAATAAAAGGATACTCTTAATTATGAATTGAAAGGCTAAAGCATTTGTGTTTGTCAATGAATTCTAGCCTCTAGGTTAAATCATGTTGTAGAGTGTTAGTGTACATGAAGTTTAAATAGAACTCAAAGAATTGGTAAAATTGATTTGAAGACGAGATTTTTAATAGATGTTATTTTAAGACTTAGTTTACTCTCGTGCAAAAGGAAATTATACAACTAAGTTTACCCTCGTGCAGAAGAAAATTATACAACTAGCTTTAGGGATACAACAAAATCAATATTTAACTTCGTCTTGCGCTTTACGAAAGTAGACCGTTAGATAGAGTTTGCAAACTTAAAAGTTTGCAAAGTTGTATTCAATACTCGGAGTCTACGTTTTATAGCAATAAAATTATAAGGAATTTGGATTCCTTTGATCGATGATGGAGCTCCGGTGTTTATGTTAATTTTTAGAACATAACACTTCTCTAATCTTAATTTTTTTTACTTTTATTTTATTTGTTTTTGGTGTGTCAAAATAGTTGGCAACAAGTGCTTGTAACTGTTTCTTCTTCAAGGACACAATACTTTCATTAATGTACCATTTTATCTAAAAGATATATTTACATTTTATAAGACAATTTTTGGATAAATGTATTGTTTCAATAATCATTTTATGAAATGACAACTATTCATTCTATAAACATAATTTTTGAGTTATAATTTAAAACAATAATTTTTCATGTTTAAACTTTTGAGCTATGGTGTTTTTTCAATTTATCTAATAAATTTTAGATGTCATTTTACGAAGAGATATAACCATTTACATGAAAATCTGTTTACAATCCAATAGTCATACTATGTCACTTTATGTGATATAACTTTTAAATTAAAATACATAACTTTTGATTTTGAAAATATACCAACATAGGATAATTTATGTAATAAAATTAACTTCTTTTTAGTGTCTAATAGAGAATCTATGTTTAACGAGTACGTTAAAGAGCACCCTTTAGTGTTACTATGTAAAGTATTATTTTTACATGATGTTTTGAAAATCATCACCTTAAATATGAAATATTTTATTCAATATAAGAAAATATTACTATAAGCAAAATCTTGTGTTATAACTAATATTAGCGAATGCTTAATTTTCTACATTGGTGTTATGAAGCTAAAATACCAAGGAATCTGACAAATTGAATAAAATCAACAATTAACGAAACTTTATTTCATAATGTAGTTGTAGTACTAGCTGGGTCGGAGTAATGGGCCGCCAGGTTTGTAACGATGAATGGTTTTCACTTTCTAGTTCATCGGGTCTGAACTACAACCTTCTACGGGCCCTTTCCTTTTGTCGATATGATCCAATTAATCCGACCCGGTCCATGTTTGGAAATTATCCATATAAACCGCGGTTCCGAATCCCAAACCCTAGCAAGGGTTTGCAGAGCTTTACGCAGCCGTCTTAAGATCTCATCTCTCTGCAACTTCCCTTCCTTGCCCTCACTTTAACCCAAAAAGCATGGCAGCTCAAATCAGCAAAAAGCGAAAGGTATTGCCTCCGGTTTCCTCTTCTCATTTCTTCCATTTGTTTCGTAAATTTCATCGAAATGATTTTGTTTATTTGCCATTGCTTTCAGTTCGTCGCTGACGGAGTCTTCTTCGCGGAACTCAACGAGGTGTTGACCAGGGAGCTGGCTGAGGATGGATACTCTGGAGTGGAGGTCAGAGTTACCCCCATGCGCACCGAGATCATCATCCGAGCCACCCGCACCCAAAACGTTCTCGGTATCTTTCTAAAAATATTGTTCTTTTTTCTAGACTAAGGTTACTTCTTTTTTTCTTCTCGATTTTGAAATTTATGATAATTGGGGATTATAGGTGAGAAAGGGAGGAGGATTAGGGAGCTGACTTCAGTGGTTCAGAAGCGATTCAAGTTCCCAGAAAACAGCGTTGAGCTTTACGCTGAGAAGGTCAACAACAGAGGCCTTTGCGCTATTGCTCAGGCCGAGTCTCTTCGCTACAAGCTTCTCGGAGGTCTTGCTGTCCGAAGGTACATACTGAAAATCGATTCATTTTACAGATTTTAAAGCCTGTTAATGCTAAATTTAGTGTTCATGTCAATGTGTGACTTTATATGCAATATATTTAAACGGGTTTAAATTATTAGAGTTTGTTAATTGTTGTTGTATAACGTCATCTACAAAGCAGATTGGTATTTCACTACCAATTTTTGTGTCGGAAGATGACAAAAGCAATTAGATAATATATTTCCTGTGTTCCGTAATCCTGCTGAAAATCCATTCGGTTTTCTTGCAGCAACCTTAGGGAGGGAACAATGTCAATTTTTTTCTTCTTAATTTCTTGTTGTGATATGTAATTGATTTTGTATGCAAATGTAATGTATTTATAGATGTCAAATGACCTGGTAGTGCATATGAAAATTTGCAAAATCTATGTTTTCTTTTGTTCAATTTTGGTTTTAGCCAGCTGTTTCGTGACATATTTTGACTATATCTAGTCATCTATAAAGCAAATAGGTTATTCCTGTACCGATTTTGTGTCGGAAGATGACAAGATTAATTCAATCCTCCATTCCATCATCCGGTTTGAAATTCACTGTTTTCTTCCAGTAACATTTGGGAGGATACATATTCAGAGCTATCAATTTCGTTATTCATTTTTTGGTGCAATTTTTTGGTTTCTCTGTGTGTATGTTATGGATTTTATTTGAAATTTGTGAACTTCTTGTTATTGTTATAAATGGTGTAAATTGGTAAGTTCTTGTTTGTGGATTCAAGTTGATAGTTGGGATGGTTGTTATTCTATTTCAGGGCTTGCTATGGTGTCTTGAGATTCATCATGGAGAGTGGTGCCAAGGGATGCGAGGTTTGTAAACTAGCTGATTTTGGAGTTAATATGATATTGTGTCCTTATTTGATTTATGTTTTTAACTTGTATTTTTTTTTGGCTTCCTTGTGCAATAGGTTATTGTTAGTGGAAAGCTAAGGGCACAGCGAGCCAAGTCTATGAAATTCAAGGATGGGTATATGATTTCTTCTGGTCATCCAGTCAACGAATATATAGACTCTGCTGTCAGACATGTTCTTTTGAGACAGGTTCGCAATCCATTTGTTTTCTCTGGTTTGCCCGTTTTGATTGTCATTTCTGACCAAGTTTCTGGTTGTTAACACAGGGGGTACTAGGTATCAAGGTCAAGATCATGCTTGACTGGGATCCCAAGGGTAAGCAAGGCCCTACAACTCCACTACCTGATCTTGTCACAATCCACTCTCCCAAGGAGGATGAAGAGACCTTCAAGGTTAAGCCTGAAACAACAGATATTGAGATTCCGGTGGTGGCTTAAAGCTCAATGAGTACCGTTTTGATGATAGTCATCTATTTAATTTTGGGAGTATGCAAGTGCCTTAGTTTTTGTAGCCAAAATTTGGCTTCAAGGACCTCTGCTGGATGTTTTTGTATTTTTCTTTGATGTTTCTCAAATTTTTTTACACTAAATTAGTTTTCATTAAGGATTTATTATTTTTTTAAGTTTATAATGTCGTTGTGGTCTCTGCCAGTGTTTGGTGTTTCATTCCCTGTTCAGGCAGGCCTTTGAAATCTTCACACGTGATGATGAGCTTTGCGATTTTGCTTCGAACTGCACGCCCTTTTGTTTAGAACACTCTTTTTGGCCAAGAAAGAGAGGAGAATAAGAGAATGGAGAGATAAGAATAAATAATTTTTTTGAATGCCTTGAATGCTGAAGATGATTATCCATTTGCCCCCCATGGAAGCTTTCCAGAGTCTTTCCAAAATGGGTAATGCTCCTGCCTGCTGTTTACTGGTTGGTTAACGGTGATCAAAAACTTCCAAGCAAAACTTATTATACTCTCAAATCGAATTTGTAAAGCCTCCACTCGCGGTCACACAAGAAAGATGAAAAAATTAAAAAAAAAATCCCGCAACGCTGCGTTTAGAGTGAAAACCATCGATCGAAGTTCAAATGACCCGCCAGCTATGTGGGCTTGTAACTGTAAATATGTCCTAAACAGAAATTTGGTCCCCATTTTCAGGTTTCAAAAATCAAAACAAAATTCTCCTCCATCTCAAGTGGTTAAGTCGGTTATACCCTTTCCCCCAAGTCCCCGCCATCAGACCATTACCTTACCCATCTATCGTTTCTCACTTTGCCTCTCTCCCGCCGGACAATTACTGTTAATCTGTCTAAAACTTCATCTCAAAAGATTTTAAATTCCTTCACATTTTATAGGCCTTTAGGGTTTTTGGTCGCGAGATTTAGCTTTAGTGACGAAGATGCCAGTCAATCTCACGCGCAACGCGATTGCGTCGATCAACACTGGCGATGTGAACTCGAAGCCGTTGGTTCAGGTGGTGGATATCAAGCTGATTGGCAATTCTCAGGAGAGATACCGGTTTCTACTATCCGATTCCGAGTCCTCTCAGCACGCGATGCTCGCCACTCAGCTCAATGAACAAGTCAGGACCGGACGAGTCAAGAAAGGATCTATCATCCAGTTGATCGACTATGTTTGCAGCACTGTTCAGAATCGTAGGTGCGATTGACTGCTTTTCTACTTAAAACTAATGAATTAATTTGAATGTTGATATACGAATTTTTTTCGGACAGTAAGTATTGATATACGATTATGTAGTTTCAAAATTCAGTTTGGGAAGACTTGAGATTCAAATTTGATCCTCTTATTTTTTAAAATACAAGAGCAAAGTTCGCCCTTTTTTTTTTTTGGGTTGAAGATTTGAGAAATTCAAATTCATTTTTATTAAGCGTTCAAGTTGATTGGTGCCTTGAATACAAAGTTGAAGGAACTTTTAAGTAGATGAATTATCGTTAATCCTATCCACTCCTAATGAACTTAAATAAAAGGTAAGGCTAGGACCATTGTCGAGTAGATTATTCATATTCAAGTTATCAATTAAAGTAAGGAGGAAAGGAAATCATATTATTCATTCTCCACAGTGTATAATTTGAAATCAAATATGTTACATAGCCTTCAGAAACATGTTTTGAAAATAATTACGTTTCATGCCTTATAAGTCACTACATGTTCGTGGAAGTTCTATTGCTTTCAGCTCGTTTGATTGAGAGTTGGTGACATGTTCATTTAAGAAGTCTTGGATAAATTTTTTTGTTGTTCTCTCTGTGCAGGATTATTGTCGTGCTGTATATGGAGACTATAATTCCAGAGTATGAAATAATTGGGAATCCAAAACTTCTTACGGATTCTGATTCAACAACTAACAAGTCATTGCCTAGTCTCACGCGCAACACGATTGCGTCGATCAACGCTGGCGATGTGAACTCCAAGCCATTGGTTCAGGTGGTGGGTATCAAGCTGATTGGCAATTCTCAAGAGAGATACTGGTTTCTACTATCTGATTCGGAGTCCTCTCAGCACTCGATGCTCGCCACTCAGCTCAATGAACAAGTCAGGACCGGACGAGTCAAGAAAGGATCTATCATCCAGTTGATCGACTATGTTTGCAGCACCGTTCAGAATCGTAGGTGCGATTGACTGCTTTTCTACTTAAAACTAATGAATTAATTTGAATGTTGATATACGAATTTTTTTGGGAAAGTAAGTATTGATATACGATTATGTAGTTTCAAAATTCAGTTTGGGAGGACTTGAGATTCAAATTTGATCCTTTTATTTTTTAAAATACAAGAGCAAAGTTCGCCTCTTTTTTTTTTTTGGGTTGAAGATTTGAGAAATTCAAATTCATTTTTATTAAGTGTTCAAGTTGATTGGTGCCTTGAATACAAAGTTGAAGGAACTTTTAAGTAGATGAATTATCGTTAATCCTATCCACTCCTAACGAACTTAAATAAAAGGTAAGGCTAGGACCATTGTCGAGTAGATTATTCATATCCAAGATATCAATTAAAGTAAGGAGGAAACGAAATCATATTATTCATTCTCCACAGTGTATAATTTGAAATCAAATATGTTACATAGCCTTCAGAAACATGTTTTGAAAATAATTACGTTTCATGCCTTATAAGTCACTACATGTTCGTGGAAGTTCTATTGCTTTCAGCTGTTTTGATTGAGAGTTGGTGACATGTTCATTTAAGAAGTCTTGGATAAATTTTTTTGTTGTTCTCTCTGTGCAGGATTATTGTCGTGCTGAATATGGAGACTATAATTCCAGAGTATGAAATAATTGGGAATCCAAAACTTCTTACGGATTCTGATTCAACAACTAACAAGTCATTGCCTAGTCTCACGCGCAATGCGATTGCGTCGATCAATGCTGGCGATGTGAACTCCAAGCCGTTGGTTCAGGTGGTGGATATCAAGCTGATTGGCAATTCTCAGGATAGATACCGGTTTCTACTATCCGATACCGAGTTCTCTCAGCACGCGATGCTCGCCACTCAGCTCAATGAACAAGTCAGGACCGGACGAGTCAAGAAAGGATCTATCATCCAGTTGACCGACTATGTTTGCAGCACCGTTCAGAATCGTAGGTGTGATTGACTGCTTTTCTACTTAAAACTAATGAATTAATTTGAATGTTGATATACGAATTTTTTTCGGAAAGTAAGTATTGATATACGGTTATGTAGTTTCAAAATTCAGTTTGGGAAGACTTGAGATTCAAATTTGATCCTTTTATTTTTTAAAATACAAGAGCAAAGTTCGCCCTTTTTTTTTTTTTTGGGTTGAAGATTTGAGAAATTCAAATTCATTTTTATTAAGCGTTCAAGTTGATTGGTGCCTTGAATACAAAGTTGAAGGAACTTTTAAGTAGATGATTTATCGTTAATCCTATCCACTCCTAATGAACTTAAATAAAAGGTAAGGCTAGGACCATTGTCGAGTAGATTATTCATATTCAAGATATCAATTAAAGTAAGGAGGAAAGGAAATCATATTATTCATTCTCCACAGTGTATAATTTGAAATCAAATATGTTACATAGCCTTCAGAAACATGTTTTGAAAATAATTACGTTTCATGCCTTATAAGTCACTACATGTTCGTGGAAGTTCTATTGCTTTCAGCTCGTTTGATTGAGAGTTGGTGACATGTTCATTTAAGAAGTCTTGGATAAATTTTTTTGTTGTTCTCTCTGTGCAGGATTATTGTCGTGCTGAATATGGAGACTATAATTCCAGAGTATGAAATAATTGGGAATCCAAAACTTCTTACGGATTCTGATTCAACAACTAACAAGTCATTGCCTAATCTCACGCGCAACGCGATTGTGTCGATCAACGCTGGTGATGTGAACTCCAAGCCGTTGGTTCAGGTTGTGGGTATCAAGCTGATTGGCAATTCTCAGGAGAGATACCGGTTTCTACTATCCGATTCCGAGTCCTCTCAGCACGCGATGCTCGCCACTCAGCTCAATGAACAAGTCAGGACCGGACGAGTCAAGAAAGGATCTATCATCCAGTTGATTGACTACGTTTGCAGCACTGTTCAGAATCGTAGGTGCGATTGACTGCTTTTCTACTTAAAACTAATCAATTAATTTGAATGTTGATATATGAATTTTTTTGGGAAATTAAGTATTGATATACGATTATGTAGTTTCAAAATTCAGTTTGGGAAGACTTGAGATTCAAATTTGATCCTTTTATTTTTTAAAATACAAGAGCAAAGTTTGCCTTTTTTTTTTTTTTTTTGGGGTTGAAGTTTTGAGAAATTCAAATTCATTTTTATTAAGCATTCAAGTTGATTGGTGCCTTGAATACAAAGTTGAAGGAACTTTTAAGTAGATGAATTATCGTTAATCCTATCCACTCCTAACGAACTTAAATAAAAGGTAAGGCTAGGACCATTGTCGAGTAGATTATTCATATTCAAGATATCAATTAAAGTAAGGAGGAAACGAATCATATTATTCATTCTCCACAGTGTATAATTTGAAATCAAATATGTTACATAGCCTTCAGAAACATGTTTTGAAAATAATTACGTTTCATGCCTTATAAGTCACTACATGTTCGTGGAAGTTCTATTGCTTTCAGCTGTTTTGATTGAGAGTTGGTGACATGTTCATTTAAGAAGTCTTGGATAATTTTTCTGTTGATCTCTCTGTGTAGGATTATTGTCGTGCTGAATATGGAGGCTGTAATTCCAGAGTATGAAATAATTGGGAATCCAAAACTTCTTACGGATTCTGATTCAACAACTAACAAGTCATTGCCTTTTTCTAAAAATATTGAGACTAATTCCAGAGTATGAAATAATTGAGAGGACTCAGAGCCACCCGCACCCAAAACGTTCTTGGTATCTTTCTAAAATGTTGTTCTTTTTCTAGACTTAGGTTACTTCTTTTTTTATTCTCGATTTTGAAATTTATGATAATTGAGGATTATAGGTGAGAAAGGGAGGAGGATTAGGGAGTTGACCTCAGTGGTTCAGAAGCGATTCAAGTTCCCAGAAAACAGCGTTGAGCTTTACGCTGAGAAGGTCAACAACAGAGGCCTTTGCACTATTGCTCAGGGCGAGTCTTCGCTACAAGCTTCTCGGAGGTCTTGCTGTCCGAAGGTACATACTGAAAATCGACTCATTTTACAGATTTTAAAGCCTGTTAATGCTAAATTTAGTGTTCATGTCAATGTGCAACTTTATATGCAATATATTTAAACGAGTTTAAATTATTAGAGTTTGTTAATTGTTGTTGTATAACGTCATCTACAAAGCAGATTGGTATTTCACTACCAATTTTTGTGTCGGAAGATGACAAAAGCAATTAGATAATATATTTCCTGTGTTCCGTAATCCTGCTGAAAATTCATTCGGTTTTCTTGCAGCAACCTTAGGGAGGGAACAATGTCAATTTTTTTCTTCTTAATTTCTTGTTGTGATATGTAATTGATTTTGTATGCAAATGTAATGTATTTATAGATGTCAAATGACCTGGTAGTGCATATGAAAATTTGCAAAATCTATGTTTTCTTTTGTTCAATTTTGGTTTTAGCCAGCTGTTTCGTGACATATTTTGACTATATCTAGTCATCTATAAAGCAAATAGGTTATTCCTGTACCGATTTTGTGTCGGAAGATGACAAGATTAATTCAATCCTCCATTCCATCATCCGGTTTGAAATTCACTGTTTTCTTCCAGTAACATTTGGGAGGATACATATTCAGAGCTATCAATTTCGTTATTCATTTTTTGGTGCAATTTTTTGGTTTCTCTGTGTGTATGTTATGGATTTTATTTGAAATTTGTGAACTTCTTGTTATTGTTATAAATGGTGTAAATTGGTAAGTTCTTGTTTGTGGATTCAAGTTGATAGTTGGGATGGTTGTTATTCTATTTCAGGGCTTGCTATGGTGTCTTGAGATTCATCATGGAGAGTGGTGCCAAGGGATGCGAGGTTTGTAAACTAGCTGATTTTGGAGTTAATATGATATTGTGTCCTTATTTGATTTATGTTTTTAACTTGTATTTTTTTTTGGCTTCCTTGTGCAATAGGTTATTGTTAGTGGAAAGCTAAGGGCACAGCGAGCCAAGTCTATGAAATTCAAGGATGGGTATATGATTTCTTCTGGTCATCCAGTCAACGAATATATAGACTCTGCTGTCAGACATGTTCTTTTGAGACAGGTTCGCAATCCATTTGTTTTCTCTGGTTTGCCCGTTTTGATTGTCATTTCTGACCAAGTTTCTGGTTGTTAACACAGGGGGTACTAGGTATCAAGGTCAAGATCATGCTTGACTGGGATCCCAAGGGTAAGCAAGGCCCTACAACTCCACTACCTGATCTTGTCACAATCCACTCTCCCAAGGAGGATGAAGAGACCTTCAAGGTTAAGCCTAAAACAACAGATATTGAGATTCCGGTGGTGGCTTAAAGCTCAATGATTACCGTTTGATGATAGTCATCTATTTAATTTTGGGAGTATGCAAGTGCCTTAGTTTTTGTAGCCAAAATTTGGCCCCAAAGACCTCTGCTGGATGTTTTTGTATTCTTCTTTGATGTTTCTCAAATTTTGTTACACTAAATTAGTTTTCATTAAGGATTTATTATTTTTTTAAGTTTATAATGTCATGTTGGTCTCTGCCAGTGCTTGGTGTTTCATTCTCTGTTAAGGCCGGCATTTGAAATCTTCATACAGTATGACGAGCTTTGGGGTGTAATACTGTATTTTACTTCGTACTGCAAACTCTTTTGTTTAGAAAACTCTTTTTTGCCAAGAAAAAGAGGAGAATAAGAGCTGAGAATAAATCATTTTTTTGAATGCCTTGAATGCTGAAGATGATTATCTATTTGCCCCCCATAGAAGCTTTCCAGAGTCTTTCCAAAATGTGTAATGCTCCTGCCGGCTGTTTACTGGTTGGTTAACGGTGATCAAAAACTTCCAAGCAAACTTATCATACTCTCAAATCGAATTTGTACAGCCTCCACTCGCGGTCACACAAGAAAGATGAAAAAATTCAAAAAAAATAATCCCGCAACGCTGCGTTTAATGTGAAAGCCATCGATCAAAGTTCAAATGACCTGCCAGCTATGCGGGCTTGTAACTGTAATTATGTCCTAAACAGAGATTTGGTCCCATTTTCTCGTTTCAAAAATCAAGACAAATTTCACCTCCATCTCAAGTCGGTTATAACCTTTCCCCCAAATCCTCGCCATCAGACCATTACCTTACGCCTCTATCGTTTCTCACTTTGCCTCTCGCCCTCCTATCAATTACCGTTAATCTGTCTAAAAATTCATCTCAGAAGATTTTAAATTCCTTCACATTTTATAGGCCTTAAGGGTTTTTGGTCGCGAGATTTAGCTTTAGTGACGAAGATGCCAGTCAATCTCACGCGCAACGCGATTGCGTCGATCAACGCTGGCGATGTGAACTCCAAGCCGTTGGTTCAGGTGGTGGATATCAAGCTGATTGGCAATTCTCAGGAGAGATACCGGTTTCTACTATCCGATTCCGAGTCCTCTCAGGACGCGATGCTCGCCACTCAGCTCAATGAACAAGTCAGGACCGGACGAGTCAAGAAAGGATCTATCATCCAGTTGATCGACTACGTTTGCAGCACTGTTCAGAATCGTAGGTGCGATTGACTGCTTTTCTACTTAAAACTAATGAATTAATTTGAATGTTGATATACGAATTTTTTTGAAAAGTAAGTATTGATATACGATTTTGTAGTTTCAAAATTCAGTTTGGGAAGACTTGAGATTCAGATTTGATCCTTTTATTTTTTAAAATACAAGAGCAAAGTTCTTTTTTTTTTTTTTTTAGGTTGAAGATTTGAGAAATTCAAATTCATTTTTATTAAGCGTTCAAGTTGATTGGTGCCTTGAATACAAAGTTGAAGGAACTTTTAAGTAGATGAATTATCGTTAATCCTATCCACTGCTAATGAACTTAAATAAAAGGTAAGGCTAGGACCATTGTCGAGTAGATTATTCATATTCAAGATATCAATTAAAGTAAGGAGGAAAGGAAATCATATTATTCATTCTCCACAGTGTATAATTTGAAATCAAATATGTTACATAGCCTTCAGAAACATGTTTTGAAAATAATTACATTTCATGCCTTATAAGTCACTACATGTTCGTGGAAGTTCTATTGCTTTCAGCTCGTTTGATTGAGAGTTGGTGACATGTTCATTTAAGAAGTCTTGGATAAATTTTTTTGTTGTTCTCTCTGTGCAGGATTATTGTCGTGCTAAATATGGAGACTATAATTCCAGAGTATGAAATAATTGGGAATTCAAAACTTCTTACGGATTCTGATTCAACAACTAACAAGTCATTGCCTAATAGCAATTCGGAGCCTTCAGTGAGGTCTAGCAATTATAAATATAGAGCCAATGTTCCCACTAACAATGTCCAGAGCTTTCGTCCCACTATTCAACCCCCCTACCAGCCACCTCCAAATTACAAAATTCAGGGCCCAATAATGAAGAATGAGGCACCAGCACGGATTATTCCTATTGCTGCTTTGAATCCTTACCAGGGTCGTTGGGCAATCAAGGCTCGTGTGACTGCAAAAGGGGATCTGCGTCGCTACAACAATGCTAGGGGAGATGGGAAGGTCTTCTCCTTTGACCTCCTTGACTCTGATGGAGGAGAAATACGGGTGACCTGCTTC
This sequence comes from Theobroma cacao, assembly GCF_053813885.1. Classification (NCBI taxonomy): domain Eukaryota; kingdom Viridiplantae; phylum Streptophyta; class Magnoliopsida; order Malvales; family Malvaceae; genus Theobroma; species Theobroma cacao. The sequence goes on from NC_142647.1 coordinate 4,212,768, forward strand.
AATGCTGTTGTTGACCGCTTCTACGATGTTATTGAAGTTGGTAGAGTCTACTTAATTTCAAAGGGTAGCTTGAAACCTGCACAAAAGAATTTTAACCATCTGAAGAATGAGTGGGAGATATTCTTGGAATCAAATTCAACTGTGGAGCTTTGCCCTAATGAAGATGGCTCTATTCCAAGACAACAGTTCTCCTTCAGACCTATCAGTGAAATTGATAGTGCTGAAAACAATTCTATACTTGATGTTATTGGTATCGTGATAACTGTTAACCCTTCAGTTCCTATTTTGAGGAAGAACGGTATGGAAACTCAGAGAAGAATTCTGAATTTGAAGGATGCATCTGGAAAGAGTGTTGAGCTAACCCTTTGGGGTGATTTCTGCAACAAGGAAGGTCAAAAGCTGCAAGAGATGGTTGATTCTGGGTTTTTCCCAGTTTTGGCTGTTAAAGCTGGCAAGGTCAGTGACTTCAATGGAAAATCCATTGGCACTATTTCTTCCACGCAGCTCTTTATAAATCCAGATTGTCCAGAGGCTCAGGGCCTTAGAGACTGGTTTGAAAAAGGGGGGAGGAATACTGCTTCTATCTCTATTTCTAAAGAAAATTTGCCTGGAGGATCCAAGAATGAGATACGTAAAACCTTGTCTCAGATCAGGGATGAAGGTCTTGGAAGATCTGATAAGCCAGATTGGGTCACAGCAAGGGCGACTGTAGTTTTCATTAAAACAGATAATTTCTGTTACACAGCTTGCCCATTGATGATTGGAGATAGACAATGCAATAAGAAAGTGGCACGGTCGGGTAACAAGAGATGGCTGTGTGACCGTTGTAATCAAGAATTTGAGGAATGTGAGTACAGATACCTTCTCCAGGTTCAGATTCAAGACCATACAGGACTGACATGGGTAACAGCTTTCCAGGAATCTGGGGAAGAAATCTTGGGATGCTCAGCGAAGGAATTGTACTCATTGAAATATGAATTGCAGGATGATACCAGATTTGGTGAAATTATTTGCAGCAGACTCTTTAACCAATATGTATTCAAGCTTAAAATCAAAGAGGAACTCTATGGCGATGAACAGAGGGTGAAAATCACTGTAGTTAAGGCTGAAAAGGTGAACTACTCTGCAGAAAGTAGATACCTTCTAGACTTGATTTCGAAGAATTTGCAAATTAGAAAAAAATTTTGAACCAAAGTAATGATTTTAGGAGCTGGAACTTTGGTCCTATGTAGTTGATTAACATTTCTTTGGCATTATTTGTTACACAATTGTTGTTAGTGATTCAAGTTTTGAATATGAATTGATCAAATATTGTAGGGATCTTTGAAGAAATGTATAGTTGCTATAATTCTGCATGTTCTTAATCTGAGGTGTTGCATTTTACTTTTTTTAAAATAAAGCTTAAATGACTTGAGTTAATGATATTGCTTACGGAGCATAATCATTTCAGCAGTCGTAGTTTGATGTATTGAGCATTAAATCTAAACTGCCATTGGCGGGTTTTGCCATAGAATGTTTTGTTAGATTCCTGATGAAGTAATCTAAGAGATTGGAACCTAATGTAGAAGATCCCTACACATTGCTGCATAAACTTCTGTTCGTTTCCATAATTTAGCTGCACGCAATCTTTTATTTGTGGTTTATGATCGCCTATTAGTTTGAAAATGGCATGGCCAGTGAATATTGTTTGGGTCTGCTTTGCCTTCGTGGAGGTTGATCAATCATGATGGCTCTGCAAGGCTGTGCCATAGCAACCCATCCATTGATTTGTCCTATTTCTGAAAGAGGATGTGTTTGCACCAATTTTGTGTATAAGAAAATAGAAATTTCAGAATTCACAGGGTCTCAGCCACAAATTACACGCACTCAGAAGACACAGTTCATTAATGGAAACATCGAACACATACATAAACAGGGATTTTTTTTTTCTCCAAAAAAGAAAAAATTCACTGCATCCCAGAATTATATGGCTCAGCTACGCTTGACAGGGTCGAAGTTGGCCACACCAATCACGGCTCCAACAAGGACAACAAGCACTACACCACCAGCTACAATGCTAAGCAAGAAGTTCTTGAGGGATGGGGTAACTCCATCGGCGGCTTGAGCCACCTCGGGGATCACCATGGATGTTGTCAGTGCAGCAGCCGTCAACCCAGCGACAGCCTTCTCCTTGAGTGAAGAAGCCTTGACTTCCAGCCTCCCATTTGGTCTTGCAGTAGCCACTGCCCTCGATGGCTTGACTGGCGGTGGCTTGAAGAAAGCCTCGGAGCTTGGCACCCTCTTTTGGCTAGCACGAGTTAATGGCAGAGCCATTGAAACAGCTGAAGTGGAAGCCATTGGTTTTCTCCTGTGTCTCGCCCTGAGTCTAAAACCAACACCTTCTCTTCTTGTGAAAATTTTCTTCTATGGAAATAGAGAAGACAGGGTGTTGCAACGTGTGTTTTTGAGAGCGGGGGTGTTGGGGAGGGGTGTAATGAGAGGTGGAAATTAGAGATATCAAGCGGCCTTGTCATCGCTATCTCTGTCCTATGTGGCAGCTTCTCAAGCTGGAATTGATGGATAAGGTTATCTTATTGGTCCAATACCCAGCAAGTTTGAAATTTGGGAGAGCATTTGTATGGTTGGCCACCCACTGACCCAGAAAGAAAAGGGACTGATTTCTTTTCTTCTAGTCTGTGGTTCGTATCTATTTGGGCTTATTTTGGGCCCATTAGATGGGCCGTTGGCCAGTTTACTTTGACCAAACTATCATCTTGAAGAGTGTAATTATAATTTTAAAAATATAAGTAGATTTACTCTAAAACAACATTATTAATTTTGTTTGTATGTCAGAGTCAATATTGAAGCCAAAAACTAGATGAATTGAAGTAAAAATATTTTCTGACTTACTTGCCAGCTGATAAAAATTTACATAACCTTTTTCTTAATTATATATTAACAACATTGTGAAAATTGATTTATAAATTCATTTAGATTGATGTTTATAGGAATGTAATAGGCAGATAATAGTTTGTTGAATTTAAAATAGTAATTAATTTATCTGAATGCTTAAGTTAATCAAGGTAAAACATTTTTAACTTTCTCTAAATCTCCTTTTTTTTTAAAAAAAAAAAGAAGAACGTACATTTATTAATATATATATATATATATTAAAACTTTACCAATATCTCAATTTCTTTTTTTTAATATCTTAAATTTAGAAACTTGTGAATACTCTGAAGAAAAGAAAGTTGAACTCCATCCATGTAGTACCGAGAAATAACAGAGCTTGTTAAAATCGATAATTGATTGAAATAATACAAAAAGAATTTCTCAACTTGAAATTAACCAACAACAAAAGGAAAACAATGCAAGCTATTTTTTCCCCAACAAAAAAATAAAAAAATCATATGAAACAAATAAAATCTTCCAGTATTTAATGACACCATGCCATCATCGAGTAGGTTGATGAATTGCTGAAGATGCTGCTGACCCAACATAGGTGACCTGAACTTCTTGAGGAAGAAGATGATATTTAATATCCAGAGCTTCGAATATTCTCTTCAGTTCTAAGACTAGTTCCGATCTCCGGCTGCTCTTATCTCCATAGTTCTGAAAGTTTATGGTGTGAGTAACATAGAGTCCCATTTTCATCTTGTTCACATCTTCAATGTCCTTAACTTGTACACTGTGTCCAGGGCGCCAATGTTGAGGCTTACTATCCAGGTACCTGATGGAAAGTTGCAAAGTCATATATATATGCAGCATAGTACTTCAAAGGTAAGTAAGACATCTTTCAATCATTGTTGCAGAACTCCAGCTAGGATATTGTATCAATAAGTTCCATAGCTTATAGCAGTATATTTTGCGAACATAACAGTGAAGAAAGTTTTGAGTCAACATACTCTTTTATTTTAGCTTTCAAAGCTCCAATTTGCTCTACTGATGTGGAAACATCAACAGTGAACTCCACAGAATCACTCATCTCTGGGCTCCTGTAAAAATTGCTGATAGGTTTGGTAGCTAGAACTGAATTTGGATAGAATATTTTCTCGTTGTCATATCTCAAAAATACTGTTGTCAGAATATTCATCTCTTCAACGACCATCTGGAAGGCAAAACTATGTCAATCAAGGTGCTCTTGCTACAATAGAGCCATATGTTTTCTTAGATTAATCATTCACCTGTATTCCATCAATGACACAGCGATCACCTACATCAAATGGGTGCATCACAAATACAAATATGATGGCTTCAAATACAGTCTTTGCAGTGTTACCAAACATGAATGCCACAAGTAAAAGCTGAGATGAAATGAAGACAAGTATTTGGGTTGTTAAAAATCCCATCATAAGTAGCCACACAATGATGATCACAACAAGCAGAATCACTGAGATAAGCTTGTTCAGCTCTTCAATTGCTGTCTTTGTGTCATTTAAGGAATGTGCCAAAGATTTGCGCTCAAGGTAAACATTCACCTGCAAACAAGCAGCAGGCAACTGGATAAGTTTGAATTGCATTCATCTTGTTTAGGTTCTGAACCGCTAAAATGATGCTCAATACCTTCATGTCACAACTTACAGCAACTATTTATAAGCAACATATTTCAGGATAATATTTTCATTTTCACAATTCTTGCAGCAAAACACTATTACACTAAATCTACTTTTGCATATTTAATGCTGAAACATCAAAATTTGCATGCAAACAGAGTCCCAAAGTTGGTTGAACCAATATTAAACGAAACAATAATCCAAATCATCCAAATTGATGTAGAATACTCAAAAAGGCATATAATACAAACAGCATAAGAAACATATAAATATAATATACAACATAGTAATAATAATAATATAACTGATAAAGAACTTGCCAGCCAGTTCTTTAAAGTTGATCTCTTGATCTTTCCAGGTTCTACAGCTCCTTCAAACAGTGGAAGCACATTGTTTACTTCCTCCTTTTTCATGTAGCGCAAGAGGTCTTCCTCTTCAATGTACCTAGTCCATTAGAGAGGTGAGACTTTCTTTAAGCAATGAAATCATCTTTAAAGCTTTTCAAAAAAATAAAAAATAAAAAATAGAGAGGTGAGACAATTACAGAACAAACTATTATAGGATTGAAGAGTTTTGATAAGTTAGATATACTCACTTGCTACCAGACTTTGCTACATTTTTGAATATCCGATAAGCAGCAGCCTTTGCTTCCCATTCACTAGTTATTTCTTTATCCTTTTGCTCATTCTCCTCATCATCAACATCTTCAATGTAATTTGCAATAGTAGACAGCCCTGAGCCACTTATCACATTAATTAATCCTTTCATGGTCCACGCAGATACTTTCTCTTGCCTCATTTTCTTAAGCCTGTCTACATCAATTACCTCTTGCTTTTCCCCTCCCCTATCTTTGATCAAATTCTTGAAACTCAACTGGCCCATGCTAGTACTGCTCCCAACCTTTTCTGCCATCTCCATCATTGGCGGACCCGACAGAGCTCGAAGAATGTACTGATGAAAAATCGATTCCTGAATCCTATCAAAGAATCTTGTACATTGGAAAGAAGAAGCCAATAGCTTCACAAAAAGCGTTTTCACCAGCCATATAGCTGATCCAATGAGACAGGAAGCAAGAGCTCTAGTAATATAATTTAGAATCCGGTTAGTTTTCTTTGATCTCTTAACTCCATGGTTAAACAACAAACCCCATGCTAGAAGAACCAAACCCAACCAAACCAATACCCGAACACTCCCTTTCAATCCGAAAACAAAATATAAAACCTTCTTCTTAAGCAGATAGTTCTTTTCAATCAAGAAAACAACAATATTCATCATCCATTCAGTAAACAATCTACCACAAAAAATAACCAATATCAACACACACCACTTCCACAATTCCAAACCCCAAATCATAGTTTTTTCCAGCTTGTGCACAGTTAAACTAGCAATCAGAAGCCCCATAATGCAAATAAATGCTACAAACTCGATCAAAAGTAAAATCTTCCACTTTTTACCTGAATTTTCACTCAGTTTGAGATCAGCAGTCTTGTAAACCTCCTCATCATCTTCCTCCTCTATGCTTGGAGAGATTAAAGGATTTTTTGGAGTAACGGGAGCTGATCTCAAATTCTCTTTAGGAGTAGTAGCTTTGTTGCTTGGTGAAGCTGCACTAGGTGAGTTCCGATGAGGTGATGAACTTACATTCACTATCTGTGTACTCTTTTCTTCCACCAATTTGGCATCATTTGGATAGGCCGGCTCTACCAATCTTGATTTTGGCTTCGAAAACGCTGACCTTCCAAGGGACTTTCTTGGAGTAAGCTTCTTATCAGTGGGAATTTTTGGCGGCTTATTGGGAGTGGGACTCATCCTTGCAATCTCACTAGAAGGAGAAGGACAGGTTACGGGCGTGGAGACTTGGACTCTAAGATTCTCAAGCTGTTTCAGCTCAAGATTCTTAGGAGAAGAGTAAGAACTAGCTTCCGTCATTGAAGAAAAAGTTTTAGAATCATTGCTTTCCTTATTGAAGACAAAAGAATCCTCAGGACTCGAAAAATGGAGAACAACATCGTTTGTTCCTCTCTTCTCCACCAAGCCTTTTCCAGCTTCCATATCAGCTTTACTCTACTCTTGAAACCCAAACTAGCCACTTGATTTCAATCACTCATATTCTGCCCAGTTTCTGTTTATTTTCTAGGGAAATTGAAAAAAAAAAAAGAAAAGAAAAAGGGTTAAATTTTTTCTGTTTTTTTTTTTCTCAGCAAACTAGCAGAACAAGAAGCGCAGAACAGTTAATGGTGGAGAAAAATGATCAGCAACGACCCTTTGATATAGAATACCGCAAAAATATTAGCTGTCCATTAATTGCTTTCAACAACATAAATGTAGCAATAATTTCCATAAAAAAAGCCAATCTTGAAAAAGACAGGAAAGCTAAAAAACCCATTACACAACAAAGGTTTTCGGCAACCAACAATGCTCTGTTTCGATCTGCAAAAAGTTGACTGGGAAGAAATACTCAGAAATATAGTTGCAGAATGCAGACTTTCAGCTCAGGCTCTGGAGTCTGACCCTTTGGCCTTCGCGGGCTACCCTACTTTTAAAATAAACAGCCACATTCCTGACCATCTATAAAACGACAAGACACAACTTGCACCTTTTTCAAAAAGTCCCCCACAAGAGTGACAGTAATGGTTAATTATATACTAGTTTATTTATTTATCCAATTATTAATTTAGAGTTCGGTGAGGGTAAAACGGGGATGTGAAACCTTGTGCCTCTAGTCAATACCGTGGAAGAACGGTACAGGAAGAAGAGCATATCAGATGACTCAAGGCATGGCTGAGTTGGATCAGAGTGTATGTGGGGCCTGCGGAGCAAGTTTGCTTAATTGGTTTTCCATTTTCATAAAGGATGATAATAAATAGTACTGTAATGGTTTGTTTAATAAACAATAAACGTGGAACATGTGCTTTTTTAAGATTAATGATGCCGACAAGGATCATGTCAACCTTGAGGGAGTTGTGTTTTTTTCCTTCTTGGCGGTTTCAACGCTCGGGTACGAGACTCATCCTGGGAAATACCAAGTCAATTTTTCCAGCACAACAAGTTTGGGGTTTAATGGTTTATTTCATAGATAAAAAAATGAGTAAGGTTTGCAGTGGGCAGTAGGACTGAATTTTTGTTGTGATATACTTTTATATATAAATATAACATTTAACATAAATGAGTGAAAATAAAGATAAAATTTAAAATTTAAAATTTTTAAGAATTTAAACATAAATATTAATAAATTTTATAAAAAAAAATCTCTCCAACTCCCTCTCTATTATTATTATTTAATTTGAGTGATCTCTATATTTTTAAAGCTCCTCATATCTGGTTAGGGTTTCTCACATGAACAGAAACAGGGGATATAATTGAGAAAGCAAAGCAAAGCAATTTTTCAAGTATGCACCTTCCCGTCCATCGGTAGTCATTCGCTGCTTTAACATTTGGCTTAAACGCTTGATTCCTCTTTGTATTTTATGCTTTGAATTATCTGAATGACTGTATTTATGAATTTTATAAGCACTGTAAAGACTGGATTTGTTTTCTGAATGCTCTCGACATTATGTTGGTTTCTGTTTTGTTTCCAAAGGTGTTCAAAACCTTTTGTAGTTAAGCTATTGTTGTATCGTACTGGGAATTACATATTCTACTATATACGCAGAACTTTAAACGTAGCTTGTTTTAAATCATGGCTTTGAGTAGATAATACGAGTTATCTTAGCTTAATCCTCTCATAATTAACCAAGACATTAAATTAAAGATGTAAAATGAGAGAGAGAGAGAAATCTTATAACAATGTATGTACAACCAAAAATCATTGTACCTAAATCTGAAATATTATCAAGTCATCACAAGCTGACCACTGCTCCTTCCAAGACTACCACTAGGTTTTTATACACCTAAGGTAAAAGAAATAAGAAGAGGAACAAAAAGCAAAAATAGCATGAAGATAAGGGTGCTGTAACAATGCGGCATGGAGAGTTTTTCTCTTGGTTGTCTCAGGATGATTGGCTCATAATCTGTCTGAAAGAAGAATGCTGATTCGCTAAACATGTGTGTCGATGGAAGTCTTAAACGATCAAACTGACCATTCTTGAAATTATAAAATATTGCCGTATAATATCCTTGCATGAAGATCATATCAGCGTTATATAAAGTGTAAGCCGAATAAAAGCCATTCTCTTTGCAAAAGTCTGCCAAATTTACTCTGTGTTTTTTACTCCAAAGCTTCCCATAATAATCTTTCATGACCCATAACTCCAAAAGAGGAATCTCTGGTCTCTGGTAGATTAATGCCAGTTTCCCTTCATACTCTGCAAGGTTCACATGGTAGCAATGATCTCCGTGGCAGAATGACTCTGGCAGTGAAACCGACTCCCAACTCTCTTTATCTTCATTGAAAGATAGTATGTTCTTTTTGTCCCCTGTGGATGTAAGCCAATGCAGCCCACCATATGCTGATATAGCATGCCCCAAGTCGAAAAACTCGTCATAGGATAACATTACATCATCGAGTTGCTTCCAAGCCCAAATTTCTGAATCAAAAATTTCGCAGGGATAACGTCTGTAATTATCGAGCTCTGGCTCGGAATACTCCGACTCAAGCTCTGCTTCCTTTGGCTCGGGATCTGAAAGTCGAACTAGCTTGAACCGTAAAGGGTCTGAACCAATCACCAGCATGGCAGTCTTACAAGTGAAGTATCGAGGATTTGGGTTTGGTATGGTTTCCCACTGCCTAGTGCCGGGCTTACAAACATAATAGCGGTTTTGTGAACGTTGGCTCTCGCAAAGCATCAGACCTTGATCAGCAGTAGCACGAATGTGCACAGTCTCAGGTAGAAAATCAAGGGTTAACTGATCCGAAGCAACACCTGGATTGTCTATGGAACAAAAGGTTGAGTAGCCCCGACTCTTTTTTGAAGTTTGAATAAAATATCCTGCTATTGTGTTTGTTCTCTGACAGTGAAGACGCATGAAGCTTGATTCATAGGTGAGACTGTTGCATTCCCTGGAGAGAAGTCTACACCTTCTTAGCATCTTCAAAGGCATTCGTGACAAAATCTCAAACATGACATCGGAGCTCAAATCACAGGGCTTCATTGTGAAGAAGAAACAGAGACGCAAGCAGACGAGCAAACTAACACTGGGATAATAAAACTTCGGTTAAACACCGCGGAAGAACCAATACATAATATACAGAGGGCTAATATTTTTCTCACAAGGACTAGTTCTTCTATTTCGAATATTATTAGGAAAGGTTTTATTCTCAAAATCTTCTGGAAACTTGATAGAAAAGAAGGAGGTGATAGATCAGTCCCTGTTTGGACTTTTAGACCTAGAGACTTTTTCTCCCCGGTAAACTACCTGGCACCCTCCAATTCTCATTTTCTTTCCTCCCAGACACTTCGAATATTATCCCACACTATTACCATTGAAAGCTCTCTGAATTTGGATACGTTTGGTAAATGGTGACAACTTAGAGTTTTTATATCTTGCTCTTAAATTTTTTTGCCAGCAAATTCTTTATATAAATTTTCAAAGGTCTCTTCTTAAGGACACAACTCTCTTATTAAGGTATTTTTATGTCTTAAAACACATCTTTATATGTTACAAAATAAAATCTTTAGATAAAAACATTGTTCCAATAATTACGTTATAAAAAGATAACCATTTATACTATAAGATATAATTTTTTAAATCATAACTTTTGGGATTCTTTTTTCAAAAATACCTATCATACATTAGGTGTTTTTAAAAATAGCTTTCTCTATAATTTTAACTATTTTTTACTAAAAAAAATTAATTTTAGACAAAATTACTCTTAATGAAACTGACCCATATGTTTAGATCCGCACCTTAAATCGACTCATATCCTTTGAGCTTTTCTCGTCAGACTATTAATTTTTGAAGTATTCTTTGTAAAAAAAAAAATCTTTAAGTATTTTGAGTATTTTGAAATAGTTTTTGATATGCAAAGAAAAACCTTTAAGCTTTTTGAGTATTTTTAAGCATTTTGAAGTGATTTTTGATATATGAAGAAAAACCTTTGAGTACTTTGAGCATTATTCGCCAAATAGGCATATTCATTGATTATGTTGTTAAATGGAATATAGTGTATTGTTTGAAGCTGTCGATTTTGTTAAATGAAATTCAATAGTTTTGATGGTTTTTAGGTATTTTATAACCGGTTTTTGGATATTACGTGATTAGTTTTAAGCATTACGTTACTAACTTTTCGATTTTTGGGCATTACGTGACTAATTTTTAGGCATTGCGTTACTAATTTTTAGATATTGCGTGACTAATTTTTAAGTATTACGTGACTAGTTAATATAATATTGGGTGATTGGTTGATAAGCATTGTGTGACTGCTTAGTAAAGTATTATATGACTAATTAGTAAGGCATTACGTGACTAGTTAGTAAGGTATTGTCTAAAAATCAGTCACGCAATGCTTAAAATTTAGTCACATAATGTCTAAAACCAGTTATGTGATGATTAAGTCACGTAATGTCTAAAAATCAATCTCATAATACTTAAAAATCAGTGATACAATGCCTAAAAACCAATAATACAATACCTAATAACTGATTTGACTGCTCGTAACCAAGTTTAAGTTGTCAAAGTCATACAGTGTTTTAATTTACAAATATGTCTAATTAATTTCAACCTTTCAACTTTAGGATTCTATGAATAAACCAAAAAATCCAAGAACCTAAAACATATACCTTGATGTTATCTTTGCTTTTTGAGATGGTAAGAAAAAGCTTGATTGCGAGATAGACAGTATTTGGCAAGAGAGAGAAATTAGGATTTAATTTTGAAATTTTTGTCTGGATGACGGGATAGAGAAAACCGAAATCATTTTAATTTGTTTAAAATTGTTTAAAGGGTATTGTTATGAAGTCATGCCAAAAATTGACTAAAAATAAGTAAAATTATAATGAAAGATATTTTGAATTGAACTTACAATGAGGGTTATTTTTCATAATTTCTTTTAATTTATGAGTAATAGTGTTTTTTAATTGTTTCATAACTTTTAGATTTATAGGTGCTTTTTCAAATACCACTTTATAAGATCAACAATTCAATAGTCGCATTATGTAACATAACTTTTCAATTGATGTATCTGTCCAATAATTACAACTTATCATTTTGAAAATACACCAACACTAAGTGCTTAGCTCAAAATAAGTAGGCGTTGCTGGAAAAACTTGAACTCAAAGAAAAAGAAGTCGAGGGAGTTCAATATTGGTGAAAGAATGAAATTTCAGCAATTGTAGATGGAGATTTGAGGCACTTTAATTAAAATTTCTTTAATTTGGGGAGGCACTGTTTCTTTGGCTAGGAAAGCAGTTGGAGCCTTGAACAAAAGCAAGTTGGGTTGGCTTATAAATGCCTTTTCATCTGTTCTAAAGCGATATCTTAGATCCTTACTATCTATTGTATTCGACTGTGTAAACATGAATACTAAAAAGTAACAACAAACACCATTCTTCTTTTCTTTTTGGCTTAAAATCCAAAATGATTTGTGCATGGTACAAACCCAGACATCAGTCAATGACTAAGTGTAGAAAACCTGTTGTATTACAAATTGAAAAATCTTTGCCACTTTGGGCAACTGAATCATCCTCTCCTTTTCTCTCTTCTTCTCTGTTCCTCTCTGTAGTACTGCTGGGGATGAAGACCGGTGGAAGCAGCAATATGAATGGACAGTTTTTAGGAGATTAAAGGGGTTCAAAGAAAGAAAGAGCTGAGAGAAGTTTGTTCCATATTCTTTAGCTTGACCGAGAATATTGCCATAATCTGAATACATTTACCAAAGAAAGTAACTGATTCTTGTGCCATATCGTTTATCGTCATGGACCTCAATGCAATGGGTAGTTTGGTTCGAATCATGGCTTCAAATAAGACTACTTCCCTGCATACAATTTTTGCATTATTGCAAATTGAAGTAAGATGTTGAACAACATCTTTGAACGTTGCTATCCAAGTTTTCCGCTTGCCGAAAACATGTCTTTCATAAGACCATATGGATACAGGGCATGCATGATGCATGCATCAGGCATGTAGCAGACAAACTCTTTCCACTGTCCTATTATAACTTAAGCAAGAAATCTAGTACAGTTAGATAACTTTAAAAAAAATTCTATATATGTATCATTCCCATTTTCATCCAATGAGGATCTTCTCAAATGAAATCAAGAGGCTGGCCAATCTTCCTTTTAGGCCTTGTGTACTTCACCGTGCCAAAGATTCGAGTCTTACACTGAGTCGTGAATAGAAACAATTCAATCGTCCTAAGAGACACATGACTTGTTTGACTATTTTGTGCTTAGCAGAGAACTGAGTGATCTCTTAGCTCACTCATTGTTGGATCGTCCCATAGGTTTCGTGCACCAACTATTTGTCCCACATATTTAATTGTCCATAGGCAAAGAAATGAGATAGATAAAAAGAAAGTGAGAGACAGAAGGAGAGGTTTCTTATCAAGAATCAATCATTTTCACCACCACCCTTGTTCACTGTCTAGTGATTGTGCCTTGCTTTGTCTTCATTCTTTTTGGCCAAAGATTTTATGCAACATTTTTCTTCACGACGACATAACAACCACGGCTTTTAGATTAACTACCAGTTATTTTTTATTATGCCATGCCATGTACACCATTCTCTTCATGATTTGCTCTACATATAAATCTTCACCTCCTCTGTAAATTCTTTGCCATATCTGAAACCCCCCTCCCCTCCCCTTTAGTTTAATATGGGGGACACTCCAGGCCCTTCATCCCCTCCCCTTTCTCCAAAGTCAAATTTGCCTATGCTTTATTACGGCCTGGTCGTCGTGGGAACAGCTGCTATCGTGCTGGCTATATACAACCTTATCATCATTCGGTGGTGCACACAGCGGCGGGATGAGTCCAGGCAGAGACCTACCAGGCTTGCAGAACTAACGGCCGGCCAGAGTTTTGAAAACCCCAGCAGGAACTTGCTGTCAAGTTTCAAGTACAGGAAGGAAAGCAGCAACATGGGATCCCAAGACCCAGGTGGAGAATATGAATGTGCAGTTTGCTTATCAATTTTCGAAGACGGAGAGGAGGTGAGGCAGTTACCAAGGTGCAAGCATTCTTTCCATGCTCCTTGCATAGATATGTGGCTGTATTCTCATTTTGATTGCCCGCTTTGTCGTGCCTCTGTCGAGCCTTCTCCGTTTTGTCATCGGCACACAGTGGTTAATTCACCAGAGAATTCCAGGGAAGATTTGCTGGATACCAGCATCCCAGTTTGAGTTCGCCATTTTTGTTGATCTGTTTTCTTCTTCTTTTCTTTGCTAATCTCTTTGTTGATTGATTAGGTAGGGAAAGCCTGATACCCAGTCTGTCTTGGTCCTGGTCTTTGTCGGCCTGGGATGCGTGACGATCTTAATTCTTAACCAAGACTAAACCAAGGATGCCAGTCAACTCGTTTTAGTGCTCCAACTGGGTTAGGGTTAAAGCTGGACGGAGCCAGCCATGTCGCTTCCCTGTGTATTTAGAAATCAAGTTTTGGTATGTAGCATACACAATTAATCCCAGAAACTTCTTGCACTTATTGTGTAACAACAGAATACTCGTCGATAATGCAGTTTTGTCAGAGGGAGAGTCTCCATTGACGATGGAAAGAATAAAAATCTCATTCCTGCCTCTGAAAAAAAAAGACAAAAACATAAACATTTCAACTAGCTATTCTATGTTTTTGTGCCTGCAATCAGCAGGTCCTAAACTGTGCAGCAAACACTGCAATGCAAGTAATGCGAGGGCAAGCTCGGAGGTGAAGTTTCCCAGCACAAACAACTTCACTTATAGAACCCACTGTCCTAGCTAAAGAATACCATGACTAGTTGAACAGCAGAATAAACATCTCTCATAGAACCCACTGTAGTAGCTCCTCCACCGGCAAAACAAACTCAAACTTCTTACTATCAACATCGCATTTAACTTCAAACAAAAAATCGACGGTATCATGTGCCAGACACCCATAAGATCAGAAAACTTGGTAATAAATCTTGCATTTCCAGGGTTCATTCAATGAGTTTCTCAGGGACCACAATCTTGATACTTTATGTTGCCCATCCAAACACAAATGAGGCAATGCCAGAATGGGCACACATGTAGACGTACACAAGAGGTTAACTAATCCACCAAAAATTGAACAATAAGCTGTACATCTGACTCCAATAGAGTGAATGCAAAACCTATTTACTGCAAAAGCATGTATAAATTTACATAAAGTAATTTATTATAATTTCCACATATTTCCAAATCCTGAATCAATAAACTCTGGCACAGTTTCCAAAATGTTACAATCCAAATGCACTTTCACATATAACATAGAGGTGATGTCTGTATTATACAGAAGTAGCTAGGCATACTTACTACATCCTTCTCAAATTATCTAACCTTGCCTGTAATTCACTATCTATTCCACTGTCATCATTCCCAGTTGTTTCTGCCTGTGCAACCTTACCCTTTGCAGCTGGTGCTGCAACGGCAGCTGATGGTGCATTTACAAGCTGTGAATTAGATCAAAGTAAGCAAAGTTAGTACATCTTAACAACTTAAATTGGGTAAAAAAGCCAGACTAATCAAGCTATATGCACTACAATGATAAGAATGGTGAAAATAGTACCTCTTGATTGATGTCAATTCCAATCTCATCAAGAACCTGGTTTACAAGTTCTTCTGTTTCCTCCTCTTCCTCATCCCCTTCCAAAGCATCGTCAATTGCATCACCCATCACCTCAGTCATCATCTCCATCTTCTCATTCTGTCTCTCAAACTCTTGCATAATTTTCTGCAAGGATGGCAAGTTCATCTGCCTGTTCATCTGGCCCATTGCCTTTGTCACACCTTTCATTGCCTCACCCATTGCTTGTGTTGATTTCAGTGTCTGGAAGTTGTACAGAAAATTAGTCAAGCTTTAAAGTTTAAGATACACAGGCAATAACATCAAAAGTTGCCATTAACTTGTAAAAATTGACAAGGCTTCAATCTTGAATCGTACTTCAAGTAGCCTAGGGCTTTTTAGAAGTCAGCTAGCCCAACCAATTTGTTTATCCTCTGCCAGAGACAACCAGTAGACAAAGTGTTTCTCCATATCACATTTGGTGACTAATCAATTTAATTATTAATGCCCTGACTCTTAACAACATTTTCAGATGAGAATAGAGATAGATTAATCTTGCAACTTATCCTCTTTTTTCATTTTGGAAAACAAAATAAAGTCATATTTATTCCTATGCATATAGCATTGCCATATTTCAAAACTTTCTATACTAGCCCCCTAAATAGTTATAGCTGCTGATGTCCATCTACTTACCAAGCATGAGAAGAGATCATAATTTTCCATGCAAAACACTTTAAAAAACAATTGCACACTTCAAGTCATTGACACAGAGACAAAATGGATAGATAAAAATACATACTTGAATTCTAAGAGATACACCCTGGAGCTGTGATTTAAGCTTATAAAACTTTTCAATCTGATGTCGTGTTCGGATAAGGTCCTTTGCCATCACCTTTACAGCTCCCTGAAATAAGATTGCCATCAATCAAAAAATTTTAAGGATGTAGGCCAAGTGGCCATGAAAGCCCATTCACGTTTAACAAGAAACATGTAGATCATGTATAATAACTTTTACAAGTCCAGAAGTTATAAGAAACCTAGTTTCACAAGAAGAGAGATGGAAAATACAATCTTGACGCACAATGAGAAAAGAAATGGCAGCATGAGTCCACTAATATGAAACAAAATAGACATAAGCAGAACTCAAGCAGCAAAAATGCCAAAAGTACAACCTGAGATACATAATTGATGCATTTTGTTTCAAAATGACGGAGAAAAAAGAAGCACATAAATGCTTCCATAAAAATTGCAAGATGCTTATTTATGAAAGAGCTAAAAGCAACCTCATGTTATATTGAACATCGCCAATACATCAAACTAATCCTTCCAAACATGCTATAAACACATAAAAATAGAGTAATCAAGCACTGAATCACACCATGTTATATTTAACATCGCCAATAAAAGCAACCTCATGTATGCCAAAATTAACCTTTCATTTCTCATGATTGCCTAAAAGAACATAAATTTGTCAAGCTAATAAGCACTTGATCGAATAGCATACCAATTTTAAAACAATTTAACAACACAGATGTAACAAGTCAAGCAAACGAACACTAATGATGTAAAAAATACAACGTACCATCTGCCCTTGCTTTGCACTCTTCTTTATCTCTGCAATCAGTTTCTTCTCTTGCGTCTGTAGACCTTGCCTTTCCCTCTCTATCTCTCTGATAGATTTGTCCAGCATCCTCTTATTCTCCCGCAGAAGCTCTGAAACCAAAATCCATTCATAATTTTTAGATATTACCCAATATCTCAATACAAAAAGACCAACACCATTCAATCCACACCATCCAAAATCACTGTCTAAATGCCTCCAAACCTGGCAACAAATTATAAAACTGAAAACCATACAACGCACACCCCACATAATCGGTATGCTTCACCTTTCATAAGAATAGAACGTGGGCATTACACACTAAGACGATAAAACTCCACTGAATAAATTGTGAAACCCTACCGTTACAAATATGGACAAACAACCATGCGACTGATTGATCTTAATAGCACAAAAAAATTGCTTACATTAGATGTATTCATAACTATTTCTAGAATTAACAAAAATTTAACATTCCATACCGAAACTCTTAATACTAATCAAAATTTATAAGATCTCCGAAAATTAATATCAGCAAAAACAATTAACTATTTCAATCACTAAAACCCTCTATCTGCGATCACTTGATCGAATTCAAGACGGAACGATCAAAACAAAATCGTATACTCCATTCGATTTTAATACAATTTTCAATTTATTTAAAAAAAATGAAAAAGATTTGATACCTGCTGGAGTTTTTCTCTTGCCAAAGAGGAAACTCATGTTCGATCGATACTAAGAAAGCTGTCTGAAAACGAATTAGTGGAGTCTGGAATGATCCGATCTGATATAAAACGCGTGTCGTCGCTGCGTTTTTATGGTTGGGCTGGGGAAGAGATTGCTTCTTCGTGGTGGTTTGATCGCTCGGCCGCGAAAACAACTTTATTTTGTTTTACGCGGTAGAGTGGTTAAGGAATGGGAATTGAGAATAATCAATCCAAATTCACACGTGACTCTATCTGTATTGGTAGGGTCCATTTTGATGACTAGACCGCGTTTTATCTTAGCCGAGCCATATGGATTGAAGACTATGCTTCCTTTTATCTTAGCCGAGCCAAATGGGCCTCTGGGCTCTCTTTTCTTACATAAGTGGGCTCAGTTCTTACTCTCCGTGCTTTTTTAGCCCATGAATTTGGGCCCAAGTTTTTGTTTTATTTGTGGCCTAATATCTCCTTTAAAAAAAAAAAAAGACAAAATAGTTCCAAACTCAGACCCAACAACTAACAGGAGCACACCTGAGACCCAACAGTCTTTCCTTTTAACCGCGAGTCGAAGCCCACTTTCTCAACTATCTTTACATTTTGCATGTCTGAGTTGTTATCAAATGAAGGGAAGGAATTGTTCTCAATTATCAACCCACAGGATGGGATCGAATATTCTTCTCCTTTCCCACTTAGGGCAGCTTACATCAATGTCTTGAAGAATATAAAACAATGGAGGGGTTGGCATTACCTAAGAAAAGGTCCATGTTGGCCACTATAAATTGTAGCTTCTGAATGTCATGCATTTCAATCCCCTCTCATTGATGACCTACCTTTGTTGTGTCACAAAACATTTAGACCACCTCACATGCATGTGTGTGTGTATATATATATATATGGATGGAAGCATTATGTTATATCATAATAAAATGTAAGGTGCATGTTGATGAAAGGAACGAAAGTTAATTGAGCAAGTTGAAACAATACACAATGTGTTTGTCGAAGAAATTAACCCTAGTAGATTGTAAGCTAAAAACTGAGAGAATATCTATTCAAGTAGTATAAAACAAATTACTTTTGAAAATTATTTAGAAAGAAACTAATTCAAATGGTGCCTATTAGATCAAAACTGAAAGATGATAACTTTCGATGAAAGATATCTATTAAATTAAAATTTAACAATTTTAACTTTTGATGAAAAAAAGATGACCATTTGATGAATACTGATAACTTTTGACAAATAATCACATAGTTATTTATATATAAGCATTAGAAGTTAGAATTAATAAATTCAAAAGCAATTATTCTGTCTCTATCTTTTTCTCTCAATCAAACTCTTTTTTTTTAAAAAAAGCTCTAAAAAAAATTCCAAATTATTGTTTGTAATTAATTTTTTAGATATTTTTTTTGAATTCTAAAGTTATATTACCACCCCAACAGCAACATAGCGGGGACCTTAAGGATAGAATAGAGTTCTAATCTATATGCATTTAAGGCACAGAAAATTCTTCATATATTTTCTTCGTCTTATATATAAATATAAATAACATTTGTTGGTTGAACTCCGGAAGAAAATTGTTTGGAGAAGCTAGTATTTGAATCTATTTGATATTAAACCTAGTTACATGCACGATATGCTCTAAAAGAGTAAAAGGTACCCACTGTCTATTTGCTAACTATATGCTTAAGATAGGTAAAATAAAATTAAACTCTACACTAATTCAATGAGTATGAACACAACTTGCAAATTTGTGAACTCATACATTTTCCGAACTCATGTATTCTAAATGTAACCTAAACCCTAACGCTAACCCTCTTCCACTGTAAAACAGAACTATATATAATAAGTTTTTCTGTTATGCAACTCCTAAACATCAAAACACTTTGGTAGTTTGGTTTCAGCTAAGTTCTATTTAGATACTACTTTGATTCGATCCTTTTATTTATTCAGTAGTAGCAGCAAAGTTGCTATAGAAAAACCAGCAGCAACAACAGTACATGCAGTTAAAGTCTGTTGGTGATAGTCTATTCTATCAACAAACAGATTTATTGGAATTAAAGCAAAATTTTCACCCAAAACTCCAAGGGCGTGCCATCTTCAACATACTACGAGCGAGTGGGGTTTTAGCGGATGCCATAAACAGAGAAAACAGCGTTTCCGTCTCTCTTTTTTTTTTTTTTGGTTTCTCTGACAGCGCAATTGAGGTTACTTTAAAAGGTTTAAAAGAGTATCCTCACGCGGGGGAAAAGCACCCTCTCAGTCTCTCTCATGTACCTTTCCTTTTGCATTTAAAATTAAAAGCTGCTGTAAATTTCTTTTTCCATTTTTGTTAAAAGTTTTTTAACAATCTGATTTCGGAACCTTAAAATAATCAATGAAAACGTAGCACACGTGCGCTTGAGGGACATGCTTGTACAGAGAGGGCGGGGCGGTCACGTGCGGGCTCTGTCGTCTCACTCTCAATCTGTTGCAATTCACGCGCTCCTCGGTGGGCTTGCCAGTTACAGGGAGCAGAGCACGTGCCCTCGACCCAGACACAATACCAGCAAAAGGGCCCATTGGAAATTATTGTTAGCTTAACCAAAGTAATTTGCTAATTAGCTACAGTAATTCCTGATAATTGCACCTTTTGCGCTGGCAAACAAATCAGAAGCCCCTGTTTTTACTTACCAGTTTAACTAATTTGTTGATTTTAAGCCGAGTTAGAAAGTGTTCATCCAAAGGGGCTTTTGATTTGCATCTCTAATTTGTTGGCCACATGATCGTAATTGATTTGACTGATAGATTATTATTGATATAATGATAGGTTCTAAGAATTTTTATCAAGAAACTCATTGGATTTTATTAATTCTATCACTCAATAAGTAACAAAAGAGGCAGATTCAGTGATATAAATGAAATATTGTATACACTTATAATCAGTGTTTTGGCTTGTAACTCTGGCTATGGTCCCAAGGGATATAGCCTTTGCGTATTGCGCTGTGTAACCAGCAGTTGGCGACGCCACTGACCAACCATGCATCGTTCTATTAAGACAAAAGAAGAGGCCTGGAGGAGGATGGAAAACCTATTATAGCTGGGAAGTGGTCCTTGGTTTAACTAATAATCCTTTCAAGGTGTAGGCTAGGACATTGCTCCACATGCATCTGTTACAAAACCATGGAAACGTAATATGTTATGTACCACAGATTTGTGCTTGGTTGTTGAGAAACATGCTCCACTTGTACTTACTGGCAAATTATTTGTATTATGGATTGTATTTCTTGCTCTCTATTTTAAAATTTTCCTGTCTTTTTCAATAGTGTTTTTTCTTATTTAATTTCCATTTGCTTAATTATTGGTTTTTGGGTTTTTCTTGGAAACTTTTACAAACATCCAGACATTTCTTTTCTTCTATATCCACTCAAAGCTTTGCTGCTTCTACCGTTCCCTGGAGGCTGATGAGTAAACAGGAAGAGTGGTTAGCGGTTTGCCTCCATTTTTGGAGCTCAAATATCAAACGTACAGGCCAACAAGAACTCCTGAGGAATGGAGTTTAAATGTGAATCAATGGTAGTTTGAATTATAGGAAGCAAACAAGCAAATAAAGGGTCACCAAATCAAGGTTATTTCTAAATGTGAGTATTAATTAATGTGTGTACATGCTAATGCGGCTAAATGGGGAAGGGAGTATTCTTTTGTGAACACTATTATTAGAGAAACATAGCTAAGTTGTTGAAGATCATGACATGTCATAAATGAGAGAGAGAGAGAGAGAGTTGTGACATGTTGATAGGGATCATGTTGATTCTCTTATCTTTATTTCAAAGTCCATCTTTGAACACATCTCAATCCAATAAAGTTGAGGATGACATGTGTTAGTCTTAATAGATGTTCCCACCATTCTCAAGTGGACAGAGAGTTTTTGCTTTCTGGATTTTCTCCATTGTTTCCCCTTTTTTTCCCCCTTCTCCTCTTCTTTGGGATGGGGGTATTCTCTTCTTTTGGTATGGGAGTAATTGAACGAATGGTAATCAGGTCAACGATGGTGGCCAGTCTCCGCTGTCCCATTTCATCCCAAAGAATACGTGGTTGCTCATAAACTTTTTATTTTTTTTCCTCTGGTGCAAAAGTTAGTTTGGATTTTTGCTATCATGTCTGATCCTGCTGTATTTTGACTTCTGAGATTCCTTATGTGTGACCCTACTTGTCCGCAGAGGCTTAGCATTATTCATCAGTTTAATCGGGGATTGGACATCTAGATCATTGATAGATTGGAATTTTCTTCTGGTTGAAGTTTGATCACACCATAATTCAGTTCCACACCATACTAGTAAAAGTCCACACCAGATACGGTAACAACGATTCAGTCGTTTTCTTTTCCAAACTTGGCAAATTAATTCACCCTGGAAACAACCTTTTGACATAAATTTGTAAGACATGAATCTGTTTGTCTAGGAGAAATGAGTACAGAATCTGGCTGATGCTAGGGTAAAACTACAGGAAGAAGGTTATCTAATCTGGTCGGAGTTAGTGTTTTTACTTCTTAGTTAAAGATGTCTCTAATAATATTTTAAGCTGTTGGTCCTATCCCACCAAATCAAGAAATGATATCCCCACGAACTACTCTAACAGAAAGAAATTCTTGAGATTCCACTCTGTTTACGATAGTACAAGTATAAGGTCAGACAGACAGAATTTATGGAGCTCAACAGTTGGCCATGGCAAGCATCTGCTGTCCCTTTGTCTACTGTTTCAGAATTCAAAGTCCATGTTCAATGTGATACCCCAAGGATGTCCTCAACTAGAGAAACAGGAAATCTAAGCATGGATGTGATAGTCGGCAATGCAAATTTGCAGTGAGGAGAGGCAACTGTGTTGTTATATTCAAATGTGTAGAAATGAGAAACATCTTTTTAATCATGGAGATATTTAATTCTGTGACTGCAAAGGGAAACTAATTTATGTTGGGATGTTGAGGCCATGTGCTTAAGCCAGTGAAAAAGCAGAGGGTTTTCACTTTCTCCCTTCTCTCGTGGGGAGAAGATTTGTGCTTGCTTTTCCTTTTTCACCTTTTCTATTCCGACTTTCTGTATTGCTTTAACGGTTCACTGTGTGAAGATAACATTGAATCTTCACTCTTGACATAACTTTAATTTTCACCATCTTAGGACTGTTTTTCCATTATTCTTTTCAAAGGCTACCAAACATATGGAATCACCATCATCACTATCAGAAGAAAATATAACTCGAATATTCGATTTGAACCCCCCCAAACCATTAATTACAATTTGAAAGATGATAATGAGCTACAATATGAAGCCATTGGCAATGGCTTGCTTAGTTTTCAAACTAGTAGTTTCATACACTGGCAGCTCCTCTCTATACCTTCCAATTCCAATGAGATGATCCAACTCAAAAAGATCAGAGCTTGAATAACTCAAAGCGTCGTCTTCTTCTTCTTCATCATCATCCTCATAGTCGTCAACAAAGCCTCTCAAATCCAATTTACCAGTACCCCTCCGTTGATAACTCCTTAGATAATCTCTTGCCTTATTGCTAACTCCTGATTCTTTCTCCTTAACAAAATTCTTCAGCTCCTCCTTTCTTGAAGAACTTTTAACATTCTTTTGAACAGTTGAAGTTGGCATTAAACTTGGATCATCTTCATAAATACATTTATGGCCACAGGGTCTACAATCTTCATCAACAATGACACTAACTGGACAAAATCTAACTGACCTTTTCTTGCCATTGCTATACTTATTGCCTCTTGAAGAAGGTGTTTTGCTCAAACAAGACCTGGAAAAGGAAGAAGCTGATGAACATGTAGTTTTTGATTTGCGATCAAAACTTACATCATCTGAAACCCCAACGGAGCACATCTTCACTTTCTTCGCATTGGCATTGAAAATGGAGTTTAAGAAGTTAGTGATACGACCACCAGGAGAAATCGGCTGCTTCACTTTCTTCAATTCGCCGTATATTTTCAAGGCTTTCAGTTTGGTCTTAGAAAAGCCACCACCTTCACGCTTGGCCCTTTGTTGATTGTTGTTGTTGTTGTCAAAGTTTCTTTGTTCAAACTGCTTAGACTTTTCGGGTTTAGCTGGTGTTGATCTTCTTGATTTCTCTTTGTAACTTGACTCAGCTTCGGATGACGAGAAGATTCCTCCACTGCTAGAATCCGAGGAACTTGAAGTTGAGTTGAAATGCACAGCTGAGCCATAACCACTTTGCTTCTCAACCCAATCCTCAATCATAATAGCACGTCGAAGACTGGAAACCCTTCTCTCTTCTTCCGAAGGTGCATTGTTCTGCTTCTTAACAAGGGTCGTTTTTGTTTCCCTGTAATGACACAATGTTGCTTCATCTCCATTAGCTGATTCATCAATGGAACGATAAATAGCATCAAGAAGACTAGAAGAGAAAGAAGGGGTTTTTCTTCTTTGAGGAACCGCAGTCTCTCTGACGGAACCCTCTCTTCTATACATATTTTTTGCATACACACAAAAGAAAAACAGAGGAAACAGAGGTTTATATGGGGAAAAAACAGAGGAATGAGATCAAAGAAGGAAAACAAAGATAGGACAGTAAGGGGTTAGTTTAAGGATGGCTAAGGGCTTTAGTGTCTGCTTAGAGAGTGTCAAAAGCTGCAAAGACACATTAAGTAGAATGCAAGTAGATCATGTGAAAGAACAAAGAAAGAAAGAGAGAGAAAGGGAAAGGAAATAGAAATAGGAAATTTCCTCAACATGAACTGGACTGTTTTTGTTTATTTTTTCTATTTCTGTATTGTGTCTTTTGTGTACGGCACTGAATAAACATAGATAAGCATGAAGCAGAAGCGAGAGAGAGAGAGAGAGAGGATTTGGACTGTGAAAAAGGCAAAGCAAAGCAGAAGAGAGAGAGAGAGAGAGTTGTGTACTTGTTGGTGTTGCTGTGGAAAAGTTTTAAAGGAGAGTGCCGCGCGTGCGGGTAAAAATTTTAGCTGTGGGGTGTGGGGTGCCAGGCTGTGGCAGGGTTGATTGTTGGGTTCACTTTTTTTACCAGTTTGCTGTCTGTCTAAGATACTCTTTTTCTTTTAGTCTTTTTACCAGTCTGATGACGTCGTCCAAGGTCAGTTTATTAATTGGGGGAGGACTTGGGTTTAATTCTCAACCTGTAGCCAATCAGAAATCAATGGAGTGCGTAATGTCAGGTCATTTTCACCCCCCACCTTCTTCTTTCACTTTGTTGGAGTCATTGTTACCAGTTTTTACCACCTGAATCAGGCACAAATAAAGAAAGAAAGCAAAACCCGTCAGCTTTGTGCTTTGATGAGGATGGAACTTGAAATATTGCAAGTCCCTGTTTTTCCCCCCTCATTTTGTGGCCAAGGACAGTCTACACAAGGAGAAAAAGAAGGTTGTACGGAAGGAGATGGATTCAAATTGAACCATACTTTAAGAAGCCCATATTACTTTATCGAAGTTCACTCCGCCGAGACGCCCATTAAGTCTGGATACAATACCGGTAAAGGCCCTATTCGTTGACTATAACATATCAAAACTAACCAAAAGCTTGGGCCTCGAAAGAACCTTAAGATGTAAATAATTGGCATATTTGGGCAAAAGAATTAGGCCCAATTCTGTGGATCTTTCACCGATATGAGTCAAACGTTAACGTGGGCTGAGTTCGGCTTTGTATATACATATATATATATATATATATTTAATGATTGAAATTCAATTTCAAAAATAGTCTTTGAACCAGGAAAATTGAATTAAGGTTATATTCGTTCTACAAAGTGAAAATGAACATTATTGATGTGTTTTTGACTTCTACGCGGTGATAGCTTAGGAAAGTTTGGCTGGCTTCACCTGTTTCCTCACTACTTAATTTTGTATAAACATTACATGTCATACCCAAGCTGGAGTTGTCTTTAAGCCTTTGGTGGTTTGTCCGAATTTAGACGCTATTTTTTCTCAGAGTTCACACCCTCTTTGCACAGACGATATCCATGTGAGTAGCAGCATGACAAAGCAGGAATATGAACGGAGGAGGAGGAAACACATTCTTTCATTGATATCTGATATTATAATATATTATATTATATTCTTTTACCACCACCCCATTCCAAATACACAGTTGTTGCTCTTTATCCATCATTAACACATTTTTAAGAAACTAATAATATAAAATTGGAGTTCCCACATCCCACCACCATATTTCTAAAGCTTACGATGAAGCTGGAAAAACTTAGCTGCCCAAATACGAACAGGGTGCCACTTGCCAGCAGCACCTGCTCAGGTATCTGTAGAAGGGATTCTACAAGTATGGCAGAACAAATGAGAAAATACACACCCCCACAATTTAGAAAGCGCCGGCAGCGACAGCTAGCCAACTTTGTTTACAAGTATTGTTCATGTATCCTGGCGCGGTTCTCTTCCCACCACAGTCTAGCATGCATCTCTCCAAATCTTTCCCGGCTGCACCATATAGGCATATAAAGTGAGGAATTCAGTCAAATTCACATAAAGTGATTGAAATCAAAGACGATTACATTTCCTCGGCGAAAAAGGTTCATGCTGGATTTGCCTCAGCGTGAGAGTAAATTAGTTGGTGAAAGCATAATAAGTAACTCAGTAATGATGCTGTCAAAAAAGATTTACAGCTAATAAATCTGCTCCTGACGGTCGGTAATTGAAATCATAGTTGTTTCTAAGGTGGACCTCCATAATAGCATTGACTTATGCTGGGCCCATCAACCTAAAACTGAAATCAAATCCACGGAAAAAATGGCTTTTTGGAGCATTTCCAATGAACCTTCAATGCTTATGTGTTTTAACTTTTAACCGACTGCCTTCTCTTTTGAGGGAAAAAAGAGAAAAGATAATGCAGTCCGCTTATGCCTCAATCATATTTTCAGCAATTGAACTTATCAAAACAAATGAATATTTCTAATATAATTCAATCAAACAGAAAGTCTTTGCCAATGATGACAATGCATAAAATAGATGACTAGAATTTGCCTTGATAGAAGCTGATTTACTGCCTGATAATTTGATATGTAACAATCTCGACTGCAGAGTTAATGAATCTAGGAAGTATTCTAGCCACTGACAAGGAGAGTGCAAGTTACATCGCATTCTACCCTATCATAGTCCATAAACTGCAAGAGAAGGCCATCTATATTCATTGCATGGGAGACGTCAAAACCAGGATGTCAACTAGCAATGAGAGTAGCACAATTGCTATTAAACTTACAGATGGCCAGGGAGTGCAAAGACCTGGGCGTATGAACTAATTTAAATTCGATTTAGATGGTTGTAGCTTGTAAGATGCACTTGCAGTGACTGCAAGGATCAAACAACAACCTGCTTTTTTTGCCATTTTGAGATGTTGCAAGTTTTCTAAGATGTTAGGTGCCAAGAACAGTTTCATAATTGGGGCTGATAAATTCATACAAGCACATTTCCCTATCAGTTATGATGGTCCTGGTCAATATTAGTTGTTTCTTGGCTAACTAAGTATCACAGAACGGAAAGAATGTCATAGAACATTACCTGAATCTAACTCGCCTAAGCTCCCTTTTGCCTCCTGCCAAGGCTCTGATAGTAATGTAGACCCCTGGTTCATCTTGTTCAACCCACTCAGTCTCAAGATCACTCGCATTGCTGATGGATAGCTCTCCAGAGCGATCAGCCTCTCTTGATGAGCTACTCCTCATAGAGGCATCCATTGATGATGTCTCTGTCTTGGCACCACTAATACTGGAAAGTTTTGGAGTTGAGGTAAGACCAGAGTCACAATAATGCCGGGCCTGCATTGGGTGCTGATCAAGTGAATCTGAGGATGAGTAGCCCATGCCCATCCCTGTTGGGCGGTATAAATTACGAGGTAAGCGCTCTCTAGTGAGTGGTGGTGTTACGGGGCTTTCTTCTGCTGATTCCATTTTTGAACTCTGTAAGAAATCGAAAGAATGATATTATTAGCATTTAAAAATAACATAAACATACAAGTTAGCACAGTATCAGTGCAGGGCATGGGATAGGTGCAGCTCATTCACACTACGTTAAGGAGGCAACAGTCCAAGAACTTGCCTCGTCTTCAGATCTCGGGGGTGTTGGTAGTGGAAATGCATGACGGTTAAACCTCTGGACATTGTAAAGTTCCATAACCCTGTCATAATTCTCTGCCCACCATCTTTGAGCTTGCCATTTGTTAAACATTTCCCGACTAGTCAAAGAAAATAAACTACATTTCAGCACTCCTGAATGTTCATCCGATTAGCATGCCAGAAATCATATATTAGTGGTTCATGTTATGCTCGTGCTAAAAACAGAGCAGCTAAAACCATCAAATGATTGATTTAGGAAACAACGTGACATGCATCAGGGGCATCAAGCACAATGTTTGGTCAAAACAGAAAACCAAAGATAAAATTTTGGCCCTCGGAATTGAAGTACTAATTTCACTAAAATGGTAGTGTATAGTCCATAGTATACCATGCTATTGTCCCTTTTTTCGCAAGTCAATGACTTGAAAACCCAATCATTACCACTGAAATTGCATCATCCTCCTTGATGTGAATGGAACATTTTAATTATATACTGGGCCAGTAGACTGGCTTGTAAACATCTTTTGACTAAGCACTTCCCCTCTTACTTTGGATCATAAAAAAGCTATCAACAACTCTTAGGTAAGGGGAATATTAAAAATTTTCTAAGTGGCATCATTGTGTTCCGAGTAGTGGGATGTCTAGTCTTCCAAAAAGAAAAAGCATAAGGAGTCTAAAACCAACGAGTTGCTTTATCCCAGCATTCAAATGTGGTGATGGAAATTACAGTTAGTTAAGAGACCAATTAAATCAAATATCTAGGATGGGCAGAGAAGTCAAATATGGCCGAGTTTCATAAATGAGAGGCAACAACTATGTCCCCTAGATCAAATGACTAATCCCTCTTGTCACTGTCCATAGAAGACATGGAAAGGTGAAGGTTGTAGTCGGGTCTTTGTTTGTTGGCTACATGAGCAAAGTATAAGGGTCAAATTTTTGTCTTGCATGTCGTTTTGGAGTGGCAGATGATGTGGGCACTTCCTAGTTAATAGCAGACAAAATGACAAGAAATAGGGTCATAAGAAGACAAGGCCACGGAGAATCAGGCGTGAAGGGAAGGTTTTTTTTTTTTTTTTTGATTGAAAAGAAAGGGGTGAGCCTTCTCCGACACGACGACAAGCCTCAGTAAAAAAGCTTCCCAACACAATCAATCCTGTCCCACCCACCACTGATAAGGCACAATGAGTTCTTCTTTTGGACTTTTATTGGATTGCTTTTCATTAGGCGTGAAGCCTACTGTTACACTGTGGGACCCTCACCTAAAATTCTTCGTATTCCCAGCTGAGGTTGCTAAGGCAATGTTTGGTTGCCACGTTAAATTCGGTTACTCGCTATTCTCACATATACCATCTTGAGCTTATCAATTTTTCTTTCTTTTTTTTTTTTAAAAAAAATTAAGCTAAAAATCCCTTTGTTTTCCTTGTGTCATTTTTTGTCAAACCATACCAACCAAAATTAAAAATAAAATACTAAAAAAATTTGTGATCAACAAATCATAGTGGTACCTTTTCTTTTCGTAAGAAAGTCTTTTCATTTATTTTTATTAATAACCTTTTGAGAAAAAGAATCAATTACTAGAAAAAGATAATGTGAATGATAAACTAAAACGGTAGGCATCCAAAGTTGACATCCAAACAAACTCCTACTTCTATCACCTAAATAATAATAATTAAAAAACCCCATTAAAACAAAATTTTACGAGAAAAAAGAATACAACGGATGACGTGTCCATGTCCCTTCTAAAGTTTCTACTCAAGTTCCAAACAGAGACCGAAAATTCTAAAATCACTGCAACCGTACGATTAAAAATCTAAAGCATGAAAACAAATCGGAACCGTCCAAATCAAAATATAGGAAAAATGGGGGCGCACCTGAACCGGATCCGTTTGAGATCGTTGCCGCCACGCGGAAGCGAAACGAAGGTGATGAGCACGCCGGGCTCCACCTGGGCGACCCACTCTTTAGGCTCACTTTCTTCGACAAACACGATCGATTCGACTCGGCGTCCACTCACCGATTTCGGCGTCGCTTCGCCGCTCGAACTCGATATCCCTTTTAACCTCGCTTCCATCTCCTTCCCCCACGTTCTCGGCGTCGCCGAGCTCGAACTTCCCGTCCTACGATACGACCACCTGAACCGGTCCGAGTCCGCGTCAGACTCGTTCGAGTTCCCCAACCGACTCTGCGCCGTGCACGGGTTGCAGTGCCTGTACGCCCCCGACGCCTTTAGCGCCATATCCTTCAACTAAACCCCCCCCCCCCCCAAAAAAAAGTACTCTCATTAAAGCCAAAAAACCAAAAAACTCAAAAAACGTGACTCATGAAATTCAGAGTGAATTACCTGAGAAGTGAGAGATTTGATGGCTTGGTTCTGCTTAGTGCTAGGAGTAGTGGAAGAGTCGATTTCCTCGGGTTGACTCAGTGAGTCATCACCGGCTTGCTTTGAACGAGGTATGCACGTCAGCATTGTTGTTTTGAAATTCTCCGAAAAAATGAGAGAAGTCTTCTCTGAAAAAAAGATTACATTCGAAACAAAATTTGTCAGAATTCTCAAACTAAACTACGAAATAATAAATCCCCAGCAGCATTTTTTTTCCTTTTTCTTTTTAAAGAAACAGAGTAAAACAAGAGAGATTCATGATCAACATTAAAGAGTTTCGAGTTTACCGTACAGAGAGGCAAAATTTAATTTACTGAGAAATCTGTGGATCAGTGGTTTGGGTTCCTTCTCTTCTTTTTTTTTTTTTTTTTCAGTTTCAGAGAGCTCGAAGTACGAGACTCTCGGGAGCTCTTTAATGCCACGTTAAATTAAAACGATCAGAGATTCTCTGCACTATCCAACATAAAAACAAATACTAGACGAATAAGCAAACAATATTGAAAGGGATTTAAAGTTAAAATATGTAGTTAAAAAGATAGAAGAGAATCACCTCTCATCGGAGAGGAGTCGAAACGTTAAGCTGCATTTGGTTTTCTTGACGAGGGTTTGCTTTTTGATTTTGGAGAGGAAAGAAAGGAGGAGGCAACGCAGAGAGAACCGCTATAATAATGGGATAGTGTTCATTGCAGTGGTGATGTGAAAACTGCGTGTGAATACTTTGCTTTTTCTTATTAACCTGCAACCGGATGGTTTTACCGGGGTTTGTTTTTTTTTTTCCTTTTTATATTGTTTGTACGGATGTGGAATTGGCGGGTTTGCTGTATATGTACGAGAAGGAGTGGGGGAGAGCCGAGAGGACAGAGTTTGCTGTTGTTGCGCTTTTCATTGCACTAATGAATTGATTGGTATCTGATCCTAACTCTGCTGCGCTTTCCATATTTGTTTTTGGGTTGTTGGAGAAGGCCCAGAGGAGCAACTTGATAGGCTTTTTAGACCCAAGAGCCCATGATAGAGGAAATGGCCGCCTTGCCCTACAAAACATATTGGTGAACATTTGGGCTTAACTTAAATTATCCCCCCCCCCCCCCCCCGCCCCTCCATTGCTTTGGAAACAATTCACAAGGGGCCGATATAACATATGTTAAGAATACTTGTTCACTAGAAACAAATAATAATAGATCCATACAATTAGCATGAAATATGTTAATGAACAAAGTTGAGTACTACTACTATAACAAATACACCAATATACCTACATACATGCATGCATGCATGCATGCATGTGTATATATATACGTAAATTAGTAAATTAATATAATTAGTAGATTTAACATAGAAAATAAGAAGGAATACAGTTTTAATTAGTAAGACAAATAAATTATTTTGCTTTGTTAGTTACAGATGCTAGATGTGCATATGATGTAATTGTCAAATAATATTTGCAATGTTGGTAAGGAAAAGAAGACATTACAACCACACAGATTAAAAAAAAAAAGCTTGTTGTGTGTATCACATAATAATCACTCTCGTACTTAAAATTTAATTTAAAAATTATGGAACAATATATGTAGAGTGTAATTATTAATTACAAAGTGAATATTATCTCAATTTACAACCTAAGTAGTTGGCACATTGTTTTCACCGACAATGTTTTATTTACATTTCCGTCAGGATATTTGTATTAATTATTGGGTTAATATGACCTAATATTTTTAATTTTGGTAGAAATTCTTTTAGAAATTGGGATAATCCATAAACCCATGAAAAAGTTAAAACGATGGATTGTAAATATTTATAATTTTGAATTCCGGAAGAATAAAGAATAAGAAGAAGAAAAAAGAGAAGATAAAAGCAAAATAGAGAAATTGCAGAAATTTTATACTTATTTATTTATGAACAAAAAAAACAAGTAGTAGAAAAACTTAGTCAAGAGCATGAGGCAATGGAACTCTAAAGATGTTGGTCACATTGGCATCCACATCATAGACCAGTCCATATTATTTACACGTATCCCTTTGACTGTCTGTGGCTCCAACATCCAAGCTAGAACCCAGTAGCAGCTTTTGTTTTGGTTCTTCCACTGAAAGTATTAAACCGAAACCGTGAGTACTAACGTCCATCACCCGTTAAATCTATCTCCTTGACTTCTGATTTTCCACCAGCCGCCCTCTGATTAGCTGACCACCGTTGGCCAGCCCAGGAAACTTAACGGAAAGGAGAAAAAAGGACTTATTTCCCCTCCCGCAGAACCAATCCGTCGGAGTGGGACCCGCGTTAGAGGGATCTGGAAAAGAAAATTGTTCGAGGCTAAATAACAGCCAATCTCGTGCTTCCACCTATTACTCCGCCGGCGACTGTCATTATCTTTTATTGTCACCGGCGCTAAGAGGTACAAAAAAGTCCCTCTCAATCAATGAGAAGAATCTCAGAATCAGAATTGTCGGTCCCTATTAATGAACAAATTAGCCCCACCGCGCAGCATTTATAGATCTCCATCGTTTTTACATTAAACGATGTCGTTTCTGCGGCGGAGGAAGGTAACAGATTCCTCAAAATCCCAAAACTCCGATTCCAACGCCGGAAAAGAAGATGACAAGAAAAAGCAATATAAGAGCCCAAAAAGAGAAAGTTATAGCTCCAAAAAATGGTCGTGTTGGGACAGCTGTTGTTGGTTCATTGGTCTCATATGTTCGATGTGGTGGTTCTTGTTATTCTTATACAACGCAATGCCCGCTTCGATCCCACAATACGTAACGGAGGCGATAACGGGGCCGTTGCCGGACCCGCCCGGGGTCAAGTTGAGGAAAGAGGGCTTGACGGTGAATCACCCGGTGGTGTTCGTGCCCGGGATTGTGACTGGTGGGCTCGAGCTGTGGGAAGGGCACCACTGTGCTGACGGGTTGTTTAGGAAACGTCTCTGGGGTGGCTCGTTTGGAGAATTGTATAAAAGGTATAAGCCTTTTTTTTTTCCTTTATTTTTTTTGAAAATTTGAGCTTTTATGTTTTTGTTCGGTTCTGGATTTTGCCTTTTTTTAGGAGTTTTGGCTTGTGAGGAAAGTGTTTTTTAAGCTTTTAGGAATGTTAAAGTTCTTTTGTGATGTTTGCTTAGATGGGAAGTTATTAGGGAAGCTTGCTTAAAGCTTACGGATTTACATGAATTTGATGCTTGACTTTTCTTTTCTTTTTCATTGTACTATTTGTCTAAAATTCAAACCTTTTTTTCTTTTTTTTTTGCAAGTGTTTCTTCCTTCGTTTTATGTTTGCTTATTCGAGATTAGAAAGGTATCTTTGTTTATACTTACCGCAACTTGATCACTGTCTTGTGAGTGGCAGTGTAGATTATGATCTGCTACCTAGTTGGATTATGTGTTGTGTATTCTGTTCTTTAATAATTGACCCTTTTTGCAAGGGGGACGACATGATGAGGAAGCTTACAAAGTTGTTCATTAGGTTGCTGTAAGAGTGCAGAGTTTTATTTTATTTTTATTTTTTAAGAATTGGAAAGCTAGGGACTAGGTTGCTGTGTGGAAACTGACATATTTTGGTCTCAATTGCCAAAATTGTTATCTCATCCCCCTTTCCTTTTGGTTCCTCTTCTTTCCTTGCCTATCTTAGTTGTTACAGTGTTGGCCACATGGATTGATGTGGAAAGCTGTTAAAACTTTTAAAAATTAGTTCTTTTGCATTTGATGTTAGTGAGTTCCTGCTAGAGTGCTTAACAAGACGAATATCAAAAAATTTGATTGTTGCTATGAAGAATCTTCAACTCTTGCCAAGTAAAATACTACTTAAACTCTCCATAGGCCCTTATTGAATCTTACATGTACTGCCAATTCATGTTTTTTTCTTTGTTTTAGGATGTCACTACACTTTATAACTATTAGGTTGCCTCTAGATTTGAAGAAGACCAACCTGTCTTTCCAGTGAGTGATGTATCTACTTTGTTGCTCTTTGATCTTGGAAGTAACATGGGTTTCTCTAGACATTTCAAGAAGATTATAGGTTTTGCTTCCTGAAATTTTCTGAAAACTTTTCCTTAATCTGTTGCATATGGTTGCTATATTGAGTGTTAACTTTTAGATAGTTTTGGTTATAGTGAAAGTGAAAATGTCCTTAGAAGAATAGAAATTGCTTTAACTTAGACTAGGTATTGCTGTTCGCCCTTGTTTGATGTGTTTTTTTTATCTCTATTTGTGAAAGTGAAGTTGTCCATGAAGTTTAGTAAACTTCTATTCTCTCACTGTTCTCCCAATTTCAATGCAGACCATTATGCTGGGCTGAGCACATGTCACTCGATAATGAAACTGGACTGGACCCTCCCGGTATAAGGGTCAGGCCAGTATCTGGACTTGTAGCAGCTGATTATTTTGCAGCAGGTTATTTTGTTTGGGCTGTCTTAATTGCTAATTTGGCTCAGATTGGGTACGAGGAAAAAACAATGTATATGGCTGCTTATGATTGGAGGTTATCTTTCCAGAACACTGAGGTATGTGCTTGATTTCAAATTTCTCATTCCACCTAAAGTTAATTTGCCAAATAATTTTGTGCTAATGTATATACTTTAGATGTTTATCTTTAGCAAGTCTGCTGTGCTTATGATTTGAAATAGCATTCTGTTTATAACTCCCTAAAATTTTCTCATCACTTCTAGTCTATTTGAATAAATCAGGTCAGGGACCAAACTTTGAGCAGAATAAAAAGTAACATAGAACTCATGGTAGCTACAAATGGTGGGAAAAAGGTAGTAGTCATTCCGCATTCAATGGGCGTCCTGTACTTTCTGCACTTTATGAAATGGGTTGAAGCACCGGTGCCAATGGGTGGTGGAGGTGGATCAGATTGGTGTGCTAAGCACATAAAGGCAGTAATGAACATTGGTGCGCCCTTTTTAGGTGTCCCAAAATCAGTCTCTGGACTATTTTCTATTGAAGCCAGGGATATAGCCATTGCCAGGTACTTCTTTGAATTATTTTTATGTGAACAATGACTTGTTTCTTATCTTGGTGTGAGTTGTCATATTCCTACTGCAATCTATGTCAATCAATGACATAAATTTCTGATGCTATTGATGAACACTATGCTTTCCCAGAATTCTTGTTGCATTGATAACATTTTCCCTTTCTGATGTCATTATTGCTCATGTGCATTCACACGTCTCTGAGTGTGTGTGTGTGATAGAGAGAGCTATCTTTTCTAATGCTTTGGCTTTATGGCTTCAGTTTTACTGAAATAATGTTGTTTCAATTCTTAAATTGGTAATGAATCTGTTAGTGAACAAAATAAAATGTTAGATCAATCTGTAGTAATTGCTAAAATTTGCACCCTTAATCCATTTTGCATCTCTGTTCCTCAACCCTTTTTGCCCTTCTTTTATCTTTTTCTTGATAACCACCATTTCATGCAAGCCTTTACTATAGTCACTTTTGGTTGTATGTTGATATGGTTTTAGTTTCTTCTTAATTATGTGACTCTCCAAAATGGTGCAGTCACGCTGTCAAGCATGCTTTTGCACCTTAAACCATATCAACATGTTTGATCTTACTCTTGGCAAACCTAAAGTAGTTCAGACATGATGCATGTGCATTTCTACGTTGTTTTGGGAGATTGATGAAACTCTAATTGTTAAACAGGGCTTTCGCACCAGGTTTTCTGGACAAAGATGTATTTGGTCTTCAAACTTTTCAGCATTTAATGCGAATGACCCGTACATGGGATTCCACGATGTCGATGATACCAAAAGGTGGGGACACTATATGGGGTGGGCTTGATTGGTCACCTGAAGGAGGAAGCTTTAACTGTAGTGCAAAAAAGTTGAAGAACAATGGCACTCGTACAGGCCACAATGCAAACAGCAACTTGGGTAATATGAAAAGTGTGAATTATGGGAGAATTATTTCATTTGGGAAAGATGTGGCTGAGGCACATTCCTCCAAGATTGAGAGGGTTGATTTCAGGGTAATGTCCAAGTTATGATTAAGTTACTTTACATTAGTGAAAGTATAAGGATGATCTCTCTCTCTCTCTCTCTCTTGCTCTCTAACAATCATCATTTTCACATTGCAAGTAATTCAGGACTTCAAGCTTATGTGACTAAAATTTGCTGAATTTTAACCAAAAGGAAAAAAATGTGCTGAAATTTCTTTCCTCTACATGTGTGTCAAATGCAAGCATGCCCAATTGGGAGATTTTATTCATTGAAGTGCAATTATTAGAGGATGTTTATTAAACATTGTGCTCTTTGATTCTGCATTCTAGGAGATAATCAGTTTCGTAGTCTATCGCTTGTAGTTTATATGATTATTGTTGATCAGCAGGACGTCATGAAGGGTGGTAAGCTTGCCAACTCAAGCAACTGTGATATATGGACAGAGTATCATGAAATGGGCAATGGTGCTATCAAAGCGGTTGCTGACTACAAAGTTTACACAGCTGGATCAATTTTGGATCTGCTTCATTTTGTTGCTCCAAAGTTGATGGCAAGAGGAGGTGCTCATTTTTCATATGGGATAGCTGATAATTTGGATGACCCAAAGTATGAACACTACAAATATTGGTCAAACCCCTTAGAAACAAAGTGAGATTTCTCAACTTTTCTCAGTTATTCTAATTGGTTTTGATTTTGTTGGGCGCAATTATTGGTTTTTGTAATACTCTGGATTAAGTCTATAGTGTTCTTTTAGAGAAGCTTTAAGTTGAATGATGTGAATGCATTAATGTAATTAACTATGATATAGTAGCTTTTAATTAGTTGAGTTTGTATCATTAACCAATCTCATAATTAGCTTCTTATGTTGCAACATTTGTGGTTAAGATTTGTGACCTGTTTGTTTGGTTTGTTGTTTCAGAGCAGAGAGCAGCTTTAAATTGTAATCCTTTTTGAGTTTTGTTGTTAAAAGCTGTTGGAACTTTTCTAATGCTATGTGCTCCTTCCTCTTCTCCCCATCTATCTATCTTTTCTTGACAAGTGCCACATTATTTTGCAGGTTACCAAGTGCTCCAGACATGGAAATCTACTCAATGTATGGAGTTGGAATCCCCACTGAAAGAGCTTATGTGTACAAATTAACTACTGCCACTGATTGCTATATACCATTTCAGATAGACACCTCAGCAGAGGGTGGAAGTGAAGGTTCATGTCTAAAAGGTGGCGTTTTCTCTGTTGATGGAGATGAAACAGTTCCTGTTTTAAGTGCAGGTTTCATGTGTGCAAAAGGTTGGCGGGGTAAAACCAGATTCAATCCTTCAGGAATTCGTACTTACATAAGGGAGTACAATCATGCCCCCCCATCTAATCTTCTAGAAGGTCGAGGCACCCAAAGTGGTGCTCATGTTGATATAATGGGGAATTTTGCATTAATTGAAGATATTATACGAGTAGCAGCAGGGGCTACTGGCCAGGATCTGGGTGGAGATCGTGTGTATTCTGATATTTTTAAGTGGTCTGAAAGGATCAACTTACAGCTCTAGATCCAGGTCTTGAGAGGTGAGCACTCAAAGTTCTTAGTTGAATGCATAGATAGATTAAAATATCATGTCTAACTTGATACTGGGGAGTTATGAGGCTATTTCTTCACAATCAAGCAGCGTTAGGAGGGGAATTTAATTAAATAATGAAAAATATTGAAAAGACTTTATTGGTAATTAGGAAGGCTGGGCTTGCCAAGTTTGATACACTCCCATTGAAACATAACGGCCCGTGAGATGAATTTTGTTACTTATTTGTATATATGAAATAAAAAAATAAAAAAAAAAACTTGAAGCCTTTTTAAGAGATTTAAAGCAGAATTCTATGTAACATTTTAGCTTTCTTCATCGACTTATCAGTTCTTGTCAACATGTATCTTCTGCTTAATCATCTGGAATGGTACTTGATTAACCAGAAGAAATATTATCTCTTATCTTGAGCTATTTCATCGGTTGCTGCTTGTCTGTTTTGTGATATTATTTGCATTTTATGATCTGTCTGAATGTCCTGTTAGCTTTTTGATAGTTACTACTAAAACTTCTGTTATTTCAATCATTCTTTCAGAGACAACAGAGACCTTGTTCCACTTTCCCCTTTAACTTGAGATTTACGTGATGAACTATCTATCCATTGTTGGTGGTAGCAGTCATCTTGGTGGCCATTCTATATTCCTGGCAAATGTGTATTGCCCTTCTGTTGTGCTTAAAAAGTTTTCATTTTTTTTTTTTTTTGTTTGCAAAAGCACCAAAGTGAGGTGTATGCAATTTGCATCCCACGTTTTGCCAGGCTCCTTCAATTCAAGGAGCACACTTAGAAGTCAATAGTTTCCTCAATCTTCAGATATTCTATTAATTTTATTTGTTATAGTTTCATAAATTTATAGTTTCTCTTCTCCCTTGTGTAATGAATCTCTTTCTCTATATGCTTTTTGTGCCTGCCTGCCTCCGGCAAGGTGCTTTCCACGCAAAAGTACCCAAGGTTTGAGTTAATTTTTCTCTAATACTAATGGGATTTTAGCTGTTAATTCTGTTCCCTTGGGAACATTAAACCTCCTCTGAGAAAGATTGGGAAGGGGTTTGTTTAAGATATTGAACAACTGGTGATTGGAGAGGGGAAAGAAGCGGACAGTCGATGCGATTGACAGGTGTAGCTAACCAATTAGCTGCTGCCTTTGAAGGTCTGACCCCATGCAAGAAAATGAATGAACGGGCAGAGGAGAAAGGGCATAGGATTCTATAAAATATAAATATTTTTATGAGTATTTGTCAAGCTTAGCATGATTTCATCACTATTGCGTAGCACCGAGTGACATAATCCTTTTATGTTATTTACTACACAAAGAATAGCATAAGTTTATAATTTAACCATTTATATATATATATATATATATGTATGTTAATTCATCTTACATTCTTTTACCACTTTACAAGACATGAACAATCTTATAATAACACGGGAGTTCATACCTTATCATATACTACTATTATGCCAATCATCATGACAATATTCCCTTTTTTTTTAAAAAAAAAAAAGATCTTAATGAATACAATTTTCCGTACAGTCGAAATTACATATATAAATAAATAAGAAAATCCAACTTGGGAAGAATGCCGATGATTTCCTCGGAACAAAGCTTTATACACACGTATGGAAATTTTTTTTTTTTTTTTTTTTTTTGTCTGAGTACATTAAATATTATTTCATTTAGCATGAAAAATGTTAACGTTTTTATTTAATATTTTATTTATTTATTTGTTGGTTTGTCTTTAGTGCTGTCTACTTGTGGAATCGTTAGCTTAGCGTGGGATGGGAGAGTTAAAACGCAACACATCTTTTTCCAACCAGCTTCCTCTCCTTTGCTTCTTTCTAATCTTTTAAGTAAAAAATATATATATATATATTAAATTATCCCTAGACATCGTAAGGGAAAATGACAGTCCAACTTTTTCCCATTGATTTCATCTCAGTTTTACTAAACCACCCTTTCTTTTGAGAAAATTAGTGGTTGGGCCCGTGAAGTAAAGACATTGATTTTGATTTAATATATTTTATTAGTATTTCCTTCATACACAAATAACCAAGTCTTATTATATGGTTATAGGTATTTTGTATTTTCGTCCAATTAAAGATTATTAATAATAAAAAAAAATGTAAAAGCTCAAGTTTGGATATTTTGGAGCATGGTGGGTGCGTTGAACACGAGACAATAAAAAAACATAAAATAAAATGGTGGGAAGTAATCATTTTTTGGATCAATTTGATTGAAACTAGAACCAGTTTCCTTTTTAGTCGTTTTCAAACAAAACTAGTGGTTTTTTACTGCTTATTCAAATTCATATTAAATTCTTAAACATTATCTCCAAGGCCAACTTGCTCACTAAATTACTAATCAAGGCTTGTACTAAGAAATGAAAACAAACAGACAAACGAAACTTCTAGCGGATGACAACAAAACGAGATACTCGTTTTGGTCGTCGCTAGTTAAGCATTACACGTCATGCTAAATAACTTTCACCTGCCTCTATTATTATTATCATCATCATTATTACAAGAGAAAAGCTTTTTTTATCTATAAGGTTTAATCTTCATTTTAGGATCGAATATATGTCAAATTTTTAATTTTAAAATTTAACTTATTAATTTGTTCGCATTCAAATAAAAACTTTTGAATTTTAATTTATTTTTAAAATTTTGATAACAAAAATTAATAGAACTAACTATTATTTCGTGAAGATAATATATTAACATTTATCATTAATTTTTTTAAATCAATAAAATTTAATCAAATGATAAATGGAATCCTGAAATAAAAATTTGACAAATTAAATCATAAAATTGAGTAATCAACCATTTTTTTAAAACAATTTAAACTAATTTTTTCATTATTTTATGTATACTAGGATGGTGCTCGTAACTACGCTACGAAAAAAATCGTAGAAAATATTAATTATGTTAAAGTGGATTTCAATTTGGTACTTTTAAAAGAGTTTGTAAATAAAACAATATTATATTAGTCAACTGCATGAATATCTGATTTTTACTGATCAAGAAAAAAATAAATTGGTATGAATTGAAAATAATTGTTTGCTCTAGTTTCAATTACTAGAAACTTGCACTTACATATATGATTATAAAACAGTAAAATATTAAGAAATGAGAGAGTGTATAATATGTACTATTGACAGATTAAGATAAACAATTATACAATATAAGATAACCGTATAATATAAATATCCTATCAATATAAAATAGTTATTAATTTTTAATAATATATATTTTATATGTAAAATGAATGGTTAAAGGTTGTCAAATTTAGTTGATTTATTTGTTTAATGATTACTATGTACTATGTATATTAAGAAATGAATAAATATTCTTAACTTTTTTATTTTGTTCAATAAATTGGATGAATATTTATTAGAATTTAAACATCTATGTACAAAAGATATGTCTAAATACTATGAATTCAGGTTCATGCAAAATAAGAGGATATAAACAGAAAATAATATTAAATTATAATTAATAAATATTAAATGAATCTATATTTTAAAAATTAAAAATTAAAAATTATTGTTTTCAAGTATTTTGTTACTGAAATAAATAAAAAAAAACCCTTCAAATGTAAAAAAACAACGCAACTTATACATAAGACGTAAAAAAAATTAATTCAATAGAAAATGACAACCAATTTACTCAATTAGTTATTCTATTTAAAATATAATTTATCCAAAAAATACGATAATCCTATCAAATATTATTAAATGTATAATAAACTATTAAGAAATGAGAAATCATATAATCTATACTATTAGCAAATTAAAATAAACAATTGTAGAATATAAGGCAACAATATAATATAAATATCCTATCAATATAAAATAGTTAGTAATTTCTAATATTATATGTCTTTTATATATAAAATGAATGACTAAGGGTTATCAAATTCAATTGATTTATTTATTCAATGATGACTGTATGCCATGTATATTGAGAAATGAATAGGTTTTTTTGACTATTTTATTTTGTACAATGAATTGGATAGATGTTTATTATAATTTAAATATTTATATACAAAATAGATGTCTATATATCATAGATTCAAGTTGATGTAGAATAAGAGAATAGAGATAAAAAATAATATTAAATTGTAATTGATAAATATTAAATGAATATATCTTATAAGCATTAATGGTACGTTTGGTTGGCGGAATAGATAGAAATGGAATAGAATAGTTATTATGTGGGAATAGAATGAGGAGGGAATAGAATATAATAGTTATTAATTAGTTTGGTATGACAAAGAGAATATGACAGGAATAATTATTATGACTTATTGTAGTGTTTGGTTGGTAACAATAATTTTAGAATAAGAAAGGAATATAAAATAAAAAGACAAAAACATCCTTTATTATTTATGTGATATTTTATTTTTATTAGATTTTTTAAATATTAATAATCTAGAATTTAATTAAATATTAATAATTAATC
The DNA here is from genome assembly GCF_053813885.1 of Theobroma cacao. Lineage (NCBI taxonomy): Eukaryota > Viridiplantae > Streptophyta > Magnoliopsida > Malvales > Malvaceae > Theobroma > Theobroma cacao. Next base: position 4,254,666 of record NC_142647.1, read on the forward strand.
ATTTAAATATTAACATTTATTTAATTTAAAATATTATTATGATTAATTTTTATTTATTTTATTTTTAAAATATTAATAATTGATAATTTCAATATTAATATTTATTTATATTTTAAAATATTAATATTTTATTTAATTTAAATATTATGATGATCAATTATTTTATTTTATTTTATTTTTGAAAATTAATAATTGATTATTTATTTAAAATATTAATAATAGATAATTTAAATATTAATATTTTATTTTAATTTAAATATTATTATGATTAATTTTTTATTTTATTTTTTAAATATTAATAATTGGTAATTTATTTAAAATATTAATAATTAATGATTTAATTATTAATATTGTTTATCTAATTTAAATGATATTATGTTTATTTATTTTTAATTTATTTTGTTTTTAAATAGGAATAATTTATAATTTATTTTATTAATAATTGATAATTTAAATATTAATATTTAATTTATAATTTAATATTAATATTTTATTAAAAGTTAGAATCAAGTGAGAGAAAGAGGAGAGAGAGAAAAATAATATTTTATACCAATAAAGTTGTAAATTTTCAAACTTGTAAGAGGTATTTTTATTTTTATTAATTTTTGAATTTATTCGTCAACCATGGAATAACTAATACCATGGGGGAGGGTGGTATTAGCTATTCCTTGGTTTTGAAAGATTTTGAAGAATAGTCATTCCTATGGAATGGCTATTTCTTGGATCATTTTTCAACCAAACAAAAGAATCAAAATTCATTGGGAATAAAGGGAGAATAGCTTAGCCATTTCCCCAACCAAACATGCTATAAAAGTTAAAAATTATTGTTTTCAAATATTTTTTACTAAAATAAATAAAAATAAAAAAGAAAAAAAACCTTTCAAATGTAAAAAACAATGTAATTTTGACATAAGGTGTAAAAAAAATTAATTTAATTAAAAATGATAAATGTCAATCAATTGATCCAATAAATTATCTTACTTTTATATAATGAATTGAATGGATATTTATTAAAATTTAAACATTTAAGTATAAAAGAGATATTTATATATTATAGATTCAAGTTCATGCAGAATAAGAGAATATAGATAAAAATAATATTAATTTATAATTAAAAAATATTAAATAAATCTATATTCTAAACATTAAAAGTTAAAAATTATTATTTTTAAGTATTTTTTAATTAAAATAAATAAAAATAAAAAACATAAAAAAAAACATTTCAAATGTCAAAAACAATTTATCTTTGACATAATGTGTAAAAAAAATTAATTCAATAAAAACCTAAAGGTCAAAAAAATAAAAAAAATTATAATTGAATGACACTTGTCATTCAATTAAAAACTCAATTAAAAAAATTAAAATATCTTATTTTTATATATATTATAAATATATATATATATATATATAAACCGTAACACGGCAAACATGAATCCAGAAAAAACAGTAGGGGCATTTTGAAAATTAATAAACATCTTGAGCCCAAATGTTAAACCAGTGTCATATTCGCCATGAAGTGTCATCGGGAAAGACACATTGGAAAATAAAACCACTTAATTGGGGCAATTGGGGAAAAAGGAAAAACATTAAGCCACATTTTTCCACTTATGTCATCAACTTTCACGCTCACACCGAGGGCGTAAACAACACTAACCAATCAGAAGCAAGATATGGGCCTTAGCTCGTGGGCATAAATATAGACAGTGAAGGGCGGCTGGCTGTACTGAAATAAAGCCATAAAAGGACTTAAGGGGGGAGTGTGGTCCCCACAAAGACATAGACATAAACTCAAAAAAGAAAAAAAAAAGAAAAAGAAACTCTAACCATAGTTGGAGAAGGAAGCTGTTGGTCATGGATTTTAATGGTGGTGGGTGGAATAATAACATGTTTGTCCTTTTTGTGTTTTGGCATTTCTAGAAAATCTAGGAGGAAAAAAAAGAGATAAAAATAAATTTAAAGAGAGAGAAGAGTGGTGGGAGAGTTTCAAGGGAGGGGACATGCCTAAGTTCTTTCCAACAGAACAATTCTTTGCTTCTTCTTCATGCCTCATCAGATCCCATAGGTCTTTCTTTTCTATCCATCTTCCCTTTCTTTCTTTCACTATCTTTTGTTTATTTGATTCAAGCTTATCCTATCTTTGCATAACCTAACTAGTGCTTTTTTTTTTTCTTTGCCTCATTTCCTCTCCTTTCTTTTCTCTATTCTTTCCTTTTTACTTTCTTTCCTTTTTTAATCTGCTTGTACTTTTATAATCTGCCTTATCAGTGGGGTTTTGTTTTATTTGCTGTTTTTCTTTTTTCTTGAATGCATGTTGGTTATGATGATGATGATGATGATGATGAAGTTGTTGTTCTTCTTATTGTAGAAGTTGGGAAAGTTGTTGTTCTTGGTCTAGTGGTTGATACTGTTGTTTCACGTTTTTGTCTTTTTTTTTTTTCTTTTCTTTTTCTATTTGGGGTGCATTGTGTTTCTACTTGATATACTTTAGGTAAGGCTTTTAAGCTTTATCTTGTCCGTACAGAAAATTTTGACCGTACAGAATAGATTTTATATCCCGGCCCTTTTCTCTCTTGCTCTTAGAAGGAAAATTTGTTGGTCTCTTTTTCTTCTTCTTCTGCTGCTGCTGCTGCTTCTGTTTCTCAATCACCATAAGTTTCTGGGTGAATTTGGAGTTTATTCAGCTAAGATTGGCTATGCTGTTGTAGGCACTGGGATTCTGTAAGTTACAGAGATTTGTTTTTTTGGTTCACAAGAGTTACTGATATTGAAACGCTATTTTTTGGATAGCTTTCTGGTCTAAGTTTCCTCTTTATCTTGTTGATTGGTTTGTTTTCCCTCTTAAGCTCTCAAATCTGTTATGGTTCTTGTGTTGATTTTTGCTGCATGTCACGAGAAAGCCCCTTAGTCTGTATATCTATGAAATGTAGCTTTACTTTCCTCTAGAACTAGGGTTTTTTTTCAAAAAAAAAAATTCTCATATGAATTTGTTGTCACTTTGCTACCTTATTCATGGAAAATCATTATAAGCTTTTCTGTTCTGGTTGTGGACAGTCAATCTTTTGAGGCCCAGCACCAAAACTGTTTGCATATCATCTGGTTTTTCACAACATCTTGTTGCATGCAGAGCAAAACTGCTATTAGTTTTACAGGGTTGACTTTCTGAGCATGCCTAGTGACTGCTCGACCTGCTTCATTTGCTTTTTGAAAATTGACATGTAATGATGACGATGTCTAGATATGTCTGAATTGCTGAATAGATCTAGAATATGTTACTGAATCTGGGTTCTGAACATCATTTTCCATGGAATTTGGATAAGGAACTATTCCTTGCGCTATTATTGTTAAATGTGCTTGCCAACAGCCTTTATGTTCTTCTTCTGTTTCTTCCTCTTTTCTGTTTGTTTTCCTCTCTCCTATTTTAGAATTTGTAAATACACGCTTTTCTTTTGATTTTAACTTTTTTGGTTACATTCATAAATGCTTTCTTGGAATCCCTTGTGAGTTTTATGTATTTAATATTGACTCTTGAATGAGTTCTTGATGATTGAAATAAGCTTCTAAACTATTACCTTTCAATTAGAAATTACAAGTTCTTCATGATTGCCAATTGAATTCCTCTTTAATTTACCCTCCCCAGATGGATTAGTGCACTTGGTTACTCTTATCACTAAATGAAACTTGAACCACTAACTGCATCGACATATAAGAGCATTTTTCTTGCCTCAAAATTTTGGTGGTTTTGGAAAATATGACTGCAGCAAAGGAACACCTCATCAACCATCTTTCGCATTGTTGTTGTTCTTGTCTGTGTGTTTTAGTCAAATTTTAATTAGTCGTCCAATATTAAATTGAGAATCTAGCTTCTGATTTTGGTTCATGTGGTACAGTTAGAGTTTGTTTGATTGAAGTCTCATTATGCAATTTACATGCAATTATAGGGCATGTCATCTTTCTGTAGCTTTGTTCCATTTGTTCATTTATGGTTGAGTTGATGCTGCTTCCATTTTCTTTAGAGTAGCAAATTTTAGCCTTACTAGTTCTCTTGTTTTTGACATTAATTTAGATGTGCTGAGCTTGAGTTGATTGCAAATAATGTTGCTTACATTCATATTTTGAGTATAACTTAGACATCCACAGCTCATTATATCTTTTTTCCACTTTTAGTAGTTAATCTTGGAGTGAGAGAAAAGAATCTATTTGTTGATAAGGATCTTCTGGGTTTTGCATCAAAATTCAAGGCACAATTGATGAATTAGATGGCCATTCGGGTTCAAAACTTGCCAAAGAAAAATATTGATGAAAGTTCTGTTCATTCGCTATCCCATTTATCTGTTAGTTGCCCACCATGGTGGAATTCAAATGAACAGCAAATTGCACAGACTTTACCCCAGAATATAACCTTGAAAGTGGAAACTCCCTCCCAACTGTATCATAATGCAAAGCATTTAGGTCTTCAACTACCAGACCAGGAATCATCATCAGCTCAAGCAATCGGTCAATCTCATCATGAAGTGGGTGTCATAGGAGTGACTAACTCTCAATGCAATTCATCTGAATCTGGTATCGATGTTTCAGATGTGTGATTTATTTGGGAATTTTCACTTCTGTATTATTTTTCTCCCTTTTTTCACCACTTTTCTTGCTAGGTAGATGTAGTTAATGGCTGCAATTTTGTTTTACTGTGATGTTTTTTCATTTGAACTTTTTTCGTTTTTAAGGGGGTGGAGGTTGAAGTGGGAAGAAGGAAGAATTATTGGTGATGAAGTTAATCATCAAATGCTGTGGGGACTATTACCACTCTAAATACACAACAAATATCTCTACTAGGTTTACATGTGCTTCAATTTGACTTTAACTGAATTGCTAGTGATTAGCTAGAGAAAATATGACCTTTTGGTAGAATTTGTTTTTCCATTCCTATGTTTGATTTAAAATTGTCTGTCTGTGCTATTTTATCTGTTCTAAACTGAAAATCTCATCTTCCATCTTTTAGCAACGTCCTAATTCTTATAGTTAGTTCTTGCAAGTATAGCAAATAAAAATCTTGTTGTTGAGATGGCAGGTGACTGCTTGTGTGATGTTGCTACAAATCTTGTTTGTGGTGGTCTAGAAATTTAATGTGTTTTGCTATAGTTTTTGATTGGGTTACTGAAGAGGGAAGCTTGTTGTCAAGCTTAACAGGTTGACAATGTTTGTCTGATATTGTAATTGTTTTCTCATGCATCAGGTCAGGATGAAAGTTGTGGGAAGGACATTGAGGGTCAAATGAAGCCAGTTTTCTTGCTTAACAATCCAAACACTGTGTTCAGCCCGTCTCATCCAAATTATAACCATTCAATGGTATGTTTAGCAGTCATTATTAAGTTCAGTTTGTTGGTTCTGTTTTAAATTAATATTTTCTCTTCTCGTTTCAGGCTTATGCTCGAAATCCTTATGCTGATGCTTACTTTGGTGGACTATTTACTCCTTATGGGCAACAGGCTATCGTAAGATCTCTGGACTGAGTTATTATAGCTTGCCATTGATCTGCAGTAGTTATTAGTTAGTATTATCAGGGTGAAGTTAGATGTTAGGGTGAATATTTTGTTGGCTATGAATTATTGACACATTAGTAATCACTTTTTCTGTTCAAGATTGCTTCTTAATTGCTTTATAGGACTTCTTGCAATATGCTGTTTCACTACTATTTAATATTTCTTAGGTGTGGGTATGAAGCTCTAATTTTTTTCTACCCCCACCACCATTCCCCTCTAGTATTGGTCTAGGTTTCACCTTGTTTACCATATAATCTTTCCTGTGAACATTGTTGTTTATATGTTTAACTATGATTCCACCTTGACCAGATTCAGCCCCAGGTGGCAGGAAGTGCACCGACACGAATTCCTCTGCCTCTTGATCTTGACGAAGATGGGCCCATTTATGTCAATGCTAAACAATATCATGGGATTCTTAGGAGGAGGCAATACCGTGCGAAGCTTGAGGCACAAAACAAACTTGTCAAAGCTCGAAAGGTATACAGAATTCATTTGGGCATTTGTTTGTACTCCCTGTGCTACATTTGGTGCCACGGAGTATATATTCTGGAAAATATTGACCAACTTATTGCAATGTTTGTGACCAAAGGACATCGGTACAGCATTGAGAAAAGCATCCGTTATGTATCAATTTTGAATTACTAATAGGCGTACTGCATCAATAATTCTGCTGTGCTTTTTCATGGTTGATAGTAACAGCTTAAATCCACTCATCTGCCTTGGTTTGAATCAAATGCAGCCATACCTTCATGAATCTCGGCATCTTCATGCACTGAATAGGGTTAGGGGATCTGGTGGACGATTTCTTCCCACCAAGAAGCTCCAACAGTGTGATCCAACGTTCAACACAAGTTCCCATTGCATCTCTGATACCAGCTGCTCAGACCAAAAGAATAGTAGATCAGAATTTGAGAGCCGTTGCTCACACACAGCAGAATACGTTGGTTCAAGTACAAGCTGCTCTGACATCACAAGTGTCTCCAACAGTGATGGCAATTTCCAGCAGCCAGAACACAGATTCTCAGACATCTCTCCTCATGTGGGCAGCCACATGCGAAATAGTGGTAGTATGTGCAATGGAATACAACACTGCGCTTCGATTGTCCGGTGAGAAGGGGCAGCGAAGACGGCAACTCATCCTTGGCTTTATCAAATTATCTTTCATGCATGTTGTGAAAAGTGTCTGAGAGAGACTGTAAACTGTCCTAAGATCTCTTGTACGGTTCTGCCTCTTGCTTTTACATTCTAGGAATGACAGCTTTGTTGAAAAGAGTTTGGCTTGGAATTTTATTTCGATGATCCTTGACTTGGTTTTTACCTTTAATGATTGTTTTTATGTTAACAATGCAAAATCTTTGCATAATTTCAGATCATTGGTAAGCAAATGAGTGAATTCCATCCTTTTCCAGATGAGACCTAACATGATTGTGTGACCTGTGAAGCACTAGGGTTCGTGCTGTAGTTGACCCATCACCCATCACCCATCACCCATCACCCATTGCCCATTTCAGCTTTCCCCTAGCAAACAAACAATGTCCTACCTTGCATTTTGGACCCTAGGGCAGGGACAGCACGTTCTTGTTTGAGAGTTCCAACCCAATTCCTGTTCCATGGATGTAAGAATTGAAGTTAGCAAAAAGGAAAAACTAAAAAAATGTATTAGGGAATCTTACCTTGCAATTGCATGGCAATGGAAAACTTACCTAATAAAGAAGAATTAAGAACAGGGTGCTTACAAAATAAAGAAAGATTAAGAACATGGTTTTTCTATGAGATTATTCTCTACCCAAAAGTTGGGTAGAGGCTTGTGTAATTATTCCAAAGAGATCTAATTGGGCGCTGACAAGGATAATTTATACCCTAAACATACACTAAAATGTATGATACTTCTTTAGTTACAAAAAAAAAAAAAAAGAAGACATAAATTTTAGTATGATATTCCATCAACTTATACAAATATTGGCATAATTTACTAAACTATTGTTGTTGTCTGCTTAGCTCATGATTGATTCTTTTATTTTATTTATGGAATAAAGATTTGAGTGTGTCTCAACTATGCAATATGCCTGGGTGCTGAAGGATGAAAATATGTTGAACATCATACAGTGTATTATTTAGTAGTAAAGAAGAAAATTGGACCAACTGTGAAAATGCATTGTAAGGTCAATGCTTTCTTCCTTTACAGCCTTTTTTTGTTTATTATAGAATACTCAAATATTGAATCATTCAATTGAGGTTTATTACAGTCTTACCTTATTATAAGTATATATATATATAATAAAATCTTTATAAATTAATAATCTTGATTAAATAATATTTTGATCGATCTCGATTTGAGATCAATGCAGTAAATTATATAATTTGTTAAATTTATAAGATAATATATTTAAAAAAAAACACATAATCCCATTTGATATATAAATTAATAACCTCTTTATACATCAAAATTAAATACATACGTGACTCAATTAGGAGGACTTGACTCCAATATTATTTGTTTTTCTTGAAATTGATGTCTCCTTAAATCTCGTCTCTGACTTTTTTTGGTATTGAACAAGCCACTCATAGAAAACTTTTTCTAGCTCTAGAAATTTTGCAGCTTTGTATCATTTAGCATCACATTTTTTAATGTTGGCTGATATATATTCTAATGACCTCTTAATTGTATTTGATATTGTCATCTAGATCACTTGCAAGTTAAACTTTTCTTACACTAACTATTATAATTGTTTTTGAGTGCAATTTGGATTTTTTATATTATATTTACATAATACTTTACGCATTTCACTTGTCATTATTGATTTCTTTACATATTTTATATGAGAAGCCATTATATTTAGTTTTATCATTTTTGACACTATATGTTCCATTATATTTAGTTTTATCGTTTGTAATATTGTATGTTCTTTTTATAGATGTGTTTATTTGACTTAATGTTTATGAAGTATATTAATTAGGTGAACATTGAATACAATTTTAGTTTGTTGCAAAAAGGAATAGATTCATATTTTAATTTAATAAAATTAATTACATTCATGAATTTGTTTTGATTAAATAAATACATATAATAATAATAATATATTATAATTCGGTGACTAGGTGATATTCGTATAATTATAATATACAATATATCTATTAAGTTCAATGTTTTAAAAAAATAAAAATATTTTTATAAATTAATATAAAAATTAATAAATGATTAATTTATCGATTAAATAAATATCTTAATTAATTAATAAATTTTCATGATTTTAAGGATATTAATTTATAGAGATTATGATTATATAAAATTATTCATTTCTCCTTTGAAAAACATAACGTAAAATAAAAGAATCAAACCAGAGGCCAATTAAATTTCATAAATGGAAAAATTAATTGGACAGGTTAAAAGGGGAGACATAAATAAAAATCATCTCCCTTAAAATTAAAGGAGCCCAACTAATTTTATAAATGAAAAAGTTAAATGAAAATGTATAAAAGTCTCCATGGTAACTAACCTAAACCGGAGTGGCCAATGTCCCTGCTGAGGGGACCCAATCACCCCTCCAAAGCAAACAAAATTATCTGGAAATTCAATAAATGAAAGAAAATTAAACCAACCAACCAGGAAACTCCACATAAAAAACAGTATCCCGAGAAGCAGAAACCCAAAAACAAAGAAAGGGCTTAAGCAAAGAAAAAAAAAAAAGCTACGAGTACGACAACGAGAAAAGAGGAAGAAGAAGAAGAAGAAGAAAATGGTGTCGTACATGAGCTTGTTGTTGTACGGAGTGGGAGGGATAGTGGTGGCGGGGATGGCGTTGCTGGTGGCGTTTCAGGAGAAGCTCGTTTACGTTCCGGTTTTACCGGGTCTAACCAAGTCTTACCCGATAACACCGGCCCGGCTCCGACTCATCTACGAGGACGTTTGGCTCCGATCCTCCGATGGAGTCCGACTGCATGCTTGGTTCATCAAGCTCTTGCCTGACTGTCGAGGTCATTGTCACTCCTGATCCGCCTTTTTTTAGCGTTTTATTTAGTTTTTGTTATACTTTTGAATGAATTATAGGAATTGCGCTTGTGCTTTTTTTTTTGGGAGGGAATTAGGGTTTGGTTTTCGGTTTGAATTTTTTGAGCTAGTGATTTTTTTGCTGGGTTAAGAATGTTTTTGGTTGAATGCTATTTTTAGGTTGATTTCGGTTTTGGAAGAATTTTGTTGCATTTTTAATTTTGTTTTTGGAATGTTATCTTCAATTGACAATTAGAATGTATAATTTGTCTTTATCTATCTTTTTTGCTTTGTTTGAACTTTGAATGTAAGATTATGGAAACAAATGTAAATGCTAAGGGTGTATTTGAACTAACTGAGAGCTGAACTAATTGTTGAGATTGAATGTATGGTGGTGGTTACTGTGATCTAAAAGTAGCTGCAAAATTATGGGAAAGATGTGATTTATTTGATAGATATCAGTTAGTGGGTTTTGTTTATGATTGATAACATGCTTTTTGTTCAATTTGATAAGATTGATATATGCATGCATAACTGTTGTGTTTCTCTAAAAATGTTCATCGTGTCTGTTTTAATTTGTTTTGGGTTAGGAACTTGGCTGGTTATTGTAAGGCATTGAAAGTGTCGGAGAAAGACAAGTAAATAGTTGGCTGGAAAATGGAAAATGAAAACAGCAGCATACACTAGGCATTCATGTGAACGCTTGGCATATGCATAAGCTAAGATGTGGGCTTGTAATATTGTCACACATGTACATTGGTATTTTGTGATTAAGATTGTAATACTCTTTCTCCGCTTAAAAAGTAGTGCCACTGGTTTTGCAGGTCCAACCATCCTGTTTTTCCAAGAGAATGCTGGAAGTATCCTTTCATCATCATTAGTATTTTTGTATTATAATTCTTACTCTTTCACAGTTTAGTGAATTCAGTTGACAAAACATTTTCTTTTTGTGAAATCCATGGACCTTGGGCAGCCTTGACCACTGATCTGCAGATATTGCTCATCGTCTGGAAATGGTTCGCATAATGTTACAGAGGTTACACTGCAATGTCTTCATGCTTTCATATCGAGGGTGTGTGTCCTCAATGTCTAATGTGATGCTTCTCTGTTTAAACTTTCCTATGTTATGGCCATCATAATCTTTATTACACTTAGCATACCGCTAAACTAATTTATGAACTTAACATGTGATTGATAAAAACAGTTATGGAGCAAGTGATGGTTATCCTTCTCAGCATGGAATTATAAATGATGCTCAGGTTGCTATTTTGTCAGTTGTTGTATTCTAGATTTAAAAAGCTACTTCCTTAACAAAATAGTGTCTTAACCATTACTTTCTTTTCCTGTTTTTTTCCCATTTAGGCTGCATTGGATCATCTCTCTCAGCGGACTGATATTGACACAGATAGAATAATAGTCTTTGGAAGATCACTTGGGGGTGCTGTTGGAGCTGTACTCACTAAAAACAATCCTGATAAGGTATCCCTTTTTAGTGATTATTTTGATTACATTTCTTTCTCTTGAGACTAGAGAGATTTAGAATCAGAAACCAGTATATGACAGTCATGTGGCTCAAACTCATACTGTATACCAGAGCAGCATACCGGTTGAACATGTTATACTTGTTGGATTGTTGCCTGGCTAAACTCTGGTGATGTCTGCTTTAACATGACATGACATGACATGATTACATCAATAGCATGCCAAGATTTTAACTATATTTAGCACATCATACTTGTAAAATGTGAGGTTTGATTGGGGTTGTTGGATTAATTGTGTCTTGCGCCAAAGATTTGTCTCTACCTTCATGAGGCAGAGAAATATGATCTAGTCTAAAGCTGAAAGGATAATGGGAAAACTGGAAATGTGCTAATGAAATAAATTCTGGTAATATTAACAACCCACATAGCTGGGATTTGAGAATTAGTATAGTGTTGACAACCTAATGTAGCTTGACCAGAGCACATAAATTTTCTCAATGGAGCATACACGTTGAACAGGATTTTTCATATTTTTGGGCAATGTAGATGTGGTTACAGAGGTGTTTAGTCCACTTCTAGGTGTCATCATTGTTCAATTTAGTTGGCTTTTAATTTGCATTTATTTGGGCAGTTATCATCCCAAGTTGGTTACTATTACTCTATATTGAATGAGTTTCTTCCATTGTTGCTTTGATCAGGTTGCTCTATTTTGTTCTATTTATTCTCTTATAGTTGCTATGATCTTCTGACGGATGATAGAGGGATTTTTACAATCATTATATATGTTTCTGGCAAGACATACCTACAGTAGTTTCGATATTTTTGCACTAAATAATCCTTTTATCCTTTTGAGGTCATATTCGGCATATCATTTCTTGGCTTGCCTTTAAAATTGCAGGTTGCTGCACTGATACTGGAAAACACTTTCACATCCATTTTGGACATGGCTGGAGTATTATTGCCTTTCCTGAAGTGGTTTATTGGAGGCCCTGGTACAAAAGGTCCTAAAATTCTTAATTTTCTTGTCCGCTCTCCATGGAGCACCATTGATATCATTGGCCAGGTAGTTACATGTAACTTTAACTTAACTTCCTGACTCTTTTAGACTCCATTGTCGACATGTAGATCAATGAATGAAACATCCCTTAATAGCTGTTAGCTGTCAATGTCTCATGGTCCTGGGTATGTAAAGTAGTTTTTGATATGAGCATGCACCTTCAATAAGAATTTTTTATGTGAATTGTGAAGGGAAATGAGTTTCTTAGTTTGGTAAGCAACTGTTTAGACATTTATAGATCTGATTACAATCAATTCTTGGGCCCTAAGCTTTTTCAGGTAAGTGGGTTTTTGATATGGAATTGGGATAAAGTTGTTTGTTACTCAATTTTTGCACTTTGGGTTGGGCCTCTTTTTCCATTGCCAATTGATTTTAGATTGGATGCTTAAGAGAAAATTACTGCAGATACAATGTGAACCTATTTCCATTTTAATATTTACCAAATTGAAATCTACACATGTTCCATTCTGGCAAAATAACATTTATTAATTTCTACATTTGGTTTTGCAATTTCTTAACTAGGAATACATGGTGATGATGCTTTTTCTGCCTTTTTTCCTTTGTCATTGCTTATGTATGTGTTTGTGTGTGCACTCTAAGCCTCTGTCACTTCACTAGTTCATACATCCTTTGTAATTTTGAACTTAACATCTGCAGGTCAAGCAGCCTATCCTTTTTCTTTCTGGTTTGCAAGACGAGATGGTTCCCTCATCCCACATGCAAATGCTGTATGCTAAAGCAGCAGCTCATAACAGGCAATGCCTCTTTGTAGAATTCCCTACTGGCATGCACATGGACACTTGGTTAGCTGGTGGTGACCACTACTGGAGAACAATTCAGCAGTTCTTTGAACAACATGTGCCAGAGAAAAAGCAAAATGAATCACCAAATGGCTATGGTAATTCACCTTTCCCCGATGAAATTGTTACCAGATGATATTTGATAGGATTAGTTTTTGGCCTCTGGATTTTTGTCTATCTCATGTTATAAATTTGCCTGCTTAGGTTGAAATTAATGGTTGGCATTTAATTTTTTTTCCCAAATCCCTGCTTTTTCCCCAACCCTAGAAGCACCTTGTATGCAACCTGGTATCTGCATCTTGTTGATAGTCTATTGTTGGAAGCTTCTAATGTCATGACAGCAGGGCTACATTGTTTAATATTATATTTGACTGGAGTATTAAACTGGAATATTTTTGCACCAAACCTTTAAATGCCTTTATTTTTGGTGCATGTGGTGGGCGAAGCCCAACTAAGAAACAAACCAACCTAGGCTGGATAATCCTGCCAAATCTTCGTCAAGCCTATTCCAAAGTCCATCTGGTGGTCAGTCATGAAAGTTGTTTCGAAAAGGTAATAAGTATCGCCATTATGGTGCTAGGGAATAACACACCCACGAAACTGGGCTTCGTGCTTTCTGTTCTCTCTCAGTTTTCCTGTCTTCTTGCTTGCATAGTAGTCGCAACTGCCAATAATATGCAATTACTCTCACCACTTTCCACTTTGTTGCACCCTACTCCTGGGCCTTTTTCTTTTTTTTCCCTCTTATTGATGGATGCCTGATGCTGTTTTCAGATTTCGAGAGGAGGTGACTGGCTGGCATGTAGCTTTTGAGAATTAATTGTTTGGCTCACACCCTGGATCTCAAACTTTGTGCCTTTTCTTTTGAAGCTGCAGCTGTTAGAAGCTCTCTATAACCTGCAGCCTGCTTCCCTTGATCATTCTCTCCAAGAGTTTTTTGCCAGCATACAAACATAAGCTGATCAAAAGGATAGAGAAAAGGAAGCTGGATGCCACTTTAGTATACCGTATGACTTTGACAAACACACAAAATACCATTTTAATTCTGACTGGTTCTCATTGTATGAAATAAGAAGTCTCTTGAAAAAAAGAAATGCAGATGTATGGTTGGTGCTGATTTCCTGAACTGTTTGTATCTCTATTTTCCCATGGGACAGTAGACGTTCCAGCATTTGTTTGACAAGTTACGTTTTTTTTTTTTTTTTTGAACTCTTCTATTGTCTTAATGGTAGTTTTGGACGGTTGGTAAGTCTTTATATGGAATGTGGTCGAAACTAGAAACCTCTTCTTCTACTTTTGTAAGATGTACAAAATTTAGTCGTATGAATTGAGATGAGGATTCAATTCATTTGGAAGAAACTACAAGAGTTAGGCCTAGATATTGGAATTGAGATATAACTGAAGCAGCAAACACCTGTCATTGTTTTGTCACCCTAAACCCCAATTTGTCAACCGGACCTCCGATCATGACCTTTGATGAAGATCGCACTCAAAAAGGATGTTTACTGTAAGGTTAAAGTTCAAACAAGGTCCACCCCGACGGGACCTTTTGACAGCGAAAGAAAGCTTTCCTCGACGTGGGCCACTTAAATTAACGTCTGTGGGTAGTGGTAGGGGCATCATTCTCCTCCCATCAATAAAATGGACGCAGCAAGAGGCTAAACCGGAGCTGAGGGTGTTCAGGCTTAAAAACTCTGTCCCTTTGGTTCGATTCAGGCTTAACAATGAATCTTTCCAGTGGCATGGAGCGCTGATTTTACCTCTAGGCTGCAGAGGAAGGGATCAAGATTCAAGACAAATTGTGGGACACGTGTACGGCGACGGACCATCATCGTCCTGCCGTGTGATTGTGATTAGTTGCAATTTGCAAATCCCCTTTCTCGTCACATCTGAATGTAAATCTTATCGAATTATCTCATATTTTTCTCGATAAACCCAAGAAATGAAAACGGTGGACATTGGAACTGGACAATCTTTGTATCTACATTCCAGGAGAAAACAACCACCCGCGGCTCACCCCATCTCGGAACCCTAACCTTACCCAAAATTCCAGCTCCGAAATCGGTTTCAAATCCGCATTATACCCCCCGCAGCAACAGTAACTCCCGCTACGTGGCGAGCTTGCAACCATATGGTTTACGCCGCGTGGCTTATACGGTCCCTATCATCCATGTCAGACCTAGGCATCACCCCTAATCCCAATCTCAGAGAGAAAAAAACATTAGGAAAAATCTCCATTTTGGGGAATAACAATTATTATTAATTTAAACAAATACACTGATAGTAGTATTCTTTTTCTGTGTCCCTTCTTCTGGTGCTGAAATGTTTCTTGTTGGATATACCAAGTCGAGCACACTATAGATTTCCGATTTTATCCTTCTTCTTTTTCTCTCTGTTTCTTGGTTCTTCTTTCCTTTTGCCTCCCCATACCTGCCTTCTCTTTTCTCAGTGGAGTGAAGTGTTCGGAAATGGACGGAGGAACTCAGTACAACCTGAGAACAGTAGAGGAGGTCTTTAGGGATTTCAAAGGCCGTCGGGCCGGCATGATCAAAGCCTTAACCACTGGTCTCTCTTTTCTCTTCTCTCTTCTTTTTTTCCCCTCAAATTTATTCATAGTACGAACCGAGTAGTGCCTTTGAGTTTCTTAGGGTTACTTTTTACATGGTTTAGCTCCGCATTCTAATTTTCAATTTTGGCTTCTTTGTTTTTCTTTTGTTGTCGCAGATGTTGGAGAATTTTATGAGCAGTGCGATCCTGGTTAGGGCTTCTGTCTCTCTCTCTCTCTCTCTCTCTCGCAATTTTGCTTGTATTCTGAGAAATATCGCACATTCAAAACTTGAGTTGTTACGTTATGATTCTTGGACGTAGTAATTCAGAAGTTGCTCAAATTGACTTCTTTCCTTTCCCATATGATTACAGTATTCTAGAATTTGAAGTTATCTGTTGCTTGCCTTTTGACAAAGCAATGCTGTATCTTTAGTTCATTTAGAGAGGTACTTTGGGTTGTCGGCAATGAAATAAGTAGATGACTTGTTAAAAATGTGAGATGCAAGTTGACTGAGCTTGTCTCTGGATAATTATTTGTATGTTTTAAGTTTAAATGCGTATTTTGAACTTGTTGCCAAACTCTTGAGGTGTTCGAATAAATTTGTGTTTAACCTTGTTGCTTCTTTTGCATTTTCCTCAATTTTTTTCAGTTTTGATTGAAACAGGGATTTGTACTATAACCTTCTTAATCTCCAAAGCATGTTTAGAATGATATTCCATTTGTTTGGTTATCTGGAGTCTTGTCTTTAAGGTGCCTTCATAGTTATACGTAGCGAAAATATCCTTATTTGTTTCTGTAGGTACTACAACCTATACTAACTATGTAATATATGCAAATTATTTATAAGTTGTTGCCTATTCTTGAAGGCTTGTTTCTTGTTCAGGTATTATGTCGTAAGTAATTTGCCAAACCTATTATGTCTACTTGAATTTTAATTGATCAACATTTATTTTAGAGAAGGAGAATCTTTGCTTGTATGGATTCCCTGATGAACATTGGGAAGTTAATTTGCCTGCTGAGGAAGTGCCTCCAGAGCTCCCAGAGCCTGCATTAGGTATTAACTTTGCTAGAGATGGGATGCAAGAAAAGGACTGGTTGTCACTTGTTGCTGTTCACAGTGATGCATGGTTATTAGCGGTGGCTTTCTATTTTGGTGCTAGGTTTGGTTTTGATAAGGCTGACAGGTATAATTTTTTTCCCTTACCTGCTGCATTATGTTGCATTTTTCTTTCCCTTTTGAATACAGATGGGAGGCAATATTGATGTATGGTGGACTGCATACATAATAGACTTTGCTCTAACTGTAAGCATTGGTGGTAGAAAAAGTAATAATATTAGGAAATGGGTACATGAAAAAAATTTCATGTAGCCATTATGTCTTTCTCAGGCTTCTTCATGTGAAACATGTCATGTGGAACAAGTATTTAAACCTTTTACTGGCTATAAG
Source organism: Theobroma cacao (assembly GCF_053813885.1). Classification (NCBI taxonomy): domain Eukaryota; kingdom Viridiplantae; phylum Streptophyta; class Magnoliopsida; order Malvales; family Malvaceae; genus Theobroma; species Theobroma cacao. Next base: position 4,271,521 of record NC_142647.1, read on the forward strand.
TGCATGTAAGCATGTTGTTCACATCTTTGACCCTGGGTGCTGCAGGTTTAGTCAAGGACATCTGAGTTAATGCTGGACATGTAGCTTGGGGACAGATATTTAAAAATTGAGTGGAATATTTCTACATAAAATATTATTAATATAAACAAATTAGAAGAAAAAGATTGAATGGAATATTTCATTATAAGGAATAATTTCTTCATTTTTGTAGTGTATATCAGTTTGCTGGATATTCTTGTGCTTGTAATGGTGGTTGATTGAAGGACTTATTTGCAAACATATGCAAACTTTGATGCAGGAAACGTCTCTTCACTATGATAAATGATCTCCCAACAATATTTGAAATTGTCACCGGAAGTGCCAAGAAACAGGCAAAGGAGAAGTCATCAGTTTCAAATCACAGCAGCAACAAATCCAAGTCAAGCTTAAAACCGGTAAGAGGGGCATTAATGCTTAAAATTTTCCTGGTAGCTGGAGTAAAGTATGGATATTGGTTAATAATAATGTCAAAGTCCAGAAGTGATGTGGGTATGCTATAAAGTCTGAATTTAGGTTATTGGGATATCTAGAACTTATTTGTTCTATCCCTTGATTTATAATTTGCTGAACCTTCCTTTTTCTCTTTCCTTTTTTGCGCCAAACTCAGCTGAACATTCTCATAAACCAAATTATGTAATTTTAAAGGTAATTATGGCCTGTAATCTTCTGTCAATTGTCCATTGGTAATGTCGATACTTATTCAGCATGTCAAGGCTGTTTTGGGTGCACATCTTTTTGTTCTGTACCGTGCTTTTTTGTGGATCTATCTACATGAGGTGTCATCATCATTCTTTGTTGCATCAATTTAGAATTCCTGAACCTGGATTCTCATGACTGTCTATGATTTTTTTATATTAGCCTTGTTTCAGATTTCCTTTTTGTGGTGGTAGTACTGTTTTGATCAAGAAAAGTAACTTACTGATTCAATTGGGTATATGGGTCAAGAGCTAAGCCAAGGGTAGCACTATCAATTTAGTATCAATTGCATGTGTGATTCTTTTAATTGTTTCAGTGTTGTTTATATTTGTTTCCATTTATGTGCAATGATGTACATGTTAATTTCCTCTGTTTTAATTTGGCAATGAATATAAATTCAGAGAGGCTCTGAATCTGCTAAATATTCAAAGAGCCTGCAGGCCAAGGATGAGGAAGAGGGATTGGATGAGGAAGATGAAGAGGAGCATGGGGAAACCTTGTGTGGTGCATGTGGAGAGAACTATGCTTCAGATGAGTTCTGGATTTGTTGTGACATATGTGAAAAGTGGTTTCATGGCAAATGTGTAAAGATCACCCCTGCCAGGGCTGAGCACATCAAGCAGTACAAGTGCCCCTCTTGCAGCAACAAGAGAGCACGACCTTGACATTAAGGAGATGCTGAGTTTTCCCCTCATGTAATTCTCCCATGCTCTTGGCAGCCAACTGTTTAGGTGGTCAGATTTTCTGTGCTGGGCCAAGTTGGCCTGCTTATGTATCAAGTACTTTTCTAGGGGACTTTCAGGTGGATATATTAGGATTGATAGAGTTTTCAGGTGCTGAACTTTTATTCTATTTGATTCCAGAATTGGGATATATAATATTTCCGGTGTAGGAAATCTTTTTTCCCTGTTCTGTTGGCTACATACTGCATAGAATGTGTTGTTTCTTTTTGCTATATTTGCGGAGGGTCTGGTTGCAGACGTTTGATTGAAGTCCAACTGTAGTTACATTCCTCTTTCCACTCTTCTTTTGGAGCTTTGGCAAATTTTGAACCTGAAATCTTACCCCACCATCATTGAGATTGGAAGAGAACTGAATCAGGACACAATTGGGTGAACTAAACTAAGTCCTGCCTATCAATATTCCTGGAGGCTCAGTCACCAGTAACTTTTCGGTAGTGTTGGTTAATGGTTGGTATTACTATGAAGTATGAACTGAAGTGCTTCATCTGTGGTTAGTATTTGGCAGCCATGTCCCGAATGGGGATGGGAGGTTTGTTGGTGTGTCTCATGAATATGATATCATACATTATATGACGGCTGAAGTTAAAGCTGTCGTTGACATGTGAGTTGGGTTTACCACAAAGTCAATCGTCAATGTCATAGATTATTGATGAAGTTTTCTTTCATGTCTCCCCAACATTAAATCGCACAGAAAATTATTGGAAAGACTGAAAGAATGCCTTATCTCAGAGAAAAATAAAAAGGGGAAAGATAGAAAGGACATTAGAGGTGGATGTTTTCTATTTTTTTTTCCCATTAATGAGAAAATAATTCTTGTCCTTTTTGACCTTTCCACTCCCGTTTATCACCTTTTCGATCCCACTACAAACTAGTACCCGAAATTGCTTTGTGACCATACATGTGGCTCACTTAATTTCATGTAGGACTTGACTGTGGACTCAGCCCTTTCTCTCCCACTTAGAAATTAATCTTACTTCACTCACTGTTACAAACACTAATGATTCGGATTCGAATTCATTGATTAATACATAATTGTTTTATTTAAAAAATAAAATTTGAATTCTCCTCATCCAAATTCAAGATAATAATAATAATAATCATGGCCTGCTATTCCCTTTCTCAAACTCACCAGTTCTCATTCTTAAATTCTTCACATGCCTCTCTTCCTTGCTTTTCCATTAGAAATTCAATTCCTTGTTTCCTTGCAATGGCGACTCCTGCATTTGCCCATCCAACTAAGCACTTCCTTGTTTCAAAAATTATTGTTGCGCCGCAACTCAACCACACAGGAAGAAGGCTGTTGATGATGATGGAAATTAGGAATAACCTAGTCCTATGAACCCTACATGTGTATGTACACATGTACATATCCTGTATAATATAATTGTACATACTTATCTAATTTTGAAAAAAACAAAACATGTTTCATATTTTTAATTTCTCATGAGATCAAAGTTGAAATCATTGCTCGACTTCTTGTTCTTCTTAATCTCTTCAAAATTTCTTTATTTTTTTTTAACTCGTTGTTTCCTTATTTTTCAAAGTAAACCATTAATTTTTGTTTGTTTTAATATTTTTTCATTCAATTCTCATGGCATCAAGCAGTACCCTTCCTCTTTATTTCTATCTTTATCGAACATCAGTCCAATCTTATCTTCATTAAATTGAATTTTAAAAATCACTTCTTCTGAGATGATCAAGTCACTCCTTTTGACCCTCTTGTTACAGTTGAAAATACTAATACAACATCATTTACTAATCCATTCCATAATACTGTGAGTGGATAAAGAAGTAACCCTATAGAGACAAGGCACCCTCCATATTCCCAATTTTCAATAGAAACTCATAAATTGACGATACTCAATATCCTGGCACTCAAGGATCCCAAAGGCAAAGAAAATAGTTTTCCATAATCTTATCTTAGCGAATTTTCTGATTTATTTACTGCATCTTATATCTGAGTATTTGAGACTTGAGATTAGTTCCCAACTTCCTGATGCCAATGTGGGCAACGTCCGTGGCTCCTTTGCCAGACTATAATTTAGCAGCCCAATCAGATGAGCTCAGCCTTTCCTTGTTTGTCCAAGCTTACTAATAAGATGGGCTAGCTTCAGCGGGTAAAGATCATGTGAAATTTGAAATGGAAATGGAATGCATCAGCTTTCCAATTTAATATGGACACCAATGGCATTCCATATCCGAATAGGTATTCCCATTTAGGAAGGAGTAGGCAAGAGCCTCGTATTCCTACCTCTATATTCCAATTCCTAAAACTGAAGAATTATTAATTAATAATGAACTATCACAATTCTTGACTTCCTTTTTAATTAGTTTAAGTGTGAACCTTCAAATGAGAAGAAAAAAAAAAAGTTTAAAACATGGAAAAATTCCAAAACCTCAATAGAGTAATAAGCTTTGGTATTGTATAATGCACTGTGTTTTTCAAACCAGCGTCAACGCCTCACAGAACAGAAGCTTCCGAGGGTCCCACCACAAAAATTCCAAAACACAAACGTTTGACCCAAGCATCCTCCATGTAAGCCACTACCCACCTCTTGTTCTGTTCCCACTCTTCTTCCTGGCGGCTTTCTTCCACAAATGACTTTTATAAACAAAAAAGAAAAAGAAATTTCTAAAAGGAGACAAACGCAGAAGCTAGAGCAGAAAGAGGAAAATTAAAGATGGAAAAAAGGTTATCAGATGCAGCTATGGAAGGAGACATCCAGTCCCTCCAAGATTTACTTCAAGAAGATCCTCTCATTCTTCACCGTTCTATGGTTTCTTGTGTCTCCGAGACCCCTCTCCATGTTTCCTCCATGCTAGGACATGTCAATTTTGTCCAAGAGCTTCTCAATCTAAACCCAGAGTTGGCTTCCGAGTTGGATTTCCATAGCTGCTCTGCCCTTCACCTGGCTGCAGCAAAAGGGCTCCTCGAGATAGTCAAAGAGTTGGTCAGAGTGGATCCAGGAATGTGCATGGTGAGGAATCAAGATGGTAAGACGCCACTCCACCTGGCAGCTATCAAGGGGAGGGTTAAGGTGCTGAGGGAATTAGTCCGAGCTAGGCCTGAGTCAGCTCAGGTGGTGACTGAACGTGATGAAACTGCGTTGCATTTGTGTGTGGGAAGTAATAGGTTGTTGGGGTTGAAGAGTTTGGTTGAAGAGATTGGAAAAGATGATGATGTATTGGTGAATGAGAAGGATTGTGATGGAAACACTGTGTTGCATATTGCTGTGGCCAAGAAGCAGATTGAGGTATGCTTCTACAATGTTTGTTCATCTCTTGGTTTGTATATTTGAACCTTTTGTGTAGATTTTAATCTGATTAATTTTTTGGCATTTACTATCAACTCCTTAGTTCTGGTTGGAGGGGTTATATTTATTTGGTAATGGAAATTACGAATATGAAGACAGACTAAGGTACAATTATGTTTGTCACAAACATTTTCAAGTACAATTGAGTTCATAGCATAATTGGTTGGTTGTTCTCTGATTCAAACTAGATTAAGTACTCTTGCAGTGTCAAAAAAATTCATATCATTAGGTGTAGAATTTAATGCAGATGTATTTTAGAGGTGCTGGCTTTGGGAGATCTAATTCTATAATGTGCTTATGAATATCCAAAAGGTTAGTTCAATTGCATTTCATTTCATAATATTGCTATTTCATAAATTTTGCAGATCATAAAGTTTTTGCTTACTGTTCCTGGGCTGGATATAAATGCAATAAATAAGCATGGCTTCACAGTGTTAGATACTTTGACACAGAGCCCCAGAGATTTGAGAGACATGGAGATTGAATGCATTCTTAGAGATGCTGGAGTTTTAAGTGCAAAGGATCTACAAATAATTACACCTGAGTGGGTTCTAACTCCAACAAAAGTTCCCCAGATAACAAGGTCTCTGGTCTCATATGTATCAGCAGAAGAAAGCAATTCAAGGAAGCCAATAAAAACGCATAAGCACACTGATTGGCTTGGTAGGAAGCGAAGTGCATTGATGGTGGTCGCATCATTGATTGCGACTGTGGCATTCCAAGCTGCAATAACCCCACCAGGAGGTGTTTGGCAAGCAGACGAAACTGTAGATGGGAACGGAAACCCTCTGGAGCATCCTCGCAAAGCCGGAACTGCTGTTATGGCATACAGCCAAGATATTGAGTATGGTCAATTTATGATTTTCAACACACTTGCTTTCCTTGCGTCTCTAAGCATAATACTCTTGCTTGTTAGTGGGCTACCGATAAAGAAACGAAGATGGATGTGGATTCAAATGATTATCATGTGGGTTGCCATCACAGCCCAAGTGATAACGTACTTCATCTCTCTAAGACATATGTCACCCGAGAGCGCAGCAGGTATGCTGCGTGATGTAACAGAGATATCAGTCTTAGCGTGGTTGTGTCTTATGGGAGTTGTTTTCATTGGGAATGTCGTTCGTATGAACTTATGGGTTCTTAGAAAGTATGGATTTATTAAGGAAAAGGAGCAGAAACCTTCAGCTCAAGTTGACAATGACCAGGAAGATGTGTGAGATGAAAGTAATGAAAATTTTGCAAGTTTCATACTGGTAGCCTACACTAAAGTTATTGTTCCAAGCTTGTTGTAACTAGTTTCAGATTGGTGTGATAGATTTGTAAATGTTAAAGTTGGATCATTTTTTTTCAGCAAGCTTTGCTGAGAACAAGTTTTGTCCTGCATATACCACTGTGGTAATTTCTTACTTTCACAATACTATATTTCTCCTGTAAAGCATACCAAATTGGAATGACGTGGATATTAAACTGTATATTTTCTACTCCTTGCTTCAGCATTTATCTTTATTTTCAATCTTTTCTCTTCAATCCTGGGATACCCTTGTGGAGTTACAATGTAAATAGCATCAACCAAAACAACTAAGAACCCTTCTGCTTGATTGCTTGGCATATATCCCTTGCATGCAAATAATTTTTATATCAATTAACATATAGAGAGTTATCAGCAGAAAGGGCATTGCAGCATTGTTAAACTGTTGGAATTTCTGCAAAATCACTGGTAAAAAGCGAAGAAACAAAAAAAAACCAAAAAATTGCATCGTTATGGTACTAGGCTAAATGAGCTGAGAAACTGTGAAAATGATACGGGTGCACTGTCTTAGATAGCATGAGGTAGTGCCCTTCATCCTTTTCATCTTTAAGCAAGGGCGTGGAGAAAGAGTGGGCCTCCATTAGAAATCGGAAGTGAGATAGTTTTGGTGGATGTAACGGATGTAGCTAAGCATAAAGGAAAGTATCCATTGAAGGTCGTGAAAGAATTATGAGAGAAAATACTTTATTTGAAGCATCTCTGAGCGGGAGTGTTAAGTGTTAGCTCCTGGAAAATGGAAGAAGATAAGCTCACTCTAGCCCTAGTCTCAACCACAAACTTCATTAAATAATGAAACTCCTCTGGATAGGCTAAATAAGCTGAGCAACTGTGAAAATGATCTTTGATAGCATAAGGAATAGTGCGCTTCATACTTTTCATCTTTAAGTAAGTGCGTAGAGAAAGTGCGTGAGTGGGTAGAAGAAAGGAAAAGGGTCTCCATTTGTGATTGAAAGTGAGGGAGGTAGTTTTTGTGGATATAATGGATTATGAAGCTCGGCATTGGCAAAGCGCAAGGACTGAACATCATCCATGGATGGTCGTGAAAGAATTATTCTAAGAGAGAAAAGGCTCTATGAAACATCCCTAAGTGGGAGTGTTAGCTCCTTAAACCAATTAATGGACGAAGATAAGCTCACTCTAGCCCGTGTCTTGTGGTGTCTCAACCACAAGATTCAATGAAGCTCCTTTACACATCGCTGCCATGCTAGGTCACCTCCATTTTGCCGAGGCAGTGTTGAATAGTAGACCAGAACTTGCCTCAGAGTTGGATTCGCAAGGCTTTTCACCTCTTCACCTGGCCTCTGCCAATGGCTACACTGAAATGGTTAAGTTGCTATTGTCAGTGAATCCTGATATGTGTCTTGCTCGAGAGGAAGATGGTCGAACCCCTCTTCATCTAGCTGTAATGAAAGGCCGGGTTGATGTCATACAAGAGTTGGTGCATGTGAATTCTGAAGCAGCTCAATATACACTGAACAAGGGAGAGACCCTTCTGAACTTGGCTGTGGAGCACAACCGTTTGAAAACTACAAAGCTCTTGGTGGAACTGGGGAGGGACAAGGATATAGTAAACATCAAAGACCGTGATGGAAATAGTGTCTTGCATGTAGCTGTATCTGTGAAGCGGATTGAGGTAATTCTTTTACTTTTGTTCTCAATTGTTGTCACTAATCTTTTGCTGAATATCCTGATCCTAAAAGAATTTATTTAAGAGACGGTTTTTCTTTTGAATTCTGTAGTGAAGCTAAGTTGGCAACCTTATCTCCCATATATCAGGAAATCGTCTTTGTGTCCTTGGTTTAGGTGGAATGCTGAATGCCACTTATTTCAGTCAGTAGAATAGACCCTAACTCACCGAATTCACATTGACCAAGCATATGATAATTTAGGTAATTCAAGTATGTATTAGGACTGGTTTTCTTCTTTAGCTTTTTTGTTTCCCATGCCTGAAATGATGAAATCATATAAATTGGATTTTGCTTAGACTTCCAAAACAAATGACTTAATGCCACACTTGATATTACTAAGTTTGGGCCTTTCCAGCTTTCCTTCCTAAAACACACCCAGAAGTGACTTACCTCTGATCAAGGAGAATCCTCGGATAAACCAACAGATCAACAGCATCTGTCCCCTTAATTTTCAAAAGGCCAGCATCTTAGTTGTACTAGATTCATAATGTCTGTCTAAATGTACTTATCACTTTTCGTTTATGTTGTGCAAACTGTGAAATATCTTCTCAATGAAACAGCAGTAGAAGTAAATGCTGTAAACCAAAATGGTTTTACAGCCTTAGATATAATAGCAAACATGCCAAGAGATCTAAAAGGCATGGAAATTCATGAATCCCTCCTAAATGCGATAGCATTGAGATCAAGGAGGATCCCTGCATCAGAAAGTGGCATAACCCAATTTATTGAAGCAAGTGAAAAACCCAAAGTGCCGGTAAATTCTGAAGCCATAGCAGCATCTGGTGCTGGCAATAACAAAAAGAAGCACTTGAAGAATGATGACCGGTTGAACAAGAAATATGACACTTTGATGGTAGCTGCTTCTGTTATTGCAGCTATGGCCTATCAAGAAGGGTTCAGCCCTCCTGGTGGTGTTTGGGACCATGACTCTGACTATTTCCACACTGTTCAGTCAGTGCTGGCTACTTATGATTCTAAGCTATACAGTATTTTTTGGATATTCAACACGGTTTCTTTCATTTCTTCCATAAGCACATTGTTTTTTCTTGTAAGTGGATTACCTCTGAAGCAGAGAATATATGTGTGGATTCTCATGGCTACCATGTGGGTGACTTTAACATCTATGGTAGTCACCTACATTGCTTCTATGTTAACTATCACGCCAGACAATGAGCAAACTGTACAAATGGTGATCGCGATTGCTATGCTAGCATGGTTGGACGTAATTGGCATTGTCTTCTTAGCTCATACAGCGCGCTTTATTTATCTGGATTGTCCAGAGGCTAAGAAAACACATAAAGAAGCGGCTTTCATCGTGCAGAAAAGAGAGGCAAGATCAGGATCAAGGCAATGTCTGAATACGTATATCATCAATATGAAATTCTTATCGGAGACCAAGCTGGCCATTTCCAACTACCACAGCTTCTTAGAGGATGCATTGTTGGAGCCAAATGTGGCATTGGTGTTGATATTTGTCTCAGACTTGTTCTGTTTAACTAGAATGGTTGTACATTTCAGTTTCCCCACTTTCATCCGTGATGATGTTATCAATTATCATTGGAAATTGGAATATTGAAACTAGGCTGCATCATCTGATAGAATTATTAATGTTAAATACCACTCCCATGGTTTTGGTGTTGAGTATTTGGTCATGATTTAAAGTATCACGTGTGCTAATGTTAACGCTTGGAATCTTCGATACTGAACAATTTTGAAAACATTCCTTGAAACATCCTAGGCAACTTCTGGATGATTAACTACATAATTTAGAAAATCCTAAGCAAGATTAACTACTCTAACAAGAACAATTTAGAAAATTCCTAAGCAACTTTGGCTTAAAGGTTGCCCATACAGCCAAAAAAAGAGGTCTGTACAACCAAAAACAACCATCCCCAATGACATCATCAGGCTACAACCACAACAACTGAGCCTCCCTGACATAACCCTGCACCAGTTTACAAAAACAGAGCCGCATCAGAAAGTCACAGCAATAACAACATTTCTGTATCCAACTACTTTAACAAATTTAGAAAAATCCTACGCAACTTAGAGACGATTGACTACGCTTTAACAAGAATAATTAGAAATACATATAAGATGAAGATGCAACAAAAAAATACATAGCAGTCATGGCTATGGAACAAATTCAATCTCTCATTTTTTTTTTACAATTATAAGCTTAAGCAGTTCAACCCTTCCAGCAATGGTGATCCAAGAAGTTGGTCATTAAGCTCATCCACCAAGATTCTATTCATTCTCCTTATCACAATAAGAGTGAAGATTCTATTCATTCTCCTTATCACAATAAGAGTAAAGATTTCACAACCCGCGTAGAAAGCACCATGCAAATTAGAATAACTTTGCCCACTACTGATACTCAGCCTGACATTCATCCTAGTAATAATTTCTCTATCCTGTTTCTCAATTAGCAATGGACACTGGAAGCAGGGTTCAATGTCACCCTTGCCTCCGATGCTCCAATCAGTATAGTCCGATCTATAATTCTACCAACTCTTCCACATATACTAGATTGCCATGCAATTCTGAGTATTGTATCTTTTCCCAACCTCTTAATACCTCGTGCACCTCGTCCGAGCCATGTTTTTACCACCAGCAATATCAAGGGGTTGGTTCAATAGAAAACCTTTCCAGAGAGCAACCCTGCTGTTCATTCGGAAGGTAGAGGTGATCAGGGAAAACTTCAACAGAGCAATACCGTTATAAGAGTGTGATTGGGCTGGAGAAGGTGGAGAAGGCCGCTGATCAGATGGAGATCCACTAGGGGGCGGCAAGACATTGTCATATTGCCTTGGAGGGGTGGAAAATGAGGTCAGGAAGAAGAGTTGTTGGGGATTCACCAGCAGCGGTCGACAGGAGTCAAAATTGGGAAGCTGGCTCCTAATTCATAGGGGTTTCTACGATGATGGCTATTGTTGACGACAGGACAAGGAGTGGAAGTGACGGTGGAAGCCTAACCTGGTTCTTGGTACAACCTATCTATCAGGCATCCAGGTGAGGCAAGGATTTGTGCTTTTGGAAGGTGGAAGGCTTGGCTGCGTGTTGAACTAGGCGCTGGTACAGTGTGTTTTGTTCTCACAGGCAGTTCTAACAGGTTGTGATGTATCATTATCTTAAGGTTGTTGGGACACCTGTTGATATAAGGGTCTTTGTTTGGTTGTTAATACGTACGAATTGGGTGCTTTAAGCCTGGTACTGCAAGCGGTTTTTGTATGCTATATAGTTGGGTCATGTTTCTGGTACAGCAGGCGGGTTTTGTACGCTGTATAGTTGGGTCATGTTTCTGGTGCTGCAAGCGGTTTTTGTATGCTGTGTAGTTGGGTCATGTTTCTGGACTTTTAGTAACAGAGCCTGTTTTTTTATACATATCAGTGGCGAGGATTTCAGGTCAATATGCTTCATATTGAAAAATGAAATGATTTACATTTTTCCAAAAAAATTATTTTTAGAACATCAGACGATGGCCTGGCTGTCATGCATGTGATATTTGAGTGCGGTTTCACAAATGGAGTTCGAGGATGATAAGCTAATGAGCCGAGTATTTGGACTTGGCTTGCTATGCACATCATTGCCAACTCGACTGGCTCAGTTCTCATATTGTATCGGTAATGTTTTAGACCCTAACTATATTTATAATGAATTGGTTCTCGATGATATATCTTGGGTTGAGGGAGATTCAACACCTTTGAAAGTGATCGATGGCGACTATCATGCTCTTCTTGAAGGCATTAGTATCGGAGAGGAAAGGCTTTCAATAAATGTAATATATTTAGAAGGAAAGAGGTGTACACCGGAGTGATCCGGTCAGTTTCTACTTGGCTAGTAAAAGAAGAGAACGAATGTAGTTATCAAGGAAGTACAAAGTCTACTAAATCTTATTTTATGCAAGAATATATTTAGAACGAAAGGGGAGAACATTAGAGTGATCATCTACTTCGGTGCGTCTTTTACTTGACTAGTGAAAAAGAGGAAACGATGCAATTATAGAGGTAGTCCAAAGTCTAGTGAATCCTGTTTTAAGCAAGAAGATTTTTGTGTGCTGCAAGGTAACAACAAATCAAGATCTCAGTGACATTTCAGTTGGTTGGAGGAGCTGAATTGATACTAGACATGAAGAGCTTGTTTACTCAAATCGATTGCCTGATCAATCTATAATCGGCATGATGGCACAATAGAATTACAATGTCGCATATAATATTAACAGAAATAAATTGTATTTTCGAAGAATAGAATGTGAACTTCGTGCATTTGTTTATTCTTTCTCAACAAAAAATACAAATTTATAAATAACATAAAAAAGACTTTTTCATAATTAATTTAAATTAATAATTACATTTAGACACTTGTTTTTTTTTTTTTTTGTGATTTGAGGATATTAATTCATAAAATGCTAACTTCAACCATTTTATCAGAAAAACAACCTTCAACCAAAAATTAATTATTAATGACAATTTATTTTTTTATAATATATCCGTACATTTTCCCCTTCCTTTCGTCTTGATTGCTTCATTTCTTCCACGTCATGTGCTTCCATATGCAAAGCTATGAATTTCTATTTGTCTAGAAACCAGAAACAGAGAAGAAGAAAACTTGTTTAGCTACATTAGAAAAGATATAGTGTAGTGTATGCACAGGAACAAAGATAAAAGGAGTATGAAGGAATTTGGTTTCTCAAGGGATGCATTGTTAGAGCCAAATATGGCATTGGTTTGGATAATTGTCTCAGACTTATGCTGTTTAACTAGTATGGTTGTACATTTCAGTTTCCCCTTTCATCCGTAACGATGTTATCAATTATCAATAGGAATTGAAGTAGTGATACCAGGCTACATCCTCTATATAATGTTAAATACCATTTTTTTAATTAATCGTATCATCCGATAAATCAAATGATAAATGTTGGATACAATTTGACAGTAATGCATTTGGTCATATTAATAATGCTACGCCATTGATTTCAATTAAAACAAAATCCTTTTAGTAAAGAACACTTGATAAATCTCATAAAAAATATTAATAATTTTTTATCAGATGATTTTAATATTTAATAATCTTTATAATTCCAATTTATCATGATAAAAAGATAAAACATTATCTTAAATAATTTTATACAAATAAGACGACCAGTCAAGACTAAAATGTTTATAAAATACTTATAAGTACAATAGATATGGAATACTGTTGTTTTCATGCAGCATTTAATCATTGATGATTGATATAATAATGATACGAGGAAACAGGTTGGCGGGTAATTTTGAAAAATTGGGAGTGGGCCACTGCTGAATGCAGGCAGCTAACTGCAGCCATACATTGCATGTAATGGCGTCGACATTTGGCGACGTAAGCTAAAGCCTGGAAACATCTGGATTTGGCCCACACCTACTAATACTAAACTTTGAAGCTTTCTCACGTGATTCTGGAGGAGGGGGAGAGGGGAATACCCCCAAAAGAAATTTTAAACTTCTGGAAAAAGCTTAGTTTGGAGGGAATTGCAAACCAATATCCTACATATTTATTTTAGTTATGACAACGCAAAATTTTTATACAATATTTATTTGTTTCCTGCGCCTTTGACTCTTTGGCTTGCAAGCAATGTGAATGTGAGAGGAGAGCGTTGGCTTTTGGTCTTTATTCACTAAAGTGGGTTTCTAACTCATGTTTCATTCAAGTAAAGTATTTCTGCCCTTGACTAAATGCCCCAAATGTGACAGCTAAGCCTCCCACTACATATTTAGCGATGCAATCGTTTATTTTCCATTTTTTACATTTTTGCCTACAGCTTTCTATCTCTCTCTCTTTTATACCCTTATTTCATCATTTTATTGTGTTCCTCAAACAACTCTTGAATAAGCTCCGATTAAGGTACTTCATACTTGTTTCAAGAGTCAAACAAACAGTTTCCAACAAGGTTTTAGATTTTGTTTAGTGAACAAGTCAAGCATGTCCATACGTGTGTTTTCGTTTATATTTATGAAAAAGGTTTATTTATTATTTATTTATAAAATCATTTGTAAATTGCTTAAAAGCTCATTCAAAATAAAATTTGTTTATAATTCGATTAGAATTTAGATTATAATATAATTTATTATTATTATTATTATTTGTATTTTATTTCAAAGTTGTTTGTTTAAAATTATTTGATTATTAGCTTGCTTATTATTTATAAACAAATTCCCTAAGCCATGAACATATTCATTAATTGTTTAATGTTCACAAATAAACTTATTTCAACTAAACAAAGTGAGCTCGATCTAATCTCAAATTCAATCAAAGTTTAATTAAATCGAACTTGAACTCCTTTTCAAAAATCCTAATTGAACTTGATCAGAATTACAAAAATTTATTTTATATATGAACAAGTCAAGCCCTTATTACATAACTGAACTCATTTGTATTAGAATGTTGCATAGGTTTAATCTTATTTGGTAACTTGTTATTTTATAAAATCTTTCACATACATAGTCAACTCCTTTTTATGTCCGAACACATACTGAGATCTATAATTAGTACTAATAAATTGTCAATAACAAAACTTTAATAGTTAATTTAAGATTTAAAATTAAATATTAGATCAATTGAAATTTTTTAGAGAAACCAAATATAAATGAAAATTTTTAATCGTCTAACTTATGATTGATTAGTTTACTGATTATCAATTTATAATAACATATTTATTTTCATAATAAAATTTTAAATTACATATTCAAGTTATGCAAGATTCTGTTTAGAGAGTAGCTCAAATGCATGCAATTGATAATAATTAATGTTACTATGATAATCTGGTAGGTTCATTTTTCTTGTAATTTAAGATTTATTGTCCAATATCAATTTACAACCATGGTTAGGGTAGTGACCAGCATATAATACATTTATCTATCAACCCAAGTTAAATAAAGGTAAATCCACCGTATATGGCAACAAAATCTACCCCGCTGCAAAATCATTGCAAGGATCCAAATGGAAAAATAGATAGAGGGACCATATTTGTACTTGAGGGTAAATGTGAAAAAATGGAAAATATACAAGTCCAGGAAACAGATTTCATGAAAAGACAAGGGTCCACCAGGTAAATACCGTGTCTAAACAAATACTACTTAATAAATATGACTAAATGAGAAATATACATTTTTGTAGTTGGTTTGAAATGTTGGATTGAGAAAAAGGCAGCGGCAATTCAGAGACCAAAGGGGACAACGACCCGCCCAGACAACCGCGGCTCAATTCTCTCAGCCGCCGTAACTTTCTTGTTGTAAGATTTCGACATCTCCGCTTTATTCTCTTCACCACCTATGTTTTTGGGTTTTTCTTTTTTCTGAGATTCTTGTATATGTTTTTGGTGAATCGGATGAATTTTTTAAACTTTGGATAGGCAAAGGCCAGAAGGAGACTATGTATTGAAATCTAAAACAGGGTTTTCGATTAGGAAATTTTGGTTGCTGGAAAGCTCAATTTGGTAATTAATATAATTTCTGGCTTTTACCTTTATTCATTTATTTATTTTTGTATTTTCTTAGATTTAGATTTGTTTAATGAATTTTTTGTAAGGGATTTTTTTTACTATTGCTTAATCTGTTTTTTTTTTTTAAAAAAAAGATCATGCTGTCCAAAGTTGAATCTAGGAAGAAGAATAGTGAGGATTCCAGTAATGGGAAGTTTTTGAATGAAATTGAAGCTATTAGCAAAGCTTTGTATTTGGACAAGAACCCTTCAAGGACTTCAATTTCTGCTTTTCATACTCGGTTCAACAAACCAGCCGGGAAAACCCACTTGCCCGAACAAAAATCAAAGCCTAAGAACAGTAAAGACGACCAATCACGCAAAGACAAGAAATCCATTTGGAATTGGAAGCCGTTGAAAGCATTTTCGAATGTTAGAAACCGTAGGTTTGCTTGTTGTTTCTCACTTCAAGTACACTCCATTGAAGGTTTGCCGGTCAATTTTAATGATCTTAGTCTATGTGTGCATTGGAAGAGGAGAGATGGGGGTCAAGTGACTTGTCCAGCTAAAGTTTTTGATGGAACTGCTGAATTTGAAGAGAAGCTGACACATACATGCTCGGTATATGGTAGTCGAAGTGGACCTCACCATTCAGCCAAGTATGAGGCAAAGCATTTCCTGCTCTATGCCTCTGTGGATGGAGCACCAGACCTTGATTTGGGGAAGCATCGAGTTGACCTTACACGGTTGCTTCCGCTTACGTTGGAGGAACTGGAGGAAGAGAAGAGCTCAGGGAAGTGGACAACAAGTTTTAAGTTATCAGGGAAGGCCAAGGGTGCGACACTGAATGTTAGTTTTGGGTATATGGTTATCGGGGATAATCCCATTCCAGCTGGTAATAATCAGTATGATACCAAGTTGTCACTTATGAAGCAGAATAATCTGAGTATGGGAAAGGGCACAATGAGGCGTGTTGAGAGTCTTCCCAGTTTGGGTAACATCAAACCTTTGGACTCATCTCATTTTGTAGAGGAGATAAAAGATCTTCATGAAGTTTTGCCTGTGTCAATATTGGAGCTCGACCATACAAATATGCTAGATAAGAAATTTGATGAAGACAAGTCAGATGTTTATGCTGCTTCTCAGCCTGAACACAATGTCTTAATGGAACATGTTGAGCCCATCAAACCTCCATCTTCCCTTGCATCTGAATCAAGTAAGGAGAATATTGAAAAAGAAACTGAAGATAACCACGTCTCTGTTGTTGAAAAAGGGATAGAGTTATCTTCAGAACAGGCTAAGTTGGAGGAAGTTTCCATTGTGGCGACTGGTATACCAACGGTAGCAAGCCCTCAAGTTGTTGGACTTAATCCTGGCATTGGAGGAAATAGTGAAGAATGCTCTCAGCTTCATTCCTCCAATGAGGAGAGTGGTAGTAATCAAAGAAATGTGCTTGTGGTGCAAGATAGCAATTCCAAAGAGGACAACCAGTGCTCAAAAGAATCACTGATGAAAGAATTAGAGTTAGCTTTAAATAGCATTTCAAATCTGGAGGCGGCATTAGATTCTCCTGATCCTGAAGACCCAGAAGACTACATGGAGGATAAAGCAAATTATAAAACAAATAGGAAGGCAAAGTCACTTAGCTTGGATGAAGTTACTGAATCTGTGGCAAGTGAGTTCTTGAATATGCTGGGTATTGATCACAGTCCATTTGGCTTGAGTTCTGAGAGTGAGCCTGAGTCACCAAGGGAGCGTTTACTAAGGCAATTTGAGAAAGATACCCTAGCCAGTGGTTGTTCATTATTTGATTTTGACATGCCTGATGGGGAGGAAGTAGAATGTGACTTTGATACTTCAACTGCTTCTGGTTGGGGGAACTTTACTGAGGGTTTTGATCTGTCGTCTGTTATTCAAGATGCTGAGCAAGAGCATCAGATGGAACTTAATGGGATGAGCAAAACGAGGGCTAAAGTTTTGGAAGACTTGGAGACAGAAGCTTTAATGCGTGAGTGGGGATTGAATGAGAAGGCTTTTCAGCATTCTCCTGGCTCTTCTGGTGGATTTGGGAGTCCAGTTGATTTGCTTCCTGAAGAGCCACTTGAACTGCCTTCTCTTGGAGAAGGTTTAGGTCCATTTCTTCAGACAAAGAACGGAGGGTTTTTGCGGTCCATGAATCCGACACTTTTTAGTAATGCTAAAAGTGGTGGGAGCCTGATCATGCAGGTGTCCAGTCCTGTTGTGGTACCTGCAGATATGGGTTCCGGTATAATGGATATACTTCAGCGACTGGCCTCAGTGGGGATTGAAAAGCTCTCTATGCAGGCTAATAAGTTGATGCCTTTGGAGGATATAACTGGTAAGACAATGCAACAAGTAGCATGGGAAGCTGCCCCCACTGCCCCCACTTTGGAGGGATCGGAGAGGTTTGTGACTCCATTTTTCTTTGGTTTCCCACAACATATTTCTTTCGTAAATATTGTTTGTGAAATCTTACTTATATGTTATTTCGTCTTCTATGCAGGCAGTGTTTGTTGCAGCATGATTTTGAGGTTGGGCAAGATGTGTCTGGTGGACAAAAGAAAGTTAAAAGAAGATCATCTCTACCCAGCTCTAACAAACTTAGTTCAACCTCTGTCAATGAGATGGGCTCAGATTATGTATCCCTTGAAGATCTTGCTCCATTGGCAATGGACAAGATTGAAGCACTCTCAATGGAAGGGTTGAGAATTCAATCTGGCATGTCAGATGAGGATGCACCTTCAAACATCAGTGCACAGTCTATTGGGGAAATTTCCGCCCTTCAAGGTAAGGGGTTTGGTATTAGTGGGTCCCTTGGTTTAGAGGGAGCTGCTGGGATGCAATTGTTGGATATAAAAGACAGTGGTGATGATGTTGATGGTTTAATGGGTCTGTCACTTACTCTTGGTGAATGGATGAGACTTGATTCGGGTGATATTGATGATGAAGATCGAATAAGTGAGCGAACTTCTAAAATCCTTGCTGCTCATCATGCTACATCATTGGACTTGATTCGTGGAGGGTCAAAGGGAGAGAAAAGACGGGGTAAAAAGTGTGGTTTGTTGGGGAATAATTTCACAGTGGCATTGATGGTGCAACTTCGCGATCCTATAAGAAACTACGAGCCAGTTGGTGCACCAATGCTTGCTCTTATTCAAGTGGAGAGGGTATTTGTCCCACCAAAGCCAAAGATATACAGTACGGTTTCAGCTTTGAGGAATGACAATGAAGAGAATGATGACTCTGAGTGTGCTGTAAAACAGGAGGTGAAAAAGGAGGAGATGAAAGAAGAAGAAGCTTCCCAAGAGGAAGGGATTCCTCAATTCAGAATCACAGAAGTCCATGTTGCTGGTTTGAAGACTGAGCCTGGCAAGAAGAAACTTTGGGGTAGCAAGACCCAACAACAGTCTGGTTCTCGATGGTTGCTTGCCAATGGAATGGGAAAGAGCAATAAACATCCATTATTGAAGTCCAAGGCTGCCTCTAAACCTTCAACCCCTTCAACAACAAAAGTTCAGCCAGGTGACACCTTGTGGAGCATCTCGTCTCGTATTCACGGTACTGGGGCTAAATGGAAAGAATTGGCAGCCCTTAATCCGCATATTCGAAATCCTAACGTTATATTCCCCAATGAAACTATCAGGTTGCAATGAGTTGCGCATGCATTGGAATTTGCTTGAAAGGATTAAGTGCTCCTACGTAAGATGGGGTGGTGGCAGAGAGCCAGAGTATACAGCTTTGAGATTAGACAGGGTTGACAAGTTCTGCTGGTGGAGATTTTCTTGTACTTATTTTCAATTTGTTGATTGTCCATGCAATACAAGTCAAGAGCAAAGGTGGTGTGCTACATTTTCATTCTTGTCTGTAAATTTATATGTTTTTCGATCAAAGAGTGCATGGTGTAATTTGTGTCTCAATTTGTGCAATTGTGATCTGTCTCTTTTTGCTGCAGAAGAACCGCAGCAGCTGTAGTCTTTGTAGCAGAAAATTTAAAAAACCTTACATCAGGCACATTTGCCTGCCTTCGAAGGCTTGTTTATCGGATGAACAAGTGTTATAGTTTTTTAATTGTTAAAGCTGATTTCTTTTAAACACATATTAATCTATTTTAAATATTAAAAAATGAAGTATAGTATTTATGAACATGGCCTGAAATTAATTTTTACTGATGGGAAGGATAATTAGTCAGAAATAAAAGGTGAACCAAACTATCTAGTAAATATGAAGTTACGTTGTACTTGCTGTAAGATGATTTCTATTTCTATCTTTACCCCGTTATTAATTATTTATCATATTAACCTTCACTCTATAGCATCACATCATACTACAAAAAAAAATTTCTAAAATGTACAAATTGAACTCAATTATATTAAATGTTTTGATTTATTGATTGGTACATAAACTTTTTGTCTAAAAGTAAAGTTTGAATGCCCCTTTCTTCAATTACAAAAAAAATAATAATAATAAATCAGATGTTTTAATTTCTTCATTTCTTTTCTCAATTTGATAAAATAATTAATTTGGTAGCGAAACAAAGTGATATTATCCATTAATATTACAAGTAACTATTATTAAACATTTAAAAAATTTTGAGAAAAAAAAAAGAATTTGATGAAAATATCATCACTGATTCTATTCATGATTGGATGAAGAGACTTAACATGAGAAAACTTATTCATCGTCATTATGCCTTTATTCATTCTTATTATTCACTGGTCTTGTTAATTAATTTAAGATATAATATTAAAAAATATTTAAATTATTTAAAAAATTTTAAATCAATGTTTATTCTTTTATTACATTTAATTAAGTGTTTATATTTTTATTTTAAGTAAAATAAATTTTTATGATTAACTGTAAATTGTCATAGTCAAAATCTTGTTTACCAAAAAAATAAATAAAAAAAAGGCCTTTTTCAGTAAATATCGTGATTTTCTTCACCCATAGTAAATAAAGAAGAGGCCTTTTAAAAAAATTATTTGAATTCAATAAATATCGTGATTTTTTTTTTCTTAAAAAAATAAGAAGAGGCCTTTTTCAGCAGCAAGATTGGAAAATGTGAACTCAAAGGGGATCATATCTTCACCCCTAGGTGGTGAAGTTTTTAAATGCGCCCGGCCACGCTCCTCGACGCGCGGCAAGTTCTCCTGCATCGGGGATATTGCGTCTGACTAGACTTGTCAATCTCCGTGTGCCACGTCCGAGATCAAAGGAAGAATCTGTAGTTGCCGTCCATTGGTTTATCTACGCAAGGCTAACCAGAGACCGACCGCAGACCAGAATTATCTCCCCTAGAACTTTCTACAAAGGACGGGTAGAGCATCACTCACCCAATAATTTCCTGACAACTGTCATCCGAATACCCAGTGAGCAACAACCCAGGAAAAGCTCCACGTCACCATTTAAACAGTTACCCATGTGATTAGGAATCTTGTCCCTTAGTTCACACTTGTAAACAAAAGTTTAATTGAGGAAGTATGCTATTAATTTTGGAAGGTAAGGTATCGACAGATGTGGAATTAAATATTACGTCCAATTAATTAGTTAATGTTCGAGTTATCAAATAGTTTTATTATAATTTTGATTTAACACTGCATTAGCAAAACAAAACTCAATTTAATTAATAAATTAAGAAAACAAAAACAATTTATCAGTCATATAAGGAGACAGGATTTTGTGATAGATTAAAATTTGAGTTGGTCAATGACGTTAACTTAATCAACATTAGACAAAGAAAAAAAAAACAGTAGTAATAATTCATTAATTGAATTTTTAAAAAAAATTAATTAGCACCTATCTAAAACCTATGTGCTCCAGGGCAGGGGTCCACCGAGTCTTTGACGTTCTCTAATTACCAAAGAGTAAATTATTTAGTATTTAATAATCACCCTTAATCAGGATTAGAAGTTAATTAAAATCATTAATAACCAGAAGTATAAAGAGACGTTTACCTCTGATTTGTGTCTCCTTGTACATGTATTCACACAAAGGCCACCACCTTTCTCTCTTCGTCTTTCTTCTTCTGTCATTGGAATTTCATTTCAATTAGCAACAAAAAAAAAGCAAGAAATGTCGAGCAGCGACGAAGTCGTTGAGGACATGAATGTCGATGGGGATTCATCTGGGACGCTGAAGCTGAGGTTCAAGGATCGATCCGAGGTATAATTGCTGTAACCCAATGATTTTCTTTTTCTTTTTCTTTATCTTTTCTTTTTGGAGTAACATGGAATCAGAGTTTGTTTTTTGCATTTGGTTTTTTGGTTTTACGATGTGGGTTATGTTTCGTTTTTGGTGCAGAAAGTGGCGAAAACGAAGGAGATGTTGTCTAAACAAGCGGTTCAAACGAAGGAGATGTTGTCGAAACAGGCTGTTAAGATCGCTAAACAAGCTGAAGAACACGAACGGTTTATTAACAAGGTAATCTTTTTAATGCTCTTTTCTTTTTGTTTATTTTGTTGATTTATGTTTATGCTTGTTGTGTATTGTAAATTGCGGATATCAATGTCTGATTCAGAGAATTTGTCATAAAGAACATGGGGTCTGAAGTTGTAATTTTGGATTTGATGTTTAGGTGACACATCTTTTGGGGGTTCTCGGGTTTGGAGGGTTTTGCTTTCTCTTGGGAGCAAGTGAGTAAACTTAGCGTTGGATTGATCAAAATTACAAAAACGTTGGGTTCTGGAATCTATTAATGTGGTTGTTCTTTGTTTGGTTTTGTTTTTTGAACTTTTTATTTTCAGGACCACAAGATATTCCTTATGTATATTGTGTGTTCTATGTCACCTTTGTTCCTCTTCGGTGGATATACTACCGCTTCAAGAAATGGCATTACTATCTTCTGGTAAGCTCTACGACTATGCAATTTGGCCATGGTTTTGAGGAATTTATCAAAACCATATCAAAAACTTATGAAAGTGATACAATTCTGTGTGTCAGGATTTCTGCTATTATGCCAACACCATCTTCTTGGTTGACCTTCTTCTGTACCCAAGGAATGAAAAGTTTTTCATGGTTTGCTTCTCATTTGCCGAGGTAAGATTATAGTACTTGGTTTCTTTCATAATCTCAATTGGTGAATGATTTATTTAAACTTCTTCATACTTTTGGATGCTATTGTAGGGGCCACTAGCATGGGCACTGATTGTTTGGCGCTGTAGCTTGGTTTTTAGTTCTGTTGACAAAATTATTAGTGTCCTTATACATCTTTTACCTGGTATGTTTTCTATCCTTATTTGCACTTGCTATCCTTAAGAAGATACCGATAGCTAAGGTTTATTACTGTATAAATGTTGACTGGTTATATAAACTTATCATGCTCGTACAAACAGCTTAAAGTTTCCACATAAGTGGTTCATTTATGATCTCAATAATGTTCCTACTTTTATGGAAGCTATCTAGATTCTTTTCTGCCGTATTACATAAGCAGACAGAGATAATTTTTTTCCAGCTACCCAGATTCTAATTCTTTTTTATTGCATGTACCCTACTAAAAAGCTGTCGATTATCATCAAATATTCCTTGAGTTGTTCTGCCAACTCAATGAGTTGTACTTGCTCAAACTAGAATCTCCAAAAGTAGAAATTACTTGATTCTTCTGTATATGCCATCAATATGCAGCCTTCAAAGGAGGTTCAAGAAAGCCACGATATCAAGTACCTGAATTTTTTTTTTAGTAGGACAAGCCCTGAGGGTGAATTTTCCTTGATAGTAAGTTGTTTAACAAGGAATGAAGGATGTAGCAGCTTTTGATAATTCATATTTTGCTTATGCCTGGTTTGATAATTTGATTTGTCATATATCTCTTATCAGAGCTAGACTATTGCTGTACACAAATGTATTTTCCAGTATATAACACTTGAGGAACTTCAAAAGAAAAGCGCATGAAGAATGGAATAGCTTTAATATTAGTCATGTTTATAGCACATCTTTAAAGAAAAATAAGTAGAGATAACTTCAGTTTTCTATAGAGGTCAAAAGACATTCCATGACCTTAGTTTGATATAGATTGTAAAACTATAAGCCCCATCAGCTGGGTCATTATTCCTTGCTGGTGGTGCTAGAAAACCCACTCAGCCTGATATAAAGTGTACCTTTGGTGGCTGTGAGTAGTAAATTCAGGGAATTCTGATAAATGACAGGTAGGTTTTCCCAAATTTTTGGGGTAGGTGTTGTTGGGAAAGACTACCATTAGAATTTGGTGGTCAAGGCTTTTTAGAAAGTGAGGCCTAGCTTATGCGTCTGTCCTATTAAGTCCAAAAGTTTTTGATCCCTAATATAATCATTCTGTTTCAGGAATAGTTTTTTTCACAATTCGATGGTGGAATCCTGCAACCTTTGAAGCCATGCATCCTGAAGGAACCACTCACCGAGCTTCATGGCCTTATGTAGGAGACAAATCTTACCTATGGACTTGGCTGTTTGGTGTTCCTTTAGTAGCTTACACCCTCTGGCAAGTTCTTTATTTCCTCATTGTCAATGTGCTACGTCGCCAGAGGTTGTTAAGAGACCCTGAAGTCATGACTTCTTACAGGTTATCTTTCATTATTCCTTTGTTACAGAGATACATTGGCTTACTAAAGATGTTTTGATATAATTACATATACACGTGTAATATTTTTTGAGGCTGCTTGTGGCTCTGGCTTCTATTCATTCTAATGACTTCTTGGTTTAATAGGGAACTTTCTAAGAAGGCCCAGAAAGCAAACAACATATGGTGGCGCCTAAGTGGCTTGCTTGGGGATCAAAACCGTATGTTAATGTACATTTTACTTCAAGCCATATTTACTGTGGCAACCATGGCACTCACGGTCCCTATCTTCCTGTCATACAAATTCCATGTGATTTTCCAAATACTCAAGGTTTCTGCCTCTGTATGGAATGGAGGAAGCTTTCTACTAGAAGTGATGCCTAGACAGGTAATTGTGAAGGAGAAAAAGAAGATGCAGCCAGTATTGAAAAGTCAACAAGATCAACCCTCAGCTTCAATGGAGAATGCAATGACAGAGAACGAGTACTCTGAGATACACCAATCCTAGTAGCTGTGCATGAATAGTTGTATAAAAAGTCATGGCAAATTGCTCATTCTTCCCAACAGTTGATTGTATGTGAGGACAGCATGGATAGTCTGTGTTTGTGTTACAGCCCAAGGACACAACAGTGATTGGTTTTCCTAGACAGACAGTCCTAACATGTAGTTTTTGATTGAGAATCTGTAATAATTTTATCAACTATCCTGAAACCGAATTTTGTAGAATTGAATTCAAAATTTAGTGGTTGTAAATATAGTATTGAAGAGTTGAAGTGTCAACAGGGTGTATGGGTTGGACGTGGAGGTTTTCTGAGGAAGCATTACAGGCTGACACCTGACCATCCGTGTGTTGGAGGAAAACCATGAATAGAAGCATCCTGGATCCTGAGTCCTCGTGACTCCTTTTTACTCGGTGTACATTTTTACTATGTTTGGAAGCTCCTCCAGGAATAGAAAGTCGCACTCCTCAAATGGATGATAGTTACCAAAATAGCTTGCATTTGGAATGTTTGGTAAAAGATTCAACCATCTCTTCGTTCCTTTTCGCTAACCCATTGAATTCAACTTGAAAAATCCTACCAGGTGGGAGGCTGTTTGTAGTAAGCCTAGCCCTTTTCTTCTTTTGGCCAGAGTTGGTTGCTTAGTACTAGGTTTTTCTCTTTTTTTTTTTCTCATTTATTTAATACTTCTATTTGGGTAAATTCGTAGTTAAGACCCTCTTTTAGCAGATTTATTTTATTAGTTGCTTACGGTCAGATATCCTTCCTTTTCCCCTTAAAATCAAATTAAAGGGAAGGGAAAATGTTTCTCTTATTTTGATTCAAGGTTTCAAATGAAGGATTTCAGTACTTATTTTTGGATTTTGTGCAGGAGAGAGGATCATACTGGCGTTAGAAAGAAGAGCTAAGGGTAATAAAAAAAAAAAGGGAGGCCTGCATGGGCAAATTTGAGCCGCCAATCATTCCTAAGTTCAACTTTATGAGTTAGAGCTTGTATATATTCTGAAGCGTCTCCTGACTCCAGTCGAAGCATGCAAGAACTCGGAGTGAGTTGTTTCTGTTTCCTTTCATATATAAGATAACAAGGGAAGAAACAGAAGGCACACCACCATTTTATCCCTCAACAAAACACGAGAGAGAGAGAAAACAGAGTATTCCCACTCAATTTCACTAGATAGGGTTGACAGTAACTGAATATGGGTTAATGATCTCAGTTTGGTAGCTAATACAAATTGGAATCTGAGAGGGGAGCACAAAGAAAATCTTAAGTCAAGAAAGGGGGGGATTTCACAATTACATCCATTCAGTACTAAACGAAAATTGGATTTACTTTACACCATTAACTCATACAACAAATCATGACCTATAAAAAATGCAACTGTTGTAGTTAATTACACTCAAAAATCGCCAAAGAACCCGCAAACCCAAGCAAAAGGAGCCCCTTGCCCCAAAAAGATATTAAAAAATTGAAAAAAAAAAAAAAAAAGGAGAGCAAAACGCCCGTTGTGGGCAGAAGACCAACCTATTCCTATATTGCACATTATCACATAAATGGTGATATGGCTTCTTAAGAAATACCCCATGTTTTTGGAACATGGGGAAAAGAATCATATGTGATATGTGACCCCAGGCATCAAAAACCACCAGCCTGTGAGGATGTGAAAAGTAGAAAAAAATAGTATACACAAGGAGATGAGAGATGATGTAATTATATGCACAGGACTAGTACAATGATCGAGAGTAATGATAAGTAGGCGAGACTGTGACCATGATTATCACTCTGAACGTGGAAGTAAGAACCCAAAACCTGAATTTTCACGAATCATTGATGGAGGATCAACATCAGCTATGTCTACTTGTTGCAGGGACTTGGAGATGTCATCCACTGTAAATGGGATGCTGCATTGATATATGAAGTGTAGATATAAAAATCAAGAGTGGTGGATGAAGACTATGGGATCATGTACTCTTCCACATGAAGATAAAAGGAGGAGGAACAAACTACCTTGAATCATCATCTAATAGGAACGAACTACTAACAGCATTGTTGGAGTCCTCGGTCATCATAACTCTCATGTTTGCAATGACCTGTACAATTAAGAGTTCATCTATAAAATTTGCAAGTCTTGAAAGCAGAGATTTCAAAATTCCAAAAAAAGGCCAAAACCAAACAGGTTTAGTATTTCACAGGCCATCAACATACATATTTGGACTATTTTGAACTTACATCAGATGACACGCTATGTGTCCCATATTTGTCATCCCAGTACATTGTGCTGATTCTGTATAACTGTTGTATGCTGAGTACCTGAAGAAGCAGCAACACAAGAAAGAAAGATGAAGATCTGAAGAAGGAAAATGTTAAAGAGGTGAGGAGTCTTAAAGAGAAGAGCATTTACTGGGCAAAGTTCTTTTGTTATTTCATTCAGGGTCTTTTTGGGTTTCTGATGAATAACCTGAGTTGCAGACAAATGGTCCGTCAGTGAGTCATATGAGATCATGATTAGAAACAGTTACTGAACAAGAATGCTATAAAAGGAATCTAACCAGGAATCCTACAGCCTGTCTTATGTGCTTCAGTTCATCCCATGCTGAACCTGCATACTGTTCACAAGAATTTGGATAAAGAACAAGAAAACATGGCAGGGTATAAAGGTCACTAATGATTGCCCAGAGCTTACTTCCTCAGTTGCCTCATAGCACCACTGTTCTAATTCAGCCAGACCAGCTTTCACATACTCCCCATTACTAAATGAGCAACACTCACGTCGCAGAAGAAGACTGCATAAATGTGTAAGACAAATGCACGCAGTTATTATGGCAATTGACCATAACCTTTTTCTTTGTCATATGATCAAGTAATAAATATGTGTGCATGTTCACACATAGACATACAGAGAGATACCTGTTGAATAGCTGAACGTTGACGAATGAGAATATTTGAGTGTATATTTTATGGACTAAGAAGGGAGGTACCTGTAGAACCAGAAAACAGAGACTTGTAACATCCCTAGAAGAAATATTACAATTTTTTATTTTCAAGCAAAGTTTCAGATCTTACATGGTTCACTTTCATTATCTTCAGATAACGGTTCAAGCTTTTCACAATGCTTTGCCAATGAGCAATTAATGCTTGCTGAGCAACAGCATTTGCTTGAGAACGCCCCTTCACCAAACTTGCCCGTGATGTCCTAGGTGCCTGCATTGTATTGAAAATATTCAATTGGAGATGATTCTGTGTATTTACTCATACTTATTTGCATCAGTAGTCACAAAATAACCATATACAAGTAACAACTAAGAATAGGCAGCATTAAGTCACCAAGCCTCATAACCCACACACCTGGACACCCCCAACCCAAAGAAAATTCTAATAATCTCATTTCTGAAACTGAAAAAGTAACCCACGATGTAGCTTGAACAAAAACAACTTAGCAACAACCTGAATACACAATCCAAGCAGTGGAGAGATCTCTTTCTTTAGATTGTCTCTTATCATTCCATATATCTTCTCAAGGAAGGCCGTAAGCTGTTGTTTAAACAGTAATGCAGGGTACTTGGCCTCCACTTGCCGTAAGTCATCTAGTCTACTAAGCCCGCGGCCATTAAGAAATGAGAGCCCAGCACTTTGGGGAGATGCCCGTAGTCCCTAGAATTCATATTAAAACAAAAGAAAAGCAGGAAAAGAAAATTAATCAAATATATGGAAAGGCTAAGACAAATTTTTCAATAAAATGAATAATAGCTTCTTACTTGAGACATCCTCCCAAAGAGTGAAGCTGATGCTGCTCTTCGCCTTTGTGGTGTCAAACTTGCAGCTCCACTTGCTTTAAGTGTGTGTTGAAGCAGCAACAATAATGTTGATGAATTAGATAACCAATAGGCTAAGACATCGTTATTGTCCTGGACCTTCAGTGAGATAGATGTGGCTCACATTAATGACACTCTTTTCATTCGGACAAGTGAGGATATGACAAGACAT
Source organism: Theobroma cacao (assembly GCF_053813885.1). Lineage (NCBI taxonomy): Eukaryota > Viridiplantae > Streptophyta > Magnoliopsida > Malvales > Malvaceae > Theobroma > Theobroma cacao. The sequence goes on from NC_142647.1 coordinate 4,299,795, forward strand.
TGACAACTTGCAGTTGCTCTCAATCTAATTCCATCAGCCTCTAAGCCGAAAGGCAGCTGACGGATTTTATTGTCTAATGATGCAGAAAATTTTTAAAAGCCAAACTACAGCTTACCTCTATGGAAGAAGCTATTGTTTGAATGATGCGGTCAAAAACAGTCGTTCTTTCAACTTCAAATGACCTCCAGTGAAGAAGACATTTGTATATGACACAAGCAGCAACAGGTTTGCTCCCAGAGAAACCCAAATTTTGTGATATACACTTGATCAGTAGGTCCTGATTCTCCTGAAACACAAAGGCAGATTTAAAGAGATAAATCGGAAGAAGGTACATCCAAATGAATAGGAATGTACTACTCAAAATTAAGAATCAGATAAGATATAAAATGAGTTTCATAACAGTGTCATCCATTTCAATAGCCACTAACCTGCTGCTTTTCATTGAGAGATTTCTGAGGTTTTTCCTCAGATTCGGGCTCACGTACATTTGATGTGGCAAGAGTTGTGTCCTGAAAAGACACTAAGCAGTAAGCAATGTAACTACTAAAACATCTTATATTCTACAAATTTTCATTTTTAATTATCACAATTAATGATGTTCCCTTACCGATGGAACCTTTGTTTCTCCATTTATAACATTTCCATTCTCTGGTGTCCTCTGCAAATTAATTACCAAATACTCAAGATATATTTCTCTAAGCTTGTACTATACAATATGAGGCTGTGTAATGAACTAATAATATCTAATTTATACCGGCATAATCATTGTTCTTTGTCTTGCAGACAAAGATTTCCCAGTTGGTGATATTGCCAGTGACTGCTGACGAAGTACTTGAATCTCAGATTCTGAATTGGCAAGCTTCTCTTCCAACCTGAACCATAGAAATGCATCAACTTTTCAAGGTTGAAAGATATTAAGTCAAAAGGTTTCAGTTTGACACAGGAAAAGAAGAGCCGAATGAAAATAGAGGGATGGGTGCTTGCAGACAGAAGCATCAAGTGAAGTAATATGTGTGGCAGATATACTTGAGTGTCATGGAAACTGACCACCAGACAAAATACCAAAAGGGAGGATGCATTCATCACTTATCAGCTCTGAGCTGATTGGCTCCCTTTTCTACCTCTTTTGTTTCCTTTTCAACATTTTGATTCAAAGTACTGCTAGTTTATATTCCAACAAATTTCAAATCTAGACAGACCTCTGGACAGATTCCTGAAGCTGATCCACCTTTCGCTCTGAATCTTCTAGTTTCTTTACCAGCTGTGCATTTCTGGCCTCAGCATCTCTACAAGCATTACGAGCCTCCTCTGCTGCTTTTCTTTCTGATAGCAACGAAGCCTGCAGTGACAAATGAACATTTTATCCCTGTTGTTATCATCAAAGTTTCTAAAGATTCCAAGATAAATAATAGAAAGCCAACTAAGTTTAAGCTAATTGCTTGCAATCTGTTGCCAGTGGAAATCAATACACATTAAGCATCCAATAATGATACACAAGGCAATTGCATGACATACAAATTTCAGATATATACAGAATAGAGCCTAAAACATATTGATATCAAATACATATAAGAAAAATCAGTAAAAAATTACTGATTTATTGTTGACCTTGATGTTCTTCCTGCAACTTCATAGATTCATTAATATTAATTGATTCATTTATTCATAGCCTTGATGGGAAATTTCATCTGATTTTCAGTTTTATGTCCTAACAAACAGAAGTTGTAGCCACTCATAAACTTAATCATACCAACATGTGGAGCTACAGTTAACATTCATTAAGAATTTATACATTTATTAGCAAATAAAAATTATTTTTGCTTCTATCCAAATTAAATTACTTATTGAATCTCATAGGAGGGAAATAGACATACAATTGTACAACCAATCACAATCGTGATTCTTACCTTCAAACTCTCGACCTCAGCAGCTAACGAATTAACCTTTTCTGTGTCCTGAACTATAACAGGAGTCTCTTTAATAATTGGAGGAGCTTCTTCAATAGCTTTCCGAGCAGCCTCTTGCTCTTTTATGACTCTAGCATTTGCTTCCTCCACTTGAATTTGCATTGCATGCAAAGCCTCCTGTAACTTGGCAATTTCTTGGGCCTTCTCCTCTTCTAAATCAGTCTGTTAGTAAAGATTTTACAGGTTAAAACAGATAATGATAATGTTTTAGAGAAGATGCAACAATAGTAAACCATAATACATGTTAGAGCATAAAATGACGTAAATTACCCTCAAACGTTTCTCAAACTGCAAACGCCATGTTAGTTCTTCCACACGCTTTTCCAGTTTGTCCTTTGCTTCTTTTAGAGCCCCTGTTTCTCGAGCAGCCTAAATAAATTTAGGGTAATGGTTATAACCTGAGTTTAGAATGCAAAGTGCATTAAGCTTTTATGAGAATAAAGTAGCACTAAAGAATGTGATCAAACCATCTTGAGCTTTCTGAGCTCTCTCCGAGCAACTCTTCTCCTCCAACCACATTGAGCAGTAATTGCAGCTTTCAGGAGACTCTTATAATAAGAGTATGCAACGTGGCAACGCAAAGTAGCCTGAATGTTAAGTAAAGTATCCAGTCAATATTCAATTCTATGAATTGAGTTTCATAAAGCCTTCATTGCTTCAGTAGCAGCATCACAACTTTCATCCAAAATTCACATTAATTTACAAGATTAAGACAACACGATCAAGTAGTTGCAGTCAGACCTGAATGATGATTGCAGCCTTAGTTTGCTTTCTGAATCTGAATTCGTTCCGAGCAGTCATTGCCCTTAACCCAGTCTGCACTGTGATGGCCGACAACCTTACTGTTAAATAGGATTCCCTGGCAGTGTACCGCCTGAAGTTCTTTTGAATCTTCAAAGCAGCTGCTTCCCTTCTCAACTGCTCATACAGTTTGCAGGCTAGTATGCCTAATTACAATGAAAAAGAAAACAGACAGGTCATAAACATGACAGCATTTCAATGCACTCAGAGACAAAACTAAAAGCATCTGGAAACCATTATTGCATTTCAAAATACTTCTACTTCTGAAGATCACCGGTGTCATACATTTCTTTTGAACTTATAATGAAACTAAATAGATACCTCGCCAATGAGATTGCAACATGATTGCAGCTTTACGCAGTGCAACAAACTCCTTCCGTGCAATATAAGTTCGAATCTGCCTTTGAATGGTTCTGGCTGCATTTCCAAGCACTTCTGCCCTTCTGGCATCTAACTCAGCCATCTGCCCAGCTCTGAGGAATACTTTGGCCTTACCTATCTGCTATGCCAATTGTATTAGACAAGAGTGTGATACAAAAGTTTATAAACACTGATGAACTGCACACTGGTTCTTGAGTACGGATAATCACACAAGATCTTTAATCAAAGCGGAGATTAAAAAACAAATTGTTACTTTCAATGTCAGATTTGACGGAGCTACAAGTGCTAGATAGCAGTTGACATCAATTCATCAAGGGTACACATTCAGTCATCAAAGACACTTAATAAGCAGCATTAATGATGCAAATGGGAAGAAGCACTCAGCTATCCAATCAAATTGGGCACTTTTGAGACAGCGATAAGAGGCTAACAACTGGGAAGGGGTGGTCTTTAACACCAACATGGAGTACTTCTGGTTATCTTACTTGGATTACATTGCAATTACATGTGGTTTTCACATTTCCTAACCATATTTTGCATGGAACATGTTAAGGACGAACCAGTCATCACCAAACCCCAATTTTATGTGTAAAATTCAAAGATATAAGCAGAAATTTTCATTATAAACGCACCTTCTGACCCACTACAGCCACAAATAAATAGTGCTGATAGCCCATGCTTACAGCATAAAAGAGGCAGCATAAATACATCACCCATATCAGTTATCAATTAGTCGCATGCTCAGGAAATTACAATATGTCAAGTAACCTTCAGCTATTCTCTGTTTTTGCTTTGATCTCAGTACACCCTGCCCTTGTGCATGCAACTAGGACAGGAAAGTGATATTACATTTCTATGGTAGACAGGGACCTCCCCTTAAGCCTCTCATCCCATTGTAATTCCAAAATATCATGTTCACAATTGTAAGCTGTAAGGTTGTGTTTCATTTACCTGATAACCTTTCAATCCCATCTTATCCAGGATCATTTGACATGCAACCTTGTCATCATGACTGCACATACAAACACACAAAAAATAAAATGGTACAATCTTTAAGAAAAATCATATGCAACAATCGGGAAAAACTAAACTATGGTAGGGTCCATTACACAGTGCAATGATACAAGTCTTTGCCTAAAACGTAAAAGCTCAAAATCTAATGTTCAAGTATTCCGAGCATCTCTCACATAACCTCACATTAGCTAAGGGATTGTGATGCATTTCTTTTAGCTTATATGTCATGAAGGTAAGCATCATTAAATGAATATGTCCATCTCTATCCCTGAACTTTACAACTAGACGATGATAGAATTTACAACTCACTTTCCCTCCAAAATTTCAGGAGCAAGAACACCAAAACGGTGAAGAAACTCATAAAATGTTCTTCTTGTTGGATATCCAGCACAGCTGATCCTAATAGCCTCAAGAACACCCTACAAAAAAATGTCACAAACAACTTCAACTGCCACAACCATCGAAAGGACTTGACAGTTTGAAGCAAAACAAATTGAGATTATGATACAGCCAAATTATACTCACACCACATCGTAACTGCTGAATTATATTGGCATTCTCAAAAATCGCAGGCTTGAGGGCATTGTTTGGCTTCACACATCTGATATAGTGAGGTTCGGTTGAATTCAATGTCTCCATTAAAGATTGAAGTTGTAGCTGCAATTTTAAAACATTTTTTGGTTATTAGAGAGGAAATTATGTAAAAGTCCAAGTTAAGAAGTCTGTCGTTACTAGCAAGCTAAAGAAGAGGATCTATCAACTATGTCATCTGTCTCAAGATATCATTCATGTTAAGAACATCAGAACATTTCCAAAATTGATGCAGAACAGTTTGATAATTATCTGAATGACTGGATTTATGGTTTTTAAAAGCATTGTAATATGTATGAGCTTCCTCAGTTTCGTTTTCTGCATGCTTAACTGCAGAAGGTTACTCAATTCTGGATCTATTTTATTTTCCTTCTTCCACGACCCATGCTGTCAATAAGTTTATAGAAAACAAAGCCTTCATGGCTTAGATAACACAGAAACAAAATCATGAACTTAACATTGAAACAAAATTACCATTTTGCTAGAGAAATAGTTATATCATCACTCATTCAAACAAAAGATTAGGAGGACATCATAACAACCCTTAAGTACTGTTCTTGCCATAAGCCTTGCTGTTATCACTTGGCCACCCCACAGTTTCACAGCCCTCCCCCCAAAAAAAGCACCAAAAAGAAAAAGAAAGAAAAGAAACACCAAGTCAACAACCTGGCTTCTATAGAAACTGTAACTCAACATTTTATTTTACATGGTCTTGTTTCCCTTTTTCCTGTAATCTCGGAATTGTGTTCTGTGACCAGGAACAAGTACGCTATGATGATGCCCAAAACCTGAATTATAGGGTCATGTGCTGAATTAGAGGTCAAGGAGTTTTTTTAACCCTTTATTTAAGTAGGTTTGAAACATTTTGAATGCTTTCACTTTTCCAATGACCATCAGTTTGCATATTGTAAACCAATGGGATTCATTCCTGAACAAAATAACTTAGCTAAAACCAATTATAAGTACAGTTATCAGATAAAGAGAGTTGATAACTGGATCAAAAATACCTTAAAGCGTGATCCAATGGATGAAAATTTGGATGATTTAGAAGACTCCTCAGCAGGAGGAGGAAACAGAGCAGCCACAAAGGAGCACTTTGAGGCTGTCAACAGATCCTGATGTTCAGCCACTACATAATCTTTGTTCTTGTCAAGGAACAGATCAGCCAGATAAGTTACCTGGGAAGAGGACAAGAAAACAAATAGTTGAGTTATCCTTATTAGCCAGAGAAACTTTGTAGATATAAAAGGCAAAACAAGTGTACCTCTCCAGCATAGTGAGAAATAGTAAAACTCGTACGAGATAGCTTCGGTTTAATAAAGCGCTTGTTGTTTTTGAATGTCTGGAACAACTTCTGAGCAAATGTTTCATGTGTGGATTTAGGAAACATACTGCATAAAGCAGTCAAGTAAACATGAAATCAACCAAAACCAAGAATATATTACAGGAGCGAGACTCAGAGAGCATGCAGTTTCATTAAATATGTGGAGCATTATATGCACGTGTGCACAGATGCACAAAAAATATACAGCAAGCTATAGTGACTTAGGTTCCTTAAAACTTCAAAGAAATAATGGATCAAATAGAGAAAAAAATACTAGCTGCATACCAAGCTTCATCGAGAAGTGCAATTATTCCTCCAGGTTTCTGCAGAAAAATAGAGGAAGTACTTGTAATTATGCAACATGATGCATAAGAAGACAGTGAAGAATACATAAACTTATAAAGAAACAAGAACATGTCATATTCTTGAAAAGATTATTTCATATAAATTAACAAGAGACAAGCAAGCAACAATGTTGAACCTTCTCAATCAAATCCAACACATCCTGGTTATCAACAAATTCTATGTAGCTCCAATTGATTTCTTCTTTTGTGTATTCCTCCTGTTCCATTTTAAAAACATGCTGCAAAGGCAAAATCACCTTAGATTCAGAATAAGCATGGCCAAGGTAGCATCTTAAGTAGGGGAAAAGAACTATTTCAGAAGTTACCAAACCTGATTGAAATGCTGCTGTAGTTTTTCATTTGTAAAATTGATGCAAAACTGCTCAAAACTATAGATACAAGAAAATAGACAAACTTTTGTTAACTATGAAAGCAAAAGTTCCAATTAATTGTATTAAACGGCAAATGTCTTACCTATTAAACTTAAAGCTCTCGAACCCATAAATATCAAGGACTCCAATCAATTGCTTTGAGTTTGGATCTTGTCCAATCGAAAAGTTGATCTTATCTACAAGCCTGACAGAAATAAAGAAAAATGTTTTAAAAGTTCATGCACTATGGTTGAAAACAAAATAGTGATGAAGTTTCTTTACCAATCAAACAAGCGAGAATAGATGGTTTTAGCTAAGGCATCCCTGCTACTGACTGCAGCAACCGGATCAAGAGTTCTTGTAATAATTTCTTCTGGGGTAACCATTACACGCTTTATTAGTGCATCTTCCAAGCTCTTGACATCACACCTATTATATAAATAGTTTATGAGACATATTGATTAAAGAAATAAATAGATGCAAGATAAGAAATCAAGAAATATATTCAAGAAAGAGATAAATAGGTACTTGAGCAGTTCAGCTGTCACATTAAGATGGAACCTAGATTTCTCATCCTTGATTACCGAAGAGTCAACGTCTGCTCCCTTTGCAAATTCAATATTCCCAAGATGTAAAATGGCAGCCACAACACCAAAAATCGCCTCCTGAAAGAATTACTCATCGTGAAAAATGTGAATGCAACCACAAGTGCAATATTTTTTTAAACTAATGGAAGTGAAGACTGACCTGCTCTTCCTCGCTGATTCCAACTATATCCATGGCCCTTATAGTTGCAAGGTACTCCTGAGTATCATCTACCCCATCCAATGCATAGCAGTTTGATTGATTAAGGTAATGATAAGATTTAGGTTCTCCCAACTTAAACTTTTCTCTGACCTGAAAATTGTGAGAGAACATCATCAATTGCTGCCTATTATTAGCAGCATAGGCGAGTCTAAATGCACATGAAGATTGATGCCTAAATAACAGAAATATTCCATTATAAAAGCAAAGCATTAATACCTCTGGCGGTGCTGCGCAAAGAAGGTAAAAGCAGTGGTAATTTCTTTCAGGATTAGAAATTTGGCAAACTCGAGATCTTTCCAGCAAATATGTACGAACAGCTGCTCCAGATATCCTCCCATTCTTGTCAAATTGGATCTCGACAAACTTACCAAAACGACTACGTAGTACCAAGAGGCAGGAAAACTCAGATAAAAACATAAACTAATTAAAAAACATGACAAAACAAACAATTGATTGGAGAAACCAATTTTTTACATTAAAATATACCAATTAGCTGCAATGTCTGAAATATGATTCAACTTTTTAAAAGCTTTTTAGACCCAACATTCGATATTTCAGAGGGGAAGTGGAATACGCTATCATCTATGAAGAAGGTTGCAATTTTTCAATCCCTGTAGCAAGCATACACTCACCTTGAGTTGTTGTTCCTTACAGTTTTTGCATTTCCAAAAGCTTCAAGAACAGGATTTGACTGCAAAAATAAACATCCAGAAATACAAAGTCAGGCAAATGCTCCCATTCTTTTCAATCCATTGGATTTATGATAACCATTGCAGAAACTATATAAGAACTACAGATTTATGCCAGTAAAGAGAAGAAAAAGTGGAGGCCAAGAGGTGTTCGGTTTAAGATTCATCTTACTTCTAGAACTTGTTGTTCAACTGTCCGCCCTTCAACTCCTTGTCGACCACCAAGGTATGCAAGGTATCGCATGAGCATCTTTGTAGTCTCAGTCTTACCAGCACCACTTTCTCCACTAACTAGAATTGAGTTGCTTTTTCCCTCATTCATCATTGCCCTGTTTACATGACAAATCAGAGAGACCATTGCATGGAAACATCTTATATCCAGCAGAACCGAGGGTACTTACCTATATGCAACATCTGCAACAGCAAAAACATGAGGGCTCAACTCTCCAAATCCAGCTCCTTTGTATTGCTCCATCATGTGAGTATCATACAGGTGTGGTAACCTTTGGAATGGATTTATAGCAATCAGGATATTTCCAGTGTATGTCTGCGAAAAGTAGTAAAGAATAGCACTTCAGTGTGTAAGACTATGATGACTTTGAAATTAAATCGACAACTTTCTTTGAACAAAATCATACTTCAGCATACGAATAGAGAAAGAGAAAACAGAAAGTATCTTACATAGATTTCATTAAGTTCATATCTCATAGCCAAGTTGTGCAGAACTCCAGGTTCATGCAAATACGAGAGCTTTGTCATGTCATCAACACCTCCAGGAGATGCTTCAGTATCTTTTGGAAATACCTTTGAGATATTTGCCACAGCCTGCCATCAGTTCTTTGGTCAGTAAGAATATTAAGAGTAGAATCTATATAAAAAAAAAAAAAAGACTAGACAATATTATTAAAAATAGCAGAGAATCCAGTAGATGTAAACATCAAAGTTTCACTTTGAAATTACTAAATTAACTTTGGATGCATGCAAATATACACACAAACAAAAAGCTGAAATAAACTCACAGTTTTTCCATTTGTTGTGTGGATATGAACTTCTTCACCACTGATTTTGAAAACTTCTCCATCAATCCATGCAAGTGCCGCATCTTCAACCCAAACATGAGAACCTACAATAATATTAACTGGAGCAGCCTGCCGATATATGAAAGTATTAGCCATGCAAAGAAAGAAAACAAGCAGGTGAATGTGTACAAACATAAACAGTCATGACTGTCCAAAACAAGTATGCACAAAAGAATAGTTCCTGGAAACAAGATCAATGAATGTCTCATCTCCAATCAATAACACTCTTCCTGAAATGAGCAATATGCCAAATTAATGGGCAATCCACATCAGAAACATTTCACATCAGTTTAAGATTACAAGAATTAAATTGCCAAGGAGTTAGATAGTGCTATTTTTTATAAATAAAATATTTAAAAGTGTACAAAAAAATATGGTTGAAAGATACACGTAGAGAAAAAAGATCAATGCAAATAATTCAACAACAAAATAGCCTCATAAACAAAGAAATATTGTTAGATTCCTTGTGAATTTCATAACAATGGCATGAAACTCCATTAAGGATTATAGCTCAAACTTTGTTCATAAGAACAAAAATCTTCCTTAAAAACCAATTTTGCAGCATGATATATGTCCAGCATTCAAAAGAAATGATAAATTGTCAGCCAATGGCACTCACCATACTCACCTACATACTAACATTGCCTCGCCATGACATCCTCAACCCCCGTTTCAACTGCCAATTAAGTCTAATTATTGCACTAACAACTACTGCCAATTCTTTACTGTCCAAAATCTACTACTAAAGGTTATTCAATATCGGATGATACTGGCACGACACATGAAAGAACAAAATAACTAAACCTCTTTTCAGTTGAACTTAGTTTCTCTACTATTTAATTAATAGTTAGAAAAAGCTGAGAGGGCTAATCATTTTTTGTATGAAAATATTTCAATCTTATCATTCTGAGCAAATATAAACTAAGCTGGGGATTGAAAAATAGTCATTCCAAGCTATGTAATCAATCAATGGATGCTAGAACAGAGGAAAAAAACTTAATCTACACCCGACAAAGATTACTTTTCAGCTTATAAACTGATTCAATACACTAATCCTAACTCTATACTTCATTTACATCAAATCCGCTTATAAAGATATAAACAAGATATTATAACACCGATCAAATGTTAAAAATCAAATACTGCTCTACATCTTGACTGCATTGCGATTCTATAGTCCCGTAATATAAGAATTCGAATTTTCTAGTATTAGAAACTTATATATTTGAATTTTTTTTAATTCATAAATCAAAAAGCATTCTTCATTTGCCAATATAACATAAAAAAAAACAAAAAACAAAAATGCCATAGCATGGAATACATCAAAGAATTACCTATCTAATATTAAGATTGCCAAAGTTATATATCAAATATAGTAATAAACAAAAATGAAACTAATAATATATCTCAAAAATTAAATAAAAGTAAAGTAGGAATCAAATAACAAGATGCCACGTTCAACCGATTCAACTCGGCCAAAAAAATAGAAAAACAATCCAAACAATCGAGTACCATGACGATTATATGCAGCGATCTTCCTTATATCAACTCATCCGAGACACGACCGAGTCGAACAAAGAATGATTCGGCGAGTCAGATCGGACCACAAATGGACTGGTAACTCAAGAGTTTTAAGGATAAAACTTTTGAAGAAACCAAAAAGAAAAAAAGATGGCAGTTGAATTCACAAGAAGACGATAACAAGAAGAAAACAAAGCTTTTTTCTCACGATTTTTGCTCTCTTTTCCGAGCTTTTTTTCTCTTTTTTTTTCCGCTCAGACCAAAATGAAAGAAATAGAAGCAAATGGAAATGGCGTGGTAGTTTATATACAAAAGCAAAAAGTTCAAAAGTTCTTTTTTTTTTTCATGTCTTTAAAATTCTTTTATTTTTGTTACTGGTTAACTGGGGTCCAATGGCGGGGAGGGTGGCGAAGAAGGTCTAGTTGGACGTTCGTGGTCACCACAAACAGTGGAATTTTCGGGCTCTAAAACCGACATCAGTGAAAGTTTTTAGACTAAACTATGCCTTTTTCGTTTTGGTCGGTGTTTTAAGTCTTATACTTGTTGTTATTTACGGTATTTGCCATAAGTTAAGTCCAACTAAGCAATCAAAGGTGGCTAGTCATTTTCAACAAAAAAAAAAAAAGAGCTTTGATTAAGCAAAAATCATTATCGCATTTATCTCTAATTTTTGGTTTGTCAATGCTATTCATTTTCTAGTTGAAGTTAATATGTTCTAATAACGAAAGGGCATGTTTGTTATTTTGGTGAAATATAGTGGCGAGAGTTAATAATACTTTCCGACCAAAAATATTTGAGACTGCTTGCGGGACATTACACAACGAAATCCGCCCCCCATTTGCTGGCTCGTAATATATTTTAGCTACATATTCGGTTGAGAGAAGCTTTCTTGTGTAAGCACTGAGAATATTTTACGATACGCTTGACCTATCAAAGCCGACATCGGCCGCGAGATCTCATTACATTACGTTGGGAGCTTTGGGTGGGTCCCGCTTCAGGGTGGAAGAAACCAGTGATGAATTGACACGTAATCAGAGCGATGTGGATTGAGCCGAAGCCAATTAAATAAACCCAGATGGGAATTCTAAAAAGAAGGAAGAGTCCACAGGCGACAGGGAATATAGGAGAGGCTCCGCACATGTTGGGCAAGGGGCTAATAACAGAACAGAAATTACGAAAACTTGCCAGAACACGACAAAGTACATAGTTAAAAAGACGAAATCATCCTTTTATATAATCTGCTTTCTCTCTGTTCTCGCCATGCCTGTAATCATTTCTGTTACTAACTGGTCAGAGAAAGTAAAGAAATTTTCTATATTTTCCTGCAATCCTTTTTTTTTTCTTTTTAGTTACTGCATTTTTAAACATATTATCCATGTCTAATTAAAATTTTAAACAAATTAAATAAATTAATTAATTGAATTAACCAATCATCATCTAGTATTGTTTTTTTATGTGATAACTGCTCGAATGTAATCTAAAAATATAAATGATAAAATCCATACAATAAAAGAAAGAAATTTATGTAAGATGTTTCCATAAATATAGATTGTATATTAATGAAATTTTGCTTATTATTAAGTAATTAGAAGTAACATCGGTGTTGTGAAACAGAAAAAATATTACCATCAATATATGTGGGATAAATTATACTATTAGTAATTGAAATGGTCTCCATACCCACAAAATGTTCATAAATTGTAAGAGTTGTATCCAAATTAATTATGCACAACATAAATTGATACAAGCAATATCTATCTACTTACATGTGTATATAGAAACATAACTACATATGCAAAAGTAATGCTAAATATGTAAATTTACACAAAAACGGTGTAGCATCGTATATGTAATTAATGCTTTAGATAAAAAAAAAATTTGAAGTCCCATATCAACAACTTTGTTGTTGGACAAAAGTAGTTGTAACAAAATAGGATACCCTGAATTAAATTGATATTTTCAGTTTTAAAAACAGTAAATTGATATTTTCTTTTCTTTTTGTGTCCAGCAATACATGGAGAGAGAGAGAGAGGTTGATGAAGTTGGGTTGAATTACGAGCCCACAGTAAATATATAAAGATGATTATTAAGCATCTAGAGAGAAGAGAAAGTTGGATAAACGGTAATATGTTAATCACTTTAAAGTGTACATTAAATGATGCATTGATGTTCTTTCACTCCAACTATCAATATTTATGCACAATTTGCTTTTTTGGCTTAATATATGTACACATGTGAGCACATGTATATTGATATTATTACATAGTTTTTTTTTTTCATATTGATTTTCTCAACTAACAAACACAATAAAGTACTTTCATTATTGTTCTTGATTTATATCTTCCTCTTTTATATTTTACAAACCAAATGTGGCCTCAAGATTATTTGTTCAAATAGAATTCGGAAACAAAGGTCTGCAAGTTTAGAAAGGTTAATTGGTGCTTGGAACATGTCTACTTTGTAAAGTACAAATCTTATTCGATGAATGGATGTTAATTATGTCAATTAATAATAATTGAAGAGTAAAGAACAATCTGTCATAGCAAGCATGTATATTATTAAAAATAATGAAGAAGTAATATTTTAACTCAGAGTCCATATCTTTCTCTTATCCTCGTGTAGCTTAACATCGATTTACTTGAACTTTTGGCTAAATCAAATATTTCAGCGTGACACAACCAAATCTTTTTGCTTAAAATTTAAACCAAATTTTTATAATAATGCTGCTTTTAATAAATCAAGATCCAAATGTGTTTTATAGTTCAATTATTTCTGCATTCTAATTAAACTTTTTATAAGATTAAGAATCGGAATGCTTCTTTGATCAGAATGTTATAAGGTAGAACAAGACCTTTTAAAAATAACAAAATATGAATCCTAAAGATATTAGAAACTAGTAGAAATTCAATCTATATTTATATATTATTAATATTACAAATAAAGTGATATCAACTTAATCCATAAATTAACATAAAAATCTCATCATGTAATAATAAGACATAAGTTAGTACGGGTATATTAATTTATTACTTTTCTTGAAAATATAATTTAAATAAGCCTTTTTTAAAACTTACGTTTAATGTCTATGTTTTATATATTTCAAAACTATGCGTTAAATTATTATTATTCTTTTATATTTTTAAATATTTATAACTTTTGTAAGTCTTTTCTAACATTTTTCAAATAATCAAATCATTTTAAATTCATGGTGTGCCAAGGTTGTCGTTCCTCTACGCCATTCACAAGCAAAGGCTATCCACAAGCAAAGGCTATCATTGCAGTTTGCAGAGCCGGTGGTCAGCGACAAAATAACGGCTGTTGGCCGGTCCAACTGCCCCCAGGGTAGGGCTGCCCGACAACATTGCCAACCTAAATAGTAATGAGTTTGACTGAAAACGTAGAAGTTTATGTGGGTCAGAAACAAACTTTACTTGCCATAATAATGAATTTTTATCAATATATAGACCATATTCAAAATCCGACCCTTTTCGGCGTTGGCAATCGGTTTGTTATTTATTTCATAGCTTTTGAGCTTGTTTTTTTTCTCTTTTCAAATTTGTTAAAGTGAAAAAAAAAACAATAAATGGACTTGTAAATAGAGCATAATAAATTAATAAACATTTATTATATCTCTATTTCAATTAAAAAAAGAAAATTAATTTTAAAAAAATCAAAAAAGAAAATTATGTCATACAAATAAACATATTAATATATCATCATATAAATGTCAAGTTTTGTTAAACTATTTCACCAAAGTTATAGATTATTACAAATAAAAAATATACGTAAAAGTCAAATGGCTAAATATTACTAAAAATTTTCTAAAAAAAAAACACACATGCGATATTTCTTTTTCCTGTTTCTTTTTTATTATATACGAGAGACAAATGTAAGAATAAACAATTAGATGTAGTCAACAAATATTTAAAAAAAAATCAAATTCTAACACCTAAGAATCAATAATTATTTTCAAAAGAGATAAGAAACTCAGATAAAAATATTTAAAAGCATATTTTTATAACCTCAAAGTTAAGGGTTTTTTTTTTTGAAAAGTAACCTACAAGTTAAGTTACCCTAATTTTTATGGACCATACATTTCAAGAACAAAAATCAGACATTGATTAATTTGGCCTGAAATGTGAAGACAGAAAGAGTACCCAAAACCCATTATTGTATCGAGTAATGTAATAGTAGCATTTTGTTGATGTCCACATAGAAATATCGCACGTTAAGCACAAGTGAAAAATGGAAGGTTAGTTGGATAAAGGCTTACCGACAGGTCTGTCGAAAACTAAGGAGTCCAGGCCTTTAGGGTCCTACAATCTCTACAATCTCTCTCTAGTCTCCAGTCCCCAGTCTATCGCATTTTTCGTTACTATAAAAGGGCAACCAAAATTCCTTCACCCGCCGCCTCCTTTCCAAATCATGGCTTCCTCTTGCTCACTGTTCCACTCCTCTCTAGCCTCCAAACCCAACTTCCCCTTGATCCATCATCGAAACCACCCCAAATTCAATCGCCCCACTCCTACTGTTATCTCCTGCACCTCCTCCACATTCGACCCTTCCCCCACCATTAGTTCCTCTAACAATAACTCCCCTTCTCCTCAGAAGAGCAGACGCCTTGCCGATGAGAACATCCGTGACGAGGCTCGACGCCACCGCTCCACCGCCAAGAACACCTTCTCCGCCAAGTACGTTCCTTTCAACGTCGGTCCCGACTCCACCGAGTCTTACTCGCTCGACGAGATCGCCTACCGGAGCCGTTCCGGTGGATTGCTTGACGTCCAACACGACATGGAGGCTTTGAAGAAGTTCGACGGCGCGTATTGGAGGGAGTTATTCGATTCGCGCGTGGGGAAAACCACGTGGCCATACGGGTCAGGAGTTTGGTCCAAGAAGGAATGGGTTTTACCCGAGATTGACCCGGACGACATCGTCTCGGCTTTCGAGGGTAACTCCAATCTGTTTTGGGCCGAACGGTTCGGCAAACAGTTTCTTGGGATGAACGATTTGTGGGTTAAACACTGTGGAATCAGCCACACCGGTAGTTTCAAGGATCTGGGAATGACCGTTTTGGTCAGTCAAGTTAACCGTCTACGAAAACTGAAACGACCCGTCGTTGGAGTCGGCTGTGCTTCTACGGGTGACACGTCAGCTGCCTTATCCGCTTACTGCGCTTCCGCTGGGATTCCTTCCATCGTCTTTTTGCCAGCAAATAAAATCTCCATTGCCCAATTAGTCCAACCGATTGCGAACGGCGCTTTTGTTTTGAGTATCGATACTGATTTCGACGGTTGCATGAAGCTAATCCGGGAAGTCACCGCCGAGTTACCGATTTACCTTGCCAATTCATTGAACAGTTTAAGACTCGAAGGGCAAAAAACGGCTGCGATTGAGATTTTACAGCAGTTTGACTGGGAAGTTCCCGATTGGGTTATTGTTCCGGGTGGTAATTTGGGGAACATTTATGCCTTTTACAAAGGGTTTAAAATGTGTCAGGAATTGGGGCTTGTTGATAGGATACCTAGATTGGTTTGTGCCCAAGCAGCCAATGCTAATCCACTTTATTTGTATTATAAATCAGGTTGGAATGAGTTTAAGGCTGTTAGGGCAAATACTACATTTGCCTCAGCTATTCAAATTGGTGACCCCGTTTCTATAGATAGAGCTGTGTATGCTTTGAAAAATTCAAATGGGATTGTAGAGGAAGCGACTGAGGAGGAGTTAATGGATGCAATGGCGCAGGCGGATTCTACCGGTATGTTTATTTGCCCACATACTGGTGTCGCATTGACTGCTTTGATTAAGCTTAGGAATAGTGGGGTTATTGGAGCTGGGGATAGGACTGTTGTGGTTAGTACAGCTCATGGGTTGAAGTTTACACAGTCTAAGGTTGATTATCACTCCAAGGAGATTCCAGAAATGGCTTGCCGGTTTGCTAATCCGCCCGTGCAAGTGAAGGCAGATTTTGGTTCTGTTATGGATGTGCTGATGAAGTATTTAGGAGATAAAGCTCCAAAGCACTAGGAGGAGCATTTTGTAAGTTCAGCAGTTTGTATTTCTTGATATTAATGCTTGGTTTTAATTTGGTGTTGCCTTGCTTTTTTTTTTTGTTAAATTTTGGTCTAGGTTGCCGTACTTGGTGTAGAAATTATCTGTTAGCCACATAAATTGTCTGAATTTTTTGAGTCAGAAGCTTAATGATGTCTACCTAGATCAGGATTTGTTACTGTTGCCTCAATAACACTTGTTCAATAAAAGGTTTGTTTATGTGGCTTTGGGCAATCAGACTTGTGAGCAAGACGATTGTGCCTCAAGAAAGCATCTTAACTCTGCGTTCACAAAACAAAGTTTGTTCCTATGTGGAGTTATGGGTTGTAAGTGTTTCTTCTGTACATACTTATCATGTAAAGAAACGGCTAAAATAATTTTTTTCTAAAGTTTGGAATTAGTTGTGTTTGTGGGGTCCTTGCCAGGAAGTTGTAGGTGGTTTTACTGTTCTTTTTTCCACATATGGAGAATGAGTGACCATTCATTATCAATTAACGAAATTACTTATCTAATATATATATATATATATATATATATATTTGTATATGTATATGTAAACTGTGGAATTAGTTGTATCCAGGGGGCCTGGGCACTACTGTTGTATTCATTATCATGTTTCATCTAAAGATTCTATATGTTCTTAACTTGCTAATCTAATAATGGTTAGCCTAGCAGAATAGAGGCATATCATTTGGTGATTTGTTTGTTGCATGCAAGGGACTTCAATGGAGAAATTCTTTAGATGTAGATGTAAGTTTCCACAGAATCTATCTTAAAAGGAACCATATACCAAATGATATGCTTTTATGAAATATAGACTTAGCTTGCCAGTCATTTCTAAGCTTGAAATAATGATATAAATAGAGGCCAAATATCTGAAATAGCCTGTTGAAATTGTAAGTCCAGTATTTTGGTAGTAAAAGTGAATTTTGTGGTGCAATGCAGTTGGGTGATACCGTGCAGCATTAATAAGATATTGGTCTAATGGATTCTCCATGATCTGGAGACTTATAATGGTGAAGTCGTTATTGAGTATATGGCTTATTGACAGAAACATTAAACATATCCTTAAAACTCTTAGAACTTTCTCAATTTATTTCATGTTGGTTTGTTTTCTGTGACCTACGGTGAATCAGCATGTCTTTGGTTGTTATTTGAGTGGAAAACATTAATTTCAAAGATACCCCGTCTGGAATACAATTGCATCCTTCTTGGAATAGAATACAAAAGGCTAAATTTACACTGAAAGATGAGAGAATGAGCACAGATATGGTCCTACTGGTAAAGATGCACCCATTGTGTTCTTTTAGTTGCTCCTCTATTGACCTTTTAAGCTATGGGTTGAATATTTGAAGTAAAAGGAGCTCTGAAGCTGATTGAGTCCTCTTATATTTATAATTTATCGAACTAAGAAATGCAGCGGATCATGCTCTATCTTGTTTTTCTTTTTCGGTGTGATGTCCACCCTTGTATTAAGATTAAGATGTGGGAAAATCTGAGACGTTATTTGTGGGGTGTTTATCTTTTGCTCAATTCGCATCATTGAAGAGGGAAGCAACACAAGGAGATGGATCATGGATGGATAAATAAGTTCAGCTCGTTTCTCAAGATGAGCTTCTAATGGGAAATTGGGAATCCATTTCAGAGATCCCGATGCCAAGTTAAGACAACACGCAATTGATAATTTAACTGATAGCTGAATGCTTGGAACATGTTCAAAAACTTTGAACATATTATCGAAGAGTATTTGCCTATACAGCTTCTTATGTCCATCAAGCGCGTCCAGAATAATCTGACTGGGCTGGCATTGGTTTGTTAAGAAAGCTAGGAATAGGTGACTTAGCTCAAGCTGTCATTAGATTAATTAATGCAAACATCCCATCATAAGCTGTGCGAGGTGGCATCTTCCACATATTTGCTAATGTGCCGGATTCTTCTTTTTCGGGAATTTAGCAGCTTCACATAGACAAACGAAAGAAATAATAAAACTGACTCAGAACCATTTTTAAAGGACAGCAAGACTTCAGTTTATTGCAAAATAATGGCAAATGTCGATGAGGATTAGCACAAGGGGCATGCTTACTAGCAGGCAGCAGCTTTCACATACCATCTAATCAATAGTGCCCCTTGTATATAATGATGTCGCCAAACAATACCAGAGTGTGAATCACAACACAGGTTTCTTCATAGATCACACTGCCTTACCATGCCAAACTGAATTGATTTTGCATTTTCACATAACAAATTTCATAAATTAAGTAAGCTGAAACGGCTGAAACCCTACTCCATCATGCAATTGTGCGAGAATCTTATCTGATCTTTTATAAAAACAAGAAAAAAAAAAAAAAAACAGAGCAACGTCATATTCATTGGATCAGTGATAGCTAAACATGCAGCAACATCCTGTACTGAAACCAAATCCTTAGTGTTTTTAATCTCAACAAGCCATGAACAATCAGGAACAATGATATAATGATATACTCTTGTCATCTGACACACTAGCAAGGCGACCTCCTCCACCAGGTCGAAATGCCACTGCCCAAACCTGGTCTGTGTGATTGCTCATTGTCTGTATAGCTGCTCTCATCTTAAAATCCCATAGTCTTACAGTTTTGTCACTTGAGCCTGTTGCAATAGCCTCTCCATCAGGGCTTACATCCACACTCAACACCCAGCTAGTATGACCTGACATGGCCCCTATTAGAGCTTTCCCCTCGGCATCATAGATATGTACATGACCATCATCAGATGCTGAGTAGAGCTTCCGTGAATCAGGTTCAGGAGAAAACACAAGAGACCTAACGGGCATGTAATGGCCTTCAAGGTGATGTAGAAATTTGGCACGAGCTACATCAAAAACAGAAATTGTGCCATCCATTGAGCCACAAGCAAGACGTCTTCCATCAGGACTCCATGCAACAGATAGGACAAACTTCTTGCTGCTGCTTTTATCAGAGGGCTTCGGTCCTTCAGGACGAGGAATTGATAAAGTTGAAATCAACCTCCACGTTGCAGTGTCCCACAGCTTGATTGACGCACTACCCCCACCAGCAACTGCAAGCGTTGTACCCTAATTTTGAGAGCTATTGTAAGAAAGCCAGTCGAAACAAATTCGAAAGAAGCACTTAAAAGACATTCAACATAGCATTTCAATCATAAGTTCTCGTCAAGAAAATTATTCATCATTAGTAGTAGCCTTGACATTCAAAATAAGGTTATTAGCACCACCCGAAAAGATATTTAAGACTAACATAGAAACCACAGGAGCAGGGGTTGAGCCTTGTATATTGAAAGGGGGAATCTTCTATATGTTATATATTTTGTCTTTTTTTTTAAAGGTATATAGACCCCAACAAAAGTTGACTAGCTTCACCCCTGCATAGGAGGTTGTTAAGTGAAGACAGAAAGAGAGATGTTTTACAATAACAAACATAGCAGAGACAAACTCGTACATTTATGCATAGCACACGTGTCTTCGGAGAATTCTATTAACATAAGATCTTCAGAAAAAGTGACAGCTTATCGGTGAGAGCTTATTTTGCCAAGCTTGGCTTCATTTAATGGTTCATTATAATCACTCGAATCACGATATCATTTATTACAAAGGAGTATGAGAAAAAGAGTAATACTATATCTTGCCTACACTGTTCAACTAGGCAACAAGGTAATCCAAACTGAGGCATTGGTAAAATAATTAATATGAATGTCTTTCATTGAAATAAACACTTCATTCATTTGAATAATAGTACGAAATATCTATATCAGTGGCCTTCAAATGTAAAAAATTCAAACAATCATCAATCAATTCCCATAGTTATAATAAATGATCCAAAATTTCTTCCGCAAAAAGTCCAATAAAATTATTACCTTGGGATCGAATTGCATTTGCCAGACCTCAGAGGGAGGAGCTTCGAGAGTGGCGATGGTGGCGTTGGTGTCGACGTCAAACACCCGAACCAAGCTGTCGAGGGAGGCGGAGGCGGCGATCACGCCAGAAGGATGGGCGGCCACCGAAACGACGCCGAGACAGTGGCCGGTGTTGGTGCGGACGAGCTCGAGCTCGTCGGGCCTCCACAGCTTGACGGTTTCGTCGAGGGACCCAGTTAACAGAAGGGCCGGGCGGGTGTCGGTGGCGGGAACCCACGTGGCAGCCCAAACGGACTCGTCGTGGGCATTATCGACGGATTTTAGGCCCGCCAGTTTCATTGATTTTGCCATCTTGGTAATAAGAACCCTAGCAAGTAGATTTACAAGCGAAGTGCAGTGTTCGGTTTGAATTTTTGTTTCTTAAACCGCTTTTGGAGTTTTTGTGAGATTTTTGGAGGGGATTGAAGTGTTGTTGACTTTGGGCCTTATTGACTCAGATATTCCTGGTCAAGCCAGGCCTTACTGACTTTGGGCCATACATACAAAGTCCATGACAGATCCATTTTTATATACTATCCTATATTTGACGGTAAAAATTTTACCCCAAAAAAAAGAAATAAGAAAAAGTTTTCAATGTTTGTCAATGACAAGTGGCAAGTGGAGTTTTCCACAAAAGAGAAATATATTACTAGCAATGTACTAGTTAGGTGAAGTGAAGATGATCATGCTGGCATGAGTTGTGGGCAGTAAGGGCTGATTATTTATTGGATATGAACTACGAAGTCTTTTTCTTCTAATTTTCATAATTAATAAAAAGAGAAAAGAATGGTTGGGGCTTGGGGAGTGGGGGAGCAGCTGATCTTGGTAAGACATTCCATCAATTTCAAATTTTCAATCATGATGTGGCCCATGGCACTGGCTTTAATTATAGAAAAGGAGAATATAAAATTATGGGCAAAATGGCAAGTTAAAAGCTCTCTGTTTCACTTTTTCAGCTTGGCCTCGTCCTTTGATTTGAAGCCTTGAATATGAAGGGGGCCAAGACAGACATTTTTCTGAGTTGTTGCTTTTGATCGGGGTGTGGTTAATTAAGCACAACTCTTTTTAATTAACCGCTGCTGCTCCTCTTGTCTATCGTCACTTGATCAATTCCTTCCTGCTCTAAAGAGTCCGGCAGACATTTATGTGTCTATCCCCTTATGCGTATACAGACCAGTAGGACATATCCCATTTCTCCGGCTCCAGTTCCTTGTGAAAAATAAATTCCGCAATGCTGGAAACTTAAATGTACATAAATACTAGTAGTACCTTTTATGGAACAAGTATTCATCACATCAAAACCAAGCTTTTAAAACTGTAAACTGCAAACTCACACAATTTTCCACTAGACTACAAGTGGAAATAAACGAGGCTTCAATAGGTGAACAAAAAACACCATGAGAGCCCATTGTCAATACTCAACAAATTAATCACTTCCTAAACATTTTAGTATGATACCCAACAGAACTTCAAGCTTGTAATAATCTCCAGCTTAGGCTCCAGCTGATGAACACAAAAAAACAGCACAGTCATAGCCAACCGCCATGCATCCACATCATCCCTGGTACCATCCAAGATAGATACTCTTCAAATCATCAGAAACTGAGAAACACCCAAACTAACAAGGAGCTCCATGAAGGTGAACAAAAAATTAACTCACATGAAGCTCCCATTTCCGTAATTCCTATTTATATATCTACTAATATTATTTTAATTAATACTATATATACCCTAGTATAATATATTCAGTCAACTTTTGATTAATCGTATGTATACGGAGAAACCAAATCAACCAGAAAAATTTGGGAAATGTCTGAACTTGTTGCTGGATCGCAGCTATATCCTTTGCTTCTCTTTCATGGAGTTTATTTTCTCTAATTTCAACCCATCCCTGAATCTGGCAATAAAGGTCTCAGCTTTAGCGTTAACATCAGGACTGGGACAAAACACCGGGACCCCTCCAATTCCAACGCCAACCCCATCATCACCGCCCATCATGCTGGCCGTCTCCACGTCACCCTTGCTTGATGAGACATCAACTTCCTCCAATTCCGGAGAGCTACACCGAGAACTAGGACTGCTCGGTATCTTAACAAAATCCCCACGAAAAACAAATTTGAACTCCGTCATTTTAAATGGTGGCGGAGGTGGTGGTGGTGTCGGAATTAACGGTGACTGTCCACCGCTGTTCACGTTCTCGCCGTAATAGCTAGAAGTGTTTGCTTTGGTCGGCAATGGTGGCCTACCGATGGTGGCTGCAGTTCGCCTCCGTGAAGGTTCGGGTGGCGGTGTTTGTGGTGCAGGTGGTGGTTTGGATGGCGGCGGAATCTGACTCTTTTGCTTCGATAGTCTTTTTGTAGAGAAAAAAGCTGGTGGCGGTGCAGGTGGTGGTGTTGGCTGGATCTGAATATTTCGCTTTGATGATCGTTCTGAAAGTGAAAATGCTGGTGGGGGAGGTGGTGGAGGCGGAGGTGCAGGCACTGAATGGATTTTTTTGCTTTTGCTGCCCTTTCTGAAGAGATTGTATTTTTGAAAGACCGAGGGTGGTGGTGGCGGGGGTGGAGGTGGAGGAGGTGCTGGTGATGGTGGTCGTATGGTAGTAGAGTAATAAGGTGGTGGCTCACGTGGAGGATGCAAAGGACAATCGTGCTGATGATCATGATCCTTTGTCTTCTGCTTCTTCTTGCTCTTCCTTAACAAAGCAAAAACCATCTTTATTTCTTTGGTTGCATTACTTCTTCTACGTTCCAATTTCCCATACTTGTGCTCCGATCTAAAGCCCATATGCACTGGCGGTGATGGTGGTCGCCGAGGAGGTGGCGGTGGAGGCTGTGGTGGTGTTACTGGCTGTGCAGACTCAAGATTATTGAATTCAACATTATCGTTCTGAATCATCACCTTCTCTTTCTGCCCTACCGCTTGATAAATTCGTCTTGGCTTATGGCGTGCAGCTGGAGGCCGAGGCGGTGGTGGAGGTGGAGTTGACGGTGGTGATGAAGGTGAGGGACGAAGCACAAAGGTATCAATCGGAATGACTTTTGCTTCAGATTCCTCAAACTCAATTCTCGTCCTACGAAGCTCATGAACTTGATCATTATAATTTGTTGAGGATCGATATTTGTTTATTTCAAAATCATCAAAAAAACGAAACCGATGTTCACTAGTCTCCCACAAAGACTCCTTTCTCAGATCTGGATACGAGCTACTGCTTCTCTTCAACCTCCTAACGCTGGTTCCCGACGCGTTCATCGGAGGATCATCATCGTAGATCTTCCTTCCTGGATACCCAAACCATTGTTGCGAATTAACAGGATGGCTAGAAGCCTCATTCTTATTATTATTATTATCATTTCTAACATTGTTGTTGCCGCTGCTGCCGCTGTTGTTATCATCATCATCGTTTCTTCTAGCAAAAACGCCGCAAAGAATGGCAAACAAGACTAGAAAAATGTTGAGGGAGTCCCAGCTTTTCCTCACACCGTTGGGTCTAAAAATCTGAGAGGTGATGGAGAGAAAAGGAGGGACGGCAAAGAACAAGAGAAGCAATGCGATGATGGGTAAGAGAATGATGAGAACCGGTGGGGTGAAAAGAGGAGATGGTGAGCGACGGCGAGGCATGGAGTTGCTCAGCTGTGGCCATATCGGTGGAGGGTCTCCGGCTATTTCCATGGGAATGGTTTTGGAGTCTTCTTTGTATTTTGGAGTACATTTGTTTTGCTTGTGAGGAGAGACTTTATAAACTACAAGGGGGAGGAACCTTGACTTTAGAGGAGAGATATTACGTTATAAGAAATGAAATAATGGACCTTTAGCTATTTTTTAATTACAAACTGGATTGTTACATAACCATTAATTTATTTGACTATTTAATGTGTCGGAAATGAAATTAAATACATTTTAAATAAAAAATTATATATGTGCACTTTCCCTTTTTTTAATTTAATTTTTGGTTTGAATGACTGGAAAAGCATATATGACCATTTTATTGTACTCTAATTATTTGGCAGCTTTTTTTTTAAGGCTATTCAAAGCCATAAAATGACTTACGTGGATTAGTCTCTTGCTTTCTTTAAACACAAGAAACTCTCGATATTGTCAAGAAAATATCTGAATATGATTGAAGTATTTTTAATCAAGACATTTTCGTGACGTATTTGAATATTTAATTTATTAATTAATATATAATTATTTATTTAAAAAATAAATTTTAATTTTTTTTTAATTATAAGAAAAAGAACACTTTCGTATCTATCAAACAACAGCAAATGATAATTCAACAACATGAAAAGTACATTCATACAGAAATCTCTTAAACATTTTTCAATCAGCAAGAAACACAAAATTGTACGGATTGATTTTACTTCATGATCTAGCTGGTGCCTGGCGCATTAGGCATTTGTTTGGTAGCATTTCTCTTTCGCCATGAATGCCGACTTGGTTCATCAGCATGATTTGTTTGATGTGCTTTAATTTCTCAAAATCAGAGTAAATAAAGAATTTTTCCATGGCTAAGAGACAAACAGCAAATGACAAAATAGAAACCACTTTGTAACATCTTACTTAAACGAAAAAAAAAAAGGGTTTTTGTCCGAAGTCAGATTTCTGGTTTGGAAAGAGTTTGTCCTTCCTGACTTCCTGCAGGGGATTTTACAAGTGAAGCGAAAATCCTGAAAGGAAAAAGGAAGCCAACTTGGACCCTGTTCCCACGTGTTGGCCAATCCATAGGTAAGCAAAGCTCTTATACAATGACGTTTTGAGTTACTTTGTACATTATTGGAGCGTGGCTGAAATGATTGAAATCATACCCTTTGAGAGCAAAACTCGAAAACAATGCCTTTGGGTGGCACTTTCTCAAAAGAAAAAATATATATATAAACTTAACACAGCGCTCCTTTTAATTCCTCTTTAACCTTTCCCTGTTTACTGTATAATCAGTGTTATTTGGTATATAATCCTCAATCATTAGCATCAGAATGCAGAGCCTTAAACTTGGCTGAGGATCCCCTCCTCTATCAGATTAAAATAAATAAGTCTTACCAATATAAGAGCTTAAATATCAAAGGAAATCACGTTCTCACCTTCGTTGGAAGATAGAAATTTAACCTGTAAAATGAAATAAACTAATCAAAATAATTAATGCAGAAAGGCTTAATGGAATCCACTCATCCAGCACCCTTCAGCTTTTTGAACTTATCTAGGTAAAGATTTCAGTGTGTTATAAAATTAATGAGGAGACAAAACAACTTTAAGTAGACAAACAGTGATAATTTTCCTTGCATTACCTTTTCCACTACCATCGGTTTCAATTTCAGCGGGGGAAAACTTTACCCATCAGAAAGAAACACAGAGAATAATTTTTTTTGAAAACTCTCACTTTACCTCTCAGCTCATAGCCAGCCAAACTATTCTTTATTTTTTTTTATGGAAAACAATAAAAAGGTCTTCTTCCAAGCGTGGCAATTACTTGTCCTGGAAAATCATGGCAGTACCACCAGCATTCCTGGGGATAAAAAAAAAGAAGAAAGATTATAATTTGAAGGGTAGCTCTTATCTTATTCCTGCCCCGCGCTTTCCCTTAGGGTACAGATTATTATCATAATTCATACGTAAATAAATAAATAGATAAAACCCTTTGGATCAGGCCCCATCGCTGGTTTGCCACCTTTCTTCAGAAAGGTTTTTTGATTTTGCTTTTTGATGCAACGCTCCACCAAAACAACACTGGCGAAGACATGAACTGCTTCGAATCACGCCGTGATGAGTACGCGCATGGTTATTGTGTGGGATTAAGATTAATTTTTGTGTGTGCGTTTGACTGCTGTTTTTCTTCACGTAGGGTCTTGTAAAAAGCGGGAAATAAAAAAAAGAGTATAGAGACAGGTAGGGCAAGGACAGCCACTGACCACGAAGTGTCCTCTAAGGCTCTGCAACAGCTAGGCAGGCAGCGTCCCGGTGGACAGCCTGTTGTTTTCTCTCACGTGAGAAAATTTCTTTTGTTCAATAATTTGAAGTTTAGATGGATGATTATAATCAATACTTAGATAAGGTGATTAAGAAATTACTTTACTTGATCAGACCTAATCATTTATCCTAATAATCTTTTTTCTTTAATAAGATATAGTATTTGAGCTTAATTAACTACATAACCATAATGAGTCCTTGGTGTAGTTTATTTTTTGAAAAGAATTTAGGTAATCCAACAGCTTCATTTTTGGGTAATTCGATAAGAATGAATGAGCTTTTAAATGGGATTTTTTTTTTGGAAGAAAGAACACATAGGTTTGAGAAATGGATATTTCAAGTGTTGATGATGACCCCATTTCAAAAAGGTATCAAAAAGCAGTTTCTTACCATCATTATTAACATAGATGGATGTTGTTGTCCCCTATTGTTTCATCATTTCATCAAATAAAATGGGTAGGAGCCAAAGAAGCAGACTAAAAGAGAAAGGTGAAAGATTATTATATATATATATTTACATTATCGAGTTTAGCTTCAGCCTGTGCTATTTGGTCAAAATTTTCTGTTTTTTTTTAATGATTTTATAAATTACAATTTTAAGATGACAATTAAGAAAAAAAAACTCATAATATTCAAACTTAAAAGCATTTAAGCATTTGACTCATTAGTTGGTACATAATCTCTCTTTCAAAATAAATACAGTTCGAATCTCCTAAATATATATAAAAATAATTATATTTAAAAATATTGTGCCATGCAATCATTAAATTTATTTATTTGTAATATTATATTGTGCTAAACATTTAGTTCATTGGTTAGTGTATGATCTCTATCTTAAAAAAAAATAGAGTTTAAATCTCCAAATATATAAAAAAAATTCACCCTTAGAGTTTGAATTCCCAATTATATAAAAAAAAATTCACGCTTAGAAATACTTTTGTAATATTATATTGTGTCATGTAGTCATTAAATTTATTTATATGAAACATATATTTTTATAATTTTTTTAAATTTAAACTATTTAAAAAATTCTAAATAAATTTTTATTATTCTATTATATTTAACCAAGTTTTTATATTTTTATTTTTGTTAAATAGATCCTTATTGTTAATGGTTACGCAACTATATATTATTAATAAAAAAATCACTTGTTATTTTTATGTTATGTGGTGTTGAGCTAATGTTAACATGGAGTGTAAAAAAAGCCACATAATTATTTATCATGTCTCGTTAATATGTCATATTATCATTTAATATAATATATCAGTATAACACGTCAGTACCGTGTGGCATAAACTGACAAACGACATTGACTAACAATACTTAATCAACTATTAGTTATAAGAATCTATTTAATTCAAAATAAAAATATAAGGGTTTAATTAAATGTAATAAAAATAAATATTTATTTAAAGTTTTCATAATAATTTTTGAAACGTAATAAAAATATACCTAGTCACTTTATTTACCTGATATATTATAACACACGGGAACATGGAATTTCAAAAGAGTTCCCATCTAGTTTTAGTTTTCTGTTAACTAGTCTTGAGTTTCTTTGGCTGCCATCAATAATTAGCAAAAGAAAAAAACAATCAAGTTTTCCATTAGATTTATCATTTTTTAGATCCAAAAAAACTCATGAATTGCTTGAGCAAAATAGTGGGCATCAGCACTCACTTGTGGGAATGCAATTCCAAGCATATGGCCTACATTTACAATGCTGAAGAAAATCTTCAAAAGTTGTAAAGAGGAAATGAGGTACTCAATCGTCGCAGACATAACGTATAGCGTAGGATGGAAGTCGTTTAGCAACAACCACGAATGAGGTGTACGAAAGAAGTGGATGGATGGCTAGAAAGAGCAAAAACTATGAATAATGAAGAGTTCGTTTGGTAATTGAAGAATAACTTACCGGGGTTGCAAAGAGGGAAGGAGGTATTCAACCGTCATAGACAAGATGTATGATGTATGGTGCAGGGTGGAAGTTGTTGAGCAACAACCACAAACAAGGCCTACTAAAGAAGTGGATGGATGGGTGGAAAGGGCAAAAACCATGCATAATGAAAAGTCCGTTTAGTAATTAAAAAATAACTTATTGGGGAAATTTTTTTTTTTGGTGTAAATTATTTTACAGAAAAATTTAATTTTTTTTTATATTTTAAATAAATTATCGAAAACATTTTCTATCGTTTGGATCATTTTGTGAAAAATATTTTTTATCATTACTAGTGGAGTTATTTGAGTGTTAAGATGATAAATAGGAGTTTATTACAAAGCAATAATATTATTTGATTTTCACTAATTTAAAATTAAAATAAAAATAAATATGAAAATAACTAAAATCAATAATAACATTTTTCAAAATATTTAACCACATATTATAACTATATATAAAAGAAAACCAATTTCTTATCTTTGCGCCACTTGAAGTGATAGTTTTGTGCCACATGAAGTCCCGTTGATTGACATGTGAATTGGTTGAGTTTGGAGGCTTTTAGGCAAGGGTTAGGACTTTCGCTCTAAACGTGTGGGTTTGAAGTCTCCACACTTATATTTTTCATTTTTGAATTCTTTTATTTCTCAATATGATCTCCTTTTATCAATTCTTTTATTTCGTCTAGATTTATAAATTTCTCGATCAATTTCGTTATCTTGTCCTCAACTATGAGCTTCAAATGATAGATAAGATTCTTGCTTTTTGCCTCAGTCAGACTTTTTTCTAACTTGTGAAAATCATATTTGCTGGGTTATAGGGTATGGGCTATCCATTGTTGTGACCCATAAAATTGAAATAATGGAAGCTGGATTGATGCATGGTTCGACAACTTGGTAACAAATCCTGCTAACTGCCTCACGCCTGTTTTGTATCCATGCGGGTGTAGATCATTTTTCTCCCCTATTCCTTTGGATCCAGTTAACGGATTTAGATCCAATTCACGGGTGTTTATAGATACTAATTAAATATGCTTGTATCTAAGTTTTTTATTTAACGATTAATGTAATATAATTATTGATACGATCTTTAACTCTTATATATATATATATGTTAATTTATAATTAAAGTAAGCTCTAATTTTCAAAAAAATTTCTATCTCATCACCTTTTTAATATAACACTATAAAAATATCAATATTTATCAATTAAGTAAGATATCTAAAATCTATATTTATGTGTATTGATTATAAAAATATTAACATTTATAAAAATTGTGTAAGACATCCAAAGCTTATACTATGTGCATTCACTATAAAAATATTAATATATATGAATTGTTTAAGATATTCAAAATCTATAATTATATGTATTTTATTATAATTATTCGTAAAATTTATTCAATTTATAAATAGCAAATAAAAAATTTAATTGTATTAAATGATTTCATTAAAAAAATATTTTAATTTTAATAATATTGAATAATTTAAATATTAATATTTTAAATTAAAAAATTAAGTTAAATATTAATATGTTTTTATTTTTTTAATATTTAAAGTTAAATATTAATATTTATTAAATATATTGCTAAACTTAGTATAAAGATCCATTTCTTTTGACATAAATTATTTTAAAAAAAATATTTTCAAGATTTATACTTATTTAAAAAATAAAAAATTTATTTTCAACGTAAAACATTTTAAGAATCATAAAAAATGTCTTAAGTCGACCTAAAATACTTTTTAGAAAAAAAAAAAACTCTCATTCTAAGTTTATAAATTTCTTTTCGGCTCGAGGGGCGTAAGTTCAAGCCCATTTGAACGTACTTCTTTTCGGCCCATTGCACCATTTGTCTTGCTAGCCCGTCACGCTGCGTTTAGTTCATAATTTGTCTAGAATATTCTAATTTTTTGTTAGGAACAAAAACCCTAACGCTCTCTGGTTTTTTAAACGGTTGAACCCGGAAGCATCTTTCTTCTCCGTTCGATTCATTTTTCCGGCGGCCCTTTCTTCTTTTTGTTTTTTTCCCCTTCATTTTCTGGAACAATAAAGAAGGAAAGAGAAAAAGATGGTTTGGTTTCAATGCGAGGATTGCGGCGAAAACTTGAAGAAACCAAAGTTAGCAAACCACTTCAGAATTTGCTCTGCTTCCAAGGTCTTATTTTTCCCCTTCATTTTTCTATTCTTTCAACATTTTGTTTCGGTTAAACTCGAACTCTCGACTAATCAATCATCTTTTTGGATGATTCCGTAGCTATCGTGCATTGATTGTGGAGAGATTTTTGGGCAGCAAAGCGTTCAGGGCCATACGCAGTGCATTACTGAGGCAGTAAGTTTCGCAATACTTAATTTTATTCAGTAACTTGCTAATAAGTAATCTGACAGAGCATTATGTTTTTCCTTTTTCTTTTTTCATATTTAGGAAAAATATGGTCCTAAGGGACAAGGTAAAGCACCGAATATTTCGAATGCAAAACCCAACAAGGAAACAAAGGAAAAACCTGATATTGATATAAATGTGGGCTTATCTCAACGTCCTCCATGGTTTTGTAGGTAATGTTCATTTTTATCCAGACTTTGTTATGCCCCTTTTTTGTTATATATTATCTTGTATGTGGAGGCTTGTAGGATACTGTTGAGGGCAATAAGTCAAGTAATTTTCTTAGAACCTTATTTGAATGTCTTTGTTGGTGCCTTATTTTGTGGTGGAAGAACATTTAACTTATGAATCTTACTGAAAAAGTTATGAGGGGTGTTAGTTGGGAATTGCATGTGGCTTTTGTTCAATGAAGAAATAAAACAATTAGTGTTGCTTAAACGTATTTTTGTATCGCACAGAGGTCCTTACCCATAGTTTTGCTCAAGCTACAAGCTTTTAAGTTTTGATGAAATTCTTCCATTCTAATTTTCCTTTGCTTTCATAAATGAATCGAGGAAGCAGCAGATCAACAAACCAAACCAAGTCTTAATGCAAAAGGAATTATTTTCATTCACGGAGAATAAATCTCTCTGGTCCCCTGGGGTGTTGTCTGGTTTTCTGTGAATAATTCGGTCCATTAGCTGTAGATTTCTGGAGCCAATGCTATAGATTTTGGTAATTTTTTAAGTTTATTGTATCAGATTAGATGTCTCATTTAATGAAGCAAATTATATCTGGCTAGCTGCAGAATATAATGACTTTGACATTTCATCTGGTGAGGCAGTTTGTGTTGAGCTCCTGAGCGACGGTCCCAATTATCAGGATATAAAAATTACACATGATAAATATTTTGCTTGTGTTTGTTATTTATCATTCTACATTGAGACCTGAGGAGATTCTCTTCATTATCTATGTATTTGCAGTCTTTGCAATACTAAGGCTACCAGCCAGCAGACCTTGCTTCTTCATGCTGAAGGAAAGAAGCACAGGGCAAAGGCTCGGGCTTTCCCTGCTAAGCAACAACCTAAACGGATAGAAGAATCTGCCCCAGATACTAAGGTTTCAACTGAAAATAAAGTGAATGGTGAGTTGGTGGAGAATAAATCTGTTGGAGAGGCCAAACAACAGGACCTGCCCAAAGATGGCCATGTCCAAATCAACTCAGAAGCAGCAAATGGAGATTTATCATCAAAGAAAAAGAGAAAAATAGATGTGTCTGTGAGGGATGGTACTGACAAAAATAGCGGGGATGATGGCTTAGAGGAAGCAGGCAATGGAGAAGTCATTCAAGTTGGGGTAGAAAAAACAGAGGACATAAAGAGAAAGTCAAAGAAACCCAAACATGATATTGTAAAAGAAGATAAAGCAGAATCTGCCTCTACCAAAGAAGATAACAAACGGAAGATAAAGTGGAAGAATTTGATTAAAGCAGCCTTGAAAGCTGTATGTCTACTCATTATGATTCATTTTATTTCAACCTTTTTTCATTATATTAGAAATTATGGTACTTATGATTGTTAACATAGCTTTGTTAAGATAAACATGGTGGTATAATTGCAAGAGCTCCCATGTCCTTTCCCTGGAACCAGTGGTTGGGAACTAAGCAGAGGCCCAAAGTTACTCTCCTTTTATTAAAGTTACAATGATCTTTCCCTCCGTGGAACTTGCACTTGCATTTATGCTTTCTTTTTTATGATTGTTGCAGAGTCCTGATGGAGTTTTGAAGATGCGAAAGCTGCAAAAACTGGTTCTAAAAGCCCTCCAGGAAGCAGGTGTAGATGAAGAGAAGTCCCAACTAAGTGAAATGCTGGAGCACAAGGTGAGGGGTGGTTCTTTGTGTTATTTGTTTACTAGCAAGTTTTCTGTGTTGAGGTTTTTTTTTTTTAACTAAAAAAAAAAGAACTTCTGTAAATTTTTAAGAGGGGTTGGTTTAAGAACTGAAGCTCTTGTTTAATCTTGTCATAATATTCTTTTCTCCTTGTCTGTGCAGATTACTTCAAGCTCCAGATTTACAGTTGACAACAAATACGTCCGTCTAGTGGCTAAAGACTAAAATTAATCTTTAATGAAGCTCTTTTGTGGTGGATTTTGGAGGATGGCAATGTCACCAGCAATTGTTTTTCCATTGCAGTTTTACAGTCATTCATTCCTTTTTCTTTTTGAAAGGCCAGTCATTTATTACTACCTTTTGTTTGAGAATCAAGTTGGAGCTGCTCTTTAACCTATTAATCATTTCAAATGCTTATAGAAATTGCCTTCATCTACTGTATAAGAGGAAAGAGAATTTTGCCCAAGTTATGAGTGTAATTCACATTGAAATACCACCAAAAAGGATTTGTTTATTCCAAAGTATATATAACAATCATAAACTTGTTTCCTTTGGGCCTAGATATTGATAAATGGACGTGAACTCTTAATAAGTTTTGAGGTCGTGACACTTTCTGCCTACTAGGAATCTCATTGAAGAGATAGCCGCCTATTCTGCTTATTTATTTATTTGGGTAAGTTATCCGCCTATTTTATGCTGCTGGATTATTGTTTCAGGACTATAATTAATTGAGAATCAGCCGGTGTATTAAAAAATTCGTTATAAGACGCCGAGGAACATTGATTCAAGGCCTTTCCTGGACTCGCTGGAGTACAAGATTATGATGTCAATGCGAATTCTTTCCTCCACTGGACTAACAAGCATATAATCAGCATCTGGCGGGAGGGTTATTCTTATAGAGCTAGCAATTTAACTTTGTTGCCCTTTCGACCAGTTAGCCATCACCTGAGTGAGCTTACAGTGATGACAACACCGTGGAGTGCGGACAGGATTGAAATTTGTTAATAAAGCTCATTCTGTATCAACAATGAAGCAAGTTATTTCATTAATGAACTCATCGTATTACTTACAAATAAACATAGCCTCAAATTTCATGGTTCTATCAAAGGCCAAGTATAATTTCTTGTATGAATTCCTGTAAACAAAACATTTCTCCAATATCTGTTGTCTTTACAAGGATGCTCAGCAGATGGGACAGGTCGGTACTGTTTCTCATATGGCATGCTTGTGGGACAACAGTTTCCACATTGCCGCCCAGGCATTCAATATTTAATTTGCATGCAATTCCTTTGAACTCAACATGGATAAAGGTGTGAGAAGCATACTTCGAATTCTAGGTGATTAGGTTGAAAATAGAATAAAAACTATTATGATCAGCAGTACAACAGAGCATGCCATTGCCTGCAACAACAAAGACGTGCAGTATATGTTATATACTATTCGAGTATATTGAATGTGATTTTTCACTCATTATCAAACAAAAAATTGAAGAAATACATTTATCAAACAAAAAGTTCAAACGCAAGAAAAATAGAAATCTAATAATCTTAACTGATGGCAATAATGATAGACTTCTTCTGGTATGTATGAGATTATGATCCGTTGTTAACTATTGAATAAGTTACTTTTGCGAGGAGGAGAAGGGGGAGGGGGGAGGTGGGGGTGTACTTACAGCAATTGCAGAAGCAGCAAGGCCTGCTCTCTCCCTAGGATCTTTGCGGTAGTGATTTCCAAAATAAAGAAATGTAGCATAGTACCACATCAATGGGCACACAAATCCTGAGAGGAAGCTGTGAAAAAACAAGATAACATTATAAATGGAAATTTGCAGCTGGGAGAAGAAGAAGAAGGGTAAAAAGTACTCACGAGAACCATCCTATCCCACAGCCAAAGCATGGAAGAGGTTTGTCAAAAATCCCTGTCTGGAAGTCCTCTACATCTTTGATAAGGGTATACTTGCCTTTTTCTGTGGCATCTGGTGCTTGCCCTACCATCACAGCTTTACTTCTCAATTGATTGAATAGACATACAAATATCATGATGCTAAGATCAATGTTTCAATTGATAGAGGATCACATATGGAACATTGCAGCACAATATATATAGATCAAAGAAGTAGGAAATGACACTGTGCCTCTACTTGCTGCAGGGTATGGGTCAAAAAACCCTGATTGGGCATGTGAAGGCTAAATAGGATCACTACCTTTAACTACTGAATAGTATCGAGCAGATGGCCTCAAAAGATCAAGATGTTTATCAGAGACTGATTTAGAAAGCTCAAGGTTGTTCCTCAAATTCCCTACCTCCTCAACAGCAGCACCTGTGACATTGAGAATTCATGTTCATAGCTGGTAAGGTAACTGGATCAAGTGTATATACTCATCAATTAACCTAGGAAAAGAAATCATCATACTAATCACTTGCTTCATTTTCTTCTTAAATCCTCCAAGAACTACTACTTGTGGCAGATTGTCCACAACAATAAAAAACAAGGTCTATTGCCACAATGTTGGATTCCTAGTACGAGGTATACACAACAAAAATCTTTTGATGAGGATCAAAGCATAAAATTTTCTACAAATATCAGAACCTTTCCTGTTAAATACCATCTATCCTTGTTCAATAGATCAACCACATTCATATGTATCTGCAACCATACACCATGATATAAGTATTTTTTGAACAAACAATTGCTGAAAAGTGACAAAAAGGGATATATGGCAGGTGAGATACACATCACTGTAGAATATAGTTCATACTGTTCTGCTCTTAGCTCAACTTCATTTCTTTCCTATCAGATAAGCAGCCATAAATATAGTCGCAAGCTGTATGCTATTGACTCATAGACTGAGGAACTTTATAAATAAAAATTAGTAAGGCAACTACACTACTGATGATATTATTTTCCATTCTTGTTCTTACAAATCAAGGTATTTATTTACCTAGAAAAAAATCATATGGTAGTATTTGACTTTTCAACATCTCTCATCAGCTGCGTGACATTCTTAGACATTACAGTATTTCTATTTAGTATTAGAATTCATTATCAATGCATTCAATGAACTCTTATACTGGCTCATAAGAAAATCAAATGCCTCCAAAAAGCAAAAAACATAAGAGCTCTTCTGAAAGAAGGGAAACAAATATAATCAAACAGCATCAATAAAAGTACAGGTTTTCTCTACAACTTATTAGCCTGACTAATAACTGGCATATTCAGGGAGAGAAATTAGTAAATATAAAAAGGGAGAGAGATGGATTACTTTGCTCCATGTCTGCCAGAGCTGACGAGTTCGGAGTATCAAAGGCCTCAGTGTATACTCAACGAAACAATTTCCTGCTTCAAATGATAATGTAGAACCTCAGGTATAATTCTATAGCTGATGATGAATTGCCATCTATAATCATGCTTTCAAACATAGTCCATTTTGTAGTACAAATAAGAAGAAAAATAAAAATTTGATTGGAAAAATTGATCTATGATGATACTAAACGGCTAGGCTAGCAGCAGGTAAGCTAGCATAGAAGCAAAGAACTAAAAACAGAAATATCTTTCAACAGAGTCAACGTGCTCTTAAACTTAAAGTTCCCAGACAACAAAAATGCAGCTAAACTCATGCTTTTTTGAAACTCTGCTACGATCCAAGTTAAGATAGAGTTCATAAATTCAACAAAAATTTTGAAAAATCCAGGATAACTGCTATGAAATGTACATATAATTTTTTAGGAATCATTCGGGGAAAAAAAGGAAAGAAAGAAGATTGAAAAGAAAAACCACAAATAAAAAAGGAAATGAATAATATAATTAATTACGATCTGATAACTTTCAATCTCTGGTTATTTGAATTCAATTACTTGGATGATTGAACAAGTAGATAGAAATCTCATTGGATCAATAATTACTAAATAAACTTTAGATATACAAGTGGGAACAGAAATATCCAGATGAATTCCTGACCAGACTTAAGCTAAGACAATCCAAGAAAAAGGAAAAAGCAGATTATATGCACCATAATCTAAAATTAAAATCCCAGAAAAAAAAGACGAATTCAAAACACATAATCTTAACAATCAGACAATAAATAATCAAAGAACATAAAATTAAAAAAGAAAAAAAAGAGAAACTTGCCTGTGAAGAACTGGAACTAGGGAGTGAGCTTTGGATTGATGATTTCTTTTGTAAACCGCCGAAATGAAGAAAACTTACAAAAAATTTGTAATCGAGGAGTGTTTTACATGAAAAGCAAAGCAGAAAACTTCTCTCCTCTGTTTGAATACGGAGCGAAAATTGACTTCTATTTTTGTCTTGAGAAATAATAATGGCGGAAAATTATGGAAAAATAATTTTTTTATTATATTGTCGCTTGTCTTACTTTATTATTATCCTTATCATTGCTTGTAATAAAATAAACATGCTTTTATTCACTTTATTTGAGCGCTACCTTGAAAATTATTTACTCCTTGATTGGAATTGGACCACGTATAAAATGACAACAAAACCCCTCAGTATGACTCATCTTGTGTTTTCTTGGTATTATTGAATTTTTATTGGTTGGTCCATTTTCGTTTGGATTTTTCTGTTTTTTTCTAATTTCTAAATGGCCAACTTGTTGCCGGCAATGATTGAGTTATTCTAGTACCGAGCAAAGCATTGTGTTATCACCACTGTATTTTCCAATATATCTTTCATCGGTTTTGAACAATTTAACAAAAGCCATCAATTTCATTTTTATACAGTTGGGTTGATTATATAGATAATATTTGATGAAAGACTAATAAATAGTTCTTAGCAACCTACTAATTAATAAGTAATAATACTATTAGTTTAAATACAATAGTTGAGAATGGAATTCTTCTGATAGTAAAATGAAATTAGAGAATGCTAGTGGTCCAAAATAATCAGACGGTGATAATGCTTTGAGTGGTTCAATATTTTTGTGTGCTTCAAAATCAAAATATGTCTATGTCCATGTGCTTAGGTCATTGAATTCCAGGAGAACGACAAGTCCCCATCCAAAGCCTAAAACTTGAGCTTTGTTTGATGGATGAAATAATTTGGTTTGGAAAGAAAGCTTAGAAAATAAATTAGTCAAATTTCTGGTTCATAATTATAGATTCTGATGGCAAACCTCACACGTAAATGGGCCCTCCTAAGATTACCATGTCAAATATACATGAAAGTGAATGCCAGAGCGAAGGCCTACTATTTGAGGCCCGGGGTGCTCCAAGGATTTGAAACGCACCCTGAAATGACCATCTAAATTTGCATGTCACATATTGGTATGAAACGACGTAGTATATTGCATTTGTCAAATTCGTGGTGGTTACATGCCGAAGTTAAACAAGATCCATCATCAACCACCCACCTGCCCCGAGGAACAAATATAAAATAAAAGAAAAAAAGGGAAGAAGACACTTTTGGTGCGGGCAAGCATTTTGGGAAGTTGGGCAAAGCTGCTGTTTGGTTGGTTTCCAGCCACGCGCTTCGACTTTCCCTCCCTTTAGTTGGAGCCCATTGGTTTCTTAGTGTTAGCCATCGGAAAGAAAAATGGAAATAAAGTTCAAAGTAAGGAAGAAGGTTGGCTACGATTATTATTATTATTTTGTTTAATGGCTTGGTTGGTATGAAGAATAAAGCATTTTGAGGGTCAAACATTGTATAGAGCCGTGATTTAAGGATGAGCATGGGACTTTTTGATTGGACATTTCATATTTGGATTAGGTTCAAACCCACAATTTCTTTTATAAATAATTATTTGAACATTAAGTTATATGGTAGAAAACTTGTAAATAGCATAATTTGATAACTCCTTATGCCCTTTTTGGGACATTGACGATTTGATGTTTATAATCACTATATTGTTTTTTCTTTGATATTTCCAGTTCTCTACTTTCATCATCTTAAAGCAAAGTATTCACTTTTAAAATATGTGAAATTTTATAATTTTTTTGATTCAAACAATAATAATTTAATGATAGTGGCCATTTCTTTACCTTTTAAAAGCATGAGAGACAATTGTCACAAACCAGAAAATCAGCCATTTGGGTACAAAAAAGGTTCCTTGTATCATCAACTTGACAAGTTTAGTCGAGAGTCGAGGCATGTACTATATATTAGATGCAAATTTAGTTGTTCAATTTCTTCAATAGGTTATATTGTATAACAATATATTTTAAATTAAAAGGTTTAATTTTGTTACCGAGTTACTTGGTTCAAGTAGTAAAATACTTAAAAATCAATTTATTTTATTACTCAAGTTTGGCTCAAACTTGGCAATAAAACAAAGCGAACTTAGTAATTAAATCTTAATTTGCCTATACTCCTAAATTTCAGTACCTAAGGGTAGGATGAGATTTACATAAAAATCTTAAATTTGAATCATAATACTTTCTTATATATATATATATATAATAAAGCTAGACAAAAATTTGAATAGCCTTTTATTTATATAATAAAAGCTGTAACAAGGTCATAGAAGCACAAGCTCACAAGTTGGAAGTTTGACGTGGGGTTTACCACAAAGTTACAATAAAAGGATTCTAAATAAATTCAAAAGAATTTATGGAATAAATAATTCTTTTTATTTTTTTTTAATAATTATAATTTTAAAAAATATATTTTATAATTTAATAATGATTAAAATATTAAATAAATCTTTAAATTATTTCAAATTTGTTAAACTAATCTCGACTTTTATATCATAAAAAATAAATTATTAATTTGTAAAAATTTTCAAAAAATTTTTATGTTGACAGAAAAATTTATTTTAGTGTAATAAAAGAATAAAAAGTTATTTAAAAAAAAGAGTGTACATACATTTTTTTAATATTTTAACTTTCAAACCGTTCGTGTTACTTAACAGGATAGAAGCTTTTAGAATTTCATGCGTCGGACCATTATTCGAAGCTAAGCCCAGAACCAACGAAGAAATGATCCAAGCCCAGTAACAGCTCTCCACGTCCACGCAGTCCGACATCCCAAGTCCTTTTGTGGCTTTTGCCGTGCCGCCCCTACTTTCCACGGACCACAATTCTAGTCTTGTATGGATCCAGGTGTCCGTGGAACGCCACGTTAACAGTTAAAGACCGAAGAAATAAACAGTTAGAACGTACTCTGCTTTTGGGACACGTCCAGTAACGTTTCTTCTATTCTATTCACTGTTTACTCTCTTTTCCTTCCGGCACTGCCTTTTTATTTTCTTCTATATATAATCCAAAAAGAATCCCAACACAACACTCTTGTTTTCCTCTGTCGGTGTGCGCTCTTTGTTGCGAAAATTCAAGATGGGAGATGACACGGGAGCAGCAGCAGCAGCAACAGTAAACGATCATAGTAGCAGCGGTGATCATAGAAAAGAGGTGGATATTTACCCTCTAAGTTGTTACTATTTTGGATCCAAAGAAACCATCGTTTTCAAGGATGAAACTCTGTCCGATCGTATTAAAAGGATGAAATCCAAGTACTTTTACCGCATCGCTGTTTTTTTTTTTCATGTAAAATTCAATTGGGTTCTTTTTATTTGCCAATATCTTTCGTGGGTTTAACACTTTTAACATTTTTGCCCCCCCAGTTATGCTGCTCATGGACTGAGGACTTCTGTTGAAGCAGTTATTCTGGTTGGTTATTTTTCTCTACTCTCTTTCTCGATGGCTTCAGCTTTGTCAGTGTTATTCTGATGGTTATAGTTTTGAAGTTTTGATTACTAAAAAGAGTTGCATATTGTTTAATTTTGAAAGAATTGCATCTTATATTAGTATAGCAAGAATTTTTCTCTTTCTTTGTATTGTGCTTGGCATTAGCAATGACCGCTGCTTGACTATAAAGGGGATTATTGAAGAATTAGGTTTAAAGTAATGGAATTCAGTTAGTTGAAGGCTTAAACGTATGAACTATTTAGTAGTTATTCTTTTTTTTTTAAAGGTATTTTGTAGTTATTCTTGAACATGAATTCTTGAAAGTGACAGTCTATTGGTAATCTGTTAGACCGTTAGTTAATTTAAAAGCAAAGAGGTGGCTTCTGGTGGTTGAGAGCATCCATTTTTAGGCCTCGGATGTGACTTTTAATAAAGGATAGACGATCTTCCACATGGCGCGCCACTTGAATGTTGTGAGAAGGCAAACTTGTCGGTTGTAACCAGACAATTATATGTGGTTCATGCAAATTAGTCCCATGGGAATGCATTAGTTTAGTTATGTTTCCACAAATGTTTTAAGCAATGTTGTTTAATCAGGTTGAGTTGTTCAAACACCCTCATCTGTTGCTGCTGCAAGTTAGAAATTCCATCTTTAAGCTTCCTGGTGGTCGTTTGAGGCCAGGTGAATCAGGTAAATTGTTAGATTTATTAAACTGTCTTACAAACTTGAATTTGGCTAGGTGAATCAATTTTGAGCTGAAGGGTATTCTTCTAAGGGTTCACTGAACTAAGATGAGCTGAATTTCCAGATATTGATGGACTGAGGCGTAAGCTTTCCAGGAAGCTTTCTGCCAGTGAAGATGACAGTGAAACTGAATGGGAGGTAAAGCAGTTTTCCCCCCATTTCTATAGAAGTATTATTATGGCATGGTGTGAAAATTCTCACCTTCTTTAATATTTAGGTGGGAGAATGTCTTGGCATGTGGTGGCGGCATGATTTCGAAACGTTATTGTATCCTTACTTGCCACCCAACGTGAAAAAGCCTAAGGTAGTTGGTACATTGATACTGCGTCTGCTGTAGTGATATACCTTTCTCAGTTCTTATGCTAATCTCATTTTATAGGAGTGCACCAAACTCTTCCTTGTAAGGTTGCCAGAGAGCCGAAAATTTATTGTACCCAAAAACCTGAAATTGCTTGCAGTTCCACTGTGTCAGGTTCACGAAAATCACAAGGTACAAGTTACCCCTACAATTGGGGTAAATGGTGCTTGGATATTGAATGAGACTAATCTTACCACAATGTTTTATATAACATTTGATGCAATTTCACTTCCATGGTTTAGATGTCACTTTAACAAGGCCTTTTGGATATCAATAGATAGCCTTCTTTTCATGGTAGCTTCATTATGATGTCCTGATATTTATGCTTCAAACTTGTTTGTTCATAGCATAAGATTTTCACCAGAGTTTCTCATGTTGCTAATGCTTCTAATTTTTTCAATTTTTTAGACATACGGACCGATAATATCAGGAGTGCCACAGTTGCTATCTAAATTCTCCATCAACATCATTGACCCTTAGAATATGCATGTTGACCATTTGGAGTGGGTTTGAGGTAAAAATTACAGGAAATAGTGATAAGATGTGTGCAACAAGCCAATAGAAGTTTTCAATCTTGGGTTTGTAATTTTCATGAAACCTTGAAACATACTTGTATATTACCATAGTTTTCTTACAGGAAGTGATACATAACATTGATCTCAACAATATTAAATTTATCTTATGTTTGTTTTTTTTTTGAATTTCTTTTCCACAATGTTTTAAATTCCTAGACCATATGTGTTGAACTGTAAATTATTCACAAATTCTCCTTAATTTGTGTTTCTTTTAGCTGCTGATAAATCAAAATTTTATTGGTATTTGATTTTGCAATGTATTAAGCTTTGGAAAATAAGGTCTTTGAGAACTACCCTGCTATCTAATTTTACATTGATTTGCAAATCAAGATCTCTGCATTGCCAGTGGGTTAGGTGTACTCAGTTCTTACAGAAATCAAGGAGCAGAAAAAAAGAAAATTGTACCAAATGACTACTTATGTTATTTTGTTGAGCATTCAGGAAAAAGATTAATCAGGAATCCATGTCATGGAGCAGAACTGCATATTGGCCTAGCTATTCTCTTTTACTTGAAATGTTTATGAATCTTTTCCTTGCGTCTGCTCAGACTGGCAACTTTGTTTCTCACCATATAGGAATCAGATTTATTAGCTAACTTATATCAGGGCGTGTTTATGGTAGAAGTACGTGTCTGTCTGGTTACTTTGAGTTGACTAAAATTTCTGGTAAAAGCCCATGTCCTATAACATACTCTCTTTGAAGGCGGAAAAGCCTAGTAGAAGATTCAAGCCCTTCATGACTTTTTTTAACCAATAATATCAAATACACTTCATTAATATGCATCAGACTCGCAATTCATAGGCAAGTTCCGTAGACACGAACGAGATGATGACTCAAAATAAGTAACGAGATAGAGTCGGACACTCTACACCCTAAAAGAATTTTACAACTAATTTTAGATAAAGCCAACCTCCTCGGAATTCTGCACTTTGATAGGTTTTGCTTCTCCCTTGCTGGCAGGCAGACAAGTGGGCAAGTGGGCAAGTGAACACTTTTGCTTCTTTTTGAGAGTAGGCCAAATTTTAGGATACGTAAAACAGTCCACTGTTACCATTAGAAGGCTGATAGCCAAGCGGTCCCGTATTCATAAATGGTGGATTACTAGATTTGATGTGTTGCAGGTTTCCGGGTAGATTCATTGTGCAATCCAAAGAACGTGATTGCAATTAACTTGCAATATATTTTCCTTTAGCTGTAACCTGTACGTGATTGTGGGTGCACTTACTACTGCAAACAACCAGATTTTTCCTTGTGCTTATCAAGTCTGGAGTTTTGCGGATATTGCTTGATGGTGAAACCAGGATGCTTAACGATGTTTTATGCTACAGGCATGAGAAAATAAAATTTTATAGGAAGAAGAAAAAACAAAAACAATAAAAACAAAGCGGGCGGAGGGAACCGCTGGCCGCGCCCAATCTAGAAGGTGCGCAAGAATTTGTGGAGGGGTAATAGGCTAGCCGAGCGCTGACGCTGCGCTTACTTTGTGCAGAACTTGCTCGAGCGGGCCTCCCAGTCCAACCCCTAAAAAGAAAAACAAAAGCCATTTATGGGCAACCAGCAAGTCGGCTATTGCCTGTTGCTGCTGGGCTAGCAATTTGTTCCTGCTTAGTGCCTCTTTAAGCCTTTTGGTACAGATCCGCACATGTGAATCGCCATAAATGTGGGATTCCTCAGTTGCCAGAGAGCCAAAGACCCAATCATAAACGATATCTCATTTCCAAAGCCCTTCTTTTTTTTTAACTCCCCTAGTCAAGATTTGCCAAATCTGCCAGCTAAAAAGGAAGAAGGACTTGGCAGTATTTAATTCAGCTGGTTGTCAATTGAAATTAAAGTACAATAGTAGGCGAAAAATAGTGTTTTTCTTTTCCCATTCCCAGTTTACTTTTCTGGGTGACCAAACGGGTATTTGTAGAAAAATAACAGAAGCCTGTCTCATTGTTTTGGCTGGTCGCTGTGGGCAACCAGTAATGAATTTGATTGGAAGAATGGAAAATGCTTTTCTTTTCTTGGAAAAAGTTTTCATTTTCCAAAAAAAAGATGGTCAAATCATGCACGTTATCGTCATGGTGTGCAATGCGATTAATCTAAATTTCAGTAAAAATGACAGTAATCCTTTTTATATCTTCTTATTGG
Organism: Theobroma cacao; assembly: GCF_053813885.1. Classification (NCBI taxonomy): domain Eukaryota; kingdom Viridiplantae; phylum Streptophyta; class Magnoliopsida; order Malvales; family Malvaceae; genus Theobroma; species Theobroma cacao. Next base: position 4,344,227 of record NC_142647.1, read on the forward strand.
TGTCACTCATATGCTGGTTCAACAAATTTAGTCAAAATTTTGTGTGGTTGCTTTCCCTGCATTTTCCTTTGTATTTCTTTTGCTAGTTTTGTGCTTCCACCCAATAAAATAGACTAAAAAATAGTATAAAACATAAAATAAAAGAATATATTAATCTTTTTATAAAAATAGAAAATAATTTAAAAGAGTTAACAAGGCAAGATATTAGAAGAGAAAAAAGGGGGAGAGGCGCGGGTAAGTTAAAGAAAAGTAAACGGGAAGTCAGGTCATCTTCCTTGTGGCTGTTTTTATGGAGACTGGTCTTTGGTCTCTACCAACCATAAAACACACTCTCCGCTAGTCTTCTCCTCTTTTAATAAATCTATCTATAAAAAAATCCCCTCCTTTCTCTCTCTCTCTCTCTCTAAAATCTAACTATAAACCCTTATTAAAAACGAAGACCGACTGCCACCCACTCTGCTAACAAAAGAAACCAAAGAGGGAAAAATAAAAAAAAAAAAGAGGAAAAAAGGAAAAGGAAATGATGAAGAAAGGAAAGGGAATTTTAAGCCCTAATTTGAAGCTTTCTCTTCCTTCTCCTGCGGAGATCTCCTTCGCCAAATTTCTGTAATGATAATATTTATTATGTCAGCTCATTCAAATTTTTCTACTTCCTTTCTTTCTTTTTTAGTTTGATTTTGGTGATGGTTTCACATGGCAGAACCGAAAGCGGTACATTCAAAGACGGCGATCTCCTCGTCAACAAGGACGGAGTTCGGATTGTCTCTCAATCCGAACCCGAAGCTGTAAGATTTCCCTTTTTCTTTTTTAGTGAATTTGCTTCTTTCTTTTTTTAAATGTTTTTCATTGTTTGGATTCTTTGACTTTTCATTTATCTAGATTGCGCTTCACTAAAAAGATGTTAGCATTAGCGAGTTTGTTAATTGATAAAGCTGTTTTTGTTGTTAAGCTTGATTAGTTGAAACTTCTTGTTTCAAAGATCCTAAGTTGTGTGTATGTGTGTGATATTTTTTGGTGTTAGCCTCCGCCTATAAAGCCATCAGAAACTGACACGGACAATCAGTTGAATTTAGAAGATATTGATGCGATTAAAGTTATCGGCAAGGGTAATGGTGGAATTGTGCAATTGGTCCAACACAAATGGACTGGCCAGTTTTTTGCATTAAAGGTATATATCCAAGTTTAACACTTTCTCTGTTTTCATACGTTCTGTTCTAAATTGGTTCATTGTCTTCTTTTTCTTCTCCGATTTCCCTATCTAAGCAGTGTGGTTTAACCAAGCATTATTGCCCTTTCAACAAAATTTTCATAATTTATATGTATCACCTCTAACATGTAATGAAAACTACACATTGTGAATGTTGGAACCTTGTCTTCTTGAGAGGAGAGAGTAGAAGTTGGTTCCTCCAAGCTTTGATTTTCTCTATTTAATCATCTGTCCTCTAGGTCAGAACAAATATAATTTCAGTGGTTGTTCTGGCTTATAAAACTAAGTGCTGGAATTCTGTGGGTGAAGTTATTTGTATACTTTATGCCCACTCAAGTCAAGGCCTGATTCCTGGAAACTTATTGATAGGTTTGATCATGATAATTGATGGCAAAAATCACTCCTAAATCATGCTCACATATGTATTTATGATCTATTTCCTGTTATAGAAATGCAACTGTTGTAGGCTACACTATGAATTACTAAAGAATGTTTAGCCTCTCTTGCATTCTAGAAGCCATTCTTCTAAACAGATCTTCTTGTTTCCTTTTAAATATTTGAGCTAGCCAAATAAACATTCTAGCAATTGAAACATGGATTTTACTTTTTCATCTCCATGTTGTTGTCACTATATTTTAAGTTCTGACGTATCTTCTTATGTTAGATTATTCAAATGAATATTGAGGAGTCAGCTCGCAAGCAGATTGCAAAGGAATTGAAAATAAATCAATCCTCTCAGTGTCCGTATGTTGTTGTTTGTTATCAGTCTTTCTATACGAATGGTGCCATTTCAATCATCTTGGAGTATATGGATGGTGGATCCCTAGCAGATTTTCTGAAAAAGGTTAAATCCATTCCCGAACCCTATCTTGCTGCAATATGTAAGCAGGTTGGTGTATTTGAACTTTGAATTAATTATAGTATGTACCAGATGCTCTGGTATGTATTTTAAACTTCTTCTCATTGCTGCAGGTGCTCAAGGGTTTGATGTATCTTCATCATGAAAAACACATTATCCACCGAGACTTAAAGCCTTCTAACTTGTTAATAAATCATAGAGGAGAAGTCAAGATCACTGACTTTGGTGTGAGTGCAATAATGACAAGCACCTCGGGACTAGCAAACACTTTTGTTGGCACATACAACTATATGTCTGTGAGTATTTTACCATAACAAAATTATGTCCTTTTGGTGGCTAAGGTGTATCTTATTCTTATTTTTTCAAAACTTATTAGTTTTCAATGTCTATCTACTTCTTTTGTAGCCAGAGAGAATTATTGGAGGCAATTATGGCAATAAAAGTGATATTTGGAGCTTGGGGCTAGTGTTGCTTGAGTGTGCAACTGGTAAATTCCCATATACCCCACCAGAGCAGGCAGAAGGATGGACTAACTTTTATGAGCTTATGGAACAAATTGTTGAACAACCACCACCTTGTGCACCTTCCGAGCAATTTTCTCCTGAGTTTTGCTCATTTATTTCTGCATGGTAAAGGTTCTTTTTTTTAACGAGTTACTTGAAACACTTGCTTTAAAATATGTTCTAGAATATTTTGCACTATAGTCCGTTATTGAGTCTTGTATTAAACTTACAGTTTTCTTCAAATTGGTATTCTGTCCAAAGAGTTTATTTATTAGTTTCCTTTTGATACTGGGGAGGTAGCCTCTGCAATTGGTATTTTTGAACTTGGGTTTTATAGAATTGTTTGATTGAATGAGTTTACCAAGCCCAGCTTTGGGTTCTTTTATCCATGGCAGTGTGAAGAAGGACCCAAAAGAAAGAAAGTCAGCGCATGAACTGCTGGTATGCAAATATCTGCATTCCTCTATGGCAGCTTTATTTTAAAGTAGCAAAAAAATTGATTTAAATATCTGTTAAGGATGCTTCACCTGTGATTTTCAATGTGAATGCAGGCACAGCCTTTCTTGAACATGTATGATGACTTGGATGTGGACCTCACATCTTACTTCAACAATGCAGGATCACCACTTGCAACACTTTAGAACTTACCTGGTATGTCCATGCTTGGGTTTGTTGTCTTAATTTTTTTATATGGGGTTGCTCTGTAATACTTTAGGACTCAGCCTTTGGAATTAAAGTTCACATGCTTTGTTGTGGCACTGTTCACAGGATTTTGCTGTGTATCTGTTGAAAAAACTTGTTTTCACTATGATGAAACGAAATTTATCTTGTCTTTGCTTCATCTATAAAGTAAAATGTAACTCTTAATCATTTTCTTCTCAAGGTTTCTGTTTATTTAGAATCTAAGAATTTATTTTCTTGCTTTTGGAAGCCAAGATGTTAAAATGAAAATGTAAAAGAAAGAAAAGAAGAAGAAGAAGAAGAAGAAGAAAGACTCTGATATAAGCAAAGTTGTTATTGCCTTTGGGTACAAATAATGAAAATGGTGATGAATCCAAACAGTTATCATCTAAATGTATACCTGGGCTATTTAGAAAATTCATCATTCTTTCGTCCAGATCTGCCAATATTTTCATGCATAATACAGGTTACATATTTCAAATATACTTGTGAGTTCTATTGGTTGTATGCACCCATATAGACGGTGTTACTATCTTGGCATGATGGTGAACTTGCTATTTGTTAGAATTTTGCCTTTAAAACATTGAATTCTTTGATTGTTACTGCATGTTTTGCTTTATGATGATGATCAATATGTTCGCTTCTCAGGCATTGTGTTTGGTAAACAACTGTGGTTCAAGTTCTTTATTTTCATTTTTTCCTAAAGGATATTTTTTATTCTCGAAAACTAATTCATTTTGGTAGTTTTTTAATCTGTGTACTTAAAATGATAGGCAGTATTCATGCTTGAATTGTAATTAATATTTATTACCAGGGGTGCATTTAAAGTGAAACCAATATTGTCACCTTTTTGGCAGAGCTCAGACTGAACAAATAGCCTGTCAGACTCAAAAAGAATGTCAACAGAACCAAAAGTTGTAAAAGCCTGGAAGATTGTAGTTGTCGTTGTGACTAAATGCAGGACTTATTTGAGCAGCTGTTATCATGACGAGACCCAAAGTTAAGCATCAAAGATTATTTTCTTGCCAGAGGACTCGGAGTGGGAGGTACAGCTTGTTGCTGTGTATTAATTTTTCATAATTGAAAGGTAATGTTGTCGTATATCAAGAACAATTTTATAAACTTCCTGAAATAGGAAATGTACCGAATTAGATAATGGAAAGTGCCAGTTTTTACTTGCCTATTTGAGTTCCGGGTGTAATAGTTGTGTTTACAGTGTGGGGCTTATCACGGTGCATGCACTTGAGTTTGTATTAAGCATGGTTTGACCTTAAGGTCTGGCAAATTTAGGGGTCCTTTCACCATCTGACAGCTAATCCACATTATTATGGTCAATTAGTTGTAATCTGGTTGAGTCTTCAAAGAGTAGTAATTAGACTATCTTCTCAACAATTATTATGGAAGAGTGTAGGTTCATTTGGTTAAATTATGTAATTAGTTTTTATACTCTGCAAAAAGTATGGATTTAGTTTTTGTATAATAGTTTGTATAAATTGAGTTTTTATATTTTGTAAATTTATTAATTTTAATTTTTAAGTTTAATATTGTTAAATTTAACAATTAAATATGTTGATGTAATATTTAATTAAGTTCTTGCTCACATGCCCATATATGTGAAATAAGAAAAAGAATTTTTTTTTTGAAGAAAAGAAAAGGCAAGAAAAGCAAAATGAAAGAATAACAATTGAAATAAAGGGGGAGAGAGATATCAGAAGAAGGAAGAGAAAGAAGAAGACAAGAAAAGTACGTCGCTTCCTTGGTGAGGAGGCGGGGCTTCTCAGTTCCTGATTTCCTGAACGCGTCATCGTTAAGTTGAATCAATGTTCTTGATGTCCTTTAATGTTTGGTTTTGGTGCTAAGGACTAAGGAGGCATCTGTTCTAGACAAGCTGCGTAGGGGATTTTATTTACTTGAATTGCAGGTTTCCATTTCCCTTGAAAAATAATAGCAAGAGTAGTTGGATGCCAAAATTTTCAATAAAAAAGAGTTGTTTAAAAAGAATCAAAGAAGAAAAACAAGTTCACATAAAAAAATATAACTAAAACTTTCACGAGAGAGAAAGAAAGAATGAGGAAATATGTAGTGGGTAGAACATCTCATCAACTCTAAATAATTACATGGATTCACTTTTCTTGGAGGTGATCATATTCATGAGGGAATATGCCTAAGACAATTGATGCTAAAAGCCATGAATCATGAAGATCGGAGAACGTCTTTGACAAGAAAACAGCCTGCAATCAATTTCCTCAACTTCACAATTTTGGTAAGATTTTGACATGCTAGTGAGGATTGTTGAATTTTGATGCATCAATAACTCATAGATGGAAAAACCCATTTGGGAAAGTAGATTTTTCCAACCTGATTCATCTGTCTTCCCTTTCACATTAGCATAGTTTCAATTCAAATGATCAATTATCTTTGATAAGGAGAGAAAATTTGCGCATTTAAAGAAGAAGACGAAAAAAAAATTTAAAAATTTAGTTTGAGAATTGACAAGTAAATTTTATTAAATAACAGATCAATATATTTAATAGTATTAAATTTAAAGACTAGACTAAACAAAATATAAAAATTTAATTTTCATAGATTATTCTATAGATATTAAATTTATATTTTTTATAAAATATAGGGACTAAGTACATGATTTAACCTATATATATGTATATATATTTTTTGTAAAAACTGAAACGTCGAGTGGATGATTATATAAAATGAACTATAGAAGAAAAGAGAGGGACGGATTGTTGAGATCCCCTCAAGTAATTTTTAAACAGTTAAAACTAAATACAGTTATATATCATAATTATTTACAGTGGACTCAAATTTCATAGATAAAACTTGTGACCACATAAACTGAAAATTGTTTATGAATTTATCCGGAAATTTCGGAACCATTTTGATAGAATCAGCTTGCGAAGTGAAAACGGTCAAACTCATTTTGGGTTTCTGTCGGATTGATTGGCCCTCAGACATTCTGCGGTTTTATAGAAGTAAAGTTTCTCCTGTATTGGCAGCCAAGTGTCAAAGCAAGCAAGCAAGCCCTTCCTAAGACTAGCAGGTTTCCAGCTGACTCATTGTACTATCTAAATTCTGATAGAACATGATAGCAATGAACTTTGATTTAATTTGAATCTAAGCTTTTGGCTATTATCTATACAGGATCCTGGGACCTGGATGCACATTGTTCTGCAAACTACCAGCATTATTCGGGATGCACAACGTTGGCTTATTGTGAATTTTCCAACAATTCTGGAGTTTGCAAATTTGCTTGATGAATGGAACCAGGATGGCCGTCATAGTTTTCCTCTGCCGACAGGAGAAGATTAAAAAAATTTGATAGGAAGATGAAAAACAAAAACAATTTAAGTGCAACCAGACTAAACGTTGTGGAGCAAGGAGCCTGTCTTGTTATTTCTACAGAGGATTGTGGGGAAGCAGTGATGAATTTGATTGGAGAATGGAGTTTCTGTGTTTCTTTTTTTTTTTTTTGTTTTATAAGTGACCAAATCTAATTCTGAACTTTGTGGAAAAAGACGAATGGTTGTTTGTTTTCAGTAAACATTGTGGGGAATGCAGTGACGCATATGATTGGAGTTTATGCTAAAAAAAAGTTGATATGATCGGCGCAGGAAAAAGAATCTTTTAAATAGTAGTATATCTTTTATCAGCAATGGTCAATCAACTCACGCACATCGTTGTCTTGGTGTGTAATTGGATTGAGCTAATGGTTTTGGTAATAAAAATTGTATTTGTATGCTAAATAGTTAATATTTGGGGAGCTGTTGGTGGGCGATGTTAAAAATTAGGGTAAAACATCTTCACTTTATAAATTTTAATTGAAATGGATATTTCGTTTCAGATGTATATACACCCTTAATCAAAAATATAAAAAAATTAAAATATTATTTATTAATTTTAAAAATTATTATTATATAATTTTTTGAAAAAAATAAAAAAAAAAAGAAAACACGATTGGTTTTTTTAAAATTTTTTTAAATTAATAAAAAATAAAAAATATTTTTTAAGATTATTTCATTATGAAATTAATAAAAATAATAAGGATTGATTAACGAATAAATTTATGTGTTTAATAAAAATTATTTTTTTAAAATAAAATATTTACTTTAAAAATTAATAAATTTGATTGAAATTTCAATTAAATCTTAAAGTCAAGCATTTTACCTAAAAATTATGGAAACCAGCCACCACTTGCTATTTCATTTGTTAAGCGTCAACTTAAACTAGAGCAGCCCCTTCATCGCATTGCTCTCTTTTTACTCATGATTTCTGACTTTTCTTTGACTACCCTCAATGATTAGCGAAAGGAAAGAAAAGAAATCAAAATTTCCATTAGCTTTCTTCTTTCAAAACTTTCTGTTTTTTGAGATCCAAAAAGATTCATGGATTGCCTGACTCCAATACTGGACATCGGTACTCGCTTGTGGGACTGCAGTTCCAAGCATGTGGCATTTATCCACAATCTCGAAGAAAATCTTCAAAAGTTGCGAACAGAAATGGAAGCACTCAACTGCCGCAGACATGATGTATGGTGCAGGGTAGAAGCCGCTGAGCAACAACCACGAATGAGGCGTACGGAAGAAGTGGATAGATGGCTGGAAAGTGCGAAAACCATGGATAATGAATTACATGAAATTATTCAAGAAGGCGATCAGGAACTCCAAAATAAATGTGTCGGAAGTTGCTGTCCCAAGAACCTAAAGTCCAGCTATAAGATTGGAAAGCGAATCATTAAGAAGATAAGTTCTGTGGAGGTCCTACTCAAGCAGGGTGAACCTTACTGCTCAGACTCCGCGGTTGCTGTGAAGCTGCCACGTAAGCGGCTTCTAATCCCAGAGTGGCCTGTGGAGAACACTGTTGGCCTGGACTCCACACTGGAAAGGGTATGGAGATGCATCGAGGATGAAAATATTAGAATTATTAGGTTTTGTGGAATCGGAGGTGTTGGAAAAACGACCCTCCTGAAGAAAGTTAGCAATGAATTCCATAGGCGGAGCCATGACTTTGATGCTGTCATTTGGGCCATGGTACCTAGACAAGAGAATTATATAGAGAAAGTTCAAGAGGTGATTAGGAAGAAATTGGAAATCCCTGATTCCATATGGGATCAGTGTTCAGGCGAGGACGAGAAAGGGGCTTATATATTTAGTGTCTTGAAAAGTAAAAAGTTTGTGCTACTTTTGGACAATGTATGGGAGCAATTCAACCTCCTAACTCTGGGCATCCATCCGCGGAATGATCAAAATCAGAACAAAGTAATATATACAGCCCGCTCACTAGGGTTGTCCTTCGACGTGGAAGCTCTAGTGACAATTGAAGTCGAGCGTTTGCCACCGGAACAAGCTCTGAGTTTATTTAGGACGACTGTAGGTGAAAGTATCCTCAGTACCGATCCAGATCTCTCGGATTTGGCAAATACTTTTGTTAGAAGGTGCGGAGGGTTGCCACTTGCTCTTCTCACTGTCGCTGGAGCCATGGCTTGTCGGAAAAATCTTCGTGAATGGCGCCACACGGTTGAGCTGTTACATACCCACCCATCAGAGATTGCAGGTATGGGGGGTTATGTGTTTCCTCTTCTCAAGTTTAGCTACGATAACTTGAACGAAGCGTCGGCTCAAAACTGTTTTCTATATTGTTCCTTATTTCCAGAGGCTTATAACATCCGAATAGATGAACTTATTGACCTCTGGATAGGAGAAGGTTTCTTAGATGGAGCAGATCCATGCGGGCAGGGAGAATATATAGTTGGGACTTTAAAGCTTGCGTATTTGCTAGAAAGTGATGAATCTAAACAATGTGTTCGGATGCATGACATAGTCCGTCACATGGCCTTGTGGTTGGCCCGAGACCAAGGAAAAAACAAGAACAAGGTTTTGGTAGCAAAAAGTGGAAGGATTACAGACCAGGAACTCACAAAATGGGAAGAGGCGAATTGGATTTCCTTGTTTGGTGGTAGTAGCAGAGTGAAAATAGACTACTCACCATCTTGCCATTATCTCTCAACTTTGCTCTTAAGAGATGCACAGCTGGAATCATTTCCCAAAGGATTCTTTGACTCTATGCCAGCTTTGAAGGTTTTGGATTTGTCAGGTAATCGAGGCTTAGTTGAGTTACCTTCCAATATTGGAAATGTGACAACCTTGCGGTATCTTAATCTGTCATTGACAAGCATAGCAAAGTTGCCTACTGGCCTTGGAAATTTAAGAAACCTCAGATGTTTGCTATTAGATTATACTGTGAATCTTAAATGGATTCCAAAGGAGTTGATATCCAATCTTTTATGCTTGCAAGTTTATAGTAAAATAAATGGAGTCACAGAGGACTTTCTCTCAGTCAAAGTTCCGCCTTCTGCTGCTGAAATTGCATTTTTAGAAGTGTTGGAGTGCTTGGGTGACATAAAGAAAATAGGTATCACCTTATTATGTGCACCTTCTTTTGAAAAAATTTTGAGATCCTGCACTTTACGGAGTTGTATCAGAAAATTAACATTCATAGAATGTACCTGCTTGATTTCAATATATTTTACAGAAGAATTAAGTAATCTAGAAAGGCTTGAGATATTTCATTGTAGTTCACTCAAGCAGTTCAAGGTATCAGAAGGGTGTAAACTTTGTAACCTCAGTAAGGTATACATAGGAGTTTGCCCGCTGTTGTTAAACCTTAATTGCCTTGCTTATGTTAGAAACCTTGAGATTCTTACCATTGTTGACTGTAAGTCGCTGAAGGAAGTTACAAGTGAGACAATGGCATTCCCTGGGCTGAAAACTATTTCTTTGACTCGTCTGAAAAATCTGAAAAGCATCTGTCCATCGCCCAGTTGCTTTCCTTCTCTGTTAGAAATTGAAGTATCTAAGTGCCCATCGCTGAGGCAGCTTCCATTTGATGTGGAAAGTGCAAATTTCTTACAGAAAATTAGAGGAGAAACAGAGTGGTGGGATGGCTTGGTTTGGGATGATGAAGCCGTTAAGGATGCTTGTCTCTTGAAGTTTATATCAACTCCATTCGAACTCTTGCAAATAAAGAAAGATGATGCTTTCCCCAAGTAAGTATATCCTTTTATTATTGATAAATTTAATTCATATTATTCTTTCAACAATTGAGCCGTACCAACATAATTTCACACACTTGAGTGAGATGGTTTGGTTTCACTATGTTTTGCATGAGAACTAGGTATAATCTAATAGATTAGAGAGGCAGTTAAGAAATTATTTATATACATCTTTTTAAAAGATACACATGCCTAATTCAATTCTTGGTGATAAAATTCATTACAGAACCAGTTCGTTCAAGGATGGAGTTCAAATTGTCAGTCAGACCGAAGCTGAAACTGTAAGATTTTGTTCTTTTGGGCTTCAATGTTTAGATTCTTTGACTTTTTTTTTTGTCTTGATTACTTCTGACTTGAAAGATGTTAGCGTTAGTGGATAAATTTGTCAAATATTATTATTAAGCCTGATTTACTAAAATGCATGTTTCAAAGGTTTTAGTTGGTCTGTGTGTTTTGTGGTTTCAGCCTCCACCCGCTAAGCTATCCAAAACAGATACATACAATCAGTTGAATTTAGAAGACACAGAGGCTCTTGAATATCATAATTCACGAAAGGAAATGATGAAGAAAGGAAAGGGAACTTTAAGGCCTAATTTGAAGCTTTTTCTTCCTTCTCCCGCAGACATCTCCTTCCCCAAATTTCCGTAATGATAATATTTATTATGTCAGCTCATTCAATTTTTCTACTTCCTTTCTTTCTTTTTTAGTTTGATTTTGGTGATGGTTTCTCTTGGCAGAACCAAAAGCGGTACATTCAAAGACGGCGATCTCCTCGTCAACAAGGACGGAGTTCGGATTGTCTCTCAATCCGAACCTGAAGCTGTAAGATTTCCCTTTTTCTTCTTTAGTGAATTTGCTTCTTTCTTTTTTTAAATGATTTTCATTATTTGGATTCTTTGACTTTTCATTTATCTAGATTGCGCTTCACCAAAACGATGTTAGCATTAGCAAGTTTGTTAATTGATAAAACTGTTTTTGTTATTAAGCTTGATTAGTTGAAACTTCTTGTTTCAAAGATCTTAATTTATGTGTATGTGTGTGATATTTTTTGGTGTTAGCGTCCGCCTATAAAGCCATCAGAAGCTGACATGGACAATCAGTTGAATTTAGAAGATATTGATGCGATTAAAGTTATCAGCAATGGTAATGGTAGAATTGTGCAATTGGTCCAACACAAATGGACTGGCCAGTTTTTTGCATTGAAGGTATATATCCAAGTTTAACACTTTCTCTGTTTTCATACGTTCTGTTCTAAATTGTTTCATTGTCTTCTTTTTCTTCTCCGATTTCCCTATCTAAGCAGTGTGGTTTAACCAAGCATTATTGCCCTTTCAACAGCATTTGCATAATTTATATGTATCACCTCTAACATGTAATGAAAACTACACATTGTGAATGTTGGAACCTTGTCTTCTTGAGAGAAGAGAGTAGAAGTTGGTTCCTCCAAGCTTTGATTTTCTCTATTTAATCATCTGTCCTCTAGGTCAGAACAAATATAATTTCAGTGGTTGTTCTGGCTTATAAAACTAAGTGCTGGAATTCTGTGGGTGAAGTTATTTTGTATACTTTATGCCAACTCAAGTCAAGGCCTGATTCTTGGAAACTTATTGATAGGTTTGATCATGATAATTGATGGCAAAAATTACTCCTAAATCATGCTTGCATATGTATTTATGATCTATTTCCTGTTATAGAAATACAACTGTTGTAGGCTACACTATGAATTACTAAAGAATGTTTAGCCTCTCTTGCATTCTAGAAGCCATTCTTCTAAACGGATCTTCTTGTTTCCTTTTAAATATTTGAGCTAGCCAAATAAACATTCTAGCAATTGAAACATGGATTTTACTTTTTCATCTCGATGTTGTTGTCACTATATTTTAAGTTCTGACGTATCTTCTTATGTTAGATTATTCAAATGAATATTGAGGAGTCAGCTCGCAAGCAGATTGCAATCGAATTGAAAATAAATCAATCCTCTCAGTGTCCGTATGTTGTTGTTTGTTATCAGTCTTTCTATACGAATGGTGCCATTTCAATCATCTTGGAGTATATGGATGGTGGATCCCTAGCAGATTTTCTGAAAAAGGTTAAATCCATTCCCGAACCCTATCTTGCTGCAATATGTAAGCAGGTTGGTGCTTTTGAACTTTGAATTAATTATAGTATGTACCAGATGCTCTGGTATGTATTTTAAACTTCTTCTCATTGCTGCAGGTGCTCAAGGGTTTGATGTATCTTCATCATGAAAAACACATTATCCACCGAGACTTAAAGCCTTCTAAGTTGTTAATAAATCATAGAGGGGAAGTCAAGATCACCGACTTCCACGTGAGTGCAATACTGGCTAGCCCCTCAGAAAGAGCAAACACTTTTGTTGGCACATACACCTGTATGTCTGTAAGTAATTAATCTGTTCATGGCATACCAAAATGAATGTTATCTGCTGGGTAGGTGTATCTTATTCTGATTTGTTCAAAGCTCATTAGTTTTCTAATTGCTTTTTGTAGCCAGAGAGAATTGTGGGAGCAAGTTATGGCATTAAAGCTGACATTTGGAGCTTGGGGCTAGTGTTGCTTGAGTGTGCAACCGGTAAATTCCCATATACCCCACCAGAGCAGGCAGAAGGATGGACTAACTTGTATGAGCTTATGGAACGAATTGTTGAAGAATCACCACCTTGTGCACCTTCCGAGCAATTTTCTCCTGAGTTTTGCTCATTTATTTCTGCATGGTGAGGATTATATTTTGAATGAGCTACTTGATGAACTTGCCTTAAAAGGTTTTCTAGAAGAGTTTTGCACCATATAAAGTTATTGACTCTTGTTCTAAAATCCAAAGTTTTCTTGAAATTTGCATTCTTTCAAAAGAGATCTTTTATTTTACTTTTTTACATTACATCCTTTTGATACTTAAGAGGAAGCATCTGCAATTGGTGTTTTCTTCACTTTGACTCTATATAATTGCTTGGTCTTACGATTTCACCAAGCCCAGCTGTCGGTTCTTTTATCTATTACAGCCTACAGAAGGACCCAAAGGAAAGAAAGTCTGCGCGTGAACTGTTGGTATGTAAATATCTGCATTCATTTGTGGCGCCGTAATTTTCAAATAGAGAATATCTGCTAAATGGTTGCTTCACATATGATTTTCAATCTGAATCCAGGTACATTCTTTCTTGAACATGTACGATGACTTGGATGTGGACCTCTCATCCTACTTCAGCAATGCAAAATCACCACTTGAAAGCCTTTAGAACCTATCTGGTATCTCCTTTCTTGGGATTCAGTGTCTCAACTTACTTATATTGAGCCTTATGGGTTGCTCTGTACTACTTCGGAACTGTGCCCCTAGAATTAAAATTCACATGCTTTTTTGTGGTGTTGGTCACAGGTCTCACTGCTTATCTGTTGAAAAAACTAGTTTTCACAGTGATGAAACGAAATTTATCTTGTTTTTTGCTTCATATCTAGAGCATAATGCAACAATTCTTTTTCTTATCTAGGTTTCTTTTTCTTCAGAATATCTTAAGTGCTTTTCTTGCTTTGGGAAATCAAGACATGCTAGAAAAATAAGAAAAGAAAGGACAACAAAAAAAAAACAAAGACTTGTATATATATATATATATATATATAAAGTTGCTTTGGCTACAAACAACAGAGCTAAAGATGAATTCTGAAAGCTTTGGTGGTTGTAAGCAATAGAGTTCTATCTTGTCATGATGCGGGATTGGATATTTGTTAGAATTTTGCCTTTAAAAGATTGAATTCTTTGATTGTCAAAGCACGTGATTCACCTTATGATCTTGAATCAAAATGTCTGCCGTCCAGGCAATGAGTTCAGTGAACTACTGTGTTTGATTTCTTTATATTTTTTTTTTCTAAAAAGTATTCTTGAAAAGGAAACAGTTTTTCCTTGAAAACTAATTGTTCATGTTCATAGCATTTATCCATGTGCTTAGAAGATGATCGCACAATTCATGCTTGAGTTGTACTTTTTTTTTTTTGAAAATTAAATGAATTTCATTATCAGAAACCTGGAATAGGTTCCCTGGAAAACAAAAGAGCACATGATTTTAAGATGCTATGCCTTGATCAGCATATCATCTCAAAATCTTGTCATCTTGCCCAAAGAAAGCCAGCTTACAAAGAACCCATCAAAACCCCAATTGTCAAAAAACAAAAAACAAAATCAGAAACAGCCAGTAGCCACAAAAAGTAAACCCGAGCCTCCCTTTGCATAAATCAATCCTGATGGGAGAACCAGCAAGCTTGCAATCTGATCAAAAACTCAGGGCCTCATATCACAGACCTTGGCTCATAAGCCAAAACATCTCAGCCAAAAAAGTCATAAAGCAACAGAGGAACGATCAAACCTGAAGCTTGAGTTCTTCACACAGCCGCTCAAAGAAGAAAAATAAAAAATCTTCGGCCTCTTTACACCTTAAAGACTTACTCAAAGACATTCAATAAATCCTCCTGACGTCTGACCCCTTCTTTCTCAAGACTATCTGCGAATTGATTCTTTTCTCTGAAGACATGGTTGACTTCCACCTTTAATGTTCCTTTTCAAGCTTTCAACATGCATGGTCCACTTCCTTAGCCTCCAAGGAGGTCCAGCTGGTCCATTAATCCATTTGACTGCATTTTTAGAGGCTGACTCAATTATCAGTTTGTGAGTCTGGCTCCATTTTGAAGCAGCAAAAACCAAGAAAGCTTCCCTAATTGTCCTGACTTCAGCGAGGCTTGCATCTCCGACTCCTATTGTTTTCGAGAAAATAGCTTGAACCTGCCCATCACTATCTCTCAACACTCCCCAGATCCCCGCCTCTCCAGGGCAGCCTTGTGCTACCCCATCAACATTAAATTTCATCTGACCTATGGCTGGCTTACTCCAATCAGCTACAACCCTTTTTTCTTTTATCTTGCACCTTATTTTTCCTAGCATTGGGTTTTGATAAGTGTGCAACACCATACCATAATTCTGAGGCCATTTGGCCTTTGCCCATGTTGCAACTCTCAATTTGCTTAACTCGTAGACCTTTTTAGCATCCCATACAACCCCCTTAAACACCATCTCGTTTTTGTGGAGCCATACAGACCAAGCAATAGCATAGAAAGCATTCTCCAAACTTTGTGCTTCTCCCTTTTAACTTCAGATTCATTCCACATTGTGAAAAAG
The DNA here is from genome assembly GCF_053813885.1 of Theobroma cacao. NCBI lineage: Eukaryota > Viridiplantae > Streptophyta > Magnoliopsida > Malvales > Malvaceae > Theobroma > Theobroma cacao. The sequence goes on from NC_142647.1 coordinate 4,359,721, forward strand.
TTGATCATGTTGTTAGGAACAGCCCATTGAGCACCCCATTGCCGCTTCCATTTCGACCACAATTTCCATGTCTCTGTGCAATGCATAAAAAGATGTTTTACCGTTTCATACTCCTTGTGACACAAAACACACACAGCTGAGTCGCTTGTCATGAGACCTCGCCTAACCAGTTCTTGTTTTATTGCCACCTTCTCTTGTAAAAGCTGCCAACAAAACACCTCAATTCTAAATGGTGCAAGGTTGGACCAGATCTGCTTCCATGCTCCTTTATTGTTGTTGGTAACTGGTATTACTTCCTTGCAAAAGGATTTGACCGTGTACTTTCCTGAAGCTGTTTTCCTCCATACTATTTTGTCCTCCATTTGCTTGAGTTGTGCTTAATATTCATTACAATGGTTGCCATTTGAAGTGAAACCACCACTGTCACGATTAATTTTCCCTTATTTTTGGGACAGTTCAGACCGAACAAATAGCATGTCAGACTAAAGAAAATCGTTGGAGGAACCCAAAGTTTGTAAAAGCGTGGAAGACTTCTTCTGGTCATTGTGATTTGTAGCTGAAGCGAGGCCAAAGCTTTTGAAGCATTCAAGGATTCTCAGAAAATGTCGTAGTGACAGGGGACTCAGTTTGCAAGGAACAGCTCGCCGCTGTGTGTTAATTGGTTCATAATCGAATAGTAATGCTGTCTTATATCATCAAGAACCAAAAAAAAAAAAGGTGTATAGACTTGCTGAAAATGAAATTGTACTGGATCGGAGAATGGCAAGTGTGAAATTATTAACTTGCCTAATTGTATTGAATTTTGTTAACATAATTTACCATGGTTTGACCCCTGAGGTCTGGCAAGTAAAGGGGGATCTGATTAGCTAATTGGCATTGATATGTTTGAGGTTAGCCGTAATCTGGTTGATTCTTGAATGAATAATAATTTGATAATCTTTATAACGGACACTACCATGTAAGCATTATTGTATTGTCATTTCATACCCTATAAGACTCGACTGCAGTATTTGCCTTTTCACATGGTCTCTGAGGAGCTATATCATCGACTTCAAAATATAATATCATTCCACGTTTTAGTTGTGTTTGCTCATGAAGCCAAGCTTTGACTGAGCCAGAGCCTTATTCTTGCCCCACCGGAACATTTTTCAATGGAAATCAATGATTTTCCTAAGCAATCGAATTTGCTAAGCGAGAAAAGATGAGCTAACTCTTCTAACTGGTTAGGTGTAACTAATTATTTGCCTCTGCTTAGAGATAAGAAGGTTAAGCTTAATTCCATAGCAGGGAACCGATAGGCAATCCATCGAAACAAACACCAACAACTGTATTATGTTCCAATCAACTTGGCCCCGGGAGAAGTTCCTGACACGATTATGTGCAGTGACAATTACTACTTTGCTTTTCCTCTGTCTGAACAATCTACTTTGGTTCCTCTCTTTGCATGTTGAGGGGATAATGTCTCAATTCTTCATTGTTTACTTTAAGTTACAGAACCAGAGCAATTAATGGTGGCTGGAAAAATGTAGAAGGTAATTGGTATATTGCATGATTTACTATACAAAGATATTGTAACATTACAATAAGCCCAGGTGAAAAAGTAAAAATGGGCTAAATCATGTATTTTGTTGCAAGCGTTTTGACAAAAGAATTCTTTTTGACAGCAAAACAACAATATGTCAAACATTACAAGAGAGCTCACTGTTAGGTTTTCTTCTTAAATTTTCTTTGAGCTTTTAGGTCCACCACAATGACAGTGATATTGTCTTTGCTTCCTTTCCTAAGAGCAAGCCTTGAGAGGTACTCTGCTGCAGCTTGAGCAGCAGGATCAACTTCCTCACCCCTTTCTGCAGACAATTTGTCACCATGTTTTTTATGCCAAAGAAGGATTTGCTTTCGTGCAACTTCGCAGGCTTCCTCATTTGTGATAACATCCCATAAGCCATCACTGGCTAAGATAAGACACTCATCTTCTTTTGCTCGAGGAACAAACATCACTTCTGGATCTGGAATAATCCATGGTTTTAAGTATCTGTCACCTGAGGATCATAATAGAAATGATAATCAAATTCAATACTCATTAAGCAAATGATTACGAATTACAAATCACAGTGTTTAACTGCACCAAGGCTAAGATGCAAATACTTGGAAAAGGATACGGCAAGGATTAGAAACACCTACCAATGGACCTTGACATAGCAAGAACACCAAAAACACGGGATCCTTTCCATTGTATAACCTTGCCTCCTGCAGCTTCTATTCTTGCACGTTCATCTTCTCTATCAGGCTGCAAAAGAGGTCATATGAGCATCATTTCTTTAAGAATAGGCTAGTTTCAACAAGTAGTCCAGCTGAAAGAAAACTGAAAATAGGAAAACTTGTCTTACTTTGTGGTCTACAGACAATGGCATGGGAAATTTTCCATGGTAGAGAACTGCCCTTGAATCGCCACAATTGGCAACAATTATATGGGTTGAACTAATTATTGCAACAACAGCAGTAGAACCGGCAGTTTCAGGGGCAATAGGTTCATGATCAGTCTTATCCCCATCTGTGCCTCCATGAACTCCGCCAATCTCAGCATCGACTTTGATAAAACAATTGGAGAATGCTTTCTTCCATTGTTCCTGCCAATCGTGCCCAATATTTCCATCAAGCTTACATGCTTTTGCAAGTTCTATCTCCTCGGCCAAAGCCAAACGCATTCGTTCACGGCAATAGTTTGCAACCTATGCAAAGAAATATTCTTTGATAAAATAAACCAACTTGGAAGAAAACACAGTACAAGTTGAGCCACAAAAATCCTATTTCCCACATATAGATCACTTGCAAAATAGAGGAACAGAAACCAAGAGAAACAGAGCAGAAGGGCATGAAGAATACCTGACAGCCTCCATGTCCATCATACACACCATAGAAATGAGCAGTTAAGTTGCTTAGATTATAATTCATTCCATTTGATATGCTATCAACCTTCAGCACTTGAGTTGGAACTTGTAAAAATCGAGGTATAGCTACAACAGCATCTTCCATCTCTGGTCTCCTGCCACACATGGATGTATATCCCCAAAGGGGTATGTTATTTAATTCCAACAGACACTGGCTTTCGGTTTTTCTTATCTTCTTTTGTTGTGGCACCTCAAGAAATGACTCAGATGATTTTGGATCAGACTCATCAGACCTATTGCCATCATCCCCTACAAGATCCACTGCGACCCTCATGACATCTTGAACATCACTAGTATTTCTTTCCCCCACCAGAGTAGTTGATGAATTTCTCTCAGAATTAACCTCTAAAGCTGACACCTCCTCAACACATGTGCTGCTGACAGCACTAGCTACAGATTGAGAACATGAATTTGCACGATCACCGCTGAATGATATAGATCCATCTTCTTCACTTCCCTGATGATTGTATTCTCTAGAAATACAACTATCCTCAGTTCCTATTTGATTTGACAAAATGGCTCCATTATCTCCTCTGTTACCTTCATGTGCAGATAATGATGTTATACTTTCTCTGCATGATCTAGCAGCATGGAAACCTTGGTTTCCACCACAAATGAACTCGCAAGGTTGATTTGGCTTATTTTCAGGGAGTGACAACAAACTTGCCTTGTCTGCAATAAGCTTACACCCAGTGACGTCCATGTGTGTCATCATTCTCGAATCATTAGACATCACGTCACCTGGCCTAACGGCACAGGGACCAGCAATTTCTGTAGATATCTCCTCCATGATTCTCTTTTACCTGCAATAATCACCGCAAACCTCTTAAGTCTGAACCTTTCAAAATCATGCAAGCTACTACACTTCAAACTCCCTTTGCTTTCTTATCATTCAGTCTGGTACAAGGAATAAATCGTATGGAATCCAAAAAGAATGAAATCACCTGCTGAGCCTATTTGCACAAATTTCAGGAAGGAAGAAACTAGTAAGTGCTGAAAACTGTCAACGAAGGAAAGCCAGGGAAAATGAAAATTTAGCTTGTGGCAATAAAAAAAGAGTAAATTTTTAACCTACAATCGGATGCCTCTAGAGCGTATATACAACTTTCATATCTGGACTCTTCTCTGCCTAAAACGATCAAACAGAGATAGAAAAGATAGTGGAAAACTTCACTTTCTCCCTTTTAACCGACCCTTTTGAAGTTTGATCCGTAGGAAACGAGAAATATATAAAGAAAATCATAAAAATTTTCCTACCTCTAACAAGTTCAAGGAAGTAAAAGCACATGGGGTCATGAATCCTGATAAAGTAATTCAACACATAATACAAGTTGAAAAGACCAGAAAAACACTAACAAAATCTGGTTCCCTGGATCTGAGGCAACTCATTTCAACCTCACGCAGCTTGGCGCTTCTCTCTCTCTTCAGTTTCTTTCAACTTTCCACCAAGTCATCGTTTAACCAACCAAAGCTAAAAAGGCAAAGCTGAGTCACCAACTAATCTTTCTCTGACGTTCCAGTTCCAGAAATCTCTTTATAGAACTTGTCTAAAGTATTTCAGGAACACTAACATAGGAACTATAGACAACTTTTCCTAAGAAGAACACATTAAAAGAAGGTGCAAGATTGATGGAGTTGCTTACTACTTTGAAACACTGCAATATCAAAATTAAGAAGCCAAAAAAAGAAAAAACTGAAAATGGTAGATACCAGAAAAACAAAATGAGCAGCACACGTATCCTTTCAGACAAAGGAACAATTGATAACGTTAGAGAAACGAGTTAACTAAACCGAAAGAATCTGCACGTAAGCTCATGACAAAAATTAAAAAGGTTGAAACATCCCAAGACAGAAGAGTTATTAGATTATCCTTGTAAGGAAGAAAAAGCATCAAGTAATTGTCTTTTAGCTTTTAATAATATGGGAGTTTAATAATGGAAAAATATCTCAAAGTGAATAAGTCCAATGGAGGATTTGCCACGTAAAAAGATCTGGAAATCAGGTTGGTGACCAAAGAGAGTGACGTGCAAAGCTCCTGTTTAGTCTTTGAATTTGTAAAAACGTTGGAATATTTAGAGAGAGAGGCAGGCTGAGGGGGGGTGATGAATGTATCTAAAACGTCAGAAGATAGGTGGGTGGATTCATGAACTGACACTCTAACTTCTTTTTCTTTAGAATGGCTTGGATTCTTTTTGTTTAGTATAGTTTTCTTGCCACCCCTCTTACTTTTTGCCACGTGCATCTTTTCTCCTTCCTTCTTGATTCTTAATTTTGCTAGTAGTGCATCCGAATTTGTCCCATTAAGATCATGGACGTAATTCTATGATTATATTTATAATAGAGTCTGGGGGAAATAGTAGAAAATGACTCCCCGTGACCGATCCTACTCTTTTTTAATTAAAACTTTGATTTAGTTTAAAAAATTTTCCTTTGACTAACAATTTCGGCATGGATATCTAAAGGTGTTCTATATGGGCCACGACTTCAGGAGCCCAAACATTGAGATTCCTTTTGTTTTTTTTTTTTTGTTCTTGGATGAAATAGCTAAGCATAAGGCATTAAAAAAGCAAGACAAAAAAAAGCAAGAAAAGCCAAATATTCATGAGATTGTACATTTCCCTAGGTGTCTCAAACCCCCTGGAAAGAATATATTCTCGATGCAGAATTTCCCTGCAAAACCTGACTAGAAATCTAAAATCCGTGACCTTGCTACGGTCGACTTCTTGATGCTTTCTTCAAGATGATGTTGCATTGCTGCTTTTGCAGCCTTCTCAAGGGAAAACTATACATGCACCGACAATTAATTAACCACCAAGAGAGAGAGAGAGAGAGAGAGAGAGATTTTATGCTAACTGAAAGCTATACAAATGCAGAGGGGAGGCTAGTCTCTGAATTATTTACTACAATGAACAGAGAAAATAGACTAACTTCATCAATTTCCTTATATTGTTTTGCATATCGATTCTCGAAATATAACATCAGGAATAATTTGAAGAAACTGAAGAAAATTTATCAAGACATAGTCTTCCCTAAACTCAGAAGTGTTGCAAGAAACTTAAGAAAATTCATTAGGACAATAGGTCATCACTAAACTGAGAAGTGCAGCAAAGCTGGAGGTTGAATCAAGGTTCTCAACAAATAAATCCCAGAAGTGTACCCCGCAATTATTTGGCCCCTATTGGACAAACCAAACAAAGCCTTGCAACTAAGACAAGAGTCTTCAGTTTCGAATGAATACTGAGATGCTCGGGAATGACACTTGAGGAGGCCAGGAAATGAATAATGTACAGCATCGTGCAGAAAACCACCTAGCAGCTTCAGACAGCATAAGTAATTAAATGTACACCTATGAGCCAGACCCAAAATTATGACATGAGGTGAAGCGTCAAAGGACATTTAAAATCTCAAAATGCATTAGAAGTTATACTATGAAAAGGGATGAAGTACTTAGGATATTGGTCTAGGGCTATAACCTGAATGCCTTGACTAGGATGATAACAACTAAAGCAAATGTATACTAAAGCCTAAAATCTACCGTTGAGAGAAGAAATTATAATGGAAATTAAGTGCCAACATGAACAGGACCAGATTCTCGACAGGCCCATCCAATACTTCAAACTATGAATATAAAGCAAGGTGAGAGACATGAGCACTAAATCAAATGTACATTACAGAATATGATCATTTACTGCCATGCTTTCAACACTGTCCTAGAAGTGATGCCTTAAAAGTATGAAGTTCAGTGCCTTCCAATGCAAAAAAGACAAAAGAAGATATTTTCTTTTGGAAAAATAATTGCAAACAACATAAAGTTCAGGGAAAAGTTAATAGCCAAGACTAGAACAAGGTATTCTGGATTTACCTCAGTAGTAATGCAGGTTAATGGCCACTGTGGCAGATGGCATTCTAGCATTTAACCCAGGTCGATGGCTCTTGATCAGAAAATTTAAGAGAGCAGTTTTACCTGCAAGCATTTTAGACTTCTTACTCAGAGAGAGAGAGGAGGAGGGAAGGGGGGGAGGAAAGCAAAGCCAAATTAATTAAAAATTAAGACTTAAAGCATAACCTAGTACCTGGAAGACAGTAAGAAATCAGTACACTAGAAAGACAGTAAAAAGAAGCTTGAATATGCTGCAACAACCTTTTAGTATGAGGTAAATAAGTGCAGTTGATAAAGATCTTACCATAGTTCCTGACAGATTATCGAAGTGAGAATCTGCAACTTTAATAAAGCAGGAAGGAGACAAAGCTAATAGTCTCTAGTCACCAAAATCCTTCTTTCTCTGTTTGACAAAAACTCAGCCAATTGTTGTCTTGACATCTTCACTGAACATTCCTATCTCTTAGCCTCAGAAGAGAACCTTCTTCATGAACAAACCTTAGGAGAAATTACTGCATCTGATATAACAACTTTCAACGGCAGTTGCAGTTGGCAAAGTGAAAATATAGACCCATAAACCAGAAAAGCAGGAAAGAAAACCCATATATTTTTACAAAATATAACTACTCTGACCAAAAAAACTAATTTTATTGGGAATATAAATGTATTTACAAGAAGAGCATTGCTCTCTGATTTGTAAAAGCTACAGCCAGGATACAGGGTTTGCTAAGATATAATTGCTAGACAAACTAACTTGTAGGAAGAAAAGATCTTTACAGTGGAAGTCACCGACTTAAGAGAAAAATTCAAGACGTCGAAAAGGTTCACTCGAAAATCAACTTGTGGGGGAGTCTACAAAGAATCTATATAACCTAATTGTGGGACCGGACAGCCAAACAACTATCCATGTAACGGTCATTTCTTGATGACAGTGATTATGTTTTTGTTTGTCAACAGTATAATGAACAAGACTATACAAAGAAAGCAACTCAAACCATCATATTCAAGTCGGAAAGATCATCCATTGGAATTTCAAGGCCCATGAAGTCATGATCTTGTAATCCATCATCATCAATGTTCAACCATGAACCCAGATCTTGTCCTGGTAGCTGCAAGTCATCCAATACATCCAGGCTAAACTCATCTTTCTCTTTGGCAGTATTATTAGCAGTTACCTCACTTGATTTTGATACAGAAGTTGATGGTTTGGGTTGCTCTGACATCTTGCCAAGAAGGCCATTTACAGAAACAGATAGTTGAGTTGTTTTCTGCTTAGGCTTTGTTTTTGATTTCCTTTCCCCCTTAACATTGGAAACTGGCCGACCAATCTTATTAGTTCCATTTCTAGATAAAACCTCTCTACCATGTCCCTTTCCTTCTCTGTCTCTCTCACTCCTCTTTCCCTTTGTACTGCTTGACAAAGAACTTCCAATGCCTGACTGTGCACTAGAAGTACCAATAGTACTACCAACTACGTCCTCCAGTAATAACTCTCTCTTTTTCACCCTGTTAGACCATGAGTCATCTTTAACAGTAGTTTGATCAGAAAACCGATTTGAGGGTGGAAGCAGATCAGAAGAATTGACAGCATAGCTATCTCCATTTTGACCTGCCAGAGAAGTAGTTGAGTGTGAGAAACTATGGAAGCTGCATAAAAGACCAAATTGACAATCCACAACTGAACTGCACCATAAGACAAAGTAAATGAAGAAGAAACAGAAGACAGAGTTCCGCAGACTGCAAAAAAGTACCATGACAAACAATTTGTATATGATTACATGGCATCAAACAGACTCACACAGACACGACTACAAATGTGGGAATTAATGTACTCTCTCCATACACATCAAGTAAAATACCTGAAGTTCTAGCTTCCAGAGAACGTGTGGAGCTGTTGCCACATGGCTTCCCAGATTCACCGTCTGTAGGAGAATCTACTGATCGTGCACCATTTAGGCGGGAAGACCCAGAAAGAAACATGTCTCTAAGCATGGGCTCATCAAAGCAGCTCTTGCCTGTATCTTCAAATTTATGATATCGATCTAATGTCCGTTTAACAAATGCTAAGGCAGCTTGCTTGATCATTTTGTTACTGGAACTCTTCCCACCAGTAGCATTAGGACCCCAACAAGTCTATTAAAAGATTATTAACAAATCATCAGAAAAAAAATACCAGAATCATATCATAATATGTTAGGATCTAGCATGATAATCTAATGGGTAAATAAACAGTCAAACTTTTAGATGATTAAAATTCTCCATGGAAAATGGAAAGCTGTAACACACACACATGCACCGAGAACCAAGCAAATTTTATCACCTAGGTAGGAAACTCTGGAGGGGAAAGAAAACTAGAAGCAAACTCAAATTGCAGACAATATCCCACAATCTAACTACCATTCAGTTCTTAGCTGTTTAACTACCTTTGTCATTTATGCAGCTAAAGATAAAGAAACACAAGTAAGAGTTATTAGATAAACCTTTCCTGGCCAAATTCTTCATAAGGCTATACAAAAAAATTCCACTATCTAAACCCCAGAGACTCAGATGGTGATAATTGATACTTGAGAACGTCAAAAGAAAACATCCAAGCATATTACCAGGAAGGGGAAGAACAAAGTATCCTGCCTCAGTTTAGATGCCATTCAACCAAATGACAGTCATGATTGAAAGTTGAAACAGATTCCACATATATGATCAAGGAGAACTGGAGAAGCATTATCCACTTGGAACTTAGATAGAAACCAAAATATTTATCCAGACCTTTGTTTAGATGTTGTCTCTTCACTATCTCAGTATCATGAGGAGTTTAAGCTACACAATAAGAGGTAGTCCTCTCCCATGACGATTTTCACCAACTTCAGTGAGTTTTTTTTTTTTTTTTGGGGGGTGGGGGCAGTTGGTTAAGGTTAAACAATAATGCCATCCTGCCCATTTACATCTATTTTTTCTATTTCGTTTCTTTCGTTGTTAGTTTTAGTCCATCCAGACAACTATTTCCTTTAAAACCTTTTCCTCTAGACCAGAGCTTAGTTTCCACATTCTCATGCTAAAGGGCTGTACTAGATTAATTTGGCACAACGGTACTTAGCTCTGGCCACCCAAGACATAAAACTTTGCATGTCTGTGTCTGTGTCTGCGTGTGCAAATAAAAACCAAAAGAAAAAGGGGAATGTACATTAAGAGAATTACCATATACTTTTCATAAGCCATTGTGACAAGTTTGTCAAGAGCACGTTGTTCAAATTCCCTATATCAAAAGTCAGATGTTTTGATATAAGCTAGGCACCAAAGACTTCAAGTGAAAAGGCAAATGCATACAAAACTATATGGAGAAAAAGGGCGAAACAATACTTCTCCTGAATCTCCCTTGTTTCTGAGGCAGCTTTCAACAGTTTATCAAGCAAGCCTTTCTTCTTTGAAACCTATAGCATTCACAACAAAATTACAAATGAACCCATCAGAAAAAGTTTGATTTTTATGATGGAAAATCCAACAACAAATAAAGTAGCAGGGCACAGAAGAAAGATAGAATTTGTTGAATATTTTATGACAGTTATCAGAAAATGGAAGGGTGAAAACAATAGTGTAAAGGACAAAGAAAAAGGAAAATATTTGCATATCAGAGCTTCAACAATTCTGTCGAGAAACTACCTGTTCATTGTGCATCTCCTCCAGCTTACTAATGTCCTCACGGATTTCATCATCCTCCATCTGTCCTATGTCAGGCTGAAATAGAGTGAAATACATATAGTTAAATACATTAACAACCTTAATGTCAAGGATGAAACAGAACAAACCAGAGAGACACAAGCGTCTCCAGTAAACCACAGTAGAGTCAGAAAAAAAATCGCCTTCAAGATAATGAGAAGCTGCAGCAGACATACATGACCATTTGACAACCAACCATTCAGATGACAATACAAATGCAGACCAGATTGTTAGATCATGATTATTATCAATTTTGAAACAACAAAGAGAGAGAGCTTCCAACTGCAGGATGAAATAAAATTATGTGACGAGAAGGATAATGCAGCATTTAACATAAATGTTGATGTAGAAGTAGACCAACCGGTGGTTCCAAGAAAATTCCAATACTTTGAGCCTCCAAAAAGAGTTTCTCATTTATCTTCATATTCTCATACTGGAATTCTGAACAGACAATGCTAGGCATCAGCGGGTCTGAAAAAGTGCCATTCAGGCAATGACTAAAACTTGAGTTAATTCCTGTGTTTCCCAACATATCAATTTCTGGATCATCATTCTCTGGCTTCCCAGTTATCCTATAACTATTGACAGAAGCATGCCCAGTAGATTGGAAGTTAATAATATGACTCAAACCATTGGATCCCAATTCTCCATCCATCTCAAATCCAGTTCCATATAAGTCAAATGGGAGGTCTTCATTTCCACTGTCACTATCTTCTTCTGGAATTAGAGCTGCTATAAATCTCTGACAGAGGGGAATCACATTATTGTCCCTTGTCTCCAGGACCAACTGTTGTGAAAGGAGTTCAACAGTTGATGTTACAGCATCAATTCCAGCATCTCTTCCCTGTTCAAGCAACTCACATCCGTTGGAGATGATACTGCAACCATCTATGATAGAAGGAACTGGTGTTGATGCCAATTTGGTAAGTTCACAATTTCCCTGAAAGATTTGAAAAGAGCTAAGAGAGACTAATATAGTTGTGAAAAAGATGGTTCTTGCTTCAATAAGAAACAAGAAGGTATAACCAATCCTTAACTAAGCTACTTTTACCTTTTGATTTAAAACAGTGTGTTAAAAAAAGGGTTTAGGCACTGTATTGTCATCTTCTCTTTTCTTTTTTGGATTTTCCTAAAGGTGTTGCACTGTTATTAAAGACATGCAATTGATGACAAAACTCATAATTTTATTCTTAAATAAATAAATTTGACATGGTCAACTTTAGGATACCATAGTATTTATACCAAAAGCTAATAAGAAGATGAATTCTTGAGAAGCAGTCACATGCAAGGGTGAGCAATCAGTTAAGTTAGTTAAATTGGTCAAAAAATGTTCTTAACTGACTTAACCAACTTCCCCATATATTTCAACTGAACCAACAGACTTTCTTCTAGTAACCGATTAACCGACTTAATTTAGTTATTTCTGTTTTAACTGATTTTTTTTCAAAAGGAAATAGGCTTGAATGCAACCAAGCCTTCTTTTTTTTCTTATTTTCATTTTTCTATGCTAATTACATAGTAGATAATCCAACAAACAAACATTACATAGTAAATAATCCAACATTTTTTTTTTCACTCATTTTAAAGTCGATTAATTCAGTTAGCCGAAAAAAAAAATTTAACCAAAATTAGCTGACTTAATTGACCCCCTTACCGAATTAACCATTTTAATGGAATTAATCGAACTAAGTTAACCTAATTTTATTGGTTAAGACGGTTTTAACCTACTTTTACACACCCCTAGGTATTGATGGTTGTCAAACCATGTGACTAGGGGAGTGCAAAAGTCGGTTAAAAGCGACTTAAACGACAAAATTTGGTCAATTCAATTCTAACTCAGTTAAGGGGAGTTGGTTAAGTTGGCTAATTTCGGTTAAAAAATTTTTGGTCGGTTAACCGAACTAAGCGACTCTAAAATGAGTGAAAAAAATGTTGAATTATTTATTATGTAATGTTTGTTTGCTTGATTATTTACCACATAATGTCTGTTTGTTGGATTATTTACTATGTAATTAGCATAGAAAAAATGAAAAAAAAAATAGGCTTGGGTGAATTCAAACCCATTTTTTAAAAAAAATTCGGTTAAAACCAAATTAACTGAATTAAGTCAGTTAATCAGTTAATTCAGTTAATATAAGAAAGTCAGTCAATTCCGTTAAAATATATGGATAAGTCGATTAAGTCAGTTTTTTTTTTTTTTTAAAGCGTCAGTTTAATAGCATTTTTTGACCAATTTAACGGACTTAACCAGTTGCTCACCCTTATCTAAACGCAATATATATCAGCAAGTCAAAAGAAATTTATTTACTTAATTTAATTATTTATCTCATGCCTTCCCTCAAGATTTGATGAAAACATAAATAATGACAACACCCCATGCCTGTTGTAGTGGTTGTAACCCCTGAATGGAGGGTCAAGTTCTAGGTTCAATTCCCCCCTTGCCCCCCACCTGGTTGAAAAGAAATCCCCCACCCTTGGCTGAAAAGGAGAGAACATAAATTGCAGCCAACAGTTCATTTGTAATGGCATTGAATAAAAGATTTAATCCAAAAAGATTTTTCCAATGATCTTTTTTTTTTTTCTAAAAAATGGAATGCATTAAGGGGTTTTGAGAGCCACACAAGATAGTAAAAATATAATTCCCAGGGTCTCCTAATAACAGCGACTATCAATCTTATTAAGTGGCACAAGGAACATTACCTGCTGCTTCAAATAGGCAATATCTACATCAGATATGAAACCAAGAAATGGCTCCATCTGCCTCCAAAAGGAGTTGGGAAAGGCATGAGCTGCAACGACAGTAAAATCAACCAATGGCAAAAGACAAATTTTGAACCAAAGAAAATAACAAAATTTTGACAATAAAATGACCAAAGATTTCATAAGGCATTACCAAAACTGACAAGAGCATTTACAGCAGCCACCAACTCTTCATGTCCATCCTCTGAACTAACTAAGAAAGTTATACCAAAAGTGATTAGAAGACACAAACATGGAGTCACCGATTTAGAAATTCAGAAAATCTTGTTAAGCATAGATAAAAATCCAAGGTAATTTTTTAAGTTAGCTTCAAGTATAACTACCAAGAAGATCTGCAGCCGCATTGATTGCTGCATGCTTCTGTCGTGCATAGGCCTTGCGGTCAGTGAGCTTCCTAGTTGGAGGACGACCAGCCTTGCTGAGCAAAACAATCATCAAACTATGAGATTTCAATCACAATAAAGGAAAGAATATTGGAGAAAAAGGTAACAGGTGGTCAGGTAGGAAGGAATATTTAACCTTTCAGCCTTATCCAAACCAAGCCTGGCACTTCTGAGCTGTTTTGCTGTGCCCACATTGCCAAACTTCTCAACTGTCATTGGCATAACAGACCTCGTAGAAGTAACACCCCGCCCAGTCCTCCCTTGTCGACGTACACCATCTCCAATGTCTTCTCCAGTCATCAGCTTAGTCTTTCTTGATGGCAGGACCAAAGTAGATACTTTTTGAACATTCTGTCCAGCTTTCTCATCCATTTCATCAGACTTTTTCACCTTCTCTTTAGATTTAATTTCAGCAGCCGCAGACTCCTCACTCTCAGAAAGAGCAGCCGTAGATAAGGCATCACCTTTTAGTTTAACTTGTTGGGGAGAACTGCTTGACAAGCGTCTAGCAAATCCTGACCCAATTTCATTGCCTGCCATATCAGACACAGTATCCAGAGATGGAGTTTCATCATTACTTGAAACAATAGGAACAAGATTTGTTCGTCTTGCAGTACGGGAGCTCTTCTGAGGTCTCTGGCCAGCCCAGTGGGCAACAGGTGGTGATGAAGACCGAGCAGATGTGGTGCGTTTGCGATTATTGGCTCCACCAGCAGTAGGTGGTTTATTTGTACAGTGAGAAAGCTCCCAGTCATTTGATGCAGTTGCTCTATGAACAACTGGTGACAATTTTGGAGCAACTCCAGAACCTGATCGTGGACCGCGAATAGATGCATTCATTTTTGTGCTTGATGTAGGACTAGCTGAATTAAATTCGTCACGAACACTCATCCTGCACATTGTGCAGAACAACAGGCATAAAAATAAGTACACATACTGTAGTAAGGCCTCAAAGAGAAAAGTACTCCAGGAGCCAGAAATAAAGATACCTCAAATGACAAAACAAAGGCTTTATAAGACAGAAATGGACCAGAGAAATTTATGCAAAAAATAGAAAATGAAATATGTAGAAAACTCTGCATACTTGTTAACAGCTCTGAGATTCACTCTCTCTTTATCGGAAGCAACAGGACGATCTCTCCTATCATTGAGAAGGGGACTGCTGTCCAGATCAGACCTAGGTACAGATGATCGTGGACCCAAGCCTGTCGGCTGTGAGATGCCTTCTGATTTTCCAACTCCGGCAGATCCATTAGCAATCCCTGACCTACAATAAGTTATATATTTATTAATATAAAATTATGAATAAAATACATCAAAAAATTAAAAATAAATGTAAAGGAAGGTTCAATTAACAGAGTGCTCTAAATAAGAAATTTGAAGAAATGGCACACAAAGAAAGACCCCTAACACAATTTTTCCTACAGCCAGCATAATTATCATCTATTAAGGAAACTACATCCCTCTATAGGGTGAGGTGATGGCCCCAATAAGAGTTCTTCCTTAGTGTGTCGCAATCATTGGATTTGATCTTAATCAGAAGGTTAGGTCAAAACATGACTAATGTTTTCTACCTCTCAAGCATAATGTGCAAGATGGATAAAATAATAGGGTAGGTTTATTATATACTTCAAAAAACACAATTCAATTAAAACTAGTACATTCACCATCTTATACTTCTCTGGCAAAAACTCTAGTGTAAATGCACCTTTAAGGCACTAGTTAATGTCCTATGCACTAAAGGCATAAGCATCTTCGCATAAAGCAGAGCTCCTATGGTGCATTCAAGTGATTAGATCTTGACCAGAATGGTGCCGAATAAGACAATACAGCACAGGATGATACAGGTGGATTAAGCATAAAAAATGAATATGAAAACATGAACAAAAGTTTACCATATGTGTATATATATATATGGTCAAAATAGAATAAGAAACTCAAACGATAAATATAGAACTGGAATCAGAATAAAAAAGAACCTCAAAAGCATAAAATACAAGCTTGACATCTGCAATTTATACCCTACACAACATAGGCAATTAAAAACAAAGACAAAGAAAGAATGCAGTCCCGGCATGATGAATCAGGTTACAAGAGAATATTGACCAAAGCTGCTACTGCCATCATTATTATGATTGATGCCCCTTATTCCCACAGATCTCTTGGCAGTGGGCTGAAAATATCGATCATAATATGTTGGTAATTACATTAATGATTCTTGTATTGTTATGGTAATCGCTTCCACTGATACTAGGGGTTAGTAACACTCAAGGGTGCTTGTCCTCCTAGCACCCCACAGTTACAGGTGGCAAACAGGTAAGTCTGGGTTCAGGTTTTTCCAGGTTCAAGTTTTGATTTTTCGGGGTTTGGGTCTTTGACTTTTTTGTCAATTCAGGTTTGGGCAGGTTCAAGTTCCAGTTGGTTTGCCACCTCTACCCCCAATGGATGCCCTCAATGTTACTTAGGCAAGCATTCAAATAATCACCATGACATATGCACAGTAGTAGCACTTTCAGCGGACCTACCTGAACCCGTGGGAGTCATTATTTAATCTTGATCGAGCATCAGTAACAGGCCTTTGCTGCATTCCCTGTTTAGATTCCCGATACCCTTCAATGGGTTTAGTTGATACCATACTTGGAGATACATCAGGTTTTATCCCAGAACGCTTTTTCTTCATCTTTGCCTTTTCCCATCCATCAACACCACCAGATAAAGTTCGATCTTCACCCTGAACTGCACCACTATTTGAAACCCTGAGCATTTCCCTGTCCCTATCTGCATTACCAGGCTGCCTGACTAGAGCATTATTCCGCATATCCATCTAGATTCATTGGAAAAATTGTTAAGTCTTCTCTTCAAGAGATAGTGATGCAAAAAAGGCACACCACATGCAAATTCGGTAACAAGCCACCCAGATGAGGCCAAAGATAAAGCAACTATGAAGAAGAGCAAGAAAATGCAATGTAAAACCATATCCGTATTAGTGCATGTATAAAACAGAATATTATGTGGATTCTTGTCACAGGAAATGGGTTTCGTGTCACTTGCATAAATACTAACTCAATGATTGACAGTACATAAGGAAATCTACTAAAAAGGAAGCGTAAAGAGAACAAATCCACCATCACCACCTATTTGGATCAAAAGAAAGAAGTGAGGTTTTGATTAAGTGATCAATGGAAAAGAAGAAATCAACTAGTAGTGTAGAAACATGAAGGAAACACCAGAGAGAAGAAATCAAAGAAGGGATATTGACAACAATAATTACATTGGGACATGAAATTCTTTGATCCCAATCAGACTTGAATATAAAACATAAAACATCCATTGCACAAGTTAATTAAATAAGCTATATCAGGCCCAAAGACATATAAGATTCTAATATTACCATTACAGAAAATGCATAGAGATGGAAGATATCAAAGATACAAACCCTCACATCCACCAGAGAAGTTCGAGTACGTTTATTTGGAACAGCACTTTTAGGCCTTTCTTCTAACTTTTGCTGTTCAAATTCAAAACCTCCTGCGATGGAATGATTATGCATTCCCATCTTACCAATGGTTGGCCCCAAGACTGACCGATCACTAGATAACAAGGCATTAGGTCGGTCACTAGAAAAGCTTTCTGATCGAGATCTCTTCTTAGATGGTATGCTTGGGAAAAACTTGTTGAATACCGATAAGGCTTCATTGAAAGTTTTCATACGCTCCCTGTTAACTAATACACTTTAATAACTAATGACAACTTCAATTCAAAATACACCATTTACAAAGAAATACCTGGCTTTGACAGCGCAATCACGTAGACCAGCCTTAACTCGTTTGATTTCCTCTGGTATGGGAAAAGGCAGCAGCTTGCCTTTTGACAAAACAGTAGGAGATTCATCAGCAGAAATGCCAAGAGCAACATTAATGTGCCGTTTAAAGTCTCCTTGACGATTAGACTTATGATCAGCAGCGACCACCTTGGGATCAAAACGCAAGCATTGGAAGAAGTTGGATACATCTCCTTGGGCTAATAAACTCCTTGACATACCTGGCAGAGAAGATAGAATTGGATTCTCCATGGTCTCACGAAAGCTACCTGATCTGTCTAATTGAGCAGCTAAGTGGGCTCCACGCTGCCCGCTGGTGTACAGCGGCCTATCTGGGCTACCAGAAGACAGATCAAACTTGCTAGATGTCGCCATTGCATCAGATTTTGCAAATCCACAGTCTTACAAAGCCAATAAATACAGCGGTGCATGACAAAATTGTATTATAACAGCACATAAAGGCTGATTTAAACTGTTAAGGACAATGGAGAACTTATCTGCAAAGGAGAAAAACCTTAGGATAAGCATATAAAATTTGTATTAGACTCCAAATAAGCCCAATACTACCTCAAAATTCATGTTGTTGTATGCTTATGCTCACATAAAAAAATACACTAGAAGTAGTAGGTTAAATTAAGTCTTAATATAATCACTAGTAGTTATAAGAATTATCAAAGGCCAGGAAACTAAGATTTATTCATCACCTTCCACTGCCTGTGCAATAAAATTTTCCTGTCTTAGTATAAGACAACAGCGTTTTCCAAAGGTTAAGATGGGCATTATAGTAGCTGGCATTTAGGTTTTGGATTAATGGTTGAATGGTGATCAATTTGCATAATTAGCTAGATAAATTCATGAGTAGAGACCTTATGGTATGCATGATAACATAATAGGTGGGAATAGAGGGATTTTCATCAAAACAAAAAAATTGTTTAATCAATAAAACAACATGGAAAAGGCACCCCAAATAAATACAAGAAATGACAGCAGTGAATTCAAGTAACAGCAACAACAAAAGGAAACCTTCAGAAAACAAAGGTTACAACAAATAGAGTACAAATGGATGTCATAAAGAGACACACTCAACTGATCATGAGACTCAACAACAAACAAGTTATCCACGAATAAATTTTCCTTTCTACATGCACATCCTACATAACATTTTAGGCAATTATTTTATCCCACTCCGCCTCTACCACTGACTGAATTTGTTTTACCTTCTTCCTGTCCCCACAATGGTCTCAGGTTGAATCAAAATCCTCTTTGAAAAACATCTAAATGTCAAGTTTTAGGTTGTTGATCCTCTAACTTCCGACAAATACATTCAATTCTTCTTCCAGATATAATTTCAATCTTCTGATACTGGCATTTAAAAGATATGTATACCCTTGCACACAGATATTTTATTAGAGCACCTATTTGTTCCTTAGGTACAGAATTACTGTATTAAGCAAGTTGGAATTAGAAATTCATTTATCTCTTCCTTTCATATATGACAATCAAATGTTTATGTTCTATTCATCTACTAGTTACTTACAAATGCAGCTTAAATGACTTTCAAGCCTCACTTCAAATACTATGTTGATCCTAAAATTTCCTCACCTTAAAACAGCTAGCAAAGTGCCAGAGGTATACAATCAACTAGAAATTCGAAGTAATCCTCAATGCTCTGATTAACGCAATAACCTCAATGCTCTGATTAACACAATAACCTCAACAACTCTGTAATCAGAAGCTACCAAGACTGCACTAACATACATATTTAGGGTATTCCATAAGCCTAATACTTGGTAAATAAGTAAAGACAAATTAACATAACCTAAAATACCCTGAATATAAATAGGGTTTTGCTAACGAGTGCCCTAAGGGCACTCTTTAAGGTTACCATATTAAACAATATTTTCTCCCAACGCATTGGAATTCCCACATTACAAATAGTATCTTAACTAACCTTAAAAAGTGCCCTTAGGGCAATCATCAGCAAAACCCATATCAAATTATTTAAATAAATTTTGAATTGTATAACTCCATCTGGATCACCCTCCCAAGCATCAAATGACCAATTCCAAAAATTGTTATTAAGGTTATCTGTCGGTCTCTTCAGTACACACGTACACCAGCACGACAAGTACATCATTATCAGAATCATGAATCATAAATAAATAAAAAAAACACAAATCAAATCTGGATATATGTGTAGCAAAACCTTTTATAACCATACAATTAACACTTTAGAACTTATGAAAGACATATGGAATAGATAATAAATGAATGTAGACATGAGGCGCTGGCATCTCGATTCATAAGAAAATGCCATTAAGAGAACCTGCCAGAATCATCAACTATCTTATTATGATTCATGACAGTGCATCATACACTCATTAGGAAGAAAATGTTAAATAATTTAGCTTAATATATCTGATAGAGTCATAGTTCAATAAAAGTTAACCACACGCAACAATTTCAGCACATTAATTACACTCAAACACAAGAACACTACTATTATTTAACTAATTGCCCACAGCTGAGCAATAGATTCTATACTTTATATTATATCAACAAATTAAATATCTACCACACCCAATTTAAGACAGAAGAAGACCACAATCATTTAACTAATTTGGAACTGATTGTGATTTCAGTTGGCAAAGATTTCGTGCATATAGCAGTTAGCAAGAGCACCATTCCCATTTTAATTATTTCCTACTCAACATTGCTCTTCTGTTTCTCCCTTTTTCGACCATGACAAGAAAACATACATATAATTGCCTTCAACTTCACTTTCCTTACTCCAATTAATTCCAAGCTAAATCCGCATCAAATGAATGCAAAACAAAGCATTATGCGCATTTTTCTTGAGTTAAGTTACTCAATATTTCTTCATTTTTTGATTACACATCAAAATCCAGCTTCAACAAAGGAAATGCTCTATTTTACACAGTAAAGCCAGTCTAAGCACAAAAATTACCATTTTATCCTCTAATTCCTCGACTTTACATCTCAATCACACTTCATTCATCAAACCTCAACAATTGAAAAAAATAATAGTAATACTAACAAAAAATTTGCAGGAAAACCCTAAAATCTAAATCAACACGAATATTAGAAAACAATAATCAAATAAAAAGTCAATTAAAGAAATAAAAAAGTTCAAAAAATTAAAAAGAAGGAAACCCTAGAGCTTGCAATCAAGAATGTGAGTACAAATCTACCTTCGATGAATCGCGAGAAGAGGTGATGGCGGAGGCTGTAATTTTCAGCAAGATAATTAGATTCTTTAAATTACGGGTACGAATTTGATTTACGTAATTGATTCGAAGCTCGAAATCGAAAGTGGAAAGTTCGTACATGGCCATGGAGGTCGAAAGCGCCCCTGTGTTTTGATCGGCAATGAAATTGGGTTAAATTAAATGACGGTTATACCCATGGTTCGTTGTCCTGGATTCGAAGTTGTCCAGCTTCGGAACGGGGGGTTTTTTGGGTAAGAAACATACGTTGAGCCGGCTCCTAAGACAGCTCGTAGTTTATGTAATGTGGGAGTTTTGGGTATGTTTGTCTTAGTGAAAATTTAACAAAAAAATATGATAATTCAGTTAAAAGGAAGATTTAGAGAATGCTTCGATATTTTTTTTATTTTTATTTTTTAGGTAAAGTTACATTTAATTCAATAAAATAATTATTTTTTAAAATAGACATTTTAAGAGAAACCTGAATAGCTATTACGAGGACCTTCTTGATAATAACTATTTTAAATTGTTGAGAATAAAAAAAATTTTGGTTAGATAAATATACTTTTTTATAATTTAAAAAGTTATCATATAAAAAAAACACAAAACGTATTTTTTTCTCTCTCTTCCTCACTCCTTCTCTCTCTAAAACACAAAATTTTTTATTTCATTTTCAAAAAAAAGAAAAAGAAAATATTTAAATATTATTTAACTATAATAAATATTATAAAGTATATTATTTAATAGTATTATTTGAATATAATAAATGTAATAAAAAATATTATTTAGTATTATTTAAATTTAATGAAGAATAAAATTTATCTTTTAATATTAAATATTATTTAATTATAATAAAAAGTTTAATTATTTTCTAATACAAACTATTATGAAATTATAATAAAAATATGTTTGTATTTTGGTGAAAATATTATTTAATTATAGTAAAAGTTATTTTGATTTTATTGCTTAGAATATTTTTATCTTTTAACAAAATAAATTCTTTAATTTTAATAAAGAGTATTTTTTTTCATCATAATATTTTTGTTTTTTAATTAAAAAATCTATAAATTTTAATAAAGTGTATTTTTATCTTTTACCCATTATTCCTTAATTATTTTTAAAATTATTCTTACCAACCAAATAATAGAATAAGTAATAATATCAACTTCTACCATATTCCATTTCCATGAATTAATCTACTTAATAATTATTCTTCTTATATTCTATTTTCTTGAAATAGCTATTATATTCTCATTTCATTCTTTCTAATAAACTAAGCATGTTATTAGACTATAGATTATCGAACACAACAAAAAAATTATTTCCTTTTTTTGAGTAAGAAAATCTTTTTTAGTTGGTGATATGTAATGGTAGAAAAAAAATTATATTATAAAATGAAATGTATATAAAAATTAAAATAATATGTTACCGATGTGAATGATATATATATATAAAGTTAATTTTATTTATAATATCACTTTAATTATATATTATAATCTAATTAACTAATAGTATTATATTATAATTCTAACTAATAAATTAGATGATTTGTATAATTATTTTAATATGTAAATTATTAGTTTGAGATGAAAGAAATAAAATCAAAATATTTGAAGGTGAGTGTACATTAATTTGTCTTAATTAAAGATAACAAAGCCTATTAATAAATAAAGTATTTTTATTTTAATCAATAAAGTTTGATGTGAATTAATAATGACTTAACCATGTCAACAATCATTTATTTGGTTAGTAGCATCCATCACAAAAAATTTATGATTGATCCAAGAAAAGTAACAGAAGAATTAATAGTTTTTGTTTTGTCAAGACAATAACAATTTTTGTAATGAAGCATTGATATAATATTACCAAAAAAAGAAATGAAGCACAAATGATAATATAAACTTTAAAATACTTAGAGCCATTTTGACTTGGCTTTTTTTTTTTAATTTAAAAACTATTATAAAGCTCTTATGAAAAATAATAACTTTTAAAATTAAGTTAAAGTTGTTTGGTAAATTTATTTTTATAAGTTTTTTTTATAAATTATAATTTTTATTAAAATTATCATAAAAGGTATTTTTTTTTAAAGAGTAATATTGTAATTATTTTTAATAAATGAGAATATTTTTGGACAAAATAAAAATTTTCTCATATTTTAAAAAGAAGAGAAGAAAAAGCTTCTCCTTGGAGCTTTATTTTAAGCTTTTTTTTTTAATTTTTGTTTTAAAAAAAAAGTTACTTTTTTTTAAAGAGTTTTTAAAAAAATCATATTTGGCCTGGTTTTTGCTTTTAAAGAGGTAGATAAGTTGAAAAAAATCTAGGCCAAACATGCACTTAATATTTAAGTAAAATATCTATTTGATAATCTTAATAAGTATGGTCACTAATCTTAATATAATAATTAATTAATTACCTTCTATTGACGATTATATTTACTAACATATGGTATTGATTTTTGATAAGAGGATTTGGAATTTCATTTCTTATATTACTTTTTTTAGTACTAATTCTTTTATATACATATAATCATTGTTTACATATGATTTTTTTTTATAAGATTAAAAATTAAGAGGATTGGAATCTATATAGTAGGAAGAAGCAAAATTAAATTTGTAAAGGAAAAGTTATTACCAATGAAAAAAGAAAGAAGAGTATACATTGAATGCAACTATAGATGAAAAAAAGTGCAATATATGGAAATAAAATGTTATCCTCAATTAAGGAATAATCATTCATAATGCAGAATGCCATCATAATTTATCAAATTAGGAATCTAAATGTAATTAAATAGAGAAATCAATATGTGGGGTAGATCCATTATGCCATTTGCTTAGCTCAGGTTGGGCACACCGGAACTGGAACCCTGCAGCTTGGGATTTCTTATTGTTCTCTTCTTTTTTCTTATTATAGGAAGTTATGAGTATGGGATGCAATATCAGGCTGCAGACTTGTATCCCATGTGGCCATGTTGGACCTGGGATGGGATCCTAGGTTTCACTTCAATGACTCAATCCTTTTGTTCCTCTGTTTTTTTTTTTTTTTTGGCTTTTTCAAAGAAACCCACCCTGTAAATATCAATTTTCACGCAAAGCAATAATCAGCACTCAAAAGTGGACAGTCTCCAGGAAACAAAAGGCACAATAATATAGTATTATATAATTATGCTACTGGAATTGTTACAATATTTGGTTTGGTTGATAAAACAAAAGCTGGGTTTGTCCATGGTACGTATCTGAAAGAATTATAGTTTTCCATTTTATCATATTGGTGTTTAACATTATGCAAAAAATTCAAAGCGTCTTATTCTTCTAAAGTCAATCGGATAAATAATGGTTCAAGTGATAGGGCACATGGAGACAGACAAGGTCTCAACGACAAATGATTTGCTGTTCATTGCCAAAGAACAAGGCTTCCATACAATATCAGTCAGTGGCCTGAGTCCTTACCATTAATTTAGCCATTTTAACAGTTTCCTAGACAATCAAGAAAGGATGGAAAAAGGACCAGAAACTGCCACAAGCGAAGGCGTTTAATTTGGTTCGCCAACCTGGGTAGTCAGGACCTCAATACAATCTCAAAGACTAAATGGACATAAAACTCACTTATGGCTACCAACCAGTACCATCAAAGAACTCTCCTCAATCTAATTGATATTTACTGTATACTTATTAGTTCGGCAAATATGTGCCAGCAAACTTCAATAGATAAGCAAATCAGGGTAGAACCTGGCTAAAATAAGCAGGTAGACCCGTCAATCAAAATAAGAAGAGATCGTTTATCCATTATGCACGGTGCTATCCATGGAAAGGATTGAGTCACTCAATCTGCATGCCATCTCCTGATGATCAAAGCAACCCTGTTTCTGTGTCGTTAGACGAGTAGTCCACACCAGAATCACCTAAAAAAGAAACTCATTCATGAGAAAAGTTTAACTCAATCTGGCAAATGAAATCCAGACCCGACAGTCTTAATCTAGGAATGAAATCTTACTGTGGAATGAGTCAGTTGACGACTGCCTTGGTGGTGCACTCCCCTTTATATCTGTAGCAGTTGAATGATAAGAAACAAAAGAAATCGAATACAGTTTATAACAACACATGCATGCACACATGCAGATGCAGATGCTACTACATTTGATTTTAATTGCGGCACATTCTCCCTTTCCCTTCTTTCTTTCTCTAGGCAAGCTAAAAAGACCTATCCTCTAACAGTCAACGGCATCCAGTATGAATAAACTTGGGTCTCCCTTTCTACATTTCCTTCATTCTCCATCTCTTGACTACCCCTTACAAGTCTTCAGAAATGTGCATTAAATTACCTATAATTCCCTTGCTTGTACTTGGATAATGCATTAGTACTTTTAAACATTGTATGAATCATATTGACCCATATAATCGTAACAGACAGCCCTCGTATTTCCAAGTACCATGTAGATCAGAATACTGAAATATTCAGAAGGTGTATTTTACATGAAGAAAGACGAAATCTTCTAGAAAGACCAATTTTAGTATGACTTGGTTGACAACAGGAGGGCAACCATAATTTGACACCACATCAGAATCCATGCGTGGGCCTGGCTTGCCGAAAGACTAAATTTCTTCAAAGATAAATACAGCTGTGACCTTATTGACAGAGCTTATGCAAATAATAAGTGGAATATGACAGTGTCCTCCCATGTGAACATTCGCAATCAGTAACTTAGGTTACTTGAGGATCATGAAATCATGAAATCAAAGTTTTAATGATATGATTTTCAATCACGATATCAAAGATTTGACATAAAAGAAACAGTTTCGATATAAATAAAAAATAAACACAAATAACTAAGAATGTTTTACCGAAAGAATGACGTAACCCTTTGACAGCCTCAAAATTCTTGTATGTATAGCCCACAAAATTAAGATCTTTAGGAGTTAAATGCATCTGCCAGAAAAGTAAGGAACAGTAATGGTGAGTTATGCAAGACAATATTAAGATTGGATGACTTAAGGACATACAAATGCAGTATAAGTCAACAACAGTAAAGATGAGTTACAGGCAGGCCAAGAAACTTCCATCATGATCTTCTTCAACAAAATACAAAATGGTCGCAGCAAAACAATGGTTAAGTTTTTCAAAGTTCAAACTACAGTTAATTGCATTAATAGTCATCCTTACAGTCCTTGGAGAAAAGGTAGGTACCTTCCTTATTGGCCCAGATCCTGTTCTTGCTGGTTTTGGACCTTCCACCTGTGGCAGAGTCAGAAATTTACGTCATCAGTAGGCTCCATATAAACAAAGGCAGAAAACATCTTTTACAGAGCATAAAAAAATAATACTTGTCAAAGATTGAGAAAGTAATTCCTTAAATGTAGTTCTTTGGGCAACAGATCATTTTGTCATCCCTTCTTAAATCATGTTGTTTTATTAAAAAATCAAATTGGTAGAGTCAATCTCCTCAATATTCCTAGAGAGTGTAACTCAATGGCAGATTAGCTTGCTAAGGCTAGAGTAAATCACATTGAGAATTTTGTAGCCTGGATTTGAGTCTAGAATGGCGTTTTCCTTGTAGGTTGATTTTTGTTCCATTAACTGTGAGGCAACAAAGCTGATATTCAAGGATGAAATTGGCTGCTTTTTTGAGGGATGGCAATTGCAATTACTATGTGCTTTGATGAGTCATCATTTAGAATGTTTGAGAAAATGCCTCTCTGCAATTTCTAATTTTCTTTCAAAGTTGAGTGTGATTTGGTTGTAGTTACGGTTGTTTTCTTGCTATGTGATTGTTTTGGTCTTTGAGACCTAAATAAGTTAATTTTTGTAAAGTTGGGGGTACCAGAGATGGAGTAGTCCTTTTGGGTTGGTTCTTATGGGCTATGTGTTGGGAGCTCTTTTTGTTGAAGTTTGTATTTCAACTCTTTATTAATAAAATTACTTTTGCTTTTCAATTAAAAGATTGGAAAACACCGATATGTCTAATAATAACTTACCTCATCAAATTTCATAAAATTTTGAGTATCAAGATCCCCCTCAACCTGTGGTTTAAATGCTGCCTCCATTTCATAGAGTTTGTCCCATGGAGTATCTTTGAACCAAGGATGAGCCTAATTATACCATTGTTAATAGGTGTAAAATAGAACATAATAAAAAGGAAAATGGAGAGTGAATATTTTGATAGTCATAAAACTTACTTTAATTTGGTCTGCTCCTAAAGTACCGAGCCTATGCTCAACATCACAAAGCAACCTACTGATCAAATCCTTTGCTGCAGGTGTAAGCCTTGCCTCATCTGGAAATTTCAAATGATTTTTCCAGTGTACAATCTGGCATGCATTTGACAGCACAGCAATGATAAATAAATAAAAAGAAAAACAAGTATTTGAACCTTTTCTAAGAGGTTAGCGAGCTAAACAATTAATACGAAACACTTAAAATCACTGGCTGACACTTAACATCACATCCTTGCTATACTAACAAAATGAATTGAATTAGTCAAATACGATATATGCTTTAAGACTACCGTCAAGACCACCAAAATGAGAGAAAGAAGCATGAAAATGAAGCAGAAAAGGTATAACGGTGTTACGAAGAGGACCATGTATGCTAAAAGCTAGTTAGAAATCCCATAATTCAGCTCAAAATAGCTGAAAAATTAAATAAAACCAAAACTTTAGAACAGATAAAACCTTTCTGCATGTTGTCACTGGATCATCAGAGTAAAATGGAGGATAACCAACAAGCATTTCATACATGATAGCACCAAGTGACCACCTGCAAGAGGTAAATCAATAAGAATGTATTGAAGGGAAAATGAAATTACCTTATCCATTACGATTACATACAAAGCATATCACGAATATACATAAAAGATTATCTCTATAAAGTTTATCCTGTTATTGCAGTGGGAAAAAGTCTTCAGACAACTCTTTTGCATATCCTACTGCAGCTTACTTTAGATCACTCTCCAACCGTTTTTGCCTGCTAAAATTTGAAAGCTCTTGAAAACAAAAAGTTATATTCATCTTAATTTAAATTGAATTTTCTCATTGCTTTGTTTCTTTGGTCTTTTTCAGACTTCAGTGACATTCAGGCAAGGATAGAACCAACATGTCTTCAACCAAGTTTTCTTGTAACATAATATTTTTGCATTGAAAATTTAACTCCACATTCAATTAAGAACATAAGAAAAAAGCAGATTCAAAATGACAGAAACAAGATGTAAGCATTACAAATCTAATGAGAAAATATCATTCATTCTAAGTCATACCAGTCACACTCTGAGCCATATCCTTTCTTCAGCAATACTTCAGGTGCAATATAATCTGGTGTTCCAACTGTTGAAAATGCCTGCCATTGAAACAGTTAGAGAAAAAAACCTAAGAATAATTGAATATATAACTTGATTCCATCCAAAAAATTTACCAACAAGGATGCAGCCCTCTAACAAGGCATAAAACAACAAAAAAAAAGGGGGAAAGGAATAGTAAATCAGCTTAATCCTAAAGTTCAACTTATCGAATAGCTTGAACAATTTGAAACAAATAGGGCTAGAATTTAGGTTTTAACAACTTTGCAAATTCTTCAACTGATACACTCAATCATCCAAAGGAATTTAAACCTAATTACCCAGCATGTTTTTGCTCCTTTCATAATTCATTGGAACATGCAATTGAATTATTGATGAAATCTTGAAATGATATTTCTCTGGTACAAACACACTCACCATGGCTCCATGCATAGCCACAAAATTCATTTGAATACATTATGATATTACTATCTCTGAGTGTAGATTAAGGAATTCTCTGAAATAAAATCAGTAAGCATGCTTCTTGTATATATGCATGCACGCGTTAGAATGACAGATTTGTAACTTGAGAAAAAGAATATAAAGTTGTACCAGTTTCCTCCTGTTGTGCTGCCAGTGCTGCAATTGTTCAAGGGGATTTTTCCAGCGTCTTCCTCTACCAGATTCAGGGAAGTGCCCATCAACGTCCATTGATTCATTCAAATTCTCATCATCCAGGGTTTCATTTTCATTTATAGCAGATAAATTTCTACAGTCTAGAGGCTTGCAAAGACCAAAGTCAGAGAGCTTCATATGACCATTTTTGTCCAACAGAAGATTGTCGGGTTTAATGTCTCTGGAGGAAGGAAAAAAAAAAAACAAGCACATGTTTCTCAGATGTCGATAATATTCACAGAAGCTACATCAGGTTAAAAAATTACAGTCTCAACTATTATGCCATTTCCTGATATTTCTGTTGGTAATCAACAAAGGTTACCAACCTGTGAATGTAATTATGCCTATGAATAGATTCAATGGCCAGAACACTTTGAGCAATGTAAAATCTAGCCACAGTCTCAGTTAGGGTGTCTTCTCTCATTAGCAAAGTCATCATGTCACCACCAGGCAGATACTCCATGATTAGATACAAATACTCAGTATCTTGAAAAGAATAATAAAGTTTCACAATGAAGTGACTGGCAACTTCAGCGAGCAAATTTCTCTCAGCTCTCACATGTTCAACCTATGTTATATTCACAAAATCTGTGAGTGCAAAGAAATTAAACAGGTAGCATAGAAAAATGTGAGAGAGTTTTCAACAACAAGAAAAATCTAATAGAAAGAAAACTGGAAATGGAGTTTCTCCCAGGTGAAACAAATCATGCTTTGCATGCATAAATTGAAATCAAATGACAAAAGATTTCAGATCTCACCTGTCCCCTGCTAAGCATTTCTGACTTCTTCAACTTTTTCATGGCAAAAATATCACCTGATTTTTTCTCTCGACACAATCTTACCTGCAAACTAATAATAACACATGAGCAGACCAGTACCCTCCCACATTATAGAAGAACATTCAAATTTTTTTTTTAAAATCATAATAATAAATTGAAAGTGATATGAGTAGCACTCAAGCAGGTAAAAGAAAAAGAAAGGCACAGCCCATAATCCGCATGTAATAATTATATGCATAGGCAAAAATGTTTATCTGCTGTCACACACTAGAAAGGATTATCTCTGACGAGGTTGTGATGAACAAAGACTAGGCAAAGAAAACAGAAGGAAACTTGCATCACAGGCATTTTTATCTTAGGAAGGCTAGCACTTAAACTTGAACTCATATGATTGAGATTTATAAAATAGCATAAGAGCATAAAGTATTTCTAATTAGTTACAAATCGAAGAATTTGTACGTTTCCTGGAACTCAAGGTCTTCAATACCAAATCTACACCTCAGTGCATTGAAAAAACTGTGACTTTCGAATTTTCAAGTTATCTCTTCAAAAAGAGGATTGGCATGTCTCATGTCATACTACAAAACTGAAGCATCCAAAGTGTATTTGTTTCAAACTTCATCAACCAGCTCTTCTAGCAATAGCACAACGATCCTACCACAACACTAGCAGTATTGCTACAGGCTAAGATTTGCATAAAGCACCATAAACATGGCATCGTGGATAATTTGATTACAAAAACTCTAAAAAAAAAAAACCATCAGTGAATCAATAACTTCTACCATCAGCCACCTCAATAACCACTGCCTCTAGCTTCACGTACATCACAATTGCTACATTCAAGAATGGTATCACTATCTGTTAGTTGCTTATCATTTATAAATCTGATTTCAAGTGGAATAGGTATTGTGATTATTACTTTTGTTTTCCATTATTTTAATAGAATGTATCATGCTGTAAATCTTGCAATCATTTCCAAATATCACCCCAACATGCTAATTCTTATAAGAAAAGAAGAAAAAAAATAGAAGGGCCAAAGATAATTGTCAAAAGTATGTCCTATGAATACTATCAACAGTTTTTGTATCTCTAACCTCTCCAAAAGCCCCTCTCCCAATAATGGTTAAAAGGTCAAAATCATCAACACAAATCTTGTGCCTTTTAAGCCGCATATAATCTGACTCCTTGCGCTCCAAATCCTTTAGCAGATTGATTTGTTCCTCCTCTGGAACATCTGACGATGCCAACTTCTTTTCTAACACTAAACGCCTGCAGGATACACTAAAATCAAACACCTTACAGTCTAATCTCTTATCAATAACTGTCCTTCCACAAAACTACAATCATCTAAGGTAAATACAAACAATTACAAGGAAAAAAGAAGGAAGAAGCAGAATTAAAATGGTTAAACAAAGAAGAATAAATGCAACACATTATTATTAGCATCACTTTCTGCATAAAGAGAGACTTATATCAAAGAAAGGTTACTCAACAAAGAGCACAGCATCATGGAAGAATGAAATGCAATGACAAAACCATGTGTAGAAAAAACTAATGCCGCTTTATCTGACATTTCTAACTCAAATATCATTTCTCCTTCATATTTAGCTATGCAGTCACACATAAGGGGTGGGCAGATTTGAACTTTGGACCTCCCATGGCCTCAGCCAATTCATATAGCATTGGATAGAGGCCTTGTTTGCAGTTTTAATTCTAATTCCTTCTTTCAGCGCTCCTTCCAGCTGTGTTGTTCAAAGAACAAATGGACTTGCATCATAATGAAAATATGTAATTTTTTCTTGCATTAAAAGTAATTTCTACATTTTTTTTTTGCCCAACCGGCTCATTTGGGAAAAAATACTCAACTTATTACATGGAAAGTGATTAACATTGTCGTGTAGGTTGGGAACTCTGACGAATTGTTTCCATATAAAGGATAGACACAGTTAATTATGACAACTCATAATTTATTAGATTTCAATGCACTTTTCTCTTTATTTCTTTGCAAACTTCTATTAGCATCCAAACACCACAATAGCCTACTTCAAGCAATCAGCTTCATTTTTCTAAAGATAAAACTTATTCACACTTTTTATGTATTTCCCCTTTAATTCTTAAATCCATTTCAGCAATGTACGGCATGATCGTATATATGCAACTCATTTCTACGCCTGAAAGTAAACTGACATTAATTCATTAATTAAGCAAAGCCTTTCTAAAGCAAGTTCTCTTTATTAACTGAAATTTTTTTAACTTTTGAATTCAATAGAATTCCAAAAGTTAAGAAGAAAGAAGTACAACAAAATCACAATTTCACAAGATTGCCAAAACCAATCCCATGCAATCAAAATGCAAAACACATTTCAGCTTCCAATCTAAGACCGGCCATGCAGAAAAACTCAAACCAAAACAAGATCTTCATGAAAAGAAATCCAAGACAACAGATTCAAAGCCATGCAGAAACATTTAACAAATGAATCATGTAGATATGATTAGTATGCAATATAAATACACAAAACATCTTTTTCGCATCTATACCTTTCTTTGCGTTCTTGGATATGTTTCATCTGGGCTTTATAGTGGCTCTCAATGAACTGCTTCGCCGCAGCCACCCTTTCAAGCGTCAAGCTGGTCACCTCCCCTTCCTCTTCTTCCGCCACCTCCCCAGCCATCGGTCCCACCTCGTCCTCCTCTCCTTCCATCTCTTCCTTCTTCTGGTTCTCCATTATACTTATATCCCTCCCTCTCTCTCTCTCTCTCTCTCTCTCTCTCCTCTTTTAAAGACAATAAACTCTCTGCTTCTTTTTTTCTCCTGTGCGTGGTTTTTGGTGATTGTGACAACGAAGCAGGCCAGGAGGATGCCTCAGGTTATTACATGTAGGGGATGAACGAGACCTGAAAAAAACAAAGCTCCCCTTTACCTTCCTTTCAATTCAACAATCCGGCTTGGTTTTTTGACACGTGGTAATTTACAATTGGTTGTGGTCCCACTGACTCGTGGCTTCGACAGTTTGGAACCTGGAAGTTGTCCATATGCGCGGTTCGACACGTAGGATTTTATTAGCGTAGACTGGACAAATTAACGGTCTCGAATTGTCGATGATTCCAACAAATATTAAATCAGATGGGACCCTCTCCGGCCGGGAAATAGCGCATCAAAATGTATGCTGATGTTCGTAACGTGATCAATTGTTCAACTCATCAGACGAAGGAGACTTCGATTTTTGTCTACAAAATGATCAAGCACATGGGACCTACTAAAGTGTTCTACTCAGAGGATAGATTCTGTGTGAAGCTAACGTCATCTAGGAGAAGATCATGATGTAAGTGCAGAGATGATGATAATGATATTCAACATATCAAGTTTACACATTTACAATACCCTCTGTAAATAGTAACTAATTTTAGAAATAATTGCTCGGCAATAAGTATTTGATCCACCGGTGAGGATTTTAATTAAATTTGGTAAGACATTAATTAATGGGATTGCATCAAAGGATTCATCAGTCTTCCCAATCAATGCCGAGGAAGGGATTGTTGTAAGTCAAATTATGATAATATGAATATAACATAAAGTAATCAGTTTACGTGGTTCATGGAATAAATTAAGGGTCAATAGTTTCGTGAAACATGTGGAAAATGCATTGACTATCCTCACCAAAGTTTATAAATTTTTGTGTATTTTCCAAGCATTTAAGCTAATAAAATAAAAATGGTTGACAATTTACAAACCCGTAAGAAATAAATCAAAAGTGATCTTTATTTCCATAGCCAAAAAGAATGACAAGCAAAAGATAAAAGACTACAAAAACGATTCTAAATTAATTACTAATCATAATAATAATAATAAACCACTATAGAAAACCAATGCCACCAAGGCCATGGTGCAACAAATTGTGAGCAATGTGATCCCTGGCTTGTTCGGCAGCCATAGACCTCAAATTGTTCTCTGGGATCATTTCATCATCAAAAAGCTCAAATCTGAGCTCAGGGTCAATCTCCTCATTTCTCATCTCACATATATTATGCAAAACGCAGCAAGCTCCAAGCACAACAGGCAACTCCTGTAGCTTAACCTCGGTTCTCTTTTGCAAACAAGACCACCTCCCTTTCAATCTGGCGAATGCATCCTTGGCCACCTTCTCGATCTCCCCAATTTTCTCATTAAAAGCATGTTGAGCCCAAGTCAGATTCTGGTGAGTATAAGGAACCAAAACCCAGTCCATCAAAGGGTACCCTTTACCCCCTACGACCCAAACATCCTTCAATTGTCCCCTGGCGGCTCGTTGGTAAAAGGCAGACTTCTCTAAAACTTGATCATCAGACATGGAACCAGGCCAGCCAATACAAACATCTGTAAACACTCCTCGTTGATCAACAACTCCTTGAAGGGTAATCGAATAGGAAGTTTTCTGATTCCTCTCCGTATGCTTTTTGTTAAAATACGCTGCCACGCTAACTTTTGGTGCAATGATAGGCACGTGAGTAGTGTACATGGAACCACCCGCATTTGGAATCCCAGTGGCCGACTCAAAATCCTCTTTAATCCTCTTCATATTATTCTCGTCAGGCCATTGAACAAATTTAGGCATCAAAACGGTTTTTATCGCTGTGCAAACCTCCAATACCAGCTTATGGCAAGTGGAAATCCCCAATCCGAATCGTTTCGATACCATCCTAAGCGGCTCGCCCGTCGCCAACCTCCAAATACAAACCGCCACTCGCTGACGAACCGGGATCGCGTCACGAAGCATCGTGTTCTTTTTCATCACCACATGTTCCAACTCCTCGCAGATCATATCGAACGTGGCTTTGCTCATACGAAAAGCGCGTTTAAACTCCTCATCGGGGAAATCCGGGTGGTTACACTTCTCCCACCAGTCCTTAGATCGATCTTTTACCCATAACCGCCTCTGCTGGCCGGATCCACTGCCCGTCTGCGATGGGCCCACATTGTCCGAACCAGATGAACTCGCTGCGACGGCAGCAGCAACCGCTATACTGGATTTACGAGCGCGTTTGTTCCTGGAATTATCCAATTCGTCCATTTCAGTGGATTGGTTCTGCAGCTGGTCGAAATAACCATTCATTTCTTGAACTTTTTCCTTGTAATTGGCTTCGAAGAAAGCTTTTTCTTCTTCAGAGTCAGTGACCCATTGAAGTTGCTCCTGCTTTGCTTCCTCGTCCAAGAGCAAAATCGAGGAAAGTATATCCCCATACGCGCTCTTCTTCGATTCTTCGTTGACCAAAGATTCGTCATCTTTTCTACCCCTCTTCTTGCCGTTCCCATTGAACCCATTGTCCATATCTTGAAACCAAGAGAAGTTGCTGTTGTTGTTATAAGAAAAATCTTCCGGAGATAGAAATGTGAAAGAACCGATTTCCATAAAGCCAATTAAGGGTTTCTTTTTGTTGATTGAAGGGCTTGATTGACGAAATGTGAAAGCAGATGATTTGAAATGGTAGATGGGAACGGAGGGATTTGGTCATTTATATATGTATCAGCTTACGCGGTAAGCGAGTGGGGGAGATAAGAGGGGTAAGGAAGCGCGTGGTAAGCTCAGGTGTGAACGCGGTATAAGGGTGGGCTTTGACGGTGACTTGACTTTTCTCATTCTGTGGATTTATTTTCGTTATTGTTAAAAAATTTACGCAACTCGGAGGGGAATTTACTTTCCTTTTTTTGCAAAGCGCGGTGGTTTTTAAAGTTTCCGTGGGGATTCGGAGGGGACACGTTGGAAAAAGGGAAAGTCGGGCAGAAGGTTCGTTAAAGTAGGAGGGAAGGCAAAGGGAAGCAACTAAAAAGGGCGAGGATAACCTTAACTCAAAAAGAAAATTCTTGTCCTAAAAATCTGAGAAAGCCTCCTTCCATTGGAGTAGGACTTTCTGGAAGACGCTTCAAGCTCTAACAACTCTTTGTCCTTATGAAATAAATATAAATATATTGCTTATGAAAAAGAGGCTCAATAATTATTTTTTCTTCAAAATTATTAACTTTGCTTTCTTTTTTTATTATAATAAATTAATCTGTCAGTATGTAAGAATCATCTAACTAAAATCTTCTTTTATGTTTAAAAGTATTAAAGTATTAAAAATTGAATCCTGATTTTTCTTTTTAGACTTGTTTTCTTTGTTAAATCAAATTAAATAAACCAACGGATTACATTAATACCAATTATAATCACTGGGTGCCTATTTCAAGCCCTTAGCATACATGCTGAAATTCCCATTTGATATCTTCAGGTCCCAAACTTAACTATGACACTCTCAAATACTTACCAAATAAGAAGAGAATCTCAAATGTTGTTCGTTTTGTAAACAAATCCACAATTTATTCAAGTTACACTAACCATATAGTCACCTACACCCACATCTAAGACTAGATTTCCTACCTTCTTAGTTCTTAAGGGAAAACAATCGACTAGGATACTTGACAACTTTAAGAAAAAAAAAAAAGCTAGACCCATAATTAAAACTCAAACCTGTAAAATGAATTTGATAAAAGGTTGCAATATTTTTATTCAATTGCATTCCTTCTTGTTCAATTGACTTTGTATATTTTGTTTTTTTTTGTATAGATAATTAATTACATGGCCAAGAAAAAGTGGATGACAAGTTATTGTCAGCAGAAAATTGGTTTTGTTTTCATACTTGGCAAAATGGGAAAATCCTGAATTATTCTGGACCCTAATCAATAGATTGATTAGAACATCCTTGTACTCATTATGTACGAATAACCACCTGTAACATCAAACCGTGCATCACAACTCTCTTTTTGAGTTTCAACATTTTGTAGTCTTTTGACTGTACCGTCCACTGATGGATGAGGTGTTGGTTTGTCAGCAATGGCCTTTACTTACATCATAAGTACTTATTTAGTTAAACAAAAATTAGTATCTGAAATATGGCATAAATTAGTATAATTTTTTTTAAAAAATATATTAAGTAATTTATTAGATTATTTTAATAAAACCAACTCACATGCTAAAATTAGTTTATCAGTACCAACTTATTTCATGATAGTATTTATTAATATTCTCAAAATTTTAAATCTTTGTGACAAAAGGAATCTTTTTTCAGCATATAGCTAGATTCGGTTTAGATTATTTTGATATAAACAATGAATTTTGACAGGCACTAGTTAAACCATAATTTATAGAATTATGGTATTTTTATTCGATTCAACCAAAATATTTTAATCTGAGTGGCAAAATGAAAAACACATGCACTTAAATGAAAAACACATGATTAATTATTTTCTAAGTAAGGTATGACTCGTTTGATCGGTCATAGACTCGTTCAACTTTTTTGAACGCCCCTGATTTTCAACGGCAAGGCAGTTGACGCCCCACGGTCTCAACACGTGGAAGAGAAGCACGGCACTGCAGATTCAATGCTTTATTCATTTTTTTTTGTCCTTTTGTTTTTCTCAGATGCCCAACAAATTCATATTTTTTACACAATTGACTGTTATTTTATTGTTTCTCGCACAATTATCTAAATTCTTGACTAGTGGATGTGGCTTCTGTTCGTTTGAGAAAAATCCTGAGCCAAGAATTAATGAATGGTTTTACTTTGCTTATGGGTTTGAAACAAAGTTGCGGAATTCAAAAGGGGAAACGAGTTTAAGGGAAAAAAAGTGAAGCCATGGCCTCTCTTCTCGGTCCCTCTGCGGCAATTTCTCTGCAATACAAGGTAACTTCATCAGCTAGCGAAGAAATTTGTACCAAGATTCTATCATTTACTTAGTTTTGAGATCGGGTAATGATTTGAAGTCGTTTAAGAATCGACTGAAATTATGTTGATGAGCTGATCTTAATTTCACTAGTTGAGGTCTGAGTTTTTAAATCTGGAATTGATTATTCAACCCCAAACATGGAAGGTTTTTTATTAGCTTTCCCCATGGTTTTGAGGCAACTTGAGGTCTAGCTGATTGACAAATGCAATGTATTTTCCTTTTATTGGTTATGACTGCTGATGTTTTCAACACCCTTTTCTTCCCTTTCTTTCGTTTTCGGGTTGGCAGTTGAATCGTACAAGTTTTAGTGCCGTCTCTACAAATACACCATCCCTATTTCCCCATACTGTTTTGGGGAACGGGAGATATCAAGGGTTATGTTTCAAGACAAAAGCTACGGGTTCTGTTGAAGGAAGTGTACTTGAGAAAGAATCAGCTAGTATCAGTGACAAGATAGGTAACTGCTCCTATTCGGTATCGTTTTGTTCGGTCTGCATTATATTTGCTGTCAGTGTTGGATATCTGATACCAGGGAAACAAAACCTAGTCTTGGTAGCCTGATTTCTCTAAGTTATTAAGAGCCGAAACAGAGAATGTAATTGGAATCAGTTCGATCCCTGTTATAGTTCATCTGGCTTGTCAAGCATCTTTGAAAATTTTGATTTAAAAGTATTAAAGAAAATTAACATTTCATTTGTATTTCATCTTTCTCTTATTAACAAGACATACTTATTCTCTTTATCAAACATGTTTCATGTAGTTTTTCCTAAATGAAAATTTGAAATTCCTAGTTAGTTTATAAAACAGAATGAATGCAAATCTCTTGTTTTTTGGTCATTGATGAGAACAGAACACCAGACCTACCTACCTCGGTGCCATAGCTCATAGTTTGCCACTGTGCCACGGACTTTACAGGCAAAATAGAGTTGGTATTCATTCTGTACAACTTTTCGGTTAAGTATATATTGTTGTTTTCTCCTACATTTTATTCATTTCCAATCTTGGGATAAAATTACATTTAGTTATTGTCATTGATGTAGATTATGGAGTTATTGGTGTTCACCATGTTGGAATTCTGTGTGAAAACCTTGAAAGATCGCTTGAATTTTATCAGAATATTTTAGGTATGCTGCCCTTTTCTATTCTAATATATTCATTTGTTTGGTAAGAGAGAAAAGAAATATAAATTGAGCATCTGCTTCTACATGTTAAATTAGGACTTGAAATAAATGAGGCTAGGCCACATGATAAGCTTCCGTATAGAGGTGCTTGGTTGTGGGTGGGTTCCGAGATGATTCATTTGATGGAACTTCCAAATCCGGACCCCTTAACTGGAAGACCTGAACATGGGGGCCGAGACCGTCATGCTTGTATTGCAATTCGGGATGTATCTAAGCTGCAAGCAATCCTTGACAAAGCTGGTAAAATCCTTTTTCCTTATTCCAGAGTCATCTTTGCCAAGTGATATCTCGCTGTATATTTATATGCATGGTATCTTTTTGTTTCTAGCTTTATAATTGCAGATTTCTCATGTAGCTCTGTAGGTTACAAAGGGAATGAGGATATCTTATTGCAATATTGTTCCATATTGCAGGTATTCCCTACACACTTAGCCGATCTGGGAGGCCAGCAATCTTTACACGAGATCCAGATGCAAATGCACTAGAATTCACTCAAGTTGATGCCTGAGAGTTTTAAGCACGTGTAGCCTGGATTTTTCTCCCAGGACAAAAAACATGTACATAATAATTGATATTGCCAAGTGTTTACACCATTTTATTGGTATGGCAACTTGCTATAGATGAACAAGGATGTAAAACTCAAATCCCAAAATCAGCTTACTTGAATTTCCCAGTGGGAATTTGGGATGATGATCTAGATCTTCTATCAGTCAGATAGGCTCTTCCTTTCTGGCTCTGTAAAAGTGTTACCCTGTTATCTCATGTTATTCGCAAGTTGTTAATTTTTTCAGTTGCGTCAAGGTGTTCATTTCACTTTACAAGCTAGTAAAAGTGGTTTAGTATGAATTTCCTCAACCTAGAAGTGAGCTTCTAGGCTGCATGCATCAGTTTGAAATGCTTTGGCATTTGTTGTCATCTTACCTTCTGTATTAGATTAGCAGAAGATCAGGTGGAGAACACGAGTCATCCTATATTATATGCAGGTTTATTTTGCAAGGGCTCATATGGATTTCCGTCTATCAGTCATCTCAGGAAAGGCTGCGGGTATCCTGTACCATGAATTACTTCCAGATGAATGCCTAATAATATACGAAATAAAATTTTTTTATCTTTTATATATACACATTGTAAAGACTTGAAGTCTATTTTAAAGACGGGTTCGTCAGTAGAAAGGTCTTAATACAAGAATTTGTGTTCTTTTATACGTACACATTGTAACGTGCAAAATCACATTTGAACTAATCCTTTACCTTCAGTATCCACTTCATATACAAATTCAGTTGCTGACCTTCAACCTCACTCCAAGGGTTCCATGCCCCCTTTTTTTGGTTGGGGGGTGAAGAATGAATCTGTTTTCATCTTGAAACAAGATCTTGCGTCCGAGAAAAGGTACCGTGACATACAACCTGCTTAAAATTATGTTCCAGACAATGTCACCCGTGACTTCCACTCCTGTATGGCAGAGCGTAATGTCTGATTTGGAGTCAATACGGAATGCTGAAGCCTACACTTTGTAACTGGTGATACATTGTGTTTCTCAAGCCACGCCTTAATGGCTCTGTGCTCATATGTAAAACCATCAGCGGCAATGTGAGGGTCATCCATCACTTCCTGCATTATCCAAAAAAAAAAATCATTGAGAATGCAAATATACGAGATCACAGTTAATTTATGAACCAGAAATTCTGCTAACAGTTTTCACCTGAAGGATAGGACAGAAGTAATGGCTTGGAGCGTATGCATTGTTCTTTTCTAACTTTAAACTAGCATCTGCAACATCAACAAGTCTTTTGAAAATTGGCAGAATCTCTGTGTCAAGATCTGGTCTGTCCCTGCATCTTAGCTTTGAACACTTCAATGCTATTCGAGCTAATTCTTCTGTTTCAGCTAGTGGCCAATCTGTAACTGACTTGTCTAGAATGTCAGCTAAGGAGCTCTTTGTAATGGCATTTTCAACTGCCAGTAGAAGTCCATTGGGATGGCGAGCTGTCAGTAACTGGAGTGTTGTGACTCCAAGAGCATATAGATCTGATTTTGGTCTGATGGTGCCAGTTCTCTGATACTCAGGGTCCATGTAGTAGAGAGTACCAGCAATAATAGAGTCTCTGTACTCGGTGATGTTGTCAGGCACAACATCTGAAATAAGCTTAGCCAGCCCAACATCCCCAATTTTGCTCACATAATTTCTATCTAACAATATATTACCCGGTTTTAAATCTCTATGGACAATAGGATCTGGCTTTGAGTTGTGTAAAAATGCAAGCCCAGAAGCTACTTCAAAAACTATGCGGAACCGAATAAACCAAGGAAGTGGAGGTTTTCCGTTTCGATGGAAAATATATTCATCCAAGCTACCATTTTCCAAGTATTCATAAACCAAGCAACCATTCTCTGGACAGGCTCCAAGCAGCAAAACAATATGTGGATGGCGCAGCTGGCTTAGAACTTCAACCTGCAAAAAATATGGGGTGAAATTTTTATGCCATAATGGCAGTGAAAATTTTGAGCCATTTGCGGGAGACTCATAGCCATATACTTCACATTTAGCAAGTAATAGAAACTAGCCATAGCTCATAGTACACAAAATGGAAACTTTCTAACATACAAATTTATGAACTTTATGACTAAATAATATAAGTATGA
This sequence comes from Theobroma cacao, assembly GCF_053813885.1. Lineage (NCBI taxonomy): Eukaryota > Viridiplantae > Streptophyta > Magnoliopsida > Malvales > Malvaceae > Theobroma > Theobroma cacao. The sequence goes on from NC_142647.1 coordinate 4,400,730, forward strand.
TTGTGCAAAAGGACAGCTGGACATAGAGTTCAAAATAGGAACAATCTTAGCTTGGGATCCAATTCAAAAAGTTCTTCAAAAAATTCATGATGGTTGATAAAAGCAAGAAATCAGCTCATTAGCATGACTGCAGCTACAAACTATAGGCTACAGAAAATTACCTCCTTCAGAAATTCCTCTTTCCATTCTATCGCATCAGGTCGAAGAACCTTAACAGCAACTAGAGTGTGATAAAGATTACATTTATAGACTTTCCCATATCCGCCCTGACCAATCACATTACTCTCAGAGAAGAAATCTGTTGCTACTTCAATTTCATCACTGGTGTATTTCCTGTACCTTTTGTCTCCACAGAAGAGTGCATCAACAATTTTCTGCTTCTCCAAGGATTTTTTAAGAGCATTGAATTCAGCCACCTGCCTTTCATAAGCTTCTTTAGAAAGCAGGTTTTTTGCCTCATCAACCTCCTTCATTGCTTGCATATGTTTTGCTTTCTCTTCTGCAGCAATTTTTCTAAAAGTTTCTTCTCTTTCCAGAGCAGCATTCACTCTTCTTGCTTCCTCAAGGCATTCTGAAGAAAGTACTTGGACCTGCAAATTAAAGCATTAATGACTGCATTCAATAGTATGGACAAAAGAGCCACATGTTATTTCTAGGCTATCCGAATACACAAATTATTCTCTCAACTTGCAACTAAGAAATACAGGATATGCAAAAGCTAAGAAATTGCATTTTGAATACCATCTATTCAGGTCTGTGGACTGTGGTTGAAATCCTGTAATTTCAAAACATAGTTTTGTATTTCTTGAAATTTTTAAGCGGCGGGGGATAAAATCATGTAGAGATCTCTTCAACAACAACATGGGTTGTTGAAAGGATTCTCAAGAAAGGGAAATTGAACCTGTGAGAAATGCAAAATCCACACATACGTGCTCATTCTCTCACCTTGCTCTGGGTGTGGACAAGCTCTTCACAAGCTTGTTTATACATGGCAACAGTATTTTGTAATTCTAGACGCAGATGTTCCACTTCAGCCTGCAGATCAAACTCCACATAAATTCTATCAAAACTTATCCAGATAAGACATGGAATTGAAGAATTACCAAAATAACATGCAACCGCCACTAATAAATGCTCAAGAAAACTCACCTGTTCAGTCTTTGCAGAAACCATGGAATTGGACTGCCTAATAGTACTACCATTTGTTGAAGATCCCACAGATGAAAATGCATATGAATATGGGTAGTTAAGCTCTGATAAAGATGCTATCCCAAAGGAGTTTTGCACTTTAGATTCTGCAGAAGCATTAGCAGGACCGGATATATGTTTACTAATGCCACTGGAACTTTCTTTTCGACCAGTAGCAGCAAAAACTGGTGGCCTATGACTGGTCCCTGTGATGTTGCAAACGAGAGAATCAAGACTGCTGGTAAACGGATTATCTTGAAAGCTTCCATTAGTAGGAAATGGATAAATATAGTGCAACCATTTCTAGCTTACCGCTAGTCGATAAGGGATTAGCTGATTTTGTGATGATTCTTTGTCTATATATAACCTGAATATCACAAGTATCAGGGGCACGCCTCAGGACAGTAATAGGTACCCCAGTACCCTTCAGCTTCCTATAGCAGATATTGCTGAAGGTTAGCATTTGTAATTCCATAGCCACAAAAATAAGCTAACAGGATTACTATGCAGGCATCTGAAAAAATTGGTCAACAATATTTCCTATACACAAGCTCTTTATTCAACTTTGAAATAGCAAAACTAGGGAGTAAATAGATACCATTAAGCTTAGTACATATATCCACATAGGTTTCAAGTTTCACCAGTAAATGAACAGTGGCAACGCATACCTTGTTATACAGTTGGAACTATAAGAACCCAATACCAAAGTGTTAATCCCAAACTCAGAAATGTATCTCAGAAGCGCAGCAGCAGGATTGTCATCCTCAAGCACCAATGTTTCCATCTAACAAAAAATGAAATAAATTTTTTAAAAGAAAAATAGAAGAGAAATTTGGTACAAAATTTATACTTCATTTGGAAGATCAATTTTATAAGAACCTTTTATTTTTTAGAAAAGAAGCCAAAACCCACCTTTCTTGTTTTGAATAGCTTCTTAAATGGTATAAACACTTCCTCAAACTTAAGTTTCACTTCTTGAACATACATTGCCACAACGTTCTCACCCATTTCCGTGATGGGTATTCGATCTCCTGCTGTGGTAATCATATAAACACCAAACAATCAACATAAAGTAGCTCAATTTAACACCTTTTTGTTTGAAAAAAAAAAAAAACTACTAACCCTTTTTCACCATAACTATTCGCATGGATTTATTTTGAGACTTATATAATTTCCTGCATGTAGTTAAAGTAGCTTGCTTGGTCTCAATGACTGAATTAACCAAACTAAATTTTCTTCATAACAACGATCCTCCATTAAAATTTGAACATCTCCAGATTCATGTAACTTTCAAAAGTTCAATTCAATTAAACATCATTTGATCAAATAAAAAAGACTAAAGAAAGAAAAATGAATTATAAGAAAGGTAATATCATATAACCAATGCTTACACGGAGTTGGAACAGAGGTGACTGCTGGCATGACGTGGACCAAAACGAAACGATCAGCTTTCAAATTCTCCACCGCCCATCGAACCGCACGTCGGCTACCGCTTCCCCCGGAGGCTCCTCCCTTCACGGCAACCGCTACGGTCGTCATCTTCGGCGTAGCACCACCGCTGCTGGCACTAGCCACGCTCATTTCGGATACCTTTCCAGTTAAAAGTTCGTATTTTTGAAACCTTGTCGCAGATATCGTTGACGACAGGTCATTTACTCATTTTGACTTCGTAATTACTGCCACTTGTAAATAAAATGTGGTAATAAATCGTTAACAAAATATAAATTAGTTTTTTCAATGGATTTTACCATTTAACCCCTTTTTTTTTTATTCCCTTCAATTCGTACTTTTTTTATTTTTTTAATATCTTAAGTTTTTTTTAATTAAAAAAAAGATTCGAATCTTATTTTGTAAGTAAAGAATTATATATTAACTAATAAATTAAATGTTCGAATACATCTTAAATTTATATTTTTTTTACCAATTATATTTTTATTCGTTTTTGTTTTTCATTTCTCTAGTAAACTATCAAAAAAATTAAGTTGAGTCGTAAGTCTCATTTAAAAAAGAAACTATTGAAAAGAAATCAATTGAAGATGTCATAATAATCTTAAATCCCATCTCAATTATATATTAAGATGATATTGAACATTTAAAAGTTCATACTAATTTTATTCTGTAAAACATCTTATAGAACAAATTAATCCATAAAATTTGCAGGTCAAAGTAGAGGAGTTGATATACCTAAAAACAGATAATAATTCACAAAGTTAATAGCCATGATCGTACGTCCTTTTATTTCATTTTCCATTTCTCTGCCAAACCATCTCTTTCGTTCTATTTTACATTGCTTATCAAAATGTCATTTAGAAAGGTAACTCTTGAGATGAAGAAGGTAATTGGGAAAGTTGTAAAGCTGAAAACTTTTAAAGTGCAATAAATTTCTATTTCATGGAGCATAGAAGAAATGCTTAGATTGGCACTCTGCTAAGGATTCTTTTGTAGTAATTCTAACTGGCCTTACAACCAGTATAGCTATATATTTTACATAATATCATTGCTGATTTTATACAATAAATTTTAAAGAACCAACAACTTGTTTATAACAGCCAACACGTTCCGGAAAACCCAGAGTTTTCTTGAACTTTAAAATATAACCCTTGAGCATCAAAATTGAATGAGATTGAAAATAGTATAACTATTTATTTTGCTAAATCATTGATTTATTATTTTAGCAAAAAAAGTATTGATTTATTATTTTGAGGCAATTTTTTACTTAATATTTTATAATTAAAATTTAAGGTTTATTTATTTATTTCTTTGTTCAATTTTATAATTATTTTTCTAAATTTTAATTTTTTAATACAAAATTGTAAATTTGGATCTTAAATTTAAACTTTTTATGTTTCTAAAGTATTAATCTATTATTTATTATTTGAAATTATATTTGATGCACGAACAGTAAATAGAAACTATGCATTGTCAGTTTATCAAATACTGTCATCTCATTAATCAGATAAAATTAAAAATTTTTAAACACTTAAACTTAAATATTAACAAGTTGTTAATAATTAATTAAATAAAAAACAAAAAAAATGTTTTTTTTCTCTGCAACTCTCTCATAACTTATTATTATTATTATTATTAGTTTTTATCTCTCTCTAAGTCCATCTTCTTCTCCCTTTCTTCTTCTTCTATTAAAATTAAAACTTAAAATATTTCACTTTTTCCAAAAACCCTCTTTCACCTTCTATTCTTGAATTTTCATAGATATCCAAACTAAAATCTTATTGAATTCTTAAGAAAGTGTGCTGTTAAAACCCTAAAAGAGAGAAAGAGACAAAAATTTGATATGGAGATTTTCTTTTTGGTGAGAGAAAGAGAAAGCAAAAGAACTGTTGAACCAAAATGCCTTACAGCTTAACAAGAAAGTAATTCTTTTGTTGGTTAGCATTGGAACCAAATGGGGAGCTAATCAATTTGACCACCATTTGTGATAAAGAATCCTTTTGATTGTGGGATAGTATTAGTGTTGGAAAATTTTGTTGCAACTCCGTTAGAATTTTAATTTGATATTAAATTGATGTTAGTCATTTACTTTGACCATTTTTATCATTTATCTTTAATAGTTATAACCCTAAATCAAACTAAAAGTAAAACTTTAATTTATTTATTTTAAAAAATAACAATTGATTATCACATTATAACACTAAATCAATTGTAAACATCACTTAAAAAATATATCACTAAAGTTAATAAGTAAAAATTATCTTAAAAACTCTTGAAGTTGAATAGTTTTGCAAAACTTAATTTTAATAGAAGAAAAAGAGGAGGAGGAGAAGATAATAGAGTTAGAAAGGAATAAAAAGAAGAGAATAATTAAAGAACAATGTGAGGGAGTTAGAGAGAAAAAAAATTGTTTTCATTTAACTAATTATTAAAAAAGTTTTATTATTTAAATTTAAGGTTTTAAGATTTTTAGTTGTACTTCATTAATGAAATAGTAGCATTTAAATTTTAGTAAAGAACAATGTGAGGGAGTTAGAGAGAAAAAAAAATTGTTTTCATTTAACTAATTATTAAAAATATTTTAGTATTTAAATTTAAGATTTTAAGATTTTTAGTTATACTTCATTAATGAAATAGTAGTATTTGGTGAGCCGACAGTGTATAGATTTCATACACTGTCAGTGTACTAAATATTAATATTTATTATTTATGTGAATTCCAATATTTTTTCTATTTAACATTTTGATTAAACTTACAAGTTTTATATTATTTATATTGATTATGTGATATATTTTCAAATTCATAGATTACAGGAAGAAAGGGAATCGATGACCAGAAAAGTCTAATAAGAATACTCTTATTTGCGTCCTAATTCTTTTATTTCGGCTCATTCGTTGTCGTTTCTAGTATGCTAAAACTATCTTCAAATCTTTAAATTAAAAAAGTCAAGGTTTTAAAAAATAAGCTGTTGAATTTTCTCAGCTCAAATAATCTTCCCTTTGATCTTAATAGTTTTTGTTCTGATCTTTCCATTCCGTCACTTCCGTTTCCGTTCCATTTTCCATTTCTTACCAAAATATGTTTTAGAAAAACAACACTTGAGTTGAAAAGGGGAGGGCTGGGTTGTAGAGTTGAAAACTTTTGAACTAATAAATGAAATGAATTTCTATGGAATGACTTTACAGCTACTTTACATAATATTGTTATCCATCTTATGCGATAAATTCGCCAAAAGATTATAAAAGTAATGAAAAAATGTCAAAGAATCAAGACTTTATAGAAAACCAAAAGAGTATAGCTATTTATTTTACTAAATTATTGAATTATCATTTTAGCAAAAATATATTTATTTATTATCTGAAACAATTTTTTTACTTAATACTTTTCAATCAATATTTAAGGTTTATTTATTTATTTGCTCAATTATATAATTAATTTTCTAAATTTCAATTTTTTGTTACAAAATTGTGAATTTGAATTTTAAATTCTAACTATATATTTTTCTAAATTATTGATCTATTATTTATTATTTAGGATAAATCCTTTCTTAGTATGATATTGGGTCTCTAAGCTTCTATTTTGTTTCTAGGGCGTTTCGTCAATGCAGAGATATTCGGTGAGACAGATTATTCTTGTGGTTAGGTGAAAGGGTACGTACGTATCTCGTGCTATCAAGAAATATATGTAACAGCAGTACATTTTTTTTTTTTTTTTTGAAAAGTCTTTGTTAACAAATCCTTAAAACAGTCTGCTTTCCCTATAGCTATAGGGTTATAATTTCATGAATCTCTCTTATAAGGTTTGTGGTCTCAACTCAATCCTCATCTTTTTACCGTGCATCAGATGTTAAGTTTTTGGGTCTAAACCTTTCTCAGCAAAGTTGGAAATTTCTAAATTAGGTGCATGTAATGAACACAGTTTATAAGTAGGCATACATTTTCAACCCAGTGAACTCCATAAATGAAACTTTGAGGAAAACTTGAAGAATTTGAACCTTCATAGAACTTTTTTATTAGTACCATGAATGAAACTTTGACGAGTATATATCACACAACACTTTGTTAATCTTTTTTTATTATTATGGAATTCGAGACTTTATTTAACCAAAAGTTCATTTGCACAGAAAGTGAGATGTTACTTGATGAAGCATCAATAACTCAAAACCTCCCCAGTTGAAGGTGCAAAATCTTCAATGAACCGGGTGAACTCATCCAAGTAATTCTCACTTAACTCTTCATTGCAAATATCTCTCATTGCCCATGCATTTGCTCTTACTGGCTCGCCTTCTGGCTCCACCATCACCTGCCTAATCGTCTGAGCCACCAAGTCGCTCGTAAATGATCCGTCCAGCTCGTTTCTCTCTATTTCTAACCCAACCTTCTTGCCATGCAACAACCTAGCGTTCAACCCCTGATCCGAGCTTGCCCCGGAAAACAAGATCAAAGGCCGACCAAACTTGAGTGCCTCGATAATTGAACTCCAACCACAGTGAGTTAGGAAACCCCCAACAGAGGAGTGAGCCAATATCCGTAGTTGAGGTGCCCAATCCTTCAACACCAAGCCCCTATCAGAAACTCGTTCCTCAAACCCTTGAGGGATTATGTCCTGACCCATCTGCCCTTCAACTAGTGGGCGGTTCCTGACCACCCAAATAAAGGGCAAGTTAGATTTGTCGATTCCAAATGCCAATTCGTGCATAAATTCTTGACTCAGACTCACTTCACTACCGAGTGCAACATAGAAAACAGACTTCTCTCCTTTTCTGTCAAGCCATTTCTTTATTTCTTCCCAACTCTCATAGCTCTTATCTTCGTTAGTTGGCAGTGATGGAGGCAGCAAACCGACTGGAACAACGGGTTTCTGGTAAAGTTTTTTAAGCAATTGAATCTGATCAGGTTCGAACTCGGTGCAGCTCCGCAGAATTACAAATTGGCAACCCTGAATCACTTGTCCAAGCCGTTGAGAATCAGACACATCGTCCATGCACTCTTGGTGACTCACCATCTCATGGAGCTTAAAAGCTATGTTACAAGGATAATCTATCCACTCAGGGACAACTGTGAAGTCTTCTGGTCGTTTGCGATGATCACCAATCAAAGCTGATGGAGGGCCAAAGAAAGCAAGCAGCGTAGCATTGAATATGCTGAAGAAAACTAAGTTGATGCCGAACGGAATAGCAACTCCAGGTAACCAGTGAGGCATAAAGTCATGGATTATCCAGTTGACATGTGAGGTTTTGAGGAACTCAGTCAAAGGGACTTCGAGCTTGTCACATGCCTTTTTAAGGTAAGGAACTTTCTGAATCGGTATCTCAGCGGTGGACTCAACTCCTGGTGGTAGGCCATGAACCTGAGGAAGAGAAATCTCAATAAAGCTTATGTTAGAGGACAGATGTGCGGGGAGTTTAGGGAGGCGACTAATGTTTTTGGGGGTGGAGATATAGGATATGCGATGACCCTTTTGAGCTAAGAATTTGGAAACCTCGAGAAATGGCATAATGTGACCATAAGCTAGCCATGGGAACATTGCTATGTGAAGCTTTTCTTTTCTGTCCATGGCGTTTCGTGAGTGCAGATGTTTCGGGGAAAATAGAAAGAGAATGAGGACTTGAGGGCTTTTGTTCCTTCAGTAAAACTGACAATGCTTTCTTGATTTAAATGTGAGAGATATCAGACCAAAGTATCTCTATAAAATAGTTTTTTTTTTTGCTGAAAATCATTAACATGATAATAATAATAATTCACAAATCCCATTAAAAATCTTAGTTTATAATAAAAAATTCAATCATTTCGTTGCCGTGTCATCATCTCCAGAAAACTATTGTATGCGACGGGCCAGATTCTCTGCTTTAAATTATTTGTCATCATTTCTTTTTAAGTCAAAGTTTGAATAACTCCAAAGTAATTAGGTGCATGCAAGTAGCAAAGACTAAATTTGCTGCCGATTAAGTTTGAATATTCATAAAACATTTCAAACTTTCTTGTAGAAGCTTAAAAGTCTAAAATTTGAAAAGTAACCCTTTATGTCCCTAAATTGAGGCCAAAATGCCACTCTTCTTGTTTTTAATAACATGCTAAATGGAGTAAAGTAGTATAGAGTAACTCAACTGAACAAATTTTCTTTTGTCATTTTATCATATATAGATACAAAAATATTTGGTTAAGATACTTAAAAAATCTCTGTATTTATGCATTTTATTCAGTTTAGTATCTGTACTCAAAATCATAACATTTTAATCCTTTAATTTTGAGCATTGTTTCAATTTAATCCCTCTCTCTAACGATATCTAATTTTGTCATTAAAAGAATGATGTCAACACTGACATGACATATTTTGATGATGCGGCACTCACATAATGATATGGAATGCCACGTGGCACCTATGTGATGATGTGGTACTACCATGTGACACTACTATGATGACATGATAATGCTGATGTGGCACTGACATCCTGACATGTCAATGTCACGTGACAAATCAAAAACTTTTCAAAAAAACTTTTTTGTATCATGTCATAGGGATTAAATTTAATAAAAATGTATAATGTAAGGATTAAATTGAAAAAAATTGAGATGTTGAGGGACTAAATTGAAAAAAAATTTGAAAAATGTAAATCTTTAAGTAGATAATTAATAAGTCAACTATTTAAGTGCAAAACATTTATGGTGTTAGAAAATATATATAAATATTATCTTACTTGATTATTTGATTTTAGAATATATACATTAATTTATTTTATTACAAAAATTAAGTTTAAATTCTCTTTTTATAAAACAATTTCAAAAAATATTTCATACCTAAAGTCAAATTTAGATAAATAACTTACATTGTGTTAGAATAAAATTATATAAAAAGACTAAGTAATTTTTTTATTTTATTTATAATAGTACAAAATTTTGAAATTTATTTGACTTAGTTTTAACTTGAACTGAACTCAAATTAGCAAAATAGATTGATTTAGTTTTCTTTTAAAATAATGAAGAAGGGAGATATGAAGTTAACGATGATTATAAATATAATTTTTGGTTCTGACTTTCTTAATTTGGATATTACAAACTTCTTATTACAACATATAATATGAGTTACTCCACTCCTTCAATTTTTTATTTATTTTTTATGTTTTTATTTTATTCAATATTTCAGATTATATTTTTTAAGTTGAAATTTTCTGGATTAAAAACTGCATTTATGGTTGATAGCGTTAAATATAATTGTAAATATTTGTATAATTTTATTTTGTATTTACAATTTTTTTGTAGATTCAAATTAATAATTTAAATTTAAATTTAGCAGAATTTAATTGTGGTATTCGAAGTTAAATAAAATCGTTTTATAAGAAGTTCTGAGTAAATTTAAATAAAAGATAAATTGGGTAAAGGTTGAATAATTCCAAAAGAATAGTTATTTGTAAATTGTGAAAGTTGTAACTAAATTAATTTATTTTATTAATTTGAATTCAGCTTAAGTTAAAAATTAAGTTAAATAAATTTCAAACTTTTATGCTATTATAAATAGAAGAAAAAAGAATTTATTTAGTTATTTTATATTATTTTATTTTAGCATAATGTAAGTTATTTATCTAAATTTGACTTTAGGTATGAAATTTTTTTCGAAATTTTTTTATAAAAAGAGAATTTAAACTTAGTTTTTGTAAAAAAGATAAATTAAAGTATATATTTTAGAATCAAAAAATCGAGTAAGAAAATATTTATATATATTTTTTAACGCTATAAATCTTTTATAGTTAAATATTCAGCTTACTAATCATCTACTTAAAGATTTACATTTTTTAATTTTTTTTCAATTTAGTCCCTCAACATCTCAATGTTGTTCAATTTAGTTTTTATATTATATATTTTTATTCAATTTAATCCTTATGACGTGACACAAAAAAAATTTTTTGAAAAATTTTTAATTTGCAACGTGACATTGACATGCTGACATGCTAGTGCCACATCAGCATTGCCATGTCATTATAGTAATGCCACATAACATTGCCATGTCATCATGTCGGTGTCACATGGCATGCCACATCATCATGTAGGTGTCACGTTATCAAAATGTACCACGTTAGTGCTAATGTCAATACTAACGTCATCCGTTTAACGGAAAAATTTGATACCGTTAGAGGAAAGGATTAAATTGAAATAATTTTTAAAATTAAAAGACTAAAATATTACGATTTTAAGTATAGAGACCAAATTAAAAAAAATACATGGATATAAGGACATATCAAGTATTTTGATCATTAGTTTTTTGTGTACTTCTAAAATGAGCAACCGCCAATGTTTTTTTGAGTGGCTTGTTGTGGCAATTGTACAAATCTCCTTCATACAAGCTGGCCCATTTATGCTAGTCGAAGCCTTAAGCCGTCCAGATCACAGACTTGCTCTCGCGTTATTGTGTGGTTTAGGGTTTCACTAGTATTAGACTTTTTTTTAGGGGTTTTATCCAGAACTCTGCTTGTTTTTGAGATTATCCGTGTTGAGATGCTGCCGAGTGCTCCTTGAGCAGCTGCTCCTTTTGTAATTGTACAGAAGAGGCTCTTCTCAAGATAGCTTCTATGCCAACAGGAGTCTCCAACTCTCAACGTTTAAGACTCCCCATGGCATTCCAGCTTATCATGAACAAAAACTCATTTTTCAACAAAAAAAAGATTTCTTATGAGATTTTCTTTGCTATAGACTTTTTACCTTTCTGTATTCTATTCAAATCGATTAAAAAAAAGATTTCGAAAGATTTCACAATCAATCAATGGTGTTAAGATAATTATACAAAATTATTTTCTAATTAGATTAAAATATGAAATTTCATGAAATATTCTTTTATCTTAATCTGATAATTACATTTGGGTGAGGTGATATGGTTGCTCGGAAGTTGAGGTGTTCTAAGGGCCAATCTGAGCTTCCAGCCAATCCTATAAAATTCAATTGCCTTTGCGTATAGCCTCCTGTTTTCTTTGCTTTTGATCTCGCACGGCTGCTGAGCAGGGTTCTTCTCTTTAGTGTTTCTGAGCTAGATCTTTTCTAACTGTAAATTTTGTATGTCATGTCTTTGAAACTCTGTACAGAGGTGAGAGGCTATTGAACCGCAACTTATGAACGGGTGCTTCACAATAGTACATATATGAAAGCCCTCAAACCAGGTCTTTCGTTTATAACATCAGCAGTCCTCTCCTTTCAAGGCTAAAGACTGTCAATGGCATCCTGGAGGAGGCAATCAATGAAAATCGATATGCTTTTTTTTTTTAATGTAGCATTAATATTGCTAAGTTTAAAATTTTAATTTCAAGTCAATTTTCTTTAACCTTATCTTCAAACATAAATGTTACTATTTTATCAGGAGATATACATGCTTTAAATCAATTCTTTCTGTAATAAGTACTGATTGTACTGTTTAGCTTTGTCAATTCACTTAATCTCCATGCATGGAATTCTGAAGTTAAAAACTATATATGAAAAGTTGTTCGAGCATTCAGATTCCTCCCTTGATTTGGGAACAGTCTACATGACTTTCTTCCCAAATTACAACATGACACTCAAAGGATCCAACTCTCCTTATCCAGCACTATAGCATAATGTTATCAAAAAAGAAGATGACAATAGGCACCAAGAAGGTAGACTTGTTCGATATGTACCTTCAAGATGGACAATATAGAATGCAGTCACACATTATCTTAGAACTTCAGTCATTTTAAAATGAACACCTTACTAAGATATGTGATATATTTATTACCATTAACATTTTCCATCATGTATATAAATTAAAAACTTATTGTGTAACATGTATTTCACTTGTAAGGATAATAATTATCATACAATATGAATTTCATACAAAAAGCGTTACACATCTATGACAAAAGAGAGAACAATTAAATGGGAGTAGACATTACATTTATACCACACAGAATTTTATTAATGAAAAAATATTTAATTTAAAATTAATTGGTAATAAAGTAAAAGAAGTATTTCTTAATTCTTATATTTTTAGGGAACTAAGATACTCCCAAATTCAATAAAAAAAAAAGGATTTAAGATACTCCTCATTTAATCTATATATATGGATAGTCGCAAGTCATATAATTCTTAATGATACAGATTTTATGGTGTCCAAATCAGTTAGTTACATGTTTGAACATTAATTCTAGTTTCTTTTACTTCTCAAATGTTGATATTATTGGCCTTTCATATTCTAATTTTCTAAATATAGTGATGTACCAAAAGAAAATGTAAGAATATCGTTTTCAAACAAGGAATGAAATAATTTCAATGAATCTTCTTTTATGTTTTTTTATTAAATTGCTTATGTGGATATCTAAAACTTAGGTAGATAGAATGCAAATGATGTTGATAAATTCTTCAATGAAAATAATTAAACCAGAATTAAATTGAAAATTGCAACTTGTTTATTCATATAGAGTTCAATAAATAGATTTATAAAATATAAAGAATCAATCAAAACTTATCTATAGAAAATTCCATGTCACTTTGTTAAACTTTTAGTTGAAATCAAATAAAACAAATATAAAATTGGATTAAACCCATTAGATTTAAAGGTATCAAAACATTTTCTTTATTATTGAAATGAGACCTCATCATGATCCCATAATGATTTTGAATTTATATAATTTGGCTACAATCATCACCGACAACAATTACTGATACAATATCTTAACGAGAACAAGATAAAATTGCCCTTCATCTTTTTGTGGGATGGAAAGATATTGGACAGTGTAGACACATAAATTAAAAAAATAAATAAATTAAATAATAAAAAAATAAAAATAAAAAATATAAAAAAAAAAAAATCGGAATGGCTGGGCGTACGCCCAGCCATCCCGTCGCCTTCCCATCCCCCACCCACTACGCGTGAAGTGGGGGGCTCTGACCACCAACTCCAGGGGGTGGCAGAACCCCCCTCGCCGGGTTGTCCAAAAAATTGGACAACCCGGCTCTTTAAAAACCCTGCAAAAAAGAGAGAGAGACGGAGAGTTAGCCACAGACAGAGAAAAACACAAAGAAGAAACAAACAAAAAAAAATCCTAGATCTACCAGCAAAAATACCCAACCACAGAAACAAAAGAAAAAAAAACACAAAGCAAGAAAAGAAAAAAGAGTTAGATCTGAAAAATGAAAGAGAGAAGCGAGAGGTCGGTGTAGAGAAGATAGAGAGAGTGGCGGCAAGAGAGAGAAGGAGAGAGAGGAAGAAAGAAAAAAAAAAAGTTTAAGAAGAAGGTAGAGAGAGTGGCGGCAAGAGAGAGAAAGAGAGAGAGGAATAAGGAGGAAAGAAAAAAGAGAAAAAGCTTGAGGAGAAAATAGAGAGAGTGGCGGCAAGAGAGAGAAAGTGAGAGAGGAAAGTGAAGAGAGAGAAAAGAAAAGAAGCTTTTATAGCTAGGTATAAAAGACCAAAACGACGTCGTTTTGAAGCATTTTTTTTTGAAGCCAAAAACGGTGCACTTTGAAGGGGATTAAGTGGGCTTTTGTAGCAGGCTTGACTTCCTCCTTGGGCTAAGGCATTATTGGACTATTCGAGCCCAAACCAAAAAAGCAAGTGCAGCAGGCCCTTTGGGCCCAGGCCGAATTGGGGGAGACCTTTGAAGCCCAGTGGAGCTTGAACCCATTTGGAACATTGGGTTAGGTACAACCCAATAGGTATTGGACTTCATTAAATAATGGTTTGGGCTTGAGTTATTGAAAATGATTATTTAATTTCTTGTTTAAGTGTTATAATAGTTTTATTATTTTTTGTATTGTTTGAAATTTATGCATATGAAAAATAAAATATATGAAGGCTAAAAATGAAATTTTTAATACAATAGATAGCAGATGTAGTAAATTAATAGATATGCATGTATAAATATACATATATATATATAAACATATAACAAAAAAATAGGAGAATGTACAAGAAAAAAATTTATTAATTAATTAAAGATTAGAAAGTACTTAGTTTTTTTTAATATGTATAAAATAATTAATAAATAATAGAAATGGGTCTAAAAAAATGAAAAGAAATAAAAAAATGAGAATAAAATATAATTAGTTGTAAAGGCAAGAGAAAATAAAATGTTCTAAGTATTTATGAATATATAGAATGTACAATATAATATTAAATTACAAATATTAAAAAATCAAGTGGTTAATTTGAGTTAATCCAATAATAGAATTCTGCTTGAAAAAGGGGCAAAGAGTTGCCTCTTTCGGGTGGATGTTTTTCGGGTGCGAAGTTCGAGACGGATTTTCACCGAAGCGTCGGGATAAATCTGAACTCTAGATTTCAAAACCCATTAAGTCAAATAGTCATTGTTAGAAAACAATATATGTAGAAAAATTTTGTTAATTCAAATAAATATTACTAAATAAAGTTAATCTAATCGTTTAAAAATTAATTAATTAATTATTTAGATAAGCTTTGTAATCAAGTAAAAAATGGACCAACAACAAACATGGATTTAAATAACCAAAAAATAAAGTATATATATAAATAAAAAATAATAATAAATAACAAATAATAAAAATTCTTAAATGATCAATAAACGCGTGCATGTAGATACCATCATTTTATACTGTCATTGCATGCCACTCTTATTTTGCAAATGGCGCGGGAATCCCGATGATGGGATTTCCCCGAGGAGCTCGTAGAGACGAGTTCTTCCGGGGATATCTCTAGGTGAGGAGAATTTCGAGACTTCACCAAAGCGTTGGGATAGTCTTCGAATAATTTTCCAATAAAAGATTACCGACTCCATCATTTAAAATAAACAAGTCACGACATCATTCTACGCTTGCATCATATGCATACGTAAGACCAAGTGAAAAACTCAGTCTGACAATTCAATAAAAAATTTAATTAATGAAATAGGGATTAAACTAAGAAAAGGCTATATTAAGATAACTTAAGATTAAATGGTACCGTTCGTAGAACGGGCGTCACGGAGGTGCTAACCCTTCTCCGTGCGTAACCGCACTCCCGAACCCATCTCTAAAACGTGGACCAGTTCTCGTTCTTTCGACGGACCTAAAATTAATTTAGGACTTCGTCGATTAAGAACCGGGTTAATAGGTGACCAATCACACCTAGATAAAAAAGATTGGTGGCGACTCCCACACCTTGCGATTTTAATTTTCGCCCCGCGTCTGGCGGACGGGTTCCCGGACCCGCACGTCACGACAGACAGAACTTTTTACTCCTAATTCCAAATCCATATCACCCCATTTCATATGCTAATTATTTGATAAATTTTTTTTTTTTGTTTCACTTTACTTTTTTTATAACCAAAGTGTCAATTGAACAATTTGAGTTCTCCTCTCGTGAATTCAAAGAACATTATAATAAATTTGAAGTACAAAGCTTGAATTGATCAACACAATAAAACTCAAAAAACTTAATTACAACTTTGAGTAAATTAAGCTCGAGTCCAAAATTAAGTTTTAAGATTAAAAAAATACAATGACGTTAAAATTCGTAATTTTTTTAGGGAACATACCCAATGTTTTAAGTCAGACAAAAAGATTTTTTTTTTTAACATTAAGTTATACTAAAGTAGTAAAGAAATCAATAGAGATATTTGCTTTTTGTACAAATAAAAGCTAAATTTATTTCAACCTGAAATTTATTAAAATCATTCATCTTCTAGCCTTTAAAAAAAATCATTCATCTTCTAAGTTTTAAAGTTATTAGTTTTTAAACTTGGAGAAGCCTATGAAATAGTTTAACCCCTGACTATATTTAATGATAGTTACAAAGGCATGGACACGGATATGGTGCAACTATATATTATTAACAAATCTCATAGAAAATATAAATACAACAAACCAGCTTTTCAGAAAAAAAATTGCCACTGTACCAATTCATTTGGTGCTACATTCAAATTATTTATCATATTAACTTCAAAGCTTTTTTTTTTTTTTTTTTTTGTGTTACGTAAAGACTTTATTGATAATACAAAGAACACATGAGTTGCAGGTGGTAACAAAGTAGAGCCTAGTGAATGCAGAACAGTAATCACAGATGCATCCACAGCCTCACCTGCTAGTCAACCCCTTTTATACTCTTGTCAAATGCTGATAAACAACAATGCAGGCTTCTCTTTCCAAAACATCCCTAGCAGCCAATTCCTACCCAAGCCATGGCCCCCAGTATACAGACGTTTCTTCCACATAAATTTACTAGTCCAAACAACGCTACCACCAGAAAATGGACAACACATCCATAGAGATTTTGGCACACATATCTTCGAGCAACACAATCACCAACATAAATAACACAGCCATATATTCACCCAAATTCGACAAACCTTATAACTACAAAGTTATTAATCGTTGCCGTTGAAATTAATCAATGACACACATAAATTCAGATATGCTCAGCAACCGCCACCGCCCCCACAATTCCTCCGCCGCGACCGTCTCCTCCCCCACAACCTCCACCGCCACCGCCACCGCCCCCCCCCCCCAAAAACCACCTGCACCATCATTACGGCGAGGCTTTTCAGAGTTGTCATCACCACAAGCGAGGATGACCATTGAGATAATTGAGAGGGAGAAAACAATCATGCAAAGCAAGAATAGGGCACCAGAGACCCTGTTTCCCCTCCCGGGACACTGCCACCAAGAATTACCAACTCCCTTGTCATTTTTCTGATCCTTGTACCTTACTTTAGCTTGCTCTATATAGCATATATTTCTTTTTGTGAAAGGCAGCTCTATATACCATATATACATACATACATATATATATATATATATATATATATATATATATATATATATATATATAGAAAATAAACCAAGGCCTATTCTTAACAAATGAGTTTTTTCTTTGCAATAGACTTTTGGCCTTTCCAGCATATTCTATTCAAACCAACACGTAAGTTTCATGAACTGTTCTTTTATCCTAATCAGAAAGTTAATTCAAAGCCACCTGACTAAGAAATAATGATCGCAAAATATTTGACAAGTCAATCAGACGATTAAATGGAGGCTGAATTGCCATGCGGCATCAATTAATATTGTTAAGTTTAAAATTGCAATTTCAAGTCAATTTTCTTTAATCTTATCTTCAAACAGAAATGTCAATATTTTATGCTTTAACTCTTAGTAGTGCATGTGGCATGCCATGTCATAGAAATATATCACATCAATGTTGATGTCAATACTGACGTTATTATTTTAATGGTAAAATTGAATGTCATTAGAGAGAAATTAAATTGAAGTAATTTTTAAAATTAAAAAATTAAAATGTTACGATTTTGAGTACAGGAACTAAATTGAAAAAAATACATGGGTATAGAGACTTCTCAAGTATTTTCACCAAAATATTTTCTTTGTTTTTTATTTATATGTTTGAGTTCACTAATTTATTTCAAAATTATGAGGTAATCCCAAACTAAAAAAAAAAAAAACAATCCATTCATCTGGTCTTTCAAAAACCGAACCATTAACTTTAAACAACAATCCATTCATCCAGCTCTTCAAATACTCTCCATTAATCCAACCCAAAATCAACCTCTTCCACCCATAAAAGACACCTTGTTTGTCCACATGTACATAAGGATATCAACGGATAAGGTACTCATTAATTTTGAGATACCAAATCTGAATCCGATTAATAAATAAAATATCCAACTTTTATAATTACTTAAATATTTTTTAAATTTGTTATCCTAACTCGAACCTTAAAATATACCTATTGCTCGATAATTATTCGAACACATTTAAAAACTCAATTATGTAAAAAAATTATTAAATTGCTCCTCATAGGTACTCAATTACCTAAACTCGAATCCGTACTCGTATCTATATATAATAATATTTTTATCCATATTTAATATAATTCACTAATAATTAAATTTATAAAAAATACACAAATAATAAAATTTAAATTTAAATAATAAAAAACAAATATCTCAAATATCAACTTAAACAATTAAAAACAAATATTCAAACAACAACTTAAACATTACAATAATTAACTATATGAATTTATCCATGAAATTTTAAAAAATAACTAGGTTCCAAATTATTCTAATCTCATAATTTTTTTTTAGGTATATATTTTATAAGTTTAAATACACAAAGGTATATATTATAATTAATAATTTTATAAGTTATAATTTTTGTAACGCTAACACAAAATAGAAAGTAAATATGTTTATATTTAAAGTATATATACTAAATATATATAATAGTAATTATATTCCTTAAAATTAACACAATATATAAAGTATATGTATTAAAAGATATTACAAGTTAATTAATAATCATAGTTTCATGAATTAATTTAATTAATAATATGAGTTTGTCTTTAATTACATGAAATTTAAAAAGAAAAAAAAAACATCATTGAGTACGAGTATCGAATACCTAAGGGGTGGTACTTGAACCTTACCCGAACCTTGTACGGAGTGAAATTGCTACCTGAACTCGATTATAGGGTACTCTAACCTTCTATAACCAAGTCGAGTACCTGCAAGTACCTTGTAACAAGGTACTCATTGCCATCCCTACATGTACAATTGTTGTTCAATTTTCTACTCATGCAAGTGTACATATCGTAAAGATAATATAAAGACGAGTAGAGTGTCAATCCCACAGAGAATTGAATTAATCTTTATTATTAATTACTAAAATTAACATACCATAATTTTATCTAAATAATTAAAATTCAAAAGGAAAATTTAAATTAATAAACTAAAAACTAAACTAAAACTAATCTAAATTCTATTAGCAAATTTACTTCTAATGATTAACAGACCTAAAACTATGATATCCCTCAATACTTTATCTAATTATTGTCTCTCTTTTTTAACTCAATTTAATGGATTAAGTTGCTAACTTAGAGTCCTAAATTATTTACAAGTCTCAGTTGAGTTTCTTATAAAAATACATTTTCCAATTAATTTACAATATGTCTATACAAATTAAATTGAAGAAGATTCATTAAGTTTGTGCTCTAATTTTGGCTACGTATGGCTTATAGGTGTATGTCTACTCTATATGCAAATCAAACCAACTAATCAACTAAGTGTATTCGATCATACGCTATTTTATTCAAGGTCTACCTAAATCTCATTTATCAAGGTTTAACCTAGGTTTCCAATTCAATCAATTGGTGGCCAGTCAACTAGTAGCATTAAAAACAGAATAAAATAAACAACTTAAATCCATCAAATATAAATAAAAGAGAGATAAATAATTCAGACTATATATTGAGTTCAATCATAATCTGAGATTAAAAATTTAGTTTCCCATCAAGTCATACATCATCATCGAATAAAATATAAACATTAAAACCAAAAGAATAAAAGAATAAAAGAATAAAAAAAAGATAGAAAAAACAAGGATTGAATTCTTGATCTCCAAATCTTCTTGAATTCTTCAAATTCCTTCAATGACTCTGTAGCTTGACTCTCAACTGTTAATCTGATGTTTTTCTTCTTCTTCTTTAAGTCTTCCGAAAAGTTGCTTTTATAGGCTTTGGAGTTAGGCTAAGTTGGGTGAAGAAAGAAGTCAATTTCAGCTAGGATTTCCTTATCAAACTATGTAAGTCGCAGTTTTACCAAATTAATTAACATAAATCATAATTACTATAGGACTGCAGTACATCAAATTTGACAAGATTTTTGACCATCCCACAGACCGAACTGGATGAAGTGGTAAACATGAAAGTTGTATATCTTTCTTTTACTTTTCCAATGGTCTAAGAATCACTTCATTTGAAGCTCTGTAAAGAAAGTTATGATCAAAATACCGAAACATATGCATTAAAAGTCTGCACCTCGAAATTGCTTTTCTTTTTCCATTAAAATTCTTCTTTCAACACATTACAAAAGCACAAATAAATCAATAGCAACCTATCTTAATCATATTAACACCAAATTAAACATGAAATTAACCAAAATTAGATGGACTCACCTAAAATAACTAATTTAAAGTAATTAAATAAAACCTACTAATTTTTATGCATTACTACAAAAACTAAGCCAAATTATTATCAAAATTAAACTCAAATAACTCTATATCATAGAGTTATCAACAATCCTTTTCCCAAATGTCATAAGACCCTGTTTGGATTCAACTTTTAATATATTAGAGGTAAATTCGTGTATTGCATATGACTCGTCCAGTTTATATCTTTTCAAGATACAACTCATCCATTATATACACCACAACTATCCTCCTCTAAAGTCCATTTGACAAAAATTGAGAATCTTGATGGAAGTCTTATTTAAGCTTCACAATCCTTTTTGAAATCGCTTCTTAGTCAAATGTACAAGTTCCATTGCAATTTCATAGGTTAAATGCCCAAATAAGCCCCTAAACTATGTCAAAAAAATTAATTCAGCTCATATCATTTTATTGCTTTCAAATAAGCCTCTCTCTCTAACCGTTGACTAACTTTCATTAGTCAATAGTACATGCGGCACTTTTATACTATGTGTGACATTAAATATTGTTGATTAAGATTTGAGCAAATGGGTAAAAAAGTAAGCACACAAATCCTAATCAATAATATTTAATGCCACATCATCTGCTACGTGCTAGATGACATGGTATAAAAGTGTCATGTGTATCGTTAACTAATGAAAGTTAATCAATAGTTAAGGAGAGGGGTTTATTTAGCCCATAGAAGTTCAAAAGTTTATTTGAACGCAATAAAAGGATAGGGGCTGAATTGATTTTTTTTACATACTTTAGGAGCTTATTTGGATATTTAGCCAATTTCATTTTATATGGTCAAAATACTTGAGAAGTCCCTGTACTAGGGCATTTGCTTCAATTTAGTCTTTCTACTAAAAATCATAATATTTTAGTCTCTTCATTTCGAGAATTACTTCAATTTAGTCCTTCTCACATTGTTCGTTTAAATTAACCATTGCAATACTAACATCAGCGCTAACGTAGCACCAGATGCTAACGTGGCACTACCACGTCATCACAAAAAGTGATGTGCTGCATTGAGAGGCATGTCAAATGTAAAAGTTTCATTGAAATTTCTTTTTATATATAATATAAATGGTCAAAATACATAAAAGTCTCTATATTATGGTATTTTCTTCAATTTAGTCATTCTACTCTAAATCGTAAAATTTTGGTCCCTTCATTTTGGGAATTATTTCAATTTAGTCCCTTTCACATTTTTCATTTAAATTAACCATTACGGTATTGACATCAGCGCTAACGTGGCGCTAACGTAGCATCAGATGTTGACGTGGCAATGCCACGTCATCAAAAATGGTAACGTGGTGCATTAGGAGGTTGATACGTGGCACTTTTATTCTTTAAAACAAGATGTACTCTTACTGAAGTTTGAACCTAATACCTCTAGGAAGTATGCCAAAGCCTTTACCACCACACCTAAGCCTTTTTTCAAAGTTATAACTTGCTTGTATTTTATTTCTTCTTTCCTTAAAACTACATCATTTTGGGACATTCTTTTTTGGAGAAAAAGGCTTCAAAGGGTTTTTATTGCTAGGGTTTTTAAGAGTGTAAAAATACTTCAAAACGACGTAATTTTGAGGAAAGAAAGGAAAAATAAGAAAGAAAATGAGAAAAGAAAAGACGAAACAAAACAAAAGCAAATTATACTTATTAGTAAGGGCTTGGGTGTGGTAGTAAAGGCTTTAGCATATTTGCTAGAGGTCTGGGGGTTTGAACCTTAACAAAAGTACATCTTGTTTTGAATAATAAAAATGCCTCATGGCAACCTCTTGGTGCTCGACATGGCATCTCGGACTCAAATTATGATGTGGCACTACCACGTCAACGTGTCAGGGTAATGTGGTACTGCCACGTTAGTTCTTGAACTCAAAGTGTGATGTGGCATTGCCACGTCACCCATAACAAGTTGACCTGGCAATGCTACGTTAGCGTTGACATCCGTACTGTAATGGTTAATTTAAATAAAAAATTTAAAAGAGACTAAATTGAAATAATTCTCAAAATAAAGAAACTAAAATATTGTAATTTTGAATAGAAAGACTAAATTAAAAAAAAACTTTAATATAGGAACTTCTTAGATATTTTGAGAGGTATAGATGTCCCAATTAGGCAATAACCTTGAAATAGAAAAGTCAATTGTAAAGCTTTGAGATCTTTTGCTACTCAGGTACTCCCTGCTTGGAGTTCATCATTTGCATGTGATCTTTCCTTAGGGTCTTGCCACATCACATCCCATTGCGAGCATCTTTCTTGTAATACTAAAACTGAACTTTATCTTCCATTAGTAAGAGCTTGGGTGTGGTAGTAAAGGTTTTAACACATTTCTTAGAGGTTTGGGTTTGAACTTCAATAAGAGCACATATTCTTTTGAAGGATAAAAATGTCGCATGGTAACCTTTTGTTGTGCCATGTGGCATCTTAGACCCAAATTATGACATGGCACTGCCATCTCAGTGTGTCAAGGTGACGTGACACTATCACATTAGTACTTGAACTCAAAGTGTGACATGCCAGTGCCACGTCACCCTTAACACGTTGACGTTGCATTTGGTGCTACGTTAGCGCCAGGTCAGTACCATAATGATAAATTTAAATGAAAATGTGAGAAAAACTAAATTGAGAAATTTTTAAAATAAAATAACTAAAATATTATAATTTTAAATAAAAAATTAAATTAAAAAAATCATAATGCAAGAACTTTTCAAATCTATAATCTATAACATACTTAAAGGGACTTCCTCATTCTGCCACATGTAAGCTAGAACAATGACCATGTTTTCAATCTCTCAACCCATGTGAGTCAAACTTTGTAAAAGAAAAAACAAGAGCCCATGAGTCAGTCAAACTCAAATCTCTTTTGGCCACGAGTCAGTGAAGCCACGTTTTTAGACCTTTATCAGTCAAATGATGCCCAACCTTAAAGAAAAGGTTTCAAATCTCTGACATGGCTTATGAAATATGAGTAATAAAAAATTACACTCCATCGCATTGAGGTGGGTACATTTCTCTAGTAGCAATAAAAGAATGGTTTTTTCTTCGGAGACTTGGGCTTGCAAAGTGCAAACTCTTTTGCTCCTTTGATTATAGATTATAGAAAAACATACAAACTACATTACTTGAAAATAATAAGAAGATTCAAGAAAAAAGAAATTGCATTAAGTCTAAAGGTGGTATCAGGCGAAGGGTCAACTTGACAGATTCTGATATGAGGCTTGTATAAGTAAAAGGAAGCCCCAATGGTGCTTTTAGAGTTAACCACGTGGAGGGCAGAGAGAGTGAAAGAGAAAAGATGATGAAGCAAAAAGAGAGAAAAAGAGGGGTGCAAAGAGGTTAGAGTTAACCACGTGGAGGGTAGATAGAAAGAAAGAGAAAAGATATTAAAGCAAAGAGATGGGATGCAAAGAGGTCCATGCAGAAGGGTCAGACTCTAGCATTTTTAAAAGTACTAATGTCTTAATTAAGCAATAACCTAGACATAGAAAAGCCAATTGTAAAGCTTTGATATCTTCTACTACTCTAGCACTCCCAGATTGGAGTCGATCATTTGCATGCGGTCCCTCATTGGTGTCCAACCATGTCAAATCCCATTGTGAGCATCTTTCTTGTAATACTAAAAATGAACTTTATCTTCCATCAGGGGCGACTCAATAAGTTTAAAGATCTAAAGCAAAATATTCAAATAAAGCTTTTTTTATTAAAATTAAAATTTTTTATTTTTCTAGCTTTTTGAGATGCAAAATTTTTAATTAAACTTTTATAATTAAGTTATTCTGATATTTCTTTTTCAATTAATAATGTAACCAATCCATTTAATCTTTATTGAGATATTGTTGATCTTAAATAAGATTTTATTAATTTTAGTTTCGAAAAACTTTTTTGTCCTGAAGCAACACTAACTGGAGTTGTTAACATTATTCTAAAAGTAATATATGCATTTGGAAAAGAATCGAGTTTTCTTATACGATTAAGTATGTCAATTGGACTGTTTTCTTATTGTATAATTTTTTTAAAATTTTTAACTTTGAAAATAAATCTAAACCATCAATATCAGAATAGTTGTTATATTATAAGGAATATTCAAGATTAAAGCAATATTCTTTCAAATGAGGCTCACAACTTTATGAAGATAATAAAAAAACAGATTTATTGTATATTTTTTGGAGAAAAATTGAAGTTAAAGGAAGAAAGAGCAAATGAGAAAGGAAGATTTCAAAAGTAGATATTATATATTGAAAAAAAAAATTAGTTTTATATATAGGAAAAAATAACTGTTGAAAATCATTAAATACATTGATTGGAAATAAGAGAAATAAATGAGAAAAAAATAACTATTGAAAATGATTAAATATATATGATTGTTAGTTTATTAAAAATAAAAAAATATAGTTGAAAATTAATAGCATTCTAAAACTAAAAAAATAATAAAAATTAAAATTTATTAGATACATAATTAAAAAAATAAAAAAACAAATAATTTTATTAATTATTTTTTAATTTTTATATATTTTAAATATAATTAATTATATTATAATTATTATAACTTTCCAAATTGGGGGCTAAAGCCCTTGTTTAGGTGGTTTCACTCAAGGGCGGACCTTGTCTTCCATCAATTCTACTGTTCTGTTTTCTATTTTGAACCTTTGATATATTTATCATTTATATTTCAAATTTATTTTTTATAATAGCAATTTTATATAAAAATTTTAAAAATTGAATACTAACAAATATTAAATCAATATTTTTTTAAAAAACAACTTTCATGAATATAAAAGAAAAAGATAAAAAGAATTGATGTTTTCGTATTTGCGATAATTCATTGAAAGCCGGTGGGGATGAGAACGAAGTTGGTGTCGGCGAACTTTTTAACATGGCATCTCATGAGACACTCCGCTTTAACTTTTATAGGAAAAGTTTTGTACTTATCATTAAAAACCATGAACGTTATATATACACATAAAAGAAAATCATTTGTCATAAAATGAAAATTTGAATGAAAAAAGGGAATAAAAAATAGGATAAGAAAATTTCTAAAGATTTTCATTAATTATACAATAAAGATGAGGTATAAGAGGGTACAACAAGCAGAGCTACGTACTTTCAAGAAGTGGAGGTGGCTTATTTGTTACGCATAATAATACCCTGAGAATGATAACATTTGGCATCTTCAGCAGTTTGGAGAAGGAAAATATCATGATCATAAGCATAGACGGTGTCGCCTACCTGTCAAACCTCAGCGTCAGAAGGTGGAAATTCTTCGATGGACCGAGTGAACTCGTCCAAGTACTTGTTACTCAGCTCTACACTGCTAAAAATCTCCTTCACTGCGGATGCATTTGCTCTGAGTGGCTCCCCCTCGGGATCCACCATGACTCGCTTAATAGACTCAGCCACCAAGTCACTGGTGAATGATCCATCAAGATCGTTTCTTTCTATTTCCAACCCAACCTTTTTGCTGTGCATCAACCTAGCAACCAACCCAAGATCCGAACTTGCACCGGGAAATAATATCAAAGGCAGACCATACCCGAGTGCCTCAATAACTGAACTCCAACCGCAGTGAGTCAAGAAACCACCAACTGAGGAGTGAGTCAAGACCCTGAGTTGAGGTGCCCAGCCCCGTAAAACCAAGCCCCGACCCGAAACTCGTTCTTCGAACCCGGATGGGAGTACGTCCTGTACCAACTGTCCTTCAACTAAAGGGCGGTTTCTGACAGCCCAAATAAATGGCAGCCCGGATTTCTCGATCCCAGATGCCAACTCATGCATGAACTCTTGACTCAAACTCACCTCACTACCCAGTGCAACATAAAAAACTGTCTTGTCTCGTTTGCTATCAAGCCATTTCTTCATTGCTTCCCAATTCTCATTTTCTTTATCTTCGTTACTAGGCAATGATGGCGGCAATAATCCAAGCGGAATAATAGGTTTCTGGTGAATCTTACTAAGCACACGAAGCGCGTCAGCTTCGACCTCATAGCAGCTCCTCAAAGCCAGAATTTTGCAACTTAAAAGCAATGTTCCGACCCGTTCAAAATCGGACACAGAGTCCATACACTCCTGGTGACCCACCATTTCATGGAGCTTAAAAGCTAGGTTGTTAGGATAATCCAGCCACACTGGTGCCACCGTGAAGTCTTCTGGTCGTTGTCTACTTCCATTGAGCAGCTCCGATGGAGGGCCAAGGAAAGCGAACGTCGAAGCAGAATATATACTGAAGTAAACTAAGTTGATGCCGCGTTGAGTCGCCACAGGCGGTAACCAGTAAGGAGCAAAATCGTGGATAATCCATTTGACTTGTGATGACTTTTTGAGGAACTCAGTCAACTGAGTTTCGAGTTTGTCATATGCTTTTTTGAGGTAAGGGACTTGGTGAATAGGTAAATCGGAGGTGGACTCAGCTCCTGGTGGCAGGCCATGAACGTGAGGCAAGGGAAGTTGTATAAAGCTTATGTTGGAGCAGAGATCTGGAGGAAGCTTCGGGAGGCGGCTGATGTTTTTAGGAGTGGAGATATAGTATATTTTGTGACCCTTTTGAGCTAGGAACTTGGAGACTTGAAGAAATGGCATGATGTGGCCATAAGCTAACCATGGGAACATTACTATATGAAGCTGTTTTTGGCTGCCATCCATAACTGGAAAATCAGACTGCTATTAAGTACTTAGAGATTTTTCTTCTGTTTTTTGGTATTTCCTTGCAATTCTCCTAGAGACTAGAGAGACCATGAAGATGAACAGCCTAGAGAGAGAGAGAGAGAGTTGCTGGCCCTTCAATTATCATAAATTATCGAGAACAGTAGTATTTTTGTTTGAAAGAATCTGCTGCATTAGTAATTAACTTAATTTAAGTTGGCTGTTTTCCACCACTTAATTATAGGGAGAGGTAGACACTGATCCTTGGGCCAGTTGAGCACCGTCTACATGTTTTTTGTCAGTCAAAATAAAGTGAGTTTTATTATTAATATTAGAAAATTGATACGATTACAATATTCCAATATACTTGAGGTATGCATACAATTAGAGAAATAAGAACATATTCAAGATAATATTTCGTCCAAAACTTTCTACCAACAAGTATTTTAGAACGATTTATATTAAATATAGCTGAAAAAAATAAACAAGAGTCGAAAGTGGCCTCCACAAAAGAACAAAGTGCACAAATCAGCACAAAAGCAGAAAAACGAAAATGCCAAACGCAAGGGACAGAGAATCAACAGCAAAGGTGAAGGAAAAACCAAAAAAAAAACATTAAAAGGCGGACCAGCAAAGGAAAAACCCAAGAATCAGATCACAGATCATGAGGGAGAGGACTTCACGAGATGGTCAGGCAGCACGTTCTCAGATAGAGGAAAAAAATATATATAACTAAAAAATTTAAAAGTGAAAGAAATTAAAACATTCGTTCAATAACTTAAATTAATAATTTTACTCATCCTAGAAAACACACAACTTTACTCTTCTTAACCTCTTTTTTTTATCTATTTTTAATCATTTATATATACTAAATATAAAAAAGGGAAATGTAACTTTCCTTGCTCTCATCGTTTTTCCCCCACCATTTTCACTTTCCTTCCAATTAAATATTTAGTGTTAAAGCTGGCATGATCTTGCTTTTCAAATGGAAAAACAGAAAAGTTGCCATGATCTAACCCAACAAATAATTCTTGCCTACCTTGCCCGGCCCTTTTCGACACCGTAGGAGAGGACAAGTTACTCATATTTCATTGGGTCCACGCTGCATGGCCCATCTACTGCACCTTAAGGTCAGTTGCTGTCCTTACTCCATCGATCCATCGATCTATACAAGCGTATTTGTGCACCAACGAAAATTATTGTACATGCTAAACTAGAGCAACGAAGCAGATAATCACATGTTAAATTTGGGATATTACAAATATTAATGTTTCCTTTTTGTATATTTATTTATTTATTTATTTGTAATCATTGCATGATGTCTTAAATTTTATATGTTATAAATGATAAAAAAAAAAACAAACAATACTATGTAATTTGAAAAAAAAGTGGGTTGGCTAACTATGCCACACCCACCCAAGTCTAGTGGGTGCTCTATGACTAATAAAATATATGATCGACATAATTTGTGGAACCGAATAGGGTTGACTCCCTTGGCCAACCTTCTATAAAAAAATAATATGTAATTTTCATGCTAAGAGAGAGATATTTTTTAATAATTAAGTAATCAATTTTTGTCAAAAAATTGTACTTGAGTATTTAACTTATTAGTTAGTATATAATCTTTCTACTTAAAAAAATATAATTTAAATCTTCCATTCTCTCAATTATAAAAAAAAATTACCAAAAAGCTAAATTCAAATGCAAGAATCCCAATTATAAATTGCAGCTATTATTGCATATATCTACCAAATGATTAAACTTTAGAACAAGTTAAAAACTTGTCAATGCACCGATCGAGTGGACTGGTCTAGGTGCTAGCATTCAACTCTGCAATCTACATTGCCCAAAATCTTACCACCAACCATGACTCGCCTAATGGACTGGGCCACCTATAAATTGTTTCAATCTTTAATATTCTATCCCAAGCCCCTTGCCATGCAACAAACTAGCAACCAACCCAAGATCAGAAGAAATTGCTCCAGAAACCCCACAAGACCAAGCCCGCCGCGAAACTCGTTCTTCCGACCCAACAGCCCTTGAACTAATGGGTAGTTCTTCACCAATGACCACCCACATAAAGCGTAACCCGGATTTGCTCTAGAAGCATACACAGACTCATCTCACTGCCTAATTCTCAACTCTTTACTACATAGCAAGCCATGTCTTCAATGCTTCCCAGTTCTCATCTCTTTTGCCTTCATTACTTGGCATGAGCGGTACAGCAACCCTACTGGTTTCTGGTAAAGTTTAATTAGTGAGCAAAATGAAAGGGCTCATCTTCTAACTCGGAGCAGCTCCTTAATTAGAGTCGCAAAGTTACAGCTTTTTCAAGTGCTAGCTGTTCCGAAACGATGAAAATCGGATACGTCCGGCTCCATGCACTCCATCTCGATCCATGTGACTCACTATTGCAACGAGCTTAAAAGCTACGTTACTCGGATAATCTATCCACTCAGGTACCACTAGTAAACGAAGTCTTTATTCTACACGTACGCAGCGAGCGGCCACCACGCGATGGAGAGCCGTCAAAAGCCAGCGTCGAAGCGCTAAATATGCCAATGAAGATTGAGTTGATGCCGAGCCGAGTCAAGATTGTGGGTAATCCAATATATAGGTAGTGAGGTTTTGACATTTGAGGAAATAAACAATATAAATGTTTTTAAGGTACATATACATGAATGTGTTTATTAAACTTCAAATTAATTATCTCATGAGAAATCAAGAGTTTCTTTTACGTAGCTACATTTTGATTTTAATTCTATCATGATAATCTTTTTAAAAGTGTACTAATGAACTTGCTTAATTTTGTAATAATTTAACTAATAATTAACTTGATTTATATTACATTAATTATAAAACTTTGTTTCTCTTTTCTTTTTCAAAAACTGATGATGTTTTATATCTTATGAACTGAATTAATTATATATAGTAAATCATTTAATCAAGAAAAAAAATATATTGAATATCACAAAGAGGATTAATTTCTACAAAATTAATTTACCGTAGCTTAACTTACTGATCTCCTTTTTAATTAAACAAGTAAACAAATACAGCTACGGATGCCATCCTACTTACTTATATAGCTTATTGACTCATGAGATATATATGATCCTCTTTTATTTTATTTTATTTTTCATAAATTACATCATATGGTAAGCTAATTTTGATCTTAAACTAAAATTTGACTTAACAGTTATTACTTCAGTTTAGGAAGGTTAAAAATTAAGGTTCAAAATGTATTAATTTTGGCTTTCAACTTCTTTACAAAACAAAAAAAAGATTTTAAAACTGTTAGTAATAATAATTTTTGTTGCATATTTAGACAAGCCAATTATGAACACAATAGTTTAAACTCTTAACTCTAGTCCTTAAAAAAGGATAAGAGCAACATATATTATATTCAGATTTATAAAAGGAAAATTGAAAAGGAAGATCAGGGCTCAGTGTGCATGGAGAAAAGGCAATCTCTAATGGAACATCAGCAGACCCACAGATTAGGGAGAGATTCTTAGCAACTAATTAACAGTACTAATTATGAGATGTACATGAAGAAATAGTATTTTTTAGGGTTATTGCTTATTCATATTGCTAAGGTGCTAACTGCTTAGACACTTTAATTAAAAACATATAAATGATGTGGAAAACCCAAATTTTAAATAGGTTTAAAGGATTTTTCAAGATCTGAACACTGATTTTAACCAATAGAAGAGTTACTGATTGGAAATTGATTACTTGCACATCAGACAGAAACCCCATAAACTAGCATGTGTCAGCTTTAGTTGTACGGGGTTTGTTGTGGGATGGATTTTGTGATCAATCTTTCAAGTGAACTTCAAATTCTAAGCTTCACCTTCCCA
Organism: Theobroma cacao; assembly: GCF_053813885.1. Classification (NCBI taxonomy): domain Eukaryota; kingdom Viridiplantae; phylum Streptophyta; class Magnoliopsida; order Malvales; family Malvaceae; genus Theobroma; species Theobroma cacao. Next base: position 4,431,799 of record NC_142647.1, read on the forward strand.
CCTTTTAAAATTGACTCTGCATAAAAGGAAAAAGAGGGGAGAAAATGAAGGAAAACAAGGAAAGGACACACTCCATTGAATGAAGAGTTAGTGATGTGTGCTTTGCATGGTTGGATATACACAGGAGCCTTGTTAAACCATGAAGCAGGTCATACTTATCGAAATCAAAGATTTTGATTGTCAGGAATTATGAAAATGGAGCAACTATTTTCTTTTATTTTGAAAAAAAAAAAAAGAATTCAAATCTAACACTTTCTACAAGGTAGAACACTTTATCTAGCAGTGATTGAGTAACGGTTTGAACCAAGAATGACTCTTGTTATGCTGCAATGGTCTTTAAAATAAGAAAAACTCAACTTTCCAAAATTCTGGAAAAATAGAAATTAACCAATAAGTCAGTGTGCAGTTAAAAGTAACAATTGACAACCTTTAATTTGGATTAATAGCTACAAAAGATATATAGTAGGGGACAGAAGGAGAGCAAGCGCATAAAGTTTCAAGCATGAGGCGCTCATACAAGAAAGAACCCTTTGTGCTCACTCTCTTCTGTCACGTTCCTGACAGACCTGGCCAAGTATTCGCACGACGACAATTGCTCTTATCTCCTTGCCCAATTACAACCATCTTGCTCCATCCTAGGGCTCTTATTTAATATTGTTATTAAACTAACAAGTTTTAGTTTATTTATATTGATTATGTGATATATTTTCAAATTTTTAGATTATAGGAAGAAAGGGAATCGATGCCCAAGAAAGTCTAATAAGAATACTCTTATTTTCGTCTTGATTCTTTTATTTCGACTTATTCGTTGACATTTCTGGAATGCTAAAAATATTTTCAGGTCTTAAAATTAAAAAAGTCAATGTTTTAAAAAATAAGCTGTTGAATTTTCTCGGCTCAAATAATCTTCCCTTTTATCTTAATAGTTTTTGTCCTGATCTTTCCAATTAATCTCTTCCGTGTCCGTTCCATTTTCCATTTCTTACCAAAATATGTTTTAGAAAAACAACACTTGAGTTCAAAAGGGCAGGGCTGGGTTGTAGAGTTGAAAACTTTTGAACTAATTAATGAAATGAATTTCTATGGAATGACTTTACAGCTACTTTACATAATATTGTTATCCATCTTATGCAAGAAATTGGCCAAAAAATTATGAAATTAATGAAAAAATTTTAAAGAATCAAGACTTTATAGAAAACCAAAAGGGTATAGCTATTTATTTTACTAAATTATTGAATTATTATTTTAGCCAAAAAATATTTATTTATTATCTGGAGCAATTTTTTTACTTATTACTTTCAATCAAAATTTAAGGTTTATTTATTTATTTGTTCAATTATTTAAGTAACTTTCTAAATTTCAATTTTTTGTTACAAAATTGTAAATTTGAATTTTAAATTGTAACTATATATTTTTCTAAATTTATTGATCTATTATTTAGGATAAATCCTTTCTTAGTATGATATTGGGTGACTAAGCTTTTATTTTGTTTGTTCGGCGTTTCGTCGGTGCGGAGACAAGACAGATCGAGGGCTTGAGGCCTTGAGGCTATTATTGTGGTTAGGTGAAAGGACACGTGCCTATGTCGTGCTATAAAGACATATCTGTAACACTAGTACATTATTTTTTATTTGAAAAGTCTTTGTTAACAAATCATAAAGCCGACTGTAGAGTAATAATTTCATGAATCTCTCTTATAAAGTTTGTGGTCTCATCTCAATCCTCGTCCACACACAGGAACGTCATCTTTTTACCCTGCATCAGATGTTAAGATATTGGGTCTAACCTTTCTCAGCAAGGTTAGAAATTTCTAAATTAGGGGCATGTAACGAACACAATTTTTAAGTAGGCATACATTTTCAACCTAGTGAACTTCATGAATGAAACTTTGAGGAAAACTTGAAGAATTTGAACCTTCATAGAACTTTTTTATTAATACCATTAATGAAACTTTGAGGAGTATATATCACACAACACTTTCTTAATCTTTTTTTTATTGTTTGGAATTCGAGACTTTATTTAACCAAAAGCTGATTTGCACAGAAAGTGGGATGTTACTTGATGAAGCATCAATAACTCAAACCTCCCCAGTTGAGGAATCAAAATCTTCAATGAACCGGGTGAACTCATCCAAGTAATTGTTACTTAACTCTTCATTGCAAATATCTCTCATTGCCCATGCATTTGCTCTTACTGGCTCGCCTTCTGGCTCCACCATCACCTGCCTAATCGTCTGAGCCACCAAGTCGCTTGTAAATGATCCGTCCAGTTCGTTTCTCTCTATTTCTAACCCAACCTTCTTGCCATGCAACAATCTAGCGTTCAACCCCTGATCCGAGCTTGCCCCGGAAAACAAGATCAAAGGCCGACCAAACTTGAGTGCCTCGATAATTGAACTCCAACCACAGTGAGTTAAGAAACCCCCAACAGAGGAGTGAGCCAATATCCGTAGTTGAGGTGCCCAATCCTTCAACACCAAGCCCCTATCAGAAACTCGTTCCTCAAACCCTTGAGGGATTATGTCCTGACCCATCTGCCCTTCAACTAGTGGGCGGTTCCTGACCACCCAAATAAAGGGCAAGTTAGATTTGTCGATTCCAAACGCCAATTCGTGCATAGATTCTTGACTCAGGCTCACTTCACTTCCGAGTGCAACATAGAAAACTGACTTCTCTCCTTTTCTGTCAAGCCATTTCTTTATATCTTCCCAACTCTCATGGCTCTTCTCTTCGTTAGATGGCAGTGATGGAGGCAGCAAACCGACTGGAACAACAGGTTTCTGGTAAAGCTTCTTAAGCAATTGAATCTGATCAGATTCGAACTCGACGCAGCTCCGCAGAGTTACAAATTGGCAACCCTGAATCACTTGTCCAATCCGTTGAAAATCAGACACATCTTCCATGCACTCTTGGTGACTCACCATCTCATGGAGCTTCAAAACTATGTTACAAGGATAATCTATCCACTTAGGGACAACTGTGAAGTCTTCTGGTCGTTTGCGATGATCACCAATCAAAGCTGATGGTGGGCCAAGGAAAGCAAGCAGCGTGGCATTGCATATGCTGAAGAAAACTAAGTTGATGCCGAACGGAATAGCAACTCCAGGTAACCAGTGAGGCATAAAGTCATGGATTATCCAGTTTACATGTGAGGTTTTGAGGAACTCAGTCAAAGGGACTTCGAGCTTGTCACATGCCTTTTTAAGGTAAGGAACTTTCTGAATCGGTATCTCAGCGGTGGACTCAACTCCTGGTGGTAGGCCATGAACCTGAGGAAGAGAAATCTCAATAAAGCTTATGTTAGAGGACAGATGTGCGGGGAGTTTAGGGAGGCGGCTAATGTTTTTTGGGGTGGAGATATAGGATATGCGATGACCCTTTCGAGCTAAGAATTTGGAAACCTCGAGAAATGGCATAATGTGACCATAAGCTAGCCATGGGAACATTGCTATGTGAAGCTTTTCTTTTCCCTCCATGGCGTTTCGTGAGTGCAGATGAATCGGGGAAAATAGAAAGAGAATGAGGACTTGAGGGCTTTTGTTCCTTCAGTAATTGATTTCTTCATATAAATGAGAGACATATCAGATCAAAGTATCTCTGTAAAATAGTTTTTTTTTGGCTGAAAATCATTAACAAAATAATAATAATAATAATAATAATAATAATAATAATAATAATGAGTATTTTAAAAAATAATCTTTAAAGATAAAGATATTTTTAAAAATAGCCCTCTTTATAATTTTAATTATTTTTAGTCAAGTTAAATAAAATTACCCTCAATAAAATTACACGCGTCATGTACAAAAATCTGTGATAAGTCATTATTAGAGTGTTACACGCTATGTATAAAAATATGTGACACGTCATGTACAAAAACCTGTGACAAGTCATGGTTAGCGTGTTACACATTATGTACAAAAATATGTGACACGCCAAGTACAAAAACCTGTGACAAGTCATGGTTAGCATGTTACATGCTATGTACAAAAATATGTGACAAGCCATGATTAACTTGTTATATGCTATGTACAAAAATATGTGACAAGCTATGTACAAAAACCTGTGACAAGTTATGGTTTACTTGTTACATGCCATGTACAAAAACTTATGACAAGCCATGGTTAGCGTGTTACGCACTATGTACAAAAATATGTGACACGCCATATACAAAAACATGTGATAAGCCATGGGTTGCGTGTTACACGCTATGTACAAAAATATGTGACAAGCCAAGTACAAAAACCTGTGACAAGCTATGGTTAGCTTGTTACACACTATGTACAAAAACCTATGACAAGTCATAATTAAGTTACTACACGTCATGTTAAAAAAAAATATTGTTGTTACACGTCATGTAAAAAAACATGTTACACGCCATGGTTAAAAAAGATTGTTACACGCCATGTTGAAAAAAAAATATTGTTGTTACACGCTATGTTGAAAAAATATTGTTGTTACACGATATATTCAAAAATATTTTGTTACACTTTAATGCTTAAAATGTTATTGTTACTTACGAACCAAAACTTCAAATTCTCTCAACTTTTTTTTTTTGACAATTTGGCACAGATAAAGTGTTTCTAACCTGTTTTCATAAATCAAAATACAAATATTTTTTTTATCTAAAACACCTACTTTGACTAAAAATAAAAAAAAATTTTGAAAACTTAAATTTATAAATTTCAAAATTTTGAATTTATTGGTATCTAGGTCCCGAATTGATTCAATTAAAAGCTATTTCATACATTTGTGATTATTTCTACCGTTTTAATTTTATCCAAAATACCTAAAAATTGAATTTTTCAAACAGCCACCCACTCAAGCACGTCAAAATCATTGTTTGGTGTCTTAAAAGCGTAAAAAAGAGAAATCTGAAAACACGGGAGAGAGAAATTAGAAGCATAGCAAATGCATGCCGAACAGAGAAATTGATAAAATTTGAGAGATTGAGATGGTGAGAGAGAAATCCGAAGCACAAATGAGGAGAAATGGGAAGAAATTGTGATGAATGGTTTAATTTATTTGAAATAATTTAAAGGGTATTTTCGTTAAGTCATGACTAAATATGACTAAAAACAGTTAAACTTATTTTGATGGTTATTTTTAAAATGTCTTTATCAAAAAATGTCATTTCTCACAATTTCCTCTAATAATAATAATAACTAGAAAAGTACCCACGCCATGCAGTGCGTTTACTATATTTTATAAATGCTTAGATGTTAAAAATTATGAGTTAATGATAGGAATTGTAAAAGTTATTATTGATATAATCCTGCATGCTAATTAATATTTGATATATATACATTTTGTCAATAAATGCACAAAAACTATCATAATATGTACAAAAATGGTTTTGCATTCTGAATGAGTAACATGTTGTCCTAAAAAAGAAAAGATACTAATCCTGCTAATTAACATTCGACATATCTACAAATAACATTTATTACAAAATGTAAAAAAATTGTTCCCATAAATCAATGACAAGCTGCTTTGAAAAACAAGATAAAAGTTCAACAAAATTACATGTACTATGGAATCATTTTTGTGAAGGAAACCTAAGCATGCTAGTCCTTGATCTAATACACATCCATCGTCAATATTGCTTGTCTCTTGAACCAATAACACATTGGCAATCAGAACAAAAACTATAAAGATTGAAAAGGCTATGTTTGTGGTGATCAAATAAATCTTAACAAAAATAATGCCTCTTTTATTTTGTTCCTAATTAGATTATCTAGTAATTGTTGCTTTGAAGAGAAAAGCAATTACACAGTTAAATTAGCAAAGTATAGATAAAGAAAATTGAAACCAAAATTCTTATGAAAAAAGAAAATTTGAAAAAAGGAATCTAGCCCCAAAATCTTCTACACCAAAGTTTTGATACAATAACTAATAGTAATGTCAAAGTCCAACCATTCACAGCATTAGCTTTACCCTCATGTCATAGAAAAGCTTGATTTATTCTCAGTGTAAATTGTAGAAAGGCAATAACAATTTACTTGCACAACAGATAACCAATCATAAATGTAAACTAATAGGAAATCAATAAGTTTTTAGATCCCAGTGGCCATTAGTTTACTTTACACTCAAGGAAAGTTCATTTGTCATACTTTTGACATGTAGATTGCCTCATATCTAGGAACTTTCAAATCCGAGAAAGTTCGACAACTATATAACTATTACGTTAAATGGGCAGCTTTTCTTGTAAGTTCGCCAATGGAGATTAGAAATCTATTTGAGATTGGATACAAAATTTTAAAAGTTCTAGAAAGTGCACCTTTAAATTCCATTAGGATCCTCTGCAAGTTTTAGTCAAATTCAAACATAGAATCATATAAAATGTTTGATAAAATACCTACAAACATATATGGTACATATTATGGGAACTAAGAACCACATGAACTTTAGAAAATTTAAATCATATGTAAATAGAGCTAAACTGTAAAAGTTTAGCAGTGTATACATATATTTGTAAAAATAAATTTCTGAACATGACAACATATGCAATTAAGGTCTCAAATGATTTTGTGAATCTAAATCAAATATCTATCAAGCGTGACTTTTACATATATATTTTTATTTGGTTTTAAAACATGAAGCAGATTTAAGTCGAGCCTTCTGTAAAAGAAAAGAGTCAACCCTAAAAAAAAACAATTTAAATATGAAAAGAACATATGAGAGTCAAATATGAGTAGAACAAACAAACTATTAGAGAGTAATTGGGAAATTTGTTTACTTGTATATCAACCACGATGATATAGTTGAAGCAAATAATAAGAAATATTATCTAGTTTCCTTTCACTTTCTTCACTAATTATCAAGGAAGAAGCATCATGACAGTGAAAATTTTAAATCCCTTGTATGAGATATAGAAACACTGCTAATTTTTTGATTGGTTAAATGCTTTCTACGAACAATAAATTAGTGATTGTTTAAGGAATAATCTACAAAGTTTTAAGACAAAAACATGTCTTTCTTAGTTGAATGTGATGCTATAATTCGTCATTAAATCAGATGATTACCTTAAAAGGGGAATAATATGAAACTTGTCAATGATAAAATAGTCAAATGATGGTCCAAACCATAAGAAAAAGCTGGAAGACTCTGGAATTATTTATCCCTTTAGCTTTTGACAATGCTTGTGCACTTATATCCTAGTATATATATTTAATTCAAACACTAATACATATGCCTTAAAATTAACACAATATATAAAGTATATGTATTAAAAGATATTACAAGTTAATTAATAATCATAATTTCATGAATTAATTTAATTAATAATATGTGTTTGTCTTTAATTACGTGAAATTAAAAAAAAAACATCATTGAGTTTGAGTATTGGATGCCCAAAGGGTGATACTCAAACCTTACCTGAACCCGTTACTAATAGTGAAATTACTATCTGAACTCGATTATAGGATACTCTAACCCTCTATAACCAAGTCGGGTACCTGCGAGTACATTGTAACAAGGTACCCATTACCATCTCTACATGTAAAATCCTTTTGCCAAATGTTAGAAGACCCTGTTTGGATTCAATTTTTAATATATTAGAGGTAAATTCATGCATTGCACATGACTCATTTAGTTTATATCTTTCAAGATATAGCTCATCCATTAAATACATCACAACTATCCTCCTCTAGAGTCCACTTGACAAAAATTGAGAATCTTAATGGAAGTCTTATTTAAGCTTCACAATCGCTCTTGAAATCTCTTCTTAGTCAAATGTATAAGTCCCATTGAAATTTCATTAGTTAAATACCCAAATAAGCGCTCGAACTATGTCAAAAAAAATTAATTCAGCCCCTATCATTTTATTGCGTTCAAATAAGCCCCTGAACTTTTATTTCGGATCAAATAAGTCCCTCTCCCTAACCATTGACTAACTTTCATTAGTCAACGGTACATGTGACACTTTATACCATGTCATCTGCCACGTGACAGATAATGTGGGATTAAATATTATTGATTAGGATTTAAGCAAATGGGTAAAAAAGTAAGCACACAAATCCTACTCAACAATATTTAATGCCACATCATCGGCCACGTGCTAGATGACATGGTATAAAAGTATCACATGTATCTTTGACTAATGAAAGTTAATCAATGGTTAAGGAAAGGGTTTATTTAACTCGAAATATAAATTCAGGGGTTTATTTGAATGCAATAAAAGGATAAGGGCGGAATTGATTTTTTTGACATAGTTTAGGGGCTTATTTGGGTATTTAGCCAATTTCATTTTATATGGTCAAAATACCTGAGAAGTCCTTGTACTAGGACATTTGCTTCAATTTAGTCTTTCTACCAAAAATCGTAATATTTTAGCCCCTTCATTTTGGGAGTTGCTTCAATTTAGTCCCTCTCATATTTTTCGTTTAAATTAACCATTACGTTATTGACATCAGTGCTAACGTAACACCAGATGTTGACGTGGCACTGCCACGCATCATGAAAAGTGACGTGGTGCATTAGGAGGCATGTCAAATGTATAAGTCCCATTGAAATTTTCTTTATATATAATATAAATGGTCAAAATACCTGAAAAGTCCTTATATTAGGATATTGTCTTCAATTTAGTCATTTTACTCAAAATCGTAACATTTTAATTTCTTCATTTTGGGAATTGCTTCAATTTTGTCTTTTTCACATTTTTCATTTAAATTAACCGTTACGGTACTGACATCGACGCTAACGTGGCACTGATGTAGCATTAGATGTTAACGTGACATTACCACGTCATCAGAAAAAGTGACGCGGTGCATTAAGAGGCTGATGTGTGGCACTTTTATTCTTTAAAACAAGATGTGCTTTTACAGAAGTTTGGACCCAATACATTTAGAAAATATGCCAAGGCCTTTACCACCACACCTAAGCCTTTATTCAAAGTTATAACTTGCTTGTATTTATTTCTTTTTTCCTTAAAACTACATCATTTTGAAACTTTCTTTTTTGAAGAAGAAAGCTTCAAAGGGTTTTTATTGCTAGAGTTTTTGAGAGTGTAAAATACTTCAAAACGACGTAGTTTTGAGGAAAAAAGAAAAAATAAGAAAAAAAATGAGAGAAGAAAAGAAGAAATGAAACAAAAACAAGTTATACTTATCAGTAAGGGCTTGGGTGTAGTAGTAAAGGCTTTAGCATTTTTGCTATAGGTCTTGGGGTTCTAACCTTAACAAGAGTACATCTTGTTTTGAATAATAAAAATGCCACATGGCAACCTCTTGGTGTTCCATGTGGCATCTCAGACCCAAATTATGACGTGGCACTACCACGTCAACTTGTCAAGGTGATGTGGCACTGCCACGTTAGTACTGAAACTCAAGAGACTAAATTGAAAAAAATACTTTAACACAATTACTTTTTAGATATTTTGAGAGGTATAGATGTCCCAATTAAACAATAACCTTGAAATAGAAAAAGTCAATTGTAAAGCTTTGATATCTTTGCTACTCCAGTACTGAGTCCGACATTTGCAGGCGATCTTTCCTTGTGGTCCTGCCACATCACATCCCATTACGAGCATCTTTCTTGTAATACTAAAACTAAACTTTATCTTCCATCAGTAAGGGCTTGGGTGTGGTAGTGAAGTTTTTAGCATATTTGCTATAAGTCTTGAGTTCAAACCGTAATAAAACCACAAACTATTTTGAAGAATAAAAATGCCACACCGTAACCTCTTGATGTGTCGTACGGCATCTCAGACCCAAATTATGATGTGGCACTGTCATCTCAGTGTGTCAGGGTGATGTGACACTGCCACGTTAGTACTTGAACTCAAAGTGTGAATGCCACGTCACCCTTGACACGCTGACATGGCATTTGGTGCAGGTCAGCACCGTAGCAATAAATTTAAACGAAAAATGTGAGAGGAACTAAATTGAGAAATTTTTAAAATAAAAGAATCAAAATATTATAATTTTGAATAAAAAAATTAAATTAAAAAAAACCTTAATGCAAGAACTTTTCAAATATTTTTAAAAGTATAAATGTCCCAATTTTTTTTTTGAAAAGCATAGGTGAACTTTCATAAATAACTAGCAATGAAGCATTCCTTTACAGGGATGCATCTGCAACAAAATCAAAACCTAGGAGTAATGGAAGCAATACCACTACTAGAAACTCCATTACTCCCTTACAAGACTTCCCCTCACTTACAACAAATATCAAAAGAAAAAAGCCACAGCTTAATACATATCCTTGGAGCCTCAACCAGCATTCCTTCACGTCTTAAACTCAAAATTCTATACATTTGTAAAGCCATTCATAACCCTTTTGAACCAAATCAACAAAGCACAAATATTCAAGACACATTAAACAAAACTAAGGGGACTAATATTATGAGACTTTCCACATTTATAACATTGCTCCTTACTACAAGTTCTCATCCGGAATCCACAAAAATCAACACTAACCAAAACCAAACAAATTAAAATATTCGAATAATATCATACTGAAGTTGCACACCTTACTTAGCCAGATTATTAGCTTTTTCATTTGTTTCATGCATGATGTGTCTAATTGTCCAACCATTCAATTCCTCCTTCATCCTTTCCATTTGAATCGGCCACTTCCTCATTCTTCACGGAGCCGTGTCTGGTTGCTTAGTTCATTTAACTGCATTGCTTGAATCGCTTTCAATGCATAATAAATTGTCATTTTTCCACCTAGAAGTAAAGAAGATCACAAACGCTTCCCTCACAACTAAGATCTCCGTGAGGTTAGATCAACTGATCCTATTGGCTTTGAGAATGTCACTTTCACCACCCCATTAAAATCTTTGAGAATGCCTTAAATTCCAGTTGGACCCGGGCTTCCTCTTGCTACTCCATCCATATTAAATTTCATTTAACCTGGTTTTGGCATTTTCCACTTAATCCGTTACCTCCCTAGCATTGATTTTCCATGCAAACTTCGAATTGGACACTATCGGTAGATATCTAACACTGACGGCAAGTCCCTTAGACATTTGGCATTGTCCCAAACTACCACCCTAACCTTGACTAATTCGAGACATTGTTCTGCGTCCCATTATTTACCATTAAAGGTACATTCATTCCTACATTTTCAAATCGACCACACTATAGCAAAGTAGGCCATCTTTCATATTCTATTATCAAGGTCCCCAAGATGGAACCCATTCCATGTTTTGAAGAAGTCTTTATTCGTTCTTGGAGAAGTCCACATAACACTTCAACTCTTACACCAATCCATTCATATTTTCCAAGTCTTCATACATTCAACAAAAAGATGGTTACAAGTTTCCATACCCAAATTACACAAGATACAAAGCAAAGAACTATTCAATTGAATCCCTCTTTTGACTAACTCTTCCTTCACCCCTATCTTACCCAAAAGCATTTGCCACACAAAAACCTCCACTTTCAAAAGGGCTAATTGTGCCCACACAAATATCCAAATCCCATTCGTAGAATCCATGGAAGACAAAGCATACTTACAAAAAGATTTAGATGTGTATTTTCCACTAGGCTCCCTTTTCCAAACCCCTCATCTTTGAAATCCTTGCTAACAACTGTTCTTGGAGCATACCTTGCAGCTGCGCCTATTGTTCAACCTCCCAATCAAATAATTGTCTCCTAGTCTCCACTTTCCACTTGCAAACCCCGTCCACCCAATTCCCAAATTCAGCAACCTTACCATACTTATTCACAGCTAACGCAAATAACCTTGGGAAAAAAATTGTAAGAGTGACTCCTTCGATCCAGTCGTCCTGCCAAAAACATAAATTCTCGTCGTTGCCTGCAATGAAATCGTAATTAGACTAGACTTACAAAAAATACTTGTTAGAAGGGAAATGGGGCTAACTATTCTTTTCCACAAAGTAGACACTTTTTTATTAACACTCGTGTTTGGCATAAGATCTAAAGGATCGCTTCCGATTTTCTGGACAAGAACCTCTCTCCATAAACTATCCTTCTCTCTCCCCTACCTCTATAACCATTTATTAAGCAGAGCTTGATTTTTCACTTCCAAATCGATCATACCAATTCCTCCACATTCTTTGTAATTGCACACTTGATCCCACCGAACATAGTGAATTTTCTTTTTACCTTCCTCACCTTCTCATAGAAATCTCTTTTGTACTCTTTCCAATTCATTCTTCACTCGAACTAGAATTTGGAACATCGACCTATAAAAAATAAGAAGACTGGCTAAAACAGATCTCAACAATGTGACTCGCCCACTCGATGAAAACGTCTTAGCTTTCCATCTAGCGAGTTTCACCTTCACTCTATCCAATACTAGCCCCCAAAGTTTAAAAAAATTATGATTCACCCTCAAAGGTAACCCAAGATAAATAACTAGGATTTTTCCAACTTAACAAGTAATTCTCCTTACCCATCTCGCAATCCTTTTTTGCTCAACTCCAATTTCAATCATTAACTTTTATAAAAATTAATTTTCAATCCCAACACATCTTGAAAGCATCTCAATATTCTCCTTAGTGCCCTGAAACTCTCCAAGTTAGGATCTAAGAAGAAAATAGTACATATTGTAAGTAGAAAAGCAATAACCTTGATACAGAAAAGCCAATTGTAAAGCTTTGAGATCGTCTGCTATCCTGGTACTCCCTGATTGGAGTCCGTCATTTGCATGGGGTCCCTCATTGGGGTCCAGCCATGTCAAATCCCACCGCAAGCATCTTTCTTGCAAAACTAAAAATGAACTTTATCTTCCATCAGTTCAATGTTCTGTTTTCTATTTTGAACCTTTGGTTTTTTTATCATTTATATTTCAAATTTATTTTTTATAATAGCAATTTTATATAAAAAATTTAAAAATTGAATACTAACAAATATTAAATCAATATGTTTTTAAAAAACAACTTTCATGAATATAAAGGAAAAAGATAAAAAGAATTGATGTTTTCGTATTTACGATAATTCATTGAAAGCCGGTGGGGACGAGAACGACGTTGGTGTCGGCCAACTTTCGACATGACATCTCATGTGATACTTCGCTTTAACTTTTATAGGAAAAGTTTTGTTCTTATCATTAAAAACCATGAACGGCATATATACACATAAAAGAAAATCATTTGTCATAAAATGAAAATTCCCATAATAATACCCTGAGAATGACAACATTTGGCATCTTCAGCAGTTTGGAGAAGGAATATATCATGATCATAAGCATAGACGGTGTCGCCTACAGGTCAAACCTCAGTGTCAGAAGGTGGAAATTCTTCGATGGACCGAGTGAACTCGTTCAAGTACTTGTTACTCAGCTCTACACTGCTAAAAATCTCCTTCACTGCGTATGCATTTGCTCTGAGTGGCTCCCCCTCGGGATCCACCATGACTCGCTTAATAGACTTAGCCACCGAGTCACTTGTGAATGATCCATCAAGATCGTTTCTTTCTATTTCCAACCCAAACTTTTTGCCATGCATCAACCTAGCAACCAACCCAAGATCCGAACTTGCACCGGGAAATAATATCAAAGGCAGACCAAACCCGAGTGCCTCAATAACTGAACTCCAACCGCAGTGAGTCAAGAAACCACCAACTGAGGAGTGAGCCAAGACCCTGAGTTGAGGTGCCCAGCCCCGTAAAACCAAGCCCCGACCCGAAACTCGTTCTTCGAACCCGGATGGGAGTATGTCCTGCACCAACTGTCCTTCAACGAAAGGGCGGTTTCTGACCGCCCATATAAATGGCAGCCCGGATTTCTCTATCCCAAATGCCAACTCGTGCATGAACTCTTGACTCAAACTCACCTCACTACCCAGTGCAACATAAAAAACTGACTTGTCTCGTCTGGTATCAAGCCATGTCTTCATTGCTTCCCAATTCTCATTTTCTTTATCTTCGTTACTTGGCAATGATGGCGGCAATAATCCAAGCGGAATAATAGGTTTCTGGTGAATCTTACTAAGCACACGAAGCGCGTCAGCTTCGACCTCATAGCAGCTCCTCAAAGCCACAATTTTGCAACTTAAAAGCAATGTTCCGACCCGTTCAAAATCGGACACAGAGTCCATACACTCCTGGTGACCCACCATTTCATGGAGCTTAAAAGCTAGGTTGTTAGGATAATCCAGCCACACTGGTGCCACCGTGAAGTCTTCTGGTCGTTGTCTACTTCCATTGAGCAGCTCCGATGGAGGGCCAAGGAAAGCGAACGTCGAAGCAGAATATATACTGAAGTAAACTAAGTTGATGCCGCGTTGAGTCGCCACAGGCGGTAACCAGTAAGGAGCAAAATCGTGGATAATCCATTTGACTTGTGATGACTTTTTGAGGAACTCAGTCAACTGAGTTTCGAGTTTGTCATATGCTTTTTTGAGGTAAGGGACTTGGTGAATAGGTAAGTCGGAGGTGGACTCAGCTCCTGGTGGCAGGCCATGAACGTGAGGCAAGGGAAGTTGTATAAAGCCTATGTTGGAGCAGAGATCTGGAGGAAGCTTCGGGAGGCGGCTGATGTTTTTAGGAGTGGAGATGTAGTATATTTTGTGACCCTTTTGAGCTAAGAACTTGGAGACTTGAAGAAATGGCATGATGTGGCCATAAGCTAACCATGGGAACATTACTATATGAAGCTGTTTTTGGCTGCCATCCATAACTGGAAAATCAGACTGCTATTAAGTATTTAGAGATTTTTCTTCTGTTTTTTGGTATTTCCTTGCAATTCTCCTAGAGACTAGAGAGACCATGAAGATGAACAGCCTAGAGAGAGAGAGAGAGAGAGTTGCTGGCCCTTCAATTATCATAAATTATCGAGGACAGTAGTATTTTTGTTTGAAAGAATCTGCTGCATTAGTAATTAACTTAATTTAAGTTGGCTGTTTTCCACTACTTAATTATAGGCAGAGGTAGACACTGATCCTTGGGCCAGTTGAGCACCGTCTACATGTTTTTTGTCAGTCAAAATAAAGTGAGTTTTATTATTAATATTAGAAAATTGATACGATTATAATATTCCAATATACTTGAGGTATGCATACAATTAGAGAAATAAGAACATATTCAAGATAATATGTCGTCCAAAACTTTCTACCAACAAGTATTTTAGAAACAAGAAACATTGTAAACTACTACGAGACATAAAACATTTTAGAACGATTTATATTAAATATAACTGAAAAAATTAAACCAGAGCCGAAAGTGGACTCCACAAAAGAAAAACGTGCACAAATCAGCACAAAAGCAGAAAAACGAAAATGCCAAACGCAAGGAACAGAGAATCAACAGCAAAGGTGAAGGAAAAACCAAAAAAAAAAACATTAAAAGGCGGACCAGCAAAGGAAAAACCCAAGAATCAGATCACAGATCATGAGGGAGAGGACTTCACGAGATGGTCAGGCAGCACGTTCTCAGATAGAGGAAAAAAAAATATATAACTAAAAAATTTAAAAGTGAAAGAAATTAAAACATTCGTTCAATAACTTAAATTAATAATTTTACTCATCCTAGAAAAAACACAACTTTACTCTTCTTAACCTCTTTTTTTATCTATTTTTAATCATTCATATATACTAAATATAAAAAAGGGAAATGTAACTTTCCTTGCTCTCCTCCGTTTTCCCCCACCATTTTCACTTTCCTTCCAATTAAATATTTAGTGTTAAAGCTGGCATGATCTTGCTTTTCAAATGGAAAAACAGAAAAGTTGCCATGATCTTACCCAACAAATAATTCTTGCCCACCTTTCCCGGCCCTTTTCGACACCGTAGGAGAGGACAAGTTACTCATTTTTCATTGGGTCCACGCTGCATGGCCCATCTACTGCACGTTAAGGTAAGTTATTGTACATGTTAAGTTTATACAAGCGTGTTTGTGCACCAACAAAAATTAAGTCGAGCTTTTTGTAAAAGAAAAGAGTCAACCCTAAAAAAAACAATTTAAATATGAGAAGAACATATGAGAGTCAAATATGAGTAGAACAAACAAACTATTAGAGAGTAATTGGAAAATTTGTTTACTTGTATATCAACCACGATGATATAGTTGAAGCAAATAATAAGAAACATTATCTAGTTTCCTTTCACTTTCTTCACTAATTATCAAGGAAGAAGCATCATGACAGTGAAAATTTTAAATCCCTTGTATGAGATATAGAAACACTGCTAATTTTTTGATTGGTTAAATGCTTTCTACGAACAATAAATTAGTGATTGTTTAAGGAATAATCTACAAAGTTTTAAGACAAAAACATGTCTTTCTTAGTTGAATGTGATGCTATAATTCGTCATTAAATCAGATGATTACCTTAAAAGGGGAATAATATGAAACTTGTCAATGATAAAATAGTCAAATGATGGTCCAAACCATAAGAAAAAGCTGGAAGACTCTGGAATTATTTATCCCTTTAGCTTTTGACAATGCTTGTGCACTTATGTCCTAGTATATATATTTAATTTAAACATTAATGCATATTCCTTAAAATTAGCACAATATATAAAGTATATGTATTAAAAGATATTACAAGTTAATTAATAATCATAGTTTCATGAATTAATTTAATTAATAATATGTGTTTATCTTTAATTACGTGAAATTAAGAAAAAAAAACATCATTGAGTTTGAGTATTGGATCCCCAAAGGGTGATACTCAAACCTTATCTGAACCCGTTACTAATAGTGAAATTACTACTTGAACTCGATTATAGGGTACTCTAACCCTCTATAACCAAGTCGGGTACCTGCTAGTACATTGTAACAAGGTACCCATTACCATCTCTACATGTAAAATCCTTTTGCCAAATGTTAGAAGACCCTGTTTGGATTCAATTTTTAATATATTAGAGGTAAATTCATGCATTGCACATGACTCATTTAGTTTATATCTTTCAAGATATAGCTCATCCATTAAATACATCACAACTATCCTCCTTTAGAGTCCACTTGACAAAAATTGAGAATCTTGATGGAAGTCTTATTTAAGCTTCACAATCGCTCTTGAAATCTCTTCTTAGTCAAATGTATAAGTCCCATTGAAATTTCATTAGTTAAATACCCAAATAAGCCCCTGAACTATGTCAAAAAAATTAATTCAGCCCCTATCATTTTATTGCATTCAAATAAGCCCCTGAACTTTTATTTCGAATCAAATAAGTCTCTCTCCCTAATCATTGACTAACTTTCATTAGTCAACGGTACATGTGACACTTTATACCATGTCATCTGCCACGTGACAGATGATGTGGCATTAAATATTATTGATTAGGATTTAAGTAAATAGGTAAAAAAGTAAGCACATAAATCCTAATCAACAATATTTAATGCCACATCATCTGTCACGTGCTAGATGACATGATAAAAAAGTATCACATGTATCTTTGACTAATGAAAGTTAATCAATGGTTAAGGAAAGAGTTTATTTAACTCGAAATATAAATTCAGGGGTTTATTTGAATGCAATAAAAGGATAAGGGCAGAATTGATTTTTTTGACATAGTTTAGGCGCTTATTTGGGTATTTAGCCAATTTCATTTTATATGGTCAAAATACCTGAGAAGTCCTTGTACTGGGACATTTGCTTCAATTTAGTCTTTCTACCAAAAATCATAATATTTTAGTCCCTTCATTTTGGGAGTTGCTTCAATTTAGTCCCTCTCATATTTTTCGTTTAAATTAACCATTACGTTATTGACATCAGTGCTAACGTAACACCAGATGTTGACGTGGCACTGCCACGCATCATGAAAAGTGACGTGGTGCATTAGGAGGCATGTCAAATGTATAAGTCCCATTGAAATTTTCTTTTATATATAATATAAATGGTCAAAATACTTGAAAAGTCCTTATATTAGGATATTGTTTTTAATTTAGTCATTTTACTCAAAATCGTAACATTTTAATCTCTTCATTTTGGGAATTGCTTCAATTTTGTCCCTTTCACATTTTTTATTTAAATTAACCGTTACGATACTGACATCAATGCTAACGTGGCACTAATGTAGCATTAGATGTTAACGTGACATTACCACGTCATCAGAAAAAGTGAAATGGTGCATTAAGAGGCTGATGCGTGGCACTTTTATTCTTTAAAACAAGATGTGCTTTTACAGAAGTTTGGACCCAATACCTTTAGAAAATATGCCAAGGCCTTTGCCACCACACCTAAGCCTTTATTCGAAGTTATAACTTGCTTTTATTTATTTCTTTTTTCCTTAAAACTACATCATTTTGAAACTTTCTTTTTTGAAGAAGAAAGCTTCAAAGGGTTTTTATTGCTAGAGTTTTTGAGAGTGTAAAATACTTCAAAACGACATAGTTTTGAGGAAAAAAGGAAAAATAAGAAAAAAAATTAGAGAAGAAAAGAAGAAATAAAACAAAAACAAATTATACTTATCAGTAAAGGCTTGGGTGTAGTAGTAAAGGCTTTAGCATTTTTGCTATAGGTCTTGGGGTTCGAACCTTAATAAGAGCACTTCTTGTTTTGAATAATAAAAATGCCACATGGCAACCTTTTGGTGTTCCATGTGGCATCTCAGACCCAAATTATGACGTGGCACTACCATGTCAACGTGTCAAGGTGATGTGGCACTGCCACGTTAGTACTGGAACTCAAGAGACTAAATTGAAAAAAATACTTTAATACAAGGACTTATAGATATTTTGAGAGGTATAGATGTCCCAATTAAACAATAACCTTGAAATAGAAAAAGTCAATTGTAAAGCTTTAAGATCTTCGCTACTCCAGTACTGAGTCCGACATTTGCAGGTGATCTTTCCTTGTGGTCCTGCCACGTCACATCCCATTATGAGCATATTTCTTGTAATACTAAAACTAAACTTTATCTTCCATCAGTAAGGGCTTGGGCGTGGTAGTAAAGTTTTTAACATATTTGCTATAAGTCTTGAGTTCAAACCGTAATAAAAACACATACTCTTTTGAAGAATAAAAATGCCACACCGTAACCTTTTGATGTGTCGTACGACATCTCAGACCCAAATTATGACGTGGCACTATCATCTCAGTGTGTCAGGGTGATGTGACACTGCCACGTTAGTACTTGAACTCAAAGTGTGAATGCCACATCACCCTTGACACGCTGACATGGCATTTAGTGCTACGTTAATTCCAGGTCAGCACCGTAACAATAAATTTAAACGAAAAATGTGAAAGGAACTAAATTGAGAAATTTTTAAAATAAAAGAATTAAAATATTATAATTTTGAATAAAAAAATTAAATTAAAAAAAAAACCTTAATGCAAGAACTTTTCAAATATTTTTAAAAGTATCAATGTCCTAATTTTTTTTTTTTTGAAAAGCATAGGTGAACTTTCATAAATAACTAGGAATGAAGCATTCCTTTACAGGGGTACATCTGCAACAAAATCAAAACCTAGGAGTAATGGAAGCAATACCACTACTAGAAACTCCATTACTCCCTTACAAGACTTCCCCTCGCTTACAACAAATATCAAAAGAAAAAAGCCACAGCTTAATACACATCCTTGGAGCCTCAACCAGCATTCCTTCACGTCTTAAACTCAAAATTCTATACATTCGTAAAGCCATTCATAACCCTTTTGAACCAAATCAACAAAGCACAAATATTCAAGACACATTAAACAAAACTAAGGGGACTAATATTATAAGACTTTCCACATTTATAACATTGCTCCTTACTACAAGTTCTCATCCGGAATCCACAAAAATCAACACTAAACAAAACCAAACAAATTAAAATATTCGAATAATATCATACTGAAGTTGCACACCTTACTTAGCCAGATTATTAGCTTTTTCATTTGTTTCACGCATGATGTGTCTAATTGTCCAGCCATTCAATTCCTCCTTCATCCTTTCCATTTGAATCGGCCACTTCCTCATTCTTCACGGAGCCGTGTCTGGTTGCTTAGTTCATTTAACTGCATTGCTTGAATCGCTTTCAATGCATAATAAATTGTCATTTTTCCACCTAGAAGTAAAGAAGATCACAAACGCTTCCCTCACAACTAAGATCTCCGTGAGGTTAGCATCAACTGATCCTATTGGCTTTGAGAATGTCACTTTGACTACCTCATTAAAATCTTTGAGAATGCCTCCAATTCCAGTTGGACCCGGGCTTCCTCTTGCTGCTCCATCCATATTAAATTTCATTTAACCTGGTTTTGGCATTTTCCAATTAATCCGTTACCTCCCCAGCATTGATTTTCCATGCAAACTTCGAATTGGACACTGTCGGTAGATATCTAACACTGACGGCCAGTCCCTTGGCCATTTGGCATTGTCCCAAACTACCACCCTAACCTTGACTAATTCGAGACATTGTTCTACGTCCCATTATTTACCATTAAAGGTACATTCATTCCTACATTTTCAAATCGACCACACTATAGCAAAGTAGGCCATCTTTCATATTTTATTATCAGCGTCCCCAAGATGGAACCCATTCCATGTTTTAAAGAAGTCTTTATTCGTTCTTGGAGAAGTCCACATAACACTTCAACTCTGACACCAACCCATTCATATTTTCCAAGTCTCCATACATTCAACAAAAAGATGGTTACAAGTTTCCATACCCAAATTACACAACACACAAAGCAAAGAACTATTCAATGGAATCCCTCTTTTGACTAACTCTTCCTTCACCCCTATCTTACCCAAAAGCATTTGCCACACAAAAACCTCCACTTTCAAAAAGGCTAATTTTGCCCACACAAATATCCAAATCCCATTCGTAGAATCCATGGAAGACAAAGCATACTTACAAAAAGATTTAGATGTGTATTTTCCACTAGGCTCCCTTTTCCAAACCCCTCATCTTTGAAATCCTTGCTAAATTACTGTTCTTGGAGCATACCTTGCAGTTGCGCCTATTGTTCAACCTCTCAATCAAATAATTGTCTCCTAGTCTCCACTTTCCACTTGTAGACCCCGTCCACCCAATTCCCAAATTCAGTAACCTTACCATACTTATTCACAACTAACGCAAATAACCTTGGGAAAGAAATTGTAAGAGTGACTCCTTCGATCTAGTCGTCCTGCCAAAAACATAAATTCTCGTCGTTACCTTCAATGAAATCGAAATTAGACTGGACTTACAAAAAATACTTGTTAGAAGGGAAATGGGGCTAACTATTCTTTTCCACAAAGTAGACACTCTTTTATTAACACTCGTGCTTGGCATGAGATCTAAAGGATCGCTTCCGGTTTTCTCGACAAGAACCTCTCTCCATAAACTATCCTTCTTTCTCCCTTACCTCTATAACCATTTATTAAGCAGAGCTTGATTTTTCACTTCCAAATCGATCATACCAATTCCTCCACACTCTTTGTAATTGCACACTTGATCCCACCGAACATAGTGAATTTTCTTTTACCTTCCTCACCCTCTCATAGAAATCTCTTTTGCACTCTTTCCAATTCATTCTTCACTCGAACTGGAATTTGGAACATCGACCTATAAAAAATAAGAAGACTGGCTAAAACAGATCTCAACAAGGTGACTCTCCCACCCGATGAAAAC
Source organism: Theobroma cacao (assembly GCF_053813885.1). NCBI lineage: Eukaryota > Viridiplantae > Streptophyta > Magnoliopsida > Malvales > Malvaceae > Theobroma > Theobroma cacao. The sequence continues at coordinate 4,453,244 of NC_142647.1, forward strand.
GTCTTAGCTTTCCATCTAGCGAGTTTCACCTTCACTCTATCCAACACTGACCCCTAAAGTTTTAAAAAATTATGATTCACCCCCAAAGATAACCCAAGATAAATAACTAGGATTTTTCCAACTTGACAACTAATTCTCCTTGCCCATCTCGCAATCCTTTTTTGCTCAACTCCAATTCCAATCATTTGACTTTTATAAAAATTAATTTTCAATCTCGACACATCTTGAAAGCATCTCAATATTCTCCTTAATGCCCTAAAACTCTCCAAGTTAGGATCTAAGGAGAAAATAGTATGATAGGCATATTGTAAGTAGAAAAGCAATAACCTTGATATAGAAAAGCCAATTGTGAAGCTTTGAGATCGTCTGCTATTCTGGTACTCCCTGATTGGAGTCCGTCATTTGCATGGGGTCCCTCATTGGGGTCCAGCCATGTCAAATCCCACCGCAAGCATCTTTCTTGCAAAACTAAAAATGAACTTTATCTTCCATCAGTTCAATGTTCTGTTTTCTATTTTGAACCTTTGGTTTTTTTATCACTTATATTTCAAATTTATTTTTTGTAATAGCAATTTTATATAAAAAATTTAAACATTGAGTACTAACATATATTAAAATCAATATTTAAAAAAAAATTCATGAAGATAAAGGAAAAAGATAAAAAGAATTGATGTTTTCGTATTTACGATAATTCATTGAAAGCCGGTGGGGACGAGAACGACGTTGGTGTCGGCCAACTTTCGACATGACATCTCATGTGATACTTAGCTTTAACTTTTATAGGAAAAGTTTTGTTCTTATCATTAAAAACCATGAACGGCATATATACACATAAAAGAAAATCATTTGTCATAAAATGAAAATTCCCATAATAATACCCTGAGAATGACAACATTTGGCATCTTCAGCAGTTTGGAGAAGGAATATATCATGATCATAAGCATAGACGGTGTCGCCTACAGGTCAAACCTCAAAGTCAGAAGGTGGAAATTCTTCGATGGACCGAGTGAACTCGTTCAAGTACTTGTTACTCAGCTCTACACTGCTAAAAATCTCCTTCACTGCGTATGCATTTGCTCTGAGTGGCTCCCCCTCGGGATCCACCATGACTCGCTTAATAGACTTAGCCACCGAGTCACTTGTGAATGATCCATCAAGATCGTTTCTTTCTATTTCCAACCCAAACTTTTTGCCATGCATCAACCTAGCAACCAACCCAAGATCCGAACTTGCACCGGGAAATAATATCAAAGGCAGACCAAACCCGAGTGCCTCAATAACTGAACTCCAACCGCAGTGAGTCAAGAAACCACCAACTGAGGAGTGAGCCAAGACCCTGAGTTGAGGTGCCCAGCCCCGTAAAACCAAGCCCCGACCAGAAACTCGTTCTTCGAACCCGGATGGGAGTATGTCCTGCACCAACTGTCCTTCAACGAAAGGGCGGTTTCTGACCGCCCATATAAATGGCAGCCCGGATTTCTCTATCCCAAATGCCAACTCGTGCATGAACTCTTGACTCAAACTCACCTCACTACCCAGTGCAACATAAAAAACTGACTTGTCTCGTCTGGTATCAAGCCATGTCTTCATTGCTTCCCAATTCTCATTTTCTTTATCTTCGTTACTTGGCAATGATGGCGGCAATAATCCAAGCGGAATAATAGGTTTCTGGTGAATCTTACTAAGCACACGAAGCGCGTCAGCTTCGACCTCATAGCAGCTCCTCAAAGCCACAATTTTGCAACTTAAAAGCAATGTTCCGACCCGTTCAAAATCGGACACAGAGTCCATACACTCCTGGTGACCAACCATTTCATGGAGCTTAAAAGCTAGGTTGTTAGGATAATCCAGCCACACTGGTGCCATCGTGAAGTCTTCTGGTCGTTGTCTACGTCCACTGAGCAGCTCCGATGGAGGGCCAAAGAAAGCGATCGACGAAGCAGAAAGTATACTGATGAAAACTAAGTTGATGCCGCGTTGAGTCGCCACAGGCGGTAACCAGTAAGGGGCAAAATCGTGGATAATCCATTTGACTTGTGATGACTTTTTGAGGAACTCAGTCAACTGAGTTTCGAGTTTGTCATATGCTTTCTTGAGGTAAGGGACTTGGTGAATGGGTAAATCGGAGGTGGACTCAGCTCCTGGTGGCAGGCCATAAACGTGAGGCAAGGGAAGTTGTATAAAGCTTATGTTGGAGCAGAGATCTGGAGGAAGCTTCGGGAGGCGGCTGATGTTTTTAGGAGTGGAGATGTAGTATATTTTGTGACCCTTTTGAGCTAAGAACTTGGAGACTTGAAGAAATGGCATGATGTGGCCATAAGCTAACCATGGGAACATTACTATATGAAGCTGTTTTTGGCTGCCATCCATAACTGGAAAATCAGACTGCTATTAAGTATTTAGAGATTTTTCTTCTGTTTTTTGGTATTTCCTTGCAATTCTCCTAGAGACTAGAGAGACCATGAAGATGAACAGCCTAGAGAGAGAGAGAGAGAGAGTTGCTGGCCCTTCAATTATCATAAATTATCGAGAACAGTAGTATTTTTGTTTGAAATAATTAAGTTGGCTGTTTTCCACCACTTAATTATAGGCAGAGGTAGACACTGATCCTTGGGCCAGTTGAGCGCCGTCTACATGTTTTTTGTCAGTCAAAATAAAGCGAGTTTTATTATTAATATTAAAAAATTGATACGATTACAATATTCCAATATACTTGAGGTATGCATACAATTAGAGAAATAAGAACATATTGAAGATAATATCTCGTCCAAAACTTTCTACCAACAAGTATATTAGAAACAAGAAACATTGTATACTACTACGAGACATAAAACATTTTAGAACGATTTATATTAAATATAACTAAAAAAATTAAACAAGGGTCGAAAGTGGCCTCCACAAAAGAACAAAGTGCACAAATCAGCACAAAAGCAGAAAAACGAAAATGCCAAACTCAAGAAACAGAGAATCAACAGCAGAGGAGAAGGAAAATACCAAAAAAAAAAAAAACCATTAAAATGCGGACCACCAAAGGAAAAACCCAAGAATTAGATCCCAGATCATGAGGGAGAGGACGTCACGAGATGGTCAGGCAGCACGTTCTCAGATAGAGGAAAAAAAAATATAACTAAAAAATTCAAAAGTGAAAGAAATTAAACATTCATTAAATAACGTAAATTAATAATTTTACTCATCCTACTAAATATAAAAAAGGGAAATGTAACTTTCCTTGCCCTCCTCGTTTTTCCTCACCATTTTCACTTTCCTTCCTATTAAATATTTAGTGTTAAAGTTGCCATGATCTTGCTTTTCAAAGGGAAAAACAGAAAAGTTGCCATGATCTTACCCAACAAATAATTCTTGCCTATCTTTCCCGGTCCTTTTCGACACAGTAGGAGAGGACAAGTTACTCATTTTTCATTGGGTCCACGATGCATGGCCCATCTACTACACGTTAAGGTAAGTTGCTTTTCTTACTCCATCTATCTATACAAGCGTATCTATGCACCAACAGAAGTTATTGTACAGGCCAAATCAGAGCAACGAAGCAGATAATCACATCTTATATTTGGGATATTACAAATATTACTGTTTCTTTTTCTGTATATTTATTTATTTTTTTATTTGTAATCATTGCATGATGTCTTAAATTTTATATGTTATAAATGATAAAAAAAAAACAAACAATACTATGTAATTTGAAAAAAAAGTGGGTTGGCTAACTATGCCACACCCACCCAAGTCTAGTGGGTGCTCTATGACTAATAAAATATATGATCGACATAATTTGTGGAACCGAATAGGGTTGACTCCCTTTTGCCAACCTTCTATAAAAAAAATAATATGTAATTTTCATGCTAAGAGAGAGATATTTTTTAATAATCAAGTAATCAATTTTTGTCAAAAGATTGTACCTGAGTATTTAACTTATTAGTTAGCATATAATCTTTCTACTTAAAAAAATATAATTCAAATCTTTTTTTTCTCAATTATAAAAAAAAATTACCAAAAAGCTAAATTGAAATGCAAGAATCCCAATTATAAATTGCAGCTATTATTGCATATATCTACCAAATGATTAAACTTTAGAACAAGTTAAAAACTTGTCAATGCACCGATCGAGTGGACTGGTCTAGGTGCTAGCATTCAACTCTGCAATCTACATTGCCCAAAATCTTACCACCAACCATGACTCGCCTAATGGACTGAGCCACCTACTAAATTGTTTCAATCTTCAATATTCTATCCCAAGCCCCTTGCCATGCAACAAACTAGCAACCAACCCAAGATCAGAAGAAATTGCTCCAGAAACCCCACAAGACCAAGCCCGCCGCGAAACTCGTTCTTCCGACCCAACAGCCCTTGAACTAATGGGTAGTTCTTCACCAATGACCACCCACATAAAGCGTAACCCGGATTTGCTCTAGAAGCATACACAGACTCATCTCACTGCCTAATTCTCAACTCTTTACTACATAGCAAGCCATGTCTTCAATGCTTCCCAGTTCTCATCTCTTTTGCCTTCATTACTTGGCATGAGCGGTGCAGCAACCCTACTGGTTTCTGGTAAAGTTTAATTAGTGAGCAAAATGAAAGGGCTCATCTTCTAACTCGGAGCAGCTCCTTAATTAGAGTCGCAAAGTTACAGCTTTTTCAAGTGCTAGCTGTTCCGAAACGATGAAAATCGGATACGTCCGGCTCCATGCACTCCATCTCGATCCATGTGACTCACTATTGCAACGAGCTTAAAAGCTACGTTACTCGGATAATCTATCCACTCAGGTACCACTAGTAAACGAAGTCTTTATTCTACACGTACGCAGCGAGCGGCCACCACGCGATGGAGAGCCGTCAAAAGCCAGCGTCGAAGCGCTAAATATGCCAATGAAGATTGAGTTGATGCCGAGCCGAGTCAAGATTGTGGGTAATTCAATATATAGGTAGTAAGGTTTTGACATTTGAGGAAATAAACAATATAAATGATTTTAAGGTACATATACATGAATGTGTTTATTAAACTTCAAATTAATTATCTCATGAGAAATCAAGAGTTTCTTTTACGTAGCTATATTTTGATTTTAATTCTATCATGATAATCTTTTTAAAAGTGTACTAATGAACTTGCTTAATTTTGTAATAATTTAACTAATAATTAACTTGATTTATATTACATTAATTATAAAACTTTGTTTCTCTTTTCTTTTTCAAAAACTGATGATGTTTTATATCTTATGTACTGAATTAATTATATATAGTAAATCATTTAATCAAGAAAAAAAATATATTGAATATCACAAAGAAGATTAATTTCTACAAAATTAATTTACCGTAGCTTAACTTATTGATCTCCTTTTTAATTAAGCAAGTAAACAAATACAGCTACGGATGCCATCCTACTTACTTATATAGCTTATTGACTCATGAGATATATATGATCCTCTTTTATTTTATTTTATTTTTCATAAATTACATCATATGGTAAGCTAATTTTGATCTTAAACTAAAATTTGACTTAACAGTTATTACTTCAATTTAGGAAGGTTAAAAATTAAGGTTCAAAATGTATTAATTTTGGCTTTCAACTTCTTTACAAAACAAAAAAAAAGATATTAAAACTGTTAGTAATAATAATTTTTGTTGCATATTTAGACAAGCCAATTATGAACACAACAGTTTAAACTCTTAACTCTAGTCCTTAAAAAAGGATAAGAGCAACATATATTATATATTCAGATTTATAAAAGGAAAATTGAAAAGGAAGATCAGGGCTCAGTGTTCATGGAGAAAAGGCAATCTCTAATGGAACATCAGCAGACCCACAGATTAGGGAGAGATTCTTAGCAACTAATTAACAGTACTAATTATGAGATGTACATGAAGAAATAGTATTTTTTTAGGGTTATTGCTTATTCATATTGCTAAGGTGCTAACTGCTTAGACACTTTAATTAAAAACATATAAATGATGTGGAAAACCCAAATTTTAATTAGGTTTAAAGGATTTTTCAAGATCTGAACACTGATTTTAACCAATAGAAGAGTTACTGATTGGAAATTGATTACTTGCACATCAGACAGAAACCCCATAAACTAGCATGTGTCAGCTTTAGTTGTACGGGTTTGGTTGTGGGATGGATTTTGTGATCAATCTTTCAAATGAACTTCAAATTCTAAGCTTCACCGTCCCACCTTTTAAAATTGACTCTGCATAAAAGGAAAAAGAGGGGAGAAAATGAAGGAAAACAAGGAAAGGACATACTCCACTGAATGTAGAGTTAGTGATGTGTGCTTTGCATAGTTGTATATACACAGGAACCTTGTTAAACCATGAAGCAGGTCATACTTATCAAAATCAAAGATTTTGATTGTCAGGAATTATGAAAATGGAAGAACGATTTTCTTTTATTTTGAAAAAAAAAATTCAAATCTAACTCTTTTGACAAGGAAGAACACTTTATCTAGCAGTGATTGAGTAATGGTTTGAACCTAGAAGTTAACCAACAAGTCGATGTGCACTTAAAAGTAACAATTGACAAACTTTAATTCAGATTACTAGCTACAAAAGATATATAGTGGGGGAGAGAAAGAGGCGGGTGACGGAAGGAGAGCAAGCACATAAAGTTTCAAGCATGAGGCACTCATGCAAGAAAGAACCCTGTGTGCTCACTCTCTTCTGTCACCTTCCTGACAGACCTGGTCAAGTATTCGCACGACGACAATTGCTCTTATCTCGTTGCCCAATCCTGCTTCATCCTAAGGCTCTAGGTTACTATTGCAAGAGCAAAGAGATCTGTGTTTCCTTGAGTGAAGATATGATGAGAGGTTGCAGCGCTCTTATAGAAGGTGAGAATTGGTGGTGATGACATCACAGATGAGAATATCTATGAGGTTTAATCCTTCCATAACACATGATTAGCCCTCATTGGCTCCTCCTGCTTCTTTAATCTCTAAAGGAACAATGAACAAAGAAAAACCCTTCAATCCAACTGTCTAAATTTTTCCTTTCCCTTTCTTATGTTTGTTTATCTATTTATTTTTGCTTTCTTTTTCTTAGTTTCTACAGTTAGGGTCTTGCTGGTGCCAAACAAAGAATATATATATATATATATTAATTAATGTCTTGACTGTCATCTGGAAACTTTATAAATTGCAAAAAAGAAAAGGTATACTTTTTCAATGGAAATTAAGGTGAAGGCCGGCAGCCGTGGGAAATTAAGCATGCAGGACGGCAGAGAGGGCGCGAGTCATCTCCTTCAGTAGCATCACTTTTAAATTCTAGCCATGCATGTTTTTATACCGTCCATTTTGTTTAACATACAGAAGCTATACTGTACAAATTTGATTTGTTCCATCTGTTTCAGATAGTATAATCGTTCCATGTGGCAGGCTGCAATGGTATGTTTGGAGATACGTATCCCAATTCAAGCACAATTTAGTGCATTATAGACTCAAATTCTAATTAATTAATTACCATAGTAATCAATAATATTCCTTTTTATCTTTTTTGTTAATTAACTTATCGCTTTGCAACCCAGTAATCAATTGGGCATGTTAAGTACATGTCAATAAGAGTATCCCTTTGTTGAATTGAGTAACCAATAAAAATTTGACGGGCATTGGTTATTATTGATTATTTGTTGAAACAACAGATTAAGGAATATGGTTTGAGTAATGGCTGTCTTTGTTGAGTCTAAAGAAGAATAATGGTAAGATTAAAAATTTTCCATCCCCCTACAAAGGGTATCAACCAATGTGAGCTTGACAAAAATCTAAGAAATCATATAAATATAATATTTTGAGCTTAGCATAAAGTATATATGCTTTATGTTGTTTAAATAAAATTCTGGGTACTAAGAACCACTGAATTTGCTAATCATGCCAATTGATAAACAAAAGCAGGGCTGCTGGGGGTGACATTAGGCCTTTACCACATTCTCTTTCAAAGCGCCATTCTTGCTATTATCTTTAATTATATATATATATATATATATGATGCTCATGAAAGCAATTCTTTGGATTGGATTAATTAAAGGCTAAAGATAAGCGTTTTTCAAGCATTGTAGAATCTTAAAATTTGCTCATAACCACAATGCCCAACACAATCTTGAGTGAGAAGTTGAGGAAGAGATCACTTCTTTTAAGTGTTAGATTCTGTCAAAATTATGTTATTTTAATATAAAATTATAATCTTTTTTTAATATATATAAAATCTTAACTTATTTAATGTTATCTCAATTTTATTGACATTGAATAGTAAAAAAAACAATTTTCACTGACATTGGTATTTACAGATTAAATTTTTTTATTATTTAAAATTCATATAAGTTGATGATTATATTAAAAAAATTAAGATAAAATACTTCCACCTTTTAAGTTTTAATTGAAATTTCAAATGGGTCAATTAGTTTTTGAAATAAACACTTTATTCTAAAAAAATCTTCTGTTGGACACATAGGTCTAGCAATTAGTCAATCATTATTGTTTCCGTTAGTTTGATGACGTGATAATGTTCAAAGAATAATTTTATTTTTATTAATTTTAAAAATTACTATTATATAATTTTTATTAATTTAAAAAACAAATCATTGGTGCTCTCCTCTCTTGGGAAGCTGAGAGCACTGATCGATGCTCCTTGAATTTTTTTATTTTTTAAAAAAATTATATAATAATAATTTTTTAAATTAATAAAAAATATTTTAATCTTTTTATATTTTCTGTTAATAGTTTTTACACTTTTAGGATAGAGTGATCATTTTGAAATTAATGAACCTATTTGACATTTTGATTAAAATTTAAGAGGTGGGGTATTTTACTTAAAAAAAAATTAAGATCTTTTTAAATGATCTAATTTAGATTAGACTTTTTTTATACCACAATTCCAAACAAAAAGATTCTGATTTTCAAATACTGATGTCTGATAATGTGAAAAAAGGGCTGGAAACCTAGGTGGCATCCCATAATTTGCATGTAATCTTGCCTAAATTCCATCAGTGATGGCTCTCTTTCCAGCACTGATCAATTGCTATGTCTTAAGTTACCACGGCCTCAAGGACATCTCGGATTCCAATCCACTAGCCATTGAGTGGTAAAACTTTGTCCTTTTGGGACATATCCCGACAAAATTGGAACAATATCATTTGTCATGTGATGGATTCTAGAATAGCATTGGGAAGGCGAGATTGCTCAATGGGGCATCAATCAAACTTAAGGAGCCAAGAACAGTTCAATTTGTTTGTTCCGATTACCTCAAGAGTCAAGCCTTTCTACCTTTCCTGTCTTGAGTTGAGATGCCCATCAAAAGGTGTTTAAATTGGATTAAGTTAATCCAAACGCTGAAAAGCATCTACAAAGCTTGCAAGATTCTCGGAGTTGTGGGCTGAAAAGCTAATAATAAATGTCATCCCTCATCACCATCTTGAGTGGAAAGGGAACAACTCTTCAAAGTCTTGAGTTCTCTTGAATTTGTACCCCTCAATTCTTCCTTTCTTTATTATTAAATTTAACATTGGGCATATTTAGGGAGTACAACATGGAGCCCGGGGGCTTACTGTGGGCTTTTGACATGTGGCAGATGTCTTAGAGGGTACAAAAGAGGCTTTGGTTTTTTCATTTCTGCCATTCTGTCTGGACAGAATGTCCCCTCCAAGGATGCAGTTGAAGACCAGCATTTTGCCACCTACATACCAGCCATCATCTGCTGAGATTCGTTGTCATACAATTCATATTCCTTCAATTTCAGGGTGCTAGAAAGAGGCTATATTAGATATGGGAAACTGTCATACTCATAATTTTGTTAAAGATGTAATCTAATTGTGACTCTAATTAATTTAAATTCAATGACTGTTAGCCTGAAGCATTTGAACTTTTACATTTTCTTTTTCTATATTACTTTTAACTCATTTAGTATGAAGCATTCAATTTTGTCTCAAATCTGTTTGTTGAACCTCAGTGCTGATTGTTTTGAGTATGACAGAGAACTTTAATTATGATATTAATCCTACTTTTGATCCTGAGGAGTCCTCCAGCCATATATTTAGAAATTGAGAGTTTCTAATTAAGACAATATATATCTACAAAAGAAAATGAAGGAAAAGGAAGACCTGGTTATAGTGGTTGAAAATCAAAGTTCCATTTTCATGGAAGCATGACATACCAAATATCACGAAGTATATGCTCATTCAATTTGATGTGAAGTCGGTAAGGAAAGCATATTTGGTGTTGGGTTCATCCCACTCCAATCCATCCCACCAGTCCTTAGCACAGTACACTGTTGGCAGGTTTGAGGAATTATGGTTTCTGATTGGTAGTTTCTTCAGCTGTGGGCAATCAATCACGGCAATGCTCTTCAAGCAGGGGAAAGCCAATGCCCATGGAGTGATACTCCTCAATTCAGGTAGGTCACGGATGGATATAGTTTTAAGCCTTGAAAATGCCTGTGAGTCAGGCTCTAGTTTCTCTTCTCCACTTACCAACTCTTCCATTTCCTTGCAGTAGAACAAGTAAATTACTTCTAACCTTGGAAGTAACAATACCCATGAAACATTCTTCAGTCTATGGCAATACCAGATATTCAACAAGCGCAGATTTTGCAGGCTTACTTTTCTCACTGGGGTTTTCCACACTGAAGTTACGTTGGGTAGGCCTTGCAAGGCTAGAACCTCCAGGTTAGGCAGCCACGTTTCTCGATCCTCGGCATCCACTACCAAGTAATTTAAGTCATAGCAGTTTCTGATGCTAAGTCTTCTCAACGTTTTACCATAACCGGAAGCTGAAGACAATTCTAATTGTGGTAAACCTTCGCACTCTTTTATGTGTAAATATTGTATACATCTAACTAAATTTCTCAGACCAGAGAGCCTGTTCAGGGAGGTTATTGTGGAAATGGTTAAACCAAGGATGCGGAGGTGTCTCAAGGTCTCCAATTCCTCAAATCCGACTTCAGCTTCGCCCTCAACATTCTGAACTTCCCAACTGTAACTGTAATACAAATTCAAGACCGCCAAATCTGCAAGTCCAGATATAGCCTCACGTGGAACTGTTCGAAGAGAGTATGTGCGCAAGAGATTCAAGTGGTTCAGCTTTGTTAAACTTCCTAGCTCTTTAGGCAATGTGGTTATTTTTGTAGCTGCTAAATTAAGATGACGCAACTCTACTAATTGATTGATGCTCACTGGGATCTTTCTGATGCTTGTAAATGACAAATCCAGGACTCTAAGAGCAGACATTGATTGAAAAAAGTCAGCTGATATGCGATTCAGACCATTGTTCCACTGAAGCAGCAGAGTCAACAGATTCGGACACTTGTGTATTTCTTTTAGTACAGTGATTCCATTGTCTAACAAGGAAATCCTCTCTGCTCCTTCCCAGTTTTTAACTCCAGGCGCTTCAGTAAGGCCCGAGCTTGCCTCTATCAAAAACTTTCCCTTGTTTAGTCCAGATTCAGATGCTATCCATAAGGCAAAACTTCGGATAACATCATTCATCTTTACTTGGGTTTCTTCTTCGCCGGTTTCCAATAAGCAGGCTACTTTTAGGGACCCAATTGCAGCATACCCTTTATTATGGGCATTACTGTCATAAGAACTGTCAAGGAATCCTTCCCCAATCCAGTACTCTACAAGCTGTTCTTTCTCAATGGAATAGCTTTCAGGGAATAGAGCACAATACAAAAGGCACGTTTTTGTTGTTTCATTCTCCAAATTGTCATAGCTAAATCTTAGGAGGGTAAATACATCTTCCATACCTCGAAGTTCAGATGGAGATTTGTTGAGTAATTCAATTGCATACTTCCATTCTTCTTCAGTCTCCTTATTCGCCATGGCTCTCCCCACTGTGATCAAGGCAAGTGGTAAACCTCCACATTTTCTGACAATGGTCTCAGCGTAATTTCTAATAGGTGGTGACTCTAAAATCTCCATTCTGCCGACCTTCTCACAGAATAATTGCCATGATTTCTCCTCGTCCAAGAATTCTACTTTGAGCTTCCGATGTGCATCCATGTCAGTACACACGTCCATGGAACGTGTTGTAAATATCAGCTTGCATTTATTTTCCTCATTAGGAAGAGGAATTCCAATATCCCCGAGATCAATTCTTTCCCAAATATCATCCAGCAATAGGAGGAATCTCTTCTTTTTCAAAACATTGTAAATCTTTGAAGTTCGTAGTTCACTGGCTTCAGTTTCTTCCCAGGGCAATCCTAACCTTGCCACAATGGCCTGTTGGATCTTACTCACTACAAATTCCTTAGTGACCAAGACCCATATAACTACATCATAATTGTAAGCTCGGCCGAGAAATGCATTATTGACGGTCTTCAGAAGGGTTGTTTTCCCTACTCCACCTATTCCATATAATGCCATAATTCCCACTTTATCCTCCTCAAGAAACTCCCAGACCTTGTCTAACATCAGGCTGATGCCAACAGCTGGCCTACATGGTTTCTCCTCAACAGGAGCAGGATGCGGCTCTGTCACTAGTTTCTCAAAAGCTCCTTTCCGCTTCAGTTCACTTATCTCCTTCAGCTTCTCTATAATCTCCTTGCTCAGATTGTATTTTGAACAGCAAGTTGCATTTAAGCACCCCAAGCCATGCCTACTCTGTCCAAGATTCTCTATAATGGAGGTAGCTTCAGCTTCAATAACTTCTACTCTTGCCAGCCACCTCTGGATTTCATTTGTACGTCTTGATCCGTCCAGTTCAGCTCGCTCAACCCGTGACCTTAAGTCATCTCTCTGGTCCTTGAGTTCATCTACTTCAGTTGTGAACGACTGTATCCTTCTGTCCAAATGGATAACGTTGCTTATCCGCGGAGCCATAGCTGTGCATAACCTGTCAACTATGCTGATCAGAGGGGAAATGAAATCCATGGATAAAAACCTTAATGTGCTTGAGCAGAGACTCAAGTGTTATGCCAAAACTGCTAATAGTTGCTTTCTGAATCAAAAATTCAAGTAAACCCGAGTGCCTGTAGGGTCGAGACCCAACCTTTGATTAAGAATAATCAATTCAATGAAATTTCCATACCCGCCAGTGGTATTGAAATGATTGATCACCAGCCTGTGTCTTAAAGTCTAGAAGTCAAAGCCGCCAGAGTTGAAACCTTCAAACTGAATGGCTGATAGTTGGCCAATGTCACGGATCTGGCATTTATCTGGAAGCGTATATTGCCGCCAGTGGTATTTAAGAAATTTCCCAGCGCAAGTTCTTAGTCATTTCGTCTCCACATGGGCAGTTGACCCAAAACGGTTTGGTGTAGACAACTATGATACATGGTGGGGGGCATGTATCTGGATCAATTCCCTTGGAAGAGTCAGAAAACAGAAAAATACAATATCAAAGCTCCTGAAATAGCTTCCAATGCACAGTCTGCAATTTTTTTTGGCAATTGTAGGATGCAAGAGCGGATGCATCAGATGCCGAAACAGAACTTACTCTGTAACTCCACAAGCTTTCTTTAGTTCTGATTTTTGTCCAGAAAATTTCTTTTGTACGCAATGCCCTCCTCAAAACTAAATAACAGAATGATAGATCCTAGTGTAATTCGAGTATAGTGGCATCGTTTGACCTTTTTATGATGGACATCTCAATTATCAAACTGCAGATTTCATGAACTGATAACACAATCTCTAAAATAAATAAATAAATAAAGACAAAACTACAACCTGCATCCAACCTGGCCGTATCAGTAATTCTCACTAACACACTTTAAATAAAGGGCAAACTGATTTTACAAGCTGATCCTTTATTCTATGTTTTTAGCTTCCACTGAGTGCAAATGGAACCTCCAGGCGGACCAGGCCCCTTTCATGTTAGGTAATTTATTCAACCCACTAAAATTGTTTAGTATAATGTTGGCAGGAGAACATCTTGTCAAGACAAAATCTATGGACAAGTTTGACCGAGTGAAAATATCAGCGTAATTGCCATCAAATGTAAAGACTTTTTTTTTTTTTTTTGAAAGTTAGAATCATTTCATTGACTAAACATCGAATGTAAAGACTTAAGTTAACATCCAAGCATAAACTCCCACTCCATCTTTTCGGTCGGTCGAAGTTTGCTACTGAATGAGGAGGGAAATTGTGAACAAGCCATGAGAAAATGAAAACTGATCAGATGCTAAAGACAAAATACACTTGAAAATAATTGCAACTCGAGTTTATTTGCTCAACAAAAAAGTACATAATATTAATATATATGCACTAACATTTTGGAAGAAAAATGCTACCATTGTATTTAACAAAAGAAGATATACATGCAAATGTACAAATATACAAATGCCTACTTATTTTCGCGGTGGATAGGCTCCTAATAATATTTGCTTGAATGGCAATTCCAAATTGAACCAAACAAGGGAAGAAATGCAAAAGATACCACCTATAGTGTAATATATGTTCTTATCATAGTTGCTCCGGTTGGATCTGAGAGTAGGTGCCTGACAAGGCACATTCTCAGATCATTTGGTGCAATAACAAACATATAGAAGGCAAACAGAACAAGATCGGCTGAGGAAAGATTAGAACCAAGAAATCCTTGCCACATCCTGCAATAAAATATATCCATTAAGTAATTTTAAGCTGAGGCAACTCAGGCTAGTCAAACATTTATTTGTTTAAAATATTATTAAAAACAAAAAAAAAAATCTATTAATATAGGTTTGTTTGTTATGAATGAAGTTATGTTTCTCTATCCAAAGTTTGAAAACTGAAGATTTGGGTGAGCTTGTGCAGAGCAAACAGTTAGATCTCTAGATTTTCTTAATAAATAAACACCAACAGATGGTAAATATTGAATACTTAAATCATACCAACTCGGCAAACGGAAGAATGTGTTGAAGAATGTTCTAATGCCATCAATATCTAGTTGCAATATAAGTGCTAGCCCAAAGAGAAAGAATGCCCTCTGCCGTTTCCTTTCTTGTGGCCAAAGAGTTTTCCAAGCTGAAACAAATTAAAATAACACAACATCAGAAGGCAAATACCACACATTAGGTTCTTAAAAAATTACATAAAGCACCATCGCATCACACATCACAATGAATATCCCAGTACCCTCAAGAACAATTCAGCAAGTAGAAACACACCAGCCAAGCAAGAGACAAATGACGCATCATAAAGACAACATCCACCAAGGATGCCAATTAACACATCATATTTATGAAGAGAAATTAATAATATTAGTAAACCAGAATATGCATAATGCTCTTGAATAATACCACTGAAATATCTAGAACACATATATAAACATATAAATACATGCATATGCAGCATATCATTTATATGGAAAACTAATATTTCATTGCTATTACGGTGGTCTTGCTTAAGATGAAAGATCTTATTTATATTTACAAACCATTAAAACAAAAGTGAAGTTCAGAGGCGAAGCGGATAAATAGCATGGCATACCCTGCATTGAGATATTCCCATTATTTCTTTCGCTGGTACGCATGCCCTTAGAATGATCCTTCTTCAGGATATTTGCAATTACAGAAGCATAATTTGGAGCCTCTGACAATGATCTGACGACTGAATAACCTGTTTAAGAAGGTTTAGGTAGGCACTATCAAGTCCAAATTACTCAAGGAAACATCAATTAACCCAATTCTATTCTCACCAGTAGCTGGATGCACCATGCTTGCGGCAGCACCAAATGCAAGGTTCTTCTGCTCTGTGTTTGGTAAGGAACCACCAACTGGAATATAAGACCACTCCTGCATAAGATTGAAAGGTTTCAGAACTAATATTTAGTATCCAAGAAATGCCATCTTGCTAACAAAAATTTGGTATCATCTGCAGAAACACATGGAAGTTCTTGAGGCAGTTGGAAAACAGGAATGTCAGGAATGAATAGAGATACACCACTCATTGAGAAGAGGAGATATAGACGGGCATTAATTTTATGTAAGCCAGGATTAAGAACAGTGAGCTTTGCACTCCATCATTGACCACAATTATGAACAGAAGCCAACTCAATTGTAAATTATGTGCTACCATGATAGAAAGTTGAATACTGAATTCGGTGTGCTATTTTGATACGCTGTGTTCTCAGATTTTGTACTATTATAGTTGGAAGGTGAAATTCTGAATTTGAGGTGCTGTCTCAGATTATTTATAATCATACATGAGGAAATAGTAAAAAACGTAACTCATGGAGAAAAGGTGTCATTTGACTATGAAACCTAAAAAATAGCATATGTTGGGGATAAATTGAGAATTTAAACAAGTTCCATTTTGTAAACCCTTCAGTGAAAAAAAAAAAGGAAATTCATAAAACAAACAATAATTATCATGCTAGAAGGCTGAAGGCCTGCTATTCACGTAGATGGTAATTGAGAAGTTAAAAGTTGACAGTATTCATTTGAAGTGGGTTCATCTAATCAATTAATATGAAAACAGTCAATAGCTTATAAAATGGCAAGGAGATGATTGACATGAAGCCCTGTTTTGGAGCTGAGCAACAATCAAAAACATTACTTATCCATTACAGTGGAATGTGTTGAGCATTCCATCGATCTGATATCATAATTTGGTTACGCAGATTACCTCTTCATAAACTTTTAAAATCGTGATTCCCATGGTCTCTAACCTTGACATGAGCTTCTTCTTTAATAAATCAAAAGGCATGGCATCTTTTGAAGCCAAACAAGTTTCCTGCAGTGCAACTTTCTAAATCATTTTACATGTTATCATGAAATATAATATGAGCAATAACAAAATTAATCGCATGGTGCAAACCTCAAAGAAAACTCTTGTTGATGATAGGGGCATGGCATAAAGAAATGTTGGATATTGGGCTTCTGAACAAGGAACTTCTTGTTTAGCATAGTCTCTGTAATCCATGAAAACCATCAGGCTAGGATCATAAGGATTGTTCTCCACCTGGCATAATAAGATGAAACTAGTAGAGTTATAACAAGTGTCAAACAAGTATAGAAAATTTTTTCTCCCATCACTGCCACATAAAGGGTAATTTTAGGAGGATAAACTTACACACCCCACACCCCCCCCCCCCCCCCCCCCCCCCCCCCCCCCCGAAAAAAAAAAAAAAAAGAGCATAAGCATCCTATATAATTGATATAATTGATGAAAGGAAAAAGAAACTGCTTCTGTTTCTAATTATATTGTTTCTGATGGTCAAAAAATTAGACAATCCACTGCTTCACTATTATAATAAGAACAGAAAAGCCATATCAAAAAAGGCACCACATAGAGCTTGTTAAAATCAACTCAGCACGGGAAGGCCATGCTCCAGTAAAATTAAGATATTTTCTACAGCAGTCAACAATTGAAGCTGTATGATAAATTGGTAATTTGAAGTAGCATATTCGCATATCATACATTCCTACCTCAACCTCAACACCATAGGCTGTTTGCACAGAGACCCTTGGACCCCCTACCTCATACTGCAACAGTTTACCTGAAGCTGCTCCTGAAGCAACAGTAACAAGCCTATAATAATACATTAGGCGCTTGAAAGGAGCTGTGATAATAAAAGGTCAAAATTCAGGAATGGCAGTAGGGGAAAAAGAGATTACCCTACCTGCAAGGAACAACACGATTGTGTTCACAGGCTACAAGATTATGACCATCAGTAGCTTCAATAATTGTTTCAACCTTTGAGCTAAGATACATTACACCTGACTCGACACACCTAGGGAAATTAATACAAATTATAATGATGGTAGGGTATCCAGAAGAAGCAATGACCGTAAACATTATTGGCAAGGAGCTGTGATTACCTCCTCAACAACTCCTCATGGAGCAAGTGTCGACTAACGCGTCCATAAGCACGACCAATCATAATGGGCTTATCATCATCAAGGTACACTATTGTATCCCGCCAAACATGCTCAATACACCCTTCAAGTCCCAGATCTGGAAATGACATCAGATTAACTTACATGTTATCAAGGTGCATAAAAAATAAGAATTCTTATACGAAGAACTTATAAATATATAAATCAAATTGTAGAAATGCTGAATAATTGCTTGAAATGGGTCTTCAATAATAAAAGAAAAATGAACTGATACCTTTAAATTCATCTTCCCAGACTCCATAATTATTAGTGAAAGGAAGATCAGGGCCAATTAGTCCAACATTTAAACCCAACTTAGCTGACTCCGCAGCAAGAGCAAGGCCAGCTGGACCACAACCAATAACCACCAGGTCCAGTACGTTATCTCCGATTGATATCGGCGGTAACTGCAAAAAAGCATATATATTACCTGAAACGAACTCAAAACAAAACTCCTGTAAACAGTAAACCCACTACAAGAAAGCAATACTTTCTTTTCTAGTTTCTAATTAGGGGAAATTCTAAGAAAAATAATTTACTTACACATTCTAAAATCTTCCTTAAAGTAACAGAAAGTATTTACAATTTGCTATGCATATTAAGCCTACTCTTCAAGCAGTAACAGACAAGAAACCAAACTAAGATTGCTCATTCCTTCCGATTTCCCACCAAAATTCAAGGCTAATTGGCTTAGGCAAACTACTATTAACCAAACGCACGCGACTTCCACGTGTCATAATTGTTAAAACTATTTTACAATCTTGATGTCGCCACTTAAAAACGCAATCCAAAAAAGGCGGTAATTTCTAGTGGCTCAAAAGCCACAACTTTAACCACCAGTAGGGCCTCCATTCAACCCCGGTAAAAGAAAATTTCCGTATCTCCTAATTTTCGTTTCCATCAAATGAAAATCAAACTCGTCAAAAAAGAAAAAAAGAGAAAAGAAAAGTTGAAAACCTTATCCGCTAATTTTGACTGTTTATCCATTTCCTTGTTCTGTTGCATTTGAACGAAGACAAGTTCAGAGCCACCCGCTTTTATGAAATCTTCTTCGTCAGCGAAATCTTCCTTAACCGCCACGCAACTCTCGCTCCCTCTTCCACTAGCTCTCACCTTGAACGAAATAAACCGATGATTCTTGGAAAGCACCGTTTTTGTCCTCATCAGGTTTCCCCTCCGTGACCTCCACGCGGCGCACGTAGAAACCGCCATTGCCGCGAAGTACCGAGCTCCAACACACTCCATTATCATCACCTTTCAAACAACCAAAAAACTGAGAATAAAAGCGTGCAAGAAAGCTCTCACTTCTTCACGTCATTGCTATTTCTAAATGCAACGAAGTGCAGATTTTGAGAATAAAAGTGGCTTATGTTTTTCCTTCCTTTTCTTCGTTTCTTCGTCTTTAATAAAACTGGAAGCGTTTCATTTTTTCTTCCTCGGTTTCTACAGATTGTGTTGAGTGTTTGTCAGTCGGGAGACTATTCAGGAAGCTCAGGAGATAGGGAAGGAGTTTGTCTGGTGGCATTTAATTTGCTGAGATGTTCAGCTGTCATCACTTGTTTGCCACGTGGATTACATGGATTGGGCAACTCTCCGCAGAAAGCCAGCCCCTATCATAATCTGCTGAGCCAAACGACGTCGGTGACGAATTTAATCTCAAATTCTCGATCTCGTCACTCGTTAAATTAATAATTTTAATTAAATAATATTTTTAATCGTTTTTAATTTAAAATTAACATGACAAATTAATAATTTATTAAATTAATAAAATAATATATTTTAAAATTTTATATAAATTTTATTTAATATATAAATTAATAATTTTTTATTATCATAATTATATATATAGATGACTTAACTAGAAAATTTTTGTAAATTATGATTTAAATGTTATTTTTTCTTATGAAATTGATACCTCTTTGGACTGTATCTTTAATTTTTTTATTACATTAACAAGTTCTGATGTAATATTTTCATATTATAAAAGAAAATTATGTAATGTGATTGTTTCTTAGTTCACTTGCAAGTTAAATATTTCTAACACCTATTGTTACAATTGTTTTTTGGTGTAATTTGAATTTTTTATGTTATACTTATATAATGGTTTATATATTTTATTTGTTATAGTTATAATGAGATCATGATTATGTTTATTATTGTTCTTTTTAAATATGTTTTTTTAAGTTAATGTTTATGAAATATATTAATTAAAGTATATATCAAATGTAATTTTAGTTAGTTACAAAAATAAAAGGATTCATGAATTCTATTTAATAAGACTAATTACATTTATAAATTTATTTTGATTAAAGAAATATGTAGAATAATAATAATAATAATAATAATAATACGTTATTGGATAATTAAGTAATATTCATATAATTATAATACGTAGTACATATATTAAATTTAATATTTTAAAATAAATGTTCATAAATTAATTTTTTATTAATTAATATATAATTTTATTTATTTATGAATTTATCAATTAAATAATATATTGATTAATTAATAATTTTTATGATGTCAAGAGTATTAATTTATAGAGATTTTACTTTTTAAAAAATAACATTGACAATTGGCGTGCATGATGCACGAGAGAAATTTATTTTTATATTATATGAATATTATTTTAATATTATTATTTTTTAAGTTAATATTAAATTATATTAAATTTTGTCATATTTTTAATTTTATTAAATTTTAAATAAAATAATAAAATTGACAAAAACTTTTTACTTACGTTAACAAGATATCTTCTTGTGAAATATGTTTTAATTTTATTATTTTTTTCCAAAAATCAATAAAAATATAATAATAAATTCAATAGAATTGAGACATATTAATAAAATTCAATATTAAATAATACTATATTGACAAATTTAACCTTGATCCCCCCTTTTTTTTATATATTTTTCGATTTCATTTTCTTTCCTGGTCAATAATTTCCTTTCTTTCAAATTGGTCCTTCTTTTCTCTACCAATCATGTAAATTTCTTACAGTCCCAAACATTTTGCACGTAATTGGTCCTTATTTCATATTTCCATATCTTTTTATTTCTTTTTCTTTTCCTTTTTTTACTTTTAAGTTATCATATGCGCAAGTATAGAACAAACAGATCATAATTGATTAAAAATGATCAAAGGGTATCTAATCGCTATCGTTTTAAGCCAAAAATAAAATCATTAACTTTTTTATTCATAAAATGTTTAAGTTTTTTTTTTTTTTTTTTTAATTTTTCAAAACCTTTATTTGCTTTTTAGTCAAATTATAAATAAAGGGATATATTTTTGCATTTTCTTTTGCATATAAAGAATTTAAAACTTTTAAAATTTAAATAATATTTTTTAAACTTAACTTTAACAAAACCGACAATCGAACGTGTCAATAATTTCAAACCATCACCAAAACTTGGACAAGTAGATAATGATAATGAATGCAATAGAGGTTTATTTTCTCATTATTTTTTTTTAAACAATGAATTGTACAGAATTACATGTTGAATTTACCTGTCGCATTGATGTCATGATCACATCAATAAACTTTTCGTTAAAAGTCACGGCTTTTAGGTACATATTAATTAAATGTTGTTTGCCTACCGTTTTAAATGCTTTCCAATTGTCAACTCTTCTTAATAAAATTCAAACGTGAAAAAATAATTACAAACATGTTAAAGAAAGAAGAATTTGAACCTTATATATAGATTAATTTAAATATACAATTTAAAAACGATTTTACCTCAAATTTCGATGTTCTTGCCATATGATAGGGTCATTATAAATTTTTTATCAAATTTTTTTTACATATTTAGAAAAACTCATGAATCATTCTAATTTTTTTATTACGTTAAATTAAGTTTTTATATTTTTTATTTTAGATAAAATAGATCTTGATAACTAATCTTTGATTAATGGTTATGATGCCGCGTTCTCAACAAGGAGCCATAAATTCTACATCAATAAAAGATGTCACGGTCTTAATGAAGAGTTATAAATCGTACATTGATTGTGTACTAAAGTGAAATCATACATCATCTTCAACTTATAAGAAATACTTTATGAGACCAAACCAAAGTGAACAATACCTTGCAATTTAATGTGAACAATGACAATTGGTATCAAAATAAACTTTAACTATTAGCAATTTGACATTGAAGATAGTGTATCTCTGTTTGGAGTGATGAAAATAGTGGACCTTTGTTGGAGTGGTGAAAATGTCATGGCATAATGGGCCATTAATCCCATATCGACATGTGAAAGCCCTTTTGTGAGATAAAACTGTGAGGCTAGTCGTGACATGTTGATGATTTATACTTTAAATATAAAGGCATATTTGATAATGGATAGTCATAAAGGCATTTTTGATTCAAAATAAAAATATAAAAATTTAATTGAACATAATAATAAAATAATGACTTATTTATATTTTTTAAAAATTAATTCAGAGACTTTTCTAAATATTATGCTTTTTTTTCCTTTTTTATGTATATTTTCTTTTAATTAGTAACTTAAAAATATACATTTGTTTATCATCTTAATATTAGAATATTTTAACTCTCGACCATATTTGAATCAAATTAAAAAAAATTATGAAAAAATTACATCAATTAAAAATGGATGTAAAATTGATTTATCACATTATAAATTAATAAATTTAACCTTTATTCTTATTTTTTATTAAAAAAGACATACTAACATTTACTACATTAAATATATACAAAATGATAAAATACCTAACATGTACGTGTTATGTAGTCAAATTATACTGCTCATGGTAGGTAGCAGCAATCTTTTAAAAAAGAGAAGAAAAAATTATACTACTCGTGGTTTTGGGCATGCTGTTTTGGAGTAAAATATTTTTTAGAATAAATTCATCAATCTTTATTATTTTGATGGAAGATAATGTTTTTTTAAAAATATTTGCATAATATTTGAAAAACTACTTAAATTATTAAAAAAATTTAAATTTTTTTATTACGTTTAATTAAGTTTTTGTATTTTTATTTTTAATCAAATAAGCTCTTATAACTAATGGTTGATTAATTACTATTAGTTCACTTATCATTTTATTTTCACATAACACTGATGTGGTGTTGATATAAAAAGTGAAAATGTCATAATCATATCATAATACTATATTAGCATGCTATGTCATTATCAATTATAATATGTAAGTATATTATGTCATAATTAATTATAATATGTCATTATCTGTGTTAACATCACATGACATAAAATGATAAGTGATATTTTGATTATGTCCATTATTAGTTATAAAAACTCATTTGGTTTAAAATAAAAATATAAGATCCTATTTGATTTAAAAGAAAAATATAAATACTTGATTGAACATAATAAAAAATTTATTTAAATTTTTTAAAATAATTTAGAGATTTTTTTAATTATTTCGTCTAAAATATTTTACCCTTGTGAAGGTGTAAGACATTTTTCACAAAAAAAAATCTAAAATCTTAAGTTTAAGAATATAGTTGCGTATGGCAATGGATACCTTAAGCCAAGAAATACTTCCTCAGATATTTTCATTAAACAATCTTATACCTAAGGGAACACGTGATTAAAGGCATTGAACCAACAGATTGAGCTTTAATAAAGCATCTATTTGTATTGTTTAAGCAATATTAGAAAAATAGAGACAGTGTTTTTCAATGATAGCAAGATTCCTTTCTGGAAGACATGGGGTCATTGCATAGACCAAAGTGCAAAACAAAGAGATCATACGTTCATGCATTTGCTACAAGGATGCCAGATGCTTGCACATTCTCTAGAGACGAACGAATTCAGGAGGTTTTAGGGCGACCCTCGCCATTGGTTTTCAAGTGCTTGACAGTTGGCACTGCTCTGATTCATTATTGTACAGGTGCAACTTTTCATGTTACTGCCAATGATATTCCGAAGCTGAAAATTTTGCAGCGTCTTGGCTAGCATTTGTAACTATTTCCAGATTTTATTGTGGGTTTCCTCTCTGCCATGCTTTTGCGGGAGAATATTTGGCTTTGATTGAAAGCTGGCAAGAAGAAAAGGAAAGATGGTACTGAAAAAGGAGCTAAAACATAAAAGGAAATGCGAAAGGATGTTTGTGACATGTGATGAGTGAAATGTTAAATTAAAGCAAGAGTGATGAGAGGATATATGTGTACATCACGTAGTACATTTGTGCGGAGCAATCCATAACTCCTATTAGTGGAGATTTGTCAGATTCCACACACATGGAGGTACCAATTATTTCATATTCTGTCTGAATGCTTACTTGCTTAAGCTTAACCAAGAAGCAGCAGCAAGGCAGGCATTCTTGCTCGAACCAAAACTGCGGAAAATTGCTTGAATTACTCGGCTCAGGGTACCCATCGGATATATTAATTCTTTAATAATTCAAAATATACGTTGGTAACGCCCAATACTAACCTGAAATTTGCTTAAGTTTCAGAGTTTAAGGAACACCAGCCTTCATTGCTGTTTCATCAACTAGCTAGGAAACTGCTAGCAAGTATGAATCTTCGTGAATTAACTTAAATTAGTACCTTGGAGCTCCATTTTTCATTTACTATTTCCACTAGCCGAAGCTCATGAACTGACATTGATTCTATCCCAGAATCAAAGTGTAGAGAAACCCTGCAACTTAAGCTATTCAGTTTTCAGCCAATACCAGGTACCTTGAAACATCAGCTTTTCTGTTCATTTAAGTCCAAATGCAAGGAACACGGAAATTGATTTATGGTGTTGTATGATTTATAGGTAGAATTAATATTAGTATAGAAGCAAAAAACAGGGTGCTTACAGGATACAGGACTGAGACTGTCCATGTATTTTGTCCAATGAAAGAAGGAAACAATCATACATAAAAACTTGAACAGAAGCAAATCTCGCCGGACTGATTCCTTTATAAGAATTCACAAATGTTTATTTTTTCTTCAGAAACTATAAACAAACTGATAATGATTAAGAACAATTTGCTGTCTCGCTGAAAAAAAACAGAAGATCATTGGAAGGGAACTTGCTAGCTAGAGTGGTCTAAAGGAGAAGTGGCTTTCATATGAGGGGGCGGTCTCATATTCAGCCTGCGAGCTGGTGATGAATTGCTTCTGAGACACGAGTTGCATGGAAATTGGCAATGAAAGCAGAAGCTTTCTTGTCAATACCAGGCTCAGCAACCACCCTGAGCGTATTGTCTTCATCACTTGGATACACCTTTCGTGTGCTCCAAACGTCTTCGGCGGCTGAATATGAATGATCCTCCCTACGATCCTTCTTAGCTTTGAAGAAACTGAAAAAAGAGAAAGATTTCTTCTGCTTGTTCCCACCCATAGCCATGTATCTTCTTTTTTGCTCACTCGGATACACACACTACAAGTTGGGATGAGTTTTGCACTTGGCACTGCGCTCCTTGATGTTCATGCGGATTCGAGACCCCTTTTATAAGGGGCTACCCTGTATTACAAAGGAATCGAATAAAAACAAAGACGGGTACGATCACGACAAGTGTACGGCTTTGATGAAATGGCTTCCGGGCTTAGACTCCACCGAGCAGACCCATATGTTGTGGTCCGTTCATTTCTTTGCTTTCTCCCAACCGCTTCCTTGCCTCCAAAAAAGGCATTGGTTGGGAGTTCACTACCCCATTTCTTGGGCCTTTGCCTGTATTTGTTCCTCTTCCGAGCCCTGACAATTAAATCACTGGCAACTTGCCATGCACCTATGGGTTGTTGGCATTTGGTAATGTTATTGGTACCCTTCTTTTTAATAACTTTCTAAATTTTAAAGAAAATCCTCGACACCTCCCTTTGCTCGCTGCTACCTACCCTTAAGTAACAGTACACCGTAAACATGAACCTTAATTTCCTCGAAGAGACAAACTCAAGGCAACACTAAGGCCCCATATGTAACATACATTGACTTGTAAAAATTATTAAGTACCAACAAATTTTAATTTATGCAAGCAAAATTGTTTTTGGTCCTATCAGAAGCAACTAGCCAATTTCACCTTTCCCACCTTTTGGCCTCCTCATCATCTTCCCACTTTACCGTATCGGGCTGGCTGACCATTGGTCGTCATGAAAATTCGACTTTCGTCACTATGAACTAACTGTCTCCTCCTATTCTTTAATTTTTTTAAACTTTTTTTTTCTTTTCCCTACTGTTCAAGTTGGCCTTTTCTTCAACCAGAAGGTGATTAACGACTGTTTAACTTTGGCTAATGATTCTTAACCATCAGTTGTAATGGAAAATTTAATCAGCTTTATAAATATAATTATGTTACCATTATTCTACAATAACACTTAAGGCGGTATAACTCACTTTCGATTCCAGGTGGAGCAGAACGATTGGTGGACTCTGTAAAAGCCCACTCCTCTCAAAAGCCGCAAAAAATTGAAGCGCTGTCGTTTTAGTGACCAGTAAACAAAGGCAAAGTATGTGTCTGCAAACGGGCACGTCACCCGAGCAGTCGAACGATTTTCAAAGCTGAAACGTCACCGTCGGTTTAGAAGAAAGAGTGGCGCTGGCGGCAGTAGCGGCGCTGCGCATCGTTGAGGGAGAGATAGAGCGATGGGGAATCCAAAGCAGAAGTGGACAGCAGAAGAAGAAGAAGCATTGAGAGCAGGAGTAGCCAAATATGGCAAAGGGAATTGGAAATCAATCCAAAGAGACCCGGAGTTAAGCCCCTTCCTCTTCGCTCGCTCCAACATTGATCTGAAGGTCCCCCTCCCCATCATCTTTCAATAGTTTCTTTTGAAAATTTATTTTATTTTCTTTATCTGACATTCTGTTTGTATAGGACAAGTGGCGGAATTTGAGTGGTGGTTCCGGCGGCCATGGTTCCCGGGAAAAATCAAGGACGTCAAAGCCCAAAGCAAACTCCGACGGTTCGACTCCGCAGAGCTCTGTTCCTGTTAAGCGAAATGCCTCGTCGAAACCAGTCGCTGATGATTCGTCAAAAAGCTTCGCTTCAAAGTATGCCTTTTTACTCTCTCTCTCTCTCTCTCTCTCTCTCTCTCTCTCTCTCTCTCTTCTCCAAAATGCATTTATTTGGCCATTTGTTCATCACTGTATGCATTTCCTAACAAATTAGCAACCTTTATAATGCTTCGTAACAAATAACAATGCTATACATTAATTCTCCCCCAAACTCTTAATTGATGCATTGGTAGTTAATTTGAGAAGTTTGCCGTGATTATGGTAGTGAATTTCGTGGAGTTTTAGTTAATTTATCATTTTTAGTTACTATATAGTTGCATGAAGTTATCAAGGAGAAACGAATTTTTTTCTTCCTCTTAATATGAAATGAAGGGGTCAAGCCTGCTTCTTCTTAAAGATGTTTTGATGGTATACTAAATTTCGAATTTTAGTTTTCTGCTCTATCGCTAGTAATTGTTTCTTCTCCCTTCCCCCAGTTTCTTTGTGATAACCATTTGTGTACTGTGCTGTTTGACATTATTACATAATTGTAGCCGGTACAATGAAATGATTATCGAAGCTGTATCAGCATTGAAAGAGCCAAACGGATCAGATAACAGAGCAATTATCAGCTACATTGAGGTACCATGTAATTTTCATTTTTGTCATCATTTCATGATCATTAATTTGTTTTCCGGGCAGAAAGGTACCTGTTTGGTTAGGAAAAGAACATTTTGATTATCTCAAAAGTCTACGTGGGCTTGTGTATGTAGAAGACTTTTTTGCTGCTACTTTGTGTATATGTCCAGATTGATTTTGAGATATTGTCTCTAATCATCCCAGAGGTAAAAATGGCTGTTAAAAAATCCATACATCTCATTATTGATGCTAAGACTGAATTTGAGGAACAGTTGGATCTTAGGAAACCATGCATGTGAATTTCTGTTGTGCTAGAGGAGCTTCCCCTCTAAAGAAACTATGTCAGGGACTCGGGGCCTAAGGTCCTGCTATGCATGTTAGGCTTGCTGCTAAGGGCTTTTCAAACCTGGAATTTTCTCAAGCTAGCTACAGCCTCCATGTTGCTCCTTTTCTTTCCTTTTCTTTTCCAAATCTTCATTTGAGATGCACAGAAATACCAAATGATGCTTGACCGTGAATACTTAGATGATGGTATTCAAAATTCTTGCTCCTTTACTGTTTTGATGTCTCTCTATCTTAATTGTTTGGGTTCTTATTTTCAGCATTGTAACTTAATTTCTCTCTGGTTGTTTGCTTACATTATCAAAATCATGAGTATGTTCTTTCCTTAATAAATTGTGCAGCAAAGGCAAGAGGTGCCCCAAAGCTTTAGGAAGCAGTTATGTTCAAGGTTGAAAAGGCTGGTTGCAGTAGAAAAACTAGAAAAGGTGAATGATTCTATCCTTCTTTTTATCCGTGGCCATCTACTAGTTTTTGAAATGTTTAGTTTCAAGTCATTTAGATTACTATAAATAAAATAATCGCCCTTCATATAGGATTGCTGTAGATCCTATTTATAGGAGATAAATTATGGAGATGACTTTGGGCTTCTTTGTTGCACAATGGTCCTGCACTTCTAGTTAGGGATCAAAGTGCTCTGTTGATATGAGTTGTGAAGAAGAGTCTACATGACCTTTTATCTGTTTTCATATGTCTTCATTGGAACAAAAGGAAAATATAATTGGAGTCAAATTGCTGATAAAACTTCTTTTGTAACAGGAAAACGCATATCCTCCATCAATGTGATATTCTAATTAGTGTTACCAGCAATTGACATCTTTCGAGTATATGAGCTTCTGACAGACTCATAGATGATTAATTTAACAGAATATGACTAGTTAGAACGTTTCTTGAATATCTCTGTTGCCTTGTAATGGCAAAATTTTATATATTAAGAAATTCCAGCCATTTAGATGCCGCGATTACTACTACCCTCTATTTGACATATCATTCTATGGAGTAACATATAACTTTGGGGATATGTACAACACTTATAATATTCTTATCATTCAAATTTTTACCAAGATATTTAATTAAAGATGGAATAAAAGTTACTTTACTCAAAAGTTAATAGTTCAAATACCATAGCGTTTCTTAGATTTTATTACACATTTTTGTTGCCTTTTTGTTATTTCTGACTATCTTAGGCATTTTGCTTTCGAATCTTTACCCATTTCTTGATTTGAGAAGGCTCAAGATTTGTGCATAGAAAATATTAAAAAAATATGTATGCAAGTTTGTAGTGATGATCACAAGTCTAACTAATACACTTCTAGCCGCTAAGAATATATATTTCTGAGAAAGAAATGTTGTGAGCCAAGAAAAAATTTGTCATAGTTGTGGAAGTACATACTGCTAAGAAATATACATTTCCGAGAAAAAAAAATGTGGGTGAGCCACGAAAGAATTTATTAAAGCTGTGGAAGTAAATTGTGTTTGCAGATTGTTTTGTTAGGGTAACCTTATAGTAGATCTGAAATATGAAATCTGTTTTGCTTTATTTATCATAATAACACAGGTGCAGAATCGGTACAAGATGAGAAAAGATGAGACATTTGGGACAAAGACACCTAGCCCAAATCAGAAAGGAATGCGGCTTAAGCATGTAACTTGTGATTCAGTTGAAGAAGCTTCAGTAACTGCTGCCTATTTGATTGCTGAAGCAGAAAATAAGTCGTTTGTCGCAGCTGAAGCAGTTAAAGAGGCAGAAAGAGTCTCAAAAATGGCTGAAGATATGGATTCACTGCTACAGTTGGCCAAAGAGATTTTTGAAACATGTAATGTATTATTATATTTCGTGCTCATATTTTTGCTTGATTAAGCTTTATGTTTCCATTTCTTATAAATTTTGTATGTTTTATTTATTGCAGGTTCTCGAGGTGAAATTCTGCTCATGGCCTAGGAAATGTGGATTAACAATAGAGATGACCCCTTGAATTAGAACATGTACATATTGTTGGTAGTGTTTTCTCTTCTTTCTCTTGGGATGTGACTTGACTAATTCATATGAGAGATGACTCCCCAGTTATTTGAATTTTGTTGCTTCTTGCTAGTGCAGCAAAAAGTTCAATGTTCTCCATTCCGAATTCTCAGAGTTATCCATACTTTCTCTTCCAGAGGACCACGCATTGACCGAAATAAAATGAAAAAATAAGCTTTTATACTTAATTTCTAATACGTAATTACATGTGTAAGACAAATTAATGATTAATGGCTTTTGCATGTGAGGAAGAAGGTGCCAGTTGAATAAGAGCATTATCACCAAGGTGACAATTGGAAGGCTAGGGTCAGGCTGGATTTTGTAACTTTGGGTCAAAGAAAAATTGGGTCACCTCATCTTCATGTTCCTGTTAACTAGGTTTGGATCGTTTTAGGTAGGTTTAGTCATCTGATTTAAGTTAAATTTTAAAATCAAAATAGATTGGTATAGGGATGGATCGCTCAAGTTGAATGAGGCTTTATCCACCTTAAACAAAATTCAAAATAAATTTTTTAAACAAAAATCATTAGAAATCATTTTACATCAAATGCTAACAATTTGACTAAAAAAATTCATTAATGATTTTTGATTGATTGATAGTATTTAATATCAAATATAACTCTAAAGGTTAACAAGTGGCAATTAATTATTTTCTTTAATTTTATCGGTATGATAGCTAAGCTTCTGTAATCAAATAAAGCTCTATCATATGTAAAAGATTTAATCAATTTCAAGCCAAAACTCAAAACCACCTATAAGTTAATCAAGTCAAACTCAAAAGAAATCACTCTTCAAATTGGCTTGTGTCCTTTTCTTCGTAACATAACTAGAGAGGTACAGAGGCTTTTGTTTACCCAGGAGGTGGGAGCCATATTCTACTACTACGAAGATAATATTTTTCCCACTTCCCCATCTTTCCTTTTTGTTCCATTGAGAAGGACGAATAACAAGCCCGGATGGTTTGCCAGTGTTGGGCCTCCTACAGCGGCGCCATTGATGAGTCCACAGAGGATGAGCGCGCTCATGCCAGCTGCGGCGTCTTTGAACGATAAAGGAAGTCATACTGTTCTCTTTATAGTGGCAGCAAATTAATTAAACTTGTTGCAAGTTGAAAATAGTTGCTAAGTATATCATTAACATTTGTTGCATGTCAAAAATGAAAGAACAAGAGCTGACTTTACACCATCCAATTGGAGACCTCTTATGCGATTATTGCAAATATGACAAAGCTAAATGCAACTCGAAAAGTTGTTTTCATGAAAACTTGCCAAAAGACCACAGTCATTCTAGGCAAGTCTGCTCCATTCCCCTCAGATTGACCATGCAAAAATTCATCGCCAGATAAATAATGAAATGAAATAACTGCAGTTGCTGCAGCTTTGTTTAATCTTTAAAGGAATTAATCAAATATGAAACAGGGACAATAACCAGAAGAGGCAAGGAAAAACAGCAAGAGCATTATAAAGACTGAGAATAAACCACATGCAAAATCTCAACATTATTTGTGTCCATTGAACAATCTGCGATGTCAGCAATATTGTATTTCCTAAGCAATTAAAGCTCAGTAACACAATAAAGGCTGCTCTTGCATGCACTGCAAACCCCATCCCTAGCCGTGGATGCAGTGGAACAATAAATATGATGCAATCCAAACCTAAATTGGAAACAAAACTGCAGAACCAAAGCTGAAATATACCAACCTATAAGAGTACAAGACCAAGCTCAGATGGTCTCAAGGCACTTCGTATCCGATAATTAAAGAGGTAGTAGTGAAGTTGCCCATCACCTGGTCCAAATTTCAATTCTTTGAGGAAAGACTCATTATGCATGACATCCAGTGCGTTGAAAACATCAAAATCCTTCTGCTTAGCAACAATAAGAGCATCATTCATCAACTGAAGCAATGGAGTCTTAGTGGAGACGTTATAGTAAGAGTAGGCAGCTTTCAAAATTGAATAGTTCTGGTTGCCAAGAATAGACGAAGGAAGAGTGTAGAAGCTGCAGAAGTCAGTTATGTCATGCGTCTCTGGGCTCTCAACCAAGTAACTATCTATGACATCCTGAGTAGGAAGAAGCCAGTGCTCCACATCATTCTCATCAAAATCTGGAGCAACAGCAAACTGGCTCAAGTAGTTTCTGAGCAACCTAGTGACAGCAGGGACATCACGAAGCTCCATCTTTCTGAATCCAGGGGTGGCAGGAGAATCAGGTAACTTGTAGAGTTTAATGGTTCGGCTCATTGTCATCCTAGCCCCAAGCCTAGAAAAGCCAACATCAATAAGCTTCTTGGGGTTCAATGACCTATGCCAGTACTGGCAGGTAGTAATTGGTGTCGGAAGAACAACTCCAGCTGTATACGCTGCCTGCCAAATATTCTCCAAATGAACTCTCCTAGTAACCTCCTTAATCATCACAGGTGCAAGTCTCTTTGATCTCAGCTTCTTATGAACACACAAGAAATTGATCTCTGCCATCTTCACAACTTCATCACGCACCCTTATTCTTGCAGGGACACCAGTAATGAAAGCAACAAGCTTCTTTGAAGCCTTAGCACGGACCCCAAGGTGCCAGCTCTTGTAATAACCAGGGGGCCGCAAAGCCCACCTCAGAAACTCCTTGGAATAATTGAACCTAAACATATTCTCATCATCCTCGACGTAATTGTTCTTCAAAAGATTGTAAACCTCAGTACAAGTCTCTTCTGAATCCATATCACAAGTGGTCCATTCATACGGACTCGGAAGGTTATAAGGTTCCTGTTTGACTTCAGACAATGGGGTCGCAGGCTCGATTGGGCCCTCAGGTAAACTTGTGTCCCCAACATCCTTAAATTGACCAACAGGCTGAGTTTCCCAAAACTTGTGTTTCTTTGCTAAGGACATGGTATCCTGAAACCTTCGAACTATGGTTTCAAGTGAGCTATCATCTTTGGGCAATTGGATAGCCTCAGAATTCTGATCTGGGTTTACTTTGGGCGACCCAGGTGGTGAATTGTTATCACTCATTTCAGGCAATCAATCAATTTCAGCTACTTTAATATACCCAGAAGATTATCTGAATATCTCAGCTATTTTCTCAACATATACCTGAACAAATAAAAAAAATGCATGTCCAAAATTAAAAACTGGGCCGAAAAGCATAGCAACAAGCAAGAACCTATTAAATAAATCTATTGAAACGACATAAAAAGTATATGCAAAGTGATATAATTAGTAAATAGATCTGCGTGATTAGGTGAAAAAGATTAGAAATACGTAACTTACTCGTATTCAAAGGACAAAACTTTAGCAGATTCTCAATCTGGGGAAATGCTGAGAGATTTATGGGGCAGATATTGAGATGAGAAAATATAAAATCAGATCTTCAAACAAAAAGCAATAGAAAGATTAGTCTTTGTTCGGTTTTTATTAAGAGGGGGGAGAATCTTTAGGGTTTTCTCCAGAGAGCGGCTTTGGAGATGCCGAAACTCACTTTGGTGACAGTCAAGAAAAGAGTGTAAATTTCTATTCTTGTGTTTTTTCGGTATTACCAACTAAACGTCGGCTTTTCCACATACAAACTCCGGTTGAGCCCAAAAGGCCCAAATGAATTTCGGGCTCCTAGCCCGTTTTCCAGCCTCTGAAAACGACATCGTTTACAGTACCCAACATTTCCCACCGCTCTCTTCTTCAAGCTCCTGAGTTACGATGGTGACAACTGATGAAGGGAAAGCTGCTCGGAGCCCCAGCGAGAACGAAAGCCGTGCCCCATAAACATTCAAATTAAGAAAAATGTGCGGGGATGCAACAAATTGGGACGAAGAAGCGTACAGGGAGAGCATATTGAGGGACAGAGAGATCCAAACCCGAACCGTGTTCCGAACCGTTTGGGCTCCTTCCTTAAACCCTAACCCGGAATGCGTCGTCGTCGCCTCCAGCGATGGTTCGATCGCTTCTTACTCCATTTCCTCTTGCGTCTCCAAACTCGTGAGTCCTCCTCTTCCTTCTTTTTCATATATATAAAGAAGAATTTCATTGAAGAATAGAAATGATTCTTACTTGAATTTCACGTTTGCTTGCAGCCGATTGGTTTTTGCAGTGCGAGGGCTCAACGGTAAAAGAACTTTGAATCAGTTAATTAGTTACTGTTTTGAATTTGAGTGAGAGTAACTGGTTGTGCTTTGGCTTGTGGTGGAATTTGACAGGCTGTTACCGGCTGAGCCGGAGGGATTCCTTGAAGGGCATGATGGACCTGCGTATGATGTGAAATTCTACGGCAATGGCGAAGATTCTTTGTTATTAAGGTTTAATTCAATATGATGTTATTAAAATCTATCCTTTTTGTAGTTTTGTTTCATATAATTATGTGCATTAAGAGTAGGAAATTGCTCTGTGTAGCATGGTTGAGCTTATTTCAAGCTCAAGCTGAATCTTGCTGTTATTCATTAACTTAACCAAGTCTGATTGGAATTCATTCCAATGGTCTGTGAGCCCTTGATTATTGCAGTTCACATTCTTAAAGCATTTTTGCAGTTGTGGTGATGATGGTAAAATTAAAGGATGGAGGTGGAAGGAATTTACTGAATCGGAGGTGCCTATTACCTTCCAAGGTACCAGATTTTGGAACTGTTTAACTCATTCTTTTGATAAGATAGCGTTCAAAGTTTTCACTTTATATCACCCATGTGTTTTCTATGTGAGAGTACTATTCTATTTTATGTTAATTTAATGTCGTCTTGTGGTGATCTCTGAAATTTTCTTTTAGTGTTAAATGTTTTCCATCTGTTTTACCATCCTTTGTCTTTGAAACTTAGATTGAGCAGAGACCCAGCAGGTATTTTCCTAGCATTCAAAATTTCAAATGCTCCTCTGGGTAGGAAATGCAATTTCGCATGTATTTTGGCTGAGGTTGTCAACATGTCATTGGTATGACTATAAACATTGAACTTTAGGAAGTTGTTGCTTCTGGAAGTATGTATTAGAAGTTCAAGTTGATAGTAGTCAGTAAATCATTTATCTTTTGTTTGAAGCTTATAGTTTCCTCAAATAATATCTTACAATTAATATTTGTTTGCCCATACTTATTATTCAATGATGTTACGTGTTGCTTTTGCTGAATGTGTTTAATTTGCCAATTTGTTTAATGTTTTGCAGGAAATCATATGAAGCCAGTTCTTGACTTGGTCAATCCCCAACATAAGTGAGTAATCACAGCTTGTAGTAGATGCTTTTGTGTGTGGTAATGCATATCCTTCTACTTCTTCATTAAAGTTAATCTTTAGAGGCTCACTCCATTTGCTCCCCTCACTCTCCTATTATGTGGGTTTGACTATGCATGGAGCTTCTAATGTACAAGACATGTCATATGTTGCTTTCTGAGTCCAAAAGATATTTGTAAAATGTCTTCTGTCTAAACCTATGCATGATTTTGAACCTGTGATACATTATTTTCTGCTTATTTTCACTCTTGGTGTTCTCCTGGTTATATATTATTTTCCCGGCTGCTATTTTTCCTTTTGGAAAAACTATGAAGTCACTGAAAAAGAATTGCTTTCTTTCTTATCAACTAATTGCTGTTTTCAGAGGTCCATGGGGTGCTCTCTCTCCAATTCCTGAGAATAATGCCATTGCTGTTGATCCTCAGGTCTTTAATACCTTTCCTTCTAATTTGTAGGTTGTACTGACATTTGCTTATATTTGTGGCTAATTATGTTTTATGAATTTGTTTCTTTTTCCACTCTCTGCTACAACAGGGGGGATCCATTTTCTCCGCTGCTGGTGATTCCTGTGCATATTGCTGGGATGTGGTATGTTTTGAAGTGAATCCATTCCTCATGTTGTCTCTGGGAAATGATTGTTAATACTTTCCATTTTCATGGGATATAGCTTTAAATTCCTCCCTTTATTTTGCTAGCTGCTTTGACTCTTAACATCCTTTCCAATGGAGCTTTCAGGAGAAGAGTGAAATCAAAATGGTCTTTAAGGGCCACTCAGACTATTTGCATTGTATAGTAGCCCGTGCCTCTTCCAATCAGGTCAATTTTTCCCCTCTGTTTGTGATTCTCTATTTTGGTTATTAATTTAATTTTGCTTTCAGACAGTGGGATTAATAATCCTTATTGTCACAACTTTATTCTTTTAGTTTTAAGTCTGGGTTTCATTTTATTAATTGACAGAAAATGAACTTTTTTGGGGTTGTCATTTTATTCATTTAATCAACCACGGTTATTTATCCTATATGCTAATAAAAATATTAATCATCAAAAAAAGAAAAGGTCCTGTTGTGCTATTACCATATAGTTTATGCTGATTGTAGCCGTCTATCTATCTAAGTTGGAGATACAGAGCAAACTTCCTAATCTATCATCTTTCTTGGTGTTCAGATTATCACTGGTTCAGAGGATGGGACTGCACGAATATGGGGTAACAGTCTGTCTTCTTATTTTCAAGGAGTTACAGAGAGCTAGTTTAATCTTATGTTGAAATTAGCTTACTCTCTCATGTGCTAGTTCTAGCTTCAGAATATATTTAGTGTGAGATCCACCATCACTGACATGGCAAAATGAAATAATTTTTCTATATTCAACATATAGTCTTGAATAATGACCTATTGTGACCTGACTAATATATATGGTCTTTAAATAGATTGCAAAAGTGGAAAGTGCATTAAAGTAATTGACCCGCTGAAGGACAATAAGTTGAAGGGACTCATCTCCTGTGTTAGCTGCATTGCTCTAGATGCAAGTGAGAGCTGGTTGGTAAGAGCTTAAGGGTGAAATCCTAATGGTGTTTTTATGATTGATTCTCATTATAAATATCAAACAAATAAGATATTGTGCTGCCCAGCAAAGATTTGGCCTTCAATAACATTGAATGAAATGCCTCGTTATTGTTGGTGGTTGTGCCTGGTTAAATCTCTTAGAAGTCAGTTACCGGAGTATAATCTCTTAGACTTCAGCAATTGAGGTCTATAGATATTTTAATTGGAGAGATTCCTATTCTAGGGTCTTATGAGCACTTCCTTTTCCCCACTTTAACATGGATCTTTCAGACACCTATTAATCATATTGAAAAGGTTTTTTTCAAGTATTGGCTGAATCAAATAAAAGAGAATTTATGGTAGGAGCTTATTATGTGCTATGTGCTGTTCTGGTTCCTGAATGAAACATTTTTAACTTTGCAGGCTTGTGGCAGTGGTCGGAGCTTGTCAGTCTGGAATCTCCCTGCATCTGAATGCATTTCAAATATATCCAGCCGTGCATCTATACAGGATGTAGTATTTGATGACAATCAAGTACGTTGGAATTGGGTTTTTGAAGCAGACCAACTTTGTGACTTTTAATCAATATGGCTTACTTAATGTTGTTCTTAAACTTATGTGTCATTTTCAAATAAGTCAGGTTGCCTTAGTCTTTTCTTTCTTCTTTCCACCTAATAATTTGCGTGATTCCATTTCAGATATTAGCTGTTGGTGCAGACCCTGTACTCGGCCGTTTTGACATGAATGGAATGATACTTTCACAGATACAATGTGCTCCTCAATCAGCATTTTCAGTCTCATTGCACCCATCTGGTGTATGTTCCAAATTTCCATTTCCATTCAGTGATGCTTGCTTGCTATTAGTCTTTCTTCTTTAATTTGAACTGTGTTTTGTATTTGTTAATACTTTTCATGTTTTGACCAACTTCTTCTTGTCAGGTTACTGCAATTGGTGGTTATGGGGGTCTTGTAGATGTCATATCACAGTTTGGAAGTCATTTGTGCACATTCCATAGCCATTGTGTTTGAAAGTCACAGAGATATACCACAATCTGGGGGTGGCCATGAGAACTGAGAAGCCTGCTAAAGATTATAGAGCTGAACATAGGATATGCCAAAGGTGCTTTTCTTACTAAACAACAAGACGGTAGTGATCAACATGTATCATAACTCTCAAGTCATGCCTGATCCTAGTCAAATGGTCAAGAAGGTCTGGTAGAACAGCATGCCATAATCCTCCAATAGATTAACACGAACACATCAGTTATAATGATTGTAAAGGTAATTACTTTTTGAATTGCCCATAAAATGATTATCACATGTTTTGTGCCGGCTGATTTGAGTGAGTACAATGTTGTAGTCATTTTACTTGTGAAATTCTGTAGCAGATAAACGTGGTTACAGTTTGCATGAGAGCTTAAGCAACATGGCATGGTTACCTTTTGGTATCTAATAGAACGGAATCAATCCATTCGGATATTCTTTTATTCTCTCAACTTTTGCAGCCCAACATCAATCCGGCCTTTGAAAGGGAAGGGTGAGAAATCAGTCTTACCTGCCTTTGTACGTGGGAAGAAGAACGCGAAAAGAAGGAAAGG
This sequence comes from Theobroma cacao, assembly GCF_053813885.1. Classification (NCBI taxonomy): domain Eukaryota; kingdom Viridiplantae; phylum Streptophyta; class Magnoliopsida; order Malvales; family Malvaceae; genus Theobroma; species Theobroma cacao. Next base: position 4,491,281 of record NC_142647.1, read on the forward strand.
GACAAATTTGGAGAAGCTTATCCAAAACCAATCTTATAATCATGCCGACATTCGTACTTGTGCCAGGGCATTGACTTCGCCAGAACCTAGGAGTTCTGGTGGATTGTGTTTCCTTCGTGGGTCCGTTTTGTATCTGAACCTTTTCGAGGATGGGACAACTTTAATCAGTTGGCAATTAACTTTGTCCAAAATTTGATAAATACGATATTATTAAGTAAATTTAAATGACATAATCACAAAAAACTTTTTCTATTTAATAAGTAAGTTTTTTAGATTGAAAATTTAGATTCATAATAAGTAATATAAAAATTTATTCGACTCTTTATTGATATTAAATTTTTATAAAAAATATCAAGATCGAGATAAACTAAATATGAGACTCTCATAAGAAATATTAAGATTAAGATAGACTCGAATCAGGGTAGATTTTTCTATTCTATACTTAAAAGAGTCAATACAATGAGAGTATTGCACAAGTGGATTAGATAAAATGTTATGAATCTTATATTAATAAGAGATACGTCTTGAAGTTATGAGTCTTGCTCTACGTTATAAATATAATTTTTGAATTGAAAGTATAAATCTGTGATACTTTGTTTGCAATTGAATTAATATACTTATAATTTTTTTAAAATAGAAAATCATAAACAATATACAATAAAAACTTCTATAAATTAATAATCTCGATTAAATACTATTTTCGACAATTCTCAACTTAAGGCTAAAATGATAAATTAATAATTCCCTAAACTCATAAGATACTACATTTAAAAAAACACACAGATCCCCACTTGATATATAAATTAATATTTTTCTTATACATTAAAATTATATGTATAAATGACTCGATTAAGAAGCTTTTAATAAATATAATTTTGATGTTACTTGTTTTTTCTTGAAATTAATGTCTCTTTGAATCTCATCTCTAACCTTTTTTACTGCATTAACTTTTCAGATTTGTAATTATCGATTTCTTTACATCGTTGAAACGAAAAATACTGTATTTGGTTTTACCGTTTATGATACTATATGTTTTTTTAGATTTTTTTATTAACTTAATATTTTTGAAGTATATTAATTAAGTATATATCCAATGTAATTTTAATTTGTTGTAAAAATGGATAGATTTATGACTTTTATTTAATAAGACTAATCACATTCATAAACTTATTTTGATTAAACAAATACACAAAATAATGATAATTCGTAATTCGATTATTAAGTAATATTCGTATAATCACAATACACAGTATATATATTGTTTAATATTTTTTAAAAAATAAAAAATTATTTTAATAAATTATTTTTATTAATTAATATATAAATTAATTAATAAATTTTCATGATCAAAGGAGTATTAATTTATAGAAATTTTATTGTAACTTAGAACAAAGAGCTTAATATAAAAACAATCGAAAAAAGCAACGGATTTTTGAGTAATACGGTCTGGGCCTAAAGCCCATATGTGATCCGAATCTAACTCCCTTCTAAAATTTAAACGGTTTGACTCGGTTTACGAACCAGGGGGCAAATCCGGAAACGTAACAAAAAAGGCCCACGCCCTTGGAGGGCAACTGCATGTATTTGAGACACCGAACCCTTGTCACCCTCTCTTCACTCTTACTTTGCTCTTCTCCAACATCTTTTTCCTTAAAACTCCGCGGCGTTGATCCGAGGAGTTTGGGAAAAAACTCTAATTTCATCGAAAACCTTATTCAGAATAAGCTTCTGTTTATCACTTGGACTTTTCGATTTTCTTTTTTTTGAAAAGCGACTTTTCGATTTTCATCGATCATCATCTCCAGGTATGTTTTTTTCTAATGGCCTTTTCTACATTTTTATTTTAATATTTGGCTCATAGGTTTTTTTTTTTTTACCTATTTTGGTGAGAATATTGCAACTTATTCTAATTAGCCATCCTTTTGATATTTTTCTTTTTAATTTCTTTACTGTATTGAAATATTTAGGATTTAATTGATACGTATTGGTAGCCAAATTGTATTGATACTTATTGGACTTTTAGGACTTATTTTTATGTTTGTCGATTTGGTTTTCTTGTATTTTTAATGCTTATTTTGTTTGGTTTAGAGGAACCTTAGACATAGAAATAGAGAATTGTTTGTAATGGTAGTTTTCCTTAAAGGACAAAAAGGCCAGGGAACGAAAGAAATTGTTGTGTGAATTGAAATCCTGGTTTTCTGTCTCAAATATTGTGGCATTGTCAATAGTTAATTCGATTATCTGTTCTTTTCTCGCATTTTAAGTATTTCTTGTTTTGAGTTTTTTTTTGTGTTCTTATGCAGTTATGGCAGGGGCTGCACCAGAGGGATCGCAATTTGATGCTCGCCAATTTGATAGTAAAATGAATGACTTGTGAGTTTTCTTTTTTTTTTTTTTTCTGTCTAGTTAGATGCATTTAGCTTTTTGTTTAAAGATGTTGTCTTTATTCTTTTTGTTTAATAAAACAGTTTAGCTTTTAAATGCTTTGCGTTCTGTTTCTTTTTGTAACACAGATACTAATTTCTTGTTTTGAAATGTTGATTGCTACAGCCTTTTAGCTGATGGACAGGATGTTATTGCCTCATGGGATGAAGTTTATGATACTTTTGATGCCATGGGTTTGCTACAGAATCTTTTGAGGGGAATTTATGCATACGGTAGACATAATTCTGCCTTCTTTTTGTGTCTCTGTACATATGTAATGATGTTGTCTTTTGTATGCTATTGTTATTACTATTATTTTGCAACTTTTGCTTTTCGCACTTCATAGAATTAGGAGGTTTCTATACCTCCTTTTGTAATATAGATGTGCTTTTTTGAGTGATGAGTAGAGGTAAGTGATTTAAAATATTGATGCGTTATGAAGTGTCCCTTTGCTTTTTCACCTCATACCATGCACGGTCCATCAACTAAGCAAGCTTATGTTTTGTAGGTTTTGAAAAACCCTCTGCAATTCAGCAAAGAGGAATTGTTCCCTTCTGTAAGGGACTTGATGTGATTCAACAGGCTCAATCTGGGACAGGAAAGACAGCAACATTTTGTTCTGGGATTCTGCAACAACTTGATTATAGTTTGGTGGAATGTCAGGCCTTGGTTTTGGCACCCACTAGAGAGTTAGCTCAACAGATTGAGAAGGTTATGCGAGCACTAGGAGACTATCTTGGTGTGAAGGTTCATGCTTGTGTTGGTGGGACCAGTGTCCGTGAAGACCAACGCATCTTATCGAGTGGTGTTCATGTTGTTGTTGGCACTCCTGGTCGTGTTTTTGATATGCTGCGAAGGAAGTCACTTCGTGCTGATCACATTAAGATGTTTGTGTTGGATGAGGCAGATGAAATGCTGTCACGAGGTTTTAAGGATCAGGTCAGTTTTATGCCATAAATCTTTATCATATGTTCTAATCTTATTCTTGGTTTTTTTTATTTTCTTCAATTTTCGATGCTTGACATTCCTTCTCTTTTTCTATTTCCTTTAAACTTGATCACATTGTCATTGACGATAATGGAATTTCCCTTGATTATTTAATTGTTCTGATTGAAAAATTCTTGCTATCAGATCTATGACATTTTCCAGCTTCTGCCAGAAAAAGTGCAAGTGGGTGTCTTCTCTGCAACAATGCCACCTGAGGCCCTTGAGATTACCAGAAAATTTATGAATAAACCTGTGCGGATTCTTGTGAAGCGTGATGAGCTCACACTGGAGGGTATAAAACAGTTTCACGTCAATGTTGATAAGGAAGAATGGAAGCTTGAGACACTATGTGATCTGTATGAAACCTTAGCCATTACTCAGAGTGTCATTTTTGTGAACACCAGACGCAAGGTTGACTGGCTGACAGACAAAATGCGGAGCAGAGACCATACAGTCTCTGCCACCCATGGAGATATGGACCAGAATACAAGAGACATCATCATGCGTGAATTTCGTTCTGGGTCATCTCGTGTTCTCATCACCACCGATCTTCTTGCTCGTGGTATTGATGTCCAGCAAGTCTCTCTTGTTATAAACTATGATCTGCCTACTCAACCTGAGAACTACCTCCACCGTATTGGACGAAGTGGACGTTTTGGGAGGAAGGGTGTTGCAATCAACTTTGTGATCAGGGATGATGAAAGGATGTTGTTTGACATCCAGAAGTTCTATAATGTGATTATTGAGGAGCTGCCAGCGAATGTTGCTGATCTCCTTTGATGAGATTTTGCCCATCATTGTTAGTGGAGATTGGAGCCAGTTGGAAGCTGTTTAGCAAGTTTATTTCTCTCCCTCTCTTTTCCCCCCTTGTTTTAAAGTCTTATTTTATAGCCATAGGCTTATTTGGTATCGTGGGCAATTATTGTTGCATGTTTGATAATTTAGGTTCTTATATGGGGTTTAATTTTTCTTGGCACATGTTTATTTGTTTTTTTTTTTTGGCTATGGTTAATTATGTTCGATAAAATTTGATTTGATCTGAATAATTTGTTCAAATTAATTCAATTGTAGTTTAAAAGTTAACAATTCAAACTTGAAATGATTTAAATATGTATAATTTGAATGTGACTAATTTGAGTGTCAAATAACCTGAACTCATGATAATTTAAATCTAAAATTACTCAAATTTTAAAAAAAAATATATGTAACTTAAAATGAAATGATCCAATTTCAACTTGACTTGCTTAATTTTCATCTCTACTTCTAATTAAATATTATAATCCAAGTTCCTTCAATTGCATGCTTTGAATAAGATCATCTGCATGGATGAGGAATTACTATTTGCTTATACAGGTAACTTTGTTTATTTGTTATATTTATTTAATGGAAAATAATAAAAAAATATGGTATAAAATCTTACCTTAGCTAATTAACCTTGCATAGTTTTTTTTTTTTTTTGAAAAGATTAACCTTGCATAGTAGGAGTAGAAATAACCAAACTTTCAGGTAAAAACAGATATGTTATGACTTTTTGGGCCAAAACCCAAATGCAGAATGGGGCTTCCTAAAGAGAGCAGAATGTAAACAGAAATACATGCTAGATTCCGGGATGGGGGGGTCTGAAACTATCAGGAGTTAGTAATAGTTTCGCCCCGCTGCTTTGCTCTTAATTTCTGTTTCAGTACTTCATTGCTATTAACCCCGCCATTTGGACAAGGCGGTTGGCACTTTTGCAGAGATCTGAGAGGCTATGTATCAGTTACAATAAACATTTTGACAGATTTTACTCCTTGTTTTTTTACAATTAATGTTTTGGCAGAATACATGCTTATGTAGCTTTTCTTTTTTTTTTTTTCTTTCTTTCCGAAATAAAAGTATAATATTGTATCATCAAATTAAGAAAATTAGCAAAATTTTTTTTTCTCTTTTCTAAAGGATCGCAACCTATCCATGGAGGATAAGATAAGAAAATTTGTACATTTGTCCTTGCTACTTTCGAAAAAAATCCACGTTGCACTAAAAGATTTGTTTTTTCTAAATATATTTCTTTACAATATCCTCAAGGCGTGGGCCTCGATCACCGACCAAACGATAAAGAGATTTCAGACCGGATGCAAGCCTCGTAAAATATATTTTTCTTCTAAGAGTAACTCAAAATTTTCATGTAAAATTTTATTGCTCATGACTGCTTAAAAATTTAAAAAAAAAAAATTCAATTAAGATGTAACAATAAGAGACTAAAATAATATATTCTAAATTTAAAAATGTTCATTTATCTTTCTATTTTTTCGCTTCCAAGAGGGTTCCTTGCACAAAAATGAGAGAATAAAATGCAGAAAGAGCCGTGACCCATTACAATATAATGCAAGATTCAATGATTTTCATTCATACAAGGAAACACGTAATTAGGACAATGGCTTCATGCCTCGATCAGACCACACCCGTGTCAGGAGTTCCACACGGATACGATTCCTAGTAATCAGCAATTAGCAGTACGGGTATCTTTTAGATTAGCTGCTGCAGAAGCCTGAAAAGTGAAAAGCCTAAACGTTAATTGGTCATCTTAGCATGTGCTCAACGGCTTGGCCTACCATTTTCTTAGATCCCAAGATAGCTTCTCGTTCCTCGTAGCATTATCTTCCTTAATTTTGTTGACTAATTACCGATCGCCACATGAATGAATAGGATTAATACGTGATACCATACTTACTCTAACTCATATTACTCGCGGAGTATTAAATTAATATTTAGAGTAATAACAACATGTATACGAGTAAAAAAGCAAAGAAGAAAACGACGGAGGATGGTCCATAAAATCATGTAGGAGGATGCAGCGTAGCAACTTGCACTTGAAGAACAGGGTATAAGAAAGAGGGGAAAGCTAATTTCCAGTCCTGCTTTGCTGCATCTCTTCTGTGGAGCACAAGCATACTTTTCTCTTTGAAAAGAAAAACGGAAGAAAAAAAGAAAAACATTGACGGAGCAAACTTCCAAAGGACCGGACCAAAGCGGCTAATTTACGATATTTGAGAATTTCCTTTGTCACCTTCACCTCTCAAAAGTACACCCACCGCTTTGCATCATCAGTTCATCACCCTCTCCTTTTTTCTATTATTATTATTAAAAGAAAAATACAAGTCTAAATATCAAAAGCCGTTTAAGCATTCCACTCATTCATCGCCACTTCGCGAAATTTCGCTCTTGTCTCTGCTCTGCTCTGCGCCGCTTTTAATTTTTTTTTTTTTCTATCTTCTTTGAATGAATGAATACTTGTTTACGCACACGCTTCTAATTTTGATTCCAATTCGCTAAACCTTCTTCCTTCTGGAACTCAACCCTTTTCTTTTATTCTGTATTTTTTAATATTTGAATGGCGATATCCGACTCACCGGAGATTTTAGGGAGCACGGCAACGGTGACCAGCAGCTCTCACAGCGACTCAGATCTTAACCTCTTGTCAATTCGTCGTCGAACCTCCACCACCGCCGCAGGCAGAGCTCCGGACCGTGACGATTCGGGGAATGGCGAGGCCGTGGACGATAGAGATCAAGTGGAATCGGCCAATTTGATGAGTAACGTTGCAGAAAATGCAAACGAGATGCCAAATAGTTCCGATACAAGATTCACGTATCGGCCTCGTGTGCCCGCTCATCGGAGGATCAAAGAAAGCCCTCTCAGCTCCGGCGCCATCTTCAAACAGGTTTTTATCTATACATGCTTTTTATTTGAGATAGTCATCGGTTTGAAGTAGAATTTTGCGGTTTCCACTTCTGAAAGTTTTACTTCTGTTGAATGTTTATATATTTTTCTGTTATTTTAATTTTAAATTTTAAGTATAAGTTTTTTCTGGTAGTTAGTTAGGGTTTGATACAGTTTATTACAAGTTTGATAGCTTTAAAAATAATAGAATGCTTGAATTGTGTGAATTTAGTATTTCTAGCTCTGATTAGCGATTTTTTCAACATGATAGCAGAGTCATGCGGGTCTGTTCAACCTCTGTATAGTAGTGCTTGTAGCTGTAAACAGCCGGCTTATTATTGAAAACCTAATGAAGGTTTGTGTTTGAATTTTAGTTGGTTGGTATTAATGGACTTATGGTTTATTGGATTAATGGCCTATTATTATTCTTCTTGTTGTTAAATGTTGCAGTATGGGTGGTTGATTCGATCTGGATTTTGGTTTAGTTCAAGATCGTTGAGTGACTGGCCTCTTTTTATGTGTTGGTAATGCTTCCTTAATCTGAGCTCAATTTTAATTTCTGCTAAGAATATCACATGTGTGGGAAGGCATGTCTTCTTGGATTATTGTTCTCATCTTGGTTTTGTGGGCTGGATCATCATTTAACTCAGTATGTTCTGCTTGCTGGTGCACATTGCAGTCTTACTCTCCCGATTTTCCCACTTGCGGCCTTTGTAGTTGAAAAGTTGGTGCAACGGAATTATATATCTGAACCCGTAAGTGCTTCAACTGCGGGCTGCAGCTATTGATGAAATAGAGCTTTTTCTTTCCTTTTTCTTTTTTTACTTTACTTGAACTTTGAATGGAAAAGAATTGGTGATCTGGAAATTGCTTCCCTGTTTCATATGTTTGGCTTCAGCCCTTGAAAAAGTGTACTAACTCTTCCTAGAGAACCAGACAATGCATTGTGCTATTGAGTTGCAAAAACTTGACTGCTAAATTTCTATATTGTAGGTTGTTGTTTTTCTTCATGCAATCATTAGCACAACTGCAGTTTTGTATCCAGTTATTGTTAATCTCAGGTGAACTTTCTTTTTTCCTTCCATTCTTTCATTTGGATTTGCTTTTTATTCCAATAATATTGTTATCTATTAATTGTCTACTTAGCATTGAAATATGTTCTTTTGTCAGCTTTCCAAGGTTTAGGTTGCACTAGCCTACTAGGTTTACAAGATGCTCAACTTCTTTCTTATACATATTTTATATACATTTATCTAAGTTTGCATTAGATGAATGCCTGGGCTAAGGTCACGTAAGAATTTTCAAGCCCTTTTCTCAGCTATAACTTAACAAAATTTCAGTGAAGGAACTTTCCTGTCTGGTACATCGTTCTTTCTTTAATGTTTTTATTTTTTAGGTCTTATGTAGTTGTGTTGTGCTTCATTCAGTATTTCAAATCTGATTCTTAAAGAATAAGAGGAGAGTTGTGAACATTCTTAATTATTGGACTCACTCTGTATTGTGCAGGTGTGATTCTGCATTTTTATCAGGCGTGGCATTGATGCTGTTTGCTTGTATTGTCTGGTTAAAATTGGTCTCCTATGCTCATACTAACAATGATATGAGAGCACTTGCCAAGTCAGCGGAAAAGGTACAGTAAAATTACTTCTGAGGTTTCGAGGTTGATTAATGTAAACAGCATGTTTGTATTTGTGATAAAAGAAAATCAAAATTGTGCAGGCTTACTGCAGACAAAAGCTTGTAGTTCTCTCTATTCCCCCCCTCAACACCCCCCCACCTCGTGCAGTTCTGCTTTTTTCTCATTTTACAATTGAACCATTTGCAATCAATGATTTATGTGCAATTTTTTGAGTTTGGTTGGGAATGGAGAAATATGGCCTAGAAAATAAGTTTTTGATCATAAGAATGCTCCTTGGTTCACATAAAAAATCCTGTCAAATATTAGGTGCAATTTTTTTCATTAGAATAGGAAGAGAAATTGCTCTTTCCATCTTCCCCCTTCTTTGTACTTCAATTCATGTCATGTTTCCTACTTACATTATTATTGATCCATTCAATATGATCCTCTTGTTGATGTCAGGGAGATGTGGACCCCTCGTATGATGTTAGCTTCAAGAGTTTGGCATACTTCATGGTAGCACCCACATTATGTTACCAGGTAAGAATTATATTCTTTTTGGTGCCTAGACTGATAATTATCCTTTGTCTAGTGCTGGATATGTAGTGTGTATGAGTGCCCAATGCCTAAGCTAGAATCTGTATGCGTTACTGTTTAATCTGTAATTGTATTAAACAGCATGGCTTGATATTGTCAATCTCTTGTTTTTGTTGATCATTTCCATTGCAGCAAAGCTATCCTCGTACACCAGCTGTTCGAAAAAGTTGGGTGGTTCGTCAATTTATCAAGTTAATAGTATTTACCGGACTCATGGGTTTCATAATAGAACAGGTGGGTGCCAATTCTTCAGTTGGTACTAGTGTTCCTTATTCTGCCTTTTGTTTCAGGATTTTTTTGTTAGATGCTAAAATTTTTCATATGTATGTATATAATGCTGCAGTATATCAATCCAATTGTTCAGAACTCTCAACACCCTTTGAAGGGGAACCTTTTATACGCCATAGAGAGAGTTTTGAAGCTTTCAGTTCCAAATTTATACGTGTGGCTCTGCATGTTCTACTGCTTTTTTCACCTCTGGTATATCTGCAGTTATTATTTCTGGACAATACAATTTTTTTCTCTTACGTTTTGTGATAAAAGATTTCTGTTGTAATTTCGGTTAAGTAATTGATTTTTTAATTGATAGCTACAATTGAGTTTACTTTTGCCAACCATGTCAAGCAGACAGCATCTATCTCCTTCACAATGTTGGAGAGCTAGGAAAGACAAATATCTTACCTGACCATGGTGCATATTGGTTCTAGGTTTAACCATTTAGTCAGAATCTGCTCCATAAGATGGAGTATTAATGTGAAAGATTGCGCTCTCTCACACACACGCTCTTAGGCATGCACACATGTTAGCTCACTTGCACAATGTGCAGAGATCAGCCTTACCTGATCATTTTAAAAACTTTGGCAGTATATTACCCTTATTTATGATCTACAAATACAGGTTAAATATACTAGCTGAGCTCCTCCGTTTTGGGGATCGTGAGTTCTATAAAGATTGGTGGAATGCAAAAACTGTTGAGGAGGTAAGTTCTAGAAGCCCTAAATTGTTTTCTTGGGCTATATTTCTTTCAATGCTTTGGTGAACTTCAATGTGAACAATTTGTGTTTTTTGCATGGATTTTCCATTTTATGGCTGTCATCAGTATTGGAGAATGTGGAATATGGTACGTTTCATTTTACTCATAATCTGTTTTTTTCCCTAACCTACTTGTTATACTGAATACAAATTATTGCAGAGTTTTTTGGTCTTCTCATTGCTGTCGTATTATGCTGTTTTGATATGGCCCAAAATTTTAGAACTTCTTTCTTATGATTTTCTTGTTTCAACTGTAATATACAACGCTATTGGAATCTTCATGCATTGTTGAATTCCCTTCTCTGGTTATGCTCTCCCTTTTTCTAATAAATTTTCAGAATAGCAAAATACTTCCAATGTGTTATATCCAACCTTCTATTTAACTCTTTGTTAGCAGTAAATGTTATCTTTCTCATTTTCTGTTTTCCCAGTTAAAAGGAAAAATCTACATCATTGTTGACAGAATTTTAATTGATTACAGCCTGTTCACAAATGGATGGTTCGCCATATCTATTTTCCATGCTTAAGGAACGGTATACCAAAGGTGAAATTCCCCTAAGTCTTGATTTCTACCTCGTTAGTTTTCAAGTGATGGAAATATGGCAACTTTCCATCAAGCATGCTGTTATGTTATGGTTCTATTTATTCCCAATAGTGATACTTGCCAAGTCAGTTGTTTATTTTTGTGTTAATGTTTTTTTCTTTTCCCTCTTTTTTCAGGGAGTTGCCATTGTTATTGCCTTCTTAGTTTCTGCTGTATTCCATGAGGTATGTATATTCCCATAGGTCTTATTCTTTCAACTTACCTTCTGTGGATGGAGAATAGGGTGGAGATTCCATAATTATTTAATTTTCTTGCATTATTGTTGTCTGATGTTGAATATGCTCACTATTTAATATTTATACTTTAGTTATGCACCAATTGTTACCTTTTCTTTCAGACATTTGATCGTCTTCACTTCACACTGTGAAATAAATGTGTAATCAAGATTCATAACAATCAGTAATCTTATGCTGTCATAACTGTCTGGGAGGATCCTATTTTCCTGTTTAGAGCTGTTACCTTATCATTGAGGATAACTGGCAACTCAAGGAGGAAAGAACGGGAACAATAATAAAAATAATAGATGCCAGTGCTTGTTTCTTATGATTTTTGCCACGACAAGAGCATATGTTGGGCAAAGGGGTAGAAAGGAGGAAGTACTTTTACAGTATTAGTTGCTTTTCGAAAAAAAAATTTACAGTATTAGTTTATAAATTTAGGAAGTAGATATCTTTTTGTTGTATACCATCGCACGCTTTGTTTAATTCCTTCATCCTATAAATTTATTTTGCTGCGTTGATTTTGCTTCTGTTGTTTCATAATTCTGTTTACTTATTACAGCTCTGCATTGCTGTTCCTTGCCACATATTTAAGTTATGGGCTTTTATCGGCATCATGTTTCAGGTAAGAATGTACTTGTGTCTGGTACATTAATATATTGAAATGAAGATCAATAGTCACTTAGCACTTTGATATGCACCAGTACTAGTAGAACAAGAATCAATATCAGACATGAGATTTATGAAAAGATTTCTTTCTCTCCTTTTTCTTCCTAATTTTTTACCAGGTTCCCTTGGTCTTGATCACAAATTATCTGCAAGATAAGTTCAGAAGCTCAATGGTATGGTTTTTACTTTGATTTGTATCTATGAACTTCTTTTCTTTTCAAAATTTATTTATCAGTATCAAACTTCCACTCCGAATTAACATCTTTAGGGTTAAATTATACTGAGTAAATGTTAAGAAGTTAAGTTGCTCTCTGATTCTGAGAGTCTGGAACACCTGAGTGTATGTCAGTGGGCTTGTTGTAGTCATGTAGGGGTATTCTGAGCATAGCAAGAGCCTAGGTATCATATGGTGGAAGCGAAGAAAGGGAAATTAACAACTAGAATTCTTTCTGTTCCTTTATTTGTTTTGCTCAAGGATATGCAGTGTATATAGACTATCACCTAGAATATCGTGTTCCTGTGGTATGCTGATGCCTGTCTATTGGCGTATGACAGTTGACATTTTTCCTTCCAATTCCAGGTGGGAAATATGATTTTCTGGTTCATATTCTCCATTCTTGGTCAGCCAATGTGTGTGCTTCTATACTACCATGATTTGATGAATCGCAAAGGGAAAGCAGATTAATCTACTACATTTTACAACGACCTGGTGCCTAGGGATGCAACTTGATCCAGTAGCGGCTGTAGATTGGTTTTTTGCACGGTAACTCATCTATATGATGTAGCATTGCTCTGCTTGCTTTGGATCTGTATATTTCACTTCCTGCTGAGATGTTTTGATGACCCATAATATGATTTTCCTGAGCGGATATTTGTTAATCCCATCAATTCACAAGCAATTTTGAAAGCATAAAGCACTAGCAGTGCCACAAATGTAGTACACGTATCATCCCGCTGACTGTTGTGTTTATCAGTGGAAAGTTGTACATGATGCACGCTCGGCCTCTTGTCTATAGTTTACTCGTAATTTACTCTTTGAGAAACGTGACTGGAATTAGTAAGGCGTGGGAGTTTGACTTGGGATGTTTTCGAGTCAAATAAATTTTGGTTCAATCTGTAACTTGTCATGATTTTAAGGCAACAATCTCGTGGCCTATAAACATGTGCAAGATCCCTCTTCAATTGCTTCCCTGTAAAGATAAGAAATGAGGCTATTCCAATTCCAGCAAATCCTCAAAGTCTGCCTCCCCTGTTTACAGCGCACGTTTCTGAAATTGTCTAATCTCTGTATGCAGTCTAGACTGAACTTGGTTTTTTTCTCGCTTGGGAAGTTGCAATCTCCGTTACTGTGATGATTTTTGTAGTTGAAGTGCTTCATTTCAAAGGAAGAAGAAAGAGAGAAGAGTCCGTTGTATTTTTATCATTTAATAGAGTCGTGTGCTGGATATTGATCCGAGTGGAGCCCAACAAAGCAGCCTTTGTCCCATAAATGAAAAGTATTTATACAGTAAAAATAATAATAACAATAAAAAAGCCTGTAGAGCCACACCATCGAGAAATCGGCTGACGGAAAGTGGGAACCATTTATCCTTATTTAATTATCAGTTGGGTTACGCTAAATTTGGTCAACTTTACTGCTTTAATGAATGTTTTTAGATTGATGAAGTGATATGAAAGAGAACATGTAGACAGGAAATTAAGTGAAGCTATTGCAAGTACACCGGCAAACTCAGTATTACAAGTAGATACTATTTTTTTGTCTTTTGAAATGAAGCAATTAGCAGGTAGAATACGTAAATTAAAGATGTGGTTGAATGTAACCAAGTGCTACATTAAGTCATGTGAATGAGTGGATTTGGCTTTATTGCACCCAACCTTTTGCCAACTTTATGTACGAACCACCGACGCAATTGCGTTATTTAAAGTCAGCGCATCGTAGAATCATACAAGAAAAATCGTCTCGTCTCGATGAAATCAAACTCTATACTTCCACAACACTCCAAAGCACAAATTCCACTAAATTTATAGGCATTACAGCTTTGAGAGAGAGAAGCTTAAACTCCTAGCTTCAAGAGATTAAGAGAGCAATTCCCTTCCCCAAAATCCCTGTGGGAGCTCCCACGGTAGAAGAATTCATGGAAGACTTGAGATCCAAATCATGTGGCGATGGAAGAACGCAGCAGATAGGGAGCTATAGCGGACCCACTTCGTCGTATGGGAACGGTATCCACAGCATGCAAGATCTTAGGTGTTACAGTGCATCCTATGCCTCAACAACGCGCCCTGGCCAGACCCACATGCCGAATACTGATGCTAAGTTCAAGAAAGGCAAGTCAACAAATGGGTCTTCTTCAAAGAGCTGGAGTTTCAATGATCCGGAGTTGAAGAGGAAGAAGAGGGTGGCTAGCTATAAGGTTTACACTGTTGAAGGGAAGGTGAAAGGGTCTTTAAAGAAGAGTTTTAGGTGGCTCAAGGATAGGTACTCTAGGGTAGTTTATGGATGGTGGTAAATTTGTGGGTCAATTTAATCTACTTGGTTGGTTGGTTCAATCTCTCTACTGTTTCACAGTCCTTTGAATGAATACGTGGGTAAAGACCAAAGATGTTTGAGATCTAACGCAGTGGTCCTGTTGAATTAATAATCGTTTTAAATTGCTTTGTGTACCTGGGTATATCTTTAGAATTGTTAATTAAAATGATGAGTTTAAACTTTGCTTTCTGTTTGTGGTTCAAGTCTCGTTCGTCTCTTCCCAAATTGTAAGCTATCTGATTCTGAAGGCATAATTACATTGACAATGGGAACATGAATATTCAATGCTTGTGGTAGAACTACTGGTGATTGTCTGACGAATAACTGCAACTCCTTCGTTTCATTTGCATCGGTTTTGGATTGCTTTTGAGAAATTTAAGGCTGGCAGCAGAGGGTTGGGTATTGCGGGTCCAGGCAATCGTTCAATGTGGCGAGGAAGATGAGACCAGCAGACCGGTAAGCCGGCAGCAGTATCGGCATCCCTGAGTTGGAACTTCTTACTTGTGACCCACCTGTCCAATTCTTGGACATTGTTTTATTTCAACCAAACTGATGTAGGAACGGGGAGCTCAGGGTCAATTCCAATCGGTCATCGGAATAAGAAAATCCCACAAGATGAAAGGAAAAACAAGAACAGGCCTGAGGCAAAGCAATGCTCACAATTAATCGATTATCGCTTTCTGCTGTTAAGTTCACAAGAATAACCTTGCCTTCAATCCTACTTTCCCGTAATATGTTTGTATGTAAAGATAGATATGACGCTATAAGAAAAAAGAATATATAGATTTGGCTTAGAAGCGGTAATACAAAAACGAAAACGTCAGAACAAGGAGTAACATGAATACAGTACACAATTTACAATGCCATAAAAGTTTCAAACCTCAAGACCCAGATGACTGAGAAAGCATATGATATTTTAAGATGAAAGGGACACCACAAAAACAGGAGTTAAAAACTGTTAGGAAAATAGTAGCCATACCACACCGCCTAGCCTTCACAGGCAACTACTTTGATGCAGTCAATTTTCACTTCACAAGCTTTCCATCAGCGGACAACTTTATGCTTTGGGTGCACTCAGATCAAACCAGGAGCTCCCAAGTTACAAATTCCTTGAAAACTCAGCCGCCACCCCCTCTTTCTTCAAAGAAGGAAACATACTCTCTTGTAAAATGTACTAGTAGTAGTAGTAGTAGTAGTAGTAGTAGTACATCAACCATTTCATGTTTTACAACAATTCATATAGCTGAGCATTTAATAATGAACTCTCTCATCACTTTCAAATTGCAGGCCCTCAATTCCCTTGAGCGCAGCTTCGTAGTTCTTGACATGAGAGGTGTTTCTCCCAGACAATGTCCGCTTTGCATCAGCAGATTCAACAGGACTTCGTTGTTGACTTGAAATTTTGTGCAATGCTCCAGGGCTAGCATCGGTTGTACGAGAACGCTGGGGCTCAGCCTCACTACCAGCAAATGCATCACGACTGCTAGAAACAGCAACTCGCCTCGAAGAGGATCCACCCGACTGCCCCATAAACTTAATCCAAGTAAAATCCAAATTAGCACTAAAAAGTTAAGAACAAAATGATATATACAATGCTAATGCTAAAAGGAAATGGGACTACACCGTAGGAGCAGTTCAAAATTACCAAAATCTGCTATTAAAAAATGTTGTACAGGGAAACTGAAGCACAGATCCAACTTTTGGACATAAGTATATGACTACCAAGCCTCCTAATTCAACTCAAAAGGGACTTGCAGATGACAGAGATATATCCTAATATTGGTCGTCATGTACCACCACAAATGAAAGCTAGAGATATATCCTAAAAGGAAAAAGACGCATCACAGTAACTGGAATAAAATGCAAAATTGATAGCAAATCTCAAATAACTATATACATGTGCAATGCACATAACCACATAATCATAAAAATTTACCATAGAATCTTTAGTAATTACAGGGTCATTTGCAACTGGACTTTTCTGCTTTGCATAACTTCCAGAAGTCATCAAGGGTCCTGATGTTCTCCGCCGAGAGGAATCCATGGATGACAAACCAGCTGCTCGAGCATCCTCCCCCACTGCAACAAAGAGATGCAAATGGTATAATTCCAAGCATAATTTGATTTTTCAACTCGAAAGAAGGCGATCAGACAATTGATACTAATGCATGTATTTCATTTTCTTATTAAATATCAAATAGAATTTTAAGAAATTCGGAAAGGAATAACATTGTGCATGCGCGTGTGGATGTAAACATGCACACTTGAGTAATCAAAACCTCAGTAATCAATCATATGAAAGGAGCACCAGCTACCTGTGTGTCTGTCGGCATTAGCAATTGCAGGGGGCATGGCAGAACTTGTTCCAGCACCAGGGCCCTAACAAAGAGAAGCATTACAAAACATGCATTCCCAACCAATTACTAACATAAGTAAAACACCCTACTAAGCACTCACAACGGCTCGAGCTGAAGGAGTTGCCAGCTGTGATTGCTGATACTTCAAAATGGTCCAATCAAAGACATAATCAAACTGGAAGCCTGTTCAGCAATGAACAAGAACAATGAGAAGATGTGATGTCCCTGTGATCTGTGGAATTAACACATGTTGATAGCATGTACTGCTAAGACTGTAAATTCAAACCTTCACGAATGAAGAGGTCACGAAATATTCTTTTAAGATAAGCATAGTCTGGCTTATCATCAAACCTTAGTGAACGGCAATAATGGAAGTATGATGCAAACTCTGTTGGATAACCTCGACATAAGGCCTGAAACAGCATCAATCTTCAGTCACAATTTTGAATGTAAAATCAGAACCTCTAAGCCACATATCTACCTCTTTCTATTGCTTCAAATTCCCTTTATCAAAACCTAATGCAACTGCAATATTTAACGACATCCTTACCTCGATTGAAGTAGACACCTTCTTCTCACTAATTTTCTCATATTTCTGTTTCTTAGTTCCAGCTTTCAGACCTTGCCAAGGAAGACTTTTAAAAGACAAGGCATCAATAAAGAAACTATTAAGGAAATGAACACAATACAACCAAAAAAGTAGCATAGGTAGCAAGAATCACCTTCCTCTTAGGAAGTACATAAGCACATATCCAAGAGACTCTAAATCATCCCTACGGCTTTGCTCTACATGGTATACAAGGACAGAAAGAATCAAAATTATGACGACTCAAAGAAAGGCCTATAGATTAAAGAAAAGACACCAGAAGTAAACCATTGACCATACATACCAATGCCCAAGTGTGTGTTCATGCTTGCATATCTTGCAGTTCCAGTCAGATTCTTATTTTCCCTGAAACAGTCATTACCAGGTAGAATATAAAATATTGGCCAGGGACATCCACCACATATTATCAACAGAAGAATCAGTAAAAAGAATATCGAAACATAGAACATGCCAGTGCAAAGCAAAGAAGTCGGATGCATCATCATGTCCACCACTACAAGTACAGGTACTACCCTTGTGACAGTTCTTCACAATGCTTCATCTTGGAAAATCACAAATAAATGCCATGCTAAAAGATTACAGCTATAAGTTAAAATGTTATAACCAACCTTATTGGAGAATCCCAAAACTCAGAAGACAAAACAAACCAGGACCAGACAGGTAAATTAAATTGCAGACTGATTATGGAACAAAACTGGAAATGGAAACATGTGTTCTAAGGTAATAGAGCCCAAAATAAAAGTTAACTTTATTTTATCAGCAATGTCCAATGATTGAATTTTTTTTTTTTTTTTTTTTTGCATCATATTAATTCATTCACACATTGACATGAGGTATGTACTGAGTATAATATCATTTCTCTGTGAACATTTTCATGCCAAAAATATATGGTAGATTTGTATGCATAAATCTATAATAGTCACAGAAAAAATATGGGAATCCTTTAGAAGTCGCCCCTTCTAAACGAGGAGGTGAGGAATAAAGGTGAAATCAAGAGAATCTTATAGTAGAATCAGCTCAGATGACCATATTGCTATTAGTAAATAACTCAAGAAGATGTGAAATAAAGAAGGGATTAAATAAAAGTATTTCTTCCATTTAAGGGGAAAGAGGGGGGGGGGGGGGGGGGGGGGGGGGGGGGTGGTGGGTTGGGGGGAATTGAACCAATACACTCCTTTTAAACTACATGTAAAATACAATAGATCACACACATGCAAACTCCTCTCACCTGTAAGGAATGTGTTGATGTGTTGAACTGTCTCTATATTTCTTAGCCAGACCAAAGTCGATGACGTAGACCTACGTGAAAGTGAAAAGAAATAAAACATTAAAATCTCCTGCAACATATAACCAAAAAAAAGACATATATATCATAATGATATTTTGACCAGAATGCAGAAACCTGATTCGCACGCCTTCCCAAGCCCATAAGAAAATTGTCGGGCTTAATATCTCGATGTAGGAACGATTTTGAATGAACAAATTCAACACGATTGATCTGGGCAAAAAAATCAAAATCGCATGAAGTGATGAGACATTAAAATAAAGGAAATGAATTAGCAGATGCATGAAATTCAACGAAACTACCATTTGATCTGCAAGCATGAGAACTGACTTCAATGAGAGTTTCCTACTGCAGAAATTAAATAGATCTTCAAGACTAGGTCCAAGCAAATCCATAACCAGAACATTATAATCTCCCTCAGCTCCAAACCATCTCACATTTGGAATCCCAGCTGCCAAGAGGAAAATCAAGAAGGGGAAAGTCAACAGTTGCAGTCATAAGAAACAGTATGATTTATAAATATGAAATATTGAAACAAGAACTTTATGTTCTAGAAAACCAAAAGACAACTCAAAGTATCATTACTTCCTCCCTGCAGGATCCTGTATAACTTTGATTCATATAGCAGCTGAGGATGCTTAGTCTTCACATTTTCCTGATCATTAAAAAAAGTATAAAAAAGGTCATCAACTTTCTCATACACCAAAAGAATTTATTATGGTTAAAACAACAGCATCAAAGGAGAAAATCACTATCAAATTACTAAATATACGAAAGCAATTATTGTACAGAACATTAGAACTTTGAATTAATTGAATCAAACCATTAATTCAAGGAGAAAGTTATTAGTTAATTATCTTATTCAAAATGAAAACACCCCCTCATAAAAACTAATAAGTATCATTGATTGACGTTCAATCAATTCGCACCGAATATCAAGAAAATTATGAGAATAATGTACATACCATGATAATCAAGACTTAAAAAGGAAGTCATGCAGTTGAACCTTATTGATCTCGGGAGATAACCACACAGAGTATATTCTTCTAATCCACTATGATGCCAGCCAACCATTAGAAAATAAAAAGAAATTACTTATGAACTAATTTGATCCTCCATTTGATGAGATATGATAATCCCACCCTGTTAAAACTTAATTAATAGTTTGCTTCACTGTTTTCCCTTTTTGCATAAAGGGAGTCCACAAACTATGATTATCATTTGTTTAACAAAAACAAAAAAACTGTAAAAAGGCTGTAAAAAATATTCAACACCAGGTCAAGCAAAATACTGTCATGCTTCCCATGAACAGTATACTTCTATCCAAGACAATACACTCAAATGGCCTACTATAAGTTGGAATCAAACTTGACTTAAATAGGAGCATTTTTCTTTATTTTTCCGCTACACGTTATCTAGAAACCAATTAATTATACTATAGCAGATTTCTACACTTTTTTGCTTCAACATAAACTATGACTCAACTGCATCACTAAGTTATAAATGATCGTGTTACACAAGAAATCTAATGAACAGCAGGATCGAATTAAAACGTAAACCAGCATAACAACTACATTGCTATTGCATAAAACGAACACATTAGCATGCAACAAACTACAGTTAGAAATAAACAAACGACAAAAACAAGAAAATCATACAAAATTCAACAAAAATAGAAATAAGCAAGTACTGCTTACAAGCTTAATGGCAACCTCTTCATTCGTCTGAATATTCGTACCTGCAGAGGAAAAAATCAATCACCAAATTATACTAAAAGAAAAGGAAAAATAAAACGAAAAAGAATATTTAACGAACCCAGATAGATCTCTCCAAAAGAACCGCTACCGATCTTACGACCAAGACGAAACTTATTACCCACACGAGGCTCCATCAACTCGACTTAAAATAACTAAAAAAAGAAAGAAATAAAATTCGAAACCCTAACAATAATCTGAAACCCTAATTTCGAAAATCCCCCAAATAAAAAAAGCGAGGAAATTATACGGTGACACTAAACACCGAATCAACCGCAACGACAATTCCAACACATCCAAATTTTCGATCACGTAAAAAAAATAAAAAATTCTACAGAAAAATCAAAAAGATCTAGAGTTCCGTGTTTGTTTTAAATCAAAAGAGAAATAAAATTAAACAAAAAAACACTAGGGTTAGGTTAGGTTAATCGAAAGAGGGGAGACGTCGCTAAGAAACCATAATTCTGCTTCTCTCTCTAAAAACAGATAAATTTGCATATTTTCTCTCTCTATAAACTTTGTTTTCTCGCATTATGGATTTGATCCAATCGAAGCGAACGAATGACGGAGGATGTGTGTGTTTTTGTTATGTGTGGGTCTCTCTCTTTCTTTTTCTTTTTCCTCGCTTTCTTGCTTTCCTTTTTCTTTTTTAAAAAATGAAAATAAAAATAAATTTCTGGGTTTGATAGAGAGAGACCGAGAGATGCTAGGCCACGCGTGTTGAGTACGCGTGCAAAGGATGCGAAAGTTCCTCTTGAGTAAAAAAAGGTGTTTTCGCGCCACTGTCAAGGGGAGGGCTTCCCCCGTCACGTGCTTTTTTATCTGTCTTTAATCTATCGGAGGAGTGAGTTCGCCACGTGATCTTTTTATCCGACCACTTTAGTTTATGCATGCTCTCGGCGCAAATATGACCCCAGCTAAAAATCCAATTGAGCCGTCTGAAATGTCTACAATCCAATTGAACATGGGCCATGGGTCCATTAAAATGAGGAATTTCTGCCGAGCCCAGAGTTCAACTTGCAGCACATGGCTACATCCACCAGAAGATGACACCGGAGGAACTTATATAGAATTCATTAAATTAAGTTTTGTACATGTTTAGTTAAAAATATTAAATACAAATTAATTTTAAATTTTAAGATTTATGCATTAATAAAATTTAATAATATATATACAAAAATACTATTTATATTCAATGATAAAAACTTTATTATAAGTTTTAATAAAAATATTTTTTTGAAAAATATCGAAACTTATTAAAATTTTCCAAATTTTGTACATATTATTTATTATAACAATATCTTTCACTCTATAAATTTAAATTTTTTATTTTATTTAATCAGTTTTAATAGAATTCTCATAAAATTAATTTAAATAACCTTTCATGAGTTGTGCCCTATCATACATATGTTACATAAAACGCAACAAAAAATTAAAAAAAATTTCCTTGAGTAAGATCAAAACCTAATTTGAACTTGTTTAATGTAAATTTAAAATTTAATTATTAATCATTTCAATACATATTGATTTGATGCAAAGATGATAAGAGAAAAAGTTTTCAAAACTGGTTTAGACATGTGTTCAGTTGTTACCCCTTAACCATACAGAAAATCAAGAGATGTGACATTAAGATTGAACATGTACCTAGAAAAGATAAGCTGGGAATCTATCCACTAAGACTGTTTTAATAAGAACATGGTCTTTAGTTTTTTTTTTTTTTTAATTGGGGGAGGAGGGATTTGAACCCTACTATTTAGGCACGGGATAATACACTAACAAATTAGTCAAATGTATCTTTAGTTCTTTACACGAAAATAATTGATATTCGAAATGCAATTGGGAAATTGATAAAATTAAAACATAATATATAAAAAAAGTCTTTAATCTATTCAAAAAATTTTAAATAAGTTTTTATATTTTTATTGTATTTAATAAAATCTTTATATTTTTATTTTAAACTAAAAAAGTATTTGTAATTTTATTTTAAATCTAATAACTTTTATCATTAATAATTAACTTAATTAACACGTCACATGTAAATTTATGTTTCATGATATTAATATAATACTTATATGACATGTTAACATGTTATAATGAATAATGATGTAATATATCAATATGACATAAAAACATGATAACATCATATTTTTCATTATCCACATCAGTATCATGTCAGCATTACATAGATATAAAATTATAATTGATAATTTGATTGATGATAATTAATCAATACTTTATTTGATCTAAAATAAAATACATATATTAATTGAATAAAAATTTATTTAAATTTTCTTAAATAGTTAATTAATTTTTTTGAATATTATACTTAAAATTAATGTATGCCTATAAGCCAATTGGTTAAACATACAAATACATTATTGCTAGTTTAATCCTTAAATTAAATAAAATATTTGTTTACTTTATGTTTACAATTGTTAGTATTAACTATTGAGATAAAATCCACATAACTAGACATGGTTTGTTAAAAAATATAAAAACTATTACATATATTTATAAAAATATAAAATCTTTATAATTAATATTTTCTCAAGATTGGACATTGATAAATTCAATAAACTATTAAATGATTATGTTTCTTATATGTCAAATAAACAATAGATCTCATTAATTAAAATATAAATATAATTGAATTAACTTGTGAATACTCACTGAATGGACAAGTTTACCAAATTTGACCAACTACAAAAACTTCATGACAACCATAAATATATAAGTAAAGAAAGCCTTCATTCAATGTAATGATTTAAATAATACTAATAATGTATTTCCATGTGCCTTCAAGTAAGAAAAGTCTTCATTCAACGTGATGCTTTAATAATGTACTTCCATAGCCTTCCAAAAAACAAAAACAAAATTTCCACATTCCATCGACTTATAAGGCATACAATTACTCTATCAATCTTCCATTTACAATAAAATCAATTATTACCTATATATATCTTAATACCGAAGCATACCTTACGATGAAGATTATCCTTTATCATTTGTGGACACAACGTTCGATTTTGAACTTAATTATCTTCAAATTTTGATATATAAGGTACGTAGCCAGATAAAGAAAATTAAATAAACAAAATATAACCTTGTTCAAGAATTTTTTAAAAAAATTTTCAACTAGTTTTATTATATGATTAAATTGATATGTGGTGCATGGCTGTTCCCAACATTCCATTACCAACATAAATTGAACATGAATTTGAAATCTTTTCCATGTATTTCAGTAGCTACCTTAGAAGATCAACACCCAAAATTTCTTCCTTTTTTTTAGTAAGAAGAGAAGAAGAAAAAGAAAGAGCAGAAACAAAGAAAGAAAGATAAAAGTGAAATTGAGTATACTACATGGGGCAATGCAGATAGATATACATATACAAAGACACACACACATATAATGAGAGAGAGAAGGAGAGCTAGAAAAGCTGTTGGGATTGACCCCAGACATTTATGGATTGAAGAAAGTGGAGCCACATTTGCATTTCCATCCTTCAGGTTCATAATTGGCATATTGAATTCCCAGTTTATCAGAAGTTGCAGGAATTTGAGTGGCCACACAAGGAGTGCAGCGTCCACACTTGCGCCGACAGTTTGGTGGCCTTGATCCAAGTCTTCCCAGCATTCTACTACATGTTTCTTCGCTCCCATAAACGACTCCACCCTTGCTTTCAAGACCCTGAAAGGTCAAAATATAAGAACAACCCCGAAGGTCAAAAACTAGGCAAAAGATAAACCTCAAAAAGAGAACAAGATCATCATTCACGTCTGAAAATAGAAAGGAAGACAGTAAACTTAATGAACCTGTTTAGAGTCAATGGGACCCCCCTTGAACTCTGGAACTTTATCTGTTTGATCAAGTTTAGATAATTAGTAAAACACCAACAGAAGAAATTGACAAGGGAAAAGTTGTGTGAAACCAAATCTTTCGGAGTTGGATTCTTTTATCCACATTAACGAAAAAGTTATAGCCAGAACCGGTATAGGAAAAGGTTATAAAGAAACTTTTGCCGCTGAAAGTAGGGGGAAAAAGCCAAAATTTGGCAAAGAAAGTAATTATCTAGCGAAAAGTATGTGAATCAGACAAATGGAGCTGCAGTACATTAAGATGAATGAATATATAACAAACCTTGTTGAGGAGCAACATCATGCGATGCTAAAGACCTGGTTGATGCTAGAATCCAGCTTATTATATGCAGAGCAACAATGAGAAAATAACACGTTCTTCGCTTCATTTTCCTCAGAACCCTCCAATCTCAATGCGATGACGATCTTTCTGAGAGCGAGAGGAGGGCTCAGTTCAAGAGGACAAGCAGAACAGTTAGGAATAGGAAACTCTGTAGAGCAATCTTATAGAAAAAAGCCAAATATGGGAAAAGCACCATCCACTATATTCGTTCAAAAATACAAATAAAACAAATTGGATAAAGGAGCTAGGCAAATCTCTCTCCCCCCCAGATGTCTTGGTGGAGAGATCTTGCTTCACAGACAAGTTATTCTACCTTTCTTATCAAACAGATTAGGGTCTAGGGAACACTTGCTTTCCTGATCATGGACCTTTTTCCTTTTGACAACTCTATCAGTAGTAGTAGATTTTGAAAGGGAACAGTAAGTTGAAAATTCTTGTATACGTATATATCTAGAACTCTTTATTTGTTCAGTGGGCACTCTTATATTTGCTAGTAGCACCGAGAACAACTTTGCTATGGGTACTTTTTACTCGTTAATTATATTGTTTATGTTAACATATACATTTCCCTCATCAATTAACTACTATAGTAAAAGTACATAAAATTCGTGTACGCATAAATAATTTATATTAATAAAAATTAAAAATATAAAATTATATTTAATTTTTGATACATGATTGATAACGAAAATAATTTTAATTACACTAACTATTAGTGTTCAATGCATTAATATTTTCTTTTTTTTGTTAGTTTTTTTCTTTTTTTTTTAACTTTTCAATAGTTGATATTTTTATATTATTATAGACAGAAGAGAGGACTTAATCTTGCCTTTTACATAATGAGTTTCTACTCTCATCTATTATAAGATTGATTTCTTACATAGATCTATACTTTTAAATTTAGATATAATATTAAAATTTAATCCACTGTCTTATATCATATTATATTATATTATAGATTATAATATTACCCTTTATCAACATCTAATTAATTTAATTTAATTTTAATAAAATATAAAAATAAAATAATATAAATTCACATTTTAATTTTATTAAAGAATTAAACAAATCGATCAATCATAAAAAAATTAATCATTCCCCTTTTATCGAAACCAATTCACTTTTCATTTAGCCTTCTTTATTTCCTGAATAAACGAAACTATCAATCAAACTTGCACTGAGGCACTGATAGTGTGGCCATTCCCAAAAGGATGGTTTCCCGTTTTATGGCCCTAGTAATAGCCCAACGCCAGCCCTATGAAACTTGGAAATGCAGTAAAAATCCTTAGGCTGCGTGCCTACACTGCAGAGTTGCAGAGCGCTATCTCTTGACTAGAAAAGAAGTAAGTACAATTGGATAATTGGAAACTACGCGCTGTGTCAAGGCATACACACATATAAAAGAAAGGAAAATGAGAGTTTTTAAGTAAAATAGCGCAAGTTGGGTCAATTTCAGAACAGGTTGGTTTGATAAGGAACAGACACGACCCCTTTAATCAGGACCATCGGCTTAACAACAAAAGCGTGGATTTTAGTGATTAAATGGCGACTGGTCAGACAGCAGAGCAAATGTAGTGGTCTTCTTTGAAAAGAGCTGCTCCATTCAAAGTCGTGCTCTTTCACTGTCTCACATCATTGTCTCATCACTAATTTTTGGACTTCTTCCCTGTATAATTAATTGATCTGTTCTCGCTTTTCTTTTTCCCCATCAAAATGTCAATTGATTACATGTAAAAGTTAATTTATTATTTACAATATAAAATATATACACAAACATTACTACAGCCTAGTGTTTGGTCATGCCAGGTTTAGCACGAGGACGTACGTACGTATGGCGGAGGCATTGAGACAGTTGTCAACCGCACACTTAAATTCTAATTAATTCTCAGGACTTCTAACTATACAAAGTTTCTCTATAAATCTTAATGGACAACAAGTGTTTATGGCAGAAAAAATAATAATAAAAGGTCATGATCAAATAAATAGAAGCAGTTGATATATTTGTAAATTTGAATTTTGGACTTGTTGGAAATGTGTAGTAGTACAACCCCATGGCAAGGCAGGTAACAATGCCCAAATCAGAAAGTTGCTGTCTGTATCCGAAGACCTAACACTTTCACGTCAGAAGAAAAAATATTTGTTTGATAAATCAGTTCCAACTTTTCTTTTCTTTTTCTTTTAAGAATCATTTTCTCAATTTGCACTTTCAATCTTAAGCTCTAAAGCCTGAACATCAAACAGAATGAACAAAAATATTAAAATGAACATCAAACAAAATGAACAATATAGTAACAACAAGATCAAACTTTAAGTTCATTAGACCTTTATATACATCAGGCAACAGCCAGCAACAGCGCAACGATTTCAACCAGGAAAGAGAATAATAACCCGTTGAGAAAGTAAGCATTCCTCAAGATGAATTTATGAACAAACTGCTCACGAATTGATCACACACTACTTTTAACATGCATATCGATCTTCGTAGGGATGCAACGAAACTAATAAACACATAAAAGCAAAGGCTGAGAAGCAAGTGCTTAATCAAAATAATTTGCTAGATTTACAAAGATAGGAATCACTTCATGAGAAACAGAAAGCTGATAACCGGACATTTTAAGGAGAAAAAGAACAAAGAGTGAATCAGTTCCAATTTTTAAATTCAAATCCTTGTAAATATATATCTCCAAACCATGTTTTTTTTTTCCTATTCATTCGCTTAGCAAAAGGGGAAAGGTTATGACCAGGGTTTTTTTTTTTTTTGCCATTGCTGAAAGTTAACCTCAGGCGAGCTTCGGGAAACCCCATAGCTTAAGGTGGCGCTGCCTCCTCATTTATTATATACTACTACTGTATAATTCACTACTCAGCAGACCACTTCTCACTTCCTAATGTCAGCACTGATGATGGAGCAAAAGTAATTAAAGTGAAAGAAAAAACAGAAAAAAGAAGCTTGTTCAGCAGCAGGTTCTGCTTCTGCATATTATAGCATGAGAAGAGAAGTTGCTTGGACATGAGTCAAGACAAAAAAGGCTATTTAATCACAGTAAGAAAAAAAGTAGTAGCAGTAGTAAATGCTGGTTAATTCCGATCGATTAAGCATAAAGAAAAAAGGGGTACTTCAGCCTGCATGAAACTGCTGGAGAAACATTGCGTTGGTCATGAGTCGTGACAAGGGAAGTTACAGTAAATAAAAAGAAAGAACAAAAAATCAACCTTTAGATTGAGATGATTGTGGCTTGTGTGGTTTAGCATTTAAGCTGGCAGTGTCATAGTAGCCACTGGTGCACACAGCCCACCTAGCATGGCTACGCTACTTGCATAGACCGACCAGCTAGAGAGATGGGAAGGTTTGGCGCTGTGTGTCCGTGTCTGCCTAAGTTTAGGGGTTAGGAGAGTAGCAATAGTTCGTCAATTTCACCGCTATCCACCCCGATGGATTGAAATGTGACGACGCGAAGCAGATAAAAGGGAAAATTGAAGTCTGGGCCAGGACGGGTAATAAAATGGCTCCCGCCCAGCTCTCACTATGCATAGATTTAATAAAAAATTTTACATAATATAATAGTTTTATAAATTGTTAATTTATTTTACACCTTTATATTTAATAAAATAACAACAATATTACTTTAAAAGTATGTAATATAAAATTAAACTAAATACAATTTTTATTTGGTCAAAATTTGTAAGATGAATTTTCATTTGATAAATTAAAAAAAATTAAATATGATATTTTAATTTCATAAAAGAAATAAATTAATGTGGAGCGGGAATTCTTCTTCTTCCTCTCTAGATCCCCGTGAAGGCAAGGATGGGGACAAAGTTGAAGCAGATCCCCACTCCAAACTCGCTCCATCGATATCCCTAATCAAGATACTCTGAACCTTGATCCTATTAAATAGAATTCTATAAGAATGATTTTGACATTTATAATGCGTATTTAGGTGTTTGTCTCAGTTATGATTTGATGAGTCACTGTGACTGTGAGGTTTGATATGGCTTCCACGATCTTCTGGCTTTCTGCAAAAGGTGATTTATGCATGTATTTCTTCTTGTCGTGCACATATAATTATTACCTCAGTCCCTTTTAACAAGAAAGACGTGACCACCTCGACGTGGACTCTCCATTTCGATTTAAATTGCTTAAAAAGAATTCGACTTTTATACGACAACAAGAAGTACAAATACATGAATAATCTTCACGATTATTTATTACTAAAAACCTTTAGCCAGAAGTAGGATTCAAAAATTGCCTGGCTCAGTTACATCTAGGAAATTAACTACATTTAAAAATGATGAATAAAAAAAATAAAGAATGCATATTTTGGTCAGTAACTTTGTTATCTTCCCACGTGAATTCTCCCAAGTCCTCTTTCGGCACGAGCGGTGCCTTGAGCATGCAAGCTAGTAGGCCATCTCCTTCGGAAAACTGGCTTAGCTTGCTGCTGCTATGGGCCTCGGACTTGGCAGACCCATGCTTGCAATGCCTGGGGAAAGATGGATCTTTGGACTGGGCCGCGGCGAAGGAATTGGACCATACTTCACGAGGCCAGGAGTAACCCTAGGTGACAGGTTAACTTGTTCAAGTGCTTTCGACTGTAGCTCGCTAGGGTAGTCCCGCACGCACCCGATACGGGGTCCAACCCCCGTGGTCCACTTGTATGACAATCTCTTGGCCAGATGGAACACCGGTGCTTCCGCGTTGGCACCCTTGGTGTTAGTCTTTTCATCTTGGTGATTATCATCTGTGGCTGTTGCCCCCCTGATGCTGTCAGCTCCATCACGCACATCAGCTTTCCTGGTTTCATCAGAACCGACAACTGATCCTGGTTTGGGTTCCTCGGCTGGGGCTTGCCCATAAATGTAGTCATCATCAACAGCACACCTCTGTAAAGAAAAACAATAATATTGCAAGCACCATGAGCAAATTTATCCAAGTAGTATCTGGTTGGAAAATGGAGAAGTTTCCTATACTAATTGAAAGGCCAATTGAAGAAAGAGGATTTTATAGATTAAATCCAATTTCCATAGGCAAGAGAGTTGTATTACTTAACTAATTTTTGACCCCATAATAATTAAACAGTAAGGGCATTAAGAGTTTACCTTAACATTAGTGAGATTTACATGATTTTCCTCGAGGAAGCTAATGAATTCCATGAAGTTCTCTTCCGTTGGGTGATAGTGACCACTGTATGGCCATATAGCCTGAAAAGCAATGACGCAAAAAGTGAGTAACAAATACTATCAAGGATTATACGAACAAGACATTACAATTACGTTCATGCATGCATGAGTGTGTTCGTACCTCAAGAACTCCATCACGAGCAACTAATCTTCCAGCTGCGGTGGTTGCACCTCCGGCCAGAAAACTAGAATGTTGGAATTTACCCTTTTCCTTTTGACCCACGTATAAGGACCTAGTTGTGCTAAGGACAAATATCCATTTGGATTTCCCTGCTGTATCCACCGGTAAGCCACTCTGCCTAAAAATAAGCCTCCCATTGTCAACTATTACCTCATATTCTTCCCTTTCTTTCTGCAAATAGTTATTGAAAAGGTTGATAGATGTAAACAATTATTGTATTGTATACATAGGCAGCTATTATTGAAACTCAAATTGTCAAGTGGTCTTAGTTAGAACGTACTGGTCCAAGATATGTGATGCATTGCTGTTGTAGTTTTTTCCTCGGACATTTGTCAAGATTTACTTCTTTCCCATCTCCAACATCCAACCTTTCAGAAAGAAAACAAAGAAAAAGTTTTAGATTGTATACATTGAACTTTTTGACTTTGGGGGATGTGATGAGCACTAATCTACTACACCTACTTCTCTAAGTATTGGGTAGTAGAATTTTGAAAGGCTGCGAACAACAAAATAAAATAATTACCAGTAGAAGAATGGCTGTGTGCTCTCACTTGAGAACCAAATGTCATAGTATAGGTGCAAGTTATGCCCATAACGATGTCGTGGATCAATCTGTAAGAACACAAAGAAAGAGAAAGGCGCAGCCATACCGTTAGATTATAGATATTGCAAATTTTGTCTAGATAAACTGAATGAACCAAAGAGGATAAAGTCTTATATGTCTTTATTTGTTTAGCCCCATATCTTTTCAACTGTTGAATATCTAAAAGTAAATTTGAATATCCATTAACAGTTTCAAGGATCTCGTCATTTCTTCATTATTTGTCTGCAAAAAGTCTTGAAAAAACTTTTCTATATTCCATGATGGCTCAAATGTGGATCAAGAAAAACTTGTTGACATCTAGTTCTTGCCTTTCAAACCCAAGTTCGAGTTGCAGCTACAAAGTTAACGGTATATTCTAAAATATTTTGAAGGACTTACAGCTTCAAGCCAGTGTTGAAGGGCTAGTTTCTGAGCCTTTTCATCCTTGGACAAACCCTTTCCTACCTGCAATTAATAAGGAAGAAAATAACATTATTATTACATCAAAGAAAGGGGCACAAAGGTCACTCGAAACATAAAATTGTCGTTGGAACTTGAAAAGCATCTGAATGTGTTAAAAAGCACCTTGGCTGCTCTTGTCTTGGCCCTTGCCCACCGTGAAACTGCAGATTCCGGTTTTTCAACATCGAAGAATGACACAGAACTTTGCTTGAGCTCTGCAAGGTCTAAAACCTTCCACCATAGCTCCTCAATCACCACTGCACAATCTGCAAGGTTTCTGCGAGTCCGGTAGCTCTTGTAAACTTTCTGAAGCTTAACAGCAGCCGCATCAAGCTCACTAACGGGTCTTGGTGAGAACAATATCGTTGGTTTTGGTAGAGAGAGTGTGGGCATTGGCTTATGCGTAAGCCCATTCGAAGCATTTGAACCTGACTGCTGACTATCTTGAATTAGATTCTTGAAAGAAAAAGCTTTTTCAAGCAGTACTTTATCAGGTTTGCAACCTCTCAATGTTATCGAATTTTTTCTTTGAAATTTATCCGACCCAATTCCAATTGAGTTGGTCATGGTTTCTGAATCTGTTCTCTTGAAGCTATTTACCCTCAAGGTCACCTCTCCATCTTTTGAACTGAGACTGATGTTGTAGGCCAAACCGAAAAACCTGTGGCTAAGAATTTGTTGCCAGGCCGATAGAAGCAAGGAAAGTGACAATCCCATAAGCCTTCAATTATCAAACAGACTTGGTTTTAGGACAAGACAATCGTGTACCTGCTCAACATGATTGAGAAACTAAATTACAAGATAATACAGATGGGATGAAGCTGTAAAAGACAAAACTCTTACAGGAAAATGGCCAGTTCCGTGTTAAACAATTAGATATTGTTGTATCACAAAGTCCATAGACGAATACTTAATTTGAAATCGATTTCATCTTGTTAATTTCATTGATATTTGAATACTTGAATTCAACAAAACATTTTGGTCGGTAAGAATTCAGAATCCCCCCTCCTCCCTCGTCTTCACTTTTCGAAATTGATGTGACCTTGGCTATGACAAACAATGTATATTCATGACCCAAACAAAATTGAAAAAGGCGAAGTTAAAGGCTTAAAGCTAAAGATAAAGGGCAAAGCATTTGCAAGTTGCAACTGATCATTAACTCCAATAATTGAAGGAAATGAAAAAGAAAAACATCAAGTCCTATGCAACTGCCATCATGAATGTCAAGTGATCTAACCCAAAAAAGATTTAAAAAAAAAAAAAAGGAAATCACTTCAGAATCATTATAACCAGAACAAATCTGAAATAATACCAACAGACAGACTCCATATAGAGGACGACTAAACCATTTCAATCAAGCATCCTATGTAGCAAAGAAGACATGACTGACTGGCATATGATCTCTTTACCTGTATATACCCTGAATCAGACCTTCAGATATGTTCCTTTTTCCTCTCTCTCTCTCTCAATGAAGATTTCGAGTAAATCAAAAAGATGTTACTAACTCTGACTGCCCTTTCTCTTATTATATAGTACAATAAACTAATAGGGAAAAAAGTATGAGTCCACTTAAACCTTCAAATACGTACAAATCCTACCCCAAACGGCCACGGCAGTCCTCCAAAATCTCGTACCTATCAACTGAGATGGTTTTTGGATTATAAATGGATTAAAAAAAGGGGTCTAATTCAACGGTTATAGGCCTCGTGGTTAAAGACCACTATTGGTTTGATGGATTCAAAGCTTGAAATGTTGGAATTCTTTATGGAAAATCTGTAGGGCTTCTTAAAGGTCATCCCCTTTCCTTCCGGGAAACCAGCTGGAGCTTGGGGACCATAAGTTCGAAAGCTTACAAAATGGAGGTTGGAGATATACAAAGAGAAGAAGAGGGAGAGAGAGAGAGAGAGAGAGATGAGATTGGTCAAAGAAAGTAAGCTTGTAAGGCTTCCATGTAAAAACGCGAGATTGCTTTAAATCTCCACACACACACACGCCCTGGGATTTTGTTGTGTTGTATTATAATAGTCAACGAGTGTTTAGTCATGGCTTTGGTCATGCACACGCCTTTTTTTGCTCCAAGTATATTTTTCCTCTTTCCCTGTTCGTGTTGCTCACGGTTGCCGTTGCCCCTGCACTGCCAATTTCCCACCACTTTTCTTGACTGCCCTTTCTTTGCGACACGAAATTGCTTTGTAACCCCACTTTCTTGTCAAAGAGAAAACTGATTTTTGATTTTTCATCCACACATATACAAATGAGACTAGAATTTTATTGCTGAGACCATAAAGGTATGCAAGAGTTTACATTTCTTTTCCAGCTGAGTCAAGTACTGATCACTGTGCTTGACATCTTTTTTACTTTATCTTATATATTTGATGTTTTTAATATATGTGTAACACATGTTCTTTATGTACATTAACTCCTTTTAATAATATTAGTAAAAACAATATATATAAATTGGTTGGAATTTCGGGAAAAAATAGTATTAATTACCAAAAGATACCATTAGGATAATTTTCTTGTTAACTTATTCTTATTTGTTCAATTTATATGATGAAAAGCCTCGATTTTATATCTATATTATTCAATTTTATAAGTATCTTTTAGTATTATACTTGTAAATCTTATTTGTTATATACGTGTGCATGTTTCATGTTTTAATATGGAAGTGAGCCTGCATCACAATTTTTTTTTTCTACAAGTTGTTGATGAAGGAGCCATTAATTTGGCTAGTAGACAGTGGCCATCTAAGTAGTAGTAGTATTAATTAATAAGCAAAGAAGGAGGGAAACAGCATGGCTGCAGTAGCTTGTGAAGGCAGGGAATGTTTTTATTTAAAATGAACGCAGAGTGCGTGGGTCAAAATCAAACTTAAGTTATTGGTCAAAAATCAAGATCGTCAATTAGTCTTTCGATTTGATTGGGTTGGCGACTAGGGAACCTCAACCTTTTTCTTTTCCTTCTACCGAGGTCACACCTAAAATTTGATTAATCCAAACCAAGTTTCAACTAATGAGCAAAGATACTTTAAACAGATTTAAATCATGTAAGTTATTTTTAATATTTTTTTTAATTTAGAAAAAAAATTTAAACTTTATTTTTTAAATAAAAAAATCATACATTAATCAATGAGGTAAATATTCAAATACATTATTTTTAATATTTAAAACAAAACTATTCAGTGTTTAAAACAAGATTAACAGCTCTTAGTATCTTAATGAATTATTTATCAAATCTTTGACTAACATCTCTAATCGTTGCTTTTCCAAAATTACATAATAGTCTTAGCTTGTTTTTGCATTGACTCACATTTGTGTAACCAATCAACCAAGTTACTTGAACAAGTGTTTTTCACATTTACATCCTACTTGTTTTATTTTGTTTTAAAAAAGATTTGTTATTAAGTTAACAAAGTGATGATATCAACAAGTGAATTTATAAGAAAAATTCATGCAAAGAAAAAATTTAATAAAAAGTATCATGATATCATTATCATTTTTTTAAAAAAATTAACTTAATAGGATGTGTAACACTCATGTTTATAAATTTTATAAAATCCTCTTACTTGCTTGAAATGAGATTGAAATGCGTGACATTCTTTCTTATCAAATTTGACCATATCTTTATTGTTATCGATCACTTTATATATTTTCTTGATATAAATTCTGTAAAAATTAAATTTATTTTGATATTACTTTGTTATTAAATTATTATTTGTGTTTTTCAAAATAAATATGAAATTAAAATAATTTATATATTTTTTGAAACATTTGACATGGCACAAGCACTTGCTTTGTCGAAACGATACATGTGACAAAAATCAAGCCACCGATTTTCACCAAATAACGTCATGCTTTGAAGAAGATATATTTCGTGTTAATTGATTAATTAATATTTAATTTGTCCACTCTCGTTTATCCAAAGTGTATTTCGTGACTAGAGAACATTTTCTTCCGCTTTCGTAATTAAACACAGGGGGAGAGTGGAAGCAGAGCAGATTTACTAAACTTCGAGGAAATTAATACGTAAATTCACAAACAATGCTGCGTTGAAATTTAAAAAGAAAAAAACGTTATTTTCCGCTATAGCTATTCAGGGTGGTTGACCCCGTCGGCAATTGGTGACGTGTGTGTCACATTTTTAAGAATTTATTTATTTATTTAAATTGTTTTCTTGCATGGTCTTGTTGCAGTCAACGTTTGGGAAATATTGCCGCAAAGTGGGCATCCTCGTCATTCTCACACGCGGACTCTAACAGTGACTTCTTCTGAGAATATTTTAAAACATGGCGAGAGTATTGAGCAAGAGGTACAGAGCAAGGAGCTTTCATCCATAAAAAGCAAGTCATTAATAAACGTTGGTATTGGTCAGAGGTGGAGTTAATGTATTTTTTTAATTAAATAAAAAAAATATTAAATAAAAAAAATTTATATATAATTTAATTATTATTAATTTAAAAAATTGAATTAAATTCAAACAAATTGAATATAAAAAAATACATATTAATAGTAACGATGATATCATTTATATATATGACTGAATAAAATTATAAAATAAGTTTCTCTCACTCTTTACGTACAATAATAAAATAAAAATAATTTTTTAAACTTAAATGAATTATCTCTCTACTTTGTATATTCTAACTCTTCATTTATTTTTTATTTACTTATTAAATTACTAATTAACATATTGAGTTATTGAATTGAATTATTGAGATATAATATATTATAATACACTATTAAGTTAAACTGTTAAGATATAATATGTTATGATAAGCTTAGATATATATTAAAACTTAATGAGTTTGAATTAGTAGACTCATTTTTATTTTTTTTGTAAATTTGATAGGTTTAACGTATTAGTTTAGAATTTATTTGTTGGGTTTCACTAGCAATATGCTAATCATAATGACTCTAATTTTATCAAATAATTTAAAAAATTATTTTGAGAGGCATTAAAAATAAATATAATAAATAAAATTATATCGAAAGAAATATAATTATTTCATTCTATCAATATATATATATCCTTAATACTTAAAGTTTACAATATACATGCTAAGAGACATTGGTTGTTTTGAATAAAAAATAATATATTGATGAAATTTTAAGTAACAGTGCAACACTGTAACTTATATATGAGAATTATATAATAATTTATTTATTTTAAAAAATAAAAATCATGAAAAATAAAATTCACATAATAAAAAAATAAGAAGAATATGATAAGTAGAATATAGAATCTACATATGACATCATAAAGAAAAGAGAAAGAATAAAAGAAAAAAAAATCTATAAAAATTTAAAACATATGAGTAAATAAAATAAAAATAATATAAATTTTTAAAAATAAAAAAATTTAAAATTGAGTTAGGCATATGAAATTATTTTATTATTCTTTATTTATATTAATTATTAAATAAAAATTTATTTGGAAGAGATCATTAAGGAAATTAAAAAAAATAAAAAAATTTTAAAATTGGCCCTCCCATTCCATTAGGAAGCTCCGCCCCTGGTATTGGTATAAGTCAAAAGGGCTTAACCAAACACGAAACAGCCAAGTTAGAATAAGATTGACCACCACGAAATTAATAAAAATTGCAAAGCCTCTCCTCATCGACTTGCTTTTGTTCTGTCTCTAAGGACTTCCAAGTTCTGATCAATGCCTCCAATGTTGGTAATCCGTAAAGCTACTGGCAATCTAATACTGTATTTTCAATAGGATGTCGGCATATTTAGTTGTTTTCTTTGTTGCACGTCGGCATACATAGTTTATCTAGTAGAATCTGATTGAAAAATCCAATGGGATCATCAGTTCCATCTTATTGGTTCTATTTCTTTGCTTTTCTTCTCACAAACCAACTCCTCAGTCGTCATCATCATCGTCAATGTTAGAAAATTACATAACGTATTAATCCTATAATACTAAAAATAATACAAAAGGCAAGTACTGAGTATAATATATAGAGGGAGCTTAGCTGTAGTCCAGAACAGCAACTATGCCTAAAAACAAATGCTCCTAAGAAATTATATACTCCAAAATCCAAATCCTTAACACTATCTTCTCATTTCTTTGTTGGATTATATTATGCAACATCTCCTTTAAATGTTTTTCTAATTCCCACATGCTCAATTATTTGAAGAATATTCGAATCTCAAATAAATTGTTTTTTTTTTTGGGAATTATACTAATAAGCAAAGACCATGAAGTTACGCTGAAGAAAATTTTAGCATTAAGAGTAGACCCTAAGATTCTGTGTCTTTCTTTTTTTTTTTTTTTTTAAAGTTTCTATATAGCAGACAAAGATGGAATAACAAAATTTCCTAATCTGACTGCTCAACAAATCTCTGAAGAAATTCGACCCAAAAGGAGAATGGTATGAAAATAAGGTTTCTAGATATTTGTTGATGGTGGGGAAGCAAGCTGGATTTTAACAGGAAAATTCAATACACGGGATGCGCAAAGAATATTAAAAGGCAAAATGAAACAGAAATGGAGAAGAAATTAATTCAGGGAAAAATTAAGTTGACAAGTTCCAACAAGCCGCCTCAAAGGAGTTTAGTTAATAAACTATATACAGCTCCTTTTTAAAACTTTTTAAAGGGAAGAAGGAGTTTGATAAACATTGAACCATGCCACTTCTTAACTTTCCAACAGACTTGCCTACCTCTAAACTTTTAAGTCATGAGGGAATACAAATCAAACACAAAAGAAAAGGAACAATATCCAATTATTATTATTATTTTTCTGTGTAATTTAATATTGAAATTCAAGTTGATCCAAGCAATGGGAATCTAGTGATTCAAAAATAACAATGTTGGTAAGGTTTCCCATATGTAAAAAAAAATAGGATCTTAATGATTTTATTTAATTGTATTTTGGAATCAACAATATTGGAAATTTACCCTTACACACAAAAAGAAGAAAAAACATATGTATTACTCTTTACCAATGCGGTAATTTGATTTGTAACACCCGACCCTAAATTATCTGTGATATATCATTCACATGCTTTGGATAGCATGTTTGTATATTGAATTGCCCCGAAAAACAAGTTAAATGACTGTATTGTCCCTAATAGTACGGTTCAGTCAAATAAGTTTTGAATTAGTTTAAACAGAGAATCGAGGATGAATTTGAGAAAACTAAAACCCATGGGTTGATTTAAAATGAGGATTCAGAGTTTGAGGTCCGATATGGAGTTAATCCAGACTTTAAGTATTCTAGGGGCAAAATGGTAATTTACCACTTGAGGACGAATATGGAAAATTTTAATCCCGTTTGATTAAGATTGATTATATTAAACTTGTTGGAGTTTAATTTGAGGGTTTGGTAGTGAAAAAGTTTAATTTCGGTGATTTCTGGAGTGTAGGGGTAAAATCGTAATTTTTTCACATACGGACAAAATTTGAGACTTTGAGAGAATTTAGATCAAATTTGACAAATTGGAGAATGGTATGAGTATAAGGGATGAAAAATATGTCTATAGGTAATTTTTCAATTTTTGGGGTAAAAATGTAATTTTTGACTTTTACGGGGGTAAAAGTGTAAATTTCAAAAATTACTCCACCAAGACTTTGGATAAGTCTGAGAATTTTATCTAAGCTATGGATATGTGGGACAAGTGTATGGTGAAAATTTGGAAATAAAATGGATGGCTAGAATTTAAGGAATTAATAAAACAAAAAAATGAATAAAATAATATTATATTATTTTAGCCTTTAAAAATGTCAAAATTCCAGAATTCTCATCTTCTTCAGCCGTCCAAACCAGGAGAGAAAAAGGGGGAAAAGAAATAAGAACCCTAGCTGAAAATTTTGGGGAAAATCAAGCATTAAAAAGGTAAATTTCATTGATTTTCCTTGTGATTTTCACTATCCATACATTTTTTTCTCATTTTCATGCAAAATTAGAAAGTTGGAATGGACACCCATGCTGGCCAAACCTCCATGGATGAGTTTTGAACTTGAGTTTTGGTTGATTTTAATTGAATTAAGTGATTTTAGTTAGGTTATATTGAAATATAGCAAAAATAAGCTAGATAAATAATTTTCTCCCATTGAAACCCATTATGCCGAATTTTCTAGGGAAATATTGTCTGCTGATCTTGATGTTTATTTGAGAAATTATGATGAATAATGATGAATTATGAGCCTAGAAAAATAACGAGAATTTTCGGAGCAAAAATATTAATTTTTACCCACTAGGGGTATTTTCGTAATTTATTATCGAGACTGATAATTTGCACCACATTGAGAAATATTAAGTCAATTTGGGTGCAATTGAGGTATAGAAACTGAAAAAAATTAATTTGGAGTTTAAACGGACGCGTATATCGATTTATTGGGTAAAAGACCGAAATAGGCTAACATCTCGTTTAGGTAAAATTTAGACATTTTGCACTTCATATCATGCATTAGTAGTATAAATTAGTTTATTTTGGTTTAGTACCAAAGTTGTAAACCTCTTAATTGTGCAATTTGTCAAGGTGGCGAATCCTCTGACAAGGGCAAAGAAATCGCACCCGATGAGTAATAGTTGGAGTACTCGAATTTAGTTTTCGAAAACTGTGAGTAAACTTATTGTCATCTTAATTATCTAGAGTAGTTTTATATAATTGTGTGATTTTATGAAAAATGAGTTTAAATGGTAAATTGCTATGTTTTAAGAGAAATTGTGATTTTATAAAATGATTTTATAAATTTTTTGAAAAATCGAATACTGGTTTTGAAAATAGAGTAATTGGAGACTGCCTGCTTATGTTGTAAATTTATGGTTTTAAATTTAATGGCTTATGACAATATATGAGCATGAATGGCTAAACTAATTTTGGTGTTAGAATTATTTATACTGTGTATTCAGCCTTGAGAGGCTAGGTTGCGATAAATTACCATCTTATGCTAGAATGAATTTTATTGATTGATGGAGTATATATTAATTATTCACTGCAGAGGGGGTTCTGTGGACCAACCTATTAGAGGGGCACGGTAAACTCCATTATATTCTTACCTCGAACGGAAAGACGCGTAGGGTATCTCCTGGGGTAAAGCTTAGGGTTCACTTCACGCCAAACCACCACGTGAAGGGGAACTCAGCCAACGTTAAGGAACGACTGTATTTTTCTCAAGCTAAAAATATATTTTAAGTGTATACAAAAATTTTAATAGCCTTGGCGGACTCGGTTGGATGCCCTGAAAAAGGTATCACCGAGTGTGAGTTTTAGCACGAGCTAAAGTTTTAAGAAATTCATAAGCCAAGTTAATTACTCGATTTATATGGATTGATTTTATTTGGTTGAAATGAGTGTAAAATTAATGAAATTACAATATGATGACTTATTTAAATTGTCTCAATTTACTCGCCTTTAGATAGTTTAGATGGTGTCTGTTTACTCAATGAGATTTTATAATCTCACCACCCTCAATTCCCTACATTTCAGGTTCGAGATAGCTAGTAGATAGCCGATTGCATCAAGGACTTCAGTTAGCCTTGCATTGTCAAAATTATAGGTTCACAGACTCACATCTTATTGGTTAGTTGGGGGCCCACGTGTCATTGTAAAAGTAATTTTATACTTTTATTATCTGATTTAAAATATGTATGAACATATTTAGCTTTTACACAATGTTTTTGGCGAGTTTCGATATTATCGAAGAAAAATGACGAAAATGCCCTTGTGAGTCAAAAAATAATATTTTATCGTTTTGATTTGGAAACAACTTATGATTCTTGAAATGCAAGATTTAATAACTGTCGCTCATCGGGGAGATGCAGAAGCTGATGCTAAGTCTTGCGGGGTTCCGATCGGCATTCGGGGTAATGAGTGCCTATCGGGACGTAGCGACGGTTGTCACGGGCTTGATGGGAGTTCCGGGTCGTGACATGATTTATCAAATGCTTACCTTTCATCACGAGACATTTCAAAATCATTTAATGTTTTTTTTTTCTTGGAACACTTCAAAATTTTTTTTCCTCATGCATGATATTCTAAATGACTTTTGGTGGTGTAGAGGGTTCTTTTGGTTAGAGAGAGATGACGTGTTGCAATGAATGAATCGGGATGCGCTAGAGGCGGCAAAGAGGAAGACTGGAGCAGTCTTTGAAGCGTAAGTGCTTTGAGTGGCAAGTGGTGAGGGATGAGAAAAGGTGGAAGAGATGACGAATAACGGCAATTGGGAAAAGCTTGGAGGAATTTAGAGAAAGCTTTTCAGAGTAATCTCTACTGGGTGTCCCAAAAAAATCTCCTCTTACCTTTCAAGTTCTCATAGTTATACTGAGTAGGAATGCTTTCTTATGAGTTGTTTAGGAGAACACGTTCAATCATGGAAAAACGTGCTTGTCATTAGGAGTGTACAAAGTCGGTTTCGATTTGATTATTTCGAAAATTGATCAAAAATTTCAGCCATTTTAACCGACCAAATCGCACCCTCTCAAAATCAATTTTGATCAGTTTTTAAGGTAGTCGGTTTAGTCGATTTCGAGGTGATTTTTATAGACTGTGGGCTTAGTTTGATTTGGGCTTGGGCTATGAAGATTCCATGGAATTGACTTGGGCTGTGAAGGTTGACATGGACTGTAAAAGATCCATAGAGTTAACTTGGGTTGTGAAGAATCCATGGGCTAATAATGGTCTTTGCTAATAATGATTAAGGATCCATAAACAACAAATGATTAACAATTCATGGGCAGTAGATGACATTAATTTCGTTGGGCTAATTCTTGAGAGAGTTTTATGCTTAACAATCCATGGCCAACAAACAGCCAAACACAATGACACATTGACAAAATAACTAACAAAAAAAAAAACTATGGTTTACCTTGCAGTGGCAGTAATTTTGACTGAAAAGCACCAGTTGAATAATGGAAGAGAGCCAACTTTGTTAGTGGCAGTTGGTTTAGGGTTTAGTGAGAGGGAGAGTTAGAGCGGCGGAAAGTAGGGGAAGGAGAAATTAGGGGGGTTAGGGGAAACTAGAAAAGGAATAATAGCAGCAGAAGCTGCTATTCTTCCTTTAACCTTATAGGTGGCAGGGGGGGGGGGGGTTACTAAGGGGTATTACGGTATTTCCCCCCCTCTTGCAAAAAAAAAAAAAAAAGGATCGACGTTTGTTCGGTTGGTTCAGAGGGAAGGAGTCCCCCTAAGGGCTGAGCTGATCAATCAACGGTTGCTATTGGAACCGTCGGTTACATTAACTGATGGTTTCGATCGATTGCTCGGTTGCAACTGATCGTCGCCTACCCTTACTTGTCATGGAAAAACAATTAAAGAATGATTTACAAGATACTAAAAGAATGATCACGTAATTAGGTAATGGGCGTAAGTTATGGATAAATGGAGCAGTAGCATTTGAAAGTGTGTCACATATATTTTTAAGGAGTAAGGAAAGAGAAAAGGGTAAAGCACATGTACTTCAAGGAAAAGTTAAAAAGAAGTCCTCTTAACTATCTCTATATTTGAGCCACCAAGTCAAACTCTCTAGAACATCCCAAATGTGAAAGTAATTCATGAACCTGCCACTTATTCTGAGTTACTTTCACTTTTTCGTACAAATAGCTATTCTATACTTGTTCCTGCGTGTTTCTGTGCTTGTAATGCTCTTTGAGTGTTTCTGCGCTTGGAACGCCCTGGGCGCTTCTGTGCTTAGAACGCCCTAGACACTTCAACACTTGGAACACCTTTGGACGTTTCTGGGCTTGGAACTCCCCTGGACACTTTTACACTTGGAACACTTTTGGATGTTTTTACACTTGAAACGCCCCTGAGCGCTTCCACATTTGGAACACCCTTGGGTGCTTTCACACATGAAACATCCTTGGGCGCTTTTACTCTTGGAACACCCCTGAGCGCTTCTACGCTTGGAACTCCTTGGGCACTTCCACGCTTGGAACTCTTTGGGTGCTTTCGTGCTTGGAACACCCCTAGTGCTTCTGCACTTGGAACACCCCTAGTGATTTTGCGCTTGGAACACCTTTGATGTAATTTTCCTATAAATAATACTTTAAAAATAATAATTAACCAAAATTGGGCACCTCTTATGTGGTTTGTTTTTAACTTGTTGGCATTGGAAAGCATTGAATGTCAATATCATTACCTTCTTTTTTTCCCCCTTAGAGATGCAAATCTATTCTAATACGAAAGAAGAGAAAAGAGCATTTCGTGTCTTTACTTCTACCAACCTGAATACTAAGTTATATACGTTGCCATACTATTTGCTTCTTTTATGCATTTGTGACAAAAGAAAGAAGGCCTTTTAAGGCCTGGTGGACCAACAAATCTTGGGTATTATAATATTTTTAATAGAAAAGTCCAATGGAGTCCAAATGAGCCTAATAGTTGACCCTTGTAAGCTGTACCCTTCAAACCCCAAAGCCCAAAATCAAATTCTTCCCCCTAAAAACAGAGCTGTTTTAAATCAATGGCATACCAAGGAAGTACAGTTGTCAACTTGTGAATGGTAGGTTACGGTAAAGTTCCATTGTTACTACTACTTTTCTTCGAGTGGGGCCAACAAAGCTGATTCTGCTCAGTCCAGTCTGGTAGGCGCAAAAACACCTGATTCCATTGTCTTCGCGAACTGCCTGCTCTTCAAACCATCCAATCCTAACT
This sequence comes from Theobroma cacao, assembly GCF_053813885.1. Lineage (NCBI taxonomy): Eukaryota > Viridiplantae > Streptophyta > Magnoliopsida > Malvales > Malvaceae > Theobroma > Theobroma cacao. Next base: position 4,534,871 of record NC_142647.1, read on the forward strand.
TACATCACATTTGGACAAATCCCAATCTCAGACACGATTGCAATGGCAGATCAGAAGCCAAACCCGCCGCACTCGCGGTCAGGTAAGATTTTCCTTTCCCCCAATCACGTCCATTCTTGACAACAGTCAAGTCCTTCCTCCTCCCCTTTTTGTCTTTTACTGAATGGATCATGAATTTAAATGACAAAAGTTAGAAGAAAAAGTGTTGATTTGTTTCTTATGTGACTAGCCCTCTTTTGAGTCTGATTTTTTCGATCTTCATCAAACTATTCTCTGTCTGGTTGTTGAGAAATCTCAGCAAACAAATGGCAATGATATCTTGAATATGTGAGAGTATTTGGTTTCGACTGTAGAGGACAACATCTGAGTAAAATTGAAATCTTGTGATCTTTGGGTGGAATTTTATTGGTCTCTTTTGATTTTCCAATTTGTTTTCTCTGCCATACCATCGGAAACCAGGAGTGCATTTGTTTCCTTGTTCGTGCTCTGCAATTGTGGTGTTCTTCAATTTGTCATAATCTTTTTGCTGGTGTTCTGCACCTTTCCATGGCTGAATATATTAGTGGTCGTTTTGATTGATCATATTGAATGCATTATGTGCCATATAATGTTTGTACAGTTATTGAACTTTGTTTGAAGTCTAATTGAGATTTATAAACTATATTTGTGATGATAGGAGATGAGGATGTAAAAGCACCTAATATATTTGAAAGAGCAAAGGAAGAGATTGAAGCAGTGATTCATTCCGGAAAAATACCTCATTTTCATAAGGAAACTCATGGAAAGCGTAATGATATTGATGAAAATACCCCATTGGAGGATGTGAAAGCGCCTAATGTGTTCGAACGAGCAAAGGAGGAGATTGAGGCCCTTGTTGAGACAATCCATCACAAGAAAGAGTCTCACACTCATGATGATGAAAGGTTGGAATCTAATATTTCTCCTTTGAATGGAAATTGAGAGTCAAATGAGGGTGCCTTTTCTGGATACTTAATTTCACATCACAATGAATTTTCAGGGACCATTCTACCAAGGCAGAATTGAACCATGAGAAACCAGGTTCTTTGCTAGTTTTTTGGCTCATGCTTATTTCTTAAATATCTTTTTCAAGCTCTGGATAGTTTTAAGGGCTACGATGATGAACTTTAGTGCTATATGTGCTCTGCTTTTTGTTGGCAGAAAATGGTGCCAAGGCCCCCAATTTGATTGAAAGAGCTAAGGAAGAGATTGAAGCAGTGATTCATACCGGAAAAGTACATTTCCATAAGGAAACTCATGGAAAGCGTAATGATATTGATGAAAACACCCCATTGGATGATGTGAAGGCACCTAATGTGTTTGAACGAGCAAAGGAGGAGATTGAGGCTCTTGTTGAAACAATCCATCACAAGAAAGAGTCTCACACTCATGATGATAAGAGGTTGGAATCTGATAAACTGAATATGAGAATAAAATATTGAACTTTTAAGGGGTCCTTTTTCTGGATACTTAATCTAACATCACACTGAATTTTCAGGGACCATTCCCCCAAGGCAGAATCGAAACACAAGAAACCAGGTTCTTTGCTAGTCTATTGGCTTATGCTTATTTCTTAGATATCTTTTTCAAGCTCTGGATAGTTATAAGGTTATGATGAGAAACTTCTTCAGCGCTATACGTGCTTTTTTATTTCTTACATTGGCAGGAAATGGTATCGAGGCCCCCAATTTGACTGAAAGAGCTAAGGAAGAGATTGAAGCAATCTTGCACCATGAGAAGTCACCACATCAGCATCACAAAGAAACTCATGGGAGGAATGATGACATTGATGAGACCACTCCACTGAATGAAGTTAAAGCGCCTAATGTTTTTGAGCGACCAAAAGAAGAAATTGAAGCTATTGTTGGAGCAATCCATCCGACGACAGAATCAAAAGGTTTTGTTTCCTCACCGAAGGAAGATGGGGGATTTAGGCACTGCATGGGAATGGGGTTGGAAAAACTATGCCATCCTTGGGGTAGCAAGAGAGATTAATACCAAACTTTTTGTATAGTTCTGATGGTTCTTGCCTATTTGTGAAAATTGCCATTCGTCAATGATTGTTTCAAGAATTTGGTGAATCCATTGTTTTTTCCATTTCATTTCTGTATCTTTGTTGACGCTGCATATAATTTCGGTGCGTTCATTATTGGAAGTATTTTACATAGAGTTAACTGGTTCTCTGCAATATTCGTCTCACTCATCCCATCCACAGATTATATACTAATATTCGTTAGCATCATTTTTCATTCCATTTTGATTCCTGGATTTGATACAGGTCTTTCTAATCATAAACTAAAGGTTATACTATGTAATCCTGTGTGTTTAAAGCAGCCCTTTACCTGCTCCCTAACAAGATGTGGTCACGTACAATCATTGTTAAGAAAGTTGAAGATAAATGCCAACATGGCTTGTCAAGCTTGCCTTGACATTACGTTTGAGGTAAATTTTGACAGATTCATGCTGCTGGATTGAGATATTTCCAGCTCTGCTTGCTGACAAAAGTCAAATTTTGCAGCCATTTCAATTACATCAGGCTCCCACGATTGTTTCCTTAAATGCACATGCACCTCTCTGTTCAATGAATCATCGTAAGCATGATTGGAGCTCATCAATTCCATCAATTACTGCTCCCCACAAAAAGAGAAGTAAAATGGAATCTTTGTGGCATTGGTCTCAGTTTTCTGTTATGCTCCTTTCTAGTTTAATTCCCCATCACTGAATTTTAGTCTAAGTTTTGGATTCATTGGAAACCCAATGGTGAATGATTGGAAAAAAAACAATATTTGATGACTCTTTGGATTGAAGTATAAGAATTGAATACGTTGGGATTGGCTAGAACGTTTCAAATTCAAGCGAAGCCAATGTCCAGGTGACCCTGGTCACTGACGATTGCACAGCAAAAACTATGGCTTAAAAAATTGAAAAGACTGACGGAACGTGACAAGGACCGCAACAGAACCTTCAGCTTTGAGCTGTTATCATATATGTACAGTACAGCACAAAACCCCCGACGACTTCGTATAAAACACGATATTTTAATATACTAGAAAAGTGGCCTAATGCTAATGGTTGGTTCTGAGAATAAATCCTAGCCGTTAAATCCAGATTCAGAAGGAAGATGAGAAAAAGGGCAAAAATGCGGTGATCCTGATGTACGGACGTGAAGCCGGGGGAAAATGAATCCATGATTCCTATGATAATGAAAAAGGCAACCTTAAAAAGAGGGCAAATGAAGAGAACAATCTAACAAAAGTATCTAACTCTTCCTCTTTATGTTTCTTTATAACTTGTTCGTCACACCCATGTTCCTTTTCCCAGCTGAAGCTAGCTCTTCCTCTCTCTCTGTCCTTTGACTTTCTTTCCTCTCAGTAATCCATGGCGGTTTCTCTCAATTTCCTTTTCCTTTAGTTCCACAACTCAAAGCCCCCTTTTCCATCGCAGAATCCTCCGTCTCTCTGAACCGTTTCTTCTTCAGCTACCAACAGAAATGCCTTTGAGTCTCAAATAGTTTTCCTTTTTTTTTTTCCTTATGGATAACAGAAATGGCTTTTCGGATTCAAACGAAATCAGCAACAACAGCAGCACGTGCTGCATCGCGGCAGCAACCAACAGCGAAACGCTCGCTTCATCAGAACCGTTGAACACTCCCGACATAGCAGCTCTTCAAATTCTTTCCAGAAACCTCGAGTCCGTTTTCGAATCAACGGACTCCGATTCCTTATACTCCGATGCCAAAATTGGGCTTTCCTCGGGCCGTGAAGTCCCCGTCCACCGCTGCATTTTATCGGCGAGGAGTTCCGTTTTCAAGACCGTGTTTTCGGGGCTAAAAGATAGAGGAGCTAAGTTCGAGCTGAAAGAGTTGGCTAGGGACTATGAGATTGGCTATGATTCTCTTGTTGCGGTTCTGGCTTACTTGTATAGTGGAAGAGTGAGATCGTTGCCGAGAGGCGTTTGCGTTTGCGTTGACGATGATTGCTCCCACTTGGCTTGCAGGCCGGCTGTTGATTTCGTGGCTGAAGTTTTATACGCAGCTTTTACTTTTCAGGTCTCTGAATTGATTTCCCTTTATCAGGTCAGTAACTACTCATGTTTTTAGCCTTTCTCAATCATGTTTAAGTCTTAATTATAGAGTAATACTACGAATTTGTAAATTTGTGAGGAATTATATAGTTTGGGGAAAAAAAGGTTATGATGTTATTATCTTTATACATTCCAGTAATTTTTGTCAAAACTAATCCCTATAACAATTTGCAAGTTTTGATTTTCAGGGTTCGATTCATATTTAGTTTTGCTATTTGCTTTTTCCTTTAAAAAGCAAAGGAGTATGTTTTGTGGTGAACAACAGAATGTATGCTTTAAGTAATGTTTGAATGAATGTTATATTTGAGTTGTTTGCTTATTTTAAGATTTTGCTTTTTTTTTTTTTTAATTTGTGCTCTGATTTTGATTCCAGAGGCATCTTTTAGACATTATCGACAAGGTTGAAATGGATGATATATTGGTGGTTCTTTATGTTGCAAATATGTGCGGTAATACTTGTGAAAGATTGCTGGCAAAGTGTATAGAGACTCTTGTAAAATCTGATGTTGATATTGTAACACTTGACAAGGCCTTGCCTTATCACATTGTGAAACAAATCATGGATTCCCGTCTGGAACTTGGTTTGGACAAGCCTGAGAACACAGGTTTTCCTGATAAACATGTGAAGAGGATACATCGTGCTTTGGATTCGGATGATGTTGAATTAGTGAGAATGCTACTGAAAGAGGGTCATACTAATTTAGATGAGGCAAGTGCACTTCACTATGCCGTGGCATACTGTGATGCGAAGACCACAACTGAATTACTTGACCTTGGACTTGCTGATGTTAACCGTAGAAACTCAAGGGGATACACTGTGTTGCATGTTGCGGCAATGAGGAAAGAGCCTAAGATTATAGTATCTCTTTTAACCAAAGGTGCCCGGCCATCTGATCTCACCCTAGATGGTAGGAAAGCTTTTCAGATCTCAAAGCGACTCACCAGGGCTGCAGATTACTATATGTCTACTGAGGAAGGAAAGGCTTCTCCAAAGGACCGTTTGTGCGTTGAGATACTGGAGCAGGCAGAAAGAAGAGATCCATTGCTTGGAGAAGCTTCTCTTTCTCTTGCCATGGCTGGTGATGATCTACGGATGAAATTATTGTATCTTGAAAATAGAGGTAATTTTCAGATCATATTCAAATCCTTTTCCTTTTCATGCTAGCTGCTTTATCTTGGATGGTCCTTCTCAGTTACTTTCTTCAAATGGTCAGGTTTTTAGCCATTAGAATTCCCATTTCTTTATAGTTTCAACCTATGATTTTGCAGTAAGGAGCCCTTTGGTTTTTCCTTTGAATCTCCAATATGTGTTTTTACCGGTGAGTAGTCATGCAGGTGATGCTGTGGGCTTCAATCAGTCATATTTACTTGTCCAACAAAATAGTTTTATACAGACCAAAAGTCGGTAGAGAATAGCAACGTATTGCAATTTGTGAACCAGAATGGAAAATAACAACTTCGACGGAGTGAACAATGTGCTTTTGCGTTGCAAGGAAATGCTGACCACACCTATTATCATAGGAAATGTTAGACCAATGCAAAGGGAATTAAGGCAATTACCTGACTATTATAATAGTACTATATACTTAACACAGTGAAATTATTGCACACCAAAATTCTCTTTTTCTCTTGCTCTTCTAAATCAAAGTATGAAACTCCTCTCTTCTCTCTCTCGACTACTGCAAGTTTGTCTATGCTTGATTTATTCATTCGTTCTTTGGTTTAGGTCATTAGTTGAAAATCTGAATGCCACATAGATGTGGTTTTTCCTTAATCACTGATCGCATTAAACAGAGAAGAATAACAATAACTAGAACAAGAGCAAACCGAGTTATTTCTCTCCGTACACATGGGGTTGGCAATGTAGACCGCATTGTCTAACTGTGCCCTATTTATAACCCTGTCTTGAATGGTTTCAGTAAACGTGAAAATGAGATTTTTTTTTTTTATATAGTATTAGAGAAGAATTAAAAGAAAATTAATGATAGCATAGTTCCACTACTCTTATAGCATGTTTGGTTCGCAGAATGGAATGGAATAGAATAGAATAATTATTTTGTGGAAATAGAATAAAGAAGGAATAGAATAGAATGATTATTATGTAGTTTGGTTTATGGAATGGAATAGGGTAAGAATTGTTATTATAACTTATTTCTAATGTTTGAGTGGTAGGAATAATTTTGAAAAAATTAAATTAAAGAATAAATGATAAAATGACAAAATTACCTTTTATTATAATTTAATAATATTTTTCTTTTTTAATCTTTTAATTTTATTTTCATTAAAAATTTAAAAATTTATTATTAAATTATTATTATGATTTTTTTCCAATTTCTTTTTATTTTTTCTCTATTTGTATTTTCATTTTTTAATCTTTTGATTTCTATTTTCATTAAAAATTTAAACATTAATAGTTTATTATTAAATTATTAATATAATTTTTTAGTTTAATTTCTTTTTACTTTTTTCTTTATTTTCATTTTACATTTGTAGGTTGTAATTATTTTCAATAAATAAAGATATTTCTGTCCAATAAATTTTTGACTCTATTCCATAGTCATGGAATAGTTATTAACATGGGGAGGTGGGGACTGGTCAAGCCAAGATTTTGAGGTGTAGCCATTCTTCCTCACCTCAAAAACCAACCAAACAAGAGAATAAAAATGAGCAAGGAATGAGGGAGGAATGGCTTAGCTATTCCCCGTACAAAACTTGCCATTAATTTTCTTTTCTTTTGAATTGTAAATATTAGCTTGGTATGTTTTTGCCTTATTTTCTTCCACAATATCAGCATAGAGTTTCTGATCTTTCTTTATTAGATAGATAGGTAGTTTGGTTGTTGAAAAGAGATATCTCTCTGTCTCTGGTGAATATGTCAATTGGTGGAAACAACAAAATTAAAAGAAAGCCTAGGCAAATTTATGCTAGGATATCTTTCTGTTGAAAAATGTATTGTGCTAAGTCAGCGTTTCATCTCTGGACTCAAAACCATTAACACCTTCTACTTCGTTATGAATTGTTAATGATTTAAGCCAGAGGTTCACTGGCCATATCATAGAGTCAGAGGATTGGGGGTTTTAAGTTTGTCCTTCTTCTCTACTGATGCGGTCCCAAGTTATTTGCAACCCTGGAAGCATCTCTACCTATATCTAATTTTGAACTCTCCATCATATTTCTTATTGTTGTTGAAAAGTGATGGTTATGTTATCGATTTCTTAGTTACCTTACATTTTGCAGTTGGATTGGCAAAACTTCTTTTCCCCATGGAAGCAAAAGTTGCGATGGACATTGCTAAAGTGGATGGAACATCTGAGTTCACATTAGCCAGCATCAATTCCAACAAATTAAATGATGCCCAAAGAACAACTGTGGACTTGAATGAGGCACCTTTTAGAATTCAGGAGGAGCATCTAAATAGGCTGAAAGCACTTTCTAGAACAGGTACCGACTGATGCTTTACATCAATATTTTCTCTTTTCCTGTTAATGCCCCAATTCATTTTCTTGGGTTTCTCCTTGCCAAAGAATCACATGATGAACCAGTGTAATGTCCTGGTAAGCTATTTCAGGAGTTGTAGATTTTGAGCGTCAGACTAGCATATTGACATTAATTTGGAAAAATTTGAATAAACATCATGTTGATGAGTAACTGCATTTACTCTAACCCCCTCTCTCTGTGGCAGTGGAGCTCGGCAAACGCTTTTTCCCTCGTTGCTCAGAAGTGCTGAACAAGATCATGGACGCTGACGACTTATCTCAGCTAGCATGCGGAGGAAATGACACTCCAGAGGAGCGACTTGTTAAAAAGCAAAGGTACGTGGAACTCCAAGATGTACTGAGCAAGGCATTCAATGAGGATAAAGTAGAGTTTGACAGATCAACCATCTCATCTTCTTCTTCATCAAAGTCAATAGGGGTGAGCAGACCTAATGGTAAGCTAACTGGTAGTGGTAGGGGCGGTTAGACCATAGGCCTAATGCAATCTTTTGTAGTTGTATCATAATAATTCCGTTTCTTTTTGACCTTTGGTTATTTTTTGGGTTTTTGCTTTGTATACTATAAATTAGAACATCATTGATCACAGGAAGATGTGGACAAAAGATACGGTTAATTTGCTTTTCTTTTCTTTCTTTTTTCTTTTTTTTTTAAAAACTTTTTGCTTTTTGTATAGGTTCAATGTTAAATTATTACTTTTTTCTATGATAAAATATTAAACCATTACTTAAGTAATGTAGTTTAAACTTGAATTAATTAATCCTACAAAAAATTTAAAATTTTATTAATGAGTGATAAATTATAATTTGTCACCACATAAATTTATAGACTAGCAATGGAATGTAGAAAATTGTATAATATTTCTGACAAGATTAATGATTTATTGCCTGTCCAAGAATTAAATGGCCGGCCCACAAATCCAACCTGTTTTAAAAGCAGTTGAAACCCAATTGGATGAAGCCCCTAATAGCCTAAAAGCGTCGTGATTGCTTCCCAGTTCTCAATCGACTTCGCTTCCACTTTTAGACGCTATTTAGCTCTTGGTTAGATTTCAGATTATGCTAAATACTTGCCGGTCTTCCCTTCCCCTCTGACAACCCTTTAGCCACTTCCAAATCTTACCCACCATCGTCTAACTCGAGGCAAAGCTTTGAGCAGACATTGGTTGGTTTGAACCTTCTAGCGAAGATCAAATCATGAAAAAAGCTTTACAATATCAATTAAATTATTTGCTTACTGATATGAACAAATTTCAATTATTTTACGCAGTACTTATCCGACCCTTTTTGAGGGATTATTCCAGGATTTACTAGTCTGAGAATAGAAAGAACCGTCATCGTCACAACAAAATTTCAACAATCACATCAAAAGCAGTTGTTTACAAGTTCTAATCATTATAGCCAAGTAATATTTTATATTAAATAAAGTTATAATCTCATCTTAGGAAATTTTAAAATAGAATAAAGAATGGTTAAATTGAATAAGACACGTATTAGACTTTGAAGGACAATAATCCACTATAAAAGGGAAAAACACCTTTTTTGGGAAGAGATTTTCTGCTATATTAAAGTCTAGGGTGGCCTAATATTAGTGAACAGCACCACAAGTTGCCCCACCAGTGCAGCTGCCAGCAACGTGGTTAATTAGTTATCTAAACAAATTTCTATTTGGAAGGGTAGAAAATTGAGTGACTAAAGCTAGGAAAAGTTCCATACACTTGTTGCGAACAATCACAAACAACTGAATAACAAAGACAGCATATATGGACTAGGTAACAAGTGAGGTATAAAATCCACAGGTTGCTTTCATGTAAGCTAAGCATCAAATATGCAACACCTTGATTTCAACTTAAAAAAGTGAAATAGCAGAAATAGAAGAGGTATTCAATGCCAAAAGAACCAGGTTGTTGTATATATGGTATAGGGTAGAAATTTTTACAACCTAAAGGACAACAGTAGTAAAAAGAAGAGGCAATTAAGGAAAGAAAAAAGGGAAATATAGAAAAATATGAACATTTCTAACAGGGCAAATGTCACCGTGGTATGAACATTTGTTCCCATCAGCTTCAAGCCTTCAACAAGATTCATGGAAGAGCCATTTCATTTTTAGCTCTTGAGACAGTTTGCTATCATGGATGAAGAAAAAACGAAAGGCAGCAGCAGCCATTCAACTTCCTGCAACCATTGGCGTTTACAGTAAGATAGAAACCATAAATAATTATTACCATTAATTTATAACAAGAGCAGTTAAGATACAGACCATTTGGTTAGTGAAGGCGTGGATCAGACACAGCCAGTTTGCTCCACCAGCTCACTTGCAAATCCACCCCAGCTACACGGCTTCCAATTGATCAAATCCTCCAACTCAAGATAAATCTTAGAATCATTCACTGATAGCTCTTCATTTGTTACATTGTCTACAATTGAGCTTTCCCCTAGTAGGTTTTCAGACATAACATGATAGACAGATGACATTTCTGGCACACTGCTCTTTTGATCCTGAAGGGAACAGCACAACCCATCCTCCATGGAAGCCGAAAACTCATTCTCCATTTGGTTGTTGTTCTCCATACCATCAGGCAAATACTTTGAGAACTCATCAGGTTGCATTGATTCCAATCTCTCCTGATCAACTTGGTTGCTACACTTGACACTTTGGTCAGTCCCCATAGCCTCAGGCAAGCTCTTTGTGACTTGTGTCTCAAGCAATTTCCTTTTCTTGCTAAATTCCCCCTCATCAAGCTCTTTCTTTTGCTGCTTCCGCTTCTGAATCAGTTGCTGAATGAAGTTAGGAAATTTAGCTATTTTAACAAAGAAATTGCACATTTGTTGCTGCCTACACTCAGAAAACCGAATCCGCTCTTCAAAAACACTCAGCTGATGATTTGACTCTTCCTGTTGTTGTCTCAGTTTCAAAACTTCCAATTGCAAAGCACTCTGATCTTTCTTTAGAATCTCAAGCTCAGTTTCCAATCCAAAACTAGTTGAACTATTAGCACAAATAACTCCTCCCTGTTGCTGCTTATTATATCTACTTCTTCTCTCAATGTTTTTCAGCAAATGCTTCTTTCCTCCTTGAAACCCTTTATTCGCAAACTCCCATCTATCTGAATCAATCTTCCTAAACCCCTAAAAGGAAAAGAAACATTTTGTAGTTGATTAAAAGTTCAAAAAAAAGGCAGCAAAATTTTGAGAAAAAGGGGTAAAACTACTTACATAAGTGTTGAGCTGGCGGATGAAGCTGGAAAAATTCTTGTGCTTGAAATACTTGGGCAGGAGATTTTCAGAGAACTTATGAGAATCCCAAACAATGAAACTATTGCGGTTCACGCTCCAGGAAACAATCGGGTCGGTCTCCGGATCCTCTACCATCTCAAATGTTTTCCTCAAAAACGGCGGAGGACCCGACTCGTGCAACCCTTCTATCGGATTCGGCGAAACATCCGATGAACTAGAGGAAGACGACCCATTATTACTGATTTTGTTGCAATCCCCACCGTTCATCATATCATCAACCATTCCCATTTCCTCATCATCTTCCTCTCCGTGTTCCTCTTTAACTGATTTCAACAAAGCCACCTGATCTTCTCCGCCGCAAGTGGCTGCGCTACTTTCTGTTACCGCGGCCGGCGCCGCCACTGGCTCTTCCTTGACTACAATATTTGACTCGCTTTGATTCTCATTGTCTGGTTCATCTTCCATTTTCTTCGATTCTTTCAGCATCGATGTCGTGCAGCTCAAACCAAAGCCTTCTTCTCCACCTCCACTGTCAGGTACTACCATTTTCTTTGTTTCTTTTGGAAGAATATTTATTTTTCTTAGAGGTTTTTCAAGTGGGTACGGCAACAAAGAAGAAATAAAGGGAAGGAAACTTGGAGGAGACAGTGGCAGTCTTCTGAGCTGAATATATATCGTGTCCAAAGGTGATTTAAGAGATATTGCCACGTTTCATCGCTCTTCGTCCTTTTCGCCATTTGTAGCTATCCTTCCTTGTCTCCACCTAATCCAAACCCCTATGTTCTCTTCTATTTTCAGTCCCCCACCCCCCTTCTAAATCAATATTTCCCAATATGATGACGCCACGTGGATGAATGGAGAAGATTATGGTGAACTTGTTGTCGTTTTTTCTGTGAAAGATGGGGAATTTTTTGCATGCAGCATCGTGTCAGTCTTTTTTCTATTTTTTTGTTGGGGGAAGCTGAGTACAGTCTGCGATTGTTATCTCCAAATCTTCACGGTGCAATCCCCGCCTCCTAGCAGTCCGATCTCGTCGAGGGGGATTGTGAGCGGACATGATCATGCGGTCGCTACACGACAAGCGTTCGGTCTTCCCTCTGCATGCTCGCCACGTGTCGGCATTCCTATCCATCAAAGTGTCCTAACCGTTGGCCGTTTTTGGGTTCGACCACAAAGCATTAATTTTGCGTAGTCTTCCCTTCTTTCGAAGAAGAAAAAAGATTGTGTAGCCTTTGGCGTACAAAATGGTATATAAAGTGAAGCCAATATAATCTTGCCACGTTTTCGAGTGATGCGGTGGCGGTATTTTTGGGTAAAAAAGCTTCGAAGCACATCAGCACACTAATATCGATGGGAACCGTGCAGGTGGCACCGATGACCGAGTGGCAGTTGCTTGATGGGTTGGGCCCAAGCTTAAAAACATAGAGCGTGGTTTTTAAAAATGAATTTTGAATTATTTTAATGAAAAAAAGGAGCAGAGCCTTGTTGGTACATAGAAGTACCATAAGTTGATCAGTCCCCTAATTTGCATGCTTAGGCTAAAGCAGCCTCTTTTTGCTTCAAGCTTTTATTTATATTTTTTAAGTAAGAAATGGATTGAGGTATACGACAATGCCTTGATCTACTGTCACCTACTAAAGTATGTTGTTTGCCAGATTTTGCCTTTGCTCCATCAATTTCCTTTCTTTCGTCTATTTAATACCCCTAGTCTACTACTTTATATACTGTACTATTAGAAAAGAAAATTGCTATTAAGTACACCGAATTTTCTTTAAATTTTCAGTCTTAGAAAGAAAAAAAAAAAAAGGGTCGGCAAAGAATTCTCTCTAGAAATTGAGAGATGAGGCATTTGTTAAATTTGTATTGGAGATGATGAGGACTGAAGAGAGTTTATCGTGCCCATTACCCACCGAGAGGGAAATAGGTAGGCAGACCGACTGGGCACGGAGTCTTTCACCGTACTCCTCATCTGATGATGATCGTTCCGATACCTCGCTTTGTCTCTTAGTAAATAACTACTAGTTTGTTTTTTTTTCTTTTTTTGAAACTAAACTAGTATGTCTTTTAATACATTATAGTCCAAAAAAGAGAATTAAAATTCAAAAGTGCTTAAATCATCTTTCATGAAAATTATACTGGTACTGTATATATCTCTAAATAAACCCATAGATATTAGACTTTGAGTTCTAAGCTTTAAGCAGTTTGGCAAAGGCTGCTATCCATAAAAAGCAGACGGTTCTCTTGTAATAAAGTTAACAAGAGGTGGAAAGAGAATGGAAGAGATAAAACACATACACTCCGATAAGAAGGATAACGGAACATTTTCTGACCAACCCCTCGAATCAATGGACTGAAAATCCACTTTCATCCAAGGCGGTACACCAGTTGATTAAATAAAAGATGCATGTTATCCAGTCCAAACAAGTAATTTTTTTTTTTTTGATAATTAAGCACCTTTGTTGTAGCCCAGGAGACATGAATTGCCAGGCAATTTTAGCGCATGGCAACATAGAAATTAACGGGAAGGCGTAGAGGTAGAGCCCGCATATTACACAAACCGAAAATCACTCCTTTTTTTTGTAGCTGTCGCCGTACGCCGTACCCATCTGATACACAATGGGACATGCTTTTTTTTTTCTGGATCTTTTTTTGGATTTTAAGAAATGGAATGCACAAGTTTAACTACCAGGTACTACTGGCAGGGGAAACTTGGCTTCATTGCCTCCTGCCAAGTGCAACTGTAATCCAGTTTGAAACCTGTGTTTCAATCTTGGATTGATCGGTTGATGATAAACATAAGGGAGTTACAGCAACCTGCCAATGCCATCCAATAAAATAAGACCAAATAAGCCATTAAGAAGAAAAGATGGATGAAGATCAGTTTTAGACAGAAGGACAATTCCAACTCACATATCCGTCTTCTACTGCTCTAAAATCTAGATTATCATCTGCATCTTCTGTCTCCTTTTCCAAGACCTGCTTAAATGCAAATGTATAAACTAATGATTATAGATGCGTATGGCTAAAGCTAAAATAATGCAGCCATTAAGGAATTCTGTGAAAGAGATAGGGAGTGGGGGAGCACTGCAGAAAGTAGCTTCAACATCAAATGCTTGCAGAATGCAGATTATTTGCTTTCGTATCTTTAAAAAGTAATGAATACTAAAAATAGCGGATTTGACAGATTGCTAAATTGTAGCAATAATTTTTTTTTTTTTTGCTTACCTCTAAGCGAAAGTATTTTTTGATTGTTTGTTGGCCATTCAGTTTTCCAGCAATACCAACAGATTCAATTTCAACATTCTGCCTATGTGAGTTCAAACGCCTTGCTGCACCCTGATAAATCCAAAAAGTGGGCCATTTAAAGCACCAATGCTAAAGCAAAGATCAAATTAGACCCCGGAGCATTTTTTAATGTAACAGATACTTACGGCTGCAGATGCATCTCGACTGAGTTGTGCAAGTTTAATACCAAGGCTTTGCTGATTAGACAAATATTGGCCAGCAGCAGGATGCCTATTTGCTGACACAGCTTTCCAGCTTAAAGGGGACCTCCATAGGCTCTGCCTGGTCAATTTGAATCCCTGTGAAACACACATTGTGCAAACAATATATGAACCTGCTTGCAATTAGAAAGAAAATGGTAGATTTGAGAATTGATATAACTGTCATTAAACCAAATTCAAGCTTATGTAATATACTTCTACTTGGCTTCAACCATCTATAGATGCCTAATTTATTTACAGTATTATTCCAACTTTACTCATTAACTTGTCACACCAGCAAGAAATACATCATCCAGATTGCTTTCCCAACGTACAAATAAGTAAAAGTGACCAGGGAGTTTGAACTGTCTCTACATATTTGCAAGCAGCAACTCTTTCGACCTGTTTATCTTAAATTTTCAGTATGGAAGTCAGAGTAACTATATTTTACTGCAAAGGTTTACCTTGTTTGCTAGGGGACAAGAAGGGATTTGTATATTCATTAAGCAACTTTCCGGGAAATTTCTCCTCTCAATATCCCTTACAGCTGCGAATATTAAAGGCAAACAGACATTGGCCGCATTCTTCAAATCACTTTCACAGCTCACCTCTTTCTTCCTAAAATTATTATAAACATAAATTCATCATTGATCCACAAAACACTGGAAAATACTAAAATTCAGAAAGAAGATACTAATATTTACCAGTTGAATGACAGGCAAAGAGATGGCACACCACAAATTAGTGCCTCTCTAGCAGCAGCAACAGCTCCTGAGTAATACCTAATAGTAATAATTCATGTACATTGCAAAGTAAAAAACTTAGATTTGAGACAATGGCCATCAAATTTAACAAAAAGATCTAACAAAATAACGGGAAGACAGGGCACAGGCTATGAAGACAACATATCACTTACATATTACGGCCACCGCTGGATCCTCCGTTAATTCCACTAATCAACTATAGATACAAACAATAAAAAAAAAACATACAACTATAAGAAAAGCATTGATTCCGAAACATGCACAATCTCAATTCTCAAAGCAACAATTAAAAAGTGCATACCAAAACAGGCTTCGACCATGAAAACAATGCTCCGGACAGAGCTAACGAGACACAATCCACAGGAGTTCCTGATCATGAACACCGGAAACAAATTTCATCTTTCATAATCTCTACCAAATGAAATCCAGAAGGCGTAGACTAAACACGGTAAACCACAATGATAAAACGAACACAATTACATGTTAGAAATAAATGACTGATTTACAAAGGTTATGTACAAAATATGACGGCCACATGGTGTGATTTTGAATCAGTCACATGTAACATTAATATCATATTTACTTACTTGAAGTACATTCAATTGTTAATTACACAAAAGTCTCTTTGTGACTGTAGAATTTACTTTTTACTACATTTTGTTTTTCATTTCAACTGCAGAGTTACCTGAAACTTCAAAAGCAGTGGCACCGTTCATTTCCACTGAACATACAGCAACCGTCTCACGCACCGTCACGGAATGACCGGCAACCGATTTATCCCTGCAAAGAAAAAACAGGCCTCTGCTAAGATTCACTCTGATCTGGTTCAAAACTAAGAAAAAGTTTACGTCATTAAACCACATTGTATCTATAGTTTAAAAGAAAAGATGCGCTGAAATTTTGAACAAACTGACGATTGAGGAGCGCAGACGTGGAGACTGAAGCGACCGTCGGAGAGCAGAGCTTGAACGAGGAAAGTGAGGCCGGGTGAATCGATTCCTTCACCATTGGTGATCAGAAGCACTGGCTTAGAGCAATCTGGCTCCACGTTCGCTGTGTTTGGCTTGGCATTTCGTGAACGGGAAGATAATGAGGAGGTTGAGTCGAAGGAGTTGGTGGATTGGTGTTCCACGGCGTCGTTTCGGGATATCAGAACTTGCTGGAGATTGGAGATCAAAGAAGGAGGTAGGAAGTTGTTCTTCACGGAAGTGGTCATGTTGATTGTTCACAGACAGAATTTGGTTGTTGTGATTGGATTAAACTATGCTTCTTTTCTTTGGTGTGTAGGAATTTTGCAGAGAGGAAAATGGCATTGGGCTTTTGGGTTTTTATAGATGGGTGCTGGAGGCTTGTTGAAGGGGAATCCGGTTCAGTGAAGTTACTGAACCGGTCGTTTTCCTTTGCGGCGGTTAATTTCACTTGGGCTATGCTAACGTGCCCATCTTTTCTTTTGTCTTGCAAGATCACCGACCGCTGATATGCTTTCCTGCCTTTGCAGCCGTGATCTATCAAACCAACTTTTGTTGATCAAAACATAAGCAGTAGTTTAGAAAATATTCAGACCTAATATTACATCAAGATATAGGCTAATCATTGTACATTAAATTGTGTTCTTATTGGCCAAAAAAAATTTTGAGTTTTCCAATATTTTTTGTTTTTTTTTTTTTATTTTCCCTCATTAACTGTAATTATAACAAGGAGTTGTGGGCGGGGCCCAGATTTGATTACAAGCAGCAAAGTCACATGAGCCTCTTGATTGAGCTTTCCTGCAAACAGTGTGGACCAATTTCATAAACAAAGGGCAGCAGAAGCAGTGGTTTGATGCTTCAAAGTCAGAAAGTTAAATTTGTGTGACATCATCAACTTCTCTGGCCTGGTCTGATCGGGTAATGCCTTGATGCCTACCAATCCCATTGCCATGGCCATGTCATCATGTTTGATGGATGATGCCTACTTATTTCTCCGTCAAATTGGCTCTTCTCCAATGACACCTAAGTCTAGGCCACATGTATCAATCTTTGAGGGATAGAGTAACGTGAATTACTGCGATAAATAAGGGTGTTTGTGTGTACTAATGATATAAAGCATTAGGTGTTAAGTTACCATCTCTGGTAAAATCCCCCTGTTTTCTTGTACCATCTGTTTCTCAATTATATAAGATTGTCTTGGAGGGGGACAACCTGCAGAAAAGGGTCGTGCAGCGTACCCGAACTGACACCATCCATTTCACGTAGTTTCAACTTTCAGCACATTAACATTTGACAAATGAACCGTGATTTTTGGCACAGTGGTTCTTCGATAAGTGAGGATCATAGTCAATTAGCAAAAGAGACAAATCTCTAAGAGGGAAAACGTTTGAATTCATGATCTTCACGATGGAAAAGAAGAACTTAGTTTAATCCGAGAGATTCAAAAAAATTTGAATCTGTGAATGAAAAGCAAAAAGGGAAAAAGAACTTGATAAAATGGACATTTGATCCTTTTTATATGATTTAGCATTTTCACACTTTTGGGTGAAGGAGGCTTCGCTTTTCATAAATATCAAACAAGATGGGCCAACCTTACACCAAGAAGAAGGCTTCTTAGCCTTTGCCAAGGGTAATAATGCATTTTCTTCAAATTAAAAGCAGACGGCTCCACCTTCCTTAATCCATGCACTCCTGACTCCACAGTGAGTAGAATCATTCACATGCACACAGCTGAACATAATTCAAATAAGTAGTTTAGCATTTGTACAGATCAAATTCATTTTTGGTTCCCGAAACCAGAGACAATAGTGACATGGAAACCTTTTACCATCTTCATCAGATCCAAGACTACTTGGATTATTAGGCTACAACATCTGAAAAGTAAGAGATCCGTAGTCTCAAGCTGTTCAATAATTCTTTGGTTCCATTTGGTCAGGAAATGCAATATCTACAGAAACCTGCAAACTTGCTTAAAGCCAAAAAGATAAAACCGAAAATACAAGAGAAAAAAGATTAATCTTTCTCATGAGAGACATATGCTACAGACTCAAAACTGATAGAACGAATGCTAAGAGAATAGAGATCCCTACTGTAACTTGGGTAGTTTTCCTTCAAATTGAAGTGATTTACTCTATGACTTCTTTCTCATCTATAATGTCATATATTTTGTTGTATAAGGCAATGCATTCATAAGCTAACTTCGTACAGCAAAATCAATATGCAATTAATTTAACTTGCCTTCGCTGAAGGAAATGAAATCATGACATGTTTTTCCCCTAAATTTGCTCAGTTTGCTAGTCAGTAACTTATGAGAACCCAGGCTCAACTAAATCAAAGAATAAAACATAAGGAACTAATGAGGATGAGATTTCATATTCACTAAGCGCACCCTAGTGTTATAGATATTTAGCCAAAAGGAGATTGGCAAAACTTGAGATTCTTAGGCTGCTCACTGCAAGAAGTAACCTCACTGAATAACAGAGGCTAAACGGGGCAACCTGAGAATTTTACTGGAAGCCCAGATTTTAGAATTTGGAGGAAGAAGATTAAGACTTATAAATTTCAAGGGAAAAGAAGTATTTCACCTCCATCAATTGGTAAAGCGGCAGCGATGATAACCCAGCTATACCATGAATTGTTATGCTCAACAGTTAGCCCCTACCCTGTTAACTGACAGCAGAAACTAATGAAACTTATTAAATGCTTCACCTACTTAATTGGCACTGGAAATAACTGAAATGAATGCTATATAACGGTAGATATACAGACACAACTAACCAGCCTTCCCATTTTATAGATTTAATCAGTTCTTATTCACACCAAAATAACCATGTATAATCCCACCCCAACCCCCAAACCAAAACCCATTTTTCAAATGCTTTATCCATACCACCCATTATAACATAAGCGATCACATCTGCTTTATTTTCCTGCCAACGCTAGACAAAATATCCAAAAGCTTTGAAGTTTCTGCCAAGTCACTTTTTGAACCTTCATCGTTTCTGCTATCCCTTGTTTCACTCTTAACCCCAGTACTGACAGCAGACTGATTTTTCTTCATTCCAGACTCAAACTTTGCTGCAAATGCTAGAGTAGACATCAGTGCCTTCTGAACTGAGTTTGGTGTGTTTTTATGTGAAATCTTCTCTGAAGATTGACCCAAAGCAAGCGGATAAGCTGCCATCTTCCACGGGATTGGATTGGAGCTGTATTGTTTATCAGACAAATGTTGGCTTTCATGAAAAGATTGACTGTTGACATCATCAAACTTTTTTGCAAATGCTAGAGTAGAAATGATAGCCTTCTGAGCTGTATTTGGTGTGTTTTTATGTGATAACCACTCTGAGGATTGACCAGAAGTTTGTGGAGAAACTGGTGACCTATATGATATTTCACTAGAGTTACGTCGTTTATCAGATGCATAATTACTCTTCTGAAGAGATCCATTGTTAACAATATCTGAACTGGAAGGCATGCTAGCTTCATTACTTCTAGAGTTACCTGATTTTCCCAAAGAGAGAAAATTTATTCCCAGTGGCACCACTGCTGGATGAGTTTTCTTTTGATCTGTACTAGATGTACTTTGGGTTGTCTGGTTGCTGAGTTTACCTCTATCGCCTTCGTTTTCACTGGGATGTTGCTTACATCCAACTCCCCTATTTAATGCCAAACTAACTTTGCTAGTGGTATCTTCTAAAGAAGATTTTCCAAATGATAGAAAATTTATACCTCTTGGTACCACTTCTGTTTTTCTCGTTGAACTATCATTCACATTTTGAATTGTTCCTGATTCACTTTGATTGGCCTGAATCCCAAGTCTGCCACTTTTGTTCATCTTCAGAGATGGCTTTGAAGCACAAGGACTATTGACACCTGATGTGCTTAGATTACTTTGAATCCCAACTTCGCCACTTTCTTTCATCTTTTGAGATGAGCTGCCACGATTAAGTTTACTTGATTCAGCCATAGATGATTTTGAAACAAAAAGAGAGTTGACCCCTTTGCATGCAAGATCAGGTGTTTTAGTTGGAGTCCCTGCCACAATTTGTTCCTTGCTTTTCTGAGAAAAAGCTCTGATAGAACAGGACGAGGCATCAACATTTTTGCTGATACTCAGTCTCATTTCAGAATCACCATGCAATGATGACTTCAGTTGAAGTTCACGAGCACTTGATAATGATGCAACACCTCCCTCAGGTGACATCTGAAATGAAAATAGGTTATCACACACGCTAAATCAACTAATTGAAAATGTAGCTTTTTTGTAATAGAACAAATTTACCTTGTGTGAAAACAAACAATCATCACCCCTGCCGCAGAAGCCTTTGGTCATGTAGTTGATACAGTGATACTTGGAGAGCTGGTGATCAAATGGACACTCATCACCTTTCATGCATGATTGACGTGCAAAATGAGAACACGGCTGCAACAACAAAATACAAAGACATGGTCAGACAAATGCACCAGTACAAAGCAGACTTTATTTTTTAACAAAATAAAAAAGGACACAAAATCTAAGTGACTTATGTTCCTACTTCCTATTAGTTATTAGGAATGATTTGTAGTTGTTACAGATTCATTACTAAAAAAACGTTGAATGAACAGAACTACAATGGTGTGGCCAAAAGTAAATTGCAATAGCAACAATCATAGTTCAATTCATCATAATAAAATGTAACAAACAAAAGTTACTCAGCCTGTATAGGTGATAGTGGCAACAAACTGAACAATGAGTTATAATAGAATGCAGCTACTTGCATCATTAAAACAAGGTACCAAGCCAAATGACAATACCTGGGATTTTGTCAAAGGCACTGTATCATGTGAGTATTTGCACTTCTCACCCTGTGGAGAAAAAAAGATATTTAGACCAAATCAACATAGTATACAGATTTGAGCAACTTTATTCAGTTTTAAAAAATTCAAAGAAACAAAAACAATACTTCCTTTCCTTCTTTCCCCCTTCCCTTCATCCTTTGGTTTTTCACACCAGTCCATCCTAGAATACTACCAATCCCTGACAAGAATTTTTGTGCAATTACACTTTTCTGAATTATTTTCTTCCCCATCCCCTTCCTCTAGTATGCTTGGAGTCAATAAAATCAAATTTCAACTGTTTATGAACATTTAAAGGGAATATTCTGGAAACCATAATGGTTTAGGGTCAGTCTAGCATAAAAAAACATAGCACGGTATAATAATCCACAAACTAGAAACTCAGTTAGATGAGCCCAATATAACCACTTGCAGCACAGGAAAAGCAATAACATTTAAACATTGTAATTAAGAGCAAAGCAACCAATTATTTAAATTTCTAGTGAAAAGTTGGCTATTATCAAATAATTAAGGTTTCCAGCAGGACTACCTGAAAATGAAACTCTAGAGCTATTTTAAAAACTATATAATTATCAAACAAGAAAAAAATTAAAAATAGTACAACCTCATAGCATCTTCCCTTCAGATAATGGCGACAATAAGTCACAGATTTTGGTTTCAGAACTGTCTGCAGTTTCAACCTTTTAACACCAAGCTGTTGATTTTTTTCTGCTCGTTTCTTTCGTTTATTTCGCTGCACAATAGAACCATAGCAAAAATATCATTTATACATTTGAAGAGCATTGAGAGAATATAACCAATACAGTCATCAAAATTTTTGTATGGAAAACATGTAAACTAATTTGTAGATATCTACATAAGTGCAAATTTGGTTTGTGGTGAAATTAACTTGCACCATGAGATGTAAAGGTAGCCAATAAGAATCCATCTAAAAATTCAAAAAGACGAAGGAGACATACTCAATACCTTCTTCTTTTCTTTCTTCTCTGCAAGATTTGAACCCTGATTTTTCTTATTGCAGACACCATCATCCTTCTGCATATAATAACAGGAAACCATACTTGTCACATGTCAGAACTCACATAGCAATTCCATCATGACAAAATAATTCGATATAACCTAGTGCATAGGCTCTCACATACCATTCAAACTAAAGTTTCAGATAGATCACTCTAATGCATTTCATGTCTCTCAGTACATGTATATGCACTTGATTATATGTGAAAGCATGAGAATGTGTGTGTGTGTGTGTATGATACAGAGTGTGTGACAGAGAGAGAGAGAGAGAGGGTACATTGTTTATGCTTCTACTTTTGACAAATTATATATCAGTTGAACCTGTCCTAGAAACTAATCTAGCATTGTATATAGTCATATGAAAATATATTTGTGTGTTCTTTTTCTTTTTTATTTTTGTATTGAATATGAAAGCAGGATCAATATCTTTAAAATTTGGCATCCGATGTCATGAAGCCTCACAAGACAAACAAAGGTAGTCTGGTCAAAGCCAAAAATAATGACAAAGCAATGCAAGGGCGGAAATCTATGAAAAGCTCCTGGTCATCTTGTAGCAAAAGATAGCCATAAAATTATGACCTAACAACCACATGTCAAAATCTTAGATTGATGCTAGGAGGATACTTTATTTACTTAATTTCAGAAACGGAAAACTGTATAAGACTCGTAGAAAGTCATTCCAAAGAAAATCAAAGTGGCAAGTCAACTTATTATCACAGAGAACACTCACATGAAAGCAAGCTCATGAAGAGGACAATGCTGGTAGATGTTACCAAACCGAAGTAAGCAAGTTCATAATTACAGATGGCCTCTAAAGGAAAGAAAATTGCAGGTTAGAATCATACCTTCTTTTTAGATTTAATTATGTGATTTTCATCTCCACTTTGTTTTGTTCCTTTCTTTCTGCGCATCCTTCCAAGTTCAGACACCATGTGATCTCTCTCACTACCTTCAAGCTCTACATCAGAAACTCTATTGGCAATCTGAGCAATATTCATATTAAAGGAAGTAATCTCAGAATCTTTATTATTAGCTGTGCTTTCTTCATTACAATGAAGACCTTTATCGTCAAAGGGATCTACTTGCTTCTCCTCTCCCTTCTTTTCTGATACTACAGCATCCTCTAAGAGTATATCAACTGACTCATTGACAAGCTGAATGTCACCAAAAATTTCTCCCTCTTCAAGCTCTCCATTTTCAACCATTTGACCAGGAGAAGGCATTCTATCATTAGAGCTAACAAACTTCTCCAATTCCATCTCTTTTTGCTGAATTCCAATTTTCTCATGCATTGCATTACTCTTCAACAGGGAACTTTGGTCTTCAGCTTTCTCACTTGATTTTGAAACTTCAACTATCAAACTTTTGTCTGAAGAAAAATCAAAGGCTTCAATAATCTTTTGATTATCACCTTCCATAAATACCTGTGGCTGAACAGCTGTTCCAGATTCCTCTGCAACAACAAGTGGAAGTTCAATACGCTCTTCTTGATTATTCATTGATACACCCAAACAATTATCACCTAGATTCTGGCCCAATGATGTGGCCAAGCAGTTATTCCTATTATCATAATCTTCATTTCCTTTCATGATATTTTCTAACTCATTCATTAGACTTTGTTCTGGACCAATCTCTCCATCTTGAAAACCAGTGCCTTCAGTGCTACTACAAACCTTCAGATCATTTCCATTCACAAAATTCTGACTTTCTTCTATTTGCATTATCTGCTCTATTTCATCTATTACCATTTGTGTATCACTAAATCCGCTGTCCTTGAAAACAGCACCCTTGAAATCTGCATCAACAACCGTTCCTCCCTGAGCCGGTAAATTTGCAGGCTCGCTACTATTTTGGACAATCGACTCACCAGGCTCTCCAATATCATTGCCACCCGGTTCGCCTTGTTTACTACCATTATCTTCAAGAAAAACAAAGAATATCAACAATGAGAAGAAAAAGTCACTGAACCTAAAAAATAGAAAAATTTTAGGGTATTCTTTTAGGTAAACAGAATTTCATTTGTCTAAAAAAGAATCATATGAACGATTAATTCCTCAAAACCCGAAAATAAAAAGGGACTAATTTCTTTACTAACCTAGTAATGAAAAACTCCATTGTTTTTAATTCAATCCAGCCTCTTCAAAATTTTTATAAAAAAATGAGAAAAGAAGTAACAGTAAATTTGAAGAATTCAAATAAATAAATTACCCGGTGTTCGGTGAACAGGAATAATGGGAGGGGCAGTAGCGAGTGGAGAATCGCCATAGCAGAGGGAGATAAGGCGAACGAGATTATGGTAAGTTCCGCTTCTGAGATGTGATCGGCGATGAGGAGTGAACATAAAGGGAGCTTCCACGCCTCGCTCTTGCGGTTCCTCCAATTTTTTTCCGCCAAATACCAACTTCGAATTCACTCTCACTATTCTATCACAAAGACAGAAACACAAAACCCTACTTCAATTTTTTTTTCTTCTACATTTTAAACGTTCTTTTTTTTTCTTCCTTACAGCGGGACCGCCTATCAGAAGGCTTTCCCGGGCATGAAACGCTAGCGTTTGTCTGTTAGTGGAACGAGGTCGTTTTATTCAGGAAAACAGTCAAACGGTTCGGAGCGTCTAAATGTTTTTGCTTTGGAAAGTAAATAAAAAATAAATAAAAAGAAAAGAATAGGATTAGAGTAGAGAGAAGAACAAAACCCAAAACCCTACGAAAACAGTGGTGTGAATTTAACTGGTGATCGATTCAGATTGGTAAGAAGAGAAGAGAGTGCGAGAGAAAATGGTGGTGAGGATCAGATTGTCGAGGTTCGGATGCAAAAACAAGCCATTTTACAGGGTGATGGCCGCCAATAGCAGATCCCCAAGGGATGGCAAGCATCTCGAAGTCCTTGGTTACTACAATCCGTTGCCAGGTCATCTTCCTCCTTCCCTGCCCTAATCTACGACGGCCATTTTTTTCCCCTGAAAATGAAATGGAGCTAATGGAAGAATTGCTTATTGATTTTCCATCTTATCTGTCTCTTTTCTACAGGTCAAGATGGGGGTAAACGAATGGGTCTTAACTTTGAGAGGGTGAAGTAAGCTGCTATCTTCCATTCCTATTCTCTACTTTTTGGTCACAGATTCTACATTTTTGCATTTGGATGTTGCCTTTCAGTTACGTCTCGAATTTAGACTGGAATAATCATTATATTATTCTGTTGGTTTTCATACTGTTTCTCTCTTTTTTGTTGTTGAGATGTTTGTTTCTGCTGCGGCGTTGTCTCTGTTTCCTTGTGAATTTGTGAGGTATGGAGTAACACGAAGAACGTGTAATCAATTAGTGGCCTTGCTGTAGTGAGTAGCATTTTCGAATTCTAGTTTTATAGAAACAATACAGAGTATATTGCTTTGGGAGTCTGGCCTTGATAGTTCAAGTTGGATTAGAGAAGTAAGGCCATCTCTCTGTTTTCTACAGAAGGGGAGATTTTACAGATATTATATCAAAGTATGACTATTAAAAAGAAATTCTTCTGAATTTATAAATTGTTATCAGTAGGTAGGGGAATGAAAGGATTGGTGAGGGAGAAATGCTTTCTGGTTGGAACTTGGGATGAATAGACTCTGTGTCTAGCTACACAATCAGGGTTGGCAGAATATGGGCCTCAAATAACTATAAACTAAAAAAATTGATATAAAACAACTTGGAGAGGGTGTGCTAGGTAATTAGCGTGAATAGAATGCCCAAGCTATTAGATTTGCAGAGTTCTTAATGCATTAGTGTACCAAAGGAGAGTTCTTGAAACTGTAACTATTGTGAGAAGTTGCATGGGAGGAGTAAGTAGTAGTTGCAGCAAACGTTATGCAGTGTAGCTAGAGTTTTTTTTTTTTTGCTATAAAGCTAGAGTTATCTTGATTTCAGAGCTCAACTTTAATAACTTGATCTGTAAATTGGACTAAATCAATGTAGAATTAGTTCATGGAATCATGTGGCAGTTTTAGAAAGCTAGAACAAATTATAAGTCAGCATTTTTGTTTATGTCAGGGTAGACGGTAGTGGCTTCCTATGGTTGCTCATATTCATGTAATTGCCTGTTTACCTCCTTTGCCTGCTCAACACAGTTAAGTTTTGTAGAAAGAAAAAAAAGCATCAGAGTCACTTTTAGTGCAAAAGGTAGGCAACTACCTTAGTCTTGTTCTACCATGTGGCAGTGAAACCACCTGATATTGATAAACTTCCATTGTCATTGTTGTCTGCAGGTACTGGTTATCAGTTGGTGCGCAGCCTTCAGAGCCAGTCCAACGCATTCTTTTTAGAGCTGGATTATTGCCCCCACCACCAATGGTGGCAATGGGACGCAAGGGTGGACCACGTGACATGCGTCCTGTTGATCCTATGAGAGGGCGCGTTTTGAGTGCGGAGAAGCCAGCTACTGCTAGCCAACAAAACGGTGGTAAAGATGAGGCTGCAAATGGAGCAACTTCCGCCTGAAATTGTAATCTATCCCACAATGCTCCTTATTCTGCAGTTTCTGAGGTTTAGATCAAGGTTAGGGATGGTGCTCACGGAAGTGGATATAGTGGATCACTGGAAGTGCTGTTATCTTGAAAGTAACATTTGCCTTCCATTGAAGAAGCATCTTATGTTCAGGATAGTGATTTCAGTGCCCTGCATAGAAGGTGTATGAAAGTTGATTCCATGACAACTAATTGGATTCTGCATTCCCTTCAGGTTGTTCAATGAATTTTATAGATGATTTAAATGTTTGTCTTTACTTAAATAATTAGGAGTCTATGTTGAAACTATTGCTGAGTTGCGTGATTCTGAATGGTAGTAGCTGATATTTACTTCGCACCAGCGTTTTTTAATGAAGATATTTGCAGAATAAGGTGCTTTCACAGTGTAATTGCTTGTTATCAGGAGCATTGAACGTCTAAAATAAAAATTGTGGAAAAGTAGATTTTGTATGTGAAACCATGGTGAGAGCTGGAATTGACAAAAGAAAACAGGAGACAAGTCCCTAGCGGTCAGCTAATCTTGTGTAAGATATTGGAAATGCTGGCTGGCGCGGGGTCTACCTGTTTCTAGCAAAACCAAGATCAGAAGTTGAGTCTAATTGATCTAGTTCAAATCTCTCTGTGCTATTAAGTAATTACAAGTAGTAAACTAGTAATAGACGGGCATGTTTCACTTTTGAATTATGTTCCTAGCAGAGCGAGGAGGGAAAAATGCAACAAAATTCACTGTTCCTTTTTCGTCTCTGCACAGAGTATCAATTATTTGGTTGAAGTCAATACTTTGAGATGTTAGGGAGGGGACCTGAAAATGGGAGAGTGGGAATGAATCCCCTCATTCAATCCTACTTTCCTTTGAATTCCTATGAAACTTCAACATTATACTGGTAAGCGGTGAATATATCATTGTCATAAATATGAACAAAGGGTTGCAACTAATGTTGGTTGAACAATTATTGTCATGTCATTCGCAAAGTTAAATGTTGTCAGAAAAAAAAATAATTAAATTGTGTTCTGATGATCATTTAAAAAAAAAAAGCTCATATAGTAGTATTAAAATTTTATTAATTCTTTTTTAATGTGATTTAATTATTGCATGTAATTTTCGTTTGGAAATAAATAACGTTTTAATTCTTTTGTGTTTTTGGTCAGTAAAATGCGCCAAATTTTCAATCAAATTCATTAAAAATATATATTTAAAAAAAAAACTAAAAGGGTTTTTACATTATAAAAGTTTATAAATTAGTAGTGGAAAAAATAATAAATGGTCTAACTTGCTTAGCTTTATTTAATTTGTAAATACACTACTTTTCTTGGAATTGTAGAATGATTTTAAAGTGGAAAACAATACCATGGATTTTTTTTCTGTTGTTGTTTAAGGTAATTAAATCATGATAATCTAATATCTGATTATGATCAATATCAATAGTAATAAAACAATTATAGACAATTATAATTAATAATCGGTATCACAATATTTGTGTAACATTCTTTCTCACCAAATCTAATTACACTTTTATCATCATTAACTATCTTACGTGCCTTTTCTTCTTAATGTGGATGAATTTAGATTGAAGTGGATGAATTTAGATCGAAAAAACTCTAATATTTTTTCCTCAAAAGATTAATCTCATATCGTATACAACCTTATTTATAAAGCTTTTTAAGATTTCTTACTCGAGGTTACATAAAAAAATCTTACTTTCTTTTGAAATGCTTTAAGATATTCAATTAAAAATTAATGTCATAATAAAATATTTATGATAAATAAAAGAAAAAAAATATATATATATATATATATATATATATGAAGGTATAACAAGTATATTTAGACATAAGCTCTTTTGCATACGGCATTTCTAGATTTTCTGGATATTGTAAAAGAATATGTTTGGAAATTTTATTTTGTTATAAACCCCAAAAAGAAAAGAATCTTTCAAAAAATAAAAAACAAGCAATTGTTTCCTTTTTTTGTTCCACTTTAAAAACAAAAACGGGTGCGATTTCTTAATACGAGTACCAAAAAAGAATACTGACGGGATGCGGTATATTCAAAAAAAAAAAAGGGTTGTGTTCGCGCACATTAAAAGCGTGCGAACCCTATTTCTCAAAAACAAATAAAGAAAATAAATAAAAAAAAGGGGTGCCTGCCGCCTCCGCAATAAAGAGGAGTCGAGGCACGTTTAGGTTTTTATAAGGAGAGGGAGAGGATTTTAAGCGAGGCCACGTCTTTTTTATGCGCCTCTCAAACCCTTGAAACTCCATTCCTCCTTTCCCTTTTCGCTCTACACTCTCCAATCTAGGGTTTTACCTCCCCCCCTTTCTCCAAATCACTCTTCTTAGTTCTTACCTCCTTTTCCCCTAGAAGAATCCTCAATGAGCAACGAAGGGATTAACTTCAACATGGCCGATCTCGGCGATGGTAATCTCCGTCTGCCCTAAAACCGTAACTCTGCCGCTTCACTCCTCTTCGTTTTTAACGCTTATTTTTTTTTGTTTAATTTCTTTTTGGGTAGCAGCTCTTAACGAGGAAGCTCGAGCGGGCCTTGTTAACGCTCTCAAGGTCAGTGACTCTGAGAAATGATTTTTTTTAGTTTTTTATTTTGTCAAATGGAAAGTCTTTTTTGGTGTTTTTGGTTTCTTTCTTTTTCTTCTTCATTTTTTTTTTGCGTTTTTAGTGTTTGGTTGGATGATTTTTGATATTCTGGTTTGCAGAATAAGCTTCAGAATCTTGCTGGGGAGCACACCGATATGCTGGAGAATCTGTCACCGAATGTCAGGAAGCGTGTGGAGGTTCTCAGGGAGATCCAGGCATGCTCTTTCTTGCTAAGCTGGTTTTGTTACTGTGCTGGGAAATGTTACTATGGTATCACTTGTGGTTTATTTTGTCATATTAATTGAATTTGAGGGCGGATTTACTTCCATTGTGAAGAAACTTTTGTGTCCTTTGATGTATAAGTTTACTCAATTTTGTTGAATTTCTAAGAATATCCGTGCAAAGTTTTGATTTGATATTGGATTGGATTGGATTTACTTTGATTGAGTATAACGTTGCATTTTAATTTATATTCTCACCTAGCTGGACTAGATTGTTGTAGTCTATTTTCGATTGAATTGAGCTACAATATGTTTGGAAGTGGAATGCCATTTTGATGTTCAGAGTTGTCCAATTTTTTAACAGAGCCAACATGATGAGTTAGAGGCTAAGTTTTTTGAGGAGAGAGCAGCACTTGAAGCTAAATATCAGAAACTATATCAACCCCTATATGCCAAGGTTTGCCTTTTGAATTTTGTTTCCATTTTTGTTTAATCAGTGACTATTGTTTTTTGCCTGATTAGTTATCATACATTTGTAGCGGTACGATATTGTGAATGGTGTTGGTGAAGCTGAAGGAACTCCAAATGAAGCAACCATGGACCAAGGAGAGGATAAAGCTGCCGAAGGTATGATCTTATTTATTCTGGTCTTTTTTTGCTTGATCCCCTCCTTTCTTTCTTTGTGTATGGTTGTTTATGTAATTATGCTTTATACAGAGAAAGGAGTGCCTGATTTTTGGCTTACCGCGATGAAAAATAATGAAGTGCTGTCTGAGGAGGTCAGTTATCCAGTTATAATTGCTGTTTTGATGCGTTTTTCTTGTTGGAAATAGTGATTCTCATTTTCACTTGTTTTGCTTTTGGAATTAGATCACTGAACGTGATGAAGGAGCTCTCAAATATCTCAAGGATATTAAGTGGTATAGAATAGAGGAACCCAAAGGATTCAAGCTTGAGTTTTACTTTGACACTAATCCTTATTTCAAGAATGCTTTGTTGACAAAGACATATCACATGATTGATGAAGATGAACCTATTCTTGAGAAAGCTATTGGGTAAGTACCATTATTACTTTTGTTTTTTTAAATTTCTTATTGTATAATTAGATTATGAGGCTTCTTACTTAGTTTAACTAAAATTTTTTTACACTTAATTTGTAGGACGGAGATTGAATGGTATCCGGGAAAATGCTTAACACAAAAGCTCCTTAAAAAAAAGCCGAAGAAGGGATCAAAGAATGCCAAGCCTATCACTAAAACGGAAGATTGTGAAAGTTTCTTCAACTTCTTCAATCCACCTCAAGTTCCTGACGATGATGAAGATATTGATGAAGATACTGTATGGCTAACCTCACCGTATCTGCATAAAACTTTGATGATTGATTAATTATTTCTGGTCTTCTAATGATTTTTACTTTCTTGCACAGGCTGAGGAGCTGCAAAATCAAATGGAACAGGATTATGATATAGGGTGTGTTCTCTTTTCAGCTTACCTCTAGTCATTGGCTTGTTTCTCAGTTTGAACTCCCCTTACTAATGCTTTGTATGAGCTATTTTTATCATTCAAATTGATATGTGGAGACATCATCAATAAATGTTACTTGTACTAAATACTTATGATTTTATGTGATCTATTTATTTGTGCAGGTCAACTATTCGAGACAAGATTATTCCACACGCTGTGTCATGGTTTACAGGAGAAGCTATTCAGGCAGACGAGCTTGAGATAGAAGATGACGATGAAGATGAAGATGATGATGTTGATGAGGATGAGGATGAGGAGGATGAGGACGATGATGATGAGGATGATGAGGATGATGAAGAAGAAAGTAAGACCAAAAAGAAGGTATGAGATGCTAGATTTTTGTTGTATCTTATATGTATGTGCAATAATCCTTTCAGAATTTGAAGTGATGCTAATTTTTTGTTTGTTCTTTGTTAAATTGCATAAAAATGTTGCTGCAGTCTTCATCTGCACAGAAGGTACACCAATTCCATATCATTTAGATTCAGACCTCATTTTTGGCCCCTCTTATTGATATTTATGCCTGATTATTTTTTATTTTGAACTGTAGAAGAGTGGAAGAGCACAAGGGGAAGGACAACAAGGTGAGAGGCCTCCAGAATGCAAGCAGCAGTAGATTCTAATTGCTGCTGTGGCAGATATGTGGCGACTCAAGCAGGGTGGTCTATAAAATATTGATTTGGAAGAGAAAGGGGAGGGGGGGGTTTGCAGTTTTGGTGGTTATTTATTTTTACATTTTTCATGTTATACCATGAATGATTGGCTTGGAGAATCCTTCTTTTCCCTTTCTTTTTGGTCTGTTGGTTTGATCGGACGTGGTCTGGTAGTCGAGATGTGTTGAGATTTTCTTTATGTGAATGTTTCCAGAAACAATTGAGTATATGTATGCCTTTAGTGTTCTTGTTGTGATAGCTTGTTATCATTAAAATCATGTTATGGCCAGTCTAATTATAGTTATTTTTTAATTTCTTGCCAACTCTTCAGTTGATTTTTCTTCTTAATTAAATTTATTGGTTTTATAAATTTTATTTCTCTTTTGTGATTTGTAATCTTTGCGAGTGATGTTAATAGTGTCGCCAATGATTTAATTTCTTCGGGGATCTCTCATATTTTCACGTTTTCTATTGTATCTCCCAATTTCCACCAGTAAGGCTACTGATTTAAATGTGTCTCGTCTTCTCTCATATTTGTTTCTGCTTCTGTCGTATTGAAGGTATGATGGGTCTTGAAAGCTTAAGCAGAGTGGTTTGATTCGTTTTTCATGGAGTTTGATAAATGAACAAAATCCAATTACTAATCTAACAATGACTTGCTCTTAGTTTAAATTTGAAGAAAAGAGAATTTTAATAGCATACAAAAATCATTTATCTTCAGAGTGTCCCACCTGTTATCACCCGGATTTTTTTGTTTGGTTGGATGGAAGCAATTATGTCAATGATGGGTCCATTAAAACTTGAGTGTAATAAGTAGAAAATGGTTTCTTGGCTGAGGTTGTTCTTAGGAATTACTGATTGGTAACTTGGAATTTCAAAGCAGCAACTTAATTATATATAGAAAAACAAGAGAAGACATTGGTACTCGACCAGCACGATCAGCATGGCAGCCCCATTTCCAGGAAAGTAGTAAAAAATGATCAAAGCCAAGAGCCCAATGTATTAGAAATATTCATATCCCAGCCCAGATGCCAGCAGTTTGCACTCGAAAAAGCTCCTGAAACTCAGCGATGTTGCCAGACTTTTGCTTGCAGTTGGCCCTGACTCCAATTTGCGAACTTGGCTGCCTCCTAAATCTGGGTGTATAAAGCTGCTTCTACATGGGATTTGTTAAGGTTTCTTGGCATTGGCTCATCTGGTTCCCCAACAACCATATTCCCACGCATTCATTCACCTTCCCGCTTGCCATCCTGGACAGATTAGCCCCTCTATCCACTCTTTAGTTCATAGAGGATTGATAGTCCAAATTTAAGGTGCTGTTTATGCAACAAGGCTGAGGATTCCAGGGACCATATTATCTCCAAGAGGATTTGGAAGGAAATTTTGTAGCTCTCTCTTTAAAGGGAACCTGGGGGATTGAACAACTCAGTTTACTTGGGCGGCTAGAGCCTGCCTGCTGTTGCTGGCAAGCTAGAGAACAGGAGACGATGTGAAAGCTAGGGTCTAACTTTTCAATGTCGACTTCTTTTTTTTTGTTGTTTACTGAACCTTGTATTCTCTTGTTAACTCAACCATTTATTTATTTTTTTTTTTTGCTTAAAACGGGGCCCTTTAGAAATTTGACAACAAATCGTCACAAGGCCCAGACGGCCCATTCAGCTTCCAGTCCCTGGTACTTAACCAGACTGAAATGTCAAAAAGGAGGGAAACTCAACCTAAAACCCTAACATCACTGAGCAGAGTTACTGTCCATTTCTCTGCTCTCTTTCTTTTTCTTTTTTAAAGAAAAAGAAATAAACCCACGCTTTTTAATCCATGGACTAACATTTTATCATAATTATTTTGTTCTCCATCTTCCTTTTTTTTTTTTTTTGGATTTTGTAGTTCTAAACAGAGCCCAGCCCTTTCATAGCGTGCTATGGCGAGGTTTCTTCGAAATATTTCTTCACTGAAACGTTCTCTCATTGCTCCAGAGGTTTTGATCCTTTACCGTTCTGTTTATTTTCTTCTATAAGTTTATATCCCTTTGCTTTTGTTCTATTCTATGTATCGGCTTATCTTGCACTGTGTTCATTTTCTATAAGAAAGTTAGGAATGGTATGAACTTTGAATCATTTTCTTTGCAGGTATGTAGGAGAGGGGTATTAGGGTCATCGTCTCAGCTGTGTAGCTTTTCTTCTAAAGGTATTGAAACTTGCATTACAAGCTATAATTTCAATGTTGATATTTTATAAAATATTGTTATTTGGGTATTTTATATTCTATAGGTTGATTAAACCATGTACGTTGGTTGGCTAGAAATTTTAATATGGTATTTATCTGAATGTGTTTGTAGAGGAGTGCTTTATGATGGATTTTTATTAGCTTAATGAATCTTTGAATCTATGATGATTTTAATTGAAACAAGTCAACTGTACCATAAATCATAGTGCTCAAGTTAATTCCATCTAAAAGATGGAGTTCCTTTTTTTTTTTTTTAGCTGGATTTATTCGAGTTTAAAACTAAATATGGTACTTATTTTCTTGTATTCGGGTGTATCTTGGTTTATGTCTGACTGAAGGTAGAAGAAAATCAAAGTCAGATGGAAGCGACTCATGTGATGAGAATATGTCCAAGAAAGAATTAGCCCTAAAACAAGCCCTGGATCAAATTACTAGTTCTTTTGGAAAAGGATCTATTATGTGGCTTGGTCGTTCTGTGTCTCCTAAAGATGTTCCGGTAGTTTCCACTGGTTCTTTTGCTTTGGACATAGCCCTTGGAACTGGTGGACTTCCAAAGGTACTCAATTCTTGTTTCATTTTTTTTTATTTTCTCCCTTATTACATCCTGCCACTAAGTAATTGTGTGATGTTTATTAGTTCCTTAGACATCTCTTTATTGGAATTTTACAGGGACGTGTTGTGGAGATATATGGACCAGAGGCTTCTGGGAAAACAACTCTTGCTCTACATGTAATTGCTGAAGCACAGAAGCAAGGAGGTTGCTTTGTGTATTTTAACTTAGTACTGCATGATTTCATGATTTGTTATGATGAACCGCTCATTCATTATGACATCCATTATTCTGTGTTGGCAGAGTAGAATAGCTTCCCATTTTGCATTTATAACTTTTTCCTGCTATGCTACCAGAAGACACATTTCATCTGTTTCATGATCACAACAGATAGAAGGAATCTATGATATGTTAGCTTTCATGTTAAATTCCAATATACACCTTGTCTGTTGATTCTTGATTTCTGATATATAAAAGATTATTATCAAAAAAGCATCTGAAATATCACAAAGGAGTGTTGTATACAGTGTACAACTTTCTTAAATCTAATTATATGGTGAACACATTTGGAGGGTGGAGGAGGTTTTGTCTGAGACTATCTTCTCTTCTGTTGAGGTTGTTTGGGTTACTTTTCTGCTGGATACCAACATGTTTTATACCATTCAAATGCAGGTTATTGTGTTTTTGTCGATGCTGAGCATGCTCTTGATTCAGCTCTAGCTGAGGCAATTGGGGTAAACACTGAGAATTTGCTTCTTTCGCAACCCGATTGTGGTGAACAAGCTCTCAGTCTTGTGGATACACTAATACGGAGTGGATCTGTTGATGTTGTTGTTGTTGACAGTGTAAGGTGTTTTTAGATTCGTTTCTTTTTCTTGAGGGATTGTGACCTAATCACAACAGCTGGTAGTTGGTAGAGTGGGTCTGCTTTCTTCTCTTTGTCTGCATTTTCCCTTTAGACTGCCTAGGTAGTTGGGTTGTGCTATGATGCTAATTTGAAGGAAGGCAGTGAGTCTTAATTGATGCTTCATTTTTTTTTTCTCAGGTAGCTGCCCTTGTGCCTAAAGGTGAGCTTGATGGGGAGATGGGTGATGCTCATATGGCAATGCAAGCTCGATTGATGAGCCAGGCTCTTCGTAAATTGAGCCATTCCTTATCATTATCACAAACTATATTGATTTTTGTAAATCAGGTATAAGTTTTAGATCCTGATTATGTCCTTGATGAGTTTGATGATCAACTCCATATTAACACTATAGTCTTCTGAAGATTTAGTTTGCTAATATGAAGTTATAAAGTTCTTGCTTTGAGTTTATTTAAAAAAGATTAACTTTATACTCTCTGTGTCATGTACTTTTAGAGTTTTGCCCTGGTCAACTTTTTGTCCCATTTTTTAAGGATTTTATTAGGAATGCAGACTACTAATTGGATGGCTATTAGCTTGATGTAATATTTCCTAGCTGAATTGTAGCTCTTGATTGTGGTCAGGTGCATAT
This sequence comes from Theobroma cacao, assembly GCF_053813885.1. Taxonomy (NCBI): domain Eukaryota; kingdom Viridiplantae; phylum Streptophyta; class Magnoliopsida; order Malvales; family Malvaceae; genus Theobroma; species Theobroma cacao. Next base: position 4,570,527 of record NC_142647.1, read on the forward strand.
TTCTCATGGTTCTTAGGTTGAGAATGCAAAATGAAGTTCTGTTTTTTTTCTTATATTAGTTTGTTCTTCAGATAAGTGAAGCATCGAATTTTTGTTTATTATAACACATCTTTACTATTTACACATATTAGGTGAGGTCAAAACTTTCAACTTTTGGTGGATTTGGTGGGCCAACTGAAGTTACCTGCGGTGGTAACGCACTAAAGTTCTATGCTTCAGTGCGTCTAAACATAAGGAGAACAGGGCTTGTCAAGAAAGGAGAAGAGGTATCAAGTTCCATCTTATCTTTCCTTTTCAGTTTGTTGGTTGGGTTTGGATGTAGTAGTTTAAAAAGGTCCTCCCATCATATAAGTCACACGTCAGATGTGCTTGGGTGGCAATGATTTGTTTATCAAGATTTCCTTTAGCATGGTTGAAACTCTGTTGAGCAACTCATTAAAATTTACTTTGAATGGTCTTTTACATTCCCAAGCAAGTTAAACATGTAGTTATATTTGCTTGTCTTGATCTTCGAGCCAGCTTGTATCTAACCTCTAGCTTACTCAATCTAATTTTGAAAGGCCTTGATTTTTTCATAAATTGAGTCCTTTCCATTTTTCACTCTGTTGCATGTCCAGTTTCTGGCACAAAAGGGACTCATGTAGAAGATAGGAAATGACAAAAGATCCAAATCTAGATAATTTTCTCTTCTTTAGAGTAGATCTCATTCTGTTTTATATTCCATGTCTCATTGTGTTTTTGATATTTCTATAATCTGCAGACTATTGGAAGTCAAGTTCTTGTGAAGATTGTGAAGAACAAGCTTGCCCCTCCATTTAAGACAGCTCAGTTTGAGCTAGAGTTTGGCAGGGGAATATCTCGGGAAGGAGAGATCATAGATTTGGCGCTAAAACACAAATTTGTTACAAAGTCTGGTGCATTCTACAGTTTCAATGACAAGAAAATCCATGGCAAGGAAGCCTTTAAAAAATTTTTGGCTGAAAATGAAAGTGCTTGTGAAGAACTTGTGATGAAACTTAGAGAAAAGCTACTTGAAGCTGAGAGAAAGAAGGAAAGACAGACAGATATTTCTGATGGGGATACATCAGAAGAAATAATTCCACCTGATACGACCGATGAAGAAGCTGCTACAGCTGTTGAAGCTTAAGTGTGCATTTGACTCGGACTGAATCCCCCTTTGTTCTCATTGCAGGTTCAGTCTTTTGTGGGGTTGCCTTCTCACTTTGGATCAGTCGTTAGCTAGGTGAATTTTTCAGTGGACACAATGATGGAAGGATTTGAAAGTCCTTTGAATCATAGTCATATTCCACCCTTTGAGTATGTTGGTCGTATTTGTACATGTGTCGTATAGTGCGTTGGAAAGTTTTGTGGAATCAATTTAGATGAAGGAAGAATTCAGGATCTTCATTCAAATTTCCGGGGGTATCCTACAGTCTTCCGCAAGATTGTCATTTGTCCAGCCACTTTGTACATGTTAATGTGGCCAATTTTTATATTATATATTATATTATATTATATATATATATATATATATATGTATATATGTAGTCTTAGTCTTTTTCTGGTTTTGGGTTCATAAAGGTACATGTTGTTGCTATGCCGATGGTTTCCGAACTTAACAATGAATTGCCTGACCCAAAAAAGTAAAGGGGAAGTTGGCAAAGAAATTGAAATGATTGGACTGAGGCTCCTAAATTTGTAAGAGAAAATTATTAGAAATAGTCTTTCTTGATAAAAATATTTTAAAAGTAATTATTAAATAAATTTAATTATTTTTAATCATATTTAGTCATTATTGGATGAAAATATTTTTTAAATTATTTTAAATAAATTAGATCATTCATTATAATTTTTTTTTATTTTTTTTATTTGTGTTACGTATTTCTCTTTCATCATTTCAATTTCTCAAATTTTATCGATTTTTATATTCGGTATTCGTCTGTTATGTTTTTTATTTCTTTTTGTCACATTTTCAGATTTCTGTTTCTTATGCTTTTAAGATACCAAGTGATGGTTTTAATGTGCTTGGGTAGGTGACTATTTGAGAAATTCGATTTTTAAGTTTTTTGGATAAAATTAAAATGGTAAAAATAATCACAAATGTATGAAATAATTTTTAATTGAATCAATTCGGAATCTAAATATCAATAAACTCAAAATTTTAAAATTTATAAATTTAGGTTTTTAAAAATTTTTTTTTAGTCAAAGTAGGTGTTTTAGATAAAAAAAACTTTTGTATTTTGATTTATGAAAACATGTTAAATACACTTTAATATGTATCAAATTGTCAAAAAAAAAAGTTGAGAAGATTTGAAGTTTCACAGGTTTTTGTACATGGCGTGTAACACGTTAATCATGACTTGTCACAGGCTTTTGTACATAGTGTGTCACATGCTAACCATGGTTTGTCACAGGTTTTTGTACATGGCATGTAACACGTTAACCATGGCTTGTCACAGGTTTTTATATATGACGTGTCGCACGTTAACCATGACTTGTCACAAGTTTTTGTATATGACATGTCACATATTTTTGTACATGACGTGTCACGCTAATCATGACTTGTCATAGATTTTTGTACATGACGTGTAATTTTATTAAGGATAATTTTATCCAACTTGACTAAAAATGGTTAAAACTATAAAGAGTGCTATTTTTAAAAATATCTTATCTTTAAAGACTACTTTTTAAAATATCTTAATTTGTAATCTATTTATTTTTCTACGTATAATGAAATTGGCAAGGAAGTCCAAGTCAAAACCCGGCTTGAATTTTTGAAGGAAAAGGTAGAATATGATGCCACTTATGCAGGGCCATTGATTGACGTGAACCGTCCAAGCTCTACCTGGCAATTTTCTTGCTATATTATAATGGACTGATAAAGAGAAGGAAAATGTTTTCTAACTGGGATGTCAACGGGTCAGATATTTTATAATTTTGAGATACTTAAATTTTAACTCTATAAAAAGTTAATTATCATAATTTTATTAATTACTTATTTAATTTTAAAAGTTACTATCTTAACCTTAATCTTATTATTTTTTTATTACCCTTGATTACCTTAATCCGTTTAAAAACTCAATTAAATTAAAAAATTATTAAAATTTTTTTCATGGATATCTAATTACTCGAACTCGTATACATATACAATAATATTTCTTTACGTATTTCATAAAATTAATTACGAATTAAATTAATAAAAATAAAAATAAAATTATATTCCTTTGTAATATGATATGATATTCATATTATTTAAATATAATTAATAATATAATAATTTTTTATTTATAAATATTTATATCATTACATTAGTTATTTAACTAACTATATTTTACATATATTATTTTGTCAATCACAAAAGTACTTGCTTGTTCAGATGGTGGAGGCGGTGAGTGCTTTCTGGCATGGCCTGGGTTCGAGTCCTATTGCTGCAATTTTATTATCCAAAGTGTAAAGTGTGATACCCGAATAGGGTACCGTTGACAGCCTTATTCCCTAAATTGGCAATGCTCAATTTAACTTATTCACCAAGAATTCTTATTACACCACGCCCCCTCCCCCACCCCCAAAAAAAAAATAATAATAATAAAATCTTTTGTTCCCTTCTAACCGTACAAATAGAGAAACCCGACACTGTCCTCTTAAATCTACAGTAGACCCTAAATCTTACTATAAACCTTTTTGTATTCATCTTGCAGGATTAATAGTAACTGCTTTTACGTCTTCAAGCAGGTAAGCAAACTTTTATTTTCCTCTAAATTTGTTGATTCAGTGTTGTTAATTTTTTCTTGTTAACTTATACAAACATGAAACCGACACAATCACTATAAAGAAACAGGGCATGGATGTTCCAAGGGACTAGGTAACATGTCCATAAAACAATGGGTGCGCATATATAAGTTTTTCCTCGTAACATGTTTCTTTGGAAGTATAATTGCATCTTTTCTAACTCAACTCTAGCAGTCTCCTCAACTATTTTCATTAAATTTCTTGTCTGGTAAGAGTTATAATATTGCTAAGAGTGAATGCTAATTAAGTTGTTTAATTAATTTATGCAAAATATCCAACTACTCTCTCTTGTGATAACGTCTAAGAACTTGGGTTAATTATGATGCCTTTTTGTTTCCCATATTATTCATTTTTAAGTAAATTGCCCTGTAAGATCAATTGTACTACTTTGATTTTGACAATACTGCTATGTTATGTTTTAGTTTTGATTATGGTTCATTTAAACAAAGTGCAAAGTATAAATTTTGTATTTTTGTAGTGGAAGATGTCGGATGCAGAGCCTTCAGCATTATTCAGGACGAAGTGCACCTTGGCGCTCAGGGTTTTGGCTGCCCTTGCTTCCCTTGTAGCCGCCATTGCAATGGGAATAAGCCATGAGCCAGTCCCTCTCCCCTCCCTACATTCCATCAAAATCGAGGCCAAGGACGTTTCATGCTTCATGTAAATCAAGGAGTGAACCATTAATTATGTCACTTTTCCCCCTACTTTGGCTCCGTTTTAATTAATTTTCTTCTTCTTTTCGTTGATGTCTGATGAGTGCATTATTATTTCAGGTACTTCATGGGGATTAATTCCATAGTCAGTGCTTACAGCTTCCTGGTTTTACTGCTTCCTAAAACAAGTTTGCTCTGGCGAAGCATTGTGGCCTCTGATGTGGTACCGTTTGGACATCATCTTCCTCCCTTATCTTATCTGTTAATGCCTTATTATATACATTGTTGAATTGAAAATCTGGTTTGTTCTAGCTGTGTTCATCTGGTTAACTATTCTGATTCGTTCGGGCTATATTCTGGACCAGGTTGCTGCAATGCTACTTGCTTCAATCAATTCAGCAACTTTGGGAATGTTTTACATGGAGATGAAAGGGAATACTCATGCACGATGGTCACCAATCTGCGATCTGGTCTCTTCCTACTGCACCCGGGTCTTGACTGCTGTAACTGCTGGCTACATTGCCCTCGGCATGTATTTCTTTAATATCATTTTTTGCCTCTGCATGGCACTCAATCCTCTTCTCCTCCAAGCGCCAAAGAAAGAACAGCCACCGCCAAAGAAATAGCAGACTGCTCCCTGATTTTGAGCCATTCCTAATGATAAAACTATCATTTCAGAGAACATTATGTGTGTTCAAGCGAATCACTTGTCAACAGGAAAAACATTTCTTTTTTGTCATGTTCAGCATCGTTATGTACTCCATCTTCCTAGTTATTATGTTTGGGGAAGTGCAATGAAGTTAATGGATCTGCTTATCATCATAAAATTAGGCATCAATTGAGAGGGTTTGGGACTGCATTTGATTCAGTTCTCTGAGTTAGTAGAGGAGGCTTGATCCGCTTTCTTGTCAAATGTTTCATGCGGTTAATTATCTCTATAAATTTATCAGTAAAATGCAAAAAAAATTTATGAAAGTTTGCAATGTTTTCTTGGTTCAGAAGAGGCAAAAAATTTTTTGACACTTGCTTTGTGAAGCAACAACAGCTATAGTCCTGAGAAACGGAGAACGTGCTTCAATCTCCTTAGAATAGTACCTATCTACAACATTTGACAACAGCCTCAACTACACACAATGGAAGGCATTACAGTTCCTGGCGAGCTATGAACTAGCCAGATTCTTCGTCTTTTTTGTTGCATATAAACCTCCCAAAGAAAACTCTATCGCAGCCCCTTTCGTTTAATGAATTTGACTTTGTTTGCAGATTCAGTCGCAGTGGATATATGAAGAATGGTGATATTGAGGAAAACCCGAAAGAAGGAAAGAGTGGTCATTGATACACAATTCCAAGTCTATAAATCTCATATAACGAGGCTTCTTCAAGCCGCTAATTATGTCATAGTTTGACTGAAACTAATTATAGCGTGCGTTCAAATTATTGTTCTGTATCTTATTTCGTGCCATTAGATTCTCAACTTGACTGAGGGGCACAGATTGCGTGTGAAAGCTTGTAAAAAATTTGCTTCCTCCGACCCGGCATGGAAACTTTTCCTGCGATAGATAGAGAGGGAGGGCAGAGCTTTTGGTTTTTTCATGTTGTCAAAGAGTTGAACAATGGGTTTTTCGTGTTGTCAAAGAGTTGAACAATGAAAATAGATGGCGAGTGTCTGATCGAATTGATCGGGTCATATAGGAACAAGGTTCAAGTCTGTCGGTCTGTTAGGATGCCTCAGCTGCATACATCACTGCACTTCCACTTGACACCTATCGTAATGACTAAAACCGCAACCCTCTTCTTTCATCAACGTGATTGATGATGCTGGTGCAGATGCATACGGTCACCATAAAGACCCTTCATTAGTACAGTAATATAAAATTAAACAAGAGGGGCAGAAATGTTATTTTTTTTTCTTTATCGAAGAATTATCTGTAGTTTCTAGAAGTGGGATCCACTGGCTTTTGAATAATTGGTTTATAAATAGGTCTGGGAAGAAAATGCATCAAGAAGGCAACAACGAGGACCTCTCAGGCCGTGAAAGGGCTCCCCCTGATTTGTTTTGGTTCAGTGTTTCGGGACTTAAAAAACTTTTTGGGAATCTATAACATGGGAAGTCGAATTTTGCCTTGCGTGAAAAAGGGTTGTTGCTAGCTAAGTATTGACTTATCATCAGACTTGTATATCTTAACATTTGAATATTGATCTTTTGTGATGCAACCATGATATTTCAGTGATCACCTTTCGGAAGATGCTTTGAGTTTGTATCATAATGTAAACTGCAGATAATGTTTTGCGTCATACTAGATCGAGTTTCACTCCTAGGCCTTCCTTTGGTATAATTAATGAATCTATGTTTTTACCAAACGAAACTCAATCATATATGGTATTTATTTTTGGGGACAATTTCTGGTTTAGGAAATCGAGAATATAAAGCCATCATAAACGGTGTAACTGGATCTGGACAATTTGATATGTGCGTCTAGTTATAATTTTAAAGTTAAGTATTACGGATTTATAATATTTGAATAATCTATTTTTGTAAGGGATATGAATTTATTTTAAGAAAATTTATTTAAATATATAAAGTATTTTGGATGATCCGAGTATTATTAGGATGTTACGGATAAGATAAGTGTCATTAAAATTATATTTTTAAGATCAATTGGTGTTGATGATTCGAATCTCATTAAATTACTTACAATTAGAGAAATTTTTGTTATGTTTATCACTTTTGAATAGGTAAAATCACATTATCTTGTTTAATGAGGAAAAGTGATTTTTGCAATGAATCAATTAGATCTTAAACCCTCAATCCATTTCACGAAAAGGCTGAGGAAAACTATGCTGCTTATAAAGAGTCATAAAATGCAGTTGAGGGGATGGAAAATCCATCACATCTTTAGAGCTGTAAAAGCCAGTGTTCGACCGTCACCGGATTTGTTGATGGTAAATAGCTAGACTATGGTTTAACTCCTTGAGAGTGTGCTATACCTGTGTGAGATATTGATTTGTCGGTGAATTACTTTGGATTCTCTGTTCCGTAGCAGAAGAAAGGGGCGGTGCCCCCTTTGTGTTTTCTGCCTATTAAGTCTTTTGTTGAGCTTGATTTTTGCTTGAATTCGGAAATTCTGTTTTAAGGGAGAATTATGACTAATTGTCTCAGCCGCAAACGTTGAGAGTTTCAGCCAGTCATGATATGGCATGTAGCTTTGCACATACACGTGGTTGATATGTTGGTTAAAATTATCATAATTTCTTTTAATTTAATCTTAAATTAAATTAAAACCATGAAAGTATATGTAATAGGTCGAATTTGTTACAAAGTAGAACGTGTATGTTATACATATTTCTAAGCAATCGTTCACTAATTATAACATTCTTAATGTATAAAAAAGGACCAAGTAAAATTAAGACTTAATCTCTGTACTTGCCACAAAACTCACTCATAATTAAAGCCAACTCATATAGAAGAAAACTTCTAGTACCACCATATTGACCCGTCCACACCCACAAACAAACGCAATTAAATAAGAGGAAATCCAACGTGCAGGCAAATATTATTATTGTTAAATTAAAGTAAGAACCAGTATTGGGTTATAGTTTCCTGCTAAACTAACATTGGTCCAAGTGTTGCCGATAGCGCCCACACCCCCCACCCCTGAAACCAGATTAGGTAGACGAGTCAGTGGATGACAAAAACAGCCAAAAGAACATGGTCCTGAGACGAAATTCCACGGCTTCCATCCCAAAGAAAAAGTTGTCAGTCAAAAGCGCCGTCTCTCTTCTTTTCCTTATTACGTACAGGAAAGAGAGAATGAATGGCCCAACTTAATTTATTTGGATCTGGGAATCCTAAAGTGACGGCGTGGCCAAACGTTTTCAGCCAGGCAAAACTACAACTAAGCCTCAGGATGCCATAATAGAAAACAAGTACAATAATCTTGAGCAGCACTAATTGAAGATTATTTGAAAGATGGGGTTGGTGCTTGGGTGGTCTTGAAAAAGTAATATTTTTTGACATTGGACCAACTTTGAATGCACCTATCAATGTTTTGTTGTTGTATTTATGTATGGTTTCTTGCTCAAATTAAAGGAGAGGGTCGCTGTCATAGTCTCCCCTTTTAACAAAAAAAAAAAAATTAAGTCAATATGGGCGACACAAACTACATAGTCATATATTTGGAAAATCAACTATTCAATTACTCCCTTAAGCTACCAAAATTGTGACGCATCACTAAAAGTATTATTTTTGAACTCAGAAACACTTGGTGGAGATCAAAAGGATGTGATCAGAGGGGAAAAAGGAGACCAAAAAGACTCAGCACACCATCAACTACAATAGCTGTTGGCCGCAGAATAAATCAGTCTGACCACTTTTAATTAGAGAGTGATAAATATTAGAAAAATATGATATTATATCACTGTGCCAGATCAGCGACTAGCCTTCTCACTGCTTCCTGGAAGGTGTATTCATCCCATCCATTGCCCTACATACCACAAAAGTATCATCAAACATCCATTTCCTTGCCATCAATTTCATAAGCTTCAATTTCAGTTTTCCCATCATGAGAAAAAAATTTTAATATACAAGTCCAGGGAATTAAACTATATATGGGCCCAAGATATTAGTAATTTTTATGGAAGGAAACCCCTCTATTGTTTTTAGGCAAGTTTAAACATATCGCTTTCATGCAAAAACATAATAATAACATATATATATATATATATATATATTGTCTATATTAAAAAAGGAAAAACATAAGTATATACTAGCATTTTTTTTTTGGTTCAAGAAAGTATATGTTATTGCAACATTTTTCTCATGCAGCTTGAAATCTTAGTTTGTGCTCATACCTCTATTCTCAGTCTCAAGTTAAAATTATTAACAGAGCCTGCGTCTGTTATATGGGTGTTAGCCTCAATGGACAGCAAGCTCACATTTCTGTCGAGCTTCAAAAATTGTAGCAGGTGGATTAAGACATCCACTATTGGCCGTTCTCCTCTAACACTGACTCTCAGGTCCATGATTCTTTGTTCTGATGTTGATTCGGGTACAGGTGTAATCCGAACACTAAATCTCTCGTTTGATGAACCAGTTACCTCCCCGCCGACAGCTTCTCTGGAAGGCAAAAGCTGAGCTTCTAATAACTGGTTTCTCCGATTAAGCTCCACAATATGAGCTTGCAATGAGGTCAAGTGTTCCCTTGCACTACAGAGCACCGATGCTTTGTCTTTCTACATGAATGATTTCAAGACCAAATTTAACTTCATGACTTCAATTTTTTTATAATAAACATTGTTGTGCATAAATCCTTGACGCATAAGAAAATTAATTCATGTTGAAACTTCATAACTATATGCTGAAGATTGAAATAATACCTTGGTGCCAGAAGGAAGAAGAGATCGCAATGCAATGAAACTTTCATTGAGTTTCTCTCTCCTTTTGCGCTCTGACATCATATGGTGCAATTGATTGCTAGTGGGGCGTATTCGCAGCTGTTGTTCACGCCTCGCTAAATTCAGTTTTCCATAGAACAAAACGGCTCGTTTCTGCATGCTTTGGGCTCGTAAACTGGCCCTCGCTGGTGTTGTAGGGGCTCCTAACATAGAGGCAGCATAACGTTTAAATGCACTAGCTTTCGGGTTCAGCTGGTAATCATTGTAAGGTAAATTTTGATTTTGTTGGGGTTGGTGGGATGTTGAAGAGGAAGAAGAAGAAGGAGAGGTTAAAACGGCAAGGATTGCTCTGGTCATCGCAGCATCTTCGCTCTCTAGCGTCGGTAACTGAATATTGCTCCGTATTTGAGACAAGGCCTGCATGGCTTGTTGGTGTTGGTCGGTGATTGAGGAAGAGATTGCTTGCAGTGAAGAAGGTGTCGCGTCGGTTGGAACCTGGGGGCGGGATGCGCTTGGGATGGTGAAGATCAGAGAAGAGTCTGGACTACCCGTAGACAGTGACCTTAAAGATGACGAAGACGAAGATGGCCTGTTCGGATCAGTTGGTTGGGGTTGGGGAAGCTGATCTCCTACAGGAGATCGTCTTGAAAAGTCTTCTGGGAAAAAACCTCTCATCTCCATCTCCATGTTGAGCTATAATTAAGATAATAAGTTCAGTGGCAAATTAGATATACTTATATAGATTAATATTTTCATTAAACGAAGCAAGTGGCATTAAATATATCTAATATTATATTCATAACCGATAGTTTTACTTCCTTACTTGTACCACATTGGAAGACCCTAACTCAATCTCTCCACTCCTGCATCCCATGAATACAGCCGTCTGCAATATTTAACCGACAAAAGAAAGCACGTCAGGATTGTTGTACTTTGCATTAATTATCAAGATCAAGCTAGCCATAAGCTTTGGGAAACAAAGCGAAGGAAACCTTAATTCCTGCTTCCTGCAATAAAGACAGAAAGATTTTAGGTTAGTCTGGTTAAACAAAAATGCAATATTTAATTCTTATCGTAAAGTATTTTCCATTGATCTTTACCCCATAAAATTGCCGCTGTGTCTGCTGGGCTATCCGGTTCTGAAGCTCCGATTCCCCTAACTCAATGTAAGGCCTATTATTCCTGAAAGCAAATCCTGGAACGAGGCCACTGTAGCGCAGAAATTCAACAGGTTAATGGCGAAACTATAACTTGACTGATCAAGTAGAAAAAAAATGGGTAAGAAATTTTCTTGCCGTACTTATCATTTTCGAGAGGGAATACTAATTGCCGGTACTCGAGGAAAAGTCTCAAAGCTCTGGGTTGGTTGCTTTCTTCATTGTAACATCCGTCCCAACACATTAAACAGCTGCTAAGAATCAAAATATTAGGTTCCCAAATGATAAAAATAAAAAATAAAAAAAGTGAAAGAGAGAGATAGAGAGATATGAAGAAGATATATACTTTGCTTGATGGATGTACGACCATAGGCAAATGTATGTGCAGCCGGTAGAGTGCATGAGTAATTGGAGAAATTCAGCACGGGATGCTTCATCGAGGTGGAAGACAGCGTCCATGGGAGTTAAATGGTTACTTTGCTGTCGTTTTTTTCCCTACTAAAATAGCAGTACGAGATCCCTCTTGGATCCCTTTATCGCTGTTTCGATTTCCATGTCATTTGAGTATTCTCTGCCTTTCATGTCATTCCTGGAAGATTATGAACCTTGAAGGTTGGAGAAATCATCTCTTGAAAGAAGAAACTTGGTCTCGCATGATAAGAAAACGAAGCTAACTGAGATACTTATTGGGTGGGAACGTGATGAGATGAGGGTCTCTGGAAATAACTCGCAATTAAGGTTATCACACTTGGGACTTGGGAAATAAGCAAAGCCAGCTGATAGGAAGAAGGGGTTTGAAAAGTAGCAGAAATTAACCAAGAAACCATAACAAAAGATATCAGGAAAATTATAAAAAAAAAAAAAAAAAGCTAATGGTAGCAAGACAGCAAGGGCCTCCTCTTTGTGCAATAGTGATCGTGAGAGAGAGGAAAGAATTGTCTGGAAAATGAGAACTTGGAAAAGTATTTAGGAGAGAGAGAGAATTGCTCCAGCAAATCGATTGACAGAAGCAAGGAAAGCGAAAGAGAGAGAAGAGCAGCAGCCAGCCAAGAGAAAATTAGAAAAGTAATGGTCAATCTTCAAAGTCCTCCCTCGCGATGGTTTGTTTGAAAAGAGTCAAGGAGGGAATGCACATTTCTTTTTCCTTTGGGCTATATACCCTTGATTGTTTTATTATTATACATACAATTAATACATACTCCATGCAAATTCAGAATACAATCCTCCATCAAATAAATTTTACATAAAACTCATCATTTCGAAAACGCACTAAATTGACAGGTGACCTCGACTAATATTAAATGATATCGATTTTATTATATAAAATATGTTAATCAACGTTGTACGAGAAAATTAATATTATATAAAAAATAATTGTCAATTATTCCAATTACACGTAAAACATTTTGTTTGTTCAATTTTCTTTCCATGACCCAAGGCTTGATTCCATTTAATGCTGTTTCCATGTTGGATTCCATAAGAAAGTATGAACACAATCCTTCCAAAAAGAAAATGTTTTATATGTTGTGTTCAGATATGGTGATGCAGCTAATGCTTACAGCTGCTTACCTGTTCCCAGAATCTAGAGGGACAGGTTGATTAAAATTTGATGCTGAGATCCGTTGAGCATGGATTTTAATTAGCAATAATTAATTAAGGTTCTAAAGAAGGTTCGCAACACAAACAAAATTATAGTTTTCCAATTGAAGGAGATGCTAACCTACCATATTGAAAAAGTCTGAGGGAGTTATAGAATTCTTTTTCCTTTTGACATTCCCAATATTGAGCTGTTAAACTTTTGGCCAATTCTCTTAACTACTACCACATCAATATTTATGTACACTCATTAAAGGTTATTATTTAAATTTACTCGAACCCATGTCAGGTAATAGTTGTGCCACTCAAATTTAAACTCGATTATAAAATATCATATTATTACTTAATCAAGTCGGATAACGCAAAATATTTGATTATACTCAGTCCATTTCTCATATAATTGTGTGGGCAATTTTTGTATAAAACCAAAGCGGGAAATGTTAAATAAAAAAAAAAAGAAAGCAAGAAAAGGTGCATGAGAATAATTGATTTTTTTTGAAAAGTTTTCAAAACCAAAGACCAGAGAATTAAATTTTCGGGAAAGATATGTATAACAACTTGCTCAACTTATTTTGTGATATAAATGCCGATGCAACAAATTAAGAATGTCAAAGAGATATTTTTATTTCAATTAATTGGAAAAAAATTTGTCGAATTAGTCTTCATAAATTTAGCATATCAGATGCAATTGACTTATAAAGAGTGTTTTGGGTTTTCATTCTTATCGCAACAATATTTTGGGCCATAACTTTATAATAAAATTATAAAATAGGTCAAGCTCTTTTTTTTCAAGAGTATATGAATTTAAATTTAAAATCTTTACTCAAAATTATTTCTTTCATATATACTTTATTTGGACCTTGATCTTAAGTTTATTAAAAATTTCGTGTTTTAATATTGTTCATACTTATAATTAATATTTAAATGAGGTCACTTTTTTATTAACATCATTTATTTTCAATATATTTTAGGGTAAACTTCTCATATAGCTCTTGTGATATAATCCTTTCTCACATAACACCTTGAACTTTTTTTTTCATATAAAATTTTGTGATTTATTTATGTTCCCATAGGGACTAATGGGTTAAATATTCAATTTAATTTTTGTTTAAAAAAATAATAAAATCCTTTACCCCTTTATTTCTTTATTTGTCTAGATTTGTTGTATTTTCAATTGTTTTTTCTCTCCTTTTAACCAACTTGTTTCCTTTCTTAATGGGTACAAAAACTGCATGTTTGTATTGAATGTGTTAAATATTAGATCCAGCTATGTTTTGTTCCTTGATTTTAATAAAGGTTGTCCCATTTTCTTTATGCAAGAAGGACGAAAAAATAAATAAATATGAATTCAAGTCAGAGGTCCTACACCAAGCTCGCCTACTTTGTAGACAAGGCTGGTTGTTTGAAACCCCTCCAAGCATTGGGTCCCCAGCAATTAAGGCAGGGGTACTTTTTCTTTTCTTTTCTCAAAAAACATTCATAAGATTTCATTAGAAAAAGGGCATGGAACTTTCCCTTTTCAAAGTACAGAACAAAACACAAAACGGGGATTAGAAATATTGGTCAGTATTCTCATTTGCTGCCTACGGGTATACCTCCCCAATATTTCCACATAATCATCCTTAACGGGGTCTCAAAATAATCCCCGTAACCGTAAACAAAAAGTACCTACAAAAAAAGACTATTCCCCTGCACTATACAATTTAATAAGAGGCGTCTACCACAATAAGTTTATTTTCCTGTATACAAAAATCTGCTATCAATAATATTAACCAATCTAAAATCAAAAACATCATAGGGTAGAAGTTTCAAAACCTCCACTATGTTGGACATTTTCAAATAAAATATATGATTTCATATCAAAATAGGAGAAAAAATTGTGACTGCTGAAAATTAAAATTTTAAAAAAAGTTATATATGTTAGAAATAAAAATAAATAAATATCATAAAATAAAATCACGTATGTTGAAAAGGGAAACAGACACAAATAATATCTATTGGAAACAAACATCTATGCCTATAAAAGAGAATCCTCTTTATCCAACAGAATATATCAGAAAACAAAAACTTTTATTTCCTTTCTCAAATTTCTCAAGTCTTCTTCTATATTATTTACCTGCACAAAAATACTATAAAAGTTTGATAATTATGTTATACTTTGATGAGTACTCAGTAAATTGATTTCGTTAGTGTAAAATACCGTCAATCACTAGATTTTATTGTATTTTTGAGATTTATACGTCGTTAACTCTTTTGCACGCTACAAGTGGGAGCGAATAAAACCTTAAGAACAGTAACATTGATACACACCTTGAAGTTAATTTCTAAGTTTTTTCAGCTTGATGTTCTAACACACTAAGGGTAAACCAAGGCATTTCTTCATCACAGTAAACATCACAGCTTAATTGTCACGATAATAGCAAGGATAGTATACCCAGTTAAGGCAGGAGGCGCTTAATAATCACCATAGTTGCCAAATAACTACTCTTTTATATTATCAGTTCAAAGACTAAACTTCAATCCCAATCAAATTTCAAAATGGAAAAACAAAGGAACAAAAAAACTAAATTTTGTAATAAATTTGGCAACTTTAAAATCAAGAAAGAAAGCATATAGCTAGATCCAAAACTTAACACATCCAATACAAATATGCAGTTTCTGCACCCATTAAGAAAGGAAACAAGGTATTTAAACAAAGAGAAGAAATAACTAGAAACACAACCAATTCAGACAAATAAAGAAAGAATAAGGAGATAAAAAGATTTTATTATCTTTTTACAGAAAATTAAGTTGAATATTTAACTAGTTAACTTCAATGGGATAGAAATAAAACACAAAATTTTATATGAAAAAAATATGTGAAAAATGATTATACCATAAGGGGTATGTGTGGAGTTTACTTAATATTTTATTTTAAACACATATGTATGTGTATATATATATAATAATTATTTTGGCTTATCTTACATAGGATTTGGAAGAGGGTTGTCAACTCATAAACAAACCTGTCTAATATTGAAAGGTTGATTTTGCTTGCTTAAATTTCGATGTTTCTTCTTCTTCTTTTCTTTTTTGTGATTACTATAACTTCATTGGGTGGGTAATACAGCTAAAAACATGAAAGTCCCACCTTCTTTCATTTTCAATATTTAAAAAAATCAAGAAGAACGACTTTCTGCTTAGTCTGCAACTCAGGGATGTATGTTGAAAAGCAGAAAAATTCATTCGCCGCCTTTTTCAATGAAATCTTTCTGAACGACTTTCAAAGACAAAAAATAAAAAATAAATAAAAAAGAACGAATTTCAAAATATTTATCTATAATATAAGAATTTTATTTTAAAATGTGAAAATAACCCAGTACCATTCAATTAATTTCCATTTATTCGAGCATTTCTTAGGTATTATTAATATTTGCATGTGAAGAAATGAATGGTGATTAAGTAGATTACTTTCTATGATCCCTTTGATTCGAAAAGTCTGGGATGGTGTATGATGAGACGAGACCTAGCTAGCAAGTTAAATTCCAAGGCACTTTTTGGCTCCCAAACAAAGCTTCTTTCGAACGTGTTCTCACTCAGATTTTCCTCTCCTACCCGCCCAACAACTCCAACGACCAAATTTCTAGCTGCTGCTGCTGCTGCTGCTAAGTCTCCATCCGAAGCTTAGATTCGCAAAACCAAGTCCAAGACGTTGACCCAAGTTGCTGCTCATCACGGCATTTTCTTTGTTGCAGCTTGGCAATTGCTAAATGCCAGGCCAGCCAAAGATCCATCAAGTGAGCAAAATAAAAATAAATAAACGCCTGGCCCATGGTCGCATGCGTTTGTGAACGCGTTGATTTACCCTTTAGGGTCCCCCGCGAGGGATGTTAAATTCTTTCGATTTCTTGTTTTGGGTTAGGGTACAAGTAAATTATTGACTTATTGACACATCGTATGGAAACATGCATGGCACATGATTGAATTGAAATGAAGTTGATTGAGAGGTTATGAACGGAGACCATTTCATATTTTTTCTTTTATATATGGATCCCAACTTTCTCATCAGTTATATTCTTCTCTCTGTGGTCCTTTATATTAGCACTGTCTCACGCATGCTGAGACAATTTCAAACAAAAGATTTTTTCTACCAAGTCAGAAATACGATGCACTTTCAAAGCTAAAGGGTAAGAGCCTATTTGGTTTGATTTTTTTTTTTAATTTAAAAGTTATTATAAAATTCTTATAAAAAATAATAGTTTTTAAAATTAAGTTAAAGTTGTTTGGTAAATTTTTTTTTATAAATTCTTTTTAATAAGTTATAATTTTTGTTAAAATTATTATAGAAAGTATTTTTTAAGGGTAATATTGTAATTATTTTTAACAAATGAGGATATTTTTTAAAACAAAATAAAAATTCTCTTGTATTTTTAAAAGTAGAGAAGAAAAAACTCCTCATTGGAGCTTTTTTTTAAACTTTTTTTTTTTAAATTTTGTTCTAAAAAAAAGTTATTTTTTTTAAGAGCTTTTTAAAAAATTATGTTTGACTTGGTTTTTGTTTTTAAGAGGTAAATAAGCTGAAAAAAAAAGTTAAGCCAAACATGCACTAAAACTAATTTTGTACGTATCGGTCACACGCTATATATATCATTATCAAAGAAAGAAATGATAATTTTTTTTATATAATACTTAAAAAGATGTTTGTTGAATTATTTAAACAAATTTAAATAAATTTTTATTCTTTTATTATATTTAATCAATAATATCTTACAATTGACTAAGTATTTGTAACTAAAATCCCATTTGTCTTTTATGTCATGTGATGATAATGTAGCATATTGACGTGTTATACTATATAATGATATGATCACGTGATATTTTTTACACTCTATATCAGAATCACATGACTATAAAATATAAGATGTTATTTTAATTAATGAAAATTAATTAACTACTAGTTATAATGAGAATTTTCTTAAATAGTTCAATGGTATTATAAAACTACTTCATGCATATTAAAAGAATTAATTTAATCAATAATAATAACAAGGTTTTATACCAAAATTGTATTATTTTCATTTCTTTTGCCCAACGTATTATTTTCATTTAGAAATTCTTTTAACCCCCCTTAGAATAGCTAGTGAAATGAAACTTTGAATATAGTGGTTGAGAAAAGCTCCATGTTAATACAAATAAAAATAAAAATTATATTTTTATATTGAAAAATATGAATTTCAATTTCTTTTTTATTTCTTTAGTGGAGCATAAATATAATCAGCCCAATAATAAGTGTTTTCTTGAAGAGATGAGTCATGTTTGTGGCAATCCAAGCTTAATTAGTTTCTCGGGCCTATACTGAGTGGGCCAGGCTAAGCTTTAAAGACTTATTGGACTTCAAACAATTATGCGTTTTTTTTTTTGTTACAACGTCCTGTCCTGGCCTGTCCTATCCTGTCCTATCCACAACATTTTGGGAGCTTTGCTTTGCTGCTGTAGTGTAAGGAATAAGAAAAAGAAACACTTGGCAAGTAGATGAAATGGAAACACTTGCTTGTAATTTTCATCCATTGATCTTCAATTTATCAAATTCTAAAACTCTCTCTTTTCTTAAATTTCCTCTTTCACCAGATCCCTTCATCTCATCAGCAACAACCTTGAGCTTGAGGATGGCTCACCCTCACTCTGCCCAAAGTCCAGGTTTTGTAATTTTGTTTTGAGTTTTTATGATTTCATTTTTTGAAAAGTTACTTAAAAGAATCTTGGGGACTGACCCTTGTTGTATTTCAGTGATTGAGCAGCAGAGAGTAGTGATTCCTAACAAGCATGGTGAAAAGCTTGTGGGATTATTGCATGAAACTGGGTCTAAAGAAATTGTAGTCTTATGCCATGGTTTCAGATCCACCAAGGTTGGTAAATTCTAGTCGAGACCTTTCATATTTCTGTTCTTTGATTTAGTCAAGCATTGAAACGCTCATAGTAATTAAGAATAAGCTTGGGCGTATAATCCGTTATTGTTGAAATGAAAATGTGATATGTAGAATCACTCATTTATGGGGTTCAAAGCCCACTTATAGAACCGGCATGTGTTCCAGGCTGATCGTACTATGATGAACCTTGCTGTTGCCTTAGAGAAAGAAGGAATCAGTGCCTTTCGTTTCGACTTTGCTGGAAATGGGTAAGTGGTATATATGCTAGGGTACTTGCCGTGGACTTTTGAGATTTAATGACTGCATTCATGTTTAGTTTCCTAGTTATTAGGAGATTGCCTCATTATTATGAGGTTTCTGTTTCATAACCATTTGTGTCATGGCTATTTAGATCACCTTGGAGCTTAATTTAATTGAGAGATACCAATAGTGTGGGATGCATATAATGTCAATATCTGTTTCTTACTGATTTGATATAAAATGCTGCAGATTAGTACAGATTCTTTTTATTTAATTCTAATGGAAGAGATAATTATCTTGGACATTAATGTTCACCACACTTTTGTTGATGAATCAATTGTCACATTTACTGGCAGAATTAGAATTACTGTATAGATACTTCTGAGAATTTGATTGTAAGTGTGCTTGATTCAATTGTGTCAAGTGGTGTATGTTCTTAATGTCAGTCTTGGGAGTTATGAATTCATTTTGATGCTTATCATCTAATTACTTGACACGTAACTCATTTTAGTGAAAGCGAAGGTTCATTTGAGTTTGGTAACTACTTGCGAGAAGCTGATGATTTACATGCTGTCACCCAGCACTTTTGCGGGGAAAACCGCATAGTAAGTGCAATTCTTGGGCATAGCAAAGGTGAGTGGATTTTCCGAGGTGTTTTGCTCATAACATTCTGATCATTGATTATTGATATTACAACTGGATACAGAAATAGAATACCACAGCCTAGAGTAGCTGTCATATATGACAAGCAGAGTTTACGAAGGAATAAATTTAGATTTTAGACTCCATGTTCTTTTCATGTTGAATTAATGAGGCTTAAGTAGTTTGCTTTAATTAGCTTTGTTCAAATGCAATTTTCTTTTCAAGCAGCCTACTTACAAGGTTTGATTCAATCATTGACTAGCAAGTTTTCATATTTACACTCTTGCAATATAACTAAAATAATGCAAATGCAGGAGGTAATGTGGTGCTTCTCTGTGCTTCTAAGTATCACGATATTCATACAGTTGTCAATGTTTCTGGCCGCTATGATTTGAAGAAAGGCGTTGAAGAACGTTTTGGAAAAGATGCTGTGGACAGAATTAAGAAGGATGGATTTGTTGATATCAAGGATAAGACAGGTAACTGCTACTTTGCTTCAATAATTATTCAATAACTGAGAAGTCACTGGTCCTTCCAACTGAAATTTTCTTTCCCTCCAAGTGTTTCTTCTGTGGCTGCATCACAAGTGATGAAGCAAATTAAGCTGCTTCCACCAGCCTTCTTCTAGCTTTTTGAATTTTAGAAGAAAAATAAACATAGTAAATGACCTGTGTAAATTCTTGATATGGTTTGATCATGAACAGAATTGGATGTAGAATGGTGGAAATATCAAGATATGATGCCTCATCATTCACCAAACTAATTGAGCAGATTCCCCTCCACCCCTTCTTACTTGCTTAGTCATTCTAGCTTCATTTCACATTCATTGAGAATTTGAGATTTTATATCTATAGGAAGTGTTGAATTTCGTGTGACTGAGAAAAGTCTGATGGAGCGCTTAAGCACAGACATGCATGAAGCATGTCTTAAGATCCCTAGAGAATGCAGGTGAGAATGAACCACATCCCTCTGGAATTTTTCTTGTGGTGTTAGATAATTTTCTCAAGTTATTATTGGTCTAAAAAGCAAGTCTCATGAAGTGTTCATTTACAGGGTTTTGACAGTCCACGGATCTGCTGATGAAATAATCCCTGTTGAAGATGCATTGGAGTTTGCCAAGATTATACCTAACCATAAATTGCACATTGTAGAAGGAGCTGATCATAACTACACTTCACATCAAACTGAATTAGCTTCTGTGGTGTTGAGTTATATAAAGGTAGCTTTACAGCAGGACTAGGATACACCTAATTACTAGCTGCTTTTCGTGCCAATAAACAGATAAACCTTTTCATCTGAAATAAAATTTCAAGTTAATTTTAACCTTGCTCCGGGTAAGAAAGTGATAGAGGGGGCTGATGGAATGTTCCCAGTGTAAGATGTAGAAATAGCATATGTTGGTCATCGCTCTTTTGTGTGTTTGGAGACAAGTCTATGTATATAAGTTGGCATTTCAGGTTTTGTTACCAAGTTGGCTAATTTAATCTTTGGTCAGGATTCACTGTTAGAAAGCTTTATGATCTTGGTTGTCCTTATTGTTTACAAGCTTTAATATTTGATTAGAAGTTTTAATTTGACTTTGTGCTCGCAAACTGAATTGAATGATGGATGTAATGAAGCCATCTTTTCCTTTTTATTGAAGGCCACTTTCAGCTTTTTAAGTAAGAGCTTGTTTGGCCTAGTTTTTTTCTAGCTTAAAAGTTATTATGAAGCTCTTAGGAAAAATAATAGTTTTTAAAATTAAATTAAAGTTGTTTGATAAATTTCTTTTTATAAGTTATAATTTTGGTTAAAATTATTGTAGAGGGTATTTTTTTTTTAAGAGGGTAATATTATAATTATTTTTAACAGATAAAGATATTTTTTAAACAAAAATAAAAATTTTCTTGTATTTAAAAAAAAAAGATAAGATAAAGTTCAGTAGTTTTTTTTGAAGTTTTTTTTTAAAAAATTTGATTTTTTTAAAAAAATTATTTTTTTAAGAATTTTTTCAAATTTATGTTTGACTTGATTTTTATTTTTATGAGATAGATAAATTGAAAAAAAAAATACCAAACAAATACTAAGACGTAAAAAATCTCTTAAGTATTTGCTACTGTGTATGTGCTGTTATGGTTAAAGTCTCCAGGCCCATGTCACTAGCTTAGTATTTAGATCATTTTTTTGGGCCTAAAGATGGGGACAAAGCCGTTCGGTATCCAACCACATCTGGCACTCTTGAGAAAGACATGGGATGAGGCCAACAACATGATAACCGCCAAATAGTGCAGGTGCTAGATGGGGTTGATTCTTGTGGTTTTCCCCATTATGGAATACCCTGCAATTAGTCCTGGTTTCACGTTTGTTAATCATATTGTGCATGGAACATGAGTGCCACTCTGTCCAACCAATGGTGCTCATAGACCATGTTTAACCGCATTCAAGGTGTAGCACTAGACATAGAAGATGGGCAAAAAATAACTGTACACACTAAGCAGAATCATTGGAATTGATTTTGGCCTCGTAACTCTTGGTTACTGAGGAACATAACTGAAGAGGTCAACTAAGCAATGAGAAAGTTGGCTCGCCAATGTAATTGAACCATGTGTTCAACAAAAGGTTGAGCTAGCTAAATGTCTGAAATGCTTTTAGGTTTCAATAAGCTATAAATAAATAGTTGAATCCTTTTTTTAAGGGCTTAAATTTTTAAGATAATCAGTTAAGGTAAATTAAAAAAAAAAAAAAAAAAAACCAAAGAAAGCTACACGGAAGAGCAGTACTGTATAAAGCGTTGCCAATCTGGTACTTACTGTTTATTCTCTGCGATCCTGTTTTACCGATAAGTGATAAGTAATAAGCACTCTTGCTTACTCCCATTTGCGGTCTTGCATTTTTTCGTTATAGTGCAAGAAAGAGGGAGAGGTACTCAGATATGGAAACTGTTGCTTATAATTTTCATTCATTTCTCTTAAATTTATCAATTTATACCACGTCTCCTTGTCGACAGCTCTCCTTCATCTCATCCGCCAATCGCATCTCCAAAGCAAAGTCAACAACCTTGAGGTTGAGGATGGCTCACTCTCACTCTGCCCAAGACCCAGGTCCCAAATTAAATAGTCATTTGATTTGTAATTTTATGATTCCAGTTTTTAATGTAACAATTTTGGATAAAAAAATTGACCCTTTTTTATATTTTAGTGATTGAGCAGCAGAGAGTGATAATTCCGAGCAAGCATGGAGAAAAGCTGGTGGGATTGTTGCATGAAACTGGGTCTAAAGAGATTGTTATCTTATGCCATGGTTTTAGATCCAGAAAGGTTGGTAGTTATGAAGTTGGGTCCTTTCATCTCCTTTGCCTTGCTTTAAATAACAAATATATTGACTGTAAATGTCTGCTCATGTAGAAATAGTAATAATTTATGGAATCTCACTAGGGTTAATTCTACTTCAGGACTACAATACTATGGTGAACCTGGCTGCTGCTTTAGAGAAAGAAGGAATCAGTGTCTTTCGTTTTGACTTTGCTGGAAATGGGTGAGTAGTAGAGATTTTCTGAGCTGGTTTCTGTTGCATAGACAACATGTGTTATATGGTGTAGTTCTTACTTCTCTATGTCAATTTCGTGAGTTGTGGGCTATTTATTTTTATCATTACATTTTTCAGAGAGAGTGAAGGATCATTTCAGTATGGTAACTATTCCCGAGAAGCTGATGATTTACATGCTGTAATTCAACACTTTTCTGGGGAAAATCGTGTGGTAAGTGCGATTGTTGGGCATAGCAAAGGTGAGTATCCTAAGTGTTCATACATGAAATTTTACAAACTAGTGAAAATAGAAAATGATTTTACACTATGCAGTAGAAGTTGCATGTGAGTTTTTGAAGGGGAACCAAGTTGATGAAGATTATATCTTCTATCACATTCGAGACAATGAGTTAATTTCAGATCTACTGTCTGTTGGATCTTAGCAATATCTTTTGCTTATAATGTTTTGATCATTAATATAAGGAAGGAATATGTAGCCAAGCTAACATTTAGACTACATTTTCTTTTCATTTTGAGTTAGTGAGGCTTAAGTGTTCAGTTTGTCAATTAGATTTTTTCAGCTGTAATTTGACTAATCCATTTACTTTAATGTGATAATGGCTAGTCAGTTTTCATATGAATATTGCCCTGCAAATGTTGTGCCACTAAAATAATGTAAATGCAGGAGGTAATGTGGTGCTTCTCTATGCTTCTAAATATCGAGATATCCATATACTTGTCAATGTTTCTGGCCGTTATGATTTGAATAGAGGCATTGCTGAACGCTTGGGAGAGGACTTTATGCAAATAATTAAGAAGGATGGATATATTGATGTTAAGAATAAGACAGGTAATGTTCTATATTGCTTCCATGACATGTATACGTTCCTCACTTCTGTTTTGTTCATGTCTGTGAGGGTGTATTTGTTGTTTGTTAGGTTGAGAAAATCAATAGCCCTTCCTATTGGACTTTCCATTCAGTTAAACGTTACTCTAAAGAATCCAGATAGGGAATGTGGCCACATAATCAGTGATGAAGACAGCTGCTTAAAGTGCTCTACTAGCATTCGGTATTTGAGAGAAAAGAAACATAGAAATTGTGTTAGAAATGCAAACAATTCTTTAATGTTTCCTGGAAATAAAAACATTGCTTGTAAAATGTGGAAAGCGTAAGATGTACTACCCTATCAAAATCAAACTAGGCATATATTTTTCCCACCTACCCCACCTCACCTCTCTCTCTCTCTCTCTCTCTCTCTCTCTCTCTCTCTCTCTCTCAGCCCCATATATATTGCTTGGTTACTCGCTTGCTGAATCACTCTTGTTCAATCTTTTTTTGTATGCTCAATTGGCAACATATCATGGTTGAATTACATTTTATGTGTAGGAGGTGTTCAATACCGTGTGACTGAGGAAAGTTTAATGGAACACTTAAGAACAGATATGCATGAAGCTTGCCTTAAGATTGACAAAGAATGTCGGTAAAACTCTGAATCCGGAGCCTATTACTGCTCTTTCAAAATCACTGTTTGTCCATTAATTCATTGATATAGCTGTAGATGTCATTGTAAAATGATAGTTAATTACACTAATATATGCTTATATATACTTTTATTCACCAATCTTATTTACAGGGTCTTGACAGTCCATGGATCTGCTGATGAGATAATTCCCATTGAGGATGCATTGGAGTTTGCCAAGATCATACCTAATCACAAGTTACACATCGTGGAAGGAGCCAATCATGGATACACCTCACATCAAACTGAGTTGGCATCCGTTGTTGTGAACTTTATAAAGACAGTCTTAGAGCAAGACAAGGTTGCCCCGTAGTAGGCAGTTTATGTGATCAATGGATAAGCTTTTCATTTCAACTTTGATGTTGAGCATTTAAACTTTTCTTCTCACAATAAAAGCGCAATACAGGTCACTGATGGAATGTTCCAGCATTGTAAGCCCTGCAGCTGTAATTGATCTCAGTTGACTAGGGAAATATTACAAGGACTTGACCACTCTTAATAATTTGATTAAGTTTCATGAAAGCGTGAGTCTTCCAAGTTAGTTTCGTAAGTCTTTTATATTCGGTCTTCGAACATGTGGCAATGTATATTCTTTTATTTGTTATTTTTTCACAACCATTTCCATGGTTGCAAGCTGGTAATAAGGCAAGTTCACAGAAATATCAGATTGCTTCAAACCTATTAAGAATACAGAAGATGGGAAGAAAACTTTTGCTACATTATCGTATTTACGGCTTAAGCGAAAGCACCTACAAGCTTCTAAAATTTGCCCGTGAATCCTAGCCTAACACTGGCTGCTTTAAAGGACATTTGCCAAATAATGTCACTATTCTATGATCTCCATTGCTAGATGACCTTTCCCTTGCCCACTGGCTGGAATGTTAAATTATTTGTCTTTCCTTTTAAACATCTGCTGTGGCTGGTACTTCGCACTCCAATCGGGTGGACGAACTATTAAACTCACATAAGCTCCTTTTGCTCATGACCATCGTCCTCGCTACTGTCATACGTTTCTAGATACTCCTCTTCCCATTCGCCCTGATTCAACCAAAAATACGTTTGCTATCAATAGCAGTACAAAGGGAACATACCATCCTAGCACGAGAACTAGAAACATAAGTGACAGGTTCCCATATCAGACCGCGGAAGGAACTGAGACTTAACCTCATAGTAGTCAGTTCAAATCCTTGATGTCCTCATCAAGATCACAAATCATCCACAGGACCAAGAACTCCATCAGAGCAATGTGAAAACCCACATCGTACTAGTACAAGCTCTAATACCATTTGTAACAACTCAAGTTCAAACACTGGCCTAACAACTTTTCTAGCCTAAACCACGTGATCCTCAAAAGCTCAAGCTCAAGTTGTTAGTAGTGAGAGACTTGGATTGTTATATAAATCTTAACAATCACATTCACATCAAATGTGAGATGTGAGGTCTCACAATTAAAAAAAAAAAATTATAGATTATTAATGACTATTGAGAGATGTAAATAGCTGAAGAGTAAGCACTCTGAGTATTAGGAAATGTGGCCAAAAGGAAGATTGTAACTTCTAAAGGGTATAACTCTCATACCAAGGTGGAAGAAATTGAATTGCATGTCTATTTCCAGCACATACACTTGACCTAGAGAGTTATAAAAGTTTGGGAGTTCATTTACCTCTTCAATATCCTCATCAAAAAGGGGAGCTTTATTCAACCTTGAGTATGAAGTTTTGTCTACATCAATCTCCTTCCCAGTTTTCATTTCTTCCTGAATTAAAAAACTCATTGTTGAGATAAAAATCTTCAGCAAGCCACCTCTTGCTAATATCACTATGAAATTATATATATCTAAAATGAAAAGAATACCAGTTCTGATTTCATTAACTCAATTTTTTCCTGTAAGTCCAAGACGTGATGCTTCAGTGCCTAGAAAATGCAGGAAACAAATTAGGTAGAAGCAAAAACATTATATTTTAGTTGGAGAAGAATCATAAAAAGGATCAAGAGTTTTATTACTATGTTACCTCACGTCTCTGAAGTTCAACTGACCGAGCTAATGCCTGTCTTCTTGTCAACAAATTCTTGGGCCTCAATACACAAGGACGCATGTAGTTTTTCCCTCGATAGATAATAATTGCATAGCCTTTGGTAGTTTTATCTAAAGATACTAGCAACCCACCACTCTCAGCCTCCAATGAAATTGCAATGTGCTTGACTTGTGCAAAATTTTCTCCTTTGACAATTATCTTTACCAATTCACGATATTTCCAATGCAGGTGCATGTTTTCTATTGTCCCATCATAAACACCTCGTCTTCCTAAAACAGAAAAACCACATAAATATTTGACTTGTCCTGTCAGAAGCAATAAGCAGAAGCAAAGTACTCATTCTTACCCAAAAGCAAGTAGGGTTTCATACTCAGACCAATCTTACGAAATAAAATTCTTTCCTCATCACTCAAAGTTTCCAAATCAGTTGGGAGATCTGCTGGTTCCAGATGCTGCTGCACTTTAGCCAAAGCCTTATTGGCCTTTCTCAACTTCCCTATAGCCTAGGACCATAAAATTAGAAACACAGCATAAATCAGAAAGAGTGTCAGGGTTATCAAATGTTTGAGAATATTTTTATAGTTTCTTAGTTACTGTATCTGTAACTTACAAGAGCTAGTTTCTTCTCAAGATATCTGACTAGTGAAGCCTGTTGAGTCAAAGCTGAGTTTTTCTTCATTTCCTCCACCTCTTCAATACTTGGTTGGTGCCCCCAGCGAGACGTTGCAGCAGTGGTTTCTGCAAGGGTGCCGGCAACCAAAGGAAGTTTAGAAGCTTTGGCATTAGATCCAACCAAGGCCAGGACCCTCTCTCGTGCTTTCTCTTCCTCCTCTTGTTGAAGATTTCTTGATTTTTGCCTCTCTTTCAATGTCTTTGTTACAACAGGTGGCAAGAAGTCATTACCCCTGTAAAAGACAATAAATTCCTTGTTTCTGGAAAGCAGTGTCCCCCCTGTCAATTGCTGCATAGGCAAAATGCATATGCAATAAGCAATAAGCTTCTATGAAGCAACAGATTAGAGCACCAAAAGAATAGAGAAATAAAAAGCAATTGTCCAAAAGCTTGATAGAATAAGTAATAAGGTAGCCTGAGCTTGAATTTGGTGTGTAAAAAAACTAATCTCAAAGATTAGTAAAATCAAGCCAAAAGCAATGGTTTATAGTATTCAAATCCATCCTTATTCTGCTCAAACATCGAAATACCTGTTTCCATGATCTAACACAAAAAATTTAGCAAAATTTTGAACATAGTCATAAACGTGCATTTGCTTCAAATTTGAAATGATATGCCTCATTAGCATACCATATAATACATAACTGAATGTATGTTTCTCACCAAGCAGAAAACTTCCATCAACAAGTTCATTTCAAGAGAGTTAAAAATGAGCTGAAAGGGGAGGAGGGGAGTCTGCTATATAATACATGAGAATATCAAAATACTAAATTTAGGGGCTAAACAAACAATGATATCAATAGGTTTACATATCATTTTTCTCTTTTCCTTTCATAAGAGAAACAGCAATATCCAGGTGATGGGAAAATATCTTGAGACCATAAAATGTCTCCTTTAGAATACTTGAATCCCTCATTTCATATTCCTTCCATAAGCTGACTAAATCCTCATAAATATTTAAATTTACATTTCAAGATGCAACAATATCTGTAATCTCTCACCTTGAGTTCTTCAGCCATTCTTTCATTGCGTGTATTTTGCACTCCACGTTTGATGGCTATCTTTGCAATAGCACTGCTTTCCCATAGCTTCACAATAGCCTCTGCCAGGCCTTGCAGTTCCCTGTTTCTTCCTGCAAAAATCAGGAAACAGAACACCTCAAGAAGAAAGTGATTTGGTGATTAAATAAAAGAAAAAGAAAAAACAGGAGAAAAACGAAAAAGAAATATCTGGCAATGCAAAGACCATCTCATACATTAATTTACCTAAGGCAAAATGTGGAGGCACTGTCCTTGCAAGCCTACGGAAAGTAGTCACTTCACGGTCCTTTAAACAATGTCTTATCCCATAAGGAAGACGTCTGAATGGAGGTTGATATCCAGGAACAACAGGAGGAAGCAGGTCAGCATCAACAGGCAATGGTTCACGACCTGACCAATCTTTATACCGTGGACCTAATTCATCTAACAAATGGTTGAGTTCACACAAATCCATGAGCTCTTCTTTAGATAAATCCTTTAAATACTCTGAAGAAGAAGGCATGAAGCACTCCATGGTCCTAACAGATTCTTTGACTACTATATTTTGGGTGGTATCAGATTCAACATTAGTTGAACAATCCAAAACATTCATATCAACCTTATTCTGACTGGTATATGATTGAACACAATGAAGTTTGTAGGCCATTCCCCTGTACAACACCAATGAGCTGCCTGATCTCCATATAACCAATCCCCCGGTTCTTTGCTGATGAAAAATAGAGATAATTAATACACGATTGCTAGCAGACTCAATTCTGATAAACAAAACATTAAATAGCTGGACTCAATTCTATATGAATTCTACTCTAAACTACGATTCCAGTTTCAGTCAATAATATTTTCAATAACTCCATCCACTGGAAGTATATCATCAAAGACAGAAACAGAATGAAATGATTTAATATTGCAACTACTTATAGAAACATAAAAAATCAAAACAATGTACAAAACTAACCTCCAAAATCTCATGTGTTCTTTTCATGTTAAGAGAAAGAGGCTCTTCAAACTTCAACTTAACCACCTCATCCATCTTCCATCTCTCATGAATGTACTCCACTAAGGCCTGCGTGATCCCTGCAACTCCAACTTTTGTTCTCTCCACCATCCTCAATGCAACATTCCTTAGCCTCTGCAATTCATGTTCCGGTATCATTCTGTCCACCATCTCTGTGTTGCTCCTCTTCTTACTTCTCCCGCTATCTCCTTCAACTGAACCACCCTCATCATCACTATTAGAAACCTCGAAATTCTCTCTGGAAGAAACTACATCGTTTAAGCCCTCAACTGCTGCAACCTCCTTTCCAACTGGTAATCCAATTTTTTGCTTATTTATGTTAACTTCCTCATTTAAAGATTCTGATTTATCAATTAGGCCACCAACAACTTCAGCCTTGTTTCCCCCTGGAAACTCAATTGTTTTCTCACTAGCAAAACTATCTTCTATTTTAGACTCAAAATTTGAAATTTCAGGCACAAAATCAAAATGGGGTTCATTAAATTCGCTTCCATGAGACCAAGGAGCAGAAATTACCCGACTCGGAAAAGAGGAACTCACTGGGTCACTCCCTTCAACTTGTGGGTCCTCATCACGTTCTGACTCAGATATGGCCCCCCCAAAAGACTGCTTTCTTTCCACTTCTTCTTCTTCAAATTCCTCTTTTTCTTGCCATGGAAACTTCTCTCTTGTGGAAATGATTGGTTTTAGAGACCATTTATCCTTAATTTGATCCAAAAAACTTGGCTTGGGCTTCCTCTTCCTAGTTATCTCAACACCAACCTTTATTGTTTGATGAGAACAACAAGAAGGTTTGAATTTGAGAGCTCTGAAACTATTATTTGGACAGTGCGTTTGGGCCTGCAAAAGAAGAAAGTAAAGAGAACGTGAAGATGTTGGGAAAGTTTGATGATTTACTGGAAATGGTGAGAGCTCCATGGCCAAGCCACAGTGACGAAGAATACTGAAATCTTTTATAGAACACGGTGCTGGAGATTCTATGGTACCGTGCTTACTAGTATTAATCAGTGACCAATTAAATCCTGCCACCTCAAATGTTAATAATATGCTCAAACCTTAACGTGCTCTTCAAAAAGAAAATAAAGGAGGCCCAATCTAAGCCCACTGTGAAGAGTTTGGGGTGCGGAGAGCCTATTTGTCAAGCCAGGCCCGTAGGCTCATTATTTGTGGCTTGAACCCAAAAAAGCAGCAAGGAATTAGGAATGCTCGGGCCCCAATTCTCATCGGCCTTAGAAATCCGGAATCTGTCCTTGAGATCCAAAGCTTCACTTTATATAATTTTACAGTATCTTATAAACATTTCACATTAACGTCTAATCGCATCGTTAAATTATTTATTTTTATTATTTGAATTTAAAGTTTAAAATTTAAAATTTAGAGATTAAAACATTTTTTATCAATAAAATATGAAAGTAAACATGTGACCTAAAATGATTAAAAAACTATAAAAAAAAAATGTCAAATGCCGTAACAGATTTTTATTCTATATATTAAACAATAACTCCAGTAAAATGGTCATGTTAATCACGGTCAAGAAGATAGACAAGAGGTCATGACATGTTGAATTGAAAGATGAAATAGTTTGAAAAATAAAAAAATGATTTTGCAAACACAGGAGATGGCATATGGTAAATGTTTATAGTTGGCCATACGTTGTTAAACAAAAACATGATTACTCCGACAGCTTAAAATCTTTGAATGCTTTAAGGCGTCGAAATCAAATCTTAATATTCATAATTACTCGGAAGAAATTTTGACTGGGCATGAGTAGGAAACTGGGAGGAAGGAAGAGAGCAAAGTGGGTTAGATATGAACATGGATTTCCATTTAAGAAGAAAAACCACACGTGGGTACGTCTGCTGGCAATGAAGACGAATATATGGAGGAACTGTTGTTTTCCTCATCCTTCGCTATGCTATAATCCCTTAAGAAACAAAGTTTGCTCAAAAGGAAAATAACCTTTGCATTGAGAAAACGTGTGGATTTTCAACTCAAAAAGAGTATTTTAACAGTAGTATGCTTTCTCACATCATCTTTCTTTTCTTTTGCAAAAGATGTTAACAGTTAATTACAAAACACTAATTAATAGTGCTGGAATTTAGGCTGTAAACAAAGGGATAAAAACACCGACAAGCTTTTATGGGAAAAAGTCAAAAAATGATGGGGTGGGAGCAGCCAGATTGCCTCATGTCTCCTGGTTTTGAGCAATATGTATTAAGAGTTGCCAACATTCTGAAACATTATAATAAGCTAAGGTTGATAAAAATTAAAAAAGGGGCATTTCTTTATGTGATTCTTGCGGCTATAGCCAGCAGCAGGCCCTAAAGAGATCATGGCCCCTTTCCTTTCATCATGGATATTGATTACTAGTAATTTTTTAATCAAGTGAAAAGGGGATTTGAAACCTTATACAAGCTAATTTTACTCTTGTCTATGCCATTGTTTTTAGCTGCCATGATTATAGTATAGTGGTAGTGTAGTGTTAATTGATCTGCCTTCACCATCGGAGGCAATGTTGCCTACCACACCAATTAATCATAGTCTTTTAATATTCTTTCTTTCTTTTTTGGTCAGGAGATGTTCCTAAACTTCTTTAAGCATTTCATACTATTCTTTTACATGGTGTAGTTTGAGCTGAATTCTTTTCCTTTAATTATGGAATTCTTTTCATCCTTGCAAGGATTGGATAATTAACATGGATTATACACAAACTAACCAGTGCATGTAATGTGTACCAACCTTCTGATCAGTCCAAATTTTGGTAAGGAGAATATCAATTGGACCATGTTGCAGGCTTAGTTATAAATGGAACAGTCCAATATTCTTACACCAATTTAAATATTGAAAAGGTTCTCAGTTTAATAAGAATAGATGAGGTTAAGGATTATATTAAAAATATGAGAGGAGGTTCCAGTTATAGGATTCTCTCATTAATTTATATAAGTGCATGTACATGAAATGTATGTGTGAATTTTAGGATTAATCTTTGTTATCTAATTTTTGCATTATTCATTATATAAAGGAGATTGATTGTAAGTTTTTATGGCAAGATTATAGAGGGAAACAAATAAAAAAGAGGCGAAGAGAATTTTCTACCCTTAATCTACATATTAATTTTGTTAACTTGTGGGAAAAATATATACCATAACTCATAGAGTTATACACTAACTTTCCCCCTCCAGGAAAGGAAGATATTATTTGTACTACTAATAACCCTAAAAGCACAAAAACCAAAAAAGATACTAGGACTTAATTGTTGTTGAAAATCCTTTGTCCTGGTGACAATATCATTTTGGGATCAAACTGATGTTTACTCTGTTGGAAAGTCTTCCATTTTGAGCCAAAGTGTTGAATCCATTCTTCCTTGGCGGTGTAATGAGGAAGATACTGCTTAACCCCAATACCAGCCTTATCACAGAACTGCATTATTTCCTTATTTTGATCATCAAAAGCTTCCCAATCATCAAACCCACTTGAATGCAAGATTCCTACCGTGTAGAAAATCTCTTCATCTGGTATTACAGCTGACATCCTATCATCCCATCTGCCATCATTCAACATCAAATTATTATTTAAAGTATCAAAGCTTTTGGTTCAGTACAAAAATCAAAGTATGTGAAAAAATAATATAAAATTTTAATTAAAAACACTTACTTTTTTCTGTTCATGGGATAAAGGAGGACAGGTCCTGTAGTAATGCTTCGTTCAAGGACGATGCCCTTGAAGACACCATCATTAAAATCTGCTATCTGAGATTTGGGTATAAAAAGATTCAACCATGGATGGGGAACATCCCATAATCCTTGTGACTTAAGCTTCAGCTCTCCACTTCGGACTCTATTCAAGAATTCTGCATAGAGGACATCTTTTTCGAACATAAGTCCCGGCGTGTAGCTCAAACCTTTCAAAAGCTGTTGCAACTCCTAAAAAGGAAAAATCCATAGGCAAATTATTACCCTATTATGTTCAGCAAAAACATTATAGTATTCATGATCATATACCTTTTGTAAGAATGATAAACGCGATCATTTACCTTGTCCACTGTGCTTTTGGTTTGATCATCATAATGCTTGACAACTTCAAGACAGTAGATGATGCGATGTTCGGTTATCAAGGACATTATTTTGGGGTGATCTGCGGGTGGGAAAAAGGAGGATCTCCAGTTGTCAGGAGAACCCTGATCCATCATGAGTGAACCTTCCAAATAATCTAGTGCATTATTGTCTTTCCTTCCATTTATCGAGATCAAAAGCTCTTGGTCTCTAGTAAAAGCAGAGAAATCATTGTACAACATTCGTACCCACTTAACCTGTGAACAGAATCATCAGGGTCTCAAAATTAAAATTAATTGAGAGAGATTGAACATAAAGCAAAGGAAAAGAATGGCTCCTATGAGTGGGGCTAATAAGCATGTTCCCATGTAATATTTACCCTTTTTGGGGCTGGCTCAAGTGGAATTCTTGCCCTGGTTATTATTCCAAACTGGCCTAAACCTCCCAGAACAGCATAAAAGAGCTCTGAATTCTTCTCTGGGGAGCAAGTATGAAAATCAGCTGTTCCTGAAATTGAAGAGGCAGAGACCCAGCTCGTAAGTAAACCCAAACGCTCTAAACAACTGCATGCATGCAAGCACATATAGTATTTAAAATATGTAGACCATAAAACTTCTAATATAGTAGTATAATGTTAGCATTTTTTTGGTTGTAATGCGGTACACTAAAACATAAAATAATTGGAAGGGGAGAAAAACTAACAATCTGACCCTTCAAACACGGTTTGGTTAAATCTACCAGGGAGTTGTCCTCACATGAAATATAATTATGATAGGAATCAAATTATTTACAGTGACATCATACATTATTGTAAACAGATTGGAAAATTTTGAATTTGTATGAAACGGCTGTGGATAAGGGATGCTGAGCGCCGTGTGAACTTTCGTCCATGGCTTCCTACCCGTGGGACCCTGGACGAGTACGTTTCCAGAAATAATTAAATATATGTGAGAAGGACTACATTTAAATGTATAATGATCAACCACCAGCTAATTTGTCTGATCAGGGTTTTTCAACAGAGGGAAAAAGAAAATGTGGAAAGGAGAGACAGAAGAATCATACCTGTTATTACATCCATTTCATAAACATTACTGATCTGAGGACCATATCGAAAGGTTTGCCCACTAATTCCTGCATTGGAGAGTGTCCCACCTACGGTTAGGTACAAATAATCGGTCCAGGAAACAGGTGCAAGTCCACGTTCCAATGTGGCGTTTAGCACATCAATCCAAAGCTGTTCGCCGCCAATATCTGCGTAACACCCGTCACTCGAGATTCGGATTCCGCTTCCGTTTCGATGCTTCTTCATAGATGCCATGTCCACCACCACCCCGTTGTTTGCCATGGCTTGGCCCCTGACAGAATGCCCGTGCCCTTTGGCTGCTATGCTGAAGGGAACCAAACTGTTGTAGCTGAGTTTTACAAGGGTTGCAATGTCTTCAGCGGATGAAGGGTAAAGAACTGCTTCAGGAATGGCTTTCACAATGTGACCAAAATCTTGAGAGGCTGATTCAATGGCTGAAGGATCAACGGAGAGCTTGCCTGCAATTTCAAGGGTTAGGAACTTAGGTGAAATATTCCAGGGCTTCGATATCCCTATGATGGACATCAAACGGCTTATAATGAA
Source organism: Theobroma cacao (assembly GCF_053813885.1). NCBI lineage: Eukaryota > Viridiplantae > Streptophyta > Magnoliopsida > Malvales > Malvaceae > Theobroma > Theobroma cacao. The sequence continues at coordinate 4,605,370 of NC_142647.1, forward strand.
AATAGCCGTGAAATATGTTGTGATTGGAAAATCCACAGCCATTTCTTTCTGGTGAATGAAATTCAAGCAGCGAAAATAAACAAAGAAAGGGAAAGCAAAAGGGGTTAAGAAGAGGAAAAGAGAAGTTGTCTCTCTTAGCTTTTATGGTTTGAGTTGTGTTATAGGGATGGTGAAAGGAAGAAGACGGGAGGGGAACATATATATACACAGGGTCGTGGAAATTTTGCATGAAAACGATGGAGAATAGGAAAAACATCTCGGTTGGTGAAGAAACGACGCCGTAGGGTTATGGTTAATTACTAGTGTACTACTTTTTCAATGTAATCGAAATTTCAAGGACAAGAGCCCTGGGATCCATTGCATGATTTACTCGTATCATGCGAATATAATAATTCATCTAATACATGTTTAGTGTGTCTTTGTACGATGTAATCATCAAAGATTCCAAAGCCATAGCCACCCACAGATTTTCATCACTTGTGGGCCTATTTCATATGGGCCAAACCCAGTTAATTTCGACCGTCGGATCATGATCTTGTGGTCAATATTAGTCAAGCTGGGTCAATTGGGCTCGTACCAAACGTTCCCTTCCTATTTTTCGATCATTGTAAAAGTATTTCTTTTCCAATTTTAACGTGCGGGTTGGTCAAAATTAGGTAATCATCAAGAGGATCTTTAAGATTTTTTTTTTTCTCTCTTTTGGGGTTTGGAAGAACTCTTACGAATCAAGGCGTTGGGTGTTTCGATGATTCAGACGGGTGAGTTTTCATGAGAAATGAAGAGTGGTGGAGACATCAGCCAGATTTTTCTTCTTTAGAAGATTTGGTTTGTATGTATCTTAGGCTACATGTAAATCGAATAAAGTCAATTTGGGACCATATAATTAACCCAACCCAGCCTTAGTTGTCTCATTAATTAACTCACTGTCCAGTCTAAATTGAATGAATCCCCGAAACCAGTAGCATAAATTTCACTTGTTTTGATCCCAAAGTATGCTTTAATTACCCAAATCTCTATGTTGAATGTTGTACCAAACTTTCAAGAGAGTTAAGAGAATTAATTAATGTCTATTTAAAGAAATCTAAATCAACTTGCATGCAAGATAGAGGTAGACAACAATATCATGCCATGCACACGGAAGAATGCCAAAGGGAAAAATTGAATTGAACACCAAGAAAATTTGACCCTTTCCCATGTATCATTGCCGTGCTAGCAACAAATTAATTTATCATGGAAGGAATGAATCAGGAGAATTGTATATTCTTCATCTTCTGTTTTTTTAAGTGAAGAAAAGAGAAAAAGTTAGTGAGTCGTGTTGAGGCATATATTGATATTGTAATGCAAGAAATCGCGAAAAAATTTATATACTTAGGTCCTAGATTCGGTTGGAATTCAAGTATTAGACTAACAAAAAACATTTCATTCAAAGGACAATCTTTGACCTAAAGATCTTACAGGTACGAAGACCTATCAGATAGCAGACCCTTCAACATTCATAAATCCTGTTAATACTATATTATTAGGAATGAAATCTTTAAGACTCATGTGCAACATGCAAGTCTAAAATATATTAAATGCCTTGCTAATCGGAACAAAAAAAATGACAAACCAAATGTACCAAGAATGTCCATTGGAGTTGTTTTTAAGTGATATTATAACAACAAGAAACTATCATGAAAACAACTAAGCATGCCATCCCCACATGCCAAAACAGTGACAGTTAGGTTTTTATACCTAACAGAAGACAGTGAAAAGGAGAAGAAGAAAGGTGGGTCATGAACACATAACTTGGAAATTTGGAATTATAACTAAACCATGAATTAACAATATGCACCATTCAAAAGACCAAAGGGCTAGCTAGCTAGCTAGCTATGACTTCAATTTCGGTTGCCACTAATGCTATCGTGTGTTGCCAAAATTTATGAATACTGTTGCTTGAACTTGGACTGCCAAGTTAGGATCGATGCCATCAAATTCAAAACATGTAATAAGCTTATGCCTTTGTCTCATGCGGAATCTCTTTTCCACCATTAGCAAATGACAATGTGAAGAAATTCATTGGCTTTAACACAGTGTAATTATATTTTAATCAAAAACTATATATGAAGGTGGAGTACAATTTTGTCAAAAGTGCGGAAGGGGGAATTCAGATTCTCTGGATGAGCTGTTTAAAGATGTGCTATGGAAAACGCACAAATGAGTTTTCAAATGTCATGCTTCTTCATGATGCATACTACACAGAGAAAGGGGGGGTTTGAGACAGACAAACTAAGATGATATTGAGCGTCTTCGTGACGAATGACAAGCAAGCATGAGTCATGAGTGAGAGAGAGAGAGAGCCAAATCAAAAGGCCCCGTGCAGAAAAACATGGGTAGGGCCTCGGGAGGCAGGGGAGGGGGGGTGCGGGGACTATTGTGAGATACTGAAAATCTTTATGGGGATCGTAGCCAGCCCAAAAGATCACGTGGTCCAAACAACACCATCAGCCATCAGCCCTTCACTCCCCCACTCCTTTCTTTTCTTTCCTTGCCCCCTTTACACCGCCAAAATCTATGTCACTGTGATTGCTCACGTACAGCAATCATTTCTACCCATACGTGCATGAGAAAAGTACAAATAATAAAAGCACTTAGCTTAATTATGTTGTTTCTTAATTAAACAGCATAAATTGCTCTTTTTGGAGCTCAGAAAAGTTGACGCACACTGTTAATCCGCACTGAGTAGTAGTAGTGTATAAATATATAAATGTATGTATATATATATATATATATAACATGAAAAGAAAGTCATTCATCGAGAAGAAGAAGACGTGAGGGATATGTTGATGGCTAAACTTACAAGTCTTTTGATTGATGAGAGAGAGAGAAAGGCTTTTGAAGTTACCATTTTTGTCTTCTCTAGTTTTCTATTCCAACTTTCACCGTATAATGTCAAACTGTCTTCTTCAGAATGGAAAAGTCGACTATGGACCATCACACAGCGTGATAATCCTCTATGTAACTACAGCCTTGATGGGGATATTTGCTCATAAAAGATTGCTAATAGAACAAACAGATCAGAACTTAAAACCTGTCACCTAGCTACAATCTTGTTGGAGAAATTCCCAAGGAATCGATTAATCAAACGTTTTATTGAAAACAGTTGAGGAAAACAACAGATGATCCTAGTTGATGAAAGTGTACGTGAGAGTGTTTTACACGATCCAAAGACAGGGGGGTGGGGTTAGGTCGGGAAGTTTGCTGTCGATGCCCGTGGCGGGAAGGAACTTTATGGGCACCGAAGGTAATCAAAAAGCTTGACAAAACGACCCCACTTGTGAGTGCAACTTGCTCAGTTTTTACATGAGCTCGTGCTTTGGCTCTGTCTGTACTGTGGGGTGCTTTACAGACAGAGATTTCGAGCAGACAAGATGGAAGATACGTCCTAGAATAGGAGCCATAGCCCTCTCCCCCCCTCCCCCACTCTCTCTCTCTCTTTCTCTCTCCTTCCTAGCTAGCAAGTGAAAAGAAGAGAAAAAAGAGTTTCTGCTCTTAGGCAGTGACATTCATCTCTCAATTTCTGTTCCTTTATCACTGTTGGCATTACCTATTCTTGTTAGTACACGGCAAGAGGTACTTCCATCGTATTACCAACATTTTCTTTACAGCTTGGAGCTTTCTATGTTCATCTCTGAGTTGTCATAATTTACAGTCCATTAACAGTGGCTTATCTCATTTCAATCTCAAAACTATATTTAGGATTTATTGCTGTACAACTAGCTAGAGAGTGATGTACAGAATATGTACCGTAAATCATTACTATCTGACCCTGTACTAAATAATCACATGCTTAATTAGAGTTTTCTCAGTGCTTATAATCAAGTTATCAACAATTCTGTTCACGATATATCCCCATTGGTTTCATTTGAACCACCAACAACTCATCGCCATCAAGATCATATAGGCCATAGATAACAGAGGGAATATGTCTACTTTTAAGACTCTACCAACGACCTACTGAACAAGACGCAGTCTTCTTAATGAGAGACATTATTGCCTAAACTCCTACAGCAGGCACACTCTGATCCCCAGATTTTGAACTTATTTTGGAGCGCCCAGCATTGAACTTGCAGCAGGTCTTAATCACAATAACTGTATCCATGTGCATGGAAGAATGAAATCAAGAAAAGCACCATCTCCTTTATGTTGAACTAATCTCTTCTGGATCTTGCATGCTGTGGTCAATTTTTTCCCAGTGCTGCAAACATCAATCTCCTTTCCGAATATCTGCTGTTGGATCTTGGATGATCTCTCGCATGATCCTTTCAATCAACCAAGTTCATTCAATCTGTACAGGAACGTGGGGTCCCAGCCCCAGTTGGAATCTAAGCTAAAGTACTTTGTACTTGGATACTCTGAGCACTGACCTCCTACTCCCTCAATGTATCATGCGCCGATACTCCAATGTTTTCTAGCAGAAGCTCTGTAGCTGAAATGAGAAACAGATCAATCTTGGTCAAAATTGAAGATCGGTCCTTACACTGGATAAATTTTCAGAATTTAATCGCCTTACACCACAATTTTAACAATTTAATCTTTATTAATTTTGTTCATAAATTATCAGATTGAGAACAATTCTTAATAATGTGAATATTGGATCCTAAAATTAATTAGGTGATAAATTGTAATCTAGGTCACGTGCTGTGACACATGAATTTCTTTACCACTTAATTACATATTCTGAGTGTCTAAAAGTTTTAGATTTTTTTTTTCCACTTGCTGATTACATTTTTTTTTATCAAGTTTTCTTTTTTAATCATAAATTATTATAATTATAATCAGCAAAAAAATCAAAACAATTCTTTGAGATACAATGGTGAGTTGGTAACAAAAATTTACGAGGCCAGAATAATATAGTATCAACCAATTTGAAAGTTGAATATTCACACCATTAACAATTGTTCTCAATTCGATATTTAATGAAAGTATCGAGATTTAATGCATTGAAATTGTGATACATGGACTACATCCTTAATATTGAGATAGTAAAGGCACCAATCAGAATTGAATAATTTTTTTTACCTATTGCGTGTCATTGTACTGAATAATTTGTTCTTTACTGACCATTGTTAACAGCCTTACTGGTAAAATGATTCAATGATCACCAAGATATGAAAAGAGCGAAGCGTCCAATTGACAAGATTTTGGAGGCAAGTACAGGTGAGTAAAATCCTAGCAGTCAGAGCGCTAAACAACATAGAATGGGGCACTACTCAAATAGTTTATCGAATTAAACCAATTAGTAAGCAAAAGATAATATTCTACTAGAGAAGACCATGTCGACAAAAAGATGAACAAAACGAAAACAGCAACCCCGGAGGAAGCTGCCATCCTGGAATTGAACAAGTTTGAATTTGACTGGGTCGACTGGGTGTATAGTTCATCCATGGGCAGTCTCTGTCAGATCACTAGCATGTGAAAATGGTAATCCATCTAACATCTTCCTGGATCGTTCAAGTCAAATGTTTTTTAGAAAAAAAAAATTATGGTGTGCTAACTAGCTAGTTCTGTTTCAACTACTAGTTGGTCATTTACTACAATTCCAATGTGGTCTCTATGATCGAGCAAGTGAATTTTCCCTCATCTTTCCTGAGCCATTTTCTGCAGTCCCATGACGGGGAAGGTAAAGCCAATGCCAAGCAGCCTGGAGCCATCATTGTATCTAATCAATTATTTAGTTCCCTTCACCACTTCCTCCAGCTGGCTCAGGAACGCCATTGGATAACCCATCTCCAAAAAGAGTTGTTCGCACATAGGGCACCAATTTCCATGGAAAGACACCGACAGTTGCCTACTTTTCGGTTTGTGTGGCCTAATAACCAAAAGGAAATGGTAATTTTCTAAAGTTTCTGCAGAGAAAAAGGTTTTGCATGCATGTTTAAGAGAAATTTTTTAATCTTAGTGAGCTGACAATTATTCTCATTTAGTCACATATTGTTTACTAGGGGATCAATTAGCCTAGAGAAGCTTTTGGAGCTACTGAAAATGATTTGCTTCTCTACTTCCAAATATAAAAAGAAAAAGTGGCAGCCTATATATGCTCCTATTCTCTATGTAGGTTATATATTGATGCAGCATCTTTACCCATGTGCTTATATATGGGGAGATTATCAAGCAAGGGTGATGACAACCTCTCAAATAGTTACATTAACCAGGTGCCAGGAAGTATTTCTACTGTTTCACTCTTGAATTCAGCAGAGAAAATCTGCTTCTGATACTTTGATAGTTATATGTGATAGGATAGACGATCTCTGACAAGGCAGTCTTTTGGCATCATACAAACAAACAATCTGATTCGCAGGAAAATGTTAGGATACCACCCGGCAAATAATTCATTCAAGGACTGCCCTAAACTTGATTGACAACACCAACCTTTCCAACAACGATAACGATAACAATAACAATAATAATAACAAGTAAATTTCAGGCGTAGACTAAACATAAATACCACCTAGATTTCACCACCCCAATATAAATTTCTTTGAAGTGGCCAAAAAGGACTTCCAGGAAAACAAAATGGTGCTTGTAATGCTAATTTTTCTAGCAAGTTTGTGTAATATGTATGTATAGAAAAGGATGCCTACGAAAAGAGACAAACCTGAAAGCATAACTTTCTAGTTTTGCCTTTTAAATATACGAATCCAGACCAAATTAATTGATCTTTTATAGAAGAGAAAAATGTTGGAAGCATTGGCTTTTGGGATAATGGATGAGGCTGAACCCTTAATACTTGACATAATGGTGCCTGAGAAATGCCAATAACATAATTTCAAAAGATTCTTAATGTGATTTGCAACAGGTAGAACATAGAGAAATAAAATCCAATGCCATGATAGAGACAAAAATGAACAACTGGAATAACTTAATCTGTGTGGGACACCATGTGGTGTTGAAAATGCTCACCTATTGGGAAGCACTTTAAGAATGTGAACATGAACTCATTGGAGGAGAGCCGTCCCAAACATGCTTTAAGGTTGTTTTCATTTTTCCAGCTGAAAGAGAGAACTGGAAATAAGACGAAGTTGTATTCACACTAGTAACAAACACACAGTGTGAAACAAAATGTTGGCTGGTCTTGGACCATGCTACTGGGAGATGGTGATGATGATGGAGCTAAGGTGGAGGACAGTAATAATAAGGTTGCTAAAAGCTGGCCAAAATGGCGAAATCAGCTCCCTGATTAGACTCATTGACTTTATTTATTCTCCAAAAACATCAGCTTCACCTTCTAATGCATTCAGATCAGTAGCACAACGCCAATTATCCACAAAAACAAAAAGCAATAAAACAAAACAAAAGGTAGCAGAATCAGATTTGAAAAATTAGTCACAACTATCACATGATGAGATTGTTAGCCCCACTCTAGTTCCCAATAGCTTTGCTCCCCAATGTTCTTGCCCACATTATTGTAATCAATAAGCTTTTGTTTTCCTTCTCTTTTACTGCAGAGTTCAGATTTATGTAAATTCTCGGTGAAAGTAATCTTTATTCTCAGCCATCGCTTCCCAACGTTACAAGGCTTCAAAATAAATTGCCAAGATAAATTTCATTTGCTAAGAAACCTTACCATGGAGTCAGTTTCTGAGTCTTAATCGCAAGCAATATGGGAATCATGAAAAGTCGCCTAGTGAAAAAAGTTAAGAGATTCCAGATGAGATCATCATCAAGTGAACAATGTACACCATATCTAAGTCAAAATCCACTAGATATTGCAGCCGACCACTCATGATTCCACATCAACATCTAGTTAATGAAGACAGCGAGTCAGTCCGATTAGCTATATAGGTTTATTAGATCAATTATTTTATGAACATCTAACCCCAACACTACCGCAGTAGCTATATCATTGTCAGTACAGCTCTCAAAGTTAAGTTACAATGAACTTACTTTCCTGAAGCAATACTGTCAAACGTTATCCATGCAATGAAAAAACATGGCCTGGTACACGGAATGTGTTGTAAGTCTTTTTCACCCTTCATATTTTCCTTTCACCTTCATCCGCGCAAGCCATTAATTATTAATTGTTAGAGACCATAGGTTAGAGCTCATCCCAAACAAACCAAGTGGATAACATTTACACCAGGCAGCAACCACTGGCACAAAACCCAACCACAACCACCATTAAATCTTCCTAGCCACACATGCAGAATGACTACCTATGCCACCATCACATCTATCTTATTGACAATATCCATCACCACTTGTGTTTGTCCACCGCTTATGCAGAGAGCACCATTTCTTAATATGTTCCCTGTTAGTTATAAAATTATATCATGAAAAGTGTTTTTCTGTGCTTCTCATGACTGACTGATGCAGATCCACGATCAATTTTCAATCACAATATATCAAAACTCACTTCCTATAACATTGACGTGCACACTGTAGATTCCTATATGTATTATCATAGTTCATATAGCAACATGCTGCAACCATCAAACCTGCAAAGACTGCAGAGTCTCCAACTTGTGTCAAATCTTGATTGCATTTAGCTTTAAGAGGTCAATTCAACTAGAAGATAGAATGTGTACGGAAAACTCTTCATCATACACACAAGATACTGATATTCCATAGGAGGCACAGACATAACCAAAATATCACAGGCAAACAGCGAAAGAAGAATACAACTGTGGAAAAGCAAGGTTCATCACAACAAATTAAAATAGCATCTTGTTAAGGAAATTCTACTCTGAATGCAAAATATAGCATACACCATTGATGTTGCCACTATACAGACTGTGCCTATTGATTAAATGCACGTACATGTTCACTTCGACTGGAAAACTATACTACTTTTGCAAAAGAGTAACAGGTGACTGTGAAAGAGGGAAAAGTCTCACTGGCTGTTGAATTTTCTGAAGCAGCACTTCTCAATTTGACAGGATGATACACCTCACAGAGTCCCATCCAAAGGGGAAAGATGATACTTCAATGCCTATTATGTATTTGCCTTCATTTACGTCAAGCAGCTGGAACCTTTTTTCCGTCCTCAATAAAGAAAATTGCAGTTTCTGGGACCTAATGTCAAGGGAAAAAAAAGTGGTTAATAAATGTAACCTGATTTTGTCCAATAATTTTTTAGAAGAAAACTGTAGGACATGTAAATAGGCTTATCCTGAAGAGGTCAGTCAATGCAAAAAATGTAACAAAAGATACAGAATCATGGAAAAAAAATAATCTCAACCTTCCTGAAAAACTTATAAAAGGAAAAGGGAAAATAAAGATGTGTAATTGCCAAAGAAATACTCAAAAACACCAGTTCTTATTGAGACATGGCAATTTCAAAAGTATTCACAACCTTTTATCTTAGCACAAAATCCCACTAAGTATAAATGCATGAAAACTTTAAGCCTTTAAGCCCTCAACAAGTCTTCATCAGAAAATGATATGCTTTAAGATTCATTGTTACTTAACAAGAGAAGTTGTTATTTCAAGGTTTTGGAGGACTTCACAACGCTATTTCCTCTTTCCATGCTATTAAGTTGTAAAAACAAGAAAAAAAAATTATAAATACCAAAAGAAGTATACTTCTTTCTGTTTTTTTTTAACAAGTCCAAATGACTACAGCCAAAATAGTTTCAACAGAATTCAATAGAAAGAGAGGCTTTAACAGGTTTACACGTATAATGAACATTTATTGAGAACATCAATAAGCAATGTGAAAATAAACACGGCACGTTATCCAAATGCAAAGTTTCACTGCAATTAAATTTTCAATAGCTTTTGTTCTTGGAGACATGTTTACTTGGTGCCAAAATGGAAGGGAAAGTAAAGGGTCTCTAACATAGTTTACTTTGACCAATTAAGCTGACACATTAACTTATTTTTGGCAGAAAATACAGGTATAAAGGGAGATAGTGTGCATTATAGGACACAATTTGATTTGATATAAAAAGAGATAGAATGCTTTTTTGATATAAGGATGGATGTACGCTTACTCCAGTTTGGCTAAACTTCTTAGTATAGAGAGGAACAGCCTGCCTTATAGAGAATGATAGAGAATGATAAAAGAAATGGAGACACATTCAAACCCAACATAAAACATCAAAAAGGACAGAGAATGATAAGAGTATTACATCTGGCCATGTGTCTGTGATGAATTCCACAATGTCATATGATATATCTCCTTGGACATCAATCTGTTCCTTGTCAGTTGGCCCCTGAAACAAATTAGTTGAAAAACAGTAAGGCATGATGGGATATTACGTCAGAATAGATTAATAGATATTTTCCTCAAAATAATGCACCTTTACAACAGAGGCTCCTGTAGCAAACTTCTTCCCAAGTTTCTTTGAAGCATCACTTAGTTTTACACCTGAACCGAGTTAAGGATGATAATGAGATGGGAATCTTGACATGAATTTACACTTTAGAAAACAAGAACTAGCATGTGGCTCACCGAAAAGATCCAGGCCTTTTACAGTGGTGATACACTTTCGCTTATTACGCACAACCTTTTCAATGACAACTTCTTGCTTCTCCTACACAATAAGACAATCCAAATTTCAATTCCATTAAACTAAATTGGCATGTACAGTTAATGTTAGATAATTCATTTCATGTGAGTGATGTTTGCATGCATGGAAGAGTTTTAGATTGTACTTTCTTCTTAATCTTTCCCCCAGGAAGACGTTTAACTTCCTCTTGCTTAGGTTCTGAACTACCACCTGCAGCCCAAGTGAGAAAAAGAGGACTGAAGAATGCATCATAGCGGAAATTTAAGCAAAACTATTAAGTATGGAAAGTAACAAAATTGATGAAACCAAAAAACATATAGCACAAAGAAAACACATGATTATGCATGGAGAAAGTTAATTAACTCCCAGGACCATAGGAAATCTTCATAATAAAAGTAAAAACAACTACCTCGGAAATGTTCATTTGCAGATGATATTTTAATAACTTTGGACAATACATATAATGTTCAATCTAACACCAGGAATGATCATATTTATGCACATAAAGGTTAGCCATTTATAAGCATGTTTGAACATGCTAGACTAGTTCGAACAAGCTATTAGCTCATGGAGCAGCATCCCTCTACTCTCATAACTAACCTATTTCACTCAGTCCAATTAACAGCAAAAATAATTTTCCAGGGAGTTTTTATCTACTCTTTACTACACTAGCCCCTTTTTTCTGAAAACTTCTCTCCAACTACTAGTCTCTTACTATCAATCACCATTTGGAGTACAGTTACATTATTTAGAAATTTTCGCAGAAGATTGCTCAGTCAGTGAAATGAAATCCATAATTTTTTTTATAAAGTTTAACAGGTTTATTTGCTATTATCAGTTAGGTATTCTTCTTGGCTTGGAAGTGATTTCTTCAATCCTTGAAATGTTGACATCTTTCTCATCAACAATCAATACCTAGCAACAACACTCCTAAACATTCTCAAATTTGTACTCCAATATTTACAGCAACATGCCCTATAATTATGAGATTTTTAAATCACAGAAAACTATTCTTTTTTCCTGGAGAGCTGACCTCAAAGAGCAGGTACACTTGTAAACTATTCCAGAAAATGTAGGAAAATATAATATTCAACACCACTCTTTCTTTCTTGTTCAGGGTAAATGAAAACGATGAGACATTAGATCAGTTATTAATTCGAAACTCTGCTTCTACCGCACCAACATTATCAAGACAGCTTGTAGGCACCAGCCATGCCAATAGGCTACAACAGAGATGGGAAATTTGAACCTTCCCAGTTTCCCTTGCTCCCTGACTTTTACAAGTGACCATAAGAACCATTTTAGATTTTTTTCTTGAATCCCCCATTTACAATTACTTTGTGCTAAAAGTTGAACTGATAAAGCTAACAACTTAAGCATCTTGTTATTCTAATTCGCCTACCTCTACATTCAGATGCAATCAGCTATAATAATAATAATAAACAGCTTTAGAGTTTTGAAGAGATCAAAGCAGATTGAACCAAGTTCATTATTCCACCACAACAATAAAACCAATTTAAATTATTGCCCTTATCCTGCTCTAGTACAATATTACTACAGCGTCACCTCCATCTTCCAGGCTCTGAGGCCGAATACCACTATCAAATATAGTACATTACTACACTAATAAACGCAACCGTTTAGTTCAGAACGATAAACTGCCGACTCACAGGCACAATCATCTAGGATAAAACTGACACATTATAGAATGGATTTACTACATGCAAATCTTTTTCTATTTTCAAGAATTTTGGAATGTGATTTACAAAAATAAGCTTAAACCAACAACAAACAACAAAATCAAATTTCAAATCAATTCCGATATTCAAAATTGAAAAAAAGAGATAGAAATTGAAGTATGTAAAAGAGAAAAACAAATAAAATTTACCTGCAGCAGCAGAAGAGATGCCAGTGGATTGTAACTGATCAGCAACTTTATCAGCTTCTTTAGCATTCGCTGCTGCACATAAAATTTTGAATAAAAAATTAATATATGAAAAACAAAAAGATTGGTTTTAACGGCGGTGATTAAAGGGCGTTTACCTTGAAGGAGATCCGGGTAAAGGTCGGGTGCGTTTTGGATCAACCAGGGTTTGCATTTATCGAATTCGGATCCGAATTCGCAATACTCGGCGGGCAATCCGCAGACTTGACAGTATTGTACGACGATCGGTTGGGGTTTCTCCGCCATTAGACCACCGCCGCCTCGATGATTCAATCACTCTCTCGCTTCTCTCTAGGAAGGGACACCTGTACACAGTAAAGTATGTTTGGCGGCATTCCCACCATCCGCCTTCTAATATTGCATGTGGATGGTTGATAAAAAAAAATAACAGCAGTTATAATTTTATCATCTTAGAGTAACTTTTTTTTTTTTAACAAATATGGCAACGTTTGGTCTTATTCACCCCCATCAATTTCTGATTACAGTTCTTCTTAAAATATTTTGATTTGAAATTTTAGGTTTTTAATTTAAAAAAACCCATTATTAATTTTTACATAAATTATAGCATTGATTTCTTAAATATTTTACATTAACTCAACTTCGAGTTTTATAATTATATCTATAGTCAACATTTTTTCATGAAAAGAGTAGAGTTTGAATTCATAAAAAGAGAAATAAACATATTAGGTAATTGAGATTATGAAAACTAATTTCATAAAATACAGATTTTCATAATCTGATATCTGATTCTTCTGTACTAAAATAATAAATCAAATTTAATATCTAATATCACAATATATATATATATATGTATAAACACTCAGACAATTGTCTTGATGTATCAACAAGTTTTGAGTTGTATTCTCTTCAAATTCTAAAGTGCAAATATGAATGGAGAGGGTCGTGGGGGAAATCCTCCTGCCTGTGCTGCTTGCAGGCATCATAGAAGAAGGTGCCACCAGAGCTGCGAGTTGGCACCCTACTTCCCAGCAAGCAAATATGATGAGTTCAAAAATGCTTTGAAGCACTTTGGGTTAAGCAACATTGTAAAAATCATGAGTACGGTCCGACCCGATCAAAGACAAGCAGCTGCGGAGTCGATACTGATGGAGGGCAATGCGAGATTGGATCACCCTGCGCATGGCTGTCTAGGCATCATTCGGAACCTCCACAGTCTCCTGGAAATTTATGAATCCGAGCTCGCTGCTGTGAACCAACAGCTAGCTGTCTTCAAGGCAAGCTCGTCTTCAACACCACAGCCATCGCAGCCTGAAATTGACCCCCTTGTAAGATATTTATGATTCTAATCTAATATCTCCTTTCTCCCATTCCTTCTCATTTTCTCTTTATATTTAACATCTCCAATAGATGTTAGCAAAAATATAAAAGGCTTTATCATCTTTCTTGGTGATTTATAGGTTGCCAAAATGTTTAATGAGGGAGACAATTCCCGCTGGGTGAATTTGGAAGCAGATGCAACCATCAACAGGTTGTTTCATATATATTCATCCAACTGATCAAACCGTGGGTCTGAATTCTTTTACAGGCCTATTTATGACTATACATATATTTATATGTGGCATTAATCATAAAGCTTATTGCATATCTATACCAAGTATCAATTCAACATTAACCAAGTCTCAATTTGACACATTCTTTGTATATATTTGGTGGCGCAGTGTTCCATCTGACTCCAGAGGAAAGCAGCCTGTCAGGCCTGATGAGGAAGCAAGGGACGATGAAGCTGATGATATCTTTATGGAAAGTGATTAAAGATTGAGGATATCAATAGGAAAATAAATCATGCTAATGTTTTTATGGTTATGTTTCAAGATAAATCTGATTAGCCTCCCCCGATGACCACCTAATTAAATTACTAGCACATACAGGTGGCTGGTTATGCTTTACTTTAATCTGTAGCAGTGTGCTAGCAATTATATATATATATATACACACACACCATATTTCCTTTCCCTTGTTTGTTTTTCTCTCCTCTTGTTGGTGTTCTTAACTAGCAAATAGATTGATGATGAGCTTTTGCAAAGGTCTGTAGAGAACCAACGGGCTAACTAATTGCTCATCTCAATTATCGCTAATTAACCAAAGCCTGATTTCGTGTAGGGAAGAGTCACCGCACGGCCCAAAGCAATCTGCCTTTGTTAAGGTTCTAACGACAAAACTCAATCCATTAAAAGCCGAAGAAGATCATTTAGCAAAGTTAAAACGAAAAGAAAGCATTGTAACTTTTTTAAAAAATTGACTGAAATAACGGAAATAACATAATTAGTAATCAAAAACTGTATGAGCTGTAATATTATTTGTCAGATTCAGTGTACCAAAGACAACTAATGTGTTAAAAGTTCAGTAATTCCATCCGGTAAAAGAGAAAAAGATGAGATTGGGTGCCAATTCAACAACCAGTTGAATAAAGGAAGAAGAGAGAAACCGTATCGTTTCAACTATTAGTTTGATGAGTTAATGAAACGAAAATTAGCTTGTCATTTTATTTCTTATTCCTGTTTTTTAGTTTGGCTAAACGCTGAGATGCTGAGTCCTTTAATTGATTTGTAAGATTAAGAAAGTCACGTTTTTTATTTATCTGGTATTTTTGTTATTTTTTATTTATCGTTGTTGTGTCTGTTGTGAAGCACAAAATTCCAAATCTGGAATCCTGTGCCTAGCTGTAATTCCTTAGCACTTCATTCTCCTATACCGAAGTGCAAGGACGGTTTTGGGTGTGTAACAATCTATATATATGAAATACAAAAATCAACTTGTGTTGCCCCCTCAATTTCTGGTTTTTCCTTTTCTTCTTAGCTCTCCTGTTTTCCTTCTCAGTAAAAACCTTCTCTGTATTTCATACTTCACCTTTATCAGTGAAATTTCTACATGGTGCGTGAGACTAGCAATTAGCATGAAACCCAACTAGAGCCACAGAGACACCACCCTCACAGGGCCTACGCGACAATCCTACTTAGGGCCTCTTATCATTTTACAAATACTAATAAATATTTATATGCTTTGGAGTTTTGAAGAATTCATCAACGATCCCACCTCTTGCTTTCCCATCCAAAAGTAACATAAAGAAGATTCTCGCATGTTCTGGGATCGCCTTTTGAGTTTGCTTTTGAGAGTGACATCAAATCGCATTACATTATTCAAAAAGACTCAGTTTGACCTTTATAGTATTGCTGCCTGAAAAGCGAAAATTCTAACAGCGGCTTACTTATAAGTTATATAGCTTTGTAAAGGAACCGATCTGAGTCTTCTAGCATAAAAGAAGAAACTTTTCCGTAAACAAATTAAAGGTAAGATAATTACATTTTCATTGTTAATTAGAATTTAATTACGAATACGCTTGCTCTGAAAGTTCCTCCGCAGACCTCAATTGTAATTATAATACAAAACCTAACAGTGATAAAACGTGATTATTGACTCCATAGTCAACACCCATTTAATCCACCAATGGAAATGTCTCGAAAACTTTCTAATGAGCTATGGTCATATCTTCTTGATTACAATGTTGACGAGTAAGAAAGCTGGTGAGACCGGTAACGCCGTGTTTCAACGATTCCTGTTCCTCCTCTGTTCTTGTCCTGCTTTGGGTGAGGATAAAGATAAGACGGTCATAGGAATGATTCCGTTTTGTTTGCTGATTAAGCAGATGAAGGGAGTATCTTTATCTTGTTGACCCCAAGGTCCATTGAAGAAATTGAACATATCACCGTTACCAAAACCCGATTACTAACGTCCACGTAGGCAGAGGCGGAGGGCAGGGGGCTAGTAGGGCACCCGCCCCCTAAAATTTTAAATTTTATATATTTTTTTATTTTATAATTTTATTTATATTTTTTAAAAATTTTATAATTTTATTTTTTAAATATTAAATATTTTTTTTATCTCTTTTAATTTAAAACTTGATTCCACTACTGCTATGGTGTCAGAAACAAAAAGAGTGTGCAAAAACTGTACCGATCAGGTTTCTTAATTATCATATTTGTACGATGTCATTGTCCATAACCATGTCAATGATTGTCAAGTTCATAGTTAAGCTTAGGTTGCCTTTGATGCGAGGCAGATGCAACATATCCTAGAATTTCAGGGAAGTTCGGCAGCAAAATAATCCTGGAAAATTTGCATAATCACTGCCATAACATGGCTTGATCCAAGGGCACGAGGCTCCTTCCCCTACAGCAATTTATAAACATTACCCGATTTCGTAGACATGGGCGGTTTGACTCTTTGAATATGGCAATCTAGCCGTCTACTCACCACGCAAAAGTTGTTGAACCTTACTCCGCCTGATAAATATGACTTAAAACAGTTCATTAAAAGCTACAGACTCTTCACATGCAAACTACTAATTGAAATTACTTTTATAGAACAGAAAACCCCATCATTTTGCAGACCAAATTTACTCGAAACCAAGGGGGCAATTTCGGTCATTCGAATTTCATTCTTTTTGCCCACTGCTCAGCTCTTCTTCCCCGCTGTTCACTTGCCGCTCACCGGTCGGAGGAAACTGGATCATAAACTAAGCGTTTAAGCTGGAAAAATTACGAAAACACCCCTCGTACATTATGAAAATCAGCTCCCCACCTTGCACTAATTAAACAGTGGGAAAAAGCGACCGTAAAGCCACACGGAATCCTATGTTAATTTCGAAACCTTAACAAAAACAAAAAGGAAATTCTTACATTACTTGCCCTTAAGCATATCCCTGTAACGCAACAGAGAATCCAACCTCTGCAACTTAAGTTGCTGCTTAAACTTGTTGATGAAATCATCAGCTTTTGCATCGACACCTCGATCATCATCTCCAAACGATACCGTTTTCTCGATCCTAGTAGTTGCTGGTCGTCTTCTCTCCACTTCTTCTTCTTCCTCCTCCTCCTCCTCCTCCTCCTCCTCCTCCCTCTTTTCCGCCTTGAGTCTTGAATTCTCACTTTCTGATTTCTTCAACTTCTCTGGAAATCTTCTTTGTTTTACCTTAGACTCCGATTTGCTTCTATTTACTTGACCACGAACTGGACTCATATCCGTGTCCGAATCGGGTTCTTCAGTTGCAGGGAGTTCCTTTTCTGGGTTTGCTTTAAAGGAGTTGGATCTGTAAAAGGACGTGAAATCTATGGACTTGACTCGCTCTAAGAGAGACGGTGCTCGGCTGAGGGGTTGTGAGTTATTGTGTTCGTGTTCCGTTGGCTCAATATACTCCCTGTCTGGATCTTGAGGAGAGTATTTGTAAAGGGAGAAGTTGATGGACTTGACTCGTTCGAGAATTGAAGGGGCTCGCTCAAGCGGATGGGCAGCTAAGTTGTCAGGTGGGAGATGATGGTCCATGTCTTGGTAATTTGGAAGAGGAAATTTGTACGTTGAAAAGTTAATCGACCTGACTCGGTCGAGGAATGACGGAGATCGCTCGAGTCGTGGCGGGGCTGAGTTATAGTCGCCGTCTCCAAATTGCTGGTGATGTGGCCTTTTGGGAGGGGAGAGACGGGAGATAAGGAAGATGGTGCCGATCATGATGTTGAGGAGGAGGAAAAGAGAGGTTGGTGTCAACCAGCTTGCTATGAAAGACGACATATCAGAAGACGAGCAAGGGAAGGTATTGCCAGAAAGAGAAAGAAAGAATTGAACTTCCTTACTGTTTGTGTGTTGCGTTTCCGCGGATAGTGAGAATGGAAGTAGAACTCCTGAGAGCACAAGCATATAATGTCGCCGTGAACATTTTAGGGCTTACAATAACGTGCTTTGTTTTTTCTTTGTCGTATTTTTTCAACTAGAGATAGATAACCTACGGTATCAACATGGCACACGTGGTTTTCTTTTGTTCAATTTTCTCCTCCAGGAAAGCGAAAGGGAAAAGTCTTTTTTTATTCTTTTTTGGGTAAAATAATGGAAAAGTCTTTTTCCAGGAACGTGAAGTGCCACGGCTCATCCACCATGCATGTTCATATGTATATATGAAGCATATTTAAATTTCTGCTACGTACTGAGTAGCAAGAAATTTACCTACTGAGTTGCAAGAAATTTAGTTGGGGTATGGAGAGCTGCTCTACATGACAGAGAGAACCATACTGTCTCCACTCTATCAATATAAATGCTGAACATCACAGAATGGTCTAACTCTAGTGCAGGATTCACGTTGATTCCTAGCAATGAGGTGTAAAATTAATTTCCCAATCAATCTAGCAAAGAAGGGTGAGGTTTCGTTTAAAAATAATTAAACAAAAATTAAATTTAAAAATCTATATGGATAAATTAAAACATCATCTTATATAGATTAATTAAATATTTAATTTAATTATTAATTTTCTTATCGAGTTTTATTAATTTATTTTTAAATTTAATTTTTAATCATTTTTTAAATAAAAACTCATGAACTTAATTTAAAAAATCTTGCCTAAATTCTCTCTAATAAAAAGTCACCAACAAACCATAATTTAACTTTGACTTGTTTTCTCATTTGATTAAAAAAAAAAAGAAAAAAGAGTTACTTTTGAATCAAACAGCTTACCTGTCTTTCCATAAATTGCGGCCGTATTCATTAAAAGTTTGTCTGCTTGTAGCTTTCTCGGCTTGCTAGGCAAGTAGTATGGAGAGTTTTGAGAAAATTTTTCGCTTATTACAAATGCGTACCAGTTACTATATCTTAAATTTCTCTCCGTTGGCAGGAATTAATATAGCATGGCATGTGCTAACAATAAACAACGTACATAAATAAATAAATAAATAAAGAGAACAATAACTCCTATAGTCATTTTCAAGTACATTATTTGCATCGTATTTTCACATCATAATTAACTACTGAAGTGCGTTCTTAACAAACCTGATTTTGGAATTTTCTGAAGGACCAACGTGGATGAGTACAAGGATTCGATATGTCGTACGGTAAATAAATAAGGTTGACTAGGACATATCGTGATGATGTCTGTGGACATTTTCTTATATACCAGGCATCGAGGAGTCGTCCTGCACTTGACGGAGACTTAGTCCAAGTCATGTATTCTGGTCCATGTATATCTCATCGGCACCCTCATTAAATTGGAATCTTATTTTGAAGTCATGTAAGTATCAGATGTTGATTCATGATAACCACTCGTTTGAATATTTTAATATATAGTATATGTCACTCGACGTCTCTCTTTTTTCTTTCTAAAGCTAATGAACTGTTTGATTAGAGTGTTGTTATTTGTTAATCCAAGATGTGATGACTCGGATTGACGTTTTATTATACCTACCCAATATTGTATACATTGATTTAGGAGGTTGATTTCTGATTTGAGAGTTTTAAGTGTGACACTTGCTATTTTAGGATTAGCTAGTACTAGTCGTAGTATGAGATACCAAATGGATAATGCATGCTAACGAATGCAGTGATATTGTTGGCTACGAAGTATATAGAATGTGAGCAGGGAATTACAGGGTAAAGTAGATGGTAAATACTCGCATCAGCAAAGGACTTGTTGAAGTTCAGGGTTAACTGTATGGCAATGGCTTCTATGAGATGGATACCCCAACGCCCACCAGGCACCGACCATGTAAAAGGCTGCAACGAGTAAATTCCCCAACACGATTACTGGCAACAAACATTTATCGCGTGCAAATCCTGAGTGTTGGTAATTCGACTCGCCACTTTTTCATTTTCATTGTTAATAATTAATAAAGGTATAATATTTTAATAAATTTTTTAATTATTTAAAAATATTTACATAAGTTTATATTTTTTTATTATAGATCAAATAAATTTTTATTATTAATAATTGATTAATTATTATTATTAATGTTATTTTTTATTTTATATTTATATAAAATTGATATAAAAAATAAAAAATATCATATAATTATATTATCACATCAAATCAATATGTTACGTTATTATTAATTATAATATATGCCAACGTATTATATAATTATCATTTATGATATATTAATGTACCATACTAACGTTACTTAATATAGAATGATAAAAAATATTTTCACAAAACTAATCATTAATTATAAAAATTTATTTGACTCAAAATAAAAATATAAAATTTACTTAATTTAAAATAAAATTATAAAAAATTAATTTAAATATTTTTAAATAATTTATTTTAAAAAAATATTATTTTATTAACAAATCAAAGACCTACAACTACAAATTAACAAAAAAAAAAAAAAAGACGACAAGCTTAAAATCCTCTACCAGCCAAAAAGATTTTGAAGAATCTAACTGGGCAGCTTTCTTGTTTTTTTTTTTTTTTCCTTCTTATAAGAACATTTACTGATAACTGGAGGATCACACTACATGGATCCTGGCTTTTCAACGGTCTTCTTGGCAGGGGCGGAGCCTCATTATGGAATGGGGGCGTCATGGCTCTCCAAAATTTTAAAATTTTTTTACATATTAAAATAATTTTTTTATAAAATTTCTTAATGACCCCTTAAAATAAATTTTATTTAATAATTAATATAAGTAAAAAATAATAAAATAATTTCATGTGCTTGACTCAATTTAAAAGTTTTTTTTTTATTTTTTTTCAATTTATATTATTATTATTTATTTATTTTTATTTTATTTACTTATATGTTCTAAATCTATATTGATTTTCTTTCACAAATTAATAGGAACCATCAATTATATTCTTTTTATTTATTTTTTATTATATCATAAATGGATTTTATCTTCTACTTGTTATCTTTTTCTTTTTTCTATTATATAAATTTTATTTTTTATTATTTTAATATTTAAAAATAAATAAATTATTATTTAATTTTCAAATATAAATTATAATGTTGTACTATTGCTTAGAATTTCATCAATATATAGTTTTTTATTCAGTATAATACATGTATCTTAGCATATATGTTGTAAACTTTAAGTAATAAGGATATACATATAAATTGATAGAATAAAATAAATTTATTTTTTTTAATATAATTTAATTTATTATATTTATTTTTAATGGCTCTCAAAATAAATTTTTATTTAATAATTAAACTTATTCTTCAAATTGTTTGATAAAATTAAAGTCATTATGGTTAGCATATTGCTAGTTAAACCCAACAAATAAATTCTAAACTAATATGTTAAGCCAATCAAATTTACAAAAAAATAAAAGTGAGTTTACTAATCCAAACTCATTAAGTTTTAATATATATATATAAGCTTATCATAACATATTATATTTTAACAGTCCAATTTAATAGTCTATCATAACATATTATATCTTAATAGTTCAATCCAATAATCCAATATGTTAATTAGTAATTTAAAAGATAAATAGAAAATAATAGGAGAGTTATGACACATAAAGTAAAAAGGCAATTCATTTAAATTTCAAAAATTGTTCTCTTTCATTATTGGGCACAAAAAGTGAAAGACTCATTTTATAAGTTCATTTAGTCATATATATAAATGATACCATCATTACTATTAATGTGTATTTTTTTTTATGTTCAATATCTTTTGAATTTTTTTTAATATTTTAAATTAATGAAAATTGAATTATATATAAAATTTTCTTTAACTGTTTAATGTCTATTTCTGTTTAACCCCAATTTGAAAATGCTTTAGCTCTGCCCTTGCTTCTTGGCAGGGCTAGTTTTAGTCTGGAGCCAGCAAAGCCCTTGCTTTAGGCCTCACTATCTTATAGGCCCCATAAATCTATACAATATAATTAATTATATTAAATATATAAAAATTAAAATAATTAATAAAATATTTTTAAAAATAAGTATCTATTAAATATTTATTTTTTTTCACTTCCTATCTCTTATTAATTATCAACTATTTATATCACTTCTTAACTTATATGAAAGTCAAAATAATTAATAAAATTACATATTTTCTCATTTTTTCAATTATGTGCCTAATAAAATTCTATTTTTTATCACTTCCCAATTCCAGTAATACTAATAATTCTCAATTATTTTTTCTATTCTCAATAAATGTAATATGCTTTTAATGATCTCCAACTAACGGTAATTTTTTTTAATTTCAATAAAATAGCTTCATTTTTTTTTTGCTTAATAAAGACCTCATTTAAATATTTAATCGTTTTAAACCTTTAGAAATATTGAGCCACCCTTGCATCTTGGCACCTTGTGTTCCCATTTCAACAGTGTGAACATTCTCAATTTATTATAGATTTATGTAATATAAGATATGACGCAACATAAAATAAAAGGTGCTGAAGGAAAATTTTTTTTGTGTAAAATATTTTATAGAAAAATTTAATATTTTCTGTTGTTTGGATAAACTGTCGAAAACAAATTATGTTATTTGGATCATTTTATGAAAAATATTTTTCATCATGGTGGAGTTATTTAAGTGTTAAAATAATAAATAGGAGTTGAGTACAAAATAATATTGATATTTGATTTTCACGAATTTGGAATCAAAATTAAGAATGGAAATACAAATAGATAAAATCAAAAATGATATTTCTCAAAGCATTTAATCACAAATTTGTAATGAAAATGAACTCTAATTTTCAAAAAATTTTCTATCTTATCACTTTTTTATCATAACTATAAAAATATAAATATTTATCATTTGTGTAATATATCCTAAACCTATACTTATAAATATGTTTAATTAAATAACAATTATTGAAATATTTTTTATTATAATTATTAGTAAGATTTAAACCTATTATAAATGTGTATTCATCAAATAATTTCATTGAAATATTTTGTATTATAATTATTAGTAATATTTATTTCATTTATAAATAAAAAATTTAATTGTATTGAATGGTTTCATTAAAATAATATTTTTTAATTTTAATAGTATTGTATAATTTAAATATTAATATTTTAAATTAATTATTTTAAAGTTAAATATTAATTTTTTAATATTTTAAGTTAAATATTAATATTTATCAAATTTATATTCATAAACTTAGTATAAAAGTTTTTTTCATTATTATGTAAAAAATATCTTACGTTTTTTAAGAACGTAAGGTCTTTTTTGTAATTAATTTTATTGATTCGTAAAATATTTTATATATAAAATTAATTTTTTATTTATTAAATAAGTATAAATTTTAAAAATATTTTTTAAAAAATATTTTACTATAGAACAAACGAAACGGTAAGGTATGATCTGTCTCGACGGTGGTGAGATAATAACACCAAATTAAATATATATTAGATTTAAGTTTTATGGAGGAATTCGAACATGGAATATTCTTGCCACTTTGTCGCTTTTGATCAAATGCCTGTCCTTAGTGACTATAGTTTTCAGCCTGAGATATTTTTTGTTTTTTATTCAAAAGTAAGGATCATGTGTGCTTGACGAATGGTTCATAGAGTTTTAAGCGACAAATCAGATGGAGCATCTTAGACCCGCGGCCCATGGCATGTTACGAACAATGTACAGTTGCTTTCACTTGGAACCGACTTTTTATGTGGACTGGTTAGGTTGGATCACAATCCGAATACTGGCTTGACTTGAGATTGGACCAGTTTGGAAGGCCCTCGGACAATGTTAAGCCATTGACTTTGCCTTGCTGGGTTCAAAGAGTATGATGAATAAGTTTTGACATAACAAAAATAATTTTGTATCATTAAAATTGCGTAAATAGTGAAATTTGACTTTAACTTCAAATAGAATGGTAAAATGTTTTCATTGTTTTTTTCTTTCTTTTTATAAACAATTTTTTCACATTTTTGGATATTTGGTTGGTAGAAAATAACATAATCAAAATAAAAAAACTAGCCCCCCCCCAAAAAAAATTAGCTTCCCTTCTTCTTGTCCGGAAGTCAATTTACTTTGTTAGGCCAACACATCAGAACCCACTCTTCACAGGAAGATCCATACACCCAAAACTGCTGCCGCCCATACCATAACCGGCAACCACCAATTCCCATCCCTACCATCGCCGGCGACGACCTTTCTCCTTCCTGTCCTCGTAGGTAGCCACCTCACCAACTTGGTTTCCCGTTTCCTTCTTTTCAATTCAATCAAAAAATCGCTACACAAACAAAGCCAGCCCCTTCAACCCCTAACAAGACCAGAAACTTGCAGCAAATTAAAGCAGCAAACTTGTAGAGATCCAGTTTAATTTTTGGTACATAATTCGTATGAGGTCCAATTATTGATTTGATTAAACTCTTGAATTTTCACATTTTTATGCGTTCTCATTAATTTTGTTCGGGGGTTTTGCTTGACTTGGTTATGTAAATAATTGATTATATAAGACAAAATTTGCAAAAAAAAAAAAGAAAAGAAATTTGTGGATTTTGATAATGAAGTTGAACTGATTTATGGGTTTTGCTCATTGACGAAGATAAATGAGAATCTTTTGTTCATGTATTTCTTTGGATTCGTTCAATGCATTATAATCTATAGGTTCCAGCCAGAAGCCCATTTAAGAAAATTATATCTGGAAGTCATTTGAAACATGTTAAAAGCAAGATTGAAAATAGAAAGCAATAGTAATCAATCACATTTCAAGAAATTAGTCCAAAACCACATCAACTTATAAAACAAAAAAATTCATGCATAACAAAATAATAATAATGAGTAGTTATAAAAAAATTATAAATGTAATTAGTAAGAAAATTAAATATTAAGAGAAAAAATAATCAAAAAAATAAAAAAAATACTAAACAAAGAATTCAATCTCATGACTCAATGTAAAAAAAAAAAAGCCCTTTTTTTCAATTTTCTTTTTTTTTTCTTCTGTCATATTGAATTTAAACTACTTTTATATATTTTAAGATTCCTTACATAACCAACATATACTGTTAGCTATTTTTTGAAATGTAAAGTCAAAATCAACTCAAAGTTGAAGGATGAACCCACATAAGTTTGAATGTTAAAATAAATATAGGTTAGATAAGAACTAAGGATCTGCCCATATGAGCATGGTCCATATATTTCAAACATGGGCCACAGGGCTCGGACCATTTGAGTCTGTCCTCATTAGGCAAGCGTGTCCAACTTCTCTCCCCGCCCTCCCCCATCACTCTTCAGAGCACCAGTCCCGCTTTTCACTCTCAACGGTCTCTCTCTCTCTCTCTCTGATGGCTCCTCCACGAATACTACTATGTGGCGATGTTTTAGGCCGTCCCAACCAGCTCTTCAAGCGATTCAACTCAGTAATTTGCTCTCATTTTCCTTTTTTTCTTCCTCCATTTTTTTGCTAGGGTTCAATTCTTTACTTTTATACTGCGCTGAGCTGAAGAAATGATTATATGTTTCAGGTGAACAAATCAGCGGGTCCTTTCGATTCTCTTTTTTGCGTGGGCCAGTTCTTTCCGGACGAAACGGACCGGCTCGATGAATTAATGGATTACATCGAAGGCCGGGCCCAAATTCCGCTCCCAACTTACTTTATCGGCGATTACGGCGTCGGTGCGGCCAAGGTTTTGTCGGCCGCTTCGAAGAACTCTGCCAATCAAGGATTTAAAATGGACGGTTTCAAGATTTGCGACAATTTGTTTTGGTTAAAAGGCAGCGGCAAGTTCACTCTCCATGGTATGTTTTTTTGAACTTTTATGAAGCATTTTCTGTCTGGTTACTTAGAAAGTAGGCGAAATTTCTGAAAAACTTCTGCCATACCTGATTTGTTGTGCTCATATTTAGGTTTGTCTGTTGCTTACTTATCTGGTAGGCAGTTGTCTAGTGGTCAACAGTTTGGATCATATAGTGAAGATGACATTGACGCGTTGCGAGCATTCGCAGAGGAACCTGGAATAGTTGACTTGTTTTTAAGATATCCTTTGCTTTGCTAGGCATGGGAACTTTTTATGTGTTCATTTGTATTGGTTTTGTGGTTGTATCTTTTGACTTCCTTAATTAATTTTCACTAATGAATGGCCAAGTGGTGTCACAAATAGAGCTACTGCATCAGATATTCCTGCAGGAATGTCGAATTCTTCTGGTAGTGATTCCACTGTATCCCAATTAGTCGCAGAGATCAAACCACGGTACGTGATGTTTGAAGACTTTTGCATTACTTAGTGTAGCCAATTGTCAATAGGCTGTTTTTATGGTTCCCTGTCTTGGATGCTGTTACGTTGCCATAATCGTGATAATAGTATTTTATGATTCTTGTTCAAATTAGTGTTTAATGGTTGATTTTGTTCTCACAAAGACTTCAAGTTACAATAACTTAGCCAACTAAATGTTAATGGCAAAGTGATTTGGTCAGATACATGATCCTTTCCTTTTCCTATAATCTGCATGGTCTAAGGCCTTACTCTCAGTGAGATGTTACAAATGAAAGGTATATTTTGATATTATGCTTTTTTCCATGTCGCTAGCTTCTGTGTTGTACAAGACTCACAGTTTTACCATTACAAGTAAGTCTATCTTAGACATCTTAGACATCCTGATTCATAAAAGACACCATGCTTGTAATTCATCTCTATCTCCTCTCAATTAGAATATCTCAGGTCCGTACTACTGTAACCTTTCAAATCAGCAATTTTCATGGTCAGATAAAGGTTGTAGTGTATATATATATATATATTCTGAGTTAGGTATTTCCTCATATGTTAGGAATTGAATTTCGTTTTCATGAAATAAACTAGGGAATATGGATTAATGGTTCAATGTCAAGTGCGAAGATTTGTTATGTGGGAAGAATGTGGATTTTAGGGAGCATTTTGGTAGTTATCAGCATAAAAGTTTATGTTTATATATTTGAAGATTTTCTATTGGCTGGAAAATCAACAGTTGTCTGTCAATCCACTGATAAATTTAGATGTGGCCTTGTTCATAGAAGTTTTCTGCTGAAAGGCTATGGCATCATAAATGTGAGAATACATAATTTAAAACCCAATTAGAATTTTGTTTCTTTATTGCATTTGCAGTTACTCAAAAGTTGTTAGTTTCTTTTGCTAATGGTCGTTCTCCCTGTTAGCTATCACATTGCAGGTACTAAGGGTGCATTTTATGCTCGCGAACCTTATTCTAATGTTGATGCTGTGCATGTAACTCGGTTCTTGGGTCTTGCTTCCGTTGGGAATAAAGAGAAGCAGGTCTGACCATCTTATATCACCACATCTTTATTTTTAGATTTGAAAATATCTCCTCACTGTATATTGAAATATTGATTGTATTTGGCTGAGACATTAAGCTGTAAAGCTCTATTAATGAAGCATTAACCTGCATTGACATGATGCCATGTCCAGAATATCAGTATATATATTGCCAGGAACAGTTAAATTGCTAGTACATATTGACCGGATCTCCTCCTAAAATGAGAGTGTCATTTCTTGTCTATTACTTGATTAGTGCCTGCCCTGGTACAATATCCTGTTCTCTGCTTAGCTCCTTTCTCCTTTTTAGAGAGTTCATACATCCCTGCAAAGAACACTCCAGAGAAAAGAGAAAAAGGAAAGATGATCCAACACTACTATTTATTTGGACTTGTTGGTCTTGAAGAATTTCTGCATAATCAAACTATTTCCTTTATGCTATCATGATTTTGGGTTAATTTAATATCCACACTCTTGTGAGGAATTTAAAGTGCCAGCAACTGCTAGATTTAGCTTTTAAGCATTCTGTGACTGTTGATTCCTGCATCTGCTCCTCAGAAATTTCTTCACGCACTTTCTCCAACTCCATCATCTGCTATGTCAGCTGCTGAGATCAGCGCAAAGCCACCAAATACTACCTTATCACCATACACATTAGCAGACCAAGTAGATCGTCCTAAAGAAGCCACAATGAGGGCTGGTGATAATGCTCCTGATTCACAATATTGGAGATATGATGTCTCGAACAAACGGCAAAAGCATGGAAATGGAGATGGTAATAAGGTGTGTTTTAAATTTATATCTTCTGGGAGCTGTCCACGGGGAGAAAAGTGCAACTTTCAACATGACATAGATGCAAGGGAGCAATTTTTGAGAGGTGTTTGCCTTGATTTTATAATAAAAGGAAAATGTGAAAAAGGTCCAGATTGCAACTTTAAGCACAGTTTACAGGATGAAGGTGAGAGTTACTCTCGTAAGAGACCTGGATCTGGCAATAATAGTGCTAACAGGTTGGTAGTTTTGTTGCCTTCGTCTTTTTCTCCCCCTAATTTCTCTGCAGATAGTTCACTTCATATTGTCGTTACTTTGGTTAGCACAAAAAATTGATTAGACAGCATAACAACACTTATATGAAGAGTGTTTCCGTTTCATCCTTGTTATAAAATATATAAACCACTAGAGTAATTATCAATTTTGCAACTGAGTACAGGTTGAAAGAGTGCTGGTTTTGTTTGTCTAGCCCAAATGTGGAGATACATCTGGTGACTAGCATAGGAGAGAATTTCTATTGTGCACTAGCAAAAGGCCCACTTGTCCAAGATCATGTCCTGTTAATTCCAGTTGAGCATTTGCCAAATACACTTTGTTTATCAGCAGATAGTGAGATTGAGCTTGGAAAATTCCAGAACAGTCTCAAGATGTATTATAAAAACCAGGGAAAGGAAGCTGTGTTCTTTGAGTGGATATCAAAACGTGGCACTCATGCCAACCTTCAGGTAAAAGAGATTTCTCTCATGAATGTCATCATGGAGTTACACATCAGTGTGTTAGAACTGGTGAACTGCTTAGTGCAACTTTATTTGTTTATGAAGTCTCTCGTCGTAATTGGATGCTACATTGTGGAATATGAGAAACGCTTCAGATAAAGTCTTGTTATTGTGTCTGAGCTAAATTGGCTTCCATAAGCAATTTCATTTATCATTGTTTAGTTATTGAAGAGTATGTTTATGAAATACACATACATAAGACATACATGGGTTCTCTCTGTATAATTGTTTCCTTAATAGTGAGTTTCTTCATAGTTAAGTATTTGTTTTGGCATCTAATTGTATCTTCTGTTCCCTTTCTGTAGGCTGTTCCTGTTCCATCATCCAAAGCAGCTGCTCTTAAAGACATTTTTAATTTGGCAGCTGAAAAGTTGGGTTTTGAATTTGTTACCAAAAAATGTAAGTTTATTACTTTGAGTATGTGTGGTGCATATATGTTGATAATGTTTCCTTCAAAATTCCCATATTCATGGGCTATGCAATGCATATGTGTTGTGTCTGACTGTAAGGGATCCTGAATATGGTTTCAATTCTACTCCTCAAATGCATGGGCCCTTTATTTTTCTTTGTATCTTTATGCTGATGTTTCTCCTGCAGTCAACAATAATTCTGAGGGGAGAAAATGGTTGAAGACACAGTTTGATAAGAATTTTAGCTGCTTCTATGTGGAACTCCCTGAAGGTTCAATCCTATCACATTTGGTTGAGGAGAATGAAAAGTTTCCTGCCCAATTTGGACGTGAGGTAAGATTCTTAATTTCTCTCCTGAATGCGAGATGATGCTGCCTATTTGTACCTGGGCACCTGCTTTCTAAAGTAAAAACTGTAAAATAATTTTGCATTTTATTTCTAAACAAGATGCTTTGAATTGTATCCTTATTCCTTGATTTTTACCTTTCGAGATTTTTGCTAATTAGAGTGTTCATGTCTTTAACATTGATTTTCATGATTGGTTCTTCATTCCCATCAATGTCTATGACATACAAAGTTACCATGTCTTGGCTGTGAGCTGAGATTAGCTTCTTATAAATAAAGTAATATAGAAAGCATATGATTAGGAGCCAAATTTAAATCACATATGCAATTCAAATGTAATTTTTGTTTTTCGAAAAATAGAAAACAGAGAATAAGAGAAGTAGTGGTGAGATATTTTCATTGTTATTGGAAAAAAAAAAAAAACTTTTGCCTTGTTAACTGGAAGTTGTTCTTCTCAATGGCATGGGTGTTCATGCTTCATCTGACGTTCATTCAAGAGGTGGGACTATATGTTATATCTTGGAATTTGCACCATAATTTTAAAATTATTTTTATCATAAAGATGTTTTAGTTACATTGATGAATAAAAGCTGTTGTTGGGGTTAGATCTGAGTAGTAAATTTGAAGCAGAATATGCTGTTTTGAATATTCTAGTATTTGAGATTTCTTATCTTTATGAAGGATATGAATTATGAAGTTCTTAGTTATTAGGTAAAGTCCTTTGGTTAAATGCAGCTAATGATCACCATACTTTTCATTGCTTCTTTTTTTTTTTTTTGAAAAAGAATGACTAACATAACTTAATCTCTATAGCTGATGTTTAGGAGATGGATCTCTCACAATGAATAAAAGATTGATCGGTGTGAAATCTTATGCAGGTTCTGGCAGGCCTACTGAACATGGCAGATAGAGCTGATTGGAGGAATTGTACACTTGGGAAAGAAGAGGAAACAAAGCTGGCAGAGAATTTCAAAAAACTGTTTGATGTATTTGATCCGAGTCAATGACTTTTAAAAAGGATGTGATGATCCAACAGAAGAATCACAGATATCAGTGAACAGGAGCTCCAATCAGTAGCCTTGTGCTCATACCAAAGTGTGTCGAAGGGTGTTCTTAATCAGTTTGGAAGGATGTTGAATCCCTAGCAGCAATGCGATCAGGACATCTTACATTCCCTCTTGGAACCTTTGATACCGACTATGCCCATGTTTGGTTGGCATGGCCGTCTTATATTCCTGAGAATGTAAGTTGCCACATGAGAAGATATGAAACCCTTCCCCCCTTTGGTCAGGGTTTTTTCCAGGGATCCAAAATTTTTTACCATTGTACCTTGAGTTTTGTTTCAGTCCGAATTACCCTTCAATGTAAGGTGAAATTTTAACTAAACTAGCTTCCATTATACTAGTCCCTGCACAATGCCTCCTAATTGTATAATATTTTAAAGAACTGGTGAAATCCTTTAATCAAGAGCTGCGTAGCCTTCACAGTCAGAACACTCCTACTTTACCTTAGCACCAGTAGTCGGCCTTTACTGTTATTTATTTATTTATTGAAATATAGAGTTGTTGATGCCTTACGTTCCTAATACTATTTGTACACTTTGCCTTTTCCAAGAAGAAAAAAAACAGAAAATCTTTCTACACTAACGTTTTCCATTGTGGTTTTATCCCAATCTTGAACTGCTTTTGTTCATATAGTGGCAAATTTTGCCGTAATGGCTCATGGTATAAGTTGCTTCAATGTAGCATTCATTTACCATACTTGGCACTTGGCAATAGTTAAATTTACATAATTCAATTGGCCATGTATCTTATAGCTCACGCGGGAAGGGGAAACTATGGCCCTTTTCACCTTTTGTAGCAGAGCAATTCGGGGACTGTATGGTTGTCTTTTCAATTGATTTTGTATGTGGAGCAGCCTTCTTAAAGCAGCGAAGAATTTTGTGTCCTCCGATTTTTCCATGAAAGAACAGAAGACTGCTCTGCATTAAATCGTTATAGGTTAGTTACGTGCATTAATGCCGGGGGTGTAACATTACAAGGTTCCTTGCCGGTTAGGTTATGTGCAGGTCCAATCCGATTTGGTGGAATATCATTTAAAGTGTAGCTCTTTTTCAGCCTTAACAAAGGCAAACACAGCAATAGAATATGCAAAAAAGACATGGAGGTTGCTTACTGCATATCTCCACGTGGTCTGCAAAAAAAAAAAGAGGTGGTTGAAGCCTTTACGCAATGGTCCCAGGCTTCTGGCGTTTGTTGTTGGGCTGCCTTGTAAAAAAGATAAAGCACTCTTGGCCAAAAGTAGTGATGTGCGGTGAGGGAGCCGAAACGGAGGGAATGTGGTATCAGGTCAAGCACGTATTTGCGCCATTGAAAACATAATCTGATCTGTATGGTGCTATTTGTTCTTGACTTCAATTGGTCCACCATAAATCTAGCTGGGGACGGTGGTGGAAGTTTTAGTGTTTTTGAATGAATTTGTGGGGAAATTATAAGGGGGTTTGTCTACATCCACATGTTTGTTTGTTGTCTGATGGATGAATCTTCTGATGTAGAATTCATGGACAATCATCGCTGTGATGACCCCAGAAGTCCAATTCTCTGCAATAAAATAGAACCCACCCCTGAATATACAGTCGTTAGATAGAACAAAAAGAATCCAGATATTTGGGGGTGTGGGCGTCCTAAGGAATAGGAACTCAGATAAATTAAGCCTTGTGACAAAGAATGAAAAATATAGAGTATTTCTCAGTTTGAACAAGATCCTTGTCATTTGGTGAAGCCTTTGCTGTATGATGCTGACTTGTATGGGATCATCTTACGGTAAAATGCAATTATAACCCTTGGGAATATAAAGAGTTCTTCTGCAAAAAAAAAATGGGGAATAAATCACATACAAACATCAAACAAAAGAAAAAACAAATCGAATACGAACATACTTTCTAGTAATAGACAACCGGAAAGAACATATCCTAGACGACAACTATCACACATGCAAGGCTTATTCGCTTCTAGCTTTCTACTTTATTATTATATACTTATTGTTTAATGTTATTTTGCTATTATTATTTACCTTTAAACACCCTTTTCAGCAGTGAAATTAATAAAAACTTTTGAGCCCCCATCGTCATCAAACAAAAGATGAATGACAATCAAGACGTGCTCAATTCAAAGGACTCAGCCTGTCGGGTCCCCTTTCCAGTCACATGCGCCATAGTCTTTCTTTCACCCCCCCTCCCACATCATCATCATCCTCCAGCAATCATAGTTATTGCTATGCTGTGAAAAGTGGCTTCCTTGGCTACGTTCCAAGCAAACCCCTCCTCTCTTCACCCATGGAGGGTGGCTATGGTGGTGGCCTGGTCCCTGCTGTGGGACAATGTTGAGACCCACTGGCCATTAACTCTGTAGGTTCTGCACTAAGGTTTTGGAAACTAGCTTAGTGGGCTCCATCTTGTCAATCCATTCTCTGTCTTTCTATAAAGAGTGATTTAACTTTTTGTTTCTACGGAAAAATTAAGGGCTTAATAAGCTAAATGTGAATCCATTGGATTAAACTTCTTTTATAATATATTTTCCTAGCATTAGCAGCGTTTTCCAGTATGGAGAAAAGGGTAAGAGTAAGACCTGTTTTAGACTTTGGAATCTATTGTCTTAATTGCCACCTAAACTTTGTTATGACGATTAAGAGCTGTCGGTGTATTAAAAAATCCAATACTACTATCATCAACTTTAAAGGAATAAGATCCACAAAGGAATCAAGAAAATGGAAAATTTTCTGATCCATATTTCAAAGATGGCTTAATTCAGTTAGAGTTATGGACTTAGACCAAATTGCTAGGCATGAAAACGCCATGCAGTTGACAATTTTTTCTTCTTTCCTTTTGGTGGGTCCATTATCTTATCTAACAAAATTATAGCCTTTTAGATTTGTTTGAAGCTCTGAAAGGTCCTTAATGAGCAGCAACTAACATAAACTGTAAGCTGAATACATAAAACATATGGACACAAACACTGTTCCACAAGAGAGTTGTATTTGTATGAGTTGAGCAAGACCACAAATCAGAATATTCTAACGCTTATTTCTTGGTGGGACCTTAACTTTTGTCTTAAACGAAAGGATAAATCTTTTTCTAAGATCATCGAGAAATTAAGAAATTGGTTGATGTGTCAAAATAGAAATTGGCCACATGCTAAGTCTCACTTTCACTGGAGTCACTATCTCTTACTGGCCAACAAGATCAACTGAAAATCAGCAAGAAAAATGAGTTAGGAGTTAAGCAAAGCCAAACCCATTAAACAAATCCTTATGAATTCCAACACCAAAGTAAAAAAAGTTGGTTCAAACCCCATTAAAACACCACTTTAAGTCTAACTTCGCCCACTAAAATAACATTACAATTAATTTAAGTTTCTTTCTTCTCTCTCTCACAGGCACTCATCCACCAAACTGTCCAAATCTTTTCTTTTTGATGCATATATTTTTTTCTTCTCTCTTAAAAAAGCGTCCGTCCGTTACTTAGCACTGTGACTCTGTGAGGTGTCTCTGTTTCTTGTTTCATTCAATTTATTGTTTTTTTTATGTGTCAGTTTTTTTTTGTGTTCAACAACTTATGTTAGCAAAAACGGTTCTGTCAAACATGGAAAGATCAGAACTTTGTGAAGTTGAGAACTTTGGTTTTGAGGAAAAAAAGATTGCTTTGCTTCTTTTTACCAAACCCAATTCTGGGTTGTCCCATCTACAGCCTAAAAAAACTAATCCTTGCTTGTTTTACACTGTTTGTGGGGGTCTTTGTTAATCTAACTGCCCTTTCCTTCTTGCTTCAAGTAACCTGTCTATCTCTTAATATCACTTAGTTCCATTTTTTTATTACTTTTTCTGGTTCTTAATTTTCTTCATCATCATCATTGAGGGAGCTTGTTTAGAGATTTTGTGAGATTTGATGCTTTATGGGATGGGGATGTTGATGCCACTGATTCTCCAGCTTGCCAGACTCTGCATCATTGGCTTTCCTTTAATTGTTCAGGAATCTTCAGGTACAATTCTATATCTTTCCAGCTCTCTTATTAGAAGTATGTGATTTGATTATACCAGTTGCTCAAAGTTATTGAATTTTACGTGTGTTCAGGGACTTCACTTAATTTCGTTTAAGTGAACAATCTTTTGATCACATTTAACCTTGCAAATGTTGTTTCTGTGACTGGTAATGCCGGGAAGTTTTTGCTTGTCAACTTGTGTGCTCAATTATGTTCTCAAAATTTTACTGAAAAACTGCTCTTTAGGGTAACATTAACTTATAGAGTTTAGATCCAATGAATTTGGATCCAGCACCTTCATGGATCCGTATATACTATCTTGTCATAGAAAAAAATCACAGTTTGCCTAGCCAGAGGCTTGAAGCATTGTACATCTCCACTCAGGCTAAGCTTTGGGTGCAACTAAAGAATGATTTTTTGTGGAGGTTTTATCTGAGAAATGCATTTTAATAGCATAATTACCAAGTAATGGTATTCCATGGATGCCTTACACATCCTTTCATACAGTTAAGGTATGTTTCTGGAAAAGAGTTTGACCTCTATTCCTGTATCTCAAAAAAGGCCTTTATTTGTTAGATATATTTTTCTGAGAAAGACAATGAACTTTGAATGCTGATGGTGTGGGGTATCTTTGAGCCATTGTTTGGTGAAATTAAACGTTCTTTTGACCTTATCATTTTTATAGATCATGGATCATAACTTATCTGATCTCACGAAGTAGGCTTCTCAGTCATGATTCTGTAATAAGTAAAAACAAAATATTGCCCCGATAAGTTTCAATTTGGTGTTTACCTAAGAGAATTGTAAATTTCTAACATACTTATCAATAATATAAATGACAAATGGGTGTAAGTTGTATGCCTTCTTTAAATTTATGCAGAATATTTCTTCTTTTGTCTTGTTTTAGGGCACAATGCATCCCCGTCTCCAGCAAAGTTTTTTATGTTTCCTCCTGCAGAAGGAATCCCTAGTGCTGTTGAACAAAGAAGCGATGCACCAAACACACTCTCTCAGCCAAATGGTAACTTCCATTTTCCATTATCAATTGTTCCTGTTCTTGAGATTTTTAGTCAAATTTCCGGCTTGACAATCCAGGTTCAGATTTGCATTCTCCTCCTGCATTACCACCTCTTATGTCTGCCTCAGTGCCTGAAACGACTGAAGGGCATGCACGTTCCTTTTCCCCGAGTAATTCAATGGAATTGCCACCATATAATACAGCTCCGCCTCCAGTTACCGTTGAAGAAGGTGTACCATCCTTGGCACCAAGTACTCCTGCGGTGTTGCCACCATTTGATACAGCTCCTCCACCTATGCTTGTTCAAGTACACACACCATCAAAGTCACCAACTGCTCTGCAGAAAAAGGAACCAATTATGAAGTCTCCTCCCTCAGTGCCAGATGCTCCAGGCACATGACTAAATTGATTTGCTTTCCTCAAGTTAATGTAAATTGACACTGGTTCTAATCCTGCTTTTTGGCTTCAATATGCAGCTCCAGTTGCATCACCCTCAAGGAATTTGCCTCAGAATTCACCAGCTATCCACCCATGTATGCTTGCTAATCAAAGAAATGCATCTAATAACTGGGTAAATTTAGAGTTGAGTATGGTTCTTATTAAAGGGTGCACTTCTTCTAACTTGCAGTTCCATCAATAACACCAACACAGAATTCTCCAGAAAATTCACCAGTTGTCCATCAAAGTAAGCAAGATGCTCTGCAAAAGACATAAATTAAATAACTGAGTAGATTACAGATTGAGTCTGGTTCTAATATAGCTTGCTTTATTATAATCTGTAGCTCCATTTGCACCGCCATTGAGGAATCCACCACAAAATTCCCCACCCACTCAATCCAGTAGGCGAAGTGCTTTCCCCCCAATTTCTAATCAAAGAAATTCATCAAGTAATAGGGCACCTGTTTTGGAGCCAACTGCTCCAGGTATATAATCAGCAGTTTGAAGTGTCTTTTTCTGGATAAATTTAAAAACAAGTTTGGTTCTAATACTGCTGCTTTTGCTCTATTCTGTAGCTCCAGTTGCACCACCATTGAGGAATCCACCACAAAATTCCCCAGCCATTCACTTCAGTAAGCCACATGCCTTGCCCCCAAGTGCCAATCAAGGAAATTCATCAAATAAGACAGAACCTGTTATGGAGCCAATTGCTCCAGGTACATAATTTGTAGTTTGATGTGTAATTAGTGGATAGATTTAACACCAGTTTTGGTTATAATATTGCTGCTTTTACTGTATTTTGTAGTTCCAGTTGCAACACCTTCGGGAAATTTACCACGAAATCAAACAGCCATTCACCCAAGAGGGCCTGCTTTAGCACCAAGTGTTCCTATTCCAGAGCCCACTGCTCCAGGTACATAATTTGTAGTTTGATGTGTAATTAGTGGATAGATTTAACACCAGGTTTGGTTATAATATTGCTGCTTTTACTGTTTTTTGTAGTTCCAGTCGCAACACCTTCGGGAAATTCACCACGAAATCAAACAGCCATTCACCCAAGGGGGCCTGCTTTAGCACCAAGTGTTCCAATTCCAGAGCCCACTGCTCCAGGTACATAATTCTTGGCTTGATATGTCATTTTTAGATCTTGAGGGGATGCTCTATTGGAACTTTTCTACCTTTTCTCATTCTACTTGCCCTTTACCATGCCATCCCTACACGAAACACAATAGCAGTTGCATCTCCCCCAAGGAAATTAGAAAGGACCACACCACCTGTCCACTCAATCATGCCACCGTCCATTTTACCAGGTAGGCCTAGTTACTTTGTGTTTTCTATGAAATTTCAATCAAACAGACTGTTAAGAGTTGCTTATTTTGTTATATAATGCGGTGCCAGTTGTATCACCACCAGAAGAATCACCCCACATTTCACCAACCATCCACCCAAATGTGCCAGAAGGAACTCCATCTCAGTTACCAGGTTCTACTTAGGAGATTATATCAATTTTATTTTGGAAGTTGAACAGATGACTAATTTTCCGTGTCTATATGTTCTTCTCACTTTTTAATCATTATTGGATTTGATTGGTCTTGAGAGATTTATTCTAATCTCCTTGGTATTTTTGATTGCTTGCAATGCAGATCCTGATATCTCTCCTGTTTCAACTCCACCCTCGAGCATTAACTGGAAAAATGATGGAATACCAGTTGCGTCACCTAGGAATGAGATACACAAGCCAATGCCACCTTTGAGCCATACCCCAGAAAATGGTGTATATTGTGAATCTGCAAATATCAAGCTAATTGTTAATTTGATTATTACTAACAACGCCGTTGAGTTGCTGAAGCTCTTATTTGCAGGTTCTTCCTCAGCTAAATCTCCTTTGGCACCCAAAGCTGTGAGGCACCCTGGTAATTCTCCTGTTTCATCTCTCGCTCCTTCAAATAAAGGGTATAACCCTCCTGCATTGTCACCTTCAATCTCGTTTCATAAGCATCAACATAAAAGAAATGGAAGAACCAGTCCTGCTCCTGCATCATCATACCTGATTTCACCTCCTCCTCTGAAACAGCAAGGTGTAATATCTTGTGCCAAAGACTTGTCTCAACCATACTAAAATTATATGGGCATATCACATTTCGTTAATGTTTCATTTCAATAATTATATAGGTCCAGTTATCTCTCCAGCATTTCTTCCTGGAAGAAGGCGCAGACACTATGCTCCTGCACCTCTTCATTCTGGTATCAAAATAGCAAATGTTAAATTGATGCTTTCAGAACAGAGTCTGAGAAGTGATTTTAAATTGTCATTTGATTTCTAACACCTTCCTACATCGCTGTTTATTCAGTTTCCCCATCCCATTCTGCTGTTCCTTCGTCAGTAGGCACTGTTTCTCCTGTTCCTTCACCATCTCCAATGACTGCATCTAGGCAGACCAAAAGTAAGAATAAAATGTTACTTAATATGCTAAGTATGTGTTTGTGATATATCTTCATTTTCTTTATTCTCTGCTTACTTATTCATGATCTTTTCCAAAGTGCCACTTAGCCCCCCAAAAGTTTCTCCTTCTGTGTCTCCATTGAGGAGTCCCAAGGTGCCACCTCCGCCACCAGTTATGTCATTTCCACCTCCACCTCCTAATGAAGGTTAAAGACTAGATTCTGTGCTTTACATTTTACGTTTTCTGGTATGTCTGCTCTAATTTTCATCTCCAAGTATGTTCTGTTGTACTAATGTGTAATATGTTGTTCCTTATATATGTAGATTGTTCAACAACTATTTGCACAGAACCTTATACAAATACACCTCCTGGATCTCCTTGTGGCTGTGTCTTGCCAATGCAAGTTGGATTACGCCTGAGTGTTGCTCTCTATACTTTCTTCCCTTTGGTTTCTGAGCTGGCAACAGAAATTGCTGCTGGAGTTTTTATGAAACAAAGTCAAGTTCGCATTATTGGAGCTAATGCTGCTAGTGAGCAACCCGAGAAGACAGTTGTCCTTATAGACTTGGTACCGCTTGGTGAAAAATTTGATAACACCACTGCCTTTTTAACTTATCAGAGATTTTGGCATAAACAAGTTGCTATAAAAACTTCATTTTTTGGGGATTATGAAGTATTATATGTGCGCTATCTTGGTATGTTCAAGCTCCTTTTTTGGCTTTTCCTTTTTTCTCTTTTGGCATATATCTTCTTGGAAATATGCAGTAATAGTGGATTTCTAGGTTTGCCTCCTTCTCCACCTTTGCCACCTTCCGACATTGATATAATGGATGCTGGACCATATTCTGGTAATGACAACAATGCAAGGGCTATAAAGCCCCTTGGTGTTGATGTGCATGGAAAGCGGCATAAAAATGTGCCTAGTGGTGGCGTGATTGCTATAATTGTTCTGTCTGCTTTGGTGGCT
Organism: Theobroma cacao; assembly: GCF_053813885.1. Classification (NCBI taxonomy): domain Eukaryota; kingdom Viridiplantae; phylum Streptophyta; class Magnoliopsida; order Malvales; family Malvaceae; genus Theobroma; species Theobroma cacao. Next base: position 4,644,992 of record NC_142647.1, read on the forward strand.
ATGGTGTTATGCTCTGCCATTGCATGGGTTTTGCTTTTCAGACGTACAAATCATGCTAGTCAACAAGCAGCAACTACACAGCCTCCGCAAACATCTCTTGCCAAACCATCAGGTTATATTTAGCTTAATATATTCTGGCCTTTCAGTTTTCTTAATCCATCAATTTACTGTAGGAAACAACAAGCATATCATCCGATACCTCAAACTTCTTATGAATAATAATATCCATTTTCACATTGCTTCTGACATCTCTTGAGTTGCATTTGTCTGTAATCAGTTCAGTGGCAACATTTCACCTAACTTAAGACTGTATTTATAGGCAGAAAACTGCATCCATACAAAACTTTTCTTATTTTTACCCCAATTAAAGTGGAAAAAAATGTTGAAATTTTCAGGTTCTGCTGGGTCAATGGTTGGAAGCGGTCTAAGTTCCACATCACTGTCATTTGGCTCTAGCATTGTAGCTTATACAGGATCTGCAAAGACCTTCAGTACAAGTGATATAGAAAAAGCCACTAACAATTTTGATGCTTCAAGAATACTTGGGGAAGGTGGATTTGGTCGTGTTTATAGTGGTGTTCTTGAAGATGGAACTAAAGTGGCAGTCAAAGTTCTGAAGAGAGATGATCAGCAAGGTGGCAGGGAATTCTTGGCTGAGGTGGAGATGCTTAGCCGTCTTCACCACAGAAACTTGGTGAAGTTGATTGGTATATGCACAGAGGAGCGCAACCGTTGCTTGGTTTATGAACTCATTCCAAATGGCAGTGTTGAATCTCACTTGCATGGTAGTTAAGCTGTAATTTCTGTGGTTTATTCCTGGGTAAAATATTCAGCATTCCGAGTGATCAAATCCATAAAAAATGGTTATATTTGCCTCTACTGTGTTGTTTTTCAGGAGTTGACAAGGATTCTGCACCACTTGACTGGGATGCCCGGATAAAGATAGCCCTTGGTGCTGCTCGTGGGCTGGCTTATCTCCATGAAGATTCAAGCCCACGTGTCATCCACCGGGATTTTAAGTCAAGCAACATCTTGTTGGAGCATGATTTCACACCAAAAGTGTCTGACTTTGGTTTGGCTCGAACTGCCATGGACGAGGAAGGCAGGCACATATCAACACGTGTCATGGGAACTTTTGGGTATGAAACCTCCTTTGTTGGATTTAGTTTTGGCATATCCTTGTCATTGTGTGTGCCAACCTGGCCCGTTATGTGTGTTAGGCATGACCATCAGAACATAGAGTCTACACTTGATATGGATGTTGATGTTATACCTTGATTTATACATGCTAGCAGAAAGTAGCTTTTCTCTAGAAGAAATGGAAGCAACTCATTATTACCCTAAGGAGATGTATATTGTTTGAGGATATTTCATTTAACAAAGAAAGCAATTTGGAAATTGATTTATGTAGCAGGTTTTGTTTGATGATTCTAACTTGAAAATCCTTATTTCTTTAGCCATTTAAAAGGTTACAGCAAACATAAAACAAGGAAATACTTTCCAATTACTGGAGGTCAAGACTGTATTATCTTTCTCATGATCAATTGGTGTTGTGTTATGTAACTTACTTGCTTCTCTCTACAAATCTTTCAGTTCTTTTGATCCAAAAAAATAAAAAAAGAAGAAATCTTTTAGTTCTTGTATTGTTATTTTGTCAGTGCTATCTGTAATTTTGACATTTACTCCTGATGAATCATTGGCCAGGTATGTGGCTCCTGAGTATGCAATGACTGGCCATCTACTTGTGAAGAGTGATGTTTACAGCTATGGTGTAGTCCTTCTTGAGCTTCTGACGGGGAGAAAACCAGTAGATATGACACAGCCACCAGGTCAGGAGAATCTAGTTGCATGGGCTCGTCCTCTTCTCACAACCAAAGAAGGGTTAGAAACAATTATAGATCCATCGCTAAGTTCTGATGTTCCTTTTGATAGTGTGGCCAAAGTAGCAGCAATAGCTTCAATGTGTGTTCAACCTGAGGTATCACACCGACCTTTTATGGGTGAGGTTGTTCAGGCTTTAAAACTAGTATGTAACGAATGCGATGAGGCAAAAGAAGTAGGTTCAAGATGTTCTAGTCAGGATGATTTGTCCATTGATCTGGATGCTAGGGTTAGTACTGGCTCAGGACAATTGGCTGATCCCTTGCAAAGCCATTATTTGATTCCTAACTATGACACTGGTCTTGATACTGAGAGAGGACTATCGGTGTCAGATTTGTTTAGTTCATCAGCAAGATTTGGAAGGCAATCATCTGGGTCATTTCGGAGGCACTGTAGCTCAGGTCCCCTGAGAACAGCAAGGGGCAGTCGTTTCTGGCAAAAAGTGCAAAGATTGTCTAGGGGCAGCATCAGTGAACATGGTGTTATGATGAGGTTCTGGCCAGGGTCACATTGAAATATCCTTCTTCCATGCATGTACATCAGCTTGTCCTTCAATTTTTTTGGTACAGACAGCATTTCCTCTCTCCCCCATTCGAAACCTGGAAAAAAACAAGGAAACTCCAAAGAAAGCAAAATTGTGCAGCAAGATTCTTAATTCGGAACTTCTGATGGTTGTTACAGCGAGTTTGTATCAACCTGAATAAGCGTCGGATTGGCAACTGGAAGAGCTGTCAACATGCAGCTGCACTATAAGCATAAAATGAATTGTTCTTTTGCCTTTTATGATGGAAGGCTTTCTTGATCTACACCCCGAATTGCATTGTTGCGGTTGAGTATTCATAATAAGATGGGGCAAAATTTCCATTTTGAGGCTCAGAATTATTCTGAATTCATCTTGATCCTCTCTTCATGAAAGGAAAGAGGAGTACTCTTTGTACTCCCCAAGAGCGCCCCCCACCCAACACCTTTTTGTTCTGTGAATTCCCATGTCACTCAAATGTATAGAACCTTTTTTTTTTTCTTTGTATCATGAAATGCATCTGTTTCTTAATGTCAAATCTGTAGAATTCTAAAGAAATTTATATCTTCTGTTTTGCAAACGTAGGTTTATAGGACTATATGGCATAAGCATGTACATTTGAGGGGTACAAAGACTTAATAGGATGAGGCCTACTTTAGCTCTATGATTCATGAATGAAGCAGACTTGCCACTATTCTGGATTTTGAGCTCTCTTTTGATTGGATTCTTCTAATTTTAGACATTAATTTTTGTAAGACTATATATATAATCCAACCAAACAAGTCCTTGTGATATATCAAAGAAACTTTTAACATATATCTGTAAAAGAGGTTCTTGTGATAGGGAGAGGAAGCGTTGCAAACAAGTAAAAGGATATGTCAGAGGCGGCAGAGAGGAAGATTGAAGCAGTTCCTAAAGTACTAATAGCATGTTTGGTTGAGGGAATGGCTAAGCCATTCCCCCTTTATTCCCAAGGAATTTTTATTCCTTTGTTTGGTTGAAAAATGATCCAAGGAATAGCCATTCCTATGGAATGGCTATTCTTCAAAATCCTTCAAAACCAAGGAATAGCTAATACCACCCTCTCCCATGGTATTAGCTATTCCATGGTTGAAGAATAAATTTAAAAATTAATAAAGACAAAAATACCCCTTACAAGTTTGAAAATTTACAACTTTATTAGTATAAAATATTATTTTTCTCTCTCTCCTCTTTCTCTCACTTGATTCCAATTTTTTAAAAAATATTAATATTAAATTATAAATAAAATATTAATATTTAAATTATCAATTATTAATAAAATAAATTATAAATTATTTCTATTTAAAAACAAAATAAATTAAAAATAAATAAACATAATATCATTTAAATTAGATAAATAATATTAATAATTAAATCATCAATTATTAATATTTAAATAAATTACCAATTATTAATATTTAAAAAATAAAATAAAAAATTAATCATAATAAAATTTAAATTAAATAAAATATTAATATTTAAATTATCTATTATTAATATTTTAAATAAATAATCAATTATTAATTTTCAAAAATAAAATAAAATAAAATAATTGATCATCATAATATTTAAATTAAATAAAATATTAATATTTTAAAAAATAAATAAATATTAATATTGAAATTATCAATTATTAATATTTTAAATAAATTATCAATTATTAATATTTTAAAAATAAAATAAAATAAAAATTTTTCATAATAATATTTAAATTAAATAAATGTTAATATTTAAATAATTTATTATTAATATTTTAATTAAATTCTAGATTATTAATATTTAAAAAATCTAATAAAAATAAAATGTCACATAAATAATAAAGGGTGTTTTTATCTTTTTATTTTCTATTCCTTTCTTATTCCAAAATTATTGTTACTAACCAAACACTATAATAAGTCATAATAATTATTCATGTTCTATTCCCTTTGTCATACCAAACTAAGTAATAACTATTCTATTCTATTCCCACCTCATTCTATTCCCACATAATAACTATTCTATTCCATTCCTATCTATTCCGCCAACCAAACGTACCATAAGTGCTGTGACAGGTGAAAGATAATAAGAAGAGACTTAGAGAGTACAAGATAATTAGAGAGAGAAGCTCTCAAGTTGAGAATGTGTTAGCTTGGAGGGGGAGAGAAGAGTCCTTCCAAATGAATTGTGAGGCTCTATATATAGTGCTAAAAGTGACGGTTACATAAGAATAGGCTTTAAGGCACCTAACGAATGACATTATTATGAAGAACATTAATGTAAGTAACCGTTACTGTAATTGGATGTAGTAAGACTTGTTATCAAGTAAAGGTAATAGAAAATAGGTGTACAAGAATAGGTACAAGAGAAGAAGGTGTACGAGAATAGGTATAAGAGAATAAGCTGTACATGAATAAGTATACGAAAATAAGGTAAGAGGGTGAAACACTTGTACTTCAGGAAAAGGTTAAGATGAAGACCTCTTAATTACCTCCATATCTGAGCCACCAAGCCAAACTCTCTGGAACATCTCAAAATGAAAGTAACCTATAAACCCTGTCACTTATTCTGAGTTGCTTTCACTGTCATCCAAGTGAAGTGGTTATTCTATTCGAAGTAGTTGTTTTACTTGCATTAATTGTTCCATATGGTGTAGTGTTCTATTTATTCTAGTTATTCTGCCTTAAGTAGCACTTCACTTGTTCTAGTTGTTCTACGTGAAGTAGCGCTTCACTTGTTCTACTTATTCTACGTGAAGTAGCACTTCACTTGTTTTACTTATTCTACGTGAAGTAGCACTTCACTTGTTCTGGTTGTTCTCTGTACAACATTATATTGTAACGTAATTTTTTAGAGTAACAGTATTAACCAAAATCTAGTATCTACATTTTGCCTCCTACATAAGAATTTATTGTTAAAAATAATTCTTATGTATTAATTTAAAGTAAATTTTTTTTTGTACTATAACGTATTATACTGTATCATTTTGAGCAGTAATACTTTGGGCAGTATTGTTTTAGACAGTAACACCTTAACCAGTAATACTTTAGGTAGTAACATGTTACTATCTTGTGTAAGGTGTAATACTATTTTTTTTTTGTAATGTCAATATCTTTTTGTAATATTTGATTGATTATGCAATAATATTTAATGTCTTTCGTAATATTTGATTGCATTTTTTTTTAATTTCAATATCTTTTGTAATATTTTATTGATTATGCAATAATATTTAATATCTTTTTCATAAAAAATTTTGATTCTATTTGTAATATTTTATTGATTATGCAATAATATTTAATATCTTTTTCATAAAAACCTTGATTCTACGTGGCTTATAAATATCAACTTACTATGAACAATTTTCTTCATTCATATTCAAAGTAAAGCAAAACAAATTTTAGAATAAAGTCGATTCTTTTGCGAATCTTTTCAAGTAAGTAAATTTTTCTTCTTCTTTTAATTTTTTTTTAATTTTGTTTTCAATCAGTTGAATTTTTCTAGTTGAATTTCTCTTACTTGTTGTCCCCTGCATGAAATTTTTTTGTTATATATTTTCAAGTTAAAATATGAAACAAGAAATTTTTTTTTCATGCATGAGCTGAATTTTTTTTTTATTGAAAGAATTATAGATATATATTCAAGTACATAAATAATTTTTTATTTTAATTACTTTTTTTTAATTTTATTTTTGTTTTCAATTAGTTGAATTTCTCTTACTTGTTGCCCCCTGTATAAATTTTTTTTTTAAATTGAAATATGAGGAAAGAGAAAAAAAATTTCATGCATGAGATATTTTGATTATAAAAGAAAATCACAAAGCAAGAATATTTATGTTACCCTGACTTTGTTTCGATCCTTTATTACTCTGGTCCGTTGTAAGGTAGGTGTGGTTTCTGTTTGTTTTTTTTTTTTTTTACAAATTAGAGTAATAGGCTTCTTGATTTATTTATTTTTTAGTATAATTTATTGTTTTATTTTGGCATATAGTGTTTAATATAAAAGAGAAATATTAGAATAAAGAAAGCAAGAAAAGGAATAAAGTGAACGGTATGTCAGGTAGAGGGAGAAATACCAAAATAAAGAAACAAACTAGTAAATGCATAAAAAGTTGGCAAAAGCTTAATGTCTTCCTTTTTTTTAATATAATTTGACTTTTAGCCTTGTCTTTTGTTTTGCAAAAAAGCTAACAAAATTGAACGGAATGTCTTTCTATTTTTTTTTAATATAATTTGATTTTGACTTGTATTATGTTTTGGTGCAGTTCTTTCACTTTGGGTTTTTTTTTTTTTTTTATTTTTTTACTTGGGCTTGTATTATGACTTTGACTTGTATTTTGCCTTTCTCTTGCTTTTTAAAGTAAAAGCTTTTTAAGTGAAGCTCGTGGCACATTTTTTAGTGGAGCTCGCGGCATTTTTAAGTGGAGCTCATGGCATGTGCCGCGAGCATTTTTAAGTAAAGCTCGCTGCATTTGCTACGAGCTCTTTTCAAAGAAGCTTGTAACGAGCGTCGCGATTTCTTTAATTATTATATATATTTTTAAAATGTTATATATATATATATATTAGTTTTATCTATTTGTTATTATTATTATTATTTAAAGTTGTAAATTTTTTTTAAGTTTTACTTATTTATTATATATATTTATTTATATTACATATATAAAAATAATAATATCAAAATCTATAATTTTGATAAGTTTTATTATTTTACTTTGTGATTGTGAATTTTTTTTATGCATAATCAATAAGTAAAATAAAAAAATTATTATGTATGTATACTTATCTCTTTTTTCATGATCATGTTTGTCGGCAGCTTTTTCCATCATCCTTTATGCCTAGGACGCGTGTCCCTCCGAAGATCAATTATGGTGAGCCTGGAAAGGTTGCAACAAGAAAAAAAACCACTGCACATAAAAGGAAGAATGGTGATTCCAAATTAGTTGCTCTCAAAAAAAATTAGAGTAAGAAAGAGTGGTGAAGTTCCTCCTATTCCTGAAAATTGGGAAGATGACATTATTAGAGAAAGAGAAGGAGATCGTTTTTGGGAAGAGGTTCGTGCCAGACAAGTTGACGAACATCCCTCCGAACCCGTTGGATATGATTGGAATTGTTTATGCTCAGAAGCACCTCCTCATAGAAGAAGTGGTATTTCAGGACAATCTATTCTGAAGTTCAGGTTTGAACGTGGTGAGTTTCCCCTTTTTGCTACTAAGTTAGGCTCTAATTCTCAATTTGTTCATGGTTGGGATGAATGGGTAACTAAGGTGTTGAAGAATCCTTCTTATGTTAAACTTCTTTCTTTTGCTGGGATACTTGATGCTATACGTATCACTTCCAAGCTCAATATTCGTAAAGAAAAAAGGATAGATGTGTGCCGTACTATTCTTGCGAGGTGGAGCACGTTTTTTCATACTATGATTACCGCATTGGGGGGAATTTACCTTCACTTTGGAAGATGTATGTGTTCTCTTGAAACTTCCTTGTATAGGAAATGATGATTTTCACTCTATTAAGCTTTTTGAAGAAAAGGTATGTACTTGAGACTTTTTCTTCGATTGACTTAAGAGTTTGAGTAAAACTTCGAAGATTGCACGATTCTCTAATTGGATAGGAGTTTTTTTTATAAAAAGTTCAATGCTAAAGGTATTAAGATCGGTTCTCCTGAGTACCCAGACCATAAGTATGAGCTAGTAGCTTTAACAATTTTTTGGTTGGCACGACATGTACTCCCAAGGTATCCAAATGATGGTATCTCTTCACTAGTTGTTCCTTTAGCAATAAAAATTATTAAGGGAATACGTTTTCCTCTTGCTCCACTGTATTTAGGCTCATTATATAAGAAATTAGACTTGTACCAACTCAAACTGTTGAATCAGCTAGGCGTTACAAGGTTTTGACTTATGTGGATGTTTCCTTCATTCAAATGTGCCTATGGGAAAGGTTTGGTACTTGCGCTCCTGTGCCTAATGCATATCCTTTTGCATCTTTTTCTGTGAATAACCTTTTATCCAAGAATAACTACAGAGCTTGGGCATGGCATGATCGACTCTCGAGAGGTAATGTTCTTGAAGTGATGGATGTGACAAAAGAATTCAATCCCAAACCTTATGTGCAGGCCACAAATGGATTCGGTGATCCAGGAATTTATTATGATCGCCACCCTCTACAGTCTGGAAGAATGAGTTCACTAGGTATTAACTTTTATTTATGGGTTCACAGTTCCCAATTGCCATATATGATTGAGAGTTCCAGTTCAGGTGGAGATAGAAATATTCTTTCTGTTGAGATATATTCTCCTTTTAAGAGTGGCACGCCAATTTAGGTTTGATCAACCAGCTCCGCCTGACTCTTCTTCAACTATCAGTTTTTCTTCTTGCGTTTCTTCATTCCTCATGGCAAGACTTCAACTCCGTTTAGATAAACTTAAGAGTTGTACTGTCCCAGCTTTTGATAGAGTTGGTACTCACACTTCTGGATGGTTTGCTTATTGGATGGAGTGTGTTGAAGAATGGAGATATTTTATTATGCCTTTTGACTAATCCCAGAGCTTGTCTCTACACTCCTCCTATAAGTAACTCCGATGTATCCTTACGCTTGATTTCTCTCAAAAAGAAAAGAAATGTAAATGAAGAAGAAGATGATGCTCATCGCGCTCTTACTCATCAAACAAAACATGTGCATCGAAAAGTAAGCTCATCCTTTGCTTCTTTTTTTTTTTACTTTTTTTTTTAAATTCATTTTCTCATCATACTTTTTTTTTTTGTAAAAAGAAACAACTGCGAGAGTAGAATTTAACTCGATTGAAGAGGAAGAGACTTTTAAAGTTGAGACTGAGGAATAATCATGTGACTCTGAACGTAGTGATGAATCTGATGATGAATCAGTTGATGTTGATAAAGCTGAAAATGAGGGTGAGCTAGCCCCTTTTGATGATTTCCTTGATTTGGATGTTCTATTTCCAAATCATGTTCAAAGCTCTACCATGAACAAGGTATAAACACATCACTATGTTATTCCGATTGATGTTGTTCCATTTTTTTTTTGAAGTTAAGATTATTCTTACTCCTCAGGTTATTCGAGATGAGGTTGTTCCTGACATTGAGACTATTCCTGCTGTTGAAGTTGTTCCTGAGGCTACTCCAAATGTTGAGGTTATTCATGATGTTAGAGTTGATACTGACGATGTTAGAGCTATTCCAATGACTCCTCATGCTTCTTCCTCCCTAGTGCTAGAACACAGAGATGCAAGTAGTGCTTCTGGCATTCAAGTAGCACATACTCCTTTGTAAAAAACGTAGACATCATTTGTTTATGATGGAAGTGTTGGGTAGAGCTTTAGCCATTTCCCATGCTCCACTAATGAGTACTTCACCAGAGGAATTGCAACAAATGTTACAGGATTTCGATGATGCTTGTAACTTTGGATTCAAGCTTGAGTGCCTCAGTGATTGTAGATCTAAAGCCAAGATTTTTCTCAACAAGTCTTCCTTGGAGAATGAGTTAGAAGACATTGCAGCGAAGATAACTTTACTGAAAAAACTTGAAGCTGAAGTACAAGAACAATTAAATGTATTTGCCAATAATAACTCTTCTCTATGGAGTATGTAATTGACTAGTCTTTTGCTTTTCCTTTGCTCTTTTTGAAAGCTCATTTGAGCTAGTACTTCGCTATTGATATATCATATTTTTTTTTCTTTTGCAATAATAATAATACTATACGCTTGTTGTGTATGTGTTCACATTTCATATTATTGTGTATGGCCAAAAGGGAACTCTCAACTTTACATCAAGGAGATTAACTCTAACTTGATATGAAGGAGATTAATTCAACCCTTAAAATAAATAAGCGTAATAGCTGCGGCCAATTTGTGAGTAATAAGCTAGGGTCAAGAAATGAGCAATAAAGCTTGCGGCCAATAGCATAACATCATTACAGCCAAATTATGAGCGATAAAGCTAGTGGCTGGAATGTGAATAATAAATTATGGTCAAAGAATAAGCGATAAAGCTTGCGACTAAAAGAAGAATATCATTGCAGCCAAAATATGAGCGGTAAAGCTTGCGGCTGAAGTAAGAATGATGAACTATGGTCAAAGAATAAGCGATAAAACTTGCGACCAATAGTATAATATAATTACAGCCAAAATATAAACGATAAAGCTAGTGGCTGAATATGAATTTTTTTTTTAATGTCAAATTATAATTCATAAAGCGATGAAGAGTTAAAGTCATAGAAATATCATACATGAGCAGAAAGCGAGTTGTTCTGGACAGTGTTGTTCTCAATCAATAACTATTTTGCTTGCATTTTCTTATGGAATATTCCCTTCTGAAAAGGATCTCTTCTTTCTCTACCTCTTCCTTAAATTGCATTCACTCTTGGAGTATTTTTTCTATCAAAGCAAGTAGCTCTCTTTTGTTTGAGAACCATATTATTGGTTCTTCTTGTCATTTCCATTAAGGTAGCAAAAGTTGGAAGAGGTAAATTCTGCTAGTGTAGCCTACACTCGTCAAACATTTTTTTTGAATGTAAATCGTCACCAACTCCTTCTCATCATAAGACTCTTGTATATCCAACACCCTTTCTCTAAAGTGTTAGATGTATTCCATGAGGTCTTCTCTGGACTTTTGATATTCTGTTCCCAAATCAAAGAGATTAACTTTCTCTTGAGTAAAGAAAAAGAACTCTTCCCTAAACATCCACATTAATTGTAGTTTCTCCATTTCCTTCATTCCCCTTAGTGTTTGTAACTAGAGGAATGACTTTATCAGGTGCACTCTCATTAAAGTGTACAGATTGAGCTTGAAAAATGGTGGAAGTGAAGGATACAAATTGAGATATGGTCTCCAACATCCGCCTATTGTTGTCTTCTAACATTTGCATTCTCTCTTAAGAAGCCTCAATCATTTTCATCAGCTTTTGAATATAGGTTGGAATAGATGCATCTTGGTTACTAAAGGAACTGTCTATTTCTTCCAATAATGCAAAGTTTTTCTAGTAAGCTTTTACTTAATGCAATCACTCCTCCCTAGTGGAGTCACCAAAATGTAAAGGGGGTTCTTGTGATAGGGAGAGGAAGCGTTGCAAACAAGTAAAATGATGTGCCAGAGGCGACAGAGAGGAAGATTGAAGCAGTTCCTAAAGTACTAAGTGCTGTGGCAGGTGGAAGACAATAAGAAGAGACTTAAAGAGACTTAGAGAGTACAAGATAATTAGAGAGAGAAGCTCTCAAGTTGAGAACGTGTTAGCTTGGAGGGGGAGAGAAGAGTCATTTCAAATGAATTGTGAGGCTCTATATATAATGCTAAAAGTGACGGTTACATAAGAATAGGCTTTAATGCGCCTAATGAATGACATTATTATGAAGAATATTAATGTAAGTAACTGTTACTGTAATTGGATGTAGTAAGACTTGTTATCAAGTAAAGGTAATAGAAAAGAGGTGTACAAGAATAGGTACAAGAGAAGAAGCTGTACGAGAATAGGTACAAGAGAATAAGCTGTACATGAATAAGTATACGAGAATAAGGTAAGAGGGTGAAACACTTGTACTTTAGGAAATGGTTAAGAGGAAGACCTCTTAATTACCTCCATATCTGAGCCACCAAGCCAAACTTTCTGGAACATCCCAAATTGAAAGTAACCCATGAACCCTGCTACTTATTCCGAGTTGCTTTCACTGTCATCCAAGTGAAGTGGTTATTCTATTCGAAATAGTTGTTTTACTTGCATTAATTGTTCCATATGGAGTAGTGCTCTATTTATTCTAATTATTTTGCCTTAAGTAGCACTTCACTTGTTCTAGTTGTTCTGCGTGAAATAGCGCTTCACTTGTTCTACTTATTTTACGTGAAGTAGCACTTCACTTATTTTACTTATTCTGCGTGAAGTAATACTTCACTTGTTCTGGTTGTTCTCTGTATAATATTATATTGTAAAGTAATTTTTTAGAGTAACAGTATTAACCAAAATCTAGTATCTACAATATCTAAATCTTAAAAATATTTCTTAATCGTACCAAGTGAAATCCAAGCAAACGGGAGATCGTAAAAGAGAGAAGAAACTTATTCGAGGGATGCAAAGACAAACACAGCCTTGACTTCCTCGCGGTTAAATATCGGTACACATCATCGACAGTCCCAAACACGCCCAGACCCGAGAACACATATTTTTCATACACCACGGTGTACTGAATCGTAAGTTCCAATACAAGCCAAGACTCCAGAGTCAAGGCTCAATGGTCTCATAAAACTCAAAACCTCTTGCCAACATACCGCCAGTCGCGCGTTATTTCCACTCTCTTCGATTAACATCCAAAATCCGAAGCGAAGAGACAAAGATCGATGGTAAATCTTTCTCAATTGAATTCGAAGCATTTCTAGGGTTCTATTTTTTTCTGGTTTTTGTGATAATTTGCTTAATGATTTTGTCTCAGGCTCCTCCTGCAAAAGCGATAACGAGTCCAGTGCCAGATGCGTGGTACCCAACCCTAGCCGTCTTTATGCTCGCCATTGGTCTTGTCCTCACCGCTTCCTTCTTCATGTAACTACCTTGATCTTATCTCATCCCCAACTTGTCTCCCTTTTTGGCTAGAATAAATTTCATTTTTCCCTTTTTGTTCTTCTTATTAGATTCGATTTAGGAGCCAATTTTCCGCTTTTAGTTTTCCCTTATATGCTTGAAATTTGTATAACTAGATCTGACACAGCCTGATTTTTTATATAATTTCTAAATTGATGATTGGTTATATTAATAGGCATACATTAGCGGCATTGGAACTTAATTTTCTTAGTTTATAATGTACCTTTCATAGATTTGATGAGTCGTTTTGAAATAACGTTTTTTAAGTAGTCAATTTGCAGGCTACAGTTCATTCTGTTATTTTAAGTGAGAATAGAATACAAGTGTGAATTGTTGATGATTCCCCTTTGTTTTTTTGGTGGGTACGATACTGCAATTCACTTCTGTTGACCTTTTTCTTATAGAGTTTTCAGTCGGAATCGTGGCATTCCATGTCTGGTTTGAGTCCTTTTGGGTTTTAAAAGCTCTTGTGATTCTGTATTAAAGAGTATCTGGTTTTTCTGATTTGGTTGTGGTGTTTTAAAGTTTTAACTTTTATCTGTTAATTCCAAAGCCAAAGGCAAGGAGCAGGTTGTCAGAAGTGATAGATCAACTTTGGGCATTTGTCAAATTGTATCTGAGCTCATCTAGTTTGTTATTGTAAATATGTCTTCATGCATTATATTCTGCTATTTTTGCTATCTTTAGCACATTGTTTTTCTGGTTTTGGAGGATGGGAACATTCTGACTCTAAGGAGTTTCATATCAGTTGGATCTTACAGTTAGAGATCTCTTTGCATTGAACTGTATTGATGCTACCTTTAAATCTACTCGCACTTGGTTTCACTTGAGAATAATGAATTTCTTTGTGTCCATTGGATCTCATATTTAGAACGTAGAGGTCTCTTTTTATTTAACTGTACTGATGCTAGCTTTGAATCTACTCAAACTTCTTTTTCACTAGAGAGTAAAGAATTTCAAATCAGTTGGATCTTGTAGTTAGAACTTAGAGGTCTCTTTTCACTATACTCTAACAATACTACCTTTCAATTATTCAAACTTCTTTTCACTTGATTGTTTTTCCTGAGAAGTCTTTAACTTTGCTTATACTGCTGCTGATGTTTGTAAAAGTTAAGTTAGAATCTCATGCATAGATTCTGATTGCTTTACCATTTAGCATCGCCCAAAACAAGATCCTGTTTGATGCAATCTTTATAGGCCTAAGATCACAGTTGAAAAGTTTTATGAAAATTTTCTTTTTTCCAAAATATGCAGCTATGAAGCAACTTCTTCTAAGCGAAACCGCAGCCTTGCCAAGGAGCTCACCACTGGGGGGGTGGCGTCTGTTTTCCTGGTATAGCTTCTTGTATCTGTTTTGACTGGATTTTCTCATTCATAATTCGTGTAGTTACTGCATTGCTGATGCTTGATTATTGATATCCTTGCAGGGCTTTGGGTCGTTGTTTTTGCTACTTTCAGCTGGTGTTTATGTCTGATTTCAACATTGTTCAACCAGTTTAAAAGGTTTTGTTGAGCGAGAATGGCTTTGGCATTGTTACTTATAGACATTTTTGTTATTTATCAGACGATGATAGCTTTCTTTGATAAGATTTTGATATTCTTAATACATGCTCGAATGTAGGGACCCCTGGTTATATCAAATTATTTCAGTTGCACACAGTTCAGCATGAAGTATTCAAGTTTATGAAGTATCTGAGGGTGGAAAACCCGCTTCTAATGTTTAGTTCTTTGGATTTTTGCTTCGTGGTATCACTTATAAAACGATAGCTGCCAAAATGGTTCAATCAAGTGTGAATCTTAACAAGAAGCAAGAAAACAAAAAGACCAGTGTGAAGGAACAATCGTAAAATGTGTAGGTGGTTGAAATGCGTTGATGCTTTCTGTTCCCTTGGTAAATTGCTCTTGGATTCCTAGTTTTCAAACAAGATCATTTTCAAGGAGTGAATCAGAATTTGAGGTTTCTCATTTGAATGAATTGAGTCAGATGATAGGCCAAACATGAATTGATTAGAATTCTCTATCAAGCTCAAATACTAATCCGCAGCAATCGCCAGAGTTTCGGTTGTTCTTCCATTGGTAGAAATCTGTCTTCGGATTCCTCGTTCCTAATTCCGAGCGAGCAAAGCTGGCAAGCACCCATCAATTGCCAAAAAGTAAAAAGTTAGAACCCCAACAACTCAGTAAACACGTGCAATAAGCCTTGACCAGTAAATGTAAATGGCTGAATCCCGTTCAACCGTTCAACACATCTCAGTAACGCCTGAGCCGTAAGCCCTACTGACACACCAGGTTAGGCTCTACCAACTTGCCGCGTGTAAAGCACTTCCCTTTTAAAGAGCGTAGCCCCAACAAAAACCCTCACCACCATATTTACTAGTACTTTAGTTTTTCCCATTCTCTTCCAAACCCCTATCACAGTCGCAGTAGGGTCCGGTCTCGGGTCCCCGGAAACCAATCGTTGTTTTTTTCCTTTCTTTCTTTGCTTTTAAAGTCGCAGCAACACTCCCAATCTCAAAAATGGAGTCTCCCCAATCTCAACAGCAACAGCAGCAGCAGCAGCAAGGTCCCAAGAAGAGAGGCCGAAAACCAAAACCAAAGGACGAGAAAGAACAGCAGCAGCAGCAACAACAACAAAGCGCTGGTAAAATGAAAGAAGGAAAGAAAGCCCAACAACCGAGCGTTGATGAGAAGTACACTCAGTGGAAGTCCTTGGTCCCTGTTCTCTATGACTGGCTTGCTAACCACAATCTAGTTTGGCCTTCTCTCTCTTGCCGGTATGTCTCTTTAAACCCTTTTTAGGGTTTTTGGGTTTTTGGTCTTTTCGTTGCAAACGCTTGGGTTTTTGGTTCTGTTGTTAATAAAGATGCTATTTTTGCGTTTAGGGTTTATTTTGGGTTATTGAGTTTGTTTTTGAAGATCTTAAATTTTTTATGCTAAAACCTAGTGTGCTCTTGCGGAGCTTCTGATCTGTTTTCATTTCTTGAATCCTGTGATTATTTATGTATCCTTGTGTTTCAAGTGTAAGATGGCTGGCATTAATTGTTTGTAGTTGTCGAGGAACGAAATGAGAGTTTTTGTTGCTTCAAGTTTGTTTTACATTGTTGCCAATTTAGCTCATTTTCTGAGTTCTTTTTTTATTTCTTCTTTTTCATATTTATTGATGATAGTTTAATTTGGTTTTGAACAGTTGGGGACCACAGCTTGAACAAGCTACTTACAAGAATCGCCAGCGTCTCTACCTCTCTGAACAGGCAAGCGTGTTTCCTTTATAGGGAATTTCTTTGTCTACCGAAACATGGCTTGGACTGAACGGAAGAACCCCCTCTTGTTTCATTTTGTCTGTTGCTTGATGTTCAGTTTTACATAACAAAAAAATACTCTTTCTGGACTCTTAATTTATTAAAGCAATAACAGATGCATCAAGCTTAGAACCCTTTGAATTAATGGAACTTACAACAAAAGCTTGGTTGAACAATGTTGAAGCATGTTAAATTTGTGCTTAAGTTGTTTAACCTAACATCACACTTTTTGGAAAAAAATTGTTATTATCGTTATATTTGACATCTTTTCTTTTTGTTATTGTTAATGTTTTAATGCCAGACTGATGGTAGCGTACCAAATACTCTTGTGATTGCGAACTGCGAAGTTGTCAAACCTAGGGTTGCTGCTGCTGAGCACATATCTCAGGTAACTCATTTTCATGGGAGCTTGTTCCTTGTTCTGCACTTCAGTACTGATGTATGCAGCTTGCTTCTTTTTATATACACGATTGCTTCATATTTTTCAGTTTAATGAAGAAGCACGCTCACCATTTGTGAAGAAGTACAAGACCATCATACATCCTGGGGAGGTATGAATCTTGCACACTCTAGAAAAATAAATTTGTTTTTATATAGTTGTGCTGACATAACTACAAACAGTTTTGTTGGAACTCATTCTATCTTTGCATAAAGAGATCTATTTGATCTGACAATGTAATTCTTCTTTTTTAGTGGGGCATTAAAAGTCCCATTCTTTTGATGTTTGACATTGGTGGGAAATAGATATTCTGCTTATTTGAATTCCCTGTTTTGCATGTATAACTTTAGAATTTTATAATTTTTATTTTATCCTTTTTCTTTTTTTTTTTGTGTGGATTTATTGTTATATGTTGTGGTCACCAAATACTATCTTGCAGGTGAACAGAATCAGGGAACTTCCTCAGAACTCTAAGATTGTGGCCACTCACACTGATAGTCCGGATGTAAGACCCTTGCTATTTCTGTTGTCAAATTTTTTGGAGCCAATATTCCTGTCATGTTTTCTTTCTAAGATATTAAAGTTGCCTGATATTTGACTTGATGATATTTAGGTTCTTATCTGGGATGTTGAAGCTCAACCCAATCGTCATGCTGTTCTTGGAGCAACAAGTTCTCGTCCAGATTTGGTATATTTATTTCCAAATTTCAGTTATATGTTTAGTAAAAGCTATCTATGCTGCTTATCTGTATGTCTGTGTTCTTTGGACAAGGGGACGAGTGTGAATGCACTGTTTTCACTTATGACTTTGCCTTTTTTTTTTTCTTTCTTTTTGGCAGATTTTGACTGGACATCAAGATAATGCAGAATTTGCTCTTGCAATGTGTCCTACGGAACCCTATGTGCTCTCTGGAGGTTGGGAAGTTTTATCATTTAATTAACTATATTTTTGCTTGGAATCAGTACTTTCATCAATATATTTGGTACCGAAATCCTCATGGAAATCATGATCTTATATCTTTGATATGATCATATGAGATGTTATGAATTCATTATCTTCCTCTCGCAAAGTGGTAATCGAGTTAAAATTATTTAATTTGATAGCTGAGTATACCCTTTTTTCACACACAAAGTATTATTATCATATGTATGAAATAACTTTATTGTCTGATTCAGGAAGTATGTCAGATTGTGCTATATGGTATGTCTTATTGTGTGCTATTTTATAACTGCATAACTTTTACTTTGATTCCATATTCCTGCAACTATTGTTTCAAGTCCTGAAGTTCATATTTTTAACTTTTTTAAATTGGACTCGGCAAAACTGAATCTCATTTCATGTGATGGGATTTTCTTCTTAATGAGAGCACTTTTATGGCAGGGAAGGACAAATCAGTGGTTTGGTGGAGCATCCAGGACCACATAACAACAACAGCTACAGACGCAACCAAATCTCCAGGATCTGGTGGATCAATCATCAAACAGAATGATAAAGCTGCTGACGGGCCTTCTGTAGGTCCTCGTGGTATCTTCTGTGGGCATGAGGATACCGTTGAAGATGTCACGTTTTGTCCATCCGGGTACCTTCTTCTCTTGGATAAAATCTAAATGCTGTAATTCTTTATGGTTTATTCTTTTTGAATTCTCTTCATAAACTTTTCATGTAAAGGTGAGTTTATTCAAATGGTTTTTCATTGTTTTTTCTTCTACCGTTGAAATGGCTTCTGTATTGATACTTTTGACATTGTTCATATGGCGACTAATTTCTGACAAATTTCCATATCTTCTGAAGTGCACAGGAGTTTTGTAGCGTAGGGGATGATTCCTGCCTCATATTATGGGATGCACGAGTTGGCACTAGCCCCACTGTCAAGGTGACTGTCCATAATTCTTGCTTTTTTAATGATAATAACTGCTTAGTGGTTTCCTTTTTCCTTCCCCCACCCCCTCTCTTTCCTTTCTTTTTCATTTTATTACTTTGGATGAATTTGTGTGTGTGTGTGTGTGTGTGTAAAAAAATAGTGTGTATATTCATGAAAAGGAAGTTTCAAAAGAGTTGAAAAATAAGCTCAACAGTAAGGATCTTCAGTACTCATTGTTATCATTGGACCTGATATTTAAATAGCCTTTGACTGACCTCTGTAAAGTGGTTTACAGTCGAGAGGATGATGTGAATGATTTGAATCATTCAGCATCATTTTTGTACCTTTTTCCTTTTTATGTGGGTGGCTGGATTGCCATGCCACTTCTTCAACTCCTTTGCACAAACTTGTCAACAGTTTGGTTTCCTGTATTTCTGATTGTAGTTATATGTTGCTGTTCTTTGTGTGGCACTTCATTCTTGTGAGGGTTTGTCTGTTTCAAATCATTTTTAAGATGATGTGATTTGATATCAAAAAGCCAACCATTTATCTTCTTTTTTTAATTGTGAATTCCTTCTGGTGGAATCAACCAAGGCTTCATGTTTCTCATGCTTTCTTTTATAGTCTTGTTAACATTTGATTGTATGGTATTTTTAATTTTAATATACCGATGCCTTTGATGATATATGCTAAATTGTTTGGTTTCTTGTTGACAGGTTGAAAAGGCACATAATGCTGATCTTCATTGTGTTGATTGGAACCCCCACGATGATAATCTTATTCTGACCGGGTTTGTCTCAGTCCTTGTTTCTTTCAGTTTTGCATTTTCCTTTTGGTATCAAAATATGATGCACTATGAAAATTGCAGTGCTTCTTCATGTTTTGCAATGATGGGTTACGATAAAACATTATTTGTCATCTTTTGTTGATCTCTCAGGTCAGCGGATAATACGGTTCGCATGTTTGATCGAAGAAATCTCACTTCTAATGGAGTTGGATCACCCATTTATAAATTTGAGGGTCATAAAGCTGCTGTTCTTTGTGTTCAGGTGTTTTAGAGACCTGATCATATTACTTTGTATTTCGTTACAAATGTGATGATAAATGGTATCATGCATCTGTTCTTACCAAATTTATTTCTCCAATGGTCCAGTGGTCTCCAGACAAGTCCTCTGTTTTTGGTAGTTCTGCCGAGGATGGGCTCTTAAACATTTGGGATTATGACAAGGTGTGATTTGTTTGATTCCTCTCTAGTAATTGCCTTTGCATACAACTTACATGCATGTAACACAGATAACATGTGGCTATGCATATATGTTGAACTGGGTGATATCTGTATGCTCTCCATCCAATTTTGCAGTTTGCATGAATAATTTGTATATGGAAATAATTTTAGATTTTCACACAATCAATTTTAGGAAATTGAACTCAGATTATAAGAGGATGTGGTTTGTGAGTTGACAATTCTGGCTCATATCTTTCTAGGATTGGAATATATTTGTGAAAAATGATGGCAGTGTAGAAGATTACTATTTTCTCCATCCTCATCAATCAAGCCCTGTTGCAATGTCTATGTTACAACTGTAAATTAATGATTTGACAGTAAATCAGTGAAAGAGGATATAAAGAAATTGCTAGCAGTAACCACCTTGATTACCAGTGATTAGATTTTGGTCACCTTACCTTTTTTTTTTCTCGAGTTTTACTTTTGTTCTTTGTAGTTATTTACGTTAAACATAGTTAAGGCTCTGCCTTGCCTGCCTTAGTAGGAGAAAATATTCCCCTTACATTTCAAAGGCGGACGTGTTACTTATTTTGTCATGTGTACTTGCTTCTGCTGATATTGTGGTTGGCTTACTTGCTTGTCCTTATTGCAGGTTGGCAAAAAGGTGGAACGTGCTTCAAGATCACCTAGTACTCCTGCAGGATTGTTCTTCCAGCATGCTGGGCACAGGTTGGTTTGCAACTGTTTTGCAGTGTGTGATATAGCATATATTAGGACTCTTCTTTTGAACCAGGCCTTCATGTCTTAATCTCAATATGCATTTGACATTCTTCCTCTTTGTTTCTTTCTTTTTATTTTCTTGTAGTGGTATCTATATCCATTTAAACTTGCACCATTAAACTGGTTTCCTTAATGATCTTTGTTGCATACAAGTATCTCATTCAACCTTATTTCTTACATTTGTGTATGTAAAAGGCTTTAAAACCTTATCTTTTATCTTTTGATGGTTCTGTAAGAGTCCTTGGTGGAAATTTCAATGTTCCATCTATTAGGGAGGTTTATGCCTTGACAGTGAATTTGATCTTGGTGAAGTATCTTTTATTGGAAAAAGAAAAGTGGGTATAATGATGCAATTGCAAGCTAATTTGGAATGTCATGAAGCTTAATCTTGAGGCATGTCTCAACATTGCAACCAAATCATACTTAAAAACTTTTTGGTTTCACTGGTGAAAGCTGTTTATGTTTTATGCACCTCATAATAACAAGTTTTGGTTTCTGAGAACAATTTCCTTATGTGTGTTCTGAAGCCTATATATGTTTGAGTTGAAAATCATGCAACTCTTCAAAATTTTTTTTTATTTTTTATTTTAATGTTGCCTGATTTGTTCTCATAACGTTTTCAATCTGTCAATTTTTATACAGGGACAAAGTTGTTGACTTCCATTGGAATGCATCTGATCCGTGGACCGTTGTTAGTGTGTCTGATGACTGTGATACCACTGGCGGAGGAGGTACATTGCAGGTATAGTTACTATCTTCCCATACAAATGTTCTTTGTGTCAGAAAATGCAAAATCTTTTTTCTTGAGGCAAAATTCAAATAAACACTGGACTGTGAAGTTAGAGATAATAAGATATGACATGATAAGTTAAAACTCAAAAGCAATGCACAAGGGCATTACCTGGCATGCATATTACAACAAAAATTTGTAAAATTATTCAGGGGACTTCACTTCCCTGCCAACATTCCAAAACATGTTGCTTATAATCATCAAGGGTTACCATGGGCGGTAGAATCATGGTATTTCTGGCAGTAAATGGGTAACACCAGAAACTGCTTGTAATGGCATTCCTTCACTGCTGGTTATGAAGTTACTCCAACTTAATGGGATTGGTTTGTTGAAAGTGCTTTATTTTACATATTGCTTCAACAGCCTGACCACATGCATTAACTTTGAATGAAAATTACAATTATTGATATGCTAAACAATTATTTGCAGATATGGCGCATGAGTGATCTGATCTACAGGCCAGAAGAGGAGGTTTTGGCAGAGCTTGAGAAATTCAAGTCTCACGTCATTTCATGCGCGTCAAAGCCATGAGATAAAGTTGGGAAGAAAGAAGACCAGATATTTGCTGATTGACTTGTAACAAACCTCTGTAGTAGCTTATTATGTGGATTTAGATGTTTGCTCTTCAAGTTTGAAGAAATTGGGATGGGATGACTCTGTAAGCTCATTGCTAGCAATTGTAGATTTTCAGATATTAAGGCTTGTAAACAGGTTTTCTTCCATTTATTGACGGAGTGTTACACTGATTTTATGAGTATGTTGAAGACATTGTCATATACTGATACCTGGCCCCACCAGGGTACAAATTACGATCAATGAACCATCAAATTCTACCATCGGATTCAAAGGTTTGTGGTCGTGGTATTGAATGAAAGGAAACTTACGTCTCGTCTCATGGGTTCTTGCCTTACTCGAGAACTCGTGTGGCTCTGGACGGTTGAGTTTGGGATCTCTTGACTTGTCAGCATGTCGTTCTATCACAAGATCAAAGCTTTTAATTTCGGAGGTAGTAGCCCATTATGTTTTGGCAGGTTGTGGTTGGAATGTTGAACAGGTAAGAGGTTTGAAAATTACTGCCCTTCGATAGGATTGGTTAGTTGGTCAGCTAATCTGAAACAATTTATATTTATTCTCTGAAATGAGGGAGGGTTACGAGACCGTTCATAAAATATTTCTTTTCAGATTTTGGGATGGAGACAACATCCCAGCCGGTCGCCAAGAATGGCATTCCATAGAGACAAATTATGTGTAGTACATTTTTGTATTAAACAAATGCACCAAATATGCATCAGGGGAGTTTGCTTCAAAAGCGTTTAGAAAAGAGATTTAAGTTGAGGTAAAGCTTGATATATTTCTGATTATGTTATCAAAAAAACATGGACATAGCAGAAAAGGAGGTGGGTTCGGTTAAGCATCCAGGCTATCCAAATTGACGACCAAGTTGCTGTGATCTAGTGTCGACGCCTCCAACTAGACAAGGATTGCGTTACTGTGCTAACAGTGCCATTCATATTGGGTTCTACTCTGATTGAGAGTAATAGCAACAGCAGTGGAATGTTATCGCGGCTGGCCCTTCTTTTCTTTTTACTAACAGTAACAACGACGCTTGTACCTGGATCCTGTTCCATCTCTCTCGGTGCAGTTGCTCCTGCCGATTTCTATATTGTAGATTTCCCTTTTCTATTTGCTCTCTTTCGATGATTTGTTTCCTTTTCGGAAATCTGTCGTGGTCAGTGAACCTTTATGCATGCAGGGAGATCCTCTTCAAGTCGAGGTTTCCAATCTTACTTCCCCCGACACACGGCTTTCCTATGACTTTTATTCCATCCGTTATTGTAAGCCCTCCAAGACCTTGAGAAAATTTCTTCAAGGCGAAGCTTTTCAGGGTTCTGTCTATACTGTTAGTATGTTGCTTGCATTGAGTGCTTTCTTGTTTGTAGAAGGAAAAGCTATTTTTCTGCTTTGGATGATCCAAGGTTTTCCCCCCTTTTTTTTCCTGTGCCATTTTGATATGAGAAAAGAAGTCATGCGAAGTAGCCTGCCGGGTAAAACTTGATGCTGAAGCTGCAAAGAATTTCAAGGAGAAAATTCGTGATGACTACCGAGTTAATATGTAAGTGCGGAGTCTATGTTCTAATCATTCCTGATTTCAGGTTTGAAATTCTCTTCTTTCCAGCAATAGAGTCAAGCTGATTGCATTTACATGTTGCTCATTAGCGAAGTCTTATGCTTTGTTCCTCAATTTTGACACGAAAAGTCGCAAACTAATATGCAGGAATTTGGTAATCTTCCAGTTACACAACGGAAGCAGAAAGGCTTTCGTGTTGGGTTGAAGGGAACATATTACCCTGTAGGTTTATGAATGCCATGTTCTACTCTTTCTTGTTTATATCTTTATATGATTCTTTCCCTGAGATGTGCTAAATTGCTGGATACGGAGCGGAGAGGAGGTATATTTCATCCATAACCATCTAAGCTTCAGAGTCATGTATCATAAGAATCCCCGAACTGATTCTGCTCAAATTGCTGGCTTTGAGGTTGATCCCTACAGGTGCAGGACCCTGCTTCTTTCATGACTCAAATTGCTTTGTGTTATATGATCACATTGTTTGCATTTCTTGCTTTTTTGTGTTTTCAATTCTAGTAGTTGTAGCACTCGACGTGCATTATATTCATTTCTCTCTATTGATTGGGTGATTAATGTCCTCATTGCCATTCTCTGGTCTGCTCAAACAGAATACGAGGGTCCTTGGAATGAGAAAAACCCTCAGTTATTAACGTGCAACCCAAGAACCAATGGTATACATCAAGCTTTCGCTATTCCACAACGCATCGGAACTTAATGCAGAAGTCATTTTCACATTCGAAGTCTCGTTTTATGAGGTATTCCTAACCCCTGCCCTTTTTCCTTTTTATCTTTTCTGGTACTAATATGAATCTTAACGTGAAAACAATGCTCCCTTTGGCAGTTGGATGACAAGCCACGCATCCGGAGTGTCTTGTATCGGGGCCCCGAGTTGATTATTTAGACCCATTGGTTCTCTACTCTGAAGCATGCTTGCCATGACTATGGTGACAATAATGTGTGTTTTGGTGAATTAGGTGTTGTTGCTGCATTTACATTTTACCAGGAATGAAAGAGATGTGGGGATTAGACAAAAAATTGAATCATAATCCAATTTTAGGCAGAAGCATTTTGTGTTAAGGTACATAAAAAAAGTAACTTAAAACTTCAGAAGTAATTTATTGTTTTCTTCTTTGTGTTTTCCTACTACTTGAAGGAAGAGTTAAATCTCAGACTTTTTCGTGAAGAGGTAACAGCGACAAAGGCTTGACATGGTATCGAAGCTGAATGGGACAAAAGCAGTTGGCAAACAGCCTTTAAAATTTGCCCTCTTCCAAGGCTGGTTATGATAATTGCATTAAGGAGCGCTTTTAATTTCGAATCTGACCTCTTCCAAGTTCCAAGGTTTTGTGCCATTAAAATTTGTCTCCAAAAAGTTGTTGATTTTGACCATCCAATGCTACCACGGCCTCACATTTGAGCACTATTCAACGCAATACTGCACATGTGTATGCCGTTTTGGCAGGATAAAACCAGTTAGTTTGGTTGATTTGAATTTTTTTTTGTCCTTTTTAAAAAGTAATACGTGAATAATCGGATCAAAATCAGGATATTATTTTAAAAAATATACCGTGAAAATTTGAATTTCGTGCAGAGTGAAATTACACGTTTTATTATGCTAAAATAGTAGATGAAGAGGCATTTTTGCCAAAAGGATAGGGTTGTTGAAATACCACTGCACAAAATTCAACAATATGCTTTGTATCTTTCACCTTTATTTATGTAATGAAAACAGAAGCTTACTCAAACTTCCACTCTTATTTGTCAACCTAATTCCTCTTTGCTCTTCTCGTGCTCCACTTTGAGCCTAAACGAGAAACGCTTCAAACAGAATTATCTCCACGTTTTCCACGTAGGAACCAATCTTCATGATTTGTGCGGCCCTGCTCAGGCGGCCCGACGTGTACCTCCTACCAAAATAAAAGAGTAAAGGACTGCCCATCTTTATTGTTCGATTTGCACGTGTCAGAGGACAGTTCAATCACACGTGTGAGTGGTCCAGGTTCCCATGGGAAGTACTAGCCCTAGCCTCCGGGTCTCAGCGCCCTTTTCCTCTGTTCCCACGCTGCACTTGTTGCTAAAGGGCCCAACTGTCACGTTTCCGGATCCTACTGTAGCTCTGTCATCCCTTCCCCTGCCTAGTAATAATGCCATTCAACATTCTTTGTCTATTTTCGATGGCTTTCTTTCTTAATTATAATTTTTAAGTATAATATTTAAAAAAAATTTAAATTCTTTAAAAATTTTAAATAAAATTTTATTTTTTATTACAACTAAATAAATTCATTTATTTTTATCTTATATTAAATAAATTTTTATAATTAATAATAAATTAATTATCATTAATTAAAATATATTTATCATTTTATATTGACATATGATATTAATGTGAAAAATAAAAAATATCAAATAATCATATTATTATTCATTATTACATATTAACTTCATAATAACATATAATAATAAATAATATTTTAATTAATAATTAATTAATTAATTATTAGCTATTAAGACAAATTTTATTGAAAATAAAAAATAAGATTACAATAGAAAATTTTTTAATAGTTTATAAACTTTTGAATAGTATATCTAATTTTTATATAAATATAAGATAATGATTAATTATATACATTAATTAACTATAATTAAATTTATAAATATCACATTAATCGATATCAACTTGTGAAGGTTGATGACCTAGCTTCTAAAGTAAGGGGGTCTCACATACTGATAATTCTCTCAAATAATATAAATCACATTACTTCATTAAAATAACAACAACTGCATTTAAAAAAAAAAAAACTTCAATAAAATATTACATTAAGAAAATAAACTTCACTTTCATAAAAAAGAGCTTAAATAATATTATTTGTGGACTTCCTTATGGAAGATAAAGTAAGTTTTACATATAAAAGAGATAAAGAAATGAAGGATAGGGATGTAATTACGCATGTCAGAATAGCCACAGCTGTTCTGAGAATTTCAAAACAGGGGCTGTAAGTACTAAAAGTACTGACATGGATATACTTCCCGATATCCACCACTTACAGGGCAACACAAAATTTTCCCGCCATTTTTCAGCGGACAACTCTCCTGCCAGGTCAGTACCATACCTTGCACGTGGCACCATCTTTTGCCACCTGGCATCATCCGTCTAAGCGATAGGCATAAAGATGCTCCGCCACATCATTAAAGACATTTAAAACCATCGAATCGGACGGCTAGCATTAAATATATCACCATCTCATCATCCAGCAGTTACCACATCAAAATAAAAAATTTTCAGATCCTTCTCTTTCACGTTGTTGCTTAAATATGTAGAGTTTTTTTTTATATCATCCTTCTCTCTTTGAAGAGCATCATCCTTTTCTCTTTGAAGAAAAACTACTATGAAGGAAGAGGAGGAAAGGAAAAGAGCAAGTGAGGAAACCGGAGACGTTGGGTTTCTGGCGTCGAAACGGCTGAGAGAGACGGTAACAGATGAGTTGGCGGATGACGTCAAGGCGTGGTTATCAGTTGAAGATAGTGAGACTGACTCAGTGAGTGAGTTATTGAAGCTTCTGGACGACTCACCGGAAGATACCACCTCAGCGTCTTCATCGACGTCGTCGCCGACCTTGTTCGGGATGAGGGTTAGGTTCAGCGACAACCCGTACTCGTCGGCGTTGATTTTCCAGTCGTCGTCCTCGTACATAACCATCAACGGCAACGAAGAGAGCTGCGGGTCGTCGTTTTCGGAGTCGGAGTCTAGCGTGATGGCCAGTGTGGACATGGGAGGGATTTTAAACGCGAATGTGAAGGTTGGGAGTAGGTTGGAGGGAATCAGAGGGTGGGTGGAGGCGGAGGGCGGAGGGGGCGCGTGGGATAGAAGCGAGGAAGAGGCGCGTGGGTGGATGATGGATTGGGAGTGGGAATGGGACGAAAAGCAGCTGGTGAGGTTTCTAGGCGAGGAGGAGGAACTGAGGAAGTACCTCTTTTGAAATTTTGACTGGAATTTCCTGAGTAAACGTGAACAGTTATGACCCCTTTTTTAATTTTATTTTTAAAAAAAAAAAATTGCGGTGACTTCCGCTTTTGGAAAATGGGATGGGGCTTTTAACTTTTGTTAATACTAGAAATTTAGAAAATAGAAAAATAGGGGTTTAGAGAGGGTTGAAGGAAGGTATTAAACTGAAGAGAGGAGGATGCATTTGACACGCTGCTGGCTGAGTGGCTGACTGCTTTGTTTGGAAATGGCGTGTCTTGGAATTTCCTCTCTTTGTATTTACTCTAAAAGTACACAAAAGAAAGAAAGTGGAGAGATATATCAGAATTGAAAGCCAGTAATGGTCGCAATTTTAATCTCTCAGTCTGCAGCTTTTGTTTTCTGTTTTTTTATTTGCTAATTGCTCAATTACAGCCGACCACGTTGCTTATATTTATTTTCTTCAGTTTCAATGGGAAGAGTAGTACCAATATATAGTATAAACAATATACTTGGAAGTAAGAGTATCTTGTACGCTTATCCTGTTTCATGGATGGCTTTTCTTTTCAAGTGGGGATAAAAGGCCACAATCAAGTGCTAAAAAGTGTCATGGAAGGAAGAGTGCTTTAATGGGAAAGCATCGATCAAAGCACTGGAAGGTGCATGTAAATATCCAGGAAAATTCCAATTGATTTGAAATGAAATCCTGACGCAAAGACTTGTGTAAAGTGAAATGGTTGATTAAGGCTCGATGGGGAAAAAGATAAGAAGGGATTTCCCATCAACTGACATGGCCAGCCACAGCCAAAAAACAAAGATAAAAACATGCAGACATCATAATTGTATCCAACTTCAATGGACATGACTCCTACTCGGCTCTACCGTCTCCTCTTTGGCTTTGCAAGAGTAAACGTTAATGTTGGGGCCTGGGGGAATATATGTCATCCGAATGAACATTAATTGGTCTTTCAACACTTGTGAATTAAAAAATGAACAGGGTGCCAAGGACTATCTAAATGAAGCGCAAGATGGACAAATTTATGGGTCAGAATTACGATTGGCCTTTCCAGCATTCATGGGTAAATTTTGAACAAGATGGAAACTAGGAAAAATGATCCATCAACCTTTTATGGGCCCAATAATTCTCAAGTAGTAGTATCAATCACTGCAAGCTTTAAGGCTCCAGATTGTGTAACTGTTAGACCATTCCATACATCCAAACCAAGGCAATGGGCTCTTTGGACCCCAATCGCTCAACCCGAGGACTAAGGTAGAATTTTATCTCAGTGGGACAAGTCCGTTGTTTATTGCCTCCTGATGACAAAATTAGCACTATTTTGCAAATTAAATTTTGAAAAATGGGGAAAAAAAAAAGTTTACTAGTAGTACGTATTAGATTCAAGGGGAAATGTCAAACAAAAAAGGTAGCTTCTGTTAATCTGTTGTAGTCACTCCATTACATTATGATTTTGCTTGTTGACTGGAGAGCGAGATAAGGCTAGGCCGAGAGAGATGTTGTTGGCCTACTTTTAGTAATTAGTATGAAGGATTGACGCTATATTTGTGCATGCAAACAGATGCCATCATAGAGAAAAGCTAAGGCCTATATATAGGCTTGAAAATGATGTAAAGCAATGACAAATCAATTCATATTTATATGGACGTTACAACTCAATTAGAAAAAATAATGGACTTGGCATAGGGGCCGGCAGGAGTCTCCATTTAGGTTGGAAATGGTTCAGCTTTCATTATCTTCTCAGGTCTCAGCTGCTGGGAGAGAAGGGTGATATCCACTCGGAGCTGCCTCTCTCATTCCCTTTTTCATTTCTTTTCCAAATAAAAAATTAATGAAGACAAACTCCAAACCTCTCTTGGGAACCATTGCTTTTTATAGTTTAGTGCTACTCTTTCAAAAGGAAATCTTCAGATATTGAATTTAAAAGTGTAGGTATTATTAGGATGAAAACATTTTTGTTTCTCATTTTTCTTTTTGATACATGTAAAGAAAGTTTAAAGAGAGAGAGAGAAGGGATTATAACAGTGGAGTTTCTCTTTTTCAAAAGAGGAATAATGACTGTTGAGCTAAACCTTCACTGCCAGGATGGAAAATATTAGCTGAAAGAGAGTTGAAGGTGAGTTGTAATAACTCAAATCAAAACTAATTAGCATAAACTATATGTAGGGTTGGACCACTCCGCACCCCAAAGGCAAACACGACGGCTCTTGATCCCATCATAGGAACTCAAATTAAGGAGTAGCTCAGAGCAAGATTAGGAGACAGTTGGTGGCTCAAGGACTCTAAGTCCCGCTTGCGCTTACAAGACTTGAACCCTAATCATATTTCTTAACCAATACATATCATAGCTTGTGTTGTTAGAGAGGCAGTCCATACACAACACTTGCATTGGCATTGCATGAGAAAAGGCTACTATTTGATACATTCTCCCTTCTGCAACCTTCAATGTTGAATATCATCCTTGGGCTAAAGAAAACAAGAAAATGGCAATCATGCTCGTTTCAAAAAAGGCCAAAGAGATGACGTAATTGATACACGGAAAGGAAAAGTAAAACCCAACAACGATTGGGAAATGATAATTTGGATGGCCAACATATCACTACTTTTATACACATCAAATCAAGGAAAAACAAGAGAAAAAGGTCGACTCTCTCTCTCTGTCTGTAAAAGTAAAAAATAAAAATAAAAAAGAACAAGGAAAATTTACCCTAGCCATCTAGGTTTTAACCTCGTTGCTTTCTCAGTTTTGGCAAAATCTGGAAACAGCCCTCGTCCAAGTGCACGTGAAGCTACGGAGAGCACTTGGGTCCGTGCTTCGATGCTCACGAGAGACGATGTGGAAATAAATAATATTGGGCAACTCTAGAATTTTGACCTGTCTTGATTAAGCCCTGATAGCGATGCATCAACACAATTAATGCCAATTAATGAAGCTTTCAGTACATCAAAAAGATTTTTTGCTTCCATTTCCTACTTATGCTTTTGACCGTGATTTGTCAACGAGAATTCATCGGCCCTATAAGTCAATCCCGCCCCCCTGTCTGGCGTCTTTCCATGGTTTTCAACCATACAGGGTTTAGGGTTACCCCGCCTCTCACATGGGGATTCCGACAAATAATCCTAGAAGATTACTTGACAACTGCGTCACACACCATTTGCTATCGTCTTTGCATGATTTCTCGTGAATATCCACTGTTACATAAAATTCACCTTAGGTATGGTACCTAGTAAGCCGATTTACCTGTCATCTCGTGATTGGAAGACTCAAAGTAATGGTTTCACAAAATCTTTTTTCTTGATATTTTATATTAAAAACAATTAACCCTGCAAAATGGATACTTAAATCATACACCTTTTCCTTTTGATGTTTAGTTTAGAAGATTTGATATACTTGCATATCCGCACTGCCTTTAATGAAGATTTAGATGAAAGTTTGAGCTTTGGGAGATGTCGACAGCAAAAAATGCAATTAAATAAAAACTTTGTTAAAGAGATAGAGGAACAAATGCAGAATCATGTATTTATTTACTTATAATAATAGCGATGGGTCATGGTAATAAACTCTGTGATAGTGCTTATCTTCAGGTGGCTTTATCTCACATCATTAGATCATGTTTATTCAATCTCGTGGGCCAAAAAATTATCATGATTCGAGGTTAAAATACCCTCCAAATGTAAGCATGCAAATGGCATAGTGTGAAGATAAACTGACTTAAAGAAAAGTTAACCCATATTGTTATGTGACTTAATCATAAATCAATAAACTAAAAGAAAGGTGGGCTAAAGCAATCTTTGAGTTGAAATAGATAATGAATGTGCATTTGTCTGGTAACAACAACAAGTATAGTGTTTGAGTAAAGCGAAGGGGATGGGGTGGAAGTCAAGTCAGGTTCTAACATTACTTGTTCTGAAACAACGTAAGTTGGATCGAGCTAAGAAATGACAAGGGTTCTTTGAATTAATCTTTGTTCCTATCAAAGATTAAAAGTTTATTAGCATTTTCTATAAAAACGGATTAATTAGTAAAAGCAAGGGTTCATGTCTGTTACATAAACATTGTAGAGATAAATCCAAACGAAGATGGGGTTTGGAACATGACAACAAAAGCATAGTCACATTTGCCACCACAAGTACCTCCAACATCTGGCCACGATAATCCTCTGCACTGTTATAAGTAATCTCTGATGTTGTATTGCTTCTAAATCAGCCGTATGATTCCAAAAACTAATGAATGTCCCACTTGTCCACATATACTTGCTTAAATCCAAAGAAACAAATATGCATTTCTTTTTACTGATACTTCCCCTTCAATAAAACCTACTGCCTCCCTAAGAGAGAGACTAAGAGTGCTGCACTTTGAATGGAAACAATCGCCCTTGCTCCCAAAGAGAGAGAGAGAGAGAGAGAGAGTAGTGCACAGTACAGCTAAATCATCAAATAAATACCGTCATTTTTTTAGATTTAAGATAATTTTGTTACAAATTTTAATCAAGGTAAAATGATTGATGGATATTGATCATGGTTGTGCTCAAATCACATTATCTTTGTTTATCTAAACTTATACTAATCGTTTGAACATTAATTCTCCAATATGTCAATTCATGGATGCATGCACCCAAGAGATACATACTGTTGGAATGCTAGCAGAAATGAAGGGCAGAAGGCTCATAGCATCGGCAACAAATGTATTCTCAAGGCAGATACACCAAAGGGGGTTTATAGTTGTTACATTTGTATGATTACCTAATTATGATCGAGGACAGGCCAATCAAAGTGACCAGGATCAAAGACTTGTTCAGTTGGTGGGCCGTCCTCAACCCCAATTAACATGTGAGGTTGGTGAAAGGAACTGTCAACCTTTTATTGTCCTTCCCACCACCATAATATCTCTACAATTTTTTTATTAAGTATTTTTCATCTTTTAATGTACCAATACTACTAATATTCTTGAAAATTATGGCAAGTCAAGATGAAAACAGTGGCATACATCGACATAAATGGCAGTGTGTTTGAGGAAGACTAGGTGAGGATTTTAAGAGTGAGTGGCCTTTAGGGTATAAGCTATATTTGTAGCTAGTAGAGTTCAAGAAAAAGTAGAGCCCTGTCTTTATTAGAGAAATAAATAATGTGAGAAATTAAAGTCTCAAAGAAGCCAGACTATGCAGTACACACCCCCTTATAAATTCCTTATCAGTAACTCAATAAAACCTCACAGTTCTTCTTCACTCTGTTCTCTCCTTTGGTAAAATTTCCCCAATTGTTTTTTGTATCTTTCTGGTGCTAGTGAAGCTTTGCAAGCTAGCAACTATAATGGCCAAGAAGCCAAGAATTGTAATAATCGGAGCAGGGATGGCTGGTCTTACTGCAGCTAACAAGCTCTATACTTCCACTGGCTCCAAAGATTTGTTTGAGCTATTTGTTGTTGAAGGTGGCACTAGAATTGGTGGCAGAATCAACACTTCAGAGTTTGGTGGTGACAGAATTGAGATGGGAGCTACTTGGATCCATGGTATAGGAGGCAGCCCTGTTCACCAAATTGCTCAAGAAATCCATGCACTAGAGTCTGACAAGCCATGGGAGTGCATGGATGGCTTCTCGGATGAGCCTAAGACCGTTGCTGAAGGTGGTTTCCAGTTAAATGCCTCTATTGTTGACCCCATATCGACCCTTTTCAAGAACTTGATGGATTTTGCTCAGGGAAAGCTGACTGAAGACAGTGCAGGCAGTGGAGATGTTCGTTACTATAATTTTGCAGCTAAAGCAGCATCCAAAGGTTGTACAAGCAATGGTGGATTTGGTAACAAAAGTGTCGGTGCTTTTCTTAGACAAGGCCTGGATGCTTATTGGGATTCTTCCAAGGACCGTGAGGAGCTCAGAGGATATGGTAAATGGAGCAGAAAGTTGCTGGGAGAAGCCATTTTTGCCATGCATGAAGACACCCAAAGGACTTATACTTCAGCTGGTGATCTGTTGACTCTAGATTTTGAAGCAGAAAGCGAGTACCGCATGTTTCCTGGCGAAGAAATCACCATTTCCAAAGGCTACTTGAGCATAATCGAATATCTTGCATCTGTTCTTCCTCCTGGAGTTATCCAATTAGGCCGCAAAGTCTCAAGAATTGAATGGCAACCTGAGAGTCATCAATCTGTAGAAATGGCAAACGGTTATGATTCCAGGCCTGTGAAGATACACTTCTTTGATGGATCGGTTATGTTAGCTGATCATGTGATAGTCACAGTTTCACTGGGGGTCCTAAAAGCTGGAACTTGCCAAGATTCAGGTATGTTCAATCCTCCCCTTCCTTCTTTCAAGACACAGGCTATAACAAGACTCGGATATGGTGTTGTTAACAAGTTGTTTCTCCAACTGTGTCCAACTGGTAAGCGAAAAGCCAATGATATGAACAAATTTCCTTCCTTGCAAATGGTTTTTCATCGTTCAGACTCCGACTTAAGGCATAAAAAGATCCCATGGTGGATGAGGAGGACAGCTTCTCTGTCTCCCATTTATAAAAATTCAAGTGTCCTGCTATCATGGTTTGCAGGGAAAGAAGCTCTTGAGCTTGAAACACT
Source organism: Theobroma cacao (assembly GCF_053813885.1). NCBI lineage: Eukaryota > Viridiplantae > Streptophyta > Magnoliopsida > Malvales > Malvaceae > Theobroma > Theobroma cacao. Next base: position 4,679,043 of record NC_142647.1, read on the forward strand.
TAGTGATGAAGAGATTATAAACGGAGTTACAACCACAGTGTCTAGTTTATTATCACAACCCCACGCGGCAGTGAAGTCCAATTCTCATGAATTCTGCAACGGGAATTTGAAATCTGTAGAGAGCTTGGGTGACAGTGAAGTAAGATTTGCTAAGGTTTTGAAGAGCAAATGGGGTCGTGATCCTCTATTCTTGGGATCTTACAGTTATGTCGCGGTTGGATCAAGTGGTGATGATTTGGACACAATGGCTGAACCATTACCAAAGGTTGGGAGCTCTGAGTCAGCTGGTGTGCATCCACTTCAAATTTTGTTTGCTGGGGAGGCTACACACAGAACCCACTATTCTACTACCCATGGAGCTTATTTTAGTGGTCTAAGGGAAGCCAATAGGCTTCTGCAACACTACCATTGTGTTGGAGTTTAGACTTAGCAATTTAATTTATTTTATTTTTGAATACCTATTTTCCTCATTTTCCATCTAAAGCATCTTTCTTTCTCTTTCTTTAAAGTAAGTAAGAGTGAACGAGAGCAAAAGAGGAAAAAAAAAAAGAATTAGGGGGGATGAAAGAGATAGATGGGGACATTTTTAGATGTATGGCATGAATTAAAGAAGCTTCTTTGTCATTTTTCTATCGGTTTGTGAGTTCAGGGTTTCCTTTTCAATATATAATCTTGCTTTGATATTCAAAGCAAAACCATTTTAAGATTGTGCTTGGCATTGAATGTTTGATCGTTGGGAGTAAAGAACAAGAGAAGCTTTGGATCCCACCTCTCTCTTCATCTCCCCCTGTCTCTGGTGCTTGTGTTGGCTTTTGGCTCACTGGACAGGATCCGCTAAACCCGGCTCTTTCCAGCTAGGAATCTCTTAAATACGGTTCCTTTTCTGGCTTTCTCTTTGCCCCTGACTTTGTGATCTCAATTCTCAAATCCAAACAAGGCTTTGTTATCTCTCTCTGTCTCTCTGTCTCTCTCCAGCCTTTGCCAACAAAAACCTGTAATGAACTGGGGACAATCAATGAGCTGGCTGTGCCTGTGATGTAGTAGAGAGCCTCCAATAAGACACCCTCCAATGCAGCCCTGAATCGGACCAATAGCTGAGTCCATGGAGTCCATCAGTTCTTCTTACCAAAATGTCCTGAGCAATCGGACAGAATCAGAGATGCTTATTGCCATCTGATTGCTTTGCTTTGATCTTTGGTTCTTGGTGGGGGGACCCATTCGGAATGATAGGTCCAACTCCATGCATACGTGACATTGCAGACATATACAACGACAGTCAGCTCGTAGCCTCTTACTAGAAAGCACCAGTGGCCTACGGCCCACCACTTGGTACCATAGATTTCTCTGCAAAGCAAATCCATAGCATTGTATGTAGACATAGAAAAGGACAGTCCACAAGCAAACAATATCAGCTTAAAAATACCACAGATTTTTTCTGCCTGGGGTTATTTCTCTTCTCAGATATCCCAATTCCATCCGTTCGATGTCATGGTATCCAAATCCAACCATCCAAAAGTATCTTCATCTTTTAATTGGGTCCACCACACCCTAATAATTGACCCTGATGCAGATGAAGATTTCTCATGTCTTTAAAACCTTCGGTAACAACAAAGAAGAGTAAATCTCCATTGCTTTTATTTTTGCTAAGGGAAATCCAAAATGGTTTTCAGCTGCTTAGCCCTTTGGGTTTGATATTTTAGGGTGTGTGAGAGCACTGTATGGTCAAATCAGTAGAGCTATTCATAGAGACTCCATTATTGTGATTTGTGAGATTTGCCAGGCTCTCCCCCAGAAAAACTGGAATGGCCCACTTGCTGTCTCTTTTGCCTCTTGTGGGCTTCAATCACCCTTTGATGATTGTGCATATCGCAGACCTCTCTGTCACCAAGTCCTTGTCTGATTTCATAAATAGACAAATGAGGATCGCCGTTTCCCAACCCACCCACCTCACCGCTGCCCCATCCCCAAACATCTTGCTACTAATTACTTGCTTGAAATACACCCTCTTTTTGCCTCTGATCATCATTATCAACCCCCGTGTTAATCCTAGTGCTTATGGTTAATCAATTATCCTCGGCTCCAGTTTTCTATCTGATACCATAATTTGTCATGATCACACCCTCTAATTCAAAAGTCTATGCAATTATCAATACCAAATCATAGTCTAACTATTGCTGTTAATTATTCAGGTTACAGAGTAGTGCAATGCAAGCTAACTTGGATGGAACGCTTTCCTCTGCTTTTAAACTTTTTTCACTGTTAGATTGCGGCCCCGTCATGGTGTAAACTATAAACCATCAATCGTCGACACGTGTAATGGGATAGCTGGTACATAGTCGTAATCAATGCAGGATAAGACATGCAATCTCAAGAGAATCTTCAGTGGAAGGAGAACATATAGAGCTAATGCTTGGTGGATTTTGCTTGTTAATCTCACGTTACATGGGAGATCCATTCTTAACTTTACATCTCACTTTTGAACGTGGTCTTTCAATCCCATGGACCATGGTTCATGATCACAGATTTGCACACACAAAAATTACTTTCATTTTGAAAGGCTACTAAAGTTATGACCGCTGCAATCATTCCTTTGAAACTGTCAAATGCAACGTGGAGCCTAAAGATTGAACCAAGGTGGAACAATTTGTCCAAAGCAATAGAAAGTAAAAAGAGACAAGAAAAACGGGGATTTGTTCAAAGAACACCTACTGACCAATCCAGCTTGATAAGTTTTAACAGAGCTGACCAGTCTACTTCTTGTTCTCGTTTTCTTCTTCCATTCTATAAGTTGTAACAAGTAATCTTAAAAAAAAAAAACCATGATACAACACAGTAAAATGGTTAAACCGGTTACAAGGTAAACAAATTTGCTTCAAATGTCAGTAATTTGAAGTCAGAAGATTGGAACCGTACGTACGATTCCAGGCTGCAGCCCTGCTTCCTATACTTTCCGTTTATTCTGTTGAATGATGATTAGAATCATTTTCTTGTTTGAAATTTCCGGGACTCATCATTTTCCACTTCAAGACAATGAAACTTTTTGGTTAGGGAGTCCAATTGTTTATTTGTTCTTTAATCAAATGATCCTCTTTACTTTCTTTGCAAATCTTAGATTTTATAAGTCCAATGACGCACAAGGGAGCTGTGTACTTTATTCTTCCCAAATGAGAATTAACTTTTCTATCCTTAAGAGAGCCAATGATCCCCCAACTTGGAGATTGTCTGATTTAAGTAAGTTATCATGTTGGCATCTAACCAAATGTTGCTTTATAAAGTTCCTTGTGATGATAGCAGGGCACACTCTTTTAACTCAAAAGAACAAATGGCATGTCAAAAACAAATTCATGTGAAGGAATCTAGAGAGCTACTTGTAGGGATTATAGGGGGGGGTCTTTGGGGGCTTTCCCTCAATGCCGCCCCCCCCCCCCCCCCGCCCCAGAAGTCATAAGCTCATACCTGATAATCAAGTGAACCTTATTGTTGATGCCAAGCTCTCCATATAGTAGGTTTTCGTTTCATTGATCTCGTCCAATTCACAAAGTGTTGAAAACCACCCAGCTTGTCGGATTTGTCTTTTTAATGAGTGTATAGGGGGTCCAGCAATGTTAAAACGGTCAGGTAACTACCAGTAGAAAACAAAAGTTTATGATTTGGAGCCATTTTGGCCAGTGGGACACTGCAGGTAATTTGCACATGTAAGACCTAGGTGGTAACAAAAGCATTGATGGGGTTTGCTTTTCTGATCAATTTACTCGCACCCTGTCATTGGACCCTTTTTCCCCCCCCTAAGGTGAGAGGGGCAGTGTTTTCCTCTTTTGCAGGTAGGTTCCATCCGCGCCTTTTTCTCTTAAGCCTTGTTCGATGGGTTCCCAACTTGTAAGTTGAAAAACTATTTCTAATAATCAAATTTTAGTTTCTGATTAATATTTTTGTTACAATCTATACCACAGTTTTACAACTCAAATACTTTTAATGTCAAAAACATTAACAATAATGTGCTGTGACTGCCAAATTCAACTACTCCACGCTAATTTTACATTAACATTTGTCATAAGATCCAAGAAATGAACCAATCTCATCTAATTTTCTGTTAGCCTTCCAAATCCTCGACTTAATTTGTACTTTAAGGTGAGATATAATCTATGGTTGAAGACAAAAAATGGTAGAGAATTAATTATCATTAGTCACTTTCATCAAAATTATCGTAATTCAAATTTTTTATAATGAAACGAAATTTCTTTTGTTCCTATCTAATTTAAGTAATAATTGATATATATAAAAAAATTTAAGTACTTATTTCAGGCATTGTAAAAGCTTTGAAGGGAACACCTAATCATGAAAATTTTCTTAATTTACAATGTATCTTTAAATTTTAATGATTTATTATGCATTACTAAACTCATACTAATGAAAAATTAAACCTTTTAGATTTTTAATTTCACAATTAAACATTTAAATTATATAAGATGTAAACACCTCGATTTTTATAAGATATGAACATAGTGTAAATTTTAAGTTACAGTAATAGAGTATAACAGTAAAAGGGAGTTCATTAATTAAATTAAGTATGAAAAATAAAGGAAAATAAAAACCCCTCCGTAATATTACAGCCAAAGCTTGTGAAAAATGAATACATTTTTTTGGAATGGAAGAAGATTCATATATACTTTTAACCAAAAAGAGAATTGTTAAATCTTAATTTGTCCACGTAGTCCCCCAAGTACAGAAAACTCAACCATGAACCATGATAGAGTTTGAGAAAGTAGAAAGACAAAGTGTAAATCATTTCAATTTACAGGTCAGAGAACTTAATGTTTTAGCTTTAGTCAACAAATATCTTGGTCTAAGCTTTCTTTCTTTGTAATTTAGTCATCGTATAATGAAGTAATATTTTTTTCAAATAGCATCAAATTCATTCTTAAAGAAGGGAGAAAAAACCCTCCACCATTGCAAAGAACAAAAGGGTAGATAGTTTTGGATCACATATCAGTCCTATTTACCTGATATATCTTTCCAAAACCTCCTCCAATAAACGAAGGGAACCGTACCCCTGTACAAACCAAGGCCGAAAGCCAAGCCATCAAAGAGGGCCCCTGCATTCACCGCTCCTTAACAAAAAATCCCAAAGGTTGCACACACTCAAGAACTTGTCTGTGCATCCCTGTATCGAAAGAGACCTGCTCTCTCAATCCAGTAGAAATTAGGGAGGGATCACTACAAAACTTAAACAAAAACACAAATCCAAAGAAACAGGATTCATTCACAACCATAAGCCCCAACCTGACTCACCACCACATCATCGAAAGAACTCATTCACATCCAGTATAATGAAGTAATAGTAAGAGTAAAAATAGCAAAGAGCTGCGCTATAAAGTCTTTGAATCCCATGTTGAGCAGTCTACCAAATTTTGGAGGCAGCATCAGCACATGTTAGTGTGAACTTCCAATTTCTTTCTCAATTAAAGGAGGAGATCACAAAGGCCAAAATGTGTTATGGCATGCTAACTAATTAAGGGTAAAATAAAAGTGAAAAAGGAGAAAAGGATACAAAGAAACAAGTCATAATTCAAGGGATTCGAATATTTTACTCATTCATTGATGCATGATTTTTTACTTAAAAAGTAGAGTTCGAATTTCTCTTTTCTAAATTATAAAAAAATAAATCATAATTCAAGAGAATATTGGACAGTGACTTACCTCGAGATACAAGACATTTTGATTTAACAGCCTAAGCCTTAGTTGTAAAAGTAATAGATTTAGGTTATCAATCACGAGCCACAAGCTTTTTTTTTTTTTTTTCTATCTTTCCCCTATCAAATCAACAAGATTTATTTGATAACCCTCTTTACACTTATTCAAGGTTTTGTAAAGGTGACCCACCAAGCAACTGAAAACAATTGAAAATGATTGATTGGGATTTTGAAACTTTTATCCAAGAAGGAGCAATTATTCCACTGGACAATGATTTTACATTCTCCTTTTGGTTTTTCTGCCTTCACTTTCTTTTGTAGTCAGCCTGTAAATGAATCCCATCATCCTAATTCCTTAAAAACAGTATTTGGCTCTTCATAACCAAATATTCTTTCCCCAGAAATTCATGCCGGCATTAGATTTAATTACTACTTACTGCCTCTGTTGTGCAAGGTTTTTTCCCTTCATAATATTGGTTAGATAGATGGTAAAATATGATCTTAGAAAGTACAGGAGATAGTATTTGATTTTGGGTAATTACTCAAGTGCTTCTCCTTACCCCATACTCCATTGACCACGGGCATCTCGCAATGGGCTCTTGGACTGATTTCCCAAGGGTAGGCACTCATTCAAATGTGTTTATTGATTAATGCCATTTCAATGCATTAACAGAACTATTTGTTGAACAACAAATAGTTTAGGAAAAACTAATCCAAGAGTCAACAGGTGATTATTTTGTTTACAAAGGTATCATAAGGCAGTCCAAAAAAAAAATACTACTACTTACGAATTCATTTGTTAAATTATGATGGATTTAAAGAGTCAAGGGAGAGAGAGAAATTATCTTGTCATGGATCTATAAGCAAAAAAATATGGTGTATAATTTTATATATTACTAAATACTAATGAATTATAATCATTATACCTTCTTGCTTTACGGCTGCAATTTCTTTGAAGACAAAAAGCTTAATTCACATTGTTCTCCTGTCCCCATTCTTCCAGGACAACCAGCAAGCTCCCTTTTGGGTACAGCCATGACCACGGAATTTCATACCTGAATACAAAAACAAAAATCCCAATCAATGTGCCTGGATTGGTATCAAGTAGAGATATGGAGGAGCAAAAGCAAAGCTGCCACTCACCATCTTTCGCCATGGTGTTCATGTATATCCAGAGCTAATGGATCATTGCCTTGTGGTGAATCGAAAGTTGCCCAGGTAAGCAGCCAGAACAAAATTTAGTAATGTGAAGATATCGTATTTATGAGTAAAATTTTGGTGTCATAATGCTCCAAGATGATCCTCAGTCTCACCTTGTACCATGTTAAGGGCTTCTTCACCTTGTACCATGAGGAGCTGCCTTCGAATGTATAGACACTCAAAGCTTCACCTTCCACAGCGACCTTTTCAAATCAATTTCAAACATTAATAGGAGTTGTCAGGCATCTTGGACTATCATTGTAATATTCCTGATAATTTTCATTTTATTTTCTGCTGAACCCATAAGATAATAATATGGAATAATCATGGAAATTGAAAAATGAATTCAGCTGCTTAATATACCCTTATATTTTAGTAGCCGTGCTTGTTACCATTGAAGTTGTTAGAAAATTACGATTTATCCGTTTGACTTTTTCTTTGGGATTCACTTCTTTGTTCAAAGGTGAAACCTGTGATCCAATTTCTTAGAATTATGGCGGCAGTAGAAAGTTAGAGCAGTGTAGATGATGTACGAAACAGACCTTGTAGGACCATCTCCATCTAGACATGTCCCAAATCCCTGAATAAGGGCTTTCAATGTTACGGGGCCAATAATTCCTCCATTCCGAAATCATCGTGTGAGTTGACAGAAACAATGAAAGGGGAAAAAATAAGTTAGCTTCCCATACCTCCCATATGTGTGTGACAGAAAGCAAAATTTAAGTCACGATATCTGACTGGAAGTCTGACTGCAGTGGTTAGCAAATTAAGAAACCTTGTTGGTTCCAGCTCTGAGGTTCACTTTGTCACTAAATGTTGACTTTGGGTTCTCCAAATTCCCACAAGCAGTTCCTGCCCAAAAGAATGAAAAAACCAATTGATTAGCATCAGGAACATAAATTTATAATGCGCTTAGAACTTTATGTGGAAAAAAAATAATCCCATCAATGCTACAGTATCTACCCCATAACTGACCATTGATGAAAACATCTAGACAATGACCTGCAGGTTCAAACGTGAGGATTGGAAGCTGTCCACTCTTCGGAAATCCTTCGCTGGCTTCCATGTTGACACTGTTGCAGGAAGACAACGTTAACTAAAAATTAGTACTGGAAAAAGAAAATGACAAGAGTGGTTTTGGTTGATGACATATACTAGTATTTTCTTCAATTGAAACGAATTTTCAGGGAATGGATTGATTTGATCATTTGAATAAAGTTACTCACCCGTCATGCACCATAAATAGTCTTAACCCCTAACCCCATCAGCTGCAAATGATTTCTTTTCACCACGAAAGCGGTTGCTTCGGCGTATGATTGCCAAGAGAATGTGCCACCATTCACAGGCACCATCTGCGTATGAAAAGTAGGGGCAGAAACCTAAGCACAACATCTAAGGTTGCCTCAATCCCGATTATCAATTTCTAATAGGAACAAGAAAAAGAGCAGGGGAAATGGAGGCATTTGACCAAAATGTGTACCTTGCATACTATCACCTTTACAGTGTTGAAGATTGCATTCTTGCAGTCAGGGAGGATGCTTACCGACCATGGAGGGAGACCAAATTGCATATTTCTGAAGGTCACGGTCACAGAGTTTTCTTTATCATCGTTTGCAAGGAATGCTGCACAAGTCCTGGACCCCGACTGGAAAACACGGGCCTTGGTATAGAAAAAGAAGGGTTGTCAGTTTTAAACTAAGGGGAAGAGAAAGAGGAAAAGCAGAAAAAGATATGTAATACCCCCTCAAAAATATTTTATTTAATTAATTATATAAAAATAGTAATTACTAAATTATAGCTTATATTAAATAAATAAAAAAATATAAATCTAACTTTTTATAATTGTAGATATGATTTTTGAGTTTATTAATAAAGATAAAATAGAAGAAAGGATCTTTAAACAAATAGAGTAGTTTAGTTAATGTCAATTATATAATATTAGGTTATTTATCAAGTTTAAGAGAGGTTAAGCACAGTCTCATTTACCACATTTAAAAAAAAAAGTAAAAATATTGACATCAATTTATTTCATCAGGCTTAAATGATAGGTTGTTAAAAGAACTTAATTTTAGATGAAAGGGAAAAAGAAGAAAGATACAGAATATGGAAAAACATTAAAAGGAGGTGTTGATTAATGTACGATTAAGTCTTGTGTTTTTCATAGTTTAGGTACAAAAATCTTAAGTAAATCTTTTAAGTTATTTTGTGTTTTTTTATTTTTCATTTAAATTTAATACTGTTCTAGTGACTTTCCTATAACATGATATGTAGTTCTAAAAGTATTTCTTAATGGTTTTTATACCATTTCATTTGGCTTTGTGATTAGAAATATATGAATTTTTTAAGTTGATTGAGAAATTTATTTTTAACAATTTTGACGATTCAATGGGTCATCGGAAACATACTTTAAAACACAAAATCCTTTTAGAAATAAAGATGTTGAAAACATAATTTTTCATAAGTCAAAAATTTCAAAATCATTATTGAAATATCTAGATTTTTGAGTTTTCAAATTCATCGAGTCTATTTTGGAATTTCGATTCTCTTAAAATAGAAAGCTCTTAATTGAGCCATTGACATCAAACCAAAAATCAAGTTAAATAGTACATTTAATATTACCAAAATGTGAAGTTTCAATAACTTAAAGTTGAGTTGTCAAAATTATTAAAAACAGTTTTTCCAATTAATTTCAAAAATTTATTTCTCTCTAACTACAAAGTCAAATGAAATGTTACAAAAACCATTAGAAAGATTTTTTTTAAGACATTTCCATTAGTGCCCATTACATTATCGAAAAGTCACCAAAATAGAACTAAATTTGAATGAAAAATAAATAATTTTATACCCAAATTATTGAAAACACAAAACCTAATTATATCTTAATTAACACCTCCTTGGATGTTTTTCACTTTTCTCTATCTTTCTTCTTCTTCTCCAAGATTAAATCTTGTAACTACCTATTGTTTAAAGTTGATGAAATAAACTGATATTAATTTTTTTATCTTTTTTTTCAAAACGTGATAATAAAAAATGATCTTAACCTCTTTTATCTGTTTTTTTTCTTTAACGTGATAAATAAAACTAACTTTTATCTCCTTTATATGCTTTTCTCTTAAATGATATTAACTAAACTACTCTATTTGCTTAAAGACTTTTTTTTTATTCCTTCTTATTTAATAAACTCAAAAGGCATATCTAAAATCATAAAAAGTTGGACTTATATTATATTTATTTTTTTATTTAATATAGATTATAACTTAGTAATTACTAATTTTTTATATAATTAAGTAAATATTTTTGAGGGGTATTAGAAGATACTACATTAGTATTTTTATTTTATCTAAATCAGTTGAATTGAACCTGATCAGCTCTTGTGGTTCACGGAGACTAATGCTTGGTTCACAAAGCGTGATGGCTTTATGCAAATCCCTAGAGTCGCTCCATTTTGGTTTGCTGACAAGCCCTCTCGTACAAGGAATTATGGCAAAACGATTACTTGGAAATGATCTGATCAAGACGCCCTAAAATATATGAATAAATTGGTCTTCTTGGTCTCTTTGCAAGATCCTTGTAAGTGATAGTATTTAGCAGCAAGTTAGTAGAAAACAAGGTTAATATCAAGAGGAAAACTGACTTTAGATTGCGATCGTGTTCACCATATTCATCAATTGGAGCATCGTAGTCATAACTGGTGGCGACAATGTCCCCTCTAAAGTTGCTCCTCCGTGATACTGTAGCCAGAGGAAATCAAAGGACTAAAAACAGGGTTATAAACTGCATTTGTGTCGATCAAAGTTGGGGTATAACCCGTTGTTCTGTATAAACCTTGCAACCGCAAAGGACAGGTCCTCTGCTGGCCTATAAGGAAATGCTCCACCCCACTCTAACCGCCTGGACGATGAGTTGGGTCTGCCAATGGCTATGTCTAATTCTTTACGAAGAGATACAATTGACCAAGAATAGTTACAGAATCTGTCCATATTTTTTGGTTTATATTCAACAGAATGGGCCTTCCATACCCATAGCCCATTAAAAGTAACGGGAAGCCCAAAACTAATTTAATTCTGGCGGGAAATTCCACCGTCCTCTACAGCTATATTAATCATCGTCAACCGCACGCCACACTCTCATCACCGTCTGAATCACTGAAAATCATGGCCACTCCACAATCAATCACCGACCTCTTCGCTCGACTCGCTTTTCACCTTCAATTACCGATCAGCGAACGCGAAAACGAAGAGGAAGCTCTCAATCTCGCAATTTCGAAGCTAAATCAATCTTTGAACCTCAACGAAAACCACGATTCTAGGGTTAGGGTTATGGATACCGCTCTCTCCCTTATGTGCTTCAAGGCACCCCAGGTAAATTCCTCTACCAAGTTGTAAATTTGTTTTTTTACTAGATAATGCCCCTTTTTTTTATTACCCATTTGTGTAAATTTACGATTTTGCTTAGGTTTTTGATTCGGTGATTGAGTATTTGGTGAAGACGATCGTCAGCGTTTTATCTTCTTCGGTTAATTGCAAAGTTTTTCTGATTCAAAACCAAGAGTTTTTGCTTATAGGTAGCGCGAGCTTGGGTCAAAATAGCGTGGAATTGGTTGAAATGTGTAACAATGTTTATGCACAACTAGAGGGAAAAGGTGGATTTTTTATGCCTTTTTTAACATTTTTTTTAAATCTTTTGATATTGTATGTTATATCAACTCTTTTATTTGGTAACGCTAAACCTTTGTTATAATTATACTAAATAAAATTAAAAAAAATCTGCAAAGGCAGGTAAGGGAGAGAGTTTTCATTGAGTTAAAACTAGAGAGGAGTGGAGTACTAAGAAGCCTGTTCATGGGATTGAAATATTTTATCTAGTTTTTGAATGATAATGTTGTATTTGATTACCTATGTAAGAGTATTTTCTTTATGTTGCAGGGGTGTTTTCTCATTTGCTTTTACGTGCTGTTGTAAGGGGAACAGTTTTGGCATCTCGCTATCAGTATTCATACCCATTTGTACCTATTCTTGATGTAAAATCAATTGAAGGAAGAAGCGCTGCTGTTTCAAAGTTGCACTGTCATTTACCCACAGAACTGTCCCTTGAAAATGAAGAGTTACCATTGAGGTTTGTTGGATAAAAATTGTTATCACATCGATATAGAAGTCAATCATCTTTAATTTTCATTAAGCTGTTTATTAACAAACAGAATACTTATAAATGGGAAATGTTAAGATAATTTGACAGCAGGGACGAGAGAGTGAGGAAAGTGAGGAGAAAATAAGAGCTTGATTTACATATTTTAATAGATTTTTGTGTTCTTACATTTTAGCATTCACCATTTCCGACAATATATTTGGTTCAGTTTTTGTTCTTTCCCTTTTTAAGGAAAGCTCACTTTCTTTTTCACTTTCATTTAAATAAACTTTTTTTTTCAGTTGGGAAATGTTATGCATGTTATAATGCTCAAATGTTTTGAGTTCTGTAAGTTATTTTTCTTATAAGGTATAATTCTGTTCTTTAAGCAGGTTGCTATTCTGGTATCTTGACCCACTAATTCTAAAGCAAGCTATCTCAAAGATATTAGAAGATACCACAGGCAGGCCTTTCATTTGTTTGAGCGAGGAATTTCACCAGAGAATAGATTGGCGCTCTATCATTATATGCTTGGTGCTTTCCCCTGTTATGTTTATTGAGACCAGAGCTCTATTGCACAGCTGGTTTCTCAAGACGTGAGTTCCCCATTTCTTATTCTCACAAATGTTTCAATTTTTTGTTGACAATTGCTTTCATATGTTTTGTGAGATACATCTCATTATTTTTAAAAAATGTGTTTTCTAACCAGTTCCACATTGATTATAGTGCCAACTTTCAATAACCTCATTTTACTCTGTTTCTGCACGTAATATTTTCTCTCTTAGGAGGAACATAGAAGCAGATTGGAGTTATTGTTTGATGTGAAAAGAATATCATAAATTGGCTGCCTCCATATTGGTTTTATTTTATAGCTTCCAAATATTGCGGCCAGCACCATTTCATGAATATGATTGACGTAGAACAAGTGATCCAAAAACTCAAAACACTCAAGAAGTAATGTGAATTCTCGACCAAATTCTCAAATATCAATATCAAAAACTCAGATATCCAGAAAATATAAATAATTCATCAATCTAGGTCTGCCTGCAACTAAAATAACTTTAGGTATTTATAACTAAATCTAAAATGCAAAATACCAAAAATAAGACCAAAGCCCTAATACCAGGAAAAAAAGTGAAATACTAATTATAATAAAACCTAAATAATCTAAAATAGCCTAATTAAATGTAAAAATTAGAATCAAACCCATAAAATATATAATAAGTCCTAGAAAAGTTAATCTCCCATCCTCCACCAATGCTACTTCAAGCTTTTTGATGGTCAGAATGGTATTTCCTGAACCAATCTATTCAGTCTTTTGATTCCTCCCTGAATTTGTTTTATATCTTCTTCTTTTTTTTCAGCATTAAGACAGTCATGAATCATGATACATATAAAATTTGTGGCATTGTGATAATCCAAGGCACTTAAAGTTGTTTTTACTTTTGCTGCTTCTATTAACCATGGATATTTTGATTCACGGATAGTGTAGAAAGATGCATTATATCATGATATTGTTTTAGTTTTCATCTATTATAACCTAATTAACAAGAATATTTCCTCATTATTAGTTTAGTTCTAAAACAGGGGTCTGGCTTCTGTACTTCAGCTTCTGGTTGGATTAGTGTCAGCGGTACTTGATGTGATTTCCAGACCAACATGGTGGGGCATATCCATGGAATTGGGATCTAAGCTGCCATTTTCCTGTGCATATTTCCCCAACAAGAACCATTTGTTGAGGATTTTAGCTGGAACCTTCTCTGCTGAAAATTTTCTGCATTTAGTTCATGCCACAAGTGAACTCGTTTCTCTTGGTAAGGAACAACTACATCCAGCCGTCAAGCCAAAATCAATGGACGTTACAAGCATTGATCACAAATCTCTCTGGTAAACTCCACCCACCCCCAAGCGTCTATAAGAGTTTTCATCTTGACATTTTTCCCTGGCTAAAGTAGGGTTCTCTCCCCAACCCACTCTTTACTCAAAATTAAAAAATTTAAGATGAAATCTTTGCCTTGCAGGGCTTTGGCTATAGACTTCCCAGATTGGTTCTATTTTGCTTCTTGTCTACTTTTCCCTGAGAATAGTCTCCGAGAAGAATTTCATTTAAAGTGCACATTTGCAGCATCTAAAGTTGGAGAAACACATGATAAGGAGTTGTTATCTATATCTGCAGCAAGGTATATTTCATGGATTCTGAGCCCCATTAGTAAATCTAATCAGGATTTGCTAGTTGATTTTTTGACTAAAATATCAGAGTCTTGGGCTCTGAAACAATATGACTCAGTTATGCACAACAAAGAAGCAGCTGCCTGCAAGAAGAAATGTAAGAAACCAAAACTTTATGATAAAAGGGAGCATTATTCTCTGGCAAACGAGTATGATTGTCAAAAGATGGGAATCTGGCTCAATGAAATTGAAAACATATACCTTCAGTATGCTAATAAAACTGTCAACAGTTCTGCATCTGCTGATTCAAATGCATCCCATGGTAGCACACAGCAAAATGTGCTTTTGAGGAGAATCCCTTTAGGCATCTTGATTGGGTGCCCCAATTGTATAACCGAGGATGCATGTGCACTGCTGCTGCACTATGCAGCAACTGGTAATATACTTCGGCCAAGGGAAACTGTGACATCTGGATTAAGACACGTAAAACAGAAGTCTGAAAGGCAGGACTTAACTATATGGATGGGCAAATGTAGTAAAAGAGATGTTTTAGCTGGTGCCTGTCTTGTTTTTACTTTGACAGATGCTGTAGATAGTATATCTGCTTCATTGTTCGATACTGAAGATAGTGAGTTAGAATATATTTACCAGGTGAAAGTAAAGGCTGCTAAGTATTTGATGAAGTGCATCAAGAGGCTAAGCCAGCTCAACATTGACAAAGATGAAGTTTTGACGTTAAGGGATCTATGTAGTAGATTGGGGCGATGGAGGCATCAAGGGCAAGAAACGTTACAAGTTCAGAATGATATAGATGATGTCATCAATGACTTGAGTCAGAAATTATCTTCATTATGAGGAGATTTTGTAAAGGAGAACTGACATATTGTTCTTGCCCCCTTACACCTTCATCCCTCCCATTTCCATCTTTTCATTTTAAGGGGAAGCTCTTCTGTCAGCTTGAGTTTTACCATCATTCTGGTGTACAAGGGGAGAGATTTATCAATGTTGTGAAAAGAAATTGTAAACAAACGATTGGATTGTGTATTCTTTTACATATGTGTGAATATGGCATAGCCTCCTTGCAGCAACTCAGTAATCCACCTAAACATCATTGCGTCTAGTTGATAGATCAATGATGATGCTACAACATGATGAATTAAAGAAGAAGACAGTAACATCTTATACGATGGAGTTTAAACTCAAATTGCTTTTGAAATACTTGGATTTATTACTTTCCCGTTTATTTTTACAAAGAGAAGCAATGAAATTGCTTTCCACTTGAGCCTTACAGGCATAAATTGATTCCAGCAAGCTAGAGTAATCCTAGATTTTAGAAAGTGATCCTAAGTATTATGTATGAAGCTTTATCAGACAAATAATAGCTTCTCTATGTACACAAAGCATCCTTTCTACCATTTCACAAACAATATTTGGCATTGGCCAAACAGAGTGTGCTGTGTTCACTCTCTTCTTTATTGCCTTCTAGCAGAGTCAAATCCATATCATCTTTGCAGTATAGGATGTGTAAGCTTGAACTACCTTTAAAACTCACAGAGGCTGTGAGGGAGTATCTACGTACTGAATATGAACTAGTCTGGCCTTCAATTTTTTTGGTTTACCACAGTTCTTTCTCTTTAGTCTTCAGTTGCAGGCAGCTTCAACTGAGAGCTTCTTCATGCTATCTGGACATGGATCTCCTCCAAAAACTTCTGGAGCCACAGTTACCGAACATGATTGTTTTCCAATGCAATTCTGAAAAAGACTCCCTTGTTAATTATAAATTACAGGGAAAACTGATAAAAATTCAATATCCAGAACTAAGAAGGTACTGCAATCACAGCTGCCATGGGGCAAACTCATTTTTTGAGCTTCAAGTCTGTGGCACAAAAATATAGCTCTACTAAAAGATCAGGTTCACAGCTTCAACAATTTATGCAGTGCAAGCAGATTATGCATGACAGAAGAAAAGATTAATTAAAATGATTTATTCATGAGAAATCTCGGAAATTCCATGAAACTTGGTAAAATAAATCCTTCAAATAGAGAATGTTAAATTTCTTACAACATAATAGGTAGGAGCACCAAGGTTCCGACACTACAGGCCACCCAGGGAAGTATCTAAACTGATAATTTAAATTCTATTTCTAGCATGCCTCAACCTAAGAAAATTTATTAAGTCTGATGTTGGCCATTTCTTAAATTGAGGACAAAAATCAAAGAAATATTTGAAGTATAAGAGGTGTATACAATCCTTTTTTATTAAGAGGAGAAACGAAGCAAGAGTACCCTTATTCTTCTGAACAACACCGTCCAGTGGGATTTGACATCAGGTCAAACAGTTCCATATAAAGCTAGAGACAGACAGACAGAGATGTTAGAGTTTTGAGCATACCTTTTGAAACGCATCATATGACCTGTGGGCATGGCAGCTTCCCTCACTAAAGCTTCCACAAGTCCCCTCGGGAATTCCATAACTAGCAAACTTTATTTCAGAAATTTTCTGCCCAGGAGGACACCACAAATGGGCTTTGGGTCGATTGATTTTGCCAGAAGCTAGCATTCCCCAATTCTTCATTGTTGGTTGCGCTTCAAAAATATCAGCACAAACACTTCCGGTTGTTCTTTTGACCAAAGAAATTCCAGATGGATCACCACCCCATTCTTCAAACACAACCATGAGGTTTCCACTTGGGTTCAGCCATGAGCGTGGAACATGGTACCTGAAAGTAAAAACTCTTCTATGAATATTTGAATTAGATCAACAAATGATAACAGAAGCAGAATAGGTTCCCACCATCTTTGAGACGGCTCTCCACAGTTAGTTCGGCATTTCTTATCACTATAAGTTCCAGCATAATCACAAGCACCACACGCACCACGTGCTATATATCCAGGCCAGTGGCGTCCAATGCTCTGGCCATTTATCCATATTTGCCCTTTTCCCATGCTACTCATATCTAAAGCCAATGGTTCATTGCCACCCGGTGCATTAAAAGTTGTCTGCAAACAACAAATATTAAATCTTTAAATCTGGTTCTATCTTTTCAAGTATGGAATATGTTTAATCAACAAGGAAACTTACTGACCTTGTACCAAGTCATAGGTTGTTTCTTTACCAATAGCGATCCTTTGACCCATTCAACAGAGGAGCTTCCAGTAACGGTATGAAGGCTTAAGGCCTCCCCTTTTAGACCAATCTGCTCAGGATCATGTCACCATAGTGTATTAGTATATCTACATGCTAGTAAATGCAAAAACTCTCCGTAATAAAGGTAATTTGAGGACTTGGGTCAGTTTCCTGACAAGATCTCCAGACATTAATTTTTGAAAACTTTTTCAAAAATTCATAAATATTTAAAAATGCTATGAATTCTTTAACAGTATCCAAAAATGTTCCCACAAATCGAGAGGTACATTACAGCAATTATTAAGTTTTTCCTAAAATTTATTTCCCAGATCATTCCAAGAGTTTTTTTTATGGCTCGTCTAGATAAAACTATTAGTTTTTTTGTTCAAATGAATTTTAACAAATTTATGTTCCATCCCTGAATTTTTCAGCCAGGAATCACTAGTCAACAAACCTTGTAAGACCATTTCTGCTTAGATAAGTCTCTTGACCCCTCATTGAGACCCTTCAATGTAACAGGACCTAGAACCCCAGCATTCCATGTCTCAAAATGAACGCCAACATTCTGAAACATTTGAAATTTGATAATAGGATAATTAGAATTGCCATATTCACCACTAAAATCAAAGTTAAGAAAAATTATAGCCATATCAGAAAGGTGAGGGAACTAACTGGAAGTCCCACTGCAATGCTTAATAAAGAAATCTTGTTAATCCCAGCTCTCAGTTTGACATTTTTGCTGAATGTTAATTTTGGATTGTCCAATTCCCCATATGCAGTCCCTGAAATGAGAATAGGGTAAATATTGATGTTCATTCAAAACTTTAGCTTATCTCACAGAAGAATGAATGAATGAAAAGTGCCAGAGCATTGGTTTTACCGGATAATTGACCATTAATGAAAACATGCAAAGCATGACCTGCTGACCAAATGGTCAGAGAAGGATCTTGTCCACTTGTCAAAAATCCTTCATTAGGATCTATTTGTACACTGATTGAAAAAGAGCATGTAATAAAATGGTGTAAGGAAATTGTATAAGTTTACAGAGGTACAAGAATATGTGTTATAATGTTTAGATCATCATTAGTCAAGATTACTTACTCTGTCATGTACCACAAATAATCTGAAGCATCTCTGGTGACATATATCTGTTCCAAGAGCCCGTCTTTTACAGTTGCATCCTGATCATCAGCAGAGGGGCTTTCTTCATTATATGATTGCCAAGAGAATGCGCTGTTTACAGGTACCATCTTCTTTTGTGAGCTTTGGGCACCAAGCTGTACAACGATTACGATCAGATGTTAATTTTACATTAAAGAGCTCTTCATACAGATGGGACAGAAAGAAAACTCAGCTTTGATGTATAAAACAGAATAAAAGCTTGAATTTCATGTATTAAGACTATATAAGGCCCTATTGTCTCTGTTGTAATCATTTAACTAAGTTTTTTCCCCCATTTTGCAGAAAGAAATTATAGTGCTTATTCATATAGAAGTGATATGTACGAGAATAGTACGGAGATAAAGTAGACTAATGTACTGAAACAGGATTAACCCTTTTCCTTACCCTGGCAGTGTTGAAAACAGCAGTTTTACAGTCGGGAAGGATGCTGATGGACCAAGCTGGTAAGTCATATTGCACATTTCCGAAAGTTACTTTTACAGAGTATTTTGTGTCATAGTTTGCAAGGAATGCAGCACATGCACCAGACTTTGCCTTGAATACGTGAGCCTGGGAATAAAAACAATTAACAATTATGAGAAGAGCAAATTCCAAATTAAAACGGTGGGGCGAGTCTCTATGTGTAATTTTCTTTATTTCTTCCAGCTAGAGAAAAAACTTACCTCCTGATTACTTCCAAGTGAAGTCACGGTAGGATCTGCAGAAACTAAAGCTGGTTCACTTAATTTGATGGCTTTATGCAAATCTCTCAGATGTCCCCATTTTGGTTCCCTTGGTAGCCCTGGTATAAGATCAAAAAGCCATTCAGAAGCCAGAAGAATTAATCTTTTGGGGCTTATTTTCAAGCACCTAGTTGTTGTATAGGTTTCATTTTATTCAGAAATCTTTCTAGCTCTTCCACATTAGATTTAGCAAATTGAGTATTCCTCATCCTTCGTGTGTGAGAAATAATATGTATTCATTGGTCACACATAAACACAAACGGTGCTCCCAAATTAACTAGTTGGAATCTTTAATGCTCATCAAGAAGCAGGTAAATAAAATCAGCGCAGCGTAGTTCAGACTGCTGTTGATATGTACATACCATATTCATCAATAGGAGCATCATAGTCATAGCTGGTAGCAATGAAGGGACCACCAGCTGTCCGCCCAAAATTGGTTCCTCCATGGTACTGAAGCAAAAAGAATGGAAAAGGTTAAAAACAAGGCTAGGGATCCTTCACTGTATATAATCATACATTAGGTGAATACAATTCACAAGGAAAAGAGAGACAGCGGAATTTAATATACCATATAATAATTAACAAATGAACCACCATTCTGAATGAATCGTGCAACTGAAAATGCTATGTCTTCTGCAGGTCTGGTAGGGACAGCACCACCAAACTCTGTAAACCTTGGGATTAAACAAAACAAAGGCCAAAATAGAATTAGTCTAAGGGAAGAACTTTGATAGAAGCAAGAGGAATGATAGTTATTGGATTTAATATAAAAAGCATTTTCTCCCCTTTTGTACAAATAAATATAAGACAAGAAAATTAAACAGTAGCAAAAAAAGATTAGGCAATACAGCCAAAATTTGTGTGACTTACCAGCCAGTCCAGTTCTCTGTCCACATCTTTGGTTTGTATTTCGCGTTGGGAGTAAAATTTTCACAGTAGAATCCATTGCAGGTGTTTATCTGTCACGGTACAAAGGGAATAAGAGACAGACAGAGAAAGAGACGGAGAGACAAAGAGATATCTGAAATCTTTCTCCAATAGCAAGTGTATGTGATTACGAGTAATTCTACAGTTACTAGTAGAATTAACCCAGATAAAATTTCCCGCTAAGATAACCAGTAGAAACTTCCTTTTTAACTGAATCTTCTCACTTGAGACCAAGGTGGCTTTGATCATATCATGTCACGAGGAAACACTCTTATTATTTCCATCATTATGAAACTCAGAAACCAAAAGAAATTCAGAAAAGACAAAAGCATTAAGAAAAGGATTGGAGACTTGGAGCCCGTGAAGTTGGAAATAAGTAAAGAGCAACCAAACCCAAAACCGTGTGAGATAAGGTTCTAAAATTTAAGGCCACCTTAGCTGGACAAAAAACACTGTTAAAAACCCCACCAAGAAAGGAGGAGCACTAATTCAAAGGCAACACCAACAAATCTTTAAAGGACAATGACAATAACAAAAGCAATAGCGAAAGCTTTTGATACTAAAAATTAAAAAAGAAACATAAGGCAGGAAATCTTACCACAGGGTCAGGAGCATCATCTTGCTTGCACATAATCCATGGGACTCCAGTGCCAAGTCCCACTGCCATTTGTGCAGCCCATTTGGTGTAAGCTTTACCAGGAGCACCAATTTCCCATTCAACAGGACCAAATTCATTTTCAATCTGTCATTATAAAATTCATTGAGAAAGAGAAAGTTTGATTACTCAATTTTGATTGAGTACTGAGTCAATATTGAAGAAAAATGATAATTAAAGTCAGTGAAATGACTATTGAAAAAAACCCATAACCGATATCTAGAAGGATAACTTTCCAAACCTGAGACATAATTATTGGACCTCCTTGAGTCTGAAACAGCTTTTCTGCTTTCATCATGCTGACTATCTTCTCTGTGAATTTTTGCATTGCAGCCTACATTATAGTCAATTACAAGTCAAATCATTTGATTAATAAAACCAATACATCAAATTTAGCAAAGGAAAAAAAAAACAAACTAAAGGGCAATTCGATACAATCAAATAGTCGAAGTTCTCAACCTTGAAAGGTCCATTGTCTGTCCTGAAAACAATGCCGGGGACATATTTCAGCCACACAGGAAATCCCCTGAAACAGAAACAGAGCAAAATACAGAGCATATCAGAAAATCTGCATAAAATTAGAAATAGACTCACAATTTTTTTCTCTATGGTGATTGATAAAAGGATATTAATTGTCTAATGTATTCAATATATTACCCAAAGTTCCATTCAGCACAAACATAGGGACCAATCCGGAGATGAACATAAAGTCCAGCCTGTTGCACCAGCTTAATAAATCGAACCAGATCATACCTATCGTCAAAATAATACTGCAAAAGAAACAAATGAATCAGTAAACAATAGGCAATAAAATTTTTAAACTCATATAGAAAAAATTTTGAACTTTATAAATAAAATTGAATGCACGTGCATTACTTTTCCAGGAGAAGGCTCGTGTCCGTTCCAGAAAACATAAGTTTGTATAACATCCAAGCCTCCTTCTTTAGCCTTTGCTATAAGATCAGGCCACATCTGCATACCCAAAAAAATGGTAAATTTAATTTTTAAAAAATGAGCTTTGAACCTTGAAAGCTGGGAAAACCGAGAAACAGCCATGTTCTGAGAAAGGCAATAAAGAATAAAGAAACAAGAGAAATCAAGGAGCTACATTGGGTTTATCAAATACCTGCGGAGTGCTTCTGGGGTAATGAATGGAGCCAGAAAGAAGAATCCTTCTCCTGCCATTAATGATGATAGCTTTACTGTCATAAGAAACAGTAGCTGAAACTGAAAAAACCCAAGAAGAAAACAATAGCCATAACATGAACACGGTGACCCTTGACAACATGTCTCTGTTCCACATTATGGGCACTTGAACAAAAGCAATGAGCTTTTGTTTGTCTTTGTATATCTACTTCTTCTTCTATAAATTATTCAAAGAAGGGAAAAGAGAAAGAGAAATGGATTTGTTTTTTTTTTTCTTAAATTTATCTCTTTTGTTTGTCCTTTTTGATTCTTTTGAGAACCAAAAGGAGGGAGGGAGGGTTGGCAGAGTGTTTAAGAGATAGTGGATTTGATTTGACAAAGAGCTTCTGGTTTTGGTGTTTTGAGTTTGTCCTGAATAAATGAGTGCAAAGCGCCCCCTGCAACTGCCTTATAAATATTTTGAGGAGTGAAGCAAAGTGACCCCACAGTTTGCCTTTTGTGGGGGCTCACCCTCTCTGACACGAAACTTAGCCTCTTCCAATTGTTTCACTTTTATTCTTTTTCAACCTTATTTACAAGTAAGCAGCATTTAAGACAAATTAATTTTCTTATTAAATGAATGAAAGTTTTGGATGTGTGAAAACAGGACCAAACGGTGACGCTTTCACCGTAGTACCTTGTTACTCTTCTTACTCGAAGAAAGATTCTCCCAATCCCAATACGGAGAGTGTACATTTATTTATATCCACTCAATATTTGTTTACTAATATTTCTTCTTTTTCGTGAAGAATTGATCAAGCAAAGGGTATCAATTGTCTTTCTTCAAAGCATATGATGCCTTTGTGTTTCCCTTTTCATTCAATCAAAGGAAACTTTCCCTACTTGTATCGAGTTTTATGATTATGGTTGGGACGGTTAAGGGAAACAAATGTTTTATTTGCAAATCTCTTATCCCACCCTTATTAATTAAACAAGGAAAACTACCTTATGGTAAACAAGATGTTTGTTTCAATTGCACGACGTTGCTCAATCATGGAAAGTTTTTTTTTTTTTTTGCCAAAATTTTGTGAAAGTTCGTTGTGATGAATTAGTCATTCAATCATTTTCTTTTATTATTTATATTATATAATAGTATTTTTTTATATATATTTGAAAAAAAATAAAAACTTACATTATTCTAGACGAACAAACTCTCAAATTGTCGATTAAAAGATAAGTAAGAATTTATTCTGGTGAAAATTCAATGATATGTAACTCTAAAAAGAGATATTCATAATGAGTGGTCATCCAATCGACACACTGATTGGCTTCACGGTAAATGTAAGTGAGAGTATAATTCCAATATCGATGAATAAACTCCTTAATATTTCGTATTAATTTAATGAATAATACTGTACTTTATACCATTTAAACTTTAAGTATTACTAATCTATTTTTCTTTTTAATAAATGGTAATAAAAAATTAAATAAGTTTAAATTACCAAATAAAAAAATAAAAATTGATTTTAGATATATTT
This sequence comes from Theobroma cacao, assembly GCF_053813885.1. Taxonomy (NCBI): domain Eukaryota; kingdom Viridiplantae; phylum Streptophyta; class Magnoliopsida; order Malvales; family Malvaceae; genus Theobroma; species Theobroma cacao. The sequence goes on from NC_142647.1 coordinate 4,702,502, forward strand.
AATTAATAAAATCGTTTGTTTGGATTGTTAGAAAATAATAAAATCTTTGCATAATATAAAATTGTATAAATTATCAAGAATCCTAAATTATATACATTACATAGATAAATAATATATATAAGACTAATCTTGATCTGTTACCTATAACTAGCCAATGATATTACAATATAACTCTAACAAGATATTGCAATCTAATTAAATAATAATATTGCATGATAATTCTAATTAAATAATTTATATAATTATCTTAACATGAACATTTATATTTAAAAAAAAAAACCTCAAATAATCTATAAGTGTTTGTGGATAACACCCATAAATCGAGTCAAGCTCGGATAACATCTCTGACACCTAAGCTTGATCTCAATTCACCCAATTCAAATATGTTTTTTATATTTTAAATTGTAAACTGAATAAAATATATTGAACCGAATTAGGCTAACCGATCAGTGCAAATAACCCGGTCCGTGAGCGCACCCGTAGAACGAGCTCAACCTTTAATTGTCGCCAATTTTGGACTTGTGTGGCCAGTTTTAAATTTCCTGCTAAGACTGATAACTGCTAACTACTACTACTAATAGTAATATCCTCGGCAACCAACTACTTCACTAAAAAAGGTCAAGCTGCCGCGTCCGTAAAAAGGGTACTACCCTATGACGTGTTACTGCTTTATTTTCTTCTTATACTCCAAACTTTCCACACTTGCTCCTGAAGAGCCGAAGGCCAGAACAAGCAGCCAAAAAAGAAAATGATGGATCCATTTCCTTTTATTTTCCATAAAACAAAAATTAAAAAGAGTCTTGCGTTATCTTATAACGGAAGTCTCAAAAATTGCATGTTAGGCCTATAAATAAGTACTCAACAGGGGCACGTTTCAGACAAGGCAATTGAATGATATAGCTGTTGTTGTCTTAATAATTATTTCATTAGTTTATAAACTAATTACATAACTTCATAGTTCGAGTGGGAACTCAGAAGTGATGAGGCTGCCAACTGAAAAGAAACAGCTGTTCCAAACAAATCGTGGCTTCAAAATCAAGCAAATAGATGCAGTCCCAACGATTGTACTCCAATTTTCTTTTTTTTTTTTTTTGTGAGAACTTATTAGTAATAATAGCTATATGTTATAATTGGTGCTTGATTAATCGGACGTATATATATATATATATATATATATATATATATATATATATATATATATTTGTTTAAGAAATAAAATTAATAGTTGTTATGGTGGTTGATATAAGATCCAAAAATTAGGTGATGAATGGGCTTTGACAATCCTATAAGTTTTAAGTTTGAAGGCAAATAAAATAGAAATGAATTAAGTCCATGCATTTGAACTTTGATGAACTTAATCCAAATAGACTATCCATCATGCATGATTTCAGCACCCAACTTTCCTTAGCTCTTTCAACAACCCTACTAATTTAATTCCCAAGTCATTATCAACAATATGTTTGAAAATTCTACGGATCTCAAAATTCAATTCATTAAACAATTATTCTTTTTATTATTATTAGTATTATATGATATTTGCCTATTGGGAAGGAGTGTTGCCACCTGTCACAAAGAAATTTGGGGGTAAGAATAGATTTTGTTCACTTGAAAACATATTTGTTTAATCAATACGTTTTCTTTTTTCTCCTTGAAAGTTTAATGGCAATTATAGTTTAAATATATTATCTTAATTGACTTTAATTTGGTAATCCAATGTCATATTATCATAAACTCAATCATAATTGATAGGGATTGAATTTTGACGTATTTGGTTTGATGTAAAACGTGCAATATACGAAATAAAAGTTCGAGTCTTATTATTCATGTTTATCGAATGACATATCAAAAAGTGAAAAAGCACTTAAAAAATTTAAAATTATGTATCAAATTATTAAATTAGTTTATGTAATACGGAATGGGACAAAATTGATAAATTAAATAAATATTTTTTTTAACCCTAGCCATGGAATTTTGATTCATTTTTGTAAGGGGGAAAAAGGAAAAGAAAAGCTTGATACATGACTTACCAAGGAGAAGAACCCTACTTTATTTTTTTTTTTTTAAAAAATAGCAGTTATAAATTAAAGATAGGGCACTTTTAATTATGCTAAGATACTTTGCCCAATTCAGTGCTTGATAAAAGTGATTCTCCCCAAAAAACTTCTTGCTTACCTTACTGACATGGAATATCATCATATCTTGCACATTTGTACTCTTACCTCAATTAATCATGTAGAATTTTGAACCATCTTCAGATTAGATTTGCTTACACCAAGTAATCGGAAAGTCATGAATCTTCTTTCCGAATCAAAAAGGTAAAATGTTAGTTGAGCATACGGCATCATCTTCATGACAGAAAGGTCACAGTAAAAGATTTTAATTTCGAAGAAAGCTGGCTTCGGTTGTTAAAGTCTTTTGATCGGAGCTTTGATTATTTTGTAATTTCCCAACCAAGAGCAGCCCATTAAATGAAAGGAAATAAAGTAGTTCCGTAAGTGGTTAGGAGGTTCATGTAACCTTGTCCAGCAGTCAAATTACAAGACATAAAGAAAAGGGGTTTCAAAAAGATACCACTCAATTTTTTAAGATTAAAATTTGGTGGTTGTGTAAAGTCCAAATCAAGTATCTCGAACCCATCAGTTAGTAATAATAATAATATTATTATTATTATTATTAAATTGTTCATAATCATATTATTATATTGTTAACGCCGAATTAAATATGCAAAATTCAATAAACGAGTTATTGTGTGATAAACACTTTTCTCATTTTTGGTCATGCTTTACATAATTTATAAGGACGGTGGAATTTGGCAGATTAATGGCATTTTTTCTTAGCTAAGACAAATATTTTAACTTATATTTATGTCTTTAACAGCGTCCACATTAGTGGGCTTTATATCCTGTTAGTGAATTCTTACGTGCACATACAGGAAACGGATGGGGCCCTATCCTCCTCAAACTGGGTCGGGTTGGGCCCATTTATGTCTCCTCGAAGTTTAAAACCACACGTTTTAACCTCTCCCGCAGCCCAAAACAAAGACCTCTTTCGGAGGTCAAAACAAATGATCTACCGGTTCCAACCTTGATTAGAGGATTATAATGCGACACGTCATCATCGGTCCGATAAACTTCCGTTGGATGATGATCCTACGGTTAGGCAAGTGGAATTGTTAAGTTCGTGGCTCACTCAATTGGATGAGCCTGCCAGGTCATCACACGTTGCCCATATCTTGAGTTCTTGGTTGAAGTAGGGACCATCGGAAGAATTGTGGGACCCGATGTGGACTTTTGATGAAATCAAGTGGATCATAATCCCAGAATCAAATTGTTGTTTCCACCCATGAAAAGGCAAAGCCAAGTTGTTTCCTTCAAGCAAAGCGTCGAGGGTGACACCAAATTTCCATTCAAAGTGGTAACTTCCGTTGGTTACAATATTGATTTATTCATCTCCCTATTGATTACAAATCTTTATGTTTAGGAAGGAAGAAATAAATTTAATTTAAGTCATAAGTTTTTACGTCTCGATAATTATTACATAATTTATGTTCGATAATTTAATCATATAAAATGTATCGTTTCTGTTCGATTCAAAACTATTATCATTAGGCATGGAAAACGAGTTTGTGAGCATAAATGTTGTGAAATTTTCTGTCTCATACTTTCTTTTTGTGTCAACTTTTCTAGGGAAAGGAGTCTGCATTAAGTTTTCTTTCTTTCGCATGAAATATTAACAATTGTAGATGTGGACAGGCAAATGCAAGTGGATGGAATCAAACAAATAAAATAAAATAAGATAAAGTAAGGGGGGCGGAAAATTAACTAAGCTTATAAAATAATACTACGTTAAATGATCAATGGATTGAGTGAACAAAAGTTAGACCAAATAGGCAAGGAAATAATTTCCCAAAGTATATTAATGTTCCTTCTTTTGGTTTAGCACTTTTAACCTACCATACTTAGGGTAGGTGGTCCTACCAGATCAATACCCACTAATCCAAATGACCCATCAAAGTCTAATAACTTAGCTTAACATCCAATAGATTAATTTTTGGGTATTGCAGCCATTGTTTTGCTGACTGATTTCCAGCTTTGAAAACTCATTTTGGCTTCCTGTTTTGATTAGTTCTAAAGAACAGATTCAATGGTTTTGGTCCATTCCAATATTCCATGTATTTAGAGCCAATCATGCATCCTTAAATTTCAATAAGTTTTGAAGTATGTCATCTATGATAATTCCTCTTGTATTTTATTGTTCTTTGCTTGCATGAGTTAATTAAAAAAATGAAAAATGATGACATCCAAGTCAGAAAACTATTTGATCCCAGTAGTTAGAGGGTCATGTTTTCAATGTTCAAGACTTGTGAGTCTAATGCTACTCTAATCTTCATGTCATAATCAAGTTGAATGGGAAAACTATAATAATTTAAACTTTTATTTACCTTAGAATCTTGTACTAAAATTAAAGACAAAAAAGAAAAGATGAAAATAAATGTTTCTTCTTTTTATCAAATTTCTAATCTTTTAAAACTTATCCAGTAGCATGGAATTGAACAATTGAAGAAACCCAATTCCCACCTTGTCCTTTTCTTGAAGCAGGCCGGCTGCAGTAGTGGTTACTGGTTTCTGTTATCCATGAAAAGGTGTTAGGGGAACCTTTTGGAGATGCTGATGGGAAGTTGGAGTAGATGAGTAGAGAGGGTTGAGTACAAAAAAGAAAAGAAAAACCAATAAGCAATAATTTGTAGAGAAGATTATCCTGAATGAATGATATAATCATCTGATAATGACATGGGATCTATTATAGATTAGGTTTGCTAATGAAGTTTTAACGAACAGATAAGTTACATGGTTTAAACCTCATCATCAGCTTTTTTGGTCCTTTGATTTGGCGGCAGAATAAAGGCTAGATGTTCCTTCTCCTAGTTAGTTATGGTTATAATCAGTACAGCTTTACTTGACATTAAAACTACTGCAACTTCATTTGTTCAACTACCTCCACCTGTTGAGTTTCTCAACAAAAACTAAAAAAAAGTGAGAGGAAAGTCCACAGCTATTTTGAGGCTTGTATTTGACAATTTGGCTACATTTTTATTACACTCCTTTCACCTAACACTTCTCTCAACCACAATGAATAATGTTTCTCTTTCTCATAGTTTCCCTTATCAGGGAAGTTGGCTCAGAGCCCCTTATCCAACCCGACAAGCGTTTGATTGTTGCGGTTGGGACCAGACTCCAAGCCACCCAGGTTGTGGATTGTGCCACTTAGAACAGGTCGCAACCACCCTGGGTAATTGGTTCAACTCGACCTCTCCTGCCTTTCACATTCACCAAACCCTACCTGATTTCTCTCCATTTTGTGAAGTCTTGTTGCGTGAATGAGTGAAAGTGCTTTGGCAGGCAAACTCTTTGTGCTTGTTAAAGTTCCGCAAAGTTCCAAGCTGCAGTGATGACTGATGACCAACAAACTTTCAATTGAATTTATCGACCTCAAAAGGACAAATGAAATCGGGTCATGAGTTCCATCTGCACCTACACTGTGATTTTGAATAAGAAGCTGAGATTCAAGAAAAGAAAAAGTATAAAAAATTTATGGTACTTTGAACAATTATAGTATTAATTAAGATGTGACAGTAACATAGGGATAGAATAATTGAAGAAGCATTTCCTAAAGTTAATTACCGCAACTAGTTGAGTGCAACTCAAATCTCGAAGAGATCTCGACTGGTCTTCTCATAATTGTAATAATATACTAATAATTTCATTGGAAGGACGATTGCACAACACATGATCCTAAAACTTCAACTTAGGCTGAGGATGCAGGTTCTTCCTATATTAAATAGTTTTCTAATGTCTGGTTTTTCAAACTTTAGAAACAGATTCACAACCCTATCTCATCCAGTCGACTGGCCACACTCTAATTCAATTCCACCATAACTTCATCAAATTAACTAACAGTAGGCTGTGAGCTGTAAGTTGCCAATAAAAAATCATATTTAATACATGAAAACTTCATTGATGAATATCTCACATCAGCAGCCATCGTGGGTCCGATTTCGACATCAAACATAAAAACAGGCTGTAATTGATGTTAAGATGACAGATACCGCCGTTATCTGGCATGGCCTTACACATTTCACGAACAATCCTAGCTTTAATGAAACTGCAGATGTTTGTAGTTACGGATAAGAAGGAAAAAAAAGACATGCTTTAACATTCCAAGTCATGCCCAAGAGTTTCCTTATCGTTTTGCTTATGATTTTATGAGCTTGACACAATTAATCTGCATGTGGACTTTGATATTACAGACATACCATATCCGAAACTCTTACTTTCGGCTGGCTCCACAGTCCACAGGAATGAATCATAATCCTTTACAATAGTCGAGGAATTAAAAGCTTTATTCTCTTCAAATATTCTGCATCCTCTGAGGCCAAAGCAGGGCCTTAAAAATGTTGTCAGATCATATTTGTTTCTGATATATCATGGCAAAAAAGGAAGAGGATAAGTTGATTGGATTAGAAGCAATCAATCAACTTCACACCTTAGATTGAATATAGCACCATAGTCTTGGATATGGGTATTATCGAAAATGTATTGTTTAATATGTAAATAACATGATATGAGAATAACACTAATGCAAATTAATGGTGATGTTTCACAGCTCAAGGATGAGGAAGTCAACAGTTAACATTATTGTCCCTGCGTGCTTGATTCTGCTTCCTAATGGCTTTCATCGTCACGTCTGGTCACTACTGCCAATTCACAATATAACAGTAGCCCAACGTAGGTTATACTACGGATAATAGTTCTGTAAATAGATTGCGAATTAATTCAAATCTCAAACATTGAAAAAAGTAGGTAGGAAACTCTTTAGAAAGCTTTCAATGCTTCACAAGTCCTGCAGCAGTAAAATTCAGGCACTGAATATTTATTAAATTACAAGTTTCTCTCCATTTCTGTACTTTTGGTAGGGAGGTAAGAGTCCTTGAAAGTCGCCGGATTCAGATTTTTGGCACAGAGTGCTTGCATATTGTAGCCAAAAGTATATTTCCATAGATTATAAAAGCCTGGAGTCCATCAATTCATGGCCTGAACTTTGTCAATCAAGGAACCTTTCTCTCATTTGTTCAATAGCAGTTTTCGGGATATGGAATCAGCACATGATCCTTGTTGGGCTGGCCTCTACCTTGAACTTGTTTCAGTCTTTCGCATGGATGGATTTCTTGTAGTGGTGGGCTAGTTGTGACCATGATCTGGCCCAAAAAAAGCACTGGAGAGTATGGGTGTGGGAGTTTGGTTCACCAATTAGTGGGCCAATTCTCTGGGTGCCCCTCATTACAGATTGGACCTAAAAAAATGACTTTAGCGTCCCAATGGCCCAATCCCCACCCCCGTCTTTTATTTTTTATTTTTTTATTCAAGAACAAAAACCGGTGCCATTGATCAGGTCAGAGCAATTTCTGTTTTGATTGTAATTCCAATGAGAAAATTGCATATAAGAAAAAGATATGTATTCTAACTCCATATAAAATTTTCAAGAACAAAATTTTTAAATAACAATTGTCATACCAAGTTAGACAAATAGTCGAGATAAATTTATTAAAATGAATATTATTTTTTGAATATACATATATAAAATTACGATAATCACATATATTAATTTTTATAAATATAAGAAAATAGGAATTGATGTGCAACAGTGCAAGCCATAATTACACACATATAATTATTGTTGTGATAATATATATAATATGATGGAGAAGGGGAGTTCAATCAAGTTGTGCTTTTCAGGAGGGGGGGACCTGCGCCAGAAACGGAAAACGTGGACGCGAATTTCTCAGTGATGGTTTTGCATGGGTGTCTTGTAGCATTTTAAAAGATATTAAAAATCTTGCCTAGCCTGTTATGTTTTTAGCAGGAGGATATGTAAAAACCATTGGTTTTTATAACTACTGGATTGGACTATATATATATGTTGATCAAGTAAGTCAAAATCTGAAGACAATATTCTATTTATACAGGAAAAGAGTCCGGAAATCTTGACCGCAAATAAAAAATTTCTGGTCTGGCGTCCATATCATTGAAGGGTTTGTTTTGCCCATGAACAATTTGCAGCCACCATAACTTATCTAGACAAGGGGCCGGGAGGGAGAGAGGGGATGGGATGGGATGGGATGGGACCGTGATTTTGGCATTGAGGAATAGTGTCATGTAGCCCTAAGGGCAATGGCCCGGTCAGATTTGCCAGCACCTCTTTGAAAACTACCCATGGTTGGACGTACCCTCCGTTTCTGACACAATTCATGATAATTTTTCACCCGTGTCTCCATCCACGTCTCCACCTCAAACAAATGTTACAGGATGTGATTAACAGCCTGCCTACGTAGCCCCCCTCCTCATCTTATAAATTATATTTATATATATACCCCCCTTCAATTCTTTTCTTTTTTTTAAGCACATAATGGATATTGTTATCATTATGTTGTGATCCGTAGACAGTCAAGTTTCCTATGTTCCCAATTGCCCCTTTGGGGTGCCTCTCTCTCTCTCTCTCTGCATGCTTCAGATAATAATACTGCGGATATTTTTGCTGTCATTTACAGCTTAAATGTCACCAACAGCAAAATGCCTTAGGATGTGTTATAAATAAGTAACATAAATGTCCCAAAAATCAACTTAATCTATATTATAATATGGAAAGATGAACCAAAAGTTTTTGGTGCAGACGTAGAGTACGGCATCCATGGTTGCATCATCTGTTGTGCTAAATTACCTACAATTATTTTCCATGTTATATAGTACTAATATGACAATATCGTTGAAATCAAAGCAAGAGGTAAACCAGGTGACAGTACTGTACCATACGCCTGAAAAGATCAATTCATGTAAAAGAGTACAATTTTTTTTTTAGTAGATTCACAAGGAACAGTACGTCTATCTGAGAATTGAACTCAACCCCCGCCCAGTGAGAAAATAGTAAACACACCAATTTTACTTTGTACTACTCATAGGGGACTTCAACCTTTTAACAAGATCCAGGTATAAAGAAATTAATCTTGAATGAACAAGTTCTTCACGTGCCTGGCTTAGATATTGGAGATGGCAGAGAAGCATTCGAGCTGGGACAGTGATACCCAAAATTGAAATATAAATGTCAAAGGGAATATAACCCTACTGGTATCTCTTTTGAAACGAACAAAAGGATACTGGATACACAACAACAGAGCAGAGAGAGTAGCAAATGTTTTACAGACTACTACAGTTCTTTTAAGAAATCACTGCTTAGATAGATGTTGAGCACTAGTGATAGAGGTAAAACATACGGAAAGAATCCAAATTTGTTAAAATTCAAGACAGTCAAAATCTTGTGTTGTGTTTTTAAGCAACGATAACTAATACTCCTGTGTCTCACATGTAGCTTTTTAGCAAGAAGCTTTTTCCTTGTCTTGTTCCTTTCTTCACTCAGCTTTTTTTTTATTATTATTATGTTTTCATACTTTTCTTTGGCAATTTCCCGTGGTATATACAGCTATTTCCTTGTTCTTTTTCAACAATTTTCAATATATAGTAGTAGCATCTACAAAACAAGTTCTCTTTAGTTTAATTATAGTCTGTTTTCTCTTCTAATTTTAGGGATTCACATGATCGTTTCTAACCAGCTGCTCATTTAAACGTTTCTTAGGTAAAAGGGGAAAAACCTATATATAGTTATGTAATGCAATGATAAGGAGATAGGAACATGAGTCACTGAAAGAAAATGGAAGACAGTATAAATGATGCGTGATGGCAAAGGTGTGGGGTGCTGCATTTGTCTCTTGCCTGCACCAGCATTCAATGCTTTTTGGCAAGAGTAAGGTGGTCAAGAATGGAGATGTTCCCATGAACAATTTTTAGCCCACCTCTGATCTTCCACTATCATATATGCACCATGCTCCCAATATTCCTTATACCCTAATTAGAAAGATACTGCGATGTCTGAAGCTCATATCATGTGATGCTCCTTATAGTACCTGACCAAGTGATGGATTATCATCTGTCTGCTTACAAGCTACTCTTGATGCTGTTATTCTATCGTTTTTTTTTTCTTTAATTTAACAAAGGTAATAAGGAAGCTACAAAAGGCTAAAATGAACCAAAATTCAGACATAATGGGGCACCAAGTTAATCAAGAAAAAGGATTACCTTCATCCTACGGTTCACCACAATGCTGTGTTTGATAAAGAATAGTAATACTGATAATTATAATTTCGTTAAGTGGAAGGATGAGTTATATGTGCATAAGAAAAAATGAGTTTTTATTAATTATATGAGTAGACAATCAGAATTAGTATCAAAGGGGACTATAAGGAAGCATGATTTTGTGTGGCTACCATGAAATGAACTCTATCTTCATGCTTTTAAAAATTTCAACTAAGGGTTACAGCTATTGGGGGGTAAAATTCCTGCAGATAGGGGTTCTTTTTGAATAGGATCGAGCAGTAGCATTCCGCACTTCTCCTTTTCCTTTGTCTTTTCAAATTGTTTGTTCGGGTGTCATATATGAACTCACGTGAACCGCTTATTAGCTCTCTCTCTCTCTGTTCCTCTTTCTCATCATCTGTCCTTTAAAAGGGGTTTACCACTCGATGGCGTAGGCCTTTTTTGCCTTTTCTCTATCATTCATCACCTTCCGTCGTATCTCCCTAATCTCAAACATCCTCCTCCTTTACTGGACAACAGCAAGAATTACTGTTGATCACTTGATTGCTGCATTCTCTCTCTCTCTCTCTCTCTCTCTCTAGCTGATCTCCTGATGACTTCTAGTAATTGCTATTCATCTCTTTATCCTTTTCCTATTGACCTTAACGAAGATGATCAACACCAACAGCACCAGCTTTTCAGCTTAAAACCCCAACCACCTTCTTTATCTTCTTCTTCTCTTACTTGTCCTATTCTCTTCAACCCAGTTGTTCAAGAACAAGCAGGGGGTCATCAAAGGGAACCCCATCAACACTTCCAGTATCAAGAAGATCAGGTACATAGACTTGTTTGATCTTCCATAATCACCTTTCATGATTTTTTTTATGTGATCACTTAGGGTTTTCTTTTCTCTTTCTTTTTTCTTTATCCTTTTAGGGATAGATTATTGATCACTTAAATAACTTTCTTAATTTCAGGCTAAAATATATGTTCCACAAGATGAACCATTGGAGAGTGACAGTGGGCTCAACTTATCTTTACGCAAAAAAGAAGAAGGGAATGAAAATCATCAAATTGAGGATAGTTCTGCTAAGTGGATGTCTTCAAAGATGAGGATGATGAGGAAGATGATGAGCTCGGATCGCGCAGATTTATCGAATAGCTCTACACCGAAATTGGAAGAGCCAAAGCAGCAGCCATCATCATCTCCAGATAACAGCAGCAACTCTTCTTACAACAATAACGACAACATCACAATTAGGGTTTGTGCTGATTGCAACACAACCAAGACTCCTCTTTGGAGGAGCGGACCTAGAGGTCCCAAGGTACTTAGTTTCCACTCATTTTTCTGATCTATTACCCTTATGCTAAAATCTAAGTGAAGAGATGTTCTCAAAGAAAATAACTACCTTCTTTTTTTTTTAATCTTTGGAGATGATTAATTTTTGTCCTTTTGGCTGCAGTCCCTTTGCAACGCCTGTGGAATTCGACAAAGAAAAGCAAGACGAGCTATGGCTGCAGCGGCGGCGGCAAATGGCACTATTGTTGCAGCTCAGACAACGCCAACGATGAAGAGTAAGGTTCAAGATAAGTCCAAGAGATCAAGTAATAGTGGTTGCGTTGCACAGTTGAAGAAAAAGTGCAAACATAGTTCCCAATCTCAAGGTAGAAAGAAGCTTTGTTTTGAGGACTTGAGGATAATCTTGAGCAAGAACTCGGCTTTTCATCGAGTTTTCCCTCAGGATGAGAAGGAAGCCGCGATCCTGCTGATGGCTTTGTCGTACGGACTTGTTCATGGTTGAAAATTTCTCAAGCAGCTAGCTAGGCTAGCTTTATTGTTTTTCTCAGTTTGAGTAATGTTAGGGAGAGTGTTCTGGCTTTGCTAGATCATAAATGTTAGAAACCTGAGTTTGTACGAGTGAGTGAGTGAGGAAAATTTAGACATAAATAAACAAAGAGATAAAGAATTGCATGGACATCTTTGAGTGTTTGAGGTTGGATTTGAACAACGGTTGATAACCAAAATTTATGGATCTCTTGTTAATCAATGTTATGTTTATCAACTTAATTAATTTCAACGTTTTATCTCTCTCTCTCTTACTTTTGTTTCTTTCTTTCATCTTTGCTTTTTGATTATTCAACAAGGATGAACAGATAATCAAATTAATTAAGTTAATATTTATCATCATAGTTTCTTGCAACAATTGTTCGAAGTTAGAAGGTCTAATCAACCTAAGGTAATAATGGTTTGTGAATATATATAAAGCTCTGCCTATACGAGTCACGTGAACAACAATTTTCACAGCTGACACGTTTTTATTTATTTTAATTACTATAGTAATAATTAGGTAAGTGTTGATTAAGATCGTGGGGTTCAGTACAAATCAGTACTCACTAATTGATTAGCAAAGGTTTTTTCAGACCTTTTTCTGATAATCATGATGGCCATATATGAATCAAAGTCTAGGCTTACAACTTTTTTTTTTATTGTTTTGTTTTTCTTTTTTTGCGCGTTCTGAAAGTCACCCTAGAAGATTGTACTTCTGTCTTAGACATTGTCCTCATTCAAGTCAGATCATAGCTTTTAAGAGGTAGGAGTACGTACAACAAAAACAACTGGATTTGTACCTGGGCTTGTAGACTTTGATCTGCATTCTGTTCGTAAGCAGTGAACAAGTTCACTGGGTGGGGCAGATTACTTGGAAAACTATAACTAGTTTTGTTTGGTGGGGTGGTGAAGCTTTACTTATGATGATGCAAGGTTTTAAGAGGTAGGAGTACGTACAACAAAAACAACTGGATTTGTACCTGGGCTTGTAGACTTTGATCTGCATTCTCTTCGTAAGCAGTGAACAAGTTCACTGGGTGGGGCAGATTACTTGGAAAACTATAACTAGTTTTATTTGGTGGGGTGGTGAAGCTTTACTTATGATGATGCAAGGTTTTCCATAGTTTGTTTTCTTCAAGTGGATTGATAGTAATGTCAAAATGTACGTGGTGCTGCATCAAGTCTTTAGCCTAGATATAGGCCTAGATATAGGTGGAAGACTTGGTTTCAGCCTTAGACATTCTTACAGTGAGAACCCCGCACACCCATTCCCAAAGCTAATACCCCTTCCCTTCCTTGGACAATGCACACCAATCTTACAGTTTAGCCTGTAGATTTGCATTAAATAGAATTGAGATAAAAAGCCTGTGAATTTGTTTAATTCATTTAAATTATAATATAATTTGTTATTTTATGTATTGACAATATCTCTTATAATATATACATATATATAAAATCCTTTTAAAATTTACACTAAATTATATAGCAGGAAGTTAGGTTCCTTATTTAGCATTTTAAATTATTCACTCATTAATGACCAAGATTAAAGAGATTGATGCAATAATTAAATCAAGATGACTAACTTAATTATAAAAAGTTTCTAAAATATTCAAAACTTACTTTAACAATTCCTTATACCCTCTGATGAGATACAAAAGAAGAATACTGTGACAATAATTTAAAACATTTATCGAAGCTCACCTCATTAGTCTTAGAATTCAAAATTTACAAAAGCGACATATTCCCTCACTTATCCCAAGCCATAGCCTAAAGTTAATTATACTAGTATAAAATATTATAGTATGTTAAAGTAGTTAATTAAGGTTACATATATATCATTTTAGGAATTAACCTTATGACAAATTATCTTGGATGGTGCAGCACTAATTAATTTCAGAAAAAAAGACTAGCAATACTTAATTTGACATAAGGTTTAATTATATGAAACCAAATAGGCTTTGTACCCATTTGGTAGCATAGGAACAAGAAGAAATTATTAGAAGAGGTGTGTTTCAATATTTTTACAGATATCTGGTACTAAGGTAGGTAATTTGTTTCATTGTCAAAAGATAAATATAAAAAGAATAGGGTTTTTAAGGCGACTATGGCTTTGTTCAATTTATGTGCAACTGGCGGAGCCACTTGTAGACCGGAGGGACCACCGCCGTCCCTTTCCAAATAAAGAAACAAAAAGGAAAAAGAAAACCTTTTACCTGTGTTTGGTAGGAGGACAACAAGAAAAAAAAAAAGGAAATCGTTGAAAGAATATTTACTTTCTTTTCGTCATTTTCTTTTTGTTTGATATGTGAGAAATTGGGAAAGGGGAAGGAAAAAGTGGATTTGTATTTTTTTCTTTTTTTTTTAAGTCAAAATTTTTTAAAAATTAACAAGGAAATTCTCATTCAATTTAAATTAATAATTTTATTTTGACATAATATTTAAAAAATTTCTAAATTATTTGAAAATTTTTAAATATAAAATTTTTATTATATTCAATTAAATACTTATATTTTTAATTTAAATCAAATAATATCTTATAAATAATGATTATTAGTGTTGACGTGTGCTAACATGTCATAGTTGATAGTGACATCGTATGATGATATAATATTTTTCACTTTTTATATCAATATTATATGAGTATAAAATAATAAGTAATGTTTTGACTAATGGTTATGAGTTAACTGTTAATAATAAAAACTTATTTAATTTAAAATAAAAATATAAAAATTTAATTAAATTTAATAAAAAATGATTTATTTAAATATTTTTAAATAATTTAAAATTATTTAAAATATTATACCTTTTATTTATTTTATTTTTTTTTCACTTAGAAGATAGGAAAAATCACAACTATGCAATGTAATCCAAGAATAAGTATACTTCTCAATAACATATAATTCCACATAGTCTTGACTAATTATGATTGATTAGCATAAAGATCATGTTTTATGTTGAAAAAACAAAGAGAGATTTATTAGGTGTTAAAAATAGTAACTTATAAGTGAATATACTCGTGGCATATTAGATTGAAAAATAAAAATTTGAATTCAGATAATTTTTTTCTTAAATAAAAAGAATAATGGGATACAACAAACAGAAATGGGCTTTGATGGGCCTATATATATAAAGAGTTCAGTTCCATGGGCTGGAAAGCGTCCAGTTGCTAGAAAGGCTGGAGCTGGAAGGGCTAGGCCCAATAGCTCGGCCTTTATTGAAATCAAGGGTTGGACTTCAATTGTTCTAACACCCAACCAACAACGCTGACTGTTGTCTAGAATCAGTTGATCAACGTTTACTTGCACAAGCAAACAGATTTGAAATGCAAAGCAAGTTTGAAATTGGATTCCAGGATTGATAAACCCTCCAAAAACCCCACAAGAACAACAACAAAAAAGAAGAAGAGAGAAACCCTTTGTTACTTCCAGGCTCATCAATCAACCCATCCAAAAAAAAAAAGAAAAAAAGAAAATGGAACCTTCTCATTCTCAAATGGAAACCCCTCCTTTGTCTTCTAAGGAATCCCGCATTAATCGCTACAAGCCCATTTGGCGCATTCTCTTGATTTCCAATCTCGCTCTTGGAGGTATTTTTTATTTTGGTTTTGTATTCTTGAAATCTAATACTATTAGTTTCTTAACAATAGGTTGACGTACCTTTTGTGGTATTTCTTGTTTTTTCATCGTTCGATTTAGGATGTGTTTGATATATTGACTAGGTGAAAGAGACTTTGTTAAAAGAGGTAGTGGAAGATTTATGCGAATGGGTTGATGAAACTTGTATGGAAGGCTGTTATTATGATGTAGGTTAGAAGCGGAAAGATTTGATCTCTCATTAGTTTGTTGATGGAGCATTTCGTAGAATTAATGTTTTTGTTTTGGTCCTGATAGTGGGTTCTTCTTTAATATTACGTGTGACTTAATTGTTCTTTTGCTTTGTGCAACAACGTTCTTGAAAGATTTTGTCAACAGGTCAATGCCGTTAGGAGCTTGAGCTTTTGACAAGTGCGCTTTGGTTTCTAGCTTGTTTGACATTTTTGGCTCTTTTCCTTAGTCATTGAGCACAATGCGATGCTCTAAATCAAACAGATTGTGGGCATAAATAGTTGTTACTTCCTATGGGAGGTTGAAGGGATGCTCTATGAACTGAGAGGGGCAAGTGATCTAGGTACTCTGTTATTGTCAAAGCTTTTGCGTTGATGACATTTAATTTTAGTCACTGGTATTGTTCTTTCTGTTTGAGTAACGCCTATTAGTGTTAAACTTTACAACTGGTAAATGACAATTTTTTTGCAACTTTTTTTTCTGTTGCTGTCCTTGCAGTAGAATTTTGTTTCAGAGGAACATCGAGTTTTCATTCTAAAATTAGTGTCTTTGTTATTATTCAAGAATAATTGTCGCTTGGTTGCATTTATCATTCTTGAGGATCAGAATTCATGGAAGAATTGCATAATATTGATTTGCAGTGATGATAAACCATGATCAATGAGCTTCGCATTAACTAGCAGGCCTGGATCAACTGAATCTTCCACTCATGCACCATTTCATTTTTTGTTTGAAGGCCTGTGAAGCAAAAGTATGATCTGAATTGGAAGTTTTATGGCTTTATTATGGGACATAAAATTTGCTTAATTTTGAGTGCTCTTTTGGAATTAGCTGACATTCTTTCTCCCTGTTGCAGCTTACATGTTTGCAAAGGCAAGAAAGAAGAATTCAAGCATTGTGGATAACAAACCTGCTAAAATAGAGATGGAGCCTGAAAAGAGTAAAACTGAAGCAGATCTTTCTTCTGCTCCGTTGACACCTACCCCAGTTTACGAGGAACCACCAATCTTTCCGGTTGTTGCAACACCACCAAAGGTTTTGGAGCCTATACCTGAAAATCAGCGGTGTGAACTTTTTGAGTGGATATTGGAAGAGAAAAGAAAAGTCAAGCCTAAGGATCCTGAAGAAAGAAAAAGAATTGATGAAGAGAAGGCCATTCTCAAGCAGTTTATGCGTTCCAAATCTATGCCTAGAATTTGATTGGGGCCTCTCCTCCTACTTGACAAATTGTTGTTGTAATGAAGAACAAGTCACTGTTAAGTATGGTTTTGAAAAATCGCATACCAAAGATGGGCTTTTGGTTTTTGTTGCCCATTTCTTATGAGATTGGATATTTAAGAACTTGTAGTAGATTTAACTGCAGTACTTACTGGTCTAAGACATTCATCACGTCTGCTTCCTCCCAAACTAATTGAATCTTCTCGATTGGCAAAACAGCAAAAGAATTCAGTGTAGTCAATGTAATATAGCAGTGAAAGTGTGTCTTGCTTTGATTAACAACATCACACACCTATCAGAAACAAAAGGCAACAAACTAAACGGAGAGGTAGTTACTTATTCTCCTTCTGCGAAGTTGCCTTAATAGGATGCCTACTTCGGGGTAAAGGGCCTGCAGGCAACTGCGCCTAGAAGCTCTAAGTGAGACAAAAGATAAGAGTTTGGCTTCCCACCCCTCCGGCTTTGAAGTAGTGGGGTCCGTTATGTAACCTTTCATTCAAGTCCAGCCACATATATTTTTCCATCCAGTACCAATTCTAAAACTCTCCCGGGTGCACCCATGCTTTTCTTTGAAGCTATCCTTCCAAACATCAAATTTGAAATAAAAATGCTAGTTTTAGTCACTGGTTAATCTCTTATCATCTTCTCTACTCTTCTAGTGTCACTGCAAAGCTTTATCTCAAATGCCAGGAACCATCCAAGTTACAGGTACCAAGAACTGTTCTAACTGTAATTCAAAAAGGGCAGTTGAAGTTCATACTCATTTTTCAGTACTTTCTTATTTGATTCATTTCAGTTCTGGATTTCAATGGGCTCGACTCATCATCAACAGCTTCAAAAACATCAATAAAAGGTAGTCAATCAACACTTTTTTTTGTCCTAATTTTCGTATCTTGAATGGCAATACATATGTGTACTAAGTGAGTAGAAAATCTTACTAAAGTTCCATCCTTGATATCGCAGTTTCCATGGGAAAAAGAGAGTACCAGACTTGGGACAAGGGAGACTTCTCATTGTAGTGATTTTGAACACTGTATCGACTTCTGTATTTTTTCCTTCGGTTTTGCTCTGTTTTCAACTTTTGACTTTTGCTCTTGAATTCCAACATGTTTGCTATGGCACAGTCCATTGACAACCCTTCGGGACAATTTGATTATAACCCTTCAAGATGCCGAGGGAAATGAAATTTCTCATACTGGTTTGCCCCTATTCGTTTTCCACGTTCATTGAAATATTGGGTTTCTTTCTAGTAGTAAGGCTGTTTGAAATAATACTGTTCTGGGGCAGGAGTTGAGACCAGATTGGTGGTTGAGAAAGGGGTTTGGGATGACATATTTTTCCTTGAAGGAGGCGGGCATGTACATATGAAGTTGCAGTTTGTCCTCAGTGAAGAAGAGCGCCAGAGAATCCGGACAATGGTATTGTTTCCTCTACTTTAACGCTTTTTCTTTTGATGCAATGAATTATACTTCTTCCTAGAGGACTTACAGAACTAATCCCCTGTTATAGCTGTAAATTAACCTAAAATTCAAATGCTTAATGTATAGTGTAAAAAAGGTAGAGCACTTACAAATGATCCTGGAAATGGAATCTATTTAGTCTCTTCAACGAATGACATGATCTTCTGTTCATATTTACATCTAGAAGTTATTTCGGATAGTCTCTAGATAAGTTACACTATAAACCAGTACTACCGAATGTATATTATATCCAATGAGTTGCATTACCTCTATGATCAATGACAAACCTATTGAATTCCCCTTTAAATTTCGTGATCTTGATAAACTTAGTCCCTTTGCTAGCATAATTAAGTTTCATTTTGATTTCATTTGCAGAGAGAATCTGCACTGAAGAAGAAACATGATGAGCTTTGCAATAGTGGTCATGGAAGTCCCATAAGTGCTTCTGTCAGTTATAATGAAGTTTCAGGTTCGATCTTGCTTACTCAGCTTTCATTTTCCTTTTGCCCCGAAAATGGGGGACTTGAAAAGAAAAGAAAAATGAAACAGTTCACGAAACTTGCATGAGGTAAAAATGAATTGAATTAATTGGTGTTGCATATATCAAACTGTAAAAGGCTTTCTCTTGATGTATTGAGTGCTCTCTCTTCTCAAGGTTCAGAAGAAAGTTTTTCCCAAAGTGGATTGGTAGCCAATGAAGCCAGTCTAGTGTCGGTCCCTTTCAATTTCTTCAAGGATGCCAAATTTGATATTGACAGCAGAGACAGAAGTGATTCTGTTGAGAAGCAAAAGAGCACAGTTAAGGATTACTCAGCATTGCCAACCTTTTCCTCTTGACTAACAAACCTTAAGTTTTCCTAATGTTCATTTCGTATGAATATTTAGAATGACAGAGATGAAAAAGAAGCAAATTCATCAGCCAAGTCCATGTCACAAGCAGCCAATGTCCATCTAACTGAATTATGTCCCCAGGATTCAGTTCCTTCAGAACTGGAGAAGGCTAATAACTCCAAGAAGCTGGGAGCAGCGGGGAAAGCCCATAGCAATGTAAGGAAAATGATAAGTGCGTTTGAGGATGGTCTAAATCAGGTATATGGAGCATATTGCTTAAAATTCTCATTTGTTATTGCAACTTAGGCACATGATTAAGATTACTGGAACTTGGTCTGTGGCAGGATATGAAATCTTCTATTAAACCACTGCCAAAAAAACCTCAGACAAGAAACATTGGAATGGACTCTTTTCTAGCAAATTCACAGCTTAATGAAGTTGAGACAGAAAAGATCATACCACCGAAGGCAAATTTAGGAAGGATCAATACAAAAGAATTTGAACAAACCAATATATATTTTAGGGAAAAAGTACAGACAATTGGTTGTGTCAAACCTATATATGAGGCTGCATCATCTAAGGAAACTCAGCAGTTGAAGGAGTCAAATGCAGCATGTATTCAAACTGAAAGAAAAAATTTAGATTTGAAGAATAAATTTAAAGTTATACAGAAAGAAAGTGACGAGAAGGAAGAGAAGAAATATTCTGAAGAGTTCAAGAGAGCGTTAGAGAAAGCTGCATTCTCCCGCAGAATGCTTGACAAGCATTCAAAAGGCAACCAATCTTGGAACTTGTTTTCCAAAAAGCAACATTCTAGCAGAAATTTAGTAGCAAAGGAGGGTGGGGATGAGATTTTCCTAAAGGATCCACGAGGCGCTGAAGGCAATTTAAATGAAAAATTGAAATCAGTGGCTATTTGGAGTGATGACCACTGTTCCATTGGAAGCTCTGGTCTCTGGATATTTCCAGGTGAAGCAAAATGCTTGTGCATAACAACTGGTGGCAAACAAATAATGGATCTAACGGGAGGTTTCTGGGATGAAACAAATACCCACCAAATAAAGTTGAGTGCTCGTGATCCAAAAAATACAGGAGAGGTTTGTAAGATATCCCATATAGCCTTGAAGTTTCACTGATATTGGATTAATTAATTTTAATATTTTGGGCCTCTGTCCTTTTATCATGTTTGTACAATAATATAGCAGAGGAAAATTACAGGTGTTGGAATCTGCCATTAATTTGTGTTGGGTTTCTATTTCCATAAACTGGTGAAAAAACGAAAAAGATATTACTGCAAATTACTGTTTCTCTCTGTTAACTGCAATGATCTATAGTTATTATACTGCATGGGTGCATGCTGATTCCTGGAAAAATAAGTAAGAAAATTTATTAATCCTTCTGCAGCTTATAAAGATAAGAACATTCTTCAGAAGGGGAAGAAAATCAAAACTAGGCTGAAATGTCAAAAGATAGTTCGTTGGTCTTGGAATTGAACAGAGGAAATAAAATCACCAATGACACTACATTAAAAAGTTAGCACAACCTATTTCAGAGCACCATTCTTAGCAATTGAACATCTACACCATTCGTATAGTTACTAATTAGGAGCACTCAGGAAAATATGATTGGAACTAGGAGTTTATATTGCCACATGTTAATCATGCATCTTGATGGAATAAAAGGCATAAGGAACCATCGTATGAAGAGCTAACTTATTGCACAGTGTCAAGCACTGTACTGAATTTAGAACTTAGGCAGATGTTGCCAATTAGATAATTACTATGTTCAGCATATATAGGAACAGTTCAGAATGACGTGCAGTTAATGCCATATCCACGTTAGACTGTCATCCCCCTTGAGTGGACGTAATGCAAAGCTGAAACTTTCTCATGCATTTGTATTCTGATGGATTAAGAACACTAGTGTCACTTGAGGATATCTATATTAAGTTCTTGGTTTGGTAAACAGCAGCCTGCTAATAAACTGGAAGTTGATCAGGGGTAAGCTGATTAAATATGTTCAAATTTGGTTGCACTGAATCTTTTTGCAGTTGATTCTACTATCATATAACCAAACCATTTTGTTTGCCTATTATTTTCAGGTTAATGCTGATGCTGGAACTGGTAATGAGGCGAATGGAGATGCGAAGTCTTCTTCTCAAAAGTTAAGACCAAAGCTCGAGAATTTCAGGGATCCTGAACACACCATAGGACCTGTTGGACAGGTTATATTTTTTTGTTTTACTATTGAAGCACCGAGATATGTTTACCCTGGCAAGTTGTTGTTAGAATCATCCTGGAGATCTTATGAAGTGTGACATAATGCAAAACGTTTTTACTTTTCCTCGTGACTTTTATATGAATTTTACTCTTGGTGAGAGTTGTATTAGTGACTCAAATAAAGCATGCCAGTAACCTTCAAAGTATAATATAAGCCTCTATGACACTCCTACCATGCTCAAATGACTACATATTCATTGCTACATTGTTGTTCCAAAAGTTTTAAGAATCGTGACATGATTTAACAATTGTTTACCGTTGCTGGCCAAGATCTTAATGTGACTGAACAATCAATTTAGAAATCAATGCATTTGCAATGAACTGCAATTATCTAATATCGACTGAAATGACAATAGAATTCTAACTTCATGGAGTCGCTTAGAGTGTGAATTCCTTTAATATCTAGAATTCCATCGAAATTCGAATCATACTCAATGAATCCTCTTTCTGTTTCTATACTCTCTATTTTGTTGTCAAATACCCTCATGAATAGGGGATAGAAACAAGTTGTGGATGAGCTTCTTTCTGCAAAATGTCACTGCTAATTTCTCTTCTTTACCTCAGGTGATTAGAGCCATAATCATGGTGAGCTTTGCAACGCTGGTTCTCCTAACTAGAAAAAGGACGTACAGGTATCCATGTCTTTGTTGTTGAATTTCATTCTCTTTACCAGCATAGACCGTGCTTACCTTTCTTTACAAACTTTGCCTCCTTGACCCTTGTACAACCTCTGCAATTTTCTATTGAAATATGGTCTAAATTCTTGTTTCCTTGTTTTCCCAAAAGTTTTCCTCCACATACATTTCCATTATCCTCTGAAAGAAACACAAAGTTCAAGTCTATAACCTACGCAAAACAAACATGAATAAGCTAACTGTGTTATGCATAACCTGATGTGTATTGCCTGTTATATGACCTTGCAGATAAGGTCAGCTGCTGACAGTTTGGAATTCTTTGGATCCTCTACATATGCAAAAGTTTTGTTGACTAAATCCTCTTCCAGCATTACATATGTAAAGGAGAATGTTCCAATCATATTGATGTAACTCTATTATTTCCCTGCTGGGCCATGGCTTATGGCAGCTGTACTTGTAGGGGTCGACCTCACAACATCTGTAATGGTTCAAGCCTGGACCTGTGCAATTCACACCACCAAAATGAGTGGTACACAAAACACCAGTACAAAAGGAGATGTAAATTTGTTGCCATATTTTCAATTCTTCAGATCAAATGTAAATTTCACTTGTTGTAAATTAAAATTATTATATAAGTAAATAATATTTACTCATTTTAATTAAGTATATTAGCCTTAACAAATGTATGACTATAGTAATAGCATCAAAATAATATTTGTTTCAAACAAGTATTTAGCCAGATTCGCAATACTTACTTAATTAAGGGACCTATTTGCAATTTAGTAAAGTTTTTGGAACATTTTAAAAATACCCAAAAATAATCTTAACAGGCGAAAGCGCATAAGATCTTAAGCCCTAGCGGCCATCGAAAAACCCTCTCTGTTTTCTTCTTCTCACTGCTACTCTGAATAAACCCACAAAAACCAAATGGCTCGCACTCTCAAAAACCCTAAAAAGGCAAAGAGAAAGAACAAGGTTCAATTGCAAAAACCAACTCTTAATCTGTTCTTTAGAATTCAGCTTAAATTTGGGTTCTTTTATTAACACTAAAATTTGTTCTGTTATTGGTTTCGTAAAAAGGGCTCAAAGAAAGGAGATGGAGCATCAGCATCTTCTTCGGTGCCGACGATTCAGCCAAGGGTTTGGCAACCAGGAGTCGACGAATTGGAGGAAGGAGAAGAGCTTCAGTGTGACTCTTCTGCTTATAATTCTCTTCACGCTTTTCACATTGGATGGCCTTGTTTGAGGTAATTTTTGAATTTTTTCCATTTTTTGGTGTTTGTTTGCTGAGAAAGTAATGGGATAAGTGAGAGAAATTGGAAATGTTTATAGAAAATGTAAAGTGGGTTTTTGAAAAGTGATTACTTTATATTTTATATTTGTTTCGTTTTATTGGTTTTAACGTAGAAATTGGATTTTTTTGACAGCTTTGATATTGTTCGCGATTCATTGGGTTCAGACAGGAAAGATTTTCCGCATACAGTGTATTTTGTTACAGGCACTCAGGTAAGCATCATTTCTTATTAATATTAAGGTAATAGTTTAGGGATCGATAGAGCAAAATTTTTCTTCTCTTAGTTACTCAGAGTAGATGGTCTATATTTTCGACTTTGTGTTATGTTCATTTGATCTCTTGTCGTGTTACATAATTATACTCTTATTGATGTTCATGTTTATGATTCTGCAGGCTGAGAAAGCTTCTTGGAACTCTATTGGAGTGTTTAAAGTAAGTAATGTTTCTGGGAAAAGACGTGAACTAGTTCCTACCAAATCCGTGGAGGATGATCCTGATATGGATGCAGAAAGTAGTGATAGTGAGGATAGTGCAGATGAGGAAGAAGGTGGATCTGGTGCACCAGTTTTGCAGGCAATTTCTTGTTTCTTTGACATTTCTAGTTATATCATCTCTGGTGTTTATTATTTGATTTATATTGTTCCTTAATTTTTTTTCTTGTTTAAATCTGCAGTTGCGAAAGGTAGCTCATCATGGATGTGTTAACCGTATACGTGCAATGACACAAAATCCTCACATATGTGCATCTTGGGCTGATAGTGGCCATGTTCAGGTCAGACTCATAATCCAAAGATTTTGTTCAGTCTTAGCAATTTAAAATTTAATAATTAACTGATTGGCCAAAAAACTATCAAAAGTGAGAAAAAGGAGAATTGTGCATAATTGAGAGAGAGAATTTTAGAGAACAGGAAAATGGATGATGAGGAGTAAATCCTGTTGATTTACAAGAAGCATGGAGAGAGAAAATTCACTGTTTACCTTTCCATATCTTTTGCCTTCTTTTTTTTTTTTGGGGGGCTGGGGGGGGTGGGGGTGTATTTATAATGGTTTTAAATTGTAATATAATGCATTTAATGATGGGAAACACTCGTATATGTACAAACTAGGGACATGATCTTTTGCTTGCTTTGCTTATTTGATACCGTTTGTTGCAGGTGTGGGACTTCAGTTCTCATCTGAATGCTTTAGCGGAGTCAGAGACGGAAGGTGTCCAGGGAGCTTCTTCAGTTTTTAATCAGGCTCCATTAGTTAACTTCCGTGGCCACAAAGATGAAGGCTATGCAATTGATTGGAGTCCTGTTGTCGCTGGAAGACTTGTTACAGGTATTGTTGAGTAATAATTGTGAAAAATTCTCATTTGACATCTAAGTAATCTTGAACTGTCATTTGCTTTATGGATTGTAGATTGTCTATGGTGAATGTGATGTTTTTCATATTTTCTAGGGGACTGCAAGAATTGTATTCATTTGTGGGAGCCTACATCTGGTTCAACATGGAATGTTGATGCTACTCCATTTGTTGGACATTCTGCAAGTGTAGAAGACCTACAAGTGTGTAATTTTGTCTTGAAGTAATGATTGAATCTTTTTGAAGTCTAAACTTGTGCTTAAACATTGTTTTGCACTATCTTAATTTAGTAACCATTTATCTTTTCAACTTTTATTTGCAGTGGAGTCCAACTGAACCTCATGCATTTGTCTCCTGTTCTGTGGATGGGACTATTGCAATTTGGGATATCCGTTTAGGCAAGTCACCTGCAGCTTCTTTTAAGGCACATGATGCAGATGTGAATGTAGTCTCATGGAACAGGTACTTCAGTCTTGATAGAATCAATTGCTCTTTTGTTTGAACTCTTTCCTCTGGATCATCAAACTTTTTGACTTTGTGCATCCTTGATTCTTTATTAGGCAGGCTAGTTGTATGTTAGCATCTGGAAGTGATGATGGAACATTTTCAATTCATGATTTTAGGTTGCTCAAGGTATGTCTACTAACCTTTGGTAGGGTGGTACTTGGTTTGATCAAAAAAGAAATCTGACAGTGGACTTATACTTGAGTCGGCGAAGTTTTGTTTATCTTAAATGTTATGTCATCTGGTTTTTGAAGATTTTTTCTAGATTCATTAGTGCTTCTTTTGTTTTCCGTTCTGCTCTTTTTATTATCTTAGGCTGCAATTAAAGTTTTTAAGCTTCACTTTCATGTTTCTATTTGAGATGATTGTTTTCTAACGAACTCTACCCAAGCCATCAACTATAATTTACTGTTGCTAATACTGATGGTACTGATCTATTGTTTTGCGTGGGCAGGATGGAAATACAGTGGTAGCTCATTTCAAGTACCATAAATATCCTGTGACATCCATTGAGTGGAGCCCACATGAAGCCTCCACTTTGGCAGTTTCATCTTCTGATAATCAGTTAACGTGAGTACTTGTAAAGTGGTAGAATATGGAGGCTAACAAACTTGATAGATGAGATGCCAGGAATAGGATATTGGACATTTGAAGATCTCTCTCACTCTGAATTTTGTTAATTGATTATTTGATTTTCTTTTGCTCCAATTTTCAGAATATGGGATCTTTCTTTAGAAAAGGATGAAGAAGAGGAAGCAGAGTTCAAAGCTCAAACAAGGGAGCAAGTTAATGCCCCAGAAGATTTACCTCCGCAACTTCTTTTTGTTCATCAGGTACTTAATCCCAGTATTGAATTGAAGATGCTTGCTGACTCTTATCTTTTAACACTCTTTCCATTATGAACAGGGGCAGAAGGACTTGAAAGAACTTCATTGGCATGCTCAGATTCCTGGAATGATTGTGTCAACTGCAGCAGATGGTTTCAACATCCTAATGCCTTCAAATATACAGAGTACTCTCCCCTCCAATGGTTCTTGAAAAATGACTTGGTTCACTGCTTTAAGTATGAATCAGCAGCTGATTTGAAGCATACATCCGTACATGTGTGAATTATGGTGTAGCTTTTTCTGTTTCTCCCCTTGGTGCACCAGAGTAGAAAAATCGTTTGCTTCCAAAGTATTTTCGGTTTGGTCTTACTTATGACAGCTGCTGGCTGCTCGCGATATTTTATTGTCTTTCACAGTATCGTGTGTTAATGGAGAGTCTCAATGTTCGACGATTTGATAAAGAAATACTGTAACTGCTTATAAGAAAATTTTTTGGCTAATCTATGATATGAGTTTTACCATATAGAGAAGAATTTATCTTATGACTTTCAATGTATAGAGACTTATATTGATAAACAAAGTTCAAAGTAGAGAATAACTGCGTGCTTGAGAGAATTGAATTGAGCAAGCAGACATAGCAAGTTAAACTAAGAACAGATAAATAAGATAGGAAAACGAAGCTCTTTATTGATGATTTAGGCAGATCTAAAATAATCCGTAGACACTGAAATTACACAGAACTCCATTTGGTTAATCCAACATAAGGTACAGCAAAATCAGGCTTGACCCAGTGTAGCTCTATATATTCTTTACATTAAATTTGCCTGCCTATCATCATCAAAAGTCAAAAGTTCAACAAAATTGTATGTTACCATTTCAGAGAGTTCTCTATGAGTTTACAGGCTTTCCATTTAATTTGGGGAATGGATCTTGCTTGCTTAAAACAACTACTTTGCTCTTGTGAGCAAAGTACCCTTTCACAAGATTTTTGTATATAAGAATGGTCATTATGCACTCAACCTGCAAAAACGGAACATCGAGCATGGTAAGTTCTCAAAACTAAATACAACTACAGGGAAGAATGTAATGGAGAATAAGTACCTCATCCAAATCCATGTCCATCTCAAGCCATTTCAATGCTTTGACAATTACTTCCAACTTCAACTGGTGAGCTTTGCTAGGGTCCTTTTGCTTTTGGATGATGTAACTACAAGATAAGAATGATACAATCAATATCTGAGCAAAAACTATTCAATAAAATAGCATATAGGGTCATTTGATGTAAGCTCTTACATTTTCTTCACCAATCTTTGGTAAACTTGGAGCTCTAGCTTCTCTAGAACAAGATATACGCCAGATCTCAAGAACCTGACAGATGGGAAGTAGTCAGACAAGTCTTAACAAGTTATTTTGTTGACAACAAAAACAGGAAGATAAACATACCGGTCCTCATGTTCTTGGAGAGCATGCCGAAGAAGTCGGAGATCACCCCTTTTTAGAGCTTGTACAACATTGCTGTACTGTGAATACAACCATTGCTAATTACTAATTTGATATGTAAGTCCAACAACAAAAATTTTAAACTGTATTTGCAATTTGCCCTTTCATTCATCTGATTTTTTTGTCCCTTTTAATAATAAAATCACATCATAAACACATGTTCACAGAGAAAGAAGCATAAGCACAAAGCATCTTCTTGTGCATAAAGACTACATAGAAGGAAAAGTAAGTAAACATAATAAAAAGATGTTGTACCTCAAGGAGGTTATACTTCTCTAGGAGCCAAGCATTAGGTAAGATGCCTAATGAAAGCTTCACTGGTATCAAGTATTTTAATATCATCCTTCACAAACCGAAACAACTGATATAAGAATAAAAGAAATGCCAAAAACTTGAGACTTAACTTGTGATTCTCATGAAAAGTTTAATGCAGAAGTAAGTTTACGTGAAACAACTGTGCCTGACACTTAAGCATTTATTTATCCAGACAATGTCAATATAGTATATTTTGTGTCATTTTCCAAACTCTAACATCAAAGTATTCCCACTCAATAAAATCCATTCTCCACATAGGTAATGCATGGAACACATTGAAAATATAGCACTATGAATAGAGTACCTTCAACACTGAAAGGAAAATTTAACTTTATCAGCACCAAGATCTGATTAATTTGGATACTTCTAAGCCCAAATTGAAATAAGAAATTAAACAACAAAATAAGGACATCAATGGGAACTAAAAAACTCATCAAAACAAGTGAGAAATACCAGTTGAAATGAACTAAAAGTTGCAGCATAAATGTTTAAGGCTGTTACATACAAACAGAAGAAATTTCAGCTACTGATTATTAAATGGCACGGATGATGTCAAATGATCAATACAGCAACAGTTTTCAATAGATCAGTTATTTTGGCTTTTCTAGAATCTCTACCATGCAGATGCAAGATATATACAAAAACCACAATCAGAGACAAACCTTATATTTGCTTCTCTGAGAGGGTTGCAATGTGTCAAGGCATATGATAACTTGTGGTCAGCCTGCCCAATTACAACAGTATACAGTACAAGAGTCAGCCCTTGTTGTATTGAATAATAATTTTGATGCTTTTACATGCATAAATGGATGGGGAAATCAAATTCAATACTACGCAACTTATGTCATCCAAAGTTAACAGCATGAAACCAGATAAAACTAATAATGAGAAGTTTGGATGCTAGTTATAAACTGGGTAAAGAAAACAACCACAAATAATGTTTATCTCAAAAAGCAAGAAGCGAATCTTTCTCCACAGAATTTAGATTACTTACAGCAGGAAAATTTTCATTGAAAACTTCCAAACGCCCAGTATAATACATGTAAGTGACCTGGAAAAGAAGGCAGCATCCATCAAATAGTTGTATACATGAATCCTATCCGAGGAGAAACATCTTTCAAATACAACTTACCTTGTCTCTTCTAGGAAATTCCTCAAAATCAAAAATACGAGCAGTTTCAATACTTCTTATGACACTTCGGCAGAGGTGAACTGTACCAAGCTGCAAAGTAAAAGTTAAAGTTCATAATATAGCATAGCCACCTGTATCATTCTCAGTTTAAAATAGAAATATTTGAAACTGATGTTGAAACTGAAAATAATTTGCATTGCTTTTAGTTAGCGTGTTGGAGGAAGAAGAAATGATATCCTCGGCCAGAGGCCTACAAAAAATCTTAAGTGCTTCTTAACCTCTGAAACGCCTGGTTCTAACTATATAATCAAGTTACCAAAACCCAACTCATGATAAATATAAAATGTATAGGGCGAAAATTTTCTAGCAAAGCAGAAAGCGAAGTTAGAAGAAACATAAATATTACCTTGAAGTAGATTTTAAACAGCTGGCAAGTCACATATAATGCTCCGACGCGTTTTGGGCCTTTTCCCTATAATCCACATGTCATAACCCACAGTTAGCAAATATTTCTATTACTTCAGCAAATGAAGTCTAAACAACTTGACAACAGGCCAATAACAAGAATTGGGAAGACAAAGAAACCTACAGCGAGAACACCAAATACTTTCATAAGGAATGAGCCAGCTCCCTTCAATTTCTCTGGGGACTTTCCATTAGAAGCCAACTCTCTATCAGCCTACAATTACAATTTCCAATCTCAATATACATCAAAACAAAATTTTTCTTCAAAAAACGGAAACTACAAGGTTATGCCATCAATACCCTCTCTGCAAGA
Organism: Theobroma cacao; assembly: GCF_053813885.1. NCBI lineage: Eukaryota > Viridiplantae > Streptophyta > Magnoliopsida > Malvales > Malvaceae > Theobroma > Theobroma cacao. The sequence continues at coordinate 4,732,455 of NC_142647.1, forward strand.
ACCCGAATTTCATAAGCAATAACATACAATGCCTGCAATGCCCACGATGATTCCCAATTCCGAAACTCCTGAATAAAAGCACTGCCAAAACAACATTCTAATTATTACCAGATTGCATACACATGTCTAATTAATTAAAAAGATTTTAAAAAGAATTATCTTAAAAACCAAAAGAGGAGAAAGAAAGTTACTTTGCAAATTTTTCGAAGGCATGGTAGGCATCAACCAAGTTTCCAAGTCTATAGCTTTGCAGTAAACGAAAAAGTGGGGCCAAAATCTCACCAAACTGTGAAAACTTATCTGACTGCTTTATCAATCTATTAGCATCCTATCACAAAAAAAAAAGAGTAAAATTTGACTAATTTATTTTGATTTTTTAAACAATAGATAGATAAGAATAAAGAGGATGAGAGAGAGAGAGAGAGAGACCTGGAAGAAGTTGAGGGCATCGGCAAGGGAAAGGAGAGAGGGAGAGTTGGAGGAAAAGGAAAAGAGCTGAGCAAGGGAAGCTACATCTTGGTCTGAAACGGCGTCGGAGAAATTGTTTAGGTAATCTGTGATTCTTCTATGGGCTTCTCCCATGCTTGGATACGCCATTGCTCCCCTAAGCTTCGATTTTTATTGACAAATATATATTTTTTAAACAAACTTTTAGTTTGATCAGCTGCTCTGCTACTTCAACTGTAGTTTTCTGTTTCTGCCGGGCTTTTATTGAAAAAACAAGGGAAGATTTTTCCTTGAGCTACCAGGATGGAATTTGCCTCTAAAAACGACAACGTTTCAATTAGGGAATGTAAGACTTTACCAGGGCCGACAATAATTGTATTACGGACCCATAACGCATCAGAGCCGAACAAGTGGAAAGGCGATGAATGGTTACCGTCGGATCAATCTCCGGGGAATGGAATATTCCAAATAAAAAACGTTGAAGTGGAACAACTCTTAGTTTTATCTTCAGCTGGACTCCATTAGACCATTTCACCTTCCTGAACTAAGACTTGCTTTGGCGACTTCCTAACCAACCATCTCTGAAACATCTCAAAATCTTGCAGTTTACTCTACCAACTACCACTTGTCGTTGTGCCTTCAAGTCTTTTTGATCTCTCTTTTCTTTGTCTCTGAGGCCTTGAATTCACAGAAACTGTGGAAAAGGAAGAAGAAGGAAATGACGAGTTCTGATTCATTGAGTCAAACAAAGCCAATACCAATCCCCACCCAAGAAGAAGACCCTTCAAGCCAATCCACAGCTCTTCTTTCTTTCAACACTGATTCTTCTTTAGACCCTTCAGCTAAAGAATCTCCTTCAAAGCCCACCACCACCATCGTCTTCATTGCTTTAATACTCCTAACTTGCGTTGCTCTTTCTGCTGCCTTTGCCTTTGCTTTCCTCTTTTACTCTTCTCCCTCTTCATCATCTTCCTCTTCAGCTACAGTTCACAACTTGTCTCGTCCTCTGAAGAAACTGGAAAAACCAGTGGTTCTCTTGATTTCCTCTGATGGGTTTCGATTTGGGTACCAATTCAAGACTCCAACGCCAAACATCCACCGTTTGATTGCTAATGGAACAGAAGCTGAGATGGGTTTGATTCCTGTTTTCCCTACTCTTACTTTTCCTAATCATTATTCCATCGTTACTGGCCTTTATCCTGCTTACCATGGTATTATAAATAATTATTTTGTGGATCCTAACACTGGTGAGGTTTTCACTATGGCGAGTCACGAACCTAAATGGTGGTTAGGTGAACCACTTTGGGAGACCGTGGTCAATCATGGGTTAAAGGCTGCTACTTATTTTTGGCCTGGAAGTGAGGTAAAGAAAGGTTCTTGGAATTGCCCTGTAAAGTTCTGTATGGATTATAATGGTTCTGTTCCATTTGAGGACAGAGTTGATACCGTTTTAAGTTATTTTGATCTGCCTGGTAGTGAGATTCCTGCGTTTATGACATTGTATTTTGAGGATCCCGATCATCAGGGTCACCAAGTTGGACCTGATGATCCGGAGATTACTGAGGCTGTTGCCAGAATTGACCGTATGATTGGGAGGTTGATTGATGGTTTAGAAAAAAGAGGGGTTTTTGAGGATGTTACTATAATCATGGTTGGAGATCATGGGATGGTTGGTACATGTGATAAAAAGTTGATTTTTCTTGAGGATTTGGCCCCTTGGACTGAAATTCCGAAGGAATGGGTTCAGTCTTATAGTCCATTGCTTGCTATTCGTCCACCTCCCGGTTATGCACCATCGGATATTGTTGCAAAGATGAAAGATGGATTGGAGTCTGGGAAAGTTGAGAATGGAAAATTTTTGAAGGTTTATCTTAAGGAGGAGCTACCTAGTCGGCTACATTATGCAGCAAGTGATCGAATTCCTCCAATAATAGGGCTGATTGAGGAGAGTTTTAAGGTAGAGCAGAAGAGAACTAAGAGAAAAGAGTGTGGAGGATCACATGGGTATGACAATGCAGTTTTCTCCATGAGGACCATTTTTATTGGTCATGGTCCTCAATTTGCAAGGGGGAAGAAGGTGCCATCTTTTGAGAATGTTCAGATATATAACTTGGTTACTTCAATTCTTAAGATACCGGGTGCTCCAAATAATGGGTCATCATCATTTCCTGCGTCTATGCTTTTGCCTAGCCAGTAATAATAGTTCCCTAAATATGTTAAGGATCTATCTGCTGAAGCATGGAGTAAAGTGGGCAGGATGACTATTGCAAAGCCACATGATCACCAGTTCATCTAGGCAGATGTTTGTGAGTACAAAAATGGTGAGACTGTGCAGTAAGATAAGGGTATTGGTGAACTTAGGATCTTTTGAAATTGTTGAGATAATGCATTGTTGTATCTCCTCTCCTCAATTGGCTCCAACTTTTCATGTATCTGAGCTGCACCTTATCATTTGAAAATCAATCTGTAATCCTGTGCATTGCTTTTATGATATTTTTAAGATAAGAGTCAAAGTACATCGGGGAAAAGTACAAAGTTTCGAGGATTGTCCTCTCTGCTTCTATTCCCTGCTTAGACAAAAGCCTAGGTTGCTCACTTAAGTTGTCTTTTTGAAGCACTTACCTTGAATCTTGGAATACACAACTAAATTTAGAACAAACAATCTTTAAGCTACTTGTTGAAAGGGTTCAATTTCTGTTCTGTCTCTGCATGTCATAAGTTGCTTTGATGATGAATTTAGTTGTGTGGAAGAAAGCAGTGCTTTGTTGCTGGTGGAATGCTTGTTACTATTGTATCATGCTAGCTGCAGCGTAGGTAATTGTTCTCTTGCCTGGATATAAAGTGTCAAGCTTCTTGACTTTTGATATTATTCTTACTTGCATCCACCTTTTTGGTTTTTTATATAAATTGAATCATGAGATGCTTGTAGCGAAACAGATTATAATCTCTTCCCTGTTACCCTAAGCAGTTTATTCTCAGATAAAGGGTGAATGTTTTTATGACTTGCTTCTTGACCCACTTGGTTTTTTTGCAATTTAGGAGTACAGATTCTGACATGGAAGTAGTTGACATTGGGTCAATTCCTAGGATTTTTCAATGACAAAGGTTGGAATCTTTGATTCTTTTGTAATGCACTTGGGCCATGCATAACGGTTTTTGATCAGTGTTTCTCTTTGCATGGTCATTGTTTACCCACGCATCCAGGATGCATAAGTGGGATGGTTTACCTATAAACACTATGGAGACTTGGGTTTTTAATGATGAACGGTTGTTGATTGTTTCTTTGTGGAGTATGCATGGCTCTTTTGCCACTGTCTGCTTAGATAATTTATAAGCTTCAGAAATGGTCGAACTTATTTATGGCACTCGCCGTAAAATATCTCCATACGTTACAGGCTCTTCAAATGTTGAACTTAAGTTCATATGGAAACCAATTATAATTGTAAACATGGAGGAAGAGGTATGATCTATGCACAACTTTCCTATGATTTCATCGTAAAACAATCTTTGTTTCACACGTCATGAAGACATTAACACTTGGATTTAAAGCAATGTTGAGGAGTAGGTTTAGGGTTTAGGGTTGCTTCAAGTCAAATTTATGTAGAGTCTTCTTGGAAGTTACTATGAAACAAAAGCAAATAACCAAAACACATAACAAGAAAAGAACAAAATCATATCTGATCAAAATGAGTGTAAGCTTAACATATATAAAAAGACCAATTCAAGGATAAGTATTTGATATATGTGTAATTATACAAACAAAAGGTTACATTTGAATCACAATTCTCTCTTTAAAGAGTCAAAGAGCTGATTTGATTAATCCTAACTCTCTTCTAGGCAGTATATCAAATGGGTTTCTGTTCTGTAGAATTTGAGACTAAAGAATGTTTTGATTAAAACCACAGTAGGATCTCTAAAACAGATATCGGGATGTTTAAAGCACCCTGAAAGCCAAGCAGAGGATGAAGAATGAAATGAGGTTGCAGACCTCTGGAAAACCACCTATGCCTCTGTATTGGTGGTACAAGATTACAGTTGAAGAAGACAAAGAGCTACTCAATTGTGCAAGTTTTCTTCTTTTCTTTCATTACCATGTAATAAGCTCCCTTTTTTTTCACTGAACAGGCAATATTCGACACGGATCGACGGATACCTACTTTTCCAGCAAAGCTGAAGCTGTTGACGGGTTTGCACAAACTTCCAAGTCCCGCCATCCACCAGCACCTAGGAGAGCAAAAACCCAGACCATTTATTTTATTTTGTCACGTTTTTTTTTTTTAAATAATCATTGAGATTCTGAAATGAAATCCGACCTCACAAAATGTGAATTTTCTAGAATCTTCCTTAGAAAAGTAGTGTTCCACGCGTTCTTGCAAGTTACACACTAATTTCGTCGAAGCATGCGACCTGGATATTTTTGGATATGTCCATTTCAGGTTTAAGAGAGTAAAATTGGAAACGTTGTTGGTTTATTACTTTTCCTTCTTTTCTCAAATGCAACTTTGGAGGTTTCTGACGGAGAAAGAAACAACTTTACCTCATCAAATTTGATAGGTTGGACGGGCATCCCTTGGCAGTTTCTGTTCATTCAGTCTGAAATTCCATTCTACCATTGCCCTTTAAAACCTTGAAGGTTCTTGTTCTCCTACCACAAATTGTAGTTCGTACTTTGAACTAAATATTGTTCGGACTAGGATGAAGAGAAATACCAATTGTGGAGAACCCTTAGCCTAATTTCTCTTTTTTAACTAAAAATAACTGAAGTGGGAGTTGGGTTAACCGGCCGACCGGTCAAAGATTCTGAAGGAAGCCAAAACCAACGAAATTACCATGTAAGTGTAACTGGAGTACATGTGGAAGCATCTTCATCGTACGATGTTTGTTCAAAGTTCACATTCTTTCCCATAAACATAAACATACAGAGCAGAAACTAACAAAATACAGAGGGTGTCTTTCTCTTTGCCTTTTCGTGTATCACAGTTTGACCTTCTCTTTCTGTACACCAACCCTTATTTTCCCTCTTCACCTCTATAAATATATCCCAAGGTATCATATTTAACTACTTACATAACTTCTTGGCCCCAAAAAAAAAACTACTTACATAACTTTCATTAATTAAAGAGAGAAATATCAATTCTTTCTTTCTTTCTCAGTCTCTCTCTTCTTTCTTTCTATCGTAAGAATCTCTAGACTAGATGGCAGATGTGGTTAGATTATCAGCATCATCGTTTCATTCTTCTTCTTCTTCGTTGCTTACCTCCTTTGCATCCACCTTGAACTCTCGACAACCGGGTCTGCCACCCAATTTTAATTTACGTAGGAAAAGTTGTTCTCTTCCTTCGTCTTCTTCTTCCGTTGCCGGCCTTTCTCGCCTTCCTTTGACTTCCAGAAAGCAATTGCTGTCTTTCAAGGTACTGGAGCTTTGCTTTTTGTTCTTGTTTTTTTTGTAATTTTATTTTCATTCATCAGTCAAATTATGAGGACCCATTTGTTTAATTTGTTTGTTTATGCAGTTTTGTACGAAAATTAGGAGGATGATGCTCAGTTTCATTTGAATTTTGCATTTTTACTACGAGAAACTGTTTGTTTTAAATCTATTATTGGCCACAGAATTTTAATTTGGGTAGGAGCTTATTTTATTTACATTTTCTTGCTTGAGAATACCCTGCTCTTTCCAGTTTAATGACTTTTAGCTATTTTACTGGCCCTTTCATTGCCTATTATAACAATAGACTTACAAACTCTATAGCACTCGAACTACAATTTTCATCTTAGGGCTTGTGTCAGGAGTCCCTTCACTTTCTTACATGATTTGTTTGAATCTAGTCTCGACTGGGTCAAGAAGTTGAGTTTTGTCTATCTACATGGTTTGCATATTGCCTTTTCATTCTTATAAAGCCATGAAACCGCAGAGAAATATTTCGAACACAGTTTCTAACAAAATTTTAAAACTCCCTTCTTTAGCTTACCAGGTTTCTTATAGGTGTGCTTAAGACTTACTTAATGATCTATCATCTGCTTGTTCCTTGTACACCAGGTTTTTGTGGGTAGCTTAGTTGGGAATTTTCTAAATTCTTTTCATCATTCCTGTGTAATTTTATTACTATTTGACAGTTCGTCCTTTACAAGAATATAAGTTTTGGGATGATGATATTTTCTGCTGGATTAACTGGGTAGTAAGAATCAATAGCTACCTTTATTGGGGTTAACATTGTTGAATTATTGATAGTTTATTGTACCACTTATTCCAAAATTACATGCTGAAATCTTTTGTCTCGGAGCTTGCAATATTGTTAGACAGCTACACTTGATTTGGACTTCTTATCATCACTTATGGTTGACAGCATTCTCACTTATTAATTGTTATTATAAATTGCATGAAATTGAATCATGTTACTTGGGCCATTTGTGTCAGCCTTATTGTTAATTGAGTATGAAATGTTTTCCTGGACCGCACTTTCCCGCAATTTCCCAATACTATTTGCAGAAACGATTGATTAGGTCTTATATATGAGATTGAGATCCATTAACCAAGTTCTTTTGTTGCAGGTGCATGCAACTATTACTGAAATGAACAAGCCAAAATGGTGGGAAAAGAATGCCGGACCAAATATGCTTGACATTCATTCTACTGAAGAATTTTTGAGTGCCTTAAGTGAAGCTGGAGATCGATTAGTTATTGTTGAATTTTATGGAACTTGGTGTGCTTCTTGCAGAGCTTTATTTCCCAAGGTAACTCGTGTGTTTCTTGACTAGTATTTCATGTTTCCATGATACTTCCAAGATCAAAATCAACTTTTTGTGTTGGCAAAATTATGCCCTTGATTAATTATATATGATTTCTGCATTGGAGAACCTTTAAGTATTTCTCGATTGAATATAACATTATTGTTAGTCAATACATCGTAAAGATAAACAATGACTACGTTATATAATCCAAGGACGACTAAGTAGATCTTGTTTATGCTGAGTTTCACTTAGTCTTGGCTATTTATATCAATTTTGACATTTGTTAAAGTTCTCTACGTGATATCGTGGATGCTTGTTCTCCTTGTTCTCCTAGGATAGCAAGGGCCCTCCCTTGTCGGGAAATATTGGCACAGAAAATCTTTCTTCAAAAAACAAAATATGCATTTGGAAAGGTTACCTTAAGCAGCACAAAGCCTTCAATGAACTCATAGTGTTTTACTGTAAGAGATCCACCAAAAACGACGGATCTTCAAATTAAAAAACTGGAATGGTGTGTGTATGTGTGGTGGGGGGAGGGGTGCTTTCCAAATGGTTTTTCCAGCAACTACTGCTTGTTAGGACAAATATATTAATTCATTTCCATGTAAATCATCAAAGTGATGTTTGCACTGCCTACTCATCTTGCTTGACAGAGCAAAATTTTATCGAGTCCATTGCTTACACCCAGTCAAGAAGTCATCCACTAACAATTTCTCAAATCAGGCTAGATGTGCTCTTTAAATATTTAATACCTGAAGCTTTTTACCTTTTTCATCTTTTGTAAAATAGCTGATATTGTTTCTGAACTGTGTTGATTTTTTCTGATGTTGCTTTGAAATGATTCTGGCAGCTCTGCAGGACAGCGCAAGAACATCCTGAAATTTTATTCTTAAAAGTCAATTTTGATGAGAACAAGCCTATGTGTAAAAGTTTGAATGTTAAGGTGCTTCCTTATTTCCACTTTTACCATGGAGCCCATGGACAACTGGAATCGTTTTCATGTTCGCTTGCCAAGGTGAGCATTTTTATCCTCTATGAGCCCATGGACATATTTGCACTTGTTAAGACATAAGTTGATCCCATTAGTTAATTGTTCTCCATCTGGCTGCTGGGAAGTGGATAAAGTAAAAACTTTAGTCATAAAAGAACCGTCTGAATATGCACTCCCCTTGAAGGAAAGGTTGAGGCATCGACTTCTGGTTCTAGAATACCTTGCTTGCTCAACTATAGGTTGACATCAGAAATCATGTCTTTCAGTACTTCATAATTTGATTGGAACACTTGTTGGAAGCACAATGGTTTTTTGATTTTCCTTTTTTGGTGGTGGCTTTTGTTGAGAGAATGATAAGAGAAATGTATGAAGTGGATGCATAACATTGAGAAGATTCATTATCAAAAGACTCTTAGGTGTATATTTAGTCTTTGAAACTTGCATGTATAGGTGATCAATTTTCTTTTGCAACTATATCACTTGCAGAGAAGATTCAATATAAAATTGTTAGTAACTTAACCTTCACTGTCTTAACTACATCTGATGCTTTTCCAATATCATCTGCAGTTTCAAAAAATAAAGGATGCTATCCAAATGCACAGCCAATCGCATCGCAACGTCGGTCCACCTAAGGGACTTGGAGACCTGAATCTTGAATCTGTATCTGCTCCGATTGAAAAACCGGCTGTGTCAACTTAAACACAGGATTCATTATGAAGCTTGTGTCTACACCGGTGCATTGCCATGTATATTGCACACCAAAGTGGACTCCCATATTGAGCTTATATGATATTTCTGTATATTGTCATTTTTCTCTGCAGAAGAATACTAAGTAGAAATTCTTAGCTTGCTGCATTTTTTTCATTCTTATTCTGCCTGTGATATATGTAACCTCGAAACTCAATTAGAAATCAAATTGATTTTGTTGCATCTTGATTGCTAATATTACTGTAACGATTCAGGTTCAAGCTCCATGGAAGTAATAATTTGTTAGATTCAAATAACATGATCTAAGTTGTTAGTAATGATTGACTTAATATTTTATATAAATTTTAACAATTACATTCATTTCATATTAATGTACGATGAGATATCACAGTTTTTGATATAATATTTGATCAAGATCAAGTGTAATGTTTAAGCATTTGTTAATATTACAAAAAAATAAAATATGAACATGTCAAAGTAGGTGATAAAATTGATCTCGAGGTAGATAAAAATTGTGATTTTATCTTAATTTTTGTTCGTTTAGTCTGAAAAGAAAGTTTAGTACGACATTAAAACTATTATAAATTTTAATGTTTTCTGAATTTATATTAAAATTTGATGTTAAAAAACGTATCATTAGAAAATTATAGATAGGCTGGAACCTATTTGGTTTGATTTTTTTTTAACTTAAAAGTTATTATGAAACTCTTATGAAAAATAATAATTTTTAAAATTAAGCTAAATCTGTTTGATAAATTTACTTTTATAAGTTCTTTTTTATAAATAAGTTGTTTGACAAAATAATTTATATAAGTTATAATTTTGATTAAAATTACCATAAAAGATATTTAATAAATAATTTTCTATTAATCATAAATTCTTTTGTTCATAATGAAAAAAAGTTCATTTTATTTTTTTATTTATAAAAAGTATAACAAGTATTTTTATATAACATAAAATTGAAATTATTTTTAATAGATGAGGTATTTTTGAAATAAAAAGAAAATTTTTTCTAAAAAAAAAGACGTGTTTAAAAAAAAAGAAAAAAGAAAGCTCTTCTCTGCAATTTTTTCTAAAAATTTTTTTAAAAAAATTTTATTTTTAAAAATTTTTTAAAATTTTTATTTAACCTATTTTTACTTTTAAAATATAAATATACTAAAAAAAAATTAAGTCGAAAGCTAGTTTCCAATTTCGGGGAGATTTTGGGTATTTCAGCACTCACATCCATCTCACAAGAACCCACTCTAGCTCACGCGCCGCCGTAAGCAAGTGGGTTTCGACACGATCTTCAACTGGATTCAGACGTCTTAGAAAGGGAACTGTGAAGAAAAGTAAAGTGGAGGCGGGGAAAAAAAATGGCAAGCTATCTCTGGAGAAAATATGCAGACTATGTTTACACCAAATGGGAAAGAACGCTTCTTTGGGACATGTTAGAGCCCTACAGAAGACCCAAATCTTTTACGCCTCTCGTTACTATTTATATTGCAGCTTTCTACACTGGGGTCATTGGCTCCGCCATTACTGAGCAACGCTACAAGGTATTTCCTTTCTACCATTTTCCTGGGTTTTTTTTTTTCCCATAGTTATGGTAGCTATGTCTTTAGTTAAACCAAAGGGTTTACTTTTCTTCTTCTTTTTTGATAAAAACTAGAAAGGATTAGATGAGTTTATAACGATAGCAGAAAATCACAAAAATGAGTGCCTTCTTTACCTGGATTTGGAGTCCATATATGTAAACGGGAAATTACAATAGGAGATTGTAAAATAAGTGTTAAAACTTGGAGGATATGGCTTGAAGTTCTTCCTAAATTATCTGTGGCTCAATTGTTAGGTTTAGGCCTCTTTTGGATGTTTGGCAATTGTTTCAGCAAGTTACTAACAGCTCAGTGATTCAAAATCCATAGCGAATTACATAGAAATGCTCTCAATCAATGATCAATCTTTGTCTATATAAAGCTTTGCCATAACATTCTATCTTAATCTTTTAGGAGTTTACACATGTTGTTTTCTTGAACTTTATAATTATCTTCTTCATATATCCCTAATCCCTATAATCTTTTATATCTAATCAGGATCCCATTTTTTTATGTTCGAGTTTTATGTGGGCTCATACAGATGATTGAAGAGAGTCATGAATTTTCCTTTAAGAGATTGAATCATAAACAAATCAAGTGCATATAAACGTTTATGTTTTGTTTTCAACTCCCTGAGCATAGTCAGCATATTCGTCAAATTTATGATTGAAGAGTGGAGCAAATGTTTCATAATTGTATTTCATCTCATTTTTCTTGTTATCATTTATCTCAAGTCCAAACAACTAAAAGGAATTAAATCTGTTTTTTGTATCACTTTGTTTTCTATATTTTCTTTCTTTTCATTTATTATCTGACTTAAGTCGCCAAGCATATTGTAAAAGCTCTTGGAAACCCATGTTGTAATCAATGGTCATTTAGGAATTGCAATCTTCAAGGATCTATCAAGAGTTGCAATCTTTGTTATTGATCAGGAAAAGTACTGGGAAGATCACCCTGGGGAAGCAGTGCCGCTCATGAAGCCAAAATTTTATGGTGGGCCCTGGAAGGTGCTCAAAGGTGATGTCCTGCCACCTAATCAGTGAAAGCCAGAAGATCCGGTCAAAGAGTTATTGTGTCATTCCTTCTATTTTACTCTGTTCCTGTATAAAGGTTACAGATTTTGTAGTGTTTAGCTTTAAGCTGTGGTGATGATGTTTGTCAATGACCAGTTGAGATAGAAGATTGTTTAGTTCTTAATTGTTTCTAGCATCAGATCTCCATATGAGATGAGAGACCACTTCTTAAAAACATAAATCATATATTATCAGTTTTTCATCTAACTAATATCCTTATTCTTGAAACGATATTCAGGCTTTCTTTTCCTTGTGTTTGTTATTCATGTTTTATGCCTCTGGTAAAAGGGGCGCACTATCCATCATGGTGCATGCTTCCTCTCAAATTTGTAATTGGAAGAAAGTAATATGTTGTCGCTTGAACTTGCTCTTTAAGATGTTCTTTATTGGCATGGAATAAGGTATGCAAAGTGGATGTTCCCTTTAATATTTTGTTTTGGCTAGGAATCGAACCCACTGCTTCCGATGCAGCACCAATCCACCTAAAGGCAATTAACAAGATCCAAACTAGATGCCAACACAGCTGAAGTTATGGCGATCAGGAAGGCACTCCAAATGGTGGCAGCCTGTAGATGGTGTAGTACCGATGAAGTTATTATAGAAAGTGACTTGGAAAATGCAGTGAAGTGGGCAAAGGATCCGCCGGCTGCAGCTTGGAGAATTAGAGGCATTTTAATGCAGATGGAGCTCTATAAAACTAAACTCAAAGCCTGCAATTTCAGGTAAATTCCTAGGTCTGCAAATGGTGTTGCAGACTCCTTGGCTAAAGCTGGGGTGCTGAGATTGGAAGATTTCTTGTGGGCACTTAATGATGCTGTGGATGATATTTAATTGTTGCATGCTGATGGCCTCTTTTATTTTGTTTGTTGATTATGTCGATGATTGCATGCTGGTAGCCCGATTATCATGCTTCTTGATTTTGTGGATGGACCATGCTAATGGTCCTGACTTCTTTTTTGGGTTTGTTGATACGTGTTGTGCCCTGGGGTATATATTTGCTGGTTCTTTTTGTTTATCTTGCTGCTGCAGGTAACTTTTGTGTACAATGGATACGAGGCTTTTATATTGTCATGATGTACTTAATCTTTGGATATGAATGTACGAAGGTCATGCTAACCTCCTGTTTGTGGGGGATGTATAGAATTGGTTGGGGATCTAAAGATTGAGCTAAGCACTGCCGAGGTTTTTGATGTTCTGCAGTTTTTGTAAGACTGAGCAGATGGTGGAACTGCTCCTTTGTTTCTTTTACAATTGTGTATACCGTTCAGCTCTTCAAGAAAAAAAAACAAGATTTCAAACTTATTACAGACAACTTGATCTATCCTCTTTCTAAACGCTTAGCTGATATGTGTTAACTTGAGCCACAAAATGAAGAATGAAACCCGCCTAGATGTTATGTTTAGCTCACCTCAAATTTAGCAAATTATGTAGTGCAGGTTCTTCTCTCCTCCTCCGTAGCGATTGGCTTTCTTTCGCTCTCTCCCTCTTGGCATTAGCCACTATCTCTCTGCAGATCAAATTAGAAAATGACAACATATGGAACTATTCCAGCAGAGTCGCCACCATCATCAAACTTCATTTTCCGTGCAAGGGAACAGATCCGATCAGGCCTTGGCAGGTGACAACATATGGAACTATTCCAGCAGAGTCACCACCATCATCAAACTTCATTTTCCGTGCAAGAGAACAGATCCGATCAGGCCTTGGCAGGTGACGACAATGGAAAGAGATGGTCAAGATCCAAGCTATAAACCTCCCCTCCAATTTTAACGACTCCATACAAAGAATCCAAACCAATGCGGCATTTTTTAGGATGAACCTTGCCATCATCATATTGTTTCTTCTCTTCCTCACCTTGCTCTGGCACCCTATCTCACTAATTGTCTTCATTATCATGATGGTCGCAGGGTTGTTCCTTTATTTTTTACGAGACGGCCCCGTGTCAATTAAGGCTTTGTGATTGATGATCGCATTGTGATGACGGGTGTGTTGTTGGTTACCATTGCCATGCTTTTCCTAACAGATGTGACAGACAATATCATAATTGGCCTTTCTGTTGGATTAGCGGTTGTTTTGGTCCATGGAGTATTCAGAAGTACTGCTGATTTGTTCTCTGTGGATGACGAAGAAGTGAATAGATCGCCAGTTTTGATGCGCCGTGCAGAAGAAGCGGTGCCTCTGCCATTAAAGAATGCAGCCTCCTCTTCTTATTCTGTTTCTTAGTGTTCTCTTGAATGCTTGAGATGCTGTTGTTCAGTTTAGAATATATGAATTAGGGAAAGTAAGAGATTCTTTGCTGTTTGAAGTTTTATGTGTATAGACTAGAATATATATAATGTTTTCTTCTTTAAGAGAAAGTTCTGTTGCATTCAATTCAGTGTTTTTCTTTTAACATTTGAAGCTTTGAAGGGCTGAAGGGAAACCGATTAACCAAGTTGGGTTGGTTATCAAAATCAATCACTTCATGTCGGATAAGTCCTTAATGAAGTAACTATTCAAGTTTATATTAGGCCAAAAAAGTGATTGCTCTTTCATTAAAGGTGCCAAGAGTGAGATTCATATAAAGATAATCTCTCTTTCATCTACTGTCACTCGATTGATCAGCCTTCCTATCCCAATGCTGCTATCACAAATTACGTCAGGATTAAAGATAAACTTGGACAAGGTTACAGTCATTTATAGCTTCATATGTTTTAGATTGATGTTGACAATGACCAAAAGTTCAAAATTTTTTTAGGATAAAGATTATTTGTGGGAGGAATGGCACTGGTTAAACCGAAATTGAGTTGATGTCGAAATAGTTGCTGCTTTATACTGCCATTTTGACCATCTTTCGACATCCACTGCACTTAGATGAAGTCTTTGATACCTAAATTCAGAAGGAAATTGCAAGTTGCAACCTTGTGCCATAATCGGCTGGAGCAAAATAATTGGCATGTCGGATCTTTAACACTTGAACCAGGTTGGGATCAGTTCTTCATCTGGTACAGGGCCGTATGTAGGAGACTCTGGGCTTCTGGCATAGTTTGTTTCGATTGTACTATTGTATGTGACAGAATAAATTTGCTGACTACAAAGAATCACATCGATCTGATCTTTTACAAGTTAGGAGATTATGACAAGTCTTAGTTCCCAGAATCAGCTCCAAATGACTAAAAGTTTACCAGTTTAGTTTGGGTATCTAACATGATGAATATCTATTAATTTCCCTGCAAAAAGCAAATCAAATCCACTGTAGGCACTTGCCTGGCAGCAATATGAAATCTTGCAAGGAGATAATAAAGGAGAAAAGCTGTGCAGAGAACTTTGAAGGCAAACTTTAATGCTCTTTTTGTTTCCTTCTTGTTGGCTCTGCTTTTCTATTGTGGATCCTCGATCTATTGTTCGACATTTTGTACTTTCTCTACCTTTTTTTCCCTTCATTAAAAGCCACAAAATTGGACAAAGCCAAACAGAAGAATCGACACCTTTTGATGGTTAAGAACTATCAATTTCCCCTTGTTTGAGCCTACACTTGATCCATCATCACACCAATTTCACCATTGCCAATATCAAGTTACCTGCAACTCCACGTCACTGTTCGGCATTAGCCTGTATGTAAGTGAAACTATCCTAGATTATAATCCCACTTTCGATCATAAAAGCTTATAACCTGACCTGCAAGTTAAATGGTCATGATCCTACCCAGCTGGAAAAGTGAAAAAAATTGCAGCACCAGAACAGAGCCTGGGCATTTGAGAGGCCATTAAGAAAGGTTCAAGTGTTTTGACTTAATAATTAAAGAAGCCTTTTGACAACACATTTAGATCATGAGGATAGATCTTGAGAGTAAATATATAGAGATGGGTAAATGCGTTGCAAAGGAAGTAGCAATGTTGGAACTCCACGGCAGCAGGATCCACCACCCACCAATCGAAAATTACAGCCGCAAATGGACCAGTTTCCATACAATGATATCGATCCGGTCAGAGAGTGAAAAGGGAACCTCATGTTTGCCTCTTTTTTGGATGCCCTTTTACCAACCAAAACTTTTAAAAGAAATCATCAGCTCAGCAACAGCCGCCGCACCACCTGCTTTTCATCTTTCATTTATCAAACAGTTCCAGCCACCCCATCTAAGTCCATTGAACAGCTCAGACAAAAATTAAGTAATGCAGGAGAAAATAATTCAAGCAAAGCATATTCAAACATACCCAGTTGCTGACTTACATCAGAAAGCATTAGAAAATAGCGAAACTTTTATTAACTTGCTGATTTACATTTCATGCTTGGTTTCTTGAACCAAGCATGGTCATTTTTTCTTGCACTAAAGATCAAACAGGCATTATCTTTTTTCTTTTCATCAATGGATCCATGAAATTCCCAGTTTTCTTTCTTGTTTTTTTTTTTTGCCATGCTTCAACCATTACAATTTTTTATATAAACATAAATTGTACCTAGTACTCAAATTTTTTTAACAAGTCTTTTTACAATGGAACACCTTGAACTCACACTTTGGCGAAATACACTGCAAAAGCAACCTCGCCGTGTGTTCTTGTTTAATAACAGCATCCGCTTTTTCCACCAAAACCGCCCCAACGATCCTCTCATACCCTCCACCGCCACCGCTCGCCACGTAAGCCACAATCGCCGCCTGAGCAGGCGGCAAGCTCGGATTATAAGCCGCCGATTCCATGTAAGACCCTTTATATATCTTCCCTTCAACATCCACCAACGCCACCCCAGATGGACATCTGCTATAAGGCGCGTGTGACGCATTCGCCGCGTCGAGAGCCGCGTATTTTAAATCATCCTCACCGTTGATTTTGCCGTTGCATAAATCGGAGTAAAAGGACAACCCATTTCGGTGAGGCTCGAGGAGAAGAGGGACGTCTTTTTCGAGCAAATCATCAGGGCCGAACCTGTGAGGTAAAAAGTGAGATAAAGGAGTAAATTCTTGGTCTTTATCATTATAATTATTGTTTGTTTTGTTTTCTTTTTCGTCGTCAGAGGAGGTTATGAGGAGCTTGACATCGGGGGCGCCACGGAGCTCTTGGAGGAATTGGCGGCAATGGCCGCAAGGGGCGGCGGAGACGGCGAGGTATTTAAGAAGCGGCTCCGCATTGAGGGAGAGGTTGGTGATAAGGAATTGCTCGGCGTGGACGGAATGGTTGAGGGGTAGACCCGGGAATTCTAGATTGACTCCGAAGAAGATCCGACCAGATGACCCGAGTCCGACTGCTCCCACGTGGTAGTTCGAGATTGGCGGGCGGGCTAAGGATTGAGCGGATTTGACCAAGGAAGGGAGGAGTTGGAGCACCGTTTGGCCTGATTGTTTGGCCATTTGTTCGGCTTCGGCGGAGTCGATTACGAATCTGGGTCCGTCCATTTTGAGAGATGAGCTGATGGGTTGACCCTGCTGGGGACGGTGAGTTTGGGTGATGCTTGGATGAGGAGTAGGAGAGCTCCTGAGAATGAGGAGGACGGGAGGGAGATGTGGGGAGAGAAACAGCGAGGCGAATGGGGATTATTTATAGTGGGAATTGGCCTATGGCTGTCATGAACAGTAAATAATTACTATTTCTTTTCTACTAGTAGTAGTGTGTGTTTTTTCAAACTGTTTAAGGCTGGTATATTTTGCTAGGTCTAGAGGGATCCATGAGATTATTGGAGTAAAACGATCTACATTTGACAACTTCTTTTATATTCTCATCCAGCTTTTAGTTTCATGAATGAGGTGAATGATTGTTAAATTTATTTGTATTATGCATGCATGTTATATGAACATTCATATTTATCTATACAATATGATATGCTTAATTAAATTATACTTATTAACCCAAATAAAAAAACCAACAAACAATTTTGACTTGGAAAATTCTAATATTGACAGCTTGCCACCAAAACCATTAACAAGGAGACTGATCTCAAACCATCCAACACAAGCAATTTGGTTCAAGTTCAAAGTTTGATAATTTCTTTGTAGTTTTAAAGAGTCCGATGATGCAATACTACTAATTATTAACCTAATTGAGTATTAATAAAATTGGTGGGAAAAAGTGTGCATTACTAAGAAGTTTCATATATACTTTGATACCAAACATCATCTACTTATGTGTAGAGAGATGATGATTGATTAAGTTGTTTAACATGTTGGACATGTGCCATGTCTATTGGCAGTGAAGAAAAAGTTAAGAAAGGAACAAATCCCAATACGTTGTTAAAGTAAAACATGCCGTACATATATAGAGATTTGTCCAAAAAGATTGATTGATTCCATTTCGCCATTAGATCAGTTTTTTGGCCATATTATTGCATAAGAATTAGAGGGGGGAAAAGTCATTTTAAAGGTGCTTGATATCTTGGTCAGATAGAGACACAAAGGGATTAGTTGAGTGAAAGCAAGAAACTCAGTCAATGCAATGAATTCTATGGGCTATTGATTGAGCATTAGCACTGGAAATAGAAATAAATATGAATTTAACACTGGGAAAAGGATCCATGGCTTTTTGCCCTTTCTATTTTTATTATTTTTTAAAATTTACATCTAAATTATTGATAAGATCCAATGGTCAAGTCAACTTCTAACATGTTAGATGCAACCAAACAAAGGAATCATTAGCCCTACTAATAATTTATCTAATCTGTTATCAATTCTGTCTTTGAGTTGAGCAAGTTTAATAATTCATCAGGATAAAAGACAAGATTGTACAATTGCATGGTTTTGCTTTCCCTGTTCATGGGAGCAGCTTGTACAGCCATGAATTTTATTCTTTTTCTTCTGTGTGTACTTGTAATAGTTTTGAGTGCACAGGCTCGTTCCAGCTAGGCAGCTACCACTTTGACAATCATCTCATTTTGCGTGATTTCATGGTGATTAATTTATTAGGGGTAACTACTAGTAAAATTCAAATTGGATATTTCAAATCAATTGTCGTTCTGCTAGATTAACTGTGCGTCCTTGCTCCTTAGTCTTGATTTTGTTTGAACTTTGCTGAGGAATTAAGCCTACAGACTGGTCTTTTTCCAATGAGCTAGTGGGTCTTTTTCCTGGGGCATGTTTGCCACTTAATTTACACGAGTCGTGATGGAAATGAGACCTTCGCCACATGCAATGCAACCATACCTAAAGAATCACATGCATATTGCCAATTGATGCTGACAGTGGATTCACACTTACCTTTGGAATTCTTTATCTTAGTTGCTGCAAGCTTGCAAGCATATCTTTATTCTATACTGAATGGCTATTAGATTAAAAGATGCTAGGCTTCTCTCAGCCTCTGTATCTCCTGGCATGGTTACCCTGCTGTTTCCTGGTGGCCCCCGATCTTTACCTACCAATCTAGATGATGACGTTACCCTGGTTTGGTTGCAAGCGTTGGTAGATTTAAGTACCGATCACTTGTTATTTTTTTAAAAGTTTATTTTAAGTTATGTTTATTTGAGACGGATGAATTGACCCAACAGAGAGAAGGATAACGACGAAAAGAAGAAACAAGAACGTTACATAGCAATTCTGTCTGTATCCTGTTTCTAATTTTCCCCTTTTGAAAGAGAAGTAACCATCATAGTGATCCATTTACTGACTTGGGCCTGTCAAGCTTGGTGGTAGCCTTGTAGGCTGGTAGTAGCTCTCACAAATTTCTAATTATGGGTCCATTAATTGTCGATTCATGTAATAATTTTGGATTCTCTCTCTTTTCTCGTACGGTAAGGCCTTCTGCACTTGGAGGTTTGATCCTATCTGATGTCCACTTTGCCAATGTGGATTCCCAGTGAGACATCCACTAGGTAGTTCGGACTGAGTCATTGGGATGTCTGGTCGGCACAGGAACAACATAGAGATGACATTTTCTGTGTTAGATGAAACTCATGCTTAGTTTTCTTGAGAAATTTCGTGTATGGATTTGAATGCTGTGTAATGGTTCCACGTTAACCGAACGTGAATCACTAATATAAGATCAGACACCAAATCACATCAACCACACATTAGTTTTGGGGGCATTTTCTCACATGACAACCTTGATTATCATTTCGTCAACATAACATCCAACCATCACCATTAATCGTACGGTTTCTAATGCCCCAACGTGCATGCTACCGTAACCCAAGCAGCAGCATATAAAAGTACAAACCTATATATACACGATGACATGACGTCAAAGATGGCAATCATCGGACTTCAACTGCAACAAAGGTTACCTGTCTTGGCTGGTGTTAGTTATTCTTGTTTGACTTCTGCTACCGCCGTTAATTCTGTTTCTAGGCTGAAAAAATGGAACAATGGTGGTAGACTGCCACGTAGGCTGGTGCTAGGCTTAGGGGCTTCATTTTGGGCTCAGTATATGAACATGGCTGGCAACTGCAAATCATTCATTGCTTCTGCAAGGCAAAAGGGTGCTGTTGAACAGGTGCATCTTCAATGTTTACTAATTCTTCTTTTGTTGATTAGTCTCTGGGTTTTTCTTTTCTTGCACTTTGAATTATGTCGGTGGTTTTTGGAGTCGAATTTGAAACGTAATCAAGTTTTCATTGATTTGGGCTTAAGGAATTCGACAAGTTAAGTCTTTTAATAGCTTCTGGGTTAGTTCAATTTTGGAACGCAATTTCTAAGCATTTGAAAACGGGTACGTATCAAAGTGGAAGAAAGAAAACTCAACTCAGTTCTTGATGGATAATCATCATGAAGATTAAGTTGATTGGGGGTATAAAGTTGACTAATTGCTCGGTTGTTCTTGACCAAATAATAAAAACAAAATTTAGCACTTTTTTGTTTTCTGAAAAATGGATAAGGATAATAGGCAATAATGGATAGAAGTCTTACATCCTTCAGTTCTCGGGATTTGAATGTGCAGAGAAAGTAATGGTGCATACAACTTCTTAAACCAGAGATGATTTTGAGCTGAGTTTTACAGCCAAAATTAAGGCCTGCAGATGTTAGTAGTGACTAGTGTTACATGCGTGCATACACACACACACACACACACAAAAACAACAGGCTAACATATGAATCAATGTGCTTGGTTGAGTTTAGTATTAACAGTCTCTACTATGTTTATTGCAATTTATTCTTGTATGCTTTAAGTTACTTTCTAGAGTTTTCAAGGTCATTACTGAACCCATAATTCAATCATTGTCCTAATGTTATTTTCATGGCTAAAGTTTAGATGGAAATTGGAAACTGTTATTCTCTCTGATTGAGAAGCCAAATCCCCTTGCTTTACTTAACACAGGTGTTGCAGAATGTGGAATGGCCAGAACAGTTCCCCTTCAAGGATGAGGATTTCCAACGCTTTGATGAGTAAATAATCTAAACTGAGTTTTGCTGTTTAGATTGAAATCTATGTTCAACTTACTGCTTTCCTTGAGGTTATTCATCAAATTTTGTTATTGCTTTGGTTGCTGCTGTTACTTACTGAGTACTGACCATATTCATGATGATAATTTGCATTCGAAATTGTTGATTGGAGATTGGAGAAGTAACTTTTGAAGCATCTTTTACCAATTCTAGATGAATGAGCTTTGTAAATGTGATACATGTTTGGCAAAGCCCTTTTACTCAAACGTCAAAGAAAGTTACATGGTCAAAACATGAGTCTGTTGAATTGTTATTTCTCCTAGACTTAAGGGCTTTAAGTTTTCAATCAAGCTGTCTATACTTGCTGCCTGTATCTCACGTCATTTCCTCTACACTTTGCTAGAATAAAATGGAAAAAGAAGTTGATTAGTACTATTAAACAAAGAGGAAATCTCACAGCACTCCACAGCTCATCCTTGCATATATCATCCTACAGTACACTGATTACAGGATCTAATGCTTCAGCATGTGGTTCAGTCAAGCACATATTGTTTAGCTGAAAGTTTATGCTTTTCTTCAATCATTTCAAAGTTTCATCCTCACGTTAAACATATTGACCAGGTTTTTAGATTTTCATATCTGTCTTACACCTTTTGATATGTTTCAGATCACCGGATTCATTGTTTTATGAAGCTCCGCGCTTTGTTACACATATTGATGATCCAGCCATTGCAGCACTTACAAAGTACTATTCAGAAGTTTTCCCTCCCAGCAATACTCCAGGAGTGAGCATCTTGGATATGTGCAGCAGTTGGGTGAGACATTCTTAATGTTGAGATCAGTTGATCAGCCTATTTCTCTATTGCATTATCATGATCCAGTTCTTGGCTTTATGTTTAGGTCAGTCATTTCCCAAAAGGATACAAGCAAGAACGAGTAGTTGGAATGGGCATGAATGAAGAAGAGCTCAAGCGAAATCCTGTGAGATTAATTTTTCTTCTCGCTTCTTTATTGGCTTATAAGTACATGTTCAAAAATGTCTTGAAGCTGGTCAAACTGCTGCTATTTGAGGCTATTTTAGCAACTACAACTATAATGATTTAGTTACTTAAATAAGGATCCTACGGCAAAATTGTAATAGATTATGAGTTCTCTTCAAATAATAGTATTAAGTTACTCCCTACATTGATCTCCACACTCAAGCTACTTTTGCTTTGACATTCTTTATAGATAATTGTCATCTGTGTGAGTTCATGGGTACAACTGAATTGTGATACTGCAGCAAATGGAGTCTCTTTGAAACATGCCTTGTTCATGACATTGTTTTGTTTCCGGGCAAGGGAGTAATAGCCTTGCCTTCCTTTTAGTTAATAATCTCTATATTGATGGGATGAAGAGATTCATATTTCTTAAAATTATTGTCTTTGTAGGTTCTAACCGAGTATGTTGTGCAAGACTTAAATTTGAATCCTAATTTTCCTTTTGAAGAGAACTCCTTTGATGTCATTACTAATGTGGTATGTGCTCTTTCCCATCTCTTTAATTTCTCCTTGTCTTTTGCTGTTTCACTTTCAAAATTGCTTCTTGGACATTAGTTGTTCCTTTCTTTCTAATTCTTTTTCTATTTTGGATGCACTACGTGAAAGATGCTTTAGGATTTTTTGCACTTCTTCTCTTAAAGCTAGGGTTTATATGCTTATCTTCCGGCAGTATCATGTTTTCCAATTTTTGGATGCTTAAAACCAACTCCTTAACAAGTATGCTTGTAAAAATGACATTTTAAGGATGTTCAGATGTATGTTCTTTAAAATCCTGCAGGTCAGTGTTGATTATCTAACAAAGCCTCTTGATGTTTTCAAAGAGATGCGCCGGATTCTTAAGCCTGGTGGATTGGCTATAATGAGGTGAAATGTTTATCTACTTCTAATTAATGGTTGCGATCAAGTTTATGATCAAATTTTATTCTGTTCATTTCTTTTTGATGATCTCTTAGTGTAAGATTTAGCTGTTTCCATGATGTGATTCTTGACACCTAATGAAAGGATTTAATAAATTTCAACTTAACAAGCACTTAAGGTAAGAGAGTTTCCTCTGCTAGTTTTTAGAAGTCTTATGCAGAAAGTGTGAAGATTTTCCAGCTTCAGTAAGCTCATGTTATGTGGGTTTTCTGGCAGTACTTATTGTTGATTCTACAACCTGTGTGATTCATTGCCTTCGCCATAATTGCAACACATGTTTTTATGATTTAATATTGCAGTAGAACTACTGTCTACGAGATACCGTCAATGTTTCTCCTTGTTCCACTTCTTTGTTCAACCATTTATATTTATCCAAAAAATTTAAACTTTTTTCAACTTAATGGAATGCTTTTCCAAACAGCTTTTCAAATCGTTGCTTCTGGACAAAAGCAATTTCTGTATGGACATCCACTGGTGATACTGATCATGCTGTGATTGTTGGGTCATACTTCCATTATGCTGGTGGATTTGAACCTCCTCAGGTAAATAATCTTAATTATAATATGTTATTCACCCATGAAGTTTTTCATTTTGCACAATAGAATCATATTCTCCACCTGTTTTATGAGCTAATAATTTCTTCGACAACAGTTACCTGGCAATCTCTTAGCTCCCTATGCGTGTGCATGAGAGAGAGAGAGATGTCTAAGTGCCTAAGACATGCTTGTTTTTTTTTGTAAGAAAAATCAGCTGATGTTGACTGGAATATGCTGCTGCGTATATCGTCAACAAGCCCCAAAGTTTCCAAATTGAATTACATGTTACCCAAGTTCCAAACATGCACGTCCGCCATCCATGTGCATTCATATGAGCATATCCAAGCTAATGGTTGACACTAATCTGAGCCTTTCTTTAAAAAATTAACTACACTTGTGTTTACAGGCTGTTGATATATCTCCTAATCCCGGACGCTCAGATCCTATGTACATTGTTTACTCTAGGAAGCTCTCGTCTGCTTAAGAAGCTATCAGGCTGAAGATTTTGAGAATTTTCTTCCAATCAATTTCTTTTCTTTTCTTTACCCTTTTCTGCAATCCTAGGAAGGGAAACAAAGTATCTCTGAAGTCCAATCAAAACCACAACCTGAAAGCTTAATGCACATCTTGATGTTGTGACACTGAAAAACCCCATTGTTTCCCCATGCACTACACCTCTGTTATCTTATCATCCGGCTTCTTGTTTTCTTACATTTTTCGATATTAATGTGATCACATTACAAGAAATATTTAGAACATCAAAAAGGCATATATTCCCCGGTCGGCGACGTCGGTGCCATTTTTTATCTTGTTGCGCGTACTAAGGCTTTTCCTGAGTGCGCGTTTGCGCATGTGCCTATGCGCCTTTGAAAGGGTCGCCACTCTCCCAACAAATTGTCAAACGTTTCACCCAACCAGGAACCTTGTAAAGGCTTTTCAAATGGAAGAATCCTATTCTCGTGGAAAGCTGATAATTGAGATTCTATTCTCGTTTTTCATTAGACAGTGAGACAAGTACTTGAAAAACTCTTTTTGCTTTGCCCTCCTCACTGCTTCTCCATACATTCTAGATAAAAACAGAACATTGGGATATATACACGACACTACTGACAACATAGCTCAACGAAAAGATAAAAAAAGAAAAAAGCAAAAGCTGAATAAATACAAATGAAAATCAGAGAGTGAGGTTTCCAATGATGATTTTCTTTCTTTTTTTTTTTTGGCTTTTAAGTCCAACCCCGTTTGTAGCGATTGAAGAGGTCCTCCGTTTGGGCATTCCTGAAGGCACTGCAGGCAATGATATAGACCCATATCAGTACCACCACTGCCACAATGAGTATTATGTTGGCTTTCCTCCATTCTCTCCTCAGATTCCCAAGCAGACCAGCCTTGCATGAGTTGCAGTTATAGCAGAGTTGGCTCTGGTCATTGCTCCATAGATAGCAGTCAGCGTCCCCGGTCGGGTTCGCCGCATTAGACCACAATGTTGGGTTCACATAAGTGTAGCCACAGATTGTGGGAGGCTTACAACATCCCGACTGTCAAACAAAAGAACAAGAAGAGTTAAACTAATCAGAAAACAGCAACAAAAAGGCAAAAGGGAAAAGAAAAGAGAAACACCTCCCCACTAAATCAACGTCCACTTTGTCACCATATATTGCCAATGCTGGTACTTTTCAAAAAAAAAAAACATTGCCAAAGCTGGCAACCATAAACTAGCATTTTTATCTTCTGCAGATAGACTACATAGACAAAGCCATCAGCCCATCACTTTATTTAAAATGGACGGCTTTTTAATACGGTCAAAATCCCATGATTTCATACTAATAATTAATCTGGTAGGTACTGATTTCACTGGCACAAACTTCTCCAACCCACAAAATGAAAGTATTAGAACCTTTGGCCTTGCCCCACGGCACACAACATGTGCCTGATTCATGATTTGAGCTGTGATAAAACATAGCAAAAAGTTGTACTGATAATTTTGTGGATCAAATTGATCCATTCATGGGGGGCCCAATGAATGAATGGTATCATTATTTACCCTAAACTAAACATCAAACCCATAATAGTAGGTCCTTCTTTATATTATTTAGGGTGAAGTGGGCCATGGTTTAAGACATCAAGTCATGTCCTATTCCAGCAACTTCGTGTGACCTCATGGATAATTCAATCGCCATCTGAATTCTACTAATAACCATGAAGGATCTTATACCTAATCGTCATCGGGAAAACAAGTAACAGATGGGGCAAAGAAGAATTCTGTTCGCTATGTTATCCAGGAAAATAAAGGAGAAAGAAAAAGGCCCAGCAGCTATATAGTAAGGATGAACATAACGGTTAACACATTGCTGATTTTCATTTTTTTTTTTAATAAATACTCGTGTTCTAAGATTTCATTTAAAAAGAACGAATATAGTTAATTATGACAAAGATTTGAGGAAAAAATTAAATGAATAGCTATTGCTTACAACAGATTATTGAACGAAAATGACATGTTTGTGATTCTAAGTTTAATAAATGAATTCAATGTTTGTTGTTGAAAACTACATGATATCATATTCAATCAATAGTTAACACATTTATGGGATATTTATCAGAAGAAAAAGTAGGCATCCGATACTTGTTAGAACTAAATTCCTCTAAGGACTTTGCAATAACCAATAAGGATGTGCCATAACATTTTATTCAATATTCTTACAGTGAAGATCTAACGACCAGTTTGGTTGTCTGAAAAATAAGCTCCTCTGTTTTGCAGGTAATTAGCAGTGGACGTTTTCTGTTTAATTGCTCTTTCCTTGGACACTACCCATGAAAATCTTAGAAAGGGTACCGCTATTTTCATAAAAAAAAATCATGAAAATTTGAGAAAATATGGCCATAATTGAAAGGTAAAGATCTAAAGAACAGAGCTTGGACTTGCCTGAAGAGGAGTGATATGAGCGGCGAAGAACTGATCAGCGGTGATATATTGTTGAGTCAACTTAGGGCAAACATCGGTGTCAGCCAGACAAGCCCTGATCTTGTTCCAGCTCTTGGAATCAACTACGTGGTTTCTAAGCCAGCTCGAGTACCCATCGAGCCTATACTCCTTGTAACCCCTTCCAGGCACATCGTAGCTCCCATCAGGCCTTGTAACTATGAAAGCAAAGACCAGCAAGATGAGGAGGAGACCAATGAGAATGGCCATGCAGCAAAGATAGAAGGCCAGGAGGGTTTCCTTGTACCAGTAGGCACCGACAAAGCCAGCAAGGGAGACAAGGAGGATGAGGAAGCCAAGGAGAACAACGGGCCATCGGAAGAGGTGGATGCAGTTGTTGTCAGGCTTGGAGGCTAGCCAGATGCCAGCTGCAATGATTGGGATGGAGCAGAGAAGGGCTACAAAGTTGAGGACTGCTGTTATGTTATTGGCTACTCCCATATTTGGTTGAAGGGAAGAGAAGAAGAGAGTAGAACAGTTTAGAGAAGGGAGACTGTGTTTGAAGATTGGGTTCTTGAGCTGTTTTGGCCTTTTTATCAGTTTGGTAGCTTCCAACCTGTTTTGGTGCTCGAAAGGGTAAAATGGTAATTTCTGGACATATATTTGTTCACATTATTGTGCCTTCGAAGGATGTTCAAAGTAACAGCCGGTAACTCTTTTAATGGCTCAGAAGTTAGAAAGTAGAAACCCGTAAACATCTTAATCTTAGTGACTTACCTTCCCAATCTGTGATGTGATCTCTTTGCAGGAATTGTTTTCATCTTTGGCTTTGATTTCCATTTTCAAAGAGAAAATCATACTCCAACAGCCAAAGAAAAAGGATTTAGAGAAGGGAAAATTGAGGTTGAGTTCAAAGGCCAGGCCATTCTGTTTGGTAAAGCAAAAGTGCCTTCTGTCTTTTTTGACTCTCACAAATCACAATTTCCATCTAATCTGCTACTACTGGTGAAACGGTAGCAATTTCATCTTTTTGAAGCTTGTGCCTTCAATCCTAATTCCAGTTGCTATTGGAGCTATAAATTTAAAGTCTTCATCACTTTTCTTAGACACACAAAAGCTTAAGTACATTGTTACCAAGGATCAAAATATAATTTAATAGCTTAATCACATTAAAGTAAAATTTTGACTATTAAATGAACAGCTTTTTGTATACAGATCTTAATGAAGTTATTCATGGCGTAGACATGGACAATCTTTTCAATCCTTAACCTTTGCTGCTCAAATCTCTTTGTCTTAACATTAAGCAAAGTCGAAAGTCGGAACTCAAAAGACCATAATTGATGACGGAGAGCACATGATGCGGATTTACGCTTCGAGGCTCCTCCCATGCCCTCGCCATGGGCCGGGTTGCCTTTGGGTCCCACTATTTGAAAACGCGTTTCTATATATTGAAGTAAAAAAAATGCAACAAAAAAAAAACCCCAGCCGCAACTTTGAGCTAGTAGCTACAAGCTCCCAATCACTGCATGCCATGTTGAGATACATGTCAGAAGACAAGCTCTACCACGTGGCATAGAGTTTACTTCCTCTAATCTACACAGTTGAAAGCATTGCCATTTCCCGCGTTTTTCCCTTGAAGCTCCAAAGGAGGAGTTTCCTCTGCTTCAGAAAAAAAATGGAGCCATGGGTCCCGTTGTTCGACATTTTCATGAATAGCCCAACACCAGAAACCGAAGCGTCGCTTTGGCTGCAACAATCTTTCAATGCCACAACATCGTCATCGTCAACAACAACTCCAATCACCACAAGCTCTTTCCTTTCTCTGCTTACCAAACCTTGCAATCCCATTGTCAAAGACTCATCTTTTTCTTCACCTCCCACAACAAAAAGGTAAACCCTGAAATTTCAAACAAAAAAGAGGCTTTCTTTGGTTTTTTTTTCTCATTGTAGTTTTAGTGACTAATGAGTTGTTATCATTTTTTTTTAAGGATCATGTTTATAGAGACTCTACCGAGTATGATTCAGTCAAGAATATTGTCATTTCTTGCTTTGGAGAAGAAGAGGTTTGATGGAAAGGAATTATCTAAGCTGGCACGTAATATATTGAGTGAAAGTCAAGAGCTTGAATTTTGGGTGAAGAGGGCCGCACGTAATCTGCTTGATGCAGTGTCTGAATCAAATATTAATGAGTGGATTTCTGGTTTTAGTTTGGACTCTGGTGAAGAGTTTGAGTCCTTGCCGGATTGGCTCAAGGACGTAGATGCAACTAATGATCCGGTTCTCTCTTGGCTTCCTTTATCTGTAGCTGATTTTGGTTCGAGGCTTTGTGATGATAGTTTGGAAAAGGATGAGGGTTTGTTTAGTCAAGTTGAAGAAAATGGAGAAAATGATTTGAAGGAAGTTGGGGAGGCTATTGAGGTGGATCAGGCTCTGAATGTGCCTTTAGAACCTGAAATTGAAAAAATGGCTCTTAGTTTGAGAAGCAGGGTTATGAACTTTGAATCTAGTTTGAAAGCTGTAGCTTTAGCGAATGAAATTCGCCAACTTTGCTTGGATAAAGGAAGGGATTCTTTGCAAGTTTTGAATCTGATTGAGCCTTGGAAAGCGGAGGATGAGACTGCTTCAGTGCTGATTTCTCATCTTTCGTGTGGGGATGAAGAAGAGCTTGCTTGGCCAAGTCAGGTTCTCTGCTCAATTGTGCTTCCCAAGTTTTTGGTTATAGAAGAGCCAGCTTCTCGTCTGCTGGTGACTTCGACAATGGAGTACTGCAAGCTCCATCAGAGGGCTTCTGTGCATGGATTATTGTTTCCACTTGTATTGCGAAGTGAGGGTATCAATAACCCAATCTGTGATGTGATTACTAGGATTGTAAGGGAATGCTTGCACCCAGGTCATGTTTCTGCCTACTGCCAGAAGCTGCTTTGTGGAGGAGAGGAGGAGAGGAGCTTCATCTTGCTTCCATGCCACCAATATCTTGTCTCCAATGAATTGGTATGGACAGAATCATTGTTTAACCTCTTCCAGAACATCTTAAATCACAACGTTCACTTAACTGAGGATTCAGTTGATTGTCTTGTTTACCATGTTAGGCAAATGGCTGAAAGGTTTTCCAAATCTCTAAAATTTGGGAACTTCGTGTTATGTTTGGTCAGTAAATGTGCTTCACTATTGAAGTCGCATAAGAATGTATTAACTGAAGCAGTTGAGTGCACCAATACTCTTGTTACAAAATCTATATTATCAAGATTAGCTAGTCTTTAACTATTGTGTTTAATCTCATAAGCCAAAAGATTAGAACTTGACAGAGAAGTTACAGAACAATAGGCACTTCCACACAGTAATGGAAGTGGCACTTCCTAATAGAGCTAGGCAAAGGGTCAAGGGAGTGGGAATCAAGAACGGAAGATGTGCTTCAAGCCACACTGGAATAGAAACGGAGAGAAACCGCTTGACCAGGTCCTTTTTCTACCATTAAATTTTAATGGATACCTGTAGCTGAGAGTCGGCATATGAGGACATAAAAATGACATTCTCTTCAGATCTCATTCAGAACTTTTTGAATGTTGAGCCACTGGCCATGTTCGAACTCATGAAACTTTTTCCACATTAGCTGTAAGTGCTAGTCTTGGAACGCTTGGTTGTTTTGTACACGCTTATATTTAGACCAATAACTACTTGACAACATCGACAAAACAGTTAATGCAACGCTTACAAATGCGATATGAGGTACTATTATAAGAGGAGGAGCCAAGTTTACTATCTGTCGTCTTAAAATATAAGAGGTTTGTATAATATTGGCAAAATCCTCGTCTGTGACCTCACTAGTTCTATTCATCATGCAGGGCTGCTTCTTAACATAATTCTGCATAAGGAGATGTAGTCATCATTCAGTCCAATTTTATGCCACGAAATATTTATGCAATGAAAGCATCTTTGTTTCTTTCTGTCTTTTTCTTTTTATTTTTCTATTTGTTTCCGTCGGGGTGTCAAACACTTAAAAAGAAAGTCAACTGAGTAAAAGCATTGCAAAGAAAATTTTCATGGCATTTTCAATGTTGAAAAATAAGAGAAGAAATAGCTACTTGCTGTGACTTTCCTTGGTAACTGGTTTATGATAAAGTTGGTTAAAATATTGGTCAAAGAAACTAAACTTTCTAATTTTAGGTACAATTATTATTCCATGAACCTGTATTTCTTTATGACTTGTTAGTGGTTCTGGTATATCATTATTAAAGTCCTCAACTAGCAGAGCAACGGTACAGTCTCAAGAAAATTATTGAAATAAAAAATTGAAAGGAAGCATTCTTTTTCTTTTATTTTATTGGAATTATAAAAGCTGAAACTTCTTTGCTTGCAGGAGAAAAATATAATGCATCTTTTACTGTAGGAAACATAGCAAGAAAACTGAAAAAACAAACCAGGAGTGAGCAATTCAGGGTAACCCAAGTAAGTGGTACTTTTAGACATGGAGATTACGGTGCCCATTAGCCATTGTCTTCATGGACTCAAATCTCGGATCCTTCTCCGAAAACTTTGTGGTTGAATAAAGCTTCAGGTAATCCTGGAAACGGTAGTGATTGGGGTACAATAGTTTGGGAGCTGGAGAAATGAGTGCATCGCCAGCAGGATTGTAGAATGTAGCAATGGAAAGTCTGCTCCCATTCTTTTCTGCCAGGACACGATGCAGAACGCTTTTATACCTACCATTACTCAATACCTCCACTTGGTCACCTGTGTTAACAAAGATGGTGTTGTTCTTGGAGGGTGGAATCTGTACCCATGCTCCATCTTTCAGGAACTCAAGGCCAGGGACCTGCTCATCTTGGAGCAATAGTATGATCCCACCCGCATCGGTGTGTTCTCGGAGTCCTCTCACAAGCTCTGGATTAGGACACTGAGGGTATTTTGCTACTTTTGTCCCCACCGCAGGACCTTTCGATCCTGTGAATGCTTCCTTGATGTAGTTCTTCTCCAAGCCAAGATTCTCACACATGAGCTCAGAAAGCTTTTCCGCGAGCTTAATCAGTTGAGCAATGTATTCATCCATTGTTTTACTGCAAAGCATACATTGTTTTCCGTCACGTTTCATTTTTACACTAAACCGTAAAGCAACTCGGCAGGTTGAGCATTATATTAACTCACCAGTGTTCCTCTGACAGGTTCGGAATTTCATTGATGTTGGATGTGGGGCGATGCCAAATGAAAAAGGTGCTTTCCCAGTCCATATTAGACATACTTTCTTTGTTCTTTAAGCATTTAACTATCTCAGATTCATAAAAGCTTTCCTTCAAGTTTTCCTCATAATATGTATTGACCAACTCTTTCACCCTCTCCATCAACTTCATGTCAATTCCATGGTTATCAACCTGCAGATATTGGCAACTTCAGTATTAGAACAAAGCATAAATCACATTATCAGTTCAAATCGAGAAAATCCTATTCACTTAACCTGAAAGAAACCCCATTTCTCACAAGCTTCGTGCAGTAGTGCCATTGTTTGGCTTCTTTTCTCACCATGGAGTTCATCAAGATCTATCACAGGAATCTCCATCCTCTCTGCTCTTTCTAATCCAGATTGCAGAAGATGGGTAACTTGGAGGACTATTTATAGGCTTCAAGAAGGTGCTTGGGTCCCTCTCACTATTTTCGTTTTTAATCTTTTTTAATCCATTTTCCCAAACAAAGCAGTAAACTAACAAGAGGGCAGTTTATATTGTAATTTGGAAGCAATAGTAGTTTTAGGTAACTGTAACATCATTCCAAGGAAAATCATTTGGGTTCCTTGAAAAGAGTCAGGACATGATTAAAAAGTCCAAATTCAACTCATTACCACCAGGTGATTCACTGTAAACTGTTTCTCCTTCCTTGTGACTGTTATGGT
Source organism: Theobroma cacao (assembly GCF_053813885.1). Taxonomy (NCBI): domain Eukaryota; kingdom Viridiplantae; phylum Streptophyta; class Magnoliopsida; order Malvales; family Malvaceae; genus Theobroma; species Theobroma cacao. The sequence goes on from NC_142647.1 coordinate 4,764,552, forward strand.
CAATCATGCTCTCTTCTGAAGCACGCATTAGTTTCTTTTACTTCCCTAAGAAAACCTTTTACCTGATTGGGTTACTAGCCCCTAGTCATCCGCAGCAGCATCTGCACTAGCTCTCTTCACCTTTAATATTCAACGCACTGTCTCATCTTTGCTGGAAACCCGCTTTGATCAACCGGTTGTTTCTTGCATTGAACAAAACAAGGGGCGGACTATGATTCCTTTCAAACGGCCAAAGTGAAACGGTGGACATAGATCTTAGGAAGGAATTTAACAATGGGCGCTTCTGAATTATCATTTTCGTTTGTTTTCTTTTCTTTTCGTTTTTTGTCTGTTGGTTATGATGGCATTAGTATGAAATATGGTAAGACTATTTTTGAAATGTCGGTGGGGAAACATGAAATCGATTGGTAACTTCTTGTGGTGCATCATGATTATGTAACTATGATGTGTAACTTCATATAAATATTTGCAAGATGATAAATTTAATGGTAAAATATGATTTTAATTAATGTTGGGTCATCGCATATTATATAATATGTATGACGTTGTAGAGTATCCATGCATGTACTACATATAATTTGGTTATAAAATAATCAACATTTAAAATTTTTATAAAATATTTTTGAAATATATAAATATGAAGAATGACGTCGATACAGAGCAGACCTTTGGCACGTAAGCAAAGTTGGACCAAAAGATATTTGAACTTTGAAAGTCAATGAATCCGTTCAACATGCCATCTCATTGAATAAAAAAGTGAAATAACATAATCATCTCCTTCAAATTAGTAAAAAAAGTAATATAAAGAAGAAGACAAAAAAATTGAAAAAATGTACTGTTATCTATTTAAAGAAAAAAATGTAATGATTATCCACTGATCTAGTGATTGTAGATTAGTAGGTAACTGATTCTCATTGGTACAATAGACAAATAATAAACGAATATAGACAGTTATTTTAACTTTATTTTCTTTATTTTAAATAAATCTTTTTCCACATTGGCCGTAAGTGCTAGTCTTGGAACTCTTGGTTGTTTGGTATACACTTATGTTTAGACCAATAACTACTTGACAACATCGACAAAACAGTTAGTGCAACACTTACAAATGTGATATGAGGTATTATTATATGAGGAGGAGAAAATTTTACTATATGTCATCTTAAAAAAATGAGAGGTTTGTATAACATTGGCAAAATCCTAGTCTGTGACCTCACTAGCTCTATTCATCACTATACAGGGCTGTTGTTTAAGATAATTTTGCACCTAGTCATCATGCAGTCCAAGTTTATGCCATGAAACAAGGGTGTCCTGAAAAGGCTGGTATATGGGGTGTTATGAGGGATGAGAATGAGCTAATAAAAATTATCATTTCCAAAACTATCGGGTGGAGGATTCGAGTGTAGCAGAAACTAGAGCCATTAGGGAAGCGTTCTTGTTTTTTGTTGCTTCCAAATGGAGCCATTGTTGAGAGCGACTTGAGAAACGCTGTTAAATGGACAACCAAACCGAACGACGTCTCATGGAGGATGAGGAAGTGGGTTCTTCACATCGAAAGATTGAAAAAGGAGATCAAAGGGTGGGAGATCAAGCATGTTTATAGGGAAAGCAGCCAACTAACTGACAACTTAGTTAAAGAAAGTGTCCAAAGACAAGGAAATCTTGTTAGTGCTTTCGGGTAAGCAACTGTCCCTTGTGTGTGTGGCTATGTCCTCAGTGCAGGGATGCTGGGAAGGTTGATGAATGTCGTGTTACAGTGTGTAAGCAGGTATTACTTCGATATGCTTATGGCTGTGAATGATTCTGGATTGTTGTGCGTGTGATGTTTTTATCATTTTGGATATGGGATTGTATAGGGAAGGGTTGTGATTAATGTATAGCTGGGTTGATACTAACCCTCTGTTTTTTGTTCTTTTGGCCATGGCCTCTTGTGTTCTGAGGCTTTTGGGATTTTGACTTAGGTGATTAGGGGATTGATGAGTGCAGAAATGTATATAGGGGAAGTGTTACATGATTTTTGAGTAGATTTTGGTTGTTGTACTTGAGTGGAAGTGTAACAGGACAAAATTTGTTGCTCCTTTCAGAGGTGGAACAATTGTTCCCTCTGTTTCTAATGAACTTATGAAACTTAAAAAAAAAACAAGTTTATGCCACGAAATATTTATGTATTGAAAGCTTCTTTGTTTCTTTTTTTTTCTGTCTTTTCTTTTTCTTTTTCTATTTATTTCTGTCGGGCTGTCAAACGCTTAAAAAGAAAGTCAACTGAGTGCAAGTATTGCAAAGACCATTTTTCATGGAATTTTCAATGTTGAAAAATAAGAGAAGAAATAGCTACTTGTTGTGACTTTCCATGGTAACTGGTTTATGGTAAGAGTTGGTTAAAATATTGGTCAAAGAAACGAAACTTTCTAACATTGGTATAATTATTATATATTCCATGAACTTTCTTGATAATCAGTATTTCTTTGTGTCTTAATTATTAAAGTGCTCAACTAGCAGAGCAACGGTACAGTCTTCAAGAAAATTATTGAAATAAGAAAATGAAAGGAAGCATTATCTTTCTTTATCTTATTCGAATTATAAAAACTCAAAATCTTTGCTTGCAGGACAAAAATATAGTACATCTTTTAATGTAGGAAACGTAGGAACAAAACTGAAAAAACAAATAAGGAGTTGAGTGATTCAGGGTAACCTAATGAAGTGGTACTTTTAGATATGGAGATTATGATGCCCATTAGCCATTGTCTTCATGGACTCAAATCTCGGACCTTTCTCCATAAACTTCGTGGTTGAATAAAGCTCTAGGTAATCCTGGAAACGGTAGTGATTGGGGTATAATAGTTTGGGAGCTGGAGAAATAAGTGCATCGCCACTCGCCAGTAGGATTTTAGAATGTAGCAATGGAAAGTCTGCTTCCATTCTTTTCTGCCTTGACTCGATGCAGAACGCTTTTATGCCTACCATTACTCAGTACCTCCACTTGGTCACCTGTCTTAACAGAGATGGTGTTGTTCCTAGATGGTGGAATCAGTACCCATTCTCCATCTTTCGGGAATTCAAGGCCAGGGACCTGGTCATCTTGGAGCATTAGTACGATCCCACCAACATCAGTGTGTTCTCGGAGTCCTCTTACAAGCTTTGGATTAAGACACTGAGGGTATTTTGCCACTTTTGTCCCCACTGCGGGACCTTTAGATCTTGAGAATGCTTCCTTGATGTGATTTTTCTCCAAGCCAAGATTCTCACACATGAGCTCAGAAAGCTTTTCCGCGAGCTTAAGCAGTTCAGAGATGTATTCATCCATTGTTTTACTGCAAAACATGCATTGTTTTCAATCACCTTTCATTTTTACACTATACTGTAAAGCAACTAGGCAGGTTCAACATTATATTAACTCACCAGAGTTCCTCTGATAGGTTTGGAATTTCATTGATGTTGGATGTGGGGCGATGTCAAATGAAAAAGGTGCTTTCCCAATCCATATTAGACGTACTTTCTTAGTACTTTAAGCTTTTAACTATTTCATATTCATAAAAGCTTTCCTTCAAATTTTCACCATAATATGTATTGACCAACTCTTTCACCTTCTCCATCAACTTCTTGTCAATTCCGTGGTTATCAACCTGCAGATATTGGCAACTTCAGTATTAGAACAAAGCATAAATCACACTATCAGTTCAAACGAGAAAATCCTATTCACTTAACTTGAAAGAAACCCCATTTCTCGCAAGCTTTGTTCTGAAGTGCCATTGTTTTGCTCCTTTTCTCACCATGGAGTTCATCAAGATCTATTATAGTAATCTCCATCCTCTTTGCTCTTTCTAATCCAGATTGCAAAAGATAGGTAACTTGGAGGACTATTTATAGGCTTCAAGAAGGTGCTTGGGTCCCTCTCACTATTTTCTTTTTTAATCTTTGCTAAGCAATTTTCCCAAACAAAGTAGTAAATTAATAAGAAGGCAATTTATATTGGAATTTGAGAACAACAGTAGCTTTAGGTAACCATGACGTCATTCCAAGGAAAATCATTTGCGTTCCTTGAAAAGAGTCAGGACCTGTTTATTAAGTCCAAGTTCAACTCAGTACCACCATGTTATTCACTGCAAATTGTTTCTCCTTCCTTGTCACTGATATGGTCAACCATGCTCTCTTGTGAAGTATGCATTATTTTCTTTTACTTCCCTAAGAAAAACTTTTATCTGATTGGATTAGTGGCCCCAAGTCATCCGCTGCATCATCTGCACTTCCTCTTTTTAGCTTTAATATTCAACACACTGTCTCATTTTTGTTGGAAACCTGCTTTGATCAACCGACTATTTCTTACATTGAGCAAAACTAGAGGCGGACTATATATGATTCCTTTCAAATAGCCAAAGTGAAATTGTTGGTGTATTTTCACAATAAAGGGTTGTCTTTTCGTATCAAAAGTTATATTAGGTTAAAGGTTATATCACATAGTGTGATTATTGAATTGTAGTTGTGTTTTTTATGTGAATAGTTATGTCTTTTAATAAAGTGACATGTTAGAAAAAATACCTTTAAATCCAAAAATTAAGAAACAACAAGAAAAACTCCACAACTCAAAAGTTTGGATGTGAAAAGTTAAATTTTCATATTTTAGCTCAAAGATTATATCTTATGAAATGAATAGGTGCCCTTTCATAAGGTGATTATTAAAACTATATCTTTATCCAAGTATTGTATCTTGCAAAATGCAAAGGTATCTTTAAGACAAAGAGGTACCTTGTTAAAAGGGTTGTGTTTTTTAGGAGAAACTCTTATGAGCCTATATAAAGGACTTGTTGCCAATCATTTTGGCATACTAAAAATTATTAAGACAAGAGTAAAAAAATCAACAGAGATGGAAGTGTTATGTTTCAAAAATAAACATAAACACTTGAGTTCTCATCATCTATCAAAGGAATCTAAATTACTTATAATCTACTTGCTATAGAAAATATACTTTAAGATCAAATAACTTTGCAAACCTTTGGGTGTATCTAATGGTTTACTTTCATAAAGTGCAATATGAAGTTAGACGTTGGCTTTATTGTATCTCTAAGGTTATTAGCATAACTCTCTTTTGCATACCTAGTGGTAAAGGCAAAATAAATCTTAAAGATAGTATTTATTAAAAGGCTTGTTTTTAAGTAAATTTTGTCGATTCCTTGAATTTCAACTAAACCTCATTTCTACCTACAACTTTAAGACTTATTTTTTGTGTGATTAGAATTCAAAATGACTTCACTAAAAGAGATTGCTACCAACATAGTCATGTTAGATCGTTTTGAAGAAGAATCTATGGACGAGAATCATTTATGGCAAAATGGTGCTTCATCATATTATAAGATAAGTTATCTTTCCTTACTTGATATGAATGATATTGTACCCAACATGCATAATAAATGCATATTGGTTGGAAAGAAGTAGTTTGTCACATTCATAGATGATCATTTTGTTACGAATCAATTTCATGAGCTTGAATGCATGCTGAATAGCTTTAGGCAACATAATCTTAACATAGACAAAGCTATTATGGTGTCTTCTATAATTGATAAAATTTCGCTCTCATGAAAAGACATTAAGAAAACTCAAGGACATTAGTAATCATCTTTAAATAGAAGAAGATTATCGCAAACAAAAAGAAGTCAAGTAAACTGAAAAAGAAAAAGATTTTAATGGAAAGAACTTGAGATTTCGAAGGTCCATGTGATGGAACTCAAACCATCAAACAAGTCAGTGTCGCACATCAAAAACATTATGTTGGTATAAATGACAAAAGTCATAAGATCAAAAGCAACAAAAGGGGTCCATGTTTCCATTGTAACAAACTTGGACACCTCAAGGCCGAATGTAGACTTTTGAATTAAAAGAAATAAGGTGTGAACAACAAGTTTGTTGCTATGATTTCTAAGGTCAATCTTCTCTAAGATGATAGAGTATGGTGGATTGACACTAGTGCAACTAAACATATATGTAAAGATAAGAGTTTTTTCAAGTCCTTGGAAGTGGTTAATGATGGAATCGTATTATACATGGAAAATTCTTCCACTACATAAGTGAAAAGAAAAGGCATCGTTGAACTCATGTTTACTTAAAGAAAAGTACTTGTACTAAAAGATGTCTATTATGTACTAGAAGTTAGAAAAAATCTTGTGTCGAGTGGCTTGTTGAGTAAGTATAACTTCAAATTAGTATTTGAGGCAAATAAGTTTATCCGTACAAAAAATGGACAATATGTGAGAAGTGGATACTTATGCGAAAACATATTTAAGCTTAATATTAATAAGAATGCTACTAATTCTACTTACATTGATACCTCATTTAATGTTCATGATAGTAAACTAGCATTATCTAATTTATGGCATAATAGATTAAGTTATGTCCATTATAAAATAGTGCATGATATGGCTAAATTAGAGTTGATTCCTAATATTGATGGAAATGATTCTTTGTGCAAGACATGCATGGTTACTAAAATCAAAAGAAACTCATTTCTTAAGGTAGAAAGAAATTCCAAATTGCTTACATTAATACATTCTGATTTTGTGACATGCATATTACTCCATTTATTAGTGGAAAGAAATACTTCGTAACATTTATATCTGACTTCTCTAGATATTTCTATGTTTATTTATTGCATGCTAAATATGAAGTAATGGAAAAGTTTAGAATGTATAAAAATGAAATAGAATTGTATTGTACATTGCTTATCAAATATTTACTAAGTGACAAAGGAAGTGAATATTATGACCCCAAGTATTTCAAGTCCACTAGTATTATTCATGAGATTATAACTCCATACATAGCAAAACAAAATGGTGTAGCGAACGTAGGAATCGAATTCTTACAAAAATGATCAATTCTTTGTTTTTTAATTCGAGTTTGGGAAAGCAAAGCCTTATTAACGACTTGACATATACTAAATAGAATCCCAAACAAAAAGAGTAAAACTACTTTTTATGAGTTATAGAAAAGAAAAAAGCCAACACTTAATTATTTAAAAGTTTGGGGATATTGAACCATAGTAAAAGTTTTGGAACTAAAGAAAAAGGAAATTGGATAAAAGGGGAATTGAATGTATATTTATAAGATATGCTAAGCATATCGTTTCATAGTGATAGAAACCAATGATTTATATTCCATTCATACATTCATAGAATTAATGGACGTTATCTTTTGATGAAATAAGATTCAATTCAATTCCAATACCTAAAGAACTAGTAACAGAAAGTGATAAACTTTTGGAAAATAATGAAGAAACTATTAAGCTTCATAAAAGTAAAGAAATAGAAAAGCAAAGACATATGGATCCGATTTCTTCATGTACTTAGTAAAAGTTATAAAAGAAAAAACATGTGAATACTTATCTTACTGCTTTAATGTAGAAGGTGAAGGTGATTCTCAAACTTATGAGCAGGCAATGAGGTCTTGAGATGCTTCTTTTTAAAGATAAGTAATACAAGATAAAATGGATTTAACAATGGAAAACAAAACTTGAAAAATGATAGACCTTCTACCAAGTTCCAAGCTAATAGGTTGTAAATAAATTTTCAAAAGGAAAATGAAAATTGATGGAACCATAAATAAGTTTAAAACAAGGTTAATGGCTAAAGACTTTAAACAAAAGAAAGGTATTGATTATTTTAATACATATACACCGGTAGTTAGAATAGTTACAATCAAAATGCTTATAGCATTTACATCTATACACAAGATAGTAATTTACCAAATGAATGTTAAAATGACATTACTAAATGGTGAATTAGATAAATATGTGTTTATGGAATAACCTGAAGGGTTTATTTTTTCAGGTCAAGAAAGAAAAGTGTGTAAACTTGTAAAGTCTTTGTATAGATTAAAACAAGCGCCTAAAATAATGGCATCAAAAGTTCGATGATGTTGTGCAAGCTAATGGCTGCAAGATCAACTAATCTGATAAATGTGTCTATAGTAAGCTCCATAATGATAAATGTGTCATAATTTGTCCATATGTGGATGACATGTTAATTTTTTATACTGGAATAAGTGGAAGACACACAAAGATTCTTGTTAAAGAATTTTGACATGAAAGATATGGATGTTGTGGATGTTATTCTTGGTATAAGAATAATAAGAAAAAAAATAACCTAATATTGTCTCAATCTCATTACATTGAAAAGATTGTAATGAAATAAGAAAAGTCAGATTGTACGCCAATGTCTACGCCTTATGATTCTAATCTAAGGCTAGTACCAACCAAGACAAGCCAATAGCACAAAATGAATATGCAAGGGCGATTGGATGCCTAATGTATGCTATGGTGTGCACAAGGCCAGACATTACTTTTGCAGTTGGGATGCTAAGCCGATTTACAAGTAATCCAAGTAAAGAATATTGGTATGCTGTTTATAGAGTTCTAAGGAGTACAATGAACTTTGGCATTTGTTATTCAAGTTTTTCTTTGGTTTTACAAAGATATATAGGTTTTTCTTTGGTACAATAGAACAAATCATACTTCTACGAATGGGTGGATTTTCAATTGGTAGGGGTGTTATTTCTTAAGGTTTTAAGAAATAATCTTGTCAAGCAAACTCCACCATGACAATTGAATTTATAACCTTAGTATTTGTTACTCAAAAAGTGGAATGGTTAAGAGATTTACTTTATGAATTTAGTTGTGGCCTAAACGAATAGCACCTATCTTGATACTGTTGGGATGAGCCCTGCAGCTAATTGGGATTGGTTAAGGTTTGATTTCAATCATGCAACAGTATCATTCATGTTGAATGATTAGAGATTTTCCTTCAGCAATAAGACATCAATTATAATGAGTTATAAGTCTAATTGGATGAAGTCCATGATATTAATATGTCTTGCAAGAAAACTGTAATGGGTTGCAGTTATGAGATTCCTATGCATTAAAGCATAATCTCAAAATGTTCCTGGTCAATGTATTATTGAGACTGGACATTAATGATTCTTAGAGACTGGTATATTCTATGTTCCTTACTTTGGAAGTAAGCAATTGATCTCATAGATTGAAGTATAAAGATACTTGGAACTAGAATATAGGTGCTTGCTTGGGAGAGTAAGTTCACTGAACATGACCCGTCATGAGAAGTGCATTTGGTAATACACTCTAGTGTCTATGCAACACTTCTCATGTATCAATCGTCTAAATACTCCCTAGACTTGAGATACCAAGTTGTCTTATATGTGAAATGTTATACTTTGATTTCATCCCTATGGGTGCCTAACCAAGGATGCCAAAATAGGCTGTTTTGGGGTATAGTATGAAACATGTGAAGGTAAATGAGTGGTCAAGATAGGAATCATCACCTCAAGTGTTTTAGAAGACATATCCTATCAATTATTAGTTAACATTAGCTTATTGAAGTCCTTGGCCAAGGTGACATGAAGATTATGAAAAAGGTTTCATAACTCTCTATAAATCTAATGTTATAATTGCAAGAACAAATATGGAGGTCAAAAAGAGTAGACATTGTACCAAGCTCTTATCATCTCCAAGATATATGATGAGGGAATGAATTACATTGATAGACTATACATTGAAAGGTTGTCAAAAAACTCTTTGACTATCCCAACAATTGGGTGGCCATGATGCATTGCTAGATGCTAATCTTGGTCTATGGAATTGATTATAGATTAATTGATTGAAATTTATATTAATTAATTAAGTAATTAATCAATTACATTACCAACATGTTGAGAACTTAATGGGTCACACACAATGATTGCATTTGAATTAAATTGGGAGAGTGATGATTTAAGTTAGACTTAAATCACATGTTAGGTAATTAACTTCTATAAACTTAATTAAAAGAGTTTAATTAAGTTTTAGGCATAATTATAAATAGTTATAATTATAAGGCATTGATTGTAAAATATAAAGAAAATTAATTTTGATTTTAATTTTCAATGACTTAATTAAAAGAGTTTAATTAAGTAATGGGCCCAATATTATAATGTGCTATAATATTGAGGGCTTAATTGCAAAATTGAAGTTATTTTAACCTAACTATATAAGTCATCTTTTAACTATTTTTCATATGAGAGTTTTTCACAATTAAAGAAAACATAGTTTTTGTCAGAAAAAGAGAAACGTTTTCTTTCTTTGCCACCACTCCTTTTGTGTGAAAGAGAAAATTGCTTATGAAGCAATTTTCGAGAAAGATTCGGCTAAGATTGTGAAAAAGAAGAAAAGAAAAATTGTTGTCTTTTTTGCTAGCACAAAGTATAGTTAAAAACTCCTTCCTTTGTTGAAGATTCAAGTGCAATCGTGTGTACTACTATTGGAGGCCAAACACTTGATTAGCTAGGGTTTTTGCTCTTTGTGGTGTTCGCGGGATTGCTTCGAAAAGTGCCATCGTGATTACGAAATCACATGACAAGGTAACTTTCTAAATAATAATTTATTTTGTGCTTTTATGTATTAAATATCACCAAGGTGATCCATGAGTGGAGGCATATTTTGTTGTTTAGTTATAAAGTTTTTAATTTTCTTTTCTCTGCGTATTTTTAACATGCCATCCATAGCCAAACCCATTAAATACATTGTGACAATGAAGCAACGTTATCAAAGGCATATAATCAAGCATATAATGGAAATAGTCAATATTGGACTTTAACATATCATTATAAGAAAAAGAATTAGTGATGATATAGTTACTATCAATTATGTGAGGTATTGTAAAAACTTAGAAGATCCATTTATCAAAAGTCTGAAAAAGGACTAGGTACTAAAGACCTCAAGAGGAATGACTTTAAAGCTTATCAATTAAATCTCCAATGGTGGGAGCTCACCTCGACGCTTGTGGCCGACTTGTAAGTTTTAGGTACTAACCATTCAACCACATGAAAGATTGCAAGCATTCATTTATATTTTCCATCTCGAGGTGTATACTGTTGGGTTCTCGTAATGTGTAAAGTAAGATTGAACAAAAGTTCTTAATAGACTCATAAAATGTATATGTTGAAGTACTATAATTACAGTGTACTTTCGATGAAGGCTACCTATGTGAGTGGAAATGTGGCTATTTCTAAGAGTTAAAGGTTTGACTCTGATAGCACTCATGAATGCATGCAAAACAAAAGGCTATACAAAATGGGTTGACAAAATTAGATACAAAGTGAGTAAGGAAGTTTGTGTGTGTTTAGTGGCCCAACTAAACTTGGTCAACCAATCAATTCAGACTAGAACCAACCACACTCATTAATTGAAGGTTCAAATCTACAAGATACCTCCATTTATATATAAGATTCCCAAAGTTGTTGGTATTTGAAAATTTTGAAAATGATGGGAGATTGTTAGTGTATTTTCAAAATAAAAGGTTATCTTTTTATATGAAAAGTTATTTAGTTTAAAGGTAAATGTGTTTTTCATGTGAATAGTTATATCTTTTAGTAAAGTGACATGTTTGAAAAACACTTCTAAATTCAAAAGTTATGAGACAACAAGAAAAACTCCACAATTCAAAAGTTTGGATGTAAAAAGTTATTTTTTCATATTGTAGCTTAAAGATTATGTTTTATGGAATAAACGGTTGTTCTTACAGAAGGTGATTATTGAAACAATATCTTTATCCAAAGATTATATCTTGCAAAATGCAAAAGTATCTTTAAGATAAAGAGATGCTTTTATGAAATGGTTTTGTCCTTGAAAAGAAACCTTTGTAAGCTTACATAAAGGACTTGTTGCTATCTATTTTGACATACCAAAAGCAATTAAGACAAGATAAAAAAAAATTAAGAGAGATAGAAGTATTATGTTTTAAAAATAAATATAAATATTTGAGTTCCCATCATCGATCAAAAGAACCCAAATTTCTTATAATATACTTACTGCAAAAAGTAGGCTCTAAAGTCGAACAACTTTGTAATATTTCAGGTGTAACTAACGATCTACTTTCATAAAGTGCAAAACAAAGTTAGATGTTGACTTTATTATATATCTAAGGCTATTTGTATAACTTTCTTTTATATACCGAATGGTGGGAACGAAATAAGTCTTAAAGATAGCGTCTATTGAAAGACTCGCTTTGAAGTCAATTTTGTCAATTCTTTGAATTTCAACTAAACCCCATTTGCACCAACAGAAACGAAAGACACGAATATTATGAAGGAATTTAACAATGGGCACACTTAATTATCATTTTCTTTTCTTTTTTTTTTTTTTGCTTGTTGGCCTTTGTGATTTATTTATGATGGCATTAGTATGAAATATGATAAGAATATTTCTAAAATCTCGGTGGGAAGGATGAAATTGATTGTTAGCTTCTTGTTGTGCACCAATTAATCATGATTATGGAACTGTCAGGAGCGGAGGGAGAAGGGTGGCAGCCACCACCTCAATTTTTAATTTTTTTTATTTTTATATATATAAAATTTAAAATATCTAAATTTGTCACACATAAATCAAATGTGTTGTTTTGGAGTAGTGGTAGGAAACTTAAATTAATCTTTAGTGGTCTAAGTTCAATTCTTTTTAAGTCTAAATTTTACAATTATTTTTTTTCTCTAAAAATTTAATATTAATTTTTCTTTCTATTTTATATTTATTTTATATTGGTGAATCTGAAAACTTATACAAATTTAAATTATTAATGAATTTTATGTTATAATTTAATTTTATATCAAAAGTGATTAATTTTTAATGTGAAAATCTCATGTTAATTTTTCTTTCTACTTTATATCTATTTTTATTGGTGAATTTGAAAACTTATATAAATTTAAATTGTTAATGAAATTCTATATTATAATTTAATTTTATACCAAAAGTGATTAATTTTTACTCAAAATCGAATCATTAACCCGATCCATAACTTGATATGATTACTATTTCGCCACCCCTCATAAAAAATCTTCGATCCGTCACTAGTAACTGTGATGTGTGACTTCATATAAATATTTGCAAGATGATAAATTTAATGGTAAAATGTGGTTTTAATCAATGTTGGATCATCGCTTATTATATTATATGTATGACTTTGCAGAGTATGCATGCATGTACATATAATTTGGTTAAAAAATAATTAAAAATTAAAACATTTATAAATATTCGTATGTTTTGAAATATATAAATATGAAGAATGATGTTGATAGAGAGTAGACCTTAGCATGTGAGTAAAGTTGACTAAAAGATGTTTGAACTTTGAAAGTCAATGATTTCGTAAGATCTGTTCATCATGCCACTTCATTGAATAAAAAAGCGAAATAAAACTAAATAAAGTAATATAAGGAACATGGCGGCACGCTAACTTCATAAGCCTAAAATTAAATATTCAAATGAGACATTTTTATTGAAATTAAAAAAAAATTAAAATTTTATTTTTCTAACTTTTTGAGATGTAAAATTTTTAATTAAAATTTTATATTATAAATTAAAAAAATGATTTTATATATATATATATAGGAAAAAAATAACTGTTGGAGATCATTTTGAGAATTAATAGTAGTGTGAAAATTGGGAAGTAATAAAAAATTAAAATTTATTAAATACATAATTAGGAAAGTAAGAGAATATAATTATCTTTGACTTTTACATTAAACTTGAGATAAATAGTTGAGAATTAATAGGAATGTGGGAGGTGAGAGAAAATAAATATTTGTTAAGCGCTTAATTTAAGAAATAAGTAAATATGAAAATATTTTATTAATTATTTTAATTTTTATATATTTTTAATATAATTAATTATATTATTATAAAATTATGAGGCTTATGAAAAATTGAAGCCTAAAGCAATGGCTTTTGTGGCTTTATTCCAAAGTCAATTTTGATAATAAAAAAACAAAGAAAGAAAAAAAAGAATTGACAAAATGTATTGTCATCTATTTAAAGAAAAAAAAGCAATGATTATCCACTGATGTAGTGATTGTAGAATAGTAAGTAATTGTTATGCAGGAGCGTTTAGGATTGTATTTTATTTAATTTAATTTTTACTAATTTTAGTTGATTGAGGAGTTTATTTTTTTTATTATATTTAGATTATGATTTTTTCTTATTTTTATTGAGATTTTAATACTTTTAAGAATTAGTATTTGATTAGGATAGTTATATTCTATTTAGGAATAGAACATCTATTTTATTTAAATCTCTTGTTAATTATTCTAATTGTATTAGAGAACTAGAAGTAAAGTTTTACTAGGATGTGAGCCTATAATACTATAAATAAGACCCTTAAGCTTAGTTATGAGACATTCAAGTTGAGAGTAAATAAATAATATTTTCTTAAGCAGAAGTGCTTATTTCTATAGGCTCTTTTTAAAGAGTAAGAAGTTTTTAGTATATTTGGCCTAACCAACCAAAATGGGATTTTGGTTATTTTTTATCTTAGTGTGGTTTTTAACCTTGTCAAGATTGGTGATTCACCTTAGTGAGGTTTTCAACCTCGCCACGACTAGTGTCTTTTACAACGCCCCAACGTCAGTTTGGTATCAAAACAGGAGAATCATTGTTCGCTGCATAGTTCAGGTTCGCTGTCTAATTTTGATACTTCTTATTCAGATAATTTTATTTATTTCTTTATAGTTATATCATCTTTTTTCCTACATCACCACTTCGTCATCACCATATAATAAAAAACGTCAAAATCGTCAAATAGATGATCATGAGATTGAGATTGCAAAACTACGTCAGCAAATTCAAGAATTACAAAAGCAACTCACAAGACATGATGCTCAAATCAACAATAGCAGCTTTAATGATGAAGAAAATGACACCAACCCGTTTCATCAAAATTCGTCCTCTGATGAAGAAGTACCTATTCGTCGCTTGAGAACTGCTGCTACCAAAAATTTGAGAATCAAAGTCGACATTCCTGAGTTTGAAGGAAGATTTCATCTTAATGATTTCTTTGACTAGCTCTACACAATGGAAAGAGTTTTTGAGCTCAAAGATATTCCAGATAAAAAATATGTGAAGCTTGTGGCAATTAAATTGAAAAATCACGCTTCTATTTGGTGGAAAAATCTCCAAAGGCAACGAGAAAGAGAAAGCTGCAACAAGATCAAAACATGAGATAAGATGCGTCGAGAACTCAAGCATAAGTTCTTTCCTGAGCATTATCAAAAAGAAATTTTTATCAAATTTCATAACTTGAGGTAAAAAACAATATCGATGGAAGAATATACAATGGAGTTCGAACAACTTCACATGAAGTGCAATGTCCATAAACCTGAAGAACAAACTGTAGCTCCTTATCTTTGGGGTCTCAACATTGAAATTGCAAATGTTGTTAGACTATAACCATATTGGAACTTAAATGATGTCATCAGATTAGCACCAAAAGTTGAGAAACAATGATCACGAAAAAGCTCAATGAGTTCATCTAGACAAAAAGATTCTACCTTAAACCGTGGGAGACAAAGTTCAGCACCTATTTCACCTCTAAAGGTAAACTCTTACAAAACTGTAAGCAATAATGATAAAGAGACTACTTCTACTCGTGTTTCTAATGTCAATAAAAAATGCTTTAAATGCTAAAGATTTGGGCATATTGCTTATATTTGTCCGAATAGAAGAATTATCTTCTTAGTAGAAGAATAATTATCTTCTTAGTAGAAGAAGAATAATAATTTATGGAATAACCTAGTTTAGAAGAAGTAAATGATGAGCTAGAAATATTCAACAACGAAGAGAGAGAAGAAATTTTTGCTAACCATGGAAAAGCTCTTGTTGTTCGTCATAACCTCAATACTATTATGATAACTGAAGATGAAAGTTGGCTTCATCACAACATATTCTATACAAGGTGCACATCCCAAAGGAAGGTTTGTAATGTCATTATTGATAGTGGAAGTTGTGAGAATGTTGTTACCAATTACATGGTGGAAAAGTTGAAACTTCAAACTGAAGTACATCTTTATCCTTACAAGCTACAATGGTTGAGAAAAGGAAACAAAGTTAAGGTAATGAAGCGTAGTTGTGTTCAGTTCTCTATTGGAAATAAGTATCAAGATGAAATTTGGTGTGCTATTATGCTGATGGACGCATGCCACCTGTTGTTGGGATGTCAATGGCAAAATGATTGTCGAGCTCATCATGATAGATACAATAATACTTATTCCTTCATAAAGGATGAAGTAAAAATTATATTGACTCCATTAAAGCTAGAAAACCGCCCAAAAAGACAAGAAGAAGATAAAGCACTCATCACTGTGTCTGGCTTAAACAAAGCTTATTGTGAGTTAAACCATTTATGTTTCTTATTAGTCTATAAAGAGAATGAAATATCTTCACCCTTATCCAAGCATGGTCAAACAAAATTAGTCAACAAAAGTATGGGAAACTTATTGAGAAGATGTGTGGACAACCATGTCGTAAACAAGATCATAGTCAAGTATGATTTTCCTATTCCTCGATTGGATGACATACTTGATCAACTCATTGGTTCTAGGGTGTTTTTGAAAATCGATATGCTTAGTGGCTATCATCAAATTAGAATGCGACTTAAAGATGAATGGAAGACAACATTCAAAACAATGGATGAATTATATAAATGGTTGGTGTGGACCATGACAATATGTGGATCCAGACATCTACGAGGAGTTTGTCAAGGCCTACTCGTTAGAGCTGAGTTTTTCTGACCTCAGGAGACTGATGCAGGAGCATCTAGGATTGTATTTTATTTAATTTAGTTTTTGCTAATTTTAGTTGATTTAGGAGTTTATTTTCTTTATTCTATTTAGATTATGATTCTTTTCTTATTTTTATTGAGATTTTAATATTTTTAAGAATTAGTATTTGATTAGGATAGTCATGTTCTATTTAGAAATAGAATACCTATTTTATCTAAATCTCTTGTTAATTATTCCAATTGTATTTGGCAACTAAAAATAGAGTTTTATTAGGATGTGAGCCTATAATACTATAAATAGAACCCTTAAGCTTAGTTATGAGATATTCAAGTTGAGAGTTAATAAATAATATTTTCTTAAGCATGAGTGCTTATTTCTCTTAACTCTTTTTAAAGAGTAAGATGTTTTTAGTATCTTTAGCCTAAACGACCAAAGTGAGATTTTGACTATTTTTCACTTTAATGAGGTTTTTAACCTTGCCAAGATTGGTGATTCATCTTAGTGAGGTTTTCAACATTATCACGATTGGTGTCTTTTATAATATTCATATGTCTTTACAACACCTCAGCGTCAAATTGATTATTTTGGGTACTTGATAAGTAAATAATAAACAAATATAGATAGTTATTTTAACTTTATCTTCCATTCTTTAATTTTGGTTTAAATATACTTCTTAGGAATATCCCAAACCAGATTTGGGCCTGAAGAAATGTCCCAACCCGACCCAGATATATCTGATATACGGGCTTGGAGGGCCAACTGTGGCACCTCTAGACTATCGGCTTCCATGAGTCCATACACATTATACAGTCTTGTCCCGAACAAATTCCAGCTTCTCTTTGGGGGAGCGTGAAAACCAAGGCCCAACCAATTTGGTTGTGCAATTCCTTTTTTGGAATTCCAATTTTTTTATGGCCAATGTTAACGGCGCAATCTTCAAAATGTGGCGTTCTTCACACGCGAAATATTCTAGCGCGTAGGAGTAGGATCAGCACCTGATATATGTGAGTACACTATCTCAAGTTAAAGGACGTTTTTGTACTTTTACTCAACCTCCATTTCCAAGCTAACAAACGTTTTTTCCCTCTCGTTCTCCACAAACCAGAGAGAGAAGAGGAAAAGAGCCGAAAGGCGCAAATCCAACACTTACTCTTCGTTTTGCTAACTTACGCACCAGCTATTCTACGCACCTTTCCATTGACCTTTTTTCTCTCTAGGTTTTCTATTTTTCTCTCACTAAAACCTCTGCAATGAGAAGGAGACTCGTGGCTCTCTTCTTCATTTGCGATCTCTTCGTATTCTTCGCTTCCGTCGCCACCATTGAAACCGATTCCGAGTCGGCGGCCGAGATCAATGTCACTGCTGCCATGTCCAATGCCTCAGACCCGAGATCCAAAGAGGATAGTTTCGCCGACATGATCGATCGCGCTCTTGAGAAGGAGTTCAATGACACTGACCAAAATGAAGGTCCGTACTAGATCTGAACGCCTGTTCAGTCTCTCTTTTTCCATCTGCATTTTGTTTTTTAACAATGGTGGTTAAGGTAGGGTTTTGAAGATTTTGGATCAGCTCTTATTTCACTCAATTTCGCTTAATTTTGTGTTTTCTATTTAATTGTTTTAATATTTACTATTTATATTATTTCTCGTTCATTTGTGTGCTGTTTTATTTAGGGAAATTTGTGAGCATTTGAGCATGCGTCTAAGTACTTTCAATTGCAACGAAAAATGAGAATTGAAAATTGAAATGCCTTTTTTTTTTTCTTTTGTTATAAGTTATAAAATAGAAAGCTTATTGGGCCTCGTTGAATTCCTCTATTTTTTAGTTCCAATTATTGGAATTCTTATTAGTGTTTGCTTTTGCAGCCACTGATCCTGGTAGTTTCAATAATAGTGTTGCGGGGAAGCAGGTTGGTAGTAGCATTCTTTAAAATTTTTATTCATTTTCAATGACCTTTTAGTTTGAAAGTGATTATGTGCTCATGTCAAGCACTCAACATTGGGAATTCTTTTGTTGCATGGTGTGTACTCTCAACATAGGATTGTGAAGAAATGTTTTAGGTAGTTGGCTGCTGTTAAATTGCACTCAGATTAGTCAGTTTTAGTGGTTAGATAACCTTGAACATGAATAAAAAACAAAAAGAAAATTCTTGGACCAGATATTATTCACTATTGTTTTTAGGATTAGTTATAATTTGGACAATATCTGTTCTAGTTTCAACCCCAGAAAAACGATGGAGGTCCACTCTTGCAATAAACATAAGGGTTTTTTCTGGTTATGGAAAATGAAATATATTTTGTTGATTGAACTTTAAATACTTGTCTGTTTATGACATTTTCTGTTGAGTATTAAAGAAACTCTTGGTCTGGGCGGTGAGAATAGAATTTGTTTATTTTTGTCAGGCTGTCTTGGAAACTGTTGCTAGAGTTAAGCCCAAGAAAAATGAATCCAAGGAAGAGAAGTAAGTGATTAATTTTTCTTTGATAACAACTCATTTAACATGATAGGACTACCTCTTCTGATATTGTACGCTTCACTAACCCACTTTCAATGACAGCTTACGTTTTTTTTGAGCCCTATGTCAGGTCATTTCAGCTCCATGATGTTTTCCATTTGGATAATGAAAATCGAGGAGAAGATGCGCCAACCTTAATAGATCAAAATGTATGTCCAGAAATTGTTGTCTCTGGAAACTTCTATCTAGTTGACAATTTGCTTCAGTGTTTATATTGATTATGATATTGGTGCTTCAAGCAAATGTATATTTGGTGTAGTTATATGTAAAGTAGACAAATTGTTGATCATGCTGGGATATTTCTTTTCAGGACAATGTCTTTATAATATCCAACCCAAAGTCAAAGTATCCTGTTCTACAACTAGACTTAAGGTTATCCTTTTAATATATATTTTGTTATTTAGTTTTGACGCCATACTATTGTAATGGAAACAACTTTTTGATTGTTCAAAATTGCTTTGTGCAGATTGATATCAGATCTGGTAGTTGTCATTGTCTCCGCAACATGTGGTGGCATTGCTTTTGCTTGTGCTGGGCAACCGGTTAGACTGCTACTGTACCTTTTATGTCTTTATTCCAATATTGTGCTGCTTGCTAGATTCATTCTCTGTCTCTACTTGAAGCTTTGTAAATCTTATTTTTGATTCGCAGTGATAGGCCTTCCCTAAAGGAGCATTTTATACTTACATTTTGAAATTTCAGGTTATTACTGGATATCTACTCGCAGGATCTCTTATTGGGCCTGGTGGGTTTAGCTTTGTTGGGGAAATGGTGCAGGTATGTTGCTTTTGCTTTATGCTAGCTGCCAGTTGACTTATCTTTAGCTTAATAAGTGCTAATAATCTTTAGATTTATTCACTGGTGTATTGGACGTCAAGATATGTAACGTGAGGTTCAAATTGGTTACCAGAATGAAGCAGGATATCTGAATCTCCTTCCTACCAGGAATCAAATCCTTTTTTGTTTTGGAGGGGGGTGTATTTTAAGCATTGGATCCCAGGGATGGTGATTATTCTCTGTATTAAATCACTAAAAGGAAAGAGAAAAATGGGTTTTTGGGAGAGTTGGTTAATGAGTTAGATAAGATCTTTGTTGCTCAGACTCGCCATGAGTACTCGTGTTGACAGAACTTGACACTGACCTGGGTATGGGATCTGTTTGATTTTCCAGGATTATCTAACCAAATTGGACCAGATTGCTACCCTAACCAAAATTTTCTTCTCCACTTTCCTCACATTTTTACTTTCAATTATTGTAAAATCTTCATCCCTCGCAACAATCAGGATACTATTTATCATTGATTAGGGAAATTAGGAGACGAAGCATGAAGAACAAGAAGAGGAAAAGGATGTTGAAAAACTGAGATAGCGAAGAAAGACTGAAGAAAGTGGTTAAATCGGTACAGAATGACTCAAACTCAAAGAAGGAAGAGTACAAAAAAGAGAAACATCGAGAAACAAAGAAGAAAATGGAGAGAAAATAATTGAAAATTTTGGGGTCTCTATATTTTACAGATGGGATTTGTGATTATAAAAGTTAAAACTTAAAAGTTTAAATTCAATCACGTGCTCTACATTTCACCTTGTCATTTGCGCCAGCTTATTTTTCTTTTTATTTTTTGGCCCATTATGCTTCATTTTGCTTGGGTTTGCATCCTTCAGGGCAATTAAGATAATTGGACTTCAATTATTTATACAGGGTGACAAGGAGGTTGATTGCCTGTATGATTTTGCTTTCTTTTAAGACTTAAAACCAAGACACTAATAACACATCTTCTCTTCAAAAAAAAAATAAAAAATAGAAAGTTAAAACACCAGGAGAGTAATATTAACCATCTTAATATAATAATTTGAACAATGAGCACTGCACCTGTATCCTTGTTTCAGACCTTTACAGTTGTTTCCTCGTGTCTTCGATTCCATGTAATTGGCATGTTAGACACTACATGCGTACACACACCCGGCACTCATAGCTGAGCCCGAGCAACGTAGGATAAGACTCAAAACTCATTTTAGACATTTTAAAAATCATGATACTGACTGAATATGACTCCTAGGCTATTTGTTATAATAAGTAGAAATACTTGTGCAGATGCATAGCTACACTTTCATATGTGAACTAACTAAAAGCCTATGAGTATGATGTGGTATAGTGCACAACTATGATATTTACTTATTAATGCAAGAATTCACCCAAATACCCTTGCTTTCAGCGGATGTTATGTAATATTTTTAAATTTCATTTTGATTAAGATATAATTCTCCTTAGTTTCTACTAGGTTGATATTTCCCTGCATGCAATATGTTGCTAGAAAGAGAACCAGGCCAAGAAATGTATTTATATGCATTAAAATGGTAATGCACGTGCTATTTCTTGTGCTGCTGTAGCAAGTAAAACAGTTTTATTAATTCTCCATTGATGTTTGTTGATGGAAACTGAGGTGGTGATAGAAGCTTATAAATTTGTATAGTATTGCTTTTCCGTTTTTATTTTTAAATAATTTCGCTTTCTATTTTCATATTTTTATTGGTACGTTCATTCAGGTTGAAACAGTGGCTCAATTTGGTGTGATCTTTCTTCTTTTTGCATTAGGCTTGGAGTTTTCTACAACAAAGGTTTTCTTGTTGCCTTGGTACTTTCCCTATTAGATTCATTCCTCCGATCGATAATCCTCGTCTTGTAAAAATTCTTGCAGCTTCGCGTTGTTCGAGCAGTCGCTGTTCTTGGAGGTCTTCTCCAAATTTTTCTATTCATGTGCTTGTGTGGTATAACTGTCTCGGTATGTCTCATATTGTTAGAATTATTTTATATAAATGTTTGATATATAAAGCCTTAGGGCATAAAACCTTTGAATTTCTTGGATTCTGAATTTTATTATGTAAGGTTAATAATTTGTACCCAACAAAGAATTAAGATTTTAATTGTATTCTTGAGAGGCTACTGAATATTTTTTACACATAAATTGACAATTAATGGGTTCATATCCTTAATTGAACTTCTTAAATTTCATACATCAAGGTCAATGATCCTTGCCCTCATCATACTGCATATGATAAATAAAGCTTTTCTTTTAGGTAGTCATGGCTCGTGTGACTCATATCTATATCCCTTGCATGTGTCTTTCTCCATTAAATTTTTCTTTTCACTTTTCTCTCTAACTTGTACGCCAAATAGTTTTCTCTATCAGTCTATCACATGTTAGATTTCAATCTGCAACATTTAACTGACCACATGCCAGTCTTCCGCATAAGTCTTGAATTATGCTGCTTGCTATTGTTTGATTTAATGGGTGCTAAGAATACTACAGGTTTGGTGTTCACCCGGCACCATGTGTAACGGATTAACATATGCCCATGGGGTTAACTTGGCTTGAAGTATTGGTCTCTCTAGTTTCCATCTTCATGGTTGTTTTGTATTGACATTAGTGGTATTTGCACAAAAATGAGGTGTTGGTCATATGATTCCAACATTTAACTTCAGAATCTGTGAATGATCTGTTTTTTTAATATTATGATATATCATTTGCGTATTAGACTTCTAGGCCATCTGGCCTAAGTGAGCATTGTCTGGTGGTTG
This sequence comes from Theobroma cacao, assembly GCF_053813885.1. Taxonomy (NCBI): domain Eukaryota; kingdom Viridiplantae; phylum Streptophyta; class Magnoliopsida; order Malvales; family Malvaceae; genus Theobroma; species Theobroma cacao. The sequence goes on from NC_142647.1 coordinate 4,787,218, forward strand.
TTTGGGGCTCAGGCAATATTATGTGCTTTTATTAATCAGTTGGGCCGGGAACTATTCATTTGTTTGTTCAATTAGGCATGTGGATTAAGGTGCTGGTTCTTTTATTAGAGAAGTTAATGCTGTTTTTCTTTTCTTTCTTTTCTTCCTTCACTAGTGGTACAGTATTTTCCTTTCCCTTTATTCAGATTATTATAGCTATGAGTTTTTGATGGATGCAGCTACATGCTTTTTGCAGTTATGTGGAGGTAAACCTTCAGAGGGGGTATTTGTTGGTGCATTCCTGTCTATGTCTTCTACAGCAGTGGTAAACCTCTATGAACTGTGTATTGACTGAGAACTTGGATAGGTGAAAAATTTTAGCATGTTACAGTTGAATGAATAATGAGCTGGTAGGATAGTCTATGTCAGTTTGGATAGAGAACATGCTTGTTTGAGGATTGCTTTACAAACATTTGCTTGCATGTAGAACTAGTTACTAGTTTGTCTTTTATGGTTCCAGGTTTTGAAATTTTTGATGGAAAGAAACAGTATAAGTGCCCTTCATGGTCAGGTTACAATTGGAACTCTCATCCTTCAGGTATTTATTTTCTTGGTCATCATAGCAGTTAAAAATATATGTAGTTCACTTGTGCATAGATACTTGGCTAGTATGAAGTTTTGAACTATCATGGGTTGGCAGGACTGTGCTGTGGGTTTGTTGTTTGCTTTACTTCCAGTTCTAGGTGGCAGTTCTGGCATCCTTCAAGGAGTATTATCCATGACTAAATCGTAAGTGAAAAATTCTATAGGATCATCTCTCTTTGATGCAGTGGAGGCAAAGATCATCAATTTGTAGGCTTCTGATGATACATTCTCATTCAATTCTCAGTTTGGTGGTGTTGATCACATTTCTGGTCATTTTGACAATATTATCTAGGACTTGTGTGCCATGGTTTCTTAAGCTCATGATAAGCCTATCATCACAGGTAATGTGTATTATTTGGTTCAGCTCTTTTGTCTATGTAGACATTTATTGATATGCAAATGTTTATTTGTGCAGACTAATGAGCTATATCAGTTGGCATCGGTGGCATTTTGCCTGCTTGTTGCTTGGGTTTGCTCATTTCCTTCTTACTTCTTACATTGTGATTAACTTATGCATTTCATTACAACATAAACATCAGAAGGTTGCTGCACTATTTATAGTTGCTTATTCTTGCAACTTTTTTTCTTTTCTAACAAATAAGACCCACGTTCCTTTTCATTTACTGAGCAACTTATTTCTTCATGTATATATATGTATGTACATAACATAGCTTGTTATGATGCTCCAGTGTAGTGATAAGCTGGGTTTAAGCCTTGAGTTGGGTTCGTTTGCTGCGGGAGTGATGATATCAACCACTGATCTGGGTCAGCATACACTTGAACAAGTAAGATTTTTAGTTGTGTACCCTGTCTTGAACTTTTAGTGCCTTATCACTTTCGTAGTTTTGTTATGCTTTTATCGTCTTGTTTATAATTAAGTGTTTTGCATTTGGAGGTACATTTATGTATAATCTAATAATTGGTTAATGTCCTTTATTGACCATCCTGTACACAGTTACAGTTAATATTGGAATCCCTTTCCAGACTGAGCTATCAGTGTTAATGTTATTGAATCAGCTAAATGCAATCACTGATTCTGAATGTGTAAGATAAGTGGTTCTTGTAGAAAGGTAATTCATGGTCCTGCCTGTACTAGTTGTGCAGTTTGCAAAGTCTTGTGTCCATTAGGCACTACTGTAGGCATCCTGGTGTGGCTTTTAGGGATTTTAGTTGGTATTTTATGCTTACCGGAGTTTGTTTTCCTTAGTTTAATTTGGTTTATGAAATATGATGCTTGTTTGAGAGCTGTAATTTTTGAATTTGAGTACACTAATATGTGAACTTTCTTTATTCATTTTTGTTGGTAGTACTCTAGAACTGATACAAGGGAGGATGCAATTGCAGTGTTCTTGCCCTGTTATGCATTGCTTCCTTATTGATACTTCTGATTAACAATGAAATTCTGTCTTTTGATTTCTCTCTCTTATATACAGGTTGAGCCCATTCGCAATTTCTTTGCCGCTCTTTTCCTTGCCAGCATTGGGATGCTAATTCATGTGCATTTCCTTTGGAATCATGTTGATATATTGCTGGCAGCTGTAATATTGGTGATTGTTATTAAAACAGTAGTAGTTGCTGCAGTTGTCAAGGGATTTAGATACAGCAACAAAACTTCGCTTCTTGTATGAGTTGAGCATACTACTTGCAAATTGTATTCATTTTGACATCATTCGGTACAGGGGCCTTAGTTCCTTTCAACTTAATGTTGTAGGTTGGGATGTCTTTGGCTCAAATTGGGGAATTTGCTTTTGTTCTTCTGAGTCGTGCTTCTAATCTTCATCTAGTTGAGGTTTGTACTCCATTGCTTTAATCTTCGTTTAATTGATGTTACTACTGTCCATGTGACTGACTCTCATTCTCTCTTCAACCGCCAACTTCCTCTCACAATTTGATTGCAGGTGTCCCCCAAATTTATCTAACCAATGAATTTACTTAATTTAGAAGTGTTGTTAAGTGCAGTATGAGTTTTCATCTGAAAATGAGTATTCTTTTTCTGTGGCTTCTTGACTCGACAATATTGCTGAATTTTTTTTTGCTGCTGCAGGGCAAACTATATCTGCTACTTCTGGGCACAACAGCTCTTAGTTTGGTATGTGAACCATGGCCTTGCTGATGTTTTGCATTATATTCCCTTCAAGAAAAAAAAGAGAAAGAAAAGACATGTGAGATTCTCCGTGGTCTTATTATTCTGAGTGAGTAGTGAGCATGCAACTGGACGGCAGTTTGAACCAATGCAACTGCAATAAAGTCTTGCTGCAGTTGCTTTTCCGTTTATAGCTTCAACTCTCAAGAACAATATTCTATCAGAAATGATGCAACTGGTTTAAGCATTTTATGATCAGAATGGAAATTTTACTTTTAAAGTACCCAATTTTGCTGCAACTAGCCAATTTCATGAAGTTATTTCATTGTTAAAATTGCATTCTACTGTAAGACACTGAACTGAAATTCTATTTAGATTTCAAATTGTGCTCATCAAATAACCATGCAGGTGACTACTCCATTGCTTTTCAAGCTGATTCCAGCTGTTGTTCATCTTGGTGTGCTCTTGCGGTGGTTCCCCCCTGATGGTCCTAGCGAGGTAATCAATCTACCTTTGAAGATAAACTTGATGGTATAATGGTAAAATGTTGATAAGAGATCACCCAGGAGAAGATTGCCATCTTTTAAACTTTTGCCTAATTCTTGCTAGAACGAGTGTTTTGAGGTTATGTTGAATATGATTTCTCCTCCCAGATTGGTTTTAAAGGAGATAGCCTTCGCGCAGACAGTGCTAAGCGTATTACTTTGATGGTCCAAGGCTCCCATGATTCATGATATTAAATAAAACATGAACCAGAAAAATGCAAATTTCAAGCCTTTACCTGATGGGGTTCTTATACTCTGGAGGACAGGTGCTTAAAAGTGCAAAGGAAGTTGACTGAGTGAACAGGTTCTTTTCCATTGCAAGGCTCTTGATATGTTTGCCCGCTACCAATGTGAATTTCTGACGAAGCAAGACTGTACAAATAACAGCCAGCCCCGAGATATGAACAGCAATATATATATGATCATCATGCCGACACATTCTAATATTGGTTCAGGTCATCACATTTAAAATTTCCCAGATGACCTTTGTAATATAGCGTCAATTTTGTAATGTAATTCATTTCAATTTTTTTTCCCTTTTCCCCACTTCAATTGATTGGTTTATTTGTTTTATTTCAGTTTTTTGTTATTCTGGGTGAAGTAGCCAGGTTAAAAATCGCAAGTGTATCCATTCATGTTTTTGTTCCTGTAGATACACCATACCTTGTAAACTAAAATTTTGTTTCGCATATTAAAATTCTTTGACGAGGCTTGTAACTTATTGTTCATTTTCATGGTATCAGACTCGGAAAATTGGAAGATTGTGCACCTTTTGTCTCCGCCTCAACCTTGGTTTTTTAGGAGGAGCACAAGGCAAGATTATGAATTAAAGGTGACAAATGACAATGGAGATATGAGAACCTCTTTTAATATTCCTTCCCTTCCTCTGCCAGTTGCTCAGTCCGCATGGTTCGTAGCATGCTAACAGCCTGAAGAGATCTTGATAACATCTATGGTCCGCAAGGTGTGGACGTGGTTATGTGCAGGGGACTGGAAGGCTACAATTGACTCTTAGATCCTGAATCGTCATTTAAGGGACGGAAACTTAGTCCAGCCCCGATTGAATAAACACTCCACTAGAAAACATAGAATATTCAAATCACCGGCCAAACTTTCCTAGTTGTCTGGATGTGTAGGTCAACATCCGTTTGTGTGCGCAGGTCAGCTTGTTCACATTATGAAATCCAGGGAAAAACTTTTTGTAATTTTGATGCTTAAACTTCAAACCTGTCAGCGGATCTGCACATGAACTGACCAGAATTTAAGAAGTCTTTTTTCTTCGGGGTTAATGTCAGAGCTGATTGGGCTTTGAATTACGCAAAGAGTCGTAGGTGGAATTTTTTGGAATATAGATAGATATTGTTGAACTAAGCGGACCATGCAAGCCTATGGATTATTTTTGTGGATTGATGCTTACTATGAAGTTATATATACGTCATAATTCGTCATTAATATATTTCTTTTTCTGCTCCGTGAATTATTGTGTGAAATGGTTGACTTTGACTTTTGTTTCAACAAACTACTACAAGGAAAAAAACCATTCAAGAAATAATTCTTGCAATCGATGGAACAGCATAGTTTGAATAAACGAACCACAAAGGTAAGGGAATCAAACTTTGCTTCATTCTGACAGCCTAAGTTGCCTAGTAATTTTACTAGGTATGTTTTATATCATATCCTTGGCGTGGATATTGGTTTCGGCACCCCATTTTTTGGCCTTTTGCAATTACATTTGTCTTCGTTTGACAGAGGGCCTTTGCAATTACAGTTTCTCCCACATTGTCGCGTGTCAGAGGGGTGTAAATAAGGTACAACAAACACGAGTTGCTTTGAAAAGAAACACCAAAAAATAAAAAATAAAAAATAAAAAAAAAATGAAAAGAAAAAGAAAAAGGAGAGATGATATAGTTAGCTCTAATGTCACTTTATTACAAAAGTGATGATTAAAATTTCAAAATCATTTTGCCTTCGAGTAGGTAAAATTGACAGTAATGTTTTTATTTATTTATTTATTTTTTGTCATATGTTTGAAAAGGATATGTGGAGCTTTCTTACACGTTCATACACCCATTAAGACAAAGCTACTTAATGGTTTGGTGGTACATTTCATCACACACACACAGACAACATTTTTTTTTAATGAAAATACGAGTTTTATATGGAATTTTCGTTTCCCAAGTTTGTTTTTGTCTGGTTCGTTTCCCTCTCACATTTCCTTTAAGGAAAAGCTGATGCCTAGTTATGAAAGAAACGTCTAACTTTATACAAACGAACCTCGTGTAGTTCCATCTCAATGTAATACTACTAATAGATAATACAAAGGCAAACGCAATTGATTCACTTATTACTCGGTTTCTATATCTTCTTACCACAAGATTAATTTATACAAATAATGTAGTTGTAATTACTTGTAATTCTATGTACTCATATATACTCAAATCAGAATTACACTGATCCTTCAAAACCTGTATTAAGTTTTCCTTTACCATATGACCACTACTTTCTTGTGTAAAAAGTATATATATATAATATTTATTCAGAACATATTTATAGATATATATATATATATATATATATATGAATTAATAAAAAATCTACTTAATTTGTCTTGAAAAAAAAAACCATAGTGCTGTAATTTCTTGGATATGCGAGGTCTTAATTAATTAATTAGTTAATTATATCCTGATATTATTAGTAACTTTCGCTAAGATATTTGTGATCAAATTTGAAAGTTACTTTAGTTTAGGCATGAGATGTGTCCCACTAGGACCTTGTCAAACATGTATAAAACGTGGTTCGCAACTTGATGTCATTCGTGACATAAGGTAAAAACTAATAGTTAAAAGAAGAAATAAAAATAAATCTTTTTGAAGATGACATTCATGACATAATAACCACCTATCAAAACGCACCATATTGGTAAAGATCAAAGCTATACACTAACTACATAATTATATGTAGCTAGGTTTTTTTCCCCTTTTTTTTTTTAACAAGTTGAAAAGAACAAAATATTAATTAATTAATTAATTAATTAAATTGAAAAGAACGGAACACCGTAAATATATATATATATCAAACAAATTCTTACATATACTCACTTCCAACCACTTGTTTTCATGTTACAAATAACTACAAATGAACCCACCAAACCTATATATATATATATATGCTACCCTATAGTCTATGCCACATTTATATTAAAAATTCGAATGAAAATGGCCATTTTTCCAATGATTTGTTTTATCTTTATTATAATCACCCTCTTTTTACCTAAAGGACACTTACATCTGTAATTAGATTTTCTTCCAAAAAAAAAAAAACATTAGTGTCATTATTGGTACATTAATTTCTCATATATTGAACATTTTCCAATGGAATGCGACACAAGGTATAGTATCAACTAATAGTAAAAACATTCAGGCTTAAGGCTCAATAATTGTAATCTTTGATTGGTGCGTCTAGCTAGTAGTTCAGAATTCAGAGGCTTTGATTCAATACTAGTACAGTTTTTTATGTTTGATTGGATGGTCAAAGTCTAGGTTTTGTAACTATTTTATAGGACAATTAGTCAAGTGGGAAATTAATGAAAAGAACAATTGATTCGGAAAAATAAAATTGGCTTTAGTACTAAAAAATTGTACTAATTCAACTCCCGTAATCATGGTTAATTGAAAGTTATTATACTAGGTTTTATGTCACAATCTGAGTAATACTTAAAATATATTCATTAATAATATATTTATGCAATGAAAAGATGGGTGTTGAAGCTCTTAAAGAGGGAATTCACGTATGGCTGGAAATGGAATATAAGGAATAGAATGGTGCAGCGAATTGCATAGAACCAAAACAAAAAAAGGTGCTAATAATGTCAAGCTATGACAATGGCAGCTATAGTGACAACCGTGAGATCGCAGATCTTGGAACATTAAAATACAGGGAATATATTATCTATATCTATATAATATAGATCAAGGTTTTATCATATAAAGCATTAACATCCTAAAAACACACATGGGTAGGGTATAAAAAGGTTGCTTGCAGGCAAAAGGTTCCAAAGAACCTGACACCTCATCGATGTTTACAGGTAGTAAATAAAAACATGCCTTGTTTGTTGAAAGGTCACTGTGTCTTAAAAGTAATCATAAATGTGATGAATCATATGGATTTCAATTCGGACAAACCAATCCATCAGACAGACAGGAGTGAGTGAGTGAGAGCTAAGGAAGCCACGTATCTGAAAGAATCTCGGTGGCTTGTTTTTTTCCTTCGTATATACCATTTATTAGTTTGTTCAGAGGGAGGGAAGATATAGAGTAAGATTCCCAGACACAGAGGTCCCCCTTCTGTACAATCCTTAATTTCCAGTGGTTTCCCATGCGGCAGCAAAATAAATGGCAAAATTCAATGCCAGTGCTACGAGGTGATAATGTATAGATATATCAAGGCTTTTAAGCTTGTGGACAAGCTTCGTTTCCTTACGTGTTTTCCTTATCTTTAAAAGCTGGAGTCAAAAATTGCCTGGCCGTGGTGCCAGTTTTCTAGTCACACAATTTTTTTTTTGTTCCCTTGCTTACCTTGCACAGATTTTATCGGTGTCTTTTCCATCCGATGATATGCATGCACCATCCCAAGGTCTTGGTCCCACAGTCAATGCAAACAAAACTGGAGGATTTCTAAATGATGTCCAAGCTCTTGGAAACTTACTAGGTTGAATTTTATGGGTTGAAAATTAACAGACATACTATCTTCATTGAACTTTCAAAACATTTTAAGTCTTTGGAGGGTGTCCAGTGTAGACTATTTTTTAGAAGTCAGCAGTCAACATGGTTTTCCTTTTTCCGAATTGAAATTTGGGTTTCAATCTTTCTGGTCTGTTGTACTAATTCGCAGCAAAAAAGGATCCTTTTGACAGGCTGTAATTAATTCCATTACTGTAATAATTCAGCTCAAGTCGTTGAAGAATTTGCAATGTATAATAGGTTATCACTTGCTTCCCAAGGAAAGAGGATTAGCTGTCAATCGAATTCAGGATTTGACTATTATCCGAGGCCTTTGTGGCATTGCCAGGATCTAAATTAGTCCTCAAGGCATTTGCTCTAATTTGATCAAAGTCTGGGCAAGCAATGTTGCTCCTAGGTAGAAGAGTAGGACCCAGGAACGGGGCCCCCAAATTCCAGATTAATGTTTCTGATGGCTGAATTTTCAATCTATGGAGAAGCCAATAGCATGGTCCCGTTTTCGTGCTGGGACAAGATATACCTTGTCTTTTCTTATGTATTTATTCGCCAATGTCAATTATCATGTGCCATGAATATACCTTTCATGAAAAAGTGCTGTCTCTTCATCAACATTTGCTGATAAATTTCTAGGGAAGCAGAGGAGGCATATGGGCTAGCTGTAAAGAGGAGAAGAAAGAAACAAAAATTTTCTTGTAAAAGAGGGAATGGAAATAAAGAAGCAGAGGGCTGGCTATTGAAATCAGATTTCGACTAACATTGGAACAATTTTAATGCCATTTTCTAGCCTTTTTGGTCCTCCAAGTCATACATGGTAACCCTCACATTATAGCAACCGACACACGTTGCAAATGTTCTAACTTAATAATTTAATGGTAAAGTTGCTATCTGATTACCGTAACACAACCATTACAATCCCAGATGGTCAGATTCCATTTCTTTCTTTCCTTTTCCCTATCTTTTCCCTTTAGCCACACGAGCATTATACATTTCTATAATGCTAAAAGAGAGGAAGCTAAATGGCCTTTATCTTCAATGATCACTTTGGTTCATTTCCACAACTGTCGCTGTTAACACAGCTAGCACAAAAATGAAGTGAGAAGTTGTCACGATTGCAAATCATCACCTTCTTGGCCCCATTTTAGAATGAACAAAAGAAGACATAGAGGTGGTTCGGTATGGGCATTGAAAAGAAAATTCTGACTCCTTTCGAGGAGGTGCTGAAGGAAGATGCCTTTGTTATGTTTCACTAGTACAATAATGTGTTAGTGTTTCTCATTACTTGCTGCTATTTCCGACTTCATGGATCTTTCCACATACCAAAAACTGTGAGAAAATTGGCTTAGGCCCATCAAAGTAACTGAGTATAATGCCAGCAACAGGCTAATTCACGTTCTGCAATGATGGACAAATTAAGAATAAAAGGAAGATTCTACTAATAATCATTAACTACTATCATAATTGTATCTTTAACAAAACTGATTGCCTAAATCTGGATAAACAGGAAGGATATTAATTTGAGAAAAATATTTACTACTCTCTGGAAATACCATAAATAATAAAGTAACTACTATGTTCCTTCATCTTTATCAGCCTGAACAACGACAACATGGTTATTTCTTCAGTTTTCTAGCCTCGGAAAGTTGTCAAGTAACGCTAATAGGTCTGATAAGGAGGGTTCTTGGGGATGACTTATTTTCTTCTAAAGGCCTTGGGGCGGCAAGCGTGAGCTCCAGATCAGGCGCCACATTTCTAGAGATGGATTGTGCTGCATTTGATGTTGCTGTCTGGGAATCAGAGAATCCATGCTGCAGATTAACGGACATGGCATGATGATGCAAACCTAATTGAGGAATTATATGAGCAGGCCTGGAGTTAGAGCTGTTGGCATGAGGTCCAGCCATGCTACTGCTTCTAACCTGTCATGTTCAGAACAAGAAGTAAACTCGTTACAGAGATGCATGATTTCATAGTTATCAAGAATTTTTAGAATGTACAAGGAAAACAAACTGGTAATACCTAGAATTGAACAAGGCAGTATATATGCGTACCATGTCAAATAGGCTGGAACGTCGCTTCTTCTTGTTGAGAGTTGCCTGTCGAAGAAAATACTTTTGAGCATGACTTGCGACTTGGGTTGGAGTTCTTGTAGTCACAAAGTTTCTGGAGATGCCTCTCCAGTCTCCTTTCCCTAGCTTCTCCAGCCCAAGTAGAAATATTCGGTGTTCCTCTTCTGTCCATGGAACTCCTAAACATCCAAACCATGTAATCATTCTGGCTATTCTAACCATATTTATGGCGCTAATATCTTCCCAAACAGAACACAGAAAATTAATAACTATAAGCACTGTATGCTTCCTTTTTTAATCAGTTTCTTTGATAAAAAAAATATATATATCTCATCATATATTAGTAGTAATTGATAAATTTCTTGTCAATCAACAGGCTGAATAAATTAATGTGGTGAGAACAGGTTAGCAGATGATTTTTTGAACATAAACAACATAATAATAAACCGAAACCGATGCCAAAGATGATGAAAAAGGACAACCTAAAAGTTGGACTTGGTAAATATAAAAGGCGATTAAAAACTAACCCTTCTTCCTCTCCGGAGATCGACCCATGAGACCATCAGATAGATAACCGATGGAAGTTTTATCAGAATTTTCATCGATGGAAACTCTAGAAGAAGACAAAGAAGAAGAAGGAGAGGGAGATGAAGGGGAGGCTGAAGACAAGCAATCCATGCTGAAACTCTTCTTCATGGCAACAGAAGAGGAAGATATGTCAAGTTGAACACCAAAGAGCCTGAGTCCCCCAACAGCAGCCCGTCTATAAGTGGTGCAGGTCCTTGAATTATGGCCTATGTTTCCACAATGTGAGCACTTCCTGCCCATTTCCTCCCAGACAAAGCTCAAGTTCTCAGACCACAAGCAACACCCCAAGATAACAAACTCAAGGAAAGAGAGAGAGAGAGAGAGACAGAGAGAAAGAGAGAGAGAGAGCAAATAACTGATATGTTTGGTGGTATATATGATGACGGAACTAGGTGGGGTTTATGAAAATGGAGGCATACCTAGAGCAGATGATTGGATGGACATAGTTTATTGTTGGATATTTTTCCAACTTGGGTTCAAAACAAAAGAAAATACAAGCACACTTCTCCTTCTAGAAATCTTATCTAATATTATCTCATGCTGAGCATCTTTCTTTTTCCTTATTTTTTCCCTCGAGAGAATTTAGTTAGCATGCTACGTATTGTATAGTTGGGACCCTAAGCAATATACTGTGATGGACTGGACAAACTCTCGCTCTACAAATACACATAAATACGCATAATGATCGATTAATGAGTTGATGAAGTTGTCATCCTACTCAAAATGTCCTCCAATTGCTTCACCAATCAGGGCCCTGACATTTAAATCATCATCGTGGCCCGCTTGGAAGACTGACTACACAAATAATACTGGCATACATATGTTCATTTCTAAACTAACAAAAAGAAAAAAAACATAAATCAAGAAATATAAGAGAGAGACAGAGGGGGTGGGGGGGGGGGGGAGGGGACAGGATCCTCCAATAGTTTGGAGGTGGGTAGTTAGATGACTTGAGAGAAGGGATAAGAAATATCATAGAAAATCACAAGTTTGAAAGTTGATGTTGATCAACCAACATAAATCCATGGGAGAGGTTCAATAAAACTAATCTCCTGTTGTCAACGCCGAGGGATCCAGAAATGAATTTAAACCCATTTAAAAATACTTTCCTTTGAATGTTTCAACTGCTCTATTACACCAAGTTCTGTGGGGACACTGAATTTTTTTCTTTTTTTTTTTCACAAGTCAAGACAGAAGAAAATGATTGAAAGTTTTAACACTACCAGAATGCAATAAATTGACATTCTTTCCTTTTTTTCTAAATAGTTGAACCCATTGATCAAATATTTGCTGAAATAACTCATAATATTAGATGATTATCAAACGTTCCCTTTTGCCCTTTTACTCAGGATGGCTGACTCTTTCATAATATTGTGTAGAAATCGTGCTTACTGGGCGGCCAACACTCACATTTTCTTCCCATTTAAAGTCTCCCCTAATTCTTCTTCTTCTTCTTCTTCGTTCAAAGGAATTGTGTAGCAGACAAAAGAATAGAAAACAGGACAATCTCAAAACTGTTTGACATCTCTGTCTTTCGCATCTATTATAATTAAGACTTTAATTTCCGGGGGATTGCAGCCCCATGACTTTGGCAAAGATACCATTTGCCACTAATGGAATTAGCAACTGAAAATGGAAGGGGAGAGAAATAGTTTATTCCCTTTCCCATAATTAGTAAAGTTAGTCTCATAGTTTAATGGAATATTAATCGAACACTTGGATGGAGATTGAGATTGAGATTATATTATCTTGGATAGTATATCTTACCCAACTAGCATTTGTCTTATAATAGATTTATTATTATATATTATTATATTTAATAATGGTCGACCAGATTGTTTTTAAGGGTATTAATTAATTAATTAATTAAGCTTCTGAGTTTAATAATCCAATGCACCCTTTGGCCAAGTTGAAGAATTTATTAGTCCTCTCTAATTGACATAGAAAACAACTCCATTTGCTAAATTTCCAATTACACCTATTTGGCATTATAATGAAAAGGAATCCCTCTCCTTGTAAAAGATAAGATAATGTTGTCAAGATAGGTTTTTTTTTCTTCTAAGCTTGTTTGACTATCCGTTAAGTTAATTATTAGAGCAAGTGCAGAATGTTAATTAATTATTTATGATAACTATGTGAAAGTGAGATGTGAGACATCAATAATTAATTAAGTTCATTGCATTTAACTCTTTTCTTATGTGAATGAGACCAGACTACAGGCTATATACATCCTAGACCTAGAGAGTAGAGTCTATGCAAAAATATTCTAAGAAATTAAGATATACTACTATATTTAGTAGTCTATATTCATTGAAATACTTGTTTGATCTCTTTTTTACCCTCTCCTGAACTACATACTTTCACAGCTAAAGAATGGAAATTCCTTCCCTTTTAATTTATTAAAAGTGAAAAAAATTATAAAATAAATACAAATATATACTAATAATCCCATTTATAAAGGTTTTGGATTTGATGAGATGCGTCCAATTGCTTAAAGATAGTCCTAATTGACTTGCAAACAAATAATGCAACGCATGGAATCAACCAAGTTGCAAGGCGAATCTCCAAATTCCCATTTTATATTTTCCCGTTTGTACTAAACCATGTACTGTTTAGGGCTTTGTACTAACCATGAGCTTCAATTATTAATGTAGTTTTTGAGGTTAAAGATTTGCTTTGAAGTTGCTCTCTTGCACTTTGCTTTCTTTATCACCAAACCCAAAAGCAAGCACTTTTAAAGCTAGATATTTTATCAGTTGCAACTACAAAGTGACAAAAAAGCAGTGCATGGAACGTGGTGTTCGATCAAAAACCTCTTCATTTAGGCACTTTGTAGAACCCAATCCTTGCGCACTAAGAAAATTCTGTTGAAAAATTAGTGTATTTCATAAAGTTTTAATATCTTGCATTGTTAAGATATAAGAGAGATGAGTACTTTATATATGAAAACTAATAATGAACTTGTTGTAAAGAAGAACAAAGAAAAAGGACTTGTGCACACATTATATTGGATTAAGTCTTAAGAAAATGTAAATTTCCTACTTTGTTATATAATTTTATTTTTCTTTTAAATGTTATTTGACTCAGTGTAATTTTTCTTAATTTTCGTTGATTTTAAACTGGTTGGTCTTTGCGTTCATGGTATTTGGTTCTATTAGCGAAATATCCTGTGTTCGCAAAAACTGTAACATTTGCACTTTTGACTTTTATTGGGATTTAATTTACCAAGTAAAATTTGTACATAACATCTGCATTTTTTTCTTTTACTTTCTTGATATTTTCTTTTATCTGCTTACTTTCTTTTATGGTTTTTTTTTTCTTGAGTTAAAGAATGATAGAACCATTTTAATATTTCAAATTATTAATTTTTTTCCTCTTTATCATAAGGAAAAATATAATTTGCTATATGTTGAAAAATAAACAATAAACTTCCAAGTAAAAAACAAATGATGGACTGATGGTGATTTTTTTTCAAATAAGATTTTATGATAAAATTATTGAAGTCAATCAGCTATGACAGTAATTATGGCTCTAATTTACTTCATTGCCATAGTTTTGCCAATTCTATTATGAATTCTACATTATTGTTTATGTTACTTGATTTAACTTTACAACAAGTAGATAGAGGCAGCAAGCAGATAACCTAAAAGGAATTTCTGCCATTTTGCTTTCTCAATTAAAACATTGTTGTTGCATAATTCATTTTACATGACAGCATGAATTCACTGTCATTTGACATAAGTAGGAATATGGTTTATTGAGCTAAGGAATATGCTGGATTTGAACATTACTTTGACAATTACCTGGTTGTTGTGTATGATTTGAACACTTCTCTGATGATTAAATTGTCAATTGAGATTGCATGAGCTGGTAGCTATAGGCATGATTTTATTGCCACTAAATTTAAATGAGTTGATATGCTTATTTTTGAAACATGCATTGATGTGGTCAATAAAACAAAATGATTCTTGACTTCTAAATTTGATATGAAAGATCTGGGGGGAGTTAATGTTATTTTGAGTATTAAAATCATAAGATGTGATAATAGTTTAATGTTAACACAAAAGCATTATATTGAGAGGCTATTTAAAAAGTTTGAACATTTTAATATCACACCTGTAAGTACTCTTTATGATGGTAGTATCTTATTAAAGAAAGATAAAAATGATAGTGTGGCTTAGTTTGAGTATATTCAGATTATTAGGAGCCTGATGCATTTAATGAATTATACTTGACTTGATATAGTTTATGTTGTGTGTAGACTGAGTAGATATACACAAAGTCCCAACAAAATCATTGGATTGTCTTGAGCACAGTATTAAAATATTTGAGAGGTGCCATATATTTTTTATAATGGATTTCTCGCTGTATTAAAAAGATACAGTGATGCTAACTGGATCTCAAATTCAGATGAGACAAAATCCACAAGTAAATATATATTCACCCTTAGTGTGAGTGCTTTAACTTGAAAATCAACCAAACAAACAATAATTGCTAAAAATAAAATGAAATCAGAATTTTTAGCTTTAGAGTTAATTGGGGATGAAGTTGAGTGATTAAGAAACTTCTTAATAGATATTCTGTTGGGAGTGAAACCAACACTTTTTGTGTCTATGCATTGTGATTGCTAGACGGCAATAGTCATTATAAAGAATAAAACTTTCAATGATAAAAATAGACATATTCGCTTGAGACATGATATAGTAAAGTAGTTGCTTAGAGATAAAATTATGTAAAGTCAGAGTTAAATTTGGGCGATCCTTTAACTAAACCCCTAGGAAAAAAATTAATTAATAATACATTAAGAGAAATGGGACTTAAGCCAGTTAAGGAAATCAACAAATAATGGTAATCCAACCTATGTAACTGAAAATCCCATGAATTAGATTCACATGGGTAATAACAAGTTATTTGTTGATATATTGATATACTATTAAAAATCATTGTCCTTATGTAAATAGTGCAAAACTGCAATGAATGAGAAGTTGAGTTAAATTCCTAATGAGTTCCATGTCCCTTATGAGTAGTGTATTAAACTGCAATATACACTTGATGAAATCACTTATATAAGTGTGAAGTGGGGCCGCTCCTATGAGAATTGTGACAAGTTCACTAGAGCACTTATGAATAACTAGGCACGTGTATGGCTTATTTACACAAAATTGTGTGGAACAACAGAAATTGTAAGGATGTAATGTGATTAATGGAAATCATATTTCACACAAAGAATTTTTTGTTCATAAAAGTTACAAACTTCATCAAAATTCTATGATTTATGTTTCATTCTCTTTAAGATTAGTTCATAACTTAAAAAGTACCAGTCACGATGCATTACACTCAATTGAAATTTGACCCAGTAAAAACTTCTTATGAAACCTTATAAAATATGTGGGGGATTGTTGAAAAAATATTGTATTTCATAAGGTTTCAACATCCTACATTGCCAAATTATAAGAGAGATGATTGCCTTATATATGACAACCCATTATGACCTTGTTGTAAATAAAAAAAAAAAAAGAGGTCTCACGTGCCAACGAGATTAGACTAGGTTTCGAAATTTTTCTTGATTCCCTTTGATTTTTCGTTGATTTTATGCTGATATTTTGTAACGTTAACTAGTTGAAACAATCTTTGATTCCCTCTAATTTTCCACTGATTTTATGCGTAGTTAAAACAATTTTAATGATTTATGATTCTCTTTAATGTTATTTGACTTCTCATAATTTTTCTTGATTCTCTTTGATTTGTATGATTAGGTGAAACTAGTTAGTTGACACAGTCTTAATGATTTATGATTCTCTCAAAACTCTGCATAATTTTTCTTGATTCTCTCTGATTTTTCGCATTTTTTATGCTTAGTTGAAGCAGTCTTAATGATTTATGATTCTCTTAAATGTTATTTGACTCTGCTTAATTTTTCTTGATTCTTTTTGATTTTTCATTGATTTTATGTTGATATTTTGTAACGTTAACTTTCTACTCTAACTTATAAATATAATGTCTCTACCTCAGTCACAATACACCAACAGTTCTCTCATTTCCTCCAAAGCTTCTATGCATATTTTCTTTGTTTAAGATTTATCGTTAATCTGATTAAGCTTGATATTTTTTTATTCTCTTAAACATTATTTGACTTCACATAATTTTTCTTGATTCTCTTTGATTTTTCGCTAATTTTGTGCTGATATTTTATAACATTAACTTTCTGTTATAGCCTATAAATACAGTCTCTCTACCTCAGTCACAATACACCAACAGTTATCTCATTTCCTTTAAAGCTTTTCTGCATATTTTCTCTATTTAAGATTTATCGTTAATCTGACTAAGCCTGATATTTCTTGATTCTGTTATTGGACTCGGTATAATTTTTCTTGATTCTCTAATTTTCTATTGATTTTATGTTGATATTTTGTAACGCTAACTTTCTACTCCAGCCTATAACTACAGCCTTTCTACCTCAGTCACAATACACCAATAGCTTCCTCATTTCCTCTAAAGCTTCTTTACCTTTTTTTTTTTTTTTTTTCTTGTTTTCCCATTGAGTTTTTTTTTTTTTTTAAAGAAAAGTCTTTTTGCTATTCCTGTTATCTTTTATTAGTTTGTGAAAACTAATAAAGAACAGTATGTTGAATGTTGGAGGATAACCACTATAATCCTTTTACACCAAATTTCGTATTTCGAAAGAATAAAAATTGTTTTTAAGAACAGTGAAATCACACTTCAAACTTTCTTATGTTGTTTATATGTTTTTGTTATTTTACCAACAAATTCAACATAGGAGTACTACACCAATACAACTCTTCTATTCGTTTTTGGCAAAGGCTTGCTTTAAATACCTCTCACTCCACTGCCTCCAGAAATTCAGGTTGCTAAGTTAGGTATTAATTAATACGACCTTCATGATATGGATGTACTAAATGGTGGAATTGATTATGAGGAGATGGATATCATAAAGGCTTGTGAAGCAGAGAAAAAAAAAACAAAAGACCTATTGTTTGTAGGTCCAAGGAGGAACTGTTTTCTCAAACATTTCTGCTGTTTTTCTAGGATCCACTCCTCCAATCTTAACTTAAAAAAGAAAATTCAAGATGCTTGAAAATGCAGACAACTAGGATTTATTAAAAAAAAAAAAAAAAACTCATCAATTGGTTGTGTCACACATAAGAGGTGAGTACTCTTTTGTCTCCTTTTCCATTTAATTACTTGCACTTAATTATTTGATTTTGAGATTTCAAGTGTTTTCCTTAAAATAAGATATAGTCCTCTTACATGATTATTAAGTAAATTTACTTAATTTTGTCTACTTTCTTTGTATAAATAAAATTATCTTATACTACAAATCTATTTACCTTATAATATCCAGTTATGCGATAATTGATCTAGAAAAGGAAGCAAGTTCATTTATGATGTGAATATATGGGAGATAGAAAAAGCAATGAATGGGGGCATGACCACCACAAATGTCGCATTCAATTGAAGGAACTCAACCACTAACTTATAACATAGGATGCATGCACTTTGATTCTTTACCACATTCAAACCAAAGAAAAAACAAAAGATAGAAGGGGTAAGATTACATCATAGATCATACTCCAAAGTTGAAAACTACGGCATATGTTGTTGAATGTCTATGTGCAAAGCACTTTCATACCTTCGTTTCTTGACATTATTTAATGTCAGTGATTTTGAAGCATAGTGCGATCATTTGTACAAGGAAAAAAGAGAGCGAGGCGCAGCTCTTGCTTTATAGTGTGAGTAGGTGAAAGAAGAGAAGTAAAAGACAGTTCAGCTAATCATCAATGGCTTTTCCAAAGGGGAAAAAAAGAAAATAATTACAGAAAGTGGGTTGTTTTCCTCAAAAAAGAAACCCTGCTATGCCCCTTACTCTGACCAGATTATTCTTTACCACGAAGCAAAGCACATCATGCAGACGCTATTGGTTTGCTTGAACACTGAAAATGGCATGGAGACCATGAAGGAAAGGGTACACGTTTGCAAAGTACAATTTCCTCAACATCATCAATCTTAGCGTTTTAATTAATTTTTTTCAACAAGGAATTCAAACCAAATTTGTACCTAATAACTAGGCCAGAATATGCTGGTTATTTACAACCCTTTTCTCTCACTCAGCATTCCGCATAAAGTTCATGCTCTAAGATAGCTGCAGAAGCCGCCTCCATTTATCTTCAATAAACCATACATCATTTCTTTATGTTTAAAATAGCAAGAAAAAGGCGACTTGGAAAGAGAACTTTACGGAACCCAAATCAGGCGAAATTTTGGTCATGTGGTACATATCTACAAACTGAAAGAAAATAAGGAAAGAAAGTAACAGAGATAGTTTCCAAAATTGTATTCTTGAGGACGAGGACCCGTACATGAGAAATAATATGATTGCTGAAATCTGCTTGATAAGAATAAGGATTATATCCCTGCCGATAGGCTGACAAAGGTGTTGTTGAATGTCGTTGAACCAATAGCAGCTTCAACCAATGGATATGTATTATATCTGAGAACTACAGATCAAACCTCTGTGAAACAAGCCAGAGCTTTCTCGGACTGGTGCTGTAAAGCTCGAAACTGTGACAATTGTCATATAAAATCTGCAGAAAGCACACCCAAAAATAAGTTCAACTGAATCCACGCCAAAACAATAAGGCCATTGTAAACGAAATGGATGTCTAGCTTACATTCTCACTCTAGCTCTTAGATGCCATTGATGTAGGACCAAAAAGTAACTAGTAATGAAAAACACATACAAACATACAAAGCTAATAAATAAACTGAAACTCACTCCAGCAATGCTCTCAAGAACTGCTCCATTGTCTGAATTTGCATATTCCACGACGATTTTCAGTAAAAGAATCACGAATGGACTGGAGCATGGAAGATACAGCAGGAACACAACCCAGATCTTCATCATGTTCCTACAAAGTTAATTAAAACTTTCTTTAAGAATATCTTAAACATGAGTTTGAATATTTTTATGTCTGTAATGTGTGTGTGTGTGTGTGTGTGTGTGTGTGTGTGAGAGAGAGAGAGAGAGAGAGAGAGAGAGAGAGAGGGGTATTACCACTTCAGCAAGACGCTCATCAAATCCCATAGAATTTGTGTCACTGGGCATGAAAATTTTTCTGTAAGCTGTCCTCAGACACTTAATCTAGAACCTTGCCCAAAAAGAAAAAGGTACAGCACTTTTAAACACATGACCAGGAGTTATCACAACAAAGTAGAAACTTATCTCCATGTATCAAGGGTATAGAATATAAGTGATGAACAATCTAACAAACTAAAGGAAAGGCAGAATAAAAATAACAATATTGCACTTAAATAAAATTCCAAGAAGCTGCCTGTAACATCCTCCAAGCAATAAAAGGACAAAAAAGACTAGCATTCACATATACTGGTTCCTTGCAAATTCTATACCTTATGTTTGTTCAAAAAATTGAACATCTGGATACTATATGTTGATTTGAACAGCAACAGAAGCAAATATACATTAGAAACTAGAATCTTTCAATCTTGATAGACTACAGCCTAACTCCATATCCAATGAGTTCCCACATAATATCACCCATACGTTATAGGATGAACTTATCTTACCATGTCTTTCATTTCTATAAATATACTCAATAAACATTTTCTTGGCTGGAGTTAGACTCCATAACATGCACTTTGGAGAAAGGCATACCATAATAATGCCTTAAACCCATGACAGCGGGTCTTGTGGCCAATATCAAACAAAAAAAATCATAAGAAGGTGATACATTTCAACACAAATGCTACTCGAGGAAGAACTAAGAGAAAAAGTAAATGCAACTTTGAATAGTTTTCTGAAATTCCACCTACATACTATGTTGGTAACCAAAAACCTCAAGCAAAATCCAGAAGACCATGATATGCAATTTTAAACAATGAAAGACTACATTATAGACAAGGATCTTTTTGAAGGAAAGTCTTTTCCATCCTACACCAATAATATGATGGAAGTAAACTATGAAGCCATCAGAATAACTGCTGAAACTTTTCACCAACCTCTGTGACTAGGAATCCACGACGACGAAGACCCTCCAAATTCAAACCACGAAGCTCAGCTCTCTCTCCAGACACCATCATGTACTTTGGGACATCTTGTGAAACCTTCATGCAGGAAACAAAGTTGAATTTGGTTGTGAATGCAAAGGAATGTCTGTAAGTCGTTTGCTATATGATAAACCTGCCCTACAGCTGGATTATGTAACTGGAGGACTTATTTAGCATCTTATTGCAGTGTAAGGCACATATGTAACTAAAGGTCATACCACAGATCCACCACCAATGAAAGCAAATGAGCCAATATGACAAAATTGATGAACAACACTTGCTCCTGCAGTGTGTGCATGGTCCTACATTTGTAGCACTTGAATCAAATTTAGCAGACACTGTAATCTAAGATAGAAACATATAGAAAGACATTTTCCATAGCAAACAGTAGACGAAGGAGTTACCTCCACAATGACATGGCCTGCCAGGAGAGTATTGTTCGCAAATATGTTATTATTACCAATTTTGCAGTCATGTGCAATATGACAAGACCCCATGATAAGATTGTTATCACCAATAACCTGAATACACATGTTAGTTAGATAAGGGAGGAAATGCATGGATAGCATACACATGTTTATGACTTCAATATATAAAGACAAATAATGTTGGTAGTTTTATATTCTTATCTACCGTTATATCACTTGACTTTGAAGATCGATGGATTGAAGTAAATTCTCTGATCTCATTGTTGTTTCCAACATCAAGAAAGCATTCATCACCTGACTAAAACCACAGAAATATGATCATAAGTGGTCATATCTTTTGCAAATATTAAACATTTGAAACATAGTACACAGCTGCTATCAACGTACACATGCACAACAATTCTAGCCATTAGCAACATACATTTGACTATGCATCAAAAGCTGAAGAAGATAAGTTACCTTATACTTCATGTCTTGGCATTTAATACCAACCACAGCATGATGCCCAATGATGTTGTTGCATCCTATTACAGTATGCCCAGGAAGATCATCACCAACGACAGCACCACTGCCTGATAAAGTTTTAGTACTTCCATAAATTGCAACATATACTACATAAAATAAATATATTTCCAACAGAAACTCAAAAAGAAGAAGAAAAAGAAAAATGACCAAATAGAAACTCACGTCATCAAAATGCAGTGGTTCCCCAATTCAGTATTTCCAAAAATATGGCTTGAAGGATGCAACTGACATCCATTTCCTAGTTTTGCGGAAGAACCAATTGTGCAAAAAGGACCTATTGAAACACCCTGTGCCATAAATTTTGAAATTTTACCGATGGATACAAATCATTACAAAGGACACAGCAATCCATAGCCCAACTAATGATTATGCAAATAAGGAAAGATGTCAAAAGGCAATTCAACAAACAGAGAGCCGTTGTTAAAGTAGCAAATTGTTTGACAGGGAAAAGCCAACAAAGAACTGGGTTTTAACAAACAAAACAAATCACAGATTTTCAGGTACCTAACTACCAATGCCTATTGAGAGAAATACGTTCCAGGTCTTAAACAAAGAAGGAAAAAAAAAAGAGTAGAAAAAGAGCACCTGGCCAATCACAGCATTTGGATGAACAATTGCAGTTGGGTGTATAAAGCCCGTACCCTCCTTTTTATTCTGAAAAGCATCTGGTTCACAATCATGGGGAAAAAAAACAAGAAAGAAACCAATGTAACAAGTTGTTCAAGCTTCATGGTAAGATAGATAAAAGTGAAAAAAGAAAAAGAAAAAAGAAGGGCTTATTACAGTTGAGAGTTGAGGAGAAGCGATGCAAAGATAGAGTGGTGAGAGAAGAGCTTAACGGCTTTCGAAGCTTGAGCAGGGAATTCATGGATTGCCGCTCTCACTCTTACTCTCCGACAATGGCTGATCTTTTTCGACCTTTTAACGTTTTCGTTTCTTCAACTTTCAGCCGCCGCGCCCCCGATGCATCCGATCCTGTCTTTCCACGCAGATTTTATCCGTTAGTTTCGTACTATGACTCGTGTTAATCTAGACCGCTCGTTTAACCGACAGGATCTAGATGTACGGATGTAAATACACGTGGATTTATTGAAACAAAAAGAATAAATATTTGGGCCTTTTGGGCCAATTGGTAATCTCAAGAAACTTGGAATACTTGGAGTTTTCATTGTGAGTGGGTCATTCATTCTAAACTAGTTTTGAATTGAGGGTGGGAAAGGCCCAATAATAATCCGACGACTGCCCTACAGAAAGGCCCAATAGTTTATAACAAAGAATTTATCAAATTCCAACAAAATATGATTTTTTTTTCTTTTGTTACACCGATTGAGTTGCGAACCATCTAATCTGCACCATCGAAATTTACAAACAGGGGAGTGTTGATTGCTGACATAATAGAATTGAACGGTAAGCAAGCTCCCTCAATTTTCTTTAAAGAAAAAAAAATAGTAGTTGTTGAGCTTACATAATACAGACTGACAATGAAAACATACTAACGAAATCGGCATGTCACCGATTGACATGATTTAATGGAAACAAAAGGCAGAAGAATGCTATAAAACTATGGTTCAACTCTAAAAAAAAAAAAAAAAAATGGGTGTAAGGAGAAAAATGATATAATTTACAAAATGTCCACTCAATTTTACAGCTGTATGAGCATGACCATATGAATCTATACCATAATTCACCTCAGTTAATAACAAAGGGTGACACTGTTTCCAAATTATATTCGCCTTAGCCCTCAGGCCTTCTTCACTCTTTCCAGAGTGAGCTGCCTATCTACTCTCTGTGCAGTGTAGCTATCAATATCTTTCTGCCTTGGTCAAGATCGGATTACACAATGGTAGGCATTGCTTCTGCTGATATTCAGTCTACCTGCTTCAGCAGCTCGGCAGCTGTTTTGAAGATGCCCAGAAATTTATGTATGGACAGTCCAATTTGTGATGACATCCCCCTCCAACATCCGTAGCACCTTCAGTATGAACTAGAGTGAGTTAACTGTAGACTGACAGATTCATGTAAAATGTTTATAAGAATCAAACAGGTGGGGAAGGTGTTGTTTCTAGAAGTAAGTGAAGTTTAATAGGCTTATAAGCAAATATTGTTAAAAGCATCTTTCGGCCAGTAATTGTTAAACATGAAACTCAACCAGATTTGTAGCAACCACTACAGAAATAACTAACAGTGCCTCCGAGCAGATAGCCAATGCACAAAACTATAAGGTGCACATACACATGTAGAAATTCTTATTTCAGACATGTTGGCATTAGGTGAGTTTTTCACAGGTTTTGCTATGATAATTGAAACAATGATGATCAAATAAAAGTTTTTTGCAAGGGATTTTTATAATATTAACTCCAATTTACCAACCTGAGACATGCGAGGCCTTGAATGAGGATCCCGCCTGATGCACAAGGAAGCACATTGCAGCATGCCATAAACATCTTGCTCTGTGTAGCAGTTCCCCAAGCGGGGGTCAACAAGTTCCTGCATGGCATGACTTTCTAGTAAAGGGCGTGCCTGCTCCAAATTCGAAACATCACTAGTGAGAAAATGAATTTATGATAAATTTTAAAGTGATTAATATTTGCCCAAGGAAATTACCATACAATTAGAAGCAAGGGACAAGATAAACTAGAAGGTGATCTGTTGATCCTCTTATGACAAGAAGTCAATTTACTTTTATCAAAGATTTTCTGCAATCACCAATCTACAAAATTGTAACCTAAAATCCAGTCAGTTTCGTACCCATTCTGTGAGGCACTGCTGTCCCTTGGGCCGATTTATGTCCATAGCTTTTCGTCCAGTAATGAGCTCTACCAATACCACCCCAAAGGAGTAGACATCAGCTTTTTCAGTAATTTGGCCACTTTGCGCATATTCTGGAGCTAAATACCTACCAAGAATGTTTTCCTCAATAAATTTGTCTTCAGTAGATCATAAAGCAACAATGAAAAAGAAGTTATGTAGGTGTACCCGAATGTTCCAATTACTCTAGTTTCCACTCCCCTGTCTCCATCT
This sequence comes from Theobroma cacao, assembly GCF_053813885.1. Classification (NCBI taxonomy): domain Eukaryota; kingdom Viridiplantae; phylum Streptophyta; class Magnoliopsida; order Malvales; family Malvaceae; genus Theobroma; species Theobroma cacao. The sequence goes on from NC_142647.1 coordinate 4,811,920, forward strand.
GGCTGCCACCTTGCCAACCCAAAATCCCCAACCTAAATGATCCAGAAGCAATAGTCAGTTTGCATTCCCTGTTAATGGATAACTATAAAAGGCACACACGATATGTGCCTATTGTTTGACAAAAAATGAAGAGCATTCACACTTGAATGGGCAGTGCATTGAGGGCAAGATACAGCTGGTCAAGATAAATTTGAAAATTTGTTCACATAGAGCTTAGAAGACATGACATACTAAAGGTTCAAAATCATGGGTGAGAAGGATATTGTTAGGCCGCAAATCACGGTGTACTATACAACCAACTCTGCATTCTTCATGAAGATATCTCAATCCTCTAGCTGCTCCAACAGCAATCTTTTTCCGTGCAGACCATTGCAACGCATTACGATTATGTCCTGAAAATTGTCCATTTAGAGGAGTAATTATCAATGACCATTGAGGACAAGGAACATATTAGACTCACACACAACCATCTCCAGTCTGAGGACCAAGCAGCATTTCCCAATTAAGAAAGTTTCGACCAGTGATTGGAATGAAATACATGCATTTCAACCCATGTTATCCACAAAAGAAATAAGTTTGACAAAATTATAAAGGTATTACCTCGAAAGGCAATCTAAGAATTGATTAAACATCTTATGTAACTAGACACACCATTCCCCCAATAAATAGTCAACAAAAAATCAAAGTGGTCGTTTAAGGGCATGATTTAGGACATTCCAGTTAACTCAAATTAGTTAAGTACCAATAGTTTTGAAGTTCGTTAAACTGAGAAACTGTGATAAATATATCAATTTCAATTCATAAGCAAAGAAGAAAATCTCCCTTGATATTCTCTAGCTATTTGCTTGTCCATGATCAAGATTAGTGAGTCACAAATAAATTAGGATAGAAGAGAACTTACCATAAAGATGAGAATCCAGAGACCCATTGCAAATGTACTCATAAACTAGCAATCTTTTTCCATTCTCGATGCAGAACCCAATCAGCATCACAACATTACGGTGCTGGGCACAACTTAAAACCTCAACTTCTGAGCAAAATTCTAGATCACCTTGAGAACTAGCCAACTTATGTTGCTTTACAGCAATCGCCTGACCATCTGGTAAGATCCCTCTATGAACAGAGCCAAATCCACCTTCAGCCAAGAAATTCGATTGTGAAAAGCCATTTGTAGCATGTTCCAATTCAGCATAAGTGAACCACCTAGGAGGGTGCCCAAACACAGGGGCCTTGTGCTGACATATTGAACATAATGGAGGTGGTCCAGGAGGAGTATTTCTTGACAGTGCGATAGCTTCCCTCACACTTTTGCTCACCTTCAGATCAAGCCTGTAATTAAGGACCCCGACATCAGGTTCTCGATTCAATGTAGATAATTTCTCCAACAAAACACTATATGTTGAACTGCGAATGTCAGCTGTCTCTGGCTCGAAAAATAATCTTGTTTTAGGAGGATCTATCTCACTGTCAGAGCCCGAATCAGATTCAAACAGATTTTGGCTTTCTTCAGTTATAAATGAATACTCCTTCTTCAAACTCTCATATAATCCGGGGAGGAAAAATGGTGAGGCCCCAGGATCTGAGCTTGATATTGATGAAGTTCCAACATCTGTAGTAGTCAAAGACGATTCATGATCTGGACTGCTCACAGGAGTCACAAATGGCCCCCTAATTTCATCTAACCGGTCATGCTTGCTTTTCTTATGTTTAGGATATGCTTCTGACTCAAATGATAATGGCCAAGCCACTTCAGGTGCCATGTTAGGTGATCCAACCAAATTCAATCGCAGAACCTTTGGCTGAGATCGTTTCATGACCACAAGATTGCATTGCAGCTCTTCCAGGCAGTGTTTCTTCTCATGTTTTAATCTTCTGTGCAAAGGTTTGATAGCAATAATAACAATAATTAATTGAACAAACAGAAGAATCAAAATGAAACTAAAGTGAAAAAGGAAGCTTCAGAACATGAGAATGTTGGCTACTATACACATGTGTTAACTAAGACCTTGTGTAATTTGCATATTCTTACATAGCTAAAAGCATGCTTAAGCTTAAGAACAATATATGATACATCATGCAAGAGAACAAAGTTTACATTGTATATATTACTTATCCAATATAACCCAGTTTGATTGAGCTTTCTTGGCTTCAGCAGCCACTATCCCATACGGTGATCCAGGAACAATTTTTACCCTGACCTTGACCTGTAAACAGGAATTAAAAACTCAATACTAGGAACGAAGCATTTAAGAACTAAAGAAACATCTGAAAATAAATTAATCCACTAACCTTCTCTGGGTCATAAACATCTTGTAACTGAAAAATCATTTGCGAGCATGAATCTGCAATATCTTGTTTTTGATCTAAACTTGTTTCTGAGAGAGACTTCCAATGACCAGTGGTGCAATCACTGGTAAATCTTGAAATCCCCCATATCTTTTTACCTGGTAATGTATTAGATCTCGATAGGTTATCAACAGCAAATACTAAGAAGTGAATGTGACCAGCAGAGACCAAAAGAGATAACAAAGCAGCAGAATGCTTAAACCACATTCTCAGTTGTAGCAATTATATATAATTGAACCTGATAATTGCATATTAAGCTGATAAGAAAGTATACTGCACATGATCTTAGCCTAACAGCCAAGAATGTTATTCAACCCAATAATAGGTTAATGTCAATAATGTTCATTCTTTTGGCTCATGCTAAGTGGCCATTTATAATCTGTGAAGCAGCTGTATCAAATACAGCATGAAGAGGCTAAGATTAACAGTTATGAGCCACCCAACGGCCAAGTTCAACAAAGGAAGAAAGGAACATTATGCACCAGAGATCTCTACTATTTACTCAAATTACGTGAAGTTAAAAAGCATCACCAAACATATGCTCCATGCTTTATTCTCATTCTATTATATAGAAACTAATAATTTCAGAAACATAAAGAATTCAAAAGTTTACTCGTGTATTAAGGCGCAGTTTCATTTTCCACTGCAGCATTTACATACAGAGGACAAGGCCATCAACAGGTTCGCCAAAAGTTTTCTTCCTAATCTATTGAGGAAACTGGTAGGCAACTTATTTTGTTGTAACGATTGCATGTTGCCGCTTGTTAGACTTAAAGGTTTCAAGATCCAAACCTGGCAAAATCTCTATCTACTGAAGTTTATACTTTAAGCTCTGGACCATCGACAATAGTTTTTGCCTTGAACATAAGAAAGTGGTAGAACAAATTTGTGCTCAAATGTATGAAGGAAAGCCCAGTGCAATATTTAATTCTACTAGGTGGCTCCTCTAATCCCCCAATCAGCTCAATGACTTGTATCATCATTAAAAAAGTAAGAAGAAAACAAATAAAAGTAAAAGGAGATGTGTTTATAAGGTAAAGTAAGTTACTTGAGGAGAGGGCAGGAATAACCACCAGCAGCTTAATGCAATCCCCAGGCTGGACGACATGAGTCAAAGCCCAGACGAGAGCAGTCCTTGGGATGTCCCTTGCTGCTTTAACAGCCACCACCACTACTTTACCAGCCAAATCTGAGGTACCCTTCTGTTTCATCTCCGAAGCCAGCTAGAAACTAAACCCCTGTGCACCTTCCACACACCCCATAATCAAAACCCGCATCCCATTTCTCCATCAAAACAAAACTCTTGAGCAGAAAAAATTGCATTTTTGCTGATTCACAATAACCCAGATGCCTTTTTTTTTTTTCTAAGAGATGCCCAGAAGAAAAGTTTGATATGAAGAAAGAGAAGTTGATGGGGACGTGCACTTGAAGGAACTTTTATCAAATCAAGTAAGCTCTTTCTCTTAAAAAAAGACGTGTCTAAACTCTAGCTAGCAAAACAAGCCCTTCTTTCTCTCTCAAAAAGAGAGCTTCGGATGCAATAAAGGAACATGTATCAGCCCTTGCAAGAACAAGCTCAGCTTTCTTTCACCGAAACTGAGGCTGCCTTTTTTTAAGCTCATGTAACGTGCGTGAGCTTTCTTTAGAAACAGAATTTGATTCCTGTGAGAGCGTGAAATAAAGCGGGTGGCCTAATTTGGAAGCCTCCTTGTCAACTGGTTATCGGTATACATCCTTATCCTCCTGCTTTCAACAAATTTACAAGCAAGGGGCAATTGCCCAATTGCCAATATTATACAAATCACAAACGACAAAAAGAAACGGTCTATCTGTATTAGGAAACGACGACTGTTTAATACCAAACCACATGTAATTATGTAAGCAATTACCTGCACGATTGGAGGAAACCCTTCCCTTCCCTATCTATCTCCTTCTCAAAGAAATGAATATTTAAATGAAATTAGAACTTTGCATGGAGCCCTCAAATGTGGACTTTACCTAGCAATGAAATGTAGTTTGATCCTTTTCTTCTCGACAGAAAGTTGAGAGTAGGTAATGGGAGGAAGTTAATTCTTACCGTGTAGTTTGGAATCTGCCACCAGTGTTTGGTATTGTGCTTTACCTTCCATCTTTTGATAAAGACCAGATGCAATACTAGTAAATTCTTTTCTTTTCAAAAAAAAAAATTCTAGTAAATTCTTTTGAAAACAACAACAATATCCTTTAAGATATCGTTATTTGCCCAGTTTGTCATTTGTGATTGTTTTACTATTTCATCACCATTTTGGGATTAACTATCTATCTAGGATGCAACAAAACTGCCTATTTATTGCCCATATTGAAGTTCCCATTATTTTATTCTGGGAAATTTTTTAGGCATTGTCTCCTTGGAGACAGTAATCAACTCTTTTTTTGAGTCTGAGGCTAGATCCAGCTAGTAGACCTTAAATATGAACAGGTGGGCATAGATAAACTAATCCTTCTCTTTAAATGTGGCACTTAAATTTGTGCCAGACATCAAAATAAATTTCTTTTGTTTTGTGTTGCTCTGATATGGCACAGCATGGCAGATTGGTAGTGTGGGTAGGACATATGAGCCCTCACACTGACAAATGAAGACAAAGAGCTAATGGTAGGGCATGACTTGGCATAGGTAACATCAATTATGAGCTTGCTGGCATCCTGAATATAGCTGCTCACATTTTCTTCAAGAGAAATGTCAATTTCTAGCCAACAATAGCAGCTTATAGCTGGCTTCCTCTCCTTGAGCAGATTTGAATTCTGTACAAGTGACCATCAGTCAAAAAGTAATCTGCACCTACAAGAAAAATGCAACAGTGCTGAATTCAAAATAAATAATGGGTAATCACATGACACTTTACAGCAGATTGTCTATTTACACTGAAGACAATTTATCTTAAGGACTGAATCTGTAAAAAAGACCTTGTTGTTTGTATATCCTGCCATATAAACTATGAAAGAGGAACCAAAAAGTAAATTCAGAGGTAGGTTGGACTTAGGTGTGTAAACATCTACCAATGTAATTCTTTATGGAAGTGGGACCTAAAGTTCGCTAGCTACACGAAGTGAGTGACTACCTTTACAAAAGATATAAATCAAAGAAACCTTAAGATATTCCCTCATGTTATTCATGCATGGAGTAGCTCCAAATCTATGCCTCTCTAAAAGAAGAATAATAATGATAAAAAAAAGACACAGAAAAAGCTTTAACGTTTAAAGATAAATACAATGGCATGATACGATTGGTTGATGATTACCGGCTTTAAGAATTGATATATTCCATCAAAACCATCCAAATATTTCATCTATTCACCAAAGTATGAGATATCATTCAACGTTTTTTTCTTTTTTTTCTCTTTTGCTATGCTGGAAAGGTGAAGCAGCCTTTGATGAGACATACGGCAAAGAAAACGATAAGAGGCACTACCAAAGATGAAAACTTTTGAGGTCACTAAATCGTTCAGCTTTGAGGCAGGGAGGGGCCAAAAGATTTAGCTTAGCAATGAGTGCAGCACCAAAAAGACAACTGAATTTCACAATCACATTCACATCCTGACATAAGCTTGCTGCTTTCTTATCTGCACCAAAAACAATGAGGAAGATGCTTTTTCTCTTTTCCTTGATAGGCAGGATTATAATTTGGTGGGGAGCAGAATATGTTATAGTTGCTTATACTAGGGATAAATATTTCCGCCAAAATCCCCTTAGAACTAACTCCCTTTGCCACCACTCACCCCCCCCAAAAAAGATTATAATAGTAAATCTATACAATATCTTGATAAAGCATAGCTCATATAGGCACAACAATGCTTATAAAAGAGGAACGTTCAAAATTTGGATTTCCTTTTAAGGTGCCTGTCACGTGTTGCCAACAATGAGAGAGCTGATCTTTTCTTATCTTGGCTTTTTGCCAAGCTATGATGAACTCTGTATATATTACACTATATTTATTTCCCATCATGGCTTTTTGGCAAGCCATGGGGAAGAAAGATCACTTTTGCTCAAATCTCAGTTAACCTGAAGTCCAAAGTACAAACAACAGTTTTGCAAATGAACCGCAACCCCAAGCTTAGCCTAAGGCCATGATCTGATTCTAAGGAAGCTGATTACTTGATTAATGATGTTTCACCATCCATCTACTTCCCTTGTTAGATTTGAGATTATTCTTTAACAGAATTGGGCTTAAAGCCTTGTACTACTTCTTAATTGGATTGGGCTTGTAGCCCAAGGAAATTTAGGAAAGGGGTAAATTAAGGATGCAAATGTTTTGCAACTTCGAAAAAAGGAATAGGCAATATGGTCTTTTTGTATTTTTCATTGAAGACGCCTGTTATAACTTGACAACATGACAACGGTCGTTTTCCAACCAGGGAGAACCAATGCCGATGGGAGCGACTGAATTGGCCGCTGTAGTCACCAGATTGAAACGAGAAGGTCACAAGCGGACCAAACACGACTCCCAGTTCTCCAAATGGAAGGTTCAATTCAATCTACAAAGTCCCTTATCCCCCATAGTTTCCCCATAAATTGCTGAATTCTTACTGGATTGCATCAATGCATTCCCTTCCTTCTATCAGTTATTGTTTCTAAACAATATCCACATCCAATTTAAACTTGATTTATAATCTTTTATCTCTTCTGGATTTTTTGTATCTTGATGTGTTTAGGTTCTCATTGGGCCTGATGATTGGGTAGACTATTCAATAGGGAAAGAAGGAGTGGCCAGATACAGGGTTGAAAATCTTCCCAAAAATTCAAGCTCAGGGCTTTATGAGCTTGCTATATACCGTAGTGGCTCCTCGAGCAGGGAAAACACTGGCAAGCTTGGCCGGTATAAGGTTTTGGTGGTTTATCTTGGGGAAGCTGACAATGTCAGGACAAGACTCCAACAATATGGCCGTACAGGTGCTCATTTGGGTAGAAGTAGCTCTGGAGAAAAGGGATGTGGATACTTTGAGGACATTTTTTCAAGAGGCTATTCGATTGTGTACAGATGGGCTCCTGTGAGTATATTTCTTTGCAGTTTTTTTTTTTTTTTCTGATTTCAATTTACTTGTTAACCTATCTTATGAGTCTTGAATGGAAACTATTTGAGAAGTTAGAAAAATAAAAATTGGAATAGTAATTCTTAGCATTGGAGGCTATAAACTTTGTTATATTTTTCTGGAGTATCTTTAATTAGTAAAAAACAGTGATAAGTTAATACATAGTGAATGAGATATTTGTTCTAATGATATTTCATTGATCTTCTAGTTTGCATTCATTTGGATTGTTAACGATCTTGTATTTGTGATTTTTTTTAGCTGTTCTGCAATTATGCTACAATAGCCAAGCCTTTTACTGCCTATAAGTTGGAGTTGCAGTCTCCCAGAAATTAATACTGTGAATATTAATGCTTTTTAGGGTGAAAATAGTAAGAATTACTGGAGAAACTAGTATTAAGAGCAGTGAAAGTACGTGTATACAACTTGTTAAGGTCAATTTTGCAGGTGGTGAACCAGTATATATATTTTCTTCTTTAGACTGTTATAAGCTCTTAGTCTTATATGAATTACAGATGGTCCTCGAGAAGGACTCTTAGTAGTACTCCAATGACAAATTCTGGACTCTGAACCAGATGAGATGGTTTTTGAAAGCTAAATAACAGTGAAAGTGCACTTGTTAATAAATGTTCTTTTTACATATTCACCCACCTACACATAGCATTCAAATTATGCTTGATTGATTGTCCGTAGGGTGTCTTCCCAGTATGTATAGACAGAAGAATGCCCGCAATAAAATCTTGCTATCTAATTTTCTAAATTTTAATATAATTTTCCTTTCCCCTATTGAATGCTAAGTAGATGGAAAACAAGGCAGACGCTCAGAGAACAGAAGCTCAGCTTCTCAATACCTTTGATTATGCCTGGAATAAAGGTTCTAATGGTGCACGCCGCCATGACAATATTCTTCGGAAACTTGATAAAGGTGCATCCAATCGTACCCCACCAGCCATTTTCTCCAGAAAGCTTCTACCCTTCCATCAAAAGCAAGTAGGCATCAAAATCAAAGCAAGCAAGCTGCTTTCACAAGACAGTGAATTCAGCAAATATTCTGATGGAGAGGGCTACAACTTTTTGTGGCAAGTTTTCAAGTTCAGCAGATCACAGCCTAGGTTAGTTTTTGATCGTGGTGGCTCTAATGAGAATGACACTATCATTTGTGGGGTGGTTTTAGTGGATGGTTCCATTTGTAGAAGGCCACCACTTGAAGGAAGAAAAAGATGTGCTGAACACAAGGGAAAGAAAACTAGGGGGTCCTCTGTGAGTTTAAGTACAAGTGAGAAATCACACACGCATAAGGCATGCTCAGACTATGTTATTTTTGGAAATGGAGAATACAATGTTAATGGATCAAAGATTCCCAGCTTTGGCACAGTGCCTTCATTGATTGCAGGGGACTGTCCTGCAATTGAGCGCTGCAGCCCTATTTGTGAAGTTGCCATGGATGATGGCTCTCTTTGTACTAGGCAGCCAGTTTCAGGAAGAAAGAGGTGTGATGAGCATAAAGGGAGGAAAATTTGTAACTCCAATTCAGAGACAACAAGATACCAGACAGTGCCATATGTGGTTTCTGATTCATATGCTAACGATGCTTTAGGTTTTGACAAAAAATCCTCAGAAACTTTTATACGTGGAAAAGTGGAAACTGGAGTTGCTCCACATAGGCCTGTTTTCAATGATGGCTGCGATTCTATATGTGGGGTGGAATTAGGTAATGGCTATTTCTGCACAAAGCAACCTGTTAGAGGAAGAGTCAGGTGTGAGGAGCATAAAGGGTTGAGGGTTACTAGTCTACTCTCTGGATTCGATGCAAAGAGCACATCCCATGATTTTGACATGGATCCAAGATTCAATTCACATAATTGGAAGTACGGTCGTAGCAGTAGTAGTACAACCATTTGTGGAGCACCCACCCGCAATGGTTCTTCCTGCCAGAGGACAGTTAACGGAAATGGAAGATGTTGGCAGCACTCGAACTATGGTTGTAGTAGTATTAGTAGTAGTAGTAATTTTAGCACAAAGAACTCAAATTATGGTGATAGTAGTACATCCATTTGTGGAGCACCCACCCGTAATGGTTCTTTCTGCCAGAGGAAAGTCAAGGGAAATGGAAGGTGTTGGCAGCACTAATTGGTTAAGGCAATTGTGTCTCTTGGGCAGAGATTTGTGGGACTTCCTATTTATCATGGATGATGGTCTGAGTGCCGCATTGGGTGGAGAGTCACCATTTCTTCTGCTCTGGAGAGAGTGCAGGAACCGAAGAGTTTTTTAAGTATTTTGTACATTAGATGATGGTAAAATCAAAATACTTCATAAGAACAGTTTGGTGTCTCTTATTTCAAAATGATGTTTTTGGCTTTTTAATATTAGCATTGTTAGTCAATATTTAAAAAAAAATTATACCTAATACTATATAAATATTTTAGAATACAAAAGCTTTTTGAAAAAAAAATCTGTCCATGTTCCCTCTTAAAACTTAATAAAATTCACTTTGATATTTAATAAACTTCAATATTTGACAGAAAAGAAAACAATTTAAAATATAATAAAATTCTAGAACGAAATTTATGAATACAATAATTTGTCTCACTTTGATATATACTTAATAAAATTTAACATTTGACCAAAAAAAAATTGTTCTAAACCAAATTTATTGATTAAATTTAACATATAATTTTAGGGTTTAGACAGAGGCAGCCGCCCATACCCTTATTTTCATAAATTTATTAATGATGTAAGTTTGTTGGACCTTGGCTTTAAAGATCCAAGATTTACTTGGAGACGAGATCTGCTTTCGGAAAGGATTGATAAGGCGATTTGTAATACAGATTGGAGATTGAAGTTTCCTGAAGCCACCATTCAGCACTTGTCTCGAATTTGTTTAAATCATAGGCCTATTTTAATTAGTATGCCGAATGGGAAAGTGAGACACAAAGGAATTAATTTTTCTTTTTCAGGCAGCCTCACTGACACATGAGAATTTTAATAACTTTGGTGAAAAAGAATGGGTTGCAGCGAATGGTATTCAAGGGGCTTTACCGAATTTTGCTTCTAAAGCAAAGCAGTGGAATTTTGAAGGTTTTGAGAATATATTCTTTCGGAACAAAAGAATCCTGGCTCGACTCAATGGTGTGGAAAAAGCCATAGAAAGCAGGCATTCTAATTTTTGGAGCGAGCTAGAGTTTAATTTACGTCTCGAGTATGAGACTATTTTGAGATAGGAAGAGATTTTCTAGGTGCAAAAAGCTAAATTTGATTGGTTTGATGCAGGGGATTGAAATACAAGATACTTCCATATTTGTCCTTCTAGAAGGAGGTGTAAATCTAAGACACTTCGTCTCAGATTATCTAATGGCAATTAGTGTGACGATCAGGATATATTAAGGTCCCATGCAGTTGAATTTTTTTAGTAAACTACATTCAAAAGAGGACGACATTATTCCTCCATTTTCAATTCGGGGTGCTTTTCCTTCTGTGAAGGAAAATATGAGGGACAATCTTGTGCAACCAGTAGATGAAGCTGAGGTACATGATGCTCTTTTTGAGATGAAGCCTCTTAAAGGTCTGGGAGTGATGATTTCCCGGCTATCTTTTTTCAATCGCAGTGGCATATTGTTGGGAAGGATTTGGTGTCTTATGTCAGAGAAGTATTCAATGGTGCTGATGTTGGTAATGATTTGTGTAAATCAATTATAACTTTAATTCCTAAAATACCATGCCCTGAGGTGATTTCACAGCTTCGGTCAACCAGTCTTGTACCTATTGTTTTTAAGATCCTGATGAAGGTTATTACAAATCGGCTTAAGCCGATTATGAGTCACCTTAATGCTGATACTCAAGCCAGTTTTATTCCTGGTAAGTAAATTTCGGACAATATCATTGTAACGCAGGAAGCTATGCACTCATTCAGAAAGAAACAGGAAAAGTTTAGGTGGATGATAATAAAAAATGATTTAGAAAAAACCTATGAAAGGTTGAGATGGGAGTTCATATATGGCACTCTGATAGATGCCAATATTCTAGAATGACTCATTGACATCATTGTTAGAAGTTGGAATAGTGGCAGTTCACAGGTCATATGGAATGGATCGTTTTCTAATAACTTCTTTCTTACTAGAGTGAAACGAGGAGATCCATTGTCTTCTTTTTTTTTTTTTTTTTTTCTTATGCATGCAGTGCCTATCTCATGGCATCAATGAAGCAGTAACACAAGGGCTTTGGAAACCAATTCGCTTTGGTAGAGGAGGGCCTGCTTTACCTCATTTATTTTTTGTCGATGATCTTATTTTGTTTGCGGAAGCTTTAGTTCCACGGATGGATGTAATCAAAGGCGTGTCAAATCATTTTCGCAAGTATTCCGATGAAAAGGTTAATGTGGAGAAGACTTCATTTTATTTTTCCAAAAATGTTGGGATGGATATAATTCATGCAATTAGTGAATGCTCAGGCTTTTCTCATTCAACTAATTTGGGTAAATATCTAGGAGTCCCATTATTGCGTGGCCGTAAGAAATATTCCTTATTCAAGTATTTGGAGGAAAAAATTTGCAACAGATTGTCTTCTTGGAAAGCCTCGGCTCTCTCTTTTGCAGGCAGACTGACATTGGTAAAATCAATATTATTGTATATTCCTTCTTACGCAATGCAAACAGTTGCCATCCCGGAGAAAACTCGTGAAAAAATTGAGATGCATTGTCGTAATTTCCTTTGGGACGGGGATTCTAAAGCTCGGAAAATCCATGCTATGAAGTGGAAGAACATGTGTCGACCTAAAGAGGAGGGAGGATTGGGAATTCGATGCATGAGAAAAATGAATAACGCTTTCTTGCTTAAAGCCTGCTGGAAATTAATCTCGACACCAGCATCTTTATGGGTAAAGGTGGCTAGGAGTAAATATAACATTGGTATGAATTTAATACCGAATAACATCTGTAAGGCAAGGGCCTCAGCTTTTTAATGCTCAATTAGTAAGTTGTGGGATGCATTTAAAACCAATATGCGGTTGGAAGTTGGTAACGGTGTTACTACGAGATTTTGGTTGGATAACTAGTTGTGTGATTATCTCTTAGCAGCTGCTGCACGGACCTTGGGATTGGAAATTGATGATTCGAGCAGTGTTTGTGAGTTCATTCTATCTAATGGAGAATGGGACCTATGTCATATTGCAGGCAGGTTACCAATGGAAAAGTTTAATACTTTTAACAAATACGCTCCCTCCTTCATCCAGCTTAGAGCCAGATAGACCCTTTTGGATGTCTTCCTCTTCAGGTGTCTTCATGGTGGCATCGGCTTATGCAGCGTTGGGAGGTATTTTGGAAGTTAAATCCACTCATAATAGCAGTCTATGGAATCTAGTTTGGAAGTGATGCGGTCCGGAAAGAATTCACACCTTTCTTTATCATGCTTTCATGACAAATTGCTCAGGAATAAGGAAAGGCTGCGAAGACGTTTCACGAATGACCCAAGTTGTCCTCGATGTCATCTGGATATCGAGTCAGCATCCCATGTGTTGAGGGATTGTCTAGTAATCACTGCACTTTGGTGCAGAATTCTCCCACAAAGCTTACAAGGTGCGTTTTTTTAATTCTTCCTTTCTTGAGTGGCTGTCTTTGAAGTAGAGTAGAAGTAAATTGTTGATTAATGGCATTCCTTGGAGTACGGTTTTTGGTGTTACTTACTAGTTTTGCTGGAATTGGAGAAATCTTTTTGTGTTTGAGAATAAGGTGATGACAATTGAGAATCAAATGTCACTTCTTAATAGCTGGGTGGGTTCAATACATCAGGCCTGTGCCACTAATGTGCCGAATGTTATGTCAACTCATTCCTTAAGTGAACGACGGCTTACAGGGTGGCAGCCTCCTGAACCGTTAAATATGGATGGAGCGTTTAAAGCTTCTGTTGGTAAGTCAGCAGCTGGTGGTACATTACGAGACAACCATGGTGTGTGGAAAGGCGGGTTTTCACTCAAGTTAGGCAAGTGCACTACCTATAGAGCGGAGTTATGGAACGTCTACAAAGGTTTGTTATTGGCATGGGATTTGGGGTATAGAAAAATTGATCTTCAAATTGATAATAAAATGGTGGTTGAAGCTCTCAAGAATCCGACATCTCATCCTTACTCCAATCAATTCAACCTCTTTTTAGGCATCAACGGAAGGTTCACGGCATGTTTCTAGGGAAAACGATCTAGTTGCAAATTTCTTGACTAATATTAACTTTTCTAGTTTAGAAAAATTTATTATTTTCAATAATCCTCCTAGTATTGTTTCCGACATATGACGTCATGATGTATGGGACTTTGTGTTTTTCGTATTATAAAAGTATAAACCTCATTTTCCTAAAAAAAATATAGACAAAAGAAAGAGCGAAATGAATAACTGCGTTACTAGTACGGTACCTGTATATGACTCTTACCAAACGAAAAGTCATTCTCTAGCGACATGTTTGGTAGAGGGAAAAAACCTTACTCATTCGGAATAGTTGACAGTTCCTCAACTGAAGCAAATCTCCCCACGTGTCACCTCACGAACTCCCGACATACAAGAAAGTAAACGTAAGCAAGCAGCTTCCACAAACTTTGTGTTTCCCCTCTTCTCATCGTGCCATCACTGTAAAAAGTCCGCCCTTTCTATCCTATAACGCCGCACCATCAGAAACTTCGCTAACGTACGCCACCACCAAAAAATGCCGGCCGGCGATCTGGGGTACCCTTCTCCGCCGCCTTCCCAAGCGACGGAAACACCCGTGGAGGAAGACGATGCGTGGGTGTGGGCACAGATAAAAGCCGAGGCACGCCGCGATGCCGAGTCGGAGCCGGCTCTAGCTAGCTACCTCTACTCTACGATCCTATCTCACTCCTCTCTTGAGCGCTCGCTTTCCTTCCATCTCGGCAACAAGCTCTGCTCCTCCACGCTGCTCTCGACGCTCCTCTACGATCTCTTTCTGAATACTTTCTCCTCTGACCCTTCTCTTCGAGCTGCCGCCGTCGCCGATCTCCGAGCGGCTCGCGTTAGGGACCCTGCTTGCGTCTCATTCTCTCATTGCCTGCTTAATTATAAGGGATTCTTGGCTTGCCAGGTAATACACTTTCTTAATTTCCTCTGATTAATTGAATTGGGTTTCATAAGCTATTTCAATAAGTCCGATGTACTTTAAAGGATGATTTACGGAAGGAATATTAGGCCTTACATGGTTTCAACATTAAGTTTTTTACATCATTATAAGTTACATGTTGGACTTTAGATCAAATTCCTTGCTTGACATGGACGGTTAAGATTGAATACCCTTTAGCACTTTGAATAAAAATGGTATGCTTATTGTTAATTGAATGAATGTTGCAAAAGGAATTTGTCTAAATAATTGGTTTTTATTGATAGTGTAGAAAATTGGGGGAAAATGGAAAAAAATTAATAATATTTGGAATTTTGTTGCTATAGGCTCATCGAGTAGCACACAAGTTGTGGACTCAATCACGTAGGCCGCTAGCATTGGCGTTACACTCTCGAATCTCTGATGTCTTTGCTGTTGATATACATCCCGCGGCAAAGATTGGGAAGGGGATTTTGTTTGATCATGCCACTGGAGTGGTGATTGGTGAGACCGCGGTTGTTGGTAACAATGTGTCGATCTTGCATCATGTTACACTTGGTGGGACTGGGAAGGCATGTGGGGATCGCCATCCCAAGATTGGAGATGGGGTGTTGATTGGGGCTGGTGCAACCATATTAGGGAATGTGAAGATTGGGGAAGGAGCAAAGATTGGAGCAGGGTCAGTGGTGCTGATTGATGTGCCACCTCGGACCACAGCTGTAGGGAACCCAGCAAGGCTCGTGGGAGGGAAGGAGAAACCCTCAAGGCACGAGGAATGCCCTGGAGAGTCCATGGATCATACTTCATTCATCTCTGAGTGGTCAGATTATATCATTTGATCACCCAGTTTCAGTTTTGTTAATTGTTAACTATTTATACTTCTGTTTCGCATCCTATGATGTTGAAGCTATTAAAAAGTGTAATCTGTTTCTTATTTACTTTAAGCTTCGATTATACAGCGAGGCCTTGAGTTATGATCATGTACTGAGATATGTTGACAATAAAGTAATACTAATTTTAGTAACTGGATCATCTGGCAAGAATGTTTTGGTGATTGCTATCCAACAAGAATTACCCTCTGAATTCTGATCCCATCGTGGGACCCCATAAACAAGATTCTTTGAATGAAATTTGTTTTATAAGGGTAGAAACTGAATAGAAATTTTGATGAGAGAATGATCAAGACTAATCTAATTTTGAACCCCCTACTGGTGTAGTTTTTGAGTTGGCTACCAGTTCTCTTGTCCAACCATGGTGCATTGCAGGGTAGATATTTTGATGGGGAGCTCCATGGATGACACCTTGCCCAGCATTGGTGCAGGATGGTCTCCAGAACAGCCAGCATTTGCAAAGCAGCTGAAGCACTGAAACAGCTTGGTATTTGGCTGATTAGTTTTGAACTTTTGGCGCTATCAGATATGCTGACAAGAGATGGTATCTTGTCACGGCAGGCAATACCATCAAATATCAATTTTACTTCATTCAAGTTAACTACTTGAAAGAGGAGTACCCAAAAGAACATAAACTTGAGAAAAACGCTGTCGTTTAGGTCATTTATTGTTTGATAAGTTTATAGACATCCGCTGCTCGGGGACCGCATTACTTTGGCCCCCGTAAGAAAAAAACAATGGCGTCTCTGGTGTCCCTTCAAAACACGGGAAATTCCATTAGCTTCTCTTCCCACTTAAAATCTTCCATCAATGCCAAGCACTCTCTCGCCTTCAACGAGAAAATCAAGCTCTTTTTTTCTCAAAACCCCAACAAACTCAAGCCTCCATGCACCTACGCGGCATCCCATAACACTGATAGCAACAGCTCTACCAGGACTTACCGCCGCCAAAGTGTCACAACTCACCGCCAAACCACGAAAAATCGGCCGAACCCTCGTAAATTTAACACTGAAAACCGAAACGAAAACCACCCATCTCCTGAAAATCCAACGTTTCAAAGTGTTACCGTGGATTTGATGAAGTTATGCAAAGAAGGCAAGGTTAAGGAAGCTTTAGATCATATGGGTCAAGGTGTTTTAGCGGATTTTAATGTTTTCGGGGCGTTACTGGATGCTTGCGGGAATATGAATTCGCTAGAATTAGCCAGAAGAGTTAATGAATTTTTTAGAAGATCAAAGTTTTCTGGTGATATCGAATTGAACAACAAATTGATAGGCATTTATGGGAAATGCGCTAGTATAAGAGATGCTCGCAGGGTGTTCGATAAAATGCGTGAGCGAAATATGGCTTCTTGGAATTTGATGATAAATGACTATGCGGTGAATGGGAAAGGAGATGATGGATTGTCGTTGTTTGAGGATATGAGAAAAGATGGGTTTCAGCCGGATAGCGAAACTTTTCTGGCGGTTCTATCGGCTTGTGCCAGTGTGGCGGCTGTGGAGGAAGGAATAATGTACTTTGAATTGATGAAGAATGAATACAGGATTGCTCCGGGAGTTGAACATTATTTAGGAGTGATTGATGTTTTTGGGAGAGCTGGGTATTTGAATGAGGCTGTGGAGTTTATTGAGAATATGCCTATTGAGCCAACGGTGGAGATTTGGGAGGCAGTCAGGGGTTTTGCACGAATTCATGGAGATATTGACCTTGAGGATCATTTTGAGGAGTTGTTGCTTGGATTTGATCCTCCTATGAGAAGTGAGAATGAACACCAAGCACCACCAAGGAAGAAGCATTCTGTGATTAACATGATTGAGGAGAAGAATAGGGTGATTGAGTATCGGTGTATGAACCCTTTCAAGGGAGAAGTAAATGAGAAGCTGAAAGGTTTGAATGGGCAGATGAGGGAAGCAGGGTATGTGCCTGATACAAGGTATGTGCTTCATGATATTGATCAGGAGGCAAAAGAGCAGGCCTTGCAATACCATAGTGAGCGTTTGGCAATTGCTTATGGTCTTATTAGCACTCCGGCAAGGACACCTCTTAGGATCATTAAGAACCTGAGAATCTGCGGCGACTGCCACAATGCAATAAAAATCATGTCCAAGATTGTTGGGAGAGAGTTGATTGTGAGGGATAACAAGCGCTTTCATCACTTCAGGGATGGCAAATGCTCGTGTGGTGATTACTGGTAAAGTTGTGGAAAATACTTCCTTTGATGTTGTTTGTAATGTTAGTTGCCGCATCAAGGAAAATGTAGTTGCTGACTGCAGAGTAACTCATAATTAGCATTGTGGAAAGCTTTTTGGATTGTACATTATGCTTGTATTGAAATTTAAACATCCATTCAATAGCAACCTTTTGTCATCACTGAAACATTTCTTCACATCAAACAACTTTTTGCTTCTGAATACCTACCTACTTCGATCAGGGAACATTCTGTTCAAGGATTTTGTAACCCCAAGCTGACTCAGGTCAGAATGCTGCCAAGAAACATTTGCTTCTGTTGCAGTAAAGAGATATCTCATAGCATCCACCATTTTTGAGCAACCATCAGAAATCCGTAGTCACTTGATTACCTGGACCTTGTAAGCAATCAACTTACTACCTATATAATCTTTAATTTTTGAGTGTAATAGCCTTTTCCATCAAAACCTTGGTCCTCAGTAATATTGTAGCTAGTGACATACATACGTCCTCACTGATATTTATTTCTCAACAGCAGTAGTCAAAATTCTTTATTCCATTAATGCCCAAATTATTTACATTGTGTATGAGTCTAAAACTTGGAAGACTCATCATCCTTGATGAAGAAACTGCTACAAGTCTAATCAATAGAGTTTGCTACCTGATCATCCCTTTATGTAAGCTGTACAATTTGTACAGCTTAAAAGAATCGAATGTACAAGTGAGATGGCCTGACTTGGTCAGTAATTAAAACATGAGAATTTTGAAGGTGAAGCAAAGCACCCAATGAATGAGATGAATTAGTACTCATTGTTATGAATGGAGATTTCTTTTATTTGTTACCACTTCTATCACAGCTTCATCATGGGATGGAACTCTCAGGCTTGATTTCATGATTTCATAAACTGTAAAACCAATTGCCGTAGACGGTACAACCTGGAGTAGACATACAAAAATTAATATAACAAATGAACGATAAAAAGCTCACAAAAGGGAAGGGCCTTTTTCTACCTTAAGGTAGTTGATGCTCAGCCCTGAAAACAATTGCTTCCAGCCCTGATTTTGGGCAATCATAATAAGTGATCCCATCGTTCCCTTCAACTCGGGACTGTTGGATGCCGAGACCCTTTGGACCTAATAAGACAGTTCTCATCCATTACTTTAGAATTCACAGTTTGATCACTTTTCAATTGCTCTTTTGGATCCAAGGAGTAAATATACCTGCATTTGCCTCCTCACAACATCAAGAGGATATGTGAAAGTTTGGCCCAAGAGACCAGCTACAGACCCACATACTAGATTCACCATTATTTTTTTCTTCTGCTCCCCAGGTACATGGCGTTTCATCTCCTCATAGAAGTAAAACTTCAAACCAGCATATGGGAAGATTCCATAAAGTGATGGAGCTGAGACAATTTCTCACATATTAGCAGGAAACCCCACAAGACGAAAAGAGAAGCTAACAGCAGATTAGTTTTGAAATTCATACCTACACCACGATAGAGGCCTCTGAGCCCAGACCCTTTGTAAGTCTTTGAAAAACAATCAAGAATTCCTCTATAAATTTGTTCAGTACTAACTACCCCTTTCACATTAATCTTTGGTGGACCAACAACCTGCACTAGCAAATACAACTTTGTCAGAGAAACAGAAAAAGCTCAGAAGCGAGTGCCAGGCTAACTGCCCTGGCTGCAACTCCGAAGAGCCTCCAGCTTTATAATCAACTATTTACCTGATAAGCTAATTTAGTCCGAATCAAATCAAGAGGATAAGTAAAAAGCACAGCAGTTCCTCCAGCAAATGATCCAGCCACAAGATCAAGTACAGGGCCTCTTCCAAAGTCAGGAAAACCATTGATGATCCATCTACGGTACTGCTCATAAGCCATATAATGAAGGGCCGCATAGGGAACAATTCGAGCAACACTAGCACCATTTCCTCTGCTCATCCCATAAAATAAGTAAGAAATTGAAGATAACTTTTCAGAACAACCTTCATGTAAAGGATAATGAATTGGACATCAACCTGTAGAAACCCAGGATGCCTTCTGTCGTTGCAATCTTTTTAATGGATCCAAAGATCCCTATGCTGTGAAATTCTCCTCTTCTAGTCTGAAACGGAATAATGAATTAGTTATTTCTGCTAATGCAGGGTAAATCTTCACATGTTGCAGGTACTTGGGCCTTGGCGGGTGGCAGCGCAATATCAAAAACCACAGCCTCTCATTACTAATGATTTGGTTACATCAAGGATATGAGTTTGTTATTCCTCAACTTTTAGTCACCTAGAATGCAGACGGCATTCCGAAACTATTGGGAAAGATCAAAAAATCCACATTGGTAGGGTTTGAGAAGTTAAATCTCCTAATTCTCATCAGTCATTGATACTCAAGAATATCAGAAAGACCCCATCTTGGCGAAAAATGAACAATCCCAAAACCCATATAATCTTCACCAACAAAACATCGTCTCATTAAAAGATAATTCACTGACTTCATCGCACCTAAGTTGAGCTACGGTCAAAACAAGGCATCACAAGCTCGAAAATCAACTATGGATGCAAGCCATCAGAAAACTTTTTTTAAAAAAAAAAAAAAGAAAGCAACAAAATCACAACCAAGAAGAACCCAAGAATCCAACAACCATGACAAAGAGTAAAGAGACACAAAATAAAGCAAGAACCAAGAAATCAAGTCAAAGTGTTAAAAAAAAAAAAGGAAAAATCCAACTTTACCTGTAACAAAATCTTGACACGCTCAAGTGGGGCAACAACGGTCTTTGCAAGGCCCCCAGCAACACCTCCAGCAATGAACTGCTTTGCAAACAAAGGCATGGACTCTATGATCCCATCAAAGAACATACCCAGCTCTCTTTCTTCTCCCTTTTTTTCCATTTTAACTAGGCCTTGAGGCCCCAGATAGGGAGAAAACGAGAGATTTTAATTGTAAAAAAAGATTGGTTCTTGAAGGAACAATAAGGGAGGGAAAGCAAAAGAAAGAAGAAGAAAAAAAAGAGACTTTTCTATCTGTTGCGGTTCAGTATAAGGTCCGAAAAATGTGGTTTTTATATGTTTTGGACAACTGACAAGTCAGAGGAGTCCATGCCATGGCTCCTTGGTAAAGCAGAAAAGGGCAGGTAACGAGTTTCTTGGAACTGCTTTCGGTTCTATTTTATTCTGGAATGATACTGGCTTTATTCCCTTTTCTGATCAAGAATCTTGCAATCTTGGCCGTTCAAATTTTTTTCTCTCATTGGTTCCAGCTTGCCAGCTGAACGTTTGCACCGTTGGCCAGTCGCCAGTGGCAAGTACGGAATGAATAATTGAATATGTTGTGCTGGCCCATCTTCTTTCTTATTAAGAAATCAAATCGAAGCAGCAGATACGTGAAAGGAAAATATTGTTGTTGTAAATGAGTTTTACTTGGAAGTCAAAAGAATTAATTTCAATGCGTGAATTTTAATAGATGTCATTTTAAGAATTATTTCGTTTTCAAGACTCGGTATGGTATATTAAGAGAAAATATATAAATAACTTCATAAATACAATAATTATAAATTTTAACTATTTCTTATGTTTTAAAAGTAATTCATTTAATAATGCTTGAACAAATGTATTATTTTCATAATTATCTTACAAAAAATAATTATTCTTATCATATAATATAATCTTTAAATTACAATATAAAAAGATAACATTTCATATCTAAATTTTAAAATTATAATATTTGTTCACTATTTTATTAACTTTTACATTTAAAATATTTTCTCAATATATCCTTATACCATAAGATAACAATTCACGTAAAAAAGCTACTAATTAATTTAATAGTCAACATTTTTAATGATGTGGCGTCAATAGTCCAACGGTTTGGACAAACAAATATTGCAATCAAAGTACTTATGAGGGTAAGAAAAATAGTTTTTCTTCTTTTCCTTATTAATAATAATAAATACAAAAGCTCTGCATAACAAAATTTTCAGTGGTAATAAACTTGAATACTCGTTCAAAGTTGACTGCGGCATGACGCATCTGTTGTCTTTATAATCGAATTGAATACCTCCAGTTGTCCCTGTCAGAGGTCTAGGCCAATAGATGGTGACAGACATTGAACCCACAAGTGGGATTGGAAGTCTCTCATCAGAGACGAAAACAGAATCAAGCTGCGTAGGAAGAAATGAAGCAATGACTACGTGGAGGTGGGCAGAAAAGCTGGTGTTTATTAGATTTCATGAAAACTATGTTTGAAACCCTTGAACATCATAAGTGGTTTTCTTCATAATACTAGTAATATCTAGTTCATTACAGAAGCCCAAATGTTCCCAAGCAAGGATTAGACCTACATGTCATTTGATAAACATTATCAGAATTTAGTGATAAAGGCTAAAACTGAATCTGATCAGATTCCTAAAATACGTGGGCCTGATCTCATAACTTGATTCTAACTCGGCCTTACGTTCACGCACCAAGCTACCTTAAGCCTGGACGATGACTTTCCAAACATGATCCGATTTGAAATGAGATGCGCTAGGAAGATGTGACGAGGGTGAAAGGCAGAGATCATTGATCCTAAAGATAAAGCAAAATTCTACATTTATCAACTGTTGCTTGAGCTGATTGTAAGAATAGACAGCAATACGACAACACCCTCCACTGTTAAGGGTCTCTGGTATGACGTAGCACTCCCACCACTACCTAGTGAGGAACCCGGAGTGTTTGAGTAAATGATTCAGGCGAAGACACTGAAATGTGGAGCTTGCAATCAGATGAATTCGATTGAGAAGAAGGATTGCTGCCACTGATGCTTTGTTCTGCAGGGATTTTGTCGATAAGGTGGAGTAAGATCTTCTCAAGCTCTTCACCGTTGCTCCATTCATGAACTTCTGCTTTGACAAGGGCTGGTTCCCTAAAAATACGGTCCCATAAAGGATACTTCTTCCTTGGCATCACGTAATCACTGCCTTGAAGCCTCAAAGTGGGGCAGTAATCACCTCTCCCATCTCCCAGGTAGATAAAATTCTGCCTTCCACCTTCAGGAGCAGAAGCATAGATATGTTCGAGTACTAGGCCCTACAATAGAAGAAACCACAATTAAAACTCTACCTTAAGATGAGGAATAACTAAAATGAAAATATTTTATAGCAACACAAAGAATATAATTGTGGGATACTAACATACCGTAACTATTAAATTGCCAAACTAAGATCCTGGAAGGCAGCATATATCAAGCAGTAAATGAGCAACCAAACTATGATTTTATCAGTAATAGTGTGCATTAACTAAATAAATTCTATGTATTGTGATGACTGATGATGATGTAGCAAAAATTAACCACATTAGTTATGCACTGGTGCTTAATCACACAAAATATTTCACCCAAGCACCTAGATGCCAAACCAATATAATTCAACATGGCTAGAATTGACAGAAATAAATGAATCCTACTTTTCTCTATGCCAAATGCATAAACACTGACACCTTGCTTATTTTGAGGAGTAGGAGTAGATTGACAGTACATAAATTTCATGATAAAGACCCTTTTAGAAAACACATTGAACAAAGAAATTCAGATGCTTTAGAAACAAGGATGACCATATTCCCTTGCAATTCATAAATTCCCTCAGTTCTTTCGTGAAACTGGAAGGAATGTCAAAAACCATACCAGAAAAAGGACTGCACAGACTAATCCACCCTAGCATATACCAATATATCCATCTATCAAATAAATAAGTCTCCATTTCTACGATATGCAAATGTGTAATTAACACTCTATCAGCTTCACATAAATTCATATTATAGAAAACCATCCAAAAATTCAATCATCAGAAGGTCAGTGACTAATGAACCAGTGATTGAGAAACCATCACATGATTTGATAAATATGCTCAATCAGTGAACTCGTTTACCTTGCACAAATTGGAAGGGCACAGACTGCACCCATGTGGAGATAAGGTAGAATCATGATAAGGAAAGATCCTCAGCCTTCCTTCTTCATCTACAAAGCTTGGGTTTGTATAGATCTTTGAAAAGCAACCCAACAGACCCTGATATTCCAAGATTTTCTCAATGAAGAACTGATTTGCGTCACTGACTATCCTCAAGTCGCATCTGAAATTTCATAACAGTACCATGACAAGCATTATCAACCCCAGAACTTGACAAAGAACAGACAAGGAAAAAAGAAATGACCAAGATTACAACCCAAGCGCGTAGGCTGATTTTATAGCAGCAGCAATTCTTGGATGCAACGGAGTCCGTTTCAAGCATGCTGCAATCTCCTCAGCTGTTCTCCCTTGGGAATGAAGCTCTTTCATCATCCTATCCTAAAATTAGATTTAACATATCTATTAAGTTCATGATATTAAAAAGCCTCTACTCTCTTTCAGCAATAATTACAAAAACAGAAAAGTTTAGTACAGTTAACAGTAAATCATGCTCTTTACTTTTTAATAAAAAAATCAAACACATTTGATATGATGCAATTAAAACAGAATTTAGAAGCCTTAAAACTTTTGTAGTGGTAACTTATTAGCATAGAACGTAACATTAATTTGATAATTTCGAGTTCATAGATAATGCAGTTTCTTTCTAGTAATCAACATCTGTGAAGGAAGAAAATTTACAAGATACTGAAAATTTTAAGAGATAAATCGGATGTTCCCAGCAACCAAACATAGGGTAAATCAAATACTAATATTAACTAGCAATGATCAATAAAAATAAATTATTTATTATTATAAGCAAGCAAATCGAGTGGTAACGGATAAGAAAGTTAAATCAAAAGGCAACACAAACCATGAGGGAATTCCAAGGCAAGGTAGAGCGAAGCCGATGGAAAAGGTCGGAAAGGCCCATCTCTGCCACCACCCAACTGTCGCTGTCCCCGTCTATTATCGTCCGATCAAAGTCAAAAACCACCACTATTCCTGCCATTTTTAGGCAGCTCTCCGACGCCGGCCTGCCCGCCCGCCCGCCTCAAAACTGTTGAATTTTTTTTTGGTGATGTGGAGAATGTATTCGGTGGGAACGTGGAGTTGGTTTTGTGGTGGTGACGGAATACCTGAACTTGACCGTAGCCGTTAGATCACCGAACACTATGCCAACACGCTTGATGCGTGGTCAAAAAAAAAAAAAGAAACGAGGTTGGACTATTCAAACCCTATCAGCAAGGCAAAGACAAATAACAAAAAGAGTTTCCGCTTTTTCTTTTCTGCGAGTCCAAATGAAAACAAACGTTTCAAATGCATTATCCAATTCTTCCCATTCTCATATTCTTTTCTTGATGGTTTCCCTTACCAGAAAATCATGTAGTCTTTACGTTCAAATTCTACATCAATTTTTTTTTATTATCCAATCAATAATTTTAGGCTTTGCGTGGATTGAAAGTAAAGATGAGTAAATTTTGCATTTTAACAAAGCTGGAGGTCGACTTCCTCCAAAATTTTGAAGTCAAGACTCCACCGCAAATACACCACATCTTCCATAATGAGGTATTTAATTAAGCATGTTCCTCTCCCATGGAATGGGTTCATCCCATCCCCATGTGCTACCAAATCCTCCAAATGTATAGCATTATTAACACAGAAATTAACAATTCAGCCACGGGGTGACAGAGCGAGAGAAAGAGAGAGAGAGAGAGACCCTGAAATATGGGAAAATAATCACAATAATTAGGGACTTCAACTCCATTATTGGTTGTTCGTCATCATCATAAATAAATTCAGAGTCCCCTTTAGAATTTACATAAACACAGCTCAATGACTCCTTTATGACTGACTACAAAAGAATCAATGCAGGCCACGGTTACCCCTCCCTATATTCCTTCAGATTCTTCCCGTATCTACAGCCCCATCCCAACTGCTTCTACCCTTCTGATACTTGCTCTTTTTTTTACCAAGACAAAAAAGAACCAAAAATTTTTTATAAAAAATGAACAAAATAAATCCAATCTCTCTGAGCCCCTGGCCCCCTATCAAACTTCAAGGGAAACACGTGTCTTTATAGGTTTTAACTTCAAACCCATGCTTTCTGGAGACAGAAGCTCCGGTGAGATGCAAGATGGACTTAAAGGGCTCCTCGGGCTGTCACTCAACTGGCAAGGCCTATACAACCCATACCCCATGAAGAAGTATTCCATAGGTATCAACATTGCATGTGGCTGTTCTTCTGTCACCATTGATCCACAAGCCTGGACCTGCATACGCAATCCATCCTCCCCCATTAAGTATAAGATTTGGAGCTTTCATTTAGGTACACAAAGCATTAATCATCAAAAAGAAGACTCAGGAATTAATTGAAAACAGCAAATAAAAAGGGGAATTTATCAATATTACGAGAATGTTATTAACAAATTACACCTCACAGCCCCAAATGCGGGAATCCTTACTATCATCCAAGAGGCTCATTGACCTACCCATAATTGGGAGTAGGTGAGAGACTACTAGATACCCCTACCGATTTGCAAATCAAGTGTAATATTGACCAGGTCAAAAAAGTGTAACTAAGAATGTACATGACACTGACTTTGCAGAATATCCAAGTATCATTCAACATCATTTTAGCAAAGCAATCCCAGGTACATAGTAATCCCAAAAACTAAGTACTACTTACCTCAACTAAGGCACTAAATCTTCTATCCAACTTGGATGTCATGTAGAGGGCCTCAGAATGAAATGGTGAGTTATCCCCAACAAATATTAGGGTACGACATCTGAGTCTCTTCAGCCCACTGCTAAGGTCAGGTCTCCTGCAGATTGGCAAAACAAAGTTTTGAGCACTTGAAAATTCAACGTAATAAAGACTAGTAATACGCAAACAAAAGAAGTGACAATAAAAATGTAGTCATATTATTTTATACCTATTAATTGCTTGAAGAAATCGCATCACATTTGAGCCATGCCTCTCATCCAGCAACTAAGAAAACAAACATGCCATAGGAATAAGTATGCCAACTTTCAAATTCACCATTTAAATGAGGGTGAAATAGAAACAGAAAGAGAAATCCAAATCCAGCATACATGCTATGCAGGAAAGAAGAGAAAACCAAAATAAAAGAAAAAGAAATGCTTAAGCACTAACCCTTCTGCATGCTTGAACTATATCCGACTCAGGAACTTCTGCATTACCACGAACTTCCTGTTACAATTTATACGAATCTCATAATTCAACCTACTCAATAAGTGAGGTTATACAAAAAGAAACTTACAAGATAGACTGCTAGGATACCTTGCTGAAATAACGTTGAAGCAAAAACTCTTTAAGCAGTCCACACATTCCATAAAAATATAACAAATTTGACATCACCTACAGATCATAAGTCATTTTAGTTATACTATAGAAATTTAATACAAAGGATGTTAGATATAACCAACAATCTAAGGAACCTTGTTATAAAACCATTCTGTCCAAGAGGGGGCTCTGCAAAGAGGGGATATAAGTATCAAACCAAGAACACGTTCTCTGTATTTCATCTGCAATGCAAAAGCTTTGTCAATGAACTTGTACATCAAAAACATTTAAACAATACTACTCAAAGGATTCATAAAGAAACATACAGCAAACAGAGTAAGGATGTAAGCACCCGCAGTTACTCCCATGCACATCACTGCACCAAGCCTGATGCCATCAAAAACAAAGTTAACACATAATCTCAACTATGAATTTGTTAACAAAGACGTCCACTGCTCCTAATGGGAAAAGAAACCCCTTTCAATCAAAACATAGACACCAGAAAAACCAGATAGCTCTCTATTTAGATGCCATGCAACTTTATCATAAGTCAGTCGGCCGCCTCAACTATAAAAGAAAGTCTTGTACGTAAAATTCAGAATGAAACAATGCAAAAAAGTATTAGCAATCTGATTACCCAAAAAAGTTAAGGACCTCAAGGATCTGATCAGCTAAGTCGTCAACACAATGGGCAGAAACACTTGGACAAATTGGAGCAGCTCCCAACTGCAAGAACTCTTGTGAAAGTGCCAGAAAAGAAACTATGTGAGTAATAGAATCCAATAATTGATATAGTGTGTTATCAAGAAATAAAAAAGTCCATAGATGACAGAAATAAGGTATTACAGGCATATGCCAACTAATTTACAGACCTCATGCCCAGGAGGACTAATATGGTAAATGCAGAAATTATGGAGCAGCAAGGAGGCTGCTTCTGGACAAAAGAACAATCCTTGGAAACAAGACATATCTGAAGAAAATTACCAAAATAAGGAACAAAAGAGTTGTAAGAAAGCAGACTTGAAGATATACACAAACTAAGAGAAACAATGCTTCCTAACGAACTTCTCTAACATGCAAATGTGCATACATAGACGCATTGATCCAGCTAACAACAAAAATTATGAATGAAAAAGAGTGTATATTGAAGAAACTGCAAAAGACTACTCCTGAATTGTGTATATATTACAAGTTCATATAACAGGGGAAGAAAAAAAACAAAGGGAAGAAGACGCTCTGGTATCCAACACCATTATACTTACGATTCAAAGCCAAATCAGGATATGTAATTAGGGGTGGCTTGTCTTGGTCCCCATATACTATAACAGACACAGAACCACAGCGCGTTCGTACATGATGTTCCTGAAAGATGTTTAGGCGAGCACATTATAAACACATAAAAGAAGCATACCAATCAACACATATGGTTAAGCATTGCAAACAATCATAGATCAGATGCATTGAAACTTTGAGTACCATAATATTTTCTAACTACGTAAGTAGTTGTTCAAAAAGAAGAGCTATCAGTTATGTAAGACAAATCATTTGTTTCATGTGACCCTTTACGAAAAAGGAAGAAAAGAAAAGAAACACTGTAAATTATCTAAATAAATTTATTCATCAAAAAGTACTTCCCATGTGCACTCACCTCTTTTAGGGAAATCCAACTTAACATTACTTTGCAAAAGAACAGAAAAATCAAATTAGTGGTTCCTGATATCAATCATTGCATTCTTCAAAAGAGATGACAGTCTAAAAAGAGAGCACAGAATCTCTCATATTAAAAGAAGACATTGATATTGCGTTGATGTAAAAGCAAAATTGTAAATTTACAGGTAGACAATTTTAATATAATAAAATAAAAGTGAAACAAGGAAAAAGCTATAGCCAAGGTTTCTTCAATTAACTGCAAAAACAGGTTGCATAGTCCCGAAGAATGAATTGTTGGAAGAATCCATTATCCAACTTCTTTTGCCATTAGAAGCAACAAACTAAGAAGGAAAGAATCTCCAACCAATCAAAAAAGAACAGCAAAAGCAGATAAATCCAAAGGCAATAGCAACAACAAGTAACATTAGAGAATTACACAAGATCAGAAAAAAAAAATCAAATACCCAATATACATAAGATTGTAAATGAACCAAAAAAGGGTCTATCTTTGTGATTCAAAAGCCAGTAAATTTACAGCACATTTTAAGACTTAAAAGAACACAAATTTGAATACAAAGTAGGATGCCTCATTTACCATAAGAGAGGTAAAAAGATAAAAAAAAGGTTGAGAAAAAACCAAAAAATGATTGCTTTATAAATTTAAAAAAAAAAACGGAGGACAGTTGAAACTAGAAATGGAAACTAACCGAGC
Organism: Theobroma cacao; assembly: GCF_053813885.1. Taxonomy (NCBI): domain Eukaryota; kingdom Viridiplantae; phylum Streptophyta; class Magnoliopsida; order Malvales; family Malvaceae; genus Theobroma; species Theobroma cacao. Next base: position 4,841,081 of record NC_142647.1, read on the forward strand.
TTACTAAATATGTAAAAGAAAAGAAAAAATATATAATAAATTTGGCCAAATAAGGAATGCATAGATCTGATGATACCCATTTCGTTAAATTCTAAATATCGCAGAATTAAATTCAATGAATTTCGAATCAACCCAACAGTCCCCCGTTTTCAAAACAACAGAAAAAATGGGTTCTTTTCCCCATAAAACTAACCCCAATTCAGAAATCAAAATGGAGAACATAAAATGAAAACAAAAAAAGAGTGAAAAATAAAGAAAAATGGAGCGGGAACGAACCTTTCCACCCATATAGATCTTTTCTGTATCCAGAGGAATGAAATCGTTTGACTCAGCCATGGCCGTGGCTCTTTCTCTGTTAACTTCAAACAAAGAAAGAAAAGCTTTCTTTAAAAAACAATAAAAGCTTTTCTCTCTCTTGCTTCTTTCTTCTTCTTCTTCCTCAAGAAATATAAGCCCCTGGCTTTGATGGCTTATAAAGCTAGCGATTCTTTCTCTCTTCGAAAGCTCTCGTCCTCTCTCTCTCTCGCTCTGTTTGTTTATTTCTCTGTTTTTTTTTTTTTTTTTAAGCAGAGGTGGAGCTCCACCGACGCATTTTAGGAAACAAATGGATTTACTTGTTTTAACCCCTGACTCTGGTCAAATCTTAACCCTCGGTCAAATCCAGTCAAAAACGCGGCAGTATTTTAAAACATAAAATCGTTTAAACGACGCCGTTAAGAGCCGACGAAAGATACGGATTTACCAAATGGGCTCGGTTGTTGGTGAACATTTTTTCGGCTTTTTGTCTATTTCTCTTTTCTTTTCTTGTAAATAATTAGGGAGCATGGGGTATTATCATTTGGTTTGACTTAAAAAGAGTGATTCGCGCCGTAGTGATGTGTACGTCTGACATTGGATGCCCTTTTTGTGGGTTCCACGTCTTTTCCATTTTACTAATTAAATTATTTCTTTTTCTTTTTAGGTTTTTTTTTTCTTTATTTATTTCCACATGGATATAATATGGCCTTTGAAGTTACAATTTGGTGTTTGCTTTGCCGTTCATCTGACTCAAATTGATTAATCATGCCATCTTTTTCCAATAATAATCAAATTGTTATGTAAATATTTTTTTTCATGTCATTTTCCATGATGGTACCATTTTATTCTATCAATTTTTATTTAATTTAGTCTGAGCTGATTAATTATTGTCCATTTATAACCTAATAAAGCAAAGACAAATGTCACCAGCACATTACTATTCCATTTCCATTACTTAAAATAAATCATCAAACTAACATTAAAATTAAATCTATAATACCACCATGTTACGTTGATCATGATCCATAAGAGACAGCCCAATCCAACGGGTCACAAATGTCCACACCGTATTTTGTTTAGTATTATTTGTTGGTGAAGTTGGGGTCCACCACTTTTTTTTTTTTTGGTTTTTCTTTTTGCAATTTCATCACATTTTTTATAACCACCACATATTTTCTTTTTAAATGTTTGATTGATAAAGGTAAAAAAAACTTAAGATTATATGATCTGTCACATTCCATGTGCTTAATCTTTATCCCCATTTTTTTTTTTTTTACTATCAAAGAAAAACATGTATGTTTTTTTCACCTTTTTCAATTAATTTAAATTAAAAGATACAGCTAAATCCTTTTTATCACTTGATCCTATCCTATGCTATCCTATCCTATCACTTAAATGCATTATCATCAAGAATTATGGAAAAAAATTCTATCAATTAAGTTATTATTTATAAAATAAATTTGTAATTAATGCATTATGAGAATAGTGTCTTAGCATGTACTCAAAGATACTTGTTAACTAAATCTCTTTTACTTGTGTTTGTGAGCTGTGAAGGTCAAAATTTACCATTTTGGCAAGTGACAAATGCCAACTGGAAGGATCAACCAGACGAGACGACCACTTTTTGACATGGTTGGTTTTAATTAGGCAGAATTCCAAGTGAAATATTTGGCAGATCTAAGTGTGCATGGATAAGAGTAATTTGCTTGGTGTGTGGATTTGTTAGAATTTATTTATGGTGTCCCCTGGCTTCTACGATGCACACGTGACACGCTCCTTCCCGAATCTTTATTCAGAAATTAAAACCTGACACTCTATGATCAGACAGTACATGCAAAATCTTTATATTTTGTTGAGGAATCCAATCCATGGCATCGAAATACTTGTTTCCAAACTTCAAACCACTTGTTTATAAAGTCGATCAGACACAATTTTTTTAATCGAAAAATAGGATTGAAATCTTATTTTTTTAAATAAAATATTATACATTAACCAATAAATAAAATAATATTTGAGTACTCATCAGACACAATATTTGCTTTGATTTTGCCTGATTTTTTTTTAATTTAAAAAGTTATTATAAAGTAAAAAATAATAATTTTTACAATTAAACTAAAATTGTTTGGTAAATTTATTTTTTTAGTAAAACAACTTATATAAACTTTAATTTTAGTTAAAATTACTATAAAATGTATTTAATAAATTAGAAAAAAAATAAGTCAAATAAAAAAAAAAGATGAGTGTGAAAAAAATATAATATCCCCTATAATATTATGAATCGTTGAAAGTTAAAAGGAGAATATAAAAAAATATTTGTTGAAATTTATGAACAACCAAAGTAGTATTAATAATGAATGAAATTCACGTTTAGTTATTGATTTGGTAACCCATTTTTCTACTGAAATCATCAACTCTAATTTCATGCAAGTCTAGTGTCACCTCATTTGTTAAGTACTATTAGCTCAAATGTGAAATTTATTGCTAAAAAGTTGAAGGATTCTATAATTTTTATTGTTAAAAGAATTAAAGCTTATTTCAACTTTCTTGTAGTGCAAAATATTGTTATACTTAAAAGAAAAAAAATTTTAAAACTGAGTTACCACAAATGACTATAAATATTGATTTTTCAATTTTCATATAATTTATATCAACAATCATTGACTTATTTGACTAATTATTTTAATCATAATCAACAAATATTATATACATAAGAAAGAAGTTAAAAACAAATAAACATTATAGAATTGTCATATTAAACAACAACTGAGAAATATCGACCAATAAAAAGAGTTTTCAAAGTAAAAAAATAATAATAGAAAATAAAATGAAAAACAAAACAGAAAGAAAAAAAATAAGACTTGAATGTAGTTTTAAATTTTGAGTTTTTTTTTTTTTAATTTTTGTGGATGATTTGCAAAAAATGGGAGAGAAGAGGGAGATCAATAGCGAGAGAGAGGAGGAGGCATTTTTCGAGAGAGAATTTTTTTGAAAAAAATAATAATTGTCTTAAGAAGCTATTTAAAAAAAAAAAAGAGAGAAAACTCCTATTTAGAGGTTTTTTTCTATTTTTTAAATTTTTTTTTAAGAATTACTCATAAAATACTGTTTGACTTAACTAATTTACAGACTAAATTGAATCGTTCCTGTTTTCTTGCTTTACCCATTTTTACTAGTATGTTAGAATTCTAGCTTTTGAACTTATTTCTTCTCAAACAAAAGTAAGAGAAAAGGAAGTTTAGGGCATAAGTTTGGCCCTTGAATTAATTTAGGATATATGAATAATACGTTTAGGATTTACTCTAAATATCCAATAAATTGATTTATGATATCAATGCTGATTAGATTTGAATTATGTTTAAGTTGTAGCAACCTAAATTAGATAAAAAAAATTAATAATTACGACATATTGATTTTGTATAATCCTATGCACGGACATGGTTGTAGTTTAAACCCGAACCTCAGAGCAGTTTGGGTCAGGCTTGAGCTAAGAAGTTTGAACCCAAACTTGGTCAATATTAATTTTAGTAAATAGTTAATGTGTTTTTATTAAAATCCAATTAAAACTATCTAAATTTTAATAATAAATGTGTGCGGGTTATAGGCTGACCTGGGCTAAAGCTTCAATGCCTAGGCTCAAATGAGATCCAACTTGATCACGCCCAGGCTCGGCCGATGGACATTTTATCGGGCTAGAAAACAGAACTGCAATTCATGCTGTAGATGTTTAAACCGGAGGGGCAAAGCTCGTATACACCAGAGCTGCTGGCTCAGACTCAGTCGGGGGTAGAGACAATTCTCTCTCTAATCTGCCCCAGAAGCGCGCACGACTCCATTTTGTTGAAGAAATGTAAAAGGTTGAAGAATGAACCTTTGGTTTAAATACAATGCAACTCAATGCTTAGTGTGTTTTCAATTCATTGTAGTAGTGAATCCTTGCTGATTAAAACCTTCCCAACGAAGTGGCATTTCATAGCAAGAAACTTTACTTCATCCCAATACTCTGGGCTGCTACGAGACTCTGCGTCAAATGGATCTCTAAATTTTGGGAAGGCAATTCACGGGCAGCTGATAAAAATTGGTTTGACCTCTTGGACTTCGTTGCTGCATTTTTACACAAAATGCGGGAGCTTTGGGTGCGCTTGTCAGGTTCTTGATGAAATGCCAAATAGAAACGTTATGTCTTGGACTGTACTCATTTCACGGTTAGTATCCGAGGGACATAGCTATCGTGCTATGAATTTGTATTGTAATATGAAAAAAGATGGTGTTAGGCCAAATGGGTTCACTTTAGTGACAGCCTTGAAAGCTTGTTCTATGGGATTTGAGTTAGATTTTGGAACACAGTTGCATGCAGAAGTGATTAAGATTGGGGTTTTATTAGATACATTTGTTGCTTCTGCTGTTGTTGACCTCTATGCGAGATGTGGTGAGATGAAACATGCAGAAAGAGCATTCTTTTGCATGCCAGAGAAGAATGTTGTGACATGGAGTGCTTTTCTTAATGGTTATGCAAAGATGGGTGATAGCCAAGAGGTTTTGAAGTGGTTTTGTGGGATGAAAGGAACAGAAACGAAGTTTAGTAAGTTCATTTTATCGACTGTGTTTAAGAGTTGTGCGCGTTTGGGAAATTTGCAAGGAGGCAGGGTTGTGCATTGTCTGGCAATTAAGATTGGCTCTGATATTGATGAATATCTGGGTTGCTGCATTATTGATATGTATTCCAAGTGTGGGGTTGGCGAGGATGCACAAAGGGTCTTTGAGGCCATCAAGGTTCCCAACGTGGTTGCTTGGACTTCAATGATCAACTGCCTTGATGGGCAAGGCAAGAGTCAAGAAGCAGCAGAGATGTTCTGCTTAATGAGACAAAAAGAGGTGAGACCAAATCAGCTTACCTTTGCTAGTATTGTTCGTACTGCATCCAATTTCAGTGATTTGCACTACTGTCAAAGCATTCATGCTTGTATACTCAAATTTGGCTTTGAATCTGATAAGTTCCTAAGCAATGCGCTTATCACCATGTATATGAAAATGAAATCTGTTCAAAATGGTTGGGAAGTGTTTAATGCAATGAGTTCTTGGGATTCAACTTCATGGAATTCGCTTTTGTCTGGTCCTCGTGACTGTGAAACTTATCATCAGGGACCAAAAATCTTTTGCAAGATGCTTGCAGAAGGTTTTAGGCCCGACGTTTACACTTTTGCTAGCATTCTAAGATCCAATGGCACCCTGGAAAATTTTGGTTTTGGAAAGCAAGTACATGCCCATATAATGAAGAATGGGCTTGATTGTAATAACTTTGTCGGAACATCCCTTATTGACATGTATGCCAAAAACAGATGCTTGGATGAGGCTGAGTTACTTTTTAATGAATTGAATGAAAGAGATCTCTTCAGCTGGACTGTCATCATTGCCAGTTATGCTCAAGCTGATCAGGGAGAGAAAGCTGTCAAATGGTTCAATAGGATGCAACGGGAAGGATTTAAGCCCAATGAATTCACTCTTTCATGCTGTTTTAGTGGTTGCCACAACTTAAGAATGCTGGAAAGTGGGCTGCAACTTCATTCCATGTCAATAAAGTCTGGACTTCTAAATGATACCTATGTTGCAAGTGCACTTATTGATATGCATGGAAAAAGCAGGTGCATAGAAGATGCTGAGGCTATTTTTAAGGAAATGGATTTCCGGAATACGGTCTCATGGAGCACAATTATATGCGCATACACTCAGCATGGGCAAGGAAAGATGGCCATTGAAGCCTTCAAAGTTATGTTAGATGAAGGTTTCCTTCCTGATGAGGTTACATTTATAGGTGTTCTTTCCGCATGCAGTCAATTGGGTTTAATTGAAGAAGCAAAAATGTATTTTGACTCAATTAGCAAGGTCTACATGATTTCTCCTACGGTTGAACATTGTGCTTGTATGGTCAATGTATTTTGTCGAGCAGGTAAATTTGAAGAAGTTGAAAGGTTTATGAAGGAGAGGAATCTAACCGAAAATGCCATGATATGGGATACTGTTCTTTGGGGTTGTAAACTGCATAGTAATGTGGAATTTGGTGAAAGAGCTGCCAGAAAGCTTTTTGAACTTGAACCTGAACTAGAGTATAATTATGTGACGTTATCCAACATGTTTGCAGCTAGAGGAGAGTGGGATGAAGTTGAGAAAATTAGGGCATTAATGTGCAATCAAGGAATTAAAAAGCAGCCAGGGGGCAGTTGGCTTGAGATCCATGGTGAAGCCTACATGTTTTATACACAGGATACTTCTTATCCAGGTATCAAGGAGATTAATATGCAGATGGAGAAGCTGATAAAATGTAGAACGAATGAACACAAAATTATTTCAAATTTCAAGCAAGATTAAAGGATGTCAATTCAGAGGAACCACCATTTGTGCAAACTCAAGAGATGTATGGCCATGGGGAATCAGTCTCAAGGCCAATGTTAGTCAGTTGGAAACCACCTCGTAAAGCCCACAACTTAGCAGCAACACTTGTAGTTACTAGCAAATTACTTGAAATCCCAGCTATAAATTTTCCTTGCATTAAATTTGGCAAAGAAAAAGGGAAAGAAAGGAAGGAAAGTTTGAATAAAGTTGTAAATAAAATGATCAATTTAAGTTGAGTGAGTGTGTTTCTCTCACTTTTGAAGGAATTGGATTTTGAGAGAAAGGAAAGGAGCAAATCCACTCACTTTCCTCCCCTCTTAATTTTCCTCCTTAGAGAAAAGGAATGACACCTTTCCTTCATCTTTTGATCTTTCCGTCCAACCAAATACGGTGTTTATGATCACAGGTAACTCCTCCTAACCAAATACAGTGTTTATGATCACAAGTAACTCCTCCTGTCCTAACCTTTCCCGGATTGCCCAAAACTGATCCATCCGCCTTAATTTTGGAACATCCCAAATTTGGTGGGTTTTCCAAGCATTGATGGCAGTAGTCTTCATTGTCTGTTTAACTGTTTGTTATGTTCTTCCATGCTGGTTGGCTTTTTCTTTGATGTTGTGAAGTTGTTGAGAAGCCCCTTTTGCCATGTGAAACACTGTTGTTATGTTGAAGCCACATGGTCCATATTGTCATGGAAAAGAAAATGCTAATCCTGGGGATATTATGATGAATAAAGAGAGTATATTCTACCTGCAATTCTTTTTCAAGCCAATCAAAAACATTGATGTTAAACAAAATCCTAAGTTTTTTCTTTTCTGGGAGTTGGTATAGTTAATAAGGAAATGAAATGGACAACAAATCATCAAAAGTTTATGCCTCTTCATCAGAGAGTGGGTTCTCAACTTCGCTCTCACTACTCAAATCATCATTAGTAACAGCTGAGACCTTGTCTTTAGCTGATTCAGAATTGCTGCAAAGATCATACTTAAAATACTTGATCTTCTCCTTGTCTGCACTTCCATTTCCTTTCCTTTTTGTCCTGAAGCTATCTATCAGCCTCATTGAATGAGCAGCGGTCATAAATGCATCTGTCAAAGATTCATTTTTCATATTATTTTCTTCATCTTCATTTTCCTCTTTCCCTTGGTTATCAAAGTAAAAGAGAAGATCATCCTCAAGTTTCTTCCCCTCTAACTTTGATACTGATCGCTCATAGTCTGCCTCAGAATCATCAACAAGTAATTTAGCACGGCATTTCAAGATGCTATCATCAAATGGCTTTATCCCTTGTTTCTCAAGGTTCAGTAGCCAGTCTGGACAATTGGATTAATTGCAGTAAAAAAACAAAGAAAGCAGTTAGTAATGTATCTTAGAAGCTACAGTTACTGTGGACACTAGAAATGACTAGTGGAGGTACTCACTAATAAGAGCTTTAGGTGAGGATCCACTTGTTCTTCCTGCTTTCTCATCCATGCCAATCTGCCTCATGATGCATTGGGTTATTTGAGAGGGTAAATGAGAATTGGCAAAGGCACTTGTATAACGAGTAGCTCTTTTTTGATCCCCATTATTTCTACAGCAAACCAAATGAGGAGGTAAATGCAATGCAGGCTTCATTAATTATAACTTGAACTATAACATTTATCTATACCTGGAAAACTCAATGCCTTCAAGTGTGACAATCAATCTTGTCATGGCAATACTTTTATTGTGCTCGGCTGGTAGGTGAACTGTCTCTGACTTGAGGAAAGAATACTCAACCAAGATAACAGCATCATACAAAATATTTCTCAGCAGAACTCCATCTTCAAGTCCCTGCATGGAGTGTCCCTTCAGTTTAAAATAACCATCAACTAAATGGATGCGTATTTTCCCATGACTAGGTTAGAGTTTGACCAACAAACAAAATCTATCATCAAGCTTAATTCTCTAAGCATGACATAGTACATATGATTGATGGGATCAACTGTGCTCAAGGTATATCAAAATGGAAGCCCAGATCCAAGTTCAAGCACACGTTGCACCAGATCTATGGATAGGAAAAAGAAAATGAAGATATGGACACACTTCTAGACTCAAGCCACTGATACTTCATTCTCCCTGCCCCACACTTAATGCCTCTAATCCACTATTTTGCCCAGGAAAAGGATATAACTATCACCTTGCAGCATGGAATCACTCAATGCTTAAAATAGACAGCTAAATCCTATAAACAAATTTGTCTGTAAGCAATCATTGTTCCTATGGGGAATCAGTTACGGTGCTGGGACAAAGGGGGAAGAGAGTAAAGAATAAGAGAGGCAGCTAGAGGCCATGATCCACTGATGCAGAACCATTAATGCAGCATATGCATTTGGATGGTTTAAGCACTTGCATAGGCAGACAAACACAATTTTCTAACCACAGCTTACAACTCATACAAATTTAACAGTTGTGAGCATTGGCAGACAATTTGATACAAAGCACAAAAACATACTACTAAAAAGAGGAGGAAGAGATATTAAAAATTAAATATCCAAGCACAGCAAACTAACCAGAAAGGAAGTCACTGGCAATGCCAGCTGCAGCAGCACCCTGACAAGTATCTCTGATCAGCACAAAGTGATAATCAGATTGTAAGTATTGCAAATATGACAAGGGAAAATGAGTGCAATCATGGGGAAAAAGGTAATAATAAAATCAGTATATCTTTTCTAGGAAAACAATATAGAGACAGGCAAAGTTAACTAATTAAGCTAAACCAAAGGGGAACTGCTCAACAGTGCACAGTGTGTGATGTCTCACTTTATTTCACATGATTTGAAATTTGTCCAAGGCAAAAGGCATCCAAAAATACCCAAGCAAAAACTGAACGACATTACTATCAGTCAAGAGAAACGAATGCATTTTGCTAAAAATGAAAGAAAAAAAAAAAGACAGAATCTAAAACACACATATAAGCTTAAGATTTAGACAATGTTGAAAATATTTGGCACATAAATGCTCTTCAGACATCTAAGTAGAAGTACGCACTTAACTGAGAATAATGTAATGCCAAATACTTACAGAAAATCATGCTAAAAAATTACCTCAGGCATTACAAAACAAATAATAACAATTAAAATTCAGACAAAATTTCAGAGCACTAACCAAAGAAATAAAAGTTGTGAAAGCTGGAGATTAAAGCAACAGACCGACTTCTCAACTCTTTCTCCAACACCATCCCTTCAGTCCCAAGCCTTAAATCCAAGCAAAGTTTCAACAAAAATGCCTCCACCATAACTACACCAGCCAAGTAATTCACATCAAACCCTCTTTCACTAATCACTCTACAAATCTCATCACTCAAAAACGGAAAAAAAGATTGTAAATTTGCATTTCTATCCATCCAAATAGAAACCAAATCCTCAAACGGAATTACCAAATTCACATCAAGACCTTCACTCTCCTCACTCAATTCCTTACAACAGCACATGCTAATATAGCCAATAATCACTTCAACCATAGACTTTACCTTTTTAATCACTTTCTTCTCCCTCTTTGAACCCAAGTCTTTTCCTAGTACTTCCACAACTAACTTATAAACCTCTAAAACAATTGGCGCAAGCAATGCTATGCTTTTAGAAGAACTACAGGGACTTGAACATGAAGAAACTAACTGAAAGAAATCCTTTATGATTGATAATTGATTCAACGGATCTTCATTTGTAAAATTATGGCTTCGAAACGACAAAGCAGAGTATACCCAGACGGATTCCAGAGGTGGATCAATCTTTGCTTGCATTAAATCATAGAATTTATCAATGAAAACAGAGAAATTTGGGGTTTCTTTGTGGGTTTCAGCTAAAAGATCTTCCAGGGATTGTTTTAGAGAAAGTTGGTAGTTTTCACCAATCAGAAAATTGGGTTTTGGGGAATTTGCAGAATCTTTCAGAGATAAAGCCATGGCGTTAGTTAAAAGCTTAAAATTTGTGAACTGTAGGTGTCAAAACAAGGGAAGGTTTCAAGAGCTAGACTTTGATTTTCCTAAAGAGCTCAGCTTAGCAGGCTCCCAATGTAGGGTTTTGGTGGATTTCAGATATCCTTCAGTTTGGTTCTCTCCAGTTCATACTGTTCCTGCATGATTCTGCCACGTAAGCACAAATGACTGTGTCCCAATATGAAGTTTGGACGGCCCTGATCAGACAGAGAACTCAAGTCAGCGAAGTCGTCCCTGGGGTCACCAAAAACCAGAACTACGTGTATTCTCGAATCCTATTGGTTGACAAAAATGGACCCCATGTTTTAAAAGCTCAAAGCAACCAATCACATGCAGCGAAACACGTATCAGTTCTTTTCTTTCTTAAAACAATAAACTTCAAGTCCACTTCGATCAGTTCGTTAAAAAGGATCTTTTCTAACAACTCTTTGAGTTCAGCTAAACGTTTGTTACAATCAAGAGAGTGTTATGGGAAAGATGAAGCAAATTTTAGTTCTTCTTGTATCAGTTTTGTTATTGTCAACGTGGGTGCCTGTCTCTCTATGTGCCAAGAAGCCAGTGGCAGTTGCTAGAAAGGAAGACATTCCTTACATCAAATGTCAAGTTTGTGAGAAGCTGGCATCACAGTTGTACCAACAAGTGCAAACAAAACAAGCCCAGATCTCTCCCAAGAAGGTCTTTTTATCATCTGGGTTTGCTTTTTATTGTCTAAATTTTCTATCTTTGAATTCTGTTTTTGGTTTTTTTTTTTGTTTTAATTCTAAATTTTCTGTTTGGTTTGGTGGGTTGTTAGATCTCAGAATATCAAATCATTGAGATCGCGGAGAACGTTTGTAATTTGAAGAAGGAGGAAGCTGATTGGATTTTGAAGATTGATATAGTAGAGCAAGGAAATAAGTTGGAGGTAAGATAAATTAATCCTCAGTGTTGTGGCATTTTAAGGTTTTTCTGCTTTCTTGGATTTTCTTTGTTGTTCTTGTTAATGTCTCGATTCTGAGTAATGATGAAGGGAATAAAGAGTGGAGAAAAATAGGTGTATCGATTCAATTAATTTACTATGCTGACTCAAGAAAGTTTCATCTATTTGCAGCTAATCGAACAGGATGCCGAAGGGATTTGCAATTCAGAGTGTAAGACAATTGAGCGAGCTTGTCAGGAGGTTAGAATTTTGATAACATAAACAAGATGTTCTTTTGATCGATCAATGCAGTCTAGTCTCTATGTGAGCATATCAAATTTTTGTGCATTGTTTTCATCTAGAACTGTATTGATACATCATAGTATTAACTAAAATATCAGCCCATCAAACTTGGTCTTTGGTTCTTGTAGTGGTGATCTAAGACTGTTAAGCCTGGCTGCTTATGTTTTTTTCCAGGTTATGGGGTATTCTGATACTGATGTTGCTGAATATATATACACGTCCAAGCCTGATATTGAGTCGCTGGCCAATTATCTGTGTAAAGACCTGGCTAAGGCATGCAACAGCAAGCCTCCCCCACTACCAAAGGTAATCGGGTTCGCTATTCTATGCTCCTCTCTTATCATTATGTCTAGTTTTCTTCCTAATATTAAGAAAGAACTAATCCTCTATGAGGTAGACACTTGTTATTCTGTGGGAATAGCTGAATGGCTGAACTTTGGTTCAAATGTGGCTGAGTCACCCAATCCTTCTTGCTGTTTTCAGTAGGCTATTAATTGCATGTGCATCATGATTCTCCATCTGTAATAAAATGCTTCATCTCTAAGAACCTTAGAAGCATTACTTCTGTAGCATCATTTATTTTTGATAGATTGCTGTCTGTTGTGTTATTTTGTTGAAGTACTACTTTCTGTTTTTGTGGTGAATTGCTGTGAGGCAAAGAATTGGATTGTTACTTCAGTACTTTTTGAACTGAATCTACATAATTTGGATAATATGAATGTAATTTCACTTTCCCCATAAAATGCTTTGAATACAGTAGCCTGACTTCTCATATATTATTTTACTTGGGTACAACAGTGTCTTCATAGCTCTAAAACCCTCTCCTTTGTAAACTGTGTTTTTTTTACAAGGAGTTTGTTGTGTATTATGTTGTATGACAATCTCCATTGATGGTGTTTTCTTTTACATATGGTGTGAGGAAAAGATGAGTCAACTTTATGCTCAATCACTGATTTGTTCTCATTGATGCACACAGGATAGGACTCCGGGAGAACCTTTTGTACCCAAACCAACTAAAGAGGCTGAAATGGAAAAGATGTTACGATCAATGGAGGTGATCAAAGCTTTGTTGCTAAACATCATGCTCTGCATACCTGATGTTTATATCTGATCTCTGTTTAATTGTTTAATTTTATTGTGATTCAGGGTATGCCAGGGGCACCCAGCATGAAAATGTATTCAAGGGAGGAGCTGATGAACATGAAGAATTTGGGTGAAGATGCAGATGATGAAAATGACGACGATGATGACGACGAAGAGTTTCCATCTAATTTGGTACTTATCAAAACTCCGCAGCACATAAAAGTTTTCATGAGGTTCTTGTTTTGATTATGATTTTTTCTTTTCTCAGGGAAAACTTTTGAGAGACAAAGAAAGTAGAAAAGGCGATTGGAAACAGAGGATCAGCAAAGGCATAAAAAATGCAAGTGAATCATTGAAGAAACATGCAACCAAGGTCTCCAACCGGGTACAAAGGTGGTGGAGAGGAATTAATGCTGCCCGTTCGAAGGCCAGCAAGGCAGAGCTTTAGGATACCTTGAATTCTACGTGTGAGGAATACCAATGGTTAGCATGTTTTCTTCCGCTATATTAATATGCTTTGTTACTTATTTACTCGGAAGAATTTGATTCAGTAGGAAATCAGAGGAAGTAAATCCCCTTTTTCCCTAAACTTGTCTTTCCCCGCCCTTTGGGAAGTTTTGATGATTGTTTTCGTCCGTGGGGACTCTCTTAACAGTGTCACGAGTAGCAACTTCATCTTTTTGCTGATTTCAATACACAATATGTTGAAACGTCTCTCTTCCTATCTGCTCCTCTTAAGGTTTCTGGCGTATTGTCCATTGCTTACTTGCCTGGTAATTCCACAATAGATTGGCCTTGAAATGGATCTAAATTCTGAAATGAATACTTGGAAATGCAGCGGCCTACTGTTGAATATATGGTAATTCCCAATGCTCTGCTCCGGCCGAACTGTCACTTCTCGTGTCTGTCATTATAACCATGGTACTCCAGACTTATTAACAAACCCATATCTGAATGCATTGATTATCATACAGTGCTTGTAACTCCATTGATATAACATGAACTTAGGCTTATACAAAAGTGCTGCTCAAGTTCTCATCAATGAAAGTGGATTTAGCATTCGGACTTACATCAGAAGTTCATAGATAAACACTAGTAATGCCTCCGCTTTACCCTAGCCACTATTTGCATCAGATCTTACTTCTCATTCCTTCAATTGGAAGGGAGAAAAATTTTTAGGTTAAAAATAAAAAAAGCAAGTGCAAAGCGTGCAAGGATTACGTTAAATATCCAAAAAGATCTTGGCATTCTAAGTATCGAGAATCTATTTGATTCTAATTTCCTCATGCATTCATAGGAAAGAATTAAATAAAATTACAGGCAACTATCGTTACATTTCACATGAAAAAACCAATATATGGGCATCTCATTCTTAGGCGATTAAGGAAAACTAGAATACAGATGCATTAAATAGGAGCAGAGCTTCATGCCTTTGACAATTCATAAATTTACTTGTGTTGCAGAAGCTAATAGTCATGAATACCGTGACAATCAGCGCATCTTATAGAATTGAACTTTCGAAATCACACATCGTCGACCACTCAATGAATATTTGACCATTATATCGACATCTCGGGGATTCTTCTTGTTTGGTGCAACAGTCATGCTACCAACTATTGCCTCCCCTTCACATACGGTTAGCACATCCTCTAGGTATAGGACTGTTTGCTTCCAATGTGTAGCTCGGGATCTTGGCCCTGCATTTTGTTTTGATTTGAAGAAGTCAGAAACATAGATTAATTGCACAAAACTTCAGGCTTGAGCAGATGCATTATTGTATTGCCAGGGCAAAAGTACTTCTAAGCTGCACTTGCCGCTTTGTATTTGTAGATAAGATGGAAAGGCCGAATGATAGAAAAGTTTGCAATCTACTGACTAGAACCAAAATGGATGTGGGGCAAGAATGAAGAGACAAACCTGTAGAGAAGCCCATCAATTTGTGGCACTTGGTAAATGATACATCAAAGTATGCAACAAAAGCATGGATGTAATCATCACGTTGTGCAACAAGCTTAAAAGGTGCAGTGAAAGAAGCATCGCCAGGAGCCATCTTGGAGATATCCATTGTCTGAATAAAGAAAAGCAAAATGAAAAATGCAATAAATTCCAAAAACATTATGTCAAAGAATTTCCCTCAAGCATGTACATATAGATACACAATAATACACATTTGTGCTGTGTATTTCTCACCTTGAGAAGGTGGCAATTTGTCACAATTTGATTCTGGTCAACTGTGTCAACAAGAGGTTCCATCATAGCTTGCTTTTTGATGCAACTCATGTCAAAGCCGTAAACATTATTCCAAACTGTAGCAAGACGATGCCATGGAGAAAAGATGGGTATATATAAGAATACAGAAATCAAATTGCAATGAACCACAACAGAAAAACTGATTGAAAGCCCATAACCACATATGAATGAATACAAAAAATTATATCAATCTAGGAGTCTACTATGCTTACATTCAATCTTATCATCTTTGTACTCTGCATCCTCAATTGCTGTCAAGTAAAGAGAAGCTTTATCTGGTAGCACAATTCCATCATTGACCTGAAACAGGCAAAGGAATAACTTGAATGAAAAGAATTTAGTGTATTTGAAACGAACAAGATTTTGCTTTCAGGAGCAAGACAATAAAATTAAGCTCAAAATGCAACTTAGCCACACAGAGCACAAGCAAAAAATGCTCTAGAGAAGTTGGCACGAGGATGGAGTTAAAAGTCTTGATCAATTAAAAGTCTCTTGATCAATTAAAAGTTATAGCCAGACGCAAAGCATCCATTTACAACTCACCTTGTACAAATCATAACATGGAATAGATGATTTAAGCAATCATGTTAAGACATTTTAACCAACAGAGTGATAGCTGCAAGTTAATGTGCCTCCAACCCAGAAAAAGAGCTTAACATACTAGCAAGTGGAGATTAGGAAAGGACAAGACAGACAGGGATATAATGATAAGACCACGCAACATTGCCGTTGTTCTTTTAAAATTTGTAGATTGGTAGCACAACAGTACACTAGATATGATATCACAAGAAACAACCCACAGAAGGCAACCTGCCTTGATGGCCATTTGACAATAACAAACTCCAAGCCATACCTAACACATACAGCTCCATAAATGTGGCATATCTGGCATATATTATGTTGAAATTCCAACCTGTATATGCATGCATGTACTCCAGGTTGAATATCAGTTTTACACAGCAAACACATAAATGAATCGTCAAGGAACTTCCTATTACAGAACAGAAGTACAAAAACATATTTCTAATATCAACAATCATGAAAATATCTCACGTACAGACATTTATAGTATCCATAATAGCAGTGACTTACAAGCCATTTATCACGGGCATATAACACTGTATTCAACATATTCTCAAACAACAAAAAGTAACCCATCCACTCTGATATAATGATATCTACTTTCGCGACAGGAAGCTCAATTTCTTCAATCTTTCCTTTCAAAACTGTAACAACTGTAACAATCAAATAATTCTTGGGTAAACAGCAAGCTTAAATAGTGGAAGCAATACAGTAAAAGACAACAAATTTTAATAAACTCACCATCAGACACGCCATTTTTTTCAACAATTTGTTTAGCCATATCAGCCATATGAGAACACTCAACCTAGGAAAGGAAAAATATTAACCAAATTAGGCAAACAAGGAAAGGACACCAGGAGTGTAAGAATTATGAGATTATTAACAACATGTAAAACAGAAATAAAAGGAAAAAGGAAAACTGAAACACATACTGCATAAACATGTGCTGCCCCTGCTTTTGCACAAAACAGAGACAAAATTCCAGTTCCAGCTCCCACATCGAGAACTACTTTATTCTGGAATAGAAACTTATTCTGATAAATAACGTTTTGATATGTCTTAGTTCGCACCACATCCTTGAGCATTTCCTGAAATACAGGGAGTGTCAGGTTAACATAGAGGAAAACCATTTTCCAAACAAAAAAGAAGTGAAAAACTTATCTGACCCTACCAAGTTCTTCCACTGTAATCAAGAATAATAATTGCAAATGTAATTTTTCATAAATTGCCTTAACGTACAAAGGTCAGTACACAAACGACAATTGTTTTTGGATAGTAAGCACAGCAAATTAATTCATGGGTAAGCTTAAGTAAACAGAATAATTACAACCAAACGTTCAATCAGAGATATTCAGCACCCAACATATCACAAAGCAACAGTGACCAAAGCAAAAATACTCTATAAATAACTCAACAATAATCAAACAAGAAACTGCTCTCCGCTCAATAGTCCAAGTGCTGCACACTTACTTCATGAATACCTGCATAACAAAAAAAAGTAAAAAAAATCAAAATAAGCTTTATAAGGAAGTGTTCACTGAACATAAATAAAATTATGTAGTATAAAACTTCTAACATTAGTCAATTCAATGCACTGCCAAAGATGGACATGCCAATCCATTAAACATATAACCATTTGACCAGGGACCACAAGAGTTTCATTAATTACTTAGATGTAAACAAACTATTGAGCTGAACAAGCTCTAGTTTTTGAAAAGATTGAAACTTGTTCTCTCATTCCAAGCTTCCTCATAGGCAAGGTCAAAAGCAATACTAAAAAAGCCTCACTTTCCCATAGTTTTCTAATCAGCAAGACAATAACAGTCAAAAAGATGCAAACTTCAAAAATGAATCTCGAGTTAAAGAAAAGAAAGAAGAAAATATACCGAAGTGAGAGTAAGAATCGAAGTAATAATCAGCACTGGTTTTATCATCATCGCCTTCGCAATCGACAAAGGAGACGTCAGGTTCTCCCATGGAGACGTCTTCGGTAGCTTTATCAATGGCGACGATTGATTCGTCGAGATTAGAGCTGTCTGTGGCGGCTTCCTCGTCGTCGGCGTCTTGAAACCGAATCTTGGTTCCTTCGAATCCGTTCGAAGAGTTCGTCGACGTTTGAGCTGCGTTGCTGTTTTTACGGCGACCCATCTTTTTAGAGAGGAAGCTTAGGGTTTTGTAAAGGGAAGCAGGGCGAGATTACTGATTAGGGCTTTTTGCTTGAGACAAGGTGAGCTCCAGTTTGGAGGCTACGCTTTTGCTTGTATTTAAATATGGTTGTGTCTTCCCCTCGTGACCTTTTAGAGGGACGATAACTTTTAAATTAAGAAACACAAATATCTACTTTCAAACATCGCAAGGTAATAAAAAAGAACGGAGTAAGATCGCATATGACGTCGTTTTACTCCCAACTGTAGGAGTACATGCTCGAACTTCCTTCACTGAATCACCACCGTGCACTTTCTATTTGTTTCACCGGTCAAAGCACGGCGTCGTAAGTCAATGTGAAAATAGAAAGGGCAAATATGGTATAAAAAAAAGTTTTTTTTTTTTTACCATTAACGTTCCGCATTACAATATGAAACTTGTAGCTGAAAATAATAATAATAATTGTTCAAATTTTGTAACATATAAACATTGAAAATTATTCTCTTAACTGTCCATACAAGACTTTTATTCATCAGGCATGTTTTACACAACGGCGTAAGTCGAATAGCTGATAAGAGAGATATCTCCCCACATTTCAGGTGCACTAACAGTCATTATTTGTTAAATTTTGGCTTCCCCACCATTTTCGGTGTAACTAGAGGCCTTGCTGAGTGGTGGCCATGGTCCTCCTGCCATGACAGCTTCGATCTCCCATGTCTCCCGAGGAACTTTGGTCATGTTCTTGCTGCCACTGGCCGTGACGAGCTACGAGAGAAGAAAGGAACTGTATGATTAAGTGAGACCACAAACAGAACAAAAGCCCAGAGTCAATTCTAACCGTATAACAGGTGTAACACGTACATGAAAAAGCTAAGTTCTATAGCTAGATCCATCCCACATGAGTGAGCTTTAAAACATCCACGGTACATACAGAATTGCATGCATTTAGCAAGTGTTATACTGGCCTAGTACCAATTCTCACCAATACCACAGATCCTGCTGTAGGTCATCTGTAGCTCTTCAAACTTATTCCTAGCTACTTGAAGACCAACAATCAAGTGCATGAACTGAATTGTTACAGCACATTTGAAAGATTTTCGATCAAAACTCAGTTCAGCAACATATCTCATTGTCTCCTTCGGTTCTTTATAGCTAAAACTTAGTTTGGCACTATGAGTTTTGACCAAGTCTATTAACAGCACAGGGAAATTTACTTTCTATCTCCACATGCATGTATGTGTTAAATATGAGAGCATGTTTTAAACTATATTTGAAACTTAGACAAACTACTTATACATGTAAATTTAAATCAGGCAGGAAATTTTGGACTTGAATGACTGTAAGATTTACTAAATACAATACCACATCACTTTCTATTCGAACTCCACCAAAATTTTTAAATCTGTCAACTATTTCACAATTGAAGAACTTTGAAGTGTTTGCATTTTCCATAGCCGGAACCAACAATGCATCGATGAAATAGCATCCAGGCTCCACTGTTATCACCTACAACAAGAAGATGAAAGCTTAGTATGCATTCTGCAGGTTTGAAGCACTGATTGAATTCCCTGTGCAGAATTTTCATGAAAAAGAACAACAGATCACTTCTAAGAAAAACCTTCAAACTAATAGATTTATTGCAAACTGATTCTTTGTCCAAACGTTTTAAGTGCTTCACTTTAGAGTTAAAATAGGAGCAACTAACTGAACATTAAAGGGATGTTACCTCAGGGTTTCTTCAGAAAAATAGTCACTATGCTATAATTTTATGTACTACCAAAGCACATTAAGAGGGCTAATGGGTGACTGAGCTTAATTATAAACTGAGAACCTATAATCAATCAGAACAGTTGGTATTGGGACCTTGAATTGTAGTCCTTGGAAATAAATTCAAGGTCTAAAATTTTAATAGAGAGTGATGTCAGTGCCAGCCATTAATTCCACCAAATGGTCATGCAGCAAAGCAAATCAAACATACCATATAAAATTATTTTTCAAAATTCAAACTTAAGCAATGCTTTGGTAAGAATGAAACAAATATATTAATTAAAACACAGTTGCGCAACATTCCGATGTCATTCAACTACAAACGTATCAAAAGACATGTAATGTTTAACCAGTGTTACAGTGTACACAGAAATCATACATACATCATAGCTGTGCTGATCATAGTCCTAAAAGTGGAAAACTCCTTTGACAACCGAAAGGCAAACAAAAGCACTTACCATTCCCTCCTGGAGTTGTCTAGCAGTACGCAAAGACTTCAAACCAGGTTCTTTTGGTCTTTCTACTCCCTGCTAGATTTCCAATCCTTCCAATTCAGGGAAATGAAAAATATAGCTACTAATAAATTAGAAAAAAGTAAGACTAGCATTGAGATCAAATCCATAAGTAGATAAGTTAATCACAAGGACCTTTGGATAACCTCCAGGGTCATGAGTATCAATACCCAAGAAATGGCCCAGACCATGAGGCATAAACATAGCACCCAGTCTCTCAACCATCATATCATCAATGTTTCTACAATAAAAAATTGAAGCCAGCCACTTATAAGTTTAGATTTACTTCTAATAGTAGTAACAAAAACTGAATAAAAGAAATAACTATATCATCAAGAAAATAGAATTTACCCAACAAGGATGTTTCCCTTTATCAGAGACTCCAGAATGATTTTCTCAGCTAATCTGAAATAGATAACAAGGAAACAAGAATATACAAATTGAAGATAAAAGAAAGAAATTATAACAAAATTATCTCATGAGCATTATTATTTTTTGGCCTTACCTGTGCATATCCACCCAGCTTACACCAGGCTTCATTGTAGTTATAACAACATTGTGAGCATCAAGGACAGCCTGAGGAGCATAGCAAGTAGAAAAAGGAAGATCAAACAATGACAACTTAAACCAAAAGGATTGTCTTTTCTTTTCTGTTTTTTTTTATTATTCAAGTAAATATGAGTTCATACGAGGGAACTTGATATAATTCCTATCAATCATTGATCAAAGAGTAGAGAACTAACATTATATATAAGGCTTTGATCACTTGTAAACTTCCCATTCACCTGCACAGATGATAGGATGTATTTTAGAGAGGAAACTTACCACCGTATACTAGAGAACAAGCAGTTCTCTTACTCCCAGTCCCAGTAGCACGGGAGAAGTTTGATATTCCTAAGATATATCAGTATTCTCTATACAGTGTAGAAAAACTTAAAATTGTATCCCAATAGTGACTTGCAAAAACTGCAGTAAGAAACTTAAATATTATATGCAGCCATGAAACAAATACGTACTGCATGTTCTCTAAGCAACTCGGCCCCAAAGGTCACAAAGATACTCACTGATAATTCCATGCAAGCTACACAAGAATTGGACATGCAAAGCCTGCATTTTCTGCTTCACATCTTTGGACAAATGCTATCCATTCAATTTCTTTTTCTTTTTTGATTAATCAGATGATGGTATAACGGTATGGCAAAATTAAATCATAAAACTGAGAGATATAGGAAGGACTAAAGCATAGAAAAACATTGAGATTCTTTGTGAAGTTGCATTAAATGCTTCAATTGAAAAGTGAAAGGCCCACATCCAGCATTCAACACACAAGCAAAGAAATTAATTGCAATAAAAATACACGTACTCACAGGGAATGAGCAAGTAATGTCAGATCCATAGAAACTGTATTCAGCTCCCATGTCAAGCAAGGCCATATCTCCATCTTCTAAGATCTGCAGGAAAGACATAATAGTATTCAAACCTTACCAACTACTTCCAGTTTATCAGATTAACTAGAATACATCAATTTAAAAGTCTTAATGCTACTCCTTCAGCAAGCACGCGGACATACCCACTTACATCTACATGCTTTTACAAATATTCACCATTTATTTCATTAAAGAGAATAAGACTTCCTAGGTTTGAAGTTCAGATCAAAATCTAATGAGATCATGTTTTTCTTGTGCAACAAAATTGACATCTATTACAAACATTAAAGGACAAAGGACAAAAATTATACCTTATCATTAGGAGCTGCAGCATGTCCATAATGTAGAACAGCACTGCACCATTAAAACATAAGGATCGTTATTTTAATGGAATCTCATATCAATATATTCACACTCAAAAATTAATCATACAACAAGTAAAATTTTCCAAAGTAAAATCAAAATTCACAACTGCAGTACATTTCTCAAATTACGCAGCTGGTGAGCTGAGTACCAATTCTTGACCTTCAAAATGTTTTAAAACAACTGTAGCTACCCTAGGTTTAATTTATTTGAAGTTTAGTTTAAAAGGTAATCCTCAACATATAGATAATTGGGCATGAAAACATTACTAATGTGCTGTTCTTACTGCATTGCATGTACTGAACAAGTAACAATCAGAAACTGAGGTAATCCTTACCTATTTTCACCTGTAGCACAAATACATGTGTATGAACAGTGCCTACAGCCACCATACATGTAGGTGTGATGAAGAAACATGCTTTCCAACTGATATTCTTTCACACCTGCTTTAGTTTTTCTCATGACCTAGTTACATAAAGTACAGCAAATATATGTTAAATTATCATTATCAATACACTTAGGAAACTTTTTTTGCCAAGATATTATTAAATACAGGTGAAGTAAAAGATGAAGAAAAGGAAGAAAGAAAGAAGAACAAAGGAACTGGCCACAAAGTAGCTTCTAAAACCATGTCGAATGACAGATTAATCATTTGCTTAGATATGCAAAGAAAAATATAGACAATTGTTGTTCAAGCAATGAGATAAAACAATACCTCAACATGAGCTTCAGAACTTATATCATTGGCAAATTGGATAAGTGCAAGCTCCAAGTCTGACTTGAAAACGCGGCACTCAGTCAATATAGGATGCAGAGTTGTCAAATCTGTCTCAAATTTTTCTATTCCCTAAAAACAAGAGAGGAGAAAAAAACAGTATAAGCATCTAAACTAACTAATATGGCACTTTTACATAACATCATAAAAATTGAGTCAAAGGTAGTGTGCCAGTTCAGTAACTTTGACATTAGAAAAGAACACTAGAACTTGAGGAACAATATCACTCTGTTCAAAAGGCAAAAAGCAAATGAAAGTAGAATAAAGGATGAGATGTAAAACCTCAAACTCAGCTGGTTTTGAGAAATTATTGCTATCAGTGTTAAGCCCATGTAAGAGGAACAACAATGGTTTTCCAAATCCCTTATATTGGTCAACCAAGACTTGAACAATTTCATCAGTATAGTAGACCATGCTAACCATATACCTTTCCTGCAAACAAGAATGTAAACATAAAAATTACTAAGCATACGCATGCACTGGCGTCACAAGCTGGAAAACATTAGTAGAAGAGTCACCTGAAAGTAGGGCAGTGGCTTTATTTCTCCCATCCAAACAGCGTAATCTGCAGGTAACCTAGGTGCAAATAGTATCGACTTCCCAGTTGCAATGTCCTTTAGTGAGTAAAAAAAGATAAGTTTATCAACTTCAACAGTTTATAAATTCGATGAGCTATATTATTTAAAAATGGAATCGTAAGTTAATGAAAATGTAATTTTAGAAAAGGAAAAATGTATAATATGGAAATTGATGCATAGAACTTACAATAGCACCATACAAACCAGGCTCTCTTACACCAAAAAGATAAGCGAAGTAGCTCTCTTGCCTGAAAACCGATGGATTATAATTAAGTTTGAATTACTGCATTAAACTGAATTGTAATTCAATTGAAAGTTTACAAGAACAAGGCATGGTCTACGTACCTGAAGAGTTCGATGTGATCAGTGCAATAGCGCGTTTGCTCTTCGCCTCCCTGTTCGATCGATTAATCGAAGAATCTTACATCAATGAAGGCGTTTATGAATAAAATTTAATGGAAATGATTGGTTTAAGAGTACCTGAAGCAAGACGAAGCCGTGGAGGGGACGAGCGGAGTCGGAGAGGTGCCGGAGAAGAGAATCGAGGAGCTTTTGACGGTTGGAGACGTGGAGCTCCATGGGGACCTCCGGAGGGGAGAGAGACGACGGCGATGATGAAGCCATGGAAATGGCTTGAGTGCTTGAGGGACACTACTATTTGGCATTTTTCTGTTGAAAGTTCAGGAGTCCAAAACGACGACGCATATAACATGGGCCACGTATTGGGCTCCAATCGGTTTTTTTTTCTTATAATGATTGGGCATTTAGGGAAAGATAATGATTGGAAAATAATGACAACTTAGTACGTTTGTTTTAATGGAATATATTTTTTAAAAAATGTTTTCAGATTTATATTTATTTTTAAAATAAAAAATTTAATTAAGATGTTAAATATTTTATGAGTTAACAAGAAAAGTATCTATTGATCACGTAAAATGTTTTACCCTCTTGAGAGGCGTAAGACATTTGTTAGAGTATTGAAAAAACACTTTTATACTAAATTTAATAGTATAAGTTTGATGAATATTAATATTTAATTTAAAATATATAAAATAATATTTAAATAAAAAATTAACTTAAAATATTAATATTTAAATTATTCAATATTATCAACATATTAAAAAAATTTTCAAATAAAATTATTCATTGCAATTAAATTTTTAGTTATAAATTGAATAAATCTTACTAATAATTATAATAAAAAAATATTTCAATGATTTTCACTTAATGAATATACATTTATGAATTTAAGTTTTATAGTGTTATGATTAAAAAAATGATGAAATGGAAAATTTTTTGAAAATTAGAGTTTACTTTCATTATAGATATAAGGTTAAATACTTTGGAAAATATTATTATTTATTTTGTCAATTTTTATTTTCATTCTTAATTTTGATCGAAATGAGTGAGAATCAAATGTCACCCTTATTTTGTAATCAACTCATATTTATCATTTTAATACCCAATTAACTCCACTAGGTGAAAAATTTTTTTTACACAATGATCTAAATAATAAAAAATATTTTCGATAATTTATCAAAATAATATAAAATATTAAATTTTTTATAAAATATTTTACACAAAAAAATTTCTTTCAATAATTTATTTTTCGATTACCAACTGGGCTTAAATGACTTTTTGAACCTTTTACCTATGGCCTTAAAAACCTTTGATAAGGTTTATTCTTTAAATATTGTTTACAAATAAAAAAGTCATCTAAAACTCTTTGTCAAACTAGCATAACACCTACATAGATGTATGTAGTGTAATCAACCACTACAAAAAATTTGGCTATTTTCAAAACGAAATTTTTTGTTGAAAATAGGCCTTTTTTCGTTGGAAATGTTTATTTTCAACGGATTTTTAACGAAAAAGTTTGTTAAAAATTTCGTCGGTACAAGACTTATGGGTAATACTTTTCGTTGAAAATCCGTTGAAAATTTGAAATTTTGTCTATTTTTTTTAGAAATTCGTTGGAAAGCCCATTTCCAACAGAAAAAACAGTTGGAACAATTCTTGTTGGAAAGCCTATTTCCAACAGAAAAATCAGTTGAAATTTTTTCTGTTGGAAAATTTTGTTGAAAATCCTATTCCCAACGGAAAAACATTTAGCATTTCCAACGAAAATTTCGGTTGGAAATATTTTGACTTATTATTTTTATAATAAATTTTCAGAAAAAATTACCAGTTTTCATTCTGATATTAAATTTAATTCCGCATTTGAACTGTAAAATATATAAAAAAAATACACATTACAAAATTGAAATTCAAGTCCTAACATCTAATTAGAAATTATCCTTAACACACAATATATAAAATAGTTTGATACATATGACTATTAAACATAACTAAATTAAAAAGTATCCAAGTGTTTGCACTGAAAATTATACATCATGTGAGGGAATTTTTTTTCTTACTTGTCAAGTCTTGAAGGTCCCGCATCGCCAAGGTTTGAACGCGCATTACTCATAAACATGGTTTCCATACGTGCCATAAATTCACTCATGCCTTCCGCCATCACATTTCTCATTTCTTCATGTATTTTCCCACGTATTTCCTCACGTATCTTATTCAAGTTTTGTGTAAAATTTTTCACTTTTTCTTCCAATGCATTTGTGAGACTGTTAAAGTTTAAGTTGATAAGGCCACACGCAGACTCAAATGTTGCTACATTGGATTGTGTTCCAGTAAGTAAAGCTATAGCAGGGACACTAGTGCCGTTACATTATATTCTTTATTATCTCCAACAGTCGATCAAAACATAATTCACTCAAATTGTACTTCGTCTTAACATTTAAAAGTTGCGACACAGCTGAAAGTGTTGTGTACTTTGTGCAACCTACCCACAAAGGTTCCTCTACATTGCTTAACAAAGAGTAAAAGGGAGATGCATTTGGATTGGGATCTTTTTCCACAAAGCTCGACTCATTTTTAGAACCATGATTGAAAGCAACTTTGGGACGCATAGCATCTCTAACCATTCTAGTATATGAATTTTCTATTTCATCTTCATATGTAGGTACTCGAAAAACAACATCTCCCTCAAATCTAAGGGATGGCTCAACTCTAGATCTACTTCTTGATGATTGTCCAACATCATCTTCCCCATGTAAACTCTAAATTGTGTAAGCCCCAGTAAAACCCCGGTTTAGGATAGGTTCTGTGACTTTATCTTTATCTAAGAACTTGTTGTTACTACATCATGTGCAAGGGCATCTAATTTTATTCTTTCACATAAATATAGTCTTCGAACATGCAAAAATAATAAATTCAGTAACTCCATTTACAAATTCAGCTGTAATGAATTCATTCTGTAATCGACGGTACATCCAAGAGCGATCTCCCGACATTTTGTAATCATAAGTGTCATAGAATATCATTATGAAGACTAATTTGTATTGATGGTAACAAAACAATTTGTTAACCTTACATTCCAATATGTATTTTATATATATATATTCAAAATTATATTGTAAGATGCAAAGTAGCCCTTATAGTATAAATTATTGCATACATGAATTATCAAAAAACCTAGGAAGATGGTTTATATTTATTAGGATAAAATCAAATTGAACAGCATGAGTATTGTCGACGGGTCAAAATATATGTACTATTATCCATTGGAAAGGCTAGTATCATTATTTATAAAATTGAATAAAAACAGGGTTGGTCAGTTCTCAAATACCAACATTTAATTGCTTGTGTGTTTCTCTTACTCACCTGCAAAATTAGACCAAAACCCAATCTCGTTTTGAAGCAGACCGAACACTGTTTTGATGCTTCCAAAGCCGACCTTAGCCTTTGACTAAAATTAAAGCAATGAAACGTTTAGGCTTGTAACCCTAAATCAAATAATTAAAACACAATAACATCATTAAAAATACCTGGGGCGCATCAATTGATAAACAAATATTGATAAAAATCAAATAAACAAGATATACAAAATTAACCCCTAGGGTTGGATTTGTGGAAGGGATCGGACAGCGAGTAAGGCGGCACTAGGGGGACTAAGGCTACGGGGACAGATTCATTCACAGAGTCTTTGGGTCACGATGGGAAAGGTTCAAACCGGAGAATATGGCAGTAGGACGACGGGGCCAAAGGCGATGGAGAGAGACCGATTACTGTTAAAATAAGACAACGTCAGAATCGGAGTCAGGCCATCGGCAACGGGACAGCACCGGAAACGTCGTGGAAGTCGGGCAAAGGTTTTAGAGATAAGGGAGAGCGTCGCGAGTAGAGAGAGAAAATGGCATTTCAAAAGTCAGGTTTGGGGAGAAATTTGGGACTTTATAGTTAGGGTTTAATAATCAAAATTATGTCGTTTTGATGTAGGGTTAAGGGAACCGAACATGGCAGAACGGCGACGTTTTGTATCATGCAACTAATATTCATTTTGGTTTAATAATAAATTAAGTTTGGGAGATTTCATTCAAGTTTGGATTGGTGGAAGAAATGGTTATCTTTTAATTCTTTTAACATGTGGCCAAAGGTTCAAGTCTTGACAATAACAGTACTTTTAGATATTTTTTATTTTCGTAAAAAAAGTTTTTTTTTTAATATTACTCAATATAAACCATAGTGAAATATGACTAAATTTTTTATATACATATATAATGATCACAACTTATAGGTTATACATTGATATGTATTAACCAAATTTGTATAATTAATTATCAATATGATTTTTTTAAAATGTATGATTTGGATCCTATTATATTAATAATTATAATCATCTAAATGAAATTTACTATAATCTTACATAAATTATATATTAATATATATATGTAGACTTTTATTTAATATATCTCATATATATATATATATATATATATATATATATATATTCAGTTATAAAGTTATATCAATTAAAAAATATAACTTGTACTTTAATTTTAATACAATTATATATTGATTTTTTCCTTAAATCATACTTGTTTATCTATATATATATATATATTTTCTATTGCTTTCGGTTATATTTGCATGAATACATAGATATAATAAAATAATATTTTTTAAGCACAAATATTAATAAGTTTATTATAAAACTTCAATCTTAATTTACATATATTAGCTAATTATAATTAAAACGTAAATAAAATAATATATATTTTTTTATATGATTTTTATATCTTATCATGGTTTTTTATAAAATATAAAATTTTACATAGTTATTTTGTTCAATTTTGGAATAATATAACATTACCCTAATTTGGTATTATTAATCAATATTGTATAATTCATTAAAGTTAAAAAAATTATACAAAATTACTCAAAGGAAAACATATTTAAACTTTTAAAAAATTTTACTTCAATAACTATATATTTGCTTTTAGTAATATCTAATTTTTTAAAAATAATTAATAAAATTTATAAAATTTTATAATTGAAAAAATTATGATTATTTCCAAAAGAATTTTCCAACGGAAAATTCTGTTGGAAAGTTTAAAAAGTCATAAACACTTTGATGCATTAAAAAGTTACTTTCCAACGGATTTTTAACGAAAAATTTCGGTGAAAAGTTACTTTTTTCAATACATCATTGACTATTTACATTTTTTAACGGATTTCCAACAGAATTTTTCTTTGAAAATTTCGTTGGAAAGGTTAAAAATTACATAGGAAAAGTTTAGGGTTTCAATGGAAAATTTCGTTGGAAATAATAAACAGTAAAAATTGCGTTCTGAAGATGGAATTTCCAACGAAAAATTTCGTTGGAAAATTTATAGATTACACCCAGTTAGTTTGATGAGTTTACGGTTCCAACGAAAAATTTCATTGAAAATTTTCGTTAGAAATATTAAATAGTACATAGTATTTTGGAAACTGTCAAAATTACACCTTTTTTTTTTAAGTTTAAAGTTCCAACGAAATTTTTCGTTGAAAATTTCCAATGAAAAATTCCGTTGGAAATATTAAACAGTAATATGTGTGTGTTGTACAAGTTAAATTTTCAACGAAATTTTTCGTTAAAAATCCGTCGGAACAAGTATTTAAAAATTTTAATTAAATTCCGTTGAAAATCCGTTAGAAATCCGTTACAAATTCGTTGGAAATACAATGATTTTTTGTAGTAAACCCTTTAGACCTTCAAAGATAAAATATTTAGTTTCCCATAAAAAAACATATTTCATCACTAAGAACAATGTAATATATGGCATATTTTTACAAGATAGCAGCTGTATACATCATAACAATACAGCAAGTCATTGAAGGAGTGGGATTATAAACATGACGACCACTAACAATAGGAACTCCTAATGTCAAACCTTATATTAATTTTTAATTAACTCCTAATTTGTACCATATATGAACTAATTTGACCTTAAGAGCTCTTTTTGGTTTTGGTTATTTAGTTAATTAAATTTATTTGAAAGTATATGTGTCACCCTAAGATATTAGATATTAAGCAGATATTAGATGAAGATTTGAATTGGTTGATATAAATTATAAATAATTACTTCTTTTGGTACACATGATATTTGAAGTGTTGTTATGGTTTCACCTGCTTAGTACCTAAATCATGATTAACTTCACAAATAATAATGCTATTATATGCACTTTTGCAGATAAAACATAAAGGCAGAAGTCAAAACAACAATATTTAATTTACGTGTAACCAAAAAAAAAATCTAAGCAAAGCTGTTAAGGAAACTGCAATATAAGCTAAGAGTTATGAATCTAATTAATCTGATTATGATTTGGTATGAAATCTCCAAAGATTACCCAATTTATATAAAAGTGGGAGAATATAGTATAGTGGGCAGATTATTAGATTTACTCTAACTAAATACTATCACATGAATATAATAATAAGCTTATTTAATTTAATTGTGGGTAGGAGATGCTTAGAGGGTTTAATTGTTTATATATATATATACCAGCAAAAATTTTGCAATGAAGCTTTTTAAAAAAAAAATTTGCTTGGTTTTTGTCAGCATTTGATGGTGACAGAATTAGGTTTCTAAAGACATGAGGGAGAAAAAGGACGAGTTTTTCCTTGGCCAGATTGATGGATTCTGAAGCCAAAGCTCAGGATTTCTGGAGTTTGTCTATCATTTCTGGCTTTCAACTTCATAATTTTCTATCTTGGAAATTTGTGCCTGGTATACGAGCTAAGTAAGACTAGGAGAGCCTGTTCTCTGCCGATTTGAACTTTGATAGGCAAAAAGGATCCTCTTCCCTAACTCTGACATCTTTCACTTTTGGTTCCCCTTTTTGATCCTGATCAGATCATTCAAACAAATTTGCAACCCCTGCATTGAATAATTATTAACATTGTCATTAGTCTCACTAATCCAAATAACAACTCCAAATGGCTTTGTACTTAATTTTGTCTTTTAACAGTGTGTTAATGTCAATGTCATGAGGAATGAACTATTAACTGGCAATATAGCTGGGGTATATCGAGCAGTTTGGGTGTATGAAGAAGGAAAATTTTGTTGCCCTTCATAAAAGGAAATTTTTTTTTTCTATACAATTCATCTGTGCTGCCTCTTTCATTGAACTACCACTCACTTTTTAGTCGGTGGCAATTTATTTAGGATTCTTATCTTTTAGCCGTATTTTGCAAAGAAATTAGGAGCGAAAAGGACCAGAGCTGCTTCATTGAGCTGTCTAAAATCTAAATATTGCTTTGATTTTGTTGACATGTGATGGTGATAGAGGTCGGTGTCTAGCTAGTAAATACATGGCGGAGAAAAGGGACACGAGTTTTTCCTTGGGCAGAATAAGGGATTCTGGAGCACAGGGGCAGGATTCCTGGAGGTTGTCTATCATTTCATCTTACTTTATGGTGATAATCAATCTGGGAATCAAATTTTCTCTTGGAAATTTGTCTGCTAAGCATGACTTCTCCCAGCTGGTTAATATTCCTTGAGCATTCTTTTCTTTTGTTACATTACGTCTTTAAAATGCTCTAGTTGCGAAGTCAATGGGGAAATTTCCATTGACTTGGCATTTGGTGGTAGCAAGTTGTTCATACTGGTTTTTTATTCATACAGAGTTAATTTCTAACTTCCTTTACGTCAGCAGATGTATTTTGTACCAAGAAAAGTAACGCAATCAGTGACAGTAACAGCATTGGAAATGTGGTCCTTACTTGGCGGGGAGGATGATGCATGGCATCTGAAAGCTAAGATACCCACAGGGTCAGAAGATCTTGAAAGTTGAGAGTCGTATATTAAATGGTTTTCCTTTTCTGGTGTGTTTTTTCCCCTTCCAAGACCTCTTGTTGCACAATTATATTGGCTTTCCCTAGCTAGCTAGGGAGATTAGTTCATGACTCATTCAGAAGATTTTCTCTTCTCTTGGTCATCCGTAACCAGTATTTGATAAAACGTTACATCACACTATCTGTGATCTATCAACAGATTTGCAATAGATCGACAGTCAATGGTAAAACTTAATAAACGTAAGCCTACGCGGAAACAGTATCGGCATTTGTCTGAGTAGGTTTCACCGGTGAAGGAAGTGATCAATGATCATGCAATTTGCTTGCTTCATCATCCAAAGGTGTTCAGTGAATTTGCTACCAGCATAAGATATATCAAGTTGGCAAAACATGTGTACCCTTCAATTTGCGAGGCCATCATCCAATCTCTAAACAACATACGAATTTGTATATTAAAACCCCTTATTTTCAAGAGTTTCAATGTAAGTTATGATGTATGGATGATTGTGAGCGATGCTGCTGCCTGGTTGGCAAGGGGCTGGATGAGAAGAAAGCGAAATCATCTATTCAAATATAATGAGATAAACAAATAAAAGAACGAACGAAATATGCGAAAATTTTAAATATAAAAAAAATAAATATATATCGAAAAATTTATGATTTCTAGAACTTGTTGGCTGTTCTAGGATCACAATTTAGGGTGCACAAAAAATTGTTAGTAACAAATCATTCCAACAATAATGAAGATATGTATTCTGCGGGTGGAGGTGAGGGGGGAGAGTGGGAGAAAGCACATGGAGGAGAATTATAGAAAATTCTTTCATGAAAAAAGGCAACTCTTGGCTCGTGTGTTTCAATTATTTGCTAAATACTCATCCAAAAAATAATTCATTTATATGGGGAAATAGAATTGTGCTATAGAATAAAAGCAAGTGAGAGAATTAAATAGTATTTACATAAATATCTTCTTAATTCATAATTTCATTTTTTTCTTTTTCAAAATTCGAATTTAAAATCTCAAATTCTTAATTGTTAAAGATAGAGATATAAGTAGAGCTAATACTAAAGAATGATATATTGAATAGTCTTAATCATGTATTAGTGGTAGTCAAAACTCAAAAACATATATGTGGACGCCAGTGGATCACATTTTTTGTGCTTCATTACAACTATATATAGCAACATATTAAGAAATGTGTAACACACAAAAAAGAAAAACTAAAGTCAAAGAACATCTTTGTTGTACTATATGTAGGGCTAAGTATCATAATTATCAACAGGAAATTTCTAATATGGAGACAATGATGAGCATGTTTCCGATGGAACAATGCATGCTTATATGGGGTTCACAAAACGTGTTCGTACAAACACGCTAAGAATCTTATATGCGATATATATATATATATATATATATATATATATATATATATATATATATTATTATAAGCCTAATTAAGTAAGCACGCAATGCAAATTTGGACGAATGAAAATGAAGAAAAAGAAAAACACTTCAATAATGAATGGAATATATTATTATTATAATTGTTGAAGCATGTAATCTCATTGCAAAACCTTTTGTTTTTCTTACATGGCCAGAGTTAGTATTAATATCCGAACTACCCAATATTCTATGCTTCTCTCTCTATTGACGTGATCTTAGCATGATTAGAATAAAGATTCCGACGTGGCATGTCTTTATTGGCAATGTATCTTCCGAGAAGATACATGCCCGCTAATAGGGATGCAAATATACACACACCCGCTTTTATCTACAGTCGTAGGCTTACCTCATTGAGATGCGTCTGGGTAATTAATTATGTAACTCCAGGTTGTTTGGTCTCTTACTAGGGGTTACAGTTTATGAATTCTAATTTTCTTCCAACAAAAATTGGACAGAGAATCTGTATCTTGCAGGATTTCAATGGTGAAGAGTTTACCTTTTGATTATAAAATTACGAGCCAAAACAGCATGTTACGTTTTTTTTTTCCTTTGAAGAAGTTGCTGATCGAGAGAGTGATTTCGGACGTTTTAACCGCATGTCGGCGATAGAAGTGGAAGGCAATTTCTGTCAGGCGTCTGGTAGAGCAGCAACATCAGATGCAGAGATAGGAAGAACATATATACTTTTAGTTCCTTTTCCACTTTCTAGTCTATATTCAAAGCATATGAGGTGACAAAATATGGTCCTTAAATTTTGTGATGTTGACTCACTCAGCAGCTGAGTGCTGACAATTCGAAAACGTACTTCTCCTTAATCCTAAAAACTCATTAGTAGTACTAAATTAAATTAGTGTCTTATGTAGATAAGAAGGGTTGGGGGGGTAGTGCTCTGAGCCTGTCCAGTTGTAAGTTCCCTATTAAGCCAATTGGCCTGTCATTTTCCTTTCCGAAACCCCAACTTCTGGGGTGCTTCCGTATCCAGTTGCTTATCAGTTGGATTCCACTAAGTAGGGAAAATGTGAGCAACAAGACTTAATTGACAAGACTGCTTCTTAGCTTGGAGTTACCTAACACACTGACTGTACTGTTTTTTATATATATTTTCTGATATGGTACTTCAAGTTTATCTCTTGAATCTTGATGTAGCAGAAAAAGCTGGTTTTGATTATTCCCTGTCTCCCCATTCATTTAAAAAAAAGGGGGGTTTACTCTAGAAATATGTGATTTTTCCAACTTTAGCTACTGCTTAACTCTGTATTCTAACCAATGACAGAAAACAACCAGCTTTTGCTCTGTAAGTTGACAGTTGAAGAATGAGGTTTACCTTCATCATTAAAAGCAATTAACTCCACTCTTTTCCAACCAATAATTCTGTTATTATAATACTGTAACTGCCCATAACACACCAAATCCCATTATTATTCCAAAGATTAAACCAACACAAATATAAAAATTGAATTTTTTCCCATATCTGATGGAGGACCATTGCTTGATACTTGTCTCTCTCCTAGAGGCCGAAGTTGCGGAACAGTCGTCATCGACCACTCTTCTCATGTTCTCTCTACTTTGCACTGGTGTATGCAATCTATTAATTGCGAATCTCCTGCTGGTTGAATTCCTGCACATGGGTACTCATGATCTCCATCCCCACGTCGTTGATCATAGACAAGAACTTAAGCATATTCTTCTCTTTGGTTTTTGTTATGAGGATGTTGTTTATTCTCTACGTTAGTTAGTTCAAATCTAATAACTTTCTTTTTTTCAAAACAAAAAAAAAAAAAACCAACATAATCTTGACAAATATCTTAACTCTAATTACATGTAGGAATATACCTACATATTTATTAATAAAAAAACAAGCATAATGTCATTGATGAATGAATCTAATTTGCCATGTGCAAAAGTTAATTAGCTTGCTAATGAACCATTATCCTTCATTTGCTTTTAATCGATATATGTGCTTTAGTTTTTTCTTCAGCATATATATGTGCCTAGGAAGGACTAACAGAATATAGTATACCAGAAATAAACAAAGCATTTCACTTACCAGGCACTGAATGATCTAATGATCATTTAGTATATCATTAACTGAATGATTAAATCATAAAAACCCCATGATTGCTTTTGTTTAAGATTACATTCAAACCTTATATTAAACCTTAGATTAGATTAATGAGCATCCATAATGTTGAAAAATCCTCAACCCTCTGAAGAAGTAATAAGTTCTGTTGCTTGAAACTAATGCATCAGTGGGGCCATCAGATCTTCTCGGAGCTTCTCTTTTGTCTCAACTTTGTTTGCAAATCAGAATCTTAATCTTGAGTAATTAGGATCTTTGTCAGGTCATCGGAACTTAACTACTCTTAGATCTCTCGGCATGATTGTGTGTAATATGCATTCTTCACGTAAGATTTGGTTTCACTGAGGAACTTTCGTTTTTTTCAACAGGGATTTGATTAGTCATAGGTTTGGGAAGTGGGGAATTGCAAAGGGAACTCGATTACAATTATTTAAAAGGAAAATTAATTAGTACTATACATATTACAAATCAAGAGAGTAATTACTTGAAAATAGTATTATAAAGCAGATAAGAACCATTGTCTATTCTAACAATTTGAGAATTAAAGGCCTAAATAGGGCACCAACCTTCCCATATCAACCACCACATTTGGCATCGATCTCGTGGAGATTGAGATAAAGAAAGATTTGACAAGATGACAGTTGTCACTGGAGATAAATACTATCTGTAAAAGGAGACCTTTGATCTTGCTTACTCTACAGAATCAATCATTGATATTTTTTTAATTTTCTATCTTCTGAAAGATCCAGGGCAAGTTGTAAGGCCATTTTTTCTGTGTCAAACGGCTTCCAGGATCCTATATAAGGGCAAGTCTTTGGCAAAGGTTTCATTCATCTGCTATTCAGCTCCTTTAAGCTCTCTTCTCTCACTCCTCTATCCTCTACCCTGTCCTTGTTCATACACAACAGCTCCCTTACAGAAAAGGCCTTACTAATTCAGCTAGAAAGATAGACATGGCTATAGAGAATGAGCAACCTGCTGTTGGACTATCAAAGGTTGCAGTTTCTGAAACTCATGGAGAAGACTCTCCATACTTTGCAGGTTGGAAAGCATACGATGAAAACCCTTACGATGAATCAAGCAACCAGTCAGGAGTCATACAGATGGGACTGGCTGAAAATCAAGTAAGTGTCAGGGCAAAGCAGTTATCTAAAAACAGCAAAAGAAGCAATTAGAATTTGCATGTAATGTTGTTTGTTGTTCCTCGAACAGGTTTCATTTGATTTACTGGAGAAGTACTTGGAAGAGCACTCGGAAGCATCTAGCTGGGGGATAGGAGCACCTGGCTTTAGAGAAAATGCTTTGTTCCAAGACTACCATGGACTGAAATCTTTCCGACAGGTACTTTCCTTGAACCTCAAGATTGTTATTTTTACCTAACACTTTCATATATAGGCACAAAACCAGAAAG
The DNA here is from genome assembly GCF_053813885.1 of Theobroma cacao. Classification (NCBI taxonomy): domain Eukaryota; kingdom Viridiplantae; phylum Streptophyta; class Magnoliopsida; order Malvales; family Malvaceae; genus Theobroma; species Theobroma cacao. The sequence continues at coordinate 4,877,514 of NC_142647.1, forward strand.
CAGCTATAGTATTGCAACCCGACTAAACCATGTTCATTTTGCACACAGGCTATGGCAAATTTCATGGAGCAAATTAGAGGGGGAAGAGCAAAATTCGACCCTGATAGAATAGTCCTGACTGCAGGCGCAACTGCAGCTAATGAGCTATTAACATTTATTTTGGCAGATCCTGGGGATGCTTTGCTGGTTCCAACTCCATACTATCCAGGGTAAGAACAAGTTCGAATAAGAACTTTTTTCTCGGAATTTCATTTCCCATGCACTTCCATGCTCATTCATATTTTTAAACAAAGTAATAAATTGAACTGTTTTGTTTCCTCCAGATTAGACAGAGATCTGAGGTGGAGGACCGGTGTGAAAATTGTCCCAATCCATTGCGATAGCTCAAACAACTTCCAAGTTACACCTGAAGCTCTGGAAGCTGCATACGAATGTGCAGAATCCATGAACTTGAAAGTAAGAGGAGTACTGATAACAAACCCCTCCAATCCGTTGGGTGCAACAATCCAAAGATCAGTCCTGGAAGAGATTCTTGATTTCGTCACACGCAAAAACATTCACCTTGTCTCAGATGAAATTTACTCTGGATCAACCTTCTCATCATCCGAATTTATAAGCATTGCAGAAATTCTTGAAGCTCATGACTACAAAAATTCTGAAAGAGTTCACATTGTTTACAGTCTTTCTAAAGATCTTGGCCTTCCAGGTTTTAGAGTCGGAACAATATATTCCTACAATGACAAGGTTGTCACAACTGCCAGGAGGATGTCTAGCTTCACCTTGATTTCTTCTCAAACACAACATCTCTTGGCCTGCATGTTGTCTAACAAGGAATTTACCGAGAACTACATCAAGACGAACAGAGAGAGTCTGAGAAAGAGATATGAAATGATCATCAAAGGGTTGAAAAATGCGGGGATTGAGTGTTTGAAAGGCAATGCTGGTTTATTTTGCTGGATGAATCTAAGTCCATTGTTGGAGGAATCTACAAGAGAGGGCGAATTGGCTCTTTGGAAGGTTATCTTGAACGAAGTGAGGCTAAACATATCACCAGGATCTTCCTGCCATTGCTCTGAACCAGGATGGTTCAGGGTCTGTTTTGCAAACATGAGTGAGCAGACGCTAGAAGTTGCACTGGAAAGAATACATAAACTCATGGAACAAAGAAAGAGCAAAGAAACCTAAAATAATATTCTCGGTAAATCAGTCATATTCACCAAGTTTTTAGTGGGGTTCTTACCCATTTAGATTCTTTGGACGACGTAACCCGCTTGAAGGTTTGGGTTTGTGTCATTAAAATGTAAAGAAATATTTTTATTTTGAGATTCTTGTTTAGGTGTACGTGATTATATTCTTGTTTTCTTGCTTCTGGTAAGCAAGTTCCCTAGAAATTCTTCCATTTATTTAATTGGAAGAACTTCTGCTGTTGTTTTCTCTTGTCACCTAAACTACTTAAATTATATATACTATTGTCTTTGATTTACTTTGTAATGTCTTTGACTTGGTCATTATTTAATTCAAGCAAGAAATGTGCTTGCTTTTGAAATCCTCAGCTCCACACAATCAAGGTTTTTTTTCCTTCTTGGGTCTAAAAAAAATTACTTAATCAAATTGGCTACCAACCAACCAAGGGAAGTAAGTCAATTCAGAAGGCTCCACAGTGTCATGAAATCAGGATTATGTAGATAGGCGTGGAAGGTCAAATAGCTCCCAAGATACATATTTATGTCCACATGAATTTTTCTAGCTTTAAGATAATTTTCCCACCTCACATTATCATTTTGAAGCAATAGATAAGTGTGTTGGACTACTTTGAGTTTTGTGAGAATGGATGATAATCAAACCCTTATGCATATTCGAGATTAAACTTTAAATGAAGTAATACGATTTTTTATCATAATTGATCTCGTATTTTATTTCAAATCTTAAAGTTTTAATATTCATAAAATGAAACAGTACGATTTTTTATTATGATATATCTCGCATATCATTTCAAATCTTTATGATTCAAAAGTAAATACATTTATTTAACATCTAATCAAAAAGTTAAATCTAAAAATTTTATTTGATGGAAGCTATTCCCATGTCATCGAACAGATTATAATTTTTTTCTTACTATGCGTATTTCGTTTCAAATCTTAAAATTTTAACATTTATAAAATAAAACAATAAAATTTTTTATTATGATTTATCTCGCATAACATTTTAAATCCTTATGATTCAAAAGTAAATACATTTGTTTAACATCTAATCAAAAAGTTAAATCTAAAAGTTTTATTTGATGGAAACTATTCACATGTCATCGAACAGATTAGAATTTCTTTTCTTGCTATGCTACATGGTTTTTTAGGCCAAGTGATGTAGCTAGGCAATTACTTGCTGCAACCCACACCATGCAAAAGACGCACACACATCTGTGCATGATGTGACGCCTTGCATATCATACTTCACAGATAAAGGTTAACTATGAAGAAAACCAGTCACACTTGTTTTCTTTGTAATTATCCTACTTTGCATTTGAAAATATATATAAAAAAAATCATAATCCTTCAGAAATATAGCAAGTTTGGTTCTGGGTTTCACAGCTCTAAATCAAATCTTTTCATTTTTCTCATATATTTATGCTTTTATATTTAAAAACTGTACCTGGCAACTATGAATGGGGTAGGAGATAGAGACATGCTCCCTGCAAATATGTTTTTGAGCTGGATTGTGGATATGAGTTTTTGTTTTTGTATATGGATTCAGATGAAGGGTCATGGCACCTTATTTTTGTTTGGGTGCTAGGTTGCTGGTATTTTTGTTTTACGGCTTCTGTAAAAGGTCTAAAGGAAAGGGTTTGTAGGTTTCTTCATGACCTGCGTCCTGGGATGTTTTCGTTCCAGAGGAAAATTTTCCTTCCCAGTGAATCAATGCAAGCTCTTATGATTTCAAAAAATAAAATAAAAGTGTACCTGGCAACTTGAGATATAATCCATTATCCACCCAAATTAATTATGCAGTTGTTGGGTTCAGCTGAAAATCTTCTGAGCAAAACACCCATAAATTATCAATGTATTAGTTGGCTTATCATCACCACATTCTCTTGAAATAATTATTAAGTTGGTTAAAGAGATAACAATGAATAAAGTAGCGGCCAGAGCCACACATCAACACCCCCCGCCCCCGCCCTCTAATTAACCCCATGGCTAGCTAGGTTGGAAAGCTGGACTTTGAATCTTTTGACATTAGAAGGTTTTTTTTTCTTTCTTCGTTTGGGGCCAACACATATTTCAGTTGATCCTATCAATTGTCATAATGAGGGCATGCTCAATAACACTAAGCTTGATTAAGATGTACTGATAATTAGATACTTTAACGACTGCATGGCTTGATTTTATTTATAATGTAATAATTAGTACATAAGATATACATACAATATTCTATGCAATTAAGTTATATATATAAAAGTTTGCGTATGATCATAACTAAACACCGAATTAATGGGCCACCGGTAATTAATCATACCATTTTTAGTGTTGGAAAATCAAGCGAGATTATTGGGAGTGATTACATCTTATCATTAGAGTGATTAGGCCTTAGTTTGTTTATCTATGTATCATTCAGAACATCTCATCGACAACTAACGTTTTATGTGCTATGATATGATATTTATCTAATCATACATTATATGCTAACTTAATCTAGCTATAGTTGATTTGATTAAAAAAAGGCAAGTCCTATTGGCAGGATAATTGTTTGCACAAATTAAGCATCAATCAATTTTATGAACCTCGAGAAATATTAGTGGTCATGAATTATACTAATCTTTAGGAAGAAGACATAATACTACTATTAAGCTTCCCTGTGAGGAAAAAATTTTTTTATTGGTAACTTTTTAGAGCAATATTTGACTTCAATAAGGGCATTTTCAAATTGTAATTAAAAATCAAATTAAAGATTAATATTGTTAATTAAATATTTGAAAATTTCCGAACAATCTGAAATAATCCCTACTTAAAAACGATTGAGAATAACACTAATGGCTTTGATTTAAAATTTTATAGTCAACTGATTTTCTTTTTGCCAAAAGTAGGATATGCTATTATTTTAATAATCATTAAATTATTGTAAAACTAAAAACTTCAAAAAGATCAAATTGATTTAAAAATATAAAAAAGGAAAGAAATACGTGAAGAAAAAAAAAATTTGAAAGAAAGAGAGCATGTTGGCACACGTGTGAACATTGTGGTTAGGATCCTATTTTCTCCGAAGGCCTGAGCAGCTCTGTTGACAAATTCTACAGTTTCGTAGTCAAAAGTCAGCCGAAAGCCAAAAAAGTTAATTGAATGACAGCCGTTGAGATCGACTCACAGGAGGACAAATCGTGAATGCCCCCATGATAAAAGCCACGTAAGCAGATGATGGAATGGTCATAAACTTACATCCTGGCAGCCAGCCACTTGGATGCATTGCTAAGAAAAACGGGGCAGTTTTGGTTGCGTAATCTGCGGCTGCCACGGGAGGCAACGGTCCACATTTGATCACGATCCATTCCAATCAGGGAAGGGAACAATTGGGATGGGAAAGCTTGAAAAGTTTTAGTGATGGAATGATTGTAAGGATGGATGGCATGTCAAAGATGTGTTGTTTAATCAAAGATTTACATGGTACAAATGATATCACTTTCCAAAGTCCAAACACATTATCCCAACAATATAGTACCAAAGCTAATCATTCAACTCTATGCAATAATACAACCTTTTTGCCATAAATGTTACTAGTCTTCGAGTTGGACGATAAGAATCCTAATCAGTTTTGACTTATTATCGGGTTACAATTTCTTGGGACCCAATTTTTTTTCTTCAAGTCAGTTTAATTTTTTCGCCACAATGTTTTTATATTTGTCCGTACAGGCACAACCAGCACTGTGAGAGTATATTCGTCAAATGAGACTTATTTTTCGATTATGTAGTTTAATCCGAACTCCGTCCATCGTTTTCATTCTTGCAACTTGAGATAAGTCTAAACAACACCCTGTTTAATAATTTTTTAATGACTTATATTTATCTTATTTCGATCAATTTATTTTAATAACAAATATAGTCATCTATTAGTCTGGCGTAGATCTTGGTCAAAATTTCCCTCTTATTACTCTGGCTAGATCTAGTCTTCTAGCCAAGCACATCAGGCATTCATCACGCAGCCCAACCCCAAATTTAAATTATGAGTTAAATAAATAGTCATATGGCCGGTTAGCCATTAATTTATTTGACCTATAATTGACAAGTGAATAAATTATTAACTATATGTTCCCATAACTATAATTTTGCTCACGTGTTGTTGCAGGGCAAAATTTTTTTATTTGAATCATTTGTAATTTTTTAAATATTTATCCTTTTTACATATCTTAATATACATATGTATAAAATAACATGAATATCTCATAAAATTATTTGCAACATTATTTATTAATAATTAATATTACTTAAATATTTTCATTTTTTGTTCATATTATAATCATAATATTGTTGATATAATTAATTAAAATTTTCCAGAGTTTGTTTTAAGATTTAGCTAATAGAATAAAATACAATGGAAAAGATAAAATTAGTACATAACTATTGTATGTAATGATAAGTGTATCTATCTCCTTATCAAAAAGTGGTTTCTAATCCTCAATCTAAAAAAATTAAGTGTGAATATGATTTTCATACATTATATCACTTCTCATAAATGAGTATATTACATATAAATTATTTAAACCTTTTGAGTTTATTATATAATCTTATTTTTTTGTATAATCAATTAAGTATACTATATTTATGCTACACATTCTCCACTTTCATTTCTTTCTTTTTTTGACAATATAAAAAAATAGTCTGAAAGAAATTATTTTGAATCTATGTAAATAAACATATAAGTATAATACATTACCGTATAAAAATAAAATAATTAGTTTTTAAAAAGAAAATTAAAAATTTAAAAACAATTTAACATATACATTATAATTAAATAGCTTTAATTATATCTTTTTGTATTCTTTATTATCCTTGAATTAATATTTATTTGATATTCTTTTATTTAATAACTCATATATGATTTTATCAAATAGTAATTAAATATTTTAAATATGTTATTTAATTATATATTTATTTTATTCAATTAGGTGTATTTTTTTATGTCACGCTTATTTTTTATTTAATAATAATATGTTTGTATCACGCTATGTTCATCTCTTTTTCCTTTTTTTTTCTTTCTTTTAATATATTAAAATAAAACAAGGAGCTTAATTAGTAGGGTCTAAGAGGCCTTAATTAGCTGATAGTCAGCTAATTAAGGTTCCTTAGGAACCTTACTTTTCTATTATGTAATATAATTTAATTGTAAGTTAAACAAATTGATAAATTGTCACTTTTGTTAATGATGAGCCTACATGTTTCGGTAAAATAGCTATACCAACTATTAAATTACTGACCCATTTAAAATATTTTCATAATAAAATTTAATGATATATCTCACTTGATAATTTCAAAATACGATCCATTATTGTGACACAATATGACATAAAATTACATAGATTTTAGTTTATAATTATCGTGTTTTGTATATTAATTATATTAATACATTTAAAATATGATGATTATGTGTCTTAAACTCTCTTAATTTATTTAAAACTTGTTTAACTCATTTAATTAATTAAGATATCTTGCCAACCTACATAATTTGACTCATACAACCCATTTATGAACTTTTTTAATATAAGCATTTAAAAGACTATTTAACTCTGTTAAAACGAGTTTAAACAATTAAATTTAACATGCTTAATGGATATATTATTTTGTTATAATATTTTAAGATTGTTAATTTGAAGTTTTAATATTGAAGTTACATGTTTTATTAACAAATATTTTTGAATGTAAACATGTTATTTTATTAAAATTTAATTTAAACAAGTTAATCATTTTTAAACATATTATCAATATCATATAAACTTTAATCTAACATGTAATGGTATCGTATTATGTAAAATATTTATTAAACATAATTGTTTAAGTTTTAATTCATTGACATATTGAATTAATTATGTTATTTTTAAATTTATTTATATAATTATTAATATTTTATGTTTAAACGATATAATTAAAGTAATTAAAGGACGTGAACACAAATTAGAATATACTCTAATCTCACCTTTATAAGTTATTCACAATTAAAACCTGTACAAATCACATGCATCATGTGAAAAATATGGGCCAATAAAAGGACCCAAAATGTTGGGCCTTATTCTAATTTTTACAAGCTAGAAACATGGGCTGCTGAAAGGCTCTTCTTCAAGACTAAGAGAGATAGAATCCACGCTGCAGAAGAAAAGGCCCAACAACCATTTGTGAGGACTGAGGAGAACTGAAATAATAAAAAAAAAAGAACTGAAATAAATTCCTGGAAATCGCAAACTGACCCCTGAAAATTACAGAATTTAAAACAGAACCTCAAGTAAAACCCCAATAGGGTCATGAGCGAACAAATCTACCGATCCCAAAAAGCTAGCTTTCTCAGTCTCTCGCTTTTCTTTCTGAGGTAAGCGGCGAGAGAAGCCAGGGCCACCCTACATCCCACTCTCGTCTTTGCCTTCAATCAACAACACGCTCTGTTTAGTCTTTTATTTTTTCTCTCATCAAAGGTAAGATTCACTTCCTTTTCTTAGATCTACAATTTATTTGATCTTAAAACATCTCTCAGTTTTCTCTTATCGTTTTATTCTCAGATCTATTGATTTTAGAACTCGATCACTATCAATAGTTCTTTTATTTCCACTATTGATTGCATTTTATGTTGATTTTTAGGGTTTTAATTTGCTGATTTCATGTTATTCTCAATTGCAACATTTTTTTTTGCTATTTTAGGTTTTCTAAGGCGTTTTTGGAAAGAGAAATTTGATTTAAAAAAAATTTTTTTTGTCTTATTTACGGTGCAGATTTGAGGTGAGAAGTTGATGGCGTCAAAGTTGCAGCAGTTGCAATCTAAGGCCTGTCAAGCGTCGAAATTTGTGTCCAAGCACGGAACTGCTTACTACAGGCAGTTGTTGGAGCAGAACAAGCAATACATTCAGGAGCCGCCGACAGTGGAGAAGTGCAATGAGTTGTCTAAGCAGCTCTTGTACACTCGCCTAGCTAGGTATTTGTTACTTGCCTTTTGTTATTTGCGCCTCTCATTTTGCCGCCTTGAAGACTTTGAATTCTGATAAATTGATTGCAATGTGTCGTTTAGTATCTGATTTCCCTTTCCCTATATTTTTTTTGCAATGTGTCAATATATTTTGCTTGCATTATTGAGTTCTGAATTCGCCTGCATAAAAATTGACTACTAAGTGTATGTTAACATGTTATTTATGTATGGCACCTAGATTAATCATATACTCAAAATGTCATGTTTGTTAGCCCGTGTCACTGTGAGTTTATTGTTATCTCTTCCACCATCAAAAGTTTTGGCAAGGAAAAAAAGACAGTGAGATATTGGCTTATATCACGTCTTTAGATGTCAAAGATTTTGTTTGTAGAGCTCCTAAGATCTGAGGTCTAAAATAACAAAATGATTGAAATTTCCTCTGTTGAACAGACTGCCACAGAGACTAACACAGTGAAGGAAATATGTTATTATTAGTCCAAAAAATCAATCAAGTTGATTCCCAGCAGTATTTTTCGGGCACAAACCAAGTGAATTTTTGTTTTTGACAGAGTTAGCGGCAAATGAAGTTGTTCTGCATGTGATTTCAGTTTTGAGTAGTGAAAATCATGCAGTCATAATGTCTTTGGTCATATAGGTGTAAGTTGTCCGCTGCTATTTTTAAGTAATGAGTATGGTGCTTTTATCGGTATCTACTAATTTTGTTTATGATATGAAAGTCTATGTGGTTGTTAGTAGAATTGGACAAATTGATAGTGTTTATGGCATGTTACTTAGGGCATGGCATTGTTAATCCTTGAGCATTGATGTTGCTTGTTCTAAAGGCTGCAAAATACTCACCTCTAGTATAATTTGTTCTTGATCTTCTCATATTTTTATATTTATCTTGCATTATACATGAATTTTACAGTTTTTCAGTACATCCAGGTGTCCCATGTTTTGGTTGAGATACAAAGTTTGTGGATGAAGCATGGGTATTAGGATTCTGGTCCGTGAGAGATGAGTTTTCTTTGTCACGTTAATAGGAAGGTTCTTGATGGTGATTGTGAGAGAAAATTGTTCAATAGGACAACTTGGATTTAATGCAAGCTAGTGAAATTCTTGCAGTTGAGATTGGAAGACCTTCGATGATCTTCTGGCAGTATATGGAGAAGCCATTTTCTGGCAATTTCTCTGGAAAAACATTTCATTTTGTTACTCCTAACTCTCAGTATGTGACTCATGTTTGGGAGTTTGCCAGTTTCATCTTGAGAAGGATGGGTAGTGAATGAACCAGCCTTGCAACTTACCAGTAAATACATGACCTTTTTGAGTTCATGAGCACAAAATAATGAGACTGTGCCATTCTATTTAACATTCTGGAAATTTCAGTGACTGTGCATGTGATGTCCTATGAACTTCCGAAACGGAGGAGAATAAAAGAACAATAACAATGTGGCTGGGTTTCTTATGATCGTGCATGTTGGAAAGAGTCAATGATAATGCTTCCATGTCTACTTGTGTATTTATTTGCAATTTCCTCTTTGTTATATGCCATCTCTTTAGAAACAAATATTAGATTATTCTATGGAGGCAGAAATACTGGTAAAAAATGAGAATCACCAGTGCATATAACAATAACTCCTTTTGATGCAATTTTTGCAGTATCCCTGGCCGTTATGAGTCATTCTGGAAGGAGCTTGATTATGTCAAGAATCTGTGGAAGAACAGGCAAGAACTAAAAGTTGAAGATGCTGGTATTGCTGCTTTGTTTGGGCTGGAGTGCTTTGCATGGTATTGTGCTGGTGAGATAGTGGGAAGGGGTTTTACTTTCACTGGTTACTATGTCTGAGGGTGATCAGCTGGTGGAAGGTCTTTCAGGGAGTTGGATGTGTATGCCTTTATCGTCTCGTTTGCACAATTGAATTGCGTCCACTCTAGATGCACATTTTTGTTATTTCGTGAAATTTTTGAAGCTGAGAAATCAGTGGTTAACTTGATAGCCTGAATAAGCCTTTCTATTGTTATGTTATCTTAACAGAGAATCTACTGCAACCAATGATTGATGATAATGGTGCAAATCACTCTCAACTTATTTACACTAAACTTCCAATCTGTTGCTATTCCTAATGTTAACCAGCCAAATGTTAGCAAACTTTTAGACGTGGTTGGATGATCGATTCTAACATTAACGACCTAACCTGGACTAATAATATTTAACTAGTTTCTGTGACTCAGATTTCCTTTGCAGCGGATAACAGCTTTGTTGGTGCTTTTAACAGTTGGTTGGCATCTGTCCAGGGATCACCAATGGTCGCCCCGACATATTTTTACTATTTTAGTGGTTGTATTTGCTAGATGAAGAGCTTTTCTGTCATTTGGGTTTAAACTTGGATCTCATCAAGGCCATCACATAATCAATATAGTGGCAGTCACCGATCTATGTTTAATTCTTCAGTTTATTTGTCCATGAAGCTGCTCCTGAATCTTGATTTCGAATTTGAGCAATACAGTGCGATGGATTTCGACCAGTATATGAGATAAATACTAGAGCATCAATTGCTCTTGGTTTGATATTTGCCGGAAATGAAGATCAAAAGCTTTTTTCTTTTCGGCCTGGAAAGAAGTAATCAGGGACCTAGCACATCAAACTTTTGCTGCATTTCCTCCTCTTTTACTTACTACATTCATTGTGACCTTGAAAATATCTATATTAAGATATATCTTGAATAAATATACAAATAAAGAAGGAAGGCGTAAATGTCGATCGCGATTCGCGAGTGAATTAAATCCACATACGAAATACTGGTCCAGCCCATTGAACGGATTCCGCGCTGGCACTTGGCTCCGGAGCTCTCAATGCTTGGAAGGGGGTTTTTCGTAATTTCCTCATTTCCTTGTGTCGTTGCGCGGCTTTACCGTGCTCGAAAGAAGAACAATGTTAGACAAAATTGTTATGACGACCTGAATCAGTAGGTCAACTCGAGGAAGAAAAGAAACTTGTATTGAACGACGAATCGGTGACAGAATGCCGTCCGGTGCTGCTATTCCTGCTCGGACACGTGTAGTAGCAATGTTTGCCTTCGTCTTCGTCTTCCTCACAGGCTTCGCTGATTCCGTCACCAATGATTCCAAGGTCTAATATTTTCAAAACCCTAGCTCTCTATTCCTCTTTCCAATAAGTATGAGAATTCAAATGACCGAATCCAATTGTTAAATTTTCTGTTCACTCCGTTTCAAAAATTAGTTGTTGAAACAGTAATTTTATATAATTACGCAGGTAAAATGTAGCAGAACCTGCATAGCTGAAAACTGTAATTGTGAGTTCCATCTTCTTTATCTCTGGAATTACCTACTTGAGAATTCAACTAGGTTTTTTTGTTTTTTCATTAAATCTTTTTCTTAATTAATTTCTAATATGGAATGAAGCGGTTGGAATCCGATACGGGAAGTATTGCGGGGTAGGGTGGTCTGGCTGTCCCGGGGAAAAACCGTGCGACGATCTAGACGCTTGTTGCAAGATCCACGACAAGTGCGTCGAGAAGAAAGGTCCCAATATTCTCTCGTCATTATATAATTGACATATTTACCAATCTGCCCACTTTTCCATTTGTAATTGTTGGCACTAGTTTCCCTCTCTCTGAGATTGTTTGATAACAATGAAGGTAAAACAGAATACCGTAATGCAGTCGTTCTTTCACAGGTTTGATTAACGTGGGATGCCATGAGAAGTTTAAGAGCTGCATAAAGAAAGTACAAAAATCCGGTAAGGTTGGATTTTCTCGGAATTGCCCCATTGAAACAGCTGTGCCTACCATGGTGCAGGGTATGGATATGGCCATCTTATTGAGCCGCTTAGGCGGCACCAGGCTTGATGAACTCTGATTTCTCAGCTTGTAGTTTGAGAGAATTTGATTGGATTTTCTCATTTAACTGTAGATTATTCCATTTGATGGGAATTTCGATGCCATGTATTTTTAATGAAGATTGAAGAACAAGAATTTTCATTTTTCTTGTTTGTCAAAAACAGCATCTACAGATTGGCCACTAGTTGATGTTTACCCCACAACCAATTGGACTGGCTAAAACTGACCTAATCACCATTTAGTTTAGCAACCAAATGGTGGAGGCTTTCGACTTACAAGTTTCACCGGACATGTTGTCTTGTCAGCACGAATTTTTGAACAATAATGACATATACTTCTTCGGGAGACTAATATTCGTAGCATTACCTAGCATAAGAGCTATGCCAAAGTTGAAAACTATAAAACAAAAACAATAATGGCTTCTTCATTCCTAGGGAATTAATATGCGACTTGAATCCGTTGACATTATCATGAAATTTTGATATCTTAATCATCTATCATTATAAATATTTTTAATAATTATTCAAAATATATTTATATCACTAGAAATTCTATTAATTTTTTTACGTAATTTTTTAATCTTATATTCAAAATTGATAATTACGGTAATGTGACGTTACTTTACTAGATTTTGGACATTACCTCTTAAATAGTACATCTTATAAATTTCATTTATTCTATTAATTTTTTGTGGATTACATTTTCGTATCATTAAAATGTAAGAACAAGAAGTGTTATGATAGAAATCCAAAAATATAAATGCATACTCGTAAAAGAAATAGAAAACATATTTTTCTTGCAATATTAAACCAAAAATAAAAAGTCTTGGAATATGAATCCTTACTTACCGCAGAAATGAAGTTGATCAACCATGAGTATGGTTCTAAGAAGCTACTTTGACTTTTATTTCTTACCCAGAGTTTTGATGGAAAATTATGTCCACGTGGCGTAAAACTAAAGCTGGTTAGGAGACAAAAAAGAAAAGAAACTGAAAGGGGCAATCTGGTAAATCCCGAATGTGAATTTCCGTGTCCCCTCTCTTAATCAAATGCTGACCCACAGCTTTTCTTACGCGGTTCCCAATCTGAGTGTTCTAATCAGATTCGTTTACTGACAAGCACAAGAAATTAAGAAACAGGAAAAAGGGCACAAGGTTTATTTTTTCGAAAAGAAAACGGAAAAAGGCGAGAAGGAAAGAACGAAATTCAATTTCCGCGAAAGTCCAATCGATTCGTATAACTTTCTTCATCTCTAAGATCCCAAAGGTTCCGTTTATGATCATCGCTCAAATCGATATCACATCTCACTTTCTGCGGCCCCTTGAAAAATAAAAAAAAAAACCTTTTAATCCCTTCCACTCCCTTATTATCGATTTGTCAGACACGCACCAAAAAAAGAAAAAAAAAATATGCTTCACAGGAGCTTCAAGCCTGCCAAATGGTAATTCTTTTTCTTAATTTTAATTGTTTTATCGATTGAATTTTGGGTGGTTTTTCGATTGAAGACGAAGTGATCGTTTGACTTTTTTTAGTTTTGATTGGTTTTGGTTTTTTGAATTTTGACTTGATGCAGCAAGATAGCTTTAAAGCTAGCCATACCGCGAATAAAGCTAATGAAGAACAAGAGGGAAGCACAGGTTAAGCAGTTAAAGAGGGAATTGGCTCAATTGCTGGAGTCAGGGCAGGATCAGACGGCCAGAATTCGGGTATTCAATTTGATCAAAGTTTTATAATCTTGACTTTGTTTGTATTTGTGGTATTAATTTTGGGTTTTTTTTTTTTTTCAGGTTGAGCATGTGGTTAGGGAAGAAAAGACTGTGGCAGCATATAATCTTCTTGAGATATACTGTGAACTTATTGTGGCACGTATGCCGATCATTGAAGCCCAAAAGTGTGTAAAAATACTTTCTTTAGTATTTTGTATTTTGATTTTATTCTTCTTTGAATGTTTTGCTGGAGATGCTTATGGAATTAGTGAAACTTTCACTGAGTTTGCAAATGTTTGAACAAATAGAGGAAAATAGACCACCATTGTTAAAGCAATTGGACTTGGTCTTTGGAACTCATAAGTTGCCTTAATCTCCGGGGAAAGTCACATTCAATCCAACTGCCAAAAACTACTTTGATTTGAAATAAGTGGCTTTCCATTAGAGTTTAGGGCACCTCTTTGTTTCGTTGAATTTAAATAGCTGGATACCTGTGCTTAAACGCATAAACAGATAAACATGTATGGATGGAGAAACGTATAGTTGCTGGTTCATTGAGAGATGGTTTTATAAATCTTTGGGTCTTTCTGCCAGATTAAATTTTGCCGATTGTTATTGTTTTAATTACTTTAGGTTATATTTTGCTTACTTGAATTTTCAGAAACTGTCCCATTGATTTGAAGGAAGCAATTGCAAGTGTCATATTTGCATCTGCAAGGTGTGAAGAGATACCAGAACTCAAGGATGTCTCCAAACATTTTACAGCAAAATATGGAAAAGAATTCACTTCTGCTGCTCTTGAACTGCGTCCTAATTGTGGTGTTGGTCGTATGGTGAGTTTGAACAGGAGGTCTACTCAGGAATGAACAATAGTTGAAATGTAATAATCAGCATATTAGACCAATCTGAAGTTTGATAGTAGTATTATTGACCGATGCTTATGTTGTTTCTTTTAGTTGGTTGAGAAATTATCTGTGAAAGCACCTGATGGTCCAACCAAACTAAAAATTTTGACTGCAATTGCTGAGGAGCACAACATCAAGTGGGACCCCGAATCATTTGGAGCAAAAGAATCAAAGCCTTATGATGACTTGCTGGTAAGACTAGTATAGTGCACAAAAGGTTATTTTTTGTTTGATGTGCCAACAATATAATCTTACTTAGGATACTCAGAGAAATATTCAATTATGAAGTGGTTGTATATTGTTATTTGTTTGTCAAAGATTGAAGGATTTGCTCAACAACTTATGTTCTTTGCATATAAATTTACTTGTGCAGAATGGACCTAATACTTTTACAGAGGCCTCCAAAACTTTGGCTGATCCTCCTAATGCACAAGCTTCACCCAGTCACTATGAGCAGAGACCTCCAGGTGTTCAAGTTCCTTATTATGATAAGGGACCTCCTAATGTTCAAGCTCCACAACACATTGAAAAAAATGATGCGCCTGCAAGCTTCTATGAGCACAGCTCAATATCATCTTCTCATCCTAAGAATTTTCATTATTCAAATAGTAGAGCCGATAATTCAATGTCCTCTGGAACTTATCCTCCAAATTCAAAACCTGATGGTATGTTAATTATTAGATTCAAACATACTGATCTATCGACTCTTTGTGTCTTGTTGTCTTTTTTTTTTTTTTTTTTCATTTAGCTTTTTCATTTGCCAGTTAATTATTAGTATATATTTGGGTGCTCTGTTTTGCAGGAACTAAAAATCAAGGGATTGAATTTAGGAATTCATATTCTGGGAATGAGCATTCTTTCTCTTCACCAAGGCAGCATTGGAATATGGAATTCAAGGATGCTACTGCTGCTGCCCAGGCAGCTGCAGAATCTGCAGAGCAAGCAAGTATGGCTGCCCGAGCTGCTGCTGAACTTTCAAGCCGTGGAAATATCTCCCAGCAGTATTCAACAGAATCACACATGTCATCTGCTCAGGGTATGAAAGATGGGGAGCAAAAGTATGCTGGCTCAGCATCTCAAAATGAACATCTTGCTGGACATCCAGTTAAATTTTCCCTTCATGGAAGGAATTCTAGGAATTATGAACAAACTGACAGCAATGAACAACATAACTGGGTAGAGGAGGCTGAAAATGTTTATAGTAACATTGTGAGGAGCGGTGATAAATCTACTCAAGGTTCCTTTAAGTCTACTGCAGCTTTCTTCAATGAAAAACCATCGGTGAATAATCGAACTGCAGATGCATATTCTCAAAGAAACTCATCTGAGGGCAGGCGGATGGAGCATTTTGCTGAATTAAGTATGAAGAGAAACTCAGGTGAAAATGGGATGCAATTTGTGAATGAACTGCATGATATTAAGAATCCTCAGAATGTTGATTATTATGAAGTCAGGGTCAGGGAACAATCAAGCGCTTCTTCTTCTCTTTTTCAATCAAACACTTCTACTGATGATCATGATGTTGTCTCTAATTTAAATCGGCAGAAGTCAGAAAATTATAAGGGAAACTCAGGCAAAACTGGGGCGCTATTTGTGAATGAACTGCATGATACAAAGAATTCTGAGAATGCTGATTATCACGAAGTAAGGATCGGAAAGCAATCAAGCTATTCTTCATCTCATTCTCGTTCAAGTACTTTTACTGATGATGATGATGATGTTGATGTTGTATCAAATTCAAACCGTCAGAAGTCAGGAAATAATTCTGGTGACAATTCTTTTCTTCTCAATGATAAAGGAAGCCTTCAAAGAAGCACAAAAGAAACAAAAGATTCTTATGACAATGCTTCAGCAGTTTTTGATGATTATGGATCAGATAATGATGGATGTAATTTTGATTTGGAGGAAGAGCATAAAGTACATGAATACAGTATGAACTTTTCATCTCCAGGTCAAAGTTCACCTACTCATCCATTTACAAGTATAAATTCTTGGAGCATTGAGCAGAATGTTGAGTCATCTGCAAAGCCCATTTCACAGTCGCATATTTTTTCGGAGCAGCAGTCTACTCCTGTCTTCTTTGAAAGTTCAACTAGCTCTGCAGTTCCTTCACATGGAGATGACTTGCCCGTGACTTTTGATAATTACAGCCCTAGTTCAGAAAGCGAAGAGGAGGTAGACAAATCTAATTTTGTTAGGAACACTGATCCTAGTATAGGTAGTCATAAAAAGATTATCGGTTCCCACCAAGCTGAAAACAGTATTTTCACTCCCCAGTTAGCTGAAGGCATGGAAGATACTGAACCTTCTAAAGATTCTAGTCTGGAAGAAAGTAAGGAATTGAACTTTGGAAACTTGACAGGTGGGCTTCGAAATAAGGGTTATAGGCATCTACTACCATATTCAAAAATTCAGCAAGGCAATGCTCTATCCCCTATAGAGGCGGCCAATCATCCATCTACCAGAAGTAAGCAATCATCACCTCCTGCAGCAGTGGAGGCTTCAGTTAGTTCTGGATCTTACAGTCAAGAGCCACACAGTCAGAAACGGGAAGTAGAAGTGAATAGAAAACTCAGCACGAGAACATCAGTTACTTATTTCGATTCTAGTGATGATGACTCTGAGGAGGAACAACCAAAACAAACTTTTAGTAGCACTCAAGACCAATATAACAAAATTCCAAGCTTTGAAGAAAATAAAAGATCTAGCTTAAGGGTCTCTGACCCATATTTTGGTTCAGGAAATGGTGATTTTGATGAGGATCTTCCTAAAACAAGTTTAAGTGCTCGTTCAAATGCTGGTTTTTCTCGAAGGACTAAGGCCTCTCCTTCAAATTCAAGGAGAAGTTCCAATCTTAAAGCTACAGTTTCCTCTGAGCCAGCAGTAGTTTCTGACTATGGTAGGGAGAAGAATTCCTCGTCAAGGAGTTCTAATGCTGATGTAGCTCTGCCAAAGACTGAGCCTCAGAAAAAGAACTCAGATCACTGGGAAAGTTTTCAGCATCCCCGATCGGCAGCACAAGCAACTTCAAAGCTGGTTTCAGATACCAAAAGGTCTTCATTTGATGGAAGTTTGAAATCATCAGAAAAGAAACAGCCATCCACTTCTGTCCCAAAGATTATATCATCAGGAAGTGCCAAAAGTTTGAAGGCTCAAACTTCAATTGGAGCGGGACCATCTAGGGAGAATGCTAGTCATGTTCACCCAAAGCTTCCTGATTATGATATCTTGACCGCACAGTTAAATTCTCTCAGACAGAATCGCCAATGAATATAGGTGCTTTTGGCATTCTGATAAGATGTGTTACATTACCACTACTAGTTTCTATGTGCATGTTTATACAGGTTCTTTTTGAGGTTTATAGGAATGTGAAATATAACATGTCCAACTAGAATCAAAATATTATTTGTTTATTGATTTGTTTGATATACTTCTTTGATTTGGAACTTGCTGTAATAAATAGAGACTGGAGAATCGAGTGGAATAAGTTTCTCAGGCTGAGTTTTGGTGGTTCAGTGTTGTGTTTTCGGCTTATATTAGCATGCAATATCATCAGTTTTTTTGGACATGAATATGTGAAGAGAGTAATTTAGCCATTGAGCATGATGTCTATATTAACATGATTCAAGCGATTATGCCCTCTAAATCATTTGCAGCCATGGCTTCTGTGTGAAATTCCTGCTTTTGCTCGAGCAATTTAATGTTGTCCAAGGATGCAATAAAATCGTGTGGAAGGGTGCAAGGGCTTTCTTAGTATTCTCTACCTTGACTTGTTGGGTAAACCAGGCATCATTCTCCGATGACCGGGCCTGTACCAAAGTTGATCATGTTTTTGTTAAGGTGTAGTTTCAATGGCTACTTCTACTACTTAATAAACTTTTGCGTGTACAGAACTTCAAAACAAATAGTAGGTTTGGTTAATTCACTTGTTGTAACTCATGTATCTTGATTCTTTTGCTTAATTTTGACAGTTTTTTCTTTCTTTTTAACTTTTTTTCTGTAATACAAATGCTGTAGTATCAAATGTCTATCATTTGTTGAGGGTTTTATTGTGAAAGAAAGAGATTTACGGTAAAATATTTAAACACTTTTAAATTTTGATCAAAATTATACAGAAGTTCATTAATTTACGAAATAGATATTTTACTCAAAAAAAAATTTATCGTCAAACTCATAAGTCCAATGGTTAGGATTATAGTAATATTTTTTAGGTAATTTTACTCTCGAGCATGTCAAAGATTACAATATTGTATAAATCTTTATGTTTCATTTAATTTTTTTTTTAAATACCTTTCAAGCTAGATCCAGCCGAATCCGCAGAGATCGGATTGGATTTGGTCAGAGAATTGGAAGTAAGTTTTTTTCAAAAAATAAAAAATAAAAAATAAAAAAGTATTTTAGTCTTTTTACTTTTTCTGTTAAGGATATTAAGGTTTTTGGAGCGAAATGTCTATTTTTCAAACCAACAGATTTTTATGTAATTTTGATGAAAATTTCAAAATGTCTAGATAGTTTACCAAAGATTTAATTACCTTGCATAATTAATTATTAATTTAAAAGAAAAGGAAAAATACTTCTCATTTGACAATTACATTGAACTTTACGTGCATGGGCACCTTCACAAGATCAGGAAGAATGTAAAGCTCGTGGGTTCCTACTTCCTAGCTAGTGCATTTTTCTCATGATGTGATAAAATGTAGAGAAAAAGAAATTTTTGATAACTTCCTCGTAATTAAAGGTTAATATATACATTGTAGATAGTTGATTTTGATTAATATTTATTATCTGAAAAATTAATTTATCGTGTAACATTATATAAAGAATAATGAGTACAACCATTACAAGTGAAGAACTACTTCACGCTGAACAAGTAAAATAAGTGAATCATTATTCTATGTGAAACAATTAATATAAGTAGAACAACTATTTCGCACAAAATAATAATTTCACACAGACGACAATGAAGTAATTTGGAATAAGTGGCAAAGTTCATAAGTTATTTTCATTTTGAGATGTTTCGAAGAGTTTGGCTTGGTGGCTCAGATATGAAAGTAGTTAAGAAGTCTTCCTCTTAACCTTTTCTTGAAGTTCAAATGTTTCACCCTCTTTTCTTGTTCTCATATACTTGTTCACATACACCTTCTTCTCTTATACCAATTCACGTATAGCTTCTTCTCTTATACCTATTTACGTATAACTTCTTCTCTTATACTTGTTCACGTACAGCTTTTCTCTATTAGCTCCTACTCGAGAACAAGTCTCATTAAATATAATTACTTCTAACTGTCACATAATAAGTTTCTAACCGTTACTCAATATTAACTCTCAGTAGAAGTTACCTAACATTAAATTTCTTCTTAATGGTATCATTTATTACGTATATTAAAACTTTTTTTTGTAACCGTTACTTCTGACACTATATATAGAGCATTCACAATTAAAAAAAGAGACTTTCTCCTTCACTTTCCGAATTACCCGACTTTTACTCAAAGCTTTTCTTTTTAGCCTATTCTCATTTAGAACACCTATTCTTTTCTGATTCTCTTTCAACTGCCATGTACTTCAGAAACTGCTCCAATCTTCCTCTCCGTTACCTCCGATACATCTCTTACTTGTTTGCAACGCTTCCTCAACCCTATTTACATATACTTATCAAAAATTTAAATATTTGATTTAATGATAGATATATATATATACTTAACTTTTTTTTAAATAAAAATAAAAACAGAAAAATGCGTTAATTAAGTTAGAGAAAATACTTGAGAATGAAAGAAATTTAAATCGAATAAATAATTTATTTATTTAAAATTTTAAAGGACATCAAGTTGGTGTGAGCTTAATTCATCTATAGTTGTATATTAATACACATATATTTAGCATCATCTGCAGGCTCTCTAAGCTTTCATCAGACCTTTGCACGATCCATATGATCAGTTGTTAGGCTAAGAAACTACTAAGGTATACCCTTCTTTTCTCCTTCAACATTCTTGTTAGAGATTTAATTTATTAACCATATGAATTTCTACGACTTTAATAGCACAGTAACAAAATTGTGTCCTTGTTTCTCAAGCACGTTGTTGCAGAGAATGGAAAATACCCCGAATAAATCACTTCTCAAGCATTATAAAGGGTTGTTGCAGAGTATTGACTTGTATGAGGTATGTTTCATCAATTCTTTCAATGTATCAGTTTATGCAGTTTTAAGTGATCCTTTATAAAGAAATGGAGCGAAGTTCTTATGGGGTAATTTTATGTGACAGTATATCATGGAAACCAGCGTGTACCCTAGGGAACCAGCACCTCTCAAGGAGCTCAGGATTGCTACTGCAAACCATCCATGGTAAATCTTTCTTTATTGACTGTTTTATCGGATTATTCCTGTTGGATTTCATTGTCTGAAATTAACATGAAGAAACGATAACATTCGTTTTAAAACTGTGTGATTGCATTTTGATTATCTGCAAAGCAGAAGAAACAAGTCTGAGGTATCTGCCAGGGACACTGATAGTCCTATTTTTTTTCCAGGTTCTTCATGAGTGCTGCGCCCGATGCAGCTCAGTTAATGGGGATGCTCCTTAAGATAGTGAATGCAAAGAAGACAATCGAAATTGGTGTTTATACTGGGTATTCTCTTCTCCTGACAGCTCTTTCCATCCCAGATGATGGCAAGGTATTTGCACTGCACCTCTCCATTTCATTGTCTCTGATAAGTCTATTTGCCATAATCTCCTTATACATAAGTAAAATTCATCTTTGCAGATTGTAGCCATAGATATAAACAGGGAAACATATGAGATTGGTCTGCCCATTATCCGAAAAGCTGGTGTTGAACACAAAATCGACTTCATCGAGTCCCAAGCTATACCAGTTCTGGACAAGCTTCTAAAAAATTTAAGCACTAAATATCCACCCTATAAATCTCTACTCCCATTTTGTATTACAATTCTCGAACTCCAATGAGTCAAACTCATTTTCTTCTTTGTTTTTTTATTTCATCAGAAAGAGAGTGAAGGGAGTTTTGATTTTGCATTTGTTGATGCGAACAAGGATGATTACATGAATTATCATGAGAGAATTTTGAAGCTAGTGAAGGTTGGTGGCCTAATCATCTATGACAACACTCTCTGGAGAGGCACGGTTGCTCTACCTGAAGAGGCTGTTTCAGAAGACAGAAGGGATTCCAGGAGGTCCATAATCGAGTTTAACAAATCCATTGCAACTGATAATCGCCTGGAAATCTCTCTTGCTCCATGTGGTGATGGGATGACCATTTGCAGGCGTATATGCTGATGTTCTTCTTCACTTCTCCGAAGGATCTTGAAATAAATGAAAGCATGTTGGAAGATCCCACTATTTACTGACAATAAGCATCAGAACACTCGGATGAAAATAAGATTAGCACAAAAGTTGAATCACAATTCACTTTGGGTGAGTGGCAATGAACTAACGACGTGTGACAATGATATTCTAATCTTATTGTCCGCTCCCAAATTTATTCCCGCTTTAGCCAGACAAAGAAAGAATTAATGTAGAGCTGTTGTTCTTATATGCATATGTGGCTGCATTCTGACATGTCACGTGGCATTGTCACGTCGTTCTTACATGCTTGAGTACAGGACGTCACGTGTTTAGACCGAAAACAACCCAAACTTTTTAATCACCAAAACAATCTCTTTGTACCTTATTTTTCTTTTCACGAATTGAGACAATTGGGATCATCGACGTTTTCCTGATCGCTGCTATCTGAAACGGCAATAAGGTCAAAGCCAGCACCTTGTTCACATCTCCGGGGTAATCTATCTCTCAATTATTTTGGTCCGCATTTAAAACTATGGGAATTTCTCCTGCTGTGAAGGCTATTATTAGATAGCTCAACTTAATCAAATCTACTCATCTCGATAACCTTTCACACCAAACGAAACTTTCTGTTGATATACGGGTTCATCTTCTTCCCGTCTTATCTATGTTTCAAAGTTTTGAACTTTGTATCTGCATATTGGTAATTCTTGTCCAAACAGGATCCTTCTATTGTTTCATTTGCCACGGGACTCAAGGATCGACTCGCTTGCCCTTTTAATTATGAACTTCATGTTTCTATTGATATGTTTATGCAGATAATTCAAATTGAAACAGAAAACTTTTGGTTGGTTTATTTGTTAAAGGTTATTGCTTTTGGGAATGAGGGTTTTGATAAGGAGTGGTCAATGATTAGGATACTTTTTGGGATTTATTGATTTGATTGGACTAATGTAAGTTGTTACTTGGAAACACCGATTAACAAACTTTGGTTTTCCTTGAAAATTCGAAGTTAAGTCACTTTTGATCTGTAGCAAATGAATGCGTAGGATAGGGAAGTCCTGTTCTGTTTTCTCACAACTACTTTCTGGACCTAAATCTGATCATCTTTTTCAACTGTAACTAATATTTCTAACTCTAAAATGTATTATCATCGAATTATACATATTGAATTTGATCAAATTGTGTTTTCCCTCCTGTAATAAACATTAGCAAAATTTTGGTAAATGTTTCCCCTTAACAACTTTGGGTTGCCATTGGTTAATTTATGTTCCAATTAAAACCTTGACTGATAATATTAGTTGCTCTATTGATGTTATATGTGGTCTTATAAATATTGGACTTGAATCATGAATGTTAGTGGTGACTATGACTCCCAACTTATAAACCATGTTACAATTACATTTCATCGTGGACTTTTAGAACTAGTTTCCTAGCAATTGTTTTCTATTGTAAAATGTGAGTTATTGGTAGAAACAGTTTGAGAGCTATGGATAATGAAAAGAAAGAATCAACAAGTTTCAGTAAGGGATTACTGCAGAGTGAAGAACTGTATCAGGTATAGTATATCTCTCAATCATTTTATTTCTTATTCTGTTGTTTAGATTCTTAATAGATACTACAATAATGTGACAGTATATCCTAGGGACTAGTGTGTATCCCCGTGAATCAGAGCACTTGAAAGAGCTAAGGGATATCACTGCTACCCACCCAAGGTAATATAGTACTCTTCACATTCATTTTAGTTAAATTTTTTTTTTTCGCCTACCACTCTCATTTTCTTGGTAATTGACTCAAACCAAAGTAGATTCAGTAGGTGCTCCAAGCACCACAGGGTGAAACCATTGGCTCTAATCTTAGTTTCCACATTGGAGCAGTAAAAACCAATAATATAAACTGATAACTTGTGGTTCTTAAAATGATTCAGTTCAGAGGGCATAAAGTCCATAATCAGAGCCCTTAAAATTTCACCAACAATGAAAATTGATTTGTTTCTAGACCTCTTAACCAATGGAGCCAAAGACAATAAATGGTATATTTACAACTAGATAACCATGTACTCTGTTAGCTTCTAAAGTGAAGTGATTGTCTTGGACTTTGTAGCATTTTATCCAGGAGCATAATTAACTTGTTACTTTCCAGGGCTGTAATGGCTACTGCACCTGATGCAGGGCAGCTAATTGCCTTGCTCTTGAAGCTAATAAATGCAAAAAGGACAATTGAAGTTGGAGTTTTCACTGGATACTCTCTTCTCCTTACTGCTCTTACAATTCCTGAAGATGGCAAGGTAAACAATCCATCTATTCTATAAAGACTAATATCTTAGTCCAAGAGTAAACAATCTGCATGTGGACCTGTGTAAAATAACATGCAAGTATACCCTGATTTCCTCTAAGGGCTTTTTTACTCGCTTTGTATGAAACTGTCTTGAAGACCATTTACTTGATGTTCTCTATACTTTTTTAACTGTGCATGTTAGTGCAGATTGTAGCCATAGATATGAATCGAGAGGCATATGAGATAGGGTTATCAATTATCAGAAGAGCTGGTGTTGATAACAAAATTGACTTCATAGAGTCTGAAGCTTTACCTGTCCTTGATCAGCTTCTTGAAGATGTAAGGATTCCTTCTTAGTTGTCCTAGTACAAAATCATTTTATATTCCATAAGTTCTACATTTCGTTGCTTAGCATCTTGCATTTGTCATCCAAATTAAGATTTTTGCTAATATTTCACTTTTATGTTATGGGGGGTAATTCTCATTGTGGGATTGTGGATTTGTTGCAGCCTGGAAATGAAAACGGCTTTGACTTTGCTTTTATTGATGCTGACAAGATCAATTACTGGAACTACCATGAGAGATTGATGAAATTGGTGAAGGTAGGTGGGATTGTTGTATATGATAACACACTGTGGGGAGGAACAGTTGCATTGTCTGAAAAGAGCACTCCAGAGGCAATGAGAGAGGGCAGGCAGAGAACACTGGACGTTAACAAATTGCTTGCAGCTGATTCTCGTGTCCAAATTTCACTTGCACCACTAGGTGATGGGATCACAATCTGCAGGCGTATTCTCTGAATTCTTGAAGTTATATATTGTTAGGCTCGACAAAGCTATGCCATTGCGCTTGTTTATAGTTCTTCTTAGCCTCAGACGTATCAGTTTCAGTTTCAATAACTGCTGTATGAGTTACTCTTCAATCAATGAATATTCATATTCTTCTAAGTTACCATTCTGTTCAAATTTTATTTCGTAGGTCAGATTTCAAAGGACATCAGTGATGTAGAGGCTCAGACTTTTAAAATTGATAATTAAGCATTCATCCCGACATTGTTATCATCATTGGTTAATTCTGCTTAATTCTTGTATTATTTTTTATATTATGTATTCACTGCATTGTTTTGGTACTGCACTTTTGGATGTTCAAAAAAAGAATCTGCACTCAGATGTGTTAAGCCATTAATGTAGTAGTAGATATATGCCTTTCTCCTTGGAGCAAATGTTTATCCATCACAGTCTACCTGGTTGAACCCAATCAAGAGGGAGAAGAATCTACAGCACTTTCGCATGCCTTAACAATTCCAGTGGAACGCTGTGTTTTCATTTCCTCCATGACACAGCCTCATCTCAGTACTAGCTCCAGAATTACTCCCATTAAACTCCTGAGCTATGTTGGTTCAGAAAGCATAATCCGTACCGTTACGAATCATATATATTAGCCTTGTAAATGTGATGGGTTTAGCCGTCCACCACCTAGAACTACATTATGCCTGTTTCCTTGGACCTGCACGGACATCTTCACTATAAATTCATAGCCCTGATGTCTCTCTCGCAAAGCAGTCAGCTAGATTTGCAGATTTATATCTCAAGCTGTCAAGCAAATTGCAATGACGCTGAGACAAAAGAACAGCTGCCTAGTACCATTTCAACTATTACACCAAGGCTGCGGAAGGAATGAAATACATAACATTCAAGAGTAAAATATTGGTCAACCTATGGGAGACCAAGTTTACAAAATAATTGGAAACTATTCAGATTTTTAAATTGCTTGACCACCAATCTGAAAAAGAATTCCAGCAAAGGCGAAATAACTTCTATTGCTAAAAGCGGAAAAACAAAGATTCCTTTAAGTTTAAATAGTACTAGCTCTAACTTAAGAGCATTTTTGTTTCAAATTTGATATCATACATTTTCTCTTGGACTGGTGTAGCTAAGTGAAACATTTTGAACTAGAATCTTAGCAAATACTAAGGGTATTACAATAAAAATGGGGCATATCAGAGGTGCAAAGCCTTCATTGGCACACCACCTGTGGCACTTCAAAATTTGAGACAAATAATGTTTGCAGCATCAAAATTCTAAAATGATATTTACACTCATCTTAAATCAAAATACTGAAAAAACCGACAGTAGCTAAAAGTACTTTTCTCCGCAAAAAAAGCAAGGTTTGCTTTTGTAGTTCAATTATTACAAAAATCAGAACTAATTGAGACATTAATCCAAAAGTTACATTCCAGCATTTGATATTTAATGATACAAAATTCAGATAAATATTGATTGAAAGTTCACAGATAAACCAGAGCTCAAAGTACTAGTCTTCTCTTTTTCCCCATCTAAAAGAGAGTAGAAAGACAGACAAGTCTAATGAAAATAACCAAGAACCTGCCCACCTACATTCCTACTAATGGCTGCTTCATGATCCAAAATACCATCTGGAGTTGAAATCACAACATAACCCCACTGCAAATGAGATTTTTAAAGGACAAGGTAAGTATTAAACTATAAAAGGTCATCATCTCATGATATGAGGGATTATACAGACATAGCTGGTATATTTGCTTTCCTTCTAGCCAGCACTTTCTTCACAAAGTTATGGCAATGAATAATTGAAACACTCAAAATACAATGACTTTTAACAAACCTGATGTGTTGGAAGTTTAAGTGTTGTGTACTTTTCAATATCCTTCGCTTTGATGTCCTGCCTGTAAGTGAGTGCCTTGCAATCATTTACCCTGCCTTGCAGTTCAACTGTTATCCTCCCCACTCTATGTGGATCATAAACCTCAAAATTCTTGATGTATCCTTTCAAAAAGAAAAATTACAAAGAAGGTAATGACACAGCAACAAGCACAAGATTCAGCAGTGGGCAGTAGCCACAAGTCTAAATATAGAAGACATCTAGACTTTTAGCCTCATTAGTCCCTAAGATTATGACTGTGCCAATGCATCATACAGAGCCCTATGCCTAATGGTTTCCAAAAACAAAGCTCTATTTGACAAAAAGCGAGGAGAAATTTCTCAGAACTCCCATCCACGCCATATTGATGAAATAAAAGGGCACACAAAGATAAAAACCATGAAATCTGGTAATGAACTGAACAGCCCAACTGTTACTGAGTTTCGAGTAAAGTTGAAAATCAAATAGAATCGCAAAGGAAGATATTATTTTCATAAAAATTCTGCAGCTATCAAAGAAATGCCAATTGCCCTTCAAATTCATACTGGATTAGGTAACTCAAGTGGCAAAAACTGATTAACCTTCATATGTTAAGATTATAGGTCCAGTTTAAAAGTGAACCAGCGGCTTAAAACATCCAAAATTTTATCTCACACAAAACTTCAAACCAATAAAAATGAGTGTAACCAAGTAAAGAAATATACTATATAAGTTAACTCTTAGACACACATAAGCATAAGCATACGCATTAATGATTTGACATCAGATAACACTAATTTCCTGCACAATAAAGCCCCAATTTAAGCATTGCAGAGAAGTTCAACAAACAAGAAGCAAATTTCTAAACTTTTTTACTGGGTCAGTACAACCATAACTAATCCTTGAGATTACTCAATAACAATTTAAAATCGAGCAAAAATTCATTGTTATTAACCAAAATAACCAAAACCCATTAGTAAAACTGCGAATTAAAAAAAAAATAAAAACAAAAAAAAAGAAGCTTACCTCGATATTTCATGATCTTGAGAAAGGAAGACATGACGGTGGAGATTGGTTGCAATTCCACCGTGGCTTTGCCCCTCCTCTCCGCATTCACAATTTTCCTCAACGCATCGTTCAGTATCCTCCTCCCCATCTCTCTCTCAAACCAGTTCTTAAAGCTAACCGGCTAAACCCCGAATGACGGCCAAAACCTCCGTTTCAATCGCATTACATTTTAAAAACTCTACCATATCATTTAGGGGTATTACTGTAATCTAACAGGCAACCTAAAATGGCATTTTGGCTATTACACGAAAATACATGGTCATTTCGTAACTTGGCCAGATTCTGAATGGTTGTAAAGACCGGTAAACCATGTGAAACAATTCTAACACCTTCCAATCTGCTGTCTAGTCTTTTTTTTTTCTCCACTTCGTTTTCTGAAATGGAGGATCTACCTCAACCTCTTGTCGTGGAAATCCTGAATCGACTCACCGATTCCACCGACCTTGCTCGGTGCCGACTCGCCTCCAAAACACTAAACTCCCTCTCACACGAGGTCCGTTCTGTTAACCTCCTATGCAATTTGTCTCGCTACCTCAAATCCCGCTCGCCGGAGACCAAGGCCCACGTCACTCCCTTCAAGGCAATCTTCAACAACCTTGTCCGCGAATCTCGATGTCTTAACTCAGTGTCGATCGGAGTCGATAAGTCGCTCAGGGAAATCTCGTACGATGACGTGGATGACGAGTCGGATGATTTGTATTTGTCCGATGTGGGGTTTGTGAAGGAGTGGTTGCCGAAAATTTGCGGGGACCTAAGGAAGTTGTCGATTTCGGATTTTTGGATCCAGTCTTGCTGGAGGAAATCTGACGTTTTGAGCTTGATTTCTTCGTGTTGTAAGTTCCTCGGCCGTTTCCATTTCTTACTTATTTTGGCATTGAAAATAGGAGAATTAGTTTGAAATTGAGCTTAATGGAGTGGTTTTAAGGCAAATGGGGGGGGGGGGGGGGGGGGGGGGGGGGGGGCGGCGGTTTGATTTAATGTTGGAAGGCAATTAACTTGCTTTAAAATTATGAGAAGTGGGATTATGAAAGATGGTTAAGCACACCTTGTGAAATGAATTAAGCATCAATTTTAAATTTGTTGCCTTATAGGCTAAAGCTTTTCTTTTTTTTGTTAATTTATATTGTATCTTATGCAAAGGCCATTGCTTTTGTTATGTGTCTGTAGGCAATAATCTTATGGAACTAGAGCTGAAGAATGCTTGGCTTTCAGTTGATGGGTTGAATCCGATGACTAGGCTAACAAATTTGACACTTGAATTTATTAGGCTTGAGGATGAGGACCTAAGCAAAATTAATGATTGCTTTCCTTCTCTTCGAGTTCTGAATTTGGTTGGTGTTGGAGGACTTAAAGATCCGAAGATTCATCTCTTGCATCTTAAAGCCTGCTTATGGACAGTCTCAAATGCTCCGCTTTCTTTGACTATCTCTGCTCCCAACCTGGTGAAACTCAGACTGAAATGTGTTAAGCCAAAATCACTTGTGCTTGATACCCCATTGTTGTCTGATTTCCATCTTTCAGTTGAGGAGGTGTATGATTTTAGAGTGAAAGAATTTTGTAATTTGGAAAACTTTCTGCTTGAATCTTCAAGTCTTTGTAGCCTCCTTGGCATGTTTACGTCTGGTAAATCAATTAAGAAGCTGACAGTGGATTCTCTCAAATGGAATGAAGCTCTTGAAACAAGAAAATTTGGCTTGGAAGCATTGTTTGATGTGTTTCCAAATGTAATATCTCTTAATTTAGGCCCTGGGGCTTGGTCAGAAGCAGAGATTTGCTTTCGCAAAGGAGGTTTGAAAGATAGGAATGCAATGAAGGAGTTGACAGAGATTGTGGCACATTTAGTTGTGTACGATATTGAAGTTACCCTGTCATTTATTTACTCTATCTTGGATAAATGCACCAACTTATCAGACATGGCATTACTCCTCCACCCTAAAGAAGATTCTAGAGCTGCTAGTAGCCTCATCTCTAGGTGTACAACTTATGGTCCAAGAGTAAGATGGAGATGGGGAATGTGGAAGGAAGGATCGAAAGATACCTGGGTCTTTGTTGGCATTTAATTTGGTAATCCTCCTTTCTTGGAAGGAAATGGGAATGCTTAATCTTTTGTGCTATCTGTCTGTTGTTTCTCTGGTATAATCTTCCCAATGAAAAACAAGACACTTTTTCAGCAACCTAAAGTAGTTAGAACAAGGATTGTGTCTGTAGATGTACAAAAAGTTTAGTTTTATGGGGACACTAGCAAGTATATCACCTGTACAAATGAATTAGTTAGTTGCTTGGAAAGTGAAAGCATAATGGCTTGCAGCATTGCATACATGTCTGGCCTTCTACAGCCCAAACTGCACAGATGGGTTCTTACATCTTCTGATGCATTTTTGTCCTGAATCCTGCAGCAAACTCCATTGGTTTTAAGTGACTGCACAATTTAGATGAATAACAACAGAGTTTAACGCCAACTACCTCAGTATCCTGCCTTCCAGCAGAAGGAAAGAGAAAAGGGGAAAAAGGAGGAAAGAAAACCAAGCATCACCGAGCTGATGCTTGGTTGTTGTTTTGTAAATAGGGTATATTAGTATTTTCTTTCAGGAATCCTTTTGCAGGTTGTATTTTTCTGCAAAGCACAATTCCATTGGTTAAAAATGTAAATATCCTTTGTTTTCTGAACGTGGTGCTGAATTGCTAGCCTTCTACATCATGTTTGTGTTTCATTCATAAATGTTGATTTTGTAGCTGGAAAAAATAAATCAATGGCCGTTTCATTGTCGTATTCTCTTTGATAAAGGCTGTATACTTTTCCCTAATAGCACGTTTGGTATGGGGAATAGCTATGCTATTCCCCTTCTATTCCTGATCATTTTCTACACCTTCGTTTGGTTACAAATTGGAACACGGAATACGGGTGCCGCAGGAATAAAAATTCCATAAAGCTGGCTTTTAGCCAGCTTTATCTATTCCCTCCCCCACCCCCCGTAATATCTATTCCATGTCTCATGGAATAGCTATCAAACATGTAATGACTAAAATGCCCTTACCAAATGTTGGGTTCAAAAAAATAATTTTCTTCTTTTTTTAAAAGGGTTTATGAATTTGCATTTAATCTATCAAAAGACATAATTTACAATTTTTTTTAGAAAAAAATGATTCATAATATATGAAGAATTGGCTTAAAAAAATCTATACACAAATTTAATTGATTATGATAGATAAAATATAATATAATTAAATTATATTTTTAAATAATTATCTATTTATAAAAATATGTGATTAAATTATAATTATTTTTAGTAATTAGGGAAAAATATAATTATGATGGATAATTAACTTTTGGGATAAATGTGTATTTAAATGATAATAGGGATAATTTTATTTTTTTATGAAAATAATTGTT
Source organism: Theobroma cacao (assembly GCF_053813885.1). Lineage (NCBI taxonomy): Eukaryota > Viridiplantae > Streptophyta > Magnoliopsida > Malvales > Malvaceae > Theobroma > Theobroma cacao. Next base: position 4,908,825 of record NC_142647.1, read on the forward strand.
AATATGGTCAAGGGTATTTTTGTCTTTTTATCACCTATTCCTTTCTTATTCCAATCTTATTTCTACCAACCAAACACTGTGATAAGTCATAATAGCAATTCCTGCTCTATTCCATTCACAATATCAAACAAAATAATAACTATTCTATTCTATTCCCACTTTATTCTATTCCCACAGAATAGCAATTCTATTCTATTCCTGCCTATTCCGCGAACCAAACGTGCAGTAATTTTTAAGTTCCTTTTATTCTTCGATGAAAACATCATTGATGAAGAAACCATTTGTGCACTTTTTAGTAGTTCATGGTGTTTTCTGTTTTAATTTGCAAGTAACCCCATTTGCACGTAAATTTGGCTTTCTTCGGTCTAAGGGTAATGGAAAAATAAATACAGGATTTTACGACTAGTAAATTACCCATCTCCAGGTAATTTTAAAAAGGAAGCAGAAAAAGGAAAACGTACCAAATTAGGGGCGCTCCGAGAATCGAACTCGGGACCTCTCGCACCCAAAGCGAGAATCATACCACTAGACCAAGCGCCCAACGATAATTTTCCGCACCTAACTTATTTTGTATTCTTCAATTCTGACCCTTTCCACATTGGCTAGGGTTTTTGACCCCGAATATAAGAGCACAACTTACGGTATCCCCATGGTCAAGCGATCCTAAAAACCTCTTTGCCGCCTTCCTCTCTCTCTCTGTGGCGGTAACTTCTTAGCTTTCTTTTATTCTAATTCCATTTTTTTTCCCTAACCTTGATTTCAGTTTACATTCCCTTTTCTACGATAGTAAATTTGTTTCCCCCGTTCCCCATTTTTGTTTCGGTACGATCTGATCTCTATCCATTTGTTCTCAGGTAAAAATGGCGACGGTTCCAGGGCAGTTGATTTGGGAGATCGTGAAGAAGAACAACTGTTTCTTGGTGAAGGAGTTCGGCAGAGGCAACGCCAGCGTCCAGTTCAGCAAGGAGAGCAACAATCTCTACAATCTCAACTCTTACAAGCACTCTGGTAACCTTATCCTCCATTTTCCTGAACTTGTGTTCCTAGAATCCCAAAATAGAAAAAATGTCAATTGTTTTGATGGTCTTTTCTGAAATTTTTACAGGTCTAGCAAACAAGAAGACTGTAATTATTCAGTATGGAGGGAAGGATCAGTCGGTGTTGCTTGCCACCTCAAAGACTAAGAAGCAGAACAAACCCGCAAGTTTGCTTCATAAATCTGTTATGAGGAAGGAGTTTCCTAGGATGGCTAAGGCTGTTGTCAACCAGGTATTCTACGAATTTGATTATTAGCATTTAATCTGTTATACTAGTTAGAAACACGTGTAATTTTGGCTTGTATTCAAACCTCCTGGAACACAAACATTGACTACTCTTATGTTTGAATGTAATGCTCTTTGCTAATATGCTAATTTTCTGTTTAATGCTACGTTGATTGTGCAATTTTTACTGGGAATGTTATTGTTAGTTAAACAACTTTTATTCTAGAATAGTTGCTTGTAACCATCCATTGCTGGTTTTGTCTTAGAAGCGGTGATGAGAAGCTAACATATAAGAAGACCTATCTTATAGTGGGTTCTTCAGTGAAATATACTTGTTACGCTTGGCTTCTGAGCTTCCATCCTTGACTACGGAACCTTGTTCTTTTCCATAATCTTGTCTATTCTGCTATCTTGTTTGATCAGTTGTTGCTGCTAACAATAATTATTGATATCAAGAAGTTGTCTTTTTTGTGGAATGTCTTGCATTAGTCTTACCGTGATCCATATCCGTGGATGAAAAGTTATGGAATGTGAGCCTTTTACTGACTGCTGCTTGTTTGATGGTTTCAGGTTGCAGATAATTACTACCGACCAGATTTGAAGAAGGCAGCCCTTGCAAGACTTAGTGCTGTTCATAGGAGCCTTAAGGTAGCCAAGTCTGGAGTCAAGAAGAGGAACAGGCAGGCTGTCAAGATCCCTGGTAGGAAGTGAGATACTTAGGGAACATGCCATGCTCGCATCAGTGTTGGTTTTCTTTAGTTCCAAAGTTTCAGACAGTAAATTTTTCACTTTATGTTCCAGGTTGATGTATTGGAAGAATTGTTACCTCTGCTTGAGATGTTCAACCTAAATTTTGAGATAATTGGTTATGAGTTTAATTTTTTTGTGCATTTGGAAATTTCAATTACACTATATATGGGTGTGCAGTTTGAATTTTCAGTGATTGAGTTGATTTGATAAGGCATACTATAAATTTCAATAACTGGATTGTACTTTTCAGCAATTGGTATTACGTAAACCACCCTCCAAACTTAATAGTAATTGGTAAAAGCATTTAGTTAATGTAATTTTACCGTCGGTTCATGTGCATAAATAATTTTATTGAACAACTTGAGGAAAAGTTTTATAGCCCCGGATATTTGTACACTTATGTCAAAACAGACTTGTTTTCCTTTCTTTAAGAGATCTTTAATGATCAAGGTCAAATCTAAATTAACATTTGATTCATATCTATTCATTGGAATAACTTGTGTAGCGGTGTTGTTGTCTCCTTATCTCCATGTCATCGATGATCAATCTTTCAATAAACACTATAATTTTGCTTGATATGCAAAACAGTTTGCGAATTTAATCTCAAGATGGTCACAATGAGCTCTATCAGAAGGTTAAATGATGAATTACCCCAATTCCAAAGGAAGATTAGGAAAAGGTTTTTTTTCTTCAATATTTTCATAATAGTTGAGATGCTTCTTATTTTATTTTAGGGTGATTAATGATCTTAAAATAAGTAATAAAATATATTAAAATTAAAAAAATGATGTGAAAAGATTTTGATCATCGATTTCTTTGAAAGTATATGTGTCAGTCTATAATAAAAATAATAGATAACTGTAGTATTTTTTAATAAGTCATCCAATTTATTTCGTCAATACTATATGCATACAAAGAAAATTAAACTGTGGCCTTCTCACTTTTCTTTAAGTCCATTTGTTATGGGCCATGAACAAGGTGTCAGCAAGGGCCTCAACCCCAAATCCAATCAACTTTCCTTTTTTAATATCACGTGCGCTGCACGCGAGGAGTGCACTTTGTTGTCTCTTTTGCATCTCCACTTCACTGGATTTATCATAAATAGCCCTAACTTATCCCCAATTCGTACAACATAATTTCCCGCTCTCAGTTCGCCATTTCCCGCTCTGCGAAACCCTAACCCTCCAGCAAATGGGGCAGAAGCAGCAACAACCCAACCCCGATCCTCTCCCCGAACCCAAGAAAAGACGACGCGTCGGTTTCTCCAACATCGGTTTGCCTACTCTTTTCCGATTCTTCATTTTCTGTTTTCACTTTTTCACCCGAAATGCATTTCCCATTTCGATCTTCACCTCTCCTCTCTTCGCAGTAATTTCCATTTTTATTATTTTCCGAAGTGTATTTTGTGATTCAGCTCATTGTTGTTCTTTTTCCTGTTCAACAGATGCTGGAGTTGAGGCCAACGATTGCACTAAGATTTATTTGGGTGAGTTTCACTTCTTTTGTTTTAAAATAAAGTTTTTTTTTTCTTATTTTCCCATAATTTATTTAAGCTGTCATTGGTATTAGTTTCATGAGTAGGTTATCTTCTGCTGTTGGAGCCTAAACTCTGTTTTTGGGTTTTGCTGTACTTTGGTGAAAAAATAGGAGAAAAAGAAAGTTAATTTTCTTGAATTTATCAATTGGATACTTTAATTAACTGCTTTAAGTAGCAAGGAAGACAATATTGTGATTTAGCCTCGATGAGAATGTTTTTCATAAGATAGTTAACTTTGCTCTGTCTAGAGTAGAGGCAGTCATAACATGCAACACATTGATCGAAGCATTTTAGAATTCTCCACAGTATATAATGCAGTCAGGCGTGTTACTATTGTATTCAAAAGTGGCATTGCTGCATAATTTGTCAATAATTCAGTTGGCAGACTCAATTCATTGTTAAATTCATTATATATCGCATGGGCCTAGTTCAGTGCTTCTTGATTGTTGGTAAATGGTTGTTCTTAATTATACATGGGCTACTTATTAGGTCAGTTTTTAGTTTTCTAAATTTAATTTAGCTGACTTTCTTTCCACTTTAAATTTTGATATGTTCCATTTGAACTTTCTTCTGATTGCTGATTTGTTTAATTGATGGTATTTAGTTTCTAGGAAAGAGGAGGTGGGAACTTCAGATGGTTTCTGTATTAGTCCAGTTGATTTGAACAGCTTTTTTGAAGAAGATGGGAAGATATATGGTTACCAAGGGTTAAAGGTAATATACATTCATAAGTTGCAGCACACTAGCCTTTAAACAATCTTTTATTCTCTGTGATGGCTTAGTTTTGAGGTATTGTTTCGTTTCATTTTATGCAGATAACCATCTGGATTAGCAGTATATCATTTCATGCACATGCTGATATTACTTTCCAAGGCACATCTGATGTAAGTTGAAATTCTCATCCCTGAACTACCAGTAGCAGTTTAATCTCATTTTATATCATATGTTGAGTCCGTGAAGCATTTTTTGTGTCTTTCGTGGCATTTTAATGATTTCTACTGTTATTTATTTCTAGGGGGGCAAAGGGATTACAGACCTGAAATCTGCTCTTGAGGTATACATTAGCTACCATTATAAAACCTTACTTTAATCCCTGATTTTGTGAGGCCTTCTTATTAAGTAAGTCTTCTTTCTGCAGAAAATTTTTGGTGAGACTCTTTTGGAGAACAAAAATGACTTCCTGCAAACTTTTTCAACTGAAAATAATTTCATCAGGTATTATGCCATGAAAATATTATGCACATATAAAGATGTATTGCCCATTTCTCTTTGCATTGTCAGGTTTCTATTCCTTTCAATAATGGTGTTGTGAACTTAAGATGTTTACCCTTTTCAGTTCAGCTGTATCAACTGGAGAGAAGTTGCAAAACAAAGCCTCCAATGGCCATATAAGTCATTTTAACAGCAATTCAGAAGCAGCCTCATCTGACCTGGAGGTATTATTTTACTATCTTTGCTATCTTTGCATGCACTGAAATGGGTGTTGTTCTCATTAATATCGTCTTCAATTATGGATGAATAAAGTGTTTGTTTTGTTGCCTAAATGTCACTGTTATACCATCTATTTTGTGTTCCATTTCCCCAACCTGAAACTTAAGTGTTCAAATTCTATTATATTTGGTCTCAAATTTTGCATTGGAACTGAGCACAGTGAGTTGGGCTGCACTTTTGCTATTATCTTTTGAGATTGTTCATTGTTGTTTCCCATCTTGATACTAGTTTTATTGTGACACCTGTTTGTGTTAGTTTTTTCATATTATGAAATTTTCAGGTACCCACGACAGAGAAGTTCTTTTTCCATTCCTTTCAATAATAATTTCCCTTTTTTGTTTTGCCCTTTTCTGTTTCCATATGCCTTTTTGGGCAGTGATGGTTTTAGTCCGTTGAATGATAATTTACATGTTATAGGAGGCTAGTTGTGGTGAGAGTGCTCATTAATAGTTAAGAGCAGCATGGGAAAGTTCCATGGAGTGATTTTGTGGGAAAAATATTTGATAGATTAAGTTACCTTGATGTTAACTTACTGGTAGATTGCATCACTATGAAATTAATGCTATTGAGTTGCATGCATGTGAATTTTGATATGCTTTCCTTCTGTTAGGTTGTTCGCATGGTGGTAGGCAATTTGGCTGCTGGACATCTTTATAGTCACTTGGTACCTCTGGTTCTTCTTCTTGTTGACGGTAATTCCATCACTTGTCACTGCATATTAATGGCAATATGTATTTCACTCTTAATATAATCTAAACAGTTATATTTTCTTGATTAGGTAGCAATCCTATTGATGTAACTGATCCAAGCTGGGAGTTATATCTCTTGATTCAGAAGAAAATGGATCAGCCAGAGAAACCTCAACATTTGTTGCTTGGTTTTACAGCAGTCTATCGCTTTTATCGTTACCCTCAGGGTTCACGCTTACGACTTAGCCAGGTTTAATCTCTTTCTTTGTCATTATTCATGTTAGTATCGGAGGTAGACTGAATGAAACCCAAACTATTTCACTCTTCAACAACTTTGGCATGTTGGTATATTTTACTAATCACCAGTAGCATTTTTCATGAAATTTTTGTTTTTGGCAGATTTTGGTATTACCTCCTTACCAGCACAAGGGTTACGGCAGTTACATTGTGGAGGTGCTCAGCAATGTTGCAATATCTGAAAATGTTTATGACTTGACAGTTGAAGAGCCTCTAGATTACTTCCAACATGTGCGCACCTGTTATGATGTAAAAAGGCTGCTAGCCTTTGACCCAGCCCAGAGTGCAGTTAAATCAGCTGTCATGCGTCTGAAGCAAGGGAAATTGTCAAAGAAAACCTGTGTTCCTCGATTCCTGCCACCTCCTGATGTAGTTGAGGATGTCAGGAAAACTTTGAAAATTAACAAGAAACAGTTTCTTCAGTGTTGGGAGATTTTGATATACCTCGGCCTTGATCCTTTAGAGAAGCATATGGAGGATTATGTGACAATCATTTCTAATAGGGTGAAGGCTGATATACTAGGGAAAGATTCTGAGACTGTGGGAAAGCAAGTGATTGATGTCCCTAGTGTTCATGATGAGGAGATGTCATTCGTCATGTTCAGGTCTCAGAACAGTAAGGTTGGTGGTGTTCAAATGGATGAAGATCAGGCAAAAACTCAAGGAGAGCAGCTGCAGCAGTTGGTTGATGAGAGAATCGAAGAGGTCAAGTTAATTGCGCAAAAAGTGTCTCAGAAACATGTATGAAATACCAGTTTCTAGGCATGATGCATTAACCAGGATAAGTATTACTGAAAATTTATATTCAAGTTGTAGGTTGAGGTAAATTGAGGCTTGTTTGTAAATTTTTGAGTCGTACTTTAATTTAAGCTTATCGTAGAATATTAGCTGACTTTATATTTCATAGTCCATGTCGTCATTTTTATCCTCGTAGTAATATGAGCAAGCCCAAGTGGTTGTTGAATCAAACCCTGTCATATTCACTTCCCATTATTTGTGGCTTGGACCTATGCAAAGCTTTTGAGCAAGCATTCATGAGGGCAAATTATTTGGTTTTTGAACTAATATTACCAGTAAGCTTACTACACTATGGCTTTGACAGTGTCATCCTCAGCTTTCCTATTTGGGCAGTTGGCCCATTGAAAGAGTGGTAATGCTAATGGTAGTCTATATCTCAACAGTATTTTGAACTCTTACTATCTGATTCTGTCCCCTTTTGGATTACTGAATATTAATGGCATATTTGCTTGGCAATTAATGTTTTTACACAGGCAAGTTTTCCTCCACTCCTGCATGAAGCAGGCAGCGCATGTGTTTGGTCCTCCATGCAAGAATAACAACCATCTATTACCATCCTTTACCTACTGGTTCAAAATATTTATCCTTGTTAGTATCACAGAGCCTAAAGTATCATCATTTAATAAAGTTATTAGACAGCACGGTCTCAGCAATCATCAGTTTCACATTGAGTTTTCAAACCTTTGTACATTCATAATGAGTGGAAAATGGTTAGATGTTTCCCTTGGTAGGGTGCTGAGTTAGAAAAGCTAAATTCTGTGAACAGTGTAGCCTGCATCCTCCGTTGTCAAGTCCTCCTTCCAATTTTCAAATTCAGATCCACCAAATACCAATTGCATAATTCCAACGTAGCTGTTGAATGAAACATTAAAAGGGTCAGTCGGTATATACATTCAAACCAGAAATTATGGCCAAGGAAGTAACAGAACAAGCAATGGAATTATATACATTATGTAAAGTGAAGTCAAACCATCTATGGAACTAAAGGTGATGAACAATTAATACTTTTTGTATTCGCGATCAGCAAGTTCCTATTCTTCTAAGAATGCCCATGGCAGAGATACTAGCAGTTTGGAGCTAGTCCAAATGTTTGGTCAAATAAATGTTTACTTCACCTGATATGATATAATGGGGATTCCAGATTCATACAAGTGCCAAAATGTTGTCCAAAGAAATAAATATGTAGGAAACTTACTCAGAGCTTATCTGTGTCAATGCATTTATCAGAACATCCAGAAGCAATGGTTCAGTGGTCCCAATATCCACCCTGTTTAAAATTTTTATCATATTCATGAGACTCGCAGGAATCACAAAATATCCATTTTCAAAATTCTAAACAAATTCGTAGTATGCACAAACTCAGTGTCTGAAGAAAACAGGAAAGACACTAATTTTCATTTTAATTGAAACCTATACCATATGCGTGCCACGTTGTCTTGAACCTCAAGATCCCCAATGTTGTAAAATGTAGTTGCATTCACATTTGCTCCTTGAATGGCATCATAACTTGGTCTTTTCTCCAAAGGAGATTGTGATAACTGCAGAAAATACATTAGTAAGCAACAGACTTCTTTTTCAAGGTGCTGGACATGGCACACTCAATCTGAATTAAAGAGCATTAATTCTTTTGGAACTCCAAGTATCCAGGAAAAGAAGAATAGTCCATTTCTTTTCCAAGCAATGGAATTTCCCTTCTGATTATTATAAATTCATTGTGTTACTTTAAAATGGGAGTTTCTTCATTTAAAACAACTAAAGAAAACACTTACTTGCATATTCATGGAATTGCATCCACCAAGCCGTCCAATGATGTGCCATGATCGAATTGTCTGCAAACAACCAGATCATTTGAGTCATTCAATTTTGTTCTGAAGATAACACCATTAAGATTCAACAAATTACTTACATCACAAATTAAGGAGATGTCTTTCTCCAATGGAGCATTGTAGAATTCAAACCAAATGTATGAGTTTGAAAAATCAAATCTGCCAGTGTGGACAATAAGAGCCAATTAATAAAACAGAAGCTCTGACAAATTCTATCAATTGGACAAGCAATAGTACAAGATGTTAGTAGAAGCTGACTCCAATCTCTGGGAGTGAGACAAGAACAGGCAATCATAATGAAATCCACAATTATAGTAACAGATTCGTAATGTAAACTAAGAGAAGTTAATAAAAGAAGATAACTCGAGTGGCAAATGAGGATTTTCAACCATTTGGCAGTTCATGATCAGCTACAACCAAGCTAAATTCCACAATCATGGAGCGATGTGAAAAATTGTTTATCTAACAGGGCCTCCTTTCAATGCCTCTTCGCTAGTAATCACAAACTTTGTCTTGAAAAGGTTCCCCCATCTTAGTTTCATCACCAATTACAGAAGGTAACACAAACATTTTCCAACTCTTGAAAACATCCCAATTCAGACAGGGATCCATTGAACTTAAAAAGTTCTTAAAAGATCTACTATTGAATTAACGGAGTTGGAAATTGTCACTATTGAATTACAGCAGAGATTCAGACAAATCCACATCAGAGGATAGATAAAGAGTGAATGAATTCTAAATCAGGGCAATCAAAAGTGCCTCCATTGAATCAAGCATAACCAATGTACAAATGAACTCACTTGTTGAATGTTACTTTCATGGGTGTTGCAGAGCCAGTCTTTGTGTGCAAAATTTTGTTTCTTTTCTTCCTCAGTCTGTCTTCCATCTGAACATTCAATCATCCCCATCAATTAAAAGCATGAATACGAATATGCTCGCAAATCTCCTACAATATTCCTCTTCTCTAAGAAAAGAAAGAAAAACCCATAAATATATGCAAAACAATTTATAAAGTGATTGAGTCTTTACTTACTTTAGACCGAGCTTTTTGTGGGTCATCAAGACAACTCCCAAGAATCTCAGCAAATTCAGGGTCTTTATCGTAATTCTTCTCCTCTTCCCTCCCTCTAAATCCACTTCTTGCCTCATATTCTTCATTATCTTCTTCCTCATCCATCTCTATCTCCAAATTTTGGGCACTCATTTCATGGCTTCTTTTTGCTTTAACCACCAAAAACGAAGCCTTGGGTGAAGCATACTTCTGTAAGGAAAAATTAACAGCTGAAAACGGCGGGAAGCAGTTGAAACGGAAAGAAAATTCAGGGCGAGTAATGTTGGGGGCTTGAAGAGAAAAGGCTCCTGGGTTTAGGATAAGCATTTTCTTCTGTTTCTTCTTTCTATAATGTTAGTTTCAGTGTAGAGATATCGCTTGGTAGCTTTCCCTTAATGGGTGCCTCTGCAAATGAGAGAGGGGGGGTTTAGAGGGCCTGTCTGTCTAAAACCCTGTGAATTTGATCTTATCTTATACTATTACTTGCAACTTGGAAGTTCATGAGCTAAAAACTTTTTCTTTCGGGTTTAAATAGTATCAAAGCATGCTTAAAAATTCAGCTCTTTAGGGACAAATATATAACTAAAAATAAAATATTTTTAGCAATTAGAAAGAACATGGAAAATCTATGCTAAAAGCTACGAAGTAAATTATTTGTTTGATGATTTTGATTGCAAGCATGTTGGTTATTTGTTAAGATACAGGAACCGAACCTTTTGTGATGGGTTTTGAAAAACATATCACATGTTCAAGTTGCTAACTTGAACTAACATCCAATGGAAACTTAATAATTTTGAAGTCAAATGATGGAAAGGAAGAAAAGGTTGAGATTAAATTCTTGATTTTAATTCTGTATGATGACGATGATGATGGTGAAGAATATGAAGTTTACCTTCTTAACCCAGATTTTAAAGCTTTTTGGCAACAAAAGTGACTGAAAATTGTACAGGACTGTAATTTTTTTAACCATGGTAGCTATCAGTTGCCACCTTGCTTACCATGTCCTCCGCTAAAAACAAAACAGAAACAAACATGAACATCAGTGATGAGACAGACAAGGGTTGAATGATAGAAAGTGGAAGGGCAGAAAATTTTCATGCAGGGCCGGGCGGTAGGAAAAAGAAAAATAATCATGCAAAAGGCGGGCCATCCATCCACGCATTCTCACGCGGATTCCACGCAATGTTATGGACAAATTAGATCCAATAAAAAGTTTTTTGAGATTGACTTGTACAAGACGTTCCCCCAAGTTTTTTCTTTTTTTAATTAAACCAAACACCTTCCCAAGTCTAAACCATGACTGTTACATCTTTCCCACTTGTTTCTACTATCTCCAAAGATGCCTTTGCTTTCAGCAGACAGCTCACAGACCACAAAAAGGCAAAGTTTCAGGACTCTGGAGATGGTGAGCATGGACATGGATAAAGAGTTTGATCAGCAGCCCTTTGGGGTGGACTATGGGAGGCTCGAAAATGGCCTTGTTTACTATGTTAAATGTAATTCTAAGCCCAAAAAACGAGCTGCTCTGGCTCTCGCTGTCAAAGTCGGGTTAGTTTTCTTTTGGCTTTTGTTGTTTTTACTTCATTGGTATGTTTATGGGGTTAAGCGCATGCAATTTTGATTTTATTGGAGAAGTCTGGTTCATTACACATGACTCTGGGTTCTTGTTGTATATGCTGAAACTAATATGTAGTTGATGGAAGTCAAGCACTTGCTACGTTCCCACACAATCCCATTTATCCCCACTGTAAAATTAAAATCAATTAACTGAAAAAAATCATAGCCTTTTGCATTCGGTGCAAATCATGTGGTATTTATGCTACACTTAAAGAGTAATATGCTAATTTACTTGCACAAAAAAGTTCCTTAGCTTTGATTCTATCAATAATTTTTCAGCTTAGCATTTAATTGATCAAGTCTCCAAAGTTTCTCTGTGAAATCCTTCTTTATGCTTGTTTTGAATCCATTTATACGAAGTTGTGCATTTGTGCTTGAATCTTGTCTGCACATGTTGATTTGGAACTCTAAAAATCGGGTTCATTACAGCTCAGTTTTGGAAGAGGAGGATGAACGTGGAGTTGCTCACATAGTTGAGCATCTTGCCTTCTCTGCCACAAAGAAATACACAAATCACAATATTGTCAAATTTCTGGAAAGTATAGGAGCAGAATTTGGCCCTTGTCAGAATGCTGTAACATCTTTTGATGAGACTGTATATAAGTTGTTGGTCCCTATTGACAAGCCTGAGCTGTTATCTGAGGCTATTCAGGTCCTGTCAGAGTTTAGCTCAGAGGTATCAGCTAATTGATTTAGTTTGGTAACTTCCATGATGGCTTTTTTCTTTTTATTTACATATTTGTGACATGCAGATTCGACTCTCAAAGGATGATTTGGAGAAAGAAAGAGGAGCGGTTATGGAAGAGTATAGAGATAATCGAAATGCTAGTGGAAGGATATTTGATGCATATTGGACATTGATGATGGAAGGGTCAAAGGTTACAGCTATTGAGTCTAATTCAATATTCTTTTTATGTACATCTATTTATTAATTATTGCATTAATGCATTAATAAGGCACTTATCAAGAAATTTTTTTCATTCAAATAATAATAAGAAGAAAAAACTATGTATTTTTCTTTTTAATCTAACCATGATGATCCTTTTTACTGCTTTTCTAATGCCAGATATAGTGCACAACAGATACTTCAAAGAATTAAAACATCAAACATAATTTAAATCATTATTGTGATTTCATATTGTACCATTTACATATGCCAATATGGAAGGATACTGGTGGTTCTTCATTTTTTTCTCTTTTTAATTGGGAAGAAAGAGATAGGGCAAGGTACTTTAGCACTGTTATAATCTTATTTTTCATTTCTGACATCAGATTTTCTTATTAGGGAGCAAGTATAAGATCACTGCTCCATGCATGGTCTTTACTGAAAATTTTCTTCTCACTTATGGTTGAAGTGGGTAAAGCCTGATTTTGAGCAAGTAATTTCATTGATACTTTTGATTGGCTCATGACTTGTCAATCCTACTTTTGGGGTGTTATGCTAATTTTCTGCTCCTTTTACAACCTTGGTTGACTGCAGTATGCAGAGCGTTTACCAATTGGATTGGAAAATGTAATAAAAACAGTTTCTTCTCAAACTTTGAAGCAATTTTACCAAAAGTGGTACCACCTATGCAACATGGCAGTGATAGCTGTTGGAGATTTTTCTGATACAAAGGTTGGTCTTGGTTAAATTGCAAATTCTCCTACTGGAATTACGAGTATGTTAAATTAATGAATTTTTCTTAACAATCTCTCTCTTTCCTTCTCTCCCTCCCTTTTTAACTATCTAGAGTGTCATTGAGTTGATAAGGACTCATTTTGGGCATAAATATTCAGCATCAGACCCTCCACCCATTCCACACTTTCTTCTTCCTTCTCATGAGGATCCACGCTTTTCATATTTTGTGGAGCCTGAAGCTGCTGGGGTTAGTAAAGTCTTAATTCTTGAACTTGTTTGTGCATGTATATATATCCGTTAACAAGACAGGCAAATACGCATTTGTTCACTTGAATGTTTGTTTGGAAAAGTCTGCAGTGAGGATTGGCTATAAGATGCAAGTGGATGAAGTAAAGACAGTGAAAGACTATAGGGAGATGCTTGTGAAATCTATGTTCCGAAATGCTCTGAACCGGAGGTTCTTTAAAATTTCTCGCAGAAAAGATCCACCCTATTTCTCATGTTCAATTGCTGCATATGTTCTTGTTCACGAATCCAAGGCTTATATAATGACTTCCTCCTGTAAAGAAAAGGGGATTTTAGAAGCACTAGAGTCAATGCTTATTGAGGTGTGCCTTTTTCCTTTCATATTGTGATTTTCTTATTTCTTTTCTTTCTTTGCTCTCTCTTCTTTATTTCTTTTGCTGGTGCATTCCATCACAGGTTGCAAGAGTACGACTTCATGGGTTTTCAGAACGCGAAATATCTGTTGTCCGAGCTCTAATGATGTCAAGGATAGAATCTGCCTACCTGGAACGTGATCAAGTGGAATCAAGCTGCTTGCGATATGAATATTCGCAGGTGTGTATTTATTGGATTTGGACTTAAAGCTACAACAAATCTGGAAAAGCATTTTGTCTTCATGTTTTTGTTTTGCAGCACTTCACTGACAATAAACCCATTATTGGGATTGAGTATGAAGCTCAGCTCCAAAAATCTATTCTGCCTGGTGAGTGAAATGTTCTAACATCATTAATTTGCTGTTTTTAGGCATATTATAATAAATGAGTCTCATATTATATATTGTTCAATTCATGATTTTATCAACATAGATATATTAGCATCAGAGGTATCCAAGTTTGCTGAGAAATTATGGACACCATGTAGCTGTGTCATACAGATAGTTGAACCTCAAGCTTCTGCTACAATTGATGACCTGAAAAATATTCTCAAAAAGATCAACAAACTTGAGAAAGAAAGGAGCATTTCTCCTTGGGATGATGAACACATACCAGAAGAAATTGTCAATTCAAAGCCAAATACAGGGTAGAGTTGCTATCTATTTGTTTTGCCTCATTGTGTCATATAACTTTATAATATCAAGACTCTAAAGCTATGATTTTTACCTAGATAGTGTTCCCTTATCGTTTTGACTTTACAAATCACAAATGGAATTCATAAGCTGAAATAATGCAGCCATGCATAGTAGCACTAAATGTGTTGATTCTTCCGTTCTCAGTCTGAAATGATTTTCCTCTTTTGCCCATTAGCATGGTTGAGTGGCAACTTCTCTTACATGACTAAGTAGGGGAAATTTAAAAACAACTTGAGCATTTGAGCTACAGTATATATCTTTTAGGCTTGGGAATTATAACCCATTACTGAATAACAAAACAAGAAGTTTTTATGTCTTCCAAGTTACATGGCATTTTGAGTTTGGACTGAAAGAACTTCTTGCATTAGAGTCATATTCTCAGGTTAGAATCTAGCACATTTTCTTCTTGGAGATGTCTGACTAGAGTGTGTTGCAAAGCTGGCAGACAACACAATCTTGCTTGTATTCAGGTCCATGGCTTCTTATGAGCACACTTCTCTGTCTTCACATCTACTTTTAATACTTCTGATACATCATACTGGTTTTGGACTTCGGAAAATTAATGAAGATGTTTACATGTTTTGCATTTGATTGAGCTACTAATAAGGCTCTTCTCAATTTTGTTGTTCCTATTAGTTTCAATTTGGAGTTGCTAGAATTTGAGGCACATGCATGTGTCTGCGAAATTTTAAATGTGTGATTTTCTTATTTAGTAAACCGAGAGAATTGATAAAGAGAAGATAAACTCATAAGAGGGAGAAGAAAACAGGGATAGGAGAATGACAACATTTTAGTGTACTGTGCTGGTGGGGAGTGGGGGCAGGCAAAGAGAGCAGAAAAAAAATAGGAAAACAGAGATGTCAGCTTGGGAAAGAGGCCAATTCAGCCATGCTCATTATGTATTAATACATATAAGAAGAGCATATTGTATCTGTCTTACTGCCGACGGTAAAATTTATTCCTTTAAAGTCAATGTAGTAACTGTCACAGGGTCATTTTTGCTTGACATGCACAGCACTTGTGCTTGCCTGTGAGTGGCACTAAGTGATTCTAGCCTTAGCCAGCCTAGTCTACTGTCTGATTGTGATCCTGTTTAAATTTAACAAGGTGTTGTAGAATAATCTAAACTAATGAATGGGATGACTTTTACTCAACTGTAACAAAATGAATTACTATTGACCTTCTGAATAAGCTTTCCTATCTCTTAAATTTCTGTAATTAGACATGTTTGCATACTCCATTTACTCCATTAGTAAGAGCAACTTGGTTTCAAGATTTGAGTTATAATTAGGTTAATTATCTGAATTTATTATGTAACTCTGTTAAAACAATTTACTTCAGGAACATTGTTCAGCAGCTCGAACACTTAAATATTGGAGCTACTGAATTGATTCTGTCAAATGGCATGCGGGTTTGCTATAAGTGTACAGATTTCTTTAATGACCAGGTAAACTTTCTCTATGCCTAGCAGTGTCTGTAGTTAGAAACCCAAACAGTTTGAATTCCACTGCATGTCAAAGAAAATAGTCAAATTGAATCCTAATGCTAGTTAATTGGCCCCCTAGTACTTTCTAACTGCCATTTTATTTCCTGGAGTTTAAGGTGTGGGTTAGGCCTTGTTCGGACACCAGTTAATGTGAAGCATATAATATTACCGTGTGTTTCAACAGGTTTTATTCTCTGGGTTCTCCTATGGTGGTCTATCTGAACTCCCAGAAAGCAAGTATTTTTCATCTTCGATGGGATCCACAATTGCAGAAGAAATTGGTATGTTTGGTCACAGACCATCAGTACTAATGGATATGCTGGCTGGTAAGAGAGTTGAAGTCGATGTAGAGATCAGAGCATACAAGAGAACCTTTTATGGTGATTGTTCACCCCTCTACTTGGAAACCGCCTTGCAGGTTTGCTTGTAGCAGTAAAACTATTGTCTTTTACTATCTTTTTAAATTTTAAAATATTCTGTTAT
Source organism: Theobroma cacao (assembly GCF_053813885.1). NCBI lineage: Eukaryota > Viridiplantae > Streptophyta > Magnoliopsida > Malvales > Malvaceae > Theobroma > Theobroma cacao. The sequence goes on from NC_142647.1 coordinate 4,925,087, forward strand.
CAATTATATATTAAAATATCAATGATACAATATCTATAATATTAAATGATATTTAGATTACTGAAAATGGTTTGGTAATGTTTTCAGAGAGTTACACAAAAAGAACAGTTAAAATCTCTTTTCCTCATGGAAGCAGAATGCTCTGCCTCTTTCCTTTGGGGTGCGTGTCTGTGTGTTCAGAAGAAGGTCACTTGGGTTTAAATCGCATGAATTAAGGTCCTCCATGCTGAATCCAAAGTAAAAGTTATTGTTAGCGTAGGAGACCTTATATAAGTTGACATGTTATAGATGATAACATATTGTACTTTGATTAATTGGGCCAACAGCTAACTGGAAGGTAATGCAGCACCATAGCCTAATTAAGGTTGAGGTACTAAAGAAATAATCGCTAGAGTGATAACACTTCAAAGTTATCTACGACTTTGTAGAGTCAGACCAAAAGTAGAAGACTTTCACACCACACTGGATACATTTAAGCTTCCTAAGGTTCTTATGCCTAAAAGATGAAGCATACATCAACAAGCAAATTTAAAAACACATCATTCATTAGACTTCTGCACTATCTACTTGTTCTTAAGCTTAAAGTTGGTTATCAAAACAATAAAAGAAATAAAGGTTTACAATTTTTGAATCATGTGGTAAACATTTCTTAGTTTTGTAGTTTCTAATAACTCCTATTCTGGCAGCTTGTTTACCAACTGTTTACGACAAATGTAACACCAGATGATGAAGTCATTAAGAGAGTGATGCAAGTGAAAGAACAAGCAATTCTTGCGCGAGAAAGGGATCCTTATACTGCATTTGCCAACAGGGCAAGGGAGATCAACTATGGAAACTCTTACTTTTTCAGGGTATGATGACCAGTTGTCTTGAACTTTTCTGAGAATTTCAGGTGGACGTGTCTCCTTGTAACGAAGATACAATTTTGATTTGCAGCCTTTCAGAAAAAGTGATCTTCAAAAAGTCAATCCATTGAAAGCATGTGAATATTTTAATAGTTGCTTTAAGGATCCATCAACTTTTACTGTCGTAATTGTAGGGAATATTGATCCCACGATTGCACTTCCTTTAATACTCCAGTATTTGGTAAGTTAGGACTCTCTTCAAGCTCTCTCAGTCCAGGTTTGCATAAAATTTTATTTGTTATCTTGGTTTTTGATTCTGCATGCAGGGTGGAATACAAAAGCCTAATGAACCTATTTTCCCTTTTAACTGTGACTACATCAAGGGACTACCATTCAAATTTCCTAAAACCATAACTAGGTAAGTGAAGTTTATGTCTGATGGCAGTAAACATCAAAATATTTGACAATAACAGTTTCTTGGGGCTCACGCTGCATGCATCTGCTCATTAACTTTTTGTGCTGGACGCACATGCTCCTGTTGAAATACAGTACTGACATATTTGATGTGCTTGTAGAGAAGTTGTATGCAGCCCCATGGTGGAAGCACAATGTATGGTCCGGCTATGCTTTCCTACAGAGCTGAAGAGAGGAAAAATGGTTTGTCATTCTTTTTCAATTAATCTATTAGAAGCTCATGAATGAAGACCTAATTCCATTATTGACTGTAAGTATCATTCTGTTGGAACAATTAAATGGCAGGAAGAAGAGATTCACTATATCGGGTTCCTGAGTAGACTTCTAGAAACAAAACTACTGCAACTTCTCCGCTTCAAGCATGGCCAGGTAGGATGTCCCATATATTTCCCATTCAGAGTACCATTTGTCTTGTTCTTTGGCCTTATTTTTTGAGTGAACAATATTTCTGTGTCCTAGATCTACTCTGCAAGTGTTTCAGAATTCATTGATGGTGATCTGCCATGTGTAACTGGTGATGTACGTGGTGATATTAGAATAGATTTTTCTTGCGATCCAAAAATCTCCTTGAAGCTGGTAGGAATTCTACAGTTTTATATTTTGCCCTTTTCACCTCTAGCTGGATTTTAGTCATTAAGTGGCCAACCATCTCAAGAATTCAGCCGTGCAATATTTCTTACCAGGTTGATCTGGCTTTAAGTGAAATATTACGTCTTCGAGAGGAGGGGCCTTCAGATCAAGATGTTACAACCATACTTGAAATTGAGCAGAGAGCCCATGAAAATGGACTGCAGGTAAAATTTCTTTCTGTACTTTATGCATTCAGTATTATTTTGGTCCATCTGGCAACCAAGATGAAGAAAAGTATCCTACACCTACAATTCTTACCTTGCCAGAAAACTAGTTATCTTCCTCTGATCTTTCTCCTCTTGATGTTCACCTATGGACTAGGATTCAAGATGTGAGAAACAGAGTAATTTATGCAGCACTTTGTTCTGTGTGCTAATTTGCTCTTACACCTTTCAGGAGAATTATTACTGGCTAAGTAGGATTCTATGCAGCTACCAATCAAGGATTTATGCTGGTGACATTGGCACTTCCTTTGAGGTTTGTGGCTCTGGTATCATCTTTCTGTGAAGCATATCTTGTAGTTCTGCCTTCTTTCTGTCTTCAAATGTTTGGTTCTCAAGTGAATGTCTTGTGTTGCATCTAGCCTTGTAATAAGAATTTAATATGTTCTAGACATGGAATTAGTAGTTTGATCATAAAAATGAGGCTGAGATTTTAAAACAACTTTAGGTTTTCAGACTAAATCTAGGACTAGGAAGATGGAAAATTTACTAAATGCTTTCCTAAAACTATAGTTTTTTACTTTTCTCTAATTGGAAGAAAGCTGTTTCCAGTATGAAGTTACAGCAAATATGTTCTAATAGCATGTGATTGATAGACATTACTGTCTAAAGGAACTTTGACCCCCAAAAAACACCCTCAAGGATGGCCTCTTGCTCTTTTCGAAGTTGTCTTATTTACATGAGTAAAATACAAAGTAATACTTCGATTATTGAAGTTGAAAATTTTATTATTTCTCTGATGCAGATTCTAGATGAAGGGCGTTCAAAAGTTAGAAAATCGTTAACACCATTAACAATGCAATTGGCATTACAGAGGATAATGCCTCACAAAAATCAGCATACTGTTGTGATTCTAGTGCCCCATGTATCTTGGTTTCAGAGGCTAAGATCATTTTCACAATGGACCCTCAATGGGATAGATGTGAAGGTTAGTTATCTAACCATTTTACTACTATTATCTATGACTATCAGCACATTTTCGGCACCATGATATTTTTTGAATTTCTCACTACACCCCAGTGATATAAAATTTTCTTCCTGATGCCTATTTTGTTTTGTTTATGTGTCTGACACAATCATTTGAGTTGAATGCAAATTTTCTTTGCTAGTTTTGCAAAATTATAGAAGTTTAGGCTTCAACTGTGTATTTGATATTTCCTGTTTTCTCCAATCATATTTTATCTTCTCAACTCATCTCATGCGTAATTTCTGGAAGTACACATTACACAAGGTTTTTATGCATTGAATAATGTACTGTTGGTGTTGGCAGATTTTAGCAGCCATTGCTGGTTTGACAGTTTTGGCTCTCAGCTTGCAGAGGTATTCGCGCAAATCTTAGAGATATCCTGTTCATCAAGTCTTCTGGCAAGTCAGGATGTATCATTTCTTCATTGGTGAAAACTGAAGAGACAGGTTCACACCACCATATTAATATAATTACCAGAGAGGAAGAGGATGCAGCAATTGATCTATATAGTAGCTGAAAAAACGCATTACATATTTTATATCTGCCCATTTCTGTACCTTTAGTCCTTCTTTTGTTTTGTTTATGTGAAGTAGCAATTTTTTTTTCAGAACAGTGCAATTTTAGTGATGTTCATTCTGATATAAATTTGAAATGAAGCAATAAAGATATTTGTTAGGGGTCATGTTTTTATCCTTGTTGTTTTTGTATCACTTGATCATACAAATCAAAGCATTATAAACCTAATGCAATATCTTAGACAAATGAAAATCCTACTTTTATTAGTTGAAGAAGAGTCAAAGCTCCTTTTTTACACTCTGTTGTAGAGAAGAATGAAGTGATAGAGAGGGTTGGAATTGTGGAAGGCTGCCCATGAATGCATCTTCCCAAATCACAATATCTTCTTTATATTACAGATAGAAAGTTAAATTTTCCTTTATTTAAAGAAATGCCAAAATCAGGGCCATCCACCCATTTTGGAAGGGAAAAAAGAAAAAAGACTGAAAGGGTAAAGCTTCCTAGTATTGCAACAATGGAACTAACTAAAACTGAAAACTGCAATGGAAGGGCAATTATAAGTTATAACCAAATCCATGCCCACAGAAAAGGAGAACTGTAACCACAAGGAGTTAAGACAAAGATGATTCCAGGCAGAGTAAGGAAACGGGTAATCCGATTCAATAATAATTTTGAAACATTCAGCCCAAGAAGTCCACAAATGCGAATGGAAAAGTATACACCAAGCATAACCTAAACTTTTTATGGCTCTTTCAAATGCAATGATTATCTTAATAAATATCTAATAAAAGTAGTATTATTCTTTATTCCAATGCTAACGTATAACATTTGAAACCATCCCCTGGTTTCTTTCCTCCCGTCTTAGACTTTCTAACAGGATATTCTGACAGCATCGGAAAAAGAGGAGAAGTTGTTGTAAAAAGTTTGAAAGGCTTCCGCGTTTTCATTTGCATGCAGAGGCTTGCTGTCCACGTATATCTCACGTGGGATTTTTAAACAGGTTCCTTCCGCGCAATGCAATGGAAAGTGCAATGGAGTTTGGCCATTGACCCATAAAGGCCAGTGTCCTCTCTTCTATAGTCATATTTTATATCAAAAGCGACAGTCTCCCCCATATATATATATAGATGAAAGGAAAGAAACTTCTTTTCAAATTGTGCGTCCTGACTCAAGAGAAAGAATCGAGAAATGGGGTCGCTTTTAGCAGAGAAATCATCCTTCGCAAAGATGCAAAGTTTCAGGTCTCTGGAGCTGCTAAACCTGTCTCTGATTCAAGAGGTTAATCAACAGCCCTTTGGAGTTGACTATGGAAGGCTTGATAACGGTCTGGTTTACTATGTCCGCTGCAATCCTAAGCCCAGAACGAGAGCTGCTCTAGCTCTTGCTGTCAAAGTCGGGTTAGTGTTTTACGTTCTTGTTTTTTTCCCCCCCTTTTTTAGGGGTTTCAGCTTCTTTGATTTATGCTGGTGTGGTTGTATGTTTGTAACAATCTCTGTTATTTGGGAGCTCAATTTCATGGATTCTTTTGTATCTTTCTTGCTGAAGCTAAAACAAGAAAAGTCGTTGAAAGCCAAGCATTAGCCAAAGCTTCCTCTTCTCATAGCAGAAAATACTTGCTGTTTCCCAGATAGATCCTACTTATCACTACTCTCAACTTATTGTGGTCTTAAATTTGATGAAATAGGCTAGACAGCTTGTTGCATTAATTAAATGCATAGAACAAAAGGATTTTGTGGCTAAAGAGCAATTTGTTAAGTTAGTTTTTCTAGGCTTAAAATTTTCTTAGGTGGGATTGAATCAATAGTTTAATTTAGGTATCATCATGTCCATAAACTTTCTATCAAATTCTTCATGTGATTATTATGATTTGCTTATTATAATAATTATGCTTCAGTCTAGACTCTAGAGCATGCAAGTTCATGGTATAAACTCTAAAGAAGCTGATTTTTTATATTCATGGCAGCTCAGTTTTGGAAGAGGAGAATGAGCGAGGAGTGGCTCACATAGTTGAGCATCTTGCATTTTCTGCCACAAAGAAATACACAAATCACAATATTGTTAAATTTCTGGAAAGTATTGGAGCAGAATTTGGTCCTTGTCATAATGCACTAACATATTTTGATGAGACCGTATATGAGTTGTTTATCCCAATCGACAAGCCTGAATTGTTATCTGAGGCCATTTTAGTCCTGGCAGAATTTAGTTCAGAGGTTTCAATCAACTTTTTTTTTTGTTTGAATATTTTCATGATGCCTTTCTTGGTTTGGTATAATTACTTTTAACATGCAGATTCGACTCTCAAAAGAGGATTTGGAGAAAGAAAGAGGAGCAGTAATGGAAGAGTACAGGGGGGGTCGGAATGCTAGTGGGAGAATAGAAGATGCACATTGGGCTTTGATGATGGAAGGTTCAAAGGTGCTTTTAACTTTTATTCATTTGCAAATTATTTGTTCATTATTGCACAGCGAAGCCCCTTCTCAAGGAAATTTTTTTTTTTCTTTTTGGCATTCTCATAGCATGATTTTCACTTAACTATGAAAAAATCTACTTATTTGTTTGACTGCACATTGTCTAATGCAAGACATGGTGCTCAACAGATTTTCCAGAAAATGGCATAGCAGGAAAGGGGCAGGGGCAGGTTGCTCTGGTGCTTTTTTTTTTCTTTGTTTTCTCTGACGTCAGATATTTCCTATAGCACAGTGAAAATTTCTTTTCACTTATGTTTGAGAACTTGAGAGTGAACTAAGGCGTGAGTTTGAGCAGATAATGTCATGGATAACTTCTTATTACTCTTATCATCAAAATAAAAAAAATGTTTACTTGTCAATTCTAAGTTTAGGTGTTCTACTGTTTTTGTCTTACTGTCACAATATTGAGCAATTGCAGTATGCTGAACGCCTACCAATTGGATTAGAAAAAGTAATACAAATGGTTTCTTCTGAAACTTTGAAGCAATTTTATCAAAAGTGGTACCATCTGCAAAATATGGCAGTGATAGCTGTTGGAGATTTTCCAGGAACAAAGGTTGGTCTCAGTTAATCTGCAAATTTTCCTGTTAGAATTATAACTGTTTTAAGTTTTAGTGAAGTTTAACAATCTTTGTCTTTCTCTAGGGTGTTGTTGAGCTGATAAGGACTCATTTTGGGCATAAAACTTCAATGCCTGACCTTCCACCCATACCACACTTTCCAGTTCCATCGCACGAGGAGCCACGCTTTTCATATTTTGTGGAACCTGAAGCTGCTGGGGTTAGTAAAATCTTAAAAATGGGACTTGTTTGTGCACATAGAAACACTCATTGAGGACTAACTTAACATAGCAAGCAAATATGTAAACTTTCACGTGGTTATTGCCCATTTTAATCAGTCCTTTTTTTTAACTTTGGAAAGTCTTCAGTGATGATAAGCTATAAGATGCAAGCAGGCCAACTAAAGACAATAAAAGACTACAGGGATATGCTTGTGGAATCCATGTTTGAAAAGGCTTTAAACCAAAGGTTCTTTAAGATATCTAAGAGAAAGGATCCACCCTATTTCTCATGTTCAGCTGCTACAGATTATCTTGTTCGCCAATCTAAGGCTTATATGATGACTTCATATTCTAAAGAAAAGGGGACTTTAGAGGCCCTAGAATCAATGCTTACTGAGGTGTGCCTTTTAATCTAACCCCTTTGATGTGCTTTTTTTCCCTTTGTTTTCTGCTTTAGTCTTTTTACTATTGTATTCTGTTACAGGTTGCACGAGTACGTCTTCATGGGTTTTCAGAACGTGAAATATCAGTTGTTCGTGCATTATTGTTGTCAAGTATAGAATCTGCGTACTTGGAACGTGATCAAATGGAATCAACCAACTTGCGAAATGAATATGTACAGGTCTGAAATTATTTCCTGAAATTCGAGTTGCACTTATGCGATCCGGAAAAGTATTGACTTCATGTTTTTGTTTTGCAGCACTTCATCCATGATAAACCTGTTGTTGGGATTGAGTATGAAGCTCAGCTCCAAAAAACTATTCTGCCTCGTGAGTGATATACTCAGAACATTTTAAATTTCCATTTATATATAAATTTATTTAATAAACTGAGTCTCGCACTATTTGTTGTTCCATTCATGATTTCATCTGCATAGATATATCTGCATCAGAGGTATCTAAGTATGCAGAGAAATTATGGACCTCATGTAGCTGTGTCATTAAAATAGTTGAACCTCAAGCTTCTGCTAAGATCAATGACCTGAAAAAAGTTGTCATGAAGATCAACAAGCTTGAGAAGGAAAGGAGCATTACTCCTTGGGATGAAGAAGATGTACCAGAAGAAATTGTCAATTCAAAGCCAAATGCAGGGTAAAGTTCTTTTTACTGTTTTGTCGCTCTATCCTATGTCTTTAGAAGTAATTACTATAACATTGAAACTATATAAGTTATTTATTTTCCTGTTTTAGTTTTTTTTTTTTTTGTGAGTTATAGATGTAGTGCATAAGCTGCAATGATATAACTATGCATGATATCATAGTGTTGGCTTCTTTTCTTTAGCTGAAATGCTCTTCCACTCTTGTTCATAGTTGGACGTGGTTGTCCACTGCTTCTACATGACTCAGTAGCTTAGAAAAAGAAAAGTTGAGTTTTTGAGCTGCAATATAGATCTCTTAGTCAGTATCTATAGACTATAGCCTATTATTGACTTATGTGATGAGCATTATTTTCTCAAATTAGTGTGTAGCACCATCATCTTCTTTGAGGCATCCAACTATATTGGGTCAAAAACTGGCAAACCACACAATCTTGCATGCGTTTCAGATCTATGGCTTTTATAAGTTCACTTCTCCAGCTTCACATTCCTGGGTGACATCTACTTTCTTATAAGTTTGTATACTTTTGATATTTGGTTTGAGCAATCAGTGATGCTATTTACAGTCTTGTATGGGATTTAGTTCCTATTAATTTCTGCTCAGAGTAACTATAATATGGGGCAGACACTATAGCATGCGTGTGCACACAAAACTTCAATACAAAAATTTTATTAAACTACTAGGATAATGAGGAGAATCGATTGAATAGAAAATAGGGGGAAAAATAGGAGAATGACAGTGCTTCAATGCAAAAATTGTTATTTGTGTGTCTCTGTAAGAGAGAGAGAGAGACAGAGAGGAGGGTAATGAATAGGAAAGGGAGATCCCACTTGGATAAGGAACCAACTCAGTCACTCCTATCATATATGGAAAAAGATATATTAGAAAAAACTCTTGTATACATGTTTCACGGGATGTGAGATTTATTCCTTAAAAAATAGTCATCACCTAACACTCCAATGGCAAAAGAGATGGGAATCAGTCTTTAAGAATTCTTAACTACAGTTTCTCAAGCCTTGTCTCTTATGTGATAATATTTCAAATTTATGAAGTTCTAAATGAATAAGATGATCTTTTACTCATCATTCAACAGATAAATATAATATATATATATATATATTGTTTCTGAATAAGCGTTCCTTCATCTCTAAATGAATTTTGTAATCTCATTTTGATGTGTTTATGGCCTCTTTTACTTCATTTCTAGACATCTACAAATTGCAAGATCTCACTTAGGTAGGTTGAATACGTGAACTTTAACCCTATTCAAATAATTTACTTCAGGAACATTCTACAGCGGCTTGAATACTCAAATATTGGAGCTACAGAATTGATTCTATCAAATGGAATGCGAGTTTGCTATAAGTGTACAGACTTCTCTGATGACGAGGTACAATTCCCTTAGGCCTTACAGTACTTTTTTTTTTTTAAAGTAGGCCTTACGGTACTTAGAAGTCCTATCAGTTACAATCCCACTTTGTTGCTGAGAAAATAGTTGATATGAATCATAATTCTAGCAAATTTTCCTATACAAGTTTTTAACTGTTGTTTGCTCAGAATTTAAGGCACAATAACCTAGGTTGAACACTGGTTCATGTGAAACATATAATTCTTATCTATTGGTGTTTCAACAGGTTCTATTTTCAGGGTTCTCCTATGGGGGTTTGTCTGAACTCCCAAAAAGCAAGTACTTTTCATCTCTGATGGGATCAAGAATTGCAGGAGAAGTTGGTATGTTTGGTCATAGACCATCAGTGCTAATGGATATGCTGGCTGGTAAGAGAGTTGGTGTTGATGTAGATGTTGGGAAGTACATGAGAACTTTTCATGGTTATTGTTCACCCTTGTCCTTGGAAACTGCCCTGCAGGTTTGTTCAACTGGATTTAACAGTAACACATTTGCATTTTAGCACCCTTCTAAATGATAAATTTTTGCTGATTTTTTTTCTTTTGCATCTCCAATGATTTCTAAATGAATGAAAACAATAGCTACTTCTTCCTTTTTGAGTGTCCCCCTCCCACAAAAGGGTGGTGGTTTGGGTTACATGAGATAATATGCATCATAAGAATTTTTTAGGTAGGCCTTCCTACCTAACTCAAGGCAATTTTCATGGTAAAGTTCTTGCTAGGATTGGTGATCTCATGTAAACTAATGAGGCAAATATGCCAACTATAATATAGTAATTCATTGAGTGTGGTGCTTATGCAATAGAATGTGCTTTTCTTGTGATATTTCTTTGCATCAATGCATCAAATTCCTATGCATAAACCTGTAATTTATGTTACTTGTTATATCCAAATGGTGGAGTTACTATTTATTCCTTCCATATGGCCTAATATACAGTTTTCTCATTTTGTTCCTCTATTGGATGCTACTTTTCAACTCTTAAGATGCAATTGTAGATTTCTCTGGCCTTATTCTGCTTTCATCTTGTAACACATGCTTAACTGCTTCGGAGCATGCCAGTATACCCCATATTATGTCTTCTGACTCTTGTTCTGGCAGCTTGTTTATCAACTATTTACAACAGATGTAACACCAGTTGAAGAAGTTGTCAAAAGAGTGATGCAAGTGGAAAAAGAAGCAGTTCTTGCTCAAGAAAGGGATCCTTTTACTGCTTTTACAAACCGAGTGATTGAGATCAACTATGGAAACTCATACTTTTTCAAGGCATGCACTATCACTTCGTTTTTAAATACTACTAAGGGTTTCAAATTTGCATTCCCCCATGTAATGATGAAACTTTGTTTGCAGCCTATAAGAATCAGCAACCTTAGGAAAGTTGATCCACTAAAAGCATGTGAATATTTCAACAGCTGCTTCAAGGATCCATCAACTTTTAGTGTTGTGATTGTTGGGAATATTGATACCACAGTTGCACTACCTTTAATACTGCAATATTTGGTTAGTTAGGATTCTTTTCAAACAACTCTAAGTATACATACAATATTTATTACATGAACTGGTTTTTCTCTTCTGCTTGCAGGGGGGAATACCAAAGCCTCCTGAGCCTATTTTCCACTCAAATTCTGACTACATCAAGGAATTGCGCTTTGCATATCCTACAACCATAGCTAGGTAGGTGACTTCTATGTTTGATAATGGTAGCAAGAGAATCAGTTGGTGGATTTGGTTGTGCCGGCTGCTCAACTTGATTGTCCATGGTTTTCAGAAGTTGATCTCTCTCTCTCTCTCTCTTTCTTGCAAACACATGCATGCACCCCCTGGCCAACTTTTGGTGTCAGAGTTGCATGGTTTACTGTTGGAAAATTTACTTATACAGCATATGATGTGTTTGTAGAGAAGTGGTTCACAGCCCCATGGTGGAAGCACAGTGTGGGGTCCACGTATGCATTCCCATAGAGCTGAAGAAAGGAACAATGGTTTGGCATTTTTTTCTGAACGGATATATTAGAAGCTCACTCAGTGGAAGACCTGAGGCCTCTATTGACTTCTGTTTTATAATGCATCTTTCAATTGGAAAAACCAATTACAGGTAGAAGAGATTCAGTATATCGAGTTCCTCAAGAAACTTCTAGATAACAAAATACTGCAGCTTCTTCGTTTCAAGCATGGGCAGGTATGGTTGTCCTATGGATTTAACTGTTATCATCTTTCATATTCTCTGGTCTATTTTATTCCCTATAATATTATTGTTCTTTATGCCCCAGATCTATGGCGCAAGTGTTTATGATTTCCTTGATGGTTATCTACCATGTATAGCCACTGATGTACGTGGTGATATTAGCATATATTTTTCTTGTGATCCAAAGATCGCCTCAAAGCTGGTAGGTGTCTTAAAGTTTCACATTTTGCCTACTTCCCTCTGGACTTTTATCAGTAAGAGGCCAACCATCTCGAATATTTTCTTATGCAATAATTTTGAACAGGTTGATCTTGCTTTGGATGAAATATTACGTCTTCAAGAGGAGGGGCCTTCAGATCAGGATGTTTCAACCATACTTGAAATTGAGCAGAGAGCCCATGAAAATGGACTGCAGGTCAAATATCTTTACATTTTGTTATGTGTTTAATATCATCATTTTGGCCAGTGGTTGCCACAATGAAGGATTGAATCCTATATGCACTTATCAACCTCGCAGCTAAACTCTAAACTTCATCTAAGCATTACCATCTATCACCTTGGTATTTGCATATTGATTAAGGTTCAGAAATGTGAGAACTGAAAGCAATTCATACAGCACTTAATCCTTGCCTCTTGGTGCTAATTTCTTAACTCTTTTCAGGAGAATGGTTATTGGCTGGAGAGGATTTTATACAGCTATCAGTCAAGGATCTATTCTGGTGATGTTGGCGCTTCTTTTAAGGTTGGTGGCTCTGTTTTCATCTTTCTCTGACCCCTACTCTGTAGTTCTGCCTCAACTCTGTATCTTAAAATGTTTGTTTCCATGCAATTGTCTTATATTGTATCCACCTTTGAATCTGGGTTTTCATACGTTTTGTAATGGTAAAAGAAATCTGATGCATACACTGAAGATGAATCTGATTATTGTTTCAACTGGATTTTAGGTTGTTAGACTACATCCAAGAATAAAGGGGAACTTAGTAAGGACCTCCTACGTCTAAATGGAAAACATACTGTTGGGAGGAAAAACAAGAGAGTTTTTTATTTATTCTCTGTCATAAAAAATTTATTTACAGCAGCCTATATATATATACATCCATGTTAACCCTAAAACAGCCCTCAAGCATGAAGTTACCATAAATATAGAAAGCAAAATATTAGGTCCTAATGATTAGACATAAAAATAGAATAATTCCTAAAGTTACTCCTAAAATATCTCTACCAAACAGTCAACACTCCCCCTCAAGTTGGTGTATAGATGTCACACATGCCCAACTTGCAAACTAAAGTATGAAATGGTCTGCTGTTAAGTCCCTTAGTAAACACATCAGCTAGCTGTTTTTCTGAGGTCACATGAGAAACCTTCAAAAAACCATCTGTTATTTTTTCTTTTATGAAATGTCGGTCAATCTCTATATGCTTTGTTCGATCATGTTGAACCGGATTGTGAGCTATACTAATAGGAGCCTTGTTATCACAGAACAAGGATAGACATTTCCCTTATGACAATCGCAATTCTTCCATTACTTTCTGCAGCCATAGTAATTCACAAACACCCTGTGCCATAGCTCTATATTTTGCTTCGGCACTTGACCGAGCTACCACTTTCTGTTTTCTGCTCTTCCAAGTAACTAAATTTCCACCTACAAATGTGCAATAACCAGATGTTGACCTCCTATCATCAGGTGATCCAGCCCAATCAGCATCTGTAAAAGCTTTTATCTTTAAGTGACCATTTTTAAAGAAGAGCAGTCCTTTTCCAGGTGCAGATTTTAGGTATCTTAAAATGCGAAAAACAACCTTTAGATGAGAATCTCGAGGGTCATGCATATATTGACTTACCAAACTTACGGCATAGGCTATGTCTGGTCTGGTGTGTGAGAGATAGATCAATCTCCCAACCAACCTTTGATATCGACCTAAATCAACTGGCTCACCAACTCTTGCTTGTAATTTATGATTAGCTTCAATAGGAGAGTCTACAGGTTTACATCCCAACATACCGGTTTCTTCAAGAAGATCCAAAATATATTTTGTTTGAGAAATAAAGATTCCCTTATCAGATCTGGCAATCTCTATTCCAAAGAAATATCGCAACTTACCCAAATCCTTAATCTCAAACTCCTAAGCTAAAAGTTTTCTAAGTCTGGCAATCTCCTCCTTATCATCCCCAGTCACAACTATATCATCAACATAAATAATAAGTAATGTGATCTTACCATTACAGTGTTTAATAAACAAGGTATGATCAACATTGCTTTGATGATATCCAAATGAGATAATGGCCTTACTGAACCTATCGAACCATGCCTTGGGTGATTGTTTCAAGCCATATAATTCCTTCTTTAATCTACAAACCTTCCTTTTAATCTTCCCATCATCAAAACCCGGAGGAATTTCCATATACACCTCTTATTCCAAGTCTCCATGTAGGAAGGCATTCTTGACATCAAACTGTTGTAGGTCCCAATCAAGGTTAGTTGCACATGATAACATGATTCTGATAGTATTCATTGTTGCAACAGGAGCAAACGTCTCTTGATAGTTTACCCCATAAGTTTGGGTGAAGCCCTTTGCCACTAATCTAGCTTTGTACCTTTCAACTGAACCATCTGCCTTATGTTTCACTGTAAATACCAATTTGCATCCAACTGGTTTCTTTCCGAAGGGAGGAGTAATAAGTTCCCAAGTCTCATTTTTTGCCAAAGCCTTCATCTCTTCAACCATTGCCTCTTTCCATTTTGGATCGTGATATGCTTCTTGCCAACCCTGTGGAATAGAAATGGAGGAAACAAACAATACAAAGGCTCTATAGGAAGAAGACAAAGAATCGTAGGAAACAAAGTTAGAAATAAGATGTTTAGTACAAGCTTTGACTCCTTTTCTGATAGCAATAGGAACATTAAGATCATTGGCAATGGGATTAGAATTAGGGTAATCAAAAGGTAAAAAAGACTCACCACATGTATTTTCAGGGATTGAACTCAGAGATGGCGCTTGACCAGGTATAGCATGCTCGATGGCTGTATCTGTCTTGTCCCGTCGTGTGTAAGTTTTCAAATCTAGCCTATCTAATCTCCTAATTTTAGGCTGTTCCTTATCATCACTAGGATTTTCACTAGAAAACTGTATAGGGGCAGGTGCTATCACCTCCACCTCTTCCTCCTTATTCTCCCCCTGAAGAGGTGACTGAGGTGTATGAAAATAAGGCTCAGACTCCCTAAAGGTAACATCCATACTTACAAAGTACTTTCTCGAGGGTGGATGATAACACTTATATCCCTTTTGAGTTGCAGAGTAGCCAACAAACACACATTTAAGGGCCCTAGGTTCTAATTTATCTACGTTCCTTTTGTGAACAAAACATACACATCCAAAATTTTTGGAGGAACAGTATATGAATTACTACCTTGTAGAACTTCTAAAGGACTCCTAAAATTAAGTGTTTTTAAAGGCATTCTGTTAATAAGGTATGCGGCTGAAAGTACTGCATCGCCCCAATAAACCTTTAGAACGTTCATAGTAAACATGAGAGATCGAGCCACTTCTAATAGATGCTTGTTCTTTCTTTCAGACACTCCATTTTGTGCACTAGTGTCCACACAACTAGTTTGGTGTAATATTCCATTGGAATCTATATATGCCTTAAACACATCATCCATGTATTCTGTACCATTGTCAGTTCTCAGAACCTTAACCTTGGCATCAAATTGTGTACAAATCATTTTGTGAAATAGTTGAAAACAAGAAAGAACCTCATTCTTTGCTTTCATCAAATAAACCCAAGTTAATCTAGTACAACAATCGATAAAGGTAACAAACCATCTGTAATCGGATAGAGAAACTGTTCGACTAGGTCCCCATACATCAGAATGAATAGTCATAAAAGGAACTGAACTCTTATTATTAGTTGAAGGATAAGAATGTCTACTGTGTTTAGCAAATTCACAAGCGTCACAAAATAATAAATCCAACTTGCATTGTTTAAACAAACTAGGATATAATTTTTGTAAAACAAAAAAAGATGAGTGTCCTAATCGTCTATGCCATTGGATTATTTCTTGATTAACATTCATAGAGTCTCCTAACAGGGCTCGAGTTATACCAGGAACCAAGATACTGCAACCCTCCTCTAGTAGATACAAGTCATCTTGCAATCTACCAAAGCCAATCGTTCTCCCTGTTTTCAGATCCTGAAAAACACAATGAGTTGGAAAGAATTCAATTTTACAACTAAGTGCTTTTGTAATTGAACTAACAGATAAAAGGTTAATAGGAAAACTAGGAACATGAAGAACTGAAGATAGATTAATGGTGGGAGTGCATTTAACAGAACCTGATCTAGATATAGGTGCTTAAGATCCATCTGCTATACGGACTTTATCATTGTCTAAACACGGAGAATAAGTTGAGAATTTATTGGAAGAGCTTGTCATATGTTTGTTTGCTCCAGAATCTATAATCCATGAATCATTATGAGTATCAAAATTGGCAAGAAAAGCAGTACCTGTTTTGACAAAATTAGAGGAAGCAGCTGTGGTTGATTGAGAATCAAGCTGAGACAAAAGACGCCTTAGGGTTTGTACTTCTTCATTGGAAAGACTCCCAGCATTAGTTGTCTCTCTAGGTATTTCTGCTGCTTCGAATAGGTTTGCTTGGGGTCTTGTTGAGCCCATCCGTTTACCTCCACGACCCCTAGTTGGTCGACCATTCAGCTTCCAACAAGTCTCTTTAGTATGCCTTGGCTTTCCACAATAATCACAGTGTAAATGATCATTGTTTGATGGACCTTGGTTACTGACTTTCAGCTGTTCACGAAAGGAATTTGCAACTAACCCTGCCTTGTCTACTGAAATTGTGTGTATCATGGCAATTCTTCGACTTTCTTCTTGCTGCACATATGAATAGGTTTGCCTTAAAGAAGGCAAAGGATCCTTATCAAGTACCTGAACCCATATTTGATCATATTCCATATTTAAACCAGCAAGAAAATCATATAGGCGTTCTTTTTCTACTAATTTTTAGAATTTGGCTGCATCTTCAGAACATGCTGCTTGGAAATCTTGGTAATAGTCAAGTTCCTGTCATAAATCACTCAATTCAGCAAAGTATTGAGCAATAGTCATCTCACTTTGTTTCGTCTCATGCACTTTATTCCGCAATTCATAAATCTGTGCATCATTGCCCACTTGAGAATAGGTTTGAGAAGCTGCATTCCAAATCTTAGATGCAGTATTCAGCAACAAATAATCTCGGGCAATTTGAGGTTGCATGGAATTAATGAGCCATGACATAACCAGAGAGTTTTCAGATTCCCACTGGTTGTAGGTGGGACTAGTGACGTCTGGCTTTTGTTTATCTCCAATAACATATCTTTTCAGACCTCTAGCTTGGATGAACAATAGACAAGATCTTGACCACGTAAGATAATTAGTTCCATCTAGCTTTACGGGACTAATTTGTAATGAAGGATTCTCACCGATCAAACCAACCTTATTTTCAGTAGTTGTTTTCTTCCCATCAACCATGATTTGAAACACCAATCAAGCAAGGCTTCTGGCGGCTGTCAAGAGTAGCAAACAAGATTCCCCTACTGCAAAACGATAAAAAATATGACTTCTTTAGTCGGTAGAAGCTTTGATACCATGTTGGGAGAAAATACAAGAGAGTTTTTTATTTATTCTCTGTCATAAAAAATTTATTTACAACAGCCTATATATATATACATCCATGTTAACCCTAAAACAACCCTAAAGCATGAAGTTACCATA
Source organism: Theobroma cacao (assembly GCF_053813885.1). Classification (NCBI taxonomy): domain Eukaryota; kingdom Viridiplantae; phylum Streptophyta; class Magnoliopsida; order Malvales; family Malvaceae; genus Theobroma; species Theobroma cacao. Next base: position 4,942,443 of record NC_142647.1, read on the forward strand.
AATATAGAAAGCAAAATATTAGGTCCTAATAATCAGACATTAAAATAAAATAATTCCTAAAATTACTCCTAAAAGATCTCTACCAAACCGTCAACACATACTTTCAGACACTTATTCATGAAACACACACTTGCCCTGGCAACTTTTCCAGAACCTTGTCCATTCCCTTACAGTTAGTTTATTGTGAGAGGAGTTTAACTAAGAAGAAAGCAAACTAGGTTTTACCCCATAAATGGTACCATCTGCAAAATAGACACAATTCTAATGATAAAACAGATGAGATACATTACTAGCGTGAAGTTTCCTTTTAAACATTGTAAGCACCCGGCTATGGTGGTTCTGATCTGTGGCATAGTTAGTTATCCCATATATGCATGCATGCTATTGCTATGTCAGATTATCTCATTCTCGGACAGAAGCTAGCAGTTATTTGCGGTTCCGTAGTTGGAAGAAAGCTGTTACTGAAGTGATAATCACCATTTATTAGATCATATATTCTTCTTGAACAAAAAAAAAAAGAAAAGAATATGTTCTAATAGCGTGCAATTGAATAGATGTTGTAGTTGAAACAAAATGGTGAAAAAGGAAACTCAAGCAGGCGCTTTCAAAAGCTGTGTTATTGACTTAAAAAGGATGCAAAAGGGTACTTGTTATGATGATCATTGGAATTAAAACTTTCTTTTTTGTTATTGCTCTGGTGTAGATTCTAGATGAAGGGCGTTCCAAAGTTAGAGAATCACTAACACCATTGACAATTCAATTGGCATTACAAAGGATAGTGCCTTTCAAGAATCAGCACACGGTCGTGATTCTAAAGCCTCAATTATCTTGGTTTAAGTGGCTCGGATCAATTTCACAATGGACCCCTCATGGCAGAGATGCAAAGGTCAGTTATCTTACTGGTTTAGTAGCACGTTTTCCAGGACTCTAACGCCAAAGCATCCCAACATTTGTCATGTATCTAATCCGCTGCAATTTTTTTTTTACATTAACTCATCCTACATCTCTTGTAGTTTCAATTTTTCACTCATAATATTGTGGTTTTTTTTCAATTGGCACCATGTTGATATCTCTTTTCTCAGTTAACATTCAGTAGATAACTTATGTTCTCGTAAAACTTAAGTTATTAATTTTGCTTAGTAAAACTTACAAAAATAGCATTTAAGTGTGAACACTGTAAATTTTGAATTGAAAATATTTTAATCATTTTATTAGTAAAAGTAATAATTTAACTTTGTGAAAACAGAATTTATTTATATAGTGTAATTAGAACAAATTTTAAATTTTTTTATTAGAATATGACATTTAGAAACAAACATTTCAATAAATGGCCGATTAAGAACTGTTTGAGAATTAATGATTGTTTTGATTGCAACTGCTGCACAATCTGATTTATTCTCTCCGATCAGATTTTGTCTTCTTAAATTGATCATTCTGATTTTCAGAAGTGCACCTAATAAAATTAAGTCTTTGTCAATGCATCAAATCAAACTAGATTTTGTTGGTGTTGGCAGATTCTGGCAGGCATTGCTGGTTTCACAGTTTTGGCTCTCACTTTCCGGAGGTATTCACATAGATCTTAGGAAACTTTTACTTGGGACCGAAGACCAGCAACATATTTATGTTCATGTAGAGCTCCTGTTAGAGCTCAAAAAGTCTATGTACAATTGTCCATTCCTGTAACATCTATGTTTTTTTTTTTTTTTTTTCTGCTTAATAAAAATTAAGATAACAAAAAATATGCACTTGAACATTTAGTTTATTGATTGGTACATAATTTATTATCTTTTCCTCAATTAAAAAAAGATAATAAAAAATGAACATATTCATTACATAAAAGAAATCAATAAGCATTCTAAGTAGTATTACAACCTTTTTTTAACATTTAACTGTTTTTTTTTTCCTTTTTCTCTATTTTATTTGCTTTTATTTGTAATATTTAACATAGAGGACAATTTATTGGAAATAAAAAAGTTTAGAGAATATACTATTGCAATAACCAAATCATTTTGCAGATATACTTTGTATTAGTACAAAAATCAAACTTGCAATTATATGTCTTTTGATCATTTCAAATTTGTAACTGCAAATGCATCAAATAAATATAGTTAAGAAGAACATAAAGTCCAAGTCTAAAGACCATAATAAGGAAAAAAAAATGCTTAGTGTTGGTTATTGCATAATGACATAATGTCATTATCCAATATAATAAGATATCATTCAACATCTTATAATAGTTGTAGATAGTATATATAATGAAAAGAGATTTTGATTATCACATCCAACTTACATGGCACGAATAAATAAATTTCTTTACATTTAAAAATATTTAATAAATTTAAATTAATTTTTATTTTTTAATTATATTCAATCAAAATTTTCTTATTTTTTATTTTAAATTAAATAAAATTTTTATAATTAATAACTAATTAATTATTATTAATTAAAAATATTATTTATTATTTATATATATATAAAGTAAAAATATTATATAATTATAGTATATTATTATATTAAATATTTATTATAATATATTAATATATCATGTTAATATAATATTAAATAATAAAAAATATTTTAGTTAATAAAAATTAACGTTCCATAGTTAGTGGGCGGAACATAAAAATCTTTCAAGAACCACAAAATCTCCTTAGATTTCACATGGGCTCCACGCGGTGAACGATGAGGCCCATCTTGAAAATGAAGAAAATTTTCTCCACTAGAATTGCGGCTACTGAAACTAAATGCCGTTGGGTTACTAAAGTTTATAACACGGTACCCCAACAAAGATAAAACAAAGCTTGTAAGAAGAAAAAAAAAAGGGAAAAATAAAGAAAAAACAGAAAGGGAACAATAAGCGAACATCGAACATTTTCTTCTCCAATTTCATTGTGTAATTAAAGGTTCGGGAGAGAGCGAGAGGGAGAGATGGATTTGCTGCCAACAGAGAACTCGCAGATCGCAAAGAAGCACGGGTTCAGGTCCTTAAAGTTGGTAAACGTGGAGCTGGACCAAGAGTTCCAACACGAACCCTTCGGAGTGGACTACGGCAGACTCGACAATGGACTCGTTTACTATGTTCGTTGTAATTCCAAGCCCCGAATGAGAGCCGCTCTCGCTCTCGCCGTCAAAGTCGGGTCCGTCCGCCTTTTTTTCCTTTCATTTTACGCTTTGTTTTAAAATTTCAATAAACATAATTGGCTTATTGAAGACCTAGTTCTTCTTTAGGGATTTTAGGAATTTTGTTGCTTAAGCCCGGATCATATATTAGTATACATGTTTACATAGGAAACTCTTAAGGAAGCTGATTTAAATGAGATTCATGGCAGCTCAGTTTTGGAAGAGGAAGATGAGCGTGGAGTTGCTCACATAGTTGAGCATCTTGCTTTCAGTGCCACTAAAAGATACACAAATCATGATATTGTCAAGTTCCTTGAAAGTATTGGAGCCGAATTCGGTGCTTGTCAGAATGCGGTAACGTCCGCTGATGAGACAGTGTACGAGTTGTTTGTTCCTGTTGATAAGCCTGAGCTGTTGTCTCAGGCCATTTCAGTCTTGGCGGAGTTCAGTTCAGAGGTAAATAACTAACTCTCTTTTTGTTGTTTTGGTGCTCTTTTTTTTTTTTTTATATGATGTTATCTCGTTTCTAGTGTTTACTTGTTTTTATCTCTGACGTGTTGTGCAGATTCGAGTCTCGAAAGATGATTTGAAAAAGGAAAGAGGGGCTGTAATGGAAGAGTATAGAGGAAACAGAAATGCCAGTGGAAGGATGCAGGATGCACATTGGACTTTGTTGATGGAAGGTTCCAAGGTACTAATGGTTGCTTCTTTATCTACTTTATCTACTTTTGTACACTTATATTTGTTGAATTAATTGATTGATGAGGCCCTTTGAGTGGAGATATTTGGCATACTCATAGCTATGATGGGATCTATTTATTAATTACCTATCTTTAGCAGTAGTAACATTTGAAATGGAGCTCAGCAAATGCCATATCAGCATGCAACGAGAATAAGAGTATTGCTCCCATGTATGGTCTTTTTTGAAGTCCTTTCATTTTGCTTATTGTTGAGACTTGAGAGCAAGCTAGCTGGAGAATGTGTTTTAAGTTTTAACAATGATATAACCAATAAGTTTTGATTGGGCTTATGACTAGTTGATCCTAATTTTGAGTTGCATTCACCCTGGTTGATTGCAGTATGCCGTGCGCTTACCAATTGGATTGGAAAAAATAATTCGAACTGTGTCTTCTGAAACAGTGAAGCAATTTTATAAAAAATGGTACCATCTGCACAATATGGCAGTGATAGCTGTTGGAGATTTTTCTGATACAAAGGTTTGTATTTGTTGACATGCAAGTTCTACTATTCTGAGTTATAAGTCTGTTTATCAGTCAAGGTTGCTTAAAAATTTCTGTCGTGCTTTCTCACTTCTGTAGAGTGTTGTTGAGTTGATAAGGACTCATTTTGGGGAGAAAAACTCAGCAACTGACCCTCCAATTATACCTTTATTTCCTGTTCCTTCTCATGAGGGGCCACGTTTTTCATGTTTTGTGGAATCTGAAGCTGCTGGGGTAAGTACATTTCAAGTCTTGCACTTTTCTGTGCATATGGCTTTGTGTTTATTGACAATTCTTAACTCTGTTTTCTTGTCATTGCCATGTAAAAGTCTGCGGTGATGATTAGCTATAAGATGCCAGCAGATGAGCTAAAGACAGTGAAAGACTATAGGGACATGCTTGCAGAGTCCATGTTCCTACATGCTCTAAATCAGAGGTTCTTTAAAATCTCACGTAGAAGAGATCCACCCTATTTCTCATGCTCTGCTGCTGCAGATGCTCTTGTTCACCCCTTAAAGGCTTATATTATAAGCTCATCTTGTAAGGAAAAAGGGACTTTAGAGGCCATAGAATCAATGCTCATTGAGGTTTGCTAGCCATTTTTTTTCTTCTTGACACACTTATATATATATTGCTTTTGGCGTCCCTTCACTTCCTTCATAACAATTTTCTGGTGTACTATGCTTCAGGTTGCAAGGGTGCGACTTCATGGGTTTTCAGAACGTGAAATATCAGTTGTCCGAGCTTTGTTGATGTCAGAGGTTGAATCTGCCTATTTGGAGCGTGATCAAATGCAATCAACTAGCTTGCGGGATGAATATATTCAGGTATATCAGAACAGTGGCTACCATCTTTTCCATTTATCTAATTTGAGGTTTCGAGAATGTAGAAAGATCCTTTATCTTCTTCATTTTCATTTTGCAGCACTTTATCCATAATGAACCAGTTATTGGTATTGAGTATGAAGCTCAACTGCAAAAATCTATTCTGCCTTGTGAGTGAAGGTTTTTTTTTCTTGGTATATAGTGATAAACCAGGTGCGATGTTATGTATTTACACCAATTATGAATTTATTTTCGTAGATATATCAGCATCAGAGGTGTCCAAGTATGCAGAGAAATTACAAACATCATGTAGCTGTGTCCTAAAGACAATTGAACCTCAAGCGTTTGCTACAATTGATGACCTCAAAAATATTGTGTTGAAGCTCAATAATCTTGAGAAGGAAGGGAGCATTTCCCCATGGGATGATGAGTACATTCCTGAAGAAATTGTTAATATAAAGCCGAGTCCAGGGTAAAGTTGGGCGTTTCTTTACTTTGATGTATCCATGTATTCTATATCTGCAACTATTTCTACCTTGCTACCTATTTCTTTGTGTTCTTTTTTAAACTTTATTTTCTGTTAGTCATAAATGTAATTCACGTTATTAGGTATAACAGAACTTCAGATCATAGTATTAAATGTGATGGTTACATTTGTTTTCTAGCTGCATTTCAACTTGCCCTTTGTTGACAATTTCGTTTAACTATTTTGGATGTTCTCAGTCCTGACAAGATTGACTATCTGCTTTAATTATTTAATCCTAAGCCCAATCAAATCACTCACTTCAGGTACATTGTAGAGCAGATAGACTACTCAAATATTGGAGCTACTGAATTAACTCTATCAAATGGCATGCGGGTTTGCTATAAGTGTACAGACTTTTTTGATGACCAGGTATAATATCTTTTATTGTTGCTGTATCTATTTCGTGTTCGTTTTCCTGGCTGAGACAACTTTCAATTTGTATCTTAATTCTAGTAAATTAGCCCTAAAACTGCTTTATGTGTCTTTTCTTAATTTCAAGGCATGGTAGTCTTTCTAGAGCACTAGTTCATGGTAAAAATATGCTTCTTATGTAGCATTTCAACAGGTTCTTTTTACAGGGTTCTCATATGGGGGCTTATCTGAACTTCCTGAAAATGAGTACTTTTCATGTTCAATGGGATCAACCATTGCTGGAGAAATCGGTGTATTTGGTCATAGTCCATCAGTGCTCATGGACATGCTTGCTGGCAAGAGAGTAGAAGTTGGTACAAAGCTTGGGGCCTATATGAGAACTTTCTCGGGTGATTGTTCACCTTCAGACTTGGAAACTGCCTTGCAGGTTTGTTTCACTGGATTTTAAATGTAAAATTGTCAAGTATTAGCACTGTTCTAAATTTTTTTCCACACGTCATACTGCAATTCATCCACATGCATCTGTTTTATGACCTTGCTTGTGGCTATAATCCCAAATTAGATCATAGGACTTAGAAGCACCCACCTTCATTGAAGTAACCATATGTTTGAAACTAGGCTCCCAAATGTTTCATGAAAATTGTCCCTCTGTACATTGTTCACACCTGCTTAGAGCTGAGGATTAGCTTTCTGTCTGGCAGATAAAATTCTGCCCTGATTTACCAAATATTCAATGTACTAAATATTTGCTTTTTTGCCCATCTTTCTGATTTTACCCTACGGGTTTCTCAATCATTTAGTTTCTCACTAAAACCTGTTCTGGCAGCTTGTCTATCAACTATTTACGACAAATGTAACCCCAGGAGAAGAAGAAGTCAAAATAGTGATGCAAATGGCAGAAGAAGCGGTTCATGCTCAAGAGAGGGATCCTTATACTGCATTTGCAAACAGGGTGAAAGAACTCAACTATGGAAACTCTTACTTTTTCCGGGTATGTATGATCTAACGTTTTTTATGTCACTGAGTTACTAGGATGTGCCTTCTTTTAACGTTGTTTTGGTGTCTTCTTTTGCAGCCTATTAGAATAAGTGACCTCAAAAAAGTTGATCCAGTAAAAGCGTGTGAATATTTCAACGGCTGTTTTAAGGACCCATCAACTTTTACTGTTGTAATAGCAGGGAATATTGATCCCACAATTGCACTACCTTTAATATTGCAGTATTTGGTAAGTTAGGATTCTTTTTAGCTACCAAGTTGTGCATTCATCTTTCATTATGTTAACAAAGGTTGCAATTATCCATGCAGGGTGGAATACCAAAGTCTCCTGAACCTATATTCCATTATAACCGCGATGATCTCAAAGGATTACCATTTAAATTTCCAACGACCATAATTAGGTAGGTACTTCTATGTCTGGTGGTAATAGACAAAGTCAAGATGTTTGACCCTGAGATTTTGGTGGATTCAGTTGTGCTGTCAATGGATTGTCCTTGACTTCAAATTTTAGCATTCTCTGTGACACATACAGACAGATGGATGCGATTTTGCATTAATGTGTGTGCATATCAATGACTTTTGATATAGGCCAACATGTAATTTCTATTGGCATTCTACAACCTTCTTGATGCATTTGCTGTGCTTGTAGAGAGGTGGTACGCAGCCCCATGGTAGAAGCACAATGCTCAGTCCAGCTATGCTTTCCTGTGGAGCTGAAGAATGGAACAATGGTTTGTTGTTCTTTGTCATAAATCCATACAAATCTGGCAAAGAAATAAATCAGTATCTTTGTTGAGGTCTTCTTTTAAATGATGCACCTTTCTATTGGAAAATTAAATGGCAGGTAGAAGAGATTCACTGTGTTGGGTTCCTGAGCAAACTTCTTGAAACAAAAATATTGCAGGTTCTTCGTTTCAAGCATGGGCAGGTATGTACTTCCCCTGGAATTTATGTTTAGCAGTTTAATTACTCTTTTAACTAATTTTCTATAATTTCCCTTCATGTACCAGATCTACTCTGCTGGTGTTTCTGTATTTCTTGGTGGCAATAAACCTTCTAGAACTGGTGATGTTCGTGGAGATATGAGCATAAATTTTTCTTGTGATCCAGAAATCTCGTCAAAGCTGGTAGGCATTATATGTTGTGTATATTTGCCTTTCTATCTTCCCCTGGTTGTAGTGACTAAGTGGCCAGTCATCTCACAGTTTCAGTTGTGGAACAGGTGGATCTTGCGTTGGATGAAGTAGTACGTCTTCAAGAAGAAGGGCCTTCAGATCAGGATGTTTCAACTGTACTTGAAATTGAACAGAGAGCCCATGAAAATGGACTGCAGGTTAAATTTCTTTAAGAACTTTGTGTGTGAAGATTTTTTGCTAGTCCTCTCTGTTTCAAGATTAAGAATGGTAGCTTACATCTCTTTTTCCAACTCAAGTGCTAAGTCATAGCAGAACTCCTTATCATCTTCAGTATTTGACTGCTTGGTGTTCATTGTAGATAAAGATCTATGAATAAGAAAAATGATAGAATATAGTGTATCATTCAATTCTGAATGCTTTTTCTTTATAAGCATTCAATTCTGAATGCTTTTTCGTTATTAGCATTCAATTCTGAATGCTAATCTGCAATCGCTCTCTTTCAGGAGAATTATTACTGGCTGGAGAGAATTTTACGGAGCTACCAGTCAAGGATCTATTCTGGTGATGCTGGCACTTCATTTAAGGTCAGTTGGCCTGTCTCTTTACCTGAATTTTGTCTTTCAGTGTTTAATTTGTGACTTTCTTATGTCACATTTAGTCTGAGTGTTTGGTTTTTGATGTTGTCTGAAGCCTAAGGGTACAAGTATATCCACAAGTAACAATTTACCTTATATAATGACGTTGGCCATAAAGTTAAAACTATTTTTGAAGGAAAGGAGAAGATGATATGTTTTAATATCATGTGGATGACTGTTACCTATTGTCTTGGCTGATTGCTACTCAAGCATGCCATTCTAGCATTCATTTTTTCTTTCTCTTATATGGAATAGAATAAGTATTTACTGCATTTGATTATATTTCTGGCGCAGATTCAAGAGGAAGGACGGTCCAGGGTTAGAGAATCTCTGACACCTTCAACCGCTCAGTCCTCATTGCAAAGGATAATGCCTTACCCTTGCAAAAATCAATACACTGTTGTGATTCTTATGCCACAAGCATCTCGGTTTAAGTCGCTGAGATCACTTTTTCAACATACTGCTCATGGTAGAGATGCAAAGGTCAGCTATCTTCTCATTTACTTATTTTTGTGTTTCTGTAATGTATTCGAACACAATGTCATTTATTTGAATTTCTAAAGCCCTCCAATGGTTGTGCAAGTTTTTCTTCTAGATTCCTGTTTCCATATATATATAAAAAAAAAGGTTTCTAAAAGAGGTCTCCATAGAACTATTTAACCTGCTTGTTAAATGTTTCTTTTCACACAGCTGATGCATTTTTAATCTCCAGTCAAATTTTCCCCATGATCAATTTTTCAGGTTGTTAAGTCAGAAGTAATACTAACAAAGTTTTCTTCGGGACACAGATTTTAGCCGGCATTTCTGGTTTGACAGTACTGGCTGCCTGCTTATGGAAATATTCACGGAAGTCTTAAGACACCTTTATGCGTAAGCTTCATTTGCTGGGGAAGCATGAACCTTCCAGCAAGTATTAGGATTGGATTATTTGTTCATTGATGTTCAAGATACAGCCATACAGGTTGCTCGGAGTCATCATGGGAAGCAACCGCTAAACTTACCTCTGGGTTTCAGTATATGCTTAAAACAAACGTATACTCATTTTTTTTACCTGCCAATATTACTGTATCATTGAATACTTTTTCCTTTTCATTTGTAACTTAACAATTTTTTTATGGTGTATGATTAGTCTTGCTGAGGATGTTAAGACATCAGAACACATAGAAATGAAATCATCGTACAATTTTAAATCTTTTCTCCATGCTTACTTTGCACTTTACAATATATAGAGCCACCATGCCAGTAGTGAAGTTTTGCAGGAAAGAGTGGGTTCGGAACATTAAATGTTTTGATCTCATTTAAGTTTCGTTGAATCATTTTCTCCTACAAACAGAGAATTGTTTATCCGCTTAAGTTGAATTGAGAATTTAAATCCATTATAGGTTTGCATATAAATAAAACAAATTAAATTTTACATGGATTTTTATTTTTTGGTTTATTAAAATTCCAAGTGGTTAATATTTTATACTCTGTTCCTTTTTTTACAAAAAATGAGCAGAAAGAAGAAAATTAATAAATTACTAGTAATTAATAAAAATTAAAAAATATAATGTTTAAATTTTTTTAATTATTTAAATAATTTTTTATTTTTTTATTATCGATATAATATTAATGTGAAAAGTGAAAAATATCATATTATTATGTTATCTGTATGCCATGTCACGATCTATTATGACATGTCAGTATTGCATATATAAAATTACAATTAATTAAAAATATGTATATAAAATAATAAGTGATGTTTTGATTAATGATAATTAATAATGATAAGTGCTTACTTAATTGAACATAATAAAAAATTACTTAAATTTTCTTAAATAATTTAAAAGTGTTTTTTAAATAATATATCAAATTAAAAAATACACAAATTTATTTCCTAATAATCCTTTGTCAATCGGCACCTTTATGCTAATAAAATAGAATTTCAGATTTTTGACAACGGACTTGGATTTCGTAGTTAAGGGCCCAATCAAAGTGGAGGTCCATGGTCCATTAATATACTGAAACGACACCGCTCTGATCGATTATACACGAAACCACGGATTTTAATAGAGCTTTATTAGGGTGTGCAAACTAGGGTTTTGTGTTTCATTTTTATCTCCTCTGCCTTCCCTTCTTGAGCCTCCCTTCTTTTCTGTAGCTGCTGCTTTCCTTCGAACCAAACCAGGTCTGTCTCTGTCTTTTGCTTTCTTTCTGTCACGGTTCCCTCTGTTTGGTTTCCGAGAAAGCCAACGAGAAACTGGGAAATGAAGAAAAAAAAAATTATACTATCGTTTCCCCTGTATCTGATTTACTTTTTTTTAATAATCTTCTATTGATTAAGAGTCGGTTTTGACGTGACAAGTGGGTGAATGAATGCAGGTAAGGGCTGCGCCAGAGAGAGTGAAAATGGTTGAGAAAACAAGGGGAAGAAAGGAAGAAGTGGTGACCAGAGAGTACACCATCAACCTTCACAAGCGCCTCCATGGCTGGTAACTTAACCATTCAACCTTTTTTTTTTTTATTTCCATGGCTTTGCATTCCTTTGTCCTTCTGTCCTTATTATTGTGCTCTTTGCTTGGTGGTTCTTTTTTGGTTTGGTTGTAAACTACCTTCTTGCTTTCAAAGTTCTTTGCTTGCTTTATTATTCTCTACAATATTCAATGATGCATATCAATCTTATTGTTAATTTGACCTTGAGTGTTTGTGGTATTGACGTTGTTTGTGATAAGTGGGCTAGCTATTATAATCAAGAATTTAGTTGGCTAAGGAAGGGTTTTTCATGGGGATAAGAAACTGAACTTTAGAGGAGGGTGTGTAAGCAATCGTGAGATTCATAACGCTTAGATTGAAAGGGTTTCTTATTGTTGGGAAATGGGTATTAGTGAAAAGTGATGCCTCAAGGTGGTGCCGCTGTGTAAGGCTGATTTTGTGCTTGGTTTTAATTATAGGAAAACAATGCTTAACTGGATGACCATGGCTAGAAATTACTAGTATTTTTATGGCATTGTCATAATTTCAAGTATAACATATTATAGTATGATATTCTTGTCTTGTTGACAGCATTAGCTATAGGGAATAATCTAACTATACTTCTGTATTGGGTGGGATTAGAAGTTACTGCTGCAGCACAGTATCAATATGTTTGGAAGTAGGTTTAATCATATACAAACTAATGATGTCCATCAAAAGGTCGAGTAACTTATTTTTAACTGTCTTCTTGTTTATCTTGGAAACAGCACATTCAAGAAGAAGGCTCCCAATGCTATAAAGGAGATCAGGAAGTTCGCTCAAAAAGCCATGGGAACAAAGGATGTTAGAGTTGATGTCAAGCTGAACAAGCACATTTGGAGCAGAGGGATCCGAAGTGTCCCAAGAAGGGTTAGGGTTCGCATTGCTCGCAAGAGAAATGATGATGAAGATGCAAAGGAGGAGCTCTACTCTCTAGTCACTGTAGCTGAAATCCCAGCTGAAGGACTGAAGGGTTTGGGTACCAAGGTCATTGATGATGATGAGTGATTTGTTCATCTCTGGTTTATGAAAACTTCCATTTTGTTGACAAACAAGTTTACACCAGAGTTTTGGCTAGTGTTACAATTGTGACTTGTGAGACATTATTTTTCTTACATATTTGGTTTATTGTTGTTTAGACATTTAAGGTTGGTGCTTTTTACTTTTGGTTGTAGTGGAGATGGGTACTCTAGAGCTTTATAAATAGATTCAAAACTATCTTTAAAATGGATGAATGGTTTTTGGATTTAGGTTCATAAATTATCTTCTCGGAATCCAGACACAGCTACCAGTAGTAGCTCCCGTGATTTATGAACATAGGGTGGCCACTGGCCAAGCCAGAGGAAAATTTTATGTATTAACTTGGAGTTAGGTCCTCGTGCAATTGTAAGTATCCCGCAGATTCAGAGTATTGGTATTCAGCTAAGCTACTACCGTCGTTGAATTGAGCTCAGCCAATCCTTTTAGAGGTCTTGATATAACCGAGTGAATGCCTAGTTGCCTACGACTTACGTGAATTAAGTCAAGCCTACCTGATTATTATGTTCAATGAGGCTTGAATAATGCCCTTATGCGAAAAAGGAATTGCTCCTGGCACCATTCGCAATGGTACAAAAAGGTTGGAACTGTTTTCAATTGAACCCAAGAGGGTAGAATCTGCGATGGTGCATTGAGGCCAATGAATGTGCACAAATTTATCTTTATGGTGCACTAGCATATCAAGTTGGTAAGTATATAGACTGTTGAAACTTTATGGTACACTCAACTAGTAAACACCCCAACACGTTATAAAAAGAACAAGAATCCTCCAACTCTGGTTTTTGTCCCTGTTTGTCCAGTGAGAGTTACCGGAGGACGACATTGTACATCCTTTCTCCAACCCATTTGACTCGCAGTAGCTGCTTCTAAATCCCAATCCTGCAGCCATTATCTTGTGCCGTCTGATACCCAGTTGAAACAGACTTCTAGCCAGCCTTGAAAGCATACATATAGCTTCTGAGTTTTCTTACTTCCTCTGATGACTCGGAAAGGAGATGGTCCACATAGAGGCATACCCCAGATCCACTGCAAGTTCAATGCATAAGTAAGAATTTAAGATGCATAGATAAAGAAAGGCAGGAAAATAGAACATACCTGAAGGGCCCAAGAGGAAGCCATATAACATCCCAACGGAATTTTGGCATTCTACCATGCAAATTAGCATTGCATCAGTAATAAGTGACTGAGGATATAAGTTATTAGAACATCCAGAAGGGTGAATTAAAGAACAAACTTAAGCAAACCAAGAAGATCCGAAGAGCCTCTTTATTACAAAAGAAAATAAAACTGAAAAAACTGCCCTAGAGACCAATTTCATAACATTACAAATGCAGCTCCTAAGCCGGAAACTGCTTTAACTAAATGTATTTCAATGTTTATATAGAATCCAACACAAGTGTATCTGATTAAAAATGACTGGAATCCAAAAGGTTTGATTGGAGTTGATCACCCATTACTTTATTTCATTCCCCTTAAAACCACAACACTTTCACCACCCCCTTTTTTCACCCACAATTAACCATCATATATTGTTCTTTCAAATTTTCACGGCACCAGCAAGACAATCATTATGGATAACAGATATCAAATATATGAAGGAGTTAAAATTCTGAGACTCTGATGTACCTCAGCATGTAATATAACCAGAAAACTGCAAGCATAAGGCCAACAAAGCATGAGTACTCAATCCATCGTCTGTGATCCTTTGAATTATTAAGTAGGCCCATAATGGCCATTGAGCAAACTAAAACAGCTAGCCAATCTGTTAAAGGATAAACTTAGTAAATTTACTATATGTCACAGTTATAAAGATTAAAAACCATATCATCCATGTTGAATGTAATACAAGGTGGAAAATATCTACAATAAATAGCATATTCAAAAAAAAAAACCCTAAAACAATATGGCTACATTTCACCAAAAGAATAGCAAAAATATAGACTTTTGGACTAAACTATGTACTATTTCAGCAAAAAATTATAACATGTAACAAGCACAATTAGCTACTGAAGGAATGCAAATCGATGAGGATAAGAAAACAGTCAAACCTGCAGTTATTATCATCCATGAGCCAACATCTTCCATGAAATAAGCATGGTATCGCTGTTAATCAAAAGGAAACGAGTTATATTTGATGATTGGTGCTAAGAAAAAAGAAATAGTATACAATCAAATGGACACTCAAATGAATTAATTATCAACTAAATACAATTCAGAGCAAAGTGCATTGTGGACCTTGCCAAATCCAATTACATTAGCAATTTTATAATCACGTTCATAATTTTTCCAAGAGAAATGCTCTATAATCGTGATAAGTTTTCTGGTCATATCAAGCAATTGGGTTCTATGAATGAGCAAATCGTACCAGTTCCCATGGAAATAAAGCTTGCTGATAGATGGAGTATAGAAGAAACGCGGAGTAACAAAAGAGAAGTGCTGCAAACACGCTCTACTCAAAAAAGGAATAATATGAGTAAAGAAATTAGAATTGCAAGCGAAGGGAAAGATAAAAGGCTTTTTTTTTTTTTTTTGTTTCTGAGTTTAGGAAGAACCAAAGATACAACCTTCCATTGAAGACTTTGCTGAGCATGCATCCTTTCAAGCGATCGGACCACCTCCTCTTGTTCTGCAAATTTCAAAACATACCCTGAATGAAAAGCTTTCTTTTTGTTACTATTATTCAAATGGAACATAAATCAAAATTGTTATCTGGGCTAAAGAGAAAGAGAAAGGGAAAGACCATGTGTATCCATGGGACGAGAATCGTCGAGAGTTGGGAGCGAGAACTTGTCATCTTCAGATTTTCGAAAATTTCTCGCTAGTTTCCTCATTTTCAAACCTAATTCGCAAAAATGAACCAACTGTTCATCCAAGAATAAAAGAACCTGCAGCCGATTCAGAGTTGAAAAGCCCAAGTAGATGCCATTGCCAGGTCGTCGAAACTCGTAACTCAAAACTAAACGAGGCAGCTATACGGTGCCGTTTCCGAAACTCTGGCAGCAGTTTTATAAATGATTCAAATTTTAGGTATTTGCTTAAGATTTCTACCAGTACTAATTTCCAATATGCGTACTAACGTAGGATTCATAATCAAGTATTACAGTAATTGATTTCTTTAAAGTTGTTAGAAGTAGTAGTTTTTACCATTTAATTTATTTACTAAATATAGAACTGCTAATTAAACATGTTAAATTATATTTGGGATCACTTAAATATTTATTTAAGGACCATGGCACCCAATATAAAATCATGCACACATTTATGTGGGTCGATATTTCAAGATTATAGTAATGCATTTATAAAGTAAAGGAATGGATCGCAAGATGTGGAATGGATCGCGAGATATGGAGCGCACAAACGCAAGACAAGGCTTCTTTGATAAGAAAATAATAATAATGATACTAACATATAAAATATAACAAACAAAAAATGGGGGCTGTTATGAAATATAGCAAGAGTAAGACTGATGAAACAGTTTTACTACTACAATTTGCTTCAATCAAATCAAAATAATATAGGAGTAATCAACACTAAGGGAAAAGACTAACATCCTTGTGTGTTTTTTTAAGCTGAAAATGAAGACCATTTTCTCAGGTCATCTGGGGAATACCCGATCAAAGATCAGCCCTCCCTGGATATCGCGGGAAGGGAATAACATCTCTAATGTTGTCGATGCCAGTGGCAAAGAGAATCATTCGTTCAAAGCCTAAACCAAATCCACAATGTTTAACAGTTCCATAGCGCCGCAGGTCAAGATACCACTCATATGGCTCAAGAGGCAGCCCCATCTCTGTAATTCTGTAAGGAATAGCCACCAAAGACAGGTTCATTATTATGTTCAATCTCCCAACGGTTCACTATCTATAAAAGAATATCCTATACTAATGATATGACTAAGACAAAGCTTAGCAGTACAAAACTAACATACAATCATGATATGAATCAAGGAAACACTTCCTCATACCTTTCCCGGATAACATCATAACGCTCTTCCCTTTGGCTTCCCCCAATTAATTCTCCAACCTGAAATATTTGACATATATCCACTCACAAATGTGAGTATGTGACAAAGGAAAACGGAAAGATTGTGAATGAACATGTGATGTACAGAATGAAAACACCCACCTTGGGCACAAGGACATCCATAGCAGCAACTGTTTTTAAGTCATCATTGAGCCTCATGTAGAACGCTTTAATTCCCTTTGGGTAGTTATAAACAATAACAGGCTTCTGAAATTTAACCTCTGTCAAGTATCTGCGAGATACCAAGGTATCAGCATCCACATTTCAAGCAGGTAGAAGGCATTAATTATACAGACTTGCATACCTTTCATGCTCAGATGCTAAATCAATCCCCCACTCCACCTCATTTTCAAATTTCTTACCACCTCTCACAGCTTCCTCTAACAGCTCCACTGCTTCTGTGTATGATATACGTACAAAAGGAGTTGACGCAACCATTCTCAGCCGGTCAATGCAACCTTTATCATAATTTTTAGCCATGAATTCCATATCATCAAGGCATTTCTCAAGCAACCATTTACACATATACTTCACATATGCCTCAGCACAGCTCATGTCATCCTGCAGAAGTATTCAATCCTTGATTTAACTTCAAAATGAATATTTTTATGGATCACAAATGAATCTAAAAGGAGTATTATAGTGCTAGAAATACCTGAAGATCTGCAAATGCTATTTCAGGCTCCACCATCCAAAACTCGGCCAAATGCCTTGAAGTGTGAGAGTGTTCAGCACGGAAAGTTGGCCCAAAGGTATACACGTTACTAACAGCACATGCATAAGTTTCAACCTGTAGTTGGCCAGAAACTGTCAAAAAGGCTTGGCGAGCAAAGAAATCTTGAGTATAGTCAATCTTGCCATCCTTTTGGGGGATCCCAGGTTTCAGTTTAGATCTCTCCTCCAGCTTTGAGAGACTCTCCTTCGCTTTATTAAGTTCAGCCACAGAAGCAGCAATATCCGCCTTGCTTGCTTTAGCAGCTTTCAGTTGTTTAACAGCCTCCCCCCTCTCACTCACAAGTTGCCTAGCTGCTTCTATATCTGCTTCTGATGGAGGAGGATTTTTAATCAGCTCCTTCTCCAACTTTTCAGCTTCACTAATCAAAGTTGTAACTTGAAACATTTCACCAGCACCCTCACAATCACTAGTGGTTAAAATTGGAGTGTGCACATAAAGGAAATGATGTTCTTGGAAGAAAGAGTGAGTGGCAAAAGCAAGTGCATTCCGAATTCGAGCAATTGCAGCAATCTGAATTTATGAATAATTACCAACAATTACAAAATAAGAAAACAATAAATAGCAAAATAATTACACAAAAACTCTAAGGCATAATAAAGATGAAAATACCAACATTATATTGATCCCCAAAGTTATCGAATTTTTCTTACCAAAAGTTCATACTTGGTTTCGAATTGAACTGTGAAATGTTACTAGTCCGGAAATTTGACAAGCTTTCCCTTCACTATATTTAATAGTATTAAAATTTTAAGATTCTTTTTATAGAAAATACTATAGTTTTAGAACGTTCCGAATAAGAAAGATAAGCGTTCAATTTGGGGAGAGATCCACACCGTGTTGGTCCTAGATCGAAGATGAAGATGATCCCTCAAAAATTCAAGCGTGAGCTTCGTTTTTGGTATCGGGTACTTAGCAGGATCCACCTCGCCTATATGAACCACTTTTTCGACCCGAAGCTCAATCCTCTGCCTCGTGCCTTCAGGCGGCACCTTCAATATTCCATCAACCACCACGCACGTGCCGGTCGCCACCAGCTTGCTCAGAACAGCCACGCCGGCGTCCACAATCACCTGCAAGTTCGCCGGACAAGACCCGTCGTTCAGTTCCAAGAACGCGAACGTTCCTTTCCCTTGCTCTCTCCCCGTCCTCACCCAACCAGCGGCCCGGACTCGTTGCCCCGCAAGGCCAGCCCCTCCGTCGGGCCGGCCAACGATGGACCGGATCAGGACGCGGTCAGAGAATGCGTGGTTCTGAACGGCGTCGGTCAAGTCCATCGCGGCAAGTTGGTCAGCAGGCGGCGCCGCCTGATCTCTTCCCACCATTGGCTTTTCGAGCGCGATTGAAGTGAGCAACAAAAATGACGGCTATGGATTTAGAACCTTAAGATAAACCCTAAAAAATGGATTTTATCTGTGGTCAGTGGTAATCTGTTGGAGCCAGGACTACATTAGTTTTAGCTGTTAATGTTTGGTTTTGTACACGTGTATTTTTTATTGGGTGTAGTTAATGACTCCCGCGGAATCTGTGATTCCTTTGCGGTCTGAAACGGACGAACTGATGTTAAGGGTTCTAAAGCGCGTTCTTTTAAAGCGGAATCTTTGTTTCAGGTGGGAGAATCTGAATTTGTCCGAAATGCAACAGCTGTTTTGACCAAACAGAAATTTTTTTTTTTTTTCATATTTCTATTTTAATTAGTAAAAGTAAAAATCTATTATGTACAAAACATCTCTTATGTTGTATTTGGATAATGGTATTTAAATTTTTCTTAAATTTTATATTATAATTTAGTTTACTTATAGAAAATTATTTGAGATTGTAAATTTTTAAGTTAAGATAAAACAATTTTTTTTTGAAAAGTAAAAAAAAGACATAATATCTTAAAAAATATTTTGAACAATTTAAAAAAATTTAAATAAATCTTATTTTTTTATTATCTTCAATCAAGTAACTATATTTTTATTTTAAATCAAATAAATTCTTATAATTAATAATAAATTAACTATCATTAACCAAAATGTTAATAATAAATTCTTACATTCACGTGGTGTTAATATAGTATTTGACGTAAATAGTGCAATATCACGCATAATATCATCATTTATTATGATACGTTAACATACAATATTAACATAATATTATATAAAAATAATTAAAATAAAAAAATAATAACTTGTTTGAATTTTATTTAATAATTTAAAATTTTATTGAAATATTATGGTAAAAAAATTATAAAATACATAGACAAAAACATGGGAAGATGAAGAAGTGGGTCCGAAAGGAACGAACAAAAAAAAATATTTATTATCCTATTGTTATATTTTTCTTAATTTATTTTGATGAATATTTTGATTTACTAAATGTTTAACACATCTATCTTTTTTTTTTTTACTGAAATATTCTATGGAAAATTTACTCAATTAAAATTATTTTGATGAAGTAAATTAAAGTTTGGATTTCCCAAATGTTTAGCCGTCTCATCGAAAAAAAGTTATTGCACGTGATGATTGATTTCAGAAGTAAAAGACTAGGTGATGGGCTTGTAATGTTTTGTCAGCAAGGGTTCATGAAAAGGCCCAAGCACGATTTATTATGAGCTCAATGGGCTTTAAAGTTGAAAGATCCTAAACATTGTTCACTTTGGACTTCGAAGGACCCAAATTTAACTTTCTGGGTTTAAACCAGACCCAAAATTCTCCACGACTATATATAAGCATTTCAAAACCCTAACCATAGTCTTTCTTATTCTCTGCTCACCGCCAGAAGCCAACCGAGGAGATCAAAGAACAGCCGCAGCCATGGGTAAATCTCCAAAGCTTCCTCACCTAATTTATCTTCGTTTACCAAGGGTTTCGCCCTGGGTTGGATGTTGATATTTGAACGCGTTGATTATTTCAGGTAAGGTTCACGGATCTCTAGCTCGTGCTGGTAAGGTGAGAGGCCAAACTCCTAAAGTGGCAAAGCAAGACAAGAAGAAGAAGCCCCGCGGCCGCGCTTACAAGAGGATGCAATACAACCGCCGTTTCGTCACCGCAGGTGATTAATTTTTTCACTCTATTTCATTTCTTTTTGTGGGTTTTCAATATTTGATTTGGATAATCTGGTTCGATCTTGTATATTGTTGTATATTCGATTTTGAGCTTATTGAAGTTCTTTCACGGGTGAAAAACCCTTTTTTTTTGTTACTTTGTCAGTGTTATGTTTGTTTATAGTTAATTTTTATTGGGGAACTTTTCCTCTAGAAATGGGATTCGCTTTTGCTCTTTGAAGAACTTTTACTGTGAACTGAATTTCACTGAAATTAAATGAATATAAAAGAAGATATGAATATTTATTAATTGAGACAAGTAATTTATTTTGTTTTGGGGTCTTTGCAGTGGTTGGATTTGGCAAAAAGAGGGGACCTAACTCATCTGAGAAGTAAGAACTGTGAAGGTGAAGAAGGCAAGAATTTGCTAGCTTTGATGGATTAATTAAGTCTTGGTTATTTTGTAATGTTTTGTGATACTTATTTTTAGCTACTGGTGTCAAGGATTGAGATGAACTTTCATTTTGTTAGCTAGAGATGATGATGTGATTTTGTCATTAATTATGTTAATTTTTGGTTTATTATGAGTTTTGTTTCTCCTTCATCCATGCCAGATTACTGCTACTGCTATTACGACATCAATGCTTAAAAGTTAAAACTACGTCTTTCAATAATGAATGAATGATTGTTTTATATTGTTTAACTTCACATTTGATTCTAGAATTGATTAATAGGCAAGGTTATGGTTATAGGTTAACCAGTGTTATTCCTTAGGAAGGAATCTAGCTGAACCATTGATGAGAGATTAGGCTCTTTAGTTCTGCTAACCTTTTTCCCATCAAAGGGAAATATTAAATATGCGTTTGATGAGTCTCATTCTCTTTCAATTCCTCAATCTGTGTTTTGCAATGGTATCATGGCGTTCACTTTGTGGGCATGCGCTTCGTAATCCAATAACAAGGTTTTGAATCCCATGGGGTTTATCCACTATTTGCCATACTCAACGGAAAAGGGTTTACACTTAACAGGAAATGGATTAATGATGTTAGAACAGTGTTAAATCTATATCAAATACAGTGCAGCTATTGTATCTCTTAATTTCATCTCCTACTGTTCTACCAATATTGCAGGCTTATTTTTCATCCGCCACAGTGCAAGTCTAGCTATCCTAGAGAGATTAATCAAAGGATATCATACCATACCATACCATTAACACGTTAATAGTTTTCTTTTTCTTTTTCTCATTCAAAATTCTGACAATTTTTTTTCAGTATCCAATATTCAATACGAAGATCAGATGGATTCCATTGAAAAGACAAAGAAACAACAATATTTATTCAAAAAGAAAAAGGTCCTCCTAAATAATCAGTTCTTTTTTTTTAATTTAAAAAAGGAGAAGGGAAGAAATAAAGAGAAGAAGTCAGTTTTCAACTCCGAGAAGCCCATCAAGCACAGCAGATGCGGTTGCAGTCCTTAACCATGGTATCACTCCTTCGTCCCTGCAATGAACATGCAGTCAATGGTACCTATACTCGTGTTGAGATTAAGCAATATATTAACAAATGATTATAACCAAGAGACAATTACCGATTCCACTGATTTGTTGCAAAATGTAATCACTGCCTTTAAGTTCTCATCACGCTCTTCAGCGCTCATAGCACTATATGCATGATCTGGTGAAGCCCTAACTGAATGAGTAGAGCTAGTTTTGGAAGCTGCGACAGAATCTCCTTTGCTTGATTTTTGTTTGCTTTTGGGTTTTGATCTTGCAGGACTGTAACATGTCAAATACTGCTTCACCGCCTTCCAAAAACTGGCATGACTTTTCCTGGACTTTGCCGCTGGAGAAGGTGTGGCAAACATCAGACCATTGGATAGGGGTGAGAGGGATGAGATGGTATCGGTGGAAGCTCTGGGATGTTGGAGGGTTTTGTTCCTGGAGGAGGAGATAGGACTCAGAACCCAAGAATCATTGGAGGCACCGTGGAACCCCATGGGTCAATCTCTGCGTCTTTTCTAACAGAGTAGGTATTTTAAATTCTTGTCAAAGAAATTTCCTCGTCTCCTCTACTGCCTATTAAATGAAAATACCTACTGCTAATTTTTGCAAGTTTGAATTTTCCTACACATTTATAGGCTATACAACTGATGTTACCATGTATATATATATTTGTTGTTTACTTATTTACTAACGTCGGCTTCGTTTGAGAGAGAATTATGGGCTGTATCGATTAATGCTCCAGTTTTTGTTCCTGTTGACAACTCAACTTCCTAATTGGACAACACTTGGATTTATTGACTCAGTGATTATTTCCTATTGGGATTCAGCCGCTAGAAGAAGGCAAAGAGCCTATGACTAGCGTGCTCCTACTTGGATTTCAATGAATCTGAATTCTACAAGCAGTAGCCTACTCTGATGTGCACCCATGAGCATTGGAAAAGTTCACAAGATCATGCAATTTACTTCTTTACTATCTATAAAAATGAAAAAATCGTTTCCCCATCAAGAAATATGTTATAGTCATTGGATTTTTGCTTCCAAACCATTCTCGTCCTCCCGAGCGAGGCATTTTCCTCGCTCCGTTTATTCATAAAAAAATGTTGACAGGCAGGGGATGACGGCGGGCCGTTTTTAACAGAATAAATCAAGTGGTCATTGAAATTAAAACTCTTATTATGACAGTTTTTAATACCTATAATCAGTTATGGTAGTGTTACGCTTGATTAGGTTTCGGGTAGAATTTGGATAGAAGAGTTAAGATATACTTTAATCGAATTCGATTATTTTTTAATAAAATTGGATTAATTTTCAAACTAAATCTTTTTTATTAAATTCATTTAATGAATTATAATATATTTTTTTGTTTTTAATAGTCATTTTTGCTGATAAATTAAAAGATTATTTTGTACAATTAATAACATGTTAAAGTTTTTCTCAAATTTTAATTGATTTTGATTTCAAATAATTTAAAAATAAATGAATATTCAAATCGTTACTAATCTACTCGCAAATCAATATTGTCAAATGAAAACGTTAAGAGTTACATGAATGATGTGCTCTCATTTATCAATTGTCATTAGTGATGGGGAATGAATGCTGAGTCTGCATCAAATCAAAATATAAAAGTCCTTGAATCATGATCTCACCTCAAAAAAAAAGATGAGATGGATTTAAATTTATAAATAAAAACCTTCCTCCAACTATAAAACATATTTTTTAAAATTAAAAACATCCACGATAAGAACTATCTAAACAAATTTCACTGATGTGAGACTTTCTTGAAAGATATCAAGATCAAATAAATCCAGAGTTATGTAAAGATCTCTTTCTTCTATGAGTAAGGAACGAGTACATCAAAGACGTTGCACAATTAAGTGAAGTAAAATGTCATGAATTATGTTTTTTTAATTGAAAATGTGAATCCGTGACACTTGCACTAAACAATAGAAGATTGAGTTGATCAAGATTCTTGACAATCATTCAAACTTAAGCACGTAGCTATTACTAGCATCAAACTCAAATTAGTTCATAGTAGTCAGGATGAGTTATACAACTAGATACTACTTGACATCACAAGAGTTTTATCCGCTCAGAGTTCATCATGATAACTTCCTTTTGGTGGTGAAGTATGCTTGGGTAGATTTTCCAGGAGGTACCTTGTTGCCAATGATGCATGTAGGACTGCACCATATGGAAGTACATCCTCATTCACTCTATAGTAGGGTGAGTGCCCTGAATGAAATTGTCCTTGAGTCTCATTCTTCATTCCAAGAAAGAAGAAAAGTCCTGGAATAGCCTCCGAAAAGAATGCAAAATCCTCTCCTCCCATAATTGGTTGCATTTCTACAATGTTCTCAAGGCCCAACATGTCTCCTGCAACCTTTCTGAAATATTCATGCAACTCTTTGTTGTTTAAGCTCACAGGGTAAGAGGACTTTTCATCAAAGATGACAGTTGCATTGCATCTCTGTACACTTGCTTGTTTCATAATAACCTGTAACTTTGCTTTGTAAGATAACATCCATGACAGCGTACTCCATAACAGAAACTCCATTCCTTGTTAAATCTCCCTCTCTCTCTCTCTCTCTCTCTCTCTCTCTTATATAGGAGAAAAAGAATAATCCCTCCTAGAGAACAGTGCAGAAGAGGAAAAGAACAAGAGCAAAAAAATTGTGGAAGTATCTTAATCTTTCAACACTCAGTTCTCCTGGTTATCAACAATAAAGCTATATAGATTAGAAGTAAGAAAAAAGCGCACCTCCTCAATCCTTTGTTTGAGTTGAACAAAGCTTTCTTTTGAAAATGCCCTGAAAGTGCCACCAATGGTAACAGAATCTGGGATGACGTTAAATGCACCACCCCCTTGGAATTTTCCAATGCTTACCACCTGCAAGATAATGTTGTTTTTCCTAGTTAATGAGACATGTATCATCATGTCAAGAATAAAGTATCTCAAATCTATACAAATATCTTCAGCTGAATAGATATTAGAAGACCCAAGAAATAGAAAAAAAGACATTTAAGCAATAACAGAAATGAAACCTATCAATGTACTTACTTGAACAGAAGGGAAATCTAACAAATATAAGAATCAAAATAACTGATATAACATGTACAAGATAACGCTATAAATGACGTGTTTATTTCAAAATCAACAGAGGGAAAAGAGAAGTACAACTTCCATTACACCACACCATAAATTGTGCTGCAGTAAAATTGCCTACAGGTTATATAAACTGAAAATTATTAACATAAAAAGTTGATACATAATACAATTTGTAGGTACCCTTTTGAAAAAGCAAGGAAGGGGGAGATTAAATATTTAAATGGAGTTTGGTGAAGTGGGTTGGCAGCTTCTCCAAGGTGACACTTTTGTGCTTTTCTAATTAACAGGGAGCAAAAGGAACATATACAAAGAAAACTAAATCTAACTGTGAATGTTAGAGCGCACCCCAAGAGTGAGAGAGATTACCTGAGAATCCAAGGGATCAGCTTCACGTGAAATTAGATGTTGCAAGCTAACAATCACATTGGAAGCTGCTAAAATTGGGTCTACCGTATGCTGAGGAATAGCAGCATGCCCCCCCTTTCCATTTATTACAGCCTCAAAGAAACTGGTTGCAGCTAAAATTGGGCCAGGACGGGAGGCCACAACACCAACTGGGAATCTAGAAGATACATGGAGTGCAAAGATGGCATCAACATTCTCTAAAGCTCCAGCATCTAACATTTTTTTGGCTCCCCCGCCCCCTTCCTCAGCCGGTTGGAAAACAAGAACAATTGTTCCCTGCTAAAAAACAATTTTAAATTTAACGATAACAGCAGATGTATCAAATCATGCAGCCTGAGTTCAATTAAGAACATGTCAACCTATAAAACAACGAACTGCCAATGGATGAATCACTCATTTATTGCTAACAAAAGGTTTCAAATGATGAATACACCACAGTTCTCGAGAAGAAATCTAGAAATACATAGAAGCCATGAAAAGTATCTTAAGTGAATCACTTTAAGTTATGAGCAGTAGGTCGCTCCAGCTCCACAGGTTTCCCAGCACCCCCCCCCCCCCCCCCCCCCCAACTTAAAGAGTGAGAGAAAAAATATGTACGATATATTAAGAAGCTAATATTTTGCAGAAAAATATATCAACTAATAGAAAACATTATAGAAAGGAACCTGCAAATCATTTTGATGTTCTTGAAGCATCTTTGCCGCACCAAGAAGCATAGCAACATGAGCATCATGTCCACAAGCATGCATCTTTCCAGGAACCTTGCTTTTGTGCTCCCACTCCACCAGTTCCTATAACATCAATACCCGACAATTCTCTCTCACATTAAATTCATATGAAAGCAAGTCTGATCATATGTAAACAATAATCTAAGGTAATATGTTTATCTTTATTGATCCAAGAAAAGGGTATTTTTAGCTTAATTGTTAGCTCTTAAACCCAATAATATATGATGAAACCGATAAATACATAAAGACAGACTACCTCCATTGCAAGAGCATCCATATCAGCTCTAAGTGCGACAAAAGGAGGCTGGCCAGTGCCAATATACCCAATAACGCCAGTAACAGCAACTGGGTATTTGTAAGGGATACCCATCTGATCAAGCTCGGCTCTTATAAGCTTACTAGTCTCATATTCTTCAAAACCAAGTTCAGGATTTTCATGTATTTTTCTTCGAAGACCAACCATCCAATCCAGAATCTCTGGTTTTTTGGCAAACTCAAGGAAGTTGATTGGGATTTGAGCTAAGGCTTCCTTGTTTAGTGAAGGGTTTGAAGAAATGGGTGTTGGCATAGACGAATAAAGAGAGAAAATCAGAAACACCCATTTCAGGAAAGCCATGAAATTGAGATTTGGATTGCAGAAATTTGGGTTTGTAGACAAGGAAGTGACGGAAACAGTGGCTTTTTGTTCGGGGAACAGAAAGTGGAAGAAGAAAAAAGTTACTAATATCCACTTGACAGGATCAAGAAAAGAAGGCTGTTGTGTAATGGGTGAACTCAACAGGTCAACGTATGGTACTCAACAGTAAATATTTTTTCATAGCAGTGAGAATCTACTGTATCTTTGCTTTTTAGTTTTCACCTACATCGTCTAGAACAAAAAATTAAGACATTTATAAATTATTAAATAAGATCAATGAAATTTAGCATAATGTTTCTAAAAAAAATAATAAATAATAATTTTTTATTAAGTTAAATCAAATTTTTATATTTTTATTTTGAGTAAATAAATTCTTATAATTAATAGTAGACTAATTGTTAATCAAATTATCCTTTACTATTTTTTATATTTATGTGGTATTAATGTGTAAAGTGAAAATATTATAATCATATAATTATATCACATAAACATATCATGTCAGCATCCATATCATCCATATCGTATGTTATGTCAATATCACATAGTATAATTTGACAAATATTGATTCGACTAATAACAATTAGTTGATCTCTTTCAAAAAAATAATTAATTGATGATTAATTATAATAATTTATTTTATTTAAAATAAAAATATAAACGTTTGATTAAATATAATAAAAAAACTCTATTGAATTTTTGTGAGTAGTTTAATATTAAATATTATACCTAAAATTTATATCTTTCTCTCTTTTTTCCTTTTACATTTTTTCAAGAATATTTCTTATTATTATTCAATATGCAAACATAAAGAACCTTAACAAAAATATATAGTTAAAGACATTAATTTCATATGACACCTACTACAAATGACAAATAATAAAGTATTTCTACCTTTTGTATTCAAAAACAAAAATATTATGGCAAATTGGGTGAAATTCATGTTAGGAGAACTTTATTTAGGATAAGATTTTTTTTTCTCCAAAAGAAATAAAAAGCAAAATTATAAGATGAAATATGGTATTTTCTTTTAGTTTTGAACTTTTCTTGAAACAAAGTATTTGTTAGTGAATGTAGGTAATCAATTGACTCATCTTTTGAATTTTGGCTATTTGTACAATTAGAACGAGTGGTAGTTTTTTATTTGGATAAAATGCACTAATATTTTTAACTTTTGATTATAATTACATGTAGGTTTATTCATTTTCAAAATTAACAATCTGTTCTAAAAAAATATTTTCGCTAGATGCATAAGTTTTGTCATTAATCAACAATCAATATTTTTGTTAGTTTGATAATGTGACAATATAAAATGAATCTTCATTTTCGTTTATTTTTTTAATATTCCATGCTCTTTCTAGTTATAACTAACTTTTTTTATTAATATTATTTAACATTTTTCACCAAAAAAATAAGCAAATTTTGTCATGTTTATTTGGCTTACCGTGAGCTTATATACATACACAAAGTCTTTTTCTTCTCATGATTGGGTAATATAAAAAGAATGTATATGGTTCATTTTATTTATTTCTATTCCATTGTTCTAAGCTTATGCAATTTTTTTTTCTTAACTCTAGTAACAAATGAGGTATTGGTGGAAATTAATTGTTAAATTTTTCATTTTTAATTTCTCAAAAAAGTAATGGAAGCTTCTCTCTATTAGGTACTCTAAATTCCTACTATATAATCGATTCTAAATTAATATAAATTAACTATTCTACGGTCAGAGAAACAGGATCGAGAGAGTTACCGTGAAGCTCAAGCTCAAGCAATCAAAGAAACACTTCAAAGAAATTCTTGGAGAAATCATGATGCACAAGAAAGAGAAAATTCCTGCAGGCTACTCCTAGAAATGGACTCTTCATGCTGTTTAATTTTTTTCTGAATAATATATGTTCCGAGCATAAAGTTGGTTATAAAGCACAATACATTCATTGGCTTGGCGTCAAGAAATAAATGTGTTTCATTTGAGTTTTGATGCCGATTCTGATATAAATTGTCTAGAAATTCTTTTATACCTGTGTTGTAGATCAGTTTTACATAAGTCGATTTTGAAATGAATTAATCGTGCAGTTTGACCGATGCAACATTTGTTGATATTTTAAATTTACAGGATAAAAAATTATATATAAAATTTAACATAATTTTCATTCAAAATGTAGTCTAACTAGATTTTCAAATTCATCAAAATATTTTGATTACCTGCATATTTCAAAGCATTACATGCATGAAAAACAAGGTAAATATCACATGCCGTTACTATGCTTATCTATAATAATAGGTAGTATTACATCTACTTTTCGATTTTCCCTTCTACAAGGACTATAATCTCACCACACACCTCATGCAGATGAGAAATTACACCAGTGTTGGATCCAATTTCTTTCTGCATTTTTTACTAACTACGTCTACAATACATATTATTGCTAAAATAGCTGGATTAAAACCTCAATGGCTAGATATATTACTTAAAACAGAATGCCATGTCTTACTATGTAGCTTGGTTAGTTTCTGCTGCGCTCAAAACCTCCAGATCTTGGTGCATCCATCATTTATGGGGTGTCTTTTGTCACTTTTTTTTTTTTTAAATTAATGAACAAATCAATCTTACTATATTGGTACTTTGACTCTCTTCAACAAGTTTACTATGACATCTGCTTGTTTATCCTCCGGCATTGATTTCTCGTTAGAATGCAAAGCAACAGCGTCAACATTATTCGACTCGAATTCTAGATTTGACATAACTTGTTTATGTTCTTTTAACTCCCCATTTTTTTTTTTGGACTCACTTGTTACAGTTTCTTGCACCAGCTCTTTAAGCAAATTGTTTGACACAAAACCCTTGTTGTCTTTTGCAGCCGTATCAAAGGTAGAAGATGTAACAACAAGACAAGAGATTGGTTCAGCTGTTAGCCTAGAATTGACATAGCTTCTTTATGTTCTTTTAACTCCCTCATTTATTTTTTGACACACATGCTACGTTTTCTTGCACTAGCTCTTTTAGCAAATTGTCTGACACAAAACCTTGTTCTCTTTTGCAGTTTAAACAAGATAAGAGATTGTTTCAGCTGTTAGGCCAGTACAAACACATTGCACATTAGAACAAACTTCCAAATAGTACGTGATATGAGAGGTTTAACAAAAGAGCAAGGAAAATATAATTTAAATTGCATTTTTAGACTGAGAAGCGTTAAGCTGCAATACGCATTCTAGCATTTGACTCATTGATTGGTTCATAATCCTCTACTTAAAGAGTAAAGTTCAAATTCCGTCTCCTCCAATTATAAAAAAAAAAAAAAGCCTTAAGCAGCGATACAACAGGCATTGCTAAAAATGTCTGCCCAACAGCAACTGCAATGGCATTTAGGATTTAACCTGTCATAGGATTAGGCTGATAATTCATGTAGTCATAAGATTAAGTTTGACAATTCATGTCTTAATTGTGTTTGTAAATATAGATATTAAACATAAATATGATATAATTAATTAATTAATTAAATATATGTAAGACATTACGATACAGTTATATTTACTAAATATATCGAGTTAAATTTTATATAAAATGAAATTAAACTTCATTTAATAGAGTTAATAGAGTACTCCTCACTTGAGTTAAATTTCTAGATCAATTTATCAACAAAGCCACTTCCAAGCACTTGATCATTTAACAATGTCATAAACTCAGTCCACTGCTCCCTTTCCCAGTCAAATGTGTTTCTTTTCAATTCAACTCGTCACCACCTTTATACTCTAACCCATTCACCAAACTGATCCAGAGTACCACCTTTTTTAACAACAAGAGCATAAATTCTTGAGAATTCATCCTTGAAATTATATCTATCAATCCACTGTTCATTTCAAAAGTCAATTCTTTTCTCATCACTTGATAGAGTTATCTATGCTTATAAGTGTTTTATTTTTAAAAATGTAACAAACGAAATTAAACTGTAGTTATTATAAAATTGTGATTGTTTTTACGACACCTTTAAATATTATGTAATATAAAATAAAGTAGAAATATAACAAAATAGATGTTATGTAATTTGGTTTATAAAATCAAATGTTAATTTTATTATTATTTTAATATTTAGTGGACAAAAATATAGAATAATAAGAGAATAAGGTGATAAACTAGCAAAAATGACCTTTATTATAATTTTTGAGGTTTTTGAAACTAATTTTTTTTTGCAATCTTATTATTAAATAATAATTTAATCTGTCATCATTAAAATATTAATAATTTCCTATTAAAATATTAATATGAATTTTATTTTATTATTTTTATTTTTCTCTATTTTCATTTTTCCAGTTTTTCTCTTTTAATTTTTTATTAAATAATATTAAAATATTAAAATTTTAATAATTAATAATCTATTATTAAATTATTAATATGATTTTTTATTTTTAGTTTTTTTTTCATTTTTCTCTGTTAACTTAATTTTTAATGAAAAATATTAATTTAATTTTCTCTTTAAATTTATTTTTTAAAATATTAAAAATGTATTAATATTAGCAATTTCTTATTAAAATATTAACATAATTTTTAGGTTTAATTTCTTTTTATTTTTTTTAACTTCATTTTTCCTTTTTTATCTTTTAATTTCTTATTATTAAAATTTTATTAACATATTATTAATTTAATAATAAAATAATTATTTTTTATTATTAAAATATTGTTATGATATTTTATATGGTAAGATTATTTCACATAATAAGCAAGTTTATTTTAAATATTAATATAAATGTGATGGAGATGGGGCCAATCACCATAAAACAGATCAAGTGGACGACACGTGGATAGCCGATGCATTCAACGTCATGAGGAAGAGGAGACCGACGCAGGTTATTTTCTAACACAACACGCTTAAGGAAAAATCCCATATAAAAACCGACTTCCCTTTTTCGTTCTTTCTCTTATAAGTTGACAGATCTCTCTCCCTCTCTCAACTCCCCAAATCCCTAGTTTCTCAATTGTACAGGTTAGATTAATTTTTCCCCTTATACTATAGTGTTGTTTTGCAATATCTGATGTTTGTTTTATATTGATTGGAATTGTTTTAGCTGTTTTTGAGTGATTGATCGTCTGATTAGGGTTTCTTCTGATCTGATCGTTTTGGTGATTGTTGTTACACAGAAGATCGGGGGTTTAATCGCGGCGAGTTAATCATGTTTAACCGGCTTTTTGGGAAACCCAAGCAGGAAACAAATGCTTTAACCACTTTAGACAAATTAAATGAGGTATATTCTCGATTTTTATATTTTTTATTTGTTTAATAGGAAATTAATATTTGTTTTCGATTTTTTTTAATTGTTCCTTGTGTGAATTGTGGAATTCGAAAATTGGCTTTGGTGAATTCGGTGGGTTGAATTTAGCATTCATAATTGCTTGGGACTTTTGGGATATGCTTGAAAGAACTGGGTTCCTGGCTGATAATGGTAACCCTTTTTTCTGAATTATTAAATTGTTTGATTAAAATTGGAAGGGCTGTTATCAGCAGAAATATAATAAACAGTTGAAGTGGAATAAAAGTTCATGCAAAAAAAAAAGAAAACATTTTACCTGGCAAAATTATGTGAAGTTGAGTCTTGGTAGTCCATCAGTCCATCTTCACAAAATTGGCCACTTGTGGAGGAGGGTGTTTGACGACTTGGTGGTGAAAATTTTGCAATAAATGTAACAGTTTCTGGAAAAAATAGATTAATACATGTAATTTTTTCCTTATACTTCTATCAAAATTTATCTAGTAGTGTCATTCAGATGAAGTGAAAGGTCTTAAGGATGAAATTAAGGAATATTTTTTATTTCATATGCATATTCCTTGCTGATCTTTACTAAAATTTGACAATACAAGGGAGTATGAGTCGTTGTTTATAAAGTTAGAAGTTTGGGTATATAGATTGTGTATTGGGCATGCATTCAAACTCCTTTATCTTAATCGTTATACTAATTCCAGCATTTTTTATTTCATGCGCAGTGCAGCAAAATGCAATTGCACTCTTTATTTGTTTCCACTGATTGAATTTCATTGTTGCTCTTTATATTTTGCTTAAACTGAACCCTATATTGATCTCCATCATGTAGACCCTTGAAATGCTAGAGAAAAAGGAAAAAGTACTTGTGAAAAAGGCTGCCGCAGAGGTTGAAAAGGCCAAGGAATTCGCCAAAGGGAGAAACAAGAGAGGTATGGTTGCCATGCATATGCACAATTGGTTATTGCTTTTCCTAGTTTTACATGACTTTCCTTGTTGAAGAAAATATATATCAAGTTTCGAGGGAACTGGATGACTACACTTTGTTAATTATATAGTTCTCATTTTTGGTTTCTTTATGCTTGATATGTGATATAGACCATAAACCTATGTCTTGCGGCAGAAACATGTGATGGCTTGTAGCTTAGTTATACCGGAGGTTCATGATAATCTTTCATATTTCTTTAGTATTTATATTAGAAATTTTTGCTGGTTCTTTTTCATAATATCCCCTTCCCTTACAATTTTTGTTCATTTCAATTCCCGGAAGAAAGACAAGAACATAATAGAGTGGCCCCAAAAGAAAAAAATTCACTCAAATGTTTTACGGCATTGCAAGCTTGTGGTTTGGTTTCCAAATTAACTTTGAGTTTTTAATGTTCTTTGGACATTGAGTGATGTTCTAAAGCAGATTAACATTAAGATGCTTAGATATGATTGTAATATTTTGATGTGTAATGTGCTCATGTCATGTGAACTTTTGGCATTGAAAGATCTTGTCCTCGTGTTGTAAAAAAGATTAAATAGTTAAGTATGGTTTATCATCTGATTTGTGACTCAATTTAAAACAATGTTGTCAATGTTGATTGCCAAATTTATATTGTTTACTCTTAGTACTCATTGATGTACTCTTAGTACTCATTGTTGTACTCTTATGCAGCGGCTATACAGTGCTTGAAGAGGAAGAGACTCTATGAACAACAAATAGAACAGCTTGGAAACTTCCAGCTTCGTATTCATGATCAAGTGAGCTTGGAATACTGTTATTTTTAGTGCTTTAACAATGTCCTAAGAGGCCTTTTGAGTTTTTCGCTGTTTCTGATGATGCTATATTTATTCATATATATCAACTTCTACAGATGATAATGTTAGAAGGTGCCAAAGCCACGACTGAAACTGTGGATGCATTGAGAACTGGAGCGTCTGCAATGAAGGCAATGCAGAAAGCAACGTATGTAACCAATATATTTCATGTACCATTTTTATCGTTGGCCAAAATTTTGCTTTTAGGGTTTTCTTCATTGTATTTGTCTTTTTGCATCATCATTCACCATAGTGCTTAAGCATGCTGACTTGCAGTTTGTGATATCTAAATTAGCACTTATTCTTGGGCCTTCATGTGGCTAATTCTTACTGTTTTACTGAAAATGGCTTTATTTGCAGGAACATAGACGATGTTGACAAAACAATGGATGAGATCAATGAACAGACTGAGAACATGAAACAGATTCAGGAAGCATTGTCAGCTCCTATTGGAGCTGCAGCTGATTTTGACGAGGTTATTACTTTCTGATGCACTCTTTTTTTCTTCTTGCTATTATTTGTGTACAAATTATCATGTTTAGCATATACACGCATCTAACAATTAGTCCAAAACTTTTGATGCTGTAGGATGAATTGGAAGCGGAACTCGAAGAGCTTGAAGGTGCTGAGTTGGAAGAACAGCTTCTCCAGCCTGCAACAACTGCTCCTGCAGCTCCAATACAGGTGCCTGCTGGCAGGCAACCAGCTCGCCCTGTTCCTCAAAAGCGCACAGCTGAGGAAGATGAACTTGCTGCATTGCAGGCTGAGATGGCACTTTAAGGTAAATTCATTCTATGGGGAATTAGAGATGGAGCTTAAAACATTGCTAATTGATGTGATAGTTGCTGCCATAATTGGACAATCCTTTGATGCTAATTTATTTATTTATTAATCTTTGTTGCTCCACAGGCGGCTACAGGAGAACTGATTTTGTTGCTTGGACTAGCGCAGGTCATGTTGCAAAACATGAAAAAGAGGCCATATTGTATTATTGAATCGTCTACTTTAAATTTGTGTGCATTTAAGGTTTGACAGACAATGTACATAAAGATTGCATGAACTAAACAAAGCCCCTTATTTGTACTCTGCTTCCTTGAATTCACGCCTTCATTTCACTCATTTTCTTGTTCTTGTTCGTTCAATAAACACTTATTGTATTCCGTGAATCCTTGTTGAGATCTTGACTCACTACTTAGTGACTTTATGTCATCTCGAAAAGAAAATATGGTGTTTTAGTCCCAAGAGATGTGCTCACAACTCACAATGTTGCAATTATTTTCTCCATTATGTAAAAAGATGACGGGCATCAAATGTGATAACCCAACCTAACGTATCCAGATTGGAAAACCAAGGCAAAATATGGTGAGTTATTTCTTTTAGGCTGAACAAATGTAGTTACACTGGGAGTAAGACTAGATGGGTTCCCCCATGACCATGATCTTTCTATACAAACTGTCATATTGGACCAATGCAAACCTAGACGATTACAGTTAAAGATTGATTACATTATGTTTTTTTGTCTAGATGACAAGTTTTCATGCGGTTTCACGCCAGAGCCTAATCAAACATTGCCCTATTGGAGTGAGTTGCGGGGTTTAGTTTATATTTTTTAGTTGGGTATCAGCGGGATAGACTTGAGCATGGTGAACCGCTGAATCGGGTAAAACTCGGAGTCAGGACTCATGATTCTTTAGATGATTCCTTAGTGGGAGTTGGAGCGGAGGAAACCGTTTGCCTTTGTCATTATTCATGCTCTTTTGAAGGAAATACTGAAGAAAAAAAAATATTTGCAATTGCAAAGAAACAGAAAAATTACAAGCTAGCAACTGAACAAGAAAGCGAAATTCTGGAGAGAAAAGAATTAGTACAAGACCTATAACACATTAATTTCATATAATTCATGGCTCAATCACGACATATTCATATCTTGGCATGATGTCAATGAATGATATATGTG
Organism: Theobroma cacao; assembly: GCF_053813885.1. Lineage (NCBI taxonomy): Eukaryota > Viridiplantae > Streptophyta > Magnoliopsida > Malvales > Malvaceae > Theobroma > Theobroma cacao. The sequence continues at coordinate 4,977,968 of NC_142647.1, forward strand.
AGCACCAGAGCTACCAGCATTAAAACATAGGCAATCCCCTGATCAACTGCTACCCCTGCATATCAAATTTAAATGATAAACTATGTCATGTTACCATAGAAACACAAGAAGTAGTTTCTTTACTAGATATTATAAAATCTCACTCAAAAGAACAAGGAAAAAAAAACCACGAGTAAACCAAAAGACAGAGAGAACAAACCATCGCTTGTAGGAGGAGGTGCAGGAGCGGGGCTTTGAGCGTTGATGGAAGGTATAAGCAGGGCCAATATAAATGCGAAAATGGCCATTACTGCAAACTGAACTCTTAACATCTCCATTCTATCTTCAACCTAAAATTCTAGCTTCTTTTTTTTTTTTTTTTTTTGCTTCTACTGACGAACTTTTTGATAACCCCTGCTGCTGCTTGGAAACTTTAGACTTTGGGGCCTTAAAAAGAGTAGCAGAGACTTGAGAATCTTAACGAAGAAACGGCCACTCTGGCTAATAATAGCGTTAGACAACACAATTTAACAGGGTTGCGAAACCCCACTTTTGGCCGTTGAAAGGTGCCACGTGTACGACCAATGACCGCTGCACGTTCAGCGTCCAGGTGTCGTTGAGCTGTGTTCCTTAGACTCGTCCAATGAATGGTGACTCCTTTTCATGCAAAAATGATTGAGTTTTGATTTTTTTTTCGTTTCTTTTTAATAATCTGTTACATTGATGTTTGTTGGTTTTCAAAATTCAAAGAGGATTCTGCTCTGCCTTGGCCTTGGCCTTGGGCGGCGATATCAACATGGGATGGGGTGGGATGGAAGTACCCCCAAACACGCCACCGCGATTTTGGCATCGTATTTCGCTGCATCCGTTGCCTTACGTTTTGGACCTATGCGTTTAATTGCAACTTCATACAAATATATTCCTTCTGTAAACAACGAATTCGATAACAATTTAATTTTTTATTTAACAGTTGTTTCCTTTTTAATGAAAGATCAAGGTGCAAAGTTTAAATCTTCTGACCTTATAATTGAACTGGGCAAAGAAGCTATAAATCAAGTGCAAATTGTTAGGGAACACACTTTGAAAGCTTAGAAGCAATTGAATCTAGTTAGAGCAAATCATCAACAAAAGGAAATTTCTTGTTCCTACCCAAGTCAAACTCGGAATTAAACAACTCACACAATTTTTATGACCAACTTAGTCTTGGGAGTCATGTTTACTTCAAGTAAGCCTTAGATGAACCCATTTTCATCTTGGCCACTCTTATGGTTTGATCAAGACAGCAGTTGTTAATGTTGGGGGAAAAGATGTTATTGCAGACAGGGTGTCCACTTAGGAGAAAGATGATCTACATGATATCATTTGAGAATTGTCTTTCTAGCATCTGATCACTAACTGCTCGGAGTGGAATGGCTTGTGACAACTCCACATAATCAAAATCATCTGTAATTCCTACCTGGAGTAAGATTTGAAAAGCATTATCTTTAGTGCACAAATTGAAACAAGTCTAACAAGAGGACTAGCCTAGAAACAAGTATACGTTCAATAAGAAAAACAGAGCGGTCATTCTGTAAAAAATATTCTGAAATATGCACATCAGTCTGATTAAATGAGAAGTGGCCAAAACAGAGTAAAAGGCCTTCTCTTTTAACTATAAAGTCTAAAATTATTCAGTTTCATTGGTTCTATGCCCACAAACTAAGGTACATGATGAATTAAGGCAGCCATAGACAGAGCTTTCTGTGTCATGTGTGACTCCCCACACCCAACAAATTTCCATTGGATTTAATTCACTGTCAGAGATTTGGATTTGAGCATTTCCCACTGGTTAGTGCACCCTAGAGATACTATTGAACACAGCAATAAATAGAAGGGATACCATTGCAGTGGTGGTTGGATATATTCGCATGTCATATGATAACTTTGTGCTTATGCTTAAAGAGGAAACTAAACCATATACCTCCTTGTACATGTGTTCTAGCTGCTCTTTGGCTTCAGGAAAGTTGTTTGAGCACCATTGCCGCAGAGTGAAGATGTTGTCTGTATAAATATTGCCATTATGATTAAAAAATATATTGAATGTCACTCCAATTTAATCAAGATGACCAACAAACATTGTGCATAACAGTAAAAGCGCACGTATACACATCTATGTGGCTCATAAAAAGGAGAAAAAGAAAAGGAAACCCGTTATGCGAAAGGTAAGAACCTGTCCATCTATTAGCTGCTCCATGAGCAACTTCAATTGCTTTCTCTGCCAACATTAAATAAATGATCAGTGGGCTTTGAACTTATTAAACTGTAGAAAACACTCAGACAATGCTGAATCTCAAAGATGAGAGGTTCATAAGGAAACTATCACTCCAAGTATCAATGCAAAATAAGCACTAAACTCATTGCTTCAAATGCAGCTGGATCATTGTCTGCATACTGTCCCATCTCCTCCTGACAATTTAGACCATGATTGTCACAAACTTGAATAGACGCTATATATTTTCTTGATACACAACAAAAGATATAAATGTAATTCAACCTTAAGCTCATTATACTTCAATTCGATAGCTTTTAATTCAGCCAAGGCCTCCTCTCTTTCTTCCTGATAAATGCACAAAATTTGAGATATTATATCCAACAGTCATCCCTAAAAACAAAATTGAAATGTTAAGTGATTGAACAAACTTATGCTTACAGATTCTTCGCGCCCCTTCTTTAATTCATTACACTGATCAACAAGTTCTGTGAACCTCTTCTTACTGCTTTGGCGATCTGACTCCAGTTTCCGCCGCACATTCCTCAACTGTTCAAATGCTTACATCAATATTAAGATGAAAACTATAATAAGATAGAAAGGTATGCTCGAAAACAAGACCACCTGATTTCCAGCACAGCTCGGAAGGCTCCAAAAGTATACCTAGATTCATCATAAGTGCAATTAATTACCTGGATATAGAGAGAAATTTCTCACTATGAATTTGGGAATGGTAATGCATTCAATTTGTACTTACGGATGTTCCAATTTTGTCCTTTGAAACGAGGTCATCATCCACCAGACTTTGGACAACATCTTTGACAGATTGGGTAATTACACCTTTCTTGGGACCCAACTTTTCAAGCTCCTTAAGCTAAAACCATTGAAAAGTTGCATGAAATTAACAAAAATTTCGGTATTTAGAGCTATTTAACAACAATTTTTTAATAACTGATATACTCACAAGGAAGAAGTCTTGGGATTCATAAAATATCTGGAGCATTTTCTCCCTCTTTTCTTCCAATGAAAGACCTCGTTTCTTTGACTGAATCACAGTTGAAAAATTAAAAATCTTAAAATGTTAGGGGGTTCATTTTCCATAGGAAATTACCATCTACCAACAAGTTTAAAGCAGATTATAACTTTAAAACTAAAACAAGGTTAGATTCAACTATATCTATGTTTGGCAGCTGAGAAAATGAAGGAAAATCACAGAAAAGAAAAACTAGAGGGTCGAAATTACCATGGCGACGACGATCCTTTTTCTGAAAGGAGACTCAGCCAAAATCGGAAACTCAGACCGGTAATCAAAGGAACGGTGTTTGAAATAAGGCTCCAGATAAAGCGTGTGCTCTTTTGGCGGGAATTTGTCACTGCTGTTGGTATTGGACGGTCAAGTTTACTCCAATACCCTTGCAATTTTACATATTTACTTTTTTCTGGGGTTTTCAGTTTTCTTTTTATTTTTTTTTAAATACTAGTATAATTCTATAAATTGATTGTTCATGTAGGAGCTGTAGCCTATTGATCCGTGAGGCTTTCTACTAATCAGCAACGACTATCAAACGTTACTATTTATAGTCCATGGATTAATAAAGATAGTGTCATGTCACTCTTCTTATGCTATTTTTTATTAAATAAATAAATATTTATATTTATCATTATTATATGATACGTAATACATATAATGTAATATGATATTTGTAAAAAAAATATCTATTTATAATTATATCATATTTTATTAAATATCGAAACCGTATCATAAAATACACAATACATATCTTAACATATCGAATGATACAGTCGATATATTTTTTATAAGTTTAATTTTAATTAATTATTAAAAAATTTATTTTATTATTTTTTTGAGTTAAAACATAAAAAAATATATTTTATGAGTTTCAATCTTCAAATTTTAAACAAAAAAATAAAAAAAAATCAAATTTTCTTTTTAATATTAACATGATAAATGACAACGACTTCTGTAATATAACCTCGACAGAGAAAGGAAAATGTCTCTCGACTTCCTTATTTCATTATTGTATTTCAATTTAGTAATTATGTAAGTATTACTATTTATCTTTCTTAATACTACTATCATTTTTTATGATTTTAAATTAGATAAACCTTAATTATACTCCTTGTAAATTTTACTTCTTTCACACCTTATAATTCTTTTAATTAGTATCTAGTGAATTTTTTTTAATTAATATTTTGTGGAAAACTTCTATTTTCTAAAGAAGTTGAGTTATTAATTTTGTTAATAAAACTATAAAAATACCCTCAAGTGTGAATAAATAGATTCATTTCAAATTATAAATATTTTAATTATTTTATTGAACGTTATTAATAACCGATATGATAAGTTAATTCGAGAAAAATTGCAATCATGAGAAAAGTGTAAATGAAGTTTGGACTTTTGAATTTTCACAAGTTGTAACAACTTGCATGCCCACTCTTTTTTTTAATATATATATATATATATTTGGTGTGCCACTAAGAATCTCATTCACATAAATTACAAATTATTTATAATTTTTTAATTATTTCCACATTAAAAAATTTAAAATTAACAAATGACTGAATCTAAGCGAAAGTCAGCAAAGGCTTGCTTCCGTTTTTTATGTTCTCTAAAACTTATCTTCATAATTTCAGCATCAGTCTCATTCACCTCGACAGAGAAAGGAAGATGTCTCTCGGCTTCCTTGTTCCATTATTGCTTTCCCTTGCTGCTCTTGTTTTCGTCCATGGGCAACTCCAAACAGGTTAGTAAGTTCTCCTGGACGAATATGGTTAGCATAGACATACAACTTCTTTTCTTTATTTTGCTCAGCCAAGATATAGATTTCATTAATAAACTGCATAAAGCAGCAATATGAATCACACAAGCTAAGCAAGGTGTATGACAAAACCGAAAAGCTTGAATAAAGAGAGATGCATAATAACATAAGGGCCAACAAAACAAGAGATAGACATAGAACTTCTGTTTAAATCTCTGTGATATTTCCTTTTTAACTTGTCTTTTTCAAGAGAGTTGTTTTTGTAGGATTGGATCTTAGAATTAGATTCACCACCCTAAAGAAGTATGACATGATTCATACTGATAAGCTTAAAACTGTTACTTTTGATTGTTCAGGATCAATTTCCTAGTTCAAATTTGAAGAAACTTAGATGATAGAGCTTGTGTTAGTAAACAGAAAGAGAAAACAAGTTCATTTTAATGAAATCATGGAAATTCTTCTCTTCAGGGTACATAAGCATTGATTGCGGCTCACCTGAGAATTTCAACTACATAGACTATGATACTGGCATAAGTTATGCATCAGATGGAGCTTACATAGACACAGGGATCAACAAGAACATTTCTTCTAAGTATGCGTACCCTAACAATCCAAACCTAGCTCTGCCACTTTCAGATCTTAGGAGTTTTCCATATGGGAACAAGAATTGTTATACCTTAGCGCCTACAGGCGGCCGAAAGGGCAGTTTATATTTGATTAGAGCCTCGTTCTTGTATGGAAACTATGATGGTGAAGATAAGCTCCCGGAATTTGATCTTTATCTTGATGTTAATCTCTGGTCAGTTGTTAAATTCAGGAATGCTTCTAACGTTGTAACGACAGAGATTATCAGTGCTGCGGTATCAGATACCGTAAGTGTTTGCCTTGTGAATAAAGGTCTCGGAACTCCTTTTATATCAGCATTGGAGCTTAGGCCACTAAATAGTTCCGTTTATAGTACAGAATTTGGGAGCACTGCTTCATTAGTACTCTTCAAAAGATTGGACATTGGTTATGTAAATGGAACTGGTCGATATAGTAGTGATGATATCTATGATCGCATTTGGTCTCCATACAACTCTGCTTCTTGGGATATGGTTAGCACCTCTTCGGCAATTAACAGTAATGAAAATGGATACAAAGCTCCATTACAAGTCATTTGCACAGCTGCAATGCCTCATAATGCTAGTGATCCATTGGAATTATCGTGGACATCTGATGAAGACACTAGTAAATTTTATGTTTACATGTACTTTGCTGAAGTGCAGCAGCTTGAGAAAAACCAAACAAGAAAATTCAATATATCCTGGAATGGGTCTCTAATGTTTGGACCTTTAGCTCCTCGTTACCTGTATGCAGCAACAATATCTAACTCAGAAGCCTTTATAGGGAAAGAACATCGAATTTCTATATATAGAACACGAGATGCAACCCTTCCACCTATTCTGAATGCCATTGAGATTTACATGGCCAAACAACTGGAGGAATTGCCAACATTTTCTGAAGATGGTATGATTTCTGCAACTTTATTAGATGAATGAAATGCAATACTTTACCTTAGTTTTTTTTTTTTGGTAATATAAATTAGGGATTGCTTGGATGTATTAGCTGATTAACTTTTCACTATTCTGTTATTGCTTTTGGTTAGTTACCTTGCCTTGTTCTGCTTTAGGCTGAGTTAGTTACCTGCTATAGCTATGTAGATAGCATGTTTATCCTACTATGATGTTTTAGGATTAATCAAAATCAGGTATCCAGAAAATCCTCGGATAGATTTTGATGCTGCATTTTATTTCTTCTGCCTTTTCATTTGCTCAAATTTGAAAGCTGAAGTTCACACCCTTGTAATTTTAATAAATCCTTCCACACAGCTGATGCTGTCCTTGATATCAAAAGAACATATCAAGTAAATAAAAGCTGGGTGGGGGATCCCTGTGGACCAAAAAATTATAGCTGGGAAGGTCTGAAATGCAACTACAGTGTTTCACTTCCTCCTCGGATCATTTCTGTGTGAGTTTTCTAGCAATACCCTTTCCTCCTGCTGAAATTCATTCGGTGTTAATAATTTCTTTCACAATGTTAGCAGTAACTTGACTTCAAGGGGATTAAGTGGCATGATATCTGCCTCATTTGGTAACCTATCATCAATGGAGTCCCTGTAAGTATACATGTCGTAGCACTCATATTGTTGAAATTTATTTCTGCACTGTTCCTGAGCAAGACGTTCTCATAGTATGAAATATATTTCTGCACTGATCCTTAACAAGACTTTCTCAGAGCTCCCAATGTTTATTATGCAATATTTTCTGCCAGGGATTTGTCAAAGAATCACTTAACTGGACCAGTTCCTGAGTTTCTGAAAGAACTTAAATTTCTGAAGTTCCTGTAAGTTATGGAGCATTAGGAGTGTAATAGTAAAACAATTAAGAACAAACGAATGTAACAATAATTACATTATGCCTTTGTAGGAATCTAGAAGGCAACCGGCTCTCAGGTTATGTTCCTACAGAGCTTGTAGTGAGAGCAAGGGCTGGACTTCTTAACCTGAGGTTTGTATTTCCATATCTGCTAGAAGATATTTATGCCTTCCTTTATCTTCTTTGATTTACAAGTGCTATTGTTTAGGAGGAAAAGAGAATGCTTGAAATTCTGATACTTAATGATGTAAAACAATGTACTGAAGCAAGATGGACACATGTAGAACATAATCTAACCACCTTTTCCTTGATTCCAGAGTGGATGAACAGAACCGTTGTGGCTCAGGTTCATGCAAAAACAAGAAGAAAATTGTTGTTCCGGTAGTTGCATCAGTGTTATCAGCTCTGGTGCTGTCTGTTGCTTTGATTATGTTGTATAGACTACGAAGAAAAAGAAAATCAGGTAATTTTAAACTGTGTCATAAAAATCCTTGTTCAGGCATGAATTTCATCAAGATCTAACTTTCTATCAAATTCCATACTGCATTCTGAAGCTATGTTTTTGTTTGTACTTGCCTGGCAGAGGCTGATTCATCCAATGGTGAAGGAAGACCATTGCCATCGAAGAAGCGGAAGTTTACCTATGCCGAGGTTTTAAACATTACTAGAAACTTTCAAGATGTCATTGGGAAGGGAGGATTTGGGACTGTGTATCGTGGAGACATGAAAGATGGCACTCAAGTTGCTGTAAAGATTCTTTCTCCTTCATCAACCCAAGGGTCAAAAGAGTTCAAAACTGAGGCATGTAATTATTCTCGTATTGCTTTCTTTTGTGGTTGGCTAAGCAATCTGATAAAACTGACTTCTACAGCCAGAAAAGAAATCCAATAAATTTCTGTTTCTGGTCCTGGAAATAATAAACAATTTCTCCAAATATTAATGTTTGTTCTCCATCTTGTTAAGAATTAAATTCAAGAAATGCAAATGCTCTACCATAAACTAGAGTCCTATGAGTTTTTGTGAATCTGCAGGCTGAGCTTTTGATGAGAGTCCATCATGGGAATCTGGTCTCCTTCATTGGATATTGTGATGATGGAAGCAATATGGCACTCATCTATGAGTATATGGCTAACGGAAACTTGAAGGATTACCTCTCATGTACGCTTGTTTTATTTCATAATCTGCATATGTAAAGGCTATATATCATTCCTTAGTTTATATGCATGCCCATGAAGATACATGACAACTTAATGCTTGCAGATAGAAGTTCAAATTCATTGAGTTGGGAAATGAGACTCCGGATAGCAATAGATGCAGCACAAGGTTTGTACAGTGTCAAAATGCGTACTTGCCCCAATGGCACCATGGCAAAACACATGTTGTTTCAGCTTCTTGATTGAGCATAAACAGGACACTGTAACAAAAAGTTTCCGAGCTTGTAAATCAATAAATGAATAATTTTCACCTATTAACACAATAGTGACAATATATGCTCCAATTTTCCATAAACTGCATCTTTTTGCTCATTTGGTCTGCAGTTTTTATCAATCAAAGTTCCAATAGCTTTTTGGGCTTAATTTACTAAACTCAGGATGGTAAGTTTTCGATTTGCAGGTCTGGAGTACTTACATCATGGATGCAAACCACCCATAATTCACAGAGATGTGAAGACAGCCAACATTCTCTTAAGTGAAAACATGGATGCTAAAATAGCAGATTTTGGTCTGTCCAGGGATTTTCCCAGTGATGACCAGAGTCATGTAGATTTTCCCAGTGATGGCCAGAGTCATGTAGAAACTACAGTTATGGGTACCAGAGGATATCTAGATCCAGAGTACGTGTCACCGTTCCCCCTTTTTCCCCTCTTTGGATAAATATTTGAATATTAACTTCCTAAGCAGTTGCAGTCACTATATCAGTCATGGGTGAAGAATTAATGTTAATATTTAAGAAGGTTAAAAAAACAAAAAAGAATTCTCAAATTTTTAGATGAAATGTTGAACATTTCCCCATTTGTCCAGGTACTACAGTTCTCGGAGGTTAAATGAGAAAAGTGATGTTTATAGTTTTGGGGTGGTCCTGTTGGAGCTGATCACTGGACAGCATGCAATCATAAGGAAAGATGAATCAATGCATATAATTCAATGGGTGAGTCCTCTGATCGAAAGAGGGGATATAGGAAGTATTGTTGATCAAAGGCTGCATGGAGAGTTTGATGTGAATTCTGTCTGGAAAGCTTTGGACGTGGCAATGGCAAGCACTACACCAAGTTCCGTTCATAGAGCTGCAATGAGCTCCGTGTTAACAGAGCTAAAACAGTGCTTGGACATGGAGTTGTCTCACAATAGGGAAAGAACGCAAGGGTTCAGTGAGGAGATTTACGTAGGATCATACAATTCAACTGAAATGTCTTCCATTAGCACTGTCACTGAACCCATTACTATTCCATTTGCAAGGTAGCATTCGATATTTCTACAACTTTTTTAGTAGCTGAAGAAGTTTGTTTCAAGCAAACTAACAATGAACAGCATGATTTGCACCAGAGATCAAACTGGAAATTTCTTTCAAATAACTAATTATCCAATAAAAAAAAGTTAGTCAAATCACGTGGTCTTGATTCTAATTTTCATTGTTTCTGTTTCAGTCCTTTAAATGACATGACAGTTCAAAATTGGTATAAATTATATTTATTTTCCGAGTTCATCACAGGCATCCCCATTGCAGATGTTATTGAAATTGACAACCCCCTCCCCTCCAGGCTAATTTCCGCCAATTTGACTTGACAAAGTTTATAAAAAGACTTACCCAAAGGGACACCCCCATTTCAAACTGGGGGACAACATATAATTAGCGAAAGAGATTAGAGATGATCACACAACCACAAGAATAAAATATGAGTCTTTAGTTGACTTGGAGTCATGCAAGTACAGCCAAGTGATATTGAATCAAGCTTTTGAGATTCCCATCATGTAAATGGATGTCTGTTTCAGAAACTGGGAGCATTCCTTGGAAGTCTCAAACAACATACAAACGTCAAGGCGTTCATATATTTAGGGCAGATGGATTCACAAGAGCTGAGCCTTTTTAGTCTGAACATGTAGTTTAGGTGATCGTTTCCTTGGAAAAATAATGCTATTAGTTGAAAGTTTGCCTAATCATTTGCTTTTTAGGATCTTCAAAACAATAATCTTGACTCTTTATAATTAGTTCTGAGCTGAATATTTATTCTTCAAAAGATATCCAATTAATCTTGTTTCCCATGCCGGTAATTTCAAAAGAATCCTAGGCCCCTTGGTTGGGAGAATGAATTCTTATGTTTACATAGGGCGTGACGAAAACGCTTGACAGCCATAACCGAAGCTTCTGTTCTGTATGCCTTGTGGAAACTAGTATCAAATATGTCCATACAATGGATCATGGCTGCTTCAAGAGTCAAATTCACATGGCGAATATATCTATAAATGTGAATATAGTATACGAAATGCGGTAAATATTTCAAACACATTGACTCAGATGTTGTAAATTCTTGGTCTCTCCAGGAACTTTATCGCGTGCCTGCACGTGGAAAAGATTAACGACTGGTCAAACAAATCCGGAGGCAGTGCGTTAAATTAAAGATAAATGGAAGGCTAGTATACTAGTATATATACACAGGGCTACGCTAGAAAAAAAGGACTTTTGACAATTCAACGTATCAGATTGAACCTTATAATTAATAATCCTGAAAAGCAAATTGGTCCCTCTGCTCCCCTCTCTCTTCAATTTCTCCTTCACCATTGATAAATTTGGGAAAGAAAACAAAATCTCAAAATTCAAAAGGTTTAATTACCCACAATGCCAATTTATTGTCCTTTAATCAGCTACCTTCGTAAAGAAGCGCTAAATAGTCCCCCAAGTCTTAGCATCTAATTTATATGATCTAGTTCCCATCTCTTGATTATAATTAAAAGTTTTTAATTAGATGGAGTTCTTCCTTGAATAATTTTTGCTACACCAGATGCAAGTCTTCTACATTTTTTCAACCTTTTCAAATTCATCATATATACAAGGCACAAAAATTTTACTAGAATCACATGATATCTAACTATATTAAAATTACTTTTTCGCTCAAATTAAAAAGCCTTAAAAATATTTGAAATACTATTAAGTCATGGTGGTTTTAGAGTGGTAAAATTATTCATATATCAAGTTGTAGTATTGTTGGTACATAAATATAATAAGAATCATTGTTCTTATTGTGAAATGATTTTAAATTAAATGCGTGTCATAAAATTTAAACATGATATCAAAACAAGTGCTACTCTGTTATTATCTCTTTCGTGATAGTGCTTTCTATGATGAGTTGTTACGTATTAGATCTGTTATCTCTAACATGAGAGTAAGTATTAGAGTGATGATAAAAAAATTACACATATGCTAAAGTTAGAGATATAGGGATACATAAATATATTAAGGATCACTTTATTTATTAATAATTGATTGAAGTTAGATATCTGTTTTAAAAGTTAAATAGGTGGTAGTTATATAACATAAATGACGATTCCGAGATGCATAAAAAAATCAATGTGTAACCCTGCTTTCCACGTTCACATGGGTCTTAATTTTTCTTTCAAAAGAAGGAAAAACGATCACACATTAAGTCAAGTCAAACAAGTTCATGCATTGTGCGGATCAATACTTCACCGTGACATAAAGGTGCAACACATGCAACAACAAATTTTTGAGAAAACAATCAAAGTATATCAAGGAGGGTAAAAGAAGCAACACAGCAGAAGTAAAGAAAGTTGTTTGTCTCTCTGCTTTTTGTTGTATATTGTTAGGATAGTGTGGAGCAAGGGAAAGTTCAAGAAAGCAGGGTCCAACTTCCAAGTGGGGAAGGCTAGACAAAGAGAGTTGGGGTCTACAGCATTGACTCGAGGCAAAGTAGCTGCAAGTTGTTGTTGTGGTCACAGTTTGTCTACTTCAAAGTCAAACTGAACTGCTAAAAATGAAGCAAACACAGTAAGACTAATCCACGAGAAGGAGACTATCACATTTCCTATTAATAACAGATAGAGCCTTCAAACATTCTAACCCCACCAGCCTTTTGACTTGTAGGACTTTGGGTTTTCGTTCATCCTGATCACTCCATAACGAAAACTAAAGTTCTTCCACTATGAAATTAAAGTCAGGAGTTTGAAGAATGTGGCTATAATAAATAACTTTGATGCTACATTAGAAACTTTGTTGGGGATGAATTTCCAAAACAGTCATTCTCTTGATTTTTCCACCACTGATAATTATTTCTTATATAATTGGCTTTGAAGAGAAGGATAAGAAAAACTTTGGGATATGTGTATTCAAATTTCGTCGGCGGCAGACTTCATTCAGGAGGATGATAAAGGAATATACGAGTACTTTAGAAAATTTGGCATCCTTTGAGGCCATAATTCACGACTTGACTGCTGAAAGTTGCCCTTAATAAGTAATTTCTATAATGTTTTTCTCTGGTAAAATTTTCTGGGTTTAGCTAGGTAATGGACACCGATTTATCAGAAAACCTACTCTTAATTTTATGGCTTACACTAAGCTTGCCTGAAGGAAAAAAAATCTTAACTACTGCAGTAGAATTTTGACTCCTTGATGAAAAATATATTGGCAAAACTTTTGAAGCTTTTGTGTTAAAATAAGCTATGGATTGGTCGGACCCATAAATTTTTATGAGTGATATCAATAACTAACAATTTGAAAAGTTTCTATTTATTAATCAAAACTAAGTATAAGTATCTATAAATCATATAAAGTTAAATTTAAAAATCAAATAATCAAATAATATATCTACAAAATAAATAAATAAATAAATAATTTATAATTTTAAAATATTATTTGACATATAATATTATTTTCTATTAATTAGATTCTGTTCGAGTCTCAAATTATCAAATTAATCAAAAAACATTTACACACGAAATATTTAAAAATTTAATTTGAGTTAAAAATTACTAGATAAGTTGTTTTAAGAGAATGAAAAACGTAATCGAAGATTGAGAAAAAGAAGTCTGACTACAAGTCTCAACAGTAAGAATTGAATTTTTTTGGAGGGACGGGAAGAGTAGTTTAAATTTTAACTTTTTTTAATAAAATTTTAAATTATAGGAAGAAATTTTTTTATCTTTTAATATTTAAATATTAATATATAAATAACTTTTTGATAAATTTACTTAAAATCTTTAATCTCTTCCCTACAAAATTACAACAAAAAAATAATGAATTCATTATTGTCATTGATTATATAAAATTCTAATTAAATAATATATTTATACAGATTTTTAGGAATTGCGTACACCACTCCCACAAGGCGGGGTCCGGGAGTTGCAGCGGATATGTGTAGTATATATGGTAGCTTAAATGGTGCCAAGATGATTGTGAGGCTTAGACAATGTCGAATATATTGATTCGATATGGGTTTTAGGGATTTTCCAAACAGTAGCAGCCCTAAAGGTGAAGAATAGTCAGACCAATCGAATCAAATAGTAATAATGTTGATCAGGAAAATGTCATAGTTATGTTATTTGATGATGCATGACTGACTCCACCCCGAATTTGTTACATGTGTACATCACATGCATGCATATCGATCATTGACTCATATGGACAGAAAACGACATAAAATCAACCTTCCATGGCAACAGCCATTTGGGTCCATCTCCTATTAAAAACTAGTCTTGCTTGAGAACTTGGGTGGCCAATCGCAGTATGATGTGTACTTGCAAAAAACTGATTTCGATGACTCTCTAAAGAACATGAAAATTATCCTAAAAAAAAATGAGTGGGGGTGTATCATGCATCGGCTGTATGTGATCACTGACAGATGGAGACGTTTTTCTTCAACTTTGAATTGGCTAAACCAATGCAACTTTCGTGACGACTGACCAGTCAGAAGCTAATACGCACCAGTTCCGGTGACTGCGTTCCCTCAAACTCATGAACATTTCACCTTAGCAATCAAGCAAAGCTTGGTAAAACTGAGGCTCCACTGACGAAGAAGCCCCATAAACAGTATAGTGGGAAATAGTACACCCCACATGACTAATTAATTACAAGCTGCTGATTTCATACTTTCCACCAGTTTAACTTTAGTACTAGTTACATTGAACACTTCCTGTTTCCACCATAACATAACATAGCCTGGTAAACATCTAATTATAACTTATAAACGTTATTGTCTCCACTATGTCCCTAACTCTACCACTATTTAATTTCTCTTTTATTAAAAAAAAAAAGCTTTTTCCCATCTTCAACTGTTCAACATTGATATGGATTACATTAGGGTTAACTGTTAGCCAGAGAAGCTGTAGATTGAAAGTTCCCAAAGCATGGAGCATCTTCTTCACTACTTTTAGCTTGGAAGGTAGAGCCACTGAAAAGATAGTGAGGGCCCTCAAAATCAAGGTCCAGTACGATTCCTTGATCTTCCGCACCTCCATTGCCCGACCAATTAGTAGCAAAACTCATGTTCTCCATGGGAAAGGAAGATGAATTGGAAAGACTTGAAACTTCTTGAGAAGATGACATATTGTAATTGTTGTTGGCTGTACTCGTGCTATAGTCTGGAACTTCCATGAGCCCTGGAAGAGGAAACTGATCAATTTGGTTCAAGATTAAACCGGGATAATCATAATTTTGTCGGTGATTCATTTCTGTCATATATGAAGATGATGTACTGCCATTTGCATTCAAGTAATCTGAATTCCCATTAGCACGAGCTTCAGCTTCAGAAGGAATTGAAGCAGAAAATTGCCCCGAGTTGAGATTACTGGTAGAGCTGTCAGTGGTTATTTCATTGTTGCTAGTTTTGTTGAGTCCAACTTTTCCTGCCAACAGCTTTTTCTTCAACTTGGTGTTCCAATAGTTCTTTACATCATTGTCAGTTCTTCCTTGCAGTCGGGCAGCTATAACAGACCACCTAAACCAAGAACATAGTGTAAAGTTATTCAGATATAATCGAAAAGAAAATTAGCTAAAGATTTAGGTGTTGAATTGGCACTCGCCTGCTTCCTATGCTATTATAAAGAGAGCATATAACGTTATCTTCTTCGTCGGTAAATCCTCCATGCTTGATGTCTGGTCTGAGATAGTTAAGCCACCTTAACCGACAACTCTTGCCACAGCGTTTAAGCCCTAAGAAAATATAGAAATTAATTATCAACAAACAGAAACAAAAGTACATATATAAGATATAGTCTGCTTTGAGATGCAAAGACATGCCATGAAATTAAATTAAATATTTCATGAACAAGATCTCATCGCTTGGTTTCGAAGAAAATCATCATTGGCGTTGACCCCGAGGTTTAAGAAAGAAGTATAGATCGATGATTACGAGAGGAAAGAGACCTGCTTTGCGGGGCAGAGCAATCCAATTGCCTCCAGTCCCATGTTTCTCAAGGAAGTTTCTGAGGATGTTATCTTCATCGGGCGACCATGGCCCTCTTTTCACGTTGGCTTTGTCACAGCATGGAGCTCGCCCCATTGAACCCGTTAGTCACACAAATTCAACCTCACCAAGAGCAAAGAAGAAAGAAAAACCGAGAGAGAGAGACAGAGAAGGTTAAGAGAAATGCTTGAGCTACGGATGATGGTTAGGTATGCGTTATGATATGGTCCTATTCTTAAAGCTGGATACGAAACTTGACTTTTTCTGACTCTTTCATACTAAAAAACCAATAGGATCATTTTCTGCAAATGTTGTTTCCCGAGCATTGATTTCTTTTGTTTGAGAGCCAAGTCAATGCAGGTGTTTGAGAGAACACGGAGATTTCATGCTTTTGCTGTCAGCTGCAAAACCCATTGGCAGTTTTTTTGCTTACATACGCATATGACTCAAACAATGTGAAGTACTCTTACATTTGATTAATTTTCACGCGGTTTCTGCTTGACCCCTCAATATTGCCCATTTCTGTGAGAATCAATAATGCCTTGCTTCGTCCTCGCTAACATTAATCAATTCACTCTACTTTTCTCTCTAGCTTCCAGATGAATTCTACATTAGAAAAAATCAAAGTTGATTGGTATTTATAAATACTTATTGAAAATAGTTAAAAATATTATTTCTAGTATTCAAAGGGGAACATCAGTCTGTCTACAGCCTAAATAAGGATGTCCTTTTAAACCTGAAATTTTCTGCTTTTGTTGTTACAAACACATTGGAGTGAGGCGAACTGCATTAACCCGATGATTGCCATCCACCCAAAGCCGGAGGGGAGGGGGGCTAGTAGGGCCTGTCTCTCAAAATTTTTAAAATTTTTATAACAATATTTATTTTTACAATAATTTTACAAAATATTCTTATTTTTTAAAAATTTTATAATTTTATCTCTATAATAATTTTATAATTTTGTTCCTTATTTTATAATTTTTATAACATATTAATATGTCATTTGAATTTGTGTTTATCTTACACCTTATAAGAGAGTTATTGGATATAGCAAATGATCTCTTAAAAGCTTTACAACTTAAGTCTTAAGGCATACTTAATGCAATTCATTTAGTATCGTTTACTAAAAAGCATGTGCAACAATTGAGAAAATACAGATGGAAACCTTTGCTTGTGTCAATCAAGAAGTTTTGTGAGAAATATGAAATTAAGATTCCAAGTATGAGGCTAGATATAAATTAGGTAAATATTGTCTTCAAAAGGATCATGCCATAATTGAGCACGATTTTCGAATTAACTTGTTTCTAGTTGCTATTGACTCACTCTTGCAAAAATTAGATTCTAGATTTAATGAGAATGTGGTGAAGTTACTCACTCTGGGCACTTTTTTCAACCCTCACAATGATTTCGAATCATTTGATATTGAAAGTATTTGCAACTCTACAAATAAATATTAGCCTGATGACTTAGCATGATAAAATGCATCTAACAATTAAATTTATTCAAACTTGACATTCTTCATAATCAGGTTTTGAAAAATGTATTTACACTTTTTGAGTTATGTCAAGTGTTAAATGAAGACAATAATATCCAAAGTTTAGCTCCTTGTTGACAAATTGATTTGGTTTGTCTTGACTCTTCCAGTTTCCACTACAACATCAAAAGATGCATTTTATATTATGAAACTCGTTAAGAGTGAGACTCATAACAGAATGTCAAATTATTTTTTTATAAATTCATTAATCATTTTAATTGAAAATAAAATCATTCGAGGTTTTGATATTGATTCAGTAATAGATACCTTAAACTCTATAAAAGATCGTTGATCACAATTAAAGATGTCCAATTTTAACACACAATAATTGTTAAAAAATGTCTTTATTTTGTACTTCACATTTATTTGTAAAATTTTCACATAAATTTTTTCCATCTAAATTACTTTTTATTTTTATCAAATATTAAACTTTTAATATAACTATTTTATAAAC
Source organism: Theobroma cacao (assembly GCF_053813885.1). Lineage (NCBI taxonomy): Eukaryota > Viridiplantae > Streptophyta > Magnoliopsida > Malvales > Malvaceae > Theobroma > Theobroma cacao. Next base: position 4,995,793 of record NC_142647.1, read on the forward strand.
ATATTTATACCCCAAACACAAAATCCTAACTTCACAACTGTATTCACCCCGCAGCATGCCAAAAGTGCTAAAGCATTGATTGGCAGCCTCTTACAATTGGATTTCTACGGCCCAAGTTTCCAATCACGGGCTCCTCTCCGTGTTCCAAGTCAACATTCTGCAAAATAGATGACCACTAAGGAAGTTGCTAACAGAAACTTTATACACTTAACCTTATTCACGTATTCTCTTCTCTCTATCAGATCAGGCATTTTCCAACAAATAAAAAGAGGACAATCGGCCACATTTAAGAGAAAATTAGTGTTTTCCATTGACAGATGATTTGTGTGCTAAAGAAAGATAAAATGACAAAGAAATGGCACCCCAAAGCCAAGGGGCGGAAGGTAGTTAAGTCACGGCACTCCAAAATTTTTAAAATATTTTGTTCATTATATATATTTTTTAATCAAGAATAGAAGATAATATATTTATTAGGGCCGTGGTCTTCACCAAATTGTTAATATTTTAATTATTATATAAATATTTTGATTTCCTTCAAATAATGCTTTATTTAATAATTAATATAAATAAAAACTAATAAAATGACATTATAAGTCCTACTCAACTTTATTTCTCTACGCCTCTTTCTCTTTCTTTCTTTTTTCTTTAAAGCATTGGATAAAATTTCATTCCTTAATGGATGTGTACAAAAGTTACCTCATTTTGGTAGTATTGTAGCCAAAACATATAGGATATGTCTTTAATATGAGATAAATTGCGTATAATGAAACAGAATACACCTAAAATCTAATGGTCTACTAGTATGAACAACCAAAGCTCTGAGCCATTTCCTTATGAAACACATGGCTCTTGCACAATCTCCATAGCTCTCTGATTTACAAAAAATCTCAACAAGCATTGTGTGTCATTCTTACTAGACAGACCTCAGTTTGACTATACATCAATACCGAAAGAAAAATCAGCTCAATTCTCTAATATTGATTTACCAACTAGCATAGAGAATCTCTATCAATTTTTAAACCAACAACATAATGCATAAATACAAGTCTTAATGGGTTGCACATATTATGAAGTTGGAGCCAATAAGCAATGTTTTTTTATTTTTATTTTATTTTCTTCTTTTTAACTCACCACTAAAATACACTTTATTTTTTAAACATCGAGTATAACTTTTTTAAAAGACTATTGTAAATTTTTTTTTAATTTACATGTTATAAAAAATTATTATCTATTATGAATCTTTTGCTTGTTGGTTAAATTCAATATATTAGTTTTAATAATTTTTAACCTTTATTCTTCTTCATCTTTGACCCCCAACAAAAATTGACTAGCTCTGCCCTTGCGCAAAGCAGCTTTGTAACCTGATTAAGCAAATGTGTTTGGAGGACCAAATGTATTAATTTCTTTGTAAACATATAATAAAAGCAATGTTTAGTTTTTGAATTCAAATTATACATGACACGTTATCGTCATCTTGAATTTGACTAACTAAACATTGAATATGAATATGTAAGATTTGATTAATTGATCAACCTAATGAAATACTTTTAAAATATTCATCCTATTAAAAATAAGTATTATAAAGAATTTTTTTCATATTTTTAACCTTTAAGCCAAAAGTTGACTGAATTCTTCAAAGCAAGATTCAATTGATTAAATCAATGAAACTGAAACTTTTCAAAATTTTAACCATGATCCTTTGACAGCCACTTTCATAATAAAAAAATCTAATAAATGGATTGAATGTTTATTAGAAGATCAAAGTGAAAAGCCAAATTTTTAAAATATATTTTAGTCATCAAATTAGTATAGTTTTCATTATATTATATTCATTAGAATTTGAAAAATAAAGGGATTTTCGAAATGGAAATGTTGAATTTCCATTTTTGAAAACTTTCTAGGAGGACTTCCCCTAAAACTATGTATTAAAGATATATTATAATAGATTTAGATTGTGAGGGTTGTAAAGTCAAACTTTGGACCAAAGTAAAGTTGGGCCCAAGTCATTGGTCCGTAGTCTAAACTCATTAGATGCTTTAAATTAATGAAAGAAGCTTTCTAGAAAGAGGAACATATTGGGCCATTACCCTCTCTTGGACCTTTCTTCTGGACTCAATTGGGCCCCCGGGTCCATACCGAAATACCGACAACTTTGTGGAAGCTGGAGGGAGATTTTAGTGCATTAGATGATAAGTTTGATGTTTGTTGATTGGTTTACCGTTATTGGTTAGAACAACTTGTTATTTTTGTTCCTTGCTTGAACTGGTTGTTGTTGTAGCAATAATTCTTTCTCGTTTTTGGATCAAGGAATATTTCAGTTATCCAAGACGGAGCCCCCTATCCTTTCCTTTACATGGTCAGGGTGACCCAAGGAAAATGCAAGAAATTTAACTGTTAAATATGTTGATTTCTTTTTTATTTTTTTAATTTCAAATGTTATATAAATGTTGATCTTTCCAAATATTAAGATTTTAACTTAAAAAAACTGCCCAAAATCAATTTCTTCTTCAATGGTTTTAGTCCTTTTTGGGCCTTGATTAGTAAGTCTATTCCCTTCATCAGCTGCAAGACTTGAGGTGAGTATAAAGTATAAACCCATTTCAGGAATCTCACTAAAAATAGCAAAAGCAATTCTCGGGTATTTCTTTCTTTTTTCATTGAAAAATCTAAATATCTTTATCAGTGCACTAATTAATAATTTATAAACAAAGCGAAAAGTTCCGAAGAGCTATTTTAACAATAAAAATATGAGATTCTCCTTTAAAAATCTTGAATTTAAATCCTGAATATAATAAAATTGGAGAGAATTATTTTTTATTGTATAACTAATTCAAAATCCTTATATAAAAAAAAAACAAAACAAAAAAAAGTAAAAACTTTGCTATATCAATTATCCTAAGCTTTACCCCAATTCCACCTAGTTTTTGAGCATTGAGGTAAGATTTTAAGAGTGTGTTTGATTGGGAGAAATGAAATAACTATTCTATGCTTATTCTTATTACTGACTTAAAAATGTATTTAATTCGATGAAATTATTATTCTTCAAAATAGTCATTCCAGTAAAATATGGTTTATGACTATTCCAAGTTGGTGGACATAAAAAAAAATAAATTGGATGAAAATACCAATTTAGAATTTTAAAAATTACTCTTATATAATATAAATTTTTTTCATTTCTCAAGTTCTCTCTCTCTCTCTCTCTCATCTTCTGCGACTCTTGCTACATTCGCTTTATCACCGAAAGCCAACGAAGGCGAAGACGGTGGTGACGGGAAGCATCGATCTGGCACTTCTCGACCATGCAGAGCGCCTATCTAGCACTCTTTAACCAAACCAATCGCGAGAAGTGTCGAATTTAAGGCTTCCCAATTAGATCTCATAGTCGGATCTGACACTCCACGGTCAAATCCTGTCATGAGGAACGTTGATTTGGCTCTCCCTGACATAATTGGGCTACAAGGAGTGCATATTAATGCTCTTTGATGGCGGCCACATCTTTGGTAGCCGATAAGAAAAAGGGAAAAAAAATTAAAATGAATTTAATATAAACAAGCTTAATTTTAAATGAAATATAAATCATTAATATTTTTAAAATTAAAATAAATAATCATATTAAAATTCAAATAACAATTCATTAATATTTTTAATAAATTATTAAAATAATAAATGTTTTAATTTAAAAATTAAATATTATAATAAAAAGCATAATGCTCAAATAAGCCTCTAAACTATTTAATAATATTCAAATAAGTTTTTATTTTTTTATTGTGTTCAATCAAGCTCCCGTACTTTTATTTTAGGTCAAATAAGTTTTTATTGTTAATGATTGATTAATTGTTATTACTAAAAATACCACTTGTCATTTTATATCCACATGGCACTAATATGATACTAATGTAGAAGGTGAAAAATGTCATAGAATTATATTATCATATTAAATTAATATATCATGTCATCATTAATTATGATACGTTTAGTATGTTACATCATAATCAGTTATGATATTTTAACATATCATGTCAGCGTCACACGATATAGAATAACAAATAATATTTTGATTAAGTCAATAATTAGTACTAAGGGTTTATTTGACTTAAAATAAAAATTAAAAAGTTAACGATTTTATTGAACATAATAAAAGTATAAGAGCTTATTTTCTTGAATAATTTAAGAGTTTTTTGTATATTATGCCATAATAAAAAATATTTTTAGGATAAAATACCCTTACCTCATAAATTTCAGTCGAAATTACACGAAAATCCGTTAATTTTCAAAATAAACACCTCCCCAAAAAAACTATCTTCTGCTAAACATGTAAGTGTAACTGTTAGTATTTTTGTCAACTTGTTGACATGATAAAAATAAAAAGATAATTTTACTTTTAATTAATTTTAAAAATTATTATTATATAATTTTATTTTTTATTAATTTAAAAAAAATCTCTCAAGATACGAGCTTTGGTGCTCCCTTGGGGAGCCCGATCAGGACTCCTAAGGGAGCACCAAATCTGGCTCTCCCTTGGAAGCACCGATGCTCCCCTTGGGGAGCCTGATTTGGGCCTCCCTGCCCCCGGAAGGAGCACTGATGCTCCCTTCCATTGGGAGCACCAATAGGTGTTTTTTTTTTTTTTTTTTTCTAAATATAAAAATAAATTTTTAAATTAATAAAAAATAGATGTTTTAATTTTTTTTAATCTCTGTTAACAGTTTGTGTATTTTTTGGATGAGATGTTTACTTTGAAAACTAATAAATTCACTTGAAATTTCAACTAAAACTTAAGGGGTTGAATATTTTACCTATATTTTTATCATTTATCACTTATTTTTTAATTATTTTTAAAACTATTCATATCAATCAAATATTGAAATAATTTATAATAACAATTATTATCATATTCTATTCTCATTAATTAAACTAAATAATAACTATGTCTCTCTTATTTTATTTTTACGAAAAAATTATTCTATTTCTATTATATTTCATTATGTGAACCAAACATACCTTAAAAAAAAATTAAACAATTAAAAGACACGGCATGATGATAGGAACAAAATAAACGACCGAGACTTCACCACGGGTCTACTGAAAATGAGAAAGACTCCAAGAGGAGCTAATAATTAATGCTGTTCATTTCGTACCTAATCTGCTGCCAAAGATTCCTATAAAAATTTTCATTTAAAAGTACTTGTACAATTCTTTAATCTATAAAAAGGTCCAAATAAAAAATTTACTCTATATCCCCAATCTATTCCAATAAAGAGAAGTCTACCCAAATCATGCTTTGTCTTAATTAGCTATTACTAAATTGCATAGTATCATATAACCCCAATTCCAAAAAGTCTAAACATTACTAGTTGTTTCTATCAAAGTATCAGCATCAGATTATACAACCCTTTTTATTTTCCCTATCGGAACTGTTTGTTTCTAGGCAAAAATTCTAGGTTAGATTACATAATAAAGCCAAATCTTTTCGAACAAAACCTAACAGTCTACCCTAAACCATGGGATAAGTTTGAACATTTTTCTTTTTTTTTTTATTAAATTTAAATGTTCAATAGCGAAAAGTCAGCTAATGAAACCATTGATTAACACATGAAAGGGACTTCCATTGCTTTTGCACTCCAAATTTTACATCAGTTACTTGGATTTGACGGTAACCTTGATTTGTTGGCAAATCACACTACACGAAACCCCATTTTAATTTTATTTGTGCTTATGATTTTGGCTTTGCGTTTGACAAAACCATATCACCACTCCATCTTGTCTTTTTCCTCTCTTTTTCTTTTCCCTTAATATTTAATGGTTTATATCAATCAATATGGGCCCATTCTTTCCTTTTTCTTTTTCAATTGGCAGATTTTGATCAACATCGACCATGATTAAGATCTCACATTGACATTGTAAGAAGATATCCGAGGACTTTAGGCAACACCCGGCAAAAGTCATCATCCTCACATGTCCTAGATTACACTTTCTTATACTATAAATATATTCGACAAATATTTAAAATTAATTTAATTAAAAAAAATGATAAAAGAAAACATATAATACGCAATCAGCAAAATATCTTACTCTTCCGTAGGAAAAAAAAAAGTTGTTTTTTTTATGAAAACTCATGAATTATTAGATTATATGCAATATTGAGATGAAAAGACAATATGGATAATTAAGTAGTACTAGTATTATGTTTGGAGAATTGAGAGCAAACAAAATTATTGAAACTTTGTGATTCGTTTTTAGCTAGGGCTAGATACATAATAGACATAGCACATGTGTGTTCTTTAAGTTAACTACTCACTGTAAGCGGGTCGTCGGTTGAAGGGACATCATCAGTCTAAGAATCGGGGCTGCGGACTAGCTTAGCCCTAGAGTTCACAGTCAATAATAAAGCCACATCGATCCTCTCTTATTTAATGAGATCCATATGTTTTTCTCGATTCAGTGGATTGATATCACGACAAAAAGTGATCGCCATCGACTCAATAAAGTCGCCAACTTCAAAACTATGTATAGTTAGAATACTAAAAGAAACAATGGGAAATTAAGATGCAATTGGAATATTTTAAAATTTCATTCGCTTGGTATTATTTATTATTTGTTAAAAATTAAAAAATATAAACAAATCGAATATTCTGATCTAAGTAAAATTGATTATGTGCTTTGTTGGGTGAATAAATTTGTAAAAAGGACAAAAAAAAAAAACCCTTCGTCCAAAATTAGTTTCGACTGCGACGCTGGTTGTTTTAATTTTTTTTATTTTAAAGTCATGTTGCCAATCGAAAAGGAATCAATTATTTTATTTTAGGGCAAAACATGGTACAAAATTGATGCATATTACATATTATATGGTAGAGGGCTGAATGCACGCGGCAGCCATGCAGAGGCAGCACAAAAATGTATGAACTGATAGATGCCAACTGTCGAGTCTCCAAGGACTAGAATTTTTGAGCAGTTCCTGCCTTATTTATACGTCTTGGATACTTATATTTTTCTAATACAAATCTTTCAATAGTAAACTGTGATAACGAATTTTCATCTTTGTAAACTGCAACTCCATGCAAGTAATTACTAAAATTTTTCTACATAAAAGCTTTTAACAATAACTTGTATATCAGTTCTTTTCTTGCTATTGCAAAGAGAAGAATGAAGATAGAACAAATATAATTTAACCTGGTCAACTGATGAAAAGTTAGTTTATGTTTGGAGTCTAAATACTTCAGCTATAAGCTAATGTAACATCACTATTTGTTTCTTTGTACACGAAAATTCGGCGGATTGACAGCTGCAAATATGTTCCTACAACTTCCCTGTAAAATTCCGCTATCTTCTTGCTTTTTTCTTCTTCTCGCCTCCTTGCCTTAGGCGCAGCCAGCTGTGGGGTAACTCTCGCGTATCTCTGTCTTCGTATACAAATTAAAACGTTATAAGACTCATGCCCCAATATGCATTTAGCTTTCACAGGACATACATATATATATATATATATATATATATATAATATACATATCAAATCTTATCTTGAAATGGCTTTTGCAATTAATTTAGTTGACCATTTTTGTTGATGGCAGAGCAATTAAATAGCACTTGCTGATACCGACTCTTGACTAAATTTAGTGTTTTAGAGAAAAGCATAATGTTGGTTGACAAAAACGAAAAGTAGAGAGCTGATTTCAACCATACAATTAATAAAAACAAAACAATCAAATATCTCAACCTACGAGTAAGAGGGGGAGAAACATTATTATATGAGCGGTAAACAGGACCAACCCAAAACCCATTCGGTTAATAGTTTTAAAGAAAGGAAATTCCAGGGGTAAAATCCTCAAAGTCTAAATCAAGCTTTCATCATTATCATTCTTATTTCAAGCCCCATCAAATGGAGGCCTACATCAACCATGATTTGGTCTAGTTTTGCACGTCCAAAATCATCCAAAGTCGAAGAGTTAACGATCCAACGGCTGAGACTACATCACTTCCCCGAAAATGGACGTACCATCATTCATCCTGCCAAAGCTGAATAGAGATTCATGATGTTGCGTGTTGGAAGGGTTAAAAATAAAAGAACAAGCAAAGTCGAGGGCGAGTCTGGCTGGTTCCTCTTTTCAGAAATGTTTCTTTCTACACTTAATAGCACACTCTGTCCATGTCCCACCTTGATTGGAACGGGAAAAGAGTTTTCTCTTCAAACCCTTGGACCATAGTAACGTAAAATATTGCCATGCTTGGTTTCTTTCCCAAAGCCACTGAAGAAAGCCATTTCAGAAAATCTCCATCTCATTCTCCATTCCACTCAGAAATTGCTGCCGGAATGACTTTTTGAGTGCCTTGACTTGGTTAATTTCCAGTCTACTCCAAACATCATCACTCATGGGAGTTTTGAGAAGAAAAGTAGCTTAAAAACAGGTTTTTTTTACCAGTACTCACATGACAAAGTCTATGTTCGTAGCATCATTCACAGATATAGTCTGTCATTCTCAGATCGATCTTGAACAAAATATACACTGCATTCATCTGTTGCAGGATCACAAGAGCATAGGCAGCTCTGAAATTTTACAATGATAATTATAGTAACATTACTACTGGTAAATAAAGATCAGCAACTTCGGTAATCATAATTAATACTTAATAAGCAGAAAATCAACCATTTAAATAGAGAAAGGGAATAATCCATTGTCTGCTACCTATACAAAAGCTTAAGCCTCTTTTTTTTTTTGTTTTGAGTTCTGATCTTCGGAAGTTCATAGACAATTCCCCAAAAAGGAGATTCTAGTCTTCACCAGTCACCACCCCCACCTCCACCTCCATCACTTGTAGGAAATAATATTTGATATTTACACAGAATCTGCAGGTTGGTGCAGCACAGTTACCCGAAATATATTCCAGATTTTTCAGATTTCTTCTCTGTTTCCAGATACTATTCACAGTGAGAAGATAACCCAAAATCAAAACCCCCCAAAATAGATTCAAATAAATCGGAAATTAATGAAAAAGATTCACTTGAGCGAGCTAGCTCACATCCACCTTTCTTTTCTCACTTCACCAGGTCAGAAACCCAATCCACATCCGGACCTCCAGAACATTGACCCGGGTTAACCCTACCCAATGAATTCTCTTTACTCAATTTCTCGAACATCTTTGCGCGTAAATCCCTTCCAGACTCAACTCTTTCCATCACAGGTTCCTCTTCACACCCGTTATCCCAGAAATCCAAGTACCCAATCCCAGGACGGGTCAAGTTCCGGGTGGGAGTACTAGGCAGGCTACAGAAACCGGGTCGGATCACTGCCCCTCTCGGAGACCCAAACCCGGAAGGTGAACAACAGCCCACTTGAGTGGGCCAAGAGGAAGGTAAAGACTTAACCTTTCCCAGCTGCAAGTTCCTCAAGGAAGCGACCATCTCATTTATAGAGGCGGAACCCAGAGAACGACTCAGCGACTGAGCCATAGGAGAAACAGGCGGTGAAGACTCAGCCCGCGGACTCACCGGAGGAGAACCGGAACCAGGAGAAGACCAAAAAGTCAGAGTTTTAGCACAAGAAGGTGAAACATCATAAGAATCAGCAGAGTTCACAACCCTAAGCTGGTCCGGTGTATGAGCAAAGAAACAAACCCGACGCCTACAATTCGGCCCATCTTTGCATGGCTGGGTCCGGTAACGAGCCGGGTGGAGCCAACACTCGAAAACCCCATGAGCGAACTCGCAAGAGTCACCTTTTCGACAGTTTCCTTTCCTGAAATCAGGGCAAGCCGTACCAGAATAATGATATTTTCTCGGATCCCTCCGACGAGCTTTTTCACCAGGATGAGCGTACGGACACTCAGTCCAGTCATGTGACCGTCCACGTGCGCATCTCCGAACTTTGAACTCAAACATCCTGAAATGATCACAAGAGTAAGCGTCCACCGGAGAATCGGGGTTGTCCAAACCCGAAAGCTCAGAATCCGACTCGACATCCGGTTCATTCGATGGCAAGTAACGTTGTAGCGCTGCTAACGCTTCCTGGAGGTAAAACGGGGTGCCGCTATTGTTTAAGTGGTTGTCGGCTACATTGTACTTGAGAGGAGAGTAAACCTCGGGCGTTTGATCATCCTCGAGGTTAGGCCACGGCGGAACAAGAACCGTTGGATTGGGACGATGAGTTTCCCCAAGCATCATTTTTCTTTTTTTTCCCCTTGGTTTGGTAGTGTTTGAGGTTTTTTGAGATTTGTATACAGAAACACCGGCAAGGTTTGGTTGCTTATAAGCAGAAGCTGGTCGTGGTAGTAGGGGGGATTTAACCGTGGTTAGGTTTGTAGTAACCGTAGTTGGTTAAAAATCTAGGAGCTATATTTTGTATGTTTCCGCTTTCAACTGCGGTAAAAAATATGGGTTGGGGTGGAGGTGTTGTTACCGGCCTGTTGCATAAACAGATTCGAAAGTGCTCGTGAGGCGTCTCCACGTGTTGGAAGAAACGGAATTTTGTAAGACAAAATGGAATTTCTAGTGCAACGTGGCTTAACGATGAGAAAGCTTGGAAATAGTGCGGTGACAGGTCTGTGAGGTGATCGATGCCTGGGAATATAATTAATCCAGCTAGGGCCCTAGTGTTCCAAAGGCGGTGGAGCTTGAGATCCGCAGGATAAAGATGAAAAAAAATCTTTTTTTTTTCCTACTTAAGAAAAGAAGAAAAGTAATAGTACTGTTGTACAAATAAACATACTGATAAATCTCCATCTACTTCTCTGACAGCAAAAGAAAAAGAAGGATAAATATCAACTCTGAATTCTTTATAAAACTAAACAATTAATCTCATAATGTTAATACAAATTAAACAAATTCAAAGTCTCAAAACCGCTTATTAAGTATTAACCCAAAAATAATAATATGGTAAACTCATTTACACTGATGTTTTACCTTATTGAGAATTTGTTCCACGTAATTTCATTTGGTCGGAAACAGTTTTGATTTGCTCATTGTATTTTCCCTTGTCCTTTTTTGGCTATTTCATGAAATTTTCCCTGTCTCCCATCTAGAAAAAGAACAGCCAAAATGGAAATGCTAGAAAGTAACATTTGAATTGCCCCAGTTGAAGCTGAAGCAAATGATTGTTACAAGCACAATATGTTACATCCATTCTTTGTCATCACTCTCAACAGCTAACCTTGTCTTGTTAGCCTTCGCTTGGTTTACCTCATCACCATTTTTCCAATCCTTCATTCTTCATTAATTTACTCGCTATCTGAACTTGGTCTTGTTGAATCGAATAATGAAGCCACACCCAACATTGTATCGTCTTGTTAATATTACGTAGATCATATATTAAGAAGCTTACGGTGATTTTCATTCTCAATGCTTGTTTGTTATGACTTATGTTTATGATTTCATTATTTTTGTTATTTAAGTTGATTTTGATGAGTTAAATGAAGAATTTTGTCAAGCATGTCAATTTATTTAAGGTAATTTCAGTTATTATCTTTGTCCATTTCACATTGAATAGTCATTTTTTTATGAGTAATTAACATTTAATAAATAAGTTTTTGAAAATGATTAAAACTCAGACTTTCCAAATATGTATATTTTACTTTTAATTTCACGTGCAAACGCAAAAAATTATAGTGAAAGTTAGTTAATTCGATGAACTCTTGACTTATTGGCGAAACCCTAGCTTCTAAAAGACAGAACAGCCGATTCTTTTGCTTTGCTCTTTTTGCAATTTTTGGAATAACGAAGATAGGAGCTTTAGTGCCTTTACTAACAAAACCCTTTTTTTTCTCCCTTTGTTAGGGCAATTTGTTTAAGTCACCTACGGTTCCTTGAAAGGAAGGGCTTCCAACAGAAGGGCAGGTAGGTTTCCCTTTCAGTACGTCGGACATCCAAAAAGTCTTGATAGAGGGAATAACTTGACCTTCGTTAGCTCTCGCATTTGACTCCCAATATCTCTTCGGATTTTCCGCTGTATACGGAAGAGATTATTCCCCCATGTGCATTTTCACTCAACTTTCTGATACTGACCCAAACAGTTTTGTATTGAAGCCTTTTGAATACCGAAGGAGATTGGAATTGCTTCTTGAAACGTCTAGACAGGGAGAAAACTAGAACTGCTCAACCTCGGCCTTCAAGCCTCCATTTATTCTCCACCCTCAAACCTTTGATAAGAAAATTATAGTCTTTCTCTTCATGCTAGCTAGCTCTCTAAAATCAAACAAGCATCTATTTCCATTGCACCATTGTTTGTAATAGAAGTGAAATATGTATGATGAGCAATAAGAAAACTACAACTCAGCAATAACTACTGATTTGGTCAAAATTGTTAATATCATTAGAGAAAGGTCATTAAAGTCTTTAAAAAACATAAATTCAAAAAGCTCAAAATTAATCTGAAATTTGTCATCAACTTGAATTCAACTCAAATCAAATCATCATGTGTCAAATAATTAAATTAATAAATGGCAACTAGTTAATCTATTTAAGAATAATTTTTAATGTATGTAGATCACTGGAATTATTAGAGGATGGAGAGTATATAATTTGAGTGTTCAGGTGGAGGTTAGATGGGGCTTGAATTGAAGGTGTAGCCATGTGCTAAAGCAGGGGATTCAACATTCAAGGACAGAGCATCAAAAGCTCTGCCGACTTTAGCAAGGACCCATAAATTAAAATTTTAGAAAAAAATAAACATAAAAATGTTCTGAAAATCCGGAATAAAAGAAATCCCATGCCATCCTTTTCTATCCAAACACCTGGCACTTTTCTGGAATCCTCCTAATCTCCATATTTTCCCCACTGACCACGAAATGAATTTTACCACCTAAAGTACTTGACACCCCTTTTATTTTTCCTACCAAATTATTTAATTCCCCACTTGAATTACTCAAAATGCTACGTTCCCCTACTAACCTCGGGAAATGAGTCCTGCCACGGTTTTTTGTCGACTGTTTCTAGCGTATTCCAGAACAGTTTCATTCCCCTCGCGTAACGTGCTCACATATTGGCAATTTAATGAGAATCACTTGGCTTAGTTTACATGTAAGCCCCTTTGTCCGGACGGTTAATTACAGCCATTTATTTCACGGGAAAAATTAGGTGAGGTTCATAAATCCTTGATCTCAAAATTTTTCTTTCTCAAATATTTATAATGTTTAATCTCATAAAAATTACTTTACATCTTAATAAAATAATTATTTTAAACACATAACTTCTTTTCGCTAAAATTTTTTTAAAAAAAATGTACGAAGTTTATTTTATGCTATGTAATTATATGTATGTGCAAGATAAAATACTCCTTTTATAGGTTTTTTTTATATATTTTAATTTATTATTTATGAAATGAATATATATAAGGGAGCGATAAGGACTCATACTACTTTTTTTAGAAAAATACATTTTAGTTCAAGATGCATCCATGTATCCTCCCCGAAATAAATGGGATCATGTAAGATAGGGACCATATAACTGTAATGATAGTTACGTTCAATAATGTTTTCCCATTCTCGGGTATGAAACTTTCGAACCCAAAATTGATTAGAAGGGATGGAAGAGGAACTTACTCAAGTACTACTAACAAATTAACAGCACCATCCTCGGAAGGACAAAATCGTCAATCTGCAACCCAGTCAACGACCGTCACGTGAAGTTAGCTAAACCAGAATCGGAGCCAAAAAGGAAAGCCAAAACGGAGCCACACGTGGCACGTCGTGGTGAAACCTCTCGCGTCCCGACAAAACGCAAACGGGAGCTCGGCGTACGAGATAAATCCCCTCCGCCCTGCCACCCACACCCCCCCTCTCTCTCTCTCTCTCTCTCTCTCTCTCGCAAATGTGAAAACCATACCAATTTTATTTGTACGGACGATCCCAACATGCCTACTTTTGTTTCGTTTTTTTTTGGGGGTGGGGGGCGGGGGGGTGATGGTGGTGAGTTTGACCGTACGCGTGGCGTGGTCCTTTTATTCTGGAGGAAACAAAAGGGACACGACGGTTGCACTTTGCGAACGCCACGAGACATGGGAAACGACTCGTGGCACCATCTTCGTGTCTCCCTTCATCCCCCGCCCTTGTGCATCGAGATTCGTGTGATTTTGACGCTTGCTTTTTTTATTTAATTTAGTTTAATTTTAGTTTTTTTTGGGTTCTACTAATGCAATGTCGATGAAAATTGGATGTTGGCCTGGTTCGTACGTATTTATTCAAGTTATTCACCTTTAACTAAGCTCAGATTATAGAATATAGATTGAGTTTTAATTTTAATTCATATATAGCCAAAATCACAAAGTGAAAACAAATAAGAAAGAGAAATACTATAATTGCATATAAGAAATATATATACTATACTTAGCAGCTAAGTGTTTGTTTTTTTCTTTCTAAATCCTAAAATGATTCCAATTAACGTTGTATTAATTAATTGTGTTAATTAAACAGTTACAAAAATTCTTTTATTTTAGGATAATGTTGACCTGTTTTCCATGTTTTACTCTTATAATTAACAAACTTATTCATGATTTGATCTTCTCATGCCAGAGACTCGAAATCAAAAACATTAAATTACAAAAACGAAGGTTGTTTATTAAATTTCTAATACCAATCTATCTTAACTTTGCACTAAATAGTTTTTTTTTTAAAATAAAGCTAAATATATCTTATTATTGATTGGTTGTTAATTGCAAATTGTTACTAGGTCAAAAGCTATTGCTTTCCATGATGCAAGGTGCAGACATGCACAAACTCTCACGTGATTCAAGAGAGTTATTTCTTTTAAACCAATGAAAGAGTGCATGAATCTGCAATGCGGAGGAGCAGCACTTTTCATAAATGAATGGAAACATTGTATTCAATTTTTATTTTCAAGAAAATAGAGATATATATATACACTTAATTTTTGCAAGAGAGAAATTATTACATGTAACTATTACACAACAAAATACATGCATCGTTCGTGTCTTGGATTCTTAAATTATATCCAATATTGGATTTTCTCGTGATCTTTTCGGTGGCGTATAGACTTGGTCATTTCTCATAATAAAAATCTTTTTTTTTTTTTGACAATGAAAGTGTTTAGTTTTCTCCACTTAAATGCAATCAAATCACATCGTTTTACTTGCCTGCCTCTACGCTCGGTATACACTTTTGATCCATCAAACTGATGTACATTAACTTTTTCATTCTCTTTCTTTGTATCACTGCCTTATTTCATCTAATCTTAACTCTCCCGGCTTAAAACTTTTCACCTTTACATTAATGGAAGCTCTTTTTCAAACGCTTTACTGAGTTAACCTGTATAATCTTTGATCTACGTTCATTTCTTTTGGATTCTTTCTGTTTTATATTACTATTTTAAAAAATATATATTTATTAATCTCAAGAAATTTTTCATGACACAATGACTTGATTTGGACAAAGAAACCTATAGAATAACAAAAAACAATTATATTATACACTTGAGACCTTTGTGTTATATACTTGGAAGCAAATCTTTTATACCTTTCCTCTTTCCGCCTCCTAGAAACACAAGCCATTTACTTAATTATGATCTCTTTGATCCTTTTCCACTCGAAGCAAATCAATTGCACAAGGGTGAAACAAGATCAATTAATTTTTCAACATGAGGAATGAAAGGAAATTAATTATAAAATATAATTATATCGATTAAGTGATCAGCTTAATCCTTGGCACTGTACACAAAAGAATTATATAGTGAAATAATGGATTCGAAAGGTATCCAATGGTAACCAATAATAGAAAATATTAAATATGACACCTATATAGTAATCTTCTATTTTACTTAAAAGACGTGATGCATGTAGTTTGCTAGTGACTTTATAGGTTAATTTCTAAATCTTTTGATACTTTATATCATAGTTTAATTTAAACTTTTGTCCATTTGGGTTAATTAAGTACCTTGAATACTTACTTTTTCCTTAAAATAACTATAAATTCTCGTTCAATCTAGTACAATTTCAATGGCCCAAAACTTAATATATTTGTGGGGGGAAATCGAAGCCTTTTTGCCCTTTTCCGTAAGTGAAAATATAATCCCCTAATTAATTAAACCGACTCAAAATGATCTTTCAAGGGATTCAAAGAGACTTTAGACGTAGTGGAGAAGTGATGTAATAATTCAGGAAAGACTTTTTCAGAACTGGCCTCAAGTCCAAAGGCGTGGAGTGCATTTAAAACGACTGAAAATGAAAGCAATGGGAAGCAAAAAGAAAAACGACACTATTATCAAAGCAACCCATTTGGTGCCACGAGTCAAGGAGCAAATTCAGATGGCCCTCTTCGGTCAAAACCCTCCTATCAAGATTGAGGATTGAAGCTGATGAAAATCACCACCACCAGAAAAATATATGGCATTTTCGCTCAAGGGACGAAGCACCAAGGGGCTGTCAACGTTTCAAGGATTTACAAGATCTCGTGGGGTGTTTAGTTGAAAGTGAAAGCTTGGGGAGAATGTAATCATTTACCATTAAACTAGCGTTCTTTGATATTTTACAGATTAAGGTAAAATCGGTTTTTACGGTAAGAGTTGATGTTGAATTTTGCTATTATACTTTTAATTTTGTTGAATTTTGTTAGTATATTTTTAGTTTTGTTGAATTTTTAATATAAACTAATTAAACTGATGAAAATTTTTCATTTACATTAATAGAATATTTTTAAATATTTCAACTCCGTTATATTTTTTTTTGAAAAAATCAACTAAATTGAAAGTGCAATTACAAAATTTACCATTAGCTTTAACAAATTATTTTGGGAAGTATTTCAATTCTGTTCTTTTTATTTTAAAATAATCAAAATTAAAAATATAATGACAAAATTCAATAAAGTTAGTATAATAGTAAATTTTACCTTAATCCAATATTTTTGGATAGTTCGATTCAATGGTGAAACGTGAGTGAGCAAAAAAATTGTTGAGGGTGAAAGGTGACAGCATCAAAAGGGTCACTATTATGCGCATACGTACACACGCATGCGAGAAAAAATTCACTCACGGCTAACTATTTTATATTTTTTTTATACAATTTATATTTGATTTATAATCCAACTGCTACATTTCATATTTAATATATATATATATATATATATCTTTCTTCCACGGTTGGTTTCAAAAGAAGGTAATTATTAATATTTTTGGAATTCAATGACCATGTTTTTCTTAATTTAATTTTAAAAAGAATTAAATTCAATTATTTTAATAACATAACATATACACTTATTATTAAATCAAATATATATATTTTATTATTGAGTCAAATGTACCTTTATCACATGAAAGTTTTTTAATTTAAGTCATGACCTTTCTTTTTTTACAGAAAAATAATCAGTTTGGTATTTAAAAAGTCCATAAAGGAGAACATTACATCATGTAGATATTGACACCAATTTGAAACTCTCAACCTGCTAAAGGGCACTTTGTCTCCTTAAAGAACAGAAAAGGTGTCTTTATAAATAATAACTTAATAAATTTAATCAGATACTATATTTGTTTAAAAGAAAAGAGGAGAGGTAATTTCAAGAGGAATGGCACTTGTTTCTTTTTCCTTTGGTGATCCATTAAATTATTGTAAACTTGTGGATTTGCAAGTATGGGTTGGTACAGATGTTTCAAGTGGTTCCCATTACTTTATATACTTGGCGAAAACAAGCTCTCCTCACCATTACGTTAAATCAACATGCCACAGTTGATCAGCATTCATGGATACAAAAATGAATAGTATAGAAACAGATACTTGCTTTCCACATCAGAGGAATTAAATTCGGAGGGAGTAGGATACTGGTGATTTGATGTGACTGAAGATAAAATGCTACAAGCCACATCTTGTCTCTGACGTAAGTTGCCTTATAAATCATGTATGCATGATCAGGATTACCCATGTGCGTATGTTACCCAAACATTCAGATTACATAATTCCGATACATGCATACCCTAACTCTCTAACATTTTCCGACTATATAATTCAAACATCGACATTTTGTCACGTGCGTGTGTTACTCGTTTATTTTTTAGAAATTAAGGTCTAAAAGTTGAAATCCTTCCTCAAAACAAAATTATATTGTTTTGAGTGATTAGATAGGGAGGACTTTCCTTAGTTACCAAAAGGTTTCCATCTTGAAATTAAGATAGGTCATAGCCCAAGTGTGTGGCTTGGGAAGATATTTTTCCAATTGCATTATCATAAAACATGATTATACCCAATGTCAGCAATGAAGAAGGAAAGCTGATTGATGTGAAAGATCACAATAGGAAAAAATCAATATATATATATATATATATATATATATATATATATCCTATCAATTTCATATCCAACTTTTGCCTTGGGGCACCACATTAGGATTAACCAACAGTATACCAACAAAGGTATCCGTAGCTCCAATGTTTGGCAATTATGGTTTTTAGGTTGAAAGAGCATGAGAAAGTTTCGAGCAATTCTAGACGAAATTTTGTGGGCAGCGAACTGATTTTGATCAAAAGATGATCACCGAGAAATTTGATTTTTATTTATAAAAGTTTAGGGGTCTAACCTACTTCTCCTCTAGTTTAGATGACATAATACATAATATATATAAAAAAAATCAAATTCATGGGACCCATTGATACCTAATTGTGTTTCATCATGATAGAATTCAATTTATATAATTTGTATAGATGCATGCTTGAGTACCATATGCAAATTTCTTCAAAAAAAAAATAATATATATATATATACTAATTTACCTTCAAATTTTTCTTATAGTTAATTATATCTTTGAGTACTATATGTTAAAATAACTTCGAAATCATTGAAATGTCGATTATTGAATTAGTTTCAGATTTTAAGATATTGTAAAAAGTTGATTTGATAAATTTGTACCTATATGATTATATTACTTAAATAATCCCTTTTTCTCTTAATTTTTTTTTGAAATAATGAGTGCTATTTATATCAATTAATAATCTTATTTATCCTGTTAGTATATCCCATTAATTAGTTATATCAATGGCACCTTTATCCTATAAAATTTACTTTCACTTTCTCTTTCTTGAAATCTTTTTTTTTCATTATTATTTCTATTGGTTACTCTAAACTAGTTTCCTGAGCCTTTCCCTATCTTAATTATCTAGGTACCTTTAACTACATTGCTTAGAAGCATTCCCTTTGCCTATTACGACTACGACTACTACTACTATCAGAAATACACTTCCACTTGCTACCTTCTCTAATTGGCTATAACTTTCATAAAGTTGGCAATAAGCATGGTGTAATTAATTTAGTTTGAAATCAGACGAGTCGGTTTGTCTTTGGGGGAAGGCATGGGCATGGGATAGTGATGATTTGATTTGAGAAGTGTCGTCGTCCGAAGTGCTTCTTGATGAGGGATGGCAGAGGGCGGATTCTCATTTCCCCTTTGGGTCATTTGCCCAAAACGAACTCTCGATTTTGAGCACAAATTAGTCCATGATTGACTGTTGTGGATAACCATCAACAAGAAAATGATGTTCCCAGTCCCACATCCCATGCCATTATATATGCACAAGTCCAAGATGGCAGCCGCGATGTGACCTTACATCACCTTGATTGAGATAGCTCAACTTTTTTATTATTATTATTATTATTTCACTTAAGATTACATATAATTTTTGAATTACACGAATAAATAACTATTTTGATAAAATATTTAAAATTTTTTAATTATTCATTAAATTCTAAAATTTTTTATTATATTTAATCAATTTTTTAAATTTTATTTTAAATTAAATAAATTTTTATAATTGATATTATTAATTAAATTATTATTTTTATATTATGTGATAAATTAATAGATGATATGACATGATGAAATGATCATACAATTTTTTCACTTTTCACATAAATATTATGTTAATATCATATATATATATAAAATAACAAATAATAATTTAACTAATACCGTTAGTCATATTAATACCTCTTTAATCCAAAATAAAAATAAAAAATTTAATTAAATATAATAAAAATTAAATATTTATTAAAGATTTTTTAGAACAATACAAAATTTTTTTCAAAATATTATATCAAGTATTTTTTACCATATAAACTCTACTTTTCTTATCTTAAAATGTAAACTTGAAACTCCTCAAATGAAATCTCAAGTATTAATAATTAAAATGTTTTGATGTGGTAAAATTTAAATTTACTTTTGATAGACTTAGTTTATTGGAATTTAACTGCGAAAAAAAAGAAGTAAATTACTGATTTGATTATTTCCATGAGAAACGTTTTAACAACCCTGTTTGTGGCTCATGATGATCCTCAAGTACTTTTTGCACATGATTCATGAAATTTTGTCACGTCTTTGGCTTTTTTTCTTTTGTTAATTGTAGCTGTAGAGGTTGAACACAAGATTATGGTGGTGATTCGACATCACCATTCACCAGAACAAAATGACCATCTCATCTGACTTATTAGTAATGAAACATGACAGAAAGCAAGAAGACTGCCCATCGGTTCCATGCTGAAAGACTTTGAAGCGAGCATCATGCCTCACAATTCACATGCAGATAGACTACTGCATAAGTGGTTGGCATGTAATATCAAAGTTTGCAAGAAACGTTTTGAGTGCAAGGAGAGGAAATAATCATACACTTGGTGGAATTTTGCAAGCAGATATAATACAACAGGACTTAATAAATCATGAATTCCATTATTTTCTATAAAAAATTCAAATAAAGCATAATTTATGCAAGAATATATTATTGATAGTACAAATGTGGGAAATACTATGATAATAATACTTTAAAATCAAAGTCTACATGAAACTTACAAGATGTGACACTTATCCATTATCCTAGCACAAGTCTGGATGCGACACCAAAAGTATAAAAAGATGCAATCCATCGGCTTCTAGCGCCCGTGCTCAGAGAAAAGCACAATTCTATCGGGACTAATTTGCAATCAAGTGAAATTTATACTAATACATTTTTTAAAACAATTAAAACGTATTTTAGATCTGAATTTTACTATTTTTTAAAGATGAATATTATTATATATCCAAATACGATTTAGAAGTAACAAAAAAATTTACAGATTGAATATTAAACACAATCTATCTGTGATATATAGTGCATATTTTATTTCTTTTCATTTTAAATTAAATGGTAGTTATTTTTATTATTAAAATGTTTTTAATTATCTAAGAAAGAAAAATATGAGAAAAGAGAAATACAGAACAGAAAATTTTTTTTTTTCAAGTATTTAATTTAATCGTAAATTCGTATATATTTTTCTTGATTATTGGATTCGAATTGTCTTTTCCAAAAACAGGCAAAGGATTTTTTTTTTCAAGAGTTACGGGGCATAGAATCTCTTGGGAGGCAGGACCTGAGATTCGACCCAAGTTTTGTTGGTTCTCCTTGTCCCTTTATGTAATGATTAGGACAAAAGCACCCAGTTTAATAAAGAAAATCAGTTATTATCTATGGAAACCATTTATACCAAGCATATAATATGTGATATGAATGACTTTACAATAAATTTAATAGCATCAGATTTTATATATATATAAAACTTTCTTTCAAGAAAGGGTAGTCATTACCTCCGGGATTTGTCCCCTATGGAAGATGGTGCATCATAAACTGTGGTTTTTAGCTTTAGAAAGACAATCCCATAAGCTTGAAAGAAATTATTGCAATGAGAAGCTGTTGACTGAGTCCAGATATGGGTTCTCAACGCTATGCTCCAAAATCATGACTGCAGGTCCCCCCATGAAAAGATTAGACAACTTGGTGAGTTTGATTTGGAGAGAATCTGCCACCGTTGGATGTCATAGTCAACACTGTAGGGTTCACGGTTAATGCTCTTTCATGGTAGTCAGGATTATACAGGTTTGGTTTGCTTGACTTTCTGTCAAGATAAAAGACAGGGACGTTTTGATCGCTTCATTTTACAATTTCTTAGTTGAGTTTAAGTGTTAAATGGCATGAGCTGATCGATAAATTATGACAAGTAAATCACTAGTTTCAACATTATCAAGTTCTTGAAAGTAGCTGCTTGAATTTTGATGGGTTAGATAGTATATATACTTAATTTACAGGGAGATGTGGCAGAGGGAGACAGCTCGAGTAGAACTGACAAAATGAAATTTGTGATAAGGATTTGGATCTTTCTTGGAGGAATTATTTTTCGTCTTTACAAATTTGTCTCGTCCTTTCCTCGGCTAGCGAACTCCCCCCGGATTCCCCCGGATTGTGACTTGAAACTTGAGAGAGTTTCCATGGTCTGGGACGTAAAGGTAACAAAGCTCCAAGGAGAGCAGACTTGATGGCAGGGCACTCCGTGGCATATACTGCTGACCTACTTAAAGTTCGTTTATTAAGATTCTTACCTTACTTGGCAAGTTTCATTGTTTTCCTTTTTTGTGATTTGCCAGTGCTTGGAATCAGAATAGTTCAAGGACCAAATATAAATAGGCAACCAGGCATGGGGTTTCTCGTAGTATTAAATTCTCCCTGTCCGCCCCAAGAAAAAGATGAAAACAATAGAACTTAACTTATTCAAGTGGAGAAAAGAGGATAAAATATAGAGTGCAAATGAAGCTATATATTCTATTAAAACCAGAAAGTGGGGTTAAATCTACCCACTTAAACTGGGATCAAATGGTTGTTTCCTCAAGATACTGCAAGAGGGGCCCAAAAGGCAACCCACAAGTTGTGAAAGCAATCAGAAAGGAGACAGATAAGGTTGTTTTTGCAAGAAATATCTATGTGCAACTGCATATAAGGGTGGCTCCATATAACTTGAGTACTAAACAAATGCATGTGAACTATAATGCCTTGCTTGCACTGTCTGAATCTTTAAAGTTGCCTTCTCTCTAAAGATTGAGGCAGCAAAGTAGGTAGAACTAGGTAGAAACTCTTACTTTAAAGCTCAAGGGAATGATTGCCTTCTGTTGAACCAATGCCTAGAAAACAAATATAAGCTTTTTGCTTTTGATAATGTTAAGGAGAGTATTGATTCCACCAAAAGCTACTAGGTTGGACAATGCGGACTGCCAAGCTCCATGGTTTCTTGGTATAATAGCTTCTAAACCTGTTTATAACCTATGAACAAAATTATACTGGGCCATGTTATTGTAAAGCGTCAAGAAGCAATTCTAAAGAGGGTATGAATACTCCTGGCAACAAATTGACTAGGCCGAGATCAGATCATTTTGAACCCAAATTGGGCCCTTGGAAAATGGCTTTTCTCTCCTAACCACAAGGGCCCACGCTTAGGCGGGCTCATCTCTAACCCAAAAGGGATAAAGAAGACTGGCTTAAGCCCCAAATCCCAATGTCATAGTGGTTCGCGATCAGTTTCTTCAGCCATCGTCAGATATTCACTGGTTTTAGCATGCTGTTATTGACTACTTGATCATTTGCAGCCACGAGCTTAATAGTCAGATTCAGTTGTTCGATAGCATATATTACGACAATTGATTAACTACTCAATTAAGGACTTAAATTCTATTCATAAAAGTAACAAAGCGAGGGTTACATAACTCGATCAGGCTATGCCTGGATAAGGATTACATGTTATTCCTCACTTACAACAAGAACAAACAAGAGCTCATACTTTCATTAAACTAGACGATGTAAAGATGCAAACGGTGGCATGAAAAACCACTCTATGCACAGATACTGGAATTGCTACAGAGCTTTATTTCCTTCGCCTTTTCTTTCACCACTTGAGTTTCTTAGGGAAGTACTGCAAGGAAATGAAGAAATAAAAGATCAGTTAAGCATTCGGAATACTACAAATAGTTTCTAATTAAAATTAATAACATTTGAAGTCAGCTGTGTGGCTGCATAGAGTAGGGTGCTACTAATGTACCTTCTGGATGAGGGAGAGATAGTATGGCTTCATTTCCTCCACGTTTACCCTGACCTTGCTTTTGCTATACAGGTCATATTTGCTGCATGTAAGGCAGTCAAGTTAAAGGATGATCCAACCTATTTATGTTGTCAATCAAATGAATTTCTCGGTTAATTAGCTTTCGTTATAAGTTAATGCTGTCATTTCTTTTGTGCACAAAATGGAAAGAGTAGATCATACTTGAACACTTTGAGCCACTCATCATCTCCTTGTCCTCATCATTCATCAGGTAAGTATAAGATCCAGATCGGTGTAGGGCTGTCCAAATCAAATTACCAAAAATTTTCAATAAAATCATCCCAGCAACTAAAAGTTTGCCCCAATCCTTGTTCTCTAATGGGAAATCTTTGAATTGCAGGACTCACCATAGATGGAATGGACCCTGATAATAAAGAGACCAGCTGGTGGGAGAGTGGTGTTGTTACCCTTGGCAACCTGTCAATTTATTAACAGTTTCAATATCATTTCACTAGAAAGGAAATAGAAGAACTTGATAAGATAAAAGAAAAAGAAAAGAAGTTAGAGCTGATATAAGGTCAGATGAGTCACTCACCAGATACATATATTCATCATGGCCCCATGACATAGTAACATTATCAAGCCCAGAGTTCAGATGAGCATTCCCAGATGCTCATCACTGCCTTGTCAAGTTTCTCGTACTCCTCTTTCCCCTTCTCAGCCTGTGACATTATTTATCATATCAACCATCAGCAATTCGTCCTGCACTTGTACAAAAAAAAAAAAAAAGGGCTCGTAATTACTGAGTAGATAACAACTATTGAATTAGCTGTTGCTAAATATGTAATGCAGGACAAAATGAATCACATTCGGTGCATTAATAGCGAATAAAATGTTGTTACGATATAACCAAAGAAATTATCCAAAAAAAAAAAAAAGAACTAAATATAGCCAGAGAAGAAGGCTTCACAAATTCATAGGTTTGATTTGATGTGATTCTTTCTGTAAATTTCCAGGACGATCTCTCTTCTCAAGCTTTCCTTCTCATAGTCCCTAGGAACCATTGAGACACACATTTCTCCGTAAGTCATCCGGAGATTGTATAAACGGAAAATGTACTAGCTATCAAATTGAAACTGAGCGTTAAACCTGAAGCTATGGCCCAAGGCATTGCTCTCCGGAAGAACAAAGCCACCATCAAGCTGCATTTCTCTCACTTCTTGCAGCTCCCCCTTCTCAATATTCTCGTTTTCAACTACGGTGGCAGTGGCGGCGGTGTTGGCATTGTCAATAACGGGCTCTGATCAGAACAATGGGGAGAGAAACATCAAACTGATTAATTAACATCAGAATATATATCTTACAACGTGGGGAACCGAGCTGAATATTGAAAACATACAAAAAGCATAACGTTTTCGTTGGCTAATAAAAAGGTTTCGACAGAAGAATAAGAGCTGAGACCAAATGAAAGAGACAGCGAACCAGGAACAATAACCGTCATGATGGCAAAAGGATATCAAAGGGGATGGAAAAAATTGCAAGCGCGAGGCAAAGGAAAGGCTCTATGGTGAGCACAACGAAGAGGCTCCCTTATTATAGGCTAGATTCTTGGCATGGCTTGGTTGAGCCTTTAGCAAAGGGGCATGTTGTTGAGATGAAATTACGAGTTATGCCACTTTTGTTAGTCAATGGACGGGAGTAGTCTTCATCTTTCCTGTGATGTTCTTACAAACAATTCAGGGTTGGAGATCATGCGTGGTTTTGGTAAGTTTTATGTTTAAATGTTATATTTGATTTATGCCTGCAAAGAAAAAGAAATGATCAATTTGCTGTTTTGCTACATCCAGATTCTATTGGCAAAAGAAGAAATAAATAAAAATTAGGACGTAAACGTTGATTCCAACAAGCAAATGTTTGCTACAACTAGCTACATCATTAAAATATTTAAAAGTTTTACTTAATGAATTAAATTTTGATAAGGTAACAAAATGTGATTTCTATAATTATAATCTATAATTTCTAATGAATCAAATACAGACTTATTTTGACAAAATATGAAAATGCATTTATAAAAAAAAATTAAAAAACTTAAAAATTTTAATTTATATCAAAAACAAATGATGACATGAGATTTTATGAACTCATTTTATAACGGTTTGATTAAAAAATATTAAAAGTAGAAAAAAAAACACATATTAATTGTAGTATTCGTATTATTATCTTATTAATTTTGTTAAATAAACATAATATTAGATATATATTATAAAAAATTTGTATGAAAAAATAATAAAATACAGTCATCTCATATACAGAGTTATAGTTTTAATATAAATATAAATAAAGAAAATTTTAAAATATGGTACAAGGCGGTTTTTCGACCAGGTGTCGTCAGCTACAGACAGTAGCAAATAGTGGCGTTGTGGCAGTTCCAAATAACGGTAAGGGTGGAAATGTAATTAAGGAAAATAATGGAGATAGTGACAATCTAAGGTTGTCTTACCCTAAATCCAGTTAAATGCACATGTGAAAATTACACGTCAGACTTTTGTTGGTTGGCATCAACCAAAGGAATTTATAGCATGTTTGGTTGGGGAAATGGCTAACCCATTCCTCCTTTATTCCTAAAAAATTTTGATTCTTTTATTTGGTTGAAAAATGATCCAAAGAATAGCCATTTCATAAGAATGGTTATTCTTCAAAATCTTTCAAAATCAAGGACTAGCTAATACCACCTTCTCCCATAGTAGTAGCTATTCCATAATTGAGGAACAAATTCAAAAATTGATAAAGATAAAAATATCCCTTACAAGTTTAAAAAATTACAACTTCATTTGTATAAAATATTATTTTTCTCTCTCTCTCCTCTTTCTCTCACTTGATTTCAACTTTTAATAAAATATTAATATTAAATTATAAATAAGATATTAATATTTAAATTATCAATTATTAATAAAATAAATTATAAATTATTCTTATTTAAAAACAAAATAAATTAAAAATAAATAAACATAATATCATTTAAATTAGATAAACAATATTAATAATTAAATCATCAATTATTAATATTTTAAATAAATTACCAATTATTAATATTTAAAAAATAAAATAAAAAATTAATCATAATAATATTTAAATAAAATAAAATATTAATATTTAAATTATCTATTATTAATATTTTAAATAAATAATCAATTATTAATTTTAAAAAATAAAATAAAACAAAATAATTGATCATCATAATATTTAAATTAAATAAAATATTAATATTTTAAAATATAAATAATTAAATTATAAATAAATATTAATATTGAAATTATCAATTATTAATATTTTAAATAAATGATCAATTATTAATATTTTTAAAATAAAATAAAATAAAAATTAATCATAATAATATTTAAATTAAATAAATATTAATATTTAAATTATTAATTATTAATATTTTAATTAAATTCTAGATTATTAATATTTAAAAAATCTAATAAAAAATAAAATGTCATATAAATAATAAAGGGTGTTTTTATCTTTTAATTTTCTATTCATTTCTTATTCTAAAATTATTGTTACGAACCAAACACTACAATAAGTCATAATAATTATTTTTGTCCTATTCCCTTTGTCATACCAAACTTAGTAATAACTATTTTATTCTATTTTTACCTCATTCTATTCCCACATAATAACTATTCTATTCCATTCCTGTATATTCTGCCAACACCATTAACAGATCTTACGTGTCCATTAGCTAAGCTCTCAATCCCTGTTAATTCTCCACCTCCTCTGCCACGTTGCCTTTCACCCCTTTGTCTAAAAGTAGCTTTCTCTAATTTCTTCTACTTTAATTCTGAAAAAAATGAATAAATAAGTTCGAATAAAATTTCATCTGTAAATGGAATTACCACATGTGAAAATAATTTATATCATTGAGATAATTCTTTTATGATTATTATTATTATCTGGTTAAAAAGATATTAATAATTAAAACCCAAATGCCAAAATATCCCAAAACTCTTACCACAAATAAAATACACCTTAGGCTTTACGGGTTAATAACAAAGGACTTGACTTGTCTCCTTTGAAAAAAAGAGGACTAATCTTGAGTTTGAAATGTTTAAGTAAATGAGTTGAGCTGTACTTTTAGAATAAACCTTGCTGCAATTAAAACTCGTGAAACCATGCTCTTTAATATGATATGTTATCTTCATCATTGTCATTGTCATTGTCATATTATTAATTCATAAAATAAGACTTGCATCTTACTTATGAATATTGTTTTAATATTTTATTTTCATGCTTGCAAAATAAAGTATCATTAATGGTATATATTTTTTTATCCAAACTTCTCCCTATCCCTATAGTTTGAATTAATTAAGCTTGCTAAATTCAAGCGTATGATGTGCTTATCAAGCAAGACATCAAGATCAAACTAACCCATAAGTTCAATTTGATTATAGCTTTCAAAAAAAAAAAAGTTCAATTTGATTATTGTCAAATTAAATTACTGTCATGCATATAGTATTTTTAATTAAGTTAATTTTAATAATGGATCGATCAATGTCATGACAACTTTATTTTGTTGCTTATAGATTTCAATTTTGTTGTCTCGCATCATTCACACATGGATTCAAGGGCCAACGCAATTCTGAAAAAGGGATGGATTTCAAAATTATCTTTCCAGGAAATGACCAAAATAAGTGACGAACATCTTGAAAATAAAGAGATGTTAATTCTTATATGTATCTGCGAAAATGACACATGAATATCGTACTAATTTGTTAAGTAATATATTACAAGGGAGGAACAAAGTAAAGATGATCCTGTAACGAATCAATTTGACTACCCAAGTCTCATCATATTCAATGCACAATTAATTTCTAACACAAAAGTCTTGTACACGACAGTTTGACTTTGATCACAGCTAAGCAATTGTCTTGTAAAACACTTTAAAAACTCCATCAAATTCTTTCATATTTATCCTTCTTGCTTCTTCTTCTCATCCAGCTCGGGCGGTTGGATTTTCTCCTTAAATCGCATAAGTTTATTCATAAATAGAAAACAACAACCATATCCCGCCACGAAACTCTCATTTCCAGTCAATGGAACTCCAATAACAAAAAAAATCGTGATTTAACTCTTTTATTTATTTCTTTTAACACAAGGAACTCTTTCATGAGCATGTTATAAGAGGCAAAGTAAAGATGGTGGCGTCACCCTCAATTTTTAATATTTTTTTTATATATAAAATTTAAAATATATAAATTTAAAATTTTATATAATTATCTTCAATTACTTTTATATAAAATTTTGAATTTATCGATATATGTTATATATACAAAATATATATTCAATTTATACCAAATTAATAAAAAAATATTAAATATCCACATTTTAACAATTTGTAATTGTAAGCATCACACAACTTTATAACGCTCGAATCAAATTAAATAACATAATAATCTATTAGCCAATATGGCACTACTCTAGTACTGTAATATAAATATTACATAAATGTAAAGCTTATGTAGATAGAAACTTCAATGCTTTAACGAGGAGCACCCCCTCAATTTCTAATAGGGTCATCTCACCTTCGCATTTGTAGTTTCTTTGCCTTGGTGCATGCCATTATTTTAACATCTTTCCACTTCCCATGATGCCTAACGTGCCAAATTAAAGAAACATATTTCCTTTGGTAACGCACCAACTACCATCTTTATTAGCCAAAGCAACGCCTCGGTTTCCAAATGTAAAGAAAAGCAGCAGCCGGCTGAATAAATTAACAAAAATATCTCCGCTGGCATTCTTTCTGATCCATAGCAGCAAGCAACTTGCTCATCTACGGACAATGGAACAACCCTTCGTGAAAAAAACATCTTTAAGTGTATTTGTCGGTAGATGACGTGGCATAATCTAAACCGTCCGTTCACTTTTTTTCTCTCACGTGTTTTTGAGCTCTGATTAAATGGACCAACACAGCTCAGCCGTTGACAAAAAACCACTCCACTCCGAGTTTCGATCAGAAGTTGTCAAATCGACTCGTTGGCCATGACTAGATGCCTCGTCAGTTTGAACCAACTTACCATAATATACGTTATCCACGTAGAGCTGAGTCAGGCTCCTCCAATTTTTTTTTAATTTCTTTTTAGGACTTGTGAGTAATCTTAAGGTAAACGCATTCTCATTTTATTATCTTGCATTCTTGAATCTTAAACTCAAGTTTAAGACTATAAAAATCTTAATATGAATTAATCTTCATTTCTAGATAATTGACTAATCAAAGGAATTAAGCTATTCTTATCATAAAAATGGTTTAAGATAACTAGGTTTACGTGTGATAATCTTATCGATCCAGATATTTCAAAGTTGGATAAAACAGGAAGACCAGATAAAAAGATATTTTTGGGATAAATTTACAGGTGGAAGAAATTGATTTCAAAGGAGTGAGTCTGGCGTGATTAGATCACATGTTTGGATTATTGTGAACGTTTCTATTTTGTGAATAAAATAGTTGGGGGAAAGAAAGTAAGATTTTCAGTTGAGGACATGAAACATTCCAATTGACAAGGAAGGACTTTTTTATGTGACTATAAAAGCCCCCCCGCATTGCAACATCACCTACCACACATAACACAAGCCATTCAATTGTGCTTTTCTATTGGTTTCTTTTGCTTTTCTGGCAGATTTTTTTTTTTGCTACGGAGGGAAAATGACTATCCTTATTGAGAAGCCCGAGATAGGTATATACCCTTTTTTATTTTCTTTGGTCATGGAGTCCGTACTAAAAATGAGTTCGGGAAACAAGTAACAGTCACTAATTGTCGTCAATTTATTGGTTTTTCATTTTAATGTTTAACAGAGTCTCAAGCAGAGTGCCAGAAGCATGTCGAGGAAAATAATGAGTTGGTGTTGGATGGTGGATTTCCAGTGCCAACGTGCCTGTCAGATGATGCATTTTTGGCACCAGAAATCAATTCATTTGGCCACTCCTTTAGGTATATGAATTGACCAATAACTTATCTTTGAATGTCCCGGACTCCCGGTGGTTTAATTTCCATTGAGAGAAAATCTTAAATGGGATGACAAGAAAAGTTGAAATGATTTGCACTTAGCAGGGACTACGATGCAGAAAGTGAAAGGCAAAAGAGCGTGGAGGAATTCTATAGGCAGCAGCACATTAACCAGACC
Organism: Theobroma cacao; assembly: GCF_053813885.1. Lineage (NCBI taxonomy): Eukaryota > Viridiplantae > Streptophyta > Magnoliopsida > Malvales > Malvaceae > Theobroma > Theobroma cacao. Next base: position 5,026,782 of record NC_142647.1, read on the forward strand.
TATGACTTTGTAAGCAAACTTGGAAAACATAGTTGCAAATAATTTTTTAACAAGGGAATTTTTGGCTCTGTCCATGGTCTGATATTTGTGAACTTCCAATGAAAAATAATGCAGGTGCAACAGATGAGGAAAGAGTACTCCAAACTGAACAGAATGGAGATGAGCATATGGGAGTGCTGCGAACTTCTCAATGAGGTCGTGGATGACAGCGATCCTGATCTGGATGAACCACAAATTCAGCACTTGTTGCAATCAGCTGAAGCTATTAGAAAGGATTATCCTGATGAAGACTGGCTGCATTTGACTGCTCTTATTCATGGTATATACCAGATAAAAATTCCTTTCGTTATATCCCAAGGCAACAATATTTTGATAATTAACGCAACTTCCATTTATATACATGTAAATCCGTAGCCATATTTTGACTCTATCCATGGAGCTGTCCCACCAAATCTTCATAGAGATGGTCCTGCCTTATTGGATACCTGCCAAAATAATAGCCCCCTTGAAACTTAAATAAAATAGATAAAAAAAAAAAAAGAGTTTATCTAAAACAGCTAATACAACAAGAAAGAGGAATTAATCAACTTGTTCCATGGATGCCAGATCTTGGAAAGGTTCTTCTTCTACCTAAGTTTGGAGGGCTTCCACAATGGGCTGTTGTTGGTGAGTATTGACTTTACAATCATGCAAATTAATTTATATGATTATTTTCATTGATTTGAATAATTCCAATTAAGCAATCAATTTAATGTCAATATTGCAGGAGACACATTCCCTCTTGGATGTGCTTTTGATGAGGCCAATATTCACCACAAGGTCTTTTTCTTTTCCCCAAAATCTATGCCAGCTAGCCAAATCAATAACTGTTACGATAATCCATAATCAGCTAAAATAAATCCACAATTTTTTTTTTGTTTCAGTATTTCAAGGAAAACCCAGATTGTAACAATCCCGCTTACAACACTAAGAATGGGATTTATTCCGATGGCTGTGGACTAGACAATGTAACGATTTCATGGGGGCACGATGACTATATGTACTTGGTACGTGATACCTTTTTGTTTAACTTTTCAAATTTGTAATTACTTAAATTAAAATTTTATAATAATAATTAATGGTCGTGTGTTTTCAATTTATATATGCAGGTAGCTAAGGAAAATGGAACTACTCTACCTTCAGCCGGGTTGTTCATTATCCGATATCATTCCCTTTATCGTAAGCACTCATATTTGGTCATTAATATTTCTTATAAATGTACAATTTAAATTATATTTATTAGTATTTAATGCAAATATTTTCAACCCTAATTCTGCAGCTTTACATAAAGAAGAAGCATACATGCACTTACTAAATGATGAGGATAAGGAAAATTTGAAGTGGCTCAGAATATTCAAGTAGGCCTCAAATTTATTTGACTTTTTATTTTTGTTGTACACATATGGTTAATTATTAAAACCCAAATTAATATTTATTTTGTTGCAGCAAATATGACCTTTACAGCAAGAGCAAAGTCCTTGTTGACGTTGAGAAAGTCAAACCATATTATCTTTCACTTATTGAAAAAGTGAGTGCAGATTTATATCATTTTTTTGTCGGCTAAATTTCCACCTTTGAGTTCTTTTGTTTCCTGAAAGTTGATGAATTGACTTTTTGTTGCAGTATTTTCCATCCAAGCTCAAGTGGTGAAAGCTTTGATTAGCTCAAGTTTTCTGAACGATGCGCTGCGTAAAGGGGAATCATAAGCGGCTTGGTTCTTCATTTTTGAACCCAATTATATGATTTAAATCATGTGTTTTGAGTTATGTAAAAAATAAATTCAAAAGTCGTGTGTTTTTTTTCTTTTTCCTCCTTTGTAAACAAAGTCGTGTAAACTATTGCTCAATGGAGAAAATTAATATAAAAATATTATTCCTTTTAATAATTCCATTGGCATCGGATGGCTTAACTTAGGTGCATGGTTAATCAAGAATTACGGGAGAAAAATCTAATATAGAACACTATTAATTTATATAATTTAAGGGATTAATTGGCTGGTTAAATGAATCTATATATAATATAGCCCTGTCACCCAAATGCTACCCAAAGATTCCATATGCGTTGCCTCTCATTCTCTGATTTTCAACCACATAAATACAGAACATAAGTGGTTTTCACAGCTTACACCCTTTCCAAAATCGTTTAAATAAAAGTTGATAAGTCATATGCCTTGTGAGGAGATTCCACAATTTTATGGCCTGTTTGATCTTCTTTGTTTCGACCGATTCTTCTGAACAAAATTATTGATAGGACAGAAACCAAAATTTTGCTTCCATCAAGGGAGCACTTTCTTCCTCCTGTCATATAATATAGACATTTTATCTTACCGCCTTTCGTTTGACATCTCCTATCACATGTCATTCATCTAGCTTTCTTCTCGCTTCTTTTAGAGTTCCATTCTGGTCAAAACTTGGCATTAGAGTTTTAGTTCCATTCTGCCTTTCGTTTTTTTTTCTTTACCCTTTCATTGATTTATCACTAACTTGAACAAAGGCAAACAAGGTTTTTTTGTTATGAAATATCTTTGTTAAGTATATAATTGACAAAAAGCAGACTGACTAAACTGAGGTGCCAAAACCCGTGTCAAATGATGGATTTTTGGCCCCCAGACACCATTGCATATGTTTGTGTCGTGAAATCCTGCTTTTGATTTGTAAATGTTTCGTTTGCATTGAGAGATAATGGTAATGGACTTTGTGAAAATGCTCTGTAGAAATTACAACAATGCAGATTGTTCACGGCAAGAGACTGTTAAGGAGTTCTATGGGCAGAAGCACATTAAGTCACTAACCAAACATTTGACTTTGTAAGCTAACTTTAATCTAAAGCGTTCGTGTACATAAGTCAGCAATGAATCAAATTATGTGGTTGGACATGTTATGGTACTTAACTGTTCAAGGCAAAAATTGCAGTTTATCAAAAATGAGGCAAGAATACTCCGACATGAACAGAGCAGAAATCAGCATATGGGAATGCTGTGAGATTCTCAATACCATTGTAGATGATAGTGATCCTGACTTGGATGAACCTCAAATTCAGCACGCACTGCAGTCTGCAGACAGCCGACGCCATCAGAAAGGATTACCCTAATGAGGACAGGTTGTACTTGACGGCTCTTATTCATGGTAATTAAATAACCTATCAGAATTCCTATATTCTATATCAGGCAAGAAATAAATGGTTCTAAAAAGTTTGACACGTATAAAATTCCTTGCCTAAGCAGCTAATTAATCAGCTTGTTCTTGCCTGGATTTTGGATCTCCAAAGATTCTTAATCTGCCTCAATTTGGAGGGCTTCCTCAATGGGCTGTAGTTGGTTAGTATTCTGTTTTGGCCAATCAAAAGGTGGGATTTATTGAATTAGTGTTACTATTATTTTTATATTTTCTTTATTGTGATTTTATTTGATTGAATGGCCAAATCAACATAATGCAGGAGATACTTTCCCTATTCGATTCACTTTCCATGAATCTAATGTTTACTGAGCCTGACTACTTTGGGAGTTTACTCTGTTGCTCAATCAGAGGAAATTTTTTTATTAATAATATAGAGGGTCATTTTAAGGAAGAATATATATAATAGCTACTCAATCATAAACATATAAAGCAGCAGTAGTAGAGAAGAACATGTAAATATCATGAAGGCATGATGATTACATGCACTGGTATAGCCTCCTGCATCCTTAATTTCTTATTTAAATGTGGTTGAAATGATAATAAACCATCAGTAACTCAATTTGCCTTCTTATCTCTGCAGGTGGTTAAGGAAAACGGATCAACTCTACCTCCTCCTGCGCTTCCGATTCCACTCCTTTCATGGCAACCATTGCCTTTAAAGATTTTATTATTTCTCCTGAATAAGCAATATAATTAACATTTCAAACATCCTAATGGAATGATTTTAATCAATAATCTTGCAGCTTTACTTAAGGCTGGAGCATATATGTACCTGCTAAAATGAGGAGGAGAATGAGAACCTGAAATGGCATCATATATTCGAGTACGCTTCAATGCCGAAATCATAGCCTTTCCTTTGTAATTTTACATCAACAGAAGTTAACTTGTTTGTAGATCTTGTGAGGCAAATATGGTCTCTTCAGCAAGAGCAAAGAGCACCAGGACCTTGAACAGTTGAAGCCATGCTATCATTTTCTAAATAATTAAATGTTGTTGATGTAGATGGTTCTTTTGGTTAGAGTGAGAGAGAGTATGTGTTGTAATAAGTGAATTGAAATGCGTTAGAGGTGATAGAGAGGAAAACTCTAGCAGTTCTTGAAGCGTAAGTGCTTTGGATGGTAGGTAGTGAGGTATGAGAAAAAGTGAAAAAAGCGACGGATTACGGCAAATGAGAAAGGCTCAATGGAAATAATGTTTGGAGGAATTTAGAGAGAGCTTTTAGGATAATCTTTGTTGAGTTTCTAATGGTTTTTTCCTTGTTTCACAACCTCCAAGGCTCTCATATTTATACTAATTAAGAACACCTTCTTAAGAGTAGTTGGGAGAACACGTTCAATCATAGGAAAATTTGTTTGTCATGAAAGAATAGTTAAAGAACGGTTTATGGGATATTAAGAAAATGACAATGTAGTTGAGTAATGGGCGTAAGTTTTGGGTAATGAAATAGTGACACTTAATAGTGCGTCACGTGTATTTTTAAGAAAGTGAGAAAAAGGAGTAAAGCACATATACTTTAAAGAAATGTTAAAAGAAAGTCTTCTTAACTATCTCTATATTTGAACCACCAAACCAAACTCTTTAGTACATCCGAAATGTGAAGATAACTCATGAATCTTGTCACTTATTCTGAGTTACTTTCACTTTCTTGTACAAACAACTGTTCGATGCTTGTTACCGAGTGTTCTCGAACACCCATAGGTGCTTTTACACTTGGAATACCCTGGACGCTTCTATACTTGAAACACCTTCGAGTGCTTCCTTGTTTGTAACACCTTGGGGCGCTTTCGCGTTCGAAACACCTTGGAGTGTTCAGAACACTCCTAGGTGCTTCACACTTGGAATACTCTAGGCGATTCTATGCTTGGAACACGCTTGAGCGCTTCCCTACTTGAAATATCTTGGGCGCTTCCACGTTAGGAACACGTTGGAGCTATTCCGCTTTCGGAACACCCTGGGCACTTCCACCTTCGGAACACGTGCTTCTACGCTTGGAACACTCTTAAGCGTTTCCCTGCTTGGAACACCCTAGGGCACTTCCGCGTTTGGAACACCTGGGGCACTTATCTATTTAGAACACCCTTTAGTAGGGCTGTGCAAACGGATAGTTCGGTTAGTTCGGTTACTGGATATCCAGCAATCGAACTAACATAACTCATCTATGAAACTAACCGAAATCGAACCAAAGTAAAGAGCTAACTGAACTAACCGAAACTTAACTAACTCGGTTAGTTCGGTTCGATTACCGAAAACCGAACTTAATCATTTTTTTTTCTAATTCTTGTTTGCCTTCTGAATTTTTAGGCACATTTTGCAGAGGGAAGCAACATTGACTTAAAACCATAGATAAAAACAAGATGCCTAGAGAGCAACAATCATTGTCAGACACTAGATTTAAAAACATCACAACACAACTGGCACAAAACACCCACATATGACAAGGAAGTGCCAGCATTGTATATTAACTTCATATTCAAAAATAACAAAATATCTATATATTAACTTCCAAGGAATAAAACACAAACAGAAATGAAAAGGTAAGCATTCCTAGAACCTACAGGCAACTAGATACAGAAATGAAAAGGTTCCCATATTTCTTTTAGTTCTTCTGAAACTTTTCCACATATGCCTGCAACAAAATAAGTAATGTAAAGGGGTCAGCAAACTAGGCAAGAGGAATCAATTTCATATCCTAAACATGCTCAACAAGCCAGCTTGATCTGTCTCATTATATTATCTGCAAAAGCTAGCTCACTCAAAAGATTGATCTTAATTATCTCTGGATTATTCATATTCCATAATTTCAAGTCACATTTATAAATAATAAATTTTTGTATTTACCGAGTGGACAAATCAAGCTTGAGAGGCTGTTCTGGTTTCACAACATTTCCTAAAATTGTATGAGTGAGATTAGATTACCAATGATTGCTCTCAAATTTCATGCAGTAGTATAAAACTATAAAAAGAAAAATCAATTTCATCTCGTTTACTTTTAATTGGAAAAGTCATATGGTTCCACACAAAGGAGTAAAGAAGATTCTGTCAAAAGCTCATGTATATCAGGCAATGAACCAATAAAACTATTTAAATGTTTAGTTACCATTGGCTGTGTTTAAATATTTACATTGGCTGTGTTTTAGTGTTGGTTGTGTTGGGGGCTTCTTTGGTTGAGAATGGGGCTGTTTCTTTTGTTTTTAAAGACAACCATGCAATATTAGGGAAGGCATTTTGGGTTAAAAAAAGACATGCTTGATGAAATCTTGAGTCTCTGTTTTCCTCTGTACAGCACAAGCCTTTAGGAAAAGGCTAGAAAGCTTTCTTTTGTCTGTTAAGCTCATATTAGGGAAGGAAATTGCCACTAAACTTAGTTAAGTAGTTTCCTACTGCAATTGTATTTACTCTACTTTCTGCACAAATCAAACGTTTTATGCCAGCTTAAGTTTAAGATTTTAAATGTTATGGTGATTGGTTACTCATGTAGGAAATTTCATAAAACATTTAAATATTATTTTTGGATAAGCAGGTAACTAAACATTTTCCAATACAATAGCTAGCTTAAATTCAATGAATAGTATTTGTATAAACCCAAAAAACTTACCAATAACTTGATGTGGGAAGGCCCGAAAAGCTGAAGCAAGAATGGCAGTGACCGGCAGTGGCAGAAGTAGAAACCAGAAACGGTGAGACCGTGACAGTGGAGATGGCAATGACAAACAATCAACAAAAGTTGAAAGTAGAAAGGGTGAGACCGTAAGACAATGAGAGTGGAGATGGAATACTAGAAGTGCTTGGAAGGTGTCGTGACGTGCGGGTTCGGGAACCCGTCCGCCAGACGCGGGCGAAAATTAAAAATCTCAAAGTGTGGGAGTCGCCACCAATCTTTTTTATCTAGGTGTGATTGGTCACCTATTAACCCGATTCTTAATCGACGAAGTCCTAAATTAGTTTTAGATCCGTCGAAAGAACGAGAACTGGTCCACGTTTTTTAGAGATGGGTTCGGGAGTGCGATTACGCACGGAGAAGGGTTAGCACCTCCATGACGCCCGTTCTACGAACGGTACCATTTAATCTTAAGTTATCTTAATATAGCCTTTTCTTAGTTTAATCCCTATTTTATTAATTAAAAATTTTTATTGAATTGTCAGACTGAGTTTTTCACTTGGTCTTACGTATGCATATGATGCAAGCGTAGAATGATGCCGTGACTTATTTATTTTAAATGATGGAGTCGGTAATCTTTTATTGAAAAATTATTCGAAGACCATCCCAACGCTTTGGTGAAGTCTCGAAATTTTCCTCACCTAGAGATATCCCCGGAAGAACTCGTCTCTACGAGCTCCTCGGGAAAATCCCATCATCGGGATTCCCGCGCCATTTGCAAGATAAGGGTGGCATGCAATGACAGTATAAAATGATGGTATCTACATGCACGCGTTTATTGATTATTTAAAAATTTTGATTATTTGTTATTTATTATTTTTTATATATATATACTTTATTTTTTGGTTATTTAAATCCATGTTTGTTATTGATCAATTTTTTTACTTGTTTACAAAGCTTATCTAAATAATTAATTAATTAACTTTTAAACGATTAATTTAACTTTGTTTGGTAATATTTATTTGAATTAACAAAATCTTTCATATATTATTTTCTAACAATGACTATTTGACTTAATGGGTTTTGAATAATGACTATTTGACTTAATGGGTTTTGAAATTTAGAGTTCAGATTTATCCTGACGCTTCGGTGAAAATCCGTCTCGAACTTCGCATCCGGAAAACCTCCGCCAGAAAGAGGCAACTCTTTGCCCCCTTTTTGGCGGTAATACTCAAATATTTTCTTCCAATTATATTATTTATTATTATTATTTATTTATTTTTCATTTTATTATTATCATTATTTTTTATTTTATTTTATATATTTTTTATTTTTTATTATTTTTTTTCTTATCTAAAAATATAATATAATATATATATGTATATTTGCATCATGAATTACTATTATTATTATTATTTATTTTATTTTTGCAAGCCTTGAAATATATTTATAATATTAATATTTTTTATTATTATTTACATATCTTTATTAAAGCTAAACAAATAATTAAAATAAACTAGATGAGCCCAAATCCACAAGAGATGGGTAAGGCCTCACCTTGCTTGGGCCGAAAGGATGGCCCAAGTGGTCTGGGCTGCGCGGAGGTCTGCCTGGCCCGCTTCCTTGGTCCGCTTGGGCTTCTCCTAAACGCACCGTTTTGGGCTCAGGAGACTCCCTCAAACGACGTCGTTTAGGCGTCGACCCTTGGAATCCTTCACTTCCTTGAAACGGCGCCGTTTAGGCGTGCTTCCTCTGGCTATAAAATCCTTTTTCAGCCTTTTTTATTCATTTTTTTCATTTCTGTTTCTCTCTCTAGACCGCACCCTCCCCCTTCTCTCTAAAAATTTTTTCTTCTCCCTTCGTCGGCGCCGGCGTCCTCCCTTCTTTTCTCGATTTTCTCTTTTACCCGGCGAATCACTTCGCCTTCCGTTGGACGATTCTTCCCTATTCCCGTCGGCCTCTCTCTCTCTTCGCTCAGATCTGAACCTTCCGTCGGTCTCTCTCTCTTCGCTCAGATCTCCCCTTCAGTCGGCCTCTCCCTTTTCTCCCGGATCTCACCCTTTTCTCCTTGTTTTTCTTTGTGTTGTTTCTCTCCCCTTTTTGTGGCTAACTGTTGTTGTTTGTTTCTCTTTTTTGCAGGGTTTTTAAAGAGCCGGGTTGTCCAAAAAATTGGACAACCCGACGAGGGGGGTTCTGGCACCCCTGGAGTTGGTGGCCAGAACCCCCCCATCCCGCGTAGTGGGTGGGGGATGGGACGGCGAAGGGATGGCTGGGCGTAGCCGTGAGAATGGAGATGGAAGGCAAGGGATGGTAGTAGTGACGGGCAGTAGCAGTAGGTAGAAACTAAGGGTAAAAAGAATTAGGTATTTAGGTTTAGGAATTTTTAAGGAAAAATTTCCAAACTACCCTTTTTAGGTTCGGTTAGTTCGGTTAGCAATTTCTCTAACCGAAATCGAACCGAAATAATTTCATTAACCGAATTAATCGAACCGAACTAACCGAACTCTGAACTAACCGAACTGAACTAACCGAACTCAATTTAATTCGATTCGGTTCGATTTTGCTCACCCCTACCCTTGAGTGCTTTCGCATTTGGAACACCCATGGATGCTTCCACATTTGAAACACCCCTATATAATTTGTCTGAAACACAATACTTCAAAATAGTTGATCAAAATTAGACATCTACAGTTGATAATTAATTTAAATGTAAGTATATTATCTTTAAAAATGCCAGACAATCTTGGAACTTGTGATACAACTCTACATTATAATTATTTATGATGGGTTCTCTATCTTTTGATTTTGTTAAATTACATTACATTAATCATTGAAGGTTGTAGCTGCAAATTTTAGATTTAATTCATAATAATTTCATATATCAATGGAATAGCAAATTAGGTTATTTTCTTATTTTTAGTATCTAATCTAATCTAAAGTATAATGAATCCTACCTACATATCTTCTCTATACTTGACATCTGTCCTTGGTATTTCAACATATTTGGAGGGCATTTTCGACTTCACAGTTTTGTTTCTCCTTTCTTCCTCACCTAGCTTCTTCCGTCCATGTTTTTAATTGTTAAAAAAGATTTGAAACGGGAGAGGAGGAGAGCTTGGATCGACCAGAATTTTTTTCTTGGTATTTATTTGCCACACTTGGGTTTGTCATTTTTTAATTCTACGGAACATTGTTGAGTTTTCACTCCCATTTCGTTTTGTTTTTCTTTTTCTTTTTTTGTTCTTTTGCCTTTCACAACTGCCACTTATGGCATTCTTGTTCTTTTTCCCACTTCATGATTCTAAGCTACATAAGCTCTTTACCCTCGACACCTGTATTTGGAATTTCATGATATTTAAAGGGTATTTTGAACTTTTCCTCTTTCTCTCCTTCTCTTTTCACCCATTCGCCTCTGATTAAGCCACACCTGGGTTTATCATTTTTTAATTTTGAGGAACATTGTTGAGTTTTCACTCTCATTTGCCACTTCATTCTGGTGCTATTAGCCGTGTGAATATGGTTTACTATGCTAGTGCTTTGTACACGTGGGTGACATGCAAGGATAATTGTTGATGTGGAATTCAAATTGAGATGAGGATGTCGAATATTAGGTATTTTTTTTTACCTTTTTGTATTTTTTTCAGTGCGGTGTTTGTCTCTTATTTTTATTTCTTACTTTATTTGCTTTATTTTTTTGTTTTTGTTCTTTGCTTTTTTTTCTCTTTGTTTACTTCGGTTTTTCCGCAACATGTGAAAAGTAACTTACACTATCTTGCTTGTGGTCTTATTTTTTAAGCTTTCACATTTGGAAGGGTAGCTGTTCAGAAAGGTGTATAATTCTAGCTTTCGAAGGTAATGTAGTTGAATTATACATTATTGTGCTTGAATTTGGAACATTATTGTGCTTTTAATTGTGTAAATATTACCTGTTGTTGACTGCAGTTGTATCAATTATTTTCAGCATGAACTTTTGGTTTGTCTTTATATGTAATGACTGATATCCTAAGTTAAATTGTGTTTTTTGCTGTTTACCCTGTATCTTCTTTAACTCTTTAAAGTGCAGTTACTGTTTGTTATTCCTTTGACATGTCAAATTGGCTTTAATCACTTAATGACATGTTGCATACGCCGACCTTTGAGGATGCTACAAATAGAAGGAATAAAAAAGGGTGGAGGCTGTTCTCTGTTTGAGGCCCGGTAGTATTTGTTTTTCTTAAATTTGTGATGCATTGATGGAAGATTAAAAAAAACCGTGGGCTATTTAGTGAGTAGTCACAGCAAAGTTAAGCAGCTCAAAAGAACGGTTCTTTTGGTATAATAGCTTATTACGTAGTAAAACCCCAACCAAGAATTGCAAGCGTGTTTGTTTGGCCCTGAAAATGACTGAAATCTCTATCAGTATATATAGGTAGTTCTTGCTCGTGCCCCTGTAGTATTTCTAACCTTATTTTTTATGTATAAACATTGAGCAGTATTCAGCATTTTTCACTATTGTATTGATCGTTGGATAGTATATTTGGTTTCTTATGTGTGAAGCCATAGTTTTATAAGAGTATTAACAATGTTAAATGGTCTTAAATTCAGGCCATTGGAAAATCAATTAAGGTTGAGATTTAAGTGAATGGCTTTTGTTTGATGTCGACCTTTTGCCTTTGAACTTATCCATGTGCTTCTCATTTCCCAATTGCCTAGATGAAAACTTACATCCCTTTATAGTTTTGGCTTTGGTAATTCTTCTCTTCTTTTTTGTTGAAATGTACAAATATATATACAATACAAGATGTAGCAAGAGACCAAAAAGAAAGAGATAAGGTGCTTCTTTCTGCTGCAACAACCCCGAGTACTGTGAGCAAATATATATATATATATATATATATGTGGTACAGGGTGTCATTAAAAGTTTAAAAGCCATTTATCTTGATGTTTTTTAATTGCCTTTCCAAGGCCTAAGAAGGAGGGAAGAGGAAGTAGAGAACGTAGAAAAGAAAACTAAATCATAAAACAAGGGCTGTTTTCATAAGCAGAGCAGGCGGGAGGGCTTAATCTCTTCTTTAAGAAAATATTTGAAAACTTTGTAGAAGAGGTTTAAGCTTCTTATTTTTTGATTCTTTTTTTCTTTTACTCATTTTGGCAGCATGCTGTTGTTACTTACTGTTTTTATTTAGGTAGTGTTAAATTTATGTTTCTTACGTGTTTTGATTTTTATTTCATTAGATTACTTATTCTTTGTTTCTTTGTATGTATCGATATAAATAAATTATCATGTTTTTGCTAATGTAAGCATCTTTTATAGTATTTTAAATTGTCAAATATCTAATCTTGAAACAATTTTTTTTTTCCAGGCTATATCACCATCAAAGCTAGGATATTCTCTTGGGTAAGTTTAAAGTATCTTAATTAAAATATCTCCATCTTTATGTTTTTATAATTAAATAATCATGATTATAAAAATTCCTTTGAATATTTAACATATTGTTCAAACCTTTATAATTTTTTCCTGTGAATACTTAATTCCTCATGATCATATGATGAAATTACTTATGTTACTTACTGTTCTTATTTAGGTAGTGTTAAATTTATGTTTACTTATTTTTTGTTTCTTTGTATGTATCGATATAAATAAATTGCCATGTTTTTCCTAATGTAAGGATATTTTATAGTATTTTAAATTGTCAAATATCTAATCTTGAAACCATTCTTTTTTTCCAGACTATATCACCATCAAAGCTAGGGTATTCTCTTGGGTAAGTTTAAAGTATCTTAATTAAAATATCTCCATCTTTATGTTTTTATAATTAAATAATCATGATTATAAAAATTCCAAATTTCTATCATTTTTTTTTGCGAGAGTGCTGTGTTTTTGTTTTGTTCTATTTTTTTAATGTGTTAAATGTGTGAATTGAAAATCAATTGTCTACTTTTCCTTTATTCACATGTTGATAAACAGAGACAAAGCTACGGTTAGACTATGGAATGTGCCAAATTTTATTCTAATTGTCCTGCTTTTGTCTGTCATCGAGATGTTTTCCTGTATTCAGTTGTTGGGTTTGATGGTGAACTAAAGACTGTGTCTCAAAAATCTGTTGATGTTTTCATTCCTTCTGATTTTTATAATTTACGCTTCTTGAATCCGAACACAAATGGATATTACACATCGTTGGCAAGCACCAGTCAAATACAAAATTCTGTTGCAATTAGAAACTCCAAACAAAAGCTTGGTTATAACACTGTTGAATCGTCATCCTATATTCAAAATGTCGAACAAGATTGTCGAAATTCTCAAAGGAGAAAAATTGTGAGTTTTGAGATTGATCATAGAGATGATGACAACTCTTTCGAACAAGAGCTATCTCTTGCTTCTGATGCTTCTCAAATGCTTCCTATTCTGAATGATGAAGATCATATCTCAGCATTTGATCAGCAAACTGCTCACATTGGGACCAGTTTTGTTGGAGATAATTCAACTTCTACGCATTTTGATTCAAGTGAGTATTTTTATGGATTCCCATTTTATATGTAATATTTCTTATTTTCATGATTATTTATTCTTCGTTTTCCTAACCATTTTATGTTCATTATATGCAGATCAATATAATATTCCTCTAAATTTATGTGGGCCAAGATATGTGTTTTGTTTTTGCGGTGCACAGATATGGTATGAAGAAAGAAAAAATAAGTCAAGGAATGAGCGGAATCCGAGATTTACCATGTGTTGTATGGAGGGCAAAGTGTCTTTGCCACCTTTCAAGCAAACACCTTCATTATTGGCTACATTGCTCAATTACAAAAAGTGGTCGAACTGCTTATAAATTTAGACACAACATACGGGTTTACAATTCGATGTTTCAGTTCACATCTATAGGTGGTAAAATAGACAGTGAAATTAATAGAAGGCCAGGACATATGTCTTTCAGATCAATGGGCAAAATCATCACAAGATAGGTTCTTTGCTACCTGTTGATGGTGAAAGACCGAGGTTTGCGCAATTATATATTTATGATACTGAGAATGAAGTGTCTAACAGAATTAATGCATTGGGATATGATGTTCAACAATCTGGTGTCGAAGAGAATATTGTGAAGGAATTAATGGAAATGCTTGACCAAACTAATCAAATTGTCAAAGCTTTTCGAATGGCCAAGGAACGGTTTAAAGAACCTGATTACATACCAGTTAAATTGAGATTGATTGGTGCACGAATGAATGATGGTCAGCAATATACAAATGTTATCTCTTCATAAGTTGCTGTACTTATTGTGGGAGATGTAGATCAATTGATTGACAAGCGTGACATAATCATTGAACATAGATCTAATGGTTTGCGAAGGATAAGTGATTTGCATCCAGCATTTATGCCTATGCAATATCCGCTGTTATTTCCTTACGGAGAAGATGGCTTTCATTTTAATATTCCATACCAAAAGTGGAATCACACAACCAAAACGAAGTGAAGGACTGTGACTGTAAGAGAGTTTTATGTTTACATACTTCAATTTCGCTTGAATCAAGGTTTCACATTGTTCTTGGGTGGAAAACTTTTTCACCAATATATAACTGATGCATTTACAAGCGTTGAAGGAATGAGATTGGATTATAATTTGAGGAATCAAAAGAAGTTCATAAATGAAATTTTTCAGGGAGTAGTCGATGCTTTCACAAGAGGTGATACAAATGGAAACATGATTGGGAAACGAATAATTTTGCCAGCAAGCTTTACTGGAGGGCCACGTTATTACATGCAAAATTATCAAGATGCCATGGCAATATGTACATATTATGGATACCCGGATCTCTTTATCACCTTTACATGTAATAGTAGATGGCCATAAATAATTGCAGCATTGAAGTTCATTGACGGACAAAGAAGTGGAAGATAAACTAGATATTGTTTGTCATGTTTTCAAGATTAGACTTCGATGTTTCATCAAAGAGTTGGTAGATGATCAACATTTTGGAAAAGTCCGAGCAGGTTAGTCTTCAAAATTAATTTATTAGTATTTATCATCTTGCTGCAATTTTTCAATAAACAAACAAAGCATTAATACTATTAGTATTTGCTTATTTTTTGAAATTCTCAATTTGTTCTCATAGCCCTTTATTTTTTTTTATCAAGAATTAAAGTCTGAGATTGCATGTGTGTTTTGTTGGTTATACATTTTTTTCTTGGGGATAGGTATTTTGTTCATAATTTGTTGGTTGTTTTTTCTGCACATTTTATGCTATAATTTCTTCTTTTCTTTACTAGATACAACTTTTTATATTTATTTATGTTACTAAATTGTAAACTATTAAGGTTGACATTGGTATATATATTTCTATTTCAATTTTTAAATGATTTGTTGACAAGTTCATTATATGTTTTAACACAATATTGTATATTTACTGTTTTTTCCCATAAAATATTGTTAATATCACTAACAACATTTATTTATGCATTGTTGCTAACTATTATTTTATTACTCAATTCAAAGATAAAATATATTATCAAATTATTTAACTATTTAAACTAATTTTTAAATTATACATATCAAACAGTAACTTCTGCAGCATAGTTGCTTAGCGCTTGTATTCTCATCATCATAAAAAAAATAATCAACATCTTTTCATTCTTCTATTTCATCAGTTATCTACATGATAGAATTTCAATCAATCTTTGGAAGTGTTGGGATCTTAGGACAGTTTGGAATGATGGTTCTGTGTTTTGTAGGACAAAAGTAAAATATAAACAGAACAGCTTAAGCTATAAGCTTATAGCTTTGAATTTCATCAAGTTCCTTAGAAACAATCGTTAGCACTTCTTTCACAACCTAAATATTCTCCTCTGAGGTAATTTCTTAGGGCATGTGATTTGTTATTCTTTGTCTTTGATCATTTCTGTGGCTTCTTAGAATTTTTGTCTTTGGGCAAATGGGGCCAATGAACATTACATATGTAGTTATAAATTTTGGACTTTCTTCTGTTTTATTTTATTTGTCTCTGTTTGATTTTATATCAAAATTCTAAACCCAAACTAGATAAACATTTATTCACAATCATCCAAATGAAGTGACTACTATGAGTTTATTACCTTTATCGTTGGTTTTAATTTTGTTTATTAATAAAACAAGTTACCAATTCCTGCAACTCAATTCAGACATTGAATCCACTTTAGTTCTTTCTCTTAAAATAGAAAAATCTCATCTTTCCCTCATTACAACTTACATTAGTACCTTACAAGTAGTCTAATTTTTGTTTTACGTTTAGTCATTGAAGAACAAAGACAGATACAACTAGGGGAATCGTTAAAATGTCAATAGAGATACAACCACAACACAGACTATTTAATACTCAACTTTATTTAGACCAAATCCAAAAAAAAAGGGAAAAAAAAGAAAAATGGAAACTTTTTTGAATGTCGGTTGTATTATTTAAATGATTTTTAATTATCTCTTTTTTCTATATATATTTATATTCAAAAACTCAACATTTGAAGTTGTTGGATCGTCTTCAAAATCTTTCCAGAAGAGCATCAGTTTCGAGTTTCTTTCTTCTCTGCAAATTTTCTAGCTGAAAGAATTCTCAAAACCCAATTTAAAGATACAAACTTTAAGTGCTGAAGTACCGTTTTTTTTTTTTATCAAAGTTTGCTGTTTTTATGCTTTTTCTTGTAGTTTTTGGTGTTGAGTTCAGAGAAAAGTCGAGATTTTTGGGGTCTAAAATTTTGGTTGTTTTCACCTTTTTTTTTTTTTTACTAGAGATAACAAATGGGTTTTGCTTTGATTTAGATTTTGATTAGTTTTGGAGGAAGAAAAATGAGTTGAAAGAGTAAAGGACTTGAGCTAAATTCAAAGTTTGTGATGACAAAAAAAATGGACTCTTTTGCTTTGCATTGGCTGTTTTTGTGCTGGGATGTTTTTTTCTGATAGATAATTTCATCTAATTCTTTTAGCTTCTTTAAATTTCATTTCTTAATTTGGTTGTATCTACAGTTTGGTGAAGTAGGTGCATGCAAATTCATTAGTTTTATGGGATTTCGTTATGATTTTCATAAAATTGCTTTTGGTTTTATAAGTTTCTTGATTTAGTAGGATTTTGTTTTTGGCTCATTTGCAATTTTAGTGGAGACACTAGCTACTATTTTCTTTTTTCTTTTTAGATTAGTTCCATGGACCATGGTTTTTAACATTTTTTTAGTAAGTTTGTTGATGTGTGTTTGTGGGCTTTGTTGCTTATTTGTGGATATTATATGAGTAACAATGATTATCAAAACTTTTAATAAATAATCATTCATTTTTTGTTTCTTTAATTTAGACTGAGACAGGCTTTGTAATTATTGTTGTCCACTTTGTTAAAGGGTGTAATGCAAAGATCTGCATTAACAATATTTATCTATGTATTATTGTTAACTATTATTTTATTACTCAATTCAAAGATAAAATATATTATCATATAAGTACTTAGAAATCAGGTGCTGAAAATTATTGGATGTAAAAATCCACACCATTTATACATGTTGGTTTTAATGTAGTGGTATGATAAGCCAGTGATTTAATTGGTTACTTTTTTTGTTAGAAGAGTAGTACAGAAAAATAGTATGATTTTATTTTTGATTTTGTTTGTATCATTATCTGTTTAGACAATGGTTTTCATAGTCAATTGTGTTTTGTATTTGGATAGTCAAGCACCTTGGAACAATCTTCTATTTTGAACCTGCTAATGTCAAAATAATGGGTATAATCTATTGTTGTTGATGTTAGTTCCCAGATATTGTTGTTTTCAACAAACTTGCTTAGTGTTTGTATTCCCATCATCATAAAATAAAATAATCATCATGTTTTTATTCTCTTGTTTCATCAGTAATCTACACGATAGAATTTCAGAAGAGAGGGCTTCCTCATGCACATATATTACTGTGGTTACATCTTGATAATAGGTGTCTCAGTCCGGAAGATATTGATCGCATTATTTCTATTGAAATACCTGATCCGAACATTGATCCTTCGAGCTATAAGGCTTTCATAGACTTTATGGTGCACGGACCATGTGGAACAATGAAGCCCAATGCTATATGCATGATCAAAAACCAGTGCAGCAAACATTATCCGATAAAGTTCCAACCTCGAACACTTTTACCAGAAGATGGAGTTCCACTTTATAGAAGAAGAAATCAATCAAAAGCTATTCTGTTGGATGTCAAATCTGGATTCGAATTTGATAATCGGTACATTGTTCCTCATAATCGGAATTTGTTGGTCAAATACCAATCCCACATCAATGTTGAAATCTGTAATAAAGCAAGATCCATCAAATACCTTTTCAAATATCTAAGCAAGGGTCCTAATAGAATTAGAGTTGCTATCGAACAGAGTGCCACAGCAAATGCATCCAATATTCACATGACTTCTACAGCAGTTGATGAAATTAAAAACTACTTAGATTGTAGATATGTTTCGGCACATGAAGCATGCTGGAGGTTGTTTAGTTTTGAATTGCATTATAGAGATCCATCAGTGGAACGTTTGCCCATTCATTTTCCTAATCAACAGAGGGTATCTTTTTGTGATAATGATTGCCTATTACGTGTTCTTTCTAGACCTGGAATTCGTGATACAAAATTCACAAAATGGATGGAAGCTAATGCACTACATGAAGATGCACGATGTTTAACTTACGTAGAGTTTCCTACAAAATGGGTTTGGAAAGACAACTTAAAAGAATGGAAAAGAAGAGAAGGAGGCAGATCTATTGGTAGAATTAGCTACATTCATCCAGCAGTAGGAGAACTATTCTATTTAAGGATGTTAATTAATGTTGTTAAGGGACCATCTGATTTCAAAGATTTATGTACAGTTGATGAAATCTTATATGAATCATTTCAAGCTGCCTGTAATGCATTGGGTTTGTTGGGTGATGATAAAGAATGGGATTATGCTTTGGCACAAGCATCTCAGTGGGCTATGCCTTATCAATTGAGGCAACTTTTCACAACAATAGTGCTCTTTTGCCAAGTCACAGATGCAAGACACTTTTGGGAAAAACATTGGGAAGCAATGTCAGAAGATATTCGACACCGATTCCAAAGGTTATATCAATTACAAAATTATGTAATACCAGATGAGCATATCAAAGATTATACATTGAGTGCTGTGGAATTACTATTTAGCAACAACTCCACCTCATGGCAGAGTACGATTTTCCAACTCCGATGGTTAACATGAACAGCTAGTCGATTGACAAGTTGTTGATGGAGGAATTAGATTACAACACTGAAGAACTTTGTGCTGAACATGCGACATTATTTGCTAAATTAAACAATGAGCAAAAAGAGATATACCATGCTGTTTTGCAATCTGTTGCTCATGATGAAGGAACTTTTTTTTTTCGTGTATGGTCATGGTGGTACAGGAAAAACTTTTCTTTGGAAAACCATCATATGTGCCCTCAAAGGAATTGGTCAAGTTGTTTTAACTGTTACTTCATCTGGCATAGCTTCTTTATTACTTCCTCGAGGTAGAACTGCTCATTCAAGATTCAAGATACCTATTGATGTTGATGATCTGTCTACTTGTGAAATAAAAAAAAGAACACAATTAGCAAGATTGCTTCAAAAAACTGCTCTTATTCTTTGGGATGAAGCACCAATGATACATAGGAATTGTTTGGAAGCATTGCATAGAAGTCTCCAAGATATTATGCTTGATGATACCCGACATGAAAACAACAAAACCTTTGGCAAAAAAACAGTTTTCCTCGGAGGTGATTTCGGATAAATTTTGCCTGTCATTCCATTTGGATCTAAGCATGATGTGATCAATGCTTCGATATGTAAATCTCCTCTATGGGAACATTGCAAAATCTTTACTCTACAAACAAACATGAGATTATTGAGTCGATCGCTTGATCAAACTGCAACTGGTGAAATCGAAGACTTTGCTACATGGATTCTGAATGTTGGTGATGGTTGTGCACAAGGAATTGGTCCTAATGTTGATGACGATACAACAATCATCAAAATTCCAAATGATTTGTTGGTTAGTCCAGGAAATAATCCAATTTAAACGATATGTTCTACTATCTATCCTGACTTTGCTAAAAAATTTACAGATATATCATATTTGCAACATAGGGCGATAGTAACTCCGTACAATGATACAATCACCCTCATCAACGAGTTCATGCTTTCCGAACTGCCTGGTGATATCAAAACTTATTTGAGCTGTGACACAATTTCAAAGAGTTCGTTGAGCACCAGAGATGAAGATTTTTTGTATCCTATTGAGTTTCTCAATTCTCTATCTTTTAATGGGATTCTGAACCATAAACTTCAACTAAAAGTTGGTGCTACAATCATGTTATTGAGGAACATAAACCAAAGCTTAGGATTATGCAATGGTACTAGATTGATGGTGACTCATTTAGCATCCCGTGTGATCCAAGCTGAAATCATCACTGGAAACCATATAGGTGAAAAAGTATTTGTTCCTAGAATAAACATGACAGTAAAAAATTCAAAGTGGCCATTTGTTTTGACCAGAAAACAATTTCCGATCAGATTGTGTTATGGGATGACAATAAATAAGAGTCAAGGACAAACACTTGACATAGTTGGCCTATTTTTGCCTAAGCCAGTTTTCACTCATGGCCAGTTATATGTTGCTCTTTCAAGAGCAACAAGTAGAGAAGGATTAAAAGTATTAATCCAATATGAAAATGATTCTAATATAGGAACTACTAAAAATATTGTTTATAAAGAAATTCTAAATGCTTTACATTAGATATATTCCATTCTTTCTTGATATTATTATATTTTGCGATATCCTATTCTATTCTATCTATAATAGAAATGTATCTATTGATTAACTTGATGCATATTATGAATTATTGTATCATACAAAACTTTTGTGAATTGTAGTAGATATTAATTGAATCTTCTTCCATTACTATTCCCAACATCTAACACTAGATGTTTTTCTTCATTTTACAAAATTTTTGCTATTATATGGTAATACTTTTGTTTATATTTATTTTCCATCAATATATCTAAAATCATGATAATTTTTTTACTGCCAAAATTATCTAAACTTATTATTCCATGCTTTCACAGGAAATCATGTCATATCAACCTCTGTCTGAATTACAAATTGGAAAAGAAGGAGGTACAATTCAAATTTATGTTGCACGCATCTAGCACAACATCAACTACAAACAGGCAAATGACATTATCAGCCTTGATTTCCTTGCCACCGATGATAAGGTTCATCAACTTTTGATAATGTTGTGATCTTAAAATAGTAATGTTCCAAATCTTATCAAACAATTAATAATCTTCTTTGCATCCAGGGCAATGCAATTCAAGCTATCATCCATAAAATACATATGAAAGAATTTGAATCCATCCTAAAAGAAGGACATGTACATATGAAAGAATTTGAATCCATCCTAAAAGAAGGACATGTTTACTGCATCTCTGATTTCAAGGTGTCTAAACCAAAAAAAAGCTACAATGTAATTTCAGCTCCTTGTGCCATCACAATCACTTCAAAAACAAAGATTGTCAAGGCATCATCATCTGCTTTATCATTTCAACGCCACTACTTTCAGTTTCTGGAATTTGAACATCTGCCACATAGATATAAGATCAACGAAACTCTCACTGGTATGTTTAAATCTTTTTCTCAAAAATATCAGTTATTTATAAATTTTTACATAAAATTTAATTCAATTTAAATACTTAGACAATACAATCAAATTAGTATTGAAATGATAATATATGAATCTATCCTAATTTAAATATTGCTTCAATTTGCTAGAAAATATGATCAACTTACAATTTCGAGTGGAGGATGTATGCATGGACTATTATCAAATATTTAGCTACTTTTGATAAGAAATTGAAACAAATAAGAGATTTACACAAAAGAGTATAAGTTAAGTTGTTAGATTATAACTTGGATATTGTTTAGTTTCATATATCAAATGTTTAAGCTTTTACCTCATCATAGGACAAAATGCATAAATAAATTTCTCACCAAATAGAACTTACACTGCTAAAGTGCTATCCCCCTTCACCAAACAGAACTTGCAACGCTGCAACGTTGTTTCCCTTCACCAAACAAAACTTACAGCACTGCAGCACCAAGTTCTCAACGCTACAGCGCTATTCAGTACCATTCCTACGAGGCAGTAGCATCACTTCTGCAACCTCAAGTCTGAATATGTTCAAACAGAATACGATAGCCTTAACCAAATTAATTGGTGTGATTATTCTTCAGAATGCTACATTTTTTTTATTGCACCATACCTTATAGATATAAACATACTGCATAGCTGTTTGTTTTAATTAGTTCATTATTACATTTTGCTCTTAGTAATTCTATATATAATGTCAGTAATTCATTTATTGTTAAATGCAGATATCATCAGTCTGATCATTTCAATGAGCAAAGTTACTGCCATATATGTCAGCAACAAATCAACTAAAGTTTCTAAACGGAACTTGCAATTGTAGAACATCAAGTTTGCTACATCGAACTATACTTTCTTAACAAATATTACGTTTCTATACATGATTTATATAAGTTGACTATTATATTCCTTTTGTTTCTATCCAGAGGCATAATAATTTACGCAACCCTCTGGGGAGATCTTGCATATTGTGTTGATGATGATATTATAGGACTAAAAAGCAAACCAATCATTATTTTGACTGCTATGACAATTGGAGAATACCAAGGTAAATCAATTAAATCTTCAATCATTATGCTATCTTCAATCATTATAATGTTTGACATGAACATACTCATAATTTAATCCATTCTATGCATAAATTTATAGGACAACCATCTGTTGCTTCGTGTTCTGCATCCAAAATTTATGTTGACTTAAATATTCCGATTGTGGCAGACATGAAAGCTAGGTAAACATTGAATAAAAATTATGATCTATCATACTTTTTTTTTTTTCATTTTGCTGTTGTTTCTTTAACCACCATGCATTAGTATTGAATTTATTATTTCTTGCTTTCATGTTCAATTCACACTCAGATTCGATGAAAAAAATGCACCAGTATTACTGCTTGATGTCCGCCAACGACCACAAATACCACCTGATCAACAAGAAAATCATAATCGTGTGACGATTAAGCAATTGCTGCAAATTGATCACTCCAAAGCACAAGTAAGAATATCTTCCAATAATTAATTATGAAAACAAAAATCATATTCATTCTATTTGTCATCATCACTTATATTTTTTTTTGAACATCTCATTACAGACAGAGACATACACTTGCATTGCAACAATCAAAGAATTTGAATCCACAGAAGGATGGTATTACATCGGTTGCAAAATATGCATGAAAACATTGCAACAAATAAGTGATACTTTTTGGTGTCCAGATGCAAAACATGGAGAACAACTGCCTCATCTATGGTACATTTATCATCATAAATCATAATAGTCATTAACAGAACTTGATTTTTCATCACTCCTATCATTGTTTAACAAAATCATCTTTTCTTTCTTCCAAATTAGCTACAAATTGATCATCACTGTTGAAGACAATATTGGCAACGCAACATTTGTGGTATTTGGTGATGATGGTGAAAAAGTCATTGGTGCATCAATTCCTAAACTTGCATTGCTAAACCACTTAGACAAATATGTCCTTCCTGAACCAATCACCAAACTCATTGATCAAGAAAAGCTATTTAGCATAAGCTTGGTGACAAAATCATTGGACACTGGAAATCTTACCTTCAAAATCAATAGTTGCAAAGCTGTTAATGAAGCCCAGAAACCAACAATGATGCTTGGACAATCATCTACCTGTGAATCTACTTTACATTTGAATAAAAAAAAGAGCAACCTCGAAGTCCAAGAATGCCCTACTTCCTCACCAGAAAACCAAATACAGCAAGACCTTTTTCCTGAAGAATCTCCAATCAAAAAAGTCAAAATGAGGTAATAGACAACTACTTTACATTTTCATATATTATTTTAGATTTCTGAATTTAATAATATACATCTAAGATGTCTTCTTAGTGGCAATGTTGCTATTATGATTATATTTTCCTTCCTATTAAATATTATCTTAAACTGACCATCTCTTATTTAATATTTGTTACAATGCTGAACAGAAACAAGATAAACATGGCTGAAAATCTATAATCACTGCTGTGACATAAGTTTTTGTTGCTTCATAAACACCATCTTACTTCTCTGATGTTGTCCAAAAATTGACGCTGCATATTTTGAAAGAATTTGTACAGATCAAACTTTGTCTTTTTTTTGGACAACAAAATGTTCAGTTGTTCATCACTGAACATAAAACAACTTTTATATATTTTGTAATGTATGATATTATTATAGTAAACTTCATAATCCTATGTGTGATACCCAATGTTACCACGAATGCATTAGAAACAGCAAAAGCTGCTGTTGAAGAACTCTTTTATCATATAATAACAATGATATATGTTGCTCATCTAATACTTCCAAGTACAGAACCAAGGATGGGAAGAATTGAATGTGGAATTGTCACTAGAATTCCTCCAAGTGATTATGGCTTCATCGAAGTAACAGGCAAATTTAGACTAGCAGCTGCAAAATGATTCTTCATGAAAGGATTGCTCACAGAAACAAAAACTACCTGGTTTGCGATTACAAGGACATTGAACAACATGTAGATCATGTTGCACAGAACAAGCTGTCAATGAAAAATGACTGCTACCTTTCCTATTTTGATTGAACAATTTCTAGATGCTAAAGATCAATGGTAATAAATATCAGTTGACAATTTACATAGAGTTGAAGACATTGCCAACCAATTAAATAAGAAGCTCTAAGTAACATCAGCTGTTGACATGGGCAGGAACCCAGGGAATACCAGAGAATCATTTCTTAGTAAATTGAAGCAAAATCAATCGTATTTCTTAGCAAATTGAAGCAATACCTAACTTAGCATAGATTCATTTATTATCAATTAATAACACCCACGATATAACGCGGGTCAATAACTAGTTTACTTATGAAATAAACATGAGCGGAGACCAAAAGCAAAAGAAAACCTCAAAATAAAAAAAAAAGTTACTAGGATTAATGAAACTTGAATTGGGCGAAGTTCGGGCTGAAGCCCAAGAAAAGGCCTTGAAAAAACCCAAAGAACTAACACGTGTCACACACGTGGGAGCTGTCAGCGTCAAATTGTTCTTCCTCCTCTCTCTCTGATCTTTCGCTTCAATTTCCCTCCCGCAATCAGCACTGTCTTTTTCTCTTCTACATACAGGAATTTATCCTCCACCCTGATTTCCAGACATAGCCGCGCAACTTCTACGTATTTTCAGTTCTACCCCCTTTTCATTTCAATTAAACCCCTACTGGTAAACTGATAATTCAAACTACCGGTTTGCACGATCAATTTTTAATTTTCTTATTCTTTTTTTTTATAAACCCAATTTGTTTTACATGTTGGGTTTTTCTTTGTAAATGAATCTCGCCTCTTTTAAATGGCTCAATTTTCTAATTTTTTTCTTTATTTTCACTATAAACCCTTGTTTTTCCGTTGTTCAAATTGATGAATTCTCGATCATCGCCTTCGATGTCGACTCTTTTCACGGAGACTACACTCCCCCGTCGCCTCCGCCGCCTTCACTGCCACCGCTTCCACCTTCTCTCTCGTGCGAAGAAGATTTAAAAGGAGTTGGCTCTCTCGACACAGTCTGCGAGCTCAATTCCAGCTTGAATTTTCACAAAGATGTGTATATAGCAGGAAGCGGCAGCTTCCACGTACTTCCTGGTGTCGTTTTGAGTTGCCCTATAAAGAGTTGCTCGATATCCATTAATGTGAGTCATGGGGAATTCAGTTTGGGTCAAAACTCCAGCGTGTTTGCCGGGACAGTATTCGTTTCGGCTTGGAATGCAAGTTTCTTTGAAGGTTCAGTGGTAAACGTAAGTGGCTTAGCTGGTCAACCCCCGGCTCAGACGAGTGGAACCCCTTCGGGGATTCAGGGCGCGGGCGGGGGCCACGGAGGGAGAGGCGCAAGTTGCGTCACAGATAACACCAAACTGCCGGATGATGTGTGGGGAGGAGATGCTTACTCTTGGTCATCGTTGGAGAAGCCTTGGAGTTATGGGAGTAAAGGAGGGACGACTAGTAAAGAGGATGATTATGGAGGGGAAGGAGGTGGGAGGATAAGGTTTGAGGTGGAGGAGACGGTTGACGTTGGCGGGAGTTTATTGGCAAATGGAGGTGATGGGGGCGTAAAAGGGGGTGGAGGCTCTGGTGGGAGCATTTATATCAAGGCTCATAGAATGTAATTTAATTTGCTTTCCCCCCTGCTCATCAGTTTTATAGGATTCACGTGAGTTTTAATTGCTATGATGATATATTTGTTTTCTGTAGTATATGATTGATTTATGATGCCTTTAGTTTGTCTTTGGATTGGTATCTATCATTTTCAGTAAATGACTTTGTCAAATGGTCCCATTTCCTCTTGCATAGACGTGTATATCTTGCATTGTATTTGATTCTGTAATCAAGGTTTATGATTAATTTATGATGCTTTTAGTTTGTCTTTGGATCGGTATCTATCATTTTCAGTTAATGACTTTGTCAAGCGATCCCATTTCCTTATGCATGTCTAATGTATATATCTTGCATTGTATTTTTTTTTTTTTTTGAAAGGTGATATCTTGCATTGTATTTGTTTCTGTAACGGAGGATCTTGTGGTTACGAGTTGGGAGGTCATGGGGCATTGGGTGAGAATAAGAGTGAGGATGAAACTAAAAAAATGAGAGAAACTCAAAGTGAATATGAAGTTTGAAGAGAGAAGCTGAATTATCTTCTGGAGGAACTTTGGGTATTTTTAGAACAGAGAGAGTTGAGTGAATGTATAAATATATTGAGGAGAATCAGAATTAGGCTACAAAGTAGAATAATGATTTAAATTAGTGTTGACATTCGATTACTTGGATTGCCGTACGTGCATTTCCAGATATTTTTCTTTCTTAGCTCACACGCTTCCACAAAATAGATGACATATATATGTAGACCAAAATGTTGAGAAACTCTAGACTTTTTCTCCCATACTTTTGGTGTTGAAGTTATTGTATGCTCCTTATGCTTGAAATTGATGGCAGAGTCTCTTCAAATTTTCACTATTGCTGTAGTTTGTTTTCCTTCAGACTTTTCTTTTATTATTAAAATATATTATCCATGCATAAGTAATAATTTTTGCACTGAATGATCAGCACATTGAATGGATTTTCTCACAAAGTTAAAAGGTCATTCGCTCATTCAATCTACTATTAATGTCATATTGAACTCTATGTTGCTGTGATGCCTCTTGTATGCTTTAATTTATTTGGACTTTGTTTCAGAGAAAAAAGGTGGTTGCATGTTGCTCCATTTCCTTCTGTTTAATACTCATATTTTTCCTGCAGTATACTCCTTTTTGGTCTATTTATAGTATGTCGCTACAAGTTTCACTGTAAATTTTTCTAAATAAATGGATTATGAATTTTCTAATAATGACCTTCTTATGAAAGACAGGACTGGAAGTGGCAGGATAAGTGCCTCTGGGGGGAATGGATTTGCTGGAGGTGGTGGTGGAAGAATTTCAATTGATGTTTTTAGTAGGCATGATGATACAGAATTCTTTATTCATGGTATGTGTTGAGTTTCTATGTAAACTTCTTATGCTTAAATAAATGGCTCACTAGACTGCCTGTTCAGTGATTCTAAGTAGAAGTTCTTTTTTGAATTGTGCTAAATCACTATTGGAAGCTGTTTTGGTCATTGTTGAAAATACGAGTGAAAGCTTGATTAAGAGTATCTTTTATCTACAAAAATTTTATATGTCAACTTACAAAAAACAATTAAATGTTAAATGTTGAAGAGCGAAAGTTGCTTGGAGCCAAAACTCCATTCTGTTTGTAAATATGTACTCTTACTGAAAAGATATTGTCTAATATCTATTAATTCCATTATGCCATCTTTGTTTTTTGGCAGGAGGAACAAGTTTTGGCTGTAAAGGTAATGCAGGTGCTGCAGGTACATATTATGATGCTGTGCCTCGGAGTCTAATAGTTAGCAATCACAACATGTCAACAAGCACTGACACACTTTTAATGGAGTTCCCTAAACAACCACTTTGGACAAATGTTTATATTCGAGATCATGCCAAGGCTTCTGTTCCTTTATTTTGGAGCCGTGTTCAGGTCATTGGACAACTAAATCTTGTGTTCTTATTTGAATATACTATATAATTATTGCTGTAAATTGAGTTTCAGGAGAATCGCGTTTCTTTGGTTTAGATCTTTCCAAATCATGCATTTAAGTAGTTATTCTTTATAGAGGTCAGGACAATTATTTTGCAATTGCTTGATCTGTTTATCTCCTCCCTAAAAGGTTGAATCAGATGTGGTTGCTTGAGTCAATTGTTGAAACTTAAGTGATTAAAATGGTACTTAGGAATTGGGATATGTCAACTTCTGATGGCTGGCATATTGGACTATCACCCTAATGTAACCATGTTGAACGCCAGTTGAAAATCTTGAAATGTTAATTGGTATAGACACTTTGATCCTCAAAATTAATGGGAATATTTGTCAAAAAACAGTGTACACTAAACCTGTATCCAAGTTAATGTAACAAAACATGAGAGTTAGACATGTGCACAGACCTTTGTATGTACGTATGTGCAAAAAGTTTTGTGGATGATTCTTCCTAAGATATAATTCAATGTATTTCTAGTCTTGTAAATCATGTTTGTCCAATTTAATCTTATGTATTTCATAATTTGACATTGTAAGTCCTTATATAGGTTAGGGGACAAATTCACTTATCATGTGGTGCAGTTCTAAGCTTTGGCCTTGCCCATTATGCTTCATCTGAGTTTGAATTGATGGCAGAAGAACTTTTAATGAGCGATTCAATTGTCAAGGCAAGTAATTGTTGCTTTGCTGCACAAGTGGAGCATTTCTCAATGATTTAACAGCTTTACTTGTTTCTATTTCTGTTTAGTTCAGATACTACTGGGCTCTGCCTCGATCTTTTGCCATGTGAAATAGCTACAATCTAGATTGTCATTGTCCACTATGTTGTTATTATGTTAATGATAGTCTTCACTTTACTTCTTTCAATTTAAATTATAGATATACGGGGCTCTTCGTATGTCCGTCAAAATGCACTTGATGTGGAATTCCAAAATGCTTATAGATGGTGGTGCTGATGCTATTGTAGCGACGTCCTTGCTTGAGGCCAGCAATTTGGTGGTCCTCAGGGTAACTAACCTCACTTATGTTTACATTTTAACAAAATAACCCTAACTTATGTTGCATCCTGGTATGATATGGTGCTTTGTGGTTTTTAGGAATCTTCAGTGATACAATCTAATGCAAATTTGGGAGTTCATGGACAAGGTTTTTTGAATTTGTCTGGACCAGGGGATATGATTGAAGCACAGCGTTTGATCCTCTCATTATTTTTCAGTATCAATGTAAGCTGGATGTTCTCTTTGGTTTGGCATATGAATATAGCCTTTTGGAACCAAAGTTCCCAGTTCAGTGTTGAAGGGGTCTTGTTAGTCATTTTTGTTACGTATGGGTAGATGGATAGCGCATACAACTGTGTGTTCTACATAATTGACAACTATGGGACCAAAGTTTGCGTATAGTTTGCTCCTACTTCTTTAGTGGTAAACTAGGTGCCAGCTGGTTTTTTAGGTTTTGCCCCCTCTTTTTCTTTTGAATTGAATAGAAATTTGAAAATTGAAAACTTTGCTACTTGAGTCGATGTTCCATTTAATTTTTGCTTTCTCCTTACTTGTTCATGCACTAACTTTTCCTTAATAATATGAAGGTTGGAAGTGGATCTATTTTGCGAGGTCCCTTGGAAAATGCCAGTAACAATGATATGTAAGTTATTTATTTAAAACAGTTTATATCTGCTGTACTTATCTTGTTAAATGTTAAGTTTTGGTAACTGGCAGGACCCCACGGCTCTACTGTGAACTTCAGGATTGCCCCATGGAACTTGTTCATCCACCTGAGGATTGCAACGTGAATTCTTCATTATCCTTCACCCTTCAGGTGTTTGTTAGCCACCTTGAATTCGAAGTCTTACATCTTGGTCAGATTAGAGTAGAATTCACTGCTTTGAAGGTTTTGTTTGTTTAGCTTGCTAATCAATTGTTGGATTGGAATGGCATTGCAGATATGTCGTGTTGAAGATATTGTTATTGAGGGCGTTATAACAGGATCTGTTGTTCATTTTCACTGGGTTAGAAGTATCATTGTTCATTCTTCTGGAGAAATTACCACGTCTGCACTGGGTATGGCTTTTACCTAATTTTTGGTTTGAACTTTTAATGCGAGGAGCTGGTCATTTTTAATATGGAATAATGTTAGAACATTCTAGAATTCAATTATTTGGCCAAGCATTCTGATTTGGACTGCTCTAGGTTGCACTGGTGGGGTGGGTAGGGGAAAAGTACTCAATAATGGTCTTGGTGGAGGTGGAGGACACGGTGGCAAAGGTGGGGAGGGATACTTTGATGGCAGTTTTATTGAAGGTGGTGTTTCATATGGAGATGCTGATTTGCCTTGTGAACTTGGTAGTGGTAGCGGAAATGATAGTCTTGCTGGCACAACTGCTGGTGGTGGAATAATAGGTAAGCTTCTGAATCTGATGAGATTCTAATCTTTTTATTAATTATTTCATGTTCTTTTGATGAGATAGAGCATGGGAAAGTGGTTAGGTCGTTGATGTTTTTGTTTTGTACTTTAGTTAGATGAGATTGAATGATTTTAACGTGTCAACCTTGGAGACTTGTCCTAATATATAATTGACATTTACTCATGGTGTAGCCATAGGGCTTGATGCCAGAGGCTTAAGCCTTTAAGTGCTGCTGCCAATGGCACATATATAATCTTTTGTGAGGCTATTGAATATTTTGCTGGTCCTTGGTGCAACGGGCATCTAATTCCATTTTCTTTTTTAAATTTATTTAATCAACATTTTTGACACAATTATTTCCAATTATTTAACAGCTATGAACCTTTGTTAGGAAAATTATTTGCATCAATTCTAACTGCATCGACTTGATAGTTCAACATAATATGGTAAATCTATTGTAGTATTTTAACTTTATTCTCTATAAATGTGTGACACATTTCATTGGCTCTCATAAAGTTGATCCAATGCAGAAATTTAGATTAACTTTCATTCAGTATGAGAAATTGCATTCAAGTAAACTTTAACGTGGATGGTTTTTTTTGGTAATATGATCAGTTGCCTTAATCCGATTCAGTTCTTGGCTTTGTCCAACTCATATTCTGAGTGGTGGATACAGTCCAAGGATAAGTTGAATTTCAGATATCCTATTATTTGTAAGTAATTATTCAGGTAATGGTTCTGAACTTTTTCTTTTGTTTTCCGATATTGATACAAAGAAGAAAAGGTGAGTTCCTTCTGTTAGGTTTTATGTACATCATTAAAGTTGGGTGATTGTTTTGCTGCTCTCCCGTGGTGACTTTTGCTGATGTAATTTGGTTTTGGCAATCTCTACTCCTGTTAATATTTCAATCGTTGTTTGCCCGAACAGTGATGGGTTCATTGGAGCACTTATTATCAAGTTTGACTGTCTATGGTTCCCTTAGAGCTGATGGAGAAAGCTTTGGGGAAGCTATCAGGAAGCAGGCCCATAGCACCATTTCAAACATAGGTCCTGGCGGTGGATCTGGTGGAACTATCCTTTTATTTGTTCATACAATTGTGCTTGGTGATTCTTCAGTTATCTCGACTGCCGGAGGACATGGCAGCCCAAGTGGTGGTGGCGGTGGAGGTGGTGGACGGGTTCACTTTCATTGGTCAGATATACCAACTGGGGATGAGTATCTTCCCATAGCAAGTGTGAAAGGAAGCATTATCACCAGGTTTGTAGTTAATGAGTCATGTAACTTGCTTCATACGTTTTGCATCAAATGAAAGCTTAAGTTGCCAGCTTCCCTACCCAACACTGCCAACCCCCAAGATCTGCCTTGTTATAATTGTGTACTATTGATGAATTGGATTTGGTATTCAACGAAGGAAAATTTAAATGCATAATCTGATATGCCTTGATAACAACGTATGTTACACTTATATTCTTTGAATAGTTTAGTAGCTAATAAATGGTGATCACTCCCATTTTAGTATGCTACTCCAATTTTAATCCTGAAATCATAATGGTTACTTAATCTTTATTCAGCTCTCAGTTTAACTAACTGAGCAAAAAGGTTTGGTTACTAGCTCATTCTGTCTTTCAATGGCCTCAAAATCCCACATAGTGCAGATAGGATAGCATGTTGATAGGTGGGTCTGGACATGTGGGCCCTTTTGTTATGATGTATATTATGGAATGCTGGAGGAACAAGAAAGCAAGGAAGAATGATGGGACAACTGCACACTGCTGTCAACTTTGAATTTTTTGGATCATGCTTGTTAAGTGCTAGCCATTAAGGATCTTCTGATTCTTATGTAGTTGAGATACTTCATAGCTTTCATGTTCTTAATAAAGGATATCCTCTTCCTTGGCTGATTAAGTTAATAGAACTGGAAATGAAGCATTTCTTGTTCATAAGTGACAGAATCCTCCATTTACCTTTTGAAGCTGTACTAAACTTGCAATACTTTTAATACCTTGCCTGTTGATTGGTTTTCAACTAGCTTGGTTGTGGATTCTTCATGAAATTATTCAGATTATTGGTGCTTTTTGTTTCCTTATTGCAGGGGAGGCTCTGGCAGAGCTCAGGGTCACACTGGGGAAAATGGAACTATCACTGGAAAGGCCTGTCCTAAAGGGCTTTATGGTATCTTTTGTGAGGTAGATTTGCAAATGCACAGTGTCACTTTATTTTGGACTTGTTTTAAGGGCTAATTTTAGTCATGGTGTAATTTTCTAAAGAAGTTAAGTATGCCTTTCATTTTGGAATTTTTTAAAGTAGTGTGCTTAAGAGAACTTTCAGTTGAAATAATGTTCTCTTTTGTTGACCGCTATATTAAAGGTTTTCTTCATGAAATGAATGTTGCCTGCTTTTTGAAAAAAATTGACTTGTTTGCAGCACTGTAGCTAT
This sequence comes from Theobroma cacao, assembly GCF_053813885.1. Taxonomy (NCBI): domain Eukaryota; kingdom Viridiplantae; phylum Streptophyta; class Magnoliopsida; order Malvales; family Malvaceae; genus Theobroma; species Theobroma cacao. The sequence continues at coordinate 5,059,690 of NC_142647.1, forward strand.
TTCTAAATGTTTCCTGGTCGCCAAGATAGCGCTTGATTTCTTCTCACACACATATCTTCCCATGATAATCGAGTAATCAGAGGTGTAATTGGTTATTTGCTGCAATTGTTCATCTATTTTTTTTTTCACAAATTGAGTACTTCCACTGCAGGAATGCCCTGTTGGGACTTTTAAGAATGTCAGTGGATCTGATAGAGTCCTTTGTCTTGATTGCCCATCTAATAAGCTTCCAAGTCGAGCCTTATATGTTAATGTTCGAGGTATTTATAAGATTTAACTCTAGCGCTTATAGATGTTGAAGCATGGCCTTCTGTTGTTGCATGCATTAGTGTGGAGCTTTCTCAGTTTATTACTTTATAAAATTTAAGAGTTTTTGGTTAGTGTGGTATTTCTTTTCTCGTTGCTGTCAAGAATATATTGCATTTTAAGGCTTGCATAGTTGGAGGTTCTGCTTTTTTTTTTCTTCTTTTTTGGGTAATAACTCTTCTCATTGGTCTCAGCCTGATCTTTTCTACAGGTGGTGTTACTGAAAGCCCCTGCCCTTATAAGTGCATTTCTGAAAGATATCATATGCCACACTGTTACACTGCACTTGAAGAGCTGGTATATACTTTTGGTGGGCCATGGTTGTTTGGTCTTATTCTTTTAGGCCTCCTCGTCCTTTTAGCACTAGTTCTTAGTGTTGCAAGGATGAAATATGTTGGTGGGGATGAATTACCAGCTCTAGTGCCTGCCCGTCGTGGCTCTCGAATAGATCACTCATTCCCTTTCCTGGAGTCATTGAATGAGGTCTTCTTTTCTAGTTTCTTCACTATTACATTTGATGATTTGTCTGTCATGCTAATCAAAATACAAACCCGAGCTGGCTACTTTTAAGATGGTGTTCTCAAGTATTTGATTCTTTTATCTATCAGGTTTTGGAGACAAATAGAACTGAGGAATCCCAAACTCATGTGCACAGAATGTATTTTATGGGACCAAATACATTTACTGAACCTTGGCATCTACCTCATTCTCCACCGGAGCAAGTAATTGAAATTGTGTAAGTTCTTATTTTTTTGCCTCCTTGATGCATTATAGTTTGGTGGTCAATTTTCACTTTAATGCTAGTGCATAATTACAGGTTTTGTTCTTCACTTCTTTATGAGCAGCTGTGAAGTATACTAATTGTTTTAAAAGTTTAATAGGTAGAAATTATTTTAAGTATTGTAAAAGAGTTCTCGAATTCATTGACATGGCAGATATGAGGATGCCTTCAATAGATTTGTGGATGAGATTAATGGTTTAGCTGCATATCAGTGGTGGGAAGGATCAATCTACAGCATTCTTTCTATTCTTGCGTATCCACTTGCATGGTCCTGGCTACAGCAATGCCGAAAAAATAAATTGCAACAGCTACGTGAATTTGTTCGATCTGAATATGATCATTCTTGCCTGCGTTCTTGCCGTTCACGTGCTTTATATGAAGGGCTCAAGGTACCTTCTTCCAAAAAATATTCTCAAATTTATTCTATAATATTGCATAAGGCTTTTCTTTAGACTTGTTATATGTTGGGATATCAATATGGATGCTGTAATTGGAGGGAAGCTGTTTGAAAATCAAAAAGGATTTTCAATGATTATGGAGTTAGAATTTCTCCTCTTGGAAAAAAAAATAGTGTTTTACTTGTATAAGGTTTTTTCTTCCGTAGAATGTGCTTGCTCAGATGAAGTGGAATGGGCATGTCTTAAATAGCAAGTGAATACTTCCAGATGAAATCATGAAGATGTATCTGGTCCCGTCTTTGAAATCTAAATTCCTTGAGGTATTATAAGATTGTTGCTATTGGGCATGGCTAGTTAATTAATGTTGTGGAAGAAATTGAAGAGGGTTTGATTTGTCATTTGTGATTGATTGGCGTGTTTCACTCTAAAATCTTGTTTCTCTAGTATATCATGGAGTAATTTATTCTTTCATTGGTCTTATGGTTTAAAATGTCCTCTGTGATTGAAACAGATGAAAATATTGCACTGTCTGTACTTGTAGGCATAATAGCTCTACAAGTTGAGATTGATTTTTTTGTTGATATCTTTTAGTTCCTTAACCGGCTGTGTGTCATTTATATCGTACCAATGAAATTGAAAATTTTATCCCTGATAATTACTGTGTTACTGTGCAGGTCGCTGCAACCACAGATCTAATGCTTGCATATGTGGACTTTTTCCTTGGTGGAGATGAAAAGAGGAATGACCTTCCTCCTCGTCTTCATCAAAGATTTCCAATGTCTTTGGTTTTTGGAGGAGATGGAAGTTACATGGCTCCTTTCTCTCTTCAAAGTGATAACATTCTTACTAGCTTGATGAGTCAGGTTTGCAGTTAATTAGTTGTTAAATGGTTGTTTAGAAAAATTTGATTGATAACTTCTTTTAATGGTTGAGTGCTATTTTTTCCTTTTTTCTTTCAGTCTGTTCCGCCAACCATATGGTATCGATTAGTGGCTGGTCTAAATTGTCAATTGCGCCTAGTTCGCTGTGGACACTTGAAACTTACTTTTGGTCATGTTATTAGCTGGCTTGAAACACATGCAAACCCTACCTTAATTACATATGGTGTATGTGTTGATCTTGGGTGGTTTCAGCCAACTTCTTCTGGTTATTGTCAGTTTGGACTTATAGTATGTGCTACTGGCAATGAAAGTGTGCGGTACTGGACTGGACGTCAAGATAGATGTTTGCCACCTATGGAGCATTCATGGTATCAATTGTTTGATAGTGTTTCTTTGGCAATTAGTTCAAATATAAAATTTGCCTTAACTTAATCTTTTTTTGGGGATTTGCAATTGGTGTGGTGCTAGTAGGAGAGACTCAGTTGGTTGCTCAGGAGCCAGTGAACATTTAAGGACATGCCAAAGGATATCTGGAGGGATATTGCTCGCAAAAAGCTTACGAACACTTAAAATGAAGAGGGCAATTTGTTATCCCTTTTCCTTTATAGTTTACAATACCAAGCCTGTTGGTCATCAGGTTGTTCATTTTCTTTGGAGTAGACAATTAGGTTATTTATCCTTTCCTTGACTTACATTTGGTTGAAATCTTAGGATGAAGCTCTAACTTTCCTCTCCCTTATTATTGGCAGGATCTTGTCGGTTTGCTTATCTCTATATTACTTCTAGGAGATTTTAGCTTAGGTTTGCTTACGTTGCTACAGTTGTATTCGATATCACTGCTGGACTTCTTTTTAGTTTTGTTCTTCCTTCCTCTTGCAATACTCTTTCCATTCCCAGCTGGTATCAGTGCCTTGTTTAGTCATGGACCGAGACGATCAGCTGGCCTTGCACGTGTATATGCTCTATGGAATATTACATCCTTGATCAATGTGGTAAGTTGTTGTGAGGTTACTTTTAGGCTAATTCTTAATGTTCAATAAATAATGCATGGTTTAAAACATGATATCATTGAACGTGCATGAAAACTGTAGCTGCACAAATATTGCCTTAGCTTCTAATAATACAAGAATGAAAGATATGCTGTTTTTGCCATTAATTTCAAATTGATAATGAGCACCCGAGGCAACTGTGCTGATTTTTTATGTGTGATTAATGGAAGAGATGTCATGATCTTTTGATTCTTTGGAGGAAAAGTCAGTAAAGCTTTTGCATAATTAGTATTGCTTGTACTTGTTTGCACTGCTGTAGCGATTGCTGTAATAGATATACATGACAAAATAAGGGGTTTATAGGCAGTTATACTGCTCAAACTTGCATGTCACTACTTGCAAGGATAAGTAAAGCGATAAGTTACTTTTGAACCCTGTCCTGTCCCATCTCTCTTTGTACAATGGCAAAGAGATTTCAAGCATTTGTTATCCTGATTTCTCAAATCAGATTTCTCTTTTGTGACAGGTAACTGCCTTTGTTTGTGGATTTCTACATTACTGGAGCCACTCAAGCAAAAAGCATATAAATTTTCAGTCATGGAATTTAAGCATGTAAGTATGTTTTATCTGCTATCATGGCCATGGTTAACTCTATAAAGTATGCTTGCCTTACTAGTAATAAAAAATACCATTTCTTATTTCAAGGATAAGCTACTAGTTTGTGTTTGCTGAAATTTTTATGCTGTTGTTATGGCATTTTTGCTGGTGCAGGGATGAAAGTGAATGGTGGATGCTTCCTTCTGGATTAGTGCTGTGTAAAATTATCCAAGCACGACTTATTGATTGCCATGTGGCTAACCAAGAAATTCAAGATCAATCATTATATAGCAGTGATCCGGATGTGTTCTGGCAATCATGAAGGATTTTTTTGAATACTTACAGCAGAAGTTAGAAAGATGGTCAGGCTTTTAGGAAACTTACCCCATTCTTCTCCGTTTTTTGGTGTTGGGTGTGAAAATGTAGTTCTTCTTAATTTGAGTTAGGCAGTTTAAATAGGATATACTTAGTTTTTGTAGAGTCATTGTGGGTTTCCTTGTAATTGAGTGTGATGGATTATTGAATAGCAAAATGGTATATAACTGAAGGAAGTATGACGACTGACTGAGTGTAAATGACGGATTTGGTACCTCAATGTATAATTTGTACTTGTAATTAGGTAATCACAGAAACAAGGAAATGAATCATTGTTTGCCTCCCAACTTAGGCTTCTATTCTTTTCAGTACTATGGAAATGGGTTTTCTTTTTTCCATAATAAACCGATGGATAATTCTTACTTGCTTGAGTTTCTTTTATAGTAATTCCTCTAGTTAAGTGAAAAATTGACATGAAGGAATCTAAAGGCTCAACCCCCATTTAGTCTCTCTTTATGTCCATCTGTCTCATTGCAACTTTTATAGGCTATGAGATGATGTGCCGGTGTTCTCCTTTTTGTGATGTGTATTGAGGAAAAAAACAGAAACAAATGGATTCAACCATTGAATTTCCAGGTTAAATTTGTATTCATTTGTTTCTGACATAAGGTGCAGGAATGTGATACATGTTTTCCTTTTCTGTAGCATTTACCATAGGCAAAAACTTTTTCTGATGTTTGGTAGATGCTTTTTCCATCAAATTCTGGGTAAGTTGGGCACAAGCATCGATCATTATTAAATATGGACTTTAAGTGGTGTAATGTGATAAGATGAGGTGGAAGCCACAATTCCCATTGCAAATTGATGGAACTTGTCTTAATTTTTATATGTACAGCTTGGGTTTTGGTGTATTCGAAATTGGACAATTACAAGTAATCATTTTCCTAATGAAAGTGAATTTACCCAAAGGTTTTACATTTTTTGCACAAAGAGACAACAGAAAAGGTTTCAGATCTCCTATTTTCCTTCAACATAATATAAACAAGTAAGAAGGCAACGTCAGTTTCAATATTCTTCTCTATTTAAAAACCTTTAATAATTGCGTTTCTCAGGACAACAAATATGGATTCTTGGCCATTCACAGAATCCTTTACCTTTTATGGGTAGTTTGATGTAAGCCCATAGCCTAATGGATTGAATGCCTACTCAGAATATTACGTAAGGATGTGGAAAGTTAAACTTATAAAGCTTGAAGAAAAGATTTTGGGTATTATTTTTAAGAAAAATTTTTTTTAAAATTTTAAACAAAAATTCCTAAATTGTTAGAATTGTTTAAAATTGCTTGGATTTAGACTACACGGGCAATTGACTATTTTATTTTATTCCTAAAACCCTAAGGTCCTATTTATAATAGGTTTTCCTGATCCTAAACTAACTCTATTTGTATTGGTCTTTGTACAACAATAGCAGGTAACAAGAAGTTTAAATGAAATAAGTGTCCTAAACTTATTAGAACACTCACTAGCCTAAAGTTCTAGTGTAAATAAAATAAATAAGGGTAAAATATTTTTATTTTTTTAAGTTTTGATCTAAATTATATGGAAGTCTATTAGTTTTTAAAATAAACATCTCGTCTTAAAAAATATTTTTCGCTAAATATGCAAATTCAGTCGTTAGCCAATCGTTAGTATTTTTGTCAACTTGTTGACGTGACAAAGATAAAAATATAATTCTACTCTTGATTAATTTTTAAAATTATTATTATATAATTTTATTATTTTTTATTAATTAAAAAAAAACTCCTAAGATTGGAGCACCGGTGCTCCCTTGGTGAGCTGATCAAGCTCCCCTTGAGGAGCTTGACACTTCGATGCTCCCCTTTGTTGGGAGCACCGATCTAGTGCTCCCCTCCCTAGAGGAGCACCAACCGATGCTCTTTTTTTTAATTTTTTAAAAATATAATCATAATTTTTAAATTAATTAAAAAAGATATTTTAATCTTTTCTTAATCTTTATTAACAATGTTTGTATTTTTGGAATGAAATGTCAATTTAAAAAACTAATAGACCTGTTTGAAATTTCGACTAAAATTTAAGAAGTTGGGATATTTTACGTAATAAATAATTATACAAGAATTTTGTCCTCAACAAACTACCTTATTTGAGGAGGGGTCCTCTTAAAGTTGGGTTCCTTGTGTAATTTTTTGTACATTTGACCCACAATCTTGTGAGACTGGGTTCGACCCAATGTCTTACTAGACTGGGTAACACAGTGTGTCTACGGTCCAATAATTGTCAATAGCCCCCCCATCAATATTGACCTAGGTTCGATTTCTGATCATGGAAGGTGTGTGACACTTATTTGTGTTATTATCCTAACTAGTCTTGCGGGTTATGTGCCCCCACTAGCCCTTTCCCCTTCACCACTGAATTCACACTTTCGATTTAAAAGATATATTTTAAAATAAAAAAAAATTTATTTATAAATTTAAAATTCATCTTATATTTAATAGATGTGAGATTCATGCCATTCTACCACATTCAATTGTATAACTTCGTCACTACATTGTTTTTTCCACCTATAAAGAAAAGCAACTTATCTTGATTCAGATTTACTTCGACATTAATATCTCTCATAATATTTTTAAAAAATAAAAAATTAAATTAATTTTTGATACCACTTATCACGATTTATTAATTTAAAAAATCTTTATTTATAAGTACAACATCTATCTCATGTGTTAATAGCTTGTGGTTCGTGACATTAGCAATTACCGAAACCCGAGATAATTACTAAAATTTTTAGAGTTCTTTTTTTAAATGGGCCCCATACATAAGGTATTTTTTATAATAGATTTTTTTATAATTTTAACTGTTTTTAACCAAGAGAATTAAAATTTAAACAAAATTATCCTTAATGAAAACAACCCATTTATTTAGTTTTGCGCCTTAACTCGAAACCTATTAATAGGTTAAGTATGTTTAGGTCTGCGCCTCAAACCGACTCATATTCTTTGAGCTTTCCTTGCCAAACTATTTATCTCTAGAGTATTCTTTACCAAAAAGAAAAATGTTTAAGCATTTTGAGCATTTTAGAGTAGTTTTTAATACACGAAAAAAACCTGTGAACGTTTTAAACATTTTTAAGCATTTTGGAGTGATTTTTGATATATGAAGAAAAACTTTTGAACATTTTGAGCATTCTTTGTCAAGTAGGCATATTCGTTAATTATGTTATTAAATAGAATATGGTGTTTCATTTGAAGTTAGTGATCTTATTAAATAAAATTTATTAGTTTTTGTGATTTTTAGAAATTACATAACTAGTTTTTAGGCATTGCGTGACTGACTTTGGACATTATGTGATTGACTTTAGGTATTGCGTGACTAATTTTTGATAAGGCATTACGTGACTTATTAGTAAGATATTACGTGATTAGTTAGTAAGACATTGTGTGACTTAAGCATTACTTAAAAATTAGTCACGCAATGCTTAAAAACCAATCACGCAATATCTGAAACCAATCATGTAATGCCTAAAAATTAATCACGCAGTGATTAAGTCACGTAATGTCTAAAAATCAGTCTTGTAATACTTAAAAACCAGTCTAATCAATTTCAACTTCTTAACTTTAGGGTTCTATGAATAAACCAATAAATTTAAGAACCTAAAACACATACTTTTTTTTGCTAAGCCATGAAATTGTGCATTTAATAAAAGATAGGTTACAAAACTCCATTACCCTCTAAAGCAAGATAAAATAAATCCCAAGAAGCTTTGCTCACTCCCTTTATGCAAAAACAAAATATACTCCATTTACAAAATATTTCTTGAACAATTTCAATTCAAAATTCTATAAAAAAATCAAAATCCTCAACAAATATACTTAACAATCATCCCAATCCAATATACAATAAAACCGTGAATCATCATAAAATCCATCAAATATACTTTAGTTATTTCTTCTCCTTGAGCCCATCATCTTAACCAATCTTATCCAACTCATCAACACAAGCATCTCTATTGTAGCACACGTTTCGAAGCAAATTATCACTAGAAAGCATCCGATTATCAAATTCATCATGCTACCTGCAATCACCATAGAAGAGTAAAATTGCTGTTCATCGTGCTTGAAAACTCCAAGATCTACCATTTAAAAAAATAAAACAAAATAATAAAGAGTTTGATGTCATATCTGAATGGCGAGATAGATACTATTTGACTAGAGAGAAAAATCGAGATTTAATTTTAAAATTTTTGTGTGAATAATGGGATAGAGAAAAATAAAATCATTTTAACTTGTTTGAAATTGTTTAAAGGGTATTGTTGTCAATTCATGTTAAAAATTGATAAAAAAAATTAAAATTATAAAAAAATATTTTTGAATTGAGTTATTTTTTACAATTTTTTCAAATTTTTACTCCTCGTGCATGAACGCCATGGTCCAAAAATCCAAATCAGCCTTTGTTGATTCACAAGGAGTGAAAAAAACCAAGCTCATTCTAAACGTGGCAATGCATAAATGGTAAAGAAAAGGGAGCAGAAGCTTGCCCGACTCCGCTGTCCAGTAAGAGAAGAGCTCTTAATTCTATATATAATATAATATTATATTTCTTTTCTGCTATTTATTGCTTGTTGGCTGAGGTAGATTGGGGCCAGCCATAAATCGTTGTTACGTCTTTCCGAATTATATAACTCCTGATGATGATGATGTCGATATCTCTACCAGTCCACCACTGCACCTAACTTCGTTTTTTTGGAAGAAGAAGGCAAAAAAGGACAGAGACATGGGGCGACAGAACATGGAAGCTCCGCTTTTGGACAGTGATCATTTGGATTTGTTGGCGGCAAATGAAAAGAGGGGAAACAAGAAATGGAACAGAGCTCTTTGCTTCATCTTCGTTTTGTTAACCTTCTCAAGTCAGATTCTTCTCCCTTTACTCTCATTTTTTGTTGTCGTTTTCTGTTTTCTGGTATCTTGACTGGTTTAGTATGTGTCTGCTTTTATATTTCCTCGGCCTTTTTTTGCTGGGTTTTTTTCCTCGAAAGACTATTCCCCTGGTTTTGTCTATTTTATGTAAAGGTCAACGATTCTCTGTTCTCTGCCATAAGAATTTAGAAACCAAAAATTTACTACTACAAATAACCCATTTTGTGCTTGATTGGCCCTTGCTAGAAGTTAAATGCGCTTTAGAATGAAAACTCTGCTGCAAATTGACTCGGTTCTGTTTAGATAAGAGGGTGATAATAGTGAAGCAGAATTTTGTTCTTGGGTTCATTAGTTTTCAAAAATATGTGAATTTTGTTTACAGTCTCCAGGTTTACATCTGAATTTTTGCCTTTCTCTCTCGGATCAAGTTTCATAAACATTTCTAAAATCTACCACCATGTGAGAACTGTAAAAATTCTAAGTTCTGAGTGGGGGATTATTTCGGGTTTTAAATGGCAAGAAGCCTTGATATTAACTTATAGAAGGAGTGCCAGATCATTTACTCATTATTCTGCCGATGTTTACAAAAAATATCCAAAGTTTCTTTACCGGTCCTTTATTTTTTACCATAAAATTGGAGGAACATGTTTGCTGGTCATGTTTCTGCTCACATTGAATGTTTGAATGAGGTTCTGGTAAGATATGTTTCCGTTTAATAAAATTTACAGTAACCATTTTGTTATGATCGAAAACTTTATTACAGCCTTATGAACCTGGACGTTATTGTGATTTGATTCTATGGATGTTTTTTTTACCTTATGGTCATTTGCACATATTTGAGAAGAAGTTACCATTTAGCAAAGGTCCTAGCTTCTTGGTTGTTAAGAAGTTATTCCCCTTTCACTAAATCCTTTAATGAAATTCCTTTTAATGAAGATTGATACTTGTTGCATTTGCATATAGTTTATAATTATGGGAGTGTACTTTATTTGATGCTGGGCATATGGTTTTATGTTTCAGTTGTAGGCCTAATATTCAGAGACAACTGGAGTTACTTGGTAGTCAAAGGAGGATACAAGTACGATGAAAGGATTCAAGTCCGTGGCCCTGACAGTGTCGAGTCAGAACAAGGTGTTGTTGCTGCCGATGATGGACGTTGTTCTGAAATTGGTGTACTCATGCTCAAGAAAGGTGGGCATGCGGTGGATGCTGCAGTGGCAATAGCACTGTGCGTCGGAGTTGTCAATCCAATGTCAAGTGGAATTGGAGGTGGAGCATTCATGATTGTCAGGTCTTCATCAACTTCGCAAACCCAAGCTTTTGATTCGAGAGAAACTGCTCCCTTGGCCGCTTCACAGGTTCAGAATTCTCTCTTTAAACAATATTTTAAGACAAGTTGATGTGTTATGGTATTGTTGGTTTAATCTTTCATAAGTAATTAAGTATTGCTTCACAAATACCGTAATGATCAAGTAGTTATTGTTCGAGTCAGTTGGCCATTGAAAGTTGGGAATAACATAAGCTTAGACCCATAAAAGCATAATGAAATTAGTTTTTGCCATTATTCTGCCTCTCAAGACTGTAATTGTTAACATGCAGGATATGTATATGAATGATATCAAAGCCAAGTATAGAGGTGCATTATCAATGGGAGTTCCTGGTGAGATTGCTGGCCTTCATGAAGCTTGGTTGAGATATGGACGATTAGCTTGGAGGACATTATTTAAGCCTGCAATAAAACTTGCTAAAGAGGGATTTGTGGTTGCTCCATATCTCGGATTATGCATTGCTAGCAATGGGAGGATGATCATGAATGACCCTGGCTTAAGGCGGGTGTTTGCACCAAAGGGGAAGTTGTTACAAGCGGGTGAAAAGTGCTATAATGTGGAGCTAGCGCAAAGCCTTGAGGCAGTGGCAGAACAAGGACCAGATGCTCTTTATAATGGAACCATTGGAGAGAAATTGGTAAAAGATGTGAGACAGGCTGGTGGGATTTTGACAATGGAAGATTTACGGAATTACAAGGTAGAAGTTACAGATGCAATGGTTGCAAATGTAATGGACTACACTATATATGGAATGCCACCTCCTTCAAGTGGAACACTCGGGCTGTCTCTGGTGCGTAATGTACTTTCTTCTTAGTTATCTAATACATCATAGGGCTGAACGCCTTAGAGCTTGTGTCTGGCTATTCTGTGTTTTAGAATAATGGATGTTTAGTTTTACTGAATTCAAATTCCATGCTTTGGATTCTAGTAGTAGTAGGACTGGGTCTTCTAAACATGATGATATGAAACAGGTTATGAACATCCTTGGGAGCTACGGAAGTGCTGATGCTGCAAAGGGGGATCTTGGCTTGCATCGCCTGATTGAAGCATTGAAACACATGTTTGCTGAACGAATGAACTTGGGTGATCCTGATTTTGTGGACATAACCAAATATACATCTGAAATGCTTTCCGTTTCTTATGCAAAGCAAATTCAGCAAAAGATACTTGACAACACTACTTTCCCAGCAGACTACTATATGTACAGGTATAAATTATATACTTAATGACACAAACAGAACTTAGATTTTTTTCATGAAGTGATGTTTCTGAGCTTTCTAATCCTTGTTACCAGATGGAGTCAACTCAGAGACCATGGAACTAGCCATTTTTGTGTTGTAGATGCGGAACGCAATGCGGTATCAATGACCACCACTGTAAATTATCCTTTTGGAGCTGGGGTGCTATCTCCTTCCACTGGTATCGTGGTTAACAATGAGATGGGTGATTTCTCAGCACCAACAGAGATTTCTCCTGACATGCTCCCTCCTGCTCCAGCAAATTTTATTCGCCCAAAAAAGAGGCCTCTATCTTCCATGACACCACTTATTATTACCAAGGTTTAGAAAATTCCATGCAGCTCTTACAGTTTCTAATTTTAAGCATCATAAGAAGTTAAGATGATCCAACTTCTGAATCATTTTCTCTTTGACTAACCATAGAACCTTTTTTGGCAGAATAATCAGCTGGCCGGGGTCATTGGTGGCAGTGGTGGAATGAGCATAATACCAGCAGTAATCCAGGTTTTCCTAAATCATTTTTTCTTGGGGACGGAACCTTTAGCCGCGGTTCAACATCCAAGGATCTACCACAAGGTATGACTGAGTTTGAATACATGAAGACATAATAGGTGTAATTCGTATCCTGTATATGAAAAAGAATCGGATGAATTTTACCTTGGTTTCCTGCAGCTAATACCAAATGTAGTTTCATATGAAAACTGGACTGTGATTGATGGTGATCATATCGAGCTTGCCGAGGAGACAAAGACTTTCTTGGCAGAGAAGGGTCATCAGCTGCAGGCTAAGTCAAGTGGGGCTATCGTCCAGTTTGTTGTTCAAACCCTCCAAAACCCCATCGAAATGGGCCGAAAATATGGAAAAGGTTCCAATATATATCATGGAACACTAACTGCCGTTAGTGACCCTAGAAAAGATGGGAAGCCTGCGGCACTTTGATCCCTTTGTTTTCTTTTAGGGGGTTTAGACGTCCTGAGGGAACAGAGCGATCATCGAATTAATCACTTACAAGATAATTATGTAATCATGAGGAACACAACTGTTCATTCACTGGACTGTTTTCGGATAAGATCAGTCGTGTATAATTTCATTCTTGTGAACCACCTCAACTCAAAATTTGTAAATAAAATTTCGCCTAAGGGTAGTCAGTCCTCAGTTGGAAACAAAGTCTCGTCGCTCGTAGCTTCTTTTCAGGGTGAATAAATACTGCATCTCCCATCAAGACACAAGCTCCCCGTCAGTACTCAAGTCAAGTATCATAACGTGTTTGAATAACTCGCACAGTTTCAGTTTTTCATAGGAATCACGGCAGTATGCCATGTCCTGACTTAACCTTTGGGGAGAGGAACACCACTGTCATTTAGAATCCAAAATACTATCTCAAGGCCCCTGATCTGAACGTATGGTCACAAGGTCATCTTAACACAATAAAACTAGAGCATATGTTGTATCAAGTGAGAAAAGACAGATTCAGCCGTTGAATCCATGGTACTAACATGAGCAAGCATTAGGCTGGGTGTAAATTGATTAAAGGTGAGGGGAAAAGCAGGGCGCTAAGAGCTAGGTGTGTGACTTATTCTTGGCCAGATTCCCTGAAACTACTTTGATAAGCGGCCAGTTTTTATGCCAATTTCAATGGACTATAGAGTGCCAAGCTATAAAGAAAAATCAAACGTCACTAAAGCCACTTCTACCATGAATGATAGTTGATACTATAATACAAGCAACCACTAAATACAATTCAGTATGAAGGAAACCGTTGAAGCTTTGTGCTCTATTTAGCTTAGTGTACAACAGGCAAAACTTCAAAAGCTTGAAATGAGAAGAAACAAGGGGAAGAAAAACAGGGAGAAAGTAACAAACAACTTGCCAGGATTCTCAAAGAAAATCACCATTCCCAACCTAACAAGTCACCCCTTTTTTGCCATCATGATGCTTTGTCCATCAACTGAATTGGAGTCAGAATGTTAGTCTTGCTGGTTTCAACAACGGAACCATTCATAACCATTTCCTCCAGCATGAAATGCGCTTTCTCTAAATGGAACATGATATCTAGCTCACACTGCAATAAAAAAATATAAACAAGAGATAACAGTAATTAGGTATCCTGAATCCTAATAATACGAATTGTTAAGAGACACAACTACACAAGTCCAGTGACTTTGAAAGGGTTAGACATTAACCAATCTTCTTCGGAAAGCACTTACCACATTGCCAAAATGACGGTCCATGGTTTCAACTAAGAGATGTATAAATTCCAAAATTGCAAGCTCATTCTGCCACATCAAAGACAAGGGAGGATAAAAGATAAATACAAGTGGGCAAGCAATAAGCAAACTGGAAACATGTAAGCTTGAATTAAGTCTTGGCTCATATTATAACCCGAGTTCTAGAAAGCTTATCCAAAATTCTTTCACATTTAAGACAATGTCAAAAACATTCTTTTGATGCTTAATCAGGTTTTACCTTGAGTTAGATTTAAGCATGTATTGCTAGAATTTTTGTTACCAAAACAATCTTAGAGTTAAGGAAAGAAATGGAAGTTACCTCATCATTGTCAACTCCAACTAAGAAAAACAGTGAAGCGTATCGCCTGTATACAATTTTGTAATTTCGATGCTCAACAAATGAACACTGTCATAATTAAACCAAAAAAAAAGAAAAAGAAATTAAGTATATGAAAAACCGTACGTCAATAAATGATTTACATAAAACAAAATGATGACTGGAAACGATTCAGATAGGGCACAATTCTCTAGCAGCTAGACATTCTTGAATTGAATGATGGAATTAGAAATTACAAAATTCAAATCACGAACAGATTAAATTGTTCTGATTCAACACGAAAAGAAGAAAGATCGGAGAAGGTAATAATTATGGACAATTTAATCAAATTAATTTAAGATTTAGATTAAAAAGTTGCATGCAATGTTTTTCTTTGTTCCAGCTGCAATTTATAGAATGCAGGCATCAGGCATGAGAGGGGAAATATTAAGAACCTGTTGCTCGGTGCGAGCTAAGCATTTGCGGACGATCTCGCCTTCGAGGGCACGGCGTTCTTCGAGGGTGAGCCATTCGTAGTATTGGGCGAGACGAGTCTGCCCTTGCTTGTTCACCATCAATATGAATCTAATCCCCATCTCTTTCTTTCTTTCTACCTGGATCTGTATCTCTACACTGGAACAGCAAAATGGATCGCGCTTCCTTTCTTTTTCTTTTTTTTGGCTTTTTCTTTTCTGTTTCTGTACTTAATGGAAAAATTGCAGATTAGGACCAAGCAGTTTTACTTTCCGCGTTTTTCTTCAATATTCAATTTTTATAGATTGCTCCACCATGTTGGGCCTGGGCCGATAACTCTTGCTCATAAATGGGTTAATTTTTTTTTTTTTACAGTCATCGTATTTGCTATAGAAAATAAAAAAAAATCTCATGTAATTTATTTCAAGTTGACTTACGAAGAAGATATTTACAAATTCTCTCATAAAAGTAGACAAGATAGGTGCCCCACCCACTCTAATATGAGGAACTTTATGATTGTGTTCAACTTTTGCCAAACGATGCTTTGGTGACAAAGAAATACAAAAAACTTTAATATGTACTAAGGATGGTCCATGGCTTGTAGGTTGATATGATCGAAATGGTGCACTGGTTAAAATTTTCAAATTAATGTACTAATATCACTCTAAAGTTTTGTGGACTTGAATCAAAAGAACAGTCATTTACACGAGAAAAGCATAAATTCTATACATTCAATAATAACTTTCGTTAATAATTTTTCAGATTCTCAATTCTTTCGTTCTTTTTTTTTGTTATTTTTTAATTTATGAATCGAAACTTTAGCATTCACTTTCACTAGAATAGAACTACTATGAACTATTATTCTTTTTTTTTGTTACGATCTTTTTAAAAGTCCAATTCTTTTGGTCCTGGATCATCCTGATACTCTGGTCCCTGTTCGCCTACAGTCCCGCTGCCTGCATAATAGTGAGTACCAGGCTTTCACTAGCATCATATAACTCGTTCCCACACCAAAAATAGAATCACAACTGACTTGAGATAAGCACACTAGATATTATTACTTCCATTGAACATTGTCATCAGAAATGGACACCATTGCAGCACATAATGAGGGATAGACCCATATAAGTTTTACTCTTAAGCTTCAGCAAGTGAAAAAAAAAATCAAACCGCTGAATATTACATATAACAGAATAATTCAGGGCTTATGGCAGAACACTAGGCAGCTGGCTATCTTTAACTATGGGCTAAAGCAGTAGCGGTGGTACACTACTGACTTCAATTGGTTATCTCCTTGCAAACCAAACTCTCTTCGCTACAATTTCCATTATCCAACAATTGGTTTGATTCTTCTCCATCAACTTTGTCTTCAATGACATCTTTAGCACTCAAAAAGCTAGGTTGATTTGTTGAAGATAGAAGCCTTGCCCACATCCTATCTGTAGTCACAACCTTGTTTTGTTTCTCGATAATTCGCTGCAGAGAATCATCAGAAAATTAACTCCATCTCAAATATAAAAGTTTTCAGTTGTTGCATCTATCAACATTATTGCTAAAGAAAAATATAAAATCTAGTATGACCGTCTCAACAAATCTTTCATTGTCACTCTTTGTGATTACCTTTCTCATCAGTTCAACCATGAAGGCAAAGGAGAAAGCTACTTAAAAAAAAAAAAATTGAAGATTTCAAATTTTGATCTCATACTTCTTAAATGTGGAAACTGGGACAAGAATTGTCATAGAATACAATGCAAGTGATGTTTTTGAACAACTAACTCTACATATACTCAGACAGCAGCCTAAAGAAAAATTACTAGTGAACAGCGATAGACTCATTTACCACCCCCTAGAGGAAAAATAAACATCAAGGCATGTTCTTTGGGGAAGATTTATTACCAAGTGGCATATATCTAACCTCACCCCAGTGAAAAAAATAAACATCAAAGCAGGTTCTGTGGGAGACTCGATTATCATAGGGCATCCATGTATTCCAGAAGAGTTGAGATAAGTGCTTATGGGAATAATAGATATAAGAAAAGAACAATAGAAGCTTGAGGAATGCTACAAAGAATGTGAACATCAGCAAACACAGAAAAGATTAACTGACCGTCAACAGAAGTTACACATACAAAGAAACAGGAAGTGTCAACATTACAGAAGGGACACTAAAATCACACAATCTTGAAATACTTCGATTTCATAAAGCATGCAAAGAAAAAAAAAAAAACCAATGATTTTCTAGAAGAAATTTCCAAATTAAAACTCTCTAAGTCATTTCAGGATGAACTCACATAGAAGGGAATGTATGTCTGCCTGCCATTGACAAGACCACTTGTGAAGCCAGTGTACCCTGCCATCGCTCCATGCACAACACTTTGAGCAAGAAGTGTGCAGTAAACGTTGTCAGATGCATTGCTTGGAATAGCACGAATCATATAAGTAGGATCTGCCAGTGGACAAAGTACAATTCTCAATAACTTCTGCCAACAGCTAGCTACTTTACTCAAAAACACCTACGATCTTTTTCTTTGGCGAAAAAAAGTTCTCAAAAACATCTTATATATTTATTCTACAAACCTATATATTTGAGGTTTATGGGCATCTTCCTTTGTTTTGAAAAGTAGTCCTGAAAATGACAGGAAAAAAACAATGAATGTCACATCAAAAAGGTCCATATTATATGTCATGACACATGTCTGCTCAGATGGGAGTTTTGCTCAAATGCACACCCTGGAGCTTTTTACCATATTGCTACCTCAAAAGATTGTAAATTGTACCAGGTTGAACCCATATGGCATACCTTGATCCTCTGTGATATCCATAGCCCAACATCCTGGAGAAGCTTGTTCCCTGAAGCATCTTCCTTAGTCATTGATTGCATGCTCTCAGAAAGTAGCTCCTGTCCTGCACCCTCTGCTATCACAATAACCATATGCCCATTTTCTTTGAGTCGTCTTTCAATGTATTCAAAAAGTCCACCAGGTCCTTCAAGATAAAAGGGTGACTCCGGAATCAAGCAACAATCCACATCTCGACTTGCAAGAGTAGCATACATTGCAATAAAACCTGCCCATCAGTCAGGTTTAGATGCAACAATAAAAAAAACAAAAAACATTCTGACAAAGTTTCAGGAAACAGAGAAGCATAATTAAGGGGAATGTAAACTCATTTGCAGAACAAAAAAATTAAATGAATAATACTCAATCACCATGTTGATGAAAGAAAGGAACAAAACCATGGAAAATTTTAAATGACACAACTTAAAATAGAAAAGATTTAAATTAAAACCAATAGCTTAAAAAGTTTGTAATTTTCTCACTTCTTGCAATGCAGGATTAACACTTCAAACTGAAAGAGAAACTTACCACTGTAGCGACCCATCAACTTCACAAGACCAATACCATTCTCAATACTTTCAGATTCAACATGAGCAGCATTAATGGCACGTTGAGCCTCCTCAACAGCAGTGTCAAAGCCAAAGGACTTGTCAATAACCTGTCATGTGCAACAGCAGTGTCAAAGTTTTGAGACTGTGTAGTAACCAAATAAAATAGGTTGCAATTCCTAACAGACTTGGTACAACATTCTATCCAAGCCAAGAGGAGTACCGGAATGTCATTGTCAATGGTTTTGGGGATTCCAGCAACTGAGACTTTGAGACCACGCCTTCTAATTTCCTGTAAAGTGTCAGATAAAATTCTTTTAATATGCACAAATTCGTAAAGCAAATCAATGTGTGTATATTCTATTAAAGAAATCACCTCAAATATCACAGATGCACCTCTCTGAGTTCCATCTCCTCCAATAATGTACACCTGAATTACGAAAAATGATCATAAGTCAGTTAGATTGGTATGTCTTGATCATAATAACTACTTGTACTTCTACTTGAGCAAAAATTATAAAAATATAGTATTTTTAACAGACCTGATTAATTCCGCGATCCTGAATGCTGTCAACAATTTTTGAGGTATCATGCCCACCTCGTGATGTCCCAAGGATTGTTCCACCACGTTTATGGATATCATTGACAACCTTGGGATTCAATTGTACGGTATTTTTAGCATAAAATCCCCTGTATCCTCCCTAGAAATGCATTAAACTTGTTAATTGCCAATGCACCAACTTATTAAAGGATGGATATTATTTTGCAGTGTCTTCTGATCAAGCAAAAGGAACCTATACCAGCATGAAGGTGGTAAGTTGACACATTTAATAATGCAAGTCAATGTAGTATATGTTTTTATGCTTTTATTAAGTCATCTAGATTTGGTGCTCTTATTAGCAACTCAGAGACAGGGAGCATTAATGGTTTGAGAAACTTCTCACTTATTTATTCACCTTTCGGAGGGGAAATGAGAAGGAGCAATAGGAAAGAGAACTCCACAAAAAAAGTCAAATGATCACTTACATCTATCCCCAAAACTTTCTTCACACCATACATATGGTGTAAGCCGCATACTAGCTCTCTAATCACAGTATTGAGTCCAGGGCATAGACCACCGCACGTCACAATACAGGCATGAACTTCATCCGAGTCAAAATACACCTAAGAAACCATCAAACACCCAACACAATACTGTAAAACATGATTCAGAATTTTATCATTCCAAATCTCATTCATAGGTTACATAACATTAACTCGTACCTTTTGACGTGGTCCAGCTCGTCGGAAATGTATTCCTCTTGGACTGTCCTTGTGAACAACAACCTATAAACAAGAAAAGAGAAACATTAAAACAGAAACAAATAAAGTTTTAAAGAAAATATAAGGAAAACTAACCTTTTGAGGAACGGAATCATCGACATGGACAAAGTATTGCCTGGTGAAACAGAGCAATCGATCCAGCAACATTAGCACAATTAAAAGATACTAGTATTAAATAAAATTTGAAAAAGAAGATGTAAAATTGGGCTTACTTAACAACTGAGTATGCCGGATTGTCTTGCAACGGATTGGGATAAGTCTGTCATCGGAAAAAGGAAAGACAAAATCAGATTTAATAACAGAAATCAAATCTTAAAAATTAACTGATTTGTTATCAATTAATTTTAAAAATCAGAAATATCATTAAACAAAAAAACTGAGAAGGTGAATACAAAATAAATATAATATTAAAAAAAAACATTTTTAATCTAATTTTGTAATTGGTTGCCGACAAAGACACAGGGAAAATCAAGCTTTTGAAAAGACAGCTGCCTTCTGTTTTTTTCTCCAATCCTTATTATCGGCAACGGAAAAACGATAACAGATTCAACGAAAATAATAAGTACGTGTAATTATACGTAGAAATGAGGAGCAAAGAAGGAAAAAGCTTACTGGAAGATCGGCAATGTAATCTGACAAGTGAGGAACATCTTGAAGGACATAACCACCAGGACCGGTCACGACCTTAGGCTTTGAATTCTCAGGCGAAGCAGAAGAAGCCATCGCGCCACGCGTCGAATCGTGGATCTTCGAACAGCCGGAACTCCTCCTCAAACGACAACCGCAACCGTAACGGTATCCGTAGCCAAAACTGACCGTACTAAACTTTCTCAAATTACAGATTCCAGAATTCGATGGCACCGAGAAGCGCGATTTATTCTTACTATTATTAATATTACTTTTGTAAAAATTCTTATTATGATGATGATGATTATTATTATTGTTCAGTGGAGAAGAGAAAGACGACGTGGAAGAAGGGGCGAGGACGGAATCCATTCAACGGGACATCGAGACGGGTTTTTCGAACAAAAAGAGAAAAAAGAGAAATCCATATTTATAGGAGATACTGTTGACTAAAAATGAACCCCAGATGACTTTTCTTTAAAAAAAATTTGGTTTCTGGTTGTTTTGAGGGTGGAAATGGCCTTATATAGCAGAAGGAAGTGTTGGCAATACCTGGTTCCGCCTGTGATTATTGTGTGGTTTTTGACGCAGAGATAAAGACCATCTGCCTTTGGTTTTTTGGCTTCCCTTCCCACGTTGTGTAGTTACTATTCATCACAGTGTCTTGGGAGAAGAAAGTGAGGAGGAAAGGGAAAGCTTTGGCTTTATGGATATTTTAATTTGGTTCGGCTTTTTCGGGAAATAAGTAATACAACTGAAGTGCTTTGTGTTTGGTTAGTGAAAAGTGAAAAGGGTAATGAAATTGGATTCGGATCGGGTCTGATTGTTGTTTTAGGCTTTAGGGGCAGTCCAATACCAGGTTAACGGCGCACATTGGATATAGTTCTGTAGCTATTAGATTCTAGACAAGGCATCGCCGACCACATGCTTTTCGGTCTGGTTATGCATGAACCTTCCTTTCTCTAATTGATTAATACTTTTTTTAGAAAAATGTAGATTTAATTATTACAATAGAAATCTGTACAATACTCAAGGAGGGATCAGTTATGCCCTTTAAATGATTTGACACTTTTCTCAAACGATAATTTTAACAAATAAGGTCAAAGCTGCTAGTCTTTTTTTATTTTTTTGAAATAAGAGAAATCCTATTGAGGGATGCATGGAAAATGTGAAAATGGGTTTCTTCTACGTGGTCCAAATGCTAAGTTGTTGCATCCTGAGGGGAAAAATCAAAATTACTATGCTGTTTGAAGTAGCAACGTTTGTCGACCACAGTTAGGTAATTGGCTAATTGCTGGTTTTATTCATGTTCGGTGGTCCGCTCGTAAGACTTTGGTTCTAGCTTTTATTGCCCTTTTTCTTAGTAGGAAGATTCTTTCACATGGATTACCAATTTAACAATCATTACTAGAGAATTTAACGTGGTGTGATTTTCTTTTGCACCAAGGAACAGGACTTGGAGAGGAAGTATAGGAAGCTTATTTCAGTATATTTCCAACATTCCTCTTTCAATGATTCATTTCCATTTCCTTTTCTTGATTTATTTTCTCTCAAAGATTTTTAGGCTGCTAATTAATGACTATTCTCATCTCTCAGTCAATGTTCAAGTTTTTCTTTTCTTCATTCAAATCAAAGTAAAATAGAAGAATCAGTTTGACAGGAGTTATTGACTGAAGACAAAGTGCAAATCCCCTGGAGTTTATGTTTTCACAGTGATTATTTATGTACATTTATTTTGAGTATTTAGTCCGCTAATTTGCGTGGCTATGTAAATAATTTAAGAGTTAAAAAAGAAAAAAAGACTAGTAAAACGGGTGTTTAGATTAGAATGAAAAGAGGGGAAAAATACATTTTCCAAATTAAATTGAAGAAATATGAGGGATCATATAGTTTATTCATCAAGATTGGAGTATTAAAAGGGAAAACTCGACCATCTTTCGTGATCAAATTAATTTTCTAGAGAGTTGACACATGCAGACAGTCATTTTCCTTGGTCGTATGCTGGCATGCCTTTGCCCATTTCAGACAAAAATGGGTCAGTCTCACAGGGGTAACGTGACGTGTCAAATTAAAATAAAAAGAATTAAAAAAAAAAACTAAAACTACAAGTCTACAAGCGCAGGACACGGGCTTCATGGAAGGTGTGGTGGTCAGCAGCAGCAGCAAGAGATTAGGATTCGGGTCCATCTAGAATTAGCAGTTACTGCGCTGTATGGAGGGCTTATTTTTCTGGCCTTTCCCTGACTTCCTCCTGTCAAATGCCAACCGTTTTGATCCAAGAGTTTTATTGGAAGCACGTGAGCCTTTGCCCTTTTTGATTGCTTAATGATGCCACGTATCACACCTTCAACGATTTTCCAGAACTTTCTATGAAAACCCAGAAATTTTGAAGTAAAATTTTTATTCATGGGTTTTGCTTTTCTCTTTCAACGTTATTATTGGTTTAAATTTGTTTGTCTCACACTATTATTTATGTTCTTCTTAAAACATGATAGCATGGGGTTGGGTTTGGGTCGTTATTGCATATAAGTACATTTCATGTTCCTTTTACTAGATCACAACAGGGAACTAAATTTTGCTTCACCCTTTGTAATAAAGGTAAGTAACTCTTCCATCAAGTTTCGATATCAGCTGTTGAGCAGTGAATCCATCGTAGCGATCTTCATGTGCCGCGGTGCAGATTTCGATCATCTTTCTCGACATGTGATCTTCTTGGTAAAATGGCTGCTCAATGAATTCTCCAAGGGGCATCCACTGAGCATGTAAATTAGATAACAGAACTCATTTGATCGGTCATCCAACTTTAACAAAGATGGAGAGAAACGGCAGATGCTGTTGATGGCTATATTAGTGAAGTGAAACCTCGATTACCTTAGCGTCTTGAATTTCCTTCTCATCGACTATGATATCTGAAGATAAGGGCTTTAGCATGCAGACGAAGAGCAAATCCGACTTCTCAAAAGCCACCCGATGCGCATGTCTATCAGATTTCACACAAAGTGAAAAACCATTATATAAGTGGACTGGTAGTCACATATTTATCAAAATTGTTACTATTTCTTTTCCTTGAGTAAAAGACAAGACCAACATTTGTTGAATTGAATAGAAATAATCCAGAAGCAGTAGTTTTACCTGAAAGCAACCATTTCCTGGAAAATTGTATCCACCTGCAAGAAGGGAGAATGATGATCGTCTGCAGAGCATGTGTACTAGTAAAGGGTAAGTTATAGACTACTCACACCAGTTTCTTCTTTCACTTCTCTTACAGCTCCAGAAAATATATCTTCATACTGGAGAGAAACCAAAAAGAATCACATCTTGTTATTTTGCATTAGAAAACATCATTTCCCCCAAGCAAAACGAAATACTAATATTACTTCAAAACTCTAGTTATAAACATAATTGACTATAATTACCTTATTGATATAGCCAGTAGGCAATTTCCATACCCCAGAGCAACTGCAAGGGCATTTCTCTTTCACAACGAGGACCTGTATGTTGTAAATTTGGCAATATATAGTGGGAGAACTAAAAAAAAAATAACAAAAAGGAAAGGACAAGAAATCTGCTAGTAATTTAATTAATGACCTCTTTTTTGTCAGTAATGACAAATCCTGCTATGCCAATTTGATGAGAAGGGCTGCCAGGGAGCAGGCAAGGTTCGTCTGGAATCCAGTAAGTCAGCATAACATAACCTGGTTCTGCGTGGTGGTAGTCAAAACCCTCCTGGAAATCCGTGAACGCAGAAAACCTCAGTTGTTTTTGTTTTGTACAAATCTAAGGCACTGATGGATCAGATAGTTTTCTTATGTAGATGCTGAGATTAATTATTGATCATTAGTCCATCACCTGAATTGCAATTGGAACAAGATCAGCTTGCTCTGACAATATCTTGAGCCATATACCACTTTTCCCCTGCATTTTTCATTCTACTTCCAAGTTATTATCTACCTTAATAATTTTAAAATAACTTCACAAAATTAACTGACACTGTATGAAGGTTTGCACATGCTTGTGAGAAGATTCACTAGGTGGACAACTTGGCTATTGAAAGAATCAGATATAAGCGAAGCTCCAAAGAAAGCAGATATTCCCCTCCTTGAAATTTTTAAGAGGGAAACATGCTAGGGTAAAAAACTAAAGTCCCTTTGTGCAAACTAATCTTTTAATCGCTGCAAAAATTAAGCTGAGTGGCTTTAGTTGCTTAAGTATGTGTTTAATTATCTTCCAAAAGCAGTTAGGTGAATCCGAGACTGTATGGCTAGAAATTTATGATGTATGATGTTTCATGTATATGCAAACATCTTTGACCGTCATGGTTAATGAATGCTCTGTCCCTGCAAAGGCATCAAACCTTCAGCTTCCAGTTGGTTAGAGAAGCAAGAAGGGCAGACGCAAAAGCGTTTGCACTTGAGGGTAAGCATTCTGTGTCGATGATGACCCCATTATATTCATCATCCCATGCATCAAGAAACTCCACTGCCAAGCCTGGTGATGCCAGATCAGGAGACATGACATGAATGCCTTTCCGCTTTAGCATCGTGCCGCCATTAATAGATGGCACATGACAGGAACGAAATTGGGCGCTGGAGGACATTGAGAGTGACGACTTCCTCAAAAAACCTGAAAGATTCAATAGAAAAAATAAATCAAAATTTTCTGCAGTAACGATTGTTTCCTTGGTATAATGCGTGTATGATGATCATGCGATTCAAAGTAGTAGATTCCTACCCCTTGACAGCCCTGGCAAAATGCAATTCTGCGTCCATGAAGTTCTAGGCACTCTTGGAAATTGCTGGCAATAAAATCCTGAAGACTGCTGGAGACCCACCTCTGCTGCCATCATTTCCATCATTCGAGCGAACTGAAGAAAGAACTTCAACTTCAATAGTATATATAGCCATTAAAATGCCCAAGCGCATGGGTCTGCCAAATAAGAAGAATTAAAAAGGAATAAATATCACAGAGAATAGAATCATCTTGGTGTTGGACAAGTAGAAGGAAGAAGATGGCAGGCGAAAGCTTTAGATACTATGATTGCATTACATAATCTGAGCCTGCTATATATTTAAAAAAAATTGTGAGAAATAGTTTTTTTTATAAAAATATTTTAAAAGTAATTATCAAAATAAATTTAATTATGTATAGTCATATTTAGTCATGATTTGATAAAAATAACTTTTAAACTATTTCAAATAAATTAAATCATTCATCACAATTTCTCTCAATTTCTCTCATTTTCTTCCCATTTGTGTTTCAGATTTCTCTCTCACCATCCCAATCTCTCAAATTTTATCGATTTCTCTATTCGGCATTCATTTGCTATACTTCCGATTTCTCTCTCCCGCGTTTTTATATTTTTCTTTCTTACGCTTTCAAAACACCAAGTAATGATTTTGACGTGTTTGGGTAGGTGGCTATTTGAAAATTTTGATTTTTAGTTATTTTGGATAAAACTAAATCTGTAGAAATAATCACAAATGTATGAAATAGCTTTTAATTGAATCAATTTGAAACCTAGATATCAATAAACTCAAAATTTTGAAATTTACAAATCTCGATTTTCAAAAAAAAATTTTTATTTTTAGTTAAAGTAGGTATTTTAGATAAAAAATATTTATATTTTGATTTATGAAAACATGTTAAAAACACTTTAATCTGTACCAAATTATCAAAAAAACAAAAAAAAAATTGAGAAGATTTGAAGTTTTGGTTCGTAAGTAATAACAACATTTTAGGCATTAAAGTGTAATAAAATATTTTTGAATATGTCACATCTGAACATTTGGTTCATTGGTTAGTGTATTATACCATGTCTCTCCCAATTATAAAAAAAATATTTTTGAATATGTCGTATAACAACAATATTTTTTCAACATGGCGTGTAACAATAATATTTTTTTTCAATATGGCGTGTTACAACTTTTTTTAACTATGGAGTGTAACAATAGTATTTTTTTTCAACATGGCGTATAACAACATAACCATGACTTGTCACAGGTTTTTGTACATGACGTGTAACAAGCTAACTATAGTTTGTCATAGGTTTTGTACTTAACTTGTCACATATTTTTATACATGGCATGTAACAAGCTAATCGTGGCTTGTCATATATTTTTGTACATAGCGTGTAACACGCTAATCATGGCTTGTCACAGATTTTTGTACATGGCGTGTAACAAGCTAATCATAACTTGTCACAGGTTTTTGTACATGGCTTGTCACATATTTTTATACATGACATGTAACAAGCTAACTATGGTTTATCACATATTTTTGTACATAGCGTGTAACACGTTAATCATGGCTTGTCACAAGTTTTTGTACATGGCGTGTAACAAACTAACTACAGCTTGTCACAGGTTTTTGTACATGACTTGTCATATATTTTTGTACATGGCATGTAACAAGCTAACCATGACTTGTCACATATTTTTGTACATGACATGTAACAAGCTAACCATAGCTTGTCACATATTTTTGTACATAACGTATAACACACTAACCATGACTTGTCATAGATTTTTGTACATGGAGTGTAACAAGCTAACTATAGCTTGTCACGGGTTTTTGTACTTAGCTTGTCACATATTTTTATACATGGCATGTAACAAGTTAACCATGGCTTGTCACATATTTTTGTACATAGCGTGTAACACGCTAATCATAACTTGTCACGAGTTTTTGTACGTGGCATGTTACATATTTTTATATATAACGTGTAACACGTTAACCATGACTTGTCACAAGTTTTTGTATATGGTACGTCACATATTTTTGTACATAGCGTGTAACACGCTAATCATGACTTGTCATGAGTTTTTATAAATGACGTGTCACAGGTTTTTATATATGGTGTGTAACACGCTAACCATGATTTATCACAAGTTTTTGTACACAGCGTGTCACATATTTTTATACATAGCGTGTAACACGCTAACCATGATTTGTCACAGATTTTTGTACATGACGTGTAACATCGTAGCGTGTAACTTCATTAATGTTAATTTTATCCAACTTAACTAAAAATAGTTAAAATTATAAAGAGAGCTATTTTTAAAAATATTTTATCTTTAAGGATTATTTTTTAAAATATCCCAAAAAAACAAAATTCACATCATCCAAAATACTGTAGAATAAGTAATATATCCTTTGCTTTTAAAAATAAAACACTTGCCAATGGCATGGACAGGAGCAACCAGTGCAACTTCCATTGTAGAAAGGATGAGAATATTCTCTCCAATATTAGAACATCATGGACTTGCTCTGCCTTGTATTTTTAGACATAATCCCTTGGTAACTTGCGGCTCTGTGAAGGAATATTTAACGTTTTTGAGAATTCAATATTCCTTTTTTGATATGGACACCTCTTATGTGGTCATGTTGATGAGATATCAGAGCTTTGATGTAGTTGCACTTGCATCATACATGGGATTGTCTTTCTCTGTTCTGATTCCCATTCATTTTCTTTCATGATGTGTATAGAGCTTCACCTTGACGCTTTGTTGGTGATGGACCGCGTGGGAGTTGTTAGGCCATTAGAATATATTGTTCTCAAACATTCAAACATTCTGTCTTCACATTTTCTGTTAATTCTCCTGTTTATCTTGAATTTTCTTCAGGACAGGAATGATCAAACTTTTTGTGCTACTAGGGTAATATATTAATGTAATTAAGACGAACGAAAGAAAAAGAATGCAGGTCGATATTCAAGCGGAATCATATAAGAACTGCTGTCAAATTTCTCATATTATAATCAGCATAAATATTGTGAAGAAATTTGGGTGCTTACGTTTCTTTTGTTCAATGGCTGAAGCAGAATATAAACTTCTGGGGAATCCAAGACCATAGATGGGGTTTTGCTAAGGTTTGCTCGTGAATTTTCCTTTTAAACAATAATCCAGCATAAAACTGTTCAATCTAGGGTGAAGTGGGTAAGGAGAGACGGTTTGCATGCATCAGTTTTAAGGTATATTTTACATGTCCTTTGGACAAAAGCCATGGAAGTCGTCTTGTGAATTATATTGACTTAAGAAAACCAAGATGATGATAGACTTTAAGCCATTGATCAAGTTGACAGCTTTGCTGCAGAGGGTACGCAAACAATAACTATTTTTGGGAAAAACTCTGCTAAAGGTTAGTCAGGGAAGCCCCCCCTGTTGATTACAGTTTGTCTAGGAAGAAGTGAGCTACAACAGCAGCCCAACTGCTCGAGTGTTTCTATGACAGTAACATTTTTGGTTGCTCTAGCAGCCCTGCGATTGTTTTCCGGCTGAACTTGGGATGTTTGATACATTGGTAGTTAGTACCAAAAAACTTAAAATAAATAAAACAATTATGAGAGAAAAATATTAATAAAATAAAATCATTTTATTCGAAAGTGTATATTTATAAATAAAGTGTGAGGCATTTGAATACAAATCATCTGCTCCTTACTGTGCCCCCATTCATGTTCCTTTTTTTATTTTTTTGTTGTCTGTCCTCTCTCTTTTTTAGGATGGTAAATAGTTAATAAACGGTAAAGTTAAGTTCAACTAACGCCGTTCTATGTTTTTTTTAGCTGTTAATGCAACTTTACAAAATAAAATAAAATCTCTTATTAGGTTTTCTTTCTTGTTGATTGTCTACTTCTCTTTATTTGTTGCTTTGCTATTTTATAGGACACTTTCAGATATACTAATAAACTATACAAGTAAAGATAAAGAGGATCCTATAGTAGACATAATGTCTCATTGAATTCTGTTTCTTCAGATTTTTCTTTTGAAAAGCCTACAGTTTTTTCTTTAGACATACGATAATTTGAATACATGGACTGTATCACACCCTTAGCATTTTTTATGTCCTATTCATGATTATTTATAGTCCATTGTGTATTTTGTTCGTCAGTGAAAATATTGACATCAAATTTGATTGCAGGCGGTTCTCTTTTCATTTAAGTTTTTCTTTTTTTTTTTTTTTGCTTTTTTAACTTTGTATATTGTTTAATTCAAATTTGATGTATTTTTATCATTGATTGTGTTTAATTAATCCATTTTGAGCATATCTAATGAAATAGTATAAATAGAAGGTATGATCCTTCTATTAATTTTAAAAATAACAAAATTTGTTTATTTTTTTATTTTTGAGATTATGGATAAAGAAACTACAAATATAATGACTAAAGATCAATTGTATCGAAGATTGGAATTTACCGAATATGATATTCCCCAATTAGTCGAACCAATGAAGGAGCATAATCTAGAGCCAAATAAGTGTTCAAACATGATTGATTCTAATACTAATATTATAATTTCAGTTCATGCAAATATGTCAGAATAAATCATTCCAAAAGTTAAAATGAAATTTAAAACAGAACAAGATATTTATGATTTTTACAATATACTAAAAAAGTTGGATTTAGTATTCGAAGATCTAAAGGATATAAGAATAAGTATGGTAATTCAGTAGATAAGGTTTTTTGTTGTTCTTTCCAAGAAACTTGAATAAATGATAAACTAAATAATGATGTTAAAAGTCACCATCTAAAAACAAGATTTGGGTGTTTAGTTGTATTAAAAGTTTAACGATATGACGATAAATTACGCGTTATGAAATTTATTATAGAATATACACATGCATTAGCTTCTTTATGTAAATGTATGTTTTTAATATCTCAAAGGGCAAGTAATCTTCCTCAAGCTACTGAATTTGAAATTGTTGATTGCTCCGAAATAACACCAAAGCAGAATGTTGGGTTTTTGACAAGAAAAGTTGATGGACTCGAGAATCTTGATTTTATTTTTGAAGGCTATAATAATTACTTACATTCTAAGAGAACATAAGTTATGAAAGTTAGAAATACCGGTAGTGTGTTAGAATATCTACAAAATATGTAACATACTGATCATAATTTTTCTTATACTATATTAGTTGATTTTGATGATCTCATTACAAATATTTTATCGACAAATAGTGGGATGAAATTAAATTACGAATCCTTTGGAGATGTGATATGTTTTGATATCATATATAGAAAAAAATAAAGTAGACCTTTTGCTTTATTTGTTAGTGTTAATCATCATCAACAAAGTATTATATTTGGTGCAGCATTATTGTATGATGAAATATGTGATGCTTTTATAGCTTTATTTATACTTAGTCTTGTAAAACTTATACCAAATACATTAGCATAGTGATATTATTTTTGTTCCTAAAGAAAGAAAATTATCTTTAACTTAAAATAACTGTTTCTTGAATACCAAAATTTAGTTCAATTATTTAAAATGTCCAATAACAGTGCATTGGAAAGAGTGGTTTGAAATGTTAGTATCGAAGTTTAAAATTTAGCTTATGTTTGAACTAAAAACAAATGTTGATTGATTATGAGGATCACTTTCACTTGCTAATGTCAGTGTTAAAAACGGGTAAGAAAATTCACCTTGAATATCAAACACACCAAAATGAAAAATATAATTCAAACCTCTCACTGATAGTATGCCAATCGGACGGCTACTATTGATCATCCCACGACACCTAGACTTCCTTCATTGACGACTCAGATTGCAACCCTTTTCTTCTCTCACGTGTCTCGGGAAAACCCGCACGTGGCAAAATCCTCGTCGGCCAATCAAACCCACGCATTTCTGACGCAGAGAAAAACATCAACGGCTCAAACCAATTCCTCTCATTCCGCACAAAAGCCTTCGGCGTCCAAACTGAACGGAGTTTCACAGCTTCCGCAGAATCTAGTTCTTCTCAGAGACCACCGATCACGATGTACCGAACCGCGGCTTCTCGCCTCCGGGCTCTCAAGGTCAGTGCAGTAATTTCCGAAACCCTAATTTACGATCGTTGGTGATTCGATCTCGCTATCGAAATGTCTCTTATCTCGAATATATGGAAGCTACTTTGATTCGATTCTGCTTTGATTATTTAGTCATGAATCTTTGATTGCTTTCTTTTTAGTCAACAGATCTGTTTTATTTTTTACTCACTACTGATGCTTCGCTTGTTACTTTGATTTTTTAATTAAATGTATTTATCTCTTTTTCTGTTACGAAATGAGAAATTGGATTGATTGTGAATCGCAGCTCTTCGTGCTGCAGTTCGATAGTATACGTTTTCCGAGGGATGGTCATTTTTTAATAAAAGAATATTGTTAAGGAAATGTATACTTAATCTCGAGAATATATTGACTGACCAGACTATGTGGTAGAAGAAGAGTGATTTTTTTTATGATTTTTTTTTTTGGATGGTAATTTAAATTTCTTCATTGAAAGAAGCGGGGGTCCTGTTAGGAGAAGTACATACTGCAAAAAAAGATTACAGGTCCAGAAATGTGAATTACAGCCAGAAACAAAGGAGACACCAGTGAGCAAGAATGTCCTCCCTTAATCCTTATTCGTATAAAGCAAATGATTAACTCAATTATTCACAATATCTGAAAGATAGTTAAGTCTAAGCGTCACTATTTTAGCGATGAAGCAACATATGCTTGGAGTAGGTTGTGGACTTTTTGCCATATATCTTATTGCTTGTCTCCCTCTCCCTCCAAAGGTAGATATAAGTGGCCCTTGCAAGCCTAAGCTTGAACTGGCAGTGTCTTTCCTATTAGTTCATTGGATTTCTGAGGATCAATTTCTGACCTCTATGTTGGTGAGATTTGCAATGCCTTTTGCTTGACCTGTTTAAAGAGCAGGAGAAGAACATCTGATGTCTTGTTTTGTCTGACTGATTGCTTAGCAAGCTGCCAGCACTAGGCAAAGAAATAGGCGAACAGTTTAATCTGTATGAAGGAAGCTTGTCCAAGATGAGTCTGGTCATCCCTGCAGTTATACTTAAGGAAGGGTTGGCCATGCCTTAATAGTTTTCTTCAGCTCCAGCTACAGTTATGTGGATGGAAGCGTGCCAAAAACTTTTATTTTTCTTTTATTGATATTTCTTCTTCTTCTTGTTTCATTTATAATTGTTTTATTTGTTCGGGAGGAGTTTTCTTAAACTTCATTAAGTTATATGTAGTAGCTTCTGTTGGAATATTGTTGTGAAGGTAGCAATTGTAATGGGGCATTAATGTTAAGCTGTTTCATGTGCATTTTTTAAAATTGATTCGTCAGTTGTGATATATCTGGTAAATTTTTTTTTCACATATTGATGGTCTGACTGCTTGGAAATGTGCTATGTTCTGAATGAAAATGCGAGTATAGGGTCGCACATGCTGTGGAGTACCTGCAAGGTTTGCAAGTTCAAGTGCTGTTGCTACAACCTCATCCTCTTCGGGCGGCTTCTTTAGTTGGCTGACTGGGAGTCAGTCCAAGTCCATGCCACCACTAGATTTTCCCCTACCAGGTGTTGCCCTACCAGCTCCATTGCCTGATTATGTTGAACCTGGTAAAACCACGATTACAACTCTCCCGAATGGCCTCAAAATTGCTTCAGAGACCTCAACAGTATGTATGGTTATACTTCTTGTGAAGAACATTTTCTTATATAAGATCCCTTCTCTTAAAAGAGTAATTTTCTAATTCATTGAGGAACTGGCTATTTGATTATGTTGCCAAGCAGAACCCTGCTGCATCAATAGGATTATACGTGGACTGTGGTTCAATCTATGAGTCTCCAGTCTCATTAGGGGTCTCACATCTGCTTGAGCGTATGGCCTTCAAGAGCACAACAAACCGCAGTCATTTGCGTATTGTGAGGGAAGTAGAGGCAATTGGTGGCAATGTGCATGCTGGAGTTTCTCGGGAGCAGATTGGATATACCTTTGATGCTTTGAAGACTTATGTTCCTGAAATGGTAGAGCTGCTTATTGACTGTGTTAGAAACCCTGTTTTCTTGGATTGGGAGGTTAATGAACAGGTAAGTTGTCTTAATCTTGTTGTTTTCATGGTAAATAGTTCCATGCCGTTTCAGATTAAGTGCCCTTATGAGATGACAATCCATTATTTCACCTTCTGTAGCTTCAGAAATTGAAAGAGGAAATCGCTGAAGCTGCAAAGAATCCTCACGGTTTGCTTTCAGAGGCCATTCACTCGGCTGGTTATTCTGGTGCATTGGCTAATCCTCTTTTAGCCTCAGAATCTGCCGTAAATTTATTAAATGGTACAATTTTAGAGGATTTTGTTGCGGTGAGTCTAAGAAAACTTTATCCAATATGCATTTAGTGCCAATTGTGTCTTTGTAGTTAAGATTGTAGCTGATCTTTGATGTATCCTTCTCAATAGTAAGTAAGCTTGGTTTCCTATGATAATGATAGGAAAATTTTGCTGCTTCACGGATGGTACTGGCGGCATCTGGTGTTGAACATGAGGAACTGTTATCCGTTGCAGAACCACTTTTGTCAGACCTTCCCAATGTTCCTCGCCCTCAGGAGCCAAAATCCGTGTATACCGGAGGTGATTATCGTTGTCAGGCCGATTCAGGGGTATGTATCATATGGTTAAATGAGTTTTGCTTTTATATATTTTCCCAGTCTGAGTTGCTACTGATTTTCGATCGTAGGATCAAACTCATTTTGCTCTTGCATTTGAACTTCCTGGTGGTTGGCACAAGGAGAAGGAAGCTATAATTTTGACTGTTCTTCAGGTTTTCAACATTGGATTTCTCTATCTGCTCAGTGTTCTTGTTCCTACTTTGTTTTAACTTTTAATATTGTTCATAAAAACCTTGCTAGGATTGTGCTATATTGCTCGATTAATTTTTTATTGTATTTTTTCTTTCTCCCTGCTTAATACAATGATTTCAAGATAGGAAGCAATGATAAATCTAATTAATCTGTAGATTCTAATGGGAGGAGGTGGATCATTTTCAGCTGGCGGCCCTGGAAAAGGAATGTATTCAAGACTATGTAAGTTAATCTTGGTGCACACTCTATCGTTCAGGATATGACATGTAGTTGTAGAGTGCATCTCTTCAGTTACAAAATTCTTCTGCGACTAGACACTCAATTTCTTTTAGTTTTTTAGCCATGTTGTTAAAAGTTATCATGAAAGTATTCTGGTTATATTGTGAGCAGATGTTCGTGTCTTGAATGAGTATCCACAAGTTCAGTCGTTTTCAGCATTCAACAACATTTACAACCATACTGGCATATTTGGAATCCAAGCTACTACTGTAAGTCTGCTCTTCAACCTTCCCTTACTGATTATAGTATGGCTCTCTATTCCTATGTCTGTCTTTGTCTATCCCCATATGTTTTCATGTAGCAAGAGCTCAAGTTGATATCTTAACTTTCTTTTATTGGTTTTTTACATTGTTCTGCATAGATTTATTGGGGGTTTTTTTTTTGTTGAGTTGTTGGAAAAGGGATTTTTGGCTTCCGAATTTTTTGTTCCCCTTTCTCTCTCTACTCTTCTCTTCTCTTCTTTATTTCATTCTTATTGTCTTTTTTTGCTCTTCTCTTTGGGCACTTGTGATGTTCAAGCTACATTGTTTGGCCAAAAATGATTGGACAATAATGTCTTTGGTTCAGGTTTGATGTGTTATGGGGGGTTTTGGAGATCATATTTGCTTTGGTAGGCTTGAATTAGTAAACTTTTTGGATAGAAATGGAAGGTTGTGACTCATGACAGCATTGAGAGACTAATGCTGTCATCTTCCATGTATAATCATTTTTTGTTCAGTTCTATTTGTTTTTCAACTGTTTATCTCTTCAAAACTATGATTGTGCTGAACTATGCCATACATGAGCTTTCTTCTCCTTGTGCCCAAATGTAATTATTTTGCAAGCTCTCTTTAGATGGTGTCTAGGGGGGGGTTTTGGAGAACATGTTTGCTTTGGTAGATTTAAATTAGGAAACTTTTTGGATAGAAATGGAAGGTCATGACTCATGACAGCAATGAGAGAGTAATGTTGTCATTTTCCATGTATAATCATTTTTCGTTCATTTCTATATGATTTTCAACTGTTTGTCTCTTTGAAATTAGTTATGATTCTGCTGAACTATGCTGTACATGAGCTTTCTTCTCCTTGAGCCCAAATGTAATTATTTTGCATGCTTCTCTTTAGATGGTGACTCACATAATTAAATCTTAATTTGCTAGCTGATTTTCATGCCAGCTGTCTATTTGTTAATGCTAGCAATTGGCAGGTTACATGACCTGCATTTGAAACTTTTCTTATTGTAACCTAGTGGCATATATTATTACCTACCTGTTCCCTCAACTCTTTTATTCTTGTCCCTTCACTAAATTTATTCCAAAATTCTGATTGTGTAGAGACCGTCTGCTTATAATTTCTGCATCATGGTACTACTCTTGATGATACTTATGTTTTTGGACTCAGGGTTCTGATTTTGTACCAACTGCCATTGATGTAGCTGTAAAGGAGCTTATTGCTGTTGCAACACCTGGACAAGGTTGGCCGCTCTTTGTTTCAGCAATTATTTTGTCTTTGCTTGCAACATTCACTCAATGGCCTGTTACTGAAATGCTTTTCATGGTGTTCTTTGCAGTTGGCCAGAAACAACTAGACCGTGCTAAACAGTCAACGAAGTCTGCCATTTTGATGAATTTGGAATCCAGAGTATGTAAACTGTTTTCTTTAGTTTCTTTATCGTAGATGAATTTGATTATGCTGGTAAAGGATTCATATTCTCCAGCCAAGTGTTGCTGTTGTTTATGTAAGAGGTGTTCTCTGCAGATGGTTGCTTCGGAAGATATTGGCAAACAAGTCTTGACATACGGTGAGAGGTATGACTGTTTGTAAGCTTCTTAGCTTTGTCCTTTGTTAGGATGGGCTATGATGCTGCCATTTAGTTGCTTCTCATTGACTTCTACATCTGTATCTGTTTGCAATTTAGGTTTTTTGTTTATGAGAAAACTAGAGTATGATATTTTTCTTCTTCCTAATAAAATCATTTTCAATTTATCAGGAAACCTTTGGAGTATTTCTTGAAGGCTGTTGATGAAATTACACTGAAGGATATTTCTTCAGTAGCCCAAAAGCTTCTATCCTCGCCTCTCACAATGGCATCATATGGAAATGGTAGTTCTCAGTCTAGTTAAAACATAAAAGACTGGGTTTCAGTTGTTTTATTAGAATGCATTTTTTATTAACTTATTGGTTTTGCTCGGGTTTTGCAGTTATTAATGTCCCAAGCTACGATTCAGTTAGCAGCAAGTTCAAGTGAAAAATGAAATTTGCTTCCTTGTGTCAAATATGACGGGGCATTTACCTGGTTTCCACAGTGTTGTGCATCCTCATACCTTTTGAGTTGTTTTATAACAAGATGCGGTTGAAAATAAGGAGTTTAGGTGCTTCCATTTTTAACAATAAATTGTTTATCCCAAGCAAGTAACATATTAGTGAAATAGCTTCTGCAGACAGTGGGATTCGCATGTTTTCTGCTGTATTCCATGAGTTTTGATTATGGGTCATGGTTGGGGAGAAAAGTCACCATATTCTTTTTTACTTTCTGTTTTACCAATTACCCAAAGCAATTCAACAATGGTCTCTGCTTGGAACCGACATTTTGACCAGAAAACTTTTGGTGTATATGTCAGCACATGTGCCTATTATGGCACAATTTTCAGGTTTATTCGGTACAACTTATTTCAGGTTACAGCTCCCTATGCCGATTTGATTTTCTGTTTGTTCATCTCGTTACATGCTTTGAAGAAGTATTATTTGAAGGCAAGGTTATGTTTTTTGCTATGACCTTAGGCCCAATATTTAAAACACACCATTCATAGAGTCCGAGCCCCTCAGGGGAGTTTTTATGGATGTCGTTATTTAACTATGATGGAAGAAATTAGTTCTTAATAATTATGTAGTGCACATGTTCGGTTAAAATGGATGTTACGTGACAAAAACTATTCTTTGCTTGGCAATATATTTCATTTTTACCTCACTAGAGCTGAAGGAAAAATTAATACATGTGTATCATCATGAATGGTTGTGCTGTGCTTGCTAGAATGGGTTTAATAAGGGAGTGGAAATGATGTCCCCGGCGAAATAAAAGCTATTTCATTACTCTTATTATGTTGAAATAATTGCTGTCACTTCCTCTCTGGTCTCTATTCAGTGTATCAAAATATGTCTACTGATCAGCATGTAAGTCAATGCGTAAGCCTTGATCATTGCTCGACTTCTGAAAGAAAATATCATTAGCATTTTGATCTGATGTAATAAAGATTTATTAATTTAATTTCGACAAGACTAAACAATGGCTGAAATTCTGATTATAATTTCTTTAGAAGGACAAAATGAATCTGACTAATTTCCATGGTGGGGGTGAATTTGTGAAGAAATAACATGGAAAGGTGTAAAGGTCAAAAGTCGAAACACCAAAAAGATGGAGTGGAACAAAAGCAAGGGGCCAAAATTAGATAAACCTAACATCTTTACATTAGGAGCACAACCCCAGCTCAAGTGGCGAAACCTTTCTTATGCTTTAATGAACAGAAATTGGTAAACACTATCTGTGACAGTACCATCCTTCTCATTCAAATTAAGTTGGTCAGCAGCTTATATCCTTCTGTCTTTTCTTTTATCTGCTCCTTTATGTTCAACCTTATTTACCTTATTTTCTTTGTCCCCCCCTGACCTCGTGGCTTGGTCTTCTTGAATTGCTTCACATCTGATTTTCTCCAATGTGTCTATCTCTTCTCTTTTCTTTCTTTACCACTTAGAGATTAAGATCATTTTGCACATGAATTAACAATATTTGGTGAAACGTTTGTGTTTACCAGGTACGCACTCATTCCATTAGTTGCCATCTTTGTAGAGAGTGGAGGCTGGCATCGGTGGCCAAATTGTGCAGAGTGTATATAAGCAAATTAGCAATCATTTGGGTCCGAACCCAAAACAATTTTTGTGCCTTTCATTCTCCAAAGAAGCTTATCTCATGCGTCTGTACCAAGTCCCCAAAGGCAGCAATGCATGCCTTTGTTGTTGAACGAAGGACCTTTCTTTTGTAGTTGCCCTTTGGTCCAGAAAAGGAAAAACCAATCACTTAAAAATGTTTGATATCATTTTCAACATGTCACAGTAATCTAGTCATTACACTGATCTTATTTTATTATTATTACAATGATCTTATCAGCGTATTTTATATATATATAAATAGGAAGATAAAATTTAACTATATCATTTTAGGCCAAGCAATGTCCAAGGAGACAAAAAATAAAATTGAATTTAGACTAGAGGGTGAAAAATCATAAATATATAATTTTAAAGATAAATTGTTATGATAAGTGACCAATTGACATACTGATTCGTTTCACGATAATGTGAGAAATGGTGCAGTCCCATTGTTGATATATCAACTCCTTAATTTTCTTGATAATGGTAGTATTGGGATCAGACTGAAGATGGGTTGACATTTTTCTGAATAGCCAGGAGAGAGTCAGATTCCACCTGGACTTTCCTGTAGCTTTTGTTCCAACAAATTTTCAGCCCCCGGTATAAACCCCATAATTCTGAGTTTAAAGCAAAAGAGATGCCCAGCTTATAATTAAATCCTAAAATCCAATGACCTGCCTCATCTCTGATTAATCCCCCCGAGGCCGTCAATCCCGGTTGCCCTCTAGCGCTGCCATCTGCATTAAGTTTCACATAACCTGGGCTAAGAGGTTTCCAGGCAATAAGTAACTCCTTTGACTTGATCTCTTGATTCCTTCTTAAATTATCCCACCCTTCCTTAGATTTAGTCCAAACTTGTTGTCTAACATTCTGAAGCAACTCAAAGGTTTTATCGAAAATGAAGAGATTTCTCCAAGACCATAACAGCCATCACCGTATTTTTGAATCATCCTGTTTGATTATCAATAATTAATTATCAACAATTAAAAATAACTATATTTGGTATTACTGAAAAAAAATCATATATTATTTGTTATATTATTTGTTTGAAGTACCAAAATTATCATATTGTAATAGTTAGAAAAGTTGATATTTTAATTTTGTTTAAAGACAAAAATTTGTAAAATATTAGTAAATGTTTTATTTATTTCATAAGGTGTAACCAAATTATTAAATTAAAAACTATAAAGATATCTTTATTCATATATAAACTAACTTCTAGTAAAAAAAAATTGAAAGAGAAAATTAATGAAACTAAATCTATTAAAGTTACAATGAAAGAAAAACAGAAGAATTACATCATATATAAAACATAAAGAAATAATAAAAAAGAATGTAATTTATTTTTGAATTTGGTACAATAAATATTATTACGAAAAGTTAAAAAACATAATGTATAAAATGCCCTGAGAGTTGTTCCAGCTGAAAAAGAAAAAAAAAACTTAATGTATAAAATAACTACAATTTTCTGAGGAAGCTAGTTTTTAATTTGCATATTGAAGAGAAATATTGACTATAGTTAATTTTACAAATCATTTCATTTTGGTGATAAAAGTTTCTCACATTTTGTTAACACAATGATTTAATCACTCTATACCAGATTTAGATCATAGCAGCATTAGTTTTAGTTACATAATGGGAATTTACATCATCAAAGCAATAAAATTAGTTGTACGATCAAACATTCGAGTATTTGGTTCATTGATTAGTGTATGATTTTGTCACTTAAAGAATATGAGTTCAAATCTTTTTCCCTAAAAAAAAATTACATGACCAAATATATAATGAAGTCTTTCTCATTTCACAACTTCAAGAGGACTCTACCCATATTTGTGGGACACAAATATATATATATATAAATATATTGGCAAGTGATCAGGCTTTAGAAAGATTCTGGCTTTATCCATCTATATGCTTAGCACACTGCTAGTTTTGAGAATGCTTGTTTACACAGAGCAGTTTATAATTACAAAGCAAAGTCCATTTTGGTAGTGAGAGATCTTTTAGTACAAAATGGCAAAGGAAAAAATAGAGAGTGGGGGCATATATAGGAATGTCAACCTTAATTAATTAACTAAGCATTATCATCTTAATGCACCATAGTTGATTACTGACCGTACAATGTAGCCTTCTGCCACATTTCTTATATTAAACCTCTTTAAGGCTTCCGCTTTAACCTTTCTTTTTTAGTGAATGCTAGTATAACAAACAGTCTAAGTTAAATCCAGCTCTTCTAATTATTTGAAAAATGCACAGAAAATTAACTTTATATATATAATTTTGTATCAGTATCATTTAAATTAATTGTTGGTAGAATATGTTTCTTCGGATAAAAAGTCCTTGTTGACTTCAAATTCCTCAAATAATGTTATGTAAGGGCCATTATTCTCCTGTAAGAGATATTCTCATACATGAATTATATATGTTTTTCTACTATGAAGATGCTCCCAAATGCAGCCAGACATAATTCTTGGAATATTTCATGTTCATTGCAATTAATTCCTTTCTGTACATTTTTATTTCTTCTTTATAGGAAGGAAATTAATAACCACTTACTTTCTTGTAAGGCTAAAGAAAA
The DNA here is from genome assembly GCF_053813885.1 of Theobroma cacao. Lineage (NCBI taxonomy): Eukaryota > Viridiplantae > Streptophyta > Magnoliopsida > Malvales > Malvaceae > Theobroma > Theobroma cacao. The sequence continues at coordinate 5,100,163 of NC_142647.1, forward strand.
AAAAAAAAAAGATTGATCATATATATATATATATATATATTTGTGGCAGATGAGGAGAATCAAAGGGCATAAAAACAGTGTTTTTAAGATTTGTTGGTCCCTTTTGCCCTGATTAGTCAAAAGTCAACTTATTGGATAATCTGAGGGCAGTCTGATTCTCTCATTCCCTTTGGGACAAAAAGAGAAACCTAATCAAAGGTTGCTCACAACTTGAATTGTATTTGGCCCACAGTTTTTTCTTTCTTTTTTTATTTATTTTCTGATTTTTTTCAAAAAAAAATAAAGAAGAAAAGAAAATCCCCCTTCCAGGATATATTCTTCCCTGTCCAATGAGATTACATAATTCATTCAACTCATGGAGAGAAAACAAAATATCAGACAAAGAGGCAATCATAGCCATCTATCTGTTCTGCAAACATGTTGCTGTTCCCTTCATCATTCACTCTTGACTAACCCCAAAAAGAATGTTATAAACGTGAAGCCTAACCATCATCTGATCAATATACTTTTGGAACAAAGGATTTCCAATTTGGGCCCACGTAATTGTGGGTCTTCTTCCAAGTGTTTCTTTTATGTGGACTATATTATTGTATCAGTGGGATGTACATTAGATTTTCCCTCTCCCTTGAAAACATATTGAAATGTAAACGAGAGCAAAAGACAAGCCAAAAGAAAAGCCTAATAGGAATACTGTATTATTATTATTATTACTTGTATGATATTTAAATACTGTATCTACTTCCAGATGAGTAAAAATTTTAACGAAGTGCTTCTACTGGAAGATTTCGTACAGTTTTTTTTTATCTGTATATAAATAAATAAATAAATAATTTTATATGATTTTGTATAGTTTTAATTAGAAGGGGGGTGGTGGTGGTCCATCGAGTACACTGCTCATTTGCCTTGTATATCAAGCAACCCCGTAATTCTTCTCTTTCTCTTTCCATCTCTCTCTGCAACATTCATGGCAAAAGAATCATGATCAGCACTCCATCTCAAAACCCATGTGAGTTCTTGTCATCTTTTTTTTTTTTTTTTTATCTTTCTCTAATTCTATTTCTTTTTCCACAATCTCTCCCTCTGAAAGGAAATAAAATTGCCCTTTTTTCCATGATAAGGTCTAAACTCTAATCTGTTATATATATATGGGAAAACTAATCAAAGAAACTGTAATTTTCGCAGATATCGTCTTGATTACTCAAAGGTTTTTCACTGCCACGTATAACTTCAAGTTTGATTTTATTTTTATTTTATTCTTTATTTCACTCTTTAATTATCTAATCTAATACTGTATAAAAAAAGCTCATTTTTCTGGGGTTAATCTTTTTAAGAAAAAAACTATATATTTAAGTATAATACAGATAGGGTTGCCATGCTTTTGAATGTGTGCCTCAAGTAACAGCTGTGAAGGCCGTTTCTCCCCTTTTGCTTTAGTAGTCAAGACCTCTCCAAAACAAAGGTGTGGGAGGCCTTAAGCTTTAGAGAAGAAAGAAAGGAGAAAAAAAAAAAAAAAAACAGCTAACTGGGTTTTTTTTTTTCCTTTCTATCTTTGTTCTCTCTCTCAAACCGCCTAGCTACATGCGCTGCTTAAATTAGCAAAGGCTTAAAGGTGGTGTGTAGGTTAAGAAGGGCAACTTTTCCTTTTTCTCACTTGGGCTTCAGTTAAAGTAGCTAAGAGAGGGAATTCTGGTGTTTTCCAAATGGTTAAAGCAGGTTTATAGCTCAATCCCACCGCGACAGTTTCCTCTTTTCCTCTCTCTCTCTCTCTCTCTCTCACTACCCTCTTCTTCTTCTCTTCTTCCCTTCCTCTCCCTTCTCTCTTCTGTCTTGTTAACCACTTCTTCCCTGTGGGTGAACATAACATATTTTTCTCACCTGGGTCTTGCATAAAATTCTTGTTTTTGGATTGGTTTAGGTAATAGTCTCCTGCAAAGATGAAACCTTTTGTTGAAAAACATGTGTATTTATGTATTTGTATATAGATTTTAAAATCGACAAGCTTTTTTCTTTTGGGGTTCTTGAATTATTTTCCTGTTTTCTGAGTTAATTTAGAGCTTTTGATATGTTCTTCTTCCTACCTTTGATGTGTTCTTTTGATATGGATAAATAAGGTTTAAAGTTACGAAAATCACATAGTTTCAATCATTTTTTTCATTTAGGAACTATTTTTTTTATTATCAAACCCATCAGTTTATTTTCTGTCTTTTTTCTAGTTTAAGGATTATCAGATCTCAAACGGGCTATGGTTTCTGTTATATAGAGAAGCCAACTGGGATATGAGTAGTTGGCTGCTATATAAAGTTGGTTATTGCATAGAAGATTTTAAGAGTTTGAGAGAAAGAAGATAGCATCTGCCACACCAAAAAAAAGGGAAACGAAGCAATGAATAAGAGTAATCTGGGCTCTGTCAGCAGCTCTGATCTCATCGATGCAAAGCTTGAAGAGCATCAGCTGTGTGGATCCAAGCAGTGCCCTGGTTGCGGACACAAGCTTGAAGGAAAGCCGGTACGGATAGTCTCATAATATTCTTGGCTTCAACAGCAAGATTTTGACAAAAGAAGAATCAAGGAAAATCTGAGAATTATGCTTGCTTTCTGTTTTTTTCTAAGGGTGTTAAGTTAATTTTGATAGTCATGTTGTTTCTTTAATAAAAACTACATTCAAAAAATTTGATTAAAGCTTTCTTCTTTATCTCTTTATTTTGTTTATTCTTTTCTTTTCGCTTTAGTTTAAACTTGATTCTGATTTCTGAATAACGAAAATTTGCAGGACTGGTTAGGTCTACCAGCTGGAGTGAAATTTGATCCGACGGACCAAGAACTGATAGAACACCTTGAAGCAAAAGTAGAAGCTAAAGACATGAAGTCTCACCCTTTGATAGATGAGTTCATTCCTACTATTGAAGGAGAAGATGGGATTTGTTATACCCATCCTGAGAAACTCCCAGGTAATACGAAAATATAAATTATGTATCATCCTCTCTCTCTCTCTCTCTCTCTCTCTCTCTCTCTCTTTCTCGTGTGATTGCTTCCATCATTATTCAATGCTGTTAGGTCTTACTATGTTGTCTCAAATAAAGCTGCAACCTCATTTTTTTCCTGGGGGGTTTGTTTTTAGTTTTCACCATGCATCTGAAAATTTCGGTTATGACTTTCAAGGTTATTGTCTTATAGTTGTTGCACCTACGTCAACCTACTTTTGATTTTGCCAATGTTTTACTACATTTCTTGCAGGAGTAACCAGAGATGGCTTAAGCAGGCATTTCTTCCACAGACCATCAAAGGCCTACACGACTGGAACAAGAAAGAGAAGGAAAATTCAAACCGAATGTGACTTGCAAGGTGGAGAAACAAGATGGCACAAAACCGGCAAGACAAGGCCAGTCATGGTCAATGGCAAACAGAAAGGGTGCAAGAAAATCCTAGTTCTCTATACAAATTTTGGCAAGAATCGAAAACCCGAGAAGACCAATTGGGTGATGCACCAATATCATCTTGGTCAGCACGAGGAAGAGAAAGAAGGAGAGCTTGTAGTGTCCAAGATATTTTATCAGACTCAACCGAGGCAGTGCAACTGGTCTGATCGAAGTGCAACAACTGTTGAAGGAAGCAACGACCCGAATAACAGAAGAGATAGTGGCAGTGGAAGTTGTTCTTCAAAGGAAGTAATCCCTCATAGAGATGAAGTTTCTGGAGCTGGGGTTGCTGCTGCTTTATCAAGTTATGCCGGCGCCATGGATATCCAACAGTTAAAATCTGATCATTTCAGTTTCACCCCGTTTAGGAAAAGCTTCGATGAGGTACAATTTTGTTCATTTATGCAAATGTGTTTAATTTCTCCCCCTTACAGCTTCCATAAATTTTTCCTACTCAACTCTTAACATTAATCTACAACCACGAAATAAAACCATAAAATGACATTGACGTTTGTTCCTTGTAATTTTACGTCATTTTATGCACATACATATCTATCCACTTGACAAGCTCACCTAGCCACAAATACAAAGAAATTAATTTGATATACGAAAAAATCCATCTTTAATTTGTACTAGGTAGCATGTTGTTTCTCGACAAGCATAAATACGCATTCAAGTTTTAAACATCAAAGTGGTCAGTGTATCTTATCTTACATAAAATAAAAGTAAAGCGAAGAGATCATAAAGTTTTAGGGTTGCTTTTGTCTTAGTCGTTGCTTGCGTATACGGCATAAAAAATCAATGGACCTCACTTGATTATCTTTGTGAGCTAACTAAGCTTTGTTTACCCACCAATAGGACCAATACTGAAACCGAGAGTAAAACTAAGTAAAAAAATAAAAGGAATTAAAGCGATGGAAACTGTTGTGTTTGAAAACGGACTAGCTAGCAAACTGGTTTTTGGGGGTGTCCATTGCAGGTGGGGATAGGAGAAGCTTCAGCGGCAAGGGAAGCCCCGACTCAAGGCACGTGCGAAGAGATACGCGAGCATCCGCGGCCACATCATATGGCCCATGATCATCAGCATCAGCAGCAGCAACAGCAACAGCACCACCATCACACACATCATCAGCTTGCTACTACGGCCTTCCACATCAGCAGGCCTTCACATCCTATCTCCACCATCATCTCTCCACCTCCCCTCCATCACACCTCCATCATTCTTGATGAGGACTCCTTCCATGTCTCCAGAATAATGCTTCAAAATGAAAGTTTCCAGGTAATCATCATTATCAATCAAATAAACCTCCATTTATTCTCCATATCTAATAATTCTCCAAGTTTAAAACCAGTCACAACTGTGTGTGAACAAGGTATTTATGTATACAATGATAGTACAACTGCTTTTCCTAAGTTTAACTATCAATGAAGTTTTCAGTGTAATTAATAACTTTCTCTCGAAACCACAGTTTTTTAATTGGGATTTCTTTTTTATTCATTTTTCTGATATAATTTCTATGTACCCAGCAGGAACAAAATGACACAGTGTTTTCCACATGCATGCCACATTTATATATTAAGTACGGTCCTTATTAAGCTGAAGCCTTTTTTTTTTCCTACTTTTTGAAGGGTTTTCTTTTTTATTTTTTTTATGGTTAACTCAATCAAGAATGTTTATAATTAAGTAGGACCTTAATTATAAATGAATTGATGGGGTGCAGCTCGTTCATGAAACTGGGTCTGATTTTGGGGTGTATAGATGTGGCAGACTCAGTCTTGTCATGCCACTTTTAGTGTCAGCTAAGTTGAGAACAATGAACTGCCTTTTCACTTTTTAATACTTGTTGAAGAGGTAATTTTGGTTTATTATATTTTTGTTGAATAAATGCAGCAGCAACAGCATCAACAGCAACAACAACAGCAGCAGCAGCAGCAGCACCAGCATCATAAACTGGGAGGAAGGTCTGCAACAGGTTTGGAGGAACTCATAATGGGTTGCACTTCAACTGATATCAAAGAAGTGAGTATGAACTTTTTGACCCTGAAATCCATGAGCCTTGTGTGTCATAATACCAACTAAGCAAGAGAAGAAAGAAAGCAAGAAAAAGTAAAGGCTAGGATTTAAAAAAAAAAAAAAGATAAAAAGAAGTGAAAAAATATATGGTATCAAATTCTTTAGTAATAATAAAAAAAATAAAGAGAGAAACCAGAATCCTTTTCTTTTTCTCTTTATCTCTTTTATTTTATTTTTCTTTTTTCGTTTTTCATGTGTTGATCAGAGCTAAGTATGGCATTCAGCATCCTGTAAAGAAATGCACGTAGCTATCATCGCCACAAGAAAATGCTGGTAAAGAGAGTGTAGAGCTTTTTCTTCATAGAAAAATAAGCATAAGCTGCTTTTTGACATGAAGAACCTCTTCCTTCCTTTACCGCTCCCTCCCTTTAGATGCAGTAGGAATTAATGTGCTAGCTAGGCAAGTTTGTTGCGATTTTTAACATATAAACAAAAATCAGAAATTCCAAAAATGTAGACTCATAGCAGAATATATAGCCTTCAAATTAAATCAAATCCGGAAATAAAATAGAATCTTCTTTTATATTTCTCTTTTGGACAAAAAAGGCAGTGGAAAACTAAAGCCTATACTACTTTCCCTACACCTCCTTTGGTTTTTCTTTGAATATTTTGCTAACAAGAGCTGTATATTCTTGAAAATTAGCTATCCCCTTTGTGACTGAAAACAGCAGGCAAAAAAAAAAAAAAGAAAAAGAAAAAGAGAATAAATAGATAAAAAGCAAAGATAATTAAAACAGCTATTAACATTCTTTTGGTTGGGTTCAGAAAGGGCATACGGAAGAGGGAAGAAGGTGCATGATAGCAACATGAAATCTTTTTCTATCATGTGTTGCCTCATAAGATAGATACAGCAACAAACAATTGGATTGGGGAGAGGGAAAGGACAAAAATAGGCAGCTTCTTCATTTGTTGTTTTTGGGTGAAAATTTTGCGGTTAAAACCCTAAACCTAAGCTTGGTTTGGCTTTGTTTTTACTTTATTTATGGCTTTTCACTCGCAGGAGTCCTCCATCACCAACCCACAAGAGGCTGAATGGTTGAAGTACTCCTCCTTCTGGCCTGACCCTGACAACCAGGATCATCATGGGTAGGAGCAAATATTATAGACAGACAAACGAAACCTTACAGACATCATTATTATCATCATTATTAGTACTTGAAGCTAAGCCTCGGTGAAGTTCTTTTCAGGGAGAGGCCAAGAAATCAACCATCTATAGTTTGCTCTTTTTCTTTCTTTCCTAATGGGGGACCTGATATATATGACTCTCAAAAGTCTCAAGTTCCCAACTGAACTAACTGTACAATAGTCCATGTTGGAAAGAAAGAGAAAGAACAAAAGGAAAAAGAAGAAAGAAAGAAAGAAAAACAAAGAAAAGAAAACCAGGAAAAGGCTGCTCTCTACTGACAAAATAGAAGGAGAACCAAAGACCCAAAGCAAATCCCTCCTGCATGAAAATCATCACCATTATGATTACGATATCATCTTTATGGCTATTCTTATTATTTTATTATTTCAAGACTCTTGTATAATTTTCTTTTCTTGTTCTTTTCAAAGAAAAATACCAAAGAGTTTGTGCAAATTGCAACAAATACTTTGTTAATTGTGTTGTTGTTAGTCACTTTATCTAGTAAAATATTCATATAGGGGGTTCACGATTTCCCTTTATATAGAAATGAAAATATTGGTTAAAGAATTGTTTATTACATTGGTGTGCCACTTTTTTTCCACTTCTTTTGATATTTGCAGACAGTTTAATAAAGCAGGTTTAGGTTCTCCAATTGTCATATTATTTGAATGAACAAGAATTTTATATCATGGTTCTAAAAGTGTATAATCTATATGCAATATATGTTTTTAAGGCTAAAGCTAACTTATTTGCCTAATCCACATTTCTAATCTCGAGTGGCTAGGGATCATGACTTGTCGGCAGGCCATATATCTGCATGTACCCCAAAGGGAGAAGAGTTGGTCCTTCAATAATTAGGAATTCTAGATCATTATCATCTATATATTTTCCAAGTCAAATCCCTTCTTTGAAGTAAAATTAGTTTCCTTCCTTTGCTTTGTCCCTACAACATAAGCACCTAAGGCGACAGCAGTGCTATCATTATGATGAACTCTATATGCTCACCAAATCAATGTCAAAAACAACTCCTATACTGCTAATGATGCATGAGGAAAGTTGGTACAATTGATTTATCAGGTCAAGTATTCTTTTCAATATTTATTTTGCTTGTTGAGTATCCTTTTTCATCCTTTGTTTACCTTTAGTGACAAATGGGGGAGACGTTTTGGGGGGCTTAAAATGAGAGCTCCTTTGGAGTTTGTATTGGTACTGATGTTTCCCTAATGAAAAGTAAATGTACTTTAGCTGGTTTTTGGCTTAAATGATGGGTCCTCACAACCTCACTAAATGACATTCCAAGGCACTATCATCCACATACCAAGCAGTTTTCTTAAAGGTCAAAAACATAGAAGGTTTTTGCCCTTGTTAACAATTGCAACTCTCTAAAAAAGTAGCTATCATACACGTCATTTTGAGGTGACAAATGGGACATTGCCACGAGGAAGTTTACTTGCATGTGTTTTGCCCTTTTTTTAATGCACTAAACTTCATATCATGCTTCATGATTTTTTATTTCCCTGTAAGTGGTTGTCATACTCTTAATAAAGGGGTTTTGTTTGGTTCTTTGGATTTCAAAAGGAGGAGAGAAGAGAATGTGGGCTTTGTTAAAATCTTTTTCTTATTGGAATCTTGGAATCTATCTATAGTAATCACATTTTAAAGTCAGTCTCTCTTTGTTTTTTGTTGCTTGGGAAACTTCTTTAATGCTTTTATATCTATTCCCTCAGATTCGGGCTTTTTTCTGCTGTATTCTTTACTATTATATAGACCTTAGATGATAGATGAGCTTATCTATCCTTACAAAGACAGACAGACAAAGAGAGAGAGAGAGAGAGAGAAAGAGTAACGTGCATGTTATCTTTTCCCTTCATGGGACGTGCATGAAATAAAGCTAAACGCAAGATGGGGGCGAGGCAACTTCATCGTAGTTTCTGAAAGGAATAAAGCATGGAACAAGGGAATGAGCAGACAAGAATAACCTTTAAGCTTGAAATGACCGTTCTCATAACTAATTGGAAAAAATTCTTTTATCTTGTCATTTATATACTATACTTGACATTTATCTATGTACTATAGTATATATGGTATTATTCTCAAACATCGATGCATCTTACTGCATTTTATATATGCTACCCAGTACCCCATTTATCAGTGTGTGTATATATATATATATATATATCAGAGAGATTCACTGATGAAAAATATCAAATTTGCACCGGCATCTAAATATACCCCTGAAAAACGTTTAGCTCATTAATGTAACAGGCAAAAGTTATACTCCATAGATATACACTCGCACCCACATTGACCATATACAACTTTGCTAATCAAATACTGATGAAATAAAATAATATATGAATGCAAAAATTAAAAGGGATGAAGGGTTGGGAGAATCCAAATACTGTGGTGTAGAGATGTCTGAGGTTAGTAATAAAATATAGCTAAAATAAACAAAAAAGAAGGAAATCCTAGTAGATGGTGGGGTGATATAATTAATAGAGTGGGAAGAGGAAATGTCTCTTTCCACATGCAATGAAAATAAAAGGAATGACATGTCTTGTTCAACCTAAAAAGGTGATATTCAATTCTTTCGCTTTATGGAAGATTTTGGGTGCTTTGAAAAGAAGTATTAGCAGTGTTAGTGTTTCTGGGTTTGCAGAGATTTGGTCCCATAAAGAACTTGCAGGAGGAATTGTGTAGTGCAATAAGGAATATCACAACATGAAATGCCTACCTTTTTTGGATTCTCCAACACAAGGCCCGGCTACAGCTGCGTGCCTTTTAGATAGTAACCCACCCCTCCCTCCCTCCTTCCCTTCTCACTGTCAGCTTAGAAGCTTATTTTTGAGACAATTTATGTCCTTCTTAGGCAATACATTGGAGAGTGATTCATTCATTTTCACCGTCACTTAGGCACTGAATTCTCATCCATGTACATTTTGACCATTAAAGATAAACACAGTACTGAAACGTAATAATCATTGCTTCTTTTGAAAACTTTATCTGATTTTGATCACTTGCTTGGATGGGAATTTAGAGGTGCTGGAGAATTAGTGATCTGTTCGTTAGTTTTCTGATGGTGAATCTCTCTGTTTGCTTGAAGAGAGCGAAGTTCACACTAAAGTATCCTTCCTTTTTTGTACCTTTTGTTTTTGTACTCTGACATGGTCCATTTGGCTGTACAAAACTACTCCATGGGAGATGGCGGCTCTTCCCTGTTAAATTGGTTGTAGTTAGGAAAGTTTGGTGAGCATGTCATACATGGTTGAATAATATAATCAAAGACAGGGCCCAACTATAGCTAGTTTCCTGTTGCAGATAATCCAACAATTAAATAATGGTCCAAAACAAAGGCTAACGTACTATAATCAGTGATGTAACAAGTAACTGATGCTACTGCCTACACAGCTTAGCAGATTTATAAAAAGAAAAGTGATTGACGCAACAAAAGGTGAAAGGAACAATTGGGATGGCAACTGAGCCATTTTCTTTCTGAAAGTATACAAATCCTTTTTCTTCGAACAATAATATGAAAATGATATACCCACGAATGAGGTTTTTGGGAAGACAGTTAAAACTTCACGTTCCTTGGATGAAGAAAACAAATTAAGCTCCGAATTATAATATTGTGGGATGAAGATAGGTTAGATAAGATTGTGATAGATACACTTATTAAATCTGCCAGCATCGGTTATTTCTCCATTGAAAATGTATGCACACATGAACAGGAATCCATTAATTTCAAGCAGTATCAAAATGACTTTGTATCCTGTTTTTGCACCAAGTAAGTCTTTGAAAAAGTGCAGTACATACAGGAAAACATCTCAGACTCCTTTGCTCATAATGAACCGGCTTTTGGAAAAGGAACAGGAAGATGGGTTTTGTAAGCAATAATCAGCAGAAACAGGGGAAGCAGCTGGTACCATTTTGTGGCGAATGGTTGCCAGCGAAGAATTGCCAATTCTGTAGTGTAGCTGCGAGTAGCTTCCTTTAATAAAGACTTGTTTGGGTCCTTTCTAACCGTATAGCGGGTTGCACATTCTTCTTGTTAGGGAACGGCTCAATAAAGATAATGTGACAAACCGACTTATCCTAAGTAGCTAAGAACCATACTCCCATCGCATGAGCATCATGAAGTTTCCTTCCTTCCCATGTTTCTCTCTCTTTTCACTTGTTCAATGTGCAATCCCCTTTGAACAAGTTCCGGATCATATAAAACCGGAAATTGGTAGATACTGCAAAGGTCAATCTTTCAAGTTGATTTTCTCTTTATCACTAGTAGGCAAGGACTGATGCTTGAAATAATGGTCATCAGATTGTATTGATGTGTGGCCTTGCCCCATAGCCATCTATAAAACAGGAAATAGGTGGATACGCCAAACGCTTCAGGCTAGAGGCTTCAGCAATTTGTTAAGACCATTATACTATCGGTCATCAGTCATCACATCAAAAAGAGATAAGGCTAGGCAACTCGCAAGATACTGTATAATGCAACATTGCTCACCCCACCCCAGACCTGTTAGGAACTACAGGCTAGAAACCAGACTGCTAAATGAAGAGTTGCTTTCATTGAACAACGTCAGCTAAACAACAAAGCAATGGGCACCACCTAAAAACAGGGGAGCATGCTTCTCACCAGACTAACTAGGACACTGGAAACTGCTAGACTCCTTCATTTCTTAGTCCACGCGCACAAATCATGCAAAGCATATGCTTTTTCCACAAATCACTCCAAAAATGAAATCTGTCGCACGATTTACATATGGATATATAGAAAAGCAGAGTTGATTGTATAATTGATAGATACCGTGTTATACATATCACTGAAGAACTCTTCTAGCTTTCTTTGCTTTATATTTACCTTCTGTTTTGTGGTACACACTTACTGGAACTGATATTTATCAGACACCAACAATCGATATTTATTTGCTTTTCTGTACAAGCAACAACCACAAAATGTTTTGAAGGAGTAGCGCACTCAGCAAGCACGTGCCTCAGGCAGCCTCCCAGTCACGGGTCCAGAAACACCAGAAACTTTCAATGATGCAAAAAGGCACGACAATCTAGCTATCATGGGCCTGGCTCTCACCAATCTGGGCACAACAACAAGCTCCTTACCAGTAATATCATCAAAAGTACTATGATAGCCTTCAAGATCTGCTTTTGTAATCATAACTGCATCCACTGAAGGAGAGTGTATAGTAGCTGGTTGTCGATGCCTGCTATATTCCTGAACTGCCTGCGTATAACCATTGACAAGCAAGGACTAAACAAGGGGGAAGAGACAGTTCACCACTCATGCTCGTGGCTAGAAGAAATTGGGTAAAAATGCTGTATGGATACATATAACTACTCTCAGGCTTTTAAAAATGCTGGTAAAATCTCGTTCTTTTTCTGAGCAAAAAGTAAATGCAATTGGAGATAGAGATTTTTATCTTTTGCAATAAGAGAAAAGTGCAATTCATGCAAAGTCTAAAATTGACCAATAACAGAGCCATAGAGAAAATAAAAAAATTCAAAAAAAAGAAAGAAGTAAAAATCTCAGTGCTTTTACTACCATCTTTATTGTCATCAACGTGATTTCCCTCCTTCATGTGGAGGGGAGGGATAGGTGGGATAAACATGCTCTGCACATAATAACACCATAAAACTTACCTTCCATTGTGTGGGGGCCAGTAAAACTCGAGGCCTTCTGGATCGAACATATTCAAGGGCACCTGCAGGTGTCATCTGCTTATGCTCCACCTGCAGAACTCAAAACAAATTCAATCACACAGACAAATCAAAATGCCCCAAAGAGAATTTAAAATCAAATCAGGACCTAGCCTCAAAGGTTACTATCCAACAGTTGTCAACAAAGCACTATGCAGTAGAAAGAAATATACCAAATAGCAAAGCACGATGGTGGTACTCCTTCCTCGTCCAGCTTTACAATGTACATAGGTAGTTCTACCACAAGATGCATTCTCTGTAGCCAAAAACGAAAAGAGAAGAAATTGGGAGACGGCCAATAGGCCACAGGGACTAACAGAGAGAGGTGAAAGAATCATCTACTCACTATGAATGAAGTCCACAGCTCTGCTGATTTCTGAAATTGAAGGAGCAAATAAATAATCTCTCGTCGGAATTACTAAGTGATCAATTCCATAAGCCTGCACAAAACCACAAAGCAATGAAAAGTAAACATCAATATCTAGCAAGACACAACATTTCAGAAAACGAAAAATAAGCTAATTTGAGATACCCATTCACCTCAAATAAAAAAATAAGTTCTAGAAATTCTTTTCCATTTTCAATCTCCATGATTACTCTAGATATATGATCAAAAAATTAAGGTAAATAACTCAACTTGGAAACTCTTGTTTTTTTCAATTCAACAGAGAAAAGCTTACATGATATAAGGAAGTGGGAACCAGAGTTTCAAAAGGCTCGTTGAGAGTGATGACCCCACCAACGCCCAACTGCTTCAACCGCCGAACATCCTTGGGAAACGGAACCGCCCCCAACAAAAGAAACTGGAAGATAAAAAAAAAGAACACCCATCATCAACAAAAACAGAGAGAGCAAAGAAAGTCACAGGTTTTAATCGATCATCAAAGTGAGAATCACTGAACTGGGATCAAATATTATAAGAAAATGAGTAAAAAAAAGGGAAATTAAGGATAAGATAAAAAGAAAAACCTGGTCAACTTCGTCCCACCATCTGAATTCAGATTGGATTTTGTTGCGGAAGACATTGTACAAAAGGGTCGGGTAAAAAAGGATCCGAGCACCCGCTCCGACTAAAGCTCTCTTCGCATCGTCGACTCTAACTATCTGAAGCTGCTTCACACCGTAAACACCGTCTATTTCCCGATCATTCTCCACGTCGTCCAACTCCTCGATCTTCATCTCACCAAATCCCAGAACTGAATTTTTAAAAAAACAAATAAAAGTAAAAACCCGAAATTGATTAAATTTTACGAAACGAAAATTAGTTTTGAGGAATGGGGAGATAATTGCATGGAATTCAGACGATGAAAAAAGAAATCAAAAGGTATTTATAAGGGAATTTGACAAGGTACGAAGAGAGCGTGGGTTTCACTTTGATGCGAATAATAAAAAAGATTAGATTTGTGAACAAGAAAAAAAAATCCAATTATAATTACTGTACTTAATTTCGACTAACAGCCATGAAATACAGATAGGAACGAATTATTATTATATAATAAAAATTACAAGGCCCTTGGAATTGGTTTAATTTACACTATTACCCGAAACATATATGTGTAGATATTAATACACGTATCGGTAGAAGTAGAAGCTTGACTTACCCATCCAATACTATTTTCTTAAGGATCATTTCTTGTTGATTAAGAAATGCTTATTAATTAAGTAAAGACAATCTTTAAGAATTCAATCGATGAAATTCAGGGTGTGGTTTTTTTGCTTTATATGGTAGTAGTACTTATTTTCCACACTAGAAGCTTATTTTAAGAGTATGGGTGATGAATGGAGGACAGGAAACCTTCTTTAGATTAGGTTGGTCTGTCTCCATGACAATAGACAAGTAATAATTGTGGGTGAGGCACGTTTTGGACCAACAGCATTGGATTGGTTAGGTGCAGGTATTTTAGTTGAAAGAGTCGCTTTCTCTTACTTGTCTTCTAACCTAGCCCAACTGCTGACTTTATGATTGGAAGAGCCGATGGTCTGCTTGCCAAATTGCTCCTTCACTGTTCTTGCTAATCTACTGAAGTAGAGTACTTACCATCTACCACACCATCTCAAGAATATCATGGCATAGATGGTCAAATCTTGTTCCAATGTTCTCAAGGAAAGGAAGAAAAAAACAAAGCAAAAGAAAAACACCCAAAGGCCCAAGCCATAGGAAGGAGTCCATTTCTGGTAGGGAGTGGCCCATTTGACCAATTCGGGTCTGTTTCGATTCATGGATCAAAACTGATAAGCGCATGCGATTCTAGTGAAATGATCCAGTCTTCTTCCCGTCCGCAGCTCCTGAAGGAAAAATTCGTTACAGAAGTCATAATATTGATATCCATAAAAAGCCTAAAGAACAAAAGAGATTAGCCTTGTTTTTAGCTGAAACAACAGAAACGTAAAACAATTTCCTGTTTCTTGTAATTATTCCTCATTCATAGCCCTATAGAAGTAGCAGTGGCCTCCTAAACGATCCACCTTATATTGAGGCAGACATGAAATTGAGCCATGTGCCACAATTCAAGTCCACCAATTAATGAGTATTAATTTGGTTGGATCTTAATGCTTAGCACTCTGAACATTGGCAGACCAGGATCCAACTGAGCCTGCAGCATCCCAGCTTTTTTCCTGTTTTTTAATTATTGAATTTAACATCAACCAACCAACTAACCAATAAGCAATAACCATCCCTCTGGATTGGGCTGCCTTCCACTATCTGGTTAATTTCAACTATTAAATTTGACCCGTCTCCATAACTCCATTGATATGCATACTGCATGCTGAATCTCTTTTGGAGAGTCCAAATCTTAAATGCATGACAGATGAGTGAGCAAGATGTTAATTACCCAGAATAAGGTGCCCAACTGTTTTAGCAGAAAAATGAAGAGAATTCAGCTATGAGTTTTGTCAGAATATTGATGTGTTGGAGAGTTATTGGGAGCTTAGTGAAAAAAAAGGGGTCAATTCATTTGAGACGAGACATGCGTTGTGAAACTTCCAAGTCCGATTTTCTATACAGGCAGATTCTTGGACATCACATTCAAGAACAAAAACACAATAGTTATTGATTGTCACAATCAAATGAAAGTTGTTGAAAGCTGTTTAAACCAGTTGGTGTTGATTTTACGTAACACATGGATGCTTTAAACCGGTTGATTGCTATAAGACAAGGAAACCTTTGGATTGTATTTGTCACGGGTGAGATAACTGATAAAGGGTGGACACGGAAAAGACAAATCCAAAAATCCATTGTTTCTGGAATAAACGCAGTCAGTAAGTAAGTACTCACTGCTAATGAAAATTACCCTTCGGTTTTGCTACAAATTCAGTCCATTATGGACCAAAGTTGGCCTATGCTACATTATTCAAGAGCAATCCCTCGAAGAGAAAGAAGGGGAAACATGCATGTGTATCAGCAAAATGAACGTTAATTACACGTCATAACAGTGAACATCAAGGATACAAAGTCAAATGATCTGGCAAGAAAAAACAATGTCGGACTTTACCACTTCATTCAAATAGATGATACCAAATTTAACAATCAAGAAACCAGAAATTTGGGTTATCCTTAATAAAAAGCGAAAGAAGTGTTGAGATAAGGTGTAAAATGTAAAGAAAGGAAACACTGCATTGGCAATGGATTGTTGGTATGCACCTACTCGTGTTATTGTTAAAGAATTTAAAGCTTGCAACTACGCACTGCCTTCTGCTTTTCAGGGATATGGTGGCTACAACCTAACCGATGTCTAGGCCTTCTCTCTCTTTGGTGGCTGTGGGGGTGGAGGTGTGGAGGGTTTTCTTTCTAATCTATTCCAACCATTCCGAGCTTGGCCATTAATAGTTTTGTTTAATTTCCTTTTCTTCATATGATTATTATTAATTGACGTATCAGTATAAAACTAAATCTTCATCCACTTCTCGTCTAGTGGGAAGTAGCAGCTTAACCATGCCGTAAAAGGAATGTAAACGGAGTTGAAACTTCCTGTGGCTAATCTTTAACATGCAAAATACTTAGCAGTTGAAAGGGGAATCCATGGTTCCCTTTTTTTGCTTGGTCTATCTACTCCTTTTTTGTTCTGTGAATGCCGCGAACGACTGGCCATGGAAGATAGCTGCCATCCACTATGGAAATCAAATTAAAGTTGCATGCGTTTTGCTTTATTCTTTCACATTCACATGGAATTCTCCATTTTTTTTCCAATGTATGATGAGCTATGCACCACACTCCCACCCGTCAGACAGCGAAGGAACATTGCATGTTAACCCACTTACAGAAACATCGCGTGTGTTGTACTGGAAAGGCCTTAGCTGAAACCTAAAAAGATTTGTGGTGACCTAGTCGTCACTCGTCAAGGCGTAAAAGAGAGAAGGTGACCTCTGTCGGGTGTGTTCCTCATAAATGATGAGCAAAAATTTGTAGGTTTAGAGATTCAATTGCCAACAGGATTGGCTGACAAGTTAAAGATATTTTGATTTCGTAAGTTAGTTATATCTGCTTTTTCGATAGAGCTGTCTATATTCTGAAGTATTTCAACAGAAGCCAGGTTCATAATTTAATTAGGCCTATGTTAGCATCATTTTGACTTGTTTTTAAGTTGGTAAACAGAGTTACGCAGGGGTCGTTTCCTCATTTAGTTTGCTTTGCATGAAAGGTTATATTCGGAACACATCGTTAAGGAAAAAAATAATAGGAAGAGGGAGTGAAGTTTGATGGCTGGAGGTTGAATTGAGAATCTTTATACCAAATCTATGCCACTGTCTGCTGTTGTTTGGCAACTTCTAATCACATCCAAAATCCTCTTTCACTTCTTTAGTCCTGCAAAATCTATTTCGTAAGCTTCACTTAATATCCTTTCTATAATCCTAGTTTTGGCCCAAGTATGAAAAATCAACCACCCCTAAATTCTAGTCCCACCATTCCCATGCATTGCCACCTGACATTGTTCTATTCTAGTGGTAGACAACGACCCTTTATTTAACCTCTATTAACATTTTATCTTACTTACCTACCAGTTAGTGTACCCAATGAAATGCAAATATCGTCCACCAAGAGTACCATTTGAGAGTAACTCATGCTAGTACGCTCTTTTGAAATGAAGCACTTTTTGGGTTATTATATATATAATACATGTCTTTCTAATGAATTCGTTTAGGGACCAAGGTCAAGCTTTTCCTCAGCTTCATAGTATATTCTTATTTAAGAACCATAGCCATGCGTTAATATATTTGACAGGTTCAATTATTCCGAACTTTTGGTTGTTGCTAAGCAACTCATCATAGCTCAGCCACAGCCCATAGCCACCCCTTTTTGCAGCATCTGTCTCAGGTCAATACTTGCACAGAAAAAGTTTGCTCGTACAATAACAAAAGCCCAAAACTGTAACCATACATAAAAAAGAAAAATAAAAATAAAAGTAAGAAAGCATTGAAGAGCAATCAACCCCACCATGTCCCCTCATCAATGTAGCAGCCTCATTTGCACAACGTTACAAGCAAACTAATCCATCATAGTAAGCATCTTGGTGTCTTCAACATAGAAAGATGGGAAAGAGCTGGCTCCTGGCTTTTATCCTCTGGCAGATAATTTCAACAGAAGCGGCCATCACTGTGGGTGGTGGTGTTGGCATTAATATTGGAAATGGTGGAGGCGTTGGTGGTGGAGGCGTTTGGATTGGTGGAGGAATCAACAGCCCAACTCCATCTGGGCCTTCAGTGTCTAAGCTGAGCACTGCTTACACTGCTCTCCAAGCATGGAAATCTGCAATCACCGATGACCCATTGGGGATTTTGAAGACTTGGGTTGGCTCAGATGTGTGTTCTTATAAAGGGGTCTTCTGTGCAGATCCTCAAGGTGCAATGGATTCAGCTTCTGGACAATTTGTTGCAGGCATAGATCTCAACCATGCAAATCTGCTGGGAACTCTAGTCAGGGAACTCTCTGCTCTTACAGATGTTTCAATCCTCCACCTCAACAGCAACAGGTTTTCAGGAACAGTTCCCGACACTTTCAAAGACCTTTTATCACTTCAAGAGTTAGACCTTAGTAACAACCATTTCTCAGGTCCTTTCCCTACAGTTACTCTATACATTCCAAATCTCGTTTATTTGGACCTTAGGTTCAACAGCTTCGCAGGACCCGTCCCTGAAGATCTATTCAACAAGAGACTTGATGCAATCTTCCTTAACAACAACCAGTTTGAGGGAGAACTTCCGCAAAATCTGGGTAATTCTCCAGCTTCGGTGATAAATTTGGCTAATAACAAATTCAATGGAAACATCCCAGCTAGTTTTGGCTTCATGAGTTCGAAATTGAAGGAGATTTTGCTTCTTAATAACCAGTTAACGGGTTGCATTCCAGAAGGAGTTGGGCTCTTCTCGGAGATGCAAGTCTTTGATGTGAGCCACAATTCACTCATGGGTCATTTGCCTGACACGATATCTTGCCTGAATGACATTGAGGTTCTCAATTTGGCTCACAATAAGCTATCTGGGGAACTGCCTGACGTGGTTTGTTCTCTAAGGAGCCTTATGAATTTAACTGTTGCCTACAATTTCTTCTCTGGGTTTAGCCAGGAATGTTCCAAGTTGTTCTTTAGGAATGCGGGTTTTGACTTCTCACTTAATTGCATTCCTGGGAGAAACATGCAGAGACCACAACCAGAGTGCTCTGTGATCCCTGGAGGTGGGTTGAGTTGTCTGAGAATTCCTTCTGCACAGCCTCTAGTTTGTGCGGGATTGCTTGGGAACTTGGAGGTTAATCTAACCTCATCATCCCCATGATATCTCGTTATGAAGGAAGTTACTGGCATTGTATAACAGGTTGGTGATGGTTGCCCCATTCATTAATAGCAATTTACGATTTAGAGCTTCCAAATTCTTTGCTTCATGGATCCAGTTACATCTTTTTCATAATACTCTGTTTTTAAATGGATAAGAAATGCCCAGGTATTTGTGAAAGGGATTTATGAAGGGTATAATAAAATATTCAGGTAGGGATACTACTTATCGTATCTTGGCTGGCCAAAAGAAAATCCGATTAAAAGGACATATTGTTATTTTCTGTATCCCTTAGCGCCATATTGTTATTTTCTGTGCAATTAGCTCCTTTCTGCCAGCTCCTCAGTCCTCGGAATCTCAAGGTCCAAATTCCCTGCCCGATGGCCTTATAGTCTTGCTAAGACATTTTAGAATGCTAAAATATCCATGGTCTCATTTATAATTATAACGATAAGTAATTAATTCTTTCTAACTTTATTTTAATGGCCTGATTAAGAACTCCAATCGCCAATGTTATTTTCCAATTCAAACCCAGTAAGGCCAGGCATCAGCAAAGCCTGCTTATACTTGTGAGAACCCACCCAAGAATCTCCGAGGTCCACATAACTGGGAGTAAAGAATTACAACAACATATGACACAATTGCTTTATATTGTTTAGGAAATGTAATACATGGGATTTGGCAGTTTAAAGGAACGTTTTGCCACTGCAAAACCCAGCAAGTCACTCCACTGATCTCCCGAGCTCCCATGAATCCTGTAACCTTCATTTACCAGATCTGATCTCTTCTCAGATTTATATACAGTTGCTAGTGTTCCGTCGTCTGAAGGTCCTCTGTACCATAAACCAAAATTCCATCAGCCATTCTTAAGTTTAACAAGTAATCTTATTTAAAAACTAGTTAAATAGGTTTTCATAAAAACCAAATCAGGAATACAGGAAACGCCTGAAAGCTGAATATACCTCAAGATAAGCCTTTCCCAGTCGGTGTACCCTGCAAACAGAAGATTCTTGCCCGTGGCATTCCTCTGATTCTCACTCCGCCCAGTAAGCACAAATATTTTGAATCCCATCTGCTTAAGCTCATTATACAATTTCAAACTCGCTGGTATAGCTGGCGCCTCGGCCAAGTCCACCCACACATCCCAAGAATTCTCATCAAAAGGTTCTGATCTACGTCCATAACAGGATAGCCTTAGTAATTTCAATCAATGAACACAAGCATATAAATTTAAGTCAAAGTAAACAGATTTAACAATTCCTCTATTTTAGAATACACAATAAACATGATTTACCCTACTCAAAATTTGCACAATCGAAGGCCATATAAGCCATTAACAACTCCAAGCCCTTTTCTCTTCTCGCTTCCCCCAAGAAGTAACAGTTTCAGTGCCATATACTGACCATCGCAAAAGCCATACCAAGACCAACAGCAAGCAAACAAAGCTCGAAACTAGTGTGATAGTACATTCACGTTCTCCTTCCCATGGAAGAACACAAGCAAGTCATATGAAAGCATGTTCAAAACCACCCAACCTAATAACTGTCGACAGTAGATAAGTAGCTTGACTCAGAATGAACTATAAAAGGCTCTACATACTGAGTTTAACTCTCTATGCCAGGTAGCAAAATTCAACTAGTACTTCTACTTTTTACCACTTAAACTGCCCCTGGACCTTTTTCTTTTTCAGGGAGATCCCAGATTGTCATTTTTCCACGATGGTTCAATGTTTAAGCATTACCTAAGATTTTTGTAATGATGGTTTGTTTTATTTTTTCTTGGTGAATAGTACTAATGATGGTTTAGTTCACACACAACAAAAGGTTTGACGCTTCAACTCCAAGCTGTGGAAGCCTAGGGGCCTAAACAACCATTAACAAGAGGAGAGTTTAGTACTATAATACGCCTGAATCATCTTCCACTTACCTTCCTGATCAAAAGTAGAAGAATTTTGCATGGGGAGTCCCGCACTGGATTCCAATGGCCAAAGTATATAAGTATCAATGTGAGCTCATAGGGTAACATCAAGTATCTTTATACTAATTACTTAGCAGTATATTGTTAATATTTTAATGAGCACATGATTCACATCAAGTGCATCTTCCAGAAAAAAACACAGAGAGCAGATCAAGTGCAGTGGGCTCTCACGCATCTAATAGGACTCCATCATTATTTAACATTATCACTTCCACGTGCATTTCTTCTATTGGTTTCCTTATTATGGTGGACGCACAAGCCTTACCTACCCTTCCCCGACACAAATAACTTTACACCACGTGATCTCTGTTTTTCACTAACTACCTTGATCTTACCTAAAGCAAAGACAAAGCACATCCATCCAATAATTTTGATTAAAGTAAAAAATAACAGAGTTCACGTAATTACCCGAATCCATGGGCCTGGTAATAGGGTAAATTCGTCAACAAAGTCTCATCGATATCGAAGACCCAGGCGTCCTTCCCGTCGCGTCCGATCTCGACGGAGGAGGCGTAAGCGAGGGAGTAGTTAGCGACGATCTCGGAGTCCGACATGTAGCGTGGACCAGTCATGTAGTCTTGGACGAAGGACTCGCAACGGATGGGGATTTGTTTCCAGCTTCCGGCGTTGTTGGTCTCGACGGATAAATGCCAGCTGGCACAGTAAAGGTCGTCGTCAACGTTGGATTTCTGGTCGGTTGTTGTTGGCAGCTGGATGATGGGTTGAGAAGATGAGGAGACGGAGGAGATGAGAAAGGAGAGGAGGAGGAATGAGAGGCTGAGAGGATGAGAAGCCATCGGAAGATGGCTTTTATATTTGGTGGAGAGGTTTTTTTTTTTTTTTCCTGCTTTTTTCCTCTCTCCCTCCCTCTCGCCTGTGGAGTGGCTGGGAAAAGGGTGAAAATCGCCTGGTTGCTTTAAAGTTCATTAGTATTGTTAAATAAAAAATGTCGATGCTAACGACGCCGTTTGGCAGCACTCTATTTTCAACCATCCATTTTCTCTTTTTATTCCTTACTTATATATATATTGAAAAGCTCCTTAAATATTAACCATGTATTTTTTTTATTTATAAGCATAATTAGTCAAATAAACTTGAACACATTCGATGCATAGCAATAACAATTCTATTTATAACACTACTAGTATATAGCATAATATCAATCAAGCAGCTCAAATACCAAGGGAGTGGGATATCATGTTATGTTAGAGAAATAAATTTCGGATTTAAATATAGATAAAAACATGAGTGAAAATTCAATTTGTTAACAATGTAAATCTAATATTTGACTCATTAACAAGTCACCAAATTTTGACTCTTCATTAATGAGATAAAAGTATGCATTAGGTTTTAATATCAATTTTTTATTTCATTCAAAATATGGTGATCTATCAATATATAAAAACTATACAGTATTCATATATTAAACTACTAATGTTTAAACGTATTTCTATTTCTTATTTGTGTTGATGATGATTATTTTATTATATTTTTATTTTAAAAATATTTAATTAATTAAATATTAAAAAAATAATCAGGACTACTTTAATTTTATTTGTAAACATAGCGTGTTCGTTGTTTGCAATCCTCATTTGCCCTTGAAAGCTACAGCTTACAAGTCGTCTTTTGTACTCTTATGTTTCATCACTTTGAAGCCAAAAAGCAGACTGGTTTGGTGCTTCATTTTTGTTTATAAATAGAGAAATGCCCGCGCTATCTAACGAGTTTACAAAATTTTATAAACAATTGAGGTTGAAAATTTTGAATCAATGGTAAAAATTGTGAATGTTGATATTGGTATAATTTTACTGGTTAATATTTGACCTTTATACAATTTGTCAATAAATGCACAAAAACTATCATAATATGTACAAAAATTATTCTACTTTCATCAAAAAGCAAAATATTATTTAAAAAAAAACAATAATCCTAGCGATTAAATATTTCACGTATCTACAAATAACATTTGTTACAAAATGTAAAAAAATTATTTATATACATCAATGAGCATGATGTTTGAAAAACAAGACAAAGGTATTGTCCATGCATTAGCAAGGCATGGGAGTTCAAAAGCTACACGGTTCGAGTTCAAGAGGCACATGGTTCCCCTAAGGACCCTATTCAATTTGAAGTTTAGGTATTTTCAAAATTTCTGCAGAAATCTTAGCAGCTTACAGCCTTCATAAAAAGTAGTAGAGAGAACTATTAAAGAGTTCCTTCAACTTCTTTTAGCTTGCAGTAAGGGCCTGACTGCCTGCTTTACACACCTGCCTTACTCTTTCTCTTTTTTCTTATGTTCCTTGAGCAAAGATCTGATATAGCATCCAACAAACTGTTACCGCTTTGTTTTCATTATCATAAAATGATAAGATCTAAACTTAATATATTATGGATTAGAGCCGGCCCTTGGGTGAAGCCACCCAAGCAAGGGTTTTAGATCCTCAATTTGAAAAAACCTCAAATTTAAAGAGGATTTATAATTTTATAATATAATTAATTATATTTAAAATATATAAAAATTTAAAATATAGATAAGTAAAAAATAATTAATAAAATTATTTATTTTTTCACTTTTCTAATTATGTGCTAAATAAATATCAATTTTCTATCACTTTCTTATTTCTAAAATACTATTAATTCTAGAATAGCATTGAAAAACAATTCATATAAAAAAACTCGAATCTTTTATAAATGCATATATTATTTTTAAAATAACGTTAACAATTTCAATAAATGTTGTTTTAGGAAAAAAAAGTTTTTCAAAACTAAAATTAATAAAATCTTATTTAAGAGTTAAGAAAGATTAAATGAATTGACTATATTATCAATTGAAAAAAAATATTAGAAAAACTTGATTATAAAAGTTTAATTAAAAAGTTTGCATATCAAAAAGCTAGAAGAATAAAATTTTAATAATTTTTTTAATTTTAATAAAAAAAATCTCATTTGAATATTTCACTTTTAAGTTTTTGAACTTATTGAACCGTCTCTATTCTCAATAGAAATTTTGAACTCCAAATCATCCTTCAAACACTAAGACACCAAATGTGCAAAAAAGCTACTGCTAAACTAAGATCTGCATTAAGAAGACCACCTTTTTCCCATACATTTAATCCAATTCCACTCAAATAAAGAAGGGTGACAAGATAGAAAAATTGAAAAAATAAAAAAAAATTACTTAATGAATAGACAATATCAAATATATTCAAACCTCGTCTTCTTCATGATTACTGGAATTCTAAACATCAGATTTGTCACAAATCCACTTTTTAAATTTTGCTTTCAATTCCTCTTTGTTATCATGTACCCGATGCCAATGGGAAGAAAGAAACAGGATAGTTAGAACCATTATTTAAACGTACAACAGTCCTACACAACTATATTGCAGGATTGTTAATACTTTCTTAACTCCTCTCTAGCAAGGCTCATAGCAAATCATAGGTTAGCCCATCGAATATGAGTCCAAAAGAATAGGTGAAGGAATCAGAATTACATTAATGCGCCTTTCCTGAAGCAGGAAACGTACTTGTGTTTCAATATCACCCTCTGCTTCGACAATAGCAGCATCGATTATTTTGACACAAATTTCAAAGCAAACTTTGGGTCGGGGAGCCAAGGTTCCAAATGTAGGAATTTCAAACAGAGCCAATACAAATTTAGCATGATTACACCAAATGAAGTAAGAACTATAGAGAAAAAGTACACACCAAACCTTCTCCCAGTCCCAAAGTTTTATAAGCATATCATCAGATAATGACAAATACTTTGCCCTCATCCATGGTGTTGTAACTGATACTTTTAAATGAAAATTAAATCCTCAGATCGAACAATTTGGTCAAACTAATTTTTCACTCAACCTCGAAACCCTTTGTACAAAAATTTGGTCCCATCGTTCAACCTAAATCTGATGTAAAGTTGACATCATCCACCTAGCTACTTTGCAAAATTCTACCTATGAAGCTGATTCAGAACCAAATAAAAAACGTATATGCACTTCACTAGATAATATTTAATAAACAAAAAAAGGAAGGATATACCCGAATTTGAGTGGCAATGCCATGGCGCATTTGCTTTATATCAATCTCTTTCCAATTTCTCAACAACTTTATCTGCGAAATATTTTCCAACCAAAATTAATCAATCTTTAACATTAACTAAGCTAAATCTTCACAATTCAATCAACTAATAAGTAATAATCACATAAGCAAATAATTAAACTACTAAATTAAAGTTGAAGACTTTTTCCGTCGCTTCCTTTTTCAATTGATAATATCCATCTGCTCTTCCACCCATCTGTCTAGGAATTCAAAGAAAAAAAAGGAAAAAGGCCTTTACATTCATAAGCAATGACATTGTATAACATCCAAATCGCAAGGAAATCCTAAAAAGCAATAATCATAAGCTGGCTGATTTCAAGCGAATTAAACTTACCTTCACAAACGCCAGCTAAATGAAATAAACTTTACTTCACAACTTCGCCTACAGTCCATGACAACTCTACAAACGTAACAGTACATGCAACTGTTAAAAGTCAATCCAACACATTTAGCTTTGATAGGTAGTTCCAATCAACAATGCATAAAACAACTGAGACTTGATAACATTTATCATCATTAAAATGTTCAAGTTATATAAAAAATTGAATGATAGGAAACATAAAAAAATAATCAGCAAAAAAATATTAAGCAAAAGAAACCATAATATTGCCTGCATCAAAGCATCTCAGTCAAGCCACTTGCATCTCTGGATAAACATTTCTCAATGCATCATCCATGCTCAAACAGAATCGGTTGCGATGAAACCTCCGTGTTTTGATTCAATACCCCAACTGCACAAATTTTTTTTTAGCCAGAACCTAGGCGGCACAACCGAAGATAAGCCTCCCATCATAGTAAAACCCGAAAAAAGTCCATCACAAACGGAATACCCGAACTGCAATGGTTTTCTGCAATATTCTACATATTCATTCGGCAAATTCTCCCTGCATCATTACCTAAAAAAACACAGAATTAGAAGAGAAATGCTAAATCGAAAACAAACAAAAAAAAAACAGAAAACTATTTTTAGTTAAGTGGAGCTTACAAATGCAATGCTGTCTTTTTCCAGGAGACCTTGTATTGAAGTGGATCGTTGACTTTCTTGAGGCAAAGACTCATCCAAAGCTGCTCTTCGTTGCAGAATATATACATAACACTAACAAATTCAAACCAAAAAAGGAATTAAGAAAATTTGAACAAAAGAGAGTATATTCAAAATTGACAATATCGGAATTGGAAAAGTAAAGAATAAAAAGAGAGCAAAAAACCAAAAGCTGATGACGCAAGCGAGACGAGCAATGTCTCGAGGAGTGACGTAATCTAAGATGGTGCAGATGAGTTCGTCGGGGAGGGATTTGAGGTTGCCGAGGGCATCGGCTCGGCGGTCTTCGAGCGGGAAAGTATGAGATCGTTGAGAATTTTCCATTGATGAGAAAAAGTAGCCGAATAGCGGCAAAAACGCAGCAGCGCCAAAGGGCGAAGAGGAAAAAGAAAGATGTGAACAGTCCAAAATACCCCTCCAAAAATACCAAAAGACTAAGTCAAGTGTCAGACTACAGAAAGGCATGTACATACATGAATTCATTATATTAATAATAATAGTGCAAATGCTTCACGAATAATTAAATAAACAAGTTTACTAGAAAAATAACTTGACGGTTGATCTCGGTTTGAGAAATGAATCCATTATTAATGCAAGGAATGGGCTGTTTGGCACGACTTTTCTCCTGTCTCCATAAACAACCAAAAATGGCCAGGCACAGGCCCATTCAGATTTTTTTAAAAGATAATGCCCAAACCAGCTAAACAAATTAGGCAACTTAACAGCTCCCTGTAGCCATCGGGCCACCCCGGCTTGAACAGTGACGTGAGATTCAAGCAACTAAAGGACCTAATTCTTGATGAATTGTCATGATACAGCTTCGATGTTTGCTGGAAACTTGCCTATTAGCAGCGGGTTGGAGCTTGTCAAACGCCAGGATAGCGATGGGAGTGTGGATATATAGAGGAAGTCCATGTTATTTAGATTTTAATGGAGGAGGACATATGTTGAAAGGAAGGTAGCTGTTGAACGTTGTCACTTAGCTCATCTAATTTAGTTGGTCATCCGATTAAATCTAACCGAGTACCAGGACAGGAATTTGGTGGGCAAACTTAGCAAATTATCTTATGAAAAATAGAATGATGGCAGAGGCTTAAGAGTGCAAGGATTAAGTAGATTGAAACTTGAATCAGCCAAGCGAATTCATTAGTTACGAAGATAAAGCTGTTGACAGAGTTCAAAATTAATGAAAAAGTAACTATGAACAAACAATGAAACAATTGAATTTTTGTCTATACAATTTCAGTCTGTAAGGTATGAACCCAACAACAAAAGAAATGTTCCCTGTATATTGTGTTGACAAAACGCAAACTAAAAGCAGAATCGAAACGATCAAAAACTTTGTGAATTATAAATAGGGTGTTGTCAACCGAAAAGAGCCTCCCAAAACCAGATCAGCAGCCACACCTCCAAACAGAAAAGTTTTGAGAAAGATGTGGGGGTAAAACTAAATAAGGTTGGAAAAATGAGGAGAAGAAAGATTGCATTCTGTCCAGCTCTCTGCTCAAACCATCAGTGCTTTACTGGCGAAAAGCTAGAAACTAACTGGTTATCACGGCAGCAGTCAATTAGGATTTTAATAAGGTTTAAGAAGAGGAATCCTGTTCATCATGGCAAAGCTCCTTCCTGAGTTTACGTGAGAAAAGTCGGCAAGCATCCATGCTAAGATCAATGGCAGCTGAAAGTGCAATAAACAGTGCGGCATCAGCCATGCATGTTACATGCTGCATCCCTACTTGTACCACTGGCTTGCTAACCTTTCCTTCAGCTTCAACAGTCGAACCCATCACAAATCCTTTAACAGGTGACCTTAAACTCAATGCAGAATCTCTTGATACTCTCTTATCGATACAAAACTGGCCACCCTTTTTGACACTCATTGTAGATTCAGCAATGGGGATACCATTAGTGGGGCCATTCTCCGTGACCAGCTCAAACTTGTAGCCTAAGCCATCAATAGGACCCCGTTCTCGCCATGCCTCTAGACGACCCCATGGTTTCCAGCTGCTGACAGAGAAGCCATGAGGTCGGAGTATTAGCCATGCACCAGGGTTTGATCTAGAAACACGGTCTGAGCCGGGGGAGGGTACAAATGGAGTGATCACGGAGGCAGCTGCAACAGGAGAGCCAGATAGATCATATATCATTATCATCCATCCCTTCCGCTCTCTTCCTTGCCTCTCCCTTTCTCCTGACAATGTTCTCATCCATCCTCTATTCTTGTTGGTAAAATCTGGTGGGAGTGATCTGCACATAATGACAGGGAGGCAAAAACAATCTATTAATACCGTGGAAAATGAAGATCAATTAAACTAGCATGAATCTATCAAATTGGAGTAACGAAAAAACAGCCATCAAATGTTTATGCACATCGCAGGGAATTACATGGCTGTGTTTGACAGTTAGGGAGATACGGAAAGGAAATTGTCTGTTTGACCAAAACTAAGTACGCGACTAAGAGGTGTCCTCTATTTTATTTTCTAAGTATCAGTAACAAGAGATTTTATTCTTAAAGAGATCATTTTCTAATGAAATTGGAGTTCACGGTCAGCCAAGGCTGCTGGAGGCAGGGTTCTTCTTGTGGATTTTGATAACTAAACTTATAGCTAAACCTGTAAATTGTCCAGAAAACTGGGACAAAGAAAAAAAATGTTAAACAGCAGTGCTCTGAATAATAGCTCAAGAGGAGGGAAGAGATAAAACGTATATATTCAGCCCTTAATCATATGTAAATCATGAAGAACTTCTAATATTTTTAGAGCAAGGTCAAGAAAACTCCAACTGGTTCCATCAATAACCAGAAATCATGCTCCTTTAGGCTGTGATTTTTCCATATCTAATGAAGTCCTGACCAGATTCTGTTTAAAAGCATTTACTTGAGCAACTACCATGTTTAGACACTATAGATCAACCAATCTGTAGATCTTTTTCTTTTCATAAAACCCCATACATTGAAGTTTCGATTAATGCCAGAATTATAAAAATGGACAATGCCATCATCAAGTTGGCAACAGACGCAAAAACTTGTTCCTCTGATCTCTCAATTTTGAAGTTCAACTCCTTCAAGAAACCAACACAAAAAACAAGAAAGACAAATAAGGTGGCAAACAAGTGGTATTGGACATCTTGGGCATGTTACTTTAATTACTACTCCAATTACCAGCTGACGGAAAATGGACATAATACCACATGGCTAAATCCAGGAAAGTACCCATACTCCTAGAATTAATGGGACAGACTACAATTTCCCCTTAAGGAACATTACAGAGACCCAAATCCAAGACCCCACTAGACGCGCATTTTAGCACAGCATCCAATAACTCACTAAAATGCACAACATTGAATGTGAAAAAGGACATAAGGAACTTACCGAGATCTTGAGCGATCGGCGCTGAACTTGCAACTGAAAACGGGTTGTCTAATGTTACCTTGAATTTGAAACACGACAGGGCTACATTCCGGTTCGCCACCGAATTGGAAAACGAACCGAGGATCAGGTTCAGCCCTGACCGTTAAGTGAAGCTTAGCGGTTGGCTTGTCCGGCTCCTTACCGAGTTTCATCCACCCATTTTGGAACACCGAAGGCCTGGTTTGTGACACCCCCAAGTCCACACTAACCTGAACCCGACCCACCAACTTCCCACAGCTGACGCCGCACGTGCGGCCCATGCGCCCAGTGTAGACTTCGATACGTAGCGTCACGGGCTTGCCAGAGAGACGCCGGAGCGTTAGAGCGTCGAGGTGGAAACCAGCGGCAGATGTGGAGGACTCAGGCGGTGAGTCACCGGAGCTGTTGCTGAGAGGTAACAAAGCTGTTTGAGACGGGAAGTTTTTGATTCTGAGCTTGCAAAAACACGGCGTCGCTGTTGGGTAAACGCCGGAACCGGCTGGTTTGGTGGCCTGTGGGAGTTTCAGAGCCAAAGACTCGACGATCAAACGCACAAATGGGCATGGATCCATCGCACAATTTGCCTGTAGCCGCTGTTTCGAGAGGCTTTTGGGTGGTTTTTTTTAAAAGAACGAAAGAAACTCGAAATGAACGTCGTAGACAGTGAAGAGCTTCGGAAACATCTACGTTTTCGGTTGGACTTAAAACTTGAGACAGTCTCTAATAGCAAACCTGGTTTAACGTTTCACTTTCCCTGTCTCTTTAGGGACTTCATTCTTTTTTCTTTCATCTGTTATAGTACTAGTAGTTTGGTGGGTTTCGGCCGATGGGTCGGTCTGCTTTGGTTTTTGATCTCGCGGGAAAATGAATGGGAAAAGGAATTTGGCTGATTTTCTCGAGGAGTTTTGAGGAACTTGACTGTTGTTCTTGCAGTCCTGAGGATTTATCAAGCCCATTGCTGTTTATATAATCATTGTTGGCCATGATAAGCTCAAAATCCTAATTTGGTAGTGGGCAAAAGAAACTGAATAAATTTGGTAATAAACCGAAAAAAAGAAGCTTGATTTGGTCATTGTTGCTGTATATTTAATTCCAAATGCTGTATGTTTCCATATTTGGATTTTCAAATTGTTTTCAATTTACACATGATAATATAGATTGTCAAGAAGATTCAAATTTTAATATTATTTCCCTTATATTTCTAATCAAATGCTATTCTAATTGTGCCCCCTTTCATTGCTTCATTTGTGATGTAAATTTGTTTTGACGAAAATGTTGATTATAAAATTTTATATTACACGATTTTTATTATTTTATAAAAAAACAATGAATTAAAGTCTCACGAAATATTTAAATTTAGAATAATTAATATAGTATGTACATAATTTACAAGTGAATGCATTTGAGAGAATTATTGTTGAGTGGTTGGCTGATAAGAGATAAATTTAATTTGAAGATTCATCTCTTATGAAACCTTTAATTCATATACAAAAAAATTATGATATAATGAAGAAATGTTAGAGTTATTATAATTCATAATAATGCATACACACAATCTTTGAATAAAACAATTACAGTAAAAAATTGGTTAAAAAATGAATTATACTTTTTTAATGTTTGACTACATTTAATTATTACAAATTTTTATACGAATTTTGAAAATAAATTGCTACACAATTATCCACAAGTTAGCTAATCACATAAAATTTGGAGTTAACCAAAAAAAAAGGTATTTTCCAAAACAAAAAAAAGTAATATATTTAAAAACTAAAAAATGAAAAAGAAAAGAAAAGAAAAGGAGATGATAAATTGACGAGAAAATAGAATGGGGTAGATTTGTCTCGGCGCGAAACGCAGGGGCCCAAATGTGGGGCCATTAACAGCTGGGTTAAGGCTGTCACCACGTTGTCAAAAATGGAAGCCCAGCTGGAGTTTGATTGGCCAAGAGAAATTTTCCCTCTATTCCAAGTTCCCTAAATATCAGCAGCTTCAAGATCGTTGACGTGGCATTCGCTGGCGCCACCTGATTTCCAAACTCGCCGTTTTCGGACGGCTAATTTGACGGCGCTAACAGAATTCCATTGTTTATTTTTCCTTCATTGTTGGTTTTGCAACAGCTGCAACTCCGACACCAGACGTCAGGTTTCCAACTTTGTTTTGTCCTTTTCCTAGTTCGCTTTTCTTTTCTTTCGGTTGTTTAAAGGATAAGGTATTAAAAATCGTACTCCTAAGTAATAAATAAAAATGACAAAAACAGCTTAATGGCAATGGAGTGACAACTAATAAATTGCAAGTATTTAAAAAAGTCAAAAGATTGGATTCATATGCCTTTGGTTAGTCATATTGTTAAATTTTTTTAGTTGTTGATCCACCAAACCTAGACAAAAGAAAAACAAATTCACGTTAATTAAGGAAAGGTTAATGCGTAGGCAAAAGGACCCAAAATAATTTTTTTTGACCTCCTTGTGACGTGTGAGTTAATTCACAACATGTTCATAATATTTGCCAAAATTTTTCACTAATCAAAATTGTCTAATGTTTTACTAATATTGTTACTAATGGAATGAATTTTATACATTACATAAAGCGATTTTCAAAAAATTGAAGATCTTCTATTCAAGTCCAAACGACACCATTCAATTCAAAAAAAATAATTTTAAAAGTTAATTAAATGTGACACTTCAAAAAATATTTTCATGATTTATTTTATTAGTATATGTTTGGTAGTTAAACTATGTCAATATTATAAATACGTTTACAAATTAATTGTCTTTTACTTGATGACCTATTATTAACTTTTTTTTTTCAGCATTAAGAGAGAGAGAGAGAGCTTACACTCAATAGCATAATCCACCCAGAGTTGTATATATAGCCTAAGCTATACATTATTATTGGTATGAACTTTTTTAATGATTTTGTTTGTGGAAATATACTCTTTTTTTTTTTTTTAATGAAGTTTTAACCTTAAAAAGACCAAAAGACCAAAAGATAAAATGACCTAAAGTCTTGGATCGATGCAACCTTCACTTTGACCCTTTATCCCCACCTTTCATGGAGCCCAATCTTTTGCTAATCCCAACATGATTGTTACCATGTCAAAATTTTCATTATTTCACCTTTCTTTTTTTGCTTCTTTTTCAAACCTTATCCCTTCACTTTTTTCTTTTTTCCTCTTCAAAGTCCGAGAGCGACTCAACTAATTCTTCCATGAGGGCGTGGGAGGCAAGCGTGTATGCGTAGCATCCCCATTGTTTTCTGGAACTCTATTCACTGCATGATCTTTGTTTCGTTGCTACGCTACCAAGTATCTTTCATGCATGGTCCATTGACGTTCTCATTATTCCAGTTCATCCTCAGTGTCAAGCGAGCTGGCCAAGCCCCTGTAGACCACAAGACCTTTCCTATACAAATTAATATGGAGAGGGTAGGTCGAAATCAAATTTACAGTTAAAAATTAAGTGTGAAATTTTTTTAAAAATAATGTTATTTATTAAAAAAAAAAAAAAAACTAAAACAACCCCTCCAAGCAAACGTGTCACTACAAGTTGAATTCTATCAGGAGGATCTTCAAAGACGTGGTACCCTCCATTGAAGAGAGCTGTTCAGGTTGGCTAAAGGGGTTTGAGACTCGAGAGAACCAGGAGGGCCACGTCAACTGCTCAATGGGCCATGCCGGAACATGGCCAGGTCACGAGGGTGTCATGCATGCGTGGCAAAGTGACGTGGCACGATAAGATTGGCTATCTATTGGAGTTCGTGGAATATTGCTGGCATGATAACATTAGGCAATCTTTTCATAACTTACGGGGAGGAGAATTAATGAAGGATTATTATGGCCCAGTTGCCCAGCTATGTGGTTGCTTTCACTGTTTTTTCTACTGCTTTCTGCTGCCTCTTTTAGAGAAAAATACAACTATATCTCTAATATATAGAAATTTCTGTCAGTTCCCTTTTCATGTTATCATCATTGTGCACAAGTATGCTTGATGATTTGTTCTCAGTCTGTTTAAGGAATATAGTCCATCTTATCAAAGTGTCAAACTATAAAAATTGACTACTATAAAGTAGGAAAACGAACTAAATTCTTTGATAAATTGAAAAAGATTAAAACCCATTGTACCATTTACAAACCCCCCATTCATCTCTACGCACAGCCATGGTCACCTTCATTCCTACAGACTTGAAGCCTATGTCACTCTTCATTGTTAGCTGCCCGTTATAAAACGAGAGCCAAAGATCCTTTCAGAGTGAAAATATTGTCGTCTGCTCATTAAAACATATATGTATTGAGGAAGATATCAAACATTACATGTAACATCAATGTTTTTTTAACGTTACCAAGCTTCGCACCTGGACAATACAATCCCTTCGTATTTTCGTCCCCTTGTATTATGTTTTTTTTACTTTCCTGTCAACCAAGCTGCCCTGACCGGACCCCATAGGGAGATTGGAGAGAGAAAACAGAGAATCTGGAAGTGTTGCTCACGTGCCGTAGGAACCGAAAGTTGTTTGATAGAACTGGGACTCTCTCCCAGTCTATGTTTTGGGCATTCTATTCGATCCATGCAAATTGCAAAGCCATCAGGGCAAAGCAGTGGCAGCATTAACTTGATATCTAAAAGACATAGAGTTGGCAGACAGGCAAGCGGCCATATGGGTGTATCTCAAAACCAGATTTTGAGTAGAGAGAGAGGTCCTCGCCACCACCATCTCTACATGGACCTACCACGGTCAATTATACCATAAATCATGCTCTCGGGTTGGCTCTGATTTTATTAAACAAGGCAAACAAAAATTATGCTGCATGCTTATATTAAACGAGATCAATAATTAGCTCTTATAAGAACTGCCTAACCACGCGGTCCATGCCTCTTAGCCATCTGTCCTGCTACTTAAGAGTGGATAAAAATGATTAATTAGTGGCATCTTATATAATATTAACAGTACACTCAGAAAGTATTTCAATTACCTAAAAAATTTATTCTGTGACAAATTGGTTCAAAGATTGTTACATTTTGAATAGGCCTAAAGTACGATATTTTTACTTGACATTGTTGAATTTGTATTGAAAAATTGTATCATTCTTTGATTTAAGATTAGAGAAAACAGAAAAATTAAAGAGAGGAGAGAGAGAAGGGTGGGTTGGTTTTGGCACCATGAATTGCAGCATGTAGGGCACAAAAGTGAAAAAAGAAAGCTGTTTGAATGACTTGTGTCACTTTAGGAAAAGATTATAAATGAATAAACTGTCGGAATTTCAAATCATAATTGCTTCAAATACTTGCTTAACGAGGTCAAACTTAATTATTTCACTTCAGTCATCAATTCTGTTCTCTTTTTTTATGGTTGGTGGTAGTCAAAGACCCCTTTCCCTTTGGGCCTTGTTTTGTCGGCTAGCTCAGCAGAGACCCAAGTTTTCAATCCCTGTTTCAGTATGAGAAGCCCAGGATCTAAGTTTGGATTATCTCCGGCCCAATCTGCAACACACGGTAGCACGTGCAAAAGTTTTACACAACCAGCAGAACTTTCTGGGTCAAAGGAAAAACGCCGAGCTCCTTCTAATTCTTCGGCTGTTTCTTGAAGCAGAAAACAAAATTAAGTATAGAGATCTTGAGCTGCTTTTTTCTTATTTCACAAGTTTTCTTTTGGGATTGCAATGTCTTCACCTGCTGAGTAAGACCCATTCATCTTCCTTGGATTTTTTTGTTTCTTTTGTTCCTTATTCTGGATTTTGTAGTTTTTAAATTGTGTTTTCTGCCCGTTCCACTGAATCTTGTTAATTGTTGTCTTGGCTTTATGGTTTTTTTATTTTTGGGTAATTCTGTATAGTTTTTGTATAGTTGAACTTATATGTTGTGGTTAGAAACTTAGAATTTAGAGCCATAAGATGAGTGTTACGTATCCAACACAAAACTTGCTTGAGGATGCAACGAAATCTCAAATTTCAGTTTTTCCTTATTCCACACAGTTAAAAGGGAATTTTCCTTTTGGTCCTAAAAGATGGGTCCTAAAAGATGGGTACAAGATTGTGCTTTGGAAAAACATTGGAAACTTTCATTATGTTGTGGTATTATTTGTCTGTTTCATAAAAATGCTATGTC
The DNA here is from genome assembly GCF_053813885.1 of Theobroma cacao. Classification (NCBI taxonomy): domain Eukaryota; kingdom Viridiplantae; phylum Streptophyta; class Magnoliopsida; order Malvales; family Malvaceae; genus Theobroma; species Theobroma cacao. Next base: position 5,135,860 of record NC_142647.1, read on the forward strand.
TGATCTTGGCAAAATGAAGTTGGCAGAGGGACAAAGCCCTCCTATGTGAATTCCAATTGTGTTTCACGATAGCTTGTCGTGCCGCTAATTGTGACTCTTAGAATAACAATCCATTTACAAAGAAAATAAAAACTAGCTTATTGATATAAGATAGTCTGCTATGGTGTTGGATCTCTTAATGCACAATCACATGATAAAGCAGTATTGTTCTGTCGTGTTAAAGTTTTTAGAGTGCTCCACCATTAAAGACCTTTTCAAACTGATGGCCACGGTTTTGTTGTATTCAATTGCCATACCTTTTGCAGCTTCATAGTAGCAGCCACATAAGTTAGTGAGCATTAGTACTTCCAATTATAGCAGAATTATAGTTTAGGCTACCGGTTTTCTCACTTGTGTGGCAATACTGCCTGTGATGAGTTGTTATGGTCTGGTTATTTCAAATGTACTGTTTTATTGTTATTATTATTATTATTATTTAATTATCTATTTCTTTCTTTACTTTTTTTTTTCTTTTGACTAGTTGGCTCTCTTTGATTCAGATTTTATAACTCTCTTCCACCTATATGCAAAGCTTATGGGACTGCATGCTTATTGGCCACTGCAGCCTTTGAGTTAAAACTATATAACATTATGCACATTGCGTTGATATATGAATATGTATTCAAGCATTTTCAGGTAAGAAATTTATATAAGCTTGATTGTGAAGAACAGATTTGTAGTTTCTAGATTCCAATAGTTTGCAAAAAGTGTTTGATTACATGTTTTCTCTGATGGAAGATGATTTTACTCAATCTGGATTATGAAATGTTGTTCAGCTGTTTATCGCATGTATTCTCCGGCCTATAGGTGATCGCATTTTTATTATTATCCTAGGAAAAAAAGAAGAAAAATAAAAGGTTCTTATATTAAATGGATTATAAATAGTTGTTTACAAATTTAAATTGATTTTATTGTTTCTATTCCAGACTTCTATATATGAAATAGCATTTTTGTATTGACCAGGATAAAAAGTTGTAACAATGAATGGATATTTAATTTTAAAGTTTGATTGTCTGTATAAATTTTGAAATCTCATTTTATTCATGATTATTTATATAAGTTAGTTACTCAAGAGAGTTCTGTTATAGCTTCACATATGTCTGTAGGTGTGGAGGCTAATTACAAACTTCTTTTTCCTTGGGAAATTCTCTATCAATTTTGGAATACGCCTTTTAATGATGTAAGTATCACTTTCTGAAAACTTACAATCATTTCCATAATCATTCTAGTGTGAGAAGGGTATGGTCCTTTGGTAACTGCAACATTGACACTTCAGGGCTTCAAGCACTAATCCTTTTTTCGCAACCTTTTATGATTGTGCAGAGCAAGATATGGAGTTCAACTAGAGAAGGGACCATTTGAGAGGCGGACAGCTGATTTCTTGTGGATGATGATATTTGGTGCATTGTCATTATTGGTGAGTTAGACCATGTTCCTTCTTATTCAACTTTGTAATTTGGTGGCTTAAATTGATTGTTTCTAGTGGAGATGAGGGCAAACCATCATATGGTAGGGAAGGCGTGAGTTGCTCTAAGAACTAAGAGCAAAATGAAATACCTTCACTGTCCTTGTATCTTTGCTAAAAATCACTTTTTAAAGCATGTGGTGCAAATGGTGTCTGGTTTAGCTAATGATCACCTCTCTATGTAAATACTGATGTACAAAATATGCTACACTACTGAATGTGTATGCTAAAATAAATTCTTTTTTCATTTACTTTTGCTCCCTTCCATTATCTTCTGTTGTGGTTTTTAGGTTTTGTCAGCAATCCCAATATTCCAGTCTGGTTTCTTAGGGGTATCTCTCGTTTTTATGCTTCTTTATGTCTGGAGTAGAGAATTTCCAAATGCCCAAATCAACATATATGGCCTTGTGAGACTTAAGGTAAGCTTAATTGTAACTTTGGCACATTTTAATTGGGATTCTATATATCTGCAAGCTTTCTGGGTCTGAGACTTTAAGTTCCTATGCATACTATGTCCATATTCATTGCTTCAGGCATTCTATCTACCATGGGCAATGCTGGCTTTGGATGCTATTTTTGGTTCATCTCCCATCCCAGATCTGCTAGGAATCATAGCTGGACATCTATATTACTTCTTGACAGTGTTGCATCCTCTTGCAACTGGAAAGGTCATCCTGAAGACTCCTATGTGGGTGTATCCTTGCATTGTTTGGTTACTTGATGTGAAGAGCATGTTTAGCAGTTTAACGGTTTCTTTTTTTTTTTTTTTCCCTGTTTCCAGAAACGCAACATGATTTATCAACTCCTTATATGTCATTTTTCAGTTATTCTGCTATTGATAGATTATAGATATATCTCATAAGAACATCAATTTCTTTTGTATTTACCTTTGCTTTTTGATGTTATGTTGGTGGTATTTTCTTTGACTACTACTGCTACATAGACACAAACTGGTTGCAAGGTGGAGAATAGGAGCTCCAACCCAGCCAAGTAGTCGTGCACAGCCTGATAGATCCACAGGTGTGTCTTTCAGTGGAAGATCATATCGACTTAGTGGATGATTGCTATACTCTCTGATATCTCCTCAGCTAGACCAAGAAGATTTACCTGTTATCATCTCAAGTCTCCACTATGGACAACCTCGCCATTGTTTTTCTCTCTTTTAGCGCTGACACAGAAGCAAAGTGTTTAACGACAGCTTATAACAAGGGATTTTCCTAGGGGTCCTGCCTATCCAAGTTGTGATTCCTTTTTCTTTTATCATTTGATTCACTTTCCATTATTAATGTATTTCCTTAAGGGAATTGACTTTGTGAAGAGAATGTGCAGAGAAGAAATTTCTGAAACAGACCATTGGTATAATATAAGTAGATGGTTAATATCTGAACTAGAGTTTTACTTGGACTGAAATTGATGTCATTGCATATTGTATTATAATGACAAAATTAAGTTAATTGTAAAACTAAACATCAGTTCAGATATAATTGTTTCAAATAAAAATATAATCATGTACCTTGGTGGTCACACAAGTAAAAATTTTAATGGTTATTGAAAAGCGAGAATGAAGTATAGGAAATAATAACAGAGAATAGAAGAGAGAGTATAAACATTACAAATTCACAATGTACAAAGTGCAATTCAATAGACGCAAAAATAGAAGAAAATAATGGGGGCAATCAGACACGTGAAAAGAGAGACAGAAAAAAGGAAAAAATAAAAGAAAGAACGAAAGGGCTGGGAGGGAGGGGTCATGGCCATGGGTGCTAAAATAAAGGCGGACGTGACTGGCAGTAATGAAAAGGAGCAAAACGGACGGCCGAGAAATCATCAAGTCAGCTTTTTCAAAGCCTTCCCCACCTTATTCCTCGCTTCCTTAAATATCGTCCCTCCCCTGAAACCTTCACTCCCCCTTTACCAAACTCCCCCACCCCCCCATAGCTCCCAACACAACATTTCTTAGTAGTAAAGGAAACCAACTTATAACAAGAAAGAAAAATACTATAACCCAGAACAATGTCGTGGCAAACTTACGTAGATGAGCACTTGATGTGTGACATCGATGGCCAAGGCCAGCACCTGACTGCCGCTGCTATCATTGGCCATGATGGTAGTGTCTGGGCTCAGAGCTCTACCTTCCCTCAGGTAGTAATTCACTACTATTGTTTTGCTAATTCCTTTATATATATATATATATATATATATATTTGATCTGATCTGATTCACTTGATACTGTTGCATTGATCCGATCGCCAATCGGTTACAAGATTGGTGTCTGATTTAATTCCTTTGTTGTTTTGTACGCAGTTCAAGCCTAATGAGATCACTGACATCATGAAAGATTTTGATGAACCAGGCCACCTTGCCCCTACAGGCTTACACCTTGGTGGCACAAAATATATGGTCATCCAGGGTGAGCCTGGGGCTGTCATTCGTGGCAAAAAGGTGATGCTTTTAATATACACAAATTAAAATTTACCAACGAAAGTATTACTGATCTTACGACTCAAAATATATAGTAGTATATGTGATCAAACCACTTGCGCACAGCCTAACCAAGTGTGTATTTAATACGAAAACTGTATGTACTGTTGACATGGCAGGGATCAGGAGGGATCACTGTTAAGAAGACTGGACAAGCTCTTGTCTTTGGCCTCTATGAAGAACCAGTGACTCCTGGACAATGCAACATGGTTGTTGAGAGGTTGGGTGATTATCTTGCTGATCAGGGCCTCTAGACCTAGCTTCCAAATACTAAATGCCATTTTCTTTTTGAAGTTTTGAGTTCTAAGTTTGCATCTACTTCCATTGAAAACTATGGTTGTTAAGATGGCTTGGTGTTTGGCATTTGGTTCATCGACTTGCTTCCTTCACCTTTTATGATATCTGCATTTTCTTTGTTTCTTTGGTTCTCTTTGTAATCCCCATCAGTGGTTGCGGTTTCTATTTTTTGTTGGGCACAATTTGATGCCATTGTTGTTTTTTTTTTCTTTGATTTTTTTCCATGTTTTGGTTTGAATACAGCGTGCCAATTTGGTGTTTTTGTGAATGAGAATATTGAGAGAATCAAATTTGAAGTTCCTGATCGTCACTTGTTTTCCTCACTGCAATCTTTATCCTGTGATTTTGTTATTTCCACGTCCTGATCATATCCTGATTTTTACTCCCTTCAGAAGATTATGTGAAGGCCACCACACCTTCAACTGACCAATATATCTAGGGAGAACTGGGAAAATTATTTCCAAAACGTATTAGGAAAAGAAACCTGGAAGAAGTATAGAGGCCCTTGTTCTTATCAGATACCAAAAAATCGCAATCTCCTTCCAGCTGCCTGCATGGGCTGATGTCTCATATCCCTCTCTTTGGCCCAGATGCCTTGTACAAATCTGTGTTTGGACCCAATTTAACTTTTAGAAATTTAAATTTGCAAAAAATATTTGGGATCCGGTGGGGGAATAAAGTGACTTGTAGAAACACGAGTGGACCCGGAAGCATTCGAATTGCAAAATGAGGCCCATGCATTGGGTGAGAAATACGGATATCCCGTCAACAATGATCTATCCTTGGGACAGTGATGGGTGAGGAAATCCGAGCTAATTCTAGGTGAGATGGGGAAAAAAACGTAGTCCCAAACAAGAAAGTTGAGAGTGATTTGCTTCGAGGAAAGTGTGAGCGATTGATTCTCAATGTTTTGCTTTTTCTCAAACGGCTAGCTTTTGTCGGTGTAAATTTTGATACAAATCTGCATCCGTAGCTCACATATCAAATACACACGTCATCTTCATATGTTAGTCTCGACTTTAATGGGGAACAATTTCAGCTCAAATAAGCTTGATTTCCTCCTTTCCTTTTTCCTCTTTCTCTTTTGTCTTAATCATTTGCCTTAGGATAAGATGCTTAGCTGTTTCCTTCGCCAGACTATTACCATTTGCTTGTCAGTAGAATAAATAATTCTTATAAAGAAAGTAGGACTAGCAAATAATGCAAAAAATAAATTAAGCTAAAGGTTTTACCTTTTTTCTTCACCTTTTATTGTAAAGAGGAAAGGCTCCTCTCGTCACTTACTCGGAGGAAATAAGACTAAAATTCTTATACAAAATATTTGATTAGGAGAGTGGAATAGATATTTTTAAATTTTAATAATTGAGTTATGAGATGACCGTTTAAAGAGAAGTTCAAATAATTATTATCAATCTCTCTCAGTAATAATTATTGTACACAAATTAACATGAACTAAAAAAAAATTTAGACAAAAATATCTTTAATTATTTTGAAAAAAATTTATTTTATATATAATAAAACTTAATCCTAACATATAAAAGCATTTCATTTTTTTCTTTTTTTTTTTTTCTCTCTTCCTTATGCCATCAAAAGATGACAGCAGTGGTTGATGGACGCTTCTAACATTCACATTTAGTAACGGCAAGCGTGGATTTGGTGCTCCATTGGCGGCCATATCTGCTGTGTAAAGCGTTGATCTAACGTTTCATTTTATTGCATTTTGGGGCAATATAAAAGCAAAAGAAAAGAAAAAAATGAAAAATGAAAATAGAAAAAGTTTAAATTAAAGTTTTACTTATAAATTATTAATAATTTTAAAAAACTTATCAAAAATAATAATATTTCAAATTGCAAATCATAAATGATATTGTTGTCTTTTATCACTTATTATTTTTTCATTTTAAAGTTATTTTGTCAATCGAATATTTGACTAATGTCAAAATGATAATTTTAGAATCAGATTATGTAATTAATATTAAGATCTTATTATATTCTCATAAAATAGTTATCCCATTTTACTAACTAAATAAATTTAGAATATTTGTTTTAAAGGAATAAGTATAGAATATATAAATTATATTATATTTTACAAAAAAATAAAGATATATAATTCCACCCAATTTCGATTGTAACCTTCCGTTTTGGTGTGTGTGTGTTTTTTTTTTAATTTATGCGAATAACCCAGAAGAAGAAAAGGAAAGGAAAGGGGGAAATTGGGTCTTAAGTTAGGAAAAAGGAAATTGTGGCCCAAAGAGAGAAAGGAAAAAACTAGCAGTGTACCAGATCTCGTTGTTTCGACGCTATATCTCCGTGTCTCTCCCTTAGCTCAGCCTTGCCCTTTCAGTCAAACTCATTCTTTTGTGTTCTTTAAAAAGGGAAAAAAAAAGAAGCAGAGAGGCTTCAACAAAGGAAAAAAAAAATCCCAACTCAACAAAGAAAGAAACCAAAGAGGAATCCAGAGAAGAAGAAGAAGAAGAAGATGTCGTGGCAAACGTATGTAGATGACCACTTGATGTGCGAAATCGAAGGCAACCATCTCTCTGCCGCCGCCATCATCGGCCAAGAAGGCAGCGTTTGGGCCCAGAGTTCCAATTTCCCTCAGGTTTTCCTCCCCTTTCTCTTCCTCCTTGTTTTTTCGCTTCGATTTTTCATTAACCTTTGCCTTCTTTGTTTAGGTTTCCAAAAAAAAAAAAAAGAGAGGTTGATGCTTGAGTAAGGGGATCTGATTTCTATGATTGAATTCTCTGTCCATGATTTTTGTTTTTTGAAAAGACTGTGCTTGATTTATTAGCTGATCTAAAAGGAATGATATTTGTTCTTTTTTTAAAAAATTAAATTTGGTGTTTTTTTTTCTTTTCTTCCTCGAAGTTCAAGTTGGGATTTTTTTGCTATGATTTATTTGTTTATGTTGCATGAGTTATTGACAGATTTTTCCTTTCGTGCACGGAAATCTGTTTGATTTCTGGGTTTCTTTCTGTTTCATATGTTTCATCGTTTTAGAGGCATTAAGCATCATTTTAATCAAATGAACTGAAGTTTTTCCAATGGATCGGAAATGTTGTGACTAAGGATGGGGCTGTAGTTCTTTATTCAGCTTTTAAATAACCCAATTTAGTAAAAATGATCTCTGCAGATTACTACAATTTTAGCAATGATTATGCGACTATTTAAAGAGTGAAGTGCTTCGAACGCACTAATGTTGTTTATTTCGACTTTAAAGCTAGTTTTTCTTCAAAAAGAAAAAGGTTTTTCACTTTTTCCTGATCAACCCTTTGCTTATTGCTTCTCGTTTTATGTTTATTTCAGTTCAAGCCAGAAGAAATTAATGGCATCATGAATGACTTTGCTGAACCTGGATCACTTGCTCCAACTGGATTGTACCTTGGTGGCACAAAATACATGGTGATCCAAGGTGAACCAGGAGCTGTTATTCGAGGGAAGAAGGTGATCTTCTCCATCTGCTCTTGGTTTTACTTAGTAGTTTATAATATTGAAAAATTTCATGTGCCCAAGCATTCTTTTGCAGTTTGTTCAATGGAAATAGATTTGTCAATTGTACATTTTGTTCCGAGTGTAATTTCTAGCTAATCTTTTTGATAAGATAAAAATAAAAAAAATTCATATACCACAGCATTTGTTTTATCGGTGAAAACCCAAAACTTCATTTTTAGACCTATGCAGCATTTAAGGACATAGTGAAGTGATAATGATGCTGATTGGCCACTCAAAATTAGGTGCATTGATGTTGTTCTCTCATATTTATTTGGTATGCACTCGGCTTTTGCTCTTACATTTTTCTATGAAGCTGTTATCTTGTGCCTCCAAACACTGAGGAAGTGTATTTCTCCTGACAGAGACACCCTGAGGAAAGAAGGGGGAGCAAGGATGAATATAGACCCTTTACTGCCACATTCTCTTACGTTTGGTTTTGTGTTTATTTTCTGAGCCTTTGTCATTTTAATTTCAGGGTCCTGGAGGTGTTACTGTTAAAAAGACCAATCAGGCGTTGATCATTGGAATCTATGATGAGCCAATGACTCCTGGCCAGTGCAACATGATTGTCGAAAGGCTTGGTGATTATCTCGTTGATCAGGGTCTTTGATCTCTTTGGTGTGCCCTATTTGTTGCAATTCTTCTTGGCTTCTATACAAACGTGCGTCTGCCACCTCCTGTGGTAATGGTTGGGTGCAGTTAAATAATAGTATTACTAGTATTAAAGTCATGGGGAACCTTTTCAAGAAACAAAAGGCTTGGTGTTTGTAACAGTGATGCATATGATCTCTTACTTTGTTTCTGTACTTGTTTGATGGATGGTATTATCGAGATTGTCGAGTGAGGTATTTTGTTGCAATGGATTTTCTAGTGGATTTGGTAAATTTATTGGCCAAGTTTTTCCATTGATCTCATGTAGCCTGCTAAAAGCATTAAGACCTAGACGTAATAAACCCCAGCTGGAGGCCCCCAACACGATAAATGGAGACCTTCTCGCGATCATCTGACATACGTATGTTGATCTTGGTTCGGCTGGTAAAAGAAAGGTTTAGGGTGTGAACTTTCATTGTTCCTCAACACGATAAATCAAACTCCCACTGTTCCGAAAGTGCAAGCTTAACGACACAAGCCGTTGCTTCAGCTGTCTGGTGTTTGAACTTTCATTGTTACCATACCACCCTTGCTGCAATTAATAACTAGCTTGGGTTGTGAAGATGGAAAAGGCTTTCTGATGGCGATGCACGTGGTGCTTGCCAAGGTGGCGGTGGACGTGAATAGAGAAGAATTTGCTAATATAATTGAGGAATACTCAATCCCCTCAAATTGCCATACGGCAGCAAGAATGAGACAAGCAACTAAAATGGTGCGGACAGGATTGTAGTTGGGAGACTTAATTATTTACCAGACAGTATTTGCGAATCTTCGAGCACCTTCAAATTTCCAGGGAATGAGAATGTACGTTTGCGCGGATGGGTATTGTATTGAACACGGGGATAAAGATGCCCTTTGGCAATTGACAGTTGGATGGTATCGTCAATCACGTTGATCTTATACTATAGTATCAACATTCAAGATCAGCGTCTCATTCAAACATTGAACCTTTTTTTGCTGGGGCGATGTAATAGGTGTTATCACGCTGGTGGAAAGGGAAGAATGTAACGTGGGTTGAATCCTTCCTAGAATTGGGCCTCTTTCCAACTGGAAATCTTCACTTTAACGGTCTTCAAAGCATGGAATAACTATTTTTCAAAAAATAAAAAAGTTATTATCTAATTTGATTTAAAAAATAAAATAAGATACAAATTGTCATTATAATTTATTCTAACATTTAATTACCAAAAATAATTAAAAAAATAAATGATAAATAACAAAAACAATTTTTATTATAATATATGATTGTTTTTAAAATATTAATAATTAAACTTTTGAATATTATTTTTTATAATTTATTATTAAAATTTTAATTTAATTTTAAAATATAAATTTTTAATTTTTCGTTTTAGTATTTTCTTTTTGTCTTTTCCTCTTTCCCACTAATCAACCGTTGGAGATGTGAATGATGGGAGATCCCAATAAACACCAACTCTTCCCGTCGCCGAATGCCACCGCCCTCCGTTGAGAGACCTTAGAGAGAAAGATAGTAGATGGATAGGGAGAAAGTAATTATGAAATGAAAAATATCTATGTCATATATGATGATAATTTTTTAATCAATTTAAAAGTAATTTAATTTATTTTTTTTTTTTTACCTATTCCTCCATGCTTGGAATAGCTATCACGGAGATCTCCTTGATAATAACTATTCAAGTTTCTTTAAAAATGACCCTTCTTCGAAATAACTATTCTTGTGAAACAAAGTTAATAGAAGGGGCTTCACAATACTGGGAATGGCTATTCCATTCCCGAACCAAACACGCTATCAAGGTAGTGGTGTTAAGGGTAAAAAAAAATTGGGACAAGAACCTCAGCCTTTTAACTTTAACTAGCATGAAAATTGCAACTAACACAGGATACTGCAATCTCACCACATTTAACACAAGCAGCGATGGACAGCATATACATTCTCATTATACGGCATCTTGTCAGCACTCAGCACTATCAATACCACATAAAAACTAGAGGCAGCAGCAAGTTCTTTCCCACCTCAAATTTCTTGAATCAATCTCCCTCATCTCGTTTGAGGCACCTCCATATCCATATCAGACTCCTCAACTCTATTCAAAACGATGCAACTGCCACGTTGCCCAGGTTCAAAACAAATGAGATTAAAGTCATTAGACAGAAAGTAGCAATCCATGCGCACACTTCAGCCCGCGTGGAGGAAGACGTATTAGCCATGGCAGTCGTGTTACTTGCTGCAGTTTTGTTGATCCTGCATGAATATTACAAGAACAACTTTAGTACATTGGATGGCGGGTGTCCAAAAGATGGGATCAAATCAAGGGAAGCAGGTATAAAGTGATGATATATAACAAAGAAAGAGGACAGCAAAATGAAGGATGACAATGAAAAGGAGCTTTGGCAGGTGAGATATTTCAGAATCTGAGCTTACCCTCTAGTGGTCAGATAGATGCAATTATCATAGCCTGCACAGATAATTCAAAATTAGTTGCTTGGTGAGCAAAATCATTTCAGAATGGAATTCTGAAATGACACCATCACACTGTAAAAAAATATATCAACCAATAGATACAGGTAGATTCTAGACTTCAAAAATCATGCCAAAACTAAGAGGCTAAAAGATAGCTTAATTAAAAGGTAAACGCACAAATTATAGTAGCACCTGAGTTTAGGCATGTTGGAGCAAGTTTGTTTTATGTTACGTCAAAAATAGTTTAAGGTTCACTTAAGCTAATATTAACACCACTAAGCAGCTTAGTTGGCATGTAATATCAATTGGTATAATCGGGAATGTAATCAGATTCTGAGTAAAAAATAGACTTACTAGGATCCTTGTCAACTTTGACCCCATTTCCTCCAAAACTGCATGCAACATCACTAGCCCCATTTTGCTGGTAGTAACTGTTGAATGCAAAAGAGGCATGAGAGACTAGGTTATCTGGCTCAAAACATGGCTGGCTAGGCTGAATGGCAGAGCAATCCACATTTCCAGAACCACAAGCCCAATCTAGGGCATTCTGCAAATCTGATTCAGAAGCCTTGCTAGAAGCAATGCACCAGGTTGTTCCATTTGATTTGGTACCATTCCCACTATTTGTCATATCAACAGCACCTTTTCCAGTAAAGTCCAGATTATAGACACTTGTCTGGTCTGGATAAAACAAGCCCCAGTTTCTCTCTGATTCCATTCCAGGCTTCCTGTTCTCATTAAACAATGAGAAAATATACACATCCAGCTCTTCACCAGGCTTGGCTGGAGTACCAGAGTCATTGATAACATGACGAATTAGATTGGTGTTATAAGTCTGGGCATTGTCAGGAGTTGCAGCCTTCTCTTTGGATGAACCTTTGGATGGCCAACCAGTTTCAGTGACCATAATCCTTATTGTTCTGAAATTTAGAGCCATCAGGGCAAAATAAAGAGCATCAATCTGGGCATCAAACATGTTTGTGTAAAGTAGACCAGTGTTTGGATCTATGACTTCAGAGGATGACTCAAACAGAGCATAATCCAAAGAGACATTGTTTGGAGAATCCCTATAAGCATAATAAGGATATAAATCAATCATAAAAGGTGACTGGTTTTCGGCCAGGAATTCTAACATAGGTTTCAAAAAATATGCATGGCTGCTGTTAAAAGCCCCAGCAGAAGGTGGGAATGATCGGGACAGAACCCCTAGGGAATGGGTACTTGAAACTTTAATCCTCTTGTGCAGGCCAACCTTTTTCAATGCTGTGAGGATATTTTGCATAGCAGGTACAACCAAGGCAGAGGCATTATCTGGGCTCTCTGTGACTTCAAGACCAACAGTGATGTATGTGATCTTTGTGGCTGGGTAGTATGGAAGGATGCTATTCTTTAGCCAGGAATCTGCATTTGATTGGAACTGGGAGAATGCTAACAAGTCTGAATTTGGAACTCCAACCATAAGTTCAACTCCAGTGTTTGCAAATGCCTTCAGCACTTGGATATTAGAATCGTAAATCCTGAGATACTTAATCTTGTGAAGTTGAACCAGTTGTGCTACTTTATCAGGTGTTGGGAGATCATCAGCGTTCCTTCCATAGCAAACTCCAACTATGCTTCCCCTGCAGAAATCTGACATAGAAATTGGCATCAGATACAGTCCTCAACTAATCATTCAACCCAGTTTAAAAGACAGAGTAAGTGAGCAACCTTATATGAGTAAATAGAGGAAGAGGAGCTAGTGAAATTCTTGTATAACACACAATGATTAACATGCATTTCCCAAGGAAAAAACATTACATTGCATTTCTTTTCCACAGAAAAAGATAACAAGTTTTAGCAAGCAATATGATTACAATGATCACTGCTTCCTACATAATCCCAGCCAAATATGGCAAAAAAGTTTCTACCTATTCCGCATTGCAGGATGAGGGCAAAAAAAGATATAAATATAATATTTATATATATGAAAAATAATTTATTAATACACTTTCAGGTTAATGTCTTTACTGATTATTTTTTCTTCTCACTGCCACCACTACTTCTACCAAACAAACGTTGTCCCACCATTGGTTATATCTCACCACTACAACCCCAATCTTACCGTTTTCAATGGGGGACCGTATTCATTGTCACCGCTGCGCCAACCAAGCCTTATATCTCCTTGGCTGCAGTTGCAATTGGGCACCTTACCGTGGGAACAATAAGGTGAGAAAGTTTGAATCGCACAGCCAAACACCTTACTTGTGGTGCAAATGGCTCTCATGTCATGGCATTGGCGCTAATCTTGCTAATAAAGGGGCCCTTAGAAATGAAGAACTAATAATCAGTCACATGATTCAGCATTCCATCATGGAACGTGGTGAATCTATGATTGACAAAAACTAAAGAAGATCATCAAGGGGTCCAACGACTTCAATATTGCAATCTTGCTGCCCTAGATGTTGAAGCCCTACCTACCAGATAGAATGATCTTAAATGCAAGTGGGTAACTGCAAGGACACTAATGCATCCGGTCGTCTACAAAGATAATATTTCTTGTTGCATTAAGACTGACTAGATAGATAACCCACAGAGCAAGTAATCAAAACAAGGAGACCCACAACAGAGGAAGGGAGTTTATAGGCAAGAACCATTAAGAAAGAGAGTGACTGATGAGAGAAAATAATGCAGCACAAGCGAAGTGCTGAAAAAGCTGAGATTTTTAGTCAGAAGAAGTTGAGAAGAAATTTGGGTACTTAAAATTAAATATTGAAGTTTGAAAAATAAAAAGATCTAAGCAAAAGATTAACAGAGAAATGGCCAATAATAAAGTAAAATATTGCGGGAGAGAAAAGCACAAACTGAAGCACTGTTACAGTAATGCAAAAACACTGAAGAGAAGAGACAGATAGGAGCACATACCTAAAAGTAGAAGCAACAAAGAAACTGCAAAGACAAGCTTGAATCTTGAAGCCATTGTTCAACTCAAAAAAAAAAAAAAGGAAAAAGGAATCCAAAGAATCTTCCTCTCTTCTACTTTACTCTTACTGGGTTTACTCAACTAGGGTCTGTCAAACTTACAACGTTCTTCTTCTAGAGAGTAACGTCACTATTTTCTTTGTCTCTCTCTCTCTCACGCTCTCGCTCTTCCCAAAATGCAAAGCAAAGAAAGCCTTCTCTCGGAGCTCGAGAGTGAGAGAGAGAGAGAGAGGGGAGCACTTAAGCTTGGCTGGCTGAGGTTTGATGTACGGTGTGTTTTGTGTCAGAGTGAGACAGTGTTTCGGACCGGATTTCACAATTAGTTTTATCAATTCCAGTTAAGAGAAGCATGTCGATTCCGGTCCTTTGTCCTTGAGCATGTTTGTTCACTTCTGTTTGCTTCTGTTCCCATTCCCCACGTATTTTCTTTTCACTCGTATGCCCACCAAGCAGGACTCAAAATGGTCCACATCCGCTTCATTGCAGCACAAATCTCCCCTATTATTTCTTCCTACTTTTCTCTCAAAGGTTAAATTTTTGTCTTTTTTTCTTAAATAAATCATTACTGACTTACCTTTGTTGGATCGTATTGCAGTCTTTAATTTACTGCATCGACCATAATAAAAAGTAAATGCGTAAGTAACGGTCCTGAAAAAGTTTTGCCCCAATTTTTTTTACTTACTTTCATTCTCATCTTTTAGTTGTAATAATGTCGTGTTTATCTTTTTTTGCTTTAATTTGTATTAATTAGTTTTATTTGTTTCCTTTTACTTGAAAAAGAAAAAATATATAGGAGGAACATAATACCACGGAGATTTGAAGATCATGAGTTGCAATAAAAAGGGTTGAAACTTAAGTTCCATTTGGTAAAATTGATTTTTTTTTTAAATAGTCTTTATATTTGAAAGTGTAAAAACTCTTACAACTTAGGTCCATTAGTTTTGATATAAAATATTTTTTGAAAAATATTTTTAACACAATGCTTGTTTAGAAGACAACAAATTTATTTTAGATGTAAAACATTTTACAAGTCAATAGAAAAAAATATTAATTGATTATGTAAAATGTCTGACACTCTTGAAAGAGCATAATACATTTTTCGAATAACTAAAAAAACTCTTATACGAAGTCTAACAGTATAGACTTGATGAGTATTAATATTTAATTTTAAAAAAATTTAAACTGAACATATTAATATTTAAATTATTCAATATTATAAAAATTAAAAAATATTTTTAATGAAATCATTTGATACAATTAATATTTTTATTTATAAATTGAATATATTTTACTTATAATTATAACACAAAATATTTCAATAAATTTTGAATGTTTTACCTAATTGATGAATACTGATATTTTTATAATGTTATGATAAAAAAAATGATGAGATAACTTTTTTTTTAAACTAAAGCTTACTTTCATTACTATATGTAGTTAAATGTTTTGAAAAATATCATTATTAATTTTTTCAATTTTCATTTCTATTCTTAATTTTAGTACCTTGCTTAACTTTTTTTCAGTTTATCTACATCTTAAAACAGAAGTTAAATCAAATAGGATTTTAAGAAGCTCATGTAGACAAAATTAAAAAAAAAAAAGAACTTGAAGAAAAGCTAAGAGAAGCTTTATCTTTATATTCTTTTAAAAACACGTAAGCTTTTCATGAAATATCTATTCCTCTCATTTCCCTTCTTTTGCATTTCACTTTTCTCCAGTGCAAGTTGCAATCTCCCTTTCATTTACCACTCTTTACAAAGACTATATAAAAAAAAAAAAGCAAAAAAATAATAACAGAATAGCAAAATATGAGTTTTTTTTATTTTTATAAAAAAATCTAAAATCCAAAATTCAAAGGATATTATTTAACAGTTTTTTATTTTTTAAGATTTTAATGCCAAATATATCGTTTTATTTCCTATTTTCTCTTATTTCTTTGGAAATTAAAGCATTATGGTCCAATTGCTTGTTAAATCAATAAAAATCTAATGCTATTACTATTATACAAAGTTTGAAAGCTATTCACTTATGTATGAATTTTTTTTATTTTAATATCTAAAATCGTATAAACCAAATAGGGTCTTTATATGAAAACAAAATGACATTATTGTTTTATAATCAATTCCTATTTGTCATTTTAACACCTAAATAACTCCTCCAGTGATATTTTTCACAAAATGATTCAAATAATAAAAAGTATTTTTACTGGTTTATCCAAACAATTGAAAATATTAAATTTTCTTATAAAATGTTTTACACAAAAAAAAAAATCATCAACAAGTTATTTTCAGGTTACCAAAAGAATCCTTAATAAAAAAAATTATATTAACCAGCATAAAAGGTCTTACGCTTAAAAAATGAGGTAATACATTTTTAATTTAACTTTTTCTCTCTATTGATCCCATTAACAAATATTATCTTCTATTTCTCGTGAGATCAATCCTATAAAGTAATAAAATAATAAAATCTTATTATTATCTTTTTTTCATCTCTTTATCTATTATTATTATTTTTAACAAAGTATCATTAATTATTTTTATTTAATTATTTCATAGGTATCATATCACTATAATTATTTTTACTAAGATACTATGATTTTTAATATAATACAAAATAGTTAAGGTCAATTAAAGAAATTTTTTTTATATAAAATAGAAAATAAGTTTTTCATACATGAAAAACTTTTATTTCTTTTTATTTATAATTTATGATTTATTGACTTAACAAACAAACTAGTATAACAATATGATGAGAAATAAATAAAAATAATAATTCAATATTATTTATATAATTATTTAGTATTGAAAAATTATTTTGAATATATTTCATAATCAATGAATGCTAATATTTTTATAGTGTTAGAGTAGAAAATTATTGAAGATAGGTCATGATAGAAAATAATTTTTACAAGATGATGTAATCCATTGAAAATATATTTGATAGTTTATCCAAATAACAGAAAATTTTAAAATTTTTAAAAAAATATTAATGTTTTCTACCTTCTTAAATATATTTCTATGTGAAAGAATAAAAAAAATAATGGATTGGATTGAGCCATGCAGCCCACAGCTACCATATAAGTCGGGTCAGCATTACATTACTTGGCAAGCCATCACCCTTGAGACCAGATCAGAGCTGATAAAATGGGCTCAGAATTGGACTGAAGTATGAAAGCAGTCCAATTTTTTTTGAGGTCTGAACTAACGAGGCTAATTGAATGGTTTGTTCACAATAACTTCGTAATATTAGACTAACTTAAAATAACAAATATTTTAAATAAATTTAAATAGAAAAAATAATATATATTCATATATCTAACAAATAAATAAAAAAACCTTATCTTCTTAAGTTTAAGTATATTATCTAGACTAGCCAATTACTTTCAAATGTAATGTAAAAAATAATACCTTCTCTCACTAATAGTTATTATTATATTTATTATAACCATCAACACATATTTTGTACTTCTCTTCACTTCTTCTTTTTTATAAATAAAAATATCAAAATAAGAAATTTGAACATAATTGATCCACGTTTTACCTACTTTATAAAAAATATTAAAAATACGGTAAGGCCACATAACATAAACTTATTGTAGATATGCCCCTAGTTGAAAGTTGAAACGTTTCCCATGGTCCTAAATTTGGGTAATCAAAATGTAAACACACAGAATCAAGCGGTGTTGCTTTCCCATATTGGGTCATCCCACCATAGGTTTGAAAGCCCGTCCACATAAGATTACTACTAGGAGTATATAATTTGCCCTTTCTGTATTATTTGACTTGTCTATATTGTGCGAGAAATTAAAATAAAAATAAAATACATAAAAATTGAATTAAATTTTTACGCGGTCTTTCCCGTTTGAATTCGTGTTACTCCAACGAATCCATCACCACTTTCTCAATTAACAATAAAAAAAAAAGCTTGTTTCTCTCTCTTTTTCTGAAGAGTCCGTTATGCAAACCCTAACTGAATAGTTATTTTTTTTTTCAAAAAATTGAAATTAAGAAAAGAAAATGAAGAGCAAGAAACCATTGAAGCAACTGAAGCTCTCTGTTCCTGCTCAGGAAACCCCTATCTCTTCTTTCCTGTAAGTTCTATTGCATTTTTTGCCATTCCTTAAGCATTTATAGAGATTGCTTAGATTTTAGTTTTGAACAGCGCTTTTTAATTTACCAGGAATCGCTTTTTGAATCGAAGTTTATGGATTGATCGGTTTATGGTTTCCGTTGCATTTGCATTTGCTCTGTTTTGATGCTAGCCAAATGTCGGTGAAAGTATTTTTGAATTTGAAACTTTTTGTTTTTGCTATAATATCCTCAGGACGGCGAGTGGGACATTTCATGATGGTGATTTGCTTCTAAATCAGAAAGGCTTGAGGCTCATTTCCGAGGAAAAAGAATCTCGAGTAAGTTTTAAGCTAATCTAGAACCTTTATGTCACCTTCAAGTCTGCTTCTGCTTCTTTTAGTAATGTTAAATTTTGCTTCCATTTTAGTTTTAAGTAGTTTACTTTGTTCATGTAAGTTACTTATGATCTGTCTGCCCATGGATAAACTGTTCCTCAGTTGTTTTTGATTGATATTAGTATTGTGTTGCAAGTGTACCTCTGACTCTGCTTTCAATTACTATGTTTTATTGCTGCATCTTTCTTACCCTTAAAAAACAAGAATAATATTGATGCTTAAAAGTTGGGATTGAGTTCAAATAACTTGGAATCTGGGAAACCGTGGAGAAGGGTGCTGCTGTGCTTTCCATTAGTATCTAATTTTCTAACTTTGGACTCTCGGACCAATTTACTTATTCAGGGTTTTCTTGCTTCTTCCATTGCTTAGTTTACACTTCTCCTTCTTCCTTCTTCGGTTCTTCCTACCTCCCTCTGCCCTCTCCCCTTCAAAATCCTTGCTATTTTTCCTTTCTCTCTAAAGTCCGTATGTTTTGTGTTCGTGGTTGGATAAACATGGAGTTAACTAGTTGGGGTACACAGCATTGCTTGTTCAAGTTACCATAGTATTATTCATCCTTTTGCTCTTTAGAATCAACTTTCTGGGGATTCAAGATATTCTTTTTTGGATTTTTTTTTTTATTTTTGAGCAGCCTTCTGATGGCAAGGAGCTTGAATTTGATTTCTCATTGGAAGACCTTGAGACCATCAAAGTTATTGGGAAGGGAAGTGGTGGTGTAGTACAACTTGTTCGCCATAAATGGGTTGGAAGATTATTTGCCTTGAAGGTAATTGTTCAAGACCGACAAACCTTTTTCAATTGCTTGTTAGTTTTTGAACTTGCTTTTAAGAGACTCTGCTGATATCCTTGTTGTCTTTAACTTATAATTTAAACCAGGAACTGATGTTATAGGATTTATCAGTGTTCTTCCCTCTTTCAAGTCATGTAGGATGTGAGAATTTCCTAGTACATGTAAAATGCGGATCATGATAGTTTGTGGCGAGAGCGTGGCAAAAGAAGGCATGAATAGTAGTACTTACGACCTTGAATGCTGGTATCATTTTCACAATGAAAATTTGAAATGTAGTACTATTTTGTTGAAGATCTACAAGAACATAGAGGGAAGGCCTGTCCCATTCCCATACTTCTTATTTGTGCTTCATACTGTAGTACAGATTAACACCAAAAGGAATATAATAACCTGTGCTTCTCTTTTCTTGTTTGATTTAGATATGGCCATGTCTTCATAATTGTTTGATTTCTAGAACTGCAAAAGAAAATCCTCAAAAAACAAAAAAACATTTTAACATTTCCCTGATTTTGACTAAATATTGAAGTCTTCACTATTTTAATTACAAGTACATATACTGTATGTTGACATAAATATTACATGAGTGTAAGAAATTCTGAAATGCTTAGAACATTGCCATTATAAATGAGGAAAATCAGATTCCAGGAAATTCATTGGGCTATGTAATGCAGGTCATCCAAATGAACATACAAGAGGAAATTCGTAAGCAAATTGTGCAGGAGCTTAAAATAAACCAGGCATCACAATGTTCACATGTTGTAGTTTGCTACCATTCTTTCTATCACAATGGAGCCATATCTCTTGTGCTAGAATACATGGACCGTGGATCTCTGGCCGATGTGATCAGACAAGTTAAAACGATTCTTGAACCATATCTTGCAGTTGTGTGTAAGCAGGTATTCTTCCTCCTTGTCTATGAAAATTTATGAATGACCTAAACAAAAGTCCTAGCAAAATCCAAAGAGTTCTTCTTTCTGCTCATGTAACTTTTATTTTCAGGTCCTACAGGGTCTTGTCTATTTGCACCATGAAAGGCATGTAATACACAGGGACATAAAACCATCCAATCTACTGGTAAACCATAAAGGGGAAGTGAAGATCACTGATTTTGGTGTCAGTGCAATGCTAGCTAGCTCCATGGGCCAGAGAGATACATTTGTAGGAACTTACAACTACATGTCGGTATGTGGAGTTTCCACAGTTAAAATCACTTTGTAACCTTTGGTTTGCCATTCATCATAGCATCTCGTTTCGCTGCTTGTGATTAGCTATTTCAATGTGTTTATCCTCTCTAAGATTTGATATAAAAATTTATCTTTATTCATCCTCTTCCGGTTTGTAGCCAGAGAGAATTAGTGGGAGCACTTACGACTATAGCAGTGATATTTGGAGTTTGGGCATGGTCGTGCTTGAGTGTGCTATTGGACGTTTCCCGTATATGCAATCTGAAGATCAGCAAAGCTGGCCTAGCTTTTATGAGCTTTTGCAGGCAATTGTGGAAAAGCCTCCACCAACTGCTCCACCAGATCAATTCTCTCCAGAGTTCTGTTCATTTGTATCAGCCTGGTAAATACCTACATGTTTATTTTGCATTATATCATATCATCCAAGAGATCGCTCAAACTTGGTCTCTGAGTGCTTGTTTTCTAGTATTCTGTTGCCATTTTCTAGGCCTCTAGTGTAAGCTAGCAACCCTGTCCGATACGCTATCCAGTTTTGGAGCATGTAGCAAGAAAAATTGGTGCATAAGTTCATTACATGATGTAGTCCCACCTTTTCGATATCTCTAGGAACCAAAATCTGATCCTCAGAGGCTTATGGATATAGTAATATGCTGCAATTTTGTTTGAAGACAACCCATATATACCATACTTGCCTTTCGTCGTATCTTCCTGAAGTTATTGGACAGCAAAATCTCTTGCGAGTTACATTTTTGTTCTTTTTTTGTGGCATATTCTTGAGAAGATTTTACACTAATTTTCATTTTCTTTACATAATATTCTTCGTTACACTAAGTTTCTGCATCATTCAGAACAACATTTCAAATTGGTGTGATGTAAAATTAGAATCTCCCATTTTTTGTCTATATTGGTTTCCCTTCTTATCATTGGCAGATTCCATTTGCTTTTGTTGTGATCGATGAACAGTAATGTAATTGCCTATTTCCTTTTCCATTTTTAGCATACAGAAGAACCCTCGAGACAGAGCATCTTCTTTGGACCTCTTGGTAAGTTCACATGGTTTACCACCAAGTTCATGATAGATTCGCAAAAGTTCTACATGGAAGAATTTCCTCCCTAATTTAAAACATTGATTGAAACTTCTTTTGTTCTTGTAGAGTCATCCCTTCATCAAAAAGTTCGAAGGCAAAGACATTGATCTTGGGATTTTGGTAGGTAGTTTGGAACCTCCAGTGAATTACCCAAGATAATCTGCCTTGTAGTAATATGTTTTTGAATGTAAAATGTTCTGGTCGTGCATCACTCTTTATCTTGTTCAAACATACATAAAGAATTTCTTGTAGCAATTTCCATCTTATGCTCTCATATATCAAGGTTTAATATTTCAACTATGAAACAAGTTCCTCTCTACACATTGATAACAATGACCTGAGGAAGAAATAATCTGTTGGGCAGAGTAGGATCTGTGGGTATTAAACCTGGGGAGAAGAATAAACAGCAAAAGGGCTGATTAGGGTTCAAAGCTGTGGGCACTAAAAGGGGATAAGAATTAGAGAACTAGGACGGCAAGGCCCACTTACAAAAGCATGTGGCGGCATTTCCACTGCCCATCAAATGCCCTTACTTCCCATCATGATTTGTTCCCAGGTCAACCTTCTTATCCTTATTCCGTACCTTATCAACCCACCTGTAAAAGAAAATAAAATAAATACAGAAACCCATCAATTATAAGAAGTAAATACTAATTTTATGCATTGGCAATGATCTGTCCGAGTTAACACTTAAAAGACCTTTGGGCATGGATGCAGCTAAATTCTGATTGAAACTAGGAATGCCCCACGGAAAATTGTTTTCAACTTTTCGAGGAAATGCCACCATGGCCAGGCTTGTTTTCTTAAAAGAATACACAGCTTGCATTGCTTTTTTGACCATATAAAAATTGGCTGTTCCTAAAATAGAAGACAGTTGTAATAAGGGTAGGTGTAAGACATTGAAATCATTTGATGAACATCAGGATCCTATTCACCAGCTGGCAATTAAAGGCTCCTTGAATCCGACAGCTGAAATCATTGATTCTCTCCATCTCAACGCCAAATTTTTCAAGATGGGTTTTGAACATCTTTTTCGTATTAAATAATTTACAAGAAGAAATTGAGCTTGCTGATGCCTTAACCTCGTGAGTAATTTATGAGGAAACTGACAAGATTAATGACTTTCCACATATAGCCACAAGAATTTAATTTAATTCTTTTTTCTTTGTCAAATTGTAAGCAAATTGAATTGAATGGTAAGCGGGGGAGGAAAACAAGGATTAGTGGTAAAAAAACAGAACACCTAAACCCACCAAAAAATGTTTCCCTGAACTTATGGGGAGGTTCTTATTTGTCCCAATACATCTAGAGATTACTCCATTGCCTTGGCAAGTTTTACAATGGGATTGCCTTGAGACATGCAAACATGTAGAATGTGTCATGGCTTTTTGAGGCAAATTTGCCACAGATAGCGACCCGATTTTCAGCCAAACAAAAAAAAGATGGTGACTAGGATATGGATGCCTTCAAACGTAGACCTTATCCGATTTCCTAGTCGTATGAGAAAGCTAATAAATTCAAGACCATAAGGAGTTGATAATGACAAATCTTGGAAGGCAGGAACAGGAGGAGAAATAAAATATAACCATAAATAAACAAATACAGGTCAAGATTATCCAGTACTTACATATCTATCGCCAAATATTATCAATAAAGATTGCTATTTTTTTATTATAAAATGTAAATCAGGGATATCAAACAGGCATATATATATATGTGTATGTGCTCCCTCCATGAGGACCACATGGGATATAGGGTTTTCAGAACTCAGATCTTGTTCTTGCAATCCAAATGGGTGAAGAAGCAAGCCAAATATTTCAAGATATGAATCTGAAGAAAATGGATAGCAATGAAGCTTGGTGCAGTAAGCTGACGATCATGGTAGGAGGTAATAATGGAACAATGGACTCCATATCCATTGAATCCTCCTTTGAAAATTCAGAAAACTCCATTTCTTCAATATCTTCATCAGACTTGGTTGAGGATGCAGCTTCTGCAACGTCATCATCGTCATCATCTTTATCATCCAATGGGCCTCTCTATGAGTTGTCCGAGCTCATGGCTCAACTACCTATCAGGTAAGCAATATGATCTTTTTCTCCTCTCTTCTCCCTCTCCAAATTATGCAGAAAGCAAAAAGATTGAGATCAGTGGGCTTGTTTGAAACATGCAGGAGAGGTCTTTCTAAACATTATCAAGGGAAGTCTCAATCTTTCACATCTCTAGCAAGGGTGAGGAGCATAGAAGACCTTCCAAAGAAAGTGATTCCTTATAGAGTTAAAATGAAGTCATGCAAGAGCCATGGATGGGGACTAGATGCTCACAACAACAAGTCATATAGCCCTAAAGCTACGATATCAAAGAAAAGTTCGCGGGGTTGCTCTAACGTCTTCTCTCGGTAAGAGAAGTATTAGTACTTTCGTGATTAGTGAGTGATTGTAAACCTTCCATCTCCCATTGCACAACAACTTTCTAATGTGCACAGGATGGGTTTTTGAATGTATAGCTTTTTGATGTCATGAAAGCAACTATTGAGCTCATCATTTCGGAGGATTCTTTTTACAAATCGTCTTCACACACAGAGAGAAAGAAAGACAAATGGGATATGAAACATGAATAACGGAAGCTGTAATTCAAGCGAGCTATTGAGTTGTTGTTGTTGGCTGGCAGGCAGGCAGCATCGAGGATTTTTGGGGAGCAATTAATTTAGCAATTACCTTCTGTTATGATGAAATACCATCGTCTGAAACTAAAAGCACGATGAATCAATGGCATTTTCATTTATCCAGGACGAGATAGAGAAGAAAAACCAGCGTTGTTTAAAAATATTTTTAGGTTTTGAATGAATCAAATTCAGTCGCTGAGACAAAAGAAAACTTTGTCAATGGAATTCATCTTCAAACTAAAATCGAGAAGGAATAGAATACACGAATTCACAAAGAGTTGGCATCACGGACAAAAAGTTGTATTTGGCATGGACACAATATCAGAATAATCCAAAATCCCACCTTCTCAATAATAAAATAAGGGTACTCCTCCATTGACAATAAGAATGGATTACAGTAAAGATGGATATCAGCTCTTTATGTTGTGAAAAGGATTTGAACTTTAAATCAATTTTTTTTAAGACAAGTTTTTCTCTTTTGAAGGCCACTTCAATGGAGACAGGTATCCCTCCTGCCAGTTGTCAGAGAATTAAACCGATAAAAAGTGCTGTTCCTGTTTTAATTAGGCAGAGATATCCATTAATTTCATTGAGGACGGTATAGAGGCTTACTGTACAAATGCCTTAAGTGGGAAGGATTAAAGCCGGCGTCTTTTTCAGAAACTAAGCAGCTAAATGTCCAAAAAAATATTACGTGCACAATCAAAATTCTCCAAATAAATAACTAATATGATCTGTGTACAATTGTGGAGGTTGAGGATATATGAATTTTTATCCCTTTCTCAAGAGGTTGTAGGTTTACACAATATTATATCTTGTAAATTGGTGTGATGCCCAGGAGATTGAAACACTTTCTCATGACCACAGCAGTTGCTTCACATAACAATAGTCGGCCCGTTTCCATATCTGACCCGATAACCTGGCCAATTTATCAACCAGAAGTTACATGATAAGGCTAGCAACAGTTAAATCTGCATGCGTACGCTTTTGTTCATGACTTCTATGCACATGCCACAATGTTTTTTACAAAAAATTGGGGCTGCTATAAAATTTTCTGAATTTCGAGATAGGGTATGTAGTGGTAGAAACCGCTGTCCTCTAAAGCTAGTTTGTTCTGCGCTCTTTTAAGGGCAGCAGGTAACAATCAAACCACCAACATTACACTACCAAGAAACTGTAAATTCGATTACAGATCATACCTTGCACTCGGGGTTGCTATAAAATTTCGAGAAGATTTCTGATAAATTATAGAGGTAGTCACACAAAACATTTGGTAACAGATTGGTACAGGCCTCTTCAACAACCTGAAGTTAGATAAAATGTGTCAAACCAACCCTGGGTCAAGAAGCAAGGAATTGATTGGATTTGAGTTCTTACCTCGGCAAACTGTAGCAAATGAAGCCCCAAATCACGCTCATCCTTGTGCCCCAATACTACTGTCCCCTTCTGTTAGAAATGAACAGATACAAAAAGGCAGAAGTTACAGACATTGAATCTGCTACAAACGAGTAACGCTACTAGCCTTATGCGAGCATACATAAATAGCTGCCCCTCCAATTTTTAAGTGAAAGATCAAGATTTAAAACCCATATGTAGATAACATTGCAAAATATATTCCACACCGTCCAAAGATACAAAACTACAGAAAGCCTCAATTCTTTCTGCAAAAAGAACTGGTCGTTCTTTTGATGTCAATACAGGTTGGATGCACAATAACAAGTGGTGCAAATGCAACTAACAGTTTAAGGAAGCTACAGCTTCAGGTTAAGAGGGAACTTACATTCTTCAGTTCCTCAATGTCTTTACCAGATCTCCTGATGATTGAACAGATTCGAGCATGAGCATACAGCAAATAAACAGCAGTGTTGCCCTGTCACAAAAAATTTTTAGAAGGCAAGAATCAGATGCTAAGGGTGATTGTAGTGATATAGAACAGTAACGACATTAGTAGAATTAGGACCAGTCAGCAAACGACAATCAAAAGAAAAAGGGGAATAAAACATAAGAACCCTTCAGCAAAAAAAATTTCATTAGAAACACAAAATGATGAAACAATATAGCTTCCCAAAATCTACAGTCAAAAAGCAAGAAAATTGTTTAGGCACCTTATCGTTAAGCATCTGGTCAAAATTAAATGTGTAATTGGTCAATCTGTTGTTCTTCAAGTCAGCATACCTGTAATCAGAATTCAAGAATATTAATACGATACCAACATGGAACAAGAAATACAGAGAACGTAGGAATAGCAGTAAGAGAAACAAGTTTATATCATGATAAGCAGCTTACTTTACAGCACCATAACCAACTGCCTCAGCAGTACTCTCAATCTCCTCCTCAGTCCATTCTTCACCCTTACCTGATCAGCACCCAAGCAGCAATTTCAGATACAAGAAGTTTGACAACAGCTAGAACTTGCATTAACACATACATCACAAATAGTTTTACAAACATAAAGAACTCAAAGAGAGCTGAGAAACATTTGTGACAACAGAGATAAGGTTCAATACTATACCACGCTCAATAAGTGCTGCTTTGCTTCGACTCTTGGCTTCATCAAGTAGATCAACTAATCGAACTACTTCAGTGTTACGGGTTCGAAAACGCTTGCCATCTTCTCCAAGAACAAGGCCAAAACCAACATGGCTAGTTTTGGGATATGAACCATCACCGTGTGGAAGCCACCCTGCACGTTTGGCAGCCTGAAAAGAAACCAAAATAATGTCAGGCCTATAGCTAGAGGTCAAAAGTTGGAACAGCACTTTATGAACCTTAATTTGTAGTATTCCACATGCATCAATCTAGTAGTTGTAAGTAATTAGAATAAAGGGAAGTTTCACTTCATTAATACAATATTTTTAAAAATTCTCATAAAAAAATTAAGGAAACAGCTTTGAGTACATACTTTGAAGACCATATCAAAATGCTGCTGCTGGCCTACATCTGTTACATATATTATCCAATCAGCTTTCTCCTCATTGAGGCGATACCTACAAATTGAAGTAAAAAGATAGATGCAAATATGCTGATTAATTCCTATGCCTAGGCTAACATTTTCCACATCAACACAGCAAAGCAGTAAACTTTATAAAACAAATGCCATAATCAGTAAAACAGTAAACTCCTCAAAGCAAATTGGCCTAAGATTAACAAGTACCCCAGGAGATCAACATGGAAAAGAAAACAATAGCAATGAACCATCTAAGTTTACATACTTCAGAATTTTTAAAAAACCAGCTGCCACTCTGTAATGTTAGCCACTCTAATTTTGGTTGTGCAACAAATCTGACACACTCACATATTCTGCAAGAGACGCAAAACAGCAATGAAGGCTTATAAAATCATATTCAAGGAAGAAAACTTACCAAAGAGCAGCCAGATCAGTTGATGCATAGTTGAAACCACCGTCACTCTTCACCACAATAAGAGGTATATTAACACCTTCAATAAAGATCACACGAGCTCCCTGACTTTCCTCTACTAATCCTTGTTTGGTCAATGCCTCTATAACCTCAGGAATGTAGGGATTATAAAAGCTCTCCCCCTGTCAACAAGGAAATACTCATAAACATGTAAATTCGGAGCACATTTGCAATATAAACAGAACTTGGTAGTTTACACAAATTTAATGAGGTTATAGAAATCTCGCATTCAGCAAAAAGATATATTCCTCCACTATCACTAGCTCAGTAGAAAGTCATGTAATTATGTATAATTGCATTTGTGTAAGCATGTAATTGTGTATAATTGCATTTGTGTAATCTTTGCGGTGATTATATATATGTTCAATAAACATGAATATTTACAGTTTGTACAAGATTGAAGATGATTATATAAATAGGCCCAAAATATAAACACAACGTAAAAGTAAATCATAAGGAAAGAGATTTCCAATGACCAATGAATGTTATACAGAGAATTTCATATAAAGCTGCGCCTGAAAAATTGCCAAGCTGGCCTCAGTATCATCAATACATAGAGCTTTAGGCAGAGAAATTACCTTTTCTTCTAGATGAACTCCAAGCCGCTGATAGACCTTATGAAATTCATTCCGGCTGATTTCACATATCTGTGCCCATGCCCTACGATACTTGTCTTCTCCACCCTGGAAATGAGTTTAAGAATAGCAAATGTTGCAGAGAGAAATTCAACTATTAATGAATCCAAGTACATTCAGAGAAATCAATCCCACTAATATTTTTACAAAATCAATATTGTACCTGAAGGCGCACCACTGCCTGTTGGGCTTTCTCCTTGAATGCAGGATCAGCATCAAATCTCTGCTTTGATGCTTTATAAAATGCCTAAAAAAGTCAACCTCAAGTTAGAATTACACAATCACTCGACTTTGAAAATCAGTATGCCATCTTTTTCATTCATAAATAAACTAATGTATGAAGAACCATCAAATACGTTAAAATGATATTATCTCATACTAATAAGAAACAAAAAAATGAGCTATTGATGCCACATAAGCAATCTATTTGTGTTTGGGGGGAAATATAAGATAAAGAAAAGAATTACTATTGAGTTCCAATATGGATTAATATGATATGCATAAAAAGAGCAATTTTCAATGCTTATTCAAGATATATTGCTTAATTAGAAATAAAACTTATTGAATGAACATTAATAAAAGTTAACATTCATAGCAAACTTCATTGATACTTTATCTTGTAAAAAGGCATTGCCTCTAAAACAAAACACACACAGAAAAGAAAAAGAAAGTGAATCAACAATTATTTGCTCAGTCCACACTAGCAATGCTTTGCATATTTCTCCTTCAGCTTCAAAATTCAAAGGAATTTGATAGTTTGCACTCACCTGTAGATCTCCAATGGCAGTTTCATTAGCATCTTCAAAGTTTGGAAATTTTTCAAACAGAAACTCAATCAGCATGCCAAACTGCAAGACAAATAG
Organism: Theobroma cacao; assembly: GCF_053813885.1. Lineage (NCBI taxonomy): Eukaryota > Viridiplantae > Streptophyta > Magnoliopsida > Malvales > Malvaceae > Theobroma > Theobroma cacao. The sequence goes on from NC_142647.1 coordinate 5,164,792, forward strand.
GAAAGTTATAAAAATTGTTACTCACGGATACATTGTGAAGAGATATATAAACGTCTCCTTCAACAGTGGCAGACTTTAAAAGAAATTAAGGGTTAATGCATATGGCAAGACTACAATAAGATGAAGGACTACAGTCCATTTCAATCATGAACAGCATCCAAGAATAGATACAAACTTCAGAATAAGATGAATGCTAAAGCCCTTATCGAGCATGAACAAGAATCCATGCTTTCTATGCACAATTCAGAACCAACACCTACCTGTGTCCCCCAGTCACCAACATGGTTTCGCCGAAGTACTTCAACTTTTGAAAATTCAAGCATGCGGGCAAGTGTGTCACCAATAATAGTAGACCTCAAGTGACCAACGTGCATTTCTTTTGCTATATTAGGGGATGAAAAGTCGACAACTGCCCTTTTGACGGGTGGCATTGGTGCCCATGTATCAATACCTTCAATTAGCATCTTTTGAATGCTCTGTCAAAACAACAAAACAGCCACACTATCTTAGAAGACTAATCCAATAACTACAACAAGAAAAGCCCAATTAAGCTCAATAAAAGCAAATGAAAACTATTCATGGAGGTAAGAATAGTGGAACATGCGAACCACCTTAGCCATCCAATTCTTTGACAATACCACATTTACAAATCCAGGACCAGCTACGGAGCATGATTCTATCATTTCAGAGGTTGGGAGATTATTCTTGATAGCCTAACAAAAGAAACAAGTAAATGAAAGAGGAAACTAAAGATTATCTATTGAATCAAAGTATGATACTGAAAACATGTACAATCAAATAATTCCCACCTCTCCAACTGCTGGAGGCCCACGAAATTGAGTACCCTTCCCTTTAATTTTAGACCACAGGCCCATGGCATTGTTACTGCACCAAAGAAATTCCCGATTCGAAATAGAAAAGCAGTCCATAACAAAGGTTGAATTTAGTTAAACTTACTTCTAAGTTCGAATGACAAATAACCTGTCATTTCATAACGAAATAAAAACACCATCTTAGGCATATGTATTGTTGCAATAAAAGAACTTATACAATACCATTGGTAATCTCCAAACTTCCCAGTGCAGGCAGCTACCAATGGCTCTACATCTGGCTCATTAGGGACAGTTACTTTAAGCGAAGCTTCAAATAATTTTGCTAACTGCACCTTCACATTGCCCACACATTCATCCTCTCCCTAACGCGCAGTTTAAAATAAAATAATCAGTACCCTTAATCTAGCAAAATACAATTAAAACATACAAATAAGTAATGCACAAACTTTCAGTTGAATGAACTTACAGTTGCCATTGTCGTTATTGACTGCGTCTTCGCTGCCCAAGCAAGTCTTCTAGATGTCACTCTCAATAAATCTGTCTAATTTTTGGGATTATCAAAATAAAATCATTACGGATGCTCAACCAATTTTGAATTTAAAAAAAATTCTAAAAAAAAAACCAAACGAAGTGAAATTGTTTACTCAAAAAAATGAAAAATTCAATTAAGTGAAGTCTCAATATTACATGGAAGATAGAACTGGTCCTATTTAACACCTTCCTTAATGCATTGCTACAAGAGGGTAAAATGTTTTTCCACTAAGAACAATTACAACAACAAAAAATGAAAAACTGATGTTTAATTTTACCTCTCTTCTAACTGATTTTATTTTCAAAAATATAAAACAAGAATAAATGAAACTGAAGCTTCCATCTTAAAACATGCGTCAGAAAATCCACCAAAAAAAAATAAAAGAAAGGAACTACACAAATAGTATGGAAAATTTTGCATTGGATGTGAGAAGAAGCAGAAGCAATAAAGAAAGGTGACGGCAGTAAATCAGCGAGTGCTTAAACGAGTAGAGTTAAAAGAAGAAGTGAGAAGAGTGAAAGAGTACTGACCAGAGACGGTGATGGAAGGAGAGAAGTGGAAATGAGAGAGGCGATTGAAGGAAAGAAATTGAGAAGGCGATGCCGGCGGCACTAAAAGGGTTAAGGATGCCAGCATAGCTTTTTCTTTCTTCTTTTCAATATTTTTATTTATAGCAACCCGAAATGAAAAACCCTTTGCGTCCTTTGCCTTACCCGCCCCACTCTCCCTTCCCCTTTCGTTGCCTCCTCCTCCCTCCAATGCTTTGGTGTGCGTGAGTCTAATGTGGTCTTTTTCTTTTTGGGGTTTTTTTACTATAATTTTTCCTCTATTTTTATCGTTCGTTAATTTTGGCCAATGAAATCGTGTCACGTCAGCTATTGAATAGCAAGGACCCAATAACAAAATTAGGACCTTATTGGAGTTGCACTTGTATGCATATAAAATTATAGAAAATTATTTAATAAAGCTTTTAAATTTCAGCACGGTTAAAGATTATATTTAAACATATTAATAAAATAAAATAATGAATACCAGAATATAAATAACATTTTAAATTTAAAATTTTATCAATGATATATAAAAATATAATCTTCATCGTTAGAACGTTTAAATTGAAAAAAACAAATATAAAATGAAATTCGATACACAAAGATTACAATAAAAAGAACACACATGAAGACACGAAATTGTGCATATATATATAAAATATTACAAAAATTTATAAAATATATTATTAATGAACTTTTTAAGTATATTTAAAAATATTGATATAATAAATAAATAAGACATTTAATAATATTTTAATTGTACTTGTAGAGTTTATAAACTCCATTGACACTACATATAAATAATAATTTTAAAATTATTGATAAATGGTTTTAAGAGGTGACAAATCATAAATTACAAACCTATCTTAGAATGTTGTATCATGTATCCAATCCAACCACACCAAAATTTTACTAGAAAAGTTAATATTTCCAGATTAATACAAAACAACTTGAATAACAAAAGAACCCATCACACACATGAGTATTTAATTTATTGTTTAATGTATAATTTTTATCCAAAAAGTAAAGTTCGAATCTTCATTTTTTTAATTAAAAAAAAAATCTATCACAATATAATTATTGTCCAATTATATAACCATAAAATATAGTGAAATATGAACCAAAAAATATATAGTGAGTTTAATCAATTAACCTAAATCTCAACCTTCATTGATTTTTCCAATGGCCTGAATTTAACTAAAGTCCATAATGAAAAATTAAATTTGAATTGACCCGTCCAATTGTCGATGTGAGTAAGAGCATTTAGCATTGTTAATACTCTTATAAAACTATGGCTTCATGTGCATGTAGAAAGGAACCATATAAAAAACCAAATATACTATCCAACGGTCAATACAATAGTGAAAAATATTGAATACTGCTCAATATTTATACATAAAAAATAACGTTAGAAATACTCTAGGGGCAGGAGCAAGAACTACCTATATATACTGATATACATTTCAGTCATTTTCAGGGCTAAATAAACATGCTTGCAATTATTGCTTGGGGTTAATGGCAAGCATAATGTATTCTTCCATCAAAGTCTAATTGAAAAAAAGGTGATCGAATCTTCATTCATTAAAACTTATAAAAAAATGACAAAAAATATTAATAGTGCGATTTTATTACGGAATCAGCTATTATACCAAAAGAATCGGTTTTTTGAGCTGCTTAAATTTGCTGTCAATACTCACTAAATATCCCACGGTTTTTTTTAAACTTCCGTCAACAAATACTACCAGGCTAGTAGCAGAAGCAGGTAGATACAAATTTCCTGGAGATCCAAACGCGTAGTTGATGTACCCTGACAAGTTAGCCACGCGTACGGCACATATCAATCGGGACCCCTACTCGCCCATGAACAACGATACAACGTAACTTCACGTGGTCCATCCCCCCGACGGTACATTTTTAATTACATAGGTTTGTTCGTATGATCTTATCCGTTCACGAATCCTTCAATCACAAGATTACACACACCCACAGAGTCACAGTCCCACCCACTTCCCCTCTATATAAACAGCATTACCTAAAATCCACCAGATCACGCAGCAAGTATCGAGTCTACACTGATAGTGAAAGGTATGAAGAACGCTGGGAAGAGTAGCAAAGGCAATGGAAAGTCGGATGTGAGGAAAGATAGGAAATCTGGTACGGGAATGAGCGGATCGCCTAAGAAAGGGGGTCACGGTGGCAAGTACACATGGGTTGGAGATGGGCTTTCGCCGGCTGAGATCGGGTTCGACAAAGAGGTTGTGGATGTTAAGGATCCTAACTTCGAAGATCCGGATGAGATCGTGACCAATTGATTGGGTTGGCGATGATGGTGAGCATGACCATCATCATCGCTTTTGCTTCTCAAATTTCTACTTTGATGTTGATGGGATGTAAATATTTTTAGCACTGAATAAATGAATTTTAGTTATTTCGATTTTCAATTCGTTGCTGGCTGTTTTTTTTTTTAATTTTTTTTATAATATTGTCTTATCTAATAGCATAAACGAATTTCTGGAAATAGTACTATTAAATTTTCCAGAAAGGGCGAAGTTCAGTGTTACCCTTGAGCTGGTGCCTTTCACTTTGAAAGAGGGGAGGCCCACGCCATTCTGAAGACTAAAAACTGACAAAACGATGACGTTTGGAGATAAGGTTTAATCTGTCATCCTGTCTGCATTTTGCAGGGAAATCAAACTTCCCAAAACATCAGTTACAAAATCATCGAGCTTTGATGTCATTTACGTGATTAAACTTTGATTGATAAGTCAGGAAAATTGAATTTTCGATCCATGATTTTGAAATGATCATGGGATAATAAAAAAAAAAATTCAGGACCTTAAATTATTGACCTATATGGTCAAATGCTATTATATTGTAAAAAAATTATAAGCATTTTATCTATTTTTCGTAAAAAATTGGAGAAGAGGATACAAAAAATTTATTTTAGTTATCGTTATAAAATTATGATTTTGTATATGGTATGTTATTAGTGAATCAAATACAATTATTTTGTTAATAAATAAAATTTTAAAATTTTAAAAATATTTTTTTATTTTTTTAACCTTTAACTTTGTTTATTTATAATGTGATATTTTGTAATCAAATAATTGAATATAGGTAATATATACTAACAAAATATCAAATATAAATCTTAAAATTAATTCATAAAAAGGGATAGAATATATTTTTTTAATGAATTATTGTGGATGTAAATGGGTGGTTTTAAGGCAGGATGTATGATATCACAGATTTCACATCATAGATAAATTTGAGTATATAAAATTGAGTTTTTTTTTTTTACTTATTTGATATATTTTTTAAATTGAAAATGTGAATTCGTGCTAAGTGATATCATAATAAATTTAAATTTTCATTGATGAATTAATATAATAATAAAATATTACGAATCCTATACTAAGAGATAAAGTGGATATTGAGTATATAAGCATGTGCTTTTCTCTACTTATCAAATATGCTATTTGAGTTGAGAATGTGATCCATGACATTATGACATATGGATTCCACCTGTTTCTTTTATTTTTAATTTTCAAAATTTAAAATTTAAATATTTAATAGCTTTTTAGTTTATCTTGTTTAATTAATATAAACTAAATAAGAATAAATTAAATTGAATTAAATGATGTACATTGTTATAAAAATTTGACAAATTCAAATGAAAGTTTAAATAATAACAAAGTAAAACTATCAAAAGTTTTAACATATAAATTACAAATACAACTAAACAAATATAAATACAAAATTATGTAAATTAAGAACAAAGTCAAGTTATTAATCAATTATTAAAATATATTTATAAGTTGTAATAATTATATAAAAATATATTTAAAATTTTATTCGTTTATAATGGAGGTGAGGCAAGATATATATTCTCCATCTTCTCTCCTTTTCCATCGAGAAATTCATTTTTCCCCTTTATTGTTTTTCTTTCTTACACAAACTCGCCCCAATTATGATAGAGAATATAAATTTTTCCGATCAAAATACCTACCAAGTCATTGTATTTATGCATTTTATTCAATTTAATTCTTATACTTAAAATTGAAGCAATTTAACCTATTAATTTTAAGAATTGCTTTAATTTAATCCATTTCATTAACAACGTCTAATTTTTTTATTAAAAGAAATGATGTTAACACATGACACATTTTGATAACGTGAAACCAATATGATGATGTGGTATGTCGTGTGTCACTAACAGATGACGTGATAATGCCACATGGAGCTATTATAATGGCGCAACAATGTTGACGTGATATCGACATGCTGATGTGTCGATGTCATATGATTGATTAAAAAAATTAAAAAAATTATACCACGTCATAAAAATTAATTTAACAAATATATATATATATATATATATTACATTGATTAAATTGAACAAAATTGAGATATTGAAAGATAAAATTGAAAAAATATTTAAAAAATATAAATATTTAAATATATGATAGATATACTTATTAATAAGTCAAAAACTTAAGTGTAAAATATTTATGGTGTTAAAAAAATATATATATATATAAATATTTTCTTACTTGATCATTTGATTTTAAAATGTGTACATTAATTTACTTAATTTGCAAAAATTAAGTTTGAATTCTCCTTCTATCAAAAAAATTTCATACTTAAACTCAAATTTAGATGAATAATTTTCGTTATGTTTGAATAAAATAATATAAAAAAACTAAATAATTTTTTATTTTATTTATAATAGTATAAAAATTTAAAATTTATTTGATTTAGTTTTTAATCTAAGCTGAACTCAAATTAGCAAAATAAGTTAATTTAGTTACAATTTTCACAATTTACCAATATCAATTATTTTGAAATTATTCAACTCTTACCCAATTTACGTTTTATTTAAATTTATTTAAAGTTTCTTATAAATCAATTTTATTTAAGTTCAAATATCACTTTCAAATTCTGTTAAATTTAAATTTAAATTTAAATTATTAATTTGGATATACAAAAAATTTGTAAATACAAAATAAAATTATACAAATATTTATAAATATATTTAACTCAATCAACCATAAACGCTATATTTAATTCAAGAAATTTCAACTTAAAAAAATATAACCTAAAATATTAAACAAAATAAAAACATAAAAAATAAATAAAAAAATTGAAAATGTGGAGTAGCTAAGATTCTATGGATGTAAGAAGAGATTTATCATGCCCTAATTAAGTAAGTTAAAACGAGAAATTTTTTTTATAATCATCACTAACTCCATATCGCCATTTTTCATATTAAAAAAAAAAACTAAATTAATATATTGTACTAATGTGAATTCAGCCCAAGTTAAAAACTAAATCAAATAAATGTTAAATTTTTATACTATTATGAATAGAAAAAATTTATTTATTTATTTTTAATTATTTTATTTCAGTCTAATGTAAGTTATTCATTTAAATTTGACTTTAGATATGAATTTTTTTCAAAATATTTTTTATAAAATGAGAATTCAAACTTAATTTTTACAAAAAAAAAAAATTAATGTAAATATTTTATAATCAGATAAAAAATATAATTTTAACATCATAAATTTTTTGTATTTAAATATTTGATTTATTAACAAATATATCTATTATCTATTTAAATATTTATACTTTTTAATTTTTTTAATATAATCAATCAACATCTCAATTTTATTTAATTTAACCTCTATATTATATATTTTTATTCAATTTAGTATGTGACACTAATTTTTTTTTAAATTATTTTGATCTGTCATGTTGCATTGACATATCAATATATCAATACTATGTTAGCATTGTCACATTATTATATTAGTATCACGTGACACTGTTACATCATTATGTTAATATCACGTTATTAAAATGTGTCATATTAATATTGATCTCATCTCTTTTAATGGTAAAATTAGATATCATTAGAAGAAGAGATTAAATTAAAATAATTTTTAGAATTAAGAGATTAAATTATTTTAATTTTAAATATAACAATAAAATTTAAGAAAACACATAAATACAAAGATTTAATGAATTAAGGTGAAATTGACATTCGTGCCCTTACGAGCATCTACTATCAACAATCCCTGAATTAATGGGCCTAAAATGGACTACCCATCGTCTCCACGCCAAGTTGTTCGAAACACGACTCCTAATTACTGCCTCTATGCAAAACCTTAAAGATATATAAAAAAAAAAAAAAAAAACCCAAAGCCAAACTCTAGTTGAAGAAGATAATTTTTTTTTTTTTTGTACAAAAACAAAAAGAGAACTGCACAGTCTCCTATTTTCCTTATTTCTCTTTGACGTGCCCCGGCGGAAAATAAAAGAACAAAGGATTTGGCAACACCGCCGCGAAAACTCAAATGCTCAATGGGGAACAAGATCGCGAGAACGACGCAGGTCTCGGCGACGGAGTATTACCTACACGACCTGCCGTCTTCTTATAATCTGGTGTTGAAAGAGGTGCTCGGTCGAGGCCGATTCTTCAAGTCGATCCAGTGTAAGCACGACGAAGGCCTCGTCCTCGTCAAGGTCTATTTCAAGCGTGGCGACTCAATCGATCTCCGCGAGTACGAGCGCCGACTCGCTCACATCAAAGAAACTTTCCGCTTGCTTGACCACCCCCACGTCTGGCCCTTCCAGGTCACCAATTCTCTCTCAATTCTTTTGTTTTCCTTTTTTTTTTTAAATTCTGGACTATTAGTGTTTGGTTTGAATTTTAACTTAGAGCCTGACTTAAATCCAACGATATAAACTTTTATAGCTGTATAGCACTAATGCGTATTGCTTAGATTAAAATGAACTAATTGAGAATTTTAAATTTAATTTTAGGCACATTTGTGATTGGAATGGTTTGTTTTCTTACAGTTTTGGCAAGAAACAGATAAAGCGGCATATCTATTGCGGCAATATTTTTTCAATAATTTACATGATCGATTGAGTACTCGGCCTTTTCTCAGTCTCGTTGAAAAAAAATGGTTGGCGTTTCAGGTTCATCCATTTCTCTTTGCATTTAGAAGAGTATAATTCCTCTTAGCTTTTTCTTTATTATTATTATTATTATTATTTTAATTTTGGATTTTGGTGTTGCTGCAGTTACTTCTTGCAGTAAAGCAGTGCCATGATAAGGGGATATGCCACGGTCAGTTCAGTTAGTTAGAAGGAAATTTATTTGTTTTATCTCCTGATTTTATAAGGATATGTTGTTTTTAATTTTGGTAATTTGAATTTGTTTTTAGGTGATATTAAGTGTGAGAATGTGTTGGTTACCTCGTGGAACTGGCTTTATCTTGCTGATTTTGCATCATTCAAGCCCACATATATTCCTTATGATGACCCCTCGGATTTCTCATTCTTCTTTGACACTGGAGGAAGAAGGTTGTGTTATCTTGCACCGGAGGTTGGTTCTAATTTCACTTATTTTTCTGCATTTTGAACCGTGCATTCTTTTGTCTGTTTCCTTGATAAATTTTTTAATGAACCTATGACACGGTCTCATGTGTAGGCTACATTGTACAAGGATGAACTGACTTTGAATTAATAACATACATCCTCATATTTACACATTTCACTTTTGACTGGCAATTTTGCCCAAGATTCTTTTAGGAGTGGTTTAAACTGATCTTCTAAAAGGTTAGCAAATCACAAATAACTAAGTTTGGATAAATAATTATCATGAAAAAAATGTGTGGATGAATACTTTGATTCCAAAAGAACTATTTGTTTTGATGTTACACCTGCATGTACTAGGAAGGTTTGTTTGATAAGGGCTGGTAGTTAGTTTATTGGTGGAAAATTGTTGATTTAATTCTTTTGCCTTTTATGCTTTAGTATCTGCCATAATGGGAGTGGAGCAAAAGGATTGGTGTAATCGTTTTGCTTGTTTATGTGGTTCTTAATTTGATTCAGGATAAGGTAAATGGTCATCTCATAAAAGAACCATTTTCTGATTTTTCTTTCCCATTGACAGCACCTCCTTATCAGTTAAAACTTTTGGATGATATTTGATGGACTGGGCTGGTCTTACTGAACTTGGTTCTATTCATATATACCATTCTAGCTGAACATAGATGAGTTGAACATGTATGATAATTGCTACATGTGAATCATATGATGAAGCGTCTGGTTTTGGACATCATGTTTTATAGTTTTGGTATTTTGTAAAACTTTTTATTTTTCAATTAAAATATTTTCATTAGCTTATTGCTCTCTTACATATAAAACATATTGAATGAAGTTGAAGCACTATTCTTGAAGAAAGATCTTATTGAATTTGATATTGCATATGCTTTTATATTTCTTAACGGTAGTTGTCAAAAAATTCCTCGAAATATAACTATTATGCATTCTTTGTTGTAATACTGGTCTCCCTGTTGCTGTGTAGAGATTTTATGAGCATGGAGGTGAAATGCAAGTTGCACAAGATGCACCTTTGAAGCCATCTATGGACATCTTTGCTATTGGGTGAGCTTTCTTAGTTATTAGCTTCTTTGTTTTGAAACTACATTACCTTCTACAATTCTAGTTTTCCAAAGAGAATCTGGTTTTTATCTGAAATCATATGTTACTAGATAAAAGATGTTGAAAATTGAACTTTATTTTAAAAGTGCATATTTTTAGGCAGTGATTGGTAAGATATTGCTATATGGTAAATGAGTACACATAGTATCTTGATATGCTAATTTGCACTATACCTTTTGAAGACATTAGCTGTAACATACCAAATGATACATTTGAACGTCTTCAGGATTTTTGAGTGGTATTTCCTGACGAGTGATCAGTCCTGCAGTGCCATGATACCACTTCCTTATGAAGAATAATAGTCTATCAGATAGGCTTGTTCTTGTGAAGTTTTCTTACTTTTATGTTACTAGTTATTTTGATATATTTTGGTCTTACATGTGGAAATAGTGGTTGCATTCTAATTGTAATTTAAATCCCATATTTGTTATTTTTTCAAAATGTAATAATATGCACTGGCTATGCTATTATTTAGATGTGTAATTGCGGAGCTTTTCCTAGAGGGCCAGCCGCTGTTTGAACTCTCTCAGCTTCTTGCATATCGCAGAGGGCAATACGATCCTAGTCAACATCTTGAAAAGGTGCTGATTTCTTTGCCTGCCCTTCTGCTTGATGCTCTTGCTATCCCGTTCCCACTTATTTTTCCTTCTTCATCTTGGCTTTTGCTTGATCTTACTGCTGTTTACTTGCCTGCATTAATGCTACTATCAGTGCATATTCTTGCTAGTTCTAGAAAAGTTATTCTTTTGCTTTCTGCATTTTAACTTCCATTCATGCTCGATTATCTTTTTCTCAAATAATTTGCCTTACATGTGCAGATCCCAGATATTGGAATACGCAAGATGATACTTCATATGATCCAGCTTGAACCAGAGTCCCGCCTCTGTGCTGAAAGCTATCTACAGAATTATGCAGCTGTTGTATTTCCTAGCTACTTCGCACCATTTCTACATAATTTTTATTGTTGCTGGAATCCTATTCATTCTGATATGAGGGTAAACATATTTCTAACTTAGAACTTGGTAACTTAATTCTACTTGCATTTAATAAATACATTCCTGCTCGGTAATTTCTGCTGTAGATTGCAATGTGCCAGAGTGTGTTCCCTGAGATACTGAAGCAGATGATGAGCAAGAGGTCAAGTGATGAGATGGGCAGAGGTCTTAGCAAGTCACGCATCTTAAATGGTAAACAGTCACAAGAAATTGTTGCAAAACAGCAGTCACAAGAGATTGTTACAAAACAAAACTTAAGCTCCACAAATCACTTGTTGACAAAAAGAGAAAGGATAGAGAATGGTTCTGTTAGGGATCGGTTCAAGCTTCCTGGTAACATTGATACCTTACTTGGGGATGTAGAACAAAGCAATCATTACCTTAGTGAGAAGTCAATGACGGGGGATGCAACCATCTCTGCACTTTCCCAAGATTTTAAACAGCATGGCATGCAATCTCCTGCCCTTCTTCTTCAAAGCATCTCTGATTCGTTTAGAAAAAATGATCACCCTTTTTTGAAAAAGATTACAATGGATGATTTAAACTCATTGATGTCTGAGTATGACAGTCAATCAGACACATTTGGAATGCCTTTTCTGCCATTACCTGAAGACAGCATGAAATGTGAAGGGATGGTTTTAATCGCCTCTCTGCTTTGTTCCTGCATACGTAATGTTAAGTTGCCTCATTTAAGAAGAGGGGCTATACTTTTGCTGAAGACTTCTTCATTATACATTGATGACGAAGACCGCTTGCAGCGAGTGCTTCCATATGTAATTGCAATGCTTTCTGACCCAGCAGCCATTGTGCGTTGTGCTGCCCTTGAGACTTTGTGTGACATTCTGCCCTTAGTCCGAGATTTTCCTCCAAGTGATGCGAAAATTTTTCCAGAGTATATTCTTCCAATGCTTTCCATGCTTCCTGATGATCCAGAGGAAAGTGTGAGAATTTGTTATGCTAGCAATATAGCTAAGCTGGCTCTAACATCTTATGGATTCTTGATTCATTCAATAAGACTCAGTGAGGCTGGGGTTCTTAATGAATTGAATTTGTCACCAAAGTCATTAGCATCATCTAGTGAGTCATCTGGGCGCCTTCAAAGGTTAAATAGTGATGCACAGCTTTCACAATTGAGGAAGTCCATCGCCGAGGTAGTTCAGGAACTTGTAATGGGTCCAAAGCAAACTCCGAACATTAGGAGAGCACTCCTTCAGGACATTGGCAAATTATGCTGCTTCTTTGGCCAGAGACAGAGCAATGACTTTTTGTTGCCCATACTCCCTGCTTTTTTGAACGATAGGGATGAGCAGCTAAGGGCAATATTCTATGGGCAAATTGTGTATGTCTGCTTCTTTGTGGGCCAAAGAAGTGTGGAGGAATATCTTTTACCTTATATTGAGCAGGCTTTAGGTGATGCAATTGAGGGTGTCATTGTCAATGCACTTGATTGTTTGGCCATTCTGTGCAAAAGTGGTTTCTTGCGGAAAAGAATATTGCTTGAAATGATAGAGCGTGCCTTTCCATTGCTATGTTTTCCTAGTCAATGGGTAAGGAGGTCAGTTGTTGCTTTCCTTGCATCCAGCAGTGAGTGCTTGGGTGCAGTAGATTCTTATGTTTTCCTTGCTCCAGTTATACGGCCTTTCCTACGTCGACAACCTGCATCTCTGGCCTTTGAAAAGGCTCTTCTTTCATGTTTAAAACCTCCAGTCTCAAGGCAAGTATTTTATGAAGTCTTAGAAAATGCTAGGAGTTCAAACATGTTGGAGAGACAGAGAAAGATATGGTACAACTCATCAGCACAATCTAAACAATGGGAAATTGCCGATTTACTCAAGAGAGGGACTGGGGAATTAGACTCAATGAAGTACTGGCCTGACAAACAACAGTCTACTGGGGCTCATAGACCTATTGATAATGTATTGCAACAATCAGGGCTAACGGAATTTGATGATGATGATGCCAAATTGAGAGCTATGGGTGGCCATACATGCAATGCTTCTAGCACAATTGGTATGCGTGATCCTCAATGCTCAGAAAAGTTACAATTTTCAGGTTTAACATCTCCACAGCTCAATGGTGTAAATAGTTTCATGTGTGATAAATCATCAGAAGGTATACCTTTGTATTCTTTTAGCATGGACAAGCGAGCAATGGGAGCTCCTCCAGCAGCTTCTGATACTCCTTTGCAAGTGAATTCCTTGGGAATTGGTTCATCGTCCATGCCTTGGATGGATCCAGTTAGTAAATCATTTAGCTTGGCTAGTTCAGTTCCAGCACCTAAGCTTGTTTCAGGCTCCTTCAGTATCACAGGTGGTTCTAAACAGTTCTACAGAGTCGTGCATGAACCTGAAAGTCGGGAAAATGATCAAATAGCCAATGTCAATAGTAAATTTCAAGATATGGGATTTTCTGGCACAATGAAAGGAAGTTCTGTAACTGTGGAAGATTCTTCTGCTTCAACTGATCTTACAGGTCTACCCTCCTTTTCTCGGTCTTCATCAATTCCAGATTCAGGTTGGAGGCCTCGTGGGGTGTTGGTCGTGCATCTGCAGGAGCACCGATCTGCTGTCAATGATATTGCAATTTCGAATGATCACAGCTTTTTTGTGAGTGCATCTGATGATTCCACTGTCAAGGTGTGGGATTCAAGAAAGTTGGAGAAGGATATATCATTTAGGTCAAGGCTGACTTATCACTTGGAGGGAAGCCGAGCAATTTGCACTGCAATGCTCCGAAATTCTGCTCAAGTTGTTGTTGGAGCATGCGATGGGACAATACATATGTTTTCTGTTGATTACATCTCTAGAGGTCTTGGAAATGTTGTTGAAAAGTACTCAGGTATTGCTGATATAAAAAAGAAGGATGTGAAGGAAGGTGCAATACTTACCCTTTTGAACTACCCTGCAGATAACTATGGCAGTCAGATGTTTATGTACAGCACCCAAAATTGTGGGATTCATCTCTGGGATACAAGATCAAGTTCAAATGCATGGACTTTAAAAGCAGTTCCAGAGGAAGGCTATGTGGCTTGTCTGGTAGCAGGCCCTTGTGGGAATTGGTTTGTTTCAGGGTCTTCTAGGGGTGTGCTTACCCTTTGGGATTTGAGGTTCCTTATTCCTGTGAACTCATGGCAATACTCTCTTGTATGCCCTGTGGAAAAGATGTGTCTGTTTGTTCCTCCTTCAAGTGTCTCAGTTTCTACCACTGCTAGGCCTCTTATTTATGTTGCTGCTGGCAGCAATGAAGTCTCACTTTGGAATGCGGAGAATGGAAGCTGCCACCAGGTATGCAGGCAATCACTTCTATTAATCACAATTGTGAATGTATGTATAACACTAAATGATTTGGAATCGTGAGAACTAATTAGGAAAATTTCTAAATAGTTTAATACTAGACTGTGCTTGGTAGGAGAAAACATTTGGAAGATGGAAAGGCTTGAGTGGAAAAGAGGATCGAAATATGATTTTTAGCTGGCTCTGTAGGATAGAAAAGTTTGAGGCAAAAACAATAGGAGTGATTGCCATATTCTATTTATATTAAGAAAGATCAATCAATCCTTCTAAATTGGATTAGGGGAGAGAAAATGGGAGAGGTGTAGTCAATTGTTGCAAATATACAATGTTATTTACATTTTTTCAGATGTCCTATCACTCTTATAAAGGATATAATGATAAAATAATGTGATTCTCACTTTCAATTCTACCTAGCAATTGATGGAAACACTGTTCTTTTACATCCACTTCTCATGCTTCCTACTGAGTATACTAGAGGGAAAAAAAATGTTTCAATTCCTCTTACCAAGCAAGGTCTAAATGTCAATGGAAAATTGAAGAGCAAAAGCAGACTCTGGTCTCTTTAAAAGCACGTCCGTTTTTGGTTTAATATCATAATGGACATTTCCATATTTTCCTCGACTGAAGTTATTAGTAATACAAGAATTGTATAAATTGTGCAGAATCTAAAATCTTATTACTAATCAGTTTCAACTGGTTGGACCTCAGTAGAATTGCTTCTGTCACTATCCTCAAGTATTGGATGACAGAGAGAGGTTGAACAAGTTGGAAGAAGCAAGCTTGAGAATCACTTGTTTACTTGTTCAAGTTATTAATTTTGAGAATCTTCTTTAGAGATAAATGTATAATGGAAAAAAATTTCTTGAAGGAGTATTTAAAAGCCTGGATTTGGCTCTCTAGAATGAGAACTAGTTTTGTTCTGTCTGAACGTTCATCTTGATTGATTTTTTTTTCCAACTTCTTTCTCCAGGTATTTAGGGCTGCAAATTATGACAGTGATGCAGAAATGTCTGATTTACCATGGGCCTTGGCAAGGCCATCAACTAAAACAAGCTCTAAATCAGATCTGAGGAGGAATGCGAATCCGAAGTATCGAGTAGATGAACTGAATGAACCACCTCCTCGTCTTCCGGGTATTCGTTCATTACTTCCTTTACCTGGTGGTGATCTGTTGACTGGGGGCACCGACTTAAGGATTCGCCGCTGGGACCATTGCAGGTTTTAGTTGAATTCTCTCTTTTTTTATCCCCTGTTCCGTGATCTTATGGAAATTTATGCTTCATTTGCATTGTTTTCATTGCAGCCCTGATCGAAGTTACTGTATCTGTGGCCCAAATTTGAAGGGAGTTGGAAATGATGATTTCTATGAAACTAGATCCAGTTTAGGTGCACAAGTTGTACAGGTATAGGTTTATCTCTAACTTCATTCTGGTGTTTTACCTTACTTTCAGATTAGTGGATGGTTAGATGTTTGTCTTCTGTTGATTATGATTTTCCATTCTATGTATCTATCCTGTTCAAATTTGTGACAACCAGTAGTAAGGAGTATGGAATGGATCTTATTGATTGAATTAAATAAGCGTGGTTTATGCGTGAGGGGGCAGAAGATGTTTTTAATTCTTCTAGTATGGAGTCTATTCAAGAGTTAATATATGTTTTAGACAAGCATCCTTTCTGATTTCATCATTACGCAACTAAGTTTTTTCAATTATATCCAGATCGAAATGTTCCTTATCTAGAGCTTTGACTTTAGATAGAAATGTGTTATTCACCTTGTGTGGAAGTGTAGCCTATTTAGGTGATTGAGGATTTCCTCATGACATATCCTGGGAAACTTTAACTTCCTGCTTTACAACTTAATCTTTGTAGGGGTGTATGTTGTTTTATTACCTTCCCTGTTCTTAAATGTTCGTATTCTGACAGATTTTCAATTTATTAACTAGTTTTTTAAGCTTCAAGTACTTGGAGGTTTAAGTTGTTAACTGTTAATGAAAACTGCGTGTCTCACTTAGCTAAAGTTGATGGCCATGTCATTTTTGAATCATTCTTCTCATCTTCTGTCATGGTTTTTTGTGCAAACTATGTCAACTCCCGTTTCATTATAAAGCAAAGCCTTGTGAAATGTTTGCTGCTAAAGTTGTTGATTTGGGGTCTCCCGCTTTTAGGATTTACAATATTAAAACTGTATAATTTTTCTTGCGAACAGGAGACTAAGAGACGACCTCTAACAACGAAGCTGACAGCAAAAGCAGTTCTTGCTGCTGCTGCCACTGATTCTGCTGGATGCCACCACGATTCCATCCTCTCTTTGGCTTCTGTGAAGTTGAACCAGAGACTCTTGATATCAAGCAGTAGAGATGGGGCTATTAAGGTTTGGAAGTGAATAATCTAAAAGTTTTAGTGCTTTAATGTAAATATTTAGTTCCAACAATAGTAAAATTGTACATAATATATATTCAAATTCAGATCCTAAATTCTGCAGTCTAAGTCTAACCACTAATCTCCTTGATTTGTATTTTTGTACAGTTTGTAAGCATGTAGGTCTATACGGATTTTTCATTATTAATAAAATGCTCTATTTATCAAGAAAAGAAAATACAATAGGTTGTATTCTTGTTTAAAAGGAAAGAACTTCTTGTCTTTCCATATATTCTTGCATCTAAGTGCAAAGTTCAGCCATTGCTATTAAATTATACAACCTTTTGACGTCCAATTTTGCTGTTCTTTTGCATTAGTTGTTAAATTTGTTTGTAGTTCATAAAATTAATATTTTGTTGATATACTGAACTAGACAGTATTTGGGTGGCCAACAGTTTTGCCATAATTTTCTTTCTATTTTTGCCATCAATAACCAATTTCTGTCTATAAAGGAGCTTAGACAGAAATGATGTTGGGATTTGGAGATGGCCGGAAGAGATGAAATTGGAAAAGAAAATATGAATGAGAATGGATGCAGAACTAACAGAAAATACAATGGCATTTGAGATGGTTTATTCATGTTCATGCTCTAATCAATGTGTTTGATTTAATATAACAAGCAGCATTCTAGATGTTAATTGCTAAATGAGGTTATTCATTGATTTTTTCATTATTAGGTATATTTTCCCTCATTACTGTTGCCGATGCTGTTCCCATTTTTGCTGTTCCTTTTATGATAGCTGTGATGATAGTCTGAGTTATCATTAATCTGGGATTGTGTCATAAATAAAATACGTGAAATAAGGCTAAGTACTGATGATTGGTATTAGTGTGCTTGGTCAACTAGGTGAATTTTACTAGAATCTAGAGAGCTCTTATGGCCCTTCGCTGACGTACATAACTGTCTCAAGTTTTAGGTCTGTTTTGCACAGTTCAGGTTAGTTCTCCTTTGAGGACCAAGGAGGCATGCCCGACAGCTCTAGAAACTCTCCAGACTTCATGTTGCACCAAATCCCATGACTCAACAGTGTTCAGATTCTTTGCCTTTTCAATTGCATCATTTATTCCTGGGAAGGATGTAGATCCATAGTCATTGTGCCTTGAGGGTGCATAAATCTGCATGTCACAATAGTAGGCAATTTAGTCCATTCAGTAATAATTATGATATTGAATAATATATTTCTCGGGGTTTCCATCATGCGGTTTTGATATTTAACTTGATTGTTTAATGAATTAATTGAAAGCGAAACCTTAGTACAACGAAAAAATTAACTTGTTTAGGTGAATGTAGTTAAGGAAAACTTACTAAGTGTTTGTACCATGGCCTTCTAAGAAGTCCATCACGGTCCGTAAATGCACGTTCTGCCATCATTAGTCTGTCATTTAGCTCTCTTACTTTAACATGGTCGTTTCTCCACATTGACGTCCAACCTTTAGCTTCTTTTATTTCCTATAATAATGCTTCCGTTACTTGTTCTGCTGGACAATATTACTTTTTTATTTTAAACTTGATTTATGGAAACTGTAGTGTTACCTTTTTCTGGTTATTTATCTTTCTGGCTGCTTCTGATAACTCCTCGATAGACTTGAACAAGTGGGAAAAGGTTACGCCCTTATCTGAAATCTCATCTTCCAGTTCTTCTGCACTCTTCTGTTATCATGGATTTTGTTGTATTGCGTCAAGCTTTTGTGGCTCAACAATAAATCTAACGGGGTTTATACTACATAGGACTGCATATAGTTATTTCTTTCCGAGAGGGTAATTTACCTGGAGTTCAAATGCATAGGAGTGATAATCAAAAGGCAAGAACTCCTCATCTGCCAGCCGAAGAGCTACTAAACCCCAAACACTTGCCACTGTTATTTAGACAAAAAAAAAAAATCTCATTTTGTCATTTAGTTGTTTGAGGTTTTTTTATTTAAATTTCTCAGATAATGAATTGTTTGACAAATGCTAAAGTAAGTAGTACACTAGCTATCCTATTTATCAAGTGACAGATTGCTTTAGATACTATCATTTTTTCAAGGATTTATAATTGGTAGATGCTGTTATGTACCTGCAACATGTCTATGAAACATTGGGTCACCAAAATTTTCCATCCAGACAAAGTCATCATACATTGAATGATATACTGGGTATCCTGCATCAACAATTACATTCATTAGGCATGAGACATAAGAAAACTCTATGCCATCATATGTTTGCATCTACTTTGCTAATTGCTGCAAAATTCTGGGGGTTCAAAGTTGCATCTAAGGTAAAGGATTAAAGGCATTAGAAAAGATTTTAAGTTGAAGTACCTTGCAGTGAGATTTATTTTTGAGAGAGGCGTGGGGGGTGCCTGGACAAGGTAAAAGGAGATTGATGATACATTAACTTCAAAGCCAATGTTAACGTGATTTTTTTTTCTTATCTCCTGAGAGAAATTTGAAATTTATTCAGCTACTTAAGGAGGAGTGCTCAAAGTTGTGTTTTATTTCTGTCCTGAGACACATAAATAATATAGTATTATGAGCATGTATCTGTGCCTGGGCCTCTAGGTTGGATTAATGTCTAACGAACAAGAATGGAAGTATGCAACAAAGGAACTTTAATTAGATCTTTTACGTGGATTATGAGTCATTCTTGAGGGTAAAAATTGAAAATTATTAGGAATTATTTTCCGGATCTATGGACTTTGTCAGAGTACTGGTTGTTTTATTATCTTGCATCATTATCCTTGTGGCATTGTCTTTTATCAACCTGACATGAATAGAATGAATAGTTTCTTTAGTACAATGAAAGGAGATGCTACTTGGTTTGGCAAGGTTTGATATTTATTGGTCATGTAGTTGTGAGATCTTCTAGTCTGCTTACATTAGTCTAAATTAATGCATTTATGTGTGCATTGTTTAACATATTGGAAAAATTATGTTATTTATTTTTCATCCTCATATTGCTCAAACTATTTTGTTGGTGTCTATCCAAACAAAAGAAGTGCATTGCGTGTATGTTGTCCTGTCTTTTATTTTTTTAGTCTGGTGAAGTAGAATGAAATTGCGTGAAGTACAATGTGCTTGTTACCTCCTCCAAAAAGCATGTCAGCTGCTGGAACACCAATATGTTGCACAAAAGCCGCGTAATCAGAACCTGCTCCTCCTAATCTCCCAATCTTCACAGAATATGTGCGGGTTAATGAGTATGTCAACTTTGATGTAGACATGTAAAGTATACATACCAACTAGACAGGTCTTTGGAATCATTAAGTTAGTGCATTATGCTCACCACAGGAGAATGGGTGGACCCAACCCATTGTTCGTAGATCGTCTGTGATGAGTTATCTGGATCTTGAATCTTCAAAAATCAAATAGAAGAATGATTAATGTCAAGTGAGAGAAGAGTGGCACCTGGTAGAAGGATTGATATCCAACGACACAATGTTCTATACGTTGTCGTCATTTCATTTTTTCCCGCAAATCTTGCCAGCTTATACTTAGGAACTATATATATTCTTAGGTTACTCCTAGCTATTATTGTTATTGCCCTGCTGTTGGTTTGTTTTAGCACTGTTGAGATACCTGTTGTGCAGCTTGTTTGAGTAGCTCATCAAGCTGTGGAGTTGCAGCAGCATGAAATCCTGCTCCCGATACCGCACAATCAACATTTAAGTATGCAACTGCCCTTGAAGCCAGCAATTCTCTGTTTTCTTCTACCCATTCTGTTGATCCTGTCTGGAAGTAGGAGTCTGTTTAAATTTCTATTCAGAAAGAGGTAAATAGCCAAATAGGGATAGAGGCGTAGGAGAGATAGGCAGGTAGACACACCAAGCCATACTCCTCAGCATCCCAATTGCACAAAATAATTGTTCGTCGTGGTTTCCAACCAATTCTTTGTAACTTCCAGAGTCTTTGGGCAACCTACATCGCATAGAAATTCAACTGAAGGCACAATTTGTCCAAATGTGATATCTATTTTTACCATTGAAAAGTAGCAAGAGTGGGAATGTATAATCACCTCTAGCAGTGCTGCGGTTCCACTGTTGGGATCAACAGCTCCAAAAGTCCATGCGTCACGATGATTGCCCAGAATGACAAACCTAGGAATAGTTACAATTAGAACAGGTGGAAATCATTATAAGGCGAGTAAGTGCTCTTAGTTATTCCTAAGCATATACAATATTTTATGAGTTCTTAGGTCTTATCAGTGGATATTCGTGATGTTTGATTAGTTGATTGTTATTTTCATAGGTCTATTAGCTTCAGGTGGATGTCTGTACAAGTCCTAACAGGGAACGGCTTACTTTGCAGTAATAGGTCTACCCAACTCAAATGATAGTAATTCGTGTTCACAAATGTTACTGAACTTACCGATCAGGTTCCTCCACTCCTTCAATAACACCAATGACATTTTGAATTGTTGCAATGACTTGTTTCCCCTGAAAATCCCATTCAAGAAGCCAACCCATTATGAACATTTTAAGTTAGGGTTCAATTTGACAGACTGGATTTTAGGGTTAGATTGGAACTTATCCTGATGTTCCAGTGATCATCCAAGGTGACAGGTACTAAATTCAATGCTCACATTGTAATTGAGATTCACAACTCCTGGCCCTGGTCCAAGTTTGTAAGTTGGGGCACCGTTGCTTCCTTGCCAATCATCTTTTGCAATTTGTCCACCAATAGACCTCAAGATTGTTTCACCATCTGCTCCTGATATTGGCAATGAAGGTATTAGAGGAACATCACCGCTCCTCTCCACCTCCTCAACTGACAACCTCTCGCATCCTTGAGTGCTAGCCCATCCTGGCGTAGTAGGGTCACCAGAGCCGTTATAGACTGTTCCCACCTGAACTCCAGTTGGCGGCATCCATTTGTCGTCGGGAAACCACTTTGCATCACCTCCCCCACCTCCATAGTCTTTCCTGTCCGTATAAACCAGTGCCCCTATAGCACCAGCATCAAACGCATTCATTACAATGTCTCCTCTGTAAATCTGCCCATATCTCGCCAAAACAATAGTACCCGTAACGTTTACTCCCATTTCTTTCAACGTGTCGTAGTCCTCTAACCGCCCATAGTTTACATAAACCACCGCTCCAGTGACAGAACCTGACTTGGCGTATGCGTGGGAAGTAGGCAGCACTTCATTAGCCACATCTGCATAGGGATCACCATCGTATATTTCCTGTTTCAGATCAAAAGTTATAGGTGGCTCTGGAGGGGGACGTGTCAGAGTCAGTGAACGTGAAGCTGGGTAGGTTAGGAGAACTTCATAGGAGACGATGTGTGCCTGCATGTTGCAGGAGGAGAGTGTGGAAAGAACATAGGCTGCAGCCTCAGCGTTGGCTTGGGAGCCAGCAACATGTGGCCGGCGGGTGAGGGTGTAGAGGTGGTGCGATATTGAGACATTGTCAGACAGGGAGTCGGATATGAAAAGCGAGTGGTAGTAAGATTTTGGTGGGGGAGAAAAGAGGAGAATAGAGAAAGAGGTGGCTATGGCTAGGAACGTGGCGGCGATTGCTTTGAACATGGAGCTTAGTTTTCTTTTTGTTGACCGTATGAGGAACCTTACTGCCTAATTGTTGTTTCTTGTGGGGCTGTGTTTTAGTAGGTCCTGGTTTTGGAATGGAGTTGGGGAAAATAAGAAAGGTTTAGAAGGACCACCACTGAAAATGAGAGAGAGAAAGAGAGTAAATAAAGGAGTTCAAATAGATTTGAATTATTAGATAATGATTGATTAACATATTTTACATATTTTATGCTTAAATGGAGTTAAAATGTCAATCTTTTACTCGTAGTGTTGGATTTTTCATAGTGGACAGCATTTGATGTCCCCTTTTTTTTCCCCATTTTTAAAGTTTTCTTTAATTATTGGACCGTTTCTTACCTTTAATTCTTTATCCAAGTGGGTTATTTTCGTTATAACAAATTAAAGGTTTAAAAAGGGAGATTAAATGAGGTGGATTTGGTTATTATAAATGTTATGTCTCCCGTAACTTTTTCCTTGGGAAACTGTTATCAACACCGTATCATTTGACTGGGAATCTAAGCCTAATCAGGTAAATTTGCCTCCAAAGACTGAGCGTTTATTGTCTTTATCATATTATAGTAGCAAAAGACAAGATATAGCTGCACGCATCTCATTAGCATGTGGGACCAATCCTTGATGGGGTTTGACCCATGTCTGTGTTCATTGGCTTGCCGCTTGCCCTTAAAATGATTCCCATTTGAGATAACAAGGAAGATAGAATTGAGCCGCAGCCCTCCTATTACAAAGGGTTGCTTCTTGTCATCTTTCCTCATATCACCTAAACTATTCTTCAATGCCCAAAGCCATCAACTGTAATTGGAATTTTTCAGCCACTGATGTAATACCCCAACTACTTGATTGATAGGCTGATATGGATTCCCGTCCTTGATTAGCTGATTACCCTTTGTCTTCTGGTGAAGAATTTGAACATTGAACATGCCTTGAGTAATTTGAACTTTAGGAACAGTAGCTTAACATTTACTCCATGTTAATCCTATTGTTCAGAATAAAAGAAAATGAATGAAATTGATAATTTTAATATATGCACAAAATTTTGGCTGACTGCTTGCCTATGCACGAACCTGTTTCCTTTTTAAAGCGCTGATGAGAGTAGCTAGTCTTAAACAGAGAGTGGATTTGGTGTTATGGGAAAGAACGTGACAGCCTGTTGAGGGAGGATTTAGTGGAAAAAACCGAAAGTGACCCTGCTGCGCTCTTACCAAAGCCAAGTGTGAATAGGAGAGTGTCAACCTTGTGAAAAAAAATCATTAACCCCCTCTCTCCCTTTAACTAGTTTTTTTTGCTGGTACAAAATAACATTGGGTGCGTGGTGGGTGATGGGAAGAACCTACTGTTCTGGCATGACCAATAGATCGATGGGGTAGTGTTGTCATTAGCATTTCCGAGGATTTCACGTTGGCTGTAAACAAAAATGGAAGAATTGCTGACTATGGGGAATGGGCTGAAGGAAGATGGGTCTGGATGGTGAACTTGACAAGGCAGCTTTTTGATTTGGAGATTACTCAATGGGATGAATTTGAGGGACTGCTCAAGGAATTCCAACTTAGCAGAGATGAGATTGTTTGGAAAAATGAAGCTACGGGTCAGTGCACGGCCAAATCCTTCTGTCGGGATGTGTTAAATGATAATGACAATGCTAATGGGTTATGGAAGAAGGTCTGTGTTAATCTAGCTTCGAGTAGGGTTGAATCATTTGTGTGACAGCTGTTACAAGAAAAGATTGGCGTCAAGGAAGAGCTTCGGAGAAGGGGAGTCAATCTTGTAAACATGATGAGCTGTGTGGTGTGCAACAGGGAAAGGGCATCTTGTAACCATCTCTTTATTGATTGCTATGAAATGTGGAGGGTATGGATGGGTTGGTGTAACGGGTGGGGAATATATTGGGTTGCTCCAGGAAATGTTGTTGACTTCTTTTGGGCATGGAGTGAATGTAATATTGGTGAGTTGGATAATCGCATCTGGATTATGGCTTTTTTTTCGATATATGGAAGTGTAGGAACGGTGCTGTTTTTGAAGGGAAACAGTGGAATGCGGATCATTGTTTGGAGGTAGCAAGAATTAGAGTTGCTACTTGGGCGAATGCGAAATGGCCTAAGGAGTTCCCCTCTGTGCTGGATACATATAGACAGCCTTCATGTAAATACAGACCGAAGGCAAGGGAAAAGGGGAGGAAAGGAATTCAATGGGAAAAGCCTAGAGCAGGATACATGAAGTGTAATGTGGATGGTGCTGCTAGAGGATGTCCGGCTCAGGAGAGATCGGTGCTGTTCTAAGAGATCCAAGCGGGGAGGTTAAAATTACCTTCTCTAAACCTGTAGGTGTTGCTGATTCCAATCTTGCAGAGGTATGGGCTGTTAAGGAAGCTCTCACTATCTTCCTGGCTTCAAGGTGGAAGGACGAGTTTTGCTTGATCATTGAAAGTGATTCACTCAATGCGGTCAAATGGATAGTTCAACCCGACACTGCTCTTTGGAAAATGAGGCAGTGGCTGATCCAGTTTGAACACATAAAAGAGAACTTAATTGGCTGGGAAATTAGGCATGTACTGAGGAAAGCTAATCAAAGGGCTGACACGCTTGCAAAAGAAAGGTGTGGATTTACAATCTGAAATGATTAGTGTCTTCTAGGTTATGTTTTCCTCCATGGAGGGTGTGTATTGCTAGCTGTGAATCTGAAATTGAGTCGTAAAGGTTGGGAATGGGTCGCTTTTGTTCAAATCTGTGGCCAGAATGGTGTTTGAAGTTGCAACAGGGTTTACTGGGAATCGTATGATTGCTCTGTTTATGATTCCTTTTTGGCACCATGGAGTGTTCCTCTTCCGCTTGCATTACCTTGGGAAGGCACTTTTGTAAAGGTTTGAGTTGTAGAGGTTTTAAGAGGGTGGGCTCCCTTCCTGCTGTGTATTTGGTGCAGGGGGAGGACGTCTTGCTCTTGGCTTGCTTGTTTTTTGTCCCATGCCGTTTGATTTGTTTTGGCATGTTGGTTTTTGTCTTAAGTCTACGGAAAATGGAGGTTTCTCCCAGAAAGAGGAGCTTTCCTCCCCTGTTCTCTGGGATGTTTTTTGGAGGCAGTTGTCTCTCTTTTGGAGAATTCTTTCCCTTCTTCTCTTAATGAATCTCTCATTTGCTTTTCAAACAGAAAACAAAAAACAGAAAGTGTTGCTGTTCACTGGGGGTTTCCAGAACATTTCCTGATCATCTGGCCCTTTACTGTGTTGGGATTTGGACTGATCTGCTCACGGGATCAGATCCATGTCATAATTTTGTTGCTTGACAGGCTACCAGTGAACCTCTTCTAGTTTGAGACGCAAACTTCATTCACTCGAGTCACTGCTCTCTCTTCTTCATCTTCTCCTTGTTTGCACATGGTCAATCACGTGCACTGGTTCACAGCTCTTTTTTTCTGCTTTTTCTGGGGGAATTCTCCTGATTGAGGCATAAATTCCGAATCTCTCTTTATCTTTACTTGTTTTGATATTGGATAAAATGGACAATTTTTACCAAACATAGCTTCATTCCTAGAATGGACATCATATGAAAGTACCATTCGCTTTGCAATTTTTAATCTTTTGTTTTGCCTTGCCTTGAGTTCCACTTCTAAAAATAGGAGAGAGTGGTCCTACTCCTGCCCCTGCCCCATTGAATTTGAATCCAATCATTTCACTTTTCACCTTGGAGAAATTCAGCTCTATCCAATGTTCGTAACTTATATGTTCTGGACCTATTATAGATATGTATCCATGGTCAAAAAAATAAAACCACGGTTCAAAACTTGGGAAGAAATGATTAGCTGACAGCATAGGATATAATCATGGGAGAACTTAAAAAAGAAAGGTATATTCACGATAGAAGTAGAAAACTAATGCTAGGGATACGATAATACTTGTTGGATGTCTCCACGGCTGCTTAGTTGCCCAACATGTGAAGGGATATAAAAAAACAAAGAAAGATAGCAAATTAAAAGGGTAATTTAGATGTTGTATGGTAAATTGGAAAAAAGTGTTTTGATTCCTTTTTTTCCTAATTTTGTTTCTCATTTCTATAGGATTAGTTTTGTGGATGCAAATCTCCCTCCATGCTCCTTCTCTCTTCCTTTCTTTTTCTCATTACCCTACCAAATGAGTAAAACAGTTTCATGCTCCTTTGGTTCTCTCTCTCTCTTTTTTTTTATTGGAATGGTCAGGAATTATCCTCTATTTCCATTCTATATTATTCTTCTTCCCTCTACAAAAATAGAGTACCAACATCTGATAGATCTCTCGGCCAGAATCCACAGGGCATCATATATGAGCTTATTTGACATGGACTTGATTCATGTGAGGTTCGAAACATCAAGAATGAAAAATATAAGAAATTATCCTGGATGATAATTTCCTGAACCACGAATGTGCTGCCAAATGTCATAGTTTTTACAAGACACGTGGATTGGTCACGGAATGAATGAACTCTTTACCAGCAAATTGTAGAAGCCCCCAAGAAAAGCAGAGAAGTGGTACCACCTTGAGCAGAAAAGCACAAAAAGAGAAGAGATGGACTAAAAGAGTCATGTAGAAGAATTGTTTCAATTCCGAAACTCAAACAACCACATTATTTTTGCTACTAGTCTAATCCCACCATCACAGCACCAAAATCCCCAAACGCAAGCAAAAACATATGTGATTAAGCCAGGGTCATGTGTGTTTTCTCTTGTCTAGTTCACCAAGTTGGCCCTGCCAAAATTCTGTTTCACCCTTTAACTACTTTGTAAAAATTTTACAGCCCAGCCTGAATCTAAACCACCCAAATTGGTCAGTTAGGCCAATAATCTAATAATACAGAGGTAGGTGACAGAAGAAGAATGATAAAACTAATGAAAATTAGTAGAAAGGCAGATACAGACATCCCATTATCGCTTCACGAATATATTCACATTCATACACAAACAGGGAGGAGGAGAGACCACTCACGGGGCATTAGAAACAAACAACAACATAAAGAGCAAGAAGAAAAAAAATTTAATTTAGACAGAAGGTTTTTATATGCGAAAAAGTGCAACCTGTCTTGTGGCCGAGATTGTTTGCCTTTTCTCTCTCTCTCCTTCTCCTTTTCGACATGTTTGTCAGCAGAAGCACCCGTGACCTCTCACTTTCTGTCATTGATTCTCTAATTCATCAACAGCATCGCTTTTCCACCTAAAACAAAGTACCAACAAACTTGTATATAAACCGTAATTCGACCAGGCCAGTTCCACTTGAACCTCTAAAGCAACATTCCCTTCTGCTACACTTGCTCTCATTCTCATTCATTCTTAGATATGTCAAAGTTTCAACCTTTTTTTTACATTACCATTCTTCTTCTTCTCTTGAATGCAGGCCAGACATTATGCCATACCAAAGGAATCAGACTCAGAAGCTCTACAGGAAAGCAAACAAAAATAAATATGACAAGAACCCAGGTCTCAGAGCAGCAGTTTATGCAGTGGGTCAAATTTGTTGGTAGCCTCAAACACTCCGTTTTCAGGACAGCAAAGAACAAGCTTTTCCCTTCTTACACTCTCACTGTGAACAAGAATCCAGCGGCTGGAGACTTCACCAAAATTCAGGATGCCATTGATTCTCTTCCTTTTATAAATCTTGTGAGAGTGGTCATCAAGGTCCATGCAGGGGTTTACACGTGAGTGCTTTGACTCTATATAATTTGGTAGTGCTTGTATTGTTGTTTTACTCTTGTCCTTATGCTTTGCTGTATTTTTCTCATTTGGTTCAGCCAAATTGCTTTAGTTCCACTGAACTCTGGATTCTAGAGTTTGTCCACATTCACGTGTATGCTAATTTATGTTCAATGTGAGACTGTCATACTGATACAAGAATGTGATTCCCTTTTTTGTTTGTTTTTGTGCCTTTATCCTTGTTTTTAAAATGCTCTGGGAAATGGTCTTTTGACCAAGAGTCTAAGACATTTTGTAATCCAATTTGTCTTACTTTTAGTCATTTCTTAGTTGTGAAAGAAGTTTTATGAGAGGTAACTGATTTAAGGAACTAATATTTCAGGGAGAAGGTTAACATACCGCCATTGAAATCCTTTATAACCATTGAAGGAGCAGGGGCAGATAAAACAATTGTTCAATGGGGAGACACTGCTCAAACACCTGGGCCAAGAGGACAACCTTTGGGAACCTTCGGTTCTGCAACTTTTGCTGTGAATTCCCCTTATTTTATTGCCAAAAACATTACATTCAAGGTAATTAAGTCTTCCTTTCCATCCCTCACCCTCCTTTCCTCTTTTGCTATTTCTTATTGTAAAAGAAAATGTTGGTGCAGAACACTACTCCAGTTCCACCACCAGGAGCAGTTGGAAAGCAAGCTGTAGCATTTAGAATATCAGCAGATACAGCCACTTTTTTGGGCTGTAGATTCTTGGGAGCTCAGGATACTCTCTATGATCACTTGGGTAGGCATTATTATAAGGATTGTTATATTGAAGGTTCTGTGGATTTTATCTTTGGCAATGCCCTCTCCCTTTTTGAGGTTAGTTTCTTATCCTAATTGTACATTTATGTATAGCCATTCTTTTTCTTCAAATTTTATGGAAATGGCAGAATGAACTCAAATGTTAAATCGCATAGAGTATGTAGACAATTGAGTTGTTAAATAAACTTATTACATGCTAGCTGGAGCAGAACATATAGAATGGAGTAATTGCTCATGATCACATTTCCTTTCAAAGGAAAAGAAAAAGGAAAGAATATAAAGCAGTTTTCCCTTGTGTTATATACATATATATATATATATATATATATATATATATATATTTTCATCCTCATTGACAAGAAAAATCTCTAAGATTCCCCTATAATTGATGTGAAAACCATGCTTTTCCAAAAGTATCCCAACACAGAAACTCATTATCTCATCCAAAAGAAAATTTACTTAACTTTGAAACAGGGGAATAAATTGCGAAACGGCTTTTGTCACGCAGGAAAAGCTTTTTGAATGTACTCCCCCACAAATGCTTGTCTTGTATCCAAACAAATACATACATTTCAACTATGAGCTTGAGACATCAATTTGCTGCTTTCACTACCAAATTTATGTACTGCATAACATCACTAAAACCAAAACCTAACAGTTGCATACAGTATTAACTTCATTCAGGTAAATAACTAACTATCAGTTGAAAATGTTTGGGTAATCCTATGAGTTACGTTGCCAAAGTGTAATGTGGTTTGGTTGGATGTGGTTTCAGGGATGTCACGTTCATGCAATAGCAAGGCTAACGGGGGCCCTAACAGCACAAGGCAGAGGGAGTATCCTGGAAGACACGGGGTTCTCTTTTGTCAACTGCATGGTCACGGGCTCAGGGGCTCTCTACCTAGGCAGGGCATGGGGTCCTTTCTCCAGGGTGGTCTTTGCTTATACTTATATGGACAACATTATTATTCCTAAGGGCTGGTATAACTGGGGCGACCCTAACCGTGAAATGTGATTTTCCCTCACCCCTTTCATGCATGCATACACGCACATTAAAAATGAAATTTAATTAAAAGGTATATAATCTATTAAGAGATAACAATTTATTTGCAATAAATAAACATTTTCCTACTTAATTAAATTGATCACTTTTTTTACGATTTTACTCTTAGCCTCTTTCTTTCTCTTTATTTTTCATCTTCATACTAACCACGAGAAAAGAAAATTAACTTTCCTTCCCCTGCTTCATTTTTTCTATCCTCGTTTTTTTTTTCCTTTTATTCTTCTCTCTTACCAAACATAGGGTAAGAGAAAGAGGCAATTAATTTCTTCATTGCATACATAAGACTTGTCCATGTATATGTGATTATATACTTGGATATATAAATCCCACTATAGTAGTAGTGGATACATGGACGGTGTGCCATCAGTGCTTTTCCCATACCTTAACAGGCTTTGGATGGTTTTAGGTGTTTGTCAGCTTACCCTTTTCCCAGCAGCAGCACCTCAAACTATATACAAAGCTTGCTTTCTTGCTTTCCTCTTGCTCATCATCACAGTCATATATTGGGAATTAGGCATATCTATGCGTACATATAAATATTGCAAAGCAAGTAAAACGACAAGTTTGGGCGGTTACTGTTTTAGGAACCTAGCCATCAAACCTGTGTGCCCTTATCCTCCTTTGAACCGTAAAATCTACGTGTAATGCACCTGAAAAAGAGCGCAGAAAGAAGCCCTAACCATCCATGATCCACCCAAATGTTAGGTATATTGCTGGCATATAAAAGATAAGGCCACGCCAGCCTAGCTCAAGTTGAGCCTGCAGGCTAAAGTTTATTAATTATATACCGCAGTATTGGAACAGCATGCGCATGCATTTTTGAGAGGATTTGGTTTTGTAATTTGTACTGATGTGGTTTGGTTTTTGTTGGTTGGCACTATGGCAGGACGGTGTTCTATGGGCAGTACAAATGCACGGGGCCAGGATCAAACTTTGCAGGGAGGGTTTCATGGTCAAGAGAACTTACTGATGAGGAGGCCAAACCTTTTATCTCTCTTGGTTTCATTGATGGGTCTGAATGGATCAAATTATGATCATCAAATTTATTTTATATATGCATAAATTCTAAAATTCATAATGAATGATATACAGTTTTGATCTGTTGTAGGGATGATAGTCATTATAATTCGATAATTAGAAGCCATAACTAAATCTTCATTTACTCGTAATCTGTGCTCAAATTTGATTTTTTTTTTCAGGAGAAAAGTCAAATAAAACAAATTATTTAATGTTCCAATAATCCCAAACAAAATTATTGATAAAAAATTAATAGGAAAGATTTCTATCTCCTCTACATGAATAGCTTCTTTGGTTGCCTGCTTGTCTCTCATTCCTCTCCGAAAGAAGGCACTCTAAGGAAATTGTTATTATATCGAGATAGAATAAATTACTGTCATTTATCAATCCACGGCCCATTTTCCTGATGGGCTTAGAGGATAAATAGAAAAAATGGCCAGGCCCATTCTATTTGAACGTTAAGGTCTTTCTCTTTCTGAGATGTAGTAAGGATTACCATTCATTTGGGCCAAAGGGACTGTATGGGAGAACCCGGGTTCGTGAGCCTGTGCCCACAATGAGCTCGCTAGTTTACTTGTAGCCTGAAAAGTGATATGCCAGGGCTAGCTAGGACTAGAGACTCGGCCTGCATTAGAAGCAGCTAATGTTCCTGGTGAGCTGAGAGCCTAGCTACTGCTCTTGGCTTAGGTGTCCATGTCTTTGAAAGCTAATAGACGAAGAAAAGGTTGAGTCATTAGGCCTAGGCCAGCTACCACTGCTAGGCCGAGCTCACTAGAGATCTAGGCTTTTGGCAGACATTGGAAGCCTATCGAAATTTCGGCAGTGAAAACATGCTATTGCCATATGACGCGAGCCATAACTCACCACGTTGATGTAGAATATCTAAAAAATTTTGGGTGAAAATTGAGTTACAGAGACGGTGCCCGACTTACTTAAACGGCTCTCCCAACTTGAAATCCTTCTCATCAGCGCGCTTCACGAAATATTCAGCCAAAAACAGTGCACAGAACCGGTCAACAGGCCTTAATTTTTTAAATTTTAAAAGGGATGTAGTTGATTGATGTGTAGCAGATGGCGCAAGCAATTAGTGGAAAACAAAGGTTGTATCTGTCCCCTAAATTCAAGAAACATTTTAGGTATGTCAGATCAAAAGCTAATCATTATTGGTGTGGGAAACGTGAAATTACTGATAAATGCCAATCGTTTTTAGGAAAATATCAAACGTCCTGTAATGTATTTGATGATAAGACCCAACAAAAAGTACTGTCACTTGATCTGATTGAAATTTGAGGAAAAAGTTTGTAGTAGATGGTTTAGAATTTTCTTTCTTTGTTTTAACCTTTAAATCATTTTTTAGCTATGCTGTAAGTCAGTGGCTTGGTAGTTTAGGCTTGACTTCTAGTTACCAACGGGTGGTTGTGGAGCATGTCCGGAACTTCTTCTCTAATTTGCACTCGATTGACTCAGTGAATAACTGCATGCAATTATTGCTAGGAATCAGGTTTATCAAGGCGTTGATTGAACTACTCTTTCCTTTCCTTTCATCAACTTAGTACAATAGTGACAGTGTGATTATGAGTTTGGGAAGACAGAAAAAGTAGCCTGATTCATTTTGCTAAGAACTAGTGTAAGTTTTAACCATGATTCTAATCATGAATTCTGCAATAATGAGAAATCACTGCAGTGCTATTTCCCTTTCGAGGTTTCTTTTTGGCTGTTTTCAGTCAAATATGAAAAACTTACATTTGGTAGATAGATGGCATTGTTGGTATAAAGAGCAGTGATTGCCAAAGTAAAAAGCCTTGATAAGGTAGAAGAAAGAAAGAAACAAAGCTTGCAACAGAAGGTGGGTCATGCATGAGCGGAACCAAAGGGGCCATTGCCATGAAAAGATCCAAGCTATCACACATCAAATGCAAACAAAGAGCATGAGCAAATAGTTGAACTCTTGCACACAATTCCAAAATGAATAAAATGGGGAAGGAGGGAATATTGTACTGGAGATGCAATCATGTAGAATACAACAGCTTTGGTTTCCAACATTTCAATTCGAAAATCACCCAACCATGGAATTTTCTTTCCACATTCACATTTATCTTTGGCTCCTAAAGTCAAGAAAATACTACACTCACATCAAATCAATCAAGCAGTGATGGCGCGGTCACTCGTTGGGGTCACCATATGTTTACGAGGTCACAGAATTTTGAAAGACTGGTGACTTGGATTAATTTATTGAAACAAATCATTATCTGATCAGCTTTGATTAGTAGAAGGAAACAAAGTCATGTTGGTTCTGTAGAAAATATTGACGACATGGGGGACTCAACTTCACAAGGCCATCTAATTCTACAATTGGAATTTCATTTCATTGACAATAAGGCCAATTCCTTCACATAACACTGACATTTGAATCAGATGGACAGGAATTTCAATCAGATCACGTAAATTCTACACACATTCTATCTTGTTTTATCACCTATCTCTGTTCACTAGCAAACAAGAGGGGGTCATAGAGGCAGAGCTCCTCTGTTACAATTTTTCTTTCTTTGCCGTCATAATCACCACCTTCTCTGCAAATAGTTTCTCTCAGGATCTCTACCGAATTCTGAGGATCTATCAAGCTTCCCCAACACTGCATTCTTGAAATTAATAGCTTCTTGAACTTGTGAGCAAGATCTCTGCATCCTAACCCCACTTAAACTACTTCTAGATTCCATCATTTCATTGAGGGAAAGGCGCTTTTTCGGACCTGGCTCTGGCCTTTGCTTTGGAGCACTATGTGACCTCAATTTAGCCTTAAAAGACTGCGTACTGGCCATATAATTTGGAAAATTCCCGTAATGTCTAAAAAGGTTTTCAGCACAGACACTCTTCGCGGGGGTAACCGGGGCATTAGACCCACAAGAATTGATAAAACGAGGTGTACTTTGTGCTGTGGAGAACCTGCATTCATCTCCAGTTAATCCCCAATCAGTTTCTTGACAATGGCGGCTATCTGGTAGGGACAAACGGGCTGGAACTCGAGACGGAAGCGGAGAAGACAGCGTTTGATAAGGCGGGTCATCGCTGAAATCTGATACAGAAGTGTTGGTTCTGCGAGATCTTGATTTAGGCCTGCCTGTATCAACCTCCACAATTTTGGGACTTTCATCGATGTTAATTGCAGTGTCAAGAGAAGCTGACAATCTTCTGCTATGGAAAGAAACTGTATGTTCACTCCTTGTATCATCAAATCTCTCCTACAAGATGGAGTAAATGATTTCTAAAAGCCTAAATGGGAGTCGCATTAAATTGAGTAGATTTCTTGTATTAAAAGGATTTTTCTTACCATAGATTTTCGTGCTCGGATGTCAAATCTGTTAGCATCATGATTAATAAGTCCACGAGCTTTCTGGGACCTAATGGTAGCTTGTGCTCTTATCAGGGCCTGCATGCTATGGAGAGTAGCTGTGGCTTGTTTCCGCACTAAATATCCTCTAACAAGCGCCTGTATCTTCACTAACCCTTTCAAAGCTCGTAGAGCTTTTCTAGCCTGTTTTAAATCCAAAATCCAAAATCAAATCAGAAAAAAAAAAGCCTTAAATTTTACTCAAGTTCAAACAGATATACCGGGGAAGAATGCCTAAGATAAATAATTAACACCATTTTGGCCTTTTGCGAATGCTTAAAAAATGAAGACGAAATTGTTAGAACTATACTTACCAGATAACCTCTAAAAACAGTTTGAATCTTGACAGCAGCCCACCTCTCACGTCCACCGCCGAACATGGTCCCTCTGCCATGACTTGTTAGCCTCACCACTGCCACCGCAGCCTGAGCAGCGGCTACTGCTGCATCGGCAGCCGCTGCTGTTGCGGCTGCCACAGCAATTGCGTGCTTGTTCTGCTCCTTCTCTGTTTCATTATAGTATGATCTTAGCCAGGCAGCTTCGGCTGGTGATATGTTGGGGGGTATTGTTGTAGGGTTGTGACACAAGGCAGCGCTAGCGTCTCTCCCTGAATGCCCACTGCTACACTTTTTCTGGTCTCTCCGGTCACTGGAATTTGAGTAGTCTTTGCTGTTCTTTAACCCGAACAAGCCCTTTAGCCACCTTGTAGCCCTTCCCATGTTTCTCAGTGCACTGAGTGGGGAGAAGTTAGGGAGTAAGAGGGAGTTTAGGAAAAATCAAAGAAAGAGGGAATAAAAATTAAAAAGAAAAAAAGGGGTGAAGAGGGTTTTAAAAGTGAAATCTAAAAATGCCCATTGTGATAAGAAAGCTTAGAAACTAGAAAGGGTGATACAGCTCACAATCTTAGGTGCTTTCCATGTTGCGAAAAGTGGTGATGGAAAGTTGTTGAAGAATAATATAACTAAATGGTTTTAAAAGAAACGTCTAATAAGTTGAAAAAACAAAAGAAATAATAGTGAATGAACAAAAGAGATAAGGATATATTGTTTTTATTTTTCGATGGTGTGTTTCATGGTAGTAGTACTATTTGAAATTCAAAATAACTCAAAGGGAATAAAAATACTGTCATGGCCTCGTGAGAAACTGCATTACATGACAAAAACATGCCGCTGGAAGATTCAGAGGGTCTTAAAAAGAAAATACTTATTAATCCCAAGTTTAAAAAGGAGAGTTACAATTACAAAGTGGTAAAACCCCACAAAGGCAAGCGTTAAACGAAGAGGATGCAATAAAATAATCACCACACACAGATTAATATATAAACAGTAAAGACATAATCACCCACCTTACTAGAATCTGATTCTCCTTATGTATATACATAAAAGAAAAAGAAGCAATGTAAAAAGGAGGGAGGAAGGTAAAGGGGAGTGAAACGCTCGGATTTTCATTCCTCCAATGGGAAACTCGGGAAACCTTTTTGCTTTGACAAGAAAAAGAAAAAGAAAAAAAACAAAACACTCTCCCTATATTTCTCTGTCATTGCTTTCTGGAGCGACGTGTCTTCAAAAAGAAAGATACCTCAGGGTCCTCAGCTTCTGACAATCTCGTGAAGCCTTTCATTTTTAGATGCTTATGCTTCTTTTTTAACTTCACTTTTATCTAATTCTCTGCACCTGTTTTTACTCTCCTCCCCTCTATTTTCTTTAAACCCTAGCGAATAAATGATATGATCATGCAAGTAGAAAAATAAAATTGTTATGGCTAAAAGGTTACTTGAATCAATTTGTTGGTTTAATCTTCATAATAAAAACTTTTGAGTTTGAGCATTGTTAGTTTAAATTTCGTTGATGTTATTCATGATGTAAATTGAAAGTGAATTAATGGAGAAAGTACGGGAGGTTGAACTTGAAGAAGCCTATATATATATATATATTTATGTTGTTTTTACCAAAAAAATTATTACTCTACTCTCATCTCCCATACGCAACAATGAACAATCTCATTTTTTTTACTATACCCGGCCCTTAGAACCAGGTATCAGAAAGACAACAAAGCGAGTATAGCGAAGCAAATGATATGTCACTGTAAAACTTCTCAGCATCAAAACAGTAAAGAAAGCCAATGAAAGTAGCTTTCTGTGAATATTTTGTTCTTCTTAATTCCCTCTGTTACTATAACACAGCTATGCCTTGGCTGCAAAGTTCAGCCCTTTTTTCTTTCGGGTTTCGAAAAGATCTCTCTCTCTCTCTCTCTCTCTATTGTTGCCACTGCCAGCATCTAAAACTGTGAATTTGCAGAATTCTTTTTCACTGTTTTATTTCATTGTTCTTCAATTATTTGTGCTCTAATTCAACTTTCTCTTGTCAATGTTATTTTATTTTATGTTTCACAAACGCTAGACCTTTAACTCTCTGCAACAAACTGTGACCCCAGCTTAAAAGGTGATATAAAACCTGTTCATGTACTTTTTTTTAACCAGTGCTCTCAGTCATTTCACAATCATGAAAAACCCAACTAAAACAAAAACTTGAAATATAAAAAAAAAAAATTTTAAGGGGTTCATTCACTAGTTAGTGCTAAGACTTTGTAATTTTCCTTCTCTTCTGCTATGAGTACTTTGCTGACTATATATATCCAGACAAATGAAAACAAAATGTCCGCTACATGTCACTATTTACAAAAATGGTGCCGAAGGAACGAAATAGGGGAGTGGGGGAAGGGTACAATGGTAACTTGGTGGATGATACGAGATCTAGTTTCTTAGCTGGCCTGGTTTGATGGCAATGGCGTATCTCAGACCATTCAAAGACAAAATCCAAAATGAGGTCATGGCAATTTGTTGTATTTACGGGAATACTCGAAAGGGGTTTGACAATCAAGGGCGGGCTTGCATCATTTTTTCGTACGGATATTACGGAATAACTTTATTTTGGGCTGTCTAGGACGGCAGTGGAGAAATTGCCTTATATACTGATTTGATAAATTTTTGGTTAAAAGGACATTGAAGAAAATTCTACTGAGATTTATTCACACTTTTTCCTTTCCTTTTTTTTTTTTAATTTGATTTTACGTGCTACTGTTTATTCGTGTACTCTGAATAGAATGTTTTTTGTCAAAGGCCCAAAAAGCTACTAGTAAACATATCCCATGGTACCCAAATTATCCATGATCCATCAAAATGAATGCCTATGAAATCCCTTTGATGCATTCATTTTTGGCTATATAACAGATATATGGTACCAATAATTAAAAGTTCAAATTGTCTTTCTTCCTTAATATGAGTAATTGAGGTAATTTTGATTACAATTTATGTGATGGGAGAAAAAGTAAAACCCAATAAACCTCTATAGGTACCAAAATAAATGCTTAAGATTATAATAGATTCTAAATTACAAATTTATTAACAGGAAATTGAAGCGAAATACTGGGAGTGGAGCGAGAGCATACTCTACAAATTACAAGGATTTTGATCTCAAGTTCCAACAGTTTGTTTCTATCATCATCCAATAACTTTTGTCCTTAGAGAGAAAAATGTACCCGAAAGGAGATAAAAGTGTAGTGATGATCAATGTTCCCAGGCCTGAAGGACCACTTAATTGTTGTAAATGGCACATTTCATCACAACAAAAAGGGTTTCGAACTTGAGAAGTTTGTATACGAAATTAGAGGGGATTAGATGGGCTGCAATCGGAACTACTCAAAGTAGTTTAAAAGCAGAAGTAGCCAGCTACTTCATTGAATAATTCACAGGCCATTAGTGAATGTCCGATTGAATGAGTGTTCTTGCACCACCTTGCCTGGAAAACCATCTTTTTCCTAATCTGGCAAAAGAGGCTCTCTTGTGTTTTTCCTTTTTCTCTAGGAGCTGTATATCATGCAGAGACAAAAGAAATAAAACTGATTGACAACAAGCCAAATTAAAAC
The DNA here is from genome assembly GCF_053813885.1 of Theobroma cacao. Classification (NCBI taxonomy): domain Eukaryota; kingdom Viridiplantae; phylum Streptophyta; class Magnoliopsida; order Malvales; family Malvaceae; genus Theobroma; species Theobroma cacao. The sequence continues at coordinate 5,203,295 of NC_142647.1, forward strand.
TGGGTGAAAGCTAGCTACTCCAAGTTGCAGAGAGGAAAATTTCCCAACGGGGCTCCTAAGCTGGCTGAATTAATATAGGGTGCCACATTTCGGTTCTTAGGAACCTAGAAATTATGGCAGTTTCCTAGATAACTATACTTGAACATTTTTGCGAAATTTGTCCCTTCCTTCATCTGGCAACCTGTGCTGCTCAGAAACCTTTGTCCTATAACCAACCGCAAGCCAAGGCTGAGAAGTTAAATGATAGATTACCCATTGATACAAAACTTCTGCAGGCACATTCCTAGTTTGGTGCAGTTTGTGCTGCAGATGTGGCTGTAGCCGCCCACAGGAATCTGGGGGACCGTTCAGTATGGCTTGTCTTAACTAGGATTGGTTCCATGGTGTGTGGTTGACTGCTAGAACGGTCTAATATCAAAGTGAGGTTAGAGTAGCTCTGGGGGTTTCTTGTCAAGGGAGGATGAGGTCTTAGGTGTCCTCTTCCAATATCTAATTTATGCCCTGTAATTATGTGCTGCTGCATCATTGAATTTTATAAGTGAATAAATTGCCTGCAATTTTCAAAAAAAAAAAAAAAGCAACATTTAGAACAGCCAAAACCATTATCTTTTACGACATTTCTCTTTTTTTTTTCTTTGTTATGACATAAAAGAATCCGAAAGTTCTCCAAACTTCAAATAACAATCCATAATTGGTTGACGATAGTGATGTATATTCAACCATTTTGCCCAAAGCTTCTGATAAATCCAGCTGGATAACTGATGCGGTCATTGGAGAACGAATGGTTTGGGCAGGTCCCTAAACCAACCAGGCCAGACGCCATTCTTTTCGAGAAAGAACGGGGAAATTAAATGGGCTTAGCCAGGATTAACGCTTAGCAGTTCACACTTCTCAGCAGTGTGCGGATTTAGGTTAAATGACACAACACTCTGGGCAGAGTCCAAAGTTAAGGGAATCTGGCACGCTTTGAGGTCTAGTAACTTAAGCCCAGAACCCCTAAGCCTCATAAACCCTGGAACCTCTGAGCTTGTATTTTGGGAAAAAATTGCATAATTGAACCCATAAGCCATAAAGGACACAGGGTCCATGTTCAGGCCACTGGTCCACATTCTGCTTAGTTCTCAATTAGAATAATTCACATTTGGTGAAGTTGGTATTTATTGGCTATTGCCCAAATTGGTTTCATGTTGTAAGCATTTCTTAAAAACTTAAGCCAGACACCAGAAATGATGTTTAAAGCTTTGCAGGCCTAAGTGACTCAAGTCTTCATCTGAAGTTAGTTTTGCTGAGATATGTTGATAATTGCGAATCACAAGCCAGGTATTATGAACAACAAAATATCTAGTAGGACATTTTATGGCACTACCACTTGAATACTCTGGTAATGTCAGTATCATCAAAATTTGTTTTATTTTTTCATAACATGATGGTGGGGCATTTTCTTATCTGCATATGAACGATTGATATTGTTTTGAGATAAGCTTGATAGATTTTTCTTCTCAAGAAAACCCCTTTTCTTTGGACTGAAAGCTTAGTCGTAATGTTAAGTTAAATTCATAGCTTTTGTTTGTTAGGAGATGTACAAAGCCTTGATAGCTGGTAGGATGAATAGTGTTGCTTTAGATATATAGTGAAGTGCATGTGCCTATCTATTCATGTATATATTTCAAACAAATTTCATTTTTACATTTTCCTATTTATACTTAAATTGTACTAATAATTATATATATATATATATATATATATATATATATTACTTAATTGAGTTTTAAACAAACCTCTCTAGTATCTTATAAACTTAATCTCTCACCGTAAAACAAGATTTTTTAATTTGATACAAATTATCGAAATGTCCATTTAAGAATAAAGTAATATAGTAATTACCTTAATTTACATATGTATATGTATGCTCAAATTGCATGAATTGATAACACCGAAATATATGGTTTAACAATAGGTACATTTATAGATTCAAATCCCCTTCTTAATAAAAAAAAAAAGAAAAGAAAAAGAAATCCATGCGTTGATTGTATCAACTTTATCAAGTTTCGGCAACCGCATATTTAATTCGTGCACCGGTCCGCTCCGTTCGCATTGCTTTCAGGGTCGGCACTTTAAAATAACGAAATAGACTACCCTAAGTTGGTCCCTATCCCTCAATTGATTGTCGCCTGCATATCTCCCAGCAGTACCAACACATTCTATCTACATCAACCTAGCTAGAGCACATCATGATCTACATATCCCTAGCTGTATGATCTTTAATGCTATCTTTCGCAATCCAAGTTGCACCCAAATTGAATTCCTTGATAAACACAAAACATTAGGACATGTTTGCATGCTTTGCTTTGTTTTTCTAAACGTACTATATATTTTATTTTTCAAGCTATATATATTTTATGTATATATATACATATATATATTTTATGTATATATGTAGTCATCCAATATTATAAAGTGGACCCAAGTTGTCAACCTCTTAGGGGGTAAAGAATGATGGGTGAGCAAAAGAAGCCTAACATGCCTACAATGCTCTAGAAGTAATAGTGATCATACTACAAAAGAGGATCATGTGAGAAGGAGATCAGCTCCTCCCGAAGGGGACATGTCATGGCAAGTTGAGAAATAAAAGAAACAGGATAGTTGAACAAATCATGGAAACTAACCCTACTAAATGCAATGCTGGTAAGGAAGAATGTTCAAAGTGTTTTTGTGTGTTTCTGCCCGTTGTTGCTTAGAAGGAAGACAAAAGACCAACCCCCTTTTGCCCTAATATAGCCTGCAATGCTTGTTCCATAACTGGTACAAATAGTGGTTTAATTCTTTCATATATACATTGGAGACAGCCATAATGGGGTGATTTGGGCGATGATAGTGGGGGCTTTTTGAGCCCTTGAAAGATTAGATAAGGGGACAAAGGGAGAGATGTATGGATATTAATGAAGGAATGGAATGGGGTGGTTGCCAAAAAGAGTTAGCCATGTGAGAAGCATGATGCTCGAGAATGATGCTGTCGACTCTTTCTAATACTTGCTCTTCTATTTTACTAGAAAAGGAATGGCAACCATGACCCGCCCCTCTCTCTCTCTCTCTTGCTACAGTCATCTGTGGGGACTTCATAGACTTGCTTATTCTACTCCCAAGTCCCAACATGCTCTGTAAATATCTACCTAGCTTAAGCCAATTGTTGGTTGATGATCGAAAAAGATTAAATTTTGATACCATTCGAACTGAGAGGAGCTAGCTAGCTATCTAGCTATAGCTAGGTTCGTTCAACTTGGAAATGATGATTAATTAGCCGGGGGAAACGTTCCACAGCGTGAGGTTGAAAATGAAACCGACAATTATTCTTTATAATTGATGTTCTTATCTATCAGATGAACAGCTAGAGATGGGAGACTGGTATATATATATATATATAAAAAGACAAAGCTATGAGAGTTTAAAGTATCAGTTTCTTTCTTAAAACACATGCATGTTGTGTCCAGTAGTCTTCTGAATGCGCTTAAAATGGAGGCCTGTACGTGCGCAGGCAAAAGTTGAATTGACAGAATATATTTCTTAACATTTGCCAAAATAAGGGAACCCTGTGGGATATGATTTTGAGAAAGGGAACTGAAATTGAGAACCTTTACTTTATAGAGACGATACAGCCCTTTGATTTTGGCATGTTGAACGCTCCCTGCAGGCAATGGCAGATTTCAAAAACCAAAAAAGCTTTTGCACCAATCAAGATTCTAATCCTGATTATTCCAATGGTCGTGGCCCCTTTTTTCCCTGCTCCCTGTCTGTCAAAAAAAAAAAAAAGATTTTGACTTTGCAGTTTCCACACAGGATGTCAATTTCTTAGCTGTTAAGGAATCAAATCAACTGTGAGTCCAATCTGTTGCTTAAACATTTCGTTCAAGTTGGTTGTTGGATGCGATTTTAGAGTTCTTGGAAGTTGGATGAATCTATATATATCCATCTTTTTGTTAAAGTCTTACAGATTTCTTAAAGCTGATTAACCTTGATTATGTTTGAAGCATATGATTCTATATATACAGGTCGCTTAGGGGCCCGTATTTCGATTAGATTGACCAAAATGTAAATCAAACAGCAATTAAGGAATATGCAATGAAACTGACAGTGTACTGAATAATAATCCGTAAACTCAATTTTAATGACACAATACAAGCCAAAGATGAATTACAAATTTAACTAGAAGACTTGACCTCACTCAACTTCAGGAGTGGAAAAGCTCCTGATAAACCTAGAATCGAGCTAGGACCACAAAAAAGAATTCTATTCATGTTAGTACATTTATTGAAGCAAAACTTGCAAATGCAGTATGCAGCTACCTTTCTGCTTGTTGATTTGGACAGCAAGATTGTGGTTTATCTTGAGGATCTTCCATTTTTTCCTCGAGATGGCAATTGCAGATATTTGGTTGGACCAGCTAAGCCTGATGTTTCAGCTTACTACATTATAGAAGGAACAGTATGCGCTATGCGCTTCTGCCATATCTCCCAAAAGCTATATAGGGACACAACAAAAAACAATGGCATTTCCAGTACTTCAATGGCAGGATTCGACTTTGAACATGCATTTACTATTTCTTCAAAGACATTGGTGAAAGAAAAGTACTATAATTTTATAAGATTGTGGAAAAGAAAGTGTTCTTTTTTTTGGGGGGGTTTAATCTTAAAAATCCGGAATATATATCCATTTTGAGCTTTCCCCCAACTAAAATTTCACCATTGAAAATGTCATCACTATTTAGTAATTTTTTTAATATTTATATCTTTCATTTATAAAAATAAAAAGATCTAAAAACAGGATGCAGTTTGCAAATTTTAAAGACTTTGGGTGGGAATGTCCATCACAATAAATACAATTCAATTATATGATATGCTTAAAGAATAAGTTTGACTTCCTTATAAAATATGTATTCCCACCATCAAAACATGAAAAAGACAACAAAATGGAGGGAGTACTATAAAATATATATATCAATAATGAAGCCATTCTTCTCATGAATTAATTAAACATTTAGTTTTTTGGTGGATAAATCCGTAGATTATTTTGCCTAGTGATGTGAGCTTCACATTGAATATATTTGAGTAGTAAGTAAAAAACACAAAATTTGAATAGAGAAACCAAAACCAAATAGCAAAAAATATGAATCAAATGGAGCATAAATGTGTCAAAGTTGTTAATTTCTCCTTCCACTAAGATAAGGAGAGTAGAGCAAATAAAAATACTCCAGTTACATATGCAGGCAAATTAGAGGTGAATATATAAATAAGATGAACAGTTAAGTGGCTGACGATACCCTCCTTCTCCACCACAAATACCAGTGTACGTAGAGGGGAAAAGGGTTATCCTTTCTATAGAACTTGCATGTGCCCATTAAGAATTTGAGTTGATGGATTTGATGGGATGGACCCCCGGAAAGCAGCAGCGTCCTGCCCTTTGTTTGGGGATATGCAAAATCTGTTATATGAAATATTAATTATGAGCTTCTTTTTACATGTAGAAGGGGAGGTGAATTTCCTGCTCCTCCTTGTCATGGCAAAAGGAGAAGAAATAAAGGTCCACACGCATGAAGAAAACAACAAGCACGCAGTGACTGATGTGAAATGCAGATACCCCCCTCGTGCACTCTCTGCATCAAGTAAAAAAACAGCTTTACTCTGCCCACTTTAACAACAAGACAAGACTCTCTTTTGTTTTCCTTTCCACAGCTGCCATGGGCAGTGCTGTTCTCTTCTTTGGACTGGCCTTCTTGTATCCATTTCATAGGGACCGAAACTAATTGAATTACCTGATGACGAATTAATCAATATATATGTATTTCCCTTTTCAAAGAAGAAAATTCAATAAAGTGGATTGCAACTGGACCTTTGCAAGCTATTTATGACGTGCATTTACTAATCACATGAATTTGATTTGATGATATAATTGCATGGGGATCTTTGGAATATGGATAAACAGGTGTTTACATATACAGCATTTTTTCTGACCTTCGAATTAAGGGATGAATGATAATATTGTTTCCCAATCCTTTCCTGTGAGGTTAATTGGACAAAAAGGTTGTCCATAACTATAAGATTATTCCCCTTAGATAAATCCCAATAATATAAAGAGTACTGTCCCAATCAATAAAGTAATGATTTAATTTTAGTTATCATAATTATAAGTTGTGTGTAACGTGAAAGCTGGAGCTTTTTTTGCCATCTTGGATTTGATTTCAATGGCAGCACACGTCAAGTAGGCTTTTTTTTTTTTTTTTATCAAACAAATTAAATTCCTCTTTTCACATCGAACACGTTTGGTTATAGAATCAAACTAGCTCTAATTAAATAATAACCATAGATTCTAGTCTATCATGAATTTACCAATCAGAATTGAATTAATCTTTTTTTTTTTATAGGTAAGCTTATTAACATATTATGTCGGTGAATGAACCAAAGATCTTTAAGTAGTTGAAATATCAAAGATGTCTAAAGATTGTGTATCTTTTCGATGACGAACAGATTGCTCAACTTTTCGAACTTTTGGAAATAATTGGTTTTTTTTTCCTTTCCCACCCCACCCCCACCGCCCTCTCCCCCACCCAAAAGGAATTGAAAGTGTCAAGTGAATGGCAAATCGACAAACTACAAAGACTCAGTGCCTCAAACAAAGTCGTAAAATTAAGGCGGGGCTAAAACGAGGTCAGCCTATATATGAAAGTTCCATTAGCGCCACCACCATGATTTCGTTAGGTCTAAAAACTAGCCCTACTCTATGCTGGCAAGATCTTTAGGTCGGGATCAACCTGCTATGAATGCTTCCAAATTAAACTGTTTAGCTGCTGAGAATCAATAAAATATGATGTTAGCAATATGGTTTTCTGATCAGAATTCAAAACCGAAACGTTTCCCTTTTGTGTGCTTTTCGGGCAAATCGGCGCATTCTGCTCATCTTGCTGGTAAAAAAAAAGGGCACTTGGCTAAAACCCACCATGTGTCTCCTGTTGGGTGATTCTAAAGTGCATTGTCTGTCGTCCGCTCAACAAAACTCAGAAAGGGCAAAAAATCATCTTGTCTGAATCTTTGAGACATTTATTTACCTCTATTAATTCACGAGCTCTTTTTACTATTTGTCACTTTCGTATATAATTGGAAGAGTACCTGTGATTTTGTCTTTTTATTTTTTCCCCCCCTCAAAACCTACCAACAAAACTCAAAACAAACACTGCACCCTTTGTTAGACTAGAGTTACACTACAACATCCGATATTTGAACTAGCTAGGGAAACTAAATTGCAAGAGAAAATTGTCAAGAAATGTAAGCCACACAAAAAAAGAAAAGAAAAAATAGAGCAGAACAAACAAAACTTTTCTTTTATCTTTTTACGCAACTAACAACCCCATCTCTCCTCACTAAAAATAAATAAATAATTCACAACCTCAAACTCCTGAGAAAGTGAAAAAAATAAAATAAAAACCAAGGAAAAAGGGCGTTACATATCAGCCCCTAATTTTACTACTAATTAACTAGGGTTAATTAAGCGGCCGGCGTCACCATAATACATATCAACGGCTGTTCTTCCTCACCCTTTTTATTATTACAATCCTCTGGTTGCCTTGTATCTACATACGTCAGCATCTGGGCCCTCTTAGCTTGTAGTTCCCAGTCAGTGGACCCCACCACATACAACATAAGCCCAGCACAGCACACCTGGGCCGAAAGTAGGCCCAACCAAAGGCCTGCAAACCCGACTCCGAGATAGAACCCGAGCCCAATTGCCACGGGCATGCCCACCAAGTAGAATGCACCAAGGTTCACATTAGCTGCGGTGGAAGGACGTGCACTCCCTCTGAGGACCCCACATCCCACCGTTTGCGGACAGTTCCCAAGCTCGCATAGCCCTAGGATGGGAAGGGCAATGGATGTCAGCCGTAGGATCTCTGAGTCAGATGTGAACATCCGGGCCCATTTATCCCTCATCCCTGACGCGAACATTGAAGCTGATAGGCCCATCATGGCTGATACGAACACCGCTACCACAGCGGATAATCTCGCTTTATAAGGACGGTTTGCCCCTAGTTCGTTACCTACGCGAGTCGAAACAGCGAAACCGAGAGAAGAAGGGAAAACGTATATCAACGACGTCGTTTGGATTAAAATCCCCATCGAAGCAACCGACCACTTGGGGTTCACCAAAAGCCCACACAAAACGATCATGATCTCATACCACCACCACTCCAGACAAACCGAAACGCAACTCGGCCCGGCTAGCTTGAGCAGCGGCTTCCAGCCAGTTAAACACTCCAAACTGGGCTTTTCCCACGTGGGCTCATGTAGGCCTGAGGCCCAAATGCCAGCAACTAAGGAGATGAGGACGAAGAAGTTGGAGATGGAAGCGGAAGCGGCGACGCCGGCGACGCCGAAGTTGAAATGGGAGACGAGTAAGAGGTTGATGGGTAAATGGAGAATGGTGGCGATGAGAGTTGCTAAAGTGAGCGGGTGGGTGATGCCTTGAGCGCGAAGGTAAATGCGGATTGGGTGAATGAAAGAGTTGGTGAAGAGGTCAGGGAGGGAAAAGAGTAAGTACGTTTGGCCGATGCGGGTGATGTTAGGATCTTGATAAAGATAAACTAAAATGTTGAACATGTTTATCCAAAGAAAAGAAATTAATATGGAAGTGAATAAGAGGAAAATAACGTAGCGGTGGAGGGTTAAAGATAAAAGTTTAGGTCTTTGAGCACCAAAGGCCTGGGAACAGAGAGGTTCCATACCTAAAGCAAGGCCAGAGAGAACTGAGTAGCCCGTGATGTTAGCAAAGGCTATAGCTAATGAGCCAGCGGCCAGTTGGATATCGCCAAGATGGCCAAGGAAGAGCATGGAAATGATGGAACGAGAATAGAGAATGAGACCGGTTAGGGCTATGGGAAAGGCTAGATTGAAGAGTGATTTAGTTTCTGTTATGATCTCTGAGATTGAAGGGTGTAAGTATTCCGGTTCTTCTGCTTTCTGATGCATTTCAGGGTCTTTCAGGGAGTTGGGGAGTGGTAGAAGATCGAAATAGAGGTGGGTTTGGGATGATTTCTCAGTTGAAGTAGATATGGTGGGGAGGGTAGCACTGGTGCTTTGGTTGCACATGACGATGGCGATGACGACGATGGTAAGAAGGAAGACAGAAGAAGAAACAATGAACAAGCAAACCCTGTTTGTTGTTTTTTGTTTCAGCTCTCTTGAGATACTCTCATAAAGAGCACTCCTTTTTTTCTTTGTGCTCTCCCTAACTTTGTATGGATGCTAAGGTTTCCCTTCGAGGACAGATAGAATGGTCTGATTTTCAGCTGAGATGGGAATATTAATAGAGGAGTTGAGGTGGGGTTGTCTTTTTTGAATTCATTTTTTTATTTCTTTTTTTTTCTCCCCTCCTTTACAATATGTTATGTATGCAGTAAGCAGTATATTTGTAATTGAATGGGGGTGATATTATACCTATGTACTGTGATTTATTTTTTTTCAAAGGGCCTAAGTGATAATTTTGTTACTTTATGTGGTTTAAAGAAAGAGACGTCAGGGGTTGTCAGATTGGTTCAATTTCCGATAAGTGAAATGGTGTTTTTACGAGAGATTGTTCTTGGTGATTTTTGATTTCGTGTCCTCCTCCTCCGGCAGCTCACCTCTGCTCTGTTTTTCTGCTCTCTTCTCTTCTCTTCCCTTCCCTTCTCTCTGCTGCGCTCTGCGTCTGCTACATAGTAAGATACGTAAATTATTACTACAGCTTTTTACTCCTCTTATTACCTTACGTGGTATTTCTGATCCAGTAACTGGACCCTCCTTGCAGTGAAAATACTGTGTTGGGCTCCTATCCTATGAATGTTTTTGGCATCTCCTGGAAAGGGATTGGGAACGTCCCCACTGCTAAATACCAGGGAGGTTCTAATCTCTACTACTTCTATTGACTGGTATTTATTTATTCATTTTCACTTTATCTGCCCTTTTCCCCAGATATTTTGAAAAATCATTAGCTTTCATTGAAGCATTTGAATCTGAAAAACAAATGCAAGTGCTCCTTTGGATTATTTTTCTTGTAAAGCAAGTGGACTGCAAGTGGGTTGCCATAGTTAGTGACATCTTTTTAGGGCCTATTTAGCGTTGCCTTGTATTAGTGCCTAATTAAATTTTGATTGTTGCACTGGGATACACGTCTTTTAGTAAGTCATCTTTAATTTATCTAGTACTCAAATTAACTTTTTATAAAATTTATAAATAAATAATTTTTTTTATTTATTGCGTTTATCACTGTGTTATGATAACCTTGATTAAAACAAAATTTTTCCTTGAAACATGTTTATTCTATACAATGCATTTATTAAAATTAATTTTAATATTTGTATTTCCTATGTAGCATTTATTATTATTATTATAAGTTATGAAGATGATGACCAAAACAAAGTTAATTAGAGTATTAATTATTTCGGTTAATGATCATTCTTGAATCCACGAGTTTCTTTTGTTTTTTTTTTTCGTTTGAAACATTAAATAAATTTAAATGCATGCACTCTTTTTCAGTGTATATAGTGGGTGTTTGGTTAATTGCTTCACATCTTGAATTGAATTTGATAGCTTTTTAAATTGAATTAATTAAATCCATTTATGGGACTTTGACTCTTAAACTGGGCTCAGCATTTAAATTTTTGTAGAAAACCGTTTTAAAAGAAAAGCATGAGTACTTCACTTAGAAAGATAGAAGGCATTGCAAGATGATTCTACTAACCACTTATTTTTGCTTAAAAGAAATGGTCGTTGTTGTTTATAGGCAATTCCGTTTCAACAAGGAACATGAAATTGAAAGAAATAAAAGGTGAGTAAAATGGAAAGAACTGATTACTGATGGAAAAAAAAAACAAGTACAAAAAAGCTTCAGAGATGGTAATGACACGTCACAGGTCACACGTGCAGTTAAAAACTTGCTTTTGTTTTGCCTTTTAGGATCCTCTTTTTTAGAGGGCCGTGGAGCAGAGGCCAGAATGGGCAGGCTAGGCTATGAGAGAGGACGAAGACGAAGACGAAGAAGACCAAGAACTGAAACCGGGGGGGGGGGGGGGGGGGGGGGACGGGGGGCGGTGGTAGGGGCCGCTGGTAAATTGTTATAGTTGGCAGTTTCATTTGTCTGATTGGACGACTGAAATCTCTCTGCCAAAATTTTGGACCCCGCATCAAAGCCGGTCAAGGACCGCTTTTGCGTCAGCTAAAACATCCCTAAACTAAACAGGGATTTTACTGCACAAAATGCTGTTGCTGGCCTTTTCCCCACCACGTCATTTCTCGTCACCCTTCCCCCTCTTAGCTAGTTTAAACTTAAAAAAATATACCTAGCTAGGAATTGTCTTTCTGGTAGAAGTAGGAGTAGTATCAAGGTAATGATCATGTTGGGGATTGAGTCAGGAGGGGAACCTCTCTTTTTTCTTCTCGGTCACGTTTTTAATTAATGCATGGGATTTGGAATAATGATGGTGATAACAAGTAACAAGATTTTCACATGCAAGGGAAAAAGGGGAGTGGGGGTCAAAAAAACAGCTGGATAAGTACGTGATCAACGGAGGACTAAGAGGCAGGCAGTAGTCAAGATAGCCGGGATTTTCCCAAACAGATGGAAGAAAGGAGACATACATCCCTTTATTTTTTTTTTTACAAGTTTTGCCTTCCCTCCCCCATAATCTGCGGATCTCTCCCTTAATCTTGTTTCACTCTCTTTCTTTCCCTGTCTATGTTGAGTTGGGTACAATTGACTGTAGTTGTCGTTTTGTTCTAGAAAAACAGAAGAGAGGTATAGCCAACCTTGTAGTGAACATGACCCACATATTTGGCTGCCCCACCTCCCCGCCCCCTCTATCCGACACTGGCTGTTCCTAGCTCCGTGCACCACTTCTTGTGTTTCTATAACGGGGGCGTCTTTTGTGTGTTCTCTGTGCGTGCTGTGCCGTTTTTGTGGGCTCCCTTTCCCCTGAAAAGATTTTTGGCCTTTCTTTCAATCCTGATAGCTTGATTTTGGACTATTTCATTCCCCAACTTGGGTAAGGTATATATGCACCAAACCCCAGCGATCCCTTCTCATCCCTTCCTTCATGTGTATCTTCCCTAACGTATACGTATGACCTATACCCCTCTGCCAATTATAATTATTCTAACATACCACCAACAAATAGTGGCGAGGACTCTTCTTCAATGCCTCCATAAATATCAAAGATTCAAGCAACTTGTCATTAATTATTTTCTAGTCTCACAATTCAGAATTAATGAAGCAATCCATAAAGTTTTGTTAAATCGTCAACATAAATTTTGAAATATATACTAGAGTTGGAGATTTACACCTATAGGAATTGTCTCCCATAAATCATTGGCGGTCAAAGAGCAGCTGGCAAATGATATACTTTGAAGGTGTGGCATAAAAGGGGTTGAGAGGGACGGGCATTGAAGGCTGCCGTGGTGTTGAACAGCTTCAGAGATTGAGATTGAGAGAGTATATTCCATCCTAGTTTTTGGTTGCTAAAATGGCGGGTCCCGCATTGAACATAGCAGGGGTATCTTCTTGGGGTGATGGGGTTTAGGGCTAATATCTTGTTAGCAGATTGTCATTTGATGGATCATGGATGCACAAGGTGATTTGATGAGTCACAAAAATAAGGCTGCTGCATGGTTTCCCGGCAATTTTCTATGCTGTAGTTACTATTCCAAGTTGTCTAATAACAGTAAACTTAATCTTTAGCATATTAATGTTTTTCAAGTATTCAAATTTGAACATCTCGTTTCACATAAGAAAATTGATGGATATATACATTTGGTCAAATGGTTAAATATGTATCCCTAAGAAGTTAAATACTACACGTTTAAGATTCAGGCCTCTTAATTCTTTTGGGTTTCTAATGATACATCCAAAGTAAAAGAACTGAAAGAAAAAGAAGGGAAAGAATTGAAAAACAGGTTGTAATCCCTATCAACTATGAATTCTTCTTGTAATGGTATGTCCCACTACGAATGGTTGTGTTTGGTCCAAAACCTGGGGTCTCGAGGATGGTTACGAAAGTTTCTTCCCATTGCCAAACTAGAAAAAGTCGTGACTTGTTTTGCTGTTTTCATAGTGTAAAACACTGTACTGAATTGCTTCTCAATTTAATGCATATCGTTACGAGTCAATTATTTATTCCTTGAACAGTGAAAAGTGGGGCTGCCCATCGATAATAATGGTTCTCTAACTCATCCTATCAACAATGGCATATCCAAGTTACCACAAATGCAACATTTTCCAAACCTTTTGGTTGAAACACGTTATCCCTAATGTTCCATTGTAGCTTGGTCTGTCTGCCCAAAAACGAGCAGAGAAGCCCAGAGGGAAGATGATAAAAAGGCCTAACTACTACTGATTAACCATCTAAATTAATTAAAAACGAAAAAAAAAAAAAAGAAAGAAGAAAACTCTACCAATTCAACTCAGGATGTTTGAATTAGCATGGTTATTGGTTCCAGGGAGGAACTTCTTCTAACTGTTGGAAATAGGTACACTACCCTGATGAGAAACTTATTCCAAGTAATTAATATTGAAAGCATGTATAATGCTCTTCTATGTATACCCCTTTAAGGATAAAATTGAAGAAATAATCAAATCAAAGAAGAATAATAAAAAATTGAACTCCACTAAATTCTTTCCTTCTCCCCCATCTGTCGCGTGCATGGGGTCCATTATGCATTATTTGCAACATAATTTAGCAGATAACATAAAAAAAATATCTTTGAAATATTTTAAACTGACTTTCTTTGAGGATGACTATGAGATGCCAATAAGCACTTGACATGTTGGCCGTAGTAAACTTAACTTTGGAATGTCAAATATCGCCCAACAACCCTCTCAATAAATGGAATAAAATTTTAATACTTTCTTCGTCTTTAACTTTTATTTTTTTGAGTTTTTACCAAAATTAAGGTTAAAATTATAATTTTTATATTTTATATTAAAATTAAAAGTTGTTTATAATATAAATATTCAATACTTTCTAATTAAAAAAATTATGAAAAGTAAATTTGTAATATAACAAAATAAAATTGGAGGAGTAATTTAAAAAAAAAAAGAATTTACAATGGAAAGAGACACTTAAAATTGCGAGAATTTGACGCGTGGCAGCACCCCAGATGTGTAAGAGCCAGACGCTTTTTTACAACGTCTCTTCCCTTCCCCTTTACATATCGGGTTTGCTTTTAGCCTTCTAATTCCCTTTAGGCAAAAAGCTTTGCTCAAGCACAAGCTAAAAAGGCATGAGCATAAAGCCGACTGCAGCACATCACGATTCACGTACAGAGACCCGAGCCTGACCTTGTTTTGTTTCTTTTTCTTTTCTTATTAATGGCCACACCTCACAACATGATCGATCAGCACAGAGCCTTTTTTTTTAAATCTTCTGCACTAGCAAGGCAACCCTACCCCAATATATATATACATGGCAATGGCAGGTAATAACATGGAGGAGTGGCATCACCCTGCTCTTTATTATTATTATTAATAATTAGATTTATAGTTTAGGGTTACTTGTCAATCAGTTGTTAGTATTACCTTGGTATTTTCAGGAATGGTTTAGTTGCATCTAATTTTAGCTAGGTTCATTATGTGCGAGTAATGATCAGCTAAAATTTAAGCTTATAAGTATCTGATTCAGATATTAGTATCATAATTTAACGAAGTTAAATTTGCAGGGGGGTAGTGGGTGGGTCCCATATATGCAGTTGCGGCTGCAGATGGAATGCTTGAAGGAATTTAAGCAAAACACTCGAAAGGGAAAAGACGAATGCTTTAACAGCGCATTTTGCATTATAAGTGCAATTAGTATTGGATGTTGACGCCACCAAAAAAAATTGTTTCCAGGCTTAGGCAAAACTTGTCAAGACTCAAGAAGCTGGATTCAACGGATGCTTAAGAAAAAAGGGTATACTATATATATGCAGACTGAATCGTACTCAAAAGCCAAACTTTTAGAACAGCTTTATCAGCCTTTGGGGGGATTCCAGATTCAGATTATCAAAATGGAAAATTAGCAGTGACCCGTATAACTGTCAAAGGGACAGCAGGGAAAGAAACAGTAAAGAAATATAGACACGTGATGCATGAAAGCAGACAACGGGCTGATCAAGGGATCTTTTACAAAGGCCAGCTCCTTGCCTCACACGCACAGCTCATCTCCACCTCCAAATTCCAATCAAAGGTTCCAATGCAAAGAACCTGTATTTATCATCATTTGCATGCAGACATCTCAAACGCAACATGGAAAAGAAAGTAAGTCCCCTAGGAGTAGGAAGGTATGGTTGCTTTGCTTTATAAGGCATATCTTAATTCCCTATTATTTGAATGTCCTTTGTGTATGGGACTTGAAATCCTATCCTTCCATTATAAGGCCTATTTTCTCTCTTGCTTGCAAGCTTTTGCGTGGGTATTGTTGATTGCGCTGGTACCTTCTAAAAACGGGTCATTAAAAAGAACAAAAACAGGACCAACTTGTAAGAGACCCACACGCATGCCATATCCCACGTGGGGCGCATTTCTGCACATGGTTTGTGAGACATACTTGTCTAAGTCCACAGCATAGATGACCTTTCTTTACTTATTCAAATATGTATTATTCCCCCACGAGCCACTCCATATTCATGTTTAGCTTCATTCAGCCTTTTCCAACAACAAGGCTCCAAAATCCATTTTCCGTTTCCCATGTAATTGTGGAGAGAAAAAATAAAGATAAAATGAAAATACAGCTTTGATTGATTTGATCTTTAATAAGTTATTTTAATTACTAGTAGATCACACCTTGGACGACGACCTTCACTTCAGCCACAATGTTTGACCCACTTATTGTTTCTTCAAGATTCAATCGGAAGAAAACAAAAGGCCAATTAATGGCAAATGAGGTTGCTTTGATTAGATTTAGACCCTTGGAGATCAAGGAATTCTAGTCAGAATGTGGATGTGTTCCACAAAGTGAACGCATTTTTTTATGTTTTGGATTCCTTAATTGATGCAGAAGTGATCGGAGAGTGATGAGCAAAGATTTTCCTCCAGTTTTTGATTCTAGAGAATATTGCAAGTCCCACTCATCAGTCACTGGTGGCCCTAGCTCAAACCTTCCATTAAGGAGAATATAACATCTTTTCATTTTTAAAGCAGCTTGCAATCTCCACAAAAATCAATACTTATGCTATAAACTAGTCTTTGTCGTACATTCTTCATGTTCCTGTCAAACATAAAAAATGTGCAAGTCAACAACATCAATTAATTACCACCATTTGGATGAAACAAAAGAGATTATCTCCATTGACAAAGATGAGAGAATTGCATCAGGGAAAACCGGTTTGTCTTTAATCTACAAAAACACATGGAATGATGAGAATTAGATATGATAGGATTTGGGGGGTCGACTGACTTCACCAACGACGTTGGAAAGGTATGATTGCTTGGAGAATGAAAAGAGAAGATCATAGGTGTTTTTTTGGATTTACAGGAATCTAAAAGAGTCCCTTACAACCATCATTTTTTCGTTAAATCTATCGATCCCACCATTATTAGGTCACTACCCCCCCACCGAAACAAGGACAATAAAAAATATATCTATATGTCAAGCCAAAGTCATCCTGCCTCACTTTGTGATTTAATTCCTTTATTCTCGTCAAAGTTCTTTTTGACAATTTGGGAGATTCTGACAATTCAGAGAAACAACATCAATCTTTACATATATGCATTTGAAAGTAATCATCTCAAACTATCCGTTTTGTCATGCATGCATATCTAAAAATTTATGCTTTAATCAATTTTTACTTGAGGAAATAAGTTGTACACACACCAATCGAAAAAGTTGATGAAATATAAATGTATCCATGCATGTAAATCTTAGTTCAAACGAAGCATGCATGCATCCGAGTGGAATAGATTTAATTTTAATTATCAATGAAAAACCGAAAGCAAAATGAAAATGAAATATACAAGTAGATGGTGGGGTGGGCATGAGGGGAATCATAATAGCAAAGATTTTTATCCATACGATAGTATTAGTTTACAATATCCTCAAAAAAAGAAAAAAAAAGTTTACAATATCTTACCTTGAGGTTTAAGACTGTTTAAATTTTAATTTAAAAAGTAACAAAATCCAAGGTGGGGCTGGGAATGACAGATTTAAAGGTTAATAAATGAGGAATCTCATGATGGTAAATCTATGTTTAGTATTGAGAAACACAATTATTCCTCCTCTAGCAGTCATGGACATGCTTTCAGGAAACCAGCCCTGGGGCGCCCGCGGCCAATCCCCTAAAGTAAAGATATGGACAAAGGAAGCAGGAACTGTTTAGGTTTAGCTCCACAAGGGTCCAGTTTAAAAGTGTAGAAAATATGATAGATAGGCACTTACAACTAGCTACCACCGGCTAGGCATTTACAACTAATTAATGGCCACATAACTAAGTACTCCTCGCATCTCCATTTCTTTACATAGTAACATTATTAACGAAAAAAAACATGATAGGGAAAGGAAAGAGCATAATTCCAACCGTACAACATGAGGAAATTAAGAAATGAATTTTTACCTAGCCCCAATTAAAATTTTAAACCCTTTAGTGGGCATTTCGTAGCTTAGATGGGAAAATATAACAAAAGAAAAACCTCTTCCATATAGGCACGTGATAGCCTATGAGAATCAAATTGACTAAATTGAATATAGACAATCAATACACTAGTATCAAATGTTGACATGTTTGTTTCATAAGTTGAATTTTAAGTGTCTATGTCAATTAGGGTGTTACTATGTGTTTAGTATGAGAGGCATTTTCATCCAAAATTTTTGTACTAGTATTAAATTCCCCTGCTGCATGGCAATCTCCTTTCTATATGAACTCCAATTATTAATTAAGATGGTCCCAATGTGGCAATTTAAAAGACATAGCTAGGCATGTGACATTGGTATGAAAACGAAATGCGTTAATGTTTTTCACATGTGTTAACTGCTTCTAAACCTATTGTTTACCTTGCGTATAACACGTCCTTATAAAATAATAATTACTAATATGATTTTACAGGTGTGAAAAAAAAGATATGATGTCACTCTCTATTGCTTTCCCTTGCCTGTTCCCTCTCCAACAAACGAGAAAAATGATTTTATCACTCCCTTTTTTCAATCTTTTTTTCTCAAATTAGGCGAACTAATATTTTGGAGTAAAACATTGAGAATCCTCAAGTTGTTGACAGGTAATGAAAATAACGGATATGGGCCTTGTTGTTGAACACCAACTGGACCTAACCATAGCCAACAAGCTTAGTAGCTTTGGGTCTCAAACCCACAAGTTTACCTGGAATGGAAGCTCCAACTTTCTTATTATGGGGCGGCCCGTGGTCCATTTACCAACTCTCTATATAAAATTGGAGATTTTTGAAGCCGAAAGCGAGAATGGAACCTGACGGACCTGAACCCAAGAGGAGGAAAGTCCATAAGCCACCGCCTCGCCGGTAATGTTTTTATACAGCAATCTGGTTTTTCGTTTTGCTTTACTTTTCTTTTTTGTTACAGTATATGGTCATCTGGTTTTAATTAAGGGTGGGAGTTATAATTAAGTTTTCGATATTGTTTTGTTCGGGAAGGATTGAAGCTTAAGCATGCATAAGGAAAGATCAGAATGTAAAACTCAAAGGTGTGGAGTGGCAGACTAGGGTTTGGCCATGAATAGGTAGAGTGAGGCATTCATTTGGCAGTTTATGGTAAACTTAGTGTTTGGATTAGGGAATGCTAAGTTATGTCTTAGTGATGGAAATTAATTTATGATGTTGGATTTATAATACATTTTCTTTGATTGTTCTGAAATCCTTGAAACACTTCTTCTGCCCCCGATTTTTATGACATGGGTAGGATAGACCCAGAGATTAATGAGCACTTGAAAGTTTAATTACACTTGGGATCAATGGTAGGGAGATAACATTGTTGGAATTTCTTACCAAATAGTGAAAAGATTTGGCTCTAAACCCCTTGCCTCTTCAATTTCAAACCTCTCCTCCGATGCGCCGGAGCTCCTGTAAGAAGGAAAAGAAAACTGAAATCCTTGCAAGTTTGTTTGCATTATGTTGTTTTATTCTTCTTTTTCTATGTTTGTAAGTTACTATAATTCAGAGAGACCAAACTAAAAATATTACAGCACTGTCTCTTCACCTGCTTCGAGCAAAGCAAAAGATGCAACATCGCCAAGTAGTTTGACAGTAAAGCCTTTTTCCCTTGTATTTTCATGGAGTTTCATTTTTCTACATTTTAAACCTTGGTAAGTTATAACGTGACTGGATGTGCAGGTTCCATGGGCACAAACAAGTGGCATCAATTTCAGAATCCAACAGGCCAAGAACTTTGCAGTAGCTCAAGCACAGCAAGATGGCTGCACCGGAAATTATAAGAATTTTGATTCGCAGTATGGGAATTTTCTGATTCCAGTTGTTCCATCAAGGGCAGAACTGACCGGATAAGTTTTTGTACCTCATTGGTTTTTTATCTGCAGAAATCGTGACCACAGTAGTTCTATACACAAACAGATTTTATTCTTATTAAGTTCTTTTGCCTTTGCTATATGGATAAGAGTCATCTCTTGGATGCCGTTATTCTCTTTTCTTTGACAATAAGAGCTGTAATAATAACTAATGATAATGGCATTTCTGTGTAAAAATTTTACCTTCTTCATATCACACCTCCTTTCGTTATAAAACCAACCTCGGCCCAAAATTTTATCTTTGGTTCACTTGTCTAGGACTAAGCCGAAACAAATAAGATGGAACTAAAGGGCTTACGGTTTTAGCTGGGCTTCAAGAGTCTTCCAATTGTATTAAGCTGGATGGCTTGAAATGCCCATGGTCTCTTTCAAGCTCAATTTCGATTCCATTTCCCTATCCAAGTAATAAAGAAAAAAGGTGATTGGTCTTTCAACTGAAATGGATTTTTAAGGAATATTTTGACCAATTATTTTCAACATTCTTCGTTTACATAATTGGCAAGAATAAATGTGATCCTCAAGCGTCAATCAATAACAAACTTGTGATCTTATATGTTTGATCAAAATTCAAGATAAAGGGCAGAGGTTTTGCCTCCAAACTTCAATCCCATAATTCCCATCGGAACAGATGAGGAACACCTTCCAAACAAAATTGGAGTTTGACAAATTCGGCATTCACCATACGGCAGTCACCATCGTTTTTGAAATATGGATTAAGGGGCCAACAGCGACAGGACGTAACGCTTATCAACACATCTGATCTGAGCACCAACAAGTAAACAAAACAAGGAAGGAACTGAAATCCCACCGTTCAAGGAAGGACAAGTATCCCATACACGTGGACCCGATCTTCAACTGAAACTCGCTAATCCCTTATTCTGCCCTTCTCTGTTCTTTGGCTATATTACTTAATTGAAAACCTTTAACCCACCTGTAAATCTAGAATAAACCTAATTTGTACGCCAACCTTTTTTTATTATAAAATATAATATATTGGATGCCTTTATAACCTACGGTCGAATTCCTAAAACACCACATTCTTTTCTTGGATGAAAGTGTTAGCATCATGAGGGGATAAAAAGGTAGGATAAAATAAATTAAAAATTCTATAATAAATAAACGAATAAATAACATGTCAATTTTTAAGACGACGAATAAAAGATAGATTTTTCGGGGATAAATGCTGTACCTATGCGACACAAATATTATCATTCTCTTCTACAAAGAATCGACCTTAATTATAATAATAGGCGAGTACAACAAATCAACTTGACATTGATCCATGCACATGACTTTTCTTTTCTCAAGTTTTTTTTTTTTTTGTTTAATTTCCTCTATTTTTGGTAAAGAAAACCCTTGCTTTTATTGAAAGAAGTTTCCACAAGGTTGAACAGGATCATTTTCGTTGCATGCAGTGTCCCAATTGAACTGGTATGGCTGACACTTTTTGGAATGGAACCGTTTCTTTTTCCAAGCCAAAAGAGGTGGGAGGAAATATGAATCTTAGGTTTGATATCAAATATTCTGGCGCCGCATGGTTTGAGGTGGATTTTGTTTGTAAGCATTAAGCATATGTACATGTTCCACCGCTCCACCTTTGACTGTTTGGCACTATATTATGGTTTCTGCAGAGAATTATCTAAATCTCACCTCGTATGTTCTTAATGAGTAAAGTTATAAATTTTATATAGAAGAAAAGCTCTCAAAGAGGAGCAAAGGAAGATTCTCATGGTCCTATAGGAGTGTCATGAATCTTATATCGGCTGTGTATTATAGTGATGTTAGACATTTAATGATTTATACCGTCTTCAACTTATCAAACGTTTTTTGTAGGATAAAATCAAGAGATTGATGAGCTAAAACAGACAATACCTCACAATGATTTATATGGACTGTGATAGTTGGTATTAGAATGGATTCTTAAGTACTAGTGATGTGCCACTGAAAACAGTGGACCCTTGAAGTGGAGAAAATGTCACAACACTCAGTGGACCCTTGAAGCGGAGAGGATATTACGGTTCTAATGAAAAACCATGTGAATCTCACATTGTATGCAATCTCACATCAAAGAAAGCCATGTGAATCTTACATAGTCGCAAAAGATAGTTATGAATTTCACATCGACTGTGTACTAAAGTGATACTGAATATTTAATGGTTCATATCACCTTCAACTTTTAAATGTTTTTTGTGAGGCAAAACTATGAAACTAACGAGTCAAAATAGATAATACTTTATAAAAATTGATATGGACCATGATACATTATCTTCATGTTTCCGTATTTTCTCTTCTAATAATCATGAGTATTTTTTGTCTTAGATCATTGCATCCTTAGTGCCTTGAATTATTTATCTTTTCAAGATTTTGGAATCTCTATGATGCTGTTTCTTATCTATTTATATATCAGGCTTTAAAGACAAATTCCATGAGGAAACTTGTTAAATATTTATAGTTTCAATTGGTTTTGGAGACATAAAACCTCTTAATTCCAAGTAGATCATTCAGAATAATGGGTCTAATGCCATTTGGAGGCTGTTCAAACTAATGCTTTGTGTCCCTGCCCATTCCAAATACTTGAAAAATGAAAAGCTTAAATATCAATCGATATAAAAATGTTCTTTACATTCATTTTGAGTAATTGACTTCGCAACATGCCTATATGTCTTCGATCCTTACATTGTTACAATACTTTCTTTTATAGCAATATTGTGGCTCAATGATCCATCGTTTATGTAAAAGCAAGCAAGAATTAATTACATGTCATCATCCAAAACATTTCGGTGCTGTCAAATTTGATGGCTAAACCCACCCAACTGGCCAATAAAAAATCAGTGCAGATGAGATGCTGAGTCAGATTTGCGTCAGGACATTCAAATCAAGCCTTGGTCAAAGCCTGGTTTCAAAAGGAATGGATAACTTGTAAACTCTGGATAAATAATATGTTCAACACATTTACCCCATAAACATTCATTCAAATTTTCTTTTCCTTTGCTTTTAGGTGTGAAACTTTGGTCAAATATTGATGGCTTAAAAACTGAGGCACCAATTGGTTTTTACCAAAACGTCTGGTCGTTTCTTATTATATGAAAATTGGAATTGCGTTTTTGCACTCTCACATGACTTGCCTCCCAATTGGTTTACTTATTCTTCAATGCAAGCATGTCTCTGAAAATGCTGTTCCTTTTATACAGTTTTTTGGGATCTAAAAGTCTTTGCCTTGACCTTTCCATTTGCCAAAAACAAAAATTGAATAAATAATCAGGACCCAAAAACAAAGTCAACTTCATTAACGATATGAAGATCAAGTTGAAGATCATATCAAAATCAAAATGAATACATATATGTACCAAAATTAATTTTCATTGTCACTCCATCGCTATTAATTTGGCAAGTGAAAAAACTCCAAATCAAAATAAAAAGGAATTTGGACCATGTCGGAAGGACCAAAATAGAATTTGGCAAGTTGGGTCGCAATTTGAGCAAGGACACAGAAAAATGGGGAAACCCCGGAGTCTAAAATCAAAGGGCAGCCTAGTCCTGGAAAGGAAATAGGAAAGATTCCGGGACGCAAAAGTCGGCACGTGCAAATCGGCCAAAGCCAGGCACCTGTCCTTCCTTGAACTCCCAAGAAGTACAAGACCTCCAAAATGAACCACTGTACCTCTCCCATGCCTTAAAAAGTAGAGCTCAAATCTGACAGGTCATTGTCGTAATTCTAATCCACTCTCATGTCCACTTTCCCAACGTTATCTCCTCCCTCCCGTATAAATTCCCAACCTCACTTAAATATCAGCTTCAGACAAAAGTATTTTTAGCAAATAACAATAAAAAAATAATAACTATAAATATCTTTCTCTTTGCTTTTGAAACAGAACAGAGCTGCTTCATTGGTGAGGCAAAGCCCGAGAAATAGAAACCAAAAGTATCGAATTATTCGACAAAAAAACAATTACTTATTGTTCTCTGGGAAACTTTCTCATAAATTCAGCGATCTAGGGCTTCCCTCCCTCTTATTTCTTTTTGAAAACAGTGACACTTGGAACCGGTTTCTTCTTTTGTTTTTTTTTTCAATTCTTAAAACTCTATTTATTTGGGAACAAAGCTATATATAAACAAAAAAAGGATTTTGCTTTTGTTTTTGTTTGGTTAGTATCGGGGATTGTAGTTGTGATTGGTGATGGGGAAGGTGGCGGTGGGAGCGGCGGTGGTTTGCGCTGCGGCGGTGTGTGCTGCGGCGGCGCTGGTGGTGCGTCACAGGATCAAGAGTTCGGGGAAGTGGGCCCGTACGCTGGCTATCCTGAAAGAGTTCGAGGAAAAATGTGGGACCCCAATTTCGAAGCTGAAGCAGGTGGCGGATGCTATGACCGTTGAGATGCACGCGGGGCTCGCATCAGAGGGTGGCAGCAAGCTCAAGATGATCATCAGCTACGTAGATAATCTCCCCACTGGGTAAATTAACTAATCTGCTTTTCCTTATAAATTTAATGATTCAATTAGAGAATGATTGATTGGGTAAAGATGACCTCTTGATTAATTAACCCCAATTTTAAGCTCTCCATGCTTAGCTTTTTGTTGGTTATAGAAAGTTTAATTCTTTATTGAAATTTAACTAAATTGTGTGATGAAGAAGCTTTAGAGCGTGGTGGTTTTCGTGGTTTTGATTTTACTTGCACTGTGGTCCATTTGAATGTGCTGTTAACGAGTTTGATTAGATGGCTCGAATCAAACTTTTTATACCTAAAAGATAAATAGTTTCGAATTTTACTTGGTGTGATTGATGTGTTGGATTTCACTTATGATGCCTTTCAAGTTCCATGGGGGAAGTCTAACTTTGCTAGCTTAACTTTATCTCCTATCTACTCTTCATTCTTGTGAACTTTATGCTTGTTTTGGTCTTTCATAAAATTTGATTTCTCGGTTAGGTTTGTCGAGAGATTATTTGTTTCTTGTTTACCTTTCTTTTTCACCATCAATATCTGCCTTTTGCTTTCATTTCTTATTGTGAGATAAATGATTTATCTTTTGATAAATAGCTTACTGTCTAAAAGTATCCCACCTTTTGCTTTTTAAGTGTTTTGCTGGTTGATTATAGGTACTTCCTTTGCTGTTTACGTTAAATCTTTTATACTGAAAATTCTCTTGCCAATGTTTTGTTCTATGTTTTTTTGCTGTTTTTAAAGCTTGGTGGTTTCCTGAGAGAATATTGAAGTGGAACATCACTTCATATTTTGACAGATAAGAAACCCAAATTTCTCTTGTGTATTGATTGACTAAAATTTATAACATTTCTACCATCCAGGTGGGATGTTTCTGTCGTGGAACATTGCCATATTCTGATCAGTGAGCTGTTTGTTTTAGGTATTAAGCAGTAATTTTATTTGCTGTAGACAAGGTCATGATTTTCCAGTTTACTTTTACTTTTTGGAATATTTGGTTCAGTACTGCTTTAAGTAAGTTTTGGTATAAACTTAATTTCTTATAAGTCATACTCATACCTGTTTCTTTAATAAGGGTTTTCCATTTTGTTTAAATCTTTTATTATTATGATGTGGGACCTTATGCCAGCGGAAAATGTTTCCCTTATTTGCTACTGAATAGCTAGTGGGTTGTAATTGGGAAAGTTTTTTTTTTTTTTTTTGGGTCGACGTCGAGACCCTTTGGGCCTTAGGCTACATAATGGGAGGTAGCCTTTTATTGTGAAAGAATTTGCTTTGATGGGATGATTGTAAATTTTGACTATACAAATGAACTTTTGTTATCTATGGGATTGCATCATAAACTATTTTATCATAATCAAGAGAAAAGAAGTGGCAACTCTTTATCAATGGATTCGTAAAACATAGACGCGACAATTTTTTTCCTAACAAGAGAAAAGAAATTGGTGAACTGTCATAATTTTTGTATTGTGTGAAATATTCTAGTTTTCTTGATTTTTAAATTGGTTGAAATTTCAGCTAAGCATGTGTCATATTTTCATCGTTAAAATTTGCAGTGACGAGAAAGGGTTGTTTTATGCCCTTGACCTTGGTGGCACAAATTTTCGTGTCCTACGTGTACAGTTGGGTGGTAAAGAAAGCCGTGTTGTTAAGCAGGAATTTGAGGAAGTTTCAATTCCTCCGCATTTGATGACCGGATCTTCTGATGTGAGATCCTTCTCCATCCTACCTAGCAAAATTTAATCCAGCCTATAATGGTTCATTTTCTGAAATTCTCTATTTGATATGATTCCAGGCATTATTTGATTATATTGCTTCAGCTCTTGCAAAATTTGTTGCTACAGAAAGTGAAGGTTTACATGTTTCACCTGGTAGACAAAGGGAGCTGGGATTCACTTTCTCGTTTCCTGTTAGGCAAACATCAATATCATCAGGGACTCTTATAAAATGGACAAAGGGCTTCTCGATAGATGATACAGTTAATTCTAATAACCTTGGCTCTTATTGTGCTGCCTTTTGTAGTAATTTCTTTATGTGGTCATTACCATTCTGTTTCTGTTCCGTTGTCCACATTTTTGGAATTAGGACTCTATCCCTGTGATTTTTACTCTAATTTTGCGTTCCATAGTCTAAGGCATGCTGACCTTTGGTCTCCCCACCTTCGGGAATCTTAATACTTGGTGCTTATGGGCTACTTTTAGACCAAGATGTTGGTGAAGTGAAATGTTTGGATTTGACATTCAAAATTTTAGATTGCAATGACTTTATGCTATATTGTAACTCCCAGAGTTGTCTATTGTATGATCCTTAATGTGTTTCTTGGCTGGTACCCTGTAGGTTGGACAAGATGTTGTGGGTGAGTTGACCAAAGCCATGGAAAGGGTTGGCCTTGACATGCGTGTGGCAGCTTTGGTGAGTCTAATTTGTTTCTGCTGTTGGGCGTGGTGGATTACTTTTCTCATTTCTCTTAGATGGATGTGATCTGGTGCTTTTACTTGGATACATGTTTGAGTTGGTATTCCCAAATGTCTTATGGAACATGCAGGTTAATGATACAATTGGGACATTGGCTGGTGGTAGATACAACAACCCAGATGTTGTTGCTGCTGTGATATTGGGTACAGGCACAAATGCAGCTTATGTAGAGCGTGCCCACGCAATTCCCAAATGGCATGGTCTTCTACCTAAATCAGGAGACATGGTAAGCAGTTTTGAAACATATTTTCTCTGCTTTTGTTAATGTCTGATCAAATAGACATCGACCTTGTTACGCTAAACTTATTCCCTGTTTTTGTGACAGGGATTCTTAATAGGCAACCCTCAATTAGCTATTGTACTATTTCCCTCAAGAGTTCTAAACCTTTCCCCTGTTCTGCAGGTTATCAACATGGAGTGGGGTAACTTTCGGTCTTCACACCTTCCACTAACAGAATATGACCAAGAACTTGATGCTGACAGTCTAAACCCTGGAGAACAGGTCACTTTCTTCAGTTCAAGTTACTAGTTCCAGCTTATTAATTTTCACATAAGCTAGAATTAACTTTATTAACTACTTTTTCCAGATTTTTGAAAAAATGATTTCTGGTATGTATTTGGGAGAGATTGTACGCAGAGTTTTGTACAAGATGGCTGAAGAAGCTGAATTTTTTGGTGATACTGTTCCACCAAAGTTGAAAATTCCTTTCATATTAAGGTAAGCCATAATATTTGTTCCCCTGTTAAAACTAGTTTCTTTAAGCATTGGCTTCGTTTTACTTTCTTGTTAACTCATTCATCATGAAGGGTACAGCTAATTTTTCCACGTTTCATATTTTACAATGGAACTTTGATCATGTAGCTGTTTTAGAATGACATGGCTCCTAGGTCCTAGCACTTGATAGTAACCCCACACAAGGCCCACATTAAATGTATAACAACACGTGAAGCCTTAACCAACCCAATCATAACCTGATCTAATGATTTGTTTAGTTACAGAATTAGGCAGTTTATAGTTATTATAGCATGGTACTTGTTGAATTTTGTTGAATTCTTCATCTGTAAGATAATTGTTTCTGCAACATATTAAATATAGCAGGCTTTGATTTGGGGCTTCATAAGAGTTTCAATGCTGTTAACATTTATCTGTTAAATATGCAGAACTCCTCACATGTCTGCAATGCATCATGACACGTCTCCTGATCTGAAAGTGGTTGCAACCAAACTAAAGGATATATTAGAGGTAGAATATGATTGTAATTTCCTGTATGAGTGCATAATTTTCTGAAATCTTTTCTGTTGCTTTCCCTTTTCTCTTCTGAATGCTTTTGTTAGGAATCTTTAAATTAATTAAGAAAAGAAGAAACTAAGAGCAGAAGGAATTTAACCTCAACCGCAAACTCCCTTATAACAGATGTTTACTAAGTTTGGAAACATTCTCATCTTGAAGGAAAGAAGTTTTACATGAGATTAAATGAGATTTTTTCATGTGAATTTACTGCTTTAATAGGCTTTCTTATGTTTATGCTGTCTTTTCTTTGTATTATTTCAGATATCTAATACCTCCCTGAAAATGAGAAAAGTTATTGTTGAGCTGTGCGACATTGTTGCTACTCGTGGTGCCCGTCTATCTGCTGCCGGAATCGTTGGCATCCTCAAGAAACTGGGAAGAGACATAGTGAAAGATGGTGAAAAGCTGAAGTCAGTGGTAGCTCTAGATGGTGGATTATATGAGCACTACACTAAATTTAGGACCTGCATGGAGAACACCCTCACGGAGTTGCTAGGAGATGAAGTCTCTGACAATATTGTCATTGAGCACTCCAATGATGGCTCTGGCATTGGGGCAACCCTCCTGGCAGCCTGTCACTCCCAATACATTGAGGTTGAGGAATCCTGAAGATGATTGAAGAATCACAAGTATGGGGATTTTTGTATATTTTCAGCTTTTGCGTTCTTCTTGCAACTCATCCAGAACTTAGAGCTCTTTGCATCTCCTGATCCAAGAGTTTGTGCCACCAAATCCTTAAGTTAATGGTCATCTGGAGTTTATAATTGAGTAATGGATCAAATGTACAAGTGCCTGAAGGTAAGCTTCATTTCTGCAACTTTTCACTCTGCTCCGTTCCTGGTGTTGGAGGTTTATACTAGTACACCCATATATAAGTTTTAATCTCCTGAATCAGAAGATAATAAGATAGGGGTAAGTAAACTCCTCTTTTGAGTTTTTGATCTTTGCTCATTGAGAATAAGAAGTAAACTTGCAGGTAAACATATGCCCATTGTTTTGTTTGAATTGTTTGCGTTCTAGCTGACATTTAGTTTGTGAGTGATGAGATGGTTAACCAGGGAGTTAGAATTGGCCGTTTCTCTCCTTCCCTGTCCCCAAACAATCAATTTAAGAAACTCACAAACTGATTAGACCAGATCCCAGACTCCCAGCTTCCTTATATTAATAGAGTTACAAAATTAGTGGCGTCTCCTCATAATGGAGCTGAAGGTTGGTAGCAAATGCACCATTGTTAAGGAATACCCACAACTATCTAAGAATACCAGATAAATTATAGTGCATTGTTTCCAGCAGTGCTCAAGGTTATATGGTCCTTGAGATAAGAGTCTTGCTGCATTCAAGTCGACCATTCTTCCTTCCCCTTGAGTTAACAAAGTCTTGGCTTCTCTAATTGTACAAGGTAGCATATTTTCTCCTAGAAAATGAAAGTATCAATCGAATCCGGTAACTCTTGCCTGCGATTGAGGCGATTTTCCTCTTAAAAGTAATAGACTTGATTACTTCTTTCAGTCTTCGATTTGAATCCTTGTGTGATCTTTACATTTAGATGCTTATAATTTCTAACTTTGAAGTTAAGTTTCTTCTTAAAACACAAATTCCTCTCACCTCTCTCTGTCTCTCCTTCTTCACTCTGTTAGAGAGAAGAAAGAGTGGGATAGGTTAAAGAAAGAGCCATTTGGGAGTAAAAACTGAAAAATAGTGTCATTTTCATTACTATATACAAAATTAAGAATTCAAAAAATGTAAATATTTAATGACATGCATATTCTTAACAATTTATCAAACTAATTTATCTTTTATTCTCAATTAAATGTGTTTTTTTTTTGAAAAATTAAAAGATTAGATTAATTATTCTTATTTATTTTCTTATTAATATTGAAGTTCTTATCAAGGTAAATTTTCTTTAATAGGTAATTTTTCTTATTAGATTAAATATGTCGCGACATTATAATTTTGTTGAGCCGACCAATTGAACAACTTTTATTTTCAAAACAATAGTATAGCGTGGTAGCACAGCCAGCCAAAATGCTTTAAGGCTTTTGGTCGATCAACCAAGTTCTACTTGTCTAGCAGCAAGTCAGTCCCTCCAACAAAGTCATATGTCACTAATGGAAATCCTTCGAGGTCTTGACTCATTGTGTCAACAACGTATCTAGATTAATTTTTTATTCTATAGAATCATTAATCAAAGAGGTTAAGTAATTATGAGATTTACCTATCAAGGGAGTTTCAATAGTTTTTTATGTTTAATTGAGAATATACGACAAATACAAATATAGAGACGATTTTCTGTATTAATAGATGATTCTTTTTTCACGCAACTTAGTTAAATATAGAGAAGATTTTCTTTATTAATAGATATATTTTTGTCACACAAGTAACTTAGTTAGGATGAAATCAATTGTGTATTTTTTTATTAAATTCAGGATTTTAATAAATTAGACTATAAAAAATAAGATCACTCTTTTTCCTTAATCTTAATTTGTTGGTCTGTCAAATGTTAATCATAGAATACATAATGAAACTTATATAACTTATGTATTTTATGGCTCATAGAAGACCATGTGAAGTGTCACATATTCATATTTTTAACTCAAAAGATATATCTATTCGGTAGAGAAAGATTTTCTTTTATAAGTTCAAAACTCATTTTATTTTTTACTGATATAAGATTGGTGACATGAGGCATCATAATCATGTTTTATCCTCTTGCTTTCATTAATATCAAGGGAATGAATTTTTCCTCCTTTCGCAATTACATTTCCGGGTTGCCGGTCAAGAACAACGGATATTGGTCGATATACCCTACCTTGCAAACAAGTACACCCATCCAATATATCTCTGACTCGTACATACAATGCATTGTGATAACTCAGTCCCCCGCTTTCATATACAAAAAAAAAAAAACAACCAAAAACCATCAATCTTGCACTTTACAATATCACAGGTGGCATTAACTGAAACCTTATTAACCTTTTTGTACACAAAAAGAACAAAAAAAAAAAAAAAAAACCCTCAACCTTCAATTCAAGACCCTGAAAACAAAAATTCCAATAACTAGAACTATATAAAAAAACCCTATCTCCCCCCATCCCACAGTATCCCAACACAACCTACGCAACTTCATAATCACTACAGTTGTTCAGCATCAGTAATAGACATACAGAAATATTCGCAAGGTTTCTGACTACAGCTGCACTCCTTCCTTTGTTAAGGTGTCAGCACTGTAACTTGCCTCCCTCATCCCAACGTTCCAGTTTTTCTTTCGTTCTTTCAATTTGAAGTAGCCATTTTCACATTCTCCAAGGTGTTGTAGCTAGGTGTTGACCCCATTTAACTACGTTGCTTGAATCACTTTTGATGACAAGGCTATGATCCTCTTTCCACCTTGACGTAGAGAAGACAAGAAATGTTTCCCTCATTGTCAATATCTTTGCAAGATTGGAATACATTGTACCAATGGGTTTAGAGAAGATGATTTAACTTGATTTTGTCAAGATACCACCAATCCCAACAAGGCCCGAGCATCCTTTAGCAGCTCTGTCTATGCTGAATTTCATTTACCCTTGTTGTGGTTCCTCTCACTTTATTCCTTTTCTTCCTTTGCCACTGTTTTTTTTTACTGGGTGTGCACATGAGGCTGTTTGTGGATGTCCAACACTGGCAGGTACTCCCTTGGCCATTTTGCGTTAGCCCGGGAAGCCGCTCTAAGCCTTACCAGCTTCAAACACTGATCCGTATCCCACCCTTCTCCTTCAAACACTATTTCATTCTTACTTTTCCAAACTGACCATACTATAGAAAAAGTATGCCATTTTTCACTACGACATTTTGGACCTTTGGCTGCAAAAAAAATTGCAGTCATAGGTGAAAAATATACAGCCTAAGATTAAGGCTGCACTTTTTCTAAGTACAGCCTTAGCCAATGTATGGAAAAGTATGGCTGCACTTATTTATGGTATTCAATAGCAAAATTAAAGTGCAGCTGTATGCTATATGACTGCAATCTTAAATCATATGGTAGCATAAAAATGTGCAGTTAAAAGGTATAAGATAGAGACACATATAACTTTTTAATATGTGATAGAAAGACATGCTCACAAATCATAAAGTGCCTCTAAAATCAAATTGTAGAACTAATGCCTCAAAAATCAAATGCTTTAGAAACCACTTTCAAAGGTCTCTACAATGTTTACAATATGGGGTTTCCTCAATTAATTTTAGTCATCTCTCTCTTTCTCTCTTCTTCTCTCTAATTCCTCTCTATACATATTTGTTTGTCTATTCTCCATCCTAATAAAACCAGCTGACATTGCAGTTCCCAGCATTCCTTACCTACAAAGATTAAGTTGCAAGATAATATCAATTTGCAAATAATTCATAATGTAATATGAGACAAAGCAAGATAATATCCAGTTAATCGTAATATAATAGGTAATATTTTTTTCTAAAAAGCGTAATTATATTAATCCATCACCAATGAATGCCATGGCAAGTCTTTTGTCTTATTAGCTAAAGACTTTAGTGGCATAAAAGTTGGTGTGGTAAGAGAGCTGTACAGTTACAATAAAATCTCCATGAAGTGGCAAAGTTCAGCAAAGACAAGATGATAAGGAAGACTGAAAACAACAGGAGCCAAAAGCAAGGTAATAAAGAAATGCTCCTATCACAAAAGTAAAATTAGAGCCAAACCAACAGACCTCAGGATCTTGTTGCGTTTCACTAATAGAAACTGCCACCAGAAAATTAAAAAAGAGACCCTTAGGATCACGAGTCATAAAAAACAAGTAAGCCCCTAGCAGAGAACAATACATTAGAAAACCATGATAGGGATCCAAGGAGCTTCCCTCACCCTTCCGCAATCAGAAGGAGCCAAATACCACATTTTGTTTCAATCCTTTATATATCTCTCATTGCTGAATCAAAACCACATTTTGTTTTGTTTTTTTTTAAAATCCCAAACTCCATTCATGTATAAATTATGCAACACTTTAAGAATTTTAATTAAATAATAATTCAAAACGCAACACAACAATCTAAATATGTCCAGCCATGAACAATCAATTAATCAAGAGCCAAATACCATTAATTTTGTTGATACCATGCCACAATAATCAGACTGAACAAACAATAAAGCAATTACCAGTCACTTTCATCAAATTCCAATGATAATGCCAAAACAAAATTATCTTCAAAGCAATTACATAAATTAACATAAAATGACTTACAGGAGTCATCAATAGCAGCATTTGGAATCAATTCTTCCAAGGATCTTGTTAGGCTCATTTGTTCAAAGTTGTGCCTTTATTCTTCAAAGAGAAGTTGAGGAACATTAACTTCCACCATCTAAGAAAAGTAAAAATGACATTACAAATCATAAATCTTAAATTATATTACAAATTAGAACCTTAAAATTGTAAAAACTTTTAAAGTGATTACAACTTACTAACCTTACAAATCTGATTTAAAGATATATTATCAAATATTTGGTGTTTGATTATTTGTTCCATTTCTTGACAATCGATCAACGATGATTCATTAAGCTACAAATTATTATAAGTAAAGAAACTTGGGAATCAAAAGAAAATAAAAAATAGTTGCAATAGATGATACCATTTGTGAAGAAATTGATGGTCGGTCATTTATGGTTGAAGTTGCTGGCTTAGGAAACCTCATTTGTAATTGTAAGATCAACAAGTTAATTTGATGCAAAATTTCTAATTTGATCGTTAGAACTTGATCTGTCATCTCAATCTTGATAGATTGTACTTGTTGCTGCAACTTTTTTTGCATCTCCTCTTTTAATTTATCTTTCACTTCTTTCATCTCATCCATAGAAACTCTTCTAGCATTTTCAACCATTCTTTAGGCATCCATGGAATCAAATGAAGGTGGTTTTTTCTTTAGATTTGAAGCAATCACACTTCTTCTGTAAAGAGACACATGGCCAGTTTTGTCGTGCCCCATTACATGAGCAAAGATTTCATTTTGAGCTTCAAGATCTTTAGAATTCTCTAAATTTTGAGATATTTACTGCTTATATTCAAACTGAATTAAACATAAATAATTATAATTAAATTATTCATGTTTATATGATCTTTCTACATCATATCAATATAAAGTTTGTAGTCATACCAAAATTCTCATGCTTTCCTCATCCAATTCTCCATTCTTGTGTTCATGTGTCAAAAGAAACATATCAGCTTGGGATGTTTCCTCTATGTTTCCCCTATTAACTTTCTGTATTCATAAAAAATAAAATACATTACTAACAAAATAACTTACAAGTTAAGAACATCATAAATAAAAAATACTTGGTATAATGGAAGAGAAGGGGAAAGATGGAAGGGAAAATAAAATAAAATACTTGATAACTGACAGCTGTGAAGGTAGGATGTTGTTTGCTAAAGTTATAGACCTCTAAACTAGTAGCCACCCTTGTAACCACTCTAGAGCATAATGAATCAAATTTGTGCAGCTTAGCTTCTATGGCAAGAATATACTAATATATTAGACTAAGAAAGCTAGTCTAATGGCCTATTCATTCATAAAAGTTCAAATGGCAATAGGGGAATTAAGTGACTGCTAGTATTTGGTGCCTTTAATAAACCTTAGTAAATGAACTTTGCTATGAACTTTGACCAAATTTTGTATTATAAAATTATAGCAGTTGGAATTAATCAATAGTATTCCATACACATAACTTTATGCAATTGCACATTTTTACCTCTTTCTCACGAACTCGAGCAAAACTCAAAGATCTAGTAATGTGTATGCATTGTTGCTTTTTATGAGATATCATACCTCTGAGGCTACGTATCTACAACTCATACAATATAATTATCACTAAAATACTTGTTCTTAATAGTTGTAACAATTATTTCTACTAATACTTGAAGTCAAGATCATACCTTTCGTTCCTTAGAACTGCAAAATGCAACTAACACTTTCCAATGTTCAAAAGGGACTCCTTCAAGACAATTTTTAAGCCGAACATCATCTGTTTTATATATAGAATAAAAACTCCTTTTCAATCGACATTTGTAATTCCTCCAATCAGTTGCTATTGTGCTTAGGACCCATTTTTTGGCACGAGCCTCAATGCCAAACTTTGCCTACAAAATTGAATTACAACTATTATTAGTATAATGATTGAGAAATAATCATATATAAAAATTCAAAGGTTCCTTAACATGAAGGGTTTGTAATACCTTCACTAGATCCCACATATCATTTTTATTAGATTGAGGCATTGTTCGCCAATCAACATAAACAAGAAGAGCCAACATAGCATTACGTGCCAAGGTTCTCAAGAAAGTGGTTAAATTGTTAAAAGCTTCATCAGTGGGACCAATAAGTTGGTTTCTTTGTGTTTAATAAGATGAAATTACGATTGTTTTCAGTCAATCCACGAATTCGAAGAGCCTTAGTAGGCCTGCTAGTCTTTTTGGTTGAAAACCTACATAAAAAAGTAAGAAACAAAAATATTAAAAGAATTTTAAAACAAGAAAATGTAAAAAAAACCCATATGATCATCATAACCTTCTTGCTTCATAACATCTTGCACTAATTGCTCTACGTCATCATGCATATTTGACTCATCTCCCATACCTACATCATCATGAACATTCATAGAGGGTGATGACCTTTTCCCATGATAAATCCAATGGATGTAACCTTGATCGGTTCCTTTGCAAATAAGATGATTATAAACTTCATCCTGATCTTTCCATAAACAATTGTTACAAGTCTTACAAGGGCACAAAATCAATCCTCCCTTTGACCCATTTTCAAATGCAAAATCAAGAAATTGCCTAACTCCATCTATGTATCCTTTACTTAATCTAGAACAACACATCCAACTCTTATCTATTATCTTTACAGATCCATCCAAATTCATTGAAAAAAATATTATTGAAAAGTAAGTCTACTTATGATAATTCTATAAAACACAAGACAAAAATATATAACAACACTATAAAAAATAACTAGCATTAAAACAGTAACAAAAAGCACAAGACAGAATATTTAGATTGAAAACTATTCATATTCATCCCCTAAATAGTAGCTAGTTTGCATATATATAGAAACAAACATGTATACTTTTGTCTACATGCATACATATAAAATAATATAATGTTTTAGACTCAAAGACCAAGATGAACCTGGACCTTAAATACAAAATAAGATTAATAGTATAAAAAGAAATAAAAACAACATACGCATAAAAGATAATCATTAACTTATTCCATCTTAATAATTTCAAAAATTGCCTTGATGTGTTTAAAATACATACCCAGATAGCTTGCCGGAACTAATGTATCAGTGGATGATTCTGTGGACTTGAAGATGAACTAGCCTTGACCTTTTCAAACTCGGTATCAAGCAACTTCTTAAAGTCAGGTAACTGTAGTTAAAACATGGAAGCAATAGATGACATTAATGCAATGAGTGTTAGTATAAAAAATGATATTACTAAACCAAAATATATAAATATTATCCATAAAAGAAATAAATTCAATTGCAAGGGTAACAAAGGTGCCATCTAACATAGAAAGAAAATGGGCTATTAACAATTCCATTAATTGTTAAAAAATGTAAAACAGAAAAATATAGATATCCCAAGGTCAGATTAGCATATGTATTACTTTTTTACTCCCAGATGTGATGTTGAAGTAGTTTAAAAGAATTTAGAGCTTCTTAATAGCCAAAAAGTAACTACAATTAAAGGCATGCTATGCTCAAATGCAGTATCTCCCTTTACATGCACAAAATATCATATTCAAGTCGTATCTAACATATATACGTTGGATAAAGAGGAAATCGTGAATTTGAAAATCTAAAGGGAAAGAAACCATGAGAGATACTAGAAAAGAAGAAAGAGGAAGAAAAGAAAAGAAAACAAGAATTTGAAATCTGTTAGAAGCAAGAATTTTGTGTATTGTAAGAGTGAGAGAGAGAGAGAGAAATGAACCAATAGTGAAAGAATAGAGACTAGAAATCGGTAGAGAGAAAGAGAAAGTACACATGACAAGTATAGTTTTTAATTAAAAAAAATATTTTCTAACCTTATTTTTTAATTAAAATAAAAAACATAAAAGGTATTAGATTTTTATGAGTTGTATAAAAAAATAATCTAAATCTTAAATTCAAATATTGTATCAAAATATTTAAATGCAAAAATAAAATTGCATCTAAAATTGACATTTAAAGTTATTTATGTTGTAGTGACTGTTACTAGCTAGGAAAAGTATTACAACTAGAAAGATACTAATACTATTGTACTAATAATGAATAGCTTGGAAAGGTGTTAATATACATATAACAGATATGGAGGTGTTGTTTACTAATCTGTTTTTATAGAAAGTGCTAATAAACTTTCAATCTTTGATTGAAAACAAAGATTCTTAGATCAAAGAGAAAGACTCCCTTATCATTTCTAGCTTGTTCCAACTTACGTTGTTTAATGTTAAAAGCTTACTAATTATAAGCTGACTTGACTTGAGATTAGTAAGAGTAGAGCTTAAGCAAATTCTTTTTACATCATACCTACTTATGTCAAAATTGGTTACAACACTTGTCCCCCTAAACTTAATTGCAGCAATATCATAAGCTTCAGCTGCTTCTTCTTGTGTGCCTATAATGTAGAATATAAGTTATATTATTGCATATCACAGTTAGGATTCTTTGGGAATTGACAGCTTAATTACATTAAATTTTATAAATAAAAAGTGAAGGACAAAATTATAATCCAGCTGCCAATTTCATCAGAGCATGTCTTTGAATTACCTAGTTGAGCAGCATAAAGGCGATTATAAAGGGAAAAAAATAAAAGAAACATTGATATGAACTGGTGGGACAGTTCAAGAAACTTAATGCAAGAATTAAATATAAACTGGATCTGATTCCATCATAAATGGTTCTGCAATCAATCTTGAAACCTA
Source organism: Theobroma cacao (assembly GCF_053813885.1). NCBI lineage: Eukaryota > Viridiplantae > Streptophyta > Magnoliopsida > Malvales > Malvaceae > Theobroma > Theobroma cacao. Next base: position 5,240,973 of record NC_142647.1, read on the forward strand.
GAATCATTAACTTCAAAGTCTATAATAATTGAACTAATTGAACAGTTATGAGAGATGTTGAGACATGGCACTTTCTAAACAATGAACCAAAAGTTAAAGGAGAAGGAAAAAAGGAACCAAAGCTTACTAAATGTTCCAAGGTACAAGTCCTTGTTTCCAGCAACCTTTCCTATTCTAGCTTGCAACCTTCCATGCTGATGATGCCTACCTAGAGAAAGAAGAGAGCTTGACATGTAAGAGGAAAGATTGATAAATATAAAGTTGGATGGCATTTAAAATAACATACCAAGCATACACATCTGAGAACTGAGATCATCTAAGTTTATATAATAATGTTAGCTTATTATTGTCTATTATAATTGAAAAGGCTACAAAATGCAGTGAATTATGAAATTTTATCATTGAGGTCGTTTTCTTGCCATTACCTTGTCACTCCTCTGTACACAGAAGCTCCTCTCAAAAAACCAAAGATTACTAATTATAAGCTTTCAATCTTTGATTGAAAACAAAGATTCTTAGATAAAAAAGAAAAACCCCCTTCTCATTTCTAGCTTGATCCAACTTACGTTGTTTAATGTCAAAAGCTTACTAATTATAATCTGACTTGACTTGCACCTCTTTTCCTTCCCTTTACCTAGATACTAGACTTGTTATTACTAGACAAATGTATTATTCATTATCTAATTTCAATTCAGAGATTGCTTTTGTGTACCTTTCCTTTAGTTTATTATTTATGATTAATCCATATAATAGAATGGTTTAACTTTTCTTAAAGTCAATTTATTTTCACACTATGCCGATTGCTTGCTTGCATTAGAGGTTATTTGAACCTTATATCATAAAATTTTTTGACCCACGAGATTGATTAAGCATGGTATAATGATGTGAGATAAAGCAAACCACCATAAAATCTTTATTTTTGGGTGAAGATAAGCACTATCATATAGCTTATAATAGAGTTTCTTTAAGTCAATTCCATCATTGACTAAAACACAAAAGAAATTGAAGGAAAAAGCACTGAAACTTACCTATGTCAGATTCTCAAGCAACCAAAGTCATCTTACTCCTAGAATCAAAGAGACAAAATGAAAAACATTAACTGCAATCAAGTGGAAAATAAAAGAAAGAGAAAATTAATGAAAACGAAAATCCAACTTAAAAATATCTCACAAATTAATAACAAAAAGACCAACAACCTTAAGCAACCCTATATTTATATCTATATTTCCTAAGCAACCCTAATTTGTAATCAAAATCCTTAATTAGTGTTATAGGAAACCCTAATCTAAACTTAAACTACATAAATCATGCTTAAAATAAAAGAAAATGAGAGGAGAAATAAAGTGAGTACCTGAATCAGAATTAGAGAATTGACTATGAACATTTGCCTGAACACAATAAAAAACTCTATTCAACATTTGTTCAAAATTCTCAACTATCAAATTTCAAATATATTTGAAAAAATAATAAACAAAAATAACATAAAATTAAAAGAATTGAGAAAATCATTGAGGATTTCTTTAGATCTGCGTCAACCAAGAATGTTCTTAGTAGACAAAGAAAGAAAAAGAGAATTGATGAATCAAGAAAAAGAGATTTACTTGTCTTAGAAAAATTGAGAGTAGCAAAACTGAGAAAAATGGTAAAAAAATCAAGAGAATCTAGTTTATCTGAGCAACTGGAGAGAGAGAGAGAGAGAGAAAGATAAACTTAGGTGATTTTTCAAGAAAAAAAAACATTGCATGTAAAAGGTAAGGGGCTTTTGTTTGTTTTTTATTAGGCTGCTTCATGGGCCATTGGCTGCTTTTATTTTGTGGGCTTTTCTCCTCTTAATTTTTTTATGGGATTACACTTCAAATAGTGTAACTAAATAAAATGTATTAAGAGTAATATGATGAATTTAGTTATATAAGAAAAATGCAGTGAAAATTATGCAGTAAAAGGGTAAAAATGTTGTAGTGTTTGTAACAAGGGATTTCTTTGTTGGAATACGTTCCAAGTAAGCCAAAGAACCATGGAAATTGAGGAGATAGAAAGAAAGAAGGGAAAAGAGAGAAAGGGTGGGGGTGATCAATGTAATATGTCGCCTTGTGTCACGATCCCAATGAGGATCCTAACGAGGAGCCATGAATCCATCGACTGTATATTAGAGTGAGACTAGGCATTTAAAGATTCACATCATCTTCAACCAATGAGGTACCTTTTGTGAGATAAAATTGCGAGGCTATTAAGCTAAAGTGGACAATATCTTGTAGGTTAGTGTAGAGCAAGCTCTATGTACTAACAATATGTAATTGAGGACAATAGATGTGGTGCTAAAACCATGACATCATTCCCAAGCTTGATATCGTTAATACCTAGAACTGTTTTGATACCAACTATCATGATCCATACTAACCTATAATGTATTGCCCATTTTAGCTCATTGGGTTTTCAATTTTATCTCACAAGAAGTGTCTCACAAGTTAAAAATTGTGTGAATATTTAAATGCTCAGTCTCACTCTAATATACAACCGATGTGAGATTCATACCTCTTCTTTGGGACTATGACATCTTCCCTTGATGTGAGATTAATGACTTCTCATTGAGACCATGACATCTTCCAAGATGTGAGATTAATGGCTCTCTACTGCGACTGTAACAATCAACCACCCCTCTCCCTCTTCTTTCACTTCTCTCCATTGCCTGTTTTCTTTTTCTGTCAAAACTGAAATCTTTTACCTTCCATTCATTTCATACCGAATCAACACCATTATTGTCCCATCTATTTTCATTCTTGTCCTCAATAATACGAGAATGACTGCTTTTTTGTAGCATTTGCAAAACTTTCCTCATGCAAGGTCTTCTTGATGGTGATGTTCTAGTACAATGGATTCCAACTTTAAAGACATTGCACATTTGATCTAAATAACAAGCTTCCTTGATCTCCTCATCTAATGCATCCACTATTGAGTTGTTATCTTGAAAGTAATGCTGAGCCCACTCTGCAAGCGATCTGTTCTTATCTCCATTGTGCGCTTCTCTTCCTGTTGTTAGCTCCAAAAGAATGACTCCAAAGCTATATACATCAATCTTCTCATCTATTCTTGTTGTTCGAGCATATTCTACAATTCAATTTAGAGGACAGACTTGTTAAATTCAATCCACTGCCCACCCCGACAAAGTTTAATCATATCTAAATCAGCAAAGAAATACGTACATTCACGTAGAAGGCAATTATTTAAATGTGGTTCAGCATTCTTTTCTTACATCCATGAATATAAGGGAAAAGATTCAATATACTTGTTGAAATTAACAAGGCAATATAGAAATTCACACGAGACAATTATTTAATGTGATTTAATATCCTTTTCTTAATCTATGAATAGAAAGGGAAAAATTCAATGTAGTTGTAGAAATTATAGGCATCAAAACCGAAATCAAACGTTGGTATTAACATATTGAAACCTCTAATTCCCATGTGCTTAGACTCAGAATCAAAACCCTTCACACTTAAGAGCTCCCATTCTTAGTTTCATTAGATGCCTTTTGGAGTTCAAATTATGAGATGAATGAACTGAGGTTTGTAGGATAAAAAAGTGCTACCTTCTTTCGTATGCCCCCAAATTAAATGTACACTGAAGGAGAAATTTAGCATGTATTGACAATTTTTACTTATGTTCACATGTGTGAAAGTAGATAATTGGTTATAAAAATTATATACACACCCTTTGTCGCTTGCCTACCAAAAAATATTAGCAATCTAGATTCTTGTTTATTAAGCAAACTTATCTATGAAGAAACCTTTGCTACCACATAAATTTTTTCGGCCATTTGCTACCACTTAATTTCCTAATCGATAAAATTCTATACTAAATGGAATTTGAGTCAAAATGATCAACTCATATGACTTCTATATCAACCCTTTGCTAGTGAATGGAAGAAAGAAGCATTTGTCTATGAATTTTGCACCATTAAGTACTTACCAGGAGCTATGTAGCCAACGGAGCCAGCCACGCCAGAAACAGTTATAGGTTCTTCTCCTCGCTTGATTGACATCTTAGCAAGACCAAAATCAGCAATTTTAGCTTTGAACTCAGAATCTAATAAAATGTTGCTTGACTTCACATCTCGATGAATAATGGGTGCTGAACAATAATGGTGCATGTAGCAGAGTCCTTGGGCAGCCTGAATTGCAATTTGTAACCTCTTAGGCCAATCCAAGATAAAATTATGTGTTGAACAGGAAAGGGTTGTTGCCCGATGCTTATGGAGCCATATGTCTAAGCTACGATTTTCCAAATACTCGTAAACCAGAACATTTGAAGTTTCACTTGAAATGCAACATATCAATTTCACTATGTTCAAATGTCTGATTTTACCCAATATCTCAACTTCAGCCCGAAATTGCTTTCCAAGTAAATGCTCCGACTTTCGATTATTCCGAATGACTTTAGCAGCAACAACGTTGGCATGTTTGTTAACATTGTCAGAACAAGTCAACTCAACACGATACACATTTCCTGATCCTCCACTTCCAATCTTGTTTTCTTCTATCAATCTAGACAAAACGTCTGATTCTGTAAAATTGAAGTTTTGGTAGAAGGTGAGCTTCAATTCTGGATCCAATACATGCTCTCTCTTCCTATTATACTTAATCATGAAGAATGAACATGCCGAAATAAATACAAATATTCCAATCACAATACCGCAAATCCTAGTAGGATTTTGCAGAGCCCTTATGCTAGATTTTTTTGGTGAACTGCAGTTCTCGAGGTTTATGTATGGAGAACTAGCACAGAGACCAGGATTGTGAAGGAAACTATTAGAATATGCAGCATTTTCAAACTGCTTTGGGATATTACCGATGAGAAGATTGGAAGAAAGGTTGAGGGAAGTAAGCCTCAGAAGGCCAAGTTTAGGAGGAATTTGGCCGGAGAATTGGTTTTTCGACAAATCTAACTCAAGAAGGCTTGGTAGGACACAAATATCCTCTGGAATTTGGCCAGAAAGTTGATTTTGACCAAGGTTTAGAGTGACGAGTGACCTCCATGAGATTATAGGTGATGGAAGGAAGCCATGGAGTTGGTTTTGATCAAGCAAAAGAGTAGTGAGAAAAGGAAGAGCTGTCAATGCTTTTGGAATTGTACTATTAAAGAGGTTATTACTAGCCTTAAAGACAACCAGGCTTCTCCATGAATTCACCTCAACGGGAATTTGTCCAAAAAACTTGTTGTTACTAATCTCAAGTCGAGAAAGATTATGTGACACTTTTTTGGGAAGCTCACCTGTAAAAAAGTTGTCACTTATCATCAACATCGACAAGTTCAACGATGTCCATAGACCACTAGGAATGCTCCCAGTAAGACCATTGTTGCGAATGTTGACCATTATCAAGCTATTACAATTACCAAGTGATTTTGGCAATTCTCCAGCAAGATTGTTATCAAAGGCTACAAGTCCTAACAACTTACCTCCGTGGCATAAATGCTCAGGCAACCTCCCTGTAAGCCTGTTAGAAGCAACCTCGAAATACTCGAGCATTGAATATCGACCGAAATCTGGAGGCAGAGTGCCCCATAGATTGTTGCTGAATAGTCTAACGTCTGTTAGTGTTGAGATTCGTCCAATGCTTTCTGGAATTTCACCTGACAGTTGATTAAAAAAGAGAACTAAACCTGATAAATTTTCTAGTTTTCCAATATCACTCGGGATTCTTCCAGTCAGGTTATTTTGAGAAAGATCGATCACCCTCAGATTCGAAGCTTTAATTACTTGAGGAATCTCTCCAGATAATTTGCTGTCGAAAAGATATACTCCCTCCAAATTCTTTAGCAAGAACAAAGCACTCGGGATATTTCCCGTTAGGTTATTGCTAGATAAATCCAGCACCTCGAGAGCTGTCATATCTCCAATCATATCGGGGATTTCACCAACTAAACTTGCTTCTGTCATCCATAATGTCTTCAGCTTCTTCAATTGTTTGAAAGTGGGAGGTAAGTTGGATGGTTGGAATTTCGTATTATATGCCAATCCCAAAAATTCAAGTTTAGACAAGTTACCAATTTCCGGCGGGAAAGAACCATTGAACTGGTTGGAACAGAGCAGAAGACTCCTTAGGTCCTGTAACCGTCCAATGGCTACTGGAATTTGACCAGAAAAATTATTACCCATAAGGTTCAAGCTCTGGAGCTGACCTAGGCTGTCAATGTCATCAGGGATTGTGCCAACAAAGTAGTTTTGAGAGAGATCCAGGTACTCAAGTTTGGAACAATTGTACAAAGTTTTTGGAAATTCACCTACGAGGTTGTTGTAGTTAAGATCAATGGATGTGAGGTTCTTAAGGTCACAAATGAAAGGTGGGATTGCTTCATTGATGCCTTTGTTGGCAAGGGTTAACCCGGTAACTGAGTCGTTGAGGCAGGTGATTTCAGGCCAGCTACAATGTGAGGATGAGTTTGATGATGGGGCCCAATGGTTGAAGGACGGCGGGTTCTGCCAGTATGTCTTTAGTTTAAGTAAGAGAGCTTGTTCTGATTCGTCATGCAGTTGAGGGCTTACGTGGGTAAGGAAGAGAGCAAGCAGGAGAAACTTGAGGTAGAAAGAAGGAAATGCAGGGGCGGATAATGTAGACATTTTGGTTGTGTGTGGGCAAGTTTGATTCTTTAGTTCTGCTCGTGGAAGGCACAAACCGGAATGCCCAAATATAAAAGGGGAATTACCTTGTCAAAGGGGGTGGAAGGTTATACAATTGACGACGGCCATAAATCTTCAACAACAAAAAGGGATTAGTGGGACTGGAGTAATAGGGGAATCACCGGGTCAAAGGGGGTGGAAATTATACAGTCGTCGACGACCATAAATCTTCAGCAACAAAATAGGATTAGTGGGGCTCGAGTAGTGATTGTTACCATAAATTTTTGGAAAGAAGTGTTGCTGGTTCTTTCTCAACCAGGTTCCTCCCTCGATAAACTAGGTTTCCGAGACAGGAGAGGGAAGCCTAGTTGGTTTCAGGACACCCTGAACAAGAGTCGCCAGGACAATTATTACCGGACATTAGCCGCAATGGTTTTCAGTCAACCTTGTATTCTACATTTTCATGGCATTTCGTTTCAAATACAGGGTTTCATCAGAGTCAGTATTATATGGTTCTGAATCCCTAGATTTTAATGAAGCATTACAAGAACTTGCCTTTAGTCTAAACCAACGCATGACATCCAACAGCATACAACCCATCCCGAAAGCAAAACTGTTGAAGTTAATGCTTGCTTTGACAAGTAGACTTTGTGACACGTGAAAATCGACTTGTATTTCATGCACATAGCTATGTTTTGTTGCTGGTTTGAAGACTCAACGTGGTAGTGTGCATGGGATCCATTTCATGGTTTTTTACACTTGTTAATCTCTTTAGAACAAGCGTTAATATGTTAATACAGATGCAGGCTCATGTATAAGTTTATTTATAATGTTATTTTCACTGTGTGATCATCATGTATTAAGAGTGTGTAAGGCTTGTTAAGTCTCTGTTTTAGGGACCATCTTTTGTGTCTTTATTTTACACAACATGATATCAGAGTTTTATTAAGTTCTTGAGGGACTTTACTAGTGAAAGAACCCAAAACACTTTCTCAGCAAACCAACCGCAAGTTAGTTTGTCACCATGACTTCGACAAAAACAACCTAAATACAACTATCCGAAAAAGTAGGAAAAACAAAAGAGAAAAGGTATTTATAGATCCATAAATAAAAAGCAAAAAACATTTGCAGTGACAAAACTTCAATTATCTTTACTTATAGATAGGTTGAATCAAATAATCAAAAAAAAATTTAAAATCAAAATTGATTAATAGTGTCGTAACGTGCAAGTTTGGAAATCCGACTGCTAGACGTGGTATGATTTATTAGAGTCGCTACCAATCTTTTTTATTTAGGTGTGATTGGTCACCTATTAACTCGATTCAAATCGACGAAATCCTAAATTAATTTTAGGTCCGTCAAAAGAACGAGAACTGGTCTATTTTTTTTTTTTGTCAAAGTTGAATTCGGGAGTACAGTTACGTACAGGGAAGGATTAGCACCCCGTAACGCCCGTTCCAAAACGGTACCATTTAATCATATATTATCCTAACCCATTAATTTTATTCTTATGTTTTCTTAATTGTTATTTATTTATTTTATCTTTTATTAGAATATTTTATTTCATTTTTTATGGGTTTAACATGCACATGATGCAATTGTGAAATGCGTGACATAAAATCGGGATAATGCCAAACGAAAATTCTTTATTGAGTATACTTTCCGAATCCGTCCATCGTACTAGTGGGATCCGGAAGTATTCTCTCACCTAGGGAAATACCTTAGTAACTTACCTTCGCAAGTTTACTTAGTAGATCCCATCATCAGGATAGTCGTTTGTGAGTAAAAAAACAATGTTTTCATTAATGCAAATCTTAATACGAGTAAAACCCTTTTATTAAAGATATTTCTTCAGACCCTCCTATTGTACTGGTGGAGTTCGGAGGTATTTTTTCACATAAGGAGTTTACCGATGAAACTCGCCTTCTCAAGCTTTCTCGAAAAGTCCCATCATCGAGGTTTAGACTCCGTACACAGAATATATCTATATGCCATGACATTTAATAATGCGACCATGATACGCGACGTACTCATAAATTCAATGTTCATTCCTTATTTAATACTTTTCTTTGAGCTTACTTATCATGAACAAAATATTTTACATTTATTTATTGTTTTTGTATAACATTTCCATTTCATCATATACTTTATTTATTTATATTTTAGATCACATATTTTTTACTATACATAGTTATTATTATTTGTATATGTATTTTATCCATTTTTTATTATTATGATTAACAAATTTATTGTTATCATTGGTTTCACATTTCTTTATATATTTTTTTGATTAATTGGTGATTAAGTATATATAATATTTTATTTATTTAAAATTGAAAACGTTAAAATTTCGAATTAGGACCCTCTCATCATACTAGTGGAGTCTTAATCGAAATTTTTAACCTAAAGAAATTCTTAACCTAAAGAAATTCTTTCGGAATTGAGACTTCTGACGTTCCGTACGAATATCCCATCATCGGTATTGATTCCAAATCAAACATTATATTTTATATTTAATAATTTCAAACTAGGTCTTATTTTTTTTTTTTTATTATTTTTATTTATTAATTGATTTTTTTTAAAACCAAACCTAGAAATTCTCCTAAATATGAATATTAATCCCAATTATATATTTTACCATCTCTTTTTATTTATTTATTTTTTGTTAAATATTCTTTCCCTAACACTAAATAATTCTTCTAAACATTTTATTTCATTTTATTTAAACCATTCACATATTTTAACTAAAATATTTTCCAATACACTAAACTAATCACTTCACAATATACTTAATCAAAACCAAATTAAAAAAAAAACCAAAAAAGGAAGAAGGCCTTACCTTGTGTGAGCTCTTTTTTGAACCAAGGTGCAGCAAAGCCTTTAGGTATTTAAACCTTATTTTCTCTTTCCTCTTTCATTTTTGGCTTTCTTTTTCTCTCTCTAGCCGTCACTCTCTCCCTTCTCTCTAAGATTTTTCTTTTTTCTTTCTTCTTTTTCTACTTCTCTTTTTTTTTCCTCTTTCTCCCTTTCCCTTCTCTCTCCCTGTTGGCTTCTTCTTTCTTTTTCTTCTTTCTTTCTCCTTTCTTTTCTCTCTCCCCGCTGGCTTCTTCTTTCTTTTTCTTCTTTCTTTCTCCTTCTCTTTCTCTCCTTTCTCCCTGCCGGCGTCGCACCTTTCTCCTCTTCTCTCTCCTTCCTTTTCTCTCTCCTAGCCGATGCTGCTCACTTACTCTCTTTCTCTCTCTCTACAGCCACAGATGGGTAGATCTAACCCCCAAAATCTCGATCCAACCCTTCCCTAGAAACCCAAATCGCAAATCCCAACTACCCCTACCTCTACCTTTTTTTTTATCTAATTTTTTTGATTTTTTTGGTTCTTGTGGATTGTGGTTCCAACTGCTAGAGGTTGAGGACTTTTGGTAGTTTTTGTGTTTTTGGTTTTTTGAAAGATTGTTTTTTTTTTATCGTTTTCTCTGATTTTTCAAAATCTGCTCTCTTTTTTTTCTTTTTTTTAAGTCGTGAATTTTTTAAAAGTTAAGTTGTCCAAAAATTTAGATAACCCGTAATGGTGGGAGGTGGCAATCAAAACCTCATCACTCATGGTGGTTGAGGGAAGGGATGGTTGGGCGTACACTCAATTTTTATTTTATTTTATTTTATATTTTTTATTACTTTTTTTGAATTTTTTTTAGATGTGTGTTTACGAATAGTGACAGAGCCAAGGTAATGACAAGTGATAGTAGTTATCATCTCTCAATTTTTTAATTTTAATTTTTTTATTATTATATGTATAAAATATGAGATATATAAATCTATGAGTTTATATAATTACCCTTTAGATGGCTTTAAAAAATATATATAATTACCTTTTAATTATCTTTCGTGTAAAATCTTAGGTTCGTTACTGGCGATCAAGTTAACCAAACTCATTAATCGAATTAACTTAGTAAGGCATAATACTCAAAAAGGTTTTTAAATTATTAAAAAAAATTTAATTAAGTTTTTATTATTTTATTACGTTCAAGTTTTTATATTTTTATTTTGAATTAAATAAATTTTTATAATTAATAATTGATTAATTTTTTTTAAAAGATAAATAAATAAATAATTATTATTAATAAAAAATATTATTTATCATTTTATATCTTCATAATACTAATATGACATTGATGTTGAAAATAATGAAAACATAAAAATTTATTTAAATTTTGTTAAATAATTTAAAAGATTTTTAGATATTTTATTACTTATTAACTGAATGTTGTGGTTAATTTAGTTTTAACTAAATTAAATTATGCTCACCTCTAGCTGAATGTGGACGTGGAATTATGAGAAACTATGAACAGGTTGGCAGTGGCCACTTGATAGTTTGGAAAGGCGACAACACACTGTCATAGACTCCTAATCTATTACAGTGTAGTCAAATAAAGGGTGTTACTTTATTAGTCAAATGAGCATAGTGCGACAGCATATTGCGACAGCATATTGCGACAACACACTGCTATCAGCCAATAGAGAGAAAAGGTGCTACTAATTAACATATTGCAAAAATTGACTTGACTAGCTATTTGGTCAAGTTTTCCCATGGGTAATTAATATAACCTAATTAATATAATTTGGTGAAGAAAAAGAAAAATCTTTTGAAGAAAAGGGGAAACAAATTCGCACAAATATATAACATGATCAAGTAAGATGAAATATAGTACCAATATGGATATAAACAACACTCGTATTCTCAAATTTGGGATATTTTTATTTTTTAAAATTCGTTTATTATGTTTTGAGGAGAGTCGTAAATCTTGTATTGATTCATCAATCTTTTATTGATATGAGATTTATGATGTTTTACTCAACTTAATTGTGTTATGTCATCATTGTACTAGCTCTTTTTATTTTTACGCATAGAGGAGAGAGACCACATCTTAATCCAATTTGCTTTGACCTTAGTGTTTTTCCTAAGAGTCTCATCTTTTGATACTATTTGTCACGGACTCACTTCAACTCAAAAGACATATTTATTAAATAAAAAAAAATCTTTATTTGTAAATCCACAAATGCCTATGTTTCAAAATAAAAAAACATGTCATTAGGTTGAAGAAACATTTATTTATAAACTTAAGACTCATTTTATCACTTACTATTATGGAATTCACACTTTGATTTTGGTCTACCTCAATCTTAACATCTCTCATGAAAGTCTCATGTAAGTGAAGATTTGAGTCTGATTCTACATTAATACCAGTTATCTCCAAAAAAAAAAACATATTTGTTAGGTAGAGGAAAACTATAATTTATAAACCCATAAATACTTAAAAGATATATATATTAAGTGGAGAAAAATCATAGTTTATAAACCCACAAGTGCTATCATTTTTAATTAAAAAGATATGCATGTATCGAGAAAGGTTTTCATTTATAAATCTAAGACTTACTTTTTACCTAAAAACAATAGAAAAAGTACTGCCGTGAAGAAAACGCATGTATGCATCGTGGAATAAAGACATCGTGCATAGCGTGTAATTAGTTCATTTTCAGGAACATATGTTTTTCCACTGCCAACCCACGGCTTGGTTAGTGTAATAAAAAGTTTTCAACCGGAAAAAATAGCAAAATGATTATGAAAGAAAGTTCATCAATAGTTCTTTGCACTCTTTTCTTCCAATAAAATAGGGAATTAAAGATGACTTGATATTGGCTGAATTTTTTATCTTTAATCTTTAAACAAAAGATGGAAGAGATCAGATGCCTTTTTTTTTTTTTTCATTTTAACAAAAAAGCCCACATGTCATATTCTTAGCAAATAAAAATGTAATATTTTGACTACATAAAAGCAGTGGAGACAATCTTTTGGTGTTTAGGTCTTTTTCTTCTTTTTTTTTTTTGAAGAATATTCTTAACAAGCGTTTAAACCACGCAGGAACTACACATCACTAATGGGCCAAAGGGATTAAAACCTTTTGATTTTAAAGGGGTGAATTGTTGGAGTGCAACGTGGACTAAAAGAAGTCATCCTGACCCCTGAAATGGGTTTGGAAATTTGGAAGAACTCTCTCACTCGGTGTACTGGATTCTTTACAAATGCTATGATGTTGGTACATGACTTTTCAGAGAGGGTTGTTCTCAGTATATATAGGGATAGAGACCATTCCAACTATGCCTGGCCGATAGTAATGTAATCGTGCGCTTGATCAAAACTGTGCACCAAACGACAAAGACTGAGACAAAAATTACGTGCATGCTACGCTCACCGGCATGAATACTTCAATTCAAGACGAGGAAATTCTTGAAATTTTTAAAACCTTATTCAATTTACAATTAATTGATTTTATATAATATATTGAAAATATTTTTAATTTAAATCATTCTAATATCTTCCTCATGCGTAAAGTAATGAACTTATCACAAATTAATATTCTCCTCATGTGTGAACAGTAGCGGAGCCTCCTTAAGGCATGGCTTCTCAAAAATTTTAAATTTTTTTCATATTATATAAATTTTTAATTTTTTTTTATAAATTCTATTAGTAGTTCTCAAAAATAATTTTTTATTTAACAATTAATATAAATAAAAAATAACAAAATAATTCTACATGCATGACTCAATTTTAATTTTTTTATTTTTTTCAATTTATATTATTATTATTTTTTATTTATTTATTTATTTATTTATTTTTATTCTATTTATTCATATGTTCTAAATCTCTATACATTTTCTTCTAGAAATTTCTACGAACCATCAACTATATTTTTCTTCTTTCTTTTTTATTATATCATATGTGGGTTCTATCTTTTACTTGTCATATTCTTCTTTTTTCTGTTATGTGAATTTTATTTTATATGATTTAAATCCTTAAAAATTAATAAATTATTATGAACATTCTCAAATATAAGTTATAGTATTGCAATATTACTTAAAATTTCATCGATGTATTATTTTTTATTCAGAATAACCAATGCGTTCTGGCATGTATGTTGTAAATTTTAAATAATAAGAATATACATATAAATTGATAGAATAAAATGATTGTATTTCATTCAATACAATTTTATTTATTATATATATTTTTAATGGCCCTCAAAATTATTATTTTTTTAAATAATTATTTTTATTCCTCAAACCATTTAATGAAATTAATGTCATTTTGGTCAGCATATTACTAGTTAAGCCCAGTAAATAAATTTTAATTTAATATGTTAAGCTTATGAAATTAAAAAAAATAAAAGTGAATCTACTAACCGAATCTCACTAAGTTTTAATATAAATTTAAATCTATCATAATATATTATATCTTAACAGTCCAACATAATAGCCTATCATAACATATTATATCTCAATAGTTTAACCCAATAACTCAATATATTAATTAACAATTTCATATGTAAATAGAAAATAAGAAAAAAATTTCAGCAGAAAGCTACCAATTTCATATAGAACATACAAAGTAAAAAAATAATTTATTTGAATTTAAAAAATTATTTTCTCTTTTACTCTTGCACCTAAAGAGTGAGAAACACTTCTTTCATAGGTTTCATACAATCATATATATATATGACATCATTATTATTGTTAATGTGTATTTTTTAGTATATTCAATATTTTGTAAATTTTATTTAATCTTTTAAATGAGTGATAATTGAATTATATATAATTTTTTTTTGATTGTTTAATATCTTATTTTATTTGCCTCCACTTTAAAAATGATTTAGCTCTGCCTTTGTATGTGAAGACAACAAAATTATCAAATAAGTTCATATTTAGTTAACGGAAAATACATATATCTCTTAATTCAAATGGTTTTTTTTTATGTTAAAAATTTCCGTAGAGCCTAGTTACTTTGTAAAAGCTTTATTAATAATTAAAATAAAAAGATACAATAGGGAGGGGGACCTAAATGCCCAAATTTAATTGGAAATCACGGGGTCAACGGGGGTGGAAAATTATACAGTTGGTGACGACCATAAATCTTCAGCAACAAAAGGGGATTAGTGGGACTGGAGTAGTGATTGTGTTACTTGGGGCCCTTGATGGAATTTTCGGAAAGAAATGTTCCCGGTTTCTTTCCCAATCAGGTTCCTCCCTCGATGAACCAGCTTTAACAGACAGGGGAGGGAAGCCTAGCTGGTTTCAGGGCACCCTGAACAAGAGTCGCTTGGACAATTATTTCCCGACATTAGCCGCAATGGTTTTCAGTCAACCTTGTTTTCTACATTTTCCATGGGATTTCGTTTCAAGTGCAGGGGTTCATCAGAGTCAGTTTATATGGTTCTGAATAGGGAAATGATTATGGAACTTGAGCGCAAAGAAAGTTCCTTCAATAGTTCTTTTCACCCCTTTTTTCCAGTCAATTAGTGAAATAAAGATGATTCGTTTACTTGATATTGACTGAATTTTTTATATTTAATTTTTAAACAAAAGGTGGAAGAGATTAGATTTTTTTTTTCATTTTAACAAAGATAGCCACATGTCATACTCTGAGTAAATATAAATGTAATATTTTGACTACATAAAAGCAATGGAGATAATCTTTTGGTCTTTAGGCCTTTTTCTACAAGGGCCCGGACAACGCAAACGTTTAAACCACTGAGAAACAATACATCACGAATGGGCCAAAGGGATTAAAACCCTTTGATTTTAAAGCAGTGAATTGATGGAATGGAAAGCGGACTAAAAGAGAAGTCATCGTCGTGCCCCCTAAAATGGTTTGGAAATTTGGAAATTCTCTCTCACTATCTGTACTCGATTCTTTATTAATCCTATAATGTTGATACATGACTTTTCAGAAAGGGTTGTTATCAGTATATATATGGATAGAAATTATTTCAAGTTTCCAATTATATCGGGACGAAAGTAATTTAATTTCGAGACAAAAATAGTTTAATCGCATGTCTAATCAAAATTGTACATAAAACGATAAAGTATGAGACAAAAATTACGTACATGCTACGCTCATCGGCATGAATACTTCAATTCAAGATGAGGAACTTGTTGAAATTTTTAAAAACTTTATTTAATTCTCAATTAATTGATTATATATATATTGAAAATACTTTTAATTTAAATCATTCTAATGTCTTCTTCTTGTGTAAAGTAATAAACTTATCACAAAAATTAATATTTTCCTCGTGTGTAAAAAGACAACGAAATTATCAAATAAGCTAATATTCTACTTAATGGAAAATACTTATATCTCTTTGCTCAAAAGGTTCAATTCAAATATTCTTTCTAATAAAAAAAAAAAAAACAATAAGAGAATCCTTGTAAATGTTTCCATGGATGGATTGAGCTTAGTCTCATTTTTAAATTTTTAATGGATTCAGTGGATACGAGTTGTGATTGTTGAATAATATTAAATATTACTTTATACAATTTATTTATATGTTAATTTCGATAATAAATATGTTTATGTTTAAAAAACTCAACAAAAGAAACATACGGAATTACGGACCAAACGGAGTAAAGACACCCCTTGGAGGAAGGCATTTTTGTTTTTTTCCCTGAAGCTGGAATATTGAGAAAGTCATGAACCCTCGTATGGTTCGGAAGAATTGACGGTAATTCTACATTTTTAAAGAATATTGACTAATCACGACAATATGTCATCTTCTGCTGGAACAATGGGAAAGTCATGAACCCTCATATGGTTCGAAAGGCACAATTTTAATTTATTATTATTGGCGAACAGCTGGTTGATGGATCTATATATTTAGTTCATTTTCACGTTTACCTATTCTTTTAAGAAGATTGGTAAATTAAAAATGAAATGGACATTTTCATACTTATAGTAACGCCATGATCAAATTCCTTTGCCCTTTCTTTACGTTGAGATAACACAGTACGATAAAGACATACGAGTGAGGAATGTGAAAAGACAGCCTTAAATTTGGAGGAGCTGTCATTGTAGAAAAACGAATGGCTAGAGGAATCAGGAATCAGCTACGGCGTAAATGGAAATAAATTGTTTTCGACTTTAATTTTATTGACTTATAATGAAAATACAAAATTAAATTTTTTTTTTTAAAAAAAGTTGTCCTTTAGGGGTTCTGTCAAGGGATTTATGTAATTCACCCTTTTTCTTTAGCTCATCTCCACTACAAAAGATAAAAAAATATAGTGAATATTCTACAATTTTATGATAGAATCATTCGAGGAAAGTCATTTTATCATTAATGCTTCTTAATCTTTTGAACTATGAATAATTGAATGCATGATTTTATTTTAATATTTTGCAAACAAGTTGACAGATCTAATTACTTTGTATTCATATCTACTTATATTCTTAAATCAAATTGATTTACTTAATAATAGTCAAAACTTTTCAAATTTTGACAAACAATTGAAAATGAAAGAGATAAATTCCTTTTTTTTTTAAATCACATGTCATATATACTCTCAAATGTATGATTCACAGGACCATTATTTTTTCAAAAAATTAACTTGATGAAATGTGTAGTACTCATGTTTTTATTTTTTTTATGTTTCTCAAGATTCTCTCATCTATTTTATATGAGATTTAATCACTATGTCTACTTTTCCTAAAACACTTAGCGTGACATTCTTCTTACTCAATCTAACTTCACCCTCATCGTTGTTACTCTATTTGCCTCTTTTTGGAAAGTGTTTGGCATTAGTCAGGTTTAGGTTGATTTTGCTTTGATACCACTTTATCATGGAGTTGCCGTTATCTTTTCCTCAAAAAGTTAACTTGATGAAGTTTGTAATATCAACGTGACTCCATCCTTTTCTCAAAAAGTTACCTTGATGAAGTTCCCTTTTTCAAAAAGTTAACTTGATTAAGTTTGCAATGTTAACGACTTTTACTGTTGGCTCTTAGAGGAGAAAAGGATATAACCTTGCTTTATGTCTACTTCAATTTTGATATCTCTCATGAAAGATCTTATATCAATGAAGAGTTAGGTGTATTTTAATTTCACTTCTCATGATCACGTTTCCAACTTAAAATATATATCTATTAGATGGAGGAAAACTTTTACTTATAAACTCAAAACCTACCTTATTTCTTACTGACTTGAGATCCATAACGTATGCATATTGTGACCACTCAAAAGCAATGATATGATCCTTACCTCTAAAAAGATGATATAGACACCTAATAATGTAGAGACAGCTCATCAATAATCATACAATAATTTAGCAAACATGTGGACCAAGGAAGTGAAAGGCTTCCTTTGAAAGCAATTGCATTGTAGAATGTTTGGAAATATCATATGTAACGATCTAAGTCCAAGCATCGGCTTAGCAACTTATCAAGCCCAAACCACATGACCCTCAACAAAACAAGCTCAAAAAATGGGGTATCACTATCTCAACTACTCAAATCATCCACAAGACTAAGATTGCACCAGAGCAATGTGGACGCTTACATCGAATTGGTGTAAGCTCTGATACCATATATAACGATCGAAATCCAAGTATCGATTCAACAACTTTTCAAACTTAAACCACGTAACCTTCAAGTAGCAATGGTAATGGACTTAAATTATTATATAGATTTTAACAATTATATTCACATTAGATGTGAGATGTGGGGTTTCACAATCTCACCTACTTAAATTCTTGATCACATTTACATCAGATGTGAGATATGAAGTATCACATCATATGAACGCTCGATTGATTTTGAAAAAACTATAAGATCGCTCTCTATACAAATACTTAAAAGTTAATGTTACTGTTGGCATCATCTTGATCTAAAATAATGATCTTATTAAGTGATAGATCCTTTCAACAGTTTTGAGGAAATGGACGTAGCTTATGATGGATGGAAATGTAACACTCAAATTAGTGTTGTTACTCATGGCTTTTATCAGGAATGTGCACATTAAAAAAAACAAAGATATGAGACAAAAATTACTTTATGTGCATTCTACCCTTATGGTCATCCCAATTTCAGATGAGGAAACAACTGCAACTAAGATCTGAGGTGCTAAATATTAATTAGAGTGAAAATTATTACAAACATATATATATATATATATTCTTTGTTGATGGCATTAAAAATCCAGGATTCTTGCTTGAACTTCCCCAGATCTTCGTTAAGGCTTGGCCAGTGATTTTTAATTAGAGACAGAGCGATGAAATTCGTTAGAAATTAATTAGCCGATTGTGGACATCTTTCTTTATCTCCATCCACTTTTCCTCCTCCTTTTAAAGTCAAACTTTCATCAAACCCGTAAATTCATTAGGCTCAAATCTGGGATTTCCTTTTATTAATGATAGATTTACAACAAAGAGGCATCTCCCCAAATTACATACATAGTTGAGCAGAAGGATGGTGCAGCGATATTGACAGGGAATATGCACCTAGTTGTACACGTAGGTTAAGTAATTAGTACACTACATTAGTTTCCTCGAAAAAGAAAAGTAAACTACTAGCAGTCAAGCTTGTAGAAGTCCAGGTTATTTGCCGAGATGCAGCCTCGCCAGCATACAAGTAGCGAACCTATTGTTCAACGAGATCCTGATCATCAAATTCATTGAAATGAAATGTCTCCTTATGAGTAGTCTCTTTCTTTCACTATTTGAGAAAAAGAATAGCAAATAAGATCATATACATGTAACTAATAAGTCATGGTGTGTGTATGTTGCGCACGTGTGAAGCAGTGCATACATGTGTGTCTGAAAGAAAGAGAGGGGGTGAGAAGGAATGAGATGGAAGGACTACATTAAGAAAAATCTCAAATTTTAAATTACAAATTTAATAATATGGACCATGGATGCAAATTGAAATTTAGAGTAATTACACCCTATCTCCCTATGATTTTCATGTTTTTCATTAAAAGCCTTACTTGACGGTTAACATCACTTGGTTTTGATCTATGATCCTTATATTATTATTATTATTATAAGGGGTTATAGTACTAATCTTTCAATAAAATGTTTCATATTTTTTTTTTCAATCTTTCTATAATGCAGTGCCTTTTAAATATGAAATTATTTAAAAGAGGTTTAAAACAAAAGCCACATGTAACCGATCCTAAATTTCAAGACAAAATTCGCAATTGTTACCTTCAATTGAAGTCATACTGAATCAACATTATTGCTACCCGACGTGCTTCCATCCATCAAATTCTGAAGCAAATGAGCCGTAACGTACTCCTCTTCAGCATTCTTGTCCTGATGATTAGGAAGATGAGCGCTTTGGAGTAACATTTGCAAAACTGTTCTCATGCAGGGTCTTTCTGAAGGCAATGTTCTAGTGCAATAGATTCCAAGTTTGAAGACATTGCACATTTGATTCAAGTGACAAGCTTCCCTAATACCTTCATCTAATGCATCTACTATTGAGTTGCCTCCTTGGAAGTAATCTTGAGCCCATTCTGCAAGTGATCTGTATTCATCTCCGTAGTTCGCTTCTCTTCCCGTTGTTAGCTCCAAAAGGACGACTCCGAAGCTATAAACATCGATCTTCTCGTTTATTCTTTTTGTACGAGCGTATTCTACAATTCAATTCAAAATAAATATAATGTTTAACAAGAAATCTAGTTAGTAGAAATCGATGACTGAAGCATATATCCGAAAGAAGTCTAACAAACTCACCGGGGGCCATGTAGCCAAAGGAGCCAGCTACCACAGAGATTGATGTAGGTTCTCCTTGTTTGATTAACATCTTAGCAAGACCAAAATCAGCAATTTTGGCATTGAATTCGGAATCTAATAGGATGTTGCTTGATTTCACATCTCGATGAATAATGGGTGGAGAGCAACCATGATGCATATAGCAGAGCCCTTGGGCCGCCCCAATTGCGATTTTGAATCTCTTAGGCCAGTCCAAGGTGATAGCTGATGCTCGATGCTTATCCAACCATAGGTATAGGCTACCATTTTCCATGTATTCATAAACAAGAAGTTTTGAATACTCACTTGAAATGCAACACATCAGTTTCACTATGTTCAAATGCCTAGTTCTACTCAATGTCATAACTTCAGCTCGAAATTCCTTTTCCAGTTCCTGCCCCAACTTTTTGTTATTGCAAATCCTTTTAACAGCAACAAAATCATTATTGCCAGTTATACCAACTCGGTATACTTCTCCTGACCCCCCTTCTCCGATCTTGTTTGTTTGATCTTTCAGTGCTGACAAAATGATTTCTACTGTGAAATTCAACGTTTGGAAAGCGGTGAGCTCCCATATGGAAGAAACTAATGCCCGATTTCTCTTCCAGTAAAATTTAGTCATGAAGAATAAAAATGAAAAACTCAGTGCAAGAACTGCTATCACAACACTTGAAATCCAAATAAGATTATGTGGATAACTTACGCTTGAGTTTTTCCGTGAACCACATATGACAAGGTTTACATTTGCATTAGTTGCACAGAGACCGGGGTTGTTCAGGAAGCTGTTTGAATATGCAGCATTTTCAAATTCTCTTGGAATGCTCCCAATGAGATGATTGGAAGAAAGGTTGAAGGGAGTAAACCTTAGACGACCAAGTTGAGGGGGAATTTGGCCAGAAAATTGGTTTTCTGACAAATCCAATCCCTTAAGGTTCGGTAGAAAACCAATGGTCTCTGGAATTTGTCCAGAAAGTTTATTTCTACTAAGGTTTAGAGTTTGGAGTGATTTCCATGAGATTATATCAGACGGAAGGAAGCCATGGAGTTGGTTTTGATCAAGCAAAAGCATAGTAAGAGATGGAAGAGCTGTTAGTTCTCTTGGAATTGCACCATTAAAGAAGTTGTTACTGGCAATAAACACAGAAAGGTCGCTCCATAGATTCACTTCAACAGGAATTTTTCCAAAAAACCTGTTGTTACTGATCTCGAGTCGGACGAGACTGTGTGCCACTTTTCTGGGGAGCTCATCTGTGAAGAAGTTGTCACTTATCCTCAACTGTGACAAATTCAACGATGTCCATAGACCACCAGGAATGTTCCCAGTAAGACTATTGTTGCGAATGTCAAACATAATTAAGCTATTACAATTACCAAGTGATTTTGGCAATTCTCCAGTAAGATTGTTATCAAAAGCTACAACTCCTTTTAACTTACCTCCATAGCATAAATGCTCAGGCAACATCCCTGTAAGCCTGTTAGAAGCAACCTCAAAATACTCGAGCATTGAATATCGACCAAAATCTGGAGGCAGAGTGCCCGATAGATTGTTGCTGAACAGTCTAACGTCTGTTAGTGTTGAGATTCGTCCAATGCTTTCTGGAATTTCACCTGACAATTGATTAAAAAACAAAACTAAACCCAATAAGTTTTCTAGTTTTCCAATATCATCTGGAATCCTTCCAGTTAATTTGTTTCCTGAAAGATCAATCACAGACAGATTGGACGCTCTAATTACTTGAGGGATCTCTCCGGATAAGTTGTTTCTGAAAAGATACATCCCCTTCAAATTCTTTAACGAGAACAAAGCATTTGGGATTTTTCCCGTTAGTTCATTTTCAGATAAATCCAATACCTCGAGAGCTGTCATAGCTCCAATCATATCAGGGATGTCACCAATTAAGTTTGCTTTACGCATCCATAATGTCTTCAGCTTCTTCAATTGTTTGAAACTGGAAGGTAACTTGGATGGCAGCAAATTCGTATGATATGCCAATCCCAAAAATTCAAGTTTAGACAAGTTACCAATTTCTGGCGGGAAAGAACCATTGAACTGGTTGGAACTGAGCTGAAGACTCCTTAGGTCCTGTAACCGTCCAATGGCTACTGGAATTTGACCAGAAAAATTATTACCCATAAGGTTCAAGTTCTGGAGCTGACCTAGGCTGTCAATGTCATCAGGGATTGTGCCAACAAAGTAGTTTTGAGAGAGATCCAGGTACTCAAGTTTGGAACAATTGTACAAAGTTTTTGGAAACTTACCTACGAGGTTGTTGTAGTT
The DNA here is from genome assembly GCF_053813885.1 of Theobroma cacao. Classification (NCBI taxonomy): domain Eukaryota; kingdom Viridiplantae; phylum Streptophyta; class Magnoliopsida; order Malvales; family Malvaceae; genus Theobroma; species Theobroma cacao. Next base: position 5,263,439 of record NC_142647.1, read on the forward strand.
AAGATCAATGGATGTAAGTTTCTTAAGGTCACAAATGGAAGATGGGATTGTTACACCGATGGTCTTGTTAGCAAGGTGTAACTCAGCGACTGAGTTGTTGATGCAGGTGATCTCAGGCCAGCTGCAATGGTAGGAAGAGTTTGACGACGGGATCCAGTGGTTGATGGAGGATGGATTTTGCCAGTGACGCTTTAGTTCAATTAGGATAGCTTGTTCTTGAGCATCATGCAGTTGGGAGCTTGCATGACTAAGAAGGACAACAAAAAGGAGGGCAATGAAATGAATTGGGAGGACTGTGGCTTTTGTTTTCGACATTTGGGACACGGGCAAGTTTGAAATATGTATAGGGTTTGCTGCTATGAGTGAAATGTGTATCAGAATCCCACAGAAGCTTGGAACTGTAAATTAACGACTATATTTTCAAAGCTTGAGTGAGTGAAGAAGGGAAGCATCTAAAGGGCTGTGCCTTCTAAGCTTCAGCCCTTGAATATATATAACATGTTGGGAGTGTTAGGATAATTCGGGCACTTGATATCACAGTCCAATTACAATGGCGAGCTCCATTTTTGAAATGATTCTTGTAGACGACCAGGACCGTAACGAACACGCTTATTGTAAGTGGCTGGAATCATAGGACCGTTCAGTATAAAGCTATGGTTCCATCCAATAGGTGGAACCGAGAAAGACTTCTATTGACTTATTATTTATTGTCAAATATATTTATTTATTTTCAAATAATAATTATATATAAAATATAATATATTTAATGTATAAAATTAATTGTTTATAAATAAAAAACAATTATACATGAAAATTGATTATATATATAACATAATTAATATTTTAATTATATATAATTGATATTTTGTAATATTAATTTATAAATTATTCAATACTATTAAATTAAAAAAAATTAATGAAAATAATCAATACAATTAGAATCTTTATATATAAATCGGAGAAATCTTATTAATGGTTTTAATAAAAATCATTTGATACAATTAAAATTTTTATAAATTTACAAATAAAATAAACCTTTATTAATATAAATAATAAAAAATATTTTAAAATGATCATTTAAAAATATACTGAACAAATATGATCATTCTCCATAATCAAAAATTTTTTCAACATCTATACTTTTATATATATTATAAATAAATAAATAAATCCATAAAGTGGACTACACAGATTATCAATCTTCCAAAAGGTGTATCTTCTTTTTGGGGCATTGAACCTTCCAAAACGTTGTTTTCTAGTGGAGGAATCAAGAAGCATGCTATTACCACACCCAATGAAAAAACAAAAAGGTTAGTACTAATTTGTTTTGGCCTCCCAAGATGTTGTTTCAAGTTTCCCATGGACGGCATAGTCTAATCTAATAATGCATATATAATTGAGTTATAATCATTTTATGTTAACAATAACAACTATTATGATTCTATATCCAAATTATGCTTTATCTTTTTCTTTCGGCTCTTTCTCTTTAAGCCTCAAGTTTGTATCTTAAAAATGAGATGGGATCTATGGTGGGGAAGATAATTCGTATTAGTGGGGGTATTTTGGGGTTAGGGGGTGGGGGTTAGGGAGGGGAGGAGAAAGAGAAGAAAAGGCGAAATGCAAATACCATTTTAAACAAAAGACCAAAGAAAGTATTGCCCAAGGGTGACTTTTTGACACACTTTACTAAAACACACACCCAGACATCAGATTGATACTTTCCAGTATCATAACCACGAAGAAAAATTGACTCTTGACTGGGGACTGCAATCAAAGAACACTTTCATGGCCACTAACCAAAGTGGAATGGTCTTGCTACTAAATTCAATCTCACCATTAGCCCGTATCTAACTCATGGAACACTTTCTTGGCCACCAGTTGTAGTGGAATGGTCTTACCATGTTGTTTAATTTAGATCTTCACTGATAATGCAATCAAAGAACACTTGAATGGCTACCATTTTCATTAGAATGGTCCTGCTACAGACTAGGTCCTTCCACTTTCTTTCGTTTAATAAGATACTGGCAGACTGATTGGAATCCATTTAGGTGGTTATCCTAATCAGATTTGCCTCATCAAGGGAAAAAGTTTTAGATGAATAAACGTAAAAGATACTTAGATCAAGTACATATATTGCAACTTAAGGGGCAGTTGAATCACTGCCAGTTAGAAAGTGTGTGTGAGTGTAGCATGATGATTATTACATAGTTCCTTTTGAATAATGTGTGTGTCCAAAGAAGAAGGCAATAAAACCAAAAACTGAAAGTGCTGGATGTCCAATTCTGAAGATTTTATTACCATGTGAAAATCTATGATAAAGCAAGTAAGTTTTTTTGTCATGTAACATTTACCTGCATGAGGAGGCATCCTCTCTTATTACAGAACCTCTTTATAAATCATAAACTCCCCAAACCCCTTCCTCCTTTTTCTCACTTTGAAACAAAATGAAGCCTACTAAGGCACATAAAATGTCAATTGCACTCGAAAATGATTGTTCTTTACTATTCGCCATATTATTCAAGTGGAAAACAGAAAAAAGAAGTAGATGGGATAGATCATTCATCACTCGCATACTGCCTATACATTAAGTAGAGGTATAATTTCACATAAATGGGGGATAAATAGTCTTAGAGGGAAAATTTGCTGGCTAGGTATCAAAGTCTTGCTTTCTTTTTCCGATAGTTGGGAATGGGGGATTTTAACTTTTTCTGAATAGTTGGTAAAAGGGGAATTTGAACTTGTGACCTTTAGAAAGTAAGGTGTGGCTAGCATCAATATATCATCTTGGCCACAAATCAAGTCATATTTAAGACAAGGAAACAAAGGCAACTATCTATAGGTATTATATCATAGCAGCTGAGTATAAAGAAGAAGACTACCTGAAGTCTGAACTACACCAGGGTAAGGCCTAAATGCAAAAGCAATTGCTTTTCACAAGTGTGTTACAAGGCTTCAGCAGTATTGAATTATCTTTAACATCCAAGCCATTTACTTCCAATTTTACAATAACAGGCATCATCTACGAACTCAAGCTCAAGCAACTTAATAATGAATGAGGAAAGAAAGTAAAGAAAAATTTTCCAGGGCCATTCAATGCATTGCTCGCAGCACATCTTAGATGTTAAACAGTAATTGTAGCAGCAAAAACACAAAGATTGCAAATTAGCTTATCTCGAGTTATATGATAGAGAGACCGTAAATGCCATAGTATTACCAGAAATTTAACAAACATATAAGCATTTAACAGTTTACCAGGTTTAAGAATCAAGGGTCACGTTGTTGAGCCTCTCCAAAGCCAAAATCAGAGCTTGGGTTCCCAAATTCCCTTCCCCGTGAGCCTTCAGCGACAAATAAAGCTGTTGAGCCAAAGCCAAACCAGGCAAAGCAAGTCCCATGTTTTGACACTCCTTTAAACAAATTCCCAAATCCTTAACAAAATGGTTCACGAAAAAACCCGGTTCGAAATCCCTCTTCAAAATCCTGCTCCCATACAAATCCAACGATTTTGAGCCAGCTGCCCCCGTCGATATCGCATCCAAAAACGACGCCACATTGAGTCCGGCTTTGTGGGCGTAAACGATTCCTTCTACTAATCCGACCATCGTCGATGCTATCGTGATTTGATTCGCTAATTTAGCGAATTGGCCTTTCCCGCTGGGCCCCATGTAATTAACCTTTCCCATGAGCGTAAAAAGGGGATTTAAGCGGCGGACGATGGCTTCGTCTCCACCCGCGAATATCGCGAGGGTCCCGTTCTTGGCGCCTCGGTCGCCGCCGGAAACGGGGGCGTCGATTGAGGAGCAATTCTTGGAGGAGGCAGCGGCCGATATTTCGACGGCGAGGGAAGGTTCCGATGTCGTCATGTCAACGAGTACGCCGCCGGGGCTGAGGCCAGAGAGAGCTCCGTTGGTGGGATCGAGGAGCACTTGGCGGACGTCAGTAGGGTAGCCGACGATGGAGAAAACAACGTCGGATTGGGCAGCGAGGTCATGTGGGGTTTGGGCTAGGCGCGCGCCCATATCGACGAGGGGTTGGGCCTTGGAGAGGGTGCGGTTGAAGACGGTGAGAGTGTATCCGGCGTTGATTAGATGAGCGCACATGGATCGACCCATTACGCCAGTCCCGATCCAACCCAATCGGGTGTTGGATGGACTGATGGGCTCGGCAGTGGCGGATGTGGCCATGGAACGGTGGAGGAAGGTGAGATGAGGAGGAGAGGGAGTTTGACTGTGCAGATAGTGGCGAGAGAGTGTGCGGAGTAGAAATGGTAGTGATCGCATTTTATTTTTCTCTGAATTATCTTATGATGTATTTCTTATCGTGTGGGAAATGGTAATTTACTAAAATTTTGATTCGATTTTGATTCTGTTTTTCTAGGACAATAAAGCCGGCCATATTTTGTCTTCTGCTATAAATATTTAACTAGCTTTTGTCTCTCTTAACACTGAATTACTTGGTTGACAAATCTTCAACTTTATATCATCAAACTTAGAAATTTAAGCTACCAAAAACTCTGAAATTCAGCAAACTTTTACCCGCCATATAAAGGAACCTAGTAAACCACCAGCATTCAGTCTTTGACTGATGGCAGTCCCTGTAATCAGGGTCACAGAAAGATGAAGTTGATTTCATCACAAAACAACTTAAGAGTTCCAGTCCAGTAGGATGAAAAGCTACTCATTCGTTCAATCTTTACTCTCGGAAAATCAAACAGACAATTTTTGTATCTAGCTGCTGACTAATCATTGTAACACAACTGCGGTTCCAACCAGTTCAGTAGTTACGATAGGGAAACTCAATCTTTTAGGAAAAAAAAAAAGATAAGGAAACCCAAAACAAAGCACCGTTTAAGCAAAAGACATGCAAGGGGAAGAGTATGCTGCGAAATACAATGGTTTCACTGGAAAGCATAATTTTGAAGATAACACTGCGTAAGGAAAACAAAAAACACTTTTCTGTGAATATATCAAAGTATGAACAAAATGTATTCAGCATAAAATTAGGACTTAAACTAGAGAGCAAGCAAACTCAAAGTCAAATAAAATTAATATGTAGCATAAATCTCATCTTGAACAGAGGGAAGAAAAGGAATAGCACCATCTTTTACTCAACAAAAGGAACAGAGGACATATTGGAGCCTCGTAAGTTCAAAACGCAAGGGAGAAAATTATTAATGTAATAAGTTCAGCATTCAAAACATCGAATAAGTCAGGCCTTATAACTAAAAGACATCATCGATATTTCACGGTTACCTAAACACGGCCAGCCATACTAGAACCAACTATTAACAACATCTAGCAAATATATAAGATTCAATTTATAAATCTGCCCACACATAATAAACCTCTTCAAGAACCATGTATTGACCTTTGATAGCAAGTCATGAAGCCATTAACAAAGAAAAACATGAAAAACAAGAAGACTGGGAAAGGATGATAACCAAATTCCATATTTCCACTAAGACAACAAAAATGAATGTCTCGTTTTTTTGTCCAAGCAGAAATGCCCCAGCATGATTACAAACGTATGAATGAATATGTTAACAATGAATGTCATTGTTTTCATGTCAAAGGGCAGACAATGGATAACTATGAAACGATTTTTACCACAAATCAATATGGTAACAAACAGAAATCAGAATTCATACAGCAAAATACTACTACTAGTTTATGAAACTATAAGTTAGATTCCTCAAACGATACAGAATCGCCAATTACTTATTATACAATGCTACAACTATACTTCAAAAATTCTTCAAAACAGAAAAAAAAAACAATGGAAAATAAAGGATTCTATCCTTTCCTATATCAAAAATAAAAACTTTAACCTCGTTAAATGCTCCATTTCACTTTAACTCAAAAGTCGGCACCGGCGGTGCATCAAAACTCTCCAAAATCTCCGTTTTGGACCCCCCGTTCCTAGCCTCCTCTTTCTTCTTCCCCCCATCAAACCACCCTCCAAACCAACCCGAATCCGAGGAAGATCCAACCTCATTTCCGGTCTGACCCGGCAAGCCCATTGGGAGTCCAACCCCAGGCCCAGGGTCTTCGATCATTACAGGCATATTTTCTTGGGCAGAGAGGACTTTGTTGAGCATGATCCCAGCTCCTTCAATAAGAGCCAATAGGACCCCACCGAAAAGAGCTGATCGGGCCGAGGAGCCGAGTCCTTGGCGCATCTGAAGGAAGCCACCTGTGGCGGCGCCGGCGAAGATGGAGTTCCAAGGGTCTTCCTTTTGGCGAGCGTAAACCATGGTGCAATCGAAGGCGGAGAAGAGACCACCCCAGACAGCGAAGCTTCCACCCACACGCGGTGCATTCATACGGACGGCTTGAGAGCCGCCGAGGAAGCGTGAACCAGTTGGCGAGTTGTAGACGCCTTTGAGGAAGTGGAAAGCCGATCCTCCCACGGCTCCCATCCCAAAGGCGCCGCCAATGTCGTCGAGGATGCGATCGGGGCACGGTTCCCGAGAGGTTTCTGGAGTTCCCATTTTGCAACGATTTTTTTTTTCCTTTTGCGTTTGGTTTTTCTGTGGGCTGGTTGGTTGAGGGGGTTTTGAAGGGGTTTTAGCTTTGACGCTGGTAAAGGGAAGAAGACTTTTCGAGGTTTTTCTGTCTTGGAGAATGGGCTTTCTTTGTGTAGTGTGGCCTGACGGAAAAGCCCCTCCGGAATAGTCAAAGAGTTGGGATATTTTCGATTAACGATGATTAATAAAGGGTATTTTTGGCCTTTAAGGATATTTCAGTCACTTCAGTAACAGAAAAAAGCGGGAGGTTTTGCAATGGCGGCGTCGTTTTATGCTTCAGGCTTCAGCAGCCAAAGAAACCTAAAAAGATAATTTGCTATCAGATATAGAGAAACAGAGCTGGAAAACCGCTAAAGAGAGCTTGTCTAACCATTGACGAGGAGTGGATAAGTTCATTGCTTTAGTTGTCCAAAGCCTCTGCACTTAATCCAGGTAAATTATTATTTCACTGAATTGCCGTTTCAATTACCAAATTCATCTCCTGTTTATTAAGTGAGCAGTAGTTCTTGCAATTCTATCTAAAAATGCGCACAATTTACTCTAACCTGACAAAAAGCCAAGCATTTCCCATTGTCGTTAGGTTTTCTTCACAAACCAAATGTATCAAACAATTTCATAGCTCAAAAACCCAGTCTTTACCAATTGGGTCTTGCCCAAAAACCTCACTAAACCCTTCATTAATTTATGGTTCCCATAAAGTTCTTCACTTTCACTCTAAGTCTTTAGAAATTGGCTGTATTGAAAAACCCAGAAGTATTTTAGGTGGGTTTAGGATGAGGAGTGCTGTACAGTGTTGTTCTTCTGTAAGAGCTAGAAGTCTATCCAGTTTACATTCGAAAAGAGTTGCTGAGGAGAGGGACTTAAGTAGAGCAGGAAAATCATTACGTTGGTTAGCCTCAGAGAAAGTTAATGAAGCAAAAGGGTCACATAAAGTGGCGATTGGGAAGACTAATAACCGTTCTTCTTGGGAGGAATCGTTGGATAGATTGGCAAAAGAGAATAATCATTCATCTTTGGAGGAAATACCAAAGAGGTTGGAGAAGGTGACAGTAGGAAATACTGGACAGTCCTCGTGGGAGGAATCAGGTGCATCTTTCTTTGGAAAAAAAGCTGCTTACCCACTGGATATTAAAGAAAGTAGAAAGGTAAGTATGGTGAGGGATCATCGTAATAGTAGTCGTGTGGGAGGGGATGAAAGCAATGAAGAAAAGGGAGTAAGAGAAGAGGATGAGGTTGTTGATGATCCAAGATGGGATAAGATTAAGAGTAGTTTTAGAGGAATGGGGGACATAAAGCCTGGGTCTGAGAAACCAGAGTTTCGAAGATGGAATAAGCAGGAAAGTTGGGGTCGAAAAACATGGAAAGAGGCTACTGAATCAACTGTACCTAAGATGGTTGGTGAAGGGGTTTATGGGGTGGGTCCTGTTTTGGCTGCATTGTCAGCTGGAAGAAGGGAATTTTATGCTTTGTATGTCCAAGAAGGATTAGATTTGGGTAGTAATAATAGGAAAAAGAAGGATAAAAAAGGGTTTGAAAAAGTGTTTAGGATGGCTGAAAAATTCGGGTTAAGTGTAAAGGAAGTGTCGAAGCATGATCTCAATATGGTTGTTGATAATCGCCCCCATCAGGGTTTGGTGCTAGACGCATCTCCTCTAGAGATGGTGAAAATAAAGGAATTGGAGCCTGTCTCAATTGACGAAGAGAAAGGTTCTCTTTGGATAGCTTTAGATGAGGTTACTGATCCTCAGAATTTGGGGGCAATAATTAGGTCAGGTTACTTCTTTGGCGCCTCGGGGGTGGTTCTATGTGCAAAAAACTCAGCCCCATTAAGTGGTGTTGTGAGCAAGGCAAGTGCTGGCTCACTTGAATTAATGGAGCTTAGATATTGCAAGAATATGATGCAGTTCTTGGTTTCCTCAGCTGAAAATGGTTGGCGGGTTCTTGGGGCTTCTGTTTCTTCTAAAGCTGTTCCCTTGAATGAGGTTTTGCCAGGTGTACCAACCATACTTGTTTTAGGCAGTGAAGGCACTGGCTTGAGGCCTTTAGTTGAGAGATCGTGTACTCAGTTAGTTAGGATCCCTGGAAACATTCCTGTGGATATAGCAGCCAGAGAGGTTGATGATCTGGGAGCTACAGAAGTAGATTCTGGGTGCTCAGGTGAGGAGTTCCAGTCCTTTTTGGCTGTGGAGAGCTTGAATGTCAGTGTTGCAGCTGGTGTGCTTCTTCACCACTTAATTGGAAAAAGCCATGGTATTAATTATCTGATAGATGACAAGTCAACTGATATGCATCAATGATATTCCATGGGTGCTGCATTTAGCTAGGTGTCTATGTTGTGATCTTTTAATGCCTATTGCCAAAATTTTATCTCCATTTGTAAGGCTTTCTCTAGAAAGGGAAGTAGTTTGACAATTCTGACTTTTCTTCTTTTTAGAGGAAAGATATGCGATAAGAGACTTAATATTGGTTATATGCAGAAAGATGCACATAATTTAAAGTTTATGGATTTGGAATCAAATTTTAACAATTTATTAGTTAAGACTGTTCAAGCTTTTTGATGGTCATTCTTTCATTTCCAATATGCTGCAATTATTATACGATTTGTTATCATCATAAGAGAGTTGGTAGAATCTTTGTTTATGCAAGAAGGTTCTCAATTTTGATTGATTCAACAGTTTCTTTTAGTAGGTGGCAAACCTAAGCATGCATGAAAATTAGAAACCCTTTATGAATGTAAGATGCTTGACTTTAAAGTTTTTTAGTTGCAAGACTTGGGCTTTCTCTAAAAATATTTGCTGGACCAGAATTTTTTTTGCTTTGTCAAGTTGCAATTCCTCATACTAGTGTGTTGCAATGAAGCCAGCTATTTCTGCTGCCTCTTCTTTCTTGTTCACAAAAATGCAGGACAAGATAGCATTGTTATCATCTATAATGTAGAATATGCGCTGATTTTTTAGCTTTACAGGCAGTGATGTCTAAGAAAATTGCCATCTTCAATACTATACTTTTGTGACACATATTTTTCAGGTTTTGCATAGTCCTTGATTTATAATTGCATATTGTCTTCGGTCTCAAAGAGTTCATGGTATTAATATTATAGTTGTGGGGATGCCAAATAAAATTACAGCAACTGCGACCATGGGTGCCTTTCTATTGGCCACATCGTCATGCTATCAAATCCCTAGAGATGAAGCTGCTCTCTAAACGGCTACTTTGGTTTTTTCTTTTTGTTTTCTTTTTTTTTTCAGAGGAAGAGTACGTGACAACTTGAAAATATAAGTTTTGATGCAAACCTTCATCCTCCAATCAACTTGGAAAATTTTTTTTATAATATTGGATGCTATCCTAAATTAGACAAGTGGAAATTACTCTTGCAAATCATTCATCCAATTCTTGTGGCAGGTTAAAGCTGGATTTTTTTTGTTCTTTAAGTGTGGCATAATGGCAATGCGAATAACCCCTTATCTTTGGCAGGAGCTAGAGTTTAAACTCGGCCCTGCTTGTTCGACCCTTCTGCTGGGCTAAATCCCGCAGCTTCAAGCAGTTGGCCTGCTACAAAAATATAGAAAGCTTGCTAAGCAGAAAACAATGGAAGAGTACTGAAATGACAATAAAGAACCATGATACAAGATTATGTAATCCAGTTCCATAAATGTTAAATTCGCTTGGTGGATCCGTGAAGCAATTGTCATAATCTCCGTTATCTGCTGCCCCGACATAATGGCATTTTACCCCACATTGGCTTTTCATTCTCAGCCTGGAAAACGAAGAAAAGGTTGTTTGTTGTTTCATGTGGTTGCACATGGAAAAAGAATAAAACATTCTAGGTAGATCTTTTTCCTGCAGGTACCTAATCCATTGACAACACTTGGAATGCGATGACAGATTCGGAAATTTCCTTGGACATTTAATGGTTACTGTGTGTGGTTTTTTTTAGGCTTTTGAAACTGCTGAATCGTGTTGAAATTTCTTATGATTTTGGTTTGATTCTAGTACAGATAATATAAACCCAAGTCAACAATTGTCTAGTGTTTTGCAGGACTAGTTAGAGTTCATCCACAAAGTCTTTTCAATCATAAAAATAAAACAAAAGAAAGAAGTTGAAAATCACCGCAGGCCATGATAATAATTTGGACTAGGAAAAGTTAATTCAACAACAAATAAATAAAATCCTCTGTGGCATATGGGTGGTGTCTATGGGAATGATTTCCACCTTTTCTTTACCCACTCCACAAGGATGGAGCACAAGTGGAAAGAGCAGGTGCAATTGCTCCCCGTGAAAAGCTTATCATTGAATCATCTTAACGAGGGGAAAGACAATAAACGCATAAAGAAGTGGCGGCAGAACGAATCTATCCAAACTCTGCGCGAGACTGGTGCGGAAACCTGATTGAAATTACCTTTTGCCCGATTTAACATTGTGGATGGAAAAAGCCTTCACACTTTATGAACTTCGTCTGTCCTTTTTCGGCCTTGTGAACTTCTCTAAAGCAACTGGAATGGATCATGGATGGACCTTTTCTGAAATCAAACTCTGTTTAGTCTCTCAATTTGGATTACATACAAATATGATTTTCAAGGTGATAGGAGTTATCTACGAATTTGCATCACGAAAATAGAAGACAGATTCGCTGTAGGGAAAAAGTTAATAGTTGATTAACTGAACAAGGCTAAAGACATCTGTTTGCTCGGGTGGCATTCCCCCATTGTCCATTATGGATTGGTCCCCTTGTAAAATGACTTTTTCAAGCTCCCAATCAATAGCTACATTACCTTGGTCCCTCTTGTTTCTCTAGCATAATGAACTGATTTGAACCTCTCTTCTTTGTAGCTAAGTTTACCTGTAACAGACTTATCATTGTCAAAGTCCCAATCAACAAAAATGTTGATTTTGTTCATTTGGTAATCAAGTAGTAAGCCTTACCTTCTCAAAAGGTTCAAGTTTTAATTTAGATTGGGATCAAGAAATCTAGTTGATACAGACCTCCATTATTTGTTCCATAAACTCGAATTCAGTTGAAGAAAATTTCAAATTTTGAAATGCAGCTTGAGGTATTGAAAAGCTGACAATCATTGTTTTAGGAGTCAAAGAATGGACTGGTAGGTTAGAATACCATCCATCCAATCCAATTCAACACTTGTCCATAAATCAGGATTCATTTAATCCTGGATGAACTTCTTTTTTTTTTTTTTTTTTTTTCTTTTTTGCCATTAAATATACAAAACAGTGGGCCACATGGGAGGCAAGTAGGCAAACCATGTTGTGTTTTGATAACATGATTTCTTCAAGTAAGAAAGCTGGCACCACCATGTGGGAATAACTCTGGGTGTATATTGCCTCTGCCTGCCTCAGTTGCTAATCCGGCTAATGCACAACATCAGCATTTCAAAAATAAACAGCACACTGACAGCTTATTAATTTCCACAATACACTTGCTAAGTGTCCACTGCATCTTTCTTGCAGGAGTAGCCAAAGACAACTGGCCCTCAGTATCATTCCACCATTATTGATAATTCTGGTCTTAATTAACCTTGTTTATCGAGTCCTGTTACATGTCATTATCATTGTTAACTTGGCATTCTCATACAGTAATTAATAACAAAAACAAAATTTTCTCATACAGTAAGCCCTACAATTCTGTTTGAAGAGAAAAGTTAAATTTGCTGAATTATTTAACTAAAAACCAAAATGTTGTCGAAATGAATCCCTTCAAAGGTTAAATTGGTGTTGCTTGGAAGGTAACATGACCATACACCATATACCGACCAACAGCGGAAATCAATCTTGAAATGAGCTGACAGTGTCTTAAAAACATAAGATTCTGACGTAATTTCGCAGATCCAGATGGGCATTCCTTGAAATCCCAATTAACAAACGAAGAACAAATAATATAGTGGTATAATATAAATATATTAATTTTATTCTTTTAAAAGTTGGACATCCATGCCGGGGTTCTTTGTTGTTACCGTTTGGCGTTTTCTTTCTTCCAAGGTTGACACACCACTGCTCTAAAAGCAAATTTATTAACCTAGTCGGATCACGTGATATTGTCTCTTGGATCTTTTATTTAATTATTGATATTTTAGCCTGTCTTAAAAATAAAAAAGGAATTGCTGATGCCACTCTTTGGCATTTTTTGGAGTGGACGACGGGGAATTTCTCACGAGAAAATTGCAGAGGGATTCTAATTTTTATACCCAAATTTTGATTCAACTATTTTTGGATATTATATCAAAGGAAAAATAAACAACTTTTGTTTTTGGCTATTACAGGAACGAGATTGGCAATTGATGATCAACATTGATCATGTTTCAGTTGTCTGAATTAATTGCTTTCTTTTTCTCTAAAATTAATTTTGTTTTTCTCCTCTCTTTCTTTCATGGACCCTGAAAAAAAGCTTTCTTCTCCTTTGTTCCTCTGATACATAATAAAGAGATTACATATAATTTACTATAAATATGTAAAAATAAATAAATTATGTAAAAATGAAAATTGTATTTCATGAATAATTAATTAATTAATTAAATATTAAAAATATTGTAAGTTGATAAAGTTGTTTTTTGCACGAAGGTTTTCTTTATTTTTTTTTTCAGTTTTCTTAAAAACCAAGAAAAATTAAAAGGGGTAAAGGGAGATTGGCGGGAAATAAGAAGAGAAAAGAGAATGAAAACAAGAGGAAGAGCATATAGAATGAAGCAGACAAAGTCCATTGGTTTGGACAAAAGACTGAACAGTATGTACAGAAATGGAAAATAGGCGTGGCAATAACAAAAAAGGAACAAGGCTGAAAATCGGAAAAACCAAGAGCAAGAGAATACGGCACCACAATTCGTTAAAACGACGGGGAAAGAAGAAGATTCGGATCATAATGCAGCATCGTCTTCCTTCTCCGTTTCCCCCTTTCTCATTAGAAAATGAAAAAGAGATGCGAAGGGCACGTGCCAACTCACACGGGGGTCCAAAATAACTCTCACCCAGTCAGCCGATCCCCTAAAGCTCTTTCTAATTTATTTGTACTTATAAAGAACCAACCCATCCAACGGTCTCTCCCTCTTTTCTTTTTTTTTTTTTTTTGAACTTTCCAATCTGTCTATTTTGCGATATTCCGTTTTCCTGTAAAAGAGGAGGCCGGGGGCGGATGTGTGTGGTCAATCACCGTTCTTTCTCTTTCCCAAATCCAAATTATAAAAATTACGCGGTCTCTTACTCTTACCCTCTTCTTTTTTTTTTTTTTTTTCTTCTCATTTCCTGTTTCTCTGCGGAGTCTCTCAGAGACCAAAATTAACGACGGACGCCCTTCATTGAGAGAGAAAGAGACAAAACTTCGAAGCTAATTTCTAGGGCTTTTAATTTTTGCTTGGCTAGTTTCAGCCTTTTCCGTCGACGAGGATTGAGGGAGGGAAGAGGAGAACAAACAAAAAACAAAAAAAGAGAAAGAAAAGAAATAATAGAATGTCGGCATTGGACTCTGTCGATTGGCTTCTCTTCTATCTCAGCAGAGCTTTCTGTAGTCCTCTCGCTGTTTTTATTCAGATCCAGGTTTGTGTTTCATCTCTTTCAGATCGATTTTCCGCACAAAGTTGAGAATTAATCGTAAAGAGAGCCAAATAGATTTGTTTTTTCTTGGCTTTTTGGTGTTTTATTTAATTGAGTATATGAGCTGAATTGTTTTCTGGTTCAAGTTCTCCTTCTTTTTTCTTTTTATTCTGAGCTTTTTTAACCAATTTTTTGTCTTTTTTCAGCCATTAAATTGATGCTTGGTTGGTTTCTTAGCTTCATAGCTTATGTATAGTTAGCTTATTATTTTTGTTATTTCTCCTTAATATGTAACCTTAAAGATCTACTCTTTAAAGAATTTGTAATTTCCTTTTTACAGCGAAGGTGCAGGTTTTCCATTACCATTGGATCCAGATAGCTAACTGTAGAACAATTTTTTTTAATTTACAAAAAATAAAAAAAGATTGTAAATGAATTATTCACTGCTTATGACATAATGGAGATGAAATGTTTGAAATTTGGTCATAGAGGTGGCTGTTATTATGATAGTCTGCAATGTATCTTCAATTTCATTGTAATGATAACGAAGTTTGTAGATGAAAGTCCTTAATTTTACATTAGTCATGTAATTGGATGATACTTAAGCAATAAGAAGTTTTATCAAGCTCTGAGTTGAGTTCTGTTTGTTATAGGATTGTAACAAATGGAGTTGGAGGTTCCCTTTCCTAATTACAACTTCATTTCCATATAATGGGAACTTTATTTTGGTTTTACTGATATGTGTATGTTGTTGGAGGGAGGGCTGACATGTCAGTTAATGTAACAAGGGTTGTCTTATTGGATGGCAAACGAAGTCAGCTTCCAATCAATGGTTTATCCGAAAGAAAAGATATTGAAACATCTTTACCTTTATACATAAATTAGCAATTACATTTTTGAAGGAACTTCAATGGTTTGACTGATACATATTATCCGTTTTGCTAGCTGATTATCTTTTGCTTTTGACTAATGGTTTCCTTCTTTATTGTTTTGCAATTGTTTTGATTATCCTAAATCAGTTGCTTCTTTGTCTCTCTCTTTATCCAATTTAAAATTTAAAAAGGTTACCAGTTTGAATTTTTTATACATGATGTAGGGATGTGTAATCTGCTTGACTCTTGCTATTGGGTGGGCATTTGCTGCTTATGTCAGGTACGTGGTTTTAATGGCAAGAATTTAAAACGCAGGCTGCCATGACTATTCTCTGTTGTCACATGACCTAGAAATTTGCCCATTTCATTTATATATATCTACATTTATTGCCCTTTGCAGGAACAGGGAGATCAATCGAATGAAGGATATCATGAAAGGTGGCAATAGCTTTGCGTTTCTATGCCATGATATTAACAAACTTGAGCACTCTAATCAGGTCAATCTACCAAGAGTTACGGTTGTGATGCCTTTAAAAGGCTTTGGAGAACATAATCTACACAATTGGAAGAGTCAGGTGCATACTTAACTAGAGGTGTCTTCTAAGTGCATGCTCAAAAGCGTGCATTTAGCTTTTCCTCATTCACATTTTGTTCATCAGAAAATGGAAAATTGAACTAAATTTCCATTAATAAGTAGTAGACATGTACCCTTTCTTTTTTCTTTCATATTGCTCTTCCGGAATTGATTAATTTAAAAGGTTTAGTTTTTTGGAATATTTGCTTAATTATGGTTCATTGCTGGAGGCAGATCACATCTCTCTATGGTGGTCCTTTAGAGTTCCTTTTTGTGGTGGAAAGTACTGAAGACCCGGCTTACCATGCTATATCTCGGTTAATAACAGATTTCAAGGTATACCATGAATTTTCTTCATCATGCATTTTCTGATTACATTAAGAAAACGAATCTGACAAAAAGTCAAATAAGATTGTTTTTACTATGTAATCCTTCATTCCCACTTTATTTGAAAACCCCTGAAAGACTCAATGCTCTCTCTCTCTCTTTTATTTTTTTATTTGAATGTTTGAGGGCTTCATTTGAGCTTCTTCGCTGTGGCTTCACTTGCCTTCCTGATTCGATGCATGTTTCTCTGTGCAGGATGATGTTGATGCTAAAATCATTGTGGCTGGTTTATCAACAACCTGTAGTCAGAAAATACATAACCAGCTGGTATGTAACAACTAAACCCAAATGTTAAACAAATTTTGCAAATGACCTGGCCCTGTATATCAGTTACTTTTGTATTCATATTATTGTTTAGACTACATGTCTTGTCACTCACTTGTACTTAGTGAAGACTTACTATAAATCCTTAACTGAAGATGTCCTCTTTTGCTAATACGCAATCATTTAAGTTAGTCCTTGTATGTTGTTAAAATCACTCTGCTAGAAGTGTATTCTTTATAGTGCTTAATCATTTTTATTGTGGTATTTCTGTGAAGGTTGGGGTGGAGAAAATGCATAAAGATTCCAAGTATGTATTATTTTTGGATGATGATGTTAGGCTGCACCCAGGGTCAATTGGAGCCCTCACTGCTGAGATGGAAAAGAATCCAGACGTATGTTTGTGCAGATCCATATACCTTCAATCAAAATAATTAGATTTTTCTCAACCTTTACATGTGTGCCTCTTATGGTTATGGTGAATCAGATATAAACTATTGATTCTTTTTATAGTACTCATGTTATTGGCAATTATTTGCAGATATTTATTCAAACTGGATATCCTCTTGATTTACCATCTGGAAGTTTAGGGAGTTACTGCATCTATGAATACCATATGGTATGGTGCCCTCTATGATTTATGTTTTCTTCCCAAGATAGTGTATATACCTGACCATATCCGATATGTATATGGCTTACTGTTTAGTCTCCTACTGCACGATCTACCAGCATCCACTTGTAGATAAGTTGCATCCTTTTATAACACAAGTATCTCCTCCCCAAAAGATTAACTCAGACACACACATCAACATGCATGCACTTCTTATTGAAATATCAAAGCAGCAACAAGGTGGGGAATGTCAGCTCACATGTGTTAATTTATTCCATGGCCGGAAGTTCCAACAAGAATAGAGCACTATAGATGGTCTGTTTGGGGCATAAGGGGGATTTCCTCATCTCTAACTATTATTTGGTTTTGGCCAAGAGGTGAAGCAAATAGTTAGAATGAAAGATCCCCCCCCCCCCCCCCCCTTAACGTAGTTCATGAGTGGAAAAACTTTTGTGTTTTTTTTTTTGTGTAACTGTGCGCTAGTTGTTCATATTGAATGTGTTATTTTAATCTTTCTTTAGTAAGTTGATTGTTGTATCCTCTAGTCCATCTACTCATTGAACATTTTTATCTACAGCCTTGCTCAATGGGATTTGCTACTGGTGGCAAAACATTTTTTCTGTGGGGAGGGTGCATGATGGCAAGTAGCTCCTCCTATCCTTCTCAGTGTTTCATGCACAAAGTTGAAGGATTATTCTGATTCATCTAGATTGTTTTTTCAGATGCATGCTGATGATTTTAGATATGACCGATATGGTGTGGTCTCGGGACTTCGAGATGGTGGATACTCCGATGATATGACTCTAGCTGCTCTAGCTGGTAATACAGTCTCTAGTAAATCTTTGAGTAGACTAAGAAGAAATTCAATATTTCCGTTGATATTAAAATTACAGCTTTGTACACTTATAGACTTGCAACCTTTTAACTGCTCATATGTTGTCCTCTCAGGAGCCCACAAGAGGCTTATTACATCTCCTCCAGTTGCTGTTTTTCCTCATCCTCTTGCAAGTGATCTTAGTTTCTCAAGGTTCGTGACTTTTACACATTAGGCTTTTCTATTATACTTATATCCATGTTGACTTTGACTTCTTGTCCAGGTACTGGAATTATTTGAGGAAGCAAACATTTGTTTTGGAATCATACATTAGCAAGGTTAATTGGCTAATGAATAAAGCACTGTTTTCTTCCCATTGCTATCTGTCATGGGGATTTGTTGCGCCATACTTGATGGGTATGGTTCATGTTGCAGCAGCACTACAAATCTGTATCAAGGGTTATTCATACGAGGAAACAACTTGTACTACTGGTGGTGAGCACACTAATTTTCCTTTTTGGGTAGGTCGTAGTATTAATTAATTCAGATGAAACCAATGCCTGGGGTCCTGATCTGGACAACAATAGCAGTCTATTTGGTAGTTTTTGAGTAATAAGGCTTTGTCTTTTTTTGGCTGGGAGAGCACTGAGTTATACAGATAATTTACAAGTTCCCTTGGCCCTCATCATATTGGATTTTTAGTCATTTAGACATACCTGTGTATCAGGGTTCCATAATTGTTTGCCTTTCCTCCACTAGAAATGTTGGGAGTAGCCCTTGCCAAATAATAGAAAATTCATTTTTACTTGTGTTTTTAGGTTGTAATTCTGCTGGTAAAGTATTCAATCTAATAAAATGGAAGCTAGAGAAGTAGCATACCACAATTGTGAAGTTGGAATTAGCTCCAGCAACTAAACAAACTGCTTTTGCACAGGATTGTTACTAGTGAGCTGCCTAGCTGTTTGTACCTTTATGGAGCTACTTTCTATGTGGAACTTAACAAGGATTGAAGTTCAACTTTGCAACATGTTGTCTCCTGAGGCACCTAAGCTGTCACTTGGTACTTACAACTGGAGCATGGTAATCACCTCTATCTCTTTAATATGGGGGAGGCAATGGGTATTATAAGTTGTGGCATTCTGTTGTTCCCCCAAAACTTAAGTGCTTATCTCGAGTCTCTGCTTTTTTAAGTAACTGTATATGCACTCAGAGATTATACATTTATATTTAGGGTGAAGAACAAAAATTTTGGCCTTTCATCCAGATTCAATGCCTAAACTGGAATCGTGGGATAATCTCCTTAAGACTAGAATAGCAAATTACGGTAATCAAGCTTTCTGTTAAAGAATAAAATATAAGTTATATACTTAAATCAACTAAATGTTTTTGGTTGGAATTAAGAAGGCCTGATTTTGACTTGAAGCCTGGTCACTATTCAAGCTAGAGCTTGGATATAACAAATAATTTGGAGTATGTACTGATGGAAATGATATTATTTTGTGATTGAGCAGGTCTTTGCTGCAATGCTGGTTGATAACTTTTTATACCCCATCTCTGCCTTCCGTTCTCATTTCTGTCAATCTATCAATTGGTCTGGTATTCGATATCACTTGAAGAATGGGAAGATAAGCAAGGTATGTCAGTTGAGCATAACAGTTAAGCATTCATAATAAGCTTTATGTAGTTGGCCAATGCTTAGCAGTGTTCGCCTATTCTGCAGATTGAAAGGAATAAGGATATGGGTCCAAATTTCACGGACTTGGGAGGGAAGCATTTATATGGGAAGAAAGGAGCTCCTCCCAAAGCCTCATTCCTCAGTTCTTTGGCCAGAAGTTTGGCTCAGTGGCATCAACCCAAGAAATACGATGTTTAGAGATGACAGAATCTTGTGACCAGTTTTCCCTCCCCTTTTCGAGATCCGACAGGCACAAGGATTCTGAAGCAACGATCGGTGGTTGATTGTTGGTGGATTATTTGGTGATTCCTTATTTGATTGATTTTAGTGGTTTAGGAATTTTAGCCTCATTTTTTAGTCCCCATTCAAACAATTTATTCTTAAATTATCAACCCTGGTCGGGGCTGGTTTTGTAACTTGAATTGAATTCATCCTGTAATTTTGACAAGTCCTTATATACAGTTAATGTTCAAATGTGAGACAGTAGTGTTGTGATTTACCCTACTCTCCTATCCCGCTCTACTGAGTGAACATTCTGTTTATATTTATATATTTTTTCATGTCTCGTTTTCTTCTTTGTATCAAATTTCAAGCAAATTAATCTCTTTGCCATAGCAACGGTAGATCACAGATGCATGTGGCAGATTGGACCCCGACATTCACAGCATAATAAAATTATTTATAATAATTTCGAAAAATCAGAATTTTGGCTTTTCAGAATAAACTTGAAGAGCACATATACCCAAACGATACAAAACACTTTTATACGGCAACCCTCTTTCTATATGTTTTCCCATGTAACTCCTTGAAGGCAACAAGATTATCAGAGCAAGGAGAAGTCACAAACTATTCTGCTGATGGAGAAATAATAGTTTAAGTGCAAGAGATCAATAACTGCTAAGTTTTCTCCTAGTAAGGAACTTTTAGTGTGCACAGCACGTAACAATGTTAGACTTGTGAGGCAGAAATGCCAACAGAAGAATATTCAGAAGTGCTTCTTTTCTCCTCCCTAGTTTTACAACCCGATGGAGGAGTGCTTGTAATTTACTTCTGAAGATCTCCGATGTAAAAGTCATCAATCATGTCAAAGACGCTGGTAGCATGCTGTGGCCTGTCACAGACAATAAAAAGATGGAAATACCAAGTAAGCTTTGGATGTATAATAAAGAATCCTTATAATGCTATGCATGACAAACTTTGCAGTTGAGTACAATAGAGTAAACTGAATAAGAATATACTATTTATTATATACTTTGCAAGCTGAAAAGTACATAGATTTTATCCTCATTTACCAGTTTTATGCATCAAATCCTATCTAGACATACATAAAAGCCAAGCCCAGAACAAAGAAGAATTTAGCTAACTAATCCTAGAGGGGACAAAACTGAAAGAGGCAACATGAAACTTTTGAAATTTTTCTAAGTATTTCCAAATGAGGAACAAATGCATACCCATAAAACCCTTCAGTTGAATCATCTCCGGCATGGGCCAAGATGGCATCACCACCTGGGTGTTCCTCTACGTATGAGGTAACATCATAAACCTGCAGTTGTTAAATATAGTAAAACAAACAACAGAAGTGAGATATCTTAGTATTGTAGGCAGTTGCAAGTTCCAAGAATAGCATCAAGCCAAAGTCACCAATTACCTTGTCCTTAATGATGATCCAACAATCAGTCCTCTTATTATGTAGAGCTACCTCTGTTTTACTGTAGGATTTAGATGCCTAACAGAAAAGAAGAATATTCAAAAAGAGTTTGGAGTTACCTAGCGTACCTCCACATTAACAATGCAGCTAAGCATCTATGAAATACTGTCTAATCTATTACTGATATGTTAGATTAATAAATGTACAAACTATGAAAATATTTGAACTGTTAAAAACTGCAAAAATGTAAGTAATTTATTTCAAAGTTCCCATGATTTACCTTAGAATTGTTACCATTTGATTGAACCTGGTTGGTATGAGCTGCATTGAAACAAACTTTCATCAATCAAGGAAAATCTGCATAACTTTTTTGCAACATTAAAACAATGAAAACAAAGAGACAAACACAATAAACTGAAGATTACCTGATTTACCATGCCGGGGTATCAAAATAAAAGCTCCAAGTAAGACACCCAGAATCAATGCTATCACAGCTATTGCCATATCTCACAATTAAGCTTCTTTTTACTGATCAACCCAGATTTACCCCATCGGCAATTTTAAAGAAATAGAGAAAAATGAGATAATCCCAGATGCAAACTAACGTCAAAAACTTCAAGCAGACAGTTCATTAGTAATTGGATGCTTAAAAGCATGTGCCAAGAGAAAAAAGAGGGTTTTGGGTAACTGAGAAAAGAGAGAAATGAAAGAGTTTTTTCTAGAGCTAGAAATTTGAAATGCAAATGAAGAAGTGACTTAAAGAGAGTAAAAGCTAAAAGGTTTTCACCTGGAATACGGATTCGAATCTTGGCAGTCCGGCGATCGCGCTCATGTGACTGGGGACGGATTTGCCGATGCGAACCTCTCCTAGTGTAGAATCTTTTGACTTCGCTGTCCCTTGATGTGATATTATTCGTGGTTTTTTTTTTTTATTGCTTCCCTGTCAGGTCCACATGCTGGAAATGGGTCAACCGATAAAGCCTGAATAAGCCCATAATTAGAAGGCGTATGAAAATTGCATTTTCTTTTTACCAAATACTACAGCCTTTGAAAATAAAAAAAAATTGGGTTTAATTCTGGAATTTTTCTTTTTAATAGTTGGTCTAATATTTAATAAATTCCTAAGGTAAGATAAAGGAGATGTTTTACGTTGAGCCAAACTCGAAAAGGACCTGCCAAAAATCTTACTTTTTCTTTTCAAAATAATTAGAAATAACATACATCATAACACAAATACTACTAGTATTATAGTAACTTTTTTTTCTTGGTTTAATATTTAACTCTTGATTGAAATTAAGTTGGCTTGTAAAATTTTTCAGGAGGATGGATTGGGCAAGACTCCCCTGTTGATTGATTAGTACAGTTGACAAGGTTTAAGACAACTCCACTCTGGACAAAATGAACAGCATCAATGCATGGATAGCATGTGGTTTGTGTAACATTATAGTTAATAATATAGAGTTCCAAAATGCAAGGTATAAATTGCCTTCGAAGCATTACCAAAGAATAATTTAATTATGAAAGGGAATTTCGAATTTCAATCTCATGTTCTTCCAGTTAACTACTTAAAAAAAAAATTGCATGTCAAGCTCTCATTTGGCCTCCGCCGAAAGTAACAGTCGTAGCGCGTCTTATCCATCAGGAATAGAATAAAGTTACAAACAAAGAATCAATCACAGCAAAACTTCCTCTGTTACCCAATTCCCCTTTTCACCTTTCTTCGTGCCTGTCCCTTTATATCCGAACTAAATCCCTTCAAGAAAAAAGTTAACAGAAAAATGGGCTGTTTCAGGCCTAAGAGTTCCAAAACCTCCGCTCCCATGCAGCCTTCCTCAACTGAACCTGTTCTTGCATACCCGGAAAACAAGAATCTCCAACTGGAGGTTCTTTTGCAGATTGCAGGATGCACGGTTCATCTAATGGATGAAGGAGAAGCCTTGGAACTCGCCAAGGGTGTGTTCACACTTGTCCGGATATTGGACGAGGGTGTTCCTCTTGCTACCATCGTCAAAGTTGGGGAGGATCTCCAATGGCCTTTGACAAAAGACGAGCCAGTAGTCAAGCTTGATTCGTTCCACTACCTGTTTTCCTTGCCGATGAAAGATGGGAATCCCCTGAGTTATGGAGTGACCTTTTCTGGGCAGTATGGTAGCAGCTTGTTGGACTCGTTTTTGAAGGACCACTCGTGCTTTTCTGGTGCAGCTTCAACTGGGGATAAACATGTTGATTGGAAGGTGTATGCCCCCAGAATTGAAGATTACAACAATTTTTTGGCAAAGGCCATTGCTGGAGGAACCGGCCAGATTGTTAAGGGAATCTTCATATGCACCAATGCTTATACTTCCCAGGTTTGCTTTGGAACATCAAAATCAATCTAGCCTAGGCATATTTATAATGTCATCCTCATTCTAGATAGCTAAGTATATGTACATAGCATTTAATCATCCCAATTAAGTTATCTGAATTTGGAAAACAAAATACTAATTAAGTTTAGGCATGAATAATCCAGTATTAATCAGTGAACTTGCATTCTTACGCCATACTAACCAATAAGAAAACATTCATTGGCAAAACCGCTAAAAGCCTAAAATGAAAAAGATTTGCCTCGCTTTGAATTGCCTTGGTTAGTCAATCTAAAGAAAAGAAGGGAAAAAGCAGGTTCAGAAAGGAGGGGAAATCATTTTAACGCAAGCTCCTGCGGAGAATAAAGGGATCACAGCAAGTAATGGCTACAGAAACAGCGGGGCCACAAGGAAGAGTGGAGCCAACAAAAGCCTAAAACGGTATCCTAAGACAAGAAAATTTTCTTTTCAATTATCACGCGAACATGGCATATATTTCCATTAAGTCAAAAAGATGCACACATTATTGTTGCCTCTGGTACTGTCTATTGTGTAGTGTGAGAAAGCTGTCCAAAATGACTGAAAAGATGAGCAAAGCAATGCTTGACATGGTTGGTGTCGCTAGCGGAACAGTGATGGCACCCTTGGTTAACTCCAAACCTGGGAAAGCTCTCCTATCCATGGTTCCAGGAGAAGTTCTTTTAGCTTCCCTTGATGCTGTCAGTGAGTAATCGATAAAGCCAAATATTATAGCGCTTCATTTCTTTAAAATTGGGAGTATAGTACATAGCATTGGTACAAAATATGAATCTTAATATCCCATCCTTTCACTGGTTGGAAAACTGTAAGGTGACCGCATTATTTTCCATTCTGTGCATGGCAGACAAGGTTCTAGATGCAGCTGAAGTTGCTGAAAAGCAAGCCTTTTCTGCAACCTCCACTGCAGCAACCAGAGTGATGACTGAGAGGTAAGGAGACAAAAAATTGCAACACAAAATTTTCATTTCCCATTATTTGTAATTAATTTGTCTATTTTGATTCCTGTTTATATATGGTTTGAGCACCAGGTTCGGTGAAAGAGCGGGGGAGGCCACTGAAGATGTGCTGGCAACCGCAGGGCATTGTGCTAGCGCTGCTTGGAATATCTTCAAGATAAGGAAGGCAATCACTCCTTCATCGACTGCCACTTCTGGATTATTGAACAATGCGGCCAAGTATAAAAGCAGGAAACCTTGATTGAAGTGATTTTCCTGTTCCACAAAAACAAAAATGGTTTAAAAGGCTATATGTTTTTTATGTCAGCAATGCTACTGATGCATGGATTTCACATTGAAACTGAATCAAATCCTTTGAGTATTCTAAAGCATGTCAGACAGGATAACAAAGTACTCTGCCATGTAACTGTGTTTGGAATT
Organism: Theobroma cacao; assembly: GCF_053813885.1. Taxonomy (NCBI): domain Eukaryota; kingdom Viridiplantae; phylum Streptophyta; class Magnoliopsida; order Malvales; family Malvaceae; genus Theobroma; species Theobroma cacao. Next base: position 5,288,100 of record NC_142647.1, read on the forward strand.
GTCTATATATACGAATATTGAATCTGTCCGTATTTCCCCAAAAGTCTTTTTATTTTTTCACAAACAAAAGCAACTTTTTAACAGTATCATGTACCAAGCAAGATAATCAATTTAGTTAATTTGATTTATTTGAAGATAAATTAATTTAATTATGCTTATGCATATCCCATAAACAATTTGACTAAAATTTTCTCCATTGATTTCTCCTATTTCCTTTTTACCTTTTTTTTAAAAAAAAATTATGAAGGTCCTTTTTACCATTGAACCACAACATAGTCTATAAAAATCTTTGAAGTAGCAAAATGAATCATAATTTAAATTTATAATTTGTTTAATTTTATTTAAATTATTTTTGTATATAAAAGAAAGTATACTATTAGTAGAACACAAGATTTCAATCAAAATCCCCTATCAATCTAATTTATCCATTTTGGCAATTCTTTTGTTACTAATTATTAAATTAAATATACTTCTTTACTACTAGAACTAGAGGTCGAATAATAAGAACCGCTCTTTAATCGGCCCAGAGCGGTCCAAAAGTGTTGCGTTTTAGCTACCACTCTGGGCCTCTGGCTCAAGGATGCGCCGATCCTCCCAACTCAAACGACAGTCGTTTCATGATAGCAGTTTTCAGTTATTAGTTGCACTTACCAGGTCACCTGTCACTTTACCAGCATCGTCTCTCCAAAGTAGATGTGATAACCAAATCGTGCTGTGTCTGAAAAACCCAAACCCTAAAGGAGACAAAAAAAAAAAAAAAAAACCTCGGCAAATAAACGTCAAAAATGGAAAATGAAGCAAAGCTAAGCATATACAGAGCGACGAGGGCTATAAAACGCAAAGACAACACTCTCTACAACGCACTAAGATCAATTTACGAGGACTCAATCTTTGTCGGCGAAATCTCCCAGCTGTGGCCCCAAGTCCCCCTCGTCGCCAACCTCCGTTGCGGTCTCTGGTATTCTCCGAACTTTCAGTCCACTTGTTACTTTAAATCCACCGACGGTCACACCAATAATTGGTCTTTTAATACCTCCCGTCTCAATTTCCATATCGCCCTTCTCGCCGGTAAAAACAGAAATAAATAAGTTAAATTTTTTCTCTTTTTTTCTTTTGTTGATGTAATTTGAAATGAATGTTTTTTGGGTTTTTTTTTTGTTATTTATTGGTAGGACAGAAAGGAGGATGTATTATAGTTGATTCGACGCGGAGAGGGAAGCGGTTCCCTGATAGTATGTCGAAAACAATACCTATTTGGACGTGTGTTTTGAATCGCTCTGTTTTCAATTATTTGAACAAGTCGCGTAATGAATCTAATGATGATGGCTCGTTGCTGGAGCGGGTGAGTATTGGTAATATTCTCTGTTTAAAGTTTATCAATTTTGTTGAATTTTGCATCATTTTTAGTATTGTTTTCAATCTTGCTTGCGGTTGTCAAATTTCAGGTTTTGTGTTCGTTGAAATGTCTGAGTTTACATAATAACCCGAGTCATTTAATTCTTAATGGCCAAAATTCTTGTGAAGGAATTTCTTTTTTCCCCCTAAAAATGCTCTTTGCATCTATCAAGTTTCAAGTAAGTATCATTTTTAATATGACAAGAACTTGATCAAGGTTTAGGGCTGAGACTGCATGACTTGCATTTATGCTTTTTCTCTGGGTTGAGGTGTGATGCACAGAAAGCTACCTCATTGATTGAAAGTGACTGCATTTTGGTAGAAACATAGAAGCACTGTCTTGTTCCTGTTTTCTGACTTGCTTCTCTACAGGATTCAGATGCAGGGCAGAATTCTGTCGATTGGGATTGTTCATTGCACCTTCCCCTTTGGGTTTCTGGGACAGAGAAGGCAGCAATTGAGGATCGGTTAGAAGGATGGACTAAAGACCTAAATGCGAGTGGGGCTGATATTGCGGCTCTTGCCTCGTGCTTAAAAAAGCCCTTGCGTCCTTTATGGATTTCTCAGAAAACTGTCATCTGGATAAATGAAGTACCTGATCATGATTCTTGGGATTTCACGCCAATAATTCTTGTTTCTGCCTCTTCCTCGACTGGTGTAACTCAACATAGGACTACCTCAGAGTTTAGCTGGAATTATATACCAGGAGCTGGAGATGATGAAGAAAGCTGGGCTAGGGGATTGTCTCCTAATCTCTTTTGGAATCATGCCTATGATCTTATTAGCTCCGGGCCAGATTTGTGTAACCAGAAGGTTGCTGATATAGTTGAGAAGGACAGAGTATATCGTGCTCAAAGGGGGCAGAATACTCCACAGATCACTGCCAAGACCACAATATCTGGAACTTCACCTAATCTTCCTTGTTTAGACCCCCTGTTATGTTCAGATATTTCAAACCTTAACATTAGCTCTTCTGATGGAGAATGTGGAATATTTTGGCTAGGATCTACTAATGTTGCTCTGGGCTCATCTCAAGTTGGTATGATGAATTGGCAGTTCCTTGCATTGGTCATCCATTCTCACTACTTTCTTTTAGTTACAAAAATTTGTTGTTTTTCTTTTTTTTTTTTTTGGTTATACATGTAGATGATCCCCACAAGATTACTCCTTTGGTAAAGTTTATAAAAGAAACACACTGAGATTGACGTACACGCTAAAATCAAAAAGAGTAGGTGACATATTTCTGTCAACCTGTCTGATAAATTTGTTAAGCACTTGTTTTTAATCTTTTCCCAAGTATGAGATTTTGTTCATATTTCTCTTTATTCTATCTCATTGGTGAATGAGCTGATGGATGAAGCAGTTTAGTTGACAAATTTCCCTTAGAGATTCTAAGTGAGTTGATGCATGTTGTCTGGGAACTTGGTGTCTACAATGAAATTCCACACAATTGATCCCGTAGGACTGAATTTAATGTAACATTGATAAGGATGCTGAATTCTTTAGAAGAGTGGAGAAAATGGTTGTGTGTAATGATAGTGATGGTGGTGCCAAAAGTGGACAGTTTATGGTGGTTGCAGTGTATGTATTTGCTAGACTAGAATCAGATCTTTGTTTACTTGTTTATTTCTCTTTCTATCCTTGGTGTCAGTGACACCAATCAAGCAGTGAGCTCTTTGTGTGATTTTCTAGTGCCTAATACATTGTTTTACTTATGTGGTGCAGCTGAAAATGCATCTAATGTTGATTGCATATTGAATTGTGATCAAAGGTCAATTTCCGTCTGTCTTTCAGAGGCTGAAGCATATTTGCATCTTCCTATTGTGGTCTGTATGCAAGTGAAGGGGAAGCATGAGTTTGTTTATTATCATTTTTGTATTTTTCCTGCTTACTTTTGTTTCTTCTGTCCAGAATTCAAAATTGGATCGGTTTTCCTTGTTTAATAATCTTTCTTCCGCGGTTAGCTTTGCAAAGCTAAATGTTACAAAAGGGAGAACACTTCTTATATGTTGCTATGATGGTAAATGTCCCATTTTCCTAATCAAACTATCTTTTTCTTTTCAACCACCTTTGGTTGAGCTCTGTATCGTTGCAGTATGGAAAATAAAATGGATTGATTTGTTTGTATGATATTGGATAGCACTGAAATATCCTCTAACATGTTCTTATGCATCTGTTATCAGGGGAAGATATTAGTGTATGCGTTTGTCTGGCAATCTTGATATTGTTATTTGATGATGAAGGTATGCTATCTTACACTAACTTTACATGATTTCACTAACTTTACAATATTTACCTTTGTGTATTAGAATAAAAAGAAGCCAAGCTTCATTTAAAAGCTTTACAAACAACCAAATCAAAGCTATTATTTTGGGATTCACATGACTGCAGGGATGTTAAGGATATTTTATGCATCAGTCATGCATTTCTCTGCAAGACGTACCTCTTCCAAGGATGTTACTGTGTTATAGTTTTCGCAACTATCACACCCTTGTACGATAGCTTGGTTTTAGCATCATTCTTTTGTTTTCTGAATTTAAAGTTCTTGGGTGATTTCTCAACTTTTCACCTTTTTTCAGGGTCCTTTGATGGTGGCAAATCCTTCAGTGAGACATGTATCACGAAATGTGAGATGCGGCGACGACTTGTGTATATTTGTAGATTTGCAATAAAGGCCAGGCCATCCAGAGGAAACCTCAAACAAGTCTTCAGTTTTCTTAATACTGGAAGAGCCGCCTAATTCCTGGATGTTTGATCAGCTCTCTACAGATGTATACACTGAAATGATACTGACTGGCAGAATTATTACTCAATTGTAGTTTTCAGGAAAGCCAGAAGATCTTTGGTGAAAACTGAAAGTTTTGCATTGTTCTTTTCTAATGAATATTTTATGTACCAATAGAAATTAAATGAATGTTTTGGTAAAGTCAGAAAGGGAATAGTACAATGTACCGAAAAAAAAAAAAAAGGTGGACAATAACCTTTTACGAACATTGTTGTATCAGACTCTCGTATCAAGTCTATGTTTTCTGATAAGGTGTTTTTATTGACCACCAGCATTAAATGTGAGTTGTATCCCATGGAAATTGCCCTTTTTCCGGTCTCTTCTCCTTTCTTGTTTTGTTGGGTTTGATTGATTGTATGATATGGGCCACTTCGAGTCTCAAAGGCAAGTACAAGTATGATTATAGTAAATCAAGAATGCTATTAACTTATAATCAGAAAGTTAATACTACTAATAATAATCACAATAGAAGTAGCTTGTAACTTTAATTGTAACAACCCCTATATCAAATTCCTTAATAAGCAAGCTTGAATTCTTTGGGAATTGCTTAGCTTCTTTTGCATGGAGGTTTTACAGTTTCACAAATTATTTATTTATTTCTGATTCTCATTCAATTTTTTTATAAAGACCATTTTCATATAAAAGAAACACATTCTAACCCCCCCCCCCCCCCCCCCCCCCCCCCTTTTTTTTTTTGTCCAAGGTAGTACCAGGGGGTTTAGGTCCATGTGCTTAGTTCACTGGACTTGCAATTTGCAAAATTTCAGATCAAAAGCAAAAAGGATAACTTCAAATAAATAAGATTAGAAAGATATTTTTTTCCATGATAGTAAAAAAGGATAATACTATATATAATAACAACATAGTACAGACTTTGGAGCTGTCTCTGGCCCAGTTTTAGTTCCCATGGGTGGTGCTTCGTCAAGAACCCACCGTCCATTTTTTTTTTCTGTTCTGAGTAATCTGTCTGTGTTATGAGCACATCATCTATTAATTAACCTTAATTAGCAATATTGTTAATATTGTTGTTATTTTGTGTACTTAAGAAAAAGCAAAAAAGAAATGGAGATGCAAATTTATAGCTAAGAATGGCAGAAGGAATCTCCGCCAATAAAAAACTTGAAAAGTAGAGATAGGATCGAGGGTGGGCTTTAGATTAGCCGTCATGGTATATTTAAAAGTACAGACATATTTTTATTTTTATCCCATTTGCACATGAAGATTAATAATGCTATTGTTATTAGCATAAATCCTAAGTTTGTTTATGATTATGAGTTTGGGATACACCATGAGAACCTAAAACTGGACAATGGTTCCCTCCTCCTTTCCCAGTGGGACAACGAAGCCAATCCAAGCGGAATTAGTCTCTGAATGCACGTGATCAACTTTTTGCATGCCCATAATTGGAAACCGTAATGGATAGAAATAAGCATATAAAGTATAAAGCCAACATCAATCTTGACCCATTAAAATAGTTGCTTTACACTCAAAATTTTAAACAAGACAATCAGTAATATATCTGGTACCGAAGTGCAACAAAAAAAGGTAAAACTTTAAACTTAAAAAAAAAAAAAAGTAAAAGATGAAAGGCCAAGATCAAACGGCTGGTAATATTATACATTTTCTTGACTTAATGGAAAGCTTATGATTTTTTAAAGGGCATCGAGAAAAAGATGGAGAGTTCTTTCCTGTCTTGTTTGCAATCTAATATAATACTAGTGATTTTAACTTTTGTCACTGTCTAAATGGAGAGGTCCCCATTGTCCATTGAAGCATGCCTAAGCCTAATTGCTTTGCCATGGACCAAGGTCATGTCACAGCCAGAGATCAGCAAGAACCACGATCATCATCACCATCACTTTCAAGCTTTTTCTCTTTGGATTCATCAATTATGCCAGTACTAGCTTCTGCAATTAACTATACTGGCGTGGAATTAAAGTAGTCTTAAAATTAGTGGTTTACAATTAAAGTGAAGATCAACCTGTCCCATTTTCACATTTGGTTTAATCAACTAAACCCTGTCTTATCATATATATATATATATATATATCGGTATCTTTTTTACTCTTCATTTTTCTGATATGGTGTTAAGTAGAATGTCCATTCCTTGATATTTTCTTTTTATGGTATGAATGGAATATGAATTCTGATGTTTTGGTACAATTATTAATTATTCTCTGGAATCTGGTGCCACACTGTTTGAGTGTCAATCAATAAAGATGAGGAGATTTTGATGTGCATCACTTTTTTTCCTTTTGAAATTACATCATTAGTTGGTATTCATAAAAAGATAGGAAATGTAATTATTTCCTATCATAAGAAGAACGTCAGAAGACCCCTCTTCAGATGAGTTGGTCGACACTCTTTTCTTATACAGATAAAAAAAAAAAATTCCTTCCGTTGTTCCTCTACCTTTCTATCCTCACAAAGCCCCTCTTATGAATATGAACAAAAACAATCAAGAGCCCAGAACCAAATTTATACATCATTACATATATAACTCCAGCAGGTTGTAAGCAAAATAAACATAATATAACTATACAAAAAGATATTAACTGAACTATCAACAGCCACTTTAAACCGTGCGTAAACCCAACACAAAACTTTTAAAATAACACCTTGCACCAGATGGCCAAGGCTAGCATCCACAAATTAACACCGTCAATAAGAGAACCAGAAAAGGCCAGAGCTCTGAGTCACTCATCCACAAAAGGCCAGAACAACAAAGCATTATTTATAATAAAATGAAATAATATTCATATTATCTTTGATTTATTCTAATTTTAATAAACGATCATTTGTTATACTCAAAATTTATTAATTGTGACGATGTCGCGTCAAAATTTCGTGAACATATTCGAATTTGTAGAATTATTACTTGAGAAATCAATCGACTTTTATCAGTACCTTGCATTTGGGGCGAGAGTGGGGTGAGTGGATCTGAGGTCTGGCTATGCTCGAATGGAGGGTTCTGTTTGGGTTTCTGCACATGAGTGGGATGCTTCTCCAAGTTTCAATGCTCCCTCGGGGCCTGCTGTGATAATTGATGCAGGGAAAGGGCTGTTCGTTGCTTGTTGGTGTGGGGCCATTCACAGGCGCCACTGTCGGTTGCGTGCAGGTTTCATAAAAGGGTTCACTAGGGGAAGTGGATACTACTATACAACTGCTTTTGTTGGACGTCAGAGACCCTGGGTTTTGCTGCTTGTCTGTAACAGAGTAAAGATGATGTCGAAGCAATCGAGGGAGTGTCTGATCAATGATCTCGCATGACTCCAATGCTACTTATTTTTGCTGTTCAGTAGTGGTCTTCTTTTGCTCCAGGATATGTTACTAATTATAACAGTGTTTTTTAGGGAATGATCTACTCTAACTGCACAGGAAAGTTCATGTATAGCTTCGAATCTAGGTCACTTAGTTCTTGACAGATCGAAAGTGTAAGTGGCTCCTCTGCCTCATCCAAATGTCCTTTGTGTGTAGGAAACTTAGGAGCTCACCACTTGTGTTTTGGTGGAGATCATGCCACCGCGAGTCTTTGAACGTTGAAGACTAGCTCGGGCATCTCCATTCTTTCCTTTTCATTACAGGAATGAAATGATTAATTTCAAAAAAAAAAAAATATAGACAAGCAAGTTATTTTCTGCAGGTTGAAAAAGCTACCCATCACAAATATATCTGCAACTGCAAGCATACTGAAAAGAAATTTTCCCCGGTTGTTAACAGTAATGTCTTAACTCTTAATTAAGAATACTAATTAGTGAGAAATTAATTGTTTTTTGAAAAAGACTTTCCTTTTAATGCATTTTTTAAGGTCAAATCAACAAATTAAATATCAAAATACTATTTCTAAAAAGTTTAATTAATAGTAAGCTTCTAAAGTGTTTTTTTTTTTTTATTGGAAGGTGATGGTAAGCTTCTAAAGTTGCAACAGCATTTACAAAGATCTCCCAGCATTTGCAAAATGAAAACAAGTAAATAAATCCTTGTTAGAAAGTTCCAAAACCACTGATCTATGAAATTAAAACTTTGCCACCTACTTCACCTGTCATTGTAGAACCAACATTTTATATATTCCATTAATCTACTGTTAGCTGGCTTTAGTTGCAGCATGAGCATATATGCAGTGGCTTGGTAACGAACCAACTCAAATAATTAATACTCACAAAAGCACACATGACGAAATTGTTTTTCCCCCACCTCCCAATGTACACTTTGCAATGCTCCACGTCCCTGGTTTCCGGCCACTTTAGCCACGTCCCTGGTTTTGGTAATTCCATTCGTACTAAGTTAGGCATAGATACGATGAATTCTCCAGCTACCTCATGACTGGCACATGCTTCATATGTTTTATTGCTCATCAGAATAACATATACTATCTCCCTTCAAATTGGCCCCCTATAAAATACTAGAAAAAATTTCAAAAAAAGTTGGGATTTGGGATTATTTTTATTTCTTATTAAATTTTGGAAAGATGAAGCTTTAGAGGTGGGCCTGTCTCGGTTTATTTCGTTTTGTTTAAAGCTGGGTTTTATATAATAATAATCCCACTTTGTCTCACAAATATAGTTTATTTATTAAGTCCACTAATTGAAATTAACACCATCCAAGTTTTGGTTAACCTAACATACATAGGGAATGGTGATGGGTTAATTTAATTTAATTTAATTTAATTTAATGGCTAATCCTATCTGCTGTCCTTGAAAATTCCCACGAGGGAATAGGCCCATAAAATAACTCACCAAGTTCATGCCGAGAAAACCGGCCTTCGCCATCATATTTTCACACGTTTATGATGTGAATCCCCAATATCAATAGATATTTATTGGCAACACATAGACGTTGAGTCATTGGTTGAAACTCTTCAAAGGATTTTTGGTGCGTTTTTAATTGGTTTTACATTGAAATTAACAAGAGTTAAGGCTTAAGACTTCGATTCCAAATATATTTTTTTCTTCTTCGGGATTCATCTAAATCATTGAGAAAAAAATATATAAAATTGATATGTCCATTTCATACAATAAAACACTAATTTGAATTTATTTAATATTAACATCTATCATCATAATATTATTACACTCCTACGTCATTGATTATGCATGAATGTATGCCAATTTGGTAACTGATAATTTGTTTAAATCGTTGGTACCTCACTTTCTCTTGATGGGTCAAATAAAACAAAATTTATATAAGAGAGTTAGAATGGTTTACAAGGGGATACTAAAACGAACAAACCTATTGGAAATTAAACGACAAAGAACTACTCCTTGGCATAATTTCGACATATATATCTCTAACACACCATATATACCTAATCAATGTACCCAAAAAATAAAAAAAAGACATTATACCTACTCTGATGACTTCTATTGACACTAGTATTTTTTGTCTTCTAAGAGGAGATTAATCGTTAGGCGAGAGCAAGGGCGGACCCATGTTTATGGGAGTGGTGTCGCAATTAAAAAAATATTTATTTATTATATTATTTTTTTAAAATTTTTATATTTAATAATATTATGAACCCATTAATCTTATTACAATTTTGTAGGTAGTGGGAGTCAAAAGGTAGATTTTATTAAAAGATTTATATATTAATAATATTTAAATATATATATATTTTAAAATAAATATTATCAAAAGGTAGATTTATCACAAAATAATTTATATATTAATATTTAAATTCTACAGGGAAAGATAAATAAAATTTCTTTTTATAATATAAGATTTTATAAAAAAATCAAAACCTAAACCACTCTCTCTCCAAAAACTCAAGTCTTACTCTTGAGACTTACAATGATTTTATTATGTTTTTTACTTTCTCAAAACAACTCAATAAAGTTTCAATTGTAAGTAATTTTTAATACAAGTTAAATTTTTAAATATTTCATGTCTATGACGAGTGGATGAATAGTTACTTGGTGATATATTTTGAAAAAGATGTATCTAATAGTATTTCTACTAATATTTCATACAACGTTTTCAAAATATGAAAAATTAACAATTATAGTTTTTTTAGATATTTTTACTTTAAAGTATTAAATGAATGTATTGAATATGCATTTTCTTTAATTTAATGTTAAAACTTGTACTTTATGAATTTAACATATTAATTTTTTAATTATGACATTATTTAAAAAAATTCTTGAATTTATCCCTGGGCGAGAGTAAAGAATAATCTAGCAATAAAGAAGAAGGATCTGCGTGAACAGTCTTTATGTCAATAATCTTCTACAAGAAATTAATTGGCAATGTTTGAAAATGATTTGTGATAATTTTAGGAAGTGTTCGATGTTCTCATTCTTCAAAACAGATCAAAGAGAGGGAGAAAGTTTGGTTTTAAGACACTTGGTTCTATGGTTAAAGGAAAAAGGTCATTTGGAATCTCAACAGCGTTTGGCTCTAGGAACACAAAATTGGGATGATTATTACTAGATTTTATCCCTAGAAATGCCTTTTGGAGGAAACACATGGTAAAGGATAGATTCTTTAGTGAGGCAAGTGGGAGAAACGATGGATAGAGGAGGACGGGAGCTGGTCAGTCGGAAGAGGGCAATCCAAAAGCGATAGAGAATAAAAGCTATCATCATGCCCTAATTGGAGAATAAGACGAACTGATTGTCAACAAACTTGGTCAGACCCAGATTGGATATGAGGGAAAATCATTCAAGATTAGGTGTCTCGAGGACTTCCCTTGAGTGTTAACTTAAATTTAATGTAGATGAGTCAACTATAGGGAAGCTTGGACTGACGGATTGTGGAGTGTTCAAGGATTCCAATGGATCTGTTATTAGTGTTTTCTTTGGTCTTTTAGGTGTCCAAGATTCAAATTATGCCAAACTTATATATGACTAGCAAAAATATAATTTCATTATCTGCTTCTTCCTCGTTGGTAGGTATCAAAGAATTGATTGTCACATCTGATTTTAAGGTAGCGTTCTCTTCAAACTGTAATAAAATTAAAATGACACATCTTTAATAAAATTGATGATTTGAGAAATTTTATTGGAGACATTGTATTTTCGTACACATGTTGTAAACTTCAATCTAATCTTCTTATGGTTGATCAAAATATTGTACCAGTCCTTGATAGTTAATAAAACTGTTATTAATTTGAACGAAAAAAAATCATACCTACTTTTTAAGACAATCACAGCAAATCAGAAGGGAAAAAAAAACCATTTATATATATTATTCATCACTGCAATGGTGGCATTTTTATTAAAACATTAGGCTATTTTGTGAGTAGCTTATATTATATAGCTCTTAAATAGAAATTTTAGATTAAGTTCCTTTCTCAATGAAGTTCCTAAACTCGAAACAATTAATGATGTGGTTAAGAAATTCCATATATCTAAGCAATTTAGATTTGCAACAATGTTTATAAAAAGAAAAAAATAGGTTTGTATCAAATTTCTTTTTAAAAGAGAGTTTTATAAACTTGACTTTAGATGAGTTTATCTGCAATTTTGTTGGTAAAAAAAATGCTGAATACATTTATTTTTGTTGCATATGTCGTAGTCTTTCTCGGGAAAATGTCAATGACTATTAATAATTGAACTCAAAACACTGTTCTATATTTGATCAATTTGATGGCATTAATGGAAGATTCTTCTGCACCACCCGGAAGCATCTAAATATTCATTTATTCCTCCCTGGAGAAGCATATCTTAATGAAGATTATCAATTCATAGAATATAATAAATGGCATCCAATAAGAACTTATTGGATGGAAATGGGGAATTTCTTGGTGAGCAAAAGATCTTTTACTACATTAAGCAAACGCTATCTTATTCTTATAAGAAAATTTCAAAGAGAAAAGATGCAAAAAGTATTTAAATGTGGCAGGTCCAGGTGGAAGAAGTTGGAACTGTTTAGTGGCAGCTGCAACAGCTTGTGAACTCCGAAATGCAATAAGCAAAATGCTTTAACGAATAACCACATCGCTCACCACTAAATAATGGGATTTGAAACAGATATTTTGTCCTTTTATTCTAGGAAATCATCATGTAATCATAGCAAAAGATGGAGAATATATAGGATTCTCGCCCCATCAAGGCCCTTCAGCTGAATATCTTACTATACATCATCCTTGGAAGTTATGATTATGTGTCAAGATTAGAGTAGTGCACAAAAATTTAGGATACAAACAAGCAACATGTTTCATAAAGGTGCTTGAATTGTTCAATGTTCCAAAAGTAGAAAAGAGTAAGTACAAAAATTGGTTAGAAAACAAAAAAACAATCATGGATCATGAATTTGCTTATATCATGTCATAAGTTGATGGAAGATCTCATATGATCTCCTGGAGATTTCACATATCTAGAAATGAATTTCGTGTATTATTGTTGGGACGGTGCAGTGTGGTCGTAGACAAAGCAGAGAGCTTGAGATATTCTAGTATCCTTTGCACTTGTAATTAATGTGGGGAAAGATTCTGTATGTTTTCTTGTACTTTTATTATTAATCAATGATCTGTGTTTTCGGGTTATTAATCGTCATAGCATGCATTATTATTATTATTATTATTATTATAAGACATGTCAAAAGAGGCAGAAGTCTGTGACAGCTCCAGAGCTCCAATGATATTTTTGTTCATTAATTTTATGGGTGGGAGAGAGCTTAAAGGATGCTTTTGCCCAATTTAAAGCGATCTAATTAAAATGAAGCAAAGTAGCTATACAGCTTAATTATATGTCATTTCCTTTTGAGAGAGAGAGAGATAAGAGAATGATTAAAAGTCCAGCAATACAGCTTAGAATATGATGCTATGCCTGCATATATAGGATCAGTGTAAGCAACTGACTGCAATTTGGATTGACAAAAAGGAATATGCTTTACACTTAATTAAAAAAACCTGCTTTACTTTAGGAAAAAAGGAGAACCCCTCAATTTTTGTAGAAAAGAAGCTTTTAATTTGAACTCATTCCAAGAGCTTTTCTTCTAATTTTAAATTCTTTTAACCCTTTTTAACTTATAAAATTTAGAAATTTACACTGTAATCTCTGGCCTTTTAAGTGATGATCTTGATGTATTAAAATATCCAAAAAAAGAAAAAAATGGTTCCCACATTGTTAATTTTATGGATGGAAAAGCCAAAAACTATGATCATGTTTAAAAGTAACAAAGCAAACTCTTAGAAAATTCATGTATATATATTATTCAATTTCGGATATGTACGGCTTCGTGTTGTAATTATTACTGGCTATTATGCAGATATTGCCCATTAGTGGAATTGGATCTAGAGATGGAAATCTACTTCATCAAATCTTTAATAATTGTATAAAAGAAATCAATTAGTAAAATAAAAGCCGACATTAACGATATGTGTTTAAAGTAATCTCACATCACAATTGCTATACTAAACCATAAAAAAAAAAAAAAAAAAGGAAAAGAAAGGGAGCAAGAAACAAAAATATTGGCCCTCCATTAAAGGGTGGTCATAGTCATCTTTCTTGAACTTACTTCAAAAAAGGTTTATCCTTGCTCTCATGGTAATGAAAGTAACAACCACCAACACAAAGAAAACACTATCTTTAACAACCCCACGAAGAGCTTTGTGACATATAAAGTTCACTTCATGGAAAATCATCAGCAGCCATCATTTCTCTTCTTATATAAATAGATATTCAAATGCCAATAGTTTGGTAGAGGGCAAATCAAGTCTTTTTTGTGCTTCTGCTCATAGCCCTTTTTTGCTTTTCTTCTTATATCTTCTCTTGCTTGATCCCCTTCGCTTAAGAAATCTAAAAGCTTCTTTGACACTGAGGGTTCTGATCATCAGAAGGGAAAAGGAAATGGGCTCTCCAGAGAAGAATGAGACAGAGAAAGGAGAAATGGGGGAGAAGGAAATTAGAAAGCATAATGTAGGTATAATTTTCAGATATGCTGATTGGGTTGATATTTTGCTAATGGTTTTGGGTACTTTTGGAGCTATTGGGGATGGCATGTCAACAAACTGGTTAATAGTCTTTGCTGGCCGTATAATGAACAGCATGGGTTATGGTAATACCCAACAAAATAATAACAATTTCATGGAAGAGGTCGAAAAGGTTAGAACTTTGAACTGGTAGTCAACAATGTCATTCTATTATTACTTAGTACTGTTTTTGCTGCTCTTTCTGTCTCTCCATCTGTCTCTCATGTTTCCTTTTTTTTTTTTGACTTGTTAACAGTGCAGCATATACTTTACATACTTGGGATTAGCAGCAATGGTGGTGGCTTTCATGGGTAATTTGAGGAAACATTTTTTTTTTCCACATTTGTATTGCTTTCTGAGGGACAAGGGAGAGTTTGGAGTTGTACATCTTAGTACAAGTTGAATCAGTCCATTAATTTCAAACAGCAGGGATTCGAGGAAGCTAGCTAGCATCATAATAAGGAGACACTGACTTTATAACCAAAATAAAACAAGAAGCGAGCTCATTTTTCGAAACCCTAGAATGCCCTAATTTTGAAAAGCTTTAAATTAATTATAAAATATCATCGAAATAATCCTTGCATGTTAAAATATATAACAAAAGGACACTGAGACTAAATTGATGATTTTAATGCTTGCAGAAGGTTACTGTTGGAGCAAAACCAGCGAGAGGCAAGTGTTGAAGATTCGTTACAAGTATTTGGAAGCCATTCTTAGGCAAGAAGTTGGCTTCTTTGATTCACAGGAAGCAACTACTTCAGAAGTCATCAATAGCATATCTAAAGATACATCTCTCATACAAGAAGTCCTCAGCGAAAAGGTACCAATTTCATATACATACAGTATATTCTTCAGCACTTATCTTATGAATATCTATGATTCTTATTTGATACCAGCACATAATACTCAGCATTTAATGTTAGCATTTGCTAGAATTTTACACTGAAACAAATTGATTACCTTTTGAAATAAGCAACTTCCAGATCTGCTTATTATTGGTAATGGGCTTTCGTTTTCCAATTAAATCCGAGACAGTGAACTGTTCCTAACCTTATCAATTTATCATTTCTCGTTCAAATTTTCAGGTGCCAATATTTGTGATGAATTCATCTGCCTTCATCTCAGGACTTGCATTTTCCGCTTACCTTTCATGGAGGTTGGCTATAGTAGTTTTCCCAGCACTGCTTCTCCTCATCATTCCAGGAATAATTTATGGAAAGTACCTTCTCTATCTATGCAAGAAAGCTTCCAAGGAATATAGCAAAGCAAATACCATTGTGGAGCAGGCGCTGAGTTCCATTAAGACCGTTTATTCATTCACAGCTGAGAGGAGCATTGTTGAGAGATATTCAGCAATATTGGATAGGACAATAAAGCTGGGACTGAAGCAAGGCATGGCAAAAGGTTTGGCTGTGGGGAGCACAGGGGTTTCTTTTGCGATATGGGCTTTCCTTGCTTGGTATGGAAGCCATTTGGTTATGTACAAAGGAGAAAGCGGAGGAAGGATCTACGCAGCTGGCGTCTCCTTCATATTGGGCGGACTGTAAGTCAGGCGTCTCATATTTTTCTTCATTACTTCACTTTAAACATGTTAAAATTATTTACTCATATTGATTATGGACTAAGGTCTAATAAGATCAGCTCTAAAGTATGTTACATAGAATACATACGGTAAGAATAAGCATGAAAGTGCTTAAGGAATCTTCAATCAAATATTTATATGCTCCTTTCGAAACTTCTCCTTTGCATCATTTTCCTATTGTGTTCGGTAAGGGGGTAAATGAAGGAAACTTAAAATAATGGTGACAAAAGAAAAGTGAAGAGGACATTATTTTTCTTCTGTTCCATAATAAGGAAATTAGGAGAGGAAAATGGATAAATTTGCATTTTTTTCACACTTTACGAAATTAATCTTTTCATAACTGATTTGGAAAAAGCAATTATTCAACCAGAATTAACCATTTTCTAATTATATTACCTTCAATTCTTTATCTCTTGTACCAAATATCTAAAGGAATAGGATTAATTTTTTTTTTTAACATTCTCGCTTTAGTTTTCCCTTTTTTTCTTTGAAGTACCGTTCCTTTCCTATTCTCTTGCCATACACTTCTTTTACGGTAGAAGCAAAACCTAATTGGTAAATATTATAGTCTCGCGTTTATAATATTATTACTCGATTGGCAAACGAAATTAAAGCATCATTAACAACAGTCTTCCGCTTTGTCCATCTGTATGTAGTCACTAAGTGTAAAGTTTTCCTATATGTAGGTGTCTTGGAGTAGCACTTGCTGATTTGAAGTACTTCACAGAAGCCACCATTGCTGCTACGAGAATCTTTGCTAGGATTGACCGGACTCCGGAAATTGACAGTGAGGACACAAAGGGCATTGTGTTAGACACAATTCGAGGAGATATAGAATTTGATCATGTCAAATTCATATATCCTTCTCGTCCTGATTCCGTTGTTCTCAAAGATTTCAACCTCAAAGTTGAAGCAGGCAAAACTGTGGCTCTTGTTGGTGCCAGTGGAAGCGGTAAATCCACTGCAATTGCATTGGTGCAACGTTTTTATGATGCAAACGATGGAGCAGTGAAGATTGATGGGGTTGATATAAGAAGATTGCAATTAAAATGGATCAGAGGAAAAATGGGTCTTGTTAGTCAAGAACATGCATTATTTGGGACATCAATAAGGGAAAATATAATGTTTGGGAAGCTAGATGCTACGATGGATGAAGTCATGGCTGCTGCCATGGCTGCAAATGCCCATAATTTCGTAAGACAGCTTCCGGAAGGGTTTGAAACAAAGGTGAGTGTTAAGCATCAAAACTCGTGCTTAGAAAGTTTGTGAAATTTGTTATGTGTATGTTCTTTTCTTTAATCAAATCATGAAGTATTCAAGTCTAACTTCTAACATCAACAGATTGGCGAACGCGGAGCACTTTTGTCAGGAGGACAAAAGCAGCGAATTGCTATTGCCAGAGCCATTATCAAGAACCCTGTGATTCTCCTACTTGATGAAGCAACAAGTGCTCTTGACTCCGAATCAGAAACACTGGTCCAAAATGCACTTGATCAGGCCTCCATGGGAAGAACCACTCTGGTAATTAATTTGACTGCTTTCACCGGTTAATCTTAATTACTTTAATTTCTTTTCATAACGATGAAATGCCAGATTCAACTGACGAGTGATGAAAATTATATTTGTTTCTTTGAATTCTGCTTTGTGACAGAATGTGATTACATATTCTTATTAACCTCATCATTTTTCAATAGTCGATTCCTTTTGAAAAGTGCCCTTAAGGAAAGCAGTATATGATAATTTCAATTTAATCAATTTTTCTACATACTTTCCGTGCATACTTCTCTTAAAACACCCTGTCCAACATCTTTCCTCTTTATTGTTCATTGCGTTTCAGAAATAGCAAATATGAGTTGTCTTTGCTATGCTACCAAAAAAAGGTTTCCGTTTTATATTTCTTGTCCCATTTTGCTTTTGTTTTTTCTTTTTTGGCCGTGACTTTCACTTTATCAAGGTTGTGTTGGTTTGACTCAAAAAATCCAATAAAAATAATTAGTAAAATGAAACAGATGCTGTAACTAGATTAACAGGCTTAAACAAAGTGTGCTAGCTAGTGTGCAATTAGATTCAGGATTTCATTCTAGTTTAATTTCCAAAGTCCTAATCCATATGTGAGTAGGGTATTGATTGGGGTTGGAATTGACAAAACCTTATTTTCTTCCTCTAATTAACTAGAATTCCAATTTGATCAGGTTGTTGCCCACAAGCTCTCCACTATTCGAAATGCAGACCTCATTGCAGTGGTTAATAATGGTTGTATCATTGAAATGGGATCGCACAACGATCTGATAAGCATGAAGAACGGACACTATGCCCAACTTGCAAAGCTACAAAGACAATTCAGCTGCGATGACCATGAACAAAATCCTGAAACACGCCTTTCTTCTGTTGGAAGAATGAGTACAGGCAGGCTAAGCACAGCCAAATCAAGCCCAGCTCTCTTTGCCACACCAGTGCACATTGAAAGTCCAAAAAAACCAGTATCTCATCCCCCTCCTTCTTTCTCTCGCCTTCTCTCTTTAAATTCCCCTGAATGGAAGCAAGGTTTGGTTGGTAGCCTCTCTGCTATAGCTTTTGGCGCAGTCCAACCTGTCTATGCCTTAACAGTTGGTGGCATGATTTCAGCCTTTTTTGCAAAAAGCCACCAAGAAATGCAGGCTCGAATTCGTACTTATGCTTTGATATTTTCTTCACTCACCTTGTTCTCCATCATTCTGAATCTTATTCAGCATTATAATTTTGCTTATATGGGTGAGCGGCTAACCAGGAGAATCCGAAAGAGAATGCTAGAAAAAATGTTGTCCTTTGAAGCTGCTTGGTTTGATGAAGAGAAAAACTCTAGTGGAGCCTTATGTTCTAGTTTGAGCAATCAGGCTTCTATGGTTAAGACTCTTGTTGCAGACAGAATTTCATTGTTAGTTCAAACTACTTCGGCTGTCACCATCGCAATGATTATAGGACTAATTGTTGCTTGGAAGTTAGCGGTAGTCATGATTGCAGTCCAACCTCTCACAATTCTATGTTTCTACACTCGAAAAGTTCTGCTTTCTAGTATTTCAACTAATTTTGTTAAGGCACAAAATCAAAGTACTCAGATAGCGGTGGAAGCAGTCTATAATCATAAAATTGTGACTTCATTTGGGAGCATTGGTAAGGTTCTTCAACTTTTCGATAAGGCTCAAGAGGAACCAAGGAAAGAGGCAAGGAAAATATCATGGCTTGCAGGAATTGGCATGGGGTCTGCTCATTGCTTAACCTTTATGTCATGGGCTTTGGATTTCTGGTATGGAGGTAGGTTAGTTGAAAAGGGAGAGATATCAGCAGGGGATGTGTTTAAGACATTCTTTGTCTTGGTGAGCACTGGAAAGGTCATAGCTGATGCCGGAAGCATGACCTCTGATCTAGCCAAGGGCTCAACCGCAGTGGCATCTGTTTTTGAGATCCTTGACCGGCAATCCTCAATTCCAGGGTCTCAAGTAAGTAGACTGTTTCCTAGTCAACTGAATTGAAGTCCGTTTAAATTACAACATAAATTTTGCTTGAATTAATCTGTTTTACAATTGTATTAGGGAGAAGATGGCACCAGTGGAACGAAGTTGGAAAGAATTACCGGAAAGATTGAGCTGAAGAAGGTAGATTTTGCATATCCAAGCAGGCCGGAGACACTAGTTTTACGCCAATTTAGCTTGGAAGTGAAACCAGGCACTAGTGTTGGACTAGTTGGGAAAAGTGGATGTGGAAAATCAACTGTGATTGGACTAATTCAGAGATTTTATGATGTTGAAATGGGGTCCGTGAAAGTAGATGGTATCGACATAAGAGAACTTGATGTTCAATGGTACAGGAGGCAAATGGCGCTTGTCAGCCAAGAACCAGTAATTTATTCTGGCAGCATCCGGGATAACATTGTGTTTGGAAAGCTTGATGCATCTGAGAATGAAGTTGTGGAGGCAGCTAGAGCTGCAAATGCTCACGAATTTGTCTCGTAAGCTGTTTTCAGTTTCTAGCAGGCCATTGCATGAATGGCATTGTAACCTTGAAATGTGCTAATAACTCTGGTTTGCGTTGAATTTGTTGTGTAGGGCATTGAAGGACGGATACGAGACAGAATGTGGGGAAAGAGGAGTTCAATTATCAGGAGGGCAAAAACAAAGAATAGCCATTGCTAGAGCTATAATTCGGAACCCAAGAATTCTTTTACTAGATGAGGCAACCAGCGCTCTTGACGTGCAATCTGAGCAAGTTGTTCAAGAAGCATTGGATAGAACCATGGTCGGAAGGACCACAGTTGTGATAGCTCATCGGCTTAACACAATAAAAAAAGTAGACTTAATTGCTTTTGTTGCCGATGGGAAGGTGGTGGAGCGAGGCACCTACGCTCAGCTCAGGAACCACCAAGGAGCATTCTCCAAGCTTGCTAGCCTTCAAACATAATTTGTACTTGTTTACTCTTCAAGGCTGGAATATGCCGCTAGCTAGCAGTTAGACGGTGTTCCTTAGAGCTACCT
Source organism: Theobroma cacao (assembly GCF_053813885.1). Classification (NCBI taxonomy): domain Eukaryota; kingdom Viridiplantae; phylum Streptophyta; class Magnoliopsida; order Malvales; family Malvaceae; genus Theobroma; species Theobroma cacao. The sequence continues at coordinate 5,308,280 of NC_142647.1, forward strand.
AGCCACTCACTCTTGGATTAAACTTAAAAAGAGATCTCCTAGTTGTCTATAATGCAGAAAATTGCACAAAAATGGAGCTGTGAAGATATCCAAACATGGGAAATGTGTTTATAGATTCATATCAGATCGATGGTGTTTAACTTGACCCATGATATAGCAGTGATATATTGTATCATGTATAAGTAAGATTTATCAACCATTATATATATATGAACAAGTCTGTGCCATTTTAACTTTCAAAACAATTCAAACTATAAAAATAAAAAAAATGATTTTGCTCATTTTTAGCATTCATGTAACAAAAAAAAAAAAGATCATTTTTTTTAGCTTTTAAAAATTAAGTGTTTTAAAAAATAATCATCTTTTTAATTTCAAACTATTTTTAATTAAAAGAAAAAAATTTTGAACAAAATTACCCTTAATGAAAATTCCTCATATTCCAGCACAAAAAAAAATGTTATTTTTTTCAAAAAAAAAAAAATTAACACTACCACTACTTGAGAACAATGACACAAAAATGTAAAAGCTAACAACAAAATATTTAAAGTATAAAAAAAAGATGAAAAGGAAGAAAGAAAGGTCATTAATTATCATAACCATCCTCCCGTACACACAAACGAATAAATGGAGAAAAAAAAAAAGAGAAGTGGAGATACAGTTATTTTGTTTTATGATGAGTTTTTTGTTTTTCTTTTCTTTAATTGGTAGGGTTGCTCCGAAAAATTCCCAAAGCCTTGATAACTGCAAGCTTAAGGATGTACTGATGTTATGCAAATGTTGCAAAAGCTCCGACGAAGGGACCAACCCATAAAACTTAGAAAAAAAATATTGTTACATATTATGTTCAAAAAAATATTGTTACACATCATGTTTAACTCTAAAAGTTTATGTCTTATAAAATATAAAGATAGAAACTAAGTTACACGTCATATTGAAAAACAAATCGTTACGTTGAAAAAAAAAGTTAATACACATCATGTTTAAACTGTTTAACTTCAAAAGTTTATAGTCTAGTAAAATACAAAAATAAAGACCAAGTTACACAACATGTTGAAAAAAAATTGTTACACACCATATTAAAAAAAAAAAAAAGTTATTACACACCATATTTAAGTTTCAGCACTAGATGTTACAGACCAGGTCAAAGCAAAAGATATTACACGTCAAAGTCAAAACTTCAATACCAAATATTACAAGTTAAAGCCAAAGCTTCAATACCAGATGTTATATATCAAGATCAAAGTTTTAACACTAAATATTACATGCCAAAGCTTCCTTCATCCCATTGATATTACATGTCAAGGCATAAATCACTTTGTTACATGACAAAACTTGTTCTACCAGACTTGAATCGCTGAAAAACTCAACAACGATAAATCCAAGAACCTGTTATTACTCATCATGCCATGCTTTTTTATCAGTAGATCAACAATAGAGGGTTTTGTAAATACAAATTTGAAGTTCAATCTCCAGAATTACTAGGTCATGGATAAGGGATCTTGCAGCAATTGAAATAGGGTTTTTCCAAAGGTTTGAAAATTTTGTTCAACCTTCATCTTGCTTGATAAAAGCTTTTATGCGCTATGGTTCTTGGCTAGCCAATCTAATGGGGAAATTTTTTTTGTCTTCATTTTTTCCTCTTATGTTCTTTTTCAATTTTTGGAGGATCTTCACTATCAATTATTTTTTTATTTTCAATTTCTTTCATAAAAGTTGTAGGTTTTGTTTTTTTAAAAAAAAAAACTAATAAATTTAAGAATATATTGTTTTCTTTCCTGCTTTTTGTGACAAGATAACAAAAGATAAGCAAAAAGAAATGATGATGGTGATAAAATTTGAAAGAGCTTAAACACAATAGACGAATGACAGGAGAGAAAAATTGTGAGCATTTTATTTGTTTGAAATAATTTTAAAGGAATTTTGTTATGTTATGTTAAAATTGGATAAAAACAGTTAAATTTATATTGAATGCTATTTTTAAAATGTGTTTATGAAAAAAGTTATTTTTTATAATTTTTTTCATGAAAAAGTATATTCAAATGACAATATATATATATTAAAGATTGAACAAGGAAAGATTATTTCGTATATGCTCTATATGTAGTTGATCATGGGGCAGGAATAATATGCCTGATGAGATGCAAGGTCCTTCATACCTGAAAATGACAAAACCAATATTTTTATTTTTTATGCAAAGAAGAAGAGAAAAACCTCATCAAACAAGATTTTGAGAGATCCATTTACAATTATCTAAGCTTTTGCTGGTATTTGATCGAATTTGGGTCTCAGGAATAGGCCTGCTTTAGAGTTAATTGGGTTCTGTTGCGTGGACTTTTAACTTGGGTTTGGGTTCAGACTTCAGATGAAGCGTCCCGATTGCCCACATGTAAGTGCCAGCCAGCCCTTCTATTGCTTTCCATACTTAAAAAAAAAAAAAATCTCCAGGCCTTTTCGTTGCATTCTTTTATTCACTTTCTATACTTTGTTCATTTTTCGGGTCGTAAATAAAAATATATGGAGTAATTATTTTTATTCAAATAAATATGAAGACAATTAAAAAAATAAATGTGTACATTTTTAATTATTTTATATAAAATAATTATAATTTTTTGAGAAAGGAAACTCTTTATTCACACATTAAAAGGATTATTTTGTTCATCGTTAATTTTACAAATTGCTTCATCTTAGTGAATAAAGTTTCACACTCTTTCGAATGAGAATTAAGTCACCTTCCAAGTCTCGATAACTTCAGACCATTGCTGTGTAGGATTTTCGAGAGTTCTTATTAGGTACTATGATTTAATCACCAAGTGCAAATCACCATGAATTTTAAGATGATCACCTCGTACCAAATGCCACGTAGTAGCATGAATAGATTTTATTCTTTATACAAATAGTGGTTATTCACTTAGAATATGAGCTATGTAATATTCATAGGTGCATTTGGATTTTATCTTTTTAAAATAATATTAGCCCATATTATTAAATATTTTACTATGCATCTTAAAATAATACATCTATATATGTTAGAATGTAATGCAATATTACGATTGAAAAATATTCATGATGAATTCTTTGCTATATTAAAAAGTTGAAAAATAATTTGATTATATCTGTCAAAATATGTTTTAATAGACTATAATTTTATACATTGTCCATGAAGTTTTTAAGTTTCACAAGTAAAATTAAAATGTTATCACATGCCATTTTTATTATATTAATTTATTAATTTTTTAAAATATATTTGAATGAGATATATGATAATTCTCTAATCTCGATGACAGAGTTTAAAACATTTTTAATTATTATTTTAAAGTCAATAATTATTTATGTTAAAAATTTATAAACTTTAATTTATGATGTATCACATACGCTCAAAGTTAGTTAGCTATATGCTTATAATTTAGAATTTAGATGCAGTAATAAAACTTCATACCACGTGAGGCAAATTAGTTCTTAGTCGTTGAGTAAGACAAGGACTGCATATTCCATCCAAACCAGACAAATTGAGAGAGAGAGACGAAATCTAATTGAGGGAAATTTTGTTTCAGAATTCATATGGAAACTGAAATCTACATATGAAATGTGTAGAAATTATAGAAAGTTTCCTTAGAAGTTCTAGTAATAGTAAGAAAGGAAAACCTTATAACAGGATCCAAAGGCACACGGATGAAAGACCCGACACAGAGAAACAGAACTATCCCCAGTTTTTATTATATTCTAAAAGCAGATCATGAAACTGGTGGATTTGCTTGAAGCAATGGGGCCACCAGATACCAGCTCCTATCTCCAGCTTTAGCGCGACCGCTTCACTTGGAAGGCGTAGCTGGGTCAACAGGGCCTGCTTGCCTCAGTTGCTGCCATATATAGGAAACATTAATAGTAGTTGAATACAAGTTTCTTTTTTCCCTATCAATCGAAGTAAGCAAGAAAAATATGAAGAATGGTCTATGTGGGTCGAGAGAGATAAACCTGAAAATAGGTCTCGAGCTTGGCTTTGAGAGTTTCATGCTCCTTTCGCACCTGCTCGAAGGCGGCCTTTGCCCTGCATGACATCACATTCATTTTCGAATTGAAGTCAGTACTGCATGTAAATTATACAAGGGCCTGGATAGATATTTAGCATGACGGAGAGTTTAGGTATTCTTTCAGTTTATCCTTAAAATTAAAGACCGAATATATCTACTAAGTACATGGAGAAAATATAGATGAAAACAGGAACATTACCCTTCCACGTTCCCTTCCTCCAAAAGCGCCATTGTGTTGTTGATCTCATTTCGAACTTTGTTAGCACCAATGCTGCAACAAGTGTCATTATCTATGAGACCAATTTTAATTAAGTTTTTGGCGGCCGAACGTCAATAACTTGAAGTCCCCAGCAACATATATAGGTCTTGGAAGAACACCTCAGTGTCACGGAATTTACCTGGCACTGTTGCCCTTAAGCCTATGCAAGATCCTGTCTAGTTTAGGGAAGTCAATCGGGATAGCTTTCCTGTATACATAGATAATCATCACTGTTAATTGTTAACGTCATCATCATCAAAATAAAAAAAAAAAAAAAAGAGGTGAAATTACATGATCAAAAGGAAATCTAGAAGGGAAAAATAGAGTTCCAGCTCATTGTACTAACATATCCTCCTCAAGAGTAGGTAGCAGTTCAGTCGTCTCCCTGAAGTACAAGGTCACCACCTCCTCTGCAATGCTGGGTTCGTCTTTATCCGATAGCTCCTCCAGTTGAATGAACTGTGTGTCCAAAATCTCCTACAATAACAAAGATTTAAGGTTTTCACTCGATAACGCTGGTGGAGGGAGGAACCTACCGGTTGCTATTTTGCCATTTTTTTCGTCTGCCCACATTCTTAGACGAATTCATGTATCCCAAAATCAAGAAAGTAAGTTCCTTCCTAAAATTAAATCAAATGGGCTCCAATGCATTTTTTTTACATGAGAGAAATTTTTTACAGAAAATGAGTTTAATATTCCCATGACAAAATCAAGAAACTTTTACGGTACTGAAAAATCTATGCACACACACTTATATGAGGCTTATGGTTTTGTCTAATAATAAGAAAAGTGCATGCATGATAACAGGCATACTAAGTCTAAGATATAATTAACAGTCCAATGATTGGGGATATTTATATGAATGCAATTTCTTAAGCACAAAAGGTTGATAACAAGATATCTGCTGCAAGATTCAACGATGCACCAATCTGCTAGAATCTCTAAATTTGACATGAATTACAATCCAATCCCTTGTGAAATTGAACATTCAGAGCAAGAAGCAAAAATATAGTATAGAGTTATTTCTGTTTCTCTTGAGGTGATAGGTGCTCCACTCCATAACTCTTACAGTTTAGAGTCATTCTTTCTACCCTTACTGATCTTGTTCTTGATCAGTTTTCTATATCTTTAATACATAATAAAACAAAAAGAAGCAAGATAGTAAAATACCAAGATCTGTAATAACAAGAAAACCCGTTATTATTTTCATGGATGCATGTATAGTATTATCATATACATCGACGGTAAAACCTTTTCTTTCCTTTTGCTTGAATAAATCAAGGGATTAATAGTAAAACGGAAATCAAGAAAATAAACCTTGTGGTAAAATGGAAGAAAAGTGTCATGTAGTCGATCATGGGGCAGAAATAAGATGCCATGAAATATGCAAAGGTGCTCTAAACCTGAAAATGGAAGAAGAAGGAACTAAACCTCATCAAGGAAGGATTGCCTCATGGCCGCAATTTGTTCACGCAAGCTTCTGTTTTCCATTTCAAGGAAAAACGATTTCTTGACAGCGAGAGATTTCAAGGCAAAGCTACTCCAGTATCCGAAAACGGTTAGCCAAAGCGATGTATATACAACAGAAAAAGTTACTAAGAGCCAACAAATGTGCATGCAGTAACTTCTGAAAAGATTTATAATATTTTTTTTTGGCTAAACACTTTACGAAATTAATTGATCTGGAAAATAGAAAGAAAAACAATTTTTCAACCAAAATTAACCATTTTATTTTTATATTTCCTTCAATTCTTTATCTCTTGTTCTAAATGTCAAAAGTCTTAGAATTTTTTTTTTTGTAACATTCTCCCTTTAGTTCCCCCCCCTCCCCCCCTTTTTTTTTTTAAGTACCTTTCCTTTCCTTTCCTATTCTCTTTCCATACACCTCTTTTACAGTAGAAGCAAAACCTGATTGGTAAATTTATAGACTGAAGTCTAAAAATTTATCATGGATCTATCTTGATGTAGCATCATTTAGAACTACAAATTATTAATGATAATAAATAAAATATCATTTATATTAGAGTAAGTAATAGTTTATTAGACATAAAATTTGTGATTATAACAATGTAAATCAAGATTCTGTAAAAATTCTTAGTCTTGAGTTTAAAATGTTATTACACGATTGGCAAAAGAAATTAAAGCATCATTAGTAAGAACAGTCTTCCCGTTGTACATCTGTATGTAGACATTAAGTGTAAAGTTTTCCTATATATAGGTGTCTTGGAGTAGTACTTGCTGATTTTGAAGTACTTCACAGAAGCCACCCGTTGCTACTACAAGAATCTTTGCTAGGATTGACCGGATTCCAGAAATTGAGAGTGAGGTCACAAAGGGCATTGTGTTAGACACGATTCGAGGAGAGATAAGAATTTGATCATGTCAAATCCATATATCCTTCTCGTCCTGATTCCGTTGCTCTCAAAGATTTCAACCTCAAAGTTGAAGCAGGCAAAACTGTGGCTCTTGTTGGTGCCAGTGGAAGCGGTGAATCCCCGGCAATTGCATTGGCGCAACGGTTTTTTATGATGCAAGCGTTGGAGCAGTGAAGATGGATGGGGTTGATATAAGAAGATTGCAATTAAAATGGATCAGAGGAAATTATGGTTGCCGCCTTCTCTGGACAATTGTTTAGGTTCTCTTTTCCTCATATACCACTTGTGCCATGAGAGTCTTTGGCAATTCAAGCTTAAGACTTAAAATGGCATTGTGGTGAGGTGATTAATAAAAATACCTTAAACAAAATGGATCAGATGAAAAATGGGTCTTGTTAGTCAATAACATGCATTATTTGGGACATCAATAAAGGAAAATATAATGTGTGGGAAGCTAGATGCTACAATGAATGAAGTCATGGTTGCTGCCATGGCTGCAAATGCCCATAATTTCGTAAAACAGCTTCCGGAAGGGTATGAAACAAAGGTTAGTGTTAAGCATCAAAACTTGTGCTTAGAAAGTTTCTGAAATTTGTTATGCATATGTTCTTTTCTTTAATCAAATCATAAAGTATTCATGTCTAACTTCTAACATCAACAGATTGGCGAAAGCGGAGCACTTTTGTCAGGAAGACAAAAGCAGCGAATTGCTATTGCGAGAGCCTTTATCAAGAACCCTGCGATTCTCCTACTTGATGAAGCAACAAGTGCTCTTGACTCTGAATCGAAGTAAAATTCATGTCATTTTTTAATTATATTAATTTATTAATTTATTAATTATATTAATTTATTAATTTTTTGAAATATATGTTAATGAGATATGTGACAATTTTCTAATCTTGGTGATGGAATTTAAAACAATTTTAATTATAATTTTAAATTAATAATTATTTATATTAAAATTTCATGAACTTTAATTTATAATGCATCACATAGGCTCAAAGTTAATTAGTTATATGCTTGTATTTTAGAATTTAGATGCACTAATAAAACGTCATGCCACATGAGGCATATTAGTTCTTAGCCTTCGAGTAAGACAAAGGCTGCAAATTCCATCCAAACCAAACAAAATGAGAGAGAGATGAAATCTAATTGAGGGAAATTTTGTTTCAGAATTCATATGGAAACTGAAATTTACATATGAAATGCATAGAAATTATAGAAAGCTTCCTTAGAAGTACTAGTAATAGTAAGAAAGGAAAACCTTATAACAGGATCCAAGGGCACACAGATGAAAGACCCAACACAGAAAATGAACTATCTCCAGTGTTTATTATATTCTAAAAGCAGATCATGAAAATGGTGGATTTGCTTGAAGCAATGAGGCCACCAAATACCAGCTTCTATCTCCAGCTTTAAGGCGACCGCATCACTTGGAAGGCGTAGCTGGGTCAACAGGGCCCGCTTGCCTCAGTTGCTGCCGTATATAGGAAACATTAATAGGAGTTCAATACAAGTTTATTTTTGCCCTATCAATCGAAGTAAGCAAGGAACATATGAAGAATGGTCAATGTGGGTCGAGAGAGATAAACCTGAAAATAGGTCTCGAGCTTGGCTTTGAGAGTTTCATGCTCCTTTCGCACCTGCTCGAAGGCGGCCTTTGCCCTGTATGACATCACATTCATTTTCAATTTGAAGTCAGTATTGCAGGTAATTATACAAGGGCCTGGATAGATATTTAGCATGATGGAGAGTTTAGGCATTCCTTCAGTTTATCCTTAAAATAAAAAGACCGAATATATCTACTAAGTATATGGAGAAAATATAGATGAAAACAGGAACATTACCCTTCCACGTTCCCTCCCTCCAAAAGCACCATTGTGTTGTTGATCTCATTTCGAACTTTGTTAGCACCAATGCTGCAACAAGTGTCATTATCTATTAGACCAATTTTCATTAAGCTTTTGGCGATCAAACGTCAATAAATTGAAGTCCCTAGCAACATATATAGGTTTTGGAAGTACACCTCAGTGTCATGGAATTTACCTGGCACTGCTGCCCTTAAGCTTATGCATGACCCTGTCTAGTTTAGCGATGTCAATAGGGATACTTTTCCTGTATGCATAGATAACCATCACTGTTAATTGTTATCGTCATCATAAAAAAAAAAGAGGTGAAATTAAATGATCAAAAGGAAATCTAGAAGGGAAAAAAAAGAGTTCCAGCTCATTCTACTAACATATGCTCCTCAATAGTAGGTATCAGATTATCAGTCGACTCCCTGAAGTACATGGTCACCACATCCTCTACAAAGTTGGGTTCGTCTTTATCCGTTAGCTCCTCCAGTTGAATGAACTGCGCGTCCAAAATCTCCTACAATAACAAAGATTCAAGGTTTTCACTCGATAATTCTGGTAGGGGGGGTGGCGGGACTTGCCGATTGCTATTTTGCCAATTTTTTGTCTGCCTACATTCTTAGACGATTCATGTATCCCAAAATCAAGAAAGTTCCTTTCTAAAATAAAATCAAACAGGTTCCAATGCATTTGTTTAATATATGGGCACTTCTTCACATAAGATGAGTTTAACATTCTCATGATAAAACTTAAAAAAAAAAAAGAAGCATTATCATGACAAAAAGAAAAATAAAATTTCAGATTGTCATCAGATCACCCTTATGAACTTTTACGGTAGTGAAAAATCTATGGACCCACACTTATATGAGGCATATGGTTTTATCTAGTACTAAGAAAAGTGCATGCATGTTAAAAGGCATATTAAGTCTAAGATATAATTAGCAGTCCAATGACTGGGGATATTTATATGAATGCAATTTCTTAAGCACAAAAGGTTGATAACAAGATATCTGCTGCAAGATTCAACGATGCACCAATCTGTTAGAATCTCTAAATTTGACATGAATTCCAATCCAATCCTTTGTGAAATTGAACATTCAGAGCAAGAAGCAAAAATAAAGTAATAGAGTTATTTCTGTTTCTCTTGAGGAGATAGGGTGCTTTACTCCATAACCGTTACAGTTTAGAGTCATTCTTGCTACCTTGACTGATCTTGTTCTTGATCAGTTTTCTATCTCTTTACTACATAATAAAACATAAAGAAGCAAGACAGTAAAATACCAGGAGCCGTAATAACAAGAAAACCTTTCATTATTTTCATGGATGCATGTATACTATATCATACGCATCTACGGTAAAACATTTTCTTTCCTTTTGCTTGAATAAATCAAGGGATTAATAGTAAAACGAAAATCAAGAAAATAAACCTTTTGTTTTCCAAATAGCCAAAAAGGTAAAATGAAAGAAAAGTGTCATGTAGTCGATCTTAGGGCAGAAATAAGAAGCCATGAGATATGCAAAGGTGCTCTAAACCTGAGAATGGAAGAAGAAGGAACTAAACCTCATCAAAGAAGGATTGCCTCATGACCGCGATTTGTTCACGCAAGCTTCTGCTGTCCATTTCAAGGAAAAACGATTTCTTGACTGCGAGAGATTTCAATACAAAAGTACTTGAGTATCCGGAAACGGTTAGCCAAAGCGGAGTATATATAACAGAAAAAGTTACCAAGAGCCAACAAATGTATAAGCATGCAGTAACTTCTGAAAAGATTTATAGTGGGGTTGCAGCAGCTGTAAAAATGTTGCATCAATACTCATTGAAAAGAAGCAAAATAAGCATTTGTGGTAAAAATATGCAATCTACGCTGTCAAAGCGTCAGACAAAATCTGAAATTTTAATAATTCAACAATACATATTGGATTTTCTGTAATTTCTAGATAGTGCAATTAATGAATAGGATTTGCAAAATTTTTCCTTTTTTACTTTTTCTTTTCAAAAGAAAGTTAGGTCGAGACAAAATTACTACTTACCTTAATTATTGTCTAAAAACCCAAACTTACATGCAAAAAAAATATCTAAAACCGATCTTACTTAATAATTTTAATTTTAGAGGTGATATTGGATTTATTTTCTTAAATTAGTTGTTAATTTCAAACTAAAATGATTGATTTGTTGTTGTTTCAACAGCATGAACATCTGACTCGCAATCAAAGTTGATAATCTGACATTTTTATTGAATTTGAATTGAGGTAATTTTTATTTAAAAAAGAAAAAGAAAACCCCAAGTTGCACTATTTTAAAGTCTAGTGCTACTTATTTTCCTTTTATTTAGGAATGCGTAGCGGTCATAGGACAAGATGTCAAGATCTCTATTGTTTGGAAAGTCCTTTTACAAATAGAGATTGGAAATGATATAGTACCAATAGTAAAAGGATTCAAGCTAGGTCTTGTTCATATATAGAGACCTCATTTTGCAATGCTAAGCGCTGACCATTAGATGTAGAAACTGAAAACAAATTAAAAGGCCAATATTGTAGTCTCTTAATCATAAAGGTATCTTAATGAAGCATTATTAGTTACGAAATCAAGCCTTACAAACCTTGCATTGCAAGCTGCTCCTAGTAGGAGAAAATTCTATAGGTCAGAAAAGGGGAGAAAACGATAGGAGTGCATGTTTCTGAGTTTGCGCCACCATGTGAGTGGAGTAGAGAGATAATTGGTACAGAGAAATTTCATTAACCCCTTCACTTGAGAGACCGAAACACAAAACTAGTTTGTGAGTATGAACCACTCCAAACAGATGTAATTGCCATCCTCACCGTTAATATTTTACTTTTCGAATACTTAAAAAAGGTAAAACAAAGAATATGATTAGTGATAAAGGCACACTTACACTGCTTCATGATTCAGAATGATTGAACATTTTCCCAAGTTAATTTCTCTTTAATTACTTGGCAGAAGAAAGGATAGGACTTGAAAAGGAATATAGCACACAAACAATAACATAAACAAAAGATATATATATTCTCATCCTTTCCTTTCTCCTCTTCACTACATTCATAAAGGAGATCCTTTTTTTTTTGTTGGTCCCTGCTTCTCATTCTCTTGACCAAACCAGTTAAAAGTGAGGATTGATCTTGTATGGTTTGCAGTATCAAACCTATTCCTGTTGTGGTGTAGATGGCATATTCCCAGTCTGCTTTGTAAAGGTCAGGAAGAGTAGCTGTAGGTGGTCACCTGTTCAGTCAGATGGGGATCTGTTTGTATGTGGAACTAGGTGAACATACTAGATCATTCTTGCCAACCTCTGTAAACTTTTAGTAGGAGAAGAGGAAATGGATTACGAGGTAATTGAGGGAATAAAATGATTCTGCTCCTTTTTCACTGCCTTGGCTGGCGTTTCCTCTTGGGTTTTAAATCCACAACGATGATGGAAATATTATCTGAACTGTTTCGTGCAATTGCTATTTCGGTCAAATTATCAGCTACTGCTTGAGCCGGAGAAATTCCATCAGCCATCAAAGACCTGCGCCGCCGTCTTAGTAGGCGGCGAGCAACCTCCCCAGCCTCTTCATTTGTCATGACATCCCACAACCCATCACTGGCCAATATCAAACACTCATCCTCATCGGTCCTGGTCATGAAGGTAACCTCAGGTACTGGAATTATCCATGGCCTTAAATAGCGATCACCTGAAAGACACATCATAAGATTGTAAGGATAGAAGTTAATTATCATTTTTGTTAATCACCGTCTTTCCAGTAATAGTTCAGAAGCAATGGGTTCTTCATGAAATCAAATTCAGCATAAAACAGAATGTTATGGTAATGCAGCAACACCCAACAGAAACCCCGCCCTTTCCCTTCCCTCTACGTATGGTCATAGAGAGAGAAACAAGTATTTATAATTCTACATTGCCCGGATTCCCTGTCTTTTCCTTGCTTCTATTACAACGGCGCACATAACAATAACTTCCACCGTTAATGTGATAACAAGCTATATTGCAATTAAATGTTGATCACCTTCAGCCTCTAAACTATAAATCAGATAAAATTTTAACCATGCGATGATCTGTTATATGATGCCAAACATTGATCACCTTTTATGCATGTTATATGCACAAAAATGAATGGATGAATCAAAATAAACAGACTGCCACGTTCCTTTTGAAAACCTCTATGATTATAATTGGATTTAACATATTATATTTCAGAAACTCAATGCCATTGCCTTCTGTTCTGGTTAACCAAATTCCAGCCAATTTTTTTTAGAAAAGGCCAAGTGCTATAATATGGAGGCTTTTTAATGAGCATATGATAACAAGAATCATTTATCAACATATAGTTTTCATGACAAAACAAAAGCAAAGGCAACAAATTTTGGCCAAAAAAAAAGCAACAAATTTTTTTTGCCTATATGGTGGAAGTGACAATATACGACAGACAAGTTGGTGGTTCAATTACAGTAGAAGTCCCTGAGATATTGTTGATTATTCAGAATTATAGTCTTGTAACAAGAAAGATAAATCATAAAGAAAGTCTTTTCTACTAGTGGAGCAGGACAACGTGTGAAAATAATCAAAGACCTCCAGCTATGGTGAAAGCAGGACAAGGCTGTCTCCAAAACCTCATCAGCCATATAATAATATTTAGGCTGAGAAACAACAACAGAAAAATTAATTTCTTTTTTCTAAAAATAAAAATTAAAACAAGAAGGCAATGCCATGCTTTTAAGTTTTGAGTTTCAGCAGCAAACTAGTCTTTAAAATGGTGACAGTTTAAGAGTTCTAACAGCATTAAGGGATAGGCATCACTTACAAGTTCCACTGGCAATAATGAGATTTCTAGTAAGAATTACAGAAAATAACAGTAGGAAGAGGTTCCATCTGCTAATGTGGTATCTTTCTTCAATTGTCATCTAGTGATGGTAAATCCTACACTAGAATTGATGAATCCACTTAACTTACTAAAATGCAAAAGGAAAAGGAATAGATGTTGAAAAAAATACAATCACTACATAACTACATGAATATATAAACACTCAGAGACATTGCGTACAGAAATATATTCTACATATTCCGTACCTTAAAATTTCACAAGAAAACAAATCTCAAAGAATAAATATAAAAAGTTCTCTTTAATCGTCATGCGATCATGTCTATTTGGGATATACAAATAATTTGTTAATAGAGTTCGGAATTTTTTTGTAGGAATGCAATTTTATCAAATAAGCACTCCAAAATGATCGATTTACAAAATCCTATTGCAAGGTAAGAAATGGATTTTAGGGCTCCAGCACAACATCATGAAGCAATTCACAACTTTCAATTTCCAATCCTTGTTTTGCAAATATCATTCAGAACCAAATACTCTTTCCTCTGTTATTAAATGACGGCACTATAGAGTAGGCTGTATGCCCATTTGCATAATGATGTTGATAAGAGCAAAGATTACAATATACCTTGAACACATATGATTGAGGAAGCTTCGATAATTGCTAAACAGGAAATTTGAGATGAAATAGAGAAGTAGAGATAAAGGAAAACCTATAGCTCTGGACATTGCAAGAACTCCAAAGACCCTAGCACCATTCCAGTTTATGACTCTCCCTCCCTCTCTTTCAATTCTCATGAGTTCGTCCTGTCTATCAGGCTGTAGAAAACAACAACAAAAACAAAACATAAATGTCTTTGGTCTTGTTAATTAAACAAAGCTAAAATACACCACGACAGAGCCTATGATCTATGAAAAAGCTGATAATCACTGGCCAAGTGTTGTCTTTGATTCTTTTAGGCTCCACAATGTGCTCTACAAATGTTTAGAGTTCCTCAAATGCCATCAAAATACATAAGCATCTTTATGTCTACACGCAAGTTAATTTTAACAAAAAGAGGGGAAAGGTAGCAAAGCCTCTAAAATATCTAATCAGAGATGTAATGTATTACGGTTAGTCTTGGTTGAGTACTGAAACAACTGGTTAGTTTCTGTAGCACACTAATTTGGTAAGTTCGGATAAGTAATAGGGTAACTTTGCGCTAAAAGCACAAAAGTATTGTACTTAGAAGGTTAAGGAATATCATAAGACTACGACAGAGAAACGGTAAATAGTTATTACTGGAACACAAAAGATGGCTATTACATCACAAGCTTCCTCTTGCACTTTTCTTTCCTATACATTTTTAAAATTTTATAGAAAGAGTAAGTAGTAAAATTTATAATGGTTATAGAAAATTTTTGAAAACTAGTGAATCGAGAGTGAGTTAAAGACTAAAAGAATTTTCATTGTTACCTTCTGATCAACAGTTAATGGAATTGTTTCAGTTCCTCGGCAAAGCACTGCCCTCGAATCACCACAATTGGATGTAATAATCTGGCAACCAGATAAAACTACAACAACAGCAGTTGATCCCACCATTTCTGGTGCAACTGCTGCAGTCCGGACTTCATCGTCAGCCCTCTCGAAACTACTGGAAAATGCTACTTCCCATCTCCTCTGCCACCCAGAGCTCTCAACCATTTCATGGTCCCATTCCTCTGCTATCACTCCATGCATCCTCTCGGCACAAAATTTAGCCACCTACCAATTATTGCTGAAGTTAATAAGTGGCATCAGGGGCGTCAAAAATAAAGGAATGTCTAATTGTCATGTAAGGCAAAGGTAATGCTTCATGGTGAAGAAAGGAAACAATTCCTCCATACAGGAAAAGTTAATTAAAACTTCATCTTCATGCTATTAAAGTGGAGCAGAAACTGATATTGAACTGAAATAACTTGAGAGTATCTTTCAAGCTCAAGTATTGATTTATAAGGAATTTGCTTTGACATGATGAGAAAATAAGATATCCATATAATTTATTGCGTATTTCAAGTAACAGCAGTTAATTAGCTTAAGAAATGTGAAAGATCAATTTACTGCTGAAAGAATAACTTCAAAACTAACAAAAATATAGGCCAACCCAATGGATATACAAAGTAGTCATCTGTACCTATAAAGATAAAAAAAAATATGTTTTCTTAACATGTAATCCTTTCAATCAAGGTCAATTGGTTCAATATTTATCGACTTCAAGGCACAATGATCTGGTGCCATAGTCATGAGCTTGAATTTTCTCGTCAACAACCAGAGCATAAGGAGGATTTTTATCCCAAGTTTAGGATTTAGTTACTTTTCTAACAAATCTTCTGAATACCTATACTTGGAGTGATTGCATTGAAGAAATTAAATGTCGTTATAAACTTTGACTTTAAGAAGGGGAGTTGTTTTAGTCAGTGACATAAAAGATTCTTATTCTTATTATTATACACCACAGGCTTGTGCAGTAGAGGATCCTAATCTTATATATACATACACCAGTGGTGGAAGTTGGGGTACAAAGGTTAGACAACTTTAGACATACACTTTTACTCATGTATTCATTTAAGTTGTTTTCAGACAATAAAAATATAAACCAACTTATAGAATATTTGCATTCCATTTTTTATGTATTATTTAAAAACATTTACACTATGTTTGTTTGGGAGGAGCGAAAGAGGAAGAAGGAAAGAAGGTGGAAGGAAAACAGTAAATTTTTTGCCTTTCTTTCGCTTGGTAGGAGGGAAATAGGAAAGGAAAGGAAAATGGATGGATTTGCATTTTTCCCTTCCCTTCAAATCTAATCTTTTTCAGAGTAAGAGAAAAACATTATTTCTATTTAAATTAATCATTGTATTTATAATTTTATCCTTAATCTTTTTCTTTTTCTCTATTTTCCATCCTTGGTACCAAATACAAGAAAAGAGAAACAACTTTATTTCCTCCCTATTTTTTCTTTCCTCACCATTTTCACTTCCTACTATTTTTTTTCTTCCTACCAAACACCATATTACTGAAAGTTCTTTAAACTCTATTTAGTTGATATTTTTACTTTTGCTTTTCACTAATGTATTTAGTTTTCTATTTACTTTTATTTTTTTGTTTTTTCCATTCAATTATTTTTCTGCAAAAAAAAAAGAAAAAAGTAATAGAATTTATATATATCTGAGATAAGAAAAATATTATTTGATTAAAATAAGGGTTGACATAAAAAGCAAAGATAAGCTAGTTTAAATATAACTTAGTGGAAATGTGTTCTTTTGATGCCTATATGCTAATGGACACATGTGAACAGAAACTACCTACCACATGGTGATATAACAGAAAAATGTAACTAATATTAATTTGTGGTTCATTGTAAATCAAGAAAAGAACAACTTTGTTTAAAAAGACAGCAAGAGAAGATCTAGCAAAAAACGAAAAGGAGGATTGCAAAAGAGGGAAGCAAGAAAAGAACCACTTTATTATTACTCATATATATAAACACTAGGTGTCAAACAGGTGACCACCATACACCCCCTCTGAGTAGACCCGACCATCGATCATCCCCATGCTACTTCCTCGATATGTGTCTTAAACGTGGCGCACCCACGAAACATTTGGTCCCACCTTGACTTTTCCCCTCCCCACGATGAAGGAACCTCTTGATTCCTCGTGGCTCACAGTATACCATACCACCATCTCTACTAAACCCCCGCCAGCCCCTACCCCGACAAACAAATCAAATTATTAGACCAACTTTCGTAATTTAAAATTTCATCTTCAACCCACATTAGATATGAGTGGCCTCGACTTTATTTTACAACCGATATGAGAGTTGCATTACGCAATCTCGTGACGACTAATATCAGGCAGGCTTCCCTCAGCAAAGCTTAACCTGAAGAAGACCAGCCATTGTTTAAATAGTTAAACGAAAAACCAAAGGGGCGAGACCTGGAGGTAAAACAAAAAGACCTGCCGCGGGGCTTTTCATGCCACGTGTCTAGGAAGAATGCGAAAGGCAATATCAATTCTCCTATGTATGGACCATTAGTAATTGGGAACGTGTCAAAACCATGTCAGAAAATATTTATTTATGTCTAATCAATGATATCATTTACTATTTAATTAATATATTGATTTTTAATTCCATCGAAAAACACAAAAAATTTTCCACGGAAACGGGAATGGACTCTCTCTCGCCATCTGCTCCGCTTTTCTCTTTATGGAGCCAACCGAGATAAATCATACTTTCATTTCTCCAAGGCTTAAACCAGTAAAATTTCCAAAGATTCAATAACAAAAATGAATTTGGAAAAAAAAAAAAAGAATTTTGGTGTTAAGGAAGGAAAATTTAAGTAAATTGAATTCTAAAAGAGCGAAAGCTGTTACCTGGGAGCCACCATGGCCATCATAGACGCCGAAGAAATGGATAGGGGAGATTTCAGCGGAGGTTTTAGAACCAGGAGCCGTACAACCTCCCACGTGGTCGCACGTGCGGGACATGAACGCTGGTATAACGGCGATAGCGTCTTCCATCTCTCTCCGTCTCCCTATCACTGAAGTGAACCCCCACGTCACTCCCTTATTATTCCTCCCAACACACTTCTGCTTCGCCGCTACCGTCACCGTCAATTCCTCGCATGCAGGAGCAGGTTCGAGCAACCTCGGAACCACGGCCTCCGCCGTTAAAATCTCACCGGAACTCCCGCTAGTGCCCGAAATATCGCCGGAACTCGTCGTGCTTCGAGAATCCTCCGCACTGAGTATCGAGGATAGGCTTGAGCTGGTTGAATCCAGGTCCGGTTCACGGAGCGAGCCGACTCGCTTGAATCGTTGTTCCTCATGTTCTTCGAGTAGAGGTTCCATGTGAGTGACAGAAAAAAAGAAAGAAGAGAAGGAAGGAAGGAAGAGAAGCGGAATGAATGAGATAAAAGGAGAGGGGAAGAGACTGATAGGAATGCGACACGTATGACGAGAAATTGAGTCTATGACACACGCATCCCCATTCCCCCTGCCAATTATACCAATTTAGAAAAAAATGAAAAAAGAAAAAAAAAAGTCATTGATTACGAGTCGTACTCACACGCTTTTTGCTGCGACGCCACGTGTCTCTCTTTAATCTGCTACTGCCACGCTGGCCATGCGGGTCAAGAGGCCCGGACAAGAAACCTATTATTCGGTGGGGACTAAAGATTCTCTGGTGCGCTATTTTCATCAAATTCCCTGCACCAGCAATCATCAAATGACGTGTCGTTGCTGTGAATGTTTTTACAGCTGACATGGCAGTGGGGAAGAAGCTGATTGGGTGGTAGTGGATCAGAAAAAAGTACGGTTAATCCTTTTTTGTATTGCATTTGAGTAAGTCTATGTCTGAGGAATCTAAGGTACGCCCTTAGGTGGGCCCAAGCGATGGTACTAACCATCCTTCAAACTGGCTACGTGGAGAGTTGGAACAGGAATTGGGGCCCACTATTAGGTGGATTTAGACTCTTTTGTAGAAAAATGTAATTAAAAGCAGGATTTTCAATTTTGCTATATAATCCGAGGAGCTAGTTAAAGGGCCACGTCAAGAGTTTGCTTTTACTTAGAGCACATAGCAGAGAGAATCGACGGCTAATATTGCGGCATCAGATTTGATCAGGGGTTGAGAGAGATGGTGAGGCACGGAAAATAAGAGCGTGGGACCCGGAAGCAGTTGGATCAACATCAAATCAATGGGCAGTCCCCAATCAGATGAAACGGCACTCTGTCAACTTAGCAGCGTGGAATGAACACGTGAGGAAGGGGGGCCCACATTGCTACAGTATGGCACGTTTCACCGTATTAGACAGTGCTTCCCCACAGGTCTTGGATTGAAAACTGCTGTAGAGTCAGGATCACACAAAATTTGAAATGGCAGAAATACCACGCTCTCTCTCTCTCTCTCTTCTGTCAGCATTGTGTATTTGTATTGGGTTCTCAAATGGCAGGGTGACGCCTAGGTGAGGAGTCAGGGATTAGTCGAGTAAATTCCCAAAATTTCCAAGAGAAAAAGCTCAGAAGTTGCCATTGCCGTGATTACTACTGCTTTTGCTAGGACCACGTTTTCCATCATTAGATTACTTGCTTTTCTTACTATCTAATCTGCCTTTTTTTTTTTTAATCTTTATCCAATTTGAGATGTTCTCAACACACTTAATGTGGAGTAGCAAAAGTCTCGTTTCCTTTTCAAAAACAAAAAATGAGCAATGTCTCATATATCACAAGAGCACGTGTAAATAACACTTAATATTCTAGTAAAGCTAATTAAAAAACAAAAATATTATAATTTTAAGAGGAAATTGTTTTTGCTGTATAGGATACCATTAGTAATAACCAATAACGTACAATCATTTTGCAGCATTGACAAACTAAGAACAATTGACAATTCTTATCCTCGGAATAATTGCCAAGAGTTGTCCTCACATAAAAAAGGAAGATTGTGAATGACGAACCTCAGAAATATAAAGTTGTCAGTGCAACATGTCATTTTCATTGATATGCAACCTTTTTGTTTTGATCTTCCTGGAAATTTTATATGCTCTTTCTTCCTCACTGTATCCTCTCTCTCTCTCTCTCTCTCTCTCTTTTTTTTTTTTATCTTCTTATTTGATGACTAGGTAGGTTCCAAGGGTTTACTTTGTTGGTTGGTGAATCGGGAAATCTTTATTCGATTTGGTTAATCATTAGACCTAATCCGAATTAATGTTTAGTTATTAGTTGGAATACACCTGTATGTTTGTTAACAAAAAGCTTTATATTATAAATTGCTTTCTTTCATTCTTTCTCTTGTTCTCCGCCTGAATTTGATCGATCAGCCAAAAAAGATGGTATTGGCGTTGAAATCATTGGTTCCACGTGTTTGGGCATTGCGTGTGAAATTATTCCAAGTGTTGAGACGTGAAATGCCGTTTGACATCAATGTTGTAAGCCTTGCAGTGGAGGCTTTCTTTGTTCCAAATTTCAATCAATCGACATTGGTTTTTGATAAGATGGGTCGACAATTAGAAAGAGAGGCCAGATGATGCATTCCCTCGATGTTAACACATCTAGCTTAATTGGTTTTTACTTTCTTTCCAAGATAAGTCCTGATCATTATTCCTTAATTCAATCTATTAAAAACCATTGGGTTTCATTTTTTTTCCTGTTTATTAGAGAATTTATCTAACTTATTAGATTTTATATTAATGGAATATACAAGGAAATACATTAAGAACGGACAAAAAGAAAAAAAATTCTCATCAAAATTAATCAACAATGACTCTTTAATTTACAAGGAAAAAATGTTAAAATTTTTTGATTGTGTTAAGACAGAATCTGAAAAAAGTGAAAAAGAACCAGAAGCTATGAGATGCAGAAAGAGAACTGAAAGACACTAATGCAAGTTGTAGACACAAAATTACAAATAAAAAAACAGAGTGAAAAATATAATGAAAAATGAAAAAATGAAAGAATGAAAAAAGGAGAGAGGTACGACTGGCAGGGTGCGGACGCACCCTGCCAGGCACCTCTCTCACCTGCCAGACGCGAATTTTTCGCGTCTGGCAGGGTAGTGGAGCGCCCCCTCCAAAGCCCAGAAATCGGGTATAAATGGGAGGGGGGAGCTTTCTAAAAAAGGAGAAGGAACGAGAGAACCAGAAAAATAGAGAAAGGGAGCTGGGCAGAAAAATAGAGAAAAGAGAGAACCTGCAGCGAGAGGAGAGAACCTGCAGCGAGAGGAGAGAACCGGCAGAGGAGAGAACCGGCAGCAGGGAGAACCTGCAGCGAGAGGAGAGAACCTGCAGCGAGAAAAGAGAACCTGCAGCGAGAGGAGAGAACCGGCAGAGGAGAGAACCGGCAGCAGAGAGAACCGGCAGCAAAGAGAACCTGCAGCGAGAGGAGAGAACCTGCAGCGAGAGGAGAGAACTTGCAGCGAGAGGAGAGAACCGGCAGAGGAGAGAACCGACAGAGGAGAGAACCGGCAGCGGAGAGAACCGGCAGAGGAGAGAACCAGCAGCAGAGAGAACCGACAGCAAAGAGGACCTGCAGCAAGGAGAACCTGCAGCAAGGAGAAAACCTGCAGCAAGGAGAGTTGAACCAGAAAAATAGAGAACGAGAGTTGAACCAGAAAAATAGAGAAGGAGGGAGAGGCGTTCTGCTGCCGGCGCAGGAGGAAAGAGAGGAACAGAGGAAGAAAATAGGAGGAGTAAAAGCTGGATGCTTGCCACTGGATAGGGAGAGTTGAAGCTGGGTTATCTGCTGCGGCATAGAGAAGAAAAGACGAAAACCATACCTCAGTGCAAAAAGAGGCTCCAAACGACACCGTTTAGGTGAGGTAAAAAAATCATACGTCTTTCATAATTTATTGTGTTTTGTATGAATTGGGTTTATTGTGGTGATTAATGATATATGGCAAAGTTAAATCATTACAATATAATGTTTTTAAAATCTTCAAATAGTATTCTGTAAGTAGGGAAATTAGCATGAGCAAAAATGTAAAGATGCAAAGAGATAAAATGACAAATATTTCATTTTAAAGATGATTAGTTAAAAACAAAAACAAAAAATGAAATAGGTAAAAATAAAATAAGATGTTTCATAATATATAAAAAAAAAAAGAGAGATGCAAAAAATGGAGATAGATAAGAATATAGGAATATGTATATATATATATATATATATGTTTAAATGTATAATAAATAATAATAAAATTATGAAGAGATAGATATTTGGTTACAAAGGTAAATGAAAAAATAAATAAATATATAACAAAACAAAGAAATAAATCTAATCGCTAAAACTAAATATATATAATATGTATACATGTAAAATGTAATGGAATAAGATCGGTAAAGTAAAAAAAATCAAAGGAGATAACTTTATGTAAAATGCAGAGTTAATAAAAATGGGATGAGATAATGGATTATTTAATATAGATAAAGAATCATTTAACCTAGTGCCGATGATGGGATAATCGATCGAGATGCGAGAAGTCGCAATCCCGAGTTTATGTTCCCTAGGCTCGGGATCCGAATCAAGGCTCCACCAGTATGATGGGAGGGCCTCGATTTCAAGATTCCGAAATCCTTAGTAAATAAAGAGCTTGATTATACAAAAAATTACTTGATAAAATTACTTGATAAAAATAAATAATAAGTAATAAATAATAATAAAGTAATAACAATTCAAACATATGATAAATAATTAATTTACGGAAATATAATATACATGACATTAAATAAATAAATAAATAAATAAATAAATAATAAAAATAACTAATCTAAAATTAAGTATTGAGTATTAAGTGGCATAAACTAAAAAATGTGAAGATAAAGATAAAAAAATAATAAAATAATAATAGTATACATATGAAGTAAGATCTTAGGCATTAGGTTTGAATAAAAGATTGCTTATGAAAATGTGTAAATAATAAAAATATAAAAAAATATATATATAAAATAAAAAAATAGTATAATAAAAATATATAACTTTTGCTTACTAAAATAATATAGAATTATAAGCAATTTGTCTAAGTATAAATGGAAAACATAAGAACTTAGAACAAAAAAAAATGTAAAAATAAAGATAAAAAAAATAGTAATAATAAGAAATAAGAATAGAAAATATGATAATAAAATATATAAGAAAATAAAAATATTAATGATAATAAAAAATAAATAATTGTATAGCATATACATATCGCATCATACATATCATTGCATATTAATATTTTTGTTTTCGAGTTTAAGCCCCGATGATGGGATCTTTCGGGGATCCTGCGAAGGCGAGTATTTCTCGAAAAGTTCCTTAGGTGAAAAGATGTCCTCGGGTCCCACCAGTATGATGGGAGGGCTCGAGAACCACCTTTAATAAAAGGCTTTCGCCCGAATTAGGACCATTATGCACAAAATATTATTTTAAAAAGAAAATGTACGATGACCCCGAAGACGGGAATTATTCGTCGAATTTGCGAAGGCGAGTTTCTCGAATAATTCCCTAGGTGAGAGAATATCCCGAGTCCCACCAGTATGATGGGCGGATTCGGAAAGTATCCTCGATAAAAGGTTATTTGTCCAGCATTTTTATCTCACGCCATGCATTTCATCTCGCCACTCATTTGCATTCCGTTTTAGGTTAAATAGGAGATAAAATAAAAATAATAATTAAGAAAATCTAGTGAAATTAAAAATTAAAGCCCAATAGGATAATCTAAAAATGGTACTTTTCATGGAACGGGCGTCCGAGGGGTGCTAATCCTTCCCCGGGCGTAACCGTACTCCCGAACCTAGATCCAGAAAATTGTAGACCGGTTTAAGGTTCTTTTCGGTGGGCTTAAAATTAATTTAAGTTTGCATCGATTAGAATCAAGTCAATAGGTGGCCAATCACACCTAGTAAAAAAAAAGATTGGTGGCGACTCCTAGTTTAATTTTTTAGTGAGTTTTCACACACCATGTCTAGCGGTCGGGTTCCCAGACCCGCACATTACGGACCCGCACGTTACGACAGCTGGCGACTCCACTGGGGACTCTAGAGAGTCGAGCCATAAAAAATAATAATAGATTATCCAAGGCTTTAAATAATTCACTGTTTTCTTAATATTAATGATTTGCACTGCATACTTTGTTTGGTACATTAGTTTATTTCGCATTTATTACTTTATTGCTTCTAATACTTGTGGGGGATTTAAGGTAGAGGGATGTGAGATTGTTACTTTGAATTAATGATTTCCTTCACACACACAGCACATTTTACATTCATGCATAAACCCTCCACCCGGGTCATGTCCTTTTTAGGAGGGAGTTTAGTAGCTACGCTCTCGTGAGGTGATAACCTCCGCACGGGCTAGTGAAGACTCCCACTCAAATCGAACCTAGTCCGTTTGAAGCCTGTAATGGGTGAGGACCGGGGTGCCTTACTAGTCCGTGTGGACAACAGTGAGGAACGATTTGGGAACCTTAGCTCTGTTTATAAACCCCGCTCAGCATATAGAGTACCGAGAGCAGCTTAACCTTAGAAAGAGCCATACCCGTGAGAACATACCTTATAAATAGGTACACATGAAGGAATTTCTTCCACTCCCTCTATTTTAAATTATGCCCCGAGATAATAAAGTATCGTGGAGTAGACAATAATACCCATGATATTGCTTGTTATTCTCTTATTATTTTTAACACCACATTATTTCTTTTTACCATACTAACTTAAGTTTATTTTGCTTGTCATGCGCATGTTACATGTTCATTTGCATACATCGTAATTGCATATAGGAGGAATATTGGCTACACAACATTCAACCTAAGAGATCCCAGTTATATCCATGGCCTCGTCATCAGCCGGCCCGCTCAACATATACAGAAATGACTATGAGATAGAGTTACAAATGAGGCAGATTCAACAGGAAAAAGGAGACTGTTTGACCCAAGGACATATCTCAAATTTACCCGAGAGAGTTCACTTGGATCTTCAGCAGAATGACCTTACAGAGATGGTAGGGATTTGGGAACAATGGAGACGTGCTCACCGAGATAATTTTCAGAACAAGTATGGACACATTGCATGGCTCCTATATGTACCAGTCGATGACCAGATGCTCCGAGCCATTGTCCAGTTTTGGGATCCCTCATATCGTTGCTTTGTCTTTAACAAGGTGGACATGACCCCTACCATAGAAGAATACTTATCTCTGCTCCGGATAGACCATATGCAGCCTGACAAGATCTATTGGAGGGCCCAGAAGACGGGACACCGACGAAAGTTGGCCAAGTTATTAGGAATGACTACGGTGGAAGTGGATCAGCATTTGAAGAAGAAAGGAGACACAGAATGCCTTCCGTGGAGTTTCTTGAACGGATATATTCAAAAACACATGGAGGATGAACAAGGTCTCTTGGCTTTTGCGATGGCGATTTACGGCTTAGTGGTCTTCCCGAAGGTTCTAGGTCATGTGGAGGTGTCAGTCATAGACTTCTTTGATCAGGTGACAAGGAGCATCAACCCGGCCCCGTCCATCTTAGCTGAAACCTTCAGATCCTTGAATTTCTGTCGACGCAAAGGTGAGGGACGATTCATCGGATGTGCTCAACTCCTAACCATATGGATCAAAAGCCATTTCGAATGCAAAGAGAGCAAATTTCGAAAGCTTTATCTGTCTGCGAGTTGTCCTATCCTTGAGTTCTGCGAAAGTGAATGGCCCGACTACAAAAGAAAAGAAGAGTGGGTCACAAGGCTCCGGAGGTTAATGAGCATTGAAGTGACTTGGAGAGCTCCATGGATGCCACGAATGCAAGTAATGTATAAATGTGGGGATAAGCCGTGGGTACCACTGATGGGACCTTGGGGAGCCATCAGCTATGCCCCAATAATGGTGCGGAGACAGTTCGGATCTGAGCAATTCGTGCCCATGACTCACCAGCTCGACCAGTTAGAGTTTACATATGGAGAGCCAGAAACGCTAAAGAGAATTGAGGAAATTGCTCAAGACTGGAAGAAAACTTGCCGAGTAGATCAGGGAAGGGTTACTGATGAAGTCACCACAGGATATCATACTTGGCATGACCAAAGGGTGAAAAATGTCATACATCCCCCGAAGAACCCATCCAAACATCCCCTAAACCCAGAACCTCAAGACGTCCTGTTGGAGAGTGAGTTAACGAGGAAAAGACTTGAAAAGGAGATGATGAATATGAAGCGTAGGCATGAGGATGAGCTAGAAGAAGTGAAGAAAGAAACTGCAAGAAAGGTACGGGTGGCTTTGAAAGAGCGGGATGAGTGGCAAAGCAAGTTTGAGGAAGTGAGCGTGGCAAATTCTTCTCTGTTAGCCCGAATACAAGAACTCCAAAGTGCCAACAACGCTTTGCAGCACGAGGTACAAAGGAAAGAACAAACCATCCAAGAGTTGAAAAATGACTGCGACATGTTGGAAACTGCCATGGAGGGCTATAAGGCACAGTATGAAGCAGTAAGGCAAGAATATTTCCAAATGAGGGAAAGAAACAATTCATGCGCACAAAGCCTTCAAAGGAAAGAAGCTGAAATGCAATGGATACTGAGACAGATGAGAGAAGTGGCATTTAGAGCTCGAGTAATGGCAGACAAGACCGAAGAACTCAGGCGAGAGATCCTTCCCAAGGACGAATTGAGTGAGCGGTTGATCAGTCACCTCAAGATGGTTAGGGACCAATATGACAAAGTCGGTTTTTCTTTTTGATAGTTATGGATGGTTTCAGACGATGATGTAATTGGATATTTAAGTTTTATGGATGCAGATTTTCTTATGGTTAATGTTGGATGGCCAATATTTTTCCTATTCAAATACATTTCATTTGCATCATAGTGCATGATTCAGATAAAAATAATAAATAATAATGCACTCAATATAAAATTCTAACTTATTCCTTGAACTAATAGAACAAAATTCCAGAAAAACAAATTCTCCACAGATACAACACAAGAGCCCGTTCTAAGATCATGGGGGACGAGCATTCAGAGAGGATGGATAAGATTGAGAAGAAACAAGAAGAAATCATGGGTCAGTTATCAAAAATTTTGGAGTTAATATCTACAGATAAAGGAAAGTAAGCGGCAGGGAGTTCTGGTATACCAGAAGACGTTCAACAGACAGAAACCAATACAGACCCCGTGTATCCACCAGGATTTACACCTCCACCTGCAAGGAATGCTTCTATTCCCATGCCATCCGTGGGTCAATATCCATTTTTTGGGATGCCAATAGGACCACCACCGACTTATGCTCAACAAAGGCCAATTGGAGGGGCAAGTCCTTCAGATCCCATCTCTGTGCCTGATTTGGATGATCCAAAGGAACAAGAGAAGCTCAAATGTGGATCCGTTGAATCGAAAGATAATCCCGATACTCATCAAAAATTTGACCTTTTTGAGGAAAGACTGCGCATGGTAGAAGGAATGGGAATGTATTGTTCTATGGATGCAATTGAGCTTTGTCTGGTTCCAGATGTGGTTATACCCCCAAAGTTCAAAGTTCCAGACTTTGAGAAGTATGATGGAACCAAGTGTCCGGTCACACATATCACCATGTATTGTAGAAGGATGGCCGCATATGCTCATGATGACAAACTCTTGATACATTGCTTCCAAGATAGCCTTACTGGTGCTGCAGCAAAATGGTACGTCCAACTGGACCGCAATCGAATCCACACGTGGAAAGACCTTGCTCGGGCGTTTGTAGCTCAGTATAAGCACGTTACAGATATGGCTCCGGATCGCCTTTCTTTACAAAACATGGAGAAGAAAACCACTGAAAGCTTCAAAGAATACGCTCAAAGATGGAGGAATGTGG
This sequence comes from Theobroma cacao, assembly GCF_053813885.1. Taxonomy (NCBI): domain Eukaryota; kingdom Viridiplantae; phylum Streptophyta; class Magnoliopsida; order Malvales; family Malvaceae; genus Theobroma; species Theobroma cacao. Next base: position 5,335,948 of record NC_142647.1, read on the forward strand.
CCTCTCAAGTTCAGCCACCATTGACTGAGAAAGAAACCACTGTAATGTTTGTCAACACCTTGCGAGCCCCTTACTATGAACGATTGGTTGGTAGTGCCACAAAGAACTTTGCTGATATGGTGATTTCGGGAGAAATGATAGAAACTGCCATTAAGCAAGGGAAGATAGAAGGAGGTGATATGGCAAACACAAGGAAGAGGGAAACTTTCAAGAGGAAAGAAGGAGAAGCCCAAGCCATTACTTCAGGACAACACCATGGAGGAACATACAACCCTTACCAGCCATATCTACCATACCCCTATTACCCAGCTGTGCACAACACTTCACAAAGCCCATACCCATACCCGCCTATGCCAAATGCCTTCCCTAACCCGTACCCATATAATCCCATCCAACGGACACCTTACCCACCTGCTTCCGCACCTGTTACAGCTTCAACCACACAACAAACAACACCTTCAAACAACCATACTACCGGTGAATCAAGAGGATGGCGAAACAAGCAAGAGAAAGTGCAGTTTGACCCTATCCCAATCCCTTATGCTGAACTCTTCACTCAATTGGTTGCAAACCATTTAGTAGCTCCCTTATACATAGAGCCATTAAAACCTCCGTTCCCGAGATGGTATGACACTTCCGCCCATTGTGATTATCATTATGGAATCGAAGGTCACTCGATTGAGAATTGCACGGCATTCAAGCATAAGGTGCAAGGGTTGATCAAGGCAGGAATCCTGAACTTTGAAGAAAAGACAGAACAGAATGTTAACAACAACCCACTGCCAAATCATGCTGGGGCGGGGGTAAATGCGATCGAAAGGGAGGTGTATGTCAAAAGGAACATTCAGGAAGTGGAAACCCCCATGGAGAAAGTATTTGAAGCCTTGGTAAAAGCCGATATGCTCGAGGTGTGGCCTGAATGTCCCAATGTGAATGATTCACGAGATATCCAAAGACTATGTTGCTTGTACCACAAAGGATGTGTGGGGCATTCAATCCAGGATTGTAGTTCTTTTCGGAAGGAAGTGCAAAGAATGATGGACGAATCAAAGATCGAGTTTTATACGGAAGCTTCAGAATCAGCAGTAAACATGATATCCAAGGAGTCCACTCACCCAATGAAGATAAAACCTTTGACCATTTTCTACGAACCAAAAGGAGAGTTTGTGGAGGACAAAAACCGTGCCAAGATGATCATCGAAGTCCCTAAACCCTTCTCCTACAAAGACAACAAAGCTGTCCCATGGAACTACAACTGCAATGTACAAGTGTCAGAAGCGAAGAAATGGATAGCTGAATCTCAAGACGATGCTGCCAATATAACTGGCGTTGGAGGGATTACCCGCAGCGGACGCTACTATTCACCGGAAGCATTCAAGGATCTCAAGAATGAGAAGGGAAAGGAAAAAGAGCAAAGTCCTAGAGGAGAAGAGGTACAACCTCCGGAATCGACAGATGGTTCAAAAAGATCGGTGACAGAAAAAGAAGCTGCAGAGTTCCTCAAGTTCATCAAACATAGTGAGTACAATGTAGTCGAGCAATTGAACCGGTTGCCCGCTCGTATTTCACTACTATCTTTGCTCCTCAGCTCAGAACCACATAGGAACTCTCTGATGAAGATTCTGAACCAAGCATATGTGGATCATGATATCTCAGTTGAAAATTGGGACTACATTGTTGGGAACATTTCAGTGGGTAACATAATATCCTTCAGCGACGAAGAAATCCCCTCTAGAGGTAGAGGAAATTACAAAGCCTTGCACATCACTACCAAGTGTAAAGGTTGTACCGTCGCAAAGGTACTGCTTGACAACGGATCGTCCTTAAATGTGATGCCCATGAGGACCTTGGCCCGTTTACCCATCAACATGTCCTACATGCGAAAGAGTCAGATGATCGTAAGAGCTTTCGATGGAACAAGGAGAGAAGTAGTAGGGGACATTGAGATACCGGTAGAAATTGGCCCATGTACCTTTACCATTGAATTCCAGGTTATGGATATTGCTCCTTCATACAATTATTTGTTAGGAAGACCTTGGATACACATGGCTGGGGCCATACCTTCATCTCTTCATCAGAGGGTCAAGTTCATCGTGGAAGGGAAGATTGTCTGTGTTAACGGGGAAGAGGACTTACTCATAAGCAAGCCAGCAGATACGCCTTACGTGGAAGCGGCGGAAGAAGTGCCTGAATGTTCCTTTCGATCCTTCGAGTTTGTTAACACCACGTATGTGGGAGAAGGAACCACACCGCCTATTCCGAGGCTTTCCAAAACCACCAAGATGATTGTCAGTCAGATATTAGGAAAAAGATACCGAGCGGGGGCAGGATTGGGAAAAGAACTGCAAGGTATTAGAAGTCCCATACGCACTACCAAAAATGAAGAAAGGTTTGGCCTGGGATACAAGCCAACTAAGAAGCAAAGAGAAGAAATGATAACCGAAAGAAGAAAAAAAAGGTTGGCTCGCTTTAAGGGGCATGAGTTGGAAATCCGAGGAATGACATATCCTCATCTTTACAAGACATTCCGATCTGGAGGTTGCATCTTTCCTGAATCACTCACCGTTGAGAACCAAGAATCAGTGTCAGCTCTAGGAGGGACTTTTTTTGATTTATCAATATGTGCAACGGAGGAAGGTGAAGAACAGCCAAGAAATGCGGATGAGATTCCTACTACATACCTTGGGCCACCGAATCTAAAGCTAAGCAACTGGACCACCATGAGTTTACCAGTCACTTGTGATTCAATTTCAAAGTAATGCAAACTAAACATCCATGCTTATGCCCAAAAGCATTGGAATTTTATGTATCGGGCTTTTTATCATTTATCATTTTAATAAATTGACATGCGTAGTACATTTCTCATATCTCTTCTCATAATTACTCATTTCCATTAGTATCATTTCATCCCTTTATTTTAACTATTTACCTATACAATAGCTCTACATATTTCAATTCCCTTTACCTTCCAGGATTCCAAATAATGAATGCAAAGATGATAATGACAGTGGTCTTGAAGTTGATTTTGAAAAAGGTACAAGTGTCAGTGAACTTGACAATACAGAAAACGTGGAGGATTATGATTTAACTCCGGACTTGTTAAGACTAGTAGAACAGGAGGGGAGACAAATTGTCCCACATCAAGAGACACTCGAAACAATTAATTTGGGAGATGGAGAAAATAAGAAAGAAGTTAGAATTGGTGTGACGCTGGTGTCAATGGAAAAAGAAAAACTAATAAAGCTACTTCATGAATATGTAGATGTGTTCGCATGGTCTTATCAAGATATGCCAGGACTCAACACAGACATTGTAGCCCATAAACTGCCTTTGAAACCTGAATGCAAACCGATTAAGCAAAAGTTGAGAAGAATGAAACCTGAAATGTTGTTGAAAATTAAAGAAGAAGTGAAAAAGCAGTTCGATGCAGGATTCTTGGAAGTAGCTAAGTACCCTGAATGGGTTGCAAATATTGTCCCAGTTCCTAAGAAAGACGGGAAGGTGAGAATGTGTGTGGATTATCGAGACTTGAATAGAGCTAGCCCAAAAGATAATTTTCCTCTTCCCCACATTGACACCCTTGTTGACAATACTGCCCGCCACTCCATGTTTTCCTTTATGGATGGCTTTTCAGGGTATAACCAAATTAAGATGGCACCAGAGGATAGAGAGAAAACTACCTTCATAACTATGTGGGGAACCTTTTGTTATAAGGTAATGCCATTTGGTTTGAAGAATGCCGGGGCAACTTATCAGCGAGCTATGGTGACTCTCTTCCATGATATGATGCACAAAGAGGTTAAGGTGTATGTGGATGATATGATTGTAAAAGCTCGCAAAACAGAGGACCATGCGACTAATCTTGAAAGATTATTTAAGAGGTTACGAAAATTTCAGCTCAGATTAAATCCGGCAAAATGCACTTTTGGAGTCACTTCAGGAAAGCTACTGGGTTTCATCATCAGTGAAAGAGGAATAGAAGTTGACCCAGATAAGGTTCAAGCAATCCGTGATTTGCCCCCTCCCAAGACGCAAAAAGAAGTCAGAGGATTTTTGGGGAGATTAAATTATATAGCCCGGTTCATATCACAACTCACACTCAAATGTGACCCGATCTTCAAACTCCTTCGCAAACACAATCCGGAGGCGTGGAATGAGGAGTGCCAAGTTGCTTTTAACAAAGTTAAAGAATATTTGTTGAGTTCGCCAGTATTGGCACCACTTGTGGTCGGGAGACCCCTCCTCTTATACTTAACGGTAAATGAAGGATCCATGGGATGTGTGTTAGGGCAACATGATGAAACTGGTAAGAAAGAAAGGGCAGTTTACTACTTGAGCAAGAAGTTCACTGAATACGAGTCCAAGTATTCCTCGTTGGAAAAGATGTGTTGTGCTTTAGCATGGACGGCGCATCGACTCAGGCAGTACATGCTATATCATACCACTTGGCTCATTGCAAAGTTGGACCCGATTAAATACATCTTCGAGAAACCTTCCTTATCAGGTAGAGTGGCAAGATGGCAAGTGTTATTGTCTGAATATGATATTGTATATGTGTCCCAAAAAGCTATCAAAGGGAGTGCAATCGCAGATTTTCTTGCAGAAAGGGTGGAAGAGGATTATGAACCAATGGAGTTTGAGTTTCCAGATGAGGACTTGATGTCAATATGTCAAACAAGTGGGGAGGAATCAGAGAAAGAGAATTGGAAGATGTTTTTCGACGGAGCTTCGAATGCCTTGGGGCATGGCATAGGGGTCGTGTTAGTATCACCAGAAGGAGATCATTATCCCGTTATAGCTAAACTCAACTTCTATTGCACCAATAATGTAGCTGAATATGAAGCTTGTGTCATGGGCATTCAAGCAGCAATCGAGAGGAAAATTCACATTTTGGAAGTGTATGGGGACTCTGCTTTGGTTATTTATCAGTTGCGAGGAGAATGGGAGACACGTGACTCAAAGTTAGTTCGGTATCACAAGTATGTATCAAAGCTGATTGAAAATTTTGATGAAATTTGCTTCAATCATTTGCCCCGAGAGGAGAACCAAATGGCCGATGCATTAGCCACGCTGGCGGCAATGTTCAAAGTTGGTACCAATGTCAAGATCCAACCCATCATGATTAATCTTCGAGAGTGTCCCGCGCACTGCTCTAGTGTAGAAGAAGAAATAGACGGGAAACCGTGGTACCATGATATTGTGCACTATCTCAAATTTCAGCAGTACCCGGATCAAAGCTCAGAAAATGATAAGAAAACCATTAGAAGGTTGGCAATGAATTTCTTCTTGGATGGGAACATCTTATACAAGAGAAGTAGGGATCAAACGCTTTTGAGATGCGTGGATTCAACTGAAGCTCAGAGAATAGTCGAAGAAGTTCACGAAGGAGTTTGTGGAGCACATGCAAGTGGACATAAGTTGGCGAGACATGTCATGAGGGCAGGGTATTACTGGCTCACGTTGGAAAAGGATTGTATAGACTTCGCTCGAAAGTGTCACAAGTGTCAGATATATGCGGACAGAATCCACACCCCTGCTAATTCACTGCATGTATTGGCATCACCATGGCCATTCTCAATGTAGGGCATGGATGTGATTGGGTTGATAACCCCGAAGGCATCAAATGGGCATCGATTTATTCTAGTGGCAATTGACTACTTCACTAAGTGGGTAGAAGCATCATCTTATGCCAATGTGACCCAGAAAGTGGTATGCAAGTTCGTCCAAAAAGAAATAATATGCCGCTATGGTCTCCCAGAAAGGATCATCACGGATAACGCTAGTAACCTCAATGGTTCGATGATGAAAGAGGTTTGTGCCAAGTTCAAGATCAAGCATCATAATTCAACACCTTATCGCCCAAAGATGAATGGAGCAGTGGAAGCAGCCAACAAGAACATCAAAAGGATAATTGAAAAGATGACAGATATATACAAAGATTGGCATGAGAAGTTACCTTTTGCTTTGCATGCTTATCGCACAACAGTCCGAACTTCCACGGGAGCTACACCGTTCTCTTTGGTATATGGGATAGAAGCAGTTTTGCCAATTGAAGTGGAAATCCCTTCCCTTCGGGTCCTTAAAGAAGTACAGTTGGAAGAAGCCGAATGGGTTAATGCTCGTTATGAGCAATTGAATCTCATAGAAGAAAAAAGGTTGACAGCACTTTGCCATGGGCAGTTATATCAAAAGAGAATGATGAGGGCATATGACAAGAAGGCGCACTCTCGACAGTTCCGAGAAGGAGAATTAGTATTGAAAAGAATTCTCCCGAACCAACATGATCCTCGCGGGAAATGGACACCGAATTGGGAAGGACCATTCGTGGTGAAGAAAGCTTTTTCAGGAGGAGCACTAATTTTGGCGGAGATGGATGGAAGGGAGTTTTCCAACCCGGTGAATGCCGATGCTGTCAAGAAATATTTTGCGTAAAAAAAAAATAATAATAATAATAAAATAAATAATAAAAAAAAAAAAAAAGAAAAGAAGAAAATTTTCAAGTTGAAAACCCGAAAAGGCAGCTTGAATTTGGGAGATGTGTTTAGGGCGAAAACCCGAAAGGGCGGTCTAGACACGAAAAAGGTCCAAATACTACAAAGGCTTAACACAGAAAGGGTGAAGATCATGATCCGAGATGTTCATGCAAAAGACAAAGGAGCTGACAAATGTGCCTATTTCGGGATAGAATTTTGAGACTACTGTTAATACCTATCGAAACAGTCATTAAGAAGGAACTGTATTCCATTGGTATTAATCAATTTTCCCTTGTTCCTTGTCATTATACTTGATTGTAGAAACTTCGCCTTTTTCTAATGAAAAGTAACCTTTTGCTCCCAATAATGCCCTCATTTCCATTTTGTCAAAAGAGGAGATATGAGTACATTGCATTGCATTTGTCATAAAATTGGAATGATACTTAATAAAAAGCATGATAAAGTAAGAAATGTTTGCAATATTTTGAAAAAGGATCGTAATTGACAGGGAATGAAATGGAGTCTAAGAAGAGAAAGAAAAGAATGGAATTAGCAATAGAATGGAGCACAGTAAAAATGTGAAGAGTGATTGGAACATGCATATGATAGAAGAAGAAAACAGTTATGAGCAATGAATTGAGGAAGACGAGAGATCAGAAATGTGATCGATTCATCCCCCATTGATCAAAGAAAAGGCTCTAAAAACACTAAAAAAAGGGAAACTGATGAAGATAAATTGACATGTTCAAAATTTTAAAGCAATTGAAAAAGAGGGAAATTCATCTTTAAAATTATATGAATTTCAGATGAGGAATTGATTATTTTTCACCATTTAAAAAAAAAAAAAAAAGGAAAAGGGTTTCGTTGCCTCAAGTTTGAAGAATTCATTTTTTAAAGGTACGTTGCCTCAGCTTTGAGGAGCTCATTTTCAAAATCTCGTTGCCTCAGTTTTGAGGAGTTCATTTTGAAGTTTTAGTGCCTCAGTTTTGAGGAGTTTATTTTTAAAATCTCGTTGCCTCAGTTTTGAGGAGTTCATTTTGAAGTTTTAGTGCCTCAGTTTTGAGGAGTTCGTTTTTAAAGTCTCGTTGCCTCATTTTTGAGGAGTTCGTTTTAAAAGTCTGGTGGCCTCAGTTTTGAGGAATTTATTTAAACTATATATATATATATATAAAAAATTTGGTAAGAGAATTAAAGAGTTTAGTCAAATACAGTGTCTACGTTTTTGCACTATTTCGAATTTTCGAAATGTTCAAAGAGGGGCAGCTGTAGACACAAAATTACAAATAAAAAAACAGAGTGAAAAATATAATGAAAAATGAAAAAATGAAAGAATGAAAAAAGGAGAGAGGTACGACTGGCAGGGTGCGGACGCACCCTGCCAGGCACCTCTCTCACCTGCCAGACGCGAATTTTTCGCGTCTGGCAGGGTAGTGGAGCGCCCCCTCCAAAGCCCAGAAATCGGGTATAAATGGGAGGGGGGAGCTTTCTAAAAAAGGAGAAGGAACGAGAGAACCAGAAAAATAGAGAAAGGGAGCTGGGCAGAAAAATAGAGAAAAGAGAGAACCTGCAGCGAGAGGAGAGAACCGGCAGCAGGGAGAACCTGCAGCGAGAGGAGAGAACCTGCAGCGAGAAGAGAGAACCTGCAGCGAGAGGAGAGAACCGGCAGAGGAGAGAACCGGCAGCAGAGAGAACCGGCAGCAAAGAGAACCTGCAGCGAGAGGAGAGAACCTGTAGCGAGAGGAGAGAACTTGCAGCGAGAGGAGAGAACCGGCAGAGGAGAGAACCGGCAGAGGAGAGAACCGGCAGCGGAGAGAACCGACAGAGGAGAGAACCGGCAGCAGAGAGAACCGGCAGCAAAGAGGACCTGCAGCAAGGAGAACCTGCAGCAAGGAGAAAACCTGCAGCAAGGAGAGTTGAACCAGAAAAATAGAGAACGAGAGTTGAACCAGAAAAATAGAGAAGGAGGGAGAGGCGTTCTGCTGCCGGCGCAGGAGGAAAGAGAGGAACAGAGGAAGAAAATAGGAAGAGTAAAAGCTGGATGCTTGCCACTGGATAGGGAGAGTTGAAGCTGGGTTATCTGCTGCGGCATAGAGAAGAAAAGACGAAAACCATACCTCAGTGCAAAAAGAGGCTCCAAACGACACCGTTTAGGTGAGGTAAAAAAATCATACGTCTTTCATAATTTATTGTGTTTTGTATGAATTGGGTTTATTGTGGTGATTAATGATATATGGCAAAGTTAAATCATTACAATATAATGTTTTTAAAATCTTCAAATAGTATTCTGTAAGTAGGGAAATTAGCATGAGCAAAAATGTAAAGATGCAAAGAGATAAAATGACAAATATTTCATTTTAAAGATGATTAGTTAAAAACAAAAACAAAAAATGAAATAGGTAAAAATAAAATAGGATGTTTCATAATATATAAAAAAAAAAGAGAGATGCAAAAAATGGAGATAGATAAGAATATAGGAATATGTATATATATATATATATATGTTTAAATGTATAATAAATAATAATAAAATTATGAAGAGATAGATATTTGGTTACAAAGGTAAATGAAAAAATAAATAAATATATAACAAAACAAAGAAATAAATCTAATCGCTAAAACTAAATATATATAATATGTATACATGTAAAATGTAATGGAATAAGATCGGTAAAGTAAAAAAAATCAAAGGAGATAACTTTATGTAAAATGCAGAGTTAATAAAAATGGGATGAGATAATGGATTATTTAATATAGATAAAGAATCATTTAACCTAGTGCCGATGATGGGATAATCGATCGAGATGCGAGAAGTCGCAATCCCGAGTTTATGTTCCCTAGGCTCGGGATCCGAATCAAGGCTCCACCAGTATGATGGGAGGGCCTCGATTTCAAGATTCCGAAATCCTTAGTAAATAAAGAGCTTGATTATACAAAAAATTACTTGATAAAATTACTTGATAAAAATAAATAATAAGTAATAAATAATAATAAAGTAATAACAATTCAAACATATGATAAATAATTAATTTACGGAAATATAATATACATGACATTAAATAAATAAATAAATAAATAAATAATAAAAATAACTAATCTAAAATTAAGTATTGAGTATTAAGTGGCATAAACTAAAAAATGTGAAGATAAAGATAAAAAAATAATAAAATAATAATAGTATACATATGAAGTAAGATCTTAGGCATTAGGTTTGAATAAAAGATTGCTTATGAAAATGTGTAAATAATAAAAATATAAAAAAATATATATATAAAATAAAAAAATAGTATAATAAAAATATATAACTTTTGCTTACTAAAATAATATAGAATTATAAGCAATTTGTCTAAGTATAAATGGAAAACATAAGAACTTAGAACAAAAAAAAATGTAAAAATAAAGATAAAAAAAATAGTAATAATAAGAAATAAGAATAGAAAATATGATAATAAAATATATAAGAAAATAAAAATATTAATGATAATAAAAAATAAATAATTGTATAGCATATACATATCGCATCATACATATCATTGCATATTAATATTTTTGTTTTCGAGTTTAAGCCCCGATGATGGGATCTTTCGGGGATCCTGCGAAGGCGGGTATTTCTCGAAAAGTTCCTTAGGTGAAAAGATGTCCTCGGATCCCACCAGTATGATGGGAGGGCTCGAGAACCACCTTTAATAAAAGGCTTTCGCCCGAATTAGGACCATTATGCACAAAATATTATTTTAAAAAGAAAATGTACGATGACCCCGAAGACGGAAATTATTCGTCGAATTTGCGAAGGCGAGTTTCTCGAATAATTCCCTAGGTGAGAGAATATCCCGAGTCCCACCAGTATGATGGGCGGATTCGGAAAGTATCCTCGATAAAAGGTTATTTGTCCAGCATTTTTATCTCACGCCATGCATTTCATCTCGCCACTCATTTGCATTCCGTTTTAGGTTAAATAGGAGATAAAATAAAAATAATAATTAAGGAAATCTAGTGAAATTAAAAATTAAAGCCCAATAGGATAATCTAAAAATGGTACCGTTCATGGAACGGGCGTCCGAGGGGTGCTAATCCTTCCCCGGGCGTAACCGTACTCCCGAACCTAGATCCAGAAAATTGTAGACCGGTTTAAGGTTCTTTTCGGTGGGCTTAAAATTAATTTAAGTTTGCATCGATTAGAATCAAGTCAATAGGTGGCCAATCACACCTAGTAAAAAAAAAGATTGGTGGCGACTCCTAGTTTAATTTTTTAGTGAGTTTTCACACACCATGTCTAGTGGTCGGGTTCCCGGACCCGCACATTACGGACCCGCACGTTACGACACAAGTGAAATCTAAAGTAAAGTTTGAAGAGACTCACATAGATTATTTTAAGAAATTGTTGTTAACTATCTTAGATTTTTCTTTGATTGTTATTTGTAGTTCAATTAGTATTTGGAAATTTCATGTTAATTTGGTTAATATCGCATCAGCATGATTAATGTCACGTTAACGGTTTTAAGAATATTAATAATTGAATTGATATTAACAAATTTGAAACATAAAACGACACAATTTATATAAATTATATTAAAGAGACTCAATTTACTATTTTAGTAGAGTGCATAGATTAAATTCTTAGAATCAATTAATATCATATTAACATGGTCAACACAACACTAGCAACTTTAATGAAATAAGCTTGATAGTATCAATGATTAAATTGATATTAGTAAATTTTGAAAATATAAAGACTTAATTTATACAAAATATAGTAAAAAGATTAGATCTAAAATTTTGATAAAATTATAAGGATTAAATTTAGAATTTGATAAAAAAAAACACCTTGATTAATAGTGATTACAAAACAAATCAATCGGTTACAATGTACCCTTGGAGAACTTAATTAGATGTCGGACTCAACACCATTTTCAACTTGCTAGTGGAAGAGTAAAGTGATTGTAAATACACTGTATGTACTAATTTTGTGTGCAAAGGTTATGAGAAATTTCTTCAAATACGTTTAGGTCATGGTTGAGTATATGACTGAACAACGGGAAATAAATCAAACTTCCAAAGCAATTCTTACTTGTGCGATGTGTCTAATCGGACAAAGAACATGGGAAAGCTTTAAAACGAATACCTATTCTTATAAAATACCTCAATAACTCAAAGTTAAAACTTTTCAGAGAAGTTATATGAAAAGTAAAGAACTCCATAATGTTGATTGATGAAGAAACAAGAGGATCACATGGAGTGATGGACTTAATATAGGATATCTTTTAAAAAAGAAACACTCACTTTTCAAATAGTGGGTTTACAGTGATTTTCCCACTACTTGAGCCAACATGTTACTAGACCTATCCAGCTTAATATAATTGGAGTATTGGGGCATATTCCAAAGTCAAACCCCAGAATATGCATTCCCATTTGAAGGAAGTCACTTATTAAACCCATTTTCAGATTGGGAATTTATTACGCTTAGGCCAACTAAGGCAAAATACACATGCATGCCTCCAAACTTGGAACAACCTCCTTATAATACAACTGCTCAGCCTAATATTAGCTAAGATATATACATATGCCATTGCCCTACCAATTTTGGTGTTCCAACATTTAGTGCCAAGGCTATGCCTAACTTGTTGAGAATGATATTCTTTGTCTATTATAAATCTCTGTTTCTCCTAATAATGCTCAAAAAGAATATTTCAATTCCTTTCAAGGAATATGGAGTTACAAATTATGTAAGTTATATTTCGCCCACAATTTATTTAAATTATTTTATTTAATGTACGTAATATGCAAAGGTAAGAGAATTATAAGTATTACAATTACTATAATAGTTTCTATTACAAGCACAATTTTTGTAATTTTTTTTAATAAATAAAAAAATACTCGAATATTTGATTTATTAATTGATGTATGATTTTTTTACTTAAAAAAAAAGATTGAAATCTTCTTTCTCAAAATAAAAAATAATAATAAATAAATAAAGTAATACTGCTATTGTCGGCAGGAAAACTAAGGCCAAATGGTGCCAAAATATTGTTTGTTGTTTGAGTAACTAAATATTATGATATTCACAAGAAGTCAATACCCAATATTTAACCTCTACCCTAGCTGTTTGTCTTTCTTTGTCATTGTTTGAATCCTTCTTGTTTATCAATCCTGTATAGGTGTCAAAAAGTTATTTTAATCATTAAAATTTAACGGATTAATAAAGAAATTAATATATGTAATTGATAATTTGTCAACACAGCTGCAACCTCCATGATCTAATTAATTGCAGCGTTAGGGTCTGATGCTCTGCCCACTGATTAGGAGTTAAGACTTTTATTCAATTGGTGATAAGGTTGGGCATGCTAATTAAAGGATCATCGTGTAATAATCATGTTTAATTAAGTTTATATATGTTTAATTAAGTTGGCATGTTCCATTCTTATATGATTTAAAAGAACAAGTAACGCTTCTTCTCTCTCAATTTTAGTTCCCCCTAATGTGATAATAATTTATTAACTAATTATAAGATGGAATCCATAAATGCATGAGTGGATCAACCAATTATTAATACGAAATTCTCAATTGAACCGATAAGTTATTAAGTTAGAGGAGCAAATAGCGTTTTCCTAATTAAAATCCCTGGAATATAGTGCCTTTGGACTTGAATAAAGTGGCTCAAATTTACTTGGCTGCTTATTGGAGAAAATGTTTGGTCATGACTTCATGGCCGAAAGTGGAAGAGAAAGAACACTATAGGAATAGCACCAGATTAAAAGCAAACAAAAGGCAATTTAGAAACGGTGGAAATCTACATAGACTTGATTGCAACTTGAGGTATCAAGCTCAACATGATCGAGACAATTGGACAAACCCAAGAAAGTCAAAACCCAGAATCCGCCGACATTCACTGTTTGAACCCATATCTAGCTAGGCTAAAAGGTTGTAGGCCTGGGCTCAATTAAGGCAAAGCACTGAACTCCGGATTCTGACTGTCGTTTAGCCTTAAAATGGTGCCCTTTATTTCATGGCCTTATGCAACAATCCGAATTCCCATACCGACTTAAAGAGAAAAAAAACCTTCAAACCCTCACCGTCTCACCACTTGAACCAAGTTGAGGCGGCTTGAAACACATTTTCAATTAAAAGTCAAGATTCAATCTCCAACCCCCAAGACTTTGTATTCCATACTTCCTAGCTAGTTCTAACTCTTGACAGGGGCATTAAATATGATATGGACATGCGAATTGGATATATTGCCCCAATTTAGTGTATTGTATAAAAAAATTATTATACATTCATTCAATTCAGTCTATTTATGTTATTGTCAAAAGACTATTTCAATAATCAAAATTTTAATTATAAAATTGTTGGGACTGTGTAGTATTATTCTGTGTCTAATTATCAGGCTTTTTTAGCAAGATTTTGTGTCAAATAGGTAATTTTCAAGTTTCATGTTATTGAACAAATTATATATATAAGATCTCAGAAGACATAAAAAAGCACATTGTTAACGCGAATTACAAACAATATAACTAACTAATTGCCTCTTAATATAAGATATGAGATTATTAACATTTATAATCAAGTTCGTTAATAATGGTAACAATTATTTAAGTTAATATGAATGGACCTTCCGTATGCTGGCTGCATGTAGAATGCCGCAAGGCACGCATTGCTTAAATTCTTAATTACCCAAAGCAGCCCCTTGCTAAAGCCCACCGTAGCCGCAAGGTTATTGTTCCTATATGACTGGCCCATTGGAAAATTTAAGAATTTCCACTGTTAAAAAAAATTATGAATATAGAAATGAGGATAAAAAATTAAAATGGTTTTGGAGTGTCTATGTCTCCCTTTCCCCACATTCCCAAGGTAGAAGAACTTCACAGCTGATTGGCTCGCTGATGAAAGTCTATGTCTATCACAACAAGGAAGATTATAAATTCATCATCAAGCTCCCCAAGACATGCATACTCTCTTGCTAGCGAGACATTGTGAGGGTAGGCTCATTTGTACCAAGAAATGGTTTATGCGCTTTTAAGCGATACAACAAAACTTTAAAATTCTCTACACAAAATTAAATTAAATTAAAATGATTTTGGGAAAACAAAAACCCTTTCCATGCATTAAAAAACCTTTTTGTTTTTTACTATAACAACATTTGATGAACAAATCTAACATAAAAAAAATGCTATTTTTCATATGATAAATAAATATAAGTTTTTTACAATTAAATTATTTTAAATCTACCCACAATTTAATCTGCAATCTCGCGGAAGTTGATGTTGATGTACAGAAGTCAAAATAGAGCCTTCCTTTCGGAGAAGGTCAAATTTCGCCCTCTCAAGCAAGGCCTTCATATAGCGGCAAACATGGGATTGGGAGATGCTGCTATGCATCATCTCATCTGCTTTGCTTTCTCGAACTTATCTCTTAGACCTCTTTCCAAACACAACAGTGAAAGCCCACCCTTGTCTATCGACAACCTTTTTCCTGTTTTGCTATTGCCATGGCCAGCGGATCATCCAAATACCATGTTGTCGTTTCAGCCAACTCTGTTCCTTTCGCTCATCAATTCGACCTCGACGATGCTATAACGATGTCGGAGAATCCTCAAGCCAGGCAACAAGCAGTTACCTCTTTGGTTTCAGACATGCCGGTTGTTAATGATGCAACTGGAAGTTGCTCAATTTGCATGGAATGTTTCAGGCAATCTGATCAGGGAGCTGCTAGACAAGTCTCCTGCGGCCATGTCTATCACCATATTTGTATTTCCGATTGGCTCTTAAACGGCAGCAGCAACTCTTGCCCTCTTTGCCGTCATGAAATCTCCGGTTGAAGATATGTATATAGTCATATAGAGCTAGTCTCAGCCCTCTTAGCTATAGTTCTAAATTTGGACTGTGCCCACTCCCCATTTTTTTTTTTTTTAAATAGCCTTGTCGAAATTAATAAAAAGATAAATATTTCAAGACATTCTTTTCATTTAGTAGTATAAATTATAGTATCAACTCATTTCATTATTACATCTCGGTCTAACATGTTTGTTTATGCACTAACCATGCGTTATTGGATTTGTGATTGAGCATATACATATATATATATATATATATATATATATTTAGCAATAATTAATCACGTTTTAAAATCGGAAATTAGGAATTCAGATATATCCTCTTGTACATACACTTAAGTACAGTACATGCATTTCATCTCATCGCAATCTATTTGCTCAATGAATTTGCACCACTTACTGATCAAGTTAAGCTAATGGCTTATCTTGAATATTTTTTCCACAAGTCTGAAAACGAAATTGAGGAAAAAAGTGACGCTGCATTAAATTTCCAGTGGCCATAATACAGTAAGGGAGCAAACTGGCAACTAATTGGCTATGATGCTAAAGGAAGAACAAGTTGTAGTCTGGAATTGTGACAATTTGATTTTGAATGACAAGTTTGAACGTGATGACTACGAATGTTCAAAAGGAAGAGGTCAATTCCTTCTTAATTACAAACTTGAACGTCAACTTCAACCCAGAATTAATAATAATATATACTACGCCAACTTCGATAAAAGTACATTCCATACGGTACGGCCTTGTTGTAATGTTTAGAATTTAGAGAAACCAATTTGGCTTCACCGTTTTCTTTTAATTATCATTCTTTAGCTTTTTAGTTTTCTATTATTAGATACGAACGTGTCATTTGCAATGTTTGACACTTAATGTGAAAAGGTCGGACTCATATCATATAAGCTCTTTTAATTGAATATTGAGCTAAAAAAGAAAGGGAAAACCAATAATTTTCTTCAAACGTAAATTATTAAGAATAAACAGAATTATATTGAATTGAAAAGTGTGTATGCAAAATTTCTACACTTTACCCGTGGAAGAGTTCAAACTTCACTACTAAATTCCAATCGACTAACTTCTTTTATTGGTTTCTTACGTTTGAATGAGCAAAAAAGAAAGGTTACTCCACATAAAAATTCAAAATACATATCAAATAACTTTAAACTAAAGATTTTTACTTCATTGAATAGAAAGCCTGATATGACTTCATTGAGAAATATATTATTTTTTATATTTAATTATTCTAACAAAACATGTATGATTTTTATTTTAGTGCTTTTTATAAATGAGCTTGAGGTATAAGGCGTTTTTAAGAATAATTCTCTCTATAATTTTATCTGTTTTTAGCTAAAAGAAAAAAAAATTACACAAAATTATCTTTAATGAAATCGACCTATTCGCTAGGCTCTGTGCCTCAACCCTCGACCTATTAACGAGTTAAGTATGTTTAGGTTTGCTCCTCAAACTGACTCATATTTTTTGAGCTTTCCTCACTAGACTATTCATCACTGGAGTATTCCTTACCAGAAAGAAAAACGTTTAAGCATTTTCAACATTTTAGAGTAGTTTTTGATATACGAAAAAAACCTGTGAGTGTTTTGAGTATTTTTAAACATTTTAAAGTGATTTTTGATATATAAAGAAAAACTTTCGAACATTTTGAGTATTCATATTTGTTAATTATGTTGTTAAATGGAATATGGTATATCGTTTGAAGTTGTTGATTTTGTTAAATGGAATTCAGTAGTTTTTGTGATTTTTGAAAATTATGTGATTAGTTTTTAAGTATTGCGTGACTGACTTTTGGCATTACATGACTGATTTTTTATAAGGCATTGCGTGACTAGTTAATAGGCATTGCGTGACTAGTTTTTTATAAAGTATTGCGTGACTAGTTTTTTATAAGACATTTGTAGACACCATAAAATATATATATATATAATAAATAATAAAATAAACTAAAATATAAAAAAGTATATTAAAAAATATAATAATAATTAAAAAAAAAAAAAAAGGGATGGCTGGGCATGCGCCCAGCCATCCCCTCACCATCCCCTCACCATCCCTTCACCATCCCTTCCCATCAAGTCCCCAACCACCATGCACCAGGGGTTCTGGCCACCAACTCCCTGGTGCCAGAACCCCCCTCGTCGGGTTGTCCAAATTTTTGGACAACCCAGCTCTTTAAAAAGACACACACAAAAATAAAAGGGGAGATCTACCAGCAAGAAGACCCAGCAACAGAAACAAAAGCAAAAAAAAAACAAACACAAAGCAAGAAAAGAAAAAAAGAGTTAGATCTGAAAAATGAAAGAGAGAAGCGAGAGGTCGGCGTAGAGAAGATAGAGAGAGTGGAGGCAAGAGAGAGAAGGAGAGAGAGGAAGAAAGAAAAAAAAAGTTTAAGAAGAAGGTAGAGAGAGTGGCGGCAAGAGAGAGGAAGAAGGAGAAAAAAAAAAAAGGCTTGAGGAGAAAATAGAGAGAGTGGCAGCAAGAGAGAGAAAGTGAGAGAGGAAAGTGAAGAGAGAGAAAAGAAAAGAAGCTTTTATAGCTAGGTATAAAAGACCAAAACGACGTCGTTTTGAAGCATTTTTTTTGAAGCCAAAAACGGTGCACTTTGAAGGGGATTAAGTGGGCTGTTGCAGCAGGCTTGACTTCCTCTTTGGGCTAAGGCATTATTGGACTATTCAAGCCCAAACCAAAAAGCAAGTGCAGCAGGCCCTTTGGGCCCAGGCCGAATTGGGGGAGACCTTTGAAGCCCAGTGGAGCTTGAACCCATTTGGAGCATTGGGTTAGGTACAACCCAATAGGTATTGGACTTCATTAAATAATGGTTTGGGCTTGAGTTATTGAAAATGATTATTTAATTTCTTGTTTAAGTGTTATAATAGTTTTATTATTTTTTGTATTGTTTGAAATTTATGCATATGAAAAATAAAATATATGAAGGCTAAAAATGAAATTTTTAATACAATAGATAGCAAATGTAGTAAATTAATAGATATGCATGTATAAATATATATATATATATATATACATAAACATATAACAAAAAATAGGAGAATGAACAAGAAAAAAATTTATTAATTAATTAAATGAAAGATTAGAAAGTACTTAGTTTTTTTTAATATGTATAAAATAATTAATAAATAATAGAAATGGGTCTAAAAAATGAGAATAAAATATAATTAGTTGTAAAGGCAAGAGAAAATAAAATGTTCTAAGTATTTATGAATATATAGAATGTACAATATAATATTAAATTACAAGTATTAAAAAATCAAGTGGTTAATTTGAGTTAATCCAATAATAGAATTCTGCTTGAAAAAGGGGTAAAGAGTTGCCTCTTTCGGACGGATGTTTTTCGGGTGCGAAGTTCGAGACGGATTTTCACCGAAGCGTCGGGATAAATCTGAACTCTAAATTTCAAAACCCATTAAGTCAAATAGTCATTATTAGAAAATAATATATGTAGAAAGATTTTGTTAATTCAAATAAATATTACTAAACAAAGTTAAATTAATCGTTTAAAAGTTAATTAATTAATTATTTAGATAAGCTTTGTAAACAAGTAAAAAAATTGATCAACAACAAACATGGATTTAAATAACCAAAAAATAAAGTATATATTTAAAAAAATAATAATAATAATAATAAATAACAAATAATCAAAATTTTTAAATAATCAATAAACGCGTGCATGTAGATACCATCATTTTATACTGTCATTGCATGCCACTCTTATTTTGCAAATGGCGCGGGAATCCCGATGATGGGATTTCCCCGAGGAGCTTGTAGAGACGAGTTCTTCCGGGGATATCTCTAGGTGAGGAGGATTTCGAGACTTCACCAAAGCGTTGGGATAGTCTTTGAATAATTTTCCAATAAAAGATTACTGACTCCATCATTTAAAATAAACAAGTCACGACATCATTCTACCCTTGCATCATATGCATACGTAAAACCAAGTGAAAAACTCAGTCTGACAATTCAATAAAAATTTAATTAATAAAAGAGGGATTAAACTAAGAAAGGCAATATTAAGATAACTTAAGATTAAGTGGTACCGTTCGTAGAACGGGCGTCACGGAGGTGCTAACCCTTCTCCGTGCGTAACCGCACTCCCGAACCCATCTTTAAAAAACGTGGACCAGTTCTCGTTCTTTCGACGGACCTAAAATTAATTTAGGACTTCGTCGATTAAGAACCGGGTTAATAGGTGACCAATCACACCTAAATAAAAAAGATTGGTGGCGACTCCCACACCTTTGACATATCTAATTTTCGCCCGCGTCTGGCGGACGGGTTCCCGGACCCGCACGTCACGACAACATTGCGTAACTAGTTTCTGAGAAAACATTACGTGACTAGTTTCTGAAAAGGCATTACGTGACTAGTTTATGATAAGGCATTGTATGATTAGTTGATAGGCATTGCGTGACTTGTTAGTAAGGCATTGCGTAACTGGTTCGTAAGGCATTGTGTGACTTAGGCATTACTTAAAAATCAGTCATGTAATGTATAAAAACTAGTCATGTAATGCCTAAAACCAATCACGTAATGACTAAAAACTAGTTATACTGTGATTAAGTCACGTAATACCTAAAAATCAGTAAACTCAATTTTGGGGTTCTATAAATAAACCAACAAACTCAAGAACCTAAAACACATATTTTTTTTTTACTAAGCCATAAAATTGTGCATTTCATAAAAGATAAGTTACAAAACTCCATAACCCTCCAAAGCAAGAGAAAATATATTCCTATCGGGAGGTCTTGCTCTCTCCCCTTATACAAAAACAAAATATATCTTATTTACAAAATATTCCCTGAACAATTTCAACTCAAAATCTCATAAGAAAAATCAAAATCCCTAACAAACATACTTAACAATCATCCCAATCCCAGACACAATAAAACCGTGAACCACCATAAAACCCATCAAACATGCTTTTAACTGTTCTTTCTCCCTACGCAAAATTGCTGCCTGCAAAGAGCAAAATCGCTGTTCATCACCCTTAAGAACCCCAAGATCCACTATCTAAAAAAATAAAACAAAATAAGAAAGAGCTTGATGTCATATCTGTAAATTAGATGGCGAAATAGACATATTTGAGTAGAAAGAGAAATCAAAATTTAATTTTAAGATTTTTATCTGGATGACGGGAGAGAGAAAACTAAAACCATTTTAATTTGTTTGAAATTATTTAAAGAGTATTATTGTCAAATCATACCAAAATTTGGCTAAAAATAATTAAAATTATATAGAGGGTCATTTTTTAAGTCACCTTTCTATGAAAGTCATTTCTCACAATTTTCTCTTTTGATTTTTACTATTAATTTTTTGGATAAATAAGCTGTTATAATTTCATTTTTTACTTTTTTTAACATTAAAATTATAATTTACTAATATTATAAATTTTTTTTAAAATATGAAATACACTGAAGTCGAAGTGTATGATTTCTTAATTTTCATAATATATTAAAAGTAAATATTAAATTTGAAATAAAGAAAATATATTATTATTATTTTCTTTTCCTCGACTGACTAAACACGTTTCTAGACAAAAATATAATTTTCCATGGCAACGGAAAATTGGGTTAAAGTGACAAAATTTTTTCAGTGAGGGGAGAAAAAGGGGGTAGCAGATGTATACACATATACAAATCAAATTACTTGTATGTAATAAGGATTAGACTTTCTGAACCCCCCCAATCAAGGATCACCCTTTTTTGACATGACTCTTCCGTTCTTTTTATCGGTTTTCAGCAAAGACTTGAGCAACAGCGGAATTGATAGGTTTGTTAGCTAGCTAGCAATAAATACTCCATAATTGGTCAATATTTTGTTTTTCCATGAATGGCATCTTTAGCACTAGAAAATCTATTGGCTTGAAAAATTTTTTTTTCACACTTTACCATTTCTTCATCCACGCTTTTGAATTGGCTTTATGTAGCATTCAAGAAGTTTCCCTAGACCCATAAGTAAATCTAATTGAAATTTTGAAAACGTGAGTCGTATTTTCAATACCCAACATTAATTAATTGCTGTTTTACACTTTTGCTATCTTGAAAATGGAGTGCATTAAAGCTCCCGAGAAAAGTATGATATATGACAATGCAAGATTATAATTATATCATTTGTTAATTTTTGTTGAAGTTTTTCTTTTTTTTTTTTTAAAGAAAAGTAATGTAAACATTAATTTTTAGAATGAGCATGTGCATCATCCTAGAGTTCATCCTTACACTCTCATTCAGTCTTTCTTTTTCTCTTTAACATTAAAAAAATTTATTAAAATTTAATCTCTAATATACGACATATCACAAGCTCGTAAAAAAATTCAATAAGTAAACAAAATTACGTTCAAAGTTTTCTTTTTTTTTTAACATTCTTTTCTTTTAAGTGGAAACATAAAATTAACGTTGAAGGGTTGATGAAACACATCAACATCTTCTCCCCGAACTTTAAGCTAGTCCTTATTTTTCTTAGTCTCGGCGTATTGTCAGCCCAGGAATTATGCTTCCTCACCCAAAACGTGCTTGACCGCTTCATTTCCAGTCTTAGTCAAGCACTATTTTAGTAATATACATATATACCCGCACAATGTTTGGAAAGTTCAAGAAAGGAAAGGAAAAGTAGGAGGGCGAAGAAATGATTGGAGAAGAATGAAGAGGTCCAAGCAGAGGTTTACTTACATAATAGTTTATTTTGTTTGTCTTGACCATCTCTTTGATTTCGATGATGAAACATTGGACCATCTGTGATTCAATTGAAATCAGAGTATTAACATTAATTATATATATAATATTTCTTAATGCATGTATCTGTCTACCGGCATATTGAACGATTCAATTAGATGTAGGAATTGCATATATACTTTTGAATTAAATCCAAGCTTTAAGAATATTAATGTATTTGTATTATTCTCTATTGTTTTATGAAGTCGTTGTACACAAATTAAGGGGAACAGTATTGAGCAATAGTTGCCAGTTTGGAACAAGGAGTTGGTGCCGTTTTTAAGGTTTATGTCATGGTAAGTTTCTAACTTGATTGAAAAAAGAATTTAATGGCATCGAAAATCTGGTGTGAGAAAGACCGCTGTATAATTACAAAAAATTCTCTGCACAAGAAGCCACAAGCAGCAAGGATCAAAACAGAATCAGAGCAAAGGATATTGATCTTTCACGGTACTACAAAAAAAAAAAGAAAATCTATAATCAGTAGATCCATCAACAAGAAACCTGCGTAAAACTCAAAACACAAAAGAGCCACTTAAAGGTAGAAGAGAAGAAAGAAGTAAGCGTGAGACTGCAACGAATATCATGAGAATCACAGCACACAAAGGAGTTGGTGCAGTTAATTGATAAAACAATGTCTATCCTCTCATGGGGTCGTTGAATTACGCCTGGCTGCCTTGTGTTTTTTGTCTCTCTTTTCGTACATGTTGCCCTACACCCCTCGGCTTTGAGTTCATCCATGGTCTATGCAGCAGAACATCAAGGATTTTAATTTCTTGCTAAGCTTTATTTATAGTAAATTAATATACTACACAATCTTTTTAAATTGATTGTAACAAAATAATGGTGCATGATAGAGTAACAAAAATATCTGTTTTGAATCGAAAGATATTTTGTTATGTCCTTGACCGTTTGATGACTTAGAATAATGCAATTGATTATTTTAATATTTTCATCTTTTGTATATAAAAAAAAGAGAAAGTTAATATTTGTTTAGAAATAAAACATTTGTGAGTTAATAAAAAGCACATGCTTCGATCATGAAAAATATCTTACATCTACATCTTCCTTGTGAGAGCTTAAGATATTTTCTATTGAAACAGAAAATCCTCCTTGATCCTCTTTTTACTCCCTAAACCACTTCATCCTTCTTCTAACCTAATTGTCGCAATATACCCACCCCAATCAAAACTTGAAAACGATATGAAAGAGAAAAAGAACGGTCATCCACTTGGGAAAAAAAAAATCATCCATCATCTCCAACAAAATTGTATTACCACCAAAACCAATATCTAAAATTCAACAAATTCCCATGATAATGATACCCACATTCCGAACCCATTTACAAAATAACCAATCTCTCAAAGTGCAAAATAGGTTGTAGTTTTTAGGAGAAATTTTCTACAGTTGAAAAGATGAGGTAATTCGAGACTAAGAAACGCTTGGGCAAGGAACGGAAGAACGAAAAAGACAAAGCAAAGTGGGATGAATGTAAAATGTAAAATCAATCCTAAGATTTATCGAACTATTAATTATGTTGGTCAAAACCCGCGAAAGATTAAGGTGAGAAAGATTCTAAAAGACTTCAGAGAGAAAAAGGGGAAAGATCTTTTCGGAAATATAGAAAGGAAAAAGATTTCACCTCATACATAAAAATAAGAGTAAATTGTAAGAATTACTCAATTTGATAAGTCTATTTCAAAAATAATTTTTAATATAAAATTAATTGTTTTTATTCAATTTTTGTCGTGTTTAATAAAAATATCCTTAAAAATATTTCAGACAAATTAAATACTCTCAGTTTCTCTCTCTCGTCATTCATTTACTATGTTTCCCATTTTTCACTATCACCATTTAGCTCTTTCTAATTTTATTACCATTACTATCTCTCTTTGTCTATCTCTCGACATCTTGTCAGATCATCGTCGATTTACAGATGACCAAATAACATGACATGGCAAGTAACAACATGTTCTTGGGTTTATCAGCTTACATTCACAAAACCTTCTATCTATCTATCTATCTATCTCTCATCATATCATCATCGATCTACAAATCAAAGAACATGATATGACAAGTAACAATACATTTTTGGGTTTATTGGTGTTGAGTTTTTCAGTGATTCAAGCCTGGTATAACATGCTTTGACGCATAACAAAGTGATTCATGTCTTAGCGTGTAACATCAGTAGGAAAAAAAATGCTTTGACATATAATATCTGGTGTTGAAACTTTAGTCTTGATGTGTAACATCTAATATTAAAGTTTTAGACTTAACGCGTAATATCTGCTACTGAAGCTTTGATGTGTAACATCTACTTAAACTTGTCGTTTTGTTTTTCTTTTCTGTTATTTTTAGCTGTTGTATAGTATAGTAAACTAAGTTTTTGGTTGTGCACTTCACCAATGTTTTGGGATTTTTTCTATTTCGAGACTACTTCTACAGATTAGTAGTTTTTGATATTTTGTAATTATATATATATATATATATATATATATATATATATATATATCTTTGAATGAAGGTGAGAGAAAGTTTTTTCCTCCAAAGTTGTTAATCTTTTACTCTGTTCATCTTCTTTTTTTAAAAAAAATTTTTAGAGTTCTTATTTTTTTGTAAATTTTTTTTGAAAAATCAACAATTGATTTATATTCACAAAATCAAAAAAGTTGATGAGGTGAAGTTATAAGTGAAATGAAATTTATATATTAGAACACTGTCAAAAGTTATTATACACCATGTCTGCATGTAATAACTTTAATGCATTTAGTATGTAACAAATTTACTGAATATGACATGGCGTGTAATAACATGTTTTTGTACATGTCTGCATATAACAACATTTTTTTTCAAAATTACATGTAGTAAAATTTTTTTGAATATGACATGTAATAATATTTTTAAATATGGCTTGTAACTTGTTCTTAGAACATAAACTCTTAGAATTAAACACCTTAAAAATGATATGTAACAACTTTTTTTTTACATGACGTATATGTAAGAAAAATTTTTTGAACATGACATATAATAACAACAATTTTTAATCATGGCTTGTAACTTAATTTCTATCTTTATATTTCATTAGAATATAAATTCTTAAACACCTTCACAATAGCGATAAAGATTAAAATTAAAAATAATTTGACAAAAGAAGATGCATTGAAAAGTTATTCAAAGTTAATGTTAATGCTGAGTTGAAATGAATTTGATAAAAAAATATTATTTTGACTTTATTTTATTTGTTACATTTCTTGTAAACATAAAAAAGACATGACGTATAGCAATTTTTTTTCAACATAATCTGCTACAACAATTTTTGAACTGATGTACTTGAATATGAAGAGGTTTTATTAAGGATAATTTTATTCAAAAAAATTTTTTTTAATTAAAAATAGTTAAAATTAAAAAAAAATGTTATTTTTTACAATACTTTTATCTTTGATGGCTAAAAAAAATCATCCCTAAAAATAATTTTTATTTTTGTGTATATTTTAAATTATTTTATTATATATATATAATATTTTAATATTAAACAATATTTTTATGTTCTGTAAATTGATATTTTTATGATGTTATGGTGAAAAATATTTTTTATAAATTGATTTAAATAATAAAAATATTTTATTAATTTACACATAATAAAAAAATATTAATAGGATTAGCGAACGGAATAAAAAGTCCTTTCCCAACTCTATATTCTTCTCCCAAATTAGAGGAATTATAACATAACATTGACAAGAGAAAATGTTTAATCAATACCTTCACATTCCTCTTAGTCTGCCGTTTTGACGATGCATCTTCTCCCGTTTTGGCCTTTTCCTCTTTTCGCAGTAGCTGCGTCCACCTTCCATTTTATTTGTCTCCATCCTTATTGGCTTTTCTCCTGGTTGTTGCTCCTCAGACTCACCAACTCAGTAGTTTCCCTCAGTTGACAAGATTGAAGTTTTTTGAAGACTCCATGAAAAGAGCCGGAATTCTATTCCACTTTTATCGTCAGAAGATTTGAATCTAAGATCTTCAAATTAAAATCTCAAGATCTAATTCTTGAGGTATTTCACTCTGGAAATTTTATTTTAAATTATTGATAATAGTCTAAGTAAAAATGGAATAAAATAAAAAATAAAAAATATTAGTTATTTAAAATATTATATAGCTTTAATAATAATTGAAAGATAAACATATATAAAAGACAATTAATGTTTCAATTATATATGATTAGAAGTTTATAACATTATTCTATAAATTATACAAAACTATTAGAATTAAAAAAATATTTTTAATTAAATCATTCAATGCAATCAAAATTTTTATTTCCGTAAATTGGATTAATATTGTTAATATTTTTAATGAAAGTCATTAAATTTAATTATAATTTTAAATATCTAAAAATTAGGTAAATCTTATTAAAATTAATAATAGAAAGATTGAGATGGTAAATTAAAAATATAATAAACATATATAGCTATTTTCATCAATAAATTTTTTTTCAACATCCGTAATTTTATATATATAATAGCTGATAGATTATATATATATATACACATATGTGGATAAAACAAATATTTTGAGAAGAATGTATACAAAATATAATTTTGATTAAACGATACGTGCACCTAATCAGGCCTATAAAATTATTTGTTACTCTCTAAAAAAAACCTTCCTATATCATAACATTCAATGTACAATAATTTCCTTCCTTCAAACTGCACAATTTTTTTTTTGTTTCGAATGTACCTGCTGGCTTATGGCTTATGCCACTGCCAACCCTCTTTAAGAAGAAGAACACTTTTATTCTGTTCGTTTTGTAAGTGGATTGGAGCCTTGACGGTGAATGATGGAAAATTAGTTGAAAAGAACAAAAAGGATAGCTGCCGTGACATGGAAAGCAAGAAAAGAAAATTAATGATATTTTATTGACTTTAAGAATTTGAGAATTTAATACTTTCCTAGAAGGTGCTTCAATTAATTAATTAATAAGTACCAAACATTTTCTTTTTTTGATGGAAAAACTTACCAAATATTAAGTAGCTTTAAATACAATAACAATCCAATAAGTAAAAAGCTTGAAAACATGTAGTTAGCTTCAAATGTTTTTTTTTTTTTTTTTTACAAATCCAATTTGGAAAGAAGAGAATAATTTCAATATATATAAAAAATATTATATTCCAGTTATGGAATTTCAGAAAAGTCATAATTTAGAGTGTGAGGTTTGCTGTTTTGGGTTCCATCCTCAATGGCATTTTAATGGGTTGGGCTTTGCAACCTCAATATCGCCACATGACTTTTTATGCAAAAATGTTAAAGAAAAAGAAGAGACTTACGACAATTGATTATATAAACAACAACGTGTTAAATTAAATCATACATGCGATAAATCATAAACAACGAGTGACGACCAATAACATAATGCTTCAAAAAGATAAAATAACAAAAAAAAATGTGGATATTGGTGGCTTAGTTATAGCTCATATGAGTCCAACTCAATCAATCATCAAACTGTGTACGAATTGCATGAGGGGTCACACCGATAACAGTTGGGAGTCTTTGTAATGATGCTGTTAGGCTTAGATAGTTAAGAATTCGATTGCACATAATTTTTTTTTATTTACTTTGCTTGCATTATAAGTAATTTAGAATTAAGTAGTTTTCTTTAATTATGTTGTGTCATAACTCTATTAGATTTGATGGATACCACATTATAAATATCCCCATAGTCAGGGGCGGAGTTATAGTATTTTTAAAGGAGGACCAAATAGAAAGAGACATTAAATAAGTAAAGAAAACTTTACGTATAATTCAATTATCACTCATTTAAAATATTAAATAAAATTTAAAATGTATTGGACATACAAAAAAATATACATTAACAGTAATAATGGTATCATTTATATATATATATATAACTGAATGAAATTATAAAAAAAGTCTCTCTCACTCTTTACATGCAAGAGTGAAAGAGAACAATTTTTCAAACTCAAATGAATTGCTCTTTTACTTTGTGTATTCTAACTCTTTTCTTATTTTTTATTTATCTCTTAAATTGCTAATTAACATATTGGGTTATTGAGTTAAACCATTGAGATATAATAGGTTATAATAAACTATTAGGTTGGACTGTTAAGATATAATATATTATGATAGGTTTAGATTTATATTAAAACTTAAACAGTTTAAATTAGTATACTTACTTTTATTTTTTATTTTTTAAATTTGATAAGTTTAACATATGAGTTGAGAATTTATTTGTCGAGCTTAGTTAGCAATATGCTAACCATAACTCTAATTTTATCAAACACTTTAAGGAATACAACTAATTATTAAAAAAAAATTATTTTGAGAGTCATTAAAAATTTATAAATAAATAAAATTGTGTAGAAAAAAATATAATTATTTTATTCTAGCATTTATAAGTATATCATTATTACTTAAAGTTTGCATTATACATGTTAGAATGCATTGATTATTTTGAATAAAAAATAATATATTGATAAAAATCTAAGTAATAGTGCAACACTACAACTTATATTTAAAAATTATATAATAATTTATTTATTTTTAAAAATTAAAATCATAGAAAATAAAATCCACATAATAGAAAAAAATATGACAATTATAAGATAGAATCCACATATAACATAATAAAAAAAAGAATACGATTGATAGTTTATAGAAATTTATAAAAAAAAATCTGTAAAGATTTAGAACATATAAGTCGATAGATTAGAAATAAATAATAATATAAATTAAAATAAAAAATAAAAAATTTTAAAATTGAGTCAAGTATATGAAATTATTTTATTATTCTTTATTTATATTAATTATTAAGTAAAAAATTATTTTAAAGAAGTTATTAAGAAAATTTATAAAAAAATTTAAAAAATTTTGTAATATGTAAAAAATTCGCCATGGGCCCCATCCCATAGGGAGACTCCACCCCTGCCTTGAGCTTCTTTTTTATTTTCATCAAGCAATGAAGCTATTTGTTTAGGTTATAGGGATTTGTTTTTCTCTTAACAACAAAAAGTTTTACTTAAATTAATATTATACCTATACTAGCTTGTTTACGTTATAGGGATTTCTTTTTCTCTGAACAATAAAAAGCTTTTAAGTCAAATTAACTTATTTAGTCCACTTATTTAGCATGGCCCGGCCTTAATTTTAAGGAAAAACTTTTCTAATCTAAGTTTTTAAGTCAAATTGATATTACTCCAATTAATTATAAGGAATAAGGTGCTCAAAATTTTATTATAAATTGTAACCCTCCATTACTTGACAAACTCTTCCCATCACGTTAATTATAAGTTTGATAAATTAAAATTTTTCACTAATATAATATGATAATTATTATTAAAGAGTAAATCTATACATGAACGTGATAATTTTTATTGCTAACGGGATAAAAAAGATTCATCTAATAGTTCCTCTGTACTTGAACTTATATTTCTAATCTAACCTTTTTAAGTCAAATTGATTAACATATTAAATATATAAGGACAAAGCACTCCAAAAATTATGACTCTAATTTCTACTATATGTTTTGTGGCACAACATTTTTGAATCCAAGTACTATATGTATTTTATTTTGAAGACGTTATAATAAATAGTAGCTATTTTAATTTTATTAATATAACTTAATTCGTGAAACGTGTGCAAAGCAGCAAAGCATGGTCAAGATCGGCGAGTGTTCAATTCAAAACGTAATTTAATGGTCAGTCCTCAAACGACATTGAGTTTTAGGTTTCCAAGTCAGTGCATGCTTTTCTCATTTTATCACTTTGACGAAAAATTCTTTCCATTATCATAATCTTCTAAGTGTTGGCTTGGCTGCCTCGCTCAATTAAATGTGTGTTACTTACTTTAGTTAATATTTTCTTTTTTCTTAAAATTATCTCATTTGATTTATATATAGATATAGATATAGTACGTAATTAAACCATCATCATAATTATATCTAAAAAAATCAGTGCAAGTACCATAAAAAATTAAATTTGAATCTTCTCTGTTTTTTTATTGCCAGATTAACAACTTATCTGAAAGTAACCTAATTATATCATTACTATATTAGGCAATTATTACTGGCATGAATATTTGATAATAATTTTCTTTTCAAAGGCAAAAAATATAATTGATATATTACATATATAAAACCTGTCCTAGTTTGAAAAACATGCAATCAGCACTTGTTTCATCCTCCACCCTCCCCCTTTTCCCACTCTTCCTTTTTCTTCAACTTCCCTTGTCTGCCCAAGCCAGCCATAATTCCTCTTCCTTTTTTTTTTTTTTTGCCCTTCTTAAGTTTGATCCACTATAGCTCACCAAACCCTTTGCCCAGCAGCTTTGAGTCTACTCTAAATTTAAACATTTGAGGAATAAAGGCAGAGACCACGAAACAGAAACCAGCTCCAGTGGAGCACAATGCATTGATCGACATTCAACAAGCTTAATTAAAAGAACAATGTCTGTCTTTTAATTATCTGCCCTGTCCTTTCTTTTGTTTATTCATCAGTTTGTGTCATCCATTGAATGTGCTAAAGTGGCTATAAATAAATCCGCCATTGGCCCACCATTTGAAATTTCATTTTCTTTGAACTTTTATTTTTATAAATAGGTGGAGATAGCGGAAACAGGTGAGGGTCCCACCAAGATTACGGAAAAGTTGCCGTTGGTCCCTGTAGTCATCCTCTATAAATTGCCGTTGGTCTCTGTAGTCATCCTCTATAAATTGCCGTTGGTCTCTGTAGTCATCCACTGTAAATTCTCATCTCCAATTTCGAAACTTGAGGCCCTTAACCCAACCAAAACAGAAAAGAAAGCTGCGCCAAACAAAAGAGGAAAGGAGGAAAAAAAAAAATGGAGACTCAGAACCAAAATGGCGCCGAAGCTCCTATCAAAGTGTCAACCCTCAATTGTATCGATCTCTCTAATCCTGATATTCACCACTCCGTCTCTTTACTCAAGCAGGTTTTGCCCTTTTTTTTTTTTTTTGTTCTTATCTTTTCTGTGTTTTTATTACGTGTTATATAAAATTTAATGTTTCTTCTTCTTCTTATTATTATTATTATTCTTTTGATGATTTGAAGTTGATATTTTGATGTTTCGGTGATAATTAAGACAATTCCAGAGTTAAAGTTTGGATTTTTTTTTTTGGTGGGTTTAGGCTTGTTTGGATTGTGGGTTTTTCTATGTGGTAAACCATGGAATAAGCCAGGAATTCATGGAGGAAGTATTTGCTCAAAGCAAGAACTTTTTTCATTTGCCATTAAATGAAAAAAAGGAACTTTTGAGGAATGAAAAGCATAGAGGCTATACTCCAGTTCTTGATGAGCTTCTTGACCCTGATAATCAAGTGCATGGTCAGCAACTCTTTCTTTTTTAGTTGTTGTAAATTTTTAGACTGCATTATTTGCCTTTGTATTGATCATTGGTGAAATAGTTTACTTGAAACTAAAATCCGAGCTCTTTTTCTGGTGGGGTAGTAGGAGACTACAAAGAGGGATATTACATAGGTGTGGAGGTACCTGAAGATGATCCCGACTCAGAGAAGCCGTTTTATGGGCCAAATGTTTGGCCTGCGGATGGTAAATTGTTTTGGATTTCCTTGATTGGTTATCTTGCAAGACGTGTATGAAGGAAATTTTCACCAACTTTAAAAAACTTTTGGCTATGGTTAGGTGTTTTGCCTGGATGGAGGCAAACTATGGAGAAATTCCATTATGAGGCATTGTAAGTTATAAGCCAGTATGTGATTGGGTATCTATGCATGTTTTATGATAATGTGTTCAGAGAAAATATGCTAATATGATTTTATTTCCCTTCTTTATTGGCAATTAGGGAGGTGGCAAAAGCAATTGCAAGGGTCATAGCGCTTGCACTTGACCTAGAGGTTGATTTCTTTGATAAGCCTGAGATGCTTGGGAAGCCTATTGCCACCTTGCGCTTACTACACTATGAAGGTGAAAGATCATGGCATGTGATTATTTAATCTTGGTGTCATTGCACAGTTGACATAACTCATTATATGATATTCATATTCTGTTCAGGTCAAATTTCTGATCCCTCAAAAGGAATATATGGAGCCGGAGCACATTCTGACTATGGATTGATTACACTCTTGGCAACCGATGACGTGATGGGTCTGCAAGTATGAACAATGCTGTAACACATAATTATATTACCATTATTCTGCACCTTTGACTAGTTACCAAAAGTTTATATGATTTGTTGCAGATATGCAAGGATAAAGATGCAAAACCTCGAAAATGGGAGTATGTGGCACCTATAAAAGGGTAAGTTGCTGATGGCTTTCACAGATTTGGGCATCTAAGTTTACATTTGTAGACATGCGTGTATGTACTGCACAAGCAAGTTGGTCTTACTGCCTCGATGTTGGAGGCTGTATGTGGACCCAATATTAGTTTTTAAGTGATTGATTTCCAGTTGTTTAATTCACCTATGTTGGCTATCATTTTTTTTTTTCCTGCTACCTTCTTAAATTGTCTATTTTTGTGTTGTTTTGTTCATTATTTACTCTGTTCTTTTTTTCCATGCACTAAAGTTTTATCATTATTAATCACAACACATAGCAAGCTTAATACGTGGGTGATCTATTTTCAGAGCTTTCATAATCAATCTTGGGGATATGCTGGAGCGCTGGAGCAACTGTATATTCAAGTAATGTGCAACTTTCTTTGGTAACTATGGTCCAAATAGTATTGCAGTAAAATATAAATGTGGATTTTTGGGGGATTTTCATATCGGTGGGCTCCCTGGATTGTTCAACATATAAAGAAGAACTTTAGGCTAAATTTGATAACTCTACTTTGCCTTTCTCTTTTTGAGTTCAGCCTTTTATTATTGTGATAAATTTAAGGCATAGAACTGTTGTCTACGGCCATCATCTTATATTGGAGCAGGGCAAAATCCTTTGTTTCTTGGTTCCTATGTTTTGATATATATACCAAGGTCACTAAATGGAAGCCACAACTAGACCTTGAGCTTCTTCATCTCACACTTTTTATTGTTTTACAAAATTCTTACACTTATTCATCAAAAACTTAAAAAAATATCGTACATTTTTATAGGTGACTGTCTCTATATCTGCTTAATTGTTTGTAATGTTATATTTACTTGAGGTTGTGTTATGGAAGCTACCTTTTCACAACTTTCTTGATTCTCCTTTGCGTAACCCAAGTATTTTTTTTTTTTTGTCTGTACACAGGTCCACTTTGCACAGAGTTTTAGGGAATGGTCAAGAGAGATATTCTGTAAGGCCCCTTAACTTTTTGAACCTTTCTTTGTTATTAAAGCTTTTAGGTCTTTCACAACCTTTCATTAATGCTGGTTATATATTTATTTCTTGATGTAGTTGTTCTTGGTCCATATGTCCAACTGTCTATTGTAACTAATAGCAAGCAGGGTAAATTGGGGCATCTAGGACTTTGAAATTAATTTTCTACTAACTCTTGTTACTCTGCTGAGTTGACTCCATCTGATATATGCAGACTCAACTAGAATAAACTTCAGAATTCTATGATTGATGTTTGCCATTGACTCAGTTAAAATTGTTGAGAACAATTGTTTATCTGAGTATACTAATATGATGAATGGAAGGATGTTTTTGTTCTTTGAAAGTTTAAAAAACACATTGATTGACATGAAAAGAAAGGTTTTGACTGACATCGTCATCTTGGTATCTCTTAATCTTTGCCTTTTAGCCCAAATTTTTGGCTTAGTTTCTTGACTTTTTTCTTTAATATTCTTTTCGGTAAGGTTCTTTGTAAATATTCTAGCTTTGGAATTTTCTTGGCACATGTTGTCTTACTATATTTTTAACATAATCTTCTGAAGAAGTTAAGGTTTTATATCTCTTGTTTCTGATGGCAGGTTGCATATTTTGTGGAACCTAGTCATGACTGTCTTGTAGAATGTTTACCAACTTGCAAATCAGAAAAGAATCCTCCCAAGTAAGTCTTGGTATCAAAGTCTTATAATTGTAGATCATAAGCATTGAAGCCCATCCCGAAACCCTTCCCCATCGAGACCTTAGTTGCTATGACATTCATGGGGATTACCTTCAAATTATCGAAATTGTATATTTGTTTCATCTGACATACCAACTCTAATTGAACTGCTGCATGTGTTCTAACCAGGTTTCCTCCAATTAGATGCGGGACATACCTGACCCAACGTTACAAGGACACTCATGCTGAGTTAAGTGTATATAATAAACATCATACTTGAAGTCCTCACAGAATATGTTTAGGAAAGGTTTACCTTTTAATGTTTGTAATACAGGGGCATATCAAGCGTTAGAAAGTCCCATTTTATTCACATGTAGCTGTATTATAGTAACAGAAATTATCATTCCTAATAAAGTTATTGCGTGTTCCAAGATTCCAAATGGAACCTATAATGGCAATTTTCTCTTCAGCTGGGTTTCCCTCTGACAAACGGATTACAATCACAACGCAAAGTTCCACGTCAGCTTGGGCAATCTTCACAAAGAAGAGAGAGAGAGTCTTAAATTTGATAGTTTCAAGTAATTAAGAGTCGTTTTGGATAAGTTAAACACCGTTTAAAGCACTTCGAATAGGGTAAATAATGTTTATGCACTGTGGACTGCTATGACCTTGCCGCTTCGAAATTTTAGTTGGTGGTTCAGAGTTTAGCTATTTCAGAAAATTACATTTAAGTTATAAATAATTTACTTATTTATTCATTCATTAATTATATTAAATATATTTAAGTAATTAACTTTTTAAATTTAATAACTAACATTTTTTTAAAAAAATATATTCTTTTTACGGATTCAAATCTTGTAATTTATAAATATTTAATTTAATTTTTTATAATTTTCAAATGATCATTAGTTTACAATCAATAACTTGTGGATAAATGTTGAAAATTATGGACCATCCTGAATTTTGTGGATTTTTAAAAATTTAGACCATAAACTTCTTGATCTTAAAATCAATTTAAATCCATAGATCCAATGAAAATCATTGTGGATGATAGAAAGAGAAATCAAATCGGTTCGAATCATGGATCCACTGGAGATCATCTTCGAGAAATTGTGAATGATAAAAGAGAAATATAAGATGCGATAATACAGAAAGTAAATTACACTACTATATATTATTGGGCTTATGCAAAAATATGAACATACAAACGCCTCATTGTCCGCTGCAGAAAAACTCGTCAAACACTCTTAACAATACAAGTTTAGATTTCCCTACTTTTTAGTCATATTTCTTACCTGACCTTATTTATTAGGCAACATGCGGGCACAGCTTGAAGCTATACGAAATGGAGAGGAGAATCTCTGACCATTCACCGGTAAGTTCGGTAGAGAGGAGAATACATGCAACTCTCAGCATACTTGACAAGATTGGCAGGACGAGGGAGGCGTGTTGCCACACCTATAAAGCATAATTTGAAGTAATGTTAACGTTTAAGAGATGAAACAGTTTGACAATTTTAGTCTGTAAATGTACTAGAAATGTCGCTCACCAAGTTCATATGCCTTGGCAGCCACGTTAGCTGCTATATTAGCTGAAATTTTCCTTATATTAGAGAAGGGTGGGTAAATAAGCCCCTTGTCATAGTTTTCCTCAGAAACTTGCTTAGCCAAGGCTTCGGCTGTTACACACGAGACAGACAAGGAAAATATGCGGTTAATCCCCCAGTCCCTTATCAACACTTGAATTCATGTTAAGATTCTAAATCACAGTGAACTTCAGTATTTGTCTGCTGCTAAGATTTCTTGTTGGGAGATAATGTATCAAAAATATGCCACAAGTACACAGAACTTTCAGTCTAGTAAACAAAAGAAAAGGCGAGACAGATTATTGGTAATGATGTTTTTATATAACTGCCAACTTACAGGCTGCCAGAAGCATGTCATCATGCACGCGAATTGCTCCAGAGATGACCAAACCCAAACCAAATCCTGGGAAAATGTAAGCATTGTTGGCCTGAATTTGAAAAAAAGAAAGCACAGAGCTCAGTCCCTGATAGTCAATAGATATCTCATAGGGGAGAATTTGCTAAAATGTACTAAAATTATCATATAATGGTCAGACCTGGCCAGGAACAAAAACTTTGCCATTGTATTCAAAAGGATCAAATGGACTTCCACTTGCAAAAATTGCACGGCCCTGTAAGATGAAAACAAAGGCAGACAACAAACAGTAAGGGTGAAATTGTGAAGCAAACAGGGCACTCAAACTTCCCAGTAGCATTTTCACTGAAGTTATGAGGTGTAACAAGAAAGAACTACCAAGGGATTAAGAATTTTACCCGACTCCATGTATAAGCTTCTTCAGCTGTGCACTCAGATTGTGAGGTTGGATTGGAAAGAGCCATAATAAGAGGTTTCTGCATGCGTCATAGATTTACTACAATGTAAAACTTTTTTGTGGCTGACACAGTTTTAACAGCAAGTATACAGATATGACATTTCTTTGCCTATTGACAGAATGAATGAGTAAAGTACCTCATTGAAGGAGGTCAGGGTCTCAATTATTTCCTTTGTAAAAGTTCTTCCCACTCCGGATGACCCAATCAAAACTGTTGGCTTGATTGCCTGAAGAAGAGATAAGTAAGCACCAAAAATTACTTTGAAAATGGTAAAGTAAGCAATATTCTTCTTACCTTGACAGCACCTAATAGATCCTTAACAGGTTCATGTTCATGAGCCCAAGGTTTCTTGAAGTGTTGAAGCGACTCTTTACGAGAGCTAACAATCAGTCCCTGAAAGAAAATTTACATGCTCCTTAGGTGAAATGGGATGCCATAGGATATATTTTCCTTTGGCAACAATCATGATCAAGCTTATCTATACCTTTGAGTCCACAAGCCAGATCTTCTTACGGGTCTCTTCCACGGGAGCTTTTGTCTACAGATGAGATAGGAAAACCACAGCCAGCATATTAATAATCACTCCAAACACTACAACCAAATTAAGAAAAACTACAAAGATCTGCAATATATATAAGTAGCATGCTATTACCTGCTTTGACATCTCAAGAGCTATAAGCTCTGCTATACCAGTCCCAGCCTGCAACAGTATGATAAAAGCAAGTCTAAGTGACTCAATTAATACAGACAGCTGAAGATTAGAGAGGAATTGGAAATTGATCGTTTAAAAGTTAAATCATGTCACAGAGAGAGCAAGTTTTTCTTTCTACAATTATTTCAGCATTTTTGCTCCCTTGCCCTTCAGCAAAAGCTAAAAACAATGATGAGGCAGAAATGAGAATCTTACTTCCCCAGCACCAAGGAACAAGAATGTGTGGTCAGCTAGAGAACCACCAATCAACTTCAATGCTGCAACAACCCCAGCAAGAACAACAGATGCTGTCCCCTGCACCAAAAGTTGATTGTAGGTTAAGAAAACCTAAACAATCATTCTAAGGAGGGAGCTCCTTATAATGCTGCTAGTGCTACTACTGCCAACCTGTATGTCATCATTGAAGACAAGGTGGGTTGTGCCATATTTTGCAAGCAATGTAAAAGCATTATGGTTTGCAAAATCTTCAAACTGCATAACATCAAAAGAATTAGACATGGTTAGAAACTGCAAGAAGAACATCACATCCCTAAAGTTTTATGAAAAAAGGGAAGTCTCCAAAGCATGAATACCTGTATAAGAACTTTTTCCCCATAGTTCTGCTTGACAGCAGTCATAAATTCATGTAGCAAGTCAGCGTATTCCTGAAATGTAGTGAAAATAACCTCAGTATCATATAAGCTATGCTCTACCAACCCACTCTCAAACATTCCACCTTTTTTTTCTTTGTCTCTCAAAAGATTCATATGAGCTATGCAGTTCATAATATTTACAACTAAAATCCACCGAGGTATGGAATAGTTGTCACACCTGCCCAGTTGCCCTCCTCTGTCTAAGCCCTATGTAGAACTCATTCTTCAACAATTCCTCATTATTTGTGCCCACATCAATGGTCACAGGCAAACACTACAAAACAGAATCAATTATTATGAGAGTCAGAGGCTAGCTATGATGGCATCATTGGACTTGATATTTATTTTCAAATTTTAGTTCTACTCCTTTAACTATGTAAAACTTCAGCCAAAGAACTACAAATATAGATCTCAAGCTCAACAATTGAAGATATTTAGGATAAAATGCCACACTGGAAATGCTTACCGCTGAAGGACGAACCCCTCCAAGTGCTGTGTATAAAGACAATTTCCCAACTGGAATTCCCATCCCCTGAATTTCCAACAGAATCACATGCAAACTAGTTCAACTTTACAGTATAGAATCCCAAAACTGCAAATTAAACTAAGTACTAATTAAATGTTTCTAATTGAAAGAAATGATCTTAACATAATTTACCTGACAACCAAGATCCCCAAGTCCCAAAATACGCTCGCCATCAGTAACAACAATGACTTGAATACTCCTTTCAGGCCAGTTCTTCAAAACATCAAGAACTTTTCCCCTGCAAATTAGCAGACTAAGTCGAATCTAATCCACTTGGAGGTGCATATTTACACAATAAAAAGAGACATTCATACTTCTCTTTCAAACTTATGTAGAGTCCCTGAGGACGCCTGAAGATGCTTCCATACTTCTGGCAAGCTTCACCTACAGTTGGAGTATAGACAACTGGGAGAAGCTCCTCAACATTGTCGATTAGAAGCTTGTAAAACAGTCTTTCGTTTCTTTCCTGGTAAAAGTGGAAACAGAAAAAAAAAATGTTATTCCCTTTTTCTCTGAACTGATCAGGAACATTTCTAATGCCAAGCAATCAATCTGTTTATAGCAAATTACCCAAAAAAAAATAAAAGAGAGAGAAATACACAACTTCAATGCCCAAAGTGAATAAAATCAGAGGTAAAGGAGAAACCTGAAGCTCCATCATGGCCATGTATTTTTGCAACGGAACTTGATATTTCCGGATACTGCTCATCAATTTTTTCTCCTGGTTTATAGAATAAAAATAAAACATTAATGAATACTTTTCAAACGCAAACATATTTGGATAAAAAGGGGTCTTGCAATTAGTATAACCTGAAGTTGTTGAGTGACAACAGCAGGAGGCAGTAAACCACGCAAGTAGTGAGAATCCCTCTCTGCCTCAGTGAATGCAAGCCCTTTGTTATGGTGTGGATCCCTCAACAATGAATATCCACTACACCATGGAATCATATAATACCATCACTTAAAATTCAGACTCAAAACAAAAATTATTTTACCAACTTTCTTCCGAGCCTTCTAAACGGTTTTAATGATAATTTTGATTACCATCATAAATTGGTAGTGAATTAAACCAAACGGAATGATGTTTGATCACCGATCACACATGAAACCACACTAAAACAGAAAGAAAAATACAAGGAAGAAGAAAGGTGACCTGGCGACAGAGTAAGTCCAGGGGGTGACGAGTTGGTCCTCAGTGGCACAATCCTCACCGTAGACATCCTCAACGCCGCCGCCAACGGTGGATTTGGGATCCATGTCAAGCACTGAGGCCCCGCCTCTCATCTCCTTCATTGTGCTCTCCATCCTTTCCTGTATTACTTCACCTGAGACTGTACTTTTTCTTCTCTAGTCTGAGAGATTCAACTGGATATACTACAAATATATGATCAATCCCTAGAACTTATAAAAACTTTGGGTTAGCTGTTTTCAATGTGCTAGTTCAATTATAAGATCAATCAAAAGTCAAATTGATGACTTTAAAAAATCAACGTCATTGTCATGCGCTAGGAAAAGATGGTAAGGACCCCATGTGGAAAAACAGATAATGCAATTCTTTAAAGCAGTTTATCTTTATGAGATTCAGATAAAAAAGAACTGGCTAGTGTACCGATATGTGTGTGTGTGTGTGTATATATATATAGTGTTGTTAGGACAACTAGGAGTATTAATTTCAGCTAAGAAGACAGCAGGGGGGTTCTTGTCTTATTTGGGAGTTGGGCACGTCTGAAATCTTAACTCCAAAATACTTGGTAATAATGAGGTTTGTGTTTTCTTTTGTAAGGTTTTTTATTTTACAGCATGTGTTGGAGAGTGGGTGGAAGTAAGGAAACCGCGCCGCCCCCATTTTTTTATAGTTCAAAGTTTAAATAGTGGAAGACAAACACAGAAGAGGAGGGTGGGACTTGGGAGGAGGAGAGGCGGCTAGGCGGCGAATCTGGACCAACGTGGTGGCTGCTAAGTGGTGGTTGGAGAGATTGCCACAGATTGGTCAGTTATCCACAATGGGAGGCTGGACCCTTGGTGACGTGCAGGTCTTACTGATTTTTAGCACATTCACTCTTTTGATCTCCAATGATTCGAATATACTACTGGATTTATTCAATAATCCAACGCCCTTTTCGGGTCCCATTCAGTTTGTTTTTTTTTTCTCCCACATCTTCCATCCTCTTTTGATTATATAAAACAATGTTTCTTTTGTCATTTGTTTTTTGTCTCTCTTTTTATTTGATGAGACCTATAGCTAATTTCGATTAACGAGGGTTGTCCTCTGATTATATGAATAAAAGCCGTTGATCACCACCGACAGCCGCTTGACTGATCATGACACGTACGTGTACGATAAAACAACTTGGCTCCCTCGCACTAACTAAAATCTCTTCTTTTGCAACCAAAAATGGAAAAGAAGAAGATGGAATTGTTTCCCCCACTTATTGGGGCTGCTTTATCTCTATTTAATGTGTCGCTTGGATAAGGATAAGGGCAGTAGACATCCTTTTCCCACCAAGGTCTAACACTTTCGAGGGCTTTTACCCCCCACTCATTAAAAAGAAATAAAAAGTGATAGAAAAACCATAAACCATAAACTTCGAGGGAGATGAACTACATATGATCCTATAATACATCATATTTACGTTTCTTTTAACTTAGAAAGATTTGAAACCGATGCTATTAGACTATTACACACAGCATTAGTTCACGTAAAGAGCTCTTTCAAAACAGAAGGTGCACATGACAATGTCTTTTCCCCTTGCTCCGAGGCATACAAACTTAAGAGCGCTGAGCCTGCCACTTTCCAAGCAAATCCGCATTTTCCCACGTCATCAATTCTGATGGCATAATCATAGGAAATGTTGTAAATGGCAAGCGCCTCCTTATAGATTTGGTCCAGAGGCCTTTGTCTCTGCTCCAACTCAGCACCTCCATACAATTCCTGAACAAGAAGAAGAATTTTGAGTAAATAAAGAATCGG
Source organism: Theobroma cacao (assembly GCF_053813885.1). NCBI lineage: Eukaryota > Viridiplantae > Streptophyta > Magnoliopsida > Malvales > Malvaceae > Theobroma > Theobroma cacao. The sequence goes on from NC_142647.1 coordinate 5,377,178, forward strand.
GATAAGGGTTTCTGCGAAGAATGATTTCTATGCTAACTGGAAGTGGCAGTGCACAGAAGCAAAGCTTAACGATCACCAGCTTGTATTTGTTATAAACTGCATTAGCAGCCACATCTCTCAGTTCTTTGCTCTTGCCATCCAGAGTTTGCAGAGTTTGCGTCATGTCTTCCCTATACTGCTTATAAAGTTCAGTCCATTTTTCTCTGCAATCTTGAGGAAAACCAACATCGAAACAAGGGAGCTTTCGGACTTCTGAATAGGATAAAGACTAAAACTCATCATCCCCATAATAGTATTAAACATAAAAAACTAACAGCACGTTCGGTTAAAGGGAATGGCTAGGAAACTTTTGTTTCTTTATTTGGTTGTGAAATAGCTCAAGAAATAGTCATTGTGGAATACTTATTCTCTAAAATCCTCTAAAATTAAAAAATAACTAATACTACTGTCTCCTATTATATTAGCTATTCCATAATAAAAAAATAAACTCAAAATATAATAATAACCAAAATAGCTCTTACAAGTTTAAAAATTTATAACTTTATTTATATAAAATATTATTGTTTTACTCTCTCCTCTCCCTTATTCAGACTTTAAATAAAATATTAATATTTAAATTATCTATTGTTAATATTTTAAATAAATAATCAATTATTAATATTTAAAAATAAAAAATAATTGATCATAATAATATTTAAATTAAATAATATATTAATATTTAAAATATTAATAATCAAATTATAAATAAAATAATAACATTTTTCTATAACTTTTTGAATAGTTATATTCAATAAAATATTAATATTTACATTATTAATTATTAATATTTTAAATAACTTATCAATTATTAATATTTAAAAAATAAAAAATAATTGATCATAATAATATTTAAATTAAATAATATATTAATATTTAAAATATTAATAATCAAATTATAAATAAAATAATAACATTTTTCTATAACTTTTTGAATAGTTATATTTAATAAAATATTAATATTTACATTATTAATTATTAATATTTTAAATAACTTATCAATTATTAATATTTAAAAAATAAAATAATTAATAATAATAATATTTAAATTAAATACATTATTAATATTTTAAAATATTGATAATTATAATACAAATAAAATACTAATACTTAAATTACTAAATATTAATATTTTAATTAATTTATAAATTAATGATATTTAAAAAATCAAATAAAAATAAAATAATTATAATACACATAAAATACTAATACTTAAATTACTAAATATTAATATTTTAATTAATTTATAAATTAATGATATTTAAAAAATCAAATAAAAATAAACAATTATATATATAATAAAAAACACTTTCATCTTCTTTTTTTTTATTTTTTTTATTTCAAAACTATAATTACCAACTAGATATTACAATAAATTATAATAATTATTTTTATTCTATTTCATTCGTTATACTAAATTATATTTTATTCCCTTCTTACATGTTCCACCATCCAAATGTATCGCTTTAATAATAATGCTTTAGAGGAAATGACACATAAAACTTCCATTTCTATGAAGATAAACTATACCTTTCCTTGGCAGTTCTTCTCCATATGATTTGACAAAATCATAAATTTTTCCCAATATAGAAGTTGATTTGAAAGACTTTTGCCGTTCCAAATAATGAGGAAATGCATCTGCCCTCAATTCTGGTGGAACTTCAATCTATTTGGAAGTAAGGGGAAAACAAGTTATAGCAGTTTTCAAGGCAGCAGCAATTACTTGCAAGTAAATTATTGTTAGGAGGTCATGAAACATGCAAAAAGTCAACAAAATAGCTACGCATCAATTATTCATGTACGTATAATTTACAGTGAAAACACCAAAAAAGAAGCAACCATCTCCCACATATTTCTCATATATCAAGGCAACAAACTAAAGCATCAATGATATAGTTAAAAATCAACCGCTAACTGATGAGAATTTTGTTATTGACTTCACTTAAACTCAGAGAATGGCATTTACATGGGCTAAAATATCAGCTATCCCAATCCCTTGACAAAGAGACTTACTAACCTTTTTTCCAGACTTTGGTGCATCCAAAGACTCGTAATATAAATCAATCAAACGTTGTAGGTTCTTCTTCAAAAGAAATTTCTCTGGAGAGTTACTATCTTCCAGTGTTAGTAAGCGATCCATTACTGCCATACAGTTATCCGATGCAATGGCCATAGCATTACTGAAAGCAGCCAAAAGCACCTTTACATCAGGAACCAAAACCGATAACTTGAATGATATCAAGACCACACTCAAGACTCCATCAGCCTATACCAGAGACATTAGGAACCAAAACCAGGAGATCCCTGACCCAATTGCCATATCATATTCGTGATTAAGTAATGAAAGAATGAATTATGGAATTTGATCAAAGAATGATAACAAGTTAATAAGAAACTACTAAATGACTTTGATCTGGTCTCCAATCTTGGCATTTGACATATCCAAGAACATTTTTGATGACCTCAAAAGTATTTGAACCTCTAGCAGCGAAGCAAGTAAAAGAACTCTGTTTTTCAAGGGAGAGTTTGAGGACTTCAGATGACAGGGAAAAACCTAGTATCCTCTTGCATAATTTCAGATAAAAAGGAATTTCTACTTGTAAAAGTTCAATTTATGATAATATTAACTAATCAGAAAGAATGTGACGACTGATGAGCAGTACCACAATATAATTCAAGCATAAATCAATTCACAGTTTCATAGCCATTAACATTCCAAGTCAGGACGCTTAATAGTGAAACCAAAATGTTACTGAGGAATACAGTCAAGTAATTACCTTGGCTGAAACCTAGTTCTCAAGAATAATTTGAAGAGCTCATCCTCCAACTCCTCGTTTGAAAACTCACCTGGTCCCTTAGTGGACACTCCACAAGTAGAAGAATTTTCCGTCCAGGGTTCACTCACTTTGAAGTAATCCAATAACTGAAGATAGTACAACAATTGGCAGATAGTCTCAGAGAACATCAAAATAATGCCAAATATAGATGAACCCTACAATTTATTGTAGGAATTCAAAGTTGTAACAATATCTATATAACATCAAATTATATTCTAATTAAAAACAAGATTCCTCTTTTTTGAAGGGGGATGCCAAACTTCATCTTAAAATTCAGCAGCCAAACATTACATGAAAATCACCCAATAGACAGTTGCAGCAGAGAGTTTGAACTATCGGAAATATCTCTATATTATAGAAAAGTTATTTTTGGCAGGTCAACTTAAAATTAAGTATGTGTTTCAGCTCAAAGTAAGAGAGAAAATCTTCAATGAGTTTCATAAAATATATATATATGGAAACAAAGGATATTTGGATGCATACACTTTTTGTGTGTGTGTGTGCCTGTATATCAATACAGCTTAAAGTTTTCCCTATATAACCAGTATCTTTGGCAAGTATTATCACCAGGAATGCCATTGACATCTAGGCCAATTTAAAAAAAAAAACTGTTGACAGCAGTTACCACCAACAATGTAGCAATGTAAGGGGATTCAAGTAAATGCATATTTAAGATAGAGGGGTAAACTGAAGATCATACTATGTTTTACCTTTTAGCATATACTGAAGTATAATGGATGTAAACAGTTGAAATATGTGCAAGAATATAAAAATAATAATAATTAAATAAAAAGGTTTGAAAAGAAGTCACAAAACGATAGTTACCCATTTGACCATCTATTAAAAAGCAATAATAATGAGGGTAGCAATCAGGGCTACTGAAGAAACAGAAAAGAAAAAGGGTAAATAAACTCTTCAAATATAAACTAATTCAGAACCAACCTGGGGATTTTTTGATACAAAATACGTATCGCCGTCAAAATCACCCCCAGCCATCTCATCAGCCAAAGAACGTGGGCCTTTACAAGGAAAGAATATAGCATACTTAGCATGTCCTACATATTCATTCAAGGATTCCACATATCTAGCATTTAGCAAATGTACATCTCCAAAATGTACACCAGGTTGGCGGAACACTAGCACTTTCCCAGAAATCTGTCCATTGTCCCTATACATATCATCCAAGAAGACAACAGAATATCCAATCATCAACGCAGGACATACTTGTCAACTTCCATGCAAATAGTTAATTTTGATTTAATAGATTCATCTGGCTGCAGGAAAGAGTTAAATTTCTGTCCAAAATAGGTGAGACAATGTCAAGGAATCTACCAATACAACAACAACAACATTATTTGACCAAAGATCTATGTGGCCCCAAATGATTTGCCTTTCTCTTATGCATTATAGACCCTATAATATTTCAATGTCTAATAAAGTTGCTATAATGAGGATGTGTAAACAAAACTAAATTCCAATCAGTCGGGGGAAGAATCTGTACTGCACAGTATCTAGCACAACTAAAAGAATATCTCAACGTAATTTTCAAAAAAAAAATTGAGTATCTCAACATCAATGCATGCCATCAGAGGAAGGAAGTTCCAGCTCTAGTGCACCTTAAACTGTAAAGAACATTATGCAGCAATATTTTTTATTATACCATACCGGAGAATCTGTCACAAGCTGTGAACACCTTTCTAATTAAAAAAAAAAAAAACTTGGAGAGTCAATACTCTCCAACACTCCCATTCCTGCTATCTCTTTCCTTTATCTATTCTTCTGTCAAAGATTAGTTCAAAATTGAGATCAGACCATCATATGTTATGCCTAACAAAATGGTGGTAGAATTTGAGTTTAAGAAACAAAAGCAGCTCACATCATTTCCAACATCATCTGCAAAGACACTGCCCATATTAGAGATCAGAGTCTTGGGGTAAGTGGATACGGATAGTTTATTTGTTTTCAATTGAGAGACATAGAGACACAGAGCTGGCCTCAGAATATGATGTCCTAATACATGTGCAAAGATGTAAAGCTTCCCATTATCGCTCTCTTTCAATGTGCACATAAGCATAACAGAACAGCTTACATTACACATTAAACCATATTCTACAATCAGTTATATCAAAAGCTTCTGAGATTTTGCATTCCAAAATAGAAAAACTCATTCCTTACATTTTTTTTTTGAGATGCTACAACGGATTCCAACATTCAAACTTGTAGCTAAGACTTGAAATTGCTAGTTGAACTTTGCAGTGAATACTGGCTAATGTAATTGTACATATCCTCTTACATTTTCTACTGAAGAACATATTCTATAATGGTAGCTCTGAATATTGCGGTTTAAAATTGTTAGTATTTGTTGTGTTACCATAAAAAACATAATGACAAGAATAACAGAAAAACCCAACTTACTTACAAGATAATGCTGACTTGATCACTTTCTAGGACTCCAGTTGGATCGACAGTACCCATTAAATAATAGGACTCAGTCATAGGGAGCTTTCCTCCTAGAAGACCCTTCCTTTCTTCATTTAACATTATTGACAGCTGATGTTGCAGATATGATTCATCAAGGGAAATCCCCGATAAAATCATTTTTGCTGCACTGAAATCATCCTTGCCACCATTATTAAGCGAAACTGCATGTGATAGTTATAAGATCAATTCAAAAGGTGATGAGGTCAGTGAGACGAAGATAAGCAAAGAAGTATGAATGATACAAGACCATTGTTGACATGTAGATCAATTTTGAAGGAGATCGTGCAAAGGCAATAAAAGCAAAAGAACATTAAAAACAATTACACTAGAATGGTATTTCATTTCTAAAAGAATATAACATAGTCCCATTAAGCTAGTATAATCTTCAAAACAAAAAACTGTAAAGCGAGGAAGGGGGCACAAATTTTTATTTAACATGCTTTAGTCATGGTGATATAGAAGTTAACAAACCAACCTTTAAGTGCTGTGCGTTTATTGGAGAAAACACTCTGTGTCTCTTCTAATGCATTCTTCAATATGTCCATAAAAAAGTCATCCGGGACACCTCCATAGCTAAGGAGTGCAATCAAATTCCTTGAAAGAGAAGTTCTCTTTGGTTGATTGCTGCAGGAGATAACACAAAAACATCACCCTAAAATGAAATGAAACAAAAACAAGAAGCGCTCACAGACTATTAAATTTCTCAAAGGTAAATCCATCTCATCAAAATTGAGTCAGAAATAAAACAGTTTAACATCTTCACTTAGGCATTGGCCTATCGCAGGATTCAAATACTTTTATATTGGGGCTGGAAGACTGATTTGGGCAAGAATAACATGCACCATCTTATGATCTGACGTTAAGTTCTAGGGATTCAAAGTGATGTGAACTCATTGGCTTCAAAGTAGGGCTTTTAGCCCATAAATTAGATGGGACACACAAGCGCTAGAGTGATCCAACTACTACAAGTGGGCTTCACACGCAAATCTACCAGAGACAAAGACCTTTAGCTTCCACATTTTGCCTAATTTAGGACATGTTCTTAATTGCAATTGCAAGCTTCAATCTATGCCAGCTACAGTTCATACTACCATGATGCATTCACCTCAAAAGCAACCTAAAGCAAATGCATTGAATGTGGTTGTTAGAAGGCCACACAAAAAGCATGGTTTGAGGCAGTGAAAGACAAAACCACTGTTGCAAAGACAAGATGTCAGAATGGTACTACTACATTCAGAAGGTTATCAGAGTATTTTAGTACATCTAATTTTATCTATTGAACAAATATTGTGACAGACATGTGTATAAGGAATTATAAAATGAGAGATATATCCTTTTCCTTCTCTTTATTTTCCTTTCAGGAGATTCATTTAAGTTCTCAGAATGTTTACACTCCCCCCACCTCCCCCAGCCAAACTCATCTCTTCTATATTGAACCCAGAATGCATTCATTTGGCACTTATCAAGAGATTTGAGAAAAAAAATACTATGTAACGTACAAGTACATCAAATGGAAATTACATGAATTATACAATGGCAGGTACCTTGTTGCAACTACTTCCAGTGAATTCATTGTGCACATGTTTGCCAGATTTGGATCTGGCTTAACTTTAATCATGGAAGGACGAATTTGAATGGTTCTGGGTGGAAGCTACAAAATTTTGGAATAGAAGTCATTACAAGCATGCAGCTTCTGAAAAGCATTCAGAAATCATTAGCCAACTAAAATATGTTACTCACAATAGCTAAGATCCTATACAACAACAAACTGATCAGATACATAACTTTCAGTATAAATTAAAGTGACTAATTTATAAAACCATATATATGAAATGGGATGTCCAACTTTTGAATGCCAACCTGTCATAATGGTCATCCTCCCAATCTACTATATATGTTATACCTTCAAATATTTCAAAAAAAAAAAGTTCATACTAGAAAAACAAAAGTAAAGCTCACATACCAATGTAGATTGACTAATACATTTTTTAAGGGAAATATGGCATTTGACGTGGCATCAATTCTGCTTTCAATTGGTATTAGATTCAACACACGACTAGATTCTCAATGTAATAACTGGTGCAACTACTAAACCCTAAACCCTCAACCCTTGAACCAAGCTAATAGTATCTGCAATCTTTGCTCAGCTCTTCCATTTTTCCCAAAACTTTTAAGCATTTTGTTTCATTGGTAATTTAACTAGTACAGTCTACTTCAGAATCTACTCCTACAAAGAGCTAATCATCAATTTCTCAATTCAAGAGGGGACTTTCAGATGGAGTAAGCTTGTTCTAATTATTCTAATTACAAGGGAAAATGACAAAACTATACCTTTTTATTGACAAGTAAGGTTCCCTTGACGGCACAACCTTTGTTAAAGAGGCGGAACTGGATCAGCAAAGGCTAGAAAAGAATTTAAAAATGGAATGATAATCAATAAATAAAATTTAGAAAAGCAAGTACCAGTGGGTGGTTAAAATGCACATACCGGTACTCTATGGTGAGATTCTGTTGATTTCATGTCTGAAAACTTGCCCTAAAGTCCATTGAGATGAAGAAATCTATGATCTTAGAAAATGCAATTAATTGAAAAACAGGTAACAGTAAAAAGATCACAAGATGACATAATAACATCCCAGCCATGAAATAAGGAATATAAATGGAAACAAAAACCAGAATAAAATTGACAAAATAGTACCACAAAGAACTAAATGGAAAAGGAATAGTTGGAAGCCATGCCTTTTCAAATTACCAAGATACAACAAGCATGGCATCCATATTATCTGAAACTTTGTATAGTTTTAACCATTCCAAGATTCAAAAAAATAATACACACAAAATAGATTAAGAGTTCTAGAGCAAAAGCTGTTTCATATATATATATCAAACTGATTCTTGTCATGCATACCAGAAAGATGAATTATTGGGCAAATACTCTGCAATACTTTCATCTCAAACCAAATGTATAACAAGTAGCAAATCAAGCTGCCAATCACCAACCTCATCATTGTCACCATTCAAAATCCTTCCTTTAAAGACATTCTTTGGGCATTTCAAAGCCAAATCCTCTGATATATAACCAGTTCCATCTGTGTGAATACAAGGTTCTCCATCTTTTTTATAAACATAATTTCCATATTTATCCTGCAATAAGATTTATTTTTTGCTAAAATATCAAATTAAACTCAGGAAAAAAAACATGAGAAAAATCTATAAGAAGGGAGACTATTTTTATTCAAAACTTTAAGCCATAAATCATACCTGGCAAGGTATATCATTTATCACCACAACGTTTACATCAGCTAAATCAACTTCCAGCTTCATGGTCTTAGATAAGATCAGTGACAATCTACAGCACAAAGAAAAAGAAGCTTTTCAAATAATAAATAAACAACTGCAAAAATGTCTCCCAGAAAAAATTGAAAAAATTTAAAGGAATAAAAAAAACATGCAGATTTTGTATTATCACTGACCTGGCCATATACTTGGCCATATTGGATACAGTATGGACATGCATAAAGACACATCTGGCTTCTTGTATTGTTTTCCCAGACAAAACATAATCTTTACCATCATCAATAGATGCATATGACTCCAATCGAACAAATAAGCACCTAACAGATGAGGAAGTTGGGTCTTTCTTTCTTGCTTCTTTGCCCCCATCCTTAAACACTGAAAATTTCACCATATTTGGGACAAAAATACTAAATTATCATTCTCAAAAGTTAGGAACCGATGATATCATAAGAGTTGAATATATTGACTTGGATAACATATATTGGTGCACGTTCAGTGCCATACCCAATTAGTAGGGTAGTCAAAATTTTTTCACTGATATCGATTTACCAGAAAAATGAGAAGCACAGGATCCTCAATAACTGACACGTTGCAGATAAAGGAAATAAACATGCATGTGGAAGCCAGGACATCCACACAAAGCTGCAAACTGGAAAATAAGAGCAATCCTTTCTTTCGTGCACATAGACAACCTCAAACACCCAGGATTGCAATAGAACAAAAGTCCCACTTTCGTAAAGGGACTGAAATTCCTAGTTGTTGCAACTTTGATCCTCATAATTATCATAAAAAACTACGGAGTGGCATGGGAAAATAAACTAATAAACGAATGATACATTTCGTCACCATTAAAATGGGGAAACTATCAAGTAAGATTGTCGCAAACAATCAATTTCATGATTTAAAAGCAGCTCTTACTGCATTGTTTTATGCTAATTCTCTGAGACAAGCTGAATAAAACACCTACACCAATGAACTGGACAAAGCAGATATTCTTCAACTGTAAGATAAGAACAAGAGATACAACTCAGCTGGCAGATCAACCTTTGCTCCACTCTAGCAGAGGAGCACCTCAGGGACATGCATGCCTAAAACAAATTCAGAGATGCATGCTGCTAGCAGAAACTATAAGAGATCATTTGACATGCTGGCTTGAACTGGTAATACTTGATGTATCCTGGAATAACAACTATAATAATCTCAAAGGACAAATAAGAACACCAAATACAAAACTCATCATTACAAGAGTGTGGTGTAGATGACTGACCAAAAAACCGGTAACGACGCAAACCAACAAGAAGTCCTAATGCAATTTTCTTGTACTCAGCATAACAAACATTGCCAGCCGAAGTTTTACCATCTGTGACATTTGCAAACTTCACGATGAGAATATTCTCATCTCCTAAAACCCTTTGTAGATGATTTCTACTTGTTTCCAAATAAGGCCCCTGGAATAAAGCACATGAAAACAATAATAAATATAATGCAATACAACCAGTGAAATAAATTAAATCAAGGAAAATATTGTAAAAGGAAACTAATGCAAAAAAATAATTACAAACAATGCACTTTATGTTACTACTATTTGTGGAACTCTCAAAATTGATATAGGTCCATCTCCAAGCAACTGATTCCTCATAAGGGAGCAATAGCAGAGCAAAAAATGATAACTCAAATTTTAAACAAGGATTATAGCATCAGACTTACACAGATAAAATAAGCGCATACCAAGACAATATAATTAATATTTTCAGCAACTCCTTTCACGTGTAAGAATAACAAAATCTTAAATTTAAAATTTTTGTACAATGAGAGAACCAAATTGAAGTATTTGATTTTATCGTCGGTGAAAAGAGTGTAACCCCACCCCCCCACAAAAATAAAATGTTTCCTCAGGTGAAAGGACAACACAAAAAATTGATACAATAAAAATTGGAATTTAGGTGGAAAGGCTTAATGTGATTGGCTAAGAGAATTTTCCTATTTGATGGGAACATGAAAAACAAAAGAAAACTAAGATAACTAAAACTGTTAGCCAAGGCTGTCAATAAGGAGAGTGCTATCAGCCACATAGTATTAAAGGAAAAAGGGAAGAATTACTATCTCATGATATGGAATATGAGTTTGGTATGCATAAGAGATATAGGCTTAAAGCTGATATCTAATTAAACTGCCTTCAGTACCCTCGTAAAGATGTCCAAACCAACTGATATTTGTATCTACAAGCGTTATAAAATTTAAATCAAACCTTTTGTCCTTTCAGTGTAAATTAACATATATGCATGCACAAAATCAAGGAAACATAAGACCTTGAACAGCAACTCCAAATTTACCTTGAACCTACAACTCCCATTTGCAGATACATGACAATGGTACTGATATGCCTTTCCAGACTCCCAATCAACTGACTGCAAGACAAGGGAATGGAAGGGTAAGGGAGAAGGACAAAAAGAGAAAATAATCAATTACATAACGCATCACGTGCAAAGAGGACAAAGCTCATATGAAAGAGTGGTCTAATTCACATTCCAAACTTTTGAAACATCCACGCATTCCAATCTCATAGAACATGCTGAACATGAAAACCTGTTTGTGTGACAAATCTTAGTTGATACCGACTTTAACATTTTTCAAAGTTCTGTTTTTTTCATAAATTAGAATGCAATGTAATTCAGAATATAGTTAGAGTTAAAAGGCAAATAACATTAAAAAAACTGTTATGCTACCTTACAACGATCATCTGGATTGTTATACCGTTGGCCCAGAGTAACCCAGACCTCTTCCTCAAACTTATCCATTGCCAAATCTTTTAATCTTCGAATTCCATCAGCTGTAGTTACTTCTTCCAACGTTTCCCTGTGGTAAAAAAAAGAAGACGTTGAAAAGAAAGAACTTATCTTTAAAGAAAAAAAAAAGCTAACCTTTTCGAAATCAATAGATGACAGGTCGGTAGACAAAACTTACGAGCCAATGTAATTTAAAATGAGGAAAGCTTTTCTAAACTCAAGCGCCCCCAAAGCCACCAACTGAGGGCTAAACCTTTCTTCTTTGCCAACATTCAATGAAGAACTCCAAGGAGGACCAATAGTGGTAACAACATCTTCTTCGCCCAAATTAATCATAAAACCAACAACCCGCAAAACAAAGCGTCAAAACAACCATTTAAAATTTTTTAAAAGAAAAACAAACATTTCCTTTTTTAAAAAGAAAAAGAAAAAGAGAGAGATTTAACCTTGCTGCATCATAAGACAGCAAGTTTTGGCGGGCGAAGAAAAGGGACTACGACTTAGTCTTGAAGGAGAAGAAGAAGAAGGACTTTGTCGTTTTGGACTGTTGTTGTTGTTGTTGATGTTGTTTAGTTCGTTCTTGATCATGTACATGACAAATCCATCAAATGAAGAACGAATTGTCGTCCGTTGGATTTTCTTTAGAATCCTTAAAGATTGTTCTTCGCCTTTATCAGCAAGCGCCTGCCTCGTCGAGTCGGCAAGTGGCGGTTGGTTCTGCTCACGACAGATTCTGGAGATTGCTCCTTCCACCGTTTGGGGCAGAGCCACATTCTCATAAAAATTGCTTCCCATTGATGAAATTGATCTTTAAAACAACTTTCTCAAGTTCTGGGTTTTTGAAATAAAAAAGACTTTGTTTATTTCACGGAGCAACGAATTTTCAACTTTCTTCAAGACCAAAACAGAAACATCTGATTTCTTCTTCAGTCTCGAGTATTCACATAACCCCCTTCAATGGAGAAGAAGAGCCGATCAGCTCCATCACCTTCACCAACCAAACAGAAAGAAACCAATAGGTTTTCTCTAATGTAGAATGATCTCCTTCAAAACACACTCTTAAGGCTACCGGCCAATCTTCTTCGCTTCTGCTGCTTGCGTCTCCAAGGCCTGGAATAAGTAATTTTCTTGTGAAATTTTGAAATGGAAAAAGTACAGGTTTCTTCCGTAGCTTTTTTTTTTTTATTGATTTGTTTGTTTTGGCGCACTTTTTCAAGTGTAATAGGACAAGAACAGGGTGTTGTCCTAAAGGTCTTTTCCTTTCTTTGTTTGGAGGTAAAATAGTTTTTAAAAAACATTTTCAGGAAACATTTTTCGGAAAAAAAGAACTTATATACTAAGTCTAAAAATATTAGTTGATCAATATTAGTATTTAATTTAAAATATTAAAAATATTTTTAAAAATATTAATATTTAATTTAAAATATTATTATTTAAAAATTAAATACTTAAATAATAAATCTTTTAATTATGTCAAAAAAGTTAATTTAATTTTATTGAATCAATTTTTAAATTTTTATTTTAAGTCAAATAAATTCATCTCTTATTATTGTCTAATTTTCATTTGTCAATTATTAAATACAGTGATTTATTAGATTTAAATAAAAATTTAAAAATTTATTTAAATGTAATAAAAAAAAACTAAATCAATTTAACTTTATTTAATGTTATTAAAATTAAAAAATAATTTTTAATAAAATCATTCGATGTAATTAAAATTTTTTTTTATAAATTAAATAAATTTTATTAATAATTATAATAAAAAAATATTTTAATGGTGATTTGATAAACATATATTTATAAATATAAATTTTTTATATTTTATACGATTGATGAATAATTATAATTTTATAGTATTACGATAAAAAGTGATGAGATAAAAAATTTAAAATTAAAATTAAAATTTATTACAATGTGTGGTTCAATGTTTTGATAAATGTAATTATTAATTTTATTTATTTTTATTTTTATACTCAATTTTGATTTTGAATTAATGAAAATTAAATGTTTATTATTTTATTATCAACTCGAATTTATCATTTTAATATTTAAATAACTCAATTATAATAATAAAAAACACTTTCATGAGATGATTTAAATAATAGAAAATAATTTTAATAAACTATTTAAATATTAAAATTTTTCTAAAATATTTAAAAAAATTCTAGTAAATTATTTTCCGTTCTGATGAAACGAGTGAGAAGAAAGTCTGGGAGCAAGGGGGCGGGGCTATGGTGTAATAGTGAGCTAGGCAACCATATTCAAGATTCAAAAGGGCTGATTCTCAAATCTGAGAAATGGTGTGATTGATTGACACAGCTGATGAAATAGATGACACAGCTTTGGCTGAGCCCTTTGCCCTACGAGATTACTTTCCACATGGCCTTTTACTAGAGAAGAACAGAAAGGCTTCAGAACCAAAAAAAAAAGGAGAGAAAAAGCAAAGTCACTTGGCAGCATTTCCTTAAAAACACTTTCGGCTCTCTCTGGAAAAGAAAAGTAAGGCTTTAGTCCAAATCATGGCCACTTTGATGACTGACGTCAAGATTTTCTGGATCTGCCTTCGCCAGGAAGTAGCAAACAGATTAAATTACAGATTAGACAGGCCACCGCTTTGTACATTGTCTAATCTAATATAAAGTAAAAATCTAATTACAAACCTTATTTAATTTCTTATAAATTTTTTTTCTAAATTTTCATTTTTAATAATATTAAAAATTAAAAAAAATACTACAAATACTACTATTAATAAAATGTAATACTTATCATTAAAAATATTATATATGATTAAATATAAAATTTACTCAAACGTTGAATTATACGGAGACAACATCAACTAATTATTATTAAAAAAAATAATTTTTTATATTTAAATTTTTAATAAAAATACTATTACTATTATTTATTTTTATATTTAAACAAGTTTTTACTTTTTGAGTTACATTTTGTTAACGAAATAAATAAAAATAGAATAAAAATAAAAATAAAATATACTCAAACGTTGAATTATACGAAGATAATATCACTTTATTATTATTAAAAAAAGTAATTTTTTATATTTAATTTTTTAATTAAAACACCATTATTATTATTTTTTTATATTTAAACAGGTTTTTACTTTTTAAGTTATATTTTAGTAACGAAATAAATAAAAATAAAATAATTATTATATAAAAATAAAAATAAAATAGTTATTACGTAATTTGATAAGATTAAAAGAATAGGTTATGAATAGTTTTTGTAATCTATTTCAACGTTTGGTTGTTAAAAATAATTTTAGAATAAGAAATTAATAAAGTACAAAAAGATAAAAATATTTTTTATTATATATATAATTTTTATTTTTATTTTTATTTATTTTTAAATATTAATAATTTATAATTTATTTAAAATATAAAAAATTAATCATTAAAATATTAATATTTATTTATATTTTAATCATTAATACTTTATTTGTAATTTAAAATGTTATTATGATTATTTATTTTTATTTTATGTTTAAAATATTATTTTTATAATTTATTTAAAATGTTTATATACTATAATTTAAATATGAATGTTTTAATTATAATTTAATAATTATATATTTTAAAATATTAATATTTAATTTATAATTTACATGTTGTAATGAACTAATGATTATTTATTTTTATTTTATTTCATTTTTCAAACATTAATAATTTATCATTAATTTGAAATATTAATAATTGATTATTTAAATATTAATATTTTATTTATAATTTAAATAATATTTTTTATTAAAATATTAATAATTTGAATCAATTTTTAATTTTAAAATATATTTTTGTAATATATTATTATAAATTTAAACTTTTTTCTTTTCATAATAATATTAACAATTAATCATTTAAATATTAATATTTTGTTTATAATTTAATCATTAACATTTGAAAGTATTAATATTTTGTTTATTATGATTAAAATATAAATAATATTAATTAATTTTTTATATTTTATACGATTGATGAATAATTATAATTTTATAGTATTACGATAAAAAATGATGAGATAAAAAAATTTTAAATTAAAATTTAAATTTATTACAATGTGTGGTTCAATGTTTTGATAAATATAATTATTAATTTTATTTATTTATATTTTTATACTCAATTTTGATTTTGAAATAATGAAAATTAAATGTTTATTATTTTATTATCAACTCGAATTTATCATTTTAATATTTAAATAACTCAATTATAATAATAAAAAATACTTTTATGAGATGATTTAAATAATAGAAAATAATTTTAATAAACTATTTAAATATTAAATTTTTTCTAAAATATTTTAAAAAAATTCTAATAAATTATTTTCCGTTCTGATGAAACGAGTGAGAAGAAAGTCTGGGAGCAAGAGGGCGGGGCTATAGTGTAATAGTGAGCTATGGAGCTTTGGCTGAGCCCTTTGCCCTACGAGATTACTTTCCACATGGCCTTTTACTAGAGAAGAACAGAAAGGCTTCAGAACCAAAAAAAAAAGAGAGAAAAAGCAAAGTCCCTTGGCAGTATTTCCTTAAAAACACTTTGGGCTCTCTCTAGAAAAGAAAAGTAAGGCTTTAGTCCAAATCATGGCCACTTTGATGACTGACGTCAAGATTTTCTGGATCTGCCTTCGCCAGGAAGTAGCAAACAAATTAAATTACAGATTAGACAGGCCACCGCTTTGTACATTATCTAATCTAATATAAAGTAAAAATCTAATTACAAACCTTGTTTAATTTCTCATAAAAGTTTTTTTCTAAATTTTCATTTTTAATAATATTAAAAATGAAAAAAAATACTACAAGTATTACTATTAATAAAATGTAATACTTATCATTAAAAATATTATATATGATTAAATATAAAATTTACTCAAACGTTTAAATTATACGAAGACAACATCACTTAATTATTATAAAAAAAGTAATTTTTTACATTTGATTTTTTAATAAAAACACCATTACTATTATTTATTTTTATATTTAAACAAGTTTTTACTTTTTAAGTTGCATTTTGTTAGCGAAATAAATAAAAATAAAATCTACTCAAACGTCAAATTATACGAAGACAACATCACCTTATTATTATTAAAAAAAGTAATTTTTTATATTTGATTTTTTAATTAAAACACCATTATTATTATTTTTTTATATTTAAACAAGTTTTTACTTTTTAAGTTATATTTTAGTAACGAAATAAATAAAAATAGAATAAAATAATTATTATATAAAAATAAAATAAAATAAAATAAAATAATTGTTACTTAATTTGATACAATTAATAAAATAGGTTAGGAATAGTTTTTGTAGTCTATTACGACGTTTGGTTGTTAAAAATAATTTTAAAATAAAAAATTAATAGAGTACAAAAAGATAAAAATATTTTTTATTATATATATAATTTTTTATTTTACGTTATTTTTAAATATTAATAATTTATAATTTATTTAAAATATAAAAAATTAATCATTAAAATATTAATATTTATTTATATTTTAATCATTAATACTTTATTTGTAATTTAAAATGTTATTATGATTATTTATTTTTATTTTATGTTTAAAATATTATTTTTATAATTTATTTAAAATGTTTATATACTATAATTTAAATACGAATGTTTTAATTATAATTTAATAATTATATATTTTAAAATATTAATATTTAATTTATAATTTACATGTTGTAATGAATTAATGATTATTTATTTTTATTTTATTTTATTTTTTAAATATTAATAATTTATCATTAATTTAAAATATTAATAATTGATCATTTAAATATTAATATTTTATTTATAATTTAAATAATATTTTTATTAAAATATTAATAATTTGAATCAATTTTTAATTTTAAAATATATTTTTGTAATATATTATTTTAAATTTAAACTTTTTTCTTTTCATAATAATATTAACAATTAATCATTTAAATATTAATATTTTATTTATAATTTAATCATTAACATTTAAAAGTATTAATATTTTGTTTATTATGATTAAAATATAAATAATATTAATTAATTTTTAAAATTAAAATGTTATTTTTTATATTATATAATTAAAAATTAAACTTTTTTTCTTTTTTATAATAATATTAATAATTGATAATTTAAATATTAATATTTTATATATAATTTACTCATTAATATTTTTAAATAGTAATATTTTATTTATGATTTAAATGTTATTATGATTCAAATATTAATAATTTTAAAATTTTAAATATTTTTTTATAATATATAATAAGTAATTTTTTAAAGTTATGAATGACATTTTAATCTTTATAATTTTTTGAAATTATTCCTTAACTAAGGAATAACTAATATCATATGAGGTGTTGGTATTAGTTATTTCTTAATTTTAACTTATTTTGAAGAATAATCATTTTAGATGAATGGTTATTCCTTGAAACAGGAACCAAACAAAGGAACATATGTTCCTTAAGAATAGACCTCCGACCAAGCA
Organism: Theobroma cacao; assembly: GCF_053813885.1. Taxonomy (NCBI): domain Eukaryota; kingdom Viridiplantae; phylum Streptophyta; class Magnoliopsida; order Malvales; family Malvaceae; genus Theobroma; species Theobroma cacao. The sequence continues at coordinate 5,395,083 of NC_142647.1, forward strand.
TGCTATTACTTTCTAAAGTAATTAACTAAATTCACAATTTAAAGCGATACTAATCTTTTTTTCATAAAATAGATATAAAATTTTATACAATATTTTAATTGAGAATAACATTTTCTCCCCCACACTACACTTTAACATATAGTATCACCCCTTTCTTTTTACATTATTAAACAACGGTCAGACCATAACTTAGGCACTAAGAGTACGTTTGGTTGATAAAATAATCAAAAATAAAATAAAATAAAATAATTATTATATGAAAATAAAATTAAGTAAAAATAAAATAAAATAATTATTATATAATTTAATATGACAAATTGAATAAAGTACCATCCCTTTCTTTTTACATTATTAAACAACGATCAGACCATAACTTAGGCACTAAGAGAAGGAAAAGAGGCTTTCAACAAACGTCAAGATTCGACTTATAATGATGCACTTTTCTTCTTTCAGAGTTTCGGTGCACCCAAAAGTATTAAAGTAACAATTACCAATAGAGAGAGTTGGAAGCCTGAAGGTGTCCGATATTAATGTAAAAATAAGAAAAAAAATTAACCACATTAATTATCACCATATATATGTCTTCCAGAACGTTCACTTTACAACGTTGAAAACACGTCAGAAGTAAACGCTAGGTCTTGCAATCACCCGTATATAAAAAATTAAAAAGAATATTTCATTCGCATGAGAATGACTTTGGATCTACTACATGGTGCTTTCTCATTTCCGTTTCAAAAAGGGATTTCCAATTTTAATGTAAAAATGGTAGTATATCCACAGTTAGCAGCCGCTTGATGCATCTGAATTTCATAACTGAAACAAAGTATAGTTTTGCTACTAGTTCCCATCTGCAGTATTTGATACCAAGTTCCAACATTTTCCTGGAATATTTGCACATCCAGAATGGCAGTGAGTGAAGAGTAAGCATCTTCTATGGTTTTATAATCTTTTGTGTCTTCTTGGTTCATTCCATATATATACCTGCAAAAGAAAATTGAATATACAACCTTGCAGATATTAAATCACACATTTGGATAACTCTCTGTCGGCGCTAACTTCTGACATTGGGCATTTGCCCAATTTATGGTAAGTTAGGGTTGGCAAGACCCATAGATTCTGCAACTTCCCTAGCAGCTAAATTATCCGCTTGTTCCTACACACCACAATTAACACAATGATTAATGATTGGTCTAGAGTTGGAAATAAAAATTTTCACACAAATAGTAATTTTGCCTTTTTGCTAGTGGATTCCTACAATTAACTATTCATAAGGTAATTGCGCAAATGGTCAGATAACCTTACCTGAAGATGATGCAACAAGTACATCAAGAAGAGATGTACAAAGACCTGCATATTTGTCCCGCACGGTTATTGTAGAATTTATATTCTTTCACATTATCCTTCTGTTAAGACATTTCTACAATGATGAGGTGAAACTAATCTTACAAGATAGAATAGCAAAATTATTCTAGCTGTTGGATATCGCCAAAGAAATCTTGTGGCCCTGACAGCCCCTGAATCCAGTAATTTTGCCGCCTTCTGTAACTGCACAAGGCAGTTGAAACACAAGAGTCAGAAAAAACATATGGGATGGTAAGGTGGTTTTGGGATATAAGAGTGGGAAGACCTGTATGCTTGCAGTGGCCATGTGACGGTGATGCAAGGGAAGAGGCCTACAATTATTAACTTGATAAGGAAATTTGAAAAGATCGAAAGCTAACACACAAGTAAATTAAGAAGAGGCAAAATATTCCTGCAGAGGGCCTGCCGAATATAGTAAGTGCAGCTAAAGAAAATGTATTCATTCTTGCTTCACATTTATTTACTTCATAAAAGTAATAGGAAGAAAGGATAGGTTGAAGGAAAGCCAAAAAGAATAATTCAATCACAAATGTCAACACCTGAATATTGCATGAAGAGTGCTGTTGTAATTTGAAGGCATTACAACCCAAGAAGCAATGCGAGGACAATGACCAAGGTGTTAACAAAAAATGAACTCCTATAGTTAAAAAGTGGATGATTCAGCCCACTACAGACTCACAAAGAATTTCTTTTCTTTTCTTCTTTTTCTTCTTCTTTTCCTTTTTCTCCCTTCATACGAAAGGATGAGAATTCAGATGATCTAACTGATCATAACAGCTACATTATATTGCACCTTTCTCTCATTGCGCTCAAGGTTGCAACCCATGATGCTTTCCTTACAAAATATAAAATACTATGGGAATGTAAATATTTCAGGTTGCAAACCACAGCAATTAATTGCTGTATTTTACAGACAAGCTGCTAACATCCGCTAAATTATTTCATTCTTTTATCCGAAGGAGAGATGCATGTAAATAATCGTATCAGGTAATCTAATTGACCCACAACAACTGCACACTTACAACAGTTAATGGTCCTGCAGAACATTTAAATTATAATAGATTCATATTCAATCAAATACAATAGAATTTAACAAATCACATGTTTCTGAAGAGGAAAATCAAATCTCAAAAAGGAGAAGGTAACGTATATTCTTTCTAGCTAATAAAATGTACATATCTCAATATGCTTAATAAAATGCTGAAACTTGCACAGAAAGGGTTCAAGGTTTCTAATCTAATAATAATAAAAAAAAAAGCTTTAACATACTCTAGTGCTTTGATTTCAGTGTCTTCTTCCCAGGAAGATGATGCCCGACGAGGAACCCTACTTCTTTCTACCTCAACCTGTTGAGTATAATGGTAGCATCACAGGCAAAACAAGGATATTTAATACCATTATTTATAACAACAAATAGTTGATAAGTCTTGCAGCACAGAAATCAATAAACCTGTGCTTCTTGAAGACGCTTTATTTCCTTCTCCAACTGGAACTCAGCCGCAGCTTTTTCACTAGCCATAGTTTCTAACTGTGTTTGCTTGTAGTACTGCATAATGGTGTACACACAAGAAGTCAGCACAAACAAATAGATGTTGCAAGAATAAGTAAAAAATAAAACTTAGTTTGTATTACCAATAGGTCAGTTAGTTCACGGTAGCGTTTCTCTAGCTCCATATGCTCCTGATAGAAGGCAACAATATCATTCAAAACATAGGACAGAATGCACCATGAAGAAATACAGTATATAGATGCATAAACAAAACAACTGAACTGAATTCCATCATTCATTTTAGACAGGAGCAAGAAAATTTAAGACATTAGATATCAACAATAGCAACTCTGCGATACAGCTTCTACTTAGGGAATTTTCTCCTTAGTTGTCTGCATATTTTGATTAAAAAAATTATCTGGGGTGTCTTAGTACAGCCTCAGGCATATGTCACGCTATAAATGTTCTCTACTACTAAAATTTTTCCGGAACCTTGGTCCTAAGGACTCAAATAAACTTCACGTGCATGACGACTTTAAGAGAAGACCAAACAAATTCAAGTTACAAACACAGCAAGGACAGATTGTTCCGCAATGATCTGGCATGCACAGTAAGATCTGACAACTTTGAGAAGTCGGTTGAACTCAAACATACAAGAGAATTAAGACCATGTACAGCTGATATGCAGCTAGATAAAGCAGACAAGCAATAAAATTTAAGGCTTTACTAAGTTCAGCAGTCACTGTAATAAACACTGGCAGCTTATATGGCAACAATACTATCGATGAAGCTATAATCTCTTCATTTCTGATTAGTCCCATTTTGATTAAGATGTGTGAATGTATGTGTTTGAGTAAAGAAAGAAAAAAAGATGAACATATTTGAACAGTTACCTGGCGTGAATAATGCTCAGCATCCCTCTTCATGGCAGCCATTTCAACCCTCATTTTCTGCACTTCAACCTGCAGCCAGACAAATTGGTCACAGAAAACAAATCCATATCAGCCAGTAAAAGTAATCAGAATAATCTTCTATAATTGTACGATAAGAACAATTACAACTGTATTAAGAACAGAAAAACACTCGATACTTGCCTCCAATGAAGAGAGCTTGCTCTCGGCATCTCTTTGACCTTGGCGTGCACGCTCCACTTCCTCCTGCCATGCCTGCATCTAATATCATCTTCTTTAAGTCCTTGCATGTCGTAATTACTACAGTTTCTGCTACAGCTAAAGGCTACAGATTATGCCTGTAACTAGAAATGCTTTTTAAACAGTTGAACTTCAGAATGTTCTTAATGATGTAGAAACCCACATCCAGTAGATTACATGATTGAGATCAAATTAGTAGGATGCCTTTTATTGCTAGAGTCTGGCTGCAAGGAAATGGTCCAAAAATGTCATTTACAAAATAGATTTCAAATAGTTACCACCTCATCACATTTACCTGAATCATTTGATTTGCTTCGTCTGGAGACTTCTTCTGTCCACGACGTGCACGAGCTTCCATATCTTGCAGTTCTTGGTTTAGAGTTGCACATTCAACCTGATACCATATCAGGTTAGTTTTAAGAGGCTTTACAATTCATATCTAGCTCAGTCAAAAGACAAACTTTCGCATAAACGAATGGTTATCAGTTTGTTTATATACCTCGAGAAGTGCCACCTTCTGCTCAAGCTCTGCAGCTTTTGTTGTCCTCTCATCTGCAACCCTCTGGACAAAGAAACAACAGCAATTTACAATGCTTGATGAAATATACATAGCGGTCAAATGACAACATACACCTTACTTTGCTGAACAAGGAAGAAATACGAGCTTTGCCAAAAAAATTTAGTGATATTTTGAAATCCCAAACTGTAGATAACATACAAACTACAGGACAGAGAGTTGATTTTTGAATCTAAAAGTAAATCAAACTAAGGAAGATATGGCTTCATAATGGTGAAACTAGTGGCACTAAACTGATCATTTAGAGCAATTCGAAACAAGTTTAGCAACTACGAACAATATGTGATAAATTTTTATAGCTTCAGTACAACAGTTGGCAGAAAACTACTAGATTAGTAAATACGAAACTGAAAAAGAGAAGTCAAAGTGCCTTTGAGATTACTGTATCCTGATAACCAAATTCATTTGGATTGCCTTTTTTTTGCCACTTCAGCATTCCATGTTTTCTCAAATAAAGAGTAGTGGTAAATAAGATTGTGCAGGTATACCAGGCTTACACATCATACTGTAACACCAGAATCCCAAGAATTCAGAACACAAACATCCAATATACCATTCCAATCACATGCTTCCGTTGTCAAAAAAAGAAGTGCCAAACAAAAAAAAATTATTATAAAAATGTAATATGTTAGCCAATGATAGTTTTATTATATAATCATATTTAGCATCCAAAAAATTGACATAACTTCACCAAACAGATATTAATGCAAAATTTCCACCATATCAAGGCAATAACTGAACCAACTGATATCTACTTAGAAAAGCATCAGCAAAAGGTTAATTCAAAAGGCTTATATTATATTCAACTCAAAATTGTATTGAATATGCAATTCTTCATTACTCAATTATCAAGCAAAACAAGAATATTATGCATGCCACTTAGGAGCTGATTTTTGTCATGAAATCAGAAACAAAGAATCCTTACATTACCTGGATCCTAGCAAGAGCTGTGGATGCCTCAACAGCTCGATGCTCCAATTCCACTTCCCTTTCCATGGCAGCCTTTTCCATAAAAAAATAGAGATTATTAGAGTGCAAGATAACAACAACAAATTAATAAATAAAATAAATGTTCCAAGTATAGACCATTTTAGTAGCATTATGGGCTGCACGTTCTTCTTCTGCTCTCCTTTCTGCGGAAGCCAGCTCCTCACGTAGGGCCTAAGAAGAAGCATAGAAATAATTTAACAAGGTCATAATGAAACAATAATTTATGTGTTTGTATGTGTGTGTGTTGAGTAAATACACATGCATGTGCAAGGATATGATAACAATCTAATTTAAAATCGTAAAAGAAAGAAAGGATCAATTAGTTTACCTGCATCATCCTTGTCTCTGTTAATTCCCTGTTTCTCATAATAGACTCCATATTTGCCTGATGGTATGCAATCAAAAGTTTTAACAAACATCAGATAATCAAAAGATGCAAGTCAAGAACGCATATTGATTATCCGTAGAAGAGAGGGAAAATGTCTAAATGTAGAGGTAAAAATAAAGGAGTATATAGTAACTAAAAAGAGTGAAACAAAAGCAGACATGCATATTACAATTTGCTTAGGTTTGTTGCAGCAATGAGCAGACATGCATGATAAAACCTAAAAAGCTTATAGTAAACTCACGAATGAGCTGAGTTTTGTTATAACAGACATAAAATAAGCTCTTTAAGTATTCTATCATGACAAAAGCATGAATAACAGAAGTGGCAGGATCTATATCTTTTTATTTAGCTTATAAAGCTCTTAATTGTCAGATATACAGAATCTGTTGTAATAGGAATTATCACTTTTAAAATAAACCACATAAATCCACCCACCAAATCAAACAATTTATAGCCACAATGTATATTGCATGCTTGACAATTGTTGCAGTGATTATTTCAGTTGGTAATAAGGTCTTCTAGAACATAGTTTCAAATTAGAAATTAAAAATATTACTTTAGATGAAGTACTAAGTAGAGACCACATTTATGTAAGATATAGCATTTTGGGAAAAGAGGGGCTAGATAATCAACAATAACTGAATATAGTTCTAGAGTCAAACCTGCACTGATGCCAGATTTCCTTCTGATAAAGCAGCTTGTTTCTTAAGTGCATCCAGTGAATTGGCAAGTGCCTCAATCTCAGAGTTCTTTGCCGCCAAAGCCTCAAGCATATTTGACTCTACCCTTGTTACTTCACTCTTAGATACAGATAAATCTTGCTGTAGTTGTTTTATACGAGCCTCATAAGATTTACTCAGCTCTCTCTGTCAAGGGAGCAATTTAGTATTAAAATAGTACTTCAACAGCATTCATGACAAGCATAACTATAACTTGAAAATTGATCCAAAAGGAGAAAAGGGAAAGAATGATTTACCTCAGCAATTAGAAGCTCCTCAAGCTGTGCGTTCTCAGATTTATATTCTTGAAGACGGGATGAAAGTCCAGCACAAACCTGGGAATCAGTGTAGAACAATTTGGTATAAATACCAATATACAAATTTAGGAAACAAAGAGAAAGAAAGGGGAAAAAATGCAGAAGTCTAATCTGTGAGCGATTACTTAGAAGGAGGTATAAAAACACTCCCGATCTTTCGCAAGTTCAGCTGATTCAATTTAAAACTTACTCTTTTTATGAAAACAATTTTTTTGAACAAGATTATTCTTCCAAGCATTTGACAGAATTATTCTCAAGTTTCTGCCTAATTGCTGGATGAACACATTTATGATTCAGATCAATTATGTACTAAATGCACTAAAAGCATAAAAAATAAATAACAGCAAAATAGATGCTTACATAACCCATTAACAGACTTCAAAAAAAAGAAACAAATATTGACAGTTTCAACGCAAGAGTGCAGCTTGTTCTGATTAATAACAAAATTATATAGAGGACACTCCATTATATGCCATCCCACTCATGTATCCCTTATGGTCGGTTACTGAACTCTTCTTCTTTAAGAGCAGTACATAAGAATGATGCTCACTTCTTCATATACAATTTAGTCTCAATATTCTTCTGAAAAAGAAACACCAATAAATTCAGAGAGCTTACCCGAGCTAGTCTTGCCTCTTTTGATTGACCAGTGGGATTTGTGGTTTTAAGCAGTCCTTGAGCCTAGAAAAAAACTAAAGGACTAGTGAATAAAGCATTTAGATGGAAGACACAGGAGAAGATTCAAGGAATCAACTGTAATTTCAGCTTGTGTATATTTGTCACCTCATCAAGTTGGTCCTGGACTTTCATTGCAGGAGTATCAGCTTTTTGCTCTTGTGGCTTCATTTGATTCACAGGAGTTTCAACTTTAACATCATCTTCTTTTACTTGAGCTTCAGTGTTAACAGGAGAATCAGAAACTACAGGTTGTGACCTCTCTTGGTCAGTCTTCATAGGAACATCTGCACTTTCAAAATCAATGTTTTGGCCACCATTGGCTAAATAATCTTCACTAACAACCTCCATTTCTTTGGCAGCTAAAGGTGAAGAAGGTTGCTCTGCATGAACATCAGAAGCATTCTCATTGAGAAGCTCGCCATTTGAAGTTGACAATGAAGCTTCTGCATTGCTAACAATTGCAGAGATTTCTTCCTGATCAGCATCACGTATAACCACATTGGTTTCCAATGGTTCAGAAGGAATTCTAGCGGTATCTTTCTCACTGCTGCTGTACTGCTCACTACTTGTCTGGACCAAAGACTTAGCAATAGGGTTTCCCTCATTGTCAGAAGAAAAAGTACCCTTATCTTTATCAGGTGTTATGCCTGATTGTAATACTTTTGAACTTGTTTGTTCACGTACAGTATCACTAGGTTTCGGAGATTTAGTTGCAGAAAGTCTTTTTTGAGCCTGCAAACAAGTAAAATCATAAAATGAAATTTATTTTTATAAAATATTACTTAAAATGAATATACTTAAAACTAATCTGAGGTTGTATGCTTGTAATACCTTTGTCCTTGACTTTGTCTCTTTTGCTGAAGAACCTAGCACATTAGAAGCTTTTACAATTAGAAGGGGGGGATAAAAATGTGTGTCTATGAGACTGAGATAGGGTGAGAAAGAGAGAGAGAAGCAGATATTGCAAGTCAAAGAGCAAAATAGAAGATAGCTCGGTGTTATTACAATAAGCCTCTTAGACAAGAATAAAAGACTTCAATAAGATTTTATTTTTCACCTCAGAATTCAAGCTGATGTTATAATTTTTTGGTTTTTTATATTTTTATTCAACAAATTACCAGATTCTGATTACCATGAAGCTTGACATATCCAATTTTCACCTCTTCAGGGAAGAAAATTCAAGTTAGATTTCTCTTCTTCTCAACCATGCATCAAGTTCCAAATAAAATTTCACTTTAATTTCCAGCAGAAATGGAAAAGGAGCGCATCAAAAATCCTGCATATTGTTATTAAGTTCAGCCAAAGTTTAATATTCAAGGCAATTTTTGTATTGGTGCAATCAAGGCAATTTTTTTATTGGTGCCAATAGATAATAAATGACTAGTAAAAATTACTAACCTAAGGTTCACGTAAGGATGGTCCTAAAAAGAATATCTATTTATATTGATTTTATCTGACTAAGCAAATGACCCAATATGAGATGGCCAGTCTAATTGCTACTGAGGCATAATCTCATAATAAACCAACAGACTTTTATAACTTAAGTCTCGCTATTAGACTAACTCTCTGTTGATATAACCATGAATAGGAAATTGAAGCACAAAGACACCAAACTACGTCTTTAACATTGATTTACGAATGAAAATAATCCCTAGATTTTGAAGTATCCTCACCTTGTGACTGAGAATCAGATTGCTCCTCTGACAGTTCACTAACAACCAGCTTTGCTCTTCGATCTACAACTTCAAATAAATCTGGCCCAAAATACTTCCTTCAATTATTATCAAATCACAGAAAAGGAAATGTGAATGCTAATTTTACTGATGGATAGCAAGCATTGCCTGGAGGAATAGGAAAATATTGAAAAATAAAGAGTAAGAGCATGTGATAAGTCTTTAGAGACTTTTTGCAGAAGTGCTAAATGTTCAGACCACATCAATATTACCCCTTGCATACCTTTATATTGACCTTTTATACAGAATATTTAAATAAAAAAAGGAACAAAAACATTGCAGCAAAATTTGTATGAAAAATCAACATCCAACAGAAAAAATAGATGAAGAAGATTTATGAACCTGTTGCCAACCAACAAATGCAGGGACTTTCTGATACAAACTCCCTAAAGCAGGCCTCAAGATTCAAATAAAAACCAATAGTTTTAGTTTGAAATTTTTATTTGTCCATGAAAAGAAAAATTTTGGGACTTCCAAGTAACATTGATATTCTCTAACATGGATGAAAACTAACTTCCCCTACAACAGATTTAGAACTACTGGAACAGCATCAAAACCAACCCCCTAATACAGAGTCCTAGCATTCACAATATTAAAGCTATCTATTAGATATTGCACTACTTAATACTAGACAACTAATCAAGATTTCTCATCTAAATTTCTCAACACTATACAATGGCCATAATAGACCAGCAAATAAACTGCAGATAGTACTTGGACTCAGAATTCCATCACAAGTAACACTCAAAAAAGAACCAATAACAACAAGAATTACAATACCCATCCCACAATGTCAATTCCATCCAGCTATCATTTTGCCATCAAATGTTTGTTTACACCAACCCAACAACATCAATTGAACTGTTGCTTACTGCAAATAGACTCCTGGCATTGGCATTACCAAGAATAGCCAATAATTAAGAAAACTAGGATCCAGATTGCACACTCCAAAATCTAACAAAAGCAAATTCCCTTCCAGACAGGCAACTAGTAATTCTAAATTTTCTCAAAGGAGTAAACATGCCATAGTCCCTCATAACATTTCTAAAGTAAGCTTAACTGGGGTTCAGTATTTACTTCAAATTGTGTCAAATACGATATCAGATAACTCCAATGCAAAAAAAAAAAAAAAATCTATCTTATAATTTTAAGGGGGGAAGGGGGAACTAAAATCTCCTTGCCTTTTAGATTATATCAAGCTAATCACCAGCAATTTACAAGTAATTCCAAAAGCAGACAAATAAAAATTAAACTAAGCGACCTAATCCATTCAAATCTCACGTTTATTCCTACTCCATTATGATTTAATAATTCAAAGCTTTAGATCAGGCATTCAAAATTCAATTAAGAACTTCAAGGTCGAAAAATAAAAAACAAAAAAACTTAGGTTGCAATAAATTGAAAGAGAAGAGCCACACCTTCGGCTGCTTTAAGCCACGAAGCCATTGGTTATGCCTTATGAATCTGGAAGAAAATCGTGCCCTAGAGATGGATCCACGGAGCTTCCATGCACCGGCGAGTGAGATTATCAGACGGCGTCAGTGAAATTCAGCGTAGCTATAATGAAATGGTAACGAGCTAGATCTCTGCTATGATCAAGAGCGCGATGGTCTCTTATCAAAATGAAAATATTATTGGAAATTCCGGAATAGCATTTGAGCTTTTTTATAATATTAACCTTTTTTTAATTTTAAGATGTGCTAAAGATGCCGTTTCTGCAGTTTGTCCGTTACAGGAACCCTATTATTATTCCAAAATTAAAAATAAAAATGTCGTTGAAGACACAGTGGTTAGTTACGGAGTACATTGCAAGTAAACTTGATTAATGATAATTGGATTTTGTATTATAATTTTTAAAATAAAATGATTAATTGATGATGATCACGTGGCATCAAGAGCATGATATTAAAGATACTTCGCGCATCTGGACCGTCCAGTACTGATCCTCCGCTCCACCGCCATACTCCCGGTTCTTATCATCTACAAGTAAGTTTATCGAAGCATTTTTGTTTTTTATTTTTTAACCATTTCACATTCACAATCATTTTCTTGTTACTTTTACTGCCTGATGATTTATGTTTTCGAAAGTAAAAATAAATAACACACTTAGATGTACAAACAAATTACAAATAAATTATATAATTTTTAAATAATAAAATTATTAATTCTACTGTTTTATTAAGTCACTGTATTATAATTGATTTTATAATTAATTATTTGTTTCATTTTTAATTAATTATAGAATTTTTTTTTACCTTCTATCTTTATGTTATTTTTAAGGGGAACAAATAATAAGCAAATAGTATAAACAAATGTCAAAATCTGAATTTAGTTTTTCTATTATCTCAAACTCAATTATGTGGTTTAGTCTTTTTATTCGAATATTTTAATGAGTTTATTTTTAATATTTTTATTAAAAATCAATTTAAATATAATTGATAACATTATTAAGATTTTACAATTAATTTAAACCACCTAACTTTTTTGTTTGACTTGAATTTTTTTATCATGTAACCCACATTTATAAAAAAATAAAAAATTATTTTTAAAATTATAAAAAATATATTATTTATTATCCAATTGAAATAAATATGATGTTTTTTAGGCTCAAAAGCACTAAGTAATCAAAAATTTAATCTACCTTAACATATCAAGTTATCATCAAAATACTACATTAAACAAAATTTTAACATTGTTATTAATTGTTTGTAAATCATCTTTTAATAAAAATTCAGAGATTAAATTAAAATAGAATTATTAAAACTGTCAAATTAAGATAATAAAAAGATTAAATTCAAGCTTTGACCAATAAGCAAAAAGAGTAACACGTATCATTGATCATCTATCAATCTTAATTCTATGTTCTAACTTCAAATAACAGGTCAAAAAGTTTATTTTAGTATTTTTCATATACTTATTTTTCTTATATGAATACTTGTGAAATTTGTTGGACAACAATGGTAGTCATTTTAATTTTCCTATTGTAGTGTTTTTTTTTTTTTCTTTTTGGAAAAACTTAGGCTCATCAAATGCTTATTAGATAGATTAAGATGAAATTCTAGTCATCAGGCTACTTAAGATCAAATGCTTCCATTTTATGTATAGAAAGAGTGCTTCGAAGGTGGTACATCGTCCTTATGTGAGTGAGCAAGCTTAAGGTTTGGCGCCATAGTTTTCAAAAGGACAGGCTTCAGCCCATCTAGAATGTTGTTCTCTAATTTTGTTGTCTTCTTAGTGACCCATTTACTAAGGCCCTTGATTTGAAGCTCCAAATTCATTATTTTTTAAAATTTAAATAATGGATACGGTCAAAATTTATTAATTAATTTGATACGATAAATCAAATTTACCATCTATTTTTGAATAAATGTAATTTTATTATTTCATTTTTTAATTTGGTTTATCAAAAATTAAACATATTTTGCTGAATATTCTTTTGTATCATTACCTAATATTTAAATAATAAAAATAGATGTACTGGTTCCCAGTATATTTCTTTTTGTTTTTTCCTCTGGGTAATTCTTAGCTGTGATTGACACTAGGTTGAATCTGGTTGAGTTGAATGCAACATATACTAGTTATTTATTTATTTATCTGGAAAGAAGATAATTTTTCACGGGAGACAATTTTTTGATGATGACTCGACATCCTAGTCTGAACTCTGAAACCATACTTCGCAAGGAATTTAGGTAGGGTGTTGACAAAAACTAAGGTAATAAACAGTACATTCATCCAATCCAACCTCGGTCTGTCTGGTGTCTGGACAGGGTTGGGATGGATCTTTGCTTGTTGGACTAGACCTTACACATTGCCCAGTCCTATGTTACTGTCTTAATTACTTAAGACTTAGTTTGGTTGGTGTTTTTACATTTAATTTTTTTTATTTTTTTTATAAAAAGTGAATTAAAAAAAGAAAACAAAATACATAAATAAACCCTCAAATTATATTAAAAAATTAATTTAATACTTATCCTTTTATTACCTTCAAATAAACTCTTAAATTTTTATTTTAAATTAAATAGCTCGTCACATTAACTGTTGATTGAAGTTAGTCTATATCTTGTCATTTTTCATGTGACATATTGATGTGTCATCTTCATGATGTCAATACCATGTGATAAATGATGTGTATAAAAAATTGTTGATTAAGAATTAGATTTTTTCTTTTTTTCTATCCAAATGTCCAAAAATTATTAGTTAAGGATTTGAAACAAAAAATTTTTTAAAAAAAAAACTAATTGCTTCAAACTAATTATATTTGCTTTTTATCTGATTACCATTGAAATCATCATTCTTAACAAAAAAAATTTCACTTTCTTCAACATTTTCTAAACTCAACATACCTTGTAGTTAAAATATCTTCTACTTATCTACAAATTTCTATTCCTTTTCTAAAATCGTTTTTTTTTTTTTTGTAGTCTTGGATTTTCAAAATATGTGAAAGATGTGGAGAGAGAATTTATTATTGTTAGTAAATAAAATTCAATATCATTAAATTTACCTTACAGATTTTAAGGAAGAAAAGAGCATTAGATTTTCCTTATAAATTATAAGGAAGAGAAGCGAAAGATTTAACTTTCTTTTACAAATTTTAGGAAAGAGAAGAGCATTAGTTTTTTGTTACAAATTATAAGGAAGATAAGATAAAGATTTGACTTTCTTTTATTGTAGAACAACATTGTGTGTCTTTACTAGTTTCAATATTATAAAAGTTATGTATCTTACCTTTACTTTTCTTCTTCCCAAAATCATTTATGGGTATTCTCCTGCTTTCCATCAACTTTTAGTCAAGCAACAATGGTTTCAATTAAATTGGAAAAATTGGATTAAGTTTTTTTTATTAGGAATGATGGCTTTAATTAAGAAGATGGTAATTAGTTTGAAATAATTATGTTTTTATTTAATTTTTTATTTTAGATATCTAATCAATAATTTTTGAACATTTAAAAAGCAAAAAACCCAATTTAAAGTCTACGATAGCTTTTATATCATCAAGATGTCACTTCAACATACCATATGATAGATACCATGACTTAAAAAATTGTTGACAATATCATTAATTAATAGAAGTTAGTCAACAATTAACAATATGAGCTTATTTAACTTAAAATAAAAATTTAGGGGTTTATTTGAATGTAATAAAAGAATAGGGGTTAAATTGATTTTTTTGATAAAATTCAAAAATTATTTGGACATTTAATCAAATATTAAATATGAATAAAAAATAAATAGCAAAAAGGTAAAATGAAACCTTAATTAATTTCAATCTTTTTTTTTATCACCATATCTGTCTCCTAAATTAGTCAATTGCGTCAAAAGCCGCAAAAAACCTGAAATCGAAAACGTCCAAAAATAAAACCCTAACTCTTGTATGCACCTAGCCTTTACGGAACACAGAGACCCTTTACCTAACAAAGCAAGAAGTCTCGTACTACTTTTTCGATGGAGAACCCCAACTGAATACAGCTTTTGCATCGGCTCCACTCAGCAACCGCTTTTAAGGAAAAAGAGAGCCCAATCTCAACCCATGCTCCGATAAGTCACTAACAATCAACAACACAAAGGCCCACTCTCAGACCCCTCCTAAGTCCTGGCTCAGCTCTTTGTCTTGTTTACCCTTTTTTGTTCCTGAGTTCTTATCCACATATATTAATTTAATGAATCTGCTTTGCCATAAACCTCGGTATCTCGAGGAGACAACACTACAAGATTAAAGCTAAAGCAAAAATTTCGGTTAAAAAGCGTTCCCAAGCAACGATTATTATCCGGTTAAAATCGTGATTATCTGAATATGAATACGTGGCCATCAACAAATGAGTAGCAGAGAATTATAGTCAAGGAATTTAACAGTGTCACAGTGACAAAGATTCTAACTTTCCTACGGTGGATTAACTAAAACCTGTCAACCTAAAAGTGAAAATGACCTGAAAGCTTGAATGATGGATGTAAAAGTGCCAGGAGTCAAAATCAAACAGGAGCAGGGCGCCTGTTTGCAATTTACGTGTGAGAATAATGAAAAAAGAAAAAACTGACGGCCACAAAAATATCAGTGACGGTATGTGTCTGGCTTTCGGGGTCGCGATGTTATGTTACATGCAAAATTTTAATATTATATATATATATATATATATATATATAATAAAGGCATGGTCGCGTGGTTTATTGCTTTGAGAGGGAGAAAAAGAAACCCTCTTAAGTGCTGGAGAGAGACTCAACTTCAATCATTTAGGGAACCATAATAATTCTTACCCACTATTTGTCATAGTTATTTTTCTTGCACCGTCAATGTCTTGTTCCTGTTAACTCCCAAACGTTCTTACTACTGTCTTTGCTTCCAGATTTATATAGACACACATGTTGTTTTTTGTGTTAAGTTGTAAGTATGCAAAAATGACTTGTCTATGATCTCTTGACTGAATATATATGCCAAGAGGGTTGTGGAATGTGGACACCTCGAATGAATAAATTATTAATTTATATGAATTTTACATAATTTTAGATAGTAATCCTTTTGGATAAGATACCAACAACAAAATTTCATCCTTAAAAACTAAGTTAATAAGATTCTTTTACTTAATAGTTGAAGTTAATTAGATATATGAGGATCTAGATATATGTTGAGTTGAATTAAAGTTATGGTATGTCAGCATACGGAGCTCAACTAATTAAATTCTAAGTGATAGTAGAAGTAGAAGATCATAAGAAATTATGGTTGGTTCAAATTTGAAAGAGTTTAGGTAATTAATATCAAACAAGGAGAGAAAGGAAAAGAGTAAAGTTAGGTTGCCCAACAGGAAAAAGCATACAAGAAATTCAATGATGGGAGTGCCCATCTAAATCGAGAGGAAATGGGCAAAGTTAAAGCTACATATCTATCTCAACCGTAACTTTTGGACCATTAATTGTTATACATTAATTACATTTCTTGTCGCATTAGTTTTCAAACCAACTGCACCTGAAAATGAAATTACTAATGTTTTAATAGAAAGATATTTGAGAGTAAGATTTTTTTTTCCTTAATGTGACTGTTAAATTGACTTGTGTACGAACTTGTTTGACCCTACTAAAACTTAAGAAAAAAATTTGATTGAATTAAGTTCTTTTTTTTTTTCCAGAAGGTATTGTCAACCATAGTAATAACCTTTTTTTTTTTGTTTATTTAAAAATTTTATTAAATTTGTCTATTACCCTAAGTTTGGATTTGAAAATTTTTTCCCTATGCCTTGTCATATGTTCAACCATGTACCGATGGACCGCCCCCATGCTTCCTTTCTCCAAAATATTCCATAAAAAATTAGCTAAGTGTAATAAAATAGTATATAACAACGATTAATTACATAATCATAGTTATATTGCTACTATGACACATGATCCGCACATGAATCAGGAGAAAATTTTGATGCAGGCAGAAATTAAAATAGTATACTACTAGTAGTAAAAGTAGAGAACTTACTTAGTACATTAATTCTAGGGCAGGTAGCATATTTAATTAGGAAACACCCAAGAGGAAAATTGATTTTTAACTCTCATGCATGGCAAATCAGTAACTACGTAAATCAATCACAGCCACAACGATCGCTATCATAAAGACAGCAACACAACAAATACAAAAACATTTTAAAGAAAAAAAAAACCTAAAAAGCTAATGCATCCAAAGCTCTCCACTCACCAACCTTAAGTAATGCATTAAAATTCTCTATTTTTGCATGCCTCAACATATATTATACTATCTACGCTTTAATTACCTTGTAACTTACTTCATTGGGATGAATTTTTTAGAGGAAAAGAAATTAACTATAATTAGTATAGCACTAAATATATATATATATATATATATAATTTTTTTCTCTTTTTTATTTCTGTATCAAGATTATTGACATTGGTAAATGAAAAGAAAAGTAAAAACACCGAACCCAAAAAGTTACAAATATGAATATCTTAAAAGATTTCTTAATCTGAAGAAAAAGCAAACTACCCTGTAATACCCAATTAACCAAACTTTGTCAGATCAAAAATTCTCACATGATAGCAAAATTAAAGTATTATGGTCCTCTATGCAAATCATGTGACTTTGGTTTAGCTTGGTTTTGCTTTTGAAGGTGTGATAATCTTCCCCTGGGAAGCATGGAATTGAAGTGTACAAACAAGATTTCTGTCATCATCGACCCCAAGTGTTATGAGCGGGCGACTCTAAGGCAGACATTCTTTTCTGTGACTTAAGGTCCTTGTAAAACTTCTTAATGAACTCCTCAGCCGCCTTATCCACCTGGCTATCTCCCTCGTCCTTCAACGGGAAAGGCGAGTCCGTCACTCGCAGTTGCCTCACCATTGGGCTCCTTCCAAACCCTGGCAAAACCATGGGGGACGCCTCCACGGCCGCCGCCTCATTGTTCAACATCTCGAGAACCTTTTGCACCGCCGCAACCGTCGTCACATCATCGTAATGGTAATTCGATGACTTGCCAGAATGGTGGCGGTTGTTGTAGTAATTATAGTGGTGGTGGTGCTTACGCTTGTGGGCATAAAAAGGGTAAAAAGCAGGGCTGTTGCTGCAGCTAAACTCGTATTCTCTTGGGGAAATGAAGGAGAGATGAGCATCGTTGGAGCGGCAACTCAAGGAAGACAAATGGTCGTGGACTTTGTGGTGGAAGACGAGGTTGCTTATGGCTTTGCCTGCATTATGTTTACCCTTCTTGAGCATAAAATGGAGATCAACCATTATTTTGCTCTTTGATATCCCTGTCTTTAACATGAAGAAAACTATCCGTACAATGTTCCATAGTTTTTTGGCTACAACCGGTGGGCCTGCCTCCATTTCCTTTTTGTACTTCGTAGGGTGAGTGAGAGAGAGCTTTTTTTTGTTCTTTTTCTTCCCTTTTTTTTATATTTCTTTCATTTTTGGGTGATTTTTGAGAGAGTAGGGGGAGAGAGAGGGAGAGAGAGCATTAATAGGGAAGAAGGGATCTTTGGTTTTGGACGCAACGGGAGATGAGATGCAGAGAGCTATATAAAGGGCTGGAAAATAATTATTTATTAATCAAGGTTAATAATATAAACAAGCAAATAATCCCCACTCTCCACTACAGCGCGTTTTCAGAAGAACAACAAAAGCTTTCAAAAATTATAATGCTGAAGAAAAGTCTTCACTTCATAAATCTTTCACGCGCTTCAAAAGGGAAGGTTTATGATTTCCATGCAAGAGAAATAGTGGTTGCAAATTTTCATTTGTTTTTTTTATATATATTTTGGGTTTTTCTTTTCTGTTCTGCATTAGAAAAGTTGCACCGGAAATTACTAGAATAACCCTGGAATAAAGCCAAATTACTTAAATATATCCGGAGGGTGCAATGATTAAAGATATTTAGGTGTGTTGGAAGCACGAAAAAGGGCTTCGCCGTGGACGCTAAGGTGAGCTTCATAGTCTAAATCACGGCACGATTGGGTTAAATCCTCACCGTTCATAGTTTCATCTTGACCGTCCGTTTTGCATATCAAAAGAGCATATTAAATAGCCCATGGACCCCTTGCTACCAATGTGTGACAGCATTGACAGATTATAGCTAGCCAAACTTTGGTGAAAATTCAAACTCTAACAGCTCATAATCATAGCACATAGTTAGGGCTTAACCGTAGATCTGCATGCTTTTGTCTAGGCTAGTTAAATGGGAAAGAGATTTAATTTTTCTCACTAGTATTAACATGAATCTATTAGACCAATAACACATTTAATAAGAAAATGATAGTTTTTACTCTCATATGTTTACTTTAGTCCCCATCGTGTTCTACTCTTTATTTTGGACACTTGATTATGATAAATTAAAGATATGGAAGTGAATTTATTTGAGAGTAAAAATAATTTCAAGTAAGTTTTATTAAGTTTGCTCTAACTTAGGGTGGTGGACATGTCGTGCAACTTATGATATATATATATATATATATATATATATATATTGTTATTTGGAAAAATTGTTTACCAATTAATATGAAGAAGGATTTATCATTATTGAGAAAACAATTAACAATTACAAAAAAAAATTAACAATTACAGGGAGATTAGACTTTGTGGAAGGGGTGCTCAACTCGGTTGTGATGAGATAATTTTGAATTATGAATTTTCAAAAAAAAAATTGAATTATGCTCTTTGGGGTTTTCTCCATTGTGTTGGAAAGCAATGTAAAGTGAATTTATCGATTAATTTTATACCACACACAACTTTTATAGGCTATTTTCATGTTCATATATGCAAATATTTATATTTTTCAAAAAAAAAAACGATTAGAGATTTGTTTTTAAATTTTTGGAAAAACTATGTGCCTATATTTAATGCTAGGATCGTTATGCACGGATGTTGCAATAATCTATTACGTTAAGCAAATTAATCAATGGACCGCGGCTTGGTTGAGGTGCATTAGATGATGGATATTTGGTTGTTCCTTCCAAGCATTTTCATGGCGAGAGAGGCGATCCATTCCAAAATGCCAGGCTGACAAGGTTGACAGAAATGAATAGCTGCACCTACTTGGGACACGTGGCAGTCCAGTTGAGGTCCAGATGAATCTATGGCCGCAGGTGCCAATATCAACCTTTGTACGCCCTCATCTCGGCCGTTCAATTAGGTAGGGAGAGGGAAGGGGTGAGAGGGATCCCTCTATATTCGTCAACAACGGGCAGAAAAAGAGCGCTTGGGAGACGGCTGCAATAATTGCATGAAAACAAAAGCTTGCATTTATATGGCACTAAAATGACACAACACATGCAAAAACCCTAGTTCAAGCAAAAAATTGAGCCAATGAAAAATTAAAAAGGGTCTATGTTTTTTTAAAAAAAATTTTGGGTTGAACCCTAGTTATAAAATAATTTAAATATGTAAAATATTTCTTTTTATTTCTTTCTTTCTCTCCTTTTTAATCATGCCTTGATTCATCAATTAAGAAATGGGTTTTTTTTGTTGTTCTTTCTCAAAAAATTCTTCTCCTTTTTATTTTCCAAATTGAATCCATTATGAGATGATGTAGTATGAGTAATGATAATTACAAGAAAAATAATACTAGTTTAGTACAATTGGAAATTTGAATGTGTGGGTGTCACGTGCAAAAGATTCAATAACGCAATATCGGAGCAAACATGCAACTTCGTCTTCTCCTTCAGGAAATTATGGTGAAACCGACAGTGCCAGCCAACCTGACCCGTACGTTCCAAGAGATTGATGTTGATTCAAAAACTAGGAAAAAAAAATTTAACAACAAAAAGGAATTGGTGGGCATTTAATTTTAAATGCTTTCAGAAGCCAACAATATTCCAGAGTGGCTATGTTGTGGAGTTAGATATGATCCAACATTATTTAAATATTTTTACTTTGTACTTAGCTATTTTTATTCCTTTGTTCTTGTTTGTCTTTCTCTTTTCTTCTTTTACACCTTTCCTTCTTCGTATGGTCTTTGAACAATGAAAGCAGCTGGGACCTAACAAGCATATTGGAAAACTTGTACATGGAAAAAAGGAATCCAAAGCTGATGAGGAGATCCCAAGATGCCAATTCTTAGCAAATGGAGAATGTCTTAATTGGAGGGTTAAATTAACTATAACATTTATTTGAATTGCTACTTCTTTCCATTTAAATTGATCATGTTTCTTGGAAGTTTCCAAAATAAATACTTGAACACGAAGACTAAAGTGAACTTCACATATTCTTCTTAATTAAGATGTATGGTTTTTTTAAAAAAAGGAAAAAAAATTATGTTTCAAATTTTAAAAGAATAAATGTGTATAATAAAATTGCTTCACGTAACGCTTTTCTTAATTTTTTTTTTTTTGTGATTCTTTTGCGAGAGAAAGGGTTTACCTTTATTCTATAACTTTAATCAGCATGGCCATCAAAAACATGATGATTGCTTGAACTGATCCACCCAACTAAGCTTAAAAGTTCACAGAAAAGAAAAATGACGGCATTAATCATTGGTGAGATTATAATCTACAATTCCTTCGTATAGAAGTCAGTTTTTCAGAACGAAGGAGTTAAATTAGAGATGTTCACGTGTTTATAGTGCAAATCTGCCAAATGTTTATGCGATAAGAACCTGCTCAACAAGAGGAAGAACAGTACAACAAGGCACGACGGTTTGATGGTTTTGCTTTTTAATTAGCAGCCCAATGGGAAAATAATAAATCAGGGCGAAAAGAACATGGAACATGTGATTGAATTACATGAAACTAATAAGTACCCAAATTACCGTGCTTTAATTTAATATTCAAATAGAATCTTGGTCATTACAAGGATCTAAAAAACTGTGGACGGATTGTGTCTGTTTCCTCCTTCCTATATTTAAAATAAATAAATAGTAGAAGGGAATGCAATTAAATGTTTTTGGGGAACAATAATTAATAATTAATCAAAAAAAATTTAGAATGCTCATTCCTCATTACTATTGGTGGAATCCCTTTTTCTAATTAAAGTTTCCAACGCAAAGAAAAAGGCAAATCCATCGAGCATTACTTCTTTTAACAAATCACGATGAGAGAGGGTTTGCTTTTGAACAAAGTTTATGTTTTTATTCTGTTGATGCCCTTTATGTTGAGCCTTGCAGAAATAATTGCTTTTGCCGATGGGTGTTGAAGGAGTATATCCGTACTATGTAAAGGCATTAAATTGAGTTTCTTCTTTGAACAAAATATATCGAGACGAATATTTAAGTTTAATATCAACTAAAATTTAAAATATATTTATTATTGAAATAAATGAACTTATAAATTATTTAAAAAATAATTGAAAAATAGAAAAAGTTAACTAGGATTTCATATCCTTTTTAGTCAGGAGCCGGCAACCCGACATGCCAATTAAAACAAAGGACACCATGGACGGAAGGCTAGCTCATAAGTAATTTCCAAATGGTGTGATGATGAAGGCATGCAAAACTTGGATTAATTAATGTATATATACAAAGTAGTACACACGGCACAAACTCGTCGACCATTTCAAGAAGACTTGGAAAACAGGAGGCTGAAGCCTGAAAGTGACTGAAGGACAGCATGAGAATTAATTAAGAAAGACAAGTTGATGATGGGAGCACTGACTTTTGCAAATGGCTAGCTAAGAGAAATTCAAGATGAAAGCAGAAGCGTGTGGAACTGATGATATGATGAGCCCCTAAAGGGGATAACCACTAATTTCTATCCTCCAACCTAACATTGATGATTTTTCATCCAACACCATTTAAAACTCATTTTACATAATAATAATAATAATATTTTTTTTCAAGATATTTGATGTCCTAAATTATTGGTGGTCCGACCCCTTTTAAAAGCTGTATTTCTCACTGTCATTTTCTCTTTCTTGTTGATTCAAAACTTGTTTTCTTAGTAAACTTCAATATGGTCATGACCTTCTTATCATAATCGAACAGCCTTCCTTCCCTAAGGGAGCTTTTTTCCATGCCAATCCCTCCAAAGACTAGGCTTTTAATTATTTCCAATTTCATGGCGGATTTGTCGCTTTATTATCGATTGCTGGATCTACTTATGATGTGTGTGTGCTCTTGGGACCCAACTCTCTCTTCATTCTTATCTCTAGCAATAGCTGCATGATTAAACCCTCAAAACCTTATAATTGAGATTCTATTTATGGATTCCAAAAGTAATCACTAAAGGGCTTTTAGTGGTTTGCTTTGAATTTCGAAAGAAATTTGTGGATGACTTATTAGTGGATTTGGATCCTCTTTCACACTATAGCTTTTCCTTTTCCATCATAGTTTTTATATATATCTAATCTAAATTTCCATAAAGACAAGAAATGTACATTTCTTTTCTATAATTTATTAGGAAACAAACATGTTTCATGGATAAAAGATGAAACCAGTCAGTGGATTGAATAAAGAGCAACCCTAGCTAGCCTGTAATTCTTCTATATAGACAGCTTTGGGGGTCAAATTATAATGCAAGGTATATATAAACATGGTTATCTCCTATATATATATATATATATATATATATATTATACGTAGCCTAATAAAACAAAAGAAAAGATCCTTGCAAAGTATGTTATAATGACTTTGATTTGTTTAACTTGTTATGATCTTTTGACTCATAAATCTGATCAGCTTCTCATAATCTGAAAAAGCTTATCCAAAAGCTTTCTTGGGTCTTGGCAGATGGCAATCAAGGCTCCATTTGTAAAGCAGAGGCTTCCTATCCGAAGCTATCGTTCTTCATCTTTCACTTTTCTTTTTCTCAAGTTGTCAAAACTTTGGAGGTGATTTCCCTCTTCAAAGTTAAATTAGTCAGAGATACATCAAGAAAATGGACCAGAACAGGTATGAAAAAGTCGATATGGTTTCAAATTTTCAACAATCAATTATATAGATTTCTTTTCTGTTTTCTTGGGACATGTACATAGAGAGAAAATGTGAAGCGCAACTCTGGGTCAAGCAATAGCAATAATATCTTAGCCATCCACATTACGTTAAAATTAATTTCACAATGAATAAGTGATTGCGACTTGGCAATCTCCAGCCAACGATCACTAATAATTCGCATCAAATGAAAAATGGGGGTTGAAAAGTGCAACTCTTTAATTGTCCTTCGGCATATAATACACATTGCCGTTGGGTTACTATCATCATCAGCAGCTATTTATTTAGAGAAACTTGTTGAATTATGTAGAGAAGAACTTATTGCATATATGGGATGAATATGACATTCAACTTGTCCTTTAGGAGTCTTATGAATGATAAATTAATCAGGGCTAATCATACTATTAACAATGTGTCAAATCAGTCATATACTGTTGTTATTTAAAGTAATATACAACATGAAATCTCCAGATAATATCGTACAAATATAAATACATACTTACACACATTATATATACATTATTAATAATCATATTTTTAAATTATTATTCTAAATATTTTTATTACTAATATTAAGAATTTCTCATGCATAGAATGACTTTCATTAAAAACATATTTTATTATAAATATTAATAAAATTTATCTGATTCGTTAATAAAAATACTATATTGAATGAGTTTCATAAATTTTTTTAGTTTTAATAATATTGAATAATTTATAAATCAATATTATAAAATTTCAATTATAAATATAATTGCAATATTAACTGTCTTCAATTTATAAATAATTAATTATAACATTTTTATTTTATATATAATTAATATTATTTAAAAATACATAAAAAATAAAATTTAAGCGCTACTACTTACATGAAAATAAATACTAATATATATATATGAAATATCTCAAGTATATTTATCCAAAAAATAAAAAAAATCTAAAATATATTTCAATTAGGACAACGTTGAAAACTTATAGCTTTTACGTATTATCTCTTTATTATTTATCTATCTATTAAGACAATGCGTGATAGCTCATTTTTTTTTATGAATCCATGGTCAACATTTTTAAATTTTTTTGTGTGTTTTTTTTGTTGAAATCTGTGACACATAAGTTTGAACCTTAGTAATTAGTATTAACCGCATTAACTGATTGAATAATTGTGTATGATATACTGTTGTTAAAATATGATTTGAAGAGAAAATAGAAAAAAAATTTGAGATTTCACTTTTTCAAAAAAAAAAAACAAATGTAACGCAAAAATAATTCAAATATTAATAGAAACATTTAGATAACTACCTGTGAAATTCCTTCAAAACGAAAATCTTTAAATTATATTCTTATTGGAGTGAAATTTAGATTTGACAATTTTGTATACGACACAGTAATACAATACAAACATGATACAGGTTTAAGCAAATTTGAGTTTAGGTTAATCATATTTCATGTATTAATCGTGTCAATACGGTTAAGATATGAATAAATCGTGTCAAACCCACTTAACCCATCTAAAACACGATTAATTAATCGTATTATCGTGTACTCGTATAACTTATGACTCATTTATTATTCATTTATTTAATTGTATTCACGTGTCGTGTAGACATGTTTAGTATATGATTAAGATTCATTTATTGATTCATATAAATACTAATAATTTTATGATGATTATGATTTATTGATATTAAATTTTATTATATTTGGTACATGTTATTATATTTATAATTTTTTGTGTTAAATTTGAATAATACAATCATATTTTACTTCTACACAATTCAATTTAATAGTTTTAATTATATTAATCATATCAATCATGTAAATAGTTTATAAATTATATAAATTTTAATTATATTAATCATATTATGTCGTATAAAATTTAACTCTATACATTTAATAAATGTATTAATTATGTTTTATCGTTTTATATGTTTATTAAATATATTTATATACGTATTTAATATTTTAATATTATTAATTTATTAGATCGTATTCATATTTATTGATGTAACTATTAATATACCATAAGGTTAAAGCAACGGTATATGAATTATCAAGTCTAGTGAAATCAATATACATATATTTGAATACTTTTTTCATAATCATTGAAATAAAAATATCTAAAAATTTCATAGAAGGACGTGGCACCAGTGATTGGCTAAATACCCCGCCCTTTATTCTGCGTCACTTGCTGAGCAAACTAATATTCTAGGAGCGCCGACGGCGACAGTCTGTAAGGTTCCTAAATCACCCTTTTAGGATCAACAAGTTGCATGGACTCATGACTCATCCGCTTCTAAAACGCAACGATCGGGCGGTCGGAGGAGGGGTATTTTAGACATTATGACAAAAAAAAACCGCCGCTGGCTGTTTTCCCTAAACAAGAAAAAGAGAAAGAAAAAGAAAAGATAATCAAGAGCTCGATTCATCGAAGAAAAGAAAATTACTGGGAAAGGTAATTCATTTCTCCTCTCGCGTTTTCCCTTTCTTTTGGAAAAAGGTAGTTACTTATTTTTCGAGTAGATTCGTGATTCTCTTGTATGCTTATTTCGTTTAGTCTTATGATTGGAGTAAATAGCATTCTTTGAAATTAGGAACTCTTCAAGGTCGTGTTTGGGCAGCTGAGAAAATGTTGAACAGTGACTTTTAATTGTTTAAATATTACTATAAATGGGACCTAGAAAGCGAAAACCCCCTTCATTATTGAATCCTTGATGTGATTCAGGCTTTTAGTTGAGCTTAAATTTCGTTATAAAAACAATATTTTTAAATTCTTGATTTTGTCGTTATTTAAAACTGCAATCAATAGTCAGTCTATGGGAAAGAAAAGAACACAAAAGAACTGAGTTTGTTGGATTTTTCCTTTCATGGATTGGAAGCTATATTTTAATTGGATATTGCTCTGAGCTAATATTTGTGACACGGAATGATATTCTGGCTTTAATTCTATATTCTTCAAAAATATTTCGCTTTATCTTTGCAAAGCAATTTTTTCTGTGGATACATAAATCTGTCTGTAATTGTCTTTATCTGTTATATACATGAGATTTGAATACCAATACTCATATTTTAGAAAGTTAAATAGTACTGATTCGAATACCAATCTGAATTGCCAATTTGTACTGATTTATTTCATATAATTGATTTGGAATTGAGGAATGGTTACTGATTTGTGCAGAACGATTATCTACATAGCCTTTGATTTCTTTTGTTTGCAAGTTTCTGTATCTTTGTCATACACCAATCTGTAGTTGGGATGTCTTTGCTAATTTTGCTTGTGATTTTTCCAATAGTGTGCGGATTGTGATGTATTTCCAGTCCACTGGTCGAAACCAGAGACCCAGAGGGTTTCATGTCAATCAGGGCTTTCTGCTTATGTTGATTTCAGCCATTTGTATCTGGTTGCTTTACCAAATCAAGAATTCAAACTACACAAAGGATGATAGGAGTTTATTAGCCAAGTTCAGTAAAGGCAACAGTGTTTTGAATTTGGGACGCAAAGGGGATGTGGAGTTGAGTGATAAAACTATGTATATGTCTGACTCAAAAGATGTAATTCTTGAAGCAGGAGGAAAGCAGAAAGATAGAGGTGGTGTAGATGATGAGTTGGATGGAAGTGTTGATGAGAAGGGGGAAAATGAATCTTTAGACAAGCGAATTGAATACATTCATGGGCGTGACAAGACTGATGCAGAGGAGGGGAAGAAAATGGAGCCAGAAAGACAATATCATCTGTCAACTAATAGTGAAAATATTGAAATCGAAATGAGAGACGAGGATAACAAAGTTTTCAGTGAAGATAATTCACAAGAAGGACTAGAAAGTTTAAAGAGAATCGTGTCCAACCTTGATGGGGGAAGGTATGAGAAGGACCAGAAAAGGCTAAGTAGTTCTGATGAAAGAGGACATAAGAGTGGTGCTAATAATCTTGTCGAGCGAGGAGATGAGAAGGACTTGGAAAGACACACTAAAGAACTACAAAGAGATGAGGAAATAAGTATTGATGCTCTTAAGCAAGGCAAAGATGAAGAAAAAGGTTCAAGCAGAGAGAATGGTGAAGATAAAGACCTTATAAGTAAGGAGATAAACAAGCAGGTGAATAGTACAGAGAATGCGACTGTTTTTGGCCAGAATGAAGTTGGAAACGGATTACATGGCTTTCATGATGAGAATGGTGTTCCTCAGGGAAGCAATGATCTTGTAGAGTTCACATTGGCCAAGTCAAGAGATAGTCAAGCAAACAATATTTTACATCAAGAAACCAACTCAAGTTTGAACCATCGAAACAATATCACTGAAAGACCTCATATTAAAGAAGTTGAATCTAAATCAGATAGAAATGCTACTGATGCTGAGACAAAAACTCGAAGCCAAAAAGAAGGCTCAAAAAGTGATGCAATGTTAGATGTGGGAATCAATTCTGACACCAATTTTTGAAATTCAGAAATAGCACAAGCAAGATGATCTAGTTAGAAGGACATAGAAGAATTAGATAAGCTAGGGATAAGCAGAGTATAATATGTGATCTTATCACTTCGTTTTCTTTGAGGCTGTATAGTTTGAGACCCTTGATGTAATGTCAGGCTTTTATGCTTTGGCCTTCCGGATTGACAGTATCATGTGTAATTACAGCTGTAGGTGTCACCTAGTGAAATCATGGTGCATGTATGTTGCATTTAATCACCTTTTGCCTCCAAACACTACTTCACGAATAATTTCAGTTTCAACTACAGCTTATGCAGCAAGAACTTTCATCCTTCTATATATATAAGACCACCAGTGCAATGCTTCCATCTTAATTGCTATTTAAACCTAGACTGATGAAATACTCTACCTTTAACTGTGGAACCCATCGTTTATTGTTTTTAAAACTTCCTTGCCAGAGGACATGGACAATTGTTGTTGTTGTTGACCTGCTTGAGTTACAGAGGTAAATCGTGGTAATTATGTGGCTTATGGGATAACGGGATACCGGCAGTTGAAGTATATTGCTGCTCAGTTGCTTGTATTACAACGGCTGCAAGTCACTACCGGAATTCAGAGTCTACTGCTGATGGACTATGACTACTGCTGTTATTTGAACAGCTAAGACCAATGCCGCCTTCACCACTATCGGGCTCCTAATCAGTTACGGTGAATTAAGGCTGCTAGAACTTCTAATAAGTGGAAGAAAGCTTTTCAGTTGCGAACAGAGGCTGCAATATTGGAAGGGAAGTGAAGGAAACATGTGGTGACCATCAATTAATAAAAGTACTAACGGGCCATGGTGTTTGGATCTGGTTGAAGTTAAGGGCTTGATCCTTGTCGTGTTGATTGCCAATGAAATGACCGACCTTTTCAGCTGGAATACGTGTTACTATTTTGACTTGTCTCTGATTGCTTCAATTTTATGCCGAAGCTCGTTATTGCGTTTATTTTAGGTTTTGGCCGACATTGTCCAATTGTTTCCAGAAAAACCCTGATTCTATGAGGTCGCTGAATGCTGATATTTTTCCGACTTATATGACTTTGGGATTGCTTCATTGCGGCTGCTTTGGCACCATGAAGGTATGAACATTGCTCTCCTAATGTTAAATATGATCAGTTCGTACCATGTTTGTTGGAACACAATTTACGAGCTAGAAGGTTTTGGGCCTGGTGGCACCGGTCCCGTCGAAGTGATAGTGGTTGGGTGCTCTCAATCTTGGATCGAAATGTATTTGTCGATATCGTATCTCAGTACTATTCATTAGGATTTTGCCTTGTAGTGGTTGATTAGGTAAAGTTTTTGGATCCCTTTTGGTCTCATGGCTTGTAAAAATTTCCTGGCAAAGAAAAGAACCATTTTTCCATTCCAACTTAATTAGTACAATGATGTTGAGCCCCTGCGTTTCTTTTCTATGTGCACTAGCGATATTTCCCGTCCCTACCCATTTTCATAACGAGTGTGGCAGATTACTTCTTTGATTTTAGAGTCCCTCAAGAAATGCAAGCATACACATGCAAACAAAAATTTCATATTCAATGCAACACTCGCTAGGTGATTAGGTTACCGACAAGTATTGTGAACCACTAACCTTGCCGCATTTCAGGGTCCAGGCGAATCTTAATTCTGAAAACATGGGAAGATTTTAAAGTAGAAGTCATAATTTTCATTGAAAACCTTTCACATGAATGAACTGAAAAAGATATCAACCTAATTAGAGATTTTTTTTTTATAATTAGACAAAGAGATTCAAACTCTACTCATTAAGTAAGAAAATCATATATCAATTAATGAATCAAATACTCGAGTGCTAACTTGAGATCGTTTTAATTAAATGGAAAGATACTTTTTTGAGCACTTCTAAAACATGAATTATATCAGAAAGTTGGTTATTGGTAATAAATCTCTACGTTCACTAAGGCTGTGTTTGAAGTCAACAAGGTCTGGGGGAATTTGCCACTTGCTATATGAGCTAATAAGATAAAAGGGATGATTGAGGAGGATGAAAGGTTTCAACTCAAACTAGCTAGACATTTCTCCACATATTCATTCTTTTGGAAAGAAAACTCCTCCCTACTAGTTAGTCATAATAAACCAGGAAAGATAACTTTTTTGAACATTTCTAAAGCATGAATTATATCAAAAAGTTGAATAAGATTGAGACCTAACGTTTTGATGCACTCGTTTTGCATGTGGCTCCGAAATAAGCTCACCAGAAAATTTGTTCTCCCCTCTTTGACCAATCATCCGAATAACAATACTTGGCTGATACCACATACTAGCCCTACTTTGAATTGGAATCACGATACCTTTTGAGTTTTGATGCGACCTGTACGCTTGATGTCAAACATGCTTAAAAATTATTTTTATGTCATTATAATAAAATTGAGTTTTAATTATTTTTTAAAAGTTATATTTTTTTTATAAAATAAATTTTTAAAATACAACTATTTAAATTTTTAATTTTATTTTTTTTACATTTAGTAGCAATATAAAAAAGTACAATTTTTACTAGTGTATGTAATTTTTATGATTACATTTTATTCATAATACATATAAAAATTTATATAGTGAAATTATATCTATAAAAATGTTTTAAAAAACGTAAAAAAAAGTGTTTTTAAAAATATTTTTAGTAGTTCATTTTTAAAATGTATTATTTTAAGTCAAATTTATTATAGTGTGCACGTGTAAAATCAAAAGTAAAGTCGCCATTGTTTTTGGTCAAATATGAATTTTTTTTACCAAAATAACACTATAAATCAACCACACAAATATGATCAATTAAATGTGTCATTATTAATGTAATTTAGAAAAAAATAATATAAGATGAATTGAAACAGGTATAAAATTTGACTTAAAATTTATATCTTGGCATTAATTGGAGAATGAAATATTAATTTTTAACTAGGTTAAATAAAGATATGATCAATTGTAGTATAAGTTAAATATAAGTAGCAATTTTCCTTTTCAATATTGTTCTGTCGAAGCCATCTAGGAAAAAGGGTCGACAACTTCAACTCATCAAGGCCTAATGATTAAATTGCTAATGTTGGTGAGGTTAGCTGTTCCTTATAAGCATTAATTTCGACAATTAAATCATATTATTGGCGTTGATTTAAATTAATAATATAAATTTTTTATCATATCTATTAGGATTTAGGAGATTGTGTACGTTTTGAAATACTATTATACTCCATATAATCTATATGTGCATCATCGGTCTTAATTTAGTTGAGTCTTTTATATAGGTAAGCATGGAGTTTATCTTCTTAGTAACAATATATCTATCCTTAATGTGTTAGCTTATAATTAAATATGAGTTTCTCTGTTAACCTTGTTGTTTTTTCCTACTTATTTGTTTGCTTTGCATAAATTAGAAGTGGCAATAAATGTTAAAAAAGTAACACTAATTTAGATATGATATTGTGACTCAACTATATATGTTTCTTTTTAGCACTATCATAAATTAAATTATCTTATATTAATGAATGGATTTCACTTATAATGCTGACCTCAACTCTCTAATAACTTGTCCCTTCAATGCTAAAAAGTGAAGACCATTCCGTGCTTCAACAGACTCCACAAAAATTCTTGGACGAGTTGTCACGTGAATAAATCCTTAGCCACTTAACCTTTAGGTAGCATTTGGCATAAGAAAAGTGAGAGCATATTTCTTACGATGTGTCTAATTAAATTATATTACAGTGTTTGTTTTGTAATAGACCATTATAGTGTAAGATTGCAATACAATCATATTACAGTCAAGGAATGTAACGTGATTGCAGTCTAAAACCAATGCAATCACATAACATTGCACTCTGTAATGTTTTTAAAAACACTTTTACCCTTCAACTTTATTACCTTATTAAAAATATTTTGTAACGTTATAATTAAAATAAAATATATAATATAAAAATTAAAAAATAAAATAAAATATAAAAATTAAAATTTATATAATATAGGTAAAAGAAATTAAAATTAAATATATAATATAAAAATTATATTAAAATAAAAAAATATAAGATTATAATAAAAATAAAAATAAAATATATGACATTAAAAATATATTTAAGAGATTATATTATATAAAAATTAATAATAAAAAATACAAGTATATTAAACTTACATTTTAATAAATATGGATAATTTTAAAAATTAACATTATATTCCCCGTAAACTACTTGTAAATCAAACGGTGCAATGTTATCTTCCTTGCATATTAATCATTATTTTGCTTGTATACCAAACATTGTAATGTTATTTTTCCTGCAATCACATTAGCTGTAATCACATTATATTGTAAAGTACCAAACGTCACAGGCCTTTAAATCCTTAATATTTAATTTTCTCTATATAAACACCAGTCGCTAAACCCAAGGAAAGCCATCCTAATATTTTACTTGATCGTTTTGATCTTTTCTAGTTTTTGTTTCTATATAGGTAAGCATGGAGTTTATCTTCTTAATGACTATATATCTATCCTTAATGTGTTAGCTTATAATTAAATATGAGTTTCCCTGTTAACCTTGTTGTTTTTTCCTACTTATTTGTTTGTTTTGCATAAATTAGAAGTGGCAGTAAATGTTAAAAAAGTAACACTAATTCAGATATGATATTGTGACTCAACTATATATGTTTCTTTTTAGCACTATCATAAATTAAATTATCTTATATTAATGAATGGATTTCATTTGTAAATTATAATGCTGACCTCAACTCTTTAATAACTTGTCCCTTCAGTGCTACAAAGTGAAGAACAATCCGTGCTACAACAGACTCCACAAAAATTCTTGGACGAGTTGTCACGTAA
This sequence comes from Theobroma cacao, assembly GCF_053813885.1. Classification (NCBI taxonomy): domain Eukaryota; kingdom Viridiplantae; phylum Streptophyta; class Magnoliopsida; order Malvales; family Malvaceae; genus Theobroma; species Theobroma cacao. Next base: position 5,428,107 of record NC_142647.1, read on the forward strand.
AAAAATCCTCAGCCACTTAACCTTTAGGCCCTTGAATCCTTGATATCTAATTTTCTCTATATAAACACCAGCTGCTAAACCCAAGGAAACCCATCCTAATATTTTACTCGATCGTTTTGATCTTTGCTAGTTTTTGTTTCAATGGCTAATGATCAGCACCAACCAAAATGGGAAGGGAAGGCGTTTGCAGAGCTAGCAGGCCCCAAAGCAGAACAAGTCTGGCCTCTCTTGCAAGATTTTTTCGGCTTAGACAAGTGGTTCCCAACTCTGACCACCTGCCTCCCTGTGGAAGGCGTGTCTGGGCAACCTGGGTGCGTTCGATTTTGTGCCGGCTTCAAAACTCCAGTAAATGGCAGTGACGAAGGAACTGTGAATTGGACTAAGCAGAAACTGCTGTCCATTGATCCAAGTGAAATGGCTTTTAGCTATTCCATTGTGGATGGCAATGTTGGTTTCAACGGTTACGTATCGACAGTGAAAGTGTTGCCAAAGGAAGCAGGGTGTGACATTGACTGGAAGTACGAAGTGGAGCCCGTAAAAGGCTGGACACTGAAGGATTTGGATTTCTTCATCGCTTCTGGTTTGCAAGTCATGGCTCAGAGAATGGAAGCCGCTCTCCGAGTTTTCCAAGCTTCAATGGACCAGTAAATTTCGTAGTAACTTAGAAGTTTTCTGTTGTATTAATGGAACTGATCATTAGCAAAAGCTCAATAAAGTCGGTCAGTCTCTTTCATCATTAGATAAAAAATGGTGGGGTTTCGATTTCAATTTTAATTTTATGCTTTCGTGCTACAAGAGATCACACAACGCAAATCCTCTGCCCCGGAATTGTATCCCGTTTCTACCTCATCCACGCTTTCAGATTACACAGACTGCTTTCAGTTGTCTACTAAAAAGATACAAAGAACTATATATTTTCACCAAAGATAAAACTTTTTTACTATTATTAACGTAAATTTTCAAAAAATCAAATCATAAATTATTGAGATTGAAGGACAATGATGATAAAAAAAATTAATAATTATAAAAATTGTTTAAAGTTGAAATAGATAATCACAAATCTCGGCCAATTTATCATTAAAAAAACTGTATTAGAGTGTTGATAGAAAAAAAAATTGTACAATGACAATGTCTAAAACGCTCTTATACGTCTTAAATGGATAAAGATGCAACTGAATATTGATGATTTGGAGCAAATTCACATTTTTTTTGGACAATTTTTTTTATATGTCAAACTTTCTTACTTTGTGAATTTATTTTTTTAAAATTTTAGTTATTTCTTATGTGAAAACTGTCATCTATTTAAAAAAATGTCTAATTATCTAATTTTACTATCAATCAAATAAATTATTATCTTAATGATGAATTTTTTTAAGAGATTAATACTATTTTTTTTATTTTATTACTTAAAACAGAAAAGACTTTGAAGAAATTTTCTCTTCATATTTGGTGGAAGGTTGAAAAAATTTCTTTCTCTATTTACTTTTTTTTTTTTCATTAATTAAGACATGTGACCAGATGGATGAAAGGGGTTATAGATTGAAAAAAGAGTTAATTAATTAAGACATGTGATGAGTCTTGATGAGTGAGACAGATTACAAATACAACTACAACATAGAGAATTACCATTCAAGATTTTACCAATATAAAATTAATTCAATTTTGCCTAATGTTGAAATACTCATACTTATATTATATGGAATGAAGTGTATATATATAAATGACATTTTTAATAAAAATAATTTGATGTAATTAAATTTTTTATATATTTTAGAAGTTATATAAATTTTACTAATAGTAGTAATAATAAAAATTTTAGAATGACCATTTGAAAAATATTATTAATAAAAATGATACTTTTGTTAATTAAAAAATATTTCAACATCCAAATCATTATACATAATTTTTTTAAATAATTCAAATAAAAAACTTCATTAATCACCGAAAACGTTGATACAATGAGACATACTCTTACTAGACATTAACAACTTCTCTTTGAACCCCCCCCCCCCTGCTGATTCTATCGTCACGCGAAAAGAGTCTCATTAAAACCCCTTTCATAGAAAAACCTAATGGGATAAAACCCGTGTAAAGGAAAAAGAGTGCCCTTTTCAGACATGTCTATGACATTGATCAAAAGTTCTTTCAACCCCTCCATCATAACCAAGCTATTAGATACAGCTCACCTAAATCTTGCAAAACAGTATTTGCTATATTGTGTGGCCTATCTCCAACATTTGTCCAAAAGATTTCACCACTGGTCAATGTCCTCGCATGCTGAGACAAAAATTGTTCATAGTGCTGTGACAAGTAGGAAGAGCCACAATCTATGAATTTGAATCTGAATACACTGGCTCCAGTCTGGTGACAATGCAGAATATGCGTGATGGACTAGAATTAAGAACAAGTTATGAGCCAACACTAAATTTCATGTTGCCTCAATGTAATGGTAAAACAAATTACAATTATAAACAAAGTAAAAACTAATGGTTCATTTTCGGCTTTGATAACACAAACTATGCATACAAGTGTGGCAGCTTTGAGTAATTTTTGTTAAATCAAGTTCTCTGTCAGTCTGTGAATCACCCACAAAACTGAGGATCTGCCCATCAGGTCAGACTGCACTAATAAATTGGCCTTTGAAGATTGTTAACATTTTATTCAGCATCAATCGAAAGCACAAGCGGGGCCAATCTCTCTCTGAGCAAACACGTTCCGAGCCAGAAAATTTACAGGAGATTCTCTTCCTCTTTTGCTTCTTGAATCTCAGTGGATTCACAGGTTATCTTCTAATTCATCCGGCACATGCAACTTCTCAATGGCAGCCTGTTTTAAAATTCAAAAGAGAGCATGGATGTAAAGAACAAAGATTCATTTCTTCTTTTTTTTTTTTTTGAAAAGCATTGAATATCATTATATAAAGATAATTACAAAAGGAGCAGTTGGGAATCAAAAGATTCATTTCTTCTTAGGAAGAAGCAATAATAAAAATTACACTTCCAGGTACAAAGTAATGCCTGACTAAAGAGAAGCAAGCCAGCTAGTATAGGAAAAAATTGACAACTACATACAGCTAAATTTTTAACATGATGTGAGTGTCCAAGTCCAAATTAACGTATTCCTAATAGATCTGAAGTTACCATCATGGTGCCTACAGTTCTGTGTGTAGCAAGTTTACAGCATAAAAGATTCAGACCATCACTACGGTCCTTTATTTGTAACAATAGGTCCATATATCTTCTCATCCAAACAATCATGGATTTCTAACAATTGAAGCTGGAAACAAACCAAAGTGATAACTTTTAAAAAAAAATAAAGAAAGAAAAAGAAAAGATCAAATATAAGCCAATACCTTAATTGTAGCAACATCGGCCGCCGATGGTTTTAAATCCAAAGCAATACCAAAATGAAGCATGGCCTTTTCATGCATGTTACGCCGCTTATAGATTTTACCCATCAAAGCATACACGCTGCTTTCACGAGGGGCATACTCTTTAAGTGCCTCTAGAACTTTTAGAGCATCATCAAATTTCTCCAAGCTCATTAGTATATTAGCCTTTTGATACATGGGAAGTGGGTTTTTTCTGTCTGCTAAAATTGCCCTGTCCATTATCTTGATAGCATCCTCACTTCTCTGTAAAATGATTGTTCACAAAATTTCAAAAGAACTCCTCAAGATGATATTGCTCAAGGCATAATATTATAAACAATACAGAAAGTAGCCCAACCTTTAGGGCATGCATAGCAGTTCCAAGATAAGACATTATAACAGAAGAACGTGGATTTATGTGAAAAGCCATTCCGAAGTGATGCTCTGAAAACTCAAACTTCTCTTGACGAAGAAAGATCATTCCTAGCCCATACCAGGAATTATAATGCCTTGAATCAATCCTAAGGGCATTCTGGTAGCTCTTGATTCCATTCTCAAAATCTTCTAAAGCTACATACCTGCAGGTCAGAATGTAGCAACAGAACTTTAATACACAATTGAAGTTTATAAAAATGAAGGTCCTATTAACATGTTCAAAAAAATGGAGGGAAAAGGTCCATAGAACCATACTCATGACCACAAAGGGTGTGGGCATATGCAAATCTCGAATTCAGTTGCACAGCTCGTTGAAAATTTTTCAAAGCAGTTTCATGGTCTTTCTGCAAGCTGTAGCAGTTTCCCATGGCACACCTGCAAGTTAATCCAAATATAAACAATAGAACAATAATGATTAAGAAATCTTAAAATGGCTTCCCTCTAAACCCTCAAAACTGCTAGAAGTACACACCTACTATTAAACAAGGCAGGCAGGTAGAAATTAATCTTAGGCAAATAAAAGCTTTGAAAAACTCAGGATAGTGAAATTAGTAAGGTTTATAAACTATTCAAGAAAGGAAAGAAGGTCTGCATTTGACTACTTAAACAAAAAATCTGGTAAAGTACCATGATTGAGGAGCTAAGCGGTCGGTTGATATCAGTTCCTGGGCTAAGTAACTCAACTTCATATCTTCCTTTAAATGCTGCAAGAAACACAAAGACGACTTTGAGCAAAAAAATTTACCATAAAAGTAAAGGGAAAAATCAGTACATGTTTGAATGTGACAAGTTCACTTGCTCTAAAATTTTCACAACTGCAAACCAGGTAGATGGCATCCTGATTACAATAGATTAGTTGAGCAAGAATACTTCAAGCAATGTAACATAAGTTTTGAAGGATCAAGGGGACTCACATATAGAACAGTGGAGTAAATATCCATTCCTTCTAAGCTGTAAGGTGACATTCGACGTGCAAGACTAAATGTCCGGTCAGCTTCTAAGTAATCTACCAATTCAAAATGTGCTTTTCCAACCTGCATCATAAACTTTCAGAAAAATATCATATGGTCCATGGAATGCGGAGTTAGTACTAAATATCCTCTCACATACATTCACCCTAGTCCTTACCTCAGTTAACCAACCAAATTTAGTAAAAAAGTTTTAAATCAACCGACATGCAGTGCGTAAAACTATAAATGCTGAGTTAGTAGTAAATTCTCTCTCACTCTCTCTCACATACATTCACCCTAATCCTTACCTCAGTTAACCAACCAAATTTAGTAAAAAAGTTTTAAATCAACGAACATACAGTGCATAAAACTATAACTGCTGAAATAGGGAATGCACACCTCTTTCTATGAACTCATTAAAAAATATATTTATATAGGAATGCATGCCTCTTTCTATGAACTTATTAAAAAAAATATTTATATAAGTCAAGACTGCTAGATCAACCTGGCATGAGACAATCTGACATCAACAGAGGAAGAAAACAGAGAAAGTTGTACCAGAAGTATTACCTGGGACAGCACCCAGCTCGTATTATAATGTTTATGTGGAAGTTTCAGATATGTATCCAGTGCATCCTGTCGACAGAAGCATTATCAAGAGAATTGAACCTTGCCCAGGAGATATGAATTCAACTTCTGTTTCTTCAAGATAACCACAAAACTACCTGACACCTATACAGGCACGAAAGTCTGTAGCCTTCCCCAAGGGTTCTCAAAAGGCCTAATACTTCTGAAGCACCACTTATGATTTTCGAGCTGCTGATAACAACCCCACCAGTTGGAACAGTTGCCCCGTCTTGGTCAAGGGATTTAACATCACCAGAAGGGAATGAACTAGAAGTCATATTTGCACGAGAATCATCAAATGCCTCATTCTTAATCCCTATATAAGATCAGAACTCAGTTTTTAAGCATCAGATTAATAGTGACTGTGCAGCTATAAACAGGTAAGTAACTAGGAGTTACTAAGAAGAAGGATTTGCACTTCCATTTATCAGAAGGGAAATAAGCATTTCAACTCAGTTCAATCCAGTAACTGAGACAATCAGGTTCAAAATGAACTCATTAAAACAAACTAACTTTAAAGTTACTATTGTGCCCATCAATCATAATTCAATAATTAACGATTTCAAATTGCAATGTTCTTGAAAGGAATTATCAAACAAAAGAAAGTAGCATAGCTCACAGAACTGGAGATGAAGAAGATTTATAACCTTCTTCAATATTTTCATTCGCCCAAGATTGTCCCTTACGAACTGTCACAGAACGCAGTGCCACAGAACCAAACTTAGAACTTCCAAGGTATTTAGAAGAGCTATTAGTCCCATTTCCAGCTACTGCTGTGGTATTTGCATTTGTGTTGACCCCAGCATCTCCAGCAAGTCTTGTACTTCGACGGGGACCAGAATCAGAAAATAGCCTCCCAGAAATCTGACCACAAAGGATTAACAAACTACTTCAGGTGGGGGGAAAAGAAGCTTTATACTGTACAACACAAGCAGAAGGATAATACAAATGTACTGGTTCCACTAACTGAACATTGATGTATCAAACTATCAATAGTGCATTAAAGAGAAAGCTAACAACAGTTTGAACAGCTCCATGTATCAATATAAGAAAAGACAATGCCATTCCTACTCAAAAACTTCTCTCAAGAGACAACCATGTGACACAGCCAACTATCATGATACTGCTAATTTACATAAACAACAGACTACATGTATAGTGAATGTACTTCTATGACTGAAAATAAATGATTCCTGTTTCTGGTAGATTTATAAGATTTTTTTGTTTTTTTTTTATTGTCAAGAACTATGAAAGCAATGGTATACAAACTTACGATTTCACCAAAGCTCTAAACTCCAAGAAGGCATTAAAAAGAAAAAGTAAAAGTTTACCTTTCGTAATTTTCCTTCATCAACAAACTTTCTACGAGGTGCTTGAATGGTAGAGTTCACAACTGACCTTGGAGAACCATCAGTATTAACTGTGTTAAGATTAGGACCATTTGGCTGCACATTTCTACACAAAGGTGGTGGAGCAACTCCTGACAACTAGAAGATACAGAGGAATTCAGACCGGTTACCCTTATTTAGACAGAAAAAGAAAAGTTAAACAAAAAACAGACTAAATAAACTCGATGCATCCACCCTAAACTAAGTAACTAATTAAACAAAACATAGAACTCTAGATACAGTTGTAATTTAGTATTTGCATTTCACGTCATCATACCTGTGAGGCCATTGGTGAAGGAGTATTATAAAATGGCATATTTGAAGGACCACCATTTTGAGGCTGAGAAGCAGCTCCGCTCAGCCCTGCTGCTCCATGATAATTACCAGGGATATCTCTAAGGTTATTGCCTTGTGCGTGTTTCAATTGCCTTGGACTGACATCTTCTGAACCAAAGTTCCGAGAGGAAACCAAATTATAATCCTCATTGGACGTATGCAAGTTTGGGGATGTTACCCCATGATGTAAGTACTGCTTTTGAATGCAAAGAGCAGCTGCTTCACCAAAAACTACAGTTGCTTCTTCGGCAGCACCTAATATGTCCAGACACAAAAAGAAAATAACTTAAATATGAATGTAATGTATGAGAACAAGCACTCTATGGTACTGAGAACAGAATCACGTCGAAAGATAATAAAAATACTGAGTGAATACATGTGAGATCAAGTCAATTAAAAACAATTTGCTGAGCCATTTAAATGATACTATTTATAACACCAACTGCAGTAGCAGACAAACTAAACCTATGAAGTATATTAGTTCACCCATATTAACTCAAAAATTAGCAAGATCAAGGTCAACATATCCGGTCAACCTAGCATGGTAGCATAGCAGTGGAAACATAGAACCATGAGAGTATTCTTTAGACAGACCTAATACACACAACTCCTCGTATGCAGCCCAAAGCAAAGGATCTATAGACAAAGCCAGCCTAAAATGATGAATGGCGCTTTTCCTTCTATCTGTGTACCTGAAAAGAGATGACATCCAACAAAGCAAAATTGAAGATTAAAACTGTTTGAAATTTGAAAAATAGTCCCACCATCCCAGTTATTAAACAAAGGAAAAGTCAAAGCATATAGGATTAGATTCCTCCATTATAAAGGATCATATTAAGATTGCCTATCTCAATCCAGCCAGTAAAGAGATTAAGCAACATTATATAAAAACAAAAAAGAAATAATAGCATTCAACATAAAATCATAACCATTCCTCACATCTTATCATGCCATATTTGGAGAAATTTCTAGGTAATATCAAAGCAAATTTCCGAAAACAATTGAATGTTGCTTCTCCCTAAATTCTGGTATTATTTACTGGAGTTAAGGATGAAATAACTCAGCCCAACCTGTAAATAAGGCCAAGAAGATAATGACCGGCTGCACCATTTGGAATCTGCACAAAATGAAACAGGAATTAACAAGATATTGCCAGCACAAGAATCATGTGAAAGACACGGACAACTGAAGGTCAACATCCAACAGCCCATAATAGAAATTTGAAGTATAGGATTACAGAAGTTTATATCAGACCATGTATAAAATCCCCTATCATTATAAATCCAACCAGAGTTCCTGAAGCATTTTCCTCCTAAAAGAAGTGAGCTTTTAAGGTATAACTGCATGAACTACAGCTTAGAAGAATCATTCCTGAATATGTCTAAATAAAATATCATCCAATACCTCTCCGCCAGGCTCATTAGCAGGACATAACGCAGTTTCAGCTTCATTAAGTAGATCCATCTGAAAGCATGATACCGCAAACAAGTAGCGGGATTGAGCCGTTTGTGTTCCTTCAAATAATTAAAAACCTTATTAATGAGTTGATCATAACAATGACGAAAAGGACTATAATTAAATATACCAAAACAAACTTCAAACACTCAAAACAAGGTATGCATACCCTTTAGAATATGATAGGCAGAGTAAGCTTGATTGTTCTGTAAGTAGCAAGCAGCTAACAACTGCAAATTCGCCTACATTTAACCCAAAAGGTCATATTTCAGCTCACTATATACAGTAAAAGAACCCCATTCTGTAAATTACAAGATTATCGAATTTATGGCCTTTACGTTATTTAATTTATCAAGTTCCACTTCCAAAACCTATATTCTCTTTTTTTAAAATAAAAAAAAGAGACATTTTAAAACCAACTTAAAAGTAACGCATTTTTGAAAAGTTTCTAAATTTAAATTGAAATTGAAGAAAAAACCCAAATCAGAAATGCTGTTAACTAAACACTGAAACCAATAAAATTCTTGGAAAAAAATTTAAAAACCAATTCATCGCTAACGAATGATTAAAGCAACGCGCACAGTCGATCTTGAAAATCCAACGAACAGTTTTTTACCTTTATGCTGAGAAACAATTTTTAGAAACCCGGGAAGAGTTAAAATTATTAAAGACTTGAAAAGATTAAAAGTTTCTTCTTCTTTTTTTTCACCAACCGAAAAAAATTTTAAAAAAAAAAAAGAAAAAGAAAAATTCAAAAAAGATTTTCTTTTTTTGGCTGAGTGAGTGAGTGAGGGGGTAGAAATCGAGTTACCTCGGAAGGGAACTCAGCACAGAGGCGTTCGCAAAGGAAAATGGCGTTTCTGAACATGAAATGGCGGAGACTGTTTTGAACACAGTCTGTGAGTATCGCTTCCATGGTTTTCCTATTTTGGTTAGATTGAGAGAGAAACAAAAGGAAAGAGAAAAGAGAGGGGTTTTCTGGTTTTTTTGGGGGTTTCTGTAGGTTTCAAAATGAGGTGGCACGTGTTTTCTCCACTTTCAAATTCTGCTCCCACGTGACACTGTTTTGGGTAATTATCAGCTGCTACACCGAAAACAAATTTCCTTCTGTTATTTTTTCAGATCAAATGATTCGCATTTCCTGCTTTAATTTAGAATCTGATATCAAGAAATCAAATTCTAAGATTTCATCTCATCCTTCTAAAATTACCACGTACATCAAGAAAAATTACCAATAATTAGTCGCGTAATGTCATTAAGAAATCATTACCTAATCATTTATATTTGGATCATTAATTAATGTCATTAAATACTACTAATGAATTACTACTTGTTTCTTTCTTTTTCATTTCATCATCCTATAAATACAACCACTTCAAGCTAATCCCTGCATCCGACACGTGATTGATTTATGTCAAATTTCAAATGCCATGCGTATTTAAGTAATGTAAACTATTAGGTGTTGTTTGATAAATTGAAAACAATTAAGCACTGAGTTTTAATTTTAAATAATTTAAATACTAAATTTATTATATAAAAATCGTTTGGTGTTAGTGAAAATTAAATATTAAGTAGATTTCTTAATGAATTTTTTGTAATTGAAAACTATGATTTTTTTGATTACTTTGTATTGATAATAATTAAAACGACCAAAAAAAAGTTAAAAAAGAAAGAATATAAAATTAATGTAATTAAATAACTATTTTTCTTAAAGACAATTGACTTCATGCAGTAAATAATTTTTATCTACTAAAGATTTTCAACACTAATTCAGTCAAAATCCACCATTACGTAATTTCTAGTATCAAACATATTGAAAAAATTAAATATGAAAATATTATGGTTCATCAAATATACCTTTCATCTCTGACTCTAATCAATGGAGGAAAGAAAAAATAATTAAGCAAAGTTCTTTTACTATACAAAAATTCATTGAAAAATCATTAAGCAAAGTTCTCCCTTCTCTATATACAAATTCATTGGAAAGATGAAATACCATGAATATCAGGCCCTAAACTTCGTAGCAGAAGGAACTATCAACAAAGAACTTTAACAAGACAAAGACCACAATAATGTATTAGAAAAATTTAGAAGTAATTTAAAGAATTAATGGTTGTCATGATTATTGGCCACTCGTACAAATCAAACTCAATCTAAACTTGTTGCCAAGCTGTAACCAGGAGTCTTGGCAAGTTTCCTCTGCTTCATGATCCCTCTAACCTTCTCAACCTCTTCCCACAGACCATTGCTAGCATAAATATTAGACAGTACAACATAAACCCCATCATTCCAAGGTTCCAATTCTTGCAAATGCTTAGCCACCCACTCTCCCGTCTCAACATTCCCAAATTTCTCACAGGCACCCATCAAACACCCCCATATCACCACATTTGCCTTCATTGGCATCTCCTCCACCATCTTCCTGGCTTCCTCGAGCAACCCGGCTCGACCAAGCAAATCAACCATGCAGCCATAATGCTGCAAGGTTGGCCTTATCCCATAACCATTCTTCATCATATCAAAGTAAAATTTCCCTTTCTCCACCTTCCCACCGTGCACGCAAGCGCTCAACACCCCAACGAAGGTTACATGGTTAGGCCTCACCCCAACCTCTCTCATGCAAAGAAAACAATCAAGCGCTTTCTCAACATGACCATGCATTGCATAGCCAACAATCATGGATGTCCAAGAAGAAACATTCTTTTCCTCCATCCTTGAAAAAACTAAATATGCTAAATCCATCTGACCACACTTCCCATACATATCAATGACCGAATTCAACATCAAAATGTCCGATTTTCCCGAACTTTTGGCTTGAAAAACACACTTATGTAACTGAAGAGCCAACTCCAAATCGCCTAAACTACCGCAGGACGATGTCACACTAACCATAGTCACATCATCAGGCAGAAACCCACATTTTTTAAGCTCCAAAAACATATCTATCGCTTCTTTAGCACGCCCACTTTGAGAAAACCCTCCTATGATAGCATTCCAAGAACCCAATTTCCTATCCGGATTTTCATCGAACACTTTCCTCGCATTCTCAAATTCTCCCGCCTTTGAATAAACGTTGATAAAACCGCTCTCACAATACTGATTTAGCTCTAGGCCAATCTTTATAGCGATGGAGTGAAGCTGGCGGCCGACGTTAAGAGCGAAGCATTGACACGTGGCCTTTAAGATAATGGGGAGAGTGTAACAATCGGGGAGAAGCCCAGCTTTAGACATAGCAATGTAAACGTAAAGAGCTTTAATGGGAGCATTTAGTCTGGTGTAGGATCGGATAATGTTGTTCCAATGAAACGCCGCCGGGTACAGTTCGAGAACGCGCGTTCTCGTGATGTGGGCATAAACTTGATCCAGTTGGAGTACGTTGGTGCAGTTTGACAATAGATTGGCCAAGGTTTTGGCTGGGTCTTCTGCGTTTGGATATGGAAATGATGAGTAAGTTTCAGAAATGGAAGATAGGGGAGTCGAGGCGAGATTGTGATTGAGATGGGAAACAGTGGTCAGGTGTTTGGGAGTCGGCGTTCTAGGAACCAGAAGTTGGAAGCGCAATGAGTTCATACGTAGGATAGGAGATTGGGATTCAGTTGCAGTTGTACTCTGGCAGAAAACATGAGAGAACAAGTCTGTTTCTAGTTTTTCTTGCCTGTCTGAAAACTGTGAAAACTGGGCCTTGTAGAGTCAAACGAATCAATTCGAATACTGAGAAATGAGAATGCTGCTCTTGGAGTCTGCAATGCACTTGAGCTTGGTGGATGCCAGAACTGCTAAACTGTTTTTAGTTATTTATTTATTTATTTATTTGAGGAAATAGATTGGAATTCAATTTTTATTTTAATATAAACACATGTACTTATTATTTAATTAAATATACTTAATCATATAAAGACATCTCATAAACATTTAAAGATAAAAATATTTTCAAAATTATAAATTATTTATTTTCAAAATTCTCAATTTTCAAACATATTTATTAATGAAATTACAATATTTGATTTACTATGCATGCATAAACATTATATACTAATAATATATCAAATATAAAATTTTTAATTTAATATTAATACACAATCAAATCTATGAACTTTATATATATGGGTTTTAGATTTTAAGGCCCATTTTATTAAATTCTGTCTATAATACAAAATCTTACTAAGAGAATGTAACAATATAATGTTTTAATTGGTACTACTATGGTTTTAAGATGTAAAATAGAAATATATATTGTTAAGATAATTATATATTATTTAATTAAAGTTATAATATAATTTTTTTTTTTATAATTTGAGGATGAGGGATTCGAATTCTGCTCTTTAGGTAAGGAGATTATACATCAACCAATGAGCTAAATGTTCGAGTGCAAGTTATAATATAACAATATTACTTAATTAAACTATAATATATTGTTAAGAGTTATATTACAATATTGTTACTTAGTTAGAGTTAAACTGTGAATAAGATTAAAAATATATATAGATATAGATATATTTATGTAACATTCATAGATTAAATTGTTAATTAAGATTTATCAATACATAATTTATAATTTTATATAATACAATATTTTCTCTTCTTTTAACCTTCGGATTTAAGAAAATTGGATTTATGCCCATTTATATAGTGAGTTGATTAGATGCATCAAACAAAATTCAAAAGTCCAATTCCTTGACATGAGTTCCGAGTTAGTTTTTAAAATTCTCCTTGTATCCACAAGTGCATATGAATCTCAAAAGATGATATTTATTCATGATTAAGTATAACTTAATAATAGTTGCATGTCATCTTAAGTCAATTTATTAAATTTAAATGTGAGTTCCTATTTGGTAAGAAAGATGGAATGGGGAAATGAAGGAAAAAGTTTTAATCTAAAGGTTGTATTACAATATAACAATAACATAATCATTAGATTAAAAGAATTTTGAAATTAAAGATAACTTTATCACTATGCTATGAATTAATATTAACTTTGACCACTACATTTCAATTTTAGTTAAATTTTTATCACCGTACTTTTATTTTTGTTAGTTTTTTTAACATAAATAACAAAATTAATATAAATTTTATATTTACATTAAGAAAATATTTTTTGAAATATTATAATTTCATTATTTTTATTAAAAACTCAACAAAATTAAAAGAAAAGTGACTAATATTACCATTTCCATTAACAGAATATTTTGTAAAATATTTTAAATCCGTTACTTTTGTTTAAAATTCAATGAAATAAAAAGTATAGTGGTAAAATTCAATAAAATTAAAACATAATAACAAAATTTAATATTGAATTATTGTCACCTTAACCACAAAAAATTTATATTCTTTCTCTTTTTGTATCCTTCGGACCAAACAAAGATTACCTCATGAAAACCCTTATAGTTCTCTTATTGTTCTCCCAATTCAATTTGGTAATAACCAAAACTAAAATAGAATAATAATAATTTAGCCATCAACCTTTTAAAAAATAAAAAATTGTGAGAAATGACATTCATAAAAAGGTGACTTAAAAAATAACTGTATCTATAATTTTAACTGTTTTTAGCCAGTTTCTGGTATGACTTGATAATAATACCCTTTAAACAATTTCAGACAAATTAAAATAGTTTCAGTTTTCTCTCTCCCGCCATTCAGATAAAAATTTCAAAATTAAATCTCGATTTTTCTCTATACTCAAATATGTCTATTTCGTCATCCAATTCGCATATATGACATCAAGCTATTTCTTATTTTGTTTTATTATTTTGGATGGTGGATCTTGGGGTTCTTAAGGACAATGAACATCGATTTTGCTCTTTGCATGCAGCGATTTTGCTCAAGGAGAAAAAACAGTTAAAGCATGTTTGATGGGTTTTATAGTGGTTCACAGTTTTGTTGTGTCTGGGATTGGGATGATTGTTAAGCATGTTTGCTATGGATTTTGATTTTTTTTTTAAAGATTTTGAGTTAAAATTGTTCAGGGAATATTTTGTAAAGAGGGTATATTTTGTTTTTGTATAAAGGGAGTGAGCAAGACCTCTCGATAGGGATATATTTTCTCTTGTTTTGGAGGGTTATGGAGTTTTATAACCTATCTTTTATGAAATGCACAATTTTATGGTTTAGCAAAAAAAAAAAAAATGTATTTTAGGTTCTTGAGTTTGTTGATTTATTCATAAAACCCCAAAATTGAGTTTACTAGTTTGTAGGTATTGTGTGACTTAATCACCGTGTGACTAGATTTTAGTCATTATGTGATTAGTTTTAGGCATTACGTAACTAATTTTTATAGATTGCATGACTGATTTTTAAGCAATGTCTAAGTCACACAATGCCTTACGAACTAGTCACGCAATACCTTACTAATAAGTCACGCAATGCCTTATTAAAAATTAGTCACGCAATGCCCAAAGTCAGTCACGCAATGCCTATTAACAAGTCACACAATACCTTATCAGAAACTAGTAACGCAATGTCTTATAAAAAATCAGTCACGTAATGTCCAAAGTCAGTCACGCAATGTTTAAAAACTAATCACATAATTCTCAAAAATCACAAAAACTACTGAATTCCATTTAATAAGATCAACAACTTCAAACGATACTCCATATTTTATTTAACAACATAATTAACAAATATGAATGCTTAAAATATTCGAAAGTTTTTCTTCATATATCAAAAATCACTCATAAAATGTTTAAAAATGCTCAAAACACTCATAAGTTTTCTTCGTGTATAAAAAACTACTCAAAAATATTCAAAATGCTTAAATATTTTTCTTTCTGATAAGAAATACTTCAGAGATGAATAGTCTGGTGAGGAAAGCTCAAAAAATATGAGTCAGTTTGAGGTGCAAACCTAAATATACTTGATCCGTTAATAGGTTTCGGATTGAGGTACAGAGCCTAGCAAATGGGTCGATTTCATTAAAGATAATTTTATCTAATTTTTTTTTCTTTTTACTAGAAATAGATAAAATTATAAAAAAATTATTCTTAAAAATGCTTTATGCCTCATATCCATTTATGAAAAGCACTATTTAAAAATGGTGTAATTAAGTCGTCAATTTTATGTTCAATAATCAACAAGCTATGAAGAATGGGCTAGGCCCAAATACAAATTCCTTTCAATAATTAGAATGGGCTAGGCCCAAACGCAAATTCCTTTCGTTTTAGAGTGGCTTTTATGCCAACGACACCGTTCCACGGGCACCAAAAAACATAAACTACGTGTCGTTTCGCTTGCATAATATTCAGTTTGAAACCATCGGGTGAACACAAAAACCAGAAACCAAAAAATATTCCGCTGCACGACGGTCGGCAGAAGCTCCTCCCAT
This sequence comes from Theobroma cacao, assembly GCF_053813885.1. NCBI lineage: Eukaryota > Viridiplantae > Streptophyta > Magnoliopsida > Malvales > Malvaceae > Theobroma > Theobroma cacao. The sequence goes on from NC_142647.1 coordinate 5,443,986, forward strand.
CTACAAACGCCGAAAAAGATGCAAGACCAAACCGAAGCACCGACGGAAACCAACCCGGACCAAGATGATCAAACGGTGGAGATTGATTTATCATCCACCACCACTCTCGATCTCACCAGCTTCCAGCTCCACGATCTCGACTCCGTGGAATTGCCCCCAAACCTCACCGAGTTGGACCTGACAGCGAACCGCTTATCGAGCTTGGACCCTCGGATTGCGAATCTCATTTACCTTAAAAAGCTCTCTTTTCGACAAAACCTCATCGACGATGCTGCTATCGAGCCGATCTCTCGCTGGGTCTCGTTATCTGGTCTTGAGGTAATCCTATTTTTTTCTTTGGCTCCCTTAAACGTTTCGCTCGTTCTAGTTATCTCGCACCTTTAATTATTTACTTCTGGTTATTGCTTTACTGTACTTGTTTTATAATAAAAAAGAAATGCGTGTAGATATGAATGTAAACAGTATTTCTGGATAATTAAAATTAAGAATTTATTTTTTTAAACTAATAGGATGCATAAGTTTACGTTTGTATGAACTAATTATGCTCGTGTGCTATATTTTAACTATTTACTTATTTTTAATCAAATATTCGCAAATTTTTCTTTTCACTTTTTTGCTTTAGTTGTTAGCTTTTTTTGAAAAGGTGAAAAGCAAATTAAACAAAAAAAGAAGTAACAATCAGAGCCTTAATTATTTTATCAAGTAAGCAAAAAATTTCTAGTATTTTCTTTTCTTGTTTTGTCTTTCCTTTTCCTGTTATGCAATGTTGATTATTGCTAGAATTATGAAGAAGCTTGGGGTCCTTTATTTATTTATTTATTTTTCTCACAGGAGTTGGTACTTAGGGATAATAAACTAATGAAAATACCAGATGCCAGCATATTCAAGAAGCTCTTGGTTTTTGATGTTTCTTTCAATGAAATCACTTCATTGCACGGATTGTCCAAGGCCTCCAGCACACTCAAGGAGCTATATGTCTCCAAAAATGAAGTTACTAAGATGGAGGAGATTGACCACTTGCATGAGTTGCAAATTCTTGAACTTGGTTCCAACAGATTACGGGTTAGTTCTCAAATTGCTTGAATAATCTTGCTTACATAACAAGCTAGAGGAACACATTTGACTTAAGCTTTTTCTCAGTTTTTGTTTCAATGTTGGAGTAATTTGTCTACACCTTTGACTCAAGTATAAAACTGGTGAGTTGTCTTATTAGTAATTTTTTGAGCATAATCTAAGAGTGCTTCATTGGTATCTCAGGTAATGGAAAATTTGCAAAATTTCACAAACTTACAGGAGCTGTGGCTAGGAAGGAATCGAATCAAAGTCATAAACCTTTGTGGGCTCACATGCATTAAGAAGATTAGCTTGCAAAGTAATCGATTAACTTCTATGATAGGATTGGAGGTATGGCACTTTTAAAAATGCTTTTCTTTTTGCTGCTCTGACAAAATTTTTATTTTCCATAATATTTGTTGAATGAATTTTTTCTTTGGATCTTTTGTTTTCAAGGAATGCGTTGCCTTAGAAGAATTGTACTTGAGCCACAATGGTATCTCAAAAATGGAAGGCCTATCTATGTTGGTCAACCTCCGAGTATTAGATGTTTCATCAAATAAGCTAATATCGGTAGATGACATTCAAAACTTGACAAGGTATCGTGCTTTACTCTTTCCCTCCCTGGGGATTTTATCCTATCTTCAGTTGTTGACTAACTTTGCCTGCAGGTTGGAAGACTTATGGCTCAATGATAACCAAATAGAATCACTTGAAAACATAGCTGAGGCTGTTTCTGGTTCAAGAGAAAAGCTCACTACCATCTACCTTGAAAACAATCCATGTGTATGTTATCTGCAACTTGAGCACTTAAAAGTGTTTAGAATTTTGTTGTTTTCTTATGAATGCTTATTGATCCCAAATGATTTGCTATGGCTGATTGGTTGAGTATCTTGACTGTTTATGGTTTCTTATCTGGTTCTCATCATAGTTGGACCGGTATTCACTCTATACTTTTTGCTATGGAGCTCCATTTTTTTGTCATTTTCTCCTGATTTAATACATGTTCCCTTCTCTCCAATATTATTTTCCTTAATTGATTTTCAATGAAGATGCTGAGTCTGTCGTTTGGTGCTCACCATTAGATCACATCGATCTAAATTTGTTGTGACATAGTTCAACCACCCTAGATTCAGTTAAATGAAGTCCTTTTGTCCAAATCATCCTTCTTTGGCTGATTTCATTCAATTTAGCTATAGTATTATCTATATTAATGCCTTGTACTTTCACAATTGCTGATTAATGGTTGAAAATTCATAATCTTGAATTCTTTCAACTTACTGTTCTTTTCTCTCTTAACCTTTGTATATATGATTTGCAGGCAAAGTCTCCAAATTACTCTGCTACCCTGAGACAAATTTTTCCCAATATTGAGCAAATTGATTCTGACGTATTCGTGTAGGAGTTGTAATAGATTATTTTATATGCAGTTTGCTGAGTCTGCATATTTTACTATAGAAAAACAGGGTTCCAAAAGGGTTCCGAAAAGGGTGGGATGTTGGTTAAATGCATTGTTAATCATTGTTTGGACACTCTTTATTTCTTGTAACTGTTTTTCACGTTGCAATATCTTGCAAATAGGAACAATGCTTGTCCCTCTTTTCGTTTATATATGTTGTTAGCAGAAAACATTTTTGCTGAATGCTATTAGCCACCTTTTTGGACAGCATCTCCTAAGGCGTGAAGGAATGAGAGAAAAAAAACAAAGTAATCGTCTGTTCCTCTCTAGCATTGGCACCAATCACGCTTTAATATATCCAAGATGGATGTATGACTCCTAAGCTGCCTTAACTATAAAACACTCCCAGGAAAAGCATTTCTGATCTTAATTTGCCTAATTTAAAAGAATGTGCACTACCAAATGAAGTCCTCTCAGCAAAGAATTCACCCAGGCTGTGACTCAAATGGTCTTTTAACTTGTAATTTCAGGCCACCGTAAAACAAACCTTTCCACATGCAGTCACACTGTAATAGGTCAATAAAGCTTGTACTCTATCATAAAGTTTCTTAATACTTAAAACAATTGCGACCGAAACTAGGATATATACTCAGTATCACACGCTGCTCGTAGCAGCTCAAAGAACATGCGGGGTGGACTTTACTTTCTCCACCCAAAAGTTTCAGAGGAGAAAGATTCCTAGTAGTTCATATACACCTCAAATGAGTCTCAGCTACTTCATGGCGTTTCCACTAAACCGATGGGACTCCTTTTTACCATATAGGAAATGAGATGCAATACATCCTCCGTAGCCAAGCAAGTATAGTAACTCATGAATGCAAACAGGAAACCAAATAAAGAAAAAATGACCATAAACAGCATAGGTATCAATCTAGATCGGAGTCCTAATTTATCAGTGTACACATGCCTATTTACCAGCAATCCTGCAGTAGTGAATTCGCAGATAACAAAATCTTTGATATAGCATGGCTGTAGTGAACAGTGAAGGGAAATATGACCATTTAAAATCTTCACAAGGCAAAATAAGCAACATCCCACATATTTGAAGAGAAAAAAAAAAACTCACCCCTGAAGCTACTTCAGGGATTAAGATTCACTGAGCAACAAAGATCAGAAAAATTAACAAGCTAAAGAGTCATATAACATTAGTCAAGAGATACATAGGATACTTAATGTCCTCTTTCAAAACCAATGCGAGATCTACTAGAGCCTCCTTCATAGCCGTCTCGCATGGAAGAGCCTGCACTTGCCTTCATTGTCCCTCCAGAGCCCACTTTTTCCATGGCTTTCTTACCCTTCTTGACCTCTGTCAAGAACTGATCCAGACCAAATGGATCAGCTTCCTCAGCTTCCTTTTCAAACTCAACAGGCCTATCCCTTGGACCACTCCTCTCAGAAGTACCACCAAATGCCTTGTCGGGTTTAAACCTATCAGTTTTCATCATTTTCTCTAACTGCTCATCTGCACCACCATACATGTCAGAATCCACGTCTTTCTTTGGTCTATAGAGTGTTGAGAGAGTCGGCTGTGCTGTGAACAGACCCTTGTCATAGATGTTGTATTGATCATCAGTTGCAAATCCAGAATCCATTCCTTTCTCCTGGTTAAATAACCTTTGATCATACATCACTTCCCCACCTCTTCCAGCACCAGTAGAAGCCATACCAAGAGCAACCTTCTCACTGATATCTCTATCCCTATCCCTTGTAATCTTACTCTTTTTACCCATGGCGGCATCTTTGGCCTCCAACCTTCTCTCCCTCTCCCTTTCTCTACGTCGTTCTTCACGTATTTTCTCCCTCTGCAACCGCTCCTCCCTTTCTTCCTTTGATTCCTTTGGCATATCCCTTTCTCTCTCCCTCACTGGCTCATAATCCACTCTCATATCAGTATCCACCGCATTTCTGTCAGATGACATTGGAACAGCAGCTGAAGGTGCCACTGTCCCAGTTCTCTCAGAACGAGCTTTAGCAGCCAAAGCTCGCAACTCCTGCTCCTTCCTTTCCTTCTCCTTCATCATCATCTCTTTCTGCACCTTTGATCTCATCGACACAGCTTCTCTAGCCTTCTGCTCTGCAACATACAAAGCCTCAGACAGCTTTGCAAAGTTATCATTAATCTGTACGTCCTGTAAACCTCTTCCATCAGCAGCAAGACGTTTATCCAGTGGGATTGTATACCCTTTTGGATTCTTCCAGTTTGAAATACAAGGTGGAATTTTCCAGTCCTGCTGATCCTTCACAGTCACAGGCCGTGGAGGGGAATGCATCACCGGCACAGGTGGAGACCCTGAAGCTTTCGGGACCCTCTTATGCTTAAACTTGGGAGGCTCAAGAGGATCCACAGGCATCTCCACCATTCTAATTATCCTCTCTTTAGCACCTGAATTAAATGCAGCCGATTGCTGTGAAGGCTTATACTTAATATAATTTGAATCAGAAGACTGTTTAGGAACATTCTTCGGCTGTGCAGCACTCAATCTCACATTCACAATCTTCTCTAAGGCTGCCTTAGTTTCTTGCATTGTTTCCTCAATCTCTTTCTGCCTCTCTTCCTCTTCCTCCTCGTCACCAACCTCTTCCTCACTCCTCAAAATCTTCGGTATCAAATCCTTATGCTGCGAGTAAACAATCTTTTTTGCATTCTCATTCTGCTTAACTATCGCGTCATAAGCCAAATTCCCATGAGCATCAACGGTCACGGGAAGAATCTTCGATCCTGGTTTCGCCCCTTTTACTCTTCCCATACCAAGAGGGTATTGAGCGATATGTATTTCAGGGAAAGCACCTCCATCTCCAAAGTCTTCAACTTTTCTGGGAACAAATCCGGCGCGTTTCATATAAGGCGGTACTGGTTTTGCCTTTATTGCCGTGGAGGATTTCTCTTCCTCCGACGAACTAAACCGTTGTCTAAACCATGGGTCGTTTGCGTGGTCGTAATACGTCGACGTTGAGTTTTTCGCGTCTGGTAGAAGATCCTTTAAAGCCACCATGGCGGATCAAAAGCTACGAGATTTCTGCCTAACAAATAAGCGAATTGAAATTCTAGATTTAACTTCCTTAAATAAAGATTTAAAAAGCGAAGAAAAAAAAAACGCTTCGAAACCATAACTTGAAAACCCTAATTAAAAACGAAAGAGAAAGAGAGGAATACCTTCAAAAGCTCTTACTATCGGTCAGGTTAACGATTTGATTAGGAATCGAACTGGACGGCTTCCACTTTTACAATCGAAATTTTGCTATGTCGGCTGTTGAAAGGGAACCCGGGAGAGGATTAGAATTAAAGGGTCAGCCGCGCTGATAAAGGGCAAAATAAACCCCAAATGGTTAAGGTTGACACGGGGACACTGAGATTAAGTACGCTTGGATTTAATTATCTATTTATAAATAAGGAACACATTTAAAATATATTTAATTTATTGTGTGAATTGAATTTTCATGTTTAAATATTTATCAATTTATTATAATTAATAATTAAATATTATTTTAGTTTTATATAAATAAATTTCAATAATTATTTTAAAAGATTTTTTGAATTTTATAAAAATAATAATGTAAAACGTCAAAACATTAATTTTATAAGATAATACTTTAAATTAAATTTTAAATTTTATTTAACTTTTTTTATTTTGATAAATGTTATTAATATATTGTATCTATTTTAAAATTAAGTTGTGTGACACCAGAATGATGTGACATTAACAAGTGAATTTTCGATTTGATTTGGATGTTTGAAATTGTTCATGATTGACAATATAATTAATGATATGTATTTAATTATAATTAAAAATTATAGATAATTTTAGATATTATTAGTATTTTAAAATTAGATGTTAATTATAGATTGTATTTGTATGATAATAATTTTATGTATGTTATTTATATTAAATTTTATTATATTTGATATTATTATTATTTTGTTATAATTGTTTTTATAATTATTGATTTTAAAATTGAATAATAAAATTATATTTAATTATAAATATTTAAATTTAATAGTGTTAAATGTGTTAATCATGTTAGAAAAAAATATATTTAATTGTGTTTATTAAAATGTCATTTCGTATAAAAAATCTTGACATGTTTAATAAATATATTAATTATGTTGTATTATACGATTTTTAAATATATCCATATATGTATTTTCTTTTAGAAAAAATCCTTAGATGTATTTTTAAATGCTAACACAAATAATTATTTGTGTCATATTTAAGTTTAATTTTATCATATTTTATGTGTTAATCGTTTTGACACAATTAATACGTAAAAACAATAATTACCAAATCTAAGTTAAGACACTAAACTTTATACAAACTGAGTTGTAATATTGGGCCCTGAAAGCTTTTTTGATAATAGAATATTGGGTTGCTCTGGTGTTACCCATGGTGAATTAATTAGGCTCAGGATAATATTTTGAAAGAATTACACTAAATGAATTTATATTTAAAAAAAATATTAGGAACAAGAGATAAATTTTTAATTAAAAGTTCAGATATATTAAACTTTATTGGATCAGTATAAGTTCGTGATTAAGTGTCCAACTTATATTAAAAGGGTAAATGAAATGGCTTTGTTATTTTTCATACGATCATATTAAAAAGCTATAATTTGTGCTTTAAATTTCAACTTGCTTCTCATAATAAATCCTATTTTTCATTTTTTAAAACAATCAGTCATCAATAAGATATAGCTTTTTCAATTATTTTGAATTTTTATTATTTATAAAATAAAATTTAAAATTTCATATTTTTTATAAAAAATTATTTAATACTTAAGAATCTTTAAATTATTTTAAAAATTAAATAAATTATTATTTTTATTATATTTAATTATTTTTATATTTTTAATTATCAATTAAATAATTTTTTTATTATTACTAATTAATTAATTATTATTAATTAAAAATCTTTATCATTTTATATATACGTAATATCAATATAACTAAAGTAAATAATAAAAAGTATTATTTTATAATATCATGATTTATTAAAATGTGTCAAAATGTTACATCAATGTCACTTCACATAAAAAAAGACAAATAACTTTTTTATTAACTACAATTAATTAAAAGTTAATAGTAAAAGTTTAATATTAAAATATACAAAATTAATCGAATATAATAAAAAATATTTTTTTAATAATTTAAAAATCTTTTAAATATTATGCTAAAAAATATTAATAAAAAAGACATAAATTAATTATGAATCCATAGCTACAAATCCAAAAGGTGAAGTAGAGGTGTAAATATGGGCTGACTCGGTCCAATTCGAGTCTAAGCTCTTATGAGTTAAAAAAATATGAATTGGGTTGGGTAAACTCATTTTTTACATGAATCATCAAAATCTCAACCCAGCCCACTTCTTACTAATCCATGAGCTGGGTTGAGCTAACTCATTTTTTTCAAAAATATATTTTTATAATTCTATCTAACAAATATTCTATCAATAAAATTGTTATATGATTTAATTCATAAATCTAATAATAAAAAAATATTACAAATAAATAAATCACACCAAATATAAATAAATAAATTACATAAATAAAATTTAAAATTTTAACACAAACTACTATTTCATAAACATAAGTATAGAATCAAATAATAGAAACTTCATAACTTATTTATATCCTCTTCAATCCTCATCTTTAAGCAAAATATTTAAATTTTGTTTAGATAGCAATGATGTATCAAGGTCTGAATCATTATCAATTTATCATATAATATTTATTACTATAAAATAAAAAAGATAATAAATTTTAATTTAAATTAAATTTATTAATTTGATAAGTAAATATTAAAGACACTGAAATATATAAAATAAGTAATACCATTAATAACTAAATTATTAATTTTATATAATTAAATATATAAAATTATTAATTTTTTTAAGCTATTAAACTGGCCCGTCTCAACTCATCTCATCCCATTGTTTTTATGGACTAGTCCATTTAGATTCGATTTTAATATAAGCCTAAATTTTCAAACCCAACTCATTCTATATTCAATAAAAATAAATCGACCAAAAAGACCTAGGTCTAAGGTGAAGCACCCGAAAAAGAAAAAAAAGACAAAAAACATTTTTTTCCTCCATTGAGTTAAAAGCTAAAAAACAAAACGCCATTTGCATTGTTAGCAAGTCAAATAACGTTAAGCCACGTGTCAAACACACCCAACCTAGCCAATCAAAGGTCCATCCCAAAGAACAATAACCTCGCGCCGCGTGCAAATCTAAGGTCAATATCGTCATTATGATCCCACATAAATTACCCCGCACCGTCATTTCAGAGCAGGGACAGTTTCGTAGTTCCTTCATTCCTTCTTGCTTCCTACAAAGTCTTCTCTCTTCAGTCTACTCAAAACACACCTACAACGGCAACGCCTAAACCCCCTCCGCGGTCTCTCTCTCCCCCTCTCTTTGTCTTTTAGCATCGGACCGTTGGTTGGCCGTAAATGGCGGCGCCAGAGGCCTCATCCGCCGCCGTCCCAACGCTAATGACCAACAACACCTTACGAAACGCTTTCGGCGGCGTTCTCTCTTTCTTCATCCTCCTTCTTATCGGAGTTCTCGCTTTCTCGATCCGTCTTTTCTCCGTAAGATCTTTCATTTCCCGCGCTTCTACAATCTTCTAGATCCGATCTGTAATATTCTTATCAAAAATTGATTTTCGCCCCTTTTTCGCCGCTAAGAAATAAAAAATATAAAAATGAGCTGAAAATTGACTCGCATATTTGAACTTTAGTATTTTCTATTTAATGATTGCCCAATTTGAATCCTCCTCTGTTTGGATGATGATAAAGTGGGAGGGAATGTGAAGGAAAATGATTTTTTTTCTATTGTTGCAAATGAGCTGCTTAACTATGTAAAATTCACGTGGACTTATCTATTTTCAGGTTATAAAATACGAGAGTGTTATTCACGAGTTCGATCCTTACTTTAATTATCGAGTCACTCAGGTCAGTTGACCCACACTCCCCTCTCATTTACAATGTATTGCCATTTATAGTGCCTTTCTATCTGTATCGGTAGTTTTGTCAATTTTTTCCGTGTCTTAAGCTGCATATAAAGATGATGTGGTTGTGTTGGTGGTTTCAGTTTCTTACAAAGAATGGGATATATGAATTTTGGAATTGGTTTGATGATCGAACCTGGTAATTCCCCATTGGTAGTTAATTTATGATGTTTACAGTTTTAGCTATGTTATTACTTAAGATTTCTGAATAGAATGTGCTTGTTTTTGTTATACTCAAGGTACCCTCTTGGGCGTGTGATAGGTGGAACTGTTTACCCTGGGTTGACTTTGACCGCTGGCACCATATGGTGGTATGTTTTCATGAAAGTTTATGGGGAAAAAAAACTATTTCGATTAAATTTTGCTAATTTCTTTATCGTATAAATTTGCCATTGCTTGCTTTTGACTTGTTTCTCTTTTCCCTGTTTTCTTCAGGTTGTTAAATTCTTTAAATATTCCACTGTCTGTGGAGACCGTTTGTGTTTTCACTGCACCTATATTTTCTGCTTTTGCGTCATGGGCAACATACCTTTTAACTAAGGTCAGTCTTTATACTGCCCTAAATATATGTGTTTAGTTAGTTGTTTTTATAGTTGTCAACCTTAAATTTAGTGTTAATATTGTATTGCCTCTTCCATAGGAAGTTAAGGGTGCTGGTGCTGGACTGACAGCTGCTGTACTTTTGGCCATGGTAGGTCATGCAAGAGATATCTGTAGCATTATCAGTGTTCATTCATTCATTATAATTATTTTAAACTTCGAGTTTGAACAGTAGTGGTTGATCATTCCACGCTGCTGCTTTGATACGTAAAAGTTACTATTGTTTTTCTACCAGTCTGTATATGTGTCTCTGTTGACAATATTTGGCAATGCCTCTTTTCTATATCAGCTTATAGTGCTAACATGTCTTTTGACTGACATCTCTGTTCAATTCATTTATGTTCTTATTTGCAGGTACCATCATATATCTCTCGTTCTGTGGCTGGTAGCTATGACAATGAAGCTGTAGCAATATTTGCTTTGATCTTCACTTTCTATCTTTATATAAAGGTTAGAATTTATTGCAGTGAATTCATTTAATTTCCTACAATTTTATGCTTGAGGAACAGTCACATCTAATATACTGGTGATAGTTTGTCATCTTTTATAGGTAAGCTGCTTAGTTTTTTTTTTGGAGTTTCCTTTCATTAGTTATTTTCTTATCTGACTATTCTCTTATTTATTATTGGTCATTTGCAGACACTAAATACTGGATCCCTATTTTATGCTACCTTAAATTCAATTGCATACTTTTATATGGTAGGCTTCTTGTGCTAATTTTTATCTATGTTCTTATTTCACTTATTGTTTATTTTTTTAAGTTAATTATTTTGTGTTCCAGGTCTGCTCTTGGGGAGGGTACACGTTCATTATCAACCTCATTCCAATGCACGTGCTTTTATGCATTGTAACTGGTCGCTATTCTTCGCGATTGTACATCGCATATGCTCCTCTTGTAAGTACCTGCATCACTTAAGAAGCTTCAATTATTAGTCAATAAACAGTAGGAATATCTTCTCAAAGAAAAAAAACAGTATATGTGTTTCAGTTTGCTATTGAAGAATTCATGCTAACAGTTGTCAACAATGATTAGCATTTTGCAATGATGTTTTTGTGAAAAACTGGGAGGTTTTGTTGAGTTAAACAGACCGAGGAAAAGTAAAAACATCATTTAGGAGAGATTAGATTGATTGGCAATGTGCAGAAAATTATATATTTTACTGAAGTCCTAAGTGTTTGCGCTTTTTTGTCTATTATATGGATGCTCGAACTTGTTGGGCATGCATGCATGTATTCCATTTAATTTTGATCTTCACTTTGTCTCTGAGGATAGGTCATTCTACTACTAAGGGTCTGTTAGAGTCTTCCCTCTCACTTAATGATGGTGGTGTGTTTAAGAATGTACTTTTTTTTCTTGAATAGAGGACAGAAATCTTTTTAGAGATTCTATTTGGACTTTCTTGATTTTAGTTGAAATTTTAAGTGTTTGGCTGCAGGTTGTTCTGGGAACATTGCTAGCTGCTTTGGTGCCTGTAGTTGGGTTTAATGCTGTCATGACATCAGAACATTTTGCATCATTTTTGGTGAGCTTTTTTCCTGAATTGTTGGCTGCCTCTTATATTCTCTTATTTTTCTTGTTGCAATTCATTTGCATTGTTAATCTCCAGTAGTTATAGTCCTGGCTTTTTAGTTTTGGGGTAACTGTCAAAAACCTTAATCAACTGTGTCCTAGTCAGTTATTTGATGCTAGCATTTCATGTTATAAACTGTTTCACTTAAGGAGCTGTAGATGTATGACCAGCTATTGTGTTTTAAATGCCCAATGACATTACTGGTTCATGGAGGTGTTTTCAGGGTCTAGAACAAGAGACAAATAAAAAAGGGAAGTGTTTGAAATCTTGTTAGTGTATAACAATAACATCAAGATGTCCCCAATTCCTCACAGCATTATTCAGATTGCCAAAATGCTTTATCTTTTTCTTTTTCTTTTCGCTCCCCCCCCCCCCCCCCAAAAAAAAAAACCTTATTTTAATTCTTGGTTCATATGATGCTACTCCTTGCTCCTTGACATAATTTTGTTTTCCCCATCTGCAGGTTTTCATTATTATCCACGTGGTGGCTCTTGTGTACTATATCAAGGGGATTCTCTCTCCCAAAATGTTTAAAGTTGCTGTGACACTTGTTATATCTGCTGGCCTGTAAGCTTTCCTTCTGGTCCTGTAATATTTTCAGGGAAACATGAATTAATGTACTAATGGCAACTAAGAACAGAATATATTGAATAGATTGTGAATTAATGTTTCTTATTAATCAATTCAGCATACATTGAAAAATAGAATTGTATTCATTGTGCACTTGCTTATGATTTTGGGATAAGCATATGAATAACATGGAGGATAAATGACCTCATACCATTCTATTCTCAGGGCAGTGTGTTGTGCTGTGATAGCTGTTCTTATAGCTTTAGTAGCTTCCAGTCCAACAAAGGGATGGAGTGGACGAAGCTTAAGTCTGCTTGATCCGTAAGTACCTAACTCATTCCATTATCTTACATGTGAATGTGCTCTGTGTTAATGACGAGCAGTGGAGGAATTGCAGTAAAGGATGGTACAGTTTGATGCACCTTGAAACTGAAATTAACCTGACATCTTGGTTAGGTGTGGATCTAATTTTGAAGGGCTTTTTGTGCTGTGCAAATTCTTAAAACCTAAGACCTAAATGAGATGCCAGAAAACTATTTGATCTTTTTAGCACTCTGTGGGTTGCCCATGCAAACAATATTTTCTGTTGTAATACCCTGTGTCATTTCTTCAGTCATAGTTCAGATTAGCTGTGTTAACGTTTTTCTCCCTTTTCTTTTTACTGCAATTTTTACAGAACTTATGCAAGCAAATATATACCAATCATTGCTAGTGTTAGTGAACATCAACCGCCTACTTGGCCATCTTACTTCATGGACATTAATGTTTTGGCATTCTTGGTTCCAGCTGGTATCATTGTAAGTCTCAAGCTTTTGGAACAGTTTTGGCATTTTACCTGTAACTTATATGTTTATGCAGTATAATCAATAATTTACTTATATGTTTATGCAGTATAATCAATAATTTTTCTTTCCTCTTGTTGGCAGGCATGCTTTTTGCCTTTATCAGATGCTAGCTCATTTGTGGTACTCTATATTGTGACATCTGTATATTTCTCTGGAGTGATGGTAAGGGGAATATGGACACAGTCAATTTCAAGTCATTGCTCTCCATTCCTTTCCCTAATCAATGTGAGCCACTTATGGTCTAATTATACAGGTACGCTTAATGCTTGTTCTTGCTCCAGCTGCTTGCATCACATCTGGAATCGCTCTCTCCCAAGCTTTTGATGTTTTCACCAGATCAATCAAGTTTCAGCTACCTGGACTATCAAGCAATACTGAAGTTGATGTAAGCAGGCTTCTATTTATCTATACTAGAAGTTTATACTCTGCCAATCATTTGATGAGGTTATTCAGCTACAGGACTAAAAATTCTTTTCTGCTGCTTCTGATCATTAAGGCAGGGGAAACTAGTTCTGCTACCAAGGAAGCCCAAAATGATGCAGTAAAGACAGAAAAAGCTGAGGAGACATCAAAGGATCGCCCATCAAGGAAAAGCAAGAAGAAGGAAAGGGAGCATGTGGAAAAACCTTCCACCAAGACCAAAGCTGAGAAGAAGAGGCTTCTGGCTTTACCTCTGGAGGCATCTGTGATTTCTCTTCTCCTACTTGTCTTCCTGGGTGCATTCTATGTGGTACTTTATGTTTCCTTTTTATATCCTTTACTTGCTTGGTTTTGCCTGTGTTGTGCTTATAGAAGTTATATATCACTTAGTAGACTGTTATGGCTGTGATATGATGTTGATCTGTAACTTCTGAGAGATTTTTCTGGTTGTAAAGAAGGATTTGTGTAGTTAGCATTTTTCTTACCTTTTCTAGGTGGATATATGTTATCATCAGCTGGTTGTAGAACCCACACTAGGTATATAAGCTCAGCACTGGAAGGATGGGGGAAAAGAGCAAGAGCAAGTGGTTTAAGTTGATACCTCAACTTATGAACATTGCAATTAGAAAAACATATCCTTTCTGCTTTTCAGTGATCTTAATAGGTTTGACAAAGCTACATATATTAGAGTTTGAATTAGCTCCGGCATTAATAGGTTGGCATGACTGTTGCAAGAGTCCTAAGAATGTGTGCTGACAGATAATATAAAAGGTATAAATTGTAATACTTTTCAAAGGCATCCTCTGATTTTTTCAACATTTGGAGGAATGGATTACTTATTTGTAAAGATTGTGTTTTTTGAATGATTGGAAATAATTCAGCATCATCTCGATGAGCTATAAGTTTAGAGTGATATAAGGCAAATGTAAATCTTTGTTGCTTTCTTCTCATATGTTGCAATGCTGTTTTCATGTGGAATAATGGTTGCCTCCTTTGTTCTTTAGTCTTGTTTCAGATGTGTCATATTAAAAGTTCTTAAATGATAGGTAGTGATGATTATAGCATTAAAGATGGTGGTCTCTTCTTTTTTTTGGCAATGAATTTGGCTACCTTTATGAGTCCTACCATGAACGTAGTAACTAGAATGCAAAGGCTAATTGCTGCTCTGTTTGAAACATGTATTTATCTCAATGGGAATTAATACCCTATGTCTAGTTTTATTCCTTCTTGTATCGACGAAATTTCCTTGTAGACCCATTTCTTTCTTGTTTCTTTTATGTTGTTTTAATTGTAAAAGGCCTCTCACCACTGTTGCACTTTACTTTGCAGGTTCATTGTGTTTGGGCTGCAGCAGAAGCTTATTCAGCTCCCTCCATAGTTTTAACATCTCATTCACATGATGGTCTACATGTTTTTGATGATTTTAGAGAGGCTTATGCATGGTTGCGCCATAATACTGATGTTGATGATAAAGTAAGTTTTCAATGTGGGTTTTCTCCACTCTTAGCTTTTCTGGATTTTGAACATATCTTGTTTTCTTAGCTTTGGAGTGTGATTTTAGGAAGCAGTCTGTTGGGCAGGAAGATTCTCTTGATACCTGTATTTTTGTAGAATAAATAATGGAAAAAGAAATTTTCAAGCTGTGTGGTCAATGTTGATATGTTGAGCATATAATGGGTTGGCTCTGATTCCTTATTGGTGGTATTTGTGCTGATTTATGTGTTTTCCTCTTACTGCTTCTGGGCATGGATTTATGTTGCATGTAGCAGCTGACTCTTTTGTTGAATTTAATTTATTGTAACCTATTAAGTTGGCAAAATAAAGTATAGTTTTGACAGTGCTAAGTGAAACTCCTGGCAGGTTGCATCATGGTGGGACTATGGTTACCAAACGACTGCTATGGCTAACCGCACTGTCATTGTTGACAATAATACCTGGAATAATACTCATATTGCAACTGTTGGTACTGCCATGTCTTCTCCTGAAAAGGCAGCTTGGGAAATCTTCCACTCTTTGGATGTAAAATACATTCTCGTCGTCTTTGGAGGTTTGCTTTCTTCTTTGTTTCTTGGATCATGCTATCTTAAAATATTATTCTTCTGACAATTTACTTCACATCTTAGGCCTCGTTGGCTACCCGAGTGATGACATTAATAAATTCCTATGGATGGTTCGTATCGGAGGTGGTGTGTTTCCCCATATCAAAGAACCTGATTACCTTGTAAGTTTTTTGAGTGAAAATACTAAGAATATTTGTATCTTAAAGTATGTGCATGTCAAAAATGCAAACTAATCAGGACAAAGTAAGAAAGAATTAGTGAATACTATATGGATTTCTTGGCGATAAGATGTTGCTGCATTAAGTTAAGACTGGATATTCTGGTTTTGGCTAAGAAATCAGATGATAATTAAGGTTCCTTCATGTGTAATTGATTTCACTCATAAATAATTATTAAATGTTCTTTTAAAAAAAATATAATTATTAACTGTTCTATAACTTGGCTTCTGACTACAGAGAGATGGTCAGTATCGGATTGATTCCCAGGCCACTCCAACTATGCTAAATTGTCTCATGTACAAACTCTCATATTACAGGTCTGTTTTAGCTATTAATGTTTCTGAATTTATATGTCATGGTTCTGGTAAATTTTGTACTTACCTTAATTACTTTATCCCATAATTACTTATATGCAGGTTTGTGGAGACAGATGGGAAAGGTTTCGATAGAGTTCGGCGGACGGAAATTGGAAAGAAATATTTTAAACTTTCTCATTTTGAGGAGGTTAGATGATCTTTACTTTTCATTGTGATTCAATTAGCACATGTGCATCATGAAGTTTTTGCCAATAGTATTTGTTCATATAATTTCACCATGATGCATGTAATTTATTGGCCTAAATTAGCAATCTTGTGGCATACTTATAAAATGTTAGAAACTCCATCTTTTGCTTTTGGCGTGCTGATGCATGTGGATTAAAGATGTGCCGCTCTGATTATTTGATATTTGACCAATAGAATTCCCAGGATGTTGATATTATAGTATACATGGTTACATCTTCTTTTCTTTTTTTTTCATTTATAGGTCAACTACTGGTGGATGACTACTGATGATTAATTTTTCTCTATTTAAGTATTTTCCTGATTAGATTTCTCTGGCTTTTTCTCAATTTAGGTATTCACAACTCATCATTGGATGGTTCGGATATATAAACTGAAGCCTCAAAAGAACCGGATTCGAGGAAAGACAAAGAAATCAAAATCGGTACATATAGTCGAGAGATTATCTCAATTATCCATATACACACACACAGATAATTATTTCTTTCCTCTCTCTGTTTTTTTTTTGGTCTTGTGTGCCGGAAGATCTAATCTGGTGTTCACCTCTACGATGTTTTTAATTTCATGTATTTGCAGAAAACTAGCTCAACAAGCAGCTCAAAAAGAAGCGGTACGAGAAAGAAGAACCCATGGCACTAAGAAACAGATTATTTTTATAAAGGATGGTGAATTATGTGTAACTCATAGAACTTGTACGGGGGAGCCTTTTTAGAGAGGGGTTTATTCAGGCATGGTAATGGTAGGTGATTTTCCTTTGAGAAAATACATTTTATACATGCAATTCAGTCAAAAAGATTTTGCAGGCTTCGTTTCCTCTTTGTAATCTGTACTAAATGATTATCATAATGTTTAACACAGTTTTCGGGGGAAAGGAAGCACAAAATCAATTTTGCATTTCTTCCATCCTTGGCTTGGTGCCATGTGCTACAACTGGGCCACCAAAAAGGCAAATTTAGTTAGAAAAAGAAAGACAAATCAATGATCCAACAATTACCTAGAAAGTTATTAGAAACTTCCTTGGATAAACAGTCCGGCACCACCTAACCACAAATAATCTTCTTCTATGTACATCCTCGTCGCTTCCTTCCTTCCTTCGTGATAAATCCACTAATAATCTTGAGCTTCGCAGATTCTAATAGCATTGGCTTGTGGTGCACGTACTTCAATATTTCCTTATGGGAGAATTGTTGTGAAAGGCTATCACTCACTATTTACTTGTATTATCTGATCCATATTCATCATTTTTAACGTATGCAGAGGAAGCCGTTTCAAGATATTCATCATTTTCTACATATGCAGAAAAAGTCGTTTCAAGAAAATTATACAAGTATTTGAAGTCCGCCCGATGTTATAAAATAATGGAGAAATCGGTTTGTGAAATAACTAAATCTAAATATTATAAGCTTCTTTAATTTTTTAAAATTAAAAAACACTAAATAAAAGTTAATGTCTAAACCTTTGTGTTTATTCATGTTTTTCTTTCCATTCCCAATTTCCCATAGAAGAAGTAAATTGTTTACACATACAAATGGAAAAGGTTGGGCCAATCTTCCGACCGTTTACTTGCCCAAATACTGCAATCTCTCTTGGTTGCTTTCTATTGTAGGCACCACGAAATTTCCTTTGCCTTAACTGTTTTTCAACGGTTATGACATTTACCCTTTCACTAAAATTTGGGTGATACTGACATGACACCTTTTTTTTTTACTTCTTCTTTACATTCGTCGCCGGTGCTGTTGCGTAGTGTGCCAAATAATGTCTCCCATTTGAACAATGAGCTTAAATTACATCACAACATCTCTTTCAGCACTTACATTAGCTTCAGCCACTGGAAACAACAGAGATTTTTGGTCAACTGTTTTGGAGGTAGTCATCTCTTAGCCATCAAATTTCAAATTTATGCAGCTCTCGGGCTTAAGCTTATTTAACCACTTGAACTTAGCTTAAGTGACAAAGGTGAGATGAGATTTTTAGGTTCCAACAGTAATACTCTTTATTGTAAAAAATGAATAAATCAATCAAATTCTGCTGCCCAAAAAACACAAAAATAAAGACACTTGGTATCAATAACTTGCCTCACTTTTGGCAGCGAAGATTCAATCTATAATGGTTGCAAATTGTAAACCTAAGAACTGCATCTTTAACAGAATAGTTGGAAAAAAACCTTGCATTCCATTCAATAAGCAACACAATTCTCCATACAAAGGCTGTTAAACAACCACCATAAAATACAAACACCAATTCATTGAAGCAGAACCAAAACCTTTCAAATTTCCTCAAATAAGTTAATCAATCAGACCTTTGTACTTGTATCCTGCAACTTTGGTTTTCACTTGTGGGGGAATAATATTACAAATGGTTAGAGAAGGAAGAATAATTATAATCATATCTATAAAAAAGAATGGCCAAGAACCTCACACTGCTCCAGCCAACAAAAATACTATACAGGTGCCACATAGATTACCTCAGGAGGTATAACTTTTCTAACAACACTCCCACCAAAGGTATATTATCGGGGCTTTAACGCCTATGACATGACAAACTTGGGAAGCTATATGAATCACTTCAAGCTGTTTTTACCAAAAAATTGCATCATTGGACTGTTGTTTTCACCAGAAAAATTGTTAGAGTTTCTTTGGCAAGTTGTAAGTCTTCTTAAGGAACTTTGCTGCCGTCTCATCACTCCGATAACACAAAACTCGCAAGAGTGTATTTGGTTCAGTTGGACTCCACTGGCCAGAAGTTGGTGGCAGTGGAAGCTTGGATTTAGCGGAAGAACCATAACTCTCTAGAGTCACAGATTTGAATTGCTCAATCAGGCTGCCAGTATCAGTGTGAAATAATGGGAGGACGGCTTTAACTGTTGTCGAAAACTTTTCAATCAAATCAGTAGGAAGTCCATCACCATTGGACCAAAATAAATCAGTGAGGAACTTAAAATCCTCTGCTATTAGTTCATAATCTTGCAGACTGAAAGCACGAGCAGGGCCTCCGGCAAGTAAAACTAGCAGGAGACCATCAAAAGAAGCTCTCGTTACATCTGTAATAAGTCGTGTTCTGACTCTGTCATGCACCGTTAATGAAATAACCTCCAAATAATGCTCAAGCTCCTGAAGAAAAGGTTCAATCCTAGAAGATGAAACTTCCCCAACATACAAGCCATCCCAAAGAACATGACTTAAATCATGGAAGATGACCCTATAGGCTGTCGCCTCACACAGTAGTTGGATCCCTTCCACACAAGTAGCAGTTGAAAGTTCAAATGCTTTCCCCATCCAGTTGGCAACATTGTCAACATGAGTGGATTCAGAATTTCTAAGATAGCCAATAACTCTTTTTGCCAAGACATCCAACTCAGTTCGAATATGCTGCAGAGTATTAATACGACAACACA
Source organism: Theobroma cacao (assembly GCF_053813885.1). Lineage (NCBI taxonomy): Eukaryota > Viridiplantae > Streptophyta > Magnoliopsida > Malvales > Malvaceae > Theobroma > Theobroma cacao. The sequence goes on from NC_142647.1 coordinate 5,463,744, forward strand.
GCTGGGGTATGCCAAAGGAGCCATTGCTATTTGTAGTCCCAACCTGAGATTTCTTACTCTGTGCTATTTGAAACTTTTCTTTTTTCTTAAATACACCAGGAAATTTGGCCCTTGTTGAACATCTGGTCAATGCAGGCATTGAGGGAACAAAAGTACTTCGGTTTCCTGTAGATCAGAAGATAGTGTATTTTCCTTTTAGTTTAGTCAAAATTGATAATATAGGAGGAAGAAGAAAACAATCTATGTGTTGGCCTTCTCTAGGCCATGTGATACGTACCACAGCCAGACTTTGCCTTTGATATATAATGTTGAAGACATCTGTCAATACCAGTTGTTAAATCAGGAAGCAAAGCAGCATGCATCGGTATTGGTAACAAAAAGAATGCTTCTAAAGCTTCATCTACAATTCGCAAAACTTCAACAGCAGAAGGAGCAAATCGCTCTTTATTGGCTCGTGGATCCCACACCTAGAGGGAGATGATAAATAGACATGCATAGCAGTTAATGGTCTGTATAAACAACTGAAAATGAGATTTAAGCCATGGCAGTATAAGCTACAAACATAAACAAAATCTTCCCACTAAAGAGCTTCATCTTCAGCTCTTCTATTATAGTAAGAGGAATAATATCCTCCTAGGCTTGAAGAATGACATAAGAATATTTCATCTCAACCAAACCACCATCAAGTTATTAAAGAAAAGGAGCAAAAGCTACATACCTCTTGTTGCAGATTCCTGTCAACCCATTCCTTCAGTCTATCTAGTCTTGTCTTTATCCATGATTTAACCAGTTTGGAAATTACGGATTCAGCCTCATAAGGAGGCATCTCCCTTATGATTGACTTTCCACCATCCTCACTGTCTACTGAATTTTCAACTGCAATTTGCACCAGATCTTTCTCCAATTTGTCAGCAGCTCTCAGCACTTGTAGTATATCTGGTGTCAATTCACCAATGCCAGAAACAAATTGCTTCAGTTCATTCCCATAGCAGGAATGAAGAGTGGCTACAGCTACACCGGCTGCAAGAGGATGCCACCTCTTTAATATTGGACTAAATATTGCCTTCTCACTGAAAGCCAGAGTACTGACATCCTGTGCAAGGATGGAAAGGAAAGGAAGCTGATTTTGCTGGTTCTTAGAAGAACGTTTGCCAGACTTCACCTTCTCCTTTATCTGTCTAAATACATATCAACAGACAGAACCTTGAGTCATCTTTTTGACAGAAATTTAACAGACAAACTTGGTCTAAATACAAATTTCAAAAAAGGAAAAAAGAGCTTGGTCTAGAATCATAATTTAAGAGCTAATGAAACAACCAAGATCATGGTTTAGCAAGAAGAAAAGATGATGCTTGAAGAAGACAACACAACAGGAAAATTTTCATACTTAAGATGCCAGCAGAAAGTTGCAACTACTAAAAACCTTTCTATTATACAGAAAATGTCAAAATGAATTTACTAAACATTCATATGCAGGGACATTATGCTGAAATAATGGAAACTTGCCTGACCAAATGCAGTGCGGAGTGATGATCTTATGTATGTATCAACTCTCTCATGAGCCACATCAATTTCCTTTTTCTTCCTACGATACTCCTGTGAGATATCTTCAACCATTATCTTTGCTGATAGAACCCCCATAGAAACAACGCATTCCATTGACTCAGTGTTATCACTATTATAATAATTGTGGTAGGCCAGAAGCCTTTTCTCAGCCCAACCTAAGATTGCACTCAAAGTAGCACTCAATATCTTGGAATAATCTGGATCTTTCATTGCCTTTGCATCCTTTTCAACTTCCATCAATAGATTATTAGCAGCAAACAACAGATCACCTTCCACTTGACCAGTTGCCACATAACGGTTAAATAAAATCCACAAGAAACAAAGATTATGCAGCATTTGGTTCATTCCAAGGACCACCCATGTCTTCTTTATGAGTTCTAGAACCTCATCAACCTCCTCAATAACAGCTGTTTCATCATTAACATCAAAACAAGCTTCTAACAGCATTTGGTAAATTCTGAGATTGAATGGGAATCCATCTGCCCAGTGGCTGGTCTCGGAAACAGACCCATCAAAGGATCTACAGGCCAGAGACAAAACAATGCTCCGGACAGCTTGCATTGATTCACTGTTTTTTCCAGTCTCCAAGGGTTTCTCCAAGGCCCCGCGAATGATCTGTCGTAGTTGCTGCGGAGCAGTATTGGTCTTGTCTAGGGGCAAGAGAGGATGCAAAAGAAGTCCAGCTTCAAGAAGCTTCAGATTTCTCCTCTGCCAAGCTTCATATTCTCCTTGATTTGGAAAATCGGAAGGCTTGAGTTGTTGTAACATCTCAAGAGGCAACACTATTGATTCTATCCGTCTCCCAAGCTGATATAAAGACAAACAAAAACCCAAAAATTAATATGAGTATACTGTAACTAAAATAAGAAATATTGTCCAGCAAAAAATCATTTAAAAAAAAACACTCAAATTCCATAAACATTGCAATAATCAACAATTGAATTATCCATTTGGGTCCAATACTCATGACTCCAGCATAAGTCACACTACGAAAATTATAAAATCAAAGCCTCTAATTAATTCAGCTTAAAACAAATTGCTACCAAATTGCTCAAGCTTAAACAATCTTTTTCTTTTAACCCAATTCTCCTCTCCATTTAACTATAAAAATAAAATGAAAACAAACAGAAACCTTTTCAAAAAAAAAGGTTGCTTTTCTTAGTAGAATTCAAAAAAAAAAGGTCACTATGCAATTTTTTAACAAACCTGAGCAGCAGCAACTCTCAACAGAGCTCTTCTAACCCTGGAATCCGTTTGCTCTGAAATTCCCATCTGAACCCTCAACATCTCCCCAATCGTAACCGCCTTTTTGACTCGTTCCGAGTCCGACTCACCATTCAACTTCCTCCTCCGCGACGATTTCAACCCCAAAGCCTTCTTCACCTTGCTCGCCGCCGTGGACGTCAACGACCTCTGCAACGACGCCGACGACGTCAACGTCGGCACGAGGGCCGGCGCCTTTTCGGAATTCCTCTCCGACTGTGATATGTAAGTCAGCGGTTTCCCGCCGGAACTCCGACAGGCCCCGACCAGAATCTCGTAAGCCGTCTCCCGGAGCTCCGAATCCGATAAATTCGTCGCCAGCTCCCCCAAAGGACACGTCAGCGTTTCGGTAAAGTAATTAGGCATCGCCGCCGTTTCGTGTAGATGGTTGTGTCGTTTGGCTTGGCTGGGAGTTCTGTCCCTTAATCTATTCGACATGTTAAGAATTCTGGAAACAAAATGAATTAAAAGAGAAAAGGGCTTAACGATGAAGGTTTTAAGGGGTGGTTACTTTACTGTTTCTTATTTTTGTTTGTTTGGATCAGTGAAATTCTTGCTTCACTTTAAAGGAAACACAATGAAAGTTCAGGGAATGTCATCAAACAGGAAAAAAAAAAAAAACAAAAGGTTTACAAAGAGAAAAATAGACCGAGTTTTGGACAGTGAAAGGATTTGGTTAAGAAAGAAAGAAAGAAAAAAGTGATTCAATTGGATGAGAAGAAAAGAAAGAAATGATGTGCTCTCTGTCTGGAGGTAGCCGAGTCAGTAGCGCGTGCGGGAAACGGTTATGCTTTTCCTTTTTTTTAAAAAAAAATTGAAAATAATTGCGGACTTTTTCTCTTTTTTTTCGGTGAAAAAAAATTTTTTGTTGAAATTTCAACGCTATGGAGTTTTTTTAACGTGAAAACATTAAAAAAAAGTATATAAACTACTTAAAAAATTTTAAATAAATTTTCATTTCAATTAGGCTCTTGCATTTTTATTTTAGATCACATAAGTTGTTAGCACTAACAATTCATTAATTATTATTAATCAAACATCATTTATTATTTTATATTACGTGGTGTCAAAGTGAGATACTAATATGTTTTGATGAATGATATTTTAATTAATGATAGTTAGTTAATTTTAATTATAAAAAATTATTTAATATCAAAATAAAAATATAATAACTTAATTTAAATTTTTTAAAAAATAAAATTTATTTAATTATTTTTTAAAACCTTTTACACCATTATGCCATAAAAAAAAGTTGATAAATTAGTTCGACATTTAATTTACAATTCACATAAATGAGATTTTTGAGATTCAAAAGGTAATGTTAAACTCCGAATCATTCTTATTGGTTTGCTTTTTCTTTATTTCCTTAGTGAGTTGAGAATTGAGACGGAAGAGAGGAAGTTGAAGTGTGAATGTATCGGTGAGTTTTTATTTCTCTTTTATAACCTTTTTATTATTTCATTGATAATGGTGTTACAATATCTTTGAAATGCATGTGTGACCTAAAATTCATCACAAATGGATAACAATTATTTATTTTTATGCTTTTTTGGGAGATATATAGAGAGAGGAGATGATTTTTAAAAAAAAAAAAAAAAAAGAAGAGAAGATACAAAAATTTGTTGTTAGAGTGATATAATTTGTGAGGATTAGTTTTTATCTTGCTTGGTTGCAGTGTATGGTTTTTTTCTATAATTAGGAAAAGAATGATTCGAATCTTGTTTTTTATATAGAAAGATTATACATTAACTAAAGATCATCTTCTTTAGTTTAAAATATTAACTAGACTTCTATTATACTTTAAAAAAAGGGACAATTTTGTTGCTCCTCACTATTTATACATGCACATAATTTGGCATTTTGTATAATAAGAGCTCTTTAATTTTAAATTTATATTTTGCTCGCGTGTCATAGTAGGGTAGTTGTTTTTAATTTTTATTCTATATATTGGTATATGTAGATGAAATTATGGATACATTTTTCATCATGTGTTAGAGCTTGAGTGACTCACTAGACAAAAACCAACCAATTTGAGTGCAAATTGGTGAGGTGGCATTGATTTTGTAGAGTGTGTTTTGTTTGGACGAATGAGAAGTAGTATTAATTTTGTTTGGTAGTGTTGCAACTTCAACACAACTAACACTGAAATATTAGCTGTCAGATTATATATATAATGAAAAAGCTGCTGCTATCAGTATCTCAAAGGCATGCCCTTTTTTTATTACCCACACAACGACTCCCCATTGCATCTCCTGCCCAATCTATTCCTCACCGTAAGACTCTGCATCTTCCAAGTATAACAAATGGATCAAAGTTTTGGTATGATGATATGGGAAAAAAGCCAACAGGAATCAGACAAGTTTCCATCGGTTATGAGAAATGCATGGAATATTGGAATCTTAAGACAGAGGAGAAGAAGCGTAAAGAGTTGGGTTCAAGGTGCGTGTGCTTTAGAAATATAAGAATGAGAGTGCGTAAAGTGGGGAAGTGGCATCGACTCTTATCTATCTAACACACACTTTTTTAACTTTAGAACATCTATCACCCTTTGTTTCCGCCCCATAATCTATCGTTTTATTCCACCCCACCACCCCGGATTCTATGTTTTTTTTTTCCTTTGCTTTTTGGTTAAGACAGATCAGCATGTCTTACCAACTCTTTCACTAAAACGTTTACATGTCTTGATGTCCATTATTTTCAAATAAATTTCATGAATTAATTTTTTTAGTATAATTTTTTAAATTATTTATGAAAATTTAAATAAGTTATTATTTTTAATTAAATTTTTATATTTTTATTTTAAATCAAATAAATTAATTATTGATTAATTATTATTGATCAAAACATCCTTAACTATTTTTGTGTAACATGAAATGTGAAAATATCACGTAGTTATGTTATCATGTCATATCAATATATCGCATCTTCATATATTATGATATAGTAATATGTCATGTTTACAGTATGTGATATAAAATGACAAGTGACGTTTTGATGGATAATAGTTAATAAATTGTTAATTATAAAAACATATTTGATTTATAATTAAAATATAAAAAATTAATTAATTATAATAAAAAATGATTTATTTAAATTTTCGTCAATAGTTTAAGAATTTTTTTAAGTATTATGTCTTACTTTTTTTCACAAATTATTGCCATTCAAATAATATTAGCAACTCTGTTTAATTTCCATTTAGGCTAAATTTTTTGCACCTAAACTATTCTATACAGCTATTTGACCAGCAAGGTTGACTCGTAATTGATGGGGCATTTAAATTTTTACAGTTTTTATTTTATTTTTATATAAAATTTTGCATTTTTTATAGGCTTTTAATTTTTTTTCTATAAGGTTTTTGTTTTGTATGTGCGCCTTTAGATCACGAAGGTGATTTGTGTGCGCTCCAAATGGTTTGGTTAAGCGTTAATTACCCGTTGCATTAATAAAATAATGAGTTAATTTTGGTACTAGAAACATAATTGCAGCACCAGAAAGACTTGCTCAAGGCCTCCCAGCAGGCAACACCAAATCTATGATTATGACAGTTTAGACCTTGGAAAATGTCCAAAGTATACAAATTAAACTGCTTGAACGACTATTTCAAAATTATATTAACAAAAGAAAAAAAAAGTATGCAGTGGGATTTAAGTTTTTTTAATTGGGAAATTACAGAAGGGGAAGAAAAACAAAAATAATTGGTGTTTGCTCCAACAGCAAAAAATATTAATTAAAAAGGAAATAAATGTTATTATATAATGTTAAAGAAGGATATCGTGTTTATTTATTTATTTTTTATCATTTTCAACTGTTTACTAAAAGTAAAGAGAGATAGAAAGCTAGGAGGAGTTGCCGTCGGCGACGATCAAAAACATGCAGAGACATCAGATCTGGTTTTTAAGGCCAAATTCGGCCATGAACAGCCTCTTTTTAGACCTTAAACAAGCCAGATCTGTTAATGCCCCATTCCGCCATCTCTAATGGCAGCCGGTGGTGCAACCTTGCCGGCGGGCCCCCTCGTCTCTTCACTTTCTCTTTCTCTTCAGATCAAATTGAGGGTATGGTTGTCCTTTCAATTTCCTTCTCAATAATTACTATCGTTTTATTTCGTTGTTGATAATTGTATTTTAATATGATAGTTGACTCTAAATGCTCTTGGTCTAGTGCCCTTTTTTGTAATTCACCCTTTTATTCTTCTGTTTCAATTTTATAATAATAAAAGGAATCCCTAAATTTAATATTTATCTCTAAAGCTGTAACACATATTATTAATCTCATTTAGTGACACAGGATTATATTATTAATTCTAAATATGCTCTCCACCTTCAACAATCATTATAATCACACAACATTTGCAATGATATTAATAATTAAAATATTTATAAAAAAGAATATTATAAGAAGTGTTTATAGAACCAATAGTGCAAGATAATATTTTAAATTTATTACGTAACGTATTGTTCTTACCAAACTCAAAATATTATATTGCAGCAAACACACAAATCCGTATATTAATTAACACCTTAACTAGTACTCATAATATTTTTTTTAAAAAAATTGAAATAAATATTTATGGATAGTGGACACTTCCTTATATTTTTTGAAAAATAAATACTACAATAATGTTTTTTTTCTTTAAATAATATTTCGATATTGTATCAAAATATTTGATTCAATAGCGAGTGTATAGATTACATAGTCATTATTTTAAAAAAAAATTAACTTGATAGAGTGTGTAATACTCACGTTTATAAGCCTATTAATATCTTTTTATATGTTCAACATGAAATTTAAAATTGAATACCATGATTTGATATCAATTAACAAGTCTTTTGGGACAGTCCTTTATATCAGCCTAATTAAGAAGCCATCATTAAAGGTAGTGAAATAGAAGTACAAATAAAGCTGAGTTGGAGTTGGGATAAAGCCATAGAAGAGAAGGGAAGAAAAGTACAGAGCAGCTGTAGTAATTGAAAGAACATCTAACAAACAACACCAACTCTTTTGATGAACAGCAAATGCCAATGCTGGGAGAATTTAAGGTGGGGAGGGTGAACCATCTAGCACCAAAAAAAGTCTTGTATACCAAATTGCCTCTCTCTTTCTTGATTTTTCTCTCTGAATGTTTATTATAGCGGTGAGGTTTTATTATCAAAAGTTAAAAAGGAAAACATTTTTCCCATGCATTTATATATATTTTTTCCTTTTTAATTTTATTGGTGAACTCCCCTTTGTAACATTAAACAAATAGATTGGTACACTTCCCAAATTTAAATTTGCCATCAGTAAACTTTGGGCTTCCCCATCTAACTCACGTGAACTCCATAAATTCGCCGTATACTGTTGCATGTCCTTGGGATCCAGTTTCCACGTAACGGTCACTTTTCACTAAATAACACATTTTTTCCCGCCATGTTATTTAACCCCATCATAACAGAAAACTGTAATTCAAAAAATTACAAAACCCCTGCCAAGAATGAGAGTCAGGCAAAAGCTGCGGCAGGCGATTGACTCACTGTACATCGGTGGCCAGGCGACCGCTGAAGCATACACGCGGCTCGTGCTGGGATGCGTCCGAGCCAACGATTGCGACCAAGCCAAGAGATTGCAATCTCATATGGATCTTCACTATTTTACACCCAGTGACACGTTTCTGCACAATCGTCTCCTTCACTTGTATGCCAAATCTGGGAAAATTTTGGATGCTCGAAACCTGTTCGATAAAATGCCTCAAAGAGATGTTATCTCCTGGAACGCGATGCTTTCTGCGTATGCGAAATCTGGGTCGATTGAGAATTTGATAGCAGTGTTTGATCAAATGCCTTTTCGACTTCGTGATTCTGTTTCGTATAATACTGTTATTGCGGGTTTGGCTGGAAGTGGGTTTTCCAATAAGGCGCTTGAAGTTTTTGCGAGGATGAATAAAGAGGAATTTGAGCCGTCTGAGTATACTCATGTGAGTGTATTGAATGCATGTTCACGGCTACTGGATTTGAGGAAAGGAAAACAGATTCATGGTAGAATTGTTGTTGGTGATTTGGGAAAGAATGTTTTTGTGTGGAATGCTTTGACTGATATGTATGCTAAGTGTGGCGAGATTGATAGAGCGCGGTGGTTGTTTGATAGAATTAGAGATAAGAATATAGTTTCGTGGAATTCGATGATATCTGGTTACTTGAAAAATGGGCAACCTGAGAAATGTATTGATTTGTTTCGGAAGATGCAAGTAGGTGGTTTGAAACCTGATGAGGTTACAGTCTCAAATGTTCTTGGTGCTTATTTTCAAAGGGGATTGATAGATGAGGCAAGTAAAATTTTTGGCATGATTAAAAACAAGGATAAGGTTTGTTGGACAACAATGATTGTTGGTTATGCACAGAATGGAAAGGAAGAAGATGCTCTAAATTTGTTTGGCAAGATGTTATTAGAAGGTGTCAACCCTGACAATTTTACAATCTCTAGTGTGGTTAGCTCCTGTGCAAGATTAGCCTCTTTATGTCATGGTCAGGTTGTTCATGGGAAAGCCATTCATTTTGGAGTTGATGATGATTTGCTTGTGTCTAGTGCCCTTGTTGATATGTATTGCAAATGTGGAGTCACTAGGGATGCCTGGGTTGTTTTTGACATGATACCATCTAGGAATGTCGTTTCTTGGAATGCCATGATTGCGGGTTATGCACAAAATGGACAAGATTTAAAGGCCCTGGCCCTTTATGAAAAATTGTTGCAAGAAAACTTGAAACCTGATAGCATTACCTTTGTGGCTGTTCTATCTGCTTGTAGCCATGCTGGTTTAATTGAAGAAGGACGCAGATATTTTGATTCCATCAGTGAACAGCATTCATTAATACCCACTTTGGATCACTATGCATGCATGATCAATCTCCTTGGCCGTTCAGGTTGCATGAGAGAAGCAGTGGATTTAATTAAAAATATGCCTCATGAACCAAATTCCTTAATCTGGTCGACACTTCTTTCTGTTTGTGTGATAAAAGGTGACATCAAACATGGGGAAATGGCTGCTAAGTGTCTCTTTGGATTGGAACCCCATAATGCAGGACCTTACATCATGCTCTCAAACTTGTATGCCACCTGTGGGAGATGGGAAGATGTGGCATCTGTGAGATCTCTCATGAAAATTAAGAATGTCAAGAAGTTTGCTGCTTATAGTTGGATTGAGATTGATAATGAAGTTCACAAGTTTGTATCAGAAGATCGAAGTCATCCAGAGACAGAAATCATATATGAAGAACTGAGCAGACTGATTAAGAAATTGAAGGAAGCTGGCTTTATGCCTGATACAAAGCTGGTTCTCCATAATGTGGTGGAGGAGGAAAAGTTTGCATCCATTTGTTACCATAGTGAGAAACTTGCTCTTGCATTTGGATTGATCAAAAAGCCCCAAGCAACAACACCCATTAGGATTATGAAGAACATTCGTGTTTGTGGTGATTGCCATTTATTCATGAAATTTGTGTCTAAAATTATTGGGAGGCCAATCATCTTGCGAGATTCAAACAGATTCCATCATTTTGTTGGCGGAAGTTGTTCGTGCAAGGATTACTGGTAATGAGCATCTCAAAGAGATCAGAAGATCAACTGAGCCTTGCTAGAAAAATCTCAAAAGTAAACCTTCTGCAGCCAAGATTGAAGAGTCGATGGAAGGAATTCCTTTCCTCAGAGATTTCAAATAGTGGGAAGGGCTTCTATTTAACTATTGTGGGATTCTTGAGAAGAAGAATGACAAGTTCTAAGGCCTGTGATTGAATGACAAGTTCTAAGGCCTGTTTCAATCACAGGAGCTACAATACACTTGCCAGAATTTCTAATAACAACGTTCCTTGTTAAGGATTGTTATGCATTATTTCTGGAAAAAAAAATGTCTAAGAGAGATAAGATCAAATGTGCAGACGGTTTTTTTGGTGAAAGTCTACGTAATGAAAATTTAACAGATTCTGATGACTTGAATGTAAAAGTTTTAATCCGTCGCCTGAGAGATTCGAACTCTCGCGGGGAAACCCCATGTACTTAGCAGGCACACGCCTTAACCACTCGGCCAAAGCGACTTCGAGTGGTATGAGACAGCTGTCTTTCAGCAAATAGTAGTATCTTAAACGCTCTGATGGGCATTTTACAACGTTTAAAACTAACAGGGCCACCAGAATTTTCAGTCTTGACCCACGCTTTTAGGACCGTCAAAGCCCATTAAGTAGAAACAGTTCTTTCTTTCCACCATATTGCGTAGTTTTCAGTTGGTTGAGTTGGATTATTTCTTTCTTGCGTTAGCATGTAAAACAAGAAAGGTTTCCTTTCTAGAAGCAGAAATTTCCTAGGTCGGATAGGATTCTTCTCCATCATATTCACAAAATCTCAGTGCTCCTTCGAAACATATGCAAACTCCGTAAAAATGCGGTAAACATAAGAACATCCACCCTTGTTCGCTGAAGGTAATTGGGATGCTTGTTAGGCCCACTTTACGGAAAGAAATGGGTTGGATTTGCCAATTTTGGTAGAGCAAGTGAACAGCTGAAAAGTATAAAGCAATTAGTATTTCAATTTTGCTTGCATATGCAGTTCGTAACACCTACCAATTAGTTGGTACCTGGATTGGCACATTTTGAGTCTAGAAATATTTAATTTCCCAGGCATACCAACCAACCAGTCATGGAATAATGGCTAATTGCACCATTAAAGTCTTAAAAGAGCTATGAAAAATGAGCAATTAGCTATCTAATTTCATCTACATACAACATAGTTTTATGTTGATAGTTTGGGCCAAAATTGTTGGGAGGTATGGAGGTTTGCTCCTTTTAGCAAGATTGTTCCATTTAAACGCCATGTTGAACGGAGCTTTTGGGGTTCTGGATCACCAGGAATCTTGTCCTTAACTTGGTCATTTGGTCATTGGATTGTGAATCCAATGTTGCTTGGGTTGGGTCAAGAATTCTCAAAAAAAAAAAAAAAAAAAAAAAAACAAACTCAAGCTCATCAAGCTCCAAGACCTTTACTCTCATGTCATTATTACCATATCATCAGACATTTTCTCTTGCCCTGCTTTGCTTCCGGACTCCACAGTACCACGCAAGGAAAATACTAGACAAAATCCGAAATTTCTGGAGCAAACATCAATCAGTCTGTTAACAGTCTAGAAGGTTAAAAGTCAAAACTTCCAAACAATCATAGGGGTGAAAAATAAAACAGATAATAATTTCAGTTGTCCATACATGCGGAAATGATGTTTGATTGTTTTAACAGAGAAAATGGAGCGGTTTCATTTTTTATCTGCCGCAGATGCAGTTTTTTGTCTGAGCATGGGCAATGGTAAATTCACATGGAAATCGCCAGATCCTGTCTCCTACTCCCGCTTAACACAAACAGAGTCATGGACGAGCCACTGCCAACATAAGATGAAATGGAAACGGAATCGAACTTGTTTTCATTTCAACCAAACAAATTTTCTTTGCTTTCTTTTTTTATTTCCTTACTCTGCAGATATTCATTCGTGTAAGGAGAAATAAAACTCATGTTTCACAACAAAATCAAAACGTTTGGCCTGACAGAAAAAAGAAAGAGACGAGGGAAAATGGACAGAGGGAGGGGTGGGGGGGACAGCCAATTTGGACTGTTAGGAAAAGAACATACATTCGCTTTTTTTTTTTCTAAAAAAACAGACAACCCCGCCACGTTGTTCTACTTACCCACCTAATGACTCTGCCTTCTCTCCATGACAATCTGTTCCACCAAAGACAAAACCCCTTTTTCTTACTGAGGGAGAGCTCAGCCAAGCAAAGAGGTCCAAACACGTGCGGGCCTTACCAGATTCCCACGTGTGGGATTTGGCTGCTTCTTTTTGAACTTTCGAGCATTGAAATAATATTAAGGAGAAGATTTTTGTCCAAAAATCTGTAGACGCCGCAAATCCCCGAGGTCCCTGCTCTGTTCTGTTCTGTTCCTCGCCATGACACCAAGGCAGCACCGACCCTTTCTATCTGGAGGCTCTCCTTTAATCTTCCCAAGTCAAACTTTTGACTGTGTATTCTTCACGAACAAATAATAAAAAAATCAGTTGGCGATTGCGACGTGACTACGAACGATCTGACTATACACAATAATGTTTCATTACAGGAACCTGATCTGAAGGAGTGTAATTGATTGATTTTTATCTTACGTCGGCAAATTGTTATAGGTGCATTTGAAGGGGACCACTAGGGTGTAGGAACAGGATATGGGAGTAGCCATGGACGGGATAAGTGGTAGTCCATTTCCATATGTCAAATCTTTTTGGGAGGAATCCGGCCATGACCCATGGGGTCCATGCCACCCTTCCATGGTTGGTGACAAGGTCCATCAAAATATTTTTCCAAATTCCCGGTAAGCCTGGCTGGACATAATAATTGAATTAATTTCAACTCGGCCAGATACGGCTCTCCCATGCATCCTAATGTACGTAAGGAATCTAATGGCATATGGTAAGTTCAGCTCAAGTATTCAATTCATCTAATTATGTTTACATGTGTACCTTGGCATAGAAATAGTATTTAGGAAAGACTCCAATTTGGTCATACATTCCATTTGGAAAAAAAGATAAGTATGTATCATGCAAATTTTATATATAAAAAGTAATTTTAATAATATTATTTTTATATTTTAAAATTAATTTTCTTTTTTTAATTGTTTTTACATTAATAATCATGAATTATCAAATACACAGGAAAAAATAAAAAAATCTTAAAATTATTGAAATCAAACAAAGACAATAAAAGTAGGACGGAGGAATTATTTATTTATAACGATATTTATTTCTACAAGAAAAAATAGTATTAATGCTACAAACAAAAAGATCAAGTTGTTTGAAGTCAAAATAATATGATTTTTTTTTAAACAAAAAAAAATCATATTATGTTGACTTCAACCAACTTGATATTTAATCATATTTACTAATGAAAAAGCATCTCTTTAGATAAATTTTATTATTCTCCGGTAAAATATATTCAAAATATTAATAAACAAAAAATATAACAATATTCTAATTTTACTTTTAAAAATTAAAAAATTTACCTATATACATAAAATATTAATTTTTTTATAAAAATAGTATATACTATATAAATTTATATATTGATAGGTGGAAATACTACATCTTAATTTGTCCTTGATGTGCTAATAATATCATAACTGGGCTTCTTCTTTACATAGCCTCGTGTAATCGAACCTTCTTACTCTAATACTCTACTGTCCACATCATTTTTTTCACTGAATAAAATAACGGCATAATTTAAATCTATTATTTTCAATCGAATTACGACTCAAATGAAACATCGAAAATGATGTAAATTGATCTTAAAACACTAAACCAAAAAGTTTAATTACGCAAAGTAGGCGCAAATTTGTTTGCTTCCCTTAAAGGACAGTTTGCATTTGTCTGCAATACCAGTTGATGTCATGAATCATATGTAGGGACTCCCCCCACAACATTATCAAAACCAAGAATTCTTTATATATATATATATATATATATATATATATATATATATTTTTTTTTTTTTTTGTGTTTATTGGTCACCTTTCTCATCATTGTCCAATTTAATATAGTGAGGTCAGTGTCCGACTCAAGCTTTGATTACATTTGTCCATTGTTCGATGTATCCGTAACTATAAAATAAATAAATAAATAAAATGAGAAACATGTGAATAAAATATACACACCTTTAGGAAGTTTTCTTTTTTATTTTCCATATTTATAATTAATCATAAAAAAGAAAAAGAAAAACAGGTAAGCGACTTGTGCAAATTACTTCTTTCAGCCTATTTTTCTTTGGTTAAAGACCGAATTAACGGTTTGAAGGCCTGCTAAATCAATTATAATACAGACAAAATGGGCCTTGGATTGTTGGATGCTTTAAGCATAGATTAAATACAAATTAATTTGTCATCCCTTGTAGGGATTGATCAAATTCAAAGCAAATTGCAAAATGAATACGAGCTCCTTAGAGAAATATTTATGCAATCTATTGATGCCTTGTTGCCTTTGGCCTTTCTTAAAACGACAAAATTGGAAGTGTTGCCCATCAATTAATTGTCCTCTCTAATTTAGGAAACCCGTATAAGAATCAAAATGCTTCATTGTTAAAGGTAGCATCTTTAATCTTTTAAACATGGAATATTTATATCTTCTCAATTGATAAAAATGTATGGTGGGTGCTGATTTTAAGTGCCAGAGGCACAACTAGAATTAATTATTGAAAATACATATAATAAGAATTCATTTAATTTACTCGAGTTTAATACATCATGATTCTTTTTTTAAAAATAATTATTAACAATTTTTATAGTCTAAGTCAAGGCTCTAAATATAAATTCCAATATTGACATGCCAATAATGACAATTTATCTGAAACAGGACCCACGAACACGGTGTTGTCGCCCCTAAATCCAAATTTTGATCTCAAAAGGAGTTGAATGATTGAAGAAGAAAAGCGATGGGTGAGAAAAAGCAACTTTTGAATTGGGCCATAATGTCATTTCCATCCAAAGCCCATCGATATTTCTTTTTTTTTTCAAATCTTTCAAGCCCAAAGAGAGAAAACCCAAACCGTATGGTACGAAGTCAAAATTAGTCAACTGACCTATGCTTCTCTTTATGATTTGAGACAGCCGCAAATCTTGAAACGAGAAAAGCCAAGAAAGTGGGACCACTTGTGAGGAGACCTTTTTACCTGCCGGAAAGACGGGACGGGGCCAGCAGGTAGCAGCAAGCAAGCGAGGGTGAGAGAGACTGGAGAAGGAAAAAAAAAAAAAAAGGGAAAATACTGAGCAGAGCCTGATGATGAGGGGGGAACGGTGGATTCAGTAGAATTGCACGTGCAGTAACCATGGTGTGCCGACAGTCACTGTTCATTGGTCAGTTTCTTCCTCCTTTCAACGCTTGCACCGCCCCTTCCCACTCTGCTTTGCTGGAGATATTTGGGTCATATTGAACAGTGACAGCTTATCTTTCACCTCCCCAAAGCACGGTTCCCCCGGAGGTGGCGGGGCCTCTCCGTGTTGCCGCTTCATCATCTATCTAAACCATGTGATCTTCTGTATATTTTCGTATTTTACAACCATGTGATCTTCTTTTATTTATATTTTAATGTTTTCTTTTCATGTAATTACTTTATGGTTAAGTTAAGAAAGGGGAATGGGGTATTTGCTTAATTGACCTTTTTAACATGACGAAACCTCTTTTTGGTTGTGTTTTTAAGAAGATTTATACTTTGGTTTGGTCTATTAATAATAATTATGGTCAATGTAAAAAAAGGGGGCAAAACGATTTTGTCGGATTAGGGCGAGGACTTGGCTAAGACTGTAACCATGTATTTCCCTTTCGCCCACTTCAATCGTCCTTTCCCTTTGTCCCAAGAGAAACTTGTTTTCTCTTTTGTTCTTTCCTCTTGGACGAAAGGGTGGGAAGATTATTCACCAAAATGTGATTTAATTGTAAATATTTGGTCCAGAGGAAAAAAAAAAAAGGTCGACATTAAATGAAATACCAATCTTAACATTTGAAATAATTTTCGCAAAAAAATTCGAAAAGGGCATGGCTTAATCACTGTCAAAAGTGTTGTCAATCGGCAACAAAAAGTGGACAGACATTTAAAAAAGGGAAAGGGACATTGATGGCATTAGAAATGGACCACTTGGAGAGAAACAGACATGCATAAGAAAAAGATGATTACACGAAAGGATAGCGATGAGCGTTCAGCATTAGCAGCATAATTAATTATGCTTTTAGTCTTTAATCAATTGGATTAGTAGGCTCATTGTGTAGTAGTATTAGTCTGACAAACTAATAATGCACTTGAAGAAAATTGCAAATTATAACGTTTGCTTTTCCTTCTTCTTTTCTTTGGATCAATGTCTTAACAAACACCAAGTACTAAAAGACTGTTATATATGATGATACACATGTAACACGTGTGAAATTTGCCATTGTACTCATTGAACAATGAACTTAGTTGTCCATAATTTACCGAAAGAGAAAAAAGTAGTCCATGCATGTACCGTGATCAATATGCTAACGCAACTGAAAGGAGAAAGGGTTTTTATTTATAGTGAACGTGGAAAGGGGAAAAGCTTGAAGTGAGCATCATCTTTTTATACCTTTCAAGTTGTTAATGATTTGAGACAATCAGCTTTGCTAGATCCTGTTCCTACTAAATTTTTTATATGGAGGGATATTGACTTTGCTGCCTGTGAATTTTCTCTTTAGATAATGTGCATGGAAATGGGAAAGCATGCATAGCACTAGTCCTTTTTTACTTCAAAATTTTAATCATTTGAGAATATATTATTTATAATGTTAATCTGGAAGATTTGTATCCTTCAAAGTACCTTCTTATTTGTGGACTTTACTATCTCTCCCTCTCTCTATGTGTCTTGTCAAAAGCATGGTGAAATTGGGGCATTTGGTGTTGCAAAAGGTCGCAAGGAATATCCTAGTATTAATTAAAGTTGGCTGCAGGCAGCCCTTGCTGCTTAGGCTGCTTTTTTTTTTTTTTAATTAGTGGTTGTACAATTGTAATGCATATAGAAAATGGTTAGCTCCTAGACATTATTGTTGAGAATGATTTATACTTGGAAAAAGTCTTTAAAGTGCTGGACACAAAAAGGAGGACAGCAATTGCTGAACTGTGAAGTTGACACCCATGGATATATGACAAAAACCTATCAGCAAAATCTAAACAAGGATTAATATTTGTTAAGAAAAGTCATGAGTTTAGGCTCAGCCTTATCCATCATTCCATCTCAAGAAAAAAGGGTTGCCTGTTAATTAACTACCATGATAATACAAGAAGGATATATAAAAGAAAGATTAAATCACTTTCCATCCGATCAAAGAATAACAAACCCATATCAAAAACAACAAAAGTCCAAGAGTGGTGTCCCTAGAGATTGAACAAAAGGAACAAGAAAGAACTGTTCTCTTGGCCCAGTAAGTAATGATAACTAAATACTAGTTGCTTTATAATTGGAGGCATTGCATTGGGTGACGGTTCAAATCAAAATGTTATGATTAGAGAGAAGCTAATGTTCATTGACGCTTTTGGAACAAAGAACAGTTCTAAATTGTTTTTTTTCCTTTCCTTAGAGTAGGCCTAACATTAAAGTTATTTGCTTTTATGTTAAGCCCAAATTGGTAATAAGGCTTTTACTCTAATTAATTTTCAATTAGACACTTGAGCTCGGGTTTCCATCATGTGTAATCAATGATCAATATGTTTTTGATGAAATGACAATTACAAGTAAAAATTTCAATTATAGTCAAATAATTTTTTTATTTATCACATATTAAATCTATGAAAAAAGAATCAATAAAATCAACTAAATTAATTAATTAATTAATTATTCTAAACTCAGACTAAACTCACATCTGTTGAGATCAATTGAACTGAGATCTAAAGATCAACTAATTTTTTTTATGGTAATATAGTTTTAACTAATAACTTTAAAAAAAGGTGTAATTAATGCATGTATAATATGAACAATTGCAAGACATTATTAATTAGAGAAAAAGCCAATGATATATGGTCACACATTTAAGTTTTCCTCCATTTCTTAAATTAACATTTCTAAATTATTTCTCTGAGTTGTACAATTTGTAATGAATGATTCAAAATGGAAAAGTGAGATAGAAAAAGTATAATATGAACTAAATTTATCATGGAGAAAATGAATGTATGCTTGAAAGAGTAAGTGCTGGATACAATGAGGAGGTATAGCAATTGCTGTCTTGTGAAAGTGGACAAATTATTGATAAATTTATTCCTTCTGCAATTAATTATTGAGAAAAGATGGAGAGAGCTTGGGTCTCATCCATCTCAAGTCTCACTGACACTGAGTTTGAACGGTAACTACAACCATAACACAGCTTAGAAAAAAGGAAGAACAACTAAAATCAACTCCCATCATTCAATGGAAACCCACTAATTAAACATGAAATTCCAAAAGCACTCTAATATTGTGTATACATCTAGGAATCAAACGAGAGGAAGAAGCGTGAGGCCAGGAGTAATGATAACCAAATAGTAATTTCCTAGGTGCAATCAAAATATTATGATGAGAAGCTAATGATGCAGTATACTCTAAGAACAAGAACAGTTGCTGCACTGTTTCTTTTCCCTTTAAAGTTCTTTCCTTTATCGTTGAAGGGACACTAAAAGGCTAACAAAAATCCAAATGTGACATCCAACATCCAATGGTTATAACACCAATCTTATATTCCATAATGCTTTAAGACACAAACCCAACTTTAGGAAATCAATGACATTTGATCACTTACTTTATGTTTCATCCTCTTTTGATCGTAGAAGTATGTATGCATGTCCTACATGCGAGTACCAACTTAATTAATCTATACGTTACAGGCTTGGGATTTCGATTTAATTTTGTGATTAATATCTGTTTAGTGTCATTATATTAATTTATTTGATGTAAAAAAATTTAAATCATGTAATTTTGTTGAATATTGGTCATCCAACTCCAACCAAATCCATAAATTTTGTATTAGCTGCTGATCTCTCTATCTATATATTAATTAAATGGCTCAACCGAGTAATCTCTAAATCATTTTCCATTATCTTGAGCCGACTCCAGTCTAAGACTAGTCTAAGATGATATAGAGGCTCAAAAATGGAAAGAATTACTCTTGCATTTAGCACCACCATAGGCCGTCGCAGCCACCGTTTTGGAGTCGTATTATTTGCCAACGTCCCCAATCTAGCAAGTACTAACCAGCATCTCTTGCCAAGAGAGTGGTAAAACCACCTAGCTATTCTTAGTTGACGAGTTTAGCCAATCTCTAGGTTTGATGAACTGGAAATTACAAACTGAAAAGCTCTTTTCACAATTATGGAGTTAGTGGAGCCTAAGTATGTGCAGCCTAGCTAGACTACCAATTTTAATGGTTAATTTCTGCTATATATCCTATCAACACAACAAAATTGTACTTTCTTCTCCAAAGATCATATCTTCACATGAGTACTTGATTGCCAATGCCGGCCGATGGAACAATAAAAGCGAGTCAGTAACTATATTTGGAGAAGGAAAGATAAGAAAAATTAAGGCTAATTAATTAATTTAAGGTTCATACATATTTGATGCATATAATATATAGATAACTAGTAAATCACATGCTACTATCTCTACACTTTGTAAAATTAACTATATTTTGTAAATGGTTCAAAATTATATGTTTAAATGTCATTTTCAACATATCATTATGGAAAAATTTGAGAGATATATGTCAATCCAATAACGTATGGTGATTTCTAAATTTGTATAGTAAGAATGTACATAGTTGCTCATCTCTACTTTTCGAAAAGTGGAGGATGCAACCATTTAATTGTAACCACAGATTTAGACTCCATGGTGCTCAACAAAAGTGACTCAATTGAACCCATTCTTTGTTTAGTTTTGGTGTCTTAATTAATGCCGTTTACTCCTCTCATTCTAGTTTAATTAATAATGACTAAATTGGAGGGAGTTCATTCATGAGAGTTGGTGAAAGTATTGATTATTGAAGCAAATGGGGTTTTTTTTTTCTCAGTTCTGGAGAGAATATTTTGTTAGGTTAATAGGTCTAAACCTATCAAAAATATTTGGCACTTCTTGTCTAGAGAATATCTTTGGAATCCATTGAAATGGACAAATATAGCTAGTTTTAAAGTTAGTCCAAAGCCAATACCAAAAAGACCACCCCTAAGGTATTGGGAGGCTTGCTGTTGGATTTAAAATTTGGACCACATTGAAACTGATATGAGGAAAAAGCTTTACCAATGCTTAAATTTCATTCACCAAATTTCAGTGAACTAATTGTTATTGATAATAGCTGCTCAAAATTTAAAGAAGGCTGGTGAGAAGCTCTAATAATACTCCTGTTACTGCTATTACTTTAATGGCTGAAGAACTAATGTCTTTGAAGTGCCAATATCCCCTTCACCAAACGTACAGACTGTCCGAAGCAGACAATACATGATGCCTTTAAAGACACAATTTTGTTGCCAAATTCAATTGGAAGGAGAGAGAGAGAGAGAGAGAGAGAGAGAGGTTTCATGATAGTTGTCTTGTAATGTATGCATTTGGACCCTGTTTAAGGTTTGAGAAAAATAACAGTAATAATTAAAACCAAGAAAGAAAGGACTCTGATCAGTCCCACATAAGAGAATATGAAAACGTTAACTGTTTCACTTTGTTGATGGCCCCTCTCTCTACCTAGTGGAATGGTTCGACCCTCTCACAAGGCTAAGTGCTGAAACACTATACTGATGAGTAAGGCCACTGTGTTATAAGAAATTCAGGTTAATTACTTGTGAGCTAAAATTTGTGTAATAAATATGGTCGTGGCAGGGGCGTTCATGACCAAATGAGCCACCAAACTAGCACAAACTAACTACCCCTGAAAGCCTACCAAAAATGTTGACCCTTCAAATACAGAGATCATGAATGTAGTCCACCAACAAAAAAAATTAATAATGCATTAATCATTTCATCCAATTGTGTCTCGTTATTCTTGTGCATAATTGCCTTTACAACATGTGGGAGTAACTCCAATATATTAGGCCATAATTCATAGAGAATCAATCTGTTAGAGAACAAATTGAGATATAAGAATCCAAGCTTTCGCCAGGGGGGGGGACAACATCACTATAATTTGTACACATTATACCTGTCTGAAATCAATCAAGGCTGATACGAATCTTTTACATCTGCATTAAAATTGGATTAATAAAAATTTCAATATTTGTTACGGTGTTTTAATATTAATAAACGTGTTTGTTAAGCTAGGGTTTTCCTACTTTTTCTTCTAATTAGTATTTGATTAATGGCTTATTATATTTGCTAATACAAACTACTGAACTATTGTTAAATGAACTGATGAAGCATGTGGCATAGAATCCGATAGATCGAAAAAAGGCTCGCCCAAGTTTGCTGACCTGACTCTGTGTGAGAAGCATGCTAAGAGAAGCCGAAGGCTCACCTCATACCTGTGTACGATGATTGGAAATTAAATATTAGAAAAAAGAATGATTATGGAGATTGATATTGACTAAAAATCAAGGAAAAAGGTCATTAAGCTTTGACATTTTTCGAAAGAAAACAGTATTATTCAATTTGTCGCGCTTCTAAGTTAGGGCCCGGAACGAGGATTATTAATATAAAACACATGATTAGGGCGGCCGGTTTCATGTTTTGTAGCGCTGATTAGTGGTTAATTTACAAGATTAAGGCAACAAATAAGGAAGATTTTATGCGGTTCACATCTGAGGACCGAGCAATGCTTCGGAGCAATAAGAATGACACTTGAAATTTAAGGAACCACAGCGTATTATTTCGGTTTTCTATGAATTTGAACATGAATTAAAAAAAGATTAAAGCGCTACAAATTGTGATTCCCAAATAATTCCATTTAGAAACCAAAGGTCAACGATGTAATTAAACGTGCACGTGCGACTGATTACGAGAAAAAATTCACAGAAACTGCAACAGAAAGCAAATCGCTCTCTGCTTCTAATGGGATCTACAATATTACTTAAAACATTAATTTTGCCTCATTCCTTCAGCTAGACTGATTATCGATTATCGATCCATTAATTTCAGTTTATTTAAATTTTGTTCTGCTGTGTCCAGCATTAAAAAGACACTAAACCAATTAATGTAATCCTATTGCTAGATTTAAGGACTCCCAATTTCCAACCACATAAAACACTAGCAATTAATATTTTCACAAAAATGAAAAGGCATAATAGTAGTATGAATTAAGACATATATATCATTATAAAAGGACATAAATAGAGAGATGAAATGGGGTCCCGTAATTTATATTTTTGGCCTTGCTCTCACATCTTCCAGCTAAGCAATAGGTCATCGGCTTTTGACTTGTTTTTCTTTATATTTTTAAACAAAAATAAGACAACTCAAGAGGTGGAGAAGGCCATGGCATGGTGCAGAGAAAATGTTAAAGAGGAGGAAATGGAAAGTGGGTTTGGGCTCTCTCGTTTTTTTGTTTGTCAGTTAATGAAAAGTTTCTCTTTGTAATGGAGTAGTACTACTCCACCAGAGTTTACCTTTTTTTCTCGAGAACTCCAGGGCTAATAAGCAGACAGGAAATGACAAAAGTTTAATGCAGGAGCTGATTATTTGTGAGCTAGATATGGAGCATGTAGGGATGACTAATTTGTATTTGCAAGCTTAACTATTCATAAATTTGAAAACGAAAGGACAAAAAATTTGTGGGTTTGCATTTGCCCATTTTTCCTTGTTCCCCACCCAAAGTTGTTGGAAGAGGATTATTATTACTTATTAACTAGTTCAGATTGGTTGTTTCTTGAGTACCTCCAGCTTGAATTAGAAAACATTGCCCTGAAATGAAAGAGAGACCCAATCATTTCCATAACAACTGAGTTTTTGCCTGAAAATTAAGGGAGGAAACTGTGGAACCAAGATGAATTAGTTGAGTTTTGTACAAGTAGTATTTAATTCAAAGTTCCTTAATTTGGTCTTTCGTTTTTCATTTTGTTTTCTTTGCGCTACCAGTTTTTGTTGAGCTCAGCATCCAGTAACCTGCAGTTGCCTGGAAGGCTCTTTGTAAATTATTGGTCAAACTTTTCCATCCGTGAACTACATGAGACTTTACTGTTTCTTTGACTTCGCACATGACCATATATATGCCAGATGGAAAATAATGCACCTTTCCATTGTAGTAATTTGATTCCTGATTTCCTGCTCATAAGCAGTTACAAGGAATATAATTTATTTTAATATTACTACTGGAAGATTTAATTTAATGATAAGTGTACCTATCTTCTATTATAAAATTCCAAATCTCCATTTCTTCCATTCAATCAAATTGGCAAGTGAATATCCCTAGAGGGAAGTATGTGAAGTTTAGGGAGCATTGAACTACTATCCTATATCAAGCAGAAGAAAAGAAAAATAGAAAAAGAGAAAAGCTAACCAACCAGAGTTGGGGGGAAAGGGGAAACAAAAATGAAATCCAAACAAACCTGTTGGACAACTCTAATGTCATATGGTGTCAGCTAAAATTTGCAAATGGCCAAGGGGCAGAGGCTTTGGCATCATACCTACATCTCAAAATTTATTGTATTAAATAACAAGTATAGTTTGTCATGGAGAGAGGAGAATCAGAATGATATGTACATAAATACTAATTGTAAGGACCTGAGAAGAATACGAACACGGTGGTTGAAATGCAGCTGTCAAAGGAATAAGCCTCTCTTAACAGACCATTTATTATAATCAAGAAAAACAATCAATTTCACTTTTTACTGCTCCATAGAGTTAGGTTTATTGTACTAAGAGAAGAATGTATATATGGGAGAACATCTTTAAAACCATTGAACCCTGACCATTATTTTATACATAATAGTTTTCAATTTCCATGGCCAGATTGGGACAGATGAAATGAAGGCTTTCTAAATGGTTTGGCTGTTTAATCTTTCAAGGTATACCCAACCCATGTGTTTTTGGGTGATCTAGATTCTTGGTCACTTATCACTCTTTGTATATGCGTCTAAAAGCTTGATATAGCACCAAAATATCTATTATCTGCAGCTGTATTGTTGGGATTTATTCAAGTTTTTTGTTTTTTGGGGGCGGGGGGTGGGGGAGGAGGAACGACAAGGGAATTTCATCAATCTTTCAAATTGTACATCACAATTTCTTTTCAACATTGCGTTTTCAACACAGGAAAGCACATTCAATTTAAGGGCAGATGGCATTATTTGACAGGACTAACACTTTAGTCCAAAATAGAAGTCATAAATATAAAATTTTCTTTAAAGTTATATATTTTTAAAAAAAGTATACATAGTAAACATTTAATAAACAATTAGGCACAGAAGCACCCCAGAAATCAGTATGTGTAATGCAGTAATTAAACACATCATATGCATAACCCATGTGAAAATTTTTGACTTGAGCCTATTATAATTCAATGGTTTTATCAAACGCATTGGAAGTGTCTTCAACATTGAATCACTCCAAACAGAAACATATGAGCTTTAATTACTCCACATCACTTGTCAATGCCCAAAATCAACACAAAAGCTAAGATCAAACAAAGAAAAAAATAAACTATACACAAGAAGAAGAAGAAGAAGAACCCATTGTCTTGACCTTTTCTTTATCCTATTGAAAAAAGATTAAGTGTTCTCCAAGCTTTGTAACACTTTTTTACCACATACATTATTCTTCTTTCTCTAAAAAGCAGTAGAATTTGACCAATCCAAGCAAAACAACTGCATGCCAAGCTCAATGTCTCTTATAAAATTTGCCACTTTTTTTTTCCCTTAAGGATTTGATTCACCCCAATGGACCACTGCTGAAAGAAGAGACCAAAAACTCTAGCAAACCGAGCACAAACATCTTGATACCGAAGCAAGGTATTTTTTTTGCCCTTTCCTAGAGAAAAAAATTGCAAAAGGGCAATTTCGTAAAATAAAAACTGTAAAGAGATTTTTAGACCAAAAAACGGGCACACGTAGAATTTTTTTTCTTTGGTTATGCATTAATGATCCCATAGTAAAGGACCAAACCCAGTTGTAATCACACTTTCTTGCATTTGCATTGAAATTTCGTCCCCAAAATACCCACAATTTTCTTCATAATACCACGGCACGCCACTGGGATTCAAAAGCCACCCATCATCCGGATCCACGTACACGAACTCGCTCCCTGACTCGGCCGACTCGTAACTCGTTCCCAGACTTGGCAACTCCACTATCTCGCTCAGCTCCTCCGGTGTCGACACGTCATCGACATTCGATGACGTTGACGTGGACGCTGATGACGACGACGACGATGATGTGGTGGTGGTGTGGTTACTGTTACTACTTGAGAACTCCATTGAGGCAGCTTTAGCAGCGGCGGCTTGGACGTCACGAGGCGAGTTGGAAGCTGGTCGTGGCAACGACCCGGCGAGTTCGGGGAAGTTGAGAATCGCAGAGTTGCCTTTGATACTTAAGGCTGCCACGTCATGGGCACGTGCAGCCATTTCGGGAGTCGAAAAAGTGCCTAACCAGATCCGGTTCTTCTTCCGGGGCTCTCGAATTTCAGATACCCATTTGCCCCACGTCCGCATTCGGACCCCACGGTAAACCGGGTGCTTGCTACTGTCTCTCGGACGCTTTTGCCTCTTCGGGTCGGGTGTAGGGTCATCAGCCGATTTCTTTTTACCGACGTAGGAGGATGGTGAAGGTAGAGACAGAGTAGAGGAGTTATTGCTAAGAGTGCTTGACTCCGTTTCCGAGTTTGGTGAGTCACCCATTGCCCTGTTTCTTAAAACTAAAATCCTATTCAATATGATGCTAACAGCAAACTGTTAACTATGTAAAAGTAAGCACCTTTAAAGAAGTTTAGTTTATGAATAAAGGATGCAGAAAGTGAAGGTTTTTGCTTGGTAGCTTCTTTCTTGTTGAAGTAGAAGGGAGAGAGGAAATGAGATTGAGAGTGAGAGCAAAGAGAGAAAGAGGGAGATTTTGATTTGAGGAGAGAAATGCGAAGGAGGGGAAGGGAAGGGGGGGTTTTAAGTAAGGGAAGGAAAAAGAGCAAAGAACAATCGAAGGAAAAACGTGGTGTTTATAAGTGATCCCCACACACTCACACACACGGCCGACCTGGCCTTTCTAACCTCATCATCATCACCGATTAATGACGAAGCTCTCACATTTACCCATATTAGCACATTTCTATATTCATCTTATTATTTTAAGAGAGAGTCAGAGGGAGAGCTGGGAATACCCCAGAGGTCGTAGGGGTGTCACAGGGTACAATGTAAGGGTCGACCTAGCTAGGAAGAGAGGGCTCGGTGTTTTGGGTTCACAAAATTAAACCAGCTGGCAGAGCCGCCTGGCTGAGGATTGAGGAAGCTGCGGGGAGGTTGCTAAGTACCATACTAGAACGGGGGCATTACTTACTTCAACTTATTTAGTTTAGCCAGCCAAGCCTTTCCCTTCGCTTCTCTCTTTTTCTCCTATGTACAACTCCACTCCACTCAAAGAAGAATACCCTTTTCGGCTTTTCACTGTTCTAATAAAAACTCCTTTTTTTTTTTTTAAGTTTTTAAATTTGACCTAATATTTGCTGTCCAATGTGTGTGGTGACAATGATGATACTGTTCTTGTTCCTCACCAACCCTAAACAGATTGACTAATTTACCCCACTCCGAGCTTTTTGAGCTTTTTTTTTTTTTTCTTTCCCACATTCCATTGCCATCCTTCTTTTGCTACATATTTTGCTTCTTTTTTTCAATATTATTAATATCGCCTTTGGTTTTATTGTTAGTTGCTAATTAATTAATGTTTTGTTGTACAATAATGCAAAGTATCGAAGTTTTTTTTATCAATGACAAGTTTTATATATATGTCACTTGTCTATTATGGGGAAAGAAATGGGGTTGCACGAAATCCCTTTGAGCTTTGCTTGTCCTATTCCATTAGGATATAGTGGTTAATTTATTTATTTGTTTATTTTCATGCAATTTTAAGTAATGATGATGTACTAAGGCTAGGGGGTGAGAAACTCAAAAATAATCATAATGATAATGGATCAAACAGCTAAAACTGAACTTCTTCAAATGGTCCAAACACAAGATATTATAATCTAATACTAATATAAATAAACGGACTAGAAGTTTTCCCAGAAAACGAATATTCTATTGGGTATTTTTCCTTTTTTTTTTTTAAATTTTCTAAACCTTAAATCGTTTCTCTCCCCTCTCTTTGAAAGGAGTAAATAAAAAGAATACTTTTTATACCCCAAAGTGAGAAAATCTATGTTACTCTTTTCATTGGAGACAAATGAGCAATTAGAATAAAATATGCCATTCCTGCAACCGGTTTGGGGTCCCATATATGAGAGAGTGTTCATAATTGATAGTCCCAGTAATCCAGAATCATGGGGCTCTGCTTAGTGTTTGCAGAGGTCTTGGTTCTCTTGATCTTGGATGAGATGGTGATTTCTCCCACAAAACTGTCAGTTATCATCTGGGAAAACATTTTGAATGTCTCCCTCCCCCACTTTCTTTTTCTTTCTCTTTTTTCATATGCTTTTAATTAAAATTGCCATGAAAATGTTATGATTGTGATTAATTGTAAAGAGCAAAGTTTATACATATGCTTTAATTAAGAGTAATTTCATTGTAAATGAAACTTTGGGAAAAAAAAATTGATGTTGATTGACTTTGGGTTTGTGATCAATTTTCAGCTATTATCATTTTACTCTACAGGGCTTGTATATTCCCCATAATTAATGGTGAACTTTTTGGAGCATGATGGTGTGTGATCAGGCTTTGCTATATGCGACTGAATCACAGCTGATAATCTGCCTATTATGGACTTAAACATTTATTGCAAATAAATGGTTTATTAGGACAAAAACAAGTGTTTTGATTAATTTTTTGTTCTTGTTTACTTCTACCATTTTCTTGGAAAGGAGCCAAAGTTTTGAGTCAGCTTCCCCACCATGATCCCATTTTTTTAAGTTAAATAAACTACAACTAGGGGGAATCCTTGAAATGACAATAGATTTGGGAGGGTTGCAATCATAGATGTAGCATTTTAAGAAAATACACCGTTTTGTGTTTGTATTTTAATATCATACATCGGTATTTTGATGATATTCATGTAAATTACATTATTTTTTGACATCATTTCATCATGAAATTTCATATGAAGTACCATAATTAAATTTGTTTCCCTTTATTTAATTAACTTTCGTTATCATTTTCTTATCTTTGCTTGTCCTTGGGCAATTTGAATTATTCCAATGTGATAATGACACGATTGGAAGAGATTAATTCAGGAGGCTGGGTTTCGTACATTCTATTCATTCGTTTCTCTTTTATTTCACCTTGCTCATATTCTTCAATCTTCATTTGTATTTATACTATAAACAACGAAAAAAAAAAGATCATTTTAAAGCATTAAAATGAACTTAATTACTCATTCGACCAAAAAAAAAGGGGACGGGGAACCCAAAATCCTTTTATATTTCCTGTGAATGATGGGTAAAGCCTATGGTTGAAAGCCTATAAGAACCCCCAATAATATATATATTAGTGTTTGACTTTAACAATAAATAACAAAGGCCTAAATTCTCTTGTTTAAATTCATGTTTTTCCACATATAACAAAACGTCTGGAGGGTGTGTGGAAAACGTACTATAATTGTGAGCTGTCAAAAACTAGATTAATTTGATGAATTAAATTGGATTGAAGCCACTTTCGTTTTTGTTTGGGGAATTTTTGGGCACTTGGTTTCCACACGTTCTTGGTCGACAAATTGGCTGGCTAATTTTATCAAACAATGTGGGCTAATGGGGTCCGTTTTGATGCTGAATTAAAAAACGAATATTTTCCGAGTGAATTATTTTGGCACTTGAATGTGGAGTTGAGGAAAACTAGAGACCCCCTTAATAAGATTAGTTCATGGCATTTATGGAAAGCCCCTCGAGCATTTTACCTTTCGCTATCTGGGTGTTTCTTCGTCTCTCGTTTGGGGGTGGGGGGGAGTTTTCTTTCTTTTGTTTTGTCCTATGATTGATAACCAACAACCTACGGTGGAAAAGCTCTTGCTAACTTTGTTTTTGAGTTTTGATTCTGTGGATAAATATAATGAATGCACTAGTCAGAACCCTTTTTCATTTTTATCATTTACTCTACTAAAATATTTCAATTGGCAATAAAAATCTTGATTTTGTAAAAGAAAACGATGCTATAATGGTCAATTTTGTGTTTTTAACCAAAGCCAAAAGGTACTTGGATTGGTATAACTGCAGCCTCCTTTGGATGAAGCTTTGAGTGCTGGCGTTGGTCATTATCTATTATTTAATGGTAAAGTATTGGTAGTTGGCCACTATGAAGATTATGAACAGTTAATGGGCTGGGGACACTTTGGGCCTACCAAATTTATTGCTTAGACTCGGAAGCCTAACTCGGTTTATGGGCTTTTACCTCCGACAGTCATTTCATTATGGACTCATATAATTCATCAATCTATAAATATGAAACCTCGCAAAGAAAATGTAAATTGCAATAATGATTTTGCAATGAACCATCGTCATCCTCTTGGATATTGTTTTGTATGGTAGCAGCACCAGGCTTTGGTTGGGAAGTTGGGACCCCATTACTCGAAATTGGGAGGAGCGACGGGGTGATCATACCACCGCGTACGAGTCGGGAAGCAATAATGCAATCCTGATTCTGGCGGGCCCTCCTCATTCCTCATTGATGGCAAATTACTCAGCTCCATATTTAACACCATCAATAGTTGATCCAGTACTTTTCCATTACCGGAGGCTTCGTTTTGTACCCTTTTGGTTTCGCGTCAGGAGTAAATTCCAATCTTATAGACCATTAACTTACAGCCCAGTAATGCAATCAAAACCAGTCCGTCAGGGCCCATGACCCTACTCAATTAGCTTCGGCACATGAAGCCGCACTTAGTGAACAGTCAGAGCCTTAATTTAACGGTTGCCATCTATTTCTTGCAAAAAAATAAAAAAGAACGAGATTGAGATTTAAGATTCGAAACCTTCTTTCAGTATTTTTATCACAGCGTACCAAAAAGAGAAGTAGCAGTACTTGGTGATTGGTGAATTGGTAGAGCGCGGATGGGTGGCTACGGCAGAGGTTTAAAGGCATTTGCTGGTGCAGTGGTGATAGTAGCGTTGCCAATGCAGTAGTCGCATTGTTATGGTTGTAATAAGTGAGACAGGTAGCTTTGCTGGAAATGGTGTATGAGATAGGAACTTTCATCAAATCGGAGTAGTCTAGAAATGTTAATGCTGTGGATTCAAGTCATTTTGATTTCAACTGCTGTCATTTGCATTGGCAGTAGTTTTGATACTTTATAATTTTTCTGTGAATTAAGTTTCTGCAGTAAAAACTGAGAAATCAATTCACCCTCCTGCCCACGACTTTATTGCACTTCTAAGCAAGCTCTTGGCCATAACACCAACACTTATGCTAGGCATCAACGCCAGTTAAGGCGCTTCAATGGCAGCACTGCAAGCGTGAAACTTTTTTAAGTTTTTGCCATTACAGCATTTGCTGGACAGAACCCAAAAATTAAAACTTGAAATTTTGTAAATAACGGACTGTTTCCCAGTTTCTCGTACTTGCTCTTACATTTTACATCCGTTAGGATCATGAACGCTAAACCATTAGCTAGCTGGCATGCATGGTCAAGGACTCAAGCTTCGTAGCTGGTCGGACTACAACTGAACCAGGAACATCAGCGTCACGGCATGTCACCAATCCATCACTCTTCTCCCCGTCTTTTATTTTAGAATTTGAAAACTCAAAATATCATATATATCAGAATTCTGGCATTCAAATCTTGAAAAGCATATTGCACATGGAGTGATATAATGTTTCTTTAATCATTTTTTAGCCTTGCACCTGCTTTTATATCAATCATCCATTCACTTGGAAACGTATTGCTCATGGAAAACGTGTAGTGCATTATTAATATATATTTTTAGTTTGCATCTATTCAGGTGCAAGCTTAAGCATGAAGACGTACAAATCTATTAATCATTCATTTTTTTTTTTTTGAAAGTTATGATTTCCTTTTATGCAGGAGAAGGTCTCCCTCCCTTTCGGCAGATGAGATTATAAATCCATAGGTTTCCAAGTAAAACTATTGACCTACAATCGTAGCCACTGATGTATACAAAAGATTAGCATCTGGTAATTGTTACCACTCTTGAGACCCAGTTATACAATTACAAAAAACTCCTCCTTTGACCAAGAGAAGGACTCAACTCTTGAAAATTTACATCCAAACAAGTGACAGACACAGCGTCCCTTTGATCGAAAAGTCTTTCACACAGCAGCATCCTCTTAATTAGCCGCGGTCACTCTCTAGGCAGCTGGTAGAAAACGAAACAACATACCAACGTAGGTAACCATGGACCATCACAGGATCGTCCTTGTGCCATGATCAAAAACTGCCAGACCTCCTTTGCTTCACTTGACTCTTTATTGTCAAGTCCTTGCCATTTGTTATCCTCATTTGTTTTGCAATTGTATGACCTTGAGAGCTAGCCAGTCATAGGACAGAGTCAACGCAACCAACCACTCCCAATATTTGCTAAAGCACCCACAGTTGGTTCCCAAGGTGATTATCCGTAGAACAACAGGAACCATGAATCAGAGAAGAAATCCAGCAGCATAAAAAAATAAAATCCAGCAGCATCACATAAAAAAAAAAAAAGAAAAGAAAAAATGAGAAATGATAGCCTTCCAAACTTAAAACGCCAAAAGATGGAGGCAAAAATGGGGAACAAGTAGAAAGATTTCCAGCGCTCAGAACCACTATCGACAGAAACCAAAAGAGAAATGAGAGCAAAGCAGCAAGTAACCTCCACAATACAAAGACACCAGCTGCTCTCAATTTCAAGGCTCAAAAAGAACATTGAAGTGTGTGGAGTGTTCATTGCATGTGTGTTTGTGAATGAAGACCATTTTTTTTTTTCAACCTTTTCCTTGTTTCTTTTTTTTTTTGTTTCAAAATACTGAAGAGAATTAAACTTGGTCATCTTTTGTCTGACCTCTCATTCTCAACCTTTCAGAACCATCAGTGATCTTGGAAAGCCCCATTTCTCCACCTAATCTCGTGTCAATCGCCATAATTTCGCCGCCTTTCCCTACGCCTGGAAGCTGTTATGAATCAACTCAAAAAAGAGTTGGCCATTCCATGGTCCCTTCCTTTCCCTTTCCCTTTCCCATTCCACACCTCCCTCTTCAAAAAATGATCTCACCAAAAGTCCTCAAAAACCCTCACCAAGATTCCTCCCTCACCCCATTACCTATTAATCATTCATTTCATTTGAGGCGATGAGTTGATTGTGAAAGGCATTGTTAAAACTTAAATATAATAGCTATATTCTTTATAAACTTAACCTATTAAGACAATCTCAACACCTTAGCTCCAGGTGAAATGCACGTACAGCCATATGGCGTCAGAATTCAGAAATTGGAATTACTGGAAGTAGCAGGCCTCTGGCTTCACGAACACTAATTGTCAGATACCTCATCCCAAACTAAGTAGGGGAAGCCAAGAAAGCTCTGTGTGAGCTATGTGTGTCATTGTGCAATGGACACGAGCAGGGGCGGAGCGTCCCTTTGTAATGGAGGGGGATACTTTTTGAAATTTTTTATATATTATGTATATTTTTAATAATTTTTTAAAACAATTTATTATTAAATAATTAATATAATTAAAAAATAAATAAAATGAATTTACAAGCTCATTCAATTTTACTCAAATTCTTAATTTTTTAAAATTTTTTAAGTTTTTCCACTCATTATTTTTTTTGTCCTTATATTGTGAAATTATAAAAAGGTAAAATTTTTATTTAATTTTTTCTATTGATATTATTATTATTATTATTTATATTTATTTATTTTTTAATTATATTATATTTACTCATATATTTTAAGTTTCTACAGATTTTTTTTTAAATTTCTATGAATCATCAACCACATTCTTTTTTTTTTGTTATATAGGTTATATCTCCTATTTATCATGATTTCTTTTTCCTGTTATGTGGATTTCATTTTTAATAATTTTAATTTTTAAAAATTAAAAAATTATTGTATATGTAATTATCAAATATAAGTTCTAGTATTGCATTATTGGTTGTTGTTCAAAATTTTACTAATATGTTATTTTTTATTAATCTTAATTATATAAGAAAAAAATTATCTTGAGTTTATATTTTTAATGTGCTTTATGTATTATATTTAGTTGAAAGAAAATTATCTTGAGTATAAGAAAAAATTATTAATTCTGTATATCGTATTTAACTATTTATAGTTTATACATTATAGTTTAATATTTAGTATTACAAATTTAAATATAATAAAATAAGAATATTAGATATTGACAATATTAATTTAATTTTTAGTAGTTTATATTGAGAAAGACAAAATTTTAAAACAAAATAGATGATAATTTTCTTACAAATAATTTAGTTATTTATATTTAAAAAGATATTACCATCGTTGAATAAAATTTTCCTAAAACACTATTATATTTTTTTTTTATTTACATGTTATATAAAATTATTATTTATTATAAATTTTTTGATTATTAATAATTAAATTTAATATATTAATTTTAAAAATTTTTAATTTTTATTCTTCTTAACTTTTGATCTTCTTAATAAAAATTAACTAACTCCACCCTAAACACGAGGAGCCCCCTTGCTTCTTAGAGGAAAGACATAAGAGGGTTGTCCTCTGACAGCTTCATAATAAAATCTTTTCGCATCTCATACTTGAGATCCTCTGGTGCTAATATGTCACCTAGCAATATTCTTTTTTCATTTATTGGAATGAAGGGGGCCAAAGGCCCACAACAAATAAAAAACTAGACAAATCCAGGATAACCAACACCTTGCATATCAGCAAGCAGGAGGGTAGGCAGATTCTTTCCTAAAATAGGATTTGCATTGAAAATCACATCAGTTCAGGCTGTTAACCTTAGGACTATGTGTGACTATTTTTGTATTAGGTCAGTTAGTGTACTGTTAAATTACGATAGCTATGCACCTAGGGAATGACTTACCTGATGATTAGTATGTAATCTTGTGCCTAATTACTGTTCAAAGCTTACCTGTTAAGTCTTTGTAATATATATCTTCTAAGTCAATGCATATCAGAAACAGAAGAACCTATTGTTTAGAGCAAAATATTTTCTCTTACTCTGTTCTTCATGCTTAGCTACTTTTTCTCAACTATACTGTGTTAAACTAAATCTCTACTAAAAAATCCAACATCCTTGCATGCATTTTGAAGAAGTTCAATTCCTTTTTATAGTGATATATAAGTTCCTGGAAGCAAGTTGTTAACAATATACATTTGACTTAATTATGTGCACTCACACCTATATTAAATAGGGAAATACTATGAACCTTGAGATCAAATGAAAAGAAAAATACGGTAAAATGGTATCTCCACTTTGGAGGCAAGCTGTGGCTGCTGCAATCTATTGACTCGGGCGATGACATGAAATAGGAGTACCTTGTGAAGTGGGATGGAATTTATGAGGCTTATGCTGCAGCAAATGAAGCAAACAGGTAGACTCGCTACAAATTGTGGATCATGATATTGCATGGTTTTTATCAAGTTGTTACTCTGGAAATATGAGGACTAAAAGAAATTGCATTTAAGTAATTTTGATCCCAACAATGTATATTATATCAAAATAAGTTTGATTCTATCACTTCTTTGTGCAGGAATATATATAGTAATAAAAGATGATGACTGTTAATTTTCACTATTTAGCTAGCTGACGCAAAGATTCTACCGATTGTTTCCTATCTACAATTCAAGCACTTGATATTTCAGCATATGGTTCCATGGATTCTCTAACTGGTATTGACCGTTGCACTCTCTCTCTGCAAATGTTTTGAGCCATCATACGTCAGGGGAATGTTTGCTGACTGGTATTAACTGAGTTTTGTCGACTGGCATTGATTGTTATATTCTCCTTTGGTTCCATTTATCCGAGTCCGAGTGCAGTGTTGCGGGGATTTCTTTCTGCTGCTAGTCCACTATATGCATGCTATCTTGGAACGTCACGGGCTTGGGAAACCCCGCCAAAGTCAGAATGGTTAGGAGGGTAATAAACGCAAACAAAGTTGATATGGTTTGAATACAGGAGAGTAATTATCTAGTAATATTGTCGGAACTATTGATCGTAAGTGGATGTCAAACAACTTGGAATGGGTCTTCAATGAATCCCAAGGCAGATCAGAAGAAGTTACTGTTATATGGGACAAATCAGCCTTCACCCACATCTCAGCAGTCATCCGCAGCAAATTCATTTTATCACAGGATTCTTTAGCAAAATAAGGGGTGGTCAGAGAATCCGTGTTTTCAGCATGGTGGTGATTTATCACTCTGTTTTGATGATTTATGATGTTTTAAATCTTATATTCATAGCTTAGCCTTGTATGCCGGTTATTTATAGCCTGCTTTATTCATGCTAAAGCCAACTCATTATGCGGCATAGCTGGTTCATGCTTGCTAGATGATTTTGGGAAAGAAGGATGCTAGTAATCCCACTGCTTTATGCAGTATATAAAAAATGAAAATGATGAACACAATCCTTACTACATACAATATTTTATCCCACTTCTAAGGAAACTCATTGGGCAAAACACATACCATTACTACAACTTGTTAGCAATAGCATCACCAACTCGGCAAATACTTGAGCTCTCAAATAAGAAAAAAAATGAAGCTTTTTTTTTTTTCTGAAATTGCAATTGCTTCTGATGTTCCCAAAACATTAGGAAGTGCCGAGCCAAAGAATTAGTAAACTTCAGTGATAGGAAAAACTTTGTTCTGTACTATGAACTACTTCCAAACTTCTCCATTTCTTCTTGCTTCCTCTCCCCAAGCTCTACGAGTAGAGTCAAAAGAGCCTCACACATTTCACAAGCGTCAGGCTCATTAGGATTCTTCTTCCATGAAGAGTAAACCATCCAAGCATGGTCAAGCTTCTGGTCTGGTCTGACCACAACGGAACCTGGAACTTCAGCATCACGGCATGTCACTAGGCCATCGCTCTTCTCCCCATATCTGAGCAGCAGGTGAAGTGCACATGCAGCCATGGCAGCAGAAATTGGAATTACTATGGGTACCTGGTGTCCCAGTCGACCAACACTGTCAAACTCTGCACTCCCAAACTTAGGAAGGGGAAGCCAGGGAAGCTCTGCATGAGCTATGTGTGTCATTGTAGCAAGGAAACCAGGAGCCACCCTTGCTTCTGAGTGGAAAGAGATAAGAGGGACGCCCTCAGGTAGCTTATGCTTCATGATGAATTCTTTTCTCTTTTCATATGTAAGATCTTCCAGTGCTCGTATGTCACCCTGCAAGATATATTTCAAACATTTATGCCCACACCTACAATTGCAGTGCACTTTGAAATAATTCAACCTTGAGAATATTCAATGAAAATCTTTACATCAAATTTAAATTTTATAAAAATGACAAATAAATATAGATGTGAATACATGCATATACGCAAGCCTTTTAGTGAATAATAACCTGGTACAAAACATTATACCAAAACCTCATGTTTGACTCTGAAGTGTGAATTTCATTCTATCAATCTTAATGTATGCCTCTAGGTTTCTAGAATAATATAAGATTATGCTTATCTTTCTTCTTGAATCATCATATCCATGTGTTAAGGACTACCTTGGGCATTTATTCGTGGGCAGAGGGAAGGACTACCTTAATCATCTTGCATATCAAAAGCTCCATGACCCTACGAGTTTCTTTGTCAGCTATCTGGCCTTCACGAAGAATATCAGAAGCTAAGGGGGTGCCACCATATGGGCTCTGGACCAGTGCCAGTCCTGCCACTTTGCCTTCCAGCTCAGACCAATAAATGGATAATGCAGCAGCAGAATCAACTCCGCCCTTGCTGTGCCCAAGCAGCATCACACGTTTTCCAGATCCCCAGTAAAGCTCCTCAATGTATCGCTTCAGTTCCCATGCATTTTGCGCCACTGATGCCTTTGTATAAGAAGTAATAAGAGCTCGAATAAAAACATGATATTGTAGGAAGGAAAACTGAGAAGATATACAAATATGAATTGGAAAGAAAAAATAAAATTTGCCATGCCAAACTGCTTAACTATGCAATAATAGGACAATTAGAGTTTCTTATGCCTAAGGTCTAGATAAATTTACCAAGCAACTCTTAATTACCTCGCTCGGAATTTTTGCTATATGGCATGCTAGACCCATTTTTGAAAAGAATCTCTTAGTGGCCACAAAATATAAGGGGCCATGATTGCTAAAAAGGCCTGACAAAATTAGAAATGTACATTATAATGAAGGGAAGGCTATAGTAAATCTCAAATTGATAATGAGGAACAAAACTAGATAGCTATCACAACAGAATATTCTCATACCTGGCACTAGTAAATATACAAATGAATTGGGCAATGTGTGTTCTCCATTCCTGAATGCAAAATCTCAAATCAACTAGCACCAAATAACCTCTGATTGATTGCCAAGAGCAAATGAAATTCAATTTGTTTGGTACCTTATGGCTTGAAGCAGTTCCA
This sequence comes from Theobroma cacao, assembly GCF_053813885.1. Classification (NCBI taxonomy): domain Eukaryota; kingdom Viridiplantae; phylum Streptophyta; class Magnoliopsida; order Malvales; family Malvaceae; genus Theobroma; species Theobroma cacao. Next base: position 5,501,724 of record NC_142647.1, read on the forward strand.
GGAATCTTGCTGTACCATTCTCTACAGGGGCCATTCCAGGATTGCGTTGCAACCATCCAATATCATCAGAAGAACCACGCAATGTTCTCTGCATCCGGGATTTAATGCTGAAGATGACAAATTGACTACTTATGTTATGAAAGATGAAAACCTAGAAATGACGAGAATAAGAATATGGAAATAATTGAAAAGTAATGAAACCCTTGAAAAAAGAAAGAAAGACACCACCCATGGACTCTTTTGTTTGGAACATGAATCCACCAGTTTACTAAGTTAAAAACCAACTTCTTTTACCTATAGACTTGTGCTTGAGTGCTTCTCAGATGGTAGAGAGCACATCTCCACGAGGCCAGAGCCAAACTCCAAGCAAGCCGTATACCAAACAATGGGAACATCAACCTACAACCAATAGAAGCAACTGCAAGTAAGGTAGACAAATAAACAAAAATCTAATAGAAATGCATAACTGTGAACAGTAGTCGTTGCAGCCATATTAGTAATTCCGATAGCAAACATTCAGGGTAACTTTGTATACATCCGCAAATGACATTCCGACATTCCCACAGCATTTCTAAACTGCTGTTATATTAATGGGGTAGTAGCATACTCAAACATGAAGTGTGAGAGAATTATGGAAGAATCAATCATTGTATTCAGATATTCATCACAGCACAATTAGTAGGCTCCTTCTGTATTTTCAAGTTTGCTCCCATATCTTATACTATCATACTGATCACACTTGAAGAACAAAAGAAATCCTATTAAAGAATTCTGTAGTCAGAAAATAGAATGGATTGACATGACTTTAGTTTACACATATTGGTGAGTTGTTATAGTTCACTGTCATGAATAAGCTAAGGGGAAGAAAATTATTACCCTTGAAAAATGAAAGGGGCTCCTCGCTTACTGTGATAGGTTATTGTATTTCGAGAATCTGTGTTTGCAAGGAGTTCTTCCCTCAGTTCTGAGGATCTTTTTCCACAGATTGCAGAGTAAGAGTTTTCTGTGCAAGATGTAGAAGATGATGAGCATCCTTCTCGAGCAGATTTACAAATGCTCTGGCTTGAAGATCTTGGATTCTGTCCAGAAGTAATGGCGACTGAATCTTCTGAGCATCTGTAGACATCTTGGAGAACGAGATTTTCTGCAGAAACATCTTAATATGTAAACATAGCTGTTATGTTGTGAAAAAATACAGGTAACAATGGAACTCCCATAAGCTACAAAAGCTGGCTCATTATACCATGCACAAGAGCATGCGCATTTGCAACCCAATGTGAAGAACTCACCTACGAAATTGATGAATCTGCGATTCATATAAGCAGTCCATGCTAAAAGACGGGTGAAAATGTCATCCATTAATGAGGGAAATACAAGAAAATCCAGAGGATGACATATATTACTCGAAACACCATGATAGACCTGATGAAAAAATTTAAGCTTCTAATCAAGCTTCTAATCAAATTAAAGGTTAAAGATGCAATGGAAGAAAACATTCTGATGTACCTCAAGGAAATATTTAGTCCGAATTTGCTTAATCAGTACTTACAGATAAGGGGGTTTCGTTCATTCCTTCACTGGTCTGTAAATCTCCCATTAAATTTTCCAGCTTTGAAATGGCTTAAACTCCCGAACAAACCCTGCCATAGAATAAGATGAACCTCATTTCAGAGCACAAGAAGGATCTCTTAGGAAGCTAGGAAAAGATTGAAAAAGACTTACTCTATGCATCCAAGAAAGAAAAATAATTCAATAGAAAACTATCCATTACAATTCTGGAAGGAATAGCATTATACTTATGACTTCCATCCAGTTGCCCTCCAAGAAATTATGTTTTGTCAGCAGCTTCTTTTAGTACTTATTGTTCCCCTTTTGGAGTCAGTATTGAGGAGAAAAGAACCGAAACTGACTCTAAAATGAGTTAGAATCCTTATCTGAGTTAAGGGAACTGTCCAATGCTTTCCATTATAATTCAGTGATTCATTGGAAATTTAAGACAAATCAATCCCACATTCAACTACAAACACTTACATTCCCTCAGTCAACAATGAAAAATGGGATAGGAAAAAACACATTAAACAGATCACAAACAACATCACAATTCGTATACAGCAAACCGATCAGATTGATTCAAAGTTTCAAACACCTAAACCTCAAGACTGACTTACAAAGTGGATGTCCAACAATGAAGAAGAGAGGCTCAGTTCTGCAAAAACCAAAACCCAAGAAACAGAAAATTTATGTGAAACTGAAAATTTTGCAAGGCCAAATTTATAGAGGACAAAAGGAAAGGAAACAAGATAAAAATCTACATACCCCCATTTCCAAGAAAGCCAGATGTTCAAGCAAAGAGCACTGCAAAAGTTAGTGCAAGAATTTCTTTTCTTTCTCTTTATTTCTAAAAAGAAATAAAGTGAATGACTTTGTATATATTGGGAATGGTAACAACCGAATGAAGAATGTCATGGAGATTGAATGGAGCAGTAACGTCATCTGGTTGGTTTTTCTACTAAGTTTTGCTCTGGCCCCACTTCACAAAATATCCAAATTTGATAATTTTCTGTTTTGCATAAAAAAAGAAGAAGATGAAAGAAAGATACTTGGATTTGGTTTGTTAAAAGGTTTCTTAAATTTAACCGACAATAACTGTAAAAACCGGAATCTGAGGAGTTTAAGTAGTACACGCGGGGTGATTTGTGGTTGGGTGTCCAAGAAGTAAGCAAAGTCTGGGATGTGGGAGCCCACAGTTGCAGTGGATAGGTCTTGATTGAGTAGTTGCACACGTGGCGTTCTGGGAACAAACTCTTTGCGTAAGCGTGGAGAAATGCCACCGAGAGAGCTCTCCATGAAAATTGAAAGACACAGTCTTGTTTGTTACATCATGATTGTTTTCAAGTGTTTTGGTTAAGTTTCGTGCTAGAAAACTGAGCTGTATGCCTGTTTGGTTGGGAATGGGCCAGGTCCATGATTGATCATCTCAATGTCAGTTCAATCAATCACTTTCAGATATTTCAGGGTATTGATTAAAAACAGCTGTGACACGTGGATGATTAACTTTCCCCCTTTCACAAAAGATCAAATATGCAGCTGTTACGCAGACAAAATTACTCAAGTTCAGCAACCTGTCTTACTGGCAATGAAAACGTCCAGTGGATGAATGAAATCAGGCAAACCTTTAACTGTTGAAGCTACAACATAAGAATACGACACAGGATTCTGACTCAATAAGCCAGCAGGTAAACACTTGTACACTTGAGATGGAAAGCATGAAGCCACTAAGCACCACAATCTGAATTAAAGAAATAGGATTACATAAGTAAGAATCAGAAGGAATGATGGGCTTCACAGCCACGATAGCTCCTGCAGATACTGCCTATTTGGAAAAATGTCATTTGTTCCATATATATCCAAGAAAAACGTAGCATTTTATTCTTCTTTTACAATAACAAATGATACAACAATAGATGTACATTTTACTAATGATCTATGTACTCAGATTTCAATTACAAGTACCTCCTCATCTTATTTCTCACATTCAAACAGAAGCTCTATACAGCTTTGACAGAATGTATTAGGAAGCGGAGGCAGAGGCAGATGCAGCCCATTTTCTATTTCAGGGCCTAGTGTTTATATTCGCATCTCCACTCTCTGCTAAGTTGTTGCATTACTTAACAATTTAAACGCCCATTAAAATTCCTACCTGAGTTTTATCTGGTAGACTCTGTTATACCAAATTGAATGTAGCGTCATGTGGAAGAGATCATACTTTTCAGGCCTAGCATGCCAGAGAAAATGCCGTTGAACCTTTCTGACACCAAGTTGCAAAGCAAGATACCTCTCTTTTGGTATTGAGAGGAGTATGTCTTTCAGGTTGGGAATGTTTTTCTCCGCAAGTATTATTGAGAAAGCACCCCAATCCAGAACTTCGAAAAATGGTGGCACAAAATTGTCAGAGATAATAACAGGAACACACTCATAAAAGATGGCTTCTACTACCCTTGGGCTGTTGACCTCATAACCTTTGGGGCAGATACAGTATTTGCTGCTCTTCATGTACTGGATATAATTCATTTTGCTTGAAACACCAGGAGGCATCGGACCAAAGATCTTCATGTCATCGTCTTTGTCTTTCCAATATTTTAGTAAGATTGGACGCAGATACCCATGCATATTTCCAGCATAGAAGGCAAGAATGTGCCTCTGTGAAGGTGGTTTTCCTCCGAGATCTCTAAGAGGATTTCTTGCAGACCGGACATATGTTTCTGGCAGAGAAACATCCCTCCCAATTTTGAAGCCTACAGTGACATCAGCATTGCAGAGAGCTTTAATGCAGTGTTCCATGTGGTGCCTTGTTTCATACGGAGCCTATAAGAATCCAGTTATCACATTTCAATGACATCCAAGAATATGCATACACATAAATTGTCTAGAATAAAATAATTAAAGGAGGTGAAACCAAAAACCAACAGAGACACTACATTACATAGTGGTGCCATGGTCATCTTAATAAAAAGATTGCCATGTCTATGCCATATGCACACCAAAATAACTAAAGCAACCTTGCTAAAATGATGTGGTATTCAATAACAAAAGATTTGTTGAAGTAAGTCGGTGTTGGTTAATTAACAACTTGCTTCAAAATTGAATCTAATTACAAGCACAATAATATGCTCCATGGAATCCATAGGATAAAAGTAAAAAAATGAAATGGTACTTGAAGAACATACCCAATCATGGCAAGCAACAAGGAAATGATCTGCTCCACCAGTTCTGTTAAAGTAAGGATACTTTGCTGCAATATTTTCTGTGTAATCCTTCAAAAATTGGCGCAGGTTTGTTCGATTATGAGAATTTCGTACATAAAGGGTGTACTCTAACATCCGAGAACTAAATGGCATATAAAACAGATGAGCCCTTCGAGGGTCCTTTACAACAAAACGCTTATTCCCTTGCATCAGTTTCATAAACCATCCTTCTGAGGCATATAATCCCTTAAGTATCGGTAGATGAAAGATAGGTTTCTTTCCATTCTTATAGACATAAACTTTGAGTGTGCGTTCCATGAGTTCATAGCTCCTGCAAAGTGCAAGCAAGTGTTAGTTTGATATCACAAGAGTTTCCGAAAGTGCCTCAGGCAGTTATATTTAATGGACAATCTGCTGGAAGGCACATGTAGAGACAAAGATAGATGCATTGAGAGAATTAGATCTGCAGTGTAACAACAATAGTAAATCAGAAGAAGTTCTGGGATGATACATTTTGCTTTCCCATTTATTTTTTGGTCTTCTATCTTACAATAAGTATACACTGATTTTTAGATTAATTTGCACCATGTGTCATGCTAGTCTCAGACTCACAAGCATGTCTTTAATTAGAACACGAATAAAAGACACCCTGATTATATCACAACCAAATACGAACAAGGGTGGTTTTATTAGTCCCAGATGGATATGACATATTATCCAATTTACTAATTCTATGCCTTGGCATAAGTCTAATCTTGTTGCAAAGTACCACTGGTCAAGTTGGTACAACATGCCTAAGCTGCAGCACTAATTCAATAGAATAAAGCTAAGAGAAAGTAAATTCAACAGCCACATCATGTTCATGTTCAAACTCAACGACAAGAAAATCATAAGCTGCATCAAAATTTGGTTGGCAGGTTTTCCGCAGAAAATACATAGGCAGAAACTTCCTGCTCCCAGAATATAATTGCTGTTTAAGTTAACCTAAAAGGGACTTGCTTGAGGCCTTATCTTATTAAGTGTCACATTGGTGTCTGATGTGACCAAAAAGAGAAATAGACTGGATGTTATGCATAATGTCAAGGGTAGGTAATGAAGTTCGGAGCAAAGTCATCATAGGAAAGAACCAGTTTAGCACAAATCTACAAATGGAGGTCAACATCCAGAGCTATACGTAAAGTGGACGTACCTTTTAAACATGGAAACATTTCTAAAAAGAGGAGCATAAAGTTCTTGATCATTCACTATGACAGGAGCACTCTCTATCTGTGATCTTGCGGCAAAGGTTTCTTGGTCACGTACAGAAGACCTTCGTGGCCTCTACAATCAAATAAGAAAAAGTTTAATTTACATTCAGTACATAAAGCAGTAAGGGAAATATTTATTCATTCATGAAAATACAGATTACCATTGCACGTGATGACCTACGGTGCCATACTAATATGCGGTTCATCTCCTCTATTGTGGTCACTGATTTTGGTGGCATTTCACATCTCACCTTTTTTCTCCCTGGTTTAGCAATCATTGCAGAATTATTTTTTGATGTCAGATGATCACTTAGCAGGGATGTTGAAAAACCAAGGGAATCAGCATTTTTAGTGGAGTTTCTCAAATAGGTCTTGTTAACCAATGAAGACACTACAGGTGACGCCAAGGTAGGAGATGGTGAAGCAATATTTACATGCCCAAGTTCTTTAGGCGACTGACTTGTCCTAGTCTCCAACAGTTTGCTTGTTGAGACTTCCTGGGCGTGTTTCACAACCGTCTCTAGAGTAAAGCCATGTCCAGCTTCGTCGGTGGACTCCATTGCCAATGAAGAAACTACAGGTGATGCCAAGGTAGGAGTTTGTGAACTAGTATTTACATGTCCAAATTCTTTTGGTGTCTGACTTGCATCATTCTCCAGAAGTTTGTCAGCTGAAACCAACTGTCCAGGTTCTACAACCTCCTCCAGAGGAGAGTTATCTTGATCTCGAATGATATCATCCAACACAGAAATCTCATTTAGATCTTCAGCATTCTCAGATGCATAATCATCATCGATATTTCTATCTATAGCAATTTTAATTCTACCATCGGACTCCATTCCCTCAGACGCAAAACCATTCTCCATTTCCCTGCGATCCCCCATTAATCCACCACCATTTCCAGCGCTTCCACCAACATTAGAACTATTACCATCTTTCAGCACCCCATTAATGACTACATTTCTAGTACTCGTATCAGATGCATTGATGGTAAGAGGATTACGAACCATTGCAGAATTCACAGAAGATAGTATTCCAAAAATCACATCTTTATCATTCGCTATTGAACCCTCATCACCAGGCAACAAAGACCTAAGAGCATTCCCATATGGAAGCAAAAAGGACTGAAACAATAAATGAGTAATAGCAACTACTCCAACTAAAAGAACCCATCTTTTATTTTCACTATGAAACAGCTTTTTAAATCCATTAACTAACTCCATACCCAAAACAAGCCTCTCACAAACTAACACCCAGAAATGCTAAACTGACATCTTTACAAAACAACCTTGATTTTTGATTCAACATCTTAGTATACACTTGAAAAACAAGCATTGATTAGTTAACTAACACACTAAATTTAGGATTAAATGAAAAACGCAAACCTCGGTGTCTTGCCGGTGGAAAAAATTGCTTGAGGCTTGACTGTTGGAAGACCGAAAACAAATGAAAATGAAAACGGAGCAAACTCAAAGAGTCGCGAAATTGGTAAAGAGTATACGGTATTACTATTTTTACTTTTTGGCTGTGGCCCTGGAAAATTAATTATGACCAATATTTCTTTAAAGAAAGGAATAAAATGGTGGGTTTTTTTTTTTTTTTTTTATCAATTCATAAACGGTGGATTCCTTTGTTTAAAATAGAGAAGGAAAGAATTCATTCTTAATTGCATTATTACTGTTAAGACGGTAATTTATTTATTTTTTTATATTTTTGGTTTCTTTAGTTAATTTAAAGGGTCTATACAGTGTCAATCTGCCATTAATCCCGTGACTTTTTTTAGTTTTTACTTTTTATTGATTCTAAGCTTCAACAAGTGGATGGTGAAGGTCAAGTTTGCAGTTTACAGGCTACCGGCTTAAGCCGAGGAAAGAAACGACGTAGTTCTGGCTCTGAATTTGATTACGGTCGTTCAAAGCTGAGTAAATGGAGCGTAGGCAGAGAGGCAATGTAATTCTTTTTCCCGGTGTGATGATGGCAGGAAAGCTCAAACACTCTCTTTTCACTTAAAAAATATTGCTTGTCTTTCAAAGGATTGGACTTGCTTCTAATCCCTTTTAATTTCTTTAGTTTCCTTTTTTGCTTTTGATAGTTGTCTTTGTTGCTTCATTCTTTTTGTTCTAATCATTTTTAAGTCTTTTCTTGTTTCTTTTTAATGAATTTATTTATTATTTCGTTCTATTATTAACTTTGCTAGTTAACTCTTTTACTTAGTGGATAAACACCCTCCAGCACTAATTCATTCCTACTTATATTAATAAGCAGCCTTCTTTTATTGCTTAAATTAAAGGCAAACCAATTTTCATGTTACAAAAGTTATAGTTGAATCACTAAATTCTCTTTCCACCTTAGTACACCCATCCATCTTGCAGGATAAGAAAAGGACATTTTAACTGAACTGCACCATGTGTCAGGCTGTGTAAGCAAAAGAAATATGCCAACTTCATTAACATAAAACTCATCTAAAATCTATGAAAAAAAGGCAATGAAGGCATTTAAATTCCCTTGCTCGAGTCATACATTCACATTAAATAGTTACCATACACCCACGTAAAAGAATGATCAGTTAGGTTAAGAATTCATTACAATAGGATCTATCATATGTACAGCCTAGAAAATTGAGGACCAAGCTAGACCGTTCAAAGAGTATAAGCTCACAACCGGTGAATGGTAGCAACTACTGCATTGAGTGCTTTGGCTTCAGTCAGAGGGCGCATGGAAACAAGCTTAACATATGACTGTAGAGCTATTGCCTTATTGCACCATCAGTGACAGCTTCATAGGCCAGATGACAACTTGTTCTCGAATTGTTCACAGAACCTTTAACAATATCAGTCAGTTTCATTTCATATACACTGATGAATAATTTGTATCAGCAAACTTGGACTTCTCAGTCTCCCTAAATCAGTGCATAAATCATCAGCAATCCACCCGTGGATTATGCCTCCTTTCTTTCCCAGTTCCAAGAACTTCAAGAATAAAAACCTTCATCTAGTTTTTATGTGAAGAACTCTATTGTACCAGACCGAGTGAAGGATCATATGAAACAAGTCATACTTAACAGGCTTTTTGTGCCAAAGGAAATGCGGCTGCACCAGCTTCGCTCTAGAGTGCATCTCCAAGTACTTCTCCTCAGGGATAGAGAGCAAAATATTTCTCAAATTAGGGATATCTTTCTCTTGAACAAAAACTGCAAAGGCCTCCCAGTTCAACACCTCAAAGAAAGGTGGCACATAGTTATCTGATATGATAACTGGCACACATTCATAGTAAATGGCCTCAACCACTCTTGGCGTATGAACTTCATAACCCCTGGCACATATGCAATACTTGCTACTTTTCATGTGCTCTCTGTAAGTTCTTTTACCTTCAATATCACGAGGCATTGGTCCAAAGATTTTCATGTCAGGTTCTTTATTCTGCCAGTACTGCAGTAGGATTGGTCGGAGATAACCATGCATCCCCCCTGCAAAGAAGGCCAGAAAGTTTCTCTCTGAAGGAGGCTTTCCTCCAAGATTTTCCAACGGAGCCTCTGCAGAACGTATGTATGTAACTGGGAGAGTGGTATCCTTTCCTATTTTGAAGTCTTTAGCAGCATTGGCATTGCAAAGAACTCTAAGACAACTTCTCAGGTGCTTTGTCAATTTGAGTGCCTGAAGTTCCATATTTCACATCAATTGTTAATCTACTAATTTGAATTTGGCCAAAGAAATAAAAATAATAATAATAATAATAACACTAACAACAGAATCTTAAAGGTTTGGATTAATTCGAGTACTTCACTTTGCTGGAAGAAGGAAAGGGAATTTAAAAGATAGTTACAGCTTTATCATTTTGGAATTAGACAGTCCTGAACTAGTAACCAAGTATCATCACTAATATTTATAAAATTCGACTAGCAAATAAGTATGTTGTATTTCATGAATTGGATAGGACACCTTATGGCTTGCAAATTAATATTGAGACAATTCTTGTGGCTTATGGTCCTCAAAATGAGGCCCTTGTCTAAACTACGTCTAGATGGTTTTTAAACAACATACAAGCATAAGCCCTCAACTACTTCTGATTGCCATACACACCACATGCACACACACAAAAAGAATCCCAAAACTCCAAAAGCAATGGTGTATATCAGGTTCCTACTTCAATGATTATAGCACTATTTTTAAGCAGATGATGCAGAGATGGCATACCCAATCATGACAAGCAACAAAGAAATGATCTGCACCTCCAGTCCTGTTCCAGAAGCTATATTTTCCTGCAATCAACTCAACATAATCCCCAAGATATTTCTGTAGGTCCTGGAAATGTTGAAAGTCTTGTCCATATAGTGCTGTCCTAAGCATATTTGAACTAAAGGGTAAGTAAAACAAGTGAGCTCTTCTGGGATCTCTCACAACAAACTTTTTGTTTCCTTCTATGAGTTTCATAAACCATCCTTCTGAGGCATAAATTCCCCTCAGCATTGGCTGATGAAATATGGGCTTTAAACCTTCTTTATATATGTAAACTTTGAGTATTTGTTCCATCATCTCATAACTCCTGCAAATGATTTGCATAAAGCCATAACACTTAAGTACTTAGCTTAAACATGAACATGTTGCGAGAGATTAGTCAAACACTCACTTTTTAAACTTGGAACTATTCCGGTAAACAGATGCATAAAGTGCTGGAGTCTTTCTTGAAATATGAGCATTCTCAATATCTTGTTTTGCTGATAGAAGTTCACGATCACGTGCTGAATACCTTCTTGGTCTCTATTACCAACAAAGATATAAGTGAAAAATCCATAATCTTAACTGAGTCCCGTTGCTTAATTGAGACCTTGGGGGTGAGATTCTTACCGAAGAATGAGAAGAATCAATACTCTGAAGCAATAAATCATTCATCTGGGATACTGATATGGGCTGCTTAGATTTCCTATGTCGGGTTTCCATAGATTTTTTGCCATTGCTCACTGAAGATAAGTTGGCACCAAAGAATGAGCCAGAAGTTGCTGAATTAGGATCCAAGTTTCGTAGGCCTTTAGTAGCAACTACAGCTGATACAAATGGCACAATACCATAGCCAGTGGTGGCTTTTGGATCGTTGGTAATCTTCTCACTGTTTTTTGTCTTTTCCACCATCCCTAGGTGATCATGCTGAATTTCTGCAGCATTCACTTGAGTAGAACTATCATCTGTACTAGTAACATATCCATTCATCAAATTCTTACCCTGGGTTATCCTCTGCTTTGATGTCATATCATCGGAATTTTGATCCTTGAATTTATGAAAAGAATCATCAAGGTATCTGTCAACATTGGATGCCACATCAGAATCAACATTTGCTTCTGGTGTTTTGTTCCTGTACCTAACTTCTTCCTTGGAACCAGAGCCATTAGCATTGTTTGCCACCACATTATCAACATAGAGTTTACCCAAGTTCAAATTATTTAAAATGGTGGCATTGCCAACCAGCCTACCTATTGACCCCTTATTAGCAGGTGATGACGAAAATCTTTTCCCATAGGGAAGTCCAAAACACTGAAAAACAATTATGATAGAAACTGCCAACCCAATGATCACTAGCAGTTTTCTGATGTCAGCGTGAAAGAGCCTCCGAGTTAGAGCAAAGATTTCCATGGCAGTCAATATCAAAGTTCCATGAATTACCTTAGATACAAAAATTAGAACCTTGAAACCCTATATCACATAGCCACATGTTAAACGATCACAATATACATCTAGCACTCAATCTAGCAAATAAAAACAGAGCTTCAGTTAGATACTTCTATTCATAGGCAAGAAGCCGCAGTTCAACATTTGCAACTCTATGAACCATTGCAATTATTAATGTGGATTAGCAAAAAAGTGCAATCTTGCCTGCGTGGCCAATGGAATTTACTACATTACGCTACAAACTAGTAGATTATAAAAGCAAGAAACAAAGAAGAAAAGGCAAGCAACCAAGAAACAATAAAGAATGAATCAAGCAAAGATTAAACAGCGAAAAGTTTTCTTTTCTTTTCTTTTTTTGGAAGAGAAAAGACAGAGCTCATTCTTGATGATGATCTATCATCTATTCATCTGGGTAAAATTGCAAGAATTGTAAGATCAGAAGAATACTGACCCAGAAAATGTACCACTATTTCTGACTGTTCCATGAAATCAGAAGAAAAAGAAAGTGCTTCAAAAAGATTCGACTTTTATGTGACAGGGAAAGTACCCTAACAAATTCTCCATCGTGAACTGGCCAAGCACTCAATCTTCTTCCACTGTCGGTCAGGCTTGAGCTTACTACTGGGAAGTGGGAACTTCTTACTGAGCAGTTTCTTGGATCAACAGTAATTATTTACCCTTATTATCTCCAAATATTACAATTAAGCCATTATAAAAGGAGGCCATTTCCCCATACAAACAAGATATTTTCAGTTTTTCAACCAAAGCGGTAAAAGAAAAAACAAAAGGGGATAATCTGGCAATACGACATCGTTGAGGTCGTCTTCTTTCATGGTACGACAAGACTATTACTTTGTGCTTAGCTTCTTCTTCTTTCTTCACTGAAAGCTAAAAGTGATGGCGCTAAAATTGCCCATCTCATTCCCAATTTTCGCGCCACCATTACCAAACCCTTATCCTAACCCGAACGAACCCGCCCATCGTCCGCCGACGGAGATTAGATTCTCCCGCTGGAACAACGCCAACGCCGAGAAATTCAACCAACGCCAACGCGCCCAACAAGAAATCGAAGACGATATCCGCCGGTACCGCCGCTTCGATTCCGCCACCAAAATTGCCATCACGATCGACCCCTCCTCCGCCAGTCCGCGACCAACTGAAACCTACAAATCCTTAGGCTCACCGTCCTCTCCCTCCAATCCTTCAATTCCAGGCAAGAAATCTAAGTACTCCAAACCCCCAAACCACCCGGCGTTTCGCAAATTCTCCAAAACCGCAAACCCTCCGCCACCAACACCACTGGATAAAAAACCTGCGAATGTCTCCATCGGCGACGATGGCATCTCTTTCGTCATCGACGGCGCGCCATTCGAGTTCAAGTACAGTTACACGGAGACGCCGAAAGTGAAGCCGATAAAGCTAAGGGAACCGCCGTACTCGCCGTTTGGGCCTTCGACCATGCCTAGACCGTGGACGGGCCGGGCTCCGTTGCCGCCCAGTAAGAAAAAGATGAAGGAGTTCGATTCTTTCGTATTGCCTCCGCCTAATAAGAAAGGGGTCAAGCCCATACAGAAGCCCGGCCCATATTTGCCTGGGACAGGCCCAAGGTATGTCCAGTCCAGGGAGGAGATTTTGGGAGAGCCGTTGAATGCAGAGGAGGTCAAGGAGTTAGTTAACGGCTGCTTGAAGTCAAAACGACAATTGAATATGGGTAATGAATAATGATCTGATGGGATTCTTATTTATTCTACAGAATAGTAGTAATCAATTGTAAAATTTATTCATTAATCTGAATCATACTTCTTTGGCCTTTTTTTTTTCTTTTGATTTTTGCTCTTATGTTTAGGTAGAGATGGTTTGACACACAACATGCTAGATAATATACATGCTCATTGGAAACGGCGGAGAGTTTGCAAGATAAAATGCAAGGGAGTTTGTACGGTCGATATGGACAATGTGTGTGAGCAGTTAGAGGTTGGTACTTCTGTTGTTAATATTTTTAAGATTGTTTTGTTTAATGTTGTGGAATTGTTTGATTTATGAGAGGATACGGGGATTATGCTTGGTAGAATTGTTTGATTGGTGCATCGTTTTCGCTTTATGGATGATTCGGCAGGAAAGAACAGGAGGGAAGGTTATTTACAGACGAGGAGGGGTGCTATTCCTTTTCCGAGGTAGAAATTATAATTATAAAACTCGTCCTCGCTTCCCTCTTATGCTGTGGAAACCTGTTACCCCTATGTATCCACGGTTGATTCAGAAGGCCCCTGAGGGTCTAACAGTAGAAGAAATGAGTGAGATGAGAAAGAAGGGAAGGAAATTAATGCCAATTTGCAAGCTTGGTAAGCTGCTAGTGATAGTGGAAAGTGAATTTATAAAAAAGAATGCCTTAGTTCTGCCCATTCTGGAAATCTAAAATAATGTTATCAATTTTTTGCAGCAAAGAATGGGGTGTACTCTGACCTTGTAAAAAATGTCAGGGAGGCATTTGAAGAGTGTGAACTTGTCCGGGTTAATTGTGAAGGGATTAAGGGAAGCGACTACCGGAAAATTGGTGCTAAACTTAAGGTTCCGTATACTTATATAGTTTATATCTTTTATTTTCTCTTTCACATATAAGTGAAATTTTTTATATTAAGAGAATGTTAAATTCAATTTCCTTAATTCTTCATTTGCAGGAGCTGGTCCCATGCGTGCTAATCTCTTTTGAAAATGAATCCATACTAATGTGGAGAGGACGAAACTGGAAGTCTTCCTTCCTGAAACCAGCATTTAACTCAGGTGTAGAGGAAAGGGATGCAGAGAATGCAACTTCCATCCTTGGACAGTTGGAAGGTCAAGAATTATCACCTGTGTGTGTCCAAGCAGGTTATACAGATCAGCCACTCATGATTTCTCAAGAAATTAGCATTGAGCAAAGGGAGTCCTCTGTTGAAAAGGACAGACCAAATGCAGTTCTTGATGCAAAGCCAGCTAAAATGGAGACTATTGAATCAACATTAGATAGGATAGATTATGCCAATGATGAGTCAGAAAGCAAAAGGAATACCTCAGGAGGTGCAACTTTCTTTGGGGATATCAAATGTGCCAGTAGCGAATCTGAAACAATGAGCAAGACCTACAGTCCTGAGCCAATATTGGATAATCCAGGTATAGAAAATGAAGAGCCAGTAGCTCTGCCATTGGAAAGTGATGTCATGCCCAGAAGTTCCGAGAATACTCTAAGCCAGTCAGAGTCTTCTGTTATGGATTCGCTGAATCTTGACCAGCTAGAAGATGTTGCTCAGGCTTCACAAGATATTAATGGGCCAGCAAGAAAGACTGCACCTTGTACTGAGAGGGTTTTGCTCTTCATGAAGCAAGCTGTTGAGAGTGGGAGTGCAGTTGTATTAGATGATGCTACTTTGGATGCTGACATTATATACGAAAGGGCAGTTGCCTTTGCCCGGTCTGCCCCGCCTGGGCCAGTTTTTAGGCATCAGCCTCGAAAGGTGGCTGTCCAAAAGAATGGAAAGCAAGAACCTGCGAATTTGGAAGTGAAAGAACTCAAAGCAGTTCCCAACAAGGGAGGAAACGAGAAGCAAGCCTCTAAAACTCAAAGAATCAAATATATAGATGAACGTCATCTGGACATAGTACCACGAGGAAGCCTGGGAGTTGATGAACTTGCTAAGCTATTAGCTTAATCCACATTGGCGCTTTCAAAGGTGTAGTTATTGTGTTTTATAGCATGAGATTTTCCCTGCTTACATACCACCCAATTTTGTTCATTGCATCGGGTTCCAGGTTTTTGCCATGCCCTTAGCAGATAATCTCCGTTTATGGTATGAATTGACCACTCTTAGTAGCACATGCTTCCATTTTAGTCCTTAGTTGTAGCTTGTGTTCTACAAAGCTTTCCAAGACTTCCTGTTTAACCCAAAAAACTTGCACTTTCATGCCCGTAGATTTTGAAGAGGCAATTGCAATGCTGATTTGATATTCGAAAAGAGCGATGTTGTCCGATAAGGTTAGGATTAATTACAAAAACCCTCTTGGCAATACAGAGTTTCAAAATTAAAAAAAAAAAAAAAACAAATAAGGGATACTGTAATTATGCTGCTATGGGCTTTTTTTAAATTAACCACTACTGAGTTTCTTTCAGCCATGACAATTACTATACCATATACTAGTTAGTCCACCAGTTTTAATCAGTTAAGTTTCACATGCAGAGAGGCAGTCAATGTAAGACAAAGTCAAATACAATTTACAGTTGCAAATATAGACGAAGAGTGAGTTGTGAAAAGATTGAGAAGATGTATAAATCATTATCCAATTATGGATAATATTAATTCCACATCTCCTAAGTACGTAACCTCTTAAAAAATTACAGAAAATTATTTATTAGAGAATCCAAACAGCATTAACATCTTGATAGCAAAGAATTTCGACAACGTTTTCTCATAGGATGTTTTACGCTGGTGGCTTCCCCATATCAAATCCACCTCGCCCGTCATTTTCCACGTATTTCTTCCACAACCAGTGATTGTGCCAAAGAAGATAGACTTCCTCTATCGGAACTTGCTTCGTTTCAGGCAAGAGGAAGTAAATGAAGCAGCTCATTATGAATATCAAGCCAGCGAATAGAATGAAAATTCCCCATTTGAGGTGACAAAGTGACACCAAGAAGCACTGTGCTATCAAAGCTGTGAAGAGGAGGTTGACACAGACCACCATGCTCTGGCCAGCTGACCTAGTCTCCAAGGGGAAGAGCTCGCTAGGAACTAGCCAACCCAGAGGACCCCAGGACCGTCCGTATGCTAAGACGAATAAGCAGATGATTGTCACAAGAAAGTAACCAATGCTTTTTGAAAGTTCTTTTCCTTCTCCAAACTTCAGGGCCAGAGTAATAGCCAAAGCCACCTGGATACGATAAGATATTCAAAGTATTAGCATCCCGATACATAACAATGGTGCCTGCCAATTAGTTAGAGAAAAGGCCAAAAAAAAAAAAGTGCCAAAATATGTGTCTCTCTCTTACCATGTAGCAGAACATCTCAATACCGGCTTCCAAAAAGAATGCTCTTCTACCGAACTTGTCCACAAGAAGAATTGAAATTATCGCAGCAATAACGAGTGCTCCACTAGTTATGGCGGAGGAGTAGAGGGATGCCCCTGAGCCAAAACCCAAGGTCTGAAACATGACAGGAGCATAGAAGAGAATGGAGTTCATGCCGGTGAGCTGCTGGAAAGCTGGGATTCCCAGAGCCCCTAATACTAACTGGGGACGATTCTTCCTCTGCAGAAGATTCCTGAATGGGTGCTTTATAGCCCGTGCTGCATTGCTAGCCTCAACAAGATCAGCAAACTCAGCATCAACATTGGTGGTTCCTCTGACTCTTACCAAAACTTGTTTTGCCTCTTCTAATTTGCCTTGCTCTACAAGACTGTTAGGGGTCTCGGGAAGCACAAGGCCGCCAATAAACATCAGTGTCGCTGGAACTGCAGCTAAGCCAAGAGATAATCTCCAACCCCATGGATGGATCTTGTCTGTTGCGTAGTTAATCAAGTTTGCAACCAGGATCCCCAAGCAGGTTGTCAATTGGAACAGCTGGTTCACAGCTCCTCGAATCTTTGCAGGAGCCATCTCTGACAGATACAAGGGTACTGCCTGAACCATTAGCATAAGAAAAGAGTTAGCGACTTCAGAAACTACCATAATATTTTTCAGATAAGGAACTTTGGTCTTACTTGATTGCCAAATCCAATGCCTGAACCAAGAAGAATGCGTCCTACAATCAGCATGAAGACATTCATTGCAGCTGCATTGAGGATTGCTCCAAGGAAGAAACTGACTGCTCCAACAAGGATGCTCATTCTACGCCCTTTTTTCCTGGTAACATGGGAGGCTCCAAATGTGGAAATGAGGCCTGCAAAGTATAGTGAAGATGTAAAAAGCGTGAGGAGCTGGTTGTCATATTTGCAGTAGTCTGTTTCGTGGAGATGTGCTTGTTTCCTTCTATATATCTTTGGAAAGAAGTCCTTCAAGAAATCATCCATGGAAGTCACTCCACCTGCAACCAGTATTAAGGTAAATTGTCATCACCTTGAAATAAGCATGTTATTGTCCTCTTATGAATCAAAGCACATAAATCTGTTCATAAATGTAAAATAGAATAAGAGTGAATAATCTGTCCTGCAGAAAACGTTTCTCCTACTAGTAATTCAGTGGAGAGTATTGCCTAGAGGTTTGAATTCATTATGCCCCAATGCTGCATAAAGACATCAAACCTCCTCTGCTTTTTTATTGGCCAATGGCCCTTTAATGAATTACAACCTTCCAAAAAAAAAATTCAGTGAAGAAAACATATCTATTGAGTTGAAAAGTATGGTCTTTTAAACGTTATTCTGTATCCCACTTGTCAAATAAAATATGAAGAATTTAAAAGGAAATCGTGAAAATTAAGAAATACACTGTATTTAGGTGAAACTGCTCTGTAAAATTGAAGAGACACAGAACTGCACACGAAAATTTCCATCTGATTAACATATCTAGTAGAGTCCTAATGGGAAATGAAGTCCTAACTATTGCCTGTTCTCTCTGTTTATGTTTATCTGTTCAAGCAAATTCATTGGCTTTTCTGCAATATTGAGTAAAAAAAAGGTTTAAAATAATGGAGAGTCAAACTGTAATGAATATGGTCATAATCATTAAACCATGGCAAATCTCATGAAAATGATGACAACACAATAGATTTTTGTTTTTTGTTAATACTCAAAAATAAAGATAATCATGTTTTGATAGTAATAAGGAAGGACAGTTATATAAATATAAGTATGGAGAAAAACTACATATTCAATCAAATTAGTATATCTGGAAGAAGATACAATCTAGAGGTTTCAGGTTAACATTTGGTAATATTTATACAATCAACAGAAGTCAGGCAAGAAAACAGAGATGAAAGCCTATGAGTTACGAAAAAAAGAAAACAACAGTGAATCAGACAAAAAAAAAAACTCACCAGAAACACCAAGATCATATCCAAAAAGGGATCCTCCCATTGCAGCAACAACGCAAGAAAAGACGAAATACTTGGTAATTTTGTACTCATAGAGATGAGCTCTCTTCAAACCCCCCGTATCGCCGCCGAACCCTCCACCAGCCATGTCTCCAGTCTCTTCTTTCTCTCCCTCCTTTCCTTTTCCTCCCCTCTGTCTGTGTTTCCTGTTAGCACCCTCTTAAGAATGCACTAACAGAAGGGGAAAAAATATACCAGAACTCTTGCTCTCGCACACGACGAATAGTTAAGTCCAGATGGTGTTATATAGGCACAAAGGGTCAACCTGATGAAACCCGAGACTTTGGGGAAGAGAATAGTCTACAATTATGCGGCCGTTTAAACAAAATATCTTCCCATGAAACAAACTCTGAAGGAAAGACTAGGTGAGAGGGACTTTTATATATTCATACTACCAGACAATAGTATGAAGAAAAAAAATAGCTGTATTCTTATAGTAGTTTTGTTTTGTCGATGAAACTGACAGGTTGTATTATCATAATCAATTAATGTATTTTTTATTATTAATCTTTAGGATGTACAGCCAAGTTTAGCGATGGATTCTCATTCAGTGATTATCTTACCTTAATTTTGCTTGACCCACTGCTAGTTTATTGGATTAGAGTTTGATACATTTGGAAACCAGATTCAAAGCCATCTCACCCCTGATTTAGAGGACAGCACCGATCCATGAGAATCTTGACCCCAAACAAGCAAATGGTTTCAATTTTTTTAATCCAAAAAGGACTGTACTAGTTAATTGGTTAAGATTATATAATCCACGTAGATAACAAGTAAATCCAACCAAATATCACTTCATACTTTCAAAGTTTTCGACCTGACAAAAAAGGCTTGGATAGAGATGAGGTTGCTGAGAACGTACGTTTTGACCAATCTTCAATCGATGGGGAAATATGATTTCAAAAGGCCAGTAGTGTTTAGGGTTATCCCCTTTGGCGAGCTTTTCTGCTTAAGTAGTTCACAGGCACATGAGTGTCAAATGACTGTCACATCAAATGTCTGCCACATCTAATTTTTTTCTTCCTTTTTTTTAAATTGGCCCCACTTGCACTTGTTTATTAATTGTGATAAATTGATAATATATATTTTCTCGTGCTTTGACTTCTCGCTCATCCTTCCCACACAATTTCAGCATTTCAGCGCGCTAAATTGATGACCACTTGTTTTGACAAGGACGTGGCGTATGTAAAGTGTATATTCTCTTTCTTCAAGTTTTCTGACGTTATTATCATAATAGTTTTTTTTTTTACACAAATAAAAAATTTGAAACTAATAAATTAAATTTAAATTCAAATTCACTTATTTACCAGATAATTATTCAAAAAAAATTTTGAAAAGTAGATAATCATTCTAATTAATTAATTTATCTTAGGATTAATAAAATCACTCTAGTTATTCATTTTAGCTTTTTAAAAAAAAATTTATGTGATGCTCCATAATTAAATGATAATTTCGATGTAAATATATTACCAATATATCAAATACAGTATAAACTCTAAAATAAAAAAAAAATTCTACAAAAACCTCTTGTAGAATAACATTTTCTCACCTAACACCCTAAGATTATCTTTTTTTTTCACTTAAAATTTTAGTTAATATTTTGTAAAAAAATAAAAAAATTTTGTTTATAATTTTTTTAGTTTTTGTTTGTTTAATTAAACAAAATTGAACGTTTTCTTATTTTTTTTATTACTTCAAAAAATTATATATAAAATGAAATTCATAAGATATATAAATTATCCAAAAGGCATCAATAGAATAAAATAAGTAACAAACATATTTTCTGCTCTAGTGGATTGGGATCATGATTTCTGTCCAAAAGAAGAGAACGCCCATAGAGATTGGACCCAGAAGCTTTGCCTCTAGGAAGAAGACGAGTCAAAAAACACAACTAGCTAACAAATCACCACGTAGGATTTTCCTCTGAAGAGGATTCTCTTTTCCTCTTTGAATGAAAGCTTTTTGGTCTGTAAATTCAACAAAGATTCTTTCAGTCTTTGTTTACATAAAAGTAAGGGAAAATAGGACCTTCGATGGAATTTAGATAAGGATTAAGTGGGATTGTCCATGAATTGTTTTATCATTCTATTTTATATTGGATCTTTCACAATGTAAAAATTTCAATCCTATTATGAAGACAGGTCCTATTAATTGTTCTGAGTATGTTATATTATAATATATATATATCTAAATATCCACAAAATAGAATCACAAATCAAGTACAAACAAATAAGCAAGTTAATTTACTATGAGGGAAAATCATTTAACCCAGAGGTCTTACAAACATCTATTTAGATTTTCCTTTCTTTTTTGCAAACAAAAACTGAAAAGAATTGTTAATGAATTACAGGCCAAAAATCTCTGTTTCAGAAGGCACAAGGGCATATTAGCTAGTTGTGTTTTTCCGACTCTTCTTCTTCCTCCAGGCAAAGCTGCTGGGTCCAATTTCTATGGACATTCTCTTCGTTCGGGTAGAAATCATGAACCCTATAAACTAAAGCAGAAAACATGTGTGCTACTTATGCTGTTCTATTATTATCCTTTGAATAATCTATGTATGCTATGAATGTCATTTTATACACAATTTTTTGAAGTAATAACAAAAATGCTCAATTCTTTTAATTAAACAAAAAAATTATAAAAGAAAAGTTTTTATTGACTTTTTTATAAAAAAAAATTAATTGAAAATTTAACACTATTAGTTTTTTGAGAATAAAAGTGAAATATAAGGTTTTATATGAAAAAAAAATAACTCTATATAAAAAAATGTCATACCACACAAACAGAAGTCTATGTGAAATTTTTTTTTAAAAAAATAACATAATAAATTGCTCTTAAATAAATTTAACATTGATAATCCGCTTCTAAATAAATAATAATAATATTGATAAACCGTGAGTAATTCATGTTCAAATTCCAGAAGTATCAAAATTTAAGGAGGTTGATGTTGCTCTATTCGAATTTGATGAAGCTTGGTGTTGCTCTTTACGAATAACATGTAGAAATTAAGCGAATTAAATCACTTAGTGAGAGATTGATTCGGAGGGAACGCTACTTGATCGTGAGAGATGATGGTAGGCAAGAAGAGGCAGAAGGGGCAGCACCGTCAGCTAGAGACAGCAGGATTTTAGCTGTGGCTGCTAATTATGCCATGGATTAATGTGAAATTTTATTAAAAGTATGAGCCAAATGCGAAAATGCATTATCGGCTCTGCTTGCATGATTGTTAGATTGAAGTGGTTGAAACACTTGCAAAAGAAAAGCTGTTAAGAGTTTAAGGTTGGGTACCATCTGCACCGCAGATTTAGGCTTAAAAAGAAAAAAAAGACTTAAATCTTTTTTTTTGGGATGTCAATATAGTGGTAGAATCAGTATACAAAAATTATTTTTTAAGTAACCGCAGTCATAAATCAATCCCAATTTAAAAAAATAAGTGGATAGTGGACAAGTTTATAAATATTTTTACCGTTTATGATTTTACCCATATTAATAATTATTTATACACGGTTTTTAACTTACTTTAAAAAAATAAAAAAATCAATTAAATAATAATAATTAGAGTTTTAGGTGAACATGGAATGCGAATAACGTTACCTTATCACACCTTTAACATGAATTTGAAAAAGAGTTATGGTTTTCATTCATGCAAATTACACCACCAAATTATTTAAGTAAGGCTGGTTTAGTTAGTCATTCTAGTGGCTTTCCCTTTGAATGTTGTGATTAAAGATATTATAACACCAAATGACTTAATCATTGCAATTAATGTTTTGCTAATTTCATTTGGAGACTACCATCAAACATGTTTCAGACAATCAAATCAAAAAAATATATATGCATAGGATGATAGTAATTCTGATTTCGATCATCAATGTTTTAAGAAAGTGAAAAAAAGAAGAGTTTGTTTGAAATATTATTATTATTATTTTTTTGTTAAAATTGTTTTTTTCTCCAGATATTTTTAGGTGAAAAGAATAATGATAACTATATTTAATTCAAAAAAAAATCAAATAAAAAGCTCGAAAATAATGGCAGTGAAAGACCCAAAATAGTGCGGCATAATGATAAATTCATGGGCTTAAACAAGATGGGCCTAAAGAGTTTGCAAAATATGGGCTCAGGCAAAAGAAAAAAAAAACAAAGAAAGGGGGAAGGGAAAGATCTTGTAGACCTACAAGAGATTCTGACAGTCCGGGAGTCTAATGTAACAAAGACCTAACTTGATCGCGAGCGGATTTTCTCGAGATTCTGTGTTCTTTGTACGGATACAGTAACGGAAAAAATAAAACCCTTTGTTTTCATCAACCGACCTTGTTTTCATCAACCGACCTATCTGCAATGTATATTTGTTCAGATGTTGACTGAACTTCTTCCAGCATAACGGCTAGAGTTTCACAAGAAAACTATCTCCCTTTTCTGAGAAAGAAAAAATCATGGACAAGTCGAAAGGAATTGAGAATGGTTATCCTGAAGAATACAGGGAGCAATATCTGGCTGCTCTTACTGTTGCTTCATTCAAGTACGAGAAATTGAGCAATGAAACTGCATTGGCTTTGAATGGGTTGAAAACCAAGATTGTTCGTCAAGTAAGAGCAAAAAGAAACAAACCCAAAGCCCTAAAAGAGCCAAATCCAACTGGAGGAAGCGTCAATGCACAAAATTTGCCAGGAACCCCCAGCTTATGCCTGCCTTTGAGCAGCTACTTTCCACCAGATATCCCTCCTGTGGCACGTCTTAATGGTCTCATTGGAAGGTGCAGCAAACCATTTGAGAAGCAGCTGACAGAAAGTGATGTGAAGGTTAGTCAATGCAGGCTTTCACTCAACAAGTCTGACGTGCAAAATGCTGTGATGCCATTGCTGAAAAAAGAAGAGGATTCTACTGATGGGATTCCTGTGAAAACTTATGATGCAAATGGGAAGGAGTACCCAATGACGTTTATAACTTGGTCATCCAAATTTCACGTCCTCAAAGAAGGTTGGATGAAGTTTTGCACTGATCATAGCTTACTTGCGCATCAAGATTTTGTTACATTGTGGGCGTTTAGGAACCTTCAGACAGGGGATCTTTCCTTCGTGATCACTTCAAGAAGATTGGAAGTGTTTGAAGCAATTAAGAGGAAAAGGCTGAACTAGAACTGACCATTCTGATGAGATGCCTGACAGTCTTGTAGGTTTTTCTTCTATGCTAGGTTTTGGTATATTAATTTTGATGCTTAGGTTTAGGTATATTAAATAGGACTCGGAAGTGGCAGGCTAATGCCTGGATTATATATATGAGATATGTTGGCTATATTAGGGTGGAAAATGGTAAAGGGGAATACCCTTGTTGGAATTACTTTATATCAATGAATATCTTATATTGACGTTTGTTATTTGTTTTATGATACGTTTCCCTTACTGGCCTATGTTCTTGTTCAATTAATCTGCGGCAACAACATGAAAAGCAGCTGTAACCTTTTGTCTTACATCCTATCATTGGTTGCAATTACATGACCATTCCCTCTTGTTTAGCACAAACCATTGGTGACAAACATGTTTGCATGTTCTGTTTCCTGCTCCAGATAGAAGGGGGCATCTGTCACAAGATTGTCTGGTTCTGGTCTAGTTACCAAATCAGATTTTCCACTTATTATCAGTAACATGTTCAATTTAGCACTTAAATTCTATTAATTACTCAGCTTAGCCTACTGAGTAGTTTTTTCTCCCTTTGAAAGAAAGAAAAGTATAAGGCACTTGTCAACCTCTGCTTGGTTGCTGAGAACCAATGCCCCCTTTGGGTAAGTCTTACATGGCTTAGATTTTGAACTCAACTCGAAGCTGTTTGGAGTTATATAACTGCTAAATTCTTTATAAATATCTGTAAAGACAGACCAGAACAAATGAACATAGGTTAACTCTCCTGCTTTCCTCGTATATTGCTTCATGAACAGCAAAAGATGACAAAAAAATAGAGCAAGTCTTTATTCACATGATGTAAGATTTGGATATAATTTAGTATAGAAAGTATTTAGATAATCTAAGATGGAGAGTTAATTAGTTAAACAATCAAAAATGATCCAGTCAGTCCAGTGACCAGTGTATCTTACCAACAACAAAGTACCTTGAACATTTTTGGACAAGAAATAGGAGGACAAAAGTGAAAACAAAAACAACATGGGGGCAAAGTTGCAAATTAGCAAAAATTTTGGACATGGAAGATAATAAAAATAAAAGAAATAAATATGTGTTCTGATAGCGGCAATAAGAATACAAATGCACATGATAATCACATGGTACAAAAAAATAACATAAGAAAAGCAATAGCAAATGTTAAACATTTTCTCTTTCTCAGTGTTATCTTTACCTGTGCATGGGCAAAGACATCTTTGGCTTTGGTTCTTTTGATCTTCTCTGTCTCCATTAGGTAACTCTCTTTCTCTTTTTTTGTCTCTATATGATTATTGTTTTTTGAGTAATTCTGAAGTTTGGGGATTTCTGCGGCTTTTTGTTTGAGTTTTTTTTCTGTACTGAATTTGTGGGGGGTTTTGATGAAGTTTGTTGATTTTTGAATATGGGTTTCTGATTTTTTTTGGATCTAGTTATGAATTTTAGTCCAAACTGTTTCTGGTTTTGATTTTATTTTATTGTTATGCTTATTTCTGGGTTATTGGTTTCATTGATTTTGCTAATGAATGGATCTGGATGTACCTGTTCTTTGCTGATAAATGAATATATAAAAAAAAACATATACAGATTCTGGGTCTCATGCTATTTTCTTCCTTTTCTTTTACTCTGACCCTCTTTCAAAAAAAAAAAAAAAACAAAAGATGAAGAAAAAGGTAAATCTTTTAGTTTAGTTAAGTTGTCTAGCTGCTTTAGGGCTATTATCATGGAGAATTTTATTTTTGGGCTTGTTCATAATTTGATTGTTTGAAAGTTATTTGTTTTTCTTACCTTTACCTCACGAATAAGTGGAGCCTTGGCGTTGCTCTTAGATCATATGGATGTTTTTGGAGTAACAGTTCAATATGTTTTTTTGGAGTAATCATTGGTAGTGATCTCTTCAAGTGTTTAGCTAGTGTAGAGTAGTCAGAATTTTGTAAATTTTTGCAATGAATTTAGTAGTTGATCACAGCTTCCATTTGGTAGCCATTAACTTCCATAATGTTCTTGTTTTTTTGTTTTTTCGTTGTTTTCTTTTAACCATTTTTCTAATTATAGAGTTGGGTCAGACTAATCTGAAAATGAGTTTGTCAAATAGATTGAATTGGCTTGAGCCTAAAATTCCTCTTTTTACAGGCCATCACCAAAGATTAATAATTTTTTGTTTCATTTTTAAGATTTTTATATATGATAATATTGTTTGGAACTAAGTTTTTTCACTCTTGTAATTCCCCTTATAAGTTTGACTTTGGTGCAGGCATGCAACTTTAGATGGATATTGCAGAAGTTGTATTACATTTTTTTGTGATAGATGGTATATAGAGAGGATTAGCAGAGGTCAAAAGAGGTTCGGCTCGAACACAGTGATATACTGTGATTCTATAAAATGGAGGATGACAATGGGCTTGAGCTTAGCTTGGGTCTATCTTGTGGTGCATCAGCCAAATCCAGAGGCAAAGTTGGTAGCTCTTCAGATACTAGGACAGAAGAAGGCGATAGAGGCGTCAAAATTGTGGACGACTTTAAAAACTTTTTTCAAGCTGGCACTCAGAAACAGGATCAAGGTGTGGGTTCTCAAAGAAGTGATTCAGTGAAACCTTCAGAAAACTTCTTTAATGATCTTTCCAAGGCCACCGGTGATGCAGAAGCTTCCGTGAACTTGAATGGTAGAGGTCTCTGGGATACAAACAATAACAGGTCTGCTGAATTAGATGAAGACAAACGCTCAGAAGCAGGTAGTAAACGTAAGATGTTTGATGAGATAAACAATCCAAAAAAGCTTGAAAGAGAAGCTCATCATACCGATTTACATGAAAAGCCCAAGACATCACATATCTCCATAACCACAGAAGATGGCTCTACTGCTGAAAATGAAGATGTGGCAGAGTCTGAAGTTGAGGGTTCGACCTCGAGGCTAATTTCACTACATGATGATGGGTCCAAGCGATTTATTGGAGTTAGTGGTTCTTCTGAGGTGCAGAAGGAGGTTAAGCTTGGAAACTTGACTTATGGCAACCCATTCCCGGTTCAATCAGTAAATGTCATGAATGTACCTTATTCATTACCTATGAAGGACTCCAACCCTGTTGGAACACCCAGCTCAGCAGGCCATACACTACCTGGCATGATACAGATTATGCCTACAGGAAATAGTGAACGGTCTAGCACCCAGCCTGTGAATCCTGGAAACTTGCCAGTTATGTTTGGCTACTCATCTGTCCAACTTCCAATGTTGGATAAGGATAGTCCCTGGGGGATGGTCTCTCACCCTCCACAGTTCCACCCTTCCTATGCCGTTAGGGGTCCACCTAATCCGGATAAGCATGGTGATGGGTTGAAAATATCACAAGGTATATCTCTTTCTCTCTTTGCTTGAAGAAAAGAAAAAGGAGGAATGGGGGCAGGGGTAGTAACAATTTGATGGGTTTAACCGATGGAGATATGATTTCTAAATATGCCCAGTGATCTGTTTCTTTTACGCTTCATAGAGTGCTCTGAGCTATCCTGATGTTGAGTATATATAAAACTTTCTTTCCTAACTAGAGCAAGATTAATAAGTCTCTTGAAGCAAAAGCTAACTGAGCTATGGCCGCTATTACCTAGCTAATGAATTTGTTTCCTTTTCCCTTTGTTGAATGTAGCTTCTGTGCATACAATTGCTCGCAATTCCTCTGAGGCTGCCCAATCCAGAACATTTGAACGAGTCAAAGGAGAAGGTAAACAGCATGCCACGGAGGAAGGCTCGTCTACTCAGGCAGAGGAAGATGTAAAAGGCAGCGCTATGAATCTCAGAGCAAATACTGCATCTGATCGGTCAACAGCAGAGGGCTTATCTCTTGATTTTTCTGCCATAAAGCCTGGTATTGCTGCAGATCTGAAATTTGGGGGATCTGGTTCTTATCCACATTTACCATGGGTTTCAACCACAGGTACTGGCCCACATGGTAGAACAATTTCTGGTGTTCCTTACAGATTCAGTGCAAATCAGATAAAGATTGTTTGTGCTTGCCATGGTACCCACATGTCTCCTGAAGAGTTTGTTCAGCATGCCAGTGAAGAGTGCACTAATCCAGATAATAACAATGGTTTAGCAACATTTCCAAGTACCAATCCTGCTGCCTCTGCTCAGAGCTGAAGCTTAAAAGCCATAACATACATTGACATGCAATCAAGTATGACTTGCTATGGCCTCAAATACACTAGTGAGAGTCCTTGCTTTTCTCACTAAGTTTAGTTATTTGTTTCCTTTCCGGTTGTATTAGCTGCTGCAGTTAACTACTGCAGGTGTATGTTATAATTTCTTTGCCAAATAGTAATTTTAAGCATTTTACTTCTGTAGTAGCAGTTCCTCAACAAAATCTTCTTTTTGTTGTTGTATTTTATTTGACAGCAGTTTAAGCTTCAGATTCTGGCATCTTCTTGTAGCAGATAAGGAGATTTCTCAACCACTTGGTATATACGGATGTTTGAATGTTTTTATGATACTTCTTTTGAATGCAATTCATGTATGTTGTCAGGGATTACTTCAGACTAAATCATCAAATGAGAATATCTTATGTGTTGTAGTTGCTGATGTTGGCAGGATGAGGAGTTCATGGGTTTGATTTTGGAAGGGTTAATTGAAAGGGTTCCTTAGATTCATCTTGGATGACCAACTTCATCTTATCCTTTGAGACTTGTATCAACCTTGTGCAGTCCTTGTAGTGAACAGGAAGAAAATAGAAAGTTTCTATATTGCATCCAAGTTTATAGCATGGGTTTTTTAGTGACAGTGTAATGGCCATGAAAACCCTAAGGCTGGAGCCTACATACATAAGGTCCACAGCATATAACAGTTATTCCCACCTCGGCATGATAGCACATACCGTTTTCTTAGAATCTTTTCTACAGGGTACAGATACGGTGTGGTTCTTCAAAACCAACTGGTAATAATATTCCCGTCATCATGCAGTGGCAAAAAGAGAAACAGAGTTTCGGAGTTGGAGAAGTGGTTGGATTTCTTGAAGTTTCGTTTCTCTTATGTCATGACTCCGGTAAACGTCACAGCCCATTAACAACAACCTTTTATTTTATTGCTCCTCTACGTCCAATATGTATACAAGTGTACATACATAGATCATATATTATATTATATTTTTTTAATGAATACCAAATTTGTGGATTACCTGTAATGCCTGTGGTATAGTTATTTGACTCTGGGTTTTCCCCTTTTGGGTTTTATCTCATGTGCTTCATCAGAAAACACTGCTGGGTTTCATGTGTCTGTCTATTTCTCACAGCTTGGTTTCCCAATTGAGTATATGAATAATCATTTGCTTTCTTACAACATAAACTCACCTTCTTCCCTTAACTTCTGCATTGGATACCAAAGACTCACTTGAATGTTCTCTGTCTTCCTAGAACTTCGACAGGATTTAACATTCTGAAATGATAAAAGACAAATTGTATGAATCATCAAGTGTACGCGGTTCATATTAGAATTCAAATTGCAATATTGACATTCATTGTCTTCATTTTGGTAAACATATACAGTATATAAAAATGAGAGAAACTTCCTGGAGGTTTGGATAGTTTGTTTATTGATCAGGAAGCTAGGCTGGCCTCATTCTAGGCTGGTTTAAATGAAGACTTGAGAGGATATGGCGGTGACTTTCCAAGAATTTCTCCCATTTGACTTGGTGTTTTTATCTTTCATAATGCTACAAGAAAAAGTTCATTACTGGTTTCGGAGTCTTTTAGCTGGCAAGATCAGCTGATCGGCTATGCGGTGAGATCACCTAAAACAACCTAATCTAAAGCAAAGCTAGACTAGATGCAACCCCTTGACTTTGTCCTTATCTTAATGGAAGTAACTCTGACTTTTATAATTAGAATCTAACTGGACTTTGATATTCCCGTCACAGCAACCAAAGAAGAACAAACTTTTTCTCTTTTTTTCTTTTTCTTTTTCCAGAAAATGAAGATATTAGAAGATGCTAAATACATGACAAGACAAACAGCTTTATCTAATGAAAATTTGAGGTTATATTTAGTTTTTTTTTTTTTGTTTTTTGGAAAAAAACTAAAAAAAAAAAACAGTAAAAAGTAAAAGTATCAACACAACAAACAGAAATTTAACATTAATGGCTGACCTTAAGTTCATCCTCCTTGGGATCTCTCCGATTGGAAAGCTTGTTTCTAAAATGACAAATGCACATTATTGTTCCAAGTTTCACCAGGAATTTTTCTATGGTACGAAACCCTGTTATGTAGAATTGATGATTTGATAGGCGGCATCAGAATGGACAAAAAACCTTAATTTAATTTGTCATCACGGATGATATCAGATGTTTTTCTTGTAAGGCATGCTGCTATCCAGGAGAAGCAGCCACCAGGGCAGAGACCAAATTTTGTATTCAATAAAGAGCCTCTCCACCATGTCATCACTTCTGAATTTTCACATTTAAAAACCTGCATTGCAATATAAAAAGAAGGCTGCAAACCACAGCCCAAAAGGAACACAAGGAAACTGACAAACAGGAAGGATACCCTTTTGGGGGAGTGACATGTTAGTTAGGACCATGCATAACAAATCCATAAAAAACTAACCCCATATAGAATATTAGAAGTTCTGCTCCGGAAACGTGCATTTTCCAGCTAAAATGGCTGCAGGAAAGCATCAGAATTCTGGGAAGTTTTTTTGAGATACAATTCTTCCAATGAATCGATTAAGGGTGATTTGTTTAGTTCTTTTTTTCCTGCTTTTCAATGTCAATGCGCAATCCCCTTCTAGCGAGAGTGATGCAACTTCAGGAGATGCTGTCTCAAATTTCCGGCCAAGCCTAGCAGTTGTCATAGGTGTTCTCTGTGTCATGTTTTCCTTAACGCTTTTCCTGCTTGTCTATGCCAAATTCTGTCACAGGGGAGCAACAGTTCATGGTGATCGTCACCCTGGAATACTCCATCGAACAAGGTCTCAGTTCTCTGGAATTGACAAGAAAGTTATAGAATCACTTCCTTTCTTTAAATTCTCTTCCCTTAAAGGATCAAAACAAGGGCTTGAATGTGCAGTTTGCCTATCAAAGTTTGAAGATATTGAAATTTTAAGGTTGCTGCCTAAGTGCAAACATGCCTTTCATATTGGTTGTATTGATCGGTGGCTAGAAAGGCACTCGAGCTGCCCTCTTTGCAGGCAGAAGATCAACACCGAGGACCCAACAATCTTTACATATTCAAATAGTATGCGGTTCTTATGGAATCAATCCGAGCTAAGAGAGGACTCAAACATGGAGCTTTATATCCAGAGAGAGCAAGAGAGTCATGGCTCATCAAGATTCAGCATCGGAAGCAGTTCCCGGAAAATTGAAAAGGGCAATATCGAAAATGAAGTTCTAATTCAAGAAGAAGCTGCTGACGAGGATGATGACGAGAGGGTCTTCCATAAGTTTAAGCACAAGATCATTGTATCTGATGTGGTTTTGAAGAACAGATGGAGCAGTGTGAGTTCTTCGGACCTGATGTTCTTGAATTCAGAGATGCTTAACGAGATGTCCAGCAACAGATTTTCTTCCCTGGAAACAAATGATCATGGGCAGTCTACAATAACAAGACCAATTGAAAACAAGCAAATTATGAAGATCAAGGAGGAGTTGGAGATAAAGAGACTGTTTGAGAGCAAAGTTAGCTCAATTAACAAAAACAATCCAGTTTCAGCTCCTGCTCTTCCTTCAACATCAAATTTTTCAGCCACTTCGAGTCATACATCAATGATTGTTAATCAAGCTGAGAAAAGATCAATGTCAGAGATCACTGCTTTATCCAGGTTTCGAGATGTCAGTCCAAGAAACAGAACAAGTCAGTCTTTATTGTCTGAAACCAATACAAAGGAGGAAAGAATAAGGCGGCTGTGGTTGCCAATTGCCAGAAAAACAGTTCAATGGTTTGCCAATAGAGAAAGTTCTCAACAATCTCAGAATTCAACACAGGATTTAGATGTATGAATCTGTTGATTCCTGGAGAAAGTTTCATGTAGGTAGTTGCATTTTGTGCGGCAAAGCTACACATTTCCTTTGATTATTTTCCCTGATTTTACCCGAATTTCATTCTGTTTTTTTCTTTTGCTAAAGGATTATGTTTCTGCAATAGATAAAAGTCCAAAAAGATACATAGGAATTACTCATTACATTACTGTATTGAAGGTACAGCCTCTTTGTTACATAACCAACAGCAACCAATAAAGCTGCCTGCTTAATTCATCTCATGCTATGTTTGATGTTTTCTTATTTGGTAGATGATGGAACTCAGCAAAAAGAGCCTGCTTGCCGACCAGGTTTTCTGAATTAAGCATGTTTACTTTTTGAAGGTTTCCTTAGTGGCAGACCCAAGGAATCTGGTTTGGAGAATCACATCTGCCTGCCCATGATACCATGTCATTTGTCCAAGTAAAACCCAAAAAAAGTAATAGAATTTCAAATGCTTTAAGTTACCTCAAAATACAGTACAACTTTTTCTAGACTTAACATAAATAAGTTATATTAACTAGTATTGACTACCAACTATCAAACAAAGCCACGGCTGTGATTCTTAAAAATTTCAAGATAGATGGAACAAATATAATTCAATTATTGGACTATTATCATAACCCCACGTGTAAATAGAGACAATAATAACGAGATTAGGATATAATTAACCTAAATTTAAAACAATATTTAAGCTTCCATATTGTCAACTTGCAATATACTGGTCGCATACTTATTCTTCTTTATATGGCAATTTAATTTCAATTGTTATAAGTTTAATCACAAGTTACACGCATGCCAACTTGCTTCGCTCGTTACCCATGATTTTTTTTTTTTTTTTTTTTTTTTTTTTTGCATTGGGTCAATTAGCTTAACTCCATAAAAAAAAAGACAAACATCTAATCTCCTGTTACCTCATCATCACGTTCACAATGGAAAATGTTTCAAACCCACGACGGTTTCTCAAATTTTAGCCATTTTTAATATTTTTTTGCCTGTCTAAATCGCTGGCGAAAGAGCTGGTATTATGTTAATCTGTTTGTAGTATTAACGTAAGAGCTGAGGCCCTCTTTCTTGTCCTGCGCCACGGAATCCAATGAAATCATCTTTGAAGGTTCCTTTCTATTTATTACAACGGTACATTCTTCAGCTGCCACTTGATATAAAATCCTTAAATCACATTTATTACCTGGAAAACAAAGAAAACCGGATGCTTCTGCTTGTCTTGTAAGGAAAAAAAAATTGTAGCAGCAGCCTTGACCAAGGAACTCTGTCCAAACAAGTTCAGTAACCTGTGGTTGTTATTGTCCAAGTCATTTATGTAAGACTAACCAAGTAATTTCGTTATGGTTTGATTTACTTAAGAGTAGGAATGGGTCAAATTTCAGCAGTAGAGAAGGTTGTTTGAATGGAACATAGATGATTGTTCCAGTTAAATTTGTCCCTGGCAATATTGTCTTAAAACCATTTGCGGAAAGAATGTAAATGCTTAGCTTATCTGTTTTTCTTTGTCCATAACTCCTTAAACAGATCACACCACTCAGTTAATAAAGACCATCCTGAACGCAGGGCTAATAAACCTACAACTCCATAGAAAAACACAAAAGGCGCTATCACTGCTCGTTTGAAGATATTCGAGGCAGTGGTTATTTGAACACCATAGAGGAAGACCATGTGAACTGAAGCTATCACCACCCACATCATTAAACGAATGTACTTCCACCTGGTCGTATTCCCCTTGAGCTTCGAGGGGCTTGTCAACACTACGATGATGCTCATTGATGCTAAAAATCCGATGGAGTCCCATACCATAAACCAAGTGAGGCTGTTGGGTGAGGTTTCTCCAGCAATTGCTTTTCCTGGTCTGTGGCTATTCATGAGCCTGGTGATATTAGAACCAGCAGGAACCCCATCCTGCCAAAGTCCTCCAGGAGGATTTAATGCTACTTCGAACGTCACAGTTGCTATTAGTACTGCCATTACCATCAATCCGCTTCTCAGTTCGCCAAGCCACTCAAGAGAACTTGCGGTATCCATTTTTGAGGTCGAGTACTTCCCTTTTGTATCTACATCAATAACAGTCTCATCTGCTTGAGATTGTTCTGGTAATTCTTGATTATCAGCTTTTGGAGTGCTTGCAAGATGGAGCATCTCTACAATTTCTTGATCATTGGATTGCTTAGGACCTTTCAGCAAAATATCCAAGGCCTTCAACTTATTGGAATTCACTGCATTCACATCAAGTTCAGGTTGCAATAGCAACAATTTTATTACCTGCATGAAGCACATTGTACATAACTTCATATCCAATAAAACTCTAATCTCTAAATTAGTGTAAACTGTGAGGATATGGTATACCAAATAGTATGAGAATTGATCTATGATTGATCAGATAGATCAGAATTCATGAAACAACACTCCTAAAGTTCCCAAAAGTCAAACTTGGCTCAAGCACGCATATATAATGGTATTTCATTCATCTAAGGCCAGGTCAAGATATGCAATGATGTCTGAAGTTTAATCCTAAATATTAGGAAAAGCGTATAACTCAGGCAATTTTTTTCATACATTCAACTACTATAATAAAGTACAGTAATAATTCATTCAACTTGTAACTAAACTGGTAATAATTTACTGAGGTGTCTATTTTCTTAACTAGAGTATTTTCTTATTATGCTATAGCGGGTTCACAAAACTGATTCAATTGCCTTACCTCATGTTGTTTCCTCACAGCAGCCAAGTGCAAAACAGTGTTGCCTTCCTCATCTTTCCAGTTGAGCATCTCCTTATATTTGAACCCTTCAAGTAAACCTCTAAGCATTTTACATCCATTTTCACTCTTCACAGTTAGATGCAGAATTGTCTCCCCTATATCCGTGACCTCTCTCACGGACTCTGGATAAGCTAAGATCAGTGAAGCAACAACTCTGTCTCTCCCTCTAATCACCGCCAAATGCATAGGTGTTCTCCCCTTCTTGTCCTTACGTCTGCAAAGCTCATGGTCACTCTCCCCATCAACTTTCAGCAACTCTTTCACTATTTCCACATGCCCATTTGCACAAGCCACGTGAAGGGGGCTGTAGCCTTTGCTGTTTACAACTTTAGCAAATCCTGGTTTCTGTCTGAGAATATTGCTTACGAAATCGGTATGCCCATGTAAGGATGCTATATGCAAAGGAGTCTCAACTGAGGCATGTTTGCTATTATCTTCAAGAATAAGTGGATCTTCCTCTAAAAGTTGGAGCAAAGTAGCGGTGTTACCCTTGCGAGAAGCCTCAAATAGCCTCTCGTCCATGTGAGGAACTGGAGAATCAAAAAGTATCAGAGTACAACAACTAGAAAAAACTCACATAGAAGCCACGATGAGTCCCCATCTTCCTGCTTTCAGGTGTCAAACCTCAGCAAATTGCAATCAATACAGAAGTCAAAATTCAACTTTGAAACTCATGGATGGCGAAACGTGTTCAAGGCCAAAGACTATTTTTTCGTTACATATTGTCTGAAACAACACCTTACCTTCATTTTTCCATCAGAGCAGATTGGTCAGTGCGGTAGGTAATAGAAGTACTGTTTACCTCCTTGCTGCAAACGCTGCTTAATTTTCTGGTAGTAGAGTGGCTCTGCCAGTCAAACACTCAATCCGAAAGTGTGTCCTTAGTAGACCTGTCAATATGGGTCAGCCCGGCTTTAGCTTTTATGAGTTGAAAAATATGAGCCGGGTCGGATCAGTCTATTTTTTATATGAACTGTGAAATCTTTAACTCAGTCCACTCCTTGTTAGCTCATGAACTGAGTTGGGCCATCTCATTTTTTTTTTAAAAAATTTATTTTTATAATTTTAATTAATAAATTTTATATTAATAAAATTATTTTATAATTTAATTCATAAATTAAAATTATTAATTTGATAAGTAAATATTAAACACATTAAAATATATAAAATAAATAAATTATTAATAATTAAATTATTAATTTTATATAATTAAATATATAAAATTATTAAATTAATTAAAATTATTAATTTTTTTAATTCATAGAGCTGATCCGCCCTAGTCCACCTCAACCCACTGATTTGGTGAGTTGACCTATCTAGACCCGATTTAAATATAAATCTAAATTTTCATGACTCAACCACTCCATATTAAATAAAAATAGACTGGCTCAATGAGCCAGCCCATTTTGACAGGTATAATCCTTAGCCCCTCGTCAACTCAATCCGTCCACAACATTGAGAATGAGCTCCAATGAGTTCCGTAATTGTAGGGTGACAAGGTTCCTCTAGAACTTGGTCGAGAATAGAGCTAAGAAAAGGGTACCTCCTTTCTCGCTGAGACAACTCACTTTCCTTTCCTTCACGACAAGATCAATACGTGGCAAGCCTCGACTTCAAACCAAATCTTTCTTTCCCAATTCTTACCGGAGGACTGGATCGAAAACACCCTGGATTTTTTGGGTTTTTCTTCATTAAAAGCAGGCCTTTTTGGTTAAATAAACAAAACACCAACGCAACAATTTCCTCCCATAGAGACGTTTCCTTTCTCTTGGGAAGGAGGGGATTGCTTTGCATGAAGTAACTGGATTTCAAATAATTAAAAGGGATCAGAAATCTAAATGGTCGAATAACTTTGCAATATGAATTACAGAGGTCAATCATAGACTAGCTATTAAACAACATACCATATGCCGTACATCTACGATCGACCCAAACTGCCCAGAGTCAATCAATTAAACGATCTACTGCCACATCAAAAGTAACGTGGAAAGCTTGAAGTACCAAGGAACCCTCATTTACATATTTACCTATTTACAAAAGTGGGAAATATGTAAAAAATTGAAGATTTTAGAATCAAAAACCTATTAACTGAGCTATCCACTGAATTGGTTAGATGGCTAATTTCGCAACAGAGCACTATCACCTAACTGAGATATTCTTCCCATGCTATTCTGAATTCACGGCATCAAAAAAAAAATCACAGAATCATGAGCAATCTAAGGCCTGCAACTTTACACTTGAATTTCTGCAATGATTTCTCTGCTCCAGTTTCCGAAACTCGAGTAGTCAATCTCACCAAACAGAATGGAACTTCACTTGCAATGCGTTTGCAAAAGGTAGAAAGATAGAAAACCATATACATCATTCTTCTACCACTCATCAAGCCATTCTGGAGCATTTAGCTCTACTATGTCTTGAGGTGGGGAAGCAACAGCAACAGGGCAATCCTCAGAATGAATTTCCAAATGTTGAGTTATACGAGAAGTTAACTCGTGAGGAACAGGAAAACTCCGGTCTCTGATCCCTTCCCAGTCAACCCCATCAAACCACGGATGCCTTTTAACAGAAGTGGGACCATGGCTTCCTAGTCTTATATTTTCATCAACTTCAAGTAACTGAAAAATGATATTAACACAAGCATGTGAGTGATTCTATGATTTCAGTGAGCTATTTAAGAAGAAGAAGAAATGGTAATAAAAAGACCTTAGTGATTAGATCAACAACTTCAGAGCTTAAATTTTGTGAAAGAATAAACTGTCCTTTTGCAATCTTTGCAAATGTATCAAGCTCGCTTTCTCTCCAAGATCCAAACGGCATTTCACCTTGCAGCAAGAAATAGATCAGGACTCCTAGTGCCCACCTGCATGTTAAACAGTTCAAAAGACTAATGTCATGGAAGAGGGGCAAAGAGAAAGAACACAACATCAAACTGCCTAAACCTTCTTTACCCCATCAGTAAGAAACAGTAAATTAAGACCCAACCCACCCATATTCTCAGGTCTGCCTTGATGGAAATTCATCTTTAAAATCCACATCAAAAACTTCAAGAACTAATATATGAAAAATCACAGTGTATTAAGTGGCAGGCAAAAGAACTAACAGTAGTCCTTTTCTTTTATCAAATTCAACTTTACCCTTCAGAAAGCCAACAAAAACATCCCCTTAGCATTAAGACATTTCTACTGCACTAACTAAACTAAACAATCATGGTTAAATTAAATTTTCTTTCTTTGTGAAAACAGGTAAAGTTGCAATTTCAAATTATTCAATCATGTTCCTTTACATGCTAAATAAAACATGAAGAGGTTTATGACAAACCAAGCAAATGGAGACTAAGATGCATTTTTACCAGTCGGCAGGAAGACCATGGCCCTTGCCCTTAACTATCTCTGGTGCTAAAGAGTCTGCCATTCCACAAATTGTAAATGTTCTCTCACTAGATAACTTCTTCCCAAATCTGAAGTCGACTAGCTATAATGCAGCATAACAAAACAAAAAATTAAGCTTAACTCCATGTGATTTGGCACCCTTCATGAGTAAGAGAAAGGGGAAACGTTTTTTCATGTATAAAATTATATCAGTTTAACTATACATGTGAACGAAATGTATAATACAACATAAATGGTACCAACCTGTAAATGGCCCGTTTTGTCCAACATTAAAACATCTGGAGAAACACCTCTGTAAAGGACACCATTCTGAAATTCAAATGAAATATGGATGTCGAAAGACGAAACTGAAATAAATAACAGATGCACAAAGAATTGGGGAAATGAAATCGAAGAAAAGGACTGCTTCTAGAAATCCAACCTCATGTAGATCTTCTAAGGCAGTTATGACAGAGGCAGCACAGAACCGTGCCGATTGTTCATCTAGAGGGGTGTGAAGTATTGAAGCCAAAGGGCAGGCAAGGCATGTATTCAATAGAATTCCAGCATGCATTTGATCAGCACAAGTGCATAGCACCTCCGGCATACAAGCTGCAGAACTCATACTCTTCATCAGATCCTTCTCCTTTAAAACTTGTGCTTCTTTTCCTAGTTTTTTAACCTTCTGCTTTGAAAACCTCTTCAAACTAAGCAAATTTTCTGGTAATCAATCCATTTTGTACAAAGGAAAAATTCATCAGTTTTTTCTCCATAACAAACTTCCCTAACATCATCACATAGCACCTAACAAGCTTATTATCCTATAATACCATATCACCTGACATGACTTGGCATGTTTCTTCTCCTAAGCGTGCATAATCAATAGACATATCACATATTATTTAACTTTTACACCTATATTTGTTAAAGAAGGAAAAGCCCTTATTCTTAAATTACCATTGCTAAGTAAAAATAAACAGAGACATATATACATTAAAGAAGGAACCAACCTGAGTCTCTTAGGAATACAAGCCCAATCTCACTACAGTCGGTGGAATATAAACTAGTTCTCCACTCCTGCATATGACATTAGCTGAGTTTTAGATATAAGTCTCTTGAAGATAATATTTAGCTAACACTGATTAACTAAAAGGCAGAGGCAGAACTAAGCACTTCTTACCAATTGAGAGAGGCTCACTTTAGCAAGAGTTGACATATCAATTTCTTTGACAGAATCTTTGGGCATATCTGGAGAATAGTCTCTAGATCTAAATGGCAACAAAAACAAGAATATCATTCTCAATAAAAGTATTAAACATTCAAATTAGAAAAAAAAAAGAATAAAAAGTACATTGTAATTCAGTTAGAGAACTCTAAAATCTTACATGCAGAATCTAAAATGGAAGCTTCATGTGAATTATAGAAGGAACACATCCTAACAGGAGAAAAAAGAAAAAAACAAGGAGGTGACATTAATGCATGAGACCAAGACATACTTCTGATCATCCTGGGAAAGCTTTGTCAAGTGACCAGCGACTGAATCAAACTTCTC
This sequence comes from Theobroma cacao, assembly GCF_053813885.1. Taxonomy (NCBI): domain Eukaryota; kingdom Viridiplantae; phylum Streptophyta; class Magnoliopsida; order Malvales; family Malvaceae; genus Theobroma; species Theobroma cacao. The sequence goes on from NC_142647.1 coordinate 5,541,268, forward strand.
CTTCGTCAAAACAGCACATGTGACATTACCCACTGCAACTGCACTTAAAGAGCCCATCTGTTCACCAAGAAGTGTCCATTCCCCAAAATAGCTTCCTTCCATCTTTTCAACAGACAGTTCTCTGCCAGTCTGTTGATCCTTGTCCTCTTTGGGATTATCAGACTTCAGGCTGCAGACATTAGGACTGCTTAACAAATCCACATCAAAATTAATCCTCACTTGGCCCTTCTGGATAATGTACAATGCAGAGAGGCCCTCATTCTGCAGATACACGAGAAATATAAGAAACAATAATGTGAACCCAAAAAATACACTACAAAAAATAATACAGAATGAAATATAATGTTAGAAGGAGAAACATCTACCCTATTAACTATGGCCTGCCCATTAGAGAAGGACACCTCAAAAAGAGAATCTGCAACATGACTCAGCTGTAAGATTGTCAACCTTGATAGAAGATCCACAGAGCGAAGCAACTTCAAGGATGACAAATTAGAAAACTCAGACATCAGAATTCCACGAAAATCTTCTCGCTTTAGCGCCCAAAGAGTTCCACTTGTCACAGCACGCACAGAGGCTTGGAGAGGCTTATTGTACCTTTATAGGAACAGATCAAAATTATCATGGTAAGTAAATTGTACCACATTTTTAGCCAGAAAGAGTGGTAAAATATCCGAATTCCCAAGAAACCAACAGGTTTCAAAAATATCTAAAAAAATCAAAATATTCCAAAATCATGAATGATGGGTGTTAAGAAAATTCAGCAAATTAGTGCTTTGTTGCTACTCCAAATAAATGTTGGTAACATGTTATTCTAATTCTGGTTTGTTACTTGGCATCAATTCACTTCAGTATTTAAATGTACATTTCAATTTTCACTGAGAAAAACAATTTGTCAACTTTAGAAAATAGATTTATAGAGTTCTAAATTCACTATGAGATGAGAAAGGAAAAAGAACGCACATCAGTGCCAGCTCCCCAAATGATGATAACTTCTCAGCTGTATACCGCTGCAAAACCCTTGGCACCTCTCCATTTTTATCTTCCTGCCAGTATAGTTTCTGGTGAAAAACTTAAATCTCACTGAATATAAACATTTATCATGAACTAAGAACTCACTAATAACACATAAAAACAACAACTGAGAACTAGAACATGACTAGATTGAGCATTGAACCCCAACAAGCAATGTACACATTTGAACTGAAAGGTAAGTTCAAATGTCATAGGGAACAAAACAAACAAACCTGAGTTGCCAAGACCTCAAATTCTCCACTTCCAACAACATAAAAGCAGTCACCTTCACCACCCTGCAAAATATAACAACAATTAGGTTCCCAACTTCTATTGTAGTAATGTCAAATCTCCATCTAGAACTGTATTTAAGAGATCAGCTCCTTCATTCCTTGCATGTGAAGCCAAGGTAGTTGAACTAATCAGCTTTGTGAAAGAAAACCTCAATCTGAAGCCAAAACCAGCCACCCAAAGAGCATGCTTATATGCAGGAAAAAATTTATGGACCTTGCACACCTTATTCATGGGGTTTGTAGCTAGCAAGTGCTTCAAGCATTAATTATGCTACTCATCACTACTACACTGGCATCTTTGCTTGGGTTATTCATAAATTACACGACAGTAATGAAGCAGTAAAACCATTTCAAAACATGTTGCTCATGCAGTTCAAGAACAACATCAGCATTACATGCAATAGAAGCAATAAATGAAATTAACTGCAAATTGAATAACTAACCTGTTTAACCACAATATCCCCTGGTTGGACCTCAACTCTTTGCATGCAATCCAACAAAACATGACACTGCGAATCAGTAAGTTTTCTGAAGAGGAAATGGTCATGCAAAGCCCGCTCTATATGTGCCTGTAACACAAAAACAGATCAGTTTAGCATGGTTCTGTGAGGAAACCCTGTTATGTATGCAAAAGTAATAAAAAATAACAGAAGGCTTACCTCTTCTTCCCAAGTTTTCCTGTGTGCTGGAGGTGGAGGAACCCAGACTTGCCCATTCTCCAATGAACTCTCAATAGCACGAAGACGAGCACGTGATAAGTCATGCCTTGCTCGGTGGTTCCTAGAGCTCCAGCTAAGGGTTGAAGGAGATTCTGATCCTGTCACCTCTAACACTTGAGGAACAGGAGGCCGTAAAATAGTAGCAGGTTTAGCTGATTCACCATCAACAGTCTGATGGGAAAAACCAATGAGAAACAAATAACAATGCAAAGACAAGAAATAAATCTGTTGCAAAAAGCTTGCTCACTTACACCAGCTAATCCATTAATATGCACAACAATCACAGTGATATCATCAGTACGGGTTTCATACTGAAGCCAAAGTCGATAAGATTCAGCCACAATTGCAGCACAAGCATCACGAGGATCCTTGTATTTTGCAATCTGAAAATATTAAGGACCATTAATAATAAAGAAAGAAACGAACAAGGAAAGTATAAACTTTGGCAGCAAATTGTACATGTAAGGCTAATGACAGATGAAACATTCCCAATTATAAGATGATGAAAATAATTAAGAAATACCATTATCATCAGACATACAGAAAAAAAAAACTTGAAATATAAGATAGTAAGCCTTTTACAACTAGAAATTCATGAAGCGACTTCAATAAAGTGTTCTCCAGATTTGTATAATTTATGAATATCAATTTTTCAACTCCAAACTGTTACAACAGGAGGCCAACTACTAAAATTGTCATCCCAATTCAACCAAATATTAAGCAATCTAACTAACAATACAACTAGTGCCAATGATGCAACCGCAGCAATAACGCTAAGCTTCAGTTTATTTATTAATGATCAACGTTTCATACATTCAAAAGATTCCCTTACTTACCATGTCAACCACAGTTTGACTAGAAAGGAATTCGAAAACCCCATCACTAGCAAGCACAAAGAAAGGATGATCTTCAGTAAGCTCCAACACAACAATCTCCGGATTCGCCACAACCCCAATTGTCTCAGCAATCGAATCCCCAATACTCCTCGTAAAAGCCGTCCCAGGATACATTCCATTCGGCACCCAAAGCCTCGGAGGATCACCATCATCCCCTTCCTCCGTTCCCCAACACTGCACATCCGGATTCTTCAACCCTTCAATTTGATCCAATGTAAGCACTCTCGCTCCACAAAGTTTCACTCTCTCCAGCTCATCAACTCGAAACGGTGTCTGATCAATTGACAAATCAACGGCCACAATGTCTTTCCCTCTTTTTTCCGCTATAACCGCTCTCGAATCACCAGAATTCGCCACGTATATCGTCCGACCACGAACTAAAACCGTTATAGCCGTCGTCCCGCTCATGCTATCATCCAAATTATCGGCCTGTAACTGTGTGTTCGTCGTCAAATACGCGGCATGGCAAGCTTCGATGGCGTCGACGTGGAATTTATTATTTCTTAATAAATTTTCGCATAATTTTCTCTTGACGAATTGCGAACATTGAGCTCCAAATTCACCGTGGCCGTCGAAAACGCCGAAGAAATGATCGTCGGGATTGGTTCCAAACGGAGTGTGGATACAAAAACTGTCTTGATTAGCTTTATCTAAAGCATCTGGATAATAACCTCTTTGAGATAAGTAAGAATACTTAAGCTCGTAATTGGCCGACGGAACTTTAACGGTTCGGGAGCCGTCCGGCGGAAGGAACTGAGCCGAAACCCTCGAGAGGCGCGTGATGCCAAGCTCCGGGTCACCGGGTCGGTTTATGCTTAACTGAGAGTGGATTTGGTCTCTGGTTTCTTCGTCTTCGTTCGAAGATGCGGGTGAGAAAACGGCAATCTCTGCCGCGTTTGGCCTTGCGCTTTGCGGGTCTTTGATTCTTGCATCTCTCGGCACGCAAATCTCGCCGATGCAAGCTCTCGAGTAGACGCAGCCCATCACTCAACTGTTTTCAACAAAAATCAAGAGTTGCAAACCAAAGTACGTTCCGAACTCGCCAAATGTTTCATTTCACCCCGTTCTCAATTTTCTTTTTCTTCAAGGAAATTCAAAATTCCAAAAAAAAAGGGAAAGAATTTTTTTGAAAAAAATGCTAGAGGATTTGGAATTTTTGTTTTGTTACAATCTCCCGAGACTACGCAGTGAATGGCGGATGTTGATGAGTAGGAAACAAAAAAGAGAATAAAAGAAAAAGGATTTGGATTTGGATTAGAGAAAATTCAACCGATTCCACGTTGTCTTTGTTGAAAGAATTCTCGGAATTTCGCAAATGGAAAGAAGATTGAAGAAAAGAGAGAAAAATCGCTGATCTACTGTTCTAAAAAACCGTTACAGAGGAAAAAAACAATGGAAAAGCAATGACACTTAAATTTACTGAAGTATATTAAAAGAAAAAAGTTTTAAAAATATTATTAAAATAGTATACATGAAATGAAGAAACGTGACCAGTGAAAAGAGTCAAAAATTTAGAGAACGAACGGGGAGAGAGAGAGAGAGAAAGAGGGTCCGTTTCAGCTCATTTCAGTGGAAAACTCGAAAGGCACTCACCCAGATGAGAGAGCGCAAGTTAGCATAGCAAGATTAAAGAGCACGGGTGCGTAAGGTGCATGGGGTGGTGGAACCGCGGGCAGGAAACGTGGAGTTCAAAAGTTTCGAGGGGTGCGCAATGCACCACAGGGAGACGACACGACAACGTTTCACAATGCTCAGAAGCCCCGTAACAATTTTTTTTTTTTGGCTTCGCGAGCGTTTCTCTCACGCGCTTGTTCTTGTCCTAGGCTGAATAAAGTTGTACTACGCCTTTTCCCTAAACTGATACTACTATATGCTCTTCCTTTTTTTCCTCTTTTTGATGTAAAATAGATTTATGATATTATCGAGTGCAGTCAATTCTAATCAGAGAGAGTATTCTCTTCTAGGGGCAAAATCACGACATAAATTCAATTTATTGCTACTATTTTTAAGGTTTTAAATTTTTACCAAAAAATCTATTTTTAGAAGTTAAAAATAGTGAAACAGGGAGAGTCTTTTATTACCAATGTTTCTAAAAATAACATGATGACCGTACTGAATTATATTGAGTCTTTCTGTATTTGGCAAGGTTCTTTAGTTTTTCACATTAAAGAGGAAAGCATTTAATGGTTTTCCCATACAATGTTTTTAAAGTCGTTATCATTCATGGAGTAGTTAAAACCACCTAGTCTAATAATTTAGACTTTTTTTTCTTTAATTTTAAGCTAGGAAACAGCTATCCAACGATATATTTGCATTAAAGGGAAAAAAGTGAGAGCACTTGTAATAATTTTAGATAAAATTATTTACCTTTTTGAATCAAGTGCATGTTTGACTTAATTTTTTTTTAATTTATTTACTTTTTAAAAGTAAAAATCAAGTCAAATATGATCTTTTGAGAAGTTCTTTAAAAAAATAATTTTTTTTAATAACAAAATATTTAAAAAAATAAATTAAAAAAAAACTTCAATGAGGAACTTTTTCTTCTTTTCTTTTAAAAGTATAAGAAAATTTTTATTTTTATTTCAAAAATATCATCATTTATTAAAAATAATTATAATATTATCTTTTTTTTAAAAATACTTTTTATAATAATTTGAACAAAAATTATAACTTATAAAAAATAACTAATAAAAAAAATTATCAAACAACTTTAACTTAATTTTAAAAACTATTATTTTTCATAATAATTTTTAAATTAAAAAAAAAATAGACCAAACAGGCTTCAAGTCTGATTATGAAAACAATCCCCTTTTTTTTCCCACTATATTTGATATTGTCGTCTTAGAATCTAATTCCAAAGTTATTTGTTTCCAGGGTGTTTGGTTTCCAAGGTGTTTGGTTTCCTTCTCCTTGAACAATTAATAAATGCCTTTGTAGAGATTATTCAAAGAAACTGAAATTGTCATGTTCCATTTATGTTCATTGTAAAGGTAATTGTGCATATTGGATGGCTTTTCATTTTGAGAATTTTTTTGTTAAATTTGCACAATTTTTTTATCCACTTAATGACATTTGTAATTTACTCAATAACAACCATATTCTTGATATTTACATTTCTTATATATACGTATCTAGACAGAGAGAATAAAGTTACATTAATGTAAAATTAATTAGGCTTATATCTTTTTACATATTTTATATGTTATTAGAATTTTAAAAAATGAATCCTTAAATTTAACAATTTATTTCCTTAGTATATCATATTATTATCATATCAATAGAGAATATTATTGTTTTGGTATTTTGTTTAACAATAAAAGTTGTATTGTATCAAATGAGCAGATAAATATTTATAATTATTTTATGAATTTAACGTACATCTTCTATGCGAATAGAGTATGAAATTTAAAAATAAAATTAATATAATATAAAAAGGTGTAAAACTAAATCAATATATATTAAAAGATAAAATTTAATTTGATCTTCAGTATCTTCTTCGATATGCATTTACTTGTTTGATAATAATTATTGTTATCCAAAAAGCATATTTGATAAGTAATTGGAGATTCATATTTATAAATAAAAAATTTATATTATTTTTTATTAATATGAGATTTGTAACACTGTCAACAGCTTTTATTTATTGGCTTAAAATTACAAGCCAATGGCAATCTTAGAGATATGGTTATTTAGGGAAACTTTTAACTATTTCATGCATAGCAGCGATGAGACATATTCAAGTGTTAATTTTGTCATTGTGCTTCAAATAATAATATTAAATTTTATATATATTACGAAATTAAAAAGAAATTTGATTGTTCAGAGACATATCATGTTCAAAAAGATTCACCACCTCGTGACTCTGACCAAACGAGCCGAAATCTTTTTTATTCAGGTCGAGTGACTATCAACAATTCCACTATAAAGGCTCTACCATTTCACCCCTTTTGCTCCTTTTTCTTCAGGTAGATAACAAAGTCCACAAAACAACAAACAAGTTTCTCCCAATCTTGCAAGGAGAAAAAAGAAAATTTGTTCTGTCCTTTTATTATTATTTATTATCGAATGAGTTTAAACTTTTTTAAACTTTGAAAGTCCTCCAAATCTGTGTGAGCTGAATCTTCCATGTAACAATCATTGATTGGGTTTCAGGGCTGGTTTCGATGTGGCAACCAACAAAGAAAAGGGCCACTCCAAAGGGACTGAGAACGCCACCCACGTCGGATAATTATCACAAGCCCCCCTTTTTCTCCCTCCAGGGGTCCCTCGTTATCTCTTCTTATATTTGTCCCTCAAGCCCCCGGACCCAGAGTTGCGGGCGGCTCTAAGCTGTTTCTCATTTGTATCTATTATTAATGAGCGGTATGTTTGGGCTGGCCAAATTAATTCCCACAGTTTGGTTCCTGACGTGGTCCTTTTTTCTTTCACTCAGTCTCAAAAAGAAAAAAAAAAATTGTTAAATGAGAAAGAAAAAGAAAAGGTGGATGATTAGATGGTTAAGCTAAGAAAAGATTTGATGGTCTAATCAGATATGTGCTATGGCCTATTGGCAAAGCATTTTTTTCTTTTAATTTGCACCATAAAATAAAAATAAAAAAACTAAGTGACTTTTCATTCCGGGTGGTTGCAACAATAGAACATTTTGGATGCTGATCTGACTTGCTAGGAAGAGTTTAGGAATGAGTGTTAGAAGCTACTACTAGGAAGAAAAAGAAAGCCCATAGTGATGATACCTCAATTTCTACAGTGTCGTCAAAAGGTTTTTTCCTTTGTTTTTTTTCCACCTTTTTTAGGTCAAAGTCAAAAGAATAGGAGAAGTTATTGAAAATTTATGAGTATTCTAATATTCAAAACCTTAGAGCTTTAACTAATCAGTAATTACAAGAACAAAATAAAGGATAGGGCAGAAAAATATTTATGCCTACTTGTTAGAATTTTTGGGCCCTGCCTTAGGCTTTCAAAAGCTAGCTGTCCTTTTCAAACCTAGCTCACATGTTCCTCCAATGGAGGGTTGTCACATTCAAAGGAATTCATTTCATTAGTTATAATAATAAAAGACAAGTACCTAATTGACAACAACAAAATCCTAATTCCCCCAATTAACCTGTTTCCTCTTTCAGAAAGGGGTGAGCCACAACATTCCAACCACACACATACACAAACACACAAAGGAATTCCTCCTTTAGCTTTCTGGCTTCCACCCACCTACCCAGTTTCTACTCTTTTCTTTTGAGGGTGGTGCATTTTTTTTTGGCAATGTCACATCAGCTTTTAGACCAAAAATCACCAAACCACAAGAATTCACCCAATGTCTGCATTATTATTGAATTCTGCACCGCCACCGATCAGCTCATCAGCATTGGATGAAATGAAGTAATGATCTTTTCTTAGTTGGTCCCTCTGGCTCTATACAAAGTGCGGGCCTTTAACAAACATTGTATTTTGGCCCCTTTTTCCTTAAAGCAATATTTTAAGGATTGGGTGGGGGGAAGGCCCGGGGGGGAGGGGGGTGTGGGTGGTGGATTTTTTTATTAATTTAACTTCAAGCTATGAAAAAAATGCCCAGATACAGTCATGGAGGCTTACACAGAACTGCCAAAAAAACTTTTGTGGCTTTGAACTGTTTTAAGGATTCTTTTAGTTTTATTAGCCTAAATTTTATGGGATTTTTTTTGTGGAAAGTGCAACATAAAGAGCTAAGAAGTGTAAGGACAAAACAAGACAGACTTGTTTGGGACATTCGGGTTCTGGAAGGCACAAAGCACTGTTCATTGTTTGAGTACTTTGTGCTCCATTTTAGTGATACAAGTGTGGCCCTTTTTGATGCTGGATTAAGTGATATTATTACTTTGAAATTTAAAAGAAAAAAAAGAATGTTTATTATTCGATTTTGGAAGAGAATATTCGATCTTGTCGTCTTCTACAATGTTATTTGATAAGAATTTTCAGATGGAAGATATTCATAAAAGGGATTTTTAATTGCCATTCTATGTTTTTAAACTACATTCGCATATCTATTTACATGCAGCAGCAACATTATGTATGGGGAGCCACCTCTCTCCTCTTCTTTCCTCCCCTCACCTGAGGACCAAAAATAGCAGAAACCATTACTAATAAATAATGGACCACATTTTTGTCTATGCATGGAGTAAAAGCTTGTAAACGGGCTTTGTCCATGACATTATGGGCCCATATCTCTTCTCTTTCATTATCTCCCCCCCACGTTTGGGCTCTTTTCGTCTTCCAATGTCCAATTTGCTCGTAGAAGGCTCCAAAATTAACAGTGCACTTTTGATTTGGTTAAATGTTTTTTGTGAAAGCACAAAAGGGTAGTTAGATTAATCATTCGAATCGATTTTAATTTCTGGTTTGATCATTAAGTTTTTGATAGTATTGGAGAAATGGGACTTGGATTTAAAAGAAAAAGTTAGGGAGTCAAATGTACTTACCATTAAGTTCTTATGTCCATCAAAAGATTAGCTATTAATTAGAGTACAAAATTATCTTATGTGCATGATTGGAGGAGAGTGTAAGCTTGACGGTAGAGGACAAAGCCAATTTCAATTGCATTCAAGGAGCAAAATTATGAGTATAGAAATGAGAAATGTTGTAAAGCCCAAATCTTGTGGGCTAGATTTAATACCATTTATTGTCTTAGGTGTTGGTTTTTTGTTGAGAAGAAGCAAGAATTATTATATTCCAACCTTAATGTATTTGCAAAAAATAAATTGGCTATGTAGTTAGATTATGAGATAATAGGTTCAAGATTAAACCCTTAACACCAAGGTAGTAATAATTATAAACTTGTCGATGACACGTTAAGTACAAAAAAATGATGCCCATTCTTTGCGTTGCGAACCAAAAAGGGAGAAAAATAAAGAGGGAAAAAGAAAAGAGAGAGAGAGAGAGAGAGGCAACTGGCAAGGCAAATCGTGGATAACAAAAGGGAGAGAAACAAACGCAACCCCTCAAAACGGGATCTGGACATCTGTCGTGACTCGTGAACCACGTCCAATTGTACGGCCATTTTGGAATCAAAAAAAAAAAAAAAAGAACACAAAGGGCTTTGGCTTCACTCTCTAACATTCCAATAGGCAGTAGCTGTTTTTGCTTTTACTTATTCTTTTCTATATTCGCATTTTCTTTTTTAATTATTAATGTTATTTACATCTCCAGATAAATAACTTCTCATCGCAAATTTACAACCTCACTCTCTCGTTCACTGCACAGGACAGAAACAGAAGCAGAAACAAAGAAAGACAGACAGGCAGAGAGAGAGAGATATATATAGAGAAACGCTACAGACACAGTCACAGACAGCTCCTGCGAACATCACAGACTCGGAGTTTAGAGGAGATAGAAACTGCTTAGATTTTTATTTTTTAAATAAAAATTACTAATATATATATATATATAGAGAGGGAGATTCACGAAGATGGTGAGGATAATTCCCATGGCCTCCTCAATACGACCGTCGCTCTCGTCGTTTAGGTTCTCCGGTGGTGTTCCTAGTACGCGTTTTGGCGTTTCCCTTTCCCCGTTTCACCTTCCTCGACGCCTGCTTTTCTCTCATCTAGGCAGCAGTAAGCACTATTTCTATTTTTTTATAAGTTTATTTCCCCTGTATTCCCTAGAATTTAGTTATTTATATATGTTTTAATTGTTTTAGTTAATTGGGGATTTAATTACTGTTGGAAGAATTAGAAGGTATCGGGCATTGAAGTTGAACTTCTGGAGTTCATTTTAGAGTGTTTTAAGATTTAAATATCAGATTTTTAAGGAATTTAGATGCATCTGCTTACAATGCAGTGGTTGAAACAATCAGTAATTTGTTAGAATAATTGCATATTTTTCTCTCTTGCGAAAATTATAGTAACAACTTCTGGAGATTCTGCTGAATTTTATAGAATGGAAGAAATGAATTTGTATGGATTCAATCATTTCCTTTATTTGAATGTTATCCAGCTGTTCCGCAATTGCAATTCTTTGGTTTGAAAGCTTCTAAGCTGTTGATAGCTGAGGGAAGCAGGGTAGGGACGCCTCTGGTCGGAAATGTGGTACAAGCTAGCACGGCAGCTGCCGAAGAAACTGCCCTAGAGTGGGTTAAAAAGGATAAAAGAAGAATGCTCCATGTTGTTTATCGAGTTGGGGATTTGGACAGGACCATCAAGTATGTGTCAAGATGTATTAGTATTATTTTTGCTTCCTTTATTAATCTCATGAATGGATTGCGAGATAGATGTGTTCTTTTTAAACAATCTTGTGGTTGGAATCTTTGAACCAAACTTGAATGTATGGTGGTTGCAGATTCTATACTGAGTGCCTGGGAATGAAGCTGTTGAGGAAACGAGACATACCTGAGGAGAGATACACAAATGCCTTTCTTGGATATGGGCCAGAAGATTCTCACTTTGTTATTGAACTCACCTACAGTAAGCTATCCTATACTCTTTTGCTTTTCTAAATGATGATAAATCTGAAATTCTGTAACTATTTGTTATAAATATTTTTCCATATATGAATATTATAGTTGACAGTATATACGAGCTCAGCTGTGGATATTAATTTTCATTGAATGATGCCTGCCAGATTACGGTATTGATAAGTATGACATCGGAACTGCATTTGGTCATTTTGGTATTGCTGTTGAGGATGTAAGTTCAAACTTTGGCTTCCAAAATTGTGTTACTGTTTTCCATTTTTAACAAGATGATAGACTGTTATGTATCTTAGAGTTTCTAGGTTCTGGTTTCTAAAGCCAAATGCTTGTATGCTCCACTGATTAGGTTGCCAAGACTGTGGAACTTATAAAGGCCAAGGGTGGAAAAGTAACCAGAGAACCTGGTCCAGTGAAAGGTGGTAGTACTGTAATTGCATTTATTGAGGATCCTGATGGTTACAAGTTTGAACTGCTGGAAAGGGGGCCTACTCCTGAACCCTTGTGCCAAGTAATGCTACGTGTTGGTGATCTTGGTCGTTCCATAAATTTCTATGAGAAGGTGAGAGTTGCTGGGAAATGCTGGGCAATAATATCTGATATTTTACAGTCTTTTACATAAACTGATGAACATGCCATTTTTGGGAGGTTACTATGTTTTTAAGTCATGTAGTAGGTCTTACTCTCTATCTCCTTTCCTCTCAGGCCTTTGGCATGGAGCTTCTTCGCACACGAGATAATCCAGAGTACAAGGTAAACAGCTATCCACTATTTCATTTGGCAAATAACCAGTTAAAATGTGTATTCTGGGGAGAGAAGTGGAAAAAGAAAGGAAAAAGAAAGAGGAGAAAAAGGGGTTGGGGGAGTTTAGGGTTTCAAAGAAGGATTCAAGTGTGCATATTGCGTGTTTGTGTGTGTGCTTTCTTGCATGTCCTTATTGTCACCTCAGATATATGAACTGACATATGTTTGTGATTTTTCCTTTTAGTATACAATAGCCATGATGGGCTATGGGCCTGAAGATAAAAATGCCGTGCTTGAGTTGACGTACAACTATGGGGTCACTGATTATGACAAGGGAAATGCGTATGCTCAGGTAGAAATATTTCTGCTTTTTTTTTTTTTTTTCACTTCAATCTTTAAAAGCTTTTACTTCTCTTTGTTTGGAAAACATAACCATGCATGCAGGGGGGAACTTCTTTTGGTGGATTTTGGCAACTGTTTTTGGTGATTTCTTGTGTTTTTATACTTTTATGTATTTACAAAGAAAGAATATGTGGTTTAATATGTTGTTTTTTGGTATGGTCAGAGACTTTTAGATGTTTGGGGGTTTTGTTGGCCGGAACAGGGGTTCTCTTTTGAGCTTGTTTGTAGGAAGGGTTACTGGTAGGCAATTGAGAGGCCCGGGAACCCTTCTCTTTTGTACTGATTGTTGAGTTCTGTTTTTGGTGCCATGATTCAGAGATATTACTTCAGGACTGTGAAAGTAACAGACCTGAATCTTGGCTGTTTCCCATTCAGAGGAGTACCATTGGTTCCCTCTGTAATGAATATATATTGAATTTTCAAAAAAAAATAATAAAGAAACAAAACATAACCATGCAGTATGTTTGTGATTCTACTTTGTTTTTTCGAGCCGTTATTTCTTATTTCATGGGAACAAGTTAAAGGCTTATCACTTGCGACTGTGCAGATTGCAATTGGCACAGATGATGTTTACAAAACTGCAGAGGCAGTCAAACTTTTTGGTGGGAAAATTACCCGGGAACCTGGACCATTACCTGGTATCAACACCAAGATCACTGCATGCTTAGATCCTGATGGTTGGAAGACGGTATGCCTGTTTTCTTTTTGGGGCCAAATTCATCATCTTTTCCTTAGTTGGAGAACTTTTGAAACTTTATCTGGTTTCATTAACATCTAGCAATGTATTCAGTTTCTTTGGGAATAATGATAGGTGAACTTCCATTCAAAGAACATGTCCAGCATGGTTGGAAGACTATATTCTTAAATGTGATGCAACTTAGTTGTATTCTGTAAGTTGAAGATTGGGGGGGGTTCAATGTTGTTGATGAGTCTGTTATTGTTGGTTCAGTTTCATGCCACCAAGTAGTGGAAAAGTCTGAAATTTTGGAGCATACTTTTCAAAATAAGCTTCTGCATAAACTTTTTACATCTTTATTGAGTGTACTGAGTTAACGGCAATGAAAATTATGGTGCTGAATGCCTTTCAACACAAAGATATCAACAACATCTCTGAAAAGAACATACATCAAGAATGTTTGCTCATTCATGTGCATTGCTCCAATATAGACTTCTATTAGCTTTTTGTAGAAAAGGTTTCTGTTTTTGATTAATATGCAGCACCACTTCATTTTTTTGATTGTTTCTACTTAAGAGATGAAGTAACTTGTGTTGCTTATTCTTTTTTGTAATTGACTCACTTTGCTCTTTAATTTTGCAGGTTTTTGTTGATAACATCGATTTCCTCAAGGAATTGGAGTGAGTTTCGGGCATATTCTCATAGTATCCTTTTGACACTGGAACCTGAACCTGAGCTGAAAGGATTTGTTGAAGAAATTTCCCATGAGAACACAGCCAATCCCGTTTTGTAGATAAATCTTGAACGGGACAATCGCATAGCCATTAGCTTCACAGAAGTGCAGGGATCTTGAGATGTCAGTTTCTGTTTAATTATCTTTCTTATTTTATTTCAATGAAATATTATCACAAAACACTTACATTTGATTCAGCTGCCTGTTAGGAGTTGCCTGTAAGCATACAAAATGTACTATAGTAATCCGTGTCTGCTATGTTATGTATTTGAAGTTGATTCTCTAATTTTTGAGTCCCAAGGAAAATTTGTTTAAAGCATTCACCAAAAACGTGTAAGACGTAGTTAAAAATTTGCATCACTGCATTATGTATCTGTTAGACAGTCATATATGTCCTTGAACCGATGTGTTTTAACAAATGCAGCACAAATAGTGAGCTCCGACAGAATTTATTCTTACTGTGGGTAAGGGTGTTCAGGCCATTTTTTCTTTCAATTGGTACAAGCAATACCGTGATTTCTAACTTGGCTGGCATTGGCATGAAATAAGTGAACGGCATAATATTCAAGTACATATTGGATTCTTGAACCATATATTTCATGTGATATAACCAAGACGTCATCTCGGTGGGGGCATGTTTCTTGAATCGAGCTAAGTTATAGGCATTTTCATTAGGTTTTTTTTCCCCCTCTGTTGATGGGATTCACTCACGGGCAGTCAGGTACTATGCACTGTGCTCCCAGGCAATTGTTAGACGCTGAGGTGATTATTGAAACACTTTTGTCAGAGAAAATACCGATTGAAACCCACCAAATTGATGTTGGGTTTAGCTCCTGTGTGATTGGGCGATGACACAAATCGACACCTGTGGATGGTTCAGCCGTTAATATAGTGGGAGTATATTCGTATGAATTCCTGTTCAAGGAAATGATAGGAATCACCTTCTGTAAATAAAAAACAAAAAAGAGTGACAATGACGTGTGACGAGGAGGGAGTTGATTGGTTTTTGACTATTGAGCTGGAGCAGAGGGTTAAACCGTCCGGTTCCAGTTTTACAGAACCTAAGAATACATTGGCGCGGAGCGGTTCATTTCAGAAACCTTTAAAACCCTATTCACTCATCCCTAAAACCCCATGATTTTCCTTTTAAAAAAAAAAAAGAAAAAAAAGTTTAAAAACGGCGTTGGGTTATTCACTTTCGTTTCCATACGAAGGAAATTATGGCAGTAGAGAACGAGACCAAACGCAAGAAATTGGAGAAACCGCAAAAGCAGAAAGAGAAACGTGAGATTAAGAAGGGGGAAGCCAAAGCCGAAGCCAAAAGCAGTGTCCAAATGGAGGTGAAGAACAACCCAAACAAGAAACGCAAACAAGTTTTCCCCTTCGGCAATTACAAAAACTATTACGGCTACCGAGTAAATTTTCCTTTCCTTTTCTCGTTTTTTTTTTTTTAGAAATTAAAGTGAACGTTAGAAATATTTGGATTTTTTTTAATTGTTCACGTACGTGGTTGTTCTAGATTGGACCAGGTCATGAAGTAAAAGAAGATCCTCGGATTAAGGTATTGAAGAAGGAGTGGTTTGAAGGGAAGGATTGTCTGGATATCGGTTGTAACAGCGGCGTTATTACAATCCATATTGGTACTTTTGCTAAATTCCTCTTTCTCAATCACTTATTTGCTTTTTTTTTTCTTTATACTATTGTTTTCTCATTGTCAATTCTGGGTCTTAACTTTGCCATTGGAAAACATATTTATGCTTTGATTTGGTGTCAAAGATGTAGTTTTAAGTGATGGAAAACGGGTCGTTTTTATGTGAATGAAGAATCGGATATTAGGAAGCTGTGAAAGAAAGTAGAACGTAATCTTGTGGGTATGCTGCTTTTCTTTTTCATTTTTTTCCCTTTTATTGGGGAGGGGTGGTGTGTGGCCAGGGAATAATGTAGGGTGCATGCTTCCGTGTGTCTCTTGTATTTTCTATTGTAAGATGTTAGCATCATAAATATGATGTGAATTCGCAGCATTTGCCTCGTACTTGCCCATGGGGGAATTGATGATTTTATTCCTACTTCTGCAGCAAAAGAGTATAACTGCCACAGCATCCTTGGGCTCGACATTGATTCTGGTAAGATTCTAATAGCAGTCCTAATATCGTGAGAAGATTGACATTTTGTCTGTGCATATATTTTAGTTTGTTGGATAAGTTGAGTATGTTGATTAAAGGATGGAATTTGTTTCTCTCTATGTCTTCTTAATTTTTATTTTGTGGTATTGTTTGATGAGAATTAAGACATCAGAGTAAATCAAACGATCCTGTGGTGGAATATTGTTAGGTTTGTAAGTGCATGTCATGTTCAAGCATGTTGAACATAGTGAATACATGTGTAAACAAGCTGATTTGGGGCTTATATTTTCTGTTGTGTCAGTAGGGGTTTACAATTGATATAATTTTCAGTTTAATATTATGGTTCCACCTGCATGTGGTGCCCCAGTATGGAAGTTTTTCATTGTCAGGTTGAAACTGAAAGAAGACTAAAGCAATTTTCATTTTTCATCCTCCAGGTCTAATTGAGGATGCATTCTGGTACCTTAGAAAAATTACGAAAGTGGAATCTGCTCAGAAGAAACAAGCAAGAGATTCCAGTGTAAAGGTTGTACAGGGAGTAAACAGTTTGGAGCAATGTACTGATGCATCGTCAAACGAAGGCACAAACAAAAGTCTAAACTATCATTCTTCTGGAGAAAGAGATCTATCTGATATAGTGTCTTTCCGACGAGAAAATTTTGTGCAGAGCCATTGTCCACCTGATAAGCATTATGATACAATTATTTGGTAAGTCTTCATTTTTTCTGTATTACTCCCTTTTGAACTTTTAGTTTTTCCCCTGAAAATTTTGATTAAAGATTACATTAAATGAAAAAGAAAAGAGGGGTTGGGGGGGGGGGGGGGGGGGGGGGGGTTAATTATAAAGGACTTCCAGAAAATAATATATATAGATGTGCTGGTTTTGATTTCAAATGAATTCTTCTGCAACACAGTTTGAGCGTGACAAAGTGGATTCACCTGAACTGGGGTGATGATGGATTGATTACTTTATTTACAAAGATTTGGAGGCTTCTTCATCCGGTAATTAACACACAGCCTTGTCAGGGAGAAATTTTTTTTAGCAATGAGTATCAATTTTCTTTCCACTTATGCACACACATGGAAGAATGCATGTACAGTATCATCTGAACTGCTTATGATCATGAGCAGGGTGGCGTTTTTGTGTTGGAACCTCAACCTTGGGAATCATATGAAAAGAACCGTAGAGTCTCTGAGGTATAGCTCTTTATTCTTATTCAATTAATGTGAACATTTATAGGGTGATACCTTTGAGTATGATGAGTGCAGTGTTGACTTGCTCGTATATGTTCACCACTGTTCTAGTATATTCTCACTTCTTTGTTTCTGTTTACAAGAGCATTCTGTGATTATCTACGACTAAAGTATTGCCACATGTTCAACATAAATTTACATGTTTGATCAGTGTTTCATTAAATTCATTTCTTGACTAGATCTTCTAAAAACCTTTCCGCAATATTTTGCAGACAACAGCAAGTAATTATCGCAGTATAATGTTCCGACCAGAGAGTTTTCAGGAAATTCTTCTGGATAAGGTATGTGTTGCATCTTTGCTAATGATGTTGAGGTTTCAGGTTGGATGGAAAATTTAACTTTGTAGGCTCCTGTTAATCATTATTGCTTTGCGATATGTATCTCATTTGCAGATTGGATTCAGAATGGTAGAAGATGTCACATCAGGGTTGTCGGGCACTAGAACTGGTTTCGATAGACCAATTTTTGCATTCTACAAATGACTTAAAGGACAAAGACAATGAGGCAGTTGCTCCTGAAATTCTATAACTTTATTGTAATATTGTGTAATAACCACAAGTTTAAAAGAACAATTTTGAATTTTGCTTTTATTGAAATCTAATACATATCTTACTTTAAATTTGATTAGTATTAATCTATGTTTAAAGTGGTTGGAAACTCGTGTCCAAGTATGTCCCTGCATTGAATCAGACAATATTAGTAACATTGAGCAAGAATATAAAGCCTACAAGCTTACCACTTGTATGCTTTTATGAGGCAATTAAAAAGAGCAAATTCATATTTGGATGAATCAAATTATTCAACAGGGAAGTTTGTTTTTCTGCAGATTTCCCTATTCTTCCAATTTTGCTTGGATTTATTGTCATTATCAAGTACTGTGCTTTAAATTTTGGATTCCAAACAACAAAATGAACAGTCTCATAATTGAAACATTCTTTTAGATGCTAAATTCATTTTGTATGGTGAAACATTCCCCTTTTACTTTAAAACTATTACTACTCAATTTAATATTCTATTTTGACTGTAGTTTTCCAACAAATCCCAGTAGTCTTGACCATTTAGATAGGCAGTTGGTTCTTGATTTAAACCCTTCTTAGTCAGGTGGTTTCGGTCTTAATGCTAAAATCTTAATGACGCCAACCATATTTCCCATTAAACCCCGAAATTTTAGCTCCATTCAATTCAATATTATCATAATTTCTTCAACTTTTCAGTTTCAGAGTTTACTACAAGTCTGCTGTCCTGCCTCACTTTGTAACGTTCCTTCTTTATGGCAAATTCAAAGACATTCGTGTAAAAGTTTTACTTTATTGTATATGAGAGAGCCATCTTTTTCGTGTTTTCCAATTCAGTAGGGAGTAGAGAAACAGATGGCTCCAAGAGAAGACTCGGATGATACAAAGTTGTGTCCTCGTGAAAGGAAGCAATATGTAATCTTTGATTGTTCCAACCATTTCATTACAGCCTTCTGCTCCAGACGGGAAGACCATTTTGGCATCTCGAAGCCTGTGGCTACTGATGCTCTTGCAAATTCGAGGGCTACGAAGAGAACAAAGTCTTTGATTCTGGATAGAGTGAGTGGTGACCCATCCGGGCTCGAAGATTTCTCAGACGCTGAGTCATTGGCTTGTTTTCGTACTGATGTTTCAAACGATGAAGGATGCCTGAATAACTTGTTTCACGACGACGGAACCAGGAAGAAACTCAAACTATTGGCAGGAATAGTTGGGGCTAACAGCATAGAGCCTGGGCTTGTGTTGGCCAAAGTCGTGACCGTTTTGAAAGGCTTAGAGATGAGGAATGGATATTAGCTACCTCCGGTAAGCTAATCCCATTAAATGGTAATTTTTTTTTAATGGTTCAGAATCTCAAAGAAATGGATTGAGATCTCTTCCAAATGATTTATCTTTTCCCTGTTTCCGATTTGCTCATTAAACCGGCCCTCGCGCTTAGTTCGAAAGGTGATGATACCAATTATTATAACCACAAAAGAGGTTACTACTCTTGAAAAACCAAAGGAAACATCTTGGTTTCAGACAGACTATAAACAACAAAATTACTTAATTCAATTGGTAACTAGAAAAATCTTGGTTTCACACTATAGACTTCAGACCATGTGCCCAAGGCTAGCGAAGGATGACACGTTTTGTCAATGAATGCGTAAACGCAGCCCTTTAGGTTGAATGAACAAGAACGAAAACGATATCACAATTCTCAGAAGCATTCTCTTCCCTGAATATGTCACGTACAACTAACGCACGAAATATATATTTTAGCTTTAACTTAAATTATGCAAGTAGAGCTCACCCTGGAATCTTTATTTATCTTGCTTTCGTTTCAAATTGCAAGCTGATCTTCCAAAATAATTCAAAATGAAATGCACACAATAAAAAGAGGTACAAATTACAATTAAAAACTTTCGTAAGAATAAAATAATTAAAACCCTATACGCACACATACCGAAACATTTCTTACCCTTGTATTATTACATGTTGACGGTGCCCAGCTTCCTAGTTTTCAACGGCCAAATAAAACCTGGGGCGTCCAGAAGCGGAGAAACACCCGGAAAGAACAAAGGAAAAGACCACACAAAAAGATTGCATTAATAAACCCATTTGACATTTGATAACCGATAACTTGGTTACCGATGTTCCCAGCTGAAGATCCATAACACAACGCTTGCATGTCCCCCCTTCTCAAGAATTCATGCCAATACTAACTGCCTTCCAACTAGTTTCCCAGATCTTTTCCTGAACCAGCCCTACTCCTTCAGGTCTGACATCCTCCCCTCACTCCTCTTTCCTCGTCAAGGAAGACCGAAAATGTATCCTAAGGAGCCCCACTTATCTGGGGAAGGAACAGAATATTCCTGATCATCTAACTTCAGATTTCACAAACTCCACTAATGGCATAAATTGCACCACTTTCTGGAATAGAATAATTATCAGAAGAGGATGTCAGAAGCTGTACATACTTGAAGCAGCTTGAAGCAATGCTACCGTCATCTGGTTTCAGATGCACAAAATCTTGAGCCCTGACTAATACAAGTGTCAACTGACCAAGAAAAGCAATACTATTCCTAGACCAACAATTGATGAGAGAAAATGTTTTATCCCCCACCTGGTTCAAACTTCAAACCAGACATAAAATGTTCTCAAAGTCCAGCTTTGCCCCACAGAGCTCTTCAGATCTCCAGAACCCAAGTAGCCACAGCATATGCAAATAGTAGTCGACTTTCTATCTTCTCTAATTATCCTGAACAGCTTCTATCAGAATTTTTACATAATAAGACAAGCTGGGTAGTTACTAGTTACACATTGTTGGCACACCGCCTGTCAACATTCCAGTCTGAGGCAATGTGCTCCTTGAAGTAGACCAATCAATTCCAAAATCATCAACTTGAAATCGAACATACAACTGAGCTTTACTGCATGTACACTGTTGATATTTGCAGAATTCAGGATACAAGACAAAATACCAACCATAAATGGTTTCTTCAGTGTTCACCAGTCAGTAGTTTGCAGCCATTACTAGATCTTCCATGGTTAGCATGCAGAGAAATATATGTTTTATGGTCTTTGTATGCATTCCTGAATTGTAATTCCCTATTCCACCCTTTCCAACAGTACTGTAGGCAGAAATGAGTCCTGCAAATTAGAAAGTATTAACTGATAATTGAGAGGATTATTTAAAATTAGTTTCATGACCAACAATATGCTAGAAAAATTTTCATACCATAAATTTTGAAAGGACAGAACAACTAACTTCTCATTGTTCTAATATAGGATGGCCTAGAGAATATTTTAGTCTTCTTAAGTCCAACATGAGGATATTGAAGTTATGCATGGAAACAAATATATATTGCAAAGGCTTTTGAGAAGAGAAAGAATGAAGCAAGAAGAAAACATTGAAGAAAAAAAATTTCATGACTTAATGAGTCCCTTAAAGGTAGCTGATAAAATTGTAAACTACGCAAATTAAAATTACTTTTTGCCAATCATATGTCAAGATGAAATTGAATTATTTTCTGGGTAGCAATATATTTCATCACATGTAATTCATGTTCACATAAAACCATAAACATAAAGATTGCTGTGGGTCATTTATGACATCTATGTACAGCTCAGGATTCAAACAAGCTTCACGTATCCGTATTACATAACAACCAATGTGTTTGTACCATGGGAAACTGCCATTCTAGGCTAACTAATACAAATCTTCATATTAGCCGCAAATTTGCAGGCCTCCATAAACACATCACTAAGAGCTCTCAATCAAATACAAGGCGAGAATGCATAACATGAAATCACCAAAACCCACTGACTCAAACGATACATCACTAGAGTCTCCTTGACCAGAATCATAGCTAAAGGTATATTTCAGAATATATGGACAATGATGCCAGAAAATTTGGATAGAATCCAAATTAATATAAACTGATCTATGCGTGGATAAATTACCATTTTCATCATTTGGCAGACGAAATGCGCTGCAATGATGAAATCCAACTACTGGAAGGTCCGATTTTGTTTCCATTTCCATGGCCAGAATTGGCAGCTTCAGTGGGCAATTTCTGACCATTTCTTTTTGAGGTGCCAGCAGGTGCAAACGATGATGAGGGTGTATGAGAGTCAAAAATCTGCCAAAATAGACACGAAAATTAATAATGCAAGGATGCTACAGCGCATTCCAAAATTTAAACGCAAGAAAAAAAAAATGAAGACAAATCAAGTACATAGAACTGTATCCATTAATACCTACACATGCATAAGTGCTATTAAAAAGCAACAAGAATAGTTAGCATAAATTTTCCGTCTTAGTTTGAAACAAGATCAACAAACTTACATTTTTGTCAACTGTAGCATCAGAAACCAAGTTCTTCCCTGTTGCTGATTTAAATTGCATGCGAACACCTGGACCAGAAACATTACTTGATCTAATGCGCTCTGTGACGTCATTCGAATAAGTGGCATTGAAGCCTGCTGGCAATCAAATAACAACCAAATCTTAATATTATTTCCAAATAAAACTAACATCAAGAATAACAGAATTTGAAATCTCTCTAAAGATAATGATCATAAAATGGTTTTAAACCTCAGCCTTATCTCCTTGCTTTTTATACAATACAACAAAATAGCTAACATAAATATTCCTACATATATGATTTGTATTATCTATCAATTTCATAAATTAATAGATATGTGCTTCCAAAGCATATGAATAATCATATCAGTCGCCTGTTACTGAAAGCAACCAGGCATCTGTGTCTAGTCAAGCCTCTACCCACCCAACCTACCAAAAGAAAAAAAAGGTGAAATCATTGGAGGCGGGATGTGAAAACTTTAGAAACCAGTTTTCAATGAGGAAATTCAGGTTGAACAAAATAGTTACCTAGCTTCAGTAATCTACAATCGACATAGTCTCCAGTTGAAAGTTCACTATTTTGTTCTTTAAATTATCATTTTTACCTATGTAATCTTATTCTTATGGATATATAAAATCCAGTGCCAGTCCCAGTAAGAAAGACAGCAAAAAAGGTTACTTTAGGCATTACCTTAGACTAGGCCCATTGACTTATGGTATACATTTTACCATTCAAGACGCAATTTTATGGATTCTTATAATGGTATTGCTAAAATATCCCCAACAAGAGAGGATGGCTAATTTTATGGTATACATTTTACCATTCAAGACGCAACATATGTAAAGAAAATTTCAGAAAATCATTTTTTTTATATAAAAGTTTCCCTCAGATGGGAAATTAAACTCATACTGTTGAAAGATTTTTCAGAAGGGCAAATAAACTAATAATGTTCACTAAACCAAAAAAAAAAAAAGAAAAAGAAAAAAAAGTGACACCAAGATTAAAGCTCTTCCAACCTTGATGCAACATCCAAATCTGAAAGCATAACTTAGTTACTAAAGACACCATAATCTGACACAAATATTAGATCTTTGCTTTTGACTTATTAAAGGTCTTCTATAATTCTTTTATCCAATAGATAAATTCCTCAAGACACCATTCCGTCATTTGAGAAGAAAGCGCAGCAGCAGGAGCTAACCTTGATGATGATCCACATCCACAGGTAATGGATGACTGCTGCTACCTCCAGTAACTGGCTGTAATTTGGGAAATATAATCATGTCAAAATGGCAATGTTCCATTTAAAGGATACAACTACCAAATTACTATGCAGGTTCTACAATTTAAAATACCAGATACCATATTCAATCTAAATGCAATAACAAATTTTGGTATAAGTTTGAGATACTGACAGACAATCGAGGCTGAGATCTAGTTTTCTGGGCCTGCTGGTACTTGATGATTGTCCAGTCAAATATGTAGTCAAGCTCATAACCTACCATAATAAAAAACCAAATATTAGTTTGCAGAAGATTATGTATAAAATTATTCATCTACATCTGTGACATCCATCAAGCCAGCTGGCAGGAGGCCTTTTCTTCCCCCTTCAATAGCATAATTTAACCAACAATGTCAAAGGACATCACTCTAGATCACAATCAGCTTGTTCAATAGCATTCATAAGCCTCATGCTTTGAAACAAGAGCCTTACTGAACATAGATGAAGGCATAAGAGTATAGCACATCCAACTGTAGAAAAATTACAACCACCACGCGACACAGGCATTCAACAATTTCAAGCAAAAAAATGTTGAGGGGTTTTTACAGAATTGAAAGGTAAAATGCATCCTACAATACCTTCACGAAGAAATAAATCACGGAACAAACGCTTCAGGAACCCATAATCAGGACGTTGATCAAATGTCAAAGAATGGCAATAATGAAAGTATGATGCAAACTCCACAGGATGAGACTTGCATAGAACCTTGATAACAACAGTCAGAGAAAACAGCAGCCATGTTAATCAAATCATGCTGGAACCACAATGTAGAACTGAAAGATATATAAAATGCAGACACACCTCAATAGGAGTGGACAACTTCTTCTCACATATTTTATCATATTTCTGCTTCTTTGTGGCAGCTTTCAAACCTTGCCATGGAAGACTATATGCAGAAACATTTAGTCAGCTAAATACACACAAATAAATACCAAAATAGCCAAATGCAAGAAACTTATTTGCAATAAAAATCAGTGAAAACAGGTTGGCTACCTTCCTCTGAGAAAATATAAAAGCACATAGCCAAGTGACTCCAAATCATCCCGCCGACTTTGCTCTACAACAAAAACATAACGATATAAATATCCAAGTTAATGAATTAAGTGCTTCATCTCAATGGATGACCAAAAAGAAAACCTCTTTCCTTACCTATTCCAAGATGAGTATTGCAACTTGCATAACGAGCAGTCCCCGTTAAATTTTTGTTTTCTCTGTTAGAGGCAAAAGTTAATTATTTCAGTAACAGCAATCAAGACTGACATAAATGCTGCAGAAGTGGTTTATATGTAGCAAATCAGAAAAACATGAAGGCGAGGAGTAATAAATACCAACTAAACCCAAAAACTACCTGTAAGGAATATGGCGATTAGTTGTGGAGTCTCGGTATCTTTTGGCAAGGCCAAAATCAATTATATAAACCTGATTTGCTTTGCGACCAAGTCCCATTAGGAAGTTATCAGGCTTTATGTCTCTATGAAGAAATCCCTTGGCGTGAACATATTCGATTCTTGTAATCTAAAAAGAAAATCCAACGATTTAAGATTAAAACATGTAATCATTCATGCAACAATTGAATACAAAATGTCACCAATTTAAGCTCACCATTTGATCAGCCAACATTAAGACAGTTTTCAGCGAAAACTTCCTGCCACAGTACACAAAGAGATCCTCGAGACTAGGTCCGAGTAAATCGAGAACAAGTACATTATCTTCCCCATTAACACCTGACCATTTTATGCTTGGAATTCCACCTATACATCAATTAAAATCATAAAAAATAACTCGTTATTTCATTTATTCTAATTTCTAAAATCTTCATAAAATAAATAAATAAACTGAAGCAGTACAGTACTTACTTCCTCCTTGAAGAATATTGTACAATTTTGCTTCGTAAAGCAGTTGCGGATGCTTCGTTTTATTGTTCTCCTGTAACCGCCAAAATTAAATTAAAAAATATATAATCTTTTTGAAAAAAAAATGATTTTTAGTTCTAGCTATTATTTCTACACAAAAAAGCTTAAACGATAATCAGATCATGAATCTGCAAAGCATTAGAAGACACTTACCATCTTAACAGCGACGATCTCGAACGTATCAATATGCGTAGCTGCCGAAACGAAATCAAAATCGCTATAAATCACTTCATATAAAAAGAAGAAAAAAATGAAAAAGATAGTTAAAAGAAGAAAGAAGACAAGGAAGAGACGAACCAAGAAAAATTTCACCGAAAGATCCACTGCCGATCTTACGGCCGAGCTTATATTTGCCACCGACGATTCGTTCCATGCTTATCGACGAGTTCGATCAATCAGATCATCAAAGCTAGAGAAAGAGCTTTGAAGGATTTTGATAACGACTTTTTTATTTTTTGGTTTTTCAGGTTTTATCCTTTTCTTTTTCCTTCGTTTTTTTCTTGTTAGAAACTGAAACCAAACACAGGAGCAGACTCGCAAAAAAGGACAGAAAGAAACTGCGTGGCTTTTGAGAAAGAGAAAGGAAGAGGATAAAGAGAAATGAAAATGTGTGTAAGGGGTAGTTTGGGGATTTGGGTTAGGTGCAAAGGACGCACGTTGACCTGTTGACTGGTGATGGGATTCGTGATGCGAAAGGGGTAGGTAGGTAATTTTAGATTTTAGAGGCTTTTATTCCTCTTGCATTTATTCGCGGCGGTCCCTATGGTTGGAAATTTGGTCATTTTGGGAAGGATAGAATGGTAAATTAATCTGCCCGCTGCTAAATGATTTTTTTTTTAAAATATGGGTATAAAATAGTGACGGAGGGCAAATCTGGGCGGCTCTCAACATTAAACGTGTTTTCTCATCCTCTGGCTGCGGCGCCCGCGCGGTGGCGTCTTTAATCATCTAACCCCAGCCTCTTTGCGAAACGAGTGATTACCTATATGATACATCACTCTCTGAAACGAAAGCCAAGTTATACATCTATAACTAAAGTGGTGACCGCTTCGCATGGGTGTTAAATTTTTCATTAAAAATAATTTTAAATTTAATAATATTATAAATATAAATAATAATAAAAATAATAAATAAATTTAAATTGCAAAAATGTTATAATAATAGCAATAATAATAAATTAAAATAATTATTTTACAAAATTAATATTTTCAAAATATTTTCTCATGTTTTACTAAGCAAAATTTTTTATTAAATAATTTTTTTGAAAATATTTGATTTTTTATATCTTAATATATACTAAAGTTGACAGAATCATATTTTGTTAATTAAATGATTCTAACAGTGAAATAAAATTTATATTGAGAAACTATAATATATTAAAAGTAATTATTGGTAAGTTACATAATTTATATAATAAAATTATTAAAATAAAATGAATATTTTTTGAAAGTCAAAATAAAATGAATATTAATTACACTTATTGAAAATTGTTTAGTTTTGATGATGAAATTTTCTAAATTATTGTCAATTTTAATTACTACTTTTTTATCTTATGCTTTTATAATTATTTAAAATTAATCAACTTTGTGAAAATAATTTTAGGATCTTCCAATAATTTTGGTAAGTCATCAATAACTTTATTCAATTAGTTGTTATTTTTATTATTTATCAAAAGACTTTTATATTATGTAATTTTCTTTTAAGTATTAATAGACACTGTGATAAATCTATCAATTCTGAACTCTTATCATTTTCAAAAAATTATTTTTATTGAATGAATTTTTTGACGTAGCTACCACGATAATGATGATATTTTTTTTTAAATTGACAATTGAGAGCTTCCATATAATAGAACTTGGCGTAGCCTCCCTATTAAGCAAAATCAGAGATTTCAATCTCCTTTGTTAAAGCTTGAGCATGATTGACAAAGATATAAAACTACTAACTTGAAAATGTGCCTTGACTGACTCATGAGCAAAAGAGATATCAATTTGACTTATGGGTAAACGTTGCTTGACTAATTCTCCTGCAAAGTTTGGCTGACTCATGGGTTAGTAGATTAAAAAACGTGGGCAATGATATAACTGACACGTGGTTAAATGAAAATTTTCCTTTTAAATAGGTAATAGATTATCATTTACATGTCTATATCCATGTGGGTTGAAAAGCCCAATCCAATGCGAAAATGTTGCCTCTCCCAAATTAGACGAATAAAGCGATGAGGAAAATTAAAGATTAGGTGGCGGGATGCTATTGGATAATAGCAAGAGCTATCAATGAGGTTGGCGGGACCGCGGAATGTTTAGACTCGGACGCAACGAGTTTGGTCTAATCCCACGACAAAGCCACCACGCAAACCGGTGCCACTCAGGCACAATTTAATTTGCGACTTTCTTTCCATTGGAACAAAATAAAAAGAGGAAACAAGAAAGATTTGTTATAATAAAAAAACAAATTACCCCCTTTAACATAAACATATTGCTAGATGACGCTGTTTTTATTTTAAAAAATAGCTATTTCTTACTTAATTCTACATAATAAAAATATTTTCTTTTTTTCATATTTAATAAATTCTCATAAATTATAAAATTTTCAATCTTAAGATTTCTTACCTTTTCTTCTCAATAATTTTTTAAAAAAATTAAACATTGTCAGTTATGCTATATGTACGCATAATTATTGTCTCTCACGATTTATTGACGTTTCCGAGAAAAAAAAACATTGAGACTTTTCAAAGAGAAGATGCTAGATGAAATTTAACCATTAATGATTGCTAATTTCTGAATTTTACCTTTTTTTTCAAACAATTACATGAGTTACAGTTATTTAAATAGATATGATTTTCTCATATTTTTATACCTACTCTGCCTTCAAGCTAGAATTGTTTTTGTATTAAAATGAAAATTTGAATTTAAGTTATCTGGTTTGGAAGATATCATTTGTAAGACATTTATAAGCTTTGATTTAGTAAATTATATTATCTTTTGGTACACTTAATAATATATAACCATCATAAAAGATAAATATGTTCTCATGTATAGATAATAAATGTGCCAAAGATACGGTATTTAAGTCTTATCAATTATCTTACCTCTCTCAAAGGTATGAAAGTTTGTAGATTATATTTAGATGTTATTAGTATGTATTTTTACATGAGTTGTATGTGAATATTTTTTAATAAAGTTTTAAATAATAACTATAAAAATAAAATATAAAGTGTGAAATATAAATAATTGAAATTTTATAATAGTAATTTATAAATTATTCAATGTTATTAGATTTAAAATATTTAAAAAGTATTTTATTCAATATTATTAAAATTAAAAAATATTATTAAGATTAAAAAATATTACAGTTGAACTATGGGCTCTTTATCATAGACTCATCTTATGTTGGAAAAAAAGCTTCATGAATGTTTTGGTTCAATTGGATTCATTGATAACATTACAGAAATTATCCAAGCCTATATCTTCATCAAATTCGAATCCTCATATGTTGAAAGGAATCAAGAAACTTCTTAAGTGGAATTGAGATTGTACATTTTTTAACATATACGATGAAACTAATCAGTATGTCGATTGGATGACTATATTTCATGAAAAATGATCACACTTATTTAACTCTCCACCGGAATATATTAACTATTAAGACTTTCTTACTTGCGGGCATTTGAAGTGTTTCATGAGTTAGAATGATGTAACTAGTTGCTTTATCCTCAATATATAAAAAAATACTTTAATAAAAATCATTGAATGCATTAAAACTCTTATTTGATAAGGACAATTTTAGAACTTTTTAATTTGAATTTCGATTCTTATTTGATAGTACTATGTATAATTGTATTATTTATATAATAATTAAAATTTATTTTAAATGACAAATATATTATGAATATATATATGTAAATGTATATTATGTTATAATACAAGAAATTCAGACAAAATCAAACAAAGCAACAGATTAAACACGAAAAGTATATATTTAAATTCTTAAATTTGAATATATATATATATATATTAAATTTTGATTATGTATAGATTGGATCAGATTAAGATTAAAATTTACAGAGTAATTATCCTATAAATTAACCTCTCACTTTATTTGTAAATACTCACTTTAATAACATTTTCATCCAAACTTTAAATACTTTCTCTCATGGTTATTATTATTTAAAAAATAATAAAAATGATTTTTAAATATTTTTATAATATTATAAATACAGATTATTTCACTTATCTACATTGTCCTCTGGAGGGGACAATTGAGCTCAATTAGAGTGATACATCAATAGTTCAATTAGTTGATATGTGGCACTCTAATTGAGTGAGAGTTGTCCCGTAAGAGTTCAATTGGTTGTCATTTTTCCCTTTCTTAGGTTTCTCCACCGTTTCTACTTTGCTTTCTCCATTCTAATTTTTGGCTTCTCCCCTGGATTTCTCCGCCTTCTCTCTTCTTTTACGTACTTTCCACATTGTTTTCATCTTTTTGTTCAATTTTTACAACTCTTTTCGTTTTTTACTTTTTTATTCTTTGGCTTTCTTTGTTTGTTTTGGTGTTTTTTTCTTTGTTTTGTTTGGTCTTTGATTTGTTCAACCATTGTTCTTTCCTTTTTTTTTTTTTTTTGATTTGTGATTTGTATTTTTTTTTATTTTTTGCATTTCGGTTTTATCATTGTATGAATCTTTCTTTGTTTGTGATTTTCATTTTGTTTTGATTTGTAGTTTTTGTGTTGCTTTGGTTTGACTGTGTTAATTTGCTTTATGTTTTGGTTCTTAAGAAGTTGTATTTTACTTTCGGTTTTTCCCTTTCATATGCTCATGGTTTTTTTTTTTTTTTTTTGCGCTGTTATTTTTCAAGTTTGATTTTTCTTTTATTTATTCTTATATAGTTTTTATTTATGTATGCTTTTGTTTTAAAGTTTTTTTATTTATTCTTACTCTAAGGTTTTTAAGGGTTTTTGTGTTTTTGAGAGGTCATGGCATTTTCGTCATTTTGTAATGCCATGCATCCAGAATTTTTTCTCTTCATTGGAGTGTTCCCCGCTTTCTCTCTTTGCTTAGAGGAAGAATCTGGAGAAGGAATGAAAGAATGGGGTGAGAAAAGAGGAGAGAAGAGAAAGGAAAAAACAAACAGGAAGGTCAAGAGCATTTAAATATAAATTCAATTTTTTAATTTTTTTAATTGATTGAACAGATTAGATACAGATAAATTGGCTTCTCTCTTATTTTTCTTCTTTCTTCTAATTGTTTTACTTTTTAATTATTTATTTGATTTATTTAATTTCAATTTATGCATTAATTTAAATTTATGAAATTAGTTTAAAAAATGGTAAGAATAAAAATAAAATAATTAATTCCATGATTTTTTGTTTATCCAGTTTTTTTTATTTGGGTTTTTATTATGTTTTTTAATAATGTTATTGCTTATATACAGAAACCAGAAACTATTAGTGTAAGTTTCTAATTTTTTTATCTCATTTCATTTGTTTATTCAAGCTTTTATTATTTGAATTCTTTATTGTTTTTATTTTTATTCAAGCTTTTAATTCAATTGATGAGCTTGATTTAGGGAATTCTAATAATTTGTGATTTTACTAAAACAATTTAATTTTATCTCCTGCTGTTAATGTAATCAATTGTTGACCAATTATTTTGATTTCATTTCAAATGCTTAAATTGAATTCAAGGTAACAGCAGTTAAACACTTGAAACATAATATAATTATAAATATTACGTGAAATAAAATGAAGAAGGATTGCATTTGTGTTATGTTTTTTGTTAATTTTGAGAGGAATTTGTTTTACGATTTTATTGTATGATTAAGTTATTTTTGAAATCTCAAGTCTATAATTTAATCATTTGTGTCTTTTAAACTTTGAATTAAGTGTGTTTATATTTCTTCATTAATATTTTATAAATCCTTTCAAATACAATTTTCAGTTTTCATTACATTTAACTATTTATGAAATTTTATAAAACCATTGCATAACGCTAGTACTAGTTAATTTTAATAATCGTAACTTGCAAATTCACAATCCTTTCTCTTTGATTAGGGTTTATTGGATGCCAAATCTGTGAGGTTTTTTTTTATTGAATTTGTGAAATTTTATCCTAAATTCACTATTTTCTGCTTAACTTTTCTTGATTCAACCATGGCTATCGCATCAGTTGCATTTAAATCAAGGGAGGATCACCGGAAACAGCTAGAATTAGAAAAAACTCGAAAAGCAGGGCTTGCATCTACTGAAGTCGATGACGATGGAAAAGAAATTAGCCCTCATATTCCTCAGTGTATGTCATCGATACCTTGGTATCTTAATGTTGAAAGACCAAGATTGAAGCATTAAAGGAAATGGAAATCTGATCCCAATTACACGAAGTCTTGGTTTGATAGAGGTGCAAAGATAATTCAGGCAAATAATTATCCAAAAGGTGCTTGCGAAAATTGTGTGGCAATCACACATGATTCAAAGGCATG
This sequence comes from Theobroma cacao, assembly GCF_053813885.1. Classification (NCBI taxonomy): domain Eukaryota; kingdom Viridiplantae; phylum Streptophyta; class Magnoliopsida; order Malvales; family Malvaceae; genus Theobroma; species Theobroma cacao. The sequence goes on from NC_142647.1 coordinate 5,573,092, forward strand.
CATAGAGAGGCCTCGTACGAAGGAAGTAAATTGAACAAACATGCATATTGCACCTGATGAAAAGATGGAGACCTTTGAACTGGATTATGATGACAAGCGAAATTGATGGAATGGTTATGATGCATCCACATATGCCCGTGTCATTGAAAGGTATGAGGCAAGGGATGAGGCTAGAAGGAAGAATCTGAAAGAACAGCAGCTAAAAAACAGGGACAGAGCTAGAGCATTTTCAAAAGGAAACCAAATAGAAAAAGACATTAAACAGTTAAAGAGAATTTTATATATAATTTAATTATTTAAAAAATTAAATAAAATTCAAAAGACATTGACTATATAAAAAAATGTACATTAATAGTAATAATGGTATCATTTATATATATATGATTAAATGAAACTATAAAATGAGTCTTTCTTACTTTTTGTACTCAAGAATGGAAGAGAAAATAATTTTTTAAACTTAAATGAATTACCTCTTTACTTTGTGTGTTGTAACTCTTATCTTATTTTCTATTTGCCTCTTAAATTGCTAATTAACATATTGGGTTATTAGATTGAACAATTGAGATATAATATGTTATGATAGGTTATTAGGTTGGACTGTTAAGATATAATATGTTATAATAAGCTAAACTTTATATTAAAACTTAATAGGTTTGGATTAATAAACTTACTTTTAGTTTTTTGTAAATTTGATAGGCTTAACATATTAGTTTAGAATTTATTTGTTGGGCTTAACTAAGAATATGCTAACCATAATGACTCTAATTTTATCAAACAATTTAAAGAATAAAATTAATATTAAATAAAAATTATTTTGAGAGCCATTGAAAATAAATATAATAAATAAATTGTATTGAAATAAATACAATTATTTCATTTTATCAATTTATATTTATATTTTTATTACTTAAAGTTTGCAACATACATGCTAGGATACACTGGTTATTTTGAATAAAAAATAATATATTGATAAAATGTTAAGCAATATGTAACTTATATTTGAGAATTATATAATAATTTATTTATTTTTAAAGATTGAAATTAGAGAAAATAAAATTCGCATAACAGAAAAAAGAAAAACATGACAAGTAGAAGATAGAATCCGTATATGACATAATAAAAAAAGAAAGAAAAAGAATATGATTGATGGTTTGTATAAATTTGTGAAAGAAAATCTATAGAGATTTAAAAAATATAAGTATATAGAATAAAAATAAATAATAATATAAATTAAAAAAATAAAAAACTTTAAAATTGAGTCAAGCATGTAAAATTATTTTGTTATTCTTGATTTGTATTAATTATTAAATAAAAATATATTTTGATGGGTCATTAAGAAAATTTATAAAAAAATAAAAAAATTTATTTAGTATGTAAAAAAAATTTTAAAATTTGGCCCCACATTCCATAAGGAGGCTCCACCCCTGCTGAAAAAGTTGGAAGAGAAAAATAGTAAAAACAATGGGGAGGAAGAGGTTAGTGACGAAGATGACGATGATGACGCTCTGAAGGTTGATGAGAGCAAACAGATGGATTTTGCTGAAGTCGAGAAGCGTTGTCCGGACCACAGGTGGAGGAAGCATGGGTATGGCCAGGAATTTGCGTATTCGAGAAGACACAGCGAAATATCTTTTGAATCTTAGATGTCAATTCCGCTTATTATGATCCTAAAACTCGATCTATGCGTGAAGATCCTCTTCCTGATGCTGACCATAACGAGAAGTTCTATGGAGGTGATAATCAATATAGAATGAGTGGGCAAGCTTTGGAGTTCAAGCAGCTCAATATTCATGCGTGGGAAGCATTTGATAAAGGTCAAGATATTCACATGCAGGCTGCTCTATCTCAAGCTCAACTCCTGTTCAGGAATTATAAGGTCATCAAGGAGAAATTGAAATCAAAGACCAAAGATACCATCACGGAAAAGCATGGCAATGCAGCAACTGAAGAAGAGATACCAATGGAGCTCCTCTTGGGACAAATTAAGTGAGAGGCAAGTTGAATATGATCGTGCTGGCAGAGTTATAAAGGGAATGGAAACGTTGTTTCCGAAAAGCAAGTATGAAGAAGATGTTTTTATTAAGAACCACACAAGTGTTTGGGGTTCGAGGTGGAAGGGTCACCGATGGGGCTACAAATGTTGTAAGCAAGTCAGGATTTTGTGTTTTGGGGGGAGTGAAAAGTCGAAAACAATATAAAGTAATTTAGATGAAACAAATTCATATAAAAATATATAAATAAAATTTTAAAATTATTTAAAAAATTAATTTTAATTAATTATTTAAAAGAATTAACTAATATAATCATAAATAATTTAATTACGATAATAATCCCAATTTATAGATAAAATTAACAACAAACAAAAATTAATAAATATAATAACAAAAATCTTAATGGAAAGTAATTCATTAAAAAAATATTAAAGGTTATCAATAAATAATTCAACGGGAAGCAATTTTTTAAAATTAATCACAAAAATTAAATACAATATCAATAAACAATTCAATGAAGAAGTAATTTTGAATAAAAAACTTAATTATTTACAAGAATATAAGTAAATTAAAAAAACACAAATAATTTGTAGGAAAACAATCAAATAATCCCTAAATAAATAAGTAACAACTAACATTAAGTACTTAATCAAATTCTTATTTTGTTGCTTTTAACAAAAAAATGACTAAGACAGTAAATTCTAAATCAAAATCATCAAGTAAAAATTATTAAATAAAGAAAAAATTAAAAATTAAAAATATTTAAAAAAAATAAGTAAATAAATCAAACTTACTAATTATCATGACAGAAAAATTGAGTTATCGACTAAAAGTTTTTTATTCAAAGAAAGTTGACAAGCAAAAAGGTGTAACTTTTTTTTTAGTTTCTATAGTATTTAGTAAAAAGAAAAAAGAACAATAGGAGGTGGTTGTGAGGTTTTAGAGAAATAAGGTTTGAGAATAATTCTATTGTAATAGATTTTATTTTAATACTATTAAAATTTATTGTTAACTAATTGTTGTGGGATGTCTTATCAAATAAAAAATTATTATAGGGATAAAATTATTAAATTCTAAAAAAATTAAAATATGTTAAAAAAATTTAAAAATTTTTGTAGAGGCGAAAAAATTTTAAAATTTTAAAAATAAATGTAAATTAGAAAAATTTTGAAATTGCCCCCACTACGCCCCTCCCCTCCGCCTCTGGTTGTAAGCGAACAATTCGGAATAGTTACTGTACTGGTGCCGCTGTCATTGAGGCTGCAGAAGCAGCAACAGACTTGATGAAGGCTAATATTGCACGTAAAGCAGTCTCAGAGGATGTTCCTCCTCCTGCAGAGGAGAAGAAACTTGCTACCTGGGGAACTGATGTTCCTTACGACCTGGTTATTGACGAAAAACTTCTCACCGAGGCTCTTAAGGAGGAGGATGAAAGAAAACGTAAGTATAACATCAGATGGAATGATGAGGTTACTGCTGAAGATATGGAGGCATATTGGATGAAAAAGATACACCATGATGACCCCATGAAGGATTTTCTAAACTACTGTGTTATCTTATATATGTAAGAAATTAATATCAAGTTTGTAATTCTCTCTCTTTCAATTAATTCCAAATCTTAAAAAATAAAAAATTGTCACCAACATAATAAACTTCCTACAAATTAAATCAGTAGCCATCATAATTGTCAAGTTAACATCTAGCTAGAAAGATTAATAGAAAGCGAAACAAGGAAGAAATTAGCTTGTTATTTGATAGTAATCAGCTAATTAGTAAGAGTTTGAACTCTTCATCCGTTCTTGCTTATAAAATTAGTTCTTTGCTTTTTCTCTGCCATATACAAGAACATTACTTTTGATTAATGAAAACTTAACAGGACAAAGGACTTATGATTTCTAGCTAAATATGGAATCTAACTGAGTTTTACATGGATTGGAAAAGCATGTTTGTTAAGGTCGAAGAAGGATCAAACAATAGCAGAAAAGGAACATGTAAGCCTGCATGGGTTGAAGTGGCCAAAGTAATAATTGATTGTTGGCTCATCATCATGCCGTCAGATTAACAAAATTCACATACAGCTTAAGAGCATATCAGAGATAATATCCCCTGACATTACTTTCCGATCAATTTACAATTGCCAGCATCTGAGGCTTTCTTTCTCACACATAAATTCAAAAATTTTATTAAGAGAATGAATAGTGGGTTTTGTTGGAAATTTTTTATTTTAAGATAGAACTTGAGAACCAAAATCGTTTCAGGTGAAGATTCCGATGAGATTTTCCATGTTTTTCCAGTGAGATTAGCAGGAATCTTTGGATTGTAGGCGCCGTTTGCCTCAAAAGTTAACTGACAACGGTTTGTTTTATTGTATCACTTCATGGGAAATCCTTGTCGTTTGTTTTATACCAGGACACGTGTTTGCATCTTAGATGCGGACTGCCCTCTCCAGACCCCAAAAGGGATCCGGATATGGGAAAAACAAAGTAAAACCAATGACCAGGTAGGACTTCACTTAAACACAAGTCAATGAAGCCATCCCTTCTTCTTACAACGAAAACGAAGTCGTTTTGAGTTTGCTCGTGCATTGCGGTCACTTCTTGCAAGATCTTTTTTTGTGCCAGCCCAAACAACGATCAGAAACAATGATCGGAGGCGTGGAGAAAATGTTGGCGGTGGGCCTAATCTGGGGTGCAACCAACGCCGCAATGCGCCGCGGCGCACTCCTGTGGGATCAATCTCTCAAATCCACTCCACCCCCTCGGGATCCACCCCACAAACTCCACCAAAAGCTCCTCGATTCCTTATCCAATTGGCTGACCCTCCTTTTCTTTTGGCAATACTCCCTCCCTTTCCTCATCAACCTCTCCGCTTCCGCCACCTTTTTCACTATCTTAAGCCAGGCCCCGATTTCGCTTGCCGTCCCCGTCACCAATGCGACGACGTTTGCTGCCACCGCCGTGTTTGGAATCCTGCTGGGTGAGGAGACCCGGGTCGGTCATGCACTATTGGGTACGGGTTTTATTGTTTTGGGTGTTTGGCTTTGTATCACGTGATCTGCATGTGCGTTGCTCTTTTTTTTTTCCTTTCTTCGATTAGATACATAATTTTATTATTATGTAGAACGATTCTGTGAGAAATAGTGTTATGTTTTAGTGATTTATCATTTTGAATCTATTCCTATGATTTTGCTTTGTACCATTTGCTGTTACTTTTTCCTAACTTTTTTCTTGTAAAGCAAAATAAAATAGTAGAAGCAATGATTAAACGAGCTGAATTTATTGAATGAACGGAAAAAGGAAAAAGCTGCAATACAATTGAAACACTATGAACCGTACAAAATTTGCTCAATCAAAAATTAGAGGAAAAAAGCAATGAAATGCGGAATGTAACAAAATAATTTTTTGGTTAATGCAGTAGGAAAAGAAATGGGAATATGGATTAGAACTGCGGTTTAAAACATTCAGGAGGCATTTGTCCATTGAATCTTTTAGTATCTTTGCAGTAGTCGTAGATCATGAAATTATCTCTGACCCACTTCATCTGACCCATCTTACTACTGCTCAACTGGCTGTAAGTTGGGGAAGTCCACCAGTTTGCTGGGGATCTGGAGGCACATTGATTGATACTCACTGGCCCATCCCACTTGCAAGCTTTTGCCCTAAACCTACGGAATCTGGCAATGAAAGGTGCACTATTCCAGTCAATCTTGACAAGCCCACCTCTAGTTGCCCAGTTGTCCGCATTCCATAAACTGGAGTATACCCTCATTCCTTGCTTGTTTGGAAAAGCAATCCCCTCTTTCTCATAGTTTCGGAAAACACGAATTGGCAGGTTGTCGATGTACCACCTAAAACCATTAAGTATTTTTGGTTAGTTTCATGAGAATAGGGAAATGCATTAAGATTTGTAATTTCATGTTTTGGTTGTCTTGGAATTCACTGAAAAGTTAACAACAGCAGAAAAATGGTCCGCATTGGCCATGTTTTTGAACTGGATTTCAAATGAATATATTTAGAGAAAAGGAACATGATGTTCTAGTGTAATTGAAGGGAAGTTAACTTACACGACTTCGGTGGGATTCCAGTGTATGGTGTAGTTGTGGAAATCAGCAGTTGGGTCAAACCACAGGTAAAATTGCTGTTCTCTGCTTCCATTTCCTTGAGTGTAGATGTTTGTGTGAACAATATATGGTTGTCCGGAAACATTACCTAAGAACTCGAAGTCGATCTCATCGTGCTTGTCCCTGGTAGAGGACAGCTGCATATATTTGAGAATGAAAGATTAAAATTTATGTAATTTTCTTCTTGTTCTTTCTATTTCCTCTCGAGTGTTTTAAAGACCAGTACTCTGGGTTTAAATCCATCTATATGTGGTCATTGATGCTGTGAACGAATATTTTTACTTCAAAATATTTAGTTGGAATTAAGTTTCCCTTCACTTGTATTTTAATTACCAACTTTTAATCTTCTTGAATGTGGTTTTCTTGAGGAATTCAGTTTTGACTTATGATAACAGGATGAAAGACACCTGAATTTAGAAGCTTTGCTGACAATTATCAAAAGTGATTGCTATTTTATTTGATGTAGACATGTAGGTAGTTGTTTGTGCTTAAACTTACATAGTAGGCTGTGACTGTTCCAGCTGAGTTTCCTGGTACCAACTTTATTAGCATCTCAATGCTTCCAAATAAGAATGCCCTCTTGGATTTAACAGCAGAACCTGCAAAATCAAAGGCAGCATTGTAATGTCAAAAGAGCAAGCAATATGATTCAGTTTACTTAGATGTTTGCTTTAGCATTAGAATAGCTTAACCAAGCACCTGCAAGTGTATGAAAACGGAACTGTTTTACCTGAAGTTTGATCCAACACAAGTTGAAGGTCTTCACCATTGCTTGTAAAAGTTGAATGGTAAGCGCCCCAATTTATGTACATGCTATTCGAAAACCTTGCTTCAACAAAACTTTGGTTAAATGCAAGTGCAGAGATGAATAGAGCCAACAACGAAGCTTGCAAACTAGCCATTTTCAACTGCAATGGAGAAGCTGGCTCTGTATTTGTCAATCAATGCCGTTGAGAAGGGATGCTTTTCCCCATTGTTCTTGATGGCTTTATATAGCCTGTTCCACAACATATGCCTGACTAAGATAACCATTATATTACAATTTTTTAATTAAAATTTGAAATATGCTGAACTTGTCGTGATTTTTGACTCCCCCATAAAATTATTTGAGAGCAAAGAAAAGGAATATGTTATCATTTCACCAAAAATTAGAAAACTCAAAACAAAGTGCATATACAATGTAGAAACATGTAGTTCAGTTCATATATTGCAATCATATAAAGACTTTTTCAGTTTTTATTTTGTATTATGGTTAATTACATGATCGGTGCTCCCCTCAGACAGCCAGTTTTGAACTATGCGTGATACTACATAATTAACCCTTGTAATTTTGGGGGTATATTACGATAAATGAGGTACTATAAATCATAACTCTTGGCAAGGATTTGCTGGAGAAATATTGCCCCGTTGGCTATTTTATTTGTTGTTCTGTCAAATTTGACAAACTTCCGAAGAATTTATGTCCAAATTAAAAGAAAAACAATGCGAATTTAGTCTGAGGAGTGCACAAACTAAAATAAAAATCAAGTATATACTGGCTAGCAGCTAGTTTTATGGTCTTACTTTTAGATGTTAATCAGAAATACTATTAATCATATAATTAAAGTAAAAGTTTGGTCAGTTGAGCCCAGCTGGTACACGGTAGGAGTAGGAAGAGAAATGAAATATCGTGCATGAGACTAATAGAAATATCAATGTCTTTCTTAGTCTTAGACGTGCACGCGCATTGACAACGTTAAAGTTTTCGTGTTTTGTTGAAAGACAGAGTTGTCTCCTGTCATCCCCTTGAAGTTCTAATTGCTTTGGCAGACGTGGATGTTTGAGCAACCAACATTTATTCTCGTGTCAATTGCAGAAATCCCAAAAAAGAAAATAAAAAAAAAATTGAAGAATTTAGATTGAGGAGTAACGAAACACAAAAAAAAAAAAAAAAAAATTGTCCTCAAGACTTCATGATTTGAACAACCAACATTACAATTGGTTAACAAAATGTGGACAAGAAATCATAATTTATATTGAATATACTAATTTAGAGAGGCTAATCAGCTGTCAAGACTTTGAATTCTTCTGACTTTTTTTTCTTTTTGGTTGTTGAAATTTTTTTAAACTGGAGCTTGAAGTAATGAGGCCTAGGGGAGCATCTGAACCCACATGGCACGGCGGCAAGGCACCCCTTTTTGAATCACGAAGAGCATGTAATAACCAGGAGGAGCAATGTTGCCGTTTATGGGTGCTTGAACTTTGATGCTGTGGGTTCGAGAGGAAACGTTTTTATCCACTTGAACAATTCCTAATCGAACCAGCCTCTGATTCATGGAGATCCCGTGTGTTGTGAAAGCCGGATAGTAAATATTTACTTGGAGATCCTCGTCATCCAGGGTCCGATCAGCACCACGTATTTGCACCGTGAATCTCTTTCCGTAATGAATCTTATTGGCGGACTGGTCAGGTACGATCTCAGGCCTAAACTTGGCCAATGCTGGATCCAGGTAATGTGGCGAGAATTTTTCTACACGAACCTCAGTGGGGAAGAGGGCGTTATCTTGGTATCCAGGGTTTGTGTTGCTACCAGCTATGAGGATTTTTCCATCAGGAAGGAGTGCGAAGGATGAGTGGTACATACGGGGAATAGTCGAAGGTGCAAGCTCTGTGAACTTGGAACCACCTTCTTTTACTCGGAAATTATACAAGACGGGAGTGAAATTTGGTTCCCTGGCATCGTCCCATCCGGCTGAACCACTCTTGGCACCGTTGATGAGCAGCACATCTCCTGTTGGAAGAACCACGGCGTCTCCCATAAGACGAGGCGATGGCATGCTTTGGATCTTCCATTTTCCATTCCTCTTGGTGATATCGATGCGGGCACAGTCTTTGCTTGCTTGGACAAACACTTTCGGGCGCTTTAAATCTGCCAGGGTAAAGGCATCGTGTGATGTACCGCCGCATATCAAGACCTCAGCAGGGATGACTTTACGCTTTTCATCTGGTTGAAGTGTAATAGGGAGGAGACAAGAACTTCCCGATGCTGGATAGTTCCGGGCACCACCTGGGAGAACGGGGAACTCGTGGAGGATTTTCTGATTGTTTGGATTGAGCAGAATGGAACGGTTGTTGGCAAAGACGAAGAGGTTTCCGTCGGTTGAGAGATAGACAAAAGGGTACAAATTGTTCTCCACTTTATCATGGGTTTCTGCCAGGAATTTGAAAGGGATGACTTTGCTTTTATCATTGCGTTGCCCTTCTGGTGGGACGAACTCGTAAGTTGGGAAGTTACGACCACCAAAAACCATGAACCTACCATCTCCTAAGGTTACCTGTGTCGCATACCTTCAATGACAAAAACAACTCAGCTTCAACTTCGAAAATGCATGAAAATGAAAATTTTATAGTGCATAAGTCAAGTTAAATACCATCTTCCATTTCCAAGTGTTCCAGGATATTCTTTCCAATCGCAGGTAGGACAAAGGTCGAGAATTCTGACAGTGTCTGATCCGTTATTATATCCACCAGTGCTCACTAGCCGTCCGTTTACATCAAGGGCACCAGATGAACACCAAGTGTCATATTTCAACTGTTACCAAAAAAAATGTGAAAACATTTTCATTTATAAGATGAGATTATATTATAAGTAGGCCAACTGAATAATTCTTCCCGCCCTTCTTTCCACCGTCTCTGTCAAAGGCACCATAAATGCATGAAAAAATAGGAAAGCAAAATGTACCCTGAGTGGCCTAATCTTTGCTGTGTCAATGTCCAAGAGAATAGAATGGCAAAAGCAGTCTTGCTCATTGGTTCCCTCGACGTCACGGCAAGGCGGGCCAGGCAACTTTAATTTTGACTGCTTCCAAACAGTGGCGTCAAACATCAAAGCCTGGTCAATCTTGGGAAGCAAGATCAAGTGCATGGCCGAGACACCGGCATTTCTAACAAACAGCTCCCACTTGCCCTTGTATCCAGTCTTGATTTTGTCCTTTGCATTGCTTTCCCATTTTTTATTGTCAGCAGAGCCACCAGCAACGTTGACGGAGCCTGAATTTAAGCTCCCGTCATCCTTGTTTTGAGCAGATAAGCTTCCACCAGAAGGGGAGCCACCCGAAAATGGAAAGAAGCCATTAGCATTTTGTGGAACGACGCCACCTAGGTTGAGGCCGTTGCCTGGATTATTAAACGGATGGAAAAAAGGGAACAAAAATTGACAGTTCCCGGAGACAAAAAGGAGAGGTAGAATACACAGGCCTCTCCATAACATCGTCATAATTGTACACTTTATTTACTTGTCTAATCCCTGCTGCGGCTTCTTTATACAGCCTCCTCCCTCCTTTATATATATAAATGTTGTCTTAGCTTCCAAATTCCCTTCCCCTCATTCCTCTCCGCATCTTTCTAATCCAAGGCTTTCCAACATGATCAGTTACGTACAAATCATGGAAAATTAGCGCTGGCTCCCTGTTTAGAGGACACCTAAAATAAGAGTTAGCTTAGCTAATTATAGGAACATTGTATTCATTTCAATGGTGGCCCTGAAGAAGCTTAATTTCGGAAAGAGTTCAGCAGGTAACCAGAAACTCTAATGGAGTTGAGCTCGTTAGGAAGACGTCGCGGCAGCCAAATCTGTCTACAGGCCTTCTATCTTTTGTTTATTGCCATTGGTATACTATTACTAAATTTTCAAACATGGATTTTCCAGTGCCATAGCCCAAAAAGCCTTTTCAGTGGGATTATCTAATAGTTAATCATAAAAAACAAGAAACTCAAATAATCTTATAATATCATTTGAACAAGTTATACGTAAATTACAGATTTATTATATAAATAATAAAATTAAGTATATTATTCCATTATTTAAAAAAAATGATAGTAATCGAATACATTGTAATATTCATAAATAGGTGTATCCGTGCAGTGATGCATGTAATTGGACAATTGTAATATTTTTTTTTGTTTTTTATTGTGGTTTTTTTCAAAAATAGCATCAATCCCTTTTTTCTTATAATTCTGACAATTAACTTTAATTCCTTTTACAATCATTAAAAAAAGCAAATGGTTAGATTACTTATCACTCAAGAAGAATTTTTTTTATCAATTAATAATAACAATAAGCAATACAAATTTTAGATTTTAAAAATTCATATATAAGCGTTAAAGATTGGATACATATTAATATTTGGATGCTTAATTTTTTGTATGGGATAATAGATGAAATTTAACTTTTGATATTTTTTTCTTTAAGTTTTATTTAATTTTAGTGGGATCAATGTAAGCAAAAAAAAAAAAAAACTATTTTTGGGGTGTTCATATTGGCTAAGGTCTTTGTTTGTTGGGGACTTAAATCGTACTGCGTGCAATACTTCTTGGATTGTTGAATTCACAACTACTTGAAATTGACTGATTTCACCTGATTTTCATTCACTGGTTCTCAGGCCTTAAGCAAACGATTTCTATTAATAACATTGTTTTGTTACAAACGGAGTAGACGGTGTCTGTATCCGCAAGTAAGACATGATGAACGAAAATACGTAACAGCCACTGCTAATCGTTTACAGATCAGAACCAGCCTCTAGCATCCCACGTTCCCAACCACACAGCTATGTCAGCAGACCAACTACCTAGACACAGAGGAACGGCATAAAAACAGCCCTTCAGCAGCTCACCATACAATCCACCCAGGATTTCACATTCAAAAATCCAGCCACAACATTATTTCTTGCTTTTCACCAGGTATAGACTCAAACCATATCAGAAGTTCCCCCCAAAGCCGCCCTTCAACAGGACCTTACCCCTTTCGGGTTACAACACAGCGACTCGCAAGTTGTTTGCAGAGTTTTCAATAAGAAAAATATCCACAAATCACGACTTTCTATTGCCGATTAACTTCCTCCAGTTTACATCAAGCCATGAAATAAAGGTTTCTACCTTGCGTTGCACAAAGAAGCAGCACCTCCCGAGTTCCCCACCAATCACATCATCACATCATGTCATGTTGTCTTTGCATCCCGGCTTTGTCCAGCCCTCAGCCATCACATCTGCCTCCCCTAGGATGTGTTGAACCTGCCACCTTCCCACCTTCCTGTTAAGGTCTTCAATCCGCAATATCACATTTCTTCACATTCCGAGGCGATGTTAGCGGCCCTAAGACCCAATTTACCGCATTTGTAAAATCATTAAAAATGGTAAGATTATGTGAATCTACCCATTTTGATGGGACAAATATCACGAATGTTTTTCTGATGGCTAGACTTTCTGGTAGATTTCATTTGGGTTCTCAATGCCTATAGATTTTGAGAAGATGAGTAGAACCGAACCCCCCTCATCAAGGCAATTGTTGTTAACGCATGAAATCAGAATATAATATCAATCAAATCAAGGCATGTATATATCTTCAGATAATTAAGAACACCAAAACACATACTGCACGTTCAGCACAACACTTTGTAACCCAGGTCGGTCTGGTAATTGCCATACACGGCCCAAAATCGTCTTTCAAACAAATTCTTCCACAGGTAGACAGTCACATTCATTGAAAAAAATTATTTTACATTCTCTATTAACGCCAAGTAACCACTTTTTCCAATATGTTAGACAGCACCTGATTTATGGCAAACCAAGCGGAGATGAATTAGCCCCCAATCAAAACAGAAAGAATGTCTGCTAGCTTCTAACCATCCATCTCCTCGGCTTGGCAAAAGGGTTAAGAGTACAAGGAAAGACAGGGATTCACAGGAAGGTATATGTTGCAAGGGGGACTTTGAATGATTGAGGATCAGAAAAATCAAAGGATAAGGAGACATTTGGTCCCTTTGTCTTAACCCCTTGTGCCTTGTCTCCTTTCAAATATCCGTAAGAGCAACATTTATGGCAACAGGGTACATTGCACAAGCTCTAATTCAGTCCCTTAGATTCTGTTGTAGGGCTTGGCATTGAAAATTCCATCAAACAGACAAAATACTCATAAGCCAAGTTTCCTACAAATTTCAATGAAAGAAAGTTTGATGGTGCTATACAATGATCCAAGCTTTCCCCCTTTTCGGTTGTGCAAGGTAAATAGGGGAGCAAATGGAGAGTTGCCCACCCTGGCTCGCAAAGCAAGAAATTGAAATTGTGGTAGTCTCTCTTTTGACTGGACTGTCACAGTTTAGAGTTCCCACCCACCCTCCTCCAGATTTGAACTTTGATCTTATCTTTTGAATGATATATTTCCTCTGTGGGGCTGCTTAGTATTGGTATTTTGAAATTTGTTTTTCTTAATTGCTAAGGAGAAGATAATGACTTGGAAGTTACCGTATCAGCAAAGAAATATCAATGATGATCTACAAGCTAAAATTGAATTAAAACTAATGACAGTTTTCAACAATGATAGTAGCTATTCCAGACGATGACTCAGGCAAATATACCCGCTATGCACAGGCCAATCCAAAAGTCTTCATTTTATTTTATCAATACTTCCAAACTCTTTTCTCTTCAGGGGCATGGGTAGTTTTAATGCTTGTATTGTAATTTAGGTAAATTTAAAACTAAATAAGGAGAATCCAATGATCAAAATTGATTATGTCGAAAAACTCGATTATTTTTTTATTAACAATTTTATATATACATACACATATATAATTTATCTTTATGCTCATTTGATTGATTACAAGGATTCAAATCTCTATAATCTTTATTTAACGTTAATGTTGTATTTTCTATTTATTTTTACAATAATGATTGAAAAGACTAATGACAAGAAATCATAAAACTGAAAAACAAATAGGCGCGAGGAAATGAGGTCCTTTCTTGTTTACTTAGAGGGGCACATATCCCTGTTAATTCCTGTTTGTGAAAGTTTTCAAAATTAGCACGGTGTCCTGTTTTCTGGTTTGGGAAAGGTTTATTGAACATTCTCTCATATTTCCCTTTAAGGAAGAAATTAATGCTATTTGGTACTGTGACAAAGTTTTCCTTCTCTCTCTTCCATGATGAAATTAAGATTGTGGGCAACTGAGTTTGTTTTATCCAAGCCAAAGCCATTCCAAAACACCCCTACACATCTGTGCTTTGGTCCCATCGCTTCACTCTAATTGTAATTAGTGTTGATGTTTATGCAATTGACTAGAATTTACCTTGGGTTGCTGCCTAGATTAGATATTTATCAACACACATCAAGAGAGTGGTTTTGGTTCAAATCTCATTACACCAAAAGTAATTTTAATAAGCTTTTTTGGTCTTGATGACAAACATATCTTTTCCATGATTGACAAATTAATACAGCTGTATCTGGGGGTATATTCATAGCTTTTACACTGCATATTAAAGTAGGCAACTTTATGTATAGTGAAAGCAAAAAACAAACACGTCAAGCTCAGTTGTGATGCACTCCTCTCATGGTATAATGACAAACAAATTTGATGCAAAAGATTGGAGCCAGACAGGTTGAGCTAAGATCCTACATAACAGTAATCAGAAACCCTAAGTTTCAATTCAGCAGAAGAAAGCCTTTCAGAAAAAAAAAAAAAAAAACTCAGCAGAAGAAAGAAAAATTAAGAAATAAAGGATGACAGAAACCCTAGTTCCTAGGGTTTTATCTAGTTAGGCTTGATTAAAGTAAAAGGGCAATCGAGGATTAATCTGACTGGTCATCATATAAAGCTTATTGGTCAGCATTAGGGCTAATAAAAGAGATTTTACATGTGAAAAATTACATTCACAATGGCTGCTCCAATGTCTCCAACAGTTGATTGATGGGCATTGGAACGGAACCATTCTTCTTTTTGCCGTATTCTTTCTGAATTAATAATCCAAAAAGACACATTAAAAAACGGAAAAGAGAGGCATTTAAATATATAGAGCAGCAACTTTAGGATTTGGTACCTATATACACATGCTACTTGCTGCCAAACAATCTAATCTTTGCCAAGCTGGGTTTGCTACGTCTATGTCATAAAAAACTCAAGAGGGAAGGCTATGAAAATGCTGCTAATGATCTGCCTCCTCAGAGCTGAATCTAAGACATGTGTAAGTAATTAACTTTGTGATCAAAAACTTTATTTGAAACCATTCTCCTGGTCCCCAAACCTCTCAAACAAAAAGAAAATGATATTCCTTAACAAAAAATCGACTTTAATATGGAATAAACATCACTAAAACTGAACCTTGTCAAGCAGTTGCAGTACTTCTCTTTGTGGCATTGTTGAAGATCTGACACATATTCATGAAATATAAAGCATATACCTTATCTCTCTCCACTTCATTGTTCAAAGCAGACACATAATCAGTTGATCAAATTAAGATTCCAAACCAAAACCAAACTTAAACTTTTGATGCAGCTGGGAGCCACTAGGAAAGCAAATTGCATAAGATTGAAAGTACTGATTCCATAGGCTAAAGCAGTTCACCTTTTCCTCTCTCCACTAGTTACCTCGTAGGTTTATACCACCTATTAAATCTCAAAAAATCAAAGTATATATAGACCATATTCATAATAATATGGCACTGTGATTCAAATTTAGTATGTTCCTGTTTGTGTCAAGTGCAATTTCTCGCATGCCAATTGATTGGCTCCTTAGAAATTCCTAGCTGTAGTATAGATAGCTAGGGCTTGTATTTAGGTGACAAAAGATATAAATTTCTTGTTTGACATAACCCTAATTTAGTGGATTTAATATTAGTTTCATTTTCATTTTTCTAAAGGCAAAAGCACCTGCTTGACCATGAAGTCAGTCGCTTGCAACAATGCCACATAGTAAGTTCATGTATTTGAAGAAAAGGATTCGGAGACATCCAAAGTTGTCCCTTATTACTTTTACCTTAATTGAGAAGCTTTAATCCCCACTTAGCACGTACTGGGTTGACCACAGTTTCCCTGATCGGTTATATTCCTAATCTCCTTTTTTACCTTCTTTAATAAAGTGACTAACTATTGAACAATAGGACTAAGGTTCAAATGCATTAATGGGATTTAATATGATTTCATGAAGTTGCGACTGTTAGATGCTGACTGCTAGGCTCAAAATAATTGAATTTTGTGAGAATTATGACTTTAATCCTCATTTCTTTGAAAATTCATGAACAAGAATATGAAATTTTTACTATATCTCATGCAGCAAGTCAATCTACCTCTCATTACATAAGATTCCTTTCAAATGTAAATTCAAACAAGTTCATCAACTTGCTCAACTTGTATGTGAATTGCAAGACCAAACTGCTTATTTTGAACTTACAATTCTAAGGGAAGCATAAAATGCAGTCCATGCATTTAACTGGTGGAAAACTGCTGATTACAATGACAGTCTAAGCTCCAAATCCAGCTCTTGCGTGTCACTTGATTCAGAATTCTGACTGCTAGATCCCAATGAGTTGCTCCTGTGTTTCTTGCTCTTTTTTGGTTGTGAATCCTATAAGTATATAGGAAAAGGAAGGGAAAAAATATTAAATTCTATATAAAACAGAATCTTTTTTTTTTTTTTTGCTCAAAGATACAAAACAGAATCTTGACATGCCATCTATGTAGCTTTCATTTCTACATTTAATGTGGACATCTACATATGAAGGGAGTATGTAGCAACCTCGACATGTAGGTTTAGAAGCTGTCTGGTCATGTTTGGTTGTGCAAAATGTTGAGTGTCTAAGATGCCACTGCCGGGGTTCCAACTGTTGCAAATGATTGGAGATATTAATTATAAGCACAAAATACCCTAGAACAAGCTTCTAAGGAGAAATCAGATTTTCACCAAAAGGTCATTCTTGTGAAAAGAAATAGGATAGGAAAGTCAATTACACTCACCTTGCTGCAGTACTAGGTTGGGAATCACCATATCTGATGTTTGCTCTTTGATCATATTCACCTAGCCCCATCTGTAATATCAGGTAAATTTGACTAATTTACTTTGCAATTCAAGACTATAGAGAATTACTAATAAAGTAATACATAAACAATCAATTCAGTTTCCTTAATTTCTTAAATTCTTGTTCTCATTGGAACACTTCTATTCACCAATATAATAATTTATATACAGCAATCAAGGTGGGGGATGACAATATGATTATATGAAGTACTGAAAATTTATTTCTTGGGGGAAAAGTATCTAGGGTTAGCACCAAGTAAACAAAGTCAGCAACTTCAAGGATCCTTATACAAACATAATTTCGACAAATTCATAAAGAAAGAGACAACTATTTCCATCAAAGCTTGTATGCCATGATCATGATGAGGATGCTAAACAAATATTGCAATATCCACCAAAAATCTTCTGCCATGTATTTTCTCCTCTTAGCGGTACACTACCTCATCATCTATTAGGAAACAGCAGTTACAAATGGGTGACACAGAAAATCATTTCAAAGATGCACTCAATGACCCATCAATTTTTTGAAGAAAAAAAAATTGGAATTTTATGGTACTCTTTGGAGACAACAAAGAGCAGGTTCACCTACCATCATGCTGGGGTGGAAACCATAAGAAGCTGAGGATGTTGATGAGGTTGATGAATAAGAAAAGGATGATGATGGCATAGATGGATAAGCTGTCTGCACTCTCATGTCTTCCTGCATGTACAGAAAAATTTAATGAAATTCCCCAAATAAAAACTTCACCTGCTATAGCCAGATAATCTTTTAAGCACTTAAAAAACACAAGAAGGGTTTAGGGAAGGCAAAAAAAAGGAAAAAAGAGTGAGGAGTTACCTGGTTGAAATTTCCAGGGTAAGGTCCGTGAAGAGAAGGATGGTAGCTACAGCCCATTTGTCCATGTAATCTGATCTTCTCCAATTGAGCCACACCAAGCCCTCTCTGGGGTTGCTTAGGCTTGTCTGAATTACTCTTCTTGCCTTTTCTCGAAGACGACCCTCCTCTTTCATTTCCCATGTTTGGTTCTCCAAAATAACTGCTACCCATCTTCTATGTTTTTTCCGTGATAATATGTCAAAGACAGAGATAAAACAAGAAAAAAGAAGAAGAAAGAAAAGAGAGAGATAGTTTAGCTTTGCAAATCCCAAGCCTTCTCTTGCAGCAAACTTTCTGGCAAAGGAGAGCTGCTGAGGAATCAGAGATCTCCGCTCCCTTTTTAAGCTGTTTGCACCTAAGTAATTATTGCATCGCTGGATCAGATTGTGTACAGATTTACTAGCCATATATATATATATATATATATATATACACATAGATTTTATGCTCATTTTTTTCCACTACCTCTGTGTTGCCTTTTTTTTTTTGAGTACTTACCTTATATATTTTTTTAATGACAACACCAAAAGCAATAAAAAAAAAAAACCAAATTAGTATTATATTATTTCTTTAATTTATTTTAATAATTTTAAATAGACCTCGAAGCCTAAGACCTGAAAGGGATTGTCTCTTTCAAAATTAAGCTTAGCCAAAATCTCAAACCCTACGCGCCATTGCAGTGCGTTGATAGCTTCAACTTTACCTACACTGCAAGGGTCCATGTCACGCTCCTTCAAAAGAAGGTAAGACAGGATTTCACGTCCAAGTTAAGGTTGAAATCTAAGGTTTTTGCTTTGTGTATCTTTCATTTGTGTATTTAGTTTTTGATTTCTATCTCGTCTTGTTCTAGACAACATTCTCTATATATTAAGCAAAAGGGGGAAAAAACTTACTACTCTAAAGGCATATAGCATGGCCTTCAAGTATAGATTCTAGAAATCCTGGTTGCAGCTTAACAGGGATTTTTGGGATTATATCCAAACTTGTATCAATCTCGAAATTTTTGTTTGAATGTTTCCATAAAAGAGATTGCAATGTAAAATATATATTTCTCAAAAGGGTTCAATTCTCCAAAATCAAGTATTTCTTTATATTATACAAAAAAATATAACTAAATTTTGTGAAGAATTAATGCTGAATAAATATGTATATGTATATGTATATATATATATAGAGAGAGGGAGAGAGAGGGAGAGGCTAATTTGACCGAAAGATCGCGATAATTTGAGGGAAGATATCCTGTTTAAGAATTAGCCAAAGGGGAACCAAATCTAATTGAGCTGTTTAACGCATGATTTGTGGGTCATATTTTATGAGTTGTTTGTGTGGTGGAAAGTGAGAATCTTCCAATTTCTTATAAAGACATGTGAACCTCTTGCAATTACCAAAGAAACCCCCTTAAATCCCTCCCAGAGTATGGCATTTGCTGGGTAATTGCAGGCATAACCTTTTCTTTTTTACACTAAAATATGAGTTCCCTCATTCAGAAAGCAAAAGTCCTTATAATAATACCCACAGTTTAAACTCATCACACCTCTGGAGACTTTTTCGAGTTTTTTTTTTTTTTTTTGGAAATTAAATCACCCGAAGCTCATCATAAACTCTTTTTAAAATTATTAAGAGTCCGTTTGATTAATATTTTCAAAATTATTAAAATTATACACCAATCGATTATGACAGAAATACATCGATATAAGAGATTTCATTAAAATATACAGGGAATGGGGTTATATAAAAGAGGATAAATTTGCGTTGCACAACATTAAAAAGCAAAGTAAGTCAAAGCGGGGCGAGGGATCATTGGTTAAATTATGAATCCCAATTCAAAGGTTTGGTTAATTATTCTATATAATATTGAGGGACTCCCCATCACTCTTTTTTCCTCCAAACATGTTTGAAACAAATGAGCATTTAGAGATTAAATTAAAGCATCCTAAAAGTATTGGCTTAAGGAAGAAAACATGTATCACACAAATCCAACACTTGTTTTGGTTCCTGAATTTGTTATTGTTGTGGTCTTGCATGCACCCCCCAAAAAATAAATTTTTATTCGATTTCCGATGCTAAGCTTCGATGCAAACCTGTGAAAAATGCTGCCTTGCTCAATAAGATATATAATAATTATTATTATCATTTTCAACAACAATTATTTAATTCCATAGTCGTGAATCAGATGATTCAGGAAAATATAAAAATTAATTTGTTATGTTAAGCAATGTGACCGCTAACTGGCCATGGATTCACTACTAGTATTACGCCACGTGTTGTCGTTCAATGCTGACGCATGAATATTCTTCTTTGCTCATGATAATCCCCTTTAAATAAAACCCCAATCAGTCCAAGTTAACAATGATTAATTAAAATAAAAACCATATAAAAAAGATAAGAATTGTAAGGAGGAAGTAAACATGCAGCTGATGTTCCATGAATTGCTTAACCCTAAAAACTCTCAGAAAGTCTACATGGGGATTAACTTGGTAAGACCAACTGACCCCTCCCAAAAGGAGATATAGAGTTGAGAAATGAGAAATTTAATTAACTTTTTTCTGGTTACAGGGGGGGGGGGGGGGGGATGGCTTAATATTTTAAACCACATTGTAACATAATTATAATGATGAAATTAAAATGATCATAATTAATTAATAAAAACAGAGAAGAAAAGAGGGGATTATGTTGATTTGGTGTGATTTGATGAGTGATGTAGTTAGCAATGATAAAATATTAGAAACAACAAAGACAAAGTCTAGTGGAGAGAGATGTAGAGAATATCATATCTACTATAGATTTGTGGGCACATGCAAACCTTACAGGTTGCATTACTTCACACGATTTGCAAAGCAAATGTAATCCCTAGGAAAACGCTGTGTCTATGTATAGTTTTTTTTTTTTTTTTTTCGGAGAGCCAAAGGCAAAGGGAGCAGCCCCTCCCCACCATTCCCAAATCCGTCCATGATCCAACTACAACACTAAAATCACCCGCAATCCTATTTTATATGAGATTCTAAACCTTTATTTAATCTGAAATATTGGTATGGGGACTTGTTCCCAAAGCTGTTCTAGCTAGTTTAGGGCATTTTCTTTATCGGTTTGTCTCTCTTTCTTTTTTCAAAATCTACGGTTAAGATGAAGAGAGATGTGGGAGGATAGAAAGAGTCTAGGTATCTCAGCTTTGGGTGTATATATAAATTATGCAGCTAAGAATATCCTAAGATTCTCGGAAAAGATTGATTCAACATCAGCTAGTGTGATGTGATCTTTACTTTTAGTATATAATTAGTAACCATATTCTTTTTTTTTATTTAAAAATTTTCTGTTTACACAATGTATATAGTTGTGTATCAGTACTGCATTTGGTTTTCTAGTGCCATGGCTTAGAAAAAAGTGCATAATAAACTATAAACATTTGCTTTGACCCCTTTGTGCAAAAAGAAGTCAGATCATGCATGCCCCAACTATTATTTCACACAAAGGTGTACCATATTTATAATACAACATCTAAATGCATTACTTTGCAGTCTTTTTTTTTTCGGTTTAATTATATACGATCATGCAACTATTAACATATTTATAATATATGTTGGAAACAAAAAGGTAGTCCCTTCAGGAGATGATTATCAGCTGTTCGATGTACCAAGGCAGGGAATTGCATGTTAACCTTCTGGACGTTTAGAATTTGGTTCTTTTTTCTTTTTGGGGTGCTTTGGTTTCCTCCATACAATTTGGTTCCAAAACAGCTGCAAGCTATGTAGCATCAAGATAAAGGTACTGACATATGTATCCTATGAATCAAATCTTATACTATAAATGTGTCACTAACAAATTAAATCTAAACTGAATTCCCGAAATGTATATGTAGAGATTGTCTATTAATGTGTTTAATATGTTAAAAATTTTCTTCTTGAGGTTGAAATTGCAGCAAAAAAGTGCCAAGGCTAACAGATAAATATTACATCATATGCTTAAAAAAATGTTGAGTCTCGACATTCTTTTCTATTTATATATGACAGAGTTTAAGAGAGAGCTCTTCCTCTAATTTCTATATAATATTTTCTCCTGAATCAAACAGTAACCATACCATAGTATATATTCTTCAATAAATATCTTTTTATTTTCTC
This sequence comes from Theobroma cacao, assembly GCF_053813885.1. NCBI lineage: Eukaryota > Viridiplantae > Streptophyta > Magnoliopsida > Malvales > Malvaceae > Theobroma > Theobroma cacao. The sequence goes on from NC_142647.1 coordinate 5,595,015, forward strand.
CCCTTGTTAAGATTCCTGTGTTTCTTTCCTGTTAGAAATTAATCACAATATTTTGTTATATTATATTCAACCAATTATACAGCCTATGGTTTGGTGGATCATGTGCGTTTTAACACAAATTATATACTAAAATGCTTTAGGTAGTGACCAAGATCCCATGCTTTAACCATCCCAAAAAAAAAAGGCTGCATGATTGAGTTAATAAACCTTGAGGATACCTAGATCCCTTTAATCAGCTTACGGAGAGCTGAGCCAAGGAAAAATAAACCTTAAATCCATGTTTGGCTTAGGTGGAAGATTTCCTTGCATATTTTAAAATGCAAGAAGCCTCTAAGAATTGTATAATTAAGATTGATGGGTGTCTGGCACAACTGGAAACTGCAAGGAGAGCTCCTGACCCACATGTGGAAGATGCTGCAGAATTCAACACCTGGCTGGTTTCTTTGGATATGGCAATGGCAATGCCTAATTGAAAAAACAAACCCTTTTGATGGGCCCCACTGATGACTTGGAAATGGGGCACTATCAATGCATTTGGTCCTCATTGTCTCCTGTATTATTGAAAATACCACTCATAAAACCAACATCCCCAGTGCTCTTATGATCTATCTTGGATATGGTTTTCTGATGTTGTTTGATTTAGAAATCCAGAATGATCACCTAAGTCTCTTGGCTTAAAATTCCAATAAATATTGTTTCCTTCCAATGATATACGTTACATGTATTGCATTGTCAATCAATTATGTTAAGAAACACTTTTAAATTAAAGATTCATATCATTTTATTTATTCAATTGGGGATTTTTATTATATCCACACACATTTTGCCAGCTTCCATAAATTTTAAGTTGCAGATGTCAGTCCAACTAGCTTTTAATTAACCTTTGTTTTACCTATTCAAGTTTAATTTCTGAGGAAAACAAGTCAACTTTTTGTGAAAGTAATTGGTTTTTTCTATGACTATCAATTAGTGGAGCTTACAAGTCCCATGTATGGTGCCTAAACAAAATCAAGCTGGCTTATTCTTTTTCTCTTTTTAAATAACAAATAGAGGATTTCTATCAAATTTTCCATCCATTCAATCATCCAATTAGAGTAAGCTCACTTGAACAATGAAATCTTATTAGCTTAATCATTTCTGCCACTTAATAAACAGTTTTCAAGTTCTCAAACTCAATGAACATTTGATAAAAGGAAGGAAGAGTATTCAAGTTTCAATGCACATGTGAAGATTTAATTTGAGACTATGAAGGGGATGCTTAAAGGAAACTTACTATTAAATTGTTGTTTTCTGGGGGCAAATGTTCATAATATTTCATAATTAGATTTGCATTAACCTTTGAATAGACTTTATTCTTTCTTTGTACAAAGCCTTTAACTAGACTCAAGATGATCAAATTGCAGGCAGTTTTGACAAAATATGAGCCACAATTTGTCACCTTCCCACGTGGGTAGGATTATAAAACTCTGCTTTTTCTAGCATTGGGAATAAAGGAGTATCAGCCCTATGAACTTTCCTTGTTCGACAATCCTGAAAATTTGTCATGTAATTGCAGTGTTATGCAAGGTATGAGGTCATTCTCCTCCAGGGGTGATGTATTGTTTATGGTTTCTGCCCATGCTTGCATTATTAGTTTATTATACTTTCATGATGAATCTGCGGAATTTGGTTTCTGCTGCCCAACACTTGTTTTCAAGGTACAAAAAGGCATAGCTAGCCTGCATGCATGCATGTGGGCAAATATACTATATATTTTATGAGTTCACATTTGCTGCTCTTTACCATTATAAATGTGTTAGGTAACAAAAAGGTTTTGATCCTTCACATAATAATAAGTCAAGAAAGTGACATGCATCACTCTCTTTTTTAATATTTCCAGTCTATCAAGATCATTGGGTTCACTGTTCAAAAAAGTGGAAGATGTGGAAAAATGTTTAAAAGAGCTTGTTTATCAGTTTATGTAAGCTAAGCCATATCTTTGAAGAGGATTGGCCTGACATGATATCGATGAGGCAGATTCATTGCAAATCTACAAGGAATCCAGAACAAAGGGATTGATTTTATACTACATCAGTTCAGTAATAGTGCCTGAATCTGACAATTTGAAGAAATATGATGTATATGGTTTCCAATATCCCTAAGAAATTGTAGGAGAATTCAATACTTTGGTAAGCTTCATGTGTCGTACTTGTTGTGGCACAATTGCTTGCAAATGGCATTGGAATTCCCATGCAAAAAACTGCTGACAGATTCTAAAGAATTTCCCGCATGAACTGAAGCTGTTGCTTTTGATGTGATTCATGTCAATTTCCAACCGCAACTATCATAACGCTTAAAACAAAAGCTAATTACAATCTCTCTCTTGTTGCTTTGTCCCTGAAAAGTTGATACAAATTTACTAAAGAAAAAATCCCACTTTCTTTAGACACTATTTTCTTTACTTTTCTAAAAATTCATAAGAAGGAGATTCTGATTTCATGCATATCTATGCATCATTCAACATCAAAAGGAAAACAAGGGATTGAGTTGAAAAGTTTGAATTTTCATTTTATCAGATAAAAGAATTAAAGTAGCCCAGGAGTAGAGCAAACTATCTGAAACCGAAGTAAAAGGTCCAACTTTCTTTCTAGAAGAAGAAACAAAGAACTAGAGGTCCAAATCGACGTCTAGGAAACAGGTTTGGGTTTTATCTTCGGCCCCTTAAGAAAAATATAGGCCCCTCTGCCCTAGAATACAAGTCCATCCTAACCAGCTTTGCTTTTTAGCCAATCATAAGCTAAAGGCTGGAAAAAAGAAAAAAAAAAAAAAGGAAACTTGTGCAAGAGCCGAGCCGAGCCCATAATCATCATCGTATTTTTTACTTTTTCCTAACCATGAATGAAACCAAAGATAAGGATTTAAAGCCCCACCTTTCATTTCCCTCTCCTCCTTCTTCACTTGTGATGAATAGGCTTTATCACCAAACGACACCTTGGGTTTGTTTCTGATACTTATTTTTAGTTCATTCTGAAAACTTTTCCCAGAAAGCTTTAGCTCTCAAAAAGGTATCATTTTTGCTTGATTATAAGCCAATGGGTCTTTGGTTTTGAAGTTGCTTTCTGTTTTTCTGTGATTTTCTAATGATGGGTTGTTGTTAATTTTTTTTCCTGTTTTGGTTCTCTTTGGCCGCAGTCATGTCAAGTTTGAAATTGTTTGGTTTTTTGGTAATGAATTTGCTATGCTTGTTATCGAATTGGGAAGGAAATGTTGGGATTTAGTTTTTGAGTGGAATTCTATTACTGTTACAGTGAACAAAGTGAATAAAACAACACATTTATCCCAAAAAGAAAAAGAAACTGTGAACGAATTGAATTTTGATAAGGAACTCTTCTATTCTGTTAAGAAAGAATTTGGTTAGTTTTTTATCGAAGTCATGTCATTGGTCCATAATGCACTTTATAAGAATTAACTCTTGTTTCTGAAGGTAAGGGCTTTTGCTAGTTGATATAATGTTCAAATGCACAGTGTGATAATTTGGTTATTGTTTCTTTGCTTTGAAATCCTGCTTAAAAGAGAAAAAGTTGTCGAATTTCGTTTTCTTTAAATTCAATATTATTTTCTTAAATTGAAGATAGAGACTTTTCCTAGCTGTAGAACAGTTAGATTAAAAATGTTGCATATGCGTGTCTTGTGTTTTTAAACTTATGATTTTGGCCAAATAGGCAGAGAAGACACATAATTGAGAATCTGTTAATCAAAGCAAAGTGAAAATTTGAACTCTCAATGATTTGTGAAATATCTAAAAAGCATAATTATCAGCTAAATACACCTCTCTTTATTATCAGAAACTAATGTGTTTGCTGCAAAACAGTTAATATACACTTGGAACCTATTGTGCCTGGCATATCAAGCCTTTAGTTGAACATGAAATATTTTGATTTGCATGAAAAATATAATCACCAGAATCTTGCCTATGATTGAAATTGCTGCGTGCTGAATTAAATTACTAATTCTTTCTGTATTTATAGAAGATATTAGGCATCTTGATTTTAGAACAACTGGTGCTTGGACATCTTATGCCTTATCTCAAACTCAGGGGAAATTTATGTGTTTGAGCACATCATTCTTGTTCTTGCAGGTGAAGAAACAGATGAAACACTTATTTTAGTGCAGACAGTATTTTAACTTTTGCCATTCAAGTCAACATGACTCCTGTAATCCCCTGTTCCATTAGCAACATCACACTTATTCCTGGAACTGCCTGTACAGTAAGGAAGAATACTTGTTTAACAAGATGCAGTTTACCAAGAAAACATACAAGATATGCTTTACCCTCACAAAGATTTATCCTACCTCTCTCAACTTGTGTGACACTGTTTCCACAATACAGAACAGGGTATGCTTTACATAGAAAACCTGGAGTACATATATCGGCCACAGGGACTGATGTAGCAGTGGAGGAATCTGATTCTACTGTGACAGACGTTTCAAGTGGAGGCTCAGAAATACAATCAGATGCAGTTGAAACAAGTGAAAAATCGACCAGCAAATCAGACTCCAGTCCTGCTCCAACTCAGTCCAGACAAACAAGACCTGTTAGAAAGAGTGAGATGCCACCTATTAAGAATGAGGAGCTTATCCCCGGTGCAATGTTTACTGGGAAAGTAAGATCAATCCAACCATTTGGTGCGTTTGTTGATTTTGGAGCTTTCACAGATGGGCTGGTGCATGTTTCCCAGTTGAGTGATAGCTTTGTTAAGGATGTTGCAAGTTTTGTGTCTGTTGGACAAGAGGTGAAGGTGAGGTTAGTTGAAGTGAACACTGATAGTGGGAGGATATCTCTTTCTATGCGTGAAAATGATGATGCTAGTAAACGCCAGCCACGAAAAGATGGTCCTGCCGCTACTGATAGGGCAAGGCCTGCTAGGAAGAATGCTTCAAAGCCCAGCCAGAGAAAGGAGGAGGTGAAAAGTTCAAAATTCGTCAAGGGACAAGACCTAGAGGGCACGGTGAAGAATTTAACTAGGTCTGGTGCTTTTATATCCCTTCCTGAGGGGGAAGAAGGATTCTTGCCGACATCAGAAGAATCTGATGATGGACTTATGAGTATGATGGGAGGCTCATCACTGCAGGTTGGCCAAGAAGTCAATGTACGTGTGTTACGCATCTCAAGGGGACGAGTAACCTTGACGATGAAGAAAGAAGAGGATGACAACAAATTGGACTCACAGCTCAGCCAAGGTGTGGTTCATACTGCAACAAATCCTTTTGTGCTAGCTTTCCGTGAGAATAAGGAGATTGCTGCATTTTTGGATCAGAGAGAAAAGTCAGAGGAAATAAAGGTTCAACCAGTTGAGGAGTCGGCCACTGTTTCTACTGCAGCAAATGAAATAGTTGAAAAGGAAACAGAAATAGCTGAAAAGGAAACAGATACAGTAGCTGATACTGCAAACAAGGCTGAGGAAACCACAGAAAAAGAAACAGAGGAGAGTTCTGAAGTTTTATCCCCTGAAGGTAGTGCCGAGTCTCCTTCAGTAGATGAGGTGGAAAATGATGAAACAGCTGGATCATCTGGAGAAGTAGTTGATCAAGTTACGACTTCAGCAAATTCAGTAGCTGATGAAATTTCCACACTGAAAGATGAAGTACAAGTAGAAACACCTCTAGCTGAGGGCAAAAGTCCTTCTGCTGCATCAGCTCAAGATGAGGAAGTTGGAGCTATTCCTGGAGAAAATGGCAGCATTGCCAGCACAGGTGTACAACCTGACGTTCATGTTCCCAAGGATCCTGAAGGTAGATATCCATAACACTGGTAGCTATGTTGTGACAAAAATCATCACCAAATGATGAATGGAAACACAATATCTATGATTCTGCATCATATACAAGGGATCACTGTCTGATAAACAAAATAAATGAAGAGCTAAAAATCTATTTTCAAGGATTTTGTTAAGCAATGGTTTATTAGCAAGATATAATTTGCAAGAGGATACAGCTCAAGGTTCTATTAAATTAGTTATAGAGTGAAAAACAACCTTTTCATAAATGTACTATTTTTTTCTTGAATTACTTGAGATATATCCAACTCCATTAGTTCATTTCTCTGTTTCTTTTACAAGATGTTTGGGAAGTACAGTTTTTGATGCAATAGAATGACTATTGTGTCAGTTATGGCGTTCCATATTCTCATCCCTAACTAAGCAATAGTTGTTTCGTGAAAAAAGAAATAGAGAAAATAAGGATATGTTATTTTTGTTCACTCTGTTTTTGGTATATGTATTTCTTATTGTTGATCTTGCATACAGATACAGTGGAAAACAATGTAACTTCTGATCCATCTCAAGAATCTGCTGATGATCAGATTAAGTCTTCAGGAAGTGAAGTGATTGAAGAAGCAGAGAATCAAGTTGAGGATACCAAAGTTGAAGTGCAGATAGAGACACCAGTTTCTAAGGTTGAAATTCCTTCTACTTCACAAGTTGAAGAGGCAGAACCTGCACCTCAGAAGAATGATGAGGTTACAGATTCGAATGGCTCTGCCCCTAAGGAAAATGTGACTAAAGGTTTATAATTTATCCACTTTGGCAGTTCTTCTAACCTATTAGAGGCATCTTACAAACTTTTGAATTAAGCTCTAATCCAGCAAGGAAACTTTAAAGCTGCAAAAATGTATTGTTTGTCTGTGCTTTTCAATACAGTATGCTCCCTCCATCTCAAATTGAATGTCCACTATTCATTTTGGGATATCCTGAAACTGTGCCTTGTTTTTATCGTTGGACTCCTAAAACTCTTGTATGTGGACATTCAATTTGGATGGGCGGAGTGTGTGTGTATTAAGACATTCATGATACTTATTGTGTTTTTATACAATATTTATATTTTTTTTAAGACATTTATTTTATCTTCCTCAATTTATTGATTCATATGCATGAACAGCAGCAACTATATCACCGGCTCTTGTAAAGCAGCTCCGTGAAGAAACAGGAGCAGGAATGATGGATTGCAAGAAAGCTCTCTCAGAGACTGGAGGGGACATTGTTAAAGCTCAGGAGTTTCTCCGCAAGAAAGGCTTGGCAAGTGCAGCAAAAAAAGCCAGTCGAGTTACAGCTGAAGGAAGAATAGGTTCTTACATTCATGATAGCAGGATTGGTGTCCTGGTAGAGGTTAACTGTGAGACAGATTTTGTCTCCCGAGGTGACATTTTTAAGGAGCTTGTTGATGATCTAGCCATGCAGGTCGCTGCCTGCTCTCAAGTACAATATCTTGTTCCAGAAGATGTTCCTGAGGATGTTGTAAACAAGGAACGAGAAATAGAGATGCAAAAGGAAGATCTCTTATCGAAACCAGAGCAGATCAGATCAAAGATTGTTGAAGGTCGGATAAGGAAGAGACTTGAGGACTTGGCTTTACTCGAGCAGTCCTACATTAAGAATGATAAGGTGGTGGTGAAAGATTGGGTGAAGCAGACTATTGCAACCATTGGAGAAAATATAAAAGTGAAAAGATTTGTGAGGTTCAATCTTGGAGAGGGCCTGGAGAAGAAAAGCCAGGATTTTGCTGCTGAAGTGGCTGCCCAAACTGCAGCAAAACCAGTGTCTACTGCTGGAAAAGAGCAATCAGGTTCAGTGGAAGCCAAGGAAGTTGATCAGAAGTAAGTGGCTGTTTTCCATGGTTCTGGTTTCTTACTCCCTACAATATCATAGTGGTCAATGCTTTGTCTATAATTTGAATTTCTGAAGTATTTAAGAACATGGCACTTTTGTGTTTGTATATATGTTTGGTAGATTAGGCAGTAGGTTTGAGAATGAAAATCAGTTGTTGCCTCCGACAATGCGAAAATTTCCCTTTTGTATGTATTTGTTCTATTGCATTGCCTTTTCACCATGTGTGCTAAAAATACTTGTAGAAAATAAATGTGGCCTTGTTTTTATTCCAATAATTTCTTGCATGGTTTATATTCACCCATATCTCTTTTGCAGACCAACAGTAGCAGTCTCTGCTGCACTTGTTAAACAACTGCGTGATGAAACAGGAGCTGGGATGATGGACTGCAAGAAAGCTCTGACTGAAACTGGAGGCGATCTTGAGAAGGCTCAGGAATACCTTAGAAAGAAGGGCCTTTCAACTGCTGACAAGAAATCCAGCCGGCTTGCAGCTGAAGGCAGAATTGGTTCCTACATTCACGACTCTCGCATTGGTGTACTAATTGAAGTCAACTGTGAGACCGACTTTGTTGGTAGAAGCGAAAAATTCAAAGAGTTGGTTGATGACTTAGCAATGCAAGTCGTGGCCTGTCCACAGGTGCAGTTTGTATCCATTGAAGAAGTTCCAGAGAGTGTTGTGAGTAAAGAAAAAGAACTTGAGATGCAAAGAGAAGATCTTGCATCAAAACCAGAGAACATTAGAGAGAAAATTGTCGAAGGGAGGGTCTCAAAGAGGCTTGGAGAGCTTGCCCTTTTGGAACAGCCGTTCATTAAGGATGACAGTGTGCTGGTTAAAGACCTGGTAAAGCAAACTGTTGCAGCACTTGGTGAGAACATAAAAGTCCGAAGGTTTGTTCGATTTACTCTTGGAGAGACAGTTGAAGATACTAAAATAGGAACTGAAGAATGACACAGGAAGATGTTGCTTTAAGATGGAACTTCCAATGATACCAATGGGAAACAATGGAGGCGACTGAGAGATCTGGTTGGTGGTAGGAATTAATTTTGGTCGAGAGGAACGTGATTCTTTTTTGATGTGATTAAGCAAGTTTTCAATGTAGTGGGCGTCATTGTATTAAAAGCTACTTCTGATTTTGTAAGATGAGATTAGTATCTTTCCAATTGTTTTGCAAAAATGGAAATACTGAAACTTGTGAGGAATTATTAAATTAACTCAAAAGTTGGCTTCGTACTTGCAAGAGAAGAGTGACAGGTCCAGGTTCAAAGACCTTTTCCCTGCAGGCTATTGAGGGCCAGGCTCAGGTTGCCCGCTGCTATCTCCGAATGTGCTGCCTTTCTAACTGTGATAATTTCTGCCCCAATTAAGAATATTCTTGCCCGTCGGACACTAATATTTAGCTGTTACATATACTAAATTTTCCCCAGGTCATTCACAGGGATATGTCCAACGTTTAGGATAAGTGAGATTTTGATTGAAAGCCCCAGCTCTGAGCTAGTTTCCCTAATCCAGATGAGACTGCAAAATTGATATATAGAGATTTTACAAAGTGTCTCAAATTAAGATAGCGAAGCAAACACATAAGGAGCCGGAGGACTTTCTTGATTTCTCATCAACTATTACATGAAGTCACATTCCTGAATCTGTTTCTCCTACAGAGCCACACCTGCCACCTCCAGTACCAAAATCAAGGGGAGTTAAAAGGATCATCCTTTTTGTTCGTTTAATGTGAGATATACTTCAAGCATGGTCTCGATGAGCATTTAGGCAGTTAAATGTCTTTTCCCCTACTCCTTTTGGGTACAAATCGCCAGAGGTCCACAGCAATATCCACCTCTTTTTTCTTGTGAAACTTGTATAGTTGGGGAACATCAAAACGGAGCTGGTCATAAAATGGGGTGGGGAAGAGAGAAAATAGGAAGCAAATATTTTAATAAAAATTAGAGTAAAAGCAATTTCAAAGAGTGCAATGCAAGCAACAAGCAGTAGAATATATGCCTAAGCCCAGATCATGCTGACAGCTTACTCAGCAAACCATCAGCATAATCTCATCTGTGAAGGCTTATGCATAATGGCAACGTTCGTTTATGGTCATAAAAGAAATATCATCAGATTGTGAAGCTTGTTTTACCCACCTCACACAAGACCTCAGCGCTGCTAGCATTTAAGTCCCTCAAGGCCACTCTTTTCACATGCTACAGTGAGGAAAGAAAATTATCTCAATTTTTAGTCACAGTAAAATCCTTATGCAAACAGCACAAGCAGCTAACGTTGTGCATGGAAGAAACAGACTATATGGGACAAATCGATGAGAAATTACATTGGCAACAAAAGATGAAATAATGTTGCTAATTAGCAAGCAAATTTGGGCAAATAAAAATGCAGGACTGTTTTGATAGTATAAACATAACTGATTTTACAGTGAAGATAATTAAGAGCAAATAATCGCTTTCACAACAATAAGACGATTACTTTGCACTCTTTAAATTAGAGGGAACTATTGACTACCAAAATACCTATGCGAACTAAAACATGAAACACAGGAGACCAAATGTTAATCAATGACTAGTTAATTTGCTATTTTAGTTTTAAATCCATCATGTACACAAAATAAATTAAGGGCAGAGCAAGTAATTTCAATAGATTTCCATTCAACTACTAGAAAATGCAAAGCGAATTACTTACATCTCTTGTTGAGGTCTTATGCAATGAATAAACAGCTTGAGAAGCAACCTGGCACATACAAGATATGGACAAATATGCTTATTAGATCAAACAAGCTGAAAAAAAAAAGGATTTGAAACATCTTGACTTTGTCAGTGGTTTTACCTTCAATGCTACAAATAGAAAATCCATGTCAGCACCCTTCTTTCGAGTTCCAAATGGAGGATTCATCACAACGGTATCAACAATTTGACCTGAAAAACAGATGGAGACCGTAAGATGAAGATAAAAATCACAAGAATTTAAAATTGGGAAACAGGCAGTAGATCATTCCTTTAACATACATATTGTTTTAAACTTAATTTTTACTATTTTTTTCTCTTGATTGATTCAATACTCATAACATAGTGGCCACAAAGTAATGAATAGATTATGTTTAGTACATCTCCTACAAATATAATAAATCAAAGAAGAAAGAAGTTCAATTACTGTGGAGCCAGTCATCCATGTACCTACAAATTCTAAGCATGAAAATGATTAGCCATATACTTCCTGTATTTTATTACCCAAATATTTCAATGTGCTAGAGAATCACCGTTTCCTGCAAGCTAACTGTTGATTACATCTCATAAGAGAATAACATGTTCATATCAGAATGACTGGTAATTTCCAGGGGTAAAAACCAATTAGGACAATTATGCTTCAAGTGTGTGCATACGCTGACAGGGAAATAGAGAGGAAAGGAGAAGGAATTGTTACCTCTCCATCCTAGGTTACTGATGTCACACTGAATAAAGTCTATGTCCAACTGCAAGTTCAATTAAGAAAGCAACGCATCATGAAATGTATAAATTACTAAGAAAATAATCAAATCAACTAGCATAGATTAAAACTGCATTGAATAGATAGACTGATAGAGAGAAAAAGACGTCAGAACTATGTCAATGAGGCCAACAAAAGCTCTAGGCCTTACTATAGATCGAAATCAATAAAGAGAGAGCACCTCAAGATCCTCGGCGTTCATTGTTGCTATCTCAAGAGATTGAGAATCAATATCAATTCCGATAACCTGCCTATTCCAAGCAACAGAACGCCCACATAAAAACAAAAGATATGGAAGCAAATACAGAGCTTTTTTCTCTCTCTCATTTAAAAACATAAATTCTTTTAGATATTCAAATTCAGCTCAAGTTAAGGAATCTACAAGTACAAGGGAAGAATGAATGAGAATGAGAATGAGAATGGAGAAGAGAGGGGCAAAAGGTAAACTCACTCAGCACCCAATAGAGCAGCAGCAGCACCTAGAGTGCCACATCCACAACCAAAATCAGCCACAACCTTGTTGCTAATATCATCAAATGAATTCTCAGCCTAAAAAATTAAAAAACGAATAAGGAAAAGCTTAATACCCAAGTAGTCATTTACATGGGAAATGAAAGAAGGTTAAGAAAAATGAAGCATCAAAAGTTCGGTACCGTGTAGAGCAACCCAGCGGCGATGTGAGGTCCAGTAGGGTACTGTTCCAGCTCCACCTGCACTAGAAAACAGATATCCCACCACGAACTGATTCAACAACTACTGTCATTTTAACAAATTATGTTTTTCCTTATTTGGGGTTAAGGGAGAGAAACAGACAGAAAAGGGAAGACCTTTGGGTTTGAGAACTGTTGAAGACCGCCTAAGAGGCTTTCCAGTTGTTTCAGCTTCATGGTTTTTCTTTGGGAATCCTTTTAACAAAAGCACAGAATAGAAGATTCAGCAGCTGCTTCTTCTTTCTTTTAATTAGCCCTAGGTATTTTTTTTCAGATGTTTTGTGAATATGTGGGGAATATACGTATACTAGAATTCCACGTTTTGAAATTACAACAATGGGTTTTCAAAGGTTCCTTCTAATTTTAATTAATACAAAAAGCTTGCAAATTGTATTTTCTTTTTGGCTTCTGCTTTTTTCTTTTTCTTTTTCTTTTTTTTACATCATGCATGGGGAATTTAGCTTTTGTCTTTTTACAAGTTTTGAGCCTTTTTCTCTTTTATCTTTTTCTAACTTTTTGGTTGACAATTTTTTTCTTTGTGTAATTAATAAATAAAATACTACAAATTATGCCAACGTGTAAGGTTACTTTCTTTTTCTTTAAATTGAGTCCCTTTCATCTTTTGAAGTAGAATCTTATTATTGCTTCATTTCCTACATTTACATTTATGCAATAAGTCTTAGTCGTTTGGTATTGGGAAATTTGCATCCTATTCTCAATAATGACGTAAGAATAGTGTTAACATGGCATGATTAAATATAGAAATAGATTTTATAAGTATTGATGTGAAATTGTTTAATTTGAAGTCGACATATGAAATTTATTACTGTCAAGTGAAAAATCAATTAAAATAGTAACTCATCGTGATAAATCAAAAATCTAAATAAAAATTTTATGTTTAGGAACCCAAATTGTGACCTTCTTTCCATTTAACAATAATATATTTCACATGGCAACTTCACATTGAACAATCCAATCAATGACAAAGTTAGAATTTCGCATTTAAAGAGGTAAACAAGAGGTGGTCAAATCACGGGATCTTGGGGCAATGCAGCATGGAGAATAATTTTACTGTGTTACTTTAGTCTTTTAAGTCTAGTAAAATTAGTTGTTGATTAATTGGTATGAAATGTCTCACCAAATAAAAAAATTATTATAAAAATAAATTTTTAAAAAATAAAAATATATATTATAAAATTTTTAAATTTTTAAGAGACAAGAGTCCTACTAACCCCCCATTTACACGAGTGAGTAAAATTATATCAAATTAATATTCATCCGAATTAAATGTGATTTTGGTAAAACAGTTTGGTCAAATTAGTCTAAAACGTTTGGTCAATTTAATTTATTTGATCGATTCTCCATTTTTAAATTTTTAAATTGAACCAATCAAAGGATCAAATTAATATTTTATATATATTAATATATATAATATTATATATTATTTTTAAATTTATATAAAATATAAAATATTTAATATTTTCAATTTTTAATTGCTAAGTTATTACAGCTGCCATTTCAGCTTGTACCCCGCACCCCGCATCACATCCTCATTTTTAACCATCCGTTCTTCTTAACTCTTTCTTTCTTTCTCACCTTTACTCTTTTTTTAATCTCTACTCTTTCTTTCTTAAAAACCTAAACCTAAATAGTTTTATTTTGTGAATATTAAATATATTAGCTTGACTCTTTATTATATTAAATTTTAAATTTTTTATAAATAATTTTAAATATTAATTTGATGGTTTATGGTAAAAGACACAATCGTACAAGTGAATGAACAAATGTTTTGTTTTTCTTTTATGTTTAGGTTATTTGTATATTTTATAATTATAAATGAAATTTATAAGTTTTAATATTGTAATTTACAAAAAAAAAAAGTGATAAAATTTTGATTCATTGGTCTATAATCAAACCAACCAAACTAATTCGATATTTGATCGTTTTGGTTCTTTTTTATATTTTGTCAATTCTGATCGATTTTTTAAAAATGTTTGATCTATTTGGTTCTCATATATGATGAACCGAACCACCTGATTGCTCACCTTTATCCATTTTCTCCTCCATTGAATCCAACGTCAGCACTTATAAAATTCACGTTAATGTTTAGTCAGATAATGTCAACATTATTATTACATTCATACAATGTCATATAATTATTGTCATGACATCAGAGTTAATGTCACATCAATAAAAAATATTATATTAACACAATTAAATGTCATGTTAGCATAGAAAATAAAAAAATTAAAGTAAAATACTCCCACCTTCTTAAGTTTTAATTAAAATTTCAAGCGAGTCAATTATTTTTTAAAATGAACACTTTACCCCAAGAGTATAAACACTGTTAACAAAGATTATGAAATAACTAAAATGTTATTTTTTTATTTATTAATTTAAACAATTATTATTATATTTTTTTAAAAAAATAAGAAGCATCGATCGGTGCTCCTCAGCTCTCCAAGAAAGGGGAGAACTGGGCGGTGCTCCTAAAGGAAAGGGGCATCAGATCGAGGCTCCTCAGATGATGAGCTTTGTTTTTTTAATTAATAAAAATAAATAAAATTATATAATAGTAATTTTAAAAATTAATTAAGAGAATATTATTTTGCTATCCTCACCACATTATCAAACTGACAAAAACACTAATAGTTGAGAAATGGCTGGATCTATATGTCCAGCGAAAAATATATTTTAGGGTGGAGTGTCTGTTTTGATAACTAATGGACATTCGTGTAATTTCAATTAAAACTTAAGAAAGTGAGGGTTTTTTACCCAAAAAATTAACATCATTAACGATTGAATTGATATTATTAATTTTGAAAAGTAAAGAGATTCAATTTTTACAAATTATTGTATAAGAACTAAATCTATCACTTTGACAAGGTACAAGGTTCTGTTTAGTTTTAAATTTTAAGACACGTTTGGTTTGCAGTATAATATAGAATAAAACAGTTATTATGTAAGAATAGAATAATGAATTAATATAGTAGAATTGTTATTATGTAGTTTGGTTTATGAAATAGAATAAAATAAAAATTATTATTATAACTCATTCTAATATTTAGTTTGTAAGAATAATTTTGAAATAGTTAAAGAATAAATGATAAAATGACAAAATCGCCTTTATTATAGTAAAGTTTATTTTCATCAAAATAAAATACTCTTTATTATAATTAATTAAATTAGAAAAAATTACTCATTACTATAACTTAATAATAATTTTTCATATTTAACCTTTTAATTTATATTTTTATTAAAATTTTAAATATTAATTAATTTATCATTAAATTATTAATATAATTTTTATTTCAAATTCTTTTTATTTTTTAGTTGTATTTTTATTTTTTAATCTTTTAATTCTATTTCATTAAAATTTAAACATTAATAATTTAGTATTAAATTACTAATATAAATTTTTAATTTACTTTTTTTATTTTTATTTTTTCTTTGTAGGATTGTAATTATTTTTAATAAATAGGAATATTTTTGTCCAATAAATTTTGGACTCTATTCCATAGTCATGGAATAGCCAATATCATGAGGAGGTGGGAAATGGCTAAACCAAGAGTTTGAAGAGTTGTCATTTTTTTTCAAGTTTAAAAATTAACTAAATTAAAAAATAAAAAAATGAATAAAATAAGAGACGAATGACTTAGCTATTCCTTGTACCAAACATGTCATTAATATTTTAAAAGGTTTTCAAAATATTTAAGAAAATTCAACCAAATACTTATTTTTTTATTACATCCAATCAAATTTAGTTTTTTTATTTTTGGTCAAATAAATTTTGTATAGTTAATGGTTGATTAACTATTATTTATCAAAATATTATTTATTATTTTTATGTTCATACGACACTAACAAAAAAAGTAAAATGTCATGTAATCATGTTATCATGCTATATAAATATGTGATGTTACCCTGCATTATAACATGTTAGGATACCATATTAGTATTATATGATATAAAAAATAATAAGTGATGCTTTGACTAATAAAAATTTTAAAAAGTTTATTATAAGGATTTATTTAATTTAAAATAAAAATAAAAGAGTTTGATTAAACATAATTAAAAAATAAAGACTTGATTGAATATAATAAAATATTAAAACTCATTTAAATTTTTTAAATATTTCATTAACGCTCTTTAGGTATTATGTCCACTTTTTATTATCTTAATTACATTTCTCCTTTTTTTTTTCTCTAAATCACATTTCAAATGTTATATTCTGTTCATTAAATAAAAACATTACAGTACAACTAATTTTTTCTATACCTTGAAAACAATAGTCCGAAATAATTGGAGAAAAATAAAAAATTTAAGACATATAAGATTATATTTGTTAAAATAATTATATAAAATATCTAATTAAAGTTATTATAGAATACTATTACTTAATTAAACTACAATATCCAAAAATGCAGAACCTTCCAATAAATTAAAATAATTAAATAAATAAAATCACAGCGTGTAAAGGAAAGACAAAACCGCTGAGTTAAGCAATACGACCGAGTTAGTAACTTGGTCCGTGAGGGAACCCCTCATCTCTTAACCGCCTTTTTTAATCAAACGAAAAAGAGATAGCGAAACTCGCGAGGCGAAACTGGCTTCCTCTTTACATTAGCATTCGGAGAAGACTCAAAGAGAATTTTCTTCCTAGAGTTTCTGCTGTTCGTCGTTCTTGGTATCACTCGCCCTCTCTAGCGGGTAATTCTCTTTTCTAGGGTTATTTCGAAGCCATCATCTTCTATTTTCTTTTTCACATGCCTTTTCAAGTTTTAGGGTTTTGTTTTCTGCTAAGTATATTTTGATTAAACCATTGATTAATGTAAACAATATTGTTATTGAGTTATTTCACTCTTTTATTACTAAATATTAAATATTATTCAATGTTTGAAAATTTAATCAGGAAAAAGGACAACAAAAATGGTTCTATCGGATGATGAAATCAAGAGGTTGTTTCGAATCCGAAAGACGGTAATGCAGATGTTGAAAGATAGGGGTTATTTCGTGGGAGACTTTGAGATTACCATGACCAAAGCTCAATTTATTTCCAAATATGGCGAAAACATGAAAAGGGAAGATCTGGTTATCAATAAAACTAAGCGAAACGACAACTCTGATCAGGTATCCCCTAAATATATCTCAACTTTCAACTCATTTTAGCAATTAGTTCAAGTCATTTTTCAATTGCTTTTGAATGTATAATAATATGGCCCTGTCATATGTCTAATTACTTGTTGTTGCTTATGTTATTTTGATCTGCAGTTATTTTTGTATGTTGCTGCATTGATTTACGGGTTATTGTTTTTTTGGTGGACTAGATCTATGTTTTTTTCCCTGATGAAGCCAAGGTTGGTGTCAAGACAATGAAGACGTATACTAACCGCATGAAATCAGAGAATGTATTCAGGGCTGTACTGGTTGTGCAACAGAATTTAACTCCCTTTGCCCGGACATGTATTAATGAAATTTCTTCAAAATTTCACTTGGAAGTTTTCCAGGTCAAATTTATTTGCTTATATGATATTCTGATTCCATTTAAGTCATCATCATGCTTGTTGATCATTTTCTTAATCAAGGACTGCATTAATAAATCTTGATGGGATGCTTGGCGTATGTTCTTCTATAATGAAAAGCTTTAAGGCAATGATTTATCTAATTAACTGTACTTTCTTGAGCTCATCGAGATGATAGCCAAACACTATACTACAGGTTGGTGTGATGGTTAGACTGAATGACTATGTTTATCTGGTGAACACAAATTTTTTTAGAAATTTTGCTCTAACATCAGTATATTTTTCCATCCCATTATAGCAATATATAGTGAAGCATTGATGTTTTAAGGATGTTTTTTGAACTTATTTTGATTAACTTATTCTACGTTTTTACCTGAGGAATTTATTTCAATCATCTGTAATTAAATCTTATAGGGAAGGCTTGCTTTTTTTTCTTCATTGGTGCAGGAATCAGAGCTCCTGGTTAATGTAAAAGAACATTCTCTTGTTCCTGAGCATCAGGTGCTTACTAATGAGGAGAAAAAGACTCTGCTGCAAAGATATACTGTAAAGGAAACACAGGTCAGTTTTATCTGATCTTAATTACTATGTATTGGTAGATTCAAGTATTTTAAAGTGATTTGCACAAATCTTTATTGGTGTATGATATTAGTTGTTTTACAGGGTTATACTTCATGTAATATATTCTCTGAGCTAATTGGTTAACTGGGTATAGAATCACAGATACATGAATCTTGTTTTGTAGAATCACTGCAACTTCAAATTGGAACATGAGCTGCCCTAGTAGGAATGCTTAATTTGTTTGCATGTATGCTCAGTAGCTAAAAGAAGTGTGTATAAGGACAATGCAATTCTTTAGATATTGGTTCATAGTAAATGCCTTTTGAAGGCTGGCTTGTGTTTTATGATGGATGTGTGTTTCTGGTGTCTTTTGTTTAATGTAGAGAGGGAAATGACAATCAATCTCTATTTGAAAAAGGCAGCCATTGATCTGGTGTCATTTTTTTGAATGCATTTATTTTCTCTCTTACAAGTCTTACCAGTCTCTGATCATTGTGTTTTTGGAATGGATTGAATGCAGCTGCCCCGTATTCAGGTGAGCGATCCAATTGCAAGATACTATGGGCTGAAGCGTGGACAAGTTGTGAAGATAATTCGGCCCAGTGAGACTGCTGGTCGTTATGTCACCTACCGATATGTTGTCTAAGCATGGTTCCTGTTACATGTGTTATTTTTTTTTTTTTGATCAGTTGTTACATGAGCATTTACCTACTTTAGTTAGAACTGGATAGCAGGGGTTTAATTGAAAGCACAACTGTATAATTCTATCAAATCGGCTGGTGGTCTCAAAACCTAATGGATTGTAGTTAGGGCATGGAGACAACTAAGATGCTAGTTTGAATGCAATTCTGGGTTTTGCTCAGTAGCATTACTTGTAATGTTAGTGTAATCTCGTTTAGCTAATTTCTTTGTGTTCCAATTTCTGTGTATTCTATTCTTGTTTCATCTCAAAACCAAATGACAATTCTGTTTTGCTAAATGTTTATATTCCCTGACATTCTGTAAAATTGTTTTATGTAACACGAAAGTGTTTTCACCTCTTGGCAATTGCCAAATAGGCGGCTTTGATCCTGTAGTTATTGAAAGGTGAAGGAATAGTTGATTTTGTGCTCACATTTTAGCTCTGGTCTTGAAAGAGGCTTGCGCAACGCCATAGCCCATAGAGTATTTTTGCGTCTTGATAATTGCCCTTTATGGGCCTGTAATAAACGGACAATAATTGATTTAGTAGTTGCCGGTAAGTAAGTGGATTCAGTTCATGCATATTCCAGAGTCCCATTCCTTGATGTTAGACCTAGTTGACAAGAAATGGAGCTGGAACTTCTCCACTTCTCACTATTTTCTTAGGGATGGTTGGTGGGTTTGTACCAATTTCTTCTAAAAGAACCTCAAGGATTTAAAACACAGGAACGACAAAAGCATTTCATTATTTGAACATGACCAAGCCGCAATCTCATAGTTAATAGGTGAGGTGAGAAAGGAACTCTTAAACGTCCTCTGACGACATGCCTTTTCTAATTCATTACCTTTCATCACGTAATCTATGTAACAAACCCTTCCTCCTACATACCCGCCTCCATCCTTTCTACCTCGCCAACCAAATCTTGATTTCAGGGATAATAGTTCGGTCAAGTTTTAGGATTGACAACCTGTCAAATTTGATTATAGATTATCGGAAACTGTCAGACCAGGTAGTTTTATATGTTAACAGTTCAGTTTATCTGGCTGTGTATTTCCAATGAAATGCAGAATTTCTCAACTTTTCACTGCCCTTTTTCAATTTCTCAGCAACCGAATGCGAGAACAAATCTGTAATGGATGGCACCCTATTTTGTTCAGAGAGAGAGAGAGAGATTAGACAGGCAGCAAACCATTTACATATGAAACAATGTAGCCTTAAGCAGAGACGACAATCAAATACATGACAGAAACATGAGGGAGAGAACAAACCTAAAAACCGGGATATGTCTAAATAGTATATATTGCCTACTAGGGAGTCTTTTTTGTTTAGCCCTTATACAGTACATAACTTGTTCAATGCTTAGAAACATACTTAGGAGGAAATAGACGACCCAGTTTTGATAGCAGTAAAAGGCTTTGACATTCGGATAGTAGCAACTAGCAACCTCCATCTTTTGCCTCAGTAATTACAACAGCATCAAATCGTCTAGGTACGATTCTTGCACTTCTCCATCGCCCTTGGGGCTGCATAATGCAGAAACATGTGTTAATGATTGCTTCTTCCACAATTAATCATCGTCATGTGGCTAACCAAAAACCAGTTGAACAGGATTTTTACAACCAACAAGTATCATAAAAAAAATCTCACACCATCACATTTTTTAACAAACATTTCATATGCTGACATAACAAGTTAAAACTTAGACAGGATAGCCATTTTGCATTACATGACTAGGCAATCAAAACTCAACAAGAACATAGTAGAATTTTTTGGATTAAATTTGATAACCACATGGAAATGTAAATCAGGAAATAGCATACCTAGGCCGATGGCCTCTGAACTCTTCATGATCCTCAACCTCTTACAAGAGTCAGTAAACATCCTGCAACAAAGCAGGTCGCTCAAATTAGTGGATTATTTTTGCAACTCTTACACTCTGGAAACTTTAATTATGAAATTAGAATCATTTAATTGGAACAGATTTAAAACTAACTCAAGATGTTTCTATAATTACTTCCAGCTTTCAATTAATAAATTTGCATGAAAAATCTGATTCAGAATAACTTGATATATTTCATATCATCCAACCAATTTTCCTTCATGGGATACTTTACTTAGTTGAGTTGCAAAACAACTTACTCCCAGGGAACATCACCGACGAGCATCCAGTCACCATCTTTATCTTCATATGTGAGTACATACTCGGAGCCATGCAGAAGATCAATTAATCGACTCTCACTCAACCCATCTCGGCTAGGAACTCCATGAGAACCACACTGACCTGAACCAGTTAATAAGAAACCATAAATTAAACCCTTTCAGACAGGGGCATTCCTGCAGATTTGCAAATGCCTCCCCAATTTAATCATCATTATATCACATGCAGATCCTTTCAACATGCATGTTGGTTTTCACACAACTAAGACAAACTGGTTATTTGAAAACAATTTTAAATAATTAAAAACCTAAAAAAAAAAACTCAAATTTGCTGCCATGGTGATGCCAGAGAAGTTTAATCTAAGCTAACATCACAGGACCAACAGTTCTTTCTATCGTGGTTAAAAGAGCACTTTCACTTTTAGAATCAAAGAACCTCTTTTAATATCATTTTTTATTTATCATCACATGTCCATTCTGTAAGACACAATTTCCTGATTTAGGTAGCATGAGTCTTCCAACCATACCCTACAATTCTAATAAGATACATTTAACATTCCACCTTTGTCCTTCGTCCACCGTCTCACCTTGTTTCTCCTCTCTTCTCACCAAATGAAAAGAAAAAAGCAAGAGAATGGGTGAAGACAAAGAGAAGGTTTTTGCTCTATATTCATAAAGAAAATTTCCCTTATGTATTTTTTTGTGCATACCATTTCCAATCATCAAAACAATTGACAGGATTATGCCAAGTTGGCAACCAAACAGTTTTAGTCTGTGATTTTGAGTGTGCCTGAGTGAGGCACTCGCATGTTTGTACTTGTGGATAGCCTGAGTAAGGAATATAGAGATTGACATTTAAAAGCGTTGAAAAAGCACACAGGATAGGTTAAGAAAAAAAAAATACCAATTGTGAAGCAGCTGAACATCTTTTCAAGTGCTGAGGAGAGTTCTTTATAGCTGCCGTAGAATTTGAGGTCAACTTTCCTCAGATATGGAGCACCATCCATACTAACTTTGACATACAGACATCCTGATCCCAACTTGGCTTCTGCATCATCGTCATTCTTCGGAGGATGAGAAGCCATTGTATTCTTCCGGAAAGAGCGAATTGGTGGCCATCCAACCACTTGTGCCCTGCTAAATTTGAACAGAAAAATGAGGGATCAAATTTCTTACATTGAGAATAATTTGCAATTATGATACCAAAATAGCAAGGCCGTAACTTATATCTTCTTGTTTTAATAACTACATAGCAGACAAGTTCGTACAATAAAAATATATGCGGCAGGTAAAACAAAGAAGTTCAATTCGCAAGCAAATAATAAGTGATCAATGCAACAGAATTAATGAAGCAACTCAATTGTTCATAGAGAAGAAAAATGAAAAATCCCCAATATCAGATCAACCTTAGAACAATTGTTAATAGTTAAAATACCATTTAATTGTATGACAGATCGAAAGTTTGAAAACTAGCTAAAGCATGTAGATCCTGAAAGAACAAATTCTTCACACATAATTCACACGTTCTTTTTAGCCTTACTCCACTGCTCACCCCAGTCAATGTTGTTACTAGCATTTTATTTTTCTTTTAAAATAATTTTAATATTTCCCTTTATAGAAACCAAAATAAGGAGAATCATACCACTAATCACATTTTTCATCTTTCCTAATACCTGCTCTAACGAACAAAAAGAGGTATAAAGAAAAGCCCATCAAAATCTATAAACCTGCCACTAAAAAAATAAAAAGAAATAACTTAAGGGGAGAAAAGAAAAAAAGTCAACAGAAGTTATTTTCTCATTGTACCAATTACCACAGAAGAGATTATTTTCTCCTCTCAAAATTAAAAATAAAAGGAAGTAAAGCAATGAGTTTACTTTGAAACAGGAGCAATATTCCCATTCCCATGGCCACTACCACCGGCAACCTGAGGCTTCTTCTCCTGACCCACCACGGGCTTCTGAGCGGCTTCATCCTTCAAAACAGGACCGCCCACACCCGAATCCGACCCGGAAAGACCGTTTCCTCCATTACTACCGCCACTTCTAGGAGAAAACAAGCCTTCAGATCCACCTCCACTCCCACCACCAAAAACCCATTTCCCGCCACCGTTGAGTGTATCAGAAAAACCCCTTTTCGCCCCTGACACAAAACTCTTCAGTGAAAGCAGTTTATGGTCATGATCCTCCCTCTCTGGTGACTCGGAGCCAGGTAACCCGAGTCTCAACTCAGTAGCTTTTAAGTGTAAACCATTCTTTTTATTACCAGCATCAGAGCTTTTCTCCATTGAAGGAAGCTGCTGCTCTGACAAGCCTATGTAATCGTGCTCTATTGGCTTAGACATCAAAAAGAGAACATCAAGAAGTAAAAGCAGAGCTCAACCACAAAACAAAAACAAATGAAAAAAAAAAAAAGAGCTTTCGTTTCTTTTAGATTGAAACTGAGAGAAAGATTGGAGGTTTGATCATGAAGCAAAGAAAAAGAAGCTTCCGTTAAACTTTTGGCCTTTGGGTTTTGTTTCTATATAATAACAATAACACACACACACACACACACACAAAACAGAACTCTATATCTTTAGTCTCAACACTGTAAGAAGATGAAGTAAAAATCCAGTTAAAAATGGAACTGTTTATTGTACTTCTATCCAAAGAAAAATAGTTTCTTTTTGGGAGTTTTTGTAAAGGTATAAACTTTTAAAACTTATACATAAACGGCCTTTTTGTGGGGAACCACTTCCGACAATAGTCACAGAAAATCTCCTCCCCCAGCAAACTTTCCGATTATGTCCCTTTTAAAAATATGTAAGCTAATGAAAATGCGCCGGGTGTACTAACGTGCACCGTCATTATTTTGACGTGTCAAGGAGCTTATCTAAAGTGCACCCCTCTTTCAGACAGTGTTTGGAGACGAGAGAAAGAAAAAAAAGCGAGAGAGAGAGAGAAACCGCACGGAATCACAGAAAAGGAAAGGACGAGACGAGAGCTGTTGCTGTGTGCGTTACCTCTTTAAACGGCCAAAACTGCTCGCATTTTAAAGTGAAAAAACAAAAAAATAAATATAAA
This sequence comes from Theobroma cacao, assembly GCF_053813885.1. Lineage (NCBI taxonomy): Eukaryota > Viridiplantae > Streptophyta > Magnoliopsida > Malvales > Malvaceae > Theobroma > Theobroma cacao. The sequence goes on from NC_142647.1 coordinate 5,618,839, forward strand.
ATCTACTTAGATCGGTAGTATTTTGGCTGATTTGGTGTTTGGGTTGCAGGAAAAAAGAAAATAAAACGCTGTCAAAGTGAGAGAGAGGGGCAGAAAGAAAAGGCAAAAACGGCAGTTCGAAGGTGCTGGTGGGGAATTGAAAGGTAAGTGACCCTGTTGGAAAATATTTTGTATTTGTTATGTTCTGTTTTTTATTTGGTTGTCTGTCTCGGTTATGGAACAAATTTCAAGCAATAAAAAGTTTCTTCCAAGTTTGTTTTTAAGGTTCTCATGGTCGGATCATTGCTCGTAGTTAAGTAGGACATGAATAATAGCTTAATATGTGAAAGCTCTTTTTAGCAATAGCTTAGAACATTGTTTTGTTTGTAATCAAGTGAGACATTAATAGCTTTTAAACATTAAACATAATTTGTTTATTAAATAATCTTAATGGGTAAACTAAACTAAAGATTGGCAAACTGTTATCCACCTAAATGATCCAAACTAATTGCACTTCTTAATGTATAAGATTCAACGCTTGGTCCATCACGATATAAAATGTCACTCTCTTAAAATTTAATACTTAACGTAAAAATTATGAAATGAACATAAAGTGAAACATTAATTACAAATAAAATTTTTTTTATTTTTAATATTATTGCAAGAAATATAACAGAATTATATGATAAAGAAATTTGAAGATAATGTGCAATTAGTGGGGCGTGGAATAGTAATTAAAGCAAATAGGGCAATCTCCATCCCCCCTTTTTCTAGAAAAAAAAAGGAAAAAAAAAACCTTTCTGTTGATAATGATACGAAGAAATCTTGTCGACATTGCTGTAAATGATAATGTCTGATCTTACGCTTTGAATAATAATGAAAGTACAAAATAGCTTAGCGTTTGCCTCAAATTTATTAGTTTAATAATTGCACTATAAATAGTAAGTTACTAAATATCTTAATAATTAAAGTTTGCACGGTTTAAAAGAAAAGTCCACTCATCCATGCCACTTGGGTCGTTGAGGGACAAGACGGCATCGTTCCAAATGACCGGTATCCCTTAAAGTAGTACTTGTTAATTACTAGTTGAATTGGAAACAATATTTCCCCAAATGCAAATTTGTCTTGGCCCTTGTATTGCACGGTGTGTTAGGTGTGATGCTCTTCCCTTAAAAAACCTAGCCATAGTTAGTCCCCAAAACATCATCATTCATCAGATTAGTGGTTTACCCTTTGCGTTGTTTTTGCTTTATCTGCTAACCCTTTTGCATTATTGTTAAGTATGTGATTAATGATAGTGTTGGGAGTTGATGGAGCAGAGCCATGAAATCACTTTCAATGGCCAATTTTTCCAAAGTACAGATGTTTTGTGGACTGTTGGAGTAGGGTCGGAGCACAAGGGTGTGACAATGGACTTCCCAACTTGTCAATTCTCCAAGGTCTAAAACATTTCTTTTTCCCTTTTTTTTTTTTTTTTTTATAATTGGTCTTTCTTGAACTTCACCCAATGTCTCAGAATTTGTCAACATCTTGAACTTGTAATAAGTCAGACACCCAAGATTTCATGCCAGTTGGTAAAATCTTTAAAAGTAAAAAAAAAAAAAATAAAAGCAAAAATTTCCTGGCTCTGAATCTAGATTTGTTTTTCATGATGTACTCTCTTCAATTTTGTACCTGTCTGATTTTATGACAAAGCTTTAAAAAACCAAAGAATTTAACCTGTTTATGATGTCCAAAAGCAATGTAGAAATACAAGAAAAAACAAAGAAACTTTAAAGCTGTTTAGCAATATCATACAGCAATATCACTATTTAACATTTAGCCAATTTTAATTAAATATATACATATGTGTATTTAATTTATTAATTAGTACATAATTTTTGTATTTAAATAATAAAATTTGAAATCTCTTTTTCTTAATTAAAAAAATTTAATTAAGTATAAGTAAACCCCGAATTTTCATAACATAATTTTTTTATAAGAAAAATTACTAAGTAGCAAAATTAGTCCCAGGATCATGTTAATCCAGTACTTTTCTGTAATATCATAGAAAGTAAGCTTTCTCTTATCACTAACTTCTTCTCATTTTTTTAAAGTAAAAACTATAATAAAAATAGGACAATGAACTAATTTCGTATGTGCTTGTTTGACCTGTTTTTTTTAGTTTATCTATATCTTAGAAGTAAAAGTTAGGTCAAATATAAATTTTGAAAAACTCTTAAAAAAAAGTAATTTTTTTTAAAAATAAAATTTTGAAAAAAAATAACTTCTGGAAAAGCTCATATGAGGAACTTTTTTTTTTTTTTTTTAAAAAATGTAAGAAAATTTTATTTTTGTTTCAAAAATATCTTCATCTGTTAAATATAATTATAATATTATCTTTTAAAAAAATATTTTTTATGATAATTTTAATCAAAATTATAATTTATAAAAAAAATTTATCAAATAACTTTAATTTAATTTTAAAAATTATTATTTTTCATAAAAACTTAATAGTAACTTTTAAATTAAAAAAAAATCAAGTCAAACAAGTTCATGTAAAATAGTAAATTTTTCTTTATGTATTTTACGGTTAAGAACAAAAGAGTGAAAACGAAAAAATGTGTCTCAATTGGAATATAAAACCTGTTCACCTTTATGAACGGACTAGTTAGTTTAACCATTATAGTTTCCAGAGTTTGCCAGCAACTCTTCAAGCTCGTGTGTGTCGTCAGAAATCAACCGAAAAACACACGAACCAGAACTTCCCTTCTCAACCCAGCAAAGCTCAAACGCCACCCTAACCATGGCCGACCGCCAATCGTCATCTTACACTTGCCAGTGTTGGAAGTACCCTCCACCATCCATCATTAGCCAAACTTATCAGCTCGATGAAAAAGAGAGAAAGAGAATCTCGCAACAGGGCCCCACCCATTGGAGAGCAATAATGGGGCCCCCCCGATGCCCAAAATTCTCTACGGTGGGACCCCGAAAAATGGCCAGCAAAGTGAGAGTATACTAATATCCGTGCCAAGTATATAGTAGAATAGTAGATTCAAGCTTGGCAGCGTAACCAGTTAGGGAGCGGGTGTTCGCATGAAAGAAGAAAGCGTGTGGTGTGGCCAGCCCACTTCCATGAAAGATGGCCCCTTTTGGCTCCTTCTCTGCTTTTCATTGTATTTGGTGTTTGGCCAAGCTCAACTATCTTCCCTAATCCTATGTTTTTTCCTTTTTGTGGTGGGCATTTGCAACTTTGCGGGTCCTCTGTTCCTTGCACTTTTTTTTTTCCTTACAGGGAAGTACCCACGTGGTTAACAGGATAATGGGATAAGCTAAGCTTTTTAACCTCCACTCACATCATGATTCTAGTATATTTTTTTGTTCTCCCCCTTCAATGCTTCGACAGGGTATCAATTCTACACTAATGGCAGTCACAGTCAGCGAGGGAGGGAGGAGATCATTGCCAGAGTGTTTAAATCCAAGAGCAAACTCAAGTTCTCTACTGCTAGATGTATAGGGTCATTTTATACTTTACAGACAGGTTGAATATTACTTCCATATTTGTTTTGATGAACAGGAGAGGAAGGGTTTTGAGTTTTGAGTCCCAGTACCTAAGGCTATAGACTCGTGTCCGTTAATCTCGTAATATTAATTCTCTTTTTAATCATGATTATTTTGATATGACTGAAGTTAAGTTGTAACTTAAAAATTTTATTAAAGCTGCACGTGTGAACTTCGCAAAAAAGCTTATAGAAAAGTGAATTATTTTGGATTTTAATGATATTTTATGTTACATATGATTTTTAAGATCTGACTTCTTTCTCCAAAAGTTATTTATTAGAATTTTGTATGCATTGAGTTCTTTTTTTTAGAAGTTAACGTATTAAGAAAGGCTGAACATGAGTAACTACTCCCTTTAATCATTGGTTTCCCTTGGCAAAGAGAAGAATACAATTATCGGAGGAAGGAAGATTCAGTATGAAACAAGGATTTATAGTCTGACGTTTTTGCCATTTGACAATGGATAACATAACATTAAGGTTGCCTGTTTCTGTTCCAGTGTCTCATTGCCTGAAGATGACATAAGTTTGAGAATACTACGAAGAAATTGAGACACCCCTGTAGAGAGCTGATCAAATTGTTATTGAAAACTTGGTTAGTTAATTTAGTTTCAAAGTGAATCATAGTCCAAACTATTGGAAATGCAAGGTTTCATTAGACTGACAAAGCAAACAGGACCTTTAACTAATGTCCAACATCCAAAAAGTGAAAATGGTGGTCATAATCGGACCAAAGACTTTCTGGTAAGAGATAGGAGACAACATGAATCTTCAAAACAGGACCCCTCGACCCCATGCGGGATTTGATTAAACAAATGGGGAGGAATCACAAACTTTTCCCAAGTCCCGAATAGACCATCATACCCTATATATGAATAATAACAACAGCTGCGCATCAGACACTTAAGCTTTTATATCAGGAGGAAGGCCATGAACCATGGAACCCCACCGCCATAGGTTTATAGATCACTGTACAACTTCAAGATGCAAATAGAAATCCACTGCTCCCTGCTGAAAATCAAGGTGATCAACTTCATCACCACAAGAATCTATTCCAATTATAGAATAGTTAAGCCAAACTTTGATTAACATTCTAGCTGGCGAAATGTGACTCTAGTAAGAAATGAACTCAGTTCCTCCCAAGCTGATCAGCCCTGAAAGGTCAATCACATACAACAAATATTTTTTCCTATTGAAGCAGAAGAGATTTGGAATTCATTACTAAGGCTCTGTAGAATTGGCTCCAATTCCGTGAACTGTGAAGTGTGTGAATTAACAAGCAAATTTGTGAGTTCAACTTTCCTTCATCCAAGAATTGTCACATTCAAAGGCCCTTCGTACCTGTTACTGGAAACTGTGGGTCTTATGAAGACAAGAGTTCGAGCTTGATGTCCTAGAACTGATAGGTAGTGGGAATGCAGGCTTTTATCGTACTCCCACTAGCTTTCTATCAAAGGGCCCCCATGCATATCATCTGAATTATTGAGAGCGAGGGGGCTTGAATCCTACCTCATGTACCAACAATCAGTACATAATTGATCAAGGTTTTTCTGTGTGATTGAAAACTTATGTATAGCTGTTCTCCAAGACATCAACTATCCAGGCGGTCATCTGAACCATTCCGGCGACATAGTAGGCATCTGCATTGGTTTATTGAAGAATTCAATCTATGGCTAGCATGTGTCTTAGAGGAGAGTCTCATGGAATCATGGCTTTCGTTTACTTCTATGATAAAGTTATAATAGCAAAACCCTTCAATTTAAAAGCAGGAAAAGAAAGTTTTTAGATGCTGCTGCTGGATGCAGAGAAAATACGAGCATATGACCAAAAAGACATGTCAGTGCCGGCTTTCATGGAGAAATCATGAAATAACAATCGGGAGTGAGAGTAGAATCATACTAGCTACTGGCTAGCTGACAGAATGGCAGCAGAGTTCAGCGTAAAAGTTCAACCCGTAAAGTAAAAATACATAGCAAAAGAAGAAAAGAGATTACCCAGCAGTGCCAATTGAGGGCAAAATTTTTAATCACTAGTCATCCTACTTGAAAATTTTGGTTTAAAGCAGGTCAAGTACATGTCCTATCAGGCCCTGTTCATATGCATGCAATCAAGTTTAGTAGGAAAAAGAAAAGGGAAAGAAAGATTTTCCTCTTGTAAATACTGTGCTTTGTTCCTTATGATGTCTGGCTCCATTTTGGTGACACCAGAATCAGAAATTCAAGTAATTTTTACGATCAAAACCCAGGAAATCTCTAAAATCTCTTGGCTGAGAAATGGGGTTGAGTTTGTTCAGAGTTTGACATCGAACGGGACCTTTCCTTTGACATGCAAAAGTTATAGGCTAACTGATGGATGCTTAAGAAGGTCAAGTCAGTCTCTCTCTTTGAGCATAACCACAGCAGCAAACAGGAACAAGGGATCCAACTTGATTATTTAGAGGCTATAGTCTAGAGTCTAAGATTGGATGTGAGAACCGTGTTTGTTAGTGTGTTGCATTAAATACATCATTAAACTCCGATGAGGTACAGACAGGAAAATCTGTAATGATCATATTTAAAACAAAAGAAAGAAAGATCAAAATTGGGTTGACATTTGAACTGCAAAATATATGATATGACTCCTGAACCATACTATAAGGTCAGAATTCAAAATCAAAGAGATATTGGGAGGTGAATATGCATGAAAGTATCATGTCACGTTTTGGAAGCGTAATAATTTAAAACCAAGTGTTATATAGGGGAGAGCTTTTGAGAGTAAATTGAGGGGGCAAGAGGGAAAACTATGGCTGTTTTCCCCAAAATGGGAAAGTCCCTTTCAATTTGCTGTTTCTAAAGGCTTGGGGTCATAATATCTTTAGTGGAAGTTATAGTTGGAATCCTTTTTGGTGCAAGAAGTGACAGGTTGATGTGACATCAGGAGCCCTGAGGAGTCTGGAAAGTAATTCAGGCTTCAACCTTCAATCTTCTCATGATAATATCCAGAATAGTGTAGACTTTGGAGCAGCTAAATCACTCTGGAGATGCTGGCTTTTGGCAAGTGGTTGGCATTGAAAAACATGGGTGGAATTTGACTTTGTTCACAATCTATTTTGCCCATAAGGAATTGTCAGTTGGGCGTTGGCTCATGATACACAATTGAAATGAAAAAAATAAATAAACAAGATAAAATTTAGCACCTATTAATTTATCCTAATTAGGAAAGGAACTAGCTGGCTATTGAAATGGTGAAGCAAATGCCATAGTTACATGTCATGTCAGGATCGAGGAGAGATGTTTCTGATCAAAGCCTTAACCCCCACCCCAAATCCATTAATGAATTTATCTACAGGCAAACAAATGAAAGTCGAAAGATGCGTGATGCTTGTTCATGGTATCAGAGTACTAATATCCAGGAAAGATAAAAAGGCAAAATATCCGTAGAAGCACAGAGATAAAGTCGTAATTCACAAAGGGATCTTCAAACAATCCAAGAGAGTATTACCAAAAAGCATGCAGTAACTGCAACTCAATGCAAGCCTTGATCTAGGCTCCAAACCACCCTCAGTCAAAAGTGAAACAATGATTTAAGATGGCTCTGGTCAATCAACGGCCAATTAAATTTGCCGAAGCAATGAAAAAAACTTGATGCTTGACAAGGTAGCAGCAGATTACTAGTTTCCAAGAAAGATGAAGACAAATATCTGTGGAAACACATCAATAAAACTGTAGAGGGTACCCTTAAAAAATCCAAGAGAGTACCAAAAAGAACAAAAGGCATGCAATCCCTGCAATTCGGTGCCAGCTCTAGGCTCCTACAACCTTTTCTTAGTATCTAATGGATTCAAAGATGGTACTGCTCATTCTCAATCAGCCACTATTAACAGCAGCAATGCAGTGCAGGACTTTTAAATAGTAAAAAGTGGAAAACAAATGAAAAATAGCTGACAACATTGCCCATATCGTCATGGCCCTATTATTGGGGCTGGATTTGGGAAAATTGGTGGGTGCATGGCCCAATAAGGTAAGATCTGAAATGGCCTATGAATCACTCCACGTTAATCAAGCACTAGACAATCAGGTATTCAGGTTCATGAGAAAAATTCACAAATAATTTGGAACAAATTTAAAATTCAAATTTTATTTGACAATTCAATTTAATGGCTAAGAAAAATAAAAAATCAGTTTCCCTTCAAGCCCAACTTGTTACAAGGGACAACAACCATCTTTTTCCTTTTCACCAACAAAAAAAAATCTTATGGCCTAAAAAATTAGGGAAAAATATAAGTATTTGATTAGAGAAGGGGCATATTCTTGTGGTTCAAGCCTTCCAAAGTGCTGTGTCCTGTCTCGGACGACAAAGAAAACACTTGAGAAGGGGCACATTCATTCCGTGGCAGCTTTCAGTAGCTCCTCCCATGTCGTCAATTTCTCTCTGGGTTTATTTATCAAACTCCCTAGTCTCTTCTCCTCCTCATCAATCTTTTCCCAAGCACTGAATGGAACAACTCTGACGTTTCTATCGTCCAAAATCTGGAGGAGTCCTTCTCGTCCAAGTTTCGGCAAGCTGGTTGTTGATGGTAACACTCCTTGTTCAAGATCTTCTGATACGCTTGCAACCTGCCATAACAAGGGTGCAGTTAGGAACATACATGTAACTCTTAATAAGATGCTAAACATTACAATCAACAAAGCCAGTCCTGGTCTTCAAAACAAACTCAAAATATCTGTTTAGGCAACATGAGAGAACTTACAGTTTCCTCAGCACAGTAAAGGTTTGTGCCAATAATGCCTGTTGGCCCTCTCTTCAACCACCCACAGACATACAAGCCATTCTCAAGCAATGTAGGATCTCCTGAATTATCACTTAGAACTCGACCTTTTATATTTGGTACCACACCTGGAGAAAATTGCATGAGTTGAGAAGTAAGCAATCTTTTTTTCTTTTCAAATTTTGTAAGAAAAGCTTGAGCTGGCCAGAGAAATTCTATACAAAATTATATTAGCTTATTTCTCAAAAAAGTAGGAAATAATACCAGATTACTAGTTAAGCTATTCTTTTCTTTACCTTTCTGATTGTCAAATGGCAAACCGTCCACTGGCACTGATTTATAGCCAATACTCTTTAGCACAATCCTGCAGGAAGAAAAACATTACTACATGGTACCACAACAGAGTTACTAGAAATCAAACTTGAGGTTCCAAAAACAGGGAAGAAGAAATTCTCTCAGTAGGTCACAACTCATTGTTAAATTTCAGTGAGAAAGCAGGTCATATCACTATAAACAAGGGATTTTTACTCACTATAACTCAAACCATTTGCCTTTTGGACAAGCAATCAGCAATATGCCCTATGTCATTACATGACAACATGAAGTGCAACAAAATAAATATTTGAAATATCTACAACCAAGTTCCTCAAATGAGTAGGGGAAAACATCAACATCATAGATGGAAATGTATATTAAAAGTTAAAGCCTGATATCCAGGGAGGAAAAAAAATGAAAGAAGGAAAGAAATTACCCACAAGCAAGATCTTCGAATTGTCCAGTACCCGTGGCAATCTGTTTTCCAGGGCCAACACCTACAAAATGAAGTTATATTTAATGGATCATTTCTCGTGTTTCACAGCCTCAATACTGTTTAGTTCACAAATTTGCATATGAGAGAGAGCAGATATACTGCAAAAATTTAAAGAGAGAAGAGATACCCTTTAGAGCTGTCTTCTCAAGGTGCACCGCAGAAACATATCCCTCATTGTCATATGATTCTAGAAACCTATCAGGTTGACGGAAGAAAACAAAATGAAGTTCACGTTGACCTGAACTAGGTTGGGAAGGTCCAGCAATGGCTGCCTTAGAGAGTAACTCATAAATCCTCCGATGAATACGACTGTTTTTCATTTCTTCCTTTATAAAAAGATAACATGAAGATGGCAAAAACATAAATACAAAGAACTGGACGCTAAAGAAGCTAATGAAAAGGATACCTCTCATTGCTTAGCCAAAGACCTAGTACACACCCCCCCCCCCCCCCCCCTCCCAACGCCCAACCCCAAAAAAATTCTAAAAATAGCAAATACCAATAATCGTTATTATTTTTTGTATTAAAAAACAAATGACGTACATTAGTTTGGAAAACCAGCTAGGATTAGAAGGTAAGATGTACCTCATCTGCTGGGGTTATCTTCAAATCAGCTTCCTTTATGTCAATACACAAATCCCTAATACCTGCAAAACAAGGGTTAAAACTTATCTAAATTGCAAAGAATTAGAACAATTTTCTATTCCACGAACAGCAATTTTCTCAAAGTATTAATAATCCATAGACCTCACATGGAAAGTAGCAATAAGTCATATTGCAAGTAATCTGAAGTATGTTATAATTGACCACAAACTATGCAGAATAGAGTGTGAGAAATGGATCATTTGACAACAGCAACTCCACACCAGTCATACTAAGCTACAACTTCAAGAATACAATGTCCACCTTCCAAACAAAGTTCAGATTGACAAATATTCCTCCATCTCCACAGACAAGGGTCAACACCAAAAAAGAATTATTAGTAGGCGAAACAGCATATCCTTATTTAAACATTCTTGACTCTGTGATTAAGAAAATAATGCATTCCAATACACTATGGAATTACCAAGAACTTCACGGAGCTCTTTTGCAGTACAAGCTGCTTGGACTGGTCCACGTCTTCCAATCAGATATACTTTCCTGTAATAATATTGAGTTCGTTAAACATAAAATCTGATAAATTGCGAACAGATTTATGGAATTACTTTTAAGGAACAGGATGAGAAACCTTATAGAGCTTTGCTCCAAAGCAGTCAAAGCATGGCTGGCGATATCAGTTGTTGCCAATTCAGATGTTGGTCGTAAAAGGATACGAGCAACATCAAGAGCCACATTTCCCTGAAAAGTTAACACATCAATACTACAGCTATCTATACTCCAACACACATATCAGGGATCACATCCAACCATAACAGTGCAGGATGGGAAAGCATTGAAAATTATGGATTTGCATTGCTGTAAGGATGGACACAAGCCTAGCTGGCATGTCTGCAAAGGACGAGACGATTCAAACTGCAGCATGCTAATAATGCCAAGTCTATGACATGGAGGCCCACATGTAGAAAATATATTATCAGCAACAAGTCTTCATTTCACTTATGGTTGAAGAAAAAAAAAATTATAAATCTGGCAAACCAGTCATTTCCAGGGACCCAAAATTAGAAAGTTGCATATATCTGACATATAACACATCCTCAACAGATACTAACATATCTATAGCAGCCTTGAACAACACTCACTATTAGAGAGGTTTGGGTATAAATTACCACAATAAAAAAATTTATCTCCTAACTGAGATCTTGATCTTTATTCATATCATTAATAAGCTTGCATATCATAAGAGTCATATATTTTTTATTACATTTATTGAATGTACCCAATGAATGCCTTCAAAGCATACCTGATCATAGAATGACTGCACAAATCTCATTTGTTGAAAACTTGAAATCAAAATGTCTCTGATCAAATCCTCTAAGTCATTACACTTGACTATAGCCCTTAATCTTAACTAATGCCTCACAGATCCTTTCCACTTGTCCTTACCTCCCCTTGAATTGGTACTATGCCCTATCCAACTCGAATTTAATAACTACTCAACTACGAAATTTTTTAACTTAAATGAGAAAAAAAACCTTCAAATGACCAGCCTAAGCATTGCCATAATGCTATCAAGCTAACTTCATAGCAATTGATGAAAGACAAAATGTACCTGACCAAGGATAACAGCTGTATCAGTGCTCTTCAAGTCAGGGTCCAGGTTTGTTCCATCCGGGTGCCCATTATACCACCAAACAAACTCTCTAGCTGAATGAACCCCTTTCAGATCCTATATACAAAATTTACATAAAAAATTCATGAGCAACAGCCATTACAGCTCCATTTAAAAATCACCATTTCCCACAGATTCAAAATATTTAACAATTAGCCACTGCAACTGTATCAGGAAAACTCTAATTTCCATTGAACATACTTCCCCTGGAATGCCTAGAACTCTGTCACTTTCCGCGCCATAAGCAAGCACAACCTGCTCAATTCAATTCAAATTTCGTCAAAATAAACAAGCATACCAAAAAATAAAAAAATAAAGGTAAACAGATTAACCGCTATAGCCTACAAAACAAACACTAGAAAACGTCAGTAATCTAACATCTTACAACATGGTAAAGCTCCCGCAGCTCCGCCAGAGATACAGAAGATCCCAGAGTGATATTCCCCCAAAAGGAGCACCTTCCATTTTGCGCAACCCGAGAGAATTGATTAATTACATTCTGTTGCAGGCATTCTACCAAAACTTAGCTTAACTAAGAACATTAATTTACACAACAACAAAACGATTAAGAAAAAAAAAACAATTGGCCACTCATTAAAAAAAGGGGGGGAGTGGGGGAATAGACCTTAGTTTCAGGATGATCAGGTGCAACGCCGGAGCGTACCAATCCATAGGGCGTAGGTAATCGATCAATGATGTCAACTTGTGATCCTTGATGCGTCTTCAACATCTAGTGATTTAGTTCAAATCAGAAAATCAGCTAATTCAGATTCAATTAAGCTTAATTATGAAGTGATCAATCAAGTATGATAAATTGAATACCTTTTCGGCGGCGTAGAAGCCTGCGGGACCGCTTCCGACAATGCACACGCGTAAGGGTAGAGGAGAAAGAGTCGAAAAGCTTCGCGATAGAAATTTTCTTGCTCCAAATATTGCCATTTTTTTTATTTTCTTTCAAAAAAACGAAATTGAAAATTGAATCGGAGGTTTTAAGGGGGGTTTTAGGACAGAGACGCAAAGCTAGGGAATCCGTTTTTCAAACTACAGGAAGGAGAAAGACTTCGATTTGGGCTTGACGGTCCGATGTTAGAATTGGGTTTGTCTTGTGGTTTTAGCCCAACTAATGATCCTTAGGCTTTGGCCCACTCTCACATCCCAATTTTAGTGGGCCGGGTTTTTCTTCTGTTTTCTTTTCTGGTAAATAAACAATTTTGCCATCTCATGAGTCATAATTGTTGAAGCAAACTTCAAATTATTCTCTCTATTTTTTCACCAGCAAGTTGAACTTTTAATGAGAATAATAAATTGCATCAAGCATACATATATCTGTTACTGATAAACAAACCTCCTAGAGAATTCACAAAAGATTTTACGAGATTTTGATTATACAATAACGTATTTATGTTAATTTTTTTGTAAGCATATAAGTTTACTATCTTTTTTTATATACAAATACTAAAATTTTCAAGTTGATGATAACAAATTATACCTAATGGGATGGTTTTTAGGGACAATAAATACTTATTGTTTATAAATCTTGTGCTTTAAAGAAAAAAAATTAAAATTTTAAAATTAAAAAAAATTCATTAAATAAGCTTTAAATGGAATTTGCCCAATTTTGTGACAAATGTGACTGATAATACATATGCTAAGAATACAATAATACAAAACTTTCACATGTTGAGATTAAGGTGTACTGTACTTACGTAGTACTAATATGAACACAAACAACGTCCTTCTTGTTCTGATAATGAAAATACATTGAAACTTGGGTATTAAGACAATGATGATTCGGAGGCATGAAAATTTGATCTCTCTGTCTAGCGTAAGAGTAAAGTCTTAAGAAAGGGAAGGCCATTGGGCAACAAGTATAAGAAGTAGGACGGTGTTAGAAAAGAAAAAGAACACAAAGTGTCATCATTGTTTGAGAGTCGGAAACTTGAATAATTAGAATGTGTGTTTAGCTTTAGAGATGATTGTGAAAGTTGACGAATTGGGACCGTTGGTCTCGAAACATTTCTCAACAACCGAAGCATGTAGAGGTCAACCATAGGCAAACTTTGAAGACATTTAACTGCGAAAACAAGTTAGGTAAGAACACCCATCTCTCCTTTTTGTTTGGTTTTGTTCTCCTCCCTTTCCCTCTCTCTCAAATGAGAAAGAGTCTTGCTCTTTACAGAGTTTATCCAATTATAATCGTGGTTTATAGCTAGATCTGCTTGGATTAACTTTGTCGGATTTACATGACCAAAGTATCATTAAAAGTTGACAAAGGAAATGATAGTGGACCGATTTGGTGTAAGCATAAATTATTAGTAACACATTTCCCTTTTTTTTCCCGCCATTCACTTTTTATTAGTAATAAGTTTTAATATTTTAATAAATTAATTTTTTTATCACATGTCAACCAATTGAATTTTAATTTACACTTAGTTTATATTTGGATATATATGGATACAATGAGACTAATTAGGAAGGGTATGAGAAGACAAGGAGGCCATAAGATGGGAAAAATATGGGAACGAAAGATATAACTGCATGATTTAATCTCCAAATGATACATTCAATATCAATAAGTTTTAACTTTGAGTCTTACAATAATTATCATTAACATATACAAAAAAAAAAACTCATGTCCAATAATTTGAATTTAACCTAATTTTTTAACATTATCTTTTCAAAGGGGCATACTATAATTCTTAACTTTATGTGAGGCAGCATGTCACGGTTCACATCAATTTTTGTAATTGTTCATTTTGATCTATTGGTTTTATGATTTTTTTTCATAAAAAGCACTTTTTAAGTTAAAAGTAATGTGAATTTTTGTATGTTTAATATCATTTTAGTATATAATTAATGTGAAATTCATAATTTTTTTGTAAGATCATGACATTCTCTCTTATTTTACGTTGAAAATTTGTTTACAAAATGAAACTTTACAACCCTGTTCGTTGAAAATACGATACAAAATTCACATTCATACAAAAACCGTAACAAAACACCTCACAAAGGTGAAAGGACCCATTTCTAGAGAGTGGCCCTGGCCAGAGGTGAGGCTCCATGGTTTGAAAAATGAAAATCAGAACCGAGCCTGGTTGGGAGTCATGGGTTCGGGCCACAAAAATTGACATGGGTTGACATGTCATTGTTGATGTTAGGCTGACGTCAACCTAAAAGAAAAATAAAGAAACAAATATAAATGCAAGTCCGAGTGAAATAATTACAGGAGGGGCCCAGGTTTTGATTTTGGCGAAAATACAAAAACATAAAAAGTAAAAAATAAACAAAAAAGGGAAACAAGAGGAAGAAGTTGTTAGAGGTCGGCGTCCAGGGACAATTTTCTCTTTTATCTGAGAGTAGGGAGGCAAAGGAGGGCCGGGTGGGCCCAAGTAGGGGCCCACCCCACTAGCCAGGCATTACAGTCCAAAAACTTTAAGTCCCTTTCAAACATGGAAAGCCCATAGAGAAATGAAAAAAAAAGAGTTGTATTTGTATTAGCTAGCTGTCCCCACAAACCGCCTCTCTGACCTCCTTTGAAACCAAGGTCAATCTCAAATTTCTTTATCCCCTCCCAATTATTTAATTTGCATAATTAATCATGATAATTTTCGCCTAATTATAGGGCTCCAATAATCTAATCTAAATCCATTTTTAAATGTAGCCTGTTTCTTTATTTCTTTACCTTTTTGTTGTGTGACACTTTGATACATGTTTGTTCTATTGAAAAATGTTTGGAATAGTTGTGATCTTGTCCATATGTTAATTTCTCATAATTAAATTCTATTTAATTTTTATTTTTTAAAATTTCTTTTGAAAGTAAATAATATTTTTCTTAAAATTAAAAATTAATTTTTATTTAATAACAAAATGAATGAATTTACTTTTACAATAAATTATTATATAATAAATATAACATTCTAATCATTTTCTTGTTTTTTATTAAATACATTTTTTCTGTTAGTTTTTAGGAAATTTTAAAGAAGAAAACTAAATTACAAAAAAAAAACCTTGTGGTTTGAGATAATAAAAATTTGCCCCTTTAGATTTAAAATATGACAGTATTTATTTCCGTTATGTTTCTACTTAACATAGTTAACTTTACTTTCAAAAGCTTTCAAATTTTTTTAGTTTTTATTTTATTGTTAATATTAATTTAATAAAATAAAAAATATTTTAATTATTCCATGATTAATCGTATCCAAATATACTCTAAAGTAAAAAGCAACCTAAGATAATTATATGTCAGATATAAGTCTCAACGAGAGCAATTTTTTTTCTCCTCAATCACAATATACACGTTTTATATTTATCCAAAAAGTATATAAAAAAATGTAAGTATTAAATTAGTAACAAACACATGAAACCTAACTCTCTTTCTTCTCATTAATTTTTTCATGCAACTTAGATTTAATGAATTAATATATATTAATATGTCTAGTGATGTATTTTTAATTGCGTTTATTTATGTGCATGAAATGCACTGAATCCATAGTTCCAATCTCATAGAAATGAATTTTTATTAAGTTTAGATTTTAATTTTTGTAAACAAATTTTTGGGTTAACTAACTAGTAGTGATAATGATATTCGCTTGTAAAATAATAACTCAAAATCGACATTAATTATTACCAATAATTAATTTCAATTAATAAAATACTTTTTTAAAATGGTTTTTAATTAAAATACTAAAGTAAAATATAAGCGATGAGATAAATCAAAAAGCTTATCATAGATTTGGAGACTTAAATGCGCAGATAAATAAATTACGACAAAACAATGTACATAAAGGAAATTAGTTGACAGGCTACCTCATTAGACTAGCATCTCCTATATTTTTCCTTGGCCTGATTATAAAAGTCTAAAGGCTAGAAGTAAATCTAATTTCACAAACTTGATTTATACGCATGAATCGACCCGACAAGTTGACTCCAAAGTCTTGAACTTGGATTATTGAGTTTTTTTCCAAGCATAGCCCCAAATTAATGTCAACTTCTAATTTTTCATTTGATTAATTACTTGTATCATATTTAAAATCTTCACCAACAATCATCAAATTGGCAAATAAGACCCAAACAAATTATTTTTTAGAACTTGTTTGACTTAGTTTTTTTTTAATTTAAAAGTTATTATAAAACTCTTATGAAAAATAATAGTATAATAATTTTTAAAATTAAATTAAAACTATTTGGTGAGCAATTTAGCAAAAGAAATTATATAAACTCTTTAATTAAAATTATCATCAAAAGTATTCAGGTCATCTACAATCACCAAATAAATCAAAACATAATAAATCTATTTTGAGTTTATATATGATTTTAGATATTAAAATAAAAAAATTCATACAAAAATGGAACAGTTCTCAAATTTTATATAGTTGTAATAGTATTAAATTTTTGTTAATTTAGTAAATAATCGAACCATGATGCTTTAATTCTCCAAGAAAAAAGAGAAAAGAGAAAATAATATATTTGACATTAAATTTCTTTTTGGTAAATGAGAGAAAACTTTTAGATAATACCTAAATCCAGTTTTGAATTTTTTTATCTTTTTTTCTCTTAATATTTGTAAAAATAAAAAAAAATTAAATTTTGTTATTTTATTGCTACATTTTTTTTAGTAGTATTTGGAGAGAGAGAAATAGAGGAGAAGGAAATCATAATTTACATCGGAGAAGACTGATTCGCAAAGGGAGAAAGATGAGAGGGAGATTGATTAAGAGAGAGATGGTATTTTTTGAAAAATTGAGACTTTTACTTTCAAAAGTACATAAGCTGAAAAAGAAAAACCAAATTAAACAAGTACTTATTTATTTATTCTCTTTTTCCAAACAAATCAAAACCCAAATTGTTTGTGGAATTCTCCCTTATCTTTTGGATTTGTGAACACCTCCTCTTTATCAATACTAAAATTAATTGTAAAATTTTGTTTATTTCCTTCTCTTTTTGGCAGATGAGTATTGTGGTTAATTATTGCAAAGATATAAATTGGTCAATAGAGATGTTCATTGTCTTATATAAAGTAGTTGAAATTTTGATACATTGCCTTTTCTTTTTTTTTTTTTTTGTTAATTTAAATAAAAGGAAACCCATTAATCTAAGAAGCGTACAAGCATCAAAGTTCTTACCCAAAATGATGATACAATAAAAATAAGGTAAAAGTAAACATCATTGCACAAACCCTTAACATAATTATGCACAAGAAGAAAAACTAAATTTGAGTATTTGACTAATCCCATTTGTAATGTATGCCAATTTAGTGGACAACCTCATCCAATTGAACTCTGACTACTTTCTTCTTCCTTTTTTCAAGTTGTACATGAATCTGCACCTTTTACTTTATTTTTTTAAAGTTTTTAGGTCAAAACATGAATCTAGGTTGACATGCTTAAATATGATGCTTACACGTGCTTTATTTTTAGTACGTATGAAAAATTGATGAGCATTACTCGGTGAAAAGCACTTTGTATCTTTTTCGCCTTTTATAAATTTTAATCTTATCTTTTCAGTATTTGAATTAGAAAATTTTAAGTTGAATAAGTCATTTTGGACAATTTCTTTTTTCTTGAGTAATTTAAAATAATAATATATTTATATTTATATTGCTTGGTTTACACGTGTGGTGGCACGTGGGCAACGGACCCATCTCAGTTTATGGTTCGTCCTCTAGCGCCTTGGACTCGACCATGGCCATAAAGTTCGGTTTGATTAATGGGCTGCCAGGCACGTGATCTGCCATGTCAGGTAGATAGCCCTTTTTGCGTTCGTACTTCGCTTGGCACTATTGCTTAAACTCGAATGATTGTCCACCGTCGGATCTGATGACATTGTTTCTATTGTCCCACGCTTCTGAAAATCGAATGTTAACGGACAGTCTGGTCATGGGACCCTCTTCTGAAATACCCCCCCCTTAACCGTTAATTTCCAATCAGCATATTCCTTTCCGCTTATTTATGAAAGATTATTCTATTCGGAACGAGGAATATGATTTTGTTTTTATTATTATTTTGTAATGAGACAAATTTTGTGAGACATGCAATTAATGTTTTCGATTGAAGAGTTTAAATAAATATATAACCCACTCACCCACTTTCTTCCTTCTTTTGCTTTCCTTCATTTTTATTTTTATTTTCAATTTTCTCCTTTATTTTAAAAGTGGAAAGGAGGTTAGATCAGTGGTTTAACTTTATCCATTTATCAATATTTTAGATCTCAAATTTAAGTCTCACTAAGTATGGATTTTGTCCAATTTTATGTTTTCGTTGTTGGTTTATTTAGTTTGTTCCTTGATTTCGCATTAAATGTAACAAATATATCATGTATGTTAAATAATATTTTATTAAATTAATTTAGATTTACTCTTACGTGTAATCACATAAAAAAAACTTTGTGAAACTTAATATAGTTATCACATAATAAATTATAACAAAAGATCATTCTCATTATGAATCTGTATAATTATGGTTATAGAATTATTGATTTAATTTTATACTTTCATAAAATATAAACATAAAGTATAATAGTATTCTGAGCATTTGACTCGTTGATTGATGTATGGATCATTTGTATAAAGAATAAAATTCGAATCTTCATTATCGTAATTATAAAAAAAAATAAAGTATAGTATTTTACATTCACCAAATCTCAAATAATTAAGATATATAAATTTTTTCATGTAAATCTTTTGTTTTTTAATTTAAAAAATAATAAAATTTTGTACAATTTTATTCTTTACATGCGATATTTGACTACACCTCGTCACCCTGCCCCTAACTTCATTTAATGTATGTGCATACTTTAAGGAGTGATTATTGCAAACTCACCTTGTCCTCTTACAATTATTAAGAGTTATCTATCGTCAATTTTTTTTTTGAAAGGTAAAGAGTTTTATTAATAAAAGAGTTATATTTAATTAATTATGGTATTTACTAAAACATCAAGCATGATCGTGTTTACATCAAATTAAAATATATTAAGCTATATACATTTCACCTTCCTACATGTTTTCAATAATCACAATCGTGTTTAATCCAACGCTTCAAATGTCTTGTAGGCTGTAACTACGTACTTATTACTTTCATTTCTTTGTTCCCTTACCTCTCCAAGCAATGTTCATGCTCTAACTCAATTCAAAATTTAGCTATATCTCAACTTTTCACATTCGATCTTCTTAATCCAAAAGTATCTCGTGATTAGATATATACTTTTCTTAAGGGTCGGGTGATCGTCTTGTATGCTGAGGAAAAGGGTTTTTCATTTAAGCTTCCATAGGAGGGGTATGTGCAGTAAGTTTAGTCTGATTGTAGATTGTTATGTCATTTTAAGTCTGATGTTGTCCATTAGATTCAATTTGACATTAATGTAATCTCACTTCAACAATAGGAGACTTTCATAAGAGGAAACCAAGAAAATCAAACTTTGCAAAACAAATGTCAATAATTTCTCTTAAAGTTTAAAAATAGATCGTGTTAGAATCTTTCTTTTAGTGTATGATAATATATATATATAACACGTATGCAAATAAGCACAACTTTATTAAAAGAAGTAGAGTTACAGCTGCTGGTTGTTTTTTGGCCCGGGATATATCTCCTTCACTCATTGCATCATATTAAATATGTAATTGGTAAGGTAATAAAAGCAGAAATTAAGCTTTTTCTAAAGTTTATGAAAATGACTTCGGAAAAACACTTGCCTCATAACAAATAGATTGGTTGAAAATTAAATCTTTCTTTTTCTTCACTTTGTGGCCTCTACCCCATTGACTTGTTCTGTTTCAGCACACTTTCGACACATGGAAGCTAGAAAAGGCTAGTGTAGAAATAACCGATTGTTAATTATTTTAATATATAATAAAAAAACAATATAGCTGAATGAGTGGAGAGAAAAAACTGCAAAGTGGGGATTATTTTTTCCCATATGATATATAAGAAGACAAAAGAATAGGGATTAAAATAGAAAAAAAAAATAAAGGCTTGGTGTGAGAGGGTTTTGGGATCAGTATTTTAGTAGGACATAAGAAAAAGAAAGGGAGAAATCTGATTAATTATTTCAAAATGAGAATGATTGATGGAATTGTTTATACTCTACTGAGATATGGTTCTTTCTATTGTCTGCCAAGATTATTCCTTTTTAATTTTTTAATTATATAACTACTTTAATAACCTATCTATACACCCTTATTAAAATAATTTGTATTCTATATTATTTTAATATCTGATTAAAAAAAATGATGCCTTATGAAGAATATGCAAAATTAAAAAACTAGAACTATATATGAAGCATAAATTAAAATTAATTAAAAGGAGAACCTAAGAAAAAGGTGAGAAAAGCAAAAAAAAAAAAAAACTATGGAATGATTAGCTGATTTTGATCCCACAAAAAAAAAAAAACCATGTCTGGATGAGATTGATTGGATGCTTTGAAATGCGTGCACGCCAAGCCAACAAAGCACCAGGATATCATTTTCACCTAAAAATGCCTCTTCAATCTTTGTTAGACAACTCAGGGAAATTCTCAGTCAATACAAATCGTCTAATGAGGAATAAATTAATTGTTAAACTTTTTATTTTTCTTTCAAATAATGTTTATATTTAGTTGACAAGTTGCAAAATTGACTATCAATGATTTTACGATATATGGTTTGGTGAAATATTTTTCAGACTACTAAGTAAATTGGATTTGATGTTGATATGGGAAATGATGTTCTTTTGGGCAGGAAATGATTTGTGTTCACGAAAATGCTAGCATTCTTAATAATTCCGAAATATAATAGATTGACAGCATGCACTTGGGCAATCATTTCTTCAAATTTGGTAGGAGATTTACCTACACTTCTTTTTTTCTTTTTCTTTTTTTTGCAAAATAGATAAGGAAAATAAGACTTACTACCAATAAGCATGATGTCTATAGATTGGAGGTTCAGCAAACTAATTATAATATGTACTTCAATTTTATGCGGGAATTAGGTTACAAAAAGGGCATTTTCCATGGTATAAAATAGAGTTTTATTTCCTTTTCTTAAAGGCGTAAGCTATTTCATATACTTTTTGCACGAGAAACTGACAAAAACATGAAAATGCAAACAAGATGTCTTTCTTCTTTATTGCCACCAACTCTAGATATATGCTGATTTTTCAACTATTAAAAATATCTGCCCCTTGATTTTCAAATGAAAACCAAAGTGTCTTTTACTTTTTTTTTTTCGATGATTGTTTAATTATTAATGATTAAACCAGCATTGTCGTCACAGAAAATTTAAGGAAATTTCAGCTTTGGGTATATATATATTCTTCAAGGGATTTTATATATGTAACATCTTTTTTTAATTTTAATAAAAAAAATATATATTTGATTCTTTGGTTATCTCGCCAATTAAAGAGAAGTAACATAAAATCAATTATACTGAGAAAAATATATTTATAAAATCAATTATAGAAATAATTATATCAAAATGTTTATTAATAACACGTGAATTAAATTCTATCAACGAGATTTTATCTTAATTAGAAAATAAAAATTTTGAAATTATCGAGTTTTACATTTATCATATTATGCATGTATGCGGTCAATCCAATTCTTTTAATTTGTTGAATTGTCTCCAACTATATACTATTTATGAAATTATTTCTTAGTTGATTATATTTGTAAATGATTATATCGAAAAGAAAAATATTTTATTTTTCTTTTGTATAAATTTGAAAAATTATTAGAATGTGATGAAAGGTTAACCCACGGACTTGGTCACGAAACTATATCTTAAAACAAATTATTGGACAGGAAAAAAGGTTGGCCAGCCTTTGGTATGTATGTGTGTTTTTTAAAAAAAAGAATTATCTTATTGTTCTTATCATTACTCCCAATTCAAACAATTAGAAAAGCAAAAATCACATAAAGACCAAACTCTCTTTCTATCACTTTTTCCCCAGTATATACAATATCTTTCTTTTCTTTTTCTCTACTTACCTATCAATTTAATTATCAATTAAACACACTTATAAAAGGCCTAGAATTAATTAAAGATGAGATAAGCCGGTTTATAAATGCTCATTAGGCAATTAGACATAGTTAATCATCGACCCCAACTTTTATATGTCCACTTTAATGAATATTTCAATAAAAAAAAGTTCAAAAATTCAACTATACAATTGCAATTTGCTCATAGCTAGCTTTTCGAGTACAAATTTTAAGTGCGATTCACAAACTGGTGAATTTTGAAAGGAGGCAAGTGGATTTCTTTTGTGGGTTTCATTTCATCTGCCACATATAGGACAAACAAAAATGAAAGTGTACGTTTACATCATACTTACAATACATGTTTCTTAGCTATGTTGTTTGTCTCTGTTTTTAACCATTAACTACAATTAGGTGAAAAAAATGTACCTAGTTATAGCATTCCCCCTTTGGTTTTGGGGAGCCTCTAAAATGAGGAACAAAGGCGAGGGTTTTAAGGTACACGGGCTTATATAAAAACAAGCTGTCTTGGGATCACAAAGAAGAATTTATGGCTTTAATTAAACCCTAATTTATTAGTATAAAAGCATGTGATGAGGAATCCAATGATTAAAGCATGAACAAGATGAAACAAAAAAACACAACCTTTGATGGGGTTAATATTCGAGTTCTGAGGAAACGACATGGCCAAGGTTTGAAACATTAATTGTCGATTTCGATATTAATTAATTGTTGATTTCGATAGTTTAGGGGGATACAATATATTACTGTGGAAACAACAAGCTGCGGCAAGTCATGCCAATTCAAAGGTGTCGGTATCATTCTTTCTAAGATTTTGTTTTGGTGTAATGACAATTAGATGATTCAAAAACTCATCATGCTTTGCCTAACATAAACATTAATTTAGCTGACTGTGATGATGCATCAATTTTGTTGTTTTTTAAGCAAGAATTTTAATTAAATGAACTGTCTGTCGAGGAGCTAATAATTGTTTTGTTACTCATTAAATTTTGGACAATTTTTTAACTAGTCGGTGTGAACTTAAAATCATTATTGAAATCTCAGCGAACAATTTAAACTCAATTTTTTATTTTATATCCTAATTATTCAAAAAAGAAACTTACATTGTTCATGATCTTATAAGTTGAAAAAAATTTGTAAATTTTAATTGGAGTATAGTATAATCCTATTAAAAGAGAGAACAATTGTTAAATTCATTACTGTATAGCTGACTTGATAAATTAAAACAAAAATCAAAGTTCAAATACTTTAGTTAATTAACAATGAAAAGGTTTTAGAGGAATGAGGTTAATCTATCAATTAGAATTATGAACTCCCCCCTAATATAAAAATGGATGTAGATCTAGTGAACAAAAAGTGGAAACAGAAAAAGAAAGAATATAAGGGAAAGAGGAAGAAGACAAGAGAGAGGGGTTTGCTCCATCTTTGTTCTTTGGATGGGGGAAGGGGAATTACCCGGAATAGAGGCAAGCAACATAAAATAGGAAAAAGGGGGAGGGTAAAAAAATGGAGGTACATGGGAAAAGACACGGCGCCCGCGACAAAGATTTTGGCAGTACGGACAAAAGACATGGCCATTTCCACACCCCCCCCTCTTTCCCTTCCCCTTCAAACCTACCCAAGAATAATGTTTTCGTGTTCCTAAGTCGCTTGTCAGGTTAGCTCGAGATTTAAGGGTTTTTTTGCTTGTTTGTTTGCAACTTTGAAATGCGGTTCAAGGGAATGTTTGTCAAGGGAATAATCCCTTAAATTATTCCGAGAGAATAATTTTATTTGTTTTATATTACAAGATTTCATTTTAAAATAACAAAATAATGTAAGTTTAGAATCCGCAAGCAAAGATTGATTTGTTGGCGGTTAGATTTGAAAATGTGCACTCCTAAGGTCTAGAGATTTTTTATCAAACAATTATTGCTTTCATGGCCTTTTTCCACATGTTGAGTTAATCTGGAGCATAAATACCAATAATTAATTTCATTTATTAATCCTAAGTTGAGACCCATTCTTACATAACTAACATTAATTCTAGTTATTGAAAAAGTTTGGAAGCCTAAAATTTTTTAATTTTGTATGTAAAATCAATTGGGATATTAATTTGGTGCAACAATAATGATTATTTTTAATATTTTGATTAAAAAAAAACTTTATAAATCTCGTGCCCTATACTTGGATGTTTAAAACTAGTACTAGTATTCTTCTCTTTTAACTTTATTGGCTGTCATCTTATTTTTGTCAATTAACTGTACATGGTTTTCAGTTTAGGGCATGCTAACAAGAAAGTGTAAATTCTAAAAGAAGAAATTAATAATTGTCCTTTCGACATTTACAGTTTGCAAGAACATTTTGGTAGAATATTACTAGTTAATACTTTACAATGTATCGATACAATAGAGATGGAGTAACACTTTTTTTTTTTTTTCCTTTTCATTTTGCAATGCTATCAAAGGGGGGACATATTCACATCTCAAAGTGTGATTCGATAATAACATTAAAAGTTTAAAATTTTATTTTTTAAAATTATACTTTTATAAAAATAATAAACTATTGATATTTTAAGATGTATATTTAATTTAAAAAATCAATAATTAATAAGTGGAGAGAATTTTGTTATATTATTGACTTATCATGTGTCGTGAATTAACAAAATAAGAACCCATAAAGGAGTCAACAAATGGGAAGAGTGTCTATTCTAATATAATATTGAATTCTTTAAAATGAGTATTTAATATAAAATCAATTGACTATAGGTATATATGTTTAAGATATTCCTAATTTTAATAGATGCGAAGTTTCTTTTATCACTATTTTAATGTAAATATATTTTAGAGATGATGATTTATAGATACAAAAGTTTTTATTAATTAAAAACGAGATTTGAAACTGAATTTTGATTGAAAAAATAGAGAAGGTGACAAGGGAGGAAAGATGTATTTCTTTTAAAATAATCTGAAAAGAAAAATACTACTGCTAGTACTAATATACTATATAATAGTACTAGTACTAGATGAAATATTGATCTCGGAAATGGTAATCATTCTCTTGAAGACCTGGGCCTAGGGACCTCCAAACCCTAGATTTTGACCTCTTGAAAAGTGTGGCCTGTCTGTCCTCTCACTGGCGGGTCATCGTTCTGTACAATAATTCATTTTCCACACGTTCATTAGCTTATTAATCCAAACACACCCTTACCTTACTCCTATATATATATATTTTCCGTTTTTCCCATCATCCTGACGTCAATTACCGCCACTACCTCCAAATATTCTACTGTGTTGAACTTGAATCGACCCAAAATTATTAGTTAATATTCTATGTTCAATTAATCGACCCAATTTTTTTTTTTAAATCAAAGTAATACAGCTAGATATTTTTATTTTTTGATGAAATAATGAAATCATAACTACAGACATGTGGTCCTCCAAAAAGTATAGTATAAGTCGAAAGCAAATACCATAGCTAGCTGGAAGTTGGTGTATTAACCACATGCTATATATGGATAATGTTTTGTAATATTTATGTAACCTCAGAATTAAGGAAAGTTCACTATACCAAGACCAGACAAATTCAATCTTGATTTCAACCGAGAAATCATACTTGCTCATAGCTAGCTAGATGGCTATATATATATATATATATATATATATATATATATATATATATATATATATAATATGATCAATAATCACTAGACCCATCAAATAATTGTGACTCCGTATATATCCCCTATCCAATAACCGTCATTTATATAGCTGATCGACTAACTTTGCTCATCACTCAAGTTTTTGATAATTGGATAACAATAATTATTCAATTTTATTTCCTTTTGATTAAATATATTTAGTTACTTCATTTCTACTTTGCTTTCTTCAAATGTTTTCGAATTTATTTCTATATTTTTTTATGTTTTTCTTTGATACTACTATTATTAAAGAGATAGAACATTATTCTTTACAATCTTTCTATTGGTCTAGAAATTAATTCTTGCCAAGCACCGAAAAGGATAAAAAAACCCAATTTTATGAACTAATTAATTAGGATTTATAATTAATTAGTAGAGTGAAAACTTGAGTAGTTATGACGGAAAAATGGTTTATGTCAAAAGTTACAGTAGCCGGTGAATTCTTTTATTTTTTTAATTTGTTTTGTTATTTAATTAAGAAATTGAGAATTGCTTGCGCCTTTTCTGTCCCACTTTGAGATAAAGCAAAAGCAGCGAAAAAGCAAGAAAGAAAAAGAAAAACATAAAAGAAAGGAAGAAAGAAAAAGGCAGAGTCATAAAGAAAGAAAGGAAAGAGAGAAAAATAAAGGTTCTCAAAACTCCATGATTCAAATTCTCCTCAAGAAATAGGACTTGAGGGTCTTTCTCTTTTCTTCTCTCTACTTAAACCAGAGTTTGAAGACCTCTCAAAGTTTCTTCAAAGACTTGTTTGGGAGCTAGCTTCAAGCAAACAAAAAAAAGGGAAACGAAAACAAGGAGTAATTAAAAGAGAGAGTTTCAAGTGACCGCCGTCATCATCATCAAAGTTTTTGCTAAGGAAAGGCCATGAACCGAGGAGTCTTGCAGAGCTCAACAGTGCAGCAGATGATGGCCGGAAACCCTAACTGGTGGAGCATTAACAGCATGCGCCCACCAACTCATCATCAACAACCTTCTCCTTTCCTGCCTCCTCCTCCTACTTTCTTCCCTCAATACACTCCCACCTCTTCTTCTTCTTCCTCCTCCTCTTCTTCACTTCCTATTCCTTCTTGGCATGATAACCAGGAGCTTCCTGAGTCCTGGAGTCAACTACTCTTGTAACTCTCTCTCTCTTTCTCTATCTATTGTGTATCGGCTTTAGATTAATGCTATCTTTTGTTTTCTACACATACTCTTACAGTATTATACATACACGATGCATGTTTTGGACTCGATCTTTAAATTGACTTGATGAGCTGATAAAAGACAGGCAGTTTAATTGAGTTATTACATGTTATTTTAGGGGTGGATTCGTGGGTGAAGAAGAAAAGGGTGGTATAGGCCAGTTTCAAGTTCAAGTACCCAAGAAGGTGGAGAACTGGGAGGAACAAGCATTACACCAAGCCTCAAATGCTTCTGTTGTGGATGTGAAGCAAGAAAACTCCGCAAGCAGCTATGTGTATGGGCATGCAAATGAAGATTTTCATCAGGCAACTAAACCAGCTTGGTCTCATCAGATAATGCCTGCCTCATCCCCCAAATCCTGCGTAACAAGTTTCAGCAGTAACATGTTGGATTTTTCTGGCAACAAAGCTGATGTAAGGCATCCACCTCCAGATCGCTCTTCTGAGGTACTGAGAACGGGACAAAAGGAAAGAGCAGAGAGTATTAATTCTTCATGATATATATACAATGATAGATAGAAAAAAAATTTCCAGACATTTTAGGGTTTCCTGATTTATTTGAAGTACTTATCAAATTTATGCATGAATTATACCCATAATTTGATCTATTCTACTTTGATAAAGTAGTACAACCGGTGGTTGATGAATAGTGTTTTATATAACAAGGTTAGTTAGCTGAATGTCTTCTTCTAGGCCTTGAAGGGTTTTTTTTTTTAACTAACCGTCTCTGATTTATCAGATTGCTGTCCAATCAGAATTCTCATCTTACTTTCTTCCTTTTCTTTTCTTTTTCTGTAGTGTAACAGCACTGCAACTGGTGGGACATTAAAGAAAGCTAGGGTTCAACCTTCTGCAACCCAATCTACCTTCAAGGTAATGTACAAAAAATACCCAGTAAAAATACCTAACCCTTTCAGCCTTCTCTCCTTCTCTCTCTGTCCTACACTCCACAAAAACGCAATTTGCACGCACACCCACAAGATACCCACAAGCAGAAAAACACACATCCGTGGGCTGGTAAAGTAGTTGTCCTTCACTTGATTGTCCATTTCTTCACGGATGACGATTCTTTGGCTATAGCTATGATCCCTTTTCTTCTGTTAATGTAGAACAAAAAGAATACTACTATCATAATTTAGTTAAAAGTAATTAATGGCGGAACCTAATCAAGTTCTCATCAACTTGTTTTTTCTGATTAATTTGTGCAAATTAATACCAGGTGAGGAAGGAAAAATTAGGAGACAGAATTACTGCACTTCACCAGCTCGTTTCTCCATTTGGGAAGGTAATTAGCTTTAATCAATGAAGTTAAGAAGGCTCAAAGATTTAGATCTTGCAGACGAAAATGGAATAAAAAACATTTGTATTCTTTACGGGGAAACCCATAAAGAAGGACTTTTTCCAAAGATGAAAGTTTCCTTCCTTCTTCATAGTGTTTTTTTTCCCTCCCCCTCTTTAAGCATTTTTTTTTAAAGAAAAAGACATTAAATATTACTTTGGAGGGTTGTGGTGTGATATTTTTCTCTTTTGCAGACTGACACAGCCTCTGTCTTGTTAGAGGCTATTGGGTACATCAGATTCCTTCAGAGTCAAATTGAGGTGATGTTTCTTCCTTCCCCCACTCTTTTTTGCAAACAACCATGAACCAGTGACGGCACAGTGTTTAAAGCCTCAGCCTCACAATGTTCCTTTAACATTCCTTTACTTATATTGAAGTCTTCCTTCGCTTATAGTATGTATATCCCCCTTGAATGTAGGCTCTCAGCTTACCGTACTTGGGCAGTGGATCAGGAAACATGAGGCAGCAACAATCTGTAAGAAAACTATTTCCATCATCCTTAATATTTCTCACTTCCCGAAGCCAAAAAACAAAAGGATAAAAATCCGTCTGCACGTGGAATTGTGTATGTATGCATGTGCATGAAGAATATAAATTTTGAATAATGTGGTATTAATTGATTAATGATTATACTCTTTTTGTTTAGGTTCAAGGGGAGAGAAATTGTATATTTCCTGAAGACCCCGGTCAGGTATGTATAATAAGCTTTATTGGATCCATTGCCTCAAAGGAACTTGGTGGGAAGTGGGAAACTTGAATTTAATTGGAATAGCTACCCGTTTACTGTGTTTTCTTTTTGAGGACCAATAAAGATAGTGTCAAAAGAACAATGTTCTCAGCTTTATAGCTTTATTCTTTATTAAGATCTATAAAAGAATAGAATTATTATCAGTACCCTTTGTTTGCATTTTGAAATAATTAACATCTTATAAACAAATAAGAAACAATGATGCTTGGTTTGACAAATCAATTAAAATGCTAATACTTTTTCGGATGCCATCTTTTTGTTTAGCTGTTGAACGATAACTGCATGAAGAGGAAAGGTGGTCCTGATCAGCAGGTAACTCTCGCCGCCCTGTAACATTATTCCTCCTTCTTCCTTCTTTTTTCCCTTTACATGCATGATATAAAATGGAATTATTAATAAATTTACTTTTCCATTTTCCAGGATTCTCATGAAGAACCGAAGAAGGACCTGAGGAGTAGAGGGCTGTGCCTGGTTCCTGTGTCATGCACACTGCAAGTTGGGAGTGACAATGGAGCAGATTACTGGGCTCCTGCCCTTGGCGCCGGATTCCGATAGAAAATGGTTATTACAACTGTTGGAAGGGCAGCTAGCAGCTTTATCCAGCACATGACTTCAAAAAAAAAAAAAAAAGCAACAAAAAAGAAGACTAAAGAGCAGCTTCATGAAACGATATAACATCATGAGCAGTCACTCTGCTAAAAAGTCTAAGGCTGATTGCTCATGATGCTATACAATCTTTCTTGGACTTGTAGATGTTTGTGTGCTAAGCTCTAGCTTGGGTGATTCAGAGACCTACCTCTCTCTAATTTACTGAGATTTTAAGCTTATCGTTATTTTTCTTAGCTTTAACTTTAAATTATGATTAGCTGCTGCTACACTATTTGCTTTCATGTATATCCAGTTCTCTAGTAGTATGATTTAATCATTTTAATGCTGCATTGACTGAAAGCAGCATTCCTGAATCATCATCATCTTCGGCAGTATGGTATCTTACCTTATATTTGATATTAATTTTAAGCATATATATAACTATATAAGCCAAATTAAGGAATTCAGGCTTTAAGATAATAAAGCCTAGAGTTTACCAATATTAGACTTCCATAAAATTATTTTTTCTTCCTTTTTTCCAAGCCCTTTCATGGAAAATGTCTCCAAAAATATATGGTGACAAGAGTCCCACGTGCGTATTTTTTTTATATAAGATTCTAACAAGAAGGAAATTACATCATACTCCAATTTACGTGCAAGATGCAACACCCCTATTTATGTCATCAATTCAACCCACAAATCATAAGTATTTTTATTGGTTCTAACATCAATGTTCAAGATGTGACACGTGTCATGTGTCAATGATTCTGTCCCATGTGGCGCATGCATTTCATGTCAATATGATGTTATTTGTTTGGCATGGTTTGCAATGTCACCAACCCCACTACTCCAAGCAAAGCTAGCTAAATCTTCCTTTTCTTTTCTTTTCTTTTTTTTCCCTAAAGAATTAATGTCTTTCTTTCGCCCCCTAGTACGAGTACAAGCACAATAATGGTGTCCCATACGTATTTCCTACTAAAAATATATGCAACCCTACCAAAACCAAACAATTCTGCTGGAAATATTGCTTGCAAATTAGGAATTTAGGATATATAATAATTGCATATATCTCTTACTTAAATAATGCGATTGGAATATTCTATTCTCAAATAAATAAAAAAAGAAAAAAGAATAAGGATATCTTAATAAGGTTTTCTTAATGCACATTTGATTTTAATGCTTTCTAGAGACGTGACTTGGACTAATGTATAGCTCATTAATGCATATTATCACTTTCTCTTTAAAAATAAAACTACCACCAGTTTGATCATTATTTGATAACTGCTCTTCCTATATGATGAATTACTTGGATTTTGAATAAAATAGTAACAGTGACGAAGGCATTAAATTAATGAGCCCATGTGGCTCAAACTTTCCCTCCAAATTTCAATCTATATCCCATTCTTAAACTTAATTAGTCATGAAAAACCCAAAAATTATCATAACTAATTAACATATTTTGCAATATATATGTGTGTGTTAATTGGTTTTCTATATAAAAACTGACAATGTTAAATAAAATAAAGTTCCAATCTCGCTCATTGTATAACCGAACCTTGTATAATACTTGGATTTGAATCTTGTAACGTCAATTCAAACTTTATAACAGAACTAGAATGAGAAACCGTGGCCCATTATGTTTTGGGCCATGATTTTTTTCTTCTTAATTTTCTTCTGGGCCACATAGTGTTGAGGGTTGCCTAGGAAACGTTGATGTTGTCAGTGGGCTTTATGATCCAACAGTTAGACTTCTCTACTTCTTCTGCAGACTGCAAATATCAATAATCTCTTTTTCTTTATCTTGATCAGGATATATTATTATGTTATTTGATGACTATTCTGAAGATAAAGTAGAAGAAGTTCATTTTCATCAAACTCTTTTATATGTCAATAGATGGGTATAGTCAGTAGCCAAAATATATACATAATTCAGTTGAAAAGTTTGGTATTTTTTTGGATACATTAGTTTTCTTTCTTTACTTGACGCAAATTTCATTTTGATAAAGTTTCCATAGACGACCAGATTGGCTTATAGGGCAGTTTCCCATTGAACACCATGAGCCTGATTTGGACCGACGTGGAGCGATTATCTGCAATTTGAGATGAGGATGAGCCATGGACTCAGTACATTAAATGTTCAAGTGTAGTATGTTACAATAATAAGTTTAAGATATAAATGAATTTAATACGCTTAATTATTTTGTTGGATCGTAAGTGTACGTATTCTTTATTTAATGAGTCAACTTTGAATTTTCTTTTCTTTTTTTATAAAAAAATTAAAATGAATTTACAATTTGCTTCCGGATTCCTGATTCCAGCCAGGTTTGCAAGCCTAACGAGTAACAAGCAGCAGCCAAGCCAGCCAACCTAACTTGAATTACACGAGATCATGTTTACATCACACCAGGTCCCCATATTCTAATAGTTGAACTTATACGGCTAGGCAGTAGGGACCCACTTAACAGCGCAACTCTTCTTTCCTTTCCTTCACTACGTTACGAGTACTATCCTCATATCTCATCCTCCAATGTTTGGTTGTCGACAAAACAATTTGTCCGTTCTTGACTTTCTATTTAATCATGGAAATAATTTAAACCGTGGGAATTCAGCATTTTGTATCCAAACATGTAAGTCAGTATATGAAACGTGAAGCATATATATATACATATATTTCCATGTTTATGGAGATGTGAAGCATACAAAAGTGAGCGTTGACTCTGAAGAAATGGTGTTGTGCTTGAGAATGGTGTTGCTTCTGGTTGTTCTTGTTTTGGGGTTTGGTAGCAATGGAGTCTATGGTGCAGTTTCTTCTTCCACTTTGAGCAAGATCAGTAGAATAAACGAGGAGGGTCCATACTTAGGTATAATAGTGCCAAATTCCTTTGAGATGAATCCTCTCATGCAATCTGGTAGTTTTGTGGCCGATCTCGAGCTTCCTTACTTGGATTTTTCAGGTACATGAAATTTCTTTGTCATGGCATTTTCTGGGTTAAATTTTAAATTATATGTAGATTAAACCAATGACTCTGTTTGTCCAGGGAGGAGGTTTCGAATCGGGCGCTTGAAAAATGAAAAGGTTATTATTGTCATGACAGGGTTAAGCATGGTACGTGAATTTTGGATCCTCCCTGTTTTTTTTTTTTTTTTAATATTTCTCTATCTTGTTGGTTGCTCGATGTTATTGATTCTTCCCCTGGAATTTTTATAGCTAAATGCAGGTATAGCTACACAATTGCTGCTCAGCCTATTCAAGGTGAAAGGAGTTCTGCACTATGGAGTAGCAGGAAGTGCAAATCCTCAGCTTCAAATTGGAGATGTAACCATCCCTCAATATTGGGCTCATACAGGTCTTTGGAATTGGCAGGTACTAGAACTTCTTATTTTTTCCTCCTCCCTACCCCCAATGATCTATGTGATATGGTGATATATTTAGCATTAAAGATTATTGGATTTTCAGCTTTGAAGGGTAACTTAATGCCAGATTCCATCATTGAACCCTTATACTGGTTCTTGTTTATCGAAGAAATTTATCATCACTGCCCACATGAAGCCCCCTGTTCACAGCCATCCTACCAAGTCCTTGGGCCTATTCACCCCTTCCCTGGCAAGGGCATCTGCTAGAGATTTGCACTCTAGAGGAATTTTAATCACTTGAACTTGAAAATTTGTTTCCAGTTTCTCACTACATGATTGGACAAGATTTTCAAACGCCAAGGAGTTTTATCAGGATTATTTGCCCATAAAACTGCATTGGCTGAATCGCCTTTAATGATCAATGTATGTGAATTAGCAGATGTCAGCCACAAACAAGGGGGCCTCTCAAGTAGCTAGGAACTCGGAGAAGTTTGAGTCTATCCCCCCCTATGGATTTGGGGAAAACAACCTTCACAATTCCATTCTCAACCCTAAAAACGCCTGCCGGGCCTGGTTTACCCAACACTGATCCATCCCCGTTAACTTAAAACTACCAGCAGGTGGTGGTGTCCATGAAATTACCTGCTCCTAGTAATAGCCTTGTAATTGTTTCCCTGAATCAGACATTTCGGTATAAGAAGAAAATCATTAATGGAAAAGTCTCCACTTGAGTATTTTGCCCTATTCCACCACGCCAAACGAGTTTTGATACATGCTGCATGCGTACCGATCAATTTACCCCTTATTATTTCGTAGTAGACATTTTAGATTGCTTTGTGTATGGATCTTGCAGACATGTTACCTGGTTTTCCAAAAGTTACTACAAAAACCATTGGAATCACATGTGTGGGATCCATTGGGAGTGCAATCAATTGCAATGCACTAATTTTTTCTTCCATTTCAAGAATTTCTTGTTTGCAATAAGAAAGATCAAAAAGGTCTTTTGTTTGAGAAGTGCAAACTATAGATACAAAACCTTCTATATATATATTATCGTGCCTTAAGAGGCCAGAAATCTTGTCTTTCCTTTTAATTATTAAAATTATACATTGACCAGTTCCTTATAATCTTCCTTTTACAATTAATTAATGTTTAAAGAGGTATGGAGATGGACCTGAGGATGAGCTAGCTTTAGAATCCAATGGAGACTACACCAGAAAAATCGGTTACCTTAAGTTTTCAGATTACAACAATGGCACAGAATGCAGTAAGTCTTCAGAGAACCTCCTCAACAATGTTTGGTATCAGCCTGAAGAAATATTTCCAGTGAATGGAATTCCTGAGCAGAGGCAGCATGCCTTTTGGGTTCCAGTCAACAAGCATTACTTTGCCATTGCAGAAAGAGTTCAGGTAAATTAAATGCATCCCAAAAGATCCATTATATTTCTGTCTTTGACTGCATGTTTGGTTAAAAAAAGACAAGCACATTCTTTCAGTAGATTCTGATTTCAATTTTTTGAAACAGGGTTTGAGCCTTGGTAGATGCGTTAATACAACTTGCTTACCAAGAAATCCAATGGTGGTGAGAGTAAAAAGAGGGATCAGCGCTAATGTCTTTACGGACAATAGAGCTTATCGAGAATTCTTATACTCCAAGTTCAATGCAACTGCAATCGACATGGAGACCGCTGCAATTGCTCTGGTCTGTCACCAACAAAAGATGCCTTTTATTGCATTTAGATCCTTGTCTGATTTAGCTGGCGGGGGTTCTGCCTTGTCAAATGAAGCTGCTGTGTTTGCCACTTTGGCGGCCCAAAATTCAGTCAGTGTTCTGCTTGGATTCATTTCCCTATTGTCTTCATGAGTATATGCACCTTTTCTTCTAAGACATCCTGTTTGGATTTTTAAAATTCTAATTTGGATTTTGATAGTTACTAGTACAATTATGTAAGTTCCAACACCCTTGTGAGCGTTGGGTCTCATTTGTATTTGATAACATTGGTTTGAAACGCTAGTTTTTCATATTTCCTTGTGCTTAGACCTGTTTGCATGAATAATTATGAACATCTAGCTGAAGCTTTTCTAGAAGCCTAGAGCTTCTCTGATCTTTAAAGGGTTGCCTCAACAAAATTGGCAGAAGGATTATATCCTCTACTTCCAATTCCGTATTACAGGCAAGGCAATAAAGTGAATGAATATAAGGGCAGATACTAATGTTCGAGGGTACAAGTAAGCTGCGAAGATGACAAGTTGATTTCACATCAATCAAAATTTGCTGCAAGTTGTCAATCCAATACGTCTTCATTTTTTGGTATGACCAAATCTTTATTTAATTGAACTTGAACTAATCTATGAAAATGCACTGTGTATAATCGGCTCAGCCCACTGAGGCAAGAAAACATACAAGAAAGTGGGGCTAAGAATATATTGTCCCGTCCCAGCTGAATATAATTTATCATTCATAGTGCATAGCTATGTCCATATCAATGGCTACAGGTTTGAAAGATATAGCAGGCATTCCATGGAATCTTAATCCATTTTTAGGAGGCCAATTCAGCAAAGGGATGGCCCCATCTAGAATTCCAAGTGTCCTGCTTTGATCATAAGGAAAACCTGACGACAAATGGAAGAACCTGTTGCACCTGCAAGGAAACTGGGCATAGCCCACTTTGGAAGCAGTCTCAGTAAGCCAGAAGCGCGTTTCAGCGAGGCCGGCCTGGTCGGCAAGTGGGGCTCGTCTTACTTGTCTTTTCTTCGATTTGCATCATCTATCAAAGGATTCAATTCGCCGCTAAAGTTCGCTTTTGTTAAATTACCTTTTTAACATCTTCAGCGGAAATGTTGTTAAAGCCCTTTTCGTGATAGTTCTAAAATTTCCAGCAAGACGAAGGAGGACTGGTCGGTCATTTAGATGAGCCGTCCCATAGTCTTCGCGCCAGCCCAAAAATTGGGTATTTCCGTTACAATCGTCTCCCTTCCGGCCTACGTTTCATCTTCAGTCCCTCAAAAACCCTACACCGAAAACCTCTCTCGGAACTTTTTACTTGACAGTTAACACCAACCGCTTCCATTAGGCAGTAGCAACACTGCACCGCCATGACCACCGCGGCCACTGCCACTACATCATCCCGAATCCTGCATCACACCACCGCCTTCACCTCCGAAATCCTTTCACAATCTGAGCTCCGCCACCGCATTCTCTCGACCCTTCGCCGCAAACTTTTGCCCTCTGATCAACTCACTCTCAAACCCTTAAACCTCGCAGCTGAAACTCTAGAAAACGCCGTTTCCGCCTCTAATGCCTCCATCCAATCCTCCTCTCTCCGCGTTGCTCAAAAGCTCCTCCTTTCCTATCCTGAAGCCACTTTCTCCTCTTTCCTTCTATCCCTCATTTACTCTCTCTCCAACCAACCCATCAAATCCTCCCTCAGTCTCCTACAAGTTTTTTATCTTGACCCTTCATTGGCTCGATCAGAACTAGCACCTACTCTTTTCGAGGACCTCTTTCTCGTTCATTTTCTGCCTGTTCTTCAACGGTTCAATGAACAAAGATCAACCATTTTATCATCTTTATCACCAAATGTGAATCATGATGCTGATGATTATTCCATATGTGATGTATCCGTGGTCGTTCCATGCTCGAAACTGTTATCGAAAATGAGTGGTGATCAAGCTTTAGAGCTAAAGGAATTGGAAAGAAATTATGAAGAGGTTCTTGATGAAAATTGCAGGGTTCTTGTTAAGTATTTCAAAGAGGTTTTAGAAAATAGTGATGATGGAAACAGATTGATTAGTCCACCGGCTTTGGTTTTGAAACAAACAGAGAAAGATGAAGAACTAGACTACTACCAGGAAGATAAGAACATCAAAACCAAGGAACTTGGACTGAAAAACGGACGGTATAATGTAATGCTGCAGCTTTTAATAGTTTCTTCTTCAGTTGAATTTCCTTTTCTTGTTATTAATGTGCATGACCTGCTCACGATAGTTGTAGTTACATAATTATACTTGAATTGCTTCGCCTAAATTACCTCTTTTGAGTCAGGGTGGTAGGTTATAATCGGGTGGGATAATGTGTGCTCGATTAAGTTACATCAAGATGATCAGATTTGGATAGAGTTCACAAATTGGGGTAAGCTGATCGGGTAGTGATTTTAGGATATTCACTGCTCGAAATCGATAATAAATTATAATTTTTAATATTAAATTTTAGATTTATATATATTATTTTTGTTTATAAATTTTTTATAATTAATGTAATGCATACTAAAATTCATTAATTATTTTAATTATAATTTTAAACTTTAATTTATTTTTTATAAATTTATTTTAATTTATTACTTTAATTTTCACTAATAATATACATAAAAAATAATTTTAAATTTATTTTAATTAGATATTAAATGAGTATGGATATTTAACAAGTAACGTCTAACATATTTAGATACAGAGTTTGATTAAAAATTAAAAAAATTTAATCGAGTGTTTATAACATTTAAATATTTTATCAAATAATAGAGTCTTAAAAAATAATATCTACCTTACTAGTTGACAGCTCTACTTCTTCAACGGTCAAAATTTTTTTGCCTAGTATAATTACCATTCACTGCAGTTGTTCCTATCTCGAGGATCTCCTGCGGTGAAATCGGGTTGACACTTTCTGGTCCATGTTTCATTTATTCATATAAATCTATTAACCGCGTGTTTTCTCTTGTGCTTGAAATTCTTCTCCACTGTGTGTGTTTGGTAGATTATCTTTGAATCTGTCAAACAAAGAGAATAGTATACAAAACAAAAGGAAGAATACACACATACATTTATACATATATAAATAAGGAATTATTCTTGTGTTGGTGTTGGTGTGCCTCACACCTTCCGGGAGCTGGACCAGAGGCAGTGGACCCTCTGAAAGCATCTTTAGTCTGCAAATAATATGGTTAAAAGCGGTTAATTAGATCCAGACAGCCTTAATAATGTGTCTTTGCAAATTAGATTGAAAGAGCTCTTCAGGAATTTCTATTGATAAATAGTGGGCCACTAATCTTTTGTAATTTAATTCTTACAACAACTAATCATTAATAGATTTCAACATAAAATCATCTGATTGCTACATTTTTCCAATAACTAAATCAGCCTTCCATGATTTTTTTTTTTTTTTTTTTATAATTTTTTCTGTATCATATCAATTGGATTATTCCAAGGTTTCAACTTCCAACTTGAAGAAAATGGTTTGTAATTATGCCCATGATTTTTGTTGTTTTAAAATGTTATCATTATGATCTCTTCTGCACAGCATATAGGGGCTACAGCTATTGCACAAGTGGGCTATCGTTGTATATTTTTGGTTAATGGATGCATACCTTTCTGTGTGAAAGAACAGTTCTCTGGATTCACTTTGACTATTCTTAGTTTAGTCCTGCTTGCTATTCAAGGTCAATGACTTTCGCTTCAATTCCTGCAGCCAATATGGGCTGAAGGAGAAAGGTCAGTTGAATTTTATAGTAGCAGCAGCAGCACATCCAAATCTCCATTTTTTCCTCAGAGAGTCTCTGTAAAGATCCTCAAAAAACAAAATTCCAGGACATTGACAACATCGTCCAATTTGAATTCTGATTCTGAACTGGAGTCTATTTCCGAGGCCAACTCTTGTTCCTCGGAACCTGAAGCCGAGATGGAGGTAACCGATACAAACAAGAAATGAAATCTCCACCCTGACTGGTCCAACTATGCAGGTATTCTAGTTTTGAAATATTGTGTTTGTCTCTTGTAGGAAAACAACAGAGAAATTGCATTGTTGGAAAATGGAAAGAGCCTAACACAAAAACAAAAGCAGCCTGTTTTTGCTGATTCCAGTCGGTATGTAATACAGAAAATTAGTAATAATCTTTGCATTGTGTACTTCACTTTCTGATATTTGGATTCTTCCTGATATCTATCAGCTCCCTGGATTATCTAATGGCAGATAATGGTAACCCCCCTGGTAGTGGGAAACATACACCTCCTAAGGATTTTGTATGCCCCATCACAAGCCATATATTTGATGATCCAGTCACCCTTGAGACAGGTCAGACATATGAGCGCAGAGCAATCCAGGAATGGCTGGATCGAGGAAACTCAACATGCCCAATTACCCGCCAGAATCTACAAAGCACTCAGCTGCCGAAAACAAATTATGTCCTCAAGAGGCTCATAGGAAGCTGGCAAGAAAAGAATCCAGGTCCAGTCCCACATCAGTCTGAGAACCATCAAGATATAGAATCTAAGCCAATGGTCAAGTCAATAGTTCCTGCAACTTCCCCTAATAGCGTCATAAGCCAAGCCACCATGGATAGAACTATTAATGAGTTACGCCAAGCGATTACCAATCTTTGTATGTCTGAAATTCTGAAGGAGTCTGAAAGGGCTGTCCTCCAAATAGAGAGGTTCTGGCAAGACATGAATATAGAGCCAGATATTCTAACTATGCTCTCAAAACCTCCAGTAATCAATGGGTTTGTGGAGATCCTGTTCAATTCTGTCGACCTCCAAGTGTTGAAAGCCACTTTTTTTCTCCTGTGTGAACTGGGGTCAAGAGACGATGCTGTGATCCATACACTTACCCGAGTTGACTCTGATGTAGAACGTATTGTGGCTCTATTTAAGGAAGGGTTGGAGGAGGCGGTTGTGCTGATATATCTGTTACAACCTTCAACCACTGGCCTAGTAGCAATGGATGTGGTGGAGTCCCTCCTAGCAATTATAAAGAAGAGAGATGATGATATGCCTAAAATGTGTATGAAGCCAAAAACAGCTTCTGTTCTCTTATTGCGACAAATTCTTCAGAGCAATGAAGAGAATGTTGCATCTTCAATTATCAGTATAATTGTTTCTTCAAAAGTGATTGAAAGTATTGTCAGCAGCTTGGAAGCTGAATGGGCAGTTGAGAGGATTGCTGCAGTTGGTATCCTACGAAGATGCATACAGGAAGATGGTAAATGCAGAAACATCATAGCTGATAAAGCTCAGTTGGCTCCAGTTTTAGAAAGCTTCTTGGGCACAAGCGGTGAAGAACGATTTGAGATAGTTTACTTTTTTTATGAGTTAGTCAAATTACACAGGTATATTATCTTCGTGTTAGTCAATATACATTATTGTCGCATGCCTGCATGAATGAATTTCCAATATTTGGTTTTCTCCAGGAGGACATTCAACGAGCAAGTTCTCAACGTCATCAGGGATGAAGGTGCTTTTAGTACAATGCACAGTCTCCTTGTTTATTTACAGACAGCTCTCCAAGACCAATGTCCTATTGTGGCGGGTCTCCTACTCCAACTTGATCTTCTGGTTTGGACCTAAAATTTCCCTCCAGAATTTAATATATGAGAAATCTGTGTCTATGGATTCTAGGATTTGTTTATTTCATGCAGTAATTGGCTTCAATAATCTTTCACAATTGCTTAGATGGTTACATCTCCTAAGATGATAGCATTAAACTATTAATAGTATATCTTGCTTTTTAGGTTGAGCCAAGAAAGATGAGTATATACCGTGAAGAGGCAATAGATACTCTCATTTCATGCCTCAGAAATTCAGAATTCCCCGCTGCTCAAATTGCAGCTGCGGAGACAATTGTATCACTGCAGGGGAGGTTCACTGGCTCTGGGAAGCCCCTTACACGGCCTTTTCTTCTAAAACGTGCTGGACTTGAGAAAAATTACAGAAACCTCATGCGGATGGAGCAGTTACACAACAATCCTGGAAAATTTGAAGATATATCTGTGAGTCTTCTCGAAAAAGTGCAAACTGGTTGTTGATCATCAATGCTGCTTGCCTTTTTTGCTACTTTACAATACTGAAGCTATTACATGTTTTTCATCTTTTTTTTTTTGACGATGGGCAATGGCATCAATAGCAAGAAGAGAAGGCAGCTGATGCTTGGGAAAGAAAAATGGCATTTGTTTTAGTAAGTCATGAATTTGGTCTGCTCTTTGAAGCTTTAGCAGAAGGGCTGAAGAGCAGATCTGCAGAGCTATGTTCAGCGTGCTTTGTGGCAGCAACATGGCTTGTACACATGCTCAGTGTTATTCCAGACACAGGAATAAGAGGAGCAGCTCGAGTCTGCCTACTCAAGCGCTTTATATCGATATTCAAGACTGCGAAGGACATTGAAGACAGAACTCTTTCCTTGTTGGCTCTCAAAAGCTTCATTCATGACCCTGGTAGGTTCTAATTTTTGAAGTAAAAAATTGATGCATACATGCTTAAAAGATGCACAA
This sequence comes from Theobroma cacao, assembly GCF_053813885.1. Taxonomy (NCBI): domain Eukaryota; kingdom Viridiplantae; phylum Streptophyta; class Magnoliopsida; order Malvales; family Malvaceae; genus Theobroma; species Theobroma cacao. The sequence continues at coordinate 5,660,293 of NC_142647.1, forward strand.
AAATGCTCTGAGGTATCTCTTTGAGCTTGAAATCCATTTATTCTTTTCTTCTCATCTTGTGGCTGTCTTTGGTGCCAACAGGATAACAATCATGACTTATTTTTCATAGCATTTAGTGGATAGAGTAATAAATTATAGCAAATTTCCTGTAACGGGAAATTATACACCAGTTCATCGCTCAGATCTATTTGCAAATTTAGCTATGAAGTTGGCTAACAATGGATGATTATCTGAATTTCAGAAGGACTGCGTGATCTGGCTTCCTATATGAAGGACATTTTGAAAGGTCTAAGAGAGCTTAGGAAATCCTCCCCCTTGGCATTCGAAATTATCAAAGTTCTCTCTAAAGGACAAGAGTCCAGTGCTGTAAGTTTGTTAAACTTCTGATTGTTATGATTCCAGAAGAAGAAGAGGTATCTAAGTGAAATTGTCTATTTCTGTCGTGCTGCAGGACATGTGGAATCATAAAGAACTAGTTCAAGTAGACTCCAGTGAGAATGGAGAAGTATTGTCAATGGTTAGTTTCAAAGACAAGATCTTTTCAGGCCATTCAGATGGAACTATCAAGGTAACGCTCTGTTCTGATGTTATATTTCACAATCCTCACACTGACTGTTTGGTAATTGTACCAATTTTATTGCACGACAGTTAATGTTAAATTTTATTGTACATAAACATACATAGGATATTCAACTACATGGACATATGTCAGATTCTATACCATATAAATGTTAAAAAAGAAATTGCATTTGCATCCTGTTTGGACGAAAACAACTTGCAGTTTTCCCATTCCTGAAGTCCTGCTCCTTATGTTCTAAATGGTGGTATACAAGCATGCTTAGAAAGGGTTTCACCAATATGTATATGAGCTTTCAATGGATGAGGGGTAGTATTCAATTGGTTTATTCAGCCACTTCTCCTATGTGGAATTTATTTATGGAGAAATTGCAGCCCTTAACTGATGATACAAGTTTGGCACTGATCCTGGTGATTATCTCACCTGACTGTAAAGTGGAGTCTTGGCCCTATATATGATAAACTAAAGCACTCAAGCATGAACACATTAAGACTGCTTTTTGAACTGCTACTTTATTCTAGCTGAAACTGTACTTGATGTAGAAAGTTATGAAATTTGAGTTTCACTATTCTGTCAAAATGTTGAAGGTCTGGACTGGTAGAGGCAGCATTCTTCATCTTGTCCAAGAAATTAGAGAACATTCCAAGCCTGTTACAAGCTTGTATATTCTACAATCTGGGGAAAGATTATATAGTGGTTCACTTGATAAAACTGCAAGGGTATGCTCTTATGCTTCTTCCAGATTACATCAACTCAATGGCGACACTGATACATTTTGTTTGCGATGAGCAGGTCTGGTCCATTGGCGATGAACTAATACATTGTGTACAAGTACATGATATGAAGGATCAGGTTCATAACTTAGTTGTTGCCAACAGCATTTCCTGCTTCATTCCGCAAGGAGCTGGTGTCAAGGTATCAGATCAATTAACTCTTCTTCTCTGTGCTGGGTATCATTTCACGCTTCATTCCACAAGGAGTAGCTGTATTTTCTTAGCTTTCTGCATCTGAAAAGGGTACTTGAATGTATAACTGAAATTAAAATTTTTTTATTCTACACCTTGCAGGTTCACGCATGGAATGGACAATCAAAACTATTGAATCAAAACAAATACATCAAGTGCTTGGCTCTTGTACATGGAAGATTGTATTGTGGATGCCATGATAACAGTATCCAGGTATTGGGTTTTCTTTGACAAAATTAAAAGCTGGAAGCTTCTCTGGAATTTGTTTTTCATTTTTTTCAGTCATTTGAAATCCTAAATTCCTAATCCAAGAATTTTGATTTTCAGGAACTTGATTTGGCGTCAGGAACGCTCAGTACCATTCAAAGTGGTTCTAGAAAATTACTAGGCAAAGCACATCCTGTCCATGCCCTCCAAGTTCACAATGGACTGATATATTCAGCCAGCCCTCCCTTAGATGGAGTGGCTGTGAAGGTTTCTTTTTCTTTTTGGCTATACTTCCCTTTAGATCTTCTTCATTTTGGTGACAAACAATGACTTTTTCTTCCTTTTTACCTTTCATTTGTTTTTCCTGCAAAGATTTGGAGCGCTGCAAATTATAGTATGGTAGGATCACTGCCAACTACTTCAGAAGTGAGGTCCATGGCACTAAGCTCAGAGCTGATATACTTGGGATGCAGAGGAGGAATTGTGGAAGTTTGGGATCAGAAAAAACATACTAGAATTGAAATATTGCAAACTGGAACTAATAGTAAAGTTCTATGCATGACTCTTGATGCTAATGAAGAAGTTTTAGTTATCGGAACCTCTGATGGCAGAATTCAGGTAAACAAAAAAAATTTCCTTTGCTCTTTATCTTCAACAGATTTGATGCATGCCTCATCCAACCTTCAAACATTCACTAAAATTGAATGATATGCCGTGATAGTTAACTGTCAAAGCTTGTTTACTCTGCAGGCATGGGGATTGAGTTAGAAAAGCAGGAAAGGAGAAAGGAAGCTGTAAATGATGGAGAGAGCACATTGATTTGATGACATAACAATTTGGAAGAGATAATAATTCCACTGAACATTCTTTTGCAGCCTACAAATGGACTTGATTGCTAATTTAAGATACGTTGTGCACCGTTCAAAAACCCATTTTGGGTACCTGGAAAAAGTAGAAAAAGAAGAAAACAAAAACAAAGAGTCCTCATTTTCAGACTTCATTCTTGACAATTGTATATAAGATGAAACAAAATTGTTCATTGTAATGCTATGACTTAACCATGTATTACTCTTTTACGACTTTTTATGACAGATATTCTCATTTACTAAAGGTAAATCGCATTAATAAGTTAAAAAATTATTCGCGATTATCTCCATTCTCCAGCTCGCAATATACATACAGAGCTGCTCCCACTCGATGTCCAAGCCCAAAACTCATTTTCTTAATTAATCTATGGCCCTTTCTTTTTTCTGAGTCCTCCCACTCTTATTATATTATGTGGACCGATTGGTACGTGTCTCATTCTGATCTAAGTTCCACATAGTAAATTTTGAGATCGGCAGTAACTGATGCTTATTCTTTTTCTTCATTCTAAGTTATGGGAATTTATCGAGGTCAAATAATAAATTTGTAGTAATTGTTAATCCACCAAGCTCACAAAACAAACCTTGCCGCTCCCGCTTTTCAAATAGAGAAGGTAAAACCCTGACTTAACATTTCCAGCAATCCCTTCATCGAAAACCCACAAAAACCTTCGAGGAAATGGATTGCATAACCTCAGCAGTGGAGAAGCTAAAAGGTTTCGTTAAATCTTCATCTCGCAGCAATCCGGTATTTATCTTTTTTTCTTTTCATTTTTGTAATCTCTTTCTCTGTCGATTTCTTTTCCTAATTTTAACCATTTTTTTTTGTTTTAAAGATTGAAATCCTGAAGCGGCTTCAGCGAGAATCTTTTTCTGACCTGATGAAACTCCGAGACCGACAAGACAAAGTCGAACGTTTACTTTCATTTTACAGAACATCAAAGGGGAACCCGTTCCAAGAATCAAGTACCCATTTGAGGGGTGAAGTTGATCTTCTTGGGGCCGTATTGTTAATGTCTAATGTCGACGAGGAACATTGGGATGGGGTTGGACGGGCAGGAATCAGAACTGGGGTTGGTTCCAGGTTTAGATTTGAGACAACTGTTCGGGATAAAGATTCGGTTGGGGTTGAGTTCGTGGCTAATCAGAAAAGGGATACAAGTACTGATGGTGATGTATATGGAACTCCACTTTCGCTGTCTAAGTTGTTTTACAAAGCAAATGCTGGTGATTGGTTTTCTGCTATCGCAATTCCATTTGGAGCTCAGTTTCGAGATTTCGATGTTGCCTCCGACATTTCCCTTCAGGTACAATCCACTAGACCTTGGATTACATAAGGTGAGGTAGTTCTTCCGCTTTCTGTAAGCCTCGCAACTATTCCTAAGATTCGAACTTGAGACCTGGAATCTCAAGTTTTAACCATTGACATAGATGTCTTGTAGGGTCTGGCTTGTAAATTATTTATGAACTTATAACTGTGGAGAAGTGTTTTAACTAAATTGTGCAAACTATGTGTTCTTGCTGTATGGTTCTGCGCATTCCATTTTATCGAGTTGCATCTATTTGCATGAATTTTACTGTTATTACCGATCAGACTCCATAATGATGTGAACTTTTAGTTATTGTCTCAAACTCTTTTCGGCACTAACCTGGAATTTCTGTTTTGTTGTCTAGGAGGAAAAGGGCCTCACTGATTTATCATTTGGGCCACCCCTGTTGCATCAGCATAATGGAGGTGCAATTGGGATGACAGTGAGAAAGTCAAATATCATTGCTTCGCTGGCTCAATCTGTCTCTGGGATGAGATATGAACATTGCTGTAGTACTTTTGTTCAAGTTGTTTGTCAGCTTCCAATAGGATTGAAATTCTCATTCTTAGGCCTTCACCGAGGGCCTAAATTAGCAAGTCGTAATGTCCGCCTTGGAGCCTTTGCTATGCCAATTGGTTTTTCAAGACATCTTGAAGATGCTGATACAATAATTGAAGCATCTTCTCCACCTTTTACGACAAACATCCTGGAAACTGGGTCTATTGCCCTAAAGTTGGAGTCAGAACTTGATGAATACAAAAGACTTGCAGGTTGGATTGAGATGAAACAAACAAATTCAAAACATTTACAATGGGCTGTTAATTTGACTGATTTTTCTGAAGATGTATTTGGTTGGGGTATGAGTCTTGGTGGGATTGTTGAAGTTCCAGGAAACTGGGACAAGTTTCAGATTGAATCCTATATAAAATTTAACCTGGGTAAGAGATTTAACTTGAAGCCAGGCATTGCTTATGTCGTAGATGGAAATTCCAGAACCCTGGCTCTTATGCTTCAGTCTAACTGGTCCCTCTGATTACCACCTTTCTGGAAAGTCATATGCTTTGGGGAAGTTCAGTTTTCTCTTCAGGTATATGATTTGAAATATCTATTTTAAGCATATTACAGTCTTCGATAAAATGATTCAGTAGTCTAATTTTGCCAACTTGTTGGAGCCATTGCCTTTTCCAGTCTTAGATAAGAACATGCTTTTCTTGATGGACTCCATATGGGTGTTGAGATTTCTATGCAATCACACATGCAAGTTACCGTCAGGATAATGTCATGACTTTTCAAGTTTTATTTGTTATGCTAATGAGACATCTGAGAAAATGGTGAAAAAGAAAATGAGACATTTGAGAAGCTTGTAATCATGAGCATTCAAGCATATATGATCTTGCACTTGATGAATATCAAATATTCAATTCTATAGGAACAAATATATTGTTCATTTGATCAGCCATTTGAAATTTCTTTCCTGTTCTGGGAGCCTTTCTTTGTTGGTTCGTACTTGGATTAGGTTCATCTAATTTCACCAGGATCAGTCATTAGTCTTTTTTCAGAAAGCTATTTGCTAAAGTTCCTCATTGATTAGGGTTCGGCAGAACACAATATGTGGGATTATGTTCAGAGGTATCTATCTTTACTTATGTACTCTGAAGAAATCACATCTTTGTCTCAAAGGACTTAATAGTGTGCTTGGAACCAACTTTAAGGTAATGCAGCTTTTTAGTGTCAATTTGCTGGAAACAATTAATGCATGCAATTTCACATGCTTATAGGGAAAAACAAAATCTCTGGTTGAAAGTTACTATATATTTTTATGGAGATACATGTCCAGATACTATGTTTTTGCTTTACCTTGTTGCTTGAGGAATTTTAATCTGGGTATTGGAAACACATAATGTGAAATGCTACTCATCACATGCATGATTTCCTCTTTCTATTTGCTTTGTACCTTGTTATTGATTACCCTGCATGGGATTATTAACTTATAATTCTAGCTAGCACCCACATCATGTTCTTTCTTAATTGTTTTTATGATACATTTTACAACATTTTGTCCCTTTTGGGGAACAATGACAGTTGAAACTTAACAGCAATACAATAACAAACTAGACCTCCATATCCAGATTGCAACCACCAAATAATAAGTTGTTGTATGTCTCCAAAACCAGCCCAGCTGGTGCTTTTATATTGTCATTTATTCTTACTCCTATAGGAGCTGCTGGCACTAAGGCTTGTTGGTTGACCATGTTGCATCGTTTTGGCAATCCTAACACCCTTAAATTGAGGGGCTCTTCATCAGCTGCTTCAACTGGTATTATGCTTTGGTTGGAATTGCAATTATGATTTTATTACTGATGTAGTTTATATTGAAGATTGAAGCTGGATGAGTTGTGGTCTTCAGAGTGCCAATAGGACTCATGATCTTTTCGATTGTCATGTTCTCCTTGAGTTCTTCCCTATGTGTAAAAGACAAACAAGTGCTCATTTAGCATTCCCCAAGTCCACGTGGCAGCATGTAAGATCAATCACCTAACGTTTGCCACAATAGGATTCTGATGGATATGACTATCCTAAAGGTTAAAAGCTCAATACAGCAACGAAGAAACCAAGGTAGACATAGTCATTGATGATATTATAATAAAATGGCTTATATGATATGTATTAATTGGTCAGTTTATGCTTCAAAAAGCATTTTCAGTTATTTTGTTAAAGTTTTTGTCTATTTGGTCCTTGGTACTCATATCTAGATTCCATTAATGTCAGATAAAGCAAAACTTTTACATTTTACTGATTCAAGTTGGTTGCCTAAGAATGATTTTGTATTATTTTCCTTCAGCGCACCTTTAGTTTCTTAATAAAGTTTGCCCGATCAGAAACCTTGAGATAAACTCAAGGCTTTGATGGTTGGGGGCCTTGGAAACATTGAATCTCTACTTGGTCAGATAAGTAGAAGAGATTCAAGTTGATCACCTTCACCACCAGGCAGGCTTCAATTGACTGCCACAGATCCATATTCTTGTGAATCTTGTCAAGAATACTAAGGAAAAAGGTGAAAAAGATGAAGAGGTGGACGAGTTTAAGGAATTCCCAATTGTGTTTGGGTTGGTGTTGATCTGGACATTCGGCAATTACAATATAAGCAATAAGTTGTACATAAAGAAATTTCTCACTGGTTAATATCTAACTGCGAAAATTTTTATTTTTTGGTTCTTTTTAGATTACTATATAAGGATAGAATTTGAAAATTGGAACATCCTCTTTATGGTAAAGGCTTATGTTAGGCTAGTCCAAACCTAGAAACTTAAAATCTATATATTAAATGGGGAGACAATGAATTTCTTTATAATTATATCGAGAAGAGAACCTTGAATCTGAAAAATGAAGAGACAGACAATAGTTCCTTTATTTCATCTATTATTTTTCCTTTTGCCATATAGCTTTTCCAAGCAGGGTAAGTGATTTCTCCTTTTCCGGCTTTGACTCCATGGAGGACCTGGAGATTTTGACCATTGTGAATGGAATAATTGATCGAGAATCTAAACGTAACAGCTTAGAAAAGCCCATACACGATGTGAAATTACTCCACTTTCATAAGCGTTTCTTGACCGCTTCAACTCTCAAGAAATAGTCAGCAAGCGGCACATCTCTAGTACACGATAAAAATCAATTGAAATCTTGGCAAAACATCCAAATGGGAGAAACATGACCTGTCCCATGCTGGTCGTTGGTTGAACAATCCTCGATGCATACTTATTTAATTAAGAATAAGTACAATTTATTTTAAAAAATGCTTTAATTATAAATTATTTTATCTAAGTTCATCTTTAATCAGTGTAAAAAAAGAGTATTATTTAGTTTCAGTGTTATTATTTTTATTTTTTTCTTTTTAGATTCAGATCATTTAGCACCTCTCAAAAGATATAAATCAAGAATTAAAGATAACAGCTCAAAAAGCTGTGAAATTATCAATAATCAAAATATCTAAAAAGTTCTTATATTAAGGCATTTTATTCAATTCAGTTCTTTTACTCAAAATTATAATATTTTAATTTTTTTATTTTAAAAATTATCTTAATTTAATTCTTTTAATATTTTTATTTTAAATTAATCATTATAGTGTTGACGTCAGCGTTTGCGTGACACTATAAATATTGATCTGGCATATAGAGTGGGCTTAGGTTGTTGAACGTGGTACTACCAAATCAACGTGACACTACCATGTCAGCAACCAGAATTCAAAGTGTTATGTGGCATTATCACGTCACACTAACACGTTGACATAGTAGTATCACATTAGCAACCTAAACTCACTTTAACATTTTCCTTTTAAATTGATTGTTATGGTGTTAACGTCAACGTTGATGTAACATCAAATATTGATCATTGCCACATTAGCGTGTCCATAAGCCAAGACACTACCACGTCAATAACCAAAATTCAAAGTGTAATGTGACATTGTTATGTTACTTTGATATATTGACATGGTAATATCACATCAGTAATTTAATTTTATTTTATATGTCATGTCAATATTTAATGTTATATCAATGCTTTGTTAATACTGTAATAATCAATTTATATGAAAAATATTAAAAAAAATAAATTAAAATAATTTTAAAAATAAAAAATTAAAATATTACAATTTTAAATAAAATGACTAAATTAAAAAAATACTATAATACAGAAATATCTTAATTTTTTGACCAATTATCAATTGACCTACCCCACCCAAAAACAAAGAAGTGCTTGTATACTATTTGGTCTTCGTTTAAACAAAGAATGCCATTGTCCATAAGCAGGCTTTCCTTTTTTGGAGGATTTGAATCGGTGGTTCGAGCCGACCTTAGACACGGTCAGCAGCGCCACGGCCAAGCGCAAGTCAACCTCATCAAAAAGGTGTTTATAGCATCTTTAAAAGGAAGTGCCGACGAGATTTTCACATTTCGTGTTTGTTTAGTTTGATTTTTTTTTAATTTATTTATTTTTTAAAAGTAAAAATCAGATTAAATATAAAATTTTAAAAAATTCTTAAAAAAATAATTTTCTTTTAAAAAATAAAATTTAAAAAAAAATTTCAGAAAAAGCTTTTATTAGAAGTTTTTTTTCTCTTCTTTTAAAAATATAAGAAAATTTTTATTTTTATTTCAAAAATATTCTCATCTATTAAAATAATTATAATATTATCTTCTAAAAAAATACTCTTTACAATAATTTTAATCAAAATTATAATTTATAAAAAAAAATTATTAAAAAAAATTTATTAAATAACTTTAATTTAATTTTAAAAATTATTATTTTTTATAAAAACTTTGTAATAATTTTTAAATTAAAAAAAATTAAGTCAAATAAGCTCTTCGTCAAATCAGTTGAATTTTAAATCTTAACAAGATTTCCAAAAGAATTCTCCAATTAGCCACATGTGTGAGTAAAACTAAAAAATAAGGGATGCTGCGGAACAATCCTTTGATGGCGTGGAGGGTCAGCTAGTTTAAGTAAACTTTTGTGTAATTTTGATTACGTGGCACAGCGTTATTGCCTTACCAATAAAATGGGATCGCATAGATTTTATCTCCCTCTATTTTGGTTTGCGGATCTCAAAGTAATTCAAATCCAGCTAATAGAACCTTCTTCCAAAAATCACGATCTCAAAGTCCTAAAACCCTATAAATACTCTCACACTATTTTCACATTTCGATTCATTTCATCGGAGCCTTCATTTGTCCCATCCGATCAAGTGCCTCATCTGCCAAACTAACAACATCACCGTTGATTTTATCCAATGGCTCCGATTGCTGTCGGCGACGTGCTTCCGGACGGTTCTCTCTCCTACTTCGACGCAGAGGATAAGCTCCAGGAGGTGTCCGTACACTCACTCGCTGCCGGTAAAAAGGTCATCCTTTTTGGTGTTCCCGGTGCCTTTACCCCCACCTGCAGGTAAAAAAAATAAAACAATTCTCTTCTTCCTCTCGTATTTTAACCGTTTGTTGCCCGTCAACGTGGCTGATTATTTTTTAGCGGATATTTCAATGGAGGGTTTTGATTTGGTGTGACTCAGCTTGAAACATGTGCCTGGATTCATCGAGAAAGCTGAGGAGCTTAAACTCAAGGGTGTTGATGAGATCATTTGCATCAGCGGTAACTTTTTAGTTTTCATTTTTCCTTTATATTGTTTTTGTCTGTTTTACTTTAAATTAATGTTCAATTAGCATCAAATTAGTCTAAAATTTTTAGCGTAGATTGAGGATATATATTGTTATAGAATGTTGACGTCATTTCTGTGATTAAAATCTTCATTTCTTGATAAAAAAAAAATAGTGTTCGTAGAGTAGAAATTAGGATTGAGTTTGTATATAAAAGGAAATATGCAGTTTTTCCATTACAAAATGCACGATTTTAACTTTTATTTTGGTTATTTGTTCGTTTTTAGTATTTACATTTGCACTCTAATTTTGAGGAAACAAATATTAGCAATCTTAGTATCAAACAAAGTGTGTGTTGTTTTGCCTTATGAAATGTTTTTCCATGAAATCTAATAAATCTTTTTTTGTTCTGCTGCTTTGATTTTCTTCTTTTTTTAGTTTAAATTTATCTTTCCTTGTTTTTTGGTTGATGGTCAAGACTCAATAGAATTAAGGTCCTATCTTGATATGAATAACATATCATTAGAGGACATTCTCTTTGAAAAGTTGTTGCTTTGAAATCATAAAAAAAATTTATAAAAAAACAAAAAATTGCAAGCAGTAGAATGCAAACTCTACACTTTTTGATACGTGAATACCAGATTTGACTTTAGACGGTTGACAAAATTTCAATCTTGTTGTGTTTGAAGGTAAAGGAAACTTAGTCCTGGTTTTGTAGCATTCGTAAAGTTGCTTTAATCTGACTTTAGTATTGAATTGAATTTGCAGTGAATGACCCCTTTGTGATGAAAGCTTGGGCCAAAACTTACCCAGAGAACAAGGATGTCAAATTTCTGGCTGATGGTTCAGCGAAATACACCCATGCTCTTGGTCTTGAGCTTGACCTTGGCGAGAAGGGGCTTGGCACTCGTTCTAGGAGGTTTGCTCTCTTGGTCGAGGACCTCAAGGTGAAGGCTGCAAATGTTGAATCTGGAGGAGAGTTTACCGTCTCCAGTGCCGATGACATCCTTAAAGCTCTTTAGATTTGCTTTGTCCACAGAGGTGTGTCCTTTTGGCTTTGAAATTCCTAGCCATCTTGTTGAACTATCCTTTTGTCTTTATGCTAGTGGCTTGGGATGTGGATTGTTATATGTAGCACTTGATGGTTATGGTAATAACAGATACCTTTCTTTAATTTCTTTCATTGTATGTGGCATGATGAGAATGTTATATACTTGTATGCAATGCTGTAATTGGCATGGTAAGAGGAAATGCTCTTGCAAGAACTATGATCAATTGGCAGCTAAATATATTGAAACTGTTTGGTTACTCTCTCTCTCTCTCTCTCTCTCTCTCTCTCTTATCTTCTTTAGGAGGGAGGGGGTGGGGGAGGAGGGGGAAAGAGAAGATTCGAATCTTACTCTTTGGGTGGGGAAATCATGCATCAATTACCAAGTCAAATGCTTGAGGGCTCCAACTACCGAGTCAAATTCTCAGAGTGCTTCTCTGTTTGAATGGTAGATAGTTGCATTCCCTATAGGGGTAATTAGGTGTGTAAGAGTGTAAGGGGAGTTGGATCATTTGCACATTCAAGATTTTAGCAGGGCCTCTTCCATGTTAAAGGACTTGTGCTAGAGGGTAGAAACTAGGAAGCAAGGAAATGATTATTTATTAGATACGTTACCATTCTTCTGCAGAAACTAAAATTAGATTACTCTTCTTGAGAGAGTTGTTCATCTAAAGATGAAAATGCAATATGCCTGATGGCAGATGGAGCTTAAGATGATTTGTTTGGCATCAAAGGCCCATTCCCCGCTAATCTCTCCAAAGCCTTATTACCGTCTCGGAGGTTTGTTTGCTGCCTTGGAAGTTCATCGAGCCCTTGTTGTCACTCAATAACAAAGGGAACCTGCTTGCCAATCAGAAAACAAAACGCATGTACAAAAGACCACCCAGCAACAGATCAAAATAGCATTCATCCCTGCACAAAACAAAAATCACAGGGCTACTAAACGTTAGCCCCAGCATCATTTACAGAAAAAAAAAAATCAAGGGGTAGAAATAAAGAGTTACACAGCTTATTTCCAAGAGACATAAAAATGCAACCATCCTATATGTACCCACCAATTCAAAAAAAAAAAAGAATAATAATAGAAAAAACGACACAATCTTTGAAAAGGCTCCATTGTAGAAAACTCTCAGGATATCAGATCAGCAGAACCCCTTCTTGGGCTAAATCATCAGCACTTTGAGGTGCTCCATAAGCAATTTTTTGGGCTCTTGCTTTAATGGCCTAGTTAAGCCCATCCCTCAAACCTCAACAAAACTCCAGCTTGTTATCATGTCCTTGTGGCAAATGATGGCACTGGTACTGACTGCCGAGCTTGGGAAATTTTGGAAATTTAAGGTTCACCTTATCATTTTGATCAACAACCTTAACTATTAAAATAATATATAGTAATTGCCAGTTACATGATTTCAAATTACACTTGAACCCTTAATAAGAATCATGCCTTACAAGGTCAAAGACATCGGTTAGCCAACCAAACCCCATAGCTTAATTTAATACAATACCTAAATCAATTATAGATCTGCATGATCATTCTGACAGAAATGATGCCAAAAAACGTGAACTAGGCCAGTGAAATTATTTCAGCTTCTCCATTGTTTGGCTTTTTTTTCCCCTTTTGGGTGCTTAGTTATGAGTTTCACGAGGTTCTAAGGAAACTTGGGCTGACATGTTTCAACTCATGGTGCTAGTGGAGGATCGGACATCAGATATACTTTACCTTCTGGAATTCCAGAATATCAGATTCCATCCCCAAAGTATGAGCTTCAATTTTGATGGGAGCTTATTGTCTGGTCTGGTTCCAATCTTTTCAATTCCATTCTATTATAATGTTTTTTCATATCACATTTAGGTGAGTGAAAAAAAAAAACAAAAATAGACATTAGACTCTGAAATAAAGTGCTACAAAATAAAGATTGGTTTCATCCTTTTGAATATAACCAAAAAAAAGAGTAAGCAAAATGAAAACTCAGCATTCCGAGGCAATCTATGACAAATCTAATCCTCTGGACAAGTGAGCTTTTGGAGTTAAGAGATAAGTAAATTATTGACTCCAACAGTATCCATTTGGATTGAAGCTCAACAGTTACATTATCTTCTATTCCATAGTTTCCTATTATTTGTCATTTGACAAACTGTGATGTAAATTAGGAAATGAAAGAGGGGAGGGATACAAAATTAAGCTTGTAGTATCATCCTTTACCGCAGAAACCAATCGTGCAGTGGTTTGCACTTGTATTTTATAGTTCAATACTTAATTTTAAACCTCAGTATTAGTTCATTTGGTTGTTCTATAGTTAAATCATGACTCCAGCTTAGGTCTGAGGAAGCATTTGCAAGATTTGTATGCAGGTTCAAGTCTCTTTTGTCAGCCTTTCAAAAAATATGAGGGTGACAAGTCTCCCAATGTCTGATTTTTTCCAACCAAAAAAGAAACAACGGGATTGTAAGATTTTGGTATTTGAGTTAGGCCTATAATAAAACCCCACTCCCCCGAGGGGAGGAAGGGAAGTGCTTGCTAAGCTGAAATTCCCTGTTTGAAAGAACGCGAAGAATTCATCATTCACATGAACCGTATTTGTTCAAATAATGCAAGTGTAATGAAGTCGTGAATTTGCATACTTGTCAAATATCCTCCAATTAAGGGACACTTTGTCTCTTCAGTGAATTTGGACACTGTCACTATTTTTAGTGATGGTTTGTCAACATCTACTGTAAGTTGGGTTCAAGACAGCTGGATCTTGTAAGATCTTTTCTTTGCTCCCCACAAACACCCCAGTTTTTCTTTTCTCCCCTGAAAAAAACAGAATAATTTTTGGCAGAAAAAACAATATACTGTGATAATAATTTCACATTATTACTGAACTTAAGGTGAACTCTTTGCATTAGAACACACCATTTTCTTGTTCAGGTTTAACTCTTCCTTGAATCCATTTAACGCACAAGTTGTGACAATTCAAGGGCAGGTGAAAAAACCGAACTCTACAATGGAAACAGGAGAACAACCAAATCAATTTTTGCCATTTCATGTTCTCCCCGCCTGCTAAGCATTTAATGCCAACGAACCCAACCAACCTTTGCCATCAAACATAAATAACATGAAACACAAAAACACAGTCCCCCAAGACTGGTCATTCTTTTCAAGAAAAGCAGCAGAAACCTGGTGACCAAAGAAACAAGAAAAATACTTTCTTACCCCACGTTTATTTATTACAGGCTTCAGTAAAAGAACACCTGAAAAAAAAAAAAATAGAGATTTGGGCCAAGCATGGAAAGTAGCATGGTGGGCAACTGCAGAAAAATATGGCTAATCTACTTTGTCCTTTGCAGTAGTTTGCATGTGTATGATAAATAGGAACAAACGACAAGAGGACATCACGATTGTTGATGTAATAAATTGAATGAACCTAACGGTCGCATTCGTTTCAAAAAACTGTTTAAAATGGTAGAGTATTAAAGAAACCATTTCTCCACCTGTTACTGTGTTTTTTATGTGGAGCACAGATGCAGAAAAGACATTTGATAATGGATTGTTACACCTTTGTTCTGGGCCTCAAGAAAAATGATGTTGCCCTTGGGTCTTTTCTAATTACCTTTTGGCCGCGGTAAAATAGGATGATCTTTTCAAAATAATATAAATTTATTATGCCCATAAATATGGGGCAATTTATTAAGACTTTGGTACCTTAATTCAAGGTAGATAAGTTGGTCCATCTCTTTGTTAAGGTATGATAACGTTGAGTTTCACAAGGCTTCAACATTCAAGGTTAACATTAAAGAATCCAAAATCACTTACTATCAAAGATTGAATGAAGTTGCTGACACTAGTAAGTTGTTTAAGAGTTTTGGAACTTGGGATAAATATTTAAACTTTGTAATACTAACATTGTTTTTCAGGTTCAGACTCAATCAATCCTTCAAGAGTTAAGTATTGAACTATTGATAAAAGGAAACTACATATCATTTAAAGACATGAGAAATACTGAAGATGCTCTATGGAAATTTAAACAGTTGGATGAGCAGTTGAAACTTATTGGACTAGAATTTATGGGAGGTTTATTTGTTTAATCATATCTACCTTAGCAGTAATAAATAATGTCAAAAACACAAGCTGGAAACCAACAATGAAGAAGGGCCATAGGTTGCCGTTTGAGAGGGGGCCCCATTTTCTGCATTTCAAAATATTTATCTGTTAGATTTTTGAAATCTATTGAGAGGGACGATAAAGTGCTATAGGACCCTTTGACTACAGATGATTACTTCTCTCACAAGCTGATGTGTTTTTTTATTAGTTTTTCTCTTGACACTTGCAAGGGAGACTTCAACTCCACAATCTTCTCACTCTTTATCTCACCTTAGAACACTTCTCTCTCTTACCTCCTGCTTTCTCTTGTTTAACTTTTATATTAGTCTTTTACTCTGAAGCTGCACCTTGCTTCCTTTAACTGAACTTTTCAAGGAGTTTTAATATATATTAGTGCTGTAGCTAAAGAACTACCAGTGTTTCCAGTTTAGGAAGATGAGTGCTTCAAAGTTCATTAAATGTGTTACAGTTGGAGATGGAGCTGTTGGAAAAACCTGTATGCTCATTTGTTACACCAGCAACAAGTTCCCAACTGTAAGTTTTTTGAAGTACCAACCTGCTGAAATTCGCTCTTATCCTTGTTTTATTGCATTTATGTACTTTGAAACTCAGGAGTGGTTCCTCTCAAAAGTTTACACACTGGGTATTTTTTTTTCTTATTTATGCAACTTAGGAGTAGTAAGCTTGCTCTTTTTCTCAAGCTTTATTGCTTTTTTTTCTGTGTCAGGATTACATACCAACAGTGTTTGACAATTTCAGTGCCAATGTGGCTGTGGATGGGAGCGTTGTTAATTTGGGTTTATGGGATACTGCAGGTATTTGGGGTTTCTTACATGTAAACTTGAGCTCTTCTTCGCTGCTTGCTATGATTGGTTGAATAACTTGATGGGTTTTGCTCGATGCTTCTTTTCTGATTGAGTTTTCGTTTTTCATCTGATTCAAAGGTCAGGAGGATTATAGCAGGTTAAGGCCACTGAGTTACCGAGGTGCAGACATATTTGTCTTAGCATTCTCACTCATTAGCAGAGCAAGCTATGAAAACGTTCTCAAGAAGGTACTATTTTCGATGCTAATGACTTCTACTTTTAACTTTTCTTCCGTTCTATAAGCAAAAAAAAAAAAAAAAAAAAAGAGGACTTTTGGCTATTGATATTTTTAGATCATGTTTGAAAAAAGTGGATTTATTCCAATTCAAATTAAAGTCAAATGGCTGTTGGCTTTGTATTCTTTCTCAGCACAAATGTCTTTTAATGGAATCTTGATGTTAGGAAAATTGGATTAATGGCATCACGTCAGGAGCTGTTTTACTGTGTCATATCCAATATCCTAAATTATCCATTTGATTTGTTCACAGTGGATGCCAGAATTACGTCGATTTGCACCAAATGTTCCGATTGTTCTGGTTGGAACAAAGCTAGGTAGGCAGCTATCTGAGAATTTTTTTATCTTATAACTATGCACAGAAGTATGTTCATACATATTGAAAGGATTTGATGAGTAACATTGAATTATGTTCTTTCTATCTATATCAGATCTGCGGGAGGATAGAGCATATCTTGCTGATCAAATGGGGTCTAACATTATAACATCTGCTCAGGTAATGCTTTTCTTAAGTTTAGCTTTATTGTGAACTTTTTATTTGTGGATAGTATTTGGGTTTTAGCATGAAGTAAAGTAGCTCATTCAGATTATGCTACACAGGGAGAGGAACTGAGGAAACAAATTGGTGCAGCTGCTTATATTGAATGCAGCTCCAAGACTCAGCAGGTGAATTCTTCATGTCGTTATACTAAGGCTTGTTCTGTTGTCTTTTCCTTCTTTATATATATATATTTCCTTTTGTGTATTGTTTTGTAAATGTTTTAATGAATAAAACTTGATCTTTGTTGACTGTTCAGAATGTCAAAGCAGTCTTTGATACTGCAATCAAGGTTGTTCTTCAACCCCCAAGGAGGAAGGAGGTGGCAAGGAAGAAAAGGCACCGAAGGTCTGGCTGCTCAATTGCGTAAGTAGTTCATTTCTTCTCTTTCGGTAGTTTTGGTTGCTTTTAAGCCTTAAGATTTATTCCTGTCATTTGAAAAGATTGGTATATTAGTGTTCATTCTTAAGTCGTGTTGTACCATTATAACAAATAATTCAGACAAGGTTACAGAATCCTCATGGTCATAGAGAGGCTGAGTTCTGTCAGATTATCACTGATGAACTGGAAGGGATAGGTTTCCGAAACAAAGACAACTGGAATTATAGGGAGGGCACCCCTTAAAATTTGTTTTTGGTCCTTGATGAGTTAAAAAAAGTCTTCTGGAACTTTGCATCATGCCAAAGCCTCCCTTAGAACAGGGAATCAGGGAGGAAAATGGAAAGGACACGTGAACTGTTCGGGCAATGCTTTTAAATGAAGCACCGTATCTTCTATTAATGCCCCCTTTTTTATAGGATCAACATTCTAGGAAAAGTTTCCTATGAATTCAGATCACTCTACATGGTTAGACTTATTTAAGGCATCCCAAGGCTCTGGTCTGGTTTGTGTGCCAATTTGAGGGCATTGCAATCAGAAAACAAAGTAACCATTGGTGAAGAGACTTGACCTGAATAAGGTCACTATAAATCTTTCAACTTAACCGATATGGAATATAAGACCACTTAGCAAATGTTTCACTGCCTTGGGTGCATATATAGTACTAATTATTTGCCATCTGTAGCAGGAGTTTGGTCTGTGGAGGATGTGATGCTTGATTAGGAGATGGTGTGGTTGTGGATCCATAGTCATCAGCCACTGACAAGTGCTGCTTCCTGACTAAGCAAACTTCATAGATGCTTTCATGTTTTTGGGTACTCAATGACTTGTGCTGGACCAAGAAACTGACGGGGAGAAAGA
Organism: Theobroma cacao; assembly: GCF_053813885.1. NCBI lineage: Eukaryota > Viridiplantae > Streptophyta > Magnoliopsida > Malvales > Malvaceae > Theobroma > Theobroma cacao. Next base: position 5,678,371 of record NC_142647.1, read on the forward strand.
CAGAGGGAATTGTTCATTCTCTCGTGTATTATTAGTATTACTTTGTAAAACTTCTTTTGTGGTTGCTGCTGAAAATATAACTTGCTATGAATTAAATATGTTGTTTAACTCCTTATCCACGGGTCATTTGCTTTTTACCCTTCAGCTAGGATCTCATGTTACTTCTTTGTTCAACATCTTCTGGTTCTTGAAAAATTATTGAGCAGAAAAGATAGTGCAAGCGAACTCCTGATATAAGAGTTATGGATAATAGAATCCTTTTGCTTAGACAAGGAATTTACAAGCAATAAGCGACATTTATCAACAAAATCAGGTATTAATTGAATCCAAGTGATCAACAATCTTCCTTTTGACAAGGATTTTGGCAATGCTCACTGGTGGTTGTGTGTCATCGTCCATTTATTCGAAGCACATGCGCCACCGAAAAAAAGGACGGATGATAATCCATTTCTTCCAAGACTTCAACCACATGTACAGCGGTAACGTTCATTCACTTAAAAATTGTCAATTTATGAGGTTCAATTGTGTCCCTGATAAGAACAAGGAAGGAACCAGCGGATTTTAGGACAGGGACTGAACCATAATAAATGATATGAAGTGGGGAAGGTAGATCGGCTTCTTAAATTTGCATGTAAGGAGGCAACTTCCCCTCTCTTATCTAACCACGCATAGGTGTCAGAATCATCGGCTCAAGAAACGAAGTATGGGATCATTGGATATATGCAGACATGATAGTTATGTCTTCCATTATATCAAAATTCAAATTTTATTGATATTTTACTATATTTTTTAAAATGTGAATCAAATCAAAATCCATTTATCGTTCGGATTAATTTTAAGTTAATATTCTAAAAATTAAGTTTGTCTGATTGCGGCTTACCAATTCTGATCCGTCCCTGACTTGATATTAAGCCTTCTGGACAAACTCTGTTGTGCCCTTTTAGCTCTTCAATTAAGACCCGGAAGAACATTCTGCTAAAAGAACTCTTTGCCTCCTGGGCTTTGATGTCGGGCCCAATAATGGGACCAAACAATGTGCTGCAATGTGACCCCACTTCATCAAACGTCGTCGTTGCTTATAACTTCTTATGCTCGCTCTTTCCTCTTTCAGATCGATTCTTCGAAGCACAACAGAAAAAAGGCAACCTCGAACATCATCAGACAAAGAAAGAAAAATGGAGCGTCCACCACCAAAGAGCTGGAGTATCCACACCAGACCCGAGATCGTCGCCAAGTACGAGATCATGGAACGCGTCGGTTCAGGCGCCTACTCCGACGTCTACAGGGCCCGTCGACTCTCCGACAACCTCATAGTCGCCCTCAAGGAAGTCCACGACTACCAATCGGCGTTCCGAGAAATCGAGGCCTTGCAAATGCTCCAAAACTGCCCCAACATCGTCGTTTTGCACGAGTACTTCTGGCGGGAGGACGAGGACGCCGTGCTCGTCTTGGAGTTCTTGAGGACCGATTTAGCGGCGGTTATTCGCGAAGCGAAAAGAAAGGAAGGTGGGGTCCGACTTGGAGAAGTTAAAAGATGGATGCTTCAGATTTTATGCGGGGTCGACGCCTGTCATCGGAACATGATCGTTCATCGGGATTTAAAGCCTGGGAATTTGTTGGTTTCTGATGATGGGGTTCTTAAGTTAGCTGATTTTGGTCAGGTAAATTTTATTGGATTTTCTTAGCTTTAGTTTGATTTTGGTTTTTTGAGTTAACGGTTCTGTTGGGGAACTTCGGTTTTGCGAAATGTATGTGCTCTTCCTTTTTATTGCTTCTTACAAGATATATAGTTGAAATGTGAAGCTTTGGGAAGAAAAGTGTGGTGACTGGTGATCTTGAATGAAGTTTAGTTTTGATTGGAAGATTTGCTTTAATTTAACGGGACACATAGCAAGTGTATAAACCCAGAGCTTCTAAGTGTTCAAGATAATAGCCCGATGATTAAGTTCAATGACCATTTATCAAGTGTATAAACCCGCCCATTGCGTTTATAAAGTCCACCGCCAGTGTGTAGAATAATAATCTGATTAGGAATATGTTGAAATTTTTTGTTCTCAAACTATGTCTATTCCTTTGTTCTTTTAGCAGATGCTTCAAAACATGTGATCAAATTGATCTGTACCAAAGTTCAGAGAAGAAAATTTGGATGCTTTGGGTTTGACGGGATTTTTTCAAATTTCTGCATTCTGGGTGTTTTTGTCATCCAAATGTTGTATTTGTAATGGTAAATGAGGTGATGCATTTGCATTAATAAGAGGTGTTGATGCTAAATTATGAAATACTATTGCTTTTTCTATTGACTTGCTACAATATCATTAGGACGTCCCATTGGTTTCCTGATAATTACAGGAAAGCTTAGCGCATTGGCCCCATGCATTATATCATAATATGACTTTTCGGTGTCAATAAACGGTTAGTACAGGCACAGGCTGTAAAGATTTGGCATCAATGTCATTTGTTTTGATTGTTACTAACGTGCTTTCAGTAATTTAAATTTTGTGGATTTTGGTCTGGGCCCGCATCTTGCGCTTTTCATGTTCTCATGTTTCATACTAGGTATATCAAAAGAATGATGGGATCAAGGAATTGAAAGAAGTGGAGATTTTGTCTCGACTAAGTATTAGTGGTTCCTTGGTGGCTGTGTTAACTTGACAACTCGGCTGCTAGAACTCTCCAACTGCTAGTTTTGAGTAGTTAGTCTTGATTGCAACATCTATCTCACAGCCTTGGTACATATTCTTGTATGAATGTGATTAGTGTCTCTAGTGTGTTTCTCAAGACCGCCGAGTGCTGTGTGAGTTATTGTCTATAAAAGAGCTGTGCTGTTTATTTAATTTGTTATCTTCGATGTGTCATATGTCTGTTTGGCTTTGTTTTCAGGCAAGGATGCTCATGGAGCCCAGATTTGTTGCTGACAATGATAACCAACAACCATACGAGCAGAACACAGGATATCACGAAAACATTTCGCCACCATTAGATGCTGTCCCTGGAACTGACAGTTTACAAAATCCAGGATATAATAACCAAGTGGAGGAGGACATGAGTAGAGAAGAATATTTTAGACAATTCGTTGAGCTCAAGGCTAAACGACACGCCTTGGATGAAACTGACAAAGAAACAAATATTAATGACGGAAACACATCTTGTCTTGCAACAGGTACTATAAGTGACATTGAAGATGATCCTCTCAAGAGTTCTTACTCATACGAGGCTGAAGAAGGGGGGGATGATGAACATGGTGCCCTCACATCTTGTGTTGGTACCCGCTGGTTCAGAGCCCCTGAACTACTCTATGGATCAACAGACTATGGACTAGAGGTGGACTTGTGGTCATTGGGTTGCATCTTTTCAGAGCTGCTAACTCTTGAGCCCCTTTTTCCAGGGATTTCTGACATTGATCAGCTGGGCAGAATCATTAGTGTTTTGGGAAACTTGACTGAAGAGGTCTGGCCAGGCTGTTGTAAACTTCCTGATTACAGAACAATTTCTTTTGCCAAGATAGAAAATCCAACTGGTTTAGAAGCCTGCTTACCCAATCGGTCCCCCTATGAAATTTCTCTTGTCAAAAGGCTTGTTTGTTATGACCCAGCTAATAGAGCTACTGCAATGGAACTGCTCAATGACAAGTATTTCAATGAAGAGCCTCTTCCAGTTCCAATATCTGAGCTGCATGTCCCTCTTACAAAGAATGACCACGATGAGGATTCCCCTGGTGGGTGGAATGATTATAATGACATGGGTTCTGACTCTGATTTCGATGATTTTGGCCCTGTTAATGTCAGGACCACCAGCAGTGGTTTTTCCATGCAATTCTCTTGAGCTTGGTCGGTATTGAGGTATATCGTTGAACAGTTAAATTATATATTCCAATTTGTTTTAAGGTATAGTTAAAAAATCAGCAATTAGAAAGATGAGAGATCATGAATCTTTGGAAGTTGCATGTCTCTGTATTAAAACAGTATGTTGTATGCACTGCATTAATTGTGAAAACCAGAAATATATACATGTGGTAAAGTGTAAGCTTTTCCTCCCCTTTTTTTGTTTTTTTTGTTAAAAACGCCAAAAATTTAGTGTAGTTGATGAAAGGCATAATCAAAAGAGTATTGTCTTACCTCATTCCAATTTTCAGATGGCAAAAGGCCGCTTAAGATCAGCAACTCGGGCGAGTAGATTCTTTCCAACGGTGGGTGAAAAATGACAAACAAAAAAGAAAAAGAAGGCAGAAGGGATAAGAGAAAAAGAAAATATAAAAAAAAATTTGTTTTGGTATATAAAAACATTTATTATTTTTGAAAAAAGTTGAGATGATATTTTTGTAGGAGTTAACAAATGTGATGAAAATTTTTAATTAAAAATTTAAGTTATTATTTTATTTAATAATAAAATGATGTTAGACAAATATATATATATATATATATATATGAGAGTTTTAAATATTAATTTTTAATTGAGGGGTAAAATGATATTTTTATATTTATTCTTTGCATATTCTTCTATATGCTTTAACTAACTAAACATCATTCTATGAAATTATAAAATAATTATTTATGTTATATTATATTCTTACAATTTTTATTTCATTTTACAAACCAAAACATACCGTTAATTCATTAATGTCTCTTTACATTGAGCGTCGGTCAATCCATAAAACACTTGTTTTAAAAAAAAATTAAGAGTAATGTCACATTTGACCTTTATATTATAATGCAATACTTGTATTAAAAAATTAATATTTAACGTGATATGTGTTAATGAATCAATCAAGACGTAGTTATGTAATCAAAAAACTATCACATAACCAAGCGTAATCCGTTCAAAATTATGTCGCCAAAATTGTCAATTACCTGATCAAATTCAATGCAATTCATTTATACAAACTCCCCTTTTCCATCAAAAATCAAAGGGGTCTTAGTTTCATTAGCAGATGACACATGGTATAATATTAAATAAGGGCCAAAAAGGAGGGCACCCATTCAGGGCAGGGGATTTGCAATCTTTTATGGATTGTGATGGGTACCTTCCCATGCTTGATTATCCCATCCCTTTCTTGGGGCAACCTATCCCAATTGAAGTTGATTTCATCTTGAGAGCAAAGCAGCAATACATACTTTAGAGAATTTAGGTACTGCCTAGTTTATAAAAAGCTGATTAATAACTGTATTTTTTGATGCCATTGGTTGATGATTATCCTTTGTAATTTTCTTTTTGATTCCAGCTTTTGTTCCAATACATACTTAATGTTTATTACAAGCCTACAAAGGGAATACTATTCTATCAGGACACAAAATTACTGTGTTGAACAGAGCTAACAATTGAGCACAAAATCAAATATTCCTTCACAACAACCCCATTTGGCAATTGCCAGGAGGTGGAAATACTTTCATGTTAAATAAATCAATTTTTTCAAAGAGATTACATTATCATTGCTAGTGATGCTACTGACCAAAACCCAGAATTGCATTAAACTAGCATCGTGGTTATCTTCATGCCCTAACTAAAATCCATCGGGTTTTGAGACCACTAACCAATTTGATAGGATTATTACTTGTGCTTTTGATTAAAACCATATTATTCAGTTTTTACTAGGTAAATGCTCATGTAACAGGAAACATGCTTAGACATTATACCGTTGATAGGATTATTTGATTAAAACCCTATTATCCAGTTCTAACTATATAACAGTAAACACTGACACTTCCTTTTTTTTTAATAATTTAGAGACTAATTTAAGTATTGTGCCTAATATTATTTATTTAATCAAAATAAACTTAGCAGAAAACAAGGGCATGCTATAAAGAAAATAAAAAAAAAAAATTGACTTCGAAATAACCCTAAATAAGAAACAACCTCTTAATTTCATCTTCTGATAGAACCATTTTTGCTTTCTCCTTTCTCCTACTAGCTGATTAAATTTTCAAACATTGATTAATATTTTAGCTTCTATAATGAACTACTTCAACTTCTATTAGAACTTATGTAACATGACAATTGCATAAACAAATGGAATCAATTTCAGATGCCAAACTAGCATCAGTATTAAAGGAATGTTTTGAACCTATAAATTGCTATAAAAGCTCACCTGTATGCTGAACTTCTTTTCCCGTTAGTTTGTTGGTTAGTACAAATCCTATCTTATTACAAGTCTTCTAGTAATTTTCAATCACTACCCTGTTTAGCAGCTCCACCACTAGTACCAGCTGTTGTCATGAAAGATTCACCACATCCACACTGCCCTTTAGAGTTTGGGTTGATAAAAATGAACTCAGACCTGAGTTTATCATCTACAAAGTCCATCTTGGTTCCAATCACATGCATCAAAGCTTTTGGATCAATTAATATTTTCACACCCTTGTCTTCAACCAATTCATCAAACTTTCCTTTCTCATCAGCGTAATTGAGGGTGTAGGATAAGCCATTGCAACCACGAGCCTTGACACCCAATCGAAGGAACGGTCTTTGACGCTGTTGAAGAAGCTGACAGATTCTGGAGGCGGCTGCATCGGTCAATGACAGGGCTTGCCGCCTCATGGCTGCAGGCCTGATCTTCTCTGCAGCAGTCATAAATAATCGTGAAGCCATGATTTTTGTCCCCGGCCTGCACTGGTGGTAAAAATTGATTAATATTTAGTAATACCACAGTGTCAGAATATTATTTACATCAATTAATGACTTTAATCAAAATAACATTAGCGAAAAACAAAACCCTAGAACGAGCATGCTAAAAGGAAAAGAAAAGAAATTGGATTGGCTTTGAAACAACCCTAGATAAGAGAATAACCGGCGAGAGAGGGAGAGATATACCAAGAAAATAAATAGCAGAAACACTAGGAAAACAATACTCTAAGAGAGAGGACACCCCTTTATATAAAGGAGGCCTTCACAAAAAATGAGAGTTTTATACTCTCTATACATGTGAAGTTCTCCTTAAAAAGTAATTTATATACCTGTTTTATTTTATCATTTAAAAAAAAATTCTACATGTTTTAAAAGACTATTAAATAGCAAATGTTATTACATTCCATAAATTACATTATGACTTCCATTTGTGCAGGCCCTTTTTTCGGTCAGAATTTGTTATTTTACTTCTCATCAACAATATTAGCATCTAATTCATTTGATTGTGACAAACAATATGAAGAACAAAACAATGTGCGTTCGAACTTACCCATCCCGCATTCGAATGAGATGGGGAAAACAAGTTTCTAATATTTGGTGCTCCTTATATGAGCTATATAGTCTTTACTAAACTACCTCACTAACTTCAATACCTTAGCTATGTATTCAAATCTTATTCAACTAACGAACACCAGGCTTCATTTAATTGTTGTTTTTAATCATAGAGCAAATGCAGCCAAGAACCAACAGATTCAAAGCTAGCACCAAATCACAAACAGTCCTTGCAGCTCTAATGTGAGAAGGGAAGGCAGGGCAACACATGAAAGGTCCAACCAGAATTAGCATGCAAGATGAAATAAACATGAAAGGAAATACAAGAAAGAAACAAAGAAAAATCATGTGTTTTTAATAAAAACAGACATCTGCAGGACACAAAACTGAGCTGCCGCCAGCCTCCTTCCTAAAATTACAACCATGTGATAATGTGTATATGAGGTATCAAATTGGCAGTTCAGCTGTCCTGTCTCGTTCATATCTAATCAAATTCTATCCCAATCATGTTAGTCCCAATAATTTTCATTGCAAAGTCAGTTCTAATTTCCAACTTCCTTCCAAACATATCTTTTGTTCCTGAACAAGCCACCATATCTTGTTTATTTATACAAAATTAAAAAAGTCAAATCGGGATTTTGCTAGCACTGCTTTTAAGCTAAACACACATGAAACCAACCCCCAAATCAAGGATCAAGCTCATTGCCATTTCTCTAGGCTAAGCACAAATGCCAACTAGGATTTAGACAGATATCTTAGTTTTGAGCTGTAATAATATATTAGAGGGAAGGTGGGGAAATTAAATAATCTTCAAAAGATTGCAAGTTAGCTGTCTGAACTCTGAATCATACGTCATACAGACCAGGTGGGTAGGCAAAGTGCCAAATTTAAACCCAATTTCTTTGCTGATGTTTCTGCTCCTTCCAATTAAGGAGCTCTCCCTTTTATGAAAATCACTCATTGGATACCATTCCAGAAAATGTTCGCCAAATTTTATTATAAAAACTTGCTAGAGAACAGCTCGCAAACTTTCCTTTATAATTGCAATATCTAATTGTTGTCTCTTACTTTTAACGTATCTTTTTGGCTCATTTTTTTCCTAAAGAAAAAGAAATTTTCCTGATGTAGATGCTGATATATGTGAATTCTGTTACTTATCATTATGTTTTGTACTTAAAGTGAACGCAGTACAAAAGCCAGAGATGAGGTGCCTTAGCCGAATATGTTTGAGCAGACAGCAGCAAGCAAACCAATAGTGTATACCAAACCAAGTAGTAGACCAGACAGAAGAATTCATAGGAAGACACAAGCAGAGAAGAGTAACTCTTTACCTTGTAAATCAGCAGATACAAAAGGAAGCAAGCAAGCCAATACAAGAACACCAAGAAGTAATTCCATCTTCAGCAAAGTCAACAAATAAAACAAGTAAAATGGAAGAAAAATCTTGGCTAAAAATCCGATATTTACCTGTGAAAGAGTCAAAACTTGATGGCTAGAGTCTTGTTTTCCTACAATAAAAAAAGTAGATAAATCAGACCTCATTGAACCCTAAACCCAAATCAAGAAAACCCAGATTTGAAGAAGAGAAAGAGGAAGAAGAAGAACCCTAACCCAAATTAAAAAAAGAAAAGAAAAAATCAGATTTAAAGAAAAAGAGAAAGAAGAAAGACTAAGCAAAAAGTTCAGATTTCAACCCTAGCAATTTCGGACTTCAATAGCAGGAAGAAGAAGCAGGACGAACGAAAGCATGTGCTTAGGGTGGGGGAAAAAGGATTCGATAATCTTGCCGAGTGAAGAAAGGCAAAATGTTAAATAGATATTTTAACCTTGTAGAATAAGTGGCCCAATCTGAGACTCCATTGGTTTTTCCATTACTTTGCTGCAAGGTTGGTTATTTTCTTACCCGATAATGTAAATGTAATTTAAATAATCACATCTCTTACACCATATGCTGCCTAAATACTTGTCTCATTTTCAAATTCAAATGAACTCATGTACATTACCAGCTTGTTTGACTTAATTTTTTTTAATTTAAAAGTTAATATAAAATTTTTATAAAAAATAATAATTTTTAAAATTAAACTAAAATTATTTAATAAATTTTTTTTATAAGTTATAGCTTTGATTAAAATTATCGTAAAAAGTATTTCTTTAGAAGATAATATTGTAATTATTTTTAACAGATAAAAGATATTTTTGAAACAAAAAAAATTTCTTATATTTAAAAAATAAAAAACTCTTTGTAGGAGTTTTTCTTGAAACTCTTTTTTTCAAAATTTTATTTTTTTCAAAAAAATTACTTTTTTAAAAGCTTTTTAAAATTTATTTTTGATCTGTTTTTTACTTTTAAAAAATAAATAAGTTGAAAAAAAGTCGAGTCAAACAAACACTACTTAGTATCCCAATCCATAAATTGAAAAATTATTTGTGCATAATAATTAAGCGGCATATCGAGTCCTTAAAATAATTATCTAAATTATTTAAATAAAATTATTATATAATATTTATTATTTTATTAAATTATTATATTAATGAAAATTATATTATTATAATATTATTAATTCATTAAAATTAAATTATGAATAAGATTAATTATATATATAATTTAGGAAACAGGGGACTTGTTCTCGAAAGGAGTCTGCAATAGTTTACACAACCAACATGTGCACTCTTGAATTCCTTCAGTGTGCTGTGATTCGATGATGCACCTCAGATCAACTGATCAAGTGCTTTGTGATATCTTCAGTCCCTCGCCTTTACCTATAGACAAATATCTACAAAAAGTTGGATATGTTTTAAGCTCAAAACCAAAATTTCAGTTCTAGTAACTGTGAAAAATGAGGGTAAAAATCTAAAAATGAACAGGGCTATATGATTTCTCAATAATTGGGGGTGCAAACATGGTTACCCACCTAGCTAAACTGAGTTTGACATGTAAGTATGTACGTATGCAGACAAGATTAGGAGTTTGACATGAAGGACTTAGTACATTTAAAATCTTATTCACATAAAATGAAGAATATACTTGCTGCCTTTGATCAAAATTATCTTCTCCAAGGTCCTCAGCCCATAGGAATATGTTCTTGTATTCAGCAACATAGTCTGGAAGCAAGAATCGTTTGGCAAACCACCTTCAACAACTTAGCTTAACAGGTGTGCACACTGCCGTGAACAAGGAAGAGAATCATTTGGGGCGACTAAATTTGATTCACTGCAGACGCATGTATGGCAAGTCTATCCATTCATCCGCAATAACATAATAATGCGACTGAAAACAGTCAAGGACGCAGCACCGCAGAAGCACTTCAGTGTGCATTGACTATATATGCGGCGAATATATTAATGTTAATGTTGTCGGATTCTTTCAATCCCACTTACGCTGTTAGTAAAAAAAATCCGTTACTCCAAATGAAATTATTTCAGTAAAAGAATTTTGATTTAATTATTAATAAAAAGCATCATGAACATATTATACACTTTATTAAAATTTTCTTAGATTATTACATATAAGCATATGATATTTTTTAATTATATATAAGCATAGGATTTAGTGCAGCTCGCGTGACCCTAAATGGAAAGATACGAAATTTTACCTCGGAACCAAGCAAAAACAAATTGAACCATAAAGATTTGATAAAAAAATGTCACATACACAGCGCATCTAATATCATTTGATGCCGGAATACATCGCTCTCACTACAATATTATGAACTCTCCACAAAATACAATTGGCCCCAGATGAATTAAGGGCCAGATGGATTTATAACTATTACTTCATGTCAAACATCTGCCTGGTGCCAAACTTGGTTTCCATGAGATCTATTGTTCAATCAAAATTCCTGCCCTTCCCATTTGTTTATGTTTTGACCTGCATATGAATCCATTCCACCGAATGAGAAGGAATTATATACAAGAAACTCTCTTAACAGTACGTGTGCATGCACACAAATGCAAGCAACATGTGCTTGTGTGCACAAGCAGATGCGTCTGTACGTGTTGGGGCGGTTCGTTTTGGTTGCTCTATATATAAGTAAGATCAGCTTATACTAGCAACTTCATCAATAAGATTGAATCGAGAAGAAAATATACCCTCTATTCCTGTGGGAGAAGAGCTATCTCAATTTCTTGAAGAGATTTTCCTTTTGTCTCCATTACATTCCTTTTAACGAAGACCACAGCCATCATGCAAACACTTGCAAACATCGAGTATAAGAGCTGTGGCCCAAGTTGCTCCAGCAAACGAAGGAACAGCAAGCCCACAAAGAAATTAATTACCTGAAGAGCAGTGCAGAAGCAACCAACAAAAAACCATCAGAAGATAATATAGCAGTAGGGATCTATTTCTGATTTCTCTGCTAAAATTTGATATCCCAACTTGTGTAACTAAATTTGATTGCATATGCTGTCACAACTCACAAGGATACAAATTCATTCTTGGAAGAAGAGAAGCAAACAACCAACAAAGAAAATGGAAGGAAAGAAAAGAAAATTACCCAGTGCACTGACATACAGATTGCCATAGCTTTTGCCCTGATTCGACTAGGGAAAATTTCTGGTAGAAGGAGACCTGGAACAGGACCTGCTCCTAGTGCAAATGTAAAGACGAACCTGCACAAAGTTCAAATTAGAGTCCATATCCGGAAATTGTATCTCTAACTGCCTTCCAGCGCCCAAGGCTAACATTTTACATCATAGGCAATTTATATCTCCATAATTATGAACATAATCAAACTAACAGTTCTGCTCGTGGTTTATAAAAGAGTAATATTAAATATATTTGATAATCTTTTCATTATTTGCAGGACATTCAATTACACATCTAAGCTTTTGCTTATTTCATTGGTCAGAGTCAGTCAGGTCTGAGCCTCTGAGGATCCAAACACATTTAAACTTACAACCAAGATTTCCAACTATGACTTCCACAGATTTTGAATACTTTCTGCCGTGTAAGACCTTGGTGTTGAGAGGTTTTTAAAAACAGGTAAATTTAATCAATACTTACATTAGCATGCCGCCAACTGATAGGTATAAAGATCCAGAGCCTGACACATAAGTATTTGCTGCAGTGACTTGAAGAACCATTGATATAGTCTGTGTAAATCATATGCACACATAAATACCAATTTCTAGTCATAATTTGCATTCAAGAAAAGAAAATATATTTGCTTTTAGCTGAGCCATCCATAACATGGTAACAGCAGTCTAAATAACTGTACTTCCATGGTCCTTGTTATGAAGGATATACTAGCTTCTTTCACAGAAAAAATCATTTTGATTTCATTTCAAAATGAGATAAATGGAACACTTTAACAAAGGAGGGCTCCTTTCTCTTGGCACAAAAGACAAAACATGTGTAAAGCATTGACGAACGTAAATTCAGACGCCCATGGGTAGACAATATGCCTTTTTTTTCTTTATTTCTCTGAATACATGTCATGGAGCAATATTAGAATACTACTTATACATGAAAGGGCTTTCCAGGAGAAAATTGGTGAGAAGAATTATATTTACCATGCCAAAGAAACTCCACAGAAGAAGCACCTTCCTTCCAAGTTTGTCCATTAATAGCATCGCAATGATAGATCCTATCATGAATGAAAAATCATAGATCATGAGACAAGGCAAAATGCCATAATACAACATGCACAAGACAGGCATTAAGGAAATAAGGTATACCTGTTAAATTTGCAACTCCAATGAACACATTCGCAAGGTCTGATGGTACTCCCGCACTTTTAAATACAGATGAAGAGAAATAAAATACAGCATTTATACCAGACAGCTGTTGTAAAGCAAAGAGGGTTGACCCAATAAAAACAACTGCAAAAGGAGAACATGAATAACAAAGCCTAAAAGGGAAAAATCAAAGCAGAACAGGAAGCTACAGTGGTGGCAGCAATAGCAGCTGTAGATGCAAAAAATGGAGAGAATAAACAAGGCATAAAACCGAAAAAGTTTCTGAACTATTTAAGAAAATTCAAATAAACCCTTATTTTTTATTATGTTCAATTAATCTCTTGTACTTTTATTTTGAGCCAAATAAATCTTTATGACCAATAGTTCACTAATTGGCATTAGTCAAAATGACACATGTCATTTTTATGCCACATGGTGTGCTGACTTGTCATAATTGATGGTGATGTAGCATGACGACATTGTCACATGGCAATTTCAACCCCTTTACTATGACCAGTCAACATGCCGTGTCAGTACCACATGAGCATAAATTAAAAAATTTCATTTTGACGAATGGTAATTAGTCAACAATTAGTCATAAGAGTATATTTGACCCCCAAAAAAAGAATAGAGCTTGATTGAATCCAATAAAAGAAAAAGAGCTTATTTGAATTTTCTTGAATTGTTCAGGACTTTTTAAAGCATTATGCCAATAAAAAACTGCTCAGAAAGCCTAAAGAGTAATATCTACCTCTAAAATGGCAGCCATAGAGCAATTCTGAGAGTTTCACAGTGTCCGCATCATCCCCTCTGTCAAATTTGGATAATTCTAACATGGCATATTTGACATGTGATCCACCTAAAAGCCTCTCAAATTCAGCTTCCGCTTCAGCACTTCTTCCTTGCTGTGTGACACCACCAAGACAACATAAGCATTTTACTTCAACTTGAACTTTAACAAAACTGACAATCTGTTTTTGTCGAATTTGGTTGCATGCTACAGGTGGTGGGCACATTTCGGAAACATTTCAATAGAAGAATGGGACTGTTTTATGCAGCAAAAGTCAAAGAACAAATAACATGACCAAAAGGGATCTAGTAAAACTTGATACTGATTCTAACCAATGAATTGCATCTATAAAAGCAAGGAAGCGACACATACACCCATGGAGATTATATTACATAAAATCAGATAATTAGAGCAACGCACAGTTAAGGGGAAAAAAGTTATGTTAAGAATCAATATCCAAGGCTTTGTTTCAATATTCATATGATACTATTAAGATTGAATAGTTAATATTTAAAATTGCAGATCATGAAAAAGAGGGAGCAAACCTTGTATAACCAATGTGGACTCTCAGCACAAAACATCATGGCAAATGCAAGTAACCCAGCAGGAATCGTGGAGACCCAAAAACAAATGCGCCACCTGAGCAAATTAAGCAAAATAAGTCAGAAAAGTAACATATCAATAAAAAATTCTACCTAAAGCATGATTCATACCAGCCAGCAATGTCTTTGACAGGGATTCCGATAAACAAAGCCCCCATAAGTCCCAGACATGTTGCAATCTGGATGAAGCTTCCGAAAGTACCCCTCACAGAAGCAGGGGAAACCTACAAGCATTGAGTACATAAATCAGGTAACAAAAATCCGCTTTATGTTCATGCACAAAAGAGAGAGTGCTATATAAGTCGACAATTAATGCATCACAAAATCAACAGTGTGGATACCTCTGTCACATATAGAGCTGCAACAGGTGGACCAAGTCCCATTCCAGTCCCAACTAAGAACCTTCCAATGAGCATACCCACCAAATTTTTTGTTGTTGCACTGAAATGAAAATTTTGTTTTTCAGAGTCCTATTGCTTTCCTTATAAACTCAGACTTTACAAAGTGAAACAAAGAGAACAGAATCATGTGGGGACTAAAGCAAGTAAATTAAAGTTTCATAGGACATTAAGGAAATACTCTGTATATCACATATTAACAAGTTCACTACATGACCTCTGCACAACTAATGATGTAAGAGCAAAAGTTACCACAGGTCAAAATAGAAGAAAAATAATTATGTAACATGTATTAATCAAGGTCCTATCTATTCTAACTTAATTCAAGACGGTAGAGTTTAAGTGACACATAAGTTTTTCTCAAGGTTATAAACTTCTAATCCATCTTCCTCAGATATAAAAAAAATATAATTCAATGCATCAAAAGTAAACTAATATATTAAAAAAGGGAGGGTGTCAAGTGCAAATCGCAAGTTATTATTAGCAGCACTAGGAAATAAAAAAAAGAACACGGCAGTCAGTAAGAAAGAAATGAGCATGGCAAAAAAATTAACTATCACCAGCATTTGATTACCATTGCATATTACCTCATAGAAGCACCAATAATCATAGGCACAGCACACAACTGAAATGCCCTACGGCGCCCAACACCATCAGCAATCCAACCACTGAACAAAGATCCAATAAGGGCACCACCCAAACATGTACTCACCACCAGACCTACATTTAACATTTTATAATAAAGCCGATCATGTTACTTTAGATGTGAAAGTCAGAAAGAAAAAAAAAAGAAAGATGGGAAAAAGTTGTCACCTTCAGCCAGAGTATTCCCACTGAAACCTAAATCTAAAGAGATGCTCTCAAGCGGTTCATTAACTACCCTGTATAGAATAGTCAATATGCAAACCATAAGCTTCTAGTCATGTTAACTAATCAAAAAGAATAAGCAGGAAAATAATATAGAGATGACAGTTTGATATAGAACACGAACCCAAGGTGGTAGCCAAATAGGAATGAAGATATGGTTGCCACTAGTACATGCGGGAAAGAAAGCCTCCATGAAGGATTTGTACTTTCCACATCCATGCTGTTCTGTAAGAGAGCTAAACATACACAATAGTTAAGCACAAAAATCTTCTTGAATGCTCATAAAAAATTTTAAAGAATTCATTCAAGCAACCCTTTTCATAATTTTCCAGGAAATTGGTTAGATATCCTAAAACAACCTCTAATTTTTTTAATCTGTTTTTCGCATCATGGATCACCAAATGCAAATTTCTGAAGGGTGAACTAAAAAGAGAGCAAAAGAACTATGCAACTGAAAAATGTAGCGCTAAAAAAGAAGAAAAATCAAATTTCAAAATCCTGCCATTGGTTAAAAATTTTCTGCATACAGAATTCAAAAAGACGCAACTCAGGGGATAAATACCAGTGAGCGCTTCAGGCAATTAGAATCGAACTGAAGTTTGTTGGTTCTGGGTCTATCAACTAGACAACCATGGCTGTGCAGAGACCCTCAGCTGGTCAATAGATAAATTTACCTGAATTCTCTTCTACATCCATTACAGTTGAATGATCTCTTGATGACAACCTCTTGTACATTGAGAGTGCTTCACGTTGACGTCCCCACATGCCAAACTAAAGCAGCCAGCTCTGGCCTTCAAATCACTTGATCTCGCTAGTCTTGGTAAAGACTTACTGTCACATTGCACATAAATTAGCATTTAACATCAAAATCTCATTTCCTTCATTCATCAAAGAACACTTAACATGCAAAGCTCTGTTTATTTGCCTGTATTAGAACTGTAATACAAAACTGAAACAAATTCACATTCAACAGCTTGTATTTTGGCCAATTCCCATCAATTCAAAACAAGTCAAACAAAATCTCAATCTACAGTTCATAACAAAGATTAATCCGAAAGAGAACTGTTTAGATCGCACTTAGCGTCAATAAAAAGCAAACGACTCTCTATTGCTATCATAATAACACAAAAACTAACCTCCCACTTTCACTAGGTTGACACTAAAAATCTGAAAATTAAAGCTAACTTCTATCCTTACCGTTCAAAACTCACTTCATTTTCTCTTTTCCTTGATTTTTTTTTTTTTGAAAGGCTCTTTTCCTTGATTTTTCTAACAACCAAACAGAAGGAAAAGGAAAAACAGATGATCTTCGTATTAAACTAAACTAAAACCTATGAAACTATAATTGATCGCCTTCATCAATCAAACCAAATAACTTACAGAAATATAAAATCACAGTAAAAATTGCACGACAAAATGATCATTTAAAAGAAATACAACAAAGATTAACGCTAAAAAAGTTAATATTCGATGAAAAAAGTTAAAATTAAAATCACCTCGCTTAAGATGATTTGATAGATCTGCCGTACATAATCAGCATAGAATTTTGGAGACAACTTCACTTTAAGGTTACGAAATTTCGCGACAAAGAGAAAGCTCTCGAGTTATTTATAAGTAAAGGAAAATGTAAAAAAAAAGTGCGGTTAGGGGCTATCGTGCGCCGGGGGTTGGTTTATGAGGAGTGGGGACTGGAGGCTTCTTAAATACTGCTGCAAGGAAACAGAGCAAAGGCAATGGTTCTTTTTCCACAGCGAACTGGGCTGTATTAAAAAGCACGGGAAAGGAACAAGTTTGCTAATGCTACTTAATAAATCTTTTTTTAATTTAATTAAGTTTATTAGTAGCTAAAAAACAAATTTGCACAGCTGGGAAATCAAATTTAAGTCTTAAAAAAAACGTTATTTATGATCTCACTGTCAGTCGCGTACGAGAAAAAAAGGGGTTTCGATTCGGTGTTTCGACTGGTTTTTTCCAGTTGGACACCTGTCTTCCAGTCGAAGTTGACAGGTCGGTGGAAGGAGATGATGATGGGGGTAGTTTAGTCAATTAGGGTATGGGGAATTTTATTCCACGGTCGTATGCAGGACAAGTGGCAAGCGTCTAGAAATGAGAGAAGTTTGAATTATTGCAGCACTAAAGACCTGTTGGTCTGTGCCCTGTGGAAGTCGCCGTTGCGTAAGGCAAGGTAGTGCTGATGTCTTTATGACTTTATCCTTATAGCACCTTGCAGTTCCGTTGATTTACGACGCCTGCCACTCCTCGGAGTGGTGTAAATAAGTTAATCTTACTGCAAATAGGATTTAGGTTTATGGCAAGTTTCACCTTTTGTGGCCTTCTATAATAGATTTGTATACTGTTTTTTTTTTTAACAGGATTGGCATTCCCATATTGAATCAAACATCCAAAAAGGATAGAGTAAGATAAGCAAATTCCTTTCATATATCCAAAAGCAATATGTATAATGAAATAGATGTACCAACGATTAACATCTCAAAATTTTATGTTAAAGAAAGTGTGTAATGTTTGTCACTGTTCTTAGTTTTACGAATGGACTATAACAATATACATAAATTTATAAAAAAATTTATTATTATTATATAATAATAATATATAGTAAAAATTTTATAAATTACTAATTTTAATCGATCTCAATTTGAAATTAACGTATTAAATTAATAATTCACTAAATTTATAAGATAATACATTAAAAAAAATACATAAATCTCACTTGATATATAAACTAATAATCTCCTTATTTATCAAAATCATATATATATATATATATAACTCAACTATAAGGCCTTTATAAAATATTACTTCAATGTTATTTGTTTCTTTTTTAAATTGATGTCTCTTTGGATATTATTTCTAATTTTTTTTAGTACATAAAAAAGTTTTACTATTATGTTTTCGTATTGCAAGAAAAAATTATATAATGTGATTATTGCTTTAAGTACATCTTTGCACGAGATAGGCTCTGGTATAAAACTATAGTCCTCAACTTCGTATTTTTTGTCATTTTCCATAACATTTTCAAAAATTTGTTCATCACGAATAATAATAATTTGTAATTTGGTAATATTTGTATAATCACAATACATAATAGATGTATTAAGTTTAATGTTTTGAAAAAAAATAAAGAATATCTTGACAAAACAATTTTTATTAATAAATTTCTAAATTAATAATTTATTAATTTATTGATAAAATATATCTTGATTAATTAATAAATTTTCATGGTTTTAAAGGTAATAGTTTATAGAGGTTTTACTATATATTAAAATCTTCTGTCCTTACGTAATTTTAAAAAATTAATAATTCTTCTTGACATCTCTGGTCTACTTAAGCATTAAGTTTTTTATTATCTTGAGTACTTGTTTGGCCTAACTTTTTTTAACTTAAAAGTTATTTTGAAGTTTTTATAAAAAATAATAACTTTCAAAATAACTTTTAAAATTTAATTAAAACTGTTTGATAAGCTGTTTGACAAAATAAATTATACAAGCTTTAAGTTTAGTTAAAATTATCATAAATGGTATTTATGTCATCTTTGATTACTTAATAAATCAAAACGAAACAACTCTTCTTCAAGTTTATACACGATTTTAAATATTAAAATTAAAAAAATGGAACAATACTCAAACTTACATAGTAATAATAGTATTAGATTTTTATTGATCTAGCAAGCAATCAAATGCTTCAATTCCCCAAAAAAAAAAAAGAGGAAACGATACATATGACATTAAAATCCTTTTTAGTGAAGAAGAAAGAAAACTTTTAAATAATATCATAATGCAGCTTTAAATTTTGAATTTTATTTTCTCTTAATCTTTTTAAGAACAAAAAAATCTTAAATGTTGCTACTTTGTTTTTGAGTTTTATATTTTTTTTCTTTTTTTCTATTAGTTTTTATAAAAAGAGGTAGAGGAAAGGGAGATCGAGATTAATGGTGATTTGAATAAGAATGAGAGGGGAGGAAGATTGATAGAGAAAAAGTTATTTCCTTAAAAATTGACCTGTTTTTTTTAAATAAAAAAAGAAACAAAAGCTCCTCTCTAAAGTTTCTTTTTAAACATATTTTTTACAATTTTATTTTTTAGATAAAGCTACTTTTTTAAGAGTTTCTCAAAAATCCTCTTTAACTTGACTTTTATTTTTAAGATATAGATAAACTAAAAAAAAATTAGGGCAAATAAACACTTAGTGTAATAAAAACAAATTACAATTTGAAACTTAATTTAAAAGCTCCTTTAAATGTCAAGTGCAAAAAACTTATGCAAAAAGTGTATGTTCTATCATATTTCAAAATATATATTTTCACAATTTAATATTTTTCACTTTCTAAATTTTTAGTTTTTAGATTTTAGATTCATTTTGTTTTCGAAGGCAATGACTATATATATATATATTTCAATTTTGAGACAAATCACCTTTTGATACGACTTAGATGTTACAGGTCCAAATTTAGGCCTAACCTCGTGCAAACTTAAATTTTGAAAATATAACTTAACTAAGTTTATAAATCACAAACTCACGTTTTCAACTCAAAATATATATATGATAAGTGGTGGAGACTCATGTTTATATACCTAAGACCTACTCCATCTCTTATTAATGTGAGAACTATAACGTTCCATCCCACCCAATTGTGCAACGCCTTTGTTGCATTTTCTCTTTACTTATAGGATAAGAACTTTTACATTAATTCAAGTCTACCTCAAACTTTGTATTTACCCAACGTCATGTTGTCTAACTCTGAAAATAGAGTTTAAATAAGTTTATAAATCACAGTTTCACATTCCTAATCGAAAAGGCATACTTGATAGGTAGTGGAATACTTATATTTATATACCCAATACCTATCCCTTATTTTACTGATGTGAGATCCGTGACATTCTTGTCACGTGGCCATTACCTTATCCCAAAAGGCTAACCTGATAAGGTATGCAGTGCCACTAAGTAGAGATGGCAATGGATACCCTGTTATAGGGTACCTACAGATACTCGACCCGGTTATATAAGGTTAGGATATCCTATAATCTAGTTTAGAATGGGTTTGAGTACCACCCCTTGGGTACTCGCTACTCGAATACCATTTATAAATATTTTATTATTATTTAAATAATTAAATAAAAAATATATATTTTTTACCAACTTTACTAGCAATTCATTTTATTAAAAAACTAACAAATATATGAAAAGTATGATTACTCTAATTATTAATGTGATGACATTAATATATTTAAATTAAAATTTTAAAAATTATTAATTATGTTTAAATCATATGAACATCATATCATATTAAAACGAAATATAATAATAATAATAATAATAATTATTATTATTATTATATATTTTTTTATATAAATATATTTACTTTATATTTTTTGTTGACATTAAAAAAATTATAACTTATAAAATTATTAATTATAATATATATAATTATTTATATAAACTTATAAAATATACACTTAAAGAGAGTTTTTGAAATTATAAAAGTTTTGGAACCTAACCATTTTTTTTTTATTTTCATGAAATTAAGGGCAAATCTATATAGTTAATTAAATTAATTCATGAAACTATGATTATTAATTAACTTATAATGTCTTTTAATATATATAATTTATATATTGTGTTAATTTATAAGAAATATAATAACTATTATATATATACTAAAATATTTTTAGTATATATATACTTTAAATATAAACATATTTACTTTCTATTTTATGTTAACATTACAAAAATTATAAGTTATAAAATTATTAATTATAATATATATATATCTTTGTTTATATAAACTTATAATATATAAATCTAAAAGGAAGTTGTGAGATTATAATAGTTTTAAAACTTAGTTTTTTTTTAATTTCATATAATTAAGGACAAACTTATATAGTTAATTAAATAAATCAATGAAATATGATATATTAATTGACTTGTAATATCATTTAATATATACTTTATATGCATTTGGGTTCATTTATAAGAAATGTAATTACTATTATATATATATATATATATATATATATACTAAAATACTTTTAATATGTATACACTTTAAATATGAACATATTTACTTTATATTTTGTATTAACATTCAAAAAATTATAACTTATAAAATTATTAATTATGTTTGAGACATTTGTTTTTGATCATTTAAATTTAAATCTTATTATTTGTGTGTTTTTATTAATTTAATTATTAGTAAATTATATGAAATATGTAAGAGAAATATTATGGTATATGGATATAGGTACGGATTCGGGTTTGAGTAATTAGGTACCCATGAATAGCATTTTAATAATTTTTTTACATACTTAGATTTTTAAACGGGTTAGGGTAATTATAAGGTAGTGGGGATGTATTAGAGTTATGGTAGTAATTTTTAAAAATATTCGAGTAGTTAATAGGGTTGGGTATTTTATTTCTTATAGGGTTAGGGTTCAAGTACTTCAAAATTAAGAAGTACTCTACACATTGACAACCTTATACTATTGCTTGTAAGTCACTCAAGATTCCCACACCTGCCCAATGTGGGATTTTGGAAGCACTTTGCCTACTTCCTTCCTAGAGTGCTAAGCATAACATCCTCACCCACCCAATATGATGACACCTTTGTCGTCGTCGTTTACCATGCCTACCTCCCCCTCCAGGTGCTTGGCGTGGAATTGGATCAAGGTTTGGTTTGCTCTAATACCACTTGTTACGAAGCTATTATCCTTTCCTTAAAAAGCTAACTTGATGGGGTGTGTAACGTTATTGCTTATAAGTTACCTAAGACTCCCTTACCTGCCCGATATGGGATTTTTGGAAGTCCCCTGCCTACTTCCTTCCTAAAGGGTTAGGTGCGACATCCTCACCCACTCAATCCAACAACGTCCTTTTCACTGTCAGCCACCATACTTGCCTTCCCTAGAAAGTGCTTAATCTGGAAACCATTTGTCACGTTAAGGTTGGATATGCTCTAATACCACTTATTACAAGGGCATTACCCTTTTCTCAAAAGGCTAACCTTATGGAGTATACAAAGTTATCGCTTATAATTCACCTAGGACTCTTAATGGAAGACCCATATTTTTATATCTAAAATTCACCCAATTTTGTACAGATACGAGAACTGTGATATTTTACCACATCAAATTGCATAACGCCCCCTTTGCATTGGTTTTTTACTCGTAAAGGAAAATGATTCTTATACTAGTTCGAATTTACCTCGATCCTTGTATCTTTTATGGAGCTTATGTTAGTAAAGATTCAAGTCTATTATAGTACCAAATGTTGTGGATCAAAACTTAAGAAAACACGAAGTTAAGTTTAAATTCCGACTCGTGACACTAGACTTAATGAAACTTTTATACTCTAAAAAAGAAATGCAATCTCACAAGAAAAAGGAAAAGGAAATGAGCAAAATAATAACATCAAAAACATTCTATCAATACCTAGTCATGACAACGAATTCCTTGTAGGACAAACTTTGATTGTTAACAATAAATTGAGCTTGAAAAGAAAGGATTACTTAGGGAGACTTGAAACCTTAGTCTTTATCGTTTATCTTAAGAGTGACAATATTATAAAAAAGACATGACATTGAGCAAAATATAAAATTTTTATTCTTATTAAAAAGTTATAAAAATGAGATTGTCAAATAAACATTCAAAAATTCAAAAAAGAAATAAAAAATAAGAGTTAGCTTGGCATTTTATTAAACTATAAGATAAGTAATTTATCTTATTTTCAAAGTAATCTCTTATTGAGATTTTAAACCCAAAGAAGGGGTCAATGAGAGAATAAATACATGAAATTTAGTTATGATGGATGAATAAACTATTCTCCAAAAATAAAAAATAGAAGAGATGCAAATTTGAGTGATATCATCTTATTTAATTACTTATTTATTCAATAGGTATACAATGAATAGTATGTACGTGTCAAGAAGACAATATATATTTTTAGAAACATGCTAAGAAGATAATATAAAGGAGACAAAAAATGTAATTCTGTAACATAAGAAGATTATTTTAGTTTAGTTCGTGGAAGTAAAAGAGAGCATCTAAAATTTTTACGAAAACTTTACTGTTATGTCAATTAAAAGGAATTATATGTAATAAACGGGAAAAATTGTGGAATAAAGTATAAAATTAAGAAGAATCGGGGGCTATTTCCAAAACAAAAGGAAACATCGGGGGCAAAACGAACCACTCTTTGGATTCTTTTGCAAAATTCAAAAAAAGAACCGCCGCTCACGTAAATTCACGGCCAAAAACCAAATACGTGGCGCTAGGGTTGATATACCCCACCAGCACCGCGGTATCCGAAATCTCTGCGCGATCTGGTGTCAGACAAGCGCTCCCACACAAAGGGAAGGAAAAAGACAGAGCAATGGGGTCTAGAGACAAGGACCAAAAGCTGTCGCATCACCAGCCGCTCCTTAGCAGCCTCGTTGTGCGGCCTTCGGCCAGCGACGGAGCTGATGGCGGTGGTGGTGGAGGAGGAGGCCGTGGTGGTGGTAGCGATTACGAGCCTGGAGAGGTCCGTCGTGAGCCGCCTCCTTATTCTCGCTCTGATCGATACAACGATGAACCTGGTTCGTTTTTCTTTCTTTCTTTCTTAATTTATTAATCAATTCTTTGTTTATTGTTTGATTTTGTTTCAATATTTTTATTAATGTACTGACAGTGTAGAGTCAAGTTACTTTTGCGGCATTGCTTTAATTGAAAGTACAACGAATCATGTGATTTGAAACCCTAGATCGAAGTAGGATTTGGAATTTAAAGTGAAATGGGCAATTTACTGTGTGATTGAGTTTGCAGCTTTATAGAAGGCATTGGTGAATTTAAATGACTTTAATTTAATGCCAATTTACATTTTCAGCGGATTTATGCACGATTTGTGCTTTTTAGGAGTTTGTATATGATTGATAGGTTACTGAGTGAATTTAGGGGCGCCTGTATGATTAATGTTCCTGAGAGAGGAAACTCAGCTGTGAGGGAAACAGCATAATTGCAGTTTATTTTGTACTTCGTATGAATACATCTTTGTGACAAATAGGTCATACAAAGGGCCTTGTTTATGTTTGTATTGCAATGTCCTGTAATCTGTCCTGTTTGTGTTGTTTCAATAGTCCTCTTACCATGATGCTATATGACATATCTGAATCTGACATAAGCATGACAGATGGTTATACATAAATGTACTAATTACATTGTATTTTGTTCAATGACTATGTACTAATTACATAACAGATGGGTTTTTACAACCTGTTATCTCTTCCTTATGTTGCATGTCGAGCATGTGGATCTAATACCCTTATGGAGTATCGAGTTGCGAATAAATTTTCCTGTTGTGTGTTACAGCTGTGAATGTTGCCTGCAAGAACTTGGGTCTTGACGAAGGCATGTTGGTGTGAGTGCAATCTTGGATCATTGTTGGGGTTTATTGTTTTTTTGTGTTAAAGGGGTTAATGTTTTGTGCCAAATGCCATCTATTTGTGTTGGGTATGATGAATGAACTTGTGGTGCTGATCACTAAAGACAAGCTATTGCATCTCGGTTTTGAAGCTATTATCACTTGTGTCAGCTTGGGCAAGAGTTTGAAGATAGTGACTATGGGGTTGGGTTCGATAGAATATCATATATAATTTGAAATGCTAATTTTAAATGTCAATTTAAGAAGTTTGTGGTTAAGTGTTTCAAGATCGTTGCAAAGCATGGTCTGGGAATCAGAATACTGACAACATCAAAGTTTTGGGTATGCTCAATGGTAAGGTTGGTCTATTGGCTGGAAAAACTAGTGTGTTTGAGGGCTTCGGTGTATGTATTAATGGAAGACAGTATTGGACCATGATAACTAAATTTTTTGGTGGGAATGGAGCTCTGCTCTCTTAGACTTTTGTTAGTTTTGTTAATTTATGGAAGTGCTTGATGGTGGAGTATCTGGTAACCGGCAATGGAGCGTTTGGGGTGGAGTTTTACTTGGTTTGCTTATGGTTTTTATTTTATTTTATTTTTTCTTTTTTCTCTAGGATGGATAACTAGGTTTTGTTTAGATGGCTCTAGAATAATAATTTCTTGTGGTTAGTAGTAGTCTTTACAAGTGCTTGGGATATTGTGGAATTTCCTTCATGCATTAAATTCTATCTTCTCAAGGCGTCTTGCGTGTTTTGTTATTTGTGTTTAATTGAGTAGTTAAGCTGGTGGAGAAAGTTACTGGAGATATAAGCATATATAAAAAGTGGTCAGTGAATGATGCATTGCTCCTTGGGATTGAAGAAGCCCTGCTGGTTTCTACTTTCTACCCACCAGGTTGTGTATAGGGATAGTAAACTCAGGTTTGGGTGGTAACTCTTAATGTTGTTTGCTTGCAAGTCATGTTTTGGGTGCTTGGTGGAACCTTTTCAAACAGTGTGCTGAGACCAGCTATTCAGAAAAGCGGACCATTTGGTAGCTGTTGACTTACTGGTTTAATCTATTTCCACATGGGTGGATATTATTTGGTGGTTTACTCCGCTTAGTTTTGCTTCGTTGCTCAGAATAAGGCAATTTGGACGACAGTTTTTGGTTTGAATTGTGGTGGTTAAAGGTTTTTGTCTTGGACTGTCTTGTATTAGGTGTATGTACATTTTATTATCTACATGCTGCAGAAGTGGATGCTGTTCTTTTCCTACTTCTACCTCCCTGATACTTCAAATGTGGTTGCTCCAGATTTATGATTTTGGGGTTGATAGTACATATTTTTAGGTTGATAATCCATCTTTAAGCATGTAAAGTTACAAGATAGATGGGTTTGGCGATCTAGGAAAACTCGATCTCATTTCTTCCCTGAGGACTGTGAGCTGTTCTAACGTGCATTGGGTACTGGTAATACTCATGGTTTAGATTTGCTCGTTGCCTCCGCTTATGTACTGGTAAAATGTTGTGTTTCAAAAGTTACAAGGACAGTTAACGTTTGAAATAAGTATTCCCTTCTATTCTGGATTTTTCTTTCCATACCCATGATGAGGAGATCTTGATCAGTGGTAACTGTCCTGGCAAACTTTATTTTATTGGTCATTTGGACATTTCATTGGCCATATGGATTCCGACATCATAAATACATCATATTCCATTATATTTCCCTTATGTAATTGGATTTTGCTTATCTATAGGCATTATTGGCTTTTTTCCAGGATATAGAATTCGTGCAGGTTCTAGTTCCCCTGTACGTCGTAGGGATGCAGATCACCGTTATGGTTCCAATTTTGATCGCTCAGGTGGCCCATCACGAAGCCGTGATTTTGGTAATGGGAGGGATCCTGGTAGATATCGAGACTCTTCACCTCCTTATAATCGAGGACCGGGTGGTGGCAGGCCACTCGGCAGAGGTTTTGATGGGCCTGGATATGGTCCTGGACCCTTCAGAGGTGAAGGCATGACTAGAAATAATCCTAATGTGCGTCCAAGGGAAGGAGACTGGGTCTGCCCAGATCCTTTGTAAGTTATAACCTTCATGATGTGAATTTTGTTTCTAGTTTTCCTCTTTTAAATATTTTTATGCTTCTTGTGTTGCATTTTTTTTAACACATTCTTTTTTCCCTGTTTATTAATTTTATATCAATTGAGGCACTCTTGTGCTGATCCTTGTCCTTCAAAATTGAGAAGAAACCTAGATTGTGTAATTTTATGTTGATGGATGAACATATGTTAATTAGAAAGAGTTATAAATCTCAACTTTTTAAAGTTTTGTTCTGCTTTCCTAGCACAGATGACAGATTCTATTTTCTGTTTATTGCCTTTTCTTAAGTGCTGTTTGGCACCACAGCACAGTGCGGTGGGACTCCAGTGGCAACTGGGGCAAAAAGGGGGTTCCTGTGATGCTAAACGCACCTTTATACATTTACAACTTTGAAGCATCTGACATTGCCATTTTACTTTATGTCCTTGCCATGTCTCAGATGTAGAAACTTAAACTTTGCAAGGAGAGAATACTGTAACAACTGCAGGAGATTTCGATATGCACCTGTGGGAAGTCCTCGTGGAGGCTATCCTGGTCCTCCACCTTCACATGCTCCTCCCAGGCGCTTTCCTGGCTCTCCCATGGATCTATCACCGCCTGGGAGGAATATGAATGGCTTTAGATCTCCTCCTCGTGGTTGGGCTAGGGAGGGCCCCAGAGAGTTTGGAGCTGGTGGTCCACCACCTCCGAGGCATGAAGGCAGGTTTTCTGATCATAGCATGCGTAGAGATCGGCTGGATTTTCTAGATGATGACTACAGGGGGAGAAATAGATTTGACAGGCCAATGCCAATGGATTGGGGACATCGGGATCGGGGAAGAGAGAACTTCTTCAATGAAAGGAAAGGGTATGAAAGGCGTCCACCATCTCCACCTCCACCACCTCCACAGCTCCCTCCCCGAGGAAGATGGCCACGTGATGTGAGAGAGAGGAGCAGATCACCAGTCAGGGGTGCTCCTCCACCAAAAGAATATCGTCGCGATATGTACTTGGAACGAGGACGAGAGGATCGACGTGGTGTGGGACGAGACCGAATGGGAGATGCATATTAGCAAGGGTAGAATTTTTAGTATTGGTTTACATGGAGCATGTGTTTTCTGTAAATTGAGGGAAGTGTTAAGGGGACTGCTAGGACTTAAATAGTCAGTGCTTTGTTTATTATTTCCATTTCCCCCAAGACATTTGGTAAATTTGTGAGACTTGAGGATTGATGCATTCTCTTGTGGGTCTCGTTATTCAGTATTGTTTTTGTTGACTTGAAAGAAGAAACTACTGTTAGCGGTGTAGTCTATTTAAAATGCAGGAGGTAGGAGGCTGCGCTTTCTTTCTTGCCCAGACCCTACGTTGCAACTTGACTTGGTTGACGCAAAATCATTGGAACAAATGCTATCATCTATGTCTTTCACTCTCACCGTCTGACGATTCTTTACGATCTTTGTAAGGCGTAGACTTTGACCACAGTTCAACATGAATTAATGGAGCTTTGACTAGTGTTCCTACCCCTTTTTGTTCTGAATTTCAGTCTGCTGAATCCGTCTTGAGGTTTCTATATTAACTGCTTTTTATATCTTAGTAGTATAAGATAAGATAAAGATCTGCGTTCATGTATATTCTAGTGTATCTCGGACTCGATCAAGGGCCTTTTGTGCAGTTGCAGTTATATTTTTTCCTGTATTATCAAAAAATTTCAAATTATTTCCATAATCAAATTCTATAATTCATTTTATTTAATTATTGTTAGTCAGCAAAAATAAAACAGAAGAAAAGCATTTAATGCTACCACTGGTTATTAGTACACACATTTACTAAATCAAACAAGCAATACCTTTTGTGAAACCAGAAAAATGATTGCAATACTACATAATTCAAGCATTTGTTCCACGTTCACACGTCACTCTCGTAAAATCCCTCATTGTTTTATTTTTGGCCAGACGTAACTCAAGCATTTGCCTGGTTCTTGAATCTTGGTTTTCACTGGGACTAGTACTTTTAACCGTCCGAGTCAGCAAACGTCTAAGCCCTTTTAGCGCCAATTTTATTTTTATTTTTATTTTTACCTTTTAACGGAGCCGAATCTTGGAAATGTTCCCTCGTTTTTTTTTCACATATCTTCCTCCAATCCTATCACCCAATCCCATCACGCCAAACGTCAAAAGATAATCTCCCCAAACGTATCCTCCACGTGTCACAACCACAATGGTGAACAACTCCCACTCCATAGTCGCAATCTCACTTTACAATCTCCCCTCACTCACACCCTTTTAAGTTTTAACCCGCACAGCTTTTGTGGAAAGGTTGCGATTAATCAGATCCAACGATTACCAACTCACCACACTCACTCCTATGAATTTCACCCGTCAGATCAATTCTTTCGATATGAACCGTCGGATCTAAAACCCACGCGAATCTCACCCTTCAATAAACACAAAAAAATTGAAATTTCAAAACTTAGCAAGAGAGAGGGAGGAGGAACGAAGCAGAAGAAGAAGAAGAAGAGAAGGACACCAACAAGAAATAAAAAAGGCCCCCTCTTTGCCTCTCTCCCTTCGTTTTTTTTTTTTACCAAATCATTGCTATAAAAACCCTAGTCCTTTCTTTCTCTCTAAAGTTCTTTAGTTTTTACCACTCTATGCATCGATCGGAATCAAAATCTTCTCGATATTTTGGCACTTTTTGGTGGAAATCTCGAGCTTGGAGAAATCGCGGATATTTTGTAATTTGAGGTTTTGGAGATTGTAGATTGAGATTGGGATCTAAAAGTGGGTGAATTTGAGTTGATTCAAGGCAATTTGTGAGATTATTTGGTCGATTTTCAGCTGTGGCTCTGTGGGGGAATTGGAAAAATATTGGAATTTGATTAAACTTTTTTGAAACTTAAGGGAGTTAGAATTGGATGGGGGAAGGAGAAGGAGAAGGAGGTGACTTCCCGCCAAAAAAGGTGCAATCGGATACGGCGGATTTTCCGGCGAAGAAACTAGCAAGGCAGCTTGATTTCACGGCCGGTTTTGGCGGGGTTTCTTCTGGAGGTGTAGTTTTGCCGGAACACCCGCAATCCACACAAGGGATAGCTACGGCTGCGGCGGCTGCTGTTACTCAGCAACATCAACAGCAACAACAGCAACAGATAAAGCCGCCGGTGATAGCGACCACCCCTGTGGCCGCCACGCAACCTCCTCCTCTTACTACAGCATCATCGAGGGTTGTGTGAGTTTTTGCAATCTCAATTTGTGATTTTTTTTCTTTTAGTTTGTTATCTTTTTGGTGTTTGCTCTGTGCATTAATTTTTTATTTTAGAAAAATTAATTTTTTTCCCCTTTTTGGGAGTGTATATAGTTAGGAAGCCTGGGGTTACGGTCTTCCCTGTCCTGATTAACATTTTACTTTCACACGCTTCAAAATTAATTCTTTAGTTTCAATGATTTTGAATCAAACTCTGATTATTTTTTTTAATAACTATGTTTTATAAAGGTTGAGTGATTCTTGCTTCTGATAAGAAGAATTTGGGTTTTTTTTTTTTTTTTTTTCTGGGAATTGATCTCTTGGAGGTTAATTGGTACTTTTGCATCCTTTTTCTCTTCTAAATTAATTGTTTTGCTTTAATTTCTTCTGTAAACATTGTTTTGGAATGAAGGCATGAATCAGTTGCTTTGTAGGGACTTTGGTTTTGTTTGAGCTTTATCAGTCACCATATATAGCTTCTTGCATCTCTACTGAGGATGTGTTTGGCATTGCTTTTCCCTTTCTATCTCTGATGATTATTAATCTTAAAAAATGCAGATGGAATTCTTGTTGTAATTATTAATGCTGATCTTCTCAGATATGTGTTGCATTTATTGAAGATATTCACTCAAAACTTGAAGTTAATTGTTTAAACACTGCAGGAGTCAATGCTTCAAACTTCAAGAACTGCTGGATTACTTTACAATCTGTCATTGTTTGAAAATTTTTATATGGAATTTAGTTACCTTTACTCTAACTCTATTCTTTTTCTTTCTTTCTTTCTTGCTCTCTTCAGAAAACCAGAATCTCCAAAAGCAAAACCAAGACCAAATGAACTAAAAGATGGTACTCCAAAGAAGCAGAAGCAGTGTAACTGTAAACATTCTCGGTGTCTGAAACTGTAAGTGCATTATATATCCTTTTTTGAGATTAATGAGTTCTTCTTCCGTGATTCAATGCTGCTTTGCTCTTGATATCTTCTTGAACAGCTGTTGTAACTATTCTACCTGTTGGCTCTAGTGGTATATTTCTTACAAACTGTTCTACATTGGGTTCCTTGTGCCATGTGATCATAGATTTTGTATTCACAAAGACATGCAATCTCTTTTTTGTGCAAGATAAGAAATCAGCTTTGTTCCTTATGTGCAACTTTAGGGTTCATGAAATGGGCAGGGCAAATAAACTATTTAGGTTGTAGCTAGTATCTTTTAGTGTATCATTTTGCAGAAATCAGATGTTTCTTTTTGGAAAGATGATAGATCACACTTATCTGCAGCTTCTGTCCACCACCTCTCCTCTCTGTGCATGGTGAGGTGACCATCTGTATGTATTGATCCATTTAATCATTACTTGCATAATGATTATGGAGAAACAGCAGATTTGGTTAGCTAGAAAGATTAAGGTTTTGTTTTGTGACCATAATCATTTAGGATTTTTTGGGCCTAACTTATCGTGGTACTTTAACAATGTCCCTGATCTGATTACCTTAAACTTTGTTATTTGATTTGTCTTCTTCTTTCAAATTTTTTAGGGAAAGAAATGTCAAATGACTTTGGAGACTATTAAGAGAAAAAACCTGAAAAGTTGAGTTGGATAATAGAAGGAAATATTATGCCATAAATAGGGAAGTTTATTATTTCCTATTTGGTGTAGTGTTTATATCTATCTATGTTTTAATGGAAAGAAGACTAGAACTAATCAGCAACAATCAAGTAAATACTCTTTTCTATATTTTGCACTGATATAGTTAATGCATAGTTCTTAGAAATATGTCTCGCAAACATTAATTTTTTTATCATTAGCCTCTAGCTGAATTCAATCTTGCCTTTTTTTTTCAGGCTGATAAGGGGTAATTCCTGGCTTATAAGTTTGTTCTGCATCACCTTTCCAAACCTTTTCCAAATTTAGATTGGTTTGGCCCAAGCAGCCTTGAAATGTAATTAGTGCAAGGTGTAGGAATATTTCCTTCTGTACTAATTGCAGAAATAAGAGGAACTGTACTAATTGCAGAAATAGGAGGACCATGCCTTCAGTTTTCAAAAATGCACTTCATTCTCCATCCAATTGTGCCAAAACCCTAGGCATGCTTCAATAACAGATGCTTCTGTTAAAAAATTTCCTTAAGCTAACCTTTCAGTCTACTTAATCTCTACCCTCTTCGCTATATGTTATCTAAAATGGTTTTCTAGCTTAGGATCTTGATTATAGATGTATAGATGTGCTCCAGCACACTGATAAGATTCACAGTTCTTGTATGTTTCATCTGTTGAGAAGTGTGCATGACAGGAAATAGATGAAGATAGATTTATGACTTTTATAGGTAGCATTAGGCAGCATGCCTTGGCATTTTAGATACTATTTTTTTACCTTACTCTTTCTCATGTGTGATTTTTCCATTCATATAATGTGATTAAGCCGTTTTTGTATGTGAGCTATAATCAACTTGTTCAATGTTATAAAATAAAGTTAATAATGCAATGCCTTGATCAGGTACTGTGAGTGCTTTGCATCTGGAATATATTGTGATGGGTGCAACTGTGTTAATTGTTATAACAATGTTGAGAATGAAGCTGCAAGGCGAGATGCTGTTGAAGCAACTTTGGAGCGTAATCCAAACGCATTCAGGCCAAAAATTGCTAGCAGCCCTCATGGTGCTCGGGATTGCAGAGTATGTGGGTCAAACCTGATTTGTTTTGTTTTAGTTTTTCTTTCACATGTATAAAATACAAATTTACCTTACAGATTTGCACAATATAGATTCAACAACAGCCAAAAAATTTACTAGTTAATTTTTATCTGTGGAGATACTAATATTCATGGGTCTCATAAAATGTCTAGCTGGGGTCACAGGTTTTGTTGCCTTTACTCATCGATGGGCCTGTTGAAATATTCAGAATCTTTTAAAATGATATTCTTCTGTTGAAATGTATATCCATTTGATTTTAGCACATAGTTAATATCCTCTTCTCTGAATTCTATCTGGTTGGGCTATTGGAAATTGATCTTATGAAAAAAGAGCCTGGGTATTGATTGCAAAATGTAAAATTCAAAGTATAGCGCAGATGCCTTTGTGATTTGGTTTTGCTTACTACAATTAGTGTTCTCTTATGGTCTAGTTTTGAATTATTTTTAGGAAGAGGCTGGGGAAGGTTTAATGTTGGGAAAGCACAACAAAGGATGCCACTGCAAGAAATCTGGGTGCCTTAAAAAGTACTGTGAGTGTTTCCAAGCCAACATTCTTTGCTCTGAAAACTGCAAATGTATGGACTGCAAGAATTTTGAGGGAAGTGAAGAGAGACAGGCTCTATTTCATGGAGACCATGCCAACAACATGGCATATATTCAGCAGGCAGCAAATGCTGCCATAACTGGAGCTATTGGATCCTCTGGTTATGCATCCCTTCCAGTATCTAAAAAGAGAAAAGGTCAAGAACTGTTCTTTGGCTCAACTGCCAAGGATCCATCTGTTCACAGGCTTGGACAGTTTCCTCAGGTAAACAGGTCTTTGCATATGTATTAACATTTGTATTTTGAGAAACATTGTGAATCTTATTTCAATTATACTTTACTTTGTCTTAAGGTAATACTCGTTTTGCTTAAAAAAGAAAAGAATGTTTCCTCAGCTAGTGAATTAAACTTTTACATTCTCTTTCTTTTGCTGTTGCTTAACATTTGATTTGTTCTTCATTTGTCACCATAAAACTTTCTCATCATTACTAGTTTATGCTTGTAGAACTTATATTTGCTACTAATTTTATATGTTAATCAGGCAAATCATATCAGAGCTTCTGCACCGTCCTCTTCCTTGTCTTCCATGCCAGTTTCTCGTGCTGGTGCAACTGCTGCAGTAGGCCCATCAAAATTCACATATAGGTAAATGGAGTGTCTTGATGGAAAGATATTTGTAGTCTGCATGTTCATGAACTAACTTGTGCATTTTGGTGGAAGGTCTCTGTTAGCAGACATCATTCAAAAGCAGGACCTGAGGGAGCTTTGCTCTGTTTTGGTAGTTTTATCTGGAGAAGCTGCAAAGACACTTGCAGGTAAATGGGAATGCATGTAAAACAATTAAAACCGCTGGACTACAGGCTACCTTTGCAATGGCTAATGTCTGACATACTTCTCTGCTTTATTCATGCGTTTGCATGAGTAAGCATGGATATGGTTACTTGTCCTTGTTCTTTGGAAAACAGTGTGAATGTTATCATGTATGATGATCAGCTTATACTTGCTTTGCAGTTTTATTCATCTCTAGCTGTTTTTGTCTACTGATATGTTATTATCTAATAGAAAAAAATTTGTATGATGCTGGTTTATTTGATTATTCTGCTAGTACATGTATGTAAAAACATTAATGGTACGTTTTCTTTCATGTGATGAGTAATTAATGTTACAACTTTTGTTTCAAATAAAAACATACTATCCGGATTGAAAGTTGGAGACTTCCTTTGTGAACACATGCTGTGTTAAAACTGTTTTAATAACAATATTGATGTTGGTTCCATAAATATTTTCTTTTGACTTCTTTGCATTCTGGCCTTAGTGAGTACTTGTAAGAACTAATAGTAGGACATTCCCCGTGTATGTCAGCTGTAAATTTTTTTTGCAATTAACTTTTGAGTCAGTTAGAAGAAGGTGATTATTGTGCCACTTTTTCATCTAATGGATCTTCCTTCAATTTCTGTATGCATTCAGATCAGAGAAGTTTAACCGAAAAACGGGCAGAAGATCAGACAGAAACTTCCCTTGCATCATCCACTCAAGACAGGCTGCAAAGCCAGAAGGATTCTGATGCTGAGAAAACCACGGCTGACGATTGTTCAAGTGCAAACCAGGCTGATAAAGCTGGCCCTGAGGATTCCAGCTCAGATGGTGCTGATATGCCAAAGGGAAGACCTATGTCACCAGGAACTTTGGCATTGATGTGTGATGAACAAGATACAATGTTCATGGCAGCTGCTTCTCCTAATGGGATCATGGGCCATGGCTGCAGCACATCTTCTCAATTGCCTTATGGACAGGGCATGACAGAGATTTATGCAGAGCAGGAAAGAATTGTTCTGACAAAGTTCCGAGATTGTCTCAATAGGCTTATCACTTTTGGAGACATAAAGGGCAAGTTTCCCTCTTCCTTTTCTGAAAATTTCATTCACAACTAATTATATTGTGCTCATGAAAATGAAGATTGTTTCAAATGATGAAACCATCTTTGCAGAGCACAGTCAATGAAAAACTTCCTCAGTCAATGAAAAACTTCCTCAATAACTAGGAAAGAACCAGTTTATCAACCCAATATTCAGTTTATGGATGTGTAAAGTAAGGGGATATGAAAAAAAAAATAAAATAAAGGGGATATGTTGGACTTTAGAAAGTTAAGATAATATTGTTTCACTGATAGTTGAATTAACTTTACGTAATTTTATTTTTTTGGCATAGTAGTTTTATGATGGTATATGTAAAACATGGTTCATGTTTGATGGGTTCTCTATCATGGAAGAAGTTTGCATCAGCACAATCAGCCCGCTGAGATTTACATATCCTATGTTGTGATTGCTATATTTTTTAGGCTAGGTGCAAATTTCTGATCGTGGAGTGCTGAAGTAAATTGCTTTCTGTAAATTGGCAGAGAGTGCACTTGTTCAATTTATATACTTCTATCTTATGGTGTATTATCTGTTCCATGCATAAAACTATTGGGAATTGACAATGCTGCTCTGTTTCAATCACAGAAACGCAGTGTTCATCATTAGCTAGAACAGAGATAGTTAGTCAAAGAGGCCCACTCAGCAATGGAACTGAAATTGTCAGAACTGAGGCTGGGAATCGACAGGGATCCATTACCAATGGAGTTGCGAAAACTGTCAGTCCACTTACAGTCAAGACATCTCAGATGGCTGCTGCGGTGGTCACCACTGCTAATAATGATCTCCCTAGAGTTCCATCCCTTCCTGAAAATGGGGATGCTAAAACAAAAGCTGAAAAGCAGATGTAAAGATCCCAAATGCTGACAATTGTCCCAAGGTATGATACTGCAGTTCTCTGCACTATACCACTGATCACTCCACATTCAGTTCTGATGCAATATCGAGGTGATTGTGGGCATCATTCTTGGAATTGACCAGAGCTCTGATTAATTTCTCCCATTATTGATAATATTGATCAGTTTTCTGTCTCAACAATAGCTTGAGCTCATACCAGTGTAAATTGCACGGTACCATATAGGCTACATGCTAATGACCACCATAGCTTCTGTTGTTAGATGCTAGGAATTTCGTTAATCTACTCCTATTTTTAGCAAAGACAAAGAGCAATTTTATAATTTTTCATGGAGTATGTAGCTTAGAGTTTCCGACCAAGGGAAAGCTGATTAGGTGCTTAATTGGTGAGTGATGGTCAAAGAACACGTGGAAATTAGTTGTCTTGTATCGGGTGCTACTTGCCCATCCATATTTTTTGAGGGATTTTTTTTATAGCATGGAGTTGCCTCAACAATTAATGTCCTCATTGTTTATATGTATATTATTCTTCTTGAAATGAAAAATTTTCTTTCTCTTTGCTATATCATGGCTGCATGGTCCTCAAGTCGGTTCGCTATTTGCTCTTTCCTCTTCAAACAGACAATTGGATTATGCCTCTTCTTTCATAGATGGTTCAGAACAAGAAAGGGAAAGGGAAGAAGATGAACAAAATTGAAACGCTCTTTTTATTTTACAAACTGAGAAAAAAAAATTCAAAAAAGGTCCAAACTGTTTGACTAGTCTTCACCCCTGTTTTTTGTCTGGATGCTAAGTTAATAGTTCTGGATCGCATTTGTCGATAGGAATGTACGTGTAGAAAATTAAAATATATGTATATATATATACATATAAGTATGTTGCAGCTCTGTTTTGTGAAAGAAAGTTCAAGATTTAAAAATTCGTAAAAGTGATTGTTCTTGTATTTATATTTTATCTAGCCTCTAAAAGGCACACGATATCCGCTACACCTGGTATGTTAGATGTTGGGAAAATTGTTTTCTACGTGAAGGAAAGATTAATGGTGACAGTGAAAGGCGGAGAGAGGAGTGAGGGGAAGGGAGCAGGTGAAGCGGCCACTAACATATTTGGTCTTTGGCTGCCAGATCGGCGATGGAACAGGTTGACGGCGGATCAAGCCGAAGAAGAATATGGAAAATCTCAGTTCCTCTGAACAAACTACTCCGTTCTTTCATCTGTTCATAGCACATAATAATTCATCCCATTGACTGCTCCTCCTAATTTAACCTTCAATGATTTCGAAGAGGCAAAGCAAATCATAGCCAATTCGCTCACTTACTATAAATTTTATTGCTTTCAGAGTTTCTGAGAATAACAGAAGGAAATAGGAAGGCAGGCATATTTCTATGAAAACAAATTCTTATTGCTTTTGTATAACAATCCTCATCCACCACGCACGCGTAATGACTGAGGATGGGTTTGAACTTCATTTGCCTTAGAGCCTTGACATTGATGATGAAGATGACGTTGCCGCTGCACTCTGCAAATAGAGAAAGATAAGAACGTCAGAATCTTTTTCCTTTCTAAACTCAATTGAGAGAGAGAGAATTAAACGGGACAGACATTTCGTCTGCGTGCGGAAAAATGCATTCGAGCCTAAACTAAACAATGGAGATGCTTTGAAGTTGCAATAATGTCAATAGGAAACTGAGTAGCATGAGATCCAAGGGATGTGTCTCAAGTCCAATAAAATTCTGACACACATAGAAGAAAATGAAAATCAAACAAAATATAGTAAGGTTCTTACCAATGGGATGCCCTTAAGGGCTCTTTCTTCCAAAAACTTTGATGGTTTATAGAAGCTACCGTACATTTCTGACCATTTCTTTAGACTTTTATATACATGATTTGCCCCAACCGTATCTGCCCAAAATACTAAACCACCACTGCCAAAAAAGGAGATAATCACCGTCAGATCAGGCTAAACAATAATCAGAGAAAAGGACTAGACAAGAACAAGTTGATTTTCTGGATTAATCCTGAATCATACAACAAATGACTATACCCAAATAGATTCCACACATGAACTTCCTCATAATGCAGGTACGAATGACTCTAAACATAACCTTCCACGATAATGTTACTCCCCTTCTACATATCTATTAAGGTACTAATTTGTACACTAACCAACAAGATACTATGCACGTGACTCAGACGTAAGCAAGTACTATTTAGGATAAACTTTGCAATGACATTAGGAAACCATCAAATTAGCTATAAATAAAATAAAATAAAGACTGTCCCTCAATTTTCGTCCCCCCAACCACAAAGAAAGGACAAAAGAGAAACTGCCCCAAAAGCACTTACCGATAAGATGGGAAGCTCATTCCAAGAACAGATGCAATATCAAGGTCTGATGCTCGAACGACGACTCCTTCATCGAGCACCCGGCATGCCTCATTGACTACTGGGAAGAGTACCATCTCCAGAATTTCTTTATCAGAAACTGATATAGGCTGTTGAACAATTGCCAATAACAAATACATTAGCTATTTTGCCTATGAAGGAAACAGAAAGTTGATGGCAGTTGTTGTCTTGTCTTTTATAGCCTGTTGCTTATAACTATATTATGGGCCCATAAAACTTGAAGTTGGCATTTGGTTGACAAAATATCATGCCTATAGAATGTTTTTGAAAGCAAATTTTACCTTTCCATTGGGCATAATTTTCGTATGCTTTCTACACTCCTCAATACTAGGTAACACTGAAGGATCAGGCTTTGGCTTGCTTCCCTTCTCGTAAATATAGTATCCTTTCCCATTGTTTTTTCCTGAAATACCAACAATTCATAAAATGCCCCAACAATAGAGGAACAAGAATTGACAACACTATCTAAGGGGAAAAGAATATTCCAGGAATGAATCTTTACCATTCCGTCCACTTTTCACCAAAAGTTCAATCAATGGAGATCTGAATGTTCGATCTGGGAACGCATTTGCAAATTCTTTTCCCACTGCCAAGGCCACCCCATAGCCAGCTAAGTCTTGAAGCCTACAAGTATTGCAAAAGAGAAGTATAACTTATCACCATCCATCAAAAATATACCTGGACATATACTTTCATATGTATTCCTCCAAACCAAATCTCCACAAGCAGATGAACTGAAATCTGATCAGTAACAGAGCTCTATGTTTAACTGGTCCATTACCTACTTTGCCATCAGTAACATCCAGATACAAATATGAATCATCAGTTGTAAGTATTTGTGCAGATGTACCAATATGTGGCAGTAATTTTTCACTTCTTAGATTTCCCCCCTTACAGAAAGACAGCTGGTTCCCAGCTTGTGAGTTGCAGAAGCATATGTTATGCAGTAATCATCGTTACACCCAAGCTACAATCAAGTAAGATGACAGTTCCATGCTTCTCATTAAAAAAAAAATAACATGACAGTTCCATGACACGGAATTTATTTGATTAATTCCCTCTCCATCCCTTCTTTATTTTGTACAAGAGATCATTAAAGTTGGAAACATATGTACTGAAAATCATGAAAAAGCTATCTGATGCAAAGGAAAGAACATTACTGGAAGGGCCCCATAGGAAGGCCAAAATTGCTGATCACTCGGTCAATTCTGAACACGTCAACACCTAAATTGACCAATATGTGTGCACCTTGAGTATAGGGGAAGAATGTCCGATTGACTGCAAAGCCGGTGCAGTTACCCACCACAACAGGAACTTTCTTTATTATTTTCCCAACTGTCATAAGATCAAGAATTGCTTGCGGGGAAGTTTTTTGTGTTCGTACAATCTCCAAAAGAGGCATCACATGGGCAGGACTGTTTATCAGAGAGAAAAGTCAAATAATAAGATAAAAGAGCAGGTTTATTAAGGTCAATATTAGAAAATACAAAATATAATGCAAATTTGTCCAAATGGTTCAACTTCAGTTAAGCAGAGAGCAAAAGATATGCCCCAATAGCTAAAACTTGTAACTTCAATCTAGAGGCCACAGGTTCAAATCTCGGGGAGGGCAGGGTGGGGCTTATGGAATGGGAGAAAGCTACCTCTCTTTGTGTAGTCAAAGTGACCCTCACATGTACCATATAAAAAAAGAGAGAGAGAGCATACTTACTGACAGTTATGGAACCGGCAATCTTTTTATTTAAGGTCTAATCTGTTTTATTCAGGTATAATTACTTCCTTAAATATTCATTTATTTAACCTGAACAAAGAAATCATACACCATCCATGATTTGTCCAAAGGCCATAATTGATGTTTGTTATAACAGGGTTTCCTAATAAACAAGCAAATCCCTGCAAATTAATAAATTGAAAATGGTGTGAAGAGGAAGGGGAAAAAGGAAATTAGGAAAGGAAGAAATTGAAGCTTCTGAGAAATAGCATTTGTGTTATCAAAATTACTATGGGTGAAAAGTGCCACTGACTCCAAAAGTGTCCACATAAGAAACACTCAGAATCCAAATTATGTCAGGATCCCTAAAAACCACTCTCGGGATATGCCAACCACAAAAATTCAATCTACCAAATGAAAGATGAGAAAGGTGGTAAAAAGTGAAAAGTTCAAATAACCTATTGTTCGTCAACAGCTTTATGAGGATCTATTTGATCTAAGAAGATCCATCTTAACTATGATTGAAGTGTACCTAGTGATTACTCCTACTGGAGTTGAAAATAAAAAAAAATTTAAGGTATGCGAGAGAACTGATGAGAAAGTTTAACAGCTTGGCACTGTATTCTTCATGTACAGCACTTATTCACTTATACAGATTATATTGAGATAGCTCCTTATAATCATTCAACGCTCTTGCAGAAATGCTAGCCTCTCACCATATCCATGAGGGCCACAAGATGCAATAAGAAAGGCTATGCTCCAAAAGTGCCAAATAATGCCTTTCAAAAGTAATGCCAACATAAAGTCATGGAGGTTTGAGATGTTAGATTCCTCCATATATAAGGCATATGATAAAAAATTAGAATGGCAATGAAGTTTGATCACCTGAAAAAGTGTGCTCCTATAACACGATCTTGTGATTTAATTTTTTCTCCAATTACATTGAGGTCAATAGTGGAGGTGTTTGTTGCCAAAATGCAGTGAGGAGGGCAGGCCTTCTCTATCTCACTAAATATTTTTTGCTTTAAAGGAACATTTTCAATAACAGCCTGCAAAGAGGAACTACATTAGAAATCTTTAATTGCAAATCCTCCAACATCAAAAAATCCAAAGTTACTAAGTAGAGATTGACATATTCTGAGTAAAGATAATCATGAAAGTTTATGTGTGGCCAAGTGGAAAATGCTAGCTGATGGGCCATTTTATACACAAACTGAAGCAATCGATGGTTTGGAAATGTTATAAATTCCATAGCATGGCTCACCTCTATGACCATGTCCACATCTCTAAATTCAGAGTAATCCAAAACTCCTTTAAGCATTGAGAGAGCTTTTTCTGCCTTATCCTTTGTCAATTTTCCTCTACTTACTAAACCTTGAACATTTGCTGCCAACAAAAATAAAGAAGAGGAGAAAAACGATAGTATTAAATTTCTAAAACATGAATAGTTCCATCTGCAACATATATATCTAAAATAATTATTACCGTTATATTTTAAAAATAAGAATTAGAATGTTATAATTCCTTGCCAAGAAAATACTACT
Source organism: Theobroma cacao (assembly GCF_053813885.1). Classification (NCBI taxonomy): domain Eukaryota; kingdom Viridiplantae; phylum Streptophyta; class Magnoliopsida; order Malvales; family Malvaceae; genus Theobroma; species Theobroma cacao. The sequence goes on from NC_142647.1 coordinate 5,720,243, forward strand.
ATTGTCAGTTTGTTGGCTACTGAAAGAGCTATCATAACCTATGGACGAAATAACCACCTTCTATCATTTTTATTCCCTTCAGGAGATATTCAGAATTAACTTCCTTGAGAACAACAAATATATTGCTCACAATAAGAGCCGTAGCAATTCCAGAACCCATTAGGCCTCCACCAATTACAGCAACTTTCTTTGTTTGCCTTGGTTTGAGGCCAACATCTGTAACATTTGGCACCTGCGAATTTCAGAGAAAAAAGCCACAAAAGATCCCAATTGCTTGTGAGACTTCAATATCAACTATTTTGGATCCTCCACCAGACAGCCAAGTATTACACATGGCAAGTGCCATCACTAGCTTAATTACTGCTGGAGGAATTAAAAATAAGAAAAAGGTGCAAAGTATTCCAGGTATCAGCAAATTACCTTTGATGTAGCACGTTGGGCAAGGAAAACATGAACAAGACCTTTTGCAGTGTCTGAAAGGACTAACTCCTTAAAAACTTTGGCCTCCTGTGTAGATAAATTCCTATGTGAAAAATATAAATGAATAGATAGCAATATTAAATGCAAGGGATCCTATGAAATCCATACTGCACACCCCAAAAGTTTATGAGATATTATAAATGCTCCATTGCCAAGAAAAAAACCGCATTCTACTATAACAGGTAAACAGCAGAAGCCATTTCATCAGCAAGGAAGACAGTTATGCAAATGAAATAGGTCTCAAAAAAATTACCTTTAGAACTCCATCATATCCCCCATGGACAATGCCCTCCTCGATTACATCTAGACATGCCTGATGCTGAGGCAAATTTGGGGCAGTCTTTTTTGCTTGTTGTCTTGCAGTTCTTAACACTTCCCGTGCTTCAGAGAGGGACCCAATCTTGTCTGTTCTGTGAAGGGAACGCAACCATGGCTTACGTCTCTCTGCAATGTCTAAAGCCCATCTGCAAGAAACTTTCAGTAACTCTTCAGAAGGGACAATAGCATCAATAAGACCCAGCTTCTTTCCTTCTTCAGACATGATTGGTTTGGATAACTGCAAAGATATTATACATATATATGAATTAGATTTACTAAGAGAAAAAAAATATGACTCCATGACCATTAACAATGAAAAGCTTTTAAGAGATAAAGTTTCAATGGTGAAGGATATAGCATTAGCTTAGTGGCTTATGATAAAGAACACATGTAGATTTGCTGTTTCGCCCTAGCATGCTATTAGAACCATTGAAGGAAAATTAAATCCAATTATTGGTTTTAACCATAAATCATTATTTAAAAATCTTTTCATCAAAAAAACATTCTTAGTTGAAAACTAAAATTAAATTAATCCACACAATATGTCCAGCAGCTAGTTTAAAACAAAAGAATAAAAACCTAATGACAAAGTTTTCTAACTCTAGTAGAGAATGGAATTAATGCCTGGACCTTTTAATGTGCTGAGCAATACCTCTCTCTCACCCTACCTCCCTTTTTATAGTCATGAATAGGTAAATGACAAGGCAGAATTAATTACAAGCCATTAATAATAGGCAAAATAAGTTAACAAGCCATTAAAATTTCAAAAGGCATCACAGACAGGGAGTGTTACCAGCATCATTTCAATGGCCTTTGACAGCCCTATAAGCCTTGGAAGACGTTGTGTGCCTTGTGAAAGAGCCATAGCATAAGAAATCAGTCAATGCTTGTAAAGTACAAACTAGTAGTTATCCAAATTCCAAACTCAGAACAATTGCACATCTGTGAATATTTTTGTCAACATATACTAGTGACTATACCTCCAAATCCAGGAATCACTCCAAGTGACAACTCTGGCAAGCCAAGTTGAGCTCTAGGAGCAGCAATACGTGCATGGCAACCCTGCAATATGAATAACAAGGATCAGACAACTGTACAAACAAAAAAAAATAGTTCGCAGAAGTTAAACACAAAAAATACTACTAATCAAAAGAGAAAACAACAAACCATTGCTAATTCTAAGCCACCTCCAAGAGCCAATCCTTCAACAGCTGCCACAAGAGGCTTCTTACAATCTGAAATGACCAAAACAGTTTGAGCAAAAAAAAAGAAACGACCAAAACAGAACCGTATGAGAGGATCATAAATAAAAGTAAAAAGGGAAAAAAATCAGTAATTAATAACTTCACAAAACACTGAATATATATAAAAGGATGAGGGAAGACCTTCCATTGCATTAACAACAAGATCGATGGATACATCAGGCATAATCGATATATCACCTGTTTAACCACCAATAAAATACTGATTGTAAATTTCCACTTCTCATTAAGTAAGTTTCAGTAATTACTTGTAAATTAGTAAAATTAACCGCAACAAAAACTGCAAAGAGTCTAATTAACTAACGAACTATCTCATACCGGTTCCGTGAACTTTCTGGAAAACATTGATATCAAAACCACCAGAAAACCTTCCTCCGTTGCCTTCATTAACCAATTCAAATAATAATAATAATAAATAAAATCAGTAAAGAGAGTTCCAATAATTAACATGCCTACCTTATAATAAAAATTCTAACATAAGATAATCATTAAAAAAAAGAAAGAAAGAAAACAGAGTTTATTGAATTTGATTTAAAATCTGGAAATTTACCGGTTAAAACAATAGCTTTGACATCACTTCTCCTCGTTGCCTCATCGAATTTCTCCTTCAATCCCGAAATTACTGAACAGTAACAAAGAAAAGGAAAGAAAAATCACATCACCACGTCAGAAATGAAGACCAAGAAAGACATCAAAAGAAGGAGATACAGTTTGGCTAAGCAGAGCCTTACTGGGAATAGCTAAGGCGTTAACGGGAGGGTTGGACATGGTGATCACTGCAACGCCGTCGTTTCCGACCTCCATCGTCACTCGAATTTGCGCCATCGCTCTTTTAGCTCTTTTTTCTGCGTTTTCTCCAAAGAAGATATAAAGGAGCTTTAATCCCTGTGCTTCGCATTTTATATAGTCTTTGAGTGGCGATGATCAAAGTGTGGAAAATGAAATTCGACTTAAAATATATATATATATTTCCATTTTCTTTTTTTATTTTTTTTTTCCGATAAGTAAAGTGTAACAAATATTCCTAATACCTCGTGTGCCACGTGGATTTTGGCGTGGCGGTCTAATCTTGATCCCATGAAAATCGCGGCAATAGGATGTAGGAACTACGTCGTTTTACATCTCTAACAACCGCGGTCAACGTTTGGGTTGTTGTTCTTTTGTCTCCTTTATGAAAGAAGATGTTTCGACGAACGAAATTTATGGCTTTTCGTGAATGATTTTCCAAGAAGATGTTTCGACGAACTAAATTTATGGCTTTTCGTGAATGATTTTCCAAGTTCACACCATAGCTTCATTTTATTGCGTTCACAACTCAAATGACTATGATGTCTTGTAAATGAAAATTGACTATAACAATATTTGTCGGTAGTGATTCAATGATAAGTACCAGTGAAGTTAGTTTTAAATTGTTGAATTTAAATCAATTTTAAAATAATTTCATGACTTGACCGATGATTTATGATTTTTTTTTAAATAGGTGCTTTTATGATGACATATGATCTAAACATTCATCCATCCACATTGAATCATCGAAACAAGTTTTCCCTAAACTAATTATCACTGTATAAAAAACTAAATTAAACAGTTGTAAAATGTGAGATTTGAATTTTTATTTTAAAATCTTAATTTTTAAGTTAAAGATTCACTAACTTAGAACAATTGTATCTATTACTAATAATAAAAGAATGAAAAAATAACAACCAACATCACTAAACGAAGCATTGAAATTTTAAATGAATAAAACCTAATAATACTTGAATAAATGAAATTATAACATAAATGTAAGAATTTTCCTGTAGTTGAATTCAATACACTAGTTGAGCGTAATTTATATTTGTCATAATGAAAGATTATTACTTTAATTATTATTTAAACAAATTATAAGATCTAAGATGGATCTTAGATTGCACTGGACTGTAAGGTTAGTCCTATGAAGGCATAAATCGGTTCATAATCCAAAAGTTTTAAAACCAAACCTATATAGGTGGTTCGAGATTTTGATTTAAAAAAGCTAGTTCACTAGGAGTCTAGATCATATTTACACTTATTTGTTTGTTAAACAAGTTTTAATGCTCTTAAATTAATATTTCTCAATGCATTGTATTATCTATAAATTATAGAGATTATACAAAATAAATAAACACAAATACTAGTACCTTTTATATTTATTCGGCCACCATATTGAATGAAAAAGTAATTTTACGAAACAGTAATTCTAAACATATATATATATATATATATATTTTTTTTTTCATTTTTTCTGTTCAAATACCTTTGATAAATACGTTGATAAAAAAGTAACCATTAGTAAAAATAATCTACTACTCATTTTAGCATTACTCAATACTGTTATTGATAAACATGACGATGTTGATATGAAAATACTGTATAAATTTAATACATAATTAAAATTTTTAAGTGGTTTAAAATGTGATAGTGGAGTATTTATATTTAGGAGTGACTTGACCCATACAAAGCAAGATTGACTCTGTTTTGTTTTGGTTGAAGACTCCAAGTCTTCGTAACACTTTACAGAGGATCTCTTATTTATAAACTCTCATTATCATTGATTTGGACCTACTGTGTAAATTATACTACTAGCAGTACTAGTGCTAGTATATATGAAAAGCTAACAATTTCCCGAGCTATCACTTTCAGTTAACTTAATCTTAAATTTTTTAGGTCAAAATTTTATATTTAAAGTTGTAACTTTATATATAAAACCATTACTCTATATATTATATCAAATGAATTTTTAAATTATACAAAGAAAATTAAAATGTTATTATATTAATGCATTGAATAATTTTTCTTTCATATACTGTTTTTTTCTTTCTAACATAACTTCATTAAAAGCGTTCATAGTGATTAAGATAATAATCTAAATTAACAAAATGATTTTTAAAGACACGTGGCAGAACACTAATGTTTCTTCTAGTATATATAGTTGAATGTGTGAAACTTGGTGGAATGACTTCGAAGCTTAGGTGCTGGCGTCAAAATCAACAGATGACATGTAACATACTTTAACGGACCTTTTTTATTGGTCTGGGCCTAGTCCAAAGTGAAACAGAGGAGTCAACAAGTCAACATACCCCATTGACTTAGGGATGATTCTGAATTTGACTATCAACAGCGCTATATCAAAGTTGTCCCCGAATACAAAACTCATCGGCGTCGACGACGACGATCGTCGGCAACAGAGGGGGTTTTTTGAATTTTAGCCCACTCTTGTATGGGACTTTGGTCATCCAAGATTAGCTGCAAAATAATTCTTTTTCCTTAGCATCAAATTACACACAATCCTGCTTGTTCTTGTCCAGATTAATCAATCTTAGAAGAGCAGACATGAACAGCTGGCCAATTCGGTGCCTAATTTGCGGTCCTACGAACGTTGTTCAAAACAAGATTGCAAAACCCAGATTTCGTCCTTTGGAATGTGCTTGACAATTGCAGCTATTTACCAAACCAAAATCAAGTGCAGAATTATGAATGTGGCATGAATAACTTGCCATATTGGCATTAATTGCCATGTTGCCACCTAACGCAGAAGAGTAGGATAAGTTAAAGTCTAAGAAAAAGTCAACCGCATCCCCAACAATCCTAGCTTTTTTATTTTTTATTTTTTCTCTTCGGGATTCATGTGCAACATGAAATTTGAGTGTTAGCCAGGTCTGAATTTAATAAAGTTCCTTTTTCATTAAAGAAAATATGAGGTTTGGCACTTGGCAAGTAGGCATATCTGAATACAGGTTTAAGGGACACGTGTCACTGTATCTGATTCTGACTCAGAAAGTTATGCTGTACCCGGAAAAAGAAAGAAATTGACATGCAATTTGCACTCCATATGTACCCATATGTGCTGTCTGCTCAGTACTTGTGTACTTAATTTCTGGAACCCTTCAGCCCAAATATTTACATGTTTATATAGTAATTTACCCTCAGTAACTTGTGAGCCAATCTAGCTACTAGACTTTAATTTACTGAAATGGAAGTATGGAACTGGTTCGGGTTAATAATTAATACCACTTAAAGATATTTATGCATTTTCTACAGCACGGAGAAGTCCCAGATAAATGGATCGTTTCAACAAATTTCTCATTCTAATTCAACCTTCCAATTTATGCAAAAGAAAATATTTCAGAATAGGAAATAGGGACAATAACTTTCTTATTGCTTTTAAGGTTTGTGTGCATTAAGACAGATGTAACATTGGTTTTCCTCTCAGCCACCGCACCTTCATCGGCCTAGAGCTTTGAGTTCGATTTTGGAGATGATGTTGCTGGTGCACTCTGCAAAGAAGAAGAAGAATGAATATCAAAATTATTTTTTGTTCTTTACTTAATTACACGTTGATTATTAGAGCCTTGATTCACCATTGGTTTAACTAGCTATATAGTTCTTACCAGTGGCATGCCCTTCACGGCTCTTTCTTCCAAAAACCTAGATGGTTTGAAGAAGCTACCATAGATTTCTGACCATCTTTTGAGACTCGTATAGATATGGTTTGACCCAACTGTATCTGCCCAAAACATGATTCCACCACTGCCACAGAAGATACTTGTTATTTTTGTACGATATGAAGGAAATAAGAGCCCAAGTAATAAACCAGAAAAAGGAATGCAAGAGAGCAAGGTGATTTTCTGGCATATTCAGGAATCAAGCAGTAGTAAACAAACTATATACATATAAAGGGTATTCCAAAAATAAGTTCCATGGCATGAGATAGAGTTTAACTGAAAAGCTATTTGGCATGTAATTTATTAGCACACAGCAGCTCTTAATAGACAACAGAGAAACCCACATATGAAATATAGTTATTGCAGAACCTACAGCAGTTGAAAATGGAATCATAAAATTTTCCAAACATTATGAGATTATCATTCAGGAGTTCAACTAGCAGAGAATAAGAAGTGTTACTTACCGGTAAGATGGGAAGCTCATTCCAAGTACAGATGCAACATCAAGGTCTGATGCTCGAGCTACTACACCCTCATCCAAAACAAGGCATGCCTCGTTAACTGCTGGAAACAATAACATCTCTAGAATTTCTTTGTCTGTAACTGATATAGGCTGTTGATTAAAAACAAAGAAAAATATATTAGCTATAGAACAGAAAATACAAAAGAGTAATTTATGTTGTTAACTGACATAGAATGCAGCCAATGACGCTAAGAATGGGCCCCTATAATCAATTTAAGGTGGTGTACAAAATTCCGTGCCATACAATATTTTTCGTTCAAATAGGAGACTACAATACCTTTCCACCAGGCATAATATTCATAAGCTGTCTGGACTCCTCAATAATAGGTAGCACTGAAGGATCAGGTTTTGGCCTGCTCCCCTTTTCATAAATATAAAATCCTTTTCCATTGCTTTTGCCTAGAATGCCAAAAAAACACTAATTGATTCCAAATGATAGACATTAAAATGCATTAGAAACATGCATTAAATGGGGAAAGAGAAAAATATTAGGAGCAGAAACAAAGTACTGTTTTACCATTTCGTCCATTTTTCAACAAAAGTTCAGTCAATGGAGACCTGAATGTTCGATCAGGAAATGCATTTGCAAATTCTTTCCCAGCTGCCAAGCCTAGCCTATATCCACCCAAGTCCTGAAGCCTGCAAGCATTGCAATTGACAAGCATAAACGATCACTATCCATTCAGAAGACACATGTACACGCAAGTCCACATGCATTGCTTTGATATAGAGCTTCATAAGGAATCATGCATGGCAAAACATACAACTCAGCAGACAGAAAAACCACCAGACATCTCAGATTTCCAGTCACAACTCACAAGACTACGAGTGTGCTAGCAACTGAATTTGGAAAAGACAATCTTGCTGTTATGCCAAAATTATCATTAACCATTTGGCCTACCATAGCTACATTAAAGTCAGACAACAGTTTCAAGTCAATTATAGTGCAGACTTTCTATTCAGCCATTTTCTATTCCATAAAAGAAATTGTCTATGAAACAATTACAGACATCAAACTAAAAAGTCATATAGAATGCTTTGGAAAGAACGTACTGGAAAGGACCTATGGGAAGGCCAAAATTCCTGATCACCCTGTCAATCCTGAACAAGTCCACACCTAAATTGACCAAAAGATGTGGACCTTGCATATAGGGGAAGAATGTTCGGTTAACTGCAAAGCCAGTGCAGTTACCTACCACAATAGGAACTTTCTTTATTATTTTTCCAACAGTCAGGAGATCAAGAATAACTTGTGGGGAAGTTTTCTCCGTTCGTACAATCTCCAGTAAAGGCATTACATGAGCAGGACTGTTCATCAGAGAATCAGATCAGATCAGAGAAGCATAAAAAGTAGGCATTCATATAAACAGTGGTCAAATTTTGGATAATAAAAAATGGTGTAATAGCATCCAACAAAATATATTTCATTTCAGCATGCTTCCTTTTAACCAGATGATGGCTGTGACAAGGCAAGCACCACACAAATCCATGTATAAGTAAGGAATGAAGAAGCCAACTACATACCGCCTTCATTTTTAATTTTTTGGTTTAGGGAAGTTGGATTCTCCTTCTGTTTTTCATTTTATGTGGTATGTAAGTGGGATTATTATGATGGTAATAACAAATATATTAGCAGAGAACTAAAAAATAAGTTCAGTAACCTGAAAAAATGGGCCCCTATGATACGATCTTGTGAGTTGGTCTTTTCCCCAATGACATTAAGGTCAATGGTGGATGTATTTGTAGCCAAAATGCAGCAAGAAGAGCAGACCTTCTCGAGTTCAGTAAAGATTTTTTGTTTCAAAGGAACATCCTCAATGACTGCCTGCAAACAGGAATACATGAAGTAAACAACTTCAACTAATATTGACAGTCAGGCCACATGCATCTTATATTTTTGAAATCCTTTGATATCATTAAAACTTAAGTTATTAAGTAGAAATTGATAAATAAAAAATTGTGCACTGGAGAAACTTCAATTAATTTTTCTTTATTCTGACTCCAATTTCTGGCCTGATCATGTCTTGTAAAGATTGATAGTGCCATGTGGTTGACTGCTTGGGAACAGTAACACCTAGTTGTGAATTGGCATAAATGAGCTACACCCATCAATAGAGTAAGAGTACAAAATTCTGTTTAACCAACTTGAGATTATCTTCTGATACACCAATTAAACAGCAAAGACAAAAGCATCCAAGATTCTGGAGCTAAATTTCAACAACCTAATGACAAGACAACCCACCTCTATGACCATATCCACATCCTTAAATTCTGAATAGTCGGACACTCCTTTCAGCATTGAAAGGGCTTTCTGCCCCTTATCCTGTGTCACTTTTCCCCTAGTTACTAAGCCTTGAATATTTGCTGCCACAGAAAAAAGGCATGTAATTTCTCTGACATGAAAAAATTTTTGATGTCCAAAATAAATCCAAGAAACAATTTTTGATATCATATTAAAAAAAAGAAAAAGATAAAAATACCAAAGACGTTATCCAGCCCTCAATGCTAAGGGGCTATACTCCAGTTGTCTTTGTGTTCAAATTCAACTACAAGACATGGCTACCCTATGCTCACACTTTCGCAAACAAGTCGAGCCAAGATGACTAACAAAGTCAGCTCTTCATTTTACCTTCTTAAAAATACAAAAACTGCAATTTTCAGGAATACTGATTGATGACCTTATTATATTGTGTTATCCAAACACAATAATATTTAAATCTCTGCTCCTTCCCTCACTCTCAATAGCAATATCATAAATGCAGTCTTCTATTTGATTCAATAGAAAGAATGCTAATGACCAGAACAAACATACAAAAAATTCAAGTCACAATGTACACACACCATACTTTCAGTAATTCAACCTTCCAACAAACCTACCGACGTTTTTGGTTTATAAATACTCAAATATGATCATTTCCTTCAAAAAATATATTCAGAGAAGAGTACATAATTTGTATCAATGGAATAGGCACCTTCTATTGTTTTCATTCCTTTTAGGAGATATTCAGAGTTGATTTCCTTGAGAAAAACAGATATGTTGCTTAAGATAAGAGCTGTAGCTATTCCCGAGCCCATTATGCCTCCACCAATAATAGCAACTTTCTTTACATGCCTTGGTTTCAGACCAACATCAGTAATGTTTGGCACCTGAAGAAGTAACAATTCAAGGAACATATTGAAGTGCTGAAAGATTACGATTTCTGAGTTGAAAAAACCAACCAATCAATACCCATAAAAAATTTCAATACCATACATTTCAAAAAGATGGCACAGTTCATCATGAAGACTGAGTTTTAGAATTCACCCAACCCACTAAGCTACCTAAATCTTGTAGAGATGGAATCAACAAAAATATAGAGGAAGAAACCAGGGGTTCTCAGAATCAATAGTTACCTTTGCTGTAGTACGTTGGGCAAAGAAAAGATGAGCAAGAGCTTTTGAAGTATTTGACAGGACTAACTCTTTGGCCACTGTAGCCTCCTGTTACAATAAATCTCTATAAGAATGTATTTGCATATTTCAATCCAGCTGGTGCTAGACAATTAACTAGCAGAGCTTATGAGATGGAAAAGTAATTCATTCAAATGAAAATTAAAATGTAAGACATATGAAAAAATTTGTCACTGCACTTAACATATGGTAAGGGTATATACAGCTCTAGCCAAGAAAGTCAGCTTGATGTTATTAGCATTAGGAAACAGCACAAGAAAATTCTTCTGTAAGGATGTTGATATATCAATGAGTAGTAAGCCCAAAGGCCCCAAATCGACAGACCTTTAGAAGCCCAGCATATCCTCCATGGAGAATGCCCTCCTCAACTACATCAAGACATGCCAGGTGCTGAGGCATATTTGGAGCAGTCCTTTTGGCTTGTTCTCTAGCATTTCTTAACAGCCCCTGTGCTTCAGATAGGGATCCAATTTTGTCTGTTCTGTGGAGAGAACGTACCCATGGTTTACGTCTCTCCACAATCCCTAAAGCCCATAGTCGAGATGCTCTCAGTAACTCTTCAGAAGATGCAATGTCATCAATAAGACCTTGAAACTTTCCTTCTTCAGACATTATTGGTTTGGAAAACTGTAAAGAGATTATATTTTTATTGAATTAGATTTAGTGACAAAAAAAAAATTGGCTTGACAAATCATTTTAACTGGCAAAATCAGTTCAAGGAAAGAAGCATGGAATGTCTAAGGTTATAACCCAGGTTAGGGTCTCTTATCATAAGGAAAAGTGGTCTTGTTTTTTCAAAGCTTACTTGCAGCAGTGAGTTTTATGTGTCGTTCTATCAGAACCATTAAAGCTAAATTAAATCCAGTGGCAAATGAATAATGATTAAAAGATTATGTCATTTAAAGAAATTCTGAATTGGAATTAAATATTCTTCAAAGTTCAAATCACTCCAATCATCCAGAAGCAGGACTACATATTCCTCTAATCCAAGCAAAATAAATGGTTGAAACGAAATTAACGAAAGCATTTTAATCTAATGTGTAAGGAATTAACGAATCTTTGAATATGATGATCAATCACCATAATATGTTTCTGCTCTACCCATAACAGTCTTACCAGCAGCATTTCAACAGCCTTTGATACCCCTACAAGCCTTGGAAGACGTTGTGTACCTACCATATTACAAAATCAGTTAATGCTTGTAAATTTCACCTGAACAAAACACCATTTCTACAAACAACGCTATTTTTCTAAAACTCTATATAAATGAGCAGCCATACCTCCGAGTCCAGGAATCACCCCAAGTGTCAATTCTGGCAAGCCTAATTGAGTTTTTGGAGCAGCAATACGTGCATGACAACCCTGTATGAGATTAAGCTGAATGACACAATTGTGCTATGATTGTGACAATCAAAGTTGCTAACAAAAGAAGTTAATCACAGCCGCTCATTAGCAGAAGATACAAACCATTGCCAATTCTAAGCCACCTCCAAGAGCCAATCCTTCAACAGCAGCAACAACAGGCTTCTTGCAATCTGGATTAAAGAAGACCAGCATTGCCAGAGACGTAATTACTGTAGATGCTCAATCTTGGCTAATTACAAATCCATCAATTTAACCTCATTCCTGAGAATGTCATGTAGGTATTACTAATGATATTATGTAATCAAGTTAGAGATTTAAACCCCTTTTGTGGCAGGGTCTACGGGTTTATTCCATATTCCTGAGATGTTTTAGAGAATTTTGACATGGTGGACTCAAACATGAGGTTAATTAAGAGATCAACTTTCTCGGAAATATTGAGTGTTATCTAACATGTGATCCTTCACCCATGGCTAATCAATACCTGTCCTATCACAAATTTACTCTAAAAGCCAGGCACCTAGAGTACACTACAGCTTCTTTTGTACACAGTAAGCTCAGACCACATTGGATGCAGTAAATGCATTTCACATCTTACATGTATGGTATATAAAAACCTCATTTTGGTAACAAGTGATTTTCCATATAGATTTCGCATCTCCATGCTTGCTTCTTACTTTCAATTTCCGACTACAATTTCCTAGCTCCAAATCTCCACTTTCTTCCTCTCCTTCCATGTGCTATTTACACTATCAATGCCTTTCAGGTTTATTCATTTTTCATTGCACTCTTTACTCCACGATTAACCCAAATCCTCTTCTTTTCCATCTCTATTTGATCCCATACTCAATAGCAGCACTACCTTGCCTCATACAGAGGGAAAACGGAAAAAAAGGAAAAATAAAACCTTTACAATTACATAAAGAACAACACTCTGTAACAGTACACGAATTCCTGAATAAAGAAGAAACCCTGAACCAAAATAAATACTTAAATAACATTAACAAGCAATAAATTCAAGAAAGCATTAAACTAAAGCTAAGCAAACACCTTCTATAGTGTTGACAATGAGATCAAATGATTCATTTGGTGAATCCGAAACATCTCCTGCCAAGCCAACAATATTGATACTCTTAAGTACTTTCAGAAAATAACATATAAACAATGACAACCTGAACTGAAAAAGGGCCAATCAAGTATTCATACCGCTCTTATGAACCTTCTGAAAAGCACTGATGTCAAAACCCCCCGAAAACCTTCCACCCTTGCCTTCAATTACCATTAGAACACACAGAATCAGTAAAACAGCTCCGGGAATCAGCTCCAGTCTTAAAACAACTTTTAACATGATGATATTTCAAATGCTTTCACTTTGAAATTTTTTTTTCTTCTAACAAACAATTGAATACTATAATCAGAAATACTCAGTCCTATCAGTCTCTTAAATGCATACTTCAAATCATCTTATGTATGGCTTTTGATCAAGTCTCATTCATAAAGACGAGAATTTCTTCCAGAAAAGAAAGATCATCCATTAAATAAACAAGGAATCAGGTGATTAAAAAGAAATTTGATTTCCTAACTTGAACAAGCTTTAAAACTAACCATATCATATGCCTCTGACTTCAATCAAACTACTGTAAGAATACTATCAAAAGAAAAATCGAATATTGGAACATTCAACCAAACTTCGGAACTCACCGGTCAAAACAATAGCCTTAACATCGCTTCTCCTCGTAGCCTCACTGAATTTCTCCTTCATTGCCGCAATTACTGCATTCCCAAACGAACAAAACATCAAAAGAAAGGGAAAAAAATCAAATACCTGGGGAAGCAAAAATGATTCTTAAAAGCTTACTGGCAACGGTTAAAACATTCAAGGGAGGATTAGAGATGGAAATGACAGCAACACCATCATTTCCAACCTCCATTGTCACTACAGTCACGGCCATCGCCAACGCTTTCTCTTCTGTTTTTCGCTTTCTTTATTTACCAATCTCTTCAAGAAGTTAAACAAAGAGATAGAGCTTTAGAGAAGACTAGGCTGCAGTTCAGTAGCTGACCAGAGAGGAGAGGGACCCCATGATTTCCTCTAGAATTAGAAATTTTTTTTTTTTAAATATCTTTTTGGGTACGTTGAATCACAAGCTTAATCACTAGCGCGGACTTCAATTTTTTGACCCAAAAAAAGTCATTTATTGCAGTGTCGTTGCAAACTATGAAAGGTGTTTACTTTCCCTCGTTATGCATGTCTAACCGACTGCAAACTTTAAAAGGTCTATTACAACTGGCGTACTGTTACATGTGTCACGTGGGTCGACCCAGTACTATTATTACTGTAACTAGACTATGGCCGTGCGTTACACACGATTTTTTTTTTTTTTCATTTTTCTCTTTCTTTATGTATCCTCCACGTGAGTAAAAGAGAAAGCTCTTCTGAGATTTCTTTTTAAGTATGTTATAGATATTTACAGAGTGGGAGGCTTGCTTCGGCAACTGGAAACCTATTGACAGGGGAAAACAAGGAAGGTGTTTTTTTTTTTTCTAAAAAAAAAGAAAAGACATGATATTGATGGTCTTGACCTCTTTTGTCTCTTCCTCCTTGAACCCTCGGTCTTGGTCCGCTGGAAATTGTTGGAACTGGAATTGCAGTTGGTCGTTGCCGTGGGCGCGGCGCCCAAACACGTGACGTGGGTCACGCCGTCACACAGCTGCTAATTTGAAAATTAACCATGTAAATGCTATCTTTACTAGAAGATTAATGAGGTCAAGTCGCCATAAATTCCATCACCTCTCAAAAATCTAAATTTAAAAGGTAAAATGTTCGAATTAAATTTAACCATCCTACTTTTAATGTAAAGTAATAATCATAATATGTTAGATATTTTTCTAAAATAAATATTCATTACAAAATTTAAAAAAAGATTGTCATCGCGTTGACAATTTAATAATTAACTCATTAATTTATTGTACCTTGTTTAATTGATTGTATTACTTAAGTACCATGGGTTGTTGAGTTACTTCACAACCAAGAAAGTCATCGATGGCTAATTTGTCCATCCATTTTCAAAGGGAGGATAATATATATTTATAGTTTTCTTACACGAGTGCACTAACTTGTGGAAAATGCTGGCTTGGAAAGGAATTAGCAATAGATTTGATTTTATTCATTGCTACTTGATTATTACTATATTAGTGGCTTTCAGCTATGTCCATCATTATTAATGGTACCGATAATAGTACTTGTAAATGAATGAGTGCTGGAATATTATCATGGGTGTTTGGTAATTTGATTTTGGCCATTTGTTTTCTTTATGTTTAATTTTGGTATTTTGGTGCCTTGCCACCACATGTCACATGTTCATGTATTTGTCTTGTTTTTATTATTTAGTGATCTTGTCTTCTGTAATTTGCAAAATAAATTCATTTTTTGTTGCATAGTTTGAGTTTAGAATATTAAGGAAGTATCATAATTATTTAAATTAAATATTTTATATTATTCAACTATTTATTTTTGCAAATAAATTTTTTATTAAGATATTCGTTACGGTTTTTAATTTCTTTATATATCAAAATGAAATTAATTCACAAAGGGATTTAAAACTTTCAATATGTATTCGAAAAGAGTAATATATATATATATATATATATATATATATATATATATATATATATATATATGCATCAACTTGAACGCAAGATTTCTACTCAAATTGAGCCAAACCCAAGTGGTTGAGAGCCAGCAGTCACAAGTCGAATGCACTGAAACCCAGGACAGATATAGGGTGGCGGTCATTTAATTGTCGGTTAAAAGTTGGTGGCAAATCAAATTATGGATTTAGTTGAGCGTAATTTGAGGCAGATATTGTATTTATTTTTGTTTTCTAGTTTTTTTTTATTTAGATGAACCATGTCATGCTATTTGTTTAAGAAATGAGTCATATTTGAATTTAAAAAAAAAGGAAAGTCGAAATGATTTAGATTTTAGAGTAATGCCGAAGGAACTGATGAACTCGTGAGTCGTGAGGGATAGAAATGTCCAAAATCAAGCCCAAATTAAGTGGGCCAATGGCCCCGGACTATTGGACTTCATCTTATAGGTCTTGTCACCCGTCAGCCAGGGTGCAACAAAATCAAGCCTGGTTGGCCCAAGACCAACTCTTTTCCGCCAGAATTTCCAGGTAGGAAATCGAGTGAGAGACCGGAATCAAATCAAAATCTAAAAATGGCGTCGTCTTGGAAGGTAATGTCTAGGTTATCGTCTCGGTTACAGTCTCCAACTCTCAAGCTCAACAAAACCTCACTCTCTGCTCTCCAATCCACTTCGGATTCTTCTGTTAGGCGCATATCTCGAGTCTCAAGGTGAGAGATTTAATCTTATTTAACATTTTTGTGTGTTCGAATCTTTAATTTTCTATGATTATAATTCGTTTTATATTTTTTTAATGAAAAATAAGGTTAGCATTGGGGCTGAGTAGTGTAGGGTCGATGATGCCGCTCCACAGCGCCATAGCTTCGTCGCGATTAGTATCGAGCTTGGCTTCTGAGTCTGGGACTTGGAGTTTAGTTCCTCAAGGTTGTTTAACTTATTTTTCATTTCCTTTAATATTATTTTTTTGTTATATTTATTCAAAAGCTGAAAAGTATATGTTGATGATCAAATAACAAACAAAAAAAAAAAACTAAGAGAGCAAAGTTAGCATTTTGATCCGGAACTTCTAATGAAAACCTTTCAATTTTGCATAAACAATTAATGGTGGCCAAATAGCTTGTTGTTATCTAATCATCTAATTGGACATCTATTTCGGATTTGTTTTGGTATTGTAATTGATAGAACAATAAATTTTGCATCCTATGATATACTGAAAGCTTGAAATTGAATGCTTTTGCCGCATTCTTTGTTGCTGGAACTTTAAATAAAAGGAAGCTTTGAAAGTTAAACTCAAGGCAGATATGTGGTTTATCGAATTATGGATTTCGTAACTAAAAAGTTTAGATGATCTGCATTAGCTATCTAACTGCAGACTGACGTATTATTCGAAGGTGTAATTTGAAGCATATTTTTTGTACTTTGACATGAAATCGGTGACAGTGGTGATGTTCACTATGTTTGAATTGCAGGTATCTCAATGCCTTTATGACAGCCTCCTTTTGCAGTGAGTTTTTGGAGAAGAACAAAGATAGAAATGTTGGGTTCATGTTGAGGCCTTTCTCTTTTCTATTTTCCATGGTTTCAGAGGGACGAGATTTTGTAGTTCACCCTGTATGTTTGAGGAATGCAGGTTGCAATTGACATCGATTTATGCTTTGGTTCCTTGTGTTGACAGTTTCCTTTTTTTCCCCCAAATGTCTCTCAGCGTGGATGAACATTACATAATCATGATGAACTGTTATTTGTTAACTTTAACTAGAGGTGATCAGTCTTTCTTTCTGCCTTATTTTTAAGCTTTAGCAAGCTCTTGATCACATGTTATACTGATGAGTGTCAAAGTTCTTTCTGGTAACGGAAGTCAGCATACTTGAGTGAAACCTCCAACAAATATGGGGACCAAAGTAAATCTAACCAGACCATTTGCAGCTGTCATATTTTGTATATTTTGTCTAGGTCGTGTCAATGTTAGTTTGCTTGCCATTTTAGTTATGGCCTGCACTGTTTAATAGTGATTCTTTTCTCAATGAAGCTGATATTGGTGAGTATTAAAACTGATGTTGACAATGGCATGTTATTATAGCCTTCCATACTCTCATTCCCCTGTAGTTTTCTTGGTTTTGGTCATTGTGGTATTGCAAAAGGGCATTTTCAATGCACTTCATTATTCATGCTGAAAGTGTAGAATGCTGCCTTTAATTTTAATTGCAGGTTTAAGCGGATTTTATCAATAGTACCAGTCCTTTCCTAATTGATTGGCCCTTGCTTAGTGAAATTGAGTTTTTCCAGTTTGTTTAGGGCATGCTTCGATTGATTTCCTGATACCTCACATGGAGGATGATGCCTTAGTGCTGCACTACTGTTTGACTAAGTTGTTGATGGATGGTAATTAACTGCAATAGCCTATAAAAGCAGCAGATAGAATTTAGGAAACTGTCTACTCCCCTGTTTTCAAAATTTTTTTTATACTATAGGAAACTGTCTACCCCCCTGCTTTCAGAATTTTTTTTTTATTATTTCCATTTTTCTTTTGTCAGTATTTCTGGTTAATAGACACAAAAGAAATTGGTTATGTTTGTCTCGAAAATGTTAGTCCATTTCTGAACTTGGTTGTCTACAACTTCTAACATCTGTGGCACTAAGAGTTGTTTTGTTTTAAAGCTGGTACAACCCTTCAAATGTTTCTTCTAGAAGAACATGGAAAAATGATTTAGAAGAACAAAAAAAAAAGAAGAGTGGCACAAGTTCTCTAACTTGCTTTGGTTAAGGAAAATGATTTATTTTAAAAATTGCTCTGATTTTTCACTGCTGCAAAAAAATATATATTAAATCTATGTTTAATATTTTTATAACCAAAATTAGTTAAAAAAATATTAAATCATTTCCCTTTTTTATAATTAAAAAAACTTTGGAACGTAAGTTGAAATTGAGCAAAACAAAATATTCGTAAGACAACAAACACCAAGTATGAAATTCAAATGAGAGCTTTAAAGTTGTAATAAATCTTGTTTTTGTCGAGGTGGGTTTGTCTTCCGTACGGGTGAACGTGGAAGAATTTTAATTTGTCAATTTGTGAATAAGAAGTTTAGGGAAATTTCTTCATACAAAAAGGGTAATATTAGTTATTTATTTGTTTTTTTTTTACTTCGAACCCATAGCGATAGTAGTTATTAATTATTACAATGCCATATCAAAAAGACAAGGATGTCCTAACGGCCACACATGGCCTCCTTTACTTTCAATACCCTGCAACAGCAAAGACACTTCCTTTCCATCACTCTCTGTAAGTATCCTTCATCTTCCAATGTTTTCAACTTCCATTGTCTCGCTTATTATCTTATTTTCTTCACCTCCCAAACACAAAATATCTCAATTTTTTGTAGATAGAAGACATGTTAGACACCACTTTCATGCAAAGTTTTCCACAAAAGACTATGAAACCTCAACAAAGACTGGAAATTCGAAGAGTAAGAAAGAAATTGGTTCTGGGTTTAATTCTTTAAGGTCTGGAAATGAGGGAGCAGAGAGAAACTCTTTGGAGAACCTTTTTAGTTCAGTGCTGGAAGGGAAGGCTGAAAGGAAGAGGTATGCAAAGGATAAGAACGCAAGAAAAAGAGACAAATATTTTGAGAGAGGGAGAGAAATGGGTTCTGGGGATTCTTCATTGAGGGCTAAAGATGAGAATATGGGTAGTAAACAGAAATCTTCTAAAAATGTGAACAATTTAGTGGCTAAGGAAAAAGTGGAGGGAAAAACCAAGGGTGGTGATGGCTTGGTGAAAGAGAAAAGGTTAGGGAAAAGGTCTAAGAAAGATCAGGCTAATTCACCTGAAGTACACTTGAGGGTTCAGTTGGATATGTGTTCAAAGAGGGGAGATGTGATGGGGGCCATTCAATTGTATGATAAGGCTCTGAGAGAAAAAATTAAAATGGGGCAGTACCATTATGCTGTGCTTTTGTACCTTTGTTCTTCTGCAGCTGTGGGTGTTGTTCAACCTGCTAAAAGTGGTAGTGGTAGTCGGCCTTTAAATATGTTAAACGTGTCCAACGAAGCTTCGAGTATGAATTCAATGGGGTTAGGTGAACCAATAGATAAGGATAGTGAGAATTCTAGTGCTTCAGAATTGAGTAATCCTATTTTAAACAATGGGAAATTGGTTGATAGTAGTAGAAGCCAGGGGAATATTGATAAATTGAAGGTTAGGTTTAGTGAAAGTTTTTGTAATCTAGATAATACTTTTCCTGACAAGAACTTAAATCAGTTTTCAAATGGGTCTCCAAAGCCATATTCTCAACTTTCAGAAGGTTCTAGTTATCAGAAAAAGAGAGATGAAGATCATTTAGATATAGACGATAAGAGCAGCAGTGACCGAGAGGATTATGAAATTGGGGTAAGTGAAGATGTCAAGAAGTATGCACTCCTCAAGGGATTTGAGATCTATGAAAAGATGTGTTTGGATAATGTCCCAATGAACGAAGCAACCTTGACAGCTGTGGCAAGAATGGCAATGTCAATGGGTAATGGTGACATGGCATTTGATGTGTTAAAGAAAATGAATCAATTGGGTATAAATCCTAGATTGCGTTCTTATGGTCCTGCTCTATCTGTTTTCTGCAATATTGGAGATGTTGACAAAGCATTCGAAGTTGAGAAACACATGTTGGAGCATGGTATTCATCCAGAAGAGCCTGAACTGGAGGCACTCTTAAGAGTGAGTGTAGAAGCTGGAAGAGGTGACAACGTGTATTACTTATTGCATAAACTAAGAACAAGTGTGAGAAAAGTGTCACCTTCTACTGCAGACAAAATTGTCAAATGGTTTGAGAGCAAGGAAGCCTCAAGATTGGGGAAACGAACCATGGATCAGAGATTTATAAAGGAAGCAATTGAAAATGGCGGAGGAGGCTGGCATGGGCAGGGCTGGTTGGGTAAAGGTAGATGGATTATATCACATACAGCTGTTGGAGCTGATGCGTTATGTAAATGCTGTGGGGAAAAGTTGGCTTTAATAGATCTTGATCCTGTAGAAACAGAGAAGTTTGCTGAATCAGTTGCATCTATAGCTACAAAGAGAGAGAAGCATTTCAGTTTTCAAAAATTTCAAGTATGAAAAGCTTCTTGATCTCATTTCAATCACTCTAATTATGTACGCAAGTTTTGATAAAGTTGGTGTATTTATTTGCTTGCAGAAATGGCTAGACTACTATGGGCCATTTGAAGCTGTGGTAGATGCAGCTAATGTTGGTCTTTTCAGCCAGAGAAGATTCATGCCGTCAAAGGTTAGTTTGGCTTGAATGAATAGGATTCACTACAACTTTACCCAATTGTTTTCCTTTGCTTTTTCATGAGTGATATTGAGTTCTCTTAAGGTAAATTCTTTAGGTCAATGCTGTTGTTAACGGAATACGCCAGAAACTTCCATCAAAGAAATGGCCACTCATTGTTTTGCATAACAAGCGGATCACCGGGCAGAAGATGGATGAGCCAGTAAATAAAGCATTAATTGAAAAGTGGAAAAATGCAGATGCATTATATGCAACACCTACTGGATCCAATGATGACTGGTAGGAAATATATGCTTAGAAGTTACAGCTGACCTGCATGATTGCTTATTTGCATAATTGCATCAACTTTAGACACTATGACTTAATTTGTGTCAGACATATTTTTCCAATGCTTATGCATTTAAAGCAATGGGTAATGACCTGTGATTCAGGTACTGGTTGTATGCAGCTATCAAGTTCAAGTGCTTAATTGTGACCAACGATGAGATGAGAGACCATACATTTCAACTTTTGGGAAACGACTTCTTTCCAAAATGGAAGGAAAGGCATCAAGTGAGTAAAGCTCTCTAATATCTAAATCCTTTAGATAGACTTTTTGATTTACATCTTTATCCTCCAAAATTTTGTTTAGTTAGATAGCTGCATCCAACTTATTGCTAAACCTTGTGATGAATTTGCTCCATTGCCTACTATATTTATCTAAAGCAATTTTCCTAACAAGGCATCTCTCTTTTCCACATCTAAGGTGCATTTCAGTTTTTCAAATGCCGGTCCAGTGTTTTACATGCCTCCTCCCTGTTCTGTTGTAATTCAGGTTAGTTGTAATTTCAGTTCCAGTGTTCTGTTGCTTGTGTGTGTATGTGTGTGGGTGTAAAGTGCCTAAACTGACAGAATAGAGCTATAAAGTGTGCTGAACACTCATAATGGAAATACATGCCAACAGGAATCAGAGAAAGGCCATTGGCATATTCCCATTGCATCTGAACTTGATTATGACACTGAAAGAACATGGTTATGCATTAGACGAGCTAAGTCACATGTGGTGAAGGAAGATTCTTCAACCATACCTGAAGGTAACACCAAGTTTAGTTTATAAGTAGTTCTTCACTTCAAGTATATGGGTTTGTTATTTGCTCAGCCATAATCTACAATTACTAATTGCTAATAGTGTGTTCTGTTGTTTCTATTTGATAATGCTCTTTTATGAGACTCAAATAGCATTCATGTAGTAGTAGTGGCATGTATGTATGCAATTAAGTTGATGTCAGTGATAGTATCAACTGCATGTCTTTTAGATGATTCTTTTATGACTACAAAAATATTCAGTAATCATTTTTCCCTTTTTTTTGAGTTTCTGGGTTTGTTGAGGTGTTGGCAATTTTATGCACAGAAGGCTAAAACCAAACTTTACTTTTGCCAAGGAAAGAGCCTTTATTCACTGGAAAATTCGTAGTTATAAGTTGTAAGGTGTAATTATTAAAAAACTTTGTTCGTTTTAATGGACTTCTGCATATCTTGGATGGATTTGCACAAAAAGGTTAGCTAGTTCAATCACTTGTTTGACTTAAATCGATGATCTGCTTAGGAATGCTAAACCAAATTGACTTTATGGTGTCCTATTGATCTATTTACATACAGGGTTTTCTTGTGTAACAGATTTGCAGCCTCTTGACCGTAATAAGGAATGCACGAGGCCAACTATTCAAACTGAAGTTAATACAAACTCTCTGTCACTAAAAGATGGCAACCATGATAAACCACAAAAGCATACTGAGGAAATATACAAAAATATCAGAGACATTTTGTCGGTTCCAGTCCCCTCAGATCAATGCACCGTTCTATCAGAAATAGAGGCTGCAGAGATGCTTGGTAACTGTGTTATTGATTTTCAAATATAAAGCAAGTGGCTGTCTTGTAAAGTTGCAGAAATATAAAATGAACTCCCAGTTGGAATCCCTTTGTATAGTTTTGAGGCCCCTTTGTATATTGATGCTCGGTGTACTTTAGTGATGTTTTTTGCCCATCATAGAGTTACCATTTTGTCAATAGAGGGTATTTCTTTCTGGAGAGAATGGAGGAGTGGATTGGGGAAGGTAGAAGGTTGCAGTTCCTTCATATGCAGGTGAAATTTTGTACACTGTGGAAATCCATTATTGTGAAGCAAATCAGTTCGTCCATTTTTTCGCATACAGTAGATTTTGCTGATAAAATCTGTTAAAATGTCTTCGAGCTTTGCAATCATTTGTCGGTGAGTCACATGCTCAGATGGCAGCTACTCAATTTAATTAATCACCAGCATAATCACTCAGGTGGATATATGCTGTCAGGCAGACCATGAACCCTGTTGCTGGATTATAATGGCAGGGAACGCTTTGTTTTTGCTGGGAATAGTTGCATACCATATCAGTTGAACTTGTCTTCTTTCTCCAAGGAAAGAAAAGGTCTGTAGAGTCTTGTGTGACTCGATTAGGTCGCTTGGCTTTTTAACATGGATTTGCTCTTTCTTTCACAACAAACAAAAAATGATCACAGAATTTCTCGAAAAGTTCCCCCTGATTACCATAATTAAAGAAGAAAAAAAAAAGGCAACAAAGGGAATTCACAAACAAATGAGTTCCAGCAAGCTTTGGTCCTACAATTAGCTGTTCAATGAAAGAGAGGATAGATGGCGAAATGTCTTTAAGAAAGGAAAATATACTAGAATAATTCCATTTTAAATGTAACCAAGCAAAACTTTAAATTTATTACTACTTTGTTTAACATTATACTTGAATTCATAAGCTTTTGGAATTAAGTTTTGATGTGATATTAGAGCTCAAGTAGCCTTACCCTTGTATGTTTTACATGTGGTAGGAGCATTTATCATTATTCATTTACGTGTTAAGAGTGTATGAAGTCATATCGTTTAGCTTAAATGGATATAAAACAATAAATCGAGCTTTTATTCACTTGTTAACAGAATCAAAAGAGAAAATGCAGTATCAAATTTAAATATTACAATATCATCATACCAGCATATGAAATGGAGGGTATATCTACATATCTATACCATGGCAAATTAAGTGTGTGGGAGTGGCACTAGATCATTTTGTCAGTAAGTGACTGGTCTTTTCACAGAACGACTGAAAGAGTCCTAAAAAGCTAAAGCATAAGATCACGGGGCTGCAATACTTCTTTGTCATCTTTCTCTTATTCCCTTTCATGCCATGGCGATAGGCCATGGGCTAAAGAGAATCTCTCTCTCTCTTTTCTTGGGTATAAAGAATTTCTTTTGGGTTGTTTCACTGCTTCAGGATGACAACATCACAAGCCTCTCTTTTCTCTCGCTTTCAAAATTAACCAAGAGAGCGTACATTCCAAAAGGAAAGACAGAGGAAAGATAAGGAAAAGTTTGCATCATATCTTTCTCTCCCTTCCTCCTTTTCCCCAGTACTCATTTTTAACTTTAACTCATCAGCTACCCTACTTGCCATCATCAGTTAGCTCTGATTTTGAAAGACAAGAAATTAGAATGCATATTACAGAAATATTTTCCCCTCCGAAGAAAGAAGATGAGTCAGACGAGGGCTTTCGCTTTGACAAGTCTCTCCAGGTTTGTCTGTGTCTGTCTCTTTTTTTTTTTTTTTTTGGGAGGGGGGGTGGGGTGGTGTGGAGGGGACGAAACTTCCATGTTAAAGCTTGTTTTCTTATGGTTATAGGAACTCAGAGATTTGCGGTCTCAGCTCCATTTCGCTGCAGATTACTGTGAAACAACATTCTTGAACTCTGAAGAGAAGAAAGTGTGAGTTTTTCTTGATTTCTAAGCTGTCAAACTGTTGTGATAACTGAAAACCTCGTTTGCATGTTTACCAGATGTGCCATAAAACCCAAACCTCAAAGCTTTGCTTCTTTTTTTTCTTCCTATTATTCTGTTCATGGTGGGTTTTTCATGTCACTGTCTATAAAATGGCAGTTGGTGTTTACCCCAACTCCACAACCATGAGCCTCGCTCAACAGGCCATTGGCCGAAGCGCCAACCTCTTTCACGGTTGAGTTGAGCTAGTCTAACATAAGATTTGAGTTATGAGCTATGACTGGCTCAGCTTCTCTTTCGTTTTCTTCAGGGACTAGAGAAGCAATGTAGGATCATGAATTCATGATGCTTGCTACCTGCTTCATTTGGAACCCATTACTCATCGGAGTCCAAGACGTCTTTCTGTCTGTTTTTCTTTTCGGCCTGAACCTCTTCAAGTCCAGCACTTCAGATGCTGATAACTGCGAACCCAACCATTAGGTACTGATGCCTGATGGCCATTTCTGCAGGGCGTGGCCTTCCTCTGTTCAAGCCCATTTCTCTTCCCATTACTTTCTGATTTTGAACTTCCAACCGTAAAACCCATAGACGCCATACAGGCTTGGGGCTTGCTCTTCCCCTGCCCATTTGGTACTTTCTGAGTTCCCATTTATGGCCACTGACCTTTGGACCAATAGAGATGAGAACTTTACAGCGTAACATGCAACTCCATGACTTAAAATTATGATTGGCATGTTTTTGCAACTTGCAGTGTGGTAGAAAACACAAAAGAGTACATATGCAAGGCTGTTGTTACTTTTGTTGATCATCTGGGGAACGTCTCTGCTAACCTAAATAACTGCATTTCCAAGACTAATGAATTTTCTGAGGCTGAGCTCCGCATCAATTGCCTGAAACAAGTCGGTGTATATATTCATCTTGCTGATGCTCACAACTTAATCAAGTATTGGCATATGCTTATTATTTATGACATGTCTGATGTTTCTACCAGAGACTTCTCTCATGCGAGCAATTTGCTCACAAGCTTGCTCTAACAAGAGTCAAGTGGAATCCAAATTTGCCAAATCATCACCGGCGTTATTTATCTGCACGTAATTATCGCAAACCACGTGATCTCTTAATTCTGTTTGCAATTAGCTAGTTTTCTCTAACTCTTTCAGCTGATAATTGGCTTTTTTTCTTTAACTGACAGCAATGTCAACTGTTGGGAGATCGAATGAAGACTCAAGGTACCATCAACTCTCTTCAATCTTCACAATATCACAGTAATAAGTGTAAATATTGATATTAGCTCGAAGGTTTCCAACCATTTTCTCTAATGCAGGGTTTCCATTGCTCCAAGGCCAGCAAAACTCAAAGACAAGCATGAACTTGACACTGAAGGCGTGCCACTTTTCTTCTTCACTTGTACAGACAAGCCTTCATTATCTAAGAGTCCAATATTGAGATCTAATTTCGACGAATCTGACTACAATTCAGCATTAGGTATAAACATTTTATCAATAAACAATAATTAAGTTAACAGTAATTTCATTTTCCTTCAAGTCTCTGATAGTTTGGTTTTTTTTTTGTTTTTTTCACCTGACGGGGTCTTTTGCCAGTGCCTGTTCGTGATGGCCTCTCGATACCATCAAAGGGTTCAAATCCTACTTTCCATTTCCAGGTGACTTCAGCTGAAACATATCATCTATATATATAAATAACATTTTCAATTAATAATTCCCATAACCCCATTTTCATCGAAGTTTAATTTAGCTTTGGTCTGCTCATGTTTGCAGCAAGGAAATAAAAAACATGGACGGAAAGGCTCCTACAGAAAACCATTGCAGAGTGCTGATATCTTATCTTTCATTCGACGTGCAAGAAGATCAGCAGCATGAGAAAAACTTGAAAGGGGAATCCATATGTTCCTGTTGCTACTGCTTTTATTTGTTTAAGCTAATCTTTTGTAGTGGTACTCATGGTTTGTTTTAGGTAGGGATATGCTGAATATTCCTCAATAGGGGCACTGGAGATTTCTTGTAATAACTTTCAAGGTTCCATAGATGAGGCAGAGATGTCTTGATTAAATGTTCATATCTATATAATTGTGTGAAGAATTAATGCATGTATGGTAGCAAAGACAGTGAGCAAAGTTGGGTTAATTTCTGATCGGAGAAAATAATCGGTACTTGGAAAATCACAGCATTGTAAATCTAGATACCATTTATGATTAATTACAGGTTGAGTGTTTCATTTTAGTTCATTTTTAATGGCATTTTGGAGCAAATTAAACGGGAATTAGTTGTAAGGATTAAGTGTCTAGACATAATTTAATGACATAATATTATACTTAATTTAATTAATCTTTTATTGAAAAGAATTAGGCAACTGTCAAAATTTATTGTGAAAATGCAATTAAAGAAGAGAAATTATTATAAAGTTGACCTTAAGAGAACAACAAAATGTCAAAATCGATGACAACTAAAGATACCAAATTTTATTAAACCGACCTTATTTGGCGAAATGTTGCATATTTTATAAAGTTTATTTATACCTTTTCATTCGTAGCTACTCCTTTAGTTTCATAATTAGTGTTTCAATTTGACATTTTTTATTTTACCAATAATTACTAATTAAAATTTCAAAAAATAATTTTTCAAAATTATGAATGAAGTAGTTTTCAAATATATATTTATTAAAATTTTATTTAATCAAATATTTAAAATAATTGAAGTTAGAATTTAAAAAATTTAACTAAAAAGGGTTAAATTAAGAAGTATTTATAAGACAGAGGAAGTATTTGTTCATTTTAATTATAAGTTTTTGTTAATAAATGTTTTAAGGTATTTTTTAAAGTTTATATTAAGTAATACTCTTTATATATATATATAAAAGAAAAGATCAAAAGAATTTATTACATCATCCAAGATCATGATATGCCTAGTAATACTTTTTAAATAAATTAAAAACAATTATATTAGCTATACTCATAAAAATAATAGTTTAATACAAAATATTATTATAAAAAATTAGCTTGGAAAATACCCTAAAAGTCCTCTTTAAAAAACCTTTAATTATATTTTTAAAAATATTTTCAGTTTTCAGTTATTGCCGGTGGGACCCAGGTATCCACGTAACACCTCATGCCGGTCGCAGCATCAGCATTTGGTGGAGGCTAGTCTACCTATCATTCAAAACAAGGAAAAACTTAAAAAAAAAAAAAGTCATCCAAGAAAGAAGAAAAAAACCGCCGGAACAAGTGCAGCACTGAGAAAAGCACAAGCGCCCACAGTTCAGGACCTTTAGGCGCCCGCTGTTAAAGAAACTCCTGAAACCAACCTAAGAATCTCAGCTTATAAAAGCAAAAAAAAAAAACCCCTCCTTTAGTCTCTCATTTCTCTGCTTCCATTTCTCAACTTCTACTAAACCCAGAGAACACTTCGAGCTTACGAAGGCAATGGATTCAGTATTTGCCGCCATTGCTCAAGGCCCCGAAGATCCTATTCTAGGGGTAACTCATGATCATCTTCTCGCTCTCTTTAATTTTGAACCGATCCTCTTCGTTGATCGGATCATAGGGTGTTTGATCGCGGGAAATCATGAGCTGTGCGACGAATACAGCCAAGAATATCTTCTTTTTTTTAAATATTTGCATGTTGCTGTAATTTTGAAGTTTCATTTTAAATTAGCTTTTTTCATTTTCCCTATTTTTTTTAATGATTAGGCGAAGCTTCCTTTGTTATCATATAATGATATGATTATTTTTTGGTTATTCTGATTATTTTATTTGAACAAATAGGTGACTGTTGCTTACAACAAGGATCCAAGCCCGATTAAGTTGAATTTAGGCGTTGGTGCTTACAGAACTGAGGTTTTTTTTTTTTACCTTAAAAAATTATCTCGATTAAAAACTTGATCAATATTTTTTATTAATATGATGTTGATTATGTTGATCTGTTTATCTAAATAACAGGAAGGAAAACCCCTGGTTCTAAATGTAGTTCGAAAAGCGGAGCAGCTTCTTGTTAATGACCCGTAAGCTACTCAAACCATTCTGTTTTTCATGCCCCTGTTGCGTTTTGGATTGTTTTGTAAATTTGTTGATCATGTATTACATTTTTCAGGTCAAGAGTCAAGGAGTACCTTCCTATTCTTGGTTTTGCTGAGTTCAATAAATTGACTGCTAAACTCATTCTTGGTGATGACAGGTAAAGAAAAGGAGAAGGAAAAAATAATTAAAAAAAAACTGATTTTGATTCAGTTGAAATTATTTATAAATGGTTGTTTAGTTCTTTTGCAATTCCTGTTGTGTTTTATTGATAGCTTATTTGATGTTTTTTGGTTTTTGCTTTTCTGGGTAGTCCTGCTATTCAAGAGAGCAGAGTGGCTACTGCTCAGTGCTTGTCTGGTACTGGTTCCTTAAGGGTTGGAGCTGAGTTTCTAGCAAAGCATTATCACCAAGTAAAATGCACAATCGTCTTCTGTTTTTTATTTGTTTTAGTAAGTTGTTAATTGTTATTATTTGAAGAGCAAGTAATGCTTACTTTGCCTACCTTTTGTTTGCTAGCGTACCATATACATTCCACAGCCAACATGGGGAAACCATTTAAAAGTGTTCACGATGGCAGGACTGTCAGTGAAGACTTACCGCTACTATGATCCAACAACTCGTGGGCTCCATTTCCAAGGTCTGAGTCTATATTGTGAATGAGTTGCTTCTTTGAATAAGTTAATTCAATTCAGGGGTCCTGGGGAAACAACTGAAGTCTTCAATAATTACAGCTTAGCATATGTTTACTTTTTTATTGCCTGTTTTTGGTTTTAAATTCCTTCATACAAGTTCTCTGTGGTTTACAGAACCAATATCTTGGTTTTTAATTGCCCTGGTATGTGTACTAATAAAAAGAAGGGCACTTTTGGGTAACAGGCTTGCTAGAAGATCTTGGAGCAGCACCAGCTGGAAGTATAGTGCTTCTTCATGCTTGTGCTCATAACCCAACTGGCGTTGACCCAACTGTTGAGCAATGGGAACAGATCCGGCAGTTGATAAGATCTAAAGGGTCATTGCCTTTCTTTGACAGTGCTTACCAGGTAATTGTCAGATATTGATTAAAGCTATGTGTGATTTTGTTAAAATACTGCATAACAAACTCCATAGATGTTAATCTTTTATGTTTTAATAGGTTATACAATGGTTAATTAACTAACACTTGGGTCTGACATTCCAGGGATTTGCAAGCGGTAGCTTAGATGCAGATGCACAGTCTGTTCGCATGTTTGTTGCAGATGGCGGGGAATGCTTCATAGCTCAGAGTTATGCAAAAAATATGGGACTTTATGGGGAGCGTGTTGGTGCTCTCAGCATTGTAAGATGCTGAACTTATAATTCTTGAGCAATTTCTTTCCTTGTGACTAAGTAAATGCTCGGGGCCAAATTAAGACCCTAATCTTATGGCTGAAAACTGTAACTCTGACAATTAAGCAGAATCATCCTTGACATTCACTAATACTTTTAATATATAACCTTATAGGTAAAAGTAATTTTATCCTCTCGTATTGACTTGTCTGCCAACAAACTATGTCCGAAGTTAAAAACTTTCTCACACACTTTGGTTCAGATACTACTGATATTCAGGATGCAGACCTCTTTTTGTTTTATATTAAGTATGGCATCTTTCCAGCTGTCTGGGAAACTGAGTGCTCTGCTCCCTTTTGCTCCTAGCTACATCAGCATAGGAGTTTTAAATAATAATTGGTTTTTAAAGCATGATAGTCAGAATTGTATCCTATCATTTAGATTGAATCAGCTTTAAACAATTTAAGTCCACATTTATAAGAAGAATTCACATAATGGTGACATTTGCTGTGCGGAAATTGCCAGGTGTTTTCTTGCCCCCCCCCCCCCCCCCCCCCTTTTTGGAATAAATAGCTATGCACAAACAGCATTTTTACAATATCTTGGCAATTATTGAAGATGATTGGTTTACTAGATAGCCACTAAAGTGATTAAAGGGAAAAGTTATATTTTACATTTTAATTAGTGGCAATGCTTCCATTCTTTCTGTTACTTTATGTGAACTATCGCCTCTTGCATAGAATATAATAATAATTTTATTAACAGGTCTGTAAGGCAGCTGATGTTGCAAGCAGGGTTGAGAGCCAGTTGAAGCTTGTGATTAGGCCTATGTATTCTAATCCACCTATCCATGGTGCATCAATTGCAGCCACCATTCTCAAGAACAGGTAAGTCCTTTTTGTGGTGTAATGAAACCAAACTGTATTTAGAACTTGTTAGATGACATGGAAACTAGAAATTCCGTAAAAGTTTCTAGAAACTGGAATGGACAGTTTGTCTTGGTGTTAGAGATTGAAGGAAAATGAATGTTAAGATTCGTAAGATATTCCGATTAAAAGAATTATCCTTTCAAACAATGATTGGTGCATTCTACCCAATGGTGACCACTGCCCAAATCTGTAGTAGTAATTAGACAAAGTATACATGCATTTATATGTACAATTTTTGGGGGCAATTTTTTTATCAATGATTTTCTTGTTGGACTTCGATTAAGTAACTACTCAAATCAAGTTAACTCACTTATGGACTGCACTTTTAGTTTTTCTCTTTTACATTTGTTTATATTTTTCTTTGCAGTGATATGTATAATGAGTGGAAGATTGAACTGAAAGCAATGGCTGAACGGATTATTAGCATGCGCAAACAACTATTTGATGCTTTAAGTGCTAGAGGTTTTACTTAATTTTTTCTTCCTATGTTCTATTTGTGGTTGTGCCTTTTTTTTCTTAGTTTTCCTTTAAGCATGAAATGTAAGTTTGATAGGTATGACTTATGAGTCGGTCAACATTTATTATATATGTCAACTTACGAAAGCCTTGTTCAAGATCTTGGTGTCTGCTGACCTCCTTTATAATATATTGACAAAAATTGTGCATGTATTTTTTTCTGGTATTTTCTTCACTGTTATATGAAGTCTTTGGTGTATTCGCCAAGCTCAGAAACCATACATGTTTCCATCTCCGTTTTGTCAGGCACTCCAGGTGATTGGAGTCACATTATCAAGCAGATTGGAATGTTTACTTTCACAGGGCTGAACAGTGATCAAGTTGCTTTCATGACCAAAGAGTACCACATTTACATGACATCTGATGGGTAAAAAGATCTGTTTCTTGTTTCTTTCCATCCTTTTTGTTGAGTGTTTTTCTTCTAAATATTCTTTGGGGGTTGGGTTTGTTGTTGGTTGGCTAAGAAGGTTAATTTCCTCTCCCCAAAATTCTGCTCGTTGCAGTGAAAATTGTTTCTAGACTAGAAAATGATGCCTTGAGATTTCTCCTCCCAGTATTCTTGCATGAGCCATAATCCCAATCAATTATGAAAGATCATTTGACATCGATGTGATAAATGTCATATTATGATTTAACATTTTCATTCAACATGAAGAGAGCTTCTTTACTTCTATGATAAAGTTGTTTCCATTTGAATTTATATGGTTTTGTAGTGCTAAGAAATTGAGTTGTTGACATACCTTCCTAAAACAAGTAAGTACATATTCTAGTTGTAGTTTGGTATTCTCTTCCTCCTTCAATTCTAGTGACTCTCCACTGCCCCTGCTTCCATACCTACCCAACGACCATGTCAAGGACTTACATTTAGAATTTTAGCTCTCTTTTGCTGCTTCATTTACTGTAGCCCTAAACTGGAACCTCATTTTCATTGTTGATTTTGTTATTTTTTGTGTATTGGGAAGCCAGAAATGGGGGCTTCTGAAGTCGTGTAATCTATGCACCATAGAACTCATTTATAGTTGCCAAAGATTGTCTCGCTTGCTAATATCAATCAGAAAGTGCCTAATTTAACTGACATCTTGCTAAATTCATTTTCTTACTTCTTCTTTTCAGGAGGATTAGTATGGCAGGTCTCAGTTCCAAGACGGTCCCTCATCTTGCAGATGCTATACATGCTGCAGTCACCGGTTCCTGTTAGAAACAGGTGTGAGATTTATGTTGCCTGTTAGAAACAGGTTTGAGATTTATGTTGCAAGGACATTTGGTTATAGTCCATGTATGTGATGGTTTTTTCCCCAACCTTTTCAAGCAAATACTATGATATTCCGTAATAAACACTTAACTAGAATGCAAATTTCGGATTTTAACCCAATTTTGATATTTTGATTTCAATGTATAACATTTTGCCAGAGGCATCGTAAATGGTATGCTTGCCATTGTTATCAACAGTTCGTGATATAGGCTTGTTAGATTTCTTTTCCTTCTATTTTGCTTAGTTCGGCAGGTCATTCTTTAAGAACAGAAAACAATCCCTTTAACAATAACCTTACTGAAGGGTTATGTGGTACTCTAGTATTTCTGAAGGGTTATTACACTTAATTGCAGCAAAATTTTATCTTCTAATTTCCTCTTCCCGAACCCAAGAGCGGACACGAATGGTTGATCTACTGAAGTTACTCAAATAATTCTAAGAAGCTTGAGTATGTTTCTTTTGTGACATTTGGTTCCTTCGTGTTCAAACAGCTAGGAGAAATCACCCCTCTCCTGACTCCCAACTTTTATGCTGTTTTGGTAACTGATGCTGAAATTTTGACAGAAAAAAAAAATGCAAGTTCTTTTATTGGGCTTGTGAATTTCTCTTGCCTGTTTGTCGAAAAATACAGTCTGAAAAATGAAGCAAAAAAGAGGAGAAATTTAGAAATAAAGCAGGGTTAGAGAGCAACGTTAGAGTTCCATTGCATGTTGAAGGCAAAACGTTACGTATATATACCCCCAGATCGGATAATTGACTGTAACTAGAGATCAACACAGGCAGAAAGCAGTACGCAAATGCATCAATCATTATCTAGGTCTAAGCACCATTGCTCGGTGATTCATTTAAACTCATATATAGGTTTTAAGAATCGAACATATTTGATATGGGGGAATCACAATCTCCCCGATTTAAATTCTTGATGTTTTTATTAAAGTTACACATCAAATCACATTTAAAGTTCATTTCATAAAATCAAGATCTCATCAATACAATGTAAAAATTCACATCATTGGGCGGGCTGGCATATGTTTTGATACCAATTGTAAATTTCACTCCAGAAGATTCAGATCTCACCGGCTTAACATGAAAATTTACGTTGGATCAACACATGTTCTGATACCAATTGTAATAATTGAGACCCATACATCACTGGTCAAGCCTAATCCAAATATCTTTTAAAAACTTAAATTCTAGTTGTTGGTAGTAATTGACTCAACCTTTATATAGACCTTAAGAATCGAATGGGAGACGTGGTATCACAGTTACATAATCACTTCCCTGACCAAATCCTGGAGGAAGAACAATGTAAGTTCTAGAAAGTTACTGTCCCAATGGAATTTTACATGGAGCTGCATATATATACATGAGGTAAGGTCTCTAACTATCCGTATTCCTCTGTATCTTTCCCCACCTCGTTCCTTTTCTTTCCCTCTTGTTCTACGTCCTCTTGTTTCCTTTCTTCTAACATTCCGATTATAAATCACGAGCATCCGGACTTCTTAGGCCATTCAAGTTTTCAAGCTTATCTAGATAGGAAGCTTTTCTTGGAGTGGGACTAAATGGAGGCTTGGATGTTTTTTTCTCATAATCACTTTTCAAGTGGGTTTCTTGATCACTTGTGTTACACCTTGCGGAACCAACATCCCAGCCCATAAAATCTGATAGTGTTGGTGTCTCTGAGGTACTCAACCTCGCCGCATCTTCATCTGTGTTCGAGGACATGTCGGATCTTGCTGGTGATGATGTTTGAGTAAGCGAGTCGGCGTAAAGGACATCCTCAATTCTTGACATGACTGTATGAGCCAAGCTCTCTAGTATCCTTGAATAGCTCTCCAGAATAGCTTGTCCTACATCCTGTGAAGTTAAAATGTAAATAAGTTAATCAAACTTGATTGCATTGAGGAAAAGATAAAACGCAGCTGCAAGCTTTCTGTACCCTGTTGTATTGGATCTTTGATATATCAAGCGCAGACTGTGGAAGCCCCGGAAAGTGCTGCTTGAGTAAGAGTAGGATAGTCTCTGCCCTCTCTTCAAAGAGTTCCCTCTTTTCCAAGCTGACACCGGAGCCCCAAGAGGACCTTCCATCTTTCTGGTTCATCTTCCGCTTCCATATAACAATAGAGGCCTCAATCCTGTTCTTAAGGTCAAGCACTTTGTGTTCTGTTGACAAGTCCATGGTTGACAGGAATTGCCCAGGATCAAAGTACTCCACTGTGATGCTTTTATAGATTGAATCACCAAGGCTTGCTCTTCCATTCTACATACACATGATGTAAAGGATCAAGTCAAAGCTACAACAATTCTATAAGGTTTTAATTGATGGGAGTTTCATTTTTTTACCTTGGGGAGGGAATCGATGTAGCTTTCAGGGACCTCCATTTCAGATAGGACATTTGCATTGATGGTCATAGCTGCTTTTAATACCTGGTTGACAGACTCCTTTTGAGACAGCAGCCATCTTCGTGATGTCTCTGATAGCCCATTTGCAGGAACTTTAACAATTGGATGCCACCATTTGTCATCCCTCTGGCTGTTTTCATTTTCTGGATCATCATTTTTGGACACATACCAAAATTCTTTTTCTTGTGCAAAGTTGTCAAGGGTCTCCTGTTCATTATAATTCGATCAGCAACCGTAGTGTTAATCTCTGGTATACCATCAAGTGATTTCATCAGATTAGAAACTAGAAGGATAAAGTTACCCACAATAAGCAATGTATCCAGTTTTCGCAGACCAGGTATATTCACCAGCAGATCGCCCCTTTGTTTAGTGACCATAATCTATCAAGTTGAAAACAAGTTGTTGGGAGTTAATATGGTGAAATTGTAACCACGGTGCAACATTGGAGTAGCTGTTTTAAGAACTATGACTTCTCCTAATATAGCTTGAAAAAAATATACATGAGAGAGAGATACCTACCTCCATGCTTGTTCCATCCTTCGATTTCTGTTCTGAAGGGACAAATTCAACAATGTGATCAGTTACAGATAAAAGCCAATCAATTTCTTTTCTCCACCTTGCTTTCCTTTCCGGAGCCATAGGTTCTAATTTCCCTTGTTCTCCAAAAATGGATGCTGCATTATAATTGGCCAAGGCAGAGATGTGAATGAGAACGACCGTCAGTTAGGTGCATTATTGTACTATAATAAACTGGTAAAGTATCTACCAAAATACTACCAATAGGCTCATAATCAACTGTATTATTTTGTCATGAGGTGAGAAGGAAAAGCCAGAAGATTGCGCCATGGGCGTTTCTGAAACCTGTCGCTTCCACATTATATTTCTACACGGAAACATATGCATTTGGTAATTAGATTTTAGACAGGAAGTCTACCTGCTAGGTTTGTCACGGCATTTGACAAAGCCAAAGCTGAAGAAACACCTTTTCCACCTCCTGACATATCTTCACCCAAAAGCAACTTGGCAAACCTTTCCTTCATCAGTTCCATATCTGTATCAAGGGACAAAACATATCATTAGAAGGGTTATTAGCCTGATCTTAAGAGAAGAAAGACAGAAACAGACAGAGATAAATTAGCTCTCTTGTTCATAAGTGGCAATGAAGATAAATATTTATGGAACATGAATTGCAACTATGCTAATCAACATAGAAAGATGCTGAACTGCACCTGATTGTGGCCTCTCCTGGGGATTTCCTGGCCTAGACTCTCCTATATTTTGGTGCTCCATCGATTGGTCTTCTGCATTTCTCGTGTCGATACTCCTTGATTGCAGGCTATCATCAACATTCTCCTCATCATCATCACCACCATCTGCGATCAGATTCTGCTGCTGTCTTCTTGAATTCTCAAGCATTTTCCCAATGTGGAAAGATCTCGAGCTCTGAATGCTGTACCGACGTGTTAATGTTCGAACCATTTTCGCTACAAGCTTCTCTTTGTGTTTCTTCTTTGTTTAACAACAAAAACAAAGAAGAAACGAAGGTGAAAATGATTATAAATAAAAAAAGAAAAGTCTCCTTAAGTTTTTAGTTATAACAAATATTATATTCATTGAGTCGAAAAAAAAAGAAGCAAAAAGAGGAGAACTACCCGCTTAAGATGAGACGCTAAAGATTGAAAAGAAAGGGTTTATCTGATTCTGCAGGGTTAAAAGAGATAGAGATCGAGGTGGTTCATTCTTTTTTCTGTTTTTGCAGCAATGGAAATGTGGGGTGCATGCTTTCAGAAACAAAGCAGCATAAACTGTAAACGACAAAGATAGTCATTTTCAAGAGTTTTTGTCTTTAAAAAAAAGTCAATTTTTGAGAGGTCAATGCTGGCAAAATGCCCGGGAAAAACGTACGAGCTTAACTGCTTTAACTAACTTTTTCTCCCCTTTCCTCTCCATTACAGTGCCCTATTGAAGCAAAATTCTGTTCAGTTACTTTGGGCAGAGAATTTAGAGAAAAATAATAATATGGTCCCCGAACATTTGTCGTTTCATAAAATTTGATCTTTATAAAAGATATTCCCTGTCTCTCCATGACTGATCCATCCTAATTATTAGAGGCATAACCTCGTGGTATTAGGACCTAACCGAGGGCCAAAAGATCAAATAGCAGGATCCTTTCAACAATTAAGGGCCACGAGGAAAGATTCAATGAGGGATAAAGTATTTCAGATTTTAGATTTTAGTCAACCAAGATATTTTTGCATTGAACATAATTAAAGAAAGAAAGAAATCTAACATTGAAGATTGAGTCAAAGTAACTCTCTGAGTAGTGAGGAGGAGGCTGAACGACACAGAAGCGTGGAGATGATAATAATAACAGCCATGGCCAGGCCAAAGCCAGCGCCATACCAGCAAGCACATATATGAAGAAGAAATGATATTGGGAGCCTGCAGCTACTCATTTAATAAGAAGTGAGTTTGAACTTTCTTTTCCCACAATCATTGTTTGAAGAAAACAAAAAACAGAAAAGGAATGACAGCTTACTGTGCTAAACTTATTGACATTTTGCTTTATTAACAATGATCACTGGCTAAAATTCAATGATAAGTTTGGTAAGTAGCTAATTACATTATCAAATTATAGCAAGTTCAATCCTATGCTTTCCTCATAATTAAATTTTAAGTAATAAACTATTAGTAAACCTGAAATTTACATGAGAGTGGGGGCAGGGCAATGCTCACTATCAATTAATTGCCTTACAACAAGACAAAGTTCATTGCTAAATTGCAGTATAGCACATCCATTAACTACTAGTACAAGTTTTAACCCACTAGAGGAAAAAATAAAAAGCGAAGGTTAACCGACTAGAACTCTGGATGGCTTAGCTTCCAAAGATAGTGTACTTGATCTCCCTGGATTCTTAACCCTTTTGTTAATTAAACTTTCAAAACTAAGGCAAAAGTTCGTCATCCTCCATTACGGATTTACTGCTACTAACTTCTCAGATTCAACATTCCAATCCCATCCTTCTCTTTTCTGAGAACAATATTCCGTGATGGGAAGAGATTAAATATCCACCACCGACTTATAATTTCGATATTATTATTGTCAAAGTTGTCATCAATGTTCCTTTCACCAAACATTTAAATTTTTGACCAAATCTGCTACCGATTAATGTCCACCTAACAAGATTGTGAATTAATTACTACAAATTTGGAAACCCAACATGGCTGCAAATGTCAAATTTCCATATACCTTGTTTTGTCAATGTAAGCCATAATTTGTTTATTCTTATTCAACTACCACACAGCACATTACATTCAATATAGAATATGTCCAAAATATTTAGACTAAAACTGTTGAATATAGAGTTAGTAGTAGCCACATAACTTATAGTTAAGTAGGAAATAGTGATCTAAGATCCCTTCTCCCAATTAATTCCATGGATTTAAAATCGAATGGAGGAGGGCAACAAGTCCCATGGCAACAGCTTGCGAAAATTGGAGACAACTATGAGGAGGGCCATAGTAACTTTGTCTTCATATTTCACATGCCCCAACATCAAAATTTGTATTTACAGAAGCAAAATAAATGGAAGTATATTTTGATTGTGAGACATTCCCGCGTGTTTCCTTTTTCTGAAAAGATTTTGGGTCCTATAATGGAATATAATGTCGGGAAATTTGTTGTTGATTTTTCATTCAAAAAATTTTTGGTTGGATTTGATTGCGGTATAGCTTGAACTTTTAGTTTATGATCAACAGGTTGGATAATTTTGTCTAATTATCAAGGTCACTTTGTCTATACTAATCTGATTAAGCACTTTTGGCACAATAATTAGAAGCCTTTTTAGCAAAAACGCCGTGCTGTAATTACATCACAAAAAACTACAAATGTTTCAAGTTGAAAGCATGTGCTCGCAGCCCGCTTTAAGGGGAAGTGTGATGTAATTCTGAAGAGCATTTTGATGCTTGATTAAAGGAAATTTTCTTGTATTTTATGCTGTTGAATTATTGGTCATAGGGAATATATAGCCCCAGGAAGAAACAAACAGAAATCATAAAAATTACCACCCTCAACAAGAATTATTATAGGCTCTTCTTAATCTTAATCAGTTGTAATCAGCCCTTAATGGATCATATAAGCAGCACTTGCAGGAAAACATGGCATAAAGCTAAGATGACATTGATTTGTGAAGGATTTTGCACATGGATGCAGCAAAGATTCCAACTTCAAAGAAGTGCAGCTGTTCTTCAATATTTAATGCATTAGTTTCCCTTTATTTATTTATTTTTTTTTTATATTTTGGGAGGTCTCAATGGGAGCTAAGAAGCTGATTCAGGTATTTGGCTCATGGTCCAAAATGATATATCTATCAATGATAACCTGAAAAAGCAAAAAGAAAAGAAAGAAAAATTGTAGGATTGAAGTTCAGAGGAGTTTCTGATGATGATCCCAAACGAATGTTACCTTTGCCTTTTTGGCTCAGCATGGGCGCATCAGGCATGGACAAAAGGGTTCTGTCAATTTCATTTCAAGTTGCAGATAACTTTCTTGGCTGAGTCCAAGTAGTAAAAGAAGTTTTGAAATTCAAACCATGCGCTTAGCCAATAACCTTTACTTGAGCACCAGCCAAAAGAAGAGGTGAGGATTCAATTACATTTATGATAGGCACCAAAAGTAGAAACACACTGTACAGATAGACATATGCATATGTTGCAAGCGTCCCGTGACTGCATTAAACTGCTCAATTTTCAGCTCTTATGATTTTTTACCTGCTCACTGAAAACCCAGTTAGAAAAGGCAAATCTTGAATCAATTAAAGTTCATTTAATTAATAATGTGATGGTGAGAGGTGATTTAGACATGGGTGCAAGTGTTTTTCTCAAATGGTTTAGGAAAAAACCAGTTCTTTGATTCTTTTCCCTTACCTCCAAGGCATTGAGCCCTTGATTTCCAGTGAGAGGGCCCTTTAATGTTAACATTGTGTATTATGTTAAAAGACTGAACAATTTGTTAGGTGACAGAAATGAAGAAAAATGGAGCTGGAGCCTGTTCTGAAACAAGTCCAAGATTCAAAGGCTTGACTCTTCCATTTCGGCAAACTGTTGCAGATATAAAATTGAAAGCCTGCACTGTTAAATACTCCACTTTCAAAAGAGTTAGGTGTCTGTACTGTGAGCCACTTCAATTTGTTTCTGTTTGGTTCAATTGAGTATACTTGCCTATAACATAACTATAAAGTTGTGAAGGGTGCTAGGGTTTGTAGACAAAAGTACAGTTTCTTTCCTAGGTAGTGAAATCTCAAATCTAGACTTATAGAACTAGTGATTAGCTGGTTGCTTAGGCCCCTGTTTCAAGATTACCAACAAGTAAACCAAAATTTTGGTCACTCAAAAGTCAGCTGATTGGAGGAAAAAAAATTTTGGACAAAGATTTGAAGTTTCTGAGCTGTAATATTTTCACCCCTTTTTTTTAATTTCAATTTCTTTTGGAATATTATAAGTCAGCTAGTTGATTCTTCTTTGTCTCTTTTCCTTTTCTAACACTACAGTAATACTTTTTTCCTCCACAAACATAACACTTTTCCAACCAAACCAATATATATATATATATATATATATATATTTAAGAAAAGTAACATCTATAAATTTCATTTGGTTTTGTTTATTTTTTAAAAGTAATTTGTAAATTACGAAAATGTTTTTATGATTATAATTTGTTATATCACCTTTAATAAGTGTTTATAAATATTATTTAACATTTTTTTAGTTTTCACAATTTTTTTTCTTTTAAAAAGGTGGGCATGTGAAACGACCATAACTGAAGTGAAGGTAGTTACCGATGTAGTTAAAAGAGGAGAGAGAGAGAGAGAGTAAGAGAGTTTGTAGAGCGCAAAACTTACCATCCCTTCCCTCGTCGTGCCTTTTGAACGGATTCGTTTCGTTCTCTCTCCCTGCAACGCGCGTACGAAATATAACTAAAAATCTCACACCCCCCATGAAATCACGCCGCTTCTTAATCTTCCTAAACGATCTTATTATCCCCATTTTTCCCATTAAACTAAACTTTTATAAACTGTATTTTTAAGACTTTTTCTTTATCTCTCTCTCTCTCTCTTCTTTGCTTTGGAAGAAAACCAGAAGGCTCCTCTACCCTGTAAACACTCCTTCACTGCTTCACAAAGTCAATGCACCTCACAGCTTTTCTTTCTCTTTGGATCTGAGTCTCTGCTAGCTCACTTGCTGCAGGTCAGCACTCCCTGCGTAAATTCTTGGGTCTTGATTGTTTTTCTGCTTTGTTCTTTTCTTCTTCTTTTTTTTAATCTGCATTTTCTCATCTGGGTCTTCTTTCTTTTGCTTCGTTTGGGATGTTTCTGTTCTCATTCTTGGTTCTGAGTAGAGGGTGAAAGATTATACATGGGAATTCAGGTACTTGTGCACGATATATTGAATTTCCATGGAAAAATGATTCCTTGGCCATGAGTTTGTTACTGTTCATAAAGAAGATGACACTTTTGCTTTGTAATTTTATATCCTTTATCAGTGATGTAATGGGATTGTGTGAGGTAATCTTTCATGCTTATTTTTGGTCATACCATGGAAATTCTTTCTTGCTCAAATTTAGCACCTCCAGTTTTCAACACATGTCTCCTGGATTTATGATCAATACTAGTCTTAGGGATCTGTTTGGATAAGAAATCTCTGGAGATAAGACAACAGCTAAAGTTTGACACATTCAGAGAGGAATGGAATTTTTTTTTCCATTTTTTAATGGCATTGCTTTTGTTTATTAGGGCGGCAGCTGATTAAGGTTTTTGCTTATGTTGTTTCCACTGAAGCAGAGACGAACAAGTGTTGTTTTTGTCTGTTTCAGATAATCATTTCGAAAGACTGATTATAATATCCCGAGCATGTAAGCATCATCTCATGAGAAACTTTTAGTATTGGTGGATTTGGTCTTTTATTAGTTGTAAGCATCTGATTTTATAAATATTTTCGGTTACAGAATATGCCTCAAGACAGTCTGAGATCAGTTGTCTACAGATCATTTGTTACCTGTGATGATCCAAAGGGAGTCGTAGAGTGTGGAACAATTAGAAGGTCCAAAAGTGGTTCTGAGAAGATGGAGCATAAGAATGAAGGCCGGAAAGCACGGAACAGATCAAACCTATGTGCGGCGCGTAAGGCAGAAAGAGAAGAGCTGGTGACTAAAGGGGCCATGGAAGAACTACATAGCTCATCTTCCTGTCAGCTCTTGGAGGTGTCAAAAGGAGCTCACAAGCTGAATCAGGTAATTGATTCATGGTCCAAAGGGCTATGGTATGATGGGCATTCAAAAGATATAGCCAAAGATTTGTTGAAAGGAGCTCTTGATTTGCAAGAATCTCTACACATGCTTGGGAAATTGCAAGAAGCATCCCATTATATGGCTAGGTTGAAGAAGAAAGAAAAGGAAAAAAGTAATAGGGTGATAAATGACCAACTGATTCGGAGAACGAATTCAAGTGCAGCTGGAGAGCAAATTCACCCAACGAGATTCCAAAATCCACGGCTTTCCACTGATGGCTCTTCAAGAGATTGCATTGAGGAGCTTAGGAAAGTGATCAGAGACAGCCTAGCTAGGCAAAATCTATTGCCAAATATAAATGCTGAAGAAAAGAGATGCTTCAGTGGAAGATATTCAGACTCAGCTTCAGATATCCCATCTACAAGCTCAAGCCAATCTTCAACGGTTCAAACCGACAACTTTACTTCCATGGATTCATCTATCTCGTCAGCAGCTCTAGAGAAGAAGGCAAGAAGGCCAAGTTTGATTGCAAAGCTTATGGGCCTAGAAGAAATACCTTCAAAATCATTGCAGACAATTTCACAGAGAGAGCTGGGGAGTAAGAAGATTTTCAGTCAACAGAGGCCTATCTATGAAATTGATATGCCAAAAGGAAGGAAGTCCCAATCTGTTTCTCAGAAGGAAGATCCAGAGAGGAGGACGCTGAAGGACATCCTTGAGACCATGCATTTTAAAGGACTTCTGAAAAGCAATTCCATGAAAGAGATTAAGTCTGATTCCCATCAATTAATTGATTTCTTTTCTGAACAGATGTTGGTTAATGATAGCCCACCTATTGTACTCATAAAACCTCGACATGATCCACACCTGCAACCTAAAGAAAAGTTTGTGCCAGCATTTCAGGAGGAGAGAAGCTTAAACGCAGAAACTAAGCTCAAAAAACTAAAAGTAAAAGAGGAGCCTCCTTCCAGAATAATTGACTCCAAGAATAGAGGTTTGAACTTCAAGGAAATGAGCAGAAGAGTGGAAGCAGAAGCAGAAGAAACTCCAGTCAAAAGACTTAGCCAGCAGGAAGGTGCTAAAGACAGCCAAGAGAAAGAGACCAGACCAGTGAACAAAGAAGTAAAGACTAAACAGAAGCTTTCTACCAAGATGAAAAGTTCAGGTCCTGTAACTCAGCCATTGCTGAAGAAAGAGGCAAATGACAAAAAAATTGATAAGATACCAAAACCTGCAATAAGCAGCAGGAAACCAGTTGAGAAGGAGGTCACAAAAGCAAAGAATTTATCACGGCCTAAAGATCAAGCCAAGGTTACTACTCCAAAGCCTACTAAGCCTGAAAATGGATCGAATGTTACAAAGAATAAAGTTTCTAGTCAACGAAGTCCTACAGCTAACTCCCACTCTAATCGCATACCACAAGCTGTAGTTCATGGTCCCAGCGATCGGAAAAAGAGTCCAACAAAAAAGGAAAAGGCAGTGAGCAAGGCTACAGCAGCTAAAATAACTGTGAGTTGCTCAAGTTTGCATTCAGCTGTTATAATTCTAAATTTTGTTAAACAGCATGTTGAAATACGATATTTGAAATGCCTCTGCTACATGCATTGAGCTATGAAAAAGGATGAAAATTAAATGCAGTTTATCTTCTGTTCAGGCTGAGAAATTAGAATGCAAAGGAGGCGACAAGATGATTGATCTTACATCTGAAAAAGATACTGTTTTGGAAGGCTGTAGCACTGAAACTGCAGATCAAATTCCTACAAAGGGGGCAACAGAACACAGTGATATTCAGATTGGAGGTAATTCCCTTTTTGACTGAAAATTTATTAAAGCACAGTGCTGTAGTTGACATAAGTCAGCTGTCATGTGCTCAAATTAGAGATGTAAATGCATACAGACATGCATTTCTGATGTAATTGCATGTGGAATGCATGTCATAATTAAATAATTGTGTATTGATATTTGCTGATTGTCTTCTGTAATGCTGACATCTCTCCACTCCAACAAGAACTTTTAGGGAAAAAACTTTAAAGGAATAAACCACGTAAAATTTTAAAAGCCACCATCATGTTAAGGTTCATGTCTTCTAACACAAATTAGCTAACCTTAAAAGAAAAGCATGTAGCTTGGGAACAAAGTTAACTTGATACAGCACAAGACATGCTTTCATGTTTTA
Source organism: Theobroma cacao (assembly GCF_053813885.1). Lineage (NCBI taxonomy): Eukaryota > Viridiplantae > Streptophyta > Magnoliopsida > Malvales > Malvaceae > Theobroma > Theobroma cacao. Next base: position 5,764,727 of record NC_142647.1, read on the forward strand.
GTTACTTAAAGAGAAACTTATGGGGGATTGAATGAGAAAACATTTTAGGATCTCCAAAGTCATAGGTGGAGTTTTACCTTTTCTTCACATAAATTTTCTTTTTCTCCATTTTGCTGATATATGGTATTTGGATTCAACTGTTAACTGCCTTGTAGGCAACCATATAATGGAATGTTTTCTGTTGAATTGAAAAAATACATTCTAATAGTTTAGTTTAAAAAAATGTACTTCTGTAATTTATGTGCAGAATGTAGATGCTTACCTAACAATTTCTTTGCCTTTTTGTTTCTTTTAGAACACCACGATAAGAGCGAGGGTTCTGTTAGTGATGTTATTCCGGTGACTACTGATGATCAAAACAACATTGTACCCATTGGAGAAGTTGATGATGACCCTATCATTCCAATTGGAACCGACAATGAAAGCTTCACAATAGGGACCAGTCTAAAAGCTTTGCTATTGAGCAGTCCAGCTTTTCTCAATCATGCAGAGAAGCTTTTTGATCTTAATGTGAATGTCCCTACAACTCCACAAAAATTTGGCATCAGTGACTTTACAGATGCCAATGCACAACTCTCGATGGATTGTGCAAATGAAATTGTTCAACGAAGAAGCTTTCCCGATGCTCAAATGGTCTACCCTCCGTTATTAACCCTGGTTGGAAATTTCAAGAGTTACATCTGTCTAGATCATTTGTTAAAGAAAACTTGTGATGGGGTTGAGGCTCTGAGAAGCTATAGTGAACTTGCTGGTGAGAACTATCCTATTGATAGTCTTTATGCAATGCTGGAAAGAGACATAAAGCGCAGTGAAGTCCTAAGTGGAATATGGGACTTGGGTTGGAGGAAAGGATTTTCTGTGGATGACGCAATGCATGTTGTGGATGACATAGAGAAGCAACTATTGAGCGGGTTAATTGAGGAGATTTGTGCCTAAGTTCTGCTTTACCAACTTGTTAAATGGTTGAACAAATGCACAGCTTCAAGAAGTCAGTGTTGGAGCATCGTAAATAAGCTTTTCTTTGTTTGACAAAAGGAGGCAGAGTTGGAAGTCTTAGCCATATATCTCGGATTCAAAATTAAATTTCAAATGTGAAATTTTCGTTGCTGTTAGTGACGCATGTAAATTTAGATTCCTGGCACCTTGGCGTATTGATATCTAGATAAATTGAAATCTGTTCATAACCCAAGTCTTTTCTTCTTTTCTTTTCTTTCTTGTTAAATACATCATATGACCTAATGTAAGTGTCTTTGGATGAAAATATTCTTCAAATCTCATAAGTCGAGGTCAAGTAAGAAACTTAAATTTGGCCCAAACCAAAGAAATTTGCCCATTTACTCATTTAGACAATATTCACTCAATCAACCATTATTATACCTCCATATTTCAAGCTTAAATTTCAAAAGGGCACGGCAGCAACATTGTCTTATTCCATGCTTGACTGACTCGATCCCTTTCGGCAATGACAGCTACTCAAGCCTCAATCATACATCTTTATTCATCATTTCTTGGGCTGCATTTTCTGCCAACTGCCAAAAGTCTATGAGAAGCAGCTTGCCCATTGAAAGAGACAACCATCATAAAACAAACAGCGGGTTTCTTAATAACAATAATTACATTATTCTAATTTCATAGGGTATTTCTTTTAATCACATGCAGCAGAAAATGAAGAATCCCTTACCCTGCTTCTGATAAATTTGCAAACAGGCAAATTTGGAGTACCCTGTCTCTCTACCCATTCAGAATATGAAAGACAATGACATTATAACTACTACTATACCATTGAGCAGAACTTTTGGTAGCGGTCTCTTACTGCTACACATTCCTGCTTGTACCCTGAATCCCTGATGGCCAATAAAGCTGGTTTTGGTATGGCAGGCCTGGCTGTCTGCCCTTTGGCCTCCTCTCAGACTCTTCTTATCGTCGCACCAGGACTTTATGAAGATGCTCCCCTGAAGATAAGGAAATTGAGGGTCCCCAGAGCAAAATAAACAAAAGTCCCTTTTGTATGAGTGAAGAAGCATCCAAAGTTTGAGCCTACCACACATTGCCATCCGCCTCCGTATCTCTTGTCAAATTCCTGAAAAAGTTTCCAAACACCCACCCATCTAAACAAATGAATATAGCTCCAAAGATGCGCCAAAATAAAGTTCGGAACGCCATCTTCACTCAAATAAAAGTGACAGCGTAGAGAATAACAAGTAATGAATATAGAAAACACTATTAGTAAATTAATACCTTCTTGATGTGGGCAGCAATTGAGATGCAGTCGGAAACATCATAGAGATCAAGAGCTTGAGAAGCAGAAGCCATGGATTGGCTTTGCATCTTCTCTGACATGTCCGTCTCTTTTATCATAGCTTTGCCCTCCAACATCTCCTCTCTGCTCTGCCCCTCTCTCCCAAGAATCTCACAAAGGATTCTGTTCCTTGGTTCTATGAATGTGTCTTATGACGTTCTGCTGTTATAAATATTAGCAAAAAGGGCAAACAACCTTAAAATCCCGAAGCTTCTGTGTCCCACGATTATATAAGAAGAGAAGGTAAAAGAGTTTACTGTTGCGTATGAATGCGAGAACTTTTCGAGATGGGCACGTAGGCCAACCTTTTTTCTGCACTTTTTTGTCTGCTTCTTCACCTTTTTTCAGTCTTTCTTTCTATCCAAACCCTTTTACGCGTTGCCAATGAGAATGATTCAAAGACTGCTAAAATCTCATCCCCTCCAATCACCATGATAATTGTTAACCACAAGTTGTACTTTTCCTTTCCCATACTTATGGACAACCTAATATAGCACAAAAATGGAATTTTACATTGGCAACACTTTACCCAATTAAACTATATAGCATAAAGTTAGTAAATAGAACATGTAACTGGGAAATAAATAAAAAGTAAATATAAATGACAAAAAATGGAAAAAATAATATGGAAGGTTAGCACCTTTCAAGGGGGAAGTTATTTTATGAATGAAACGTATAAAAAGTGGACGACGGATGCCTGATTGAAAAAAAATCCAAATTGTTAATCAGCTGCCGGTAGCAAAGACGGTCAGATTTTTTAATTAGCTTATAAGGTTACATATTATTAGTATTAAATTAAAACCACGCTTGGACTTATATTTATTAGTAATATAGTACGTATTTGACAAGTTAATAGAAACAGCCATTAAATGCACGTCTTATATGGACTGAACGGTCAAACTTACGTGGCGCCTGTTCAATGGGCGGTTGCCTAACGAATGATCATAAACCAACAACCACTAGGAGTCTAGGATTCTACATCTTGGTTGATTTTCGACAGTTATTCCCCGGTTTCAAATTCTACATTTTCCGGCTGCCTTCGCCCATCGGTTTCTTTCAATTTCGACGTTCCAGGAGACAAAGAGTGAAGAAGGAAAAGTTTGGACAAAGGAAAATTAAAAAAAAAAAAACAGAAAAGAAAAGAAAAATAGAGAGCCTGTAATTTTGGGTCTATAAAGTCTCTCCCTTTGGGTCAGAAGAACTGGGCCTGTTACAATAATGGCCTGCTGTCCGTATAACTGCATGGGCCATAGATTGGAAGACCTCGTAGCCCAATCTTCAATATTAGAAAAATTTTGAATTGTTGTTAATTTTTTTGTCTTTTTTTTCTATTTTTAAAAGTGTTGTTAGTCTCAATTATCAATTAGCAATAATTAAGACCATGATTGGTTATTGTTGCTAAATTTTAACAACAAAAAGATGAAGAATGGTAGTGGTTAAAGTATGATTCGTCATCATTACCTCAATCGGTGTTACTCTTTTATTTTTAGTTAAGGCTCTTTTTAAGCTCATTAAAAATATTGTTAATAGGGATCAACCATAACTCGAGGTAGAAACAAAACCGGTTTCCAAAGTTTTTGAAAAAAAAAAAAAGTTGTTTCCAACCATTTTTCTAAATTTGTTTTTTATGCACCTCAATGTATTACAAATGAATAACACAAGTCCTCCTTGTAGTGTACTTTGTATCACTGATTATGTCCTCTATCTTTTGATTATAATTATCATTTCAAAATGTAACACTATTATTTAAATTACTTGATTATCAATTTCTTTCTTTTGTTAAAATGCTTCATTAATCAGTACCATTGTTGTTTACAAGTCAACCTTTTTTTTCTTAAATATTACAAAAAAATATTAAAACTAATAATTATACACATCAATCTAAAAATTTATACATTTTTTAATTAATTATGAGATGAAGGGACTGATGTCAGGTGTCACAATTGAAGCACTTTCTTCGAGGACACAGAGAAGGTCGAGTGACGGAAGAGATTTCAATTTATGAGTTTGACTTTTTTGGAGATATGATTACTGACCAACATGATGTTGTCTTGGTCTTCAACTTGGAAAGTTTCCTAATTATATTTGTTGTTAATTAGAACCTATAAGGTTTCTGAATTGTGGATAATAGTCTTCCCATGCTTTAATTTTCACATTAACCTTTATAAATAAGAACTTTTTTTTTTCATAATTTTACTCAATAATTGAAACCATATTTTAATCAAGGTCATGCTATAACAAAATGTAAAATAATACTATATAAACTCATTAGGAAAAGGCCTTTTTTGTATTTCTTTTTTTTTTTGGTTGGGTAAATAATAATCTATTATTTAATTATACTTCTGAATTACAGATGTGGCCTTCGAGGCAAAATGCTGGCACCCAATGATAAGCGTGAACAGCTCATCCACAACGCAACCACAGCAACGGGTACCAACACAGTTAAAAAATTAGCCCCAAAATCCAAACAAAAGCTTATCGGTTAAGCCCTTATTAAGCCTAGATTAATCCGCCCTTAAACTTATAATTAGTGCTAAAAAACACCAACATCTCCTCGAAAAATCCTCCCATGCTACAGCTCCGACCTCACCCTTCCCACGAGTCACGACCTGACCCCCTGTCATTATTTTACTGTATTATTCTTTTTTAAAAAATATAAATAAATTATTCAAAAATAAAAAACACGGAAAGCAGCCAAATTGCGGAAGCAGATTTCAAAGGGTCCTCCCCTCATCTCCAAGTGTACCAAAATTGAACTCTTCCTGTTTAGTGTTATTTTTTCTTCTTCTTAACTGATAAAGAGCTAGGGTTTTTGGATTATTGGGGAGGGGATTAGCAGCGGTGTTTCTGGCAATGGGAGATGAAAAATCGACGATCGTGATGGCGAGTAGAGATAGAGACATTAGGGATCGAGAGCTTCTAATCCCGGTCGCTGACTCCGTCCATGATGATTCCTCCAAACCTTCTTCTTCATCTTCTTCGCATCACACCGGCCGCGAGGTTTCTTTTTCTCTCATTCCTTTTTTTTTTAAATTATTTTTTAGACAGCTTTTTGGTTGTTAATTGTGGTTACATTTGTCATTGAATTCGATTTGACTCGGTCTGCAGCTTCTTTTGTTGCTAATTGTAGGATTGTATATAAATTTTGTAAATTAATACTTATATAATAGAGCTTAATGTGATTTTGTGTGAAAGAATTGGATTTTTTTTTCCTATTCTAGTAGAGGAATCGGGTGTTTCAAATTGATTTTTGAGTGAGAAATTATTGATTTTAAAAGGGGTGTGGAAATTGAACTGTTTTGTTGTATTTGACTTCATATTCTGATGTAGGATTGCAGCATAAATTACTGGAGGTGTTAAAAATGAGGAAATAATTTTCTTTTTTTCTTTTTTTTTTTTTAAAGTTGTTATCAGAAGATGACACCATTTGGGGGATATAACTAAAACGATGGTTGATAGGGTTTTGTACAACATTGGTGATATTTCGAGGCTTTGTAGTTCTTACATAAGAATGTATCTGTGATTTAATTTTTAGCTTGAGATGTTGTGTAAAGCTTGTTAAGGCCCAAACCATGAGATATATAATTCCCTTTATCTTTGTAGTCAATCCCTGTTGTAAATGCCCTCGAATAAATTTAGGATATAGAGTTATAGGCTTGAATTTGAAGTCACCCTTCCGCTTATGAGACTTGATGACATTATTTTTTCTGGTTGATGGAGTGGGTAAAGAAAATCGCTATGGTTCCTTATGAAAGCTTTCAAAACAAATGTTTTCAGCCTGCTGCTTGTATAAGAACTGTATGCTTATGCTTGTATGTACTCTTGTAATAATGCATACACATTTTTATTTTCAATTTTGCCTGACAAGCTTTGTTTTATGCAGACCTTTTATAAAGTTGTCAGAAGCTGGGCTTCAAAGAAGTTCATGACAGGATGGTAAGTGGCATTCTACCATCTCCTTGCGTTAGATTTATCAACTCATATGGATATTTTTGCAATTATACTCTGTATGATATTTAACGATTTGCACAGCTCTTCTAGTATCTCCTTACAGAAAAATGATCTGTTCATGCCTCCAATTCAGCTCCTTGTCTTATGTCCTTGATTGTGAGTGAAAATGCTTTCACTAATGTATCAAACCTAAATATCTTTGTTTAGCTTTCACTTTAATTATAATTATAGTAACTTTCAGAACTTTGGGTTGTTAATTTTTGGAATAAGAGATAAATTTTAATGCCTTAAAAATTTTGACAGAGGAATTTTCTATTTTATAGACAAAGTGCTTGCTGGAAAATAAGTGTTTCAGTAGATCTATTAGGATGCTTTATTCAGGCATTATTCAATATAATAAGTTCCTTCCTTCACAACTGCTTTCTGGGGAGAGTTATGTTGGAATCTTGATCTGAGAATTGAAATGGAGGTAACAGATTTAATTTGTGACCAGCCTGACACCTCCTTTTATTTTCTCCTTGTTTCCACCTTCTTTCTCTTCATAAAATTCTCATCAAATGGTTGGTTGTCTTGAAATTCCTCTGCAACTTATCTATCATCATACAAAATGGTAGTTGTTGCCATCATGAATTTGTGCTAACCTTTAATTTGATGAACTCAGAAGCTTAGTAACTTTTGTTTCTAATAGCGAACATATGTTCTTGGAATTTTATCTGATAGAATTTCTATTATCATTCACGATGCTGTTATGGTAGTTGCTGATTCATAGTTTTTGCAGTGTCATTCTGTTTCCTATTGCAATCACTTTCTACATAACATGGTGGTTTATTCACTTTGTGGATGGCTTTTTCTCTCCAATTTATGCTCAACTTGGAATTGATATATTTGGTAAGTGTCTTGTTTATTTATCAGTTAGAAACATTTTGTTGCCCGTCTCATCTAGACCTGTGAACTTGTTTCACAATTGTTAAATCTTTTACTCTTTTTCCCCCTTTTATTTGACCTTGGAGTTTGTAAACTCGTGTTCTCTTTCCTTAAGGCTTCTGAGTGATGAGGATTATAGTGACCTACACCTTTTGTGAGATTGTGACAACAGCAGTGATCATTGTGAGAGCTAGGTTGATATTGTATGAAACTGGAGGAATCTTTTTTTATCGTCCATCATCTTTGCTGAAGTTGTTCTTATGCCTACAGCCTACATAATACTTATTAGCACTATTCATATCAAATTTCCATAGATTGTTGAGGACAATTTAGCCTAGGACAAAGTGCTTATTAGATTGTAGTTTTACGTATCTTTAACTGGATATCTTGCTGAATATGATATGTACTGCTAGAAAGCTAAAATGATTTTTCCAGAGTGGCCTTTGGTAATGATTTTCCCATCACAGATGTACCTTAATATTGATCTTTGTCATTTTTATTAAATACGTCTCGTTTGAGATTATCTACCATCTGGTTAACTTAACAGGTCTCTTGATGTTATGTCTTCCTTTTGCTTCTTGGATAGGTCTTGGATTTGTAACTTCTATAACATTCATCTTCTTGGTTGGGGTATTCATGTCATCTTGGTTGGGAGCATCTGTCCTAGGCCTTGGGGAGTGGTTTATCAAACGAATGCCATTTGTTCGTCATATCTACAATGCCTCCAAGCAGATTAGTTCTGCCATATCACCAGGTGTGTATTTTGCTAATTTTCTTCCACATGAAGTAAATTAGTTTAGCTGGTCATATTATTACAGGTAGTGCCAATCAATATGCCACATCACTTTTAATGCTTTACATCTTTATTGTGTTTCAGATCAGAACACACAGGCCTTCAAGGAAGTAGCCATCATAAGGCATCCACGTATTGGTGAATATGCATTTGGGTTCATCACTTCAGCTGTTACTCTGCAGGTGGGCAATTGAAAATTTTGTTCTGAAACTCTCATTTTGGCATGGTTTCCCCTTTTTTTGTTATTTGCCTGAATCATACTCATTATGCATCCTTTTGCCTATGATCTTATTGTCATGGATTTGTATATTCTTTTTCTTCCCTCAAAACTCTTGGGGCTGCTTGTTCCCGGTGGTGTGGTTCTTGCTTCCATGGCATTCTTGTTGTAGAATATTGCCCACTGCACAAAACACTTTTTCCTGACATGCAGCTAGTGATTCTCCTCACTTTTTGTCCTATCTGCTATTGAGCACATCCCTTGTCACTGGTGTCCCAACTGAAGCTCAGCATCAACAATAATTAACATCGCATAATCTACTTTTGTGTCCTCTAATCAATTAACATGGAAATTTGGTTGCTTGACTACCTTTTGAAAAATTGAGCAGTGGAAGAGTAAGACTTAAGACACATCAGGCAATGTGATATTAAGAATGCTGTTTTTATTCTTTTTATTTTTAATGCAGAGCTACTCTGGTGAAGAAGAGCTATGCTGTGTCTATGTTCCCACGAATCATCTTTACATTGGTGATATATTCCTCGTCAATACCAATGATGTTATCAGACCGAATCTATCAGTCCGAGAAGGAATTGGTGAGGATTGATCTTTTATTTGTTGATTATTTTAAGAAATGCATGTGATAAGAAAAAAGGAGAAGGGGGAGGGGGGGGGGGGGGGGGGGGGTTATGTCTTGCTTGCTATTATCAATTAGTCTGTCCTGTTATAAGCCTCCTTATAATCTATTACCTTCTTTTTTGGGGCAATGGAGAGCATGCATTAATTGTAATGCAGAATGGGGGATATACTGAGACTGCTGCTTAACTTGAGGATGGTTTCTCTATTATGAAATGATGGTCTGTGGAATATTTGTATGAGTAGTAATGCCAAAAGCAAAGAAAATAGAATGGAGAAAAAACATAATAACTTATCTTACTTCAATTTAAGTTTATATTTCATTCATTCATATCCATTGCAGAAATTGTTGTGTCCGGAGGCATGTCCATGCCCCAGATCCTGTCAACACTGGATACACGTTTGCCACTGGAAAGAAGTAGATCTGACAGAAGCTGAGATATAAGGTGACAGTTGTAGAGCTTTTATTTATTGTATTATCTCTGGTTTCAGATTTGAGTCATCAGAGCGGCCTCACAATCAATGTGTTGGTTATGCGGGATTCGGAATTAGATTATAAATTTTGTTGGTTGTGTCAGATTCTGGTGGCATATGTAACATTGCTTGTTTACATAGAATGTAACACTGTTTGCCTTCAAATATAGTGTGGTTGATATGACAGGGCGGCAGTTTGGTGCTGGATTGTGTTACTTCCAACTATTAGAACGGCATCGATATTTTAATGAATATGTTCTAGTTTCTCCTGCCAATGTTTCTCCCTTCCTCCAAAGTGCTTGAGCGATTAGTTATATAGGCCTGCAATTGCTAATTCAATTAGTGCTTCAAGGTGGTGTTGAAGTCTGGCACCGTCATAGGGTAGGGACTCGAAGTTGGGAATTCCAACCAGAGGTTCTTGTCCCAGTTGTCTGAAGGATCCATGTGTGGGAACTGAAAGGTAATTTATTGATTAAAATAAAAGTATTTAATCGTGGCCTTTAAACTTCTGAGAGCAAATATAATGTAATTAAAATGGAACTTATTCAGAGAAATTCATTTCAAAATTTCAATATTATTCCCAAGTCAGCACTAGGATGCCGAAGCAGTCGTACAAAGATTGTACATGAGGATTTAGTTACATAGTGCTTCATCCTAAAATTTGGATTAAGACTTTGGAAAACTAACGCAAGCGGTTTAAGGTAATTATTCATGTCTTCATCGTTCAACATTATCGACTCGACTAAACCGGATTATACTTCTGGCCCACCTTCTGGGTTATTTTGGAAATACTTCTGAGCCCTGGACCAGGACCAGGCCCATTACTTTTTGACTTCGAAAGTTGGCGCATGACAACAGAAATGCAACGGCGCGTATAGTAGTGGAATCCCACTCGAACCCTATTTCACATCCCGCAGGACCGCAAACCCTAGCTCGCATTCAAGTCCCTATATAAATTACCCTTTAATGGTTCATAAGCTATGTCTTGGACTATGACTGCGAGCTGCTCTCTTCTTCTAGGGTTTAATTCGTTAATGGTTTGTGTCCTTTAGTCATCTCTCCCTGATTTGTTTCTCCACCTTTCTTTTTGTTCTGCTTTCAAATCCTTTTTTTTTGTTTATGTTTTTCTTCGATTTTTAATAAAAGATTTTGTGGAAACGGGACGGTGACGATTTCTACTGTGAAAGGTCTCGTTCGTCGTAATTGGCTGTTTTCAACAGCCTTGCCGACCATCCTGATATATCACCACCCATATTCCGAGTCCCTCTTTTTCGTTTTTTTCCTCCTAAAATTATTTTATTAGATTTGCTAATAGTTTTGATTCGAAATCGGCCGATGATTAAATATTTTTAATGACAAGCATATGGCTGAAATATTTCATGTTGAAATGCCTAATCTTCTCTATGAGGCCGGTTCTCCCATTCTTTTCCCCTTTTTTGATTATTTTATTTTCAAATCTTTTTTCTAAAATTTATGTTTCATAGAGCTATTCACAGATGCCGATGATGAAGAAAATGGTATTTTTGTGATTTATGACAATTGATGATTACATATACCTCTACTGCCTTCCTTCAGAGGCTTGTTCTCATTTTGATTTTCATGTTTTTTTACTTAAAAAATTATAAATAAAATGATGGAAAGGAGTGGTCAAGTGATGAGTACAAAGCATAGTTCAGCTGATAATTCTCCGTGATTATTAAACTGCACGTCTTTCGCTCCTATCTGATGACCCTTCTTTCTTTACTGGTTTTATCTTTATTCCTCACCTCCGTTTTATTTGGTAAGATTTTTTGGATTAATTTTTTTTATGCATTGGGCAATGATTTACAACAGCTTTTTCATCCAGACAAACTACATTCCTGAAGAAAGGGAAATTTTCGGTATTGATTAATCAAATCTGGAAAAGTTAAAGAATAAGGAAAATAGGACTGTAGATCTAGGAAAATATTATTGAACTGTATTTAATTGTACAAAGTTGTTAATGTTAATGAAATGTAGCTTCATTGCGAATTTGTTACGTAAACTTAATTTTAAGTTTTAACTCATAAATCATAAAAAATAAGTTCCACATGAATTTTGTTACCTATAATAACTGGTATATTTTAATTATATACTTTCAACAAAGTGAAAATGCTCTAAATCATTTTTTAGTGCCATAATGTACTTGAATGGAAAAAGATGTAGTAAAAGATAAACCTTGACCAGTTGGTGATTTTGGGTCCAGCCCAATAAGATTGGAGGCTTGGAGCAATTTATCTGTTTAAATTTTAAGTATAAAAAGAATATTATTCTAAATACGTCGAACAATATGAAATCAGATTTTATTTGCAAATTAAAAATAAATAGCTAAGTCCCTTAAATAAAACCAATAGCTATGGCCAAATTATATAACATTTCTCTTTTAATTTATTTGACGAATCAAAGTTATATAAATTATTTTCTTGATGTATTTTATTTTTACAAAATAATTATTTCGTTCAACCCAAAGTCTTTTCGCGATCCAAATTCGATGTGAAATTTTAAGATCGATCCGTCACGCGCATGTGAAAACGAAGCGGACAATCACTACTATCTTCATTCTCGGTCAACACATTTTTTTGCTTTGAATCTGGGTTAGGCGCAGAGCAGAGAAGGAAGGGCGGTGACGAAAGAGGATCTAAACTATTTACGAGAAGAAGTAAGAGGAAAAGGCAGGAAAGCGAGAGAAGAGTTGAAGCGGCCATCTGTCTTCTCCCTGTTTATTTCGACGAAAAGAATGCAATAGAAACGGTGAGAGGGAACTCACTGCAAACAGAAACTGAGAAAGCGTGGGTCTTACGATGATGGATATTTTTGGTTGGTTGAATATTCTTTGAGAATAAAATAAAAGAGAAATATTATTTAATTTTGTTTATAGCAATGAAATAAGATAAAAAAATTGTTATTATAATTTTATTTTAATATTTAATTAGTGAAAATAATTTTGAAAATAATTAATAAATTATAACAATATTTCTTATTATAATATATGAATATTTTAATTCCAGTTTTTAAAATAATAAAACTTTATAATTTATAATTAAAGTTTTTAATTTAATTTTAAAATATAAAATATTAATTTTTAATTTTTTAATTTTAATATTTCTTTTAATTTTTCCTTTATTCTCAACCATCTTGTCATAAGCGTTGATCTAGCATTCCTTATGACCAATTTGATCTCAAATCGATGCTCTCTGCAATCAGATCAAATCGCAGCTTCCTACAATCCAATATGGCAATGGAGTGCTAGGTTCTATCACAAGATATGATCAATCTTATGCTTCGCGCGACTAGATTTGATTAGAGAATGCTAGATCAGCGTTTTTCGTGACCAGATTTATTGTGAGAGTACTTAATTGATGCTTCTCGCAATTAGCACTAGTGCCACCGTTGTCACCTCCACCACCCTCTTGTGGTGGAGGGAATTTAAAGAGAGAAGGGGAAATGAAGAAGATGGTAGAAAGCGACAGAAAGCTTTAAAAATGAAAATATTTTATATTATATCAGAGTAGTTCTTGAAATTTTGAAAGGCATTTTCATCCAATTGAATTTATTTTCTATTCTCATTAGCTTGGAATAACTATTAGGGAGGAGAATTGGTAATGATTATTTCACATCTTTTTAAATTCTCATATAATGATAATTGCGAGTAATTAATAATTATTTTATTAAATCAACTACATCTAAGTTAATAATAAGAATAAGTGAAAATGACAATTTCATTCTCGTTAATCAAACATGCTATAACTTTATTTGAACCGAACAAAATCATTGTCAACAAACATATTGATGAAATCACTATCGACACTTACTCTCATAATTTCATATCTTTATAAATACAAATTTTATCAAAATTTGAAGATAAATATAAAATAATTTATCACGTATACAATCTTTAATATTTTTCGATTTTATCTTGAAATTATCTTACTTTTTAAAGATAAAATAAATAATTAAACGCTAAATTTTCATTGATAAAATTTAAATATTATTTTAAAGTAAAACTAAATATATATTAATTTAATAATAAAAAATATACATGTGACCATTTGTGCATATGAAACGGGCGCAGGAGGATTCTCTCCACTCTCTTGTCTGCCACCCCTCTGACTATAAACTGCCTCCCAACTCAACTCTTCTCCTTGAAAGAATTCAGTTTCAAGACGATGCACACCAAATCAGAATCCGATGCAACAAGCTCGGTTGACCCATCGTCTCCAAGATCCCCAAAACGCCAACTCTACTACGTCCAAAGCCCTTCCAGGGACTCCCAGGATGGAGACAAGTCAGCTTCCATGCAAGCAACACCCGCCAACAACAGCCCCATGGAATCTCCTTCCGACCCTTCTTACAGCCGTCACTCCAGGGCCTCATCCGCCACTTGTTTCTCTGGAAGTCTCAAGAGAGAAAGGAAGAGAAACGAGAAGGGTTGGACCGAGTGTAATGTTATTGAAGAAGAAGGGGATTATGGGGAGTATTTCTATGGGAGGGATAAAGGGTTGACGAGAAGGTGTCAGATTTTGATGGGTGTGTTTGGTTTCGTGGTGGTTTTCAGTTTGTTTTGTTTGATCATCTGGGGTGCCAGTCGGCCTTACGAAGCACAAGTTGCTTTTGAGGTTTTGCATTTTACAATAAAATACATATGTTCTTGTCGTTATATGGAATAATAATATTATTTAATTACCCTCTGATCTCTCTAGACTGAAGACACCCCGGAAAAAGTAATAATAAACAATCTTAAACTTGTGTGTTTTGTCAGAAACTTGGGATGGGAACCGCTTGTGAAAATTCTTGTTTTGCAGAGCTTGACGGTCCATAATTTTTATTTTGGAGATGGAGCGGACATAACAGGAGTTCCAAGCAAGATGCTTACCTTGAATTGTTCGGTGACGATGACAGTATACAACCCTGCCACTTTCTTTGGTATTCATGTTAGCTCCAATCCAGTCAATCTAATGTACTCAGAAATTGCAGTGGCAACTGGTCAGGTAACATTTCTCAGATATTTTACACAACAAACTTTGAAATCTTGGAGTAAGATCTAGTCCAAGTTAATACTTATTTGAAGTAGCTTTTCTTTTCTACCATTTTGATCTCTCTTAATTAGTAGTTCTATTTGTACGTTTCTGATCGCAGTTGAAGAAATACTATCAACCAAGAAAGAGTCATCGTACTGTGTTCGCGACTCTCCAGGGAGATAAGGTTCCTTTGTATGGGGCTGGGGCAAGCTTAGGAGCCTCAGTCGATGTGGGTGGAGTTCCAATGGAGTTGATCTTTGAAGTTCGATCCAGAGGTAATGTGGTGGGGAAGTTGGTGAGGTCAAGGCATCGAAAACGTATCTCTTGTTCCTTGGTTATTGACTTCCATAGTAACAAACCTCTCAACCTAGAAAATAGGTCATGCATATACGACTAAGTTTGAGAGTGGTGGTTCTCCTACAGCTCAACCAATTGCTCTCCGCTTGGAAATGGTGGATTTGGCTGATTTGAATCATTTCCAGTAGTGCTTGGTATGTGTGTGGAAGTAATAATTTCCTTGGAAAATAATATCAATCAGTTTGGGGTGAAATTGAAAAGCTGCTGGAAGTTTAATTTGTTTTTGCCTGGAGAAATATGAACTATCATCTTGGTGTAGGTTATATGTTGCCGATAGGATAGTTTTGACTCATTAAGAAGTTCCTTGTTTCTACTTACGCATTTACTCGTGCAGAGAAACTCGACAAATGTTTTCTGTGATAATTGGTAGAACAAGAATTTGTTCATATCTCATACTGTTACTATTTTCTTGTCTTCAAGAAGGGTGTCTTTGTTCTTTGCACTTCAATTAGATTCAAACTTCAAATGGTCTTGGAACGTGGAGATTGGTTTCCATTCATGAGTGAAACATGGCAGCTTTTTCCATATAAATGTGCGCAAACCAATATTTGGGGATATAGGCTGCCATATAAATGTGGGCAAACCAGTATTTGGGGTTATAGAATCAACTAGAAAATGCAAGGTATATGATGAAGAACTTAGCATAAGAGGCTACTGGTATAAAACGACGTACCCCTAGGCCTAGCTACAGCCGCTCTATTCTTGCTTTAGATGCATGGCTATAGTGGTTGGATGATATGAGGTTTGCCTGCAAACCAGAAAGCTCTGAACTATTCTCAAGGCCAAATTTAGATAGTTTCCTTAATCAATAATTTAAAGACCTTTGTCAATACTATGAAACCTGAAACTTTTACAATCAGCTGCCACTCAACAAGACAAGAAAAGATAGAGAACAGAAAATTCATTGCATTAATCAGTACAAGGTCAATTTACAGTCGCACGAAGATCATATATCAGGCCAAAAAAAGGACCTGTCTTTCAAGAATAGCCTTTCTACTAAAAAAATGATATTGCAGAAATTTGGAAAAAAAAAAAAAAAAGAGAATTAAAAGCTCACAATGAGTAAGCAAAGAAAACAGAGGCATTATCAGGGGATACGGCATAAACAGCCAAAGGATTACTTTGATCAAATAAAATCAGTAGGCTGAATATCTATTCAGATGCTTTCACACTCTCCTGCTTGTCTAGAGCGGGTACATTTGTGGTTTTTTCTGAGCCTTCATGGCTGAACAGCTACTAATAGCTTGTCGAGTGGCTGTCTTTTGTTAAGTATACAACCCAAACCGGTTCATAAAGCTGCTGGGAGTCTCAACCCGATAACTTTCTTTGACGTACTGGCTGTGAGATTAATAAATTCACTTTTCAAAAAAAAAAAAAACTGCACAGCCACGCTCAAGTACTGTGCCGCCTATCCTCTTTGGAGGCCAATAACGGAATACTGATCTTCCTATGATATTCTTGGCAAGGAGGGGGACCCCTGAACAATACATACCTCAAGAAATCAGCGAAAAGATATAGGTGGAGAATCATCAGCTCAGCTGATTTTCCATGAATGCACCATTGTCAACCTGTTAGAGCATGATATCTTACCAAACGTGGTAATCATATATAGCTATTATTACGATTGTCACCCATCACAAAGACTGAGTTCTCCGGTACTTGCTGCAACATGAATAGCATATATACAATCAGATACACGTGACACAAACTTAGATATAATTATAAGGCAAAAATACAACACCTGGCACAAACTAGCGATATATTTGTGCCTTGACTCAAGACCATGGTTTCAACCTCTACTTCACTGGAAAGGTTTATCTAAGCATGATTGTCTCCAAACCCCTTCCATTTTCCTCCGCTCTTCTCCTCTTTCTTTCTCTTCTTTCTGTCTTTTTTCTCTCTCATGTAGGCAGATCTCATCTTAATAATTAATAATGCCAAAAATACTTCTACTTCATAACTTAAGATTAATTTTCTGCGCCTATAGCTGCCAGACTCATTTAGGCTTGGGCCAAGGATTCTAGAGATTAGAAATCATACTTACAATTGGTGTCATTTCATAAGAAGGTGCTTCATTGATGAAGTCTTCATCTCGAACAACCCCATTAACAATAAGCTTTCCATTATGAACCTGCAATGGAACATTTTTTCATATTTCATTCAAATGAAACCAAATTATAGTTAATAATGCATCAACTCAGACAATAAAACAAATGGGGAGTAACCGTAAAGGAATGACACCTTACATGTAATTCACAAAAGTTAGATAAAATGTCCCGGTGCCTAATATGTGGAGTCCAAAGAGAACAAAGTGGATAATTTGCAAATATACCTTTTCATTCTATCATCTTCCTTGGTTCTTGCCATTTCACATCAGAACATGCAACATTAATATACCAGTATAATTTTTTTAAATACAGTGTGAAACAAAAGGCAATTAGCTTATTAGAAGGAAAAATTACAGATGCGCTTAGAAATTGACAGAGTGACTCACCTCCACAATATCACCTTCCTTAGCTACTATTCGTTTAATGAAGACATCTTCATCAGTGTATCCTACTTCCTGAAGAACTGGTGGACTTTCAAATATGACAATATCATTAGCACATGGCTTCCTGAAGGAGTATGACACCTGAAAATTTCAATTCAAAGAACTTTCATGTGCTGTATTTAAGAATTAAACCACTCATCATTCACTTATTGATGCATGTTTAAAGCAAAATAAGAAGATTTGATGTTCATGTCACATCCCATCTTTCGTTAGAGTAGAGCTCTTGCCTCCTGGTAAATCCTATATGCATATGTACATAAGTACACGTACCCTTTAGCTAATAGAGTCTAATACAAAATGTAGTAAAAGATATACCTTGACCAGGTTAAGGCAGGTTGGCTCGTTTGATGTAAGTGGTTTTGGGTCCAGGCCAATAAGATTGGAGACTTGGAGCAATTTATGTGTTTAAATTTTAAGTTTAAAAGAATATTATTCTAAATACTTATTAACAATATGAAATAAGATTTGATTTGCAAATTAAAATTCAGTAGCTAAGTTACTTAAATAAAATCAATAGCTAAGTTGTACAATGCCAAATTATATAAAATTTCATTTTTAATTTATTCTACCAATCAAATTATATAATAACTTTTTTTGATATATTTTATTTTCATAAAATAATTATTTTGTTCAACCAAATGCCTTTTTCGCGAAACCAACTTGGATGTGAAATTTTAAACTCGATCTACCACGTGCATGCGAAAACGACGTCGCGGACAGTTCACTATCCGTGACGTTTTAACTTTACTCGAAGCCAACAAACAGACCAACGGAATCACTGCCGACACCCGTTCCCGAACCTCCAGCTTCACCCCCCATATCTCAGCTCCAAACCTACATTTGCACCTTTCTCTCCACTCTCTTGCCTGTCTTCACTCTTACAGTAAACTGCCCCCCAACTCAACTCTCCTTCTTGAAAGAATTCAGTTTCAAGACGATGCACACCAAATCAGATTCCGATGTAACAAGCTCGGTCGACCCATCGTCTCCAAGATCCCCCAAACGCCAACTCTACTACGTCCAAAGCCCTTCCAGGGATTCCCACGATGGGGACAAGTCATCTTCCATGCAAGCAACACCCGCCTACAACAGCCCCATGGAATCTCCTTCCCACCCTTCCTACAGCCGTCACTCCAGGGCCTCATCCGCCAGTCGTTTCTCTGGAAATCTCAAGAAAGGAAGGAAGAGAAACGAGAAGGGTTGGACCGAGTGCAATGTTATTGAAGAAGAAGGGGATTATGGGGAGTATTTCTATGGGAGGGATAAAGGGTTGACGAGAAGGTGTCAGATTTTGATGGGTGTGTTTGGGTTCGTGGCGGTTTTCAGTTTGTTTTGTTTGATCATCTGGGGTGCCAGTCGGCCTTACAAAGCTCAAGTTACTGTTAAGGTTTTGCTTTTTAGAATAACATACATATATTCTAGTCGTTATATGGGGTAATAATATTATTTAATTACCCTCTGATTCCTTTAGACAGAAGATACCCCGAAAAAAGTAATTATAAACAATCTTAAACATTGTATGTTTTGTCAGAAACTTGGATAGTATTCTTCATTTCTGTTACACTCTCTAACCGCTTGTGAAAATTCTTGTTTTGCAGAGCTTGACAGTCCATAATTTTTATTTTGGAGAGGGGGCGGACACGACAGGAGTTCCAAGCAAGATGCTTACCATGAATTGTTCGGTGAGGATGACAGTATACAACCCTGCTACTTTCTTTGGTATTCATGTTAGCTCCAATCCAGTCAATCTAATGTACTCAGAAATTGCAGTGGCAACTGGTCAGGTAACATTTCTCAGTTATTTTAGACAACAAACCTTGAAATCTTGGAATAAGATCTAGCCCAAGTTAATACTTATTTGAAGTAGGTTTTTTTTTTTTTTTGTTTCCTACCATTTTGGTCTCTCTTAATTAGTAGTTCTATTTATATGCTTCTGATTGCAGTTGAAGAAGTACTATCAACCAAGAAAGAGTCATCGTACAGTGGTTGCGACTCTCGAGGGAGATAAAGTTCCTTTGTATGGGGCTGGGGCAAGCTTAGCAGTCTCAGACGATGTGGGTGGAGTTCCAATGAAGTTGATATTTGAAGTTCGATCCAGAGGGAATGTGGTGGGGAAGTTGGTGAGATCAAGGCATCGAAAACTTATCTCTTGTTCCTTGGTTATTGACTCCCATAGTAACAAACCTCTCAAGCTAAAAAATAGTTCATGCGTATATGACTGAGTTTGAGAGTGATGGTTCTCCTGCAACTCTACAAATTGGTTTCCGCTTGGAAATGGTGGATTTTGACTGATTTGAGTCTTTTTCAGAGCTTCTAGTGCTTTGGTATGTGTGTGGCATTAATAATTTCTTTAAAAAATAGTATCTTTTAGATCATTCTGGAGTGAAATTGAGAAGCTGTTGAAGTTTAATTTGTCTTTGCTTGGAGAAATATGAACTATCATCTTGATGTAGGTTATATGTTGTAGGTTATATTTGTCGATAGGATAAATTTGATTCATTAAGATGTTTCTTGTTTCCATTTACGCCTGTATACAGGTAGAGAAACTCCACGAATGTTTTCTGTGATAATTGGTAAAACAAGATTTTGTTCATATGTCATACTGGTTGCTATTTGCTTGTCTTCAAGGAGGGTGTATTTGTTCTTTGCGCTTCAATGGGGCTCAAACTTCTGAGTCTTGGAACATGTCAGCTTGTTCCATATAAATGTGTGCAAACCAATATTTAGGGGATATAGAATCAACTAGAAAATGCTAGGTATATGATGTAGATATCTGCATTAGAAGTCATTGGTATACGATGACACATCCCTAGCAGCAGCTCTATTCTTGCTCTGAATACTTGGCCAAAGTCAAAGACATGAGAAGAACATAGGAGTTTAAGAAAAAGATTAGCAGGCCTGAACAAATGGAGAAACAAGCAGAACTGACAGATGATTTCCTTCCTCAATCATGAATTTCAAGACCCTTATCAATACTATTAAACCTGAAACATAATACAATTAACTGCCGCTCAACAAGATATGAAACGATAGAGAACAGAATATTAATTGCATTAATCGTTACAGGGGGTCAATCTATAGTCGCATGAAAATCATATATCTGGCCAAAAAAAGGACCTGTCTTTCAAGAATAACCTTTCTACTAAAAAATGCTATTGCAGAAATTTTGGGAGAGATAAATAAAAGGAATTAAAAGCTCACAATGAGTATACAAAGAAAACAGAGACATTATCGGGGGAAATGGTGTGAACGGCCAAAGGATTACTTTGGTCAAATAAAATCAGTAGGCTGAATATCTATTCAGAAGCTTTCACACTCTCCTGCTTGGCAACTGCACAGCCACGCTCAAGTACTGTGCCACCTATCCTCTTTGGAGGCCAATAACGGAATACTGATCTTCCTATGATATTCTTGGCAGGGAGGGGACCCCTAAACAATACATAACTCAAGAAATCAGCAAAAAGATATAGGGGGAGAATCAGCTCAGCTGATTTTCCATGGATGCACCATTGTCAACCTGTTAGAGCATGATATCTTACCAAACGTGGGAATCATAGCTATTATTACGATTGTCACCCATCACAAAGACTGAGTTCTCCGGTACTCGCTGCAACATGAATAGCATATATACAATCAGTTACATGTGACACAAACTTAGAAATAATGCAAAAATACAACCTTGCACAACTAGTGGAATATTTATGTCTTAACTCAAAACCATGGTTTCAACCTCTACTTCACTGGAAAGATTTATCTAAGCATGATTGTCACCAAATCGCTTCCAGTTTTCCCTACTCTTCCCCTCTTTCTTTATCTACTTTCTGTCTTTTTCTCTCTCATGTAGGCAGATCTCGTCTTATTAACAACACCAAAATACTTCTACTACATAACTTAAGATTAATTTTCTGCTCAATAGCTGCCAGACTCATTTAGGCTTGGGCCAACGGTTCTAAAGATTAGAAATCATACTTACAACTGGTGTCATTTCATAAGAAGGTGCTTCATTAATGAAGTCTTCATCTCGAACAACCCCATTAACAATAAGCTTACCATTATGAACCTGCAATGGAACATTTTTTCATATTTCATTCTAATGAAACCAAATTATAGTTAATAATGCATCAACACAGAAACGAAAACAAACGAGGAATAACTGCAAAGGAATGACACCTTACATGTAACTCAGAAAAGTACGATCGAATGTCCCTGTGCCTAATATGTGGAGTGCAAAGAGAACAAAGTGGATAATTTGCAAATATATCTTTTTATGCTATCATCTTCCTTGATTCTTGCCATTTCATATTATAACATGCAACATTAATATACCAGAATAATTTTTTAAATACAGTGAGAAACAAAAGACAATCAGCTTATCAAAAGGAAAAATACAGATGCTTAGAAATTCACAGAGTGACCTCACCTCCACAATATCACCTTCCTTAGCTACTATTCGTTTAACGAAGACATCTTCATCAGTGTATCCTACTTCCTGAAGAACTGGTGGACTTTTAAAAATGACAATATCATTAGCACATGGCTTCCTAAAGTAGTATGAAACCTGAATTTCAATTCAAAAAACATTCATGAGCTATATTTAACAATTAAACCACTCATTCACTTATTTATTTATTTATTTTGAAAAGCCACTCATTCACTTATTGATGCATGTTTAAAGCAAAATAAGAAGATTTGATGTTCATGTCACACCCCATCTTTTGTTAAAGTAGAGCTCTTGGTAAATCCTATATGCATATGTACATATACACACACATTGACATACTTTTTAGCGGAGTTTATAAGGCTAACACTGACAGAAACATCATAGTTTTTTCTGTTTAGGTTTTGAGGCTTAATAGATCTTTTCACTTTCAAATTTTACTGTTCTTATGACAATCATTAAAACAAAGAACAAAGCTTACAGGCATGCTCCAGATATGACAATCTAAAAAGTAAATACTATAGCAAGAACCAACTTTGTAGTTCACTTAAGCACCCAAACACATATTCTACTTCCTGCAAATCCTATAAAATGTATGCCTTCTGCCACTTATCAGTTTCAGATATCAATAAAGGTAAGTTAAAACAGATAAAACGAAAGTGCAGGAAAAAATACGTTTAATCATTCTTGTCAAGGTTAATCCGGCCTTGCACTAATCTTTAATCACTTCTGAAGTGCTGCTTTCCATTCTTAATTCGAGACAAGTATACTTAAAACTCCATTTCTTCACCTCCACTGAAAGTTAATATATATAAACCTTATCACTACTGTTTCACACAATTTACCAGAAAACACGAAAAAAAAAAAAAACGGCCAATCCTTATCCACAGAAAACATAAAAGCAAATGTCAAACAATCAATCGTCCGTAATCAATGTTTCTACTAGTGAGCTTGTGCCAATTAACTAACTATCAAACAAAAAACAACTACCTTCTCAGCAACAATTCGATCCCCAGCATCAAACGTAGGATACATCGACAACGAAGGAATATACCTCGGCTCAGCAACGAATGACCGGAAAGCAAGTGATATTGCCACTGCAGCCAAAACTGTTTTTGCATCATCCGAAGTAATATTTAACCATTCAGGCAATTTCTTCTTTACCTCCCCATCATCTCCATCTCCGCCACCATCGCCACCTTCTCCGCCGTCACCGGAGTCCAACACTACTTTGGTCTCCTCACCGGAGCCTTTAACCCCATAACAGCTAAGTCTTTGAAATCGGTTTCTGAGGCTTAAAGTTGTAGCATTTTCTATCTTGAATCCCAAACAATTTGGGATTTTGAAGGGAAACGTGGGATTGCTATGGCTTAAAAAGTGGGATTTTGAAGTTTGGTGGATATTGAGGATTGTGAGATTGGGAGTTCTGAGGGGTTTGAAGAAAGCAATTGAGGTTACGTGAGTGTCTTTGAAGGGTTTGGAGAAATAGGTTGAATTGCGATTAGGGTTTTGAAAGGAAAGCAATGGAGGCAAGGAGTGTAGAGATATCACCATCTCTACTCAAACAAGCCAAGAATCCAATTTTCTGGCAGGCTGAAATCTGAGCTTATAAAAATGGAGGGGTGGAAATCCTGTGCATTTAATATTAAATTTACTTCCTGCAATCAATTATGACAAGGACCCACTTGTTATGAATGAATTGCTCAACTGGCAATATAAAAATTTGTACAAAGTACCAACACGTGACGGATTCCATAAAACAGAAAGCACAGCAGCAGAGTTTCTAGACCAAAAGGTTTTTCAAGTTAAAATCACTGTGAAAGAGTTACTGTGACAACGTTATTACAACCAAATCACACATGCTATATTGGCTTAACCCATGATCCCTCGTCTCCCAGCTACATTGTTCAAAATTTTTAAAGGTTTTATTATAATTAACAAAAAAATATATTAAAAAATTAATTACCTTAATAATACTAAACAAAATGTTTGTTTTAGAGTTTTTCCCGTTCTTTTTTTCTTTTGGGTGAAGGGGAGATCAGTGATGAGTCCAACTTTGTCGTTGAGTATCTAGAGTTCACATTTTGCTTGGATTAATTAATCCAGAAAATTCAAATTATGTTGTTGAATCTGGAAAAACTAGGAATTTTCAATCTTGATGTATTAACGATGATGTGAGAATTTTGCGTATCAAGTTTTTGTTACTACTATATATTTTATTATTTTAATAATATTGGGCAAAATAGTTAGGATTGTGTTAATGAATTTTGTATTTTTTTTTTGTTTGTTAAGAAGGAAAAAAGACAAAAAAGAAAAATTTTGACAGAACGATAATTTTTGGAGAACCTAATTATATTAGATTCGAAAGGAGAGATGGACATCTTTACTGCATTTGAAGAAATTAAGCATATGAAGATATATAATCACTTTTCCTACATTGCGTCGTTGATATTGGTGTTGTATTTTATCTATATGTTTTTATTAAATTAAATTATAATATTATTTGTAATTTAAAAGTTATAAATAAACAATTAATAAAAAAATTTTGTGATGTACTTCTTTTATATATGATTATGGTAAATTGAATTTAAATATTGTGTGCGATTTAAAATTTATAAATTAAAAAATTAAAAAAAATTAATTTTTCACTTTTAAAGAGTTAATCATCAAAACCAAACAAAATAAGTATAAAGATAACAAAAGAAAAAAGAACTCAAAGATTTGTCAAATTTTCGATCTACAATCTTTCTATTTTTCTTACTTTCTTACTAACTTAAATGTTTTTTTTTTCTTTTAGAAAAACCTTTCTTAATTCTCCCTAAAACATGCTGGGTTAAATAGAACTTGAATCCATGTTGAAGTAAAAGTTCGAATGCACCTTGATTCTTCGCTGACATGTAGGTGTTGCAACCCTCTCTCCTTGGGCTTCACGACGCCGAAGCCTCTAGTGTTTTCTTTTTTCAAATTTTCCTTTTCGAGCGTAGCGGCTCTACCTCCTTAATGGCCGCGGTGTCGAAGCCTTTAGTTTGCTGAAGCGTACATCTCTTGTTGGCGCTCATGCTTCAATGCCCGCAACGCCCAATGCTCTGTCTTGAATTTTTAGGTTTTGTTGCACTGCTTCGGTTTGTGACATGATTTTTTACTTCTTTAAGATTGAATTAGGTAAAGTGATAAACATAAAATTTGTAGCTCTGTTTCTTAGCTTTTTAATGGTTCAATAATCATATCAATTCGACTTTATAGTGAAAGATATATTCGAAATACTAAAATATATGCAGTAAAAATTTACACCTTGAATGCATTATTTTTCACCAAATATCACACTTGTCACATCACATCTATAAAAGTAACCTACTAACTTAAATAATGACTATACTTAAAACAATATATCATAAAATAACTTAAAGTAATTGAACTCAATATAATTAACTTAAATAAAATAAATAATTAAAAATAATTAATACTTAAATTAAATCTCAAAAATTTAGATAAAATACATATAAAATTATGATCAAATAACTTTATAAAATATAGTTATCACCCGCTTCAATTGGGGCCGCATGCTACCTTCTTTGTAGTTCACATCACTTTGTGTTATGTGTTACCTTCTTTATAGCTCACATTACTTTGTGCTGCATGCTACCTTGTAGTTCGCATCATTTTGTGTCGCGTCGTATTTTCTTTATAGCTTGCATCACGTTGCCATGTGCTACCTTCTTTGTTACTTGCATAACTTTCTACCACATGTTACCTTTTTAGTAACGCGCATCATTTTGTATCATGTGCTACCTTCTTTATAGCTCATTGCATTTTGTGTTGCATGCTACCTTCTTTGTAGCTCGCATCACTTTGTGCTGCGTGTTACCTTCTTTGTAACTCGTATCACTTTCTACTGCGTGTTACCTTCTTTGTAACTCGCATCACTTTGTGCCGCATGTTATCTTCTTTGTAACTCACATCACTTTGTGCCGCATGCTACTTTTTTTATAGCTTACAACACTTTATGTCACATGCTACCTTCTTTGTATCTTGCATCACTTTATACAGCGTGTTATCTTTTTTGTCGCACACTTTACTTAGTGACGCGTGCCACCTTTCTAACTTGCGTCACTTTGTGCTACGTGTTACCTTTTTTGTAGCTCGTCGCACTTTATGTCATGTGCTACCCTCTTTGTAGCTCGTCTCACTTTGTGTCATGTGTTACATTCTTTGTAGCTCACCACACTTTGTGCCGCATGTTACTTTATTTGTGGCTCAGAGCACTTTGTGCCGTGTGCAACTTTCTTTCTAGCTCGTAACACTTTGTGTTATGTGATACCTTATTTGTAGTTCGCTTCATTTTGTGCCATGTGATACATTTTTTATAGTTTGCATCACTTTATGCCACGTGCTACCTTCTTTGTAACACACATCACTTTATGTCGCGTGGTACTTTCTTTGTATCTCGCAGCGCTTTGTGTCGCGTGCTACTTTCTGTGTAGCAAGTGTTACTTTGTGTCGCGTGTTACTTTTTTTGTAATTCGCATCACCTTGGGCCACGTGCTACTTTCTTTGTAGCACGCATCACTTTCTATCGTGTGTTACCTTCTTTATAACTCGCATTACTTTGTACCTCGTGTTACCGTTTTTATAACCCTGTCGCACTTTGTGTTGCATGTTACCTTCTTTGTATCTCACTATACTTTGTGCCACATGATACCTTTTTTATAGCTCACATCACTTGATGTCAGCGTGCTACCTTCTTCGTAGCACGCATCACTTTGATGCTAAGTGTTTAGCTTAGTTGTGCATTATTCTTTCCAACGGACTTTACCAAATGTTGTTCATGTGATCATTTTGGTTTACTGTTAGCTGATGGAAATTTTTTACGTTCCATCTTTAGGTTTTAATGGTTTTCTATAATCCTCTTGTTAGATAAATCTTTTCTAGGGTTTTTGTAGGATAAAAAGAAATACACATGAAAATTAAAGCAAAGATTACTACAAATGCATGTCTTTACTCAACATCTCATTATTTCTCAAAGCATGAATCAAAATTTTCCTTTGTTCTTTTCTGTTGAATGACTGAATCTTAAAATTCATGTTTCTTCTTTTCATGCATAACTCAAGAATTTGAAAATAAGCTGTTTGCTTTGCACAGGACATGGAGCTTTTAATTCTTGCTAGTAGATGTTTATTTTCTCTAGGTATAATGATGAACTGTCCAAATAGAAATGCGATTATATATTATAGTCCTATTAAGCACAAATTTAGATCATTTGAATAAATTTTATGTTCTACTATATTCGACCTTCCCTTGATACCTGCATTCACAAATTGACAATCTTCTGATTAATTATTAGCTCAGGAAATTTCATTTAAACCAAGAAAATATTCATAGTATAATATAGGATCGAAAAACATATTGTTACTTTCGCAAACAAATTGGCAGTAGCCCTTTTCTGGCCTGCCTGATACTAACAATGAGTATATCATCAGTGTAGGCAGCCATTTAATTACTTGCACAAAATGATCGTATAATCAATGTTCCAATAAATATGAAGGTATGTGTTGAAGAACAGCTTCAATATCTACAGCTTTAAGTCATCAGCATCTCCAAACTCCTTGGTGCCGAAAAAATCAAGCTACTCTCTGGACAGTGATCCACAAATTCTCATCAGTTTATGAACACCGATTTACATGAATTTACAAACTGCACGTGCATGTTATCCCTTCTTATTAACTGCTTCCGGCATATAATCCCTGGTTGCACCCCTAGAACACTTGCATGAGCGAGATACATAGAGGAAGAATCGTATTTCTTCAACACCATTTGGCTTCTAGTTTTAGCAGTAGATGATCCATTTTGGTCACTCGTAGTTACTCCAGGTACCTGCAAAACATTCGAATAACAAGCACTGAGGTTTTGTTTCTTATAAATCTTCTCCAAACTCTCTGCTGGTATCTCATCTATATTATTTGATGCAACGCCTCGATCTATATTTTTCACAATTCTTCTTGCTTCACTTAATAAACCAATGGCACGCCAAGCATCTGCAACAAGCTGCATGGTGTTCCTGTCAGGAGTGATACCCTTCTCGTCCATAATCTGCAAGAGTTCTTCAGCTTTCCTTGGCTGTTTTGCTTCCCCATATCCCCATATCAAAGTCTCATAAGTAGTCAAATTCGGGGAAACACCGATTTCACACATTTTCTCATAAACTCTGGCTGCATGGTCCATTTTTCCAGCAGTGCACCACCCACTGATGATGGTTGTGAAGATTACAACATTTGGATGCACACCAAATTTACTCATCAAATCGAGGAGTGATTCAGCCTCTCCTGTCTCTCCAGCACGAACATAGCCTTTCGCCAGTATGCTAAATGCATGGGCGTCAGGTTCTATACCAGCCTGCACCATGTCATCAAAGATCTCCTGGCATTTCTCCATCAGCCCTGCAGAGCTCCATGCATTCATGATTGTGCTAAATGTTATAACATCTGGTTTGACCCCAAATTCTTCCATCAGCGTCAGTGCCTGTTGAATTTAAGCTTATGGTAAGCAATTTATTACAAGAAATATAATGAATTGGTGCTTTCAAATGCTATACAACTGGGTAAAGGAACCACGTGAAATCTGTGTTTACATTTTCTCAACTGGAAAATGATGTTGTTATTGGGTTATTGGGGCAGAATAAAGCTTTTGTACTCTACCTAGTAATACGCTTATCATTAGGCAAAGCATAGAAAAGGAACATGAAAGTAAAGCAGAAACTTGCAATACTTTGAGCTAACAATGGCAGATTAAAGATTCTATTCTTCATTTTCCTTTAATTACACAATCTCAGCACAGGAACAACCTAAAATCATCCAATTTAAAAGGACTATAACATGGTTGTCTAAAGAGTAAGCTTCACAACTTGAATCTCTCTAGAGAAGGAAAAGTTCAAATCCAGAACTAACAGTTCAGGGTAAATTGCACCAAACATGCATGACTTTTGTTCAATATTTTATTTTCATATGTGACTTTTAAAACTTAATTTTTAAATCTGTAATTTTTTTAAAATGTTCCAAATTCATCCATTTGTCAAACACCATTAAAACCCGACAGAATTTGCCATCTCAGCTCCATGTGGCACAAATCATAGGTAGGCCTGGACACTTTGGATGTCCATGTGTCAAAAAAATATTTGGCTTTTTGAGCTGGTATCTATGCCACGATGGCATATTCTATCGATTTTTAACAGTGGGTTGACAGAATGGATGGACTTGAAACATATTTACAAAGTCAAGAATCTAAAAATTTAGTTCTAAAGGTCATACATGAAAATGAAATATTTGTATAAAGGTCGCGAATGATTTGCATTTTACTCAACAATTCATAACAGAAAGTTTGGCCATTTATTATCCTTGAGATTTCCAGAAGCCCTTTAAACTTAGCACATGGAGAAATGCCTAGTGCATGATTCCAACATGTAGCATTTTAGCTCTTTGAACATGTTATAATTCTACTGGATGAAGGAGAATAATTTTTGAGGAAAAAAAAAAACATCCTAGCATCAAAGTTGAAACTCACCTCATCAACACCATCGGTATCTGTAACATCTAGAAACCCTTTTATCAGAGAGTTGAAAACAACAAGGTTCGGCTGCACTCCTAGCTCCTTCATCCTGTACACAAACCTCAAAGCTTCTGTCATATTACCTTCTTTAGAATATCCAGTCACAATGATACCACAAGTACGCTCATTAGGAGCCACTTTGTTGTTTTGCATCTCGAAAACCATCTGTTCAGCCCTGTAAGTCTCCCCAGTCTGAGCATAGGCTCTTGCTATTGTATTATAAGTGACAACATCAGGATGCATACCAGATGCCACCATTCTGTACACCACATTCCATGCTTCTTGTATGTTCTTTTTGTTGCACCAGGCTCTGATTAGAATATTATATGTCCTATCATTTGGTTGCACATTTTCATCCTGCAGCATTGTCTCCAGTAATTTTGAAGATTCTTCAGCCTTACCAATATTTCCATATCCTTTAATAAGAGTATTAAAAGTACTGGTTGTGGGCTTACATCCACTCTTCTTCATTTTCTGAAAGATTTTCATGGCTTCTTTGACATTTCCAGATTCAGAAAAGGCATTGATCATAGCATTGAAGAGAATTGAATCAGGCTTCATACCACTCTCTTCCACTTTGGAGATAAGTGAAATAATGGCCTTGTAATGTTTCTGGCGGGTTAATGCAGCTACAAGAGTTGTGTAGGTCACAAGAGTTGGCTTGTGTCCTTCTTCAGTTAAGCTGTTGAAAATAGAATGAGCTTCTTGAGGCTTCCCCTTCCCAATCAGAATATTCATCAGTTTCGTTCTTGCATGAACAGTCCGACAACCATTGTTTCCCAAGCAACCGATGCATTTGGATTTAACTTCAGAGTCTGCAGAAGGTGTAACTGAATTGGACTGATCCTTCTCATCTACATGTGATAACTGTGATGTTCAAAACAATCATAATTTGATCATTACTGTGTATGTGCTCATTTATTTAGGTAGACATACAACATAAAAGCACTGAACTCTAGAAAATCTTTTATCAAATTAAGTAGCACCATTCTTGTGTTTATTATGATGTACTTTGATGCAGTTAAGAGAAAGGTACATGCAGCAAATTAAACAATAAATTAAACTAGTAAAAATTTAAATTATCAGATGTCATAACTTGTAATAAATGAGTTAATCAGTTCTGCAGCTATGAACTGATTATTAAGCAGCTGAAGAACCATTTTACATACTAAGTCAGTGTTAAGTACTCAGCTCAGTGAAACAGAGTTGCTTAGGGAACTGTGATTAGCAATGACTTCTAATCTCAACAACAATTTATAACATAAAGCATCAAACGAATTCAAAACAGATCAAGTTAAATGCCTGAGAAGCTGATTCATAAAAAGACAGAACTTTGGTTTCTCATTTTGGTTTCACTTTTCATAGATAACAGCTCTTCTAAGTATAACTTATTAAAACGCACAACTAATGATCTATTAATTATTTGACCAGGACCAAGTTCTTCAGCAAAGATCACTTCCTTACACTTCAATAAGTCTTGTTAAGGCCTCATGAAACGAAATTGAACAATTTCCTAATTATAAAACTTAATCAATTAGAAATACAGAGTAAACCAGTAGGAGCAACAATACCACAACTGCTGATGCTTTAACTGGCTTCTTGCTCATGATTGTTCTCTCCTGATGTTTTCCCATGGCAATGGACCTTCGGTTAGTCACACTATTTAAAGTTTCTTCTATGCTTTCCAATGTCTAATAAACCACCTTCTGCTGTTTGTTGGGTTGAAAATAATCACTTCCATGCCATATATGGAGGTCAGGAACCTGTTTTCCAACTCAGATTCCAGTGCTTAAGGGTTACACCAAGAGAACCTGTCCTAAATAGAATCTGAGAGGAATGCAGCAAAATCAACAAGGTTTTAATCAGAAAAATAAGTGAAGCAATCATTACTTTGCACAGGTAGGTTTTCCCAATGGCATCAAAAGGAAACTGTAAGAATAGATCCACAGGAGAAGGTTCTTAAATCAGCCCAACTTAGAACATATAAGTGAATTTTAAATGTAGCAAAAGAACATTAGATTCCAGAATGTCACATATAGTATGGAATAAGTCCGTTAGTTTTCTACTTGAAATCAGTTTTCTGTATCTGCACCCCTTTAAACCACCGTTAGCTTCCTTGCAATGCCAAGAACTAAAGATTTTGGCAATTGTTTATATTCCATCTTACACAACCTACTTGTACAGCCATGCTTACAAACGAATTCTATGCTTCTCATAGTTTACAAGATTTTACTGATCAGCAAACTAAAACCCAGTTATCTACACATCCCAATGAACAAAAAAGAAAAAGAGAAAGAACAATGGTAGGAGGCATTTGACAAATACATAACCACAAAAATGCTATACATCAAAATTTAAAACTTCATCATAATTCCGCCAAGCCAGCCCAGGTAATGTTATATCATCCAATTCCAATTAAAACCAATTACAGAGACATATGACGACTTAGTTGAAAACACCCAATTCAACATTCTATTCCACAATAATTCATGTTGAGGCATGAAATAGCAGCAGATGTCAGTCCACTAACCACCATCTCACTTACAAAAAATCCCAATCAACATATTTCAATTATCATATGCTAATAATAAGTCAATATAAACAGATCACAAGTAATGTTTCTAATGATCAAGATCAGACCCTGGAACTAACTTACAGCCTTTTATATTCTATGTTGAAGCAAATGTATACATATAATAAGAACCCAGAAATCGAGAACATTTGAAGAAGTTCTGGTCATACCTCTAGAGGCCGGAAGCTGCAGAGCGTGGAAGGGGAAATGGGCTTTGCATGGTTAGAGTCGAGAGTTTGTAACATGCCAGTGAGCAATGCTGCTGAAGTAGAACACAAGTGTGTTGGAATGTAGCGGGCGTGGCGCTTGTGTTATGACATCCAATAGAGATTCTTATCCACAAAATATTATCACAAATAGATTCGTGGATAATTTTTTGAGGCTGTCAAAATTGTGTTGCCTCAAGCACCAGTACACTATTTGTGGGAGCAGCTGCTGCCACCGCACCAATTTATATACATGAAAGTATTTTTTTTTTCTGTTCAAAAACGAGAGCCCACGTGGACAAAAGTAAAGCTATAAATATTTATTAACATGTATTTTAATTCTAAGATTTTTTTTGAAAAAAATTCATTCACTATATAAAATAATATCTACATTTAATATATTAAATATTATCATATTAGTAGCTAATTATTGAATTTAATATAATATTAACATCTTAAGTAATGTCTATAAAATAATCATTAATAAAATATTTAAGTTTTTGTATAAATTTTAATTATATTTCGTGATTATAATTTAAAATTTTATTCTAAAATTCTCAACCTGAAATCTTACTTTGAATAATATAAGATTTATGAGATATAAATTAAAATTTTGCATAATGTAATATAACAATCCTTGCGTATCAAATAGAAAAATATAAATAATTGCCTTTTAAAATTTAGAGTATTTGGAAGTATATAGTGCAGCTGATACGTACATAAACAATACTATTATGCAGGTGCGCAATATGTTATTCTTGGTGGCTGGTGTAGTTCTTATCTCTTGGATTAAAAGTCTAAATACTTAACTACATAATTCAATTTGTTTTCCTCTTTCTTTAGTTTTCATAAAACAAACCTTAAGAGTTGACTGCAACTCGTTAAATTGTTTAAATAATTTTGTCTGTAATATCTAAGGTTGAGATCTTGAGTCAGGTCACTGTTTTAAATGTATATAAATATATATGTATTGTAATATTTATATAATGATTTAAATCAAATATTATTAATAATTTGCTTTTAAGTTTTTGAGAGTTATGTAATTTAAATTTAAAAAATTATTAGATTAGTGGTGTTTGAATATGACTCATTACATATATTTTATCACTTATTTTAATTTAAAAAAAAAAGATATTGCTCAAAAGCTATATAATATAATTTAGTACCATTTTATACCAATACAAATAGTAATACTACTGTATTTAGACAAATACAAATAAATTTAATAGTAATTACAGTCTCGTAAGAGAACTTAATAATTATCGATAAAAATAAATACTAATAATTAAGAGAGCTAATGATTACGAGTACCAACCACTCCCAAGTGTTACTAGCCCGAACCGATAAAAGCTACTACTAAATTTGGGGAACATTTTTTTTTTATTAAAAGGGGATTTGTTAGTTAATCATAATAATTGTCAAACTTCTGGTGTTTTGAATAGATATAATAACAAATATTTTCTTCATTTCGTCCTAGTAGCCGGCAGCCAAATAAGATGATGAGTCATGGAGATAGGCATGGGCTGACCTCCTCCTGGCAAGGTGGTCATCAATAGGACATGGGTTCCAAATTTCTCTCATAGCCTCCCCTTTCCTCTCTCCACCCCCATTCGTTGCTTCTTCACCTTCTCTTCTTTTTTTTTTCTCATAAAATGTTGAGGATGTGGAAATGGTATCAGAGCTGCTTATCTCTTCATCCTGTGAAAACACAAGTTATCAGCTCAGGTTTCCTTTGGGGCTTCGGGGATATTGCTGCTCAATACATCACCCATTCCACCGCAAAGAAACGCCTCCAATACAAGGTAAGCACCTTTTTCCCTTTTTCCAATCCCCAGAATACCCCTTTTTATCAATCTTATATTTTCATATTGTTTTTTTTTAAGAACTTCTATGCCCATTCTTCACCTATCTGAGCCATTGGGTATCTGTGTTGCTGTCATATCATTTGAAAGTTCCTTTTCTTTTTTTAAAAAAAGGTTACCTGCAAGCTTTGTTTTTTATGTTGGTGTCTCGTAGGTTCTTGCAATCTTCATCGATGGTTTTTATTTGGGATATTCCATTTTTATCCACAGGGCTAGCATTGCTACTTCTAACTATCCTTGATTTTTCTATATGCGCTTATCCATAGCCTGTCGGTGATTGAATGTTATTGGTTGGTGATGTTCAAGGAATTTATAAAGGTTTCATTTTTAAGTGTTCATGTAAATTGTATCCAAAAAAACATATGGTCATATGAATTAAATTTGATGATGGCTTCTATTTCCAATGAGGCCATTATTGGAAAAATGTTTGGCATTGCAAGAACAGATATGATAGGCGCCGGTTTTGTAACAGACTTATATTTGTGTCTTGTGATAATGGTTTCCATGTTTTCTGGTCTAAATTCTGAATGACTAATGCGGTCAATCTAGGTCCATAAGACATTCCGATGTGCTACAAGGGTTCACTTGATAGAAAGAGCTTTTAAGGAAAGCCTGCTCACTGTGTTCTTCTCCCTTTGCTGTTGTGGTTTAAACTGTTTACCCCTTTTCTAATCTTGAAAGATGCATGTGTGTCTTTGTTAGCATCAATGCATGCCCATAGTTTATGGTCACAATGGCTTCGATGACATTATGGTGTACAATTCTTAGTAGTCAAAAAATTGTTAATAACTAGTGAATTAAGTTTTGAGTTGCTTCTACTTTATTTTCTTGTTTATACTCTCGTTTACATCTAGCCCTTGGATAAAATGAAGTGAAAAATCTTAGATGAATAATAATGCCAGTAGCATGAATCTGTAAATCTTGTGTGGTTGTGATTGGATAACTTGTTCCCATATATTTGTTTATTAGAGTTGATTGATCTTATTGTTTCATGCATTTTATATATTAGCACCAGTTTCCTCAAGTTTCACAGCAAGAATAACAAAACTTGCTGATACATTTACTTAATTGAACTGTAGAAATCATTTCCAAATCATGAATTTGTTGGTTAGGCAGTTGGTCCTTTTAAGAGTTTGCTTTTGGTTGGTCTTATGCTTTCTGGTCGATATTAATCCTTGGTTTATTCATAATCGAATGCCATATTTCCTATATCCCTTACTCACTATTTTAGTGTTTATTGTGCATGTAAGATTTTTCAGTGTGACAAAGGTGTCACCTAAAGGAAATAGAACTACTCAGTGCATAGTTTATTCTATTTTCTTTTCACAGTTTGAGCTAAACTCTTTTGTATGGCATGGTTAAGGTCATGATATCAAAGAATAACATTTTCATGTTGATCATTAACTAGTTGTATCAAATGGACATATGTTCTATATATTATGTTTTTGTACCCGTTGTCTAATGTTTTGTTGGTTAGAACCATAATTGGATGTTAGATATACAATTTCTATTGATCAGCTTTAGTGGTTGCTGAAGTTGAGTTCTGGATAGATGAGCTCCTCTTATGTTAGTAAGACAATAATTGGTGTATTGTTTAGCAGGATGAAGAGCAAGAATTTAAAGTCAATTGGAAACGGGTAGCTATCACAAGTATGTTTGGATTTGGCTTCGTTGGACCAGTTGGACACTTTTGGTACATTTTGCTTCCTTGTTCCTTTCCTGTGAGTGTTTTAGCATTTCTGTTTATCTGCTACACTATACTCTTTAATAGAGCACTGTCTTAAATTAGATTGAGGTTTGTGCTCAGAGAAAAAAAAATGAAATCTACCTTAGAAGGTAGTTCTTGGAGTTGGGAGAGCATTTGACAGTTAGTGAGAAATTTTGTTTTAATATGTACAAATAATGAATCAATTTATCTGATTTACAGATAATTGTGAGTTAACCTTCTTCATGCATCCAGGATATTCAAGGTTTTTACTGAGGCTAAAGAATAGGTAGGAACAAGAAAATTTTGTGTCTTGAAATTCCAAACACTGGTGCCTTGAATACATATGAAAAGAGCTTGCAGAATTCTTCTTAGTTCTTTCAGATTAATAGCACAAATATGAAGAAGACTGGAAGGAAAATTGTAAATGAGAACTTAGAACTAGCTTTTGAAATGAAATTAGGGAAACACAATTATGTCTAAAATTGTCAGTGGTAAGTATCCCTTGAATTGAGTATGCTGGATGCCGTTCATAAGTTGACCTGGCAACTGCTCAGAACCTGCCCTTGCTTCATGTAGGTATGAAGGCTTGGACAAATTTATAAAGATGAGGCTTCATCTACGCCCAAAGTCAGCAAGGTTTGTTGCTACAAAAGTTGCAATGGATGGCCTTATCTTTGGCCCCTTTGACCTGTTTGTATTTTTCACTTATATGGGGTTCTCCACCGGCAAAAGTGTTGCCCAAGTGAAGGAAGATGTTATGAGGGATTTCCTCCCAGCCTTGATTTTGGAGGGTGGTGTATGGCCAATTGTTCAGGTTGCAAATTTCCGTTATGTTCCTGTGAGATACCAACTCCTTTATGTTAATATCTTCTGCTTGTTAGACAGTGCCTTTTTGTCATGGATTGAGCAACAGAAGGATGCTCCCTGGAAGCAGCGTTTTTCTTCTTTTACCTCATTGAAGGAACGAGGAGGCCAAGGCAGATTGTGATACTTCTCCTACATTTGTATTTTTTTTTTTTTACTCTTACTGATCATATTTCCAATTGTACAACGGAATAATTCATATACTGTTGAAAGAATTAACGAACATCCCCAAAATGCCAACTGGGGTTTTTGATGTTGGGTTATGGGGAGTGATTGAATTGTTTTAAGCTTTCATAAATGTCCAATCAATCTTCACTCAAATGGAATGAGCTCACAGAAACCCTATTCTTCATTCTGTATAAATTGACTACGGCTAACATCTACTGGTAAAATATGGGTGATGCCTGTTGAGCTGCATGGACCGGGTGTATTGAGCTTCAGGTCCAGTGGCGTGCCAACAAGATAAGCCAGAAAGGACACCAGTAAATCTGACAAAAATAAAAAGTATTATTAACACTTTGTAATGCTGTACATTTAAAAGAATGGCTCTGCTGCTAAAATATAGAAGGAAAATGATGTTACAACCATAAAAAGAAACAAATGAATTATAAAGAGAAGGGATAAATGAGAGGCCTAAGGAGAGCTTTGTAGTTACATTTTCAACTTTAGTTTACCACATAAAATGTGATGTATACCCAGCATTTCTCCAAGCTTTTTCAGGGGGAAAATAGCATTCCTCCAAGTATCCCAGGCATGTATAAAATCAAGACCTGATAAACTGAAATTAAGAAGACTAAAGAAAGGAACTGTGTCCCCCTCCAAGCGGTACTCTTGGCTTGAATACAGCAGATGTCATCCAGAAAGGGCAATGGTTAAAGCCAATGCTCTGAAAGAGAAGAAACAAAATTGTTAGGGAGAAGAAAGATTCTAATAAACTCCCCACCTATCTAAAAGAAATGAAGGAATCATACACATGATGAAGCTGTTTACTGTCAAGAATGCCTTCCAAGATAATATAGCAGAAAAGATTAGGGAAAAGAGTGCATGAACTAATTGTTTTAATAATTTGCTTCAAAGAAAATTTGAATGTGCTCAATAAAATGAATTTGCATAAGATATCAAAGAAATCAGAGTGGTTTCAATGAGATGCTACACTTGTAACTAACAGGAAGAATTTAACATACTGGGATGCCAAGTAGCTGTCCATCATGATTGACCAGGACCGGAATGCTTCTTCTTGCTGCAGCAGGGACAGATTTCAGTGATTTGAGAGCTCCTTTTGCGGATAATCTTGAATAATCTGAGCATATTTTTGTCTTCTTGGTTAACGGATTTGCTTCTATAGAGAAAGGAAGTTTTGTCGCTTCAAAATTATCTGAACTTGGCCACTTCAACAACTCGGCAAGATAGAGCCAATCAGCATCAATCATGGGACGAATCTTGGCTACCATGTCATGCCTCTTTATACAACAGCAATGACTGTGCTGACTTTCCCTTCCCAAATATGAGAGACAATAAGCTTCTCTGGGAAAAACATTCCAAGAAATTTCTTTGCTTACTTTCCATGAGATAATGAACCGGTTCATGAAGAAGCATGTTTGCCCATGGAGAAGTGGTTCACTCAGAAATGCAGCAACATGTTCAGCTTCCTGCTTTGCCTTACATTCAGACACAAGTTCATCAGTTTTAGACTTGAAACGTTTGACTTCCTCCTTTTGCAATAAAATAGAGTTTCTATAGGTTGACTCACTGACAATATCTAGT
This sequence comes from Theobroma cacao, assembly GCF_053813885.1. Classification (NCBI taxonomy): domain Eukaryota; kingdom Viridiplantae; phylum Streptophyta; class Magnoliopsida; order Malvales; family Malvaceae; genus Theobroma; species Theobroma cacao. Next base: position 5,802,975 of record NC_142647.1, read on the forward strand.
CTCTGGGCTTCATCTAGAACTGACGCAGACCCCATGTTCAAAAACTGCACTTTGGATGCATTAGGGACCAAGTTAATAGAATATGATTTTCCATTTGCTATAATTTGTTCCAACTCATTTGAAAAACAATGCTTCTGCTCTTCACTAGAGTGTGCTTGAAATAATTCTGCCTTTGAAGGCAGAGGACCATGAACAGAGCAGCATATCAGAGCTTTGGTACCCTTAGACCCAGGAGCTGGACAAATGTAGCAACCAGCAGCAGTAAGGGAGGTCTGCACAAATTTTCAAAAGCAAAAATCAAGAAATTTGCACTTGCAACAGAGAACAAAAGTAAATAATTGCACAAGAAATGCAAATACAACTTTAGTGAAAGTAATGTACCTTGCATGGGATGGTACGAATGTATTGCAACAGCAATTTTGAAGTACTACCTCTAATTGGCCTGTGCCTTTGTGAAATATACTGACATGTTACAACAAAAGAAAATTAATAGAAGCATTCCAGATTCCCTCATAAAAATTAGAGATATTCTAAATGGTTTAGTACCTGTAAAACCAATGCCATGAATTTAGACAGGCATATGTCCTCAATTTTTGATGGATCAAGTGCCTCTAAATCGATAACTGCATAACCCTGCTGCAAAAGTAATCCATCATAATGAATTCACTTGCAGTAATATACTAAAGTCAAATTAAAGTAAGGACTAATGGACAACTAAAATCTCCCAAACATCAAAAGAATGCTTACTTCCATTATTGTGACAGTCTGATTTATCAAATTGTTACAAATTTGATCAACATAGGTGCGTGTTTTACGACAGGCAGAAATAACTGCTTGTAGTTCAGACTTAAAGATACCTGGAAAAGAGAGTAGTTATTTCAAAATTTGAAGCCTAAAGTATAATTCTTTTCTAGTAACGGTATGAATAAACAATGTATTAATACAAAATTTCAAATGAGATCTCATATGACCTCAAGCCTTGGCAACTCAGCAGCAAGATCAGTAAGGGAAAACCATCATATATGACAGAAAGTTATAATTTTAAGCAACATGATTGTCATGCACGACAACAGTATCCATATAACCAAAATGGTAACATCTATCACTACTCACAAGATGACAAATTTCCCAGTGACATCCGAATCCTATTCCGAGCAAATAATGAACTTCGATTTGTTGGATCCTCAACCCAATCATGGTTACTCCCTTGACATATCTATCAAAAAGAGTAAAAAAAAAGATCCATTTAGAGTTTATAAAAATACTAGTAAAAGAGAACATTAAAACAGCAATAACAGAACTGAATTGTCGCAGTTTATCCAAAAAAAAAAAAAAGAACTGAATTGTTGCAAAGGCAACAATCAATCACACTGAATTCTTTGCACTAACCTTGTACATGTCTTCTTTTGAAAAATCCAGAAGTGGCCGCACTAGAAGAATGCTATGACATTTCCAATCTTTGTTACTAAAATATGTATGTGAAGAGAACACTTGAGATGTGAATGCCATGCCAGCAAGTCCAAGGACCCCACTATCACGAGATGATCTAAGAATGAATAACTCAGCCTACATTGTGGATAAAAAATTACCATTTTTAGAATCCCATCTGTGCATTCATGTTTTAATCATGCAGTGAGAAACCAAAAACAGTTTAATTGTTTCTTTTCAGTTTAAACAAATTGAGTATGGAACTTTTGCTTTCAATAAAACCAAATAACTAAAGACTTAATGCAACTTTTGCAATCTTGTATACATGCAAAGATATGCAAACTGTATGAAGCACATTAATGTTGGTAAAAACCTGGTCATCTGCATGATGTGCAACAAGTAAAACACTGATCTGGTTTTGCATACAAACATCCTGAAATATTTTATACCTGAAATTCAAGCACAATTAATGGAAAACAAAAGATTCAAATTAAATGATTATCCTTGTCAAATTGAACCACAAATATAAAGCATAATTACAAAAAAAAGAAGAAGAATGAAATAAAAAAAAAGGAAGTGCTTAACAGCTCTACCAGCAGGCCAGCAAGCAATTTCAACAAACTTTAAAAGGGGAAATAACAACCTCATGTCACGAGCAGCTTCTTGCAAATGACCTTGTTTTGGCTTGCCATTTGACCAATCACAACGGGCAATCTCAAATCTGATTCCTACACCAAACTCATGTTAGCCATCCAAGGATAAGTTACAAACTCAACATGTACTGATAAACTAAAACATACCAATTTCTGCAACCCGATGTCCCACTAAACTTGCTTCATCTTTGCTCTCTGGACGTAGCCCATGATCAACAATTATTGCCAAGAGACCATCAATGCAATTTCCACTCTTGTCACTGCCATATAGGCCTTCAGTTTTCCAATTAGCTGCTAGAACACACAAAGCCATGCTATCCGGTCCCCCAGATACTCCTAAAGCTAAAAAAAAAGGCAAAAAAGCAAAAAATCAATCTTTACTAATTTGAATAACCAACTTATTTAAGAAAAAATCTTAAAACCAATATGAAAAATAGCAGTATCTGGTAAAAGCCCATTGTTTTCAGGCCTCCTAATGTGTTTTCTCGAGAAACAAACAGAAAACCAACAAAGGGAAGAGCAAAAAGAAGCTAACCGATGTGGTTGTGGGGTTTGAGGCCGGCCATGGCCATTCGCCTGGAGAAAGCTTCGTTGTACTTGGCCATATCTACTACTGTTGACGGTTGGGAGCTAACACAGTGGCAAAAGACGCGCGTTGAAGGAAGATTTTGATGTTCATAGTAAAGGTGATGATAGTGGGGCTTGAACCGGAATTTGCGATTTGGGAGTGAGAATGAAAGCTTGGCTATGGTTCTGGTTTGTGAGCAAAGGAGTAGGCCTCGCGCCATTTACTGGGTTCAAGCAGTGCGGCGTGCACTGCTGGTATTCTTTGCCTAGAATTTCCGGGTCAGCCTCTTACTGAAAATCCAAAAGAGAGTATTTAAGCTTGAACCCAAGAAGCAATTACAATCCTCAAACCCCAACCACTGTCCCCCCCCTCCCTGTGGAATATACGGTCGGATACAACACTGTTATGCAAGTGAAGAGGATGCCTTTCATATTCTTATCACTTGAAATGATTTAAATTGTTCGACTTTAGTTTGGGTGAATACTCAAGTTTATTCATTTTTCAGTTACTCAAATATGAATTTAGAGTCTATTTCAGCTGTATGATAAAATAATTTATATAAATTTTAATTTTGATTAAAATTATTATAAAATATATTCAATAAATAATTTTTTATTAATTATAAATTTTTTTATTCACAATCAGAAAAAATTTAATTTACTTTTTTAATTTATTTACAATAAATTTTTAAAAATATAATAGATGAAGGTGATTTGTAGAGAGGGAAAAGAAAGAGATCCATAAAGAGAGAAAGGTATTTTTTGAGAAGGTAATATTATAGAAGAGGATACTTTTTGAAGAAAAAAAACTCTCTTTAAGTTAATTTGGTTAATAAAAAATTAAGAAAAAGTTTGAAGTTTTTTTGAAAATTTTTTTAGATTTTGTTTTTTAAAATTTTGTTTGATTCAATTTTTGTTTTTAAGTGGTAAATAAATAGAAAAAAATCAAATAAAACAAACACTTAATTAAATTAAAATATTTTATTATGTGTTTATTATATAATTTATAAATTCAACTAAAATTTAAGTATGTTGATTTTATCAAATAAAATAAAAAGATAAAATATTTTTTCATAAAAAATAAAAATAACTATTTTGTAATTTTATTTATAAAATAAACTTTTATTTTAATATTATTTTAATAATTGATTGACAAAAAGAGTTTCAAAACAATAAAAAATAAGTGATAAAATTACAAAGATATCTTTTGTAAAAATTTAGAATTTATTTTAATCAAAAGACAAAAATATTCAACGAATAAGTGATAGAATTAAATTATCTTTTACTATAATTCAATAATATTATCATTAAAATAGCAAAATACTCTTTATTATAATTTAATAACATTTTAAGGTAGATTTAAAAAAAACATTTTAAGGTCAAAAGACGAAAATACCTTTATTTAACCCCTAATAATATTTTCATCAAAAGAAAAAAATAACTAGCATTGTAATTAAATAATATTATTAACAAAATACAAAAATAACCTTCATTATAATTTTGATAATATTTATGAAAAAGATAAAAATACCCATTATTTAAACAAAAAATACCTTTTATTATACTTTAATAATATTTTATACTAACAAACAAAAATATCACTTATTATAATCAACAGATAATTTGTATTAAAAAACAAAAATACTCTTTATTATAATTAAATAATATTTTTCATGATTTATATCTCGTATCCAATCACTTCCTATGCATATTTAAATAATTGTAAATGGTAGAGATTGCTTTACAATTTTGCAACGGGTAATTAATGCACTGATAACGTGAAATGTCGTTACCGCTGTTTCGCTCTTCCTGTTATAAAGACACATCTGGCTGCTAATAAAACCAAACCACATAAATCACTTAACCTAACCTAAAAGAACCCATTAATCCAATAATTTAAGTACCATATAAACCTAAATTACCCTGGAATTACAGAAAAGCAAGACAGGAATACTTTAATCTAAATAACTACAACTACTACTAAAACTATTAGAAAATACTTTAATCTAAATTGTCTCAGAAGATGAACAAACCAGCTAACAACAAAGTCTTAGAAGAACAGACCATTCTCTATCTTAGGTTCATATAAACTCTATCATCCAAAAGAACAAAACCATTCTCCATTTTAGATTCCAATAAACTTTCTCACCCATCGAAGTTAATAAACCTTCTCACCAATCCAAGTCTGCGGCTAGGCTGAAGACTGAAAAACAGAAGCATTTGAACTGGACGATCAGCAAATTTGATGCCTGCAATATCCCTTTCATCCTCTGTAAACCTTCAATCTCACCTAATGCAGCATGTAACTCTTGAAACATTTGATGCAGGATCATTTCAGTCCCAAAAGCCTAGATCAATTGCATTCCAACCTCGCTTATTTTCTCACACAATAGCATGGCAGCATTCATAATTGCTTCATCAATTGAAGTCGATTCACCCACGACATTGATCCTTCTCTTCTTATAAACTCTTGACCTACGACTCTGTAAAGCACAAATGTATGCCAACAAAAGCCAAAACCAACAAACAACAGTACACATCTCCAACCACACTGTCAAAACAACTACAATCTTTTTTTTCCTTGCAAAACTTCTACTCTAACTCAAACGAGCCACGGCTGCAAAAAATTAAATTTCCAAATCCATGTTCAAAATTGCTATCAAGGGTAGCATAATTATCATACCAATGGCGGTTAAAGATAACATACAAAAAACGTATGACATAGGAATGCTTGTCAGACAACTAAATCCACAACATATTTGACAGAACATAATCTGGAACACAGCTAATTTAACAGCTACAACTAGGGAAACGTTAGTTCAATAAAATTTTATCTGTTCCCTTTGGCTTATCAGGTGTGCTTTTTGGAAAGTTCATTACAATAAAATGACTATTAGAAATGCTTTTAAAAGTTTCTGTTATTTTAATTCAGTGGTATTTTGGTTTGCGATAACAAATAACCACATGAAAATTCAATAACACAAAATACTACCCACAGTGATAACCACAGTTGCTGCCCTGATTAATCCCACTGATAACCTGTCCAGCAAAATTAGACATGCATTGACAACTCGCAAGATTCCTGAACTAGTTTTAACGAAATTTAACTAAATTTGGTTTTCGAAAATGTTGGCAAGATTTTGATGAAGAGTGTCGTGGTCCTTCATAACTATATATGAAATCCGGGGACCTACCAATTCAGGAACTGAAGAAAAGAGAAGTGAGGAGACTCCCAAAGACGCACAATCAGCCGGAGTTCCTGAAAAATGCAAGCAAACACCCTGAAACGTTAAAAGGTCAGGTGAGAAAAACAAGATAGTGGAGAAGTGCTCACCGGTAGATAAGGAGATGGAAAAATGAAATATGAGCGGACGGTGGCATAAGGCGGTGGAGGATCTTGGATGATAATAATGTTTTGAATAAATATGTCATAAATGTTTTGAATATCATAAATACATGTAAACTTATTAAATTTTAATTTAAGTTTTGAATTTCAACTTAAATTCGAACTGAATTATAAGTTTCTTGTTTTTGGATGATAATAATTGAGTTGAATTAATTTAAAATTCAATTACTTCAATATTATTTTATCTGGTTATGAGTAAAAAAGAGAAGAAAAGGTAAAGTTTGAATTTTTCTTTTTTTTTTTGGTTTTTTTTTTCGTATCCTGTAATTTAAGTGAGGTGGCTTGATTGATTGGAATAATCCAGTTCACAGCCATGGAATTGGGAATTTGGGGTTTGATTTCTGCCTGATAATTTACGCCACGTCACTTTAATTCGCCGCATAAAATTACATTTTTAGCCCACGTGTCTCACATTCACGTGGCAGTCACCGTAATAAGTGATTGACAAGTGAGGTGAAAAAGATCTTTTTGTCCTCCATTTTCAGATTGCGAGATTGTCGGAAGCGGAAAATGCAAGTGAAGTTGAAGTTAGACGGAACAGAAGGAAGAAGCCTCTTCCTCTTTCTTTTCTCTCTAATCCGATGAGGGAACTTTCCCGCCAAAGCAATCAAGTGTTAACGGCCCATCATGATCACAATTCAATCTTCGTTTCCTCTCAAATCCTCCCTATTCATTCTTCTCCTCTCCCTCTCTCTTCTCCATTTCAAACTCTCTTCCGACCCCACCGTTAACCAATCCCTAACCCTAACCCAAAACAGAACCCAACCCCAACCCCAAACCACAACCACCCGTAACAACTACATAATCCGGTTCACCGTCTACAAACCGGCGTCCGATCACCGTTCGTACTTAGAATCCAGCCTCCGATCCGACGGCTGGGAATGGATCGAGAGGCGCAACCCGGCCTCCAAGTTCCCGACCGATTTCGGGTTGGTTTCGATTAAGGATTCGGTAAAAGAAGCATTGATCGGCAAAATTGAGAGGCTGGGATTAGTTAAAGATGTGAACGTTGATTTGAGCTATAACAGGGGGTTGCTTGGTGCTGCTTTTGAGAATGGGAAAAAACGACCCGGAAAGATTTTTACTTCGATGTCGTTTAGTGAAGAGAAAAATTGCCACGATTCGGGTTTAAGTAATTCTTCAATTAATTGGAGTCGCCATCTTTTGATGCAGGTAAAATTTACTTTGTTTAAATAAGCTTAAAGTTAAAATTTGTTTTGTTATTTGTCCAAAAAAATAAAATTTCTTTTTGAGAAGTTAAATGGGAAAGTTATGGACTTATTTATATTGTTGTTGAATTTTTGGCTGCAGAGGTCTCAAGTTACTTCCTTGTTTGGAGCGGATGCTCTTTGGGGAAAAGGGTATACTGGTGCTAAAGTCAAAATGGCTATTTTTGATACTGGAATACGCGCTAATCACCCACATTTTCGAAACATTAAGGTATATTACTAGTGGGAAAATGGGGTTCTTGGAACTTCTGTTTTATGTAAATTTAATTTCTTATTGACAGTGTCTCTTGTTTTGCCAAATATGGCTCAATGGGGAGCTTTGATATTGACCCTTGCAAGCGAATTTTTCAGGAGCGTACTAATTGGACCAATGAGGATACTTTAAATGATAATCTTGGACATGGGACATTTGTGGCCGGTGTTATTGCTGGTGAAGATGCAGAGTGTCTTGGTTTTGCACCAGATACTGAAATTTATGCATTTCGTGTCTTTACTGATGCACAGGTAACGCATGTTGGTATTAGAAAATTTCTTTACTGTGTTGGAAGTCGCCCCCTAGCCTATGCAGTCATACCTCGTCTTGTTCTTTATTTCATTCTGTATTTTATCTGCTCATCTATTTGAAAATTCCTAGCATGCATTACAAAAATATTAAGCTCTTTTAAACTGTTCATTACTGGAACTAAAAGATATTCTAGCTGAGAAATGAATAGGCAAGCTGACAGCAGACCTGTATCCATCAACCCTGAGATTTCTTTTCTCACATTGGATTTTTTTGGGGGGACAAAATTTAACATTTGATTCATTCTATAAAATTTGGCTGGATTATGAGAATTTTGTCCTCAGCTTATTGCAGGTATCGTATACTTCCTGGTTCCTTGATGCTTTCAACTATGCTATTGCAACCAACATGGATGTGCTAAACTTGAGCATAGGTGGACCTGATTACTTGGATCTCCCATTTGTAGAGAAGGTAGGACTCCCATGGCCTGTGGATTTATTGGGGCTTAGGTGTCAACTATCATTTAATCTTTTGGTTTTAAAAAATGGAAAGTTGTGATAAAATGTTGGTATTAGTCTGCTCTGCTTCCATCTCACTATTTTTGGATGTTCTTGATGTTGTCCCTAATTTTGGTTTTTTTAGCACTTAGAAATGCTTCAATCGTAATGTCTCATTGCTTTATAAAAGCTGTTGAATTTCTGCAAGCTTTACGACTGTATTGAATGCATTTACTTGCCTCCTTCAAGCTTCTTGGATCTCTTTTCAATTCCATGAACCGTGTCATGATCATTCAAATTTAATGAGATGACTTTCTCTTCTAATATTTTCATTTTGAAGAAGATTGCTTGTCTTTTTTGGACATATATTTCCAAAGTGGGAAGGATCAGCTAGTGAGGTTACCCACTTTGGAGGTAAACCTTCCAATATTTGTGTGCAGATATACTTTCACATACCATTTTTTATTTAAAAAGAAGAAGATATCATGTGCTAAATCCTCTTTGGTTAATCTTTGCTGCTTTATGGTTCTCCAGGTTTGGGAAATCACAGCTAATAATATTATTATGGTATCAGCCATTGGAAATGATGGGCCACTTTATGGCACTTTAAACAATCCAGCAGACCAAAGTGATGTTATTGGTGTTGGTGGCATTGATTATAGTGATCACATAGCCTCATTTTCCTCACGTGGCATGAGTACTTGGGAGATTCCTCATGGGTAGCATATCTTTCTATTTATGATATTAATTTATATAGATTATTTTCATCGTGCTTAGTTTTGAATCAATAAAGACATCACTACTACGTTTGTCGTTTTCCTTTTTTCTCCATTTTGACCAACTACGTACATTATTTATTGAATCTTTCATTTTATTCAGTAAGTCTTCTAGCCCACAATCTTTTTCATGTTAAGAAGAACAAAAAGGAAGCCTGCCTCTCCTGGCTCCTGACTTGATTTATTTTGCAAGGGCTGTATTTGTATTGATGGAAATATGTTTAATTTTGGAGAACAGCTTCTTATTAGTGTAACCCATCCACTAGAATTTTTTTTTTAAAATGTTTCAAAGTGTAGGTATCACCATACGTAATCTATTCCTTCTTCTCAGTGCTGATCTTATGAAGAATTTCAGTTTTTATACTCATGTTCACTTTGTTTTTTTTTTCTTATTATGATGTTCCTTGTGTATCTCTCTTAACAAGAAAGCTTTTTATGATGCTGATTAATGGTTGAATGTTTGGTTAATTCTCTTTGCAGTTACGGTCGTGTTAAACCAGATGTTGTGGCATATGGACGGGAAATTATGGGATCAAAGATCAGCACTGGGTGTAAAAGCTTATCAGGCACTAGTGTGGCAAGTCCTGTAGTTGCTGGTGTCGTATGTCTGCTTGTCAGTGTCATTCCTGAGAATAAAAGAAAGGAAATTCTGAATCCTGCAAGCATGAAACAAGCACTGGTTGAGGGTGCTGCTAAACTCGCTGGACCTAACATTTATGAACAGGGTGCAGGGAGAGTAGATCTGTAAGCTCAACCAATCCAATGGCTTTTCATTTTTTTAACATTCTGAATTATTTCTTTTATATCTATATAGTATGTTAATCATTGTTGTTTTTGCTATTTGTTTTTCTGACTATCTGCGTCTCCAGTCCCAGTATCAGGAGCTCTGATTATTTTTATTTCCTTGTCAGATTAGAATCATATGAAATCCTGAAGAGCTACCAACCTCGAGCAAGCATCTTCCCTAGTGTTCTTGATTATACAGATTGTCCCTATGCTTGGCCATTTTGTCGTCAACCACTCTATGCAGGTGCCATGCCTGTCATATTTAATGCTACTATTCTGAATGGGATGGGTGTCATTGGCTATGTTCAGAGTCCACCAACATGGCATCCTTCAGATGAGGAAGGGAATCTTCTAAGCATTCACTTTACTTATTCAGAAGTCATCTGGCCTTGGACTGGTTATTTAGCACTGCACATGCAAATAAAGGAAGAAGGTGCACATTTTTCTGGAGTTATTGAGGGCAATGTAACTGTTAGAATATACAGTCCTCCAGCCCAAGGAGAGAGGGCCACTCGAAGTAGTACTTGTGTGCTTCAGTTGAAATTGAATGTGGTTCCAACTCCACAACGATCAAAACGGGTTTTATGGGATCAGTTTCATAGTATTAAATATCCTCCTGGATACATTCCAAGAGATTCATTGGATGTCCGCAATGACATTCTTGATTGGCATGGGGATCACCTACATACAAATTATCACATTATGTTCAACATGTTACGGGATGCTGGCTATTATGTTGAGACGCTTGGCTCTCCTTTTACATGCTTTGAGGCTAACCAATATGGGACACTTTTGCTGGTTGATCTTGAGGATGAATACTTCCAAGAAGAGATTGCAAAGCTCAGGGATGATGTCATTAATACTGGGTTGGGTTTGGCTGTCTTTTCTGAGTGGTATAATGTGGACACAATGGTGAAAATGAGATTTTTTGATGATAACACAAGGAGCTGGTGGACACCAGTAACTGGAGGTGCAAATATTCCAGCATTAAATGATCTTTTGGCCCCATTTGGGATTGCTTTTGGCGATAAGATTCTGAATGGTGATTTTTCTATTGATGGTGAGCAGAGTCGATATGCATCTGGGACAGATATAGTGAGGTTCCCAAGAGGTGGGTATGTACACAGCTTTCCTTTTTTGGATAGCTCAGAGAGTGGGGCCACTCAAAATGTGCTGCTGAATTCTGGGATGACCAAGGTGATTAGACATAAATGTTCTTAATTTCTTTAGGCTCAGGGAGCATCATCCCGCCCCACATACACACACTCCCACGCACAATTAGATTATTTAAGCACACATGATGTTTTCTTCTTTTTAATCATTTATGGTTGGCAAATATTGAAATTTTATGCAATGTATTGACTTATTCAGGCAGACTCCCCTATCCTTGGCCTGTTAGAGGTTGGTGAAGGTCGCATTGCTGTTTATGGAGACTCCAACTGCTTAGACAGCAGCCACATGGTTACTAATTGCTACTGGCTTCTGAGAAAAATATTGGATTTCACTGGTTCAAATATTAAAGATCCAGTGCTTTTCTCAGAGTCCGTTAAGCAAGATATGCCATTGTATGAAGATGACAACAACTTACCGTCTCGAAGAACTGATGTAAATTTCTCCATGTATTCTGCTGTCATGGGAAAGGATTTAATCTGTCAGAGTGACTCTAGATTTGAAGTATGGGGAACGAAAGGATATAATTTACATGTCAGGGGGAGAAACAGAAGATTGCCTGGCTATCATGTTATTGATTTGGGGAGAGGCTTAAATTCAACTGTTGATACTACCAAATCAAGGCGTCCTAAGGTTATGGGGAAAAATAAGGGTGATTCTTTGGGAAACAGGTACCTGGGTCTGCTGTACAGAGATGAGGTAAAAATTAGAAGATTTGGTCTTACTAAATCGTTCTTTTCATAGTATTCTCTGCCATATCTAAAGGCTGATAAACTTGCTTGTTTGCAGCTGGATGTGCCTGAACTAGTTGCTAGTCATTGGCTTGTACCTGCAGTAGTTGCAGTTACAGGTTGGTGAATGTCGTACATATATTCTGAGCTTCAAGTAAGTCTTCTTTCATTGTTGGCCTAGTATATTGACGGTCTCATCTGCTTTTCAGGCTTTTTACTATTTTTAAGCATTTGGCGGATTCGACAAAAGCGGCGGAGGCGGAGGCGATCTGGCTCGGGTCGGTTGGCCAATCTATAGTTGAGGATAGAATTGTTGAATTAACTTCTCTTTTCACAATTTTACCCCTGTACTGTTGCACATTTGAAAGTTTTGACAGCAGCACCACCACACTGAGTTAAATTTTGGATCCACGTATGTAGATTAGTAGCAAATTTCTTGGTTTATATGCTTGTAATGACACAAATTTACAATTGTAATGAGATCATGGACCTAGAGGGATATACGGGGATTTGCCCAACAGTTTGAAGTTTCGAACAGCTAAGTCATAGCATAGCAAAGAGGAAAATTCGTGTTCATATCCAAGTTGATGGGCCTCACTTCTACATTGCTACAATTCGTTTGTGTTGCCGTCAATTACAATATCAATTTTTGAGGGGTGAGCCAAAAATGGGGATATTTCCTACACTTGTCCGATTAAGAGATTTGTGCTTGTTTATGATTCATATTTTTCACTTAATTTATACGGGAGAACGAAGAGAAAGATCCTACTGGTCTGTCATTCCATTTCTCTATGATTTGCAACTGCCATCAGGTCCGTCTCATTTGCCTAATTTTTCTCTTATTATATTGTAGCCATTTAACCCTTTTCTTCTGCTTTATTTACCTATTATGCAGTTCATGTTCATGTTACTCGTACCCCTGTTTCCAGTTATCCACACAAAAAAACGTAATGTTATGTCCTGCCATACCAGTTTTCTTAGTTATCAACCAGATCATTATTATCAGCAATGAAAAGAATGATCAAACTAAGTAACGTCAAAATATAAACAATTGGATTCTTAAAGAGTGGCATACAATAAATGCTGAAACAACAAATAGAAATAAAAAGAAAAACATCCTACCCTAAATGATAAATTAATCGTCAAATAATTCCCTCTGAGCAAAGTTAATATACAAAGATGTTGAGTAATCTTGGCACGTAAAGTAACATTTGAGAAGTTGCTGTTTTCTTAGCATTCGCAACCTGATGATCTTTGCTGCTGTCCTCCACCCACATCGATGGTGTCCGGGAGATAACTTCATCAACAAAATGTTAAATGAATTAGCTAGTTATGTTAGTATGAGGGCAACCAGACCCAGGAACTTGTCATTGTAAGAACAGAAACCAACACAGCTTAAATGAATTAAAAAGGTAAACGTATTTCAAATACAATTTCTCAGAAACAAAAGGGCCAATTGACATGATAACCTGAACTTTTTCCCAAACCCCCACCCTCCTACCGAAAAAGGAAAGTGATCTCTAACAACTCATGACAACACCCCAGCCATCCTTGAAAAAGTAAATTTCAAAAGAAGCAAAAGAAGCATAGAGTGGCTTTGAGCCAAAATAACAGCCATTCAATAAATGGTTCAGACCAGATAAAATAAGTCTTGTTTTTTCTTTTTTTGCCAAAGATACAAAAAGTCTTGAACTTATCGATACAGTATAATTAGGGGCAGCATTCAGGCCGAAATACATAATATAGGAGATTTAAAGGAGAAGAGTATAATGATGATAAAATGTCACCCTCAACAACATAATCCAACTTTGATATAACACTGCAGATAGTAATTGTTGACAAAACTCAATACATGGTAGGTGAATAACTCTCAAACCAAGAAAGAGATTGTTAAAAATATACTCACATTTCTTCTTCAGGTTCATTTTTTAGAGCATTTTTGGCTATACACTGGAAGGCAGCTTCCACATTGAAACCTTCTTTTGCAGATGTTTCAAAATAAGGAATGTTACCTTTGGAGGCACACCATGCCTTTGCTTTCTTCTCAGACACCTTAAAAAAGGGTAATAAGGAGCCAATGTTATGCATTCGTGATTAGTAGTGGGAAAAAGAAAACTAGAGCATTTACATAAAAATGTCTAATAATACCACTGTCTTGGGTATATGATCATTATGATGTGAAGAAATAGCTGGAGAGAATTTACTAACACAGCAATGCCATGCAAGAATTACACTAGAACAACCCGATAAAATATTTGCACTTCCCGATTTTCAGGTTAATAGATATAAAAATTAAGACAAAAAAAGAGTAATACTATATACTATCTATTGTACAATCGCAGATAGGTAATTGCTCATCATGGCAAGGGATAACATCTTGTATTAGCTAAAAGAGATCAAACATGTTGAGAGGAGGAATATTTATCATACCACTCGACTATTACCGCCATCAACATCCACCTTGTTCCCCAATACGACAAATGGAAAATTCTCAGGATCTGAAGGGCTAGCCTGGATAAGATCCCATTAGGAAAAGACTGAGTCAGTGATACAAAGGGACCAGGGATCAAGGAATGCTAAAGGGTCAAAATCATTACCTGGATCAGGAACTCCTCCCACCAGTTGTTGAGGTGATCAAATGATTTCATGACATTCACATCATAAACTAGCACACAACAGTCTGCACCACGATAAAATGCCACACCTAGACTTTGAAATCTTTCCTGCCCTGCTGTATCCCATATCTAACAAAGCAGTCCAAAAACGGCATTTCAGTCATAGTCTCAAGCGTTTAAATCAGGCAAAACTAGACTGGAACTAAGTGGTTTAAGACAAATGACATTATGCTGACAGAAACATTCCAGCTGTTGTCAGGCTTTAGGTCAAAATTGATGAATAGGTGGTAAATCAAAGGATATTGGGGACCTATGCTTTCAATGGGAGCATATTAACCAATATCATACTGACCGCGACTGATGAATCCCTGATGTAAATCTAAAGGGGGAATTAACTCCTCTATGGAAATAAAATGATCATGCTTTTCAAAAAAAAAAAAAACATTCCAGCTATTCCAAATGTTTAGCATAATCATATCTAAAACTAAAATTCTATTAAAGTCATGCATCACGGGATGTGAACTCATTACTAACAGTTAAAATTAATGGAAAAACGTGCAAATAATTTAAGACAATTATAATCAATTAAAATAAACACTATATGATCAATGAGAAATTAATTTCCAACCTGCAACGTGAAAATCCTATCTTCAAATTGGACCTCTTTCGTCAAAAAATCAGCTCCAATGGTGGCTTTGTACTGATTACTGAACTTGCGGTTAACATATCTGAAATTCTGAGTCTAAGGCTAATTAAACATTGCAATTACTATTTATTTATCAAAATATAAAGATTGAATTAGGATACTGATTCATCAAAGATGTCTTCCCAACCCTGTCCCCCCCAAAAAAAGCGAGAGAAATTAGTAACATTTTAACAATGATAAAACCAGTTAAAAACATTTAAAAGAAAAGAAAAAGTTACCCGCTGTCACCAACGATTATGACCTTGAGTAGCATGCGTCTTCGAGAAGCCATTTTTGATTCAAAGCTTCTGGAGTTTTTGTGAAAATTAGGGTTTTTTTTAGGATCTTTTCCTGGAAAATGAGATCAATTTTGTTTTTTTATTTTTTCCCCTTCCGTTGGGTTTCAGAAATGAAAATTAAATAATTAATTCGAAATAAGCGACAGAAAAAGTAGAGTACAGAACAGAACCGTTGGGGGGAACAAATAACTACCTGTCTTAACCAATCCCACCTCGTTTGCCTTTCAAGTTCTTTTTTATTCCGAAAGTACCCCCTGTTTCCCTTAAATTACAACTGAACCAAATAAAATTGGGCTTGGTTAGGTAATGGGCTTGGGCTCAGAAAATTCAAACTATATTTTATTATCGCGTAGGTTGTAAATATTTGTAAATAATAATTATAATTAAAATATAAAATATAATTATCTATAGTAAACAATTAATATTTTAATTATATGTAGCTGAATGTTTATAATATTAATCTATCAATTATTTAATTTTATTAAAATTAAGAAAAATATTTTATATTGAAAGTTATTTAATTTAATTATAATTTTTATTTATGAATTGAATATAATGAAAATTATTCAATATAATTAAAAGTCTAATATATTTAATAATAAAAATATTTAAAACAACAATTTTAAAATGTAACAAATAAATATGATCATTTTTGTTAATAATAATTTTTTTGAACATCCTTTTATATATATATATATATATATTATGTATATCAATATATATTAAATGACTTACAATTGCATAGAACTTGTATATTAAGGAGGAAAATTGTTCCTTAGCTATTTTATACCATTTTTTTTCATTTTTAATTTGTTGATTTTCTTTTTTTTTTTTAGAGAAAGGGAATTGGACCCGAGTTTTTTTAAAGAATACTTGCAATAACCTTTTGATTTCCTCATTATTTTCTTTCATAGTTAATTTTATTTTATTTTATTTTATTTTATATTTGTGATAGGTATCCATTGGTGTTGTGAAAATTAGTTTGGAATATGCTAAAAGAATAAGAATTTGGGCCGCAATCTTAGGGAGGCACCGCAAAATGTAAACGAACAACTAACGTGGACAACATGACAGAACGGCACACGAGTGAGAAAACCAGGATAGTTGAGTCATTTTGAGGTGTCTCGGCCATCTTGACTTGGTAAAGTTAGTTGGTGGCACTCCAACGGTCTGAAGACGGGGAGGACAACAGCCCACGATAACCAGGCCATTTTTGTCATTTTCCATGATTTTCTAATGCGGGTTTGACTATAACCTCGTTTTAGAGAAGGGAAAGGAATTTTTGCTTGTGATCAAATAAAACCCACCCCAGCCCAGCCCCGGGCCCCAGCTAGGTTTCAAATTTCAAAGTTGGAGAATGCCCCCCGACGTCCAAAGCCATGATCTTCATCTGTATCTATCTTTACTTCACATTCAAAGTTTATACAAGTGGGACAAGAACATGACAGCCTGAACTGAATCTAAGCCCATGTTTCTAGTAGAGTGAGTGTGACGTTAGTGCCCTACATTTTGTTCTTACATCACAAAAGAAACGGGTACAACCAAATATTGGATTTCTGTCTGGGCTAATAATAAGTTTCCAAAGAGCTACCTTCAATACATGGATTTATGATCAATGCAGGGTGCTCTGAGTTGGTGTACATTTTGACCCACGACGTGCAGCTTCTCACCTGATTCACTCTTAGGTGGAGACTTGATTTATATGCAAACAACCACCTAGGTCAAATTGTCACCCACATAACATATGAATCCAACCTATCTACTAAAATTTCAATCCAAGCAAATTGACTAGGAAACAATTCACAACACCAAACGAAGGGAGAAAGTCCGGTTTCAGCAAACCAAATTGATATTAACATTTAAAAAACAAATAAAAGAATCAACCAAAGTGTATCCATTATTTACTGTGTGAATCACTAATAAATACAAATCAATGAAAACCCGTAATTTCCAAATTAGGGTGATAAAAATTTGTGTGTTATCTCATGAAAAACATGCCAATCTTTGCAATCAATGTGACTTCCAAATCATAGTACGAAAAAGAAGTGGGGACGGGGTCTTTACAAAGAAATGAGGTGTAGTTTTGTCAAGACGTCAAAGTTCAGCTAAAACCTTGGCTGTTTTTCTTCCTCCTTCCCATCTCCATTTCCCGGGTAGTTTGCCCTTCATTGCTTGAGCCAGAAGGGTACAAGCCATATTCGCTGGTAGGCTCACTGTACTCACTACTAGCACCATATTCCTGTGTGCCCAATGCCATCCTCCTGAATTTTTTCATGTCTTCATTGTACTGGCTTGTATCATAGTCTGAGCTTCCATAAGAGCTGTAAACATTGCTCTGTCCAGGTCTCATTCCTTCGTTGAGATCAGACAATGATGCATCTCCTTCTAAAGCACGGACTATCTGCTTGGTTACAAGTTTAGGTTCAGAGTCTAATAATGAGTGGAACATAAAACTAACTATGAGGTCTAAAGAAAAGTACGGTAATCCACTCATGAATGATTAACTGGTATGCAAGTCTCACAATTAAATTTTATCCGATCATCTTATCAATCTATCTTCAGATCCATATACATCAACCAGACATGGCAGACTTAGCATTAAATCAATATAGCATTTGAAAGTAATTTCACTACACCAATTACCTGGCTCATTCGTGGTCGACGTCGTGCTGAATGTCGCACACAAGCAGCAGCACAAGCAACCATGCGAACCATCTCATTGTGGTTATATTCCTTTTGTAACTTTGGATCAACCAGACTGTCAAAATTTCCATCATCCAAAGCTCTTGTAAGCAAAGGTCTAGCCTGCAATGCCAAATCAGATTTACTCAATTAAAGATTGTAAGGAATTCAAATCCCAAAAAGAAAAGATGCACATGTGTGTGCGCTTGTACACAGTGACTATCATTGATCAAACTAATAACTAACCCAGTCCACCAAACTGTCCTCAATGAAAGAAGATCCAACTGGTCTGTGTCCAGTAATCAACTCCAAAAGCATAACCCCGAAAGAGAAAACGTCTGACTTGTCTGTGAGTTTTCCACTTGAAGCATACTCGGGAGCCAAATACCTGGAGATAGTGAGAATTAAGTGAACAAAAACAAAGAACAAACAAAACTAAACCAACTAAGTCTAAACCTGAATAGAAAATAAAAAGTAACAAAAGTCCAGCCCATTGTCAATAGAGCCAATAGAGAAAGTTTCCAATAATCATTAGAGCTTCGCACTTAAAAATGATAATGAAGCAGAATCTGACAGCATGCATTAACTTAAGCAGCCCAATCAGCTGTGCATTGCTGCAGCTAAGTTTCCAAATTACAAGCAAACCCATTAAAAATACTGGAGCTGAGTTCTATGCATGTTGAGGATTAAGTTCATTGGCTTTGAGCAGCTCATATGGAGCTAAACATAATTTTTAGGCATAACAAGAACCCCTTACGTTAGATTGCAATTCATCTCAAACAAAATATAAACAGAAGACAGACGATGCCAGAATACCAAGAAACAAGAATGGAGGAGGCATTCTTACCCAAAAGTACCCATCACCCTGGTTGACACATGAGTGTTAACATCAGAAGAAAACTTTGCTAGTCCGAAATCAGCAACCTGAAAACAAAATTTTTATCTACCATGTCAATGACAATAGTGAGAGAAATACATATACGTATGTGTATGTTTAGACGACCAAATAGAGCAAGACAGTTACATTCAAAACAACTGCACCCAAACTTGTATATAGAAGTGAACAGGTTGACACAAGCAAATCTATGGCAACCAAATAAACAGGATTTCACACAGACAGCTAAGGACCAGCATTTTGGTTGTATTTGATTGGATTTCATTCATGGTTCAAAGTTTAGAGAAGTCAAGAAATTAAAATGAAATCAATACCTTTGCCTCAAACTTGAAATCCAAAAGAATATTGGCCGTCTTAATATCACGATGAATGATCTTAGGATGACCTGAAAACATCGATAATGGTTACCACAAAGATATTAAAATCCTACAACTAGAGAAGTATGCACTGGAGAGAGTCAGAAAGCATACAATCCTCATGTAGATATGCCAGTCCTTTTGCAGATCCTAAAGCAAGTTTCATCCTCGTTGGCCAATCCATGGTAGGTCTCCCCTTTCCTGCAAATAGCATTCTCTATCAGATACTTTACCAGATGAATCAAACATCAATTAGCATTCACAATGCTTCAAAAAAAGTACTATGACCTGCAACTCCAAGTACAATCTTACCATGCAAGTGAAACTCCAAAGTGTTGTTTGGAACAAACTCATAAACAAGCATTCTTGTTGTCCCGGAGATACAGTATCCAACCAATGAGACAAGATGTTTGTGATGAACGCGGCTGATAATCTCAACTTCTGCCTGAAATTCTCTCTCCCCCTGCCCACTTCCAGCCTTCAGTTGCTTGACAGCTACTTCCTTCCCATTTGGGAGGACTCCTCTGTGCACAAACCCAAAGCCACCTTGTCCAAGAAGGTTTGCTTCTGAGAAGCCATCCGTTGCTCTTGCTAATTCCTCATAGGTAAACGTGCTTTTTGAGAAACCTAACGCAATACCAGGTGAGGGTGGTGGAAGTGGGTTTTCAGAACCTGAATAATTAGAGCCAGAACCTCCACTGCTGCTCATGAAAGGTGGGGGTGGTGGAGGAGGTGGCATTGGAGGCGTAGGGGAGCGGGCTGGTGATGGAGGTCGCCATGCTGTAACTGGTGGAGGCATGGGCTTTGAAGGCACTGCACCATATTGATCTGCATGCGGGGGAGCATTTTGTTGCCTCCGGTACTGCTGGCCACCATAGGGATCATCTGTAAAAAACCAACAAGCTCTGTGAATTATGATTACCTAGGTCAGAGTCAATAGAGTAGGGCTACAGGTAACCAAGAAGTTAATAAAATCGTTTTATAATTAGCATATGCATCGGCCTCTATGGTTCCCAAACAGTCAAAATGAAAATAAAATAAATCTCCAAAATCAGACAAAGAGAAATTCAAGTAAGAAACACCATGAGCGCAAGGACGTAGTGTGAACAAAGCAAAGGTTTAATTAGTCAAAGGCTTGATCATGTGAAAGCTCAAGCGAAAGCCATATACAAAGCTCTCCATACTCCGTATGATCCAACCATAATCGAAAACGCCCATGCAAATGCACTAACAGCAATGCATATGAAAAAAAACCAAATATATGAATAAAAAAAAACTCTAATATTTGCTTGCTCCAAGCACGGATCAATCTTCAAAATCATAAAAATATGTTTTTTTTTCAAAGAAAAATCATTCAACTTTTAAATTACCACAAAGAGAATTGGAGGAAAGAATAATAAAAAAAAATTACAAATTCCATCTTTTTAATGCAAATCCAAACAAACGATTAAAACAAACATAACCCGATTTTCCTGCTTAAAAAAATAACAAAATCAATAAAATACGCATAAATCCAATGAACACTCTAATTCCAAAAATGCGAAAAAGATCTGACCTTTAGGCCCAGGAGGTGGAGGAGGCACATAGTAACTTTCCTCATCTCTTCTTCTCCTCTTCTTCTTACAACATATAAACAACAAACTCAAAACCAACAATATCGCCACTCCCCCTATTGCTATCCCCACTACCAGCCCTGTCGACACCCCATTGTTCGAATCAGGCGAAGACGACGGTGGAGGAGGAGACGGAGTCCCTGAGCTCCCCGAAGGCGGTGGTGGCGATGGAGTCTCCAAACTTCTCGGGGGTGGGGGCGATGGAGTGGATGAGGAAGGAGGCGGAGGGGAGGGAGATGTGGTGGCTGGGGGCGGTGGAGAGGTAGAGGATGAAGGTGGTGGTGATGAAGTGGAGGGAGGAGGAGGAGACGGTGTGGTCGAAGGGGGAGGAGCTGATGGGGTGGCTGGAGGTGGAGAGGCAGTAGCGGGTGGTGGAGAGGGCGTGGCTGGTGGCGGAGAGGGAGTCGTGGTCGGCGGCGGAGATGCGGCCGTAGTTGGTGGTGGTGGCGCGGTAGTGTTGGTGGATGGTGGTGACGATGGGGCTGGTGTGGCCCCCGGGGATGGGGATGACATTGTTGTATAATAAAAAAAAAAAAAAAAAAGAAAACCGGTCTAAAAAAACCAAACTAAAAACCTTTCTGGTTTTGGTTAAAGAAAAACGAAACGTTTGAGGAAGTTTTTATGAGAGACGGAGAGAGAAGGGGAGGAAAAAAATGAGGGAAAAGAGTTCAATTGGGTTTCGGAAGAAGGGAGGGTTTGATTTGGTATTGTAGCGTTTCAAGTTTGAAAGTAGTTTTTTTGCACATGCTAGTGGCCCCCCTGCCCTGATTGGTCCCGGTGGGGTTGGATTGAAGCTTTAACAAAATAAAGAAAATAATAATAATAATAAAGAGATAAAAGAAAAAGGACTAGGAGGTTAATTGTCTGCACTCTGCAATAGCTGTTGTTGGTGCCAAATGTTCAAATGCTTTCTGTTTTTGCTATGCCGTTCAGTTTAGGATAAAGAGCTGTTTAGTGGGACCCTTTCACACGATTGGTCCGCGGTTTTATTCTCCCCTACTCGTTTTGTAACATTTTGTTTCAAGTAATTAAGTAGTAACACCACTAATTCACGGTGTAATCTAGAAGAAGAGTTCTTTATTTTGCTGAATCACCTTTCTGTCTATTACTTCAAGTTGTAGCTCAGGTTGGTAGGGCAAGTACGGCTGATTACAAAATCCAACTCCATAAAAATTCAAGTTCAAAGAAAAACAAGTCATGAACCCAAACTCAAGGGTTTTTTAGCACTAAATTGACCCGATTAGCTCTAATTTGGATGAAGTCAAATAAGTTTATATCATTTTAAAAACCACATTTTATCATTTCTTTAGTCTTTTTCTCCTCTCAAACAACCTGGCATGATTATTTTTAAGATAATTATATAAATTATCTAATTACTAGATATTGCACTCTAATTAGATAATTTGCATAATTATCTTAACAATTATGATTGAAACAACTTGAGTTACTTGCAGTAGAGAACTAAAATAAGAACATGTCAATGGGGTTCATTTCATCCAAAAAGAGAACCAAGAATCACCATTTTTCATTTTTTTTCCCCTTTAATCATCAAATGAGTGAATATTATGAGCTGATTAACCACAAAGGGGAATAAGGAGAAAAGCTGGTGAGTGATAATATGGTAGGGCAGCAACCTATTCAATATCCCAGGTCTTTTCCAAATATAAAATGCAATGACAGAAATAGAATCCAATACCAATATATCAAGAAGAGCTAAAACAATCAGATGTTTCCATAAATAACCATATAATGGCTTAATACGAAAATCTAATGGAATCAATCACGGCAGATTGTTTGGGATTAGATGTCTATATCCAATCATTAAAACCAGCCAAGAAGGCAAGAAATTGGCTTCAAAAGTCTGGCAAGTGAAAACCCTGTGTCCTTCAATTCAACAGTTTCTTTTTTCTTGTTGAGCAATGATCACAACAGCCCTAAATTTTCCAATCCCAGAGTCTTTTTCTGGAGTCATGATAACGCAAAGAGAAGATTAGCTCAATGTGGTTTTCCACTTACACTGCCCCCTCAAAGTGGCAAACTGATAAAAAGATGAAACAAAGTTCATTTTCAATCCTCAACTATTTTGGCCGCGTTGAAACTTTCCAATGAGGACAAGGACAAACTAGTAGCCGAAATCATTTCTTCGTCAATGGCTCTTAGTGCTAAAATTACGGTCTTAAGCATCTTTCATTTCTGTCGTATTTTTCCTTTTAAGATATTAGAATTCAGCCTCTCTTAGCAGGTGCTCAGCAACGTTTTTGCGGTCAATTCTAGAGTAGCCAATTGGCATTCAACGCATGCAGCTGACAGAATGCTGAGAGTTACAAATTAGTGTACTTTGATTAGCTACAATGGGTTTGAGTAGCTTTACAAAATGGGCTCATGAGAGAAAGATTGAAAATGTTCAATTCTTAAAATGATGATGATTTTATGATCGAAAATTTCTTGTTACATTGCTTTCAAAAGCACCGTAATGAAAACAGCAGTGTAAACGAGGTGAATGACTTTGTCAGGAAACAAAATGGTTATCTGATAACAGCATTGAGATTAGAAAAATACATTTGTAAATGAGTAAATGTAGGTAAGTCAAGGATTAGGTGAAGCCTACTACATAAATTTTGTACACTACATATTTTTTTTTCAGATTTGAAACGTATTTAAGGGGATAGCTGTTACTCTAAGTAAAAGACAAACCAGCTGGAAACCAACAACTAATTACGATCCCTAATATTAAAAAAATGATATTACTAGGAATATTATAATGGAAGAATTCTACAGACAAATAATTTCCTCTTTCCAATTGTCGTTTTGGATTTTATTGTCAGTTACAGGCTTCCAGCATTAACATTTCTCACGAAAACTATGCATGCAGTCTAACTCCAGTATAAACCTGAACTTCCACTATCCTGCTATATTTTAATAACAATAAGATTAGTTTCTTGTGGATTAAAAATTTGATTTGGGTTTTTACATGCGGAGGATCATGGAAGAAGTAAGCCGCCGGCAATTGATTCTAAATATTTGGTAGGTGAGGCGGTGGAGACTGGAGAGATGTGTTCAAACCTGCATTTGAGACTGCAGGCTCGATAGGATAGACTCGAGATAGTTTTGACCTGACAATATCTAAATCTACAATGCCTGCTAAGTGCCAGCCCAAATATCCAAGGAAATTAGATAACATTTAAAGATAAACGAACAAAACCAAGATATTTTCGTGCAAAAAACTGAAACAAATTCCATTAATTATTGGCTTCTTATACTTCTTTCCAGTGTAGCAATAGTTATCCAATGTCATTTCCTGTAAGTTATTCGGCAGAGAGATTGAGTCCTGAAAAAGGCTTCAGTTTAGCATTAGGGATGTCTAGAAATTTTTAGCCTTACATGATGAAGGTACAAAAGTCACTTACCTTTTATCCTTCTGGCTTCCTCCTCCATTACAGCCACTCATGGTGGGCATGTACATTGAGCCTTGATGCTGACACTTTTTCAAGGTCATATTCTCCTAGTCTCGGAGGTTTTTTTCTTTTCATTGTTTTGAAAACATAAATGTTTGCTTTGTAATTTTAAAAAGTCAATTTTCTGCTGTCTATGAATATTCTTCATGCTCCACAATTGACATGGAATTTAATTTGTAAAGGGAAATTGGGAAGGCATTTGTTTACTTTTTGTGAGGGAGGGGTAAAAGTTGAGAGGTCGTGAGGGGCCATGATCAATCACATGGCCATGCTATTTTTATATTCTTCTCATGATTAGTGGCATGACATTCGCTGCTTTGACTAAAGCCATTTATTCAGTTCAATCCAGCTACCCAGTCCCCAAAAAACAAATAAACAAGAAAGAAAAGAACAGAGAATCCTGTCAAGGTTCTACATTCTTTTCCTGTGAAGAGAATTAAGCATTAAATTGGTTCCTTTAAGAATAAACCTTTGGAAAAAGGAAAAAAATTAAGGTTAAATCAGTTTATTCCAAGTTCCAAAATTGAGTAGTTTAACTTATCTTTTCCAACCTTTCATTCTTTCTGCAAGCCTATTTGTTACAAGTTGCAAAGATTATTTTTATCATCAATTACTTTTCGGCATAAGAATTTGAGTTCAAAAGGCATCAAAACCCTTTGATTTGGTGGGAATAAATAGCTATTCAGCCATTTGTAATTGGTTGATTTCTTAAAGGTTCTTCAGATTAAAACACTTAATTTCTTTTCCGTATTAGACTTTCAAGGGTTCAAGAGAGAGAGAGAGAGAGAGAGGGAGGGGAGCAGCCCCACAAACCATAACGAAGGTTAGCATGAGTAAACTACGGTATGTTGGCGGTTATAACTAATTGTTCATTGCACCAACGCATGCCAAGTTGGCGTCAAAGCCATTTAGCCAATGAAATGGAGTTATGCTAATTCTTATAATAACAATTTAAAGAAGTGAATAATCATATGTTCAACGCCGATTCTGTTTTTTCTTTTTTCTTTTTAACTGGGATGAGTCCATAAAAACATATTGTCCTGCATGACAGACAAGACAGCATATCATTTACCTTCCGCTACCATTGTCTTCCAAATGGTTTCTTAAAATGTCGGTACGTGACCAAAATATTTGTTTCCCATTGAACTTTCGGGTTATTGTATTGGAAATTCACAGTTCACGGATGGAAGTGACAAGCTGGATCAGCATGTCCAGGCATCCTGGAGAAATTTTGATAAGAAACTCCGGTATTTTGGCTTCGAAGGGATCATAAGATCCCCATCCTGATGGGTTTGTGCCGTTATCGTATTCAGCTATTTGTTTGGAATGGCCTTTGCTGTTTAATTTTTTCTCTTGACAAATATCCACCCCAAAGGGGGCAAGTTCAAAATATACAAGCAATGCCTATCAGGGCTTGAGTAATACTCCTTTAGGCCCCTTGCACCTGGACAAGGCAGTTAGATGCCTTTCATTTCATAATAATTTTGAATGCAGCCTAGGGGGGGGGGGGGGGGGGGGGGGTGGGAAACAAGTAGAAAGTTGTTGCCGAAATAATGCTCTTAGAGATGGGCTTTAACATCTACTACTAGCAAATATGAATGAAGGAAGGATCTAAATTTCATTACAATTCGGTCATTAGATGTATACAGGTTACAGGTATAGGAATAAAGAATGCTTCAATAAAAATCTAATGTCTGTCTGCTTGTGTATTCAGAACCTACAAAGCTTGTCCCAGCCGGTGCTCATATCCATGGAAGTCCAAACATTTGGGCTCATGCTCTAAGACCACCGATGAATTCTCCAATTGTTAGATATATGCATATACTGAGAGGTTGCAGGTGAAAAAACCAACATGCAACGGCTGTTTATCCTTTAGAATTGTATCATATGTCACTTCTACAATCACCATCCTACTTGGCTCCTTGACGGAGAACACTCCTATAACGTAGTCTCGATACTTTTAAATTACGACTGTTAAGTCTCAGGTGCCAGGATACGTGCTGCCCGTGCTAGAAAGGATAATGAAGGCACAAACAACCGAAAGTGAGAACACAGACACCCAAGTGTTTTCAGTGTACATATCCATCGCATCTGTAAATGAGAACTGAGTACGGTTTTCAGCCCAGTTGCGAATTCGGTCTGCCTCTGCTGCATATAATGCCCTACCCTGCAGTACATATTTTTGCATTATAAAAATTGGGAAAGTAGGAAAGAGGGAAGCAGTTTAATCTCCCAACAGTTCAGATACCAAAATGATAACACCACATTTCACTGAAACACAATCAATTCAAGCAAAAGGAGGCTTTAAAGCCAGAAACTGCGATTAGAACAAGAGACCATGCAGCATACAGAACTTGGAGAAGTGGGCTGAGCTTGGTGACACCGTTTAACTCTAAATATGAAATTTTCATACAATTATGAGGCTGGCTTTAGATGTAATGTAACAGAGTAACTTTAAAGTTGAATTCTCAATTTATCCAATGCAGCTGAGTTAATTAAAAGGATTTGAGGAACAAAATTTTACAGTTGAGCAGAAACCTTCCCTTAGTACAGGATTCATTAGCTGCAGGATACCATTTTGTCTTAAAAATTGCAACTATGTGACAAAATGTCTTCCCTGGAGAATCAAGGTTACCTGTTCATCAAACCATCGACCTTGTCGCAGCCAGGCAGTGACTAAAGCCAGTAATATCCGAGGTGGGGTCAAGTAGTTGATGGCCTTCCCTGTTCCCTTTACAACCCGCATTCGTGGAACTAGACTTCTAGCAACAGTTTCAGGAAGCTCACAGATAATGTTAAACATTTGTTTATTCTTTATGGTTGAGCCACTGTTAAAGAGCAAAAGAAATATTTTGTCATGTTAGCACATTTACCGAGTGTTAAATATTTGTATCATGCAAAACATAATGACAGTAAAAGACTAGTCAACCAACGCAGATTGGAGACTGCCTGTTTATCAAGTTTAGTTAGTCAAATTACATGCTCAATATAGGAACATAACAGTTGCAACCTCCTAAAAGAATGAGTTGAACTAGCCAACAGCAAAAAGTGAGTGCCTCGAAAAATTCAGGACATTCCAACATACCTCAAGAGCAAATCTGTAAGGACCATGCCTGGAGATGCTGTATGGATCCCCACTTTAGATCGCTTGCATTCCTTCAAAAGTGATGCATGAAGCTGTCTAAGACCACACTTCGTTGACCCATATCTAGAAGTTTGAGGAGATAAAAGACAGTGAGAATTATTATTAACTATTAAAAACATCAGAACCGAAAAAGTTTTGAGAAATGTTAAAACAAAAATTATCAAAAGTATTACAGGTGCAAGATAATAATGGCTGCCCACAAGAAGAAGAACTAACTCCAGTAGTAATAGATAATGACGACTTACACAGCAGTCAAAGGAGTGCTAGATCCCCCAGAACCTGCACCATCCATGTTAAAAATGTGGCCCCCATTTGGCTGGCTTTTCATGATGACCATGGCTTCACGAGTGCAGAGAATAGAACCAACAAGATTTGTCGAGACAATCTACCACATAATCAGCTAGTCAGATACAAGCTACTGCCATCTTCTTCTTTTTTTTTTCTTTTGAGAAGTAAAAAGAAATTTTATTAATAACAGAGGATTCAAAATCCATCATGACATAAACAACCAAAATTAGCACCCAGCAATACAGAGTAACAAAAAACAGGTGTGGGAACAGTAAAGATTTCCTTCGCGGCATTTTGACAAACACCCTAGAGCAAAGCCAATCAACCCACTGAAATGAGCACAGAAAAAGCAAAATTCCATCTCAAAACTGAAAACCCATCTCAAGAGTACAAACAAGCTCAACTCACCACAGGCTTCCATCTAAACTTTAATGCCTCCTCCCAGAAAACTGCTAGCTTGATAAACCATATACATTGTACTAAAAGGCCATTCCAGCAACTAGATACCAAAGTGTGCATACATGTGAATAAAATATTTGTCTTACACACACTAATTTGAATGAGAGCGAATCAATCACTAGTTGGTTATTGGCTAGTTTGATCCTTACCCTAGACACAGGCAGTAGCAATGAAAACAAATCACAAAAGGCAGGAACCAATAACTCAATATCCCAGAGGCTACCTTTCTACCAAAGCTTACAAGTTTTGAGAAGATGCAAAAAGGTTAAATTTCTCAAGTGGCAAATCCAACAAACTTAAGGATACCTGTTTAATATCTTCATCACTGAACTGTAGCAATGGTCTAAAACCTTTGTTAGTGCCAGCATTATTTATCTGTCAGAGTGTTCAAAAACAAAAATGTATATCAGAATCTGACAAAGCATGATAATTTGCAAGAAAATGTGGAATACAAGAATCTCAAATGTTCTTTGTCCAATCCCAAGCAGACAGGAACTAATCTTGGAGGTAACTGGACATAGAACAATGCCCATAGTCATCATTAATAGTTCCGAGTAAATTGTCATAAGCTGGGCATCTATAAACATAGAATATGAAAATACAGCAAAATCTTTCAGACAGAACAAGAATGTCCATTTGTCAGGAGCAACAATTCCACAATTATCATAAGGTCATTCAACTTGAACCCAAGTTTAACCTAATACCATTTCCCAAAAGCATCAACATGCTAACATGACATTGTGGCGCATGTCTTATGTGTGAGTGCATGTGCACATGCAAAGAGAGACGGAGGGAAAGCTACAAACATCAAGTTAAATCACTCACCCAAATGTCAACAGAACCAAGTTCATCAATGGCAAATTTGGCCAATTTTTCAACATCATTGGCATCACAAACATCACATGTTATGCCAACCACTTTTGCACGTTTCAGATTCTTACTAGATGAGCCACCTGCAGTCATACCTTCCTTGAGGTTCTCCTCAAGTTCTTTGATGGTCATGTCAACAGACTCAGGACTGTCTTCATAAAATCCAACAAGGATAATGTGTTGTGAGAACTGCACTGATAAAACTGTACAAAAAGTATCATAAACTAGGGAAAATTAT
The DNA here is from genome assembly GCF_053813885.1 of Theobroma cacao. Taxonomy (NCBI): domain Eukaryota; kingdom Viridiplantae; phylum Streptophyta; class Magnoliopsida; order Malvales; family Malvaceae; genus Theobroma; species Theobroma cacao. The sequence continues at coordinate 5,832,320 of NC_142647.1, forward strand.
CATTTTGTACTCCACCTGCGAGAAGCAACAACCACTCGATCTCCTGAAAGAAGAAATTCTCGAGCAAGTGCTTTTCCCAGTCCCCTAGTGCTACATCAGGCCAGTCAAACAGACATAACCACAACAGAAAAAACATAAGTTTCCTGCATCACCAATTTAGTAGGAGCATATCTGTGTAAAATTTTGCTTACACCTAACTAAATATTATTTCAGGCCTTAAGTGAAACCGATAGTAAAGCTTACCGAAGAAATTTAAAATCAAATATCATTTTGCAGACCATATATTGTACCTTCCGGTTATAACAACATTTCTTGGACCAGCTCGACAGTGTTCATCTAGAACCATATTAGCTCCAATCATTGTTCCAATGATAATCCCTCCAACCCAGCTATACCAAATCAGTGTGTTCATCTGACTGTCTCCACCTACAGAATTGAACTTTCAGAGATTGATTCTTCTTTTAAAGAATAAGGCATCTAAATCAGTTCAAATATCCACAAGTACTAAGATGTTCTTTGGCTAACCTGACAACTGAAAACCAGTCAAGAGTATCACTCCAGTGCTCAGCATGGTCACAATATATCTTCCTATTTGCATAGCAATCTGGCTCATGAAAGAAACAAAAGGTTAAATCCAAGTTGAACTGATGCTTATACTGATCAATCTTGGATAACATAATTTTGAAAAAATTTAGAAGCTGATAGCCCATATCAGCCAATAACAAAAACCCAGCAAACCATATATTTGCATAAATTACTAGAAAATAAAATTAAAAAAAAAACTTGAAATACCTTTTTTAACCATTTATACAAATTCTAAAATCGGAATTCATTTAAACAAGCATAAACTCATTTACCTGACCAATTATAAAGCATAATAAAAATATTTGAACTGAATTATATAGAACAAATTCCGTAAGGGAACCAAGAGAGGGATAAATTATAGATATAACTCACCGAAGAGAAAACTTCCTCAACTTTAGCCACAGCTTTTTCATATTCATCTTGAGATTGAGAACCAAACTTACTAACCCCAAAAACAGAAGATCTAAAAGATTTCCAAAACCCATCTCCTTGCTCCAACTTCACTTTGTTTTCCTTCACATCCCCATACTTTCCCTCACTTTCCATCTCTTTCTCTTCCACTTCCCCTCCATCTTCTCCCCGAAACGACCGACACCTTTGCACGTACACCCCGTTACGGTTTCTAGTTATAACGGGAAACCGTACAAAACAACCCCCTTTAAGCCAGTTCCGTTGTTGTTCCTCGAAACAAAAGTGTTGGTCTTTCTGGAAAGTACATAAGTGAAGCTTTGTCACTGCCGCCATTTTTGTAAGAGATTGGAACTGAAAACTGAAAGATTCAGTTCCAACTTTATTGGCAATGAAAAAAAAATACTAAAATTAATCTTTCCTTTCGAATAATGATTTTCTTTTCTTCAAATTATCCAATTTATTTATTTTTTTCTGTCAAGTTTTTTACTTTATATAGGTAAGGTAATACAGGCGTCATAAAATTAAAAATATCAGGGAGATAGATTCGAAGCGGATCTTCGGTGGAGGAGTGTGATGACCACACGTTAAAGAAACCTAATCTGCTGCACTTTTGGTCGACACGTGGCGTTTGGGTTGGCGTTTTCTTGTCGTATTCCGTGGTGTTACGAGCAGGGGATGGGGATGGACGGTGACGCTTTTACGCCTTGAAGTTTTGGCTTTCGGGTTTTGGCTTTGGGCGGTTGGGTTTTTGGGTACTCAATCGGTTGAGTAATCCAAATAATAACCATTACCGCCAAGCGAGTTAGGACTTTGGGACTCAGTTTGGTTAGTTGACTTGACTGTGGGGATAAGTTGCCGATGAAGAATGGAGATGATGACGACCAAAGCAGGCATACATTAAGCTTCATCTAGTTTTGACAATAATGGAATAGTAATTGTCAGACAAGAATCAAATTTCGAATTCTCCCCGTTTAAACTAATAAAGCCAATTCTGTTCGAGCCTTTTGTTGAACTTAAAGCCTGACTTTTGTTGAATGTAAATCATGTAGAAGGTTTTAAATGGATAAACACAATGGAAGATGTTTTTCGCGATGGCAGTACTTCGTCAGAGGTGTCTCTAGGCTGGCTTAAGTGGCTCCAGTTATACTAATTCAATATATTAGTGATTGAAAAAACCAATCGAATATTTACAAAATCCCCAAAAAAACCTTCAACACCTTGTTCTCGCATTTGGAGTAGAAATATTTGATGTAGAATTTGACTATTTATTCTCTTTGTTTCCCTCTAGAAAACAAAACTGCTGAGAGAAATCACACCAAAAAATTGAAAATTGTGATGCTTAAAGAACTATGATATATGGCTGCCTAAAGAATAAATGAGGTACCCACAAGATAAATTTGACTTTAAATTAAAATAAAAAAAAATAATTTTTTAAAGGTAAACGAGTCACAACATAATAATTATTTGAAAATTTATAAATTATTTTAAAAAATATAATTAAGTTTTTATATTTTTATTTTAAATGAAATAAGTTTTTATATTTTTATTTTGAATCAAATAAATTTTAATAATTAATGATTGATTTTGTTAAAATATTATTTTATATCACGTGATATTAACGTAATATGTTAACATATCATAATTGATAATGATTTGATATATTAATTTGACATTTTAATATAATTATTTAATATTTTTCACCGTACACATAAACGTTATATCAATATCATATGAATATAAAATGATAAATGATATTTTGATTAATAAAAATTAACTTATTATTAATTATAAAAATTTATTTGATTTAAAATAAAAATATAAAAATTTAATTAAATATAATAAAAATGTAAACAAATTTAAATTTTTTTAAATAATTTAAAATTTTATTTAAACATTATACTTTTAAAAAATCTATTAATATGCATTAATTCTACACCTTTTCCCAACCAAATGCTTAATAGACTGTTGGACCCCGTGACAATGAAAGAAAGATTGCATTATTGGAAAGAATGATTTAAACAAAATAGTATTATGTACTACATTCTTACAAAGAGAGCAACCAAATAACAGATAGCTTATTTCATGCATTTGTTAAACTGGCCTCCTTTACTTGCCAACATGGGAATGATTAGAGATCAGCTGGACAACAGCTCATTATTTCCACTGTTCAGCTCATAGGTCATAATCTACTGTATCGGTCCCTCCGATAAAAAGTCAACAACTAGAATCGATAATTTTACACGTGTTATTAACCGATTTAAATTTTATACAATGATATTTTTATTCTAATAAAACAGATTATAATATGGAAAATATTCATATTTTACTGGGATTGATATGCTTAATCCGTTTTTCTATAATTATGTTGGTATCGTAATCGTGTTAATAGATTACAATACAAAAATATTTATATTTTACATGTATTAATATGTCTTATCTGTATATGATATGTTTGATCAATCTTATTAACAAATTAAATCACATTACTCAATATATTTAATCAATTTAAACTCATTTATTGAATTGTTAATATTTTAAAAATACATAAAAAATCTTTGCTCAACAAGATTGGATAACGCTAACATTAATTATCAACCATATTGATAACCATTAAACTAATTCCTCCCATTATCAAAATTGAAATGAAAAAAAGAAACTAAAAATGTCCCAAAAAAACAGTAACGAATGCAAATATTAAATCTCTACCTTTAAAAATGGTACTTAATATGTTCAAACCTTGCTATTAGTTGAATTTTCTATTTTTTAAATTCAAAATATTTAACACATTTTTTTTAATTTTTTTTTGAAGGATTCCAGTAGTAAAACGTAGGTAAAGGATCTGTTTTTAGATATATACCAATCAAGAATTCTTTCATTCTTTATTTATTAGCATAAAAAACACATGATAACATTTTGGTATAAATCAGATGAATAGGATAAGATTTGATATGCTCATTCTCGAGGATGAACGCTACCCACTCTTTTTTCACGTGATATACGATGGATACATGTTTTTTGATGCCAAGTCCTGTTACCAGAGGAAAAAAATACAAGTATTTGATAGAAATAGTGAGAAATAAATATGTTTATTTCCTCTCAAATTGTTAAAAGAAATTAAAAACATATTAATAAAAGAATTGAATGGTGAAATATTAATCTTTATCTTTAAAATTTTATGATATTTATACATAATATCATTTATTTTTATTAATAATTAATTAAAAAGTTTAGCATGTCATTAAATTGAAAAAAAAAATAAAGACATTTAAAACTTGAGTAAAAATAGGGGCAACAATTATTTTTTCTTTTTTGGGAAGAACCAAAATTGGGGTTAGAGTAATTATAAAGTGCCATATTATTGAATAAAAGGATGGATTTTGGGATGTTTATTGACAGCTCAAAAATAGGTGGCCACCTGGTGGGCGGTGGCAACTGGGAGGCTAACTGGTGAACCAGAGGGTCGCAGCCCACAGTAGAAGAAAGGGTCCCAAACCCAGACCACGAAAAATCGGGAAAACAAGAGTATATAGGAAAGAGCTAAAAAAAGGCAGTGTCAGATTCAGACGCGGGGGAATTTATTTCCACGTTTGACGGCCGATGACTCCCTCTGCCAACTAAAATTCCTCTCATTTTCTCTCCATTTTTTCTTTCCTTCCTTCTTTTTTTCTTTCTTCTTCTTTCACTTTTCTTCCGTAAAGAGAAAAAGAAGAAGAAGAAGAAAAGGTACTCGTTTAAGGTTAAACTATCTTTCTAAAGGATGCAGATGGGTCGGGATCAAAGGTCAAGATCTGCCAAGCCCACCACCATTCATCGGTTTGCTCAGTCTGGGGATCTTGTTGGTCTCCAGAAGCTGCTCAAGGACAAGCCCTTTCTTCTCAACGAGAGAAACCCTGTTGTAAGATTCCTCCATTTCCTTTTTTCTTTTTAAAAAAGTCCTTTTGATGTTTTAGCATTTTGTAAATGACGCATGAATTTGGATTATTTCGCCTGCATTTTTAGCCATAGTTTTGGTTATGTTCTTGATGGTTTAACACAATACCCTTTTATTAGCTAAGATAAAAGAAAGATTTACATTTCTTTTTTATCCACCCTTTTATCTCTCTATATATTTTCTTTGGAAATGCAGATAATAGGGTCCATAGTAGACTAATTAGATCTAGCGGGGACTTGGTTGGGCTAGAGATGTCAGTTTCTTTTAATTAGGTATAAAAAATTGTAATGCATCGTTAGTATATGTCTTAATTAGTAGTTTTACGAATTTCAGTAACATAATGCAGGTTGTTATTAATGTTATTAAATGCAGCATTATAAAAAAAACATAGCATCTTATTTTAGCAAATAATGAAATTTGATCCAGGTCCTGTAACCAAGGTAATTATTATACCAGGGAGGTTGAGGGTGATGAACCCATAGTTATACAGAATGATACATGGAGTAGAGAAATGGGTTAAAGATGCAGTTCAATGTAGCATCAGTTCATTGTAAACAAGCGCGACGGTCTTTTAAATTATTTGTTGATGCAAAATTCAACCTATTTTAAAGTTGGCTGTGAAAAGTATAACTGTAAAGGGCGGTTATGACATGTTGACCGTGAACATGATAGAATCCGACGCAGCATGTTAGACGATTCTGAATTGCTGGATAAAGCTCTCTTAGATCTTCAGTTCCACTGGATATTGTACTGCTTCATTTGCTTATAACTAATCCTTTTATTTGTTCAAAAAAAGAGGTGCAACAATATTGTTTCCCTGTTTTGTTATAATAATATGTTACCGATTTTTGTTACGTTCTTTTGCTTTATCCCTTCAGTTGTTTCTTGGTCGTATGGGCTCATGGCATATGCTAACTGATTCATTGTTGATTTTTAGCTTCTAACAGTGAGATACTTCTTATGTGATTAATTGCTACAATTCCTCTAAGATTTAGAGAGATTGAATTGAATGCCTACCACAGATATATATATGTATTCGGAATCACTTCCTTCTTATTCTTAGGTCTATTGGTTTCATTTGGTTTTCATGCAGATGGCACAGACACCATTACATGTTTCTGCTGGATATGATAGAGCTGAGATAATTAAATTTTTGCTTGACCGGCAAGGACCAGAAAAGGCGGAGTTAGAGGCCAAGAATATGGTATGTAAAAATTTTATTTGTTTTCACTAATCTTTCAGCTAAATATGTTTATCTGTTAGCTGCTTAAAATTTTCCTTTGAAAATCCAGTAGAGCTCCTTGTTTAGGACCTTTTAGAATCCTTTGAGTTGTATCTGTTGACTTTTGCAGTATGGGGAGACTCCATTGCATATGGCAGCCAAGAATGGATGTAATGAAGCTGCAAAGTTGCTTCTTGCTCATGGTGCTTTCATTGAAGCCAAAGCTAATGTGCTCTTTCTTGGATCTTTATTTCCCTTTTATTTATGTGGGTGATTACAACTGGCTGGGAAAGTTTAACTTCTATTGAAGATTTTCTTCTTCCATGTCATTTATGCAGAATGGAATGACACCATTACACCTTGCTGTTTGGTACTCAATTCGATCTGATGACTATGCAACTGTCAAGACACTACTTGAGTACAATGCTGATTGCACTGCTCAGGACAATGTAATATTCATCCATATACTTGGTGTATTTCATTGTGCTTGATTTGTCTTATTACCAATTCGTGACAGTTGGTTTATCTTTTGAATTGCAGGAGGGTATGACTCCTATAAAACATCTCTCAAATGGCCCTGGAAGTGAGAAGTTACGTCAACTATTACACTGGCACCTTGAAGAGCAGCAAAAGAGAAGAGCACTTGAAGCATGTGGTGAAACAAAGGCTAAGATGGATGAACTTGAAAAGGAGTTGCTGAATATCGTGGGCTTGCATGAGCTCAAAGTACAACTTCGTAAATGGGCAAAGGGGATGCTCTTTGATGAAAGGCGCAGGGCCCTTGGGTTGAAAGTTGGTGCTAGAAGACCTCCTCATATGGCGTTCCTTGGCAATCCTGGAACAGGTAATTGCTATTGGATCGCATGCCTCAAAATGAATTACTTGTCTTCTAGTGATACTCCATAAAACATGTAGTTTTTATGCATCTTATGATGTTTCGTAAGTATGAATAACAGGATGATTATTATTCAACAGGCAAGACCATGGTAGCTCGGATTCTTGGGAAATTACTCCATATGGTCGGAATTCTACCTACCGACAAGGTAACGGAAGTGCAACGGACAGATTTGGTTGGTGAATTTGTTGGACACACTGGGCCAAAGACAAGGAGAAAGGTGTTTCCTTGTGCTTTTTGGATTTTTTTTTTGGTGCTTTTTCTTGATCAAGGCTAGTCTGCTGTCTCATATGAACTAATTAACAAGTGATCATGTGCAGATCCAAGAAGCAGAGGGGGGAATTCTTTTTGTTGATGAAGCATATAGATTAATACCTATGCAAAAAGCAGATGATAAGGACTATGGATTGGAGGCTTTGGAAGAGATCATGTCTGTAATGGACAGTGGAAAAATTGTCGTCATATTTGCTGGGTATAGTGAACCAATGAAGCGTGTAATTGCTTCTAATGAAGGGTTCTGCAGAAGAGTGACAAAATTTTTTTATTTTAGTGACTTCAATTCCGAAGAACTAGCAAAGATCCTCCATATTAAGATGAATAGTCAAACAGAGGAGAGTTTGTTATATGGATTTAAGTTGCATAGTTCTTGCAGTTTAGATGCGATAGCAAGATTAATAGAGAGAGAAACAACAGAGAAGCAGCGTAAGGAGATGAATGGAGGTTTAGTTGATCCAATGCTAGTTAATGCTAGGGAGAACCTAGATCTCAGGCTCAATTTTGACTGTATAGATGCAGATGAACTGTGTACCATAACCTTAGAAGATCTCGAAGCAGGCATCCGGCTTTTATCACAATGATGCAGGGTTTCAAATGAAGCCGAGAAGCAAAATATGTTCTTTTATCATTCTCTAGTGACCTTTTTGGGACATCAAATCAAGCTAAAGTTTTTATTCATTATATTCCTTTGAGGATGGTTGCAAGTGCTGCTGAAAACTCAGAAGCTGGTGGGTGGGCTTATATATTAGGGAGCTTATTCTCGTACAATTTTAATTTTCTTACTATTTCATTCCTTTGTTTCAACAATTGATTAAGTCTCAGGTATCTATTCTTCCCTTAAAGGGCATTATTTCTGGGTCATGTTATAGGAGTATTCATTTGTTTTACGGAGCAGCAATAAAATCTCTTTTCCAGCATCTTTGGATGAATGCTTGGGTTGTTTTTAACAAACTTTCTGTACTTGTTGTCTTCATAACTTGTATACCTTTGACTGACGGAGAATGTGTTTTCCCTTCAGAAATTGAGTGAGAATTGAATATATATATATAGTACTATTAAGAAAAAAAAAAAAAAAAGGCAAAAACGTATCTTGTGTATTGTTAATAGCGCTGTCGTTTTCATATTAGATGCATGGTTTTGTATTCCAACTTAATCAAGCTTTGTTCCATGCCATTGTCCTAACACTTGCGATTAACTAGTTTCACTTTCTTTCAAGAAATTAGGACTTTGCCTTAACGTGCAAAATACCACAACAACAAAAAACGAAAAAGATAATTAAAAATAAAAAACTATGAACCAGGCTATGCAGTAAGGAAAAGAAAAAGCCCCATCCTCCTCGTTCTCTCTCTAGCAGCCATGGTTTCGAGTTCTCTTTCACTTATCTCTTCCACATCTTCATTTCCTTCGTGCTCTAACCCTGATTCATCTTCCACGTCTACATCTCCTCGGCCTATCTCATTTAAGCTCTCCAAGCCCAGTCCTAGATTCTCAAAAACCCACAAATACCCGTCGTTGAAGCTTTTGGGTTGTTCCTCTAACGAGTTCGTTGAAGATGGGTCCGCGGAGCAGTTTTTCAAGAACAATTCGATAGCGGATTTCATGAGATTCAAGAGAGGGAGTCACAGAGGCAGCGGCGAGTTGCAGACTGCTGTTGTCAGCTATCGTAAGAGGTTTCCTTGGTCTATTCTTAACCCTTTTCTTCGGGTACAAACACAATCGCTCGAGCTCCGGTTCTAATTCTGATTAACCTTATAAAGAAGTACTGTCTTCCTCTTACTGGATTCTAATTGTGGGATTTTCTTTGATTTCTTGATGGGTCAGGTTGATTTGGTCTCAACGATTCATATCGCGGATAAAGAGTATGTTTGTCTAATTCAAAATATATTTAATGAAATTACCAGTAATCGTATATTTTGTTTCTGTCTTGGTTATGCATTATGGATGGAGGGTTGTGCTTAGTTATCTGGTTTTCAACTGACTTCCTTTTCCCCTAAAGAGTGTAATATACTAATCTAAAGACGACTAAACTTGAATGCATCGTTTAAAAAGGGGAAGTAGAAAAGTGGATGAAAATATCTGGTTGATTATAAGTTAATGGAGTGAAAATGAATGAAGTTGGGCGCCTTAGGACTGTGAGCCTCTAACTCTGTATGAATGCACTTGAGCAGTGATGAAGCAAGAGGTTTTAGTTGACTCCGTATCAAAACTATTCTACGGTTCGGATATTTAAAAAAATTTTAACCGAACCGCCCTATTCAGTTTTTTAGTTAAAAGAGTTTGCATTTGACAGTGAATGACAAAATTTTAAAATCTTTTTGTTTTGAAGAATGCAATTCTTGTGAGGAGAATCAATGAATCACCATTAAATAATCATTTACAAATTTGCAAGTGCAGCCTTTTGGAGTTTTCAAGGAAAGACTTTACCTTTCTTTGACCTTTTATGAAGATTTATTTTTCAGTATTCATGTACTATTTAGATAATTAGTGTCACATGAGGTTCAGTTCAAGTTTATGTGCTTTTTCCCATATTCAAATCTGAAACTGAACGACACACTTCGGTCAGTTATTTTTAAAAACTGCAACCGAATCTATTATATAAAAATCCCAACTGAATACATCGGTTTGATTCAGTTTTTGATTTTGTTTGCTCTGCCTTAGTGGATGGTAATTAGTGAGAATAATGTTAAAAAATAAATAATTATAGAAAGGTGGGACTCTGAGACTGCTTATATCTTGCTATAAGAATATGCTGTATGGAAAGGCACAGAAAGATGATTGTATTGACTAAGGAAGCCTGCTGATGAAAAACTGAGTTTTGGTCTGGCCTGCCTGCATAAAGAACAGCAAGAATATGTTAAAGATAGATATATTTTTTTTTCTTAATATTTCTCCTGGAAACCTTCATAGGAGTATGATGGATTTAGTTTGTGCACTCTATGACAACTTCCTTATGAACGTGTGGCTACAGAATCTAGTTGCTTGTAACAACTTCTTTGTTTCTGCTTGAGTGAGTTTTCTATTAAAATGCTTGAATTACTAATCTTGTCTGCAGATACTTTGAAACCCTTCAGAAGGAACTTGCACCATATGATTGTGTTCTTTATGAGATGGTGGCCAGCAGGGAGAGTTTAGAAAATAGAAGAAACCCTGCAGCAGCAAAAAGGCTCAAAAGTTCACGTTCCCGAGGTTTCAACATTCTGGGTTGCATTCAGCGGCAGATGGCTTGGATACTTAAGCTTGATTTCCAATTGGATTGCCTTGATTACCAAGCTGATAATTGGTGCCATGCAGATCTTGACTATGAGACCTTCAAGTTACTTCAGGTTAGATAAAAGTGATTGGATGTTTTTTATGATCTGAATTCTGAGGTCAATTTTGTAGTCAACAATAACGTGTTGCTTCTATATCTAATGTTCTTAATCGTATTTTTTCCAGCTTGAGAAAGGTGAAAACTTCTTCACATTTGCTAGGGATATGACCCTTAAATCAACAAAAGCTTTAGTGCAGCCTGCTTCAATCCCAGAGGACCTTGATCCTTGGAGATCCAAGCTTCTGTGGGCTTCACGTGTGCTACCTATGCCGCTTGTTGGCCTTCTCATTATTGGTGGTGTTTGTGCGGATGTGGGAAGTCAGGCATCTGATTATCCAGAGCTAGAAGCTTTATCAACGCTGGACTTTGGTGCTGCTATGAAGGTTTTCCTGGCAAAGCGACTAACTTCTGAGTAAGTTTTGGCAAAAAAATTATACTTTTTTATTAAATGGGTTTTTCATTTGCTTCAAGATGTGATGATAAATGATATCTTGATTTATGAGAAAACTTATTTGCTGGATTTTGGAGTTTCGTACATTTTAGATGCTAGTAGCTATGGTATTTTTAATTGGGCTAGAAAAAGAGGCAGAGGGTAGTTTTTGCATTTGAACATGAGTTCATATGTATCATCTGACAAGAATTGTTGGTAAGAGAATGATGCCAAAATACAATTTTGTGAAGGTTCACACAAGTGACAGCTGATGTGGAAGAGAGATCAGTTATCATTGGTGAGAGGAACAGAGCTGCTATAGAAGCACTTAGAAGAGCTATTGATGATGGTCACATTAAGATAGCTATACTGTATGGGGGTGGCCATATGCCAGACCTGGGGAGGCGCTTAAGAGAGGAATTTGACCTGGTTCCTTCCCAGGTACAGTGGATAACAGCTTGGTCCATTACAAAACGAGATCTTGAGAGCAGTTCCCTTCCGTTTTTGAAGACAATGGCTGAGGTTTCTGGCTGGCCATTGAACCGATACCAGACATTGGCATTGCTTATTTTCTCTTCAGTCCTTGCATTGGATCTCTGGTTTTGGGAACTCTTTTGTAGCACTGCAGTTAACTGGATCTCAGAAGTAGTTTCAGAAGTTGCTCAATATATAGATAATGCACAGGTGATGTGAGTCTTTGTTTGATAAATTGTTTCGATCAACATTCAACACGGATAATGGCAACCTGTTTGTGCCTGTGTAAATATGAACACTTATTTTACAGATATAGCTGATCTGAAAATTGTAGAAAATGAACTTTGTGAATTCATTCATAGTGGAAAAATAATCTAATTGATTAATAGGTGCCCTCCACTTGAGGGCATCTTCTCTTTGTTACTAGTTCTGTACCACATGCTCGAGTTCATCTTCCAAACTTACTTCTTTTTGGGTTAAATTTTGATTTTGAAAATGTGCTTTCCTCGTGTCCCTTATAGAACAAATCGAATAAGCACCAGAATTAGCATTTGGCTGCGAGGGAAAGCCAGCCAAGGGCGACACCTGACATTTCTTGGCGGTTGCCAAAAACGGTAAGCTGACACTTGATATTGAGGTGTTAAGCCAAGGCGTAAACACGTCTTCCCTGATGCACTAACGACAATAATTAAAAGCTTTCTTGCTTAGCAATTTGAAACACAAATTCATAGGTACCAATTCACTTTCCTTTGTGTTGCTTGTTTAAACCAAAAAGGTCTGTCATGTCTGAGTTAATTAAGGTGCCTTATGGTTCATAAGCCAGCAAAAGTTTCAAGGAAGAGCACTGATTTCCCACCTCGGCTTCTCTCATCGTCTACAACTGGAAAGATTCCCTTATTTTACGTTGTTCTTTTCACAAAACATGTTCCCTGTTTCCTTGACATTTACCAGCAATATTCGGGCAAAGGCTCCACTTTAAAAGCTTGTCAAATTTCATGTATTCAAAATAAGTAATTTCATGGGTAGCTTTGAAAAATAAGTAATGCTTTTAAAGTCTTAGAGAGAATATCTTGTAATTCTGTGTCACGGAACTAGGGTGGATATGGGCAAGTATTTTTCCGAGAATACCGAGAGAGTGTAGTATAAAAGCTCTTTGCATTAGATGAGAAATCATTAAGAGAAATTTTATTGTATTTCAATTTTTCAATAATAAATGAACTGTTTCACCTGTAAATGTAGACAAGTAATTGAATCAAGTAAAATTCTTGTGTTTGTACTTGGGATTTATCTTTATTGTGTCTTGTTCAATTTTCACGACGGTAATTTGAGCTCCAAGCCATATCAATGCACTTTCTCCATAACTAGCAACTTGTACATCAATGGAGCTGTTACTGTTGCAAATCATTCCATGTCTGGAATGATCATTTACTGGCTCTCAGGAATGCTAGTTTTCTTACTATAAAGCAAAACATCTCCTTTTATGTCTTAACTTAAAATGGCATTCCATTACACAACACCTTGAGCTGTCTTCAGGAATTTTTTTAATTATCCCAATAGCTTTTTCCTCTTTTGTAGAACCTACAATTTTGTGCAAGCGACAGGGAGGATAAGTTCCAGGACCAAAAGCAGTAAAAATATAAATATATGCCTCATCATGGCAACTCTCTTCCATCTTACCAATCTCTGCATTCCTTGATCACCAATATCTTTTCCATCTCTTCTCAGTTTACCTTCTTGCGTGATTGAATTTTTCTCACAAAGAGGATTGAGGGGGGTCTTGGCAAGCAAAATTTCAGAATCTGAAAATCCCTGTGAGGAGTTTTGCATTTTTACGCAGTCCATCTAATTCTTTAATGGTATGATTTCTTATTTTCTCGCTTGCTTCTGATTGCCTTGATGTTTTACCCCGTCTCCGACTCTCAGTCTTTTTTGATCATTTTATCTTATCTGCCTGGTGGATGGTGTTGCTAGCTTAAATTTGTCCATTGCTTGCCAGACTCTACGTTGTTGACACTGTGATTGGAACAAATTCATAACAGTCTAAACACGATGTAAAGCTGTTTATGTTTCCCTTATAATTAAACATGTTTAGGACTTTACTTAATCTAACTTTAAAACAACATTTATAACCAGGAAGAAAAAATAGAAGGTGGTCCATGAGAATCTCGATTTCCCTTTTGTTGTTGAAACCACGAGTTTCATTTTGCTTCTGCTTCGAATACAAACGTTCTAGGTTGTCAAAGTTATAGTTCTAATTTTTTAGAAAGCAGAACTTAGAATCCTTTTCAAATTTGGGCTATAGGTTGATGGCACTAGCTATATGTTCTGATATGATTCAAGATCAAACTATATATCCATGCCATGATCATAATTGGGAAAAAAAAGGACATCAACAAAAGAACAAAATTACTCACTGTGGATGACATTTCCTGTTTGCATTGACAGTGATTGGTTTCCACTGACCTTATCTCCTGAACTACATATAGGACGGAAAAATTCCTTCTGAGATTTGTGTTCACATAGGTTTTGTGTCATTTGTCGCTACTCATTCTCTTGGGAAATGGGGATATGCAAGTATTAAAAAGGTTTCTGCTTTGCCACTTAAAAAGCTTGCTGGTTCCTGCTTCCTAGGATTCTGACTCAAAGACAGCACTTTGAAGACATGAGAATCTCTGAGTTAAGGAACCAAAATTCCCCTCCTTCATTTTAATATAGTTGTGACACGAACCGAAATCCCTGCAAGCGAGCATGCCGGCAACATTTTTGGTCCATTGTTTTACAAATGTATACTAATTGCAGAGGCTTATCTCTGCCTCCTTGAGTCATGCCACGTGTAAAATGAGTTTAAGACAATTCCGGAAGATTACTACCAAAAGCAATGAGGTCAGCTAAATCAAATTTGACAAGTATCTGATCCTAATTGCTTTGATAATATCTAATCCTATGCATTGTTTATTCATTGAGACATAATAGATGTATTTGCTTGTAATTAACAACTATAAAGTCTAATATCAAAGGTTGGAAGGAGCTGAGCTTGAAAGGTCTTTTGCGTAGTCCATTCAGACGGAAAAAGTTGACCCTATCACATGTGGAGTTCTCATACCTATTGATATTCTGGCCAGTATTCGATGATTACACCCCACCACATCCTCAAATCTTCAAATCCAGCTCAGCAAAAGAGCTACATCGTTTTCATGATGGCTGTTATGACTTTGTTTTTATGTAAGTAAAGAGGCTAAAGACAAGCAGACAAGTTACTGTTGGGTAGTTCATTAATTTCTTGTTGGATAGTCACTACTGTATCTGTTTTCTAATACTTGCACAGCAGGAGTGGCGTGCCTGGCTCAGGCCACTATGAGAAAAAGTGGCTTTGACAAAAGCAATTTCTACCCTTGTACTCAAATATAAATATGCGCTGGTGTGATAAATATTTAAACTGTTTTGAAGTAGGATGGTATAGATGTAAACCGGGTTGGGTTCAGCAGTAAGCCTGTGTCTTAAATGTTCCAGGCTTATGTTTCAGCCGTCTGACAATTAATTTTCCAGTCATGCGATTCAGTTCTTCTCAGGAATTGGACAAACAACATCACTACCATCTTCTTCCGGATTCCGATCTGCAAAATGATAGAACTGGAAGAAAGTGGCAGAAAGAGGTCACTAAATCTGAAACCCCAAAAAACAAGTCACAACCAGATGTCAGTGGTCGTAGGCGGGGCCGTTTCAACAAATATGCTCTTGCCGGTGCTATCCTTGCCTCCACAAATTCAATTCTACTTGGCTATGGTGAGCTATTTTGAATTAGTTAAATTGAAATATTTAATATATGCACCAGATCTTACTTCTGAGTTTTAATCTCCACGCACAAGAAAAGCTAGATAAAATCTGAGTACTAATCTAGCAAAGTTTCTGGTTATATTTTGGGCAAATTTTGTTGCTTGCAGATATTGGGGTGATGAGTGGAGCAGCGCTATATATCAGGGACAATCTAAAGATCAATTCAACCCAAGTGGAGATCTTGGTGGGTAGCTTGAATGTATGTTCTTTAATTGGCTCGCTTGCCTCAGGTAAAACTTCTGACTGTATTGGCAGGCGTTATACAATAGTCTTGGCAGCAGCCACGTTTCTGATAGGAGCAATTTTAATGGGACTAGCACCATCATTCTCTTTCCTCATGGCTGGAAGAGTAGTAGCCGGAATTGGTGTTGGCTACTCTATTATGATCGGTCCAGTCTACACTGCGGAGATCTCTCCGGCCATGACTCGGGGCTTTCTCTCTTCACTCCCTGAAGTCTTCATTAATGTTGGAATTCTACTTGGTTACATCTCCAACTACGCATTGTCTAGTCTTCCAGAGCACATAAATTGGAGACTAATGCTAGGACTAGCAGCCCTGCCAGCCTTTGCTGTTGCACTAGGCGTCACAGTGATGCCAGAGTCCCCTCGTTGGCTTGTCATGAAAGGCCGATTTGTGGAAGCGAAGCGAGTTTTAATCAAAACGTCAGATTCTGAAGAGGAAGCTGATATGAGACTCGCTGAAATGGCAAAGGCTGCTGCAACTGTAGAACAAGAACCATCTTCACGTAGCTGGCATGGCCAAGGGGTTTGGAAGGAGTTGCTACTGAGGCCATCTAGGCCTATTCGACGAATTCTCATTGCTGCCATTGGTGTTAACTTCTTTATGCAAGCTTCTGGCAACGATGCTGTTATATATTACAGCCCCGAAGTGTTCAAGGACGCTGGAATTCACGGAAGGAAACAGCAAGTCGGTGTTACAGTCATCATGGGAATTGCCAAAACATGCTTCGTTTTCATATCTGCTCTTTTCCTGGACCACTTTGGGAGACGGCCCCTCTTGTTGTTGGGCTCTACAGGGATGGCTATTTCATTAGCTGGGCTAGGCCTTGGCTCCGAGTACCTTCAGCAATGCTATGAGAAGCCAGCATGGGCCATTGCCTTGTGTATAGTGGCTGTGTGCGCTGATGTTTCCTTCTTTTCGATTGGGCTCGGACCTATCACATGGGTCTACTCTTCAGAGATATTTCCAATGCGGTTACGAGCCCAAGGTTCAAGCCTGGCAATATCAGTCAACAGGGTGGTTAGTGGGATTGTCTCCATGACATTTCTAAGCATTTCAGAAAAGATTACATTCGGGGGAATGTTTTTTGCACTTTCAGGAATCATGGCGGTGGGCACAGTTTTCTTTTACTTCTTTCTGCCTGAAACCAAAGGCAAGAGCTTAGAAGAGATTGAGATTCTTTTTGAGGATAAACCTCCTGATGGAAACAATAAAGGTCTAGCTTCCTAATACAAAGGGGCTTTGCCCACAAATTGAAAAATGATCTGCAAACATCTTTGTTTAAAGCTGGGTGCATGGTGTTGGTGGAGCTTTAAGGAAAAAAGTCCAAGCATTTAGAACAGGCAAAGACATGGCTTTCTGGGAAAAAGACTGTGACATGATACAGGTAAAATGTCAATTCGATTAAGCTTTTCGAGTCTAGAAGCGTAGACTTACACATTGATACTCAATTGGAAAAGATTTGGATTTTTGTTTTCTTGTGGCAGGTGAAGAAAATCAAAGGTTGTCGTCAAATTCCTTGGTACTTCACTTAGTGGAAATACATGGGGATTGTGTAGTAAATATTTTAAATATATGATCAGATTTAAGTATATATCCCATGCTTCGTATATTTTTTTTGACTTATTTGGTTTGTCAGACTGGCATCTAATTTAATTATGAAATATATGTTTGTATAATAAATACGTGTATATATATATACTATTAATACTTATTAAACACCATAAATATAGCAAAAACTTATATTTTTCGTAGTAAAAATTTTGTAAAACTCATTAGTGGTCATATAAAAAGGACAAATTATTCTTTTTATTCATGGAAAGAAATGCTTAATTCTACACTGGGAGACACATGGCTTGATCTTCTTAACCCAAATAATGGTTTACAGCATCTGTAAGCTGAAATGGTTTGTCCAAGCCATGGTGTGATTGATAATTGTAAACTTCCAAAACTAAATTTCAGGTCTGCTTGAAGGCCACCAGCTAGCCAGTGGTAATCCCATTTTCCTTTTTCTAGTATAAAAGAAGAGTGCCGTGATCACCTACTTGTGGGCTTTCTTCATCTTTAATAGTAATATAATCCACAGTTTTATTTAGTTAATGGTTTTGTAGTCCTCTGGAATATGTGTGTAAGCCTCCGATTGCCCATTGATACTTGTAAAGGGGTTTTACTCGATGACTATCAGATGGAAAGAATTTTGCATAAAAGAGGAAGCGTTTCATTAATAAAAGGACAAAGAAAACAGTGCCAGCTCATGACCGATGGATATCACTACTGCCAAGCGCGAACGTGTTCTTCATTCCTAGCATAATGCCTAGCTATGCATTTCACGCAGTTTGAGTTCCATTTGAGATCCAAACAAACTCCCCGGATACGACTTCAACTAACCCCTCCTTTCAGCCTCACCAAACTTATCTTCTTCCAAAAGTACCTGAGGAAAAAGAAAAATAGAAGTGGAAGGAAAAGCATAAATTAGCTGCAGAGGAAGCTGAAATGGACGCCAATGAAATGGAATCCCAACAACACAGGGCGGTAGGTGATGATGAATTTGGCCGTATAAACACTGGTCTAAACAAGTACACTATTTTTTGTGCTCTTCTGGCCTCTACAAACTCTATTCTCTTAGGCTATGGTGAGTCCACTTTCAGTTGTCTCTTTTCTATACCTTTTTTTTTTCTCCTAAAATTGTCAAGAATCCATGTAGAGACTAGAGATTAATTAAATGCGTTTTAATTTGTAATCAGAACCCACAAAAATTAATGCTTGTATGTGGCATGCCTTCAAGCCAAACCCCTTCTTCTCCGTCAATGGTACTTTTGGGTAAACTGTTGTGTATACCTTTTGCAGATATTGGTGTCATGAGTGGGGCAGTGCTTTTTATCAAAGAAAACCTCAAAATCTCATCAGTTCAAGTAGAAATCTTGGTTGGTAGCCTGAATGTGCTTTCACTCATAGGCTCACTTGCCTCTGGCCAAACCTCAGATTACATAGGCAGACGTTACACAATTGTCCTAGCAGCAGCCACATTCCTGGTAGGTGCACTTCTCATGGGGTTTGCACCCTCTTTCTCATTGCTCCTAGCAGGCCGCATAGTTGCTGGCATTGGCGTAGGCTATTCCCTCATGATTTCTCCTGTATACACAGCTGAAATCTCCCCTGCTATGAAACGGGGGTTCCTCACTTCCCTCCCTGAAGTATTCATCGTCTCTGGAATCCTCCTAGGCTACATCGTTAACTATTCTCTATCAGGTTTGCCCCAAAACATGAACTGGAGACTGATGCTTGGCTTTGCAGCAATACCAGCTATTGCCATTGGATTCGGTGTTACAGCAATGCCAGAATCACCTCGTTGGCTTGTCATGAAAGGGAGAACAGATGAAGCAAAACGGGTTCTGGTCAAAGTCTCAGATAGTTGTCAAGAAGCTGAATTTAGGCTGAATGAAATAACCAAAGCTGCTGCTTTGGATATAGGCCAAGCAGCTTCTTCAAGCAACAGTGAATGGCGTGGCCAGTGGGTATGGAGAGAACTTCTATTGAGCCCATCAAGACCCGTCCGTCGGATTCTTGTTGCAGCCATTGGGATTAACTTTTTTATGCAAGCTTCTGGCAATGATGCTGTCATATACTACTGCCCCGAAGTGTTCAAGGATGCTGGCATTCACAATAAGCGACAGCTTTTTGGTGTCAATGTGATCATGGGAGTAGCCAAGGCTTCTTTTGTGTTGATTTCGGCTCTTTGTTTGGACAAGTTTGGGAGACGACCTCTTTTGTTGCTAGGCTCAATCGGGATGGCGGTGTCCTTGGCTGTGTTGGGCATGGGTTCCAAATTTCTCGAACACTCAGAAAGCAAACCTTTGTGGGCTATTATTGTGTGCATCCTGGCCGTATGCGCTGATGTTTCCTTCTTCTCAATTGGGCTTGGTCCAATCACATGGGTTTATTCATCAGAAATATTTCCTTTGAGGCTACGGGCCCAGGGCACAGGCCTGGCTATCTCAGTGAACAGGCTGGTGAGTGGGGTGGTGTCCATGACGTTTCTGACAATATCCAACAAGATAACATTCGGAGTAATGTTTCTTGTGCTTTCCGGAGTAATGGTGGTGGGCACATTGTTCTTTTATTTCTTTCTTCCAGAGACCAAAAGCAAGAGTCTAGAAGAGGTGTGGGCACTATTTGAGGACAAAGATAAAAGTAATGATGGGGAAAGGGGGGGAATGCAAATGAGAGAAATTTGATGCTGTTATCCTACTATTAGTTAGGCACAGTTAAAAGCATTGTACTTAAAAACTAGTGTTTCGTACCTGCATTGACCTAATGATGAATTGTTATAACTTTTAAAGACCCTTTCCACATGTAGAACAGGGGAAAAGGATCAATTATAGTTGCAATCTTGCTTAAACTTTTTTATTCCTTCTTGAAAGTACTTTCTACTTGATCCCCAGATCCAGAAAATATTACATCTACCTTCCTAATTTAGAAATGTGCACAAAAAGAATGAATTAATTTTACAAAAATAACATATCGATTATACCGAGGAGAAAAGTCTATATTTTCTTAAAACTTGTAAGATGTTATAATTATATTTAATTTATCCTTAAAAGGGTTCATTCCTTTTGTATTTGATCCCTCAATTTATCCAATACTTTATATCTCTTTTATCTTTAGATTTATTATGACAAAATAAAAAAAAATTGACTATTAAAATAAGTTCAAATAATTTTTTTTGTATTGCGTTTGATGAAATATTTTTATTTTTATTTTTACATTTAATCAAATAAACTCTCATTATTAATTATTGACTAATTATTATTAATCAAATATTACTTATTATTTTATATCATGTGATGCTATGAAGACAAATCATAAAAAATGATAGGTAACATAAGGAGTTAATTTCTTATAGGTAACTTAATAATGGTCTCATATCCTCAGGGTATATACTTAGACGACTAGAACTGTCTGTAAAACAAACACGATGGGATGTGCATCTAACAATGCTAAAATCATGGATTTATGACTTGGAATTCGAAGCCCAAATTAATTATTCATGACACAAGTTTAAAGGATGCACGTATCGACGAAGAAAAGGGCTAATATTAGTATCTCACAACCTTGGCTTGTATTGTTGGTCTAACGCTCTTGTCCTGTAATGGAGGATCTATACTCTATAATCAAAATTAAAGAAAAAAAATTAATTACTAGGATTTGTTTTCTTGACAGTCAATGTAATTAATAAAAGACTTGATTGTGCTAATCCAATAATGAGGTCATGAATGTTGCAGCAGTAAGCTGCTTAATAGAGCCAAATGGAAAAAAGACAACCGCACAAGAAAAATTTTGACATAAACCCACAAAATTATGTTGCAAAAGTCATAACCCACATGGCAAATGCTATTGCAACCAATCCCTACGGGTGAAGCCCCCGATATGCAAATCCCATTTGATTTGAAATTTTCAGAGCTTTCGTAATGATGACCTTACGGTTTCAAAAGCTAACAAAAACAAAAAAAAAATGTGGGTCAGAAAAGATCTGTGTGAAATACAAAGGGTTTCTACTTGTCACTGAGCTTAACTTCATACTCCAAAAAGCTGAACTCAACCACTCAAAACTGTCTGTTAGCTCTTGGTGTGGCATTTCAAAGGGTAAGAAGTGCACTCTTTGAAATGTATTTTTCTTGTTTGGAAGCTTCCCAGACGTTGAGATGCTCTTTGACAGCTAGTCTTGAAGGGTACTGAGAGAGGCCTTGACATTGTGTTTGTGTGTTGGTTTAAGACCCCTGTTTCTGGGAAATGGAGATTGCATAGTCTTATAAGAGTACTTTCTAAGATTCAACTTCTTGGTGTAGCCAAAGCCTTAGACCTGTTTATTTGTCCTCTATCGTACAAGTTTAGGCCAGACGCTAGCATATCGACAAGCTTCTGTATAAAAATCTAATACATAGTTTGAAATATGGAAAGGTTGAGAAAATATATTAAAAATTTTCTTCCACTACCAATCATGGAAAAGGTGACAACATTACCTTTGTCCTCCACTTTCAATCTTGAGTTTTTTAATTTACTTTTCCCATCTTTCTCTCACACACACAGGCGGAACTACGCATTCTTGCACTATAAGCTTAATCATATGGAGTAATAATCGCTCGGTGGAATAATCAGATTTACTGTTAAAAAGACAGTTCAAATTGAAATCACAGTCGCTAATCCATCCACCGACATTGATGACAACATGAAGTTGTTTGCTAGTACTAGGAGTAGGTATTAGGTATGATACACATAAAGATGAATAGCGCGAGTAGGGCCCTGTATGTCCCCCAATTCCCATTCTTGATTCATGTATTAAGTTTTCAGGCACATTCCCTTTGGTGGTTAACCCGCAAAGGGAGCCCCATTGGCCATTGCTGGGGAATAAGAAGGGAGTCCTTATGCCACCAACCCCACCCCCATTTATAAGTCAAAAGATAAAAGCAAAGGATGGCAATGTCACGGTTATTTGTTTTCCATTCGGTGTCCCACCCTGTTCCATAGTACAATACGAAGCAACGTATGCATATATAGTATTATACAAATTGAATGGGAATTTATAATGCTCTATATGCATCTAATTTATTTTCAACTCCTTCCTTTAAGGGTAAAATGTGAATATTTAGTATCTAACAATAATTTTTATTCATAGAATCCTTTTGTGGCACATTTCGAAATGCTGCCGCACCCCAGAAGAGTGATTGTCACAATTATCTGTTGAAGTGGTACCACATACATTAAAAAGCTACTAATAATGAGCTGAAACTCTTTGTAGGATCAGATATAGGGGGACAGCGTTCCTGAATCAAGTGGATATTCCCAGACTTCTCTTTTAAACAGTCTTTTGAATCCCGTGGCCCAAAATCAATAAGCAAGGGTTTACTCGATTACCCAATAATGAACAATGGTACTCGTACTTCAATAATTGTCTTCTACAAAATCATCTGTTACAGAGAACTTTTCTGTGTCATTATGCTTGGATGCAAGCAGTTTGAATTTCAAATACAATCCAAATTTCTCAACAGCTTTGTTTAATTGTTTTGGTCCCTATTTCCTCCAATTCTCCCCCAGTAAAATGTGGTTGGTTGGGCATTTACTTGACCATACTATATCTGGAATTCATTCCCCAAACCAGGATTGACCTGCCCAATTGATTACTCCTTTTCCTAACTTGAAATATTCCCCATATTCATCTGGACTTTTTATCAAACAGTAATTAAACTTTTAGTTGGGACAATTTCTACTCACATGATTCAAAAATTAAAGCACATAAGTTGCCGCGTGTTGTGACTTTCAACCTATTTTTCTACACTAATTAATCCAAAAAGAGGTCTTCTCCTTAACGCAAATTTTCCACAATGAGGACAAAGAAATGGACGAACAACAGCAAAATGTTTTTCACCATACTACTGGTTGCATTCATTTTTATTATAAAATCACGTTCACTTAAGGTTTATCATGTATTTTATTTGTATAAGTTATCTATCTCCATATATACCGCCACCCTCCCTTCAAAAACACCCACTCTCTCTCTCTCTCTCTCTCTCTCTCTCTCTGGAAATGGAAAATGGATTCAAGCTACGAATCTCTCGCATGTTTCGATCCTCGTTTGGCTCCTGCCGGACCCGGAACATCTCGGACGTTATCGAAAAAGCCGTTTTCTCACCTCAAAACCACAACAACCTCCACTTGATCGAGCCACTGTCGTCCTCGTCAGCTAAGGCTCGACCCTTCCCATCCATTTGCAAACCCAGATGCCCTGAATCAACCCAAGGCGCCATCAATCATGATTGTATCATGATCACTCCAAGAGAAACTCTTCCAAGGCGTAAAGTGTCTGCTCGTTACCCTCCTTTTCTTGTCTCCTCGGCTGATTTCAATGGCCGCAATTGCCCTCCTGCTTCCCCTATATCGCCTTTGAACCTGTTCTCCGACTGTAAAGACTTTGGTTTCTATGAGAAAAAGAAGAGTTTAACCAGAAACAAGAAGAAGAAAAAGAAAAATAACAAAAGGGTTCATGTGAAAAGCAAGAATGTTATGTCTTCTACTACCACATTTTTCAGCTCATCTTCTCAAGAAAGTGCTAATCATAATTATGGTGGTTGGTGGTTTAGCAGTGAAGATGAAACCGAGACTCTTTTCTCTTCACGGACTCTCTCGTCGGATTCATCCGAGTCTCCCCGGCAACGTTCTTACAGGAAAAGGAGCAACAGTGCTCGTCGGAGAAGAGCTAAGAGCAGGAGCTGTGACATGGGGGTTTTACCTTTGGAAGGAACCAATAAAGTAAAAGACAGCTTTGCTGTGGTGAAAAGTTCCAGTGATCCGTACAATGATTTCAGGACATCGATGGTGGAGATGATTGTTGAGAGACAGATATTTGCAGCGAAGGATCTCGAGCAACTGCTGCAGTGTTTTCTGTCACTGAACTCTCATCACCACCATAAGATTATCCTTGAGGTTTTCACAGAGATTATGGAGACCTTGTTCTCCAATTGGTCTTGATGAAGAAGTAGAAGAAGAAAAACTGTAACTTCGTTTGTACTTGTCTTTGTTTGTTTTACTTTATGTTCTTAAGAAATTTAGTTTAATTCTTAGATCTTAGACTTCTAACTCCGAATTAACGTTGTTAATGGGATAAACCTTCCATATTATCCAAACAGTTTATGTTTTTTTTTTTTTTCTCTTTTTGCTCTGTCTCTTTGTACTAGCTGGCTGGCTTACACAGCACTGATCAAGTATATGACTTTATATTTTATTTTAACAGTGCTTGTTTCTAGGAAACCCTAAAGTGGAATTTTCTCTCAAAGCAGGATTGGGTTTGTTTGTTATAGTGTTTGCTTGCCTTTCTACGAGCATATTACTGCTGGGGGAGAACTGTTACTGAAAAGATAGGCCAGAAGGGGTGAAGAGAACAGAGGAAGAGCAAGGAAAATTGAGAAAAAATAAAATAAAACTCTTGTGGCAGGCAGTTTCTTTTATTCTTTTGAAAAGACAGGGTTTTGGGTTTGCTCAAATTTTTGAACAAAGAGGCGTACACTCTCTCCTGGATTCAACTTTAAAAGAAAAATGAAAAGATGAAACGAATGAGAGACGGTGCAGCTAGCAATCCTTTGATTTGAAAGCAGATACCAAAAAGTTGTGTAGAATCTCAGTCCCGTGTGTTGGACTTTTGTAAAAACTTCTTTTTCAAACCCCGATTGCACCAAAAGAATACAAGAGGAAAAATCCACCGCATGAATGTTTCTTGCTTGGATTGAACCAGATTTTGTTACATATACAATAATAATGGGTCAAAAGGCCATTGCTTGCCTTTAATTTAGCTTTCTAAAATCTCCATTAAGAAATACCAAACAC
The DNA here is from genome assembly GCF_053813885.1 of Theobroma cacao. Classification (NCBI taxonomy): domain Eukaryota; kingdom Viridiplantae; phylum Streptophyta; class Magnoliopsida; order Malvales; family Malvaceae; genus Theobroma; species Theobroma cacao. The sequence goes on from NC_142647.1 coordinate 5,857,304, forward strand.
CAACATCCTAATCGATGGCTATTTATGGCTTATACAAAAGTAATTAAATCGTTTGTTCTAAATCTTTCATTCCCTCGTCTAACATTTTTCGTTGAATAAAAACATCGTACAGTGACAAGTCCATGAGGTTTAATTACGACATACTGCATCCAATATCGGGCCTGCTGTCGAAACTCGGTGAATAAAAAATATGGCATCTTTATATAATTTAATTAAATTTAATTTTAAATATTGTCTTGTACTTTTTTGGATCATAGATCCACATACAAATTTAAAAAAAATAAAATATTAAATGGAACCGATTTTTATGAACTAACATTAAAATTATAAGGTGAATGGCTAAAAGATGCTTGCCTCGATCAATCGTTATGAATCCTTAATTCCGTCCAGCTTGAGAACAATTTGACCATCACATCTCTAAGCCAAAAGCGTGACAATGTTTACGATTTTAAATGATCTAAAATTGTGGTTGGCAATGGCATGATGCCTAGAGACAATATATATATATATATATATATATATATATATATATATATATATATATATATTCAAATTGATGGTTTGAAAATTATGGGTCCACAACAAGAAACAAAACTATTGCCCACTAAATTGAAAGCTACATCTCTATTTTTGTTGTGTTATAAACTAAATTCGATTTACTATGCAATTCGATTTTTGTTTCCATTACGTAGATGAAGAGGCAAACGTTAAACCAACACATCCCACCACCCTAACACATGAAATCAATATTTGGTTTTTGTCGTATAATTAATGTCCTTCCATAAGCTTTTTTTAAAGATTTTTCAAACATAAAAAGAAAATTTGTCCCTATATATGTGAAACCTCCGACAAATGATCACAAGAAAGATCCAGCAGCTCCCAAGCCAAGCACATTATGATGGTTTATACATAATCTTTCTGGGCTTAATTAATCTTGGGTCTCAAATCCCAAGGAAGAAAAAGGAATAAAGTAGATGAATAAAAAGTTGGGTTCAATGGGTTAATACGAGGTCTTAAATCAAATTGGAACATCAATATTTCTTGGCTAATGCTTTTCCAGCAACATGAGTGGGAAAAAGAAAAAGAATTGAGCTATGGGCTGCTTGTAGGTAGGGCAGAGAACCAAGGCAATTGATGTTGCTTCAGAAGTTTTTCCACGAACAAGGAAACGTCGGTTTCAGAGGATGTGTGTGGCTTAAAGATTAAAAACGACACAAGGGAATGAAAAAAATAGAGTGAAAGACAGAAGGTTAATGGAAGGAAAACCGGTTGAGGTTTCAATAAAGACAAAGAGAGAATGTGAGCCTGCAGGAATCTGTTTTCCACTATTGGATCTGGCTTTTTTTTTTCTTTGCCCATTTTTGACACTGTCTGTTCCTTAGGCTTGAAAGCTATGTAACATTGCATAAGAGAAAGGAAGAGAGAAGTACTGGAAGGAATTGGTTGCGTAGCTTTCTCTTCTCTTTCTTCTATATATCATGCATTTATGAGCAGCGGGATTCTTGAAAAACAATTATCTAGGACATCCCTGATCCCTCCATAGTATTTAAATTTCTCAACAGATATCGCAGCACAAATTGCCAAAGGCATTTCCTTAATGGGATACAAATTAAAGAATGTCTGGTTTTGGCAGTGGGCATATATATCTGTCGGAATGGTTGCTTGCCTTTTTTCCATTGGTTTCGCAACCTAGCATTCTCATTAATGGTCGCATTTTGTGGGTTCTTGAGCCCCCCATTCCAATTCCTCTCTTTCTCTCTCATTTGCAACATGTGATCAACTCAGAGGGTTTCTTTTTAAAACTTTTTGAATTCAATTTGATCAGTATGTCATTGGGGCTGGCATGGGTTTCAAGCCCGTACGTATCAACGCTTAGCTAAAAGCTTTAGGCCAGCCTTTCGATGATGCTCGGGACCCATATGGATAAATTGGCTTAGCCCTTTAACCTTAGCTAAAGCCCATCCTATGTTTTTTGGCTATGTTTCTTTAGCCTCTTGGATGTGGATGGAATCATTCAAAATCAGACAAAACCATATTCAATTTTTTTTTTAATATTTGAATGTCAGACTTACATTATATGAACAGAACACCAAATTTTGGGATCGCTATGGTGCAAATCCATGCACGTTTGGAAATAAGAATATCTAATTACATGTTACATAATAAGACAAGGGATGTTTCATGTCTCTTTTCTTTTTGGTCAGCCATGCGAGCTGGTGCCGTGCATGTCCTGGAAGTCTTGTAAGAGTTGGTGGAAGACTTGGAATTTTGGAGACCAACTGAGAAGAAGAAACCAGAGAGAGGCATGTGGGCAGTTTTAATCAAGAAGCAAGAGTCCAAAAACCTTGAGAGAAAGAGAAGCTTTGAGAGCGGCGGCTAGGTCTCGGTCTCCTTCTACTCTGACAGAGACTAGTTCCAACCCTAAGACAACGTGGCCAACTCCAAGTGGTCAAACAATCTTGAGTGCAACTCAACTGTCTCCATCGACTACATTAGACCTCTACTCCCCCCAGTTAAATAGGCGCTCCCCCGTCACCATCACCCCCTTTCACGTTTCTACACAATCGAGCCGCCAAGTAAGGTATTCAAGTGCCAAACTCCTTATTAACCTTTGTAGTTTGACGGTAATCTACGGTGTCCTGATCTAACCTATGCATTCGATTAGGGTGTGCATCTAGAATAGTCAGACTTGGAGGATTATCCTATATATCCTTCCGATAGATACCTTGCAATTGCTTTTGTAATAGTTTTATGGAATTTTGATGTGCCTGGGCATCTAACAGGCCTGACAGACTTGAAATAAGTTCCAAGTGGCAAGTTTAGCTTGAATGAGCCTAATCCTGGCGCAAAGCTCTAAGTTTGGGCCTGGTTAAATGGTTAACTACTAGCTAGTTTAGTTTCTTGTTTGTAATATCCCAATCATGAAATATTATTTCTGTATGTGCTAATTTACGAAAGATTTACATGTAATTATTCACTTCCAAATCTCAATCAAACTCAAAGTGTATGGCAAAGACTTGAACATTCTAACGTTTCAATTTAATAGAAAATTTTGTATATGCTACAATTTCTTAAAAAACTTATTTGTTTAAATTTTAATCTCATTCTAACTCTTTTTGTAGATATATAATTTAAGCATATTAGAAGGAGTTAGAGAGGGACTGAATATTGAATTTTGATGCTTTGTTGGAAAGACTACTATAATTAGGCGCTAAGTTTGTTGCTTTGAAATTCTTAGAGGTAGTGTTTGATTATTTGTAAGTTAGATGCATGTAAAGAATTAGGACTCTTTCTAAAGGATGGTAACGTGTCAGTAGAAAATTTAATTCTTAGGAGATATGGACGGCAACAAAAAAGAAAAGGTAAAATGTTTGTGTCCCAAGACCGATTGTCAAAGTGTCAACCGCAAATCATATCTGTTTGGTACAACATTCATTCAATAGGGTAGGTATCATTCCCTCCCATTGTTTTTTCCTTTCTTTTTTTTTTTCCTGTGTTTTTCTGCGTGGAAGTATAGGGTAGGTGCCCTTAATTTTGTCTCCTTCAATGCTGTAAGCTCTCGGTGTAGTGCTTGACAAATGTATAATATTCTCCAATTCCCACCCAAAACCTGACCCTTTTTTAGATTCTCATATCCAAAATAGGCCTTATGTAGTCTCTGTTTCCCTGTCCAAAGTCCAAAACAAATCTCCTTAACAAGCAGGCTCAAGTTATGAACTGGATAAATCATTAATTCAAAAGAATCCAATATTTGATGGCTATTCTTGACTCAAATTTGTCAGCTATCCCAGCAGTATACTACATGTCTTGCCTATGAATTGCATGTGTTGCTAGCTTTTAAAAGGAAGTAGTAGTAACAATTTTTTTTAGGTTCTTATCATCAATTCCCCATTTGCCATACATCTTTTGTACTTAAAAAGGAAACCCAAATTTTCTATTACTCCCATCCCATATCACTTATCTATAATACTATTGTTTTCCCCTTTTTAGTTAAAATGTAAGGGGAAAGTCAGCATACATGCATATGCAATACAACTGGTTATAATATTTAGCATATGTTAGAGTAAACATGAATTAACTTGTGTACATGTATATATGTATTGAGGGGGCATATATATGTCTATGTTTCTGACGTAACAATATTTGAATTTTATAAAGACAAAATAAATAAAGAAAGACAAATTTCTTGATGCATTCTTTTTGTAGTTATTTGTGCAGCAAAAAGGCTATGTCGACAACAACTAGAAAAGGTAGAAAATATATGGACAAAGCTGCAATACTGCAACACACCTTTTTTTTATTTTTTGTGATTTATGCAGGAAATAGAGTTTTACAGAGGAAAATGGTGGAAGTCCAGCTGGCTCCGTTATTCACGGGTAGGGATTTTGAGTACGAGCCTTGGTTCTCTGCAATTTCTACTGCATCACTCCAAAGTCTAAACGATAGAGATGACTCAATCAAATCAGAAGCTCGTTGAACAAATCAATCAATCGAAACATCCAAATGATTAGAAGTGGCAGACCAAAATTTGATTGGTAAAGCAGAATCCTTTCCTCCCGACGAAAGTATTCAAACTCTTTTTTAACTTATTCTGACAATGTCGGTCACAATCTTACGCAATTCTTCTTATGTTTACATTAGTTTATTATATCTCATGTAATAATTACTATTAGCAAATCGTGAATACAGTTACATGTACATTCGTACGTGGAGAAACAACGTCCAAATTAATCAATCAAAATTAGCTAAGGCGAGAGGTCCAATTCAACAACCAGGACCGCTCCTTTCTTCTTCCTAAAGAGGCTACACACCAACTCCACCATCAAAAGTAAAAGTGACGAAACTATCTTTGAAAATTATTAATTATTATTATAACAACGAAGAAGAAGCCATCAGGAATTAATTTAAGCTTCGATAAGAACTTTTGATATGTCTGATGATGAGCTGCGCCTAGTGGGGACTCTTTTGGTGAGCAAAGGGCAAAACACAAAGACAAGGAAGGAGCGTGTCAAGACAAAGAGTAAAAAAAGAAGACAATTAAAGTGGAACCCCAAAGAGGGAAAGGACCTTTCTCTTTTTCTATTGTTTCGAGTTTAACAGCCTTGAATTGAATTGAATGGTGGCTCCTTCTCTTCTTCTCTTATTTGTATAAAGAAATCTTCACCGATCATCACCGCTATCACCAAAGAAAGGAAGATAGCGAAACAAATAATTCACCTTTGAATGTCTTTGTTGCAGCTTGCAAAGAAGAATACAACAAAATCTACACTACTTGCTTCCCTGATCAGCAAAGGTGAAAAAGAGTAGTCGGTACCAATGCTGCTTAGAAATTCCATTTCCAACACCAAAAAGTTCTTTCAAAAAACCTTACAGAGTTTCAGGTCTTTATTCTCTGGTGGTGGTGTTGATTACCAAAAGCTACCCAAAACCTCTCCTTACAATCCCTCTTCTTTCAGTACTACTGCCGGCTTTGACATAAATGGCCCAACCAGTTACCAGCAAGACCTTGAAAATTTCTACACTGACTTCACTGACCGATGGGAATCGGATAAAGGCAAGGAAAAGAAGAGAAACAAGAAGAAGATAGTGTCAACTCCAACAGAACAACAAAAAGAAGGGGACAAAGGAGGTTTCACGCAGTTTACAAAGACGAGTCCGACGAAGAAGAATACAACACAAACAAGAGAGGGTAATGATGATCAGTCGACCAAAACGAGGAGTGCCAAGGTGGAAAAAAGGCAAGAAGATCCATATATGAAGAGTAATAGAGAAGCAAGGAGTTTGTCAGTGGCACAAAAGCTGAAGGAGCTAGAGATGATGGATATGAGCAATGTGGATCATGTTCTAGACATTGAAGAGGTTCTTCATTACTATTCTCGCCTGACATGCCCTGCCTACCTTGACATTCTCGACAAGTTTTTCATGGACATGTGCACAGAATTCTTGGGACCGCCTGCTTCTCCAAAAAGTGTCAATTCAAGACCAAAATTTCGATCAGTGAGAGCCTGATCAACCCTTTGCTTTTTTTTTTTTTTTTTCTTCTTTTTGCTTCTCTGGTTAGAGAATTTGGGACAGGTTAAGAATCGAAATTGTCACGGTGACTTCTTTTACTTTATTTTTTTCCCCTCTTTAATCATGTTTTAGTTGTGATTCGCTTTGTTTGTATTTGTCTCCAAACCATTAATTCTTTGAGTTCTTCTGTAAAGCTCTGTGCTTACTTAATTTCCTTGATTGATGCCATTAATTTGACACATGATTGCAAGAAAAGATATGAAATACCCTTGGGCTTATTGCATATTGATTATTAGACATGTTTCATTTGATCAGTTAAAATGATGATTTTGGAGCTTCTTTTCATCCCTTTGTGGGTGGTCAAGGGACTTGAAAGAGTGGACCGAGCTATCGAAGGAAGCTCTCACTTCTCCTCTTTTCGGTGTTGGGGTAGGGTAATGGGTTGGTCAAAAGAAAGAGCATCGTATATCAAAATGAACAATTTGTTCTCGCACTAAAATGCTAGCTAATCATTATAATAATCGATGCCCATTGTTCACAAAATATGGAATTTCTATATATTTTAATTTGATATTTGATTTTGAGGCAACATGAATTAAGCCGTTCAATCTTAGATTTATTTGCTTATCATTTTTGTTTCAAATATCTGTACTCCTTGATATGAGATAGTTATTGGACAAATTTAAGACTCCCAACTTGGTCTTGAACAAGTTGAAGACTTGAAATTAGGCAAAGGGTGTGTTGAATTAAAAGTTATCGAGTGGCCCGGAAAAGCGTCGATTCACGGCCTAATTATTCTCCGATGAGCTTGGTTGGGCAACATCTCTAGAAGCCCAAAAGAAAAAGCAATTGGAGGTCTCATTGGATACTTGCACAGAAATGGGCCCATCCATATTTCTTCAACGGATTGAACGTGTAAAACTCTAGGGAAAGAATTGTTTCTCCATATCCTGTGGGGTTTTACATCCATGATATGGAAAAATAAGGATTGAGGCCCAGGGCAGGCTTGTTAAAGAGAAAAAAAAACCACCCTGTTTGTAACTTTTCGATTTTCATAATAACTTATGAGGTTCCTATCAAAAAAGTAAAATAAAATAAAAGAAAAAAAAAAAACCTGTGAGGTACTAGAAGTCTAGAATCTAAATTATCTTTACACAATTGCAAACCACATACATTAGTCTATAATATGTATCAATCATGGAAGCCGGTTTACATACGTAATTTAAAAGTCTGTCGATAATGTATAAAATGATAAAACGATGATTCTTATCAGAGAATATGTTTACAGATTAAGTATTATTGTGGATCAAAACTACTGATAAGAAGATATTCATTGGGAGAAAAAGAGCAAAAGCTGTGAAAGGACAGTCATGTTGGAAAGACTTACAGTCATGCAAAAAGAAACTGTCAAAACTTATGGGGAAGAAGAGGCAATCATTACTGACTAAAAATACTTGTTCTAGATTTTTTTTTTCTATTTACTCGAAATAAGCTTGACAGGAGGTGTGATGTTTGCGAATAAGGGCTTGTTTCTTATACACAATAATTAAGAAAGCAACATCGGAATTGTCCTTGTTAAAAGCTGTAAACATCATAAGAGATAACTACGACTCTTTTTTTTTTTCTTTTGTTGTTTTTTGTATAATTGAATTGAAAGAACCAGAATACGACTTTGAGACCTTCCCTTTGAAATTGGAGAAAATGTGGTTTGAAATATTGAAGCAATATTTTTGTTTTTAGTAACACTTGTTTACCATTTTGATAAGGTAATAGTACTTGAAAACTTTTTTGTTCGGTATATGTATTTATCATTGAAACAAAAATAAACATGCATGTATTATGTAATATATGCTTATCCAATATGATGATTACAATTTTGGCACCTCTCTATAAGTTATTCATCTAATTTTCCATGTGGTTTAAATACACTGTTACCTCTTTTTTTTTTTTTTTTTGGGGGGGGGGGGGGGGGGGGGGGGGGTGTGGTGGTGGGGGGAAGAATATGGAGTGTGTTGATAATTTGTTGAGGGAAGATTGTAAGGGAATCAAAGTAAGGAAAGTCCAAAGTTCAGGAAATGTAGGCAGAAGAATCCTTTTAGCTTTCTTCCACTCATCAATTTGGTGGATCCCATCCCAACTCCCGACTTTAATTTCTCATGAAAAAAATTTGTAACTCCAAAGTTGGAAATGGAAACACTTTAAACATGGAATCTGAAATGTTACAATGATTTTGTTCTTTATTAGTATAGCGGGCTCTTTTTCACAAGCAAGAGGAGAATCCGCCAGTATATCCGGTGAGATTCCAACAAGATGGGAAAAAGACCAAGTTTTGCACTAAGCAAAAAAAAAAAAAAAAGGTGATGATCAAGTGGGATAACAGGAGAGAGTCTGCCCTTAAAGCAATCAATGTACAGTCTCCTCCAAACACGTTCGCCTGCAATGAAAAGAGAGGGATAAGGAACCATCTTTTCTCTCACCTGTCTCTCTCAAAGCACCTGCAGCTGAGAGAGAGGTGAGAGATGGGGTTGAATTTTTTTGGGGAGCTTCCTCTCTTTCATTCCCTAGTTTAACACATCATTCTGTTCAACTTGCATCTTTTATCACTCGCAAAAAGTGGTACAATAGTATTTGTTGTCCTTTTTTTGTTTTCTTTTTGGATTCCAGCAAATATTGAAATTCCTTCAAAAGAAAATCTTATCAAGCAATGACTGCTCTAGCTAGCTAGGCGCATGTTTTCTATTAGTAGTGTTCGTTTTTGCTTGTTATAGTAGTTCTCGGGTGTCCCTTTCATAGATTTGTAATTAATGATTTTGCTCTGCAAGGCAGGGATTTGATGCCTCGTGGCTAATCTACCGAGTAAACCTTTGACCTTGGCTGAGCTGGTTGTCCTATTAGAAAGAGTCGTTTTTGGCAAATTATGACTATTCTAGATTCTTTTTATTGTAATTTTGATACGTACCATGGCAAAATTCAAAGAGGCGAACAGATTGCATTCCAAACCTGTAAATATCAGCACCGCAAACCAAGTTAATAACTCACCATGGTTAATCTTGGTGTTGTTGTCCACTAGCTTGTATTACTTAGTTTTCATTTTAACCAATGGTTTGGATCTTAAGGCCAAATAGCAGTAACTTTTTCTTTATCAAAGTGATACATGATTGATCCTGAAACATGGATCAGTGAGTGTCCAGGAGAGGAAACAGTGGAAATAAACGCCCCATGAGCTTACAATTAACCATAAATGACATAGCACCTAACTTGAAGAAATTAAAGCGAAGTAGGACACTGGTGTACATCAGTTTTTTCAATCCTTATCTCCTGAATGCTTAATCTGATCCACTTTGATTGTAGAAAATTAACCTCAGATCAGTGCCGAGACCAGGAAGTGACAAGAACAGAGTGTCTTCCACAAATTAATAGCGGTAACTCTCTCGCATCCTTTAATCTCCCTAAATCAAACGTTAAGAGTTGTGGCGGCGAAATGGGTCTATGCCAAAGGAAAAAAAGCATCCATATACGACTAAACAGATAGCCGAATTATATCTTATTTTGACGTCTTTCAACACTCCTGCACTCATCTTAATGAAAGTAGCTGGAACTATACTTGGAACATTGAATCACCATTTAGTTGAAAGTCATATTAACAAATTCTTGTTTGTTTATATGGACACGAATAAGAAATGCAAGATCACATGCCAGCAGAGAGAAGCATAAAAAAAAAATTAGAGAGAGCGAGAGAGAGAGATTTGCTAAGGGGAATGAGCATGCAGCCTCCGTCCCCCCTTTCAACCTATCACTTTTGGGAACCCCATAACATGTGGAGTGAGAGATGGTCTAATGATTGAAGAAGACAAGTTGCAAGTGGTGGTCCCTTGTACCTTGTGTAAATATAATATTGCTCGAGAGAGAGAGATCGATGGGCAACGAGTCAGAGTCGTCCATCACAAAATTCCTTCCTCTCATTACTGATCGAATATCAGTCAGTGACGAGTCATTCTGCTGTAAGCACCCTCGCGCGCCTGCATGTCTTGGCCCTTTCAGCTACGTGATAAAGCGTATGCCAAAGCAAAAGAGAAACTTTTATATTTCATAACAAGATCATGTCAGCCTATTATCTATATGTACAACATCATTATACATATGTGACAAATCTGTTTGTTCAGAGAGTGCAAGATACGTCTAGGCTGCTACAGATTCGTTATTTTACTTTTCTTTCTTTGTATGTGTTCAAGGAAAGTTTAAATATAGATTTCTCACATTTGGGACAATGGATTGTGTTATGAAAATTGTCTAAGAAATAACAAAGATAAAATCTAAAAAAATTAAGTAAATAAAAAAATATAAAAATTTACATGATTCAGTCTCTTGTCTACGTCCACGGAGTGAAACTATTATTCTATTATTAAAAAATTAAAGTATAATAAATTGACCTCTATGGTTCTTCAAATCAATCTAAAATCTCTTACACACTCTTTCTCAATAACCTCCTAAAAACATTCACCCAAATCACTCTAGCTCCACTTAGAGCAAAAGATAGAGTTAAAAGTGTTCATTCTCTAGAGCTCTCAAAGCACTACTTATAATTCTAAAGCTTAGAGATCTATTTTTATAATATAAAATTTTAAAGTAAAATGTGATTAGGACTCGATGTGGAATAAGAAGTTTAAAACCATACAACTACTCAATATTGTACATAAATAAGAATCATAATCAAATAAGATCTAGAATTCTAGTCAACCTAAAACTCAACAAATCTCCATCTTTGACTTGAATTCAAACTCCTTAAACCTTTTCTTTAGTCGCAGCTAATTGCAACTTCCTAACTCCACCTACTTTTTAACACCTTGAACAACTCTCTAAGCATAAGATTTTCCAAATCATTGACCTTTATAATTACCACGACTACACATATTGAATCAAGCTTGATTAAGCACTCAATTTCACAAAATGGCCAATGCACCTGTGTAGCCGTCAAGTCAATGGCACTAATTAACTTCGAAAATGGACCTCGACAACCCTTTTAATTCACTAATGATAAAATTTTTCGTCCTTTCACTATCATTTACGCCATGGGAACCTTTCATCACCTCCTTGCCAAATGAAATCTCACTTTGGTAGCTACCATCTCCTGTGCACTGTTCCCATCCTTTCGAATCCTCACATTCTATACGATATAAGCCATTATACAAATTTCCCCTCATCAAGATCATGTTGCCTTGTGTGACTTTTACCACTCCATCACAAGCAGAATATTCATACCCTTTGGAGTTTAATAGGCTTAATTGTATTAAATTCTTACGCATCTTTGAGACATAGGCCACACCACCCAAAGAACGCACAATCCCATTAAATATTTTGATTTTCACCACTCCAAGACCCATGACCTTCACTATTGAGTTATTACCCAAAGTAAAATTCTCAGTCACCCCTTCTTAAAGTAAATCAAAACAATCTTTTTGATAACATACGTGAGAGGTAGAAGTAGAATCTAAATACCAATCAGAATTTTTATCCATATTTTCTGAGATTACAAAAATATCACAATCATCACCTTTAGCAACAAAAACACACTCACCTTTGTTCTTGTTACTTTCATCCCTTTTTGTAGGACAATCTCTTTTAATATATCCATACCCTTTGCATTGAAAGCATTAAACTGTAGTCACCCATTTAAAAAAATATAAAAAAATAAAATAAATAATAAAAAATAAAAAAATATAAAATAAAATAATGAAAAAAAAAGAATGGCTGGGCGTATGCCCAACCATCCCTTCCCCCAACCATCATGAGTGATGAGGTTCTGGTTACCAACTCCTTGGTGCCAGAACCCCATTACCGGATTGTCCAAATTTTTGGACAACTCAGCTTTTAAAAGATTCACAACCTACAAAAAAAGAAGGGGGCAGATTTTGAAAAATTAGAAAAAGCCAGATAAAAAAAAAACACCAATCTTGCAAAAACAAAAAAACTAGATCCATCAACAAAAAATCTCATTTTTTCTTCAAACAACTGACACCTACAAATCCAAAATACCCTAGTTTTCTACCAGCAGACTACCCTAGCCACAATAACAAAAGATCTAAAACCACAATCCACAACCAAAATAAAAAAATTAAAAAAAATAAAAAATACAATGATTGAAAAATGAGGGGGTTTGGTTGGAGGATTGGTAGCTCGTTTTTAGAGAGATTTGGAGGGGGTATTGTGCCGCCAGTGGGGTATTTAAGTTTGGGGTTTTCTGCTGTCGCCGGTCGATGAAAGGAGAGTTGTTTCGGGTGACCGGCGAAAGGAATGAAAGGGAGAGAGAAAATTTTGATTTAGGCAACATGAGAGGGAGAGACTGGTGGGTAGCCAGAGAGAGGGGAGGCCGTTGGCTTAAGGGAGAGAGGAAGAGAAAAAAAAAAGGTGAAAGTAGTGCCGCGCACCAGATCCGGCGACGACGGAGATCTGGCTGACGAAAGGGTCGATTTTAGAGAGAAGGGAGAGCATTTAGCCCGCTAGAGAGAGAAAATAAGAGAGGAAAATAAGAAAAGAGAGAAAAAAAGGGTTTATATACTAAGGCTTAGAGCCTAAACGACGTCGTTTGAGGGAGACTTGTGCACCAAAACGGTGCGTTTGGAGGGGAACCTAGTGGGCCAACAAAGTGGGCTTGGGGCGTTCCTTCCTTGGACTGGTCTTCTTGGGTCACTGCTTAAGCCTAAGTCAGGTAAAGGCTTTATTTTTGTAGATCTGTTATGACTCAGGTTGGTCCATTTTATTTGTTCTAAATTATTTTAGTATAAATTTTAAATTTTTTAGATGATAGTTTAAACTTACTAATATATTAAAACATATATAAAAAAATGTCTAGTTATAAAAAGCACTTAAACCTAAGAGAATATTTATTAAATATGTAAGTTTCGGTAAGTGAAATATATATATGTAAAACAAACAAAATAAATTACTAAATGAAATACGTTTATAGTAATAGATCTAGATAAATAAAAAAATAGAAACAAAAAATAATAAAAATAGATAAATGAATAAAGCAAATAGATAATTAAAAAATAGGATAAAATAATTAGTTATTTAATATAGATAAAGTAATCGTTTAAGTTTAGTACCAATGATGGGATGTCCATTCGGAGCGCGAGAAGTCGCAATTTCGAGTAAACTTCCCTAGGTTAGGGGTTTGGATTAAGACTCCACCAGTACGATGGGAGAGTCTTAATTTGGAATTCTAATGTTCCTAATTTTAAATAAAATAAAAAAATATATATTCAATCACCAATTAATCAAAATATACAAAACAAAATAAATAGAAAATTAGCAATAACAATAAATTCGTTAATCATAATACAAAAGTGGAAAATACATATTCAAAAAATAACAAATTACGGATAATAAAAAATAATAATACTTGGTCTAAAAATTTGATTTTTGAGTTTCGTATAATAAATAAGTATCTATATAGTTAAATATATATCAACATAGAAATGGTTAGACAAAAACAATCAATAAACGTAAATTATTTGTTTATAATAAACACACACAAAGAAGAAGTAGTAAATTTCGTGGGAAATAGAAAACGAACATAGAACCTACGAGTGCATCACGTATCATGGTCGCATTGTTAAATGTCATAGCATATAGATATATTCTGTATATGGGTCTAAACCTCGATGATGGGACTTTCCGATAAAGCTTGCGAAGGCGAGTTTCATCGGTAAACTCCTTAGGTGAAAAGATACCTCCGAACTCCACCAGTACGATGGGAGGGTCCGAAGAAATATCTTTAATAAAATGCTTTTACCCGTATTAGGATTTGCATTCATGAAAACACTATTTTTTTACTCACAAATGACTATCCCGATGATGGGATCTACCAAGTAAACTTGCGAAGGTGAGTTGCTAAGGTATTTCCCTAGGTGAGAGAATACTTTCGGATCCCACTAGTACGATGGGTGGATTTGAAAAGTACACTCAATAAAAGATTTAAGTTTGGCATTATCCCGATTTTATGCCACGTATTTCACAATTGCATCATGTGCATGTTAAACCCGTAAAAATAAAATAAAATATTCTAATAGAATATGAAATAAATAAATAACAATTAAGGAAACATAAGAATAAATTAATGGGTTAGGATAATATATGATTAAATGGTACCATTTGTGGAACGGGCGTCACGGAGGCGCTAATCCTTTCTCGTGTGTAACCGTATTCCCTAATTCAAATCTAAAGGATATGTAGACCAGTTTATCGTTCTTTCGACGAACCTAAAATTAATTTAGGATTTCGTTGAGTAGGACAAAATAGGGTGGCCAATCACACCTAAAAGAAAAAGATTGGTGGCGACTCCCAAATTTCACTCGCGTTTAGCGTTCGAGTTCCCGGACCTACACGTTATGACAGCTTGGCGACTCCGCTGGGGACACTAGAGAGTCGAGCCATAATTAATCATAGGTTATCTTAAAGCCGTAAATAATGTAGTGTTTTCTTTAAATTTGAGCATTTTTTTTGGCATTATGGTTTTGTGCATTAATTGTTTTATGATCTTTATTTTGTTGTTTTGTTTAAATTGTGGGGCATTTAGGATAGAGGGATGTGAGATTGTTCGTCAAAGGCCGGTATGTTCCTTTTCACACAAAACACGTTTTGCGTTCATGCATAAGCTTTCTACCCGAGCTTTGTCCTTAATTAGGAAGGGGTTAAGTAGCTATGCTTTCGTGAGGTGATAACCTCCGCATAGGCTAGTGAAAACTCCCACTCAGATCAAACCTAGTCTGTTTGAAGCCTTGAATGGATGAGGACCGGTGTGCCGGTGTGCCGGTGTGCCTTACTAGTCCATGTGGATGACAGTGAGGAGCGATCTGGGAACCTTTTGCTCCATTTTTTACCTAAGCTCAGCATGTAACATACTGAGAGTCGCCTTGCCTAGGTAGAGTTTTACCCGTGAGAATATACCCTTTAATTAAGCACACATGATGGAATTTTCATAGTCCCTTTGTCTTGAATTCTTCTCCGTAAAGTAATGAAGGTATCATGCTATTAATTATTTTCATCTTTTTAATCAGAATTACTTTTGGGATTTTTAATTACTGTACTAACTTGAACTTGCTATCCTTTTCATTTTGCATATGCATGTTTGCATCATAATTTTGCATATAGGAAAAGTATGTCACCTGAAAACCATTAACGGAGTAGATGTAAAAGATGACTCCTAAATTGCAACAAGAAATAATAGCTTATGCACTGAATTAGTTTGTTGAAGGGTGTTATGTGACAGATACTTTTAGTACATGATCATTCATCTATACATGCATAAATCCTTATTTCATGATAATAAGTATTTTCGCTTGTAAATAAAGAAGAAAAAGATTGGTGGTGACTCCTAAATTTCACTTACGTCTAGCGATCGGGTTCCCGAACCCGCACGTTACGACATAAACATTGTTGGATCTAGACTTGCCACCCTTAGATCCTATACCGGTTGACTTCCTCCTACGAACCTCAGTTACCAATGCCAAGCCACTTAAATCTCTATCTCCTTCCTCACTTTTCTTTCGGGTTTCACAAGATATTAACGTTACTTATGCTTGTTCTAACGTTATTGTATCCATCCCACATATTAAAGATTTCACAAATACCTCATAGGAGTCTGGAAGTGAAGCTAGGAACAATAGTGCCTTTTCCTCTTCCTCCACCTTCACATCAACCTTTTTCAACTTATCAATGATCCCATCGAAGTCATTCATATATTTCATGAGGTCTCAATTCTTCTCCATCTTTAAGCAATATAACTTTCACTTAAGCTGTAACTTGTTAGAAAGACTTTTCGTCAAGTAAATCCTCTCTAACTTTGCTCACAATCTTGGAGCAGAATTCTCATCAATAACATGGTTAAACACATTATCTCCAATGTAAAACCGAATAGTGCTCACACACCTTTGCTCCAACTTTACCCATTCAACATCTTTCATGTCATCTGGTTGCCCTTCCTCCTTTCCTAGCAAGGGGTGCATTAAACCTTGTTGCACAAGGAGATCTTTCATCCTTCTTTGCAACTGTGTGAAACTAGTATTCCCATCAAATTTCACAATTTAAAAATTCATAGAACTAGTAACTTTCGACATCCTTGTTGAATCTTGAATTTACCGTACTCGAAGCTCTGATACCAGTTTGTTATAAAAATTACCTAAGAAACAACAAAGATAAAACCCAAATAAATCAAGCAAATAGAAAAACACAAAAATTTACGTGGTTCGAGCTTACGTCCATGGAATGAAACTCTTCTTCTGTTATTGATAAATTAAAGTAAAATAAATTGACTTTTATGGTTTTCCAAACCAACCTAGATCCCTTGCACACTTTTTTTCAATAAACTCTAAAGAACATTCACCCAAACTACTCTAGCTCCACCTAGAGTAAAGGACACAATTACAAGGTGTTCCCTTTCTAGAGCTCTTAAAGCACTACTTATAATTCTAAAGCCTAGAGATCCACTTTTATAATACAAAAGTTCAAAGTAGAATGTCATTAGGACTCGATGTGGAATAAGAAGTTTAAAATTATATAACTACTCAATATTGTACACAAACAAGAATCCTAATTAAATAAGATTTAGAATTCTAGTCAACCTAAAACTCAACAGATTGCTTAACCATGAGTGATATAATAATCTTACATCGGTTAAAATTTGAGTTAATTGTGATCTTACACTTAGGTTGTTGCAAATACTAGTATATTTTATGTCAAATTATGTAATTAATGCTTATACTCTTTTAAAGTGGTGAATTTAATCTTTGTATAATAATTTATAAAAATTAATTTTTTATATTTTTCAAAATTAATAATGTCACTCCAATCACTGACGGTGATAAATTGTTTTTCATTATTATGTTGACATGGTTTTTAATTGTATTGACATGATACTAAATTTGATGCGTGGCAATGATGATATGACATCTAAAAATGATGGAATAATTATGTAATAAAGCATATCACTCTAGATAATAGAAAAATTTTAATATCGTTAATGATTATATTGACATTATTAATTTTAAAAAATATAAAAATTTAATTTTTATTAATAAATTCCCCACTTTGATAGTGTGGAGGAACTACATATATTTTAAGAGCTGTTAGCCTGAAAGTGGTAAAGTTGCAAGTGGTATATTGAAATATTTGAAAGACTGAATCTGATCAATTTATGATTGGACACATGCATTGACACCAACTTGGCCTTGTGAAAGTTCTTTTAACCAATATTAAAACGAGGAAATGGAATATGAAACCTTTACTCCTGGCGTAGATCAACCCGCATACTTAAAAGCAGACAGCACTTTTGAGATTGAGCATTTTTTTTTTTTGATAAACCATTAAATTGTGCATTTCGTAAAAAGATTGAGTGTGAGCATTTAAATGATAATAATGGAAAATGGTCCAGCGGGTGGAAAAACTACAGAGAAATAAGACGGTTACTACTACCATAAATTATAGGACCACGACCAATAAAAGCAGTAAATTAATCTTATGACAAATCATAATAGTAGTAGTATTATTTAAGATGGTCCAAATCCACCGGCCTGCATGTGCACCATGTGTGCCTCAGGCTAGGGATAGCTGCGCCCTGGTCGCTACTTGTACGTCCGCGTGGCAATCACATGCTCCTATGGACCATGCAATTGCAAGCTGCTGCTTCAGCTCTCACATCTTAATTTGTAATAAGGCAGCTGCTCTCTAGTCTCTACCATGTCACTGTTTCGTCTCCCAAAACAGCTAGCTGGCTGGACTGCTCTGCAATAGAGTAGTCTTCTTTGAAAAGTCTGCCCTTTATTTTTAAACTAAAAAACTCTATCACTTCACCAATATTCTGATCATATTCTTTTATGTAATGTGATCTCTTCTCTTTCTTTTTTTTTTTTTAGTTAAAAATGAAAAAGAATATCTGTAGGCCAAAGTAAATTAAAGGGGGCAAATATATGTTGATATATATGATGATGTTAGTGGGAGAGGAAGCAATTGGCAATGGATCAAGCTAAGAAAGAAAGCATTTTCAAAAGGGTATAAAAATAAAAATAAAAAACGAAAGAGTCGGTAGGAAAATGGGATTAAGATGGATGTAAGGATGGACTTATGGAGAGTTCCATGGGCCAGGTAATAATTAGTAGGCCAAACTTGCTGGTCCTAAGCCGGATTTTACAAGTAGAAGCCTTTGATGTTGATACTTGATCAAAACTACTGTTTATCTCTCTCTCTCTCTCTCTCTTCTTTGAGTTTAACGTCTTTTTGGCAAAGCCAAAGATTCGATTTGTATGTGCCCATCAAGTCCATTCGGTCGGAATAAAACCCACCAACAACATATCTTTAAACCCTAAGTAACACCTTCCTGGTAACATTATGATCCTGTCCATATCCACACACTATTAAAACATTGCATATCTTTTTTGGAATATCTTCATTTGCTTATATAATTAATAAATACACGCTATTCATTTCATATCTGATCTCGCGGCTTCTTTTTTTCGGTGGGTGCCTTTATCTTTTTCCTTTTTTTTTGCAAAATCTAATAATTTATTGTACCCAAATATCTAATCATCTATAACGCTAGACACAGTATATAATGGTTTGCTTAGCCATGAAAAAAAAAATACCCATATGATTTATATATAAGGTTTTCATCATTTTATAATTAAATCTCATCCTCCTCATCTTATCGTTCAAACTCGATATCTTTGAAATTGGAACTTCATATTTTATCTCAATCACTGTTAAAAGTTGATTAAATTATATGTAATTTTAGAGATCTTTCTAATTAGTTAACCCTTTTTTTTCAATAATAATTTTTTTTTTAAAATTTGAATAAGGATGGTCCCAAATTAATGGTATTCAAAATGCTTATCTCTTTGTGAGACAGATGAAGAAAATTCCCAGTTCAGAAGTTGGAGTAGCCAATCTATAATCCGAATTTTATTCACCAAAATAAAACCAAATGTAATATTGTTAGTTGGTTTTTCCAAATTGTGTCGGCATCCATATATCCGAAAACCTACTCTCCTGTACAAGCCTCCAGTCTTCAGTTGTCAGTAAGCAATGCAACCTTCAATTTGTTTCAGCAACCCTTTCTTTTCCCACCGCCCTCACCTAGATCAATTATATATAAACAAATAGTACAATGTTACATCTCCCCACTATTATTATCTACTCGAAGACTAAATCAAACCTCTTTGTCTTACATCTTCTCAAAAATTTCAGGTATGACTATGGCTCCAAGTTTTCCCTGACAATAATTGTTTTAAATACAACAGACCCCAGCCAAGCGTTGACAGGGAACAAGCTGTGGTGGAGATTGCATGGACTGTGCATAAAAAATCAGTGGTCCAAGCTTCCTATTAGCAAAGCTAGCATTAAGGAAATATATTAAAGTTAAATGCAATTTATATAATTAGCTGTAAACTAATGAAGAAGGTTATGATCTGCTGAAGATACGAAGAAGACCCGAAGCTCCACTTCATTTTATTTTGCTAAGTCACTTCCTTCTACATGGAACCTTTCCGTCATCTTAAAGGTTTTTTCTTCTTCTGTTGCTTTTTCTTTCTAAATATTTGGATCGCTTTTTCTTTTTGTTTTGAACAAATGATCAAGATATATACATGTATGCTTCATTCCTGATCATTAATGAAAGTTCATGCTTTTCAAAAAAAAAGATATGTACATATATCGTGGTCCCTTTGGAGCTGAAAGTTCCAGGAATCATTAAAGGATAACTATTCGTTCTATTATTCATTTAGTACAAATCATTTATGTGGTACCCAATATTATGACTATTGAATTTTCTGTCTATATTAAAGGTACACAAAAACTTTTATTGGAAACCTAATTCTGATTTTATCCAAGAAAATAACACATTAATCTTTTATATACAATGACCCCAACTCCAATGAAAACTATAGTACACCACCTTGGCAATATGTAAAATAATCCTAGACCAACTTCTCAAAAAAAAAAAAAAAAAGCAATTTACCTCACTATTGGAAAATGGCAATATACAAGGTATTCACACTGAGAATAATTTTTCCTCTAGATCCTCGCCTAACCTACCTCCAAGTTCTATCGTTGACAAGTACATAAAATAATCACATATATTCCTCTTTGTTTTTTACTCCACATTTCGTCAACAGGGAAGAAGGGCGAAAACAATTTGTCAATACAGTGCAGGGGAGAGGTAGTCCATTAGTCTTTTTTTTGACTTAGAATCCTTCTAATCATGATTGTGGTGGCAACGGTGACCGGCCGAGTTGATGGCCATGAAATTTTCTGGGCTCAGCTTTCCAATGATGCTCCATATCTTCAGCTATCCTTTTCGCATCAATGGAGGCACCAAGCAAACCACGCTTTGTAAATCCTACAGCATACAAACCACATTCGCCTTTCCATCCGTTTGGGAATGACTTCCGAGGCAAACCATCAGTCTCTGAAAAGAAATCTGTCTCCTGATCAGTGCAAGGAGTTCGAGTCAACACGTCTTTTCTTGAGTCTCAAGGAACAGAATATATACATTTTAATTTATAACTCAAAAGAAACAGAATTAAAGAGGGGCCTTGAATTTACCTTCAACCATTGTGGTACATTGCTTTTGTAACCGGTGGCAAGGACGATGGCATCGAAATTCTCCTTTCTCCCATTAACAAATTCTGCGGCACGGTATGTTAATCGCTTTATTCCCGGATAAACCTAAACATTACATAGAAAATTTATTTTAATTATAATATTCGTAACTCTAATATGATAAAATTAAGATAATAACTAGTTTAGCTGAAACATAACATTCATTGATCATTGAAATTAAGCAGTAGTAACTTGAAATGCAAGATTTGTCTAGGGTTGGATTAAGTAGAGAAAATATTTGCATTCAACCTTAATGTTTCCACTCTTGATCTTTGCAAGTGTCCCAACATCCAAAACAGGTGTCTTGCCGGATCTGCTCTTGAGTTCTAGAGGACCAAACTCCGGGCGACGGAGGCCGAATTTTTCAGTGTCTCCGAGCATAAAACGAGACACCAGAAGTAAAAACCGATCCACGAGGCGCATGGGGAACCACTTGAGCAACCACATGGACAATCCAAAAGTTGATCTGCCTAGCATCTCTTGGGGCAAGACGTGCACCTGCAACAATGAGAAAAAAAAAAAAAGGTTGCTTAAAAAGGCCTTTTAAAAAAGAAGTATGCGCTAAAGATGAGATGACAAAATGAGCGCCCACACACTCACATATGATCAGTTTGCTTCTTCTCTCATGTCAGTCACTTATCCATATATACCTTTAGAATCTTGGACGTATGGTGCTTTGTACAGAAGAATTTGCACAGGAAAAGGAAAAATGGGCTGTACGGCATAAAATTTTGGGCTACCGACCACTGTTCCGCATGCAACCAAATTCCAAGAAAGTGAGAAAAATTTTACCCTTGTAACTGCTGTACTGTACTTTAATAGCAGCACTTTGGAGTAAATAAAATCCTAAGGTGAAGTCTTAAACAAGGTCTTTGTATTGGTGAAGCCGGAGGCAAGGAACATTTTATTGCAGTTTTTCTTCCATTTTTGGCTTGGAATGATTTTCTCAAGGAAATAAGGTCAATCTCCAATTTAGAGAACGTTACAAAAAAAAACTTGACTGTAGCACTTAGGTGAAACCTAGGAAGGGAGCGAAATTACGCATTTGCTGAAGACATAAAAAAGATTGACTTCTAGGTTATGATATGAAGGACGAAAAGGGTACAAGTATGCTCACCGAGTCTCTAACGACGAGGGATGGGCGAGCATTATAGTTGCAGAGATCCAAACAGACCTCCATGCCTGAATTGCCACACCCAACCACCAAAACAGCCTTTCCTCGAAACAATCCGCCACTCTTGTATGAGCTTGTGTGAACTATAGGCCCTCCAAAACCATCCATTCCTTCAATTTGCGGCACCACTTCCTCAGCATTCTCCCCAGTAGCTACAATTAGCCACTGAGACATATACTCAGTTTCTTCTTGTTTCAGCCCCACAGTCTTAACCCGCCAAAACCCACATCGATGATCAAATTCTGCACTCACTGCGGTTTGGTTGAAAACTGGTTCTAAACCGAAATGGTTTTTGTAGGCCTCCAAGTAAGCCACAAACTGCTCTTTGGTGGGATAAGTTGGGAAATTTACTGGGAATGGCATGAGGGGTAGCTCACAGAATTGCTTTGGAAGGTGAAGACGAAGACGATCGTAGGTTTTTATCTTCCACAAGGAAGCTATGCAGTCAGCCCTTTCAAGGATTAAGCTAGGGACACCTCTTTCTTTGAGACAAGCAGCTGTGGCTAGACCGGAAGGGCCGGCACCAATGATAACAGGACCGGGCATCCATAAACACCTTGCTAACGTAGTCATATTCTTGTTACAATGGTCATGGACTTTTTTTCCTTCAACTTCCCTGGAGTAGTCCATGAACAGCATAAAAAGAACCAATAAAACAGCAGTTTCAAGAAGCAAAGCTTCTCTAGGTTTCAAAACTTGGGATATTCAAATGAAGAAAACTATATGGATAAGAGATGCGTGATTAGCGGTTTTTGACACAAGCTAAAACTCATCGTACTTCACAGTTCAACCTACTCTTTGTCTCCCCTTCCTACGATTGAATTAGAAACTGGGATTAGGCTGAGAAGAGCGACATGGGTTTTATCTTATCTACAAAGAGATATATAGGAGAGAGAAAATATTCTGCGAATTCCTGGATATTTGGAAGTATGAATTGAAAGAGTCTTATCCACGTTGTGAAAACAAGGGTTCTGATAAAATTTGGGGCTTCTTTTTTTGGTTTTTTCCCTCAATGAAGGAGGTTGAAGAGAAAGAGTTGGAAAATAGTTAAGGCAAACAAAATGTAAATATGGGTTTCCCCACAAGGGTTTTAACAGAAATACGGTTCACGATGGAATTGGAACAGGGCTCAGTCTATATATATATGAGTTGTGGTAAGTATGGTACGAAATGTAAATAAAGAAAAAATTCCATGCATTTATACTAATAACTAACATCAACCAACAACAAAATCATTATTCGCCCTCTCCCAAGAGAAAGAAGGGAAAAAAAAAGAATGAAAACATTCCAGTTTTCAAGGACAAGTACTATCGCTATACTCTAGACAATCCGTATTGATGGCACTACTCAATTAAACAGGGTCAACCAGTGTCCAGACGTGGATATTTTCGAGTTTTTCCGGGGGAAGGGTCCTACTAGACTGTGGTTCCCTCTCGAGGGAGAGAATCTGTAAAGAGCAAAATAGTTAGAAAAGAACTGAAAATAAAAGCAAGCCAGAAAGAAAGAAAACTCCAGTGGAAGTTCCTAACCATCCGATTCTTGAAGGCCCTCTCTGAACTACTCATCATAAAGATCTTGACAAATCCTGCTGATTGATTATTAATGGTTACAGAGGGAGAAAACCAGTCAACTGATCAGCATATGGTTTGAAAGAGTGATAAAGTGTCCAAATTCCTATGAAAATAAATGAGAAAATAATACATACATACATATATATATGTACAAACTCATAAATTGAGAGAAGGATTGTAAACTTGCATTCATAGGGTTGGTGCTTTTCTTTTTTGGTGGTTCAATTATTAATCAACTAATTTCAGCTTTCCTCCACTTGAAAATGACTTTCCTCAAGTTGATGATTTCGAGTTGCAGCTAGTTCGTGTTTATCATTAATAGAGATTAAGATTTTTAGTAGCAATAGGCTTCCATTTTGATGATTGAATTTTTCAAATCTTTTCTGTGAACTTTTTTCTATGTCAACTGACTACGCGAACTGCCTAAATGGTCCAAAAAGAGAAAGTGTCAATTCTTTCAAGTGGTACCATATGTTCTGGTGAACATCAGCAGAGAAAAGGGGGCCTATAAGCACTTTGCATCAATCTAAAATGTAAGATAAAAAATCCTTCCGGCCCCTTCATTTCAACTTGTATTGAAAAACTAACGTATATATATAATATATGGAAATGTATATCTATTCTATTTTTACGAGAGTATACATATCACAATTTAAATAATTTAGAATAATTTTTGTACGAATTTTTACTCATCTCTTAATGATTACAATATGAAAAACTTAAACTAAGTTCAAGTTGGCGATGCAACCTAAACTATTAAAATGTGTCCTCCAATCTCTTTTTGAATTGTAGGATGAGAAAGGTGAAAATCTTGTAAAATATTTGGGTCTTAAGTAATGCAATGATTATACGTACCGTGTTAGTTATTAACCAATTAATCAAATTCGGTATCAATTAAATATTTATAAAATCATGGTAGTTATAATTAAGGAAGATGGCTTACTAATAGTAATCATCGTTTTCCTTACTTCCTAACAATATCATGACACTTGAAAGTGAGGCTTTGACAAATTTTTTTCTTCCTGCTTTTATGAACAAATTGTTCAGAAAACAGTATAAACTACTCATTACTGTGCACATCCCCAATCATTCACGGATCCTGCAAAAATTTGTTTCGAAATACATAGTGGGATGTAAAATGAGAATCAAAGTAGACTAGTTCAAGTGCCAAGTCCCCATTTCCTTGTGACACAGTCCACTATTCGTTGTCCTTTGAAGGCAGAGAACCAGCCAAGTACTTCACCATAATGCCCCACAATTTTGGGAGATTCTCGTTCCATCGACACCTTACAATCTTGTTTCATACGAACAGTATCTTGCCGATACCAAGTCTTCTTTCTCCAAAAAGTTTTCTAATGGAGCATGCAGTAAAAGAAAGCTGTTATGCTTTCCTATCTTTTGCTTTAATTCTCTTCAGTTTTGGTATTTTTAAGACAAAACTCGTGCCAACTAAACTATTGAGAAGTATTAGTAAAGTCTGCCTCTAAATAATTGACTTTCGAGTTACTTTTATGACCATTAATTGTTTCGTCATGCTCTTAAAGTTTATGTACTATATATGGTTCCAATCTCTTAAGAATGTTTAATTAATATTTGGCCAAAATGTTTAATTTACAATGTGACGCAAATTAAGTCATTGACCTTATATGTAAAGCATGATATGTGAAGGAGCTTCGATGCAAGATACTTGCACATGCCTAAATATTCCTTACGCTGACCCCCAACCCTTAATACAGGAATATATTATTTAAGTTATTTGTACATTAAATTAGGTTAGATTAAGTTATCTTTTACTTTACTTGTATTTTAAGAAAGTTTAAGTTAGATTATTTCTTTATTTATTTTTTTATTTAGAAATTGTAATAATCTCATATAAGAAAGTTAGAAAACTCTCTTCTTAGAAATAATTATATAAAGCCCTCTTAGCTTAATTGTTAAACACATTGAAGTTGAGAATTAATAAAGAATATTTGATTTTTTTTAAATAAGCAGGAATATTTATTTTCTCTAAGCTCTTTTTAGAAGAGTAAGAGATTTTAGTATTTTTGATTTGGCCAACTAAAGTGAGATTTTGGCCATTATTCACCTTAGTGGAGTTTTCTAACCTCATCAAGATTAGTATTCACTTTAGTGGAGTTTCCAACCTCGCCACGATTCGTGTTTTACAATGCCCTGACATTAGTTTGGTATCAAAGCAAGAGGATCATTGTTCGCTGCATGGTTTAGGTTCCTTGTCAAGTTTCAACTCTCTTTGTTCAGGTAATTTTGTTTGGTTATTGTTTTATAGTTTTGTCATCATTTTTTTTTCTGCATCACCCCATCGTTATCACCATGTCCTCACCATATCACCATTGCCATAATTGTTGTTCTTATTTGAGTCAACAAAATGCCACCATGACTCCAAAATCATCAAAGAGATATTCACGAGATCGAGGTAATGGAATTAAGTCGTCAAGTTCAAGAATTACGAGAGCAACTCACAATACGTGATGCTGCTCAAATCAACAACAGTAGCTTCAGTGATAAAGAGGATAATACTAATCCTTTCTATCAAGAATTGGCTTCTGATGAAGAAGTACCTATACGTCATCTAAGAATTGTTGCTAATGGAGATTTGAGAATTAAGGTAGATATTCTTGAGTTTAAATGAAGGCTTCACCCTGATGATTTTCTTGATTGGCTCTACACAGTGGAAAGAGCTTTTGAGCTCAAAGATGTTCTTACTGAAAAACGTGTGAAGCTTGTTGCAATTAAATTGAAGAAGCACGCCTCTATCTGGTGGAAAAATCTCAAACAGCAACAAGAAAGAGAAGGTCGTAACAAGGTCAAAATATGGGATCAAATGCTTCGAGAACTCAAGCGTAAGTTCCTTCCTAATCACTACCAACGAGAAATTTTTATCAAATTTCATAACTTTAGACAAAGAACAATGTTAGTGCAAGAATATACAATGGAGTTCGAGCAACTTCACATGAAGTGTGATGTCAAAGAACCTGAAGAGCAAATTATAGCTTGTTATCTTGGATGTCTCAATGTTGAAATTGCATATGTTATTCAACTATAATCATATTAGAACTTAAATGATGTCATCAGTTTAGCATTAAAGGTTGAAAAACAATGATCACGAAAAAGCTCAGTGAGTTTATTTAGGCAAAAAGATTCTACCTCAAACCATGGGAGACAAAGTTCGGTGACCATTCAACCTCCAAAAATAAACTCTTTCAAAACCACAAGCAATAATGATAAAGAAACTATTTCTACTCGTGCTTCTAATGTCAACAAGAAGTGTTTCAAATGTCAAAGATTTGGGCATATTGTTTCTAATTGTCAAAATCGAAGAATTATCTTCTTAGTAAAAGAAGAAGTTATAGAAGAACCTATCATGGAAGAAGTAGAGAATGAACAAGAAATATTCAATGAAGATGAGACAGAATAAGTTATTGCTGACCATAGAGAAGCTCTTATTATTTGTCGTAACCTTAACATTACTACGATGACTAAAGATGAAAGTTGGCATTGTCATAACATCTTCTATACAAGGCACACATCCCAAGGAAAGGTTTATAATGTCATTATTAATAGTGGAAATTGTGAGAACGTTGTTGCCAAGTACATGGTGGAAAAGTTTAAGCTTCCACCTAAGACACACCCTCATCCTTACAAGTTACAATGGTTGAGAAAATGAAATAAAGTTAAAGTAATGAAGCATTATTGTATTCAATTCTCTATTAGGAATAAGTATCAAGATGAAGTCTGATGTGATGTTATCCCAATGGACGCATGTCATCTGTTGTTGGGATGCCTATGGTAATATAATCATCAAGCTCACCATGACGGATACAAGAACACTTATTGTTTCATCAATGATGAAGTAAAAATTATGTTCACTCTACTAAAGCTTAAAGATTGTCCAAAGAGACAAAAGGTAGATGAAGCACTCATATATGTGTTTAGCCTAAAAAAAACTTATCGTGAGTCAAACTTTTTATACCTCTTATTAGTTTGTGAGGAGAATAAAGTATCTTCATCCTTACCTAAGGATGTCAAGCCCACAATTGAGAAGTTCTATGATGTTGGCCCTAATGAAATACCCCACAAACTGCCACCAATGCGAGATATCCAACATGCCATCGATATCATTCTTGGTTTTGTAATTTCAAACAAACATGCTTATCGCATAAGTCCACAAGAGCATAAGGAGTTACAACGTCAAATCAAACAACTTTTGGAGAAAGGCCTAGTAAGAGAAAATGTTAGCCCCTGTGTTGTTTCTACTTTATTAATTCCAAAAAAATGATGGAACACGGCGTATATACATTGATAGTTGTGCCATGAACAAAATCACCATCAAGTATCGTTTTTCCATTCCTAAACTTGATGATTTGTTGGATTAATTGCGTGGTGCTATTATTTTCTCCAAGATTGATTTGCGTAATGGTTATCATCAAATTTGAATGCGACTTGAAGATGAATAGAAAACTACATTTAAAACTCGTGATGAGTTATATGAATGGACAGTTATACCATTTGGCCTCTTTAATGCACCCATCACCTTTATGCACTTAATGAACTAGGTATTCTACCTTTTTATTAGGAAGTTTGTTATGGTTTATTTTGATGATATTTTGGTATATAGTAGAACTCAGAAGGAGCATTTAGAACATTTATGGTAAATCTTTGAAGTACTTCGAGAGCAAAAGCTTTCTGCTAACTTAAAGAAGTGAGAATTTATGACAAACAAAGTTACTTTTTGAGCTATGTTGTGTCAAGCCAAGGAATTGAAGTGGATCAAAGCAAAGTTGATGCTGTTATCAACTGGCTAGTTCCAAAGTCACTTCATGACGTTCGAGGTTTTCATGAATTGATCTCTTTTTATTAGTATTTCATAAAAAATTTAAGTTCTATTACTGCTGCACTTACTGAATGCCTTAAGTAAGATAGTTTTATATGAAGCATCAAAGCACAACATATCTTTGAGGAATTGAAAGAGAAGCTACTAAAACTCTTGTACTTGCACTTCTAAATTTTGATTTGGTGTTTAAAGTTGATTATGATACCTCCAATGTAAGTATTGGTACTATTCTATCTTAAGAGGGACGACCAATTACCTTTTTTAGTTAAAAACTCAATAATGCAAAGTTGAAATACTAAATGTATGATAAAGAGTTTTATGCCGTTATTCGAGCCTTAGACCATTAGAGCCACTATTTGTTGCCAAAAGAATTCATCTTATATTCTAACCACGAAGCTCTCAAACATCTCAACTCCCAACACAAGCTTAATCCCCAACATGCAGCTTGGAGTGAGTTTTTTCAAGCTTTTCCAATTCTCCCAAAGCATAAGTCAGATGTGCAAAACAAAGTAGCTGATGCGTTAAGTCGTCGCCATACTCTTCTCTCCATCTTATAATTAAAGGTTGTTGGTTTTGAAGTTGTGAAAGAATTGTGTGAGAAACATCCTGAATTTGGTGACATATGGAAGTCCAGTTGTTAACATCCTTATCAACATTTTCACCAATAAGAAAGGTATCTTTTCAAAGGTAACCAACTGTGCATCCCTCAATATTCTTTACACCAATCTATTATTTGGGATGCTTATAATGGAGGATTCGCTTGACACTTTAAGAGAGACAAAATGTTGGCTCCTGTGAAAGAAAATTTTATGGGTTCAAGTTCGAACGAGATGTCATCCAACATATTCAAAGGTGTCGTCCTTGCCACACTACCAAGCTTGGAAATCAAAACACTGGTACGTATAAATCGTTATCCATTCCTAAAGCTCCATAAGTAGATGTGAGTATGGATTTTGTTTTGGGTTTGCCAAGAACTCAAACTTAAAAGGACTCTGTAATAGTGGTCGTCGATAGATTTTCTAAAATGGCTCATTTTGTGCTATGCCATAAAACAGATGATGTTTATCACATAGTTGATTTGTATTTCAAAGAAATTATACATGTTCATGGAATTCCAAAAACCATAATTTCAAATCAATATGTTAAGTTCATGAGTCATTTTTAGTAAACTCTTTAGAAGAAAATGAGAACTCATTTGCAGTTTATTTCAACAAGTCACCCTTAAACGAATGGTCAAATAGAAGTGGTCAACAAAAGTTTGAGAAACTTATTGAGAAGCTTTATGAGCAAACATATTCGCCAATGAGATCTTGTGTTAACACAAGCGAAATTCTCTTACAATAATTCTGTAAGCCAAACCACTAAAAAATGCCCATTCAAAGTAATGTATGAAAAACGTCATCTTAGTCCTTTAGACCTTCTTGTGTTACCAACTACTCGTGAATTTAGTGCTGATATTAAGGAAAGTGCTAAGCAAATCAAGAAGCTCTAGTTCGAAAGAAGATTATTCGTCAAACTGTCAGATACTAAAAGCAAGCCAACAAGCACAAAAAGTCAGCTAGTTTTAAACAAGAAGACTTAGTGTCGATTCACTTAAAGAATGAATGTTTTTCTAAGTCTTGTACAAAATTATTTTCTCGAGTTGATAAACCATTTTCGAGTCTTAAAATGTATCAATGAGAATGCTTACAAGATCGAATTTCTTGGAGATTATGAAGTGTCTACTTTCAATGTAACTGATCTCTCTCTTTATTATGGAGATGAAAAATGAGACACGAATCTTAAAGGTGATTTGTCTCCAATCTAAAGAGAATGATATAGGAGTATATTATTTAGATTACTTACGTATTAAGTTAAGTTAGACTAAGTTATCTTTTACTTTACTTGTACTCTAAGGAAGTTTAGGTTAGGTTATTTTCTTTTTTATTTTTTTATTTAGAAATTGTAATAATTTCACATGAGAATGTTAAAAGACTTTCTTCTTTATAAATAGTTATATAAAACCCTCTTAGCTTAATTGTTAGACACATTAAAGTTGAAAATTAATAAAAAAATATTTTCTTTCATAAGCAGGAATGCTTATTTTCTTTAGACTTTTTTTAGAAGAGTAAGAGATTTTAATATCTTTGGTTTAGCCAACTAAAGTCATATTTTGGTCATTATTCACCTTAGTGGGGTTTTCTAACCTCATCAAAATTGGTGTTCACCTTAATGGGATTTCTAACCTCGCCACGATTGATGTTTCACAATGTCTTAGTGTTTTCACAACGCTCCAGTGTCTTCACACTGCTCCAACGTCAACCCCCCAGTGTCTTCACACTGCTCCAATGTCAACCCCCCATTGGTCTCGGACCCTTTTCAATATTCATAAACATAATCGCCTATGTGAGAAAATTCTTTCCAATTCACAGCTATAAATTCATGTTCCTTCTCCTAAATTTTCTGAATATTTGCAAAAAGAAGATGCTGTATATATATCAAGCAGCAGAGCTTGTAGCTAGGTGTGTGGAGAAGTGAGTTGAGTTACTATATCGAGAGGTATATTTTGTGCTTTTACCTAAAGAAATAAAGAACTGACTGTGACATTAATCGCAAGTTGTCCCTTCAACCAATTTATAAATTCCATTGCTGTGCACAACACTTGGAGCTTTACAGATTCCGCAGAATATCAAGAATCGCCCTATTGAGGGAAGATCATTCCCAGTAGATCACTACCCCTCCCTTACTCTTTTGGAAAGGCTTTGCCTTTAAGGCTCAGCAGTTGACTCGATGAGATCAAATATTCTCTACCTTTTTTTTTTGGAAAAGTAAATATTCTTTACCTTATATGTGGTTGGATGTATCACAGAGCAGGGGAATGTTACACAGTCAACTTACAGAAACCCATCAAATTTGTCAGACCATAAAACTTTGACAGTTTCCAAAGATTCAGGGTTGTATTGCTACATTGATTTTAAGGAGGATTTCAGACCATCGTTAGTGGCCATTATCAGAACCTAGCAATAGCATGAGCCATGTGTAGCAGATTGATTCAGTATCCATCACCGAATCTTGATCCACTTTCTGTGTAACTCATATTTCCTGATTCAGATTGCTAAGCTTTGATTCCAAATGGGAGGTCTTTTTTTCTTAATATATGCATTGAGTATTTTCCTCTATAGGAACGATCCTTCATTTTTCAAATCATACTATTTTGATGAATGGTCACGATATGAAATAACATACGTACAAATTTGGTTTCTCAATAATCTAATTGCTAATAGCTAACACTGTACTGACCTGATCCATGTCACTGCACTTTGGGTGGGATTGTGCAGCTGCAGCATTCAGAGAACAAGGATTTTTACTGAGTAAGCTATCATTTCATTGGGCTAAATTCACTTCCTCCAGTGGGTTAAAACTACAAAGCATCCGATTTCAGTCACACTAAAAGAAAAAGTAGAGAGAAAAGAAAAAAAAACCAAGGCAGGCACTTCACTGTATACAAATCACCCCTTCCCCTTTAAATTGTACTTATACTCAGACAGCTACAAAGGCTACAACACAAAGCCTATTTATAAGATATATGCTTAAATGACATGAAAAGAGGCCAATCTTTTGCAACGAGAATAATAAACAAAATTATATCCATAGCCGCACTTTAAAATTGAGAATTTTTTTTTTTTTTTAAAGTATGTTTAGCTGTACTTGCTACAAAATTTGCTTACATTTCCCAGAAAGAAAAACAATAAATATGGGTCCAGCTAGATGGCATTCAGTAGCCTAGCATCTCTTAGCCTTCATGACTTAGGTACGAGCTAACTAGTCCTTTACTGTAAAGTATTATTGTTGGTATGACTTGGAACTCAGAGTTACATAATTAGCACTACGAAGTTAAGAAAGTGGAACCTGTCCCCTCCTCCTCACATTCTAGGGCTTCGGGGGAGCTGCATATCGCTTCCCTTTTGTTACATTTGAGTGACGAAATAAATAAAAATAAGATAAAATAATTATTATAATTTTTTATAATTTTTTATTAGTAATAATAATTTTGAAACAAGAAAAGAATAAAAAAGTAAAAAGATAAAAATATTTTTTATTATTTATATGATTATTTATTTTTATTAATTTTTTTAAATATTAATAATCTAAAATTTAATTAAAATATTAATAATTAATAATTTAAATATTAATATTTTATTTAATTTAAATATTATTATGATTAATTTTTATTTTATTTTATTTTTAAAATATTAATAATTGATAATTTAAATATTAATATTTTATTTATAATTTAATTATTTATAGTTTAAAATATTAATATTTTTATTCAATTAAAATATTATTATGATAAATTATTTTATTTTATTTTTAAAAATTAATAATTGATAATTTATTTAAAATATTAATAATAGATCATTTAAATATTAATATTTTATTTATAATTTAATTATTAATATTTTATTTAATTTAAATATTATTTTTATTTTTATTTTTTATTTTATTTTTTTAATATTAATAATTGATAATTTATTTAAAATATTAATAATTGATGATTTAATTATTAATATTTTTATTTAATTTAAATGATATTATGCTTATTTATTTTTAATTTATTTTGTTTTTAAATATGAATAATTTATAATTTATTTTATTAATAATTGATAATTTAAATATTAATATTTTATTTATAATTCAATATTCGTATTTAAAAATATTAATATTTTATTAAAAGTTGGACTCAAGGGAGAGAAAGAGGAGAGAGAGAAAAATAATATTTTATACAAATAAAGTTGTAAATTTTTAAATTTGTAAGAGGTATTTTTTGTTTTATTATTTTTTGAATTCATTCATCAACCATGAAATAGCTAATACTATAGGAGATGGTGGTATTAGCTATTCTTTAATTTTGAAGAATTTTGGAGAATAGTCATTCCTATGGAATGGCTACTCCTTGAACTATTTTTCAACCAAACAGAAAAATCAAAATTTCTTGAGAATAAAAGGAGAAGGGCTTAGTCATTCGCCCAACCAAACATGTTATTAATTTGTTAACTTGATGAAATTGGCTATAGTCTGACAGAAATAGTTGTGAAATACTGAAGAGATGTGTAACAAACAAAATATTTTGTTTTTGTTCTACAAATCTATAAATATTTCATTTGATAAGATGGATGGAAAAGTACAAGACTTGAGAATTTGTTTCAATTTTTGTTTTATTAAATTAAAAATTTAATATTAATAGATCGCATAGGATACAAAAATTCTCTAATAAGAAACTAATCTTGTTATAAAAGAATATAACAATCAGAACACTAAAACAAACAAAACAATGCTAATACAAAGATTAATATACATACACTTGAAAAGCTTGAAATTAAGACCCAGCAGTCCAGCACCATTAGGATCAAGATCAAGATCAAGATCAAGACCATCCTCCAAGTCTTCCCCATCACATAACTAAAAAACATAAGTTCTGCAAAAATATCACCTAATCAGGGGCAGAGCTAACCAATTTTTATTGAGGGACCAAAAGTTAAGAAGAATAAAAGTTAAAAAATTTTAAAGTTAATATATTAAACTTAACCATTAATAATCAAAAATTTTATAATAGATAATAATTTTATATAACATGTTAATCAAAAGAAACAAAAAAAAAAAACTTGTAATAATGCTTTAGAAAAGTTTTATTCGACGATAGTAATATCTTTATTAATATAAACAATTAAATTATTTGTAAGAAACTTATCATCTATTTTATTTTAGAGTCTTATCTTTCTCAATATAAATAACTAAAAAATTACTGTAGTTAACATCAAATATTCTTATTTTATTATATTTAAGTTTATAATACTAAATATTAAACTATAATGCATAAAATATAAATAGTTAAATATGATATATAGAATTAATAATTTTTTCTTATACTCAAGATAATTTCCTTTCAATTAAATATAAAGTGTGAAGCACGTTAAAAATATATACTCAAGATAATTTTTTTTATATAATTAGGATTAATAAAAAATAATAAATTGATGAAATTTTAAATAATAACCAATAATGCAACGCTAGAACTTATATTTGAGAATTACATATACAATAATTTTTTAATTTTTAAAAATTAAAATCATTAAAAATAAAATTCATATAATAGAAAAAAAAAATCATGACAAGTAAAAGATATAACTTATATAACAAAAATAGAAGAATATGGTTGATGATTCGTAGAAATTTAAAAAAGAAAATCTATAAAAACTTAAAACGTATAAACAAATAAACTTAAATTAAAAATAAATAATAATAATAATAATATAAATAAAAATTAAATAAAAACTTTACTTTTTTATAATTTCACAATACAAGAATAAAAAAGAAGAAAGTGAAAGATGAGTGAAGAAACTTAAAAAATTAAAAAAAATTAAGAACTTGAGTAAAATTAAATGAGACTTATAAGATCATTTTATTATTTTTTAATTTTATTAATTATTTAATAAAAAATTATTAAAAAAATATAATATAAAAAATTTCAAAAATCTTGAGGGGGTCATGCAAAGGGACGCTCCGCCCCTGCATCTAATCAACATAATGCCACAAATATTTCGTTTCCGTCCACGTCCATTTTTGCAAGAGAGTGAGCACAATGATTTGCTTTTCTGAAAATATTTTAAAATAAAACACGACCAATAATATCATGTAACATTTCAATTCATTCAAAAAACCTTCATAACTTTTAAGATCTTTTGCAAGAAATTAAAATCCAATGAACAACCATGATTAGAGATTTACTTGAGATTAGGTTGATCTTTTGTCTAGTATGACATAGGGTAATTCTAAAAGGACGATTAATTGATTCTTTTTGTGGGGTTATTGGGATATATTGATTTGGAATACAAGTATACTGACTAATTACTCTGGTTTTTATATTGGATTCTTCTTTGCTGATGTACCAGTTCGAAGGAAAAAATTCATTTCCAGTGTATTAATGAAAGAATTCTTTGACTCTTTTTTTTTTTTTTTTTTTAAAAGAGAGATTTATTTGAGAAAATCTCAAATAAACATAGCAAGAGGCCAAAAAATATAGCAAGAATAATACTCAACATGCCATCACATCTGGAAGAACCTGGCTTTCCTCTGCGGAAGCGTCAATATTAAACTTGAGAGAATCAGTTTGGAGGGGAGCAGACTAGATACTCTGAAGAATGTGGCTTTGAGGTAATTCTGTGTCAACACACCATGATTGTCATCCCCTCACTACCTTAATCCAATAAAGAGATCGACGTTTAACCAATGCTGCCAAGTCATTTATAGCCCACCTTTTTCCTTCAAACATTACCTCATTAGCCCTCCACAGAGACCATAAAGTAGCCTCGTAAACCAAAAACCATCATTTCTTGCACTTCAACTGCCTTACTAAAGTATCACATTGTTGCATAAAGAATTGAACTGAATCAGGTAGTCAGCTGACCACACCCCACCATTTCAAGATTTCACCCAAAAAAATCCAACTCCAGTG
Source organism: Theobroma cacao (assembly GCF_053813885.1). NCBI lineage: Eukaryota > Viridiplantae > Streptophyta > Magnoliopsida > Malvales > Malvaceae > Theobroma > Theobroma cacao. The sequence goes on from NC_142647.1 coordinate 5,893,054, forward strand.
ACAACTAATAAGCAGGTGATTCCAATCTTCAATGAAGGCATGACACCGGGGACATAAGCTACGTTCCTCCAACATAGATATATCCATCCCCCTAGAAATCAGAAATTTTTTTGTGGGAATGCAGTCCAAGTTAGCTAAGTATAGGAAACATTGCACCTTGGGAGGTATTGGAGACTCCACACTGCTAAAAAGATGTTGTCATGCCCAGCCTCACAATTACTGTTAACGGCAAAAGAAAGTTTCTTAAACGAGAAGGTTTTATGCTCATAAAATATATATCCAAATCAACCTATCCTCCCTATTTCTAATCAAACATACCTCACTTACAATGGTTGGTAGCTGTTCAAGAAATTCAAGTTTCCCACTCAAACAAAGCTCTTTTAAACACAATCTACCAACTGGAATAATCCTGCACCTTTTCATTTTTATATATTGCTAGTTGAAACACTTTTGTAAATACATCTTTCAAGAGCCTAGCATCCATCCAAACATCATGTCAAAATAGAATATTTTCACCCTTACCCAAAACGCAATGACAGCATCATTTCCAATGAAACTAGGAATTTCTTTCACAGCTTGTAAGACTTAGAGCTAATATCTCTCCAAAACCTTTGACATCTTGCAATTATTTTCCGAAAAGAAAAGGGAATCAAAGATTAATTTTTCGTTTCCAAAGACAGCTATATCCACAATTAAATTTCCACCATCAGTTACTGACGACTACTAAATTTTTATTAAATTAACGATTTTCAATGTACTTTTTTTTTTTTTCCATTTAACTTTTACCATCTCTCTTTTCTTTTCACTTCCTCCCCATAATAAAGCTCTCCTTGAAAAATAGATATTTGGAACGAAGGCAAATTACTATAGTATAGTTTATTTAGTACTACTATAGTGTAGTTTAAGCTATACTACTTGTAATCTTATTGCATACCTCAACTTTAATTTATTAGATAAAACAACTAATTTTTCATTCTTTCATCTTAATTTCTTCATTGCTACCTAAATACTGTGATTGGGAAACAAATTTTCACTGCCAAGCACTCTATTGATCCGTAGAATTTACTTTTCCTTTGCTTCATTTTTTTGGGTTTCGGGGGTGCTGTATTTTTTGTAGGATTGATCTTGGCATATTCTTTTGTCGCATTTCCATAACTAGACATACCCATTACTTGTATGTTGCTTTTTGAACATTACAACTATGGAACCCTTATGACAAAATGCGTTTTGATTATTCGACTTATGCAGAATTGTCAACAAAAGGTGTTAAACATCAATTCTTGGGGAGGATCATATGCCATTCTCTAAATACCCTTTTGCTCATCCTTTTTCCCTTTCTTGTGGCTGTGCTACGAGGAATAAAGTTTTAATTAGTATAATCATTTAGTGGTAGTGCGGAAATGATGATAATAAAGTAGAAGCTAAGCATCTTGGCTTAGATGTAAGTAAACAGCTCTTAATCAGGTGTTGAAAAGGGTAAAAGCTGTGGACATAATTAAATTTCAAAGATGAGCATATACCGATAATACAATCTTTTCGACCGTAGAAATTTTTAAGTATGAAAAATTTTGAGTTCGTTAATTTTGGCCATCCTAAAACAAATTGTCCTAGTCCTAAGTCCCATTATTATTAGAAATATTCCTAATGCGCATACCAAATTATACCAAGATATCTTGATATCTGAAATGAATACCAAGATAGATAGATATATATATATTGTTCTAGGTTTTTAGAATGCTTCCCAGTGTGCGCCCACAAGTTTTGGTTGAGGTCTATTATTTATTCCATTTGCCATGCCACAAACTTTATAACCAATGATGCTGGGAAGAGGCCATTCCCTTGATTTAACGCAATAATTATTTTTTAAAAAAAATCATTATTACGTCTGATTTGGGGTATCTGCAATTCTTCATCAATGCTTGGCAAGCTTCTTTTAATTATTGCAAGCCTTCAACTCTTTTTCTCTACCAAAACTTATCAATAATTAATTATAATTAAGAATTCTTAAAGCTTCCCATTGAAATATCAAATACCATATTCCATACAAATAAGTAGCAAGTAGCAGAGAATGACAAAGAGGCCAAAGACTTCACCAACTTCACAGCACTGTAGTACAACTCTACTCTAAAATTAAACTAAAGGAGGTTTGGAATAAAATATAAATGGTGTACATCATTTCTAAAACATCAAATAAGACAAAAGAATCCACGAGGGACCCCTTCTTAGGAAGCTTGATCAAGGCGGTTTAGCTTTTTAATCAAAGCTTGATTAGACACTCGTGCTTTGTTGATTACCTTTCTAATTACTATATTACAAGTCTATATACGATTAAAAACTGATTAAAACGTACAAAATAACCTAATGTTCCTATGCATATAAGTACATGCTTCAAAGTTATATCACTAAATTTTGTTCGAATGTCGCATGCACACATGAAGATCAATATATTTCATTTCGTCATACCTAACTGGAAAATATAAACTAATGTATAAGCACTGTGATCAAGATTAAGGACAAATAAAAACAAGGAAAGAGTTGAGAATATATGATGACAAGAATGAACCTATCATCACAGACTTAGTATTAATATATGCATGAAACTTACCCAAACTAATTAATAATAAACCTTTTACTTGGTGGGAGACAATGGTATGTCCCGCAGAAGATTAGAGGGGAAGATTAGTAAAGGCTTAAAGTCGCATTATTAAAAAAAGGGGTTTTTTTTTAGATGCAACCCAGATACATAGTGGGGGATTCCCATGGAAATGATACAATGGAAGGTGCGCCTTTGGAAAAGCTAACAAAGAAAAAAGTGAATGAATTGCAAAAAAAAAAAAAAATCTGAATGGAAAAAGAAATTTTTGAGGACCCATTACCACTTTATAAATGATTTATACAGAAATTTATGATTCCAGAAAATGAGACAGAGCAAGAGACAATCCTTTACTGAACATCTTCTGTTGATGTGGTAAAGTTGCATAAAAACAATGCAAAGGAAAAGAAAATTCAGTGTGTCCTTAGAGGCTTAAGATTGAAAAACAACAATGCCCACTTTAATATCAGAGTTTCCTAGGAAATCAAATCACCCTTTCAATGTTTTTATACAAGAGATTTGGACATTATATTTCAAATTAAAGCTTTGTTCTAGATGAAAATGATGGAAAAAGTGGTTGTGAGAAGAAATTTTTCAACCCAATAATTGGGCTGCTTGTGTCTTAAATTGGGCTTTAAAAGGAGACTATGTTGCTTCTTAGTATAATTACGAAACCTTGGTTGGACCTCATCGAAATCGATTTCTCTAACGGGCTTGGGTCTCATATAATTATGCCAACAAAGAAATGGTAGATTCCATGTATCTTGACGCGAAAAATAGCTAGACTTAAAAATAAATATATGTTGTGAAATATAATCTAAAAGAACATCTATTAGAAAAAAGTATAAATAAAGTAAAAAGATCTTATTCAAGAGAATATATTTACAAATGAAGATGTGTATTTATAGACTAGTAATTCCTATCTAGATAGAATTTACAAGATAAACGATAATCTTAAAAAATTTTATTTGGATAGATTAAATCTAAATTTTAATCCAGTATAATCTATATCTAAATTTAGATATACATAATTGAATATAAAAGTTCAAATCAAATTACACTCCTATATTTGACTTGTCGGGTTATTTGGCTTGTCCCGGCTATCTAACACAATCTGAACTCTCATACCATGACATAATAGACGTTCATACATTATATTCATAACACTCCCCCTTAAATATCCATTCTATTAAAAATATGACTCATTAAAATTTTACTAAAAAACCCTCATAGGAAAAAATTCGAACAAAGGAAAAAGAATACATAGTTCTTTTCAAAAATACATATATGAAATACCACTTAATTAAAAACCAAGTGGGAAAAAATTTGATGAAGAAAAAGAGCACAATGCCTATTCTACTCCCTCAAATTACTGTTTTATTTAAGTTTTTTAAAACGACGCATTTTAATCTTTTGTACCAACTTTTCAAATATTACAGTAGAAGGGCTTCGATGAATAAATCTACTAGATTTTTATTTGAATGAATTTGTTGAACAATAATATCACCTTTTACTTAGAAATCACGGGTGACGAAGAATTTTTAGTGAAATATGTTTTGTTCTATCGCCTTTAATGTATCTTTCCTTTAACTACGCGATGCAAACAGTATTATCCTCATATAACATTGTTGAAATTTCCTTATTGGTTGACAAGTCACACGTTTCTTGAATATGTTGAGTTATAGATTTTAACCAAATATATTCACGACTTGCCTCATTAATTGATAAAATTTCTACACGATTAGAAGAAGTAACAACTATAGTTTATTTTACAGAACACCATGAAATAGTAATACCTCCATATATGAATAAATAACTTGTTTGGGATCGAGTTATATGTGAATCAGATAAATATCCTACATCAACATAACTTATTAAATATGATTTTGAATACATTTGAGTAATATAAGTTTTTGTCTATTGTTCATCGGAGATATCGAAATATATGTTTAATTTCATTCTAATGTCTTAGAGTTGAAAAAGAACCATATCCTGATAACAAATTTACAACAAATAATATATTAGTTCGTGCATTGCTAACAAGATATATTAGTGTTCTGATTGCACTAAGATATAATACTTCAGGATCAAAAAGTTATTCTTCATCCTCACGAGGTCAAAAAGAGTATTTTTTTCACATCTAATTACCTTAGAACCGTTGGTGAATTCAATTGATGTACTTTATATAGAATCATTTTGGCACTTTTGCTATATAATTTGATTAATGTGCAAAATTTCATTTGTCAAGTGCGTAATCTGAAGATTCAAATCAAACTTTGTTTTTCCAAGATCTTTCATCTCAAATTCTTTCTTTAAAAAACTCAAATCTTTTGATAACTCTTCAAGAATTCTAATAATATTCAGGTCATTAACATAACAGTAATTATATCAAATTCGAATCCAAAGTGATTTTATAGCCTTCAAGAGCATATAGGATCCGTTTATAGCCTTTTTTCAACAAATATTCACTAACGCAATTCGTTAAAGTGATTATTCCATATACATCTGAATTGCTTTTAATCCATAAAAATATTTATTTAATTTAATTGAATAAATTTTTTGAAATTTGTTTGATTCAGGCAACTTAAATTTTTTAGAAATTTTCGTATAGATATCGATATTAAGTAAGCCATATAAATAGGCTGTAGCTACATTCATTAGACGCATTTCAATCTTCTCATGTATTTTCTGGCTAATTAAATATAAAAATATAATTGCATTAACCATAAAAGAATATGTCTTTTCATAATAAATATGAAGTCTTTAGGTAAAATCTTGTGCAATAAGTTGTGTTTTGTATTTTACAATCTCATTTTTCTCATTTCATTTTTTCACAAATATCCATTTGAATCCCATTGGTTTTGCTCTTCTTGTTGTATGGAATACAGATCCAAAAATTTTATGTTTTTTAAGTGAATTCAATTCCGCCTTGATTGCATCTTTTCACATTAGTAATTCATTTCTATGTCTACATTCTTCAACAGAAATAAGTTCAAGATTCTCATTTTCCTCCATAATATTGAGTACTAAATTATATGCAACAATATCATCGACGTTTATTTATTCTAGTTCCATCTTTTCCCGACTTAACATAATTTATTGAGATATCTTTATTTTCAATGAGTTCAAATACTTAAATTTCTTTTGAAATTTTATCAATTATGTTAGACATATCTTCAAGAGTTTTTGTTCTCTTTTTCTAACCATTTTGTATATTTGCTCTTTTCTTTTTCAATAATTTTATTTTTGAAACTGATTAGTTTCCCACACTTCTAGCATACATTGTCCTATAGGGACATCAATTCTAATAGAAGAATTTGTAGTTGGTAAATGAGATTTAATTATTCTTTTTAGATTAGTAAATACGTCTAACAACTAATTCGCTATATTTTGTAAATGAATTATCTTTTCAACTTTAAGTCCACATTGATTTATAATGCATTTTAAGAATTTTTTTTAAGCTACTTATTGTCTCCTTCTAATGTTGCAAAATTTATTTTATCAAAACAACAATCGACAAACTTTGTTATGAATAAATATCTTATTAATAGTTCTAGATATTTAATTATAAATTAAGATTTGTAGTCAATATATATTCCTAATCTCCTTTAAAGACCTATCTTTGTGCATTGTGACAGAGCAATTGAGACATATACTGTACATCTAAAAATTCATAGATGAAAAACTTTTTATCTCTGACCATAAACCTATTGTATAAGAGAGAATTTATGATAACTCGTTAACATGATATGTACAAGTACTGATTCATGCAAAATGGCATGCCCTTAAGCAAAAATAAGGAGTTTAGTTTTAATAAGCAATGACCATACAATTAGTTGAAAGTGTTTAATAAATTATTTTGCTGGACCATTTTGTGTATGAAAATGAGCAACCGATTATTTAACAGTTATTCTAACTAATATGTAATATTCATAAAAGGATTGCTATGTAAATTCACCAGTATCGTCAAAATAAATAGTCTTGATTACATAATTAGGAATATGTGCTCGCAAACAAATGATTTGGACTAGTAATATTGCAAATGTCAAATTACAAGTTAATTATAAGCACATATGACCATCTAGTCGACGTATTGATTAAAATCATAAAATATCTAAATGGTACATAAGGTGGATGTATGAGATCACGTATATCACCCTGATTATATTTCAAAAATGTAAGGGAATTAGTCCTAAGTTTAGCTAGCGATGACCTTATAATTAATTTTCCTTAAAAAGCAAACAACATATGAGAATTTATTATATTAAAAAATCTTCTAACTTTTTATTAGATGACTACATGAATTTTCAATAATTTGTCATATCACTATTGATCTCAGATGGCTCAACTGATCATGCCAAACAATAAAATCATTAGTAAACTTTTTGTTTATTATAACATTAATTTCAATCATTCTAATATTTGTGTAGTATAATCTAGATGAATATCTATATTTTTCTTCAATAAAATAACATATATATATATAAAATAAGAAACTTACAAGTTAACAGAAGAAAATATTAGATATATAATTTATTATTAAAATAATAATAAAAACATATCATTTAAATATAATAAGAACATATAAAAATATCTTCATGATAAAAACATCCAACAAATTTTTAAGAAATTTCGTTCTTGTAGACACTAAATTACAAATAAAAAACAGAGTAAAAAATATATAAATGAAAAATGAAAAATGAAAGGATGAAAAAAAGGAGAGAGGTACGACTGGCAGGGTGCGGACGCACCCTGCCAGGCACCTCTCTCACCTGCCAGACGCGAATTTTTCGCGTCTGGCAGGGTAGTGGAGCGCCCCCTCCAGAGCCCAGAAATCGGGTATAAATGGGATGGGGATCCGAGCAACAAAGGGGGGAGCCTGCAACAAAAAGCTACCAGCTTTCTAAGCAATGGAAAGCAACCAAGGAGCCAAAAAAATAGAGAACAAAACACAGAGAACCTGCAACAGGAAAAAATAGCAGCAGCCACACCAAAAAAATCCACAAAAGAAATCGGAGGAGGAGAGGAAAGGGGGCAGCAGCTACACCAAAAACCCACAAAAGAAATCGGAGGAGGAAAGGAAAGGGAGCAGCAACAGTGAAGATCTGGCGCGAGGGGAAGGAGCGCCGAACGGAGAAAGAGAGAGAGGAGCGGCGGCTGGCGCGGCACCAGAGAGAGGAGCGACGGCTGGCGCGGCACCAGACCTGGAAATGACGCCGTGCCAGTGACAGTGAAGGATCTGGCGCAAGGAGAAGAGGCACCGAACGGAGGAAGGGAGAGAGGAGCGGCGGCTGGCGCGGCACCAGAGAGAGAGGAGCGACGGCTGGCGCGGAAAGGAAGAAAGGAAACTTGAGCAGAGGAATAGAGAGGCGGTCGGCAAGATCCTGCATCCCATCGCCGGCGAAGGGGGCGGAGAGAAGGAAGAGAGCAAGGAAAAAATGGAGATTATTTTTTTTTAGAGAAAAAGGCAACATAATAGTCAAGAACAAGAAGCATAGAGAAGAAAAAACGAAAGCCATACCTCAGTGCAAAAAGAGGCTCCAAACGACACCGTTCAAGTGAGGTAAAAAAAATCATATGTCTTTCATAATTTATTGTGTTTTATATGAATTGGGCTTATTGTGGTGATTAATGATATATGGCAAAGTTTAATCATTTCAATATAATGTTCTAAAATCTTCAAATAGCATTCCGTAAGTAGTGAAATTAGCATGAGCAAGAGTGTAAAGATGCAAAGAGATAAAATGACAAGCATTTCATTTTAAAGATGATTAGTTAAAAACAAAAACAAAAAATGAAATAGGTAAAAATAAAAATAGGATGTTTCATAATATATAAAAAAAAATGTAAAAAAAATGGAGATAGATAAGAATATAGGGATATATATATATATACATATATATATATATATATATGTTTAAATATATAATAAATAATAATAAAATTATGAAGAGATAGATATTTGGTTACAAAGGTAAATGAAAAAATAAATAAATATATAACAAAACAAAGAAATACATCTAATTGCTAAAACTAAATATATATAATGTGTATACATGTAAAATGTAATGGAATAAGATCGGTAAAGTAAAAAAACAACAAATCAAAAGAGATAATTTTATGTAAAATGTAGAGTTAATAAAAATAGGATAAGATAATAGATTATTTAATATAGATAAAGAATCATTTAACTTAGTGCCGATGATGGGATAATCGATCGGGATGCGAGAAGTCGCAATCCCGAGCTTATGTTCCCTAGGCTCGAAATCCGAATCAAGGCCCCACCAGTACGATGGGAGGGTCTCGTTTTTAAGATTCCGAAATCCTTAATAAATAAAGAGCTTGATTATACAACAAAAATTATTACTTGATGAAATTAATTGATAAAAAAAATAAATAATAAGTAATAAAATAATGATAAAATGATAACAATTCAAATATATATAATAATTAATTCGTGAAAATACAATATATATGACATTAAATAAGTAAATAAATAAATTAATAATAATAAAAAATAACTAATTTAAAAGTAAGCATCGAATATTAAGTGGCATAAAGAAATGTGAAAATAATAAATAAAGATCTTAGGCATTAGGTTTGAATAAAAATCGCTTATGAAAAAGATGATAATAATAAAAATATAAAAATATATATAAAATAGTACGATAAAAAATATATAATTTTTACTCATTAAAATAACATAGAATTATAAACAATTTGTCTAACTATAAATGAAAAACAAAGAACTTAGAACAAAAAATGTAAAGTATAAAAATAATAATAATAATAATAAGAAATAAGAATAGGAAATAGGATAATAAAATATATAATAAAATAAAAATAATTAATGATAAAAAATAAATAATTGCATTAGCATAGCATATACATATTGCATCATACATATCATTGCATATCAATATTTTTGGTTTTCGAGTTTAAGCCCCGATGATAGGATCTTTCGGGGATCCTGCGAAGGCGGGTACTTCTCGAAAAGTTCCTTAGGTGAAAAGATGTCCTCGGGTCCCACCAGTATGATGAGAGGGCTCGAGAACCATCTTTAATAAAAGGCTTTTGCCCGAATTAGGTTCATTAGGCACAAAATATTATTTTAAAAAGAAAACGTACGATGACCCCGAAGACGGGAATTATTCGTCGAATTTACGAAGGCGAGTTTCTCGGATAATTCCCTAGGTGAGAGAATATCCCGAGTCCCACCAGTATGATGGGCGGATTCAGAAAGTATCCTCGATAAAAGGTTATTTGTCCGACATTTTTATCTCACGCCATGCATTTCATCTCGCCACTCATTTGCATTCCATTTTAGGTTAAATAGGAGATAAAACAAAAATAATAATTAAGGAAATCTAGTGAAATTAAAAATTAAAGCCCAATCGGATAATCTAAAAATGGTACCGTTCATGGAACGGGCGTCCGAGGGGTGCTAATCCTTCCCCGGATGTAACCGTACTCCCGAACCTAGATCTAGAAAATTGTAGACCGGTTTAAGGTTCTTTTCGGTGGGCTTAAAATTAATTTAAGTTTGCATCGATTAGAATCAAGTCAATAGGTGGCCAATCACACCTAGTAAAAAAAAAAGATTGGTGGCGACTCCTAATTTAATTTTTTAGTGAGTTTTCACATTCACGTCTAGCGATCGGGTTCCAGCTCGACCCGCACGTTACGACAGTTCTTGTATATTTAAATCTCCAATTACATGATTAATTCCTCATTTAAGGTGGATAAGAAAAATAATAACATCTAGATGTGTTATATCAATTTGGCAATGGTTAAAATCATTTTGAACAGAATTTGTTTATATATAGCTTTCATTCATGCTTAATGAGATGTTTCAATGTACAACAAATATGCGATCAATGGCCTTTTGTGCCACATCGATGACATATTTTTTCTATATTCTTTTTATTCCATCTACTTTTATCTTATATCTCTTTACTACCAATCCATTTTTGGTGGATAAATGTATCCATCCACTTTTGGCAGATAAAGATATCCATCAAATTATGGTGGATATAAACCACTTCTAATGAGTAAAGATATCCATCCACTTCTAGTGAGTAAAGGTATCCATCTACGTAAAATTATTCGTCTACTTCTAGTGAGTAAAATTATCCATATATTTTTAATGGGTAAAATTATCCATTCACTCCTAATGGGTTAATGTATTCTTAAAATAGTTATTAGTGTAACCACCATGATTGTAATTATTATAACGACTTCTTCCACGTTAATGACATTAATGATTAACTTGTATCGCATTCACTTCAAGAAATTAACGAAGTTCATAATTTTTCATTAGTGGTTTGTTATTTTGCTTAATCATAAAAAGACATGAAATTCAAAATAAAATATATTTCAGATTACCCACAATATACTATTTTTCACTTGTTATAAAAATAGATATCATACAAAGTCAATCTCATATGTTCAATTCAAAATATCTTATGCAAAATCTCATAGTATCAAAGATAAATTTACATATATTGAACAAATTCATAGTTTGAAATTCAATTAAGAAAATCATATATTGAGAAAATCATGTTCCTAAACTATAACAAAGATATCAAATAAAATTATATATATTTTTATACTCAACCTGATTTAATAAATCAAGAGATAAAATATGATAAATACTACATGATAGCAAATTTCACATTAAGGCTAATTTTCAAGAAATAAAAATGCAAAAGAGATATCAAGTCACTTACCTAATTTGTTAAAAACTAAAAATAAAAAAACTAACTATTAAAATCCTTTTGAAACTTGAAGAAATGGAACTTTGACTTTGAGTTGATGATAAAAACTAAATGATATCAAAACTTAAGAGATTATAAAACCATGCTGATAACTTGTTGTGAAATATAACCTAAAGAATATCTATGAGAGAAAAGTATTAATAAAACAAGAATCTTATTCAAGAGTATATATTTACAAATAGAGTAAGAGTCTTAATTATAGGCTAATAATGTCTATATAAATAAAATTTACAAGATAAAGATATTACTAAGAGTTTTGATTTTGATGCATTAAATTCAAATTTTAATTCATTCTAATCTACATCCAAATCTATATGTAAATAATAGAATATAAGAGTTCAAATCAAATTGCACTCCTTTGTCTGGCCTATTGAACTATTTGATCTATTAACACTTCAACTATAATATAATGGACATTGACACATATATTCATAGTAATATAAATAATTAACAATAAATTTGGATGTCTAAATAGTTATATACTTGATCTTAGTGCTTGTAATTAATCTCTCTTTAATACCAAAATCAATCTAAGGGAGATTCAGAAGCCACTTCGTGAAACTCATGGCTCGTGATTATGACTCAAGTGAGTAGCTAGCCTAGAGTGTAAATGTTCTAACATGCCACGGCCTCCATGAAAGTCAAAGAAAAATAATCAATGTTAATGTAAAATTAATTATTTCAGTTACATTAATAGTCCAGTGAATGAGATTTTCCGCCCTTTTCTTCTTCTTTTTATTTTCTTTAAGTGGTGTCAAAAAGAAAACATGGAGTTGTTTTGAGAGAACTAAGCAACAAAACAAGTCATGTCTCAAACCACTTCACTCGTGTAACATACACATAGCAAAGTACACAATGAGAATACTTTATACATACCCTTTTTCAATTGTTTTGTTTACTCCATTTTCTCTTCCTCTGGCCTGTGATCATAGGTCTAAAGGCGGATAGGCCCCCAAGCGTGCAAGATGGGAAGAAAACAATTGAAAGCTGCATCAATCATGATACACATCACGTGCACAAGTTAGTTCTTAGTCTAATCCAATTAAATATCATGAAAGTACAATTTTTCAAAAGCAAATCACCTAATTATACGTGGGTTTACTCTAACCACTACCTTTGATCGTAAACTACTTCATATAAACGACAATTTGCCCTAAACACATGGTCCTTATTTTCCCATCCAACCGGACAATGACTTCTCTAGTTCTGTTAAAATGCCAAGAAAATAGTTGTCACCCCATTGTTTTTTCTATTTTTTTTCCCACTAAAATTAGAGTATATTCTCTTGCCCCGAACACAGAGAGGAGGAGATTGGCGATTAAGAGAAAAATCAAGCAAGAAAACCAAAGAGTCTATCCCCCGAGTTTTGGACCCCAATGCCATGAACTTTGGTGTGTTGCTAGTGCTACACTTTTAAATTACAAACCAAACCATCACAATGACACGTGGTGGGTCCTACGGTAGTGATGGGTTCAACGTCTACCCTGATTGCTAGGCCCCCGCTTTAAGATGAAGCATAGGAAAGCTTACACGTGTCGAACCCACGCCCCTCCCCACTCTCATTCGCCAACCACGTGGTGGCACGAGCGAGCGAGAGAGGGAAACTAGTGCAGTGGTCCCCACCCCGAAAGTGCAAAAATTAAAAAAAAAAATTAAGATGCCGATGGGACCCACTTTTCTTTCCATTATCGACAAGTAGCGGGACTCATATTTTCCTCTCAGGGGAAGCCCCTCACGCCCAAAAGCGATTCGGTCCCACGTGATCCTGCCCTCTCGTTATTCGGTCGTCACCCAGAAGGGGAAACTGTGATTATCATTGGTGACTTCGTTTGACTTTGTATTGATCAAAACGTTAATCCTAATTAATTAATCGACGCTTTTGTTTGCCCCCTTCCCTCACATGGATCCAGTGACGATGGGGGACAACGAGAAATTCCCAACGCCCTTTTGAGCCACGCGCGTAGAGCTTGACCAGATGAAGGGACAATTGAAGAAATAATCGGGCCATCTCAGAGTAGGACATGGAGTGCATAGAAGAGAAAATATGGACTACATTATTCTAATTTTAATAATAATAATACTATAAGTTTATGAAAACATATTATTTTTTGAGCTGTCCTTATATGCATCGAAAAGTCGCGGTTGGATGAAACTTGATAGTCCTAGCTTATGACGGTATCCTGCTTGGCCACAGTAATGAGGGCAATTGGGGAAATCTACGTAGCATTGCGATCCACGTAGCAAGGTGGTGTTGGTCAGTGTTCATCCGCTGTGGTACTTGTTACTTTTCATTGTTGGACACGAGGAATTGGAACGGTAACAACATCATCAATCAGTAACTTTTTACTTACATTCTTTCCACTTTATGAACTTCCAATTCCGTAAAAAGATCTGGGAAGGATAAACTCTAAGTACAAGTACATTTATTCTAACAACAAGATCAATTCAATGTACAAATTGTTTAAAGTATTCATATTATTTAGCAAATTTTAAAATTATTATTATGATATGCATTGATTTTAAGTTGATAAGTAAAATAAATTTCCAGTTTTAAAGAAAACGTTATATGCTGAACATTAAAATTCAACTGCTTAATAATAATTTTCCTTTATTATTCCCGTTCATAAGATAAAACAAAAAGAAATATTTGCGTAAGTGCATAGCTAAGCCATTGAAGTGCTTTGTTATACCATTAAATCCTACTAGGATTAGATTTTAATAATGAAACACGTGCAATGCAACCAATTACATGACAATTGCAGCTAAAGCTGATGGCTAAAATAAAACGTTTCCCAATTGAAAATTCACGGACTTCCTTTGTCATCCAACATTTATGGAGTACACCATTAAATTAAATATAATTTGATTCAGCATTCATGTTATTTTTGAATGCCTTTTTTTCCAACAAATCTTTCGTAAAAGATATTGAAAATATTTGTTATAATTATTACTCCCCCCTCCCTAAATTCATTATCTCTATTTGGCTTTCACAAAATTAAAAAACAAAAGCCTTTAATTTTCTATATTTTATATTACAGTATTATTTCTTATATAATTAATTTTTAAAATGAAAGTTTTAAATCTAAAAAAAAGAATATGAAACTATCATAATATTTTTTTTTTGGGCATTTTAATTATTAGACATGCTTTTAAGCTGCCTTTTTTAGGTACAAAAAAGGATGTGGTCACGTGGGATCGAAATGGATTCTTTGCCATTCACTATTTTTTTTTTTAAGAAAAAAGAAAAAAACTCCTGTCAAAAGTTCAGTTGCCAATTAGGGTAGGGTATGCCACAGTATTTGGACTTTTGGGCGAGATAAGGTGGCCTGCCGTTGTTAGGTAGGGTAGCCGAACATTAACAAGAGTGCTTATTGCGGATTTGCCCTTTGCCGTCCAAATACAAATACTCCTTTCATTCTTTATTAATTATTATTGTTGATTATTCTCAGCCCCAGTTCTCTTAGGCTTCAAGGCTTTACTTTTCATTTTTGGATGTCAAAGCCTTTGAAAAAGAAAAACCGAAAATTGATTTGATTCTTTTCCTGGCTTCCAATGTTAAATCACACTGTTTATGAATTTTGCATATAATTCGTAATGGGACCCCTGTTTGATTTCACTATCACATATAATTTATAGTACAGAACCCACTTAAATGATACACTAATAGAATTGACTAAGATTGAAATAATAAAATAGCAAAAACTTTAATAATAAATGTAAAGATGGAAATACATGGCAAAAATTCAACATGCCCATGCATGGTACTTGTTTAGAGGCTAGCTAGCATGTACTCACGACATTGACATGTTCAAATATAACCAAAAGATTAAAGAAAAAAAAGGGCATATTCAATCTTTTACTATCTAAAATTTAGTACTTGCAAAAAGAAAGTATAATTTTTTTTTTTGATAATGGAAATAAGCTGCATTTAACGAGAAAACATAAGCATATGAAAGTAGCCAAAATATTCAGAGTTTATACATAATTATAAGATAAGCTCTTTATTAACCTTAGAATTAAATCATTTATATACAAAAACCGAAAAAAGAAAACAAATAAAAACAAAAACAGAATATGAAAAATCTAAAGCTAAAAACAAAAATCAATAGGGAAAGATAGAATCCAAGATATATCATGTGAAGCAACTAACTAAAAGCCACCTCCTAATAGCGAAAATGGATAAGGCGGTGGTGGACGCGCCTCCATCCCTGCCGCCGCCATTTCTCCAAAGTAACCCAGTTGCCCATTATTATCACCATACCCACCTAAACTACTAGTTCCCGGCGAAGACATGGCCGTGCCGTTTTTAATCACTGACGGTGCCAACACAACCGCCGGCATTTGGCTTGTTACTGTGGCGCAACCGTAGTTCATGACTTGCCCTGTAATTGGTCTATGACCCAACAACAACTCTCTGGAGTCCTCAGGCGATGGCGATGATTGATAATTTGAGCGACAGAAGTTGTTGTCTACATCGAATCCGGTTTCTGGAGGCGAAATTACTCCAGGATTCACTTCTTCTTCGTCTTCAGATTTCACTGAATTATTCGAAACCGCCAGGCTTGAAGAAGATGAATACGAGGATGGCATAATCGTCAACCGTTGCTTCTTCTCGGCGTTAAGTTGTCTTGTTCGTTCCTTTTCGAGCATCATACGAGGGAGGAGATCAGGGTCTTCAACAACTTTGCAAAGAAACGCCATCATTTGTTGCGGGCGTCTCTCCGTGGCTTCTAAACGCTTGTTCATGCCTTGTAGCTCTTCTTCCAACGACTTTTGTTCCTCTTTTAGCCTCGCTATTTCCATGACTATTTGCTTGTCGTCTAAATCCTCAGCTTTCATTTGCATGTATGGATTTTTGTTTTGCTTTCTCCTTACTATGTTCTTCAACAAATGCTTTTGCCCTCGGAGAAAACATTCATTTGCGAATTCCCACTTATCCGGATCCACTTTCCTGAAACCCTAAACATCAAACCAGATATATATATATATATATATATAAACAAACCAAAAATAAAAGTTATTTCAACCTAGAATCAATGGATCAATTTAAAGAAACATTAGATAGATGTTCAATTTCAGGCAAGGAAGAAGATAGGTACTTACGTAAGTGTTAAGCTGGCGAACGAAGCTAGAAAAATTGCTATGCTTGAAGTAAGCAGGCAAAATCCTCTGAGAGAAATCTAAAGGGTCCATAACGATGAAACTGTTATTAGCTTTACCCCAAGCGATCAGAGTGTCAGTGGTCGGATCATTGACCATCTGATAAGTTTTCACAACGAACGGCGCAACAATATTGTTGTTACTGTTCGACTCCATCAAAACATAAAAACCTTTTTTGTCTCTCTGCCACTTCCCTGTAGACTCTAAATAAAAACAAAGGTTTCCTTCTTTCGAAGGTGAAAGACGAGAAGAAGGCAGAGATAAAATGTGAAGGGCTGAGTTGGGATTTGCCTTTGGGTGTGTTTATCTTTTCCTTTTTTTTTTTTCAACAAAGGTCTGAGGTAGAAGCGTAATATATAATGGAGGCAAGGAGGGGTATCGTGGCTCGAATCAGGACGGGTCTGATATTTCCTGGGGTCACGAGATTGGGGACCCACATGGCTCCGCTTTTTTCATCTTTTGCTACATGTCACGGTCCCAATGGGTTTAGATATTTTTCCTTCCGAGCCTTGTCAGCTTGTGCTTCACATGCGCGCGTGTGGGGGAGGGGGGAATTAGTGACGTGGTCCCCTGAGGGTACAAACAAATTGTAGCTAAAAGACAAGGGGATTGTGGTTGGGTTTAACAGTCACTTACTAAAAAGAGGAGAAGATAATCAAATAAAATGAAAAATGTGGTGCATTAGCAAGAAAAGAAATGTAAATTAAGTATTGGGGGGGTGTGAATATATAGTTCGCCTCCTTACTCCTAACCAATTATTTATAAATTTATTTATAGTCTTTATGTTTGAGGGAGCTAGAGCATTTTGCACGGTCACAACTCACAACGTATTCCTCTTTCAAATTAAAGACTTTTTCCTTGTATGAACTTTGAGACTTTGTAACATTTTGTCAAAAGTTTTTGACAAAATGTGATTTTATGCCAACCATATAACTAATTAATGCGTTTCACCTGAAGTAGTCGTAGCCTTTGGCACTCACATAAATACATATATACATATTACTATTCAATAATAATTCAATATGTTCAGAGCATTATTGTTTATCTTATTGTAATATTACGTGTAATTGACTCATTTACCTAAAACCATAAGGGCATGCTTGGTTGGAGGGAATGGAATAATCATTCCTCCCCTATTCTGATTTTTGAGATATAGTTGTATTTGGTTCAATGGAATTGCTATTATTCAGAATAACCATTTCAAGAGAAGCCTAAATAGCCATTACCAAGGCTCCCCTTGATAATAGTTATTCCAAATTGTTGAGAATAAGAAAAAAAGTTGATTAGATAAATATATCATTTTACAATTTAAAAAATTACCTTATAAAAAATACTAAACCGATTTTTTT
Source organism: Theobroma cacao (assembly GCF_053813885.1). NCBI lineage: Eukaryota > Viridiplantae > Streptophyta > Magnoliopsida > Malvales > Malvaceae > Theobroma > Theobroma cacao. The sequence goes on from NC_142647.1 coordinate 5,910,933, forward strand.
CTCTCTCTTCCTCACTCCTCTCTCTAAAGCACAAAAGACACAAAATTTTTTACTTCATTTTCAAAAAAAGGGAAATGAAAATATTTAAACATTATTTCACTATAATAAAAATTATAAAGCATATTACTTAATATTATTATTTGAATATAATAAATGTAACAAAGAATATTATTTAGTATTATTTAATTTTAATGAAGAATATATTTTATCTTTTAATATTAAATATTATTTAATTATAATAAAAGGTTTAATTATCTTCTAATAAAAAAATTATTAAATTATAATAAAAATATGGTTGTATTTTGGTGAAAATATTATTTAATTATAGTAAAAGTTATTTTAATTTTATTGCTCATAATATTTTTATCTTTTAACAAAATAAATTTTTTAATTTTAATAAAGAGTATTTATTTCTCATCATAGTTTTTTTTATTTTTTAATTAAAAAATCTTTAAATTTTAATAAAGAGCATTTTTATAATTGATCTATTATTCCTTAACCATTTTTAAAATTATTCCTGCCACCAAAATAATGGAATAACTAATAATAGCAATTTCTATCTTATTCCATTTTCATGAACTAATCTACATAATAACTATTCTATCTCTTTGGAATGATTATTCTATTCCTATTTTATTTTTTTCAGTGAATCAAGCATGCCATAAATGTAAGAATTCTAACAAATACTAATTATAAGGGTAAAATAAAATTTAAAATTTAATTTTTAATATTTATGTTTAATTTAATAATAAGTGTACATTGAACCCTTCCTACCCAAATAAAAAAATATACACGTATCGTCCAATGAGAGGCGCCATATTTTTCTTTTACACGGCCTTTTGGGCAAGGCAAGGCAAGGCTAGGCTGTAACGTCATTTGCCTATTGACCAAACAGCTGTTAAGAGCGAACAACCACGCTCCGAGGGAAGGCGAGTGGGAGACAACTCCAATGTTTATTGGGTAAATAAAAAAAAAACGTTAAAAAGAGGGAGGGAGTCAGAGAGCCTTAGATTCGGTGGCTGGGAATCGGATTTGCTTTAGGCATTTCTTTAGGGCCACGACTGCTATTCGAGCGTTGGCGCATTAAGCTTTACGGGGAGTAGGTGTCGATCCGTAATAGGTCCACGACTAAGCCAACCTTTTTTAATTCTTTTGGATTGGTGCTAGGCTCTTGGGGAGCAGATTTATATACTTCCAAATCTATGCTTGTCTCCATATTATAAGCTTTTCTTTGTCCTTGTCGGTTTATTTTTAGTAATTTCCCATTCTTTTATTCATTATTTTTTATTAAATTGACCATATCTCAACTATACTTAGTTACATCTACTTTGCTTAATCATTTAAATCATAACCATTTGCTCAAGTATACAGCTTTTGACTACAAACTCTCTTCACAGTCCATACTCATGCTTATGATTTGTTTAACGAATGATTTATAAGTATTTTTGGCAAAGTTTACAGGGGATGAAGCTGAATGGCAAGTGAAATATTTGAAAAGTGCGTTGTAAGTAGATCAATTAGAATTGACTTTATGGTTGTCTTTGCCGACATGACACAGCATTATAACAAATCAAATCATTGTTCATAATACATTCAAGCGTTTGATGATTGCACATTGTTGTTTTTATTATCTCAAACTTTCACAAACACTACATTTAAAGGCGGAGTCACGTAAACGGCGTGGTGACAATCGTCACTCCTTAATTTTTAATTTTTTTATTATTATAAATATAAAATTTAATATATATATATATATAATATAATTATTTTTATAATTATTCTTTAGTCATTATTTATTCAAAATTCTGAATTCATCACTTATTACACTTTGACAATAACTTTATTTACATTCTCAAAATTTTACTTCTATTTCTATAATTTTTTCAGTTTTTTTTTTTAAATTGTAATGACCACCCCATTTTAGGTTTGTATAATACATGGTAGTTAGGGTCTTCAAATTTACTAAAAGATCGTTGGGATTAAGACATTAAATTTAAAGCCATGTTCAATTGGGCCCATAAAAAGCATTGTTTATTCCCTTTTGTTTCCAATAATTACATTTGTTGTTGCAAATTGTAAAAATATGCATGTTAGTTAGTTAAGTGCACGTTGACAATGTGTCCCTCTATTAATTAAAAATTTATAAAGTTTGTAACACGTTTTCTTTAAATAAGAAGATATTTATTTAAATATATACATATATTCCTATAAATCAGAAAGAACCAAATCAACAATCTCCATCTGCTTTAGATCAATTCAATTATATATTTTATCCTTAGATTATTTACCTTTGCTTTTCTTATCTTATTAACTATCATTTAATAAGATGTTTGGAAGCTAAATGCATGATATGCTAGTATAGTCAGCAATGATGTTGTCAGTCATGAATGGTGTTACTCTTTTCCTTCTTTAAGCAGATTAAATGGCCCCTTAGTTATGCAAATCGGGATTTCATGGGGCCATGAATGAACTCCCTCACTTACCCTAATCGGAAAATTAAAATAATAATAATAATAATAATAATATAAAACAAATTGGATGTGCATGCCTTTGATCACAAGGGAAAGTTTCCTTTTTATTAGAGAAAACAAAGACTCAATTTGTTTGCTTTTTATCAATTGCCACCATTTTCAAGAGAAGCTTACACCCAAATATATCCTTAAATTAATTTTCTCTCAATATTTTGTGTGAAAAAATGAATTAAATCATACCAGAGTCATCTCATTTTACATTGTATTAACATATTCAAATCTTTTAAATATAATGTGCACAAAAGAGGATTTTGCACTTTGTCACTGACATCAGGAAGTTGGGTGTGATTACGAGTGCTGTCACTGTCATATGTTTAGACTCATGTTTATATATTCTTTACTCTGAAAATCAAGTTCTTTCAGGAGACATGATATCTATCCAATGAATCCATTAATCAAGTAGGTTCTACCTGATCATATACATATACAATCGCATTTAATTAACAATAGGAAAGCTTACATAAGATTAAGACTTTTCTTGTCTTTTCATCAAAGCTAGATGCTTGTACTAATGGTAAAAGGCAGATTAATTAGCTAAATGTTGTGATTGGTTGGTTGGGAGTAATTAGAAAATCTAGATTCGGATTTTGCTTAGGGTCTAAGTTTGATAAACAACTCCAAAACAAATACTTCCCTAAAGGATTGGACAATTAAATAAGCAAGCTCATTTGATTTGATTTCATCATAAAAATTACATGGTCCTCCCTCATTTAGCCGACATGAAAGAAAACAAAATTTGTAGCAGCAAGGATTACCCCAATTGTCACAATCAAACACCGCTTCCAATTTCCATGGTGGGGAATCGTGATTTACTTAGATTTGTGGGCCATCATTGGATCTATTACTAGATAGAATTGCTGCTTAATGTGAAGATAATTAAGCAAAGGAGTTGGAAAAAAGACAAGGAAGTGTTACAAAATTTTAAGGAACGGTCAAAATTTGGGTGTGAAAAGGATCCAAATTAATCAAGGGGGGATCAAAGAAGTGTAAAAAGACATTGGGTTTGGGATTATCATCAAGGATTTGTTTTTAACTATAAAGATTGATGCTGTCTCGTCACAAAGAAATGGGGTTTGTTAGACTTTTAAAAAGCCTTCACTGGAGTTAAGAAGAATCCATGAATATGGATTCCAAAATCCCTTTCTTAGCAGGGTGTAGAATTCTAGTTTTCTTCTTTGTAAATGACTTTAAGCATGTACCCACCACGTAATTTCCATGAACATTTTCTCAAAGGGTATATTTATGAAATGAGGAAAAGAGATTTGCAACACTTCTCAGCAGCCAGGCATCATCGCCATTGTCTCCTACGATGACGCTCAAGGAAAACTCGATTTGGTCTTTCTTTTATCTGTTTGCATTTTGTCGAAATTCAACCACATGAATTGAATCCTGAGATTCACACTCACAACTTGAGTCAAGTCCCTTGATTGATAGATTGATATAGAAACTTTGACACGGTTTTGATAAATCTAACTCATAATTAATCATAAAATCCATACTAATTCAAAAATATTCAGTCAATTTGACCAAATAATAGTACAGTGGCAAAGGTGGGAGTAGGCATTATAGCCCTTTTAATGGCATGGATAAGTACCCCATTAAATAAATAGGAAGATTAATTATGTGGAGTTAAATATATATATATAAGCATAGTTTTTAATCATAGGAGTTAAGTATAATTTATTTATTTTTAAATAAAAAAACATTGTTGGGAACTATTCAGTTGCACATGGCAGAGGGCTCACGGCATTGAATCCAAAAACGATTGGTTTCTTCGGTTTCTTCTTATGTTATACATCCAAATGCCATGAAATAACTGAAAGCATTGATAAAGCATTTGGATGTGAAAGTGAAAACGGTGAGAAGGGGTGGTCACGTGGTTTCCATCACCCCCTTTGAGAGGATTCAACTAGGAGAATATAGGAAACGAAAAGCAAGGAATTAATGTGACAAATCCTGACTATACATACACAGTTCTTCAACAGACATTTTCAAACTAATCCACTGACAAAGTGTTGAGTTTTAGGTTAACTAGAATTTTAGATCTTATTTGATTAGGATTCTTGTTTGTGTATAACATTGAGTAGTTGTATAGTTTTAAATTTCTTATTCCACATCGAGTTCTAATCACATTCTACTTTTGACTTTTATATTATAAGAGTGGATCTCTAAGCTTTAGAATTACAAGTAGAGCTTTGAAAGCTTTAAAGAGATGACACTTTATAACTTTATTTTTTACTCTAAGTGAAGTTAGAGTGGTTTAGGTGAGTGTTCTTGTGAGGTAATTGAGAAAGAGTGTTCAAGGGATCTTGGGTTGGTTTGAGAAACCATAAAGGTAAATTTCTTGTATTTTAAGTTCTCAATAATAGAAGAACAGTTTCACTATGTGGACTTAGGCAAGAGACCGAACCAAGTAAATTCTTGTGTTTTTCTATTTGCTTGATTTTTTTAGCTTCGGGTTCGATAAATTAAAGATTCAATAAGGATGTTGAAAGTTACTAGTTCTACGAATTTTTCAATTGATAAGTTTAATGGGAAGACTAGTTTCACGCAATGGTAGATAAAGATGAAAGATCTCTTTGTGCAGTAAAGTTTAATGCGCCCCTTGTTAGGAAAGGAGGAAAGACAATCAGATAACATGAAGGATGTTGAATGGGCAGAGTTGGAGCAAAAGTGTGTGAGCATTATTCAGCTTTGCATTGGAGATAACGTGTTTAACCATGTTATTGATGAGGATTTTGCTCCAAGGTTGTGGGCAAAGTTAAAGAAGATTTACTTGGTGAAATATTTTTCTAACAAGTTGCAACTTAGGTGAAAGTTGTATCGCTTAAAGATTGAGGAGAATGGAGACCTCATGAAGCATATGAATGAATTTGATGAGATTATTGATTAGTTGAAGAAGGTTAATGTGAAGGTGGAGGAAGAGGAAACGACACTGTTATTCCTAGCTTCACTTCCAGACTTCTATGAGGTACTTATGAAATCTCTTATATGTGGGATGGATACAATAACGTTAGAACAAGCACAAGCAACGTTAATGTCTCGTGAAGCCTAAAAGAAAAGTAAGGAAAGGGATAGAAATCCAAGTGGCTTGGCATTGGTAACTAAGGTTTGTAAGAGGAAGTCAACCATTATGGGATCTAAGGGTGGCAAGTCTAGATCCAACAATGTTCAGTGTTTTCAATGCAAAAGGTATGGACAAATTAAAAGGGATTGTCCTACAAAAGGGGATGAAAGTAACGAGAACAAAGCTGAGCGTGCTTTCGTTGCTAAAGGTGATGATTGTGATGTCCTTGCAATATCAGAAAATATGAATGCAAATTCTTATTGGTATTTAGATTCTGTTTCTGCCACTTACATTTGTTATCAAAAAGATTGTTTTGATTTACTTCAATAAGGGGTGGCAGGGAATTTGACTTTGGGTAATAAGTCAATAGTGAAGGTCATGGGTCTTGGAGTGGTGAAAATCCAAATGTTTGATAAGGTTGTACGCTTTTTGGGTGGTGTGGCTTATGTTCCAGAGATACGTAAGAATCTAATATCATTGAGCTTGTTAGACTCCAAAGGGTATGGATATTCTGCTTGTGATGGAGTGGTAAAAGTCATACAAAGTGACATGGTCTTGATGAGGGGGAATTTGCATAATGGCTTATATCGTTTAGAATGTGAGGCCTCGAAGGCATGGGTACAGTGCACAGGAGATGGTAGCTATCAAAGTGAGATTTCATTTGCCGAGAAGGTGATAAAAGGACGAAAAACCTTATCAATAGTGAATTGGAAGGGTCGTCGAGGTCCCTTTTCGAAGTCAACAAAGTCAATTAATGCCATTGACTTGACGACTACACAAGTGCATTGGCTGTTTTGTGAAATTGTGTGTTGGGCCATGCTTGATTCGGTATGTGTAGTCATGGTAATTATAAAGGTTAATGATTTGGAAAGTCTTATACTTGAAGTGTTGTTCAAGGTGTTGAAAAATAGGTGGAGTTAGGAAGTTACAATTAGAAGCGACTGGTGAAAGAGGTTTAAGGAAGTTTGAATTCAAGTCAAAAGTGGAAATTTGTTGAGTTTTAGGTTGATTAAAATTTTAGATCTTATTTGATTAGGATTCTTGTTTGTATACAATATTGAGTAGTTATATGGTTTTAAAATTCTTATTCCACATCGAGTTTTAATCACATTCTACTTTGGATTTTTATATTATAAAAGTAGATTTCTAAGTTTTAGAATTGCAAGTAGTGTTTTGAGAGCTCTAGAGAGGAAATATTTTGTAACTTTGTCTTTTACTCTTTGTGAAGTTAGAGTTGTTTGAGTGAGTGTTTTTGGGAGGTTATTGAGAAAAAATGTGCAAGGAATTTGGATTGGTTTGAAAAACAATAGAAGTCAATTTATTGTATTTTAATTTTTCAATAATAAAAAAATAGTTTTAAACTCTGTAAACATAAGTAAGAGGTCGAACCATATAAATTTTTATATTTTTTTATTTACATGATTTATCTGAGTTTTATCTTTTTTTCTTTCTTGAATAATTTTCATAACCCAAAGCAATTTGATTCTTACTCTGCTTTGTAATGTATATGTATTTACTCATTGCTGTTTTCGTTTCGCGAGCACGTGAGAGAGAATCTATGACCTGAAGCCATCGAAGATTTCTGGCATACCATCAGAAAGTACAACCCAGGGAAGAAGCCTTTTGATGGTTGCTGCAAAATTTCCAAGACGGTAACGTTGAAGAGGAACAAACAAGGATTGATGGAAACATGGTTTGGTCGTGAGTCATGTCACAACTTACAAAAGATGATGTTAAAAGTGGAAATGCCACTCATCAAAAAGACAGTAAATTTTGTCCAAGTGCTATTTTCTCATCATGCATCACTTCTTTCATTTCTCACTGAATTTATTTTCGTTTGCTGGTGTGACATATAAAATATTGGACCCTAATCCCTAAACTCAGAACAAGAAAAAGTCCATTGAAAGAGCCTGCGTCTTGTCATGTTCCTCAGCTGAATTTTGCTCCAACCACAATTTGGAATTCTTTTTCAGTAACTAAAGAAACGCCAGGTGGACGGCCGATGCTCCTTTTGCTTTACTTTCGTGTCCCAAATATGTGGCAGTGGAGTTCTATCTTTCTCTTCTACTCTTTGGTTGGATTTGGACAAATCATAAAACGTGCGTTGGGTTCTGCCAATTTGCTGTAATTGATGCCCAACAGAGTACAATCTTGAATGAGAACAAAGCAATGCATATCATACAAATTTTCTTGCTCTCTTTTCTTAATAACCGAAACCCGAGAATGCTGAAAATGATTGTTCAAAGCGTGGACTTCTTAAGTTTGTGGACTGTGTATGTTGGCTCATCTCTTTCTCTTTTCATTCATTTTAAAAACAAAATGTTCTCAACCGCATGGTTCAAAAAGCACATAAAATAAGATTTCTAAAAGAGTCCACAAAAGGGTTGAATGGGTTTCTCTCATGTCATCAGATGATCGTCCAATGAAAAATTAAAGACGGGGGATTAGAGGTCCTCTTTTGATTGGGTGGTGGGTAGTGGCTTCTCCCATTTGATAAATCCACCAAAGAATTTTGATGTTGATGTGATGAGCCATTTCTATCCCTTTTTTGGGAGGGTGTAATTGACCCAAAAATGACACGTGGAGACTTTTGAAGCCATTGGGCACTGACAGGTCAGTGAGCTTGGTGCTAATGTGTCACTCAAGGCTGTCAATTTATTGGATTGCGCTATCAATTTTCTATTTTTGGATGCGATAATTAGTCGTATGGGATTTGTTCTTTATACCAGAGAGGAAGGTCATAAAGTGGGATTAATTTCCATCACATTGAAAAAAGAACTAACCGATTAATATTTTCAGTCTTTTATTCTTTAAGGTGTGATCAACAAGAATAACATAAGACAACCGATTTTTAATAGTGTTTACTCATTCAGTAATTTATGGTTTGAATTGATTTTTTTTGTACATTTAATATTAAATTATACACTAAGAAGAAGTTGTCCCACATCGTCTAAACTTGAAATGTCAAGTTTGAATTACTAAAATAACCTCTAAAGAGATCAAGATTTGAAATTGATGTCATTTCATCTAGTTCAGCTAAATGATTAAAGCGCCCAACTGCAGACAACTGATTCAATAATTATCATTTCATTTTAGAGTATTTTGATATTTATAAATTAGTTAAACAGTAAAGAAGACGAGAGGATGTGATACGTACTATTTATTGTGCAATCTAATTATTGGATGAAATAAATGAGTAAGATATTATATCTAAATCTCAACAACTATTAAATTAAGTGCTTTGATATATAAATCCAAGCATATAAATCAGAGAAGAAAAAAAGAGCTGGAAGGTCGCTCCTGTTTCATTCACCAAAGGCAAAAGGCTAGGTATGGGCTGTAAGGGGTAGAAATGTGGTTCGGTGTAGACAGGTGGTGTGCTTTTGCATTGGGTCTGGCTCAGAAATAAGCCTTAGTTAACCTGGTTCGATGGTTCCTGTATGCATGGTCTTGAAAGAACAGCCACGGCTCACTAGATAAAATGGGAGTAACAATAAAATACAAGTCAATAGTCAATACGGGAAAAACAGGAATATAACCCAAAAAAAGCCATACGAGGACACACTTCGAAGCACAAAACAAGGTGTTTTTATTATTAATAATAACATTAAATAAGGGAGGAGCATACATATTTATAATATATTTTCTATGCAGTGTGATATTAACTCAAAAGTCACAGTAGTTACTTGAAGCAACAAAAATGGAGGAAGAAACAAGATTCCACTCTCACCAACCACTCTAATAGGTACTGTCATTCCGTAACCAGCTAACAGTTGGCGGGTCATCAACTGCCTCACCATCAAGGAAGAAATCATCAAATAAAATGCCGGTCCAAATCCACACCCTATCAGTCCCGGGCAAAACTCCACCCTATAGCTGTGGGTTTCACAAGCCCTTTGCAGGTTTAAATCAATTGCCAGAAGATACTAAGACATTATACTCGTTTAAACGTTTTTGGAACTGAGCCAAGCGGGTCTGCAGTTGCAGAATTCCTGCAGCCTTCTGTGAAAGAATGGAATTTAATTTAGAGACATAATTATCCAGCTGATTGCCTGGTTGGTCAGCTTCAACAAGCAGATTCATTTCCTGCAGGGATAATAACAATCAGAACAAAGGTAATCATAGATAAGACGATACAACAAACTACAGCTAGAATGTTACCTACCTCCCTAACAATCTCTATTGTGTCCTCCACTTGTCTTCGGTGAGCAGATACAAGATCTTCCTCTTCCTAATAACAAACAAGACAAATTTCATTTTACAATAAAATACAGTTGGGGGAGAAAAATTAGATGTCCAGATTGATTGATGGATACCTTCAACAGGGTATTCAGATCATCATCTGAATGAGAATGGTTATCATCAAAAGTTGAAGGATCCACGAGCTTTGTCAGAGCATCAGTCTTCCACTTCTCCTCCAAAGCCGGCATTTGGTAGGTCTGTGCCTTCCTATTCATTTTCCGCAGCATCTTTTGTTGCTCATATGTCTCCTCAGTGTAATCAAAATCATCCTCAGTCAAGCCATTTAGACCGCCTCTCTGACCCTTGTTATAATCTGAATATGGTACAGCCACATTTCCTTCTGCCCTCTCACTAGGAACACGATCCACTTTAAAAGGAGGAGATGTATCTCTTTCAATCTGTTTGGACCACCCAAATTTGTTCTTTTCATACGGAACATCAGTTATGTTATCCTCAAATGTCTCAGTTGGTAAAGCTGAAGCCAAGGGCAATGCAGTTGACTCCCTAAGATTTGAAGATGAAGATAGCGTATCCTTCTTGGAGTTGTTCCCTTTTGATAGGCTCTTCACCCTGGGATGCAGGTATTCACAGCATTGCTCAAACAAATATGCAAGTCACTTCTACAATTCAATTTTAGTAACAGAACCACATACCTATCAGCATATCTGAGTGTATTCAGGGTATGTTCACATGATCCCGAGCTTGGCGAAATACAAGATATCATAACAGTACGTGAGTCACCAACAAATGAATCTCTAAGAACTTCAGTTAGCTTACTTCCCCTGAAAGGGATGTGACCCTGGTCATTGTCAAGAGCTCTTATGCATTCTTTTAAAGCAAGTAAACTTTTATTAATTTCAGCACCTTCCATTCTGCAGAAATAGTTAAAAAGCTTGTTATGACTTGAACAGCACATGCTAAATAATGTAGTCGGGGCATCCCAAAATATATGCAAAGGGAAAAAGATTTTGTTATCTAGTTGATGCACTTTCTGGCCTAGTACCTCCATGGAGCACTTCCATGGCCCTATGGCTCCATAAATATGCCTATGCAGTTCATGGTACCACTGCTTTGAAGAAGCATAAGCCCAGATGCATGGATTCAAAAATCTTTACCTCGTCTGTTTGTCATTGTCAGTTGTATCTGCACCACGCTCACTTCCAGCAAGATCTATAAAAGAAAGCTTCCCTACAAGTCTTGCAGGCTTCATTTCACTGCCATCAGACGATCTCTTGATAGCAAGCTGAAGAATAGCATGTGACCGTGAGGATTCCTCATTTGCTCCGGTAGTGCCAGTGCTTCTTGTTGCATTTCCTCTCTCAATCAACTCCTTGATTGTCTCAACATCTAATACCTTGTACTCTTGCAGACCCACAATACATACTTGTTGTTTACCATCTTCTCTCATGCAAAGCTTTCTGCAGAAAGTAGAATTCTAATAAGAGAATTAAAAACTATAGGGCAATTTTGTCTAGGTTTCCACATGCATATAAATGGAAATAACTTACTTTCGATCATTGAGGAGATCAAAAACTTTCCCTCCATATATCTCAAAGAAACTGACAAACAGTTGGAAACCTTGGTTCCGATATGTATGGCACATTAATCTCAATATATCTTGAGATGCTTTTAGAGGCAGTGGCTGCATTGTATAAGTCTTTCCACTTCCTGTATGAAAAAACATAGGATCATTTAAATATCATTTGCAAGTATATAATCTGAAAATGAATAAGATATGGAAAATGGAAACCAAGTGAATATTGGAAAAAAAAAAACATTTTCCAACTGCTTAGTGCGAAATACATATACCTTTAAAGAAAAAAATATATATATAGCTAAAAACAACAAATAGGGAATGCCAAGCCAAAATGACCTACAGAAAAAGTCATTTGGATCCACAAAAACATATTCAAAAGGTATAGGTCTGAACTAATTACAAATGGACTTTTCCAAATAGCTTAAAGATGACACTCAAAAGAGAATGAAAAAATAATTGTTTACCATTTATTTTCTTCGAATGAAATTTTTGTAAACTGAGGAATGGTCTGCCTTTCATATCATTATTTAATATTTTTCAAAAGGTAAATTTGATATTCCAAAACAGACCTTTCAAATATGCATACATAGACATTTGCCTAAATACTAGCATTAATGCTTTCCCCTTTACTTTTCAAATATAACATATGTGACAACTCAAACACCATATCAGAAAGACAAAGAAACAACAACCATACCTAAAGACACCAAAGACAACTACTAGAGAACTTCTAGAACAAAGTGTTATAGCATCCACATACTCTTTTAAATATACCACTTACCGGTTTGCCCATAAGCAAAACAAGTTGCTTTTGTTCGATTGAAAATTAGTGGGACTATCGGCTCCACAGTCTCAGAGTACACCTGGAGCAATAGAAAATGAAATCTAGTGAAATTAGCTAAATAACATATTGAATGTATCCACATCTTCTCTTACACTCACTTCCTCATTGCTAACATCTTCATTCAGTACAGCATCAAAAAGAAACTCATGCTTCTCAACATATTCTGTCAGGTCAACCTGCAGATAATAAATCATTAGACCTCAAAGAAAAGACTGCTACAACATCATATAATTAGCCATGAAAGATGTAAAGTGTTACGGCTGTTTGATATCATCATGAGTTATAGAGGCTTTCAAGTAAAAAGTCAATTTGGATTTTCCTGGAAAACCAACACATAGAGCAATTAACTTTCTTGGATCAAATTTTAAATAAGTACTCTCTTGAAAAGGCTATAAAAGTGAATGACTGATGGGGTCCTGAGCTCAAGTTAGCAAGTTCACCAAAAAATAAACCATACATCACCGTCATACAACTGTAGGAAAAAGAGAAGCTTCATCAGCTGCTCACCTTTAGTTTTTTTTCATGAACTGTGAGCGCATTCGAATTTGACTCTATAGTAATAATATCTTCTTCTTTCTTTGCTATTTCCTTTTTGTTCAATGGTCTCTTGCGCACCTGTGTTTGAAGTTATCAATAGATATTTTATCAATGACAAAAAAAAAGTGGCAAACTATGCAGAATGTATGGTTTTCTTTGCCATTTCAACTATCTATAGTTGGTCCAATTCTTTCTTGGCATTAGCCGCAGGTTAAGAATTTCAAAATCTATAACATATTACCTCACTAGGATTGATAGCATGCAAAAAGCATGGCTCAGTATGTCACATTCTTTTGTCTGTAGAACTTTAACTTTAGTTCAGATGATCACTTAGCGGAGCTTTAATGTTTTCAAAATCCACAGCTCATCATATTTCTTGGCACGATTGATCGATGAATTTCATACAGCAATTGTCCAAAACATTAAAACTGATATTTGCTATGCGATGTATGAATCAAAAGGCAGCATTCAAGAAGCATACCACAACTTTAATCTTGGCAACATTGTTGGCTCTCTCTTTATCTACTGAGATGCTTTTGAGAAGGTTATTCTCAGCCATTCCACGTGGCCTGTTCAAAAGTTTGTTGGTAGCTAGATACTGTTCAGAATCATCAAAACTTTTACCACGAACAAGTTTCTGAAGCCCGTATCCTTCATATAGGTTAGGAACCTGCAACTAGAAAATAAAAAAAAATGAAATAATAAATTTATTAGCCAGGAAAGAAGAGCAATTTTCAAAAAATTACAAATATCTTAATTCTATCAGCTACTTATATGATCAATCATTTTTTTGATGGTTCGCAGGTCTTAAAATGCAATGAAAAATACAATGCAGCTATATAATTATCAACCAAATCAAGTAATAAACCAGAAGATCAGATCAAACATCATCAGAGAACAAAATTTATTATTATCAATTAGCATTTAAAATTTTGAAACACAGCAAATAAATCAAAGCATTCATGAGAACAACAGCTTAAAGCTTTAATCTAATTGAAGAAATAGAGTAAAACCTCGGGAAGCAGCTCAGTATCAAATGAATGCAGATCCAGTAAGCCGGGGCTGAGCTCATTGGGCGAGACGTATTCATCGCTGTTCTTCCGCAAGCTGGACGACCTCGAACAAACCGGCGGTGTCCCCGGCTCCGGCGACTTCCTGCTCATTCTTCCCCCGCCATAGTTACAGAAATCCTACATAAACAGCCAAAAAAAATGACGCCGTTGGACAAAATGCAAAAAGTAAAAGTAAAGAGAGCTAGAGGAAAAAACCGAAGACCTGAGAAGAAGGGAAATTGGAGGACTGAAGCCATTTGCTGTTAAACGACGCGTCGAGAAAGTTATCGGAGTATTGCCGTTGATGATGCGCCGTCGAATTAGATCTCGCCATCTGTCTCCCTACCACGCTCATTCTTTCTCGCTATCTCCCTCGCCGGCCGTACAATAAATTTGCAAAGCTTCTTTAGCTAAATTTTTACTACCAAAACAAAATAAATAATAAATAAAGAAAGAATATGAAGAGAGAAAGAGAAAGCTAACGAGAGAAGAAGCAGTAAATAGGAGCGGTTGGTGTGAGATTTTTCGAAGCTTTCTTTTGTTTTCCTCTTTTAAAAGTTCAAACTACCGATACCATATTTGAAAGAGATAGAGAGAGAGAGTGTGTCTTATGTGTGTGTTTGTGATGATATATTTCTTTTTCTTTTTTCGAAATAAGGAGGGGACGCCTATCGAGGAGCAGCGGCGCGTGTGGGTCACGAGAAAGGACGGGTAGAAGAGGACGGGTGGGAGGGGTCCACGAGTGTGGTGTTTTTTGAATCGAGAAAGGCTGCAGGATGATGATTTTGGCTCGCTTCTGTTTTGGACTTTTACGTAGCAATTTTGGAAAGTAAGTAGTGGTGGACCACGCTCATGAAACAGCGCGTGCTTCACGTACTAATGGGCTGGCTAGGGTCTGGACTGAGTGGAGCGGCCAAAGCCGCTTTGTTTGGGTTGGTAAAGTGTCGAAGTGGGGGGCCTTTGTTGCCTTCATGGGCAGAGTTGTTGCTCCTCACGTCGTTAACTGACGTGCGACGCTTCAGTGAATCGCGGACTATGATATTAAATGCTGACTAGGTTTTCTATCTACCTTAGGTTGTTAAATCAAGGAGTTGGATTTGGATATATTTGTGGAGCCCGTTTGCTTAATATTTTTTAAGTTACTTAGGAATGACGATTGACTAGTGGCGTAGGCTCTTTAAATTGGTTGGGCCACGCCCACGCCCAATAGACGGTCGGTACATTAAAGAAAGAAATGCAAGATTCCTTGTTTGGGGTAAGGCGAGGAATTTGGAGATGAATACCACGAATGGGAGGGAAACTTTGAATTTTTAATTTGCAGATTAACGGCAGCATTACCACAACCCTGAGGGAAGCTTTAATTTGAATTAAAATCTGTCGGTGGCATATTTCCTTTTGGGTTAGTCTCAAATTATGACTTTAAATGAACTTCAATCAAAAGTTAATTTTTACTTGAATTCGAATATTTAATTCATTATTTATTACATAATCTTTTTATTTATAAAATAAAATTTGAAACCCCTTTCTCTAATTTCAAAAAAAAAAACTAATCTCTAAATATAACCAATCGAATTCAACTTAAGTAATAAGATGAAGGGAGATTTAGTTAGCGCTTAACTATGCATCGTTGGTTTTTTCACTAAATGGAACATACCTATCTTTTTTTTTTAAAGCAAGAATACACATATCTTTTAAATAATACATACTATAGTATAGTAATATTAACATTTCATATTTTTCAAAAGAAATATCAACATTTTATAACATTGAATCTAACATGAATACAAGAATTTCACATTTTCAAAGTATCATTCAAATTTTTAAATGACATCATGAGGAATAAGATAATAGAACAAAGATTGAAAGATAAAATACGAACAAGTGATTGTTTTTTTCTATTCAAAAGAAAATAAAATTATGAATTATTATTCTATAGAGTAATGATTGACTTTTTAAACTTCATTAAAAGTGTTGAATGATCGTTTTACGTTTATTTAATAATTTATTTATTTTCATAAATGTATCTTAATGTGATATGCATTAACCTTCTAATTTTTTTAAATTTATCGTCATATTGTATGGGATAATTTTTGAAGTATAGCTCATTGGAAGATGCATGTAACTTTCAATACTTTAAATTTTTTTTGTGAATTCTAATACTTGAAAAAATACTAGTCAAATTTAGCATATTATATATTTGACTTCGACTCTTAATTACTAAGCTAAGTTAGAGCTCAAGCTCTGAGTAACAACTTAAGCAAGTCAAGTTAGAACTTTTTCAATACTTGATTCAAGTGGTTTACGAGCTTAATCAAGTTTTTAATTTTGATAATATATGTATATATAATTAATTTAATAATTATAATTATTTATATATTAAAAATTTTTATTTGAGTTTTAAGTTTGAATTTGGTTAAGATTAAGTAAAGTTTCAATTTGTAATCGAGTCTATTTTAAAGTAATTCAAGTAACTCAAATTATTTTCAAACAAAACACGAGTTTAATAAAACCTCCCACTATAATCAAAATAAACTCTACCTTGACATTGTATTGATTCAAATTTGCTTGGTTACATCTCTATTTACAACGCACTTTTAACCTAAACTAAATTTCATTTTGCGTTTATTTGCTTTTTAATTTTTTCTCTATCCAGCAATATGGTTCTTCCGCTCCATTCTCCGTCGTCTCTTTCGATTTTTTCTCCTAACGCTCTATGCGCACATCCTAATTAAGACTTCCTTTCCGTTATTTGTTCTTTATTTCAAGAAAATTGCCAGGCACAAAGGATAATGATCAGTGGATTGTAATGATTAAGGAGGAATATTTTCCATTCATATGCTTTTAGAATCAATGAAATGATGAAAGGAAAGGCCACTAGGATTCTAGGATCCATATTCTTGTTGGACTTTACTAATCAATAGTTTTAGATTATGGGCCGGCCTGTGGCCTGTTGGGGCAGCCGACAAGGTGCACGAGTTCAGTCCTCGGTGGTAAAACACTAATCTTGTTCAATTTTTTTACGAGGGAGATAAAAAAAAATTGAAAACTGGAAAAGAAAAATAGATTTCAAAAAGCTTCACAGCCCGCGCAAAATCACAAGTCCAAAATTTTTCATTTTTAAAGCCGAAAAAGAAGAAAAAAAGAAGGCCAAACAGCAAACCGAAATCTCTAATCTTAGAAGAAAAAAATGACACAAGCAGTAAGGCTCAAACTGCGGATGCAAAAGGAGCTAAAGCTTCTTCTCACCGACCCTCCTCATGGCGCCTCCTTCCCTTTTATCTCCCCAGACTCTGATCTCTCCGATCTCTCTTCCATCGACGCCCGTAAGTTCTTTTTTTTTTTTTTTAATTTAGAAAATGTTTACAAAGTTAATAATTTTTTTTGAGCAATTAATTGAAATTCACCTCGATGTTGTTTATCAGAAATAGAAGGTCCTGAAGGAACTGTATATGCCAAAGGGGTCTTTAAGATTAAGATTCAGATACCTGAAAGGTATAGCTAAGTTACCGAATTTCAGTTTTTCTTTGATATTTTAAGAAAAAAAATGCGGCTTATTGGGTTTTATTTTATTTTATTTTTTTCCAGGTATCCGCTTCAGCCTCCGATTGTGACATTTGGTACGCCTATTTATCACCCGAACATTGATAATGGAGGTAGAATTTGCCTTGACATTCTCAATCTCCCCCCAAAGGTTAGTTTAGTCCCCTAAAAGGCATCAATATTTCTCTTGGATCATGTTCTTATTATATGCTTGGATTGTATTTGAGGAAATAGTTTGATTGATTACTTGTTTGTTATGAAAGCTTAAACTAATGTGAAAGGACTCAATTTTATATTTAAGTTATAACAAAAAGACTTTAGATATGCATTCAGTCAAAGAATGTTGACCATATGCAATGTAAGGGCTCACTTATCTTCGTGCAAATGGATCAAGTCTGAAGTTATTGGAGTTCAATTTTATTATTGTAGACACCTAAATAAAAAAAATTAAAATTAAATAAAATAAATAAATAATAATTAAAAAAAAATGGGGATGGCTGGGCGTACGCCGTCCCATCCCCCACCCACTACGCGTGATGGGGGTTCTGGCCACCAACTCCAGGGGGTGCCAGAACCCCCTCGTCGGGTTGTCCAATTTTTTGGACAACCCGGCTCTTTAAAAACCCTGCAAAAAAAGAAGAAGAGGAACCAGCGGTTAGCCACAAAAAAAGAAAAACAAAAGAAAGAAACAAAACAAAGAAAAACAAGGAGAAAAGGGTGAGATCTGAGAGGAGAGAGAGAGAGGCCGACGTAAGGGGGAGATCTGAGAGGAAAGAGAGAGAGGCCGACGAAAGAGAAAGGTCGTCCGACAGAAGGCGAAGAGATCCACCGGGAGAGAGAGAAGAGAAAGAGAAGCCGACGGGAAGAGAGGGGAGGACGCTGGCGCCGGCAAAGAAGGGAGATTTTTTAGAGAGAAGGGAGAGGGTGCGACTAGAGAGAGAAACTGAAAGGGCTGAAAATGAGAGGAAAAGACAAAAATGGGATTTATATACCCGAGTTTAGGGCTTAAAACGGCGTCGTTTCGGCAGAGGGAAGAATTCAAAAGGTCGACGCCAAAACGACGTCGTTTGAGGGAGTCCTCAGAGCCCCAAAACGGTGCGTTCAGGAGAGGGCCAAGCGGACCAAGGAAGCGGGCCAGGCAGACCTCCGCGTAGCCCAGACAACTTGGGCCATCCTTCCGGCCCAAGCAAGGTGAGGCCTTACCCATTTCTTGTGGATTTGGGCCTATCTAGTTTATTTTAATTGTTTGCTTAGCTTTAATAAAGATATGTAAATAATAAAAAATATTAATATTATAAATATATTTGGAGGCTTAAAAAAAAAAATAAAACAAATAATAATAATTCATGATGCAAATATATATATATATATTATATTATTTTTTAAATAAAAAATAAAAATATAAAAATATAAAAAAATAAATAATAATGATAATAATAAAATGAAAAATAAATAAATAATAATAATAAATAATATAATTAGAACGAATATTTGAGTATTACCACCAAAAAGGGGCAAAGAGTTGCCTCTTTCCGGTGGATATTTTCGGGTGCGAAGTTAGAGATGGATTTTCACCGAAGCGTCGGGATAAATCTGAACTCTAGATTTCAAAACCCATTAAGTCAAATAGTTATTGTTAAGAAATAATATATGTAAGGAAATTTTGTTACATTCGAATTAAATAAATATTACTAAATAAAGTTAATCCAATCGTTTAAAAATTAATTAATTATTTATTAGATAAGCTTTGTGATCAAGTAAAAAAAATTGACCAACAACAAACATGGATTTAAAAAGAAGATCAAAAAAATAAAGTATATGTATAAATAAAAAATAATAAATAAATAACAAATAATCAAAATTTTTAGATCATCAATAAACGCGTGCATGTAGTTACTATCATTTTATTCTGTCATTGCACGCCACTCTTATTTTGCATATGACGCGGGAATCCCGATGATGGGATTTCCCCGAGGAGCTCGTAGAGACGAGTTCTTCCGGGGATATCTCTAGGTGAGGAGAATTTCGAGATTTCACCAAAGTGTTGGGATGGTCTTCGAATAATTTTCCAATAAAAGATTACCGACTCCATCATTTAAAATAAACAAGTCACGACATCATTCTACGCTTGCATCATATGCATACGTAAGACCAAGTGAAAAGCTCAGTCTGGCAATTCAATAAAATTTAATTAATAAAATAGAGATTAAACTAAGAAAAGACTATGTTAAGATAACTTAAGATTAAATGGTACCATTAGTAGAACGGGCGTCACGGAGGTGCTAACCCTTCTCCGTGCGTAACCGCACTCCCGAACCCATCTCTAAAAAACGTGGACCAGTTCTCGTTCTTTCGACGGACCTAAAATTAATTTAGGACTTCGTCGATTAAGAATCGGGTTAATAGGTGACCAATCACACCTTAGATAAACATGATTGGTGGCGACTCCCACACCCACACTGAATTTTAATTTTTGCCCGCGTCTGGCAGACAGGTTCCCGGACCCGCACGTCACGACAATTATGTCCCACGGATTTCATTACTTCAAGGATAAGGATACGGTAATTGAGTCCATGGACAAAGTCATAAAACCTGTTGGGATACAAGAATGGATAAAGGGGACATTAAACATGAACAGCCTGTGTTTGAGGTCTATATGTTTTTTAGTCACTGTAAAAGTTCTTTTGACTCCTGATCCTCAACCATGGTTACCTCATTGATTGTTCTCCTATATGATTTCCCAAAAGTGCAAGTTTTGTTTCTTTAATTCATCTGATATATGACAAGGGTCTGATTGTCATCCGAGCAGGGGGCATGGCAACCGTCATTGAACATTTCAACACTGCTTACAAGTATAGGGCTATTGCTCAGCGAACCAAATCCTGATGATGGCCTGATGTGTGAAGCAGTAAGTGGACATTCTCTCAGATGGATTGGTTTAGGCTGATTAATGAAGATTTTTGCCATTTTATATGTTTGATGAATCTGCAGAGTAGGGAATACAAATACAATAGACAAGCCTTTGACCATAAAGCAAGATCAATGACTGAGAAACATGCAAAGGCTGGAGCTGGAGAAAACAGTTGTAGCAATCAATGCACTGAAACTAACACGGATTCGACGATGGTATTAGCATTCAATTTGTTTGATTTATTTCATTCCCTAGCATTGGATTTTATGTTTTTCATATTTCTTTTGGTTTGCAGATGGAAGTTCAAGGATTTGACAAGGAATCAAAACATGGTGCTAATGAGTTTATTCCTTGCCATAAAAAACCGCATGGCATTAGCCAGAAGTTATCACTCGAGTCTACTAGCTCAGACAAGAAAAAAGACAGTGATCAGGATGTGCCTAGTCAGCACTTCTTTCCCTCTGACTCGATGAATCAGATGGAAGGTAAAAGAAAAAGAGAGAAAGAAAATGATGTGTTGAATGAATGCAACCTGAACCATGAGAAAGTTAATGGAAACGGGTGGAAATTATCTCTGAAATCTTCTAATCAATTCAAGGACGATTTTGATAACAAGGAGAATGTGGACCCAAATTACTTATCATCACTCTGTCAACATCGGGCTTCTTCAGGATCATCACTTCTTCAGGCTAGCCGCATTCAACAACTTGACCAGCATCAAGATGGTAAATCAGCAAACAGCAGCATAAAGAGCAGTTCAAAGCATTGTCAAAACCAGAAACAGCCATGTGGATCTACTGATCCACTGCAAACATGTGAAAATGTGAAAATGCTTGAGACACCTCAGGAGGAATTTGTTGATAGAATGGAAAACGTCTCTGCTACTACGAAATCGGAAAAGGTTAGTTCAGTTGGTAGGAAGCTTTCACTGGGATTGAAGGGCTCATCACATAAACAACAAGAGAGTAACAAAGAGAATGTGACGCCAGTTCATAACTTGATACTTCCAAAACCCCAAACTCCTGGAAAGAGTGGGCTTGGTCGCAAGCTGTCCCTGGGTCCTTTGACCCAAGTGCAACAGAACTGCGGACATAACCAGAAGCAGCAGTCTCATCGACCTCAAAGTATCGATACTGATGTGGAGATAAAGCAGAAGGGAGGAAAGGAAACAGAAGAATCTCCAATATCTGAGATGGTAGTTGTGCTAGATAGTGAAGACAGCGAGGAGGAAGGGCATGCCTCCTTGAGGTCGAGAATGCCAGTAGCACGGAAGCGGCTTGGGAAGTGGAGCGCTAAAACTTGAATCAAATGGTTGTACCTTCCATTAACCTCTTCTTTGCAAAACTCTCTAATAAAAATTGGGCTCTTTTTGGTCCTTGAATATATGCTTCCGTAAATGAACTTCATGTTTGTACATTTTGAAGTGTCAAGACTCGAAGGTAGATAACATGGTTGTATTGTACCCACAATAGAATCAAGGTAGAGATTTTGCATTTTCATGTATTTCCTTTTGCTCGTTCTTTTGAGGAAAAGTTGAATCCTAGAAGTTGATTTTGGTTAAAAGTTCTATTTTTAGTTGATAAGAATAGGGTTGAGCAAGATGGATATCACATGAACAAATCATTGAATCAAATTGAATTCGGTTATATTAGTTTGGTTGGTCAATTAAAATTGATTAATTTGATTTTCTAAGTTGATTTGGGTGTTTGAATTTTTCAATGGAATCAATTGAAAAATCAAATTTAAATAATATATTTCAAATTATTATATATATATATATATTATTTTTAATAATTATTATTTCACTCTCCTAATCGATCATATATATTACACTTTATTTAAGAATGTTTGTTGAATGTTTACTTAAATTTATTTTTTAAATTTAATTTGTATTATATATTTAATTTAGATGTTAGATATTATTTATATATATTGTATTAGATATTATTCATATATAATTTAAATGTTTCAATTAAATAAATTATAAAAATAATATTAAAATTTTGGTTTAGATAATATTGTTCAATTTTTTATTTGTTCGACTGCACTAATTTTAGTCGGTTCGATGATTTTAACGGGAAATTCAATTTATTCGGTTTTTAGTGTTGCTAGGCTGAATCGACTGTGCAAGTTTGGACAGTCCTAATAATAACTATTGGGGTAAGAAATAAAATACTGAAAAAGAAAACAGGGCAGAACGTAGAAATTTCCCTACCCACAATAAGAAGCGGGTGGGCCCACCCTTAAGATGATAGACCCATAAACGCTGAAGGACTCTGTTCTGAATTGTGGGCCCACCCTTACTCAGGGCTGGCCGAGCCACCAGATATCAGAATTGTGGCCATTTGGGAGTTGCGGGCGCGTGGAGACCGACCTAGACGAGTACCAATCGGAGAAAAAGGCAGTTGGTAATATAACTCGGTTTTTTGGTCTAATTTGTGCACTCTGTACCGCCCAGCTGGGGTAACAGTAACCACCAAAAAACCGACCATGGCATCATCCTTCTGCCTCTCCCTGTCGCCGCCTTCCAAAACCCTAGCGCCGCCCTCCACTTCTTCCACTTCCACTTCCCCAAGCCGCGGTTGTAGATGCTACCTCGTCGTCTCCGGTTCTAACGGCATTCAATTGACGAGGAGAAGGAGGCAGCAGGTGGTTTGTATGGCTCCCGAGGAAGAGAAATTGACTCGCCGCAATCCCCTCGATTTCCCCATTGTAAGTTCCTTTTCTTTCTGTCTCTTTTCTTTTTATTGAGCTATAAGTAGCTGTTGGTTGCCTTGCTAATAGGAGAGGGGAATTTCAAGTCAGCGTTGCGATTAAAAGTTTATGCAGGATTTTCGTGAGATGGGTTTAATTTTATTTTATGCAGTAATTGTCTGTGGAATAGTGTTTTTTTTTATTAATGGGTACTGATTAGATAATTCAATCTTTTGAGAAACTTGTTGGTTTGAGAACAGGTTATATTTTCTGCTTTGGAATTTTATTGTCTGAGGCAGTGTGATTTAATATGACCAACTTGGTTAATATGGCAGGAGTGGGAGAGGCCTAAACCTGGGCGTAGACCAGATATATTTCCTCAATTTAGCCCTATGAAGACACCACTACCACCACCATTGCCATATGATCCTCCGGAAGAAGATGAAGAAGAGGAAGAGAAAAAAGAGGAAGAGGAGGAAGATCCTGAAAAAGAAGAAGAACCAGAGAATCCTGAAAAACAGTCCTGAGAAATAGTTGTTAGTATTTGGTTGGTTGTGATCAGTGAAAACACCAGCCGGTTCAGTTTTGTTGTTTTAAGTTTCCAATGGTCGTTACCACTTGCTCGTCTACTTGGTATAATCATCCATTTTGGAGCATGGTGTGAGTGGTATCTCCTATTTTGGGTTGAGGGGATTGTGCAAGTGTCTTCTTGGGGAATTATTCAGGTCAATACAGGGAAAGTTAGGCCTAAACTCCTGTTTTTGTTGTGTCAGGATTCATCAGTCATTATGAGATGAGAAATATAGTTTCTTTTTGATACTCTGTTCATAGCTCTTTTTTCCTCTTGTTCATTTGTTTCGATGACTTCAAATTTATTGAGAACTTAAAATTCAATCATGTTAAATTTAAAGATTGAGTGCAGTGTTAGGGTTAGGAGGACTTTATGGATGAGAAAGAAAAGGAGGTTATATGGGAGGTTATCTGGATGAGATGTTGGACATGTAAGGAACCATGGATTTGGGTTCTGCAAAGCTACTTCTCGTGCATGTATGATGTGAATCGTGTGATATCCTCTTGTATTCAGCAAATCTCGTTATAGTTTATCGGGGTGATGCTAATCCAAAAACCATACCTCATTCCATGATTTTAAGAATTTAGTCTTGCTAGATCTTCAAAAGGTATAAACAGAGATATTAATCTCAGATCACAGACCGAACTCCATAACAGAGTTTGCTTGATAAACATCAATCAGGTTGAGGCTCCATCAGTAGTTACATAAATAAAAATCCGTTTTTGTATTCGGTATTTGATTGAAATGCTAAGGGTTCAGGTTCATCATCTATCAAAAGCACCTTGGATGACGGAGTTTCAGCTTTCCCGAACAAACTATCACATTTGAGAAATACAAAATGATTTGATTATATTTATGTCAAGACATGTGCAAGGTAAATTTCTAAGCATATGATATCTAGAAATTTGGAAGGAAAAAACACCTAATTCTTGACGACACCCACCTCAGAAAAGAAAAGAATTGGAATTACATCTCTATCTGGCTTGCATTATGGATATAGAGACGTTATTCACCGAATGACTGCCTGATTTGCCGTCAGGAAATGGTGAGTTCGCTTCACTTTCAGTAGCATATGCAGGTTCTTTTGGCTCTTGTAGAAATATAACATCATTTTTAAGCGAGGAAATAACATCCGACATGGTAGGTCTATCAGCTGCACTTGCCTGTACGCACAGCAAAGCAACCTGAATACAACTCAACAGCTCGTTTTTGGGGCATGATTCCAGCGATCCATCCTTTAGCTCGAGAACATCACCACGTTTCCACAAATCCCATGCCTGCAATCATTTTCAGTGTTGGTGCAAAATGTAAGTCATCCGCAAATTATATTCCTGATAATCCTGCTTCTATGTTTGGCTTTATCTTATTAGCTTACGTGATGAATAAGGCCGGCAGAGGTAGATGATGAATGAAACACTGTGTTCTTCTTGCCACTAACAATCTCTAGCAGCAGTACTCCGAAACTGAAGACATCAGACTTCACAGAGAAAATGCCATTCATGGCATACTCTGGGGACATATAACCACTGTATAAAACATATAAAACCATTGAATAATAGTTAGAAGATGCATGCAGATGCAATTAAGACATTATCAGGGCTACTAAATGTGCTGTCACAAACTTTGTTTCTACTTACTATGTGCCAACTACCCTATTTGTATTGGCTCTGGATTCATTGTGTCCAAAAATTCTTGCCATTCCAAAATCTGATATTTTAGGGTTCATATCATTGTCAAGTAAAATGTTACTAGCTTTCAAGTCTCTGTGTATCACTCTCAATCTTGAATATTTGTGAAGGTAAAGAAGCCCTTGAGCTACTCCTTCAACGATGGCAATGCGTTTTTTCCAATCCAACAATTTCCCTTTTGTGGGATCTGTCATTGACATTGTAAATGTGATGAGTGCCAATTAGTGGAGGAGAAAGCAATGAAATTGTGACGGAAGGCTTGGAAAACAGAAGGATAATCTACATACCAAAGAGAAAAGTATCCAAACTCTTGTTAGACAAGTATTCATAAACTAGCATTTTCTCCTCTTCTTGTATGCAACAACCCAGAAGTTTAACAAGGTTCATATGCTGAAGTTCAGCTATTAATGTAATCTCATTCATGAATTCTTCGAGCCCCTGTCCAGAATTTCTTGCTAACCTTTTTACTGCAATTGGTTGTCCATCCAGTAATGTACCCTGGAGATTAAAATCTAAACATTACTTACCCAAGTTGTCAAATCAAATGTGCATCAAAATTCTTAAATTTTACCTTGTAAACGGGTCCAAAACCTCCTTCTCCAAGCTTGTTGGCAAATGAGAAGTTATCTGTAGCATCAACTATTTGAGAGAAACTGAACAACTTAAACGCTTGACTTTTATTTTCACTTCTTTTGAGATTGTAAATTGGGGAAAATTCAGATTTTATCCCCAGTAATTCCTTGTGTTGGCCTGTGTCTGTTTTTTCTGTAATTGAGTTTAAAGCTGTTTAGGAATCTGGTTAGCTCCATATATAATTCACACATAAACCTCAATACAATCCTTTGCTTACCAGTGCCTATCAAGGATTTCAGTTTTCTCCTCCTCCTGTAGCAGAAATAGCCCAAAAGTAGCACCACAAGTCCCAGTGCAATGGCTAAGATGCACCATAACCACCATCGCTCTTTAAAACTCTTGCCCATGCCTCCTTTTGCATTTGTTTGCTCTAGAACCATTCAAAAGTAAGTTCTGATCCATATTAATATTGCACTCTTGCTCTAATAATATTTTTGTGATAAACATTGCTGTTAGAATCAGAATGTGACTGTCCATCCAAAGTAGGATATTAGAGATGTGATGCCTATTCAAACAGATCTGGCCGATATCCCCGGAACTCAGAACAAACATGGGGTTAAGAAATTAGAAATAAAGACATACCTTGACTACTTCCAAGTTTGAGGCTGTAAACAACTCCGAATTTCTCATTTTGGACGAAACTTGGTTGTTTTCTCCAAAACTGACATCCTGTTCCATCAGGATAGAGACTTCCATAGGCAATGCAAGAACAATCATTCCAGCAGCTGTCGTGACAATCACTGAGAGCTAAATTTATGTTGTTATTGGAGTATGACAATTCAGAACTGTTATAGTAACCTCTTGTGGGCACAAACAGCTCCGAGCCATTCCTGCAGTTGGAGAGCTTTTGCTCTAGACACACAGCATTAGGATAGGTTACATCAATTTTGCATGAACCAATGGTAGTCTGCTGCCAGGTAGTACGATCTGCAGCTAATGTGAACTGCAAGATTTGCCCCCAAGCATTCAATTCCCATCTTGAAAGAGTAGAACTGTTTATAGCAGAGAAAGAGAAATACTGCTCTTCCGAATTTGAAATAAACCTGAACTGATAAAGATCAACTCTTCTTGTGAGCTCGGGGGCCATCTGAAAATCTCCACCTTTCCACACCCCACTAGTCCAGTAGACATCCTCCCGCCGCCAGACAACCAACTGGCCAGCACCACTAGGATCCATGCCAAGCTTAAAAGCCCCTGGTATCGGGACTTGATTGCTTAACCACGAACTAAGTGTCCAATTATATCCATTCTTAAGATTCATTCCTAGTTTCATTCCTGGCAACAGATTGTTAGTTGGATAATCAAAACTCTGCCACAATATTTGGCCACCTGTTCCATCAGAGTTTACTCGTTCCAATACAAAATTTCCAGTATCTAGTAAAGTGGCAGTCAGGTTATGTGAACTTCCCTGACTGAAATCGAAAAGAATTACCTGTCCTTGACTATGCGTGATCTTCAATTTTCCATCACCATCCAAGCTGAGAACTCCAGATTTATCGAGGATTGGATTTTCAGGATTTGCCACCCAAACAGCTTCGGGATCATGTGGTAGTTTACTGTACCATATCCCCAAGTACTGGTTAGTTGAAGAGGTGGGACTAAAGAAGCCCAACTTGAAAATACCCTTTGCGGATAGTAGATGCTCCCAATTCCTGAGCTGCTGGCCTCGCATCAGCTTAAACAGAATTTCTTCACTAGAACAACTTGGTGTACCCAAGAATAAGCATGAGATTAAGATAAGAAGAAAGTTTCCCTCTTTAGCCATTAAGCTAGATGCTTTGCGATTCCTGATAATCTCCTTTAACTGTCTCTTTTCTCAACTAAATAGTATTTGTTATAAGAAAATGCTATAGCAGCTTCCTTTCGTCTTGAGATTGGACAACTGTTTTTAGTCTCTTTTGTCAAGATTTAGAATTTCAGATCAACTCTTTGAAAAATAAGTTTGAATCCAAAATCTTTATATTCAGCTGAACTTAACATATTCAATTTTGACTTTGAAGTTGGTTGAGGATGTTGCCCCATGCATTGACTTTGAACAAAGAAACAAAGATAAACAAAACAGGATTGAGTATTCTAATATAAAATAACAACACATGCATTGCATGTCAGAATTAGACACTATAATAACCAAAGTTATATATATATATTAACTTTTATCAAAGATTTATGTGTTTACTTTAATATATATATAAGGCAGCGGTCTTTTATCATGAGACTTTTCGGCTTATAGAAATATGGTAGGCCTTGAAAACCTAAGTTCCAAATTTAATACTTATTAAACGTGGTTTTGATATAACTTTATATTGAATTGGTAGCTTGTCCATATATTCAGTGAATATCACTATTTTTTATATAAAATGTAATTCTTGATTATGATTATAATCACTACTTATACATGTAATTTCATTAAAAAAGAATGGTAGGCTTCAAATGCAACTCAATTCTTACTAAATTGTCACTTGGTCTAAGTAGTCGAGAACTATGGTGGAGGAGGTGAGTTGTGCTACAAAATTTGTTTATATATACTAATATTTAAAGTGAATTGTTGAGTTCGATATCACGAGCCAAATAACACTTATTCGATCGATAAAATTCATAAAAATCTAATCTAATATATAAAATAGGATTGTATTAATCATTTGATTTATGTATTTCATCTGCACATAAAAAGAAAATAATTTACATTATTGCTTGATAAAAACTGTTTTCTCACTTTTTTCTTCTCTATGGTGGGTGTACACAAAACGTGCTTAACTACAGTTTTTTCCAATTGTGGTAAAGATCTAACGTGTGCGTGGATCTCTGGCTCATAGAAACCTTTATCTTCTTGTCCAAGTTAAAGTTGGTGTCAACATAATCCAAGGTTTTTATATTGGGTCATGTAATTAATACATACTAGATTTTACCCCGTGCTTTGCACTCGGGTTAAAAAAAATTATTGTAAGAAATGTTCATGGAAAAATCTTCTTGAAAGACCAAAAGCCTTCAGCTAAAGCAAAAGGATGCGGGCATGCCGCCCGCCCAAGTTGACACTTCAGCTAAAGCAAGACCAAAAGCCTAAAAATCTTCTTGAGAGGCCATTGAAAAAGTAAAGTGTCAATCTCTGAAAACCCCAACGTAGTAAATTGTGGAAGCTGCGTTGAGTCCTTTTTCTGTATTACTAGAATATTACCCGTGTGCAACACACGGACCTCTTTGGCCCCCTCTCTTTACTTCAACATCTTTTCTCTTTCTCTCTATTTGCCTTTCACACGTTGACTCTGACCCCTTTGCAACTCTCTTTTTCTCTCTCTTTGCTTCAACATCTTTTTCTTTTTACTCTCTCTGCCCTCTACGTTGTTAATTCTGAAAGCCCCATTAGAACTTCCTTTTAAATATGTTATAGAAGTTATAACTTTTTATATGACAACTTATGAGAATAAAAATTTGATCAAATATAAAGTCAGTTTTGAATCTTCAAATTATATAAGTTATAAATTATTGGGCCATAATGACACGTTTGATGTTTGATCTCCATTCTACTATAATCCTAACTTCTACTTGGGTATACCATCGATCTTTATAAAAAGAAAAGGCCCACCATCCCCAAATGGAAAAAGGGCTGGAGTCGCGCTAATAGACAATCTAAAGATTATAAAGGATTTTAAAACTAGAAACCAACGAGTTTGGCCACTAGTTGCTCTAAGGGCATCAGGCATCAGCTTAGTGAGATAAGACCAGACCATTTTTTTCCGAGTGTACTTGCCAGCAGTGCATCAACCCAATTTTCTCTAGCTACAAAGTCCTAGCATATTAATATTTCGTCCTGGTAAGACAGACTACATGGAAGGTTAGGTCTGAATGTCCGCTGAAGCCTGGAGAATGACAGTTAGAGAACTCAAACTCAATGGCCCCCATCCCTCTTTCTCTGTCCATCTTCCAAGATTCCATTTCCAGCTTTTTTCCGGGTTTCCAACTCCCCAGATTAATCCATGGTCTGCTCCATTCGTTGGTCATCATCACTATTTCATCCAAGCCTTTATCTTCCCGACATCGATGTATATATGTATATAGCTGACAATATTCTCTAATTTCCTTTTGTTGCAGTCTCTTACACCCCTTATGTTTCGGTCTCTAGTGCGGCTACTGACATCGTTAATCGCTGAGCCTGCAGCCTCCATCGCAACCTTGCTATATTACAGTGATCTTCTGCCTCAGAACATCATCTGGGAGGGAATGGTTCGACATGAAATGTTAGACCAAGAAAATTATCTGTTCCATTTTCTCATCAACTTCTTGAGGTGTTTTTGGTAGGACATATTGCTGCTACTACCCACTCAACCTGCAAGCTAAGTTTTCAAGCGACTCCGATACTCTTTGACTTATCTTTCTTTACACAATTAATCGATTAATTCAGCCATAATTGTTTTTAAAGAAAGTTGTAATTGTTGATTTCTGGTTAGTAATGTCATTTGTAATATCATAAGAATACAGTTGGATGACACGTTCAATCCCAACATTTCAATGCAATTCTTTAGTAATTAACTAGGAATGATCAACATGGAAAGGAAATCTCTGCTTCATGTGAATGCCAATATATATGATACCGTTGTATTGAACTGATAATGTACCTATAACAGTGCTCCAATTAATAGTACAGCATTGAAGTATCATGGAAAAATTGAAATTAAGGTCTGTCAAGTAGTTAGTTTTCTTTTATGAAATAGGATGATATAAGAAGCAAAGCAATTGGCCAATTGCCTGGGTTTTAAAGGTCAAATGTAGGTTTTACTTGTGCACATGAAAAAAATATATATTTAATTTCATAGCTATATTATAAAATAAGAAAATAGATAAATAACTTCAATAATTATCCCTCAACTTATTAATTTGCCTTTGTGCTTTAATCAAAAGAAAGCAAAAGAAATGCCCTTCATTTTTATTAGATTACTTTTTTTTTCCGAAGTAAAAGGAAAAATATACCCAAAACATTGAGAATTGAGAAACATAATAGAATGGTAAATACTGGTTAGTACTAGCTAATTGGTGCTCTGAAGAAGGGTTAGTGTTGGGTTGATTAATGGCATGAATGAATCAGTTTTGTGGGTATTACTACTAAAATATTATTGCTAACTTGTATGGGCTTTGCCCTTTGCGTGATGGCCCTGGGCTCGGGCTCCTCCACCTGTCTGCTCAGTAAACACAGTGCTTCTCATGAACAAAAAGAAACTTGGTTTAAGGTTAATTTTCTCCTTTTAATTCTGAAAATTAATGAATATATGTATATGGTCTTCCAACCCCACAAGGTAAATGATCTGTAAGCGTGTACAGGATATATATAGAGTACAAAGGAGTATTTCTGCAAAGTCTAAATCAGTTAAGATAGGTACAAAGTGATGATGAATTAAACAAGATAAATACAAAGTCACCCTTAGCCATATAGCTGATCAAATGAAACTGCTGCCATCAATTGCTTTGAAAAATTATCCTTACCCATGGACATTTGAGTTTATCTTCTGCTCTGATAACTTTGTCACATTATCCTCTAATAATGACAAATCCTTAAACTAACTCAAATTTTTCAATGGCGGAATCCCCCACTCATTCCAAGAGTGAAACAGTGCAAACAGATCAAAACAAAGAAAGAGCCAGCCAACAAACCCAAAATCATTACTAAATTTACAAATTTCCTTGGAGTGAATGAACATCACTCTATAGAAAGATGACATGGGTTTTCTTTCTTATTTTAATGATCATCTAGAAGATGAATCAGCCACCATGTTCTAAGAATGGGATTTAAAGCATGTCACATGCTTTACACAACCAAACCCAATTAAATTCACCTTTTTGATAAGTTTGATGTGGCGTAAAGCTGTTGGTGAAAAAGAATCTGCCACACGACCAATTTCCTGTTCTTACTCAAATTTTATTCATTTAACTAATGCAAGTTAGTCTATTTCAGTAACACGGGGGTTCTTGACTAACCCTTCCCTTTCTGAAGATGACAACCCAAACTAACTTTTTAACATTGTTTAAACATATCATGGTTGACGCTAAGTCTTCTCTTAAGTGGAGAAAGAAAGAAATGAAAAAGCCTATATTCTAAGTGGTGGATAAGTTCTTGATGAATTAGTTGAATAACTATGGTCCATTTATCTCATTTTGCAGGTGGATTTGTTCGGTTGGCATATTAATATATCTACCGGATCATCATTGTCAGCCAGAGTGGAAGAGCTACCTAAGCCTCTCTCTTCTCTTTAATTTCCAAGAAAAATTATAATTACTAGCTTATTTAAAATTTTTAAAATTCTTTTTCACTTAATACACTGTTCACACTAAATTCCAGAAAAAAAAATAATTATTAAATTATTTTTATAAATGAAATATCACCTTAACTGGTGTCTATCTACCTGGGTATTTTCCTAGTTTATGGAAGGGTTTTTCTGTTCATAAGTACAAGTAAGGTGTTCGGTTATCAAAATATTAAATAAAGAATAAATTAAAATATTATCAAATAGTTTTTTACATCTTATAACACTATTTTAACTCCTCTTTACAACAATTTTAGAATACTCTAGCTAAACCAAATATACATGTTCTATATCTATCTTCTTATTTATCTATAATTTATCTATCTTTATAATCTATAATTATAATATACATAAAAATATGAATATGTGTAATTGATCAAAATAGATATGTCTATTCGTTATACTTTTAAATTATCATTTAAGATAAAGCTTATTGATTATCATTTTAAACAATACTTATAAATTGATAAAAATAACATTTATTTGATATATAAGTGTTTGTTTGTTTTGATATAAAATATTTTTTAAAAAATATTTTCAAGAGCTATGCTTATTTGAAAGATAAAAAATTTATTTTAAATATAAAATATTTTACAAATTAATAAAAAAAAAGCCATTGATTACAAAAAAATGTCTCACAAGTATAAGACATTTCTCAATTTGTGAAAAAAACAGCAGAAAAACATTTTTTTATTAAACAAAACAGAGTCTAGTTAAAACCGTTATAATGGCCGTTGACTTTCCTCGTACACAGACAAATCCGAAAACAACTCTGAAACCATGTACTCAAAATTTTATCTTAAAGCCACCGGAAAATCATCATTCTTAAACTTAATTAACGAGCTTTAAGCACTTGATTAAAAGAACGCGATCCAGCTCATTAGATTCCCTTTAATCAAGACGATTCCCTCTCTAAACCACCTGAGAGAACAAAAACACTCCCATCCACCGTCCACTTTCCTAACCCACTCCCCTCATCCAACGGCCACGGTCTACCCCACCTACCGTCTTATCCGCACCAAATTAAAACACGCAACAATACCCTAAACTACCCTCCTAACGTTTAAATGATCGATCGGCTGGAAATTCCAGTCATTAAATGGAGACATCAAGGATATGATGGTAAATATACGTATCACTTTTTTAGTTCAGTGCAGTAAACCGGACTTCCTTAAAAAAAAAAAAATGTCTTAAAAACGGTACTGAAGAAGCTTAACCAAAGAACTTTTCTCTTCTCCTTTAATGGCAGATCTTGCATTTTATTGATTTGCATTTTGAGTTTACGGCGTCGTCTTTGAGTTCTCTGAGTCCAATCGTTCCACGGAGTTGAACAAAGGAGTGATCGGAGATGCTGGACGGAATCCTAGGCCGTGGTTTTACCTCCAAATGGTTTCTACTTTCTCTGCGTTGTCTATTATTTTTTTTCTTTCTTTTTTTGGAAATTAAATCGATCTGAGTTTTTTTTTTTCAGTAAATCATTGATCAAAGTGATAAAGAGTCGGATCGATGTGATAAGGAGGAAGAAGAGTGCCACGCTTAAGTTTTTGAAGAAAGATATAGCTGATCTGCTCGCTAATGGCCTTGACATTAATGCTTATGGCAGGGTAATTTTTTTTAAAATTATTATTCCTAATTTTAATCGTTATATTCACTACAAAAATATAGGAAAAAAAAAAGAAGAATTCAAAATTTAAAATTTGATTTAAATGTTTTTTTTTTGTTTTAGATTTTAGAAATTGGAGTATTTGAAATTTTTTTAAAAAAAGTTAATAGACTTTATGTACTTGGATTAATGTTGTGTTGATTTTTTGTGAGGTGGTGAAACAGGTGGAAGGATATATAGCTGAATTGACCCTGTCTTGTTGCTACGATTTTGTCGAGAAATGTTGTGATTTCGTGTCGAAGCATGTTTCAGTTATGCAAAAACTGAGGTATATGTGGTTGATTTCTTTATTTCTCTTTGATAAATTTTATTTTACCATCGTCTTTATAATGGTAACTCAAAATGTGATACCCATCTTACTGTTTTGTATGGGCATATATGTGGAAACATTGGTATAAAAGGGTAACTGTAAGTTACAAAAACAAGTGATCCTAAAGTTGCCTATTATTCTCTTCTGGTTCTGGATGGTGCCATATCTAGTGCGATTTCTTGGCAATAACATTAAGCTTGAAATATACGGCTGTGAACCATATTCTGCTGCAATCTGAAATAGGATCCACCTTGTCTGGACTTTAATTTGATAGTTACAAGTTACACATCATTTTAGCATGTAATTGATGGAGGTGGCCATTTCAGTGGAAAAATTAAATGTTAGATTTGGTTGTCATTCTTCTCTGTAGAACACTTTCAGCTTTTCATGTTCTTTTATGGTATCAAGACTGTCACACTTTGATGATGTGAAGTTGGATTTGCAGATGAATGGAGTAACATTTAAATTGAATTTAAAGTAATAAAATGCTTTTGGGTCCGAAAAAAGGTGGTTTATTAAAACTGCAAGGATTGAGTAATGTAACTCAGTTTGGAATTGTTAAAAAGTTATCTTTTCATCCAAGTTTTTACCAGGCTATTCAAATTGGAAATTTTGTTAAAAATGCAAACATATGTCTGCTAAAGAAGCAAATGAAATTTCTCTTACCATAATGATTTTAAGATTGCAAATTTCCCGATGAGACTTTTGTTCTGGCTCCTCCACAGATTCCCCTTCTTGTATGCCTTCTTTTAGTTGCTGATTTATTGCAGTAGTTTAAAGGATTGTGGACTTCTGCGTACTGTATGGATTTGGTGTTTTGGTATTTCAACAAGTTATTAAGAGTAGACAAGGATCTAGTTTTTATCACCTATTACGGTTATATCAATATTTGCTTTAAGTTTATGCTAGGGAAGACATATGACTATTTGAGCATAGTAGAAGATAGCATCTTAAAAGTATGCTTCAGAATAAAAGGTTTTTATTTTTGCAGGGGGTGTAAGATGGGTTGTAGTTTGCTGACTATACTTTTTAATTTATTTTATTTGACTTTGATAAAGAGATACAGATTGTGAACTTCGTTGGTTTTTTTTTTAATTGAAAATTATCATTAATAAACAGAGCAAAACATCAGTTGCTTATTTTTGTCAATAAATGTACACAGTGATTGCCCCGAAGATTGCAGGGAGGCTGTTGCGTCTCTAATGTTTGCAGCTGCAAGATTCTCTGATTTGCCAGAGTTGCGTGATCTTAGGCAAATATTTCATGAGAGATATGGAAATTCCCTGGAATTATTTGTTAATAAACAGGTAAATTTCTGATGTCTCACTCCAAAAGGAGAATAATTTATGGTTCCATCACTGCATTTTATGACCAACCATATAAAATTTGATGATAGCTTGTCGAGAATTCAGCTTCAAATCCGTCCAAAATGGAGAAGAAAGTCAAGGTCATGCATGATATAGCGTCAGAGTTTTCCATAAATTGGAACTCTGAAGCTTTTGAGCGAAGAATGTCTAAACCGACTGTGATTCCACAGGTATGCTTCTCCTTGTGTTTGATCTTGACCTTTTTAACATTCTTGTTGAGCTTATCCTAGGGTCTACTCACACTGTAACTCCTTTGATCTCTGTAATTGTCTGTAGGACCAACCTAAAAATGATGGGTCTTTCAATGTCAATGGTGATAAGCATAAATCAAATGATGGAAAAAGTGCCGATCCACAAGGGGATAAACCTAAAGTTTCTGCTGGTAAGCTTGAATTTTGGAATGGGAAGGATGATGTTGCCTTGAAAACAGCTAGATTAAGCAGTTCTTCTTATGTGAAAAGAATGGAAAGAGTTGAAGGTGAAGTCAAGCTAAAAGACAGTAGGGAGAATAGAGTACCTAGAATAGATAACCAAGATGTTCTACCACAGGGAAAGCCAGATCTAGATCCTAGTTATGCAGCTCCACAATTAAAGAGTCATGATAAAGATCTCTTTGCTGCTAATAACTATGCTGGCCAATACAATGTCCAAAATTCAACAAGAAAAGCTCATGAGGAAGATGAACCCAAGTGGAAGCCCTACTTTAATAGTGGCATCCCTCCTCCTTATGTTAAACCCAATATCAAACCAAAGCATCTCAAGCATGGTGCCAGTGAAGGATCTTCACATGCTGGTTTTGATAGCAATGGAGTCTCTGCTGATCCTTCAACACATAACAGGTCCTATGCAGTTAATAGAACTGATAAGTACCAAGAAGGGTTGTATTATCCTGATAAAGAGGGGCAGATAATTCCACCTACAAAAGTGATTAGTCATGATTGCAAAAAAGATTATTACTATAATCATGATGGGAGCAATACCCCCATACCAAGACAAAGATCGTCAAGGAGGCGACATTTGAAATCACCATCTGGTCATAATGGAGTCGATAATGTTGAAGATACAGAGTTTGCAAGGAGGAAGCCGAGAAGCAGGAGAAGGGATGACTCAAGAAGAGGCCTGCAAATCTTGTTTGATGATGAGCAGCATAGAAATGATGAGGAGGAAAGGATAATTGATAAGCTGTTGATGCATTACAGTAAGAAGCCATCATCCTGTGACGAGGGAAAGGTAAGAAGAAAGTCTAAAAGTCGTCATGCACATCATATGGGAAGTGATGTGGGTGAAGTCCCACAGAAAGCAAGCAGAGATAGATCTGATGATATGTCTAAGACCATTTCCCATCCAGCTCGATCAATTTCTCTCCCTCATGAACAAACAGCTCAATCAGAGGGAACTAAAGTGTATGCTCGTGCTATATCCTTCCAGCAAGATAGTTCAAATGCAGCCCGGCATGTGCATCCAAAGTTACCAGATTATGATGATTTGGCCGCTCACTTTGCAGCAATGAAAGGGAGATAGAGCATTAAGCATATTGAAGTCATTATTTTTAATCTAATCAGTTTGATTGCATCAAGCTTAAACTTCCTGCATTTGCATAGCTGAGTTGGTGCTGGCGCTGTCTTTTGGGGAAACCTTGAGCGGTACTTCGATGGGATTGTAGGCCCTGCACTTATCATACATATTGCTTAGTAGTTTGAGTATACTTTCTTATGTGTTTCTAGCACCGTTATTACTATTTCCTGTGACCCATGGCCGTAACAAGCATATATACACTTCCTGATTCAATTTTTTTGGATGACATGATTGTAAAAGATGTGTAATCTATGCATTTAAGCTGGAAATGATACAAGTTTCTGTATTAGTGGATATTAAGTTGAGAATTGAGTTTGGTTCAATGGTATTAAAGTTGATATTAAGTTCCTGCAACTGGTAAGGTACATGTTATTTTCTTGGTACCCAAATTTCTTCAAAGCTACTCGAAACTGTTTAAAACTTTATTGAAATTTGATTTTAGTACCCAAATTTTACTTGAACCCGTTAAGTTCTAAATGATACTACTATAAATTTTCATTAACCATGTATCTCAGATTCCAAAGTTGGCTTTGTTGGCAAATGCTTGCAATGTTCAAGTAGTTTATCCAGGTTTGAATCACCCTACTTTATGAAAAATTAGCTTTACCTATCCGTCAGTGCTGACATATGTTGGTAACCATTTTCTTAGTTGGTAATAGCTGAATATTCTTGTTGATCACCATAGAGAACAGACTTCGGTGTATCATATCCTTAACCGGCCAAGTTCATATATACTTTTGAGTATTTGAATGCTTCAAATTACTTTGAATGACAATGGTGGACCCTTTAGTACCTTTTAAGTGCTCAGTCTGTGCTGACATTTTGACAGGGAAACCGTCCTGAGCCAAACACAATGAGAGACCTGTAATAGCTGGTAATCAACTCTTAACCACAGATCACTCCAAGTTCGTTAACTTGTCTTTCATTTCTGTTTCTTTTTCTCGCACGGTACTCTTCTTATGACTGATTTAACTGATCTTTTTGTCAATAGAATGTATTGATTATTGAACAATTTATTTTTAATAATAAAAATACGATAATGGGAAAAAGAGCTTCTTCAGGAAGCATCAAAAGGGCCATAGTTTGTATTATTAGTCTTCCACGACGAAATATCATTCCAAAACACAATTTACATGTAATAATTAAAAGAATGAACAATCTCTTTGGAGGCATTGGTCCCAATACATAGATAAAACTTAGTTGAAAAATCAAATTGACTACATTCTAACTATACAATTTTTTTTTTAAAAAAAATACATTGTCATACATTGTTACATACATAATTTACTTGATGGATTGACTCCAACAATACCATAAATTTCATACCTAATTCATGATTTTTAACTACAAAATTGAGTTTTTTGTTTTCTTTCAAAAGAGCAACATATATAAAAATTCTTCCTTTATCATAAAACCTATTTTTTAACAATTAATCTAATACAAGTAATTAGGAGATTCCACGAAAATTAGCAATAAAATTAGGAGATTAGAAGATGGAGAAAGAACAATATAGTAATTAAAAGACCTGAATTGTTGACATAGGGCAGCAACTCGGTGTAGGTGACTGCGTTGACCTCTAACGAAAATCCAAGTAAGGGAAAGAACTAAAAATTAGAAGGAACAAAAACAATGAGGAAAGGTGCGTTGCCCTTTGAAAAATTTCTAGACCAAAAATGAATTGAACAGAGGCAACAAAAACACAGTAAAGAGGGAGTGCGGTGTCCTCAAATGACAATTCAGTCAAAGGAATGAATTGAAAAAACAGAAGAAAACAACGAGGAAGTGGAAACGGAACTCCAGCACTGAAAACCCTAAATGTAAAAAAACAAAAAGACTAGGCCATTGTTGTCTTTGACGTACTGTACATTTCCATGGTATATAATAATGGTCTGAAATATAGCAATTATTAAATTTGATAATCTTGTTTTATAATTTATGAACAGTAGGGCGTTTCGGCTCAGCCGGTAGAGCGCATGGCTTTTAACCATAAAAATAGTTGTTTAGTTCAGTTTTTTTTTCATTTCAGTATAATTTTTTTTTTCATCAGCTTGTATTTGTTTAGTTCAGCTATTTTTTTATTTCAGCATAATTTTTTTTCATCAACTTGTATTTGTTTAGTTCAACTTGTGAAGGCAAAATATTTTTTTTCAGCTTGTATTTGTTTAGTTCAGCTTGTAGCAGCTTGTAGAGGTACAATATCTTTTTCAGCATGTATTTGTTTAGTTCACATCTCCTCAATATTAATTTTTTTAATAAAATATCTCCTCGTTAAATTTTTTGCATTAATTTTTTTAATAAAATATCTCTGGTACAAAATATTTACTCATCCACTTGTAGAGGAAAAATATTAAAAAATAAAATATCTCCTCAATTAAGTGGCAAAATATTTTTTTAGTAAAATATCTCCTCAATTAAACGGCAAAATATCTACTCATTAATTTTATTTAGTTCAGCTTCATTAATTTTGTTTATTCAGCTTGTAGAGATTTTGAGTCGTTAATTTTTTTTTAAATATCAAAATATCTGTTCATTCATTTTTTTTAACAAAACATCTTACTTAATTAAGTAGCAAAATATCTACTTATTAATTTTGTTTAATTCAGCTTGTAGAGATTTCGAGTAGTTAATTTTTTTAGCAAAATATTTACTCAATTAAATGGTATCGTATTGGAATCATCTTGAAGTTTAGCTTGTAGAAATTTGAGTTTTTTTTGAATTTTGAATTCGAGAATGCTTACGTTAAGTGGTATTATCTTTAAACTCAATTTGTAAAGACTTCAAGTTTTTTTGAACTTTAAATTCGAGAATTTTTACACTCATTAAATGGTAGCATCGTCTTGAAGTTTAGCCTAAGTGATTTTGAGTTATTTTTAACTTTGAATTTAAAAAATGTTTACGCTCAATTAAACAGTAGCATTGTCTTGAAACTCAGCTTGAAGTGATTTCAAGATTTTTTAAATTTTGAATTTAAGAATGTTTATGTTTTATTAAAACTCAGCTTAAAGTGATTTCAAATTTTTTTACACTTCGAATTCAAGAATGTTTACGTTTAATTAAACGGATTCAACTAAACGAAGTTAGATTTGTCATTCCATTTCGGCTAATCATATGGTCTTTATGATTTTTATGTAAAAGTGTTTTTTGCGTGATAATTACTATAAATTAATATAATCATTGAGAAAAAAAAAATAGTGTTATTTAAAAATGCTCCTGAATCTTTTTACGGGCGAAAGTTGGCAGTTGTGGAGAATCCTCTGGGAACAAGTGGCGTTTGGTTAGTATGTGTATGATGCCTCTAATTATGGGCCTTTGGGTTAGGACAATTGGGCCTTAGGCTCTAGTATCAAACAATTAGATTCGTATATATATATTTTATTATTGAAATAACGATGCTTACTTGCTTAGGATAAGCTAACTCTCGTTTGTTAATATATTTGTGGTTTAACTTAATTTAAAAATTATGATTAGAGGGAAAATTTGGTGCAACACTAAAATTATGCTAAAGCCATTTATGGCTTGATTCTTAAACTAACCATTCATTTTATTTGCACAGAAAACACCTTTGTGCTTCCAAATATGGAGGAGCGGGATAGAAATCAAAATAGATTTCTATTAAGCCATTAACATAAAAAGTTAAAGCTTTCTAATCAGGTTGTCTGTCTGTTTCAACGAGTCTAGATATATTCATACATAAAACATAGTTGAAGTCCCATTAAATCCCCTCCCCCTGCCCTTTATATTTTATATATGTTCTTGTCGTAAAATGAGAAGAGCTAGACAGATTGTCTATACTCCCCTGGCCCAACAAATCAGTGTCTTCAGTTGCCTTTCTGTTTTAATTTGATTTTGTAGTGCTAGAAGGGTTGCATTGTTATGCATTACACACGTGTGTAGATACGTAAATGCTTCTAATATTTGTGATCTTGTATAGTCTTAAATAGTTGTACTTTTAGGTTGAGCGCAAAAATAATCGATGTTGTACTAAAGTATTGCGTTTTTTTTTTATTATGATCTGCTCAAATCAAGAACGAAATTAGCATTGTTATTTAAATTTGTTTCAGATTCAATTATAAAAGTACTGGAACGTTATGATATTGATATCCATTCTCATCCCTAAAATATTAATGTGACATTTTTAAAGTTCTTTCTCTTATGAAATGTTGTCATCCACAAATGGGAGAAAACAGAGGAGGGAATTCTGAATGGGCGTATAGGCCCTGACACTTTTAGTGGTCTGAACTGTTTTAGGCTTTAGAGCAGAGAAAGTCACGATGATTGATGATGCATCAAACCATGTTGCAGTTAAAAGATGACCATTACGACCTTAAATGTCAGGAGGTAAAAAAAAGAATACTCTCCTCCTCAGAACAAAGGAGCTCCTTACATTCCCTATGCCCAAAGCCTCACAAGATTCCCATCCTATCTACTTTCCTTGTCGAAGGTAAAGGACTATTTCCCGCCAAAAAATGCTTCTTACCCCTCCTTTAATTACTGTCCTCTTTCACTGTCTCCTCCCCCAGTCCACAGTCCACACGAGAAAAAAACAGTGAGAGAGAGAGAGAGAGAGAGAGAGAGAAAGAAATGAAGGGGGCATCCAAGGTAATCATGGGTGCAACACTGGTAATGGTGGTGTGCCTTGCCATTGTGTTAGGTCTAATCCTAGTGCTGCTAGCGGAGCTCTACTGCTCTCTCTTACTCCGCAGGCGTCAGATCAAAGAATCCACCTCTGACGCTACCATAAGCGACACAGCTACGGCCGCTGCCGCCGCCACCCCCACTAATACTACTTCTTTCCGTTCTCCTCAAGGTCATAACCAAGATCACCAATCAACCAGTCCCCTTAGTAGCTTCTATGCACAAGGAGTTCTTCATGCACCAAGGAACTTTCTCTTCCCTTCACTCCCTTGCAAACAAAAGAAGAAGCTTGAAAAAGAGAACCATCTAACTTTACTTCATCAAGTCCTTGAAGTTCATCCCCAAGAGTCAAACACAAGCCCTCATCAAATCGGTATCTTATCTCCTACATCCCCAACAACTTCCTTTGCCACGACCTCACCGCAGCCTGTTCAAGAAATCTCAATTCAAGTTGGCACTGGAAGTACCACTATTAGTACTTGTAACGAGAAAGCTTGCGGTGCTCCTGGTGCGGAGAATTTTGTTTACATATCGAACCCTATTTACGACAATGATGCTGCAGGCAGGCCAAGCAGGGCAGATACTCCGTTCGAGACTCCGGATACATCGCCTTCACGTTTAGAAAGCAGCGGTTCTTCAGTGGATGATGATGAGAAGGCTCAGACTTCGGATCCTGTTAGAGTACTCTACTCACCCCCAATGACACCTCCGTTGAGTCCAATGAAGAAGCTCCCAGCTCAGGCTTGTTCCGTCTCTCTTACAGATGCTAGGTCTTTAGGCACTTCAGCTAGTGATTCCAACAGTAACAATGGTCTTTCATCATCTTCTTCGGGTTCTCCATGCACTTCTCCTTCATGGTGATTAGAGTTTCTGTCAAAACTAGCTAGGCAGTGCAACGTTTATTTTATTTTATTTTTTGTTTCTTTTTTGTTCTTTTTGTCTGTGAGCTTTGAGAGGTGTGGTTGTTTTTTTTTTTTTTGTGAATATAGCGGCGGAGATGGTGGCTAGCTGTAGCAGAAGAAGATAAAACATGAGTCTCCTAAGTTTCTAACTACTTTTCTTTTGCAGGCGTGGCCATGGCTCGGCCACCTAAGCCACGCCGCAGCCCATGCTAACTAAAATCCATACTTTCTCGTCGTCTTTTTTACTTTGCAGAAATGCTTTCTTGTAGGCATTTGCTTGTGTGGGTGTTTTTGGAAAGTTGTTGACAGCAGAAAACAAAGCTTTATGGTTTTGTTTTTCGGGATAATGTAGAATGCACGTGACATTGCAAACAGACAACGGTACTAGAAGACCAAAAGAAATGCTTAGGAGAAAAAAAAACTCTCTGTTTTTGAGGGGCCTCGAATGGTGATTTCTATGCATTATAAAAGCCAAAACACAAAAATTGTCACCTGCGAGGCTTTGTGCACATTATATAATGACATGTCTTGTTGGTTTCTATGAGCTGCATAGGGCAAGAAGCTTCAGTTTCTGAACTTACTGAATTTATTAGGCATACATTTGTCAAAGTGTTGTGATTATCTGGGCACTGGCCTCCCTTGCTTTGATAGATGGAAATACCCTTAAAATTGAAAAAGACAAAAATCCAGCACTGCCCCCCTGTCCCTCACCAGGTACACATTTAGCTTGTTCTGGAGTAATGCTTGTAACAAACTGCCTATCGGTTTAGTGGCTTGTTCTGCACTAAGTTTTCTAGCACTTTAAAGGAAAATTTTTCCTTGGGTTGC
This sequence comes from Theobroma cacao, assembly GCF_053813885.1. Taxonomy (NCBI): domain Eukaryota; kingdom Viridiplantae; phylum Streptophyta; class Magnoliopsida; order Malvales; family Malvaceae; genus Theobroma; species Theobroma cacao. The sequence goes on from NC_142647.1 coordinate 5,954,350, forward strand.
AAGTGAATCACGCTAATAAAGCCCAATTAGTGAGCTGCAATATGCCGCATATGACTATGACCATTGACGAAGGATCATTTAACTTGGGAAAGTGACAAGAATGTTTGATTAAACTTAAGCCATCAGGAGGGCAGCCAGTGCAGATTTTTTATTTTCTTTTTGGAGGGGTCCTAGAGCCTAAGACAATATGGTTCATGATCCCCTTGGAGATACAGAACCTGGATTTGTTCCCTGGCCTGTGGAAAGACCCCGCACAGTGGGGTAGGTGATTACTGACAACTAGGTCAATCCTTGTTGTTCATTGCTGATTATAAACTGGATCAATAGTTACTCGGAGGAAAGAGCTCAAACGTTAACCTACTTGATTATGCAAAGAAACTTGTCCAGCATAACAGAGAATTCATATCAACTTAGAAATTAATGATTGATGTATGGAAATTGGGAAGTGGAAGACTTCCAAAGGTCTTATTTACTTTTCATGTCTAGGATCTGTTTTGCGTGTCCACTTGGATACGTGACAGAAAGAATCTTTTCATTGCAATATATGGTTTCAACAATCGACAAGGCCATATTAGACGCTTTGGAGTGTTGTAAGCACTGGTGGAAGCATTGTGACAGGCAAACTGAATTCTCCAAGGACAACTAGACATAAGTGGCTGTAATGCCAGCAATAATTTGGTGAGCTATTGCTCTTAAAAGTTTGTTTCTGAGTACAAGAAACTTCCAGTTGTAACTCAGCTTGCTTATATTCCTTGCAACATAATAAGTAATACTTTTCAGGTGCTTCTTTTCATTGATTTATTTAGCTTCTCAATGAAAAAAACTATTTAACTTGGGCCCAAAAATTTTAATAATGAAGGCAGAGCAGCTTTTCTTGTATAAAACTTTTGATACAACTTGCACTATTTGCTAGTGAATTCTTTAATCTACAGGCTATATTATGTCAACTCGTTCGCCACATTGCACATAAACCCTAATAGTTCAGTGATCAAATTCATTTCCTTGCATTGAATTTTTATTCATCAGGAGTTCCATGATAATTTCTTACACAAAATGAGCACAATTGAAAAATGGCAAGAAAGCTTTTGTGTTCGAGCAGTGTACATACACAGATATTCATCAAAGTGGATAAGGCCAGAAATCAGATTAATCTTCAGTTTCGACGACCTGCAATGAATTGTAAACTATTAATTGAGAAAACTTGTTAAGTTAATAAGTGAGGCACAAAATAGATTGCTTGTAATCAAGGGGAAATGCATAGATTTATTCAGATGAAAACTGATTTGTCAGAACTCAGACATCAATACAAATTACGTACAAGTGGACAACTAGCCCTCGTATCATCAGGAGCAACAGAAGAATCTTCTTCCACTTTCTTGCGGTCTGCTATGCAGTTTCATTCCAGTTGGCCGAGAAGGAGCAGCTTTTGCCACTCTCTTTGCTGCAAGAGAGTGCATGAGCACAAGAAAGAAGTTCAGAGGGTGTTTGAAAATTGACATCAACAAAGGGGTACCAACAAGCAAATGTAAATTGCGCAAAATAGATTGCTCAAACTTAAGCTAATTTCATGTTCCAAAAGATTTGCTCAAGGTCTTGTTCAGCTGTTTCATTTTTTATTTCGTACATGTTGTGCAGCTGTTTCTTGTGTCTGGGTTAGCTTGTTATCCCTGGTTGGTTATTTTATTTTATATAAAGTTCTTTGACTATGAAAATATAAATGAATAATTGTTTGATATTGGCTTGACTAAGATGAACACAAATGAGCTAAAGCTGATACTTTGTGATTTTTCCAATTTAAATCAGTTCATGCTTAATCACAATTAGTGTAATGTAAAGATTATGATGAAAACTAAATTGGATTTTGAAGATAAAAAAGTATATGCTACCATCAACTTAAATGATAGATGACTAGTAACATCTGTGACTAAGCAAATTAATTAGAAAAAATTATGATCTACTATATAATTGTGTGAGCCATATTCAGTGGAGCTACATTATGCTCCAGTTGGAGCCGAAAAAACAAACAAGCGTAAAGATTTGCCCAAGCTTAACTTATAATGTGTAGTATATGAGAGCAAGCTTTTGGGTGGGTCAATCAGCCATATGGTTGATGATACTAGTGAAGCTATTGAACAGTATCCAAAGATCATTTCCTTTCTGTCTTTAGTACCAATAGATTATGCTATATATGCATTGAGGCAAGTTAGCTATAGCCTACTTTCATAGACCAAACAAAATAAAAAGTGAGACAGGATGAGTTTCAAATTGAATCATATAGGAAGAAAATGGCTTATAATTTGCATATTTTTAATGGGAATATGAACACCTTAAAGAAATAAAACAGAGTATTAGTATTACCTATTTCATAAAAGAGTTCATTGACATTCTGTGCAGTCTTTGCTGATGTTTCAAAGAAAGTCAAGCCATTTTCTTTGGCACATTGCTCACCTTCCTGCATAAAACAATAGGACTGACTTCAACATATATAGGTGTTATTCTGTATTTTCAATTTGATTTTCTTCCTTGTCCCTGTTCTAGGCAATGGTAATATGGCCTTCATATAATTTAGCATAAGTTTTCTCTGAAAGACATTAACAAGAATAAAAACACAGTATAGTACAGTCATTTTCTCAGATTCACTTAATATGTGATCAATGACTGATTCACCCATGTTGAGGTCTAGCCTGCTGAATAAAGTGCATACTGTGACTAAGACTAACTGAGGCAATAACCCAAAGTAACCTGAATGCTGATCGGAGCCTTCTTTGATGTGTCCTGATAACATCTTTGACAATAGTATGCAATTATGAACAACGTAAAGCAAATTTTAAGATGTCCTGGTATAGCAGTAATCAACCTAAGGCTCCTGTAGGTGGGGCCTTTAATTTCAAATCTTTCTAGCAGAAAAAGAAAAAAAAAACCGATAATTGAAGCAAATAGTGGATTGCAGATACCTCACTTCCCACTTTTCTCTTTTCTTCCAAGTCTACCTTGTTTGCTACCAAGAACATTATCAAGTTTGGATTTCCTGAACCAGTGTAATATGAATCAAACAATATGTTAAGAAATAAGAAACATGCTTGAATTATTAGTTCTATGCTCAGTCATTGTCATAATACTAAAATTCAGTAATTCGAACAGATCTATGGATTAAAATATCAAAACACATATGTTATACTTCTGGTCAAATGTTTAAATTTGTAGAATAAATCAAGCTAGAACTCATTCTTCAAAATTTAAGGGGACAGGTACTTTAAAATCAGTAAAAGAGTAAACATCTCAAAGACAGCAACCTCATTTGCAAAGGGAAGAGGGGAGTGTGCAATAAGGATCTATCAGAAAAGAAATGGTGAAGGGTACAAAGACCTCTACTGAACTTCACTCCTAAGAATAAATCATTTCAAACATTTAAATTTGTCAGTTACCTTGTCTTTGTAGTTCCTGGATCCATTTTTTGGCACGCTCAAATGAATCCTGAAAGACCAACCATCATCTCATCAGATGGACATCCAATGTCGACAAAAGCATGAATGCATGATGGCAGTAGCATTAAAGAAAGAAAATTTGTATTTCAAAAAAAAAGAAAAGAAAAGAAAGAAACTTTGATTCAACTATATTCTTATGACCTTAAATACATAAATTTAAGTCTTTGTCAGTTGTTATTGACTACTGCACGAATAATTTTAAAACCTGCACCTTTGATAAATGGTCTGTCTTTCAAAAATGCAATAAACCAGTAAGGAAACAGCTGATTCATGGACATTTAGTTTAAAATTAAGGGAGAAAACAATGAGGGGGGATGCCGCAATCTATAAGTATTAATTAGGCAAGTTTCTTATAACTAGATTTGCAGATAGAGTATCTAGGTCACACACGCAAACTCTTCCTATATTGCTATTTCATCATGACAGCTTGTATCGATGTATCTTTTGGGTTTGATTGATCCCCATTGGTGAAGTTCATAACTCATAAGGACATCAAGTAACTCAGAGATGTTTAATTAAAACTGAATAAACATTTTGAAGAATACAAAACATCCAAAGCTTGACAGAAAGTTACCGAGCTTGTGATATCATATACCACAACAGCGGCAGCTGCACCACGATAATACATGGGAGCCAAGCTATGGTATCTCTCCTGTCCTGCTGTGTCCCATATATCAAACTTTATGGTGGCTTCATTCAGTGACAGAACCTGAGTGAAGAAGGCTGCTCCAATTGTTGATTCCTACATTAATTATACAATTATAGTAGATGAAATATACCTTGATGATATCACAAAGGCAGAAAATAGATTGTGAAATGAAAATAAACCTGGTAATCAAAAAATTGCCCTTTGACAAATCTCAATACCAAGCTTGTTTTCCCAGTTCCCATGTCCCCAAGAAGTACCTGAGAAGAAAATCATGTGAGTTTTACCCCTTCTTTTGGCCATTCATGACTATTCATTAGTAAATAACAAATTATAACTGTCTCAATAAACATAGTTCTTTAGAAAGTATCAACAGAGGAACAAGGAGGAACTGTATTCTACATTATAGAGAAACAAGAAAATAGGAAACCAATCAACAAAAAGAAGCACTTTCTCCATTGATCTCCTGCAACAAGCCGGGATCAAATTAATCAAACCAAATCAGTTCAAGCTCATGAAAGTAAGTACTGTGTTCAGGATTTAAATCAAAAGAACAGGTAAACAAAAGGGTAGAAAAATATTACTACCAAGAACTTCAAAAGGGGCATTTTGTGTTTGTAAGAATATGTTTCTTTAAAGCATTTTCATGATCGTAAAGGCATCAAGGTCATGTTTACAGTGGAAAAAGAAAAACAGTTGTTCTGAATCAAAGAACAAAATCTTTCCTTGTTTGAACCAAACAACCAATCATTAAATCAAAACCAAAAAAAAAGAAAAAAGGGAAAGACATACCCACCAGCTTGGCTTGTATGTTCTTGTTGCTCGTCCTCGCCATTAACCCTTTGATCAGAATTCAAAGAAAGAAAGAGAAAAACAGAGAGGTGAAGCGATAAATAGAGAACTCCAAAAGAGAAACGATGAATTGAAGAATAATCAGTTGAAAGCGAAATGGAAGCAAAATGGAAATTGACAAAACCTCACCACCAGAAGATAACGAGAAGAAAAATGGCTAGCGCCAGGAACTTTATTATTGTTTCCAAGAACTGTCAAAGAAAGATTATAGCGAAAAGTAAAACTGTCGAACGTAGGAAGGGGCCAAAACGGGAGTGACAATAGTAGTTGCTATTTTCTAAGTGAGACCGGTAGTTTTGTCAGTTGACTGGTAAGTTGCTCTCTGTTTTCAGCTGTCTTTTTTTTTTTTTTTTTGTCTTTTCTAAGAACGACAGCCACGTCAGCTTTGAATGCGAATATATATATATTTTTATTGGAGTTATCCATCACCATATGTCAGCAGCATTAAGCAAAGCTGTTGGCTTAGCTATCTGCTTTGCATGCTAGCAGTGATGGGTTTTTTTCCCGTTGTTTTTTTTCTGGGACAATGCTAGGCTTGTGGGGTTCTATTGAAAAATGTTAAACTGTTTGACAGTTTGATAATCTAAATACTTATAAAAATAAATACTCATTAAAATTGTTATCTATTACTATGTCATACTATTTGTGAATAATCGAATCAAACAAATAACATTACTCTTGTTAATTATCCCTAATTGATTTGATTGGTCTAAACTCTCAAGCAATTCCGAAATACGAAGTTGCATGCATCTATTGACGAGGGAAAAAAGAATTAGGCAAATTACTAGGTAATGTAATTCAGTTCCATTTCAAGTTTATTTCACAAGGCAAGCCAACATTATGGACCTTATTCTTTTTCTAGGTCCCGAAGTATGGCGATGCTTATCATTTTCCTGAATATTGAACCACGCTCAATACAAGAACAACTAACCTAAGAATTAGGTACCCTACAAATGGGTTTAGAATTGATGTTGTCTCGTTCAAAAAATATGTTTTGGGATTGCATATAATCATGGGTTGGATCGAAACCCAAAGCCTGTAGCTACCTGGGTTTGGGCGTCAACTTGAGCTTCCCAGGCCACAGCCTTTACCCAACAGCAGGTCCCAACTCCGAAGCCCGCTGGTCTCAAAAACTTTTATACCTGAAAATAATTTTTTTCCCTCCTCCTAAATAAAGGAAAGAAAATTACTTTCTTGTCAATCAGCGTTAATTTATTAGTAGAAGAAGTCATGTTCTGTCATCTTATAATTTAGTTTTAGGTTAGCCAAGGAAAAAATTAAGTAAACCTCGAAGAATAGAGGCTGTTAAGTATATTTTTCTGGTTAGTAGTTAGCCATGACATTCCAAGGCAATGTCACATGCCCACAGTCTTGCCATTTGATTTGAATATTATCAGAAAGCAAAGGGAGATTCGCTGAACAACAACTGAAACAAGGGGAAACAGCAGATTCCATCAGCGTTCAGCTGACATATACCCGTACCAGGTTCAATTATAGTATTTTTGCCAATTCCCAGGCATCATCAAATTCTCCTGTCCAACAGCGCTTTGTACTTTCTATGCCTGTTAGAAAGAAAATCATTATTCTTTTGTCTGTTTCTCCTTGTTGGCTTGGTATCTGATCCACCTTCTTTCCCCACCGTCTCGCTTTCAAGTTACATTTTCCATCTCCATACTGTTTGAGGAGTTTCAAGAGTAACAGGTTAAGATAAAAATGCAGGGACTGGAAAACGCCCAAACTTGGATGGTTACGCTCTCCAAGACTTAAATGGATGAGGTTGGGATTTCATAGATGGAATCACATGATGAAAGTTGAAGCCGCGGGCCCTGCACTGGATGGATATTGCTAATGTCATCTCCCACTTCCTTTGTTATCTGCCAAAATCATATCCAATCCTCTACTCTGCCTCCTTTTCCTTGTCTTTCTTTAACATTACCCTTGATTGTAACTGGATTCTTCACCTCTACTCTACATTCAAGCTTGGCTTGACAAAATCGCAATTCCCAATTTAGTGCTTGAATTACCTTTCGTTTATGTCAAAATCAAGCTCAAAACCTGTTAAGTACAAATAGTTTCATATATAAGTGAATTGGTCTCCCCAATTACGATGGAGGCTATGGAATTATTACTACCTTAACATGGTACACCTGAATATAAAGGTACTCGTATTAGTAAAATGCTTAGCAGAGAGACATTGCTGGGCAGTAACCAGACAATGAATAAATAACCATTACATAATGCCGCTTGATTAAAGTAAGATGGCGGAGGAGATCTCATCTCATCCACACTGAAGAATGTTAGTGGAAACCTGGAACCGTTTTCACTAATCTATGAAATAAGGCTCCACATTTTCCTAGTTATTAGTTATCTGAGTAATTGGAGAATCTGGCTACGTGTACAATCAGCCATATAAACCCCACATGAAAACCTCATCTCTTCATGCACCCACTTATCTCACCATGTGCCTTTCTTTCTTTTACAAAAGAGTAAGCAGAACTTGTTTGTACTATTGCTAGTAAATTTATCTAGAATAATATAAAGTGACTGAAAATGCCACCTGTATTTGAATCACAATAAATAAGGGAAAATGAATCAATAAAACAATGCACTAGTTTTTGTGATACTCGATCGGTTGAGCAAATGAAATGTCCCTTTCGTTTTTTGGTATTGGACATGAAAATCTGATCTTAGGGAAACTAAACCCATATCTCTTTCTGCGCCTCTCACCATGGAATTTGGGGAGGCTTTTTTATTTGATTGGTTAAGCTAAGGACAAACAAGGTGAAATCACTAAAGGGGAACCCCTTGATTGGTTGGTTGCTTATTTCAACCTTACACACCATACAAAGAGCGATAAATATTGAGTCCTTCCCCATCTTGTCCTATATAACCAAGGCCTAGTCGCTTCTTTAAGTTTGCCACCTTGAACTACTTTCATTCAATCTCTCTCTTTTGCCCAAAAAAAAATATGGCCTCCCATGGAAACATTACTGTAAGCACCTCCCCAAAAGGCAGCAACTCGGAAGCAGCTGTGCCAACCAATTCACCCAAAGGCGGCCAATGTTTGTGCTCACCAACGACTCACCAGGGCTCGTTTCGATGCAGATTTCATCGGTCAAGTTCATCAGCCTGGATGAAGCGATCAAAGTCCATGCCTGCCAATGGTTCCCTGGCTTCTCTTTCTCCCAAGTCTGTGGAATCTACATAAATTATAAATACTAAAACTCTGTTCCTATAAGCATATGTTCCTCCATGTTCTCATGAAAATCTCCCTTTGTCTCCCTACTATGTGAAAAAGAGAATATCTAGGTATGCTGGATTTTCTGTATTTGCTTGGGATATGTGATTATAAATATCTGCAACTGTTTAAATTCAAAGAGCTAATCAAGAGCTTAGCTTCTATTGATTGTTGTCTGGTAAAGCTCTCTCTCTCTCTCTCTCTCTCCTTTCCAAGTTAACTGCAAAAATAGCTATTAGTTCAACACTTCTCAATTCTCATGCATCGATATGCAATCGATCTACAAGCAAAATCCTGACTGGTTTCATCTTAATTTTGTCTTTGCACTAACCTTTATTGCCATAGCTTGTTTGTAGTTTCCCTCTACCTCTTTGTCCCATAGCTGAGTTGATCATTAACAAACCTGACCCTACGATTTCATAAAGGCGAATTTCGATTCTAAATTCTCATCATACTTAATTGCCAAAGGATTCTTTTATCTAGTAACTGATCACATGTTCAAAGGTGATATAGCTTTTGGAAATATCTCAACTATAAATCTAACCTACCTTTCATGGTTTCCAGCTATAAAGCTAATTATATGTTCCTTTCAACTACAGCATAAAGAACATTCTAAAGAAATTAAAGTTATCTTTCTAATATCTGTCCATCCTTGATAATCAGATGCCTATGCCATTTGAGCCCCAGGGCTGACTTTTTTTTTTTTTTTGCTTAAAATATAAGAGATCTTTACCCACATAAAACTGTGAATATTGCCTTGCCTCCCAATTTTTTCTGGACTCAAATGGAACGGTTTGAGATGAGCTTTGAATGGTCTGCAATGGTTTTGTCAAATTATGTTTGAAATTGCATTTGCATGATTCAAAAATCAAGGAAAGAATAATCTTTTCCCTTTTTTTTCCAAATAAGTTAGCAGCCAAAAAGCCAATGGGCCTTTGGATAATGACAGTGGAAGAGTATGCACCAGTTTGATTGATTGTTACGTGCCTTGTATATTACTCTTCTCTCAAAAAGATGTCACTTTCTCTATGGTTTGTTTATATATCCTTTTTAATTTAAATGAAGGCACTGAGATGTACAGTGAATGAAATTAAAAGACAATTATAATGCATGCACATGGATTCAAAGTCATAATAAGATTAATTAGTGAGATTGCCTTATCCAATGTTTTTTTGTTTAGTCTTTCTTTTTTCTTCTAAATAAAAATGATGGAATCCCCCCATCACCAACTAACTTTTTTGAATAATTCTATTAAAAGTGTCATGGCTTGTCTCTTATTCAATGTTTTCAAAACCAAACATAAAGCTGGGTTACATTTGATAATCTTCCTCAGATGAGACATGTTCTAATGGGTATGGTTTTTGCTAATATTTAAAAGTTATAATGAATAATTGCATGACACAAAGAAACATTAATTTGATTAATAATAATTGAATTCATACTATAAATGAATTGGATAAAAGTTATTCTGTAACATTTTAGTGTTTCATATGCTTATTCTTTAGAAAAAAAATTGACATCATTTTACTTGTTAAACCCCCAAAATGAAATCAATGTGTCTTTGTAGGCCAAAAAATATATGATCCAAATGCTTTTACATCCCATCCCTTGATTTGGCATCAATGTTTTATAATTGAAATTTGAGGTTGAATATTTTTTATTTGAAAATTAGAAGAAAAACTTATTATATATTGATGTAAATTTCATCGAATTGATGCCACTTTTTGTGTCAATAATTTTTTGATATTCCATCGAAACGTTTGTCACAGAATAACTCCATCCAAAAAGGTGAATTTTTTGTAGTACCGCTCTTCAAATAGAAAAGATATATGACATGATAAAATATTTAAAGGAAAAATGTAATTATTCCAAAACAAAAAGGATATTGGGAATTGATTTTACCTTTTACACTCAAAAGTTGATTCCAATTTTATATTCAACTCTAAAATTTTATACACTCTTTCCATAATAAATAAATATTGAAAATGCACACATTCTATCCAATGATCATGCTTTTTCTTTTAAGTTTTGCTACTCAAAATCCACAATTTTCCTGTTTATTTTCTTCCAATAAAAAGTAAAAAAAAAAAAAGGATTTTGTCAATAGAAAAACTAATGAGAGCATAATTGTACTTTCAGCCCATTGCCATGTTGCCTACTTTTGCAATTGCAAATTTTCAAAGCTTCTTATCTTCAAAACCAAAATGCCCAATCTTTTGGCAATCCCCACCTTATTATTTGACATCGCTTTAATAATATCTTAAAACACCAACCAAGACTTAGTGTGTACTCTTTAAATTTAAAATAATGATGACAACTAGTGCGTTTAGTAAAGGAATGAATTATTTATACCTTAAAATTTTGGGGTAAAATATTTAAAGTTGGTTATTGCTCAATTATTGCAAAAGAAACAAAATAAATTTCCTACAAATTTTCCAATACCAAATCGAATGATCTAAAAAAATTAATAAATATCTTGGCCCCATCTGACGTGTAACTCTAACGAATATAAAACGACAACCTGGTACACTGAAGAAGCGTCCACCCCTTACTTTCGGCCCATCCACTCTAAAATCTCCACCAGAAACAAGATCCAAACCCCAACGATAACAACAAAAATGTCGAAACGGGACGGACGGGACTCGTCCGTACCGTACGCCGCTCTCCCCTCAAACCCTAACCAGCAAAACGTCATCGTTTTACCAGTTTATTACAGCCGCCCGAACCAAAACTACCGTTGTCTCCGCCGTTGCCTCATCTTCACCGGCATCGTCGTCCTCCTCTCCGCCGCCGTATTCTTCCTGTACCCTTCCGATCCAACTCTCCAACTCGTCCGACTCCAACTCAACCACGTCCGAGTCAACTCGTCGCCCGCACTTACCCTCGACCTCTCTTTTTCTTTGACCATCAGGGTCCGTAACAGGGACTTCTTTTCTTTGGACTATGACAAGCTTGTCGTTTCGGTTGGGTATAGAGGGAGGGAGCTTGGGGTGGTGAGTTCGGAAGGAGGGCGTGTGAGAGCTAGAGGGAGCTCCTACGTGAACGCCACGCTTGATTTGAATGGGTTTGAGGTGGTTCACGATGTGATTTATTTGATTGCGGATTGGGCCAAAGGGGTTATTCCCTTTGATACTAATACTAAGGTTGATGGAGATCTTGGTCTTTTCCTCTTTAAAGTTCCCATCAAGGTTAGCCGTTAAAAGAAAATCCCTTTTTACTGGTTTTCTTGAATTTGGTTCTGCATTCAATTTGATAGTTTAATTGGTTTGAAGAGTATTATTTTGTGATGAAAATACGTTTTCATTTTTTTAGCATTTGAGTTTTATTCTGCTCTGGCAAGTGAGTTTTAGTTAATCAGTTTATTGGTGATGATGCACATTGCTGTTTGGTGGATTGGCGATGTTAAAACTTAGCTCTGATGATAGGTGCTTCTTCCAACTTGGTTAAGAAACGTTTTGAAAGGAACCTAGCTATTTAGCCTAGCTTATTGGATTTTAGTTTTAAGTGCTGACCAGGGAAGATGAATCAACCCAAAAAAGGGACTAATGTCTTATGGGTGGTTGAGTAGAAACATGATCCACTTTTTAATAACCTTATTTTAGCCACACCAAACGCATGGGTCAGGTTTTCCTTTAGTTGCAGTTATGTTCTCAGTTCAGTCACATCTTACCAATGCATATTTGGAGAATGCTTGCTAGTGCAGTACACTGTGAATGCAGGCCAAAATGTCAACTTTGTTTCATTTATAGTGATTTGGTTGTTCGATGTAGTTTTTTTTATTTGAAGGGATCAATGCTGTTTTGGACTCAATAAAGTTGTCTTAAAATAAAATCATATCTCTAGCATTAATTACTTGGTACAAAAAGCTGAAGCAGGGCTAAATCCTTGAATTTTAGTTGACGCGTAGATGGCTAGTTAAAACAAGTAGGTACATCACACCATCACGAGAGAATTTTTCATTCGCAGTGGATTTAATAAGTTGGTTAAAAGTATTGGATGACTGCACTACTGGACCATTGGAGCTTTGTGACTAAAACCACAGCATGATTATGGAGTGATTAAAACTAGTTCAACATGAGTCGATGCTTGTTTGTGTCAAAAAGTGACAAAGAGACCTTTGAAAATCTTGGTACTTAATTACTTGGGTTTGACTATAAATGTATTAACGCTCATAATTTATGATGAATGAGCAGAAATTTTGTAAAGTGAAAACTTTTTCTTATCTTTTCTGGGGAAGGGACAGGTTTTGTTTATTGGTCATTGAGATGGCTAATTGAAAACAGCTAAGCTAAGCAGATGTGTGAAGGTGTTGAAACAGATTGAGATGGAGAACTATTGTGCTAAAACGACAAAGCAAGCCTATGATTGGGCCCAAATTGCTCAGATATGGCACACAAGTCGGTTGATTAATTGAGCAGAAGCAATGAAAGGATTAGTGTTTCCATGCTTCAAAGTTCTTTTTTGTTATTGATACCTACTCAATGATTCATTAGCATCATTCTGTACAAATTGTATTTATAATAGTACAGTCCTTACCAACAGAATTGTAGCTTATGCTTATTGGAAATTGTTTCATATGCGTAATACATATGAAAACCTTTATATGTCTTGAGCATTTAGTTGAAAATGCAAAGTTCGTAGTTAGCAGCCAGCATTCATCTATGTTTATGAACATGTGGAAAAGGCCTTGCATCCCTGCTAACCCCCCAACCTGTTTTTCTTTTTCTTTTCTGAGGATTGTTGTTTGGTACAATAAAGTTAAAATGTGCTTATTTTCCGGAATTCTTCACTCTGTTCCTTTTTAATGGTTGTTTTAAATAATTCTGCATGCTGAATGAGAATGCTTTATGCTTCAACTACGTTTGATTTATGTTTCTAATTTTCTATGATGTTTCAGGCAGAAGTATCATGTGAGGTATATGTAAATACAAATAACCAGACAATTGTTCGTCAGGATTGCTATGCGGAGGTGAGGATCCATTTTTTGTTATCCCTCTTTTATTACAGTTAATCTCTAGGTCTGTAAACCACATTACAAGGATGATACGAACTTGAAGTATATATGGAATTGCTTGATAAAGTGTGTGAACTAGGCGTGTGCTAATGTGCTTTCAGACAAAATGATCAACTATTCTGATTTGGACATTGCTTGCTCATTGACATTATATGCCAACATAAATTATAATTTGGGGGTCATGATCAATTTGAGAGAATTGGGAACTTGATAAGCTGGATTAAAATTTGCTTTTGTATCATTGGCACACCCATTATCATGGTGCAGGAAAAGTTTCAAAACATTTTTTTTTCTGTTTTAAAAAGAGGGGAAAAGAAGTTAGGAAAGCAGGTTGCTCCTCCTTCTATGCGTTATTCTGTGGTTTCTGATGTTCCATGTGAACTGAAACTAGTGTAATGTGGAACATCAAGATCCCTCAACCCATTTTTTTCTTCCTTTACTTGCTAAGGACTGGTTTGAGATTGCTTCCTGCTATCAATATAAGAAGACTTTTTTAATCCCTGTAGTCATGTTTTTCATAAAATATAGTAGTATATATTTTACATTTTTAATCATAACCCATGAATTGGTTTTGTGTTTTACAGTAATGTGGTGGACAATGCTCTGATCTACCTTTTCAGCCCATATATGTACTAGAAGTGGACAGAATTGGATGCTGGGTGATTTTGTCAGCCCTTTGGTTATATTGTACATGTTAATGTAAGTGATCTAGTTTGGTTAGTTGGTGCATATTAACTAGCAGTTGTAAACTAATGATTGGATGAAAACGGTTTATTCAACTAAGAAAGGAAGCCATTATTTTTTTTTTTCCTGTATCTTACATATATCATTTATTAAGATTTACACGGATGAGGTTGCCTAGATTTGAGTTCTATGTGAAATTTAATTTACATTCCAGGTTGCTCTTAACTGCACAGACAGGCCATACTGCTGATCAGTAGTTATATTCTTTTAAGCTGAATAAGGACAAAAAGGAAATCCTCTTGCTGCTGCTATTCATTGTTAATTTATCAATTCTCGTCATGAAGAGTTTGGTGGGTGTCGATTGTTTTCGTTTTTACTTTTGTACAATTGAATATGGCCAACAGGGCGGAAGAAGTTCAATCTTTGCACTTTAATGTTCACATGGAAGGGTAAATTTGTTAGGCCATGCTAAGGTTATCAACTTATTTAAGGGTGGGTGGTCAATCTACGAAGATGGTAAAACTGAAGCTCATTACCCTGATTTCTACAGTTTTCTTTTTTCGATACTGAATTCCAATATTAAACATCTGCAAAACCCCCCGTCCTATCATTGTGGCATGGCATATTCAGCTTTATCTAAGATAAGAGGGACAGAAGGGAAGGGGAAAGGGGGTTACCGAAGAAAAGGTTAGGGAGGCGCAGGTATCGTGGGCAAAAGCTATAATGGGGTAAGAAATTTTGAGAAAACAGATACAGGTTTGCAGAATTGACCAATCAACCTGTATATTTTGTTTGTAAATTCACAAGGAAATAAAACAAATGAAGAATCTAAGAAGAGGAGGCCGTCCATATAGTTATAGAAGTGTTCAAATCATTGGTTCCTTTGTACAATGATTTTAGACCTTCAACTAAAACTACTGGTCATTCTTTTGTTACAAATCGACCAACCTAGACGTCCTCCGCGCAGTGGTGCGATCATTTCTTGCTGATGAATCGACCACCCCACACATATTCCGCATGGTGATGCCTACACCTAAACGACCCCGGGTGCTTCGTAGGTGAACACAAACACTGCTTCATCGAGGTCGAGCCAGCTCCACCAGTCTCTCTTGCCACCCCAGCTCTTGGTGCATGACGCGCAGCAGCCATCATTGATGCCTGCAAAACGAACCATCTGCGTTGCGCCACCAAGCCCTGTTTACCAACGGAAGGAACGCTTGTATAGCACATTTGTTTCTCCTTTCTTCTTTTTGCCCCTTCTCTCCCTTCTACCTCTCACTCTGGGTGGTATTATGTTGCTGCTGTGTGAGCAGAGCTTAAAAAGCAAAGAATCTAGGCACCGGTGAGATTATATGATGGAAGGAAAGTAAGGAATAAGGAGAGGTGGGCAAGGAAAGTTTTGAGCATAAAGCGTTTTTGATTGATTCCAGAAAGCTTTTGCTTTATCTTCAAAGCTTCGACTAGGTGCTTATTTTAGATCCGTCCAAAAGCAGCAGCTGCTCATATGCCCACTAGTCCAAAACATGGCCTAACAAACAGATACTTGCCCTCAATGATTCCAGTTCAAAATCAGGTGCTGCCACGGCCTCCTATGTCAAACGTGGCAGCACCTCAACGGTTCTGTCCTGACAGATTATAAAGTCTCTCTCCTAATGCCTGCATGACTTAGATTACGACTCTGATCAGGTCACTTTAGTTAGTCACTTTTTGAAACTTCCTTTGTTCGGTAAGTGGTGATTGCTTAAGTTAAGCTTGCACATGTTTTTCCACGCGGGATAAAGTTTGGTTAGGCGGAAGCTGAAATTAGGCTTGGCTTTTGAACAGGGGCTGTTGTCATGTGGAAATTACGAGTGTGAAGAACAATGGTTGAGCTGATGCTGACGCTTTTCCTAGTCCTATCCTCGTCAAAAGCACATTTCTTCTTGGATTTTAGCAAACGACAATGCCTTTTTGTCACCATACTACTGGAAACACTGCGTGTAATTGGGTAAAAGTAGTAATGTAGTAAGGCGGTAGGTTGTTTTTGGCACGTACCAGGGAAAGCATAGTAGGCTGTTTTTGGGACTACCATATCTAATGGACAAGGCAATCACTTCAGAAGAATTTTCAAAGTCCCATCTGCATCTCTCGGTCCCTCTAGAATTGTTGTTATACTACTACTACTACTCCTAGTAGGTGACAACGGACAAGTCTTCCATCCATTAAAGATAATAACTGGAAACGTTATTCTCAAATACTGATATACATGATTCCAGTATTTCTTAGTGATTTATACTACTTATTTAGTTTAATAATAGTATTATCTTGCAGTTAAAATAACAATCAACCATATCTCTTTTTGAGCAAATAAAAGAGAGAAAATAAAATTTTTTATTGAATTTTTAAATCGATATTCAACCTTAAACCAATTGACAAACATATAAAGAGATTCTTATTATATTTATATGTTTAAGATACTCTTAACTTAATAGATATGAGATTTATTATTATTATTTTAATATTTTTCTTCACATGTAAAGATAATGGATCTATCACGTGATATGAATCACAGTTAAATTCATAGAGCAATCAACAAATAGAGTCAAAGCCTATTTTAATACCAAATTAAAATTTTAAATTGATATCCAACTTAAAACCAATATATAATAAATAAAGAAATTGTTTTTTGATTTATATAATATAATCAGTATGGCCTACCTATTACAGTCGAAGAAAATATGCCATCAGGCGGCCAAGATCCTCATTCATGTTAGTTCAGCTTGTTTAGTTGCTCTTGAGATTTGGGCATGAGGCCCTTTATCTTATACATAAGAAAAGTTACTAGAATTAAGCTTTATCAGGCTTTTCAGCCTAAGAGAACGAAGGCCCATTACCCCGTCTGCATTTTGCAGTACGAAATTGCAAGTCGTTTTAATTTGACCTGGTTCCTGGTTTCCTATTTGGTGACTTGGTACGAGCTCTTGGATTTACCTCTGTTGTTAACAAGGCAATGGAAAGCAAAAGCAATGTGGAGGAAAGAAGAGAGATTTCTTTCTGGCCCGTCCCTTGTGGCTTCTTTAATTTTATGAAGGAAAAATGTAGAATTATAATCAAAAGCCGCAAAGAAAGAACAAATAAAGGAAGAAGAAGACTCAGTTTCTCTTGAACTAGCACAATTCAAGTCTCTGTCCCTAACAATGGCATTGGGAATTGCAATTTCTACAATGACAACAGCCCAACTGCACTAATTGTTGAAGGGGTTTTCAATTCAGCTTCTGCTGGGATTTTGATTTACATGGCTGCGGATTTCCATGAACCCAAGGTTGCAAAGCAATGTTAGGCTTCAACTAGGAGCAAATGTCTCACTTCTTCTAGGGGCTGCTGGCATCTGTGTGTTGGCCAAATGGGCTTGTTCAATTGTGGGTGTTTTTCTTCTCTGAAGTAATGCATGCCCTCCTTTTGTACCATTCAATTTTGGTACATGCCCAATGATATTTATATGCTTTTTCTCCATTGGAGCATTACCTTGGTCTACAATATTCTGTAGGCTTATTGTTCATTTCAAAAACTAATAGACTCATGTAAAATTATCATTAAAAGTTAGAGAGTGAAAATATTTTACTCAAATAAATAAATAAAACCAAAATTAACAAATCATGTCAAAACCAATTTTGTGTAATACCAACATCTTTGATGGAATGTTGGGGAGTAACACCTTGCTTTATTTGTTACTAATCATCAAGTGTTCACCCCAAAAATAAATGTATATTAGCATAATAAGATGAAACTTAGAAGATTAGTCAACTGCCTAATCTAGCTGATTAACAGCAAAATCAAGCATTAGCTAGGCAACATCTTATTCGTCCGTACGCAATGAAAGCAAATTGAATTCCTGAACTCTCTATTATGGTTCTATCAGTCAATTTCCAGAAGCCATATAGGCTACATGGCAAGGCATCCTTGATTGCAACCCAATCTACTAGCTATTCCTGTACTTCTTTTTATTAACAAATACATATGGTATTTTTCAATTTTTTTTTTAAGTAAATGTTGCAATTGATGATGACTTTGATAAATATAAAAGTCAATTGTCGTTTTCCATCCATGTGTAAAACCATTCCAAATCAAAGCAAACCAATTTGACCTTCTAATTTGAAATGTTCGGTGTGCCCAAACTGACAAGGACCGCTGGTGTGGTATAGTTGACAGTTGCTCCTACTTTTATTATTTATTGCAATAAAAGTAAAACTTTGAATTGTCTATCATGTAATAAGATCATCATTCATTACATGCGTAAATTACCCAAGAAATGCAATTATTATCTAAAATCGGGTAATGATTCCAAGCAGAATATCAGTGGAAATGTTAAGCTGGCATGGTGCCAGCATAAATTCTCTTCTTTAAGCATCAATTCTTTTCTCCATGACCAAACCTTTTTTTTTACACTATTTTGTATTACACCAATGCACACGTAATCAAATGCCAACTGTAAACATGTCTATCTCCTTCCATTTTTTCACTTGCAAGGAAAATATCCCTGATCAAACCCTTGTACAGTACACTGCTGGCCAAAATGGTGATATATATGTATATATATATATATTTGTGGAGAAAAAGGAGTAAACGAAACATAAAAGGGCACGAGGGGAGTAAAAGAAATCAGGCTAGCCAATGGCACCATGACACTTATAAGTACGCTATTCAATGTTAGCGTAGCCGCCAACCCGGTCAAAAATTCTAGTGTCTGTGGACGCGTCTGGAAAAGACCACATTAGTTCCCAATACATCGCCCTTCCAGGAAATTGCCTATACCACGGAAAACTCCCACTATATATATCATCAATTCGTCTCCAACATCTCCTCGCAAGACAACCTTCCTTTCTGCTCTGTTAATTTCTTCCGTCTCTCCCTTCCCCTGTTAAAAAGGAAAAACACCCAGGAACTGTCTTGCTTGTTTTCTTTAGTTAGTTTGAAGATGCGTTCGATGAGGTTTCCTGTTCTTCCAGTTATTGGTTTCCTGTTCTTCGCACTTTTGCAACTCAGTTACGGGCAAAGCATGGGTTCTTCTCCTGCACCTGCTCCTGCTTTACCAAACGATGGTACCGCGGTTGATCAAGGAATTGCTTACATGCTCCTCCTAGTTGCCCTGGCAATTACCTACCTCATCCATTGATTTTTATTCATATATTACTTTTTCTTTTTGTATTTTCTCCATGAATTCAGCGACAGAAATTGCAGCGAATTTTATATTTTTTTTCCATCTCTCTATTGTAAATCTCATTCAATAAAGTTTATATTTGATACTATGTATGGTTAATCGACCAAAAAAATTGATACTTCATAACAAAATTAACAATTTATAAGTCTTTAAGCAAATATTAATTCCTTTGCAGTGAATAAATCTTATACGAGTATAGTGAATCATACTCTACCACCTCGATAATGACAACTAAAAAATTTTAGAAGTCATTCAAAATAATACATAACTTAATTTAATTTTTAATGAGATAATACAACTTTTTTTATTTTGATAAATATAAAAGATCCATACGAAACATTAAAAAAAAAACCAAATCAATAAAGGCGAAGGAAGCCCAAGAGACACTAAATATACCGATCCCCAAAAATTCCATTATTTGAAGAAAAAGAAAATCATTATAGAAATTTTAGGAAAAAAACACTTAAAGTTCATTGGGATTAAATTTTTTATTTTAATTTTTTAAAAAAATTTTAAATTTTTCACCGATGAAGTGATGATATGTGATTTATTATAAGTGTATAGAATTTATACACTGATAATATATCAAATATAAACTCTTACAATTTTAAATTTCTTTTCATAAATATTCATATTCAAAGTATAATATTTATCCAATGACAATGTATAATATATGTATTCCCTCTATGGATTCAGTGGGAGATTTTGGTTTTTTTCCGTTGGTGTATTGTAAATCTCATCCAATGAATAACTATATGATATAATATCTAAAAAAGACTTTTAAATTATTCAAATAAGTTCTATCTATTTATATGTAAAAAAAATTAATACACACAATAAACTTTGTTCATTTTAAATAAATATTATTGATTATATTTTCAATAACAATTATAAATTCATAGTGATAAAATTTATCTTATACATATATAAGAATTTTAATTCTATTAAATCGCTCTCATTAAATAGTGATTTACTTGACTCAATATTATTTATTTAATATATATCTAAATTATAATCATTTTAAATATTATAATTAAAAATAAATAAAT
The DNA here is from genome assembly GCF_053813885.1 of Theobroma cacao. NCBI lineage: Eukaryota > Viridiplantae > Streptophyta > Magnoliopsida > Malvales > Malvaceae > Theobroma > Theobroma cacao. The sequence continues at coordinate 5,974,515 of NC_142647.1, forward strand.
AAATTAATACTAATAAAAGTAGTGATGAATTTAAGGTTTTGAACAAAGAATGATTAAAAGGTAATTATACAAGTTCATGTATCGAGTTAATGATTCAATTCAAAGCAAAAATTAATCACTTTTAAAATAAAATAAAATAAAATTAAATCGAAGGTTACGTTTTGAGATAAATGGATAGCTAAATGAAGAGATTACGAAAGAAGAGGTAAGAATTGCTCTGTTCCAAATGTATCCCAGTAACGCTCTTGGACCTGACAGATTCCCTGCCATATTTTTTCAAAAATTTTGGGAAATATTGGCAATGATGTTTATAAATATGTTGTTGAGTTTTTGGAAGGAAGGACACAGGATCCGAACTTTAACCACACACATATTGTCTTGATTCCAAAAGTCAAACAACCGGAGTCAGTGACCCAATTTCGGCCAATCAGTCTGTGTAACACCCTCTACAAAATAGCCTCCAAAGTTCTTAAACAGATTAAAACCTTTTCTGCCTTCAATCATTTCAGAAAATCAGAGCGCGTTTGTTCAAGGACGGCAATTAGCAGACAATGTCATTGCGGCCCAGGAAATCATTCACAGTTTACATAACAAGAGATTGGGGAAAGTTGGCAATTTTGCTCTTAAACTTGATATGAGCAAGGCTTATAATAGAGTGGAGTGGATCTGTGTTAAAGGCATTATGTGAAAGATGAGCTTTGAAGGAAAGTTTTTGGATATGATTTGGAGATGCATTTCAACTATGTCTTACTCGGTTTTAATCAATGGGGTACCAGGATAGAGTTTTGTTCCATCAAGAGGTTTACGTCAAGGAGATCCTCTTTCTCCTTTTCTCTTCGTTATCATGTCTGAAGCTCTTTTTGGCCTTATAAACTGGTCACAGGAGACAAACATCATCTCAAGATTGAAGATATGCCGTAGAGGGTCAAATATCACCCACCTATTGTTTGCTGATGATAGTATGATTTTTGGAAAGGTCAAAAGGCAGGAAATACAAGTATTGAAAGGAATTTTTGAAAAATATGAAGCTGCTTTAGGACAGAAAATTAACAAGGACAAATCAGGCTTGCTTTTTAGCAGAAACACTCCAACTGAGGAAACAGTAATGGCAAGTCAAATTCTTGGTATCAATGAAGCTCAATGGGGCGGAATGTACTTGGGTATGCCTTTAGTTGCAGGAGGGTCCAAAAAACAGATGTTCCGTTTCCTCAAAGAAAGGGTTGTAAACGCATTTCTAATTGGAAAAACAAAATGCTATCAGCAGCGGGAAGAGAAATTCTTATAAAATCCGTGGCGCAAGCAATTCCAGCCTTTTGTATGAACTGTTTCAAAATTTTGAATTCTTTGTGTCATGATATTGATTCGGTTATTGCACAATTTTGGTGGAGTGGAAATAATATGACTCAAAAAATCCATTGGAAGAATTGGAAATCTATGTGTGTATCAAAATTTTTAGACGGAATGGGATTTCGGGATACAAAAAGCTTCAATCTAGCCATGCTTGCGAAACAAGGATGGAAACTTCAGTTGCAAGTGCCCACACTTGCCTACAAAGTGCTCAAAGAAAGATACTTCCCCACAACTGATTTTTTGAATGCTCTAATTGGTACTAACCCAAGCTACTTATGGAGAAGCATTCGGGAAAGCCAACAGCTGATTAGAATTTGGAGGGTAGGAGATGGACAGAGTATTAGTGTCTTAAATGATGTTTGGATTCCGTATGAATCTCCTAGGCTTCTATCTTTTCCTAATCAATTGATTGATGAAAGATGAAGGTATCGGAGTTGATCGATCAAAGGACCATGACATGGAATGATGTGAAAATAACAGAGATTTTTCCTACTTATGAACGTGAACTGATTTTGTCCATTCCTTTGAGCTACAGGCATCCCAATGACAACCAAGTGTGGTTCTTTAACAGGCATGGTCACTACTCAGTGAAATCTGGGTATAGAATGGCTCAATCTTTATTGGACTTGCAGGTAGCGGAGAGTTCAAGTTGTAATATGATGGCTTTCTGGAAAAGAATATGGCATCTGGAATTACCAAGGAAGGTTATTTTATTTTTGTGGAAGACTTTAAATGGTATTCTCCCAACCCGCCAAGCCTTAATTTATAGGAGCATCATATCTGAAAACAATTGCCCTTCTTGTGACAATGAGCTGGAAACTGATTTCCACTGTCTTTGTTGCTGTCCATTAGCAAGAGCAGTTTCGAATTTTTCTAAGTGGGGTTTTACTAACATAGAGGTGTTGTTCTCTTCTGCACAAGATTGGATATTTTATATTTTTTCCAAATGATGGAGAATGAAGAGATTGAAGAAATCGGATGTATCTTATGGGCTTTATGGAAAGTTCAAAATCTGAAGATTTTTCAAGGAAAGAGCTTTGAGCCATTGCAAATTATTGAGTTAGCTGGCAATTTATTAGAGCAAGACAGGCTTGTTAAGGGAGTAAGGTCAAGAAGGAGGATCTTGCAGATTAATCGAACATGTGAATGGAGAGCTCCGGTTGAGAGCAAATTAAATGTGGATGCCTCTATTTTTGAGCTTTCAAGTGTAAGGCGGATGGGAGTTGGATTTATTGTTAGGAATGCAATAGGAGAAGTTGAATTGGCTGGAGTAAGAAGAATGGTTATGGGTCAATCGGTGGAGGAAGCTGAATTGTCTGCTTTAGCTTGGTCTCTTCGCTGCTGCCAAAGGGAGAATATCATGGTTAAGGAAATTGAAATGGATTGTAAGATGGTGGTTGAATGGATAAAAGGAAGACATTTGTCTGGTATTCTGAGTCCTATTGTAGAAGATTGCCTCAATTTGATGGAGAGTATTAATTGTGTTGATATCCTCCATTGCTCAAGAGAAGGTAATGAAGTAGCGCACATGATAGCTAAAAAGGCAAAAGAAATTAGAGAGGAAGCGATTGCCTGGTTCAATATTTTCTCAAATGCCGGAGGATTTTTAACAAGCTATCATTAAAGAGGCTGGAAGCTTGGTCGAAGGAGATTAGCAGTGTTGAGAAGAATGTTTATTGAAAATGTTGTTTCAAAATATATTTGTCAGTTGTTTTTATTTAGTGATGATAATGAATTCATATTTTATTTCAAAAAAAAATTTATAATATAAAATTTTTTAACAATTTAAATATAATTTTCAGATTCACTAATACAAATAGATATAAAATAGAAAAAATTAACATTAAATTTTCACATTACGTATTGCAAAATTGTTACACAATGTATTTTTTACATAATTATGCCAAGTGTTCAAACTTACATCAATCTAGTTACAGGAAAATATATGCTAAAGCCAAATCCTATGATACATATTAATAGTTATTTGGTTTGGAAAGAAAAAATTATAACAAAATTTGTTTAATTGGTTCATGGAAAAGGAGAATAAGAAAAATGGTTTTTCTAATGTGATGAATGATAATTGTTTGATTAATTCATAAAAAAAAAAATCATATAGTCCAATACATGTTAGTAGTTATTTGGTTTGAAGAAAAAAAAAAGAAAAAAATTGTTTGATTGATTTAAGATAAAAAGAATAGGAGAAAGGGCTTTTTTAATTTGATGTATGATAACAGTTTAATTGATTAAAAAAAAGAGAAAGAGTTTTTTCAATTTGATGAAAGGTTTTTCTAATTTCATTAATGATAATTGTTTGATTAATTTAAAAAAAAGGTTTTCCTCCAAAAAATTTATAAAAGAAAAAAAATGTCTAACCAGGAAAAAAAAATTTTAAAAAAAGGAAAAAAGAAAAAAGAGAAAAAATTTTAGAATTTGAGTTAAGAGGAATTGAACCTAAGGTAGTGTTTGGTATTAGAGAAGTAAGAGCACACTTTTTACAATGTGTCAAATTAAATTACATTACAGTGTTTGTTTTGTAATAGATCACTGTAATATAAGATTGTAATACAATCGCATTACAATCAAGGAATGTAATATGATTGCAGTCCAAAATGAATATAATCATATTATATTACACTCTATAATATTATTAAAGACATTTTTATCTTTCAATTTTATTACTCTGTTAAAAACATTTTGTAATATTATAATTAAAATAAAATATATAATATAAGAATTAGAAACTACAATAAAATAAAATATAAGAAATTAAAATTTATATAATATAGGTAAAAGAAATTAAAATAAAATATATAATATAAAATTTATATTAAAGAAATTAAAATAAAATATATAATATAAAATTTATATTAAAGAAATAAAAATAAAATATATAAGATTATAATAAGAAATGAAAATAAATTATATGACATTAAAAATATATTTAAGAGATGATATTATATAAAAATTAATAATAAAAAACACAAGTATATTAAACTTACATTTTAATAAATAAGGGTAATTTTAAAAATTAATATTACATTTATAGCAAAATACTTGTAAATCAAACGTTGTAATATTATTTTCTCTATATTTTAAATTTATTTTGCTTGTATACCAAACATTATAATGTTATTTTCTCTGTAATTGCATTGCTTTTAATTATATGCAATTGCTTGTAATCACATTGTATTGTAAAGTACCAAACGTTACTTTACATGCAATCACATTATCTGTAATCACAATACATTATAAAGTACCAAATGCCACCTAAAACTTACCATTATTTCAAAAAAAATTATTTGATTTAATTAATGATGACAAAAATATCTTAAATTTTATATATATGATAATAAAAAAATCTAAAAACTGAAGTCTCCCTCCGCCCTGTATAAAAGCATGAATATCTAAAAAAAAACAAGTTGATTATAAATTTTCAATTATAACAATAAATTAATAGTAATAAGATTTATTTTCTCATTCCTTTGAAATAAAGACCCTGCAACAAATACTAGCATGAAAAACGACAAATGTAAGAACTCAGAATGTATTATGCAAAAGTTGTTGTAATTGTCCAAAGGTCGGTCTAGCATTTTATATATCGTTTTTGAGAAATGTAACAACATTAGGCATATCACCATATTCAGACTTCTTTCCAACAAAGTGAGTAACGAGTTACAAATTTTTCATATCTAGTAACCCATAAATTTATCTAAAATTAATTCAAAAGTTTATTTTTTGCTCTTTTCCTAACTCAATGACCATCATCCCCGCTGCTCTGCTCATTCAAAGACTCTATCTCATCGACTTTTAAATTAAATCGTTTAAAATTTTAATTTCTAATAATTTATCTAATAGACACATCCTTTTTTTTATTAGCAATATATTTATCTCTTTGTAATTGATAATATAGACTAGTGAAAAAGGCAGAACAACTACAAAATGGTTCAAGGTTACCATTAAACTTTTTCGGGCTTCATACCATTATCAAGCCCAACTGAATATATATACAAAGAGAATTATAATTTTTAGTTTGATTAAACTAAAAGAATGCAACTAAATAAAATTTAAGTTCAAAATTCCTCAAAATTTTGTTATAACTATTTTTAATAGGACAATATATTAAAAAAAAAAGTTGAAAATCCATGTTAGAAAAAATGATCTCAAATAAAAGATTAGCTTTATCCTTGTACTGATAGGGGAAGATACACTACTCCACCAACCCATAATAAGCAAATGCAAGCCAATCAGCTCCTTCCACGTAACTCCATAATGGCATCCTACGTTGTAAGTCGTGGGCACTGCCTCTTCCATGTCCATGCCTTTGCCTTCTTCTTTCTCTCTTTTTCTGGCTTCAAGTCACCCACCGTCATTTCTGTCTTTCCATTTAAAAAAAAAAAAATTTCGATCGCATTAGTTTTTCCATTTACTCTTCAAAATTTTTTTTTCATGCCCCAAGCTTTTTAAAGCACGTGATTAGTTTGCGTCATTCTAATTTCTTCTTCTTCTAATAAAAAGGTATATATCGTATCGCTCCGTTTTATCTGCTTGTCTTTTGGCTTTGTTGAAACAAAGGCAATAAAAACGATAAAGAAAACCCAGTAAAAGAGGCAAATCGATTTGGGTATGTTGTAATGTTTTTGTTTCTTGGGTGCATTGTTTTATGGCAATCGGTTTCTGGGTATTGATTTTTTGTGCTTTTTTAATAGAAAATTTGTGATTTTTTTATTGTTTTAGGGTCAGTTTTTGGATGATCGTCTGTTTTGTGAATATCCAAATTGAGGTTTGTTTGATCAGTTTTTTGTTTGGGGCCGATGCTGAAATTTGTTGGAGTTTGAAACTAAAATAAAAATGAAAACTGATTTGTAAAGCTTGAAACTATATTTAGGAAAGTGATTGCTGTTTGGACTTTCGATGATATTTTTGTGTTTAGAACTGATTTGGATTCAGTTTTGAGTTAAGTGTGTTTTTTGCCTAGCTAAAAGATCAACGTTGATTTCTGGTTTTTGTAATGATGATCAGAGTGTGGTTTTTGCAGCTTGGATGAATATGATATTGCAGTGCATTTTTACTTAGATGATGCTTTACACTTAGTTCTTGATGTTATAATCATGCAATTTAACTATGGTTACTTGTCACTTGAGTTCTGTCTTTGTGATGTATAATTGTTGAAGTAGAATGTGTTAGGTTGCAATAAAATTGAAATGGATTATGAATTTTACACTATGTTATGAATTCCCATTTTGTGGGATTGTTGTTGCTAGACTATATGTTTACCCATCAACATATATGTCGCTTGCTTTCTGTGGGTTTGAGATACTTTGGTTGAAAATTTGTAGTTTTTAGCTAAGGGGTGTTTTGATGATTAAAGAAAATATTGTGAATAATGGTTTGATAGGAGGAGGTTTCTTTTTTGCATGGGAAAAGAATGCCAGATTTGAGAGGTGGAATTAGACGATCAAAGAGGATCAATGACAACCAGGAGAGCCCTGCTGCCTTAGTTCCAACTGCTCGGCGTGGTGCTGGTAATAACTCTTTTAAGTTTTATCTTTAAATCTTTTATGTTTCAAATCAATCCACTTTACCTGCTGTTTTCTTGTGTAAATCCATCATAGCTAGTAGAGGTAGAGGTAGAGGGCGCAGAGCAATGAATCAAGATGACAATGGCAAGCTTGTTGGTCCTGCTGCCTGTGGCAGGGGTTGCACTGGATTAAACTTGCCAGTGAGGCAGGTAGTTGAGAAAAGTGCAGAAAGACTGGTTGCTGTTGAGGAAGAAGGAAGCACTAGTTCACTTCCTGAAAGGGTACTAATTTTCTTCGCTGTTAATCTGCCTTTTAGTTGTTATAATGGAGTGATAATGGATTAAGAGCCTTGTGTTAGTGGGTGGGGATGTCAGACTGTTTGAGGTAAATGACCAGACAGACCTAAGCAACTGCGTCAACATTCCCACTTCCCTTATCAAGAAAAAGAAGAGGCACAATAACTGTCTTTCTGGTTATGCATGATTTTATAAGTGTTGTGTATGGTCAAATCCGACAACTTACACATATGTTTCATCGTCAAATTTCATGCCAAGCCTCTTTTTCAAGTGATTTCTACTAAATGTTCCATATGCTTCTCTTTTGACAGGTTCAGCTTGGTAACTCCCCTGTGTACAAGTTAGATAGAAAGCTGGGCAAAGGGGGTTTTGGACAAGTTTATGTTGGAAGAAGGATCTCTGGTGGCACAGGGTGCAGTGGGCCTGATGCCTTTGAGGTTCTGTTTCACTTGCAGCTCCAGTGAAGCTGAACAAAATTCATGGGAAGTTAATTCTGTTACTAATGCCATTATCCTGTTACATTTTGTAGGTTGCTTTGAAATTTGAACATCGAAATGGTAAAGGATGTAGTTCTGGTCCTCCTTATGAGTGGCAAGTGTATAGGTATGCAGATTTTGTTCTTTCAGTCATTTGAACTTTGAATATTATGAGCTAATTTATTTTCCTGTCTCGAAATTATCATTCAGCACTCTCAATGGTTGTTATGGACTTCCCTTGGTTCATTACAAAGGTCAACTAGGAGACTACTACATTCTTGTGAGTTCCTTTAGTATAGAATGTCAACTTCACTGTTGTATTTTTGAAAAAAGGGAAAAAAAGAGTCTTTATTGATGTTTCTGTGAATCTTGTGAATCTAGGTCATGGATATGCTGGGTCCAAGTTTATGGGATGTTTGGAACTCAAGCAACCAGATGTACGGAACTATTATTCTCTCTTTCCCCCCTCATTTTTTTACATTATCATCAGTTTTCCTAAAATGGTATACTTTGAATATTTTGTATCTAAAACCTTGTTGCTACTATTGTTGTTGCTTTGGGTATAGGCTGACTGAAGAGATGGTTGCTTGTATAGCAGTGGAGGCAATATCAATTCTTGAGCAGCTTCATCACAAAGGGTACTTTGAAATTGTTACATTCCATTTTTTTTCCTCACTTCTTTTACTGCCTGTTGTATTTTGTCCACATTTCTTTTCTCCACTTCAGTTTTGTACATGGAGATGTTAAGCCCGAGAACTTTTTGCTTGGCCAGCCTGGGACCTCGAATGAGAAGAAGTTATATCTAATTGATCTTGGTTTGGGTATAGCTGCTTTCATTTCTTTACATCTTGGAGTTGTTTACTATTTTATAGCATATTATTTTTGGAATGGCTTATAATTCAGTTCTTTGACCTTTTTCAGCTTCAAGATGGAAGGAGACAGCTTCTGGACGTCATGTTGATTATGACCAAAAGCCTGATGTCTTTAGGTGACTGACTCTAAGTACTAAGGCTGCTATGTTTTGAAGATGAACATTTGTCAGAAAACTCCCATTTTTATTTTATTTATTTTTTATTTCTATGGATATATATGCTTATAGATTTTATTGAATAGCTAGCATAATTTTCCCAGCCTATTTGCCTGCACTTACTTTTCAGACTGAAGGAACACAAGATTTTGAATCTTCAGATTGCCACTTTGAATTTATTTTTATTTTGTTTGTTTTAGGGGAACTGTACGTTATGCAAGTGTACACGCTCATTTGGGTAGGACAGGGAGTCGAAGGGATGACCTTGAGTCATTGGCTTATACACTGATATTTCTACTTAGAGGAAAGCTTCCCTGGCAAGGTTACATTGTAAGTTTCAACTGTTTTCCAACTTGTATGTCCAATTCGAAATTTGTAGCTTAATTGCTGTCTTTTTGTCATTAATTTGTTGTGCTTTGATGCAGGGGGAGAACAAAGGATTTCTTGTTTGTAAAAAGAAGATGGCAACTTCTCCTGAGATGCTTTGTTACTTATGTCCTCCTCCTTTTCAACAGTTTCTTGAGATTGTGACCAATATGAAATTTGATGAAGAGCCCAATTACTCGAAGCTCATTTCGCTTTTTCATAATAGCATAGATTTTACTTCGTCAATACGTCCTATCCAAATTGATGGAGCTATTAAGGTTGTTACCTGGCATTTTAACTTGTGCCAATAACTTTTTTGAAACAAAATTTTATATTTTTATTTAGAATTTTTTGATGAATCCTTAATTCATCAGGCGGGTCAAAAAAGGGGAAGATCACTTGCTGAGTTGGAAGATGGTGAGCAGCTTAAGAAGAAAATTCGGCTTGGTGCTCCAGCTTCTCAGTGGATCTCAATCTATAATTCCAGAACTTCGATGAAGCAGAGGTGAAAATTCTCTTCAAAACCAAAGATGTTGTATTTGGTATAAGCTGCCACTCTCTTTGACCATGTGTCTAGGAGTGCATGGCCGTGTCTTGGCTGCTTCATATGCTTCACACATCATTTGAATGGGGCAATAGCCTTGTGGAAATGTATTTTTTGACCACTTTCAATGGAGGCAAAGTGACAATAGGATACTAATGCTAGAATTTCCTGTCATCAGACTATCATATGATAGTCTCTAGAACTGAACCCCATTTTCACGGAGAAACTCTGTTATGTAGCCAGACTGTGCAAACACCCCCCCCCCCACCAGCATAAAAAAGAGATGAAGAAGAAAAAGAACAATAAGGTCATGAGGGGCAACCATGGCTGCTTCATTTCAGAGTTTGGTATCTCCTGTCAATTTGGTATAAGATTCTTCTTCACTTGTTATCAAGAATTCGCAATATTTATTGCAGGTATCACTACAATGTTATGGATTCAAGACTCTACCAGCATGTCGAGAAGGGAAGGGAAGATGGCTTGTATATCAGCTGTGTAGCTTCATCTTTGAATCTGTGGGCCATTGTTATGGATGCAGGGACAGGGTTCACAGCTCAGGTTTTCGAGTTATCACCAATCTTTTTGCATAAGGTAGAAGTAACTGATTCTCAGTTGTCAGCTTTTCAGTTTTATTATTCTAATTAGGAAGTCTAAGGAAGTTTTTTCCTTCTTACTGATTATTTGATCAGGAGTGGATAATGGAACAGTGGGACAAGAATTTCTACATCACTTCAGTTGCTGGTGCAGGCAATGGCAGTGCACTGGTTGTTATGTCAAAGGGTAATCAAAGCTTTTTGACATCATGTTTGTCTTTCAAGTATTTATTTTCACTGCAGTTTTTATTAATTATCCAAAAGGGTGGGTTGTTTTATAAGGGTTAAGTTTGTAACTTTAGTGTAGTGAGTTAATGTGAAATTGACAAGGCTAGCCATCAGGGGCGGTCGCCACCCCTCAATTTTTAATTCTCTTTATTATTATATGTATAAAATTTGATATATATAGTATAATTACCCTTATAATTACCTTTTAGTTACCCCTCATGTAAAATCCTGGATTTGGCATTGCTGGACTTTAGCCTTTGGTTACTGATGTAGTATTGCATTTCAGATGAAGCTAAATTCTGAGATTAGGAGAAAACAGACAAAATTCTACTGTTATGATTATCATGTTGATCAATCACTTTTCCGTGAACTTTATCTTGCAATTGATGTTGTGAAGCTTCATGCTGGTAATGCTGATATTGTTTTTCTCCTTATTTCAACTAAAGGTACACCCTACACGCAACAGTCCTACAAAGTTAGTGATGTCTTTCCTTTCAAATGGATTAATAAGAAGTGGAAAGAAGGCTTCTCTGTAACCTCAATGACCACTGCAGGCAGCAAATGGGGCATTGTCATGTCCCGTAATGCAGGCTATCCTAGTCAGGTTGTCCCATTCCAGTCTAATAATACTCAATTGTATGATACTGCAACAATCACTTACATGTTTTTATTCTTGTTGACTAGGTTGTTGAACTTGATTTCCTCTATCCAAGTGAGGGAATTCATAGAAGATGGGAGAAAGGATATCGGATTACATCAGCAGCAGCTACACAGGACCAAGCTGCATTCATACTTAGTGCACCCAAGAGAAAATCACAAGATATAATGCAAGAAACTTTGCGTACAACTGCTTTTCCTAGTACCCATGTAAAGGTGATTTAATTTTGCATGATTTTCTTCTTTAATGGTGTATGATATTATCTATATAACTATCTTTGGTGTTCGAAGCAGTCTTCCAGTGACATGTTAGATTATCTTTCAAGCTGTGAAACTTGACTTGAAAAGCTCTTTTGATGTCATTGTCATGCAACCTAGTGAACCTTACTTGACAATTTCACTTATTGAATCGTGTTCTATAGCTTAGAAATGAACTAAAAAGGTTCAATTTATACAAGGTTGTATTTTTTTCATGTGTTTACATTTTCAATAAAGAAAGTTATGGTCCACAAATCTCAACCATGGATGTAAACCTAGTTTTAGCTCCAAATCATCAAGGCTCACTATTGCCTGCTGGAAGAATTATTTTTATACAATATATTTTCATACAATTCTCAAATAAGAACTTACTAAGGATTTAAATTCTAATATAAATATTTGATTTATCCCATACCAGCTAATGATTTTTGCTTTTATCTATTTTGCAGGATAAATGGTTGAAAAATCTGTATATTTCGTGTATTTGCTATGGGAGGACAGTGTCCTGAAGTTTGGTATTTGGAACGAGTCACTGCAGTTACATGTTCAAGGCAGGTAAAACATTCTGGTCTAGCCTTGTAATGTCAATCAAATCTTGATCTGGTTTGTGGCCTTGAAATTTAGAATCCTTAATGAGTCTCATGGGAGTTTCATTTTATTGCGCCTTTCCTTCTGCCAAATACTTGATGGTTTGAAACAAAATTTTCCTTTCATAGAATAACCATTATGATTTTGCTTCCATCCTTGATTATGTTACATCATGGTTGTCTATTTATATATTTATTGCACTAGTTGCCACGTCTGGATGTTTTCTGGACACCTGAAAATAGTTGCTTATTTATCTGGTACAATGCCTGAAAGGAATTTTGTTGTGGTGGACTGTATGATCTTGAAATGTAACATCTTATAATTCTGTGGAGTGATAATTGCACGATATAGCTTTGAACCTGCAAAGAGATCAGCAGATAATATTTTTTGTTTCAAATTGTGAATTTTTATTACCAAAAAACCTATGATTGAATATCGTTCATGTCTGTAACTGCATCTTTATTATCTGACACTCTGTTGCAAAATAATCCTATATATTCAAAATTCAAATCCATTGGGGCTCAACTATGGACTTTGTCACTTGTGTACTGACTTATGGGGTGGGGGCACCTGAAATTAGTTACCATGTTAGTACTGTACTGGTCTAGCCAATTGTACTTTTATTAATTTATGCACATTTTCTTAGCAATAACATAGATATGCTTAAGGTTGTATTACATTCTTATTCCTATGGCCATCGCAACATTACAGTCATATTTTAGGGCTAGGATTGGTAGCATAATAAAGGATTCCAGGACTTTCTGGGTTTTCTTTCGCCTGATTTAGTAGGTGACTGGATAAAAGAACCTTGCCTTTTGCATAATGGTAAAAATTTGGAGATTCATGTTCTTGTTGATTTTGATCTTTCAATTAGATTTAGACAAACCCACTTTGTGTTTGTGTGATTTGGAATTTTTCCCCAGCTGGAAGTGTATGACTGATTTCCCCAGCAAACTAGGATAAGAGTTTTTCAGTAGTCTAAAACCTTAAAATTTGCTCAAGTGAGCAAGGGTCTAACATTCTTATTAAAGCTTAAATTCCAAACTTTTGGAATTTTATATCTCTATTCTAAACCAGACAAGAGCTCTCTTTTTTTCTTGTAAGGTCCAGAATTATTGGACTTTTTAAGTCCAATAGGCTTAGAGTGCATTTCTTTGCCTGGATTTTGCATTTAACAGATTGTTCACTGTTTAGGGTTCAAGTTGTGTCTTCCGATGTGATTTGCCTGTTTGACATTTTAAACCTGCATCAATGTTTTAGCACCATAAACTTGTTTGAAGTTCCCATTTATTAGACTAGGAAGTTTTAATTATGTTGTCATCGTTTCAATAGATATTTGCTTGTTGCCTGCCGCTCAGGAGGATACCAAAAGTGTTGGAGATGCACAGAGATGCTCTTTCCTACCTTTAGCATACAGAAAAAGCTTGAACTGGGCAGAAAACCTGCCAAGTTTGTAAAGTGCCCAAACGATGAGGAATGTAAATCATTACTTAGTATCAGAGACGGATTTACAATGGGCTGAAATCCTTAAAAACTTCCATGGTTGTAATATGTAACTACTACAATTTTAAGAGAAAGAAACCTTTAATTTTGCCCCCACGCAAATTCAATTACTTGTCTCGCTTCCAACTTCTGATTATTGTTCATATTACATATTAACTAAGTTTTTAGGGAAGTTTTATCTGGTGGGGTTGCTTTCTAACCTAGCTAATAACTTTTTTTATTATTATTTTTATTTCATTGAAATCAAAATCAATACATGTTAATATTTCGTTCACGGTTTTGATCCTAGTCAAAGTCGATGATTTAAACCCATAAATTGTCATCTCTCGGGAATGTAAAAATTGTAGGTCAAGCTTGTACTCTAGCTTTACTTTGTTTTACGTTTAATTTTCCACTTATTGGGTTCTAGCGGTAAAACAGTAATGTATGTTCAAGAAGCTTTTTCTTTTGAGCCTCATGCCAGGTTTGAGAGATTCCTGGTTCTGCTTCTGAGCTGAAGCATAACAGAATATGGAAATGTACCAAGAAATTTTTTTTTTCTTTGATAAAAGTTAGATACAACAGTAAAATTAGAGTTTGCATAAGCAAATATACGCATGCATGTATGTCTCAACTCAAATGTATGCTCAGTGATCTTGACCTTGACTGGAGGAATGATTACCTTATCCAGTAGGTTAGATTTTAAGGTTGACACTCCAGACTCCGTGACTAGTAATATTAGAAGTATTTTATCATATGTGGGTTCAAGGGACATTACAGTGTCAAATCTCGCGTAAAAATGTAAATTGTGAGCTCGAGAGGCACTACGTCGACGTTGGACTTAACTTAAAAGGTGTGGATCTCGTTGATGAGGGTGCCAAGGGTTAGGGAGTAGGTGAGAGACTTGTCATGTGGTGCAAGTACGTGATGAATCCCATATGACCAAAATCAATATAAGCATGCATTATATGTGAGTCTCACATCAAATGCATACTCAAGTGGTCTTGTATTTAAATAAAGAGATGATTAATTAACCCAATAAGCTAGTTTCTTAGGTCGAGACTCGTGTAATTAGTGGCATTAGTCACTTTTGGATACCACTTTGTGGGCTTGAGATACCAATGTCAAAGTGTGGATCGTGTGGGCTTCGAAGCAATATGACGTCGGAACCCACATAAAAGTGTTGATCCGTTTTACTAGGATATCAAGGATTAGGTGAAAGAGCCATCACTTGGTGCAAGTAATGGGGTGTCATGTGAGCTTGGAAGCACCACGGTGTGATCCTAAATAAAGATGTGGATCCCTTTGACGAGAGTATCGGGGATTAAATGAGAGCTATTACCAGGTACAAATGTGACTATGCATCGTGAGAGCTCGAGGGCGATACGACATCGTATCCCGCATAAAGGTGTGGATCTCCTTGATGAGATGGTTATTGGATAAGAAAAGTTACGTAGAGTGTAAATAATTTGTAGTCTGAAAACACTATAGTGTGAGATCCACATAAAAGTGTGGATCCCACTTACGAAGCACTGGGACATCGGACTCCATATAAAGTGTGGATCCCCTGAGGAGAGGATCAATAATTTGGTGAAAGAGCTATCAACGTGCTTGACTAAGGGGTCAATAATTTGGTGAGAAAGTTGTCACATGATACAAGTGTATGTTGAACCATATGAATATTTACCGAAGTAAATTTGAACTAATTATATAAAAAGCTTGTTAATTCTTATTAGTTTAATTTTAATACAGAAGTTCTGTGTCACGATTTTAACAAGAATCGTGAATCCCACATCAAAGAAGTTGTACACTTTCATCAAAGAGCTATGAGAATTTTACACTCTTAGTGAAAAGTCATGAATCTTACATTAAGAGAGGATATCATGGTCCCAACGAAGAGCCATGAATCCTACATAAATTGTGTATTAGAATGAAACTGCGCATTTAAAATTCATATTATCTTCAATCTATAAAGCATTTTTTGTGAGATAAAATAATATGGTCAACAAGTCAAAATGAACAATCTCGCAAGTTGGTGTGAAATGGTGACAATGATGTACAAAAATAGTTTCATTTGCACAAAGACGTGGAAAGAGGCTAATGATTTCGTGAGGCCTACAGTCACTATCAAAACCATTTCCCTGTGAGTGTTTTCTGAAAGAAGGTTGGTCATGTTGGTGCTTTTGGAAATGGTGGACATGGCATAGCAATGGTCCTTGGTTTCTTTCCTTCATATTCCCTACCGATCGAATTCTAAAGGAATTTTGGTTTGTTTGGAGCAACGCGGTAAAAGAAGCTATATTGCTTGCAAATCACGAAGACAAAAGCCCTACAGGCTTCAGCCTAATCTTTTGAGCTCCCCCCGCAAGCACATGGGTCCGAAAATGCAGTCCTTAATGCTTAAGACGCATTTCCTAATCACATGCATAACTTTACTTGATCAATTTTATTCATAAAATTGAATAAGAAATCCATGTTCCTAACCGCTAAAGGAAGACACCTGACCACTGAAACAAGGGCCTAGGGTCAAACAAAACACTCTCTTGCACTTGTCAACACTTAATTGCTCCTGTCTTACTTTTTATCAAGTTTCGCTAAATAAGTTAGCCAAGTTGGACCATCGTGGTCTTAAAAGGACATCCAGGTCCCAACCACTCTTTAAAGAAGCAAAGAGCCATGTGCTTATATTATCTCTAGAATCCTTCTAGTGCTGTTTTCAGTTTTCAGTTTTCAAGTATCACTCTTTGGGCTGAGAGCAGAAACAAAACTTTGGTTTTCCACTGCAATGGACCTCAGAAACTGGTGCAATTCAGGGTGCAAAACTGGCTGCTTAGGCCTGGTCTACCATGAGATTGAACCTGTGAACTCCTCATCCACCACCACTGGGTCAAACAAACTGAAGTGGAAAGTGCTCTGGATGAAGTTCAAGAAAGAGAAGAGGAAGATTTGCGAGTCTCCGGCGCAGGTACCCTATGATCCTTACACCTACTCGCAGAATTTCGATCAGGGCTTTGCATGGGACGATCCTGATAACCTCTCTCGATCGTTCTCTATGAGGTTTGCTGATCCTTCCAGTGTTTTTCTAAGGAAAGCTGCAGTCTAGTTCAAGGAACACACAAAAAAAAGCGCACTTGGTGGGTCTACTTTTTTCTATCTTTGATGCCCTGAAGCTATCTGCTGGTCTTCATTCATTGTGGATAAAAGGGTTTGCCCCATTCAATCTTAATTTCCTCTGTAAATACTCTGTTGTTTTGAGAAAGAGAGGGAGAAACTGCAGTGCTCCCCCCTCCCCAAAAGAAAGAAAACAAAATTATTTCTGAAATTTCTGATCTTTGTTGATTTTGCAACTGTAATGCCAATGTTTGATCAGTATTAATATCTTCACTGGTAAGTATTCTTCCCTGCGTTCCTATGCCCCCTTGAAATATAAAAGAGGCATATAAGCTTGATTGTTCTACTTCTATCAACTGTGTAGCTTCTTAATTAGCTTGATTAACCACTAACTCCAGATGCAAGGCCTTTGACATTTTCATGTGGTCGACAAGGCCGTCAGAAGTTAATCGCACTAGGAATCTCGTCAACGTGGTTGGATGTCGGGTTCACACTCTCCAGGGGAAAAAAAAAAAAAAAAAAATCATTTTTCAAGAAGAAAAAAATAAGAACCCATAGAAAACAAAGAAATGCTTGTGAATTGTGATTGTTGGAGCAAATTCAGCATATATTACAAGGCAGCAACAGCTCGCTGGAATTGTAAAACCAGATGGGATTCTCATATATATATATATATATATATCAGAATTTCCAAACATGACTTTGGCCAGACATGGAACACAGTTAGCTTAGGCGAAAAGTAGTGTTGAAACATGCTAGAAGGGAAGTCGACATCAGTCTTCTATCATGCTGTGTGTTTGAAGAAGGAAGACAATTTAACAGCTGTAGCGTCCTTATCTGCTAATGTGTGTCTGATACACGGTTGATATTTCCAAATCTTACATAGTCCTTAGTCCTGACTGTTAGGTCTGCGCCAGTATCATTTTTATGGCTTGTTGTCCACATTCTCTTGTTAACTATTGATAGCTAATTACCTAGGCTAAACACACAAATAGAATTAGACATAGAATTGTCTCTTATCTTTTCAAAAGAACCTGCAACAATCTTCTAACATTGGTTTATGGGAATGGTACACGGCAAATGGCATATTAATAATAGAGACATATTCCCAATGGACGAGAGACCCCAAAAAAGGATTTGTGGCTATTTCTTTTTATTCGGGTTTGGATGGTACTCGGAAAGGGCATTGATTACTTATCAACACCATATAGATCTTCAGTCAAGGGGCAAGTGCAAGTTGGAAAGAGATTGTGGGACACCTTGGAATAAATGCTTTGGAAAGAATATGCTAATATGCTAATTTGGGTTTACCTTAAGGCATCAAAGATATCAAGGGCCGAAAACGATGGATCATCTATTGCAATTTGCAACTTGCAAGATAACGTACTGTGGAGAAACCTGGTAATCCAACAAGGCAATGTCCTTGCGAGTGTGAGCCTGTGAGATACCTTTATCTCTACCATTCACTTGTAACCAAAATTTGCGTTAAATCGTTGGTTATTTCTGCTAGAAATAAAAGGCAAGCGAATCCCTTCATGTATCAAATTTTAGTAGCATATGGTTTACATCAAAACTCTCTTCTACTTAACCCAGCAGTTTCCATCATTTAAGATTTTCACTAGAGCTGACATTTAACTGTCAGAAAGGCCCAGACAGGATCTGAAATATCGGTGGCCTAATTCGATCCTCATAGTCAAAACTTGGGCTGAACTTAATTTTGAAATTCCAAAATTTTCATGCATAATGAGCTCGGTCCACTAGTTTAAGTACACCTTTTTCTCCCGTCAACAGAAGCGGCGTCGTTTTAGATTAAGTAAACCGATCTTCCTCATTACACAAAAACTTACCAATCTCCCTCCAGGCATAAAAACACCGGTGGACACCGCGCATTTTGTTCCGTCCGCCCAGGGCTTAGGGTTTTTCCTCCACTCCCACCGAAACGGCGCTGTTTTACATCGACGATGTCGACCGAGCTGGCGATTTCAACCGACAGAGTTCAGAAATTCATCGACGACCTCGAAGCCCACAAGACAATCCTATCGACATGCACCCAATTATTTACAGCCCTAACCAAACATTTCTCCTCCCTCCAAGATTCCCTTTCGCAAAAATCCCAATCCCTAGACTCCAAATTCCTCTCCCTTTCTTCCACTTCTTCCCAAACCCTAGAATCCCTTTCCCTCCGCGAATCCTCTATCCCCGACCGCGAATCCGCTGTCACTGCCCGCATCGAAACCCAGAAAGAATCCGCTTTAGCCGAATTCCAGAACCCCAATACCTCAGCCCAACTCTCCGAATCATTAAAATCCCTTTCCCGCCGTATGGACTCGACGGGATTAGTTAAATTCATAGTTTCCAAGAGAAAAGAATCCGTTTCCTTACGAGCTGAGATCTCCAATGCCTTATACGAAGCCGTTGACCCACCCAGGCTTGTTTTAGAAGCCGTCGACGACTTTGTTTCCCAGAAAATTGGGAAGACGGGAGGTTTGACTGATAAGAGATGGGCATGCGGAATGTTGGTTCAGGCATTGTTTCCAGACGCGAATTGGAAGGGAAAAAAAGGGGAAGGGCCGGAGTTTGCAAGGAGCATTGGAGAAAGGGCGGCAAAGGTGGTTGAGAAATGGAAAGGGCAGTTGGATGGGGAGGGAGAAGTAGTTGGGGCGGCAGAGGCAGTTATGTTTTTGCAAATGGTGGTTGGGTTTGAGTTGAAAGAGAGGTTTGAAGAAGGGTTTTTGAGGAAGTTGGTTGTGGATTTTGCGTCGCGGAGGGATATGGCTAAGCTTGCTGCTGCTTTGGAGTTTGGTGATAAAATGGGAGGTTTGTGCTCTTCCTTTCAAAGGGTTGTTTTCAGTTTTTTTTTTTTTTTAAAGAAACATTTTTTCTTAAGTTCTGTCGTATCACTTATGTGTTTTTGGTTGTTGCTTTCAGTTTGCTTAGGATAATAAATGAGTGAAAATGGTTTTTTTTTTTTTTAAAAAAAAAAACTTGATTGTGGATTAAATTATTTGTGGTTAGGTAATAGAATTCTATTTAACATTGTTATAAGCTTTGATTTCGAGTTGCACTCTTTGTAATGCATCCAAGCAATTTGGTAGGGTAAGATTGTGTTGTGTCATTCATGGAGATTAAGTCAACTGGTTCCTTTTGCATCAGGGCTGAGTTATTATTGTTAAACATTCTGATTGGGAGAATATTTTGGGGATTGAATTGATTAATGCAAATAGAATTTTTTAAAATTTTAATTGGTGGCACTTTATGGAATTCATTAAAAGTTATTTTCTAGTATTTGTTTTCCAAGGACTCCTTTACATTTCAAATCTCCTGTTTAGACCGTGGATTTATAGTGCATTGCCTTGCAAATGGTCACTCTGACCAATGCTGAAGGCATGTTCACTCCTTGAATTATTTAGTTTACGTATGACTGGGTGAAAAATGAATATGTTTATATGTAATATTTGCACAAGATAACCTGTTTTGAAATACACACACACACACACAAGATATGCTATATTGAAGGGTGCTGTCTGTAGGTATAGATAAGAGTGGACCTAGCTACCCCAAACCTTATTTGAGGTTTTTAATTAGCTTACAACTCACCCTGCCTTTTACATCCTTTAGATGCTTTATGCCTTTTTGGAATTTGCTTGTACTTTGTTACATCTTTCACTTGAACTTGTCATGTCTAGCAGCTGGTTTATAAATCAGCTTCCCATCACACCATCCCCCCCTGTGTTTGCTGTTTTAGATGATAGTTGTATGTTATCAAAATCGTGCATGGGTACTTTCGTACTTAACTTTGTGAACTGGAAACTCTCCTTCCCAAGTGATAAGTCATGCTTCACAGATTCCACTTGCATTACAAGATAGCAGAGTGGACCGTTGTGTGCGATGCCAAATTATACATACATGCATGCATGTCTGTGTTTGCACAGATGGATTTTGGAGTATGTGCTTGCATTGCATTTCTCTATAATACGGATGCATATGTCAAATACCGATATAAATTTGATGTAAGCCTATACAAACAAGATTTGTAGGATTTATGTTAGGCATTGGCCATGCAGTGCCTCATGTTGCATGTGCAGACGCACTGACGACACATGCACACTGGTAGCTCCTACACTTGTAACTTACTTTTAGGCAAATGTATTTGGAATGTAAGCCTGAGCAAATCTATGCCTGTAAGTTATATAATGAGACACAATTTTCTGATTTGGTATTTTTGAATGGTTTTTTTTTTTTTATTCCTTAAATAAATCACATGCACATTTGTCATGTTAGTGCTTGTGTACCATCTCTGACTGTAGGTTGCAAAGATCTATGATACTGTGTTTCTCATGTAAATTATACTTTTTGATCATGAAAAATTACTAGTTAAATTAAGGTAGAAAAATAGGTAATATAGCCTGCAATGTATTATACTGAATTGGGTCGTTGGCTTTCTCTTTGTGATTATTTGCCCAGTTTTTTGTGCCAGCACAAATCTAAAGTAAAAGCTAAAGGATAAACACCCCTTCCAAGAAAATGAGAATCAGTTCATAAATTATGGTGTTGGCATCACTTAAAGATAATACAACCAGAAACATTGTACAAATACTTTGTATTGTTTTATTCTTATCATCATTATATGAGAATTCACTTAAATTGCACCTCCTTGAGTGAATGATCTCTGAACTTTTCAGATATTATTGATGAGCTAGTAAAGAATGGTAAAGAGATAGAGGCAGTGTACTTTGCCATGGAGGCTGGCTTGACAGAAAGATTTTCTCCTGTTTCTCTGCTCAAGTCCTATCTCAGGAACTCCAAAAAGAATGCCACCACTATATTGAAGAATGAAAATTATAGTGCAGCTGCAACGGTTTGTACACATTCGCTTTTTCCATTTAACATACCAATTACATCATGTATGTAGAATTTCGTTTTCTTGTCCCTTAAGCAAAGAACTACTGGTTAAAGATAGTTGGTCTAGCAGGAGGAGTCGAATAATGTGGAGCTGAATTCAATCAAAGCCATCATCAAATGTGTTGAAGACCATAAGCTTGAGTCAGAATTCTCTGTTGATAGCTTAAGAAAGCGAGCCACTCAGCTGGAGAAAGTCAAGGCAGATAGGAGAAAGAGTTCATCAGCCACTGGAAAGCCTCAAAATAAGCGAGGCCATAATGCTGGTAGCAGCCGGGGCAGTGGACCATCTGCTTTCCGTCCAGCTAAAGCAGCTAAATTTTCAAATTCCTATCCCCCTTTCAGTCGTAGAAACCCAGCTTCCTCAGCACAGCATAGTCCAGCTGCACGATATTCTGGACCATATAACTATGCTGGCCAGAATGTTTTTGAGGGTCCTACTGCGCCATATGCAGCAGCATATGGTGTGGCCCACTCTCAAAGTCCTGCTGCAGTTACTCAACAACACTACCCACACCCTGTGGATAATGTGGGTGCTGCTGGTTATCGGAACAGCGGTGCTTTTGGGGGTCAAACTAGTTATGGGGCATATGATTATGTCTCTGCGCCGCCATCTGCATACCAACCTTCATCATATACCCAATAGTGTGGAAGCGGCAACGTGGTCCAGGAATTTTTTGTGTAATCCCTGTAGGTGTCCTTGTATTGAGAAGCCTTTCTTTTTCTTGTAGTCCCTTTTTTGGTTTTAATAAATAATCATCTTTTCTCATCGAAGGTAAAGCTTGAAATGGTTCAGATACCTGAAATAGTATGAAAATGAAATATTATGTAATAAGATTAGTGTGAAGGTACCTTTTTAAAATACGAATGTGCTTGTTCTTTCTAAATTCATAAGCATTATCAGAGACAAAGGGAACCCTTATACCGGGAGGAGCAGATTATAGTGAAAAGCTGAAAAGTTGGGGAAGCAAAGTTTTGATCTTATGTCATGGACATGGAGCAAGCTCAAGATAATCCTTGGTCCAAAGCTTTGATTAAGTACCAAAATGTTTTGCCAAAACAAATACCTGATCTCAATAAAAAAAAAAAGAAAAAAGGTTCTATCACGTAATTGGTGTAGACACTATTAAAACTGTCACGCTCACTCAACTCAAACAATAAAAACTATGATAAAATTTTGAATAAAAATCTGAAATTGAAATCTTTGACCCCTAATATAAGCTTTTTTAATACTAGTACTGAAAAAATTAATGAGTTTGACGTAACAGTGATCGATGACACCACAATGTCTGCAGATCTGCAGACCCCACCTCCAGATTTGTGGGTTGCGACGGGATGAAGCGTTCTTCCTTGAGAGCACCAGGGCAACACAAAGCCCAAAGAGGTGGATTTTTTGACACGCGTATCTCCAGAAATTGCATGTTGGTCACCATTTTGGGGCATGCTAGAGTCGGAACTTGAAAACACCACACATCCATATTTCCGGGGCTTCATCCACAGCGATAAATACAATTTCTTTGCAATGAAAATCACCATGTTTTTTGCTTTTGTTACGACTTTTTAAGACCACCACAACCACATTGCACAATAATTAAAACTGCCCCTAGGGTTACGGCTCTTGTTTTAATTTATAACCGCCCCTCGGCCCGCGGGGCCCCACTCCCGTCCCCCCTATTTTTTCTTCCTTAGCTCATGCCTAATTGTTGGTCCAGCCCATAAATGAAGTCTATGACTAATTTTTTCTTCCTTTAGACATTTGAGATGTATAATTATTAAAAAAAAAAGCTTTGTCCATTTTTTAATTTTTTTTAATATTAAAATACCTTTTATATTTTAAATTTATTTTTGATGATTTTTTATTTTTTGACATTAAAATGAATAAGATATCAATTCCTAAAAAAAATAAAATTATGATTTTATTATATTAAAATCAATGTGTTTGTTTAACTTGTAAAATTTAAATTCATAAAAAATAAAAGAAAGAAAGAAAATAGAAAAAATATATAAATATTCCCACTTGATTTGCAATGATATGAAAATCACTCCACCTGCCATGGTCTCTTACGTAGTGTTGCCTCGGCCTATATATAGCATGAACCTCGAAGATATATTCCAAGTATGATTACACGTTTCACTTTCAATATGATCCACTTTTTTATTTACCTAATATTCTCTTTCATTTTTTTTGTTTGTCTTTCTTTTTAATATGCATATCTATTGAATTAAAAATTAAGCATTAATCGTTGAATTTAATTTGATTTGTCATATATCGAAAAGACATGTATCAATTATTTGAATTTGTTTATGAAAATTAAAAACATAAGATTATAATGTCCAACAAAAATTATATTATCAATAAAATATAAAACAAGCAACTTGCTTGTTTTAAAATTATGAAAAATAATTAAATAGCATTAACTTAACCCTTCACTAATAATTTTACTTGGGCTGTTTCCATTGACTTGAAATGTTTCCACGCCATTCACAAAGTCTAAGAAGGACCAGCAATAGTTTATTGACAATAAATGACAAGTAATCATCATAAATGCTTTCAGTCACGAATCACGGGTCAATTCCATGGGATAGAACGAACTTGTGCGGCTGGGTGCCCACTAGACTAGAAGTCATGCCTTGTCTATAATTTCTTTTGAAGTATCCACCATTCGCCATCAGCCAGAACAGGCCAGGGTCTGACTATGACAAAACAGAACAAAGGCCATCAATATTTTATCTTTTTGTCATTTAGGGGAATATCACTTCATTTAAATAAACTATGGTTTTAAAAGTTTGTTTATGTGTTTTTAATTTTTTTAAAATCTTAATAGAAAATAAAAGAAAGTTATATGATAAATTAAACCTTAATTTAATATTTTATCTAAACAATTTAATATGATAAACTTGAACCAGAAAAAAGGACAATAAAAGAATAGAGTTGTTAACAGTTAGGGTATCCACTAAGTTTGAAGTAATCGAATTTGAACTCAATTAATAAATAAGGTACTCAAATCTTATACTTACCCGAATATTTTTTAAATCTATTGTCCTAACCTGAATCTTAATACATATTCACTACTTGATAATTACCTGAATCTGTTTAAAAATTTGATTATGTAAAAAAATTATTAAAATGCTCTTCATTGATACCCAATTTCTCAAACTCAAATCCACATATGTATCTATATATAATAATATTTTCATCCATTTTTCATATAATTCACTGATAATAAAATTTATAAAAGCATACAAATAATAAAATTTTAAATTTAAATAATCAAAAACAAATATCTCAAATTTAAACTTAAATAACTAAAAATAAATAGTCAAACAACAACTTAAACATTACAAGTTCAATTAACTATATGAGTTTGCCCATGAAATTAAAAAAAAATAACTAGATTCCAAAATTATTTAATCTCACAATTTCTTTTTAGGTAGATATTTTATAAGTTTATATACACAAAGGTATATATTATAATTAATAATTTTATAAGTTATAATTTTTGCAACGTTAACACAAAATATAAAGTAAAAATGTTTATATTTAAAGTATAAAAGCATATATTTAATAGTAATTATATTCCTTATAGATTAACTCAATATATAAAGCATATGTATTAAAAAATATTACAAGTTAATTACTAATAGTTTCATGAATTAATTTAATTAGTAATATAAGTTTGTCTTTAATTATATGAAATTAAAAAAAAACTATAATTTGGTTCAAGTATCCAAGGGGTGGTACTCAAACCCTACTACAACCTCAATTCAATTATAAGGTACCTTAATTGTATATAATCGGATCGGGTACATACGGATACTTTATAATAAGATACCCATTGCCATGCCAATAAAAAAAATCGAAACTATGAAGAAAATAAGCCATAAACAAGACAATGGAGGTTTTGAGTTTTAGGTTGACTATAATTCTAGATCTTATTTGATTAGGATTTTTGTTTGTATACAATATTAAGTAGTTGTATGGTTTTAAATTTCTTATTCCACATCGAATCCTAATCACATTCTACTTTGGACTTTTATACTATAAAAGTGGATTTCTAGGTTTTAAAATTGCAAGCAGTGCTTTAAGAGCTCTAAATAGTGAACATCTTGTAACTCTGTCTTTTGCTCTAGGTGGAGCGAGAGTGGTTTGGGTGAGTGTTATTGGGAGGTTATTGAAGAAGAGTGTGCAAGGGATCTTGGGTTGATTTTGAGAACTATAAAGATCAATTTATTGTACTTTAAATTCTCAATAATAGAAGAACAGTTTTACTCTGCGGACGTAGGTAAGAGGTCGAACTACGTAAATTCTTGTGTTTTCTGTTTTTTTATTTTCTCTGAATTTTATCTTTGTTGATTCTTGGGCAATTTTCACAACATGAAGCCTCTACACGTACCATTTTATTAAGGACAAGAGGAAGGCAATGGAATGCTTAAAACGTAGAGTTTTATTAATAAATGGTGTTTCTCAAAAGTTAATTAAGTTAATTAAGCTAATCAATTTTAGGATTAGTTATAGCTTTCTCTTTCATGTGGTTACACATGTACAGTCTGCATATATTCAGCTTTTGTACGATACCCTACATTTCAATGAGAATGTTCCCAACTATTCTCCCATTTGCTGCCCCGTCCATTCACTGCAACATGTTTTTCATAGTACATAGTTTTTCTTGCATTCTTTGTATGTGTCAATCCACGTGGTTTTGTCATTGATTCAATCCACTTGACGAAAAACTTTTCCTGCAAAAGAATTTCTCTACAACTTTTCGTCCTTCAAGCAAAAGGGCATTCTCAAATTCTAACAAGCAAGCCTTGTTCTCTTGGTACATAAGAATAGATCAAATTCAACCAAAAAAACAAAAAAAAAAAAAGTTGAAGTTATTGGCTAAAGACAATAATAGCTCATAGATCAATCAATCTTATGCTTATATTGAACTTTTTCCCATCAAATTTTCTAGGATTGGTGGAATAGCCGACACGACAAAGCCAGTTGTCTATGCGGTGGCGGCCGTGGCAATTTGTTTCAGTGATAATCCATCGAGACCAATTGTTTTCCATTTTTTAATTTGAATGTGTCAAAAAATGTTGTAATATTTATATATTTCGTGAATAATGTGGACAGCATTTTGTCGCTGCATGCTCTCGTCAGTCCTCGTTCAACTGTTTCATCCTGGTGAAGCACGAAAGTGGCAAACTAAAACAATAATACAAGATATTAACTGGCCAAAAAGCCCATAATTCCCCCTTATTTATAAAACAAAACCATAAATTGAGGGAAATAAAGCTTTTGACTGTAATAATATTATTTAATTGTAGCCTAAATAATAGGGTAAGGTTCTCTCTAAGCCCGAGCCGACGGACGACTTCAATTCTAAGATTTCGTACGATTGAAGCAAAGATTTCAAAATAAGCATCAGTATTCTATTCATCTTCAATAATCAATAAAATTACACTATACGAAATGCAAGATTTAGCAATAAAAATTTTATGTAATACGCTTTAAAATGATATAAATAATTGTGTTACAAAAAAAATTCATAATGATTTTTGTGTACATAATGTAATTCATGATAGGGAGTTATACATTTTGCAAGGCAAAATAAACATAGTATGTATAATTAGAAATATTATTAATAAAAAAATATCGTTGTTAAATACGAATATTCGTTCGCCATTGCGTATCATGAAAAAGATTGGCACGTTTCCCGACAATGAATTAGCAATATTTTCTCTTTCAGCTTTTGGTACATTCAGACTTTTTTTTTTGTTTGTATGAGGCCACACAGTCTGACTTTTCCATATGCACACGTAATGATCTGTTGCCTAATGGAAATTATTGGTTAAACTTAAAAAAGAACAAAATTCTTCTGCTCCCTCTGCGTATGATATTTTTAGACAATAAAGCTGGCTTAAAAACGTTGTTTCAATTTCTATGTTAGACACGATAAAAGAGTCTAATGGGAAAGAAAGGAACGGAGCTTCTTGTCTCTTTCCTTTTATTTCTATTTTTCCTTGGACAAAAAGAGAAGAAAATATCCTAGAATTTGACTTCAAGGTAAAAGGTAATTCCACGAATACTTATGGTTTCTGTCAAAGCCCTAGCCCTTTGCATTAAATACAGAGCAATGGGCGATTACATTGCCAAAGAAATATAACAACCTCTTGTTGCTTTGCCCGAACCTCACACAGAGACGGAGAGGGGGAGAAAACAAAACAGAGAAATTAGAAATGGCGAAATACTGCAACGGAAGTTCTGACCAATCTGAATCTTTTGACAGGATTCCACCAATACAATTCACGAAGCTCTTTATCAACGGCAAGTTCGTTGATTCGATTTCAGGTATGGTTCCAGGCTTTGTTTTTCTGTACCATATCAGCGGAATTTGCTTCTTCTTTATTTGTCTCTTTGACGTTTCTCGTTTGTTGGGGGTATGGTAATGGTAGTTTCGAAAAGCTCTTCAGTTTTGTATCTTTGAATAAGAATAATGAAAGAATGATTTGTTACACCAGGGAAAACGTTCGAGGCGGTTGATCCAAGAACAGGGGAGGTGATAACAAGAATTGCAGAAGGAGATGCAGAGGACATTGATTTGGCTGTTGGGGCTGCACGTCACGCATTTGACCATGGCCCTTGGCCTCGCTTGTCTGGCTTTGTATGTGATGATTACTACTTTTCTGTTCATCCTCACCTCCGAACCTTTCTGCAATGATGCTCTCCTCTAATTAGCCTCAGTAGTCAGTACAGTTGGTTAATTCAACTCGTTCGGTTTAACTAAACCTAGCGGTCCAACAGTTAACTTTTTTTCTTACTAATTAATGTTGAATATTGCTTATACACTGACTCCATCTTAGTTTAGCTTTTTAGAAAATTAGCTAGGCACTGCTTTCACCAATTTTAATTGTGATTGAAGATTATTTTCAGGATATGTACCAAAAGAAGATATTTTCAGGAAGTCAATTTTTTTGGTGTTATAGCCTGTCTCCATCAACCTTTTTTTTTTTTCTTTCTTTTTTGTGGTTTTTGTTCTTATGATTCTGGAAGTGAAAACACTCTCCAAATCTGACCTCTAAAACAACTTGAATTTATTTTCTCAATGAGAATGAAAAAACTAGGCCCTGATTTTTTTTCTGGCCGCAACACGTCCTGATTTCTGAAAGCCGAGACCAGAGGACAAGTGGACAACCTGATAACCCGAATGGCCACGTTCCAGAATCCAGGGTTCTGTACGTCTTTTATGTGCAATAGGGGGCTCACGAATCGACGATGCCCCGGACGAAAAGGCCACCGTGAATAATTGAAGTGTGGCGCAGGGTCATTATTGACCAATTAATTAAACCATCTGACAATCTCGTCTTTCAAAAACAAACAGTAGAGAGAGGGACCTACATATATGTGGAGTTGTACCCGCAGAGGCCATCCCCTGCACGGTAAAATGTGATATGCAAGATGAAATCATCAGTTCTTTTTGTCTTTTTACCGTACTTAATAAGCGTTTATAAATAGTACGTCGATATAAAATAGTCTATTTTTTCATCCTAACGTTAGAGTTGAAATAATTTATATGTTGAGATGAATATGTCATAATGCATTAAAAATGTACTTGTATGATGTTTCTCTTATCTTATTAGAAAAGAAGAGTTCTTCAAAGGTTTAAGTTCATATTCAAGTTCTATTATATGTGAATTTAGTTTAATATTATGTTGATTTTGTTTGATTTGTTTAATTTTTTGGATGGATTATATTTATCATACGTAATGAAAATTGTTTAATTATAATTCTAACTTTTACTTGTAATATTTAGTCTCCTATATAATACATAAAGTTATGTATGTAAGTTGTTCATAATATTTTATATATTAATTACGTATCAAAATACATATATATGCCAAATAATAGAGGGCTAGATATTGCCACTTTTCTTGCTACTTTATTAGTCCATCTTTTTTTATTCTTCCCTTCATGGCTACCAGGAGCGAGGAAGGATTATGATGAAGTTCGCAGACTTAATTGAAGAAAACATAGAAGAAATAGCTGCGTTGGATACCATTAACGTGGGCAAGCTGTATGCTCATGGCAAGGTCTTGGATGTCCCAGGTGCAGCAAGGACTCTGCGTTACTTTGCAGGTGCAGCCGATAAAATTCATGGGACAGTTTTAAAATTGTCAAAGGGGCTTCAGGGCTACACTCTCAGGGAACCCATAGGAGTAGTCGGACATATAATTCCCTGGAATTTTCCCACCGTTATGTTTTTCATGAAGGTTGCCCCCGCATTAGCCTCAGGTTGCACCATGGTTGTCAAGCCAGCTGAGCAGAGTCCTCTTTCAGCTCTTTACTATGCTCATCTTGCTAAGCTGGTAAGCTTGGGTAATAATTGAGTTCGAACTCTTCTGAAAAGAAAAATTAACGTTAAAATAGTTGGTTAACGTGCCCTTCTCTGTTTGGCTTTGTTAATTTTTGTTCTTGTTTGTGTTCAAATTAATCAGGCTGGCATCCCTGACGGAGTGATCAATGTTGTAAATGGATTTGGAGAGACTGCTGGAGCTGCCATTAGCGCTCATATGGACATTGATAAAGTGAGATTTAATTTCATGTATAAGATAAGAAATTTCCACGTTGATGAAGAAATTAGCTCACATTGTTTGGGTCTTGTTATAGGTGAGTTTTACGGGGTCTACAGAAGTTGGACGTAAGATAATGGCAGCAGCAGCAGCAAGCAATCTGAAACCGGTGTCGTTAGAGTTGGGAGGCAAATCTCCTCTATTAATATTTGATGATGCTGATATTAACGAGGCAGTAAATATTGCTTTCGGTGGCATGTTTTTTAACAAAGTAAGTTATTTTTGCTTTTTATGACGGTTAAAATTTTACAATCCAACCTTTATTTGGTGGCTGTGCTATCTCTTCTCATCTTCTAAATCTGTAGGGAGAAATCTGCGTGGCAAGTTCTCGTGTTTATGTTCAAGAAGGTATATATGAAAAGTTTGTGAATAAGTTGGTGGAGAAGGCGAAGTCATCAGTTGTCGGGGACCCTTTTGACCCTCAAGTTCATCAAGGACCCCAGGTAAGACTAATTATGATTCAACACATGAATGTATTTGTGTATGTATGTAGTTTCCTTTAATTGATCAACTGTTGGCCTTCACATGGTATAGGTTGATAAGAAGCAATTCGAGAAAATTCTCTCTTATGTTGAGCATGGCAAAAGAGAAGGAGCTACTTTGCTAACAGGGGGTAAGCGTGTGGGCCAGAAGGGATACTACATCGAGCCCACGATATTTGCAGATGTTAAGGTAGGCTTTCTTACAATTGCTGCAGAACCTTAAAACTATGGTGTTGTTGGAAGTTTGGTTTTAGATTCTCAATGACTCCCAAAAACTTGTGCACAGGATGACATGATCATAGCCAAGGAAGAAATTTTTGGACCTGTAATGTCATTGATGAAGTTCAAGTAAGTCTTTAATTTTCTCTTCTCCCTTCTGTTTGTTAAATGAAACATATTACTGAATTTGTTGGTCATTTCAGAACCATGGAAGAGGCTATCAAGAGGGCAAATAACACAACTTATGGCCTGGCAGCTGGGATTATAACCAAGGACCTGAACGTGGCGAACACCGTCTCGAGATCGATCCGTGCCGGCATCATCTGGATCAATTGTTACATTGCGTTTGATGTGGATTGCCCCTACGGAGGATACAAGATGAGCGGCTTCGGAAGGGATTATGGATTGGAAGCCCTTAACCAGTATCACCAAATCAAGTCCGTTGTGACTCCCATTCACGATTCTCCCTGGCACTAAAACTAACCATTGTAGTACTAAGTTATACCCGGAATGTAGTTTTAGGAGCATGAAGTTCCAACAAAATAAACAGTGGTTTCAACAGCGGAGCCCAGGGCACTACCTTGTTATGCACAGGGCAATCAGGCCAACCATGTGGCCTTGCTTTGTGATTTTCGCAATGCAATTTCATAATGTCAGTCTTGATCAAGTGGCTTCTTAATTTACCCAAGTTTAAAAATGTCAAAAACTTTGAATTTCTAATGATACTTGCGCACATTTGACACTATTCCTGTAACAGTTCATTTCTCATTTTGGCCCGCCCCCCTTGAAGCACGCTTTGTGAAGCCATCCACACCGTCCCCCTTCTCATTTTTTTTGTCTTTTCCCTTGCTTGCTTTTTTGTCTTTTCTGTTTCATTTCTTCTCTCATAGTTCTTTTAATATTTTATAGTCCCTCTTATTTTAATTTGTTTCGAGTGAAATTATGATTTTCAAGGGGGATGTTAATTTGTGGAACTCTGGAACATCATGAATTTACAGATCAAAGCTGAAAATTTCACACAAGAACACTGGAAATTGAACACTTTTCTACAACTTTACAACGATTAGTACAAGTTGGTTTCCATCATTGAAATCCAAACCACAAACAAACGCATATATGTTCAAAGCACAAGACACATACGTTGTCTCACATTACTTCCCGATCTTCCCCCTCAATTTCACCCCAAGAACCCTCTCCATCTTAGCCAGCACGGCTTGGTTCGGCACCGCCTTCCCATTCTCGTACTCCTGAACCACCTTAGGCTGCTCGTTTATCAGCTTAGCCAACTCAGCTTGACTTCTTCTCCAGCCGCGCCTTCTGTATCGCCTGCCTAACGTCCGCCGAGACCCGGTCTATAGCCGCCGGTTCCGTCCCTTCATCAAGCTTCCTCGGGTTCAACACCGGCCCCTCGGTTTTCTTGTTCGAACCAGCATCGAATTTCTTGATAGTCTGGACCGGTGGCCCCGACCTCAGCGCCTGGTTCACTGCCTTCGGATCGCGTAGCTCTTGGGCCTTGGGCTTCGACTTGTGTAGCACCACGGGCTCCCAGTCCTGAGTCACGGCTCCACCAAATCTGCTCGGCATTGTTGAAGACAACGTAAAACACCTTTGATCATACAAAATCGAAACCACTGGATTTTGCAAAGATACAATGGAGTTTATATAAAAGGCTGAGACTCTGGAAAGTTCCGGCGGTTTTATAGTATCTGGAAGGTTCTTCGCAAGTTTACTTTGTGATCCTGATGACATGGCAATTCCTTATTGTTTCTTTTGCTGACGTGGATAATAAAAACACTGTAATTAGAGTGATGCCCAAGGAAAAACTCAAAAAAGCCAAAACAGAAAGGAAAATATCTCATTGAGTTGGTGACGTGGTGATCGTTCATTTGTTTGAGTCTTCTAACGTAAAGTGCGATTCCTAGGTGGCCGAAGGTGAAATAGATCGGACGCTTCAGACTGGGCGGTAGAATTCTGACGGTCGAGATCTTCTGCAGAGAACACTGTAAATTCAGTTTTCGAGATTAAAAGGATCTCGAAGGGGCAAAATTTGGCGCCAAATTTTTGCTTCTTAAAGTATCCCTTAATTTTCTTTACCGCCTTCGAAGCTCCCTTTCTCTCAGAATCTAAAATGCAGCGCCAAAAATCGATACTCTCGTTCTTGCAAAAACCTTCACCGGCGAGCCAAGACGGCATCGGCGGAAAGGTAAAAGGCCAAGAAGCTTCTCAGTTTCCTTCAAAGCAACAGAACCAAAATGCGGCCGCCGTTTGTGGCTCGTCTTTGGAAGTCACAGGCACCGATACTCCACCAGAGAAGGTGCCACGTAAGGTCTTGCCTGCGAGCTTTGCGGCCAATACCGGGACCAGAGATTCTTCTTCTATGTTTTCTAGTATCATGCACAAGTTTGTGAGGGTTGACGACAAAGAAAATGCAAGTCAGAGGTATTTTTTCGACTCATTTTACTCGTATTAAATTAATTTGTTCTTTTTTTTTTAAATTAACTATTTAGACGTACTGCTAGGGTTTTTAATTTTGTTAATAATTGGCCACAGCTGGAATTTATCTCTTTTATTTCTCTTTGCTTTAAGCAAAATTTTACATGCTTTTTAATATTTGAAAGAATTGAGGAGGATAAGAAAACTGGCGGTCCAATCAAATATTATTCAATTTTATTTATAAATTTAAATTTAAAATTTTAACTATCAAGTATCAAAGGATAGCCTTTGTTAATAATCTGTGTTAACTTCGCAGTAACCGGGCACGTACCAACTCTTCTAATATAGAAGAATTGCCTAAAGTGGAATTAACTGCTCAACCAACTGAAATGGCCAAAGTTTTAAGTATTGAGACTGATGATGATCTCGGGCCAGAAACACCTGTTACTCGGCCTGGTGTTTCTCGTCTGAAGCGAATTCAAGGTGACTTACCTAAGTTTGGGGATAAGAAGGATAGTTCTTTGTTGGATTCTGGTAAAAGAGTAAAGCTTCTCCAGGACTCTAATGTTGGGAACAAGAATCATAAGGATGTCGCTGATATTGCTAGCAAATTTGATTGGCTTGATCCTTCTCGCATCAAGGATTCTAATAGAAGAAGGCCTGGTGATTCCCTTTATGACAAGAAGACTCTTTATATACCTCCGGATGCTCTCAAGAAAATGTCAGCGTCTCAAAAACAATATTGGAGTGTCAAATGCCAATATATGGATGTTGTTCTCTTCTTTAAAGTGGTTAGTTATTGTTTCATCACATTGTAGTTTCATTTTTTTATTAGCTAATTGCTGGTATTGGATAATATGCTAGTCATATTGCCTTTTTCTCAATTAATTTTCTTGTAAGGTGTATATTTTTTTAATGGCTGTAAGAGGGATGCATGCTGGCATCCTTTATTTTGGAACACTGGTGAGTGGATCACATGCTAGAACATGTGAAATGAACCTTTAACTGGATTACTTGTATAGGGGAATATGAACAAGTGTATATTAATTTGGGTGTTGTGAGTAATATCACCATTTAGATTTTCTATTCTTCAACCTCTTTGCATTATGCGAGCTCTCCCTTTGTGTGTCTATAAGTTGGAGTTAAGTTTGCTGATGTATGTTATGAATTTTAAATTTCTTTTGTGAATCAGGTTTACCTAATTCAAGAACTTAATGTTCACTAACAGGGGAAATTCTATGAGCTCTATGAAATAGATGCTGAAATTGGCCACAAGGAGCTTGATTGGAAAATGACAGTAAGCGGAGTTGGCAAATGCCGCCAGGTGGATTGTCATTTAATTTTCATTCATGTATTGGTAATATATAATCGTGTGTGTATAAATACGCACATACACACATATGTGTATTTATATACATAAATGTATATGTATATGTATATATGTATATATACATACATATATGCCCATTCAAAGCAGCGGTGCAGATGTAATAGTGTCTTCCTTTATGGTCAGGTTGGTATATCAGAAAGTGGAATTGATGATGCTGTTCAAAAGCTGGTTGCTCGTGGGTAAGATAACAATTTTCTTGGTCTTAAAGAACGATTAGGAGATTTGGTTGTCATCATTCCTTGTCTGTGTATACTACATTGTAGAATCCTTTGAAATAAAAACTGTGTAAACTCTGAAATGAGAATGTTGTGTTTTAATCTTTTTGGAATGTGGAGGAAGAAATTGAGAGGTGTTGATTATAGAAAGTGCAAGAAAGGAATGATAATCCATGTCCTTGGTCATCTTCTATGTGAGTGCAATGTTGAGTACTAGATTGTTGCTCTCTTTCCTCAATTCACCATATTGTGATTCAATTTTAATGTTCTTTCTGAAGATACAAAGTGGGACGTATGGAGCAGTTAGAGACATCTGAGCAAGCAAAAGCTAGGGGTGCAAATTCTGTAAGTTTTTATTGCATGTTTGAGATGTATATTTAAATAAATTTTCTTATATATTTGTTGTTTTCCTTTAGCTAATCTTTGATATGTCACCCTTCATGTGCCATGATTATTGCATATGATTAAAACTCACATGTATGGTCTTGCTTCGAAGACAAATACTATGAAGTTTTCCTACTGCAAAAATATGCTTTGCCTTGATGTATGTTGACATGGTATGTAACACAAAGTTATGGTGTTTTATGGTTTCATCAAATTGGATTCTCCACCAAAGTTCTCTGCATATGATTCTTGAATAAACATTCAGCTACTTGTGCTGATCTTTCCTTGGTGGTTTCATGATTTTAACTCTACACTATGGATTTGTTCAGTAATTGTCTAAGTAGTTTGACTAGCAACATTGGATTTTTCAGGTAATTCCAAGAAAATTAGTTCAAGTAATCACCCCATCAACAATAGTTGATGGTAACATTGGGCCTGATGCCGTTCATCTACTTGCTATAAAGGAGGTCTGTTTATGTTTGTATTGGCTTTGCTCATATTTATGCATTCAGATTTTTATTTTTGCAGTGTCTGCTGAATGAATATTTCTGGCTTATCTGTCATACCATTTTTCTTGCTTGAATTTTCAGATGTTTTCCTGAAGCTTATCTGTATTGTATATGGATGTATTTTACTATGTTCTTCTTTGACTTCATGCAGTGATCTTTCCTCTCTTATCTCTGTTCCTCTTTTTTCTTTCTTATTTAATTTTGTAGATATGGGTTGGAAAGGTGGAATCTGCTAAATGAACATGTGGTTTATCTCTCATAAGATATTTTCTTGCTCGAGTTTTCAGCTGTTTTCTTGAAGCTTATCTGCACTGTATATGAATGTATTTTACTTTGTTTTCCTTCTTTGACTCCTTGAATTGATCGTTCCTTTCTCTTTATCTCTGTTCCTCATTTTGTGTTTTTTTTTTTGTAATTATGGGTTGGGGAGGTAGAATGGTCAGATTCAGAGGGTCAACTCAAGTATATGTATAATGAATATATATGTTTTTATGCATGCATGCTTCCTCCTTTTCTACCTGTGTTGATGTGGTAGATTTTCATAAGTTATTGCAGTTTATCTCCATTTTAGAATTTATTACTTTACAATTTATAATTTGAATATGTATTGGAATATATTATGATTGCTTAATGCTTTTGCTCTTAGGGAAACTATGGAGTGGAGAAAGGTTCAACTGTCTATGGGTTTGCTTTTGTTGATTGTGCTGCTTTAAAATTTTGGGTTGGTTCCATCAGCGATGATAGTACTTGTTCTGCTCTGGGAGCTCTATTGATGCAAGTAGGTTCTTTATTTTCCTGCAATTTTTTTTTAATATTTTTGGAAAATTAAGCTCTAATGTGCTGGTTGGAATTTGATTTTAGGTGTCTCCTAAGGAAGTCGTATATGAAAGTGCAGGTGAACTTTCTCATTTCACTCCCCTTGTTTGCTTCTCTTGAAGGCTAGTTTTGATAAAAGTTTTGCCTCATAATTAGAAGTATATATTCAATTATTTCAGGGCTGCCCAGAGAAGCCCATAAAGCACTCAAAAAGTACTCATTTACTGGTGAGCATTCTATCAACTTTCTGATTAGCAGAATCAGTATGACTCCCTATATATGTATGTATACATGTCAATCTTTATTTGAGTATTTCTTTCACTAAGAGCTAGTATTTTGTGATTCAGAAATGAGTAATTCTTGGATTCATAAGTTTTTTCTGTTTTCCTATTAGATTCTCAAGCCTGTAATCCATTGGTTTAATCAAGAAAGCAGTTCATATGATAAAGCTGAATTTATGTTTGATGAGCCATGTGCATTATAATGATGATAAAAAAGCGTCCTACTTTCTCCCTCTGTCTCTTTCTTTTCTGGACAATCTGCAACTTTATAATTGAAATGTCATAAATCAGCCTTGCTTGTTGCATATTTTCATTTAGATTCTCTATTTTTGAAGAATCAGGTAGCTGAAAATGCTTGACAAAACTATATTAATCATGGTGAGTCATGTTGGGTACTCATTTTGGTTTATCTTGTAGGATCTACAGCAGTTCAACTGAGTCCTGCACTTTCGGTCACTGATTTTTTGGATGCCTCTGAAGTTAGAAATATGATTCAGTCAAATGGGTACTTTAAAGGGTCACTTAATTCATATATTAATGCTCTTGATGGTGTAATGCACCCTGATGTTGCATTGTGTGCACTTGGTGGATTAGTCAGTCATCTATCACGATTGATGGTAGGCTTGCAGACTAGCATTTATGTAAGCATGTAAATATGCACAATTTTCTATCTGTTTATATTATTGATAAATTGCTCTTTCATGCAGCTGGATGACATTTTAAGGAGTGGAGAGGTTTTACCCTACCAAGTTTACCAAGGTTGCCTCAGAATTGATGGACAGACACTTGTAAATCTTGAGATTTTCAATAATAGTGCCGATGGTGGTTCTTCAGGCAAGTGGTGAATCTCTTTAGCTTTAAGCAAAATTTCTGACAGGCATTTTTGTAATCCTTAAGATTATTCTATTTTCAGGTACATTGTACAAGTATCTTGATTACTGTGTGACCTCATCTGGTAAGCGGCTTTTGAGGAGCTGGATTTGCCATCCTCTGAAAGATGTTGACAGCATTAACAACAGGCTAGATGTGGTTGAAGAATTAATGTCACATTCAGAAAAAATGTTACTCATTGCTCAATATCTTCGCAAACTTCCAGACTTAGAAAGGCTAATTGGACGTGTTAAGGCTAGCATTCAATCATCAGCTTCTCTTGTTCTTCCCATGATAGGCAAAAAAGTATTGAAACAACTGGTAACTCTCCTTTCTTTTAATGGTAGACTCCTATAGCTTTGTCTGGGTGAAGTAGCTTGGAAAGTAAATGCTAATTGTTTCATACTGTTTGCATGTTCTGGAAAACAATCTTTAGGAACGTGTCTCCTTCATTGTTAATATTTGTATAGTTGCATGGTTGACTCAAAACTATTCCTCAAAATTTTGGCAAGAATAGTTCGGGCTCTTTTATTTTGTTTTTCAGTGATGGGTTCCATGTAAAACAAGGAAGATGTTGAGATCTTAAGTTAACTTGTTGCTCTTCTGGTCTTTTAGTCACGGACTTTCCATCACTTCTTTTCTAAAGATCATGATAGATTTGTTCTGTTGTGGTACAGGTGAAAGCTTTTGGGACTCTTGTCAAAGGTCTCAGGATTGGAATGGATTTGTTAAAACTATTACAAAAGGATGCAGATGTGGTATCTCTATTATCAAAAGTTTTTAAGCTTCCAATGCTAAGTGGCACTAATGGGCTTGATGAATTCCTTGGTCAATTTGAAGCAGCCATAGATAGTGACTTCCCAAATTACCAGGTCTGTTTTCTTGTTATGTATTACTCTGAGAAAGTACATTTTATTAAGCTTCACTGTCCTTTTAGTTTTTATTTTTCTTGGACTCTTAATCTCTTAGGGTAGGCATTGCTTTGGCCAAATAAGTTGCTGTAGGCTTATATTTGTCTTAGAAATCTGCATTTTATATATGGGAATTAGATGTTCCATTTTTTTTTTTAAAAAAGGAATATTAAATTCCAAATAGATACAAGATATAAGAGGATTATTGATGTTAAAAAGGGCCCTCCTCTATCTGTTCATGTGGCAGTGCTAGCTGACCAAAGGCTAATTGCTCAAATCAGGATCTAACCTTCAGGCATTGCTTATGTTAGGATCAGACATTTTATTTATTCCAAATCAGAATTTCATCTTTTTGAGATTTTCCACATCAAGATAAAATCCCCACGGAAATGGAGTGTAACCAACACGCACTGTTAACTTGTGTGAACAATTGAACAGGTTGAATGACGTGTCATTTTTTGGCCTGGTGGCATGACATGTAGCTATTAAAACTGTTTGGGTGGTAAATTTATTGCCAAAGAAAAGTCACAAGTCACAGGACATTCTTTCTAGTAAACAGATTAGATTTCAGCAACGATTTTAGTTTCTTGTTTTGGCGCTCTGGGTACATAACTGACATTATCTCTACCAGAACCATGATTTAACAGATACGGATGCTGAAACGCTTTCTATACTGATTGAATTATTTATTGAAAAAGCCGCTCAATGGTCTCAAGTCATTCATGCCCTAAACTGCATTGATGTACTAAGATCTTTTGCAGTAACTGCAAGTCTTTCATTTGGGGCTATGGCAAGGCCTCTTGTGTTGCCACAATCAAAAACTGTAACTTTGAACCAAGAAACAGGAGGACCAATACTTAAAATTAAAGGGCTTTGGCATCCGTTTGCCCTTGGGGAGAATGGGGGACTGCCTGTCCCAAATGACATTTTCGTGGGTGAGGATGTAAATGCCTATCATCCCCGTGCTTTGCTATTGACTGGACCAAATATGGGTGGAAAATCGACTCTCTTACGAGCTACTTGTCTGGCTGTTATACTGGCCCAGGTTTGTTTCTCTTTGGTCCCTAAGAGCTGGTATTAAATACTTGCTTTCATAGGTTGCCGGTGATAAGTATGTTTTTATATTAGTCTCACCCACTGCCACTATGTTTCATACATGTTAATGTTTTGATATGCAGCTGGGCAGTTATGTACCCTGCGAGACATGTGTTCTCTCTCTTGTGGACATAATCTTTACGAGGCTTGGTGCTACTGATCGAATCATGACTGGCGAGAGTAAGTTTACATTACAAACCAACAGTTAGTTGAGTTCATTGACTTTCTTGTGGTCCAAAGTTGGCTTTGTCTTCCTAATTAATATGCTTGGTTCATGAAGCTATTTTTTTTCAAACTGAAGTGGGAGTTGGAAGTTGTGGACATGTTTGATTCTTATATAGTTAACTGTTGGAATTTTCAAACTTGTAAATTTGTCTTTCCAAACTGTGGTTAATAAATAGTTCCATTGCTGAATACCTCAATTAATTCAACATAAGTTAATGTCAGGATTGCACAAACAGTTACAAGCATGTTCCTCAATGTGCGGATACCCTTACATACGAGTATGTACTGCATGTGCTTTTTCAGTTATAGATTTTGATTATGCAACCAACTTTTGTAGGTACCTTCCTCGTGGAGTGCACGGAAACAGCATCAGTTCTTCAAAATGCTACCCAAGATTCTCTCGTTCTTCTTGATGAACTGGGTCGAGGAACAAGCACTTTTGATGGATATGCTATTGCATATGCAGTGAGATTTCTTAACTTTCCTAGTTAATACAACTTTACCTCCTCTTGCACGTATTAGGAGGATTACCGTGCCATCTTGGACTCTTCGAATGAAATTTTCTCATCCCATCTTAAACTATGCCCGGACACAGCCATGATTCTAGTCGAGATATTTCTTTCTTTTATGTTCTACACGAGGTCAGCCATATGGTCACATACTGACACTTGCATAAGTAAAAGCATATGATATAACTAGGAAAGCTTTAATATTTTTGGGCTTTAAGTGATGGTGATAATAAATATTGCTTTGTTATTTGTGCTTAGCCGTGTGAAAAAAATAGTGCCCCTTATGATGATGCATGTTTGTGAAAGGCAGGAACAAGTAGTTTCACTATTTTATTTATGATGTTGCAAATCTTTGGGAAATGAAATTATGCTTACGCACATAGTGTAGAGGAATATTATTTGATAGCTTTAGGGGCAACATCTTAGCCAGATGGAACTGAAAATAATCCGCAATTCCTTTGCAATAATCTTGAAGGCTAATAAGAAGTGCTTACTTTTTGTTAACCATTTGTTTATGAAAATGCATTTTGTCTTCCATTTCTAGTTACGAATTTTAAAGCTTGAGTATGCATACCCCTTTTAAACAACCTACTGTTGATGTTGTCTAGGTGTTCCGCCATCTTGTTGAAAAGGTTCACTGTCGGCTATTATTTGCAACACACTACCATCCCCTCACTAAGGAGTTTGCATCTCATCCACACGTTACACTGCAACACATGGCCTGTTCCTTTAAATTGAAGTCTGAAAGCTGTTCTAAAGGTGAGCAGGAGCTGGTTTTCCTATATCGGCTTACCAATGGACCATGCCCAGAGAGCTATGGTTTGCTAGTTGCAATCATGGCTGGGATTCCGGAACATGTAGTGGACGCTGCCTCAGGGGCTGCACAAGTAATGAAAAGATCCGTTGGAGAAAGTTTTAGGGCAAGTGAACAGAGATCAGAATTCTCAACCCTCCATGAAGAGTGGTTGAAGACCCTAGTAAATGTCTCGCAGGTTGGTAATCGTAACTTGGATGAGGGTGATGCTTATGATACCTTGTTTTGCTTGTGGCATGAACTAAAAAATGCATATAGAGCTTCCAGCTAAAAGCGAAAGCATTTAATTGAAAAATTGCATTGTAAAAAAATCCTTTTTTTCTTTTGTAATTTTATATCAATTTTCCTTTCCCAGAAATGGAAAGATGCGTACCTTTACTGTGTATGCAGTTTTTGGAATTGGGCTAGTTGGCTTCGTTTTTCTGTCTGGGCCGTTTGATTGGGTTGTCTTTGAGAAAGGACCGTTAGAGGTCCCGAACAGAACCGCAAGATGTATGCCTTGTTATCTAGTCTAGTTGATGATGCTCTATTTTCCTTAATGAAAGGATGGAATTGCCCAACGGAATTAGGCTTCAACTCGTCATGTCAATTCTAGTTGAAAGTTGATGCATTGTTTACAAAAATATGCAAACAAATTGCAGGAAATTCAGCCAAAAATGTTTTTGCCGTATCCTGAATGGATTTAGTTTACTATACTTACTTTAATTATATAATAATATTTCCATAAGTGAGTTTGTGTTTCACCGACTTTTGATTATATTTCAAATTGTTAAATTGAGTTATCATTTACTAAGAAAATTTTCATTATTTTTAATTTTTTTTTAAAAAAATTTTCATATAGTTATATCCATCTAATCAATGAGTCATTGTCCATGTCGTAATTTTTTTTTCTTTTTTAATAAAAAGCTATGTACCCTGACATGATGACATCAATATGGTTTTGTTCAAAGGAGTACTAAATATTTTCTCTAAATGGCAGGATTATTATAT
Organism: Theobroma cacao; assembly: GCF_053813885.1. Taxonomy (NCBI): domain Eukaryota; kingdom Viridiplantae; phylum Streptophyta; class Magnoliopsida; order Malvales; family Malvaceae; genus Theobroma; species Theobroma cacao. The sequence goes on from NC_142647.1 coordinate 6,016,668, forward strand.
ACGAATTCAAAGTCAGATTCTCAATAAAATTAAATAAAAAAATACAATAAATTCTCCTTTTTTTATTGTTATACATTGAAATGAAATCTAAAATCTCGATAATTTAATTTTGTTGTTCCCTACTATACCATGCCAAATGGATATGTTGAAACTAATATTTAATTTATCTTTATCAGAACGTTATTAGCCATGAAAATTGAGAAGTATGCTCGTAGATAGAAAATAGACTCTGACAATCATTTTCTAGGGTTGGGGTTTCAATCTTCTAGGGCAGGGCTGATAGTTGTTAATTTTGTATATTTCATCGAGGGGTTGTTAATCAGTGAATGCTCGGAGGGAGAATCGTCTAGTTGGTGGAGGAAGCTGTCAATTTTTCATCCCCTTTCTTACCGTCTCTTGAGGGGAGGTTGGAAATGGTTCCATAGATACGGCAGAATATGATGAAAGAGGGATTAAAGTTTGACACTCTGAGGGAGAAAAAACACAGAAGAAAGAGGGAGACATGAGATGTAAAAAACAAACCAATATTTATCTACTTCCACGGACGTAGGTACTGTGGGCAATGCATGAGTTCTAACTCAAAACCGTTTGATGATTTCTCAGACCAATTTTTAGCCAATAGAATTGAACAAAACAAGGAGATATTAGTGGTGGAAGTCTTCAAATATTTAGCCTTAACCATACAAATTTACTAATGCTCTTGATTAACAAAGTATTTTCATTAACCTCTAGTTTAGCAAACAATCCGGCTACCTTCCTTCCAAACTTTTTTGAATGAATTAACTTCTTTCTTCCACGTTCCATGCCCCTCACTTTTCTCAGTAATCACAAGAAAAACACTCCATTTCCACACTGAAATTCAAAAAATTAAAAAAAAAAAAACAAATGGTCATTGCACGATCTAAAACTTCCATTCTTAACCGTTTCTTGAAGTTGGTTTGAACCCAAAAATGGAAGAAGAACAAAACAGGTGCCCGTCATGCGGTGAGAAGAAGAAAGACACGGGCAAATCCAGAAGGAAAGAGCTAGGACTCTCTTGCATGTTGAACACCGAGGTAGGGGCTGTCCTAGCCGTGATCAGGCGGCCCATAGACCCCACCGCTCAATTCATCTCTCCCCAGGAAGAGCATTATGACTCTTCAATTCAACAATCCTTAAAATCCTTGCGGGGTCTCATTTTCAATCCCCATCAAGAATGGCGAACCACCGATCCTTGTATATATCTCTCCCCATTCCTTGATGTTATACAAAGTGATGACATTCCAGCTGCAGCCACGGGAGTGGCCCTGTCGGCAATTTTGAAGATTCTTAAACTCGAAATATTCGATGAGAAAACCCCTGGTGCAAAAGAAGCTATAAATTTTGTTGTTTCTGGGATCACAAGCTGTCGCCTGGAGAAAACAGACCCGGTTTCTGAGGATGCTGTCATGATGAAGATTTTACAGGTTTTGACAGGGATCCTGAGACATGATGCTTCAGTTTTGCTCACGGATCAGGCGGTTTGTACTATTGTCAATACTTGTTTTCAGGTTGTTCAACAATCTGTAACCAGAGGAGATTTGCTTCAACGCAGCGCGCGGTATACGATGCATGAGTTGATTCAGATCATCTTTTTGCGATTACCTGACGCTGGGGATAACGAAGGGGAGAATTCAGAATCTGAAACTGAAGACATAGATGAAAATCCAGGGTATGGAACACGTTGTGCGGTTGATATTTTTCAGTTTTTATGTTCTTTGCTGAATGTGGTGGAAGTTGTGGAGAACGACGGTTCAACATGGCATACGGTTGACGAAGATGTTCAACTTTTCGCTTTGGTTTTGATTAATTGTGCTATAGAATTGAGTGGTGATGGAATTGGAAAGCATCCAAAGCTTTTGAGGATGATCCAGGATGATTTATTTCACCATTTGATCCATTATGGGACTTGTTCGAGCCCACTTGTGCTTTCCATGATTTGCAGTACCGTCTTGAATATCTATCACTTCCTTCGCAGGTTTGATTTAAAGGGATTTAAATCAGAATTCTGAACCGATTTTTTTTTTGTCATCAAAAGCAATGAAACTGGAATCAAGTTGTTATTTTGCTTTTTGCAGGTTCATACGCCTTCAACTAGAGGCTTTCTTCTCGTACGTGTTGTTGAAAGTTGCAGCTCTAGGAGCTTCTTTGCAACTTCAGGAGGTGGCACTGGAAGGAATTATAAATTTCTTCAGGCAACCAACGTTTGTAATTGAAGCTTATGTAAACTATGATTGTGACCCCATTTGCCGAAATTTATTTGAGGAGGTCGTGAAATTGCTGTGCAAGCACGCCTTTCCAGGGACTGGTCCTATGACAACTTTGCAAGTCCAAGCTTTTGAAGGACTGGTTATCATGATTCACAACATTTCTGATAACATTGACAAAGAAGATGATTCAAGCACCTCAGAGCCATACCCCATCGAAATTACCGAGTATAGACCCTTTTGGGTAGATAAACCAAAAGACGATTTAGCAACTTGGGTGGAGTATATAAGGGTAAGGAAAGCACAAAAGAAGAAGATATTGATTGCTGGGAACCATTATAATCGAGATGAAAAGAAAGGCTTGGAGTACTTGAAACATTGTCAGTTGGTGTCTGATCCTCCAAATCCAAAAGCTTTTGCTTTCTTCTTCCGTTTCACTCCGGGGCTGGACAAGAACATGATAGGAGAATATCTTGGGGACCCTGATGAGTTCCACCTTGAAGTTCTTAAAGAATTCACAGGAGCCTTTGAATTTAAAGGCATGATTCTTGATTCTGCTCTTCGAACTTACCTTGAGACATTCCGGCTCCCAGGAGAGTCCCAGAAAATTCAGAGAATACTAGAAGTTTTCTCAGAGAGATTTTTTGATCAGCAATCCTCGGATATTTTTGTGGCTAAGGATTCGGTGTTCGTTCTTTGCTATTCTCTCATTATGCTCAATACCGATCAACACAATCCACAAGTCAAGAAAAAGATGACAGAGGAAGAGTTTATAAGGAACAATAGATTAATTAATGGAGGGCAGGATCTCCCTAGAGAATACCTCTCCGAGCTTTTTGACTCCATCTCAAACCATGCAATCACGCTCTTTGGTCAATCTGGTGCAGTAGAAATGAACCCAAGCAGATGGGTTGAGTTGATGAACCGAGCCAAATTAATGCAATCATATGTCCTTTGTGATTTTGATCGTCGTCTGGGAAGAGATATGTTTGCTTGTGTTGCTGGCCCAACAATTGCGGCTCTTTCTGCATTCTTTGAGCATGCTGATGAAGATGAAATGCTCCATGAATGCATTGAAGGACTGATTTCTGTAGCTACGATAGCTCAGTTTGGACTGGCAGACACGCTGGATGAGCTGGTTGCCTCGTTCTGCAGATTTACAACACTTTTAAACCCTTATGCTTCTGCAGAAGAAACCTTGTTTGCATTCAGCAATGATATGAAACCAAGAATGGCTACTCTTGCAGTTTTTACTATAGCAAACAATTTCGGAGAGTCAATTAGAGGGGGTTGGAGAAACATTGTAGACTGCCTGTTGAAACTCAAAAGGATTAAGCTACTTCCCCAATCTGTGATTGAATTTGATGTTGCGTCCACTTCTTCATCTGATGCCACAGAAGCCTTCAAGTCTGAGTCAGGAGTAATTTTTCCTAATCATGATCCTAAATTCTCCAAGCGCCAGACTTCGGGCATGGTTAGTCGATTCTCTCATTTTCTATCAATAGATAGCATGGAAGAGTCGATATCTCTGGGCATGAGTGAATTTGAACAGAATCTGAAGATTATCAAACAGTGCCGAATCGGGAGTATATTTGGAAACAGTTCTAACTTGCCTATTGAGGCATTGCTGAATCTTGGGCGTTCTCTGATATTTGCAGCTGCTGGTAAAGGCCAAAAGTTTAGCACACCAATTGAAGAAGAAGAAACTGCTGGCTTCTGTTGGGATTTGATCATCGCCATTTCTTTGTCCAACATTCACAGGTTCCAGGTGTATTGGCCTTCTTTCCATGATTATTTGCTAGCAGTCGCTCAACTTCCTCTATTTTCCCCGATCCCATTTGCAGAAAAAGCCATGGTAGGCCTTTTCAAAGTCTGTCTCAAGCTTCTAGCTTCATACCAAGTAGATAAAATTCCAGAGGAGCTCATTTTTAAGTCCATAAATTTGATGTTAGATAAAGAAGTTCTTGACATGTGTTGTGAGTACATAATACAGTCAGTGAGCAAGATTCTCATAGAATACCCAGCAAATTTGCAGACTCAACTGGGATGGAAATCAACCCTTCATTTGCTACAAGTCGCAGGCCGACACCCAGAAACCTATGATCAGGCAGTCGAGACTTTCATCATGTTGATGTCTGATGCCTTCCATATATCACGGATAAATTATGCCTTCTGTATTGATTGTGCATTTGGTTTTATTGCCCTTAGGAACAGTCCTGTTGAGAAGAACTTGAAGATCCTTGATCTAATGTCAGATTCAGTGAATTGGCTAATCCAATGGTATAAAACTGCTCACTCGGATCCAGGAAGTAGTTATAGTGTTGCAAGCAATACTAGTACTTCTTCATGGGAGGATAACTCAAAAGCCATAGGGTCTAGTAACTTTACCGTGAATTTATTTATCAAACTAGGGGAAGCCCTTAGAAAGAGCAGCTTAGCACGGCGAGAAGAGATAAGAAACTGTGCAGTTGCATCTCTTAAGAGAGGCTTTCAATTGGCTGAAGAACTGGAATTTTCGTCGACCAGTTGTATCAACTGCTTTAACCTTGTCATATTTGCAATGGTTGATGATCAGCATGAAAAGATGATTGAATATTCGAGGCGTGAAAATGCAGAAAGGGAGATGAGAAGTATGGAAGGGACTCTTAAGATTTCAATGGAGCTCTTGACAGATGTGTACTTACAATACCTAAAAGTGATTGCAGAGAATCCGGGGTTTAGGACTTTCTGGTTAGGCATTCTCAGACGAATGGATACATGTATGAAAGCTGACTTGGGAGAATATGGTGAAACAAATTTGCAGGAAGTTGTGCCAGACCTGTTGAGGAAGATGATCAGAAACATGCAAGAGAAAGAGATTTTAGTGCCCAAGGATGGTGATGATCTATGGGAAATTACCTACATTCAGATACAATGGATAGCTCCTTCACTCAAGGAGGAGCTGTTTCCTGATGAATTATGAACAAAGTGGAATAGTAGTAAGGTTGGTTTCAAGCTCCATCAGGTAGCAAACATGTAGTGAGGGATCTGGCTTTTCTTTCTTTCTTGCTTTCCTATGCTTCCCCTCTTTTGTTTTTCTTGGGGTCGCATTCTTCTACAATTACCATTCTCTGATACAGCATAGGTTGAACGTTTGACATTTAATCATTTAGCTTTTGTCCTGCATTGGCCCACGCTCACATGTCTAATTGCCTTTGTTTTCAAGTTGATAAAACTTAAATCCCAACTTGACATTAATTTTCCTTCCCCTTTTCCATATAGTTCAGACGTGAGCTCTTTCCCACATCATTACAGAAGCTCATTACAACAGGGCAAAATTATGAAGTCTTTCTAATCACCTTAACCGCTCTCTTTGACCCCACAATAAATGTCTTTCTTGCTCTCTATCTTCTTAAGACCAAAGCAATAATTTACTAGACAACCACCAGCCAAATCATATTGGAGGTCCTTTCAGAGCTCGAAAACAACAGAAATTTACCAATCATAGTTTTTGGAAACTATATATCAGCAAATACGAAGGCAAAGTTCCATAATCTGCAGCAGGGGCAGTACAACTTTCAATGATCCTGGAAGTAGCAGATTAGGTCTCTTCAGAAAACATCAAACCTCCCGCACTATTTCCCACATCCTTTTGATCAAAAGCAGTTAAAAGAATTACCATAAGAGCCAAACCAATTTTCATAGACTTTTTGTGAGTACGATATAACCGACCTACAAACCTACTCAATCATGATAAATTTGCACGCAAGCAAACAGCAACCCAGATCCTACCCCTCAAAAGACTCTCATTTATGTAAATTCTCACATCCACTCAGCCATCTATGTTCTTGCTCTTTTACACAATGCCAAGAAGAACAGCACAAGTTCTTGAGTCCACCTATCTCATGAACACAGCCGAGATTTTTAGAGAATCCATCAGGATAATCCTTCTTCATTCTACTCATTTTCATTCTATCTCCATCTTCTTCTTCTCACCGCTTCCGATTTCTCTTTTCTTATCACATTTTCTCAATCACCATTTCCTCCACATTCCTTCCTTAACTATCTCAATCACAGATCATTTATTTGGACATCTCCTGCCCAATTTAGTATCCAAAACAGTAGTTCACATCGTCATTTGCTTCCCTTCTTCCATCACCTTCTCCCTCCTCGGAAGAGCTGCCACAGTCCAAGCTGTTTCTGACGGTTACAATGGAATAAATCTTGATGGAAGAAGGCTACTAATGAGAAGCGGTTTGGCTTGGATTAAGCTTCTCCACACAAGATTCTGGGAGCTCCTTATCACACTTGGCCTCTTTGGAGTGTTGGTTGTTGGTTTAGCAGCAGCACCAAAGATACTGTACGCGTTGGGAATCTGCTCAACAGCATTAGGATTCTGGGGTGTTCTAGGGTTCCTAGGCATACCTTTCTGCGTAATTTTTGCACATTTAATGGTCGTGGGAAACATGGCAAACGTTATATCAGTGTTGGAGAGTGAATGTTACGGACTTGATTCACTATGGAAAGCTAAAAATCTTATGGAAGGAAGACGGCAAACAGCCTTAGTTATGGCTTTGTTAAGTAACATGGGCTTTAGGCTAGTTGAATGTTTATTTGAATTGAGAATGTGCATGGGCATCTGTATGTGGGAAATACCAGTCTTGATATCCATGTACTCTTTGGCACTTGTTTTTGAAACGGTCATGAACGTTGTATTCTATTATGCATGTAAATCTTGAGAAGAAAATGTTCTGATACAGAACTTCTTTAAGCAGTCGTTCTGGGTTATTAATTATAAGCAATTAATACATTTCAGAAGCATCAAACAACCCTTCATCAGCGTGCATTTTGGTCGATTAAAACTCAACAAATCAAAACCAAATCTGATATTAAGTGTTCTCTAAACTTATAGGACCTCAAAGGCTCAATCGCATCTGGTCATTTCTAAGCCAGATTCCAAAGAGAACTCAACCAGAGATGCATCCCTGACCAGAAATTCACCTAAGTGGCTTCCAATCTGCCGTAAACTACCTTCAAATATCACCATGCTTTCATCTGCAGCTTAATTGGGAATATCAATGTTCCATCCTAGCTTGCCAATGTACAAGCTACATATCTTAATTTGCAAGACAATAATTAAGCAGGAAACGTCATGAAATATGTCCGAAATTCAGAAACAAATTATCGAACTGAATTTTAGAAAAAAAGTGGAAAGCCAAGGATAATGTTCCAGGATAACACTAGAAAACAGGATACTGAAAAGGAAAAATCTACATACATTTGCTTGACCTGAAAACTTCTAAGGAGCCACTGTAAAGCTGCCAAATGAGCCCGATAAATTCAAAGGGCAACATAGGAAGATGATGAAAGTTAAACTAATTGAACATAGGTTTATTAGATTGTAAATACAAAACATCCATCGTATATGATACCTTCAACTTCTGCAAGTCATCTAACAAGTAGCGAGCACGGTGTCCTCTGTCAACCGCACTTGTGGCAGCTTCAGATGTAATCGTCCTTTACAAAATTTCAAAAGCTGAAAACAGCAGAAATCCAAAGGTTAAAAATGGAAAGGGGTTTTGACAATAACACCACATTTAGAATGTCGGAAATTAAGCAGGACTTCAATTTAGTATGATGATTCCATATATTAATTTATAGCAAAATATAACAAAAATTTGACAGATACATATTTTTATATGGCCATTAAAATTTCCACCAAGGGATTCAATTCTGAAAACTAAAAGATGGTCCACAACCATGAATCTAAATACATCATAGAACTAATTATGACAGATTCTATTTTCTATGATTATAACGGATTCTATATCACCAAACACTGAAAATGATAAGCCAAATGCAGCAGTCGAAAATAAGTAAAGAAAAAGATACCATTATGCCAAGCACATACTTATTTAGAAAAGGATGAAATAAAAAAGAACTGAGAGTTGAACACACAAAATGCCCAAGAGGAAAAGAGTGCATATCACCAATCACCACACTATAATTGTTTCTTTCACATGGCAAATCAAAAAATTGTTCAGAAATACTGAAGAGTCAATAGGATAAGTACTAGTCTATTTCACACAAACAGGAAAAAAAGAGAAGAATTCAAGGCCGAGGTGTAGTTTTATGGGACTATTAATATAAGCTTCCTATTCATTTCAATTTCAACTAGATTTTTACCATCTAGACACCTAATCTATTCCTTATATTAAGATTTAAAAGCAAGATGTATTGGTAACAATAAAAGCTAGGCCTTTGGCTCAAACTCAATACTGTTTTCACTTGCCTAAACGTCTACTCTACTCTGCAAATTCCTGTACAGGTTACGGACTGGCACTCAGTTATAATGATTGGTAATGTACAGCAGGCCGATCAGCTTAAGGTGAATCCAGTCCACTATTAAGCTACATTCAAACTTGATTTCTCAATAAAGAAAACCACTAGAAAAGCTTCATAATTCTATCTACTAGTAACAAATGAATCCTCTGCTATCAGGAAAGAGCAGTGTTGAGTGTCAATCCAAACAAAGGAAATTCAGTTAAAAAAAGCAAATATTAGTTATACTTTTAGGTAAAAAAGGTATGCTATGAATTTTCCCTATTTTGGTATTTCTCCAAAGAAAAACTAACAAATCAAGACAAAGCGATAATTAACAAATATGAACGGGAGAAACAAATGAAACAGAATCTCCAACATTAAATGGTCTATAATTACAGCAAGCACTTTGATATGTCAACTACAAAAACAAATATACACAATAAGTACACACCAAAAAACCTATTCGCTGATATTTTCTGTGGAATTGTCATTGTCCTCATCATCGTCATCACTCTCCTCCTCATCATCAGCATCATCCTCTTCCTTTATTTTTGCAATCTCTGCTTGTGCCCTCTCCAAAATCTGCTTCTTCTGCACCTCCAACTCCTTCTGAAAATCCATCCTCATCTTCTCCAACTCCTTCATATGCTCCCCCTTACTACTCTCAATCTTCTCATATATCTTCCCAAACCTCTGTACTGAATCCGCCAACATCCTCATTGAATGCTCATCATTCCCTTCCATTCTCATCCTCGACCCTCCATCCTCCTCTTCTTCATCATCCTCCACCATCTCTGACTCTGCAGGACTATCCCTCATCTCATCAAAACCATTAGACCTATCCAAATAAACCTGCGTATTCATGAAAACAAACTCCCCTGAATCCACTCCACAAGCCAACCCTGATTCTGGTTGCCTAAATGAAGAACCCAACCCCATTAGCATCTCCATTTTCCTAAAAAACACCCATTTACTCGAATTCAACCCCATACTTTCAGCTTTCAACTTCTCTTTCTTAAACTTCCTCTTCAGCCCATCAATCATTCGCCTACATTGCCCTTCATTTTTCTCACTTTTTAAAGCATCACTAACTTTCTCAGCTACATCAACCCAATCTTCACCCCTCAAACTCCTCCTTCCCAATTGTAGAAACCTATCTCCCCAAACTTCTAACAAAACATAAATTTCTTGCTGGGTCCAATCATAGGTGTTTGTGAAGCTATCTCTGTGATCGGCCGCGAATTGGTAGCTGGGAGCTGACGTTCTCAACTTTTGCCGCTTTGGGTACCTTTCAAAACGCTCGCTTTCTTTAAAACGACGGTAATAAACATCTGGGTCATTGTCGTTATCGTCCTCTACGTCGTCGTTTTCTTCTTCACCGTCTTCTTCTTCTGGTCGGTAGTTGTATACGTGGCGAGTTCTAATCGAACGTGGATATTGAGGGTGTTTTAGGCGATTAAAAAAGTAGGGTTTGGTTGGGCATCTAGAATCGTCATCGATATCGTCCATTTTCCTTTTTAAGTTTTCTTTTTCGGGGGGGTTTTGGTTTTGAGAAATTTGATGTGTTTGATTGGTTCGGTTTAACAAGAATTTGAAATTGGAGCTTTTGGCTTTGGGGGGAAATTAGAGGGAAAGGTTGAGCTTTTGAGTGCAGAACGAACCCTCAATTGAACGTAATTGAAAATTCTAGGGTTAGGATTTGGAAGCATCGGGTTGAGAAGGAGGTGACCACCCCGAATTTGTGGGCTGGATTTTGCAATTTTGGATTTTGGAGTTTGGGCTTCATCATTGGTTTAATTTAGTAAAATAACGGGCCACCCTTTTAAAAAGAGTTAAGCCTGCATTCCAAGTTTTCTTTTTTAGGGTTTGAGGAAAAACAAAGACAGCGATTTGCTTCCAAAAAAATTCCCTGTTAACTTACTTAACGAAATGCTTTGAGCACCTGTATTCCGCCCCCCAACTCTCTTTTGTTCGGGTTGATAAGAAATTTGTCTTGGCAATGAGCCATTGCTATCCAGCATCTTAACTAGGACATCTTGGTGAAGGCTTTGCCTTAACCACGACAGCATATTAACTGCAGCTGTCTGCCTCATGTTGATGAATCTATGCTGGAGTAATTTGTAACAGTTCCACTGCATTTATCTTGCAGAGAACCAAATGGTTTAGCTTCAAATTTTAATTTCTGATTCCTGGACCCAGATAACCTTGCAAACATGAAGCCAAGTAGCCAACAATAACTAGAAGCCTGGCTATCATGATAGAAGCATAGAAAATCAGGGGAATTCTACAGCAGTTATTGTCTATCATGGTATGCAATGAGGTCGATGTGCATACTAAACATTTTCCAAAACATGGACTAGGCTGTCTATTGGATATGTGATCGTATCTGTTGCCGGGCTAGAAAAAGTGGTCTTGGGTCCAGAATGAACCTGCTAAACTGGATGGGGCTTATTGGGTCCAGATTTCATGTTTCAGATTCACCAGGAACAAGTGGGAAAAAGTGACACAAGGCACAGAACAAAATCCATTCCTCCCCTTTTATAACTCTCTCCAATTCAATTCCAAATCCCTGCTATAATCCTCGAGATGTTTTACGAATTTGTTTTTATTTAGACATGATAGTAATAGAAATGTTGCTCAAGACACCTTATCTTACACATTTACTCAACACTTCATAACTTGTTAACATTATGCATTTTGTTTATCTCAATTGATTACACAATGACCATAACTCCTTTAGATAGATGTTTAGATTCATTTTAAGTACATAGACATAGTTTAGTGCTTTAATTACACAATTTAGGAATCCAAAACGCTCCGTTAAATATATATAAACTTCTAGAAACACTAATAAGAAATTATGTTTCAACACAACAAAGAAATTAAACAACACAAGAAACACATGGAAAATATATTTGATTTAGCTATTGTGCCCGGGTCTGACAAAAGTTAAACCATGACCACCTAGGACACCATCACTCTTAAAAGCCTCCAAAAGCAAGACTACAATCACTATGAATTGACTCATTATTAGTCATTACCCTCTACTTTGCCTAAGGTAAAAAGACATACCAATTCACAAAAACTGTATTGTCATTTCATCACTCCCAAAAAACATGTTGTGCATTTTCAAGTTTCAGAGAAACCATTTCTAGAAAAGAAAAAGCATCCAAGTAAACAGCAGTGGACTTTCACAATTATGATTGTTGTACAGAAAAGTGAAGTCAGAGTCAAACATATAGTACCATCAACAAGCAAGCAGGATGACACTTTAAAAATATATATAATAATCATGCTTTAAAACAATATGGAGTTCTACTTTTTGCAATGGGAGACCACCATTGATTAATAACACCATGTTTCTCTGAGGCTTTGAAGCTTCACCTCTTCAGAAAAAAAAAATCCTTAAAATCTAGTTTCATTCTTCTTTTGCAAAGAATGCCATGTGAGCTCCAAGTCATGGAGATGTTGTTCATTGAATTGTACTCTCTCAAGGTATTAATAATTGTTCTTGGTCTAACATATATATATATATATATCTGAAAATGAGGAATTAATTTGATCAAAATTGAACCATAGAGATTAATAGAGTATTTACAACTTATACCGAAAGTTTTTGTATGTCCCACACACACTCCCAGCCCATTATTTGTGTCCGTTTTTGACCCCTGGTGCTTGATTTCGGCACAAGCTTGAGCCCCACTTCATCTCCAATTCGTGGAACAAATTAACTATAGCTTTAGATTTGTAGCTTTGAATCCAACCAAAGGGTATGTCAACAAGGAAATAATTAAAGGGGAGGAGAATTAACACATGGCTTAGTGGGACGAACTGTATATTCTCATAATAATTGGCTTGCTCTTATATGCTGTTTTAGCAGATGAATGTGAAACTTGACAAATCTCCTGAGGCATTTTCACGTTGGTTGGCGATGATATTCGATGAAGATTATGAAATAGCTTTGTTTTGCAGTCAACTGATGGTATTGCTCTCTGAGGCATTTACACGTTATTCGTGATAAACGTTGTTAGAGCAAAGCTGATAACATTGGCCGTTAGTCCCCCAATTAACTCAGCTCTTAGAATTCAAGGATACATGCATTATTTAACATCTCATTATAATGAGCCAGACTTCATAGACATCATTGTCCTTTTCTTATCAGCAAAAAGCAAAAGAAAAAGGAAATCCGTCAACGCTCCAATTGATCAAAAAGAAATGACATAAAGTGAATTCTAAGCACTTAAAATGAGTTATCATGGTGAAGCCTATAGAACTAAATTTTTTATTGCTATTTTAACAGAGTAATAATGGATTTTTGCTATTTATTGTTATTTATCATGGAATGTGACTCAATTATTCACATGTTTTTGGGCTAACTTCATAGCCTACAATGGCGAATCTAGAATTTTGTATGAGAGGATTTTAAAGGATAATTATAAGAGTAATTATATTATATATATATATATATGTAAAATTTTATACATATAATAATAAAAGAAAATTAAAACCTGAGAAGCATCATCTTGACACTGTCGATGATTTGACCTATGTCTATCTCTATATCTATGAAATTTACGGTTCTTCTCATCTTATTTTGATGATTCACTTTGAAATTCAAAATTATCAATGAAAAGTTAAAGTTTGTGCAAAACTACGAGTAAGCAATATTTAGCTATCAACCTTCATTGAAACTGTTTTTTGTCTAAATTTATTGAAATGTTAATACTTAAGATTTTCTTTCATTGCTTTAGGATGTATCCATAAGTTTCATAATCTTTTAATTAGTCTTTCAAGTTCAATCAAAGAATTAGTAATATCCCTCACTTCATGATGGTAACTTTCCAATTTTGTATGTTTCACTTTTATCTGAAGAACATCATGATATAAGACTTTGTAAGCTCTGCCTGCCATCATTTTGGAAAGCTATTGTTTAATGGAATTATAGCTAAATTACTATAGTTGCCCATTGGCGAATCTGCAAACCTGCCAATGGATAGGAACACAGCACCCCTATGGAACTGAACCGCATCCTCGAAAATATCCTTTAGGTTCTATATATTAAATTCTAAAAAGGGTCCTCCTTTTGAGTCCTCCTAACAACCCATTTCCCACACAAAACACAAAAAGGTGAAAATATACAATAAAAATTTCCAACAAAATTGAAGTGGGATATCCACGAATCCTTGATTTATCTATTTGAGTTGTAGTTCTCATTCACAACTCCCAGGCCACAAGTTACACGAAATTTTGACTTTTCCAGGCACTAAAGGTCAAGGTCAGAAAAATCCTATAGCAAAGGCCAAGGTATAAACTAGGAGGTCGTGTTTGGAAACAACTGCAGGATAACATCGGAGTTCAACTCCTCAAGCACTTCCCCATAATAGCAACACCACCTAGAATTTCTTTCTTTCTAGGGATATTCCTAAAGAAATTAACAGCAAGGCATACCGTCCTTCATTAAAGGACTTTTATAAACGTTATACGTTTGAAACTCAATAAATTATTGTGATTACGATTAAAATTATGATTTCATCATAACGAAAGTTTTAATCGTAATTTTGTATCTTGTTTTACACTATTCTACAATCAAACGCAAATTCAAAAACAACATCAAACAGGCTCTAATATCAGAAATTATTCTGGGATCTTCCAAACAAAGCCTTAGATTATGTCTCACTAGTTCCACGGTATCTTTGTAGGGTTCATGTATGAACATCATCACGTAGCTTACGCTATACAAAGTTGGTGGACAAGGTGCCAAAATCTTGATACGTCAGCTATGTATCTATCTTTACTGTCAAAAAACAGGGTAATAATGGAGGCCACGCGTATTTCCACATATTTGAGGTGTTAAGTTGGTTTCGGGGGCACTCGGTGATCCATTTGCTTCTGCATCTTGTAAGGGAAAATTTCTGCAGTGGAAGCAACAGTTTTGTCTCGAGAAAGGTCTGTGTAGAATAGGAGAGAAAAGGAAGTGGGAAATCAAGAATCAGGGAGAGTGGCTTGAATTGAGAAGTCATTTTTAAAATCAAAAGAAAATCTGAGGTGACGTTGGAGTCTAATTTATTCTTGTTCCAGCTAATTAATCCAAGGATTAGTGGAGCAAAACATTCATTAATTTTTGTTTCGTGGATTTAGTTTTAACATGCGTTAGAATCATGATCTACTGATCATTGCCTCTTCCCCTAGAAGAGCATTATTATTTTGTAATCCATCGATGAAAATGGAAAGATTCCGCGGCATCTTATCATTGCACTGGGACTCCATCGTATATATATATATATATATATGCAATTTTTCCTTATAGTAAGCAGCGTCAGAAAATGCAGATTCAAATAATCTTTTGTGGGAGAAGATTGTGGTAAAAAAAAAAAAAAGCTCATGTCTGTTTCAAAGAAAGTGCATTTATTTACAAGAATTTTGATTGATCATTAATGTGTGTGTGTATATATATATATATATATGTAAGTTACATGGCTATCTATAATTCAAACTCAAATGCTTGTTTCAACTGAAGAGCTTAGAATTCAATTAGACAAGAATTTGTAAATCCTGTTAGCTGAGAATTGGTCTGCAGATCTTGTGAAACTTTTGTTGCGGACCTTTTGCGGCTAACTTGTGTTTTGAACTGCTTCATTCTGTTGCTGATCCTGTTGGTGCTTAATTTGTACCCTTTATAGTTTAAGTGGATAATAAGAAAGGATCCAGCATTTATTTATATTTAAATATGAAATTGAATCGGCTCAATCTTGAATATACGTAATCAAGTATTGCATTGATTAAGAGGGGATATGCTAAATATAGCACCATCAAATGACTGGTAATTAAAAGATTCCAAAGTAGCTTATGCCAGGAAGAGCTGGAACCAACACTTACTGTCAAACAAACGAAAAAGCTTTCACCTTAAAGCAACATCAATGTGGGTTTCGGGGTCCACGGAGCTACAACATAGAAGTAATTGTCACTCCATATTTCTTCTGAAAACTGACTCATATAGAAATAATTGATTGGCTGCTATGTCATTTCGTCCAGGGTTCATGTTTCCTGGAAATTTACTCCGGGAACAATCTGTGAAACCTGAAAACCTATAATGGGAGGATGTAACATGCAGGAGAACCCACTCAAATTTTGCTTTCCATTGTTTAATGTATGTTAAAAAAAAAAATTCCATTCCCATTGGGGAGGCACAGGGCAATGATTGATGCTGTTGAAATGATGGTTGAAAAGTTAGTGTGCGAGTAAAAAGAAGCCCACACACACTCACCAAACTACACCAAGAAAAATAAAAAACAGAGAAAGTTTACGTTTCAAACTTGAATAGATTTCTCCCTCCTATTCCAATCCATTAATTGTCCATTGATGTGTTGCACATTATCGCCATTTGAAGCAGGTGAAGCCTTGTGCCATGGATAACTGAGGGAGGCTTCATATAGAAATAATTGACGGCTATGGAAGGAAAAGTAGCAACTTCTAAATTACGTTTATTTTAAGGGCTATGGCTCATAATTCGTGGCGGGAAGTGCAAATCCAATCTAACAAAACGTTTCCAATCTTTCCTTTTCAACTCATATCAGATTCTACCATCAAATTCCATTTCAATTAAATAATTCGACGCGGGGTTCTACGTTAATGTTACAATATCAAGCTGGGGGGATCGATCAGGTCAGGTTTTGTAGTGTCGGGACAGTGTTCATAGAGTCAAACAGGGTCGACTGTCTAATCAAAGGAGACGCGTTGCCTGCTTTGTCGACCCCTTCCTAATGGATGAATGATCATATTCAATCAATGGGCAAAGTTTAATATTTTCTATAAGTTGAGTTTAAACTGGTCCAGAGAAATGCTTTCGATGGGATTTCATACATATCTAGAAAGGGCTGCCCTACTTTGTTTAGAAAATTTTAGTTCAAAAAACCTGTCCATGCTTAAGAATGCATGAAATTACTCTATGGAATGGACTTCGCTTTATTTCTCTTTAATATCGTCTCAATTTGTTTTGCATTAAATCATGAGTAGATTCAGTATTATTATTATTATTAAATATTCTCCCAGCACTTCAATATGTTTGATTTAATTGTCTTCAATTAATTGCCTTCTCTTATTGTCATATAAGTTGTCTTAATCAAAGGAGAAGCAATTTGTACGGTCCTTATCATACCATGTAATTTGTTTTTCTAATTTCTAGCTAGAGTATTTATTTATTTTTCAAACCGCCCCATAACTAACAGTAGAAAGAAAGAATCAATGAACAGGCCTCAATATCTCTCATATACTAATATGGAAAAAAAAAAAAAAAAAACTTTTCCATGAGAGGTGCTGCTTTGGAATTTATTGTGAGGGTAATGGGAAAAATACGTCTGATTGACTTGGAAAGCATTTCAATTTTCAAGCAATTGGACATATTTCTTTTATTTTCTTTATTAAACTGAAAAGGAATTGTGAAATTGTTGTTAAGGAAATGATAAGAAACCTATGTGAGGAAAAGTTTACGCAATCTTTGAAGTTATGTCCAGTCTTATCAATTACACAACCTCCATCTTCCCTCCCCCTCTCGTTGTCTCCCCCAGAAAGCTTCGGATTCTAACTGTCATAATCTTTGTACGCGGACAACTAGCAAAGGCCGCTATCTTTACAGCATGATCTCATCAAAGGTGAGCAAATGAAATCATGGAGCTGGGAGAGACTCCTCATTAAACAAGCAATTTGATGGATGGCAACAAGCCACCAGTACTGATCTTTTGGAAGTTATAAGGACAGTATTATTATCTTCTTTAATCTTGATGAAACCATGCATATAAACATGGGGAGAAGCATTCCGAAATCAAGAATGCTAACTGTTCTTTGTACAGGGGTTTTGTTAACTGTAGGTTTGAAATTAATTCCACACTAAGTGCATGCACGTATAATTGGAAAAAAAATAATAAAAAAAGTCTATTCATGCATGGTAACGGCTACCACTCTCAGTTTTTAATTTTCTTTTATTATTATTATATATGTATAAAACTTTATATATATATATATATATTACATAATATATGTATATCAAAATTACTCTTATAATTACTTTTTACTCACCTTTCATGTAAAATTCTAAATTGTGTATTTTTTTAATAGTAGAATTTATTAATAATAGGGATCACATAAAAATAGTGTTAATCCACATAATATACAACATACAGTGAAAAAGGGCTCACACACAGCTACCATTGCCTTTGTAGGTAGCAAAATTTGATGGAATAAATTGACAAAATATAGAAAATAATGAAAATTATTTACAATAAAGTTATCACTTTGGGAAAATCCTAAATACATCAAGACGATACAGAGGAATGCACTTTTAAGACCACGTAATGGGAGATTAGATTTAAGTAGAACTTGGGCAAACCTTGATCGTTTTAAAAATAATTATACATGACAGAAAAATGTGCAACCTCTTAACTAATTAATTATTTTTATTACTTGACATATAATTTATTATTAATTTTCATTATTAACATTATTGTTAGAGATTTTAATTTGGATGTTCTGGATTCAAATCCCAAAGCATAAGGCTGTGGCTTACACTTCATAAGATTGAAAAGAAAAAAAAACTAATAAAATCATATTCTAACACATTGTTAGAAATTATATGGTCAAAAGAATATACACAAAACTTGATAATAGTATTAATTTTTCAAGAGATGATATGTCACGTTTTGATTTATTAACACTATCTGTCCGAGTATACAAAAAGGGGTCAGAAATGCATGACACATTTGTACACTCTAAGGGCATTACAACAAATTTGACTTAAAATAACACATTTTTAAAATATACTGCTAAAAATATTTTTAATAACAATTTTTTACGTTTTTTAGAACATTTTTGTAAATTTGACTTCACTATATAAATTTTTAAATGCATTATAAATAAAATGTAATTATAAAAATTACATACACTAGTAAAAGTAGCACTTTTTTATATTATTACTAAATGTGAAAAAAGTGAAGTTAAAAATTTAAATAGGTGTACTTTTTAAAATTTTAATATACGAAAAAATATAATATCTAAAAAAATGTGATTAAAACTCAATTTTGTTGTAGTAGAGCTTAAGCAAAAAATTTAGCCCCCAACTAAACACGATCTATATAAAGCGTCTTGGGTGGCATGCAGTTGCCATAACAGTAACTTCGATCCCCATCTCATAGACACAGCTAAAACAGACCTGCCTTTATTTTTTTTTTTTCCTTCTTTTTTGATCCTTTCTATTTCTTTCTTATTTTTATTAGTTTTTGTTTTTACTGTTGTGCCCATTATTTATTCCTGTAACTTTTTGGTAAAATAATAATTGCAAATGTGTGTAAAGCTTGTTAAATCTATATTAGTATTAGTTTTTTTTTTTATAGATAAATTATGTAAGCTTTATCGAAGAATTGCGGATAATTTGTGATACAAGTAAAAATTTACAAAGAAAGTAATTGTACCAAACGCCACCAAATTGTTTAGACAACCAGTAGCATCGTGTCAGCTCTGAAATATTGTTTTTCCTTCAATAACGTTGTTGGAATCACCCGTCAAAAGACTTTATCCAATCTTTGTCAAATTTGCGTTGTTCTCCACTATTTTGGTACTAGGTGACTTCTATATAAATGCCAGTTGCACCTCTCTTTCCCTAACCCCCACTATCTCCGCTCTCTTGATCCTTCCTCTTCTGTCTCAATCTCCTACTCTCTTGCTATAGCTATGACGAATTCCAGCCATCCGGTGAATTTCTCTACCCCGAGAGGGTTTTCGACTACCTTCAAATCTGATTGCAAAGAAACCTTCTTCCCTGACGATCCGTTTCGTAAGTTTAAGGATGGCAAGCCTTTGGTTAGAGCCAAGAAGGCAATCCAATACTTCATCCCATTGTTTGAGTGGTTACCCAAGTACAATCTAAGTTTGCTTAGATATGATTTGCTTGCCGGTATCACCATTACTAGCCTTGCAATCCCTCAAGGAATCAGCTATGCCAAACTCGGTGATCTTCCTCCAATTATCGGCCTCTGTAAGCTCCTTAGTTAATACATATGGAGTATTTCTTTCTTTCTTTTTTTTTTCCAATTTCACTGAAAAAGTTTACCCAATAACTAGGCCAAAAATCTGTTTGGCTTAATGGGATTGTTTTCGTTTCTCTGAAAATGTGGTGGATCAATATATACATTATATGCTGCAGATTCGAGCTTTATACCGCCTTTTGTTTATGCCATTTTCGGGAGTTCGAAGCACCTTGCCGTGGGAACAGTGGCAGCATGCTCATTGCTTATATCTGAAACCATTGGAGCCAAAGTATCACCCAAAGATGATCCCACATTGTATCTTCACTTAGTTTACACAGCCACTTTCTTCACCGGAATTTTCCAGACAGCTTTAGGCTCTTTGAGGTCAGCGATATATATAAATAATTTATGCATCTTTCAATAACCATTCCGAGATTATTCTTTGGGTTTGTATTCATGTTCATATTTATTTCCTTCTTATTTTACACATATTTGTTTCAGGCTGGGAATTTTGGTGGATTTCTTATCACATTCTACAATCACTGGTTTCATGGGAGGGACTGCTATAATAATTTGCCTGCAACAACTGAAGGGCATCTTTGGTTTAAAGCATTTCACAACTCATACTGATGTGGTTTCGGTTCTGCATGCAATTTTCAGCAATAGAAAAGAGGTTTGTTAGGGAAAAGAAAAACAATATAAACTTCTTAACTACTGATCACTCTGTCATGCTATTCATAGAATAATTGCTTAAAATTCTAATCTTGAACTGGCAATTTATAACTGACCCCCAAATTTCTTGTTTCTGCACGCAGTGGAGGTGGCAGAGTGCTGTTGTGGGTATAATCTTCCTTTGTTTCCTCCAATTCACTCGATACCTGGTGAGCTTTCTCTCGTCTTACCCATTGCCTATAGGAAAATAGCAAAAACAAACTTTTAGACTCAATTCCGTTTTACGGTATAAGTTTTGCCTAATTTTTCCTTAAATTTCACTTTGTCTATATGGAAAAAAAAAAAAATACTTTTTTTTAGCACGAGTGAGGTTGTCACCGTTTAGAATCATCTGTGATGTCATACGCATATTTTGCCATAGATACGCCAAAAACAAGTGGATAACATTTATAGCATAGCACCATTAATAGCAAATCATAACTGTCATGACAACCATAATGCCAAACAAAAGTATAGGTGACCATGTTTGACCTTTCCATTGACTATTAAAACGGATTTAACGTGAATTCACTGAGAAAATCAATTCATTCTTTTTTTTAACAAAAAAATCTAGCATACACAGCTAGTTGTCCTTGGACCCAATACGTCTATCAATATTTACTCCATACACAGATATTTGCACTTTCATAATTATCCACATTAAAACCAGTTTATAAATTATAAATAAATCTTAAAAATATGAGGCCTATTGATTTTTATTGATGAAAACAGCAATTCCAGCCTTCATATTTGCCCAAATATTATACACACAAATTTGGGAGTGGGGTTGTGTTGATTGTTTTTTACTTATTATTTTAATTATTTAGTGTTATTTTTTGGTATATTATTTACTAGTATTATCTAGATATATGGTAGAGAAGTAATATATATATATATATATATATATATATATATATATATTTTACTATGTTTTTGGCATGTGCAGAGGCAAAGAAAACCAAAACTATTTTGGGTATATATATATATATATATATATTTTACTATGTTTTTGGCATGTGCAGAGGCAAAGAAAACCAAAACTATTTTGGGTATCAGCTATGGCTCCAATGGTCGTTGTTGTGGTTGGTTGTCTTTTTGCATTTTTTGCCCACGCAGAGAAACATGGAATCCAAATTGTGAGTTCATTTTTAGTTGATTTTTCAATTTTTTTAAATTATTTTCTTTACTCTCTCCTTTTAGGTCACATCCTCTTGATCTTATAACCAATCATTCTTCTGATTTCCAACTATTTATTGTTTTTTTTTTTCATTTTTTGTTTCAGGTTGGTGACTTGAAGAAGGGACTAAATCCTCCCTCGATTCAATATTTGAACTTTGATCGCCGCTATCTTCCAGTAACTGTGCAGGCTGGTCTTGTCACTGGGCTTATTGCTATGGCTGTAAGAATCCCAACCTTTTTTCTTTTATGTTTCTATACCAATTATCTTTGATTTAACTTGTAGACGAGCTCTCAACCTCTCCAACATCAGCACCATATATACTTCTTGAAGTAAAACTCCAAGTAAACATACCGTCGTCTCCTCTCACTACATATTTCCTACTTTCCACCTAAATACTTCCCACCCACAGAATCCACGCGATTCACCTAACCTCCAACAATGTTCCATAGCTCTTCCGCCCGCCTTCTTCCTCATCTTTTTATCCATCTTTATCATATCACTATCAGTGAGAGAGTCGTTCACTATTTCCTCCCTCTTTTCTCCTCTTGCTTTGTCTTCCTCCTTCTCCCCTCTTTTTTTTGATAAACCATGGTTTTTCATTAATAAATGGAGGTTACCTTCAATTTGTAATCCTCCGTATGGAGACAAAATAGCAACTTAGATCAAGTTTCCTGTACAACATCATCCTTACTCTGCCCTTTACAAAAAAGTACCCACCCTGTAACAGTCCCAACAGGAATTTACCTGCTCAAAAGACAAAAATAGACAGCCAAAAAACATTCATAAGACATGCTCTTATACACTCACAGACCTTCACCAAACACCCTGTTCTCACCCAAAAACATAGTCAAGGACAGCACCACTAAAATTCCTGGCAGTGGTACACTCAGAAAATAGGCCAAGACAGTAAGTATTTCAGTAACCTTCTGCTAGGTCCTTCAGGTAGATAAAATATCAGCATCCTCCTTTATCCAAACAGAGTACCTATCACGCTAAACACCCTCTTCATGCCAACATGGTACCAAACTCCTCATACGATCAAAACACCTTATCACCCTTTCGTGGCAACGTCGAAACAACTTCAAGACAGATAAAGCCCCATAAGATAGCAATCTCTTAAACGCAAAACAAAACGACACAGAGACTATTTACCTCATAATTTCCTCCTATATCTTCATTGATTCAGTGCCCAAGAGCAATTTCTCTCCCAATTAATGCTTATCTAACCTATCAGTTCCCTCCAAAATCCCATTCAATCCGGAAACAACTCACATCCTGACTAGAAACTCATCCCAAGAAATTTTACCCACCAACCACAAAAAAATCCTCACCTGGACAACCCAACAGATGCTTAAGTATCACTTCACCGCCATTGCCCCCTAAAATTAATTATCTTCGAATTGAAACTTACAGGAAGGGATAGCAATAGGACGGAGCTTTGCCATAATGAAAAATGAACAAACTGATGGGAACAAGGAAATGATAGCCTTTGGTTTCATGAACATTATTGGATCTTTCACGTCGTGCTACTTGACAACAGGTATATATAATGCTTCAGGTTTTTCTAAAGAAGTTAAAAAGGCCATAATTTAATCTTTTTCTTTAAACAATTTATGAAGTAATATAAGATTCTGATTTTTCTTGACGTTTTGATCTACAGGGCCATTCTCAAAAACAGCTGTGAACTTCAATGCTGGGTGCAGGACAGCAATGTCCAATGTAGTCATGGGATTTTGCATGATGTTAACACTTCTGTTCTTGGCTCCTCTCTTCAGTTATACACCTCTGGTAGCCCTATCTGCTATTATCATGTCTGCAATGTTTGGATTAATCAACTATGAGGAGATGATTCACCTTTTTAAAGTTGACAAATACGATTTTTGCATCTGCATGGCGGCCTTCCTTGGTGTTAGTTTCATAAGCATGGATGTCGGGCTCATGCTTTCTGTAAGGATTTCTTCAAAGCTATCAGAAGAAGAATTGAATGGACAATATTTCTGTTTCTGCTTTCTTAACTGAAATATTATCTGTTATTTTAGGTGGGACTTGCTTTACTAAGAGCACTTTTGTACGTGGCAAGGCCTGCTTCCTGTAAGCTAGGAAAAATTCCAAACTCATATTTGTACCGAGACACAGAGCAATATCCGGGTTCAACAACGATGCAAGGAATCCTTGTTCTTCAACTTGGTTCCCCAATTTATTTTGCAAATTGCTCCTATATAAGAGAAAGGTATATCTTCATGCAAAAACAATGTGATACAAATTAGAATATTCAATTAATTAGTACCAAAAAGAATACGGTCAACCATGGTAATTTCTAATTTGTTTTGGCCAAAATTTGAGCAGGATTCTGAGATATATTCAGGAGGAACAAGGCCTTTCAGATTCTAAAAGTGATGTAATTGAGCATCTTTTACTAGACTTATCAGGTAATGAACATTTTCTTACAAAATCCACCACCAATTATGCCACTTGCCAACTCTGACTAATCTTGTAGTGCCAAATACAATTTAGTATAAACATCCTCTAGCCACTAGAGTTTGATTTTGGTAGAGCCTTTGTTTTATTTCTTTTTAAGAAGAAATAAATATACATATAACAGTAACAACTGTCCATACTCATCAATTTCGACTGAAACATTAGACTATGGCGGTTTGCAGGAGTTTCATCCATTGACATGACAGGGATTGAAACATTTACCGAACTACGTAGAATCTTGGAAGGAAAGCATATCAAGGTAAACTGAAAGATGCTCCCTTTTCATTGAAGGCTGTTGTTTTAAGTAAGAAAGAAACTAAAAATATGTGTTTAAACATCCTGTGCAGTTAGCAATAATAAACCCCAGGATTGAAGTTCTAGAGAAAATGACATTAGCGAAATTCGTAGATGCCATTGGCAAGGAATCTTTCTTCTTGTCTATTGAAGATGCAATCCAAAGCCGTCAATTTTCACTTGGTAGTACTGTGAAAGAAACGGGAGGATCCTCAAACAATGAAGATGCCGCTTAAATATACTGGTTATATGCCTATTAATCATCGATTAGCTCCACAAATCCATGGCAGTTTTCCATGTCCCGAATTCAACAAAAAGGGGGTTATTAATATGAGGATGCAGTTATGTCTTTTTCTGTTTACTTGCGGGGAAAACGACGAAAAAGGTGCCATATTCATTTAACGGAGGTTTATCTCATGAATTTCTCTCATGCTAGTGTGATTGAAGTAGGCCAAGTTGTTGGTATGTAAATGATGAGAAATTCATGTGATAATCCTCTGTTAAATGAATATGATCATTTTTGTATCTCCCTCTTCTTCTTTTTCATGTTATTCGGTCTCTTCAGCTTGTAATTTGATCATATTTTCGAGTTAGAGGATGTAGCTCATGTACATGTACCGTGCTAATAAAGATGAACCAGTTCCTTTCTTTTAATAATAGCAACCTTTTTCCTTTTTACCCAAATTCTCCAACTATGATTGTCAATGTCTTCACCAAGCCCTGCATCTTCTTCTTTCTAAAAGCTTCTCTGCAGTCATTTCTTTGACCAATCTGGAAATTCACCATCTTGACTCATTATAATGAGTTAATTCTTTTTGAAAAAAATAAAGTAAAAGAAGAACGGTTAAAACTGGAAAATATCATTCTTATTCAAAACTTTTATCCTCCACCCGCTGACCCAGTGGCCTATTAACTACTCTTGAAGTGGAAAATGGTATGAAAATCAACCACTTTAATGGAATCTATTCGTCTTTATTAACCTTAATCATTTGAAGTTCAGTTTGGCCTTGATAGCAATAACCTTTTAGTTTTTTTCTTTGAAAAATGAAATGATAGGTTAATGTTGCGGGTTCCTCACTTCTTCTGACAGGCATTATCTGCATTATATATGAAAGAATTTGATTGATACACTTACATGGAATTATCAATTTTGAGCATAAGATCACTATTCGGCCTGGCCCTTGAGATCACCTGGCAGTCTTAGTGTATAAATTAGTGTCTGAAAATGTCGTAGCAATGTGAGAATAAGGAAACGCTATTCATATCAGACGAATGCAAGAAAGGTAACTAAAAGGACATAAATTTAGCAGAAGCAATGTTTGTAGATTGAGAATTTGATTCAGAATGAAACCCACAGCACTATGTGATTGATCTGGCTAACATGTCAAGTTTGATGCATTTTACCAATTTAGACAACATGTGAGGTACTCAGCTGTGGTTTGTCAAAACCTGGATCTTACACATGTATCAGAAAACAGAGGAGATTATTGCATCGGTTAAAGGCACAAAAGCATCATAACATACCCAATGCATAAGGATGATAAATTGTTGCCATTGAATTGTAACTACTTGAGAAGACGAGAATTAAAGATGATACTTTTAACTGAACTAATGCCAACTGTGTGTGGCTTGGAGAAAAAGGTGATCAGAAAATTAGCCATGTGACATGGCTACTAGCTTAGATAATGAAGAGTTATGTTGTAGCTAGAGAAGTTTCTACTTACTACTGAACTAGAAACAGAAAGTAGATTATAATCTATTGGACAATGTCTTATTAATGCTGAATTTTTAATGATTTTTGGCTGCTCTTTCCATTCAATATGATGGATATATGCATGATGTTTCTGGTTGAAATCCTACTTGTGATAGATTTCATAGATGTTTTCATTGAAATTTTATTGCAACTTCCATTCTTGTCAGCTCATTGGTGTTTAAATTCTTTCAGCTGCCATTCAATTGAAAAGGTAAAAGTCTCCATAAAGCTGACTAAATGTTTCTATCTACTTCTTAGCAAATTCTTGAGGTCACGGTGCCTATGTGCCCTTCTTCCTTCTAATTTTATAATTTGTTCTTCACACTGCAATTTGCTTGACACCTAAGTTTGTGTTTGTAAACTGGTCAGCAAACTTTTTGCATATAAACAGTAAGCAGTTGCCAGAGCCAATAACAAGTTTCTAGCAAAGTTTTTGACTTAAATACAGAGCTTTTAAGATTTTGTTGTCCATCCAACACTTCCATATGTATTTTCACACAATCTGATAACGTATTCAACTGCTCATTTAGTCAAGTTTTAGGACTACAATAAGATTGGACTCGGAATCTTTAGGGGCATTCTCACTTTATGCTGCAAAGTAACATTTAGTCTTTAAGTAAAACAACACCTTTGCAATTGCCTTTCTTGATCTTACAGTAATAGTGCAACTGCAAATGGTCCTCAGAGACCTGTTAACTTTTAACAAGGAAGGCACTGTGCTTTTATGCGTGATTTTACAAGATATTCTTTTTGCAGATATGGAATCATGATTTTCCTGACCCAAATTTTACATTAGAGACCATCTTGAAATGAATGAAATGTGTTGGTTTCTTAGATGATGTTCATAAACCATACAATAACTGGTTAAAGTAAATACCCGGACAGTATGGAAAACTTCTTAGTATCATAGGGCTCGCATATTAGCGTCCTATATGTTCAAGTATACAGTTGTGGAACAACAAATTTATGGGTTCTGTTCAGAGTTCAGAAACCTGAATAACATACCCATGCACAATGTATCGACAGCATGCTTCCATCCTGTATTTCCCATTATACTTGCTTGTTATAGAGATGCAATGGTTCAGCTATGAAATGCAGCAACTTACAGGTAAATTCAGATGCTACTGTAAAAGTTATCTGTGAATTAGAATGTTTCTGATGCTTTCAATTATGGCAATTGTTAATGCTAAGACTATTCATTTAACTTCAACTGCTATAATTCTGTAATACAAAATTTGGTCAAAGTTCATAGCAAATTCCTATTGCTAGAGAAACTCCTTGCTGCTTTTTCTCCCTCCAACTCAACTCCATGTAACATCATAGCCTATTATTGTTAATTAGCCATTTATGTAAAACTTGTAACTCTTGAAAGCATAAACAAATCAATGTAGTTAAAACCCCTATTGCTGTTAAATGCCCCTACGTATTATGATCAAGTTCTCAATAGCCAAAAAAGTGACACAAAGAACATGCAGGGAGCTGCACTTTAGGTAACATTCTGAAAGGCTAGAATTTGTATCATTTGCTAAGGTTTATTGAAGGCACCAAATATCAGCAGCCACTTAGCTCCCCTATTGCCATGTGAACTTTTATGAATGAATAGGCCATTAGACTAGCTTCCTTAGATTCCTGCCATAGAAGCTAAGCTGCACAAATTTGATTCATTATGCTCTAGAGTGGTTACAAGGGTGGCTAGTTGTTCAGAGGTCTGTAACTTTAGCAGACAGCATCCGACCTTCACTGCTGTCAGTTATCTATGTTTAGCAGAGTTTCTTTTGCAGATACACTGCTCAAGGCCAATAACGGGGTTCTTTATTATTTTGTCTTAGGTGATTAAGTTAGGTGAGAAAAATAATTAGGAAGTGTTAATTGCGACCAGCTTTTTTTTAGTTTTCTGATGCAAATAGAAGTCCTCTTCATGTTGTTTGCTTGAGAAATTGTCTCATGCATGGTTACCTTAAATATGATTATCACACGTGTTTGAGGTGTAGGTCAGGTTGCCATCGCTTTTGTTTGTCTTGCCTGCATCAGAAATACAAGCGATGCCTCCTCCCCCATGCTCTTGATTAGAATTTTACTTGCAATACAAGCATACTAAGTATAAAGCTCATCCATGTTCTTGATTGGAGTTTTGCTACAATATGAAGTTGGATTAGCAAGCTTGTTTTTCTTCTTTTATACTTATTCCTCATATTGAATTTGGTGTCGAGTTGAACAACTTAAACTACACCCTGTCACCCTCCCACTTCCAAATACGCATTGTATAAAGATTATAATTTTAGCATACTGTGGCCTGTGGGGGCAAATGATGTCAATATTGTTGATTCTTGTTGCTTGTTCTGTTTTTCCTTAACTTGTTAGGCTGAGATGGCAGTGACTTGTGCCACATCACTAACTGTCATCCAGACAGCATATTCCAGCTGCCATGCACTAATTTTCAGGTGCACTGAGAAAATTTATTCTGAACCTTCTAAATAATTAATTCTGAAGTCCATAGTTTAGCTGTTCACTTACATCATATGATACTTCCATTCCACTTGCATCTTATTTGCAGCCAGAGTCTGCAAATTTGAACAGAGGCGTGCATTTTCAAAAACAAAAAACTAGAAAGAAGATCGAGTTCCGTGTGACAGCTTTCTCTGTCACAAAATCAGATCATTTCTTAGAAAATTCTAATTAAGTTCCAACGGCTAAATCTATTCATGGAGTTGCATTCGTGAGTTACTGATGTTTTCACATGTTCAATCATGCAAAAGATATCAAGAAATCGATATGTCACATATCCCATCATCTATTTATATTTTGGTTGGTAGATGGTTGAACTTGTGATTCATAGCAGTCTACAGCTTTTTTGATAGTTGGGGTGGTTCTCCTAGGTGGAGCCATGCGGTGACTGAACCCTGATCAACGGCCAAGAGACATAAAGCTGACTCACATTGTAGAAGTAAATAGTAAAGCGGGTTCCATGCTTGAACCAAAAATGTTTACTCGTACCGTACGAGAGCCCCGCCCCTCCCAGGCGGGACCAACATCAGCTAATAATCTTGTAGCATTCCACTTCCATCTCAAAAATTGACCTCACAGAATTTTCTGTTGCTTTTATTTCCTTTGTTGGCTGACCTGTATCCCTTCTGTATCCATGTACACCCCAAAAAAAAAAAGAGCTCCTCTTTTATTGTTCCTTACAAGTCTAGTTATTCCTGTGATGCTTCACACTTTTACAGATGCAAAGGAACTTCCTAAAGCAAAAAGAAGATAAAGCAGAAAATGTTGAGCATCCTGTTCAGATCCTCTGGTAGATTTGGATCAAGTCCTTTCCTTTCGTGTTAATTTATTTTTTCCACTTATGAATATGTTATCAGGTTACGGAAGGTCGAAGCTGATTTCATCTGTAATGTTGTTTGTGTAACTAAATGATATTGGTTTGTTTTTTCCAACATCTTTCTTCACATGTATAATAATATTCTTAGAATAGTTGTGATAACTAAGAACATGTTCATTCCCTTCTATTTGAGTTTCTCTCTAATATTAAACCTTTTAATTAAGGACTCAGGTATACAAAAAAAAAATGTCCCAATCATGGCTAATCATTTGATATTCTCTCTGTTAAGCATTAGTTGCAGCAAGAATCAAACAATCATAAACATGTTCACCGAAAAGAGTAAAAAAGAAAAAGAAAGTTTTCAGTCACAAGAATTCTTTGATCCTTTTTTCCAACTTCTTTCTGTTTGCTTTTCCTTTTCTTTTCTATAGTTAGATAAGTCGGGTAGGAGAAACCCAAGCTGGCATTTTCAATTTAAGTTTTCTTTTGTTTTGTGGTTGGTTGCGAGGTTCCCCAAATGCTGGCTTAAAGCGAATCTAACTTTTGCCATGTTAGGTTGAATGTTACAGGCTTTTTGTTCTCACATGCCGACAGGTTTTCATAGATAAAATTGGGAAAACAAAGGGATTGAGCTTCTGCCAAACCTCCTTTGTAACTGCTTACCTCTGAAATCCACTCACATGACATCTGCTTCTTCAAATGGTCAAAACATATTAGCTTCACAAGTAGCAACAAGAGACCGGTGGTCTCTTCATGTGCAAGTCTTGTAATGTGATACTGATACTTGCCATACAACAAAAATTTTCGAGTTCCACTCAATTATAGAAATTCAAGATTCCATGTACAGTTTGAGCTTGTTTGGAATTTAAACAAGATTTAGTTTTTTCGTTAAGTAAACAAAGAATACTACAACTCAAACTAACATTTAAGGACATGAAGACTCGTCGATAATGGACTGGTCCAGTGAAAACAACAGCTCTTGCTGTTGTACCCTAAACACAGTTAGATCTTTTTCTGAGATATTAAGAGATTTGAGCCCATTATCTCCCTACCATCCGAACAGGTTTTCTGGTGATATTAGATTCATGGGCATACATTGCCCAGGGACAACTGATATTTGGACGTAGGGACTAGACTTGGTGGTTCATGGTATTAAAATCAACGCATCGACTGTTGATATTATCGATTTAGACGCAAAATTGATGGGTCGTTGCAGTCTTAGAAAATCATCAAGGTTTTGGGACTGAAAAAGCAAACAAGATTTGAGACATGTTAATCTTTTGGAGTTA
Source organism: Theobroma cacao (assembly GCF_053813885.1). Classification (NCBI taxonomy): domain Eukaryota; kingdom Viridiplantae; phylum Streptophyta; class Magnoliopsida; order Malvales; family Malvaceae; genus Theobroma; species Theobroma cacao. Next base: position 6,047,238 of record NC_142647.1, read on the forward strand.
TTATGGGGGGAAGTTCTTGTCTCACAATGATGAGCTCAAGACTTGGGAGAAGATCGAAAACATGACAGGTCCAGAGAGTTTAATCCCTAGCCCTCTTTTCTTCCATATCTTCTTAAATTATTTCTTCTTTTTGCATAACATTTAAGCCTGTGGCCCTTGCGGTATGCGTTTTTGAGCTGCTACTCCAAGCGCCAATTACAATTGAATCGGATTCTTTTCTGCTACTACTGGCAATGAAATGGGCATCCACCCTTATGCCTTTGGGGGCAATTCAATATTTTGTTTGTGGCTTGGACTAGTTTCAAATGTCCAAATCAAAGTTGCCTACCAGCCTAGCTACAATCTTTCTCCCTTTTTTTTTTTTTGTTTTTTCATGTTCTTCTTTTCTGTTGGGTGATCACATGGCTTTGATACTGATTTGGACGCAATAAACTTTGACGTTTACTAGGAACAGCCAATAAATAAATAAAGTTTAGATTTTGAGAGTCCGTTTGTTTTTTTTTTTTTTTTTATTTCAGCTCTTTACGTCAAGGGGGAGCATCTTATCTCCAATGGTACCCAGTTTTTATTGATAAGGTGAGGAACCACCACATGGCATTCGAAGGACAAAGTTGTCACTCAGGGACCACTTTGAAGGGCCTTGTCTCATCTTATGATTGGGTAATCAATTGTTTAAGTTTTAATTTTTCAAATAACAACCTCAATTCCTATGATTAATTATCATAATCTTAATAACAACCATTCTGATTGTTTAGAAAAAGGATATAATTGGAATTTAAATTTTCTTTTTTCTAATGAAAAATTGCTAGTTTTAGTCAAGTTGTAAACTGCTCAAGATATCGGTCAAAATCGTCCTATAAATAAATCCAAAGGAAAAACTCATACCGCACATGGAAAATGAATAAAGTAATTAAAGAACTATTTCTTTTTATTGCAAAAACAAAAATCCTTATAAATAATTGGGAAGGAAAAAAAATACTAGTAAATGAAAGGAGAAAGGTGAAGATTTTTATGGAAAATTTGAATACAACTTCAACTGTATGTTCATGGGGGCATTGATCATACAAGCACTCACTGCCCACTACCATTCCTCCCCCAATTGGCATTTTTAGGGTAAGTTAAAGCTTCTTGGTCCACGTGGGTCGAGATACCCCACCCATTAAAGGGAATGTATTTTGCATTGTCTTTTTTTTTTTTAACTATATACAAAAAAAAAAACTAATTTCCTGCCGACGAAATGTAAACAACAAAACTTTGCATGAGTCCTTAATTAAAGGAAATTTGTGTCCGTAATTTGCGCAGCTTATTCTTAACCTTAATCTTTAAGGCCACCCCCCTTATAATTTTTATTTTCTCTTCTTTCTGTATATATATACATTGACTTTAGACCACTGTTGGCGGTTTCTTTATTTACTATTGTTTTGAAATTCTTTTGCCTCGTCTTAATTACACCTTTTGCGTGCATTAGTCCATTTGCCAAGTCAAGTCTTGCTTTTTGACCTAATTTTACGGAGATCATGTTGTAAATGTATGTTCATTGCATGCCTTGAATTCTGGCATACGTTTTTTTTATCCACCTCGTAAGATATTTGTTTGGAAAATGCAGGATTTGCACGTTAAACATGCTTGTTTTCCCGGAAAAATGAGAAGAAAAGAGACGGTAAAAGAATGGTCAACCCCCCACTTGGGCTTTAGAAAAGTTGAATTTTAACGTTCACCTTCACTGTTAGTATTCCCCTTGCGACTTTATGTTATCTAGATGAATTTATCTCTACATTTCAAATCAATTTTTATTTTCATTAAATTATTATTTCACATAGTGATAAGGAAATTTAAAATTCTTATAAATGAATTTATATACCTATTACATGTGACATTCAATTAAAAATATTAAATTTTTAATTTATGATTGGCAATTAATAAATACGAGATAAATTTAGCACGAAACTTACATAATTATTAAAAAAGTGTAGGTTCAATTCAATTCGTATTTTGCTAAGCATTTAAAAGAAAAAGACAAATAAGAATAAATCATCTACTTCACTTATTTCAATCATTAATTTCGAAATATATGATACGAACCAAATCAATTTGTACTAATCTAATTCTTGCAAAAAAACAGCCCACATGCACAACTCTATTAATCACTATACTTTGTCTGCAATTTGGTCAATCAACTAAAGGACATATATCTCTTGTTCCACACAAGAATATTGCTATTGCTAACGGAAAGAAGAAAATAATTTGGGGGCGTGAGAAGCATCGAGAAAGATACAAAACTAGAAAACTTTTCTTTTGTAGTTTAGCTGGCGGGGGAGTGATTAGGGTTAATCCCATTGTGCTTAACTACAAATTGCATTAATCGCCCTTTCGACCTAAACCCTTGTTAAGAGCATGTGGCATTGAAGGTATGAACTTTCTTCGGGTCCCACGAAACCTGAGGCCAGGAATCGGTCGTTTTGCCACCTGGGACCTGCAGGAATATTCTGTGACGAAATGGGGGCATCTTTCAGATGACACGTGTCGTCTTGAGAGGTATAGCTGGCATTTGTCAGGCTCTAATGGGTTCGCTTTCTTACGTGTCATTACGAGTCCCACGCTGTCTTCGGTGACCTGTACCAGCCGTTTAAACTCACGCCTAAAGTGGCTTGAAAATGCCATTTAGTACGCTCCTAAGTTGGCTTGATAATGATATTTTTGGAAGAAAGTATTGTATTTTTCCTTCTTCTCTTCCTACTTTTCGAATGAAAGAGAATACTGTCGAGAGATAATGATCCGAGGACTTTTGTTTAAGTTTTATAGTTATCCCGAACGATTTGACCTTTTTTTTTCGGTGATTATTTAATAATATTTGAATATATAAATATGACTCAATATAAACATACGGTAAATGTAATGAAAATATATTCCTTTTCATTTCAAATTGAATAATTTTTTTAAATAATATAACATTTTAAAACTTTAGATGAATAGTTTGTAGCTAATTATTTACAGCTGATTTAAATTCATCCTAAATTGACGAGAATCGCTCGTTTTTGTTTTATTTTTTATATATTTAGCATATGATATTGTAAGCGCACTCAAAGAAATTACTGTACCAACCATACGATGCAAAACAATTAAAAATTTCAATAACCACATAAATATTATTAACTTGAAATGACATTATGACTTTAAGATCATGTCTTTGCTTTCTTACTTCTTACTGTTGAGAAGTACAAGGCCCCTTCTTTCCTATCTACCAAATGGCCTTGAGAATGTTTTTCCACTTCGGCCGAAAGACCACAAATGTTTCACACTGGCCCCAAAAGTGAGAAAAAACCAAATAAAATAAATAGGGATAAAGAGGACATTTGAAAAATATCTTCAATTGTATTTGTGGTGAGCTGAGAGTGTTAAAATTTAGTAAAAGATATATCCGGTCAGTCCGGGGGTTACACGTGTTACTCAATGTTGCCATGCTTTGGGCATCACATTTTAGATAGTTGGCCATGTACTTATTTTTTTATTTTAAAAATATAATAATTGTACCATTTGCAACGACAGGTGGTGGTTTGTGGATCTGACGGCTTACCTTCACAATTAACAAAAGTCAAACATCCAAATCATTCAGTCTTCATCATTCTATAATTGTATTATTTTTTGTAATTTAAAAAAAAATCGAGTCTTATTCTTTAAATAAAAAAATTATATATCAATCAATTAATTAAATAGTTAAATATTAAATATATTATTTTTTTAATCCAATGCATTCCATAGTAAAGATTTTCTTCAAATAGCGTAACTGCATGTCGGGAAAAAAAATTGCACACGAGTTTCCCCCTCCCGTCCTAATCATCCATCACGATTCATGTTGCCATCAAATAAATTCGTATAAATTTTCATCTCTGTGTGCAAATATTTAAAAGATTCATTTTTTTATAAGAAAAATGATTGTCAATCTCTTATGAGACACGAAACATAGATTGAAACTTCTAAACTTTTAGTGACCTCATTAAACATATCGATAAGTCCAAATTTTTACTCCAACATGAAAACTCAATCGAATGCTTACATGATAGAGATAATGAAAATAATTCAAACTCAATATCGATTTGATGATCAAATAAATAATGTATTATAAAAAATCAAACAAAATAAAAATTGTTTTGGGAACTCACTTTCCATATGCATTAAAAATATAAAAAAAAATTTATCTTTTTTATAATAACAAAAAAATCCCACAACAAGTATCAAATTAAGTTTTTTAAGGTAATTTGATATCTACAAGCAACCCTAACACAATGAAAAGAAAAAGGAAAGATAACTCAATTTGCTGTCATTATTATTGTGAACGACAGTATAAGTACTTGAAATTTTCTGTGGACGATTAAGCGTGTACGTTAAACATAAAGGATTGGAATTTGGTCAAATGACTCACTCAACAATCTCAAAAGTGGAAACCCATATGTAGCAGTAGTGGTAAATTGTTTTCTTTTTTTTCTCATTCCCACTGTAATCATTTTACAAGCAACCGCGGCGGTCTTAGATAATTAAAAGAAAAGTCTGAAATATAGAGTTTGGACAGGGAATTTCATCCGTTACCTGTTATATCAGAAACCCAACAAGACACGGCGCATCAGTAGCAGCAAATGCCAAATTGGAGATTGCCGTTGGTGTGAGGTAAGCGAAAACGCGTCCAATAAAGTAAGAAGGGGTTAGTGTTGTTGTTCTGGCAAGGGCTTTTCGGTCAATGAAATAAACAAAACAAAGAAAAGGAGCAAAAGCTAGGCTAGCCTCCATTAGAGATGGTGAGGTCGCGGACGCGGACTCGGTGCAACTCCACAAGGAAGGGCGGGCCCACCGCTTCTCTTTTTCGAGGCCGCGCCGACGGTCCAGCCGTGCAAGACGTGACACGTGGGTCCCGGCAAAGGGCCAAACACTCGTTTGATTGATGTCGTTTTCTTTTGTATTGAGACACTTGATGTGGGTTGGGACCCACTCTTTTTTTTTTTTTGGGTTCTCAAATCCAAAGGGTGGTTTTGTAATGTTAATGTTGATGGGTGGTGTTGATAAAATTGATGATGATCGTGTCTTCTTAATGAATGATCATCAACATCAAGCCTGATGTGGACGAGTAACATGCATGGATCTTTCGATCCGAGTTCAAACCAAATCTTAAAACTTTTGCCAAGTGGTGTTTCGTCTCGTAATAAATGCTAGTATGAATGTAACGCATGTCTTAAATTCTTTGCGTACCCCTGATGCACGGCTTACCTGCTTCATTGTTCATTGTCTAAATTGCCCTTCTCCCCCTCAATTGGTTTTTACTAAAGAATCCCATTAATCTTACAAATAATTAGCATTTAAAATTAGATCATTTACAGTTAAATAAACAATAATCCTTTAAAATTTTTAATTCTCTTGTTTTGACGAATTAAATTTGAATATTTAAAAAAAAAATTATGCTATAAGAGAGAATTATTTTCTTTTTCCTAATGTATACTTTTTTTAAAATTTTGTTTGTCTCCTAGGATCCATTAACAAGATATAAATGAAAGTTGAGAGTTGTATTTATTAATTTTTATTGTGATTCAAATTATTATACAGCCCACCCGTGGCATTGAAGTTATAACACGAAATGGATTCTTTTGGAATGCATGGATGTCTCTCATAATTTGATGGAAGAAAATTGATCATATGCAACCGAATAATCGGTTGTGGTTGGAACCGGTTGCATGTTATACTAGTTCAGGTGCAAGCATTCAAATTGTAGGAATTGAAAATGTCAATAGCCTCTTATTTGTTATTTTGGGTAAGCTATAATTGAGACTAGGATTCAAGCAAAGGGTGGATTTGTATTTTTGTATTACGATTCTTTCTGCATTTTCACGTATTCATGTGAAATGCATCTACAATTTTAATTATCACCAATAAATTAAGTAATTAATTTTGATTTTTGATTTTTAATTTATTATGTATATGTATATACATATACGTACGTTACAAATGTCTCTAAATTAATCATGAACTTAGTGACTTAATGAATTTCTTGACATCACTAGAATTTTTATATGTATTTTTTGAATTATGTCAATATAGTTATATTGTCTTACCAATGTCCGTCCGCGGTTGGATAGACGCATTGCTATTGAAAGTTAAACCAATTGATAAAAACATTGTAAGCAGGGGTGGTCTAATCATCAAAACAAAGGGAAATTTTCATTTGTCTTGCCTATTCAAACTTAAAAAAAAAAAATCGAACTGTCTAAAAAGTGTAAAGTATTGAGAATGCAAACTCTAAAAGATTGGGCAGCAAGCAACCGGGATGGTGCAAACTAAAGTAGAAAGCTTGAATGTGATGCTCAAGAAAGTGAAAAAGTGACACCAAAAAACGTACAGTGAGTGAGTCGAAGAGGGTAGCAAAGTCATTTGACGGAGCGTAGCGTTACTGGCAGTTCATTTACTACAAAGAGTTTGACAATTGACACCTATACAAACAAAACTACTTCACCACCCAGCTTAAAAGTTGGATTAAATTCTACCGTCTGGGTGTCTCGCTCTCTCTCTGCCTCTATCCCATTCATGTTCCACCACAAAAAATTTATGTACCAATTACTCGTGAAATTTTCACTGCAATCTCGTGATATCAACAGGCTGCCCGCCGGATCTTTTTTTTTCTGGTCAAACAGTGGCCGGAAGATGGCTCATCCACCGACTTCCCTTTAACAACTTTTACATTATTTGAACTTTAAATTAAAAATTGTTGACAATTATTGTTAGTTAAACTTAATTATCGTTTTGAGTGACATTTGCCTATTTTTATATGGACTTGTTCTTAAGAATGGGAATGGGATTCAGAAAGAATAAAGTCAGCTTTGCAATGAGAGCGAAAATAACATAAAGGAAGAGGGAAACATTATAAAAAAAGAAGACAGGGAGAGAAGGAGAGAGAATCTGGTGGGCTTTGAGCTGTGATTTAGCTGTCTTTTTGGTGAATTATTATTATTTCTTTTCTGGCAGAGACTCTCTCTCTCTCTCTCTCTCACGCACACATATCTCCAAAATCCCTACTAGAAAAAACCCTCCTCACCCGTTCTCTCTCTCCTCAAACCCAAAATCCCTATCTTTTCTCTGTTTCCTCTCCCCACATTTTCTTCTTAGATCTCCAAGTGAACCACAAACAACAGCATAAACACCTCTGCAAAAACCCCATTTGCAATCCAAGCTTTGCAAAGAGTAAGAGAGTGAGGGAGAGAGAGACAGACAAGGAAGAGCCAAGGCAAAGGGAAACAATAAAAGAAAAGAAAGTGGCATTTGTTGAATCAGATGTCTCATGTGAGATGAAGAAGAAGACTCATATCCAGCTCCATTCTTCTCATCTCTCACTCCTGCTCATTTCACTCTTTATTGGCTTCTGTTCCTGTGAGCAGCATTCCATTTCAAGCCATGGAGGCCTCACTGACCAAGAAGTCTTGTACATCAAGCAGCGCCAGCTTCTCTACTACAGGGATGAGTTTGGTGACAGAGGGGAAAGAGTCACTGTTGACCCATCTCTTGTCTTTGAAAACCCAAGACTCAGAAATGCTTACATAGCTTTACAAGCTTGGAAACAAGCTATTCTTTCTGACCCTTTCAATCTCACAGGTAATTGGGTTGGATCTGAGGTTTGCAACTACACTGGGGTTTTCTGTGCTGCCGCACCTGATAACAAGAAAATCAAGACCGTTGCTGGCATTGATCTAAACCATGGTGATATTGCTGGGTACTTGCCAGAGGAGCTTGGCTTACTCACTGATCTTGCATTGTTCCACATCAACTCCAATCGCTTTTGTGGTACTGTTCCACACAAGTTCATAAACTTGAAGATACTGTTCGAGCTGGATCTTAGCAACAACCGGTTCGCTGGTAAGTTTCCTGACGTGGTTCTGAAGCTGCCTAAGCTCAAGTTCTTGGATCTGAGGTTCAACGAGTTCGAAGGGACCGTACCAAAAGAACTTTTTGACAAAGACTTGGATGCCATTTTCATCAACCACAACCGCTTCAGATTCAACATCCCTGACAACTTTGGCAACTCTCCCGTTTCTGTTATTGTCCTAGCCAACAACAAGTTCCACGGATGCGTGCCTTCGAGTCTCGGTAACATGTCAGGTCTAGAAGAAATCATTCTCATGAACAATGGTTTCAGATCTTGCTTGCCTGAAGAAATCGGTATGCTCAAAAACTTGACTGTCTTCGATGTTAGCTTCAACGAGTTAATGGGTCCTTTGCCTGACAAAATTGGGGAGATGGTCAGCCTTGAGCAACTCAATGTGGCACATAATATGCTCTCCGGTGAAATTCCAGCCAGCATTTGCAAGTTACCCAAGTTGCAAAACTTCACATTCTCGTACAACTTCTTCACTGGAGAGCCACCAGTTTGCTTGAGCTTACAAGATTTCGACGACCGAAGAAATTGCTTGCCTGCAAGACCTTTGCAAAGAAGCGCGGCGCAATGTAAGTCCTTCTTGTCTAAGCCAGTGGACTGCAGCTCATTTAGATGTGCTCCTTTTGTTCCTTCTTTACCCGCCCCACCTCCACCTTCTCCGCCACCCGTTGTTCTGCCATCACCTTCACCACCACCCCCATCACCTGTGTTTACTCCGCAATCACCACCACCACCGGTCTACTCCCCACCGCCGCCTGTTTACTCTCCACCTCCCCCTCCACCTTCACCTCCACCCCCACCACCTGTTTATTCTCCACCTCCCCCTCCACCCTCACCTCCACCACCAATTTATTCACCTCCCCCACCCCCGCCCTCACCTCCACCTCCTTCACCACCGCCACCTCCTCCACCAGTTTATTCCCCACCACCTCCACCACCATCCCCACCCCCACCATCACCTCCCCCACCTCCGCCACCACCACCACCTACTTATCCGTCACCCCCACCGCCTTCACCAACTTCATCACCTCCATATTGCGTGAGGTCCCCACCTCCTCCGCCACCAAATTCACCACCTCCACCACCTCCATTGTTTTCCCCACCACCACCAGTTCCTTACTACCATAGCTCCCCACCACCACCACCACCGCCCCATTATTCACCACCACCACCACTACACTCTCCACCACCACCGCCACATTCACCTCCACCACCAATTTATCCATACTTATCGCCGCCGCCACCACCTCCTGTTTATTCCCCACCTCCTCCAGTCCATTCTCCACCACCACCTTCACCTCCGCCATGTATAGAACCACCTCCACCTCCACCTCCATGTGTCGAGTACTCTCCACCACCTCCATCACCACCACCCCCTATTCATTACAAGCCACCCCCATCACCTTCCCCTCCACCACCACCGGTTGTAACATATTCCTCACCACCACCACCACCACCACCACCACCACCACCACCACCACCACCACCACCACCAGTTCATTACCATTCACCTCCCCCAACATCACCGCCACCACCAGTCCCATGTGAAAACCCACCACCATCGCCGCCGCCACCACCGCCAATTGTTTATGAGAGCCCTCCACCGCCAGCTCCTGTGTATGAGGGGCCATTGCCACCGGTAATTGGAGTGTCATACGCTTCACCTCCGCCACCACCTTTCTATTGATTCTTTTGAGAATTTTCCTCTAACCTTTCCTTCATCACATACCCCAAAAAAATGTCACAAAAATTGTATTTGGCTATCATCACGGCTTCTTTTTCCTCTTCTTTGCACTTCATTATGACCAAAAGAAACTCTTCTTTCTCCTTGGGAGCAATTCTCATCGCTCATGGAAGAGATTGATAAAATGTCTATCACTTGCGAAATTTGTGGGATTGAATTCTTCAAAGAATGTTGTTGAAGAGGGTGGAAAGAAGAGAGAAAGATAGATTGAGAGGTAAGAGGAGAAATTCTCTCCCATATTTATTCGAATTGTTATGGATATTTGGAGTTGTGAAATAAAAATGGCAGAGAAAGAGAGAGTAGGTTGCAGAGAAAGTTGTATGTATAGGGATGAATTGGAGAACCATAATTATCCAGGCTTACAAAGGCAGCAGCTGGTAACACTTCTTCTTGCTGCTGTTGCTGTTGCTGTTGCTAGTTTGTGGGTTTTTATTGTTATTATTCTCTTCTTTTTATTATCATACTTTTGTTTCTTTTTTGCTTCTCATTTTATAGTATAATCCGATGAACATTTTACTTGTATTGATGATTTTCCAGAATTCAGAAATTCCTTCTTTTCAATTCCCAATTCTCCATTGTGTTTATCCTTTGTTTCTGTGTCTTGACTGATGCGTATCACCAATGCCTTCATTCCTTTTGCATTTTGGTTTGTCATTTCCTTCATATTTTCTTAGCATTGCGCAGCACAAGTTCATTACTTGATTCTTGGTGCAAGCTTAGGTGATATTGAAAGAATAGTTTAAGTGTACGAGTTAGAATTTGAATGAAAATGATATTGGTTGCTGTGGATTATCATTTCCTTTCATACCCTTTAGTTGATCTCTCGAATCAGGAAATCAGTGAGGGTGAAAATTGAGAAGTCACCCTCTTTAAGCAAAATTTCCTGTTTATCATCTTTCAACATTTTTTAACAACCAATTTCCATCTTTGGCACCATGGAAGTTTATATTGAGTAAGTTTTGGTTGCCTGTAGTTCCAGCTTTCCAGGTAAATTTTGGGGGGTCGGGTTTAAGATCTTGGGTGTCTCCGAGTTGATTTCATCCGAGTCCTGAATTTCCGATCGAGGCGGCAGGGGCTAATTGAGATCTTTAGTGGGTCCTAAAACAGGCCACTCAATTCAAGTCCCCCCTTAATTAGTGGTGGATTCAGTCTGTGACTCAACTTTTATAATTTGATTAATGTTGTTGGGATTAGTCCCATGTGCAACCCCCTAATATTGGTGGGTTTGAAATTTTGAATTCAAACCAGATTTCTTCACGCTCACACTTTTTCCCTTTGGAATTTGGAAATGAAAAGTTCCAACTCCTTAGATGCCACGATTGGTGGCTGGTGCTGTTGACTGTTGCCCCCTGTTCCTCCACTTTTTCCCAAAGTTATTGGCAGGAACTCCTCCAGGCATCCCTGCCTGGTATTCTTTTTTCAGGGGGTCATCTCTTGAAAATTCATGCCTCGCTTTCCTGGCACATGCGCCATCTGAAAGCGCTTTGGTTGCAGCTGTTATAGATGTCCCTTGCTGTCATGGAATGTGAACAGTATGAAATTTAATGGTCTATCAATCAAAATCACTGATAAATAGCAGCTGCCATCACAATTAACTAGATTATGACAGGCAGAAGAAAACCTTGTTTTTCTTGACAAATATCAGCATCTAAAATACATCAATGCCAGGCTGCAACCGCGGCAGCATGCCAACATCATTGCCAAGCCCACTATTAGCCACAGCAGTTTCATACGTGCACTTGTCCCGTGGAGCCATTCTCAATTGTAGCACAAAATTTGTCCCTCGATTGAAAGCACATTCCTTCTTCCTGGTCTCGGGACTCTTAACCCTGTCTTGGATAAGCACAACTTTGGGGTCTTCCTCTCGATACCGTACATTGGGAAGTCTCTTTCTGACAGAAAACTCATTTCTGAATGGTTGGGCAATTTAGTCGCAATAGCACAAGTTTTTCCAATTTGGATTGGGTGTTGCTTTCTTCCAAAAATGCGTTTTGTTTCCGTTCTTGTCAAGTTTTCTTTTGAGAATGGAGAAGAAAGAACACTACTGAACTCCTGTCTGGCACTGATAGGAGCATGTGACTCACCACAACTGCTGCTTTTTTGCACTTTTTTTCACCCCTACTTTGAAGATTGGAGGGTGGTTTTGGCCCCTAACTAAATAACGTTAAAAGAAACCAGAAAATCTCACTGGTCTAAATCAGAGTTTTGCTTTTTTCCTACTGCTAAAACAATCCCATTAATAAAAGGAAAGATGCTGACTTTAATCATTCATTTGTGTTTAATCATGTCCCCAGCTAATCCCTTTCTTCTCCAATTTGCATTATTTTAATGAGTTACATAATCAGTTTACTTGCTCTTGTGATTTTCTGGCCTTGGATTGTATTAAAATAAAGGGTAAAAAGTTGTACTCTACTATTCTCCTTTGAGAATAATTAGAAAAAGAGAATGGAACAATAAAGAAAGAAGAGCCGGCTGTGCATAGTAGCGTGACTAGTGACCATAAAGATAATATGAATAAAGAAATCAGGATAAAACCACCTTAAGTACTGGCAGCCAAGCTTTATCCTTTCACTCAGTCTATGATTGTGAGATATTCCCATTACAAGAAGAATCCACTATCCATAAAAGCAGTGGTTGAGTGCAGGAACCCTTCCACAAGGCAATCTAGGGTCACTATCCCAGCTCTGAAATTTAAAGGACTGCCATTAAAATTTCATCACCTTGCCAGTCTTGAGCTTAAATTTTATGCTTAAAATTTATTAAAGCAAAAGCCAATAGGTCTTCTACTTGTCCATTTTCCATTTGCAATTCAATGATAAGATGCAAGTATATCCCACCAAAAGATACTCAAGCAAACAAAAAAAAAAAAAGGGGGCCCCTACAAAAGGTGATTAGTCACGTGGGCTGTTAGAGCTTTGCACATCAGAAACACAATGTAAAACTTGAATGCCAAAATGAATTTGTTTTTGATTTTTGTGTTTATTTACCTCAAAAATGGGACATAACTATCATTTAATTAGGGGGTCTTTGGACAGGCTGTGATTAGGTCACATACATTAATGGCACATTATAAAGTCATGCTTGTGAAAATTGACCCCATCAGCACATGAAAAAGGATACAGGAACCGCAAAGAATAACCTTAAACCAAGAACAATTTCTCCACCAAATGCCCTATGATTAGAGTCCTCCTTATAGTAAACCTTTGCCCATGCTTCCTGACTAGGTATTGTTAAAAACAAACAAATACATACAAATAGTTAACCAGATGCCACTAAGATAATTAATAAGAGAATTTGTAACCTATGAGGATCTAGATTAGTTGTTGGAGTAGGTCGGGCGGCCGAAGCTGATTCATGCGGAACTGCCTAGTTTTAGGCAACATTTTCTTTAAGAATCAATGAACATTCACAGTCCCAAAAATTTTTGAGTATTAAATTGTTGCAAATGGTTATGGGGTGTGCTGGCTTATTAATGCTACTTAAACAAACACTTAGATACCATTCATTGCCCCTCTGATGTACTACTTGAGCCAATTTGTCAAATTACTATATAAAAACTGGTCCCCATATTGATACGGTGAAGGCATTTGGTGGTCGAGTCTTAGATCTAACCATAGTGTCAATAATTCCATTAGGAGCGTTAGGTAGTCATAACTACTCGTATCTTCTTCCCCGCACCAAAACAGGGTTGATCCATTGGAAATGACATGTCGAAAAATGGTTCTGGTACAAAGGAAATGAACCCTTTAGTGTGCATTGAGTAGTAAGCAAATGTTAACCAAAACCCTTTTCTTTCTTTCTTTCGTAGGAGTTAAATGGAGCCCAAATGTGGTGACAAGCCTATGGGACAGGCCATGGATTCAGGTCTATTGAGCTCTGACATGACATTTTCATTTAAACTAAATGACAATCTTTCATAATTTGGGCTCTCAAACTTGTTTTCATGATGAGCCGAATCTCTTTCAGCCCAATTTGAATGAAAACTCCCAGATAAGTTATAGCCTCTTTGATTCAATCAAAGCACTGCGGCCTATAAGCAGCAAGCCTGCTGAGGGAGCCCAACTCAAACCCCCATTCAAACATGGCCTAACTTTCGCTTTCAAGTTGGAGCTGGAAGCTCCAATCCTGCCCCCAGTCCCACCACAACCCAACCAGGTTCATGACTTCAATCTCAAAGGATTCCATGCCCCTTTCACTGCTTTCTCTCTTCTGTATTTTTAAACCTAAAATAATAATAATAATAATAAAGACAACTCTCGGTATGAGCAATGAATAACGACTTTCACGATAAAGGTGTTGTTAACCTTTGATAGTAAGCCACAAAGGCTCCTTGATTGGCGTTATTTGAGTAACATCAAACCCTTTTTTTCTTCCTTTTCTCTCTTTTCCAATAGTTACAGATTTATTTCCTTTTCTCTCTTTTTTTTTTTTTCTTAAATAGTTGTGTACTAGCATTATAAGCTGTGGACAAAGTCTCGAATTGCCAGGCGCAAGCAAGCACGTGATCCGAGCATTAGATCATGTATATAAAAGTGAAGCATTTTCTACGACATTCTTGCGTACCACCTCCAAACAGTCGAAAACAGGGTCAGAGTTATATGGTCCAAAAACACGACATGACAAAAGATTTTTTGTCTCGTTGCTCTTTTCCCCATATGAGCCTTCCCTCTGAATCGAAAACAAATAAAAACGGGTGTTCCCCTGGAGAATGTTCTTTATATTCTGTTAGGAATTATCCACCGTCGGATTTTGTATGGTCCGAATGAAACTCCATGTGATTACAAATGAAGAGTACAAAGAAAACACTCTCAGCTCCATTAAAAATTAAGCAAAAAGAAAAGATAGAAAGTTTTTTTTTTTTTCAAAAACCCCACTCTAGGAATCTTTCACATTTGCCTTATCATGAAATCATTCAAGCTTATTTTAGCTTTGTCATTGCTTAATGGACCATTGCTCTTTTTTGGGTTTTGTCTTTTATATGTACATCTCTCTGTCTCCTTTGTTAAGCATAACAATGATGCACCACATGGGTATAGAAACTAAAATGGTTAATTCGAGTTTAAATTGAGTGCAACATCCTCACCATTAAGTGACGAGAAAGCTATGTATTCTATTACTTCTAGCCGAGAAGAAGAAATGCTGGCTTAATCTCTCATATATCGTCATTTACAATTACTACAGCACAGCTTCAATGATTACTTGCGGTGAATGTGTCAAAAATTTATGATAAAAGTTGCAACATGCTCCTCTAAAAGGTGGCAAACAATGACATATCTTTACTCGAATAGAGTGACCCCTCCCTTTTTCACTTTTGTTCTCAGTCTCACCATAAATCTATAGCCCTTAAGACTTTGTAAATCTCGGTAAATTTGAAAGGATTTCATTCTAATGTTGCTTTGCACATGTCAGTAGCCATTGCCATCATTAGATTTTAGTTAGGGAGAGTGCCAAATTTGGTTTGCTTCGACCGGTGTACAAGTAGGCAACCGAACGAAAACAAACAACTTTAACCAATCAAATGCCTTGTTCTTAAAGCAAATTTAAACATGGTTTTAGACCAAGAGTTTCCCACTTGGTTTTCCCTTCTTTTTTTTTTTTTTCTTTCTGTACGACCAAACAATGGCATGGGATTTTGTACAATAATTTTCCTAGAACATCATTGTCTTAAGCGTGCATGCCAAATCTATTGTGCCTTTGAGTGAAAACATCAATCAATAAATGGATTTCTTTTGCCATGTGCCCTCTTTCCCATCCAACCCTCATGAGTGCATGTTAAGCATTTCCAGATTTAGATACCCAAAGCTACTCTTCGAGACATAATCAATTGAAAACTATAATACAAATTACTGATATTAATAATATATGAAGACAATAAAGCTTGCTTCAAAAATACTAAGTAAATGATTAGTGAGTAAGTTAAGTAAGAGAAATAGAACGGAACAGAGAGGAATAAAGATTAAAAGCTAATAAGAGAATCAAGTCTTGTAGTGTACGATGTTGGAGACGGGTACAGGAAGCTTACGGCGGGAAAAAGAAGAAAGCAAAGAAAATTCAGAAAAGCAATCTCTCTCTTCTCTCTTTTGTACAGTTCCTAACGCCATTTTAATATCACCCCCACCCCTCCAAAAAAGAGAAAAGGGAGGTAAAGAAAGAAATCAGGGAAAATCTCTGTTTCTCTCATCTGCTTTCTCAGCTTCTGAGAGAAAGAGAGAGCTCTTCTTTGCAGAAACGTTTCTGTTTTTGGATCTTAAACTTTTGGGGGCAACCCATTTTTTCAGGTACATTCCATTTCTTCAAAGATTTCATTGCTGTAACTTTAGCTCTAGCATTGTTGTTTCTTTGTTTTGGATATTACGATTCTGAGTTTAAAGCTGAAAACTTTTATACTGGTTTTGCATTTCTTTTTTTTTTTTTGTAAGAAACGCATGCAAATGATATCAAAGAAATGTTTCAGATTGTGAAAGAAAATAGATTGATTATTTTCTCTTGTAATTTTCCTTCATTTCACACCAATCAGGAAAATAAATGTGTGAAGTTTCTTTATTTTTTTTGGAAATATTTGTCTCGGTTTTTTTTTTTCATATTTTCCAGTTAATACGTAGGACATTACCAACCTTAGCAGAGAATCCTAGCTGTTGTTCTGTACTTTAACTAGACGGGGCAAGGAAGCAAAACAAACGATCCAACACTTAAAAACATCATTCGACTGTGTAAACGTAATGACAAGTTGACAACGTTACCCCTGTTTTTAACTGTAAAACTCGTGAAACCGGCAGAGTAGGAAGGGTGGAATCGTCCCAAACAGTCGAAGACTGTTCTCTGTTCTTGACTGGAGTTTTTGTTTGATAAAGACTGCTTGCAAGGGAAGTAAAAGATTTCAAAGATTCCTTTACTCATCTGTTAATCCTTACACGCTTTTCCATGCAAAAGAACAAAACACCATTATTGGGTATGTTTTTTTCTTTTTCATTTTCTAGCAAAAAATAATTTTCGATTCTTCACTGATCTCGTAATGCTTGTTGCGTTGTTCAATGTGCATGAACCAACAAAAAATATTCACCGCCAAAAATTATTTAGATCCAATGGTTTTGTTTAAATGCACCGAATTCCAAC
Organism: Theobroma cacao; assembly: GCF_053813885.1. Taxonomy (NCBI): domain Eukaryota; kingdom Viridiplantae; phylum Streptophyta; class Magnoliopsida; order Malvales; family Malvaceae; genus Theobroma; species Theobroma cacao. The sequence continues at coordinate 6,064,001 of NC_142647.1, forward strand.
AAAAGGAAACAAAAAAGTTGGAAACTTGTCGTGCATTTCAAGCAATAAATTGAGCCTCTCATTTGCTGCAACAGAAAGTTTTTTCAGTGGGGAAATGATTTCTTTGTGGTTAGTTACTTTAATGGACACTTTCATTTAATCCCATTGAATTTTCTTAGGCTTTGTCATAAACCCAAATCATCGAAAGCCCAAGTCCAATTTTTCTTATAAGCACGATTTTCGATAATTTCACTTTTTGACATTTAGGTACCGGTAACATGGATCTACTATGACAAAACAATGGTTATATTAGATTAGTATATATATATATATATTGACAGCAGATAACAGGATTTTCATTTTTTAGTGAACTGGAATCTACTAGTTTTCTACTTTCTTGGAACATTGAGTTGGTAATGTGATGAAGAGTGGAGGGTGTTGGTAGGTGTACAAGTGAAATGGAGAGTGGTGTAGGAGGCAACAGCAATGAGAGACATGGAGTGTTTAAGGATGACTCCTGGTTTAGCCAGTTCAGAAATGGCTCCAATCCTTGGATGGCTAGATATGTCTATGCATTGATCTTTCTAGTTTCAAATTTGCTGGCTTGGGCTGTCCGAGATTATGGCCGGAACACCTTCCCAGAAATGGAAAGTAAGATTGCTTGTTTGCCTCGACATTGTATTCCTATGATATATGTGTCAAGAGACATGTATTTTGTATCATCAGCTACTTCGTAGTTCATATTCAACTTATTTGGTCCCATTGATAATTGTTGATCAGCATGTTTGTGGGAATGTGGTTGCAGAACTGAAGAATTGCCAAGGTGGCCGTGGTTGTTTGGGTGCAGAAGGAGTCCTGCGTGTGAGCTTGGGATGCTTTGTATCCTTAAGTCATAATGGTGGATTTTATTTATTTGTTGATAAACAACGACATTTCTGAGCGCAGCTGGTCGATTTAGAATGTCAAATACCACAATGCTGAACAAGATCACGCTCAGTTGCAACAATGAGCATACCAAGTTAAGAAGATCAAGTCCCAGCAAATCAAATGAAAATCCTGGTATATAGTATACACATATCAACCGGAATATTTATTTGATTTCCTAGGACTTGATGTTCTTGACTTGGTCTCCTGATTTTGCAATCGAATGTGATACTTTACCCTCTCTTCTCAAACCGTTTAGATGAAGAAGAAAAATGAGGAGCAAACATCCAAAAGTTCTTTTCTGGGATGGAAATGAACTTCACAACTGAATATTATTGATTCAAATTTCTCATATATAAGATGAAGCTTTTTGAAAAAGGAAAAAGTAAAAAACATGAATGGAGATTATATCTGTTTTGGTCTACCTGATAAATTTCCAGATCTTGCTTGCTTAAAGTTTATGAATGATATTGGGTTTTGGAGAAAGAAACCTGAAGTGCTTATTGAAGTTAGAAATATGATCATGTCAAAACATGACACTAAGGAGTATGGAATTGCAGTTTAATCGTGAATGTGAAGAAAATTTTTGAAGTTAAAACAAACATAAATGCTATTTTGTCCTGGCAACTACCTGTAAAAAAGATGAGGTTTAACGTAACTACATATGGAATTCACATTGTTGTGCCTCTCGATACACACTGAGAAATTTACCTGCATTTGACCCATTCCAAAGCATAACATGTAAGCTTGGTTTCTACATAGTTCAGTTGTTTCAATTTAATTTTTTATTATTTTGTTTCCATTGCATTATTCCTTAATTTTTATTTTAGGCATTCTATTTTGTAATGTTTCTGTCAACTGCTGGTACCAAAAGGAAGTACAATTGCAGAGACTCATGGCATTCTGGATGGTGGTCTGCAAAGATTGGCCTTTGGATTGCCTTGACAGTTACCTCATTTTTGGTTCCTACTTTCATCATACAGATATATGGTTCGTGTTTTTTTCTCTAAAAATCTTCCACCATTATTTCTTTTTCGCCCTTTTTTAATAATTAATCCATATTAGCATCAGTTATTATTTTGCTGTTATAGACATTGATCAAAGCTCTGATGCATTGTGTTTTTCATTTTTCTTTTTTGCCTTGTCTTGCTCTTTTTGGCAGGGGAGATTGCGCATTTTGGTGCCGGGTACGGGGTATCATTGATTTCTGTTATAAATTCCTCTATATAAAACATGTACAATCTTATTAGAATAGTCTGTTTGGGAAGTTGAAGATGCTTCCTAAGTTATACTTCAGTCAATCTTATTGTTTTAAGGACTTCTTTGCATATCCTTTTCAGGATCTTTCTCCTAGTTCAACTAGTAAGCGTAATCAGTTTCATTACATGGCTGAACGATTGCTGTCAGTCTGATAAAAATGCAGAAAGATGGTAAGACTCTTCCCTGGGTAGAACTGATGCTGAGCCTTAGATGATGAGTTTTAATCCTGTTCTTATTAGATAATTTTTGAAAGTAAAAAAGTTCCTCTTCATATTGCTAAAGAGAAATTCTGGGAAAATTCACAAAAGCATCTCAAAATGTCTTGCTTTTAGGGAGTGGAAACAATTTTCTTGAAAGTCAAACAATGAGACAACCAATATGATTTTGCTTTTGGCCTTTGCACATATTTGCATTTCTTATATAAATCATCTGTAAGTGACTGATTGATCTCTCACCCACTGAGAAGAATGAATATTCTTATCAATAACAAGTAGTAAGAATTAATCACCATTGAAGTTTTATCCTGAAAATTAGAGCAAATTCCAAAGTCTGAATTCATTCTTTATTTCATGTTTTATGTTGTACTAATCGCAGAAATAAGAGTTCATGATTGGTCTGAGTTCAAGATATGAATTGATTAGAACTTTCTTCTAAAAAAAAAAAATGCTAGAACTATATGTTATGTGCTCTGTTAAATCACATAATTGAGTCTCTTTAATGTTATTGCCTGAAAGGTTGTTCGAAATTGTAGAGCCATTTTCTTTTAATCAGATCTGTCCAGCATTTGCACAATTATTTGTTGAGGAACACATATGTGATATTTCCCACAATTGTTCAAAGAAAGCTAGCACATATGTTGGCAATGTAAACCTGTGTTTCTGTGGCATTCAAAGAAATTTAGTTTTTTACTCTTCGGTATGTATATGGTACCAATGCTGATGAAAATTTACTTCTGCTGCAGCCACATCCATGTGATGTTACTTGCAACTGCTGCATATGTTATATGCATAGTGGGGATCATCATGATGTACATCTGGTATGCACCCAAACCATCCTGTCTCCTCAACATTTTCTTCATCACATGGACACTCGTGCTCCTGCAGCTCATGACCAGTGTTTCCCTCCACCCCAAAGTATGCTCTGGTCACTCCTGGCTTTTCACTTCTTAAATCCTATAACCTCATTTTAACAAATGCATGATTTCTTCCTGAAACAGGTGAATTCTGGCTTCTTGTCTCCTGGGCTCATGGGACTTTATGTGGTATTCATCTGTTGGTGTGCCATTCGAAGGCATGATTTCTTAGCTTTTGGGATCATAATTAATTAGTTTGAGAAATTTCAGAGTGCATTCATGAACAATTCAATTTTCATGGTTGTAAACTGCAACCTCTGAAACCAATTTCAATCACGAATCAAGTATCAATTAGGGTTGAGGTGATTTACGGATAAGGACCTAAGGAACAGGCCCCTTGAGTTCTGTCACCACCCCAAGTAAATAGAAAATATACAGTCGTCCAGCCTTCTGTGCCAACATGACTAGTTGAAGTAATGTATCTATTGCTAAAGTGGCAAAGATAAAGTACCTGTGTTCATTAGTTCAAATTGAATACATTAGCCTTTAAATCTCTTGAGTTTGAGAGAACTATCAGTTTTTTCTAAGTAGTTTATTGAATTTTAACTTTACTACTTCTATGCATTTTCAGTGAACCAGCAGGGGAAAGTTGCAACAGGAAGGCAGAAGCTTCCAACAAAACAGACTGGCTGACTATCATAGTAATATCTCATTCTTTCAAAATCTCTTAAAAATTTTTGAACCAAGTATTGATGACTGCTAATCTAACTATTGCATCTTAACCACTTACACCCCATAAGGAAAGAAGTGCTTGTGTTATCTCCACCTAGGACCACATAGATGAATATTCAAAGAGGTTTTATGATATTTGACAAATAACAAGTCATTGTAAACTTTTTGCTTTCACAGTTTCAATTACCACAAATGCAAGCATGATGATTAATCTCTTATGCTTTCAGAGCTTTGTTGTTGCGCTACTGGCTATGGTAATTGCCACATTTTCTACCGGTATTGATTCTCAATGCTTTCAGGTTTGTTCCACTAGCTTCATAAATGTTTAGTAGTTATCTCCCTTTGCCATGAGAATGCATCTCACAACAGCTGCAGATCAGGAAAAAGGAAGCACCTGCTGAAGATGCAGTAGCATATGGTTACGGTTTCTTCCACTTTGTTTTTGCCACAGGAGCAATGTACTTCGCAATGCTATTGATTGGCTGGAATACACATCATACTATTAAAAAGTATGTCCCCTGCTTTGCCATATTATTTTTGTCACTATTGCTTCATGCATTTCAAGGTTGGTTTATAATGAACTTTGGATATTTATTTGCTAGTTAAGTAAATAGAAATATGCATTTATGAGATTCTAGCAAACTGTGTCTTTTGAAATTACTTCTTAGAAACATCTCAAGCGGATGTTCTTAATTGATTGGCAAGTAATACAGAAACTTAAAGCATCTGTGGAAAGCTGAAAGCAAGAGTTCCATTATTCTTTTGCAGATGGACAATCGACGTTGGTTGGACCAGTACTTGGGTCAGGATCGTGAATGAATGGCTAGCCGTCTGCGTTTACTGTAAGTACTTAATTAGAGCTACAATTGACATGAAACTTATCCTTATATTGCCAGGGCTATTGTCAAACATATAGGTTTCCTTTTCTCCAAAAATATAATGAAAAAACAAGATCCTCCCGACTTTCAGATGGTTTAATGATGATTAAAGACTGAAATAAATCTTAAAGACTAGCGTAGGAGATAGGCTGATAAGGCTTACTATCCAAACAATAAGATGAGGTTATTTTCTTGCAGTGTGGATGCTGGTGGCTCCTGTTATATTGAGGTGCGGACGAACAAGTGAACCTGCATGAAAAGCTTTTGGAAAGGGTGTTGAAATTCATTTTGCAGTTGCTCCAAGCCATTTGCTGTCACATAAATGTCATCAGTCTACTTTGCAGATAGGACTTGAAGCATAGTGGCATTGCTTATAATTGGCTAGAGCTGGAGCAACACCAAACATCCAAATTCTTTTGCCTAGCTGAAGGAAAATTGATGCTCAACCCTCCTCTGTCTCAGCTAAAAGGGGAAATAAGAAAATTACACAGTATGTTGAAATTTGTCAAGAAGAATGCCAATTATTATTTGTAAATACACAATTGAAGGAAGATATAAACTATCTTTCAGAAAAGAAAAAGTTTCAAACCCTTGGAAATTTACATTTTTGGTGGCCTACTCTCCCTACAAAAATAAATGGTTCTATAGGGAATTTAATTGCCACCTTCGCCCAATTTTAGCCATGGGCTTTCTGGGACAGTCCAAGGTTGCGAAATTCTAAATGCAAAAATTCAAGTGCAAAATTGTAATTTCATCTGACTTGTCTTTTTCGATTACCATTATTTTTCAATTATTAAAAAGGAAAACCCGAATGGGTAAGTTTGGACATTGGACTTTAGAGCTCATCCAAGACACCAAAAAGTTCTTTATATACTTTAATGCAGGAAGCCATTTACTGTTTGATTGTGAAAGACAGTGTCATCTGCCAAAGTGGCAACCAACCATAAATATATATATATATATATATATATATATATATATGTGGATGACAGTTTTCTGACAATTCATCTGCCACTTCACTTCAATGTGACCAAATTTAGTCCACAAGCAGTCCTTGTCATTTTAATGTGTAGTCATATAATTAAATTCCAATTCTTGTTTCTATTTGTGATGGGAAAATAATTTTCATTAAATGAAGGTCCACAATGTCACGTGCTTTAAAGATAATCTGAATTGCGTCGATGAGGATGATGGCGTAGATATCACAAATTCTTCAAATAATCTCAATATTCAATAATATTACATTACAAAGTTACAAACTGTGACAACTTCATAAATTTTCACGTGCTCTGAAGCGGTCAACCGGATCGTCATTGAGAGACTGCAAAATCATACAACACTAGGGGAAAAATAGAAGGCAAAGAAAGGGGAGGGGTGAAATGATAACAATTTTCAGGCAACACACAGATCACTCCATGGAAATTACGGTAAACATCATATCCACACAAGAAGGAAAAAATATAAAACCTAGGTCCCCCACAAGCTTTATCCGTAGTCTCCTTGTAAATCCCAGCTTGCAACTCGTTGGCTTGCTCTCTCTTTCTCTCTCTGTGCGAGCATCAAACTAATTATCTATGGCCAGTATGGATATCAGATCCTTGTACCCGGAAACGAACAACGGAAAATTTATAATAGGGCTTGGATCATTTGAACAAAAACCAAAACTTTCCACCCATCAATTTAACAGGTAGCAACAAGAGGATGCTTAACCAGATATGGGGTCCGTGATGCTTTGTTATTTATATTCAGCCGAATGGGTTGCCGCCAACAGAAGAGAATGGCTGTGGGGTAGTCGGTGCTGAGAATCTACCAGCCACCTGTTGATCAGCATTTACAAAACCAAAAGATGCCTCACTACCAATGCCGATTTGATGGCTGCAACGCGAAGAATAACTCGGATTAGGAACATAAATAAACCTATAAAAAACTTTAAAAGTTACGGTAATCAACAGCAGCAGACACAGATGTTAACCAAGACCAAGCCAAACCATGAAACAGAACAAAAATTTTCAACAAAAAATGGCCATTACATGGGCTTGTGGAGTAGCATCAGGAAACATTCAAATTCAGATAGGGAAAAGTGTCCGACATGAACATTTGTCAAGACAGCCTGAGCATCCATGAAAACTCCAAGTAATTGTACTCTCTCTCTCTCTCTCTCTCTCTCTCTCTCTCTTCTTCTTCTTCTTCATTTTTCTCTTTTACAATGCTTGAATGGTTGAACTTAATCCTTAAGAACTGAGAAGTAATTACCTGGAAGGTGGCAAGTTACTAGGTAACTGTGCTCCGGTGTATGCCCCTGTAAATTTTTAAAAAATTGAGCACATTAAAGTCACAAAATAAAGAGATACAAAAAGAAGGGGGAATAAAAAAGCTTTACTTTGCGGCACTGCTGATGCATAAGGCAGTGACTGGGATGGCATCCCTGATGCATAAGGTAAAGCCTGAGCTGGCATCCATGCTGATGATGGAGTACCAAGGCTAGAAGCGCGTACTAAGCCAGAAGCAGGTGGCACATTTGGTAGGGCACCTTGTAAGGAAGCCATTGAAGGGAACTGCACCACAAGCAACACCAAAAAAAACAAAAAAGATTGCAGAAAAGTTAAATGTGCAACTCCTGGATAAGTTCAACGGCTAGTGGCTTAGCATTGGGATTTCAAAAAGTGAAAGTAGGCTGGTAAGTATGGTTATTGGATGAATTTCATGGCATCTCCAAACCCAACAAGCAAAATTGCACTCGTGGTATTTGTCATGTTCAAGATTGTCAACCAGAAAATCCAGTTTAGACAGTTACAATCCACAAAGTCAAATCAACACCCAAGTTTCCTCCCAGGCACAGCCAAAACAGTCAACATAGCATCAAGACACTTAAATAATAACCTTGTTTTCTTTTTTTGGGTATAATAAAGAATACCTTTGTTCTCTCTCTCTCTCTCTCTCTCTCTATATATATATATATATATATATATATCACCTAAAATTTAGAAAGTCTTAAATTCTATGCAAACACAAAAGACAAGCACACCAGCATCATAACTTATCATAATGTTATCACAGAATTCTTAACCACAATAAGACTAAGTCAGTCAGTGCCACAAGCATTGAAATAGTTCAAAAGAAGTGAATAACATACTGTTTGATTTTGAACTGGAGGTGCTTCACCACCAAGATCAAATGGGTTTATTGACTTTGATGATTGCGGAAAAGCAGACATTGGCTGTAACAACATAATGCATGCAGAACTATAAATGAGTCATCAAGTAACTAGATATGCAGTAATGGAAAATAGATTTAACTCATGAACCTAATTGTTGTGAGATGAAATCGTTACCACTGCAGTACTATATTGCATAATGAACCCCATACCACGGGGTGGGCCAGTTTGCCACCCTGCTGCAGGTGCAGGATATGTTGGATAGGTTGCAGTAAATAAATCCTGTAAAGAACAAGTTAACATAATAAATATTCCTCACAACACAAAACTGCTATGTCCTTGGTTTAAAAAGGAAATTACCACAGGTAGTTCTTTTCTTCCACTTGCTTTTGTTTCTATAGATGGAGGCTGTGATGCACCAGTAGAAGTAACATCCAGCACTGATTGTGAGACAGCTTGAGGTGTTTGTGCAGCAGGTGCACTCAAATGCCCCTGCATATGCTGGGAAGGAGCAAAATTCCATGGCTGCCAAAAAGGTGCAACACAAACTTAGGTGAAGAAAGACTCAATTATCTATAAAACCCCACAAAATGTAAGACTACTAGCAAATGCAGCCCACCTGACTGGTTGAAGCTCCATCAACCGGTGGCATAAATTGTTGGGCAGTAGACTGACTGCCGGCTGCAGAGAAAAAGGAAGTCTGTTGATGCTGCACATTAGGCCATAGTCCAGCATTATTTACACTGACCTGGGAACTACCACTGCTGACAGGCATTATAGGAGTTAATCCAGGAGCAGCTGCCAAAGCACCAGCAGGAGGCAATGTTGAGAAATTGCTAACTGGTGCAACTGCAGGAGCACCAGCACCAAAGGGTATTTGCCCTGTGAATGCAACATTGGGATTACCACCAAGAGGTGCTACACTCATGTTGACCACAGGAGCAGGTATCTGACCACCAACAATGGTAGATGGTCCTGATATCTGACCAGGCACAGATGCTGGCACTGACAATTGAGAAAGAACAGAGTCCAGGGTGTTCATGTTTGAAGGGGCCTGAGAAACTTTTGTCTGAGGGGCAAAATCAAAAGAGGCCCAGTTGTTGTCATTGGTAGAACTTGTTGGCTGCACAATGGATTGAGTCACTGTTGTTTGTTGTGTCTGAGTAACCGCCTGAGCTGCTGGAGGCTCAGGATCAGCATCAAAATCAATTAAGCTCACAGTTGTTTCCAATTTGACTTCTGCTGGATTCCCGCTGGTAGATCCCAAGCTGCTGGAAGATGCAGTTCTCTGCTATAGAAGTAATACTACAGTAAATCCATTCTTTATCCAAATAAAAGTTGAGCACAAATAAAGGCAGGCAGCAAAAGATCTTTTTTCTTCACACAATAATGAAAAATCGAATGAATCTTAATACATGACCATGCAAAGTTCTAGATTGATGATATTTGAATAGCAATAAAGTGCATCCATCTTGGTGATAAATATCACCCAAGTTATACCTATATACCACTTAAAAAGCACATGAATTCACACATGACCAGCTGAGAGAGACCTAAACATGCAAAATAATTAACCACAAAACAAACGCAAACAAGATGTCATGGAAAGACAACCCTGCTATGCTTTTATTTCCAGTACAAGTTTATTTAACTTGAAGGTATAAATTAACATGCCAAACATTGTAAAAGCGTTAAAAAGCACAGTGCCATGATATCATAATCAAATTGATCATAACTCAAAAAATTACCATTATTAGTGGCATGGAATGCCAATCACTATGGCTAGAATAGAGTCACTTCCTACACAAAGTAACTAGTAGTTCCAATAAAAGGTTGTCAACTAATGAAAATCAGATACCATAGTTGGAATCCCAACAGGATGAGAACTATCAAGTACATCTAAAAGTAGGACATATACTCTGACTATAATTACAGAACAAGAGGAGAAAACGTAAATTTGAAAAGAATGAGAACCATGCCAAGTGGGTAATTATGGCAAAAGGCATCACATTAAAACTATAGCTTTTGCAGAGAATTCAAAAGGGCATAATGATAAGACATAAATAAATTACATTTATGGGGGAGGGAACAGGGAAAGCTTATCTTTTTGCAGAATCTGAAAAGCACAAAAAACGAGAAAAGATTTGCGAACATTGCAAATTAAACCAAAGCAAAACCCTGAATCAGAACATTAAACTATGGCTACCTAGCACATAGCAGAAACTACCTGTGTCTGAGGGACATCAACAGTTCTGCTGCCATTTGCCTTTGGAGGTTCACTTATACGAAGTGGTATTACATTCTCACCCAAAATTTCTCTAACAGGGCGAACTACTGGGGGACTGGATGAGCCTAACTCTTTTGGTCGCTCAGGTGACCTCCCTTCCAGCTTTGGATCTCCATCAGATATTCTACGATCTTCAGGTTTCCTCCCATTACCAAATCTATCTTCTCGACGCCAGTCATTGACAACTTCAGGACGAGCAGGACTTTTTCTGTAATCACCATATTGTCGACTTTCTTGATCATATCCAGGACTTCGCCTTTCATCATAACCATATCTCGAATTTCTATCATCATTTCTTCCCCCAGGACTGGACCTTTCATTGTAACGGCGTTCATATGTATCTTCATATGGTGGACTTCTGGACCCTCCCTGATATCCATCTGTCCTCCTATTCTCATACAAGTCTTCCTTGTCACCCTGCATAATGCACCATTCAGAAAATCATAATAGAACACTCCTCAGTAGCAGATTTGATAATATCAAAATATCTAAAAATCCCTTCCTCTTGAAGCAGGAACCTAACATATTATTTCACCTTTTGAAATATCATAAATCTCACAACTTTAGAACTGACTGATATTCAATGTAGATTAGGAATAGGGAAGGGCATCTTACCATCTTTCCCCGTGGGGGCTTGTCATAGTTTCTCTCGCCACTATATCTTCTATCCACATATACATGCTTAATGAAGTCCCGAAGCCTCTCAACATTGCTGGCAACAAAAATTTGACTCAGAAACATGATAACTAATGTAGGCACAGAACCAAAAGATCAGACAGTCAAGTATTAACCTGCTGTCAGGAACAGAATTACGCTGCGGATCCCATTCTTTAAAATAGATTTCTTTTGCACGCTGCATGTAAGTGAGGGAAGCCAGGCAAAATGAGAAACTGGAAATATTAAAAATGAAAAGAAAATTACACATACACAAAAGAAGTCTTTTGTTTTTGGGGGAAGAGGATTTGTCTGTACCTGATTTCCCCCTTCTTGAAGAGCACTAACTTCTTGAGAAGTAAATTTAGCCATAGACACTGATTTAACTCTGTGTGTGAACTCCCGACTGGAAAAAATTAAAATAGAAGCCAGTTTTAGTAATCTACTGACTATCATTACAAAGGCACCAATAGTCTCAGATATAAGCTAATCAGCAGGCAGCAGCCAAAATATGAAGAAAACTTAAATGTGCCAAAAAATGTGAACACTTACTGTATTCCACTACAGTTAGTGCAAACAAATGTCCAGAAATTTGTGCAAACATATTGAGGCCCCTGCTCAGCTGACAAGAAGTTAGCAGATGGCAACAGCATAACAAAGAAAGTATATGCACTCAAAATTTACACATTAAAAGAAACGACACTCAATTTAGCACAAGTGAAAATGCTGCAAAAAGCAGATTTCTATTGCAAAATTTCCAGAAGCAACATTTTGGGAGGAAATTCACACATACATTTTGCGGAACAACCAAAATTGTCCAAAAGGTTAAGAGTGAAGATTCCAAAATCATCAAGACTTGCATCAGGCTTTCTAATTGTAAAGAAATTCATATTAGTGTTCAAACATATACAACATATTGCCAGTTACAATTACCAGCCTAAGGATAACCTGCTTTTTTCCATTTTTCAAAATAAATGGGTTGATTTTCCATGTATGCAGGGATATAAATATAGAAGTATCAATAATATAGTCTTTATAATAAATAATAAATGAACCACAAGCATTATTGATTTCATCAACAACACTGATTCAATCAATTCAAAGCCTACATATATAAACAAGTGTATCCAACAATAACACTTTTCTCCAGTATTTCATGTGAGTTTACGACTTCCTAGTTCCTCAGTGATGTGTAACTTCGAATTATTCATCCAAAAAATATATTTATGCCTAAATTCAAAAAGCAAATGTACTTGATGAACAATTCACAGAGTTTTACTCCATCAATCTATAGCATAATACAACAGCACAATCATCAAATATTCAATGCTGGCTCTCTGACTATAATCATAGGATCAAAACATAAACAAGAACCAAAATTAAAAAAAAAAAAATCATACCAAACTGTTGCAGTTAATACATCTACGATTCTCCTGTTGTTTGAGAAGACCCCGAATTATTCGCTCATTTTTTTCATCTTCCTTCACTCGACTCGCCATCACAACCTTCCTACATCAAAATAAGCAAAGACCAAATTATAGAACTTAACAAAAGGAACAGATAGTTTTGAAAAATAAAACAAAAGCAGTCCACATGAATTTTCTCCAAACAATCATTAATCACCAGAAGACACAAAAAATATTAAGTAATTTCAGAATTCTAATCCAATTAACTCCAACTTTGCTTCTTCTACATTATTCATTTCTATAAAATCGATTAAACACTAACTTCCATACACTGGCAAAGAAAGATTTAAAAATCTAAACTGCAAACCTCTTATTTTTCCTTACCAAGCCAACATTTTCCTGCTAGCCAAACCAATAAAAAAGTACAACATACAAAAATTGAACTAACCAAAGGCAACGGATCTGAGCGATCAAAGCGTCTTAAAACACAAAACAGCAAAAACAGACAAATTAGAACGTGTTTGGAACCCTAGAAAAGTTGACCGAGAAAAAGGAAAAAAAAAAGAGATAGCGAACTGACCTGGAATCAGAGAGAAAAAGGAAAAGTTTGTTTCGAACCTTGGTTTAGAGGAGCTTTAATCAAATAATTCCGATCCAAAGCCAAGAATATTATGTAAGTAAGAACAGAGCAATAAAAACTGGATTAAGCGTAAAGAGAGAAAGAGAACAAGGGAGGGAGAAATTTGTAGATCTTTGAAAGGGGCGTTGGTAACTACAGAGGGAAGCTTTGGTACAGCTATGGCCTAAACAAAATACTAAAAGGCTGCTTTATTATTTTAATTGTTTTTTTTCCTTAATATGAAGAGAAAAAAAAAAGATTTTATTTATGCTAAAATTTAGAGAGAGAGAGATAAATTCGGAGATTTTTTTAATTTTTCTTCTTTTATTTTTTTATTACATTACTGTGTTATCGGACAGAGGAGAGCAAAGATGAAAAGGTTTTGTCCCGTGCAGTTACCCACTTTTTGACGGTTTTCGTCTATTTTGTTGAATAAGGACGACCTGTGAAGAAGTCTATTTACTTAATTGCCATTGCCAGATAACCCGAATTAAGATTACAGGTTTACAACTGTATTTCTTTCTTTTCTTTTTTTTTTATGTTTTACATCGTGTTAATTACTCTTTTACATTTAACTCAAAGTGAAATTATTGATTTGATATTTAAAAAAATAAACTTTTGAATTAGGTAATTAAATTTATTATATATTTCTTTAGTCTTATTAATCAAAATGAGTGATATTAAATAAAATCTATTATGAATTAGACACATATTATTATTATTTTTATTAAATGGAACAAAATTAATCTCAAAGGTAAATTATTTTTAAAAATAAATTGAAATATTTAACTATGAATTTTCAAAGATCAAATTTCAAATGTCTACTTAATCTTTTTGCATTTGATTTTTATATAATCTTTTTTATGTTGTGCTGAACATTAAATGCTGTCTCATTCTTTCAATGGACAACCGAGACTTCTAGAATGTGGGATCTATACATGGAAAATCGGCGGGTTCCTTTTTATTATTATTATTATTTTCTTTCTTTTCGTGGTTGGCACAAGTTGTTAAAATTGTTCATACTGAATTTTTCTCTTCTTTTGTCTTTGGCTTCGTACTTTCCCAAAATGAAAAGTTTGCATATTATTTGCTTATAAAGAATAAAAAACCAATTTCTTATACAACGTTGTTTAAACATATAGCACACTCCATAAAACTAGTGTTGGATTGAAGCTCAAGGATACAAATGATTTAACATATAACAAATTCAAAAAAAAACCTTTAATGTTAATTCAAACAAAAAATAAGTAATATTCCAAAGTAATACTATGTAATATGAAGGAATTAGTATGCTCGTTCTCATAATGAAAGATATTATCCAATAGGTATTTAGATAAATGATATTATGTAGAAATTCATTGTATTAAAACAATATACATATTTGATTTTTTTATATATGTAATTATATGTATTACTCGTCAAAAGTGTATTTCGAATATATTAAAATTATAATTGAACTTATTATGAGCCACTGAATTGGAAGAGTTTATAATAACAACCTTTATAGAGAAAAAACATGGGAAATTTTGTTTCCCACACCTAATAGCATTATCCATATCTTTCCCATTGATGGATTTATTTAATCGTTTAAATTTTTTTATTTATTTTTTAATTAGAGAAAGAACAGTGAAACAAGAGAGATAAAATGATGAAGGGCAATAGTCCATAATTACTCCAAAAGGGTTGAGTGTAAACATTTGCTTTAGTCATTGTAAAAGAATTGCATTTTTGAATTGTAATGCACATGCATTGACACATGGTTATCAAGATTAATAGCACCATCGCATCATTTTACAAACGGGTATTATATTGCAACATGCTTACACCTAATCAATATTATTGTCACGAGTTTAAAGAAAAAAATAATAATAATAATGCAAAGGGTGACCCCCTTAAAGGCAAGAAAAAAAAAGTTGGCTTTCCGCCGATTATAATCTCCATTCGTTATTGAATGCTTTGTGGAAAAAAACGAAGAGGAAGAAGAAAGCTACTTCTCGCAACCCAATTAGCTTTCCCCCAATCCCATCCGTTTCTTTTTCAATAATTCCTCCTCTCTTCTCTTTCCACCTCGTCGGCCGGGTCCTGGTCATGGCCCAAACTCGAAGATCATTGAAAACGAAGTGGGGTCCATTTTGAGTGGTTATGAGGTGGGACCAGCTGTTGATGAGTTGGCAAGAATATAGGACAAAGAGAACAAAGCCTACAAAATATAGGGAGAGGGAAGCCTCATGCTCTGGATTATTATTTTTATTTTTAAGACGCTGTGTTCGGAAGATAAAGGACAAAAAAAAAAAAAAAACAGAGATGAAAATTTCGCGCTCTATGCTCTGCTGTGAAGAGGATTAAGATCAAAACGCAAAATGCGTGAAATAGAAACGACTAGTTGAAAAGAAATGAAAAAACCCTAAATTTTTTCATGTTTCTCTGTTTTCGACCTTTCATCTCCGTTTACAATAAAAAGAAACTTGTTTGGTTTCGAGAACCTACTACTCTGTTCATATTTTAGAGGAGTGAATCTCGAAATTTAGGTATAGTTTTTATTTTTTTTGTGGTTTCTTTTGGATTATTAAAATGGCAAACTCGGGAGAAGTGGAAGCACAGTACGAGAGCGAACCGGATGAGTCGTTGTTATTGCGGAGAAGAAGGGAAGCGAGCGACGACGATAAGGACGTCGAAATGGAGGAAAACAAGATGCCTGTACGGTTTAGTAGAAGTGTTAGAAGGACTGGTTGCGCTGATGAGTCGGATGGTGGCAGTGGAGCACCGGAGTTCTACGAAGATGATGATGATGAGGAAGGTTCGTACGTCCATGAACTTGAAAAGCTTGGAGAAGAAGTAGAAGAAGAACGCGAAGAGGAAGTTGCAAAACAAGTAACATCGACGAAACAGAGAGGAAAAGAGAAGGTAAACGATGCCGACATCGACCCCTTTGCGGTTCCAAGAACCGGTGCGTTTTACATGCATGACGATCGTTTCGGCGGTCTTCGTCGTCGAAGTCGCGATCAACGCAGGTACCTTCGTTTTTCTGTTTAACTCGAGTTTGCACGTAAAACGATTAAATGTCATCGAACTATACTCAATCTACGATTATAACATAAGATTCATTTTTCTCCGCTAACAAAGGAACCACGTCTCGATTTGTTATGATGAGAATGTTTGAACTGCATTTTGATTCAAATATTTTAAACTATCTTCATGAGCCTTTAATATGTTTAAATTATTGATTTGTTCAAGCTAATTTAATTTTTTTTATAGATGTTAGTACACATGGCTGTTTTCTATAAATAATGTGCATTAAATATTCTGGTGTGTATGGGGCAAAGTATTGTTGAGTTAAACGGTGAAAATTTAACTGACAATAAGAATGTGCTAACACTTTGATGCCTAGATCAGTTAACACTTTAGTTCTGCTTCATTTAACCACTTAGATTTGCATTAAAACCTTGGGCCATACTGTAATTAACCAATAGGAGATGTCTGCTCAGTCTACCTTTTTTCGTATCCTTTACTATTAATACGGTAACATTCATCAGAACAATTTAATCAATATTTTTGGTAGCACAGTAAGATTTTAATTACTGTTATACTTGCTATTAATCACACATCAGTTGAGACCTATGCATTGTATAGTTCTGTTGGATAATGTTTCAGGGTGTTATTATATGTTCTGCGTCACCTTCCTAGATCAGCAGACCATTTATTTTTTAATTTTTCAAAAGTGGATTTCATGGCTGTTTATGTTGGTTGTTAATGATAGAGAAATAATTCAATAAAATGCAGAGAAATTCACATACTGTCTTATGATGGATTTGGTTTTTTCCTAATCAATTGTCTTTGCTTTTGGTGATTTATGTACCTTTTCTCTCTCCTCGCACCTTTTTTAACATAACTATTCTGTGTAGTTTCTTTCTTGTTTTTGTTATGTTAGTACACTTTATTTATCATCTTTATTGTCTTTCTTTTTTCAGGAAAAAGTACATCTGGGAATCCAAAGATGAATTAAAATGGATGCATGACAAGTTTGAAGAGATGACACTGGAGAAACCACATAATAATGAACTGAATGCCTTTGAAGTTCAGTCTACATGCTGAATACTGTTTTTTCCATTTCGTGATGCTTTTTTATATGGTGGTGGGAAAGATATCACATTGTCGCAGATTTTACTTAACAGCAATGAAAGCACCATTGTAACACCTTTTTTTTTATTAATTGTCTCACTAGGTACACAGGACTTCTAAAGGTCACCAGCAAGGTCGCAACAAGGATAATACTAAAAGTGGTGGTTATAAAGCAAAAGATTCCAGACCTCATTCCAAATCTGGCAGTAATGGCAGTTCTTCAAAAATAGTTAAAGGACGAGGACCCGTTAGATATAAGCCTCTTTTAAGGAGCAGCTCTGTAAATTCACCAATGAAAAGCATGCAGTAAGCTGACATGTTGGATAAATTCATTCTTTGGACAATGCTCTCTTCATCCAGTATTTTTGTTAGACTGCTTTTTGCTGCTTGGTGATTTTTCAGATTTGAGAAGACGCAAGGAACAAGTTCCAAAACAAGTTCAGCAAGAGTAATTTCAGCAAATAACAGGCGGCAGTAAGTTACAAACACCGACATGCATGCACCAATTATACCTTTTTAACTCTTTGGTTTGTTCCATTGTTATTGTTTCCATGACATTGTAGTTTACTGACCTCAGATATAAACGGCTCCTGGGGAAGACATCAAATGCTGATTCATCAGAAAGAGCATTATCAATTAAGTGCAAGCAGTAAGCTAAAACTTCGGATTCATTTGTTCCTTGAAATTTTATGTTCTCCGAATATATTGCAATTTTGTCTAATAATGAATGATCTTTTTAGGCCTGCAAAGCCCTTTGAAATGACTAGGGATATGGATTCATCTACAGTTTTCTCAACAAAGAGCAAGTAGTAAGTTATATTTTTGGGTACTTCTTTTCTGAAACCTTTTTTGTTATTTATCTTTTTAAATTGATTTTTGTTTATTTATTTCTAACCTTTCAGTTCCGGGGACCTGCAAATGGTGTCATATATTGATCCGGCAAGTGTATCTTTCCATCGGTTCAATGCAGATTCTGATTCGCTTCCCTTTGATCAGCACCTTTTGGCAGCTAACATGAGTTCTTACCTGCAAGCATTTTATCCTGCAAGTTCTTTTAATCTTGATAACTCCAGAACACAAAAAAGGATGGTACTACCTGGAAGTAGAAATGTGACGTTTCCTGCTTCTGTGCAGCCAAATCAGATTATCCATGTGCCACAATCCAATGAGTACTTACCAGAAAATATTGTGCTAGACATTCCTGATGCTAAGGAGGGAGTTAGTCTAGTTCCTGAAAATTATTTTTGCGAACATTCTTTTCGGTATTCAGTGCCTGGGTCAACATACATGCCTTATCCTGAGTCAAGAGACCAGAGAATTGGTTCATCTCTCTCAATACCATTTACTCATCAAGCAACGCTCTTTACTAACCAATTAAATAGAGTTTCTTCTCTGGCACAGCAGCCCATTGTTCAAGGAATGTCTGTTGAAAGTATAATTCAACCTTCATCACAAGTTTCCACTCAGCAGTTGCATTCATGCCTTGGGAGTGGATCTCAGAAATTAGTTGAAGCTTCATCTCTGAGTTTTAATGAATCTGGAACATTGGGATCTTTCGCAGTCTCAGTTCAGTCTAAAGTGGTGTCTTCGGGGACTGGAAGCAGCATCATTAGTCCTCCTCGGTACTCTGGAATACAGGGTGACCAAAAGTTTAATGCTACCCCAGTACTGCTTCCTGGTATATAATTCTTTTTTCCTTTCTCCCTTTGAACTGATAGAGTAAGTTTTGGTTACTTGACATTGTAGCTCCATCAAAATAGTTACTATGATTCATACATATAATTGGCGTATTAATACTTCTATCATTCCAATTTTACTTTGGTTGTTAGCCAAGGTTCCTTTAGTTGATATATGATGGTTAACTAGGTGGAATGTGGGTTTACGTGCCATTCAATACTCTTATTTTTCTATTCTTTTTTGTTTTTGGAGGTGGGGGGGGGGGGGGGGGGGGGGGGGTTGTTGTAATTGAAGAAAGGTGAGTAAATAGGTCAGCCTGATTATATTATCTGTAATTTAAGCTCTTAGTTTTCTTTAATCATTTGACGGTGGTGGATCCTACTACAGGGATTTGGTGCAGGGTAGAGGATTCTGATTAGGTGGTGATATCAGTTTAAAAGTAAACTATAAACACATTGAACTGTCAAGGCATGGCTAACATTATAGTAGTTGCAAAGTATGATCTATCAAAGAAGTTTGTAGTTTATCAGACGATCTTCATTCATTTTGAATTTGAATGTTTGGGCAAGCAGTTATGCCAATTGGGGGCCTGCATCATGGTAGACTTGGCAATCCTGTGATTGATATGACGTCCTCTGGATACATTGGTGAACCTCAAGTTCATTTTAGGAATCCCAACCTGACATGGTACGCTAATTATCTCTATATATATGAGAAATTTCTTTCACAAGTTGCAGTTCCTTCTTTCCCTTCAATGCATGAGCTCTAAAATAACGAAGTTCTTCCTTGAGTTTTGTCCAGGTGATAGGTATCCTGTCAGTTTGATGGATTTTTAGCGATTAATTAATGAAAGTTGTGGAGTATTGTACTCATCAAGAGGCTCTCTCTTATAAACTAACCAAAGATTGCAATTATGTCATAGTTTTCTTGGACTAAAAATAAAATTAGAGGCTTATAGATTATGGCCATATATACTTCGCTTATGACCATGATTCATCATTGTCGTAATTGATTTTACTTGCTTTCTGCAACAAATTTCAACTTTTACATCAGCACTGTATGATAGGGGAAAAGGTTCAAATAACAGTCTTTAGCAAATGATACTGCAGCACTCATTCTCCTGAAAGTCAATGTCTTTTAAATTGAAGAAAATGAATGGAAGTGTTACTAGGGTCCAGAAAAGATGATTTAGAAAAGCTTGTTGAGCTTTTCTGGAAGAAATAGAATGGCGAGATGATCTCACTGCTCCTTTATGTTGCCTTGTCATTTGGTATTTTTCCTGTTTAAATGGTTGAATATTTAAACGGGTATGCTCTTTTTGCTTCTTTCTGTTTTCTTCTTATGCAGACAGTACTTATTGAAACAAGTTGATTTCAGGATTTTCATTCTTGCAGATATCTTTTCTGACACTAATGGTTAAAAGAAGTTTTATTGTGTTGACTTAGTTGCCACGATAATTAATCTTGATTTTTCGTCTGTGCCATTTGACGATGGTGTGACTTCTCTAGGTTACCGGTTTTACCAGCTGCTGCTGCAGCTGTAGGTGCCACATATCATCCTCCCTGTGTTGCTTCTGATGGCAGCTGCTATGGTAATTTGACAACGCCTTTTGTTGATAATGCTAGGTGGGTAGCAATGAACTACTCCTTACTGTCTCTAATCGCTCTGCACTGGCTACTATGTCTGAAATATGCTATATAAATTTTCTTTTCCTCTCTTAACAGATTAGTTATAGCATTATCTTTGATAGCATAAAGTTCGAAGAATCTGTGATTCTGTCAAGATGTTGTGTAGCACTGAAGGCATGGTTAGCATTAACTTTTTACAATCTATTGAACAAAAAGAGATTAGTAATGTTCTTCCAGGGGCAAAAGCAAGAAAAGAAAAAGAGAGAGTGATTGTGGTCACTGTTGGCAATGTGTTCGGGTTTGCCTCTTTTGCTGCTATATAGCTTTGTTTTCTTTCTATTACGGTTGTCAAAAATTGATCTTCATGCATGAGCAAGTTAAAAACTGTTGACATTTTACCCAGAGTATTAACAATTTTTACTATTGGTAAATAAGATGTACTCATGTTTGCAAAGCTGCAACTGATTAGAATTGTTATGATATGAATGTTTTGTTTGTCTTTTTAAGTTTTATCAATAATCTATTCATGTATTCATGTTGGCTTCTCCAAGTAGACTATATTGCATGCGAAATTCCAAATCTTCTGTGATCACTCTGGTTTGTTCTATTGCATTGCACCCGCATACATTTTACATTATCTTTAAACTTCTTAATTGAATAGCATGTTTTAATCTGCTAAGCTCTAAATGCAATGCTTTTCCCCTTTTTGTTTCAGTTTAGATTCCTTTTTAAGGTTTCCCTAACCATTCTCTGCTTTCCCTGGAAATCTACTTTCCTTTCTATGTATAGTTGTCTCCCTGTTCCTATTGAGCTATTAAATTTTTAAGGATATCAGTTATACGTGAAGCAAACCTGACTTGCTGAGTATCTCTGCAGTTATGCAACATGTACATCCATACCCACTAATGAAGCAGTTTCATCTGGATCTAGTAATGGCAGTCTGCTGTCTTTGGAGACTGGTTAGTTCTGAGGTTTGTTCTTTTGATTGTGCATGAAGTGCGTATATTCTTGCTCTATTAGTTATTGTCCTCGTATAGGATATGTTGAGCAAACTGCAGAGCGAGTGAACAATGACTGTGGAATACAAAAGTTCAAGCCTACAAGGCAAGTGACTTTCTTTATGTATCTATCTGGATAGATGTACATGTCCCTGTTTCTTGTGGCTGTCTTTTCTGCAGGTATTCAAGGATGAACATGAAGGAGTGAATTGCATCAATTGGATGTTTATAATCGAGCAGCTCAGAGATTGATGGTTCTCCAATTTGTGGTCTTTCATTTCTTATATGTAAGTCTATAACATCTTAATGGTTTCCTTTGCTTAGCTTTCATTCCTTGTTCCCTGGTTTAACTAGAATTACTTCATGCAGCGGTTTATATTTCAAGCTGTATATCTGCAATCATTTTTTCCTTTTGGCTATATAAGCTTTTATTCGATTGTTTTCTTGATGCTGATTTTTTTACCAACATCCGGATATCTTGATTGCTTGAGTTGTTTAGAACTCGCATAGATTAAGGTAATTGGAAGGGAACCTATTGACGTCCAATTTATTAGAATCTTGATAAGAGCTTTGCTTTCTCATATGGGAATTCTTTAGCAACATAAAAAGGTTGATATAGGAATGGTCGCAATTAGCCATACCTTAAATATTATACATGGTGTAATTAAGATAATATACATTATGAACCAATTGATTTTATCTAATGATTTATAAGTATTTTAGAGGTTCCAAATAGGATCTTGTTTTAGGAATTGAAGACTTGAATAAGATGTTCTAATTTGGAGTGCACCCTTATAGCTAAAGCGTTTATTTTTTTTTCCTTTTTGTTGTTAGAAGATATTTTAGAATGATGAAAATTTCAAAAGTTGCACCTCAAATTTTGTCATCCATATTTTTGCATCATGGGCGTGTGATGTTATCTCGTAGGCCTTTAGCCATCCACACCCTCCAAGCGACATTGCAAAATGGTCAAGTCCCTGCGGCCTCCTCTAGTGTTCAAATAAAATATTTGTTCACAATAATAAGTTTTTCGGTTGTACTTAACTGACATGTCATGCACTTTCTGCATTAGAATACTGATGAAAAAATGTTCTGGACATGGATGCATGCTCATCCATAGTAAGCTTGCTGATGGTACATTCGCAAATTTAGTTTCTTGTCGAGTTTTTAATCCTAGAAA
Source organism: Theobroma cacao (assembly GCF_053813885.1). Taxonomy (NCBI): domain Eukaryota; kingdom Viridiplantae; phylum Streptophyta; class Magnoliopsida; order Malvales; family Malvaceae; genus Theobroma; species Theobroma cacao. The sequence goes on from NC_142647.1 coordinate 6,086,568, forward strand.
TGCTTATCGTCTGGGCCATTGGGTGCATACTCTAAATCGTTTTTTTTTTTTTTGGTTTTGTTAAATGCAGCTGTACAGAACATGGCCTGCTAATTTTGTAGTTGAGGGAGCTGAACTATGACTGAAAACTGATTCCACAAGAGGCAGTTTCGATGTTAATGTAGCCTTTGCAGTTCAACTCATATACTACAGGAACCATTAAAATTTCGGATTTGAGATCTACAAAATCACGAAACTCCTCTGCTTGCTTTTATGTTTTCCTCTGTTTCGTTGATATTCAGTTCGAAAAATGATTTTTCTTTTGCGGAATATGAAGAGTGTCTACAGAGGGAAAATAAGGAACAATATCAACTGTCACTCCTTGAAAACTAAGCCTTGTTTTCCTTATCCGTCTCTCTCTTAACTCCTGTTGGTTTGCTGAATCTCCTATTTATTTTTGTTTTTAAGAAAAGTTGAGAAGGAACAATTTAAGGCAATAGATGCTATAATAGATGTTATCACTGGCGCTCATATACATTAGCACTGTGCTATATGAATATGAATGTTTTCTTCAAAAACAAAAAAAAAAAAAAAGTGCAACAAACTGTGCCGCTTTTGGCAAATAACACACCCCGTATAACTATGTGATCAAGAAAAGATGTTGAGAATGTTGTGCTATGAATCGGGCATTTATATTTATGGGTGGCAGCGAATGTAGCAAATGGGTAGTAGTAGTAGTATATGTAAGAAAACCGGGAATGTCAACCATGTGATGATTTTCTTTTTCTTTTTCTTTTCTGGGAGTAGTTTGCTCGATATCTGCTGCTACTGTCGGTGGTCCTGACCGTTAGTTCCCTGCGTTTGAAACTATTATGTGTAATGGAAGGAAGATGCCTACGAATCTTGAAATTTTTACCGGCAGAATCGTTTCCTTCCAGTGCAGAGGCAAGAGGTAGAGGCAGAGGCTTGTAATGTTGTCCAAATTCCTACTATAAACTGTAAAGGTGGATAATGTTTCCTTGTATGGGGGTCTCAATCCAAGATTTAGAAAAGAAAAAGAATCAGATAATAATTTAATGGTTTAAGTTTGTCATCTTGGGGATGAGCGGCTAAACATGCATGGCCGCCCAGAATATTATTACGAGTACAGGATTCCAGATGGACACTGTAAGAATGGGGAGCCCAACACGCCCTAAATATAAATAATGTTGAGAGTTGTGTGTTGCGATTATAAAAGTACAAGAATCACATGGAATTAGGTAGCCTTTCCAATCTCCGTAGCTTATCATTTCAACCTTTCAGCTTCAATATTCTTTTGGTTTGTAAGGCAGTGAAATGTGGAATTGGACCACTACATGAAGGGACGAGCCATGCCTCCTCGACCAAATAGCATGCCCCCTTCATCCCACTCAAAAAATAAATGCCTTCATCTTCTCAGTTTGTATTACTATGTATTGCTCATCTCTATCATCTGGTACAACATTAAACTCTGAGCTCTTTTAATACTATAATTAAGTTCAGTCAAGTAGAACTGCGCTTTCTTTTTTCTAGTGGGAAATCCACTTATTGCTTCCACATTTGCTTCCCCTTTTCTCCAGAGCCCAGACCCTTCAAAGCTTGGTGTTGTTCAAATTTCCTCGTGAACAGGAAGGAAAATATTTTAAATTGAAATTTATCCTCCTTTTTATTAGATTCGATAGTTGAGCAACAATTTTTTTTTTTTTTTTGTGTTTTCCCATTAACCCTTTTGTTTAGAAGAAGCAAATCTAGTCGATATTCGGGGTTTGGGAATTAGGTTCACCCCCCAAAAAAGATTATTTTGAACCATCAAGCTAAACACCCCCAAGTTTGATGAAGACATTCTGCACCATTCCAAGTTTCCCTTTAGCGCCTGGCTCAGCCATATTTGCATGGTCTTGTCCTCGATTCCACTGGGGGGGAGGGGGAACCGCGTCATGACATAAAGTTGTCGACAAGATACCTTTGAAAGTTTTGTACTAGTGGTGCCTAGAGTTAATGCTTCTTTTGCTACACTGCTCTGTTTCTGCAGCATTAAGTGGTGCACTCACGTTGCAGTAAAGACTAAAGAGCACTGATTGATTCACATTTACGTAAAGATTTTAGTGATCCAGAAAACGAAGAACGTTTGCCCAGAATAAACCCAAGTGGCGGTGCTTCCTCTTAGCCTTTTTAGTCACCAGAAACAGAACATTTGGCCCCTTAACTTTGCTGGTTCTCTGTCACCCACATTTCTTTGAATGCCTCCACATGAAAAATTGGCAAATCCGGCTTTGGTTTGTTGCACTTGCATGCCCAAAAGGTCATGTGACGAACACGTGCCTAACATGACTTCACCACTAACTTTTCTTTTTCTTCGAAAATTCGTCCCTTTCCTCCCACTAAAAGGAACCATCGTCACATGGACCAACCTGTTTAGAGAACAGTCCCATTAATCTTGTAGGAAAGAAATAATATACTATTATATTCAATCATCCAATAATTTCCAATCTCTTCTGAGGTCAGGGGGGGCACCAACAATTCAATGCCGCCTGTCCCCCTCTTCCCTATATTAATATTTGAAAGAATGAAGATCAAGACAAGGTTGCCAACAACTTCAACTCCCACTCACTGTTTTTGAATTATTACTCCATCCCATCACATCTCCCTCCAAGAGACTAACACCACCCCAAAAAGATAGTTTTTCTAATATCATATGTTAATGTCATGAACAGGTAGGGAAATTAGACTCGTTTAATCAAAATCAATCTTCATGTCTCCTTCCATGCTTTGGTTTATTCATCATGCAGACAGCTAGTGTATCCTTAATTTATGTACATATAAAAAAACGAGGGATAACAAAGGATGTGATGTAATTTGAAATTAAAAAAAGAGAAACTTGATTAGATATACAGCATATTCATCTATTTTTGATTATTATAAAGTTGTTTTTGATCTCTTAAAAATGCATGCTCAAGGCCATGCGCCATGATCATCTACCAAATGTACTTATACACACTACTAAAGATGCTTAACAAGTCTTTGGCGATAAATATATCTTCTTATTATTTCATAGCTATCATCACATGCCATGCCAGGTTTCAGCTGTCCTTGGCAATTTCTTGCACTGGTGACTGTGACCCCTGTTTTATTGCTTTCTCTGCCCCTTTATTAGTCATATGAAATAATAGCCCTCTTCACTTGCTTTTTTCAGTGTGTTTTTAAATTTTCTTTCATAAGCAAAAAGAATAGTCACATAAAACAGTGAATGCTCGCTTTCAAATCAAGCCAACTGCAAATCTCACATGAACATCCCTATCCCTCCCCTTCAGTCCTTATAGAATAATTTTTCATGTGGATGCTGTCTTTATTAGTAGCTCACCACATGACAAATGCTGCTGGCGGTGAAAACCGAAGATAAGAGTGCCTTTTTGGTTTTGGGTTGCCCAGTGACCTTTTGAAAACTTTGTTGACTAGAGGCAACTCTCGAACATAAATTGGCCTTGAAGGTTCTTTTCTTCTTCAATAGCTTCATTAGGTTCTGTCTAGCTTTTGTGTCTCCCAAGAAATTTTGACCTTTAGCTTCCCTCTCTGTCTCCCTACATATATTATTATAATGCAGGGGGCGTGAAGTTTGCTTTGGTTGATTTTCGACATTTGGTTATGTATGCATGTTTCTGTTTCCTAAGTGAGTGAGGGTCAGAGAGATTATATTTGTCTTTGTGTGTTAGAAAATTTGGGAGCAATGGGAAAACTCAGTTTTGGCAAGATGCTAGATTGTTTATATCTGTCTTCAGGCTCATGCTCTTGTTTCTGCATGAACACCTTGGAAGATGAGTTCGAGAAAAAGCCATTGATAACGTCTGAAAAAACCCAGTTGCTGAGATTGAAAGATGTCGTTGCTAGCAATCATCAGACCTTGGCCTTTCAACTTAAGCCTAAGGTAAGGTTCTTTTATCTATCTCTAATGTTTCCTTTATTCTAAAGTAGACCATATAGTCAATGAAAACATGAATAGCTAGATGGCTTAAGTAGAGGGTTGTCAATAAGGATCGAAGGGAATTTGAGAATCTTTTCTGTTGATTTAACCTTGCAGATGGTGGTACTGAGGGTATCAATGCATTGCCATGGCTGTGCAAGAAAAGTAGAGAAGCACATTTCCAAGCTGGATGGTAAGCAACATATTCTTCCTTTATCTCTCTGATTCCACCCCCCCCCCCCCCCCCCCCTCCCCCCTCTTTTTATTGTTCAAAAGATTCATCGTTCTACCTGTCCAAACCAAGAACTGCAATACAGTTCATCGGAAATTCTATATCACCGTTTTCACTACTTTTACTGCAAGAATGCATGAATTCCATTTTTTTAATCAATTAAGTGATCTCAAAGGACCTAACACTAAACAACAACAAATTATTCAAAAGCATTATAGCCGTTCATTGACCCTCTGAATCTTGTCTTTCTCTACCTTCCCCCCACTATACATCCCCTCTCTTTTTAAATTGTGTTTTATCAGTTGTTTAACAATTTTCAGACTTCAGTAACCTAACAGACTCAAAAGTAAAGGCATAGATTGGCCAAAATGCACAAGGGTCATCACTCATCCATACAGTATATTGCTTGCGCTGCAATTTTTGTTTGCTTCTATGTATACCTTTTTAGTTTGTGTCTTTGTTTTATTACTGTAATGTAATTCCAGCCTGTTCCATGAAAAAACAGGAGTGACCTCATACAAAGTAGACCTGGAAAGCAAGAGGGTGGTTGTAATTGGTGATATAATCCCTTTTGAAGTGCTGGAGAGTGTCTCAAAGGTTAAAAATGCAGAGCTTTGGACTTCTCCTTGTTGATGGATGAACATCATTTTGCTTTCCTGTGCTACCACTGCACCTCCTAAAAACCATAGATGATAGAGAAGAAAAAGAAGAATCAACTTCTGTAGTATTACTAGGATTTAAAACGTACAGTACTATATATTATTATAGAATTGTCCAAGTTCTTGTTGTCCTCTGTAGAGGAGAGTAAAGGAAGAGATCTTGGCCATTCCTTCAATTAAAGAGATCTTTTAAGTCAAATCTATCTTCTCTAAATTATTAAAAAGAAAAAAAGAAAGAACTGCACTACAGCTACTTAAAAGACTGTGTGTAAGCTCATCCAGGTTCTGCTTTGCTATCGTATTTTGCTAGCAGCAAAACAATATTGTAATTATTACTATATTTTATAGTATTTTATGTACTTTGATTTTCTTTTCTTTGCTGGCATAGATATAAAATTGCCATTTTGGCATCAAACATTGCCCCGTGGCAGTGGTGATTGATACCTGAAACACTGTTCGTTTAATGTGATTTTGTCCTGATCTTTGGAGGACATTTCATGTGTTTTTAAGAGTTTGATTAGTACAGAAATCGACCTGGACCCATCCAGGCCCAGATTCCATCCAACTTCACTATACTATCGTGCATGCAAAAGATGTGGCTTCGAATGGAACCAACATTTGGACCTAGTCTCCGCCTCATGGAAAGGCCAACCAAAAAAATGAAAAAGAAAAGAAAAGAAAAGAAAATCTAAGGTCTGGTAGATAGTACTTGTTTTATCAGTTCAAGTTTTAACACTTGAATTTCATTTGGTGATTAATTGTTGATGGTGAAGAATGGAAATTGGGACTTGCTTATGTCAATCTCCTCTATATATGTATGTATACCTAGATATACAAAGAGAGTTTTGATGTGCAGGTCTGTTCATGTGTGGCTATACTTTTTAAACGATACAGGCAAACGTTGCATGTGTGATGCGCCCCGACATTTTCAAATTTGGGCTTAAGTATTGGTAATCGCAGCGTCTCAGCCCAGCCAACCCCACTGTGTTCAATTTTATTTTAGAACATTTTACAACGTTTTATAATTATTATTGGATGATAAAATTCAACTTTATTAAATAAAATTTTAAACTTTAGAATAAAAATAAATAAATAAATAAAAATAATTAAAAATAATAAATTTAACAAATCAAAAGAAAATTTTAAATCGACTAATGAAAGATGAATAAAATTTTATGAATTATTAAAAAGTAAAGTGAGAAAGTAAAGAAATGGCACTAAATATATATTTGTTATTAAAAATTAGAATTTTTTTAAAAAATTAATTTATAATTTCGTCTAAAAAACTCAAATGAGTTTCTCTTCCAAACTTAAAATTTAAAAGCTAAACGCCTTATTTCTATTTATGCAATTTATAAACGGTACCAGACACCCACTAACATGAATGAAAGTATACGCCAAAGCAGGAAGGTTCTGCTTGTACTTTGTACCCTCGACCGGAGGTTCCAGGGCGAAAGAGGAAGTCTGCGCCCTCTGCAGCAAACAAACAAATCAAACTCAAGATTGCGAAATTTCATTGCCCAGAAAAAGAAATGAAAAAAAAAAAACAAAAAAGATGTCAATTTTTACAGCCAAATCTTATGGCTACAAATAGAGAGCTAGCTGCCTGGGACTGAGCTGGCCGTCGCACAATAATGTAAATGGAGGGTCCTCTGGCAGCTTCTCTGCGGAGTGGCAGTCGGCAGCCTAGATTATCTGACTATGACACAGTTCAATTGCTAATTAAGAGGATATATGGTATGTGTCAGGAATCAGGTTGGGTATCCGGTGCCACCAAGTTCAACCTGGGTCAAGGGTAAGGGGATAAAGGTCTCTTTTTCAAGCCTAAAATTATTGAGTCATGGGCCTCAAGCAAGAAATTATAGTACGTGATTGGGCTAGATAAATTGTCTTAAGGCCCATCTCGGCAGAATAAGGGCGGTGAAAAGGCATTTTGCATGTAACCTACAACGATGTCGTTTCTCTGCCCTTTATGGCTTTACCTCGTCAACACGTCATGTCGTCATCCAACTCTTAACTGCTGCTGTCTTTCCTACGTCCTTCTTCCTCTGAACTAACCTCGCCCCTAAACAACAAAACAAAAACAGAAAAATAGGAAAAAATATAAAGAAGAACAAAACCCTCATTCGCACCGAGCAAGGAAAATTGAGACCAATTTAAAGAAAAATGAAGAATTCTCTCTTTCTCTTCTCGCTTCTCCTTTTCATTATTCTACCCTTCTCCTCCCAAACCCAGACCCCAAATATCCCGAAACCGCCACTCACCCAGGCTCACACCGAGCTTACGACCTACGGTTTCCCAGTCGGTCTCCTTCCCGCCTCTGTCCAAAAGTACACTCTAAACCAATCATCCGGCCACTTCGCCGTCGAGCTTGGTGGCACGTGTAAGATCACGCTCCCGCCTGACAACTACCTGGCCACGTACTCCAAGCGGATAACGGGGAAAATTGACCAGGGTAAGATAGCGGAGCTGGACGGCATCCGAGTCCGGGCTTTGTTCAAGTGGTGGTCCATAACGGGGATCCGATCCAGTGGGGATAATTTGGTCTTTGAAGTTGGGATGGTTACGGCTAAATATCCAGCTAAGAATTTCGACGAAAGCCCCTTCTGCGAAGGCCAGCATTCATCCTCTTAAAACTAACTACTAAAATAATAAAGGTTTGACTTTCCGAACTTTGAAAAGTTTCAAAGTGCCCTTTCCCTCGATTTAATTTTAACTGTTCTGTTGGAAAACCTTGTAACTGAAGATTTTAGTGCTAATGGGGTTGCTTGTCTTTCTTTCTTTGGTACCAATTCTTTTTGTTGATAATTTCTTTGAAAGCGACATGTGACGATTTTTTCCCAACTGAGGGATCAAAGTTTGTAAATTTGGTAATGGGTTTGAAATTTTCTGCCAATTTTAATGGACTAGTTATAATTGACCTTGAATAATCAGTTCGATTGTCTAATTTTGAAGCTTGCTTGAGGTTGAACACTTGAGTTTTAATTTTGTGCAATGAGATGTCAAATTTGTTGATTTAGGAGGATGGGACTGTATATATGAACTTGTAAGTTAAATGGGTATAAGTGGCTTTTTTCCAATAATGGTCTTTGATTTGGGCATATGCTAGTGTCAGTATGTGACGTTCTCTGTCTTTATTTTAGTTTGATGAAGCTTTTTTTTAATCTAAGCTATTGTCCAGTTATTTAATATAATAATTAGCCATCAAGAGTTATCTGGATTATGTTGTTCTAGCTGTGTTGATGTATTGAAGGTTGTCTCTTATTGCAATGCCACTTCCTCCCTATTGGGGCTTTTTTTTAATAATCTAATCCTGCAGTGTGTACATCATTGAAGTAGCTGACTTGCATAATGTTCACCAACCCTGTGATGCAGTAAAATTTGAATAATTTGGGCTATTAGTTTGTTAGATGTAAATGTGAACATATATTCTTGTAGAATAAGCTTATTTGAAGTTTGGTATTGTAATTATACAATGAAAGTGAAATTCTGTTGAATTTCCATGATCATGAACATCTAACTTTAATTGAATTGACCTACTGTGAGACTTTGAAGAAGAGATGAAATTTGAAACTGATGCTGAAGTTTGATCTGCTATGAAGGGCTGTGGAGAGGACAACTTTACCTACTTTATCTCCTAAAGTCCTCTTCTCTGGGTGGTAATGGAGACAGGATTACTAGCCTACTAGGCATAAATTGGGTTATATACGTTTACAAGTGGAGCTATTTTTTGTGATATTTTATTTACATAGTTTCAAATTGAAATGTCATGCTTTCAGCATATAGCTTGTTATTGATTTTGTTTGGGCTTCCCGCTTGAGTTAATCTTTGTCTTCAATGATACTGTTGTTGAAAAGTCAGATTATTGTGAACGGCGAGGATAAATTGATTTGCATTTCAAATGAACTATATTGTTTATAAACTAGTAATTTTATTGTATTAAGATTTTACCATGACATGCACACTGCATGAAACAAATTTTCAAGCCGTGGGAAGAATGTGTGAAAGATATCATTGAGTGGATCTTTTAGTGGAATAATGGATGAGGCATAGATAGTTTGATAATTTCTCATCTTGGCATTTGGTGTGAAGTGCAATTTTTCCAAGTTTTAATTGCTTGTCTCTTTTATCATTCAATCCTAACCTGCTACTTTATGGTTCTTCACAGGGCGTTGTGTTTGCTGCTCAGATTACATTACACATCTGTCCTCTGTAATTGTAAGATTTTAGTCTCATCTAGACTTAAGCCTACTGATAATTTTATCGCCCAGAATCTATTTGTGTATATGTACCCCGGATTTCTGCAGTAGTGTTATCTTCTCCTTATATTTGGTCCCCATTATTGAAGGTCTTGTGGATGTTTTAAAACTAGTTATGGTAAAATTCTCCCTTACTCCAAGCCTGTTCTTTTCTCTTTTGACCCCACATGGCAAGTTCGTAAATGTACTCATCTGAAAACCGATATCATGACAATCATTACCTTTTAAATTGTGAAGAAGCTAGCAAGATTACGAAATTTCTGACATCAAAACCAACAAATTCGTGTTTGGTACATTGTCATGTCTTAACATGCTGCAGGAAGAGAAAATATGACCTAGTTTTTTACGCAGCTACCTGAAGGTATGTAAAAATTCAATGGAAACTAAGATATAATACGTTAGTAGTAGTTTCAAGGGTTATTCAGGTGGGTGGGTTGAATAGTTGGAAGGAATTACAGTTGACATGGGCAAAATGAGGGTTGGAGTTTGGTGAATGGTGGTTTGAAAAACCTATTTAACAAGTTTCTAGCTTAACTCACTTTCCAAGCCGTCCAAAATGCAAATAACAATTATACATACAACTTAATTTTCCCAATGACTGCTCCATGACCATGAGTCCCTCAAAACTTTCTTTTCCTGTCATCATTGTCGAGAATATGGAATCCAAACCACCCACCCCAGGTTGTCAATATGCTTGATGGTTTCGAATCATATAATTGACTCAAGGTCTATTCCTCTGCCTTTTCGAGTGGTTAATGATTTTCAATAGTGGGTGGGAGGACTCATTTCTTGTGTATATTACATATTTATATTACTAGAAGACTTTACCATAAGCAAGTTTATGTTTTACCAAAGTGTATGATTAGCTTCAGATAAGAGATTAGCGTTAGATTTTGTAATTAACACTTATTTATTGCATGATTATCAAAATATAAACTTGAAGCCTTCGCATTGACGGTAATAATTTGGAACAAATTAAAGAGTACCCGAACAAATGTGAAACAGCTACAAGGCAGCCGTGCTGAATGTTTATATAGCTATACTGAATAAAACTCGTTACAGACCATCTTTGTTTTGTTTTGTTTCATCTCTCACGTCAAATATAAAACCAGGAAAAGAGAAGAGAAAACTGACAGCTACATGCAGGCATACTTGCAGTCCTCTTTAGTAGTTAAACTTCTTTTCCAGTGCTTGGCAGTAAATTGAAGTACTGCCAGGGAGGCTTCATTATTGTCCCCCTTTTTCTTTTACTCCTTTTTGTTGGGCTTTTAGAATGAATTTCGGTTTGAACTCGAGGAGCTTTACGTCCATCAAGGTATGCCAGCTGAGATGGTGTGTGCCCCTAGCCATTGGCTTCTTGGGGTACGATTTTTATCTCCTGGACATTGGAGAGGACTCATCACTCTGCAGGCTATGATTAGGTTGCTTACACTTTACCCATCACCGAATCTTTCATCGGAAATGTGACAAAATCACCTTCTCTATTGTCACCGCCGTATGGTACGCCTGCCCCCAGTCTCGCTGCCATGTATATAGTGTTTTTAGGACGATGTTTACAATGCCGGATACGAAGGGCTGATGTGATACTGTACAAAATATTTAACCTAATTCTAATTTATTTGGTGATGTGATTTTTAAACTAAAAAAAAATTATACCATTTTACATAAACAATTGTCCTTTCCATTTTTTCAATTCTTTTTACCACTTAAGCATATACAATTCTGTGTGGTTGTTTTCCCAAAAAAAAAAATGCCTGTATGGTTGTGTTTAATAGGATGCCCTTACGTTACCTGGGATCCAGAAAGACAGATCCGTTAATCATGCACTACTGCTCTAACATGTGTTTTTAATAGACCAATCGATCAGATCTTTGGTTTGGCCGGGTAGAAAGTTAGGTGAACAGTAGCATTAAAAAGGGAGCTTCCCGTGAGTATTTATATATCTTTATAACCTGTTCAGATAAAGGCAATTGTCATATTTTCCGAATACCTTTAACTCAACTTCCATGCATTAAAATAGCAGACATTTAAAGCTTTTGCTGTTTTTGCAATTGTTTTTTCTCAAGGATTAGCTACTGCTACTGCATGTGTCATAAAATCTTCAATCCAAGCAAATGAATTCCTTTACAGGTAACAGGTTTTGCATTTAAGGAAGAACTATTTCACTGCACTTTTGCTCGCGAGGGATTGATTCAATAGATAAATTTATTCTCGTCAGTAAATGATTATAAATAAATATGATAATTCATGTTTTTGTATTTTAATTATGTTGATATCATTAAGATATGAAATATGATAAGATTAAATATAAACATAATACAAATAATTATTCATATCAGTATCTGAAACACATCTATAAATACATTTAATAATTATGTAACACGATATGATTAACATATTTATTAAACGTGTTAGAATTTTATATAACACAACATAATTAATAAATATGATTAAATGATTAATATGATTTTTTCATAACACGATTGATACATTTAACATAATTAATTTAAAATATTTAAAATTAAATATAATTTTATTATTCAAATTTAAAATCAATAATTATAATAAAATAATAATAATATCAAATATAATAAAATTTAGCATAAATAATATATATAAAATTCATTATTAACATTAAACATGTCACTTATACATATTTAAACATGATAACATGATTAATTAAACTTGTTAATTGTATCTAATACGATTAAAATATGAAACACGATAAAAATTAAATATAAATTGTTTAATTCTGTATCTTTTTATGTTGTGTCCAATATTACTATATTTAATTATAAATTCAAAATTTACCTATAAAAATTGATTCAATTGACAAAACTAGTATTAACATCAATAAATAATTATTAAATTCGAATTTCATCATATAATTTATACATTCTAATTTGGGTTTGAAGTAATTTATCCATCTGAGGGAACAAAAATTTACTGCAATTTTACTGTATACAAATAGGCATAGTACTAGTGGTTGCAGTAGTAATATCAATTTGATTAGATTAGATCCACTTTGCGGGGAATTGCAGAGAGCTTTTCTGACTTTATCATGGCTAGATAGCAAATATCGCGTTAGATACAGGGTCACATCTTATGTCGGCTTTTTTAATTGTCTGTAGGACACATTTATGTCGCTGTACTCAATGTTTTTGGATATTGTGGAATCCATAATAATGATAAGACTCCAATCCATCGCCAACTAACAGCTGCATTGTCTTTGCCAATGCCAACCAACAGCTCCTACTTGAACCACACAAAACTCACGACTCCATATCAGATTTTGTATGATTATTGTTCTTCACCAACCCATAACCATATGCCAGCCCCCCATACAAAAAACCAAAACAAAATACTTTGCATGGATTAGGGTTTCCCTCAGCTATCTTTCCTAGCTAGAGCAGAAAACCATATCTACCGAACCCTAAAGTCAAATTGTACAGCAAGCATTACATCCTATTTGTTCATCATATGCACGTATGTGTTGATAGTTGAAATTTGTGGTTACCGTCTTACGGCTGCTTCTTCTGAACTAGACTTTCTTCTTCAGTGTTATATATCGAGAACCCTAAAAACTGATTAGATTCTTTGACTCGTTCATTAACCTAACTTTGCAAGCACTTGGATTCAAGGAGCTTACCCAGCTAGCTAGGGTAAGTTAAAATCCAAGAGAAAAGAAAAAGAAAACCCATGAAGTCATTATCAGCAGAAAAGAAAAAGCAAAAGGGACATGTGTTGTAGTATTTCCATGTGAGAACTGATATAAGTGTCAACAAAAAGGCAACAATTTCTTCACCTGCCCGCGAATTTTTTATCATTTATATTATTAATTAATTCAGTACAAAAGCACAAGGGAAAGTGTTTGAATGTGAATCATGAAAATTCACAAGTACGACCTTCTCTCGTCTACTACTTGACACGGCAAATTTTCCTTGACTGATTCCCTTTCTTTGCCTCCCCCACCCATTGCTTTGAAGATTCTACTGCCACGTGTTGCGTTCTTGTTTCGTTTCTGAATCCCATGAGTTTCCCTTAATCCCTCCAATTAATTTCCCCCAATACTTGTGTCATAATTCCACGTATTAATTAATCCATTAATTAGAAATCATTAGTCTTTTGGTCAACAGTTTAAAAAACCAAAATTAGATTCCCCAATAAGAGAAAAGAGCCAGGACGCCTCTGATCCAACGGTTCTGAACGTTAAACGATTTTTGATTTGATCATTAAATTTTTGGCCCAACAAACCCTAAATTTTTAAATTTTTAAAAAATAAATAATAGATAATCTATGGATAAAACAATCAAGCACGCGCTACCCCAGTAGCTGTTACATCACGCATCAATCAGAAGAAGAGACAGTGCTTCACGTACTTTTTCTGCTCAACCAGAAACCAACCCCGCTTTTTAAATAAAACAACAAATCAAACGCGCGTGAATCTCCCCTGAACTTTTTTAGCTCCGAAGCGTTAGCAACTCGTACAAGCTTTCTCTTCTCTCTCCTCAAAAGCCAACTAACAACGAAGAGTCTTTCTCCTCTCTCCTTTTTTTTTTTTCCTTCTCTTTGGATTCAAAGTTTTTTTCTTTTTCTTTTCTTTTTTTTTTGGGGGGTTTGGCTTCGTTAAAACCCTAGATTCCTCCCCATTATACGAAGGTATTTATCTTAGACATTTTTTTCTCTTTTAATTGTTTTCCTTTTTTTGGAAATGATTTTTATGGGAGTTGTTGTTATTATTATTTTTATTTGTTCAGATCCGTTCTCGTTTCAGTTTTGGCTCTTTTCTTCAAACTTCCGTTTGGTTCTGTCAAATTACGTTCCTTTTTTTTTGGTACAGTTAACCGCTTTAAATTTACGCTCTTTTACTTTATCCTACATTTGATTTTCCTTAATTTTGAATTATTATTCGGTTTTTTTTAATGTGTTTTTTTTTTAACTCCTTGAATTTATTCACTGGTAAATTCACAGGCATTGTTGTTATTTTGCTTTTTAAATAAGCTTTTCTTCATGAAATTTCTTTTTGTTTTATTTTCTCTTTTTCTAATGGTATAAAGCAATCAATTTTTGCAATGTTGTGAAAAAGTTTAAATCTTTTTTGTTGGGTTTAAGAGGCTGGAAAATTTTGTTTATTGCATGGATTCTGTTTTAATGAGAAAATGATAATATATTTTTTTTTTTTGCTGCAAAGTTTTTAATTGTCGATTTGCTATTTATTGTTGTCTTTTTTTTCTTGTTTGATTGTAAGCTGCATTGCAGAGATAGAAATAGGAAGGATAAAATTTAAATAAACAGTAAAATATTCTTCCACATGCAGATAGGAGGAAAGCTTTTATTGCTTTTTTGTTTTCTTTTTGGTTTCATTAATGAGGAAATTGTGATTCTGTTTTTTTTTTTAATTTAAAGTAATTAGTCTATTATTTGATAATTCACTGGTCAATATTGATTAATGTTTACAGGGGGGGAGAGGTAAGCTTTGTGGGTTTCAACATTTAAATTATGGATTTAGAAGATAAATTCCTTGCTAAAGGTATGATCTTCTTCATATTTGCTCTGTGCTCTTTTCTATAACTGCCTGCTTTTATCTTACTGAATCCTTGATCTTGGAAGAGATTGTTCGTCAAAGGAGAGTTTTAAGATACTAATGTCACTCTAGCTTTATGTTGTGATGTTTGTATTGTCGTTTGAAGTACTGAGATAACTGACTCTGAACCTTGGGAAAAGATACTTTAAATTATGTTAATGGATTGTAAGGCTGCGTGAGGTGTTTAGTGGACTTTAATCTATGGAAGCCAATCCTGGTTACTGATGAAATGACTCTAAATCATTTGTATGAAATGGAATTCATTGAGAATCATCTTCAGTATATATGCAATCCCCCTTTCACCCTGACTTGCTTTTCTCTTTCCCATTTTCATTACAAGGTCAGTGAAACAAATTCTTGCATGGGTGTTATTTCAGGGTGAATAATGACTATGATTAACCCTATCTTTAAGTAACTTAATCACTTATATGATAAATTATTGTGGGGATTATCATATTCAGTCATTTGATTATGCTGCTGAACCCTTCCTTTCTTCTCACATATTTTTCTGCATGATGTTTATGGTATGTATGATAAATGTGCTGGTTTCTTCCACATCGACAAAATTAATCTTTAATCTTAATCTCAATCTCAGTGTTTTACCAAGTTTCATGCTTTTGAGGAAAAACGTTATGACAAATTTTAATGCCACATCAGAATTTGAAACTGCTTTTAAATTGAGATGAGCAAGTAACATGGTATATGAATCAAACCAACCACAGACGTTGGTTACTGCTGGATTGAAAAGGAATAGCTGGCTATAGATTTGGCTATAATTTAGGTTCTTGCCAGCATGAGTTGGAGGATTTTCTCCCCTTTAATTCCATGAAAATTAAACCACTTACCTCTCATTTTCATTTAATTTAAAGTTTGATGATATCATGGATAAATGGTATGCATATTTATAAGGAACTTAATGTCACTGGTCTTTACAACTAATCTGCTTACACCTTTTTCTGTGATTCTGTTTTCGGTAGAATGTTTAAAACGATTGTGAATTATGTGATGTTGACCAATCAGGTTACTAATCTGACTCTGTGTCAATATTGGAAACTTGTTTGAACCATTGACTACTTGCATATGGATCTTTGTGTGACCAAGTCGAGTCCAATAACCCGGTCCAAATAGATATTTTTCTCTATGGAGCATATAAATATAAGGGATTCTTTTGAAACCCTAACTGTAACTCAGGCTGCTTTGCAAATCTGTGCTGCAGCTTGCTCCATGGATGCTCTTCCAGTGTGAAATTCTTAAAATTTGTTTTTTTTTTCTCTCTTTCCATTGTAAAGAAGGATCTGGTGTCCATCAGGTATCTCGTGGCCGTTTTATTTGGACTGAAAAATTTGTCTCTTTTTCTTTTATTCATAATATGAATGGCGTTTATTGCAAAATTTTTGTTAATTCTTTGTTGAAAAATACCTGTTCATGTAGCTTTCAAATTTTTTTCTTTTTCATTTTATAAGAAATGGGATTTCATTTCTTTTGTGTGATTTTTTTTTTAAACAAAAAAAAAGGGTGCTTTTTTCTCTTGTAGAAGATTTTATTTTATACATATGCCATCTGGTTCCAAATTTCTAGTAAATACTTGGAACATCTGGTTCACATCAATGCTATCCTTTATAAAGTTGCTTGTTATTTCTGTATTTTTCTTTTGTTGCTTTGCGAAATGAAGTGATCCTCAAGATCTGATATGGCCTAGATGCATGCAGATAATTGTAATTTGGGTCTTACATATTTGAATTTGGATAATTTGTTTGAGAAATCTTTTGAGCAAGTGGACCAGATTAGAATTTCTTCTTCCCCCATCTTTCCTTCTCCCTTAATTTTTGGGTGAAAATCGGATGTAACGCAAGTCTGCAACTGATCGTGGATGAATTTATTTATAGTGAATATAACCATGAGTTGTCAGTAGCCTAACATGCATCGACTCCCTTTTCCTTATTGTTCCTTTCATTTCTTTGTCATTTTAGTTGTCAAATTATCAATATTTCCAGCACTGTTTATACTTTGGTTACGAATTCCTTATACATGCATCACTTATCTAGTTCTGCTGGTATTCATGTTATTCTTTTATCTTTATCTTTTTATTTTTTTGCAGTTAGACTTATTGAAGTCTTGCTATTTTTGACTTCCTTTCCCATCTAGATATTTACCTTCTAAGAACCAATTGGCAGCTTGCAATATTGAATTTAGAGAATGAGTATAGAAACCAATTTTGACATTTGCCAATTATGTTAATGTCTTTAGAAAGGGTTGAGTTGTGGGAGTTACATATGTCAAGGGGTTGAGAATAGGGGCCAAAAAAGTATATCACCTAAATGATAGCCAAACATCTCACATAAGTTACTATTGAAAGAAAAGGTTCATGAATGGGGGTTCTTGGAAAGGAGAAAAAAGTTATGTTTCATGCCTCTTTGCACAGAACACTGAAGCTCGACTTCTTTCATGACTTAATTTATCCACACTATTAGTACTTAATTTATCCACACTATTAGTACTACTTTCTGCTTAAAACTGTGGTGTGATATCTGTTGTCCTCATTTTGAAATTTTGGTTTTAGTTCCTACTAAGTGTTTTTCGCCCCACCAAAGACTGTCTCACATTGATTTTCTCTGTGCAGTTTCTGGCTTACAGAGTCTTTCATCCAGTGTGCAAAGCACCCCAGAGAAAAATGGCCATTCAGATGATGCTTCAAGAAGTCCAGAACTCCTGCAGGAGTTTCTGAAATCAGGTCCAAGAAAGGAGCTTCTTCGAACCTGTTTTGATAAAGAAAAGAAAAATTCAGCTTCTTCAAAGAGCAAAATGACTGAAGCTTTAAGGTTGAGTAACAAGACAATCAAGAAGCCAGAGTTGAGAAAGGCCTCATCCACTGCGAACAGTCAGCCTTCCTCTAGGAAGCAGAACAGAAAGGGGGAGAACCCGATGCGGGTGCTCCCAGCTTCTGAGCTGCCTCCAGATCTTGGATTTTCTAACTCATGGATATGTAAAAACTCTGCTTGCAGAGCTGTTCTGTCCATAGATGACACATTTTGCAAGAGATGCTCATGTTGCATCTGTCACTTATTTGATGACAATAAGGACCCAAGTCTTTGGTTGGTATGCACCTCTGAATCTGGCGAGGGGGATTATTGTGGGTTGTCATGCCATATTGAGTGTGCTCTTCAACGTGAGAAGGTGGGGGTCGTTGATCTTGGCCAATTGATGCAGCTAGATGGTAGTTATTGTTGTGCTTCATGTGGTAAAGTTTCAGGTATATTGGGGTAAGTTATTGGCTTGCAGCTTATGCCTCATTCAACTTGCTGAATTCTGTCCTCTTCTAACCTTACAAATTGCATTTTGTTTGCATTGAAGTGGTTGCAAGCAATGACTCAAGTCCAGTCTGGTTGAGATCTTCATTTGTTAAGAAAATTTATTGTACTTTATTTGTCTTCAGAATGTCCACGTTTATCATTGTGTCATATTTTTGTTAGGAAGCTGGGGAATTCTTTTTCTTGTTTTGTTAGGATCAAACAGACATTTCCATCAAACATACTTATTGCTGCTTGTAACAAATTTGATGTTGGAAAATAATCTCAATGTGATGAATCAGGTGTTAGAGAATATGGTAACTACTGTTATTTCTATCTTTCTGGTATAGGTTTTTCAGCTTTGGGCTGACAGGATTGGTGTGATTTGCTTGCTACTGGCAGATGTTGGAAGAAGCAACTAAGTATAGCCAAGGATGCTCGCCGCCTGGATGTTCTTTGTTATAGGATATACTTGAGTTACAGGCTCCTAGATGAGACTTCTCGGTTTAAAGAACTGCATGAGTTTGTGAGAGATGCTAAGGCCAAACTAGAAAAAGAAGTGGGCCCAGTGAATGGAGTCCATGCCAAAATGGCACGGGGAATTGTCAGCAGGCTTTCTGTTGCTGGTGATATACAGAAACTATGCTCTCTTGCAATTGAAAAAGCAGATGAATGGCTGGCGACCATGTCTAATACTAGCCCAAAGTGCCAAGGTTAGAACTCACAATGGCTGTTTCTATTTCTCCTATTGATTATTTTGAAGTTAGTTATATGAGCAACTCTTTTCCTTTTTGGGCAGATTCACGTCCCGCTGCTTGCAGGTTTCTATTTGAAGAAGTGACGTCGTCATCTGTTGTAATTATTCTAATTGAACTGTCTACTGCATCACCTGATGATATTAAGGGCTACAAGCTCTGGTATTTTAAGAGTAGAGACGAGACACATACAAAAGAACCTATCTCTGTATTTCCAAGAACTCAGAGAAGGATTTTGATATCTAATCTGCAGCCATGTACTGAGTACACCTTTCGCATTGTTTCTTATACTGAAGCTGGTGACTTGGGCCATTCTGAGGCTAAATGTTTCACCAAGAGTGTAGAGATAGTTCACAAGAATCCTAATCCCACAGCTGTCATGAATCAGAAGAAAGAGAATACCCATATTGAAGGAAGTTCTTTAGGTTCAAAGGAGCTCCCAGCAGTTGGTTCTTCTGGATTTAAGGTTCGAGACCTTGGAAAGATCCTGCGTCTGGCTTGGGCTCAAGAGCAAGGCTGCTTTGAAGGGTTTTGCAGTGCTGATGTAGAAAAATGCTGTGGAGCCAGCAAAATTATTATGCCTGAAACTCGAGAAGATGATCATATGCCATCTGTTTCACGTGGGCTTGACTTAAATGTTGTCTCTGTGCCTGATCTAAATGAAGAACTAACTCCTCCATTTGAGTCCTCCAGGGATGAAGATAATGGTTGCTGCACTTTAGAACAGGCTGTGGAGGCAGATGATGATGCTGCTTCTCATGAAATAGAGAAGAATGGATTAGCAAGATCACATGGTAGTGGTGATTCCACCTGGACTAATGGGCCAACAGGGGAAGTGCCTGCTGTTGATTCCCATACGGAGTTGTGCAGGAAAAGAGTGGAAAACTCACATGAAGAGACACATGACTGTGATAGCACTCTCATAAATGGGTCACCATTTCGAATCTCAAATGATTCAGGTTCTTTGGATGAAAATTTTGAGTCCTGTGTGAAGATAATCAGATGGCTAGAATGTGAGGGTTATATTAACCAAGAATTCAGGTTGAAATTACTAACATGGTTTAGCTTGAGGTCAACAGAGCAGGAACGTAGGGTGGTCAACACATTCATTCAAACCTTGATTGATGATCCAAGTAGCTTGGCAGGGCAGTTGGTTGACTCATTTTCTGATATCATATCTAGCAAGAGGCCACGAAATGGATTCTGTAGTAAGCTGTGGCACTAAATTAGTGCAGGGCATTCTAAAATACAGGATTGCTGTTTGCTTCATGATTATTCTTTTCTTGTGATAACTTACCCCTGATTGTTTCACCAACTTTGTACAGGCATTTTTTCCTAATCACTTTCAGAAGGTGATTCTTTGTATTGCGGACTAGATTGTTCAGCAAAAGATTTGGGATGCCGATTGCTGGCACAATTCCTATTTTAGTTGAAGGGGGGCCTTGAACGTGAGTTTTCATGTTGTAGAAGGCACTTTTCATTTCCTAAAACATCCTAGTTACATTTGAAGCTGTAGACTTTTAATCATGGAGAAAATATATGTATGGATGCTTTATTGCCTTCTTTAATTCAAAGAAGGGTATATGAATTAATCTTGAATTTTATTTGGTCACATATTTGTTCCTCAATTTTCTTCTTCTACCCTTTTGTTTTTGTGTTGTCTTCATGTCTATTGAACAAAAGGTTAGAATTTTGCATCTCACTCTTGCTTAGTAATTGGTGCAGTAACACAATGTCACTGGTAATTTCTGTTGGCAAATTATTTGCCAGTTCATCGAGGAAGCGATGACTCTTTCACGAAAATGATAGAGAAAACATGCCTTCTTTTTCTTTTATATGCAGAAGGCCTAAGCATTTGGAATTACACTGTATTATTGAAATAAAGAGGAAACTCTAAACAGGGGCAACACTGGGAACAATTCTTTCGGACCTTGGTTAGTAGTTCAATGGAACCGTGATTAAATTCAAATTAAATTGTTCAAGGGTGATACTGAAATCAACAAAAATTCAACCTTCTGGACAGAAGGCAAGATCCATCTGGAATAGTTTGGATGCAAATCCATGTTCTCAAGGGTAGGACCTTATGGCAAATTCAAACTTCTCAAAATCACAGCTGGGGATGGAAGAAACTGCTTAAACTAACGAATACTTCCCTTTCCTTTGTCAAGGTTATATGGTTTAAGTATCATATTCTTAGGCATCGCATTATTTGCTTGAATGGTTATTCTGGACAGGCTACCTACTCAGCATGGAATTAGCCCTTGGGGGATCTCCTCTCGCAACACAAACTTATGTTTTCTATGATGAGAAAATGGAAACCAGGGATCACTTTTTCAAGACTAGCAATTACACTAAGCAGGTTTGGGGCCAAATCCTTCAATTCGATTGGTCTAGTGAATTCAGAAGGGTGCAGCAAAGCCTTAAAAAGAAAAGCTTTGATTGATAGCAGTTATGCCAAGGATAGCCTGGAGTGCCTATATTTCCGTTGTCTAGTTGGAGAGAAAAAGGAGACTTTATGGTGCAAAGGCCGATACCAGTTCAGCAACACTCAACCGTGTCAAGGAAACTGTCAGATACAGGCTTCAAGGTTTACAGGAGATTGCAGGGGACAGTATCAACGGGATGCTCATTACAAATTGGGGACTGGAGGAAGATGCTGCTGGTATAATGTTTGCTTTTATTCTTGATGTTGTTACTGTTGCAAACTAATTTGCTGCCATATGCAGCTTGTTCATATTTGTGTAGATTGGATGGATACAAATCCCAATTGTCCAAGAAAAAGAAATGAACAAAAATGAGGCTGGGTTGAATATAGAATACGTAAAGAAAAAAGTGGGCAATTTTTTAAATCTTGTAATGCAGAGCCAGACCGAAATGCCACGTGGACGGACAGCGTGATGAAACGTTGTCGTTTCTAGTTCTTGAACCATTAATTTTATCACTCGGACAACTGAAACATGAGGCTCACAACGGCCGACCGCTAACTTCTTATAATGTCTCTTTGCAAACACTGAAGAAAAAGTTCTCTCATTTCCTTCCCTCTCTAAAATGCAACTTCTTCATGCTCCATCCTGGCCTCATCTCTCCTTTCAAACTACAAAGCAACATCTAAAAGGAGGTAGCTTAACATGTGCTTCATGTTAGCAGCAACTAGTGAAACTAGTTCAGTTTTTTACTTGAAGGTTTCTGTTTCTTCATTGCAGGACTGCTTTCACTTGAGAAATGTCTTCAACCATCAGCTGCCTACTGCTTCTTTCAGCCTCAAAAACTGGAAAGGTCGATCTGGGTATCACATAAACGGTCCAATTTTAGCTGCTTTACCCCAAAAGCTGCCTCTCTTGAGGGTAATACTCCATATATATCATACCGAAGGCAAAACCCAGGCATTCAGAAACTTTATCTTGCCGCTTCATTCTAAATCCCACATGTGCAGTGCTTTTCTTTTCAAGCCAGAGAGATTCTTTAAGCTGAAAACATTGGCGGGAAGCATGATTATCTCTTGGCTCTCGAAATATATGGAATGGCTTTAAAGATGGATGATATTGCTGTTGTGCTTATTGTTGTGTTGAAAAGAAGTAGTTCTTTTACTGTTTATTTTTATTATGTGTCATTTTACTTGTTGGTGTTTAGGCAACCTGAAAATCAAAGTTTTAAGTTCGTTGCTGTGAAATCTGCAATTTTTTCACTCTTTAATGTGTTGCAAAGTCAGAATATAACTCAGTCTCTTATAAAAAGCTTGTATGTCTACATGCCCGGCATGCTTAATTTGGCCTCTGAATTAAAGTGAATACTTCCTTTTAATAAAATAAAACTTTTGGAAAGATTTAACCCGTTTGCATTTTACTATCATTGTTCCAGATAGATATATATATATATATATATCCTAAGTTGTTAGGATGGTAGGAGATGACCAAGTGATCTTGTGGCCATATTGCTGTGTCGCACAAAGAAACCGTTCTACCCCCATTTTTTGCCTAATATATAGGTGGTTTATTGTTCAATGGGAGTAATACTATCGCTTAAAATGTTTTCAGGATTTTATTTTAAGTCATCTAAATTTTAATTTGATTGGTGGCAGCTGGTTCTTCGGCCACATCAATTGGAACTGCTGAGGGTGATGTATTAAAAGCCTTGTCTCAAATCATGGATCCAGACTTTGGAACAGATATTGTCTCCTGTGGTTTTGTGAAAGATCTGCTCATTGATGAAGCTTTGGGAGAGGTCACTTGGAAAATATGTTGAAGATTTCTTAAAATACATTAAAAAATGGGGAAAAAAAGCACCTGCTAAGAAGTTTCAACTTCGCATTTCAGGTTTCCTTTCGATTGGAGCTCACAACACCAGCATGTCCAATCAAGGACATGGTAAATGACACAATCACCATTTTTTGATCAAGAACTGATGTATATTAGGAATGGTAGACTTTTGTTTGATATATTCACTCAAAACTAAGTAGTAATAAGAACTTGTGGATCTTCCTTTGAAAAATGAAACTCATTTTACTTTTCTTTCTATTTCTTATCTTGTCCATTGTGCGCATTGTTTTCTATGGACAAATAGCAGACTATTTTCAGTAATGCATCTTCTTGTTATGCCTGCCTCTTTGCAAATGCAATATATGTTATCTTTGGCTTGAATATTGAAACAGTAATACAAGATTTTTAATGCATGACAGTTTGAGCAGCAAGCAAATGAGGTGGTGGCCAGGCTTCCATGGGTCAGTCAAGTCAGTGTAACCATGTCAGCACAACCAGCGAAACCTATTTTTGCTGGACAACTTCCAGCAGGTCTGCAAACAATTTCAAATATTGTGGCAGTTTCAAGTTGCAAGGTAAACTTTCTTTCTTAGTTCATTGCTAGGTAAATATATTTACATGTTTTGTGCCCTTCTAGCCATGTTGTCTTTCCTGCAGGAAACTTAAACTAAGTAAAATTAAATGCCTTCTGTTGAATTTTTTTCATCAATCCTGTATGTGGAAACTCTGTAGGGGGGTGTAGGTAAGTCAACAGTTGCTGTAAATCTGGCATATACTTTGGCTGGAATGGGAGCTAGAGTTGGTATTTTTGACGCTGATGTTTATGGACCAAGTTTACCAACAATGGTCTCCCCTGAAAACCGATTGCTAGAGATGGTAGTATTCAGAACTTCACATTTATCTTATTTGCACATAGGTGTTGTTCTGACTTTTTAGATCTTACTCAGAACCCAGAAAAGAGAACCATCATTCCGACTGAATATTTGGGAGTCAAGATGGTATCCTTTGGATTTGCCGGACAAGGTCGTGCAATAATGCGAGGTCCAATGGTTTCTGGGGTCATCAATCAACTTCTGACAACTGCAGAGTGGTATGACATGATTCTGAATATGCTATTTGAGTTGTTTACAAGATTTGGTAAACTGTATGAATTTTGTTTGTGCATTGCTTAACGAATATGCATCATTTTATCTTGTTAGAATTATAACTTTCTGGCACTATAATGTTCACTCTGAAAATCTGATTGCTTCTTATTTATAGGGGAGAGCTCGATTACCTTGTTATTGACATGCCCCCTGGAACCGGTGATATCCAGCTTACTCTATGTCAGGTTCTTTTCTATGATATCTGCCCTCAATACTAGATTTTCTATCTAATCTTACATATTTTTCTTTCTTCTTTAAAGTAAAATTCTCGTGATTTTTCAAATTGTTAAGCATACCCATGTGGACAAAAATAGCTAGCAACATCCCCTTTTTCTATATTATTATAGTTGTTGCATGTAATGTAATCTATCATACTTTCTTAATCTTGACAGTATTGTGTTTAATGTTGCTTAAAATGAAAATATCAGGTAGTCCCATTAACAGCTGCTGTTATTGTTACCACCCCTCAGAAGCTAGCGTTCATTGATGTTGCCAAAGGAGTTCGTATGTTTTCGAAGCTTAAGGTTTCCTCTTTCTCCATACAACCTAGCATTAATTTACAAATAAACCGACGAGTATGAGATAAATGTTATTATGGCATATTATTAGCTTAGCTTTAAATTAAAACATCAGCGTCATATATTGTACCTGCTTTTAGATATATTTCGATATGCATATTTGAAGGAAGGAATTGCAAGTTTATCAGTAGGTGAAACCTTCTTTAATTTTATGCTTCATAACTTAACATATTGTGTTGCTGTTAATGCATATAGGTGCCATGTGTTGCTGTGGTTGAAAATATGTGCCACTTTGATGCTGATGGGAAACGCTACTACCCATTTGGCAGAGGTTCGGGCTCTCAGGCATGCATCGTTATCCTGAAGTTACTTTTCATTCCTAATAGATAGTAAAATAATTTAAAGTACTGATACTCAGGTCATTTGTGTACAACAGAAAAATTGCATAACTGATTACTTCATTTCCTTTACAGGTCGTCCAGCAGTTTGGGATCCCTCATCTGTTTGATCTTCCCATTAGACCAACAGTATGTTGTATGATTTTCTTTAGTGCTTATTTTTCTGTTGCATATTTGAAATAACTCTGTTATTAATTGGTCAGAAAGCATCATTGCATCAGCTTTTCCTTTTCTTTCTCAGGATGTATATTTAGTAAGCTTCATCTGTACTTAATTATGTGTGTCTCTAGTTAGATAACTTTGCATGTAAGCATTTATTTTATCTTTCCGTGATTCTTAAACTTTCCTGAGCAAGCCTCAAGACTCTTTTATTCAAGCACATCAGTTTTATGGCTTACTCAATTATTGATCATTGATGTGCTTCTTGTTAACTACATCCTGTCATTATGTATTAAACATAAAAATAGAATGTGTTGAATGTGCTGGAAATCCTACTCAAGTTTATAGTTGATTACATTTAATTTTGCAGCTTTCTGCTTCTGGTGATAGTGGAACACCTGAAGTGGTGGCTGATCCTCAAGGTGAAGTTGCCAAGACATTTCAGAACCTTGGAGTTTGTGTTGTGCAACAGTGTGCCAAAATTCGCCAACAAGGTACCTACCTATTGTCTTCTATGTACCTGATCCCTTTCAAGTTGCTCTTGGTGAAGCAAAATGTTAATTTTTTTATCCTCTTTGGTTCTAGTATCAACAGCAGTTACCTATGACAAATCCATTAAGGCAATAAAGGTTAAGGTACCAGATTCAGAGGAAGAATTCCTTCTTCATCCTGCAACAGTAAGACGGAATGACCGCTCTGCCCAAAGTGTGGTACGTGGGTGTTTTTTCTACATGGACACAGTCACATGCAGAAGGCCATGACAGAAATTAAGATACTTGATATCTAATATTTTGGTATAGATAGGGAGAAATGCATCAGAAATGTCTTCGAGTCTTTTAGGATAAGTTTGTGTGTCGGGTTGTCTAACCGCTTATTTGGTGCTATAGGATTTTGACTCTTTATAGAGCCGCTTATGTCGTTAAGCATCCAAAAAGTCACAAACAAATTGTAGTGTAGAACCACAAAAATAGAAACAAAAAGTCCACAGTCAAATCCATATACTTTTTAGCCTTTAACAAAGTCAATAGATTAATCTAGATGGTAGAAGCAAGCAAGATCCTGTGCTAGACCGTTTGACCAAAGATTTGGAGCAGACAAAATGTTCCTTTCTAGCCATCTAAATGCTACTCTAGGCCATTTGACTAATGATTTGGAGAAAAAAATTGTTACTTTCTAGGAAGAAAAAATTACTTTAACAATTCTTTGTGCTGTGCTTTTTCTACTATAATTTTCTTTTTAAATTCAGCTTCATCCTTTTTCCCCCTCTTCAGTCTTCTTTTTCTTGGTTCAAAACAGGATGAGTGGACTGGGGAGCAAAAGCTCCAGTATGGTGACATTCCAGAAGATATTGAACCTGAAGAAATTCGGCCTATGGGAAACTATGCCGTGTCAATAACGTGGCCAGATGGATTTAACCAGGTGACTTGACTTATTCAATGTTTCTTTTTCTATGAATGACTATGATTTGTTACAATACCACAGAGCGATAAAGAATTGGCTATTACTGGGCAAGTAATTGTCAACTTCATGACTAACCTAATATCAACAGCAATAACATAACTAACAACTTGGCGTCAGTGAGGTTTCAGCAAATTTAATTTTCAATTGAAACATTATTACATAACTAGGGCTAAACCTGATAATGGGAGTAGCTAGTATGGAAACTACACCTCCTTGTATTTGTCTTAACCTTCAATATCTTCAGTTCCTAATCAAACGGAATGGCTGGTAATCTAGCAGTTCAACTGTAAAAAAGATGGTGATTAACAAGGGATAAACTTGTGACTAGTTCATGTCTTGTGCATTTTCAGTTGAAGCATGGCCCTCATTGACATTCAGAAAATCCTTCTGTTCATGTTGCGCTTAATAATTTCTGCACATTTATGATATTTACCCACCAGCATTGACTTAGCTACCAATGAAAATCATATGGAGCAGGAATGCAGGATTAATTGTTGGTACAGAATTTTATGTCATCTCATTATACCTGGATATCCATGTATTATGCATTAGAAATAGTGCAAACAACTAATGCAAATATAACATGATTACTAACAAAGTTAGTATAAGCAGTTCTATTTTTCATTCTTATGTATAACTATCCTTTTTTTTTTAACTTCTTCATCATTTCACAGATTGCTCCGTACGATCAGCTCCAGATGATGGAGCGTTTAGTTGATTTTCCTCTACCAACATCTGTACAATCATGATAATTTTTTCCCGTGGCATATCCGATCGACAACTTGACTCCAACAAACAAAGAATGCTTGCATTCTCCTACAAGCCTATCAGGTCAAATGTGAACCAAAGCGAAACTAGGACATGACTTGAAACCCAGGTACTTCAAATTGTTAAAAAAAGATCATGAATGTGATTCTATGCATATGTGTACTGGACTGAATATCCTGATGTATAACTTTTATCTTCAAGAACTCTCCGCAATCTAATTCGCCTGCATTTCTGATCCTGAACTATTGCTGGAATATGCTAAGGTACAACACTAAGTAATGAACAAATAAATCTATTACATGATTTATAAGTTTTAAATGCTTGAAGTTAGCAATCAACCCAAGCATTGAAATTTAAACCACAATTTATAAGCAAAAATAGAATACTCAGATGTTTCTGTAAAATTTACTTCTATCCATCCTTCATAAAAGTTGGTGCTTTTTATAAACAAACTCATTATAAACTTATTGTAAATAAAAAAAGAAAGTGGACTCATATGCATATGAGATTGAGCCAAATATTAAAAAAAAGGAGCCAAATCTTAAGAAAATGTAGATTCTCGCTCTGCATGTGAGTACACACATAAATTAAATTCAAGTGATATTTTATACTTTTTGTAGTCAACTTTATTTTTTCCCTTTTTTGACTCAATCTTTTTACTAAAAAAGAATTAATTTGTGATGCAATCATTTACCGTTATAAATATTACATAATGTTACAAAATAAACTAACTTGATTTTATTTATAAAATATTTTATTAATTTTCTGTAACATATCTTTCTTGATTCTTTTCAATCTTCAATCTACAAATACTATGCATCAGAGTCATTCAAAACACACCTATAAGTCCTTCCTCTTCTCTACTTTTTAAGGTTATTTCTTAGTTTTAATTTTTTGCTATTCCTAATATCTTTGATAATTTGTGTAAATTAATTAAGAAGAATCTATTGAATCTTGAAAAATAAATACTACTATTTTTTTACATTGAGTTTTATACCCCAAAAAGAGCAAAAACTATCTTTAAAAATTATGTATCATATCTCAGATTAGTTTTTGTTGTTATTTGCTTTATTATTTTGCCGACAACTTTTGCTTTTGCTATGTAGATACAAAGACAGCACAATACATACAAAATTTCATTCAAGCATACGTGTAACAATTGTTAGAATTAGCAGTTCACAACATAAATGTGAAGTAAGAAAAGAGAGGGATGAAAAACTCTGGCAAGAACAGTCAGCAGCAATACTGGCAGGATTCACAAGAGGCAATGTCAGAAGAAAAAAAAGCAATAAATAAAAGTATGTAGGCATTAAAGAAGTTCGTTGGTCATCAGCATTAACAACGTTAGGAACCGCCCATTTAATGAGTAATAGCTATTTACTACTTGAGGACGTCTAATCTAGAGGGATCAGAATTTTGGTGGCTCAGGAAACTGTCAATGTCTTCAACCGCTGTCCTTGGGGACCCCTTTTTAATGCCCCCCTCCCCCCTCTCCTTTTGCCCTTTTGGCCTTAAATATATGTCTTTTCCATAGTCAATGCTCTTGCTTAATGAGATTCATTCAATCTTTTGGCAGTTGGCAAATTGGATAGCTCCAGGGTTGTAGTTTAGTAGTGCTCTGCTTGCCATATGGACAGTGCAACCCACGCGTGGTTGATAGCAAAACGTGAGGTGGTGTTTAAGTCCGGCATCGTGCCTGCTCTTTCCAGGGTTTGAAGTACAACATGAACAACGTCCATGACTTTACAACAAGTTTCTGGAAAGGTTTAATTCATATCTAAAGTCTGTAGATTGAATGTTTAAGCCACCTTGGACGTTGAATATATATTTTCCACAACTAGATTCAATTTAAACACCATCATACTCTAAACAAAAGCTAAATAAGTTGAATCTTCGTAAACTATTGATTGATTTCAATGGAAGGCTGGATGGAAGTCATGCGATGATCATTTACCAGAAACAAGCTACGGAATCTAGAAAGGCCTGAATTCCCACGTACCATATACAACACCACGAATACAACTAGCTAGCACATGGGTTTCCTCCAAAAAGAGAGATCTTTCAATTCTTGCAACTTTAAGGGATGATGTAAATAACGTCGCCTTGTCTCGACGGATCCTAATTGAGGGACCCATCATGCTTTTGGTGTTGGGCTGACGAGCCACTGCGTATGTTTGCTCTCTTAAATACCCTTGTAGACACCATTAAAACAATTCATGAACAAAAACATCTAGTGTCAAACGTAGATTTAGTATTTCATATTTTTTATCTTAATTATATCATATTAATATAAAATATTAATGATTATATAAATAAATATAAACACAATACGAATAATTATTCGTGTCAACATCTGAAATGCATAATTTATATAAACGTTTGATAACCGTTTAATAATTATTTATGTTTTCATACATAGATAAGTTTAATAATCATATAACACGATACGATTAATATATTTATATAAACATATCAAGATTTTTTATACAATATGATACGATTAATAAACATGAGTAAACGATTAACATAATTTGTTTCCTAACACGTTTAGTATGATTAATTAAAAATACTTATAATTAAATATAATTTTATTATTCAAATTTAAAATCAATGGTTATAATAAAATAATAATAACATCAAATATAATAAAATTAGACATAATAGGACTAACAAATATAATAAAAACAAAATAATAATAAACTAAAATAATATTTGATTATTAATTTTAACGAGTTGATTAATGTATGACTTTATATATATATATTTAAATATGATAATACGATTACTATAATTAATTAAATATATTTTAAACGTATTAACGATTTAAACACAAAAAATAATAAAATTAAACTCAAATCTATTTAATTTCATATCTTCTTGTATTATTTGTAAAATTACCCGAATTAGCCAAATGGAAGATTACTTTCCAAACTGACACCAAATTACTTTTAAGTGCAAATTTTTCCTTGGTGTAATAAAAGAAACAAGAAAAGGTTCAAGCAGACCGGTGGTTATTTGGTGTTAAATCATTACACGTGGAAAACGAATCTCTCAAATTGCATGCTTCGTGTGCGCGCATGCGCACGTGTGTATCATTACCCGCATCCATCACAGTGATAGGGGGGGCGCAGTAACTCTGACCAAAATTTAATACTAGCTTGGCTCATTAAAAAAATCTAAAGGGGTTGAGGCTAAAGCATTATATGAGGAAAAAGGAAGATAAGCCCAAGTTTTGGCTTTAGGCCAATTATCATGTTTGTTTGATTTTAGACCAAAGTCTATGATGATGTACCCTTTTACCGAAACTGATTTGAGGCATCGACAAGAATGTCCAAGATTTCTATTATTTCTGTTACTCAATCTTCGAATTCTCACAATTTTTGTAAACTATAAGAAAGCCACCATATATTTATATAATATGGAATGGAATGGAAGTCTTAAAGTCATTTAATTTGGTCTAAAGCCGTGCGTTTCATGTCTAGTCGCCTTTTGAGAGTGGAGATTCGATATGTTCCCCCCATGTTCGAGCCTCGCGTGCCTTGATGTTTCCCCTTTTTGTTTGTCCTTTTAGGGTGACAAATTGCCTCAATTATGTTTCTTTGGCATGCTTTATGGGGTTACTTTTCCAAAAATATATATATATATATTTTATTTCAGACACAAACATAGAACTTTGATTTAAAGAGGTGAGATACACATTTAGACACAGTTCATCATCTTTACAGTACATTAGTGGATTAATTAGATCTTAATTTTTTATAATGATATTTTTTTTCTCATTTTATAAATCTTATTATTTTTATCTTAAAGTCGAAATTTCAAATTCTAATTAATAAGATATCCTATTAATTATAAATAACACACAAATTTCCCATATTTTTAAACATGTCAATTGTTTCATTATAATAAAGACTTTAATCTGTACAAAGCAATAAGTCAAAAATGTCATTTTTACAATAGTTTGAATTACCAATAAATGAGATTAATAATACATAAGTACTGTATAATACAAGAAGATATTTTAGGGCCATGAAACATGTAGTTAACTTAACAATCAAATGGGGCTTATAATTAATGGTAGGGTAGGGCGATAATACGACAGATGAAAACATCTACACAATTAAGAATCAAATCAAGGTTTATAATGGTAGGGTTGGTTAAAGATTTAACAAAAGATTCTTGAAGAAACCTTTCGTTGTCTATTCCTTTGTAAAACATAGTACCTAATTCAATCTCCACCCGTTGATAATAATAAAATAAAATAAATTCAAATGTAAAACTCATAAAATATATATATATATATATAAAAATATGTCAAAGAATATAAACATACACATGTTTACTCTTCTTCTTCTTTAGTCTAATCAATTGTATCGAATATAAAAAAAAGTTTGAGTGTCAACATGCTCTTCTAATTTTGTAAAAATAAAAAAAATTAAATAAATTTTTATTTTTATTATATTCAATCAAATTATTGTTCTTTTATTTTAGACAAAATAAGATATTTTAACTGCTAGTTGATCAATTATCAATTTTATATCACTGTGGTATTAACGTAACATGTTAACGTTTTATAACGAATAATGATATAACATGACTATATAATATTTTCATCCTCCACATAAGTATTACATGATATAAAAAATGACAAGTTAACTAATAACAATTAGTCAATTATAAATCATAAAAATTTATTTGATTTGAAATAAAAATATAAAAATTTAATGAAACATAATAAAAGAATAATAGATTATTTAAAAAAATTTAAATAATTTAATTTTTTTTAAATATTATGTTAAAATAAAATAAAAAATCCATAAAAATTAACAAGATCTAGTGCTTCTCAATAATATACATATATACATATATACATGTATATATGTATATATGTATATATCAAGAACAATCATATACAAGTTTATATTCAAACAAGAATAAAAAAAAAAAAACTAAATAGTTTAAGGAAAAGATAGGGTCGCTTATAAACGGCACTGGGCCCTCCATATCCTATCATCTAAAAATTCAGATCAGATAGCGCGTTTCAAATAACATCTATATATTAATATAATAGTTTTTTTTTTTTTGTTATGGTAGACAGCCTCAAGAATTTAAGAAAGGAAAATGTTGTCCTGAGTCTGGCTTTTTTGCACTTGTCTGTGTTTCCTTGTAATCATCCACAGACACGCAAGATACCTCTAGCCTTAGTTTAGGGTATTCTATTTTTAATTATAAAATTAATATGTTGGAGTTTTTTTTGCTTGTAGATATTTGTCGTATATATGAATAAGGACAAATTATTTATAAAGGTTACTCTTGTCTTGTCATTGAATTTTTTTTTTAATGCAAAGGGGATCACGCTTATACAATAGTGATATACATAAGTTGATTATATAATTAAAACCTCTCTAAACCTCAATTAATCTATCCTTTCACAACAAGATTTAAAGCCTCCAAGATGTCGATCTTTTCATGCGCTATATTAAATTTGATTTAAGATTACATATTTTTAAAATGTATTATTAAAAATATTTTTTATAAATTTGACTGTACTGTAAAAACTTATAACAGTATTACGAATAAAATGTAATTATAAGGATTATATATATTAATAAAAATATTACATATATATTAACCAAAGAAATGTAATTAAAATCAAAATGTGTTACAATGATAAACGCCTTTTCATTGTTCCCATAAGTTGTCTTGTCCCTGTGCTGCTAACTGCCAGAAATGTTGGCAGAAGCTAGCCGTACGTGATGGGGCCTCCATTTCGTATGAATCCTTTCACACAAGGAAATTTTTTTTAAGCATGGTGGTTTCATACAAATGAACTCTTGATGAAGTTAATCGCACATCCGAAAACTGCCCATCCAACAGCGCAGCCACTACAACTACTGCTACCTTTTTGGCTTGTCATCATTGCATCACCGTGAGGTAGCCATTATTATTATTGCTTATCATGCTTCAATAAAGTTTTTGAGAGAGTCTTGAAGTTTAATTACTACTATATACTAACATAGGATTTTTTGGTGGGTGTGCAAGGAAACTACTCCGAAAGACTTTATGCTATCTGTCCATTTTGAATTAGAATTAACATGTAATTATGGCAATGGTCAAAGTTTTAATAAAAAGCCAAACTTAGTACATATTAAATTTAGTAGTAGGCCCATATATATATATATATATATGTATTTATATTCAATTAATAAATTGAATTTAAAGATATTTTTCTTTCAAAATTATACTTGATTAAAAAAATTCTCAAGTTGGTTTGATGAGATAAATGTATGAGTGTGTATATATATATATAATATTTAATTTGACAAATACCTTGGAGGATATTGCGATCTCTTTCGGGTGGAACCCTAGAAATTGGTTATTGCCTCAATTGTAGATCAGGACGCTAGAATTTGCTTTATCTCAAAGCCACTAATTCCATTGCCATCCACATAATTTAGTTGGCTTGTCATTTTTCATTCTCAATCTCTCATATCTTGCACATAAATTCAGGGGCTTTTAATGACCCTAATACCTAGAACAAAGACAGATGAGAGTGTCCATTATTTTCTGGTTTCTGGACCATATTAAATCATTAAACTAAGGGCAAGGCAAACATTTTTCGGATTTTCATTTGTATTTTTTGGGCATCAAATTCTGCGGGACGTTAGATTATAACCTTATGATAGAATAAACATCACTTTATTAATTATTAAAAAGTTGTTTGTAATAATGACAAAATTAGAATCCTATTTATATGATTAAAATTTAATTAAAATAAAAAAAAGTAACATAGCTAGTTCTCTCATAAATTTTGTACTCTATAATGTATATCTATTAATAGATAGCAAAAGAAATTGATGTGTAAATCCTAATGGTTACCTTTTCTACAAGATCTATATAATTTTAACGTGTGTTTTTTACAAGTGGAAAAGAGAATATTAAATTCAATCAAGGCAAGTGTTTGAAGTGTTGGCACCTTTGAATGAAATGGGAGTCGGTGGCAACTTTGCAAGTAAAATAAAGGGATTGGACAATTGAAGGGAATAGTGGGGTAAAGTTAAGGTACAATTTTCTTGCCATGACGTTGGAATAGGAGAACGTGGTGGGGCAGACCAACTTTAATGGCAGAAAAAGGTGGGCGTTGGACTTATCTCTCAACTCCCGATATCCAAACAATAAAACACTACAAGACAAACAGGTCCTTTTGTGTCTGACACTCATCTCTCCTCCACCTGTCCTGTGCCACTCGGCCATTTCTTTGTGGTTCTGCTTTCCCTCCCTCCTGGTCCCACCAGGGCGGCTCACCCCAGGCTCTCCCCCTCCTTCTTTGTTTTCTTGTCACCCTCCCCTTTCTTCAATGTAACTCTTGATAAAGAAAAGCCCCAAGCCCCTTTTTACTCTAATTTGTTTTTAGTTGAGAAAATTCTAAAGCTAATAACAATATTGTCAATGATTCTCTCTTTTTTCTTTGGATGATACATACACTTGAACGAATTAAAAAAAATAAGAGATTCTATATATGGATATATATTTTAAATTCTTAACTTTAACAGAAATAGATATTGATTATGTAAGTTTATAAATTATAATGGTTGATCTTCTTTTAATAATATAAAAAGAAAACTTGGATGATAACAACTAAAACTATATCTAGAATAAGGATGGTACTTTTGTATCTAATTAACTTTCTTCTAATGTTAATGTGTATTTTAATGCTTCATAGGAGTACTATGTGTGTCGGTTTATTTATGTAGACAGTACAATATTATCACATTCATGCATTTTAATTTAAAACATTCTTAGAACCTGTTTGGTTTGATTTTTTTCTAACTTAAAAGTTATTATAAAATTGAAATGAAAAAAATAGCTTTTGGAATTAAGTTGAAATTATATTAGTAAATTTTTTTTTATAAGTTATAATTTTGGTTAAAATTATCATAAAAGGGTATTTTTTTATAGAGTAATATTATAATTATTTGTACTAGATGAAGATATTTTTAAAACAAAAATAAAAATTTCTTATATTTAAAAAAAAGGAGAAGAAAAAGCTCCTTATAAGAGCTTTTACAAAAACTCTTTTTTTTTTAAAAAAAAAAATTATTTTTATTTTTAAAAAATTTTTTAAGAGTTTTTCAAAATTTATGTTTGACTTTATTTTTATTTTTAAGAAGTTAATAAGTTAAAAAAAAATTAGACTAAACAAACACTTCGACTATGAATGGTTTTTTTTTATGAGCGAAGCAGCATGAAACATTTAAGGTAGTGTTAAACGCTCCTCATGGAGGAATGAGGATAGCCTCTCCGTGGGCCTGTTTTTAGCAGCAATATTATCCCAGAAGTCAAAATGAGCAAATGATCCCAGCTACTCTGATCAATTTGATATCAAATTTTCCATAAAACATATTCATGCAGCAGTCAGCAATTGCTGAAATTCGAAGCTGACCTGGTGCCGAGATTGACTCCTCTTAATTTAATCACATGGTTAATTGTTCATTTTGCTGGACATTACCAACAAATTAATGCTAATTATCATGCACATACACATACATATATATATGTACATGCATGTAATCATGCATATATATATATTGTGGTTTATAGTTGAACAGGCTCTTCTGTGACCCACTGACAAGGGTAGCTGTAAACTTCTTTGCATGTGAACTTTCTGCCTTCGAACACATATGTAAATCTTGTTTATTACCCAAAAGAAAAGCTTTTTGTAAATGGGGGGAGTTGTAAATTAGCTTTTTGTTAATGGTCTCAATCCGGCTAAAATTTTCATTTCATTAATATTTTCCATACCTAATTAATGCCTCTAGATTTAAATGGTTCTAACTTTAAAGGTCTCCAAAAGGTTGAAACCACCCAAAAAAACCATTCATTTAATCATCTAGGTGGGGTTTTTGATGATGGATTAAGACTTCCACTGCGCCTCTGAGCCAAAACAAATTTGTTGTTATTGCCCAAAGGTTAACATCTCTTTCTCTTCTTTTATTTACTGAGTTAAACCAATCCTCTTTCCTATATAACAGAGCCCAGACCAACAGCAGACACCACCAAATTCAGCTTCAGGTCTCTCTCCCCTCTGTCTCTCTCCCAACACCCTCTGTCAGTCTATATATCCTGCTGCTTAATTTCTGCCAAACATGGTGATGCTAGAAAAGAGTCTTCAAGCATCCATGAATGCAAGAATAATTGGCTCTGGCGGTGAGACCATGGTTCTTGCACATGGGTTTGGACTAGACCAATCTGTCTGGGACAAAATCCTTCCTTACTTGACACAGCATTACCAGGTTGTCGTTTTTGACTGGCTCTTTTCAGGAGCTGTAAAAGATCCCAACCTCTTTGATCCTTTGAAATACTCTTCCTATGATGCCTTTGCTAATGACTTAATAGCTCTTATGGATGAGCTTGACTTGAAATCCTCAGTCTTTGCTGGCCACTCCATGTCTGGTATGATAGGATGCATTGCTTCCATTAAAAGACCTGAACTTTTTAACAGGCTCATACTCGTTGGAGCTTCTCCTAGGTATATTTCTTCCTTTTTTTTTTTTCCGAAGAAAAAAAAAGGGTTTTAGAAAAATTACTTCTCTTTCTGGCTTCTACTCTATCTTTTACTTAGCGTTCCTGCTGCTGATCCGGTTAATTGCTTGCATATACAGTTTGAAGCATGTATCATAATCAGGCTCTTCTTTTAAGCAAAAAAGACATATGATTCAATGCTTTGCCACATCTAGTAATAAATATTCTTCTATTTCTGTTTCTTTTTTCCTCTTTCGGTTATTCCATTTCTTCCTTTTCATCCGTTTTATATTTTTAATCATCTTTTCTCTTTCTTCCTCAACATGCAAGCAACACAAGATTTTAGTTACCAGCCGAACAGCTTTAATTTTTTTACTGTATAAAATCAATGATAAAGCTGTGATTAGACGTCTAAAATTTCTGTCTTCAAGAAACTGTGAAGCAAAACATGTGGACAGGAGGATCTGGGTCGGTTATGATAGATTTAAAGGACTTTGTTCTTTGTTGTACTTTTGTGCTTCAAAAATTTGTGTGGTGGATTGCAACTCTGAAAATGTTATGAACATATCAGTGTCTCTATTTGTGTCCTCAATAATACTATGAGTACTACTCACCAGACAAGCATGAGGACATGCAAAAGGCTTTGGATTCGATTAGCTAACATATCAAAACTTGTCTTTCTTTTTAGTTTCTTTTGATTTGACGTTTTCATATAGCAAGCCAAAACAAACTTGGATATACATATATATATATATGTATGAGCTTTCATCTGTGATAAGTTAGTTACTTCATAATCAAATATTATATGCCGTTGAGTGTTGATGCCGGCCAGAGATCTGAAAAATTGGTCCACTTGTTAGCTAAAATATATATTTAAGTTATACTCTAATACTACATGTGATGGGTTAATTGATAACTGGTGAAGAGTATATTCATTTGCCAATTAAACTGTATGATATTCTCAATATTTATGTAGTTCATGTTTCTTATGCTACTAAATAACAGGTACATTAATATAGATGAGTATGAAGGTGGATTTGAGGCTGCAGCTATTGACAACCTCCTCTCAGACGTAGAATGCAACTATCAGAATTGGACTTCGAGTTTTCCTACTCTTGTTGTGGACAACAACGATCCCCTCTCGGTTGAAAAAATTTCCAAATGCTTGAAGAGCATGAAACATGAATTTGCACTCCCCTTAGCGAAAACAGTGTTTCGATCCGACGAGAGGGATATTCTCGACAAGGTTACCACCCCATGCACCATCATTCAGACCACCAGTGACTTTGTTGTGCCAGACTCAGTTGCCTACTACATGCAGAAGAAGATCAAAGGGAAATCAACTGTGGAGTTTGTCAAGGCTGATGGCCATTTCCCACAGTTGACTGCACATCTTGAGTTCCTTGATGTGCTAGGTAGAGTTTTAGGCTTTGAGATTTGATCATAAAGAAGATAAGGTCAGAAATAATTGCCCATTGCCCCCATTGGGATATAGCGTTGTGTATTTAGGACTTCATGGGATGGAGGGGAGATGGTGGTTGGCCTGTAAAATCTAGTCTTCTATCAGTAACGTTAGTTTTGCTTCTTGTTTTCTAGTTTTGGTGCCTTTGGATTGAATCTTGTTGATCAGCATTCTACTTAGGAAGCAATTGTGATTGTCTTGATATGGTTGAACATACTTTGTGGTTGTAGCTTTGTTTATATCCTAAAGGTAAGAAGATGGGTCCAAAATTTCGAATAAAAATAAAAAAAGCATAGACAAATGCAAAGAAGTTATTAGATTGAAACAAAATCATAAACCCTAATTTTCTTTTATGAGATTACAACTAAATAATTATTAAAATATAAAAAATCAATTAAGAGATTAAAGGATAAAATCCAAACCATAAGTTGATAGAAAACCATTCATGAAGGACCTTTTCTCAATTATTGAAACAAAATATTATCAACAATGGTGAGCCCTAATTTAAGCCAATCCTTTTTTAACCTAACCGAAAAGAAAAGAAAAGAAATGGTTCAACCTGGAACTTTAAACTCATACATCAAGCGGATTCGGAGAGGTGGGATTTCAATATGAACCAGAACCGACCCGGCCCCGATTCCAACCCAAATTGTCTATGCAGTCCCAAAGAAAACGCTGAGGGAATAGGTGTTCAATCAAAAAACATAATCATGGCCCAATTGGCCCAATGTTTTCGGAACTGTACCAGGAAGTCTTGGAGGCGAACCGGACGGGGAAATGATCCCCGAGATCATCTGGCTTTTACTTGAAACAGTCACAGTCATCAAAGCGAAATTAAACTAGGGAAAGCATGAAATGCTTTTCAGTGGTCTCAGTTTGTAAACTCGCGACCAAATCTTCTTCAACATTTCCACTATTCTTGTTCCCAAACAACCCCGCAACATCGGCTGCTACCGCCACTGCTCGCTTTCCAAGTCGCGCTCCTCGTTCCCTCCGGTTCCCTATTTACAGTGACACCTCGAGATCGTCGCTCGGAAACGTTTCGCTCTTTAGTCGTGACAGAAACTTCTCCACCATGGCTGGCGCTGAAGAGTTGGTTAAGGGAAATGTTTATCCGAACGGCGTTGCGGTCATCACTCTCGATCGTCCCAAAGCCCTCAACGCCATGAATTTAGGTCCCTTTCGTTATTTCTCTTTTATTTCCGTTTAAATTTTTCCTTTTTTACTAAATACTATTTAAACTTACTTCGTTCTTGTGTGAGTTAAAAAATTAACTTTGATTTTAGTGAAAGCGAATTCGAATTGGAAGATCTGTTCTAGCTCGATTTTTAATTACCAATATTCCCCTTGATAATGTAAAGATAAAGTTTTAAAGCTGTCAAAAGAGTGAGAGTTAAAGAAGGAAAGTAAGACATTGTTCAATAATTGCTAATATTTGATATTGGAAGATAAGCTAGCTTGGAGATGAGTATATTTGAAGAAGTTTGTAATGCTCCTGTGACATATCATAGTAAAAGAAGAATCTTTTTTGTATCCACATAAATTAGCACTTGTTAAGAATTAGTGGACAAATATGCTAGTGTAATTTTATAGTCTTGTGGCATTTTCTTGGGATTTGGTATGAATCAAGAGTTCACAGATGAGTTCTGTCAATGAGATGTGTGTATATTCTGATAATGCAGATATGGATATCAAGTACAAGCAAATTCTTGAAGAATGGGAATCGGATCCGAAGGTCAAATGTGTTCTGATTGAGGGCAGCTCACCTCGTGCCTTTTGTGCAGGTACTTGAAGAAAAATTAAGGCTCTTCTTTGGCAGGGCAAAGATACACCTAAAATAGAATTTCTAGATGCCCTTTGTAATGAAGACTGCATATTGTTACCCTTGTAGGCAATTTTTCATGTTGCTAGTGTTAGGGGAGTTTTTGGGGCTAACCATTTATGGGTAATGCAGGAATGGATATTAAAGGTGTTGTTGGTGAAATCCAAAAGGACAGAAACACACCTCTTGTGCCAAAGGTTTCCTTTTCCTTCCATCTGTAACTGCATGCCTTGTGCCACAAACATTTCCTGCTAGCTTGCTTTACTTAATTATTATTGTTACTTGCTATATAGACTGTTGAAAGCTATAACTTGTTTTCATTATTCCTTACTTAGTTATTCCTCTTCCTCTTTTCCTTATTTTTTTGGTGGGTGTTGGGGGGGTTGAAGGCTGATATCCTTTTACTTCTATTTCTTCTGGTTCTTTTTTTTTTTGTTTTTTGGATTCAATGTGGTGTTCTTTCCTTAAGTTAAAGCACCCAATGTTTCTCTAATTAATAACTTAGATCTTAGCTTATATGCAGGTGGTGATGTGAAGCAGATTACATACAAAAACACACTCTCGGATATGATTGAGGTTAAATTATATACCATTATAATTATAAACATTTTCAATTTGTTAAAATCAAGTCAACAAAGATGTCTACCATGTTTCTCCAATTTTTAAATATTATTATTGCCATGGCTATGATACATTCAACCTTCCATAAACCATTTATGATTGCTTATAAAGAAAAGAAAATGGTACCATTTTTACTTCATGCTTCTCCTCAATTTGAAAGCCCACCACCCTCTTTTTCTTTTCATATCTCCTACAATGAGTTGTATGCAAATCTGAAATCTCAACCATCCACAATTATGGGGTCTATGTGGGCTCCACATAATGGGCCCTAACAGTGGGGATGGTTGGGGATTGGGATTAATAATTATAGAACTGTTGTGAAAATAATTGTAGGTGATATGAATCTTTTTTATTTTTGATTAAAAGAAAGGTAAGGAAAGGAAATTTTGGATGCTTACATGTAATTACAACTTGCATAATTCATCTCATAATGTTGCCTCTATGGTTGCTTTGCTTGGTTTCCAGATGAAATTTGCTTTTTCTCATGTGAATAGGAGCATATTTAAAACCTGACTGTTCTGCTGCGGGTGCTTTGTACTTTCAAGATATGTTTGAAGTGTTTTGTTTTGTAAATGTGTCAAAA
This sequence comes from Theobroma cacao, assembly GCF_053813885.1. Taxonomy (NCBI): domain Eukaryota; kingdom Viridiplantae; phylum Streptophyta; class Magnoliopsida; order Malvales; family Malvaceae; genus Theobroma; species Theobroma cacao. Next base: position 6,128,014 of record NC_142647.1, read on the forward strand.
TTAAAGCTGAGCTATTGTTACATTTGCAAGATGTAGCTGATGACGTGATAGAATGTAAGCATGGTACCTCTGCACATTGATTGTTTTGCCTTGGGGATGACTAGCATGTAGTATTTTGCACCATTCATCTGCATGTTTGATGATCGATTCTCAATTTTGTACTTTATAGTTTGAGTGAGTTTCCCATATGTGCATGACATGTTGGATTAGATGTCATTTCTTATCGGGAAGTGTTCTGTTTATGCTATGATGTTTGTCATTAGTGCTCCATCATTTGGTGCCTTACATTTACCTAACATCTGAAGTTAATAGTCTTGTCATGTAGCCTTATTCTGCTGCATCTTTTCCAGGTCTTCACTGCAGAGTATTCTCTAATATGCAAAATTTCAGAGTACAAGAAGCCTTATATATCATTCATGGATGGCATAACAATGGGCTTTGGAATTGGCCTATCTGGCCATGGTCGCTACAGAGTGGTAACTGAGGTACAGATCAATCTCCTTCCTGTGCAGATAAGTATATTGTTTTGCATTTTAAATTGTTATAGCTTTACAAATTTCTTTCTCTTATGTTTTGTTCTTGCATAAATCTGGGTCAGAGGACTGTTCTTGCTATGCCGGAAAATGGAATTGGCCTGTTTCCGGATGTTGGATTTTCATATATAGCAGCACAAACTCCAGGAGAGGGTTCTGTTGGTATGGTTCTTTTACTCTAAAACTAAGCTCTAGGAGTTGCAAAAATGGTTTAAAAGGCTTTGTTTAATAGGATGCTATAAATTAAACGAGAAGCACTGTGGTAGAAGTGGGAGGGTAGGAGGGTTATTTTAATCCTGTATAAAATTTCTTGGAGATGCTGAATTCCTAAAGCTAAACTCATTGGATTATACACAGGCATGCACAAAGACCAGTTTAGTTCTCTTGCTCTTTTCAGCCCACTCTGAGTTGCTTCCCTGCACTCATCATTGACAGTTTCGGTGTTTTGCAGGTGCTTATCTTGGAATGACTGGGAAAAGGATATCAACACCTTCAGATGCGCTATTTGTGGGTCTTGGAACACACTATGTGCCATCTGGGAATTTAGGTTCACTGAAGGAGGCCCTTCTAGCCAGTACCTTGTATATCTCTGATCATCTTTCTAGTTTGATGATTTTCTCTTTGAGTGCGGGAGTGAAGTATTTACTTGACATTCTAAATCAAATCAGCTTGCCAAAAAACCATGCCTTCAGGAATTTTAGTTTTTAGGACCAATATTGTTTGATCTTCAACTCCTCAATTGACTTGGTTTTTATTGTATTTCATCTTGCTGTTTGCAATGCAATTTCCTCTCCTTTTCTGAACAAAAGGGTTTTGAATTTGTTGTGTGCTCTTTTCCAAATTGGAGATGCAGTAGTTCTATTAGCAACAAAAATTCATGGTTTCCTGCCGATAAAATTGAAACTGATGTCTTTGGCAAATTGGAGATGCAATAGTTATTGCAAAATAAATATTCATGGTTTCTTTTCAGCAAAATTGTAAATGATATGTTTACTGTCCACACAGTTTGGAGGATCCACACAAGGTTGTTACACCGCTGTTGGCAAAATACAGCAGTAACCCTGAGTCTGAAGCTCAGTTGAAGTTGCTTTTGCCTCAGATAACATCATGCTTCCGTTCAGATAAGTCAGTAAAGGAGATAATTGCAGAGCTTAAAAAACATCAGCAGAGTACAGAAGCTTCAGGTAAGCTTAATTAAAACTGGTTAATCCAATCATTTTGAATTGCATATGCATCATTCTTGTGCTCCTGGAAAACCTTTTCTTGTGGATGTTGGTGGATGACACTGAAGCCAACTTATATATATTTATATCGTTTATTTCTGCAGTGGTAGAGTGGGCAAATGAGGCTTTGCAGGGTCTTGGAAAGGCTGCACCCTTTTCTCTCTGCTTGACACAAAAGTATTTTTCTAGAGTTGCATCTGGATATGGTAAACATGGCAATGAATGCACAACGGTGAGTTTGGAGATATGTCAGTTCAACTGTCTTCCTTTTTTTTCCACCTGATGCCTCTCTCTCTCATTTCATTTAGCAATACTTTTCAGTAACATCTGTATTTGTGTTGCATTGATTATTTCCAGCTAAAAGGTGTTATGAAAACTGAATATCGCATTGCCTTACGATCATCTCTGCGAAATGATTTTGCTGAAGGTGTCCGGGCAGTCTTGGTTGACAAGGATCAGGTTGGCTCTTCATGCTCTGCTCCTTACTAGGATTATATTTTAATATTTCTAAAAAATATATTACGAGCTGTAACTTCTATCTTTCATCATTCCTTTCTTTAAAATCTTGATTATATTCAAATATGTTGAATTCTTCTTTTATACTGATGATTCAAATTTATTTCTTTAGCTTGTATTTTTCCTGCACACACTTGTAATGTCTTTGCTTGTCTGTTATTCTTCTTTGCGTTTGGGACTCAGAAGCTCATGTTGTATTTTCATTAATAGTGGCACCCATTTGTGTTTGTTCATGGTCGTGATTCACTATATCTTTGCAGAATCCAAAGTGGAATCCTCCAAGCTTGGATGAAGTTAATGAAAAGGAAGTGGAAGCAGTTTTTGAGCCATTAAATCCAGGAATTGAGGAGTTGAAAGTGTAAGGTTCACACTTCACATATCAAGTCGTCTCTCCTTGTTTGGTTTGGAAGATGAATGGATTCTAATAATGGAAATACAAAAGTTGGAGCCGAAAAACGTGCGTCAGTTTTTGGCATGAACTCATGTTGCTTATTGATACTGTTATATACTTGATCACACTTATGGCTTTAATAATATTGTGATCCTAAAGCACATTGATGTCAAATCCATATTTTTTCTATCTTCAATCAATTTAAGACAGTATGAATATATTGTGCACGTTTTGTTTGGGAGGGGAGAAAAGGAAAAGAAAAATGACACTAAAATTATCCTGGGAAGACAGTATACGTATCGTTTAAGCACGATTGTTATCTTACACATTGACGATGAAGTTCTACAGAATCCATTACCCAGTTTATTCACTTATCCAACATGAGTGAAGCTTTCTTTTGTAAGAGAAACGTGAGATGGCTTTGGCTTTTGATGTCTTTCACAAGAAAGTACAATTAGGAGCAATCTCCACTCTTCAAACTTTGTAGAAGATCCAAATATCCAAAATTTTCAGGACTTACGAACCTGCAATGATTAGGGACAAAAATCAATGTCCTAAAGAGTTTGAAACAAACAGGAAGCTCAACACATTGCTCTTTGAAAAATTGTAAAGGAAGGAAGGACAAAATAATACCCATGTCGAACCAGGAAATCGATTATGACAATGGAGCAATTTGACTTAAAAAAATGTGTCCTTTTTATGACATTAGCAACATGTGCCACAGGGATCAACTTGAAGCCTTCTACCTCTCCATCTGCCACATGTTTAACACGTCATGAAACATTTGATTGATATGATTCTCTACCTAAAAGCATCATAGATAATAAGTTCTCCAAGTATTACCAATTTGATAAAATTTGAACTCTTGTCCTATTTTCAACAGAAAGTAGTGATGCTTCCATGTACTTGCCTTGATTATTTGGTACAAAACCTTCAGGGAGTTTTAGATCATAACAGAATAGGACATCTCGCTTGAATCTGTGCCCATCAATATCTGAATATGAAACAGCACCAACTGGTATAGCTCTGTAAGAGGAAAACAAACAGTTTAAGTACCCTTCCATAATGCAAACTGTAAAATCAAGCAAGGAAAGAGAGTGAGAGAACAGATATGGCAATCAAAATGAACTGCATCAAGCCATCAGCAATGTCCATAACAACGTTTGGCTTCCAATCCAATACAAGGCATGCAAGATATAACAAACTTGAACAAAGAGTCAAATGGCTGGAATTGTTTACCTACTGGATAGGGATATTGGTATTCCAGCTTCCTCTTCACATTCCTTCATAAGATTCTCTCCACAGGCAATTCCATGAGGCTATGATTCATGGAAATTTGACTAAATGAGGGTAAGAGGAAGAGCAGAAAGTGTTGTAAATGAAAATGGCCTTTAAATTTATTCTGAAGTCAATAGATGCAAGAAGCAAATGGAACTTCAAATATTTAAGGGAAAAGGAAAAGAACTTCCCACTTTTTCACCATGATTTTCATAATAAGCTTTTTCTAGGTACTAGGTTTGTCTTTTGCTTCAGCTTTTCACCACCAAAGAAAATAACAAGTTGTCCTAATTGTATTATGAAATCAGAAAACAAATGACATAAATGAATCTTTCCCAGTTTCCTAATCCAACCAATATCATTATCATACATGCACTCTCTATACAGACATTATGAAAAATAATAGCCCAACTTACATTTTCACAGAACTAAGCAATTCAAACCCCTTACTTGCTAGAAGATATATATTGCAAAATCACATCCAAGGAAACAAACTTCACTCTCTTGACATGATTTCTAAATACCTTATTTGCAGTAACTTTTCCTAATAATTGAAAACTCATAGAACCATCTATTGACTTTCATCAGGCAAAACATACAGAAAGAAATACTCTCCACTTATTTCACGAATATAATTTTTTAAAATGGAGACCCCTAACAGAGTCAACATGTAAGTGAAGTTCATGGATATAAGCAGAAAGGAAGAAGTAATGCTAAAAATGAAAGTTTCTGCATTATGCATTTAGTTCCTTTTGTCACACAGAAAGAGACTACAGGAGTTCCTCGTGGATGTTAACTCTTCAAGTATAACAAAGTAAAATAGTAGGTTTTTACAAACCAGTCCTCCAGCAACTAGATGATCAAGCATTCCAGGAAAAGTAGGCTTCACTGGACTTCTTTTTCCTATCCATAGAAACTTTTGCCCGTCTTTTTCAACATAGCCATTCATGTGAACGCCATAAGCCTATGATTGGAAAAGTCATTTTGAAAAGAAAAGATTTACGTTATCAGAAATATAAACATTTCAGCTTCTAATCTTGTGTAAAGTCCAAACCATAGCGATAACATCCCAATAAGCAAATTCTTTGGGGAAAAGTATAAAAGCAATCATGTGCCACAGCCCACATGCATAAACACACCTTGATTCCAAAATAAGGAGCAGCAGCACGTTCAACGGAGAAAAAGACCGGTGCACCAAACGATGATGTCACGGGGTACAGCTGTTAGACATCAATAATAACAGTCATCCTATTGAAGAAATTCCTTAGTTCACAATAACTCCAAGGAGCTTCAATCAATTCAATCGGAAATAGCCATTGGGAGCTTCTAAACAAAAGGGGAATTTATTCCGACATGTGAAAACACACATAAAAAGAAGGATAACATTGTAAGGAACCAATTTCTTGTTTCTTACAGTCAATTTTAAGCAGTACCTCATTCCTTATACCTGGAATCAATTCTTTTTCAGCCAAGCATTTGATCACTTCTCCCACAGCTCTACTTCTATCCTCCGCTGATTTTAACATTCGGTGCAACGTTACATGACCTCCATCACAATTATCTTTAGATAATATAAACACATTCTGAAAATTCCTTAAATTCTCAGCAAACCTGCACGTAATTAAACGAATATCCTAATTAGCCTAACACATTTTTAGTTCACATTTACATATATTTAAAATTGCCTAAACATGATTAAGATAGTGTTCAATGTAATATAAAATAATGAAAACCTTACCTCCCATGTATGTAACCAACAATTTGGTCTTCGATAACAAAGGGAAGGAACTCGGATTGCATTTCCTGTAATTACAGAGAACTAATAACCATAACAAATTGTTCTGTTTGGTTGCTGAGAAAAGTTTTAAACATAAAAAAAAATTGGAAGTTAAATTTAAAAATAAAAAAGATTATATGTAAGAGGCGAAATGGAGACGAGGAGAGATGCTTACGGAGCCACGATTGCATGCTTTGATTTTGTCGAAGAAGCCTCGGAGACCGGAAGAATCGTGTGGGTTATACTCGGGTTGAGAGACTCGAACGACGTCGTCCCAAGAGAAAGTGGTGGGGGTAGAAGTGCCAGCAGCTGTAGATGAAGCTGATAGAGAACGGAAATTGGAGAATTTGATTGGATGGAAAGGAGAGTTACGAAACGGAAATGCCGTTATTGAACTGTTGGGCAAAGCGTATTTGACTTTACAGAGAGATGAGATTGAATGTCGGATTTTGTGAGAGTGGTGGTAAGGATTGCAGGCCATCGAGAGCGAAGCGAAAAAAAAGGGGAGAAAGCTCCGCTTGTTGGGAAAATGGAAAATGCTGTCGACGACGTCGCTTTTGTTTTGATAACTTTTGGTTTTTTATTGTTTCTTTTTTTCCGAATCGAGCCCCTTAGCTATTTATTCAAAAAAAAGACGTACGGTCTTAGAGTGCGGAATAGTCCTCTGTCCATGCAAAGCGACGCTCTCAAAAGAAATCTTTTCTTTTCTTTGAGAGGAAACGTAACGTGCTATTTTGTTCCCTTCCGCCAATCAAATTTTCGTATGCTTTAGCATCCTGATTGGCTGATTCACACTTCAAATGCGTTCCCTTCTCTTTAAACCGCTTATTCACGACTCTTTCCATATTCGTTCCCAATTCCTAAACGTTCCCGCGGGTTCTCCGTCGAGTCCCAACCAGAGATTTTGCCATCCGATTACGTGTCGAAGCATGTCTTGCTCCTCCTCCTCCCAAACCTCTTTCCCAACTCTCCGGACCGTTACCATATCTTATTCTGAACTCACGGTGAGTTCCTTATCAGTAATCAGCTTTTGCTACGACTACGCGGGACTCTGGTGGGTTGACTCGTTTGAATGGGATTTCGAACAGAGTTGACCGTGATCATGTGGTCTAAATCGTTAGTTTCATTTTATTTTCCTGCAGTTTCTTGGCAACCAAACAGAGTTGGTGACGTGTTATTTTAAACTAGATTGTTGGATTGTGCGTATACGTATCTGCATGTTTCAGATATTTTTTATACTCTTGTTTCATTATTGAAATGATTGAAACAGGACAAGGATGCTGACCTGTCAATGAAAATTGAGGAAGGATTTGGACCGAATGGACTGGGAATTCTATCAATTACAGATGTAGGATACTGAAACCTTTATATTTCTTTCGCAGAAAGGTTTTTGTTTAGGGCTTGACTGATTTTCATAGGCAATCAATTTCTTCAACATGTTTTGATTTTCCTTTTAAGTTTGACTTTCTAATCATTATTACAGGTTCCAGGATTTACTACATTGCGTCGAAATCTTCTAGACCTTGCTCCTAGGTATAATATGAGCTGCCAAACAAACTTTTCTTAGGACTCATTATCAACGAAAATTGAAAAATATTGTGTAATTTCCTTCTCTTTTAACAGATTAGCTAGCCTGCCTGAAGAAGTGAAGAAGGAACTTGAGGATCCTCAGAGTAGGTAATATTTGCTGATTTTTTTCTACTAATCAAAATGTTTTTATGTTCGTCTGGGAATTCATTTAGGAGGTTAATGCTACTTCTTTTTTATAATTGTTAAATTTGCATATGAGTAAAATTTTTAAAAGAGAGTATGAAGGCATCATGCTGGAGTACATTGCAGTGTCGCCTCTACACTGTTCCCTTTAACCACTTTTTACCTATAGGTACAGCTTTGGATGGAGTCATGGGAAAGAGCAGATTGAATCTGGGAAACAAGGTAAATGTCTGCATGCTTTGAATCTTACAACTTGACATGATTAAACATGAGTCATTAGCATGTCGTTTATTCTTTTTTCTATGTATTTGTATGTAATCATAGATCAGAAAGAACCAAATTGCTGATACAAGGTAGGCCTAACTAATATTCTAGTTGAACAAAATACTACAAACATGTTGAAAACTGCTTATAAACTTCAATCTTCTGCAAAAGGCCTCTTTGTTTGAGGGAAAGTATGTTTTTCTTCTCTTATTCTTCCTCAATTACCAGCATTTATGGGGAGAATATCTTTTTTTTCTTCACATAATAGTAAAAATAGCATGCTTCTAAGTTACAGGCAGAGAGGAAAGGGTCTTGTTTGGAGAAAGACAGTACAAACTGGACTAAGTGAGGCATTGAGTGAAATTTTGCTGCAGATATTTCCAACTCTAAGTTACATTTAGAGGAGAAAGGCTATATCAATTTGCTTGATGTCAGATCTGAAACAAAAATTAAGAGACTAAAGCAGTCCATACTCGTTGCAGGATTTTAGATCCTGGGTGTTTTTTCTATATGTGAAGTGGTGTGAAACCCCTTGAAAATATCCGCTTCTTCCTATATATTTGATTCTGATATCAGGTTTAGTTTATGCTTGAACTGTGATTTTTTTTCTTCTTGGGTGCTTTAAATTTTTTTTTCCCTTCAACAATTTCAACTTATTTCTCTTTAATGCTATGCAGATCTGCTGAAAGGTTCATTCTATGCAAATCCACTAATTGATGTGCCAACAACTGATGCATACTTGATTGAGAGGTAAAGTGGATAGGAACATTAATGAGTACAATATTTTCATTTTCCCTATGTAGCATTGTCTTAGATTGGCTCAGAGACCGGTTCCTATAGACTATGCCTTACGTGATCAATATGGTAAGTTCCCCTAGAATTCCAGCTTTTAAATTCAGAGAATATGAAAATGGTTAGTTGCATTTCTAGACTTAAATTATACACACCATCTTCACTGACAGAGCATCACAGACTTTTTATAGTTGGGAATAGACCTTTAAAAATCCAGGAGTTACCACATTTCAATATTTTGAATTTGGTATTTTTAGGTTTGACCATTGATGTATGAGCTGGATTGAGCCTAGTCCTGTTGAATAAATTGGCTACAGTAATTTCCGGATTCTATTACATGTCAAATTTATCTTAAACAGAAAACAAAGTCTTTGTGTTTGCCATCTCAAGTTACTTAATGTCCAATTGGTCGCCATGCTCTTTTTTTTTGTAGGTATCCATCATATAGTAGAGCAAATATATGGCCTCAGGCTGCATTGCCAGAACTTGAAGCGGGTATGTCCACAGTTCATTAGTTTGGAAAAGTAATGGAATTTAAGCATGTCTTAATCATTTAGTAAGTTATGAATGGTGCTGGGGAAATAATAGCAAATGTTGTTATTTGTTTTGTTCTTCAAGTTCTATCTTATGTTTAATCTGACATAGGATTTTCTGAATGTTGATTATTGGCCTCTACTCTGTAGCTTTCAAAGCTCTGGGAAAGCTGATCTTTGATGTTGGTTTGATGGTCATATATCACTGTGATCAATATGGTAAGTTCCCCTAGAATTCCAGCTTTTAAATTCAGAGAATATGAAAATGGTTAGTTGCATTTCTAGACTTAAATTATGCATACCATTTTCATGGACAGAGCATCACAGACTTTTTATAGTTGAGAATAGAACTTTAAAAATCAAGGAGTTACCACATTTCAATATTTTGAATTTGGTAATTTTACATTTGACCATTGATGTATGAGCTGGATTGAGCCTAGTCCTGTTGAATAAATTGGCTACTGTAATTTCTTGATTCTATTGCATGTCAAATTTATCTTAAACAGAAAACAAAGTTTTGTGTTTGTCATCTCGAGTTACTCTTTCACTTATGATTACATGAGCAGTATGTAGGGCGATGAAAATGCAAAAGGATGAAGGCCTTAAAGAAGTACTTCTTCACTCTCGCTGTCACAAAGGCCGTTTGCTTTATTACTTTCCAGCACACTTGAGGTTTTTTCCCCCTAGTAGATTTCTAGTTATATATTTTTCTTTAGTTTGAACGGTTAAACCCCCTTCTCTCTCTGGCTTCTAGAAGTTAGTGAGTAAAAATGACATTACTTGCAGTGATCATGGAAAAGATGGTGACTCCACTTCATCTTGGTGTGGATGGCATACAGACTTTGCCTCACTGACAGGTAATGTCTCTTTAGTCTCATCCTATTATTCGTTAGTTGACCTTATTAGCTACCTCATTCTTAAAGTCTAACCTTATATCAGTAAAAAGGATATAATTAAGAGAAACCTTGCTAGTCTATTTATGCCTGTTTAAATCCATTAACCTATCTGGATATTTAAAATGAAAAAACAAAACTTGTTTTGCAATATTTGGATATTTTGGTGGTATTGCCAACAACAGAAGAACTGGGATCATTTTGCTTTGCTTCCAAGGCATGTCAACACAAATCCACTGTTCAAAGTGCAATGAAATGGGTCCATTTCACTTACTGAAAATGTAGATGAGCCTATTTCAGACATTAAGACTAGTTCCATGGTGGCATAAAGTTAGTTCAGTTACACAGACAAATACCTAATTCAAACTTCAAAAAGAAGTGAGACCTTTAATGAGTAAGAACTAAGGATGTTTCTGATGTAAGGCATATCTTTTTTTAAGTTAAAAAGATGATACAAGTATAAGGAGATTAAAGAGAAACTTGTTTGGATTATGAAATAAACTTGTTTAGCATTTTAAGAGAAGTGGTAACTTTTTTGAGGTCAGACACTATTTTTTATCCACTTCTTTTAGTAGGATTGCAAAATATTGGTATCATGGCTGTCAACTATGTCTGTCCCTGATTTCTGCTTCAATTTAATATGTAGGTCTGACTTGTGGCATGTTTAAGAGGGATGGTGTAGAAGTATCTTTCCCTGATAGTGCTGCTGGCCTTTATATAAGAACACGGACAGGTGAAATTGTCAAAGTAAACATTCTTGGTCATAGCACTCTACTTATTAGTAAATTCAAGAGATGATAATGACTATTTATGATGACTTGTTTGTAAAGCATTCTTCATCATAATTCCTTGTCTAGTAGTAGTAGCTTTTCAAAATTTTATACATCATATTATCAAATGTGTCACTCTCCTCAAGTGGGATCATATGGTGGAGTTAAAATATTGTAATTTCCTTCAAGTAGTGGTGAATGGTACTAAATTTAAAAAATGCTGGAAAGAATGAGATTGAAAAGTGCTATCCATACACTCTTTTGGTGCCAGTTCCATTTGCATCCAAGAAGCAAGTAAATGACATATACTATAAATGATTAGCATTGGAGAATGCCACAAAAATGTTAGTTACTGTCAAAATAGAGAACTTTCTATGCTTGTGTATCAAATGAACAAAGTTTGGTCATTGATGGACCACAGAATGGATGGAAAAATGTAAGTATGCTTGAAATTGATGATCTTAACATTCCCCTAACTTTTCTATATTTTGTAAATCTTAACAAATATTCCCAAGTCTGTTGAGTTTGTAACTTGAGAGATCGCTAATAGGCTTGCTTGAGATGGTAGTGGTATTAAAATAGATATCTTTTAGGTCTCTTGAGAATAATTATATGGCAAGATTTAGCCGTATTATTTTTAGAAATTAGAGTGATGGTGGAATCATGAATCATAATTTCTGTGTCGAACCTGTGGTTGAGATTAAACAGGTTTTTTCTTTATAGATTCAATATGTTTTGTTAGCAAGCATAGGAGGAGGACAAATATTATGGGACAAAACTAGAAATTTCCTTATTTATACTGCAGAAGGTAATGTGGCTTTAACCAATTGTTTCAAACAACAACCATAAAATGCATACAACTTACATACGGTGAGATTTATATTGTTTTGACTGTTAATTCAGAGGTAAAAGAGTCAGAATTAGTACTTTTGAAAGCAGATTAGAGAACACCTAATCTAAAGTTGAAACTCCTTCCTGCCCTTTATATTCACAGTGAGTAAAAATGATCAGTGCTGCATTATAAGTGGATTGCAAAGAACTTGTGAAATGATGACCTTGTATTACCTATGATTGCCATACTTTAGAACATATATCAATTCTATTAACTTGGATTTTTAATGCATTAGGCCATTTTTGGAGAAGATGAAATAGCATACCAAATTGGTGAGACTACTGAAATTCTTTCTCAAGGTTATCTTTGTGCAACACCTCACTGTGTTCGGGTATTTTCAACTCTCTCTCTCTCTCTCTCTCTCTCTCGGGGGAAAAACCACTGTTTATTTTCCATTGTTTTGCCCTTCGCTATAATATCCTTTATTCAATGATTGTGTTAGGCACCAAAAGGAAAGGAGGCTTCTGGTGTTGACCGATCAACATTTGCATTATTTATGCAACCTGATTGGTATGTTAATCATCAATACATTTTATATTTGTTTATTGACTTGACTCGTGTGAGATTAGTTTTAATGGTAGAATAATGGAACTATGATGGTGTCCTGCCTTCTTTTACAAACAGTGATATTATTCATGGATCTAAATGGACAAATTTCTCTATCTTCGGCTCAGCAGTTTATGTTTCATATGTTACCAAAATCAGTTTGAAGTTGGTAATCTTGTTTTCTTTTTAAATTGTAGGGATGAAAAGCTCAACTTCCCTGAGCAGGTTCATATTCATAAAGAGGTATGTGATGCAAAAAGTCGAAGTAAAATTCAATTGTCCGTGGACCCCAATCTAGCCAGTAGACCTGCACTCGTGCTATGAAGTAACTTAAAGCTAGAAAGTCAGCTTTAACTTTCTTGATAACTTGCGTGCTACATAGTTATGATTCTAATTATAATATTGAACGTTTTACCAGTGCTCGGGAACCAAAATAGAAAATTACTTTTAATGATGCGTAGGGAGCACATACTTATTTACTTACTGAAGTTTTGCTGTGCATTGGTTTCAGCTGATACCAGCAAAGGGCACTCTCACATTTGGGGAGTATTCTGAGATGCTCCTTGACAAATATTACAAGAAAACATGAAGACCCTGTATACTCTCATCTACCAGCTTTAATTTTTATCGTATCTCCTAATGCTAGGTAGGCTTAATAATAACAATAATCCAGAAAGCTTCATCTTCATTTCATAAGAACGAAACAGCTCAATAGCTCTCTGGTGCCATTCGATGTTGATTGTCATCAACCAATAAAATTAAATAGGTAATGGTTGGTCTTCTTTTTTTTTTTTTTTTTTTGTCTGTTCGGCTCGGACTGGGACACTGTAATTTGGGCCATAGAGCATGATCCCATTGGCCATTGATAGTAATATTTTCTGTTGTTCAAAGAAAAAATGCCAAGCCTTTAAGTCAGATTGAGATATCTTTACGTCGCCGCACTTTCGTGGGCTCTAGTCTCTAGACATGAAATGGAATGCTTGACCCCAAGCAAAAGAGACAAAAACTAAAGAAACAAAAAATCACTGCTTAAACTAGAAAATCCAAGCCTACCCTCTGGAAGATAAGGTGGGTCCCAAATCGGATGTTGTTTTTCCTCTTTGATGGTAACCTGCCTGCCATAACATAAATTCAAATCAAAACAGCAGCAGCAGCCGAAAATATGAAATAAGAAATCCTTGAATCGAGACGGCTTTTGACGAGATGACTGGACTGGATAAGGCTGGTAGCAAATATTGCATAAATGACTATAAAAAATAACCAAATTACAATATTGGACCATTAATTTTGAGTTAGGTTTTTACTGCGGCCATTGACTCGTTAGAGTCTTAAATTCTTGCAATTTGTAAATTAATTGCAATTTATTCTTTTCAAGTAGTATTTGATAGAAAATCTGAACTTTATGGGTATGTTATTAAATTTTAAAACTGTTATTCGAATTTGTATGTAAATATTTTAAATATTGCTTTAAACATTTGAACAATTTAAATATTCGATTAAAATAAATATATGATTAATGAATTTTTAAAATCAATTTTTAAAAAGTAATAAATTAAAATTAATTCATAAAAAATAAATTAAATTTTAAAATAATATTTATAATAATTAATAGATTTTAGTAAGAATTATATTAATTATATAAATAAAAAATAATATATAAACAATTATTATTTATAATTAAATTCAAATAATAGGTGCTTTAATATCATTATTCGAACTCTACGTAAATCCTTGACGAAAAACACTTTTTCAATTAAAACTTAATTATAAATATTTTAATTTTATTTAATTGATTTAAATAAATATAAAATACTCAATTATAAGATATTCATCACCATCCCTCTTTCTTTCAGTTAAGTTTTCTTGATTAGACCAAGACTTTGTGGTAGTTGCAAGCATCTTCAGCCACGTGTCCCTACTCATCGATTGGGATTTTGATGTTAACAACCATGTCTCAATGTGGCTAGAATAAGCTTACTGTTTGATAGTTTTAACCCATCTTTTTACAAACTCATTCGTTATAACGCACCTACGAGTCTACGGAGAAAAACATTTGCAAGTCAAAGGACCAAATCCTTGGTGAGGAATCCTAATCAAGAATAAGCTTTAAAATCGTAAGAATTCGATATCTGAAAGGACTAAATTAAAACTTAGCTCAAACTTTAGAGGTTGAAAATGCAATTAAAATTAGTATCTACAAACTGTCGGCGAGAAATTTCCAAAATGCCACGGTACGGTTGCCTCTCGTCCATGCTGCTGCTGGCCGACCTCCATTCCAATTGCCACTTATTTCTTATGAATCTTATCTCAAAAAATATTCATATTCTCGCGAGCGAATCAGGCCAGTTCACTCTAGGCCGCCAGAGTAAAGAAGGAAACGTGTGCAAAATGACGACGAGAGTGCCACGTGGGGGATAGACGGTGGTGGGGGGCCGCATTGCATCTGGTTCGGGTCCCTACACGGCTTCCCCTTGGTTTGGCCCATGGGTCTTTCAATCTTTTTCCTGTCTGCAGAATCGTACTGTTGCTTTGACCAGAACAAATGCCCCTACCCCTCTAAATTACCATTTTATCCTGCTTTTACATGAATATCAAAGCAAAATGTTCCTTTGTTCACTAAGCAAAAAAGGGTTTAGTGTTTTCCTTCTTTGGTTGGTGATATATTCTGGATTTTCCCAAATTGAATATCAAAAGTCAGTCACGGTTACTAGCCACAGCTTTTTTTTTTCAGTCCAAAACAAATATACAAAGAATACAAGTAATAATACACTTCCGTGCATTACTTTTATATTATTATCAATAAATAATTCATTCACCTCGTAATTTCAAATTCCTTGTTAATAACCCACTATTCATGATAGCACTCAATCAGCGACTAAGATGCAAATCATAAACTAAATAATACAAAATATGTTATGTTTTATTGGGAGAAAAAAAAAACCCATCATCTCTCATCTTCTTGACTATCATTCAGATTCTTTTTATATCCAACTTGCACTAAGGTTGGTGTTCTCACTTCTCAATTCGTTTTCACCATACTCTCATCTTCAAAATGGTGCTCCAAGTCCAATGATATGAGTCTAATAGTTTTTTTATATCTCTAAAGAATAGAATTCTGCTTTGGATTATTTGACTTTGCTTCCGTTCTCTTTAGAAGAAAGGAAAAGGGTTACTTTTGCCAGGGTTACTTTTGCCCATTTCCTAATACAAAAGAAGAAAAAGGGCAAAACACCAAATATTGGAGCAAGGGCAATGATGTCATACGCTGAAAGGGTTGGCTTCCTGGAAATGACATCTATCTATATGAAAAAAGGGTCCACAGTCGTCAAATGTTATACAATAAGAGCAGAAGGCAGTCATTGCATTCGTGCTCCTTGTTAAGCAAAAAATCAACAACCAAAATCCTCAGTCAGTCCGCCCAGCCATGTCTACTACTTCTTACTTTCTTTCAACCTCCAATCCTTGCTGCAGGTCTCAGAAGCCTCGGAAACCCAGTTTCAGAAAGCGTTGTTTGTTGATGGCAAAGCAGCAGAAAACTAGGTTCTATATCCTCGGACGTTGTATCTCCATGCTTTTGTGTTGGCATGATCATTCTATTTCAGATTGAGTTCTACTACAAACTACTTATTCATAGGACAAGCTGTTTCCAGGCATCCGTTGGAGCTTGGAAGACAAATCTCGGTCTGAAGATTCAGATGACAAGAAAAAAAAAAAAAGCTGCGTAATTCGGAAAGGTCAAGATTCAAGCGCTGGTGGGTTTCTCCATTCTTGGTCTCTCCGATGGAAAACAGGATTAACTCTAAGGTAGGATTAGGAAACTAGGAACAGCCATAGGGTAGGATATGGGATTGGATAATGGATTCAGGGGGCAATCATTTGTATGCCAAAAAATAAAGGAGCAAAGTGTAAATAACCAATTTTTGCTTCTTCAAAAATTTTCTTCTCTTTTGCTCATATGAATGCAAAAATTGTCTGACTCCGTTTCCGTCTTCCTTGTCTATTCACACTTGAAACTCAATTTGCTTTCCTTTGTTATGTTGTTATAAAATTAATACTAACGTTACCAAGAAAAAGAAAATGTTAACAGCTAATCGATAGTATTATTGTGTTTGTAGTTGTAAAACATGTTTAAGAAACTATATTGATGATTACAACGGTTAATGGTAAAGATTTGTGAATCTCAGTCAGTTCATAAATAGATGGGTGCGGATTCAATATGTGAATAATTCTTTATATTAATCAACTTAATTGAGATTTGGGTGAGCAGAGCCATATTTGGATTCATTTTTAGGGTCATCAATATATATAATATTTGATACTCGCAAATTATTTTAACTAAAAGATTAATGGGTTTAATCTAAAAATAAAAATACTGGTAATATGTGTAATATTGCAAAAGAATAAAATCTCTTTAGATATGGAAACTTAAAACAGTCTTGTGCAAGAGGAGAAACATAAGGCACAAACACAACAACTCTTTAAATCTTTACAAAGCATAAAAGCAATAGCAATCTCATGTCAGATTACTGTTACATTCGTGCACAAAGATGGCAAAGATGCCGACCTTTACTTGTATTCTAGAGATGGCAAAGTTAGTCAGTGTACTCAACCAGGGACAGTTTATCTCAAAACTTCATTCACCTGAACCCATTTAACCATCCATCCAAGATTATCATTACTGTAATATCTTCCTCTAAACCGCTACTCCCAACAGTAAGGAGATGAAAACCAATGAAATAACAAGCAGATGATGTCGATTTTCAATCGCAAATGTTTTACCGTTCATGTCTCCGGTTTTTCTGTTCAAACTGTATAGCTATTGCTCAATCATTGGTTGACTAGTCACATCTATACCAAAAGAACACGTTTCTTAACTAGCTGCCCATGTCCATATCTTTCATTGTCCTCGTTGGACATGATCAATTCTACTTAATTCAACCTAGGTTTGCTTTGAGGCCGAAAACAAAAAATGTAGATTTGGCCTATTTTTTTTGAATATTTAAAGCAAAAGAATGACGGGGGGGCTTCTGGTATAGCAAAAACAGAATACGTTTCTTGTAATTTAAATGATTACTATAATTTTATAATATTTAATTTGTAATGATGAAAAGGAATGTGTTTGCAACAAGAAAGTTATTACAAATAGTTAAAGGAATGTCACCTCCCTTAACTCATAAAGAGAATGTTAATTTTTTTTTTTTCAAATTAGCCCCGATTTCTTCTTCTGTCTTCCTTCTCTTCTCTCTATTTTCTTCTTCTTCTTTTACCTTTCTTTAAGCCAATGTTTGCCTGGGAAAAATGGGTGCAAGGAGGAAGGTGAGAGAAAAAAAAAAGAAAAGAGAGAAAAAGAAGAAGAAATAAAAAACAAGGGAAAGTAGAGTTGTTTTTTTTTTTGAAAATTACAATGGTAGATTTCATATAAAAAAAATACCAGGTTTCCCTGGTTACAAAAGAAGGATGAACAGCCATGACTGTGAATGGCTCATCCATGCTTTATTGGTTAACAAAAAATTTTCAATACTAATACTCAAGCCTACTGTACAAAGAGCAAAAAACAAGAGTAAATATTTGTAAATTAATTAAATTTTATGTTTATAAATTAATTTTATTTGTTGAGTAAAATAAAAAAGTAACCGGTTATAAATTAATTAAATTAACTAATTAACTAATTTATTTATGAAATAGTTTAAATTAACTAATTTAGTTTTTTAAAACTTAACTAATTTATTAAAAATAAATATTTAGTATTTTTACATATTTTAATATTATTTTTGTCATACTATTACTTATTATTTCAAGATATAAATTTAAAAAGTTTAAAATTTACATTAAAATATAAATTTATTCAATTTTATATTTTCATAAATTACCATAATTTTATAAATTTATATTACATTCTTAATAAAATTATCAAACACTATAATATTATCTTCTCAATAATTACATATTCAACAATTATACTTCCAACAATCACATTCTTTACAAAATACTAAATGCCACCGATGGGATAAACCCCTCCAACCAAACCTAACCCATCTAACGAAAGCCCGTTCTAATACGTGGCACCTAGACAACGTTGCTTAATGGCATTTCCCTGAAACCACTATCCATGCAAAACTAAGAAACAATGCCTTGTATACTGAGTTGCCAGAAATTCCACACTAGGTCAGATTTTGAGTTTGTATGCATATTTTACTCTCTAGTTGTCACTTTATGTGTTTTTTTGTTTGTATTAGAGGAAAATAATAGAAAAACTTTATTACACCATTCTAAGTTATAATATGTCTAAACAATATGTATATAAACAAAAGTGAATACTAAGTAGAGGAGAATAAAAAAATATGTAATTTTAAATAGATTATCAAAATGTGTAGTTATCCCATCGATACACTGATTAATTTCATGATATATATGAAAAATTGAGCAATCCCAATCTTATTGGAGCAACTCCTTTATAGCCCTCAACAACTGACCATTCGAATCCAATAGAGAAACTTGATTAGAAACTTAATCTCCACCTCAATTTTCCTAAAACCCCCGATCCATCTAAGTTTCAAACCATGGTGTATGCCCATAACTTAGTTGATAAGGAAAATGCAATACCAATTTTATGACTAAAACCCACTATCTCTTATCACACCACCAAATGTCGCCGTTCCTGCTTGCCCTTGTGCGCTACAATCAACATTCAGTTTGACATAACCCTTCTTAGGCTTCTCTCAGGCTATCAAAATTTCCTGTTTAATTCGATGATTTTCTCTACCTAGAATATCCCATGCCTCCTTTGCTTTAATCTGAATCTGTTGCTACGCGTTTAGAGGCCAAGTGAAAAGAGTCAACAAATAGCTCCATATTCATCCAATACCGTAATAGCTATACAATTTGTACAAAAATAACGCTCCATGAAAGATTATCAAAGGACATTTTATTCGTTATAGTTTTCAACGTCCATTGTTCCAGATCTTCATCAAAGAAATCACCTGTATATAAATCTGTTTGAAGCCATAAATTCCTTGACTTGCTGCAATCCCTCAAAGCATTTACTAAAGACTCAATCTGGAGCATCACGATGATAAATAAATATAGATAATTTTAATAGCTGTCATCTAAATAAAAGAATTCAAATAAATAAAAAACAATACTTTAAAAACTGAATTGAGTACAATGAAAAGATATAAAAGTCATCTAAAAAATTTAAAAGAGTATATATAAAGACAATTTTAATATTTAAGACAAGTCAAAATAAATTGATAATTATTTTAACTTTTCAAATTGAACTCAAATAAATATAGAAGGGCAAGAGTTTAATTACTTGACAATTTTGAATACGACACGAAAATATACGAGTTAAATAAGTTTTGGGTTAAATCTTAACGTATTTCGTATCTAACGTGTCAGACACGACAAACACGTTTAAACACGTTTACTTAATCGTGTTATCGTGTTTAAACGTGTATATGTGACACGTTTATTAACCTATTAAAAATTAATAATTAAAGATTATTTTAACTTTATATAAATAATTTTAAATACTTATTTTAATAATTTTTTTTTAATTTTATAAAGGTAATAATGTAATTATTACAATTGAAAATTATGAATAATTTTTAATATTATTAGTATTTGAAGGTTAGATGTTAATGATGTATTTTATCATATTATATGATAATGAATTTTATATATGTTATTTATATTAAATTTTATTATATTTGATGTTATTATTTTTTTTATTTTGCTATAATTATTTTTATAATTATAGATTTTATATTTAAATAATAAAATTATATTTAATTATAAATATTTTTATTTAATCGTGTCAAACGCGTTAGTAATCGTATCGTATCATATATTGACACGATTAATAAACGTATTAATCGTATCGTGTCGTATTACACGTTTATTAAACGTATGCATGTACGTATTTTAAATTTAAGACACGAATATTAAACATGTCGTGTTCGTGTTTAGCTTTAACGTATTTCGTATCTAATCGTATCTGACACGTTTACGACACGAAAATACGAATTGTCAGATTTATCATAGAACAAAATATTTTAGATTCAAGTGAATTTTGTTTTGTTTTTTGTTGTTTTTGGTTTGTTTAATACTAATTTAGCTTTTCAAGTGACATTTGTATTGTTGTAATTCAAGCAATACTTTTGTTGTATGTTGTAACGGTACCGTTTTATAAATTCTAAATTATAAAAAAACCCTCCATCGGTCAAAAGCCAATAAAATTCGTTAATCAGTTTGTAAAAACAATAAAACTAATACTCATAATAATATTTATACGTGGATAAAATAGGAAAACCCAGCCCAAACTGCCTCTTTAAAAAGCTCGAAAATCAAAACCCAAACCAAAGTCCAAACCCATATGAAAAAGTAGAACAATGTTGCATGTGCCCTTCTCAACCTAGGAATCAATATGTTTTAAATTGGATCGCCATAAACCCTAAAACTTTAAACTCTTGAGCTGCTGCAACTGTTATCGGAGCTGGTTTTCCAAGTTATATTTTCAACCTTGCTTTTAAATTTTGTTGAAGCTCCATTGTTTAGCTTGTTTTTCTTCTCAATTCTCGGTAGAACTTGATTTTTTTTCCCTCCTTTTGTTGGAGGTCCAAATCAATCAAACCGCGAAAACTTAAACCCTCCAAAAATTTTTTAAAAAAATAGAAGGAGAAAAGAAACCGTGAAAATGTTGGATGAAAGTAAGTTTGATGTGAACTTCCAATTGCTAGCACTTCGAATCCCTCGCGAGTTCTGCAAGATCGCCACTCGTTTACTCAACGGGTACGCCAGCTCTTTTTTCTTTTTAAATTTCTGTTATTTTATTGTTAGGATTTTTGTAAAAGATTTTGGTGTTGCAGATACTTGCTGGATAAGCCTCGTGTTAAACCTATAACTGAAGATCCAACAAGTGAAAAGAACCGTTACATGATTTTGTCTGAACAAGTTCAAAATCCTGGTAAGAAATAAGAAACATAGGAAAATGTCTTAATTTTTGTTGTTTAAAATTTAATTTTTTCTGTTCTTTTCCCCTCACTACTGAATTTTTTTTTATATAGAACAGATTTATCAGACATTCCAAGCCAAAAACTTGACGAACTCAGGAAGTTATGTGAGGTTGAAGTAGTTCCATATTCATTGACTCTCGGATATTCCTATTGGACGGCTGGTGAGTTGCCGTCTTCTCTCTAATTAAATGCCAGTCGAGTCGATTCTCTTCAAGTTTATTTATGTATAGTCTTAATCCGTGTCTAAAGGGTGGTTTACAATTTTGTAGATCATATATTGAAACAGATTCTGCCTCCTGGAGTCGAGGTACCTTCATCGTTTGAAACAATAGTTAAGTATTTAACTTACCTTCCGATTGAGCTTTAAGTTTTTTCACCCTCTATTTCCTTTCGGACTCCTGTTACCTTTTGCTGGCCTCCTGTCGCTCTCCATATCATTGGTGGCTAACAATTTGTATTTCCTCTGCAGGTCACGTTGCCCATCTAAACATACATGATGAGCTACTTCCTTTCAAGGATGTGATTGCAAAAGTCATTTATGATGTAAGTTTTCATTTGTCTCTGTCCTGAACATTTCAGTCATTCTTCATTGGCATCTTAAGGAAATAAGGGTTTTTCGTTTTTTCTTTTACTGTATTGGACCTGTTACTTGCATTCAATGTCCTTTTCTATATTAATCATTCTATGTTAGAGCAACTCTAGTCCTAGGCTTTGCTTTCTATTTGATAAAACTAATCTTTTATGGCACTTAATATATAAATTTTCCTTGCTAGGTTTCTATTTGAAACCTTCTGTTTGCAGAGATTCTTGTATTGATATTAATATTATTGGATCTATTTCCAGTTCTTTTGTTGACCGTATACCACTTGCTGTTCAGTGTCTGCAGTTCTTGAACATTGAGTTGCTGTAGTATTATGATTTTCGTTACTACTTTGCTTCCAGTTGTCCATATGTGGTACTGATTGCTCCAAATATAATCTCTTGGCAGAAAAATTACCCAAGAATTAAAACTGTTGTGAATAAAGTTGGAACAATTACAAATGAGTTTCGAGTGCCAAAGTTTGAAATTTTAGCAGGAGAAAGTGATATGGTTACTGAAGTGAAGCAATATGGGGCAACATTCAAGCTAGATTACTGCTTGGTCTATTGGAATTCGAGATTGGAACATGAACACATAAGGGTTGTATCTCTGTTCCGGCCAGGGGAGACAATTTGTGACATGTTTGCTGGTATTGGACCATTTGCAATTCCAGCAGCACAGAAAGGATGCTTAGTGTATGCAAATGATTTAAATCCAGACAGCATTCACTATTTGAAGATCAATGCAAAACTCAATAAGGTTGATGATTGTGTTTTTGCATATAATGTGGATGCTAGGAAATTCGTTTCTCAATTGATGGCAGTACCAGTTTCTGAAGTTAATTTAGAATCTAATGATTCCATGATCAAAGCTTGTGATACTTTCAGCATGAAGGGCATTCATGATGCAAAGGCAGAAGACAGAAAGCTTGGTGGTATTGTCTGTTATTATCTTATGCATCATCTTCCTTTAAGTTGGTATAAGTTTATCCAAATTTTCTTATCTTTTTCAGTTGAGGAGAAAGAAGTAGCTGGTAATGATGCCAAAGATGAGCTGGAGGGCATGAAAAATTCTTCTAGGACTGTATATGCATCTGTAGTTGCAATTAAAAGACCTTCAGATTGTTTCACAGAAGGTATGACAAGCACCTGCATCAGGCATTAGGTTATCCCCAAAGCACATGCAGTGATCATATATTTGCTAGTTTTTTCATATTCCACCAGATTGGAAAGTTAGAATCTACATATGTAATTATTTAGTTCTTGCTTCTTCAAATTGAAATAGTGAGAATTTTGCCTTCACATTGCAGAGAATGGAAATGCCCAGAGTGTAAATAAGAAAAAAGGAAATACACAGAAGAGGATGAAAGGGTCTGTTTTGTCCAAAGCTAAGGCCTGGGAGCATGTTGATCATGTGATAATGAATCTTCCTGCTTCTGCTTTACAATTCTTAGGTATAAATTCTGTCTAATGTGATCTTTCTATATCAATATATGTTTGTTTGTGTGTGTTTGTGCTTGCTCTGCGACCTACTGGTCCATTATTCCTTATGGAACACATAAACTTTTGGCTGACCAGGTGGACAGATATGTTGATTCTACAGTTACTGTCAATTCATCTTTCCTTCCTTCTGGATTCTTTCTTTTTCTTCTTTTAGGATTTGTGTTCCAATTGAGGAACTCTACTTATGTAAAAAATATTGACATTCCAAAAGATTTTTAGCTGGTAAACTAGCCTTTTTATGTTTGTATATTATTAATGCTCAGTTTTTCTTGAATATCGAGTTCGTTACAATGAACTGGCACCATTCAAATTACGTTCTAAATCCATCCGATTAGTGTTGTTTGTACTTAATCCTTTCATTGGAGAGATGCATCCTGTTAATCTTGTTTCTTCATTACAAATGCATCTTTTTTCCCCAACCCCAGGGTGGAGGTGAGGGGAAAATAGTCCCTAGTTAAAGGGACTGGGTGATCACCAGTCCACACATACAACTCTTCACCCAATGCTGAT
Source organism: Theobroma cacao (assembly GCF_053813885.1). NCBI lineage: Eukaryota > Viridiplantae > Streptophyta > Magnoliopsida > Malvales > Malvaceae > Theobroma > Theobroma cacao. The sequence continues at coordinate 6,151,741 of NC_142647.1, forward strand.
GCTTTTTCTAAGGATTTAATCACTGGACCAGTTTTTGAACCGGTGAGGGGGCCTGTTCCTGCTTCAACTGGTCCAATTGAAGGTTGTTTTATTTAAAAATACATTTTTGTTATTGGTATATTAAATATGGTCTATGCTTAACAAAAACACGTTTGGCTTAATGATAAAAGCCTCTAGGTAAAGGCTAAGCAGGAATGGGTCTGAATCTCACCAATTACAACATTATTTGAAAGAATAAAGAGTAAATTAATGAGATAAAACCAGTTTAATTCTGGTTCAAAGTGGTCTAACCGGTTCTTGATCAGTTTGATACTGAAGGTGGTTCAATGACTCTTTTGGACCAAGCAGGCCTTTGGTTTCTGATTGAACTGGTGGATTGGCCGGTCCAGTTTGGTTTTTTAAGCACTGTTTTCTGCTATCTTCTTTTGAGAGAACAACATTTATTATTTGTAATTACTTGTCCATTTCAGTGTGCTGTATTTTGCCTCATGATTGTTCTCTGCACAGAATATCTAGTCAAAATAGTTTTTTTTTTTTTTTTGCAGATGCATTTAGGGGTATTTTCTCAAGAAAACATTGGAAGGGGCCTCTTCCCTTGGTTCACTGCTATTGCTTCATACGAGCAACTGAAACTAAAGAATTTATAATATCTGTAAGTCTTGCTTTGCTGCGTTGTAAGTTGTATTTCTCTCGTAATTTGTTTAAATAGTTTTGTATGTTATCTGGTGTAAGTTCTTGGATTGAGAAGTTTTAGGTCATTTCATTATTCTTTTTTTTTTTTCCAAATCTTTCTACCAACTACTTGAAGTTGCTTATATCAGTCCACAACATGGATGGCTTTCTTTCCCTTTAATATCTTGCCCTTTACATAAGCCACTTTCAATCTAGTTCATCTGGCAAGGTCCATAGGATGCAAAAATTTCTTGGTTAATGTCATTGTTTAATTCATGTTGTTATCTGTATCTGATTTCTCATATCTTCTACAGGAGGCAGAGACTGCCTTAAATGCCAAAATACAGGACCCACTATTTCATAGGGTTAGGGATGTAGCTCCGAACAAGGTACAAACTAGTGGCATTTGCATCTGTCATAATTTTTTGTTTCCCCCCTCAATCCCTCTTTAGAATGGAGTAGGAATTTGCATGGATTGCAATTGCGGCCTCTATTTTGACCAATGCTCTACGGCGCAGGCGATGTTTTGCTTAAGCTTTAGGCTGCCAGAAGCATGCTTTATTGAAGACATCACTGACAGTACCTGTCATACTACTGGTGGATTATGACACGTCTCTTCGCTGTCACTATTGTGGCATTCTAACACTAAATAGCTGAAAAACTAAAGAAATTTGACAGTGCTGCTAACCCAGCATTCTTTTTTCGTTTGCTTAGACTTTTGTTTTGTCATGGATGGATATTCACCTTTTGTTGTCACTTGGAAGACAACTAATTTAATCGATCCCACCTGCACAAATGGTGTTATTACTGGATGTATTAAAAGGGGAAAAAACTTTATCTTTCATGTATACGATGGTGCAATAAATTTTCAATTACCGAATATTAATAGTGGAAATTCTTTCTTTATGGATCTCTCTTTCTCTCAAGTCTACCTAAACTCCTGGATGCCCTGTTAACTGAACGTTGGTATGGAGTTTAGTCTTGCATGTAAATTGCAAATGCGTTGCTTCCTTAAGTTCAGAGTTTGGGCCAAAAAAGGGGCCATTGGTTTTCAGTTTTCATCCAAGAAATCATCCTGACGTTGAGTTGTAAACATTGGTAACTGGTAACTGATTATTTTGTTAACAAGCTGTTCTTCCTAAAGCCATCACTGTTCAATTTTTACACTATGATTTTGATCCTATAGCTAGGATTGAATCACCTTTATCATACAATCCATCTTCATGAAGATTAGACCAAAGTTAAATTCAATGTAAAAACTGGCCGATAGTTGTTGTTTAGCATCACAAAAAAACGTTGCCCTGTATAAAAATTGGATTCGATCTAAGCCAGCCAACGCTGAAAACTGCTATGAAGAAGAAAACAAAAAGATGATTGTAGTGATCCTGTTTTGATTCAGTCAATGGACCATCTGGAGAGAGTTAGGTTGCTCCAACACTTGGGCTCATAATCCAGGCTCTTTCGTCCCGGTAGGCCCTAGTATCCTAAGTGGCATTTTTTCAGAGAAGGCTTTTGGGAAGCAGAGTATCTCGCAGGGTGAAGTTAGCAATTTTTTTTGGCCATGGTTTCCTTATAATAGTACAACCGTATCCTCTGCTAGATCCCTTGTGTAAACATACATAAAAGGCCTAACGCGTAGAGGTGAACTTTGCCCTATACTTTACAACAAAACGATAAAAAAGAAAGAAAAGCCCCTTTCTCCTATTAGAAATAAAAAAAGCCTGTGCCCCACTGGCAGTGGTAGGGGGATTGGCCTCTGAAATCTCCCAGATACATTGGTGCAAACAAAAAACAAGGCAAGGTAAAAACGAATTAAACCTAGACACGTAGGTTGGGTGTAAAGTTAACATTTAGAGGATTCTTTTTATCTTGTTCAAAAAAGCAGTCAATGGGATTTCAACTCAAGCTGCAAAGCTAATGCCAAGGTCTCCCAACTTTGTATCGTGTTGTGCTAGATGAATTTGTCTCTTTATTTTCACCGTGCCTTGACTCCGAAGTCAATACCAAGCTTGATACGCTAACTAGTGTAGATGACCTTTTAGAATATTTCTTTGAGGCTAAACTCAGAAAAATACACTCCGGATAGCATTTGTTATATGATCTAATCTGAATTCATGGTCACAAAGTTAAACAATGTTATGTGAAGATGAGTGATCTTTTTATTGTGAAGGCGAGGACGAGTTATGAAGCGTGTCAAAAGGGAAGAGCTTCTGTCTTTAAACAAATATAGCTAAACCATTTTGAGACACAAATCATCTTGCTCTGGAAACGATTTAACTGAATAACTGAATTAAGCAACGAATCTTCCATTCTCTTTTTTTTCTGCTTTTGTATAGTAAAGCCAAACCAGCAAAAGAAATCCCTCAACTTGGCCATGAAGCTTCTCAAAAGCAAATAAAGTGTGTGTGTGTGTGTGTGAGAGAGAGAGAGAGAGAGAGAGAGAGAGAGTGTTGTACTCTACTCGTTTTCCGTGTTGTACCCTACTCGTTTTCCGTGTTCCAGGGCCAATAAAATCCGGACTAAGCACCAGAAATATTCCCCTTTCCCTCTCCAACTATCTTGCATGATCCAATACCTCCACCTTCCAAAACCCAATCATTGTTTTTGCTCCCAATCATCATTCTTGATTCTTTCTGAATCCAAGAAAGATTCCAAGAGAACCCCTTTAAAGAAACCAAAAATGTCACCAAAAAGGATGTTAGACTGCCGATATCTCTTGGTATTGTTGTTTCTTGCCCTAATGCCTCTGGTTCCAAATGGAAATCTTGTTGGAGTGAACTGGGGAACCATGGCAACTCACCAACTCCCTCCAAATAAGGTGGTGAATATGCTGAGAGATAATGGGGTCGATAAGTTGAAGCTTTTTGAGTACAATGAGGGGATTATGACGGCTCTCACAGGGACAGATATTGAAGTGATGGTGGGAATTCCTAATAGCATGTTGAAGGAGATGAGTGAGGATCCAGCAGCTGCTGCTTCTTATGTTTATAATAACATCAGTGGTTATTGCTATGATGGGGGAGTCAATATCAAGTTGAGTAACAAAGTTTCTCCCAGTTCATGATTTTTCTTGCCTCACATTTCTTCAGGCTCCATTCTTCTTGGACCGTTTTATAAATTTTTCACTCACAAGATTCTCATTTTTTCTTAATCTTTCAATGGACTTCTTGAGTCGGGTTTCTCATTTCTCTTTTTCATTGTTAGTTCTTTTCTTTGTCAGTCATGATGTTAGTTCTTCAGCCTGTTTCTCTGCTTTCTTGGAAATCAGCTTGCAGTTTTCAAATGGTTCCTCCTGGTTTATTACACTGGTTATTATTCTCTTCAAGGGTTTTAACTTTCATCTTTTAAGCCTTTATTCTCCATGAGACTAGGATGGGCAGACTCCTTGATTCTGTTAAAGAATATTGAGTCTTTTTTTGTTGGGCATCTAGAGCCCTACTCTTCCTTGTAAGTGGATTTTTATGTCAATGGCCCACCTCTTTAGCCGTCAATGTCAATATGGCAATTTGTCTGAGGTCCTGCCAAGCCTTGACAGCAACACACTCCACTTCTAAAAAAGGTCACACACATTTGTAGAACCGCATCCAGTCAAAAGGCATCCTCTCCCATGCAAATTAGCTGGAGGTGACTCATTTCACAGGGGTTTTCCCACTTGGATGTCTGACCTTGTATTTGCATATCTAAAAGGGGGAAAGGGAAAACATCTACTTGGATTCTCCAGGATCTTCTGGCAACATTTTAGCTCAGTAAAACCCTTTCATGTGGTCATTTTTGGGCTTTTGAACACGCTGCATATCAAAGTAGTCATTTTCCATGTCCTGCTTGATAGTTGAAGTTCCGTCCTTACGTAACTAATTTTACTGTTGTTGGCTGTCTGGAAAACAAAAATTCTAAAACCAGTTTTGCTTTTTTAAACATGGATTTACTTCGGAAAATTGGTTTTGCAGGTATGTAGCCGTAGGAAATGAACCTTTCCTTCAAACATACAATGGCACCTATCTACCGTACACATTACCAGCTCTTAAAAATATCCAGAAAGCCCTTGATGAATCTGGGGTTAAGTGTCATTACAAGGCCACGGTTCCCTTTAATGCTGACATCTACAACTCCCCAGAATCCAATCCAGTTCCATCTGCTGGTGACTTTAGGCCCGAGGTCAAGGACCTTGCTATTGAAATAATCCAGTTCTTATATTTGCATGAGGCACCGTTCACCGTCAACATCTATCCATTCCTCAGCCTTTATGGCAACGATTATTTCCCTGTGGAGTTTGCATTTTTTGATGGAGCAAGCAAGCCTCTTAGAGATGGTACTAATGTTTACAGAAATGCATTTGATGCAAACCTTGATACTCTCATTTATGCTTTGAGTAAAGCTGGATTCTCTGACATGGAGGTCATAGTTGGAGAAGTTGGGTGGCCAACTGATGGTGACAAAAACGCCAACATCCAGAATGCAAAGAGGTTTAACCAAGGATTGATCAAGCATGCTTTGAGTGGAACGGGAACCCCAGCTCGGAAAGGTAAGATTGAAGTTTATCTATTCAGCCTCCTTGATGAAAATGCTAAAAGCATTGAACCTGGTGGCTTTGAGAGACATTGGGGAATTTTCGAGTTCGATGGAAAGCCAAAATATGAATTGGATTTAACAGGCTTGGAAGTTGATAAAGGCCTAGCTCCAGTAGAGGATGTGAAATACCAACAAAAAAGATGGTGTGTTCTCAACACTCAAGCAACTGACATGGGAGAATTGCCTAAAAGTATTGACTATGCTTGCAGCTTATCAGATTGTACGGCTTTGGGTTATGGTTCCTCCTGTAACCACCTAACTGCTGAAGGAAATGCATCCTATGCTTTCAACATGTACTATCAAGTTAACAACCAGCACTTTTGGGACTGCGATTTCTCTGGTCTGGCTACAGTCACTGATGAGAATCCATCTGAGGAAGGTTGCCAGTTCCCAGTCATGATAGCTTATGGTTCTTCCATGCTGCTTCATGGTGGTGATCTTTTGGATGTTTCACTGAGACTTGTTGGAGTATTTGTTGTACTATTTTCATTTCTGCTATGAAATTATGATCTTAGTAAGAACAAATTTCTATACAAACCATGTGGATTATATTCTTTTTATCATCATCCCATAAATGCTACCGCTGATTATTATATATATATATATATATAATATATCTTTCTTTTCACATATGTGATAATAAAATAAATTTTATTATATTATAAAATATTACGCAAAAAAAGTTAAAATTATATAAAAATATAAATAAAATTTACTAATAATAATATATTTAATAATTATATCATGTAATAAGTTGTTTGAAATTATCATGATAATATAAACTATGAAAGATCTTCATTTTTAATTATGAAGTGTCGCACCTTTTGATTATCATGTCCAGCCACAACTAGTAATAAAAATAACCTATATAGTAATATTGGTTAAAAAAAAAAAGGAATATTGGCACGTTTTAAGTTTAATGTACTGGCCTGATAAAACGACAAAGAAGGTTGTGTTTTGTGGTAAGGCTTGATACGAGAGCGCGCGAGGCTGGCAGAACCTATTTAACCCGAACCCGAATCGACTTAAGGTAGGTCATTAGATCTGCTGGGTTTCTTGCGTCTTCCGTGTTCCCTGTAATTCTAGCTAAGCTCGATACCTTCCTGCTTCCCGTTTTGCTTACGACGACGTTTCCAGCTTCACACTTTTAACCAATTTCTTAATTTACGGTTTCGGAATTTTACCAATTCATTCTCAGATTTTCACAAAATTTTCTCCCATCGCACTCAAAGAAAAATGATAGTATTTATCACAAAAATGTGTTGAAATTACGCGAATTTTTCATGTTTAGGAAAAATTGTTTTTAGATACAATTGTAAACAAAAAAAATGCCTGGAAAATCTGGGCAATCGTCTTACCGGGACCGAACGCAGGAGTTTTTGAGCGTAGCGGAAACGCTAAAAAAGTCATTTCCATCGTCCAACAATGCGGCGTTGAGTAATAGTAGCAGTAGCGACGGCGGGAAGACCGAGGATCGGAGATCTGCAGTGGCGGTTCATTCGGAGTTCAACAAAAGGGCCTCGAAGATCGGGTTCGGTATCCACCAGACATCGCAGAAGCTAGCCAATCTCGCAAAGCGTGAGTTGTTAGAGTTTATAGAATTTTGTACTTATTTACTTATTTGATATTCTGTAATTAGTTGTTTGAATGTCTTTTTGAATGCATTTTCACTAGGAAAACTTAACTTAATTGCATCCTTAACGAGGAAGTTAGGGCAGAGGAGTTACCGTTGATTGAATTTGTATTTGTGAATTTGTTTCTTTCCTCTGTTTTTAATTTGTCACGATTAGAAAGGTTTTAGGAGGTGTTATGAGGTTTTCCAGTTTGACAATGCTGTTGTTTGGAATGAAAGTAGTATTCCTCTGGTTGGTATTTGATGCATGTGATTGCGGCGGTAGCTTGTCTTGGTTTGCAGGGTGGTTTTAGTGGTTGCTTTTGGGTAAGATGATTTCATTAGTAATGATGCGGATGGAGTCATGAAAATGGTGGCAAAGCATCTTGTATATCTGATAGCTATGGTGTGACGTGGTGATGATATGAACATGCTGGGCTAGGTGTGTGTCTATCGTTGTTATGAGTTTGGTTCTTTTCTAGATCTTAGGTGCACAGCAGGATGGAGGTGAGTGTCACGCATGACATGCGATTATTAGGAATAAATGGAAAAACATTACACCACTTACGCTGAAAGCTACACAAGTGTCATTTTTATAAAATTAGTTATATACCTATGACTAAGCATTGAGCAGGAGGCCAGAAACTTGATTTTAGAGATACAGTGAGTCCAGAGTCACGATAGATTGATCCAAATGCTTAAAGGTTGTGGTCCACACTTTGAAATGGCATTTTTTTCGATCTTGTATGAGCGAAATCTAGCTGAATGTTTGCCAAAAGGGTTTTATGTTCTTATAATATCTGAATGGTTCTGATTTTGGACCTTCAGTAAGTTTCCGGAGGAGATGTCCTCCAAACCGGGTATCTTTGGCCTTAAAATAAAGATGTAATGAGGACTTGTTCCACAAGTTATTGGAAGGCATAAGGATTAAGCACAATTATGTTGTACTGAATTTATCTACTGGATGGTCATACGGGGCATAGGTTGGCTTAAAAATTGGTTGAATAAAGGCTTCAGGATTTCCATTTCTACATGTGAGATCACGTAGCAAGCTGGCTAATAAGGAGAATTGATTTCAGCAGAGTGCTTGCTTGCCTATTGGATTCTTATAGAGAATGACAGCTAGAATTGTTATTTGGTTGATAATTGCAAATTGAACTTAATACTTAGGCAAGTATTACTTTTATCAATTTGTTTGTAACCACAAGATTCATAACCATATTGAACCTTAATATTTATTGCATGCAACAAAAGAAATTCCAGGATATCTATAATTTCATGTTGATCTTTGTAATCATGAAACATTGCACCTGTAAATTTATGGAATTATCTTGAGATTACAAGCAACAGGATACATTATCTGATCATTTCCTTTTCAATCTATAACTTTTCAGTCGATTTAGTTGTATTTGCAATAAGGACATAACAGTTCTTTGGATTTTTACATGTAAACTTTTATGTATTTCTTTGTGGAATGTCATTTTCTTACATTTTGTTTCCTTAAGTTGAAAAATGCTTCATATGAGCGCATCCTTTTTTTAAGTACCTTTCTAGATGATTGATTATTAGAATGAACTCCTGTGAAGATACATTTCGTTTTGTTGGGTCTCATTAGCTTAAGCACTCATTCCAATAGTTTTTGCGAGTGTTGCTATTTGCTTTGTTTTCTTCTTTTTGTGTGTGAAATATCTCCATCTAATTGACCCATTTTCCACTTATGACCGCTCATTGCTTTGTTTTAAGACACCAAATATTGGATTTCAGTGCTGTAAAATTGATACTGCAGAGAGTGCAATTAACATGGGTTGAAATTTATTTTGTGATTATGGTAGAAGTTAAACAGTATTATTTTTGTGTCTTATCAGTGGCAAAGAGAACATCAGTGTTTGATGATCCAACTGCTGAGATCCAAGAACTGACATCTGTAATAAAGCAAGACATTACTGCACTTAATTCTGCTGTAGTGGACCTCCAACTACTTTGTAATTCACAAAATGAAAGTGGGAATATCTCCAGTGACACCACAACCCATTCAACAACAGTTGTAGATAACCTAAAGAATCGACTAATGAGCACCACTAAAGAGTTTAAAGAAGTCCTCACCATGCGAACAGAGGTAGTTTGAATGTTGTGGTACAACATTGTTGTTTTAGAATGTGGTAGGACATTGTCTTTGTGTTATTGCCATGTCTAAATTGTGGGATTCTTGTATTCATGCAGAACATCAAGGTTCATGAGAATAGAAGGCAATTGTTTTCTTCAAATGCTTCAAAAGACTCTACAAATCCTTTTATTCGCCAGCGACCACTGGCTACTAGATCAACATCTACTTCATCATCAGGTCCTCCCCCCTGGGCTAATGGTCCCACATCATCATCCCAGTTATTTCCGAGGTATAAACCCTACCAAGCCTTCTTCTTCTTTTTCTTTTTCCTATTTTTTGGGAGGGTTGGGAGTGGGGGATACTCATGCTATCAACATTCTATCTTGTTTTTGTTATTGCTTGTAGAAGGGGGACAGAAACATGTTTTGCCACTTGCTATATGTGGAACGACTGTATATGGCTCTATGTAAAAACTTAAATGATTATTGCGTTTTTTAGCTTAAAACCGTCTATGTAAGATCTTCCATGCTTGTTACCTGTTTGAAGTGTGCAAAAGAAGGAAAGAGCAAACTGAAACATTGTTTACCATTTTGGATGGTGATGCCTTATTTCTGGTTGCTAGGATTAGTGACTATTTTTAGTATGATCATAGAGTAGTTCAGTTTTTGTCCGCAGCTTTCTGGTAGCAAGTCTTTTGACAACTTTGGAAACATTAGTTTTCACTTACTTGTGAGTAATTGGTTATTTCGTTTTAAATTGTGACTGTAAATTCTCACTGAATAAGAATTAGGTGTTTCCAATTGACATCTTTGACTTTAAGAACAGGAGCAGAAAAAAAAGTTTCCTACCTTTTATCTTATTTCTTGTTTTTTTCTTCGCAGCAAGCTGGCAGATGGGGACTCTCAGCCTTTATTACAGCAGCAGCATCAACAGCAACAGCACCAGCAGTTGGTTCCCCTGCAAGATAGTTACATGCAGAGTCGAGCTGAAGCTCTTCATAACGTGGAGTCAACAATTCATGAACTTAGCAATATCTTCACACAGCTAGCAACCATGGTTTCTCAACAAGGGGAGCTTGCAATCAGGTTTATCTATCATCTCAATTGTTTCTTAATTTTCCCAATACCAAAAGAAATGCTTGAAATTGTATAGGAATTTAAGCTAACTTCTGGTTCTTACATATGATAGGATTTTCCTTATTACTATTACTGGTTCCTGAACTCTGAAAGCAAAAGGAATGGTATATTAAACTGTAGATTATTGTGTTTACTTTGGAGTGTTGAAGATTAAGATGCTGCCCGCAATTTCTTTTTAAATTACGGGCTCATTAACAGCATACTTCCATAACACCTTTGGTGAAATAACAGCACTTTGAATGCATAATGAGAAATATAATGATTTAGAAACTCTCTTTCTAAGTTTCTACTTGGTCACATCTGCACGCTACTTTCACATTTTGGCATGATTTCGTCCAGATCGTTTCAATTGTTAACCTGTTGGATCAAATAGAGTGAAAGCATGTGTGATATGCTGATCAAAGGCATGCAGAAGGCTCATATTTGTAGTAAAAGACTTTGGACCTTGCATGTCTACAATAAACCTCTTTTTGTTTGGTCAAAACTCAAAATTATGGTAGGAAAGTAGCTTAGTTCAAATTTATTGTGTTTTTTTTTAATTGATGTATGAGGATTTGAGCTTATTAGATTACGCTGCTTTGGTTGGTAGGATTGACGAGAACATGGATGAGTCACTGGCAAATGTGGAGGGGGCACAGAGCCAGTTGGTCCGATACCTTAACAGTATTTCATCCAACCGTTGGCTGATGATCAAGATATTCTTTATATTGATTGTATTCCTCATGTTTTTCTTATTTTTTGTGGCATAAATATATTGAAGGAAATAGAAAATTAAAGGATATATGAGTTCTCTCTCTCAATATATATATATGCAATCTCAGGGTACTTTCACCCCCATTTTTGAGTAGTAAAGCCTTCTGCCAATAAACTTCAGTTGCTAAAAATGCAACTGGGGAATTTAGTCTCCCCCATGAAAATGCTAAAAGGATTGAACAGGTTTGGAAAGCCAAAATATGAATTGGATTTAACAGGTTTGGAAGTTGATAGTAGGCTAACTCCAGTGAAGGATGTAAAATTCCAACTAGAAAGATGGCTTGTTCCCAACCCTGAAGCAACTGATACGGGAGAGTTGCCCGAAAGTGTTAATTATGCTTGCAGTTGCAGCTTACCAGACTGTCCTGCTTTGGGTTACGGTTCCTCCTGTAATCACTGAACTGCTGAAGGAAATGCATCTTATGCTTTCAACATGTACTATAAGGTTAATAACCAGCACCTTTGGGACCGTGATTTCTCTGGTCTGGCTATAGTCACTGATGAGACTCCAAGAAAGTTCAGTTCCCAGTCATGATAGAATTAGCTTATCGTTGTTCCATGCTTCTTCATGGTAATCTTCTGGATATTTTACTGAGAATTGTTGGAGTATTTGTTCTATCATTTTCGTATCTGTTATGATATTATGATTTTAGTAAAAACGAATTTCTATGCAAAAACATGGACATTATATTCTGTTATCATCTCGTAAATGCGAATAGTGATAGTAATAGAATATTTTTAGTTACTTAAAAATTATAATATGTGATACGTTGTCTGAAATTATTATCGTGTAAATATAGATGTACGATGACCTTCATTTTTAAATATGATAGAGTGTCACGCTTTAATTATTATGTCCAACTAGAACTAACACCATAAAATTAACTAATATAACATTGGTAAAGAAAAAATGAATATTGACGCCTATTTACAAGTTTTAATAAACCAGCAGGATATAAGTTCCAAGTTTAAATTTCGTTTTTTTTTTTTAATTTTAATTTTAATAAATTTAATTTTCATATTTTTATTAAAAATTAATTTAAAGATAATTAATAATAATATTAAAATTTTGTCATTTAAAAATTCAGTCATACTTGCCGACTTTGAAGTTTTTGTCGCGTAACATACATTATTACAAAAAAAAAAAGCTTTTATTAACAGAAAAATACAATGTTTTATTTTTTATTTTAAATGATTAATTATTATTTTATTAAAAAATATGATTTTTTAAAATTAATACGTACCATGTAACTCAAAAAACTATATGTTGTCATCATTAAAATGTGACCTTATCTAAATTAAATGTAAGAATCAAATTCAAACCACCGTGTTGTGTTGATACGACACCGTACGGAACCTATGTGACCCAAACCCGAACTGATAATTGGTAGATCTGCTGGATGGTTCTTAGTTCTTTCTTGTTCTCTGCAATTCTTGCTTGCGGGGAGCAGCTGGATCCGATCTCTTCTCTTAATCTTTACCATTTTCCTTATTTCTTCACAAACGACGAGGTGCGCCCTTCCCAAATCACACCTTCACCAATCTCTTTAATTTACGGTTTCAGATTTGCTCAATTCATTTTCAGATTTTCACAAAATTTTCCTCCCTCGTGCCTTTAAAATGGTTAGAATTATCAAAGAAACGTGTTGAAATTCCTCGAACTTTTCTTTTTTTATGAAACATTAATTGTCTGGTAAATACAATTGTACAAAAAAAATGCCTGTGAAATCTGGGCAATCGTCGTGTCGGGACCGAACGCAGGAGTTTCTGAGCGTTGCGGAAAGGCTAAAAAAGACAATTTCGTCGGTCAATAATGCGTCGTTGAGTAATAGCAGCGGTAGCGTTGGCGCCAAGCCCGAGAATCGGAGATCTGCCGTGGCGATTCAGTCGGAGTTCAACAAAAGGGCCTCAAAGATCGGGTTCGGTATCCACCAGACATCCCAGAAGCTAGCTAAGCTCGCAAAATGTGAGTTGATACAATTTATAGAATTTTATACTTCATCTGTTTATTTGCTTTTCTGTAATTAATTGTTTGAATGTCTCTTTGAGATTTTTTTTACCTGGGAGAAATTAGCTCATTTGCATTCTTAATGAGGAAGTTAGGGCAGAGGAATTACCAAGTTCTGATTGAATTTGTATTTGTGAATTATTTACTCTTTTTTTAATTTTTCAGGAATAGAAAGGTTTTTGGGGTTTTGTGAGGTTTCCCAGGTTGACAGTGCTGTTGTCTGGAATGAAACTAGTATTCGTCTAGTTGTTATGTGATGCATTATCATATGGGGCGATAGATTATGTCGGTTTGCAGTGTGGTTTTAGTCTTTGCTTTAGGGTAAGATGATTATAATAGTAGTGATGCAGATGGAGTTGTGAAAATGGTGGCGAATTATCTTGTATGTTTGACAGCTATGGTGTGATGTGGTGATGACTGCAACATTGAGTGCTTGGTGTGTTTCTATCATGGTTATGACTTTAGGTTTTTTTATATAATGCATGCAGTGAATATGGGCTAATGGAGGTGAGTGTCTCACGTGTGGACATGCTTTCGTTATAAATAGATGGAAAAAAAAACTATACAACTTATGCTGGAAGCTATAAAAGTATCATTTTTGTAAAATTAGTTATATTCCTATAACCAAGCATAGAGCAGGAAGCCATAAACTTGATTTTAGAACATGCAGCAACTCCCTGAGTCATGATAGATTTAACCAAACGCTATTAGATTGTGAGTTGACACGTTGCACAAGCATTGTTTTTGATATGTTATGAACTAAATCTAGCTGAATGTCTGGCAAAAGGGTCTTACGCTCGCTTGATGTCTTGAGTTGTTCTGATGTTTCAGACCTTAGATGGTTTGTGGAGGAGTGTCCTCTGAAGAGGGTACATTTGGCCTTAAACTAAAGAATGTAATGAGGACTTGTTCCATGAATTATTGAAGGCATAATGATTAAACACAATTCTGTTGCACTGATGTTATTTAAGAATTGTACTGTAGGGTCATTCTGTGCATAGGCTAGCTTAAATTTTGGTTGAATAAAGGCTTCAGTATATTGTTACTGCTGATTTCTATTTGTACATGTGAGATCATGTAGCGATGCTGGCTAATAAGAAGAATTGATTTCAGTTTGAGTGCTTGGGTTTCAATTGGATTTTAATAGAAAATGACTGTTAGATTTGTTACTTGGTTGATAATTTCAAATTGAAATTAATACTTAGGCAGGTATTATTTGTATCATTTTGTTGGTAAACTCATGATTCATACCCATGTTGAAGCTAAATTTATTGCATGCAACAAAAAAAATTCCAAGATGTCTAACATATCAAGTTGATCTGGGCAATCATAACTTTGCACCTGTTAATGAATGAGATTAGCTTAAGACTACAAGCAACAGTTTACACTGTCGGATCATTTCCTTTTCAATCACCATAGCTTTTCCTTCGATGTAGTTGTAATTGCACCAATTACTATTGCAGTTCTTTGGATTTTTACATGTAAACTTCTCTGTGCTTATTTATGGAATGGCATTTTCTTACATTCCATTTCCTAAAGTTACTGAAAATTGCTTCATATGGGCCCATCTTTTTTTAAGTATTGTCCCAGACGATTGAATACCAGAATAAACTCCTGTGGAGATACATTACTTTTTGGGGTCTTATTGGCTTGAAGGCTTGTTGCAATTGTTTTTACAAGTGTTGCTACTTGCATTGTTTTGTTCTGTTTATGTTCTCAATATCATCATGTTATTGATCCATTTTCCACATATGATCATGTATTGCTTTGTTGCTTTATACGAAGACTCCAAATATTGGAATTCAGTGCTTCTAAATACTGCAGAGAGTGCTAACCGTCATGGGAACGAAATTATTTTGTGATTATGATAGAAGTTAAACAGTATTGTTTACTTTGAAGTATTATTTTTGTGTTCCCAGTGGCAAAGAGAACATCTGTGTTTGATGATCCAACTGCTGAGATCCAAGAACTGACATCTGTAATAAAGCAAGATATTACTGCACTTAATTCTGCTGTAGTGGACCTCCAACTGCTTTGCAACTCACAAAATGAAAGTGGAAATATCTCCAGTGACACCACAACCCATTCAACCACAGTTGTAGATAACCTAAAGAATCGACTAATGAGCACCACTAAAGAGTTTAAAGAAGTCCTCACCATGCGAACAGAGGTAGTTTGAATGTTGTGGTACAACATTGTTGTTTTAGAATGTGATAACATTTTCTTCATGTCAGTGCCATGTCTAAATTTTGGTATTCTTGTATTCATGCAGAACATGAAGGTTCATGAGAATAGAAGGCAATTGTTTTCTTCAACTGCTTCAAAAGATACTACAAATCCTTTTATTCGCCAGCGACCTCTGGTTACTAGATCAGCAGCTACATCATCAACAAGTCCTCCCCCTTGGGCTAACGGTTCCACATCATCATCCCAGTTATTTCCAAGGTATAAATTCTAGCAAGCCTTCTTCTTTTTTCTGTTTTTTTGGGAGGGATGGGGGTGCGTATGCTATCAACATATCTTGTTATTGGTATTGCATGCAGAAGGAGAAGAGAAACATGGTGGGCCACTTGCTGTATGCGGAACTACTGTCTGTGCGTCCATATAAAAACTTAAATGATCATATCTTCTTTTAGCTCTTGACTGTTAAGTCTATGTAAGAATTTTTCCATGTTTGAGGAAGAAAGAGCAAACTAAAAGATTTTTCTCTGTTTTGGATGGTGATGCCATATCTCTGGTTGCTAGGATTTGTGACTACTGTTAGTACTTAGTATGATCATGTACTGCTATAGCTTTTGTCCATAGCTTTCTGATAGAAAGTCTCTTGAAATCTTTAGAAACATAAAGTTTCATTTTCTCGTGATTAATTAGTTAGTTGTGTTTCAAATCAAGACAGCAACTTCTCACTGAATAAGGACTAGGTCTTTCCAGTTGACATATATGAACCTAAGAACAGGAGCAGAAAAGAACAGTTTCATTACGTTCTATCTTATATTTTGTTTTTCCTTCACAGCAAACAGGCAGATGGGGAGTCGCAGCCTTTATTACAGCAGCAGCATCAACAGCAACAGCACCAGCAATTGGTTCCCCTGCAAGACAGCTATATGCAGAGTCGAGCTGAAGCTCTTCATAATGTGGAGTCAACAATTCATGAACTAAGCAATATCTTTACACAACTAGCAACCATGGTTTCTCAACAAGGGGAACTTGCAATCAGGTTTATCCATCATCTCAACTTTTTTTTTTTATTAATTTTTCCAATCCCCAAGGGAAAGAATATGCTCCAAATTGGATTGGTATTTAAGCTAACTTTTGTTATTTCATATGATTGGATTTTCCTTGTTGCTATTACTAGTTGCCAAGCTTTGAAGCAAAAGGAATATTAGAATAAACTGTATATTATTATATTTTCTTTGGAATGTTGACGATTGAGATGCTGCTCTCAAATCTTTGAAAACTTGGGGCTTATCAACAGCATAATTTCATTAACACCTTTGGTGAAATGACAGCACTTTGAATGCATAATGACAAAGAGAGTGCTTTAGAAATGCTCTATATAAGTTTTTACTTGGCCATATCTGCACACTACGTTTTACATGTTGAGATGATTTTTTCGACATTGTTTCAATTGTTAATCTGTCTAATCAAATAAAGCAAAAGCACGAGTGATGATATGGTTGTGATCAAAGGCATGTGGAAGGCTTATGTATATGGGAAAAGACTTTGGACCTTGCATGTCTACAATAAGCCTTGTGTTAGTTTGGTCAAACTCAAATTATGGTAGGAAAGTGGCTATGTTCAAATGTATTGTGCTTGTTTGTTTTTTGTTGAAAACTGTTTGCAAGGCGAGGATTTGAGCTTTATCGGGGTACACTGCTTTGGTTGGCAGGATTGACGAGAACATGGATGAGTCATTGGCAAATGTGGAGGGGGCACAGAGCCAGTTGGTCCGATACCTTAACAGTATTTCATCCAACCGTTGGCTGATGATCAAGATATTCTTTATATTGATTGTATTCCTCATGTTTTTCTTATTTTTTGTGGCATAAATATATTGAAGGAAATAGAAAAAAAAATAAAGGATATAAGAGTGTTCTTCTCTGTGTCTCTATGAGTATGCAATGTCAGGGTACTTTCACCCCACCTTTTTTGAGTAGTAAACTCTTCCACCAACAGATTGTGTTGAACTCTTCCTCCTCCTAGTGCTCCAACTTTCAAATTACACATTCGTTTGTAGACTTTAGTTGCTAAATGCAACCAATTATCTCATGAGCAAATATAATTTCACATTCATTCTCCTATTCCGTTGAGAGAGGTTTTTGCTTTTTTGAAAAAGTTTATATATACACACACACACACACAAAAACTGTTAGGCACCTTTTCATTTGATTCAACTAGAGATTAAACTGTATTTAAATTTGCATTCTCTAGTCAAGGAGTATAATCGAATCTCTCGGTTCTCTAAAATAGAACTCTATATACTATAGTTTATTATCAGTATTATTGTGCATTAAGATTGACAATTTCGCATTGAATTTTGTAGAAGTACTAGTACTCTAAAAGATTATAAAATACACAAAAAAATATTATGAACTGATGCCCATTAACGCTTCACGTAGGTGATGCCACATCGTCCTCCCGGGATAGACAGAAAGAAGCCACGTGGTGAGCGATGATAGGAATTTGATACTCCGACTCTGATCTACTGGCCGCAACCTTACTTCCCCCTATTTACCCTACCCAGATAGCGTAACCGTACGGGCACAGCTTTTTCACGAGAGAATTGAGACCTGTCCCCACCTGAGTTCAAACAATAGAAACAAATTAGCGGGCTTTTGAATTTGAATGTCGTAACGGCTTAATCCTCCCTTTCCTATTCTTTACTCGCCCCTTCCCTATCATCCTCCCCAGCAACCCAACCCTCCTCCCCGTTATCTCTCTCTTTCTCTCTCTCTCTCTCTTACGCCCGTTCGCGATGGCTTCGCTTACTCCAGGAATCCTACTAAAGCTCCTCCAATCCATGAACTCCCCCACGCGCGTCACCGGTGACCACCGCTCCGCTCTCCTCCAAGTGATCGGCATCGTCCCAGCTCTTGCCGGCTCCGACCTCTGGCCAAACCACGGCTTCTACGTCCAACTCTCTGATTCCCTCAACTCGACCTACGTCTCCCTCTCCGAGCGCGACACCGAATTAATCCTCTCCAACCGACTCCAGCTCGGCCAGTTCGTCTACGTTGATCGCTTCCATTTTGACTCTCCCGTGCCACGTGTCTCCGGGATCCGCCCAATTGCAGGTCGTCACCCTTTCGTTGGTTCCCCTGACCCTCTCATAGCCCGCATTTCGTCATCCAAAAGGGATTTCGTTATACAACCCGTTTCCGAATCCGAATACTCCGTGGATCCAATTGCGGTTTACTTGTCCAACAAAAAATTGGAGCAACAGCAAACACCGACTGAAAACAAGGATTCGAAAATTGAAAAGCCGAAAACAAGGCAGCCTCTCGCGCCTAGAGATAATGTTAGAGTTAATGAAAATTTGGAATCTGAATCAAAGGTTACTGAAAAGCCGCCGCAAAGATTTTCGTCTCCGGCCACCGCCAAACGTTCCGTTTCAGCTGTTAAGAAAACCAATGCGGCAGTTGTGGAGAGGGATCCATCTCCGGCTGGCAAAGGGAAAAGATCTGCATCTCCGGTACCGTCAAAATGCGTGGTACCGAGCTTGATGGCAGCGAAGGAAGAGAACAGGAAAGTGGCGAGAGAGCCGGCGATCGTAGTACCCTCGAGGTATAGGCAACCTTCGCCTAACGGAAGGAAGCAGGCATCACCGAGTGCTCGAAGAGGATCTCTTTCTCCAGGGAGGAGGTTGTCCGGGGTGTTGAAGGTCTCGCCGGCTGTAGGGGATTCGAAGAAGAAGATGGCAACGATCGTTGCTGGAATTTCCAAGGTGTCCGAAGCACTGGTGGGGTCGGCGAAGAGTAGTAGGAAGAGCTGGGATGAGCAGCCAGAGAAAGGTTCAGGGGAACAAAAGGAGAAAGGTTCTTCTAAGAGTAAACCGGATCTGCAAGCTATTTTGCGGACACAGGTAACTAAATTAACTTTCTTTAGTAGATTTCTATGCTTGATAAATTAATCATTAAAAGCCCAAAGAAATGTTGAGACTTATTTGAAGGCGATATATAATTGCATTTAGCAGAATTGGGTATTGTTTTTTTTTTTTTTTTCATTTCAACTACTAATTATTCACCTGAAAATATCCCACAATGGGTTTTTAGAAAGAGTGAAATGTTTAAACTTTTTTCAACTGAGTTCATCTCTGAAGTCTGAACCATCACACGATGTTTAAAACTATGTAAGATTGCTATTTAAAGAAAGTGGAAACATAATTAACTATGCTTTCAAAGAATCAGGAATGAGGGTATGAAATTTTTGTTTAGGAATTTCATATAATCATATTTAATATATTATCATTGTAGAATTTGAATTATATGTGCCTCTTATGTCGAATACTTTCTGACACGATATTTTTCCCAGGCGGCCATTTCAAGACGTTTAAGTGATGTGCATGGTCAAAAATCTAATGATGAAAATTCCTCAAGCAATGAGAAAACAACAGATAGCCCATCCGAAGATAGTCTGGCCACAGCAAAACTAACATGTGCGGGTGGGGCTTTGGGAATCACCATTCATGAAAAGAAATGGACTGATGGCAGTGTTTCATGGGATACCCTTTCTGCTGACCTTGCAACGCTGGGAAAGGTATGGGGCGGTTTCAGGAATTATCAAGAAGCTAATCAAATCTGCCTTTTGACTTAAAAATACTATACAAATTTGCGTTGTACTTTTGCATTTTTGTTTGCTTCCCATTAAAGATAGTGCTTTTGTTTGATTAGAATTTCCTATTTAAAGTGCTGCGTTTCTGATATTATCTTCTAGTCTAAATTGAGAAAGGGTGAAGTTGAGAAAAACGTCTTATCATTATCTTTTTGGTATAGGAATGATTTAGGTCAAAGAGCTACGTGTGAGTGCCTAATGTTTCTGCTAGATTGCTCTATCGATTCCTACCAATTGCTTTGGTAGAGTACAAATAAGTATATTATAGCTTTTGGGAAAGGTTTAACTTCATTCTGTTTTTGTCTTTAATATTGGGTGGATTTTACCGACCAACCAGCTTTGTATATAATTTGTCAATATATGTTATTGCTTATTTGAATGTCTTAATGCTATTAAACCGTATCGTACTCTCATTATAAACATGTAGCTACGATGCTATGATTGTGTACAAAAACTGGCATCACCTTCTATGAGTGCGTATCACCATCATTGGAATAGTGTAGCTCAAGAATTAAAAATTAGAGATGTGATTGAATATTCATTATAATTAGACTGTTATAATCATAAAGTTTAGATTTAGTAGTTATGCTTTTAGAAAAATTATGCTGCTTATGTGAAAGTGAGGTCCAGTGAGGTTAGCAATGGTTGACATTATGCACTTAGAAGCTTTGGGGTAAATACTAGATAAAACACTGTGACATTGGAGTTGTAACCATAAACAATCTAGCCATAGACCAATGCTTTTAATTTCTGATCATTTAAAATCTGCATTTGTTTGCTTGATTTGGATCCAGAGGATAATAATTGATCTTTTCAATGCAACAGTCTGCCCTTATGCTTTGAATAGGATGCAGAGGAATGCTGATATACTTAACACAAATTTAATGTTTAGCAATTCTAAATTATTTATTCTCATAATTACATAGATGAAATAAAAACAAAAATTCGCTTACCTGAAATATTGGTTTGACTAGAATGTAGCTTTAATTTAGCCAAGAGACATGCAAAGCTAAAATCTTGGTATATTTTGAAGGACTGAATTTGGATTTTGATTACCCTGTCTTAATGTAGGAGGCTATGCAAAGGAGAGTTCTTGCCTCTAAAGCTGCAGCAGAGGCATTGGAAGAGGCCATTGCTACTGAAACTGTTATCAGGAATTTAAGGTAAGGGTCAATCCTCACATGCAATTATATGCAACTCGTGCCCATTACATCAAGTGTTGTGATGTTTAGCAAACAAATTATGTGAGAAGTAACTTGACGCATCTCCAAAGTTTTTGCTATATCTCATAGTCGGGATTATCAGCTTAATTTATTTGATACAAAATATTTATGCATTTTGTTTTGTGAAAATCAATTAATTATGCGTTAAGTAGGCCAAACATCATATTTTGTCAGCAAAGTTTTTCTGTGCCTAATTTTATGCCCCTATATTTTCCAGCATGTTTTCAGAACTCTCCTCTAAATCCAAGGCTGGGAATCCTATACCCACCATTGACCAATTTTTATCAATTTATGATGATGTTGTGAAGCACACTGGGATTGCCGAGTCCATTGCAGCTAGCCACAATTCTGACACAGAAAATGCCTCCTCGAAGCACTCAAAATCCTCTTCGCTATGGGTTGAAGCTGCAATGGCTACTGATCTTGAGATAGTCTCCCTTCTAACCCCTCAGAACAATGAGTCTCCATCAGCTCTGCAGAGAAGTTTGTCAAAAGGGCGGCAATCTCATCATGCTTCAGCCAAAAACCAACTCAAAGCTACTTCATTGCCACATTCAGAACCTAATGCTGCAATGTGGACTAGAGGTCAGGGAATGAAAGAGACAGTGCATTTTGCAATGGAGTTGAAGTCTGAGATGCAAATGTGGTTTCTTCGCTTCATTGAGGAGTCCCTGGATGCCGGTTTCCGGGTGCTCGGAGAGTGTGGTTCTGGTAGTAAAACATTGCCTTTGGACTGTGGCTCCATCGCAGCAGTTCTATCGCAGTTGAAACGGGTCAATGATTGGCTAGACCGTGCGGTTTCAAACGGGGATGAGCCATTGGTAGACAAGGTCGAGAAATTGAAGAGGAAAATCTATGGCTTTGTCATTCAGCATGTGGGAACCACTTTTGACAATTCCATGCATCTTTCTTCGTCTTGATCATTGGTCTACCTTTTGTGCTTGTTTGAACTTACTTAAACAGGGATGTTTATTTGTTTTTACGCTATCCGCTTCCCGGATAAAGATGATCCTCATGTAACAAATGCAGGTTGCATCATTTTGGTAATATCAGAATTCATTTCGTTTCTGTTTGTCTTAATTTGTTGAGCTAAAACAAGCCTAACAACTTGAAAGGTTAAACATTTTCAATGCCTTAGGTCCCAACCAGCACCCAAATTTGTTTGATCAATTTGATCCTTTAAATCTTAAAAGTTTAAAAATTAAATTTATAAAGATTTCATAAACAAATAATTAAATCGACCAAATTATATTTTAAAATTAAATGATTTGATCCATTTTATTATTTTGTTTATTATTTCTATTATACATAAAATATTAGTTAAAAATAATAATAATGTTTATTAATATTTATACTTTACATATTACATATATAATATACTTAAAAAGGCATTTTTAACAATTAGTTTTTCGATAATTCAATTCTAAATTTTAAATATAAAAAATAAATCTAAATAATCAAATAAACTAAATTAAAAAATAGATTAAAATTAAAATAAACAAATCGAATTTAATTGATTTTGATCCATTTATTCATATTCTCTATAACTTAGCTTAACATTTTTTCATTTGAAAGTAATTTCTCTGTCAATACAGTAGGATTTGATGTCAAACACTTGAAATCTGGACAAAATTTAAGTAAAATTCTTATTTATCCCGACAGTATTGATAAATATTTTATCTTATTTTATATTCAAACCTTTTCTTTTCTATCATGCAGAATTTATATTTTAAATTTTGGATCTTTAATAAATATATTTATTAATGGTCGGTAAAGAGCATGGTTACAAATGTTCACATTTGGACTTCAAAAGGCTCAGTTCTGCACATAAGTGGGCCGCGGCCCATTTCATCCTCTGCTTGAAGAGAAGCGGACAAGGGTTTCTTCCCTCATTTCTCATCCTTCTTCTCTTTATATTGAGAACTTGAAAACACTTAACCTAGATTTGAAGAAGACCTTGCTTCACCTTGCCTTATCTTCTTCTTTTTGATTCCATTTTCCCATTTGCAGAGCCAAAACGTTAACGCTTTGGTTCATCACAATCCATTCAGGCATTTCGCAGATCATCTGGGAAAACCAGCAAAAAAGAAAATCTAACCTTTTAATCAGTTTCTCCATTAATATTTCAATAAAAATCTCAAATTTTCCGTTTTTTTTGTTTAAATCGAGGACAAATTTTTCTGCAATCGAGGAATTTTCCATCGCTTAATATCCGTTTCTTTGACGAACTACTGTTGTATTTATAATTCAAAGGTTTGGTGTGTTTGGCGACGGGGTGAGGATTGGATAAGGGAAAAAGATGGTGGGAGGAGGGAATAGCAGGAGGGACGAGTCTTTGGTGATTAACAGCACCAATGTTTTTGCGGCGCTTGGGAGTTTGAAGAAGAAAAAGAAGAAGGGAAGTGAAAAGGAACATCCAGGCTCCTCTTCTAAGACCAAAGGGAAAAAGGGAGGGGAGAAGGAAGCGGAGAAGAAAGAGGTGTTCTGGGCCCCATCACCTCTCAAGACGAAGTCTTGGGCTGACGTTGATGACGAAGATGATGATGATTATTATGCCACCATGGCTCCTCCTGTTTCTTCTTGGGACACCCATAAAGAACCTGAGCCTGCTTTAGAGGTCAGGACTTTGTTTTTTGTTTCAATATATTGTTTTCATGATTAGATGATGATGAATTTTTGTTTTGATCCTTTTTTTCATTTTGGTTTTTGTTGGTATGTGGATTATCTAAATGATGATAAGATTTGGTATTGTGTTGGTGATAATGAAAATGATTTAATGTATGATCATCTATAAAGTTTTGATGGTATTTTGTTTTCTAAAGATCCTCATGAAGTTTGGGTTTTGTCTGGGTGATAAACGGAATGTTTTTTTTTCATCAATGTGGACTTTTTTTTCCCATAAGATGTGTATTTTTTGTTGTACTAAATGCGGGTGTTGTATTTTTTTTCTAAGTAAAGAGTTGTACTATGATAGATGATGATTATGCTTTTTTTAAGAGAAATTGTTTGTACTGGAAAATGGTTTTAATTATGGAGGATTCATATCCATTCCTGTTATGCATTGTTTTCAAAAGCAATCAGTTTCTTCCTTTTCATTTTGTGCCAAAGGAGTATATTTTCTTTTAAAAGGAATTGTTTATATCTCTGTGCTTTAAATATTTAATGAATAAATTATGTTGATGATAAATACCAAATAAATATTGCAGAAGTTGCCAAGTTAGATAATTTCCCCCTGGATTCTTAGGATGCTGGTGCATGGTTCTCTTGCTTTGATCATTCTCCTGGTCTTTTAGTTGCATGACATTAAACCTGATTCTCAAAGGTAACATGTGTAGAGGTTCCACTCTACCTGATGTACATACTCGATCATTTTGGTGGTTTTCACTTTTTTAAGATATGTGTGTGTGTGTGTGTGCGCGAGCGCAAATGTGCTTGTCTTCATGTTGAACTTTGGATGTTGATTTTCAGTCCTTAGTTATACAAAACCATACTTGATTCTTAAATTGAATAGGTCTGTAATGCCCTGTGTTTGTGTGTTGGATGCCACTTAATTCGGTTTACACATGTATTTAGTCATTTTTGTTCGAATTCACTATTTTCAGACATATCAAGTTATTTGATTGTCGTCAAGTTGAACTTTTTGGATTAGTTGTTTTTTGCTATTACAAACAGATGTATAAGATATAGTCTCATAGTTTGTCGGATTCAATACATTAGCATAAATTCAGCATGTGGGGATGGAGGAAACTCTTGTGGGTATATATTGCCGGTTCACTTCGTGCTATCCTCTGCTCCTGTATCAGCTTAAATGCCTCGCCATAGTGAATCCTCGGAATTTAAATTGTTGTTGTTGTTGTTGCATCTGAGCTATAATTTATTTTTTTGCTAAAGTGAAATTAATGTTCTGCTATTAAAATTTTCCATCAGTAGTCTAGGAAAGGCTGTTTTGAAATTGTAGGTTATTCTGTGGCTATCCAAGACCAATTTATGTCAAATGTCAGTTGCAATGTTACTTATAAAATTGCTCATTATATTGTGAGATCTTAAAACATAACATGGATAAACATGCGACCAGAGCCTAAAAAGATTCTTTCATGGGAATAGATATTTACAGTAGTGTAATTTATTAGTGGAGAAAATGTTAGATCCAAATTAATTGCATTCCTTGTTGGATGCAGCCTAGACTGTCTTTATTAAGTCAGTCTTGATTAATATGACACCAGTTGGCAAAATGGCAGTGTAGCGGTTATAATATCAATGACAAATGTCACCAAGTAACATTAAACCATAGTTTGTGGAAAGAGAGGGGAAATGGGGGCAGTGGGGGTTTATCTTTCCAGTCTTTTAACTTGATGTTGTGAATGTTGTCTTAAGTATATTTGAAAGCTATATTTTACTAGTATATTTCCATTCAATGTAAACAAACTCTAGAACATGTGATAAGGATATGGTGAACCTGATCTTTACTACCTAAATGTCTTCTGAATGCTACCATTACTTGGTTTTTATCAAGTAGTTGTTTATTTTTTTTTGTTTTCCATTCCAGGAAAGTGAGAGTGAGGAAGAATGCCTTGATGAAGCTGATGATGACGTTGAAGAGGAACATGAAAATGAAGCTGAGGCTCAGGTAGAAGTGCAGCCAGTTGTTAAGAAGCCTCCTGAAGCGTCTATGGTCACTAAGGAGACAGAAAGACAGCTTTCAAAGAAGGAACTGAAGAAGAAGGGGCTTGAGGAACTGGATGCTGTTCTTGCAGAGTTAGGATTAACCAAACCAGAGACAAGTGGCCCAAATGACTCCCATGGTAATTTACTCTTATTACGCACATGTGTATTAGTCTCCCCTCATTCTCAGATAGATGTTTAGTCTGATTTCTTTTCAATGGGACATAATTTTAATGCTGAAATAGTTAGAAGAAAACATATATCCACTATAGAAATCGGAAGTGTTTCATTACCTTTTGGAGACTGAAATGCTTTCCTAGTTTAACAATGAAGAATTCAGGAAGCACTCTCTCTTTAGAAGTCATTATTTTTCTTGGTTCATTTGTTATGTGTCTGGTTAAGCTCAATCTCGTGAACAGGAACTCTTGTTAATCTTCATGTTTTCTGTCTCTTGTCCTAAATGGTTTGCTTTCCACGTTTTTGTACTGCTATCATTTACTAGCTGTAGTACAAGACCGGGATAGCAATTATTCGCCAGCATGTTCTTTAATCATTTATCTGAGAATGTAATGGGTTGAAATTGTAATCTTCTAAAGGTTGGAGTCGGACATCTATGGCTTGCCATATGACTTGGAACTGAGACTTATTTCAGTGGTGAATATTTTTTGTTCACTATTGCATTGCTTATTTGGTGTTAATATTCTGCTCTGTTTATTGCTTTCTTTGATTGATTTTTTAGTAGTTTTTCTTACGTGAGATGAACAATTTCCTGATTGCAGGCATTGCACAGGGGAAAAAATCAGAGAGCAATGGAGAAATGGAAAAGAAAGAGAATGCTCCTGCTGAGAGCAAAAGTGCCAAAAAGAAGAAAAAGAAGGATAAATCGTCAAAGGAGGTGACAGAATCATCGCAGGGCCAGCCTGAAGGCATTGATACTGGAAATGATGCTGAAGAAACTGGTGAAACTGAGAAGCCAGAAGAGACATCTGCAGTTGATGTGAAAGAACGGCTGAAAAAAGTAGTTTCTATGAAGAAGAAAAAATCAAGTAAAGAGATGGATGCTGCTGCCCGAGGAGCTGCCAATGAGGCTGCTGCAAGGAGTGCAAGGTTTGCTGCTGCTAAGAAAAAGGAGAAGAATCACTACAATCAGCAACCAATGCGGTAATCTGGGAAGAGCTTCGGGTTTTGCTTTTCATTTTAAATTCTCACATATGAACATGTACCCTCTCCTGTTTCTTTTGTCAATGCAAAATAAACTTCAGTAAATGGTTTTTGTGAATGTGACCTTTAGCAGGCCGCTTTTGTTCTCAGAGGAAAATTCACTTGGTTTAACCTTGGTGTTTCCTTTTTCTGTATGGTAGCAGGAAATTCCTTATATGCTAGGTCAAAATTAATATTGTATATCAGTACACCTAGTTGCTGGTGGTTCTCTTTAGCAATTTTATAGGAACTCGGAGTAAAAGGCAGAGTGCATAGCATGGTATGGTCTAAAGTGCACATGAAAATCAAAGTGCTTGTGTCATAAATACTGCAGCTGTTTTGGTGTGTTACACCCCATACTTAAAGATAGGGATACTCTTTAAAACAGCAGTCTCTATTCTACACCTCTCATGATGAATCACAGTCGTGCAGGACTCACAATTCATGAGCAAGCCTTAGGAGATATGGGGCAGATTGGGATACTCACAATTCGTGCTGATTTGTTTACTAATATAGGGGCAGATTGAGGGTAGGAACGCAACGCTGCTCGTGCAATTAACCCCTACCCATCCTCCCGATTTATACTGGGTTTTCTCCAACCAGTTGCCCTCCCCTTTTCGATGTTTTCATTTCCAAGTTGCATGTTTTTGGTCTGCATATAAAAACGACTTCGTTCATGGCTTCATCATGAATCTAATCTTTTTTTCCTTGTCTTAATTCATAGCTGAAATCTCCTAATAAAATGCAAGCGTCTTTATGGTCAGTGAAAAACAATCGTCTACGAGTGCCACTGCTTGCATGACCTCTCTCACCACTCTCCCATGGCTCCTTGGGTTCAAGAGCTTCATTGTCCTCACCTGCACATCCTTACAACCATTGATGGAACGATTCCAGTCATGCCGCTGGCTGCTCCTATTCCTGCTGTTCCTGGCGGCAGCTTTTACCTGTCGAACCTAGACATTATGATTGGAGCACGTGTTTTGACACCAACTGTGTGTTTTTCAGTAGATCAAAAGACTAGAGTTCCACCAGAGAATCAGTCTTTGAATAGCAAAAATTTTCTGTGCCTAATTTTATGCCCCTATATTTTCCAGCCTGTTTTCAGAACTCTCCTCTAAATCCAAGGCTGGGAACTCTTTACCCACCGTCGACCAATTTTTATCTATTTATGATGTTGTTGTCAAGTACACTGTGCTTGTCGAGTCTGTTGCAGCCAGCCACAATTCTGACACAGAAAATGCCTCCTCGGAGCATTCGAAATCCTCTTCTCTACGGGTTGAAGTTGCACTGGCTGCTGATCTTGAGATAACCTCCTTTCTAACCCCTCAGAACAATGGGTCTCCATCTGCTCTGCAGAGAAAGTTCGTCGAAAGGGCAATCTCATCATGCTTCCGCCAAAAAATCCTCAAAAAGCTACTTCATCGCTGCAATGTGGAATGAAAGAGACAGTGCATTTTCCAATGAAGTTGAAGTGTGCGAAGTGAATGTGGTTTCTTCGCTTCATTGAGGAGTCCCAGGAATGCCGGTTTCCGGGTGCTAAGAGAGTGTGCTTGTTGTAGTAATTTGCCTTTGGACTGTGGCTCCATTGCAGCAGTTGTTGTATCGTAGCTGGTGCCGTTTCAAACGGGGATGAGCCATTGGTAGACAAGGTCGAGAAATTGAAGAGGTAAAAAAATCCCTAGCTTCGTCATTCGGCACGTGGGAACCACTTTTCACCATTCCGTGCATCTTGATTCTTGGTCTACTTTTTGTGCTTGTTTAAACTTACTTAAAGCAGGAATGCTTATTTGGTTTTACCTTATTCACTGTCCGGATAGAGATGATCCTCACGTTACTAATGCAGATTTTATCCAAACAAGCCAAAAGATTTGACAGGATTTAACTTTCTCAAATATTTGTTTTGTTCTGTAGTCAAACTTGTCTATTTTATCCTCTAGTGTACACTTTAAATGGTGGATCTTTCCCTTACAAGTTACAAATAGAGGAAACTGCCCAGATCAAAAGCCAAAGGACAATGGTAAAAGAACTGTATGTTATTGTAAAGACCAATAGAATAACAAAAACGTGAACATTGCCGCACTTTAATTTCTGACCCCATGGCCATGGCCCCTGCTCCAATGGGACCTTCTGTTCATGCGTGTTTAACCCAACATGGGATATTTTTGTTTTGCTTTTTCCTCAATCCACCCTCCTAGTACTAGTTTATAATGTTAATGGGATTCTAATCAATATTCCCCACCTAGCACATGTGCTAAACCCTCCTATTTTCTCACATAAAACGACAACATTTATTGGACCGTAAGTTGCACCATGCTCATCTGTTTTTATTTCTTTTCCCTTCTTTAAAGTAAAAAGATAGTGGTAGTAGCAATATTTTTTCTAAGTATCTAGATAGAAAAAGGGAAAGAAATTAATTAAGCAAAAAAAGGAAAGAAAAGCATTTCTTTTGAATGTATAAAAACTACAAATAGACAAGAAATATTAAGCATAGTAAAGACATGCCAAAAAGAAGAAAGAGACCACCAACAAAGGGTAAACTTAATTAGTGTCCATATATCCATCTCCATCCTAAATGATTAAAAATTTGAAATCTAACCTTATTAAATATTTATAGTTCTCCTATGGTCTTAATTTTATTTGAGAAATTCAATAATTTATCTTATATTTATATTTATAAAATTTTACTAATAAACGGGTTAATATATTTTAAAAAGTTATAATATAAAATAGTAATATTTTCTCTCGATTTATTAAAATTTATCGTATTAACTTTCAACGCATATAATGCATAAATATTATTATATATAGAATTTTAACTAACTTTAAAGAGTGTTCTAAGGACATCCATTTTTTTACATTTATGAGTATCTTGAAATCCTTTTTTTAAATTATTATGTTAACTAATATTTTTTAATATATTAAAACTTATCATATAAATTATTAATTATTGTAATAAATACAAAAAAATTTATTACAAATAATATTTTCTATTACCAGTGGTAAGCTGGTAATAGATACAACAAATTACAATCACCTGCTCATCCAAATTTCAGTTACATCTATCAAGTGGGTCCAACATGTTTGCATGCCAGCCATATGTCTTGTTAATTTGTTGGCTTCTTATCCACCTGTTTCACACCATACATTTTCTTTTTTTCACAACAAGATGTTAGATGCCAAAAGGTTCAATGGGCTTGGGCCCCACATTATAGGACCCACTTCATCTCAAACATAAAATCTAATCTGATCATCATCAGATCCAACGACTCACATTCACCCAACTACGCTAAAATTCCAACATCTAAAAGCAATCTTCAGTCCCCTCCCCACTTGACCTTAAAACCCACACCGTTAATTTTTACCATAAAATTAACTTGATTAAATACTCAAATAAAGTTCTTAATTATGTCAAAAAAGTCAATTTAACTCTTTATCTTTTTATTATATTCTAATAAACTTCTGATTTTTTATTTTTATCAAATAAACCTCTCTCATTAACTGTTGACTAACTTCCATTAGTCAAAAATACATTCAATAATTTTTTATGACACATTAGCTATCACATGACATGTTGATGTGTGATCTTGATGATATCAATATATGACATGTTATTAAAAATTATTGACTTGAAATTGTATATTTTCCTTTTTAAATATCCAAAAATTATTGATTAAGGATCTAAAATAAAAAATTAAAAAAATTTAATTATTTCAAATTGATTACCATCGTTTCTTAACTAATATTATCTTTTTAATTGAAGTTATCTTTCCTAACAAAAAAAACCTAATCTATTTTTTTATAGTTTGATTGAAGCTATTGTTAGTTGATTGAAATTTGGTGCAGAGAGATATGAGAATACCCAGAAACAATTTTGAAAAGAAAAAGAGTAAAGGTATAACACACAACATTTATAATATTGAAACTAACAAAGACACAATATTATTTTACAATAAAATAGAATCAAATTATTCTCTTTTCTTTCTTAAAATTTGTAAGGAAAATTTAATTTCTTTTCTTCCCTATAATATGTAAAGAAAATTCGATTTTTTTTTCTTCCCCATAATCTGTAAAAGAAAATTAAATCTTTCTTTTCTTTTTATAAAATTTGTAAGGAAAATATGATATTTTTTTCTTTTTTTAAATTTATAAAAAAGAATCTAATGGTGTTGCATTTTATTTATTAATAATAATAGATTTTCTGTTTATATTTTTTTACATATTTTAACTATAAAGTATGTTAGGTTTAAAAAATGTTGAAAAAAGTGAAAGATTTTTTTATTAAAAAAGGATGGCTTAGTTTGAACTAATTATTTTTTTAAATTTTTTAAAATTTGTAATTAATAATTTTAAATATCTGAATAAATAAAAATTTTTAATTTTTAATTTTTAATTAATAATTTTTTATATCATGTCATTTAATACTTGACATTGATGTTATCAAGATGGCACGTTAATCTATCACATAAAAAATAACGTGACATTAACTAATTTTTATTAATCAATGATTAATGTGAGGAGTTTATGTAATTTAAAATAAAAATTTAAAAATTTATTTGAATATAATAAAAACTTTTTTATATAACTTACGATTTATTAACGTAATTAATCAATTAACTTTTACCATAGATTAAGAGGAAAAAAAAAAGAAATTTAACCTTTTACGTGCATTTGCCCTAAGCAGCCCCATCAAATCCCACGTTTTTTTGACGAAAAAAAAAAACAGTCCAAATTCACAGCAGAAAAAAAAAAAAAAGTAACAGAAAGAAGAAGAGAAGGGTTTTCTTACTTCATTTCTCATTTTTTCCTTCCTTCTATTTATATTGAAAACTTGAAAACACTTAACCTAGATTTGAAGAACACCTTGCCTTACCTTGCCTTATCTTAGATTTGAAGAACACCTTGCCTTAACTTGCCTTATCTTCTTCTTCTTCTTACCATTTCCCGAATTAAAACGTTGATAACAATCCGTTCAGGCATTTTTCAGATCATCTGGGAAAACCGCAAATTAAAATTGAACTTTTTTTAATCGGTTTTTCGTTATATTCCACTAATAGTTGAATAAAATCTCAATTTCTGCTTTTTAAATCAAGAACATATATTTTTTTTACAACCCCAGAATTTTTCATTGCTTAAAAATCGTTTGGTAAACTTCTGCTCATTTAGAATTCAGAAGTGTTCAAAAGTTTTTGGGTGTGTTTGGTTACGAGGGTGGGGATATAAAAATGGTGGGAGGAGGGAATAGCAGGAGGGATGAGCCTTTGGTGATTAACAGCACCAATGTTTTTGCGGCGCTTGGGAGTTTGAAGAAGAAGAAGAAGAAGGGAAGTGAAAAGGAACATCAAGGCTCCTCTTCTAAGACCAGAGGGAAAAAGGGAGGGGAGAAGGAAGCGGAGAAGAAAGAGGTGTTCTGGGCCCCATCACCTCTCAAGACGAAGTCTTGGGCTGACGTTGATGACGAAGATGATGATGATTATTATGCCTCCATGGCTCCTCCTGGTTCTGCTTGGGACACTCATAAAGAACCTGAGCCTGCTTTAGAGGTCAGGACTTTGTTTTTTGTTTCAATTATCGTTTTCATGATTAGATGATGATGAGTTTTTGTTTTGATATTTTTTTCTCTTTGGTTTTTGTTGGTATTTGGATCATCCAAATGATGATAAGATTTAGTATTATGTTTATGATAATGGATATGATGTAATGCATTGTCATCTATTCATGAAGTATGGCTTTTGTCTGGTGATGAACGGAATGCTTTTTCATCAATGTGGACTGTTTTTTTCCCCCAGAAGCTGTGTATTTTTTAGTTTAGTAAATGTGGGTTTTGGATTTTTTTTTATCTATTCAATAAAAGGGTTGGACTATGATAGATGATGATTATGCTTCCTTTAAAGAGAAATTGTTTGTTCTGGAAAAATGTTTTAATTATATGTGATTCTGACTAAAATTTCTTGCAGTTGGTTTATCTGCGCTTCACTAGATACTAGGAAATGAAACTTATAATATGGATCCGAGAATGCTTTTGGATTTATGAGCACCATGATGAGTAATTCTGTATGGAGGTTACATATCCATTCCTGTTATGCATTGTTTTCAATAGCAATCAGTTTTTTCCTATCCTTTTTTGCCAAAGAAGTATATTTTCTTTATAAAAGGAATTGTTTATATCTTTGTGCTTATTATGTTTAATGAATGAATAATGTTGATAATATACATGCTGTAGTTACTGAGTTAGATTTTTTTCCTCCACATCCAAAATGCAGGGTTTGCTTGCTTTGATCATTCTTCTGGTCTTTTGGTTGCATGAAATTAAACTTGATTCTGAAAACTAACATTTGTATGATGTAATCTGTTTATGGTTCTGCTCTACCTGGTGTTCATGTGTACACAATTGCCATTTTGGTTGTATTCACTGTTTTAAGATTTATATGTGTATGGGGTTGTCTTCACGTTGAACTTTGGATGTCGATTTTGTGTCGGTCTTCTAAGATCTGATCATTTAGTTATATGAGACTAAACTTGATTCTTAAACCAAACAGGTGTCTATAGTCCCGTGTTTGAGGGTTGGGTGCCACTTTATTCGTTTTACACATATGTTTAGTCATTTTTGGTCATTTTGACTATGATCAGATATACCAAATAATTTGATTGTCATCATTAAACTCTTAGATTAGTTTCTTTTTTGCTATTATGAACAAATGTATAGGATGTCGTCACTTAGTTTGTCGGATTCAATACATTAAATGTGAAATCAGCCTGTGTACATGGAGGAAACTCTTTGGCGTATATGTTTCTGGTTGACTTGGTGCTATCCTCTGCTCATGGATCAGCTGAAATTATTAAACGCCTCCCCACCATGAACCTTTGGAACTAAAATTATTGTTGTTGTTGCATGAGCCTTTTTTTTATTTATTGCAAGAGTGAAATGAACTGCTACAAAAAATTTCTATCAATAGCCTAGGAAATGCTTTTTAGAGATTGTAGATAAGATTATTTATCTTCTTGTCAGGTGCAATATTACTACTAAAACTGGTATTATCTCATGAAGATATTTAAACGTAAATTTTAAATGATACTGTGGATAAATGTGTGATTAGATGCCTAAAAAGATTCTGTCATGGAAAAAGATATTTATAGAAAGTGCGATTCATAGTGGGGAAAATTATAGGTCCTAATTGATTGTATAACTTGTTGGGTGCAGCCTAGACTGTCTTTGTTAAGTCAGTCTTTGATTAAAATGATTCTAGTTGGCAAAATGGCTGAGCAGTGGTTACAATTTCAATGACAAATGTCTGAGTAACGTCAAACTGTAGTTTATAGGAATGAGAGGGGGAATGGGGGTTTACCCTTTCGGTCTTTGTAAATTATTCTTTTACTACTATATTTCAATTTGAGTGATAAAAACTCTTGAAAATGTGTTAAGGATATCTTGGACCTGGTTTTTACTATGTAAATGTCTTATGAATGCCATCATTATTTGGTTTTTATCAGGTAGTAGTTTTTTTTTTTTTAATTTTCCATTCCAGGAAAGTGAAAGTGAGGAAGAAGGTCTTGATGAAGTTGATGATGATGTTGAAGAAGAACATGAAAATGAAGCTAAGGCCCAGGTAGAAGAGCAGCCAGTTATGAAGAAGCCTCCTGAAGCTGCTATGGTCATTAAGGAGACAGAAAGACAGCTTTCAAAGAAGGAACTGAAGAAGAAAGGGCTTGAGGAACTGGATGCTGTTCTTGCTGAGTTAGGATATACCAAACAGGAGACAAGCAGCCCAGATGACTCCCATGGTAATTTAGCTTATTGCGCAGCTGAATATTAGTCTCTCCTCATTCTTAGATGCATGTTTAGTGCATGTTTGGCCTAGCTTTTTTTCAGGTTATTTACATCTTAAAAGCAAAAGACATGCCAAACATGATCTTTTGAGAAGCTCTTAAAAAAAAAGTAATTTTTTTTTTAAGAACAAAATTTAAAAAAAAAAGACTTAAAAAAAGGCTCCAAGGAGGAGCTTTTTCTTCTCTTCTTTTAAAAATACAAAAAAAATTTTATTTTTGTTCCAAAAATATCCTCATTTATTAAAAATAATTACAATATTACCTTCTTAAAAAAATATACATTTTATGATAATTTTAACAAAAATTATAACTTATAGAAAAAAACTTGTAAAAAAAATTTACCAAACAACTTTAGCTTAATTTTAAAAGCTATTATTTTTCATAAGAGCTTCATAATAGCTTTTAAGTTAGAAAAAAGTCAGGCCAAACAGGCTCTTAGTCTGGTTTTGTTGTAATGGAACATTAGTTTAATGCTGAAGCAGGTCTAAGAAAACATATATCTACCATGAAAATAGGAAGTATTTAATTACTTTTACTAACAGGCCCAGTGTTTGGGTCTATTCATTAAGCCCATTGGACACCTAATGGAATTTGACTAAAAATAAAATAAAATAAAATAATCAAAATAAAATAAAGCACATAAAAAATAAAAACTCATATATAAATATTAATTTTATATATATATATATATATATATATATATATATATATAAATGGTGTCTACAAGATTAATATGCCTTTTCCTGGTTTAACAATGAAGAATTTAGCAAGTGTTCACTCTTTTGAAGTCATTATGTTTCTTGGTTCATTTGTTACAAGTGTCTGGTTAAGCTCCATCTGGTGAACTGTAATACTGTTTACTCTTAATGTTATTTATGTCTCCTGTCCTAAAATGGTTTGCTTGCCACATTTTCCTACTGATATTACCTACTAGCTATACTGCAAGACTTAGATAGCAATCTTTTGCTAGTGTGTTTTTGAGGATTTATATGAGAAAGTAATGGGTTGAAATTGTAATCTTCTAAGCTTGGACTTCTATGACATGCCTTATGGCTCAGAACTGAGACTTTCCTTTAAGTGGTGGTTGTTATTGCTATTGTACTATATATTTGGTGTTGACTATTCCACTGTTAATTGCTTGCCGTGATTGATTACTTAGTAGTTTTTCTTACATGAAATTATCTTTTCCTGATTGCAGCCATTGCACAGGGGGAAAAATCAGAGAGCAATGGAGAAATGGAAAAGAAAGAGAATGCTCCTGCAGAGAGCAAAAGTGCCAAAAAGAAGAAAAAGAAAGACAAATTGTCAAAGGAGGTGAAAGAATCATCGCAGGGCCAGCCTGAAGGCATTGATGCTGGAAATCACACCGAAGAGACTGGTGAAACTGAGAAGCCTGAAGGGACATCTGCTGTTGATGTGAAGGAGCGGCTGAAGAAAGTGGTTTCTACAAAGAAGAAAAAATCAAGTAAAGAGATGGATGCTGCTGCCCGAGCTGCTGCCAGTGAGGCTGCTGCAAGGACTGCAAGGCTTGCTGCTGCAAAGAAAAAGGTGAAGAGTCACTACAATCAGCAGCCAGTGCGGTAATTTGGGAAGAGCTTTGAGTTTTGCTTTTCTTTTTAACTCCTCACATATGAACATGTACCTTCTCCTGTTCATTTTGTTAATGCGAAATAAACATCAGTAAATGGTTTTTGTGGATGTGACTCTCATCGGGGCACTTTTGTTCTCAGAGAAAAAAATCAGTTCCTTTAATCTTGGTATTTCTTCTTTGTGTTGGATGTTAGCAGAAAATTCTTTATATGCTAGATCAAAATTAATATTTTGTATTGTTATGCCTGGTGCTGATAGTTCTCTTTAGCAATTTATACTAGGAACTTAATGTAAGATGCAGACTGCAGAGCATAATATGGTCTATGGTGCACTTGAAATGCAAAGTGCTTGTGTCATAAATACTGCATCTGTTTGGTGTGTCATACCCCATCCTTAAAGAGTGGAAATGAAATAAGTAATGGTAGTAATGGGTGGAGTGCAAGATTGGATTGGAAAGAGTTATTTTGGTTGATTTGTTTATTAATATAGGGGCAGATTGGGGATGGGAACGTTGCTCATGCAATCAACCTTACCCATCCTCCCAATTTATATGGGGTTTCCTGCAACCAATTGCCTTTCTCTATTCGATGTTTTCATTTCCAAGTTGCATGTTTTTCGTCTGCATATAGTTTTCTGCACAATGGCAGGGGTTGTTGTCAACGACTTCATTTCATGCCCTCATCATGAATCTAATCTTTTCCCGATCTTAAATTCATAGTAGAATATAAGTTATCCCATAAAAGATTGTTATCAAGATGCAAAAACACAGTTGGTAACAAATAAATCTCGCCCAGTATGATGCAATCTTAGATCCCTTTTCTGTGGAACATGAAAGATATGAGCCTCAACTGTTTCATACCAACAATCCTTGAAAATCCCCTAATATAATGTAAGCATCTTTGTGCTCAATAAAAATCAATCGTCTACGAGTGCTATTGCTTGGCATGACCTCTCTCACATGGCTTCTGGGGTTCAAGAGCTTCATTTTCCTCACCTGCAAATCCCTATAACCATTGATCGGAGGATTCAAGTCATGCCGGCTGCTCCTATTCCTGTTGGCCCTGGCAGCAGCCTTTACCTGTCAAACCTTGATGATATGATTGGAGCACGTGTTTTCACACCAACTGTGTTCTTTTACAGATCAAAAGACTTGATTTCTGCTAGAGACCCAGTCATAAAAACATTGTGTGATGCACTAGCCAGAGTTTTGGTTCCTTATTATCCTTTATCTGGTAGGCTCAGAGAGGCCAAAAATGGGAAACTAGAAGTGTTTTTTGGACGAGAACAAGGTGCACTTGTGGTAGAGGCACACTCCAATATGGCATTGGCTGAATTAGGAGACCTTGCAGTGCCAAACCCAGCATGGGCGCCATTAGTCTATAGGTTCCCCAGTGAAGAGCCATATAAGGTTCTTGACATGCCATTAGTTATAGCTCAGGTGACCGTTTTTTGCTGTGGTGGCTTTAGCCTTGGCCTGAGACTTTGCCATTGCATCTGTGATGGCCTTGGTGCTATGCAGTTTCTTGGTGCATGGGCTGCCACAGCAAAAGCAGGTGCATTGGTAACAAAC
The DNA here is from genome assembly GCF_053813885.1 of Theobroma cacao. NCBI lineage: Eukaryota > Viridiplantae > Streptophyta > Magnoliopsida > Malvales > Malvaceae > Theobroma > Theobroma cacao. The sequence goes on from NC_142647.1 coordinate 6,189,495, forward strand.
CCTGAGCCTTGTTGGGACAGGGAATTTTTCCAGCCTCGAGATCCACCAATGATAAAGTATCTACATCCTGAATTTATGAGAATTGATGAAGGTTCAAGCTTAACGATGAGTCTATGGAGAGCCAAGCCTGTTCAAAAGTGTTACAGAGTTAGCCCTCAGTTCCAAGCTCAACTAAAATCTCTAGCTCAGCCTGATGGCATGCTTGCATGCTCTACCTTTGATGCTATGGCAGCTCATGTTTGGAGGTCATGGGTGAAAGCACTTGATGTAAAACCACTTGACTATGAACTTAGGCTTACATTTTCAGTCAATGCTCGTCCCAAGCTGAAAAACCCACCATTGAAAGAAGGGTTTTATGGTAATGTAGTTTGTCTGGCATGTGCAATGAGCCCTGTATATGATCTTATCAGGGGGCATCTCTCGGAGACTGCTCGATTGGTTCGCGAAGCCAGGCTTGGCGTATCAGAAGAGTATGTAAGATCTACAGTTGACTATGTTGAAGCAGACAGGCCAAGAAGGCTTGAATTCGGAGGGAAATTGACCATAACACAGTGGACTAGATTTTCCATTTATGAATCTGCTGATTTTGGGTGGGGAAGGCCAATTTATGCTGGTCCGATAGACCTGACCCCAACACCACAGGTTTGTGTATTCTTGCCAGAAGGAGGCGCTGATTCTAGTGGAACTATGGTGGTTTGTATCTGCTTGCCTGAGTCTGCCACCAATAAATTTACAGAGTTTCTATGTTTAAAGGATTCCGTATGATTGCAACGGTGAATAACTAGTCTGCTGCGCGCCATGTACTCGGATGGTCATTTTTTTTTTCAATTAAGTTGAAAATTTTTGTAAAATAGATATGTAATGAGAATTATATTATTATACGTAATTATTGGTATATATTGAAATGTATTAAATATTATTTTATAAAATATTGATATTTGTGGTGATATTTTTATATAAAAGTATATTTATAAATAACTTTACGATAAAATAAAAATTTTCAATTTCATTTCAAAAATTTACATCATTTTTCAATGTTAAATATAACTAATGCAAAATCACAATTTTTGGAAGGGATTTTGTCAATTAAATGAGACGTGCAAAATGTAAGGTGGTAAAAACCGAAGATTACTGATTGATCAAAGCTAAAACTTGAGTTGAAAGTTTGTTGTTGCTGTTATCGGGGTCAGCAAAGGGGCCATGGCTGACACGGCTTTTACTTTATTATTGTTATGCCAAAAAAAAAGGAAAAGGAAAATACAAATAAACCCGTGACTCACCGACCTGTGACGGTATCCCACACCGCAATAGAATTGTTTTGACAGTGATGAAGGTTGCTCGCAACAACGAAGCAAACAACTCTTCCTCTCTTCTCCAAGCTGTCCACTCTCTCTCTCTTCTCTTCGTTTCAATCCAATTTCTCTTTCTCTTTCTCTCTCGATTGATTTTCCCTTCAATTAATCCTTAACTAATTTTATTAACAATTTCCTAATCGAGAAGAAAGGTTTTCAAGCTCAAATTGGACACACTGAGAATCCGATCTCGTTTTTCCGATGCGAATTTAGGGTTAGTTTTTTTAGGTGTTTAAAACTGATCGGAAAAGAAATAAAAGAAACTGGCCAGAGTGGCAGATTTCGTAAATACGGTTAGAAGCTGGGGGCTAATCAGTCACAGTCTCACCGTACCCCCCCGGCGCCACGTGTGGGACTCTGGTACTTCCTCCGCCCTAACAATGTCCCTCCTCTCCACACTCTCCACTACCTCGACTCCGTAACAACCCGGCCCTTACCTCCGACCCGACCCGATCCCCGACCCACTTCCTCTATGGAACACCACCATCCGGCTACTACCCCTCCTCCCCAGGAAGAACCCGAGTATCTCGCCCGTTACATCGTCATCAAACACTCGTGGCGCGGTCGTTACAAGCGAATCCTTTGCATTTCGAATGTTGCGATCATCACGCTCGACCCCTCGACTTTGTCGGTAACGAATTCGTACGATGTATCGACCGATTTCGAAGCTGCCACGCCGATAACCAGCAGGGATGAGAATTCTACTGAGTTTAATATGAATGTGAGGACCGATGGAAAAGGGAAATTTAAGGCGATAAAGTTTTCGTCGCGTTACCGGGCGAGTATTTTAACGGAATTGCATAGGATTAGGTGGAATCGATTAGGACCCGTGGCGGAGTTCCCGGTGTTGCATCTACGGAGACGCCGTGCCGAGTGGGCCCCTTTTGTAAGTTTTTGCCGGATTTATTTTGCTCTTGCTTTTGTTGATTGACTTTGTAAAGTTCTAAAACTTGAATTTTTAATGAAATTAGTTACTAATTGGATTGATTTTGGCTCTTACCTTTTGATTATTCTATAACATCGTAGTATTCAAATGTACTTTTAAGTTCTCTTAACTTTTATTTCAGCATTGTAAAACTCAGAGCATATATTCTGGGAGAATGATGCAAAAGATAGAAAAAGTGACTAGAAAAATTAGAACTAGTCAGGATTTAATTTAAACTAGTTGTATCTCGCAAGTTTTTGTTATAATTTCTAGTATTTAGGGCTTTTTTTGGGTTATATTTAGTGTATTTTGTGATATACTTGGGTTTAGTGCTTATGTTATTTTTGTTTCTGGTGCTTTGGAGTATTAGGAACTATTGAGACTTGAGTTATTGACATATTGAGTGTTGAGATTTTGATAATTGGAGATATAAAGATTCGAAATTTGACTACTGAGATTTGAGATTAGAGATTTTGGTAATTGAGATCAGATTGTTTCTGATAATTTGTCTGAAATTAGCTGCTTCTAGCTCAATTTTAATTTCTAAATAGCAGAAGTAGTTTTATAACTGTCTATGGTCTTGATTTAGTATTTACTACTGGTTACTTCCAATTTATGTATTGAATGTGCCCTTTCAAGTTGTTAACAACTGATTGTCTGTACAGAAATTGAAGGTCACATATGTTGGGATTGAACTTATTGACTTAAAATCTGGAGATCCTCGCTGGTGCTTAGATTTTAGAGATATGTCCTCCCCTGCCATTGTTCTACTTGCTGATGCTTATGGGAAGAAAAACGTTGATCATGGTGGTTTCGTTCTTTGCCCTTTATATGGAAGGAAATCTAAAGCTTTTCAAGCTGCTTCAGGGACCACAAATTCTGCTATCATTTTGAACCTGGTATTGACAACTTCTTTAATTTACTTTCATTAGTTTTTTCACCTTGGTTGAGATTGGGAACTTGGATTTCAAAGAAGTGATTAAGATTTGAAATTAGTACAAAAGTAGGTGATAGAACTCGTGAAAACATGACTTTTTTTTTTATTATTTTGAAGTCATGAACTTGTTAGATCTCTATTAAGTAGTGCATTTGGAATACCTTAATAATTTAGGAAATTTGAATTTCATCTGCTTATACCCTCGCAAATACATTAGGTATATTGAGTTTTAACTAGTTTTTAGATTATGTTTACCTCCATCCCTCACTATTTCTGTAAGAAACCAAAACCAAATCCATTCTCCAAAGTTCATGTTTCAACATAGCAGTTGTGTTTCCATTTATCTTGAAATTCTTTCAATTCAAAGAAGTTGCTCTATCCTGGATTCAGTATCCTTCTAGATCATATTATTCTTTTACTTTATAATTTATATTGATAATTTAATATTAAATATATCTGTGCAGACTAAAACTGCGAAATCAATGGTTGGAGTTTCTCTATCTGTGGACAATTCTCAATCTCTCACTGCAACAGAATATATAAAGCAAAGAGGTAGCTTACTAAAACAAACTTCCTCCTGTTTTCAGTCCTTAACTTCCTCTTCATCCTCATTTTTTGCCTCTTCTCTTTCTTGGATATGATTCTTTTGGTGTTTCTTTGATTAATATTGTAAAAATATATCAAACATAGCTAAAGAGGCAGTTGGAGCAGAAGAAACCCCTTGTGGAGGTTGGTCTGTGACAAGATTGCGTTCTGCTGCTCATGGAACTTTAAATGTTCCTGGATTGAGTTTCAATGTTGGCCCAAAAGGAGGACTTGGAGAGCATGGTGATGCTGTCTCTCGTCAACTCATCCTCACAAAAGCCTCCCTTGTTGAAAGGCGGCCAGATAACTATGAAGTAAGCTAACAACCTTAATCCTTTGATACAAAATCAGAATTAGTATTTTATACTTGTTTGTAGATGCTGTATACTGGTTGCATAACTTGCCTTATTAGTCCATGGCTACATGGAGTTAGAATTAGGAATCGCTTTTGAATTGGGGTTGGCTGAATGCTAGATACGACCATCTTTGCTAATATGTTAAGCCAAAAGGCAGAGTATGATGCATACACCTAAATCACAATCATTCAAGTTTTTAATGGTGTAAAATTATTGCTGGTAAACTATGGCTTTTAACAAATTCAAAGTTGAAAAATGCATCGGTCTACTAATGGTTCTAAAAAGCATCAGAGGATACATAGATATCCAATAAAAGCATCAAAGTATTAGTTCAACATATAGAGGCAAGTGTTACATGTTTCACAATGCAGATGGCTAATATTACATGCTTAATCCTTTTTGAGAAATTTTCTGAAGTAGAATTAATCAAATGCTGAAAATCTTCCTTAGATGTGTGCAGGCTGTTATTGTTCGTCCTTTATCTGCAGTGAGCTCACTTGTTCGATTTGCAGAGGAGCCCCAGATGTTTGCAATCGAATTCAATGATGGATGCCCTATCCATGTGAGAATAAATTATTTTTATTTGAAAGCGTAACATTTTTTAAGGTATGCAACTAATATGTATTCCATGGTTTACAGGTCTATGCAAGCACTTCACGGGATAGCTTACTGGCAGCAATTTGTGACGTGTTGCAAACAGAAGTAGGTATATGTTTTCTATCTAGTATACAAACAGGGGTTTCTTTTCTCTAAATTGTCATACTTGCTTTATTTGTCAGTACCTATAAGTTCTATTAGTGCTAGATAAATAGTTAATGTGGTTTGGTTGACCTTCTGCTTGTTCAGGGTCAGTGCCCAGTACCTGTTTTGCCAAGGTTGACAATGCCTGGTCATCGCATTGATCCACCTTGTGGGAGAGTTACTTTGCAATTTGGGCAACAACGCCCTCTTGCTGATGTGGATGGTGCATCCATGCATTTGAAACACTTAGCTGCTTCTGCCAAAGATGCTGTTGCTGAAGGTGGTTCTATTCCTGGTTCAAGAGCTAAGCTATGGCGTAGAATAAGGGAGTTCAATGCATGCATTTCATATGGTGGAGTGCCTCCTAATATTGAAGTACCCGAGGTGACTCTGATGGCCTTGATAACAATGCTTCCAGCAACACCAAATCTTCCTCCAGAGTCTCCTCCCTTGCCGCCTCCTTCACCTAAAGCAGCTGCAACAGTGATGGGCTTTGTTGCATGTTTACGCAGATTGTTGGCTTCCAAAAGTGCTGCTTCTCACGTTATGTCTTTTCCTGCTGCTGTTGGAAGAATTATGGGCTTACTGAGAAATGGATCTGAAGGTGTAGCTGCTGAAGCGGCAGGGCTTGTTGCAGCACTCATCGGAGGTGGTCCTGGGGATACAAATTTACTAACAGATTCTAAAGGAGAGCAACATGCCACAATTATGCACTCTAAGTCTGTATTATTCTCTCAGCATGGTTATGTAATTATCCTTGTCAACAGATTGAAACCTATGTCTGTATCGCCTTTATTGTCCATGGCTGTTGTTGAAGTTCTGGAGGCTATGATATGTGATCCACATGGTGAAACTACCCAATACACAGTTTTTGTTGAGCTATTGCGCCAAGTAGCTGGTTTGCGGCGCCGTTTATTTGCCTTGTTTGGCCATCCTGCAGAGAGTGTTAGGGAAACAGTTGCTGTAATAATGCGTACTATTGCAGAGGAAGATGCAATTGCCGCAGAGTCAATGCGAGATGCTGCTTTACGTGATGGTGCTCTTTTGAGGCATTTATTACATGCATTTTTCCTTCCTCCTGGTGAGCGGCGTGAGGTTAGTCAACAGCTTGTTGCTCTATGGGCAGATTCCTACCAACCAGCTCTAGATTTACTGTCTAGAGTTTTGCCTCCAGGACTTGTTGCTTATTTGCACACGCGATCTGATGGGGTACCTGAAGATTCTATTCAAGAGGGATCATTGACCAGTAAAAGACAGAGGCGTTTACTTCAGCAGAGGAGAGGTCGTACAGGGCGGGGGATTACATCACAAGAGCAATCCTTACCTTCTGTTAATAGTTATGAGGCAGGTGATGCAGTGAGGCAGATAAATACTGGCATCCATAGAGTGCCAGATAACAATCATAAATCTACTGTAGACCCTAATTCCAGTCAAGCTTCAACCCAATCTTCTGCTGCTCACACCGTACAAAGTGTGACCAGTGATGCATATTCCAGAGGAATTTCTCAAAATGGCCATTCCATAACAGCTGCTTCCACTGATGCCCCATCAGCAAATGTGCCTGGAGCATCAGAAGCAAATGCTTCAAATTCAGTTGATTCTGATGGCAATGTAGTTGGGTCAAATAACACGGGTCTTCCAGCACCTGCTCAGGTTGTTGTGGAGAACACTCCTGTTGGTTCCGGTCGTCTACTTTGTAATTGGCCTGAATTCTGGCGTGCTTTTAGCCTTGATCACAACCGTGCAGATTTGATCTGGAATGAGCGTACTAGGCAAGAGTTGAGGGAAGCTTTGCAAGCTGAGGTTCATAAATTGGATGTTGAGAAGGAGCGCACTGAAGATATTGTTCCTGGAGGTGCTACAGTGGAGAGTATGAGTGACCAAGATAGTGTTCCAAGGATCTCTTGGAATTATTCTGAGTTCTCAGTTAGTTATCCTAGTTTATCCAAGGAGGTTTGTGTTGGTCAATATTATCTGCGCTTGTTGCTTGAGAGTGGTAGTAGTGGCAGGGCACAGGATTTTCCACTTCGTGATCCTGTTGCTTTCTTCAGAGCCCTCTATCACCGATTCTTATGTGATGCTGATATAGGCCTTATGGTCGATGGTGCTGTTCCAGATGAAATGGGTTCATCTGATGATTGGTGTGATATGGGAAGATTAGATGGCTTTGGAGGAGGTGGAGGCTCTTCAGTTAGGGAGCTTTGTGCTAGGGCAATGGCAATAGTGTATGAACAACATTGCAATACAATAGGCCCTTTTGAAGGGACTGCACATATTACAGTTCTCTTGGACAGGACAGATGATAGAGCTTTGAGGCACCGTCTACTTCTTCTTTTGAAGGTACTAACATATATTTAGGTGCATTGCATATTTCAAACTATAAGGTTTAATGTGTAAGATTTTATGGAGCCAGTAGATGGAGTAGGATTGATTTTTTGTCAAAAATTGATTTTGGTTTCTAGTCGTGATAATTTGAAAGTAATAGCAACTCTGTATTGATGAATGTGCAGGTTTTGATGAAGATTTTAGCAAATGTGGAATCTTGTGTTTTGGTGGGAGGTTGCGTACTAGCTGTTGATTTACTAACAGTGGTTCATGAAGCTTCAGAGAGGACTGCTATCCCTTTACAATCAAATTTGATAGCTGCCACTGCTTTTATGGAGCCACTTAAGGAATGGATGTATACTGAGAAAGATGGTGCACAAGTTGGACCGTTAGAGAAGGATGCTATCAGAAGGTTGTGGTCGAAGAAATCTATAGATTGGACAACAAGGTGCTGGGCTTCAGGGATGCTGGACTGGAAGAGATTACGAGATATTCGTGAGCTTCGTTGGGCACTGTCCGTTCGGGTTCCTGTCCTTACACCAACTCAGGTATTGTCAGTCTCATGCTTGTCTGCATTATACTGCTTGCACGAGTGCTTTTGCATCTCGATGATGGTTTGCAGTGTTCACTTAAAGAGTGATAATTTTGCTCTATTAACTGGTTGGACTCTTCTTGTTATTCAATTTCTGCTTGTCAATGCTTGAAATCTGAATTTCTATATGCGATTTGATTGTCTGTTGAGTTTTTTATTCCCTTTTCTTTTTTTGGAGATTCTGTGTGTAATTGGGTATTTTGAATCATGTTTGAATTTCTTCTTTTATATTGTATGGAACATAGCTTCTGAAATGTTTTACTAGCCTTACTTAAAGCACTGTTAAATGGGCATTATTGATCTGTTGTTTGCATTTTAGTTTCTTAAGTGATCTTTCTTTGAGCCCAATTCAATGTTTGGGAACATTGAAGATGTATGATCGTACATATTTGTGATACAGATATTGTAATTAAGCACAAATTGGCTAGTGCACAAGTGTTGCTTTACTATTAAATATAATAATAGACATCTCTCTAATAATGTGCCTTTTTCTTGATGCCTTCTAATTGATAATTCTGTTTGCAGGTAGGAGAGGCTGCATTGTCTGTGTTACATAGCATGGTTTCTGCACATTCGGACTTAGATGACGCTGGTGAGATAGTTACTCCAACTCCAAGGGTAAAACGGATTTTGTCAAGTCCGCGTTGCCTTCCTCATATTGCACAGGTATTTTTTTTTTAATTGATAATTTAGTCACGCCTTCAGATTTTTCAAATAGGAAGTTGCAGAATCACTTTTTATTTTTGCAGGAAAGATTTGTAAGATATGCTTCTGTTGATAAATGGTATAATCCATCTGTGAAGTGTTTTACTTATGCAGTTGCATCTATTTCTTTTTCCTTGAAAGGCTATGCTTTCTGGTGAGCCAAGTATTGTAGAGGCTGCTGCTGCTTTGCTGAAGGCTGTTGTTACAAGAAATCCCAAGGCCATGATCCGTCTATACAGCACAGGTGCATTTTATTTTGCCCTGGCATACCCTGGATCCAACCTCCTTTCGATTGCGCAACTCTTCGCGGTAACTCATGTACATCAAGCTTTTCATGGTGGTGAAGAGGCTGCCGTTTCCTCTTCATTACCCCTTGCTAAACGTAGCGTATTGGGTGGACTTCTCCCTGAATCTTTGCTGTATGTATTGGAGCGTAGTGGACATCTTGCATTTGCTGCAGCAATGGTTTCTGACTCTGACACTCCAGAGATCATTTGGACGCACAAAATGCGAGCAGAAAATCTGATCCGTCAGGTGAATCATATTTTTAATTTGCTATATCTGATACGTCAGGTCTTAACTTTGCACTTTCACTTGCATGGATGTTGGCAGGGCAGAACTAGGATTTTTCTTTAGGGACCCATATGAAATTTAAGTATAGTCTATAGATAATGATGTAATATAAAGTAGCTTGATGCCTTATTGAATCAATTCTCTCATCTAGGGATGAGCATTCGGTCGGTTCAGTCTAAAATTTCAAAAACTGAATTAATTGAACTCCCCTAAAAATTAGTCGAAATCGACCAAACTGTAATAAAAAACCGAAAATAACCAAAACCAGCTTATCTCGGTCGGTTCTAATATGTTCTAATATGTATATTATAAAAATATTAATAATATTTGTGTTATTTTATATTTATATATGATATCTATTTATAATATATTAATAATATTTATATTTTAAAAATATGAACAATATTTTTATATTAAAAATAATATTCTCAATGATCAATTTTTCACTCAGTTCGGTTGTAAATTTTGGATATAAAAAATAAACTAAAATAACGAAATACATTTCTTGTCCTAACTGATTAATACTGAAACTGAAAAACCTGAACTGAATTAACCTAATTCAATTGATTCGGTCAATTGTTTTGGTTTAAACTGAAATATGCTCACCCCTTCTGGCATCAATGTTTCATTATGTTAAAGAAATTACATTTGCTAATTTATCGTTTATTGACAAATAGACAACTAGGGTTTTAAAGAAAAATAGATAAACTACTTTATATAATAGAAAATTTGAAATTTTACGTGTGTGTGTGTGTGTGAGAGAGAGAGAGAGAGAGAGAGAGAGATCCTTTTCTTCTTCTTTGCTTTTTTTTTTTTTTTTGCAAAGAAGTTGTTCCCTCTCTTCTCCTTTGCAACTTATTGTTTTTCTGAATGCATGAACCTAATTGTGTTCAGAAAAATGCAAATCAGAAACTACTTAGCCAAACTTTAGCTAGAAGAATAATATCTTTTGAGGCCAAATATAAAGGACAAAGGTTGCAATGTTACTTGGTAAACCTTCATCTGATACATTTTTTATTCCTTTCCAAAGGTTTTGCAGCATCTTGGTGATTTCCCCCAGAAATTGTCACAACACTGCCATTCTTTATACGAGTATGCTCCTATGCCACCAGTGACTTATCCAGAGCTCAGAGACGAAATGTGGTGTCACCGTTATTATCTTCGAAATTTATGTGATGAGATCCGTTTTCCAAACTGGCCAATTGTTGAGCATGTAGAGTTTCTACAGTCCCTGCTAGTAATGTGGCGAGAAGAGTTGACGCGAAAACCAATGGATCTTTCTGAGGAAGAAGCTTGCAAAATATTAGAGATTACCTTGGAAGAAGTATCTAGTGATGATGCTGATCAGAAGTATTCTCATGAGGTGACTGGAGAGATTTCTAGCATATCCAAACAAATTGAGAACATTGATGAAGAAAAGCTTAAGCGACAATATAGGAAACTTGCAATGAAATACCATCCTGATAAAAATCCTGAAGGGAGGGAGAAATTTCTTGCTGTACAAAAGGCTTATGAACGACTTCAGGTAGATGTTTGCTCCTGAGCTTAATGCATACTAACTTGCTTGTATCAAATTAAAGAAAGTAGAAGTTTTCGAATAATTTATCCTATGTACCCTCAATTCATCGTATTCTTTTAATTTGCAAGACAATTTACCTTATATTTCTCTTTATATAGGCTACAATGCAAGGTCTGCAAGGTCCTCAGCCCTGGAGGCTGTTGCTTTTGTTGAAAGGACAATGCATCTTGTACAGACGATATGGAGATGTGTTGGAACCATTTAAATATGCTGGTTATCCCATGTTGCTCAATGCAGTTACTGTTGACAAGGAAGATAATAATTTTCTTTCCTCAGATAGAGCACCTCTTCTTGTTGCAGCATCCGAGCTTGTTTGGCTTACGTAAACTCCCTCTTGCCAATATAAACTTTTGTAAATTTAGGTTTACTAGTTAAATTTGACTTGGAGATTTCATTGCTTCATACCTATTTTCTTTTTAATGTTAGGTGTGCGTCTTCCTCATTGAATGGTGAAGAACTTGTAAGAGATGGTGGGATACAACTTCTTGCAACACTTCTTTCTCGTTGCATGTGTGTAGTTCAACCAACTACTCCTGCAAACGAACCATCTTCTATCATCGTTACAAACGTGATGCGAACCTTTTCTGTCCTGAGTCAGTTTGAGACTGCCAGGATTGAGATTCTTGAGTTTCCTGGACTTGTTGAGGACATAGTGCACTGCACTGAACTTGAGCTTGTACCTGCTGCTGTTGATACTGCCCTCCAGACTATTGCTCATGTTTCCGTTTCCTTTGATTTGCAAGATGCCTTGATAAAGGCTGGAGTGCTATGGTAAATCGGCTTACCTTTCAGTCTATTTGATCCATGTGCTGTTAGTTGCATGCATGTTTGCACCATTGTTAGTTAATTTATCTGTGGCCACATTTAGTCTGATTGGTACTTGTTCTGTTCTTACATAGTTGCACTATTCACAATATTTTCTTTGCATCTGCTGTCAAACTGCATTTAGTCTTTCCATTATTCTGTCTATTGGGACTATTGTCATTCTTTTGCTTGAAGTCAATTACTCCCCTAAATTACCAGGGAACATCCTCTTCAATTTAGAAACTTATAGAAGACTAGGAGCCTGTTTGGTATTGGGATTGATCTGCATTTGATTGCAATCATCAAATTTGATTGCCAAATGCAATGCCAGACAAGACGCAAAATTCTGATTAAAAATCCCGATTCCGGTGAATTTGTTGCCAATCATAAAAGCAGATAGGAATTTTATGATTGCGATTGCTTATTGAAGAAGTCACAATGCCAAACTGGGGCTGAATAGTTGGCCTTTTGTTTTCTGCAGCTGCACATATGGGTGATTTTCAAGCCTTTTTGTGTCATTAATGTCTGTACTAGGTTTTTCTATTATATTAAGCTGTGAGGATTCTTTTTTTTGCTTCATCTAAAGACCAATCTTCATATGTTTACATTATCTACTGGACATGCATGAAAGTGACATTATGGAATTGCAAGAGACCGAGTTCAGATAATTTTTTGTATGATCATGTGTTTTGCATTCTTGCTGCTGAAGCTGTTATTCTTTATGTTTCTACTTGTTTGATTAACAGGTTTTGGATTTGATATCTTGAGAAGTTCTTTGGTAATCATGTATACTATGTCTATGATTCTCAATCACTTGATTAACTTGTTTTAATTGGTTAATATGGTTTGTATAGGTACCTTTTGCCATTGTTGCTTCAGTTTGACTCAACTGCAGAGGAATCTGATACAGCAGAGTCCCATGGTGTTGGTGCTAGTGTTCAAATTGCAAAAAACATGCATGCTGTTCAAGCATCTCAGGCTCTATCTAGGCTTAGTGGGTTGTGCAGTGATGAGAGCTCAACACCTTATAATGCACCTGTAGTCAATGCGCTCAGAGCTTTGCTAACTCCAAAACTTGCCAGTATGTTGAGAGATAGGGTACCAAAAGACCTACTGTCCAAGTTGAACACAAATTTGGAGTCACCAGAGGTAAAGAATGTGCTTTTTTTGTCTCATGTTAATCAACTTGATATTCATTCATGTCTCACTCGTTCTTTATCATAGATCATATGGAACTCTTCAACTCGAGCAGAATTGCTGAAATTTGTGGATCAGCAGCGTGCTAGCCAGGGTCCAGATGGTTCGTATGACCTGAAAGATTCACACATCTTTGCCTATGAAGCACTGTCAAAGGAACTCTTTGTTGGCAATGTTTATTTGAGGGTTTATAATGATCAACCAGACTTTGAGATCAGTGAACCAGAAGCATTTTGTGTGGCTTTGATTGATTTCATAGCTTCTCTAGTGCACAATCAGTGCTCTATGGATTCTGATGTTAAGGAAAATCTTAATACTAGCAACTTATCGCTGAAGTTCGAGCATCGAAGTGACACAACTGGTGCATCGGTAGATGAACAGCAAGTTCCTGATGATTCTCCAGCCGTGTCTGATAAAAAGGTGAAAGATAAGGAAGAAAATGTGCTGATTAAGAACCTTCAATTTGGACTTACCTCACTTCAGGTAATTTACTTTCTTGTGTGCACTAGGTTATTATAGAATTTAATATGTCTGACACTATTTTTCTTTTGCAGAACTTGCTGACAACATACCCAAATTTGGCATCCATATTTTCTACTAAAGAGAAGCTATTACCACTTTTTGAATGCTTTTCTGTGCCTGTTGCATCAGAAAGCAACATTCCTCAACTTTGCCTGAATGTTCTCTCTCTCTTGACTACATATGCTCCTTGCTTGGAAGCCATGGTCGCAGATGGATCTAGTCTTCTTCTTTTGTTGCAAATGCTCCACTCTGCCCCAGCTTGCCGTGAAGGGGCACTTCATGTTCTCTATGCTTTGGCAAGCACGCCTGAACTTGCTTGGGCAGCTGCCAAGCATGGTGGTGTTGTTTACATTCTTGAACTTCTCTTGCCTTTACAAGGTAATAATTTCATTCTGGTTTTCCCACCCTTTTCTATTTAGAAGACGATCTTATTGATGTTAGAAATGCCTATGTGCAGAAGAAATTCCCTTGCAGCAAAGAGCAGCAGCAGCCTCTTTATTGGGCAAGCTTGTTTCACAGCCGATGCATGGACCTAGAGTTGCTATAACACTGGCAAGGTTTCTTCCAGATGGCCTAGTATCAGTCATAAGGGATGGGCCTGGCGAAGCTGTTGTGTCTGCCCTTGAACAGAATACAGAAACACCAGAACTTGTATGGACACCAGCCATGGCAGCTTCTCTGTCTGCACAAATTGCTACTATGGTGTCAGACCTGTACCGTGAACAGATGAAAGGCCGTGTCATTGACTGGGATGTACCTGAGCAAGCTTCTGCACAGCAGGAAATGAGAGATGAGCCACAGGTATTAATTATATTCTTTATCTAAATTTTCTAATAGTTATGTGCTGGGGAACTAATAAGTTCATAATCATGTAGGTTGGTGGGATCTATGTCAGGCTATTCCTAAAAGATCCCAAATTTCCACTTAGAAATCCCAAGAGATTCCTGGAAGGGCTACTAGATCAGTACTTGTCATGTATTGCTGCCACACATTATGAGTCACAATCTGTTGACCCTGAGCTTCCTTTGCTTCTTTCTGCTGCTTTGGTTTCATTATTGCGAGTGCACCCTGCACTTGCAGACCATGTTGGTTATCTTGGGTATGTGCCCAAACTTGTTGCTGCTGTGGCTTATGAGGGAAGGCGAGAAACAATGTCATCAGGGGAGATGAAAGATGGCAATAATATGGCAGACAGAACATATGAATCTGATGAGCAGCCTGCACAAACTCCACAAGAACGTGTGCGCCTCAGTTGTTTGCGAGTTCTGCATCAACTTGCTGCCAGTACAATATGTGCTGAAGCCATGGCAGCAACTAGTGTTGGAACACCTCAGGTGTGTGTTCAAACAACTGCCTTATGTGTTATGTTCTTGCTGTTTCTGTTGTCACTTAATTCCTTCAGTTTCATGCATTCTTCATTGTCATTGGTTTTCATGGTACTTTGGTTTTCCCTTTCTGTTTGATCTTCTTTGAAAATATCTTTATGCGCAAGCAGAATGGGTTGTTTAGCTTGTATATATACTTTTGATTAATGCAATGTTCTGCCCTTGATATTTGTATCCTCTTATTTACCCAAGAAAATATTATTGTAGGTTGTTCCACTTCTAATGAAAGCTATAGGATGGCAAGGTGGAAGCATTCTAGCTCTTGAAACACTTAAGCGTGTTGTGGGTGCTGGAAATCGAGCTAGGGATGCACTTGTCGCCCAAGGACTTAAGTAAGTAATTTTTATAGGCTATGTGAATAAATGTTGAAAATACATTCGTACAAAGACGCATAATCTCTCTTGCTTAGTAGAAGAAATATTTTTTAAGACTTGTGGCATTTTACTGAGAAACCTTCTTGATGAGTTCAATATTTGATTCATCTATTAATATTATGTCCCTGATGCTATTAGATTTGCTTAGGTGTAAGAGTTTCGTATTGTGTTTTTATTCGAAATCTGTTCTGTGGTTTCTGATGTTGAAACAAAATCTGTAAATAATGCAGGGTTGGTCTGGTTGAAGTACTTCTGGGGCTTCTTGATTGGAGAGCTGGGGGAAGGAATGGACTTTGCGCTCAGATGAAATGGAATGAATCAGAAGCATCTATTGGCAGGGTGCTTGCAATTGAGGTTAGATTGCAATCATATGGCTAACTTTCACCTTTGACTGACTCTAGTACATCATCATCGCTATTGCTATTTCTCTTTTGTGATTACTTCTTTAAATTGTATCATTCTAAATTATATTTGCATTGAAATTCATATATAGTTTTTCTTTTGAAGCCAATTTTTTTGCGTTTCTTTTTAAGTGCTCGAGATATCTGAAATTATGTCTTTTGTGATCCAGGTTTTGCATGCATTTGCAACCGAAGGGGCTCATTGTATTAAAGTGCGTGACATATTGAATGCGTCTGATGTAAGTCCTCACACATGCATTCTGTAGATACAAGTTTTATGAACCTTTAAAACGACATATTATTGATAGTTTCAATGTATTTTTTGTATCGTTAGTACTGGTTTTTGCAATTATGCATCTGTATACTTACAACGCATCTCATATCTTAGTGGTTATTGTGTGCATTTTGCAGGTTTGGAGTGCTTATAAAGATCAGAAACATGATCTTTTCCTTCCTTCAAATGCCCAATCTGCTGCGGCCGGAGTTGCTGGTCTAATTGAGAATTCCTCATCTAGACTCACTTATGCCCTCACAGCTCCGCCACCGACCACACAGGTAAGAATATCTGCTCCCACAGTATCTGATTCAAATGGAACGCAGGATGAGCTTCGATAATGCGAGGATTGGAAGGAATAATCAGTAAAGAATTATACAGGACACATTTGTATAGGCACTGTGTACAGTTTTCTTACCGTTTTGCATCCCGCTTCTTTTTACCCACTCTCTCTCCAAGGTGGTGGTTGCATTTTTCCCAGTGAAAAGGATATCTACAATATATACGTTGAAGAGAGGAAGGAAAGTATTGATTTTCCTGTGTAAAGAAAAATACAGATGATTGTAAATTGAAAATGGGTCTGTTGTGGAGGATTATCAGTAGATAGTTGAGGGGATTTTTTGGTTAGTTCATTATACCAATTTTTGTTAGCCAAGCTATATATGCTGCCTGTTTTCCCAGTTTGTGTTCGCCAGCTTTTTCAATAATGGTTCTGCTATTAATTTGTCGGAATGGTGGATGGTAATCAACAAAATAGAAGTCAAAAAATAAATAAAAATAATTATTTATTTTTTAAGATTTTTAACTCTTAAATTTATTTATTTATTAATAAAGTCTTTATTTCGTAAAAAAAAATTGAAATAAAAAATAAAGGAGATTTAGAAAATTGCAAAAAGTATTAAAGTTAAATTTTTTTTTTGAGTAAAATAGTTAAAACTTTTTAAGTTTTAATTATAATTTCAAATGGGTTCATTAGTTTGAAAAATAGACCGTCTGTCTTAAAAAAAATCTTTCGTTGGACACTAAATTCAGTTGTTAGTCAACAATTAAAGTTTTTTTTAAATTAAAAAAAATAATTTTATTTGTTATTAATTTTAAAATTATTATTAGATAAATTTTATTAATTTTATATAAAAACCCAATCAAAGTATATATGAACGCAAAGTGCCAAAAGACAAATAAATAGAACGCGTAACATTTTGTTAGAAAGTTACTAAAAGGTAGTAGTAGTGGTAATATTTATTCTTACATGCTTAAAACTGGTAGAACTAGTTACATGTCTAAACAGTCATAATTGCTTTATTTTGCAAGTGAAGGTTTCACTGTGAAGACTGATTGTGCTTTTGTTTTTCATGCTCTGGGTTTTATTATTAACACAGTGTTTCATTCATTAATTAATGAGATTAAACAATGGGGTTCAAGCTTGAGGCTTTGCTAGCTCAGGTTCTTCGACGCGACGGGGAGGATGGAGCAGCTCATTTCATTAGTTTGTCTTTTGTTGACGAAAGCAAAAGGGCTTTGGATGCAGCAGAATCTCAATCTTTAAAAAACATTTAAGGCAAAACAAAGATGCATTTGGCTTTGCTTATTCCATGTAAACAAGTCGCAGTTAGGTCTGTTTATGTTACCCGATACAATAATAATCGACCTCATAACCTTCTCATATTCATGCAAAGGACGATCGTCTGACAGTCCTGCTATTACTGTTATTATGAATTAGAAAGAAAACATGCTTAGCCAGAACCATACAGTCGACTGTTACTTCTCTACATAATACTCTAATTTTGTTGTGGCACAAACAAGCCATTTTGTTATAGTAATAGCTGGAGCCTTCATATCAACATCCATGCTATTGAAGCCATCAACACAAGCCAATTTCCTCCCAGAAATACCTTCACTTTGGCTCCATTGTTGCTGCTTGGGGTTGCGTTTGATACTGAGCTCGAACTGGTCCCAGCTGATGAAGAAGAGGAGGATGAAGTTGGTGGGGAGTTTGTTGTTGAAGTAGTGGTAGAACCTTGATCAGCTTCTTCAAAGATCTTTGCGTCCGGTGAATCCGGTGGCAGGTTCAGAATAGCTACAAACATCATCAAAAATCAAACAACAATCATTTATGTGTTAGGAAGCAATCGTAATACATTCTACGATGTGCTGATCTAATCATACTTGGGCAGTCAGACACTTTGGCATCAATGCTGCAAGCAGATGGCATTTGAAGAGCCAAAGTGGTATTGACAGGAAGCCCCATGGAAGGGTCAGTGCTCTCTTTGATGAGAACGCACAGGCACTTAGGCTTGGTGGCCTTCACTTTCTGTGTATCTTGGCAACACTGCAGTGTTGGCTTCGTTGCAGTTCCGCTCACGAAGGCAATGCAAGATGCAAGGTTTGCCAGCTGATCAGCACATTCCTTCTCATCATCCTGCATTGTCCCCATTGATGATGCCATGGCCCATGATGCTACTACAATGCAAAACACCATCATCTTTTTGTTTAACCCCATCTCTGGCCTAAAAGATTTCTACTCTTTGTGGGTGTTTTTGTTTGTTGCTTTTAGGCAACTCCTTTTTGTTTTTTCAAGGTTCCTTCTGGTTTTTGGGTTTGGAAAATGCTTAGGCATATATAGAGTTAGGTAGTTTCGGTAATCTGAACTTCCTGCTGCAATCATATTGATATTAACTGTTACGATTACTCTTCCCTCCATAAGCTGTCTTTGCATTGTTTTGCTAATCTTTTATCTGTAAAAATATCGGTAGGGAACAAAGAAGCTGAAATTAATTAATTGTGATGCAAGGGTAAGACTTAATTTATGGAATTCCTTGAGAAAAGGTATCCCGTATCCCAATGAAAGATGTAATTCAATACAAATTTATTGAGCTTGCCATTCCCAATGACATCCGCATTTGATTCAAGAGTTCTTCACCTGCAATGCACAATCAAAATTGACAAGGTCTTTCTTTCCTATACACTTTGGTGACAAGAAAATGTGCATATGAGATATTACTTCTACCAAGAAACCTTACTTGGATTTACATAAACCAGTCAAAATTTGCCTTCAGAAAATACCAAAAGTTGCTTTCTTCCTTGTTATTCTTTCAAAGCATGCATGCAAATTCTTCTTATCCCTCCTTTTCTTTGGGGAGAGTCACACAAACTAGAAACAAAAACATCACTCTCAAATGAAGTAATGTAATCTCTAGTCATTGTTTAGAGATCTAACCTACTTTAAACACCATTTTTAAATTGATCTTCAAGCCTGTTTATTCTTGAGGGATACAAGGGATAAGACAAACTAATCCAAGATTAAATGCAACTTCCACGCTATTGCACCAAGGAGTTTAAATTAAAAAACAAACAAAAACAGAAGTGTGAGCTTCTCATAGGAACATCCTCGGATTCACCTTCAGAAAAAGTATGAAGCAGCCGACTGGAAGATTAACTCTCATTTTTATAAAAATGAATAAAAAGATAAAAAGGTTAATATCAACAGGATTGTATTTAAGTATGATAAATATCCTCGGTGTGTACAATCTTTGTCGCTAAGATTTCTTCTTTTCTTCTCATTTTTCGGCCTTCTCTGATTGCTGATCAGAGTAAGAAGGTTACCGGGAGAGGAATGTAAGTGGAATGGTGAATACCAACTAAGCTAACCTCAGCCAATGGTAAAAAGCAATCCCTCATTTCTTTGACAAAATTGTGCATTTGCAAAGCGGACAGAGTGCTTTCATCTTTAGCCATTTATCTACACAGTTAGTATGGAAGAAATGAGAGCAAGGGAGCTCCTTCAGCACATCATTATCTGCATAACTTGCCAAACAAATGCAACAAACCTGTACAATGTCCATGTAACATAAGCTTCAATTCAAAGCAAAACAATGTAATAATAATAATTCCTCAAATATTAAACAAAGTATTAGTCTTATGAGTGATCCTTCCAGAACTTACTGCATCATCCCCTGAAATAGCAGAGTCCTTTTCTGCTCCTGCCACTTGAACCCCTCTAACTTCTGAATTGGTTTTCATGATGCTGCCAGTACCATCTTTCTGTAACTTGAAAGTGTATGTTGGCAGAGAATTGATGCACTCTGAAGTGGCTCCTTTAATTAGACCTAGGTCCCCACAGCAGCATGCTAAAACAGCACACAGGATGAAGGGCATGGTAAACTCAAGATAGCTAAAGACAAGAAACATTACACATAACCTACAATGAAGCCGAAGAAACTGGTTGATTTTCAGACAGAGAAAAGCCAAAAAAAAAAAAGCATAATAATTATACAGGCCAGTGTTGATACCTGCGCAAATTTGGAGCCCCTGAAGAAGAGTACCCCCCAAATAGCCAAACATTGCCAACAACAAACCAGATAAAGAAGTAAACTTTTAGCATCCATTTAAAGCGCTCAAATAATCTGCTAAGCCTGCCAATGTTATCATGCAAAATGCATCACCATTCACAAATAAGATTGATGAAAGGTATCTCTAAAACACTTGGAAAATGAAAAATTCAATGTTAGGACCAAACAGAAAAGCGCTAGTAATTGGACTGATATATACATACTGTCTGAGGCTTCAATTTACTCCTGAAATACATGTTTCTTAAACATGAACACAACAATGAATAGATTTCTGAATGTTTATCTTGTTTTCAGTAACTGTGGAAATTATCCAAATAAAATATAACACTGTGCAGCAAAGAGCACTTCTGTCATTTGAAATATAGAATGTGAAACAATAAAAGATGAATTCCTACGAATCTAGGAATGACTCAATGAGTTATTTTGTTCCTTCGCTGGACAAGCCAAATGCAAATTTTTCTGATACAAGATCTTCTAACACATGATTATCAGTACAGCACTTTCCATAGGAATACACGACTGGTTCCGAGAACAAAAACCAAACTTCAAGTTGAAGTTTGGAAACAAAGACATGTAAAAGAGATCATGCAACATGAAACCGACTGTAATTAGTTGAAGAAGTTTCCAGTCTGAGGATATGTGAGTCTCTGGTAGCAAGGACTAAGGGTTAAACTATTTTGTCAATGCTGACAAATTCTGTTAGAGGACAAGGCAAAATCTTCAAACCTCCAAATTTCCATTCTTCTAAGCTAGTTGTTATGTCAATTCAGCATAGAACATGAGGAGAATAAAAGAGCCATTGCCCCCCAAACAAGGCAAGGTAAATGAAGAAGCATAATTAATTCAAGCAAATGATTCCACACCAAAAAGAACAGAACACTGAGAAGCCGTTTTAAACTATATATGTAATTATGCACATCAATAAGGATTTAGCATTGAACAATATCAAACAAAAAAGGTAAAAGCTTACGTAGGATACGGAAGGAAACAATGCTGGAAAAGGATGGGAATAGTAGCAGCACACCCTGCAGCATAACCCACAATCCAAATGTGCAATGGAGCTTGTGACTTCTCGTTCCTTGAAGCTACTAGAACAGCTACTGATGCAACAATCTGGCTTATATTAAAAACTAGTCTAATGTAAATCCAAAAGCAAAAAGATGATATAAAACTCCTATGACTTGATCCACCAGAAGGAGTGGGCTGAATCACAGGTTGTTGAGAACTGCTTGATACAACATTATTCCCATGTTGACAATCATTTGGAATATCAAGAACATGATCATTTTTTTCATGGAGGTTTTCAGGTGGCTGCTCCATTTGCTAAAGTTTTTTTTCTTGCTTTCTTAAGTAGGACAAGAGAAGCAGCATATGTGAAAGCCTTTGATCAACCTGTTCTTCTTTTGCCCTCAATCTTATCAGCTGCCATATGGGATTCTGATATCTTTAGCAAACCAACAAAAATTAGTCCTCGGTTAAGCCTCCAATTTCTATTGCATATATTTATTATAAGTCAAAAACATATGCTCCCAAACAAGAATTTCTATTCATAGCAAAAAGATAATAAAATGAGACAATTATACAACATGTTCTTTCTTTCCTCGAATTTCTCAGCGATTATAATGTAAAATAATCGTTTGATCCCCTAGTTTTGAATAAAAAGCCACAAAGATCAAAGAATCTTAACTCTTCTTGGAATAAATCAAATGAATGCAAAATATTCAGCTTTTTCTTTTTTTTTTTTTTTTGTTCTCTTTCTTCATTTTTCCCAGCAACCAAAAATGTTTCCAATTTCTCTGGGACTCAAGAAAAATAAAAAACTTTAACTCAAGATTATGCTCAAGTTCAAAACTCTTTGCATATTTTGATTCAAAGATTTTTTTTGTTTTAATCTTTCCAGTTTTCTCAGCATCCAAACAAGAAGTAAGAGCTTCCAGGTACTAGAATTTTCAACTTAAAAAACAATAAGTAACAAAAAACTCACCATAGACCAAAATTTTTTTTATTCATATCACAGATGAAAAAAGTTAAAAAAAAAATCAATCTGCTTAAAGATTGAAAAGACTGTAAATTTTCGATTAAATATTCCTTTCCTTTTCTTTTTCACTACAACAAGAACAGAAAAAAGAAATGAACTTACAGTATCTATTTGGTTTTTGCCATTTGACTATTCACTGTTTGTTGAAAGGGAAACACAAAAAGGGGCAAAAGAATTTCTTCAACGTAAGATTTTGGGAAGTAAAAAGAGAGAAGAAAAACATTTAAAAAGAAAGAAAACAAAACGGTGGAAGGCAAGTACTTGCTTTGGACGTTTTGAGCTCGTTTTTCGTTTGCATTTCCCCCCTTCCTTTTGAAATCCAAACGGGGCCTTAGAATATATAGTGGTGGCCTCCCCTGATTCTCACCATTTTTTTACAAATAAATCAATCCCATTACTGTATTTACCATGAATATCATCATCAGCGGTTACGGCGGTGACAAGTAGCCTTTCTTGCCACTTGTCGCAAAATTACTAAAATCATGTCTAAAAATTTGTTAATAACTGTGGTGTGTTTGTCTAACAGTACACAGTGAAAGAAGTGTAATTCAACCAATAGAAAATATCAGGCCCAAAAAAAGGAAAAAGAGAGTTAACGAAAAATATAAAAGAAATAATTGGGAGAGAGGGCTGGAAGTTTGGAGGCTTTCTTATTGTAATTCCTAGAATCCTTGAAGCACATTCTCTAACAAATGACAAACTTCGTATACATTTTTTGAACTCTCACCACACTCTAAAAAAAAAAATTAATTTGAGCAACTCTTTAACATTAATTAAATTAAAAGCTCTTTTAATAAATACCGTTTAGATATAATACTTAATAAAATTCTTTGAATTATTTAAAAATTTTTAAATAATTTTTTATTCTTTTATTAATTAATTTTTTATATTTTTTAATATCAAATAGTATTTATCACTAACAATTGATTAACTATTATTTATCAAAAATCACTCGTTTTTTTGGTACTACATAAACATGACTTATTGATATGACATAATCAATGATGATCTAATTATAAAATTACGTGTTATTCTTACTCTCCGTGTTTATTTTACATGAATATAAAATAACAAGTGACATTTTAACTAATGATAATTAATAAATCATTAATCATAAAAACTTTTTTAATACAAAATGAAGATATAATAACTTTATTGAATGCAATAAAATAATAAAATATTATTTAAATTTTTAAAAAAATTAAAATATTATACCTTATCATTCCAAATAAATCATATAGGCTAATGGTTTAATATTAAGTAGGAGAGAAAAACACATTCACTGAGCAGAATATTCTTTGGCTGTACCAGCAAAAATGTAATCTTCGAATTAACCCCACAATTAATAAGTATCTTTCCAAATTTATTAGTTTCTGGTATGTTCTTCCCCACTATAAATGTCAATGCCAGAAGTCTCACAAACTGCTTTATTAATGCGGTAGTGCCATTTTCATATATATTTTAACAATTTTCTCTGCTTGAACTCAGCTCTCAAGTCAGAAGACATGGATTTGGTTTCAGGAAAGCTTACTCTTTCGGTTTGTGTTTTGGCCATCACATCTTGAAAGTTTAATTGCTCTCTACCTCATTCACCATTGCCCAATTTTACTAGCTAAGGGTGACTAATTGGCAAGGATTTTTCTTTTTTTTTTTTTTTTTTTTTGCAGGTAGGCCTCTTGAAAAACTGCTACAAGTTGAAGCTTCAAGAACTATACCAGTTCTCTGCACCCATGACTACCAGTGCAAGCAATACTGTAAAGGGGCATACCGTTGCGAAAACGGCTCTTGCACTTGTTTAGATTATGAACAAGCTGAAGAAGAGCAGCCTATTAATCAACCCGCCTCGTTTTCAACTTGTGCGAGGGATAATGACTGCTCCAGACCTCGCCCTTCTGTTTGTGAGTCAAAAATGTGTGTTAGGGGCAAGTGCTTTTGCGAGTGAATAGAAATCAGAATGCAAAGAAGTTTTTATTAATTATATCAAGTGAAACAGACCTCCTTTGCAATAGTTTGATGATAGTGCAAAACGAAGCCAATGTGGCCCAAAAGATAGCAACAGCCGAACAGAAACAGGGTCAGATGTAATAGGACAAAGCCCACAAGGAAAAGGCCCATAGATGCTAGTCTTGCCAAGCTGAATTCCCATGGATTCTCATGAAAATTTTAACAGAACATTGTCTTCACCTAGAAATGTACTCATGACCGTATATTGACAGTCATAAAGAAACTTTATGATATTGTGTTAGGTAGCACCCTCTTTTTCTGATTCATTAACGTTGCCGAATTAGCAGATGACAAAAGACTTGTCCACAACGATGACGCCACTCCAAAGAGTAGCTAGGCGCTTAGGCACCTCTCGCAAATCACTTCCCCTATGTCATCTCTTATTAGTTTTTTTTTTTTTTATAATTAAAAGAGAAAAAATTTGAACTCTATTTTTTATTAGATAAAAAAATAATACATCAATCAATGAATCAAATATTCAGATGTTCATTTTTTATTAATTTAGGTCCATGCATAATCCTCTTTTTACATATAAATTTAAGAAGAAAAAAAGAACAAGGCAAAGGCATTTCTTTTTACGAAAACACTCACCATCACTTGTTCCATAATCCAATATGTTTGACATGTTAGAAACAGTTGTAATTGCGATGGGTTTTGATTAATTTGCAAGAAAGCATACATTATGCCAAGTAGTTGGGGAAGAGTGAGGATAGCTTGGGATAGTATTGGGTTAATTGAACTGCATTGACTATTGATTGTCAAACCACAGCTATATAAATCATATCTTTTAAATTAATGCATTAGGTAGAGCAAATTTAACTGATACCATTCTGTCCATTCATATATAGGGAAGAGAAAATTCATTGACAACATTTTAATAACAAAAAAAAAACAAAAGTAAGAAACTTGTGCGTTGCATGTGACGTATTGGACTAGGGACCTTTTCCATAAGAATAATATATATTTCAAGTCATTATTTTTCAAACATTATTTGCATATATATATATATATATATATATATTTATCATGCCATCCGGACAGACGTTGAAGTGATTGCAGCAAATGTCAAATGCAATCTTCTTTAAGTCCAAGACATTTTAATTTTATTTTATTTTAGATAGATTCTTCATTTGAATTAATCAGTATCTGGATGCAGTTCTTGTTGGCTTTCTTGTAAGAAAAAAACTCTGTTTCTTTCATTAGGTGGTTGGCATCTTGCCATATTAGTAGTTTCCAATGTTAAGAAAATAAAAAAAAAAAATTTCTTGAGAAAGTAAGCACTAAAGTTGGTTTATTCATAAATATCGCTAAGACTTTCTTAAGCATGTCATGATCGTAATATTTGCATGCAAATATTGTCTTTCATTACAAGAAAAAGAAAACATTTTAATGTATATATATATATATATAAAAGCCTTGGCACCCTGACTTATATACATCAATACTAACATTTTTTGTTGCTGAATTTCAAGAAGACAATGTCGCATCTTTAGGAAAACAAATTAAGGAAAGTATCATAAACTACTTTTTCCTTTAATAACAACTTAGCACAAACTTGGACAAACAAAAGAAAATAAACTCTGCGGCCCATCACTCCAGCTGGTCCCGTCAAGCACTGTGCTCCATGTCTCTTTGATGCTACCCGCTTGTATACCTCTACCCCTATTAATTTCCATGCGCGTTCATTGTTTCCCATCTACTTACTCATCAAATCTAATTCCTTCGGTTAATTAATTAATTATTGGTTTGCCGAAAAGGACGATTCGATGTAAGGCAACGTAACGAGGGATCGATTAATCCATGCCCCAGCTGCAGTTTCAGCTGGTTGATTCTTGAAAATTATATGTCCAGGTTAATTAGGTGTATAATCGATGGTAATTCGAAGGTCTTAATCTGATTAAATATATTAATTGTGATCATGGATAAACAGTTAACTGTCACCTAATCAGTATTCCTTGCTAATTAATTTCTTTAACCTGGCTCCTTATTATTTATTGAGTTTTATTGTTGGCAGATGCTTGGAGTAATCGTGAGCAATACCATCAATCACATTACCAACGACTCAAAAGAATTGACTTATCTAATTAATTAATAGTATTAGAGTGATGATAAAAGAATCGTTCTTCGATTAAGTTGGAGGTGTCTACATATATAAATATTATAAGGGTCATTTCATTTTTTACTAATTGATTTTAAATTCGATATTTATTTAAAATTTATTCTCTTTATAATGGGCTTTTTTTATATTTAATCGTTACATGATGAGTTCATTGTCTTTATACATGAAAAAAATTATTAAAATGGTGATAAAAAAAATCTCATATTTATTATGTTTTGCAAGCTATACATAGATTTTGCACAAGTGGGAAAAAAATTAAGGATACAAATTGCAAAGTACATGAGAAATCAGCTAAAATATATATTATCTTATCCATTGCAAATTATAATCTTGATTTTTCTAATATAAATTTTACCAGGTGGTTGTCAATTTTGACTAATCTAATCAACACAACAAACAATGTGCTTGCAATACAGAAAAATTGCATGTCCTTAGCTATTTGCTAATAATTAACATGGTTTAGATAAGTATACCCACTCGAAAATATGTGCAATAAAATGCTTGATATAAATTTATAATGGCGTCCACATTATTAGACAAACTCAGTTTGTACGGATATCTCACTTCTCTATCTGTTTTCAAATACTCTATTCTATCAATCTAAACACACTGTTTACTATGTATACGTAAATTGCATTAACTTGACGTGATTGAGAACTAAGAGTCGGAGGATTAGTTAGATTTTGCTATCTAACAATCAAGCCTCACAGCTCAAAAGACTATATTCAATATTTAATATCTTTCAATCCCAAATTGAAGGTGTATCTTTTCCTTTTAAATTATTTTAAATTTATATCTATTTTCTATATTCAATAAATATGGAATGGAGAAAGTGTATATATATAGCTTCAACAACTACCTACCGTATCTTTACGTCTAATACTTTTGTCATTTGAATTGTGCTTAGCTTTTCAGATATGCGTGTGGTGCATGGATCTCCAGGGCTCAAGATGTGCCTTAGTTGGCAAGCAAACGAAGACGGGAGGCAACAAAATTGGACCATTCCCAGCAGGCGGCTGGCTGAAGCTGAAGAAGAGAGGTAAAGCTTATACCCTTCAACCCATCCATGATCCACGCCCCCAGGGATTATGGTTCAACAAACTCTGACCTACTCTAACCACGGGATTAATGATCACCTTAGAAAACAAGAAGAAAAAAAATAAAAAGAAGGGAATGATTCCATGAGAGAAGGCAAAATTAGTTGTGAGCTTCAAGGTGTCACTATTTTCTGTGCACCACGAGATTTTTGGAGCAACGAACTGTTTTGATTTAATGCGACCGTAACCTAATTTTTATATCATACCATATATATTATATTATATATATATATATATATATATATATATGTACTTCGTCAATCCATGTTAATAGAGACGTATTGTTATGAAATAAAACATTGTAAACTCTTTTAATTTTAATTTAAAAGTTAATTACGTAAGCGATGCACAAGTTATAGTGAAATATACAAATTGATACTTCAAGAGAAAATAAATGTATAATTTTGAGCTTCAACATGTTAAGTGTTAATTCAAACATGAAAAGTCTTACGTAGCCGTGTGAGACTTGACAATGGCATAATGACAATGAAAGCAATAAAAACACCATTTTTCCAAAAAAAATATATTAATTCAAACTTTAACACCTGTTAACTAAATTTGTTTATGTGGGTATATCTTATCAATATAATTACGACACTCTTCGTGAAAGCTTTTTGTGGCTGTCATGTGACATCTGACAATTGGTTGATGTTGATGAGATTTTGACCACCTAAGTGAAATAAAATACATTTTTTTAATTGGTGTTGGAAAGGATGTTAATGGTTTTATGTGATGCACGAATGTCATGAATCATGATAATATTGATTACAGGTTACATTTCATGTAGAGATCGAATGTTTTAACAGTGTTAGAGTTTGGATTAAAATGATACATGATGTGAAAGTTTCAAGTGTAAATTATGTAATCTTTTTCAATTAATAATTTGTGCATTTATCAAAATTTTAGATATCAAATATGTAATTAACTTAATTTACTGGTTCAAGTTCTTATCTTATATTTATGCAAGTTTATCGATATGAATATGTTTATGCTTTAACAAACTTTTGTTATAAAAATTAAGATCATACAAGGGAGAATGAATAGTGAATATAATCCAATTTATACTTTTAATTAATATTTATGGAAACAAAATGGCACTACTATATTAAGTAAAAAGTGTTGATGTAATAGCATTTTCCAAATGAATATATGATGTGTGGACCAGCTACTGGGGATCAGATTCTACTGAAACGATGAATGGAATTTTAGATTTGGGAATATTAATGCCAGAATTAGATTCTTTGAAAATTGGACTGTCACCTCATTTTGGGACCAAAATTCATTAAGTTGAACTCTAGAAGTTTCTTGCACCACCAAAGTTGGTGACTTGGAGTTCTAATCTATTCACCTTATTTGCTTATCAATAACTATAGCTTAATTTAAACTGGACTAACATAGTACATGTAATTCTTGAACTTAATTTGTTTGAAATAAAGAGAAACCAAGAATGTCAATCAACAAGGTCCATCTTAAAAAACAAATCAAATTGAAACAATAAAGCAAAAAACTTGGTGGGTTTCAATCAAAAATGTGTAAAAAAGGGGAAAAAATTTACTGGGTGTTTTAGTTATTATCCCAAAATTTTTTGCTACATTGATTTACCAATCTGTCCAGAATTTAAACTTACAATTTTTACTTAAAATCACCATTTACTTTTTTTACCGTAAAGAATAATATTGCAGGAATCATCTTTTTTTTTCCTCTCTTTATATTTTTTGAAGAAACGTTCCTCCATATATTACAAGGGTTATTTTTGCTTCTAAATTGAGAATATTTTGATAAATTTTATTAGACAAAATTAACAGTTTAATCTCTTATAAAAATATATGTTATTCGCATTGAGCTAATTGAGAAAAATAATATCCACAATGTGTTGTTAAAAAAAATAACAAAATGCCATGTGAGAAAAATTTTAACTACAAAGAGTGTAGGTAGAAATATGGAATTATAGCTTACATTTCGTGTGAAATTCCCTCATGAATTATAGATATATCAATGGAGAATATTTTGACTTGTGAAGATCCAAAGCACTATCTTATCTAAAAATGTTAAAGAATCACTTGATTTTTTTATATGAAATTACATATACAGTACAAGTGTAGTAACTATAATAATAATGAAACAAATAATTAAGTAAATTAATATAAAAATTAGGCTGAATCTATACTTATATATGATGAGACTCCAATTTGAAACTGGAAGATTTTATTAGCATCTTATAATTGATATCTGAAAGAAGAAGGTGGTTGTGTGGCTTGGAAGATGCTTAATTGACAATCTAACCATATTTTTGCCTAGTTTTGATTCCATTCTTTTCATGATTAATGCGACTCAAGCTTTAGCTCAATTATTCTCCTAACGGCAAACGAATATGCAACGTATACAATAAAATCTACTGAAAGGAATATAACTTCTACGACAGCAATTAATGAGTTGCTTATTTTAGAAGAGAGCAAAACCTTCAATGATTCAAACCTTAGCATTAATTCCTGAAAATAAAGTTGTATCAAGACTGATTTCTGTCTCATTCATTTGCTGGTAAGACCGACACGTGCCCCAAATCAATCTTTCATAGTAAACAGAAAGCACAACAGGATTGATAATATTATTTTTTTTAAGGCAAAAGAATTGACTACTACTTATGTATATGACTAAGACAATTCTTAATTATCAGTTTATGACCTTAAAATTTTGATGTATTAAAGGCTCAGGTGTATTAATTATACTCCAATCAGAGCAGCAATTGAAGTACCAGAATGGGATACAGTTACAGGATTATTATTATCTCATTTCAATATTCCTATAATGTATATTTCTCATAATTTCACATGTGCAGTATGCTGGCCCTGCATGTGCTATAATTTCGTCTGTTTGTTTTCCTCTTCTTTTTACTGAGACATCTCTATGAATTATATATATATATATATATATATATATGAATAATTATACAATACATATTTAATAAAAAATATACAATACAAAATCAATGGAGTTTTTAACTTTCACCTAAAGATTAAAAAATTTTCACATATCTCATTGAGATATATTTAAATAAAATAATATATAAATATAATAATAAAAAGACATAAGATAATATTTTAATTTCGCTTGTAAAATTTAAACTCTTCACTAAAAATGTATAGAATATATATATATAACATAAGCACCGATATGTTATAAAATAGTCTTAAGATATATATTAGAACTAAAATATTAGAAGATTTTTTATAAGACTTATCAAGAAGATTGTTAATTTCAGGTACAACATGAAACACAATGACATGACTCTAAAATATTTATTCAAATCTCATTTCATTTTTAACACTTATGCTAACTCCAAGAGACAGACAGGATTGTCAAATATTACGTTTCATAATGCGACAAATGCACTCATTTACATCGAGTATGGGCAAGAAAAGAAACTTAAAATTGGTTGAAAGGTGAAGTACAATATTTAAAAGATCAGTCACCCGATGAAATTGAAAAAAAAATTAAGTTCAAATTTACCATTATATTATAGGTTAATATTGAATTTGCTATTGTATTTTAATTAAGTTGGAAATTGACATTGTATTATCAAATATGTTGATTTTTTAATATAAAATAATGAAATTGATGGACATTTGTTAATTGTATTAACAAAATATTCCATGAAATATTTTAAATTTTGTTACTTTTAATTAAAAATAATGGCATATATGCATGCTTGGTCCATGCTGTAAAGCAAGTTTCATTGGTCTTTTAATGCTTGATTTAATTTGATGTGATGGGAATTGGGAAGTGCTTTTTGCTTGCTAACTACTTTAAAGGAAAAGAAGAAAGAAAAGAAACTTAAATACTAGTTGGAGTCCAAAGAAATGCATTGCCCACACGCAGCACATTACCCTTTTTTTTCTGGTTAATTAATTAGATGAGCCATCATTTGCTTCAGTAATAATATTATAAAAAGGAAAGAAGTAGGAATTTCCTTTTATTTTCGTCTGGGAAAGAACAAAATGGAACTAAGAAAAAAAGAAGAAAAAAGAACAGAGTGTAACTGAAACTGATGATCAATGGCACTTGTACAATAGCCTGTGACCAAAAACAAAAAGGCAGACACTGCAGCAGAGATAAAGATTCGGTTCATCTTTAAAAAGACGTGTGCAAAAACCCATGATCTTCTTCTCTTTGTCAAGTTATCTGCAGATTCGCTGGTACAATATTGACATATCGTTTTCTTCTGCTCCTCTTTAATGCACAAAGCACACTAACACTGCAGCCCAAACCCTGAGGCTGGAACGAGGTCGTTTCAAAAACAGACAGCGCCCACAGTCACCCCCTAGCGTTGCCAACGGTGGGCGTTATTTTGGCTCCATTAATGAGGTGGAGGACTATTACTTCCCTGCTGAATATGCAGTGGAGTTCCTCAGTGGCGAAAGCGAATGTTCTTCTGGTTTCTATCTCTGAGCAAGTGGACAGCATTGCTTAACTATTTCTCTTTCTTTTTGGGTGAAAAAAATTTGTGACAGATAAATTAAGGTACAACGAAACTCAATTAAAAGGATGAGGCGATGGTGGTACTTGCTAGCCGTGACATTTACCGACGCACGAGACTTTTAAAATATATATAAAATGCGAGTTGCCGAGTTTCATACCATAACCAGCACCAACCTTCTACACTTAATTAATGCGTTTGCAAAAACAAACTGAGACAAGATTTGACAAGTGATATGGGCAAAAAGAGCCATCACATTTTTGGTTTGCATGACTTCTCAAATCTCATGATGGCTTAGTTGGCGCATGATGACCAAAATTGGCTAGCTTTTCATCCAAATGCTTCCCTGGGACAGTATCAAGAATTTTTGCCACGTTATCTTTCTCAAATTTCTTCTTCTTCTTGTGACATAAGCCTTTTTGCCCACATTAGACGGATCACAGCCATGTCATCAAAGCTGTATGGCTCTACATTAATGAGCCAATTAACGAAGCGGTACAAATGATTTTCCTTTTTAATCTTTTTTATAATAAAATAATTATATCGCATGTTTCGAATTTTTTAGTTGAAACAAATTAATTTCATACCAAAATTAAGTTGGCTTTTTGTCTAAGTTACGGCTTTCCAACAATGCATAGTATTTCCTTATTGAAAATAAAGATTATATCTGCGAATGAATTTCCATGGAAAAGTGGTTCATAATGGCCCTAAAAGTAATTAAGATTTGTATTGAATTGCCTTTTCCTTTTGCTTTGGATTTATCATATATAATAATGCTCCATAGATCAAGGAACAAGAATTAACATTTCTTATGCACCAAAATTATATATTTTTTTAGTATTTCAATGATTAATCAAACCCCAAAAAATAAATTAATAATATTTCATATTCTAACAATGACAAATTTATTTACAGGTTGTAAATTTGTAATGTAATAATATTGTAAAGTTCCCTCCAAAAAGCGCTGGTTTCCAACGGGCAACGGGACGGGACAACTAAAAAGGTACCCCAGGAGTATTCAAATTTCAAAGCCCCCTTAACGGCCCCCTCCACAACCGTTTCTTACTTTGCATCGTTGTCCTTCCTAAACTCCAATAATATCATAACGAGACTGCCACTGCGCGGAAAATGCATGTGACAGAGCAATTAGAAGCCTCCAGATTTTGAAGTTAACGTTAACCAAAGCTTCCTTGGACTTTCCAAAGAGACCAGCCTGGTCAAACACCAAACAGGACAAAAATATTAGTTAACCGGCCTGCCCTTGAAGATAATCTGAACTTTCTTTCTAATAATTGGTTTTCTTTTATTAAAGACTCGCCGAGTCTCTTTCCATATATTTAATTTAGTTTTTAATTGCTTTAATTTAGTTTTTGAAAACTTCTTTCGGCTGATATTGCTTTAGGCCGTATCCACTTTTGCCTACCTATTCTGCCCTGTTTTTTTTTTTTTTTCCTTTGTCTACGATCTCTAGATCTAGCCACATTTTGGTTCAACAAGGGCCATCCTCCCAAAAAAAAAAAAATTAGACCCATTTCAAAGCTTAATGTTAAGGATCATCATTTGGATTATGTCCTAATGCGGCTTAATTTAAGATATTTAGGCTTTTCATCAATTAGAATAGGCGTCTAGATCTCTTAATTGTCTTAATGATAGTTCTAATTTTTCCACATGATGCTTCTCCTTTTAATTAATTTATTACCAAACTAATAATTTTCTAAATGCTTAACAAAAAAATTGAATAATTTCTTGTTGACTACGAGAATGACTTGAAATTTTAATTTTAAATTCGAGTTCTATTACGTGTGAGTTATTTTAATTTTAGGTATAATACTTAAATAAATTTTTAAATTTTTTAAAAAAATTTAAATAAATCTTTATTCTTTTGTGTTTAAACAAGTACTTATATTTTTATTTTAAATTAAATATGCTCTTATAATTAATGATTGATTAATTGCTATTACTCAAAATGCCACTTGTCATTTCATATCCATATGATATTGACATGGTATTGGTGTGAATGATGAAAATACTATATGAACATGTTATCATGTCAAATTAATATATCACGTCATTATTAATTATGATATTTTAATATATTATATTATCATTAATTATGATATGTTAGTGTATTACATCAACGTCAAGCGGTATGAAATAATAAATGATATTTTTGCTAAATCAATAATTAATTATAAAGATTTATTTGACTCAAAATAAAAGTATAAGGGCTTTTAACTCAAAATAAAAATACAAGAATTTAATTGAACGTAATAAAAGTATAGAAATTTATTTGAATTTTTCTAAATAGTTAAAAGACCTTTTTCGATATTATATCTTAATTTTATGATAATTTCTTTCATTATATATTGATTTATCTTTGTTGTTTTTTCATTAGTTTTTTTTGTGTGTGTGTAGATATTAATTTATTGCATGCTATATATGTTGAGAATTATTTAATGGTTATTATAATTTTTATTTATACATCTAATCTCGTAAAACAATACTTAAAAATTTGAATAAATTCATGAATGAGCTATAGATGGCTTTAAAAGATTAAGCTTAGAAATACTATTTTTCCAGTTTGAATAAAAAAATTATATTCTATTCTTATCAACTACTCTAAATATAAGACAAATATTCTTGATTAATGAATTTGGTTTCAACACTTGAAAACATTCTGTTATAATTTAAACCTCAATCCAAATCACAGTTGCAACGACCGAATTAACTAATTTAGAAATTAGACTAATCAAAATCAATGCAACAAAACATAAAAAATTCATAAAGAGAGAACATATACTATATATGTGATTCGAGAACCTAGTTTTTATCTCTCTCTACATATATATAACTTATTATCAAAGATCAAAAATTACATTAATCAAGCTTACCTCAAAACTCACCTATACTAAATCTTTTAGCTTTAATTACTTTTATAGGAGCTTTGTTTGCTTTCCGATTTTTTAACACGATTATACAACCAATTTTTTTTTTTAAAAAAAAACCCTTTTATATTAACTTCAGGCAAACCATAAAATTAGTCCTGAACCTAAAATTAAAAAAGTAGTAAATGGGGTTTAACACACTTAAATATAGTTCATTACACTATTTGTGCCGCTCTAATAGATTAAGCCTCTTCCATAAACCACTAACGGGTAATTAAGGGTGCTTGAAATAAATTTTCAAATCGATGTTTCCGGAAGGGTTGGAAAAAAGATTGAAGCCCGCAGACTGAAGAATTGACTCCGGCAGGAACGAAAAGGGAAAATTAAAAGTCAAAACCTTGCCGAAGGATTTAACGTGTTGGAGATCATTGCTTTTCGTTTCATGTAGTTGAGCGACTCTTCCCCATATCCATCCCATTATTTTTTAGTCAAATTTGACATATGAAGCTATTTCAGGATAACTTGTATAAAAAAAAAAAAACAAAGGAGAGATGAAAAGAAAGAAAATTCCAATTTGAATAGCGAGTTTGCAGAAGAGATTTGCATACCTAACTTCAACATAATTTGGCTCAAGTGTCATAAAGCGTATTTAATTTTAATTTATTTCTGGTCCTACATGAAAAGAAATTATGTGCACAAGCAATTTTAGAGTTTAGACTGGTATTTTACTTTGGCTTCTCTTTTATCGTTGAAGCCATCGCCTGCCCTCGATGCTTGTATTACCTTTCAATAGCCAAGCGCACGTGGTAGTCATTGTCACTGGCTAATAGCACATGGATTTGACTCGTCAAAAGAAATTGTTATGGGCTAATTCATGCCTTTCTCAACGTTTGGCCGATCAGTTACTAAAATGATCTATTAAAAAAAATGAAAACTGTCAAGATTGAGTGTTTTTCTAAATTTTATACTACATTATATATATATATATATATATATATATATATATAAATGAAGTGGCATTTATAGATAATTTGTTAGATGAGGAAGTGACATCTAATGTTTATAACTAAAGGGTGGACTCAAGGGAATACTCCTAATTGTTTTGGGTCAATTAAAAAAGAATGGACTACTTGGTCTAATTAGTTTAGATAAAAATCCACTTCCCCATGTTGCAATTGCTTTTATTTTGAGTAATGCAATTTGTTTCTAACTAATTGTGTCCAATGCGAGAGTAATTAATTGCAATATATGGTAGAGTTTACTTAGGTGTTAATGGTCAATAAATTAGTATTACATCTTATTGGGTAAAAGAGTTGGGACAAATAGGATTTATCTAATTTTGTTTGAAAAAAAGAAGAAGATGTTTTTGTTGTCGATAAGTTAACCCAACACATTTTCTTCAATATTTTGAAGCATTTAAAAATTTGTAATTTAGTTTATAATTTTTAATTGTTCTTTGTTTTCTTATAAATAGTAAAAAAAAAATCCAATTAGGTTCTCTCTTGGATTTGGATCAATTGATTCGGTAGAAAGGAAAATTGAGTGTAGATTTTTAGTTCAAATCCCATGGCTCTCCTCCTTATTTTTGATCCAAAATGATCATTTCATGGAATACAACATTTTGTTCTTTATTTTCTTTTAACCAATAACAACCCAATTAACTATTACATTTTAACTTTAAGTACATGAGTCCGTATCAAAATTAATTTAAGATACCTAAATTAAAGTCCTTATCCTACTAATAAAGCATGAACTAGTACCATCCTCTTATTGGTAGAGAAGAATCCATCCCACTATTTTCAAGCACAAACAGTTTGAATAATGAAATTTTGGCAAATTAATGAGAGAAAGAGGTTTTAGCTAGGAAAAGGTAGAGTTGAAATGGTTGCGTTTTTTGACGTGGAATAATTTTTGCTCATAATTAATAAACATGAAATATAAGTTGAAAAACAAAACTTATAGCCTATTACGATTCTAATTCCTAACTAATGAGTTATAAATGTATAACCCTAACCGCCTAATCAAATTGAAGATGACAACTTTATTGCCTATCTTTGCAATAACTAGGAGTAGTCTACTTCTTGTCGCATTTTATCTTCACCAAATTGAGAATAATTCTAGAAATTCATGTCATACTATTAATTTTTGTGAAACCCCAATTTTTTATGTTATGGAAATTGGTGAAATTTTGAATTTTTATGAATTATATTTTAGTGATGATTTTGAATAAGAATCTCTTGATATTTGATCTTAATATCTCCGTATTATTGTGTCACGTTCATAAAAGCATGATGGTGGGAAGAATGGTTGAAAAAAATAAACCAAAGATATGTATTTTCCTAAGTTTAAGCTTGAAGGGTTGATCCTAATGAGTGCAAGATCCTTAAATGACTACTAGAAATGCCAAGGATCGACTCCAAGCAAGGAAAGGTCGATCATCACAAGATGGAACACTTAAAACAGTTTCTAGAAACTCAAGGATCGACCCCCAATGACTAAAGGGTCAATCCCAATAACAAAAGAATAAAAAATTAGCTATTGAAATTGGTAGGATCGATGCTCTAAAGACCAAGGGTCGATCTCAGTAAGTCTAGGTAAAAAATTTAAAGCCCAATATCGATAATTAAAGTCAAGGTGTTGATCCCAAGGTTCCAATGTGAAAAAAAATATATAAAACTCATCTCGTGCCTTAAAATTCATTTTTCACTTTTTTAGCCTCGAACTTGTTCCTAACACCATCCAAACCATCTCCCAACCTCTCCAAACCCAATTAGACAAAGATTCAACCTTCCAAACTCGATTCTAAGATAAGATTTCATATTTTTGAGTTTAAATCTCGTGGATATGACCTATTCTAGGATTTTACAAACTTCAATTCATTTATTTCATTTTTAACTAAGAATTTTAGGGATTTTGCTTTTTCAAGTAGGTTGTGAAGGTAAGGAAAGTTAAAATTTTCAGTTTATGGATTGAGTTTGAAGTTTAGAAATTTATTGAAACTTAAAGAGAGGTTATTCAATAAATTTACTAGTTTTGAAAATGGGTTTTTGCTACAAACTAGGA
Organism: Theobroma cacao; assembly: GCF_053813885.1. NCBI lineage: Eukaryota > Viridiplantae > Streptophyta > Magnoliopsida > Malvales > Malvaceae > Theobroma > Theobroma cacao. The sequence goes on from NC_142647.1 coordinate 6,227,151, forward strand.
ACTTGTGATAGGATTTATTTTCTTAGGTGATTATTAGAGTTCAAGAATGTTGACAAGCAAGATTTTGGTGACTTGAAGCTTAGGAAAAGAATATGCTTCTTGTCAAGGTGAGTGGATACACCTCTTAAAGTACTTTACACGATAAACCTAGCATGATTTATTGACTTGGTTTCACTTGCGTATTTTGAATGCTATTGTGATATTGATAAATCTAAATGTTTAAGTACAAATGTTTTCAATAAAGTTTTCGAATATATTATATAAGTAAATATCTTTACTAATTAGTTTTTAACAGGAGAGATAAGCCTTTTCAAATGCTTTTACTTAAATACTTCTCAATTGGTTGTATGTTGCACGATTGGTGCATGGCTAAAATGAGGCCTAGATGGATTAATAGATAACCACCCAAATAAATGTGATTGTGGAAAATTAGAGAAACCACCAAGGCATATGTGCTGGTGTGGACAATTAGAGACAGTTATGTGTAAAGGTGAATGTGATTGCTATAGTGCCCATTAAAATAGAATGTGAAAGTAGATGAGTAAGTCTCCACCATTTAAGGATTATGTGGACGTAAAGATACCCATTATTGAATCCGATAAATGAATGTCATAATGTGATGTATAATACTTGGTTTTGGTAAATTATTGGATGAATTCTCATTGTGTTATGATTTGAATAAAACTCGGTGTGGGGGAAAGAATATCATAGAGTGTAGTTTGGCAAATGTCCTTATCTTTTCCCCTTCTAAAGACTAGTGTGGGGGCAAAAATACCACAAGGTCTAGTTGGGTGAATACACCTATTTTTTCCCTCCTAAAGCTAAGTGTGGAAGCAAGAATACAACAGGATTTAGTTACCTGAATGTATCCATCTTTTCCATTCATAAAGCCCGGTGTGGAGGTAATAATACCACAAGGTTTAGTTGGAGGAATGTACCCATCTTTTTCCCTTTTAAAGCCCAATGTGGGGATAAGAATAGCACAGGGTCTAGTTGGGCGAATGTACTCTCTTTTTTCCCTCATAAAGCTTGGTGTGGGGATAAGAATACCATAGGGATGAATTGGGCAAAAATATCCATCTTCCCCTTATCATTTGTCAAAGGTATGAATTAACTTCTAATTTATCAACTAAAAATTGTGACACCCATGAGAGATGATTTGATGATTATTGTGCTTATGTGGAAATGATGTGATGATTGACTATCAAATGATGCATTCATGCTATGAATGAATGATATTGAACTCGTGGGTTGAGAACTTTTCTTGTTTTCTCCTTGTAAATGTTTTGTGCTTTGAGTTATATATGTTGAACAAACTCTTTTATGCATCTTGGGTTTTAAATGCATTCATTGAAAAATGTTGGAATAAGGTTATTGACATTTGAAAGAATTCGCAAAGTATGGTTCATTGTAAAAACTCTTCCCATTAGCTTGTTCCCTTCCTTATATCCACCCACAGAGTTTTGTGACTTACTCGCTATTTTTCCTTATTTTTGTTTTACAAATCAGTAGCTCGTTTGACTAGACACCTTGTGGAGTAATAGCTTAGCTTGTACTTGGTAGGTGTGGTAGTGCTTCATTTTCAACCTTTCTTAGTCATTACAGTTAACGGTGTGTCGAGTCAAATTTTACTTTTTAAGTAGGGAGATCATGCACCAACAAATGAACTAAATGCTTGGATATGATACTTAAATGATACTTGAATATGTAATAAATGTTGATAAGCCCTTATTTGTTTATCATTGTGAATATTGTTTTGAGCCCTGAAAATGGGTGTATGAGAATATTAAAACTATGGTCAAAGGACTATAAAGATAAAGGCACAAAATGTGTGTCGGACCACAGATGTTATATATATATACATTGTGAATGTTATATGAAATGGAATGGAAACCACACATTATGTTGGCAAGTTTCGTAATAATGTGATTTTGGTGATTTACTTGTGAAATTTATGATGTGAATGGATATGCATGTTAGTCATGATCATTCCAAAAATAAGATGTGACAATTTTTTCTCTTTAAAATACCTAGCTTGGTTTAGATTGAATTTATATTTTTTAATGACGTGTTTAAAGTTTTTATTTTATTTATTATTTAATACCTACAAGTCGTGGTGTAATTATAGTTTAAATTAATTTTTAATAGTATAAATAATTAAGAATAAATTTTACTTACACCACACATGGTTTTTAATTTTTTTTATGTAACATCTTTTGATTTTTTATTTAATTAAAAATTCATGCGTATCTATTTTTTCAATTTGCATTCTATGAATCACTTATGTTTTCACAAGATTAAGTGGTTAATTTAATCTAATAAAATTATAAGAATACCATTAATTCAAAATTAGCTATTTGTTTGATATTTTTTTAAAAAATTAATAGTTTAAACTTTTGTGGAAATAGAAATTATCCACTAGATGTTGGTTGAGATAGAGGTGAGCAAAATCAATTCTGACCAATTACCCATCCAAACCAAATACAATTTGGGTAAAACGATTCGATTTAATTGGTCCATTAGATCAATTGATCCACAATATTTGGTCTAATTGATTTTTTAGTCGGTTATTGGTTTTAAAATTTTTGGACCAATCCACCTAAAATACCAAACTAATTTTTTATATATTTATATATATATATTAATATATGTAATATTTTTTATATATTAAGAAGAATTGATAGTTAATTTAATTAATAATATATTTAAAATATATTAGAGTACCATACGTACGTATACAAATCATAATCATAGTAATTTAATATTAGTTTTATTTATTTATAAATCTATATTAATATGAAATTACAAGTTATATATTTTAAATGATATAAGTTTAAAGTTTGGTTTAGATTGAATTTATATTTTTTAATGACGTGTTTAAAGTTTTTATTTTATTTATTATTTAATACCTACAAGTCATGGTCTAATTATAGTTTAAATTAATTTTTAATAGTATAAATAATTAAGAATAAATTTTACTTACACCACACATGGTTTTTAATTTTTTTTATGTAACATCTTTTGATTTTTTATTTAATTAAAAATTCATGCGTATCTATTTTTTCAATTTGCATTCTATGAATCACTTATGTTTTCACAAGATTAAGTGGTTAATTTAATCTAATAAAATTATAAGAATACCATTAATTCAAAATTAGCTATTTGTTTGATATTTTTTTAAAAAATTAATAGTTTAAACTTTTGTGGAAATAGAAATTATCCACTAGATGTTGGTTGAGATAGAGGTGAGTGTCGTGACGTGCGGGTCCGGGAACCCGTCCGCCAGACGCGGGGCGAAAATTAAAATCGCAAGGTGTGGGAGTCGCCACCAATCTTTTTTATCTAGGTGTGATTGGTCACCTATTAACCCGGTTCTTAATCGACGAAATCCTAAATTAATTTTAGGTCCGTCGAAATAACGAGAACTGGTCCACGTTTTTTAAAGATGGGTTCGGGAGTGCGGTTACGCACGGAGAAGGGTTAGCACCTCCGTGACGCCCGTTCTGCGAACGGTACCATTTAATCTTAAGTTATCTTAATATTGCCTTTTCTTAGTTTAATCCCTCTTTTATTAATTAAATTTTTATTGAATTGTCAGACTGAGTTTTTCACTTGGTCTTACGTATGCATATGATGCAGGCGTAGAATGAGGTCGTGACTTGTTTATTTTAAATGATGGTGTCACGACCCGGAACCTCCCTCAGGCCCATGACAATCGCCGCGACGTCCCGATTGACACTCATTATCCGGAATGCCAACCGGAACCCCGCAAGGCTTACATATCAGTTTCTTTCCTTTCTTGTGAGCAATCATTGTTAGATATCGAGTCTTTAGAGAATATATACTATTTTAGATCAAAAACAATCAAAATAAAATTTTCGCCACATAGGGGTATTTTGGTCATTTTTTTCTCAAAAATTTCAAAACTGGCTAAAACGTAATATACAAGTACAAAATACATAATTCATATTCAAAATGAGTTTAAAAGTCTAAAATCTTCATTTAAAACGAAATTACGATTATTTGAATAAAATAAGAAAATAAAAGAAATATTAAGGGAAATATTCTATTTTCTTATAAAACAATATTTATAAAGTTATACATGAATAATTTTTATAGCGTAAAAGCTAAATAAATTTATACATACTGAAATACAGTAAGCCAAAATATTTAATTTAATTTACAATAACCAGAGGGCCCCCGAATAAACAAAAGTAAAGAGGACTGTGAACCTACGATTTGGAAAATGCAGATCCAATAGTAGTCCTCGATGAGATCAGCTATCTACAGTCTATACTGAACCTGAAATGGGTGGAAAGGAGTTGGGTGAGATTTTGCAATCCCAATGAGTAAACAGACATTATCATAAATATCTAAAGGCGAGTAAAATGGAGGCAAGTTTAAACAATAAATTTCAACCCATTTCATAATGTTTTCAATTTATTTCTTAAACCATAAAATATTTGTAATTTACCAAAACAATTGTTAAGGCTTATGTCTTTTATTAAAACAAGGCTCAAGCCAAAACTAATCCTCGGGGATACCTTGGCCGAGGCATCTAACCGAGTCCGCCAAGGGTGTTAAAATATTCACACGTGAAACACATTTTTATTTTTAAAACCAGCCGTCCCTTGGCGTTGGCCGAGTTACACATTCACGTGGGGGTTCGACGTGAAGTGAGCTCTAATACTACCCCGGGAGTTACCCTCCTCGCCTCTACAACCGGAGTAACTATATAACTGGGTTTACCGTGCCCCTCTAATAGGCAGTCCACGGAAACCCGTCACTGCAGTGACTAACCCACCAATTTTAATAAAATTTCGACAGTATAGCGTGGCTTTTATTTATTTATCCAGCCTGCATAGTAAAATCAACTTACATAAATTTCCCAATGCATTCACAAAATATAGCCACATATGCTCATTTCTCATAAGCCATTCCTAGGAAAATATATATTTTTCAAGTCAATTTGTAGCCTCCAATTACTCAATTTCATAATCAATACAATATATTTTTATTTGTCACATTTATTCCTAAAACATCAAAAATCCCGTTTTAATCTCGTTCTCATTTCATAAAATACATAAAGGGCATTTAAAATAAACTCTAGATAATTTACAATAATAATAAGTTTACTCACCGTTTGTACAAAATAAAAGCTTTCAAGCGCCCCGATCACTACTCGTCGGGTACGACTTCTTTGCCTTTTCCGGAAGGCTCTCCTCCTAGACACATTACAAAAATTTACACAATTCATCACATTGATGCTAAATCACTATATAATTAACTTAAATCCTATACTAATGCATGGTATGAAATGCAATAGCCTAAAACGACTTAAATGCGGTATTAACCTATTTTTGGCACTTTGCCCGATAAATTGCTAACGCGCTCCATTTTAGCTCTAAATCATCCCATTCTCTCTCCAACATTTCTAACCATTAAATATCAGCCAATAACCTTCTAAAAACAACAAAATCAGCTCACTCCCTTCCTTGGAAAATTCAGCCAAAAATGGGACATTAACTCGGTAAATTTTCTACTTTGTTTTTCTATCACGTTTAATCGTTTTTCATCATTTCTCTTCATTTTCCTTAGAATAAAATCAATTCATCATCATTGTACAGCATTGAGCATCCAGCCAAGAGTGGGTATTGTGAAAATTTACTGATTTCTTGCCCAATTTAATTTCTAAACACATTTAACTAACTAAAACTATCAATTTAACTAAAAATCAAAACCTAAAAATTTCAATTTCTCTCTCCTAGAATTTCGTCCAGCCCTTGATATCACTTTTTGATCTCTCTCCTCAAGCATGCTAAATGGAAATAAAGGCATAGGAAAGGTAGAAATCAAGCTAAAATCGAAAAATCTTACCGTTAGACGCGTAAACGGTCGAAAACCGCGAATTTCTCTTTGAATTTTCTTGTTTCTCTTTGGTTTTTCTTTTCTTCTTCCTTTCCTCTCTATTTCCTCTGTTTTTCTTCCTTATGGCCGGCCAGCACTCAAAATTTGGGTTTAAATGGCTGACTTTTCATTAAAATAATATTATTTCATTAAAAAATGCCATGGGTCACTTTCCCATTGGCCCATTTTTAAAATTTCATCCATTTGTTTCCAAATTTTCACCATACACTTGTCTCATATATTCATAGCTTAGATAAAATTCTCAGACTCATCCAAAGTCTCGGTGGAGTAATTTTTACAATTTACACTTTTGCCCCCGTAAAAGTCAAAAATTACATTTTTGCCCCAAAAATTGAAAAATTGCCCATAGACATATTTTTCATCCCTTATACTCATACCATTCTCCAATTTGTCAAATTTGATCAAAATTCTCTCAAAATCTCAAATTTTGTCCATGGGTGGTAAAATTACGATTTTGCCCCTACACTCCAAAAATCACCAGAATTAAACTTTTTTCACTTCCTATCATTAAATTATACTCCAAATAGTTAATCTTGGTCAAAAATTTCACTCCATGATCAAATTATTATCTTAGGTGGCAAAATGACGATTTTGCCCTTGAATATCAAAATTTCTAATTTTACCCCAAATGAACCCTCGAACTCCGAACAATCATTTTTAGTCATTCCTGAACTATAAAATATTAAATTTCATCCTACAATTCCTATTTGAACTAGTTCGAGGTTAAATCAACTCAAGTGTACCGTTAGGTACGATATCGGGTTTCGTCTTTTCTTATGTGCTTTCCTAGCATAATAACATGCTACTCAGTGCATGTATGTCATGACATGTATTTATAGGGTCGGGTTTTACAGATGGAGTCGGTAATCTTTTATTGGAAAATTATTCGAAGACTATCCCAACGCTTTGGTGAAGTCTCGAAATCCTCCTCACCTAGAGATATCCCGGAAGAACTCGTCTCTACGAGCTCCTCGGGGAAATCCCATCATCGGGATTCCCGCGCCATTTGCAAAATAAGAGTGGCATGCAATGACAGTATAAAATGATGGTATCTACATGCACGCGTTTATTGATTATTTAAAAATTTTGATTATTTGTTATTTATTATTATTATTATTATTTTTTAAATATATACTTTATTTTTTGGTTATTTAAATCCATGTTTGTTGTTGATCAATTTTTTTACTTGTTTACAAAGCTTATCTAAATAATTAATTAATTAACTTTTAAACGATTGGATTGTTTAGTAATATTTATTTAAATTAACAAAAATTTTCATATATTATATATATTTTTCTAACAATGATTATTAGGCTTAATGGGTTTTGGAGTTTAGAGTTCGGATTTATCCCGACGCTTCGGTGAAAATCCGTCTCTGACTTTGTACCCGAAAATATCCACCGGAAAGAGGCAACTCTTTGCCCCTTTTTGATGGTAATACTCAAATATTTATTTCAATTATATTATTTATTATATTTATTTATTTATTTTTCATTTTTATTATTATCATTATTATTTTTTATTATTATTTTTTATATTTTTATATTTTTATATTTTTTTATTTAAAAAATATAATATAATATATAAATATATATATTCGCATCATTAATTATTATTATTATTATTTTATTATTATTATTTTTAGCCTCCAAATATATTTATAATATTAACATTTTTTATTATTTATCATTGTTATTATTTACATATATATTTTAATTTTTAATTTTATGAATTTTTTTATTTTAATTTTTTGATTTTTAATATTAAGTATAAATATTTCTTTCCTAAAAAATATATTTTTATTAAAATGGGCTAGACCCAACACCATGAAGCCCAACAAAACAAAACAAAACAAAAAAAAAAAAAAAAAAAAAAAAGAGGAAATGGGTCATACCTTGTTGGGCTGGACGGATGGCCCAAGTGGTCTGGGCTGCGCGGAAGTCTGCCTGGCCCGCTTCCTTGGTCCGCTTGGGCTTCTCTTAAACGCACCGTTTTGGGCTCAGGAGACTCCCTCAAACGACGTCGTTTAGGCGCCGACCCTTGGAATCCTTCACTTCACTGAAACGGCGCCGTTTAGGCGTACTTACTCTGGGTATAAAATCCCTTTTCGGCTTTTTTTATTCATTTTCTCACTTTTTTTCTCTCTCTAGCCAAACTCTCCCTCTGCCTTCTCTCTAAAACTCTTCCTCTCCCCGCCGGCGCCGGTGTCTTCCCGTCTTCTCGCCGACCTCCCTCTCTCTTCTCCCTACTTGCCGGCAGATCTCTCTCTTTCTTCGCTCAGATCTGAACCTTCCGTCGATCTCTCTCTCTCTTCACTCGGATCTCCCCTTCCGTCGGCCTCCCCCTTTTCTCCCGGATCTCACCCTTTTCTCCTTGTTTTTCTTTTTGTTCTTTCTCTCCTCTTTTTGTGGCTAATTCTCTTGATGATTTTTTTGTTTTTTTTGTGTTGTGGCTAACTGCTGTTTTCTTTCTTTTTTCAGGGTTTTAAGGAGCCGGGTTGTCCAATTTTTTGGACAACCCGGTGAGGGGGGGGGTTCTGGCACCCCTGGGGTTGGTGGCCAGAACCCCCATCCCGCGTAGTGGGTGGGGGATGGGACGGCGACGGGATGGCTGGGCGTACGCCCAGCCATCCCGATTTTTTTTTTTTTTTTTATTATTATTTTTTTATTTATTTTATTTATTTATTTTATTATTTTTTTTTATTATTTATGTGTCTACAGTTGCCCCTCTTTGCACATTCTTGAGAATCAAGGATAGTGCAAAGACGTAGACACCACATTTAGCTTATCTCGAAGCCAGTTGGTTTAATCAAATCGATCTAGAATCGACTTATCTCAAAATAAGTTCGATTTTAAACAAAAACGAAATTTATAGACTTGATCTGGGCTTGACCCATGTTAGGACAAATTCAATTAAAATTCTTAGACTTAATCTTGGCTCGACCTATCTCACAACAGGTTCGATTTGAACAAAATTAAAATTCCTAGACTTAATCTAGGCTTGTCCTATCTCACAACAGGTTTGATTTAAACAATTGAAGTTCCTAGACTTAATCTAGGCTCGACCTATCTCACAACAGGTTCGATTTAAACAAAATTGAAATTCCTAGACTTAATCTAGGGTCGACCTATCTCACAACAGGTTCGATTCAAACAAAATTAAAATTCCTAGACTTAATCTAGGCTCGACCTATCTCACAACAAGTTTGATCTAAAAATTGAAGTTCCTAGACTTAATCTAGGCTCGACCTATCTCACAACAGGTTCGATTTAAAAAATTGAAGTTCCTAGACTTAATCTAGGCTCGACCTATCTCACAACAGGTTCGATTTAAAGAAAATTAAAATTCCTAGACTTAATCTAGGCTCGACCTATCTCACAACAGGTTCGATTTAAAAATTCCTTTAATGCTAACTTAATTGGAATAACATGAAATGAAAAGACTCAAATCCTTCCATTGAAGTTTTACAATCTCAACCCTTTAGGTCGAGTGACTTTCTACCTTTGACGCTTGGAACATGAATTAATTTTGATTCTTGTCGAGTGCATGGCTAGGCATGTATGCATGATTGACATGATTGAATGCTTTTCATGTTTACGATTCATTAAGGTTCCAAGACCTTCCTCTTGCTTCATCCGATTTTTCACTGCAACTTTCGATCTTCTTTGCCTGTTTTCTTTCCTCCTGTAGAATTCAGGTAACTCCAAATTTTCCTTTAAGTACCCTCTCTCTTGACATCTGGCTTTGCCTTTGGTTCAGGGCTCTGTCACTCCTCTTTTTTTTTTTTTTTTTTTTTTTTTTTCATCATTAAGTCTTTTACTGAACAATGAGTGTAACTTCTTGCTTAATTAGTTTATTTCTTTTACCAATCATCATTCCTTTCCATGACAATCATTATGTGAATCATGGGATGGTAAATAACGAAAGAGTTGAAATAAAGAGGCGAAGAAAAACTTCATATATGAGGAATCAAATAGTTCAAGGTAAACAGAATTTACAGGGCAGACATTAGATCTTTTCAATAATGAACACCCAGACCACCAAGAGAAAACAATCTGATATTCGACTTCAAGAATTGTCCTTGATTGATGCTTTGAGCAAATCTGTAGGTTGCAGATTCCTTAACTTCCCCTACTTTGTGAAATTGTGGAGCTCCGTCCATGGTGTATTTCTACCTCAATCTTTAGGCTGACATCCCCAAATTCCATTCTATCTTCCTGTTTTTTTTTTGGCTTCAAGCCGCCCTTTTTCGGGTTTTCGGCATGAGCCTCCTCCCTTAGGTACGAGCTGCCCTTTTCGGATTTTCAGCACGAACCCCCTCCTTTAGGTACGAGCCGCCCTTTTCGGGTTTTCAGCACGAACCCCGCTCCGTTTTTTTTTTTTTTTTTTTTTTTTTTTTTTTTTAGGCATAGTACTTCTTCACCGCATCCGCATTTATTGGATTAGGCAAATCTCCCCCATCCATGTTAGCCAAAATCAAAGCTCCTCCTGAAAAAGCTTTCTTTACCACGTATGGCCCTTCCCAATTCGGCATCCATTTTCCCCGAAAATCAGTTTGATTAGGGAGTATTCTTTTGAGAACCAACTCTCCTTCTCGAAACTGCCTGGGATGAACTTTTTTCTCGTATGCTCGCATCATCCTTCGTTGGTACATTTGACCATGACAAAGAGCCGTCAGCCTTTTCTCCTCAATCAGATTCAACTGTTCGTAACGGGAGCGGGCCCACTCAGCATCTTCCAATTCCGTTTCCATCAACACCCTCAATGATGGGATTTCTACTTCAACAGGTAGGACTGCTTCGGCACCGTATACTAATGAGTACGGAGTTGCCCCGGTGGAGGTACGCACAGAAGTTCGATATGCATGTAGGGCAAACGAAAGTTTCTCATGCCAATCTTTATAAACTTCAGTCATCTTTTCGACAATCTTCTTGATGTTTTTGTTGGCTGCCTCTACCGCTCCGTTCATCTTCGGACGGTAAGTTGTCGAGTTATGATGCTTGATCTTGAATTTAGCGCAAACATCCTTCACCATCGCACCATTCAAATTGCTTGCGTTATCCGTAATGATCCTTTCTGGAAGTCCATACCGACATATGATCTCCTTTTGGATGAACCTACACACCCCCTTTTGTGTCACATTGGCATAGGAAGCTGCTTCTACCCATTTCGTGAAATAATCGATGGCCACCAATATGAATCGATGTCCATTAGAGGCTTTTGGCGTAATAAGTCCAATCACATCCATTCCCCACATTGAAAATGGCCAAGGTGCTGTGAAAACATGCAATGGGGCTGGTGGAGCATGGATCCTATCAGCGTATACTTGACACTTGTGGCATTTTCGAGCAAAGTTTATGCAGTCTGATTCCAATGTCAACCAATAATAACCAGCTCTCATAATTTGTCTAGCCAACATATGCCCATTAGCATGAGCTCCACAAGTTCCTTCATGGACTTCTTTCATTATTTTATTGGCTTCCGCAACATCCACACATCTCAAGAGTACTTGGTCTCGACTCCTTTTGTAGAGCACTTCTCCGCTAAGGAAGAAACCCATTGCTAACCTTCTAAGAGTTCGCTTGTCATTATCCGTGACATTCTCAGGGTATGTCTGGTGCTTGATGTATTGCATGATATCATGATACCACGGCTTACCATCAACCTCTTCTTCAACATTCAAGCAGTGTGCGGAGACTTCACGGACTTCTAAATCAAAAGGGCGTACATCGGCCGCCTCTTTTATTTTGAACATCGCTGCGAGGGTGGCTAAAGCATCAGCAATCTGATTCTCTTCTCGAGGCAAATGGTTGAAGCTGATTTCTTTGAACTGTTTGCTTAATTCTGTAACTAGCTTTTTATATGGAACTAGTTTAGGATCTCTAGTTTCCCATTCACCTTTCATTTGACATATCACTAAAGCCGAATCTCCGTAAACATCTATCGCATCAGCCTTCATATCAATTGCTGCTTGTAATCCCAGTACCAACGCCTCATACTCCGCCATATTGTTAGTACAATTGAAATTCAATCTTGCCGTGGCCGGATAGTACTTTCCATTTGGAGAAATCAACACTGCCCCAATTCCGTGCCCCAAAGCATTGGATGCCCCATCAAAATACACCTTCCATGGATTAAGTTCATTGGGACCAACCTCTTCTATATGCAAGACGGCCATCAAATCTTCATCTGGGAAATCGAAACTTACAGATTCATAATCTTCATTAGCTCGATCTGCAAGGAAATCGGCGATGGCGCTCCCTTTGATTGATTTTTGGGACACATACACAATGTCATACTCAGACAATAGCACTTGCCATCGAGCTATTCTTCCGGACAGGCAGGGTTTTTCAAAAATATACTTGATGGGATCTAATTTCGCCACCAACCATGTTGTGTGATACAACATATACTGCCGGAGCCTCTGAGCGGTCCATGCTAGTGCACAACACATCTTTTCGAGCGCAGAATATTTGGACTCATACTCCATGAATTTCTTGCTCAAGTAATATACGGCTCGTTCTTTCTTCCCAGTTTCATCATGTTGTGCCAACACACATCCCATAGAATTCTTGTTCACAGTCAAATACAAAATGAGAGGTTTTTCGACCATCGGTGGCATCAACACCGGTGGATTTGTGAGATATTCTTTGATTTTATCAAAGGCTATTTGACATTCTTCATTCCACTCTCCTGGGTCTCGTTTCCGAAGCAGCTTGAAGATTGGATCACATTTGCAGGTGAGCTGGGATATAAATCGAGCAATGTAATTCAGCCTCCCTAAAAATCCTCTCACTTCTTTTTGCGTTTTGGGAGGTGGTAGCTCTTGAATAGCTCGTTATTTTATCCGGGTCCACTTCGATTCCTTTTTCACTGACTATGAACCCCAACAATTTCCCAGAGGTTACACCGAAAGTGCATTTTGCAGGATTCAACTTGAGCTGGAACTTCCGCAATCTCTCGAACAGTTTCTTGAGATTGACAGTATGATCCATTTCTGTATGAGATTTTGCAATCATGTCATCCACGTATACCTCTATCTCTTTATGCATCATATCGTGGAACAAAGCTACCATTGCCCTTTGGTAAGTGGCGCCTGCATTCTTCAATCCAAATGGCATTACTTTGTAACAAAACGTTCCCCACATGGTCACGAACGTTGTTTTTTCCATATCTTCGGGTGCCATCTTAATCTGATTGTAACCAGAAAAGCCATCCATGAATGAGAACAAAGCATGTTTTGCCGTGTTGTCCACAAGAGTATCAATATGTGGCAAAGGGAAGCTATCCTTCGGACTCGCTCTGTTCAAATCCCTATAGTCGACGCACATTCGAACTTTTCCATCCTTCTTAGGAACTGGAACTATATTAGCTACCCATTCAGGGTACTTAGCCACCTCCAAAAATCCAGCATCGAATTGCCTTTTTACTTCCTCTTTAATCTTCAGCAACATCTCTGGCTTCATCCTTCTCAACTTCTGTTTAATAGGCTTGCAATCTGGTTCCAAAGGTAACTTGTGAACAACCATGTCAGTATTAAGACCTGGCATGTCCTGATATGACCAAGCAAACACGTCCACATATTCACGGAGCAATTCTTCCAGCTTTTGCCGTTCATCGGATGACAGCGAGGTGCCAATCTTAACCTCTTTCTTCTCTTCCCCACTTCCGAGGTCAATCATTTCCGTGAGTTCCTGATGAGGTAAAATCTCCTTTTCTTCCTGTTCCAACATTCTCGACAAATCAGGGGGTAAGCTGTAGTCATCCACCTCCTCTTCATTTTTCAATTCATCAATGTTCGGGATTATCTCAAAATCGATATTCAAATCGTTGTCTAGATTGTCTTCGTGTTCATTATTTAAAGACCTGCAAACAGGTAAAGTTGGACGGGTGTATGGGCAAGTATTTATTGGCTAAAAGAATAGATGAATGGAAATATGCAAAAAGATTGATGAGTTATGAAACACATTATGCATTGTCATTTATTCAAATGGTGAAGGTAACAGAAAGCCCTACTTAAACAGGAAATTAATCTTAACACCATTGGGCATAGGCATTTAGATAAAATTGTTCATTACATTTTCGAAGACTTAAAGATGATGGGCAGTTCCGTGGCTGTCCAATTGCTTAGCTCCTCTCCTGGCAGTACTGGATACACCACAGGGATCTTCCCATCAGGTTCTTCATCTTTGATCATATGAATTGATAGCTCATCAAACACCCGTGGAACCTGATTGACCTCGTCCGATGCCTTGCACCCCACGAATCGAAAGGTTTCATACAAAAAGGGAATTGTTTTTTTCCAAAATTCTTCCTCCTCACTTTCTTCATAAAACTCGATTTCTGACAAATCCATCAACTCTTGCAACTTAAGACGAAAGCCATCACAATTTTGAATGGAATGTCCAACAACCCCCATATGGAATTTGCAAGAAAGGGTGAGATCATGTCCTACTTCTTTTATCTCTATCGGTTCTGGAGTGATGGCTTTTATTTTGGACAACGCCTCAAACACTCTATCCATCGGTGTTCGAATCTCGTTGACATTCTTTTTCACCCTTCGAATCATCCTTTCATGTATTGCATTCACTGTCGGACCTCCATGGTTAGGCAATGGATTCCCATCAACATTTGAATTGTCTTTTTTGGCAAAATTTAGAAGTCCTGCTTTAATGAGCGCTTGGACCTTATGTTTTAAAGCAGTACAATTCTCGGTGGAGTGCCCTTGAATTCCAAAATGGTAATCACAATGTGCATTCGGGTCATACCATTTCGGGAAAGGTGGTCGGAGTGGTTCTAAAGGGGTTCGAGCAAGGAGTCGATTTTCTATGAGTTGTGGCAGCAATGTAGTGTAAGGGACTGGAATAGGATCAAACTTTGGTCTTTCTGGGGTAGTTTTAGGTCCTCTTTGACCATGGCTAGGATTATTGGTTGAAGCTACCGGTCTTGGTGGTGGAGTTTGTGGAAGAACATTGGTTTGAAATGTTGGTTGCGGGACGGGTTGGTACACATATGGGTTTTGTGTGATGTTGCCTATGTGCGGATAGAAGGGTTGGTATGGAGGGTACGGGTAATATGGGTTAAAGTTGTGAGCTTGTTGGCTGTCGCGAGCAACTGCTTGCACATCCCCTTCTTTCTTTTTGGGCGTACTCCATTTCTTTGAGCTGGCAACTTCATGCCCTTCAATTTTTCCGCTTTTGATAGCTCCTTCTATTATTTCTCCCGATAAGACCAGATCTGCAAAGTTTTTTGTGGCATTGCCGATCAAGCGCTCATAGAATGGAGCTCGGAGGGTATTTATGAACAAGACAGTCATCTCCTTATCAGTGAGAGGTGGCTGAACTTGCGCTGCTGTATCTCTCCACCTTTGGGCATATTCCTTGAAGTTCTCGCTTTGCTTCTTCTCCATAGTTTGTAATGACAAACGATCAGGGGCTAATTCAGCCACATGCTTGTATTGGGCTATGAAGGCTCTTGCTAAGTCTTTCCAAGTCTTAATACGGTTTCGATCTAGCTGTACGTACCACCGAGCAGCTGACCCAGTCAAACTGTCTTGAAAAAAATGGATCAGTAACTTATCATCGTGAGACTGTGCAGCCATCTTCCGACAGTACATGGTGATATGTGCCATGGGACATTTTGTTCCGTCATATTTTTCAAATTCCGGAACCTTGAACTTGGCAGGGATCAATACATCTGGCACTAAGCATAGCTCGGTTGCGTCTATGGTACCAAACCTATCAACTCCTTCGATAGCACGAAGACGCTCTTCCAATAAGTCGTACTTCTTCTGGTCTTTTTCATTTTCTCCTGTTTGCGACGAGTCTTTTCTCAGTTTCTCTTGTTCTTTTGGGTCGTCTAAATCTGGGACGTGTATTGGTTCAGCAGGATTTATCCCAAGGTATGGCCCAAATTGCCCCTGAGTCGGTTGATGGCCTAGCGGGGGTGGTGCATTGTAATAGATGGATGGCATCACTTGAGGGTGGACCCTTTGAGAGGTTTGGGCATGTGGTGGAGTGAACCCTGGGGGATAGGATGGATCGTCCCTTTGGTTTTCACTGTCTTGTGCTGGTGGGTTTTCTAACGGAGCTGGCTCTTCGATCGCTCTTTTTCCTTTACTGAGACTCATCATCAATTCCATCATCTTTGCTAACTGTTCTCTTATTTCTTCTTGAGCTCTCTCCATTCTATCCATTCGCTCACTTTGTTCTTCTTCCATGATCCTTGCTCGTCGACGCGTATTATGAACACGTTGGTCACTTGGCTTAGGTGGTCGAGCTATTTTTGGAACCTTATTGTAATCATAAACGTGAATTAGATGCATGTATGAATGAAGAAAATGAACCCCTTATCTTTATTTACAGGTGAAAATACTTATTGTCATGAAATGAGGATTTATGCACATGTGAATGATCATGTACTAAAAGTATCTGTCACATAACACCCCTCAACAAAGTAATTCAATGCATAAGCTATTGTTTCTTGTTGCAATTCAGGAGTCATCTTTTGCATCTACTTTGTCAATGGTTGTCAAATGACATACTTTTCCTATATACAAAATTATGATGCAAACATGCATATGTAAAAAGTTCAAGTTAGCACTATAAACAAAAATTCCAAAAGATAAATGAAAGTAATTAGTAACCTGATACCTTTATTATTCGCGGAGAAGAATTTAGAACAAGGGGATTATGAAAATTCCTTCATGTGTACCTAATCAAAAGGTATATTCTCACGGGTGAAGCTCTACCTAAGCAAAGGCGACTCTCGGTATTTTACATGCTGAGTTTGGGTTGAAAATGGAGCTAAAGGTTCCCAAATCGCTCCTCACTGTCGTCCACACGGACTAGTAAGGCACCCCGGTCCTCACCCATTACAGGCTTCAAACGGACTAGGTTCGATTTGAGTGGGAGTCTTCACTAGCCCATGCGGAGGTTATCACCTCACGAGAGCGTAGCTACTTAACTCCCTCCTAATTAAGGATAAAGCCCGGGTGGAAGGCTTATGCATGAATGCAAGATGTGTCGATGTGTGAGAAGGAATATACCGACCTTGGATCAATAATTTCACATTCCCCTTATCCTAAATTTCCCGCAATTATTAAAATAGTGAAGTAATAATAACAAACAAATAAATAAATGCACTAAACAAAAATATGCAAAATTAATGCTAGGGAAAACAACAAATTATTTAAGGCTTAAGATAACTTATGATTAATTAATGGCTTGACTCTCGAAGTCCCCAGTGGAGTCGCCATCTGTCGTGACGTGCGGGTCCGGGAACCCGTCCGCCAGACGCGGGGCGAAAATTAAAATCGCAAGGTGTGGGAGTCGCCACCAATCTTTTTTATCTAGGTGTGATTGGTCACCTATTAACCCGGTTCTTAATCGACGAAATCCTAAATTAATTTTAGGTCCGTCGAAATAACGAGAACTGGTCCACGTTTTTTAAAGATGGGTTCGGGAGTGCGGTTACGCACGGAGAAGGGTTAGCACCTCCGTGACGCCCGTTCTGCGAACGGTACCATTTAATCTTAAGTTATCTTAATATTGCCTTTTCTTAGTTTAATCCCTCTTTTATTAATTAAATTTTTATTGAATTGTCAGACTGAGTTTTTCACTTGGTCTTACGTATGCATATGATGCAGGCGTAGAATGAGGTCGTGACTTGTTTATTTTAAATGATGGAGTCGGTAATCTTTTATTGGAAAATTATTCGAAGACTATCCCAACGCTTTGGTGAAGTCTCGAAATCCTCCTCACCTAGAGATATCCCGGAAGAACTCGTCTCTACGAGCTCCTCGGGGAAATCCCATCATCGGGATTCCCGCGCCATTTGCAAAATAAGAGTGGCATGCAATGACAGTATAAAATGATGGTATCTACATGCACGCGTTTATTGATTATTTAAAAATTTTGATTATTTGTTATTTATTATTATTATTATTATTTTTTAAATATATACTTTATTTTTTGGTTATTTAAATCCATGTTTGTTGTTGATCAATTTTTTTACTTGTTTACAAAGCTTATCTAAATAATTAATTAATTAACTTTTAAACGATTGGATTGTTTAGTAATATTTATTTAAATTAACAAAAATTTTCATATATTATATATATTTTTCTAACAATGATTATTAGGCTTAATGGGTTTTGGAGTTTAGAGTTCGGATTTATCCCGACGCTTCGGTGAAAATCCGTCTCTGACTTTGTACCCGAAAATATCCACCGGAAAGAGGCAACTCTTTGCCCCTTTTTGATGGTAATACTCAAATATTTATTTCAATTATATTATTTATTATATTTATTTATTTATTTTTCATTTTTATTATTATCATTATTATTTTTTATTATTATTTTTTATATTTTTATATTTTTATATTTTTTTATTTAAAAAATATAATATAATATATAAATATATATATTCGCATCATTAATTATTATTATTATTATTTTATTATTATTATTTTTAGCCTCCAAATATATTTATAATATTAACATTTTTTATTATTTATCATTGTTATTATTTACATATATATTTTAATTTTTAATTTTATGAATTTTTTTATTTTTAATTTTTTGATTTTTAATATTAAGTATAAATATTTCTTTCCTAAAAAATATATTTTTATTAAAATGGGCTAGACCCAACACCATGAAGCCCAACAAAACAAAACAAAACAAAAAAAAAAAAAAAAAAAAAAAGAGGAAATGGGTCATACCTTGTTGGGCTGGACGGATGGCCCAAGTGGTCTGGGCTGCGCGGAAGTCTGCCTGGCCCGCTTCCTTGGTCCGCTTGGGCTTCTCTTAAACGCACCGTTTTGGGCTCAGGAGACTCCCTCAAACGACGTCGTTTAGGCGCCGACCCTTGGAATCCTTCACTTCACTGAAACGGCGCCGTTTAGGCGTACTTACTCTGGGTATAAAATCCCTTTTCGGCTTTTTTTATTCATTTTCTCACTTTTTTTCTCTCTCTAGCCAAACTCTCCCTCTGCCTTCTCTCTAAAACTCTTCCTCTCCCCGCCGGCGCCGGTGTCTTCCCGTCTTCTCGCCGACCTCCCTCTCTCTTCTCCCTACTTGCCGGCAGATCTCTCTCTTTCTTCGCTCAGATCTGAACCTTCCGTCGATCTCTCTCTCTCTTCACTCGGATCTCCCCTTCCGTCGGCCTCCCCCTTTTCTCCCGGATCTCACCCTTTTCTCCTTGTTTTTCTTTTTGTTCTTTCTCTCCTCTTTTTGTGGCTAATTCTCTTGATGATTTTTTTGTTTTTTTTGTGTTGTGGCTAACTGCTGTTTTCTTTCTTTTTTCAGGGTTTTAAGGAGCCGGGTTGTCCAATTTTTTGGACAACCCGGTGAGGGGGGGGTTCTGGCACCCCTGGGGTTGGTGGCCAGAACCCCCATCCCGCGTAGTGGGTGGGGGATGGGACGGCGACGGGATGGCTGGGCGTACGCCCAGCCATCCCGATTTTTTTTTTTTTTTATTTTTTATTATTATTTTTTTATTTATTTTATTTATTTATTTTATTATTTTTTTTTATTATTTATGTGTCTACAGTGAGCAAAATCAATTCTGACCAATTATCCATCCAAACCAAATACAATTTGGGTAAAACGATTCGATTTAATTGGTCCATTAGATCAATTAAAAATGATTGGTCCATTTGATCCTTAAGTATAGTGGACCAAACTATCCAATTCACCCATTTGCTCACCCCTAGATTGAGACAAAAGATTTCCACAAGGTGTTAATTGAGAAAAAGAAATCATAATGTGTCCTATGAGAAAAGTTGAAATCACAAAAAAGTGTTGGTCAAATTTACTCAAACATTAAATATTATGAAAAATATTCAAATGTAAGACAAACATATAAAAATTAAAAATTTTTTTCTTAACCTTGGTGTCAAATAAAAATGAATAGTTGATTTAAAAGTACAGAGAGTGTGATTCAAATCTAAAAAGTATTTAATTTAAATTTTACCCTTTTTTCCATTTGAGCTTTAGAATAGGTGACCAGAGTTCCAAAGTATTTTAATCTTCAACTTAAATTTGAATTGTTAATTTGTTTAAAATGACAGTATCAATGAAGATAAGGGTTGGATTGACCGGTGTTTATAAACAGTTGTTAAAGTTAATTAAACTTTTATTTAAAATTTTTTCAATTTAAAGCATTATCCTCACCAAATTAAAAAAAAGATAATATATTTAATTATAAAAAATTATTCTATAAATATTACCTTACTAGTAACCCTTAACGGACCATTTTAGATTTTACAATAAACAGAATTGTTTTGTGAAAAAAAAATCCTCAAAATAAATATGAATTAGGAAAGGGGGCCATTCATCTCAACCAAGAAGAAGAAGCGAATAAAGTAGCATAAATTAAGGAAAAGGGTAATAGCGTAAATAACAAATGTCGTTGCAGGTGAAATCGACTACTACCAACAATATTTGTCAGCAATAAATTTAATAATGGCAAACAAACATAAATTAAGGAAAAGGGTAATAGCGTAAATAGGGAAAAATAATGGTTAGAAAATTGGAAACTTGAAAAATAGCGAGAGGCGGGAGGAACAGGTGTACACTATAAAAATGAGTCGCTGGAAGCCAATTCTCTACCACGCACGAAACCGCTGGCCCTAAATCCTCTCTCTCTCTCTCTCCAAAAACTAAAAAGAAAAGTTTTTTTACTTTTTTTTTCGTATTTTTCTTAATTTCGTTACTTTTGAAATTCGAAACAGGATTTCAGAAAAATATAAAACTCTTCAAAAAGCCAGAAAGAAAGCGAAGACGAGAGAAAGGAAAAAGTAGTGCTAGATCGCAAGCCCTAGAAGTAGCGAGAAGGGTTTGTAGATCCTAAATAACGCAATAGCTTCTACTCTTTGCATTGTTCTCGAGAAAATTTTCCCTCATTGATTCGTCTGGTTTTTTTTTGGTTGAGGTACGGACGTGGAGGTTTTCGCTGTTTTTATTTGTTTTTTCCTTTCATTTTCTGTTCGATCTGCGTTTTCTGATTGAAATGTTGCTGCTCTGTTGGTTTCTGAGAAAGGAAAGGAAATTTTGGATGTCGCTTTTGTTTTATGTTGTGTAGGTTTTGAGTGACGGTGGCGGCCATGGGAGATCTAATATTTTCTCTCATTTTCCCAGCAACCAAATGCAGCTCAAAAACTTTTAATTTTTTCCGTCGTCTATTTGTCGTCGCCATTTCTGTGTTCTGTCGTGTTGATTATAATTTTCTCATGAAATGGAGAATCCAAAAGATTATTGAGAAAATGTTCCGTTTCGAACTGTAACGGATAGGAAAGCTGATACGTGTTTATTAATTGTTTACTATTTCTCTGTCCTATATTTTTTTGGCTTTTTGTTGTTCAAACTTTTTACAGCTGAGATCTGCTTTGTTATTTTTGTTTTTAGCGATTCTGCTTTCGTTTTACGACGTACTTTCCTCATCGCTGATTAAGATTTTTTAGAAGTTAGAACCATAATAGTTTCCTTTGAGCATCTCGCAAATCCTTTTTTTTTTTTCCTCTTTGTCGCCTAATTTTTAGAAATGAAGAACTTCTTTGATTTTTTTTTAAATAATTCTGTTCCTCTGTTCTTTGGTTAGATTCTGGAGAAAACTAAATATGATGCTGCATGTTAAAAAAAATGAGAAACTTTTTACCATTTTAGAATTTCCCTTTTTGTTTTTGGAAAAAAAGCTGGAACTTGCTTTAAAAATATTGAAATTGGTGATCTTCTTTTCAGCCAAAATTTGAGAATTTTGTGATTATATGAATTGTTAACTCGTGATGTTCTGATTCTTTACAATATGTGATACAGTTGGAGGATGCAGCAGTTGCTTCTTTAAAAAGCTTACACTTTGCAGAAGAGGGAATTTAACGGAACATTGCTGTGTTAGCGGATAATTGAGGTTTTTAAATTTTCAAAATCATGGTTGCTACTGCTGCTACATCTGCATTCTTTCCGGTCACTTCATCCCCGGACTCCTCTGACTCGAAAAACAAGAAGCTTGGAAGTGGATCTACTAACCTTGGAGGTATCAAGTCGAAACCATCTACTTCTTCTGGAATTTTGCAAGTCAAGGCAAATGCTCAAGCTCCTCCAAAAATAAATGGTACCACGGTCGTGACAACTCCAGTGGAAAGTTTCAAGAATGAGGACACTGCTAGTTCCCCTCCTCCCAGGACATTTATAAACCAGTTACCTGATTGGAGCATGCTTCTTGCTGCTATCACGACAATTTTCTTGGCTGCTGAGAAGCAGTGGATGATGCTTGATTGGAAACCCAGGCGGCCTGACATGCTCATTGATCCATTTGGTATAGGGAGGATTGTTCAGGATGGTCTTGTTTTCCGCCAGAATTTCTCTATAAGGTCTTACGAGATAGGTGCTGATCGGACAGCATCCATAGAGACGCTAATGAATCATTTACAGGTTGGTTATAGTTATAAGGCTGGAATGTTGAGCAACTTATGTTGGGAACTAAAAATTTATATTTACTCATTTTTTATGTAGATGTATTGCATAAGCTTGGCTTTTCAATTAATATTTCTCTTTTTGGCAGGAAACGGCTATTAATCATTGTAGAAGCGCTGGACTGCTTGGAGAAGGTTTTGGTTCAACCCCTGAGATGTGCAAGAAAAACCTAATATGGGTAGTCACTCGCATGCAAGTTGTGGTTGATCGCTATCCTACATGGTAAGTCATAGGTTTTTGCTCATGATTTGCTCTTATAGCATCAATTCATGACAAGCCACTTTTGCTCTACCCATGTTGTTGTGGTTTATATACATATGATGTTATGTTGATACAGTACATTATGTGAGGCATATGTTGTGCTGCTAACTATTTTAGTTCTTGCATTCCACTGGCTAGATTTTTATTTTCTTTTGGCTAGGAAGATATAGAAACAGGCTATGGATCAGTTTAACCTCTAACTTTGAACTCTTGTGGCCTCATCTGTTTCTTAGGCAAATGATCTTATATCACATCTCATGCACTCAAAGTTTTGTTCTGTTAAAACATGGATCTATTTTCTTACTTAAGGTAAAAGGTGAGTTATTGGTATTGGTATAAACAATTGGCAAGTTATTGGTGTAAGCAATTCAATTAATATTGGCTGGATTATTTTGTCAGTTGACTGGTTATAGCTTGTGACAGAAGCTGGGATTATATATTGAAGCAAATTATGACCATGCAGGGGCAAGGCTATTTGTCTGTTCACTTTATAAACATGGCCTCTTCTGTGGTTTACTTAGGCATTAGGCAGGTTTTAATGTTGAATATAATAAATATTACAAGGGTTTTTGCATTTTTACTCTCTTTGATGGATGCCTACTAGCCTTATGAGGGTGAAGGTTTTGGAAACCATTAAGATATATTGTAGATCACTTATTTATAAGATTTGGAAGCAATGGGGCTCAAAATATTTCTTGTGGATCACATATTTATAAAATTTGAATGAATGAATTTTAAGGAGAGTCATTGCTTTTGGTATATCATAAAATTTAGTGATTCTGCATGTATTAGGATTACTATGAAAGTTGATATTGTTGAACATTGAACTCATTTATCTCTGTCTTGCAGGGGTGATGTTGTTCAAGTAGACACTTGGGCCAGTGCATCGGGAAAGAATGGTATGCGACGGGATTGGCTTGTCAGTGATAGTAAAACTGGTGAAATTTTAACAAGAGCCTCAAGGTAGGGCATCATTTACAGAAGTTGCTTCTTGTGCTTATGGGTGATTTTTACTCTTAGCTTTAAACAAACGAATGGATCATCTTTTTTTTTTGAATCAAAACTAGCTTTTCCAAATGCCAAATATCACAGTATTATGCAGCTAATATAACATTATACTCTCCAGTCACTGACTTTATCCCTAGAACAACTGAATGAATGGGTCATCTTTGACATCAGTCTGGAAAGGATCACATTTATTCTTACTATTTTACAACATGATCTGATATTTTGCCATGTGTCTTGTTCTTCTCACAATTAAAAAAAATGTGAGTAGCCACGGTCAGAATTTATTGTCTCTAAAATATTTCAAAATTTTGTTTTGCAAGCATTTTTAATGTTTTCAATTGATCTTTGAGTCTTTGTTTTGGTTTTCTAGGCAACAAAGTGTAACTGTTCTTTTCCTCTGTGAGCTTGTACATTATTAAATGGTGTTTCAGGAGTAACTTTTCTGGGTTCCCTTTGTTCTGATTTTGCTTGGTGACCTGCAGTGTATGGGTGATGATGAATAAGCTTACTAGAAGGTTATCTAAAATTCCAGAAGAGGTCCGAGGAGAAATAGAACCTTATTTTATGAATTCTGATCCTGTTGTGGCTGAGGATAGTAGGAAATTAGTGAAACTTGATGACAGCACAGCAGATTATGTCCGTAAAGGTTTAACTGTAAGCCCCTGCTTCCCCCTCTCTCTTCTTCGGCGTAGTCATGGCTATGGGCACCTATAATTGTCTTGCTATTCATTTGTTGCATTCTTGTTTGAAGTGTATTTTAACTTTGCAGCCCAGATGGGGTGATTTGGATGTCAACCAGCATGTCAATAATGTGAAGTACATTGGCTGGATCCTTGAGGTAGAATCTTTCCCGCTACATTTCAATGATTTTCTTTTGAACTTCCCCTCCTCCCCCTTTAACTCTTCTCCCCCCATGACTAACAAATGAACCAAAATTGTAACCATTTTATCTCATATATTGGACCTGTGGTGCTCAGCAAGAAGTTGCTAGGGGGGCCCTTGAAAATTCTTACCTGACTAGAATTAGCTATTTGTCCTGGCTGGAAGCATAGAAATCAGTTGTGGTTGTTTTCAAATCACATTTGTCTTCCAGCCAAAAATAAAAAATCTTATTGACTTTAACATTCCATAGAAGTATTTAAGTTTCTGTTATCTATGAAAATGAATTGTGTGCCTACATTTTCACTTGGCTGATACTGATCACCAATGCCCCAACTTTGATAGAAGCTTTTTTGGAGCCAAGGGCCTCCAAGTTGAGTAGAGGAAACTAATGAGAAACTGCAATTTAGGAACTCAGTGCTTGGAATCTGATTTAGGATGTACTTCTTCCTGTGATTTTACCAATTATCTCATTCATGCATTTGGAAGTTTCATGCATCTAACTGGAAGGTAATACTGGCTGCAGAGTGCTCCACTGCCAATCTTGGAGACTCACGAGCTTTCTTCAATGACACTGGAATATAGGAGGGAGTGTGGGAGAGACGGTGTGCTGCAGTCCCTAACTGCTGTCTCTGACTCTGGTGTGGGCAACTTGGTGAACTTTGGTGAAATCGAGTGCCAGCACTTGCTCCGACTCGAGGATGGGTCTGAGATTGTGAGAGGGAGGACTGAGTGGAGGCCTAAGTATGCGAAAAGTTTTGGTAATGTGGGCCAACTTCCTGCTGAAAGTGCATAGAATTCAACTTCTGAAGCTTATAAAAAAAAGAATTCAACTTCTGAGTTGTGGCTGGAGGGGCAGTAGTCTCGTTGCTGTGTGTCACAATGCTTGTGTAGATCTATCATGTTCTTTGGATTTATATATGTTTCTTCTTTATATATAAATAACTATATATATATTCCTTTTGATTCGTCTTCCTCGAGAGAAAAAAAAAAGGCTGTAAGCTCGTTGTAATTAGCTCTTGCTTTATGCTCTCTCTCTTCCTTGGCTGCCTATGGCCATCCCAGCTGGCTGTCTGCCATGAAGGTAGTTCTGCTTTCGAAAGCCATGTGAGGTGGAACAACTTTTGTATAGGAGGAAATGTTCTCTTATGCTTTGCCTTGCTGGTCGGTTGGTTCCGTATTCAACTGATAGATTCTGGCTACTTTAGGGTAAATCATCTCTTAATTTGGTAGGATATATGTATATTTTTAGCATCTCAATTTAATGGACAGTTGCCTTCCATCTCATCCCAATAATTTGCCTAATATTCTTATTAATTATTATCAAATCAAGAAAGTTGATAGATTGCAAACACAAATCTGTTGGGATTACCATAAAATGATCCAAGAAAATAGAATAAAGGCCAACATGACCCAAGACAGAAACTCAAATTTAGAGATAATAAGCCTTAATAAACATTAGTTAGATATTACATGCTGAGATGTCGTGGTGGTAGCGCATAAACTTGTATATAACGCTCCGCTATGATTTAGATTTTAAAATTTTAAAAGTACTACTTTCTGTCTAATAAAATGAAATTGCTTTATGTCTAACTTTTAATATTCTAAGAATTTTGGAGGAAAATAGTAAGAAGAATATGAAAACAAGTCTTAGGATATTCGGGTATCTTTGCAATCGGGTAGGGGAGAAAGAAGTTATGAATGTCAACGGATACTTTGGAGTCGGGTGTTATATATTATTCGATTTAATTAAGTAATATTAAGACACTTTTCAGGTATTAAATCTATTATTCATCATGGATTCTGGTATTTAACGGGTAATGTTTAGGATATTCAGATATAAATTTGAAAAACAATTATAAATTTAATTGAATATTTATAGGGTTTGGATACTCTATCCAATAATAGAGTTTCCATTCGGATACTTAAAAAATTGTCAAAATATTTACCAAATTCTTACACTCATACATTTTTTTCAATTTAACCCATATATTTAAAATCAAAGCAGTTTAATATCTTGATTTTAAGAATTACTTCAATTTAGTCTCTACTTTTAACAGTATTTAATTTTGCTGTTAAAGAAGATGATGTCAATGTTGACATGACACATTTTGATGATGTGACACTAACATGATGACGTGACATGTCACATGACATCAATATGATCGCATGTCGATGCTGACGTACCACTAATATGCTAACATGTTGGTGCTGCATGGTTGATAAATTTTTTTTTTTAAAAAAAAGTGTGTCATGTTATAGAAATTAAATTTAACAAAAATATATAATATAAGGACTAAATTGAATAAAATTAAGATGTTGAGGGAGTAAATTGAAAAAAAATTTAAAAAATATAAATATTTAAGTAGATAATAAATATACTTATTAATAAGTCAAATATTTAATTGAAAAAGATTTATGGTGTTAAAAATATATATAAATATTTTCTTACTTAATTATTTAATTCTAAAATATATACATTAATTTATCTTTTTTGAAAAAATTAAGTTTGAATTCTCCTTCTATAAAAAAATATTTTGAAATTTATTTGACTTAGTTTTTAACTTGAACTGAACTCAAATTAGCAAAATAGGTTGATTTAGTTACAACTTTCACAATTTATAAATACCCATTCTTTTGGAATTATTCAACATTTGCCCAATTTATCTTTTATTTAAATTTACTCAAATTTCTTATAAAACGATTTTATTTAAGTTCAAATATTACAATTAAATTCTGCTAAATTTAAATTTAAATTATTAATTGGATCTATAAAAAATTTGTAAATACAAAATAAAATGGTACAAATATTTATAATTATATTTAACTTTATCAGTAATAAATGCAGTCTTTAATCCAAAAAATTACAACGTAAAAATTTAAAAAATATAACTTAAAATATTAAATCAAATAAAAACATAAAAAATAAATAAATAATTGACGGGATAGAGTAGCTCAGATTCTATGGGTGTAATAAAAGGTTTGTCATGTCCAAGTTAAACAAATTAGAATGAAGAATTATTTTTATAATTATCGTTAACTCCATATCTCCCTTCTTCATTTTTTTCAAAAGAAAAAACTAAATCAACTTATTTTACTAATTTGAATTCAACTCAAGTTAAAAACTAAATCAAATAAATTTAAAATTTTTATACTATTATATATAGACGAAAAAAATAATTTATTTAATCTGTTTATATTATGTTACTCCAACATAATTTCAGTTCTTCATCTAAATTTGGCTTTACGTATAAAATTATTTTTAATTTTTTTTTTATAGAAAGAGAATTCAAACTCAAATTTTGCAAAGAAAATAAATTAATGTATATATTCTATAATCAAATAATTAAGAAAATATTTTTATATATTTTTTAACACTATAAATTTTTTACATTTAAATATTTAGCTTATTAATAAGTATATCTATCATATATTTAAATATTTTTTTCAATTTAGTCTCTTAATATTTCAATTTTGTTCAATTTAAACTTACATAATATTTTTTGTTCAATTTAGTTCTTATGACGTAATATCAATTTAAAAAAAAAAATTTTTTTGACCTATCACATGGTACCAACACATTAGCATTACCACGTCATCTTATTAGTGTCACGTGACACAGCCACGTCATCATGTTAGTGTCATGTTATCAAAATGTGTTACGTCAACACTGATGTCATCTCTTTTAATGACAAAAATAGATTGTCGTTAGGAAGAGAGACTAAATTGAAATAATTCTCAAAATTAAAAAATTAAATTACTTCGATTTTGACCACAAAAACTAAATTAAATAAAATACATAAATATAAGGATTTAGTGGATATTTTGACCCTTCAAAAATCATAGATATTCTACCCATTGATATCGAGGAGGAGGTGAGTTGAAGGATTTCTTATATAAAGGTAATAGGTCTCTCCTGGCTTTCCCTGGATGAAGTGGGCAATCTGGCTCAGGGCCTTTGTCCGTGATGAAGTCCTCAAACCAACCCAATTAAACGAGCCCATTCTTTTTAATTTCAAAACTAGGTCCTGATTGATAGAGTAAAGTTTATGATTATTTGTTACATTTTTAGTTTTATCTTAACTATTAATTTAATTTCTTTTAACAATTTTTACCTACAAGTATCATTAGACTTGATTTCTAACTTAGATCGTAAACATACAACTCCTCAATCAATCATACAAAAATGTTAACACATCAACACTAATGAAAAGGAAAACTATTCTTTTGAATTTAATTTGTATTCAATTCTTTCTCACATGCAATATGAATTAAAAGGCTTCAAGTTTGTATACTTTTTACTAACAAAAAACGACTAATACTTTTTAAGCAATTAACTACTATTTATTTGAACTTTTGAATATTTTTTACTATATTGTTTTTATCAAAGAGATTGTCTTTAATATATCTACTCTTATTTAAATTATAATTAATTATAGATTACTCTTTTTCCCTCCCCCCAACCACTTGAAATAGAGATAAACCATTACTTTGATGTGAAGAAATAAATACTTAATTGATGAGTTGGAGTTACTGTACATGCATGTATTATCAACAAATGCATGCATGTCCACACATGGGAAACATAAACCAAGTGGTTAGATTAGTCTTGGGTCTAAATGTATTTTATACAAGGGTCAGAAGAAAAGATTGATACATTGCACTTTTTACAACGAATCATACCAAAGGGGTATATAATGTAAGACAAACTTAGAATAATTAAGGGATTATCAAAATAAACCAATCCTTCCATGTTCTTGTTTTTACTTGTTATTATATCCCTGCATATGCTCATCAAAAAACTCTCACATGATTTGGCATCAATCCCTAGCTATAATAAGTTGAGTTCATCAATCCACCTTTCCATACATAGTATATCCTATTCAGTTATCCATTTTTTTATATATAAATATAAAAGGGAAATTATATATATGCCAATCATTTTGCCTCATTTCCTATAACAAAGCCAAGGCATTTGTGGATGCTTGGGGTGTTTTTCTTTTTAATGTATGTATCAAGATTATAAAGCTTCCCAATTTCCAAGTTTTTTCATTAAAGCTACATGATGCAATGTGTCGTGACGTGCGGGTCCGGGAACCCGTCCGCCAGACGCGGGGCGAAAATTAAAATCGCAAGGTGTGGGAGTCGCCACCAATCTTTTTTATCTAGGTGTGATTGGTCACCTATTAACCCGGTTCTTAATCGACGAAGTCCTAAATTAATTTTAGGTCCGTCGAAAGAACGAGAACTGGTCCACGTTTTAGAGATGGGTTCGGGAGTGCGGTTACGCACGGAGAAGGGTTAGCACCTCCGTGACGCCCGTTCTACGAACGGTACCATTTAATCTTAAGTTATCTTAATATAGCCTTTTCTTAGTTTAATCCCTATTTCATTAATTAAATTTTTTATTGAATTGTCAGACTGAGTTTTTCACTTGGTCTTACGTATGCATATGATGCAAGCGTAGAATGATGTCGTGACTTGTTTATTTTAAATGATGGAGTCGGTAATCTTTTATTGGAAAATTATTCGAAGACTATCCCAACGCTTTGGTGAAGTCTCGAAATTCTCCTCACCTAGAGATATCCCCGGAAGAACTCGTCTCTACGAGCTCCTCGGGGAAATCCCATCATCGGGATTCCCGCGCCATTTGCAAAATAAGAGTGGCATGCAATGACAGTATAAAATGATGGTATCTACATGCACGCGTTTATTGATCATTTAAGAATTTTTATTATTTGTTATTTATTATTATTTTTTATTTATATATATACTTTATTTTTTGGTTATTTAAATCCATGTTTGTTGTTGGTCCATTTTTTACTTGATTACAAAGCTTATCTAAATAATTAATTAATTAATTTTTAAACGATTAGATTAACTTTATTTAGTAATATTTATTTGAATTAACAAAATTTTTCTACATATATTGTTTTCTAACAATGACTATTTGACTTAATGGGTTTTGAAATCTAGAGTTCAGATTTATCCCGACGCTTCGGTGAAAATCCGTCTCGAACTTCGCACCCGAAAAACATCCACCCGAAAGAGGCAACTCTTTGCCCCTTTTTTAAGCAGAATTCTATTATTGGATTAACTCAAATTAACCACTTGATTTTTTAATATTTGTAATTTAATATTATATTGTACATTCTATATATTCATAAATACTTAGAACATTTTATTTTCTTTTGCCTTTACAACTAATTATATTTTATTCTCATTTTTTTATTTCTTTTCATTTTTTTAGACCCATTTCTATTATTTATTAATTATTTTATACATATTAAAAAAAACTAAGTACTTTCTAATCTTTAATTAATTAATAAATTTTTTTCTTGTTCATTCTCCTATTTTTTTGTTATATGTTTATATATATATATGTATATTTATACATGCATATCTATTAATTTACTACATCTGCTATCTATTGTATTAAAAATTTCATTTTTAGCCTTCATATATTTTATTTTTCATATGCATAAATTTCAAACAATACAAAAAATAATAAAACTATTATAACACTTAAACAAGAAATTAAATAATCATTTTCAATAACTCAAGCCCAAACCATTATTTAATGAAGTCCAATACCTATTGGGTTGTACCTAACCCAATGCTCCAAATGGGTTCAAGCTCCACTGGGCTTCAAAGGTCTCCCCCAATTCGGCCTGGGCCCAAAGGGCCTGCTGCACTTGCTTTTTTGGTTTGGGCTCGAATAGTCCAATAATGCCTTAGCCCAAGGAGGAAGTCAAGCCTGCTACAAAAGCCCACTTAATCCCCTTCAAAGTGCACCGTTTTTGGCTTCAAAAAAAAATGCTTCAAAACGACGTCGTTTTGGTCTTTTATACCTAGCTATAAAAGCTTCTTTTCTTTTCTCTCTCTTCACTTTCCTCTCTCACTTTCTCTCTCTTGCCGCCACTCTCTCTATTTTCTCCTCAAGCTTTTTCTCTTTTTTCTTTCCTCCTTATTCCTCTCTCTCTTTCTCTCTCTTGCCGCCACTCTCTCTACCTTCTTCTTAAACTTTTTTTTTTTCTTTCTTCCTCTCTCTCCTTCTCTCTCTTGCCGCCACTCTCTCTATCTTCTCTACACCGACCTCTCGCTTCTCTCTTTCATTTTTCAGATCTAACTCTTTTTTCTTTTCTTGCTTTGTGTTTTTTTTTCTTTTGTTTCTGTGGTTGGGTATTTTTGCTGGTAGATCTAAGATTTTTTTTTGTTTGTTTCTTCTTTGTGTTTTTCTCTGTCTGTGGCTAACTCTCCGTCTCTCTCTCTTTTTTGCAGGGTTTTTAAAGAGCCGGGTTGTCCAATTTTTTGGACAACCCGGCGAGGGGGGTTCTGCCACCCCCTGGAGTTGGTGGTCAGAGCCCCCCACTTCACGCGTAGTGGGTGGGGGATGGGAAGGCGACGGGATGGCTGGGCGTACGCCCAGCCATTCCGATTTTTTTTTTTTATATATTTTTTATATTTTTTATATTTTTTATTATTTAATTTATTTATTTTTTTAATTTATGTGTCTACAGTTGCCCCTCTTTGCACATTCTTGAGAATCAAGGATAGTGCAAAGACGTAGACACCACATTTGGCTTATCTCGAAGCCAGTTGGTTTAATCAAATCGATCTAGAATCGACTTATCTCAAAATAAGTTCGATTTTAAACAAAAACGAAATTTTTAGACTTGATCTGGGCTTGACCCATGTTAGGACAAATTCAATTAAAATTCTTAGACTTAATCTTGGCTCGACCTCTCTCACAACAGGTTCGATTTGAACAAAATTAAAATTCCTAGACTTAATCTAGGCTCGACCTATCTCACAACAGGTTCGATCTAAAAAATTAAAATTCCTAGACTTAATCTAGGCTCGACCTATCTCACAACAGGTTCGATTTAAACAAAATTAAAATTCCTAGACTTAAACTAGGCTCGACCCATCTCACAGCAGGTTCGATTTAAACAAAATTAAAAATTCTTAGGCTTAATCTAGGCTCGACCTATCTCACAACAGGTTCGATTTAAACCAAGTTAAAATTCCTAGACTTAATCTAGGCTCGACCTATCTCACAACAGGTTCGATTTAAACAAAATTAAAATTCCTAGACTTAATCTAGACTCGACCTATCTCACAACAGGTTCGATTTAAAAATTGAAATTCCTAGACTTAATCTAGGCTCGACCTATCTCACAACAGGTTTGATTTTAAAAAAAATTGAAATTCCTAGACTTAATCTAGGCTCGACCTATCTCACAACAGGTTTGATTTAAAGAATTTCTTTAATGCTAACTTAATTGAAATAACATGAAATGAAAAGACTCAAATCCTTCCATTGAAGTTTTACAATCTCAACCCTTTAGGTCGAGTGACTTTCTACCTTCGATGCTTGGGACATGAACTAATTTTGATTCTTGTCGAGTGCATGGCTAGGCATGTATGCATGTATGCATGATTGACATGATTGAATGCTTTTCATGTTTACGATTCATTAAGGTTCCAAGACCTTCCTCTTGTTTCATCCGATTTTTCACTGCAACTTTCGATCTTCTTTGCCTGTTTTCTTTCCTCTTGTAGAATTCAGGTAACTCCAAATTTTCCCTTAATTACCCTCTCTCTTGACATCTGGCTTTGCCTTTGGTTCAGGGCTCTGTCACTCCTCTTTTTTTTTTTTTTTTTTTTTTCATCATTAAGTCTTTTACTGAACAATGAGTGTAACTTCTTGCTTAATTAGTTTATTTCTTTTACCAATCATCATTCCTTTCCATGACAATCATTATGTGAATCATGGGATGGTAAATAACGAAAGAGTTGAAATAAAGAGGCGAAGAAAAACTTCATATATGAGGAATCAAATAGTTCAAGGTAAACAGAATTTACAGGGCAGACATTAGATCTTTTCAATAATGAACACCCAGACCACCAAGAGAAAACAATCTGATATTCGACTTCAAGAATTGTCCTTGATTGATGCTTTGAGCAAATCTGTAGGTTGCAGATTCCTTAACTTCCCCTACTTTGTGAAATTGTGGAGCTCCGTCCATGGTGTATTTCTACCTCAATCTTTAGGCTGACATCCCCAAATTCCATTCTATCTTCCTGTTTTTTTTGGCTTCAAGCCGCCCTTTTTCGGGTTTTCGGCATGAGCCTCCTCCCTTAGGTACGAGCTGCCCTTTTCGGGTTTTCAACACGAACCCCCTCCTTTAGGTACGAGCCGCCCTTTTCGGGTTTTCAGCACGAACCCCGCTCCGTTTTTTTTTTTTTTTTTTTTTTTTTTTTTTTTTTTTAGGCATAGTACTTCTTCACCGCATCCGCATTTATTGGATTAGGCAAATCTCCCCCATCCATGTTAGCCAAAATCAAAGCTCCTCCTGAAAAAGCTTTCTTTACCACGTATGGCCCTTCCCAATTCGGCATCCATTTTCCCCGAAAATCAGTTTGATTAGGGAGTATTCTCTTGAGAACCAACTCTCCTTCTCGAAACTGCCTGGGATGAACTTTTTTCTCGTATGCTCGCATCATCCTTCGTTGGTACATTTGACCATGACAAAGAGCCGTCAGCCTTTTCTCCTCAATCAGATTCAACTGTTCGTAGCGGGAGCGGGCCCACTCAGCATCTTCCAATTTCGTTTCCATCAACACCCTCAATGATGGGATTTCTACTTCAACAGGTAGGACTGCTTCGGCACCGTATACTAATGAGTACGGAGTTGCCCCGGTGGAGGTACGCACAGAAGTTCGATATGCATGTAGGGCAAACGAAAGTTTCTCATGCCAATCTTTATAAACTTCAGTCATCTTTTCGACAATCTTCTTGATGTTTTTGTTGGCTGCCTCTACCGCTCCGTTCATCTTCGGACGGTAAGTTGTCGAGTTATGATGCTTGATCTTGAATTTAGCGCAAACATCCTTCACCATCGCACCATTCAAATTGCTTGCGTTATCCGTAATGATCCTTTCTGGAAGTCCATACCGACATATGATCTCCTTTTGGATGAACCTACACACCACCTTTTGTGTCACATTGGCATAGGAAGCTGCTTCTACCCATTTCGTGAAATAATCGATGGCCACCAATATGAATCGATGTCCATTAGAGGCTTTTGGCGTAATAAGTCCAATCACATCCATTCCCCACATTGAAAATGGCCAAGGTGCTGTGAAAACATGCAATGGGGCTGGTGGAGCATGGATCCTATCAGCGTATACTTGACACTTGTGGCATTTTCGAGCAAAGTTTATGCAGTCTGATTCCAATGTCAACCAATAATAACCAGCTCTCATAATTTGTCTAGCCAACATATGCCCATTAGCATGAGCTCCACAAGTTCCTTCATGGACTTCTTTCATTATTTTATTGGCTTCCGCAACATCCACACATCTCAAGAGTACTTGGTCTCGACTCCTTTTGTAGAGCACTTCTCCGCTAAGGAAGAAACCCATTGCTAACCTTCTAAGAGTTCGCTTGTCATTATCCGTGACATTCTCAGGGTATGTCTGGTGCTTGATGTATTGCATGATATCATGATACCACGGCTTACCATCAACCTCTTCTTCAACATTCAAGCAGTGTGCGGAGACTTCACGGACTTCTAAATCAAAAGGGCGTACATCGGCCGCCTCTTTTATTTTGAACATCGCTGCGAGGGTGGCTAAAGCATCAGCAATCTGATTCTCTTCTCGAGGCAAATGGTTGAAGCTGATTTCTTTGAACTGTTTGCTTAATTCTGTAACTAGCTTTTTATATGGAACTAGTTTAGGATCTCTAGTTTCCCATTCACCTTTCATTTGACATATCACTAAAGCCGAATCTCCGTAAACATCTATCGCATCAGCCTTCATATCAATTGCTGCTTGTAATCCCAGTACCAACG
Organism: Theobroma cacao; assembly: GCF_053813885.1. Lineage (NCBI taxonomy): Eukaryota > Viridiplantae > Streptophyta > Magnoliopsida > Malvales > Malvaceae > Theobroma > Theobroma cacao. The sequence continues at coordinate 6,262,563 of NC_142647.1, forward strand.
CCTCATACTCCGCCATATTGTTAGTACAATTGAAATTCAATCTTGCCGTGGCCGGATAGTACTTTCCATTTGGAGAAATCAACACTGCCCCAATTCCGTGCCCCAAAGCATTGGATGCCCCATCAAAATACACCTTCCATGGATTAAGTTCATTGGGACCAACCTCTTCTATATGCAAGACGGCCATCAAATCTTCATCTGGGAAATCGAAACTTACAGATTCATAATCTTCATTAGCTCGATCTGCAAGGAAATCGGCGATGGCGCTCCCTTTGATTGATTTTTGGGACACATACACAATGTCATACTCAGACAATAGCACTTGCCATCGAGCTATTCTTCCGGACAGGCAGGGTTTTTCAAAAATATACTTGATGGGATCTAATTTCGCCACCAACCATGTTGTGTGATACAACATATACTGCCGGAGCCTCTGAGCGGTCCATGCTAGTGCACAACACATCTTTTCGAGCGCAGAATATTTGGACTCATACTCCATGAATTTCTTGCTCAAGTAATATACGGCTCGTTCTTTCTTCCCAGTTTCATCATGTTGTGCCAACACACATCCCATAGAATTCTTGTTCACAGTCAAATACAAAATGAGAGGTTTTTCGACCATCGGTGGCATCAACACCGGTGGATTTGTGAGATATTCTTTGATTTTATCAAAGGCTATTTGACATTCTTCATTCCACTCTCCTGGGTCTCGTTTCCGAAGCAGCTTGAAGATTGGATCACATTTGCAGGTGAGCTGGGATATAAATCGAGCAATGTAATTCAGCCTCCCTAAAAATCCTCTCACTTCTTTTTGCGTTTTGGGAGGTGGTAGCTCTTGAATAGCTCGTATTTTATCCGGGTCCACTTCGATTCCTCTTTCACTGACTATGAACCCCAACAATTTCTCAGAGGTTACACCGAAAGTGCATTTTGCAGGATTCAACTTGAGCTGGAACTTCCGCAATCTCTCGAACAGTTTCTTGAGATTGACAGTATGATCCATTTCTGTATGAGATTTTGCAATCATGTCATCCACGTATACCTCTATCTCTTTATGCATCATATCGTGGAACAAAGCTACCATTGCCCTTTGGTAAGTGGCGCCTGCATTCTTCAATCCAAATGGCATTACTTTGTAACAAAACGTTCCCCACATGGTCACGAACGTTGTTTTTTCCATATCTTCGGGTGCCATCTTAATCTGATTGTAACCAGAAAAGCCATCCATGAATGAGAACAAAGCATGTTTTGCCGTGTTGTCCACAAGAGTATCAATATGTGGCAAAGGGAAGCTATCCTTCGGACTCGCTCTGTTCAAATCCCTATAGTCGACGCACATTCGAACTTTTCCATCCTTCTTAGGAACTGGAACTATATTAGCTACCCATTCAGGGTACTTAGCCACCTCCAAAAATCCAGCATCGAATTGCCTTTTTACTTCCTCTTTAATCTTCAGCAACATCTCTGGCTTCATCCTTCTCAACTTCTGTTTAATAGGCTTGCAATCTGGTTCCAAAGGTAACTTGTGAACAACCATGTCAGTATTAAGACCTGGCATGTCCTGATATGACCAAGCAAACACGTCCACATATTCACGGAGCAATTCTTCCAGCTTTTGCCGTTCATCGGATGACAGCGAGGTGCCAATCTTAACCTCTTTCTTCTCTTCCCCACTTCCGAGGTCAATCATTTCCGTGAGTTCCTGATGAGGTAAAATCTCCTTTTCTTCCTGTTCCAACATTCTCGACAAATCAGGGGGTAAGCTGTAGTCATCCACCTCCTCTTCATTTTTCAATTCATCAATGTTCGGGATTATCTCAAAATCGATATTCAAATCGTTGTCTAGATTGTCTTCGTGTTCATTATTTAAAGACCTGCAAACAGGTAAAGTTGGACGGGTGTATGGGCAAGTATTTATTGGCTAAAAGAATAGATGAATGGAAATATGCAAAAAGATTGATGAGTTATGAAACACATTATGCATTGTCATTTATTCAAATGGTGAAGGTAACAGAAAGCCCTACTTAAACAGGAAATTAATCTTAACACCATTGGGCATAGGCATTTAGATAAAATTGTTCATTACATTTTCGAAGACTTAAAGATGATGGGCAGTTCCGTGGCTGTCCAATTGCTTAGCTCCTCTCCTGGCAGTACTGGATACACCACAGGGATCTTCCCATCAGGTTCTTCATCTTTGATCATATGAATTGATAGCTCATCAAACACCCGTGGAACCTGATTGACCTCGTCCGATGCCTTGCACCCCACGAATCGAAAGGTTTCATACAAAAAGGGAATTGTTTTTTTCCAAAATTCTTCCTCCTCACTTTCTTCATAAAACTCGATTTCTGACAAATCCATCAACTCTTGCAACTTAAGACGAAAGCCATCACAATTTTGAATGGAATGTCCAACAACCCCCATATGGAATTTGCAAGAAAGGGTGAGATCATGTCCTACTTCTTTTATCTCTATCGGTTCTGGAGTGATGGCTTTTATTTTGGACAACGCCTCAAACACTCTATCCATCGGTGTTCGAATCTCGTTGACATTCTTTTTCACCCTTCGAATCATCCTTTCATGTATTGCATTCACTGTCGGACCTCCATGGTTAGGCAATGGATTCCCATCAACATTTGAATTGTCTTTTTTGGCAAAATTTAGAAGTCCTGCTTTAATGAGCGCTTGGACCTTATGTTTTAAAGCAGTACAATTCTCGGTGGAGTGCCCTTGAATTCCAAAATGGTAATCACAATGTGCATTCGGGTCATACCATTTCGGGAAAGGTGGTCGGAGTGGTTCTAAAGGGGTTCGAGCAAGGAGTCGATTTTCTATGAGTTGTGGCAGCAATGTAGTGTAAGGGACTGGAATAGGATCAAACTTTGGTCTTTCTGGGGTAGTTTTAGGTCCTCTTTGACCATGGCTAGGATTATTGGTTGAAGCTACCGGTCTTGGTGGTGGAGTTTGTGGAAGAACATTGGTTTGAAATGTTGGTTGCGGGACGGGTTGGTACACATATGGGTTTTGTGTGATGTTGCCTATGTGCGGATAGAAGGGTTGGTATGGAGGGTACGGGTAATATGGGTTAAAGTTGTGAGCTTGTTGGCTGTCGCGAGCAACTGCTTGCACATCCCCTTCTTTCTTTTTGGGCGTACTCCATTTCTTTGAGCTGGCAACTTCATGCCCTTCAATTTTTCCGCTTTTGATAGCTCCTTCTATTATTTCTCCCGATAAGACCAGATCTGCAAAGTTTTTTGTGGCATTGCCGATCAAGCGCTCATAGAATGGAGCTCGGAGGGTATTTATGAACAAGACAGTCATCTCCTTATCAGTGAGAGGTGGCTGAACTTGCGCTGCTGTATCTCTCCACCTTTGGGCATATTCCTTGAAGTTCTCGCTTTGCTTCTTCTCCATAGTTTGTAATGACAAACGATCAGGGGCTAATTCAGCCACATGCTTGTATTGGGCTATGAAGGCTCTTGCTAAGTCTTTCCAAGTCTTAATACGGTTTCGATCTAGCTGTACGTACCACCGAGCAGCTGACCCAGTCAAACTGTCTTGAAAAAAATGGATCAGTAACTTATCATCGTGAGACTGTGCAGCCATCTTCCGACAGTACATGGTGATATGTGCCATGGGACATTTTGTTCCGTCATATTTTTCAAATTCCGGAACCTTGAACTTGGCAGGGATCAATACATCTGGCACTAAGCATAGCTCGGTTGCGTCTATGGTACCAAACCTATCAACTCCTTCGATAGCACGAAGACGCTCTTCCAATAAGTCGTACTTCTTCTGGTCTTTTTCATTTTCTCCTGTTTGCGACGAGTCTTTTCTCAGTTTCTCTTGTTCTTTTGGGTCGTCTAAATCTGGGACGTGTATTGGTTCAGCAGGATTTATCCCAAGGTATGGCCCAAATTGCCCCTGAGTCGGTTGATGGCCTAGCGGGGGTGGTGCATTGTAATAGATGGATGGCATCACTTGAGGGTGGACCCTTTGAGAGGTTTGGGCATGTGGTGGAGTGAACCCTGGGGGATAGGATGGATCGTCCCTTTGGTTTTCACTGTCTTGTGCTGGTGGGTTTTCTAACGGAGCTGGCTCTTCGATCGCTCTTTTTCCTTTACTGAGACTCATCATCAATTCCATCATCTTTGCTAACTGTTCTCTTATTTCTTCTTGAGCTCTCTCCATTCTATCCATTCGCTCACTTTGTTCTTCTTCCATGATCCTTGCTCGTCGACGCGTATTATGAACACGTTGGTCACTTGGCTTAGGTGGTCGAGCTATTTTTGGAACCTTATTGTAATCATAAACGTGAATTAGATGCATGTATGAATGAAGAAAATGAACCCCTTATCTTTATTTACAGGTGAAAATACTTATTGTCATGAAATGAGGATTTATGCACATGTGAATGATCATGTACTAAAAGTATCTGTCACATAACACCCCTCAACAAAGTAATTCAATGCATAAGCTATTGTTTCTTGTTGCAATTCAGGAGTCATCTTTTGCATCTACTTTGTCAATGGTTGTCAAATGACATACTTTTCCTATATACAAAATTATGATGCAAACATGCATATGTAAAAAGTTCAAGTTAGCACTATAAACAAAAATTCCAAAAGATAAATGAAAGTAATTAGTAACCTGATACCTTTATTATTCGCGGAGAAGAATTTAGAACAAGGGGATTATGAAAATTCCTTCATGTGTACCTAATCAAAAGGTATATTCTCACGGGTGAAGCTCTACCTAAGCAAAGGCGACTCTCGGTATTTTACATGCTGAGTTTGGGTTGAAAATGGAGCTAAAGGTTCCCAAATCGCTCCTCACTGTCGTCCACACGGACTAGTAAGGCACCCCGGTCCTCACCCATTACAGGCTTCAAACGGACTAGGTTCGATTTGAGTGGGAGTCTTCACTAGCCCATGCGGAGGTTATCACCTCACGAGAGCGTAGCTACTTAACTCCCTCCTAATTAAGGATAAAGCCCGGGTGGAAGGCTTATGCATGAATGCAAGATGTGTAGTGTGTGAGAAGGAATATACCGACCTTGGACCAATAATTTCACATTCCCCTTATCCTAAATTTCCCGCAATTATTAAAATAGTGAAGTAATAATAGCAAACTAAATAAATGCATTAAACAAAAATATGCAAAATTGATGCTAGGGAAAACAACAAATTATTCAATGCTAAAGATAACTTATGATTAATTAATGGCTTGACTCTCGAAGTCCCCAGTGGAGTCGCCATCTGTCGTGACGTGCGGGTCCGGGAACCCGTCCGCCAGACGCGGGGCGAAAATTAAAATCGCAAGGTGTGGGAGTCGCCACCAATCTTTTTTATCTAGGTGTGATTGGTCACCTATTAACCCGGTTCTTAATCGACGAAGTCCTAAATTAATTTTAGGTCCGTCGAAAGAACGAGAACTGGTCCACGTTTTAGAGATGGGTTCGGGAGTGCGGTTACGCACGGAGAAGGGTTAGCACCTCCGTGACGCCCGTTCTACGAACGGTACCATTTAATCTTAAGTTATCTTAATATAGCCTTTTCTTAGTTTAATCCCTATTTCATTAATTAAATTTTTTATTGAATTGTCAGACTGAGTTTTTCACTTGGTCTTACGTATGTATATGATGCAAGCGTAGAATGATGTCGTGACTTGTTTATTTTAAATGATGGAGTCGGTAATCTTTTATTGGAAAATTATTCGAAGACTATCCCAACGCTTTGGTGAAGTCTCGAAATTCTCCTCACCTAGAGATATCCCCGGAAGAACTCGTCTCTACGAGCTCCTCGGGGAAATCCCATCATCGGGATTCCCGCGCCATTTGCAAAATAAGAGTGGCATGCAATGACAGTATAAAATGATGGTATCTACATGCACGCGTTTATTGATCATTTAAGAATTTTTATTATTTGTTATTTATTATTATTTTTTATTTATATATATACTTTATTTTTTGGTTATTTAAATCCATGTTTGTTGTTGGTCCATTTTTTACTTGATTACAAAGCTTATTTAAATAATTAATTAATTAATTTTTAAACGATTAGATTAACTTTATTTAGTAATATTTATTTGAATTAACAAAATTTTTCTACATATATTGTTTTCTAACAATGACTATTTGACTTAATGGGTTTTGAAATCTAGAGTTCAGATTTATCCCGACGCTTCGGTGAAAATCCGTCTCGAACTTCGCACCCGAAAAACATCCACCCGAAAGAGGCAACTCTTTGCCCCTTTTTTAAGCAGAATTCTATTATTGGATTAACTCAAATTAACCACTTGATTTTTTAATATTTGTAATTTAATATTATATTGTACATTCTATATATTCATAAATACTTAGAACATTTTATTTTCTCTTGCCTTTACAACTAATTATATTTTATTCTCATTTTTTTATTTCTTTTCATTTTTTTAGACCCATTTCTATTATTTATTAATTATTTTATACATATTAAAAAAAACTAAGTACTTTCTAATCTTTAATTAATTAATAAATTTTTTTCTTGTTCATTCTCCTATTTTTTTGTTATATGTTTATATATATATATGTATATTTATACATGCATATCTATTAATTTACTACATCTGCTATCTATTGTATTAAAAATTTCATTTTTAGCCTTCATATATTTTATTTTTCATATGCATAAATTTCAAACAATACAAAAAATAATAAAACTATTATAACACTTAAACAAGAAATTAAATAATCATTTTCAATAACTCAAGCCCAAACCATTATTTAATGAAGTCCAATACCTATTGGGTTGTACCTAACCCAATGCTCCAAATGGGTTCAAGCTCCACTGGGCTTCAAAGGTCTCCCCCAATTCGGCCTGGGCCCAAAGGGCCTGCTGCACTTGCTTTTTTGGTTTGGGCTCGAATAGTCCAATAATGCCTTAGCCCAAGGAGGAAGTCAAGCCTGCTACAAAAGCCCACTTAATCCCCTTCAAAGTGCACCGTTTTTGGCTTCAAAAAAAAATGCTTCAAAACGACGTCGTTTTGGTCTTTTATACCTAGCTATAAAAACTTCTTTTCTTTTCTCTCTCTTCACTTTCCTCTCTCACTTTCTCTCTCTTGCCGCCACTCTCTCTATTTTCTCCTCAAGCTTTTTCTCTTTTTTCTTTCCTCCTTATTCCTCTCTCTCTTTCTCTCTCTTGCCGCCACTCTCTCTACCTTCTTCTTAAACTTTTTTTTTTCTTTCTTCCTCTCTCTCCTTCTCTCTCTTGCCGCCACTCTCTCTATCTTCTCTACACCGACCTCTCGCTTCTCTCTTTCATTTTTCAGATCTAACTCTTTTTTCTTTTCTTGCTTTGTGTTTTTTTTTCTTTTGTTTCTGTGGTTGGGTATTTTTGCTGGTAGATCTAAGATTTTTTTTTGTTTGTTTCTTCTTTGTGTTTTTCTCTGTCTGTGGCTAACTCTCCGTCTCTCTCTCTTTTTTGCAGGGTTTTTAAAGAGCCGGGTTGTCTAATTTTTTGGACAACCCGGCGAGGGGGGTTCTGCCACCCCCTGGAGTTGGTGGTCAGAGCCCCCCACTTCACGCGTAGTGGGTGGGGGATGGGAAGGCGACGGGATGGCTGGGCGTACGCCCAGCCATTCCGATTTTTTTTTTTTATATATTTTTTATATTTTTTATTTTTTTATTATTTAATTTATTTATTTTTTTAATTTATGTGTCTACACAATGGCTTTCTGCCTTTGCATAAATCATTCGAATCTTCAATCAAGTTGTCACCATAATTTAGTATCAAGATTCTAATTTTGGTCAACCAAACTAAGTAAGACGTGACTATTTTAAGTAATTACTAGGGATTTATATGCTATGTAAATTGCGTATTTTATATGCACAACTTTATATTTTGATATAAAGTAATGCTAAATAAACAAACATGATTTAACAGCTAATAAAGTTTAAACTAAAGAATCGAAAAAGGCATCTTGCGAAAAGACTAAAAGAAAAGAGTATTGGGGAACATATGCATGCAGCAATTTACAACTTACATGAAATTAATTAATTTTAATAAGATTCTTGGTGTTTATATTAAGCTTTTTGTTTGATAAGATTTTTGGTGTTTATATTAATTAATTTAGAACCGTAAAATCAGCGTCGGACCATAAACATTGTACGGTGAAGCCGCGTGCGGCAACCGGTTTTGCTGTTTGGCTTGTGAGGGAGGACTTTGAAATTTCGTCCTCGTTTTTTCAGAATAAAAAAAAAAAAAAAAGAAATGAGATTCGGTGAATCGAAATGAGACACGTCGCCGACATTCCAGCATCCGGCACATGCTTGTCGGAGATTTATTTATTGCATTGACTTGTATTGTTCTGACATGTGGGTCCCACTTCATCTTTCGTTTGACCTTCTTACCCTTCTTGACACTTCTACATGGACTACCACACATGGGTCAACCCCTAATATTAATGTTTGAGAATATTAGGAAATAACTCTCATCTTAAAATTAGTGGAGAAAACTAGAGAGAACACCCGAATCTTTTGCTAATAATAATTGAGGGTTTGGATTTGAATTTATTTAGATTACCAAATAAATTCATTTTTATTGAACCTTTTACCATCAACAACTTAATAAATTTTTTTCTATTGAGACAAATGTATTTTAATTTAATTTTTTAAATAGAAAAATGTCTACATTTATTATTTTAAAAAATGTTTCTACGTGACAATGTAGCATTATTCATTATTTTTGTTCTTTAAAATTAAGTAGTACTAAATTAAAATGAAGTTGTTATAAGCTATGTAGCTATTGAGAAGGAAAAGTTATGTGACGTGGATATTACATAGATATTACGTTTGTATGACACACAGCGGCAGTGTTATTAAACCCCCCACAAATTAAAGGTTCAAAAATTAAAAAATTAGTATTACTATTATTATTATTATTATTATAGATTTATAGTACTAAAAAAGAAGAAACAACAGAGTGTCAAATTTCAGGCGAGAGCTTTTTCTGTTTACTGGTAAGCACTTTTGACGAAAATTTCAAACTTGTTTCAAGCACGAGAAGGGGATGGTCTAATTTTTTGAAAAAAACTTTGATTTGATTGAATGGACCGACAAGGTGGATCAAAATTCCATGCTGCTTACGTAACTACATGCACCAATGCCCAACCCCGTCGGTTGCAATCCCTACGTGTTTCCTCTGCATTGGGTAAATCATCAAGCTTCGCGCACCTTTGGCTCCTCCTTTTTCTTATAAAGCCGTAAACCCCTGAGCGTTTCTACACGTTATATATGCTGTATTGTCAAATACTCAAAAGAGAGCAAACATTCAAGCGTTCACTTTGATGCGAAACGCAACCGTTAAAAAAAGATGTCATTGGAAGAAGCACCGGGCTCACTGGAGAGTGACGTCACCAGCATGCGTTTTGAGGATACGGAGCTGACTTTGGGATTGCCAGGGGAGGGACGATCGCCGGCTGTTATCGCCGGTGTTAAGTGCTCTGCAAAACGTGGGTTCGTTGAGACCGTTGATCTTAAACTCGGGAGCTGTAGCAGGGCCCCAAGTGGAGGTGGTGACACGCATGTTAATGAAGCCGGTGCCGGAAAACCTCCTCCTGCAAAGTAAGACTGGCTTCTCCCTCTTTTCTTTTAAACTGCTCTTACCATCCCGGAAATGATATTTATTTCTTCAATTTTATATGATGCTAAATATGTTGTAAATACTATCAAATTTTTTTTAACATATAGTAATAGTATCAGCTCTTAGAGGGGAAAGAAAAGCTAAAATTATAGAATTACAGCATCTGAATTATTCTTTTGCTTGTAAATATATAGCTAACAATAAAAGCTGTGAAAGTGATCAAAATTCTCATTTTGTGACATATATAGAGTATGTTTTTTGTTAATTTTTCACCTCAGAGTTATATAAACGTATAATATCTATGTGATATATATAGAAGAGGAAAGTAAGATTATGTTAGGAACCGCAGTTTCTCTCTACCCTTTTCTTGTATAGTTTAAATCACATGTATTGTAAATAAAAGAAGTATATGATCTATATGATTGATTTGTATGATATTTCTGTATGGCTCTAAAGGGCACAAGTTATCGGTTGGCCACCGGTGAGATCATCTAGAAAGAAGGCTATTAATGAGAGCTGCAAGTACGTGAAGGTGGCCGTGGATGGAGCACCCTATCTCCGCAAAGTAAACCTAGGAGTTTACTCCAATTACCACGACCTGATGAAAGATTTAGAGAATTTGTTTACCTGCTGCATTATCCGTGAGTATCAATTGATTTCTCTGTCTCTCATCTGCATTCATCTTAATCGTGTTTGATATTTATAAAATTATTATTATTTTTTACGTCAAATATGATAATTAACAATTAATTTAATATTTTTTAATGCATTTATATGTGAGCGAATATATTGCTTAACATATCAAAAACTTCACAAATGTTGTTAATTAAGACACTCATTCTGCAAAATTCATTTTCAAAAGTATATAAATCTTCTCATTAGCATTACCTTGCGATAATCAAAGGGTAGTCCAATAATGATATATGTATATTGATTATGGGATCGGAATGGTGTTTTAGGTAAAGCAGATAGGGAGGAAAGCAAGGTTATGGATGCGGTGAAGGGAATGGAGTATGTGCCAACTTATGAAGATAAAGACGGTGACTGGATGTTGGTTGGAGATGTTCCTTGGAAGTAAGTTTTGATTCTCACACACATATTTGTTAAGTTTTGATTCTCACACACATATTTGTTTTTCTTTTAGTACTTCATTGACACAACATTCACCTACTTCAGATATTTCTGTCTCTTTGTTGTTTGTAGCCTCATATATAATTTGAAAATATATATTCCCTTGTATCATTTTGCAAACCCGTACGTAGCTAGCTGTCTGCAATTAATGGTTAATAACTAATTAGAGTTCTGAAAAATTAATTTCCCATGTGCATTGGGAAATTATATTGGCACTGGGTTTGTTTTTCATGTCTCACAAAAATTATTTCATGAAATGGCAGCTTCTACAAAATACCTAATTAATATTTCCCTATTTATAACAGGATGTTCATAGAATCTTGCAAGCGTATTCGTTTGATGAAAAGCTCAGAGGCTGCTGTTTTAGGTAATGTATATATGATTGATCCTCACATTAAATATTACATTCTAATAGTTAATCTGCTTTATTTAAATATTCAACTTACGTTTTCTTCATTTTTTTAATTGAAACTTTGTATTCATGCAGCACCAAAAGCTTCTCTAAAATGCTCAGGCACATGTTGAGAGTCAGAGATAAACCAGATGTATCTTTGAATGTTGTATTGTGTGAAGAGAAACGAGCCTCAATAATCAGAGAAAACATCTTACTTTGTACTATCTTTTGGTTTTTTCTTTTTTTTTGCTTTCCCTTTGCTGCTTTCCTTTTAACTTGGTGACCCAGCTTGTAATTATGTTAGACTAGTGCGGGTTAATGCCCTCCAACAATAAATCTGCTTTCTGCTCTCTCTCTCTCTCTCTCTCTAACCATTAAAATTTTGTGTTAATAAGCAGAAATTTGACAAAGCAGGGTCAAAAGAGATAGCAACGGCAGTCTTAATTGACCAGATGGTGTGCTTGTTTTGTATCTTGAGTGCAGCAACTACTTTATAATAAAAGGATTTACCCCTTATCAAGGACCCCTTGCTTTTCTGATTCATTTTCTAGTTTAATTGATTGCAAAAGTAGGACATACATAAAAGTATATTAAAGAGAAAATATTTAGTTGTGCATCGGCACTGATGGTGGCCTTCCCACTTGAGTCTAAATTCCTACAATTTTTGTGATTTTCCTAATTGTGTAGTATATTTTTGGATCTTGTAGTATTGCAATAAGTCATAAATTTCATCTTGTTTTCAACTGTTTGATGGTCTATTGAACCATACACACGTTATATATATATTGCCTATTGACCAGTTTCTTTGATTGCCATGGAATTGTTTTGCTTGACTTCCAGTTTCCAAAGAGATGTTCAAAATGAAGAGAATGAAACGTTTAATTCGTTTCCATGAACCTTTCTTCCTTTTTTAAACTATGGTCTGATTCCATGAACCTTTTCTTAGTGTAAGCTAGAGATTCTGTTGCCTAGCTACAAATGGAGAGAGAATAGAGTTAAAAAAAGTTCAGAGTTACTGCTTAACAATGCCTTTATGCTGTGTTTCCCCGTTAGATAATCATGTCCTAAAAATCATAATAATAGAACCACGCCTGACACATTTGAATTTTTGGTACAATGTGGTACTGTTTTGCACTATCACTTTCAAGTAAAAAACCTTTATTTTTTTGTTTGTTTGTTTCGTTTTGTTTTGTTTTCGACTGACAATGCTTACTGCTGCCCCTACTGCAATTCAAAGGCTTTGTTTTTCCAAAGAGTAAAGCTTACGAAATAGGCACTGTCAATTTTTGAGGTGACACACTTCCTTTTAGTAGAAAAGATAATGATTTACTTACTGTTATTCCATCTCAATCTCAATCTCAATCTCAATCTCAATCTCATTCATAGCAGTAACATTTTAATTGGTCTGTCATTTTTCATATCATAAATCTTCTATCACCAAAATTCATTATCTAAGTAAGCATTATGTAACCAATAAGCATGAAGAGAAAGGGCAGTATTTATTTATTTATTGGATCATGAGGAATTTTGGGGAAATGATAAAATGTTTTAGGAACCCTTTTTTATTTTTGGAATAATTGCTTTGATTAGAAAATTAAAATCGTTTTTATATGCATATTTAGGAAAGTAGGAGGCAGATATGCAAGTGGGTGAGGTACAATGTACCTTCCTAGGATTCCATGGTCGAAATGGCAAAAAGCAAAAATTATTATGTTGTTGAAGCGCAAAAACTCTGTGAGCTCTATTATTGCAGGCAGCTGAGAGTAAGCCTAATGTCCAAAACATTATCTTTATTTCTTTTCACTATTGCTCATGCTTATACTTTGTTAATTACATGATTGAAAGTTGAAAGTAATTTAATATAAAAGAGAGTAACTTCAATTTACATCCTAAAAACAATTTAGCAGCTGATGATTACATGATTGAAAGTAATTCTTTTCTTACCAAATTCCCTTCATTAGCTAAAGAAAATCTTGAAATTACTCCAAGAACAGAGATTCAAATAAAAACTTGGAAAGGTGCCACTAAATGATGAGTGGTGATTAAAGTTTTCCAAAGTTTTACTGAAGAGTGATTGAAAAAAATGAAAAGAAAGAAGGAAGAAACCGATACTCAAAGAGATGACCATGATTGAGTTAAACACGGGGTCCCAAGCTTAATCATTAATTATTATTATGCTAATAATACCCTTTTTAATTTTTTTGTTTAACCATATGTCCTTGGTGGTGGGATGACTAGTGCCTGCAATTTTCTCAGAAAATGCCACACCTATCATTCTCTTCAATCGAGGAACCCAACTGTTCATCTTTCATGGAGATCCAACACCAGCAAACTACTCTATTTTATCACTTTCAAACTCAAACTCCAACCCAATTCCTTCCCTGACCCTGAAACTAATGAAAAAGCAAAATGCTGTCTTTATCTAAAGTATAAACCATTTTGAGAGTATTTCTTTTTCACTTCCTTCTTTGTTAAAAACTACCTCTTTTTATTTTTCTTCTTCAATTCCAACTCCCTATCTTTTTGACAGCTCAACAAATACAGGTTTTCTCTCTTTTCCTTTTATGTCTTTATTCTTCGGTTAACTGCATGGTTGGTTTATTTCTTGGTCTTCTTGGGTCAAAATATTTAGCTAAATTTGTATGCTTGATGATGACATTTTTTGTGCTGGTACTTGCTGCCTTGTGGTAGTTTATAGTTTTGTCAGTTAAAAAGTTGCTATTTTTTTTGAAAAATGAGATCTGGGTTTTTGTCGATTCGTCGTATGCTTGTGATTTGGTTCTAGATCTTTGGTGATTTACTCTCTTGTTCACTTTATTTTACCAGATCTGAAGTTTTATGCTATGGTTATCCTGTTATGGAACACAGTTCTATCTTTTCTTTGACAATTTATTACAGTATTGCTGCTGTTAGCCCCTTGTTTCTTTCTAAAATTTACGACTTTCTTTCTGGGGAATTTTTGGTTTTGAAGTTTTCTGGTATCAGAGTGAGTGCTATAGCCTGCTTTAGTTTGCTATCTCTGAAGAACAATGCTGGTGGCAGTTTAAGCAGTGAACTCTGATTTTGGGGTAATTGCTTTACTAAATTTTCTTCATGTTTTCATTTTTGTCATCAGTTTCTCTGGATGAAAGCTAAATTCTAGTATCTAATAGTTGTTAGATGATCTAGCTTGGATTGCTATGGTAGATCGGAACGCTAAACTCTAGTATCTGATAGTTGTTATATTATCTAACTTAGATTGCTATGCTAGATCGAAATTTTCTAAGCTTACACTTTTAAGGAAATGATATTCCAAGACTAGTCACTTTTGAGAATTAAGCATTCATAGTAGCAAGAATCTGTCTAATTCTCGCAGAAGGAATAGGTCACCTATAAGCAGGGTTTTTTTTTCTCTTAAAGAAATCTAAATATATGAATATGAGGCTGTCCTTGGCATGATAATTCCTGGAGTTAAGAGCAGATGCCACTTTTTCATGGCAGTTCGACTTTTCCTCAATTTGTTATTTGCTGCATTTATACTGATAGAAATATTAAAGTGAATCATTTCTTGCTAAATTAATTATTTTGATACTGTATAAATTCTTGGCGCTCTTAATATTTTTTCTCGCATATTGCTGCCATCCCTATTTCACTTGCAATTTTGAATTTATACATTGATTGAATCACTGTAAGTCTGTAACTATTGTAACTGTGATTCAGGCTGTTTGTCTTGCTGGAAGTTGCTTTGTTTCCATCATGCTCAAACAAATTCTAAGCAAACTTCCACGGAAGTCACAAAAATCTGATTCATTAGATTCAGCTGGAATTGATTCTGGCAACCAAACTTCTAATTCAGGCAATGGAGTTCAATGTACAAATATTGGGAATAGTATATCAAGTCGATTAAGTGTTGTTAAACGGGTGTCCTCAGCTGTTTTTCCTGCTAGCATCATGGCTGGAGTGGAGGCAGTGGAGCCCAATCTATCTTTCAAGGATGTTTCTAATCCACAGAAGCAGAATCTGTTTATCAGTAAATTGAATCTGTGTTGTGAGGTTTCTGATTTCAGTGATCCAGATAAAACTAATGCTGAGCAGGATCTTAAACGTCAAACATTGATAGAGCTTGTCGATTTTGTTTCTTCGGGTTCTGCGAAGTTCAATGAACCAGCAATTGCTGCAATGTGTAAAATGTGTGCCATTAACCTGTTCAGAGTTTTTCCACCTAAATATCGCTCTAATAGCACTAGTGGTGAAGCAGAAGATGAAGAACCAATGTTTGATCCTGCCTGGTCAAATTTGCAACTTGTATATGATCTACTTCTTCGGTTTATCAGTTATAGCTCTCTAGATGCAAAGGTGGCAAAAAAGTATGTAGATCATTCTTTTATTTGGAGATTACTTGACCTCTTTGAATCTGAGGACCCCCGGGAAAGAGACTGTTTGAAAACAATTCTCCATAGGATTTATGGAAAATTCATGGTGCACAGGCCCTTTGTTCGCAAAGCTGTTAGCAATATCATCTATCGTTTTGTTTTTGAAACTGAAAGGCATAATGGTATAGCAGAGCTCTTGGAGATTTTTGGGAGTATTATCAGTGGGTTTGCTGTTCCATTGAAGGAGGAGCACAAGATGTTCTTGTGGAGAGCCCTTATTCCTCTACACAAACCAAAATCAGTGGGTGTTTATCATCAGCAATTAACATACTGTGTTGTACAGTTTATAGACAAGGATCCCAAGTTAGCTAATAGTGTGATAAAGGGACTGTTAAAGTACTGGCCAGTTACAAATAGCCAGAAGGAGTTGATGTTTATAAGTGAGTTAGAAGAGATTTTGGAGATGACTAGCATGGCCGAGTTCCAAAAGATCATGGTTCCACTGTTTCGGCGTATTGCATGCTGCTTAAACAGCTTCCACTACCAGGTATATTTTCCTCTTCCAATCACTGCAAGAACAATGTTTTCTTTGGACAGGATCATTATCAATAATGCCGTCGTTTTGGTTGATTGAGAACCTCATGTTATGTCTACTTTTGGTTTTCCACGTTTCTTACTTTCCAGCTGAAAGAGCTTGAAATTTGGGAATAACTTGTATATCCTATAGTTTGTGAAAGGCATCTTTTGACCATGTAAACTGTTTAAAGTTTGAAAAGCTGATGTAGCATGGAATTCGAACTATGGTGACCATATATCTTCATTAGCTAAAGATTTTGCTAGTACACGACTCTAGTTTTGTGGATGTGTTCTTATTTAAACTGACTCATGATACCCCCCATGCCCTACCCCCTTATGGAGTAGTATATCTTCTCTTTAAGGGAAAGAGGCAAATTTTGCTGACATGAAATTTCCATATACTGAACTGTATGTTACAATTTTAGTTACAGAAATTAGATGCCATTTTTTTGGTGTCAGCTTTTCTCTTTGCATATTGATTAGTCTCCTACAGACTTGATGAACAATGTTTATTGACGAGGGAATTAACTAAATGGTGATTGGATGTCATGCAGCCTAATGGCAATGTGAAATTGTTTTCACCTTTTCCCTTTCCACCTATTTTCAGGTTGCTGAACGAGCCCACTTGGTATGGAACAATGAGCACATCCTCAATCTTGTTACGCATAATCGCCAGGTGATTTTTCCTCTTATATTTCCAGCCCTTGAGCGGAATTCCCAGAATCATTGGAACCAAGCGGTGCTTAATTTGACACAAAATATAAGAAAAATGTTATGTGAGATGGATGAAGAGCTTGTGCTTACCTGCCAGTGTAAGTTGGAGGAAGAAAACTCTCAATTGAGTGAGGCAGCTGAGAAGAGGAAACTAACATGGGAACGCCTGGAAAGTGCTGCTGGTTTCCAACCTGCAGCTGCTAACATGATACCTCCTGTAAAACCAGCTGCATGCCCTGTTGCCTGTTAATGACCCGAGTAACTGTGTTTGGAAAAGAAAAGAAATATACATATATAAATATCTAGCTGCTCTAATTGCAGCGTTGGATGTTGCTTCTTGAATTTGGTCAAGTTTGTGATTCAGTAGGGTTTGTATCTCATCACCAAAAAATGGAAGCGGTTTGTATCTAAGCTAAAATTGCTGTACTAAAATTATTGGTGATGCTACTGCCTTAAGATTCAGAGGCATTGAGTTGTTGGGTTGCAAGAGCCAGTTTGCTTGCAAGTATATGTATCGGCACCTCTTGTATCGATTATGGGCTGCTTTTATCTGTCCGTATTTTGTCTATACATGATTTATAGCTATGCTCTATGCTTCCATACTCAAATAACCTCAGCATTTGAACCAACAATGCATCCTGAGAGCAAAATAAGAAGTTTGTTGCCTTGATAGGAAAGCAAATGCATCAGGGTACAAGTGGGTATTGAAACTTGACTAGGATGAAATGTCCTTGAGATTTATAAATGACTTGAAGGTTGTATACAAGTTTAAACCAACAATTTAGAGATTTGTAAATATTTCGTGCTATCATTGGTGCACCAGCTGATGCTTGTACCCCTACTTGCATAATTATTTCCTTCAACTTGATTCAGGATTTTGGGATCGACAAGCCCAACTAAAAACGTGGTCATGTATTTAGGAATGTTCATTAGGCCCCTACAGGTGAAGGCTTCTGGTTTGTTCCTGAAGCCCGAATGAAATGGAAACCTTTTCCAAGAAGAGTTCAAAATTTGGACTGGACCATTCGATCACTCCCAACACTGTCTTGCACATGGATATGGACCACGACTTCCAATGGTTAGTTCCTTTCACAAACTTGTGCAGATTAGTGAGAAACCATCAAGAATTAAGTAAATTTATCATTCTATCCTGTAAACATATTTAAATCCAAACTGGGAAAACATATTTGATGATATTAGTATCATTCTACCAGTTTGAGAAGTCCAGAGTGGGTAATATATACCTCCTCATTTCTTTTGGCTCTGTCCTGACACTAGGTCCAAAAAATAAACAAACAAAACTAATTATGGAGTTGTGTCCAAGATGTTTATAGACAATCTGGTTAGTTTGAACTCGGTTGTTTAACAAGCTGCTCTAGCGATGGCATCTTGATCTTGCTAACGTCAATTGTGGTCGCAAGCAACTGTTGGTAGCACCACTGCTGTTTGCACTTAATTATTACTCACTCACTATGTTGGAAGAGAAGAGTGCCCAACCACAAGTCCACATCCACCCCTCAAAACCCATTGAACCAATCATCTTTCAGAAAAATGGAACACCGAAAAAGAGCTTGCTAGCTAGTGACCTTAGCAAATTGAACCGTGTGATGTTTGAAACTTGTCCGATTATATTTCCCTCTTTTCTTTTTTCTTTTTGGCAAAGTGTAGCATCCAAAAGCAAATCAGGGCATATCCACACTTGTCCATAAGCTCTATAAAAACCTACCATCAGGCTTGCTTCTATGCACAATATCTTCTCCTGGCTGCATTAATTCACTTGTTCAGCTTTCCTTGACCTCTCTTTCTGTACATATTTCAGGCACATTTTGTAGGAGGGAACTAAGAAAATGTCACTCTGGCATCATATTCGGAGCCGCCACGAGGAAAAAGGCGTTATCTATGCCATGTATGTATAACTATATATATGTATATATAATGTTTTTAGCATTTAAGATATCTAATTATTTTGTATTATATCTTAATCATTTGAAGTAATTTGATATAATTGTGTCTTTTATTCTCTTCCGGGACGCAGCTTGTTTACATGTTGTTGCTGTTTCTGCTGCTACGAGACTCTGGAGTTCATCTTGGACCATGGGACGCGTTTCTTGCCTCTCCTTTAAACCAGTGTTCTCCCTTCACTTTGGTTTTGCTTTTGGGAAGATGACCTGATCTTGTTGTTATCTAATAATGTGAGTGTAAGGAGAAATAATGCATGTAGTTGAGTTTAATTTGATGGTCAAAAGAGTGGACTTAAGATGAGACATGATCACGTCTTAAGTCTGATTTTCTTAAGCACAAAACATCCAAGTACGGCTTGACAAAATAATGTAACAACTCGGAGATGATCCTAAATAGAGACTGTTTGCCAAAAAAATCTACTAATGTCAGTTTTGAATATGGTTTACATTTTCTGTTGAAATACGGACAGATGGTGTCACTTTTGCATGTTGCAAGTTGTACCCTTAAATTAATGCGATTCAGAAATGGATGATCGATCTGGATCGGGGTGACTTCACAACTGTGCTTCTCTCTAGTCTATTTCTTCCATCTTGTAATGGTTGTATTTCTTCTAAGGCATAACCAAAGGATTATTACCAAGTGTATATCTGCTGGGAATGACCTTATCTAACTTGATATATACTCAATTAAGCAATGATGGGATGGCACCAAGTTCACAAGTTACGTTAAGAGACTAATTATACATTCAGGATTGTTATTGTAGCAGGCATGAAAGCAACAATCCTGAGAAACCTTGGGTGAAATCATACCACTGAAGTTAAATTAAGAACCATGCATTCTTCAACACTAACTCATTAACTATACAGCATATATCATATAAAGTTATCTTTATTGTAAAGAAGCTCGTTGGTCCTGGTTTTTCCAACAACCTGTAAATGGTCTGGAATTTCATGATGTTGTAAAAGCACTTTTTCTTTTGTAATAATCATGGCACGCTAGATGCTTTTTGATCCTTTTTCTTTTTTGTCCCAATAACTAAATTAAATCTCTTTAATTCCACTATTAGTTCTTTCTGTTGTATAATGTCCTTTGATTATGTTCAACGCATGCACTTGCTCCACACAGTGCAGAACCCTCTCCACCTAAAAGACCATTAACTCACCTAAGCTTCAAACCATGCAAGACAAATTTGTTGATGCTGACGTGGGGGCCTGGAATCCAATGTGAAGGCCATAATATGTAGTAATAAATTAATATATTGATTATTGGCAAAATATAGATATTTCCAACAAAAATAACAATAAAGCAAACTTTGAGCATGGAGCAGAGTTAGCCAATTTTTATTAGGGGGATCAAAGGTTAAAAAAATAAAAGTTAAAAATTTTAAAACTAATATATTAAACTTAACTATTAATAATTAAAAGATTTATAATAGATAATAATTTTATATAACATGTAAATTAAAAGAAACAAAAAGAAGAAAACTTATAATAGTGTTTTAAAAAAGTTTTGTTCGACTATGGTAATATCTTTTTTAATATAAACAATTAAATTATTTGTAAGAAACTTATCATTTATTTTGTTTTGAAATCTTGTCTTTTTTAATCTAAACGACTAAAAAATTAATATAATCAACATCCAATATTCTTATTTTATTATATTTAAGTTTACAATACTAAATATTAAATTATAATACATAAAATATAAATAGTTAAATATAATATATAGAATTAATAATTTTTTCTTATACTCAATATAATTTCCTTTCAACTGAATATAAAACATAAACACATTAAAAACATATACTCAAAATTTTTTTTTATATAATTAAGATTAATAAAAAATAATATATTAGTGAAATTTTAAATAACAACTAATAATGCAACACTAGAGCGTATATTTTAGAATTACATATATAATAATTTTTTAATTTTTAAAAATTAAAATTATTAAAAATAAAATTCACATAACAGAAAAAAATTATGACAAATAAGAGATATAACCTATATAACAAAAAAAATGTGATTGATGATTCGTAAAAATTTAAAAAATATATATATAAAAAATTAAAATATATGAGCAAATGGAATATAATTGAAATAAATAAATAAAAATAATAATATAAATAAAAAAATTAAATAAAAATTTTATCTTTTTATAATTTCACAATACACTGACAAAAAAAAAAAAAGAAAAATGAGTGAAGAAACTTAAAAAATAAAAAAAAATTAAGAATTTGAATAGAATTGAATAAGAATTGTAAAGTTATTTTATTATTTTTAATTATATTAATTATTTAACAAAAAATTATTAAAAAATATATAATATATAAAAAATTTTAAAAATTTTAAGTAGACATGGAAAAGGACTCTCCACCTCCGGTGGTAACTATTGTAAGTGAAAAACGTCGAGCTGTATGATAGCTGACGTTTCCGTCTGTTTCCCGTGAAGTTCAGTCCAGGAATATTGATCAAACTAAAGCAAGGTCATATTCGTGTTATTAACAAGATAAAACTTGACAGACGAGAAGCTTCCCTTAAGTTTCCTCGTTGTGTCTTCTTGTGCACCTTTTTGCATTGTTAAGGTTCTTCCTCTTCACAGTTCTCAACAGACCCTTAAATTTGAACTACTTCTAGACACAGTTTCTGGGTAGACAAACTCAAGAGAGAAAAATGTATGCACCACCAGGTTATCAAGTTATGTCATACCATCACCATGTCCGAAGGCGCCATGAGGAAAAGGGCTGTCTTTATGCTTGGTTAGTATACTACAAGTTTAATCTTTGACATTTTTGCACAGAAATTCAACAATATATTCCAAGTTTGATTCAGAATTTATTTTTCGTTTATTCTTTTTGGGGATGCAGTTTGTTCGCGTTGTGTTGCTGCTTCTGTTGCTTTGAGACTTGCGAGTGTTGCTTGGAGTTTCTTTGCTGTTTGATGCCTTAAACTATGAAGTATATATAAGCCATCAAATTAGTTCTAGAATCCAGCACATCCTATATAGGCTATAGTTATTTGTTCTCCAAAAGATCGAGACTTGTATGAAAAATCTATTACAGTATTTCTAATTACTATGTCACTGCTTCCTTGGTATCTATTAGGATACACACGCGTATGTATATCAAGATAATGCTCGTCTGAAAGATTTAGGTAATGGGATTTATTCAAATTCTCAATCAAATCATCTGGCAAGCCATGTTTGCATATGGAATAGGCGTGGTCCGTATGGGAGTAGTGGGAAGGGATAAGTAGCAACCTAGAATGACACGCTTTTATATGTTATTTGTAGGAAAAGAGTATCCACTTTAAAAAAAGTTGTGGCAGTTGATATTTGGGGAGTCATAAGAACCCAATCTCCAATATTGCAGCAGTAATGAGTGGGAAGAAGTCACTTTTTTGAGTCCACACACTTCTCCAGTTTCCAATTAATGACTGACTGTAGCAACTATCGAATGCCACTGGTATCCTAGGAATCTGAGAAAAGAAGTGATATTGCGCAGGCCAAGCACACGATAAGATTAAGGGGTTGAGCTTGGGGACAATCATGGCTGGCTGTTTGCGCCCTGATAACGTGAAGTTGATATATCTATTCACCAGTATTAGTTGTCATCAATGCAAACAAATTCTTTCTCTTCGTCCTATTGAATAACGTGAGACAATAAGCAAAACCCACCCCAAAAAGAAATTTATCAGTCATCACCATAAAGAAAAATGGAAATTGAAAAAGGATCAACATAGCCTATTGAGCTGTATGATTTTTGACATTTCATTATTTCCTATTTCTTTGATGCAGATGTTCACTTTTATGTTGGTGTTTTCTGTCGCTAAGACACTCGAGTTTCCCTTGGAGAATGCTTAGCTTTTTTCATCTATCAATTTTAAGTTCATCTTTTCAATTCATGTACAATACCCTTAATGAAGGACAATGACGGCTACTTCCCCGGAGCCACCCTTATTTGATACCAAACCTTCAGGCAGAATTAGGCAATTGGATACTGTCAGTGGTATTAAGAAGTTAAGACTTTCAGAAGCATAGCACAAAATGAAGCTGCGCGAAATCACTCCAAGATGAAGCACCACTCATCTTGCATTATTATTTCAACCTTGCCAGTCAAGCAGTATGGTTTGAAGAACAAATGAACTTCATTTTCCCCCACATCGATTCCATCAAATATAAAGTTCATCATCTGATTGCGATACATTTTCTAACATTTGTTAAACATTCTTACGACAGTGTACAGTCTGAACCGCCTAAAAAGGGTCGCCTTATGAAGAATATGCATATGGACTCAGAAAATGTACACACAGGCAATTGAAGTCAGCACTGTGGTCAGTAGTACTGAGACAAGGTTCACAGCATTGTTGTCAAGAATGCTGAGACCTGAAATCTTCTTTACTGTTGGTCCAGGTTTTCCAACAACCTGCGGAGAGATTACAAATCAGAAAAAAGGTCATGATGTGGTAAGCACACTTTAGTGGTTCACTTATAATCGCATACCGGGAGCTTGTTTTCCTTTTTGAAGTCCCTCTCTGTTTTAAAAATCTGTGGCGTTTACTTTAAATTTACCTTATTTCTAACACTGCAGAACCCACTGAATTGAAGGGTTGCTCCCAACAGCGAATCTATGATACTTCCTAAAAGTCCTGCCACTGCAGAGAGGGGTATAACCAGTAGCTGCTTCATGGCCATACCAGTTGAACATGTTGTAGTGAAAAATCCAACAAGAACAAATGTCAACCCAATGACACTCCCTGCTGCCAAAGCTGCTAGAAGTCCTGTTTTTGTCACACCTCCATTTGTGCCCCTTCGAACAGTCTGATAACCATTTACTATTATATTAGTATTGCAACAACAAGAAGCAAAGTCTTTTCCTACTATATAAGGTTGGCTATATGGATCAGATTATGCATATAAGATCATATTCTAAGTGATAAATACAGCAAATCCCTTCTAGTAGTTTCTCTAATAACCAAGTTGACTTCATTAATATGAGAATAAAGGTTGTAAACATCATAATTGGCAACCATGTGTTTTGCATACCAACTATAAATGACAGTGAGCAGAATGTTAGGTGGATTGTTGCTTTAATTTAAAAACAAAGACTGGCAGATCCATTCTCTGAAAATAGAGGCTGAGTTGATCTTTAGAAAAACAAGGTATTGTCTAGAAAGTGCTCATTATGTTTGAACCAGACATGATGGCATGTAGTGTAGTGTGACTAGATAAATTACCATCCAAAATAATAAGTTGATATATCAAATGTGGGAAAAGAATATCCACCTTAAAAGTTGTGATCAACCGCGGCTGGGCATCACTAAGAACCCCAATCTCTGAGGACCAAGTGTCACCATTGCAGCAGGAATAGTGACCGATTATACCACCAATTAAGGATGTGATAAGAACAGACTCTTTTGAATCTAGGCACTTATCCTCCCCTCCAGTCAGACTCCAAATAATCACAGACAAAACTGTTGCAACACCACTATTGAATAAAACTTGTATCCTGAAATGAAGAAATTGGGAACACCCTGTCAAAGAAAGTATCAGAGGATTCAGTATAACCTTGCTACTCTATATGTTTGACAAGTTGTTACCTGGATTTGTCACTGGATTAAATTTCAAATCATTCTTCCTGAATATTTCCTCTATTTATGTCATCAAATTAACCACACAAAATTCGAATCTGACCCACCAAAATTAGCTCATTTGATTTTTGGCGAATTCTTTAAGTATCAGTATGTCTAAATTTACAAGCTATTAATCTTTCGCTTATGCGCATAGCATCATAGCGTTAGCAACCCTTTTAAACCCAAAAAGAAATTTCCACCATAGCATTCACACTACCATCCTCCCATCAACATCATTGATTCACAAAACTTAAGCCTTTCACTCTGTTCTTCCTTTTGTTCCCCACTTGTTTTTCACAACTAATCAAAAAGAAATTTCCTTCTACTAAATCATTTACTTCTTTTTGTTATTAAAAAAAGGGAAAGGAATTAATGTTATTACCAGTTTCTTTGTCCACCTTCCTTGAAATCAGCATCAACTCGTCGCTTCTTCTCTTCTCCAACTTTGGTGAGCTTCGATGAAGTAAAAAAGAAGGCCAGCAACATTGCTCCAAACCTGAAAGTTTCAATAACCGATGCCTTTCTTAGCAAACCAAACAAACAAAGAAAAAAAATAATTACAAGAAGGAAAAAAAAAAAACCAACGAAGGGAGACCTGTATCCGACAGCGAAGTGAATTGTCATGACGATAAACCCGGAAAGAGCTCCAGATAAATCGAGAGACTTTCTTCCGTAGGATCTAATCGCGATTAGGAAAGAGATTAACATCGCGATTAACGGTTGGATTAGAGTTTTCTCCATCTTTTTTGCCCTTTGGGAGAGAATAGATTTGGCGAGAGTTAAGTTTGAGGAATGGATGGCGCATGTAGCAGATGAATTCCCAAATCAAACACCTCAGACGTCGTCCTCAACTCCTAACTTCACTTAAATCGGTATCAATATTAATAATTATTAATAATTTAAAGATTAGCCTACTGTATTGTAGATTTTTTTTCATATCAGAATCACTGCATCAATAATTAATTACTAATTATTAATAATTCTGGAGAAAACGAATCTTTTTTAACTTAATTTTTTTTTTTTTTTTGCGGGTCAACAAATTATAGAGACGAGACAAAATTTGAATTTCCCAACCATGTGATTCTCCTCCATCATTTTCCACCAAATAAAGCGGGCCGCCGTCTATGGACGTATTACTTATTAATGATTTTATGTTTTTTTTTTTAATTTTCCTTTGAAAATGTCAAAATGATGGAGAATGTTAGTTATACTTACTCATTCTGAATTTTTTATAAAACTAAGAATGCTTTTGATTCTCAACAAATTCTCTTATTTCACAATAAAGTTTATAAATCTTACTAACTCTTTTTTAAAACTTTTACCAAAAAAAATATTTTTCATAAATAATAAATTTGATACTCTTTTTTTCCAAACCATTTCCTTGCAATATAGTCTTCACCTAAGCACCGGTCTCTGTCTTTCAGTGGCTCCTAATTGTTCAATACACAGAAATCCATTCAATGTGTTTGTGGGGTTAAATATAATTAAATGTCATATTCCCAGCCTAATTTTTCTTCTTCTAAATAAGAAATTAGTTTAACGCATTCCATATCCACACTTCCCTAACAAGTTTTTTGTATGTTCAACCCCGTGAGTAATATTAAAATGACAGTAACATGGTTATTAATTGCGGACTGTGATTCAACTTATATAGATTATAATATTTATTCCTTCAATTAAAAAGCTTTATAGAAGGAGATGAACCTAAGTACAAATAGAAATATCAAAACTAACCTCTAAGTTTTGACTATAACTCTTTCTCTTGATACTAATCATTTTAATAAACACATTCAATAATAGACTTGAGTATTTAACTTATTGATTAATGTATAATTTCTTTATATAAAAAGTATGAGTTCAAATCCTCTTCTCTAAAGAAAAAAAATAATACCTAAGAAGCTGCCTTAGAGACTTTAGGAAGATCAACTATCAATAAAAGAAAAATCCCATTTCGGCAAAAAAGAAAGTGATAAAAAGAATTGTAATTTCGTTTTCCAAGTTGCAAGCTTGAATCATCCTTTGTCTTCCTTTTTGTGCTTTTTTGGAATAAGATGAAAGGGCATGGCGACTCATGGGCTTTAAAAAATGATAAATAGAGGCAAAAAGATTAAAAAAGGATAAGCAAAAATGTTGCCTTGTACAAGACGAGTGCAGAGATAATATACAGGAGGACAAAAGGTTAGCCAAACCTCCCTCTACCCCTTCCTCTTCCTCTTCCTCTTCCCCTTCCCCTTCCCCTCCCCCTTCCTTTCCCTCCGCGTTCCTCTTGTCGATTTCTACCATCCTCTCTTTCATAGTTAAACATACTTCTTTTAATGTTCTCTGCCTCTGTGCCATGCATTGTTTGTACCTGAACAAGAAAATAATTTAATTAAACATTGCAAGGTGACAAATACAACACCACCAGCAACAGCAACAACTCAAAGATGCAAGAACACTAACATGATAATCTTCCAAATCCAGTTGGGTCTGTAGCCGCCAAGCCAGATCTTCATCACCACTAGTTTCAGGAAGCTCGTTTCTCATCTGAGGACTTGCACCAGCTTTCCTCTTTTCCCACTCATCCAAAGTCAAAACCACAGGCTCTTCTTGTTTTCCCTTTCCCCTATATTTTCGACCTCTAGAATGTTGACCATCCAGGTTGGAATGGCTCATTTTCTGCAAGAGCTTCTGAGAAGCTGCTTGATTTTGAAGAGGGACAGACTCAACTACTGGAAAAGGAAGATATATAGATTAGCATAACAATACATGATTCAAATAGGGGAGTTCATAATTAAATAAACTACATCCGTTCGTCCTATTATAAGCATTGGAGGTGAGTTTATTAACCCAATTAACTCCAATGAGTTCATTTTAGATTTCAAAAAGTGATAGTACTGCACTAGTTTTCCCCCATTTATGTTTATGCAGTAGAAGCTCATAACACAATTTAAAACCCCCAAACCCCAACAAACTACCCCCCCCCCTCTTGCCCTTCCCAGTGTAGGTGGTTGTCTCTGCCATTTCCCCTTCAGTAAGTATGTACATCCCACTTTTCCCCTTTCTCCTTGAGAAGGAAGTCCACCCACTCTTAATATGGGTAATGTCCTAGTGCTAGGAGATTGAATTTACAGGTGGTAGCTGGATACACCATCATAGCAATTGAAAATTATATAAAATTGCAGTAAAGATGCAGTTGCACCTTCTTTTGGTCTTGTTTCTGAGCTACTTGGATTTCCTTCAGTTTTTTCTGTTACGGAAGCTGCCCTAAGACCATTATCCACATTATCTGGTTTTGCTTCAACAGTCTGGTTCCTTCTGCTCCAGCAACTTTCGATATTCCCAGCTGAATTTGCAGCAGTAGGTCCAGCAGTCTTCAATGTGGACTCAGAGTCTGCAAATCATCACCTTTAGATTGTGAGTAACATGCCCAATGTATGCACTAAGCAACTATAATTATAATTTGAGGGCCATCTAAAGCTTGCATGATAAATAGATCTGATCATAAAGGAAAAAGAAAAGAAAGGAATAACTTTTCAGGGGCCTTTTAAACCAGGATGACTTCTTAAGATAAAGTTTCTCAATGCTAATTGTTCATTCTCTTGTTCTGTAAAATTTCCTTCCCTTCCTCAACAACTTCTTCACTCTTAGCCTTTCAAGTAGCAGAAATTACAAATTATACTTTCTTTTCTGATGATCAAATATTTAAAAAAAAAAAAAAAACCATCAGCATTTCAAAATTTTAAACTTTAAAGAAGAGCAAGTGAAATACTCAAGGAGTAAAAAAGCAAGATAATCTACTGAACCCATAAAAAGAGCAATATAGGGTATTCTCAAGTTGGAAAAATGCCTCATAACTAGCTACAAACAAGTTCCAGAAAATAAACAAGGCAGACGGTGAAGTCATACCAGGGTGTAGCCAAAGTAGATCAGGTGCCACTATTGAACTGTCAACTATGACAGCTGGTGCTTATTCATTATGGAAAATGAGATGCTGGAGAAAATATGTTTAAATGTGTGCTGGAAAAAATATGTTTGAATGTGTGTTTCTGATCATTCAAAGGACTCACGCAATCGTGAACTTATTTTGAGGTTCCCAAGTATTTAGTCTGTTTTTTTTTGTTTTACTGAACACCAAGTATCAAATTCAATGTTTCCTTTTCTTTGAATCCCTCAATGATTGTTCCCAAGAAGAATGAAAGGAAGATGAAGTACATTTATCAAAGAAATGAAATTCTCTTAATGCCTGTCAGAGCCAACAAGATGAAAGAGTCCATAGCACATCTTAAATGTGTCCGCTATGGAAAAAGTGGTCTAGGAGCAAAAGGGTTTCACTTCATATCTTGTTAAAGTGGCATATATATCACATAAATTTTCTATGATAATGTTGAGTCATCATCCACATTAAACAATAGATTCTATACTGGTAAGTGTTAACAGCTTGATCATTGTAGCCAACAACAAACATTCCAGCCACGGGCTCTCTGTCTACTCCTTTGTTTCTCTTAGATTAGATGTTAAGCCTATTTGCTTACCAAAGCTCCTAAAGAGAGCGGGAACAAATTCTAAATGCAAAATTCTTAAGTAGTATGCAAAGAAGAAAAAACAATGGCAATGCAAGTGGTACATAAGATTAAATACAAGACATTTAAAAAGCTTGTGAATACTCACGAGATGATCTGCCTTGTTGGACAAGCCTACCACTCGAAGGTGCCTCGATTTGCAACTTCTCAAATGGGGGAGGACCGCCAGTACCACTTTGAGATGACCTTAATGATGAACGGGAGAAACCTGAATATTTTTGGTTCATCTCCCACTCTTCATAAAGCGATTGAACAACACCGCCTAACAAACTTACCACTTTAGGGTTCAAACATAATATGCCACCATGTATGATGGCTTTATTTTCCAAACGAATCTGCCAACCAGAATTTAAAAATAGTAGTAAGAAATATCATCAAAAGTTACAGGTTAAGTACATATAACATCATTTAGAGTTGCCAGAGAGAGTCAACAGATTACAGAGGATTATGCTATGTATACAGTATTTCGAGAACAAATATATTTATATGATTGTCGCATGTCCAATTAAGGAAGCAGACATCGAATTACTACGCGTGGTAGTCATATAGACGGGTTTCAAATTCCACAAAAATCATTCTAACAAAACAAGCAAAGCTCGGTGGAACTGACAAGTAAGAATACCTTAGTACCAGGAACCACATTGTCGGGAATTGCTGGAACATGAGAGAACTCAATGGCAGTTATCTCACTATGTCCATCGGTAAGACACAATCTCAGCAAACGTAAACTACTCGAATTCCCCGAAAATTCGGATATGCTGCTTCTAGATATGTCCCTTACTGACGAAATCTAATGAAAAGATTTCAAAAATCAATTCGGAATAAACTAAAATAAAACCCAAAAGAACGCGAGGAAGGACGTTTACCTGGAGGACTTTGGGACCAACAATAAATGAAGATTTTCGGAGGTTCGGTTCGGATAAGGATTTGCCTCCGATGGATCTAAGGTCCATGTTAACGAGCTCCGATTCAACCAAATCGGCGACGAAACAAGTGCCCACATCGTCGGATAAAGCGGTGTGTATTACTATGAGAGCTTTGACTTGGTCCCAATCGCCGAAACACCAGCCTCTGGCCCCTAGGGCTTCTACGACAGCTTCAGTAGAAGCAGAAGTCGTGCTCTCCTCCATATTTGGTTCTTTAGCGCCTTTGATTTTGCGTCGCAGAGTAATAAAAAGGGGTCGATTCGGTTCGGACATGAAGAAAAATCTGAACCGGCCTATTCGGGTTATATACAATTTGGGCCGTGCAGACCTAGAGCTGGGCTCAACGGAATTTCGGGCTCAGTTCGTCTTTCCTATTGGGTCTAAGCTTCATTTGTTGAGCTTTTGTCGTGGTGAGAATTTGTTTTTGCATATGCTATTATTAGTATTACTTTTTTAACTCAAAAAATAGCCATTAATTTATTTATTTACAGCATGAAATCGGTCAATTTTCTGCTTACTGTCATAATTAATAAATTAATTTAATTTTTAAATACTCACTCAATCTTTTCATTATAAGTACTTTTAAATTGCTTTTTTATGGTGAAATAAAAAATATAAGTCAACAGATTCCATTTCATAATGAAAAAAGCAATTTAAAAGTACTTATAATGAAAAGATTTCACCATAAAAAAGAAATTTAAAAAAGCAAACAAAAGCAATTTAATTATTCGCTCAATCTTTTCATTATAAGTACTTTTAAATTGCCTTTTTATGGTGAAGTCAAAACAATTAAAAAATTTCCCATATACACATGTTACACCCAGGCCCAGCCAACGGGCAGTTGTCTCTACCCTGTACCGTCCATGGCCTATTCGTTCCTGGAAAAAATCGAAACCAACAATGCAGATGTCAACACCTTCTCTTGATCTTGTAATTGATCCGTTGCGTACAATGCCAGCAGATTCCAATCTTCCATAAAAGACTTGTAGCATCATTCCAAGCTATACAATATATATATATATATATTCCTAGCCTCCCTGTCATGCCATTCAATCTCATTGAGCTTACTTTTAAAATGAAAGTTTATAAAATCTATGTCTTCAATGTTTTTCTCCTCTTGTCATTCTTCAGGAGCTCGGAAGCCGATTCTATAGCGTTCAGTTCAAATCTACAATCAGGTCAGAACCAGGAGCTTAACTTATTATTATGATGTAGTTTTTCTCGAGGTATCCGAATGCAAAATATTTGATTACGTTCTGTTTGTTGACAATCATGGCTACTGGTCATGATTTTGTGCAGTTAACGCTTGCGCCATTTTTAACTGTGGCCAAGGGACTTGTCACACGGATGGTTCATTGCTTGGCTTTGAATGCGACTGCTATTCTGGCTGGAAGAAGTTCCGGCTTGGTCCTGTCGACCTTCCCCCCTGCATCATTCCCAACTGTGAGCTTGTCAGCCTTTACTTCGTTTCCTTCAGCATTGATTTTTCCTTTTCGGATTGCATTTATTTACGTAGTTTCTAGACGATATATATATGTAGGCACACTCAACTTTGGCTGCGGCACAGGAAGCCCTTCACCGCCGTCGCCACCCCCACCGCCGTTTAATTTGTCCGACCGTATGCTTCAAGGACAACCTTTTTTTTAAAATTCAACTTGATGATTACCTTTCTTGTGCATGAATAAATATGTGCAGTACTATTAACTAAGCTTTCTTGGGTTATTTACTTATTATTTATGTAGCTTGTACCTTTACTTGGTGCGGTGATGGGACCTGTAAGACAAATGGGGCTGGCTACGAATGCGATTGCAATGCAGACTCTGATAATTTGCTCAATATGACAGCCTTACCCTGCTTCAAAGACTGTAATGTTCTTTGTATATAGTTTTTTTGAAAGTTCAAGTTGTATTCATAACAGAAGGAACTGAATTTCACCTCTGGTCAGTCACAAGATGATTTTGCTCTGATATTTTTAGGTTGCAAAATATCATTACAAGATCCTCCCAAAAGAGATTAGCATGAAATCTATACAATTGATACAGCTCCCGAATGCAAAAACACCCCAGATCCTGGAAATCATAAACACAAAAACCTCCGCACATTAATAAAAACATCCCAGCATCTTAAACCCAGAACAACAATCCCAAAAAACCAGACAGTATCCCTGTTCAAAGAGCTGAACCAACAAAAACAAATCTGATCCAAAAGACAAAAGTGGATCCTGACAAACGAACAAAATACACGAAAATTACTTGGTATATATGGTTAAGCAATCTCTTTTAGGACAATGGTATCAGAATTCAGAATTACTTTTAGGTTTCATTCTAAGCTAACAAAGTAATCTGTATTACAAACAAAACACGAAAACTTTGGCATATTTAATATTGTTTATGGTTAATAGCTTGTTTAAGAATTTCGCTTCATTTGCTTTACTCCTTTAATGCAATGCTTTGCTTTGCTTCAGGCTCCCTAGGAGCGGATTGCCATGGTCTTGGGCTCGGCACGCCACCACCACCTGATTCAAACTCATCGCCACCTGGTCAGTCATCATCTTCTCACGGTAATTATGACTCAAAATTAGCAATGGCTGACACCATCTCACTCACGGCGTATGGCATTATCTTATATCATTTACATAATAACATTATACGTGTTTTTATAATTTTGTTCTCTTTTAATGTAGGATTAAGAGAACACGGAACGGCTTCCCCGATCGAATATAGTTTGACACTGTTAATGTTAGCTGCTATGTTTCTTCCATGGCTATGAGGGAGATCAAGACGTGAGTCATGTCTTGTGACTCATTTTGCTAAGTGGACCGTATATGCGATGCAATGGTGGTACTACATCAACTGCTTCCGCTGTAGGGATAGTCAATTAGAGGCCGGTTACCCAGGGGAAAAGAAAAGACAGGATCCGGTTGAGTTTTAGACTAAGATCCAATATCAGAATTGCTAGACCCATAGATCAAATTATAGCCCAATCGTGTACTTTCCTGTTTGCATTTGAATGGTTCCAACTTTGACAAAAGCAAAGAATGGAATGATTCAATTTCATCCATACATCAAATAATTGAAGCATTGAGGCATTAAAGGCTCTTACCAAACAGAAAGGCACATAATTTCTGGATAGAAGTAGATTAGGTCCACTAAGTTAAAATGAGTAAATGGCAATACACCAGTGTCTTGAAGATTACAGGTCTCCCTATCCCGTATGGAGTTCAACAATAGAACTAATTATTTCCAAAAAGTATATCAATTGAGTCGATTTTGATTAAATCTTGTAAATTTTTCTTTCAACTAAAGATTTAATCATAGGAAGTGAAAAGATTAGAGTGATCAAGACTTAAGACTAGGTTGAAAATTAGCTTCCCATTGTCCTTCTACAATCTCCAAAGTCCAAAACGTCCTACCTACCACCATAGTAGGACACCCAATTTAATGCTTGGAAAAGGAAAGAAGTACTAAAAATAAACAAATAAAGAAAATTGGTAAGTTGGATTATTAAGTAAGAGTTTTAGATATTTACATCATCATGTGTTACGAAATATAATGATATTCTTAAATAAAAAAAAATATCTTTTGAAAAATATATTTTATTTAAATTAAATTTTTATTTTAAAAAAATTATATACTAATCAATAAGTTAAATATTCAGTTGTTATCAACCAATTTAATTTTTTATTTAAATTCTTGATATTTTCTACATCATGTAAAACAAAATATTGCTTGAATTCATCTTCAAACGCAGAGCATATGCAACATATTTATATACGTCCAAATCAACATCTAAATGTTTTTTGTTATCCTTGTTTGGAGGTGGGGTTCACGCATTTCATGATCTCCACATGCAGTTTTTTTTTTTTTTTTAAGAGATAAAAGAGAATTGTTAAAAATTTAAAATGAATTATAATCATAAAAAAATGTCCTTACAAAATCTAGGACAATCCTCTACCCAAACACAGTATCTTCTGCAAGTCGATCAGCAGCCTTGTTCCCGTCAGGCCTCACATGTTCCAGTCAGCACCTTCTAAAACCCCTCACTCTCTCTCCCTAGCTTCCTTAATAACAGCACCAAATAAGACAAATCTATAGTTGTTGAGTTGATCACCTTCCACCACGATACATGTGAATCCCATGCTGTTTAGCAAAT
This sequence comes from Theobroma cacao, assembly GCF_053813885.1. NCBI lineage: Eukaryota > Viridiplantae > Streptophyta > Magnoliopsida > Malvales > Malvaceae > Theobroma > Theobroma cacao. The sequence continues at coordinate 6,296,585 of NC_142647.1, forward strand.
TCTAGTTCTGTGTCCGTAGCAATGGCTTCAATAACCAAAGGAACTACCTCCATCGTTAGTCTCGCATAAAAAGTACCTAGCTCGAACCCTTCCTCGTCACGAATTATCACACCCAAACCACCTGACCTGTTAGCTAAATCAACAGCCCCATCAGAACTAACTTTGACCATACCTTGTGGAGGGCGTTTCCATTTGTCCATTAAAGAAACCATCGGACTTTGCTTCAGCGCTAGCTGGTATTCTTCAACATGGCTTCTTGGAAAATCACCCATAGGCAATAGCCTCTGGGCCCCTCGATTGTCCTCTCTGAAGCCCTGTTTTTCTAGAACCCTATTGGCCCACGTGGTAATTATAAATAGTCCGAAATACTTCTCATCTGTCTTGTTAGATGTCCTTGAAATCTTATCCTCTGTGGAGAAAGCGTTGCAAACAGGTCAAGTATGTATTAGAGGTATTAAAGGGCAATATTGGAATAGTTTTTGAAATATTGAGTGCTGTGAAAGGTAAAAAAGAATAAGAATAAAATAAGTAGAGAATGTATAAGAAGACTAAAAAGAGAAGTTAGAGGGAGAAGTTTTGAATGAGAATAAAAGCCGCTTTGAAAGGTTTCTCAAATGAATTGGAAAAGTTATATATATAGTGTAAAAAATTAATAATTACTCAAAAATAAATGTTAATGTACATAATAAATAATAGTTTTAATATTAAGTGAACATTATTGTGCTTTTAATATTAAATAATGATTAAAAATTTATTATGTGATTATTAAAATAATACTTTTTATGATTATTAATAACATAATGAGAATTATAAATGGAAGAGATATGCAGAGTATGTGAACAAATATAAAAGAAGAAGATAAGAAAGAAAAATACTTATATTTTAAAAAAATAAAAAAAAATTTATTTAATTATCTCCATATCTGTACTACCAAGTCAAATTTTTTAAAACATTTCAAGATGAAAGTAACTCGTAAACTTACTACTCATTTTAGATTTCTATCACCGTTATTTGTACGAAGTGATTATTTTACGTAAAATAGTACTTTATTTATTTTAATTATTTTGTGTGAAGTAAAACTTCACTTATAATGATTATTGACATTATTTTTTATATAATATTATATAATAAAATAATTTTTTTAAAATAAATATTAATCAAAATCGAACTATTTATCTTTGGAAGAGCTGTGTTACATTCTCGTTTGGTAGGAGGAATGTTGAGTACGTTCCTCAAAATGTAAGCGGGTAAGTAATATACCCATGTTTGGTATGTTTTACGTTTCTAAGAAGGTAACATTTTTCTGGATATCACTTCTCAACCTTGCTCGTGGTAAAATTACTTCTTCAGTACTTAAGAAAATAATTAATTTTTTAAAACTAAAATGCCCAACATCTCTAATTTTACCGTCTCTTTCCGGCATTTTCTCTCATCTCATTCTCTCACCAAACATCTGATTTTCAGTCTCTCTCTTTTTAGAACCCATTTTCGGTGGTCGGTTGCTAACGTCGGCCGCCGTCGCTATCGGTGCAACAAAAAAAAAAACACTTTTCTCCTCTATCTTTAATCGATTTAGTTTTTCCTCAAATCATATTTTTTTCTTTTCCTTTTTTTTTCTTTTTCTTTTTCCAAAAACACTTAGATCTAGCCACCGATTGGTGAAAATCGTCGTTGTAGAAACAGTTTCTTCTTCCTCTCCTTTCCCTCTTTCTTTTGATCAGCTCACTTCTTAGGAAAATGAGACGAAAGGAAGAAAAAGGGAGGAACTGATAGAGGGGAACAAAAAAGGAAACATATCAGTATGTCACCGACAACGATCGATAGGGGAAAAGGGAAAAGAAAAACAAAGAAAAAAAAAGAAAAAAAAAGGAAAAAGAGAGGCAGAATAAACTTGCTCGTAACGAAAGGAAGTGGAAAAAGAGGGTAGCATTTAGTCAAAGAAGAAAAAGAAATAAGAGGGGAGATGGCGGCTAAGGTTGGTGAGAGGATCTTAAATTAATTTAATTATAACAAAATAAAAATCTCATTTAATTCTTTAAAACTAACTAATTTAATTATAAAAGGTTTCAAACTTGTATTTTGATATATGTATAGATAATTTAAAAAATTCACGACACATTTTTAATAGACTGCTTATCATCCAAGTAATCACTTTCCCAGTGCAATAACTCTGGGTTGAGCTATACCTCTGCAGATTTAGGGCATGCAAAAACTGTTATTAAACTTGCTCCGCACCGTGAACAAATCGGAGAGACTTCCATTTTTGGCTTTGCTAAGTTTCCAAACACTGGCAAAATTCCATGTCAAACTCTCCATGCAGACACCTTTATCGTACTCTGTACATTAAGTTTCCACAGTTTATTCCACGTGGTTTTCTCTAGCGTTCTACCTCTCGTCTCTCCTATGTCCATGTCCTTTCTGGTTACGCCCTGTGCTTCTTGCCTCGTTTGTTACTATATATGCATTAACAGTTTATAGCCACTATGAACTGTGTAATTGCCACATTTATCATAATGCCAGACCAGTGTATATATCAGCAGATTGTAACCTACTCAATGGTAGTGCACAAATGGTCTCCCCATTATCTTTGGTCAAAATTTGGTAAATACTTTCTCGTCTTGAATGACATAGATTGTTTGTCGATAAGCTCCTACAGCTTTTGGTTCTATGTCTATATCACCGGATACAAATGGATGGTCGAAAGGATTCTTTCTTTGGCATCCATCTATCTTGTCAGATTGGAATTGATATCGGCCATGCTCAAATCGCCACCGTGTTCCTTACTGAATAACTGCCTTAACTTCCCAACATATCGTGTTCGAAGGTTTGACTATGGTGGCTAAGCTTTATATCATATGAGTTTGCAGCTCCAATTTTTGTTGTGGGGTCGCCATAAAATGGCACAATTAATGGCTTCACCAAACAACCCAGCTGTCATCACAAAAAAGACTTCGTGCCATGCCAATGAAAAGGAATCCTCACGTTCCCATGTCTGGCAAACAAGGATGATAGAATTTTGAGAAATAAAAGGAAAGAAAAAAAAAGTCTTTCTCATTTTAACAATAGGAGTATTGTAATTGTTAATTTTCCACATACCAACTTTATAAGTACTATATTTTGTCAATTGAGTTTATTTGGGTCTCCCAAATCTTCCATGATTATGCGACCAAAATCAAGAAAGTTACAAAGAGTAATGCACAAGAATACAAAAGGTCATAATCCGTTTTACCTAACAAGAGAAATCACTTTTTGTCTAATGAGGCAATTATATAATTCTCAACAAGAGAAAGAATTCTCAATGGCCGTTTTACCTTGATTAATTTGTCATGTTAAGTTATATGGGCGACCATCGGTTTAAGGAAAACTTATCAACACGAAACATCTTGAAAGTCTTTTGTCCTACAGACAGGTCGTCTAGTCTTGGTCTGCTTAGCTATTACTTATTTATTTATTTATTTTTATGTTTATGAATTATGATTCAACTCTGAATGGGACAATGGGTAAGTCCACAAGATTCCATCATATACCCTTGTAGGTTTGATAGCAGAAATAAACAAATATTTTAAGCAATTAAAAATAAATAAAGTAGACTTAATTTTTTTTGAGCTCAAAAATCAAATATAGAGTCACTGGCAGTCAACACGAAGGACCCAATGCATCGAGCAATTAGGTAAACAAGAAATTCATGTTTTGGCATAAATTTCTAGGTGATCGTGCAAATATAGTTGTTTAATTTAGGTGGAACTAAAACCGTCTCAAAAATTTAATGCAGGTTTCGCAACCCATTCAGAGTCCCAATTGTTGGTTGCATGCGATATCACTTGTCTCTTTTAATTATGAAATCGAATAATTAAACTGCTTCATCAGGAGATTGGTTTTTTTCATTACTGTCTCATTAATTGAGATCGGCTATAACAGATTTTCTGCATGCGAAAGGTAATGGAAGGTTTTCTAGGGATTTGCTTCTTCAAAACCCTCACATGAAAGCTACCTCACCTTTTAGAGATTTTTTTTGGGGGGGGGGGGGGGGGGGGAGGGGGTAAGCAGTATTTCATAAAGTCATGATAGTACGGCTTAACAGGGATTTTAAGTCACAAATTGCTTCTTTTAATAATTACTAGTCATAAACCATTTTAGTGAGGTCATTTAATAGTTAATTATATGCAAAAAGAAACTCAAATCTTTTATCATTTCAACAATTTATACGTAAATTACAAATTTATGATTAAAATTAAGTGTATGCCATCTCATTATTTTGGGGAAAAATATGAATAATTGAATACATTGTTTTGTAATTGCTAATCTTCATATATCATTGCAATCATGTATATAATTGTACAATTTTTAATACTTTTTCTCTTTGCTTTTCTTATAGTGGCTATTCATTTGATTTATAAATGTGACATTTAATTCTTACTTTTACAATCATTAAGAAAACTAATAGTTAGATAATTAAATTTAATATATATATATATATATATATATATATATATAAAGTGTTTATAGATTTTGGCAAAATGGAGGCTAACTCACATTGCATTTTTCTAGTTTATGTATGAATTAAAGACTTTCCAATTCTTTAGGTATCACAAATACAATGAACCCTATTTTACTAAAATTTTCAATTTAGTGTAATTAAATCTAATTTATAAATTGCATTGTTTTGATTAAACTTGTACAATAGTTCACTGCCTTAGTAAACTAAATAAGAGTATAATATTCAGATGCATATCTAAACAAAGCTTACAGATCTCTTGTGTTTACTTTTTAATTTATTCATTTTCCATGTTTCTCTGCAATTTTCCACAAATGTAAAGATATTCAATTCAATTTATTCATGAGAGAAACCAAATAGAATAACAAATTCACATTACCTTAGTACTAGTTAGCAGTTACTTACTATTGCACACAGTTTGGAAAAAAGCTGTAAAGGGTCAACTTTTACTTGATAAAAAGAAAGAAAAAGAGGAAAAATAAAATTAAAAAAGAAATGGTTTCGTTGCAAAAATAGAAAGAAGTTAAACAACTCCTTTGGTATTGCCTTGTTCATCTGCCGGTGAACAGTATTGAGAAATTCTCCCTTTCCCCAACCGTTTCGATTTCAAACCATCAGGCATTAATTTGGAGCCGCACTCGCAGGTCTACGAACCGAAACCCAATCGGTTCTATCTTCATCGACTACGTGCGTAGTCCCCAGCTAATGACCTCATCAAATCAAGGATTATGCCTTTAAATTGACACCTGTCACAATCTAAGAGCGAGTATCAACGTCTTATATACTCGACAGGTTGTCCCGCCATTTTATAATTGTCTTTCCCGCGGCTATTAATGAGCCTTCCCTGCTCAACTTTAACATATCCAACGGATTGAGAGAGAGAGAAAAAAAGAAGAGAGCAAAAGAGAAAAGAGAAAATGTAAGCAAACTACAATTATGTTTAGTCGAAAACAGATTCAGAACCAACAAGACTAAAATGTAGTACAACAGAGAGGGAAAAATTAAAGAAAAGAAAAGAAAAGAAAAACCGCCATAAATGCAAAGCTCAACTACCCATCTAGAAGACCATAAGCTCTTTCTTCACTTACAAAAACACTCAGCCACATTTCCAAATCTCATAGCCAACTCTCTCTTTTTCTCTCTCTTTTAAACTCTAGGGTTTCTTTTGTCTTTCTTTTTAGATCTTTGATCGGAGGGAAATGTGGAACTCGGCGGAGAACGTGTTCTCCAGGTCGGCGTCGTTCAGGGAGGAGGACGATGATGAGGAGGCGCTGAGGTGGGCGGCGTTGGAGAGGCTGCCGACGTACGCCCGAGTTCGAAGGGGAATATTCAGGAACATGGTTGGTGACTCCAAAGAAGTCGATGTGAGCGAGCTCGAGTCGACAGACCGGAGGCTTTTACTCGAACGGCTCGTTAACTCTGTTGATGATGATCCTGAACGGTTCTTTGATCGAATGAGGAAGCGATTCGACGCGTAATGCTGGCTGCTCTATGATTTTCTTGATTTTTTTTAAATGTTACTATAAGTTTTAAAAATAAAAGAACAAAGAGAATTTCTGCTTTCTTTTGATAACAGAATGTGGACAAGGATGGAAAATCAAGATTTCTGGATTTTTGCGCTTTTTTTTTTTTTAAAAAATCTGACGTTAGTTTGACCGTACTGTTTGGTTGAGCTAATCTATTAACGTAATACTAACAGTTTAGTAATTGGAAACAAAAGCTCGTTTTCCATAAGTGATGAATTCTATTCGAATTTGAAATCTGTCGCCATTTTTATTTCTCAAGAAGATTCGGTGCACAACTCTGTAATAATTGACATTTTGCCGTGGAATAATTTGCTAGAATTGACATTTTTACTGAGAATAATTTCGCATTTTATTTTGATTTTCTTGGTTGAGGTTGTTTTTCTGTTATTTTCTCCCCCTCACTCTTGCTTAATTAAAATTTGCTCTGGTTTATTGTGTTTACAGAGTAGATTTGGAATTCCCGAAGATTGAGGTGCGGTTTCAGAATCTAACCGTTGAATCTTTTGTCCATGTTGGGAGCAGAGCATTACCAACCATTCCTAATTTTATTTTTAACATGACTGAGGTAAAATTTGAAACAATTAATCCCTTTCAAAATGCACCAACTTTTAGATAGAAGCTATTTTCCTAATAGCCGTGCTAATTTTAACGTCAAACTTTTTAAACTGTGGTTACAGGCACTTTTAAGACAATTGCGTATATATCAAGGAAGGAGAAGCAAGTTGACTATATTAGACGAATGTAGTGGGATTATAAGGCCTTCAAGGTGTGTATGACTGAGTGTTTACGATTTACCCAATGGGTTGAGTATGTGAAGTATAACATAATTTATTACTATGACACTTTGCAGATTAACGCTACTATTGGGTCCTCCAAGCTCTGGAAAGACGACGTTACTGTTGGCTCTAGCTGGACGCCTTGGCACTCATTTGCAGGTATTTGGATACTTGGCAGATTCTATTGGACTTGTGGTTTTTTGTTTTTTTTTTTTTTGGGCCAGATATTGGACTTGTCGTTTGTTCGAATTATTTTGGCCAATATTGGAGACCTAGGCCTGAAAGGAGGGGAAAATAAAAAGAAAAAACGGAAGTCTATTTGCATTTTCTACTGTTTACGTTGTTAAGAATTAATAAGATAGTAGAATGGTAGTCAGTGAAACGGGTACAAAGGTTTGTCTTAATGGATCTCTGTCATTAAGTGGGCTCAGGATTTGTCCTTTTGAACCGCACATATATTCGTTAATTAACATTAGGAATCGGAAATAAATCATTTGGTAAGAATGGAGCTAAAATTCCACTTAGCTGGATGCCACTCCCACTTAACTGGACATAATTGGTGATACCATTAAAGTATAAAACTCTCCACGATTTAATAAGACCTTTAGCTAGTAATTCCATCTGTGATTCCTTTCTCGTTATTTATTGCATTTTCATTGCTTTGAAGATGTCAGGGAAAATTACCTATAATGGACATGGACTAAAGGAATTTGTTCCTCCAAGGACGTCTGCTTATGTCAGTCAACAGGACTGGCATGTGGCAGAAATGACTGTGAGGGAAACTCTTGAATTTGCAGGACGGTGTCAAGGTGTTGGATCTAAACATGGTAAGCATTGAGAAATCATCTTTATGTCCATAAGTCATTATTCCTCATCGCTTACTTATGCATACTTGCAAAAGATATGCTTTTGGAACTTGCAAGAAGAGAAAAGAATGCTGGGATAAAACCTGATGAAGATCTTGATATCTTTATGAAGGTAAGTGAGATGTGTTGCCAATTTTACATGGGTTGTTATTTGTTCATCCTATTAGTTCATTACAGCTAAGAGTTAATAATGGTGACACTTGTTATTTCTAGTCACTAGCTTTGGGGGGAAAGGAGACAAGCCTCGTGGTAGAATACATCATGAAGGTATTCTCTAGATGCTGATCACTCATCGATGCACATCCCATTGTGATGTCGTATAGTTTTTTTTTCCTCAATCAAAGATAAAGATTTTATTAAGTATCAAGAATCTGATACAATATCCTGGCATAACCAAGTAACAAGGAAGACATGAATAAATGACACATTTTTCTTACTAACTCTACTTCAAGTAGACCTATGTTTCACCTAGCTCTTAAACCATTGAAAGCAATTAAGCAAGTTTTATGTTGTATGTTAATGGTGTTTATGTATGACGTGTATAACTGTATTATTAGTTCCAAAAATTTTTCATGGAAGAAATCAGTTGTATAGCTTTTTGTGGATGAGCTTTATGAAAATCTAAATTGCTATGTGCTTGATATTCTGAATACCATCTGGTTATTGAAGACTTCAGCTAAGAAGTGGGTCTTCTTTTGAAGTTATTTAAAAAATAAAACAGAAGAAAAAGGAAAATCTGGAAGCAGGAAACCATCTTCGCTATATGATATGTTTCACCACAATTCGTCCACTACATTCTCATTTTGTAGACTGATCCTGTACCTGCTTCTTCCCTGCGATAGTATTCAATAACCTTATTCATGTGGTATTTGTAGGTTCTGTCTAAATTTTCAGCAATTGGTTTTCCATTTCAAGCAGCTTTAACTACTCTGTATGCTGCTTGGTTAGCTTTAGGGAAAATAGCCAAAAACAAATTTGAAAGTTTAAAGATGCTTGAAGAATTTTAATTAAGAAAGGCTGTTTATAGTTAGATGTAAATCATATTAAGGGAGTTGAATGGATGGGCCAAGGCTAGTTTCTGCAAATTGAAATGTTGAATTACATCTCAAGTAGAGGCATGAAACAGCAAAGGTTAGGGTTTATATGAATTAACCTGTTAAATTAACTGATTGGTCCTGTTACTGCCATAGGAAGAGGGTCCTTTTCAGAAAATCTGTTTAATGGTAGTATATAGTAGCTACGCTTACTTCTTAACGATTCTTCTGAAGCACTAAAATTCATCTGACAAAGATTTTAGGGCTGGACATCTGTGCTGACACATTGGTGGGAGATGAAATGCTTAAAGGGATATCAGGAGGCCAGAAAAAGCGGCTTACAACAGGTTTATGCAATGTTCTTTTTTCTTCTTGCTGACTAAGAACCTATTTGCTTCTCATTCATGCTGATTTGGCAGAAATGTTCTTTCAGGTGAATTACTAGTTGGCCCAGCTAGGGTGTTGTTCATGGATGAGATATCAAATGGGCTTGATAGTTCTACTACTTATCAAATTATTAGATATCTGAGACATTCTACTTGTGCACTTGATGGGACTACTGTAATTTCTCTGCTTCAACCAGCCCCCGAAACTTATGAGTTGTTTGATGATGTTATACTTTTATGTGAGGGCCAGCTTGTATACCAGGGGCCTCGTGAAGCTGCCCTTGATTTCTTTGCTTTTATGGGATTTAGTTGTCCTGAAAGAAAGAATGTGGCAGACTTTTTGCAAGAGGTATGGGGCCTAGAACTTGTTTTGTGAGCATATAATCTATGGTATTTTATTTGCTCTTGTTTTCTGCACACAGGTTTTGTCAAAGAAGGATCAAGAGCAGTATTGGTCTGTTCCTTTCCGGCCCTACCGTTACATTCCTCCAGGAAAATTTGCTGAAGCTTTCCGCTCCTATCAAGCTGGGAAGAATTTGCATGAGGAACTAAGCATTCCATTTGATAGGCGTTATAACCATCCAGCAGCACTGTCAACTTCTCGTTATGGCATGAAGAGGATTGCACTTCTTAAGACCAGCTTTGACTGGCAGATGCTATTGATGAAACGGAATTCATTTATCTATGTTTTTAAATTTATTCAGGTGAGTACTGAAATTTTCATCTTTCAAAATAGTAGCACACTTCTAGTGATTGATTTATGTTAAGTTAGGAGTATTGATCTATTAGATCAGTTTGTTTTGTTTTTATCTTCCTGTGATGCCAACTCATTTCAGAACTGAAATTCAATTGAGATTTAATCTGATTTATTAATATTGTCTTTTGTTTGCCAGCTTCTTATTGTTGCCTTAATCACAATGAGCGTTTTTATGCGGACAGCACTGCATCATAATACAATTGATGATGGAGGATTGTATCTAGGGGCACTTTACTTTTCCATGGTCATTATTCTTTTTAATGGATTTACTGAGGTTTCAATGTTGGTGGCCAAACTTCCAGTTCTTTACAAGCATAGGGATTTGCATTTCTATCCAAGCTGGGCTTATACAATTCCTTCTTGGGTGCTAAGTATTCCAACTTCCCTCTATGAGTCTGGTTTCTGGGTGGCAGTAACATACTACGTGATTGGTTATGATCCTAACATCACCAGGTGATTTTGCTTTCAATGAATATTGGCATTTGTTTTGGCAGTTTTGTGATTCAATATGTCATTTTAATTCTAAACTTTGCAGATTTCTTCGGCAGTTCTTGTTGTATTTCTGTCTGCACCAGATGTCTATAGCTCTTTTCCGAGTGATAGGATCCTTGGGCAGAAATATGATCGTTGCCAACACCTTTGGATCGTTTGCTATGTTGGTAGTCATGGCTCTTGGAGGCTATATCATTTCAAGAGGTTAGACAGCCATGTTTGCCATGTATATTTTTTAATAATTGGTGATGCTATAAGATTATTTACTCTTCCTCAATCTGACAGATCATATCCCTAGCTGGTGGATCTGGGGTTATTGGGTTTCCCCTTTGATGTATGCTCAAAATGCAGCTTCTGTCAATGAATTCCTCGGGAATTCCTGGGATAAGGTAACATCATTAAGTATTATTTATTGCATTTTGCTTTTTAATCATTTGAGTGGCCGCGGGATGTTCTGTTCAATTTGTCATCAAGTGGAAATAGTAATGATGTCTGGAGAAGAATAAAATCAACAGAAATAATGGTTCAGCAATTGTTGATAGTAAACATTTTCATGTTGAGTTTGAACTTTTATTCTTGTGATTAATGGGTGAGTTAGAGGTGCACTTTTCACTTTTTAGTTCTTTCAACATTATAATGTTATGGTGATGTCATGACTCATGACCATACATGCCTGAGCTCGTGGCAACTGAGCACTCCATCTATTTATTTAGCGAGCCTTAAGCTTTGTAGCTTGATGCTTGTGTGTCATTCTTACAGTCTGACCCTCGTTGAGCTCCTGGTTCAGTCACGTGTGAATCATGTTGTCTGACTATGAGATGATTCAAGTTGGAATTTGGGTTGAATTTCAATTCAGTAGATTGACTGTGGAGATAAGCAACAAAAAGTTGTTTCTAAAATTGAGTTACAAGTTTCAACATTCTTGGTTTTATGTTGAAACTCACTGTACTTTATTTCCTGGCTTGTAGAATGCTGGAAACTACACTAACTTCTCATTGGGTGAAGCACTGTTGAGAGCACGCAGTTATTTTCCAGAGAGCTACTGGTATTGGATTGGTGTTGGTGCTTTGCTTGGATACACAGTTCTATTAAATATCCTGTTCACTTTCTTTCTGGCTAACCTTAAACGTAAGCTATCTTGTTTCTGTTGGAAGTTTGTCAGTTATGAGCTTCCTCTCTTAGCAAAACATTTATAGTACATGGTGTAAATCTAATTAACTTCATTCCTTTATCTTTTGCTCTAGCTCTGGGGAAGCAACAGGCTGTTTTCTCCAAGGAAGAGCTGCAAGAGAGAGATACGAGAAGGAAAGGTGAAAATGTTATTACTGAACTGAGACATTATTTGCAGAATTCAGGCTCACTAAGTGGTAAGTGATAGACATTTTACATCTTTTAACTTTTTTTAATTTGAGTGTCATGCAGCTAAATATTTAAGTTGTTTATTCAACTGCTGGGCAGGAAAATATTTCAAGCAGAGAGGCATGGTTCTCCCATTTCAACCACTTTCTATGTCTTTCAGCAATATAAATTACTTTGTTGATATCCCTGTGGTATGTGTATTGACCTATTCTACTATGCTATTTGTTTTATGGAAATACATTGATCAGTTGAAATTTTATCCGAGTATCTTTTCAGGAATTGAAACAACAAGGTATAACAGAAGACAGATTGCAGTTGTTGGTCAATGTTACTGGAGCGTTTAGACCTGGTGTGCTTACAGCTTTGGTTGGTGTCAGCGGTGCTGGTAAAACTACACTCATGGATGTTTTAGCTGGTCGAAAAACTGGAGGGGTCATAGAAGGAAGCATACAGATATCTGGTTATCCCAAAAAGCAAGAAACTTTCGCTAGAATTTCAGGTTACTGTGAGCAGAGTGATATTCATTCTCCTTGTTTGACTGTTCTGGAATCACTTCTATTCTCTGCTTGGCTTCGGTTACCATCAGATGTTGACTTGGAGACACAAAGGGTAATAATAAAAGATCTTTCTTTATGCATTTTTGTTGTTGTACTTGACAGCATGGTGTATCATTATCACTTCTTTATTGTTGGATTTTCAGGCATTTGTTGAGGAGGTGATGGAACTTGTGGAGCTCACTCCATTAAGTGGAGCATTGATTGGTCTACCAGGAGTTGATGGCTTGTCCACTGAACAAAGAAAAAGGTTAACGATTGCTGTTGAACTAGTTGCCAACCCTTCTATAGTCTTCATGGATGAGCCTACATCAGGATTGGATGCTAGATCTGCTGCCATTGTAATGCGGACTGTGAGAAATATTGTGAATACTGGACGAACAATTGTGTGCACGATCCATCAGCCCAGTATTGATATTTTTGAATCCTTCGATGAGGTATTTTTCTCTTTAAAGTTTTGGTGGAGAGCTGATCTGTGTATATGCACACACAAATAGAAATGATCATGAATAGGCAAATATTATTCTGTGTCACATAGGGAAGCCTAGAGGCAAGTTATTGATTTACTTCTGCATTGTAAAACCATTGTGATCCCTACCTCATTGTGCTTCTGATTTAATATATGATGCAGCTTTTATTTATGAAGCGTGGAGGAGAGCTCATATATGCTGGTCCACTCGGCCTCAAGTCTTGTGAACTCATAAAGTATTTTGAGGTTGATTCTCGCATGTTTATCTCCTTGAATATGTAATTTATATGGTTTAGTAAACTATGAACTTGGCCTCTGGCCCAGAAAAAAGAAAGGAAGTTGGCCTCATTCCTGCTGACTCTGTAATTTTGTTTTCTAGGCAGTTGAAGGAGTGCCTAAGATCAGACCTGGCTATAATCCTGCTGCTTGGATGCTTGAAGTTACTTCTCCAGCTGAAGAAAATCGTTTGGGCGTGGACTTTGCGGAAATTTATCGAAGATCAAATCTATTTCAGTAGGAGCACTTTGGATTTTGAGCTGCTGCTTTTGCTTATACAATTAGTTTTCATTGGGTTCTAAAAATATTTTGAAAAACTTTTTATCTAATTTCATTGTCTCACTTTGTTTCAGGCACAACAGGGAGCTGGTTGAAAATCTAAGCAAGCCAAGTAGCAATTCGAAAGAATTGAACTTTCCATCCAAGTATTCGCAGTCATTTTTTGAACAGTTTTTAACATGTCTTTGGAAGCAAAATCTATCTTATTGGCGAAACCCCCAATACACAGCAGTTAAATTCTTCTACACTGTTGTCATTTCGTTGATGCTTGGAACAATATGCTGGAAATTTGGTTCAGAAAGGTTTTCTACTTAGTTTCCTTTTAAATATTATTTAGAATTGATATGGCATGGTATGTTGAGTTGTTTTCTGCCTATCTTTCTTTATTTGTTTTTTTAATGCTTTTGTTTATATTTCTTACCTATGGATTATATGTTTTTCAGCCCACTTACAGACCTACTGCAGTCAGAAATTGTTTAACGCTCCATGTTGTATTAGAAGAATGATCATAGGAAGTAAAGTAGGAATATCAAATAGATCACTTTTTAACTGGTTCTGTGGCAATAAGTTTCTTGCAACTTCATGAACTTGTGTTGTATAAATCTCTTCCATCTTTATTTTAAGTGTATTTATCATCTGAGTATGCTATTTAGATGGCATCTGCATAGAAGCTTACTGATATGAAGCATATGACTTAGGTTCCACAGGGCTGTGAATAGAAATATATTACTGATAGCTTATGACTTATGCATAGAGTGATGCAAGTTGGAGCAAAAAGCAGTCTTCCTTCCAATCAGACAAACAAATCATTATAATTTTATTTAATGCCTTTCTCTTCTTCATTCTCTTTGGTGCCGTTGATGTCATCTTCCATTTTGGTTTTTGCACTTCTCTATTGATAGAGTCTATATAATTTCAATTTGTTTCGCATACAGGGAGAGCCAGCAAGATTTGTTCAATGCCATGGGCTCCATGTATGCTGCAGTCCTCTTCATTGGTATTACAAATGGAACTGCTGTTCAACCTGTTGTTTCTATTGAGAGATTTGTTTCATATAGAGAAAGAGCCGCAGGAATGTATTCAGGCCTGGCCTTTGCATTTGCTCAGGTCTACCTTTATTTCCAGCATTACACGAGTAGAAACTGTGTGCCCTTTTAATTTTCCAGAAGATAGCTGATTCACTCTGTTTTCTTTGCAGGTTGCCATTGAGTTCCCTTATGTATTTGCACAATCAGTAATTTACTGTTCAATTTTCTACTCTCTGGCCTCATTTGAGTGGACTGCTTTGAAATTTATTTGGTACATATTCTTTATGTATTTTACTTTGCTCTATTTCACCTTTTATGGAATGATGACGACTGCTGTCACACCAAATCACAATGTGGCTGCCATCATCGCTGCACCGTTTTATATGCTTTGGAACCTTTTCAGCGGCTTCATGATTCCCCACAAGGTAATGAAACAGCTGTTTTCTTTACTCTTCATCTTTGCCTAATCTGCTAAGCATCCGCTATTCATGAACACTCATGTGGAATTTGTGAGAGATATTGTCTAATAACGACATATGCAGCATTAGCTGTCTGATAAAAGGTTTCCATAAAATTTTAAAGCTCAAACTAGGTTGATTGGAGAGTCGTTAATTATCTGTTGGGTGTTTTTTTGGTCAAGTTTCACTCTACTGAACTTCTTTTCATTCCTTTTCTTTGCTGTTCTTCGACATACTAGCAGATTTTTAAGCTTCTTCCAAACATGTCCCATTGTTGTTTTTCAGCATATTCATCTAGTTCGTATGCACAGAAACAATCCATGCCACTTGGAAAACCTTTCATCTAAGATAGTAAATTAATTAATCTGCTTCATCTCTTTTCACGTTTCATTTGTAATAACTCGGTTGTCCAATTTTCCAGAGAATCCCTATTTGGTGGAGATGGTATTACTGGGCAAATCCCATAGCCTGGAGTTTGTATGGCCTCTTAATTTCACAGTACGCTGATGATAATAGGATGGTTAAACTATCGGATGGAGTTCACTCGATGGCTACACGACAAATACTCCAGGAAGTATTCGGGTACAGGCATGATTTCCTGGGCATAGCTGCTATTATGGTGACCTTTTTTGTTATATTTTTCGCTTTGATTTTCGCTTTTGCGATAAAAGCCTTCAACTTCCAGAGGAGATGACAAGGTTGATCTGTATACCAATAAACCCCGTCTGAACTATGCAGAAAGCAGTTGTCTTGTGCATTCCCAATTATGTCAGTTTTCTCATAAACATATAGAAGCAGATAAATCTGTATAGGAACATTATATAATATACATATATATATATATGATGGATAGTGAAATTTTTTATTTTTGTTCAAGTACAGAACAATAATAATAGCTATATTTTTCAGCACCGTTATATTCATATATCGATACTTTACTTGATTATTTGTAAATTTTTGCATTTTAGCTTCCTAGATTTCTTTTTTTTTTTTTTAAATAAAATTTACTTTTTCTCTAGGTATTTTAAATCTATTATTCCATAAAGATTTAATAAATTCATACTTTTAATGTTATTATAAAAGTATATTGAGTGGTAGAAGCGAACGCACGCCAAGCTCCCATTTGCGTATATACCTATATGTAGGTGCTGAGAAAAAAATTATAATTATGTTGATACATGTTATGTTATTTACATTAACTAGCATATGTTGTCACACGTATTGCACATAAATATTTATTTTTTATTTGAGTTTCAAAAATAATTATATATAACTATAAATAGTTTTAAAACATAAAATTTAAAATATAAATAATTGAAAATTTATAAATTATATAAGACTATTAGAGTAAA
Source organism: Theobroma cacao (assembly GCF_053813885.1). Lineage (NCBI taxonomy): Eukaryota > Viridiplantae > Streptophyta > Magnoliopsida > Malvales > Malvaceae > Theobroma > Theobroma cacao. The sequence continues at coordinate 6,312,692 of NC_142647.1, forward strand.
GAATGTTAGATTCTCAATTTTGTATGTGTAATTTTCCTTTCAATTGAGTAAATATTTAATTAATAGCTAACAATAAAAATGTCATAGTAGAAGTAATTCAATATTTTACAACTTTTTTACATCTGAAACAATTTTAGTTAAAAATCACAATTTAGATATCTATTAATAATTTAGATGTCAATGTTCCAAATACGAATTCAAGTGAAGAATGAATTTTTGAGAATGTAAAAAAGATTTTCATGGGGGTTGAGGAGGGAAAAAAGAAAATTCATTATGTATGGTGGGATCAAATGTGCAACTACAAAGTGTATGAAGGAATTAGTATGAAAGACTTGGAGGTGAAATATTGTGCCCTTCTCAACAAGTGGTTATGGAGGTACGGGAGAGAGAAAGATAGTTTATGGAGAGAGATGCTAGTTGAAAAAACTAGGAGTGACCTTTCGAAACTCTTTCCAAACACGAGTGTTTATAGGAGAATGTCAACTATGTGAAAAAAATTGTTAATCCCCTTCCCCCTACTAACAAGTATTTTTTTTGCAGGTTTAGTCTAACTTCAGTTTCATTATAGCAATGCTAAGAATTTGCGGTTTTGGCTTGGATGAATGGATAGAAGGAGTCACCCTTGCTCTTACTTTCCCTAGGATGTTTGCTTTAGCTATGAATAAGAATGGCAAGATTGTTAAATTTGGGAGCTAGATGGAAGGGAGATATTGGGTGTGGAAAGTGGAGACTAGAAGACAATTGCTTGATTGGGAGGTTGAACATGGAAGCATCTTCAAGTTACGCTCTAGGAATAGCAGCTAAGCAGGGATTTCAGAGATGAGGTTATTTGGAAAAGGAAGCTTAGTGGAAACTATGCGTCAAATTCTTTCTATAAGTATGCTCTATCCTTTTTTGACAACGCTCATGGGATTTGGAAACTTGTGTGGGCAAAACTAGCTCTATTGAGAGTGGAGGTATTTGTTTGATAAATGTTTTTGGGTAAAATAGGGGTGAAAGAAGAGTTAGTTAAAAGAGAGGTTCAACTGAATAGTTCATTGTTATGTGTTTTGTGCAATTTGGGTCAAGAAACTTGTAATCACTTTTTTGTTGAATGTATGGACATTTGGAAAATATGGTCAGGTTGGTGTAAGAGTTGGGGTGTTACTTGGACCTTTTTAGAAACTGTTAAGAGTTGTTTTTAAAGCATAAAATGGGTACCAATTGGGGCTTTTGATAAAAGAATGTGAAAGGTGACCTGCTTTTCTATAGTGTGGTCTATTTAGAAATCTAGAAATGAATGCATCTTTAGTGGAAAAGAATGGGATGCTGGACAATGTTTGGAACTGGTTATGGTTAAGGTGGCAGCAGCTTGGGTCAATGCCAAATGGCCAAGGGATTATCTGTCAAAGTTAGATATTTACAAACAACTTCCGATCCAAAGTTTGCAAAGAAAATCAACGCAAGGGAAGAAAGGAATTAAGTGGGAGAAACTGAAGCTTGGCTAAATGAAATTCAATGTGGATGGAGCAGCGAGAAAAAGTCAAGAACCAGTAGGAATTGGGGGTATTTTCAGAGATTATAATAGTGAGGTGAAAGCTATATTCTTTAAGTCAATAAAAATGCCAAACTCTAACCTTACGAAGATCTTAGTTGTGAGGGAAGCGTTTTTGATCTTTTCTGCTTTTAGGTGGAAGAATGATAGTTCACTTTGCATGGAAAGCAACTCTAAGATTGCACATTTGAGTAAAGAAAATTTTTTTCCCAAACATCTGGTACATTTGATCTTAAGATTGTAAAGAACAAACAGTGATATTGACATACCAAGGATACCTTTTCGATAAAAAACTTAGAGAATTTTTTTAACTTCAAATCATCTCCGATTTCGCTACTTTAAGGGTCTTCACAAACTTCATGACATGTTCTCAAATATCACCTATTTTGTCATTAATTATTTTGTATTATATTAAAGATTGTAGTATCTTAGTAAAAATAATTATAGTGATATGATCCCTATGAAATAATTGAGACAAAATAATTAACAATACTTTGTTAGAAAAACGAATAGCAAATAAAGGGTAAAATACTGTCAATCTTTTAGGGTTTTACTCTAATTCATTTCAAATCTATTAACATTCAAAATAGATATTCCACTTCAAAATAATGTGTTTTGTAAGACACATAAATCTTGTCATTACTTCACTATTTGAATTTCCATTAACTTAATGACATGCTATGAATTTTATACTCATTTTATTTATCTGTCTTGAAAGGAGAAACAACAAAATTTGTTTTAGGAGATGTCCATCGAGAAAATATTGAATCTTTTCTTTTGATTTGAAAGACGATAATTGAGTATTAGTTGTTTACCTAATAATACTTGTAAATGAATCATCGTTCCTTGCTCGTGGGGAGAGAAGTTCCTTGATTCTTGATCTAATTAAGATAATTAGTCAATCTAAGCTTGCAACTTTGCTGCATTTCAACAACGTTTTTACAGTAAGCGGACTTGAGAGGGGGATGGACGGACAGAAATCTGTTGTTTCTTTGCAACCAAAATGCTGACCTTTTAATCCTACTTCCAAACGTAAAAACATAAAAATCAGAAAGACAGAACCAAAAAAAGGAAAAACAGTCGAAACCAGCTGTTTTATTGCTGTGTTTACATTTGTCTCCATTCCAAATAAATAAAAAGAATGAACAAATTTTTGAGAAATAGGGAGATAACAGGGGAAAGACAAACGAGGCATTGCTCATTTTTAAGAAGCCCATTAATTACTTGAATAATCTCATTATGTAATTACCAAATGGGGAGTTCATAGAGGGCAGCCATTGTTTTTGGTGGCCCTGAAAAAGGAAATGACAAAACAAATCCATAGCCAACATTGCTCCCTACAGTTGTTGAGCTTGCACTGACAGAGCCAAATATCAACTTACCATACAGACAAAATTCAAGAAAGTCCAACAGTCAAACAAGACCCTTTCCCTGTCTCTGTCGTCTACCCCTGCTCAGTATATATATATATATGTATGCTGTATGCATATGGCCACTAACATACAAAGCTCCTCACTGCACCAACAAAATTCTCCTGATTTGCAATGAATCCGACCATGAACTCAATCTCATCAGAAACCTTCAAAACCACCCCTTCCCATCCCGAGCATACCATTCCGTTAGACTTCACCAATGTCCCTAAACTGCCAGACTCCCATGCATGGACCTTGCCTCACCAGCCGATTGACCCATTTACCCAGGAACCTTTGCCCATCATTGACCTTGCCAAACCGGATGTGTCCAAGCTCGTGAGGCATGCCTGTGAGGAGTGGGGAGCGTTTCAGATCACCAACCATGGCATTCCCATTTGTCTCCTTAATGAAATCGAGTACCAAACCCGGCGGCTGTTCTCGCTGCCCGCAGAAAGCAAGCTCCTCGCTGTCCGGTCACCGGAGGGTTTCACCGGGTATGGACTGGCCCGCATATCCCCCTTCTTCTCCAAGCTGATGTGGTCCGAGGGTTTCTCCATTATAGGGTCCCCTGTGGAACATGCTAGCCAACTTTGGCCAGAAGATCATGCCAAATTCTGGTACGTGCATTTATAGCAAAAGTTATTGTCCATAATATTTTTAAGACAAGACTTAAATGAAAGTGATTGCTTTGTTAAAATTTTTATTAAAATATCAAATCAAAATCAAGTCGATTTATTGTTGCGATTCAAGTTTAATGAGTGTATATGCGAATAACGCCTACAAACAAAAATGGCTTGTATTGAATTTCGTCAGTATCTAAGGAGACATGGAATTTTCGTGTAAACAACGTGGGGAGTTGTGAGTTGTGTGTAGCAGTATGATAAGCTAGGCAGATAACTTATCGTATAGAGAGAGAGAAAGCACTGTGCATGCGACAATAACAACGTTCATGCATTACACATTCCTTTCACGTAGCCACTTGCTCGTGTATGTCAAAGCTCACCTAGGGATCCATTTTTCACTTCAGATTTGTTTTACATACTAAAAGATCAATTAGTTAATTAGGATGCAGAGAGACCTAGATGAATCTCAAGCATAAGGAGGAAATCAAGGATATAATAGCAGTCCAAACCAGCATAGATTCTATACATATATATCTCTTAATCTATTGCTGTATTCATGATAATATTTATATATTTTCCATTTTTATCTTCATATACTAAATATATTGGTATATATATAAACACATATTTAGTATAATATCAAAATCATTGAGAAACCTCTAATATCATAACAAATTTTAAAAGATAAGTTATAAAGTATTGATCTGTCCTAATTGATTTTTTTACATATTATATTTACCGTATATTTTATATATAAATATACAAAAATATAAATAAAAAATATATTATTACAATAGTATGATATAACGTTAAATTAAGAGATATAAAATCTATGCTACTTGACTTTGTCTTGGACTGATATATTGAGGAAATTACAACCCTAATTCTTTCTTATGCTTGCCATTCATCTAATCCTTCTACATTAAGGGAAACTACAACTCACTTATTTCAGGTAATTTAATCATGTGCATGCATATACAGATATATATTGAGATATTACGTACTACAAATATATACAAGAGCAATGCTAATTAATTAATTTGTCCAATATTTATTGTCTCATATTGTGTTTGAGTATAGACAATGACATATAATTTGTTCTGTGGCTATACCCCAACCATGTTGAACAGTAAATGTCGCCTACTTCAGTATTTCTCTTATTATATTCTTCCACTTGCAAATGGTTGGCGAAGAATCCGAGTTCTGACACCATCTAATCCTTAGATTGTGTAAATCTTTGAAGGACCTGAACCTTCTCTGAATATGTCCTTCATCATTAGCTCTCTGCTTCACTCTAAGCCGTCTTCTCTCTTAAGTTCTCTGCACACCCTGATACACAAAAGTTCAATCAACAATCATGGACCAAGAGAATTTCAGCACAATCAATCCAAAATAGTGGGACACTTAGACACCTGAACAGAATAATGCCAAGAGAATTGCCTGTAGAGTTTTGGATATGACTCGTGAAATAATCCCTTGTCATCAAAATCAAAATTGCCTTGGGGACAATTTGACAAAACCAACAAGTTCTTTATTTTCTTTTTCATTTGTTCTGTACACTTTGTTTATAATGAATTACTTGTGAGAGTGTTTGTATTTCACTGGATGATTCTTGTTTTATTAGTTTGAACAATTTGTCTTTATTCTTTTCATTTCAATGTGTAAAACTCTTTTTTTTTTGTCTGTTTTCAGATAGATTATATATGGCATAATTTGTTCGTTATTCTTATTGCATGCAGCGAGGTAATGGAACAATTCCAGGAGGAGATGAAAGCATTAAGCGAGAAAATGGTGGCAATAATGCTTAGCTCATTAGGTTTGACCCATGAAGAAGATGTGAAATGGTTCGAGCCCATGAAGGAGGGGTGTGACCAATCCACATGCGTGCTTCAACTGAACTCGTATCCAGTGTGCCCAGACCCAGGCCGAGCCATGGGCTTAGCCCCTCATACAGACTCATCTGTGCTCACCTTGCTATACCAAGGCAATATTAGTGGCCTACAAGTCCAAAGAGATGATGCTGCAGGGTGGATGCCTGTGGAGCCAGTCGAGGGCGCCTTGGTGGTCAATGTTGGTGATTTGATGCACATTGTCTCCAATGGCAGGTTCAAGTCCGTGTTGCATCGTGCATTGGTGAACAACGAGCACCACCGCGTGTCGACGGCCTACTTCTACGGGCCACCAAGGGATGCCAAGGTCTCACCGTTGAGGAAGTTGATTGACCGTGATCATCCCCCGCTGTACCGCCCGGTCACATGGAAGGATTATCTTGAGGCCAAGTCAAAACATTTTAGCAAGGCACTTGAGTCGATTCGCCTTTGAAATATTTACAGTTTAGCAGTAATCGTAAGACGGTCACAGGAAATAAATTGTCATCCTATAATATTTATGTAGTGAAATGTTTGATTGGATAAGGATGAATGGAACCGTTGGATTAAGGGTTGCTGATCAAGGTACATTAATTTGGCTCAAATGATTTCTTTGGTTCGAGATCACCATTTCTCTCTTTCGATCCACAGAAAAGGAAATCTAAAAAATTGTTTGATTTCCTTTAGGGAACCAAACTTCTTAGGTATGACAAAGTGACAGAGACATGTTAAGGTGCTCGAAAATCATCTGATTAATTATAAATAAATAAATAAATAAATAAACATTAAATTATTTCCATTCATGTCATTGTCTTGTGTGGATGGTAGGATAAAAATATTGAAAGAAAAGCATAAAATTACTCATTTGTTTAGATTGTACAAAAGCAGAAGCAACTAATAATATCACTGAAATGATTTAACAGCTTTTGTCATATCTGATTTAGCCTATTTTGGTAGAGGATATATTATCACAAACAAAAGACTAAATAAAATCTGTTTTCACTCTTCCTTTTCAAGATAGAACAACTTTTTTTAATTATTTATAAAGGCCAAACAATATCTCTTGATATATAATCTTCTAACGTAGATCTGGATATAGAGTATAGAGAAAGGGCTTGCATTGAGGCTGCTGGTGCTGGATTCACTATGTTTGTTTTTGATTGACCCACAACGTTAGCCTTGACAAAAGACTTAACCAAGAGCGGGTTAGGAGGATGATAACTTGGTGGACAAAATCTAAAACCCCTTTTCCTGCTTTAAAATATTCACATGAACCAGTACAAAAGAACTGTCAGAAAAACCTTGTCATAATGGATCTACATATAGTGAAAAACCTATACCGTTTGACAGTAAAGTCAACAAAACCAGAAAGTCGATCACTTCCACAGCTTCACACACTTGTCATGACTAGCCGAGGCTACCATACTAGTGGCATTCGATACTGCCAAGGCAGAGACTAGCTTCTCATGTGCATGTAGTGTCAATGTCTTGTTCTCAGTCATGTTCCAAAGCTCCAGTGTCTAGTGAACCCCATCATTCCAGGTCATATGCATAAGAATAATCAGTAGCTTGAATTAGAAAATTTGGGAAGACATTAAGCAAAAGGCTATGCATCCAGCATGGAACATTGGCAGTACAAAGCAGTAAACCCACAGCTCTAAAACATAATAACCAAGGTGTAAAACCTCAAGAGTATTATGGAGCTAATTAACGTTGTAAACAGCAATAGTAACACTCACCTCATAACAGCCAATGACCAACAGAGAAGGATAAGTAGGATGAAAAACACAGGTGTTAAATTTGTTGCCAGTACAGTTCAATTCATGAACACATTCCCCTTTGCCACCAGAACTAACTGTCCACACTCTCACCAAGTCATCACTTACAGATGCCAGAAACTCACCAGTAGGATCCCAACACACAGAATGAACAGCATTTTTATGACCCTGCATTGAGGCTTAATCCATGTAAATTTTCAAGAAATAAAAAGGTACTCCATGTAAAATATGAAAGAAAAATGAATGAAGCAAAAGAACATCATAGAAATATTTGAAAGAAAAATTACAAGATAATTCATTATCCCCTAATTTGTTATTTTCACCATATCTTTGTTGTTCCATATCCAAAGCCATCAGGCTCAAAAAAATTTAGAATCTCCGCTTTCCTTCAGGAAGTTTGTTAGTTAAAAAAGAACCAAATCGAATAGAAGCATAGATGCAGAAAACTAGAGGATACCAAATCAAACCTCTGGTTAGAAAAATTTATGCACCATGGTGGTACAGAAAAATGCACCAAGAAGGTAAGGTTTAAAATATGCAGACTTATATTCCCATAAAGCCTGCTAATAGGTTCCTGGAAAAGAATATATACAACTGTTCAACACACAGAACACTAAATTCTTTCATGTCAAGACTTGTCCAAGGCCTTGCATCTGCCAACAGACATGCAAAGAAACTATGATCATGCAACATCATGAGCACTAGGTTTTCTCATTCTTTCTATGCAACAAAGCTAGAGTGCAAAAATTCTTTCTCTTTCTTTTTTTCATGAGGGAAAATAACACAGGAATCCGGTTCTTCAACAATTACCACAATTCCATTTAACTTGTAACTACAAAATGCCAAAAGGGAAGTAAAAAATGCAACTCACAAACTCCCCACTGACCTGTAATTTGGCCCTGCAAACTTGGTTCTCTACGTCAAGTAAGGATACAGAATTATCTGCTGCAGCTGCAAGAAACCTTCCAACACGAGGTTGAAATCTCATCTGGGTTGCACCACCCTGATAAAAAGAATAAAAAGAGGGAACTAATAGTAACAGTAGGACTTGCAAAAGAAAATAACGATAGAGCATTGTACTTCTTGAGATGAATCGTTAGGCTACATACCTTGAAAACTCCAGCACAACTACCATTCTTGATACTCCAATATCGAATCTCACTATTATTATCACATGAGCATATAAGGTCCTCTTTGGTGGGGTGGAAGTCAAGTGATGTGACAGTTGTAGAATGTCCCACAAAAGTACGAAGTGAATATCCAGGCTGCAAAGTAGAATCATGCATCCATAAATCAGGAAAATTCAGGGAGGGGAGAGAAGTTCATTGGCATAATTCCCACAAGAGAAAATGCTTCACATGGCAAAAGAAAATCATCCATCAAAAATAATACTTACAGACTCTTCCTAGTAACCAATTTTCATCATGACACAACCAACAAAGCATTCAATGAGTAGGGATTGGCTACACAATTCTCATTAAGCCATCTACTTCACAGCTCTTTTTTATGTTCTCATTCCAAAATGTCTAGCAATCAATATCGTTTTGAGATGAAATTCTGGTTCTGAAAAGTAGGTCATAAAGTACTGCATACTAGCAGCAGCTTCCACATTAGGAAACCAAAAATGCACAGCAGAATCTCAAGCAGTTTAAAATTTTATCTACTATTGCGAAAGCGATCAGGATGACCCATGCCATGATAAACAAATAGTATGCCTACTAACATTATCAGCATCCCAGATCCTGACAGTTTTGTCAGCTGAAGATGTAGCAAGTCTTGACATGCTTGGACTGAAGCGGACATCAGTTATCCATTGAGAATGTTCTTCAAGTGTTGACTTTACTGCAAAAGACTCTGTGCACCACAGCACAGCCTGCATAACAATATCATCAAGCAAACATGTTTATGTAATTTCTCCAGAAAAATTAAAAACTTAAATTTAAATAGCACTGAAGTCCCCCTATCAATGGAAAAAAGGTTACATAATTTAACACCACAAAAGGGGAAAAAAAGATTAAACGGCATGAAATCAAATCAGCCTGTACCTTTTTATCATGGCCACCAGTAGCAAGCAATTTCCCATCTGCTGAGAAGTGACAACATTCTACTTTACTTGTACTAGCAGGGATACGCCGGACTTCTGTAAATGTTAAGCCTGACATTAAATCATAATATTAGTAAATCCCCATGTATCTATCTCATTGTAAGAATTTTCTGGAGTTTTTGTGTGGCAACACATGCCACCAATAATTAAAAAATCAACAATAATTGTACCTTTGCTGACATCAGCACACCGACCAACTCTATCTCTAGGCTCTGGATCATCATGAGATAAGAATGACTCTACATTATCATCTAGAGATCCATCATCCACAAATCGGTCTATATCAGCCTGTGATTTACTATCTCAAGTTATCCCAATGCAGATCGGAATATCAATGATAATAACTTGCGAGCAGTCTGTAAATTACTTCCCATCGACACATCCAATCTAGGGAATAACAAATCACAATATCTTATGTAGCTCAGTACTAAATTATTCTTAAAGAGATAAATATTTCAGAATAAATGTTACAAGCGAGCGGAAGAAATGTCTTCACTCTAATAGCATCTGTTGCCGAATCAAATGATTTACCTGGCACTGATTCTTAAAGAGCCTATCCAAACTAGCCATCACTTCCCCAGATTGCCCTAGTTATATAGTTTTTCACCTATCAGGAGATTCTAAACTATATTCTCCGCTACCTCTCAGGTGAATACCAAAATCAGAACAAGTATATAATATACACAATTCGCCAACTCATTTGCTCCACAAACTTTAAATTACAGGACCAAAAAAGTCTAAATTTCATCATTGCAAAAATAAACAAATACTAAACAAAGGCATGATGTTATACCAAACCATCAGAGCCAAACATAAGCAAAGACTTGGAGGAACCACTATTATGTGGCAAAGTGGGCATTGAGATGGCATCTCCTGGTGTGTGAGTAGATGGTGATGAAGGTGAACTTGGAGATGGTCCAGTGGTGTTTGCAGTTCCGGAGCTATTGACAGGACCTGAAGATGACCCTGGTGGCTTCCTCTTCCGGCTGACTTGACTTTTTGAAGCCTTAAGCAAAGATACAACTCTATGTTAGAAATACCGGCAGGATGTTAAATTGAAATGCTGATCCAAATTAACATGCAAATAGAAACCAGAGAGTCGTGCAGATAAAAATGCTGTTAAGACTCTGGTAACAATAATCCAGACCACAAGACATATCAGAAAGAATCCAGAGGTCAAATGTATTAATATCACGTAAATCTTTCAAAACATTTTGGCATTTTTGGAGAATGAAGAATCTTGAAACACTTGTTCAACAGAAAAACAAAGGAAAACATTGAAAAAAAATAGAAAAGAAGATATAGATGGCATGATTTACAGCCAAATCCCAGTAAATGTTAAACCTGATCATTTCCCTGAAAGGTGTTTGATATGCTACTATCAGGCATCATACTGCAGGCACCGGTCATCTTATCTTGCTGCTGGAGCTGGTAATTTGAATTCTGAGACTGCTGACTTGAAAGTGGATGCTGTGCAAATTGTTGTGACGGTTGATTATTGTGGTGCAGTTGTTGCTGCTGTAACTGATAGACATCGAACAGCATGTATAAAGTGAGAAAGGTTCAACAGCCTCAAATCTAATGAGATCATCAAAAAATGATAATATTAGTCAATTGACGTGCAATACAGATAAATATACCTTATTTGACAGATCAGAGTCTCCACGAGGCACAGGACAACCAACTTGCATGGGTGATCCAACTCTGGGAACCATATCACCAAGAGAATTTAGTGGGCCATCCTTCCCAAGACCCATAATCTGATTGTTGAGAAGCATTCGCAATTTCCGGCATTCCAAATCATTTGCTGATGGGGATGACAAGTTTTGCTGTGCTTGAAGCAGAAGTTGTTGCTGTAACTGAAGCTGATTGAAGGGCTGAGAGGACTGAATCATAGATTTCTGCTGCTGGAGAAGCCCAGATCGAAGTTGGTCCAGTCCCTACAATTGGTCAGATAGTATTAGACAAGTATACTGGTAGATGAATCTCACAAGCCTTATTACTATACATCAAATTTGAAGAACAAAATCACAAATCAAATTCTTATCCACATTTTATGCAGCATTGTGTCAACAATTATTGTCAGATCTCAACCATTGACAAAAGATGAAAATATCTAGGTTGTTCTGCCACGCTTTACCTTCTATGAGATAGTTGAAGAAAGAAGAGAAATTATTTCACAGTTGACTCAACAATTCTACACATAAAATAACATTGTTCCTCTTATCTTTTCACAACGTTATTTCAGAAGTTATCCATGAGACAGTATATGGTGGGTTTGCCCATATATCCATCCTTTCAGCTGAGAAGACAGCCAATTTCTTTGAAAGCAAAATAGACAAAGTTTGTTGAAGTATAAAATTCCAATGTACTGGAAATTAGCTACAGGAAAACATCTGTTCTATATTCAGAACAAAAAACGTATGTCGTATTAAGAAATCAATTATTCAACTTATTGCCCTAACATAACAATACTTCATCAGTATTTTACATTTAGCAAACACATTCATTATCTTCATAACCAGCCAGAATATGGCTGCCAAATTCTGTAACAACCATCAAAGATTGAAGTTATTACTGTTCATTTGCATCAAGCAAGTGAAGCTGTCAATATTGAGGAAATACCAATATCAAATCAACTATAAGTCAAAAGACTTACCGTTAAAGGCCATCCTTTCAATGTCAAATTGCCACCAGCTTGATTCGGTCCTAAAGAAAAAATTAAGGTAATAAAACCATAAATTTATATGTTAAAATCATGACTTAGAAGCTTTGATGTTACTTTCAACCTTCCACTAGCTATACACAATACACTCCTACCAATTCCATACTGTGTTGACATCGGTGATTTCAATTAAGTGATTGGTTCAGTTTATTAAGAATATTTATGAGGAAAAGCCAGTAAACCTAAAGTGCAACAAAAGTTAGAGATTTTACTATTTTTAAGTTCAGTGTATCACATTTAAACACTAACAAGGAAGTGTTAATACAGAAAAAACTCTATTGGGGTAAAAAAAATGATTACCGTGAACTCCAATTAATGATCCATCTGGACCAGCAGCTCTTGGAGTCAACATTGAATTTATCTCACTCTTTGAGTCCTGTGTCAGCATACAATGTATACCACAACCAAATTATTTAAAAAAAAAAAAACTGCAATTGAAGGTAAAATATATACCAAAAAAGGATAAAATAACAATGAAGCACCTGGGTGGGCACTGGAATCTGCTGACCTCGATTTTGCATTTGCTGAAGATTACCTGATATATTTCCAGGTGTGCCATGCAGTGTTTGCCTGTAAGGAGTTTAACCGCTAAAAGTTTTTACACATCACAAACATGGAAAAGCAAATAAAAGAAACAATACATGATCTTTTTAAAACAAAAAGATCGTATGACATGTACCCTGGAGGCTGGCCACCCACTGAAGCTGCCTTCAACATTGACGCTTGATTAGGATCTAGAAGCTGGCTCACATTATCACCTAATTGCTGCAAACTTATCTGATGTCAAAAAAAGCAAGAAAGGGAAATAAAAGAGTGTGATTGATTCCTATCAAGCTCATAAGAACTAGGTACCTTCACAGCTGCATCATCCAAGGAATCCCTCCTCTGGCGTGGAAACCTAAAAGTCTCATCATACATCTTTCTTGTGGCAGCGATTGCACTTACAGGGCTCTCTTTGATGAGAGGTTCTCCACCAACGAGCCCATTGGCAGCACCATTTAGTAACTGACTCCCTTCTCTTCGCTGCTGCTGCTGCTGCTGCTGTTGCTGTTGCTGTTGCTGCTGCTGCTGTTGTTGTTGTTGTTGTTGTTGCTGCTGCTGCTGCTGCTGCTGAGCATGCCTCTGCAATAAGAGCTGCTGCATCTGCATCTGCTGAGGCTTCTGGTGATGTTGCGGTTGCTGCAGCTCACGAGCCTTGACCATTTGACTCTGCCATTCTTAAACATTTTAATTAAACAGCACACTTGCTCAACTAACTCCCCAAAGCAGCAATTCTTAAATGAATAACGTCGAATGAAGATTTCTCAAACAAATTTCTAATATTATATGATCTATTCCACAATGCACAAGAATTTGCTTGATACAGAAGTCAGAAATCAAATTCATTGAAGTTTCAACCTCTAGTAGATTCAGCGCACAAGGACACCACTAATTCTTGGGACAGAATAAAAAGCCACAGAGAAAATATTACTCATCAAAACATCCACCATCTAAGTCTAACAAATTCTACCTTTTGTTCTGTAAATATTTCTTGTATTTGATTCTTCACTTATTTGAACTTCCCATCCAAACAAAAAGTTAGACACATGAAATGATGGAAGCAAATACAGAGAAGAACATATAGAAGCATCAACTAAAAGCATATATCCAGCGCAAGTCTTTTAAGCATGCAAGTGAGTCCCTCTTTCCAGAAACAATTGCAATAAACTGTAGGCTAGAGTCTAGAGAGAGCTTAACCATGACAAGCAGGTCAACATATAGAGCTTCGAAACCAACAATGACAGCAATCATGCTAGTAAAAGTCCCTTAGTGACACCAACCACCACAAAAAAAGCTCACAAACACACCTCAATATAAGATGCAGCAGCTTCCGAATGCTTCTCATTTGTCCTTGCAATGAATATATCCCAGAATACAGACCACCACTCAAACAAAAAACCACCGGGTACATCAATAGCTGGAACACACAACAAAAAAAGATTCGAAATCAATTAAGTTGTAAAAAGGATAATTAAAATCTTACCATCTACATCAATGCCATCTTTCTTTGCAAGTTCCTTTTTCTTTTTCTTATTTCATGTCCTACCTACTGGATCAGTTGATACTTTCCCTTCAGCTTGAAGTGCCTTTGCAGTGGCATGCATCTTTCTCTTTATCATATAATCATATATATACACATCCAACCTATTGCCACAAAGAATACAAACACGCAAAGGCAACCATTAAAAATTCAGTAATCAGATTATAATAACAGTAAAAAGACAGTAATTTTAAACGCAGAATTCATAGAAAACCCTCCATTAGCAAAAAAAAAAAAAAAAGGACCCAAGCTAAAATTGTTCAGAACCCTTCATTTGAATTCCAAAAATATTTATTAAAAAAAAAAAACAGAGTGCTCTGTTACATTGCTATATTTTAAATTTTGCACTATGTCATTCAAAAGAGTCTAAATTTCAACCATCTTTTTCGTAATAAAATTGGCAAAACGTAGCAACGGGAGTATGGGAGCATTAAAAGAGAACAAAAAACCCATTTTTATTGCCCTCCGGAAAAAAAAACCCTAAATCAGATTATAGTGATTCTAAGAACAACAAAAAAATTAAAAAATTGGAAACTTTCAGTAAAAGTCCGTTAAATAGTGAAGTTAAAACTCAAAAACCCTTCCATCATAAAAGGAACTCAAAAACCCTAGAGAAGAAAACATAAGTAAAAGGAAAAAGAGAAACAATGAAATACAAAAAACCGTATTAAACAAAGCACACAAAAAAAAATAATAAAAACCTTACATTTTATCAGCTTCCCAGTTAGTCTGCGACATGGTTGAAGATTTTTACAGTAAAAATAAAAAAAAAACCCCTAAAAATCCGTGAAAAGGCTGAACAATGTGAAGGAAGGAAGATGGTCGGTTAGATTCTTGAGAAACGGTATTTTTGCCGGACAAAGCTTTTTTTTCAAACAGCTTGGAATATTGAACCAAAAAAAAAGGGAGTATATATTATATTCTTACAAGCTTTCTCTACCACATTCTTAGTTTTCTCTTCTTTTTTTTTTTGGGGGGGGGGGGTATCTGTTTGGGAATTAAGGCAAGGTCAGGGGGGCTGAGTGAGAGTTGACTGCAACTCAAAGCAACCAGCCTTCTTTTTTCTCGCATAAAATTTCGGTTTTGCCTTTGAAGCCCTCTTTATAGTCAGCTTTTATGAGAAAGCTGATGACAGATACACTTCATTTACTCCCACTTCTATTAAATAAAATATTAATACTATTACTATTTTTTTTTCTTTTAATTCGAGCAAGAATCATATTCTTTTCATGGTACCATACATTTTATTCTTTTAAAAGTTAAAATATTATTATTATTCCTCATACTAATATTCTTAATATTCTTCCTTAATGTATGTACCACTTTTGTCAGAAGATTAGTTGGTGCAGGTTGCATTATTATTTATTAATTTATATGATTCCAACTTTTGGGTTTTAATAATAATAATAATAACGTAGTACATATATACGAAGTAGTTGGTGGGGATTTGGGTTTTTTTATTTTATTCTTTTATTATTGTAAAATTTGAGATAGATTAAATATTTAAATAAAAACTTATCAATAAAAATATACCAATGAAGTTAAAGTTAAATTTCTTTTGTTTTACTTATTTAACAGCAGTATAATAATTTTTTTCCCAAAGAGAAAGCATTATAATGACAAAACTAACAGTGAATAATTAAACATCAATGAATGAATCGAAGATTAAGATTTATTTACTTACATTTAATTATTCTTAAATTTTATGTATAGTCAAAAATAAATCAGAAAAAAAAAACACTCTTTTTTTGAATTATTTGAATTTTTTATTGATCCATGCCGACATCAAAATCTTATACTCTGATACTTACGTATTAGTGTTCTTTAATTTCTGTACTATGAGCAGGAAGATGCATTGATAGATAATAATAATAATAATTATTATTATTATTATTTATAATTTGTGAAGATTGATAACTGATGAACGCCTTTCAACACGCTAGGACCAACAATGTGTACAAACAAAAGTACTGAATTGCTTTAAATGTATATCATCATAAAGTCCTTTCCTCTTTCTGAATATGTACCTGTTTATGGGAAATTAGTACTGGTACTTGACTAATAGCCGAATTATTTGAACATTTAAGGTTCTATGTCCATTGCCGACATCAAAATCCATTGCGTTTTTTTTCCCTACACGCTTTGTTTGGTATAAGTTGATTTGTGATACTCGTTTTTTTCTTTTAGGAGTTAGGTTACTTGTCTAGACATTTTTATCCAAATATTTTTATTCACTGACATAAATATTTTATTATTAAATAAATATAATGACGAGATTTACTAATTCATAAATAAATCAATTACAATCAAATAATTAATTTATTGTTATATCAGGTGAAACAAATGTATTAAAGATAAAAACTACTGATTTTGTATTTTTGTCGGGTTACATAGCTTCAATCATGAGAGGAAGAACATTTCTTTTCTTGAATATGTTTCTCAATAAATTCTGATTTTTAAAAACCCTAATTTAATAATTTGTTATGTTTGAGAACTAAAAAGAACAAGATTATTAATTGCAAATGAAAAGGATTTAATTTTAACTCCATAAATTACTCTTGACTAACTCCTAATTTAATAAGTTTTAGTTAAGTTTGAAATAAAGTTCGGCATTTTATCTGGTTGACTAAGCTCAATACCCCAACTAACAAATTATAATCACATTTAAAAGCCTGTTTGACTTGATTTTTTTTAATTTAAAAATTATTATAAAATTTTTATAAAAAATAATAACTTTTAAAATTAAGCTCAAATTGTGTAATAAATTTTTTTTATAAGTTATAAATTTTATTAAAATTATCATAAAATATATATTTTTTTAAAAAATAATATTATAATTATTTTTAATAAATGAAGATATTTTTAAAATAAAAATAAAAATTCTTTTATAGTTTTAAAAGAAGAGAAAAAAAAATTCATCCTTGGAGTTTTTTTTTTAAGCTCTTTTTTTTTTTAATTTTGTTCTTAAAAAAAAATTATTTTTTTTAAGAACTTCTCACAAAATCATATTTGACCTGATTTTTACTTTTAAGAGATAGATAAGCTGAAAAAAAAGCTAAGCCACACATACACTTAATAGGAGTCTAAGATTTGCTGAGCCAAAAAAAAAAAAAAAGCAGTCTAAGATTTCTAATTTTCTTTATTTCTACAAAAATTTCAGTCCCACATTTTTGGGGCTAATTCTTATATGACGGGAAACATTTTACTTGATCCAACAACTGGAAACAAAAGAATAAAATTCTTTAAGATCAAACATACATTGAGACAAGAATACAGGTGAAAACTAGTCATTCCTTGAAATCATCCTTGTCATCCACAGGAATTGGACTGTTCCTCCAATAAACAGCAAGACCACTCCCACCAAGCTGCAATGAAAGGTGCAACAAGTGTTAAAGCAGGGCTCGTAGGAAGAATATGGAAGTCAGAGTGCAAAAAGTGTCATACCGCCATACAAACAACACTAACTGCGGAAGGAACAGCTACCAGTGGATTGGTAAAATGTTTCTGGGCCAGCAAGAAACCAAGTGCAGAGCTCTGTGCATAAAACAGAATACAGCATCACTAAGCACACTAGTACTCAGGTGAATAACATCAGGTTTTGAGCAAGAAGACAGTACAGAGCCACCAGGTGACATGCAATGAGAACATCTAATTACAAAAGCTCCTGAAATAGTGAAAGCAAAATAGACAGAAAACTGTGGCAGACTTAAGAATCTGATCATTGCAATGCACTTTCAGGGCAGTAAAACATTTTCTTCTCATTTAGATGACTGTGAATACAGGAAAGAAAATACCAAGTATATCAGGTGCAAATGATAAGATGGCAGATGCTTTAGAAATGATCCAGATAAACCAACACCAGACTGATCTGAGAAAGACTATGATGCATTAGAGATTTTAAACAGAAGAATGTTCCATTCTGGAAGCTGCTTTGTGATTTGGTCATGCAATTTATGTCTTGCTTATTTACAAGGACAGTAAAACTAGTGACAGACAGAGCATCTAAAGTTGTGATACAGATTATAAAAGTTTCTCTATAACGAAGATACCGAGCATTTACCATTCCCAATAGGCATCACACATAAAACAAAATAATAATTCTTGAAAATGTCCAACATCAGTCAGACTTGTTTTAGTTGCCTAAAAAGTTCAAGAAATCTGATGTCTTAATAGTAATGAAGAAAGCCTACCTGCATTCCACATTCTATGGATATGGTACGAGAAGTGGATTCACCAAATGATATTTTTGAAACCCAGTAACCAAGGGCAAATGCAGCAGCATGTAGGAGAGCTACAGGCAATATTAGCTGACCTCCTTGAGCTTTCAAGACTTCTGACACTTGGCCAATCTTAGTATTAAAGAGACATCAACTTTAGTTCTTTACTTGGAAAGAAACTTTCAACAGAAGTGCAAAATGTGAATATTAAAGTTAAGATATCATAAATATACTTCATCAAGTATCCTGAGAACTTACAGGGCTTGCACAAAGTAGAGTGGTGAGAATAACTCCAATTAAAGGAGTCACTGAGATTATTTTTGAAGTGAATTTGGGAAAGAATTCATTGGCCAAGACTACACAAAGAAGACATTAGAATCGTATGATTTTATGTCAAAAATCATTACACTTCATGATTATTGAAGTGCAACCAACAATAATCTTCCATACCTCCTACAACTGTTGGTACTAACACAACCTGAAAAGTGCTGATAGCAAGACCCTGCAAAGATTTTTGGAAAAACATTCTTTCCATTAGAGGAATCACCATAAATGAAGGTTATGTATTTTATAATTAGGTAGATGACATGTTGAGATCTTATACCCTCCCTCTCATTGTGGTTCTATCATTTCTATCATCACTATTAGGTAATAAGGTGTATATATCTTTTAAATTTCTAATGGATCTACCTGTGTGTTTCACTTTATGTTTTGGTGGATGAATCAGTCCAAAAAATTTGGAACAGAAACCAAAGAGGCAGGTTCCATTCCCATGTATGTCAGTCACCAGAATAAGTATAGCAAGAGAGATTTAACTACCTTGACTTCTACAATATCAGTTGTCTCATAATTCATGTATTTGCCAGTTATCTATAAAGGTGATCATCAAATAAGAATAACCATACCGCAGCATCTACAGGAACAAGCTGACCTGCGAGAAGCTTTGTGAGGAGTGGTGTCATAACTATTGCTCCAATAGTTGAACACCTGCAAAATTCCACAGAAAATTGGGGAACTTGAAGGTTGTTTAATCTTAAATTTCAAAAATGTTGAAAATGCCTTAATTCTTTATGTCATAAGTTATTATGCTTCCTTAAATACAAAAGTAATTCATATTTGAAGTAAGTTGTCTCATTAGTCATTACTCATTAGCTATCACTTCAGTCATGCAGGACCAAATAAAATCTAGGTCATCATCATATATACTCAAGGTATTTGTCATGCAATTCTATATTGTTTGAAATAGAAGCATACAAAAACCAAATAACATAAGAGAAAATTTTCATCATTGCTAATAATTTTATACTTCTTCTCATAAGCATGATGGATATAATTCCATTTCTCTGGTAAAATATCTGAATATTCCTCCTGAATTATCATTATATGGTTACGGCTATTTGTTTTTTCCTTTCCCTTTTGCATGTTGTCCAGACTCAATAATTTGTGAAGTGTGAACTGTCTAAGCGGACTTGTCAAACACACTCTAGCTAGTTCTGCGCCAATCTTGCTTCCTCTACCTTGGAAGGACAAGTGACTGAACAGTCCCACAGACAAATAGATCTTTTGTTGTATAAGATCTGCCAAAGACCTTTCATAGTCAAAAGATAGTTTCTACATCTTTCCCTTCGGACTTCGAAAGAGAGCTCCAAAACAAAGAATTTTTCATGCCAAAATTAATTAGGGGATATCAAATGAAAGGAACAGAGGGTTCATCACCATAAGTAAAAGATACTACTCTATCCAATAAAAGCATTAAGATGCATGGATGCAGTTGGATCTTACGTTGTCATGAGAACAGAAAGTGCTACATTCCCCTTAGATATATAGGTTGCAACATTTGATGCCTGACCACCAGGGCAGCATGAGACCAAAATAAGACCAGTTGCAAGTGGAGCAGAAAGTTTCAGAGCCTGAAAATCACATAGACATTGTTCAGCATTCACTTATAAGACAAGCCTACTAGAAAGCACTACAATGCTGATGAATAACATTCTACATGATGCAATTTAAATTATGTTGACTTTCATTTCAAAAACCAAATTTGGACAATATATGTCTTATTTTCTGCAGTCTTCAATCAACCTCTTTATTGAGAGATTTCTTAATCCATTAATAGCAAAAAAGTTTTCACCAGTATTCTATAACTCAAATCAAATAATATATGCACGTCATAGTTTGTAATTAGAGTGTCATGTCTTCTTGTTATGACAATGAAGTTTATATCCACAATAATTAGAACTCAACCAGCAAGAAATGAGGCATTGATGCAAAATCAAATTTGAATTACCATTGCAATAGCAAATCCTAGCATAGGCTTGATTAAATATTGAGCAAGAAATCCTACACCTACCTGCAAAATTGAAAATTAATACTGTTAACCATGTAAACACTAAAACAGTATCATTTTGTTTTATCAGCAGTCTACTAACTCATAAGAAAATATTTTGCCTCTTACAGTCCATGGGTTCCGTAGACAGCGTCTGAAATCCTCAAAGGTCAACGTCAATCCCATTGAAAGCATGAGGAAACCTAGGCCAACAGTGAAAAGATCTGTCTCTAACCATGTTACCTTTATGAGGGAATAAATGGTTAGGTAGATAAGCAACATTTGAATCATCGTTCATTAAAAGCAGCATGGAAGGACTGAAAATTACCGCAGCTGGCTTGTAGATGCCAATAATAGTTCCCAAAATAACCTGTTCATTTAATTAAAGTTAAAGATAGAAAATCAGCTAGAGTTTTATTAAGTACACCAACAAAATCAAACACACACCCACACAGGGAAAAGAGTAGTCAAAATTTCAATTATTCTCTCATATTGGTTCATCCCATTTGGCGTAGGAATATCTCCAGATACATTCGTTGCAGCCTTGCACATAACTTGCAGATTCCTGGATATAAAGATCACATCATTCTTAAGTACTCTAAACGTGCACCAAATGAGAACTCAGATACCAACAAACAGTGGGTTTAACACGTTAGAAAACAAATCTAACAATGCCTCGCACTAGCAACCAAATCCATGAATATTGGAGCCGAAAAAAATGAGATCAAAAGGTACAAAGCCAGTACCAGTCATTGGTGAAGGGGCGGTAAGACAAAAGGAAACAAGAAATTTTGAATTCAGGTACACAGGTCGTAGAAAAAGGCAAGTTAATGGTGAGAGAGAGAACTGGATTAACCAAGTTTATATGAGATATTCAAACAGACTAGGGACCATGAGTTAACAAAAACTTATTATACAAGAAAAACAAGCTAGCCACCACGTAAGGTTCTTGAAGGCAACTATTTTACTAGCCTTACTTTCCTCCATTGCCAAAAAGTATGAAGTGGCACTGTGCTCTAAATTATTTTTGAACAGTCACCCCTCTGATAATCAAATCATTGGCTCTGCTTCTTTGGGATGGTCAAATTAATGAATTTAACACTGAAACAAGCACACTCAAGTTTTGTATAAAAGAAATTCAATTAAATCAAACACTTTGGTCTCAGAAACTACCTTGAAGCTGGAATGATCGAGGAAGGGGCAGCAAGAGAAACAAGGGGACTACTTGGCTTTCTTTCGATGGCCCAACCTTTTCCATTCTCAGGCACAGAAATTCCAGCCCTAACATCTGAAGATTCATGTTCAAATAAAGCATAAAGCAAAGAAATCACAGATACACCTACGTGATAAACAAGCAACTAAAGACAACCAAGAAAGCAATCATCAAAGACAAAACACAAATAAAACATACCCAGATGAGCTGCCTGTAGCCTTCTGGCAGGAATCAAAGACCATGGTCTTCTATGTACAGCATCATATGTATGCAAATTGCAATCTTTAATAACAAATCTAGACAAAGACGCCATTATGAAACTCAAAATAAAAAAACAAAGAAATATAATCAAAACACGGGAGGGTTTAGAAGGGGTTAAGAGTAGGTGAAGTACAGAGATTTGATTCTATCCGTTGAGAGCGAAGGGTTTTTGAGTAATGCCCATTTTATCCACTGGATGGTTACTCCAAAATAGCAGGGGACAAATGGATATCGATGTAATAATGAAGATGTCGTGTAAATCGAGGAACCGCACGGTTTCAAAATATGGGATTATAGGTTCATCCAAATGCTGGTTAAGACATCAACTAGTTGCTGCTGACTCCTGACTTGTCTGTTGATAAGTCCACTGCCTGTTGTCGTTTGCGTGAACTCGTGAGTTCCCATTTCTCTTGCACGGTAAGCATCAAAACGGAAGTATGATGGGCTATATTAGCCTTGAACTTTCGTGATTATGATCTACTAAAAAGATTGCTTTTTTTGGGTGGATATTCAATGTTTTCCTCCCCAGTGACCTTTTTGTTATTTCCTTAGTTACAGTTCTGAGAAAGAAAGAGAAATGCTTTCCATTTCAATTCGGGCGAGTGGTGAGAAATCCAAACATAAAAAATCCATGATTCTTTCATGGGCCGAGCCCAGTTCCTTTGGGGCCGCTATTATCAAATAATCAAATCGTTTGGGATGACAAGCCCATTCATTACGACCCAGGAATATGGAGACTTGCTAGGTTCATGTTGCAACCCGAGATACAAGGAATAGAGAAAGCTTTGATAGTTTGCACTTGACTCTGAGCTTAAATCTGATTTTTCTTGCTTGATCAGTACGTCAAGATCATATCAGTCTTGGCGTTATGTCTCATTAAGAATTATAACCCAGTGGAGTTTAAATACATTTATAACGAACTCCAAACAAATGCTTTCAGATTAATGAAGCTAAAAACTGAAAGAGTGTAAAACTCAGCTGGTCTGATTCGATTAGACTACATAAGAGTAGGCGAAGAGAGCAGGAAAGGACAATGAGAGAACTGAGCAGACTTGTATTTTTCTTGAAATTATTTGGGCAAATACCATTCTGGCTTTACTCTAGAAATTTTTATGGTTGTCTGCAGATTTATGTCCAGTTGTCCACTGAGTTTCTGGGTTGATCAGTCGCAGGGCCCATGCAGTAGTGCAGATGTTCAATCAGATAATTAGACCAGAATGTTCCCAAAAGCTTATAGGGTACTCAATAAAAGATTGGGGCAAGAACGAAAAACAAACCTCCTATTGCCTGATAGTTTCTCCAATTCTACGTATACATGCATTCTCACAACAGAGTCTTGCAGGTTGTCAAGCCTTTTGGCAGGCAAGAGTTTGTTGCATCTTTCCCAGTCCATCAAAGATGAATGGCCACGAAAACAAAGAAGACACTTGACAATGTTGGCCCTCTTTTTGCATGGAGTTATCCTCCTCCATTGCTTGTTCGGTTAACATTATCCATTCATGGCAGGCTTTGATGCACAGTGGAGCCCCTTACAATTATTCATTTGTCTTTCCATTGAGTTAGCATTTTCGTTTCTGACTTTTATGAGCTTCTCTTTTGTGTAAATCCAATTTTTTAAATACGTAGGAGCTTTTTCTTGTGTTTTCGTTTTCTTCTGTTGGTCCGGAGTGCTTTCTCTTCTGTTTCATCTCTAGTTTCAGCTGATTGCTCATCTTTCCAGGGTGTATTGGAAATATAATTCAGTCCCCAGCTAGGACTTCCAAATAGAAATCTTGTGGATCACAGCGATGCTCTCCAACAGGGTGTATCTCCATAATGAAAACCAGGAATATTTCTTAATAGTAATTATGTTGCGATGAGTCATGAAATTAACTGACAAGAATTATATCAGTAACAACAACAACGATGACAATGATCATATGTCCTTTTGCTTATGCTAAATTGCTAATCAAGTGCTTTATAGCCTGGAAGGTTTTTCCATTTGGGACAATCTAAAGTAAAAAGTGTCCCCTTTCATTTGTCAGATGCAGATTCCATCCCGGTTTGTGTGTGTCACTCAGTTAGTACAGCACCGAAACTGCTTCCTGGTGTAAAGTAATTAAGACAGCTATTTAGAAAGATTGAATTGATGATTAGTTATAGTGGTTCAAATAGAGAACCACTTGCTTTACGTTTCGTATGGAAGATCATAGCAAGAGAAGTTTAGAGGAATGATTTTGAGGTGCTAATCACACAATTTCTTAGTAAAAGCCATCTCCAGGACGTAGAGGTTTCAGTTCCTACTGCAGCCTCTCTAGATGGCTGGCCTGGTCTCCATGATTGATGATTTAACAGTGATCAGCATCTTCACCTTTATGTTTAATTATTTTGGCATTCAAGCTTGATTCTGATCATAAATTATTTGGAGACTTTTTCACGTATTGCACAGTACTAGGTTTTGCAAACAATGATGATTCTCTGACAATTACATGCACAACAAATTTGAAATATAAGATGATTTCGTAAGCAATTGCACATGCATATATATCCTACATATCCTACAGCTCCACAAAAGTGGAAATTATAAAGGATCCTCGATTGAGAATTGAAAGATTATTTGCAAGAAATGATTGGTGACATTGACGTAAAAATCACAAGGATATAATCTCAACTCAAATGTCAACAATCCTGAATTATAACAAAGTCAGTGTAGCCCCTTTGAAAATTGAAGTTGTAATCACCACCCACCAGCTATGTTAAGCACATTCTAGCATTTGGTTTCAAGCCATTGGCAGTAGTAGCGGATGGATTCGTTGGCTCGGAAACCTAGCTTATCCTAGATAGCAACGGTTTGTCTGTGCGGATTAGTGCAAGGTAGGAACATTTTCCAGGTACGATGTGTAATTCGATCGACATCTCAATAACTTTTTGGCCCTCTTTTAGGGAAAACATGAAAGCAACAAATTAAGAAAAATGAGATTGCCAGCTTTCCAATGGAATTTTAAATCATTGATATAGGTGAACAAATAGGTATATATACCATTTTAGGCCCCCCCTCCTTTCATATCCATGTTATATCCATATCAAAACTACTTAAAAAGAAGAATATATAGTGTGTCACTTGAATCTAACTTAAGTGGTCATTAAGGATCATCTGCAGCCTGCCTTTTCCTCCCGGAGACTATGTGTTGCAAGATCTTGAAGAAAAATTGAGAGATAGGACTAAATGAAAAATGGGGAAGCATGGTATAAAAGGTTTCATCACATTTATGAATGCTGATAATAACATTGACCAAAGATAATGGAAGAGAATCGGGTCCAGCTTTCCAAAGTTTAGCTAGGGCTGAGTGAGTGAAGCCAGTTCAACCTCAATTTGGGGTTCCTTCTAAATAAAATCAATGGTCATTTAAAGACAGTTGTTTGGTGAGCTAAAAGAGTAAAAACAGTAGTGGGTCTATTGGCTAAGTCCCCACGTGCTTAGTTGGGAGATAAAATGTGGGATATGCAAGATCTAGCTAGGTATAAAGTAAGCATTGATGGTCAGAGCCCAGGACTCCCGACCTCCTTGCCGGGGCTCAACTAGGGACCCCTACGGGTTATTTGATGTTGCAATTGATTTCCATGCTCAACCCACACGTCGAGCCTAATATCCGTCAATGGATAGAGTGAAAAGAAATTGAGAGACTAATGCTAGAAACTCAAGGTTACATGGCTCCAAGATGGTAAAGGCCAAAAGGAAGGATGATGACACTAACACAAATGCCCGTATTTCGACTTGTTATATATGGCAGTTCTGTTTTCGGATAATTAAAGTCGTCGTAGAATACGACCTGCACGTGCTAATTCCCTATGCTCCACCACTCAGGCAGTAGAGTCCTAGTCCAAAAGTCATCTGGACTGTCCAGTGGCAAGGGATAGTTTTCCAACAGAAATCTTATATTTCAAACCTTAATCTCATTAAATTTTTGCTAGGCCAAAAACGCAAATGGGTTGAATGACGAGATCAGACTCAGTTTCCTGACTTTCACACCACCAGGCCATGATGCTTATTGCTCCACCGGAAAATTTCACAAGCAATGGCAGGAAGCTGGAACTCTCACCTGTTTTCTGCTACTTCACAGCGAGAACTCAAGATTCAAGAGGAAGCCATGTGCCAATCCAAAAGGAAAGTTTTTGCAATCGTAGAACCAAATAAGCTTATATAACGAAGTCCTATATAAATCTTTTGTTAAAATGCTCAGAGTTTGCAGATATATTCCTCAAGATGTTTTGTCTAACGACCTCGGGTAGCATTCATTTCAATCTGCACGATTGAAGCTTTGTCTTGGTCTAATGGTATTGGATGATTTTTAATTATAACTAACAATTGTAGTGGTGGAGCTGATTCATTTTGTCAGAATCCACCGCACCACGCACAGGGAAGGGACCATGATTTACGTGGCTTTTTACTGTTGGGGTAAATGACTTCTCTTTAATACCATTTTTACGAGCACTAAAAGAATGTTAGGCGACGCCTTTCTCCCCCCTCTAATTATTATAAGGACTGCTTTGGCATTAAATCTAACACAATTTTTATGGAGAGTCTTGTCCAAAAATTGAAAAAGACAATTACATACGTTAAACCTGAATTAGTAACTTAGAAAAACATATCTAATCAAATGTCCCTTTCTGTCCTAACCAAAATATCACTATCTTTATTTAATAATTAGAAAGAAAAAGAGAGAAATATAAATGTATCAAGAGTCACAAAATTATTATATCTTGACCAAGTCAACAATGGTCACTATTATTATATTATGAACGTTAGTAATACGAATATTACTATTTTGTCCAATTTTCATTTGTTTGAGTACTCATCCATGATATGAATATAATAAAATACTAATTTTATGAGTATTTATTCTTTGTGAATATAATTAAATAACCCGAATTGCCGACAACTTTAGTAATTCTCCACTATATTAAGCTGCATACTGATATTGCAATACTCAAAAAAGTTGAAGTATGTAAAAAAAAAAAACAGAGTGTAACTTTGCTTCCACTATTGTCATTTGATCTGAAAATGAATTTGGCTTCTCTATGTCTGGGTGGGCAAACTGGGTTTCTTTTCTTGAAAGTAACAACTCCAAATTCAGGTTCCCTTAGGCCTTATAATGTACAGGAATAAAACACCACTATTTCTTTTTTGAGTGGTCCATGTGAACTTTCTTCTGGTTTCTTCTCTTCACCCTGTTCCCTTTCTTCCCTCTGCCTGAGACTGCAAGCCCCGTCTTTATAAATTTATGAAGAGTTGCAGATAAATTTGTGAATAAAAAATGATCATATTAATTAATATCGATAGACGTCAGAGATAATCATATGATCATCAACATCTTTTGTTTATTAATTAAGAGTAATAAGATCGGTGAGCAAGGAAGGGGAAGAAAAGAAATGTAGATTAGTAGTTTGGAAGATCAATTATGTTTGATGCACAAGTCATGTCAGGACATCATTAGTTTATAATGTACGCAGAATTGTTGATGTCTAACCTCCTACATTGAAATCCCAAAACCAATTCTTGTTGTAAAGTGTAAACTCCAATTTTTCTAACAGGTTGATTGAATCCCAATCATGTGGGAAAAAGAACTGAAGTTGTTATGCTTAAGATTTTAGTGATGACAGGGTTGGTAATGGACACGCTTAATTGAGTTAGAGTTTGTTATAGCCACATGATAATTTGATTTTTGTCTGATGAATGATTGAGAGTAGGGACCATATTTTAGGCAATGAATTTGATCATTACTTCATAGAGCTGGGAAGAGATGGAGGAAAAGGAAAAACTGGGAGGAGTTTCATTCTTTCTACAAGGCATTAAACTTAAGAAAAGAAGATTTAAAACAAAGAAATAAAGAAAAGGAAATGAAGGGGAAAGAAAACAAGTGGGGACAGATGTGGCAGAGCACTGAGAAGAGCAGCTGTGGCAATTATCATTGGTTGACAGGGTCCAGAATCCTGTTAATGCTTGCAGCAGGCGCAACAGGTTATGTTTGTATTGGCTAGAAATAATTCGGCAAACACTCCAGCTAGGAGGAACCATATTTTTCTTTTTCTATTTTTGCTGTAATTAAATGTTAAACAATGAGTAAAAATAACACTCCTCCATAGAGTAGCAGCTGGAGCAACCCTTATTTTACATTTTATATTCAGGGTTCCCATGGCCAACTGGTCAGGACTAGGACATTTGGATTCTACAAATCCGGCAAGCCATTTCTTGATGTACGAAATGCAAAGCCATTTGTTGGAAATTGTTTGCTTTGGACCTAGATGTATGCATGAAAGTATAAATCTGTGCATAAAAATTTGAAAAGTGAAGAATATGGTCCAGCTCTCCACTTTGTTAGCTTTTACCCAAAAAGCAAAAGACCTTTATACATGGCTTTTTATCCCTGGTTGGTGTATGAAAATACAAATAAAAGAATATTAAATCACTTCAACTCTTCATATCCCCAATCCTGAAACAAGCATGAATCAGGCACCCCATTTTTCCTTATTATTTGATCATAGAAATTCAAAATTTGCACTAGGTTATAGGTGTACCTTGTATCCAGAGAGCAGCAGTATTCAAACAAATTTAAAATTGCAGAAGACTTTTTTTCTCTCATTCCCACTGAGGCTTTTGAATTCTGATACCTCCAATTTGAAACTCATGCAAATCCCAATTTTGAAATATTTGAATCAAATGAGAGGCTATTTTTTCCCCTTCTCTTGTAGCAGAACAAAATGCTTCATATTTCAACAGATTGATTTTAGCCTGACTAGTAAAGAAAAGGGAAAGAAAAATGGGGCTGGGATTCTCTTGGCTTACCAACAACCGCTGATCCAAATTCTTTTATTGGAAATTGGTTATTGGGAATGTGTCCTACAATATTTTGCCCGTTAGAAGAATGATGATGCTGTAGCACATGCTAAAGGAGAGGAGCCTCTACTTTAGGATCCCACACCTTCTACCATTGCATCACTGCTCAACTTTTCTCTACCTACGGATGCCATTATTGTTTTCAGTGTGCTGGATTTGTTTGATGCTACCATATTTGTAAGTAAAAAATAAAGATTATTAAGCACATATAAAAAAAAAGATTAATTGGGGAAAGTCAGATGAATGGGAAGTTATAAATAAATCGATACCCAAAAGTTGAAATGGTAATACAATTCAAATTCTGCACTTTTCAATTCTTAAAAAAAAAGAAAGAAATTAAATCAATGGAAGTTACAGTTATAAACTGATAGTATTAAAAATTGTTTCCAAAGGTAATGAAATTCAAACTATGCGTTTTGCGTACTTCGTAACATAAACTGCTTCGTTATAATTAATGAGCTTTTACTGAATTTAAATAAGTTATGTGAAATTCACTAAGTTAAAAGTAGTTGACATTAATGATGGAGGCAAATACATTAAATACATGATAAATCCAATGAAACACCTCGATTATTAGAATTTGAAGATTTTAAATTTAAATTAAAATTATAATAATAAGAATTATGGTAATAAGATGAGAAATGATATTGTTTGCGCATTACAAACTTTAACAAGTCTTCATAAAGAATAATACGAAGGCAGGATCCTGCAGGTTCCTAGCCAGTACAAGAAAATGATGCAAAGGAATGGAATGCAAAAAGAAAAAAATGCCAAATGTCTTGCTCGCCTCTTTTCATTTCTGAGTGATGAGCAAACTAAACTTAGCCCCAACAATCTCAAGCTAAACTGAGCCACCCAAGTCCCCTCTGTACGAGTTTTGTGCCTAAAATCAATCACTTGGAGGCTATTGCCACATGTCACCGATGGCTCCTTCACTCAAACTCTCCCTGGTCGAACCTTTAAGCTGCAGCTTGGGAGTACGGTACTTGGGTTAATGGTCCTATCATGATCTTTACGTCAATCCAGCGGTTGAGAGCTTAACCATTAATTACACCAACCATGTCATTATCATGTGATAAAACCCAAATCAGGAGATCTGGGAAACGCCTGATGAATCTCCAACAGTTAAAATACAGTAATAAATCAGAGGCGCAGCCAGGTAGGCTTTTATTTATTTATTTGCTTGCCCGGCCTACCCAATAGGATCAAAGTTTTCACAGCCCATGGGCCATGGGCGTTTCTTGAGGGAGAAAGTCTCACCATCCCAAAGAAAAAACAAAAGAGACATATCTAAATAAAAACCGCCCACGCTCTACGGATGCGTGGAATGCACTGCATTCGCCGAAGAGCTGATGCATAAAAGAGACGCTTTAGGCCAAAGTGGATGCAGCCGGGACCCACGCCCTTCTATCACTCCAAAGTCCAAATATCCACTCTCACATGCAGCAATCCAAACCTGTAGCCATCATCAACTTGTACCGTCTCCACGCGACTTCCAACCGCGCGTTTAGAACAACTAAACAGGAAAAATAAAAGAAAAAAATGAAAAGCGTTGGTTTAGTTGTTGTTTTTTTCTTCTCTTTCTTTTCTTTTCCACTTTACCAAAATAAAGAAAATAGAACTAAAACCCTGCCCACTATTGCCAGCAAAGCCAGAGGCCTCCTCTCCTTCTGTTTTAACTCAGCTTTATTTTTTCACTTTTGCAACCTCGTGATACCTTAGAAGCCTCCATCCCCTTCGCTCTCTCTCTCTCTCTCTCCCCCTCTCTCATTTGTCTTTCTTCTATGGGTTCTCACCGGAAAATCGCTTTTGGTTCGGTCCAAACCCGTTCTTACAAGCTGCCTACAAAAATAACAGCCAAGTAGAGCGAAAAAGAACCATTTTCCCCTCATTCTTTGTTGTGTTTTGTTTTCCTCCTAAAATCCCAAAATGGTAGTAAAATTTGGCTGTGTTTTTATTGTTTCAGTTCTGATATTAAGTTTGGGAGTAAACTCAGAACCAGTTCAAGACAAGCAAGCTCTCCTTGCGTTCCTTTCAGAGACCAAACACGCGAACCGGATTCAGTGGAACTCATCAACCTCAGCCTGCGACTGGTTCGGTGTCAAATGCGATGCAAACCGCTCTTTTGTCTACACTCTCCGGCTCCCAGGTGTGGGCCTCGTCGGTTCCATTCCACCCAACACAATCGGTCGGCTAAACCAACTACGAGTTTTAAGTCTCCGAGCAAACCGTTTATCCGGTGAGATCCCTGCCGACTTCTCCAACTTGACTCTCCTCCGTGGCCTATATTTGCAAGGTAATGAGTTCAGCGGTCGGTTCCCACCCAGTGTGACTCGATTAACCCGTTTGGCACGGGTCGATCTTTCCTCTAACAATTTCACCGGTCCAATCCCTTTCGCGGTCAACAATTTGAATCTTTTGACCCGACTCTTCTTGCAAAACAACAAATTTTCCGGTTCTCTCCCGAGCATCAACTCCGACGGTTTGTTTGATTTCAACGTTTCTAATAACAACCTTAACGGTTCAATCCCCGACACGCTATCTAAATTCCCTGAATCTTCATTTGCCGGAAACCTCGGGCTTTGTGGTGGCCCACTCCGGCCATGTAACCCATTTTTCCCTTCTCCGGCCCCATCTCCTTCCGAGCCCATTCCACCCACAACTTCTCGTAAAAGGTCCAAAAAGCTTTCCACCGGCGCCATTATTGCTATTGCCGTGGGGTCAGCAGTCATCGCGTTATTATTATTATTATTCCTTATTCTTTGCCTCCGTAAACGGCAACGGCGGCCACCGAAGCAGCAGAAGCCGGTTACGGCCCCGACACGGGCGGTTCCGCAGGCGGAAGCGGGAACTTCCTCGTCGAAAGATGATATAACGGGAGGGTCAACGGAAGGGGAGAGGAATAAGCTCGTGTTCTTTGAAGGTGGGGTTTATAGTTTCGATTTGGAGGATTTGTTGAGAGCTTCGGCGGAAGTGTTGGGAAAAGGCAGTGTGGGAACCTCGTACAAGGCTGTGTTAGAAGAAGGGACAACGGTGGTAGTTAAACGGTTAAAAGACGTGGCGGTTAGTAAAAGAGAGTTCGAAACACAGATGGAAATGTTGGGAAAAATTAAGCATGAAAATGTGGTTCCTTTGAGAGCGTTTTATTACTCCAAAGATGAGAAATTGCTCGTTTATGATTTCATGCGCGATGGTAGCTTGTCTGCCCTGCTTCACGGTATGTTTTTCTCTGTTTTATTTATTTATTTGACTTTTCTGGGTTTTCTTTTTTTAAATTTTTTTTGAGAAGAGACTTTTCTGGGTTTCTAAGAGCCAATAATTCGTGCAAATCTCGCCCTCAAAAATCAAAAGTATTTTGCTTTGAATATAACCGAACACATTTTGACTATAGTGGAGCTCCAGCTGTTGCATGTATGTTCTTTTCCCCCCCTTATTTTACGTTGTGATAATATAGTCTTAGGGGAATATCGTGGAATGGTGTTGGGGATAATATTATGTTAATTTTTTTTAAGTGATGGAATTTAATAATAGAAGCGTTCTTTTAATAACCAGCGAAAGGACCGGGGGGTGGGATTCCTCTGCATAATTCCTCTTTCTGAGCAAACATTTTTTCAAGAGTATGAGTTACGCTTACAAAGTAGTAGCTGTCTTTTTGTCTTTATTTACGTTTCTGCCACCATCATTGCAACATGCATCTCATTATTCACCTATGGATCCACCGACATTCATTCATTGCATTTCTTTACTCACCAAACTCGCCCTGCAGCCATGAAATTATTCTATCTAGTTTCATGAGGTTCCCAAATGAGTGAAATTGATTGTTGCACGCCTCCTAATGAAATCATAACTCTTTTTGCAGTGTAATCAAAGCCCTGTTGGTGTCTCTTTTTTTTTTCAAGTAGTTTCCTTTCCTTTCAATTCAAGTTAACCTCAGTTGAATAATGTTAGGGTTAGGGTTCTTTAGTTTGCTTTTAACCTGAATAGGTTTGGAGTATTCTAAGTCAAATTAGTAAAATGGAAAGTATATCTACTTCCTAATTAATTCTCTTGGTAGTTTGGACTTTTTGCAAAATTTTTGGCATATAGTACTAGTACCCGTGTCTGAAAGTTATGGATAATGACTTGATACCATGGTGTAGCTCATTGGCCATTTGGTACATTCTGGGTAACCATGAAATTAGAGTATTGAGTTGGCAAATTACTTTTCTTCAAAGTTATTAATTAAACCTTGTTATTTGATCACGTTGCAGGTAGTAGAGGCTCCGGCCGTACACCTCTAGACTGGGACAGCAGGATGAGAATAGCATTAAGCGCGGCAAGGGGCTTAACACACCTCCACGTGTCGGGCAAGGTGGTCCACGGCAACATCAAGTCCTCCAACATTCTCCTCCGGCCGGACCACGAAGCCTGCATCTCTGACTTCGGTCTTAACCCGCTCTTCGGCAACACCACCCCGCCTAGCCGCGTTGCGGGCTACCGAGCACCTGAAGTAGTGGAAACCCGCAAAGTTACGTTCAAATCTGACGTGTATAGCTTCGGAGTGTTATTGCTAGAGTTATTAACTGGCAAAGCACCAAATCAAGCATCGTTAGGGGAAGAGGGGATTGATCTTCCTCGTTGGGTCCAATCCGTGGTCCGCGAGGAATGGACCGCTGAGGTTTTCGACGTGGAGTTAATGAGATATCACAGCATTGAGGAGGAAATGGTGCAGCTGTTGCAAATTGCAATGACTTGCGTATCGACGGTACCTGATCAAAGACCCGCCATGGAGGACGTGGTACGAATGATTGAAGATATGAACAGAGGGGAAACCGATGACGGATTACGGCAGTCGTCAGATGATCCTTCAAAAGGATCAGACGGTCAAACTCCTCCCACCGAATCAAGGACCCCTCCTAGATCGGCCACACCTTAGACATAATGTGAACGAAGCAAGGAAAGAAAACTGAAAAGCAACAAGACGGTCTATGGGGGTTGGGGGTTGGGGGTTGGGTTCTCCTTGAAATCTGCACAAAGCGTAAGTAAAAGAGTGATAAAGTGCGCAGTTGATTGGGGGAAAAGCAACTAAGGTTTGCCCCTAATTTGTGTTTTTCTCTCTTATTTTTTATTTTTTATTTCGTTTTCTTGGGTTTATTTTTTTTTTCTTCTTAATTTTACTTTGCAATTATTTTTATAGGGTGCATTAGGGGGGAATTTGAATTGTTTTTGATGGAGGGTGGTGGTAGTGGGGACTGGGGAGTTCCATGAACTGATTGGAATTTGACCATTTGATGGATTTAGTTGTTTTTCTTTTTATTTAATTCTTTTCTTTATAATCTGTACCTCACAAACAAAACAATCCACCCGTGTCCTTAAACACACGTCTTCTTCGCTTTTCCATGTAAACTTTCTTTTGTAATAATTTTTTTATCCTTTTGATTGCAATGGCCAAGTGAAAGCCAACTAGGGAGTTGAATATTCCCTTTTAAAAAATTCCAACCACTTGTTCCCTTCTGCATCTATAATGCCAAACGCTTGTTTTTATTTCTGCTCATTTATTGTTTTTAATTAAGAGTTGAAAGGTCCGCTAATGTACAAAGCAGAAACCAAAGATGCATTGGCTCCTTCCCATTTGCCCCACATGGAGCCTGGTTTTTGGTCATAAGCTCATAATCATGCCACCTAAACCTATTAGAACCATATTCAAGGATGGAATCAACACCGTCCCAGCCGAAATCGGAGGCCTAGAGATGTGACACGTGGCGGATTAGAACTACGTGATGATGATTAAGGCGGCATATATGAGATTTGATGTTTCACTGGGTAGAATTTTTGTCTGATTATGGAGCCAGAGAAAAAGATCGCAGCAAGGGTGGGGGACAGGCTGGCCGGCGTTTTTAACCATTCTTTATTTTCCTTTCATGAGAAAAGCAAAACCAAAATAGTAAGATTTTCTTCTGACAATCGTGGAACAGCGTCCTTGACGTGGCTAGGTGGTAACCGTTGATTTTCACTTGACTCTAGACCCCACTGACTCTCAGGTCCCTTTTCGTCTTTTGCCCTTTTCCCGCATGCAATATCGGCCTTTTATTCCACTCAAACTGTGACAGTTATAGCTTGGGAGTTTATATATTTTTTTCCACAAGGAAAATACCCAAGTGTAGCAGAGCAGGCAAATGGTCAACATATAGCTAGGGGGTTTGGCTCTTTTAGGTTTGAAAAATCAACGCATGGAAAATTGCTTTTCAGAGTCTAAAATAAGTTTTTGGTTGTATGTATGTATGCATGTATCCGGCGCGTTCCCGCGTGACGCCGTGCATGTAACTACAAATTCTTTTTGTTGTCCAGAGAATATTGTGTCACCCGGTTGTGGAAATAATCCCCACCCAAATGCTACAATCTCATTCGTAGGTGCATACAACGCGCCACCTCTTGCGGTTGGTTAATGTCCATCTCTAATGTGTCGATGGTCACAATAAATTAGTATTTAAAAATAAACTAAATGATGCTTAATAACGGAACATAATTATTTATGAGCAGCTTAATTGTATTGAAGTCGACATATATTTAAAGGAAATATTAATCGGTGTTTATTAACGTGATACGTCCCTATTGTATTATCTATATTGAATTTGACAGTACGTTAAATGATTTTTTTTAATAATTAGTATATTTATATAATCAATAATTCTCATCAAGTTTATAAGATATTTGGTGGGATTATAAATAGGTTTTTGTCAAACATAATTAGTACAATATACTTATTCTAATAGTTTTGATCAAGGAATTAAAAATAATTATTAAGATACTATCGAGGTATGTAGTACTAAAACTGAGCGGTGATTGCTATTTAGGGGCAACAAAGGCACGTGCCAGCACTGGAAAAGCAAGTTTTCGGAGTTTGGTGCACCGAAAGTTGAGGGTAGCAACACTTTTGGTCGGACTCAAAATTGACTATTTAGTTGAGAAATAGGATGCCTTTGCCCTTTGGTGGTCGGTCATTGAGCACAGGCAACCACATAATCCCCCCTCCACCATGTTGCCTGGTTCTAACGTTTGACCTAATCTTTGATTAGTCTTAATTAATCCTGAACGAGGCTGTCTTTTCCATCTCATTGCACAACTTAACGACCCTCGATCCTCCGAGCCATGCGATGTACATAAAAGAAACAACTGGAAATTCTCAATAAAAGATAGTGAGATTAATCAAAGAGCAATAACAACCTTTCATGTGGGTCATATGTGTTGTAAGAACAATAACAAGCTTCATCTTGGGAGACCCCATCATACATTTTCCTTTACTCGGTTCACTTTTTTATGCTAAGAGTCGTGATAGAGGACAGAAGATTCTTAAGTTCAAAGTCCTTTTAGAATATTAGGTTTTGAGATAATATATAAGTTGTAGTAGTAGTTGAGAATCCATGGATAAGAAGCGAAGGACATCAATTATAAAACAAAACCATGAATGATTATGGCGACAGATCATTTACAAAAGATGCAAGGCTAGATGGCTTCACATATCAAATTATTTATTCATTTTCCTAATATTTCTTTTGCTGGGAAGACCAAATGGCCCACTCATAATCAACAAAATCTCTCACATCAACTCTTTAGATGCAAGGGAGAGGAATCATGGGGAAATAACATGATTATCATCAAGTAGTGACATTTTAGAGAAAGAGGATTTGGGAATGATTAGAGACACTGAGAAAGCTGAGGGATGTTACAACCATTTGGAGGAAAGGAGATATAGCAACTTAGCCCATTGGTAGCTTGCATCAACTGTTCTGTGGTCCCTGGTTGATATCAACACACATACAACCAATATAAAAGTTAGACCTATAAACCAAAGTCGTCTCAATTCTGGAGTTTATCTGATAGTAAAAAGGCTGAGCTGAAGCAAAATGTGAGGTTTGGGTTTCTATAAGGGACTACTTTTTGTCATAAGAAAGTAAAAACACTTGCAGAGATATAAGCCTTTCTTTATCATTGGATTCTTCGTTCTTCAATGCAAATTTACAGCATCAGTACTGTAATTTATCCACTACAGCTCACCTAATTTTACAGCTACAGGCCATAGCTAGCTTTATTTTACCACGATGAGTATCCGGTTGACCTAATCTTTTATTGCTTTTTCTTTTTCCAGAAACACAGTTCACCTAAACTTTACCCTATTCATGATGTCCCTTTATGTTCTTTTAAGGTGCCTTTAACTTGGCTAAGTGGACAGGTCTTGGTCTTAATTTAACAAGATATACGCACATTGCACATTCATGTGTTTTCTTACACGTCTCTATCTAATAATCAATTCAACATGAGGGTTTTTAGTGGGCTAAGAAAGATGCCGTCTACTTGTTTACAGGGTTTAATCAAGCTGGTCTTCATGGTCTTCAACCAAATAGGGAAAATAGCCAACAGACAGGTTAGAGTTTGGCTGATAAATAATGCATATTTAATAATTATCTTAAAGGCCAAGCCAAAGCAGTTTCTTGCCTTCGAAGTTCATATTTGAATCCATACCACATATTATAAGCTTACCACAGTTGCAGTTGGCACTAGTCCTCAAAAGGAAAATGCAAGTCACAAGGGGAAAAAGCTAACCTTTGAAAATGGAGTCGGCTAGCCATTTAACTTGTATGGGCATTCCAACCAAAAATCATCTCAAACATGGAATTTAAATCCCAAAACTCCTTTTTGCTGTTAGTTGGATCAGCCAGGATGACTTAAACTCTCAAGGTTTCTCCTTTATCCCTCAGATCCTCACAAATGTCATTCATTAACATTGAAATCTCACCAACCTTAGCGGCCTCATATTGGATGATGCCAATTCATTTAAATCACATCGAAAGTAATGGATTTATTGAACAATTATAACAAGGTGAAGTACTCAATTAAGGAGGGTGGTTGCAGAACAATCTTCCTTAAAGCAAGTTAATATATGCTATATAATCACATAATAAATCTTAAAGTCCAAAATTTTAATAATTGTTAATTTCTTTATGGAACATAAGCTTTACTTTGATGTGATGACTTGTGAAAGCAACTTCTCTTTGAATGATAGTTATCAATCTTTGTGGACTTAGCTTGCCCATGAAACAAGGTGAACTGCTTGGTGGTGGCTTGCTGAAGCAAAAGTTTTGGCTTTTTCTTTCACATGCTATCTCACCTCCATCAGCATAGGAGACTGCAGGCCTGGAAAAATAAGTTTACCCTTAGGTGCTACGAGCTTATAGGATTCTGGCCTGCTAAAAATAAATTTCTAGAAAGAAGTTGGTGTTAGTAATTTTAATTAGTGTCAAAATAATGCCCATTAATATACACTGCAGGCAACAGCCTAAACCATTGAATGTATTCGTCTTCATGCTTTTTATTGAATTTGGATCTTTTTGATTGAGCTGTTTGAAGCTGAGCATGCTCTTGTTCATGACGAACGGTCACGACCACAGGATGATTGGTCCCCAGCAATAGTCTTGCAGGATATTATACTTCTGCACATGTGAGTGAAAAAGTAAAACCAACCCAAGCTGGTGCTGGAAAGAAAAGGAGAAAATACCCTTCTTTGGATACCTGGAAAAGGCGTAAACAGATTGTCAACCTTTTTTTCTTTGATAAAGATAGTACTGAAAGTTCGAGCTTCTGCTTTCTTAGATACCTTCCATGTAGCCATCTAGTTACGTACTGTAGCTGCCTGAGAAGCCTCAAGCGGTAAGACTGCCACCCCACATCTAAGTCCATGTTAAATTGACGACCACTAGAACAAAGCACTCCAGTTTTCTGAGAAAAAGTTGATAGATTGTATCTCCTTTGTACATGGAGAGTAAGGGTTCATTCGAAAGAATTGGAAAAATATGAAGAAAATAGCTCGAATGGCTTATTAATATATCTATTTACACCATGCATATATATGCTTTGTTAAGGAGCACAACGGGAAAGTTCTAGAGTTTAGGGAGGAAATGTCCAAGAGCAGTCATATCATCAATTCTGTAGTCCTAAGATGTACATGAATCCCTTTTAGATTGAAAATTTGGATGTATTACAATATTTACAAATTAAATGACCTGGTTATACCAGCAAAAAGGCTTAAACCCAAGATCCTCAACTACACAAATGCAGATGTGAATACTATCTAAAACCTTGATGATGTTCTCTGAAATTGCAATAATCCTGCCCAGTGGCATGAACCCTGTAAAATTTTTTTGTTTGGAAAGCCAGAAACTGAGGAAGCATAGCCGCTGAGCAGTTATATTATTCAATGCACTTTGTTTTGCTAAATATGAACAGATTGAACCACATTGCACATTGTGCAAGTAGCAATCCAGATTGAGTTGAGTCAGGGTGTATTCTCCATCCTTTCAACATATTTAATGTGGCTGGCTGGAAGCTGCTAACAGCTTATCCAGTCAGGTAATTCAGATAAATCCTCATCAACTCTTCAGTGAAACAGTCCAGGCTGAACACTCTGCACAATTCCTTCTGTGAAGCAAAAATACCGCCCCTTGGTTCTTTGCTTTTCTTTGCTTAACCTGACCATCTCTCGAGTCTCCTTGGGGTGCTTAATTTTTACCTACTAATGTGATTTGTGCTCAAGAACAGAGTTTAAGCACTAAAATGCATTTCAATTCCCAATAAAGCCAGTGTAGCATGTATTTGCATGGTCTTGGGGTGTGATCCATCACCAGCCAAAAAGGGGTGAAGTTTCTCACCTATTTGTATCCAGCTGCACCCAGGACTCTTCTTTAAGCCTTTTTCTTTCATTAAATCCCTTATTTTAATTACTTCATCCCACCTTCCTGAAGCCGCATATGCATTTGAAATTGCCACATAATTGCCTGAATTATCTGGTTCCAATTCTAATAAATACTTTGACAAGTGCTCCCCAAGTTCAATCTCATTATGCTCTCTGCATGCAGCAAGCAGTGATCCAATTATATGTGCATCTGGTTCATATGGCATTGCACGAATAAGCCTAATAGCTTCATCCAAATTACCAGACCGAGAAAGAAGACTAACTATACAGCCATAATGCTCCATGCTTGGCCTGAAATGATGTTTAGAAACCATATAAAAAAAAATCTCCAAACCTTCATTTATCAGCCCAGTGTGGCTGCATGCAGATAAGACACTAGTAAAAGTTATACCATCTGGTTCTATACCAGCCTCCTCCAGATGCTTATACACTACAAGAGCTTCTCCAGCTTGACCATGTAATGCATAACAAGAAATCATTGCATTATAAACAGGCAATTCCTTGCTTAAGGTATTATCAAACACCCTCTTTGCTTGACTTAAATATCCACATTTAGCATACATGCCAACTAAAGCAGTTGAAACTGAAATCTGTGAATCAAGGTCATGCCTTATAGCATATCCATGGATTGCTCGACCATGCTGTAATGATGTCACATTTGTGCAAGCTGAGAGTACACTACTGATGCTTATTGTGTTGGGTTTGATCCCAGATTCTTGCATTTTTTGAAAAATCTGAACTGACTCGTCTTGAAAACCATTATGAGCCAGACCAGTGATAAGAGTAGTCCAAGTTATAAGGTTAGGGTGGACATCAAGGGATTGCATCTGCAAGAATAACTCTTTAGCCTCGTTTAACTGGTGATTCCTAATAAATCCTAAAATCACAGAATTCCACGATGTTACATTTGGTGGCACACCCTGTAACTGCATCTGATAAAACAACTTCAAGGCCTCACCACTGTGGCCAACATCTGCATAAGAAGCCAATAGCGTATTCCATAATATGACATCTTTGTTAGTTGTAGAACTAAATACTTGTCTGGCACAATCAATTCTTCCACATTTGGCGTACATATCTACAATGCTACTTGAAACAACAACATCGGATTGAAGGTTGTTCCGAATACAATAACAGTGACCCTCTTTACCAATTTCTATACTGCTTGAATTGGCAGCTGCAGTCAATATAGATGATAGAGTCACACAGTCAAATCTCAAATTTTCTAATCTCATGAGATGGCACATATTGAGCGCCTTCTCAATCAATCCGCATCGCACATAACTTGAAATCATCAGATTCCATGTCACTACATCCTTTACGAGCATTCTAACAAAAACAAGCTCCGCATCCTCAATCAAACCAAGCTTGGAATAAAAGTTTATAACAGAACTACCCAAAATGTTATCCAATTCTAATCCACCTACGACAGCAATTGCATGCCCCTGCTTTCCCTCATCTATCGCACCTAAATTTGCCGAAGCTGATAAAAAGCTTGATATGGATACCTGAGTCGGCTCAACACCTTCCATTCTCATATCATAGAACACCCCAATTGCTTCCTCATTCCTCCCATTTTGCATATAACCAACGATCATCGAATTCCAAGCTATTACATTCCTCTCAACCATCCCATCAAAGACTTTCCTTGCATCCTCCAAAGCACCACACTTGCCATACATATCAATCAAACTACTTGCAACAAAGACACACCCATCAAAACCCACCTTCGCCACATACCCGTGAACCCCTTTCCCATACCCAAGCCACAGCAAAGCACCACAAGCTTTCAATGCATTAGGGACCACAAAATTATCTGGAAAAAAACCATTTTCTTGCATCTCAGAAAACGCCATTAAAGCCTCTTCATTTAACCCAACTCTACACTTCAATCCTATAATAGCAGCCCAAGAAAACACATTGGTTACCCTCAATCTACTAAACAAATTATTAGCAACATCGAAAGCACCACACTTGGCATAAAAAATAACTAACTTTGTCTCAATGTACTCATTTCTTGCAAAGAAGGCACCGTTTTTTAGAACTTGAGCATGAATTTGCTGACCTGTAAAAAGATCTCGTTCATAAACGCAACCCTGAAGTATTTCACCGTATATTTCAGGTCCAACTGGAAAATTTTTTGAGTCCATTTCAGTGAGTAAGTCCACAGCTTGTTGAATTTGGCCATCTTTGCAAAGAGAAGATATGGAGTGAAAGTAAGATTTTGACAAAGTTCGATGATTTCTGGTGGTTCCATTGAATTCTGTAAAATGGATTGGTTCATTGGAACTGAGAGATTTGATTGTTTTTGTTGATCTGAAATGGGAGCATTGTGGGGTTGTAAAAGGAAAGGAGGCCATGCATGAAGTACAGAAGCAGAGAGAAGGATATGGTTCTTCTCAGGGAAAGCGGGAAGGTAGGTCTCGTCATCGGAAACTAACGACCCTTTCGTTTCAGAAAAAGAAAAAAATACGAAGAGAAAAGATAAGTTTAGTTTATCCAGCAAAATTGTGATGGAATTCAGTCTTGGACCCACCACTCTATCGGGGTCCAATTCAGCTTTTTATATATATATATACAAGGGAAACTTATTACCTCATCTTATGTTATGATATGCTAAATTGTATGTAAATAAACAAAAAACAATATCATCCGGAGGATAATGAAAAATATGTCAACTCAAGTTTAGATTATTTACATGTATGGTTATTCAATCAGTGTACTGATTAACTTTTTGATGTATGTGAAAAATTATACTATCTTAATCATATTAAAATAATTTTTTTATCTTTCTTTAATAATTAAACGTTTGAATTCAACATAAAGAAATAAATAAATTTTTTTTTGTAAAACTAATAGAGAATTAGTTTCCACTTGAATTTTCCCGAGACTCTTATTCTAACACAGGGTCGAGCCTTTATAAATACCCCATCTGTTAAACAAAGAGCAATACCAATTTTCTTTTTTGACAAAAACCCAATTTAACCTTTTTAACTAAAGCACTTCTTTGTGGAATTTGATCCTGCTGAATTCAGCATAAATATCACCATATAGAGACAAATCAATTTGATATGAACCTATATAATTGGAAATTAAAAAAGAGTTTTGCTAACTAGTGTCTTAAACCCACTCTTTAAAGGTAGTTAATATACTATTTATAGAAATATTTTTCCATTAAACGTAATAGTTGGTATTTAGGTAATGAATTTTAATATAGCAGCATTAAAGAGTATCCTTAAGCATTCATAAGCAAAACCCTTTATAGATATAAATATATAGTAATCAGTTCCAGTAATAAATTAATACTCATCAATCATTTTTTCAATATAAGCTGCTTGGTTGCACATTCTTTTCATATGACTCAATTACACCATTGTTGGTAGGGGAAAGTAACGGGAACTAGTAAAAGAAATAGAGTTTCTACTATAGTGTACTTTAAAAAAACAAAATTGTCATCTCTTTTGGAAGTTCAAGAATTTCATGGAGAGAGCAAATACACAAGCAAACAGCAAAGTGAACCCTATTAGAACCAGAGAAACTATCCATAACCAGTCTCGTCTGAACCCAAAGTAGTCTTCCATTAACTGAGCCACTGTCTCTCCTGACTCTAACTTGGTCTGCAAGTTTCCATACTGTGAAGTAGCCATTCCCCACAAACTCCATGACACTGGGCACACCCATGCATACCATCTCCACCATGCAATGATCCTCTGACAATTGTAAAATCCTAGAAATCATATAAACTGAAGAAAATGCTAGCAAAAATAATAGATGAAAGGGATGGAATAAAGGTTACCGGTCGGGGAATTATAAAGCCTGAGAAGAGATTCCACATTGTATAGAAGACCCCTGAA
This sequence comes from Theobroma cacao, assembly GCF_053813885.1. Taxonomy (NCBI): domain Eukaryota; kingdom Viridiplantae; phylum Streptophyta; class Magnoliopsida; order Malvales; family Malvaceae; genus Theobroma; species Theobroma cacao. Next base: position 6,356,287 of record NC_142647.1, read on the forward strand.
AGAACCGCAGCAGCTGCTTGATTAGGACTTATAGCTATGACCATGATGCCATAGTATATGTAGCAGAGGACTGTGATGAACATGAAGAACGTGTTTAAGAAGAACTTGGAAACTGTCCATTCAAATCCCATCATTGCATAGACTACAACCCCATATATGGCAACCTGAGCCACGGTATATGGGATTTCAATCGCAACCTGAAATGGGAAATTCAAGATAAGAGAGAATTCAGCTGACTCGGTAGAAAGTCAGGAGGCAAAGCGATGGTAACCGGTAAGATTTTGTTGAACTACCTGTGCAAAGGCATAAGGCAATGCAGAGTACATTCCAGCACCCCTCTCTCTGTAAAAAACTGTTCTTTCAGCTATTACAACTGGTCGCACAGAAGCAGCACTCTGTGCTCCCATGAATGTAATTGCAGTGTACATGGCACCCATTGCATTGAAAACATCCTGTCTTGTTCCCCTGAAGGTTCAAATTTATAATTGAATTGAACAAAGAAAAACTGAATCGAGCTTTTTTGTAGATTCTGCCTAAACAACATACCTTTTGCTCCCAAGATTCCAGAACAAGACTCCAAACATAATGCTCACTGCGGTACTAAAATAAAGTCGCACTGCATTGTAAGGCGTATTCCGCCAATATGATTTGTGCTGTTTCCATAAGCAAGCTTTGAACTGTGTGAAGTAGGATTGTGCATACTTAGTGGGGAAATGTAGATCCTGCGAATCAGGGGGAGGTGTGCACAACTCTGAAATCAAGGCCTTGTTTCTTCTGCAATAACAGTTTTGAGTATGAGTTTAAGAAGTAGCAAACGCTAGTAACGACATTTTTTGGATGAAAGAAACTGCACCAATATTTCTCGGATAACCAACCTGTAGAGATCTGATTTCTTGTACTCGTCTGCAAATTGAACTCCTAGAATCTCTTCCTGTGCTCGTGTTGTCACTTCCAACACCCAGGTTGCGGGGTTGCAACCATCTTTTATTTTCCCTACTCCATTTATTTCCTTCAATTGGAGTAGTTAAAGAAGAGAAGTCAAATGAAGTTTCTCATGATAAAAGTTTGAAGGCATGTAAAGCAACAGTGGTAAATGAAACAACTTTAACATTTTTAGATTACCTCAAAATACTTTAGCAAATGGCCTGAGTGACGGCCTAGAGGACCGAAATATATTTCCTCACCTCCCCGCGTCAATAGGAAGACCTATAGTTGGAAAGAAAAAACATTTGAGATTTCTATGCAGTAAAGATTGCTCCAACGACATAATGATTACTTTGCTAAAGTCTCTTACCTCATCAAAGGATTCAAATATGTCAATACTTGGCTGGTGAATTGTGCATACTACAGTTCTTCCTGTGTCCACTGTATTTCTCACGGTTCTCATCACAATGGCTGCTGCTCTTGCATCAAGACCTGAGGTTGGCTCATCCATGAAAATTATTGAGGGGTTTGCAACAAGCTCAACTGCGATGGTTAGCCTTTTGCGCTGCTCAATGGATAGTCCATTCACATTTGGAAATCCAACCAATGCTTCTCTTAGTGGTATCAACTCAATCAGTTCCATAACCTCCTCAACAAAAAGCTGCAACCATAAGATTTCAAAGAAATTAAAGAAATAAAACAGATGCACAGCAAGGCTATTATTGGGTTTAGATTTGGGTGGACCACCAACCTCTCTACTCTGAGTATCAATATCACGAGGCAACCGAAGCCATGCTGAGTATAATAAGGATTCATAGACAGTGACAAGAGGAGAGTGAATGTCATTTTGTTCACAGTATCCTGTAACTCGAGCAAAAGTATCCTGTTTCTTTGGGTAGCCTGAAACAGTGATGTTCCCTTCTATATATCCATTATTTTTCCTCCCAGCTAACACATCCAGTAGTGTAGTCTTACCAGCCCCACTAACACCCATTAGGGCTGTTAACACTCCTGGCCTAAAGGCTCCATTCACTCCCTTCAAAAGTACCAATCGATTATCCAAGACACCTTGGGATTTCATTGCCTAAAAATATAATAAATAGTACCTTTCATGTCACTGTGATGAATTCAGAATATCTCAAGCATTTTATGTAAATATAGCTAATTTAGAATTACAGTTACCTTTGGCATATCAACTGAGTATGTGACATTCTCAAAGGTAACAATAAGCGGAATGAAAGGAAGAAGCATTCCTCTCTCCTGATAATTGCAAAGAGCCACAGCTCCTGCAAGGTCATGCATTTTCAGTGATTATGTTCGGTACTTGTCAGTGAGGCAATACAGATAATGAGAGCTTAGTGGGCTTACTTCTCGATGCTCTCTTAGTCTTGGAGTTATTTTTGTCTAATAATATTTCATTGCCCTCCCCTTCACCTCTCCTAATAGTGTCCTCTTTAGCAGATTCTTCAGACAAAAACACTGCCTGGGATTTCCCATATTCTGCAGGAACTCAAACAGTTATATATGGAAAAAATGTTACTGAAAACAACATAGTGCTAGAGTGAAATATTAATAGTTGAAAGTGAGAGCACTTACGGTCAAGGTAAGCAAAAGCAAGAGTACAGATCCCATTAAAAAGGAATATAAATCCAACCAATGCAATAAGACCAATCCAATACCAAATTGCACTGGTGAACACCCCACGAGCTTTCAAGACTGCCATTCCCAGGGACTCCTTTGTTCCATTAAGAGCCTGCATTCATTTCCACATTCAAACTTAGATGCTTTCAAGTTCAAACTACGACAGAAGCAAGGTCCTCTAAACTTGTCTTTTCCCTCCTTTTATATGGGACACTTACTTGATTCCAGTCTCCACCAAGGAATTCATTTACTGAAATTGCAGTTTGCACATACATCAGAGGAGATGTCCAATAACCCCAGATGAGCCATTTCTGCATATTCTCTGTGAGAATAAAGGAGCATATTAGTGATGCTAGGTTGCTAAACAACTATGCTTCTTAATATTTCATATATCACACGGGAAAATCTGAGGCCTGAGAATACCTTGTGATAAGATAAATCCACTAAACATTAAAAGCCACATCACTGCAAGGCATCCAGTAGTGTTGGCAACTGTATGATCTCTAGCCAATGCAGCAATGCATCTAAAAAGTACATAAGACATCTGTCCACTCATTACAAGAACAAGATATTGTTTGAGCATCCTGATGCAAGAAAATCAAGGAGGGTTAACAGAGCGAATACAAGAAGAAAAACTAAAGTAATATATTGTAACTTGTTCCTTGATACTGGCCTTGTAACGTTGGGATTAAATCCTATTATATGGTAAGTTATGGCAACCCAAAGAGCAACTTCAAATATTGATATAGGAATGCCAAGAATTGATGTTGGTAATGAGAATGCCCATGATGGATAAAAGAGGAGGTCTCTTTGCTTGTAAAATATTGGAAGCTTATCGATGGTCAAAGGAAGCTCAAAAAATCCAGTGAAGGTAACTGTGTTAAGCACAAAAAAGAGAGCGCCTAGGTAGACTGTTCCATCTTCAATTGTACTGTGATGCTTTCTAGCTTGCACAAAGACAGTAGCAACAATGACCGCACTAAGTTCAAGCTGGAAGAAAAGATAAAAGTTATGAATTCAGGTGTAAACATTCTTTTTTAGAATGGTTGAAAAAGTAAAATGCTACTCACCTGAAATATCTTGAATACATGCAAGAATGCATTTCTTTTCATCAAAATAACTTCTCTTGATAAACAGGCTTTCATCAATTCTTTTTTGCTAGCTCCATATCTGGTTTTTGTCAAAGCTGCAGGATGACTCTCTGACCTGTCAAATGGATTGGCAAGCTGGTGCCGGATGGCTAATCCAATGTGAAATGAGTTGAAGGCTTCTGCAAACTCATTGACTGATATAAAACGATATGGTAATTCTTTATGAAACCAATATTGTCTCTGATCCTTTCTTGATGTAACCTATATGTTGAAGAGATTACAGGAAATATGGATTGCTTTAAAATTCATTAGACTGAATTCTGGATTATTTAATTATTGAAAACTTTGGTATGTGATATAGTCATATTTTTTAACGTCATAGAATAAATATGGAATTGTTTTGATGTGCTTACTTCCTGTAGGTAGTCTGCAATGCCTTTTCTCTCTGGACATTTAAATCCCATTGATTCAAAGAACTCAAGAACATATTCACGGGGGCCCTGATACACAATTCGCCCCTCTGAGAGAAGGATAATGTCATCAAAAAGCTCAAAAGTTTCTGGTGGAGGCTGGAGAAGAGAGATCATAGCAGTCTTGTTGAAAATGTGGATTGATTGCTTGATCGAGTTGACGATTTGATAAGTGGTGGAACTGTCTAGACCAGTTGATATATTGTCCATAAAAAGTGCACCCACAGGCCCTACCAGCATCTCCCCTGGCACAAATTCAAGTCATAAAGTTGAATTATTCTGAAATTGATGTTTTAGCAGTTTTCAGACAGAACTTCCTTTTTTACTTTATTGGAATTTCATTGTCATTCTACCTGTAGTAACACGTTTCTTCTGCCCTCCAGAAACGCCTCTCAACATTGCATCTCCTACCATGGTGTCAGCACAAACTTCCAGTCCTAAAATCTGTAATGCACAGCATTTGACCGGAAGGAAAAAGGAAAAGTCAGCAATTCTTTAATGAACAAAATTGTTCATGATTATAAAGACAGCCTGGTACTACCTTGAGAACATAGTCTGTAACAATTTCTTCCTTATGTCCTTCCAGAACTGATGCCTGCATCAAAGCGTTTCGACCAAGTCTTTATCATGAACAGATGCATAATATTAAGTATAAACTTTACAAATTTCTTATTTTTTTACCTTCATCAAGGCATCAATATAAGGATCTGGCCTAATGTTTAACTCTTTTTCTCTTCTCAAGAGCTCTGTAAGCATCTCTGAAAATTACCAACAGAACCACCCAAATGAAAGAGTTTAAGGTTATAATTCCATGGAAAAATTGCTTGTTAGTATTTGACACACTAAAATTCTTTCATGTTTCAACTTACCATAACCAGTTCCGACTCCTTGACATTTTGCAGAGAATTCCAATGTTTCTCTAACCGTCAATTGTGGTATGTGGATATCATACTGGCTAATATAAGCAGAGGTCCTCTGGGGTACAAACTCATGCATTTCATGACCATTATATGTTACTTTCCCAGAAAACTATAATTCAAAAAACACTCAGAATCAATGAATTTTGAAAATATAATGCTTCTAAGTCTTTGAAGAATAAGATGTAGCATTTTTTTTTTTTTGGGCTCAGCAATAGGATGTAGCAGTTACCTTTACATCTGAATCAAATTTTCCTGTCAATGCTTGTAGTAGGGTGGTTTTTCCTGAACCTGGTGGGCCTAAAAGCAGAGTCAATCTGGAAAAACGTTTCTTATATCAACTTTCTTGGAGCTACAAATTTCATTGGGCTAAAGAAACTCTTCTTCCTACATGTATCTTTACCTCCCTGGCTTGATGATTCCGCTCAAATCTCGTAGAATCGAGAACTTTTTCTTTTGACTTGACAGTATATGAAGGTAATGGCCTACACCCTGAACATGTAAAATCCATAAATTTTTTTTTTCAAATATCAGTAGTGACAAATATATGATATATATAGTTGTTGTGCAAATATGAATATGTTGATAATATTGAAGATAAAAGAGAACTTTTAGGGAGCCAAATGAGAAATATATATTTAAATACTAATCTTAGGAGAAAAGCAACAAAAGGACGGATATACATACCTCTATAGTATTGAAAATTGAGTTGAAGATAGTTGGTAAAGCCCTGCTACCAACATAGGCTTCTCCTTGCACATTGATATTCTCGAATCGAACTTCAATTGTTGGCAGATTCAAAGAAACTCTAATATATCCAATTAAACACTAATTATTGCGAAGGTGACACAACTTTTCAATCAAAAAACTATTAACTTCTTACCAGTGAGACCAGCAATCTTGTAGAACTTCTTTTTGAATAAAATGAGAAATCATTCAATAGTTCCATGCAAATAACAGTACTGAAAAACACAGGAAAAAAAAAATGAAAGGAGGATGTTTAAGCCATTGTAAGGAAAGAGTCATGATCACCTGTCAATTCTTGCTTTAAGCTTCTTCAAGTACTCTTCATTTTTATCTGCATTCTTCATGAACTTGTCTAACAAATCTTTCCTCTCTTGAAACCCAAGGTCGCGAAGATCAATCTCTTTAAAGTCACCTAAAATCCCATGCAAAACACCTTTCCTGGCACGTTCATACGTAGGAAGTCGCTCAAGAGAAGCCCATTTCAGGGCTTCTTCATCATCTTCTTCTTTCATTCTGCTCGTGCTAGGCACGTTTGAACGTGTCCTATAATGTCCAAGTTCCATTGAGATATCTATCTCTCTCACAGTACACTAGAAAACCACCAAGCGCAAAGTCCTCACTCTTACCTTCACAGGTTAGCTTTTGTTCCTTTTCTCCGCCCGTAAGATTAAGTTTTTAAGAGGAGTGAAAAAGCACAAAAAAGTAAGAAAAAGTAGTCAAAGAAGATTGTGTGGAGATTCTGGGGTTGTTTTGGTTGAAGCTAACAATATCTGCATTTAATTACAAATCGGATTTTAGGTTGTATATGCATTAAGTTTTGGATGCTCTTAGATTGTGAAATTGGAGTACATATCCTTTGTATTAGCCTTCTATGGCAAGTTTCTTTACTTTGTTTGTTTCCATCCTGATTGTGCTAACAAAATTAATCTGTCATAAACCAAAATCATTTTTACTTCTTCAAATGATTAAAGTTGTGTTATATTATTTATTTATTTATCACAGATTAATATCTTATACAAATTTACTGACACTATATGTTATTTATGGAAACCACATAAGGTAAAGTTACTGTCAGAACATTAAAAGAAGAAAATTTTGTGATGCATTCATATATCTAGGCAATAGATTAAGCAATATGATTATGTATGTTTCATGTTGGCCGCAGCTTCATATGTAAACACCAGGTTTTTCCCAAAATAATTTTGAAAAAATAGTACTATAATTTAAGTCGAAGTAAAAGTGATATATAGAGTAAGAGCTAGGCAGACTTATTCGCCTCCCTGCTTTATTCATTTATTACAAGCTTCCAAGTCTTACATCCGAGAATGTTTTAAGCAAAAGATTTGCTAGCTAGGTTCACGTGTCTGATTGGAAAGATAAGTACATAGAGATGCCAATCAAAACGCATTAGATTTGTGATTCATAGCTGAGTTTTCTTCCCCAACATATTTTCAGACTCCTTAGTTTTTTATGGTATTTATTGAGCAATGGAATTTGCTTGAAAATGATAACTCCGAAACACGCAAAAAACTATAATTTATATAATGAATAGGTAGGAGTGTTAAAACTCATTGAACTAAAGCAGGCAAAAGACAGCTTAGAATGATTAGCAGCACTTATAAAACATAGCAGAATAAACTACAACAGAATGATCAAAAGTAAACGCTAAGACATTAGCCTGCTTCTAACGTACTTTAAGTTTGGGGATTGATTCCTATGTCTCCTTTGGCTTTCACTTTCTGGCTAAGTTTTCCATGGTCATATCGCTGCTGATGTGTAGTATTACAGCAACTATAATTACAACGATTGCTGCAGTAATATTTCTGATCTTAGAATGAACCCCAACCTTGTATTAAGATTATGATGCTCACTGTAGTTATAGTCTTTATCAGGAAGAGGATCTCTATGTAGTCATAAGCATGCAACACTATTCTCAATGTTGTGAAGCCGATATAATAAAATTTCCTCAGAGGTTTACCTCTAACTTGCCACAAAGTGTGTTAGAATTTTTAAGTATTCTTAAGAAAAAGTTCAAAAAAACCAAAAGAGAGAACTATCAATAAAAGGAAGAAGATAACAATTACATTAAAATTTTTAGTAATTTAAATACAAGTAGTTAAAATAGAAAGCAATAAAATCGGAACCACTTAAGCACTAAACGTGTTGTAGATAGTTCCTTTACATCATGGTTAGTGGGCACACAACATACAGCAACTAAGAGAAATAAAAGAAAAAAAAACTGAAAGCAACTATCTACCAGTAAGTTAGTGGCGTTATGTGGAGGTTCGTGCCTCCTTCTAGCCCCATGTTCTGCAACTTCATACCTCAATTTCAACACACCTCCTTGAGGTCTATGTTGCAGACATCCACTTTGCTCCTTGAGTCTTCATTTGATTTTTTGAAATCCACCATAATAGCACCATCAAGTCCACCAACATCGGAGTGTATCAATTGAAGTCTTTCTGTAGCTTGAGTCAAGTTGCTCTTGGAAAATAGTGATCTGGTCTGCTTTCCATGGAGACAAGTATCACAAACATCTTCTTGTTTAGTTGGTATAGGAAAGTTCTAGTCTAAACCAGCAGATGCCATATGCTTCATACAAGTATAATCAACATGGAAGAGCCTCCTATGCCATAATTTGGCATCATTGGTCACACACTGATATGCCTTGTTTCCATCTTTAACCAATCAAGTGGAAAACATTTGTTTTTCATTTGAACCGACAGCAACTTAACACAAGAGGAGTAAAAGATTGCACACATTTTCTCTTTGAATAGCAAAGTATAATTTTCTTCAACAAGCTGACCAACACTTAACAGGTTTTGATTAGTTTCAGGTACATAATGAACATTTGAAATAGATTTAATACCTGAGGGAGTTTGCACTCCAACTATCCCATGCCCAAGAATTTTGGGATATTCACCATTACCAATCTCTACTAGAGACTTGTAATTCTAGCTCAAGATAATAAAATTATTTGCATTTCCAATTATATGATTGGAACACGCACTGTCAATAAGCCAAACACTAGAGCTTCTTGACCTCTCTGGTTTCTTGGCCAGGAATAACACCTCCTCATTCGCCTCATATTCCTCAACTACTTCCTCGACTATTGTAGCTTTTTCTTCTCCTTGATTGGTTTTATTCTTGCAAACTTTCTCCACGTAACCATGCTAGTTACAAGACTTGCATGTAACATTTGGTCTCTATCAACAAAAATGCTCAGTATGGTTGCATTTTTTACAGTAAGAACAAGGAGGGTACTGAGCCTTTTACTTACCCTGTTTCTTATCACCATTTTTCTTCTCACTTGCTCATGCCAATAAAGCATTTTCCACGTGATCTTGCCTTAAGGCCCATTTTTGCTCTTGAGCTTGAAGAGCATTTATGAGCTCTGTCACAATCAATGCGGACATATCCTTAAAGTCCTCTAGAGAAGATATCTTCACCTTAAATTTCTTTGGTAGGCTTACAAGGAATTTGTTGACTATTCTTCTCTCTGGTAAATTTTTTCCAAGTAATCTCAATTGATTGACTACTTTCAAAACCTTCTCTGAGTAGTCTTTCACACTTTCCTCATCCTTCATCTTTATTAGACACAGTTAGTTGAATAAGGCCTGCAAGTTAGATAAGTGTACAGAGAATAGTAGGTCAGGGTTGAAGGAGAGAAGGCACAAGCAGACAGGCATACGCACCGTTTCAATAAAAGCCTTCTACAACTACAGCAAAGTGCACCGTTTTGTTAATAGAGTTTTTTAGTTTTTAAAAGTTAGTTAAAAGATTGATTATTAGTTATATTAGTATTAGTTTTTCTTTGACTAACAGAGACTCTGTATATAAATTCTACTGTAAGAATACCTATTTTTTGGGTAATGAGAATTCTCTGACATTCTCTCATTCTCATGCGTTGCCTCTTCCTCTCTCTCTCTCTCTCACTCAGTATTCATCATGGTATCAGAGCAGGTCCACAATACCAGTGAATGATTGCTGGTTATATCTTCCCTCTTCACCAGCAAGTTTGTCCTCTGGTTACTGATTTCTCATTTATTTTCCTGTTCTTCCATCTACTGGCTAGTTAACCATGTCTAATGAATTTGAGTCATCGCAACCAAGGCCTCAGGCCTCTCAAACCTCATCACAAGTCTCACCCGTTACAGATCCTCAATCTCCATTTTACCTTCACCATTCGAATCACCCTAGCTCAGTCATTATTAATCCAAAACTTACCACTAATAACTATGTGGCTTGGAGCAGATCGTTTCTGTTGGCCCTTTCCATTAGGAACAAGATAGGTTTAATCAATGGATCTATTCTTAAACCAGCTGCTACAGACCCTCTGTTTCCATCATGGACTCGTTGCAACAACCTCATAGTTGCCTGGCTTTTAGATTCAATCTCACCCCCAATAGCCTCTACCATATTTTTCATGGAATTTGCAATGGAAATGTGGAATACCCTGAAACTTAACCATGCTCAACCAGATGACACCAAATTGTGCAATCTACAATATACTTTCGGGAATATCACCCAAGGAACAAGAACAGTGGATGCATACTTCATTGAGTTGAAGGTAGTGTGGGAAGAAATGAGGAGTTATCGTCCTCTGCCACATTGCGAATGTGGAAGATGCAATGTGGAGTGTTTCAAGAAATATACTGATTAGTATCACAAAGACATGGTTTTTAGGTTTCTAAATGGCCTAAATGAATCTTTCTCAGCAATCCGGTCACAGATCATACTCATGGATCCCATTCCAACTCTTAACAGAGTTTATAATCTTGTATTAAGAGAGAAAACCCGGACAAACTTATTATTCTAGTCATAGCCTATTCTCGAGTCTTCTGCTATGTTCACCGCAATTGATTCAAAGAAAAGGCTGAAAAAGGACCTGGTTTGCAGCCATTATGGCAAGAAAAGACACAACAAAGAAAAATGTTATAGAATTATAGGTTTTCCGGAAGACTTTAAATTTACAAAAGGAAAGCCTAATATCAAAAAGGTAAAGCTGCAGTTAACAGTGTCACAACAATTAATGAGGCGTCAGCTGTTGAAAGCCAAGCAGAACAAGAAGAAGAGTTCAGTGGTTCAAGCAACATGTCCCAATTGTTTGTCCTAACACAACAAGTCAACAAGTTGATGGAAATTCTCAATGAAAATGGTTTAATCAGTAGTGATGGTAAGGGCACTTCCTCAAACAACCAGCAGGCAAAACACTCATTGGTAAATTCAGCTTTTGCAAGTGTCATTTCAGACCATTTTTGTTTCAATACCACCAACAACATGCCTTCTAGCTTCAGAAATATAAACACTTGCATGTTAAAACAAAATTACTGGATAGTAGACTCGGGTGCAACTGATCATATCTCACATTCCTTAGATGACTTTATCTATGCAAAACCAATTGAGAATTGTTTTGTCCAGCTTTCAACCAATAAAAGAGCTATTGTTAGTCATGTAGGTGCAGTTAAACTTATCCCATCACTCATTTTAAGGAATGTGTTGTGTGTTCCGAGCTTCAAATTCAACTTGATCTCTGTAAGTCAGCTAACTAGTTCAAGAAAGGCCAATGTTCTTTTCACTGACATGTACTGTGTTGTCTAGGATATTCCCTCATGGAAAGTGATTGGGGTTGCTAAGGGCTCATCAGGATTATATTTCATGGAGTATAAGAAAGAAGTTCAAGATTTATCGACGAAATTATTAAATTTCCAGTTATTTCTTCTGTTAGTAACTGCAATGCAGTGAATATGACCTTTGATTTATGGCATTTAAAACTTGGTCATGCTCCTATAGAAAGGATCAATGTAATCCATCGACAGTTTTCAAATATTAAGTGTTCAAATGAGTTATTTTGTGAAATCTATCCATTAGCAAAACAAAGAAAGCTTCCTTTTCCTACTCATTCTCAAAGCACAAAGATTTCTTTTGAATTAGTCCATGTGGACATTTGGGGGCCATATGAGACTCCCACTTTAAATGGTCATCGTTTCTTCCTCACCATTGTGGATGACTTTTCTCGTTTTACTTGGATTTTTCTGATGAAGAACAAATCAGAAGTTTCAACAATTATACATTCTTTTAATGCTATGGTTCAAAGACAATTTAATCTTGAAATCAAGTGCTTAAGGTCAGATAATGGTCAAAAGTTTAAACTTACAGATTTTTTTGCCAAGACAGGTATAATTCACCATTTATCATGTGTTGATACACCTCAACAAAATGGAATTGTTGAGAGAAAGCATCAACACATCCTGATGGTTACAAGAGCCCTGATGAACCAATCTCAAGATCCAATACACTTTTGGGGGGATGTAGTACTTACTGCAGCACACATCATCAATAGAGTGCCTACCAGAATTCTCAAAAATAAATCACCATATGAGTTGCTCTATCTAAAACCACCATCATATGATCATTTCAAGGTCTTTGGATGCTTGTGTTTTGTATCCACAACAACACAGCATAGGAAGAAATTAGATAAGAGAGCAAATAAGTGTATTTTCCTAGGATATCCTAACGGCATCAAGGGATATAAAGTATATGATCTTTATGCACAAAAGACTCTAATATCCAGAAATGTTGTTTTTCATGAAGATATTTTTCCTTTTCATTCATCACAGCATGCTGATTCTCATCTTGCATTTGACCAAACACTTGGTGTGCATGCTGATTATTTTGACTATTTTGATACAAATTCATCCAATTATACTCACCAAGATCAAAAACCAATAGAAACACATCTCCTTGAAGCTGTATCAAATGTGTTAGAAATTTTCAGTTTAAATTTGAATGAATTACCTATTGACTCATTGCCTACTGGTGAACTTGCAGTCATCAGTACTAATTCACCTGAGCCTAGCACAACTGCTGACATAGTACAACCAGTTAGAAAAAGTACCAGACCTAAACAAACTCCCAAATACCTGGAAGCATACTATACAGACCTACCATCCCACTCAAACACAGTCACTACACATCCAATTACCAAGTACCTATGCTATAACAAACTATCACCTGCACATAGAACCTTTACTACTTCATTGTCATCCATTCATGAGCCAAGCTCTTACCATCAAGCTATTAATCATCTTCATTTGAAAGAAGCCATGGCTGTTGAGTTGAAGGCCTTGGAAGACAATGGTACATGAAGCATTGTTCCACTACCTCCTAATTGTCATGTTGTAGGTTGCAAATGGATATACAAGGTGAAAGTAAATGCTACAGGTGAAGTTGAGAGGTACAAAGCACGGTTGGTGGCTAAAGGCTTCAGTCAAAATTACAGGTTTTGATTACCAAGAAACCTTTAGTCCTGTGGCTAAACAAACAACAGTAAGGGTTTTCTTTGCTCTAGCTGCTGCAAACAATTGGCATCTATCTCAGCTTGATATTAACAATGCCTTTCTGAATGGGGACCTAGAAGAAGAAGTTTACATGGAACTGCCACAAGGGTATTCTGTTCAGGGGGAGTATCAGACAAGTTCAAAGTTAGTTTGCAAGCTTCAAAAATCCTTATATGGACTCAAATAAGCATCCAGACAGTGGAATGCTAAACTCACTACCTCAATTCTACAGTTAGGCTTCACACAATCAACATCAGATTATTCTTTATCTACCATAAAGGCAAACAATGGGAACTTTGTGGCAATTTTAGTCTATGTTGATGATATTTTGATAGGGAGTACCTCAGCTCAGGCAGCATCTAATGTCAAAGGATTTTTGAGTTCACAATTCAAACTCAAAGATCTTGGTAAAGTCAAGTTTTTCTTGGGACTTGAAATTGCTCAATCTCCAGAAGGCATATCCATATGCCAAAGAAAATATACTCTGGATTTTTTGGAAGAGCATGGTCTGCTAGGAACCAAACCTGTAAGTACTCCCATTGACTACAATCATAAGTTATGCAAGACCAAGGGGGAGCAAAAACTGCATGATGCTACCAAATACAAACAACTGGTCCAAAAATTATTATATTTAACCTTTACCAGGCTTGACATCTCCTATGCAGTGCAAGTTTTATCCCAGTTCATGGATAAACCTAGCAGTGAACATTTCATGGTAGTTTACAGAGTTATGAAATATCTTAAAAGGGCACAAAGCCAAGGTATCCTAATAAAGTCAAAGTCTGATATGAGAATTTCAGCTTATTCAGACAGTGATTGGGCAAGATGTCCTGACTCTCAAAAATCAATCACAGGTTTTGGTATTTTCATTGGAGATTCTCTCGTGAGTTGGAAGTCAAATAAGCAAACCATAGTGGCTAGAAAGTCAGCAAAAGCAGAATACAGGTCTATGGCTTCAACCTGTTGTGAAATTATTTAGCTGCAATACCTTCTGGTAGACTTTGGAATCAGTCACAAGGAAGTAGTAAACCTCTTCTTAGACAGTCAGTCTGCAATACACATTAGCAAGAACCCAGTCTTTCACGAAAGGACAAAACACATTGAAATGGATTGTCACTTCCTTCGTGAAAAGGTCTTAGCTGGGATAATAAAGCCTATGCACATTTCAACTCAATTACAGATAGCAGACATTTTTACCAAAGCCCTGCAGCCAAAGCAATTTTACAAATTATTAGGCAAGATGAGTGTTCATGATATTCACTCCTCATCTTGAGGGGGAGTATTAGACACAGTTAGTTGAATAAGGCCTACAAGTTAGATAAGTGTACAGAATATAGCAGGTCGAGGTTGAAGGAGAGAAGGCACAAGCAGACAGACATACGCACCATTTCAATAAAAGCCTTATACAACTACAGCAAAGTGCACCATTTTGTTAATAGAGTTTTTTAGTTTTTAAAAGTTAGTTAAAAGATTGATTATTAGTTATATTAGTATTAGATTTTCTCTGACTAACGGAGACTCTGTATATAAATTCTACTGTAAGAATACCTTTTTGGGGGTCATGAGAATTCTCTGACATTCTCTCATTCTCATGCGCCGCCTCTTCCTCTCTCTCTCACTCAGTATTCATCAATCTTCAATACTTCGAACTCTCTTAACAAATTTAGGACTTGTATTTGATATGTCTTATAACCACCATTCAAATCAACCTTCAACCTATCCCATGCTTCTTTGACAGGCTCACAATCCATTGTATGAGTAAACATCAAGTCAGAAATAACAGAATGGATACAGGATAAAGCTTTATACCTTTTCGTAATTTTTTCGCTATGCTGCTTTAACTGTGCGATTGTTGGGTTTGATTGTCTCATCTCGAGAGAATTTCCACCAACTTCAACGATTTTTCAAAGATCGAACGCACGAAGATACGCCTTCATTTTTACTGCCCATATTGGGTAGTTTTCTCCCTTAAAAATGGGTGGAGCAGCGACATTGAAATTTACAAATGTCATTTTCTTGGTATTTCAAAAATAGATAGTAAAGGGTAAGGAAGAAAAACTAATGAGGATTTTTTAAAGTGATTTTACACCAACACAGTCTCTTAAGATAATTGCTCTGATACCATGTTAGAATTTTTAAATATTCTTAAGAGAAAGCTCAAAAAACCAAAAGAGAGAACTATCAATAAAAGGAAGAAGATAACAATTACATTAAAATTTTTAGTAATTTAAATACAAGTAGTTAACAAAGGAAAATAGAAAGCAATAAAATCGAAACCACTTAAGCACTAAATGTGTTGTAGATAGTTCCTTTACATCATGGTTAGTGGGTACACAACATGCAGCAACTAAGAGAAATAAAAGAAAAAACACTGAAAGCAATTATCAACCAATAAGTTAGTGGCATCAAGTGAAGGTTCGTGCCTCCTTCTAGCCCCATGTTCTACAATTTCAGACCTCAAATTCAACAAAGTGTTATAGATAATATGAGGAAGCAACAATAAATCTTGAACCAGACCAGCATAGTCATCTACCTCTGCGAACCATTCAAGCAGAATATTGGTGCTACCTTTCACATAAGAATATTTTCTAGGAATGGGCAATGCTTTGCCAAAACTTGTAATAGCAAAATGCTTGAGAAGAAAACCCATCATGTGAACAACTAAGATAATCACTAGAATTTTCTTATCTCTATGGATTTGAACTTTTTGTTTGATGCAAGATTTTAATACTATCTGCGAGAGTCTTATAGTAAGAAACATTGCAACTAATTGTTGAAAAGTAATTTACAATTTGGTAATGAAGGTGTTTGAAGAACAAGCGGGAAGCATAAGCTTTGAAGGTGAAGAAAGGCACTAAGAGCAAAACGATGGCATTTCTTAACTGGATAGGCTGAGTTTTTAAAACATGTCGTTTTATTCTTCTGTTCTTTTTAAGTCTATTATATACAAAATGATGTTGTTTATGTCATTTGGTTTAGTTTACTTGAGTCTTGTACGCATCTTATAGTGTTGTTTTAGCATACTTTCCATTTTCTATTTCAAGACTTTTTTTTTTTTAACTTTCAAAATATATAGATGAAGCAGGGGAACCAGAGTTCACCCCATACAATCATTTTGCCAGGTTATGCCCCTTTACTATAGGGGTATACCACGGTAAAATCATTGACAAAAGTTAAAGATCCCTATACATATTCATAGCAACACCTCTCTATACACCCATTAGAGCCAGTAAGTCAACCCTCAACAGCTTTTTTTTCCACTACAAAAAGATATGGATACAGAACAACAAAAGTCATAAAGAAAAAAGCCATATCCCCAAAAAGGGACATTCAGATCCCTAAATCAACACCACCAACCTACATATCTACTCACACTTATATATCAAAATGAGAGCAAGTTTCATCCATCATTGCCATTCTCAACAAATGCATTATTCAGAGCCTCTGTCCAAATATTCACCAGATCAATTTCTCTTCCTATACTAGTTTTAGCTAGGATATCGACTTGATGGTTTGCCTCCCTTCATATATGTTTAATTTCCCACATTTTCACCTTTCTTTTCAGCATTTCAATTTGAAGTATCCATTTTCTCATTCTTTAAAGAGCATGGTTTGGTGCTGGTATCCATCTCACCGCATTTGTGGAGTCACTATCAACAATCAGAGAATGAGAACAATTCTAGTTTGAAGCGGAGAACTTCATAAAAGCTTGTCTTATGGCCAACACTTCCACTAAATTAGAATCTCTCAACCCTATTGACTTGGAGAACATCATTTTGGTTTCTCCTACAGAATTTTTGAAGATCCCACCAATTTCAGCTTTCCCGAGGCTTCCGCTAACAGTTCCATCCACGTTGAACTTCATAGTATTTCTGCAAGATTCGTCCATTCAACCTTAGGTCTTGTCTTTTTGACATAGTTAATAATAGCCCTTAACCATGGCTCGTTAAAGGTTTCCATATTCTTGCCATATTCCCTTAGCCATTTGGCCTTTGCTCATGTGGCAACTCTCAACTTCATCAACTCGTAGATCTGAGCCTGGTCCCAAGTTTTATCTCCAAACACAATGTCGTTCCTAGGCAGCCAGAGAGACCAAATCACCACAAAGAATGCCATTTTTCATATTTTGATTTCACCTTCCTTAATTGCCACGACATTCCAAGACTCAAAAAATGTGGTTAAATTATCTAGTTGGACCCAACTTACATTCCACTCCCTGCACCATTTAGCCTAGATACGCCATGATTCAAATAAGTAGATGAAAATGTGGTTAATTGTTTTAATAACCTAGTGGCAGAGGGGGCAGAATGCTAAATTCGTACTCATCAGCCCCCTCTCATAAGCTTCGCCTTAACAGCAGCTCTTCCATGGCGGATTTGCCATACGAACATCTCGACTTTAAGTGGAGCTAGGTTAGTCCAAACTTGTCTCCATGTGCTTCTACCACCACTATCGTTATCCAATTGGTGTCTACAGAACTCTTTGACAGAGAAATCACCTGAGGGGGTACCTTTCCATATAACAGTATTGTGTATTTCTGCAGACAGATGATAATCATTCACCATTGCCGTGAATTTCTTCCATTGTTCTTCCTCCCATCCGAACACCCTTCTACGCAACATTATCTCCCATTTCCATTCATTGTCTTGCCAATGTCCAAACTCTTGTATCTTCCCCATTTTGTTGATAGCTAAGATTGGGAAAGTGTTTTTAAGGATGATTGCTTCGATCCACTCTTCAAACCAAAATAAAACGCTACTGCCATCACCAATCAGTCTACATAAGTTGCTGAAAACCTATATAAAATAAAGGTTAGTAGGGGAAAGGGGGGATAAAATATTTTTCAAGACTTAACAGCCATGGTTTGTTTGTTACATTTTACCGTTGAGCTATTCATTGGTTAGTGTGAAATTTGTTACTCGATACGGTTCATTTGAGTTGTCAAAGTATAAATACTGGAAGAAAAATGAAATCTCTACTTTTTGACCAAATTTTGTTCTACTGCTCTGAATGTTTCTTTGCTTCATCTTCTTCTTTGCTTTAGTAAGATACTGTTTCCATTGATTTACCTGGAAAACTCAGCTTCTATTTTCTTCAATAACAAAAGGAACTTGGCCAAGCTGTCAACTACATCAAACCGTTGAAACTTGTTGAAATTGTTTGATCTGAAGCTGTTAGATTGTAGCACCTTCCATCTGAAAAAAATTTCATTTCCAGTGATGAGAGGGATACAGTAGCCAAGAGCCTGGATAACAAGCATGACAAGAGACTTCACTGCATGAAACAGCATTCTTGGAGTAACGCATCTAGCTATGTGTGCAAAGTATTGGCAGAGTGAGCATTAGAATTCGTAGTATGCCCTCAAAAGTTCTTCGGAAGACTATGTCCTTCGTTTTTTTAATGTAAGAAACTGGATTAGTTTTTAGGCTGAGTTGACTGAAATAAAGGGGGTCTTCCTCACTTCTTTTGCTGCTAAAGGAGATTTTTACAGTTGGATTCACTAGCCACCATGCATTTTCAGGATTATACTCTACAATGACTTCAAACTGACAATCCAGTCCTCTTGCAAGGTTAGTTCCCAACTTTGAGATCTTTGGAAGATATCGAACATCCCTGAAACCAACTAAGTGCATCTTCCCCAAAATCCGGTCATATAAATCCTCAAAGGACAGTGAAATATTGTTGTAGTGTTGACTAGTAATTGTGAGATGCCCTGAAATTTCAATTGTTTCAGTATTAGAATTACATGACCCCTCAATTTGTTTATCAATGTTCCTATTGTGCTGATACCAGTATTCTCCAAGAAGTGAACCTATGGAGTAACAAACTTGGCAAACAATGGAGAAGTTGAGTTCGGACTCATGGATTCCTATCTTTCCATTTTGGTATGTAAAAGAGGATCCCTTATATGTTCAAAAAAGTTCACAAGCAGCCTTATTGAAGTAAATCCAAGGTAATAGGCTTCCATCAGGGATCTAACATGTGTTGGCATCAATAGATTGCTAAGAATCTGAGGAAGCAGAAAGTAGTCTTGAAGAAAATAGAGATAATCCGCTATTACGATTATCCAAGTCTGCTGCATATGCACATTTTTTGGTCCACGCATGCCCTCTCCAGGCTGTAGGGGCACATCAGGATTATCACGAGCAGCAGGCCAAATAAGAAATCCGAAAGTGTGCATAGCCATGGTACTCAGTAATACCTGTTAATCTTTAGAAGCATATCTTAGTTTGAAGGTACCTTTAGACTGAGGCTTGCTTCGAGATTCTGTTACCATCTGAAAAACTCTTGCAGTACGTAGTAAGGCCACTAACAAAAGAACATTTCCGAAACTTTCAAGAACTTTCAACATTCCAGACGCAGGATGACCACAGCCCGCTCTGTAAGCTTCAGGATCCTTTGATTTGAACAGAACTTTGGCACCACAGATCAGTGGAAGACTATATCCGAGGATCTGAAAGGCAAGCATGGAAATAGAAATGTAAGGAACAATGTTTGCTTCTTTCTTCATGTATAAGAGCTGGCTCGATATGATTGCAATTTACCCAGCAAGCATTAGAATGCAAAGAATCCCTTTGAGAGATTCTCGATTAGCAACTGTTCCAAGATAATCTGGATAATGAGTCAAAAGAGCATGAAGGCTAATCGAGCTAAAATAAAGGGGATCATCTTCCTGCCTCTAGCTGCTGATGGTGATCTTGGCAGTTAGATTTCTCCACCACTGTAAATTTTTTGGTGGGTACTGAATTTTCACTTCAATTAAACAATCTTGGCCTCGTTTTATGTCAATGCTCTCAACCAAAGCCATCCTACATCCAATCAAATGCATCTCACCCAAAACACGATCATACAGACCTTCCAAGGACAAGCTGAGACATTTTTGTAAGTTGTCTGCTTGTGTTCTCTCGGGGTTTTGAAGACCAGACGCGAAGACACATTCAAGAACCGGCAGCTTGTGAGATCATCTTCTGTAATGACTGGTTTCTTCTTTAGATTTCGCTTGTCCATATTGGGTTCATACCGTCTAAATAATGGACCTAAAGAAAGCACCTCAATCTCAATGAGGATCCTTGATTTCTGTCCATCAGTTAATTGATCAGGGACTACATAGCCATTTGTAGCAAGACTACTGGACAGTAGGCTTAACTGAGCAAGTGGTTCTTCTGCATCTTTTATTGCCGGATACTGGAAGAGCAACAGCTTGACCATAGCTAAAATTTGATAAGGTAGAGTTCTTCTCCCAAACACGTTGATCAACTTGATTTTCGAATAATTGTATGATCCATTTTCCAAATCTCTGGAGCTTTTCATTGCATTAAAAAATAAAGGATTGTCCAAGCTTATATCCTTTTTCACGCTGGATATGCTTCCAAACAGAAAGCTTCTCTGCTTAATGGAAAATGCACGTGGAAAGTACATGGAAATTTCATAATCACATCCTTCCAATCCTGAGTCAACCGTCCCATGACATCCAACCATGAAAGCTGTCCAGAAGAAGAGTTCCATATCCCCTCAGCGGCTAAAGTCAACCCTGAAAGACCAGTTCTTAATACTTCGAAATGTTGAAAACTTCCTGTGGGAACAGCTCTCAGCACTGCAGAAACCTTTGCATTGCCAGTTCTGTTAGAAGTGGTATCTTGCTCACATTTGACATGTTGAACAATGAGCTTAATGTCGTCATAACTCATACCACCAGTGGCCTCCATCTCCTTCCCGAGCAAGAAAGAACCCAATTTGCCATGGATCTGGCCCAAATAATTGCCCTTGAACCTGTAATTTGGAACAATATTTATAATTTCTCCATTAAGATGGTGATGTCCTCGACAGAACTCTTCATCAGTAAACATCATAGCACCATCTTCCATCAATTCATCTTGGTAAGGGAATGGATCACAAGTTCTTGACCGGAGCAATCCTGAATTAAATTGATACTTCGAGTGGCCACTCAACTGAGAAGATACATAAACTTTACTGAAGTACTTCGACCCTCCTTGTTCATTTAGACTTTATCATTTCTCCCTGGATTGCTCTTTTGGTCAACTCGAAGGTTTTAGGATATCGTAGAACAAGCAAAATTTGATCATCTTCCAAAAAATGGAGCCGGTGGTTACCGTAAGCGGAAATATAGCTGCTTGCAAACTCCGAGAACTCATCACAGTCACACCTGTTAGTGGAAGGTGCGATTGACTTTGAACTTCCTAGCAAACACATCAAACGTTCTCCTCCATTCTCTTCGGTCTCCACATAAATCCCTTCAAAAGCAATCATCATGACAGATGAACCAGGATTCATATGAGGCTCTAAGCCGACACCATAAGGAACAGGATATGCCTAAAGATATAACCCCTCCGAGACTAAATGCGTTTTTAAGGTGCTGGAATGAATTGACATCCTTTACCTCAAAGGAGGCCAACTTTAGTGGGGAGGTGAGAGATTAGCTGCTCGCTGGAATGCCATTGTCATCCAATTGCATCAATGGTGCCCCATCATTTTCCTGCTCCCAATCTCCAAGATAGAAGGAGAGTTCATTCTTGAGTCTACCTCCCATGTTGTCATCAGGTTTCAATTCAGAAGCTGAAGTTAGAAAAGAGCTGCAATGCTTTTCAATCCCAGCAGATCGGTCGTATGCAATGACAACTGAAGAATCAGCCAGAGTTTGGTAGATGTCATAAGGAGATGCAAAACTACTGATAGCACTGGCAACTCTACCAACGGCCAAAAAACAATAACAAAAAGTTGAACCTTCATTTCAGGATATTTCAGTTGCCAAAAAAAGAAAAAGAAGAACTACAGAATACAAAGTTCGAGGAAGAAAGCTGCTAATATATATATATATTGGATAATTAGAAAAAAAAAAAACCCCTTTCAATTGGAGATGCCAGCAATTAGGGTAGCTAAAATGTAGTGCCAAAATGTCGAAGGATCGAATTAAATATTTATGCGTCTGCTGTAACTGTGAGTGGTGCTGATAAACTACCAGCAAGTGTTCTCAAAGCAATAGACTTTGAAGGGATTAAATAAAGAAATAAAGAAGGCTCAAGGGTTGAATGTAGACTAGTGATGTTAAAATTAGATCAAAGGAAGGAGCAGCATCTTCAATGGTGGCAATTTCGATGCAGAAAGACAGATATAACACTTGACAGCCTAGGTGGCCATGTGCTTGGTAAGAAACAAGCCCATGTAACCACATCTCCTTTCCTGATGCGAAAACAAAATGGGTACTAAGTTATAAGCGAATTCAACCCAAAAGGAAACAAAAACAGGGTCACCCTTTGGTTGGGAATAATCTTATAATTGGAAACTACTCCATTGAATTTTCTCAAAACCAATGCAGGGCATCTACTGTTTTTCAGAAGCAAAGTTAGTTAAGTCCGGTTTGACTATCTAAAAAAGAATATAATAAGCAACAAATTAAAGTTATACATATTATATCACATTACAAGTACTAGATAGTTAGTAGCCCCACTTGGGATATTACTTCTTTTTTATTGTTAACAATTTCAGAACTCTTCTTTCAGCTAGCTGACTCCTATATAAATGCATTCATAGCATTTATTATAAATGAAATAAATGAGAGAGAAAAAAAATTTTCTAAACGAACTTTTAACCTTTTCACTGAAAAAATTATACAAATACCTACCATAAATAGGTATGGCTTATGGAGGAGTTCCCTCCAAAAAACAAAAAAAATATTTAAGACCCTCTGTAATTTCGAAAGGTTTAAACTTTTATGTGCTTTCGGCCTATGAATCAGCCTACTCTTGCATATGGGCTTTTGACCGAATCCCTTGACCGCTAGACAGTGCCAACAGCCCACAGCCCATGGCTGGCTTTTTCTTGTTTCTGTGGACATGGCCAGTATCCTATACGCTAGTATCATAGTATTAAACCTTATAAATGAACTTATATGGTAGTGACATGCTTATTAGTTTATTATTTAAAGGAAAGTTATAGAACTAAAATAATATAATTATTAAATAGATACATGTTAATTTTATAAACCAACTTACTATTTAATACCATCTACATATAATATATGATTCAAGATATAAAGAAATTAATAGCAAATGGTTAAATTATTAGTATAAGTTTAAGTACTATATAGTAACAATTATCGAGGTCACTTCCAGGTGTTTACCTTCAAAATCCAATACATCAATAGGTCAAATGGCTTTCTTAAATAAGTGTAAACTTATCTAAACTTTAGTTGGTAGGAAAGGAAATGAGGTGTAGGCTATAGGGAGCTTTAACTGACCAAAATTCTCATTGGATCAGATAAGAATAAAACTGTTGAATTGAGTGGGATTTTATTAGATGAAGTTTTGTATAGACACAGCTGCACGTGTCAAAGGCGAGGTGACACATTTAGGTATATGGAATTTTTGTTATTGTAATTGAAAGTGTACTTTCTGTTGACACTCATGACAACAACAGGTCAAAAAAAATTAAAAATTAAAAACCACATTCCTGTCTTCAATGACACTCTAGTCCCTGCCTTTTTTTTCCGAGTCATCTTTTTGGTAAGAGGCCGACCAAAGATATTCTAATTCCATTCTCCACTCTCCTAATTCAGATGCTATATTTGCATTGTCTATTCTTATCTATGGTCAAACTACTCTATAGTATAGTTCTTGAAAAGGAGTGATGATTCTATGGCAAAATTACAAAAAAAGAAAAAAAAAACAACTTTAATTCATCATATAATACCCTTAATTATGTCATTTATGGATGCAATTGTGTATACCCCATGTTCATTTATGTTTATATATGTATTTTGTATATATGACACAACCAGGGGCGGAGCCTCCTTATGTGATGGGGGGCCATGGCCCCCCCAAAACTTTTAAAAAAAATTTCATAACATATAAAAAATTTTAAATTTTTTATATATTATATTACTAACTCCCTCAAAATAATGTTTTATTTAATAATTAATATAAATAAAAATAATAAAATGATTTCACTTATCTCACTCAACTTTAATTTTTTTAATTTATATCATTATTTTTATTTATATGTATTTATTTTTTTCATTTTTATTCTATTTGTTCATATGTTATAAGTTCTTATAAATATTCTTCCCTAAATTTTTACAAACCATTAACTATATTCTTTTTTTTTCTTTTTTGTTATGTAATATATGATATCTACCTTCTACTTGACATGTTCTTTTTTTTCATATTACATAAATTTTATTTTTTATGATTTTAATTTTTAAAAATTAATAAATTATTATATAATTCTCAAATATAAGTTATAGTATTACATTGTTAGTTAAAATTTCATCAACATATAATTTTTTTTATTTATCTTGATTATGTAAGAGGAAACTAACTTGAGTATATTTTTTTTATATGCTTTACATTTTATGTTTAGTTAAAATGAAATTCTCTCGAATATATAGTATTTAAATAATTCTGATTATATAAAAAAAAATTATTAATCTTATATATCGTTTTTAACTATTTATGTTTTACAAATTATAGTTTTATATTTAGTTTCATATTTCTATTATCAATATTTTTATTGTTGATTGAATTTAACATATTAATTTTTTAAAATTTTTAACTCTTATTCAACTATATTTAGCCCCCCCAATAAAATTTGGCTAGCTCTGCCCCTGGACACAACCGTTGCTATCTAATGATTGACTTCTTGTGCTTAATTATCTTGTTCTAGTTTATTCTTAGTTTTTTTCATTTATGATATAGAAATACTTTTTAATAAAAACTTATGGAATCGTTATAAAATTTTTACACTTTAGCACCTATGGATAAAAAAGGAGTTCAAGAGAAGCACGTAAAATCATTCAAGCTCATGCATGCATGTGTATATCGTTCACAGTAATACAATAGAATTTTCTTTTTATTCCAATGATGTCTATCTTTATCTTTTTTTTTTCTTTCCCCTTCCTTTTTTTCACCCTCTTTTCAAGTATTACAACTTTCAACGTCTAAAATAACTAAGAAACGCACAAACTTTACATTAAGATAAGCATGAAGCATCCAAATAATGCAAATCCTACAGCTAGCTAGCAAGCAATTATCAATCAATAAGCAAGTTCTGATGCTAAAGCAAACTACGACGAATCTATCCTAAATGAATTAGGGAATTTAGTAGAACAATCAGTTTCTCCATCAGCAATCACAGTTTTGATGATTCGCTCTCAAGGAGAAAACCTTACAACCCGTAAATGTAAACATCTTTGGCTTTCCGCAAAGCTTGAGAATATTTCATATCATGCAACATATAAAAGGTCGTTGTTCTTTTCGATTCTTTAATTGATATTTCTTCCTTGTTCTTGAACCAAGTTGAATGGAACTTTGAATTCTGATAATTTTTATTGATAACGAATTGAGTTTTGGATATATAATTGGATTCAGAAGAATAGAATCTTGTATTTCTGTTCTGCGTTTGAAATCCTTTGATTTCTTCATGTTAATAATTCTAAGAATCTAAACCCACTCTCAAAGCGCACTATATAGTTGCATTTATCTGGTCTTTGAACTCTCTTGATCTTTATTCTGTTTAATGAGGTCAATTACTTGATTTAATTGTTATGCATTAGATTAATTGTTTAATGCCTGATGCCAATTGAATTTTTTTAGGTAAGGCAAAATTAAGTGGATGAGCTAATCTCCAGTATCTAAGAAGTTAATTAATTAGGTTAAGACCTTACTATACTATATTAATTACGTTTGGGCTTCATATTCAAATGAATTTTACAACACAACCCAATACATTGCTTGGCAGCTGAGATTTAGGAAAGAAATGAAGAGAAATCAACAGAATGTGAGAAGAAAAAATGTTATTTGGAGTCAAATATATACTTCTATTTACTTTTTAAAGTTTGAGAGAAGTAACTAAGTAATAAATGAAATTAATAATTTATAGGGTAAAATACTCTAACACTCTCAAGTTTTATCCATAATTCTACGCAAGTTCATAAGTTTTCAAAATATATAATCCATCCCAAACGTGAAATGTCTAAAATACTCTTTTTCTTTCTTCATTTATTTTTACTATTTTTTTTCTCAAGCCAACCGATAGTGCTCCCTTATGCTAGTTGAGGGAGTGCAGATCTCGTGCTCCCCAAGGGAGCCACATCCCTTATCTCATGTTCTCCCTGAGGAAGATTCAACTGGAGCCAAATTTAGCGTTCCGATCGCAGGAAGAGAAAGGGGAGAGATTTTTTTAATAGGAGAAAAAAATAAAAAATAAAAATTTATAGTTTATATAGTGAGGTAATTTTCAAAATTAATGAAAAGTAAAATTATTCAAGAAATATTACTACGTCATCAAAATAACAAAAACATTAACGATTGACTAACAGCCAGACTTATGTGTCTAGCGAAAAATATTCTTTTAGACCAGTGTATATTTTGAAAACTAATAGACATGTATGAAATTATGACTAAAACTTGAAAGTGTTAGTTTATTTGACCTTAATTTATAAAATAGGATAACCCGTTTATAGATTAAAAAATGTTAATATGTATTAAAGGACATTCACAAGCACCAGACCACCACCATGCTTGAACTGAATCAATTAAAGGCACCAATCTCATAATCTTCAGTAGAACTTATTGCCATTGTATTAACGCTGAGGTGATGTTTGGTATCTTATAATGCAATCACATTGTAAGGAATTCAAATATAATTGTAAGAAATGTGATTTGCAAAAAATGTGGTTGCTAGAAAAATAATATTGCAACTTTTGGTAGATTAGGAAATTATTGATAAAAATGCTAGGAAGATAAAACTGCAATCTTTGGTTTATAAGCATTATATTGAGAATGTGATAATATTTATTGAAACTTTTTCATTTTTATTGTTTTAGATAATTTTTAAAAGTACATTTCAAATTTCATTATTTTATTATTGTTGTTTTAATTTGCCCTCCTTTTATTGTTGTTTTTCTCAATTTCTTCAAATGTCATTTGCTTTTTCTTTTTTTGTTAATCTTAAATTTTGAAACTGACTCATGACACTTGTAGACCGATTTCCTTTAGACTTAAACCCAAAAACCCTGAAACTTTATTTTTGTTTTAATTTCCAAAACCCCTAAACTCATTTTTTCAAAACCATTAAACCCGATTCATCATAAAACCTAAAACCCAATTCAATTCATCAAAAACCCTAAACCCAATTCGACAAAAACCCTAAGCCTAGTTCACCAAAACACTGAACTCAATTCAATAAAAATCTTTTACTCGGTTCATCAAACCTTACACCAATTTAAAAAGCCTTAAAACCGATTTGCTAAACCCTAAAATTGATTAACTAACCCTTAAAACCAATTCAAAAAACCTTAAACTAGTTCACCAAATCCAGTTCACCACACTCTAAAATCATTCATGAAATCCTAAAACCGATTCACTAAATCCTAAAATTAGTTCACCAAACTCTAAGCCAATTTAGACATAAAATTAATTCACTAAACCATAAAATCGGTTCACCAAAACCCTAAAACCTAGTTAAAAAAAGTTAAACTGATTTATCAAACCCTAAAATCAATTCATCAAACCCTAAAACTAGTTTGAAAAACTTTAAAACCGATTCACTAAACCTTAAAATTGGTTCACACAAAATCCTAAAACAAATTCTTTAAATCCTAAAACCAATTCACCAACAAGTTTACAAAACCTTAATATCAGTTCATGAAACCCTAAACCAATTCACCAAACCTTAAAATCGATTCACTAAAACCTTAAAATTAATTCCCTAAACTTTTAAATCGATCGATAATCCCTAAAATGAAGTTAACGATAGAAAGGATTTGGCCATCACAACTCCATTGCGCCTTGCTCCCACTATGTTGAGATTTGATACGATAGATTGCAAACAAAAGTCAGCTTCAAACATTGGATTTTACAGTGCATGATGTTCACAGGGCTCTCTTTGATGTTATTTTATCTTTTGAGGGTAATCTAGAGTGCAGCGATGATATGTTAAAATTTAGAGGCACAATTCATAGCCTTAAGGGAGGTTTTCCATGTTTTAGAAAAATTAAATCAATAGGTTCATAATAAATTTACTATTAATTTACTGAATTTGTATCATACTAGAAGGCTTGAGCAGTATACTTTAAACTCACTTCCTGTAACATTTGGTGATTCTTTGTAAGCTATAGATCAATAGAGTTAATTCCTTTTGTTAAAAAAAAATTAATCTAAACCTTTTCTGTGATTTAAAACGATAAGCTTTGGATCCAACTTTTTTCAAATCTTCATTGGCATAACATTGGAACGCTTGGCCTTTCAATTGAAGCAGACCCCTCGAACCCCCATTCCTCCCCCCCCCCAAAAAAAAAAAAAACATAGTGGTCCTTACTTCTCATAGAGGCTTTCTATAGTAAAAGGGGGGTTAAGGTAGGCTACAAAAAGTAGCGGATAGGCTGTTCGCAGATACGCTTTTGCCCCAATCTCAACAAACCCATGTGAACCCCCAACCAAAACAACCAATGCATGTACATCTAAACAAAAAGCGCACGTTTAGCTGTTTGTATGCTTACATAATAGCATATGTTAAAAGTGGCAATTAATTTACTCGCATTTTCATCCTGATTATAGGCTTTTCTATTGTATATATAGCACCAATTCAAAATCAATATTTTTACTTATCCAAAAACAAATTAAATCAATTGCAACATGAGCTAATAGTGGCAATTTGTTTTAAATCTAATTATCACAATTTTTGATAAACAAAAGTATAAAAAAATAATTACCTCTCATTATGCAACTTAATTAATCAAATTTTCAAGATAAGATGAAGTACGCCGCATTCAATCTTCTGCCTTCTCCAAAGGCTAATGACTTGACCGACATAACCACTTGCGAATCTTGATTGATCAATCGATACAAACATAAAGCTTTTAAAAAAAAAAATTTAATCAATGAACAAACAGCAAAAAGGAGGTTTACAAATATAGGATGAACTTTTTTCTTTTATCAAAATAAGTTTTTTGAGCTGATAGACTAGAAAACGAAACAATGTGGATGACTAAATTGACAAAAAAAAAGAAAGAAAAGAGAAAGAAGATTATAATAACTTCATGAGTGAGGATGCAAAGTCGCCAAGGAACAGCCGCAAAGGCAGAAGAATTTTATTCTAAATATGGTAAACTACATTGGAAACTCCACCAATTAGTGGACGACACACAATCCAAATCCAAATGTCCCCCTCCTAGAAGAATTTAGCTATGTATTGTAGCAGACGAGTTTCTCTTTTTTTTCTGAAGAAAAGCTATGTACTAGACCACGGTGCACACAACGAAGAACGTCGTGCTTCACGTTAATTAAAACCCCACCACTCCATTTTTATTTTTTGTAGTGGAAAAATTAAATATATACTAGTATTATGAATAACCCAATGTTGTTCTAATTTCGAGAGCCTATAGTCCATTTTTGGGTATTTTGATATTTTTAGTAGGATAATAGAAAAAGAAAAAGAAAGGAGAAGGGGGAGGGAATATTCGGGGCAACATTTACACCAGACAAAAGGGATATTCAGAAGGACGATATGGGGGAATATCAGCGACACGTGTCACGAGGAGAATCTCCTTTCCTTTCCTTTGCTTTCCGTTGCTTTCTCTCTCTTTCTCTCGCACATAATAACAGAGAAGAGAGAGAAGAGAGAATCTGCAGAAAAGGCATGGGTTGGAGTCTTGTACGAGAAGACTGGTTTTAGATTTTAGAAAGAGACCAACCATCATTATTGCCACTTCTTTCTTTCTCTTTTGCTGCTAAGTGCTAAGAACTAGTAAGAGAGAGAGAGAGAGAGAGGGTAAGGGAATTCGATGCAGTCTCTTACAGAGACTTTGCCTTTTACTTTCATGGAAAAGGCATTTCTTACAGTTTTCATCTTTCCTTTGGCTGCTCACTCTGGGTCGGGTCAGCTCCCTTATCTTTACCCGTTTCCTTATTATCCTCTCACTGTCTCACATCAACTCATGCCATGCACGCAGGCCATCAATATCCTTTTTTTTCTCCCTTCAACTATGCATGGAGCATGGTATCCCATGCATGCCCATTAGCATATTTTTTCAGCACTAATAAGTATATATATCTATATTGCATTGCATTATAAAAGTTGTTAATTAAGCCGTTGTGATTACTAAAGTTTTGGGTTGGTTTTTTTTTTTTTTCTTATTTATTTACAGGAGGAAATGGGATAAAGGATTGTTGGGGTTCGAACTCAAGATACATGTCTCACCAACGGTCATGGTGCCATCAAGTCAAGTAGCGAAAGGCGGAGTTTTGGAATTTCTAAGGAAGAGTTTGTTGTAATCTAAAGCCTTTTGAAGATGGTTTGATAATATAGAAACAAAGTCACAGTACCCCACTCACTTTCTCCAGCTTTCTTTTTCTTCTCACTAGAAAAATAGAAGCTTGAGTGTGGCAAGCATATGTGCTTGTCGTTGATTCATATGCTAAATAAGTTTATGTGCATTTAAATAAAATTAATACTCTGCTAACATCAAAAGGTGGCATAATTTTAACAAGGTATATACAGCTTGTAAAACTTCTAAAAAGGGTACTGGTGTGTTGAAGAAATATAAAACACAATGTAATACTGATAGATCTATAAAATTACAAAAGTTCTAGTACTAGTACTAGTATATTGTCTCTTTTTCTTTTTTAAGCTATACTGTTTTCTTTCTATTTTTCTATTTGGTCTTTTTCTTTTAATTTTGTTTCCCCTTTCACAAGTTGCTGCACTGTTACAAAATGAGGGCTGCCATGAAAAGTAAAGCAACGAACCAGGTTTGTTCTCCATTAGGCATGGATGGATCAAGGACAATAACAATTATCCAAGTTTCAAACCAAAAAGACTTGGAATTCTCCACTTACTTTCAGGTTGTGGGCTGGTCATGCATGTTAAGGAATATATATTATCAAATGAAAGGAACTGAAAAGAATTGCAAGAGTCGTCTGAATATATGTAATATATATTCACCAGCAGCTAAGGAATTACTTGAACTCATATCATATCAATCGGTTGGCCATGATAATAAATTATCTAGAAGAAGGAAAGTCATTGGAGAGTCCAAATATATTATGACCCGCCCGGATCCGAGCCAGGTTCATATATATGCATATATGACCCCACAAAGGAAATGTTCTAATTTGGGAGAGAATCTTCTTACCTTCCAACCCACTTCACTAAAGTTAGTAGCAGAAGAAGATTCCCAGCTCTTAAGCTCCTTTATCATTCTTTTGGGATGGGATTTTTGCCTTTAAGCTTTGTGGGTTGTGTTTAGAGTCGTAGAATTGGAACTAAGATATTCCTTCCTTAGAGGCAAATATTATATTCTTTTGTGATGAATGTTTCATTTTAGATTAGATATTCTCTTTCCCCTCTCTCTGAATTGCACTCAATTTTAGGGCAATTATGCAACTTTTGAAACCATAAAGAAAGTTGCATTGGTGGATTGATACTAAACACCTTCTGAATATGTCCTCTCTCTCTCTCTCTCTCTCTCTCTCTCTCTCTCCAATATGGTGGGTAAAAATTACTAGAACGTTAAAAAAAAAAAAAATTGGCCCTGGTATATGCTCCTTTGCAACCTTTCTCAATTAATTAATCATGGTAGAATCATTTTATTTTATTTCATTTTACTTAAAAAGGAAGATAGAATTCTTAGGCAACGATGCCCTTAAGTACTTTTTGTCCGTACACGTGTCTAACATCCAAGGTTTTGTTTGGTGATTAGGTGAGGATTTTTCTTGGTTAAGCTAGACAAACGTGTGGATCCTAATTACCATATAGCATTAGCGTTGCCCACGCAGAATTTCCTTTTTTGACTTTTGCCATCGTTTTTACTTCATTGGGGTCCCATTGGACATGGTTCTAACCCTTTATGAAGTAGAGTCTCAGCCATGCAAAGATTCATTAATGGTGTTAAGTTAAAGAAAATTTTGAGGGTACAGTTGAGCAATACAAAGAATTAAGAAATAGTTAAAATATTGAATTATAAACCTGAATGATGCTTTAAATATCCTACACCGTTAATGAAGTTTTCATTTTAAAAGTAGGAGAAGTGAGGAATCAAAGGTTTATAGCTTCACAACAATCAAAAGTAACAAAAAAATTAAAAAAAAAGAATTAAAAGAAAAAAAAAGTACAAACAGTAATAAGAAGAATCATCTTTTGTATTGGTGATTTTGAATTTCGTACACAGACTAAGCACATGACCCCTCTGCTGTCAGACCTTCTTGATTCCTTCTCTCTCTCAATTTTTAGCTTTTTCTGCCTTTGTTCTTTGCAAGAAGTTACCATCCCTCTGCTTTATCCCCCCCTTAGCTTTTCCTTTTCCTCTTTCTCTCTCTAAAACCCCTACTTTATTCCTCTTGAACTCACCCCTAAAAGACGATCCTCCCTCGATCCTCCTTGTGTTCACAAACAACATACCTTCGCTTTCTCTCCTCATCTCTCTCTCTTTGAATACTCAAAACCTAGAAAGCAAAGCCGACCACACACTCTCTCTTTTGCTCCTTCGTTTGTTTGTTTGTTTGTTTGTTTGTTTTTCCATAGAACAGCCTTATTATTGTTGCTATTATAGCATGAGCAATATTGTTCCAAACAACAACTTTTGCTGAGAAAGAGAGGTTTTCTTGCTGTCTTATACATCCAAAAAAAACAAAACATATATGGCATCACCTTCTGAACTAACCCTTGACTGCAAACCCCACAGTTATTCTATGCTATTGAAATCTTTTGGTGATCAGCAGATTGATCAAACCCAGAAGCTTGAAGAATTCCTTTCTCGTCTTGAGGAAGAACGCCTCAAGATCGATGCTTTCAAGCGAGAGCTTCCCCTTTGCATGCAACTTCTCACCAATGGTACGTATGATCATTTTTTTTTTTTTTTTTTGCATTCTTCTTGGTAAACAGAAAAGGTTTATCCAAGGATCTACTACATGCCAGGATTAATTTTACCTTTGATTCTTGAAATTGATAATATATTAATGGTTTAATAATAGAATCATCATCACCTTAAGATCCAAAATGACAATAAAGAAATTCTTTTCCTAGCTACTGGTGGATATTCATGTTCTTTGGGCTGATGTGTTAGTTTCCAACCTTTTTCTTTTACTACTATCTTTTTGATTTATAGAAGTTAGAGTTAGCTTTCTTATTTGTATATCTTTATTTGCTAGTCCAATCTGTTTGAATTGAGAGGGTCCCGACATATGCATACATTTTCTAAAGAACTAAAGCCAGAATGAAATGTCCAGAAGAAAAGGACTCACTAATAATTGTTTTTCCCTTCTTTGTTTTTCTTCAGCTGTGGAGGCTTCAAGGCAGCAACTACTGGCATGCCGAGCAAATCATGGATCAAGACCAGTTCTTGAAGAATTCATGCCCCTGAAAAACTCAAGCTCGGAGAACTCAGAGAAGTCACAAAACATATCTGATAAAGCAAACTGGATGACAACTGCACAACTATGGAGCCAAGCGGGAAACGAAACGAAACCACAATCTTCAATTACATCCCCTAAAGAAACTGAGATCGGTTTCAATGTTAGTCCCAAGCTGGCCTTAGATACGAAGCCGAGGAACGGAGGAGCTTTCCTTCCATTTACCAAAGAACGAAACTCATGCCCTGGTTCGGCTTTACAGGCTCTTCCTGATTTAGCTCTTGCTTCTGCCAATAAAGATATGGAAGATAAGAAATGCTCAGACACCGAAAATGGCATGTCTTGTCAACGGAGAGAGAACTCTGGCAAAGTTAGCAACGGCGTAGTTGTGATCGAGCAAGGAAGAGGAACGGCTAACACAATTGATGGGCAAACGGCAAATACTAACCCTAGTGCAAACACTACGCAACCTCATAGGAAGGCTAGGCGATGCTGGTCACCTGACTTGCATAGGAGATTTGTCAATGCTCTCCAGTTGCTTGGGGGTTCTCAAGGTATGACAAATTTCTTTTGTTTTCTTTTTTGATAATTGGTTTGATCATTGTTGGTGAAATTATGTAACTGAATTGATCAGTATGAAAGTCAAGCTATCATTATCAAAATCATTGATTCTCTGAAAGTAATGTTCTGATGATGGTTACAGTTGCCACACCAAAACAAATCAGGGAGCTGATGAAGGTAGAAGGTTTGACCAATGATGAAGTGAAAAGCCATCTGCAGGTAACTCTCTCTCTCTCTCTCTCTCTCTCTCTCCAGTACTGAGGCATGCAAGAAAGAGCTTTTGTACTGAACCTGACAAAGCGCAACAGTGCACACAATGTCTGATAAGTTAAAAAATGTCGGTGTAAATCTTTTAATCTTCTGATGATTTTTCTTCTGCTCTTTTTTGACAGAAATATAGGCTTCATACGAGGAGACCAAGCCCAAGTCCACAAGCAGCAGGAGCCCCAACACCCCCGCTTGTAGTCCTAGGTGGCATCTGGGTCCCACCAGAGTATGCCACTGCCGCAGCAGCCGCCTACAGTGGGGCCCCCACTCTGTATGGAACTCACCACCCAGCAGCTGCCCATGCACCACCTCACTTCTGTGCACCACCAGTGCCCCAAGAGTTCTACACTGCTGCAGCAACACCAGCTCCACCACCACCCCAGCTGCACCACCATGCCATCCACCACCAGCTCCACATGTACAAGGCCAACTCACAGGCCCATAGTTCACCGGAATCCGACGTCAGGGGAGCCGGAGACCGCTCTGAGAGCATTGAAGACGGTAAGTCTGAGAGCAGCAGCTGGAAAGGTGAGAGCGGTGACAACGGTGGCGCTGGAGAGAGAAAAGGGTTAGCTGCATTAAGAGAAGAAGGTGAAGAAAGCAATGGTAGTGAGATCACTCTCAAATTCTGAGAGAGTTGAAAAAAAAAAAAAGAGCGGGAGATTTAGGGTTAGGGTTAGAGTTTAGGTATTCCGTGTAATCATATGCTATTAATTGCGTTCAAAATTCCTAAGAAAAAAATTACGTTAAATATGAAGAGAGGGTAAGAAGGGCATAATGGAAAAGTGAGTGGTCGTTTTGTTCAATTGCTTCCTGTGCTTGAATGTCTTTTTCGAAGAAAATATTGAACAGTAGATTATTTGTTTTTGGCGTTTTCTGTGGTTTTCACTTTTGCCACCGTGGACAGATTTGCCCTTGTCTTTTCCGGATAATCTCCGCCGTCACAAGGCTAAGAGGGACGAGGCAAGGTCTTGGTGCCCGGCTGCAGACATAAAACGTCCATGCTTCTTTTCAAAAGCAATCATTACTACCGACAATCAATGGATATTATTAGAATTTTTACAAATAAGAAATTAATCAGGTTATAAAATAAGATTATATGGATAAATAAAAATATATGGCTGGATAATTGAATAATTTTAAATAAATGTGGGAATGATGATATCAATAAATTTTTGACATAATATATAAAAATATTTAAATAAATTTTTATACTTTTATTAAATTTAATCAAGTTTTTATATTTTTATTTTGAATCAAATAAATTTTTATAATTTTTATTTTGAGTTAAATAAGTTTTTATAACTAATAATTGATTTAATCAAATTGTATGACATTGATGTGGTATGTTAAAATAATATAATTGATTATGATGTGACACAATGACCTATCATAATTGATGATGACATTACATGCTAATTGGGCATGATAACATAATTATGTGACATTTTTCAACCTCCACATTAATTTTATGTCAATGTTATATGGATATAAAATGACAAATAATAGTTTTACTAATAGTAATTAGTTAATCATTAATTATGAGTGCTTATTTGACTCGAAATAAAAGTACGAGGAATTAATTAAACGCAATGAAAGAATAAAGACTTATTTGAATATTCTTGAATAATTTAGGAGCTTATTTAAGTATTATGTCTAAATTTTTTCCATTCATTATTGAAATTGTCTTGGAATGGTGAGTTAACACAAAATTAAGAGCAGCTAGATTAGTTGCGCTTGCCCCTAAGATTAAGGAAGTTAAAATTTTGTTTAAGAAAAAGAGGCACCGAAAGTGTCAAATTCCTTTACACCTAGCCAGTCCCCCCATAAACTTTCTTGAATATACATGAGCAACTCTCTCTTTATTGCTTTTTTCTTGTTTAATTTGAACAGCGCCTTTAGTCTTTGACCAATTTCCACAAAAATACATTTTAACTTGGGGTTAAAGCACATATGACATTGAACATCAACTTTCTTGTACCTTCCCTTTCTGTTCAACTAGAATTTGTATGCTTGTTTCTTTTTGAAAATTCTATGAAATAAAAGCGAATGGAAGAAATAACTCCTTGGACTTTAATGGAATTTATGATTCTCCTCTTCTTACATTTAGGATGAATTTCTAATATAGCAGGATCGCAGGGTTTAGGACAAGAATTCAGAAGAAAATGGCAGGGGCTTTTTGGGCAGGCAAATCCCAAGGATTCGCATATTGTTTACACTTTACATATCATTGCATCGCGCTGGTCTTCAACATTGCCAAGGCTGGGCATGACTACTTTGTTTATAAAATTATTACTTCAGACACCATGGTGAACAGTTGACCCAGGGAAATATTATCATTGTTGAATTGACATTTTTTGACGTGGGATCCCATCTGCCTTTTTCTTCCAAATTGTCCTACAACAAAAATGTAAAAGTGACAAAAGTTGTTAGATACCCACATCATTCCTTGCATAACACAGAAATGGAGTCCCCATATTCCACATTCGTCTGTATATTTAATTCAATTGTCAAGACTCGAGACCAAACTTCCAAGCCAGAGGCTCTCTCTTCGTCTTAGATAAAGACATGGCCTGTTATTGAAACATCTTGGGCTGGACGCCTAGACCTGCAGGTTAGCACTCATCTCATAGGGTGATGGGTGACCGTTGGGCCATAGGCTCACAGCCCCATAGTCGATTCAAATAACCTGGTTATGAACCCCGTTTGGACGTATGGGGTCCAATGCTGTTTAGGAGGCCCGTAAGCTGGAGAAGCGTTCCCACCAAACTGCCCCGTACGTCCAATCAGCTTTAGTCACTAACCATCCACTCAGATAGAATTTGCAGCAGCAGATGACATACATTAATAACAATCAGAAAGTATGGTCGAACAACACTCCAGATATCAGTATATACATCTAAATTGAGGAGCTAGCTTAATACTTCAATCTCCTGATGCTCTATTTACATAAAGGTACAAGTAGTCCAACCAAAGGGTAAGGCTGCGTGTGTCATCTTTAAACAAATGAGACATCAGAGGATTACTAAACTTCAACATAAAATCAGGCAATGCCATTTGCCAAAGTACCACCCCGTACAGCCACATCATCTTCACTCTCTAGTATTGCTGAATCAACAAGAGACTGCAAGGAAAAGTTATAGTGAGTATGATGAGTGCTGCTATTTCTATCATGAATGATTGTAAAGACACTTTTTTCTAAGCTCCTTAGATACTGAGACCCTAATCCTGCTAATCACCATATGGAACCTCACTGCTTCAAATAACTATTGAGCTATATTCGTTCAAAACCTTTAACTACAGAACTAAGACCTACTTCAGCTGAGAAAGCTACATGTAATACAAGGGTAGAAGCATTAATGTATGCAAGTTCCCTATGTAGGGCATGTATGCAGTATTTATCTTAGCAATGGGCAAAATTGACCAACCAAAAAATTGATACATAAGACAAACAATAACATGCAATTATGTGCTTAGTAATATTGCCACAATCATTCAAGTATTTGGCTCCAGAGCATGTTTTAAACCAAACAACAGAATAAAATAGCAATTGCACATAAATCATGACCAACAGAGTGAAGAGGCTAACCTGAAGTTCTTGTTCACAGCTTTTAAGTTTTTCCCTATACTCCTTTACTTGCAGGAAACATTTATGCAGCTGCAGGTCATTCATTTGATATAAAAAATTTTGTACCAAAAAGAAAATTTTAAATTTTATTCCAACCATATTGCAGCAGAGTATCTCAGAGGACTACCTTGGTTAACTGCATTTTGCGCCGAGAAGAGAGCTTCTTTGCAGAAATTAATGAATCCTCCAAGGTCTATATGAATCGGATCAAATTCTTAGTGATGAAATGAACCAGGCCAAATAAACTGAAACCATGGGTAATATGATAACTATACCTTAGATTTTTTCTGTAAATCCAAAACAATTTCTTGTCTCTCTTCTAACCTCCCTTCCATCAGCGAAATCTGACAAGTGAATAAACATTACTTTTTCTAAATATGTTTGTGTGTGTGTGTGTGTGTGTGTGTGTGTTGGTTTAAGTGGGGTAGGGGTGGTAAACAACTTTGTAAACACCACTCAGAAGGTGATATTCTGACTATAGTGATTGCCATGGTAGTGCAAGTGCAAGAGTGTGTATGCACCTTCTAAGTTTCAGAGCAGGATATTTAACATATGCATAGACTATGCCTAAATTCTATTATATCTATCTACCTATACAAGATGTCTTAGAAAATCGCCACAAAAAATTCTAAATATGTAGCAAACCTCTTGTTTAAGTTCTTCCCGACTTTGAATCAATCCTTCAAGCTCATTTTTCATCTGGAAACAAAACATAATTAGCAAAGGCGAAAGAAGAAATTGAGATTACACAAGTATGCATCACAACAAAGTTGAGATTACCTGATTGTAATCATCACTTGAATCTGATGAAAGCCCTCTGCTATGGTGATCATTGTTTATAGAGCTGCAAAATAAAAATAAAACATTTTATAAAATATTAGAGAAATAAAACTCAAGCCACTGCTAAAACTGAACTAATTCATCTGAAGGAAAACAATGCGACTTAGCTCATATCAGAACAAGGTCAAGATGGCATGAAGGATTAATTGAACAAACATATTATATGTGGAACTGGAAGATTTCAGACTGAAAACCATTGACATAAAAATACTAACATAGATTGATATTGCAGCCATTCATACAAACTACAATGGAATCAATATCAAGATACTGAAGAATTCTATTACTCGTCGGATATTGTAATAAAAATCAATAAGTATTAAGTAACCAACTTTTGGCAACCCCCAATGCAAACAATTCTTTAGAAAAAGAAAGGGAAGAGAGTGTCCTACCCATTCCATCTCAACTGTTGCTCTTTGTCCTCATCAAGACTTCTATGATAACCATTGGTTCCACTTCCATCAATCTCCCTATTCTGATCCAAACTGAGCACATGACTCTCCCAATCCTGAATATGGTCCCTGCTTTCTCCTCGCACATTATCCTCCACATCTCTGTTAAGATCTCTATCCAATGAGTATTCCCCGGCTCTATCATGATCATGACGCTCGTATCCTCTTCCTCTTCCAACATCATGGTCCCGAGACTGATCATGCTCTTCGGACCTATCACTATATCGATCCCGATACCGTTCCCTATCACGATCATGATCTCTTTCTCTCTCACGTCCCCTATCCCACTCACCCCGTCGAGAGCGGTCACGATTGAAATTCAATCTGCCCCCTCTAGTTGTCACTTCATTCACTCTCACAACTCGACCATCGATAGTCTAATTAACAATTTCAACAATGTCAAGTTTCAACAAGTTTGAAAACAAGAAAGAACAAAATCATAGCATGTTCCATGGAACCAACAAGCAATACATACCCGGCCATTCATATCATTGATGGCATCATAAGCTGAACGAGGATTTGTAAAAGTAACAAAGCCATAGCATTTTCCTCTAGTTGTATGATCATTAACAATCTGCAAGCCAAACAACAACGGCACGCTTCAATTTTTAAGAACACCCTAACGCTAGTTGAAGCAAAAAAAGTTTGACCAAACAGAACACAAACATTTGCCTTAAAGAAACAGGGACAAACATGATTAACTAACTTACTACTAGAAACAAGGAGTTACTAGAAGGCAACAATTTCATCCCGGGTTTATATTTTCTAGTAATCCCAAATTGACTCCCAAATACTAATACTTGGAAACATTTTTAAAAAATAACAGTAAAATTACTAGAGATTTTCCATCAACTATCTTGCTGCTAAGCTATTTGGAAAAAAAGAAAAGAAAAGACGGAAAAAGTTTAAAGAATTAAGAACGAAAAACAGAAACCCTAAATGAGTAATAGAAAGTAAGTTAAACGATGAAGAGTCAATGCGTGGACTTGAAAATTAAACGGACAGAGGAAGACCTTCACGGCGACGACGGCGCCGTATAGGCTGAAAACACGGCGGATAGAGGCTTCTGTGGCGTCGTAGGGGAGTCCTCCCACGTATACCGAACTGTCGTCGTCGATCGTCATTTTTCCACTTTTACTCCAAACTAAGGCTTCTAACTTTTCAGGGTCTAAAGTACAGTGGAAATAAAACTAAAAGGTTTTTCTATCCAAAATTGTTTATTATTTATATTTTTGAAATACTTATATATATATATATATATAAAGAAAAAAGGATAAGTAACAAAAAGAAATACCATGTGGTTTACTTAACTACATTATGGTATTTTCAGTTACATTTTTTTATATTTTAAAAATAAAATGATTAAAATATGTTTTATTTCATTAATTTAAATATTAAAAATAAAATAAAAAATCTTTAAAATTTTTAAAAATAGACATAACTGTGTTACATAAAAAAAAATCTAAAAATACATCAGATAATTAAATGTAAAATTTTAAACTTAAAGATGCAAATTAATTCTACTTCAAACTACAACATATTTTTTTATAATTTATTTTTTAAAAAAAGGGTTGATATATGCAATAATTTTTGAATACAGATATGCAATAATGTTACTACAAAAAAATTTTCAATAAAATTATAAACCTCAATACATAATAATAACATAATGTATTTTTTTAATTACATTTTCAAAATATGTCCTAAACATAATTAGTGTCAAGTGCGATAACGTCTTTCTTAATTGATAAGAGAGGCAATAGTAGATTATATTTAAATGAGTTTATATTTGACATATTATTGATGTATAAATTTTATACATTATTAACGAATCAAATGTTACAAGAATTAAAAATCAAATATTTTTAAATTATGAATATTTATTTTTTAAAATTTTTAATTTTTAAATTTAGTTATTAATAAAATGATAATATTTGATTCAATAATACATAAAATCTATACACTTACCCCACATCTATCTAAATTTTATTTAAATTTGCTCACTATATAGTACCCTGTCAGCGAGAACATTGCTCTTTTGGGCTTACTTTTTGGGCTAAGAAAACCACGTTAGAGAATAAAAATTAGGGTGAAGAGGTAACAAGAAATTTGACACTCGAAAGGAAGAAAAAATGAGAAAGTTTTGATAGGAAGTTACTTGGTCGGTGGTCACTTTTATAGACGTGTGAGTATATTGATTATTATATAAACAACAGGTCTGCTAAATTGTTTAAGGAATAGTTATTAATTCAAGGCTTCCTTTTTATGTTCAATGGAGCTGAACTGAGGGTTGTTTCATGGGACCTTAATGCTTTAGTGTATCTCTGCTTGTTCTACATTTGTCGTCCGACAATCCTGTGTTTCAGCTTCATTGATTGCTGGTCTGTTAATGATTTTGCAGAATGACTGTGGGCCTAGCTGAAGAATGCTGTGAGAAAGATTAGGAACAGAATCATTGGTTCATGAAGATTTTTGGACACTTGGAACAAATGATATGGAAACAAATCATTGGTTCAATGCATCACCTACTAATCATTAAGTATCCATACAATTCTACTGGCTCACAATTTGGGTTCACATTGACAGATATATTGCGACTTTGAGTTTGAGTCATTTTCTTGTTCTCATGGTTGAATTTTATCCTTGATGGAAAGTAAAAGTAATGAAAGAAATTCTTTTGTCACTGAAAATATAATACTTTAGATAACATAACGGTCAATAAAATTATATGTAATTTATAACATTTTAATATTAATATAAGAATTTATTTAAATAAAAATTATAAAACTCTATTAGCTCATGTTAGCTTAGACCTTAAAGGCCTCGCTGTTGCAAGTTCATAAGAGCTTTAAACGTTTTATTTACCCGAATTTGTCTAATAATCAGATTCTGAGACCTTGGAACATTATTCACTGAGGAAACATGGACACCAGCATGTTACTGTTTATTGTGGACGGTGGAGATTTACTGTATTCATATGTTGCTGATGCTATGCTTACATGTTTGCAGAACTTGTCAAATTTCATCTTAGAATCTTTGGCTGTCGGGTTCAGACACAAGCCTGTACTGTTCCTAATTGATCAAGTTTTTACGTGCTTGTCTTTTCCATTTTAAATTAGCACACAACATCGTGAGCCGTTCTATCCTAGCTACCTTAGCTGCATTTGCAAAGTAGCTTCTTTTATGATTGGGTGATAATAGGAATTAGGGAGGGGGCACCCCCAGTCTAATTGCAGTAATAAAGTTGAAAAGAGGTAGGCATGGTGGCGAGTCACCTCATCTGTTCTTTGATTCTGTTCCTTTACTTCTTTTACTTTTAATAGGGTAACATATCACTTATGTGAGATCAGGCATAGTATACTAGATTTCGTGATGATAAAATTACTTTAAGGTTTCATCAGGAAAGATAAGGGTATAGGTTAAGTTTGATATATTGTTATGAATGTAATTATTGAGAATATAAATTTATAATATTTAGTAAATTATAAAAAAGTGATGATTATAAAAAATATAATTATTAAAAAAATTATATTATAGTATCTAATTTAAAAATATTTTAATAAAAATATAATATAAAATTACCTTTATGTATAAAATTATAAAATTTAAATATAATTTTAAGCTGCTTGGCATTTTCTTTATCTCATGATTGCGAGATCCAAACATTTTTCTTTCTCAAATTCTCTCAACTTTTTAATAAATTACTTCGATTATAAACTATTTAAAGTGTTTCTCTTTCAAATTTTGATATCTAAAATACAAATTTTTCTTAAACATTTTTAAAATTTTTGAAAATTTGAGTTAGGGTTTCATAAAACTTTAACAGTCTCAATCTCTCCAATTTTTGAATTTAACAAAAAAATTTGATCCAAATGTACCAATAACTAACTACCCTTCCTACAAGTGGCGAGAAAAAAGAAAGAAGAATATAATAGAAAATTAAAAAGAAGAATCGGAAGGTCAAGTTAAGGAAAAAAAAATTTTTAACTTTCTTTTGCTAAAGAAAAATAACTTTCTCCTTGTGAAAGTGAGAGGTGAGAGATGGGAATTCATTGCAATCACATTATAAATAGGAGAACTTTCTCATCATAAAACACTAATCAAACAATGTAAAGTAATTCCCTAAAATTTAATTACAGGAAATATTCCTCGCTTGCCGTTTAGTAAACGCCCCCGTTGAGGTGGAGGAGCAAGCATTCATTTGAGTAAAAGGTCCGAGGTCTCTGCAAGTTGGGGCAAAAAGCTAGGACTAAGAGGGAACTGCGAAAAGAATGTACTAAATAGTAGATCCTAGGAGGACCTCGGAGAGCGGGGGACTCCTGACCTGACGTATGAGTGCGTAAAGAACAGAGTAGAAGGGCCCGCCAGATGGGCTAGGCGGCTAGGCCTAACTCTAGGTCGTTCTCCTTAGTCCTTAAAGGCCTAACCCAACTTTGATGGACCTACTCTTTCTGTCTTTTGTTTATTAATAATTTTGTTTGTTGATACGACTACATTAAAGCCTTCCAGGAAGAATGACAGAGGCAGGCAAGCAGCGGTAAAAGAACAGGAGAGGAGAGCCATATGTAGAGGCATGCAGTGGACAAGCAGGAGAAAAAACCTTGCTGCATTCCTGGCTCGGCAGCAAGGGTGTAAATCAGAGAAAATTTGTACAATCCTGTAACCATCCTGCGGTGTTAACAAGATGCATGTTTATCTGAATTACATCACGGGAGATAATATTCACTCATTGTTTTTTGTTGGTGGCCTTCTTTTGACAAGAATGATGGAACAAAGTTACAAAATCTTCATCCCCATTTTTT
This sequence comes from Theobroma cacao, assembly GCF_053813885.1. NCBI lineage: Eukaryota > Viridiplantae > Streptophyta > Magnoliopsida > Malvales > Malvaceae > Theobroma > Theobroma cacao. The sequence goes on from NC_142647.1 coordinate 6,400,330, forward strand.
GCGCTCTCAATGTTCCACGTACAAACAAAAGAGTGGAACAGTATAAACATGTAGCTGATCTGGTTTTGGGGTTTTCTTGTCTCCACCACACAATGATTACAAAATGTCTCAACCAGTCACCAGTCACAACAGTGTGGCATTTCTTATCTTATCGTTGCTAGCAAAAGGAATGTCGGTGAAAAGGGGGGAAAAAAAAGAAAAGATGAAAGCTCAAAAAGTAATAGGTATTGCACGAAATGTAAAATGTTTTACCCATCATAGTATTGGCATCGATGGTCTCGTCCCTTTCCTAGTAGAAACAGACAAACTGGATTTGAATTATGTGGGTCTAATCCTTAATAATGCTTTGAAAAGGAAATCTTCTAGTCTTAAAAAATGCAGGTTTTCCTTATGATTCTGAATATACCGGTGTAAGGGAGCATCTTCCTCCCTGATTGGCTATGTGGTTATGGTGGGATCAAATTACGACAACAATTTTAGTCTTTCTAAGCATTAACTTTTTATTACTATCCCAGCACATTGCCATGGTTGCTCATCACTATACTTTTTCAACATTTCACATGTCTCAAGTGGGGTTTCTTCAAGCTTTTTGATGGATCATCTTCAATGAAATAGACTTATTCAGGTGGAAGGAGGAATGGGAGGGTGATTTACAAGCATAATCCTATTGCAGTTATTCCACGAGAGCAATTGGAATTTAGCTCTTGGCTCCCACGAATACATGTATGATGCCAATTGCAAACACTTCTGTTTGGGTGCTTGTCACAAAATTCAATGGTCCTTCATCTCCTTTTAAACTCCAATCCTTAAACCAAAAAAGGACATATTCATTCCATCTCTATGCCCTAACCGAATCTTGACATTCTTTTTTTCTTTTTTCCTTTTTTGTTATAATAAGAATTGGTGCTCAACATATTTCAAGCAGCTGACTAGTACAATAATGGAAATCAAAACTATTCTTCTCTAACATATACTGGTAGGCATCATGCCACAAGGCCAAGACCTTGCTTGTAAGAATTGAAGCCCACTTCTCCCCTTATTTTGTTTTTCTTTTCAGTTTTTATTTTTCTTTCAAACATAAGAAAAACAACAAGTGGAGTATCTATTAATTTTGACATACTCATATCCAAATCCGATTGTAAAATCTAATATCTATACCCTACTCAAACTCAATTAACAATATCTTACTAAAACTCAAACTTATTTATTTAATTAAAAATAATATAAGTACTCGCTACACAACTCGATTCAACCAGAATTTAATAATAAAAATACAAATGAATTATTTTTATTTTTTTAAGTTAATTAAAATTAAGTAATAAATTCAATTTAAATATTATACTTATGAAATTTATAAATTAAAATAAATAATTTGTCAATTATAAATAATATAACAATTAAAATAAATTTTAAAAATATATTATTTATATTCCAGTTTAGATAACAGAGACTCTAAAATTATTATCTGTACCCTACCCTAAATCGTTTATAAAATACCCCTAATTTTAACTAAACAAATTAAATAATACTAAATTGCCATTTACGTGATACTCATTGCCAAGTCACATTTCAACGATCTCTTACTTTTTCACTTTCTCTGCTTTTTAGGTTGAGAAAACTTTTTGGGTCTTTTATTTTGACTGGGTTAGCCCGTCCAATCTTTAGCCCATCATTAATCCAAAATCCGTCCTCACTTTCTCCAACTATGGCACTAGAGCGCCAGCGGCTGCGCCCTGCTTCTATTCAGATTAATTCAAAGGGGACTTCTTTTATAAAACGTCACGTGAATTGCACTGGGTCTAAATCCAATCATGGAGAGTGTCACGATTTTAACGAGGAGAAGTCGTGAATTTCACATAAAAGTTGTACGTTTTCACAAGAAATACAAAAACATTACACTTTTAACAAAGAATCATAAAAAAATTTTTGATACGAGAAAAAAAAATTTTTTACAAGATAAAATTATTAAGTCAACGAATCAAAATAAATAATATCTTACAAATAAGTGTGAATTATAACACAAAACCTCTCAATTTGACCAACTCAGTTGCCTGGTGCAATTTTTCTATTTAATTAGCTTACCTCCACTACTTATTTGCAATTCTGAATTGAGCATTGTTGTCTTCCATGCATCATGAAGTATTATTCTTGGGCTTGGCTAAAGCTCTTTCTTAAAATAACATTTGGTATGCAAGAAGTGAGAGTACATTTCTTACAAAATGCTCAATTAAATTGTATTGTAATATTTGTTTTATAACAAATTATTTTAATATAAGATTGTAATACAGTTCAAAATTGCATTGTACTCTGAATATTGTTAAAAATATATTTGCCCCTCAATGTTGTTGCTTTGTTCAAAACATTTTATAATGTTATAATTTGGTTTTTTATATAGATTTTGAGAATATCTTTTTATTATTCTCAATAGTTATAGAGACTATTAATAAAATTTATATTATCTTTTAAAAAAATTAAAATTAAAATATATAATACAGAAATTATGTTAAGAAATAAAATAAAATATATAAGATTACAATAAAAAAATAAAATATATGACATTAAAAATATATTTAAAATATGATATTATATAAAAATTAACAATAAAAAATACAAGTATATTAAACTTGCATTTTAATAAATAAACATAATTCTAAAAATTGACATTATATTTTTAACAAAGTATTTATAAACCAAACGCTGCAATGATATATTTCTTATATTTTGATTATTATTTTACTTATATACCAAACACTATAATGTTATTTTTTCACAATCATATTACTTACAATCATATTACATTGTAAAGTATCAAACATTACTTAAGTGTTTGTATGAAATATTTCAGATCGAAATTCCCGTTCTACTATAGTTAAACCACACTTAAATTAGCATATATACATATTCCAATGCTATTCCCCTTTCATGCAAGATTTCTTGCCAACCAGTTTTATTATTATTATTTGTTGGATCGAATTTCAAGTACAAGTGACAAGTCTCCTGTTTTAGTCAAAAGATCTTCATGTACACTTATCGGAAAAGGACTAATTTCCAAGCAATCCTACATATCTGCGTAAAGCAAATTTGTATTATCAAAACTTTTGCTGAGTAGAGTTATAAAAGTAAGCGCCCAATTTAATCAGATGCATGGTGTCGCCATATTCCATTTCTGATCCGAAATCACTTCATGCCATCAGTTTTGTAGACCATGTCATGTTATGACCAACAAGTTAGTACCATGCTTTCCAAGTTGTGAAACGTTTTGCAGAGAGACCTGAGGATTCTTTGATATATAGGGCCATCAAGAGTTTGATGAACCTTCTCTATACGACCATTAGTACTTTGCCCCAGTTGGCATGGTGAAAGATTAATTGAATGTCACTTTTATGTTATGTATAGCTAAGAACAAAATCAATACACTACATATGAACAAAGTAGTGTATTCATAATTCATAAAATAATTAATTGAACATAATTAGGATATATAAAAATGAATTAGCAAGTGAAATCATACTTTTGCTTGTGTTGATATTAGACGTCACAACCAAATTCATACTATATATAATTCACTGTCAATTTGTCAATTATAAATTTATACTATATTTTAATTTTATTAGGAGGTGCAAATCAAAGCTCTCTAGTTTTGCTCAATAACATATTCTTACCCATTTTGCACTAGTATTGGTGCTATATATATATAGATATATAGATTGGATCTAACTTTGATGCTTTTAAACACATTATACAATCAGATCCACCAATCATGTAGTCTTGAACTAAGGGATAACACTAAGGAAAGAACGAGGAAAAGGAGCCTATAGCTAAGTGCCAATTATATATGTAATCTTGAACAAAGGAAAAAGACATTGGAGATGCAGAGGAAGGACGCTTATGGAGTCTTGAATTAAGGAATAAGACTTTTTAATTAAAAGAAAAAAGAAGTAAGGAAAGGAGCATAAAGAAGAACATTATCCAAATCTTATGGTATTATTGTGGGTAGTTATTTGTCATGCAAAGCAAATCAATCATTATAACAACTGTTGAAGAAGTTGGAATCAACATGACGCAAACCACTTTAGGGGCTGATGATTACCTATTCATTTTATATATGATAAGAAAATAAGGCTTAAATTCGAGTTTAAGCTGTCCAACCTCAATCTTTTCTCCCCTAATTGCCGCCATAGAAAAGCACTCACCCGGAAAGAAAAAGAAACAAACGAAATTTGCCCTACGGGTCGATGTAAATAGTAGTATCCATTTTTTGTTGGCTATGTAATTATATGTTTTTTCACTTGTAAATCCATAATTCATCACGTAATGCTACTCAGTAGTAGTAGTAGTAGTATATAAGAGCCTCGAAAGGAGAACCTGCCTTCTCTCCTTTTTTAAAGACCCAACTCAACCTTTTGCTTTACACCTCTTACTCTCTCTGTCTCACATACATATCATCCTCATCTCTCTCTTTTCTCTTTCTCTTTCACCGGAATCTCAAATTCCGGCCACATATCCACCCCCCAGAACCTGACACACTCTCTCTTTTTTTCATCAATTATTCAACGATCTTTTCTTTATTCATATACGTCAGATCTTCAAGGATTAGAAATAAAAAACCAGCTTGGAAAAGCACTGAAAGCCTTGCCACAGAGATAGACTAGTCCACCAACACCCACCACTACCTCTGTTATCTTTCCTTCTCGGTCTCAGAGTATGGAATCTTACACCTTTTATCGATTTGTTTTAGTTTATTTTTAATTGGTTTAATTTCAAACGTTAGCTTTGCTATGCTTTTTATTCAAATCCCATTTCTCTTTTGCTGTTTATAAATGCAAAAGTTCATCAGTTTTTATCAGTTGCACGCTTTCATGCTCGAAGAAAGAAAGAAACAAAGGCCTAAAGCTCCCCCCATCTCAGAAAGCTATTTCCCACACTCTTTCTCGTTTAAAGTTTCCTTTTCTTAAAGGTGGTGAGTGTTTGCTGATGGATGGAAAGCTGAGAATCATTATTATAATAATCTAAGGAAACAAACCATTCCCAAAAATACTCGACCCCCCATAATCTTTTCATACCCCTTCTTCACAGCTTGCGCTTCCCTGGTATATTCGTGTGCTTCGTTTTCCAAGAAAGACATTCTTTCTTTTCAGCAACAGTTTTTAATCAAGTTTCATTATTTCATCCCTGAAAAAAAAAAAACACTCTCTTTCCTGGAGCTTTCCTCCTCTCAACTATTAGCAATATCATGATTAGGTCAGGATTTCCTTCTAAGATCAAGTTTTTTTTTTGCAAAGTGCCACTTCATTAACTCTAAAATGGGTATTAAGCTTTCAAACTCTCTCTTTGGTTTTGACTCAAACCCATGCACATTGTTGATCTTGCTTTACTTTGACAGCTTGTGCTTTAATGTCCATATCTCTTGCAGGCAGTTTTACTTTTAATCTCATGCATTAAATCTCTCTCTCTTTCTTTTTAGGTCTCTAGATCTTGTCTTTAATTTGTTATCCTCGTACATTTCACCTCCCAGGGTCCATGTATCTTCTTTTTTTTTTCACAATCTTTCGACTTTCATAGCTCACTTACCCAAAATACTCACTATCCAGCACCTACAAAACTTGCCGACCACTAGTATACTACTATACCAAGGACCCCAAATTCCATGTGGCACCATTTCATCTGCTTTCCATGTCTCTGATATCTGAATCTTTAGCCATAGTACAGTAAAGATTTGGCCTATGCTACACAAAACCCGTTTCTCTTACTTTGTATAGCTATATAGCCGCAGTTTGCTGCACATATATCTAAGCTTTGCCAATATCTCCAGCCTGATCTTTCTTTCTGTCACTAAATAATCGATCAGCACTTAAAAATATATTCTTTGCAGAGTATGGGCGCTGGAATTTCTGGTTGTTGAGAAAGCTGATGAGGAAATAACCGCATTTATTGCTAACGTGATGTTCCATAAGGAAACGTAAAAGCAAAAGGTTCGTTGCAGATTCACCCTACTTACCTCCCTCTCTCCTTCAATAACTACTATCGGCGTTTTTACAGACTTTTGCTTTTAACCCCTCAAGGAGGAAAGTACAAAACTTACTCTCTAGTCTATATCAACTATAATTGTTAAGTTGTATATTTATTTTTCATAGCATTTAGGAGTAAAAAGACAGTAAAAGTCGGATAAAAATATAAGAGTTAAATTTGGAAATGAAAATAAATATAATATTTATCCTTACTCTTTGACTCGCTCTCTCTCTCTTTCTCTCTTTCTCTCTGTTTCCTCTCTTTCCATATCTACGTTTCATGATTGCTATGGATGTTGGTATGGCGCTTGGCGTTTGATTCTCAGCCATATCTGCGTAGCAGAGGAGAATTACGGATATTCCTCTTTGATACATAGCCATCACCTAGGAGAAAAAAAAAAAAGGTGTGGGTTTTTTTCTTTCTTGTTTTTTTAAAGGGAAGCTATCCTTTTTGGTCATATTTCGGCTGGTCCTAAGCTTTTTCTCCTCACTTTTCTTTTTCGTGATCAATAGTAATGGTTTTGTTAGTGCTTTGAGCTTTTCGTTTGTATTTTTTGTCTTATCTTTTTAATGTTTTTCTCTTTTTATCGTTTTGTAGACAATCATATGTTTTGAGGATCGACAATGTTGGCTAAATATCTTGTCAATATATATATATATATATATGTTTAAATTCATAGGTAGTGACATCGGTTTTGATGCACAATGAAGGTATAATATACTATAAAAATGTGCAGAAATTGAGGTATAATTGTTCCTATTAATTATGGAAACAACATTACTTTTTAAGTAAATTGGCCTTTTTTTGCCTTAAAACTTTCAACGAGTGTTAAAATTTAAACTCTTACCAAAGCAAAGAATAGGGGGAATTGTGGGAATTTCTATGAAAGAACATAAACCCAAAGATTAGGAAAAAGAAAATTTCATGAAAAATGTACCTATAAGTAAAGTCTATAGATGGTGATGGTTGTAGAATAGGATTGGCAGTGCCTGCCTAGTGATTCTAAAACCCAAAAAAGCCAAAAACCCTGTATTATAGTCAATGAATCTTGTTCTGAAGGGCAGCTCCACGACACAACTGTACTGCTTCATGCAGACAGCTTGGATTATCTGGGAGACTGTCATTTTTGACTTGGATTTTATTACAAAGATAGTACAACTATTGGCTATTACTACTTACCTTTTTTCTTTTCTTTTCCTGCAAAATTTAAAGTATATATGAGTATAAATGGTACTACTCCTTAATTTGTTGTGATTTCAAGTTCAGTGTTTCCATCGCTTAGACCTAAAGATACTTTAAACTCTTGTATGTTCCCTTTAGGTCTTTATACCTTTCTAAGTAGATCAAATCAGACTGCTATAATTTCATGTTGTTGGCTTCTTCATTTGCTTGGTTCAGCTAGCTGTCTGCCTGTACGCTTTGGGCTGAGCTCAGGTGTACCTTAAGCTTTTTTTTTCTTCACACTCTGCAATTTTTAAAAAGAAAAGGCCCCTTTGGGTTGGTAAAGTTGCCTGCATTTGCAACCAATTGTTTGTAGTTTCAAAACCCTGTAAATTCCTGGGGTTTATGAAATTCAGAATCTTGAAACTACTTTTTCATTGTGAAATCAAATCATAATTTAGTTTCCCGAATGTGAGATTTCTTGTTGCTTTTCTTTTCAAATAATTATTTGTATAATTGTTTTTCCTTCAATGGGCCATACATTTGAGCCCAAGTATTAGCTAAAATAAGAGTTGAGGTTGGACCATTTATCTCCACTGAAAGGAAAGGGACATGTCATTTGATTGTTCTTCATGTCTTGTAATAATCCCACGGTTGGTAACTATGGCATTTATCCTCACGTTCCAAATTTTCTATGCTGAATATAAATGCCTCCCTGCCAGAAAAAGGTGCAGCTGACAAATTGCAGCTAAACTTATCCCAAAGCAAAAGCGAAAAAAGTTCAGAACAATACAATGTGTCCGGTTAATAAACAACAAGGAAAACGACATAAGCTGCAAAGTATTTGAGGACTTTACTGTTTTGTTTTAGGGTTGAGCCAAGAGTTATCCGAATCTACCAGTTTTTAAGCCTAATTGTTACTACTGTTATCCGTTTGAGGCGCTGATTTTCCTATCTGTTGTGTTTCTGTTCTGTTCTTTGTGTGCTGTCTGGTGCTTATGTTTAGTCGCTGTTGGTGGGCTTTGGGAGGAGTTAAAGCTCCTTTATACTCCTCTGAAAAAAGCAGTTTATACATGCTAGATTACAAGCTGTCCCGCAAAGAAGTTGGAGAAAAATACAGCCTTCAATGCCACTAGGACCACAGGCGGCACAATTGCCGCTATGATCAGGATTAAACCCACAATGTCAAATTGTGGTCCTTCTCACTGAACTATGTTTTACTTCCACTGGAGAAGCTGATCCAAATTCTTCATTCTTTTTTTCCCTTTGAGTCCTAATATTGAAAGCTAAGATGATTCCACAGGGAGAGGGAGGGAAGATATGAGAAACCATACATGTAACAATGGCTTCACAGCTACATGGTATATAACATTAAAAACCATGGAGATGGCGAAAGCTAGCTGCATATTTTTGTTTGCTAATGGAAATGTGCTTGTTTTTGTTTTTCATGAACTTGTTTATGAACTTTTCATGAGCCGACAAATGGCTTGTGTATGAACTTGTCTTTAACTTCTTTCACACTTGGTAATTCTTTGTTTCTTTGTTCATTTCTTTTCATGGTTGGAGGTTTTTCTGAATCTTTGCTCCGTGGATTCTTGCTTTTTTGCATGTTTGCATGTCTCTTTTGGTCATCCTATTCAGAGAATATGCAGAGCTATAGAGTAAAACACTATCGATATTTGATGCTATATACATCTCCTCTTTCTTTTCTTTTTCTCTTTCCCTCCTTTTTTTAGCTTGCTGCAACCGTTACACTGCTTCGTGTTTTCCCATTTGTTTTCACGGTTCTCTAAAAACCAATCCCTTATGGTAAGATTCTCGCAGAAAACGTGTACAATGTTAAGCCATTACCTTTCAAAGGTAGTTTTTTGAGTCATCACTTTGTGATCTGTCTCGTCTTTTGGTGAACCCTCTCTCTCTCTCTTCATTGAGATAGAATTACTTAAATCAACTAATTGAATATTGTTTGTTCTACAGAAATGCCTCACATGCATATGAGAGACCTGAAGGAGAACCATGTGGTGTCAAGGGAACCTCTAAAGAGTTCCATGAATCAGAAGAAATCACCCCAAATGATCATCAAAAGTGGGGATAGATTTGAAGATGGCAAGAAGAGTCTGGGAAGGAAAAATGGAAGGAGAAGAGTCAGAGGACATAAAGTAGATAGGTTACAAGATGCAAAGCTTGAGTCAAGCATGGGTTCTATTCCATGCAAGAGCCTTATGTTCCACAGAAGGCCTGGCTATGGCCAGTTGGGAACTAAGTGTATGGTTAAAGCCAACCATTTTCTTGCTGAGATACCAGGATCTGACTTGAGTCATTATAGTGTAAGTTTTGCTCTATTTAAAAAAAAATACTACTAATGGTTAACTAGGTGAAATGCTGAGACTTAGGTTTGACAATTTATTGTTGTGTAATGTTTCTTGGAACAGGTAGAAATAAACCCGGAAGTTGCTTCTCGTAAACTGAACAAAGCTATTATGACAGAGCTAGTTAAACTTCACAGAAACAGCGACTTGGGGATGAGGCTTCCTGTTTTTGATGGAAGGAAAAACCTATACACAGCAGGATCACTGCCTTTTACCTCTAAGGAGTTCAATGTAATATTGGCTGATGATGATGAAGGAACGGGCAATGCTAGGTAATTCATCCATTAAAACTGGTTCATACTAATTTTCTCCTTAACTGGTTCATTTTAATTGGAATATATCCGGGATCTGTTTCAACTACTGAAGGTTTTGATGCAAATACTGCTAATTTAATCAGGAGAAGGGAATTTAAAGTGACAATAAAGTTTGTAGCTCTCGCTAGCATGGCACAATTGAGCAACCTGCTTTCTGGGATTCAAGTTGATACCCCTCAAGAAGCCCTTAATATTATCGATACTGTGTTAAGGGAACTTGCGGCTCAAAGGTGCATCTTTTTTGTTTTAACTTTTTCTTCTGTTTCTTTTGTGAGGTATGATCCCACTGACAGCAGATTCTAACTTGTCATAATCTTTATTTCGATGAATATAGGTACATATCAGTTGGAAGGTTCCTTTACTCTCCTCATATCAAGAAACCACAAGCACTGGGAGGTGGCTTAGAATCATGGCGCGGCTTCTACCAGAGTATAAGACCTACTCAGATGGGATTGTCACTGAACATTGGTAAAATCCTGCTAGACATTCTCAATTGATAGAAGCATTGCTTTTATCAGCCTTTTTTTTATGCTGGAATCCAATAGTCTGCTTTGTTCTTATCTTGTCTTTTTGTGTTAGATATGTCAACGACTGCATTCATTGAACCACTACCTGTCATTGATTTTGTTGCTCAAATTTTGGGTAAAGATGTGTATTCAAGGCCAATGTCAGATGCAGATCGTGTTAAGGTATTGTACTGTGTGGCTCATGATGGCTTCCCTCCTTGCAATGCATATAAACATGTCATTGTTGGCATTCTTGAAAATTATAAGTAGATCCTGTAGTTTAACATTCGAACACTGTAATAGTTATAACACAGGTTGCAAAATCTTCACCATCTCCAGGTAAGGATTGAAATTCTGAACTGCAACTTAAAAACAGGAGTTTGTTGCATCCAAACCAGATTTATAAATTCAATTCCCAAGGCCGTGATGTAACCCTCTTGCTATTTACATCTAGTTCCTGATAGAGTGATAGTGGTCAATTTCATTTTGCCTCAAATGTTGTGCAAACTCGGATACCATTATATGACATAAAAAACCATAATGTCAAGTCCTGGTAACTGCTTCAACAACATATCCATGTTTCTTCTAACGTTTGAGACAACACTATGGTACTTTGCCACGTAGCTATAGTCTAATGGCATTCTCATCACTATTCATTGTGGGCTTTTAGCTCTGACAGCTTCTTCTGAAATCACATTAACATGTAGGAAGTTTATATCTATCCTTCACTTAGACTGGCAAATTGCAATTTATCTTTTTGGGAATGTTTTTTAGGTTAAGAAAGCCCTCAGAGGTGTAAAAGTGGAAGTGACTCACAGAGGAAATGTACGCAGAAAGTACAGGGTTTCAGGGTTGACAACTCAGCCAACAAGGGAGCTAAGGTATATTTTTTCTTGAACTTGGCCTCCTGTTTCTCAAATTTGAAAGTTTGTCTTTGCTTCTTCCTGGAAATTAAATTTTTTTTGTTTTCCTTTCATCAGTTTCCCACTTGATGAGCATATGAACATGAAATCAGTTGTTGAGTACTTTCAAGAGATGTATGGATATACAATTAGATATGCACACCTACCTTGCCTTCAAGTAGGAAATGAGAAAAAGGTGAACTACTTGCCCATGGAGGTATGCATTGCCCAATTTTCTTTAAGCTTGTATGCAGCATTGAGGGTTCCAACCAACGTAATATAAATCCTATCACAGGCTTGCAAGATAGTTGAAGGACAGAGATATACAAAAGGGCTGAATGAAAAACAGATTACTTCTCTGCTAAAAGTTTCCTGCCAAAGACCTCGTGAACAAGAATTGGATATCTTACAGGTCTAAAGCACAGTTCCTTGGATTATTTGGTGTCTTTTTCGAATAAACAGATGAATATAAAACTTAAAGAATATTGTATAGGCTACTTTTAGTTAATTGCTTTCTTGCTGTGTTGTTTTACTTCAGTCACTGAACCATAGCAGATAATAATTATATTCATCAACATGGAAATTAGCAAGTTGTCTTATTTGTCATCATAGTAATAAAGGATAACAATAGCAAGGTGGATGAAATTAGTGTGCATTTCAGTTTTTGCCTGCCTGGAGAAAACAATGATGACCTAAAAGTTTTTTGGTGTCTTTACAGACAGTTCATCAAAATAATTATGATCAAGATCCTTATGCAAAAGAGTTTGGCATCAGCATAGACAGCAAGCTTGCATCAATTGAGGCTCGGGTTCTTCCTGCTCCATGGGTAATGTTGAAGTCACTGTTAATTCATTTTTTTTTCCTTCTTTCTTTCTGGCAGTCATTGTCAATTCTTCTACATGATACAGCTTCTTACTCTCTAACATTTTGTTCTTTTGTCCTCTTTCTTTCTAAAGCTGAAGTATAACGATACTGGAAAAGAAAAAGAATATTTGCCTCAAGTTGGTCAGTGGAATATGATGAACAAGGTTAGTCTATGTCAAGGTGTGAAAGATACCAAGACTTCACCCGAAATGGCATCCTTATATTTTACTCCATGTTACTTCTATCTAAAGAAGGGCAATTCTTGTTGCTTTGCTGCAGAAAGTGATAAATGGAAGCACTGTAAGATACTGGGCTTGTATCAACTTCTCACGAAGTGTTCAGGAGAGCACTGCTCATGGTTTTTGTCAGGAGTTGGTTCAGATGTGCCAAGTCTCTGGCATGGTGAATCTTCCTGACCTTTTTTTCGGCTAAATTGAATGCTATCTCAGCAATTATCTATAGTATTGCTTCCAATAACTGAGCAAAAAAAAATAGTATTGCTTCCAATAGTCTCCTTCAATGCCTGAACATCAATTGGACTTTATTTCAGGAATTTAATCGAGATCCTGTAATTCCTATATATTCAGCAAGACCAGATCAAGTTAAGAAAGCACTGAAATATGTATATCATGCTGCTGAAAACAAACTTGAAGGAAAAGAACTGGAATTACTCATTGCCATTCTTCCAGACAACAATGGCTCTCTGTATGGTATGTTCCACCTTGCAACTATATATCTGTACACTCAATTTGATTATGTTTAGCTGGATAATATTGTATGAATACAGCCTGCATATAGAGGTATATACATTATTAATATTTAAATCATTAATTTTTAAACATCATCTTCAAGCTTTAACTCTTTCACTCTGTTTAAACAGACACCCTCCCGCTGTTGAGATTAGATATGCCGCTTTTGTTTTGACTATGAGTAATTTGTTTTGCATTCAGGTGATCTTAAACGAATTTGTGAAACAGATCTGGGTTTGATTTCTCAATGCTGCCTCACAAAACATGTCTTCAAGATTAGCAGACAATACTTGGCAAATCTCTCCCTTAAAATAAATGTCAAGGTCAGTCATAACTGAATGATCTGTTCTCTTAACTAATCATGATCACAGAAATTGTTAGGTAATGATTTAATTTGCATTGTTCTTCTTTAAATCAAGACTATTTCTCAAGATTTTTATTTTTTAGATGGGGGGAAGAAATACTGTGCTCTTAGATGCTTTAAGTTGGAGAATTCCTTTGGTTAGTGACATTCCAACAATAATATTTGGGGCTGATGTAACTCATCCAGAATCTGGAGAGGACTCTAGTCCATCTATAGCTGCTGTAAGTAAGTTGAATCCTGTATGTTAAAAGCTGATAACATGTTGCTCCTTAGCCTTAATGATTGCTGGAATGCAGGTTGTGGCCTCACAAGACTGGCCAGAAGTGACAAAGTACGCTGGACTGGTATGTGCTCAGCCTCATAGGCAAGAATTAATTCAAGATCTGTTCAAAACCTGGCAAGATCCTCAATGGGGAACAGTTACTGGAGGCATGATCAGGTTTGTTCATTTAAGATTATTTCAGCCCATCAATCACTTATTTGGTATGGAGTCATATAGATGAAGTCATAATTCCAAGTCATAGCTTGTTGGTCATCTTGATCATCTTCAACTTTGTCTTATATGAACAAACTGCCCGATAAATTTTGAGACAATGGAGTTTAAAGTTGTGAACTACGTCAGTACGTGGTGGTGCCACATTAAGTGGTTTGACTTGAGTTTGGTAGTGGACTCAGTTTACGGTTTTAAGGTCTCTAGATGCATTAACATGGTCAATATCAAGTTTCAAAAGCTTTCCTGGCTAAAATTTCATTCTGCAAAAGCTTGCTTACTTGAAAACCAGTCTTTTTTGAGGTTACTGCATGCTTTTTTTCATCATATCATGTCCTCCCATGCTCTGTAACACTTATTAGGTAACGAGGGTGGATCCATTCCGTGCATTTTTTATTGATGTGCCAATATACTGATGGAAATTTAAATAAATTCATGGTCATGCAGGGAGCTCTTACTTGCATTTAAGAAGGCCACTGGACAAAAGCCACTGAGGATAATCTTTTACAGGTCTGCCAGCTATGACTTGCAATCTTTAGTTTCATCCTGATAAGTTTATTTATTTATATTAGATGAGATGGCAAACAAAAAAGACTAATTTACACTTAATGAATAGCTACGCTTCAAACTATTCTAGTTCAAAGTTTTCTGATGTCCTCCAAAATTTGTGTAGAGATGGTGTCAGTGAAGGCCAGTTCTACCAGGTTCTACTGTATGAACTTGATGCCATACGGAAGGTTGGTTAACATAAAGACATATTGTGCTTATTAACTATGTTAATCCTATGCTTATACTGTGGTTATGTGCAGGCCTGTGCATCACTGGAATCTACTTACCAACCTCCAGTTACATTCATTGTGGTTCAAAAGAGGCATCACACTAGGCTGTTTGCAAGCAATCACAGTGACAGAAGCAGCACTGAGAAGAGTGGGAATATATTACCTGGTAAAAACCAGTGCTTTTTGTTCGTTCTGGGATTCATGGTTCGCTTAAGTAAAAATTAAGAACATAAATGGTGTCTCCAGTATCTAGCCAATTCCTTTCGAAAGAAACTAGGATTTCTGGATAAAAATAAACAGATGACTACTTAAAACCTCTTTCTGAGTTTATCAATCGAATTCCATCATGAGGTAGCTAGCTTTTTCCATCTATAATTAAAAAATGTTAAGATAAATATCTACATGAAGTTTCCAAATGCAGGGACGGTGGTGGACTCTAAGATCTGTCATCCAACTGAGTTTGACTTCTATCTGTGTAGTCATGCGGGAATCCAGGTATGGACTATAATCTTAGAGGTTTTTGCCTTATGGTTTTCAAATCATAATGTGTGAGGAAAGTTTGGCATTACAAGCCCTGCATATTAAACATGTTTACCTTCAAACCGGAAATTGACAGGGGACAAGTCGACCTGCTCACTATCATGTTCTGTGGGATGAAAATAACTTCACAGCGGATGAGATCCAGTCTCTGACCAACAACCTCTGTTACACGTAAGAATATTGATTTGTTTAATGTTACATGTTGCCTTTCTAGTTATCATGATTCAAATTAATGGATCATTTGATTGCAGGTATGCTCGGTGCACTCGATCTGTTTCTGTTGGTAACTCCTAATCTACCACTTACATGATTACTACATCCATTAATTTCCAAATTATCTTACAGCATGATTACACCATCTGTTTCTGTTGGCAATAGTGCAGCGGAGTGTGGTAAATTCTGTAAAAGTATGAGAAATCTGTAATGTATATTTGCTCTTTACGTATGCAGTGCCTCCAGCATATTATGCTCATCTAGCAGCCTACCGAGCTCGATTCTACATTGAACCAGAGGCAACCGAAAATGCTAAAGGGAGATGCACACGCACGAGCAATGGATCATCTGTCCGGCCCTTACCAGCATTGAAAGAGAGGGTGAAGAATGTGATGTTTTACTGTTAAAACAGGAGGAAGAAGCTGAGATGATACAGAGACCAAGGTGAAAGGGAAACTGTAAACAACATATGTACATTTGTTGTGTTTATATTGTAGAGAGGATTGTGCATTGAAAATTTTGAGAACGCAACAAGCAGCTTTTCTAACTGACTGTAACAGTTAACAGAAGATTAACAAAATTGAGTTTAGATGCATATATAATAGTTTATCTACCATTCTATATCTAAACGCATATATGAAGGCAGCCAAGTCTTTTCGGTACCAAGTTTAGGCAATGCTACCTTATAAAAGAATTATCGATAAGATCTCTTTTATTATAATCTTTACTAATATGTATTTTCACCTTATCATATTCTTTATAAATTTTACAATGATAAGATTATATGATATTGTATGTATCTCAAAACTATACCCATTTATTTACATTAAGGCCACTACCCCAATAATAGAGTCAAAACATTTTGTTACATCTTATAATCTAGAACAATTATGATAAATAAGGAATTGAAGTACTATATATAACTCCAAGCTTAATAATTCATTAACTAATTACATAAATTTTCTGCAATACAACCAAATAATATAGGATCATACCATATTTAGTTTAAATAAATAAAAAATGTATTAAAACATAAAAAAATAATTAATATAATTATTTATCTAATAAAAGAAATAATAAAATCGGTTTTAACAGCGTGCTATTAAGAAATTCCCCTCACACAATTTTGTACTTCGGAAAAAGCCATCTGGCACGAGATAACACCATGGAAGTTTGAGCATGTGACTGGTGTCCTTGCATCTTTCTTTGCTTTTTTCTTTATAATGTATAACTCCCATTGAAGGATAATAATTATTTCATTAGGTGAAACTTGGGTTGCTAATAAGCCAGGAAACCTGCTGACTGATATAAACGAGAAGCTGACTAATTAAAGACCGGCGGATAAAGTGAGAATCAACTGCACAGAGCTCATGAAGTATCCCAAAGGTACTTCCTCAAGGAATATTGAGGTCTAAAAACATTCAAGACTTGGCTGGGACGAAAGCAGGTTCAGTGGATGATAAGTCTTAAAGGTGACTGAGACTAAAGGGTGGTCGTGAGAGGGTAAAAATACTTAGCTTTATATTAAAGTAATTTGGTTTTTGGACCTCAATCTGTTATACTTCAAAGAAATGCTACTTTAACCTGAAAGTTTGAGACTCCATTTCCACCAGAGAATTTTCTTGCAGGTTTCATCTGATTTTTCATTGTCGAATTACCAAAAAGCTAGAATCTGGTTTAAAACTACAGTAACTATAGCCACTGGCTTCATGTTACACTGAGCCATGACAAATTTAAAGCACCAAACCAGAATACCCTACAAGCTGGTTTCCAAGCTGAAAAATCAACCACAATACATTTTTACTGTGCTGGGACGACTTTTGAACAAATGATAGCTGTCTTATAATTCAACGTAAACATCAACATTCGACAGTTGAACAAGTTTGAAAATTGATGCGAGCTGAAAAGAACACCACCAATGTATAGCAAACATCACAGTGTCCCTTTCGTCTCCCAGATTCTCAACCGCAAATCTGAAATGAAAAGCATATATCGTTGTCACTGACCCAAAACGCTGTAAAAAAGAAAAAAACTTGCTGGGTCAGTTTGGAAATATGAATAAATCTTCTTCAAGTCTTCAACTACCCACCCTTTTCCTGAAAGCAGATAGATGATAAATCGATTAATGGTTTAAAAAGTTTCAATTTGAAAGGGGGCGTGATGAGGTGCTATCCTTTGTATGGTGGAAACGATTGTTACAAGCTACTGTCATTGCATGTCTCAATCCACAAAGGTTGCTGTCTTTCTCAGTAGGGAAGAGTTCAACATCCATGCCTTATGCAATTACGTGTATGTTGGCTTGTTGATTTGATTTTTCCCTGGTCAATGACAAGAAACTGGAATCTAGACTTCTCACCCTTCCCCATTTAATCCATTTTCCATCCTTTAGTCCTGTTAATTAATTAATTGTTTAAACACACACACACACAAAATGCTTTTGAAATTATAGAGTTGAGACCACATTTAAGGAGATGAAAGAAAGTTAGAGCAGCCCCCAGCATTGACTACCGAGGTGCTAGTGATTGATTATTGAAGTTTATAACAATCTCCTTGAGGTTTGGTAGAAAATACACCCCTCTCTTGAAAAAGTTATGTTGTTAATTATTACAGTTAATTTTAGACTAAAAAACAAGCATACCCCCTGCTAATTATTTTTTTTCTCTTTTACACGAGACCTTTTTTTAACTACAAAATTATGAGATCTAATTAATTTTAAAATTAATTTAATTATTATGAAAGTAAATTTTAATTACTTTATATATTCTAATCCAATTACATATTAAACTTATATTTAATTCAATAATATATCAACTTTGAGAAAGAATGTAAGAAATTATCTTTAGTTAAAATAAATTAATTACCATTAATTTGTAAAAAAAGGTTTAGTGATAAAGAAATGGATTAAATAAAAAATAAAAAAGGAGGGAACAGTAGAAAAAATAAATATAAACAAAATGTGAAAATTTTTAGTATTAATTCAAAGAAAACTTTGCAAAAATGTTAATTTGACTAATGTTATTCTAATATCAGTTACTTTTTTAAGAAAGATTAAAAAAAATGTTTTTCAAACTAATTTGAAAAAAAATATTTTCATAAGTATTTTTTTAATATAATTATATAATTCAATATATTAAATTTGACGTGATCATAAACTAAATTTGATAGTAATTAAAGAAAATTTTCTAACTAATTAAATATTTCAACTGTATTTATAACTAATTAAATCTAAAAAATTTGTAAATAAAAGCAAACAGTCTTGGACAAAAGGGAAAAGAGAAAGCAAAATAAAAAAGAATTGAAAAAAATAAACAATAAAGGGATATACTTGTCTTTTTATTTGAAATTAACTTGGTAATTAACATTATTACTTTTTCTAAAAAGGTAAATATATTTTTAACGAAACCTTCAAAGAGATAAGAAGTTTCTTTTCAAATTAACGAATATAAGTGTATTTTTTACTAAACTAATCCGATTTTTATATTTTAGACATAATATCTAAAAAAATTTTAAATAAGTCAAAGATTGATAACAGTTAAACTTCAAGTTTCAAAATATAACATAAAAAAATAAAAAGTGTTAGAAGGCAAGAGAAAAGTTAGGTAAAATGTTTAAAAGGTTAATCTTTTCGAAAGTGAAACACGCTATGAGAGAGAAACATTAGAAAAATCAACATGAATTAATTAGGTAAAGTCTTTTCACTCCTTTGTGTCAAACCTTAATTTTAATAATATTATTTCCAAGGAAAGGAAGGTAGGCAAATGCAAAGCGAAAAAGTTTTTTTCTTTTTATGTGTAAGCCATCAATTTCATTGCTGTGAAACAATTAATGTAGTATAGTTAGCAATTTTAATAAAAAAGGACCACATTGGCATAATGGCATCGCCTTTACGTTGCACGTGGGACCTCCAATTTGATGGTGAATCTTTAATTTAAGACGGGTCAATTTCACTTCATATTGACCTTGCACTTCTTTTTCTTTTTCTTTCAATATTAAATTGTGGGTCCCCACAAAATTGACTCATTTTACTGACTCGAGTGAGAAAACAGGAGAGATATGTGACATCGCTGTCGACACGTGGGAAGAAATTGACACGTGAACATGCTGGGAAACCAGCATTTGTGGGCCCCCACCGTTGTGGCCTATTCTGGCCCACTTTGATTTCCCAAGATCCGAATTATTAGCACGTGAATCATTTCCACTCGGATCCGGGTTCTGTCATCTCAAAGGGTCACGCCCTCACCCGCTTGTTTGACTCTCTTTATTTAGCAGGGCCTCTTGGGCTGACCAACTCCCATCTTTCTTTGTTTAAGAAACGTCAAATTATTAAGCTAAGCAGTACAGACTTGTAACTTATTTTTTCTTTTTATGGGAGGTTTGAATCTTCGATTTTATAGCCTGCTGGAAATGGCGAGCCAAAGGGCAAAGACCCTTTTCTTTTTATGTAACTTATCATTATTCAGTAAACCTTTTTATTGTTCCTTGTGCTGATTGTTTCATCAATTTCAGCATTATAAATATAGGGTTCACTGAATTAACGAATTATAGTAATTAATTTTAGATTCAAGTTTTGTGGATAGTCTCATGTTGATTATGGTAATTTCCAAGTGTATAATACAACTTATTTTAACTCGCAAAATTGAACGATTTGTTTATTATTAGATTTTTTTATAAATTAGAAATCGAATATTATTTTTTAAAAGGTAAATTCTACTTATATTTTTTATGATTTTAACTTTTCTCATTTTGTGATTTTTTTTTAATTAGCACCTTGTGAATTTTGTTTTTTAATTTGCACCATATGGTTCTATTTCAGGAGAGTTATATTGTTAATTTTATCTTTAAAAATACCAAAATACTTTCAATTTAAATTTAATTAATTAATTTATATTTAATTTTTTAAAAATTTTATTTAATAAAATTAGTAACCTAACACTTGTGGAAACAAAAGTTAGCCACAAAAATTGAGAAAAAAAAAATCCACAAATGTACTAATTGGAGAAAAAAAACTTTAAAGTGTCATGTAAAAAAATTAAATCATAAAATATATAAGTAAACTTTACCTTTTTCTAAATCTGACTTTTCCTAAATCAATATGAGGATAGAAAAAACCAAGCGCATTTTAGTTCGATAAAATCATGCAAGTATCAACACTGATGAAATACCAAACATCCGATCGGAAGGATAGTTGAGTAATAATTCTTTTAAATCTAAACTCGCCTTTGTATATCGTTTAGGTCCAAAGTCCAGTTTGATTCATGATTAAAATGTTTAAGTACTTAGTGTTTCATTTCTTAGTGCAAGGCATTCATTTAAAATTTTAAACATAATTGATAGTGATGTACTCGAGTATTTAATTCAATTATTAATGTATGATTTTTAAAATTTAAATTCCTTATTTTTCAAATTAAAAAAAAAAGAATTTAAATACAGTTCAAACACCCATTCATGATGTTAGCCAAGGCCTTATAGTAGCTCACCATTAATATTAGTTGGTAGCTATGTGATTTATAATTAAAGACACCATAATCAGATACAGCAGAAGTAGTGTTTAGCGGATGGTGGGTGATGTGCTAGTGAGTCAGCGCACAGTGAAGGGAACGGGACATTACAGTTTGCAGGGAGAGACAGATCTCTCATGTGAGTAGTCTTCCTCTCTTTGCCATCTCTGGCTCTGGGGGGCTCTGTCTCATTATTTCGGTGAGGGGTCCCCGGTTCGCTTAATTTCGTGCCCTTTACTATTCGGTTTGTTTCAGAAAACCCACATGCATGATGCATCAGCTTCAGCTCCAGCTCCAGCTCCATCTCTCTCTCTTTCTCTCTCTCATGCTACATTACATTACATCTTTTAAATACCTAAGTAAACATAGTAAAGGAAGAATCAACCCCATTGGGCAGTGGGCCCCCACTCAGTTGTTTCTTGAAAAACATAAGCCATTGCTTTCACGTGTGCTTGTCATGCATGCCTGCCATTAAAAGTACTAACTCACACTTGCTTAAGCTTTTTCAAGTTTCCGTTGCTTCTAAATCCACTGGTTAGACTCGCATTTGATAAAATACAACAAATTTCTACTTTGTTTAGCTTGCAAGATGCAGTGCATTATTCTAAATCCATATGCTTTTTCCGTTTACAAGGCAAATTAAAGCCAAGGGGTATATATATCCAGCTTACAATTCTTTCTTATTAGAAAGATATACTAGTAGAAATAACACAGTGGAAAAAGTAGCTATTCCTATATATGGTTACTTTTGCAGAAGATTTGCTAGATTCAATGGCCTACCCACCCATCCCATATATTGCCACAAATGCCGGCAGCACTGATCATCTCCTGAGAAAATAAAGGAAGTTTTGGTGGTTGGATCAAATTTGGGTCATATTTGGTCACAAGCAGCACTTAAAACCTGAAAAAGGTCTCTGAAGAAATTCCCAGTTTAGAAAGTGTGAGGTACCAGCTGTGTGCCTCAGCCTTTGGCAACGACATGATTCCAGACACACACAATACTCAAAGACAAGTGCCAGCCTCTCATATGAGTTATGTTCATGCCAGATCCTGGGTTTCATAAAAGCTTAACAACAATGTAAAATCACTCCCCCTTCTGCAATTCTTTAGTCCCTAATGTTATATAATACCTCTTGGTTATAGTTCAAGCTTAGTCTTCATACCCTTTCTATTCATATTTCCATAATCAAAAACTTTGGTTTAGATACGGAAATGCATTGCATAATTTGCACCTTTTCCCCATTTGATTAATGTGCCTATTTATCAGAAAACCAGAAAAATGTCATTTTCTATCATAAAATTCAACTTTAATAAGGGCTATAAATGAGGATAGCAATTGATAAACTGTTATAATAGAGACCTCTAATAATTTCGCCTTTTCCATGTCTTTTTCAAACATTATTGTTAAGTTTTTTTCCTGCCTAAATTAGAATTTATATTTGAAATATAGAATAACATTCAAGTTTAAACTGAGTGATATTTCTAAGCGAAGGGTGCGGTTTATATAGTTTCTAGCTTCTAACATTCTCAAATTGGTATAATTAACAACATTCCTCTAAGCCTAATATGCTTAACCACCAAAATTAAATTGCTATGATCCTATCTGGCTACCTCATCATCCTAATAGGGACCAAATTCCCCGATTTAAGGATACTACAGAACAAGGGTAAAAAATACAAAACATCCTAGGAACAGATTTCTCCTGAAGTAAAATCTCATTGAAAACAGCACCGATAAAGCTGTAATAAAGAAAAAAAAAAACGGAAAAGGAAAAGATTTTCCCGAAAATAGCCAAATTACCCCAAATTTACAGCAAGCTCTTAATTATTATGACTCTGCCCTACTTATGATGGTTGATGATCCATCCCAAGCCGGGATCTCAGCTGCCGCATCCGGTACGGCATGCCAAGCCGAAGCCGAAATGAGAGGGCGGCTATGCCAACCCAGAGTCAGACACCCTTCATTTTCTTCGACCAAATACCCTTCCGCCGAGAACAAAGTCAATAACATGCTAGCTTGTTTAAATGCGTTGGACCCCAAATGTAATGGCCTAAATCCGGCTCCATTAAGCCGCGTCCTCCACTTAGCTAACGGCTCGTGTCTTTCTACTCGAGCCGAACCTTCACAGCTCACGACGTTGGCTATTTCCCTCTGAATGTATATCTCGGCTAAAGCTTTTTCCGGTTGAACTGTGCAAGCTTCTAAAGAATCGAACATAGTCGAATAATAATAAAGTGCTTCAGTGAACCGGTCCAGAAAACCGGGTTGGTTGTGGTTGGCTTCTTGTTCAACGACAGTCATAATTTTCGGGTTTAAGCTCCGGATCCAACTCAAAACCGTTTGGATAGGAGAATTCCGTGTCGGGTCAGCTCCTAGTAAGCGGTGAAGCTGCATGATTGAGTTCACCGCCACCGCTTCTTTTGGATTAACCTGAAGCATCCACGGCTTAACGTCTTCGAGCCTGGAAGCCGCGACTCCACGGAAGGTGAAACGGACGTTGACGGAGCGAGCCAGCTCGGCAAGCCGTAAACCTATTTCGCGAAGCGAGTCACGGCCGTCTGGTGATGGCGGTCCAATGCCGGTCAAACGAAGTAAAGGAGGTCCACCGGGACGTAAAGCGAGGGCTTGTATCAAAGCCGGCCATTGTAAGCCGTGCATCAAATTGAAATCCACCACGTGGACGCAATCGTGACCGTCGAAAGCTTCCAGAATCGCCTGATTGGCGGTGAAGTGAGCGAATTTCAAGTAAGGACACGCTTCGTAAAAATGATGATACAAAATCTCGTTCTCATAAGCGGAGCCACCGTTGACAGGGCCTCCGCCAAATCCTTGGAAAATCCGGCAGCTCAAAGCGTCGATAAAATGTCCTGCAACTTTTCCGATGCCACAAACGGTGTTGACACGCATCAATAACCGTTGCATGTCGTCGATTAAGGAAGTAGCCAATGGGAGGTCGCCACGTTGGACGCACTCCGCACACATCATCAACATGTGGACCAGCCTTATACCGGAATCTTCTTCCATGGCCGTTACAACCGTCAACTGATGATTCAAACTTTGTTGTTCGAAAGAAATATTCTGGTGCACCTGCGGCGTATGAGGTTCGGTGGTAGTCCACGCGTTGTTTACCACCGCCTGATTGGTTACAGGATCCATGATGAATTCGGAGGGGCAAGTAGGAGGCTGAGTGCACTCGGAAAGGAGCGAGTCGACCCAGGAGGCGAGATCGGAAGGGTTACGGTGGATAGCATCTGAAGCGAGATGAAAGAAATCTGCGGGGGAATTAACCATGGCGATTTCGAGTCGTTCCAGTCTCTGAGCTACTTGTCGTAACTCCGATGACCGGACTTTGTATCCAGCTCCGGCGAGTAGCCTATCAATATCTTGCTGCTGCTGCTGTGGCGGCTTGTAGGAAGATGATGATGAGCTGCCGCTGCTACTCCCCGCTGACGTGGCGGAGTCGTATGGCACCATGGTTCAAATTCCTTTTCTTCTTTTTGTAAACAAGAAATTAAAGTGCGGAAATAATCAAATAAGAGGCAGATTTGTCATGCCCAGGTTTTGGCCAAAGAGTGAGAATTAGCAGAGAAACGGATGGGAAAAGAGATGTAAAGAAAGGGAAGAGATTTTTTCGTTGAGAGAAAAAGAGAAATTAGAGGGGGAATGACGAGTACTCCTGAGGATGAGGTGTATCCATCTTTTGGACAACGATTTTTGCTGTCACCCTCTCTTTTTTTTTTTTTTTTTTTTTTTCTCTCTCTCTCTCTTTCACGTTCTAGTTTCATTAACGTTAAAACTTAGTTAAACAAGTGGTATTCATTTTTTTAATAAAAATAAGATTATGAAAAGTTGAAGTGAAAGTGATGTAGGAATTAATCAAGAAAAAAATTCAAAATCGAACGGAGGATATTATGTTTCAAGGTTAGATTAATTTAGGTTGCAATTAAAGAAAACTTGGTCCGATTTGAAAGATTATGAAATGATAAACACAGCCAGGAAATAACTAATACTTCTACTAGTATGATAGGGTCAATGAAGATGATATATATATATATATATATATAATATAATATTAAAAGGAGGATCGGTTTTTTTATTGAAAATGGCCTTTTAATTAACAATCAAATTAAAATTTAAACAGTATATTAATCAATATACGGAGTCACTCGTTTGATTGTTTTCAAGCTTACAGCGGGCACATATTATTTTGGTTCTCCAGCAAGACTAAAGATCTACTCAACTGGTTGGCCGCTGCTCTTTCTCAGAGAATTAAGTCTCCCTCATGGAGTCACTGTTTCTACCTACAAAAATTCGATGCATGTTGTTAGGTAGCTCAGATGTTTCATTATTATTATTATTATTATTATTATTATTAATGAATTTTTCATTTATAGAAAAAGAAAATTATATAGAGGAGTAAAGGCAAATATTTGGCCGCGCGAGAGACGTGTCGCAAGAAGAAGACATCAACAGGTGTCTTTGTTAATGAATTATATTAGTAAATTCATTAATAATAAGTAGTGAGAAAATGAACAAAAAATTCAGTCTATGTCAGTGGGAGTAGCATAGGATTAAACTAGTATAGTTTTCGGTAATCCAGTTGCGTAATTGAGACAGGGAAACCTTTGTTGTTTATTCGAGAGATAATATATATCTGCAACTTGGTTGTTTAGAAAAATAAAAAAACAAGTGGAAGGGAAAACCCTATTTTAATTAAAGGCAAGTACATTGATCCCATATCTGCAGGCACCAACACATTTAGCCTTGAGGGGACATCCATTTAATAGTCCAATGAGTCAAAATAGAGCTAGAATTAGGTCTGCGCCCATTCCTAACGCCTTTTGAAAATTGGTGGGATTCGCTTATTAATTTTTGTGCTATGCCACACATTGCTCTTTGACCGTTTACGGAATCAATGAAACTACATCTTTATTACATCAAGGAAAATAACCTTTCATAAATTTACTATTACAATCCAACAATTACGAAGATGAATTAACTTTTCTTTTTTTTTTTTGTCAAGGCCATGTAGTATAGTCTTTTTTCATTATTAACATTCACAAAATTTATTATCATGACATCCTTGAATTTGCCAAAATAGACTTTTGTTTCAATTAGTGAGTAAAATTCCTCAGATGAGAGTGTCAAAATCTAGTAATAATTATCATAACGTAGAATGAATTGGGTAAATGGTGCTACATGCCTTGACACGAAAAAGTAACACATTCTCTCTCATCCCATGTCTGAGGAAGTCAAAAAAGGTTGCAGAAGCAATAATTTATTAATATGTGCAATTATTCAGATATAGAGAGAGAGAGAGAAGGGAGGGAATTAGGTGTTCAAATACTGATCATTGCGGTTTGAGTACAAATGTACATAAACATATTACATTTGAAAAAGTTGTTTATTTAAAATCACTCAACCATTTACAAGTCATCCAAAGTACACAAACTTGTAAAGAATCGTATGAAGGGCTGATGCGGTCCATGATATTTAAATATATAAAATAGTAAAATAGTCAGTCCGGGAGTCTGGGACCATTTCAAAAGGGCCCAAAAAGCTCAAATTGGGGGATTATTGGTTCCCACTATATATTTTAAGAGGTTTTGAAGAATTTTAAAAGCCCTTTGCATGAGAACACCAGAAACTTAAACGAGATCCAGTCCAGAGGGAAACACAAGATTTTGCCTATGTTAAAAAAAAAAAATTGAGTGGATCCACCATCCATAAATTAAAACAAAAAAAAAAAGAAAGAAAAAGAAATAGCTGTTATGTGGTCCAGTAGATAACATGGAATTTGGGACCAGTTTGCTAAACCCGAAAAGCTCGAATTTAAAGAGTTAAAAATTGGAAAACAGAAAAACAAGTGCTGTAACGTATTCTGAAGGGAAATAGGATGTGGACGCATGGGGATTTTGCGGGCATCAAAAAACACAAAAATGAAAAAAAAAAAAAAGCGGATTTATTTTTTTTTTCCCTTTTTTCCTTTTATGTTGGGGCTGGCTGGCTTTGAGGAAGTGCAAGGAAAGGGAATTGGGACCAGCATTTTCCTCAAGAGAACATGTTGTGTTTAGAACAGACACCTAAATTGTGTCCCATTCCGTTCTTTTAGCTGACACCATCACGTTATGGCATCTGTGATTTTATGGCAACATGATTCACGAAAGAGAGAGAAAGAGCTCAAACCTGTCTGTGGCTTCGCTCGCCCCACCATCTTTCACAGTTTACAACAACCCCCAAATCCAATTACCAACCTTCTTACTGATTCCGCAATCTTTTCAATTCATGATTTTCTTTGGATTTCGTAATACCATGAATTCCATTTCCATACAAGCATAAACATTGGAGGGATTGAATGTCTTTCTTTTAATTGAATGAGTACAAATGCTTAAGACCAAATAAATTAGTAGTGTTAAATGATAATGAGACGAAATTCTCAACATAAATAATCTTATCAGATAAGGTTATGCTATTACATTAATTTATCAACATCTTAAATTGCATTGGATAGCGAGAAGGAGAATTTTAATCCTATAATTAGCAAATTGATGGGAGGGGAGAGAACAAAGCTGGAGTTTTGTTTACTTAGATGCAGCCCTCAATCTATTTACAGTGGGCCGCATTACGTTTAGCTGACCCTATTTTTGTCTTGTGCTATTAACAATATTTTAGATCTCAATCCTGAGCGGCAAACAATTAAAAAGGGCTGTGTGATTCAAGTTGTTTAATATATTGTTTGGTAAGATGAGAATTACATTGGATATATACAATAGCCTTGGAAATGCTTTAAGTTATTTCATCCATATCAATTGTCAGTACACGATCCGGACTCTCAGACCAAACACGAGACTATTTGCACTTTGAAATATTTTCTTTCCATTTTTACACAGTGCCCACCAACTATCGCCCATTTGCAACTTGACCCACACCGTCGAGATTTTGAGGCCCATTAGGGAGGCTTGAGATCCCGTTTGTTAAGCCCGTAATTTTGCTGTTTAGCTGAACTCCAAATTTGTACAAGAAAAGTTTCCTTGGATAAGGAACTTCACGGCTAACAAGTCATGATCAAACTCTTACAAAACCAATGCTATTATATTCATATAAAACCCCCAAAAAAGAAGACAACAGTACAATCTGAGAGCATCCTCTTTGATGCTCTCAATCCAGCAGCCGTTTGGTAGAGTCTCATGTTAGATCATGCGAGGGAAAGGCCTGAGGAGAATGTGATTCCAGCCAGGTTGGAGCCCTTCATCTTGCAATCAGGCAATGGGACCAAAGTCCATACACCCCTCTCTTTTTCATAAGTCAGCCAAACAATGTCCCATAAACCCTCAAAATTAGACATCAAAACCACCCTAATTATCCCACCTCTTGCCTCTAAGCACCCTATCATAACTCCATAGGGCTTCCCAAGTTGCTTCATTATGTCACTTGGAACGTTTGAAGTATACTCCCAATTCCCACTGTTTAGGCTTATGCCCCACATTTCCATGCTACTTAACATCTTCACCCTCCTATCCGTGTTGTTGTCGATGCCCCTCGATCTCATGATCATCATGTGTCCATCACCATACACATGTTTCCGATCACTGATGTTCACCCAGCTGAATACAGTAGATCGTTGCTGCCCTGCATTTCTTAATCGTGGCCGTAGAATCATTGGGGAGTTGTAGTATTCAGATCCAACGGCCACCACTAGGCTTTCATAAGGTCCATTAAGAGCATTGAGAAACATACAATCGATCCCTAGAAAGTTCCCGTAAATCTCTCTTGCCTCGGTGGACTGCCACTCGTCAGTCTCTGAATTGTACTCAAACAGAACCGGACGGTTCTCCAACAACTCAACAAACACAAAGCGAAAATGGCCCGAACCGGAGGGTTCGGGTACTAACTTCATCCCTGATCTTCTCCAGGAAGAAGTGCCACGTGGACCCAATGGACATGGAGGGATCTTTTTAACTGCCTTACTAACCAAATTAACGGCAATAACTGCCTTTTGGGTATTGGAAGCAAACAAAAAAATATTGCCACTCGCTGTCAATAAGTAAATATCTTCACCCGGATAAAAAATCACTTGCTTCATCAAATCATCAATGGAAATCTTGAACCAACCGTTGGATTGATCGGAGAAACCATGAATCGTCGCGTCACGGCGCCACCGTTTCTTGTAGACAAACAACCAAGTGGCTGACCTTGATCGCAGGTTGCACTCCCGGATGAAATTTTGGTCGGATATAACATAAGCAAGAAACTTGTTGACTAATTTCATGCGAATGATTTCGGGCAAAGCAAGGGAGAAGAGGATGTTTTGTATGAGCTCCGAAGGAAGATGGCAGAAACCGAGGGAGTTGGTGTCGGAATTTTGACATTCATCCATGTCTTTTAGCGCAATAATTTGATCTTCAAGTGTATAATTATATATACAGCGAGGGTACTTTCAAGCATGTAAGTAGTACGCATTAAAAGAAAAAAAAGGACAAATCGTCCAGCAAGGCTTCCCATGCGGATAACGTCATGGTCGGGGAAACGGACGGTGGGGATGGTGGAAAAACTTGAATAATTTTTTAGTCAAGTCGACGCATTTGATTGTCGTTGAGTGTATAAAAAATGACAAGAAAGTATTCAATTTTTTTTTATTTTTGAAAAGCAAGAAAGTATTCAACTAAGCTCATGGTGGGGAGGTAATTATACATGAGTCAAGCAGGATAGCACTTAATGGCTTAGTTATTTGAGAGGGGTGAGTCACGCTGCCTGTGTGATGAAAGGGAGGCCTCCATGGCTGATGCATACCTTTTTATTCGGTTTGATTGTCCAGTCTTAGACTTTGGTGTGTTAAACCAATTTTTTCTCACAGGGAAAATCACATCATCATTCACGTTGATAGAAAATGTTAGTTAATCAATGATTATTAATACCGTGTAGTATAATTGTTATTTTTACGTTAATCTAAGAATATATATGAACATAAATTATAAAATAGAAAATTTTTTGAATATACTGAAAAAAACTTATTTAAGAAAAAGGAAAAGTTTCATAGATTTATTAAATATTTAAACCTTTTTAAAATAAAGAAAGAGAGTATAAGTTCTTGTAACGGAAATAACGAACTACAGAGAAAGAGATGGATGCTAAATAAACGACAAGAGCATTAACGACTGGGTTTTTTTTCGGCTACTAGACATGTCCCTTATTGATGCTCACAACAGACGTGAATATGTTCCATGTTGAGTCATACCTTGGTTGGATAAGGCTTTCATGTTATTCTGGCCGGTGAGGTGCAATTTGAGGGTGATGGTTAATCTGTTTCTTTCTAGCACCTGTTTGGGGTGTGCTCTTTTGGGCTTTGCCAAGTGAGTAGACGTTTGCATAAAGAAGTTTTGGGAATGCAGATTAGACGGGTGAAGCCAGATGCAATTAGTTGTACTATGGCTTTTTTGGTCGCAAGCAGTTATGCTTGACTGCTGGATGCAGATACTTCACACTTCAATTCCACGTCCAATAGAGCCGCACCCATGGCATTCACAATCACACACTAGGGCGGAAGAGTTGCAATTGAGCATGCTGATGTCACGCAAGAGCAGTTCTGTTTGCAGACAATGGAAAGAGGCTTCGTAGAAGATAAAACAAAAGCGAAGAGAAAGAAAGAAAGAAGTGGATGAAATGACAGTCAATGAAAGCAAGCCAGTTTGTTAACCGTTTCTTGACTAGAAGCAAGACCACTGAGGATAAAGGAGACCAGGCTTTGCCCAGTTAACCCTCACGGTTAAAAGTTAGACATTGGTTTTGGGCTGATAAGTACTAGGCTATGTTCTTTAAGAAACAATGGAAAAATAGCTATGGAAGTGGAGTAGTTAGAACATGATTGTTGCAAAATTATAAACAAGTGTGTCCTAGAGCGCAAATATTATCTACTTTTAAGGGTTTTCGACATAGGGATTACCGCAACCAGGCTTCCTTCCGGTGTCGACCGGTATCTCACAGACACGGAATCCAGCCAAATAAATTTCACCAATTTCATAACTTATTGCAAGGCAAGCAAGTTTTAATTCTTTATTTTTAAAATCTCACGAGAGACTTGCTCATCACAACAAACAACAAATGAATAAGGACCCAAGTCTGATGCCATAACCATCCATGAAAGGATTCTTGATCAGATAAAATTTGCGAATTTTCATCCATCTGCAGAATGCCCATTTACCACAAAGGAACAAAATAAAATTGAATAACATTTGAATGCAAGCTATAAAACTAGACATATAGGAAGAGCATCAAATCAAGGTTCTCTCATGTATGGTAAGAAAGCACCAAATAACAATCAAATTCATCTGAGTGTCTGAGTTGAGAGCTTAAAGAAATTACGAGAAAGGCAAGAAGCAATTAGGACAGGGATAAACTAAAAGAAATTGGCCACTGATCCAGTCTATCATGTGCATGACAGTGAACTAGCAAGTTCCCAAGACCAATGCCAAAATGGTAGAAACCATATTAAGGAACAAAATAACAAAATAGTTCAGCAGCAGTTGATCTTAGAGATGAATTGATGGCATTTATTGCAATATGCTGATCAGAAAATCAGTTAATCGCACAAAGACTCAGTGCCTTCTTCACTAGCACCCACCAATGAAGCTTACCTCAATTTGAGTTACAAGACACATCATAAGTCCAGTGTTCAAGCTATGACATAAGGTTTGTAGTGTACTTTCTTTTCTCCTTTTTTCTCCAGGAGATACTACACTGGTATTAAGAATCAGAATGGTACTAATTCAGAAAAGTCCTTGAAACTAATCTGGGACACTATAACTGGTAGCAACATCAATATCTAAACCAAGGTCACCAGACTATCTGTGAGAAAAGAAAAGGAAAGAGAAAACAACAAAATACATATTCCTCAATTCTGATGAGCCAAATACCATATATAGCAAAACTGCAACTACTAGTACATGAAGCAACAAAGAATGCCAACATATTGTCAATAATGAGCCAAAAGCACAATGGTTTATAAATTACCAAATAGCTAAGGGCTTACCATGTTTAAATTCTAAAATATGGGATTGTGAGATCTAACACAGAAAAGGTCCTTCCAAAATTACGGATACTAGAGATTCATACATCCCAACAGTCTTCTTCAGAGGCTAAAACCATGAAAAGTAAAAAATAAAAATTATCATATAGAAGCATGTTTACCCAACATACTCTTTCCTTGATTCTCTTCAACATCATCATTCTCATTCTCATCATTTGTCTGCTTGGGTGTGGTTAACTCACGTGGTGGTCCAGTAACTGACTGCTGATAAAGAACCCCTCCTGCCAGTGTGAAAAGGAGGCAAACCAAACCAAAAGGAGTAGCGTGCTTATCCCAAATCAACACATTGATCACAACTGTAAGAAACTTATTAACCACACCAGTCACGGTAAATGCTGTGGCAGAGATAGCCCTCCTAGCCGCAAAACCAAAGAAACTGATGAGCAAACCAAACAAGCATGACAAAGATACTGCAGTAAACGCCACAGGTTCAAACCAATTCCCAGCATTGGCTCCCAAAGCAGCGAACACCTCTGTGTATTCTCCAGTCAAAACCCAAAATATGGGTGCCATCATCAATGATAACAAGTTGTTGTACAATACAAAACCCCAAGTGTTCAACCCAAGATTCATCACCATATGCTTAATATAAACCATCTCAGTAGTAATTGTCACCAAATATGCAAACGCCCACGAATACGCAGTTAAAGTAAAGTCCGAATCAGTAGCCACATACCCAACAGCACCACCCAGAATGATCAACAGAGACATAAATGTTAGCTTTGACGGGCATGGTTGCCTCCTAAAGGCTGTATCGGCTATGGCAACCAAAAGGGGTGTCAAGGATCTAAACACTATAAAAGTATCCACATTTGCGTGACGCAAAAGATTGGTGTTTGTGAAGATTGCAAGGTAAAAGACAATAGCAGCAGGCAAAAACTTCTTGGCAATATCCAATGTGAAAGGATCATGATGTAAAAACCCAAACTTGCCTAAAACCCAGACCCCAAGAGCCGAAGTTAAGTACTGTAATGAAGTTAATAAACCAGGGTAGTTGAATTTAGTTATTGCAAATTTGTTGATGACAGCAAGTAAGCTTGAACAAAGTGCATAACCAATGACCAAACTGCTTGTAGCATAGTATTGTCTAGTGGAATCAAATCTAATTGCTGACATTTTTTTTCCTTTTGGAAGAGGGTTCTGATTTTATGTAAATAACAAATACCCAGAAGTTAAAATCAATAGATCTTAAAATATTTTGGCAATGGCAGATGCATTTGTGGAAATTATAACAGGATATGAGCTAGAAAAGGACTTCATAGGAAGAAATGGGATGTGGGTATTTAAGACTTCTATTGATCTAACAATTAAATGAAAGGAAAAGCAGATTTAATTAAAGTATAATAAAGAAAATAAAACAGATACAACAGAAGGAGAGAAGTCACCGACAGGAAACAGGAACAGGGAGATCTTGGAGTGTTGAAAGAGGATTGTCGTGGAAGCAGAAATCGAAATGAATGGTTGCGAAAACGCGAGGGCAAGGTTCATCAAGAGATGAAGGATGACTGGTTGGATAGAGACCGTAGGGAGATGTACTATAAAGAAAAATCTGCGTGTTTGATTTGGTAATACAGGTAACAGGGACAGCGAGGGAGCCAGAGCCACTTTTTCCCAAAGCTATACGTTTGCAATTAAAATCAAAGGGGAGGACGAGTTCAGACTTCTGATTGCTTTGAATGGCTAAACGACAGCGTCTAGGAAGGACAAGGATAGTGAAAATAGTAGTGGTAGGAATCTTTTCTCATTTTATCTAGATATACTTGCACATTAATTAAGACGATAAGATAATATTTTGTATATTACTACTATTTTTTTCTTTAAAGTAAGGATAAAAGTGATAATTTCTTTAAAAAATAGTGTTCAAGATAAATAAAAGTTTGTAAAGGAACATTTTAATTATTAAAACTTGTTCTTAGATAATTTTAATGATTAATATTTGAGATTGTAATTAATATTAGAAAAAATAAAATTTATTTTTTTTTTGAAAAG
Organism: Theobroma cacao; assembly: GCF_053813885.1. NCBI lineage: Eukaryota > Viridiplantae > Streptophyta > Magnoliopsida > Malvales > Malvaceae > Theobroma > Theobroma cacao. The sequence continues at coordinate 6,434,160 of NC_142647.1, forward strand.
CCAAAAGATAATACTTATAAAATGAGAAAAACAAATGAATGAAAATTTTTATATTTTATTTAATAGTTTATCGAAACTGTATAATTTGAAAAAGGGAAATTTCAATTTAATCAATTGGGATAGAGATACGTATTTCTATCCTTAAGTAAATTAATACACAAAGTCAAAAGTGATGTATGAGTGATTCAAACATTACTTTTACTTTTGCAGTCCAACATTTATGATAGTTTGATCAAAATGCTGGTCCACGTTTTTACAGGGATTTGCATTTAGTTGACCCAACAACAGGCCAATTAGGCTTAAAGACCACTTATAAGTAATAATTAAGCTTAGAGGAGAACACATAATGCTATACCTCAGACATATTAACAAGGGTTCATAACGTTAAACCCAGTTTACTGTCGTCAAGTAAATTTTAGATTGGGCTGCTGGTATCATGAATTGAGGAGTCTACCTCTAGTGTACTTTTGAGAGCCGAGGCCCATGTATCTGTTACACTATAAATGCTTTGCTTATTTGATTCCAAATAGGCAAGGCTCTGATGATCACTCAACGGCGGCTTCAGGTATTTCACTTCATTTACCGCCATTACTTTCTATCAAAGCCACGCCTTTTCTCGTTTCACTCTCGTTCCCCTCCGCTAACCAAACAATCATGCATCTTTCTTCTCAAAAACTGCAAATCCATGAACCATCTTAAGCAAATCCAAGCCCAAACCTTCCTACTTGGTCTCCACCAAGACTGCCACACTCTCAACAAACTCATAGCTTTTTGTACGGACTCATCTATTGGAAACTTCCGATACGCTGAAAAAGTCTTCAGTCTCATCCGCAATCCATCTTTGTTTATATACAATGTGATGATCAAGACGTTTGTAAAAAAGGGTAGTTATAAAAATGCCATCTTGGTCTTTGGGAAGCTGAGGGAACAAGGGTTGTGGCCCGATAATTTTACCTATCCTTTTGTTTTTAAGGCAATTGGAAGCTTGGGTGAGGTTTTTGAAGGTGAAAAGATTCATGGGGTGGTGGCAAAATCGGGGCTTGAATTTGATGCTTATGTGATTAACTCACTTATGGATATGTATGTACAATTAGGCCGGGTTGTGTATTCGAAGAAAATATTTGATAAAATGCCTGAGAGAGATGTGGTTGCCTGGAACGTGTTGATTTCTGGTTTGGTTAGGTGTGGGATATTTGAAGATGCTGTCAATGTTTTTGGGTTGATGATAAAAGAGGGCCTGGTTAAGCCTAATGAGGCTACAATTGTTAGCACTCTTTCGGCTTGTACAGCATTGAGAAGATTAGAACTTGGCAATGAAATTGACCGTTATGTGAGGAAGGAACTTGAATTGACTACTATTATGGGGAATGCGTTGTTAGACATGTATTGCAAGTGTGGTTGTCTGGATATAGCCATAAAAGTTTTTGATGAGATGCCGATTAAGAATGTTAATTGCTGGACTAGTATGGTGTCTGGCTATGTAAACTGTGGTCTGCTGGATGAAGCTAGAGAGTTGTTTGACAGAAGTCCAGTTAGGGATGTTGTTCTTTGGACGGCTATGATTAATGGTTACGTTCAGTTCAACCGTTTTGATGAGTCAATGGAACTGTTTAAAGAAATGCAGATTCAAAGGGTTAAACCAGATAACTTCGTTGTGGTTTCTCTCCTCACAGGTTGTGCTCAGATGGGAGCTCTTGGGCAAGGGAAATGGATTCATGCATATCTCAATGAAAATAGAATTGTTGTAGACACCATTGTTGGGACTGCTCTTATAGAAATGTATGCAAAATGTGGATGTGTAGAGGAAGCTTTGGAGATTTTCTATGGGTTGAGTAAAAAGGATACTGCCTCTTGGACTTCAGTTATATGTGGGCTCGCGGTTAATGGGGAGGCAAGCAAGGCACTTGAGTTATTCTCACAAATGAAACAAACCGAAGAAAAACCTGATGATATCACCTTTATTGGTGTTTTAAGTGCTTGTAATCATGGAGGATTGGTTGAAGAAGGCCGTCAGTTTTTTGATTCCATGTCTAAAGTGTATCAGATTGAGCCAAAATTGGAACATTATGCATGTCTGATTGACCTACTTGGCCGTGCTGGACGGTTAGCTGAAGTAGAGAAGTTGATAGACGATATACCAAGTCAAGATAATGAACTTGTTGTGCCACTTTATGGTTCATTGCTTAGTGCTTGCAGGACCTATGTCAATGTTGAGATGGGAGAATGGGTGGCTCAACGGCTAGTAGAAATTAAATCAAGTGATTCCAGTATTCATACACTTCTGGCCAATATCTATGCCTCTGCTGATAGATGGGGAGATGTAATAAGGGTTAGAGCAAAGATGAAAGATCTTGGAGTCAAAAAGGTGCCTGGCTGTAGCTCAATTGATGTGAATGGTGTTAACCATGGTGCAATAACTTGACAAATAAAGCAGTCTTTTGAGGATATATTGTCACAATCGGGGATTGCATTAAAATTTGGGAATTTTGGAAATGGCACAAAGCTGTATGTTGCTTAGCTAGTGAAGAAGCATGCTGGAATTCCGAAAATATTTGCAAGTAGGGAAATAAAGTTGCTTTTACATCAAAATTTTTATGAAGAGGCAATTGGACTGCTGGTCGGGTATCTTGTTCAAGCAGGTTCTTGAAACAGTTACTGAGGAAGCTTCAAAATTTCTGTCAAAGAGTGCAGTTAAATTTTTTCTAAGAGTAGTCTGTGGAGGCACCCACATCATTCAACAACTTCATTAGGTTGGAACCAACAGAATCATTTCATGCAACACATTAAAATTTCATATCAAATTCAGAAATTAGGAGATTATAAGTTATTAACACAATATTACAACGACTATGAGTTTACAATCGTCAATTAACTCTGTGCAGACAATAACATCTTGTTCATCATTAATAAGAATTTCTCATATCCCCTTTACCTCAATGTATTCAAATTTCCCCCTTCTCATTAAATTTATTTCTTAGATGGAAAAGTTTGGAAAACTGGGTTTCCAGCATGTTCAATCGATATACTCCCCTACTCTGTTGAGTATTAACTGAAATCTGAAAACTATTGTCTAACACCAGTAGATCCATTTTGGAGTAGTATTAGCATGCACATCTGCATTGAAAACAAATTTTTGTTAAGAGTTTTTTTGCAAATTTCATAAAAAATTCATGTCATATTTTAATGTTTGGTTATGAATATCTTTTCAGGGTTATATTCATTATATTGCTAATATTCATGGATCTCTTAACAACTGCTGGTCCTTCCTAGCAGGTGTCTTTCTCCTTTCTGTTAATATATATTTGAAGATATGTTTTCTAGAATCCTCCTAACATATTTGTAATTTCTTTAATTTGTACTGTAGTCTTTCAAATTAATTCTATGAAACTGATAATAGCTATCAGACAATTGGATACATAGCCCACCTTTCATGTTTATTTTTGAAAAAAATAAAAACTGCATTGCCAAGGTCTTAGACATTCCTAGTTTGTCTTGTTTCATGATTTCAAGGTTGATGCCCTATTAACATGGGAAATTAATCACAAGGAAACAACTTTTGCCAGCATGGCTGGCTAGCTAGGATCGAGTCTGCACACAATAAGGTGTGCAATATAATAACACTTCCACCGTGCAACAATATATAATAAGCTCTATTTGAAGTGGTTATTACTTGAATATTATCTTTGGCTTTAGTATAACTTAATAGTATTGATTGGACCTTTTGGGCCTCTTCAAATTTGTAATTAATTTGCTTTGGTGACTGACTTTACTGATATGCATACCATAACAGCAGCAGACAAGAAAACATTCTCTTTAAGAACTGGCCGGGTTGTGCTGAAGAACAAAACTCGCTTCATATTCTATCAAACACAAACTGCAATAATATTATTTAATATCCTCCACGACTACATAAGCAAAGCTAGTTTAGTAGTTAATAATATAATGATGACCGTCTATCATTATCATAGACATATAACATGATTAGTTTATAAATGTCACTGGTTGATAGAGTACCAACGTAGATGACATAAAATACATCTCACGTTTTCCTTAAATATCTTCTAAAATGATCCTTATAAACCCATCGTCTTACGGTGCTTTAAATCTGCACATGGGGTCCGCTCATGCATATACTGATAGACATTACTCCATACAGTAGAACTGCAAAAATGTTGGTTAAAAACCCCCATGATTAGGGTTTTGATGCTTCGAAGAATGAATAACATAACGACTAGCTAATTATCTATTCATGCAGCCGAAGCATAATCATAGCTGCCATCATCATCATCATCATCATCATCATCACCCTCGAGGGATGCTGCAGGGGTGCAGTCATAGTCTCCGTCATCATCATCACCATTCCCTTCTATGCATGCTGCTGGAGCGTAGTCGTATCCATCATTGCCATCATCATCTCCATCTGGATGCTTCTTGTACCACGAGGCAACAATAACCTTGGAGAGAAGAGACATTTTCTTTCTACTGCTTCTGGACCAAAGGTGGAGTAAGAATTAAAAACGGGGACTGGAACTTTGGTTAATTGATTTATTTCTATGGTCGTTGACCTGTAGAATAAGAAAATGAGTAGAGCTGATGTAACTGTGGCTTGTTTTGGGATTAAATTAGTGACTCCGTAACGTATGTTTTTGAAGGGATGCCAGAAGTGATTACATAGAAGGTGATCTTGGTCAAGATGGTGGATAGCTCGTTCTGCCACAAGGCAAGCACGTGAAGAGTGTGGAATGAAGACCAAAGGTTGTGCTATCTTGTGCACGACCCAACGCCGAGCATAGGTGGCGATACGTGGTCCAGCCACATAAGCTGACAATGCGGCAAATTCTCCTGCGTTAGTACTATTGTTGATGGCCTTTGATGTATAGTAGAGGCATCTTGGGGTCAAGTGTGAGATCTTTTGGCAGGGTGGTGGGCTAGTGGGAAAAGTGAGGCTCATTATCTTCTTCATGTGGTTTGGAACCAGCCAAAGAGTGGTGCCATCATCATGGCAACACCCTGGTATCCATCGGAATCTCATTTTTCTCAACATTTTAAATTAGGACGATCGAAATTGTCTCCACTGAAGCAAGATTTTAGTAGTAGCAGCAAGCTAGGCTACAAGGATCGGGTCAGTGTTGGAAACAAATATCACGTGTGTTATGGGTATGTTTATTCTTTTAAAATAAAAATTATATTTTTGAGGATGGGATCTTTATACTCATGTCGGTCATACGTTTTGGATACAAATACTTGATGAAACATCAAGAGCCAAAGCAACATGCATGCCAGCCAAGCGTATAACTATAACCTTATTTTGAAGGTATTGGAACTACAAAATCTTTGGGACGACTCTAGATTTTGCATGTAATCAAGCCGAAGCTAATTAACAAGGAAATACTCCTTGATTCCACAGATGATTGCTATAAAGCTTGTCAAGTATAATTAATGCTTGATACTTTTGTGATTAAGAGGAATAAGCACATGTGTTTGCTATAACCGATTAAAATCTTCGCCGTATCTTTCAACTGAGAGGAATAAATCTGATAAGATAAAACTATCTTATTAATTATTCTAATTTTATTTAACAAATTGGAAAGCAGTGGGGTAGCAAAGGAAAATGAAATTTATTAGTTTGGACATACAATTAATATATAGATTAATATTCACCGGCCATTCGCTTGTTGGTATTTTTTTAATATTTGATACCAGAAAAGAGCATCATAGTTCACACTCAACCGACTAAACGAAGTTGAAAGTGGGAATATCCTTGAAAGATATTGTTAATCCTGAATTAACAAGTGTTTTCATGCCTTGCGTAAACTTGTCTGCGTATGTACAGTTGCCTTAATTAACTACGATTTACTTTTTCCTTTGATTGTTTTCCTACTTAGATTTTTACCAGCATAATATATTTGTCCAGGAACAGCGTAGTAGCTCATGTATGTAATGTTGTGCTTAGCTGACAAAATGTTGACAACATGACGCCATGCTTTAATTTGGGTTCAGGTCCTGACATTAATTGTTATCAGCATTGTGGTCATATTTTCACACACACAATGCACACACATTTTATTCTTTCAATACAAAATTAGAAATATTTATTTGACATATGGATTTCAGCAATTTATTAACATTATAACTAACCTTTGCTTAAATAAGTCAAAATATGAATGAAAATAGCTAGGCTCGCCCCATCATTAATATTTATGAAATCAAGAGATTGTACAGAGAAAACTAAAAGTAAACTTCAATTCTCTTTATACACACCATTCTCCATATGAATTATGTAAACATGTTCCAGCATTCTGGTATGATTGACTTGTTTGAATGCTTCCTATCCTTGACAGCCTACCCACTACAACAATTTTCATTTATATTGTATATTTTTAAGATTAGTTATTAAAAAAATTTTTAGTAATATTTTTTATAATGCTTTTGTAAATTTGACTGCACTATACAATTTTTTAATATTATAAATAAAATATAATTATAAAAATTATATATAACAATAAAGGCTACACTTTTAATATTATTATTAAATGTGAAAAAATACAATTAAAATTTTAAATAATTATTTCATTATAAAAAGGTATGATACTTAAAAGAAGTATAATTAAAATCAAAATTTGTGGTACACGACATAGAGTTTGTACGAGGATAATGTCGTGACGTGCGGGTCCGGGAATCCGTCCGTCAGACGCGGGCGAAAATTAAAATCTGTTAGGAGTCGTCACCAATCTTTTTTTATCTAAGGTGTGATTGGTCACCTATTAACCCGATTCTTAATCGACGAAGTCCTAAATTAATTTTAGATCCGTCGAAAGAACGAGAACTGGTCCACGTTTTTTAGATATGGGTTCGGGAGTGCGGTTACGCACGGAGAAGGGTTAGCACCTCCGTGACGTCCGTTCTACGAACGGTACCATTTAATCTTAAGTTATCTTAATATAGCCTTTTCTTTGTTTAATCCCTATTTTATTAATTAAATTTTTATTGAATTGTCAGACTGAGTTTTTCACTTGGTTTTACGTATGCATATGATGCAAGGGTAGAATGATGTCATGACTTGTTTATTTTAAATGATGGAGTCGGTAATCTTTTATTGGAAAATTATTCGAAGACTATCCCAACGCTTTGGTGAAGTCTCGAAATCCTCCTCACCTAGAGATATCCCCGGAAGAACTCGTCTCTACAAGCTCCTCGGGGAAATCCCATCATCGGGATTCCCGCGCCATTTGCAAAATAAGAGTGGCATGCAATGACAGTATAAAATGATGGAATCTATATGATCGTATTTATTAATTAATTGATTGGTAATGCTTAATAATTTCAGGTAATTTATTGACTTATTCATATATTTATCGTTATTATGTATCATTATTATTTATCATATATATATATATTTTAAAACAAACATTATTCGAACTAATGGGTATAGGGGTATAGAATCCGGATTTATCCCGACGTTTCGATGAAAATTCGTTTCAAACTCCGCACTTAAGTGACCTACCCGAAAGAGACAACTCTTTGCCCCTTTTAGGTGGTAATACTCAAATAATTGTTCTATTTATTTTATTTATTATTTTTTATTATTTGCAAGGCTCTAAATATATTTATAATATTTTTTGTTAATATTTTTATTTATATATATATTTTTCTTAAAAAAAATCTATAGGTATTATGAATTTTCTTTTTGTTTATTTATTTATTTATTTTATGTACATATATTTATTCTTCTTTTACTATTATTTTTATTTACTACTATCATTATTATTTTTTAGCATTAAAAGAGACATTTATATATGGCTAATTTTCCTAATGTGGTTTAAATCATAATAAAAAATGTAAAATTTTTTAAAACAAAACGGGCTAACTTCAAATCAATTGAAATAGGCCCAAACCAGAGACAATGAGTTATACCTTACTGGGCTCGAATTAGCCCAGCCCGCTAGCCCGCAGAAGCCTAACTCTATTGCACCCGGTCCGCTTCTTGAAGTCCACAAAGCAAGGTTCAAAACGCACCGTTTGGTGTCCGCAGAGCCGTTCAAAACGACGTCGTTTGGGCTTAGATCTTTTGGCTTCTACCACTCCACTAAAACGACGCCGTTTTGCTACCCGAAACCTAGGTATTTAACCCCCTTTTCTCTCTTTCTCTCTTCACTTTCATTCCTCACTTTCTCTCTCTAGCGGCGGCACCCTCCGCCTTCTCTCTAGCTTCAACCGCCGGTCAACTCCCTCTCTTCTCCCTTTCTATCGCCGGTGCCCCTCCTACCTTTCCTTACTGCTAAAGATCAGCGAACCCAGTCCCAAATCTCCCTTTTTTTGTCACAAATCGACCGATCTAAACCTCCAAGAATTTCCCCTTGTTTTGCCGACCACTCACTATCCTTCTCTCCTTTCACCGGCTGCCTTCCACACTCAGCAAATCACCATCTTTTCATTATCCCCCCTAACCCACTGGTTTTCCTTTCTTCTTTTTATTATTTTTTTTTGTTTGCTCTCTGTTTTTTGGTTGCTGGTTATTGCTTTTGGTGGTCGATTTTTTGGTTTTTTCGTGTCCCCCTTCTTTGCAGGTTGCAGGTGGACTTTAAGGAGCCGGGTTGTCCAAAAATTTGGACAACCCGGTGATGGGGTTCTGGCACCCCCTGGAGTTGGTGGCCAGAACCCCCATCACGCGTAGTGGGTGGGGGATGGGATGGCGAAGGGATGGCTGGGCGTCTACAGATAACAGGGAAAATGCTGTAAATTAATTAGATATTGCTTCTTTCACGAGTGTTTTTTTTTTAGTTAGATTTTCATGGGGAGTTCTATGTTCATGTATTGTACGTATACTTAACATTCACAGGTAGAAATGCACGGAGTCATGAAATCTCCAAAATTAATCATGCATGATGTTAGTAATTAAATAATTAACATTGCATAAGCGCAGTCTTGTTGGAGTCATTAATCAAACTGATGAAAAAAAATATCTTAATTTGCGGATAGGTTGATTAAGTTTAGTGACGTCCCTTTGATATGTTAGAGGTCCATCCATTGATTAATAATTTATTCAAAATTCCTTGCTCAATAGAAACGCAAGAATTTATCTTACGTAGTTGATCTTGGTATTAAGATATAATATCTCATCTATATTGATATAGTAGAAAGGATAATGTGATGTAATTAACTAAATATTACATCATATTACAGAAACATGCTCGTTGTGTACCTACAAACTTATCTCTTAAACAAAATAAAAAAACACACTGAAAAATTGAGCAAACCATATTCGTACTATTAAGATTTTAACTAAAAACCTTAAGCTGCCGGAGCAAAATCATAATCGTCGTCATCATCGTCATCTCCATCACCGTCTACGGATGCAGATGGAACATGAGTATAGTTGTTACCACCTTGGACCAATGACTTTGAGTTAGAAACATATCCATCACGACAACCTTTGTCATCATGCACATCATCATTCATGATGTTCTTTGAGCTGCTTCCGATCTTTTTAATATTATCCTCGTCATGCATGATACACTTTGAGCTACTCATGATCGGAATATAAAAGTAGTGTTGTTTTCTCTTCTTCTTGAAGGGAACTTTGACTTGTAAGAAACAAAGGAGACTTTGGTTTGCTTGAGGAATGAGGGAGAGGGCAAGAGTACTTATATAGGGAGAAACTTAAGGATGTCCCGTGCGGGGTCGTGGCAGAAGAAATTTGGAGCGTGTGAAGCTTGTGACAAAAAGTGCCACGTAAAATCCTACGTGGCTTTATTGCAAAACAAGTTTACAAAATGCAAGAAAACGGTTGATTCTGTGTGGTGTTGATACAAGTGAAAGCTACTTTAGGCTTTTATTCGCGAGGATAGTAGCGGAGGGAAAGTGGTAAAGGTAATGTCGGATGGTGCAAATGAAATCTTTAGCATTTGTAGACATGAAAAGTCCTTTACTTTTGTGGTCAAGTATCATTCCACCGAACTTGTCCGTTTTCCAATCTGAAACCTTGGCAAATCTCCGGCCTCAAAATTAGCTTTCTCCATTTTTTTATTTAGTTATATTAATATTTTGTCCGTGCGTAATTATGAGGTAAAATTTTTTATTTACATTAGAAATATTTATTTTTTGACATATTTTAATATATATTAGTATAAATATAACTATATATTTTTTATAATAAAGGTAATTTTAATAAAAAATTAAATTAAAATTAAGAAAATTAAATATATTAAAAGTAATTATTTATAAATCACATAATTTTATGTCATAAACGTACTTATGGATATAATTGATATATTTTTTATTTTTTAAAATCATATTTTATTTTTTACCTTAACATATGTTAGTATTCATGTTATCAAAAAATGTATTAATAGTCATGTTATCAAATTTTTTCAAGGATAATAGTGTAATCTTGAAATAAAATCATCATTCAAAACATAATACTATAAATAAAATTATTTTCAATTTTTTTTCAATTTTTAATAAAAAATCATAACTTTTTATGATGCTTTAATTATATTTATGCAAATAAATATGTATAAACATGTTATATTTGTAATATGGCATTGAACAAATGCAGATTTTAAAATCATTCAAAACATCATATATAAATTATTAACACTAATTGACACTAATTGAATTTTTTTTTACCACACTAATCATATTATTATTGCAGTAATTATTAATTTATTCATTATTTTTCAATAAAATTATTATTTAATCAATTACATAACCATTTTTGTACGAATTATACCTTAAACACCTTTTTTGAAATTGATTTTGAGTCTAGGCTTAAAATTAGTGATTTGAGTCAAATCAGTCGGGCTTTCTTAGCATGGCCCAAAAGACTTCTTCCTCCCTTATTTTCTTTTTCTTTTTTCTATTCCAGCGGCCCATTTCGAGGCTTATATTCATGTCACGGGGTCTACCCTTTCCTCAAAGGATTAATATGATATGATGTGTACGGTCAAGTTTTTTCAATTGTAGGTTAATTTGATGAAGTATGCAACATCAAAATCTTTTTATTATTTGATATGAGATTGAAACATTTTATTTATTTTTTTTAAAACACTTATCATGACATTCTTTTCCATTTAATTTAGTGATACTTTTATTATTGTCAACCACCTCACTAGCTTCCTTATCTAAAAGTTTTTTGAGCAGGTCGTTGTATTCTCCTCCATCCAATTTAGTGATACCTTAGTCATTGTTGGTCATCCTATTAGCCTCCCTATCTAAAAGTGCTTGGTATTACAATCCTCGTGTGGACGTGAATCCCACATCGTCGAGATAATGCTCTCAATAGATTGAGCCATAAAATCTCACATCGAATAAAAACTTTTAACGAAGAGTAAAGGAGGATGTCATGGTCTTAGATAAGGGAGTCATAAATCTCACATCAACTTTATACTCGAGTGATTCTGAGAATATAAAAATTCATATTCTCTTCAACTCATGAGATGCCTTTTGTGGAACACAATCGTGAGACAAGTGGACCAAAATAGACAATACTTCACAAGAGTTGACACTTGGTATAGGTCGAGTTTAAGTTAATTAAGTTTGTTTTTATATCACTTTGTCACTTGATAAGATGTGCAATGTCCATACTTAATAAATTTTCTAAGATCCTTTTACTTATTTGATGTGAAATTGAAACACTCTACTTATTTTTTTTTTTAAGTGTTTGATGTGACATTTAAACCTAACAAAAAAATAAACCCTAAATTCTTATTTCACCTCACTTTTTTCTCTTTTCCAAGATCCTCCTATTTACGAGATGTGAAATTGAAGCACTTTACTTACTTTCTTTTAAGTGCTTAGTATGACATTTAAACCTAACAAAAGAAAAACCCTAATGGCACGTTTGGTTCACGAAATAAATAATAATGAAATAGAATAGTTATTACGTGAGAATAGAATGAGGTGGGAATAACATATAATAAGTATTATGTAGTTTGGTATAATGAATGGAATAGAGTAGGAATAATTATTATGACTTATTACAGTGTTTGGTTGGTAACAATAGCTTTAGAATAGGAAAGAAATAGAAAATAAAAAGATAAAAATACCCTTTTATTATATTTAATTATTTTATTTTTTAAATATTAATAATTTATAATTAATTAAAATATTAATAATTAATAATTTAAATATCAATATTTTAATATAATTTAATTACTAATATTTTAATTAATAATATTTTATTTATAATTTAATAATAATATTATTAAAATATTAATAATTTTTATTTTATATTCATTAAAAATTTAATATATTAATAATTTAATAAATAAAAATATTAATAGTTTAAAATATTAATATTTAATATTTTAATCATATTAATATTAATAATGTTTAAATTATATATAAAATATTAATATTTTAAATTTTATAAATAATTTATTCTTTTTATTCTATTTTTTCCCTTTTTCTTTTTTTCTTTTTCATGGGCCAGTCGCCGGAAAGGCGATCGGTGTAACAAAACGCCGATCTGGAGTACCATGTGGCCGGATCTGGCCACTACGGTGCCAAATCGGCGCTTCCCCGCGGCTGGATCTGGCCGTGGAGTGCCAGATCCAACCGTGGGATCTGGTCAGAAAGCACCAGATCCGGTGCTTCCAGCTGCCAGATCTGGCCGTTGAGTGCCAGATTTGGCTGAATTTCCGTTTGAATCTTGTCCGACCATATTTGGTCATAAAATCGCCGTCGCTTCCGCTGCCGTCACCGTCGCCACTAACATCATCTTCGACGTTGATGCCACTTAGAGAGAGAATAAGAGAGGAAAGAACATGAGAAGAGAGAGAAAGAATAAGGGAAAATGAGAAAAAAATATATATACATATATATATATATATATATATATATATAGGTATAGGGTTGTAATATTTTTAAATGATAAGGGGCATTTTAGTCTTATCATAATTCAGAGCTATTCCCATGGTCACGGAATAGCAAAAACCATGGAGAACCTCGGGTTTAACTATGCCTGAATTTTACCCCTTTTGAGAGAATAGCTATTACTAGGTAATAGCTATTCTTTGTGATATTACCATACCAAACGGAGCTAAGCTATTTCCTTAGGAATAGACAAGGAATAGCTTAGTTATTCATTGTACCAAACTTGCAGTAAGTTCTCATTTCTTCTCACTTTTTTCTCTTTTCCAAGATCCTCTTTCGTACTAAATGTAAAATTGAAACACTCTACTTACCTTCTTTAAAGTACTTAATGTTTTAAACTTAAAAAAAAAAAACCCTTAAGTTCTCATTTCTCTTCACTTTTTTCTCTCTCACCAATCGCCCCTTTCTTCTCTCTCAAACCTTTCTATTGCTAATGATGGCCATCACCTCTTCGTTACCAACAAGGTTCCCTTTCTCTCTCCCTTTTCCTTCCTTTTTTATTCTCTTCTTTTTCCTTGATTTCAACTTCTCACTTTAACTCTCTTTATTATGATATGCTTATATAACATTTATTCATAGTATATATATTAAGAAAATATAATTGATGATAATATGTTAAATATAAATATATTATTTTCAGATAATTTCATGATAAATGTATATATATAATTTTATTTAAAAAAAATTAAAAAAAATTATAAATAAATATATATATATATATCAATAATAACTTTATTAAGTACTTGAATATTTAATTCATTAATTAGTACATAATTTTTTATATAAAAAATAAAATTTATATATTTTTTCTCTTAATTATTAAAAAAATTCAAAATACGAAAAAATGCTCGATGCATCATTTTTTAAGGAGAAAAAAAAAGTAGAGGTTAGACAGTTCCGTTGGGCGAATGGCTCACCCAAGGCCCAAGCTCAACTTGATGAACACGTGTTTCAATATACTTTTAATGGGGGATGAGCTTGGACGAAGACACGTACGTTCCATAAATTTTTGGGTCGAGCCCAGGCTCAATTTGCCCTTATACTATTACTTATAGATTTATTAAAGGAAACTTTTGACAAGGGTCCCTCAAAGTCAAAGGCCGGAACCAACAGCAACCAATCATTTTCCTGGCTAACGTTAACCGTTTCCCTCAACTTCAAACCAAAGGACATCGCTAGCCACGTAAACTTAAGCAACAACACTCATTTTGAACTTAGGAACTCAAACAACTCGATATGGCTACCGCTCAACTTTCAACTCAAATTCTCCGGCCCATCCCCGCCGCTTGCGTCAGTTTCCGACAAGTTACCACCACCGGACTCCCTTCTACATCTCCTTCTCCTTCTACAACAATCTTCAAAACAAGAAAGGAAGCCATTACAACGAATCAAAAGTTGAAGTGGGCACGTAGACTAAGCCTCGTGGATCAAAGCAGCCCGACAAAGCCAACTGTTGATGTTGAAGGGTTAGTTAGTTTCTTGTATGATGATCTTCCTCATTTGTTTGATGATCAAGGGATTGATCGGATGGCATATGACGAGCAAGTCACGTTCAGGGACCCAATAACAAAGCATGATACAATAAGCGGTTACTTGTTTAACATTTCTTTGCTGAAGGTACTCTTTAGGCCTCTGTTTCAATTGCACTGGGTCAAGCAGGTTCGATTCACTATGAACTTTTTCTTTCTAATGTAAATTTTGATAGTGTAACAACTTCTTTTACTTTGGGTATTTGCTTATTTGACTGGTTGAGTTGGTATAGACAGGACCTTATGAGATAACAACAAGGTGGACTATGGGGATGAAATTCATGCTTTTGCCATGGAAGCCTGAACTGGCCTTCACTGGAACTTCTGTAATGGGCATCAATCCAAAGAATGGAAAGTTTTGTAGCCATTTGGTGAGGTTTAGTTCTCTAAATTAACAATTCTTCTTTTGATAACTTTAGTAATATTTGAGAAAAATATTTTAGTTTGTGTGTTCTATTATACTTGTAGGACTTTTGGGATTCCATAGAGAACAATGATTATTTTTCGCTGGAAGGTTTATGGGATGTGTTTAGGCAGGTATGGTTCTTTAATTATTTGATAAATGATTAGTCATTTGCTGCAAAATGACATTTAATGGCCATAAATTTGTGTATCTGCCCCATCTTACATATGGAATGTTATTTGTTATTTCATTTCTTTTTTGCAGTTGCGGATTTATAAGACCCCTGACTTGGAGACACCGAGGTATCAGATACTGAAGAGGACAGCAAATTATGAGGTCGAATTATTCTTTTTTTTTCTTTTAATTTTTGGAATAAAGTCAGTTGTGCATCCATGAACTATTGCTCTTACTGGTACATGCTATGGCCAAAACAAAATGTTTTGCCCAGCAATCGTGCGCTGGCAGCTGGGCAGACAAACTCATTTCGTTCTGGTTTTGTAACAATAAAGGCATAAGCCTTTGATTTGGAAAATGTGAATGAAAAATGGGAAATGTATTTGGTAAACTTGACTCATTATCAAGTAGGATCATTAGAGAAAATTTGTATTGATGATGTAGTATTAATACTCTACTTCTGGATTCTGTTTGTAATGTGTATTCATTTAACATTGGGGTTTTAATAATATGGACTTCGTATACTTTTATACATTTTCCTGTCATACTATTGTCATCAGTTTCTTATAAAGGTCTTTTCTGTCTAAAGTAAATTGCTGCACTTTATACACAGCTTTTATATTAGCTAGAATGACTCCTTTAACTAGTGTTTCCTGTTGCATTTTTTGAGAAAATGTAATTTGTTTGAATATCTGGTAATTGCGTCAGTAACACTTAGATGTTATGCAGGTAAGGAAATATACACCATTCATAGTGGTACAAACAGATGGAGACAAACTGTCAGGGTCAACTGGCTTTAATACTGTTGCTGGGTAAGTGTCTTTTAGTCTTCTGGGATCCAATTCATTATGTTGGTTTCAATTCTAATTTTCCTTTTTCTTTCTCACCTGATGTGGTTGATGGGTTCCATTGGAGCAGGTATATCTTTGGTAAGAATTCTACAATGGAGAAGATACCAATGACTACTCCTGTCTTCACCCAGGCACTTGATCCTGAATTATCTGAGGTATCCATCCAAATTGTTCTTCCATTGGAGAAAGATATAAGCAGGTGAGTCTTGTCAGTCTAGTTGAGGTCTGAAGCATCAACAGGCAGTTTCATAACACCAAAATGGATAAAGAAAAAAATAATGTTTTTTTAATACTCACATGCTTTGATTGAGCAACTAATCAGTGTATTTGTACCTCAACAGTTTGCCAAATCCTAGTCAAGAAACAGTTAACTTGAGAAAGGTGGAAGGAGGGATTGCTGCAGCATTGAAGTTCAGTGGAAAACCTACAGAGGAGGTTGTTCGTGAGAAAGAGAAAGCATTGCGCTCTAGTCTTATTAGAGACGGTCTTAAACCTAAGAAGGGTTGTTTGCTTGCCCGCTACAATGATCCAGGCCGAACGTGGAGCTTTACAATGGTATGATTTGGTTTTTCCTTATCACTTGCAAGGTTTCACTCCATGCTTAGCACGCAAAAGGGATTTTACTTCAGGCAATTGTGCATTTCACATCTGACAAATTTTTTGCATCACCTTAACATCGCTCATAGTAACTGTTGTTGGCTATACTGATAAATTAGTAACTGCATATTACAAATTTTGTACACATTATATTCACAGCCTTGAGGCCCTCGACCCACCACATGGAATATTATAGCAATCAAATGTAAGAATACATAACTGTCTGTAATTGCTGAGAAAGGCAACACACATTTCCATTGTGAAAAACATGGACTTATAAAAATAGAAGACATTGCCAGAAGTCCATTGTTTTTGTCTGATATTTTGTTTTGTTTCCCTGGATAAAAACAAACTAGAAGTGATACTCACCAACTTCATACATCTGGAGTCAAATTCCATGTAGTTACTAAATTTAGCCATGAATTTTCTATTTTGACGAGCTTGGTTTCCATTAATTTATTCTTCTTTTACCCAGTATGCCATGCTTTGTAAGCAGCATTGTTCTGTTTGCTTCTTTTAATGCAATTTGATGGTTCTTTAATTGGTTCTAGAACTAGCTTGGGGATGGTAGCTAGGTAGTAGCTAGTTTTCTATGCCGGCTGACTTGTTAGGACTGCAATGTTGATGATGCCATCTATACAATGCCAGATCCTTCCTTAACTAATTGTTAGTTAGTATTACTTTATTATCTGTTTTAATCATCTTAGTTATTGACTCCATTCTCTATGTTCTTTCTTTGGGTGACTACATCGAAGAGAAATGAAGTGCTAATTTGGCTTGAGGAATTCACTTTGGATTAGCAAGATTACTCCTTGCAAATCATTCTTTCCGGTTTTGAATTGACCAGTGACACTTTCTTGGAAGTTGTAATTAAGGGAACAGTATAGGCTTTCCTTGGCTAAAACACATATGGAATGTAAAGCATTTTGTTCTTGCTAAAGGTCATGGTCTCATGGATGCAGCAATTTGTTTATTCAAAGATGTTCAAAGCTCAGCACTCTCAACAGTCAATACCAGGGGACAGTTAAGAACTTAAGATCCAGTAATACGATCTCCGGCAGCGGAGCCTCTGCTTTAGGTCACAATGTAAAAGGAATGGAGGAGTTGCAGGAAAAATCTAATTACGGTTTGTGAAGTTTGCAGTATGCCTACTCAATTACAAGCTGAAGCAATAGTAGCTAATGGTCCTAATCATGTGGACGATTAATTTTAATTCATTGAATTTCTAAAGTCAGATAATTAAATGCTATTGAAATTCATTTAAAATGCTATATTGAGCCTTATTGCATGGAAGAAAATTTAAGGTCGTACCAACATGATAGTGAACTATTGCCTTAAGCGCCTGCATGAAGCTGAACTCTGAAGCACATTCTCATGCCTGAGATAGCAAGCATGCCTCTTTTGTGTCGAAAACAGCTAGGCATGGACCCTGAAGAATATTACAGCCATGAACCAAGGAGACAAAAGAATGGAAATCATGTGACTTCCAGTTGGTATGCATGTGACCAAAATCAAACCTGGGGGAAATTGCCATCGGTTTTGCCACCTGGAAAATCAACTGTAGAGCAGTGCTAAATGAGCTTGAAGAAAGATGTTTTTGCTTGGCATTAGCATGCAACTTTTAGCTCAAATTCTATGCACCTTCATCTTCAGTCTCAGCCTCAAGGTCTCGGCTTTGTCATTGTGTTTGTAAAATTTGAACAGTTGAACCATTTCGAGTAGCTGATCAACTGGAAACCAGTCAACCATCCGATTTGATTTAACTTTCTTTCCCAATATAATGAAAAGGTTTATAAACTAAAAGCGTCCAACCATGAGACCGAAGAACATTAGTATAATAATAATATTTGAGTATTTTACATAATTTAATTTTTTTTTGTAGTAATTTATGAAATAAATTATCATGCACTTAAATAGGTTCTGTTTGATGCTTGCTTTTGTTTATTTTCGTCTTGGTGCATTATTTTATTTATTTTTCCTTCCTCAAAAGTTGTCATATATATATATATATATTAAAGAGCAAAATCATATTTGACAAACAAAAAAGAGAAATTAAAACAAACATTCAAATGTAAATGCTTCATGTATATAATAAATATACTTTTTTATTACAAAATTAAATTCTATAGGATATTATTTTCTTTAGTTTTAACATATTTTTGTTTTTTACGATGAACAAAAATAAATAAATAGTAAAAGTAATAACTAAATTATGAAAGTTTTGTAGAATCCAAATCGAATACTCCACAGTCCACCCACCCTACATATAAGTGTCTTCCACTCACAAAAGATTTGGTCTAGGCTTTTAGTACTGGCAGGTAAATGTTCACATGAAAATGTTCCATAAATAGAAACCAACATGTGGTCCTAAGATGTGCTATCATTGGCTTTCGCTTCAAAAAAAAAAAAATTGAAAAATATTACAAATGCTTTAACTGTAGTTTTAACCACTATATAAATATATATATATATTGATTCTGTTCTACAGAAAGTTCTTCAATCCCGCGTATTCATGTTTGAAAAAATGGTCTCATGACAGTTGTAGTAGGATTTAGATGAAATTACATGGATTTTAAATGATATTTCAAATATTTCATTTGAAATGTCGTGTCAAAATGAACTCAAACTTGAAGGATGAGTCCATACTTCCTAAAGTTCCTTTGTTTTCCTTTTTAATTTTTCAAATTGCTTTTTTAAATGCTGGTTGATTTTTCTTTTTTTTTTCCATTGGTCTTATTTAGACTTGAAAATTTGACAACACGATATGAATTTAATAAGGCTTAAGTTTAGCAAAATTGTGTTAAACTCACTTAATTCATTTAAAATATATTTACAACATGATTAATTAATTATATTATTTGTACTCGTATAATCTGTCTTTTCTTCTTGAATGCCACATGTTCATTTTTGAAAACAATAACCTCATGACAGCTGTAGTAGGATTTGGATGACATTACATGAATTTTAAAAGGAATTTCAAATATTTCATTTGAAATGCATAGTTAAATTTAACTCAAACCTGAAAGATAAGTTCATACTTCTCCAAAATTCTTTTTTTTTATTATTTTAATTTTCCAATTTGGTTTTTTGAATGTTATTTGATTTTTTATTTTTGTTAATTATTGGTCTTGCTTAGACTTCACAATTTGTATATATCATGATATGAATTTAAGCGAGTTTATGTTTAGGGTCATCGTATTTCGTATATTAATCTTATCAACATGATTAAGGCACAAATAAATCGCGTCTTAATCATTTTATAATCATGTCAAACCCATTTACTTTATTATTTATCCACATATCCTGTGATTTGTTTATTATCTATTTATTTAGTCGTGTTCACGTATTGAGTAGATACATTTAGTATACAGTTAATATCTGTTTATTAATTCATATAAATACTAATATTTTTATGATGATTAAGATTTATTGATGTTAATAAATTTTACGATATTTTTTATTTTTTGTTGTAAATTTAAAATGTAGAATTATTATTTTAGTTTAATTAATTTAAACATGTTTTAATCATGTAAACAAATTATAAATTATATAAATTTTAACCATGTAAACAAATTATGTTATATCGTATAAAATTTAATCCAATATGTTTAATAAACATATTAATTATGTTGTATCATGCTACACACTTATTAAATGTATTCGTACACTTATTTAAGCTCTAGATATAATTAATTAATTAATCATGTTGTATTTAGTTTTTGATGTATCTTTTTAAAAGAATTATACACATATAAACATACAAAGTTAATTAGAAAAGTATCAAAAGAAAATATATTTAAAAAAGAGAAAAATAGAAAATAAAGTTAAAATTGAATAAAAAATAATTTAGCACAAATTTAAGAAAAGACAGTTCTGAGATGATATCAACTCTAGCTATTTGAAAATAGAAATCGATCATGTATAACTAGTAATTGTTTAGTTTTGAACTAATTTTTCTTTTAAAGAAAATTATTTTAATATAATATCACTGGAGCTTTTAAGGTATATTTAAAAATTATTTAAATTCCACCAACAGATCAAAAGATCATCACATAACTTTATCGGGTATATTTTAAAAAATTAAAAAATTTAATATAGCAAAATAAAAAACATGTGCGAATATTTTTTTTTGAAATTACATGTCATAATAGTTTAATTTCGTATGTGAAGTATAAAAATTTCACTATATATAGAATAATAATATTTTTTAATTAGATTCGTGGCCATAAAGGAAAAAAAATTATTTTGGCACATTTTTGTATAGATAATTTCTTTTTATATATAAGCTTGAAAATAATTTTCTCTTATTTAATTATTTTTTGTTTCCTTTTTTTTGTCACAAGCTGAAATCTAAGTCTAACCTTGTGTATTTTAAATTCTAAAAATAAAATTTAAATAAACGTATAAATTATGAGTTTACGTTTTCAATCAAAAAAATATATTTAATAAATAGTAAAAAATTTATTTTTATATTCTTAAGACCCAGACATTGCAAGAATGTACTCTTACTTTTCTCATACAAAATGCTATCTTAATAGTTTTAATTTAAAAGGTATAGATTAAAATATATTTTTAAAAAATAAAAAAAAGGCAACCATATAAATTATGTATAATTGTGGAGATATGGTTAAAGACATGATTGCTTATCAATCATTCAAATTTTATTTGTCCAAGATATGCATGAAATTGATACCAACCACTCATAAAAAAAATGAAAAAAAAAACACACGCACACAGAAATTCAAATATTTATTTGAATAGAGAAATTAATATCTATATTCATACAAAAAAAACAATAATAAGAAAATTGACAATTCAAATATGTGTGTACTATTTTTCTAGAAGACTTGAGAATGAAAATTTTGAATTCCACTTTATTATTTTTTGTCCTTTGGACCACTCACCAAAAATAGATAAAAAAATAAAATATTGCCGTCTGCCTTTTTTCTTTCTCTCTCTCTCTTAGCATTTTCTAAATTTAAAAGAGATGGGAAGCAAAAGTGATACTATAGCCAGTTACCAAGAAACTGGCAGCAACGGGCTGAAACCAAGCGGAGCCGTCTGATTGAAAACGACAACGTGTTTTTGGCCGTGAACCCCGAGAGAGAATACGGTCAAACGTTTCCAAACCCCAGACGGCGCCGCCTCTTCAATTCAAAACGCGTCCATTACGCCACTTTCTTCGTCGGTTTTGTCATCATTTTCCCATTTCCCTTCACGTTCCCTTTTTGTTTTTGGTTTATTTTTCTATTTTGGCAGAAACGGTTTTCATTTTTTATTTACAATTGATGATTCGGTGCTTTTTAAGGTTTACTGTACTTGATTCGTTTCAAATTTTTTAATATCCGTTGATCTCTCTTCTCTCTTTCAACGCACTTACGCGCCTCTTATTTGTAGTCTTTTCTTTTAGCATCTCTCTCCCTTCCTCTCTGTCTCCGTGGTATTTCTTGAATAGATTCAATTATCAAGCGACCCTTTGGTGGCTTTTGGGGATCAAGGTGAGAATTTTTTTTTTATTAATTTCCATTGACAGTTGATTTTATTTGTTTCAGTGTGAAATGTGATCTGGGTTTTTTTTGTAAGGTCTTTTATCTGGCTAATTGGTCTGAATTATTGGAAAAGTTTTGTCTTTTGATGCAAATTCTGGTCTGGGTTTTTATGTTTTTCCCCACGATCAGTTCTCACAACTATGTACGATTTATGAATTTGATGTGGAACTCTGATCCACGTTTGCAAAATCCTAGTTAGATTTGATGTGAAACCTTTTTTTTTTTAAAGAAAAAGACATTTTATGGTGACAGAAATGGGGAAAAGGAGTAACTTAATCATTTCTTTGGCAATGCATGTTCTTTATCATTTTGAATATAGGTTTTAAGGTTTTTAGGGCTTTGATACCAGAAAGTTTATCTCTTAAAAGGGAGAAAATTGATAAGTAGGTGCTGTGTTTTTTTTTTTTTTTTAGAAAAAATGACCATGTAGAATTCTCTGATTCAACTTTACCTTTGAAAATCCATCTTTTTACCTTCTTTTTGTCTGGCCGGCTCTGCACCTTGTTGGATTAAAATTGTCTCTTATTATGGCTCTTTTTTCACATTTGATCTGCTACAATTAGTTCAAATTTTTTTGCAGGGAAAAGATGGCTGAGTCCAAACCGGAACAACCTTTGATCCCATCATCATCATCATCATCATCTCGAAACCTTCCTGATTTTAAGAAATCCGTTAAGCTAAAATATGTGAAGCTTGGATACCATTACCTAATCACCCATGGAATGTACCTCTTCCTTTCCCCTCTTGTAGTTGTAATAGCTGCACAGCTCTCAACATTTTC
The DNA here is from genome assembly GCF_053813885.1 of Theobroma cacao. Lineage (NCBI taxonomy): Eukaryota > Viridiplantae > Streptophyta > Magnoliopsida > Malvales > Malvaceae > Theobroma > Theobroma cacao. The sequence goes on from NC_142647.1 coordinate 6,456,920, forward strand.
TATCCAGGACCTTTATGATCTTTGGGAGCATCTTCAATACAACCTCATTTCTGTGATCATCTGCTCTACTCTTCTTGTTTTCCTATCAACCCTCTACTTTCTAACTCGGCCCCGTCCTGTTTACCTTGTTAATTTTGCTTGCTACAAACCAGAGGAATCTCGGAAATGCACAAAGAGGATCTTCATGGATCAGTCTCGAATGACTGGTACATTTACAGAGGAGAATCTTGAGTTTCAGCGTAAGATCCTTGAAAGATCTGGACTTGGGGATTCAACTTACCTTCCAGAGGCAGTCCTCAATATTCCCCCTAACCCATCAATGCAAGAAGCTAGGAAAGAAGCAGAGGCTGTAATGTTTGGTGCTATTGATGAACTTTTGGCTAAGACCGCTGTAAAACCCAAAGATATTGGAATTTTAGTTGTAAATTGTAGCTTGTTCAATCCAACACCGTCATTGTCTGCCATGGTTATCAACCATTACAAGCTTCGAGGAAATATACAAAGTTACAATTTGGGAGGAATGGGCTGTAGTGCAGGTTTAATTTCAATAGATCTTGCTAAAAATCTTCTTCAAGTCCATCCCAACTCCTATGCATTGGTTATCAGCATGGAGAACATCACCTTGAACTGGTACTTTGGGAATGATCGCTCAAAACTTGTTTCAAACTGCTTGTTTAGGATGGGAGGCGCTGCAATATTGCTCTCGAACAAACGCTCTGACAGAAGAAGATCCAAATATGAATTGGTTCACACTGTGCGCACTCACAAGGGTGCTGATGATAAGTGCTTTTCCTGTGTTACCCAGGAAGAAGACTCTGCGGGGAAGGTTGGTGTTACATTGTCAAAGGATCTGATGGCAGTTGCTGGTGATGCTTTAAAGACCAACATCACCACATTGGGACCTCTGGTCTTGCCAATGTCCGAGCAGCTGCTTTTCTTTGGTACATTGGTTGGGAAGAAACTATTTAAAATGAAAGTTAAGCCATACATTCCAGATTTCAAGCTAGCTTTTGAGCATTTCTGCATTCATGCTGGAGGAAGAGCCGTTTTAGATGAACTGGAGAAGAATTTGCAGCTGTCTGAGTGGCACATGGAACCATCAAGAATGACTCTTTACCGATTTGGCAATACCTCCAGCAGTTCTCTTTGGTATGAATTGGCTTATTCAGAAGCTAAGGGTAGGATTAGGAAGGGGGATAGAACATGGCAAATAGCATTTGGTTCCGGATTCAAGTGTAACAGTGCAGTGTGGAAGGCTTTGAGGGCAGTGAATCCAGCTAAGGAGAAAAACCCATGGATGGATGAGATCGATAGATTCCCTGTTGATGTCCCAAGGGTCTCATCCATCTAAATTCAGGAATCAGTTGCTGCGGGCTTCATGTAATGCTGTCTTGCTTTTGTGATTCATCCTTTCCATGACAGGATGACTAGTAGTTTCAGCGCATTGAGTGCAGGACATCTTGCATTTATTATCTAGTTTTTAGTTATTTCAGGGCTGTACCATTGTGCAGCTTGAGTGAGATTAATTCTTGGTGTAACAACTTTGGGAATCATTGATTTTATGGGAATATTACTGGCTCGTTTTCCTAAGATCAATTTGCGTGGCTTTTATGTTTCTCATCCTATGATCCAGATAGAAACTAGGATTGGAAGTTGTAAATAATTTAATTTTTGAGCAGTTATTTAGACTGGTGCTTTTGATCTTTATATGGTAAGCAATGGTTCACACACATCGTGCACTTGCTTAGTGGTTGACTGGTTGTGGTATTCTGTTAGGGTGGCTCTAATTGCAGTGCTATGAAAGTAGCCACTCGTGTTTTTTTTTTTTTTTTTTTAAATTCAAACCAATCAAACAAACCATAAAATCAAGTCCAAGGCCCATTTTTCCAATCCAACTCAACGGCAGCTTCATTGGACATTCTACTTATAGACCTAGTCAAGCCACAAAATTTTTGTATCCACTCTCCTAAGCTGCTAAAAAGTCCCATTAAAGCTTATGGACATCAAAATGGCACGGCATCTAAATTTCTTATGAAGGACCCAGATCAGTTACATGTCACCTGAAAAAGAGGAGTTACTTAATAGTTTTGACATTCCTGAAATTACCGGCCACTATACTCAAGCTGGTTTAACTCAGTAGGCATTTTATTGAGGCCGGTTCATTAGTCCTGCGCTTTCAAGGACACGAAATACAGTAACTTTGAGCACAAATTCCCTCGATCTGAGCAGCTCAAAGACACAGACATCTCCTTCCCCCAAATTATTCTCCAATGTAAATTCATACCAACACTGACTGAACTTAGCTCTGCCTCCTCTATAAAGACATCGCACAGGCCACTGTTTTCCATCAGGAAGCTGAAGTTTAATGAATCCTGAAACCCCACTTAGATGCTTGTCAGCCAAGCATGATGGTAAGTACATAATACATCCGCTGTACTCGTGTTAATCTGGTAAAACGAGCGGAAGCTAGGGAAGAAATGAAACATGCCACTGAAAGCATAGAGGGTTTCTCTGTCCTCATTCATTGGAAAATGGTTGTTAAATTGTGTACGCCTCCGCTGTGAAATGTTCTATGCCATTGCTTTGTGAAGGTCACATATCTTTAAACAAGAATATCACGATAACTAATCCTCCAGCAGTAATCAACAGGCGAGATTATGTAGCTTTAGTGACTGGAAAACCAACGAGGAACCGTGCGTAGTTGCATGTTTGAGCACTTGCATTGCGTCCAAAATTTTGTCTATGAATTGGCTCAAAATTTACCAAAGTGATCACAAAGAAAGACTTGATGATTTAGGCTTCTTCTGTATGCCATTCTCAGCCATTCCAGATTTAAAAAATTAAAAGTAAAAATCGGGCAAAATGAAAGCAGCTCAAGAATACATGATAATTTCCTGATATTCTTTGCTAAATCTCAAAATAACGACTTCCAAACAATACATCAATAACCCTAAAGCTGGTCATATATGTTAACCACGCAACAGCCACTATGTCAATCTGCTAAACAATATGCCAATGTCAATATTGACAGCATATATATTGGAAAAGGAGAAGAAATGAAAAAAAAAAAAAACAAACCAAGTCCAGCAGCTGAAAGAAGATTAAGCATAAGTATCAACAAATTAATTAAACACAATAATGCATGACCTAACTGTCATATCAGAACCTAACAAATTTATAATTTTAGTCTCAGGCTCACACCAAGGAAATGCAGCTCAGATAGAGACTTGGCAAATCTCTACAAGAAATAGCCCATTATAGTCTAGTCCTTGGATGACTTGTTAATGAGTGACTTGTGGATATGCGGAATCACACCACCGCCAGCAATGGTTCCCTTGATCAGGGTATCAAGTTCCTCATCACCACGGATAGCAAGCTGCAAGTGTCTGGGGGTAATACGTTTCACCTTAAGATCCTTGCTTGCATTTCCAGCCAACTCCAACACCTCTGCAGTCAAATATTCCAGGATAGCAGCAGAATAAACAGCAGCAGTGGCTCCTACTCTCCCATGTGCGGTGGTCCTTGACTTTAGTAGACGGTGGATCCGACCCACTGGGAACTGCAGGTTACACATTATAGCAAAAATTCACAAACGAAGGAAACATAGCATGCAACTCCAACCTCTAATGATGTAAAAAGAAGCAATTGGCGAGTAACAACTTATAAAAGTGATATTAATCAAAACAAACAGAAAACATACTCAAAAACAATTGGCTATGAGATACCACTTCAGGTCCCAAAGATTCAAAATAGATCAAGAGCAACACAGCATAACCACAGCAAAAGCACATTCAATTATTTCATGCCAGATATAATTGGAGAAATACTGAAGATAAATAGCAACTATAAACTATCTATACCATTATACTCACTTGGCACAAGTGAACAACCTATGGCATGAACAGATTTATGGGACCTGGCGATCCAAACATCCCAATACACTCCACCCATATCAATGAAACTTTCATGTGCCCGTTCAATGACAACACACACACACACACACACCGTTCATTAGAGGCTTTTTTCAAACTACAGTGACTGTTGAACCAGCTAAATCACATGCCAGAAATCCAAGGTCCATTTATGAACTCCAGGCATCTTGGATGACTGAAACACGTGTTCATTAAATTGCTAGGATATTACAGACAAACAATAACGAGCAATATCATTTGGCTTTGGCTGGCATAGCATCCCTTGGCATCCTTGTGCCAAGGAGAAGGATATATAAAAAAAAAAATTACACTACAAATCCTCTTATTGTCTAACCCGAAGGACGAAAAATGAAAAATAACAGTGGGCAACTTAGTCATCAACTATTAACCATAGTTAATGAATTAAACACCAAAACCCAAAAGCCGGCACTAAAAGCAGATCCTACTATAATTAGTAAGTAGGTAGATTAATTCATTATTTCTTATCAAATCATTATCAGGTACTCAAAACAAAACCCCGCAAGATTTAGAGGATAAATTCGTATCCATAAACAAAAGGGTCAAAACCCCAAATAACAAAAAAAAATTTAAAAAATATTACCATAAGAACAAGGAATTGGAAAGGACAAAAGAAAGATCTACCTGGAGGCCCGCTCGAGAAGACCGAGAGATAGGTTTTTTCTTGTCTTTGTCCTTGTTGGCAGCAGCGGAGGTTTTGCCCATAATCAAACCTTTCGCGCCTTTTCCAGACATCTTTCCCGCCAAAAATAAGAACGAACCCAAGATATTACAGATAAAATGGAAACGAAACACAGAATTTTTGTGGGCAAACAACGGAAGACAAAGTTTGAGGTCTCGCAGATAAGAAACAGAGAGAGCGTTTGGAATCGGAACGGAAGGGATACTTATATTGGATTCTTTGACTGAAGTGACCCTATTGTTTCTATGAAATTACGATAATGGTAAATATTATTTTTTAAGATAAAATACCTCATCTCAAATTTTTAATTGAAATTACATGAAAATTTATTAATTTTTAAAATATATATTATCTTAAAAAAATATTTTTTATTAAACAGGTAGGTACAATTTTTAGTTAATTATTAATATTTTTGTTAATTTAATGACATGATAAAAATAAAAAAATAATTTAGTCTTAATTAATTTTTAAAATTATTATTATATAATTTTATTAATTTTTTTATTAATTAAAAATAGCTCCCCATCTGGTGAACCTGATCGAGGCTCCCAAGGGAGCACAACTAGGGCTCCCCTCTCGATCGATGCTCCCCTTTCTTGAGGAGTTGAGGAGCATTGATAAGAGCTTTTTATTTTTATTTTAAATATTTTAATAAAATTTTAATGTAATAAAAAAAAATATTTTAATCTTTTCATAATATGATGTTTGCATTCTTAGAGTAGAGTATTTATTTTAAAAATTAATAGACTTATTTGAAATTTCAATTAAAATTTAAAAGTGGAGTATTATTTTACCTTATTTTTTATCGATTTATTTCCATTTAATTAATGTTATTGTTTACTTTAGCCACCGGCCATTGGTCTATAATATATACTGTATGCCGGTTGACTCCTCAAAGTTAGTGACATACCTTTGCAAAAATTGAATTTATAGAATAAATAAAGTTTTGATTTTGTAAGTTGATTTTTTATATTTTGTGTTTTTAAAATTAAATATAATAAAATTTCTAAAAATTAATATTAATCTGACCATGAAAATTTATTTATTAATTAATCAATATATTATTTTATCGATAAATTAATAATTTATTAATTTATACATTAATTAACAAAAAAATTAATTTATCAAGATATTTTTTATTTTTTTAAAAATATTGAACTTAATACATGCATTATGTATTGTGATTACATTAATATTACCTAATTATTGAATTATGAATTATCATTATTTATATCGAGTAAATTATTAAAAACGTCATAGGAAATGACAAAAAAAAAAAAGCTCAAGACTATAGTTTTGTATTGGAGTTTGTCTTATGTAAAGATACACTCAAAGTAACAACTACATTGTATAATTTAATCTTATAATACGAGAATACTATATCAAAGCTTCTTAACGCACTAAGAAAAGTTAGGGATGAGATCTAAGAATATATCAATTTAAAAAAAAAAAAAACAACATTTGAGTTATATTTTATAAAAATTTTATAAATAAATTATGTATAAATATAATTTGATATATAAAGAGATTATTAATTTATATATCAAGTGAAACTTATGTGTTTGTTTTAAAATGTGTTATTTTATAAATTTAACAAATTATTAATTTATCATGTTGGTATTAATAGAGATCAATAAAAAATTATTTAATTAAAATTATTAATTTATCGAGTGTTAATTTATAAAAATTTTACTATACTATGATTTTGTCTAACTTGTGCAGATTAAGCTAGTACTTTAACTATTTTTAATATTAAATGCATCAAAATTTTATAAGGCACAAGGGCTAAGTTTATGCTATTGAATTAGATGTTTCAAAGTGATCGCAAGATTACACGTTTTAGTGTTTAGAGATCATAAGCTAAGTAAGTGTACGTTGTTGTGACGAGTATATTACTTTTATTTCTAATTAATATTAGTAAATTAAAATGTTATGGAGATTAGATTTAAGTAAACGCATATCTTGTTGACATTTAAGTAGATACATTTAATAAAGGGTTCTTTTTAATTGACCAAATTTTATTTTAAAAATGTATATAAATTCAATACTAACTCAATCAATGAAATAAAATCACAGATATTTTTTTTTCTAAATTAATAGGACTTCTATAAATAATCATAAATGGTAGGTTCACATCATTTATAACTTTGAATTATAAGTTAATTAATATATTTATTAAAATGTTAATCCAACCAAGATTTATCAGTATAATTCACAATTTACACTTAATTGTTAATTACATAAAAAAAGAAAAAAGTGAAAAATTACATATGAAGTAGCCAAATCAATAATAATCATAAAAATGTTAACTAAATTCATAAATTTATCATTGCAATTAGTTCTTTTTTATTACTAATAATTATAATGTGGAAAATTATATTCGTTAATGAATTAGATGAAAAGACTACATTAATAAAGTGATAAGGAAAAAAATACAAGAGAATAACACAAATTCAAAGCATTATAGAGAAAAAATTATAATCCATAAAAGGTAGAAGAGACAACCAAAAAAAGAAAAAAAAAAGACTGCACTGTTGTACGAATATTACCATCAAAGAGAGGTGACACTGTTATGTGATTGAACCCTTCTTTAGTATATAGTAATACCAGTACGCACAGAATGCAGAGAGAGCACCATAAAGTTTAGATGCCACTATAACTTTGACAAAACATTTTTGGTCTAGTCTATATATGTTAAATGCACCAAGACTAGAAATTACACAAAAAAAAAAAAAAATGGGCTAGTCTATCTATCTCTGATAAGGTAAACTATCCAGAAGATCTTGGCTTGATGCGGCTATGCCAGCAGAGACAGCTCGAAACCATCCCCCACGTTACTCATTCCCTGCTTCTTTTTCTTTGGTCTTCACCTCTTCTGCAATGTGGAAACCCTCAATCTTGCGCGAAACCTCTTCCGCAGACACCTTCACCTGTCCAACTGACCCATTTGCTGCCATCGATTCAGCGTCGTCATGAGTCAAAGGGCCTGTCTGCCATATTCTAATGGTTCCATCCTCAGATCCTGAGGCATATGATTCCCCTCCTGGTGAGAACCGCACGCAATGTACAGGACCATGGTGACCCTTATTGCATGCTGCACACCAGATGTAAATCAGTAATTACAGGAAAATGCAAGTTCCCATACAGAAACAGAAACAAACAGAAAACGCTAGATCAGTATGATATTTGCATTCAAGCACCAAATCTACTGAACAAACTACAGCTACCAATCTTTTCTAGTATTTACGGAATTAGGAGTAGTATCACATATCATATTTGAATTTAAGCACCAAATTCACACACTAATCAGAATTCTGTCATCAAGTCCACTCCTATTTTATGTTTGAGAACATACCTATCTCATCCCCAGTGTGGAAATCAAAAACACGAACCCACATATCTTCCCCTCCAGCAACGAATTTATTTCCATACTTTGGTTCCAGTGAAGCTGATTCAACTGTGCATGGCATGTTGTGGCTCTTTACCAACCCAAAGCTGAAGTAAAGGCATAATGCACAGCATACTGTAATCAATAAAAGCAGAAATTCTAGCACAAAAAGCCAACATATCAGGCTTAAAAGTCATCTTACTGGTTTGCATCCCAGAACTTAACCGTAGATCCATCTGCAGTTGTGATATATCGACCATCTAGACTCACTTCAGCACTGGTCACAGAGGACTTGGTCTCTAGTGTTTGAACTATTTTACCACTCCTTACATCCCATAATCTGTATGGTCACTAAGAAATTCAGCACTAGGAGAGAGAAAAATGCCGTTAAAAATCAAGATAAGCAGTATATATAGTAGGTTAATAACAGCCTTGTGGGTAAACTCAACCTAGTTATATACACTGTTAAAACTATGCTTTAGATTAGGTAAAAAGGTTATTAAATCAACAAGCAGGCAAGCATCTGCAACTACTCATCCATCTAGTTGCTTCCTCCCTCTGGGCTAAACAGGAAGAAAATTTACAAAAACTTAAAAACCTTGCCCCCACTGAAATTCATGCATCCAAGGATTTGATCTCAAAAACTCTAAAAGAGTATCGTGGTACCAGAAATTGCAAAAGAATTTTGAGGTGATCCAATACAGTTTATACAACAAGACAACAACCTTCCACACATATAAATAACAAAAATACAACTAAAATGCTTGTTTATTAAGAACAATGAACCACACATGTTACAGAAATTACATTACAGAACCTTCAAACATGGCAAGATAAGGATACCTGACACCCCCCATATCAGTGCAAGAACTTAATATTGTCTGATCACTATGCATCCATGCAACAGTTCTGACTGAACCAGGAGATTTGTCCACTTCTCTTGGAGGTGCATCTGGACAATTCAAATCATAAATACGGAGGACTTTCTCTATTCCCCCAGTCAATAGAAGGTGTGTATCCTGTTACCAGATCAAAAGCCCTTGAATAAGATGAATAACTAAGAATAATAAGTAAAACAAACAGACATGCTAAAAAATTAGGGGTACTCGGTCAAGAAAAAAGTAATTAGGGGTACAACAAAGCCAACCATTCCATAACAGAATTTTACTGGAGATGAGCAAATACCTTTAAACACAACTGCAACTATTACTGTTTGCCAATAACATAGAACAATGAAATAACTAGCTTTAAATAATCTCAAGTTTCACCATGGATCCTATGACTTTGAATTTGGACAAAACTGCACTAATGTCAATTCAGAATTTTTTTACTATGGCTTTCTATAGTAAGATAAAGTAGTAATTCTTATGGCTTTATCAATGGAAAAAAGGTCCAGCTACATCTGTAACACCAGAAAAGAAAGACGTTCCTGGCTGAAAGTTAAACACATTACTAGATAACCTGTTGTGGTGTTACTAGTTAGAATCTTCTAATAAATTCCTTGCGCAAAGAAGAAGACGAACAAAAAGATGATGATAGTTATGACAACTACTCTTTAATGTTAATCAGGCCTTCAAAATTCAAACATGGTTAACATTTATTTGTCGAGTTAACCAAAGAAAATAAAGATCAGGAGAAACCACCTAAGAACTGAACTGTTGCAGAGTTAGCTTTGATTTAGTAACAGGCATTACTATTCACAACTACTGCAAGGGTTTGGCAGAAGCAATTAATTTTACTTTCAAAAGTTAATAATGAGGGCCATAGTAACCTAGAAAGCTGTACAACAACCTGTCTACAATATTGTAAAAATATCCATTTATCAAAAGGTTGATGGTTCATGCACCCACATTAGCTGTTACACAGTTCAAACACCATATCTCTCTTCCATTTTCCTACCATATTCCCTCATATACACTCACTTCAGAACACAATTAGGAATTACCTAAGTGAAAGTTTAAACAGAATGAAAGAACCAACTTTACCTCTGAAAAAGCACAGGCTCGAACTATATGCTTGTGCTCAAATGAGTGCAATTCATCACCTGTTAGTGCATCCCATACCTTCCTGCAAAGAAAAAAAAAGCATTTCACAGGATATGTAAACTTTTTATTATTGAACAACTCCATCCAGAAACAGCAGATGAAACAACACATGCCACTCCAGTTACAAGATCTCAATTCAAACTAAAGTGGTAAGAGTTCAAGTATGAGCAGCTATCTAGAGCATATCAAATCTTTATTAAGAGTTATGGTCCACTTTTGAGTGATAGAATATAGTATTTGTAAATCAATCAACAAGACATCATTAAACAGGAATATGTAAGGAGCAGGCACAAGAAAAAAGAATGATGCAAAAGGACAAACTATAATGACATAGAGTCTCTCAATGCTGTAAACATATAAAGAATTTCCCACAAGGCTCTTGAGATGTTCCAAGACATTTTGTATTAATAGGCAATCCGCATATATAACAACTAAGAGAATGACAAACAAAACAAATCATACAACTTTCTGAGTTAAAAAACAACATATTGTAAGGTCAAGAAGGATCACATACGCAGTAAAGTCAGCAGAACCGGAAGCGGCACGTAAAGCATTTGTATCCAAGCAAACACTCCACACCGCTCCCTTGTGTCCTTCAAACGTTCCTATCCAATCTCCAGTCTCTCCATTCCTCAGCATAGGACTGGAATCTGAAGCAGACGAGTAAAGCCCCATTTTTTTATGACCATGAGATCAATATTTAATTATCCCTCTACAGAAGTGCTTATCTCTCAGTTCTATGAAGAATTGCGGTCGTAAAATTTATAATACACAAATTATTACCACAATTCATACATATAAAGGCTTATATCTAATGATATCAAATCAATAAAATATAGACTAGAGCTTAGCCTAAAACGAGATAAAAAATCGCAATTTAAGATAATGGATTACTTGTATAAAAATTTATTTCCAGATACAATAAATCATAAATCATTTTACTCAAAAATTTAATCTTAGACCAACTAAATAGTAATTACCTTTGCTGGCACTAATGAGAAAAAAGCCATCTGGAGTAACAGGGCTGTAAAAGAGATCCACAACGGGACGTGAATGGCCATGGCATACAAGTGGGACCGCAATCCTCTTCTTATCCATTTTTTTATTCTTTTAGTTACAAATCAAACACACAAAAAAAAAAAAATCCCGTTCTTGTTTTTGTGATCTTTAAACAAAACGAGAAAAACAACCTTTAATCCTTACAAATCTACACAAGTCCAAAGAATAAAAAGACAACTTGGGTTCCTTTCTTTCTGGGTATTCTTTTTGGGATCAGAATGTACAGATACAGAGGAAGATTAGTAGCAGAGAAAAAAACAAAAGAAATGGCGGTACTTAAATACAGGTGGGAAGACGCTTGTATTTTTTGATTAGTGAGATTTGGGATATGATAGCGTGAATCCACACCTCCTAACCCTGGGCTCTGAGTGAGATGGTGGTGCAAAAATGTTAGGGAAAACGAGAAGAAACTAAATGTTTTACAGGAGTCCGGAGTCAGGTACAGAGCTAGGAAGAATCAAAGGGCTAGGCGCAAGGACAAACCTGCTATGGATCTCCCCTTATATTCTACAAGGCTGACTTCACACCTAATTTTCCCACTCTGCTTTTTCTTTTTTAATGAAAGCAAAATTTAAAGAAGGAAATCAGGCTACAGCCCAACAAGGTGGAATACCAGCCCAGCCCAATTAAAAAAAGGGTCTCAATACGGCCCAACCCACCTTACTGTCACCCAATAAGCCAGAAATTCCACCGAACTCTAGGACACTTTTATTGTCAGAACTCTGTATTTAATTCAAAATCCCAATCAAAACTTGTTGTCAAAGAAAAACCCCTTCCATAAAATCCCCTGAAGCGATTCTACTTACAAAAAGCGAAAAACTTTAAGAAGCAAGACTCAATGGCCACGGTGGGTATCGAGAGGAAGCAACCGGCGTCGACGGAGGAGATGTGCACCGCCAAGAGCGGCGCCAAGCAGGGGGAAGGCCTCCGGCAATACTATCTCCAACACATCCATGAGCTCCAGCTCAATCTCCGCCAGAAAACCCACAATCTCAACCGTCTGGAAGCCCAACGCAACGAGCTCAATTCTCGAGGTACTTTAACCCTAATGTTATATTTTTCACTTCGATTTATTGTCTTAATTTTTTTTAATTTTTGGGCTCGATTGAGATTGTCGATTGGAGATTAGGGTTTTGGTTGAAATTTTAGGGAAAGTTGTTAACTTTGTGTTTTGATCTGTGAGAAAATTTGATATTTAGTTGAATTAACTTTAGCAAGAATCTGAGGAAGATTGTTGGTTTAGAAATTTGTGGAGGTTAAGGTGGTGATTACATCTGCTGATTGCTTTGGAAATTGGGCTGTGTTAGTTGATCAAAAGCAATGAAACAAGAGATTTGATTGAGCTTAGAGGTTTGGTTGACTTTGTTCTAGATCTGAGAGAACTTTTTGGTTGATGCAATGGAAGTGAATTGGAAAATTTATTAATATTCTAATTTAACACCACCTGGGAAAGTCTTAACTGAAAGTTAATAGTAGATTATGAAAACTTTTGGTTGAATTTTGAAGGCCCCAATTTTTGCAAGTAAAAAGTGTAGCCAGAAGTTGTCATTTGATCTTGTCAATAAAATTTGCGTTGATATATCCATTTTTTCTGTATGGTTGGAAACTATGTGCCTTTGAAATAGAAAGGTAATATTGGCCATTGTCAATGCTGTGTAATAATCTTCTGTTGGTATTGCCATTTACTTTGGTGTTTACCAGTTTAATAGTCTTCTGATTGGAAGGGGTGGATGGGGTTTATTTGAACATCATTGCATTTTTACTTGGAAAGTGCATCTAATACATGTGACAATATTGTGCAATGGTTGTGGGGCCTTCTGTTTAGTATTTTTGTTGATGATAGCCCCTTCTCAGAAAGAAACGCATATATGGAGCCTTGAATCTTAGGGGGAAATATGTTTTTTTAAGAAAAATTTAATCTTTATTTTTGGTGCTTTCAGTCTTTTAGTCTGTTTCTTGTAGAAGTACTTATTATGTTTGCATACTGGATAGTGAGAATGCTTAGAGAGGAACTGCAGCTGCTTCAAGAGCCTGGATCCTATGTTGGTGAGGTTGTGAAAGTTATGGGTAAAAACAAGGTTCTAGTCAAGGTATGTGATCCTTTTATCCCTACTTAATTCTTAGCTCTCTCTTTAACTTTACTAATAGGAATAACATCTTGTTTAATACTCAAAATATGTCTTCAACATAAACTGTTTAAAACTGTAGATAATTTAAGAAGTCCATGGTGTCATTTATGGAGTGTGTGTTTCAATCTTACTCTGCTTTTATTCTCCAGGTTCATCCAGAAGGAAAATATGTTGTTGATATCGATAAGAATATTGATATCACAAAAATCACACCTTCGACAAGAGTTGCTCTACGCAATGACAGCTATGTGCTCCATCTGATCTTACCAAGCAAAGTAGATCCCTTGGTTAATCTTATGAAAGTTGAAAAAGTTCCTGATTCTACATATGACATGATTGGTGGTCTTGACCAACAAATTAAAGAGATAAAAGAGGTTTACTCTCACACTTCCTTAATTTGTTCATTTATGGCTGATCTCTTTTTGGTTTTTTCCTTTATCTGTAATGTTTCTCAATTATTTGTCCCATATTTTTCGTGGATTGGTTTAATTCTTTACACCTGCTATGTGGTAAACTTTGCAGGTCATAGAACTTCCTATTAAACATCCTGAATTGTTTGAGAGTCTTGGAATAGCTCAGCCAAAGGTACTATTATGGTACCAAGTCATAGCATTTTGTTGATTTGTTTCCCATATGATTAAATTGTAAGACTAAATTTTGCTCTCTATCATAAATTTATAGGGCGTCCTGCTGTATGGACCACCTGGTACAGGAAAAACTCTATTGGCTAGAGCTGTGGCCCATCATACTGATTGTACTTTTATCAGGGTGTCTGGTTCTGAATTAGTTCAGAAATACATTGGAGAAGGCTCCAGAATGGTTAGAGAACTTTTTGTTATGGCCAGGTTTGTTCTTTTTCCTTGCTTGTTATCCTTGAATCTTAGTGTTGAATGAGACTTGCATATTAAGCCAGCACCATAATGTATAAATTTAAATAAATGCAAATGCAGAATATCTTATATATAATAGCAAAGTAAAACTCTTTCAATATAGCAGCTATATGGATTTGATTTTAAAGCTCGTTTCCTTTTGATTGTGATCAAGAAAAGAAAAGCTTACTTGCTATCTAGAATTAGTCATTAGCCAATAGCCAGATCTTCTGTTTCCTGAAAGACGAAGTAAAGCTGCTTCTGTCTGATTACCTACCATGCTGTTATATTTTGCTTTGTCTTTCTTATTTTACTTAAATGGTTCCTTCCTCTGTTTTTCTTTTTTGCCCTTTCCAGGGAGCATGCTCCGTCGATTATATTCATGGATGAGATAGACAGTATTGGATCTGCTCGAATGGAATCTGGAAGTGGCAATGGTGACAGTGAGGTGCAGAGGACCATGTTGGAGCTTCTCAACCAGCTTGATGGATTTGAAGCATCTAACAAGATCAAGGTAGTGATTGCTTTGTGAAAATACTAATCTAATGAATGTGGAAGAACATCTCATAGTTTGCATGCAGCTATTTGTATTGCCTCCTTACCTGTATTGATGCATTGCTGAACAGGTTCTGATGGCCACAAATCGGATTGATATTTTGGATCAAGCTCTTCTTAGGCCAGGACGAATTGACAGGAAGATTGAATTTCCAAATCCTAATGAGGAGGTACATGCCATTTATTTTGTTAATTTATATGTCCCTGCAAGCATTTTAGTACCTTTCTCCATCTTTTTCATGTTAGGGCTTTATAAAGCCACTCCCTCATTGGCACCTTGTTGGGGGTTGTATTTGATGAAAATATGGAACTCTCACGAATTCATTGATTATGCATCATTGATTGTGTTATGTGTCAAGGTTGGCATTAATTCTTTTTCAACTCATTGTGTATTAACTCTCTCTCTCTCTCTCTCTCTATATATATATATATATATATATATGTATATCTGGGGGGAGAAACAAAGAATCATTATCATGTCATGGACTCTAGTGATTCCTGACATAACGAATTTTTATTATGCTCTTGCTGTTGTAATGTGCTGCTACTATCCAGTAGAAGGTTCTTCTGTCACTTCAGACGTTGTTATAAAGGCAAAAATTTTCAATTAGGTAGTTGTTGAGGTTCTTTTGCCATAATGATCAACCCTTTTGGGGTATTGTGCAGAACCTTCATTGAATAGAGCAATCATAATATGGCAGTGTGTTGCTGGTACAGTTTGTACCAGAATTTTTCTGTTTTTAGAGAGCATGCGGTGCAGATGCTATGCTGGTACTTATGTTATCTTTTCTATTATATGCAGTCTCGTCTGGATATCTTAAAAATACATTCTAGAAGAATGAATTTGATGCGGGGGATTGATTTAAAGAAGATTGCAGAGAAGATGAATGGTGCTTCTGGTGCAGAGCTTAAGGTAAGTTTGCAGATACTTGATCAATTAAATTGTGTGTGTTTTCTGGATAAAGAGATACCATTCTTGCAATGGTTGCAAGCTGCATATAGCATCTTTTCTTCTAGATCTTCCCCCTCGTCCCTATCCGTAACCTCCCAACCACACAGAGACAAAGAAAGTCATTTGAAGATTGTTATGTTTCAAGCTTTGTTAATTTTACACTATTAGCTCTCTCGTTTCAAGGTTTTATTATAATGTTGTGCTAGAAGCCTTGGATGGCGCTTATAATTATGATTCTGACTAACAAAAGAAAGTTCCTTAGTCCCAGTTAGGTTTTTTGACATAATTGTGTGGATTTTTTTTTTTTTTTTGTGGCACAAGTTGATATCTTGCTATTTATGCTGGAGGTCCTTCTTATAGCATCCATGAGGTTTATGATGATTGTTTAACCCATATTACAAACTTATTGAAAATGTTTATGCACGTGAATCTGGGTAATCAGATGCTGCTTTGAGAAGGCAAAAGGCTTTTGATTAATAACCAGTGTTTGTCAACTTAGTCCTGTGTATTTGGTGCTTGTTTGACGAACTCCTTTCTTTTGCAGGCGGTATGTACAGAAGCTGGGATGTTTGCTTTGAGAGAAAGGAGAGTCCATGTAACACAAGAGGATTTTGAGATGGCAGTGGCGAAGGTGATGAAGAAGGAGACGGAGAAAAACATGTCCTTGCGGAAGCTGTGGAAGTGATTCTGTTTCTTTTATTGTGCTCTTGTGCGTTTTGGGCAAAATGGAACATGTAAACCGGATTTATACGGTGAAAATGTATTTAATATTTGCTAGTAGAGCACTTAAATATATGAAGAACTTGGTTTGTCTTGCAGAGTTTATGAATGCATGCCGCTACGGCTTTACAATGGGGTAACTGGCTCCATTGAAATCCTTGCAACTTTTTTTGGTGGCACCATGTAACGACTACCAAAAGTCAAGTTTGAGTTTTGCTCTCATTGAAATTTAATTGGGTTCTCATTGTAAATCGGACTTGTGAAATTTGTTTACTAAAGTGAATTGGAGAACTTATGCCTGTGGATGTGACGGAAAATAAGTACGCATCCATTGGTAACCTTACATTGGCAATCTTATCGAAATTTAATAGGTAAATTGCTCAAAACTTTTTAAATTTTGATCATAATTTTATCTAGGTCTGATAGTATTAAAAATGGATAATTCGTTGTAAAAGGTTATATAGTTGTATATATCGTCGGACATATGAGTCTTGTCTTTAATATTTATTTATTTAAAGATGTGATACTGATATCATACCTATTTTATCCTTTCTGCATTTGATATATGCTTTTAAATGATTTTCAGAATTTTTTTTTCTCCTCACTTCGCTAGTGAGAATTCTTTTCCCCCTCCAAAAAGACATAAAAAGCGATCAATTAAGACACACTCCCATTGTCAAGATGCCCTGACTCAAGAGTGATCAATCAAGGCACTCGACGTGAAGCCATCACCAAAATATCGGCATGGCTACTTTCTGCTAGAAACTGATCACAAAAACTCAGAAAACCATGACCATGACTTCTTTCGGCCAAACCTCAAAGTTGCTTCTTACAAACAAAAACCCAGTCCAGAAACTATATGGTGAACCCAGCAATGCAAACAACAATAAAAATGCCACAGAAGCTGGCATCAGTTCATAAATATAACAACATTTTATCCAATTAAGCATGCGTCACAAGCTGGCAAACTCATAAATCTGGTTCTTGAACTTCCTAGCTTCAAAAACTTCCTACGAGTTGTATCCATTTTTTTTTTTTTTATGAAAAAGGAGCGAACAATTACTGCAGCTCCCTAACCTCTATACTTTATATATACGGACTTAAATTTACAAAGTTTGACAAGGCTGATCATAATAAACGAGGAGATGATTTATTGCACTATCTACATAAGGGACAAATAATTCAAACTAGCTGCCCTGATTTGTTAAGGTGTATACTTGCATGATGAGTACACGTGCACAAGATCTCTCGTTGGTTTGCTGTAAAGCAAACTTATAGCACATTAACTTGTTTTGTAACGTGCAGCCATGCATGTTCACTGTGTTGTTTAACCTAAACACTTGGTTCATGCAATATAACAAGTGTTAATCATGTATAATTCATATATATTACTTGTAATTAACTTTCAGATGAATGAAGCTAATGTTTGATGCGATTTTCTTTGCTGGTACTTAAGCTCTGTTCATCCCTGTTTCTCGTGTTCATAACAGAGGCTGTTGTTGCAGCCATTACTTCATCTTTTCACAGCATAACACTAATGGCACGTTTGGTATGGAGAATAACTAAGCCGTTCCCCTCAGTCCTTTTTCATTTTTATTCTTTCCTTTGGTTGGTTTTTGAGGTGAGGAATAGTCATTCCAAGCAATGGCTATTTGCTATTCCCAAAGAATGCAAATCTTCTGCCCCGAATTGGTGCCCCATTTCCTGCCCCCTTTATAAGATTATGCCATCAGTCCAATAAATGGAAGTTTATTAACGGCACGTTAACTCCTATCTTTTTTTTTCATTTCCAATCTATTCAATCGTTACTCTCCAGTTTTTGCTCTTTACTTCTTCTTCCGTCATGGTGGAGGCTTCAGACAATAGCAAGTTTTAGTTTTCACCTGGGTTCTTAATCGAGGATGACTTGTTCACAGACAAGAGTAAAGCTAAGAACAATCTCAAGAATCCCGAAGATTGTTTTGGATTAGACCACTTGTGCATGGACAGAAAGAAAGCTAAGAACAATCCCAAGAATTCCAAAGTTTAGTTTTTTGATAAACAATTATTGAGAGAAAGTACATACAGTGTCATTGTTTTGACAAGATGGACCACATTTTTTTGGATGTTCTCTGCTCTAACACTGTTATTGGGTTCAAATTTGCCAATATCAATGAAATGGTTGTTTTACAGAAAAGATTAATGCAATGGTGGAATAGCACAGAGCTTAAAAAATAGGGAAAAAGAAACGAAAAAGCCGCACTTGATCATCCTCTTCATATCTGGGTCTCTAGAGCAACCCCATTGGTCACAATATTTGAAACAGAGAGAACCAGATTGATGCAAGTAAAAGCCACATAAGCCATACAAGGCAATTGTCTTAATTTCATTACTTGAATCTGCGTATAGAATATCAAAATCAAAAAAATTGGTTACACTTGGGATGAAAACAAAGACTCTGCTAGACGCCCGACATATTCAGTCATAAGCTTAAACCCCACCCAAATATCATCCCACAGACATAATATCCCTGTACAGCAAAAGAGTCAAAAACACAGAATCTACAAGAGAAACACAATGAGTAGAAAGACCATCCTCCATTCCTTTAGCATGAAATAGAATCAGATTCGCCTTCACGCCCTGCTATCCTCAAAGCACTGCATAAACCAGAATAATGACACTATCTCGAGACATAACCACATCGGGTTACAGCACAGCAGCCAAAATATAATATCATGCCATTAATGCACACCAACATATCACAAACCACGCTAATCAAAGGCCATTGGTAAGTTAGTTGTCCACTGGATCCCATCTTTAGCAAAGAATCTCAAAGATGGCTTTTGTGTTCTTTTCGGATCTAAGTTCTCCGATGGAGTCTATTTTGAGTTTTGCTAAAACAGGGAATGACAAAGAAGATAGATACCACTTGAGTTTTTAACTGATGACTAACTGTTCATGAAGAAGAGCAAAGCGAAGAACAATCCAAAATCCCTAAGATGGCTGACGGTTCCAAGATTGGAGGGTAATGATTGAAAATATCTGGAAAAGAAAAAAAAAAGAGTTAACGTGCCGTTCATAAACTTCCATTTATTGGACAGATGGGATAATTTTATAAGAGGGGCAGGGAACGGGACACCAATTCGGGGCAGAAGATGTGCATTCATCAAAATCTTGACGTAGTCATTCCTCACCTCTCCATGTTAGTCAAAAATTTATTGGATAAAAAGTTCTTATTTTTGGAAAATAATTACAGCTTATAAATAAAAAATTATATTAATAATTTAACAATAAATTATTAATCTTTAAATTTTTAATGAAAATAGAAATTAAAGGATTTTAAAAATAAAATACATATAAAGAAAAATAAAAAATTGAAATAAAAAATTATATTAATAATATAATAATAAATTATTAATATTTTAAAATTTTAATAAACATAAAATTAAAAAAGAAAAATATTATTAAATTATAATAATAAGTAATTTTATTTAGTTTATTAAATTATAATAAAGGGAAGTTTTATAATTTTATTATTTATTTTTTAATTATTTTAAAATTATTTTTATCAATCAAACGTAAGAATGAATTATAATAATAATTCTTAACTTATTTTATTTTATAAATAAAATTAAATAATAATTATTTTATTTTATTTTTACATGATAATTATTTTATTTTATTCTATTTCATTCCAGCAAATGTGCCGTAATTGTTATCAATAAGTCAAACCACCGGCAAATGCATCTCCATCCTGAAGTAAACTCTGTGTCAAGTGTCAACCAATAACCATTCCATGAACCACCAATCCTCTACACCATTGTAAATTCAAATATTTCTTCCTCCTCTAGGCGACTTCCAAGTATCCAAACCTGTTGCTTGAATGGGTTCTCCTTCACAAAACAAACTGCTCAAGATCTTTCTCTCCTTGTGAACAAGCAATAATCGATAAGTTGAATGGTGCAGAGATTATATATACATACATACATATATATATATATATATATATATATAGCACAGTAGTTATAATCAGTTTGGATTCGGTCAACTGATTATATGTGTTGCTACCGCGTGGAACGTCCACAGAAGAAAAAAAAAAAAAGAAACTAACAATTCATGGTAAAGTTTAAACTGAAAACTTTTGCTTCTCGATTTTGACCTCAAGTACGTGTTTTATGTTGGCTTGGTCTTTGTATTACGGAGTGAGATCTAAGATGATACAGTTATAAGCATGTGCTATGGTGTGGGCAGTGTATAAAGTAAAGGTGGTGTTTTTGTGCTTTAATTTGTATGTTTGGGGCTTGAAAAGATTAGTGAAGTTGAATTGGTGTTACGGCTGTCAAGGGGTGATGACACATAGGCTCTCGGGATGGAGTACTTGTTTGGTGGTGCGAAGGATGGTGCTGGTGGTGGCATGGATCCGGGGATCTGCAAATGAACAAGGAGAGGTTTAAAATTGAAGAAACGGTTTTAGAGGGAGAGAGAAAAGAAGAAGAAAGAAAGAAAGAAAGAAATTAAAGCAAAAAGTGTGCATGCGGTGGCTTTCACTTCATAGGATGAAATGAAATGTCTACTTTTAATATTAAAGGATTTAAATTTAATTGTGATTAAAACTTAAACTGATTTCAGTAATTTACCCAAATTTAATTAATAAAACAATGATGCTCGTCAAAGGAAGCCTTCGGTTTAAGGCTTCTTTAGACAGCTCAAAGTAGGTGATCGAATTGATCGATATATTTTGCAATTTTTTTTTCTAGAGCGTATATTTATTATTAAATCAAAATGTTCAAACCCAACCTCGACTAAGCTTTACCGATAATGTATGAGCACTCAGCCTGGGTCAATGGTCAAAACCTACCATCCCAAATTATTAATTTCTCCAGACAACTGCACCAATTATTTAAACATGAAAAGTCAAATAAATTAGTTGTTAGTTTCATATGTAACATAAATGACTCTCAGTTCTCAACTTGTGTTGGTGGCTGGTTGCTCTCACGGGCAGCTCGCCGTGGACATTAATCAGATCCAACAGACACTGCATGCGTGGTACGTAATATCCACTCCTCCTCGAGTGATTTGAGATTAATAGTTGCATTTTCTTCAGCTGTTAAAGGACCTGCGAAAATCGCCAACTTAGGTAGGCCCTTAGCAGAATACCATTTAACTAAAAGATTTTCTTAAAGAATTCCTATTAATTCCTGTTGTGTGGGAGAAAGCCAAAGCCTGGTTACTCGTTTGGGAAAAAGAAAAAGACAGTGTAGAGATATTAGAGGAAATCGTGAGAAAAAGATCTCGTGATAAGATGATTTCAGAAATAACTATTTATATAAAGTTATTTATTTCTAGCAAAAAAAAAACATGAATAGACCAAAATGTCCTTAAAAATATCATTTCAAATTAAGATCCCGATATCTCCCTTCCACCAGAGAGAAAATAGAAATAAATAAATGCTCAGTTGTTTGAGCTCGATCATCTTTCTCTTTCAACTCTCTGAATTGTCTCAACTCTACCAACTCTCTGTTGAGCACCATCGTCATCAGCTCTTTCAACTCTCTGAACTGTATGAGCTCTGTCAACTCTCTGTTGAGCACCATCGTCATCGGGCTGTGGTCTATCTCTCGGCATCTGGCCATATTGTCGTAGATTAACAAACCCTATAGCAAAGATGACATCAAGGTATGTTATTGGGTTTGGGTTCATTGTTGCAACACTTAATTTCTGAAACATTTAGTGTAAATTAGAACTTGGATTAGAAATATTGCCCAGAGTTGTTACACACCATGCATCTATAACATGTGTTAAAGTTATATTAGCATGTCACGACATTAGTTATTTTAGACGTGTCAGCTTTGGCGTGTTATAACACTTTACGTTATATGCATGGTGTGTTACCACATTTTACGTTATATGTATGGTGTGTTACAACATTTTACGTTATATGCATGGTGTGTTACCATATTTTACGTTATATGCATGGTGTGTTACCACATTTTACGTTATATATATGGCGTGTTACCACATTTTATATTATATGCATGGTGTGTTACCACATTTTATATTATATGTATGGTGTGTTACCACATTTTACGTTATATGCATGGCGTGTAACAACATGACTGATAAATTTTTGAACACGCATGTATTGTGTAAAATGATTGACAAATTTTTTTTTAAAATTTCAGTGGGGTTCCAATTGTGCGACTTGTGATAAGACACGGTGGTTAGTGGGTGGATGGCATTTACAAGGGTGGTGAGTCTCGAATGCTGAGGGTTAGGAGTGTTTTGTTGTTTGCGGGCTTGATGAAGCTGGTTGAAGATGTTGTTGGGGTAAACTCAGAAATTGACGAGATTGAGTTACATGCATTGATCAGTACACCTGGAGAGCTATCACGGCCAATTATCAAGGACGATGACGATGTTGCATTAATTCTGCTAGAACAGAGGAATGTTTCGGCTGTGTATGTTAGCATTCAGGGACGCCAAACAAATGTTATGTCACATGAAGAAGTTGAACAATATGGTAATCAGCTTAATCAAAATGAGATTTACAATGCTTCACATATACCACAACATTCGGTCTGTAACACACAACAATGGCAATTGAGGTATGCACAAGAGTTTGTGCAGCCTGGTAGACAGATGACATTCACAGAACAGTTGGTTGCACAATTCCGATCAGGATGTGCATCAAACCAATTACTTGCTTCTGTCTAACAAATGCAACGATCAGGTGAAACTGTAGAGTGCGTAATGCCATTGTCAAATGAGAATACGACACTTAAGGACTACACTGTGAGGTTGAAAGGTGACACTGCGACACTGGAGGATAATACTGCATCTGATGAGGGAAATGAGGATTTGTTCGCTGCTAGTGAAGATAGATTTGATGACAATTCAGATGATGGGCTTGAACAATGGCATGATGACAGTTCAGACAATGATTGGTTTTATGATAGTGATATTCCAATTTGCAATAATGTTGAAGGCGAAATGGAATTTGTTGGAGGTGTTGATGTAGGGGATGTTCAATGTGATGACCCCATATACAATAACCCCATCGCTGGTGAGAACGGGATTCGTTCCCTTGATACATTGCTCGATGACGGTTATCAGGAAAGGGGAAATACAGGGATATCTCGTATGTGGCTAATTGCAGGTGTAGAAAGGTTCTCCTTCCAAACAATTACCACTGAGGAGTCGACATGTTCTGATGATCGCTTATACAAAGGAAGAATGTTTTCGTCGAAGGCCGAGTTGAAACAAGCTTTGAATATGTTGGTTCTAAAAGAGAAGTTTGCAATAAGAGTAAAAAGGTCATGTAAAGGTAGTTATGAGGTTGGTTGCACGGACAAGGCATGCAAGTTCAGTGTGCGTGCAACGAAGTTACTTGATAGAGGAAAATATTGGCAAGTTTGAACGTTCCACAAAGTACACACATGTACTGTTGATGGTTTGCAAGGGCGATTTTCAACTACGAGTGCGAAGATAATTGGTGAACTTATGTCACACAAGCTTCGGGTTAATGGAGTAACATTGAGACCTAAGGACATAATTTGTAAGATGAGGGTTCAGTAGAAATTGGAATGCTTGTATGGTAAGGCTTGACAAGTGAAAGTGTATGCGGAGAGGCTTGTTTTTGATCCCTCGAAGGAGTCATTGCAACTATTACCCTCGTATTTTTATATGTTGTCACAAGAAAATCCTGGCATAGTGACTGCAATGGCTACTAATGAGGCAAAAAGATTTAAATATTGTTTCTGGTCATACGAGGCTTGTATTCGGGGATTTAGGGATGTAATGCATCCTACGGTTGTAATTGATGCGACACATCTGAAAGGTAAGTTCAAGGGTGCTCTGTTTGTTGTTATATGCAAAGATACGAACGATTGTGTATATCCAGTTGTGTTTGGCATCGACCATGTTGAAGACGAAGACTCATGGACGTGGTTTCTTAGCAAGCTACGTGATGCCGTTGGTTGTCCTGAAAACACTATGTTCATTTTTTATCAGCATCTTGGCATTAAGAAAGCAATCCAAAATGCATACCCAAAAGTGCACCATGGTTTATGCGGTTACCACTTGAAAAAAAAAACTTTAAAACCAAGTTCAAGTGCGACGACATTTCTATGATTTTCACCCTTGCTCGAGATTGCTATAAGGTTTCTGATTTCAACAGACATATGAACCAGCTTAAGCAGATTCACGCGGAAGCCGACGCTGACCTTATGAAAATAGGACCTAAGAGATGGGCATGTGCATGTTCACCTACAAGGCGATACCAAATGATGACATCCGATATTGAGGAATGTGTTAATGCATGCTTGAAGCATGCAAGAAAAATGTCAATCACTGTTTTGATCGAGTTCATTAGAGACATGTTTTAGCGTTGGTTCCATGATCGATACGAGGAAGCTGTCAAGGTGACCATGCCCTTCAACCCTTGGGTTGCCAAGTAGTTGAGCAAACAGTTCAATGATTCACATTGCTTTGTAGTTAAGCCTATCAACGAGTGGAGTTCGAAGTTAAAGACAGGAAGATGGATGGACTTGTAAACTTGTCCAGGAAGACGTGTTCATGTTGTGAGTTCCAAACAGATTTACTGTCATGCAGCCATGCCATTGCAACAATAAGGTTAGAATATTTTTATTTCTTATTTGAACCCTAATTGACATAGCATTTACATTGTGCTTGAAGATTGAGTTTATTGTATTTTTCAGTAAATGTAAATGTGAAGCCATTGAATTCTACGCTGACTACTACAAGACAACCGTTTTGGTGGAGGGTTATTCGGGATCCATTCGCCCGGTAAGGCATCCTAGTGAGTGAGACGTCCCCCCTTTTGTGAAATAAATTGTCGTCTTGCCACCACCTTGGTGAGGCCAAGCAGGAAGACCTAGGAGGAAAAGGATTCCATCAGCTTGTGAAGGCAGTCAAGCACGAAGATGTTCGCAATGCAAGAGGTATGAGCATAACAGACATAATTGCCCATCCCCACTTGCAGTTCCATCCACAAATCAAGCACCATTTCCAAGTCAATCGACGCCTCCACGAGTGCACCGACCCAAAGCATGTTCAAGTTACAGACAAACCAGTCACACACGCAACAATTGTCCAATACGAAGGATAATGTCTGAAAATGTAGGGTGTGTTATGGATGAAGACAGCTTGTCTGCCTAACTAAATGTGTAACCCATGTGCAATACCTTTCTCACAATTTCCCCTTGCAGTACCTTACATTCATTCATAATTTTTAGTATTTGTTAGTTTCCTCTTGTAGATGAGTTTTTATTTTTTTATTAATTTTGTAGATATGTTATTTGAGTATTCATTTCATTTTGTTCGTAGTTTTGAACATTGAATAGACTTACGAAGTCCCTATACTGTTACCCCATTTCTCACATTTTATTACCACTTGTATTAAACAATTAATGATTTGATTTAATTTCTTTCTATTTCATTTAATTTAACCTTTTATGTTCTTACAATCAAATCTCCTAAAAGATATAAAATTTAATTAATTCATCTAAATTATGCTAAACTAATAAAAGAAATGCTAGTGGCAGTTTTGATCATCTGGTGTTAGGGTTGAGATTAGGCTGTAATTGGTAGATGTGAATGACATCTTGTGGTGACATGCTGAGTAGGAGCAGATGCTTGTGGTGACATGTTGAGTGCACACAAACTTATGGCGTGACACGTTAACTTGTTGCAGTCTTGTGGGGTGACACGGCACGGGCCAATTGTGGTGACACGTTGAGTGAATGCAGACTTCTGACGTGACACGCTGACTTGTTGCAGTCTTGTGGGGTGACACACCACGGCCCAATTGTGGTGACACGCTGAGTGCATGCAGACTTATGGCGTGACACGCTGACTTGTTATAATCTTGTGAGATAACACAACACGGGCCAATTGTGGTGACACGCTGAGTGAATGCAGACTTATGACGTGACACGCTGACTTGTTGTAGTCTTGTGGGGTGACACGGCACGGGCCAATTGTGGTGAGATGCTGAGTGAATGTAGACTTATGGAGTGACACGTTAACTTGTTGCAGTCTTGCAGGGTGACACTACATGGGCCAATTGTGGTGAGATGTTGAGTGTATGCAGACTTCTGGCATGACACGCTGACTTGTTGAAGTCTTATGGGGTGACACGGCACGAGCCAATTGTGGTGATACACTGAGTGAATGCAGACTTATGGCGTGACACGCTGACTTGTTATAGTCTTGTGGGGTGACACAGCACGAGCCAATTGTGGTGACACGCTGAGTGAATGCAAACTTATGGTATGACACGCTGACTTGTTGCAGTCTTATAAGGTGATAGCCATGCCCCACTGGGGTGACACGCCACGTGATTGCAGTATTAATTTAAAAATTTACATTAACTTCTAATATTTATAGGCACTGTGTTTGAAATGATAAAGAAGAAGTAATAAGAAAGTAACATATAAAATGTACGAATATTAAAATTAATAAAATTAATTGTATATACAAAAAAAAATTATGTACATACAATGGCCGATATGTTTAGGGTTTACTTTCACAACTGTTGAAAAAAATTTCTAGAGCGTATTGGCGACGCATATTTGCAATCATATTCTGCTTAATTTTAATATTTTTTTATTACAAAATATCGTCAATGTACCCTATCATGAATATACCGCAGCTGACATTATTATTCTACCGATACAGTTTAGCTTTTGGCAAATGGATTTCCAATGGCATCGATGTCAAATCCCGTGTCTTCCGGCGTGTTTTGTTGAAATAATCGGCTTGATGGCAGATGATTGGCATAATAGTTGTAAAAAGTGTCATCTGAGCTACACGTACTCCATTATCCTTAGTATCTGAAGTTCTTGCGAAGTCCACCACCTTGATCGTCCACCTCACCAAGTCGATCTTCGCTACCACCCATTGCCCACCTACATTGCAAGATGCGAGGATGAAATCGACATCTTCCCATTTTTTACCATATGTCGACCTCTCACCCTCCACGTACCCCCGTAACTCATCCGAAATTTTCATAGTGGACCAGGCATCTTCAGTTGAAAATGCGGTGTGTAGCAGATGGATGGTGTCCTATGAAGCATGTATACATTAGCTTACACTTAATGCAATCAAAAACTTAGTATTTTCATAATTGAAAATTTTTTAGATAAACTTACGAAGAATATTGTGTCAACCACACATGCACAGGTAGTGTACAACTTCGACTTCGACCCTGTCATCAGGCATGCATCTATATGTTCACTACTCTTTTCTTCTTTGGGATTCTCTAATATTATGAAAAATTCAGCAACTTGATCCCCTAAGATCCAGACGTTACGCCTGCATATGTAACAAAATGAATTTCAAAAGCCTTGTGGATTAATGTTTCATTAAAAAATAATATTTACAATGTTATTTATAAGCTTACCTCGCACACTCGTCTTTCTTGAAAGCTTCGTATGCTTCCACCAATGCGTCCTTCATATCCCAAAGGCTCACTGAGAGGTTGACATACGAGCTTGACATGTATTTGCTCACCAGTTTGACCCGTGCTCGCTCAGTTGGGTCTGAAATTTATGTTGTATGATGATGGACATCAGACTCTGCTGACAACAACCGTGTCCTGTTAGCTTCAAGAGTGCTCTAAGGAAGATGGTCCCCTTCAGCCTGAAGTGATGCAAGGTTCTCATCCCCTCATACTGTTGCCTCGACTATTGCATAGGCTTTAGGAAGAGCTCTCCTTCAACCACGAGCGACTGAAGGTCCCCTTCCCCTCTTGCAGATGCATCGATAACCAGATCAGCCTCAAGAACATGGACTCCTTCAGCCACGAGTGAGTGAAGGTCCCCTCCCCTTCCCGCAAATACATCGATAACCGAATCAGCCTCAAGAACATGGACTCTTTCAGCCACGAGAGAGTAAAAGTCCCCTTCCCCTCCCACAGATGCATCGATAATCAGATCAACCTCAGAAACATGGACTCTTTCAGCCATGAGCAAGTGAAGGTCCCCTTTTCTTCCCGCAGATGCATCGATAACTAAATCAGCCTTAAGAATATGGATTACTTCAGTCACAAGTGAGTGAAGGTCCCCCTCCCCTCCCATAGATGCATTGATAACCAGATCAGCCTCAAGAACATGGACTTTTTCAGCCATGAGCGAGTGAAGGTCCCTTTTCCTTCCCCCAAATGCATCGATAACTGAATCAGCCTTAAGAATATGGATTCCTTCAGCCACGAACGAGTGAAGGTCCCTTTCCCCTCTCGCATCGATAACCGAATCAGCCTGAGGAACATGGACTCCTTCAGCATCATCTGATTGAAGGGTCACATCCCCTACCACAGCATCATCTCTGTCACGACTAACAACATCATCGTGAATGTGAACTACAGCTTCATCATGTTGCCTATCATCAGCATCATCGTCGTCCTCACCAGCATCGTGAGATGAAGGACCGCTCTACAGAACAAGACAAATGAGAAAATCCTTTAGCTCATAAAATACCACAAACCATAAATCGAGAACAAAAAATAGAACTACACCTACTAAACATAAACGACCAATATATGAGCGAAGATAGAATATTGTATTTGTGATTTCAAGCCCTCTAGAATATGAGCAACAACATAGTCCTCAAATGTTTACATGGCCAGAGTCAATGACTGAATCGAAGCCTTCAACTTCGACATGTCTTTTTTATGCCGATGCATGATCCGTCGCAGTTGACGCTTCGTGACTACTCCGTCATTAACTCTTGTCGAATGGGTCAACTGCAATAATATGCATTACTGTGTTATTCAATAATCATATAAGGAATTATTGAACATTGACCGTTAGAACTTTAAAATCCATACCGACGGCTTGTTACCATTGTGCGGTTGAGCAAGACTGATCGGTGATTGAGGAGGTACTGTCGCCTCCCTCAATTGTAATAACAGAAATTATTGTGTTACTCGATAAACATATGAAGAAATATTGAACACAAATCGTTACAACCGATCTTACTAACAGCTCGTTAGCAGTGTGCATCTGAAGAGGACCTGTCAGTGGCTGAGGAGTTGTCGTCACATGGTCCAACTGTAAATACAGATATGTTATTCTATAATCACATATGAAATTGTTGAACACAAACTGTTAGAACCGTTCTTACCGACTGTTCATTGCCATTGCCATGATCGTCCCCTTCCTCCATCAACTCAGGGCCCAACAGCTCATCCACTAAACGGATGAGGCCAGTCGGGAGTATTTTGTGGACATTGATGTCCCGTTATCTGAGGGCCACCAGTACGTGCCAATAGGGCACTTGAAAGATCAGCCAGACTGGGGCTTAGGTGCTCAAGAAAAAAAGAAAAAATTAAAAGAGAATAGAGCCACTAGTGGCATGAAGCGAAGGCGCACTGTTGCTACTTTAGTGGATGCAGCTTGGTCGCGTCGCCTGGTCATTGAAAGTTGCCTCTGCAGAAAGCATCAAGCAACTCCTGCAGCTTAATGCTCTGCTGTCCGTTCTAGTATATGGCATGAATTTCGTCCGCAACAACCTTGTATGGTCGTTTGAACACATCGGGCATTGGACCAAACTTCAGTTCGGTGATAAGGCAGAACTCCTGCTTTGATATCCGCCCCTTGCTCTTACCAATGGCAAACCATAACTCGTGCTCCATTGCCTTTGTCTCATTGATTTGACGAATCATGATGTTATGCAGAAGACCAGTGCTGAAGTAGCTTTATGGATCTACGTCCAGTAGCATTCCAAAATATGTACACTTCACTGCATCGTACTCCCCTTTCTCTTGGAGAGTCTTGTTGATGTAATGCAGTTGCGACCACTTACAGTGGGTGTTGATAGCGACATTGAATGCCAACTTCTCCCTCGGCACAAGAAGCAAACTATCAAGATCTGTATTCTGACCGAACTACACCTGCAAAATATGGCACACATGCACGAGTGAGTTAACCCATAATGTGGAAACAAGGTATATTGAAGAAAGACATAAATGTTGTTAATTGCAAAGCATATCAAGTCAAATGTCGTGACACGCCATACATATCAATGTCGTGACACGCCATGCATAATAGTGTCGTGACATGCCAATCATTGTAATTACTGACTTGTTACACTAACAGCTGTGACACGTTAAAAACACAAAATCAATTAACCCACAACATGCCAGGAACAACCGTGACACGCCAAAAACCCAAAAATCTAGTTAACCCACAATACGTCAGGAACAACCGTGACACGCTAAAAACCCAAAAAATCAATTAACCCACAACACTTTAGGAACAGCAGTGACACGCCAAAAACCAAAAAATCCAATTAACCCACTACACTCCAGGAACAACCGTGACACACTAAAAATCCAAAAAACCAGTTAATCCACAACATGCTAGGAACAGCCGTGACACGCCAAAAATCTAATTAACCCACAACACATCATGAACAGTTGTGACACGCTGAAAATTCAAAAATCCAGTTAACCCACAACACGCCAAGAACAGCCGTGACACGCTAAAAACTCAAAAAACCAGTTAACCCACAACACCCCAGGAACAGCCGTAACACGTTAAAAACCCAAAAAACCAATTAACCCACAACACACTAGGAACAACCATGACATGCCAAAAACCCAAAAATCCAATTAACCCACAACACGCCAAGAACAACCGTGAGACGCTAAAAACCCAAAAAACCAGTTAACCCATAATACGCCAGGAACAACTGTGACACTAAAAACCCAAAAACTGGTTAACCCACAACACGCCATATGCAAACGCGAATCCCCTTCAACAATTTGGTACGACCATAAAACCAGGAAGAAAACAGTTTAACCAAAGCATAACAATTTCAAAAAACACCAACATATCAAACCAACTCAGCAAAAAATCAACGAATAGAAGAAAGTTTTAATTTTAGACTGACTGACCTCTTTACTGATAACCGACATTGTTGCTGTGATATAATTAATCTTGCAAAGAGCAAAGTTGAACTCTCTGCTACCTTTCGGAATGAGGAATGAATGAAACTCTCTTACTTCCTTAAAATAGACGTTTGCAATTTCAGAAAAATATTTAATTAAAATGAAATGACCTTTTATATTCATTTCAGTCATTCAATGGAAGTCTAAACGCTTTCCTCGTCATTTGCCAACCTTCTTTCACACCATGGCGAGTCACATATTCAACCCATGGCGTGTCACGTGTTCAAGCCATGCCGTGTCACATGTCTGACCATGGCGTGTCTCACACTCTAAACGCTGTCGTGTCACACTCGTCTCACATATTCTCACCGTGTCGTCTCACACATTATCACCCTAGCGTGTCATAAATTCCCTCTATGGCGTGTCACACCCGTGTCACACATTATCACTGTGTCGTTGCACACATTATGACCTTGCCGTGTCACACGTTCTAACCCTTTGAGAGGTTTGGGCATGTGGTGGAGTGAACCCTGGGGGATAGGGTGGATCTTCCCTTTGGTTTCCACTGTCTTGTGCTGGTGGGTTTTCTGACGGAGCTGGCTCTTCGATCGCTCTTTTTCCTTTACTGAGACTCATCATCAATTCCATCATCTTTGCTAACTGTTCTCTCATTTCTTCCTGAGCTCTTTCCATTCTGTCCATTCGCTCTCTTTGTTCTTCTTCCATGATCCTTGCTCGTTGACGCGTATTATGAACACGTTGATCACTTGGCTTAGGTGGTCGAGCTATTTTGGAACCTTATTATTGATCATAAACATGAATTAGATGCGTATTTGATGCATGAGTGAACCCATTATCTTTTTAAATGAAAATACTTATTGCCATGAAATGATGATTTATGCATGTATGAATGATTATGTACTAAAAGTATTCATCACATGACACCCAACAACAAAAGTCATCCATTGCATAAGATATTTGTCTTAGATTACAACTCAAAGGCCATCTAGAAATATTCGCCAATCTTATTATAATGGCTATACACCTCATCTAAATACTTGATCAACTGTTGCTCTTGTTTTCCAACTGGAAAGATCTGGCTTCTTAATATGTCCGTCTTCCAAGCCATGCTTCTCGCCTTGTAAGCCACCTCCCTCATTTGCCAAACCAAGTAATCCATCTGGTTGTACTTCTCTGTATAAGCTTGTCTGTACGATTCACCCCATTCTTGGATTCTGGTGCTCTGTTGCTTGAGGCGCTCATATTCCTGTTGATAAGTCGTCATGACCCCTTCGAGCTCTTCATACTCCTGTCTTAGTAATTGGATGGACTCTTGTTGGAATCGCACTTGTCTTCTTAACCCATCATTGTGCGTTTGAAGTTCATTGCCTCGATTTTCTCTCACCTGTATTTCCCTTTGAAATTCGCTGGTTGTGGCAGAAAACTTATCATTCAGGCTTTCATACTTCCCTTCCATTTTTCGGACTTTCTTTCTTTGCTCACTTACTTCTCTTTTCATTTTCTCACACTCTTTTTGGAGGTCTTCATACCGTTGCTTCCAACTGGCATTTTCAGCTTCGGACTTCTTTCGAGCCAACTCACTTTCGAGCAAAGCGTCTCGTGGTTCTGGATCAACTGGGCCACGTAGTGCATCTTCTTTCGGATATACCACGTCCTTAACTCGTTGGTCATGCCATATCTGATATCCGGTAGTCACTTCATCGGTGTACCTCCCTTGATCAACTCGGCTAGTTTTCTTCCAAGCTTGCGCAATTTTCTCGATCCTTTTCAGAAAACCCGGCTCTCCATAAGCAAACTCTAAAGTATTAAGTCGGTGTGTCATCGGTACAAACTGTTCTGACCCAAATTGTCTTCTCACCATAATTGGGGCGTAACTGATGGCTCCCCATGGCCCCATTAACGGTACCCAAGGTTCGTTTCCACATTTGTACAAGACCGGGTGATGCGGCATCCACGGAGCTCTCCATGTCACTTCCACACTCATGAGTTCCCGAAATCTAGTGATCCATTGCTCCTTAGTCCTATTTTCTGGCCATTCACTCTCACAAAATTCTCTAATAGGGGCGGTTTACGGATGAAATGGCTTCTTGAACTTATCGACCTTACATTCAAAGTGGCTCACTATCCAGATGGAAAGAAGCTGTGCACATCCCACAAATCGTCCCTCACCTTTTCTTCTGCAGTAATTCAGTGATCTGAGAGTTTCCGCTAGAATAGAAGGCGAAGGATTGGCCTTGTTGACGATTTGCTCGAAGAAGTCTATAATTCCGACTTCTATATGTCCCAAAACTTTGGGGAAGATCACTAGCCCATAAATTGCCAAGGCCATCACAAGTTGTCCTTGCTCGGTGTCCCGTTGCTTCATGATATAACTACGTAGAAAACTCCACGGGATACATTCATTGTCCCCTTTTTTCCTTAGGTTCTGATCAACTTCCGCCGAAGTAATACCCATCATCTTGGCTAACTTTCGCCTGTGTCCGGTCTTCTGTCCCCTCCAATATATCTTGTCCGGATTATCGAGATCGATTTGCAGGAGAGCCGAGTATTCTTCGATCGTGGGGACCATATCCACCTTATTGAACACGAAGCATCTATACGACGGATCCCAAAATTGCACAATGGCCTTCAACAACTGTTCATCTACCTGGACCTTAAGGAGTCGAGCAATGTGACCATATTTCCTATCGAAATTTGCCCGAGTGGTAGCCCCCCACTTATCCCATATGTTGACCAAATCGGTGAAGTCGTTCTATTTGAGATCAAGGTGGACCCTATCAGGTAGTGATGAGAAGTGATCCTTTGACAAGCAATCTCCTTCACTTTGTTGGGTACTCGCCATATGCTGAGTCACTTGATAAATTCCATCGTAACTGGAGGATAGCCATGACGACTCCATGTATGCAATTGGATCTACTCTGTTAATGGTTGTCAGGTGACAAATACTTTTCCTATTATGATGCAAATATGCATATGACAAAAAATTCAAGTTAGCACTACAAACAAAAATTCCAAAAGATGAATGAAAGTAATTAGTAACCTGATACCTTTATTATTCGAGGAGAAGAATTTAGAACAAGGGGATTATGAAAATTCCTTCATGTGTACCTAGTCAAAAGGTATATTCTCACGGGTGAAGCTCTACCTAAGCAAAGGCGACTCTCGGTATTCTACATGCTGAGTTTGGGTTGAAAATGGAGCTAAAGGTTCCCAAATCGCTCCTCACTGTCGTCCACACGGACTAGTAAGGCACCCCGGTCCTCACCCATTACAGGCTTCAAACGGACTAGGTTCGATTTGAGTGGGAGTCTTCACTAGCCCATGCGGAGGTTATCACCTCACGAGAGCGTAGCTACTTAACTCCCTCCTAATTAAGGATAAAGCCCGGGTGGAAGGCTTATGCATGAATGCAAGATGTGTAGTGTGTGAGAAGGAATATACCGACCTTGGACCAATAATTTCACATTCCCCTTATCCTAAATTTCCCGCAATTATTAAAATAGTGAAGTAATAATAACAAACAAATAAATAAATGCACTAGACAAAAATATGCAAAATTAATGCTAGGGAAAACAACAAATTATTTAAGGCTTAAGATAACTTATGATTAATTAATGGCTTGACTCTCGAAGTCCCCAGTGGAGTCGCCATCTGTCGTGACGTGCGGGTCCGGGAACCCGTCCGCCAGACGCGGGGCGAAAATTAAAATCATGTGGGTGTGGGAGTCGCCACCAATCTTTTTTATCTAGGTGTGATTGGTCACCTATTAACCCGATTCTTAATCGACGAAGTCCTAAATTAATTTTAGGTCCGTCGAAAGAACGAGAACTGGTCCACGTTTTAGAGATGGGTTCGGGAGTGCGGTTACGCACGGAGAAGGGTTAGCACCTCCGTGACGCCCGTTCTACGAACGGTACCATTTAATCTTAAGTTATCTTAATATAGCCTTTTCTTAGTTTAATCCCTATTTTATTAATTAAATTTTTATTGAATTGTCAGACTGAGTTATTCACTTGGTATTACGTATGCATATGATGCAAGCGTAGAATGATGTCGTGACTTGTTTATTTTAAATGATGGAGTCGGTAATCTTTTATTGGAAAATTATTCGAAGACTATCCCAACGCTTTGGTGAAGTCTCGAAATTCTCCTCACCTAGAGATATCCTCGGAAGAACTCGTCTCTACGAGCTCCTCGGGGAAATCCCATCATCGGGATTCCCTCGCCATTTGCAAAATATGAATGGCATGCAATGACAGTGTAAAATGATGGTATCTATATGCACGCGTTTATTGATTGTTTAAAAAATTTTGGTTATTTATTTATTATTTATTATTATTTAGTTATTATTTTTATATATACTTTATTTTTTGGTTATTTAAATCCATGTTTGTTGTTGGTCAATTTTTACTTGTTTACAAAGCTTATCTAAATAATTAATTAATTAACTTTTAAATGATTAATTTAACTTTGTTTAGTAATATTTATTTGAATTAACAAAATCTTTCTACATATATTATTTTCTAATAATGACTATTTGACTTAATGGGTTTTGAAATTTAGAGTTCAGATTTATCCCGACGCTTCGGTGAAAATCCATCTCGAATTTCGTACCCGGAAAACATCCGCCCAAAAGAGGCAACTCTTTGCCCCCTTTTTGGCGGTAATACTCAAATATTTTCTTCCAATTATATTATTTATTATTTTTATTTATTTATTTTTTATTTTATTATTATCTTTTAATTTTCATATTTTATATTTTTTTATTTTTTTATCTTAATATAATATAATATATATATTTGCATCATAAATTACTATTATTATTATTTATTTTATTTTTAGATTTTTAATATTAAATATAAGTGCCCATATTATATAAATATTTATTCCCTAAAAAAAATAAAAAAAATAAATGCATTTAAATTAAAAATGGGCTAGACCCAAGCAAAACAAAAAGGGTTATACCTTGTTGGGCTGCGATTGGCCCAACTCGGCGACCCGTGGGAGCCCAAGTCCAGCACCCCGGCCTGTTTCAGGAAGCCCGCACGGTGAAGTCCAAAACGCACCGTTTTGATGCCTGCGAAGCCGCTCAAAACGACGCCGTTTTGCCTGGTCCTTTCAGCTTCTGCTTGCCTCTCCGAAACGACGCCGTTTTGACCACGAACCCTAGGTATTTAATCCCCTTTTCTCTCTTTCTCTCTTCACTCTCATTCCTCGCTTTCTCTCTCTAGCAGCGGCGCCCTCTCCCTTCTCTCTAAAAATCTCTTATCTCTTTCGGCGCCGGCGTCTTCCCCTCTCTTCTCGCCGACCTCCCTCTCTCTTCTCCCTACTTGCCGGCAGATCTCTCTTTTCTCTCTTCCGAACGACAGATCGGGCACCCCCCTTTCTTCGGTCGGCGGCGACCCAAACGGGCCTGAGTTTTCTCCCGGATCTCACCCTTTTCTCCCTGTTTTTCTTTGTGTTGTTTCTCTCCCCTTTTTGTGGCTAACTACTGTCCTTTGTTTCTCTTTTTTGCAGGGTTTTTAAAGAGCCGGGTTGTCCAATTTTTTGGACAACCCGGCGAGGGGGTTCTGGCACCCCTGGAGTTGGTGGCCAGAACCCCCCATCCCGCGTAGTGGGTGGGGGATGGGACGGCGATGGGATGGCTGGGCGTACGCCCAGCCATCCCGATTTTTTTTTTATTTTTTTTATTTTTTTAATTTATTTATTTTTTTTTTAATTTATGTGTCTACAATGTCACAAACTCTATACCCTGCCATGTGACACCCGTCTTACATATTCTCACATTGACGTGTCACACATTCCCACCATGCCGTGTCACACATTCCCACCATGCCGTTTCACAAACTCTAAACCCTGCCGTCACACAAACCATATGGCCTGTTGTAGCATGACCATTTCTTGCTTTGGATTCACATCTTTTTCCTTCGATTCACCATCATATTAGGGATTTCTGAGTTCACATCATTCCCGAAGCTTTCGATTCATCACAATCGGTTCCTCGTTCGATTTAATATCACCTTTCGTATTATCTGAATGTCATGTCCGAAATATCTGAAAAACTATCTCATGCAATATTATTTTGTTTTGCACAAGCTTCTAGGGAAAAAATTGGATGTTTTGTACAAAAGTAGATATTCGAAAATTTTTCGTATATTTATTTTTTAATTTTTCGTATATTTGAGAGTACGCGTTATCGAAGATGTCTCATCAAAGGTATTTTTGTCTCAAAATCTTTTCTGATAATTAAAAATAATTAAATTTATTTGGAAGATTATTTTTAAAAAGACTTTGTTTTCAAGGGCAAAAAAAAAAAAAATTTCCCCTAAAGATTAATTCCGCGTGATCAGTTGGCATTCATTGACTATTCCAGCAGCCGTTTCTTCTAAAAGTTTCTTAATACTAAACTTGAATTTTATTGGTTGACCTAAAAGGTAATTATATAATACAAATATAAAAATCTATTTGCTTCGTTGGCAGGGACGAACTTTACTGTTTTTCCATTCTTCTCTACTTCTTTGGCAAAATGCAGATCAAGAAACTGCCACTGTTTCAACTTCTGTCATTTCTCCTCTTTCTTTCAAATCTTCTCCATTTCTCCCATGCCGATGTTGGCACTGCTGCCCGGTACAGCCCCCCGTATTTACGTGAGTACCCTCAGGTTCAATTCAAGCTGCAAAACCTTCAGCCCTTCACCAATTTACTTCATCTCTCAATGCTTTCGCTCAAAACTTGTTTTTTGTTTTCCTTTGTGGATTTGATTATTATGTGCAGCGACGGCGTGCTATGGTGATGACCAATCCCAGTTTCCGTCCAGCAATTTGTTCGCAGCAGCTGGAGATGGGATATGGGACAATGGAGCATCGTGTGGGAGGCAATACTTGGTGAGATGCATCAGCGCTTCAGAGCCTGGAACTTGTGTCCCTGACCAGACTATCCAGGTCAAGATTGTTGATTATGCTCCCAATGCACAGTCTCCACCTTCGGCTCAATCCACCATTGTCCTATCCGAGACGGCTTTTAGTGGAATAACAAATATAGCAATTGACTCCATCAACATAGAATTCCAACAGTAATTCCATCTCCTAAATATATATTGCTCTATGCAAGATTTTCTTTTTTTAATTTATTCATTGTTAATTTCCTTCTGTTTTTCCCGATATTG
Organism: Theobroma cacao; assembly: GCF_053813885.1. Taxonomy (NCBI): domain Eukaryota; kingdom Viridiplantae; phylum Streptophyta; class Magnoliopsida; order Malvales; family Malvaceae; genus Theobroma; species Theobroma cacao. The sequence goes on from NC_142647.1 coordinate 6,495,345, forward strand.
AAAGTTTCAGACTTCTCTGCTTCTTCGTACAGGGTATGATACAGGGGGTCTAGTCTCTATGAAATTACATGCGTACCCTTGCGTTCACGGCAGGGCCGGGAAGAAGGAAACATGATCTGCTAATCACTTGGAATAGTCAGAAAGAAATTTGATTGGTTGAATGAGACTCTTCTTTGTCATTGTCATTACTAAATGTTTATGGCATTATCCATTACTCTTCGTTAATGTTCATATGCATTTTGATAAATAAAAAAAAAAGGATCCTTTCATTGTCATGGCTCTTTAGCGTGTGCTTCTCGCCTTCGGAAGCTTCCGCTTGAACTAGACATTATGGCGTAAATTATACCTAAAAACCTTCACCCCAAGAGAAGCAAAGCTCACATCATGTTAATTGGAAGACTAGCAAAGAAGACTCAGTCCATATATGTCGCAATCGTTTATAAATCTATGATAGAAGTTTATCACATTCTTCGGTGGTGATCCCCAACGTTATCATTACATAGAAATGGCCATATCTACAGTAATTATTGCTCAGTTTTTCCTTTTGGATTTGGCTATATGGAGGAATCTTAGGCCCTAAACAAGCAATTTCTGTAATAATTATTCATACTCGAAAATAGGAAAATCTCATCTCTTGAGAGTCAATCCTAAGACATACACACACATTCAATTACTCTATCCAAACCTATTTGCTTGTTACATTTGTTTGAAAATGAATGCTTTCCTACCACTTTTTCACTTTTTTTTTCCTTTTGGATCCACTCAAATCTCGTGCTATGCTGCTTTTGAAATTTTTAAGAGTTATTTGGGATTTTTCGAGCTTAGGTATGGATTTTATTATTCTGTTTAATTAATTAATTGTTTTCAAAATATCAAACTTAATCCCTTTCAAAATGAAAGCTTGACAAATGGTAAGCACACGTGCGTGACATGTACATATTAAAATGTTTCTACATGGTTATGTAGCATTTTGTTCCTCATGTGTCAAATTTTGATTAATTGATAGATATATTTGTAATTTTTTTAACGTGTTAAAGGGGTCTAACTGTATTTGACAGACAAAATGAAAGCTTAAATACTATGTTGAACATTTTTTAATACAAAATCAAATTAGACTATATGGCAACTATTGCTATCAATAGTCGAAGTTCATGCATGATTCAAAGCAACGCTCAATGCAAAAAGAGAAAGCAAATTTGGACCCGTTTCTACCAGAAAGACCACCTACTCATTTAGAAATTGAAAACTAAATGCAGCAAATCCACGGAAAATTTCATGTAAACCACAACTTAGGTAGATGAGAGAGAGAGATCACGGTTTTGTATTGGAGAATGATGATTTGCAAAGAGAGGAAGAGAAAATGGAGATTGATTGAGAAAAAAAAAAGTATTTTTTGAAAATTGAAGTATTTAAAAAAAAAAGAGAAAAAAATTTCTTTTTTGGAGTTTTTTATTAAGCTTTTTTTTAAAAAAATTATTTTTTAAAAAAAATTCTTTTTTTAAAAATCTTATTTGACTTAATTTCTGTTATTAAGAGATAAATAAAATTTTAAAAAATCAAATTAAATAAGCACTTAATCAGTACTTTTTCCTTTAAAAAATTTTTCTTATAATTCCAAAAGGGTAGAAATCTTTTATTATTATCATTATTATTTTGTAATTTAAATTGTGAGCTCCACTTGAGGAGGATCCACAACAGATTCTTCACACGCATTATAAGGAAGTACTAGTAATATAGTTTTAACTATGTTTATTGAGTAACTAAATATGAATAGTGAGAAAAAAGACGTGACAGACTACTATTTTTCTCCACTTTCCTATAACCTTTTTGCACTTGTAAAAGTTTTGCTCATTGTATCTTATGCGGATGCCTGACAGTTGTATAACACTACTACTTGTCTACTTGCTCCTATTTTCTGCAAAAAAGCAAAAGAAAAAAAAGTTATTTCCTATCTATGGATTGACCCAAGGGCCAATGGTGTAAGACCCTCTTTTTGGTGCAAATTGTATTTCTGACATATTTTCTAGAGTCCTGACAAAATGTGTCGAAAGACTTGCGGGAAGACTGACCTGACATGTTTCCTGCCCTTTCAAACCAAGCGAGGCAACCACTAAAAAAAGTGAAAATCAAGTCAGCCCCGTAGTCAACACGAGAGACGCATGGAGTCATGGAGATAGGACCACTTTCGTTATTACAGGTTTTTAACTGCGAATCTTGCTGTTGTTGCAATGGTGAAGACATGAATCCTCATAGGAAAAATCTTAAACAGAATCCGTCTTTTCTATGGTACTACTATCTTGACCCATGCCTACACGATACAGAATGAAACTCCTAAAACCTTTAAATATCAAATTTTAAGTCTCATTATCAATGAATTCACTTGGATTGGAAGCTTTCCCCAACCTCAACTCAACTGATCCATTTATAACCTTAAAATAAACATAAAACCAACGTGTGGGAAATTCAAATCTGTCTACCCATGTCCCAAAATTATCAGTATTAGGTTTGGTTTTTTGTTAAGCCTGTGCCATGTCACAAACATGCCCAAACCATGTTACAAACACTCCTAATTTTTAGTGCATCACAATTGTTAAAAGTAAGACTAGATTTTATCCGACCTGAATATATTTTTTTAAAATTGTATTTAATTTTTTATCATTAACAATTAATTACACAGTGCATTAAATTTGTTTTTTGATATATAAGTATAATTTTAAAAATTAACAGTATATTCTTAAAACAAAGCCAAAACAAAAACTACTAATCCTTTTAGCAATTTGATAGCCAACAATTGTTTTATCGGTAATCACATTTTATTTGAATTATGACATGATAAGACACCAAACTTCATCTTAATATGTAATATGAATATATGATTATAACGTTGAATGTATGAAGAAGCTAAAAATAGACTTTGTAAAAGTCTTTCTCTTTACTTGTAATTGTAAACATTATATTTGATAAACAAAAAGAAAAAGGGAGTACGGATTGAAAGGAAAAATTATTTTATTTTCATCATTTTTTTTACATTTGGTAAGACGAAAATAAAAAAAAGAAATGAAAAATTGATAGATTTTTCATTTTTCTCATAATTTCGAATCCAATTATTTCAAAGGTGATAGTAAAAATATAAAACATTCCTCCAACTTAAATTAATAATTTTATTCTTAACATTCTTTGTACCAAACATAAAGAAAAGAAAAATAACTTTCTTTCCTCTATTTTATTTTATTTATTTCCTCCATTCTCCTTCCTTCCTTCCCATCAAACATAGTGAATTCAAGGCATAGATTTATCAACGTCATTTCCCTCAATTCCTCGTTTGATCAATAGCCATAAATCATTACTAGTAAATTTTGAATTCAAGGCAATGCACTTGCTTTCTTTAGTGGGCCTTCAAAATAATAAATTGTGGCCCGAAAATAAATTTTGGTTGGGCCCAAAATTGCCCATATCAAAACCCGTTAGTCCACTGCCATTAAAGGAGGCAGAAATCCATGTGCGCGCGCCACCTTGATAAGACCAAACCTCCCCAAGTAAAAGCAATTCCTCTTCCAAAACAAAAACCAAAACCCCGAGGCAAGTCAAACTCTCTCTCCTCATATTCCTCTCTAAGTTTCTCGCCCAACTCCAGGTGCGTTACTTGCTTCATTTCTTTTAATTAATTAATTAATCAATCTAATTATCTACCATAATTTGACCTTTTCAACCAATCCCTAATTTCAATTCCCTCGAAACAAAATAAAATTTTTCTTCCGCAAATCTCTCCGCTTCTTGTTGACTTAAAACATTGGATTTTTATGATCGAGTGATTGCTAAATTCTGGAAATTGATATTTTGGCTAGGGTTTTCTTTTTCGATCAATGACGGGGGAATTGCAGCTAGAGCCAGCAGGTGCACGAAACCCTAGTGACTCTGATCCTCTGTTACAAAACCAGGCCGACTCGTTATCTTCTGCGAGTTCAAGTGAGATTAGGAGTGAAGATATTGAGAATGTTTCTGCTCCTTGTTGTCGCATCTGCCTCGAATGTGATGGCGAAGAAGGTAAATTTGCCTTTCTTTTTTTTTTAATGTTTAATTATCGATCTAAGCTTTTTAGCTTAAGTTTGTGAACTGTAATGTGATGATGTTAAATTATGTTAAGTTGTAGGAAATCATATTGTACATCAATATTTTTGTCACGTTTTTCATGTTGAATTTCAGCATGTTGTTGAATTTACAAGATTATTATGTATATGAAAATTTTGGCCTAAGGCTTGTTTCATTCTTGTAGATGATGAACTGATATCCCCATGCATGTGCAAAGGCACCCAGCAGTTTGTTCATCGTTCCTGCCTTGATCATTGGCGTTCGGTAAAGGTAATTAATCTTGTTCTATAACTGGATATGAAGGCCAAGTTTTTTAGTTATGTGTTAAAGTTTCTGTTAGTACTTGGTAATTGATCTAATGTGGGCCTTTTCCTCCTCTTTTGATAGGAAGGATTTGCTTTCTCCCATTGCACAACTTGCAAAGCGCAGTTTCACCTTCGAGTTGAATTGTTTGAGGACAACTCTTGGCGTAAAATAAAATTCAGGCTTTTTGTGGCAAGAGATGTGTTTCTTGTGTTCTTGGCTGTACAAACTGTAAGTCTGCTTAATTTTCTATCAGTACATTCAACAGGATTGTATGGTTACTGCACACTTACTAATTAACAGCCTCTTACTCTTCACATATATCTGTCATTATTGCTAATTTTGATTTGTGTATGTGGTGATTACTTGTTGGGTTAAGGTGGCACCTACTTGTGGAAATGCCTGCAACTTTTAGTAAAGTGTTCAGATTTTTTAAACAATTTCATATTTTCATTTCTGTTAGCAAAAGTGTTTAGATAATTTAGAACAAATTCATATTTTCATTTCTGCTAGCAAAAGTGTTCAGGTACTTTAAACAATTTCATATTTTCATTTCTGTTAGCAAAAATGTTTAGGGTGGCATTTTGAAAAGTTCATCATGAAAATTTTCATTTTACCATTCTATTGAGAACTCTTGATTACAAAGCTCTATCTCTAATTTGATTTCAGGTGGCATTTTGATCTTTTGTTTGGTGTTCTGTGTTGGTTAAATTGCTGAGGCTATTGCATTCCCTTGTCATGTAACTGTAGGCTTTAAAAACATTTCTTTCTCATGAATCATGATATATGAAGGTATATAAATCCACAATTTTCGGGTTTGATGTAGGCTGTGTGTGTGTATATGTGTATTTTACATTTTTAGTTGGGAACATGGGATATCTTGATTTGTTGGCCCACATTTGAGGATTCTTTACTGTTCCTAGATCTGTCTGCATTAGCCTCTTTCTAGATGTGGGTACTTTGCAATAATTTTTCTCAATACTTTCTAGATGTTGTCATAATACCATACTAGGGTCAGACTTCTTTACATGGACACATTGTAAACGGGAACTGTGTCAAAGTACCTTAATGCCACCAGGTTCATAGATTTGCCTTTCTATTGATGGAAAAAAGAAAGGAAAAATAAAATTGAAACAAGGCAGGGCCTGGAAGGGTGGAAGAGGTCAATAATCTTCAAAAACCTTCTTTTATCCAAGCCATTAGGTATTCAGAAGTCAGAAAGATTGAGAAATTGAACTCATCTGATTTATTTATCCTCAATTTTTGGCTTGAGATGATCATTATAATGAATTTATTTCTTCAGGTAATTGCTGCTATGGGAGGCTTTGCATATTTCATGGACAAAGATGGGGCTTTTCGGAAATCATTCAGTGATGGTTGGGATCGCATACTGTCAAAACATCCTATACCATTTTATTATTGCATCGGTAAATTTCTGTAATTATCTGTGTTTTTTTTCTATTGTTTAAATATTTTGCGCATTAACCACACTGTTCAACATTCCTGTTTGCATTGTTATGGCTTAGTACATGATTTTAGCAGCATATGCCAATTTCTGTTGTAGTACCATGAGAAACTTCCTATGTTTTTTATGCTTTATTTTTGTTGTGCTTGCAAAGGGGTGCTTGCCTTCTTCGTGCTGCTTGGATTTTTTGGGCTTATATTGCATTGCTCCTCCCTCAATAGCAATGACCCACGCATGGCTGGATGCCAGAATTGCTGTTATGGGTGGGGCATCTTGGACTGCTTTCCTGCATCTATGGAAGCATGCTTTGCACTGGTGGTGGTTTTTGTTGTTATCTTTGCCATTTTGGGGATAGCTTATGGTTTCCTTGCTGCCACAATGGCAATTCAGCGAATCTGGCAGAAACACTACCACATTCTTACTAAGAGGGAGCTTACTAAGGTAACATTGAGAGCTAGTCTTCAGATTGTGTCTTCATTCCTGTAATTACTGAAAATTTAAATTGATTAAATCTAAAATTACTGAAAATTTAAATTGATTAAATCTAACATTGGGTGTTTTGCAGGAGTACATAGTAGAGGACCTTCACGGATCTTATACCCAGCCAAAACTTGACCCAGAACATGAAGAACGCTTGAAAGTGATGAAGCTATTGTAGTGATGGATGGATAGGTGAAAAGCACGAGATGTATTCGAATCTTTCAAATTATTCAGGATACAAAAGTTAAAATTTTGTGGATTGGTCGGCAACTTTATCAATAGAGTGAGTGGGGGAAAGAGTGCTGTCCTTTGTCTCTCACATCTCACAATCTCACTCTTAAGTCTTACCTCATTGCTGACTGAAAACGAGGCAAACCAGGCCAGCAGGGAGGTACATAAATGATCTGTGCAGTTAATATATTTATATGTATACAAATATGTATCTCTTTTCCTTGATGTTTGTCTAACCAGTCACACTTTTATTATACTCGTGGCAATTTCCCTTGCCTTTGAATACCCTCGTCCTGTTAATAATCCGTACGTTCTTAAGTTATATCTATGCTCAAATTGGATAATGAATTTTCAGTTTTTCTTTACATATAAATATTGATGAAGCTATTTTTTTCCTATATTACAATCTTTCATAATGCAATGCGAGGCTGAATCAAGCTGGACTTGTTCACTTTGAAATTTTCAATTGCAACAATAGAAAACATCCTTTAAAAAAGAAAAACAATTATATTCTTATTTTAGTTAAAAGGAAAATAATAACAAAGTCAAATTAGTCATTACAACCGAATTTTAATTAACCAAAAAAAGATTACATGAACAACGGTAGCACCGCCCGTTGTGCGTCCAAACAAACAGACCAATAACTTAACTCTATGTGTCTTACGGTCGACTTGCACCCGTTCGAATCCACAACTGGTTCGATTCAACATGCCCTTTTATGACCCAACGAACGTAACAACATGGGACCAGCGTTGTGGCCCATATTTATGTTTTTTTTACTGTAAGACGCAAAATCAAACGGAACTGAATTCCGCGTCTGATTCCCGTCGTTATTCAAACTCACCTCCTCAACGGAATTACCAGAATACTAATTATTATTATTATTATTTTGTTTCTTTAATCAACATTTGAATCCAACAAGCTAAGAGCTTCACAGTTTTTCCACGTTGTTGAAAACAGCCAAACTTCATCACCATTTAATTTATATCCAGGCACATCATTTCTTTTTTCTTTTGGTTTTTTACGTTCTTTGGCCCTTTCATGTATTCAAGTTCGTCCCTCCTTCGGTTTTTTCCCCTCAGAATTGTTTAGAGACTGCAAAGTATAATCTTTTTTGTATCTTATTATCCAGCAATGGATAATCTAAGAAGTCCGTTCACAGGGGTCCTTCACGACTTCAAAGGAAGAAAATCATGTTACAAGCAGGACTGGGCTGCTGGACGTTGTACGGGCCTCAGGTTTGCTTCCTCATTTCTTCGTTTTCACTTCATCTTCCTGTTTCATTAGGCTTTACATTTTCGATCGAACGCAATGATAATGGCTTTCATTTCAGGATATTGGCACCAACTACTTATGTATTCTTCGCTTCTGCTCTTCCCGTCATTGCCTTCGGAGCTCAACTTAACCGAGAAACAGGTTAGTCTTCGTGACATATTTCTTTTCTTCCAAAACTCGGTCTCCTTTGTTGTATCTTTTAATGATAACATTTTTTATTTCCTCTCAGATGGAAGCTTGAGCACTGTGGAAACTCTAGCTTCAACTGCCATATGTGGCATCATACACTCTATCTTCGGAGGCCAACCTCTGTTGATTTTAGGAGTTGCTGAGCCAACGGTTATAATGTACTCTTATTTATACAGCTTTGCAAATGGAAGGGACGATCTTGGCAAAGAACTCTTCTTGGCTTGGGCTGGATGGTAAGTGAAAGCAACCCCTTTTCATAGTCCGATTGCTACAAGTTCTAAAAAATTGTAATAATGAATTTTTTTTTTTTGTTTTTGCAGGGTGTGTGTCTGGACCGCTTTCCTTCTCATTCTTCTTGCAATATTTAATGCTTGTACGATAATCAATAAATTTACAAGGATTGCTGGGGAGCTTTTTGGCATGTTAATTGCTGTTCTATTCATTCAACAGGCCATCAAGGTACCCCATTTTTTTTGTAGTTTTAAATTAGAGCTGAAGCAATATGTTCTGTCATTTCTAGTTGAGGGATTGCGGTTGATCTTAATGTTCTGTTTCTACACAGGGGATTGTGAGTGAATTTGAAGTACCAGATGCTGAAAATCAAAACTCAGAAAAAGATGGTTTCCAGTGGCTTTACGTAAACGGGCTGTTGGGTGTTATATTTACGTTTGGACTACTCATCACCGCTTTGAAGAGCAGGGGGGCAAGATCATGGCGATACGGCACAGGTTATATATATGAAGGGATCATTTCATTAGATGATTTCTTCATTGCAAATGTCTCACTCTTATCTGACGTTTCTTTTCCATCAATTGTAGGGTGGTGTCGAAGCTTGATTGCGGATTATGGTGTTCCATTGATGGTCGTAGCATGGTCAGCAATGTCATTTATTGTTCCTGGCAAAGTTCCTTCTGGAGTTCCCAGGAGACTTGTTAGTCCCCTCCCTTGGGAGTCTGCCTCGTTGGACCACTGGACAGTAATGAAGGTAAAATAAAAAATAACAAGATATTTAAATGTATAAGTAGTGCTTCGATTTAGAAAAAAACAATACAAACAAAATATTTAACATAATGAGTTATCTATAAACATATTTAAACATGCTGCTTTTTCCACATTTGGATTGCAGGATATGGCAAACGTCCCACCGCTCCACGTATTTACTGCTTTCTTACCAGCTATAATGATCGCTGGTCTTTACTTTTTTGACCACACTGTTGCTTCACAATTGGCACAACAGAAGGAGTTTAATCTCAAGAAGCCATCTGCTTATCACTACGACATTTTCATTCTCGGCATTATGGTACAGAAGCCTATGTTTGGATTCTTTTGTGTTTTGTCATATTACTTGGTAAATTTTCAGCATGATTCTTGATTTGCAATTGTTGTGTTGCTTTGAATCTATTGTATAGACTCTGATCTGTGGTTTGATTGGACTCCCTCCTTCCAATGGAGTACTCCCACAATCTCCCATGCACACAAAGAGCCTCGCTGTTCTCAAAAGACAGGTTGGTAAATGGATTTAGTAGGTAATATAAAGCAATCTGTATTGGCAGCATAATACCGGTGTAGTTTAAAGAATCTGGTTTATGAATGCAGATAATTAGAAAGAAAATGGTGAAGGGCGCCAAGGAATGCTTGAAACAAAAAGCTAGCAAATCTATTATTTATGGCAGGATGCAAGAAATTTTTGAAGAAATGGACTCGACTTCAGCTGTAAGCACTCTTGTTCTTTGCATATTGGGGTTCCTTAAGATATACCATAATGATCACGTATAGCATGTGGTTATGAGCTTGCTTACTGTAAAAGCACCATTTATTCCCTAATGATGTGTGGTGATTTGTTGCAGCCTTCTGCAGCTCAAGACTTGAAGGATTTGAAGGCTGCAGTTTTCAAAGCTGAGGATGGAGGAAACACAGATTGTAAATTTGATCCTGAAAAGCATATAGAGGCTCACCTACCTGTAAGGGTTAATGAGCAAAGAGTGACCAATCTATTACAGTCAATTCTAGTGGGAGTATCATTACTAGCCATGCCGATAATCAAGAAAATACCAACATCAGTTCTCTGGGGATATTTTGCATACATGGCTATTGACAGTCTACCTGGAAACCAGTTCTGGGAAAGAATGTTACTGCTTGTCATTGCTCCTAGCCGGCGGTACAAGTAAGTCAATATATAATGTAGATAACATCTGTATCTGGTTCCCTGATCAATTAGTAGTATCTTGTTTTTCATTTCTTCTTTCTACTTATGGAAAACATCCCCTAGCAAAATGAAATTGTCTTCCCTGGGGGTTAGGCTATATATTCCCCAATGAAGCTCTGAAGTCTGATGTACCATACGGATATGGAATTCTTTTGAGCAGGGTTTTAGAAGGGGCTCATGCTTGTTTTGTGGAGTCCGTGCCTTTCAAAAATATTGCTGTATTTACACTCCTACAGCTGGTTTATCTTCTGATGTGTTTTGGGGTGACATGGATACCGATTGCTGGAATATTATTCCCCTTGCCCTTCTTTCTGCTCATAAGCATAAGACAGCATATTCTCCCCAAATTTTTTCAACCACTTCATCTTCATGAGCTGGATGCAGCTGAGTACGAAGAAATTCCTGCTGGAACCTATAATCACAATCATGGCATTTTATTCAAGGTACGTAACCTCACTGCATATATCACTGTATTGACAATGGCCAACTCCCAATCTTTTTTATTCATTCACAAAGTTTAATTGGTTATCTCCAACGGGTTCCTGGTGCTGTTGGAAAGTAAGCACATCTGGTGCAAGTTGAGCCTGTAGTTCAATTTTTGTTCTTAATTTCAATTAACAATATAAGAAAAGGATTTGGCGCTTAAGATGATGATTTGCAATACGGTCTCTCATTTACTATATAAAATGCCTTGGCGCATAGCAGAACATAGATTGGCTTAGAAATCATTGCCTTAAATGTAGTAGTTCACTAGTTCCTTCAACAGTTAGCAATCAGAACTGCTGAGATGATTTTGAATAGCTGAACCATATCAGGAATAGTTATTTGAAGAACATACACTGAGGTAGGCTACAGCTAGTGTGGTATGTTTAACTTATGATTCATGTATCAACTGGAGCAGGAGCAAAATCATTCAGGGGATGAAGATAGTGAAGTAGAAACGGACGATCAAGAGCTATTTGATGAGCTGACCACTAGCAGAGGAGAGTTGAAGCTTAGATCAAGAAGCTTCAGAGAAGATAAGCATGGTCAGGTAAAGATAATTTTTAGCAATCTCTCTCACAAATGGATCTAATATTGTTTCTCTGTCACCTTCAGAGATCATAAGCTTGAAGGGCTTTTGTGCTAACATTGCAGGTTCATCAGGGAGAGGTTGACCCAGAAAATGGAATGTAACATTAAGTCGTTAACCTGAAGTTAACAGAATGGAAACTGATGATTGGATTGGTGATCAAAAGATTTGACATAGTGATATGTGCAAAAATGGCTAAGCATCGTCCGTGCTTAGTAGTAAGGGAAGGCAAAGAAAGAAATCCAAAACAGGAATGAGGTGCAGAAAAAGAAGTGAATGTTGATTAACTTTGTTTTTTTCAAAATCATTTGTTCGTTAAACCAACTGAAATGATTTAATAGTATATGATTACAGATGATCGTTTTTCTTCTTAAGGGATCTTCATTACGTGGTTAACAATGCAGGGCTGGTAGTAGGCCTCACTCTTAGATCGAAATAAAAACAAGGGTAACAAAAAATGATTAATAATAATAATAAGGAACTAATTACAAATAAAATACTCCTGTACAAGCATATTGAATGCACATAGCAAGGATGAGCTCTCCTCTTTTTTTTTTTTGTGGATTTGATATTGTAAAAGGAAAAAGAAAAAAGGGTAAAAAGATTGTTAAAAAATAGGGATCCACCTCCATCCAGATCTTATAATGGATGTTAAGTGAGGCACTTTAATTTCCTGAAAATGTAAAAGGAAAAGAAAAAAAGGGTTAAAAAGGTGCACCTATGCTCTAAGAAAAGCCATTGCATTGGAGGTTTTGGCTGTTAGTATGGTGTTGCATTCGACCATCACTAACAAAAACAAGATGGTCACCGTCTCTAACAACCTCAATATCATCAATTTCAGCTCCTCCTTTACTCAAAACTTTAGCAGCAGAGATCCCAAATTTCTTAGCACCGATGTCGAGTAACTCCTGAAAGCTCCCTGGAAGTACAACAAGCTTTCCAGTGGTTTCTCCCTTTTCCGGGCAACTAATTACCACTCTAGCAGAGTTAACAACAGAACCCTTGACACCATTGGGTTGATGAATTGACAGTAGTAAATCTTTCTCCCCATTTTGTGCAGCTGACATTATCCCAAATAGTGAGTTGTGGAAATTACTAGTCTTACGCCTTGGACGGGATTGGCTCCAGGATCCATCTGTACCTTCCTGGGCTGCAGGACGGATAACTGGCTCACTAGTAAACCTCCCAAGGTAGCGTGTCTCCTGCTTCTCAGGAATAGACATGATAGTTTGAGTTTTCATCTCTTTAGTTGATTCGAAAATCATCTTTATTTCATCATGTCCTTGTTGCTCAGCTAGATCCCTTGGGGTCCAACCATGGATATCTGGTTTGTCAATGTCAGCACCATGCTCCAAAAGGAATTTAACTATTTCAGTGTTGCCTTCACAAACTGCAACATGAAGAGCTGTGTAACCATTGTGCCTAGGACGTGTGACATCTCCCCCATAACGAAGAATTTCCTTGAGCAAGACTATGTTGTTTTGCTCAGCAGCAGTGCATGCATAGTGACCTACATCTCCGGCATTGATGTTTGCCCCATTTTCCTTTAGCAGTTTGGTTGCTTTATTGTGGCCAGCTGACATTGCCTCCCATAGTGGTACAATTCCTTCAGAGTCTGCACAATAAAAAATTAAATAAATCAGTTGAACCACAAATTATTTCTTGAAGCATCTCCTGCTGTGGGATTAAAAAAAAATGCTTGACGAGGATCTTAAAGGTTTTGACCAAATAATTCAAGCTATTTTAGCTAATCCATCATAATTACAGAATTATTTGAAATATTGAACATGAATTCACACATCCATAGGCTTATAAACAGGACATGTTACCAAGAAAGGAAAGTCAACTATAACAAGTCTTGTCAAGATAATTTTGTTTGACATTTTAGGGCTAATTGTTTAACTAAATCATAGAGGGTGCCAACCATCTTATCAGAGACATTTTAAATAATTTCAGAACTATTAAATCAAAAAGAGTACTATTTTTTTTTAGCAACTATCACAGAAGGATATCTGATACATAAGTCATACAAATAGCAGTTCTATATGAGAGTATAAGCTGGTCAACAAAAATATATTGGCATGATTTGGTCTTCATATTAAGAAAATAATTGACCAAAAATTTGATGATGATATCAAAGAGATGCTACTCAATATTGAAACTAAAAGGGCAAATAGAGGAGAAAAAAATGTATCTCTAGCAGCAAAGTAAAACTTCTGTATTTTCACAAACTTTCATCTGCAAATCTAAAGAGAGAAAAGCACCCGAGCATTTAGCTCATTAATTGGTCCATGATTCCCCTGCCTAAAGAGAAGGGTTTAAATCTCTTTCCCCTAATTAAAAAAAAAAATCTAAAGAGAGAAAAGCTAATGATATTAACAAGGAGTCATACAAAAAGAAGAAAAGTCAACCGCTTAAAAGGAAATTTGAATTATTAAGTATACTAGAGTTTCAAAGTAGCAGAGCTTTTCTCTTTTACAAGAAGCAATGTGGGTTAACAAAAGCCAATCAGTATGTGCATATGTTTATTTATTTCGACAGGTAATATGATTTTTTTTTCCTTAGCATGTGCAGAAGTCAACAAATAATGTTGTTATTCATCCAAATTATACCAAAATATAATATAATTTGACAAATAATTGGCGCGCATGCAATGATTTCACAAAAGGAAGCCACAATGGTTTAAAGCATAAATAAAAAATGTGGTAACATATTTTATAGATAAATCAATATTCTTGGTAGCTATTGGGAAATATTTATAAATACGTAAAAGGCAACTTAAAGGTTCAAATTTCCCTATTTGATGATCTGATAATTTAAATCTGAAGAAAGAATTATCCAATAATTTTTAAGAGTTGAACCATGGAATGGGAGAGACTTGAGCATTTAAAATATCAGAGATACAATAGATGAAATCAAAGACACCTGCAGGAACAATGAACCAAAAAATGCAGAATCGCCTAAAGGAAAACAAAATCAAGATCAACTGGTTTAAACAATAACCTGGAGAATACCTTTACAGTTAGGATCTGCACCATAATCCAGTAAGAGAAGAACGCAGTTCTCACTTCCTTTCATTGCAGCTATATGCTAATTTTATACAAAAACACAAAAAGTTAAGGATTAGCACCAACGCCCAAAGAAGCTGGGGTATTGACCAAATTAAAGCTAAAAAAATTTTCACGAACCAGAGCTGTTCTTCCATTGTTGTCTGACTCATTAGGATCAAGGCCCCTTTTCAATAGCTGGTGCAACAACAAGTCATCTCCCCTGAGTGTGGCAAAGCAAAGATTGACGGGTAGGTCCATTCTCCCACGAGCTAGCATGTTCTCTGTCTCCATTAAAACTCCCTCCATAATTGGGTCATTCATGTCTTTCAAATGCTGCCCCAAAAATGAATTCAAAGAGTTCGGTATAAGCAAACATTTATTCTCACAATTTTGGGTGATTTCTTCTGCATATTTCATCTTAAATGTCTATCTACAAATTTATAATGCAGCAATCTATTGATACATTACAGTCTAGGCTGCAATAACTACAAGTTTAAAATGGATTTTGATGGATTCTATTAGTGACAACGTTATATCTTCAAGTACAGCATGTATACCTGAAGGAGATTATTCATGATTATGGTCCCATCTCCAACATTGGCCTGAATAATATTCAGGAATGTAGTACGGTTTAGCCGCAGTAGTTGGCATAATCGTTTTGTACGTACTGTAAAGAGTTGTGGCCTATAACAAAGTACTCCTATCTCACCCAAGAGATCACCTGATTTTGCCTCTCCAACAACCTGAAACCAGTTAGCATTTAATTCATTAAGCATCCTAGACATGATTTTGGATTGATAAGGTGTGTTTTGAGTGATACAACTTGCCTGTTCAGCTCCATTTTTGAGAACCAATAGATCCTATATGAAAGCAATAGAAAAAATTAGGGACCACTTCGAGAAAAAGTTTAAATTTAATCAGACAACATACACAACAACAATCAACAGCAACTTGATAGAAAAATTTGATGTAAAGCATTTAATTGAAAAACAAGGATTTTGCACACAAAAAAAAGGTTTTACCACAGCACCAGTGACAAGGATGTAGAAATCTGTAGGTGCTTCATTCTGCAGGATGACATCTTCTTTGGGAGGAAAATATTCAGCTTTCATCTCTGAGACCTTAGACATTTATTCACAAAGAAAAGATATAGTTCCCACGTAGCTAAAAAAAGGGGTAAAAGAAAAGAAAAATTTTAATACGAAAGCTTAGCATGTTTATAGTGGATTACCAGCTGAAAAAGCAAGTCATTCGATACACCATGAAACAAGTACACCTTATCCATAAGAGAGTAGAAAAGATAGTGTGAAATGCTTGATCGGATAGCTTTAGGAAGGGAATCTAGAGTCTCTTGCTGCTGCAGCCCCTCGGAATCTGTCCTGAACTTCAGACATAAATGTGCAAGCATCTGATCTTGTAGGCGAGCTGGCAATTGGTTTCTTTGGGCAAAACTTGAAGCAGCTTGAATGGTATCCCTCTGATTGTCAGAAACACAAGCAAGCAAAGATGATCAAAAATAAATCCTGAACTGGTGAAAATGGAAAGTAAAATTAAGGAAACTCAAAGTTGAAACCACTCCCCTTCACCCCCCCCCCCCCCCCCCACCACACACACACACAAGAAAAATAATAATAAAAAAGTCAAAATTAGTTGATTAGCCTGATAAACAATAATAATTAACTCACAAATCTTCTGGTTCGGCTGGTTCCATGGACAACCAAGTTTGTCATGTTTCCAATCAAATATGCTGTCAATCCAAGGTTGAAGAGCATGTAGAAAATGTCAAATATCATTTCCCTAGTATTCACAGGATGCAAATCCCCATAGCCAACAGTAGTCAGTGTGGTGATAGACCAGTACATTGATGTCACATATCGAATTGACAAGCTCTGTTCAAGGAAATTGTCTCCCAAAGATGATCCAATCCATGTTCTTCCAGGATCATGATATCGAGCAGCAATAAGATAATAGAAGCATCCAGCACAATGAACCGCAAAAAGGGTAACCTACAAAAACCATCCAGATTCCATGAATGCTGCATTGCTAGAAAAAATTTCCATGTAAATAATCCCATTTCCTTTCTATTGTACTCACACAAATAAGTTTTGCACATCGAACCCAAAAGTAGTTGTAGTTCTTGTCTTTTTCTAACCTGTAAAAAACAAAAATTAGTCATGCCAAATAATAGTTTGCTCGAAACACTTGGGACTACATTGCAAGTGAAGGCAACAAACAAATCTCATTATTAAGTTAAAAAGCTAGCTAATGAAGGAAAAAGCCTCTGTACCTGGAAAATAAGGCACTAACTCTGCGCAGACGCCAAAGGCGAAGCATATTAAATAAGCCATATGAACGCAACGGCTTAGGGGAAATCTTCTGAGCAAGTTCGGATGGTATTGTGGATATAATGTCAAAAGCCAACCATGAACTGCCATACTTCCAAGCAATCTTCTTCGGATCATCAATGAGTAGATATGTAGTTTTATCAAGGTATGCAACAAAGAAGGTGAGAATAATATCCAGGGCAAAGAATCCATTAACAACATTATCAGTAACGGAGAGTGGTGACTCTGGTTTTTTAAGGAATCCAAATTCAAATGGTGATACCCAAGCCGTATAGACGACCAAAATAACCAGAAAAGTCTCCCATACCCTGCATGAATCAATTTAATTATATAAGTTTCAGTCAACATTTATTGCTTCTGTGGACTTAGAATTGCATAAAACCTTTCAAATCCATTGAAGTTCCTTCTATTATAGGCATCAACCAATGCAAAAACAACTCAAATTGCAAGTACGGAACACGTGATTGAAACCTGAAAGGAAAATGCTACAACTACCACCCCACCCCCGAAAAGAAAAAGAAAAAAAAAAAACCAAGGCACCGAACTAGTCAAAAGTCTCTAAAGATCTCATCACATCAAGCCCCTCAATATGATATTAATATCATTCTTTTGGAAAACAAAAACAAAGGAAATTCTTAAACCAGCAGTGAAGGAAGAGGTAGGAAAGGCAAAAACGTATGCTACAGAAACTTCAAATTGATTTCCATAGAAGTCAACCCTCGGATTCTCACGCCTCCAACAAAGAACTGCTTTAGTCTGAGTTAAGACAATTCAACAAACGCACTCTAACAACATTCAAAACGACAAAACAGAAACACTCACTTTTTGAATACAAATCCATCATCTTACAATACATGCAAAGAACAAACAACATTTTTCAACAGAAATTATTGTTTTATTGCTTTTTAATAATAAAGCTATTCACCACAGAATCAACCTGAAGATCTTAAAAAAAAAAAAAGTCATAATAAGATACCATTCTCAAAGAGTTACACTTACAAAAGCGGTGATGGCTAAAAGAAACATATGAACAGAACAAAAAAGTGAAAGTAATACCGGTAACACTTTCAATCAGTTAACCAGAACACCATAAAAGATTCTGATTTCAGACTAGTCCTTTTCCATATACCCCAACAAGGGCAACAAAATAATACTACTAATAACAACAAAAAAATAAGAAAAATAATGATAAAAAGAAAACAGCAACAAAAAGTCAAATGCCAAAAGAAAATAAAATAGATAAAAATAAAAAAATAAAAACCCGGAAAGGAACAAAATTTGCAATCCTAAATACCAAAGAATGCCATTTTAATGTGAAATCAGCCTCATATGGAATATTGTAAACAGAAAACTAGCTTTGCTTTTCTTGCTTAAAAAAAAGTGTGAACCGAAGTAAATACTCACAAGTTAACATTAAAAAATACAAAAAAGGCCAATTTTCTATTTTGTCTATAACAAGGCTCACAAGATTCAATGCCGTGATTTCCCCAATTCCCTCGTTGAAAAGAAACGAAATTTATTATACACATTGGTGACTATGACCCCTTAACAATAGACACTTAAGTCAGCATTAAAAAAAAAAAAAAAAAAGATGAAGATGAAGAAGAACCCAGAGTCCAAAACCAAGACAAAAAGCTGTTTGGTCACCTGTAACGACGATCATAAGGGGAAACAATGAATCTCCTGAGCTTAACTCTACGGTTACTTCTGGCTCCAAGCGAAGGGAGAATCCCAGTCGATAGACTGTAATGACTACTTTCTCTTGACAGATGCTCTATCTCTTCTTCCCCACATACTGACACCAGAAACATGCCTCTGTTTCTCAGACTATCCATCTTTCAAAGCCTCTCTCTCCCTCTCTCTCGCCCGGGTTCCTCTCCTTCGAAAACGCTCTTCTAGCCTCTATATATGTATATATATACGCGCAAAAGCATTGGGGGGGAGGCTTCCTCCTCTTACATGAAAACCTTTTTGTTCGTTCTCGTTCATTTACAGTTAATTGTCGTCTTACTAGCAAGATTTAATGAGACCTTTGGACAATTTTGCCCCTATTTAATGGGACCCTCCGTCAATTTCCCTGCTTTGGTCTACTCAGATTTTCCGTTTCAGTGCTCTGTTATAATTGTACATTTTAGACCCTTTAATAATTTTTTAATACTCACGTTAATATCGATTTAGGGTTACAATATCTATAATGATGATAATAATAATAATAATATCTTAAACGAAAAAAAATAAAAACATAGCCGTGAAAAGAAATCGATTAACTTAAAATATTATTTAGTTCGAAATATTTTTATTTTTTTCAAGTCAATATTTATACAAATAAAAGAAAATCGAAATAATTAGAAAATATTCAATTATATTTTTCTTTAATTTAAATATTTATTTATGTGTTATAAAATTAAAATTAGTGATATTATTAAATAAATGAACAGGTATAAAAAAACGAGCTTAAACAATTATTACAAAATAGAAAACCTTTTTTAAATATTATAAAACTTAACAACCGATGATATCTAAATCTGTAGAATTTAGTTAGATTTTTAAAAAAAAAAATCCGTAAACCAGGGTGCAACAGTGAAGCGCTACGCTAGTAATGCATATCCGTTTTGACCTTGGGGCCGTTACTTGTATATATAAGGAGGAGAAGACCGAAGGGGAACTTGCTTACAATGTTCAAACTGACGACTCACCCGATGCGCGTAAGTACCACTTTCCATATACTTCTTGGACTCTGTAACTCTCGGGGAAACTCACGTGTTTGTCACGGGATGTGAAAAAATTCTAAACTAATTCAATCAGAGTTGATGGATTTGATTTTGCTTGCCTTAATTAGATGACGGGCGATTTAATCTTTCTTGAATCCCAAATTGGGATTTGGGAACATTTTAATCACAAAGGAAATTATTTTTTGAATCGGGTAATTAACTTTAGATTCATTGCTATTTTAAAAAATTATTTTTTATTCAATTTACTTTTTTTTTTCATTAAATTCGAAAAGCAATCATGCATGAGTCACTATATTTTTTTTATAAATATCATGATTCAAATCATTACATATAATATTTTTTTATTAAATTTGGTATTATTTTTAATGAGATTATTTCATAATCTATTTATAAAAAGAAACCAAAAGATTTAATTGCCTTTTTAAAATATATGTATGAAAATCAAAATAAACCCATTAAATGCTTTAATGACAAAATAATTTGTCAAGAAATCATTTCATTTAACATTGTGATTTTGAGTATTTGATTAAATATTGCTTTCCTTTTAAGTATTTTGTTTACCTTATAATTAAATTTAAGTTATTAATGTTAAAAAGCAAGAGCTTGATTCTAGCTATGATTTCAATTTGACAATTTTAAAAAAAAATCACAAAAATTTTATTGAGATTGGAGGTCAAAGAGGCCACAAATCAACCCTATAAATATTTTTTTTTTCAATGACCAAGCCCTACAAATAAAAAGAAATATTTACTATTCTTTTTTCCAAATGAATATCAAATTAACATTTTTATACATTTTTTTATCAATGGACCTAAAGATAAGCTTAGTTTGCATTTTAAAAGTTGCCATTACTGATTCAAAATAACTTAATAACCTTGTGATCCACAATGAGTAAACTCTACCAATTAAATTTATAATTTTTTTATTAAAAGTTTGTAATTGTTAATAATAGGTTGTTGTCAACAACCAACATATGTGACTATCACGCAAAGGTGTGACCTTCAATTAAAATGTTTCCCTATCATTGCCTTAAAAACTCTCTCCCCGTACATTTTGAATAAATAATAGTAAGTACAATTTTTTAAATTTGATTAGCACTAATATTTATATGAATTATATTGTCTTATACATAAGGGGCATTGCAACTAAATTTTGGTTTTAATTACCTTTTTTTAGTAATATATCTTTTATGTAACAAAATTTTAAAAGATAAAGTTATTTAAACTCTCAATTGTACTTATAATTACATTTTATTTATAATATTATTTAAAATTCATATAGTATAGTCAGATCTACAAAATAACTATAAAAAGTATATAAAAATATTATTAAAATGTTTTTAATTGCATATTTTAAAAATGTTACAATTCTAAATCAAATTTGTTGCGGTGGGATAAAGTTTTCGAAGTATTCCATTAATAGTTTTAGATGCTTACCACATGCTCAAATGAGTGTAAACACATAAATTATTAAACCTACATTACAAGGAATACTTAAAATGAATTTTGCGTATAAGATAATAATAATAATCCTATTTATATTTGTAAAATTATTTATAAATTATAAATTATTTATATGGGTAAGCAGCAACAAAAAATATATATTCATTACTTTGTGCTAATATTACAAGACTCCTATAAGGGCTTGGCAGCATCGTTATATGGCACTAATATTACAAGCAACATGTGTTCCATAACACAAATAAATGTCCCACAGCGTCTCTCAAATCGACACTTGGAGGACCACTTAATACTAATTTTGATAAAGACTTGAAGATGCCTTTTGCAAAATATTTGTTCATGTCCTCCTTATTCACCATCTTGGCCTGACATGAAAGCCATTTGAAAATATTGGAAGTATGTATCATTTTTAAGACTGTTGTAATCAAATTAAACCCAAACAAAACAAATTGTAGTGAAAAACTTCAAATTGGATTTTATTAGCTAAACCAATTTCCTATATAGAGAGAAATTTAGGCCTCCCTATTGGGTGGAGATATGTATTATAAGTCCTAAGAATATTTGATATGTGAATCAAAATAAGATATATTATTTAAAAAATTTATAAATTATTCAAAAAAATTTAATAAATTTTTATTATAGTTAATCCAAGTTATTATATTTTTATTTTAGATAAATAAATTTTTATAATTAATAATTGACTAATTAGCATTAGTCCAAATATCATTTGCTATTCAATATCATGTATACTAATATTATACGTTGACATATCATAGTAGACAATAACATGATATATTGATGTACATGATAATATAATCACGTGATATTTTTTAATATTTTATATTAATGCCATGTTAACACCACGTGCCTCTAAAATTATAAGTGGTATATTGATTATTAATAGTTAGTTAATTGTTAATCATAATAAATTATTTAATTTAAAATAAAAATATAAAAATTTAATGAAGGATAATAAAAAATAAAATATTTATTTAAAATTTTGTGAATAAATCAAAAAAATTTTAAAGCATAATTTCTCAAAATAGTCTAAATAAGCAGTATTACATGAATCTTTATACTACTTACACGTAATATCATCACCTTATTGTTTACATTTCAAATGCTTTTCTAAAATGGTTTGGTTTGGTAGGCGTTTTACTTCTGCTTTCTTCTTCGACTTGTTATGGTCATGATATAACAATTGAGTCACCGACCTATATTGAAAGGACGCCACGTTTTGGTTCGGGCTCTCAGAAAGGTTAAATCAATCTTAATTGTCTGTACAAGGCAAGGCACACCTTTTCAACCCGTGGAAAAGTATTACCCAACCGTCAATAAAATCTGAACTAACTAATCCAATTAATTTTAAAACCTTGAATTACAAGAAAGCCCCTCTACGGTTTACCCACCCCGTCATCGGTCATCCCACGGGGGAGTGGAATCAATCTTAACTACCCTGGACGTTGACTTTTGCCTACCATTAACTAACCCCAATGCCCCATGCGTCCCATTTGACCATTAGTCATCTCAGAAGGGCCTCCATTTGGTGAGAGACACTCGCTTTGAACCTGCATCAGTTTGAAGGCTCCCATCCCGTTCCATTGTTTAGAACCAAAAGAAAATGCCTTAGTCAATATTATTGAGCCACAAATAGCATTTTTGCCTTCTGAATTCCAAACATACTCCATTTTAGAATGGACTTTTCAGGTGTATACGGTGACTCATGCAGGATAAAACAATTGACCTTTCCATCGTAATGCAAGGTTGTGGAAGGTGTGAAGGTTAATCGCCAATGGGGTCATACATCTTTGCTTCAATTAATAATCTAATCTATAATCTATTATATATATATATATATATATAAATACATATGTGTTCACGTCAAGCATGCCAAATGACACGTAGCATGCCGAATGACTCTAATATATAGCTGTCTAAAGTCCAAAGGCAGAACATACTCTTTCTTTCCTCTTTAAAGTCCAAAGGCAAAGCATGGACTCTTTCTTTCCGAAAAAGAAGATAACGAATTTAACAAAAATAGAAGACTTTCTGATAAAAAAAATAGTAGCCTTACTATTTAATACATATGTAAATGATAATTATATTCAGTAGATGCTTATTTTAGTATTGGGAATATATCTAGGAAGTAGATGTACATATTTTTTTATGTTATGAATATGTAAGGGAAAGAAAGTCAACGTATAATTTAAGAAAATTCATATATTAATACTATTTGGAGAAAAATGGTATGTCCAGACTCAATAAATAAGAGTATGGATTAATTCAGATTATTTAATTCAATCAATACAAAAGAGGATGTGGGGCAATGGAATAATTTCTTGACAAGATTTTCTTGGTGAAAATCACCCCCAAACTTTTGCTAATTCCAAGTTATAATTAGCGAGAGACACTGCAATTCCGTATGGATATTAATTGAAGATGCATGGGAGGACAGGAGGAGGCAAACTCATGTCATGTCGACCCTCCACAGTGTTGCTTACCGACTTTGACTAATCGCCATAATCTTGACCTGTGTTTCCAAAGGATCGAAACGTGTCTATTTGCAGTTAGACGTTAGAACCGCAGGGATATATAAATGCAATGTAGTCACCTATGACACGCGTGAACTTTACTATCAATCAGAAATGTGGCTAACCATTTCTACAATCCTAAAAATCAACCCTAGTCTTCATTGCTAAGATTGGGTCCTTCTCACATTGAAGGAGCAGACAAAACAACTGCAAAAGTTGAAGGAACAACCACTAAATGTGAAAGAAGGAATCATGTTACATGTAAAGTGAAAAATAATTAAGTAGGTAATGATGATTATTAACTATGGTCTATAGTATTAACACCTAAATAAAAACATATTTAATTAAGGCAAAAGGGTCGCCATACAAATGATCGTGCACATCTTCTTTCTTAAGAAATTAATTTTTCCCTACCCTCTGTCTTAACACTACAAACCATTAAAAGTGTAAGGTAAATATTATAGAATTGACTGACAATGAACAATCAGTGGCCAAGTTGTTACGGTAGTTTGCAACCTGGGGAGGATTTTTCTGGTTTTCTTCCCAATATGAAAAGGAATTGCACACCGAAACGTCGTTAATCGTTGTCATCTTGTTGTCTCCAAGCTTTCAAAAGCAATTTAGGCTTTGTCCAATAAAATGAACCCTATCTGCCCATTCTTTTTGAATATTGTCGAAGAACCTGAGTTCAACTCTTTCAACCTCTCCAACTACTGTAATTAAACTTTCATTTTCCAATTGTATCCTTTATTGAACGTAAATACTAGTCCTAAACAGCAAGCTATCTAGGCTCTTATCCAGTGTTCATGGGAAATCAGGAAGTAAAGTTCATATTGTAGAACATGCCAGCTATAATTTGAGTTATGTGAAAGCAAGTATATATATATTATGATAGTTTTGCAAATTGCATTTAAAATTATGAGAACGCAACCGTTTGCAAGAACAAAGAAATATCTATTCAAGTGGATGAACCTAAAGAGAAGTGCAACTATGCATAAGTAAGATTATAAACTGATAAGGAAAATGAAAGTGCATGGCTACACCCTACCATACCATACTATAAAGTCGTTTTATGCATTAAATTCATGCGTATTAATTCCAGTGCATGTGACGTTAATTAATTACAAGGGGACGCCTTGGAGAATGGGGTAAGTCTGAAAATTTTCCAAGATGAAGATCATACATCATCCCTGACAACAAATGAAGTGACCCCAAGGACATCACTCTCACTGCGGGATAAGGAAGTAATATTATGGGTTTTTAAAAATTGACCTGCTTATCCAAATTATCTCCAATATCTAACTAACCATTCTTCTCATTTATGCGATCAATTGAGTTCTTTTGAGATGGTATAGAAATTCTCTTATGACATGTTCGGTTTACAAAATAAAATAAAATAAAATAGAATAAGCATTTTGTAAGAATAGAATGAAATTATTATTATATAATTTGGATGATAGAATAAAATAAAATAAGAATTGTTATAATAATTTATTATAATGTTTGATCGATAAAAATAATTTTAAAATAATAAAGAAATAGGTGATAAAAATAAAATATTATTTATTTTATTTATATTTTAATTATTAAAAATTAAAATACTAATATTTTATTTATAATAAAAATATTATTATGATTTAAATATTAATATTTTAATTAATTTTTAAATTTAAAATATTAACATTTTATAGTATAATATTAAAATTTTAGATATTTTATTATAATAAGATTTATTTAAAACAAAAAAAACCCTTTATATAATTTAGCAAAATTTATACCCAATGACAAAAATAAGTAAACTTTTTCTTTCTTAATCATTTAATTTTATTTTTATTAAAATTTTAAAAGTTTAAAATTTTAATAATTTATCATTAAAATATTAGTATTTTAATTTTTTTAATTTATATTTTTGCTGAAAATTTAAAATATTAAAATTTTAATAAATTAACTATTAATATTGTTAAAATATTAATATTTTATTTATAATTTAAACATTATTATCATTAAAATATTAAATATTAGTAATTTAAAATTTTTAATAAAGAGCATTTTAATCTTGTCAATTTTAGAGGCTATTCCCTCAACCAAAGAATAGCAAATCTCAAGAAAGGGTTGGGATTAGTTAAGCCTTATTTTTGGAAGATTTTGGAGATTAGTTATTATAAGAAGATAACTATTCCCCCATCATAGAATAGCAAATCTGAGGAGAGGGTTGGGATTAGTTAAGCCTTATTTTTGGAAGATTTTGGAAATTAGTTATTAGAAGAAGATAACTATTCCTTGAACTATTTACCAACCAAACAAGAAAAGAAATAATACATAGCAATAGAAGAGGAGTAACTTTAAGTATTCCCCAAACCAAACATGCTATTACAAGTTTCAATCAAGGACATGCTAGTAAAATCCGAGGGGAAATGGGGATGGAGGACTTAGTCGGGTCCAAACTGATTTCATGGACCCCAACATGTTGAGGAAAACGTTCATTTGAAAGATGAAAAGTTTGACATTGTTGCATGTGGGGCCGTGGTGGCAGAAAGCCGTGGTCTGGACCCAATACACATTGAGACGGGGAATCATGCAAAAATGGACGACAAGTGCATGAATTTTCTATACAATTCCAACGTAAAAAAAAAAACCTCATTTCTATCTCAAGTTTAACCCTGGCAGGCCTTTACCCAAACAAGTGTACATGGTGACCATCTAACGTGGAAGGAATTGAGGTTCCATCTCCCCATCATCTGCTCGCTAGCTCAAACTTTCCTTAGCAAAAGAATTTTTAACTTTGGGTCAATTTATACGTCCGGGTCATGCTTTCTGAAATAATTAGAGACTTCCCGATTGCTGTAGATAGTCTGATTAGGGAGAACGATAAACTTGAAGACAACATATTTTCTCCATTTTTCTTCTTCTCAGTGGCAACTAGATGACAAATCATAATTAAGCAAGATTTTCAAAAACAAGTTGACAATTGTTTCAACGTCTAGGAACGTGGATCCTTCATTGTTGTTTCGTGCACTGAATAATTCAGATTCTTTCAACTACATTATGTACGTTTCAATAATTCAGCATGAATTTGATCAACACGACACTTAAAAAGAGCAATAAGCAGCCCTCGATTTGGCAGTTTGATGTAAGCCCATAGCCTAATGGAGTTTATAGCTCTTGACACAATGGAACGACTTTCAACTGACTATACATAAGCAACTTTCAATTTTATGAATTCATTATAGTCAATCAATCAAGCATCATTCAAGGAATATTAATTAATCCATTTCAACAATCATTTATGGAGTTATTTATATCTTTTTTGTTACCTAGCTTGCCATAGATTAGGAAAGAGCCAAAACCAAAAAAGATTTGATTTACAGGCTTTCGTATAGGTGATGAGAGGGCTGTGAGGTAGGTATCTAATAACGCCACTTACTATAATTTTTCTTGTTTAACCTTTGCGGTGCCGACCGAGGTGGAAAGAGACACAGTGTCTTGACAAAGGCAGTACTCATGCCTCCTAAAATCTGTAATGAAATCTCAAAGTAGACAAAGGCATTCCCTAAAAGACTAGGAAACATGCCCATTGTGAAGATGCATTGAACTCTTTAGGGCACGCTTCCAGGACGGTTATAATCAGCAAAGCCTACCAACCCATAACTCACGCACAAAAGCTAGGGCTACAAAGTCTAAAGCTACTTAATTTTTCGTTTGTCTGGTGCTGCTCCACATTCTTTCGTGTTTTGGTGAATTATGGAAAGTCGAAATGATGGGAAGATAGAATGGAATCCCGGAAAGGAATCCTTTCAACTCCCAATAATGATAGCGCACAAAAAGCTTTGGAAATTGTGTCCTGCTTGCTGCTGACGTTTTAAGGAAACCTTGCTTTTGGTCTAGCACTAGTTACAGTGTTACTGTAACGGTTCGCAGACTCGTGACTAATTCAGTCCGTATGGGCTGCTCAGATGCACCATCACCTATCGCTTCAATAGCCAAGCAAAATATTTTAGGGTAATTAAAATATTTTTTTAATAAATTTTTTTTTGTTGATTAGTTTTTCATCAAGAATGTATAGCACATTTGATTCGTGAAATAAATAAAAATAAAATAAAATAATTATTACGTGAAAATACAATAGAATAAATATTATATAATTTAGTATGATGAATAGAATAAAGTAAGAATAATTATTATGACTTATTACAGTATTTGGTTGGTAACAATAGTTTTGAAATAAAAAAGAAATAGAAAATAAAAAAATAAAAATACCTTTTATTATATATAATTATTTATTTTTATTTTATTTTTTAAATATTAATAATTTATAATTAATTAAAATATTAATAATTAATAATTTAAATATCAATATTTTAATATAATTTAATTACTTATATTTTAATTAATAATATTTTATTTATAATTTAATATTATTTTTATTAAAATATTAATGATTTTTATTTTTATTTATACTCATTAAAAATTAAATATATTAATAATTTAATAAATAAAACATTAATAGTTTAAAATATTAATATTTAATATTTTAATCATATTAATATTAATAATGTTTCAATTATATATAAAATATTAATATTTTAAATTTTACAAATAATTTATTCTTTTTTATTCTATTTTTGCCCCTTTTTTTTTCTTTTTCATGGGCCGGTCCCCGGAAAGGCAACCGGTGTAATAAAATGCCGATCTGGCACACCATGTGGTCGGATCTGGTCACTATGGCTCCAGATCAGCACTTCCCCACGGCTAGATCTAGCCGTAGAGTGCCAAATCCAACCGTGGGATCTGGTCGAGAAGCACCAGATCCGCTGCTTCCTGCAGCGAGATCTGGCCGTTGAGTGTCAGATCTGGCTGGATCTCGGTTCAATGTTGTCGGAAAGGACTAGATCGACGCTTTTCGATCATATTTGGTCACTGTCGTCGTCATTGCCGATGTTGAGTTCCAGTTAGAGAGAGAATGAGAAAGGGAGAAGAGAGAGAAATAAAAGGGAAAATGGGAGAAAAAAAGTATTTATAGGTATAGGGTTGTAATATTTTTAGGTTATAAGGGCTATTTTGGTCATTATATATTTGAAAGCTATTCCATGAGCCATGGAATAGCTATTACCGGGGGGGGAGGAAGGGAATAGATAAAGATGACTTTTAGCCTATTTGAGAAAATTTTTATTCTTGCGGAATTGCTATTCCGTGTTTCAATTTTGTACCAAATAAAAGAATAGGAAATGACCGGGAATAGAGGGGGAATAGCATAGCTATTCCCCGTACCAAACGTGCCAGTATAGTTTTAAGACTTTTTTTTATACTTAAAAGGAAGTCTATATTAGATATTTTTATATTTATTTTTACTTGCACACTAAATTTAAGTTAATTAAGATATTATAAATAACACTTTTAGGAATCATTACAAAGCAATCAAATGAAATTTGTCGAATCAAGTAATTTACTTGTACTTAAATCATAAGTACTTTGTTTTTCTCTCTTTGGAGTAATAATACTTATTTATTCTTCATAATCTTTTTTTTCATACTTATTTGTTTCATGTTTCCACGTCGTTCCACAAGGAACATCGTTTAGGCTTGCTTAGTCTCTTAAGCACGAGATCATAGCGTCGCATGAAACTTGGCTAAAGTTTCAAGCCCGTGATAGTTACAGTCTCCCATGTAATTAAAATAATAACAAAATCTTTGATACGATAAATGAGTCTTTTTTTTATTTTATGAAATGGTTATTTAGGGAGAAATCAAAATAATTATTTTTTTATCTTTTTCGATAATAATTATTCCATAGGTCATGAAATGAATTCAAAAAATTTGAATGAAAATACCTTTAACTATTTTTATCAAGTTACTACCTTATAAATAATAAAATCTAATCCTAACATATAAAAGCTCTTGTTCCAACGAAATAGTTATTCTATTTTCATTCTATTCCACTCCCTTAATCAAACATTAAAAAATTTTTGTTAAGAGGTGATAACTCTATTACATAGAGTTATCATACAATTTTGTGGAGCATAAATTGTACTTATTCTTTTAATTTTCAGCATAGTTCTTATCAAATTTTCATGCTTTTTAGTAAGAGTTAATTTTTAGGATGTTTAGTGTCATGAAGGCAATTTAATCTTCATTTGTGTTATCAAAACTCTCCTCAATGCAACCTTTGATCATTCAACTTTTCTTTGATTTTGAAGGAATGGTGGGCTGAAAATGAAGCTGAAGAATGGACCTCATCAACTCTGCACTTGGTGGCTTAAAGGAGGAGAGCATGGTGGCGGAAGGATTAAAGCTGCAGCAACAAATTGTCCAGGCAGAAGGATTTTCGCTGCAGCGAGAACAGAGCACAAAGAAGCAGAAGGATTTTCGCTGCAGCGAGAATCCAATCTCACTGTAGCGAAAATGAGGAACTCGTCAACCATGCCAGATCAGCTTTAGCTCGCTGCAGTGAGAATCCAATCTCGCTGCAGCAAGAACATATCAGAGATGAGGAATATTCTGGGTTGGAGATCCTAGGTCAAGGCTGAATGAGGGGACTATAAATAGTATTCTTTGGCACAGAAAACGGGAGATTCGGCAGAGACACTTTTGGCAAGAGGAGCTGCAACAAAACAGGAAAAGAAGGAAGATTCAAGGGGAGGAGATTTTAAAAGCTACAACAGATTCTTTTTGCTCTCTCTCTCTCTAGATTTGAAGCTTTCTTTCTCTCTCATTTTGTAAAACTATGCTCTTACTGCTGTATTGTGTACTCTATTTCTTTGAAATGTTGAGCTAAGCTCAATTATCTAAGATTATGATTAACTCTATTAATTAGTTTGGAAATTGGTTGGTTGGGTGTTTATTCTTAATGTAGCTCATGATTTTTTATTCAAGCTGGAATCTATTGTTCATTAATTGATTGATCACCAATTAATTGAAATTGAGTATTTGGATGACACTTGAAAAGGTTAATCTAAATTAGACTTAGGCTTGAGTAAAGTGTATTCATAACACAAAAAAAAAAAAAGAGAATGAATGTTAGTGTTTTGATGTGTGGTTAGGGTAGAAATACAACTAATTGCCACACTTACTTAATTAGGAATATCTTAATTTCAAGAGCTTAAATTATTTGTAACCGATAAACATATAAGGAGGCAAATAGATTGGGCAAGTGTGTAATACCTTGACAGAGGATTGGTTATTAGATCATTGATACCATTTCCATTTATTGATTGCATTACTTAGAGTAGATTCTTGTTAATTAGTTTACATTTTCTATTTAATCATAGTCCAAAAATTTATTTCTTGGATAAGGTTAGCTTGTGTCAATTTTGGTAATTAGCAACAATCATTAGATCAACTCCTTGAGGTTCGACATCCCACTCATCACTTATTACTTGTCACGACCGTGTACACTTGCACGAAGTCTTTGCTAGTAATTTACATTCAATTTGAGCATATTTACATACTGCATAGGCAGGTTTATTATTATTTTTAGCTAGCAACAAGAGGTGTTTTAAGGATTTTTTTTAAATTAATTAAATTATTACTTATTATAGTAATATTTTTGTGTTAAATATAATAATTGATAATAAATGTAATAATTTGTATGCATTGAAATAAGATATTTACTTTATATGATCACCTTCAAGGGTGCCTTTAAAGCACTTATTAGCAAAATCAAGCTTAATCACTGAATTCGGGGAAGGATTAATTTTTTTTGTTCCTTTAGACCTAGGCAAACACTAGCTTATCACATGGCTTAAATTAGGCTTGGGAGAAGAGTATATATTGGAGTAAATCCGTTATGATTCCTTAGATTAATAATTAAGTTGAAAGAACTAAGACAATTGTATCTAAAAAGTGAGTTTTAAGGTTATTCATTACTTTGTTTAAATATGAAAAGATTAAAGTGTTTTTTTTTATTAATTTTAAAAGTTATTATTGTATAATTCTTTTTACAACAAAATTTAAAGAACACCGATCGGTTATCCCAACTTCCTAAGGGAGGGAATCACTACATCTGGTGCTCCCTTGATTTTTTTTACCAAAATATTATATAATAGTAATTTTTAAAATTAATAAAAAGTAAAACTATTTTTCAATATTGTCACAATGTCATCAAATTAACGGAAACACCAACGATTAGCTAATAGCTTAACCTATATGTCCAGGGAAAGATATTTTAAAAATTAATAGACCCGTTTGAAATTTCAATTAAAATTTTAAAAAATAAAAGTATTTTACCTTAAAAATTAACCTTATTTAAACATGCTGTAGATAAAATATAAGTAATTGTCGATAATATTTTACTATCTTTCTACTCATTACTTAACCAAAAAAGATTGAGAAACGTATTCCTCTCTTGTCTTTGTTATATGCTGTAAGAGTCAGGTCAGCTCTATTATTGATGATTGATGCAGTGAACATTAAGAAGCATTATGAAGCGTTGCAAAATTGACTTTCATGCACATCATTTTCCTGGTAAGTGCCATTGCCCAACTGCAAATATATTGCATGCTGGTTTGGAGCTTGGCTGCTTTGAGCCTACTGTCTCTATTGGGTACCACAATAATTAGGCCCACAGGCTGAGTTTTGAGAATGACTTAAAACGGTAGATGGACTAGTTCTGTCTTGTCTTGAGAAATTGACATTAACCTTAGACAATGTTTGCCTTGTTCTAAGGGTTCGAATGAGTTAGGTCTTGCTTGCATGTGGGTTTGTGGGCGCAATGGTCACGGATTGCAGTGGACCAACGTTTGAAATAAATCTAGTTCACAGCCATGCTTTTTGCAACTCACGCCAAGTGGCCATGTGTAGTTATTGTATATATGGAATTGACTTAACAAAATGTTACGAATCTCAATGTCAAATCTTTCTTCGTAGAAGATTCTCCCCTTTATAGCTTCGTGAGAGGATAAGTTTCTTAAAATATTTTACTTAATTCTAATAGTATTGAATAATATAGATTAATATTATAAAATTTTAATCATTTATATTTCAAACTTTATATTTTAAAAATACTTATATGAGTTTTTTAATTATTATTTAAAAATAAATAAATAAAAGAATTATGTAAAATGCACGTGACATCAAATATTAGTTTTAATATATTTATAAAAGTAGGGATGTCGGTAGAACTTTTGATACGATGAAAATGGACATTTTTGTTAATTATATTTCTAAATTATCATTTTAAATATTTTTTTATTATAGATATTAATAACATTTATCCGAATTATAAATAAAAATCTTAATTTTATTGAAATACTTTTATGAAATGGATTTATTTGATAAATAAACAAGAGTGAAGAGTTCTAGTTTATATTGAATTTCCATACCTTGAAAGTTTTAATTTTACATTAATATTAAATGTAAAAATAAAAAAAAATGTTAGTTTGATATATTTTGCACATTGGATAAACTATACATGTTCATGCAAATTTCTATTAATACGCACTTTATTAGTTTCAGTTTTTGATACAATATGCAACTCTATATTCAACATGTAATTATATAATTGAAAATAGATAAAAAGAAAACAATGTAACTCTATGTTCAATATATAAGCATTATTAAAAAATAGATAAAAAGAATAAATATTCACATACAAAGCACGTGATATAAAATACTCATAATTAATAGAATAAAATTTCACATCTTAAATTTGAACTAAAGTATTATCTTACTTAGAAAAGTAAAATTCAAGATGTAAAAAATAATGGATGAAATGAATCAAATATTTGAAGCAATGAAGAGCACAAACTTTGTAAAATAAAATTATGATTTGTGAAACCAAGAGAGTTATCCTCTGGACTCCAGAGTTTCAAGTGGATTAGACATTGTAAGATGAAAATAACTCATTATATCTACTTGAAGATATAGGCTATTTACATAGAGTTAGAGGCCTTTCTACTGCATGCTTGGTGTGATGGAGTCACTTGTCAGGCGGGACAGATACCCATTTTAATCAATCCATTTCATTGTGTAAGTGACAGAAAAAGAAAAGAAGAAGAAGAGGATCCATTTCATTTGTGATAATATTTAGGTGAGCTTGCCGCTAGTTGACTTCGGGAAGAGCTCAGATTCCTCACCATTTGGCCTTTATGGATACGCCAAACCAATACTTATAAACCCCAAATATTTAACTTTTTTGCCAGTATCTTAAGATAGAAGCCTTTGACCATTGGGATTGGGATTGCTTCTTAATGATGAAATATCTTTGTATGGGTCCAAGAGAGATTTTTCTCTCGTTTTTTTTTTCTTTTTGCATGGGCACATTGAGATTATAGTTTTCCAAACCAACGAAACGGTATCGCATCTTCAAGAAAAAGCTTTTAACAAAAGAGGCCCAACCTTTCACCGAGCCAACTTTTGGGGTAAGGTCATCTTTCAAGTTGTCGCCCTTGGGCCTAAACCTTGGGCCCAACGTTGTCGCCCCCATAGAAACTAGAAAGCCCTCCGTCTTTGGTGTCTCTTTAAGCCAGAATAGTAAAGAAAGTTAGGTCTCATTGGGCTCTGGTGGCCCACATCGTCTAACATTGTCCAAGTATCGAAAGTTCACGAAATATTGACTAGCAAAATTCACGGCTCCAATAGGTGAAAATAAGTTGGAACAAGCGAGAGAATTTACAAGTTAATTTCACTATTGAGATGTTTTAGAAAATTTAAATTGGTGATTCAGATGTGAAGATAATTAAGAAATTTTATTGTTAAACTTTTTTTAAAATACAAATACTTTATCTTTTCTCTCATTCTTAAGAAACATGTGATATATTGTTAAGTGTTACTAAGCTCCATTATGTCATTAAACCAAAACATACGTCTACTATCAAATATGCATAGTGAGTTATCGTGTTATACCCATGATCAATGTGTTATTGTATAATGGATCTATGTTCTTCCATAATGAACATAGTCTCTCCGTAAACATGTTCTTCTCATGATGTCTAATCAACACTTTCTAGCCAACTACTTTAAATAAACCGTTTGTACTTTGCGTTTATAAATTAAAAATTAATGAGAGACACACTATCTAATAGACTATTGACTCTACGATATTCTCTCTAAAAAGCTCCTCTTACCAAATAGTCTCTTTTCTTTACTTTACTCCACAAAAACACTTAAAAGAGACTTCAAGAACTGCTGCAATGTTCTTTCTATTGCCTATATTGTATCTCATTTTATTTATTACAACATTAATTTTCTTTTTACCAAAAGAATCCTCTACAAACACCTTGTTGGGTCAAGGGGGGGCTAACCTCTCTCATTAGGAGGCTAATGGGCCAGGTTAGCAGGTGGGTATGTTTCCATCGGGTGTGATGTCTTTGGCAGGTCAAGCTTGTCATGGCAACCCTTTTTTCTCAGTCCTTATCTGTTTGTCCCAGATAGCTAATGCTTGACTTACTGAGAATGCGCTTTGAAAGTTACATTTGCCTACTCAGAACAGACACAATGCTTACAATTAGATGATTATATGCAACTCTCACCTTGCAGTCTCGCCTTGTGAGTCCATTCTCATTTGTTCTTCGTCTTCAATGTACTACAGTCTTAATCAAACAATCTCATCCAAAAGCACATAGCTTCGCAGGATTGCATTATTGCAAAGGCAAAACTAAAAACGATATATAATAAAATTAGCTATATTTTATCAATTTTATATAAATTAGAGTGTTTAAACTAACATGCTTGATTAAAAACTATCCCCGAAAATACTAGATGTCACCATAAATTAACTTAAGGTCAATAGTGTTCGATACGTTCGGCTGGGCCGGGGTTGAAAACCAATCCTTGACCCAGAAACAACGGACGGCCATGGTTGCAAGTCTCAACTTGGAACTTGGAAGGGTGTGGCTCTACCGTCTAACCTGCCAATTCGACTGTTCAAATTTGCCAGCTTAATTTCCCAACAAAAAGACAGAGCCGGCTAACCAAGATAAGGACACTGGCCGGATACATACGAAGACATACCCCCTTGCAAATTTCTCCAGAGACTCCGCGTTTCCACCCCGGTGATTGAATGCCTCCAAAAAACACAAAATTCCACGTGCTTGTCTTGTGCACCCACGGGAAGCTCAGGAGAGGAAGCGCAGTGGGAAACTACCTTTTCTTAGCAAAGTTATAAAAACTCCAGTTTTTTGGAGCGTTTCAGCGTTCAAACTCGCATATATCACAATAACGTGGAGATTGAGAATGACTCGCTCACGTATGTCCAGGTTCACCGACTCCTATGTATATTCTGACAAATATGCTAATCAAAGGAAGACAAATTGCATCCAAATTGCATCCAAATATCGGTCTGATCTTTAACATGCAAGCATCAGAATGGAGAGTTAAATGATTATATCTGTTGGAGTTACCCTTTATTTACCATAAGAACAATTCATCTTTGTATTAACAGAAATGGGTCAAATTAAAGCATGACAAGGAATAGTCTATACCACAAAATTCAAGAAAAAAAAATGCTCTATGAGTTATCTTCAAGAAAAACAGCTTAATAATTGAAATTTGAGTATATTGAAAGTGGGAGTTTCAATGTTAAAATAGACTAAGTCAAGTCTATCGGAGATGAATCTTCATATGCCTTTTTGGTTATTTGCGTAATTAAATTATCAGGGGCATTTTGTTGAGATATTATGGATATGGATATTCATAGCCTGCCGTTTTGCTCTCTTTTCGGTGCAAGGCCAGCTACATCGAGTGGGACTCCATAACTGAAGTCTTGGTACAATCAACCCTTAAATTATTGATTACAAAATAAAATAAGAGGGTCAATGAGAATAAAATGAAGTTTGGAAACTGATCAAGATAATGAAGTTTAGACATATGCAAACGACTTTGATGTCCTAGCATTGAACGAGGGTAAAATAGTCAAATGGATGTGTCATAATCCACGCCCATCCCAGTCATCGCCATATTCTTTCCCATGACCCACAGGACCAGACCAAAATGACCGGAGGTTCCGGTAAAAAAGTAATAAAAAAGGGCAAAAAGAACACAACGAATCACCTCCACGCGTCCAATCTTATCCGTTACCCCACCACCTTTCTACCTTTCCCCCCATTTTTTTAATACCATCGTCGTTCCTCGGTAACCGCCCTATAAATCGTTCAACCTCAATTTCCACTTCTCCCCAGCATTGCCCCCAATTCCAGAAACCCTATATTTCTCTCTAAAAACCCTATAATCAGGCGTTTCAATGGCTACCCATCTTCTTACTTTTAGGCCCACCGGAATCCAGGCCTGTGCTATTCCCGGTTATCGAAAACCCGACCCCAACCGCCGGAAGAGTACGTCGTCATCCTCCTCCGCCAATTGGTGGGCGCCTATGTTTGGATGGTCCTCCGAGCCCGACTACATTGACTCCGATCAGAAAACTGAGGCCAAGGAGAAAAGAGATGGCGAATCGGAAAGGGATCTGGGACAACAGTCGGCGAGAACGAAGTTCTCCCCGGGTTGCTTCACGGAGGAGAAGGCGAGGCAGCTCCGGATGATGACGACCAAAACGTCATCGTTTCACGATGTTATGTACCACTCAGCGATCGCTTCTCGACTCGCCTCCAATTTCAAGGATCCCTCCGATCTATAGAGTCTCCGGCGAGTCAGGGCTTTATATGAACTTTTAATTTTCTTTTTTTTTTTTTGTGTAATTTTGATATATGTATATATATATATATATATGTCAAGTTTTTTAGGGGCTTAGAAAAGAATGGAAAAGTTAAATGATGGAATGGGTGAGTGATGACGATTTGTTCATCGTTTTAAAATAGTTTCGTGTAAGAGACGATGAATCAAAATGTAATTATTGAAGGTTTGATGTACATAGAATCATTTGGAAATCGTATAATTTATCAATCTTTCTGGATTATTTTGCTTTGATTTGTGTCGCATCAATAACCTCATTTGCAGGTTTTAATTAGTAAAAGATGTCAAGGACGAAGCGGATTAGGAGGAAACCATTGGATTAAGGATGAAGTGATGTCTTGGTCGGGGTCCCACCACATGGAACCTATTGCGTTTCTAGGGTAATTTAAGTTTGGATCTTCGACTAGGATTCTCCAAGTTGCCAAATATGCTAGAGGAAATAAATCAAAATATCAAAACAGGAATATGCTAAGATGCCGTCATATTAGGCTAGTTGCCTGTTATACTATTCCTGGGGTTAATTAGCTTCAGAAGTATTATGTGGCAAACACATAATATCTCATTCATTGTTCAGCAAAGTTTTTATGGTAAAAGGTGGACAATCTTTTTGAGACACTCATGCAGAATGCATGTTAAGTACAAAAAGAAAAAAAGGTTAGGAAAGAATGGTCTTTTTGGCATAGTCTAAGGTTACTCTTTCAAAAGTCGAATATAAATATTTCTAAGCATTAAGTCATGCACTATCTACCACTATTTATTTATTTATTTATTTTAAATGAAGACTTGGATATGAAGTTGAAAGACTTCATAAAGAAAAAAAAGAAAAAAATATGAAAACTTGGATATAAAATTTACAATACGCAAATAACTATACGTGATAAGTGCCCAAAGCCGGGCTGAAGAAGCCGTGAGGGGAAGAGTCAGTGGAAAGGAAAGGAAAGGAAAGGGAAAGATAAGTCAGCAAGAAATTTGAGCATGATGACTATAATAGGCCTGGCTTGAAAGTTGAAACCCAAACGAAACACTATAAGACAAGTACGACGCAGTAGGCCTGACCCATGACTGGCTCCAAGGACAGTTTCCCTCTGCTTAACCTATCTGGAATTAGGCTGATAAGTTTGCTCCAATGGTGTTTACTTTTAAAAGCTGGTTCTTGATGCCCATAACTCTTGCAGATGGCTCTGAAAAGCCACGACACTCAGGCACGACTTGTCTGTGCCCTTGGAAAACAAAATTTTCTGCCCGCAGGGTTTTAATTTACACATGAATATTGAGTGAAAAAGTGCTGACAAAGAACGCTAAAAATGTCCAAGAAGGCAACAAGCATGCCCTGGAGCACATGACACTGTGGGCCTGCTCCAGGACACATACAGCCAGCCACTTGTTCATTGTTTCCTCTCTGTTCTAATTTAAACGGAAACCCCAACAAGTTCAAAATTAAGTAAATGATAAGTATGGAATGAAAACTCAAGTATATCCAAGCAAACTTGAGTACGCTACTGGGTTTAGCTGACAAAAAAAAAAAAAAAAACTCTTGCAACATCTAAAATTTTTTTGCCAATCATTGTCTGCAAAACCATTACATGAGAATGGTGCAGATAAGCAATGCATGGTGCATGGATGGCAGAGCAGAGTTTTTTTTCTTCTTTTAAAGACAATGGAGTTACCCATTCTTCAGGCAAAATTCCCGGCATTGTGGCTCCCCTACTTCAAATGCATATAAATGTAGCCTGCACATCAACCACATGACATTTCCCACGATAGAGCAGTTACAATTTAACAAAAGCAGCTCACTCTTATCTTATTTCTCTTTAAAACTGAAACTAATTCCGCAACCTGCAGCCATTAAATCCTTGGCGCAAAAGAATTATAAGTGCAAAATACAATTATCATTCCACAATTAACGGAATGAGAAGAATACAATCTTCAACTTGTTCCAAGCCACTCAAATTTCAGAAGATCAAGCTGCATAAGATCCAGAAAACAAGAAGAATTTTGAAGAGATAATCACTTTCTCAAGTCCAACGCATTTTCACTTGCTCTCAACATCATACAGATCCGCTCTGAAAATTTATTAAGGAAAATAGACAGAAGAGGAAAAGCAGAACTAAGAGCATAATTACAAGATAATATCTATAAGAGGTGTTTCTAGTGAACAGGACAGACAATACTTATAAGGCTCACCACCACAATGTCTGAATTCATGATGATTACGTAGAGAGTACACAAACAATCGGAATACACATAAACCAAATTACCCTCAACAGACATGAAGAGAAATAGGTGAACTAAGAGACCCAGATGTATTTAATGGATAAAAATCATTTATGGCGCAATTCCACAGTCCCAATTGAACACCTGCTCTCATAAATAGCCTTTGTACATTCCAACGAGATACTTCACCTTTTTGTTTCTCAAGAAAAAGAAACTTTTCTTGACAACATTTTCCCAGGAAGCATGCTGTAAAATGATGAAATATCATAGGAACGTTGCTATTGAAATGGGGGCTAGCGTAGATAATACTCTCACCATTCCCTTATCCCCACCCAAACCAACCAAACAAAAACGAAAAAGCGAAAAAGATGGCAATGCTAAATTTTCCAACTTTTGGAGCTTGTATGTGTTCAATTTTACAAAAGGCAGAGTGAGTAAAATATGTATGTAAAAATGGGAATTATACAAATAGCATTATGCAAAATGAGGTTGTAATAAACTCTAAAACACAGCTTCAGAAAAGGTCAAAGTTAAATGCCAAATAAATTCGACAAGAGAGTGAAAAATCATTCTTGATCAACTAACAAATACTATTATAATTTTCAATGCATGTTTCTCTGATACGCAGCCCTCATAAATTTCTCCTGTAATGCTTTTTACTCTGCATGTTTGTTAATTAACTGGAAAGGAAAAGATAAATTCCCTTGTTACACATTTTAACAAGAAAGTGAAGAAAACACATTTCAAACAAACCTTTTTTTTTTCTTGGGGGGTGAAGGTGTGGCAGAAAATGCCAGATATGAATAAATTGGGAATGTAAAGGCATGCTTTTGTAAATATAATTACTATAAATTTGCACCTTAAATTGAGGAAAAATGAGGTTCTAACTTGACTTTTAGCAAACAGCAACAGCTACAAAAATGTATTAAGTTATTGACTGTTGCCTTCCAAGGAAGGAACATGAATGCATGCATGGATACATATTAGATCTCACAAGATAGAAATCAATCATCATATATTTGATATGAAGCATAACTTTGCCGACAGCTTAAACATAGTTCATAGAGTATGAATCTTAAATTGATTAATGCGGTTGTTTTGATTTGTACTGGTGCAAAATATGAGAAAATATAACCTTCTAAATACTTCTTGCACTAAGACCCAATCATCTAACTCTATTGTATAGAGGACCAATGTAACCAGAAGAGTAATTGCACTTTAACAATTGCAAAAGTTGGATCCAATAATCTTAAAGCATCAGTGTAAAGAATTGAATTTTACATGATTACTTTGAAGCATTTGAGAAACCAATGCACCATAGACTCGATGCTTTCCCTTATCCTTCCCAACTAAACCAATCATTCAAAGGCATAAACACAAATGACCTCCTATTAAGAAGTCCTGTATAGAAATCACAGCAACATTACTGTGAGACATTTTACAATACTTCTGTTTTTATCAAAATACAATCTTGGGGAAGGTGGGGCTCAAACCCAACTTTTTGTGCTCGAGGATCCATGCACCTATCAAAATACTCAGGTCCAACATTTTACAATTCTTGAATGCTCACAAATGACAGTTCAGATAGACAGTATGGAAGCAATCTAAATGAAAAAGGTGATTGCTTTGTATGAGTTGTATCAATTCGAAACTGAGCAAATACACATGCTATCAAAAAAATCCCTAAAATAATTGAAAAGTCAAAAGAGGATAGAATATCAAGCAAGCGTAGAGCATATATAGTTCAGATCACAGAAAATGGAACAAGAATCTCCAATTTCCGTAAAGGCAGTGAGCACATAAAGAGAATATGCAGTAGCACTACTCAATAATTTAAGCACGCATGATTAAGAGAAAAAAAAAGATAAAAAAATAAAAGAGAATCAACAATCAGGTTATAATAATTAAAGCAAAAATAAAATTAAAGAATAAGGATACACCAAATAAGAACCATGAACAAAAGCCCCAGCCAATACAAGAGTAAACAAGCGGTCCCTTAAAACTGGATTCTTCCTCAAAGAAAGCCGAACTGACCAAAAAAAAAAAGGAAAACCAAGAAAAACCATATAAGATTGACATCTGAAAAACAAAACCCAGATAGCAAATTCACCAACAAAAGGGAGAAAATGAGAGAGATTTAAGACTTACTTAAAGGGAGAACAGGGGCATAGACTAAAGGGACTAGGAACTTGAAAGGGGGTCCCTTGTTTTGTCTCCGATAAACAACCTCTCTACAAATACAGATTAAAATATAAATACTAACAAAGTAATTGTAATAATTAAAAAAGAAAAATTGTCAACAAATACCAAAAAAAACATATAATATGGGAATGCTTTAAGAGACTTACGAATCAGAGGGGTGAGAAGGGGTGGCCATGACAGGTTTGAACACAAGGATTATTCGGAGCGCTTTGGGGGTGAGTTTTGCGGGAAGTGAATATGGCGAGTTTAGCTATGATCTGGTGAAAAGGCCTACAATTTCTTTCTACTTATGTCCCGCCCACTGTTTGGGGAGCGGTTTTAGGTTGATCTGGTATTTTACTATTCTTAAAAAGTAGGTGTTACAGAATCCTAGTTGGTCTAAATGTATTCCCAAGTCAGCGATGGCATGCATGAAGTGGGTAGTTATTGTTGGACACTGGAATTCGGCTATTTTAATCAAATTATATTTTTCTCGAATTAGGCTGTGACCTAAAAATTAAAAACTGCCTGGGTGGGCTATCCTTTCAAGCCCAAACGCGACCCGTTTGGGTCCATATCCTATTTTAATTGGTCTATGGTTTATTGCTTATTAAGTGATAGCAGCATTTTATTAAACAAAATAATACTAATATGTTTTATTTAGTTTAACATTTTCAAATATATTTGAAGCTATAAAAATATTAGTATTATTTTGAAAACAAAAATATATATGTCTATGAATTAAGTCCGCAAGCTTATTGAGACTTAATCATGCATATATGGATTTCATGTATTATTTATGCATAAAAATATAAATTCCTAATTAATTAGGATGAATTTTCAAAATACGATTACAAACTTAACACTTAAGTTTTAACATTTCTTTTTATCGTCACGGAGACATAACCTAATCAATTGGACAATTCTAAATATAAATCTCTATAACAACATAATATTTGAGATTTTTATTTAAAAATTACATATTTGAGTCATGAGATAAAAGGAATCTGTCTCAATATGTTTTAAAAAAATAATTATAATTAAATTACACTTGTTCAATTTTGAGAGGTAAATATGATGCGTGTAAAACAAATAGTATTACACCAATAATGCTAAAACAGACACATGACCAATGAAATCAAGTAATGTTTGGAAAGTAAGCTTTTATGACAGCAAATCAAAATTAGTTATCCATAGTCAATTTGGTAACTTGTGCCCTTTTATAAAATAAGAATGCAAAATGGGACCTGTGAAGTAATTGGGGGGCTTGGAGAAAGTGCATTGCCCCCATTCGGGGGGGCTAGAAGTCGATCAATGTACTAATAAGAACAAAACCAAGCACTTCTCGTAAGATTCACTTGATTGATTCCTCTAAATTTATTCCATGACTTATAATTTAGGATTATTCAAAAAGGAGACCTAATTCTTTTGTGTTTTTCGATCACTTTTATAAGCTAAATGAACAAAAACAAACCACAAAAGGGAGGAGGAGGAAAAATGGTGTGCATTTGCTTTGAAATTAAGCTTGAGCTGGCAAGGATGGGTGCGTTTCTAAGATTACAAAGGGAAAGAATGTCGAAAATATCTTTAACTTGTTCACATGATATTACCCAAAATTACCATTCTATCCCTTAAAGACCGAAAAGGGATTGGCGCGGCATAGTAGTCAGTGGACCCCATGGGGAAAAAAAAAGATCGGACGGTGAATAGGTTTAAGAAAAGAGGACGAAAAAGGGTTGGAGTAATCAAATCCAACGGCAGAAAGAGTTGCGTCAATTTAAAGCCAGGCTTAAGAGCGGAGACCCTGAAAAGCCCTCACTCTTATAAACCCTCGCTATCGCCGTCTCCCAAATCACTCCATTTCCCTTCCTCTGCAGTCTCTGCCTTCGCCAAACAAACGCAGCTTCGTAGATTCGTTCGCTCTCTCTGCGTCTTCCGAGTTTCGTAGTCAATGGTGAAATCTCTAGCTCTTTCTCTTTTCTTTGTTTTGTTGTTTTTGATATCTTCATCATCTAGGGTTTTAGGTTGCGATAGATCTTGATTTTTGTTTTTTTGTCTTTTTTTTTCGTGATTTAGGCTTTGCCAAACCAACAGACTGTTGATTATCCGAGCTTCAAGCTCGTGATCGTAGGTGATGGAGGAACTGGTAATTTCTTTTTATTTTCTTTACTCGTAGTTGCAATTACGAAGGGTTTTTTTTTTTTTATAAATTTTTTTGATACGATTAAATTTGATCTTTTAACTATTCCACTAATGCGGTATATGAGGAGTTATGATTTTGTTGGTTTCGATTTACTATATTTAATTGTTTAAGGAGATTTATAAAATGGTTGGACTGTGTGCTAATAATTACAGATTTGAACTTAAAAAGTAAGTTAAGTTCCCAGTATATATTAATTTCACCATTTCGTTTCAAGGGCTTGTGATTCGATGGAAAACAAAGCCTCTGAATATATTGGATTTTTACTCTTAAAATTAATATGAAGCGTCGACTGAGGTTTTCTTTACGTAGTCATGGAAACAAAGTTTTTTATTGATTAAACGTACTCATTATTTTGGACTTGAACTTGTTGTGATGGTGCAGGGAAAACAACATTCGTGAAAAGGCATTTGACTGGAGAGTTTGAAAAGAAATACGAGCGTAAGTGTTCAATAAACATTGTTTTGGGAAAAGTTCTATTTGATGTATGAGCTGTTTGAGCCTTTGATTGGCTTGTTATAATTGTTTGCTGAAGTGTTTTATCATTTTGATTGTACAGCAACCATTGGTGTGGAGGTTCACCCATTGGACTTCTTCACAAACTGTGGAAAAATCCGTTTTTATTGCTGGGATACTGCTGGACAGGAGAAGTTCGGTGGCCTCAGAGATGGTTACTAGTAAGTGTTTTATTAATTGTTCACATTTGGTAGCCTTTTGTTTTATACGTTATAATCAATTGAGGTTGAACTAGTTA
Organism: Theobroma cacao; assembly: GCF_053813885.1. Lineage (NCBI taxonomy): Eukaryota > Viridiplantae > Streptophyta > Magnoliopsida > Malvales > Malvaceae > Theobroma > Theobroma cacao. The sequence continues at coordinate 6,539,741 of NC_142647.1, forward strand.
ATATTCTGTTGGCTACATGGATCACCTATTATATCATAATTGTGCACTTTATGATTATCCATTATCATTGATAAGTACTGCTGATAAATAGCTTTGTAGTGTTATCGTATAAGCAGGCATTGAAATTCTTTTAACTCAAAGTTCAAAGATATTGATTTCCTTGTCACCACTCCGTGGCTTATACCATAGCTTGTTCATGGCTTTTTCTTGATTAACCCAAGATGTCATACTTTCCACATTCTTCTATAACATTTTATTGCTATTTGGCATCATAGAAAAGAAGCATGATTCCTTACACCTATCTATTATGTGGTGCAGCATTCACGGGCAATGTGCCATTATTATGTTTGATGTTACGGCCCGCTTAACATACAAGAATGTTCCTACATGGCATCGTGATCTTTGCAGGTGTGTTAAAATCAATTGACAATTTTTTCATATATGGTATTGTTTGGGTGTTTTTGTGGTTCTGTTATAACAGCTTTATGTAATTATGTTGTTGCGAATGCAGGGTGTGTGAGAACATCCCAATTGTTCTCTGTGGAAACAAGGTTGATGTGAAGAACAGGCAGGTCAAGGCAAAGCAGGTCACATTCCACAGGAAGAAGAATCTGCAATACTACGAAATTTCTGCCAAGAGCAACTACAATTTTGAGAAGCCTTTCTTGTACCTTGCCAGGAAACTTGCAGGGTGATGCAACGTTACTTTCTTGCATGATTACTGTAAAAGCCAATGCTGTGATGATGCCTAATATTTGATGATGCCTTTGATTTTAGGGATGCTAATCTTCACTTTGTGGAGTCTCCTGCTCTTGCTCCACCAGAAGTACACATTGACTTGGCTGCACAGCAACAGTAAGATATTTTCCCAGCAACTTATTTTGCGTTGATCTTTATTTTATCTGCTGTTATGAGGGTTATGAGTACTTAAACTGGCTTTGTATTATATGCAAGAAGGATTTTAAGCAACCTAATTGGATTGATTCTTTCTTTTAAAGTTATGAAAACAACATATCTATGATATTGTTTTCAACATCGGTACATTTACTAGATTCATTTCTTGTTTAACATTGGCATCTTCTGGTTTGTTTGTAGGCATGAAGCTGAGCTTGCTGCAGCAGCCAGTCAGCCTCTTCCTGATGACGACGACGATGCATTTGAGTAGAGGGCTCTATCCTGAGGGGCATTTCAACATTTTATGCTGCTTTTTCATCTTGCCTTCATTTCGACATGCTGTCATCTTAAAATTTTCAAAACATATGGAAGAGTTTGGATATCAGAAGTAGGGGGTGTTGTCAGCTATTCAGGACAGCGGACCGTTGTAGTTAGAATTTTCGCATATATTTGTTTTTGAGTCTTTGGTGGTGGTGTTTTCTTATCTTTGGTTGCAATGTTGGTGTTATGGATTTTGCTTTCAGTGAAATCCATTTATGAGCTAATTCTATATGTTTTAAATTTGAACCAATTAGTGGGAAGAATATTCGTAATTCTCCTTTAATATTGGCACCATCATAACTACTTTATACTTGTATATGGTTGGATTCTTAAAAAATGGTGCTTAGGTCCAGGTGGATGAATGGCTCTCATCCTTAGTGGGCTGGAATGAATCTGGCCACGGGCCCCTTATTATAGGTTGGGGGAAGGCAATAACTGGCCTAAGCCCGAAATGAAGACAAGAACCAACTGCTATAAATTACATGAGCTAATTCCATGGCCCATATAAACGGTTGAAGGAGAAAGATCGTTGACACAGTTCCAAAATGGTTTGGGGAGAGACTGCGAGTCTCTTGTTTCCATAATCACAGTCGTCTCCTGCCCACCGAAAGTTTCAGTCCATTATTTAGCTGAACACTATCATAGAAACAAGTACAGACTTCACTTCATCTCCATCGGTCATAACTACATCACTTAACATCCATCGGCAAAGCCGTTGCATTCAGCCCTCTTTTATTAACTATTCTCTGGCAGAGGCATAAGTCTTGACTCCCAAAATATAAAAGAAAATACTTGTTTAATTGCTATGTTTTTTCTTTTTCTTTATTAGTTTTGGACAGTGTTAACTTGTTATTTGAACTATTTGGTATTTTTTTTTCATTCTTATAGAAACAAAAAGCAAAACATATGGCTGGGATATATAAACAAATTCTTGGATTATTTTAAGTATTATTTGTGTGAAACATTTTCCTTTTTAATATTGAAAAAAGTGTAATTGCACTGTAGTTTTTTTTTCTTGTCATTTTTATTTAATTTCTAATGGGTTTCGATAAAAAAAATAAAACTATATACGTCGACAAATATGACTCCATCATAGTATTGATTAATCTGGTCAATCCAAAGCACATTATCCCCACTTGTTTTTTTTATGTTGGGTGAGCTATCATGCATAAAGAATTTCCCTGGGGAGTGTCCGAAGGGAAAAACAGCTTGGGTCAATGGGCTGGCCAAGTGTAGAATGTGAATGAGTAGCCCATGTATGCATACATTAACTTTTGTACATATATCAGAAATGGAGAAATGGGCAATTGCAGCATCAAATCACGAGAAATTGACCTTTCAATGGGCAGTTTTGAGAGTTTTGTTATGAATTTGAATGCATATTGATGCGGCTTAAATGATTAAACATGGAAAACGTCGTCCAGTACTTTCTCCATTGTTGTTTGACAAAAAATATAAAAATCATAGTACCTCTGAAACTGAGATTGTCGTGCAAAAAGGTTTTTCATGTTTTAGTGTATAAATGGCTTGGCCGTGTGCTCATGTCATCATGTATGGCAAAGCAGAGCAGAGCATTTGCAGTATTGTATTTCATGTATTACAGCTTGGGAACACAACATTTGGTTAATCATGTCATGTGAATGCCGTGCATGTACGCGCACCCGAATACACACTCTTCCATCACTTCCCCACGTCTGACTTTGCGCGTGCTCCATTTCGCACCAGGAGGGGAGGAGGTTCCTCCTCTTCACTTAAGTTGAAAAGAAAACAACCCTACTGAGTCCCCAAGTGACAAAGGAGTTGTCCCTATCGGAGTTGGTTCGGAGCAGAGCAGAGGCAATAGGGCTATATTTGTTGTCGCACTGGATTATACAAGCACTATTTATGCCCACCACGCATCCACATCATTCCAACCAAGAGTGGGGTACACGAAAGCTGGTCTTAGCCCTTGCCAGCATGTTTACACAAGGTGGGGTGGGCTCAAAAGGACAGTGTCCTAATTTTCAGGGGCTCATTACCCCCTAAATGGGCCCCATTTTAGGCCTTGGTTAATTCAAGCTTTGCGGTGGGCAATTACTGTCGGTGGGTGGTCGGATTTTCGCCCCTTGGGCTACTGCTGCCAGGCCCTGCTCCTCATATCTTTTCAAAAGTCAGCTTCCCATTGCTGTTATCCTCAATGGGCTCTCCTTGCTATAATCCTGCTGTCTTGCCCCTTTTTGGTGAATTGGCTATTCTTTCTTTTTCTTTTATCATAACTTCCCCTCCCCTCCCCACTCTTCCCTTTTTCCCCTCCTCTCTTAATGTCCATATGTATTTTGTTTCCGTGTCTTTCAATTTTGTTATCTATCTATCATGCCCCCTTGGCTAACCAACAAATCATCTATATAGCTGTAAAAAGGGCCACATTTCCTTCTTTTTTATTACTTACATTAATTCAAACAAGACCAAAACTAACCTTATAAATTACAACATCCATAAAAACAAACCTTTACTTTAGACAATACAACAATATAAAATTTTATGTGAACTAAATGTCTTAGTTTTCTAACTAGCTCTAGCTGGTAGCCCTCCATTTCAAGTACAGAAATGAAAAGCAACATGAGCATAGGGAATAGGTTTTCCATGCTCCTAAGAAATAGACTTAACAGAGCCGATTTGCATGCATGCAGACATGTTTTTGAATTGGGGATTATTAATTCAAATAAGAAATATCTACACACATTTCAGAGATTTCACCACCCAACAAAAAACAAAACGTTTGTTTGGTGTTTGGTTTTTTTTCTTTCCTGCATTATAACAAATATAAAGAAATTATATATAAGTTGGGGGGACGAAGAGCACTTATGACAGATTGCGACCCTTCATCTTATGGCCCATCATGTTGAAGATACGAAATTCAATTGACATACATAAGAGGGAACATGAGTGTATAGAGGAGGTCCTGACGGTAGGGCATGGTGAATGATGAGAGAAGAACAAGAAGGAAGAAAGAAAAAACTTAAATAGGCTCTGAATTCATGTAAACTTGGAACAGGACATGTTCTGCAACGGGAGCATGTGCTTACACATAAACGGGAGAGGCATAAATGGGAGGATAGGAAGCAACTGTCATTGTCTATCCCATATTGCTCTGTATTCTTGATGGTAGCCAAAGAGAAAACACCCCAAAACCTGAATTTATTGCTAGAGGACTGGAACCTTCACCCCTTTCTCTCTCAGCCTGGTTGTTATTATCTGGCTTCTTGTGCTTTTAAACACTGTCAATCTCATGAAAGCTCAAACTTGTTTTCTTTTTCATTATACTCCCCCCCCCAAACTCATGTTCTGATGCATAATTATAAAAAATTTGAGCCTGATTACTAGTGTAATTTCAAGATTCATAGATATAAATCTTAGGCAATTGATGTCAATCAAATGAGAGTGTGCTTAAAGTTTCACCCTCCCTCCAATCCAAATATCCAGTGCTAATTGAAGAATTGGTTATTTATCATCACATAAATGCTCTAACCAGAAGGCTGCAGGATCTGTTAAATAGGCTGTCATTCCATGGATTGACACTCCCTAGCCATGCTAGTGGCAGCATTATGAAACAAATCCGATTCCAAAAATTAAAAAAAAGAAAGAAAGAAAGAAATCTATACTAGTAACAGCATTTATTTGTTATTCTAACGTGGTGTTATCATGCCAATTCTTCTGTTCTTTCTTCTTCAAATTCTTTTTCATGATTGTGAGACTAGAAGCGGTTGATTGCATAAGGGAATCACCAAGAAATCTCCCCTTCCCCTCACCCCCCCACCCCACCCCTTTTTTTTTTCTGTGATCTAACGAGTAAGAAGACAAGATTGAACTGTTGCAATGGTGGCAACATTCACAATAAACAAATAAGTTTGTGCAATTGATATGAAAAGACATTATGCAACATCACTTGATAGGTAAACAAGACAAAGTTGGAACTGTTTCTTACAAACTAAATCAACAAATTGCCCACACTTTTATATGCTGATGGGCATCACTGCTTATTTGCCTTTGCCCACTACAGTTTTTCACTTTTAGTGTGTACTTTTTTCATTCAAAATAAAAAAAAAAACTCAGGATTACAAATCTACCCAAAGTGCTATTTTTTATCATGGATATATATATATATATATATGTATATATAATGGTGTATTTACCTACAATAATCACCAACACCAATATTATTAAAGAAAGACTTAAGTAAATATCTCTCTTCATGCTCTTAGACATTGATTTAATTAAAGAAAAGGAAGTATTTTGGGAATTAGTGTGGTGTATGGATCTTGTAATTTTATTATATTGGGAATACATGGTAGTATGCTCAACTTGATTTACTGATCTGGTAGAAAAAAGTTTATTACTATTATAGTATTATTATATTATTAAAAGGAAAGAAACTGATTGGTTTGAAGAGGAAATGAAGGAAAAAAGACTTTTTTATTTTTTATTTTAAAAATACAAGCAGACAAAGACATGGCCGTTGGAGAGAGACATAAATAGACAAGGATGGTTTTAAAGGGACAAAACACATGGCATGAAATGTAGTACCTTGTGTTTAGTTTTCCCCTCCTTTTTTCTTAAAATAAAAAAAAAATTAAAGAATAAATAAAAGAGTGTGGTAATAGAATAATATAAAAAGAGAAGAGTATTTTGGATAGAAAATCTTGGGGAAGGCAGAAAAAGGTAAAAATGGCATCATAGATGGCAGTGAAGTGTAAAACAAATAAATAAACAAAAATGAAAGCAAGGATTTAACTGAGAAAAGTGAAAACACGGCCCCTCGATTCACGAGGGCTCAAACCAAAGTACGGATTTGGTCTGTGGATTCTTGTATCACTGCCAGAGGTTGTTATCTTTGTACTCAAAATTAAAACTGACTCACTGTTCTCTCTTTCTCTCTTTTTCTAAAGATTCATGTGATTTCCCTCTTCCTCATATTTCCAAAACATGCCCTTTTGTCAGCTTTGTGCCTCAATCAAGATTACAATGATCCAATTAGGCCTCACATTGGAACTTCAGCAGCAAAAAAAAGGGTAAAACCTCATGATGTAAAGTATAAGCATGACCCCATGATTATCATTACCACTTTGGAAGAATCATTCTTCTGAGTATGTGGATAAGATTCTGTTGATTGTTTGAATCTAAAATTGGTATTCGTGAGTATTTAGTTTAATAATAAACATGTATCACGGACTTTTTTATGTACTTTATTATCGAATTAAAAATTTAAGTACAACCATATACATGATTATTAAATCAAGTCTTATCTTATAATGAAGTTACTCAATTTCAACTCTTGTGTTAATTTAACCATAGTCAAGTAAATAAAACATATCAAACTTTACTCCAAAAAGTATCATTAGATGAATATGATAATCTTTCAAGAGGAAAAACAATAGAAGGGTGATATGGTAATTATGCAAAGCGAAAGCAAGCAAGCAAGCAAGAGGAAGGGGCGCAGCGCTGCAAAAGCGGGCAGTGGCGTTTAGGGCTTTTGAGGTGATGGAACGAACGGGAAGAGGGGGTTTGTACGAGGACAAAATGGGAAGGCAGGTAAACAACTCGTTGACATGTGGCAATTCTTGATTTGATGTAGCGGGGTTTTTGATATGGTGGAACTAAAAGACAGAACAGAGCAGCAGCTCAGCCGCGAAGGACCCGTCACACCGTGGATTGCGTAGACGAAAACTCGTTATGACTTGTTTTTTTCCTTATTCTCATCATTTCTGATTTCTCTGCCTCTTTTTTGTTTCACAATTTTACATTACATTAGTATATTCTTCAATTTGTGCTGCTTTTTTCAGTTATCTTTATCTGCAAATAACTTACAAAATATACTGTACTTTGATTTAACTATACCATCCACACTGAATTTTAATGTCAAAAGCTGCAATTTCATTACGCTAAATTAATTTTTTTAATCATATAGTAAACATATTAAAGGATTCTATATGTGGAATGCAGCAAAAGTATATGCACTTACCCTTCAATTACTTAATTTAAATTTGGTAAAGTATTGAAAATTATCATCATAAGAAAATTGGGTTGTTTGTACCACTTTGAATATTCTTTGTAACTAAACCAACAAAAAAGGAACAAGAAAAGAAAGATGTGACTATTATTGGCAGGAAATCTTCTTTTTTGAGCTCAGCATATGAATTTGTTTAGCCAAGTTTGGTGTGAAAACAACTGTTTTCAACATTGAAAAACAAATCCCTTTTAATGAATTGGCTAGTCTTCGTTGATTCTAATTTCTGATTTGATGGTTTGCCTCTTTTCAACTCATAATGAAAGCCTGATTTCGGGTCAATTAGATTAGATAAAAGGTAAGATCATCCCTAATCCTATCTTAGGATCCTTCACAAAGTTGGAACTTCTTTTTTTGGCTATATAGCCTTGCGCATGCAAATGCAAATTCGCTAGTGAATGGATGCCTTGTTGATTTATTGCTTGACCATAATCTAAGTGGCCAATTTTTTTCAAACCTTGATAAAAATAATCAGATTTATTAATGACATTATTATGTTCATGAAAACTAAGAGCCAATTCTCTTTCAATTTGGATTTGCCATTGAGTAGCTATGGATCCTTCAAGCTGTCATTATGAAGGTCAAAGGTTTCATTCCCCCTCCCCTCCCTTTCACATTATGCCGTAAATGGAATGACAGGTGGCCACACTCCAAAGATGAGTATAGAAAAATAAAAATTGATGTTGCAAGAAGCATGTTGATTGTGGTGGATAAATATAGGGATTAGAGGTTAATGATAAAAAGATCTGATATGGTGGTTGGAGAGGGATTTGCTAGCAAATCATACGTGCATATCCCTTCTTTCTCTCTTGACTTCACCAACTGTATTGATCATCTCTTTGTTTTTTTACTTTCAAAGTCTTCTTCTTCTCCTTCTCACAGATGATGAAAACAAAGTGATGATCAGTCTGCTCCAACTGTTGTCAATTATTTTCTTGGCATATGAGTCCAAATTTATGATTAACCTTTCAATTATTTGCTTCCATAACTTTGTCTAATCATTCCAAACTTCATGTCAATGCCTGCTTTTCATAACTATTAGTACTAGGGTTGATTTATTATGGATTTTTTTAATAAAAATTTAAAGCAATTTGATCTACTGTCATGTCTTCCACATATTCCTTTTCTCATTTCTTTAGTAGGAGCTAGTAACTAATCTTGGCACATCTGTTTTTCCAACCTTTGGGAGACAGTTATATGCTAATACTAAATATCAAATTAAATCTATAGAAAAGAGGGAACTTTTTCCCTTTTTTTTTTTTTTCTGTTACTTAATTTTTGAGAGATTGATTTAAGATCAAAACTTCTGGTATTGAGAAAAAAAAGATATGTCTATTTTTAAAGAAGATTCATTCAATCGGTCAAAAAAGTATTTGATTCAATAAAGAAGTATATGTATATATTTTCTTACTCAAATAATTGATTTTTTATATCGGATGTAATAGAAACGTAATATTTGTCTAAAATTATTTGATTATGATTGGAAATTAATGTAATGTATATACTTGTAAATGCTGTCTAATTAAAAAGAAAAGGAAGTTATACCTTCCTACAAATGACCATAATCTTCTTAAACATTTTCTAGTGCAAATCAAACTAGGAAAGCTAAATTACATAAATATTAAAAAAAATTGTCAAAAAGAAAGAAACTATCATCAGGTAATTTGGTGGGTAAATGATGCATATATATAAAATATCTGCTAACCAGGTTTCAAGAACTGACAATTTCTATATGTAAGCATGAAATTTGGTTTACTCTAGAAATGCTACAAGTTGGCAGCTTTATTTTGCATCATTCAAATCTTTAAAAGGGGCAAAAAATGAAAGGAAAAAAATAAATAAGTATTGCAATCAAAGGTACCATATCATCTGCAGGCTTTTTCTTTGTTGGAAGTATATTGGTCATTTTCGAAAACTCCAGAGACTTGTTAGTGATTGCATATTCTGGCTACTTTGTCCTTTTGTCTTTGATCTGCAGGGAAAAAAAAAATTAAAAGTAAAAGAAATTATTTAGCAGTGACTTGATTCTCTATTATTATTATTATTTCTTTTTTCCTTTTAAAAGCTTCAGCTTGTATCAGCTCTATCTAACTAAAGGTAGACAGTGAAGAGGGCATTCAAGGACCTGTTCATATCTTCCTAGAAGTATTCAATTGGATGCTCCCCCTCTCCTCCGCCCTCCTTTTCATTGACGTGGAAGAAGATCACAATGCCTCAAATCTCTTTTAGATTTCTTTTTTCATACAAAACTTTCTAATTGGATACTTTTCTCCCTTTCCTTAATATTACAGCTCTAACCTAGGCTTGAAGCATTGTGGCCCTCTCTTTTAATCATATCTTGTACTACATGGTTTTCCTTTGGCTACAATTTGCCATGTACTTTTTTTTTCTTTTAATCCAAAAAAGAAAAAAAAAACCTGGAAGTAGTAGGTTGTTTCTACATGTAGGTTAGGGTGAAAATGTGTAATTTCCCAACTCGAATTTACCAAGAGAATTACATTTTAGATAATGACAATTAGATGTTATGAACATTTGAATCCAAAATCTATTACTGTCAAAATGAATAAATTAATTAATTGAATTGAGCTCTTTTTTTTTTTTATAAAACTAATTAAAAGATAAAAAGGAATTACATAAATAAATTTTTTAGATATCTAAAATGATTAATCAGAGTAATCAAATTAAATCTTCGGCTGATGAAGTTGGTCAGAATTTTGAGCTACCACAAAACATGAATGGTTCAAATTGAGAAAGAAATTTGACATTGTTCTTACATCAGGTGCAATGAATATTTGTTCATTGTCATGATATGACATCCTAACTTGAGATTTCAACTTCATTAGACCCTATCAGAAACATCTTTGCACTTTTGACAAAATAATGTCTTTACCACAAGCCACTAAACTGTTTCTAAAGGCCAAAAAATAAAACTATAAATCGGTTTTGATATATTATTGTTATAAAAGTATCCACTCGATGGAGTCAAATCTATGCAAATTAACTAATTGGATCAAGATGTTTGAAAAATTAGAAAAAAATGAAAAAAAAAAAAAGGAAAAAGGGTTTGAAAGGTTAGTTTGTCTAATCTAAACATGAAATTAGACTTCTCAACTTTTCCTTTTTTTTTTTTGTGATCCCCAGTCAAGACACCGTTTGTCCAAAAAGAAAAAAACTTCCTTTTAACACTGAAAGGGGTTAAGTTTTTTAATGGTGTAGGGACCCATGAAGGGGCACATGGCCCCAGCTTGTCTTGGGTGCATTAGGACAGGATTAGGGAAGGAGCCTTTGAGTGGGTACCCAATGTTGGGTCAACCAAAGCATATTTCCCCACCTCAGGCACAGGGAGAAACCCTAAAATAGACAGCCTTGTTCCCATGTGCACCAATTTAAGAGTAGCATTCCAAAATAACAACCCCCTTTGTGCCCCCCCTCCCCTCTCCTTCCTCCTCCTTTCTTTTTTTCTTCACACTCCCAAATCAATCTTTTTGGGAACTTGGAAGAAGCTCTTACTCCCTTCCCTTCGCATACAAAACTTTTCAATTTTTATACATATGGGCTTACATTATTCTTTTAGATATTTAAATTATTTTACATAAAAGTATATTTAAACCAAAGACCTTCTTTACATATTTTCACATACGTAGAAAAATGCAAGATATGAACATTACTCATCCATACATGATTTTTTTTTGGGGCTTTGAATTTGGATTTTCAACATATATATATATATATATATATATTCATCGTTGAATTTAAAGTTTAAGTGATTCTTACATGATTCCTATCTTACTTAATTATTAATAAGAATACATTAAACAACAAGTTGGATGATTATCAAGTGAGTTCATTAAGTTGACACAATAGTTTCTCCAATGGATATGAAATATATTCAATTATTCACTTTTAATTTCAGTGCATGTGGGCCTCGTTTCTTTTCTTTTTTTTTTTCCCCTCAATTTCACCTTTAGACTTGATAACTACCCAAATCCCAATTTGATCATGAACGCGATTCTTTTGTTTTTTTCCCCCCAATGCAACAGACTCTATATTCACATATAATAGGCGGAACATGTTCATGATTAATATTCAATACTTTAAGTTTCAATTTCAAATTTTGTATGATAATTTTTTTAATAAAAACTTAATGAATTGGTTTTCTATGTCTACCCAAATGATTTCTCAAGACTTAATAAACCATATATTATTCATTTGAAATAAAATTTTATTTAGGCATCAAAGTCGAAAAAGAAAAAGATCACAATATTTTTTGAGTTTTGTCTCATAAACAAATCTAATTTAGCAGAGACTTTTTGTTTTTCGACAAATTAAGAAAAGAATGTGTATTATTGTGGCAATAGTCACAACAGGTATGTAAAATCGAAATTTTCAATCAGATATAGAGGCATTACATTTATAATTAGCATAAGATATAGAGGCTAAAGAATAAAATCAAATGTAGTAAAATTACAAATTAAAACACATTTAATAAATACGGGTAATCCGGGAGTCCCGTGCTAGCAACAACAATATTAATAATTTATTAAATACAAATAGTGAACTATATTAACTATATAACAATATTGTATACAAAAGTACGAATTCCAAAAATACAAGTAGTGAAGGACATATATGTCTATAAAAATTTATTAAATTGATTATTATATCCTTAATTAGTGGTTTTTTAAAATTAAATTATTGACTAATTTTTAATTATTTCTTGATTAAAGTTAAGTTTTTCTTAATTGATTATTTTTTTATTAAATTAATATTAATTAATTTTATCTATCTATTTTCTTATTAATCATTTCCTTTTTAAGTATCCCTTGTCACTGGATCAAATTAGCAATTTTATCAATAATAATATTCATTTTTAATTAAACATAATTATTTTCGAAGTCCTAATTACCTAGCTCTGTCTATCTTGTACGTGAAAGTCAAGCTATTATATGCACTTGGAAATTGCTAAGGAAAAAAAAAAAAAACTTTTTCTTTCATGGCCATGATTCTTTGTTTGTTGCATCCATAGAGAGTGATTTTATTTTTGGTAGGTTTGATCAGCTAGGGCAATGTGAAGAGTGATAGTAGAAAAAATTAAGCATGGAACAACTAATTTGTATTACATTAAAGTAGCATGTATAAGTTATAATTTAACCAAAATTTCTAGAATTTTATCTATTAAACCATTAAAAAGTTTAAATAATTATGAGATTTACATAACTGGTATGTTTTAATAAGTTATACATCCAAATAAGGATACACAGTAATTGCAAATATGAAGGGGTTTTTGTTGATTAACAGATACATTTTTATCTAAACGAATGGTTAGCCTATAAAGTTAAGATGAGAATCCATTTTATGTATTTGTGTTTTTTTTATTAATTAAATTCATATTATATCTCAATACTTGTGATTTATGTTATCAATGATTAGAAGTAACATATAAACATTATAATTTTTGTAAAACGGACCAATATACAAAATTTTTCAAAGAGAGTCAATTAGTTAAATGTAGTTTCTATAGTTTGGCAAATTACTATGTATAATCACTAATAAATAACACTTTCTTTAATTGAAACTTTTATATTTAAATAAATAATAAAAATAATAAACATTTATAATGTAATAAAAATGATAAGAACATTATTATTTTAAATAAATTAATTAAATGCAATTTTTTGATTTTCGTATATTGCTAGTAAATAATGTTTTACTTCAAACATTTTTCCTAGTCTATTCAGGACTTTAACAAATAAATGGTCTCCGGATTAAGTTAATGTCCCATGCCTAAAGTAATGAGACCAAATGTTTATCATCTAAAATAAATGGAGTAACAAAATGAATTGATATGACTCGCTATATTCTAATTGAATTAGATAAAAGAATGAAAAATACTATTTGTTCTCACATTTTTATCCCAAAACATTTGTCCCACCGAACGTGGCAATGACTTATTGGTCTAACATTAACATCTTATTCATGAATTAGTTACTTACCCATAAATTGATGGATCTCGCCTTTGGATTTATTAAATAATAACATGTCATGTAGAGTAGAAATAGTTGGGATAAAAGTGGTGAGGCAAGTAGCATGACTCAAAAAGAATTTATGTTTTTTAAAATATTTATTTTATTATTTTTTCCATATAATTATCCTTCAAGGATTTTTCATTACTATCTAATCCTTTTGAATTATTAGTTTTATATATCGCATGTTTTCATTAAATCATGATCCAAAAACTTGTTTTCATTATTATAATAATTATGAAATTCACAAATGTATTCATCCACATATAATATACGTGTAACATAACTTGGAGATTTTATACTTAAATTGAGTTTAAAAAAAAAAGAATATTACTTTCTACATATTACGCAATCACACTCAATAAATGTTAACATTACACCTATCTTTTTCTCCAACTAACTCCCTAAAGATGTTAGTAAATAGATTTACAGTGGACATGTGGGGGCTCAGGAGATGGGAAACCAAACCCTGCTTTTATGTATGTCTAACCCTAAAATTTTATGCATGCAACAACACAGCGATTGCGGTGGTCGTCGCAGCGATTGACTAATAAACAACCAAACAAGAGTGTTAGGAAGGAAGCAAAAGGTTTCCAACAGACCACGCTGAAATCTTCAACTTTTGCCACATTGAGACAGCTAGACATCGTTTGTACCCCCTTTTAATGGCTTGTTTCACGCCTGTATTTCTGTTCCTCCTTTTTTCTACAGTCTATCTCCCCAATCCCTTTCTCACTTATTATCTCTATTAAGACATCAAAACTCTCAAATAACCAACATATATGCTGACAAGGAATAGCTATCAAAAATCAAACAGAAGTTGAAGCTTTTGGCTTCAACTACATGTGATGCTTTAATGTTTTCCATCATGCTTGTACGTTATCAAGTCTCCTCTCCTCTCCTCTCCTCTACTCTTTTCTTTTCTTTGTTTGGATAAGCGAAGTCTCATATAATCATTGATTAAAAAAGTTAACAAAGAAAATCAGGAATTCAATTCAGTAATCATGGATGCTTATGTCGTAATATTAGATAAGTACCGATTTAATTTTGAAGAAAAATGTTAAAAGTGTTAAGACAATTATTTCAACTATCCAGTTGTTATTCATTATCTCTATATAACAAATGGAAATATCAGATGCGACAATATACATGTATAACTCTCAGAAGGTGATCTAATCTATTTGCTTTATTAGCAAAGAAAAGACAAAAGGAAAAAAACCGTGTTTCAGGTTGTTTAGACTTCAAAAAAAATGTTGTTTGAACGTAACACATACACCTGGTATGAGTGACGTCTTCAAACTTATTATTTTGTATTCACTATCTTATTTTCAGAAACTGAAAGAGGACTTACTTTTCAACAATCAACATAGACCAGATTTTATTTTTTTTAACATAATATTTAAATAAATTTTCAAATTATTTAAAAAATTTTAAATAAATCTTCATCGTTTTATTACATTAATCAAGTCTCTATAATTTTATTTTAAGTTAAATAAATTCTTATAACTAATGATTGATTAATTATCATTAGTCAAAATGTCACTTATCATTTTATATCCAAATGACATTAACATGATGTTAATGTGGAGAGTGAAAAATATCATATGATTTTGTCATTATACCAAATTAATACTTCATGTTATCATCAATTATGATATGTCAACATGTTATATCATTATTAATTATAATATGTCAACATGCTATATCATTATTAATTATAATATGTGAATATACTATGTCAACGTTACACGATATAAAATAATAAATGACATTTTAACTAAGTTAATTATTAGTTATAAAGATTTATTTGACTCAAAAGAAAAATACAAAGATTTATTTAACTCTAAATAAAAAAATATAAAAATTTGATTGAACGTAATAAAAATATAAGAATTTATTTGAAATTTTTAAATAATTTAGTGATTTTTTCTAATATTATCACATTTTTTTTTTCAATTCTATGCACTGCACATTAAACTATTTTTTATTTCCTTTTCAAAATAAAAAAAACTAGTTGGACAACAAAGAAAATATATTTGCAGGCTCAAGTGATAAAGCTTTTATTGTAATTAATAAAAGAGGACGAACTTTGTATATTACTTGTTGTTTGGGGATTTGTTTTATATGTTGTTGTTTTCTTAATGAATCTTATATATATATATATGTATATATATATAAAAGAAAAGAAAGGAGGTTAGTTTTCATCAACCAATACCAGTCGATCAATTTTGACTTGGATCATTAATTATCTCAAAAGTTTGGCAGCATGTATAATATGTGCAAGTTCGTGTATAACATGTCAAATTTTCAAATTTCCTTGACTTCATCGGGTTTGTCGAAATGTTAAAAAGAAAAAAAATTGATTTCTTTTAATTATCCAAAAAAATGAAAAATAGATATAAAAATAAAATATTTAAATATTAAATAGTTAGCTGAAATTCATGTTAGGGCGCGATGAACTTTTCAGATCAATGAAAAATTTTAACTAAAAAAGGTTGTTTTGAGGATTTGGAGGATATAAAAAGGCCTTATATATTTAATAACCTAGATGGTAGATAAACATCCAAGAGAAAAGTCCCCTCCATATTGGGAATGGAATATGTTTCTTTTTTCATTTATTTGTTGTAGTTATAATTGGAAACAATTGGTTCATCATGATGTGTGTGTGTGTATATATATAATGGAATGGTTATAAATTCCAACTAGATATTAAAATGACTTTGAAGGTTATGAGAATTAGAGGCTTGAACCCCCTCAAAAAAAAAAAAAAACTATAGTCCTTTGAGGGGTTTGGAGACATTCCATTGTAAATAAGCAAAATTCTACAAGTTTATGAAATTTAATTATTATATATATACACATATTATAGACGCCTATAAACATTTGTATATAAGAAATCCTCATGTTCAGCTTTTGTTTCCCTTCAATCATGCCTTAATATTAGAAAATGCATCAAGCTAGACCTAGTGATAAAAAAATATTTTAAATTAACCTGGCATTGTAGGATTTCCAAGGAAAAAGACTATGTAACCTTAGGGACCAGCGCCCTTTAATTGAAAATTTTAGTTAGGTGTGTTTCTCAATTTGAATGTTATAAATTTAATTATTATTAATAATGGGACATTCTTATAAAAGAATGTACTTCCATGCCTTAATATTCGAAAAATTTTTAACTAAATTTTACATCAAATGGTTTTAATTTTTTTTGGGTGTTTGTTCTTGTAATTATAAATAAGAAAAAAAGTAGTAAATTAAATTTAGTTATTGAAAGATGGACCAATAAATTGAATCCCCCACAAAAGAATAAAAAGATACAAAAAGAAATCAAATGAAAAAGTGATGGAATAAAAACTATAAAGGGATAAAATAATACTAAAAGGAAAAGACAAGGGTAACATTGTCTCAAAAGGTTTGATTTATGTAGAATTAAAAAAACTCTTCACGTTGACCCTTAGAATTCCAATGGCGGCCCCTACGCCGTAGGCCTTGGCTTGCTTAATCCGTCTCTCTCTCTTTCTTTTCTTTTTTTTTTTTTTTGGCTCTCATTTTCCTCTCTCTCTTTCTCTCTTTCCTAGTAGTAATAAAAGGCCAACAAACGCTAGCAAGGAAACCAACATAAGCTAAAGAAGATAAGAAGCAAAAACAAAAAGGCTGCTCCACACTAAGGAGGAAAACTGTGCGCAAAGAGAGAAGCAAAGCAAAGCCATTTTTCTCTTTCTTTTCTTTTCTTTCTTTCTCGTCTTCAACTTCAACAATATGGAGGAGGTCTTGTACTGGTTGAAGATGCTGGTCGTCTCTTTCATGGTGTTAGTTGTCGTGTTAAAAGTTGCCGTGTTGCTTTGGTGGAGACCTAGGAAGATTGAGGACCATTTCTCAAGGCAAGGGATCAGAGGACCCCCTTACCATTTCTTCATTGGAAATGTTAAGGAGCTTGTGGGCATGATGTTAAAGGCTTCTTCTCAACCCATGCCTTTCTCTCACAATATTCTCCCCAGAGTCCTCTCTTTCTACCATCATTGGAAGAAAATCTATGGTACTCACTTAACTGCTAGTATATATATCCTTCTTCAGTAATCTTCTTCCTTCTTTCAATTCTTCTTTTCTAAACTTCTTGTTCAGAATTTTTTCCTTGTTCAATGAGGTTTTAATCTTTCGTTGGCTGTAGCAGCAATTCTATCTGCTGTTTCCATTCTAAACATGGTTTTTGGGCAGTCACATTAACGCATGGAGCGTGATTTTAGACCCCTTTTTTTGGAACCATTAGTATACATATTTTGTTCAAGGGGGAGAGGGGACCGAGTTAATGTGGTTTCTTGAGTGTTTATGTTTGTGTAAAGCAAAGAGTAAGTTGTTTTTCGATGATCATTAAAGTAGAGGGAAGTGCTTCTTTTTGTGATGTTCCTTTACCTTGGTTTATGATCGATCCTTCAAAATTTGTGACTTTTAAAAGGCTTGTTTTTTGAGTTCGGGTACTTCCTTTTAAACTTTACAGCTTTTTCCGAGCTTGGATGCTTGATGTTGAAGTTCAGAGTTTTTGGACGGTTCCACTTCTGTTTTCTTCTCTTTTCCTTCTTTTCTTGCACCTTCTCCTTCTTACGGATATTAAGAAAATAAACAAAAATATAAAATAAAAGCCTTGATTTTCAAAATTCAGTTTTTGTCTTTGTATTCCAGCAAGGACATGCTCATGGTTGTAAGATTGCCCCCCATATTTCTCTCCTTCCCAAAATAATATTAGTAATTAAATTTTGCCATTCCCCGTGGTAAAAAGAAAAACAAGAAGAGATTGGCTTGCTGTGTTTTTGCACCTCCTTGGTTGTGGAGTTATCATTTACTTTTCTATGCTGTTTTTTATATGTCTATCGTCCTTTTGTTTTCTAGGAGCTTGAATTCTGATAATGAAGTTGTATATGTTTGCTAGTACACACAGTTTTGAGTTGTCTTCTTCCCACTTTCTTTTGGCTTTGTATGTTCTCTCTTCCCCTTCCTCTTCTCTTTTTCTCTTGTAGGGTCTACACTATCCATGCTTTCTTTGAATTAATGGTTGTCATTTCTCTCCTGCTCATTTTCCTCTTTTGCAAACTTGATACTTACTACTTGAGGTTCCCTGGCACTCCCTACTTGGTGTAAAATAACCTTCTCTCTTTTTGCTTCAATTTTTTTCCCCTCTTCATTATTAACTTGTTTGATCATCTTTGTTTTTTTCCTTTATGCAGGTGCAACATTTCTTGTTTGGTTTGGACCCACGGTTCGACTCACCGTCTCTGACCCCGATCTCATTAGGGAAATCTTCACTTCCAAGTCTGAATTCTATGAAAAGAACGAAGCCCACCCTCTGGTTAAACAGCTTGAAGGGGATGGCCTCCTTAGTCTCAAAGGTGAAAAATGGGCTCATCATAGAAAAATCATAACTCCCACTTTCCATATGGAAAATCTCAAAGTAAGCGTTTGATTAATACTACTAACATTTCTTCATTTTTAAAAGAAACCCCATGAAGAAGATTCTTACTAATTAATTCTTTTCTCTTATATATAGTTGCTAGTGCCGGTGGTGGCAAAAAGAGTGACGGATATGCTGGACAAATGGTCGGCAATGTCACGCAGCTCCGGTGAGATTGAGATTGAAGTCTGCGAGTGGTTTCAGACACTCACAGAAGATGTCATTACCCGTACCGCGTTCGGGAGTAGCTATGAAGATGGAAAGGCCATATGTGGTCTACAAGCCCAACAAATGGTACTTGCAGCCGAGGCATTTCAAAAAGTTTTCATCCCTGGGTATAGGTAAACTTTAATTTTCTAAATTGCTGCTTATCTTCAATCATTACAATCATCATCCTTGTCCTAGTATTTCACGTTACAAAGGTTTTGGTCGTTATCGCGTGGTCGTCCGTCTTGGTACTACTCTTCTTGACTAGCCTAATCATTGTACCAGAGTTAGGAAAAGGAATCAATCGTGTGTTTCTCCAATTTTCAGGTTTTTGCCCACCAAGCGGAACATAAGTTGTTGGAAATTGGACCGGGAGATTAAGAAGTCGTTGATGAAGCTGATCGATCGCCGGAAAAGGAATTCGGGGAACATACTGCAAGACAACGGTCCCAAGGATTTGCTAGGATTAATGATGCAAGCCTCAATTTCGAGTCCAAGTATCACTGTCCATGACATAATTGAAGAGTGCAAGAGCTTTTTCTTTGCGGGCAAACAGACCACATCCAACTTGCTGACGTGGACAACTGTTCTTCTAGCAATGCACCCACAGTGGCAGGTGCAAGCACGTGAGGAGGTTCTAAAGGTGTGTGGATCACGTGACACACCCACTAAAGATGATGTTGTAAAGCTTAAGACGGTAAGCCCAAGCCCCCCTTCTCCCCACTCTCTG
Organism: Theobroma cacao; assembly: GCF_053813885.1. NCBI lineage: Eukaryota > Viridiplantae > Streptophyta > Magnoliopsida > Malvales > Malvaceae > Theobroma > Theobroma cacao. The sequence goes on from NC_142647.1 coordinate 6,559,399, forward strand.
AATTAAAGACAAAAATCATGTCTTGTCTCTTAGCTCTCAGTTGTTTTCCTCAGATAACTATAATACTCTGTCCGCTGTCTAATGCTTTTTGCTTTTTTATATTCACTTGGTTGGGTTTTTTTTTTTTTTCTTTGAAGGCAAGGAAAACCCTGCTACTGCCACAGTGTTGTCATTTGTTTTCTTTTCCAATTTAACTTAGGAAAGGGCCTAAATTTTCATCGTTTTCACAATGGGTATATTTGTCACATTCTATAAAACATTTTTGATTTTGGGTCACATGTTCTGGTGTGCAGATGAGTATGATCTTAAATGAATCCCTGCGGTTGTACCCACCAACAATAGCCACAATCAGACGGGCCAAAGCTGATGTTGAGCTTGGGGGTTACATGATCCCTCGAGGGACCGAGCTTTTGATACCAATCTTGGCCGTTCATCATGATCAAGCCATATGGGGCAATGATGCTAATGAGTTCAACCCGGCTCGGTTCTCCGAGGGCGTGGCACGTGCAGCCAAACATCCTGTTGGGTTCATCCCATTCGGCCTTGGGGTCCGTACGTGCATTGGGCAAAACCTAGCCATTTTGCAAGCAAAATTAGCCCTTGCTCTCATACTTCAACGCTTCTCCTTTAGGTTGGCCCCAACTTATCAACATGCGCCGACGGTTCTGATGCTACTTTACCCACAACATGGAGCACCGATCATCTTCCAACCTCTGTCGGAACCGCTATCTGTCCCTCAGAGATGAAGGGTCCTGATTTGATCCCAACTCGTACAATTACCTATCTCTTGTGTGTGCCTGCGCGTATGCTAGTAAGTTGCGTGACCCCACAGCACCCCACCCCCCCCCCCCCCCCCCGAGAAAAAAAGCCCTCTCCATTGCTACCTCTAAAGCATAAGATGATAGAAAATTGGAGATATTTTGCAAGGAAAAAGAAGTAGAAAAAAAGTGTCGTTTACCTATCTTTGCCAATTCCTTCTGGCTTTGCTACAACTGACCCTCCCCAAATTCCCATGCCCGTGGTTTTTTAACCAAAAAGGTTTGCCATGAAACTCTTGGTTTTCACCATAATGTGTTTTGCGCCTTTGGCTTGGAAGCTCTGTATTATCAGTTTCTTAGGATTTAGGCAAATGGCTAACAAGTAGATAGGTTTCCTTCAACCCTTTTGTCTCTCCCATATGTATGTAATGTATATTTGCAACACAGTTTTGTAATGTTATGCAATTCATGAAAAATTGGTTGTTTTGATGAACGTCTATTCTTGTATATGGAATCAGCAGCAGCCTGACAACCCAATTCTCACTTTCATTTTTCTTTTTTCCACTTCTTTTGGCCATTGTGAAGAACAGAAATCCAGATTCCACCTACCTAAATACCTTTATCATCAAATTCAAAATAAAATAACTAATTAATATTATTATATTATGGAAAAAAAAATAATTCCTCTGCAAACCCAAAATTCCAATTTTGACTTTTTGCTGGCTCAAGTTTAAAGTGCCTTCTTTTTCTTATAGAAGATCTACTAAGTAAAAGTTACTTAGATTTAAAAATTGTGTCAATGTGTTTGGATTTCCTCTGTACAAAGAGTTTTTGTCACTATCAAACCAGGAAGGGCTAGAAGTTATTGCAAATAATTAAAGTAAAGCCATACTTGATTAATAATCATAAGGCCTCTACCTTAAATTAAGATTTCATTGGCAACAGTTAAGTTAGCAAGCACCTTTGTGTTTAGAGTAGAATTAAGATTTCAAATGCCTAAGAACATAGGAATGAGGGGGGGGCTAGTGTAAGCCAATCCGAACAGAGGAGCCGACCCTTGATGGAAACTTGCTGTAAGCACACTCAATAATGCAAATTTGTTAATTGCAATGGCAGATATTGTTGTAAAAAACAAAAGCTTAAAGTAATTTGGTTAATGGATACCAGTTAAGATTGCGAAACCCAACAGGAAATTTATTAGATTTCTAAGCTTCTTCGCGTTAAAGTTACACTATTTAGACATTGATGTGCGCACACTTTGATAAATTACCATGGATTCTGGCACTTCTCTTGCACCATTTAAAAAAACATATACTACTGTAAAATCCCTATCTATTTTAATCAACCAATCCTTCCGTACATCTTCAAATAGCAATTTAATTAGGTAGCATATATATATATATATATATATATATATTATTGTTAATAATGATACTGAAAATATAAGATAGGAATTGGAATGGAATGAGGAAACTTCATGGAGATATCATTCACCAAGTTTCTGATTTTCTTTTGGCCATTGGGATCCAAAATGTAGCACAAAGTAAAGACACTTGGTTTAAATATTATTAACATAAATATTGTGTATTATTAGTTAATATCTAATGCATTTTAAATACACAATTGTTTGCGAAGGATACTTAGAATTGCAGCATTGACAGGAACTTGTTTTTAATTCCTGAGTTGCACATTGTGTCATCCTATTGTAACTTCATTTGTGATGGAGAATGCCATCTCCATTCTCCAAGAATTTGTTGTTGCACTAACGATTTCAATGAGTTCAAGAAAGAAAAAAAGATATATTGTAACCCAAACATTCTGTAAGAGAGAGAGAGAGATTTCATGGGAAAATGGTAAGGGTATGGGTTTCCCCCATGGTGCAAAGACCGAAGACGAAGTTTCCTTGCCATTTTCTAAGGGTTGTGGGAAAAAGGGAACAAAGGGGCACCCAAATCGGTGATCTTTGTGCTACTACAAAGAGCAAAAGCAAGGACAATTGCAGTACCCCAAGGCATGAAATGTTCTTTTAAGCAAAGGTGACTGTAATCCAGCATGCAAATACACTTATATATATATATATATATATATATATATATATATATATATATATATATATATATATATTCATTTCTCTCCTTTATGGGGTTTAGGGCTTTGAGTTGTAATGTAGTGAGAAATAAGATATACATTTATATTTGCATTACTTTTTGGGATCTCCTCATGCTCTCTAGAGAAGCTCTAATTAAATAACTAATTAATTAAGAATCTGATCATTTTTTTTTAAAATAAGAAAATAAAAGAAAGGAGCCCTAATTAAAGGATTTGCTGGTCCCCAAGAAGCATGTGGTTGGGGTAGATTTCCTCTCTTCTATTTTGGTGTTTTTTAGCTTTTGTTAAAGGAATCAAAGCATGCTATCAAGCATGTGATCCCATCTATGATTACATGGTAACCCTAATTCTCATTTCTTTAATCACCTTTCTTATTAGCTAAATATATATATTTACGTGACCCTCTCTCTCTCTCTCTCTTTGAGGACACACACTTGTGCATTAATGGCAAATTATACAGCCAGCTTAATCTTCTCACGATGCTAATCTTGATTATCGAGATTATTGTTATAAATAATTATAATTAAGTGAGTGGTTTGGACATACATTAATCTTGATAAAGTGTGTTTCAAACTTGATTGATAATTAAGGGCGTGGGTAGAGCCAGAATTGCCTTTAGGGATACCTCAATCACATAAAACAAAAATATAATGTCTTACGTACTCATTTCCCCATGATTTTAAAAAACTATGCTTCCTCCTGATTAACAGTAATCCCTGTCCTAATCTTAGCCTTTTAATTTAATCCATTTTATTTAATTGGGAGGCTTTCTGTTCGTTTGTGCTGTGTCTTAAGCATGCCTCCACATTAACATCTAGGCAATGTCTCCCCCCACCTTACTATACGACAAAATCAACATTCCAGTGGACCAAATTACATTCTACTTAAAATAAAATATACATACTGTGTATTCCCATTTCTGCTCCATATCTTGCTTTTATTATTATTATTTTCATTTCTGAGTACTGTATTTTCTTATTTGATTTATCACCCATATGGTGCTGTTATAAGTATGGAAGATATCCAATGAAGTCAAATGAAACTACTTATTATCTTCTCTTTAATGAAATTAATTTCTACAATTTTTTTTTATTCAGATTGTAAGGTAAGCAAAGGTCAAATTGGTTCTAACTTGCAAAGAGCTAATTAAGGACTCTCAAACCCTTTATAAAGTATTTGATGATTTAAAACGAAATTTGCATGCATGTTTTGAATTCCAATTGTTAATTAACGTATGCTAGAAATTATAATAAAAAAGGATCCCCATAAGGAAGAAAACGACTACCCTAGTAAATAAATTTATTTATAGATCCCTAAGAAATGCACGTAAGGCTTTTTGAAGTGGCAAAAGAAATATATCTATAATGAGAACTTGCCTTAGTTTAATGCCAAATGTCTCCAATTTTGGCACTGATGCCAATGTCATTGAGCTGGCCAATGTCTGCCCTTGATTAATGCGACCTTGTCTGGCCTCTCATAGACCAAATGGCAAGGCCTCCAGCCTCAGGCCTTCGTCTCTTGGGATGTGATTGGCCGAATTATTCCACCCCATCACCATGCCAACTTCTCTCTCTTACTCTCATAGATGATCCATATCTCAGTCTTTTCTTCCCTTTTTTTTTGGGGGATTATTATTAAATGGTGGAAGGCATGTAGGTAGGTTTTCAGAAGAAAGGGGTAGTTGTGCTGACCGCCGAGAGAGGTCTTTTGCCAGTTGTGATCCTAGTAATTATATCTTTATAATGTAGTTAATGTGGCAAAGCTGGAACAGGAAACCCTCGTGCTATGGAGTATAGAGCAATGACCTACACATAATCTCCCGATATTTTTCTATGAAAAAAAATCTGCCAAATGATTTGGGAATACTAGCATATCCCTGAATTTGTACTTGTCATATATATATATATATATATATATATTCATTTATTCTTTTATTTCTAAATTTGAGGCACTTCAAGTACAGAGATTTAATCTTTCACTACAAGAGTAATTCGAACTTTGTCATAGTTTTGAAAATGAATAATAATTGTTAAATCAAATTTAGATCTTTGATACACAATTGATTTTAAAGCTTATCATTTTTCATTTTTTTTTTGGATTTGGGTACAATGTTCCTTTGTTTTCTTTGAATTTCTCATGAAAAATTATTTTTGATAACATAAATATCAAAACAATTTATAACAAGCTAAGTTAACCAACATCCTTTAGACGACTGGGTTTTGTTACCTTTATAATTACTCCTTTACCTACACATTATTTTCCTTTCTATGCTTTTTTTTTTATTGGACTAAAGTCAAATTTGTCAGTACTCTACGTGTCATAGTTAAATTTTTACATCATACAGTTTCATTAAAATTTTGTCATTATATTTTCAATTTTATTGATTTTTAGACAAAAAAGTAACATAATTGATACAAATTTATCAGCAGAATAATTTGTAAAATATTCTAATTTTGATACTATTTAACTGAAAATTAACGAAGTTGAAAATATAGTGACAAAATTTAATAGAATTGAAATACAGTGCATTCAATATTAAACCATAGTATACTGTTTGTTCTATTATTATGAATTGTCTTTTCATATGTGTAGACAAATAAAATTACTTGGATTTGAACCTAGGAAGGATATGGTGGCAGCCTCTTGGATCCCCAAGTGGCGGGTTACCACAAGAACAAACATTACTACTACTATCATTTTTCATGTAAGGTTTGGGTTTTTTTTTTTTTTTTAATTTTCTTTTTGGCGTGACACATGACAACAACGTAGAATTCAAAATAAATGTAATAAAAGTTACGAAATGATGGGTACACTTAAATATCTACAAGCAGCAGTGTCATATGATGGCCACATTTAAGATTTGGGACCAACGTGACTGTCCAATATTATTTTTCCCCCATACTTTGATACGAATAGAGGAAGTGACAATTGTCACCATTATTTTTGGTGTTGCTTCAATATTTGCTCATTTCTATATCATGAAAGCAGCAGCTGATGGCACTTACCAACCCCCCCCATACATGCAAATTGCAAATGCTCCTTTTTTTCATATACCCCAAATTTTCAATGTCCACATTAGTATTTTCAACAAAAAAATTTCAACACTAAAGAGCACAGAGGAATAATGATCTGTCTTTACCTTTGTTATTATTGTCTTTAATACCTTCTTATAAGGTTAATTTTTTTTTTCTTTTGTAAATTTAGCCTAGAAACAATTTGGAAAGTGGTTGCCTCATGGAAACTCTGAAAGATATAAGAACAAAAAGAGATGAGAAGAAAAGAAAAAAGGAGGGGGGCAATCTAGGAAAGGGCCCAAGGGGAGGGCTAGAGAAATTGGTGTCTCCCTTTCAGAAGAGGGGGCATGATCACATGGTGAAGAGATGCAAATGAGACAATGGCAGAGGATTTGGTGGAGCCCCATAAATGCACAACTCCTTTGTAGCCTTCCTTTCCTCCACCTTGCTATCCATCATCAACCCCTTGTTCTGAAACAGTCTTAACCCCCCACCCTCCCCCAAAAACAAAAAACACTCAAATCAATCTTCTTCTAAATAATAAAACAAAAGCTTTTGATTGATAGTTCACACTGTCTCTATTTATAATTTGCTGTATATACTGACCGAAGGAATGACACCTCGGAATTTTGCTGCTCGTTTCTGTGACACACCCACCTGTGCCATTGCCCCCCTCTTTTCTTTAATGCTTCCTCAACCATTTTTTATTTAGACCAAAATCAGATTTTCCTTTAATATAACACATCGAAAAACAAAGGCCAAAGATTCTAGAAAGACCTTGTCCTGTTTTCTATGTCACGTTGCCGACTCACCAGCAACAGTAATGATATATCACAACTTTTACCATATGGGAAAAATAATATCATATTTACTTTGTTTCTATAGCTGATCTGGTGAATCAGATAAGTAGTTCAATAGTTTTTTTCATCTACAAATATTAGTTTGTGTGTGTTTTTACTGTACATTTTGCAACTTAAAGCACTTGATTTCTTTAAACTCATTGAAGAAGATAAACAACTACCAAGGCAAGATCCAATACTTTTAAGGCATGTGAGCTTACTGTAGAGAAAGAGATGAAAAGATAAGCCTGGAATGCCAGATTTGCTTTAGTGGAGTGGAGTCGATGCACCAAAGATTTTTGTTCTTGGGTAGGGCTTGGGAGGTAATACAAAACTTTGGTTTCTAACTCAAGCAGATTGTTTATCACTAGGCTGCTGATAATCTGTTGCCCTGGCTGGCTGCTGCTTCTCTTTCCACAATTAACCACTCGGTTCCTAACTTCCCAGCTGATCATATTTGACTGAATAAACAGTAAACATCAATGTTAGAATTGTGGGGTGTTGGTGTTGACTGCTTTTGCTCTGGAAGTTGGGGCGTGGCTGTCAAGGACAGACTGAGTTTTGAACATATTTACCAGCCGGCAGCTATTACCCTTAAACTCCAGACTTGGTTTTTCAATCAACTTTGTGGGCAAGTTTGCCTTCAGGTCCATCAAGTCTTCAATTCTGTCCCATGTTGCAGACAAGCCTGTCCATGTATCAGGTTCACTAAAATAATCAAAGCCCAAGCAGGTTTTTTGGCAAAAGCACCCCATCGGAAAGAGTGAATGAAGCAGCCTTCAGTTCCACCTGTTACAAAACTGAACCACAGCACAGGAACAATGATACCAATAACAATATTAATGATAGCATTATCGAATCTCAAAACTGGCCACAAATTAGCAGAAAGATTCATATATATCATTTGCCAACAACATGATTGACTGCTGAACTAACTTTACAATGTTTTGGAATTGTTATAAACCTGTTTGGGACCCCACGTTGTTCCTACAAGAACAAGATCGGGCATATAATCAAGTAGGACCGGAGTACCCCAAGAAAGGCTCCTGCCCCTCCAAGAGTAAAGGGTTCTGACAATGAGAAATTGCTTGGGGACAACATCCACAGGCTATATGGTGGATTTTAGCACCACTGCACCAGGCTACAGATATAATTTCAGCAAAAACATCAGAAGCCATAAAAACACCAAAATTTAAATTTTAAGTGCAGTCCACACACACACAACTAGAGAGAGATTGTCTGAATAGGATCCAGCAGAGCAAGTTAAAATAAGGATAAAATATTGAGTTTGACATGTGGATAGTGCAAGAACCTACCGGACAAGTATGACATATTGACAACTTATTATCGCCTACCATTTTATGTGATTATACTTTTGAACTCCTTAAAACTCGTTGCACAGATGTTGTCACGAATACAAAGCAAAAAACGGTTTCTAGTTTTAGAAATAAATCAAATAAATTGATTTTTTTTTTCACTTTTTGGCTTTTGGGTAGTCATCAGAGTTTGGATACTAGCATGTAGACGGATCTGCCATGACAAACAGAAATTGCTTTTCAATGCAATGCATGAGAAGAGCAGCAAATAGTGCAACAGTAGGACACCAAAATTTCTACCATCAAAATACCAATGAGAAAATGAGTATATAAATGTAAATAAAGTTCAATCTTCAATTCGTCCTAGTTCCTTGGGAAAACATGCAAAGAGATCATTATTCCACAGGGAGGAGACCTATTTATGTCTTGAGTCAAATTTTATAAACTATATCATAGAGGGCATAAGTACTGAAAACACAGATAGATGATCAGGCATTAGATTCCAAATCATGCATCTCTAAGCATTCAATATTTTGGAATTACCCATCGCCCATCTCAAGCATAACACTTCATGGCTCAGTATAGCATCTAATGCATAAGATCACAACAGAAGAAAATGCCTCATCTATTGTGAAAGCAGGTACTTTACAAGTTAGCTCTTGTGTAATCAAACATTTCAAGACATCCAAGTACAATTAAGCAACAAAATGCACACTGTTTGCAACTAGCAAACAATTTATTGTTCATGCCACAGTACAAGTTGAATTCACTAGTCACTACATTGTTGCCAAAAAAATGACATTAGATAAAGTCACACTCCAAAGAGGGATCATCCTTATGCTACTTCTAGTTATCAGTACCTGTAATAATCTTTCCCAAAGTTTGCCAATTGCATTTGACTCTGACATAAGCCTCTTTGTTAGATTTGTTTGCACCCAAAATGGACCAAATCTAAAGCAAGAACAAGAATTTGCTGACTGACGCAACCAGATCACCTGGAAAGAAAAAGGGAAAAGAAAAACCGCATGCTGAAGAACTAAATCTAGAGTAAAAGAAAAAAGGAAAAGAGAGAGAAGAGGGAGAGGGAGAGCAAAGAGACCCATGCGCATCTCTTGCAGAGTGGTCATTACAGCAGAGCAGCACAATAGGGATCGAACCATCCTCAAGAAGGGGACATGAAATTCTGAGAGCAGACAATGATAAAGCTCCATGTTCATCAGCCCTAGAAGCAAAAATTAAGTTTAAAAGCATCATACTTTTGTTGCCTGCCACGTTCAGAAATAATTGAAGTTTCCTTAAAGAGAACTGATTACTGATGGAAGAAGATAATTCGTAGTCACCAGAAAGAATGTTCCAAATATGTTTTAATAAAGGAAAAAGGAGAAAAAGAACAAATGTGCCAGAGCTCTAAAGGCACTCCTACGCAAGAAATACTAATTCAAATCACCGCTGTTAACTGTAATTAGGTTAATTAGTGCAAGATAACAACATCACTATATGAAACATGACTTAAGATGAGAAACTCCTAAACAATTTCCAATATCTCTTAGGAAGCAATAGCCCCTGGGAAATACTGGCTATCATGTCATGTTCAATTTCCTTGTGCATGTAGACCAGCAGATAGCACATAACAGGTTATAACAGATAACGTGCTTATTTGAGTTGTGAAGCAAATAACACTAGAGTGTGGAGCTGTGGCTTACCAGAAAATCTAGGGCTAGTTGTCTATGTTTCTTAAGTAATGAAGTTTTATTCTATCCAAAAAAAAAAAAAAAAGATAACAGCTTATATGTTACCATTTCCTACTACTACCAACCAATTAGTGGTACAGAGCTGCTACTTTCCCATGTAGAGGATAGATGGCAGCACCTAAACGACCAAAACAAATTTCATTTGTGCTAGACAAAGAATTCATCTAATTGGATAAAACGAGCAACAGAATCTTAAAGATTGAATCCAGAGAATCAAAAGCCAACTCAGGACTACCAGACTTGGACAGGAAGCAAAAGAAACCACAGAAGAGGCAGTGAGAAATTAGGATCAACTCCTAGACATTACTAACAAGGTCAATCCAATTGCCAACTAGACAAAAACTGCACTTCAGGTGCACCTCCCTAACTTAGCTAATAACAGTTTTAATTTTATTTTACAACGATCCAAGTGGCATGAATAAAGACATGCCATGTGAGGATGGTTTATGCAATATTTTCTCAAATTCATGATAACATGTCTGTTGCATTTCCATCTTATGCTCGTGCTTGGCAAGATCATCAACCAAGCCTGCTCAAAATCTCAGTCCATCCATTATGAACAAGAGAAAAAATCAAATTATGAACTGCACAAATGGAATACATGAAAAGTAAGATTTCAGCATGATTACTTTGCAAGAAACAAAGTGAAACACACATGGGCCAGCAGAGGATGTCATACAAGGATAATCTTACATAAAGGTCCAAAAGAAAACCTTTTGGAATATCCACATATCAGGTCATCCCATGGCAGCCACAAGATTCTGGTCTTTTATCCTTCAGCAACACAGATATCTAAGGCTCACAGGAGACCTGAAATAGAAGAATCCAGCAAGCCACAAACTAAAGAAATTAGTGCCACGTAATAACTTCCCCTACAAACTGCCCCACTGTGGAAAAGCAAGAGAAAGGTGGCAAACCCCAAATCATCTTTGGACATTTGGAAGGAAGGTGCCTAAGCCTCCTTCTTCAACCCTGGAAAATACAGGGGAAGCATCAATAATGTCCTCAAATGAAAATGCTTATGCTGAAACACAGAGTATTATACCCTGAAAACATTCACATTAAATAGAAGGCTAGGAACATCTTTCTCTAATACTAAACAAATTTCAAGAAAAGCATACATAAACGCTTAGTCAGAAACAACAAGAGGGCTTTTGTCACAGGATAACATTTTTAATAACTAAAGAATTCAAATGTCTCCAGAAGATTACTCATTCATCCATTGTACATCAAACAGATGCAAGAAATATATACAAGAGAATGGTCAGAAAAATGCTTTCTTGATATCTGCCCAATTGTTGGCAAATTCCTGATGTGCTATTTCTCAAATATTTGTTTAGCTAAAATAAATGTACAATATGAGGGAGAAAAGAAGAGATAGAGGAACTGATACACAATGCTTAGCTCAGAAACATATAAAGCTTTTCAGTTTTTGTTGTGTTACATTCATTTCAAAATATATCACTATATGCTGTAAACCTAGATGAGGAAAATTGATAGCATATTTCATCAAGCTTCATACAATTGAGGGAGCTGCAGGGGTAATGATTTATCCAAATCTATTTCTAAGGGGAAAAAATAAAGAGGTAAAAGAAACCACAGACACTCCTGGTTATCTAATTGGAATGCCACTATCAGCAGAAATTAAGTTTCTTAGCTCCATCAAATGTTCATCATTAGATATATGAAGTGAAAGACGAAGATTTGTCACTAATGCTTCTTGTTCCCAACTTAAAGGCCCTGATGCATGCAAGGCCTCCATGGTGCAACGGTAGGCATGTAACTCTATCCTATGGATCTCAGCAGCGAGTTCCTCTTTCGTAGGAAGGAGACAATTTCCTACCTCATCTCCCCTTGGACAAAAAGATTCAGCATCACTACATTGACCATCAACATCTTCAATAGGACCTGCAGAAACACGATGAGGCAACTTATATAGATTGTTACTACTCACGCTACAACTACCAACAGAGCATGTAACACGCTCAGTGTCATTGGTTTCTAAGTGTTCTGCAATATAACATCCGACAGCACCATTTGGTTTTCTCCTCTCCGCATCCACTTCAGACAACCCAGTTCTGTTGTCAATAGAAGCATGTATGTATTTTTCACCCAGCATATCTCTTGGGAAAGCAACAGCATCATCCTGTTCATGAATGGATGGATTTGCAGCAACCAGTCGGTACAATCTTCCATCTTTCTCAACTGCTCTAAACTTCTGTCTAGCTCCAGCAAAAGCTTCTGTTTGAGAGTAGCATCCTATCTTTAGAGTTTTTGAGGAAGCAATAACGGATACCTGGTAATTAACCTTTTTGTTAACAGGACCACATTCACCTTTCAGATGTCGATTTGTCATTCTAGTTGTATTCTGAAATTGGGAGCTAGAATTTTGATTGTATCTAAGAGTATAATTTTCACCATATTTCCCATCTTCACAACTGCCAGAACCCTGCATGTAGACACAATATAAATGAACATCTTCATTTATGGAACCAAAAACAAGAATATGACATCAGGTTTTGCCTGAACTTATTAGAAATACCGAATGGTACTTAGATCACAATCTCATAGAAAGAAGGCTTACTGTCAAAATGAAGGATGTCTCATTCAGATGATTAAATAAAAATATTGAAGCTAACCTCAACTTATAACAAAACTGAAAATGGATATGGTAATGATTGATATCAAAATAAATCAACTCGAGTAAACTGTTTAACTATTAAACAATGAATGCTGGAAAAGCTTTGAAAATTTTAAAAATTTCTAATGCATGAGGAACACAGATTGAGGTAGGAAGTACCTTTCCAATCACAACCCATTCATCATCTTGCCATGATTGTCTCACACGGATGTCAAATCTACTGACCTTGAATTCCAGAGATGATCCCAGCAACCTAACCAAAATGTACTTTTTCTCTAAAACCCCTAAAACTGTTGCCATCTTCCAGGAAAAATTGTCAAAAACCTCTACAACATCACCAGGAACCCAATTATCCGGAACTACCAAAGCAGGAGGACAAGGTCTGATAGCCTTCCTAGATACCCTCTCCACAATCATCTTGTCAGTGGCACCCGAATAGCCTTGATACCTAACTGTATAGCTGTGGCCATTGCCACTGATTATCTCAGCACACTGCCAGGAGCCTGATGGCACCTCTTTTTTGCTCAAGACTTCCACTTTGGTCCCTTTCTTGAATCTCATGATCCCTATTACATAAATTCCAATGCACAAACTGCAAAAGACATTGAAAAATTGAGATGATTAATTAATCAAACAATCTCAAACAAAAAACTATAATAAAAGTCAACAAACACTGGATAAAACATACAATTAGAATATACTAGCATACTCTAGAAAGAAATAACAAGGGAAAAGTTTTTTCTTTTTTTAAAGGCAGTTTCTGCAAAGTGTGCATAAGAGAAAAGCAAAAAAAAAAATTGGAATTAGGATTACAGAAAATAAAGAAAAAAAAAGATTAGGACATGTAATAGAAAGATCTTTTCTAATGAGAAGAATAAAGAAAATCTAATGCAAGCGTTATTCATTCTTGGAAATTAATTTAAAGTAAACAAACAAAACAACACGGTCAGGAGCAGGCTCTGTTTGGTTCCTAAGAAAATGCAGCAAAAAAGAAAAGCAATCAAAATTTCAGGGCAAAAAAATAATTCGAGTGATCTACTAAGTTCAAACTTTTTCTATTTTAAAAATCAAAATTAAAAATAAATTTAAAAAATCATAAAAAAATTAATCGTCTTCGTTTATGTATCCACCGTTTTCTCAGTAGCCAAACAGAAGAAAAATAACAACAATCACAAAAAAAAAAAAAAAAGAGTTGTAAAGCGAAAATTTTAAACTTGTTCGTAACCTAAATAATCAGAATTACATTCAAATAAAATACTTAGAATTATCGAATTGAGGAAGAGATTTAACTAACCTTTGATGGAGGATTCAAGAGAAAAACAAAAGAAGATTTGTTTCTCGGTGCTTTTCAGAATTTAATTTGTTGTTATTGTTGTTATAGATTTTTTTCTTTTTTTGATTGGGAAAATTAATATTTATATATACGGCGTTTTTTATAAAAAAAAGAAAAAAAAGAAAAGCGAATAAGGGAAAATTGGGTACAAATAAACAACTAAACAAAGAATAATATGGTAAGCTTTCTATGCCAAGTCGCCAACTGCCCAAGAATAGCTTGTTGAGGTGGGATTAACTGTTTCCATCTTATTGTGCGCATTCCGCACTCTCTTTTTTCCCCTTTTTTTTTTTCCTTTTATAACATTGTAATTAATTTTAAATAAATATTGTAATTAATTTGATATTTTAAGTTTAAAAGTTCCGAATTCATATTTGTAAAAATGAACAGAATAAAATTTATAAAATAAAAAATTGATATTATTACTTTTAACAAGGATTAAAGGTGATAAATATTTATTAAGGTTAAATAGAAGAATAATAATGTCTTAATATTTTGACTAAAATCTGTTAAAATTAATTGAGATCTTAATGCGATATTAATAACAGATCACGATAATTTTTTTGAAGTAATTTCTTTTTGACATGAGCATGCTCTTTTCCATCATCACTCTTTAAGGCTTTGAGTTGTTTGGTTTTTTTTGGAGTCTTAACTCTCACGTTGTGGGTTCCCTTGTTCTCCTTAAACACCCAGGATTTAACTCAACCGACTAATTTGTTTCTGAGTTTTGATTGGTTATTCACATAGAAAGGATTTTTATTATTATTATTTTTATTGGGTACAATAAAAGGGCTTATTTGAGCGGTCACTTTCTGTGCCTGTGTGTTTGCCTTTTCTTTTTTTTTTTTTTTTCTAATATAAAACGTAACGAATTCTATTCTTTGAAGGGAGTTTAGGTATGGCACAAGCCAACTAATTGCGTGAATTGCAATATTGAAATTAGTTAATCAAAGAATGAAAACATTTTGGAGAAAGCTGGTAGGGGGAATAGAGAAGTATTATTTTTAATTTTAAAAAATGTTTGATTATAAAATTTTATTTTTGTTATGTATGACAAACGGTGAAATAATTAAAGACGTAATTAGTCATCTAAATTCTTAATCTTGGCATATTAAAAACTATATAAGTTAAAGGCTTGAATTTACTGATTATGATCTCCATGTTACGTTTTGTGGGAAATATATTGTAATGGAACTTAATAAAAACTGTAAGCCTCTTAAAATAATCATTGTTTAAATTTTTGGGGAAAAAAATATCTTGGGGCAAAATGGCCAAAAGAAAAGGAGGGATAAAACAAATTGATTCCTGCAAGGGGAAATTAAACTGAAATTTGATACATCCAAGACTTTTGTCCCTAAAGGGCACTTCAACAGGAAACTTGAATTGCAACGGGAAGGTTTTCGATTTGAATCTTGAGAAAGTTGGGATAACATTTATGGGAAGGAAAACACTTCCTTTTTTTATATAATTCAAAGTTTATATAAAAATTATTTTTTTTAAAAAAAATATATATATATGGAAAGTAAATTAATATACTAGATGAATCTTTAAATTATTACAAATAAATCTTTATGTTTATAAAAATATGTGGATGATACATTTGACTTTATTATCAATTGATATTTTTTGTATTCAAGATAGATGACGTGATTTTTTTTAACATGGCAAAATTGATTGAAATAATCATATCTGGAGAAAAAAACATTCCACCATATCATAAAAGCTACATCAGTAATCACATATGCAGGAAATGTAATTTGGTCAACATATGTTAAGATGATGTGATACAATGATATCCATTTATGAATATAATAACCTATTCAAATACAAATAAAAAAAAAACTTATATTGGTATAAAAAAAGATTATCTAACAAAAAATGAAAAAGTATAGGAATATATTTAATAATTTAGTAAAAAAGAAAACAAAATAAAATTCCTCATTCTACTCAACATCTTATCTCTCAGACTTATTAATAAATCGTCATTTGAAGAAACAAGATTCTAAAAACCATGATACAAAATTGCACATTATTGTTTAAATGTGGCCATTTTCTGTAAGCTATTTCCTGGCAAAGAGTTGATTTGCTCAGAACTCAAAAGAACCAATGGTCAAGCCGTCAACAGATTTCCTCACACAACTACAAAAAGATTTCAATTTTCTATAGCTAGCAGCCTCTGCAAACTACTACATTGCTGATTTTCTTTTTTTGACTAATGACTATAGACTTTTGAACTTGTCAACACACTTTTTTATGACACATCATCAATGGGCTATAATATCTGTCTAACAAAAATTTTTTGGGTACAAATACTTAATTTATTTGGGATTATTTGGAATCAATCCTATATTTGTTTTTATGAATTTTATTTTCGGAGTGAACAAACAATTTGTTAGGCCACATTTCTAGCAAAGGAGGTTTTGGAATAACGGTACAAGATTAATGAATTTAAGGGTGGATGCTAGGTGGGATCAATTTTATTCTTTAAGTAAGTCAATCATGTATCAATTGATGAATAAAATGCTTGGGTGCATATTATTATTATTGTTCTCTTGTCTATTTTTCTAGTATTTGGAAAAATACAATAAAATCATATACGATAAAAATTCAAAATTAAAGATGACAAAATATATGTATATATCAAAGGGATAATTAAGAATATTCATTAAAAAAATTTGTGAGAGAACAAAGTCACCTTATAAAACACCATTAATATCAATATTATCAGTATTATTTCTCTTTTCACTTCTTAATAAGAAATGGTGCACAAAACTCTCTCCCTACTCCTCCTCCTTACCTCTGTTTCCCTTTCCGTCAAGGCTCTCAAGCATGATTCATATATCTCATTCGATTCCAATCCTCCCCAAAAGGGCATAGCAATGGACAGTGTGCAATATTAATTCCTATGGCTTTTCCAACTGAAAGAAATGTTGATCTTTAGGGCACCTCTCCTCCATGATGTTAGCAGCAACAAAATTAAAGAGTAAAGATGCTTTTGGGGAATGATAATTGCGGATTGCCAAAGCATCAAGGAACTGTTGTTTTCGGCTGCTACCACTTACATCACTTTCAAATTTTCAATTCAATTAAAAAGCCTTCAATGCATTATGTCTCCATAGCATTCAATTCTGCAGTTAACGTTCCTACCCATTCTATTTTCAGGTTTTTACCTTCTCTTCTATACAGGCATTGATTGAAATATTCCAGTAAAAAACAAAAAAAGATTGTTGATTATCAAATAAATTATTCTCCAAGCAAAACCAAATGTGGACATCAAGGGTTACAAGTTAGAACAAAAATGTTCTAATAGACGAGTTCCTGCCCAGGGTTTAGACTTGTAGCCGGTTTTCCAAGAAAAATGATATAAGTCTTTAGAAAGCAACACTTTCATTATACATAAAAAAAAAAAAAAGAAAACCGTGACATAAAATAAAAGCATCAATTTTGTACCCAAAGACACACTTTCTTGGCAGCAGCAGAGATAAAGACAAATTAGGAAAGGGCATGATCAATTCATTATTTAATCAATTAATACCAGTAGCTATGAGAAAAAAAATGGCGATTGCCAGCTGTTTTTTGCGTGACATGAATGATTTGCTTGGACAGAAGAATTTTATTGCAGATAGCAATAGCGTGCATGAAATAAGGGGTAAAACACGTTTTTTTCAGTTGTTGCACCTCATAACAATCCTGTTCCTGTCCACCTCCTTATTTTTGCTTGCTTTTTTAGCCCACGGAATCACCAAAGCCTCTCTCTCTCTCTTTGTTGGCTACTATTTTGTAGTTTAAAAACTCTTGATAATTCTTTATTTAAAGCGTGGTATACCAATAAAACAAACTTTACGTTGCCCATTACAAGAAAAACTTCAACCGGCTGCTTGTTGGTGGCTTTTTTGGGATTGGCCTACCCTGCTCAAGTTGCAATACTTCTCTCCTATTGTAAAAATAATAATAATAAAAGCTAGAGAGAGTTGCAATTTAGCAAACACTACTATTGAATAAATTATTTTTTTTGTTTAGTACTATGAGAAATTAGATGCAATATTCAGAAAACCTACGGGGTGGTCCATGATAGCCTTTATCAAAAGGAATCTGATATCTTCAACTTCAAACTAGATCAATGGCAATAAATGATTATTGTCCTTTGAATATAGTTTTGGTTAAACTATTTTGGACTACATGTTAATTTAATTTTATCTTAAACTTACGGTATTTTACCCTTTCATGATTTTAATAAAATGTGATTATTCAAAAACATAATTATCAAGTATAAAATTATGTTAAGTAAGAAAAATACAAAACTCAGTTTATTTAATTAATATTTATACATACAGTTAAATTTTAGTGATTATTAAAAATATATATTTATTCATATAATCATATCTGGAAACCTATTTGAATTTAAAAAACTGTTCGTGATGATAACCATCAGGAACTTCATTGGTTAATATAAATGGAATCATTACGGAGATGATTTGATTGGACGATAGAACGGTCATGCTTTCACCGCATATACATCAACCAATTAAAAAGGTTCAGCCATAGATACGGATGTAAGAACCAATTCCAACTCACAAGATTAGCCTTCCGATATGCTTAAAGATCATCTTGACCTAAAAGAAGCAAACGACTTAAATTAGTACATTGAATTAGATATGCAAAAGAAAAGAAAAATCAAAGATCTTGTCTGGGGGTAGAATAATTGAAAAGGGGATTTGATGGAACATTTTATGGGCCCAAAGATGGACGACGGGATATCTCTTACAATATTCTCAAACACCAAAAAGCATCCCTTATTTTATTCTTGCTTTCCTTGGATAAATATAGGCAGGAAATTGACATCATCAAAGTTGATTCGATTTCTATAAATTAAATTATCTTCTCAAAATTGATTCGATTTTTATAAATTAAATTCTCTCTTTTTATTTGATTAGACTTTCGAAAATTTTTTACTCTTATTATTTTATGAGTTTGTGAGTATTTTTTATCTCTTTTATTCAAATTCTTTCTAAAGGTCTGCAGCTTTATGTTATAAAGAAGAGAAATTCGAATTCATACACTTTAACTTTAATTAGAGAGATTATGTATTAATCTAGGAGACCAAATACTTAGATATTATATATTTTTTAATTAAATCAAATTAAAAATAATTATTCAATAAAACAACATGGGCTATGTAAGTATTAACCTAGGCTCTGCCCAAAAATGGGCTTCAGTTTGTAGGCCTGAGGCAGTCTCCTGGCCTATAGGCAGGTCGATTGCAAACTCTCAACCAATTACATAATAAGATCATTAAGTAACGTACAGTCTAAACCGTCAACGGCAAAGACAGACGAAAACGAGTCACATGGAATGTCAAAATAAAGGTACCATCATTTTGCATAGTTCCATGAAAAATTAAAAAACCAATGGGCTTGTTGATAAATGATGAACAAGTTACAGTTTACAATACATGGCCAAAATTTCCAAAGAGCAAGAAAAAGGCGAGAAAAATAATTACCCAACGGCATTGAAATATGAAGCATCGATGGGGCTTTCGTCATCTTTTACCTGCAGGACGAGAGAAAAGCCATAGAGTCAAAGCACATAGAATTAACACGACCGGGATAAGGTGAACGGCCTTCTCTCCCGTTGACTTGTGATGATGGAAAGCAGTTTCTTTTTTGGTCGTTTCGGTGATGTAGTCATCGTACTTTGGCAAATCATCCGATGCCGCAGCAGCTTTGAGGAGCGGAGATGCCATGGCAGCCTGGGACAAGTTCACGAAGAACTCGTCGGAGAGTCCTGCATTGCTTGATGATGCTGACCTGTGCATTCTTGACTGTTGAGAAGATGAAAACAAGAGAACCCGGGAATAGTAAGGTTGAATTCAAGAAGCAAGGATCTTTATATATAGCAAGTGGTGGTTTGTTCAAAACCTTAATTTAAGGAAAGAAACATAAAAAGCATTTGCTTCAAGATGTTGTTAAAGAGAAAGTTAAGCGCTTTGGCTTCCGAGCTTCAGGAGCTGATAATTGATAGATGTTGCGAGTGTTTTTTCTTTTGCGTTTTTTCTCAACGGCTCCAGGATTCTGCTTAGCTTAAAAGCAGCTTGAAATGCAATTAAAGGCGCATGCATGTGGATGTGACAGAGAAACGTTTAATGCAAGAGATTAGTTTATGGCTTTAATTAGCCCTTTTATGGGAAAGTCTATGCATGGAGACTTCGAGCACAAGCTTACCTCGAAAGAATCATAAGACCCTAATTGAATATTCACATAAACCAGAGGATTTGCTTGGTCAGCACGCACTCGTGAGCAGTAGTCAGTAATCAACGTCCTCAGCATCAGGCTTTGCCAATCTGCTTCTGTTATTGGGTCAGTTACCCAACCCAATGGTGAACATAGTAGTAATTACAGAACAGATATGCAAATGCTACTAGTTGTTGAGTCACTAGCAGCCAATTAAAAACCAAATACGGATATATAGAAATCCCCCATCCAAGAATTGATGAACGCAGGACCTGCCAACATTGAAGGCATTTCTCTTGGCAATTTAGAAGCCAGAGGCTGCCATGTTTGAAGTCGTCTATAGCCAATAGTATCTACTACCTCCAGTGGTAATATCCTTAGCGCAACCACTTCTTAACGCTATCCCTTGATCTTGGTTCCTAGGTTTAACAAATTTTCGGATAATTTAGGTTTTGGCCTGATTAAGACATCATAACTTGTCCCTCGCACATTTTCACAAAAAGAATCATGTTCCGCTTTTACAATTAATACTATTCAATTTGAGAAAGTACAATATCACTACTCAGCGGCCGGGGTATTGTGCAGTGAGCTCCCTTCCTTTAGTAAATGTACTGATGATCAGAGCTGGAAGCTTCCTGTTAAATGACCTTAGGCTCTATTTTGGACCTCAAACCATCCAGAGAAAGAAAAAACTGAATGACCCAATGATGCAGCAACAAGAATATATTCCTTTGGAATCCTGTATAATAGATTTAGTTGAGAAATTTCAGCTGTCAATTGCAATTCCGTACGTTTCTGCTGCACATATTGTAGACATGCATCCCCAAAAAAGAAGTTTAAAGATTACGAATGAGAAAGGACACTCTAAAATTTGATACACGGCTTAAAAATGCAACAGGGCTACTCAATAAAATACTCCAAGCGGCTAAAAGATACATCAAAGTGCTAGTGATATGTATTGATGGGGATTCTGAGAACCATATAATCAGCACCAAACATACCAGTGCCATGCCCTCACATGCAGACACTGAAAAAACATAGGCCAATAAAAATTATGGTGAGAGGTGTACCTGCTTCATTCTGTTATAATTAACAGGGAAAACAGTAAAATGAGGGGACATATACAAAGTAATTTCCATGTTCATACATACAAGCAAATCAAATTGTGCACCAAAAAGAAAGAGACAACCATGAATAATTTTGCCAGCTACGACAAAGTTGAGAAACTTCTAGAATAAACCCCAATGGTATAATGGAAATTGGAAAATCTAAAACCATAGAATATGCATTAATTTAAATATTTTGGCATTTACAATTTCATATGGTCAGGAATTCACAGAATAGAGTTCTAATCAGGGTCTACAGCAGTGGAGTGTTGGTTGTATTACTATGAGCAATTAATCACATAATTTGTTTTCTTCTACTTCATTACTTTTACTTCTAGTGAAGCAACTAGACAAACTTTGGAGCCACAAAAAGTCCACTTTTTGTTTCTGCTTTAAAAAGACCATAGAGGATCTGAGTCCTTTCCATAGTTTGCCTCAATAATTTGACAAGTTCAACACATTGAGTAGCTTTCTAATAAATATGTATCTAGAAAGGCTAGAAGGGCAAATAACTCATCACAAAAGATCTTCCATGCATAAGAGCATGTTGTTATTATATGACAGGAAGAACCAAATAGGGATAACTGGCAAGAACAGAAGCCCGCATAACTCATGCTTACAATTAGAAAAGTAAGAGGAATGTGATGGTAGCCTGATATGGTAATAACCAAGTTCATAATTCTAGTATCATCAAGCTGAGAGATATACCTTAAAAAAGCATTGAAATCTGCAAAATAGGAAATCCATCGCCTTCATCACTCTACGTAGAACTTCTTCTTAATTGGAGGAAGTATTAGGCCAGAAGGTTGGCTGATCTTAACATCAAAGTCAACCTCCATTAATCTATGGTTTTCCTTAGAACGGTTCATTGAGAAAGAAACATTGAGATTGCTCCCTTCATCAACATGAGTAGGAGGATGCAAGAGAAAAACCTGTCCAATAGTAAAAGTGACAAAAAACTCATCAAGACACTGAAGAAGCACAGACACATGAATACACAACAAATCAAATTTCCAAAAACATCAACATATGAAACATAGGCAGACCAAAGCCTCCTAAAACGAACAAACACTTACTCCCAATGCATGGGTAAAATCAATTGATCTCTCATTAAGCAAAACTAGCATGAAATTAGGACAGAAGGGCAAGTAATAAGTTGGTCCATCAAGGCTTCCTTGAATTGAAATTCCATTTCACTATTTTAAAACTGTTCTTGTATGTTTAGTAACCGTATATTATAGTTGAAATGCGTGTGCGTGTGTGTTTGTTTTAGCAATTCAGACCTGTTGTCCCCAATGGGTGCCATTATTTGTACTCGGTGCAGTTGTCAACTCAATTTCTTGCTGAGCTGGATCCTCCCTTCTTCCCTGTCGCACAAAGCAAGAACAAGAGTTATCTATGTACACATAGTGCCTCTTCATTTTGAACAATATGGAATGCTGAGGCTTAACTTACTCGGAAATGGACATCAAACCATCCACCAAATCCACAGAAGCGAGTATGCTCCATGCTGATGGCAGATGAAAAAGTTGATCTGACTTGAAGGATGTCATTTACAGTAGCAGTTAAACAATCAATCTCCTTAATAACAGCAGCTGTCCCAATAACTTGATGTGGATGAAGGTTGCTCCATAATGATGTCTATACAAATTAATAGATTTTTTTATAGAAAATGATAGGACAGAGAACTAAACCAAACATTATTCAAAGGACAAATAGGGGCCAAAATTGCAAACAAGTGAACATCCTTCTTAGTTCTTTAACATAATAGCAGCGACAAAGTGTCCCGCAATAGCCTTGAGTAGCTAGATTAAAAGGGATTAAGTACATAATACATCTGATAAATGGGTCCATTTGACTAACCCTCACCTAGAGACATCAACTTGGTGCTTCAATGCCTAAGATTGGGAGGTCTTTTCTTTTTTGGTTTTTCTCTCTTCTTCTCCTTGTTCATTTTTAAGAAAAAGGCGCTAGTTTACCAACATTAATTTTTAAGCAGCCTGTGAAAGTAAGATATTGTCTTGCCAATAAACTGAAAAAAAAAACAATAATCAAGGGAATCCAGAAATCACAAAATTTTAAAATCACCTGCAGGTAATATTTCTCCTGCTCTTCTGAGAAAGGTTTTGTTAAAACACTCATCTCAACACCATAGTAATTCTTCGTATCTTCTATAAACCCATACCAATCATCCATTGCTCCTTCATAATCATTTTTCTTTTGATCCACCAATCCAGATCGGATAGGTGCCACCCACATGCGTGCATGGCTAGGATACCTGAAAAATGAAAATTTGTTTGTCAGATATTGAGTTTGCACAAAAAATGTTAAGAATGCTAAGGTGATTAACAAATATTACAAGCAGCTCAAGAAAAACATTGATATTATGACAGGGAAAATCAGTAAAATACAGGTATCTCAGCAAACATGCAAAGGTTAGAGTCCAATTAAAGTGCTTCACATCTACATCTTATTTATTCATATATATATTTTTATTGACAAGATACCCTCCCACCCCCTAACGTTTACTATTTAGCCAAGGCCTATTTGTGCATGCATTTTCAGTTGGTTCAAGCTGACATCTCTCACTCTTTACTTTGACGATAACCCACCTTTCCACAAGATAGAAGGCCTAAGGTTTATCCCACCACCCCAACCACTGAGTTGGTAGCCAGCTCCTTGCAGTTAACAGTGCCTCAAATAAGACCACATTACTCATTCTTTGACCTTTTTTTGTCCTTCCAAGAATCTCAGCCTATACTCTCAAATGCATGGAAAGTACAAACTTAAGCTTTACATCAACAATACACCCTTCAATAAGAAAAATAAACAAAATAAGGGCATGCACATACTCATGCATATTACAACTATCCAGTAAAAGAATCCAGTCACTGAAGCTTTTTGGTGAAGTATTATTAAAGTGATGCAGGATTAACCCAGTTAACCAAACAGTTTTTGGTGGCAGAGTGAACTGAATTGTATATAGTAGCAGTTGCTTAAGAAATAGACCACATGTCATATAGCAACAAAGATTAAAGAAAAGTGAAGCTCTTAAAAATAAACAAAAATGTCAAATTAATAACACATGAGACATCCAAAAAAATTTACAAAAAAAAATAATAATAAGATAGGTGAAGCAAACCTCTAAACAATTGATTACTTACATGACTCCAGTTGATTTAAGCCAGTGATCACGAGCAAATATCACTGAGTCAAACATAGACTCACGCAGTAGAAAGTAACCCATCCACTCAGAGATAATCACATCAACTGTCCATTAACCAAAATCTAAGATTAGAGTAAAAAAATCTCAAACCCTCAGTAAATCAATCTGGATGTAAGTAACAAGCATAATCCAAAGATGCCAACCTTTCTCTGGCAAGACGACCTCCTCCATAGAGCCCTCGATTACTTCAACAATGTCTTGAAGATTGTTTGCTTTAACAAGGGTCCGGGCATACTCTGACATTTTAGTTGCTTCAACAGCATAGACCTTCCTTGCACCAGCCTGGGCAGACCAGATTGCAAGAATGCCACTTCCTGTTCCTACATCCAACACAGTCTTCACCAGGACTCACCAAATTAGTTTTCTATCACTATTTAACATAGTTACAAAAAGAAAAACCCCAAATAATATAATTAATAAGAAAACTAAGCACCCCTGTCTCAAAGTCTTCATTTTCATTGCTTTTCAAGTCTAAAGTTCTTAAGTTATCTCAGCTCCACATATACTGAGACAAACATGATAATATCAAATGTATCTGCGTCAAAATTTTAACTTTCATAGCTTCCTCAAGTCTTATCTCCACTAACGTAACAAAGCTTGAAATGTAAGCAAAAAGAGTAAATTTTAGGCCTTTCAGACAAAAAACGGCAACACCAATTGCAACCCCTTTCTTTATAAGTTGCACCAACTCACAAAAACAAATAACTTACTAAATTAATACGAAAAAAGGTTTTTTTTTTTTCATATTCGGGCTCAAGTTCTAAGCTTTAAGCCAAAAAAATCCTTCTCCTATGCTGTAAATAGCATTTAAACAAAAGGGTAATGAATAAAAAGAAAAAGAGGTTACCTTTCCTTGGAAATGATGCTTGTTCTGAAATATAGCATTGTAATAAGCGTCCATGCGGACTCGATCACAGAGCATCTCTTTCTGGTGGTAAAGAAATGCATATGTGCAGAAGTAATTTGCAAAATCAACTCCTTTATCCACCGCCCCATTGCCGCTGCTGCCGCCGACTCCATTTGCACGGCTCCCCATCTCCCTTTCTTTCGCTAATCACTGTAAGCTTAAGCTGACTAACACGGCGGGGAGAGAGTAAGAGAGAGAGAGAGCAGAGACTGTTCTTTTTAGGGCAACGTAGCCAAAAGCCGGAGGGGGCTTTTGACCTTTTTAGGTCGAAACAATTCCACAAATAATAATAATAGGATTGCCATGTCATCTGCTTTAACTCTCAAAGTGCCAAAAGCGGGGTCCATTGGGATTTCCTCCTCTAGCTCTCTAATGACCGTTGGATTGATGCGTTTTCTTATGATTGGCATGAGTTTTTTCGTTGGATTCTGATTTAGGTATATGAATCAATGGTTTTTCAAAAATGTGGGTCGAAGTCAGAGGTTAATCCTATTTTATTTTAGTTCTTACTTACAAAGCTTGTCAAGATTCACTGCACCCCACTGTTGGCTAGTGGATTCATAGCCAGTTCTTGTTGTTGTTAGCTTTTTGTAGTACAAGGAATTAATGCAAGTAAATGTAACATAAGGGTTGGATAATAATAAGGATTTAAGATTGCAAACATTCTAGACTCAATCTTTGTTTTGAAATTTTTATAAAATTGAGTAAGAACTATAATGCGGTACAAAAATCTTCATTGGAGTTGGTTTTTGAGGAAATCTCCATTAATTTGTTGACTAAAAAAAAAAGGTCAAACATTTCAACACCCTTTGGACAGTTCCACCAGGGAAAAAATGTAAGATTCTATGGCATGATCTCCTTAATTTGTAGTTCCATCGCTGGATCCTGTGTGTTTCTCGGAAGCCTCTTTCGCGTGGACCAGTACACCTTGTTAACAAATCCATGTTTGCGGCATACTTAATGTGAAACTCGGGGCTTTGAGAAGAGCAAAAGTTGTCTAATTCAAAACGTTCTCCAATTTCCTCTGCTTCCACTGACGCTGGAAATTTCGGTGGCAAGTAGAGACCAACTGCTTCTATGGGATAGTTGAATGTCAAACTATAGCAGCTTCCCAGACTTCCAGTCAGTTGCTTGTTTAGAAATGAGTATTGTGGCACGAGTCTTTATTACAACACGAGTCTCACGAGTTGTTCTTTACAAATTGTTAACTTTCTGATCGATAGGATAGAAAAGACTGCTAAAAACTTGGAGGGTCGTCTGGTCAATGGATGTGGATTACATTCTCTGCACTTTCCTAGTCTCTGAAGCATCTGTTAAGATCCCTTCTTATATTCGTAAGCCAAAGGCACTTCCTACCCTTTTCATTTAACAATTATATTACCATCATGGTGGAACTAGAGCAGGGAGGGTCAAATAGAAAGAGATACTAAATATTTAAAGAGGATTTTATATATAATTCAATTATTATTCATTTAAAAAATTAAATAAAATTTAAAAAATATTATACATATAAAAAATACACATTAATAGTAATAATAGTGTTATTTATATATATAACGAAACTATAAAAAGGATCTTTCTCATTCTTTGAGTGGAAGAGAAAATAATTTTTTAAATTCAAATAAATTACCTTTTACTTTGTATGTTTTAATTTTTTTCTTATTTTCTATTTACCTCTTAAAGTGTTAATTAACATATTGGATTATTGAGTTGAACTATTAAGATATAATATGTTATAATAAGTTATTAAGTTAAACTGTTAAGACATAATATATTATGATAAGCTTAAATTTATATTAAAATTTAACGGATTTGAATTAGTAGACTCACTTTTATTTTTTAAAAAATTTGATAAGCTTAACATATTAGTTTAGAATTTATTTGTTAGGTTTAATTAGCAATATGCTAACCATAATGACTGTAATTTTATTAAATAGTTTGAAGAATAAAACTAATTATTAAATAAAAAATTATTTTGAGAGCCATTAAAAAGATATATAATAAATAAAATTATATTGAAAGAAATATAATTATTTTATTTTATCAATTTATATATATATATATATTCTTATTACTCAAAGTTTGCAACATACATGATAAAATATATTTGTTATTCTGAATAAAAAATGATATATGGATGAAATTCTAAACAACAGTGTAACACTGTAACTTATATTTGAGAATTATATAATAATTTATTTATTTTTAAAAATTAAAATCATAGAAAATAAAATCTATATATAAGAAAAAAAAGAATATGACAAGTAAAAGATAGAATCCACATATGACATAATAAAAAAGAAAAAAAATATGATTGATGGTTTGTAAAAATTTATGAAAGAAAATTTATAGAGATTTAGAAAATATGAAAAATTAGAATAAAAATAAAAAAATGTAAATTAAAAGAAAAAATAAAAAAATCTTTAAAATTGAGTCAAGTATATGAAATTATTTTATTATTCTTTATTTGTATTAATTATTAAATAAAATTTATTTAAAAAATTTTAAAAAAATTATATAATAGGTAAAGTTTTTTAAAATTTTGGGGTAAGGAGGCTCCTCCCCTGTTGACCATGTTTAACTTTGGTGTCATTTTGCCATGATACCTTAACATTTGGGAGCTTTATAAACAGCCTGCAGCAATTCTGTGTGATGACACAGAGCATTGTATTGAGAAAGTTCTATTTGTTTGTTACTATATGGTAGTTTTAGGACCTTTTTGGGCCCTTCTCATTTTTCTAAACAGAAAAAACCCCACTTTTAACTGTGAATTAACATGAATTAGTTAATTATATATATCAAAAATCATGAGTTTTTTCCAACCTCAGGTGAATGGCCTGTTCCTCATCATGTCATAGATCTATGACCCTCCACCAGCACCGGCCTCATTCACTTCCATTTGTATATGAAATTTTATGAACTGGGGACTTGGTCTTGCTTTCACCAGGCCAGAAGTAATCTCATTCTTCTGATTTTCCACTCTCAAGCATTATTTAAAATTAAGTTGTAGATTCGATGCTATAGTCTTACGAAGGTGAAAACAACCTAGGTTTCGATTATTTCTATATTAATCTATATGTTGTCTTGACTTAGTTTCCTGTATCAAGAGTTATTGAATGGTTCAAATTTACAGGGAGTTAATGACTTTGTCATGTGTTCTGAATAAATTCCTACTCCAATGAAAACAATACACTATAGCAGAAGTGAAATGTAGAAAGAGAATCCTCCAAGTGCAGCTTTATTATTTCTTATCCTTTCCCTTTGTTTATTTTTTGTTTTTGTTTTTGTTCATTGTTTGAGCTTTTGTTATTATGGAGGGAACTAGGAGAGAAATTTTTGCCTTCCAGTTAGATAGAGTTGGTAAGTGGCTATAGCAGAAGAACCAGAGTCAAAAGCAGTATCAGCTGCTGCTTAATTTGACAAAGCCAAAAGATGATTATCCAAAAAAGAAGAGTAAACAGGGATTAAAATGTTCTTAATTACTGTATTTAATGGTGAAAGGACTGCATGTAAATAAAATACAAAAAGTGACAAATGACTTGGTCATCAGACAAAACTTGCATCAGCAGCATGAACCAAACCTTTGACCATTTAAAATCTTAAAAGTCAACAACACCCCTAACATTAAAGGGACAAAATAAAAGGAAAATTAGGTGAACTTCGTGGTTGTTTCTTTTGATGCAGATATAAAATAATCACAGCCCCATGATTCAACATTTGGCTAATCTAAGGATAGAAAACAGTTTTTAATCTTTGGAATTAAATATTTAAATGAATGCTACTTCCTCTCAGGGAAGTTAACAATGGTTTCTCTTCTCCACATAAGGAACCAACGAAAGCCAAAAGATCGAGAATGTTTTGCATCCCCGCTTACTGGAAAACAATGATGAAGCTCTAATGGAGGACAAGAAAGCAAATATACTAGCTGTTACAATTATCATCAGCCTCATCATTTTTATCATCGTTGCTCGCGTATCATTGAAACTTTCCAGAGCTTTCTTCCTCATTGCGGGGGCAGATATTGCAGTAATCCTTGCAGTATTTGTGTGTCTTGTAATTAGAAGGCGCTATCATCGCAGAAGGAAATTGTTAGAGAAGCAACTGGTATCAGAAGGTCGAGAGCTTCGAATAGAGTATAGTTTTCTCAGAAAGGTAGCTGGTGTTCCAATAAAGTTTAGGCACAAAGAGCTTGAGGATGCAACAGATAATTTCCGAGCGCTGCTGGGCCAAGGTGCTTCTGCTTCAGTATTCAAAGGCATCCTAAGTGATGGCACCTCTGTTGCTGTGAAGCGAATTGAAGGTGAGGAGCATGGGGAGAAGGAATTTAAGTCTGAAGTTGCTGCAATTGCAAGTGTGCAACATGTGAATCTTGTGCGCCTTATGGGGTATAGCCGTCTTCCTGGAGGGCCTAGATTCCTTGTTTATGAATTCATCCCAAATGGTTCATTGGATTGTTGGATCTTCTCCAGAAGGGAAACCAGAAGTCGTCCTGGAGGTTGCTTGTCATGGGACTTAAGGTACAGAGTTGCCATTGATGTGGCTAAGGCACTCTCTTACCTACATCATGATTGTCGGTCAAGGATACTACACCTTGATGTCAAGCCAGAAAATATACTTCTTGATGAGAATTTTAGAGCAATTGTGGCAGATTTTGGTCTTTCAAAGTTGATCGGAAAAGATGAGAGCAGGGTCATTACAACAATCAGGGGGACCAGAGGTTACTTGGCCCCGGAATGGCTCTTGGAGCGTGGAGTTTCAGAGAAGTCTGATATCTATAGCTATGGAATGGTTCTTCTGGAGATGATTGGAGGCCGAAGAAATGTTAGCGTGATTGAAAATGGAACTGATAGGTCTCAAAGGAAATGGCAGTACTTTCCTAAAATTGTGAGGGACAAACTAAGAGAAGGAAACCTAATGGAAGCTGTTGATCAGAGGCTAGTTGAAGCAGGAGGTATAGATGAGAGGCAAGTAAAAAGAATGGTTTATGTAGCTTTGTGGTGCATACAAGAGCAGGCGAAACTAAGGCCTAGCATGGCACAAGTGGTTGAGATGCTTGAAGGGCGTGTGCCAGTAGATGAACCCCCAGAAACACAAATGCTTGTCGTCGATTTGCTATCCATAGATGAAGAGGATTCTTCTTGTCATGACAGGCCAAGAATTGGTGTCATGGGATCACACGTGGACTGCAACCTTCCTAGCTCATCTTCGTCCTCATTTGCAATGTCTGTGCTATCTGGACGGTAACTCCCTCTAATTAGTACCATAGTTTGATTCAGCTAGAGATTCACCTTTTTTGTTTTTGGCAAATAGTTCCACCTATAAGAGAAATCTGTAAAAAAAAAAAAAAAGATTTTTGAAGAGATCAACAGTATTAGATCTTCTTTTCCTTCCTCCTTTCTCACCATAGCTAATCTTCAGCAAAATGCTGAATGTGTAACAAGGTTTTACTCGATTTCTCAGTCATGATCCTCCTGGATGATGGCTCTATAGTGTTATATACATGTGATTTATTCTTTCTAATGATTTCATATCTTTGTCTCTGTAGCAATTCCAGAACAAAAACAGAAAAGAATACTACTAATGTTTGATCTAACATAACATTCAACCCTGTGTCTACAAGGAGAAGATGGCGGCGGAAAAATGGAGTCATTGCGACTGGCCCTGGCCGCCCTTGGGGAACTTTTCCCTTGCATTTGGTTCTTAAATACCCTTTGTTTGCAGAACGTTGAATGTTGACCTGAAACTGCAGATAATGTTGAAATAGTATGTTTACTTGGTCAAGTTGCTCGAGCTAAAGAATCAATAAGATTATCACTGAGGAAGATAACATTAGAAAACAAGTATTCAACCCACTTAGTTTCTTTCCTGCCCTTTCATGAGTTTATAAGAGACCAACGCGAAGTTTGCATTACTGGTTAAACAAAGAATTGGATATCTCTAGTATTTCTTATTTTCTTTTTGCCAATAATTCATATTATATTCATAAAAAATAAGAAAAAATTATTAACTGTAATGATATATGTCACTTCTATAACTATTAGAGTTTTTTTTTCTTTAATTTGAGTGCATTATGTGTACTAGTACCTTATACATATAATATAAAATAAATATGTGATTGAGTTAATATTCAAATAATAGTTTTATTAGATCATTTTTATTTTGCGTTTAATAAATTTGACTTAATTATCAATAAAATATTTATTACTTCTGTGCATATATTAATATTACAAAAAGATTAAAATATATTCCTATTGTCTAAGCAGATGCTTGCAACAAGGCTAAACAGAGGCTTTTTCCTGAAAATAGCCACGTGTCAAACATCTAGAGTTTATGGCATCATTGGACCGACAAATTTCTGTGAATAGCGAAGGGCGTACCGCACCTTGGATCGTTTCCGACAAACGCAAGAGAATTATCAGAGAAAAAAAAAAAAGGGAAAAAACAAAATTCCGCCTTTAGGGGAAAAAAAGAAAGACGAAGAGATTTTTGTGTCTTAAGTCTTAGGGGTTAGAAGACTCTCGCCATCCAGTCGACGTATCACTGGAAAAGGTAAAATGCCTAAAACCCTAAAATCCCATTGCCCTTTTTGATCTCTTCTTCTCCCCGGTTTATGCTTTTTTAATTTTTTTTCTTTTTGTAGAATTTCTTGGAGTTCAATTTGCAGGTCTTTGCGACCTGTTAATCCTCAAAAACAGTTGACTTTAAAAGTTGCTCATCTGGGGTTTTCTTTTTCTCATTCTCCTGTGAATTTTCGTCCAAGCTTTTTTGTTCTTTTCCATTGTATCCAATGAATATCATTTATCTAGAGTTAAAGTCCCATTTTTATTAAGGGTTTTGAAAGATTTGTAATTTTTATTACATAAAAAAGTCTTTTTCCTGATGAATTTATTGCAATGTACCTTTTTTATTTTTGGAAAATGTTGAAAGTGGATTTTGATTTCGGATTCAGCTGAAATGCTGCTGACAAGACCACTTGGCATTAGTCATAAGAATTTATGTATCAGTGTAGTGAAAGGGAACTACATTGTAGAAATGACTTTTGATGTTAAATGTAGATCTGGGTCTTTCTTCATTGCAGGATCAGTGCTGCCTTCTTCTAGTGCAGTAGGCGGGTTTTGGTCAGTGCTACTTTCCGGTGGGCTAATATGAGCTTTACAGGTCCTTCTGTTGGCCCTGGTCAGTGTATCTGCTTTTCTCTATCTTACTATAGTTTGGTAATCTCTATGATGAGAGCTCACTACCAAGTTTGCATAAATTTTTTTATTGTTCTTTTGGCACTTGATCAATTGGTTCTTCAGTGTATAGTGGATTGGTATATAGAGCGACTTAGTTTTTAAATATATATAAATTCATGAGCTTGTTGTTCCTCCTTGTTTTTAGTTTTAACTGTTGGCACTTGAACTCTACTGCAACAAATTTCTTCAGGTGGTAGAACTGTTAGAAGAGCACTTGAGTTTGGAAGAACCTATGTGGTCAGGCCCAAAGGTAGACACCAAGTGACCATAGTTTGGCTACATGGCCTTGGTGATAATGGTTCAAGGTAAATTAAACCTTGGATTGCTTCTAAGCTTCTTATTCCTTTTTTTTTCCATAAATTTAAGATGATTTTCTCAATAATATCAGTTATTTTCTCTGAGAAAAAGAGAACAATTTAAAATTTAGATTCCTCATCTCTCTTAAATTGTCAAATTACTAAAGGAAGAAATATCATGTATATTTTATTTAGTGCATTCTATTTATGTTGAATTATCATTTCTAATTTTTCCCTTCCCTCGACAATTCAACAGATCTTTTAAGGAAAATACTGATAGCTGGTGTTAGACTTTTTCAGCTTTTGTTAGTGGCAGTTCTTTTCATTGCGTACACCTTTTACTTTTTTCTTTCTTGTTTGGCTGATTGTGCTGGTTAACTTTAGGTGCCAAGAGTTTGATATTTTTTCAACATCTTTGTGTCTTGCTATTCCTCCTTCTTTGAGTGATTCCGGAAGACATTTGGCCCTATGAAAATATTTGTATTGATTATTATTTTGTAGTGAGGAAGTAAGATACCTTCAAAATGTTATATTAAATTTTCTATCAGAATCTTTCAGGTGTTACCTTTCTGTCAGTTTAGTAATACCCTGTGTATTAATGACATGGATGTACTGTTTTTACTGTATACAGGGGGAAAGTTGTTGGCATTATGAACTGAGTAGAACCCTCTCTTTCTCTATGCAATCTTTTTTCTTGTAGCATACCACTGACGTTGTTGATGTTTAAATAAGTAGTAGGAATTAATTTTTGCTTGCAAAAGAACCTCTTTTATGCGTACGTTTTACACTTTGGTCTTGAATTGCTGCTACTTTGTTGCTAAGGCTCGCACAAAACTACTAGTTAAGCCAATAGTAACAATATTTCTGGTTGACTTTTCTAGTGGTTTAGTCTTCAAATTGGAATTAACTGCATCTTCATGCTTTCATATCTCCCAAGCTTAATATATGTTTTCAGCATAGCTTTCCATCCAATAAAATATATGGTGCCACTTGGAATCTTAGTTATCCCCTCCTATGAGGTGTCCTATCTTTGTGATTAACAACCTCAAATATAAGGCAAAAGGTTCGTGATATTCTTGAAATATCTTTGCAAAGATTCATCCTGATTTATGTTTTCATCTTGTTTGGCAGCTGGTCCCAGCTCTTGGAGACCCTCCCCCTTCCAAACGTAAGGATGATCAATTGGAGCCAAAAATGTTTAGGAGAATATATTCTAACTATAAACCGATGAATTCATTTTTCTTGAGAACTGCATCATTTTCCATGTTCTGATGATATTATGGTACAGATTAAATGGATATGCCCAACTGCCCCTACTCAACCAATAACTGTATTTGGTGGCTTTCCATCAACTGCTTGTAAGTATGTTTCTTAAAATTCTGTAATGATGCATTCCCATATGAAGGAAACAAAATAAGTTTCATTCTCTTCAACCTTTGACTTTGATGATAGTGCTTAGAAAATGCTAATCAAATTGTTGAATTCTAATGTGACACACAACAGGGTTTGATGTGGGAGACCTTTCAGAAGATGCTCCTGATGATATAGAGGGTTTGGATGCTGCTGCAGCACATGTTGCAAATTTGTTGTCAACAGAGCCTGCTGACAGTATGTTTCCTCTTGCCAATTTATGAGGTTTTATGATGCTAGAATTTTTTTTTCTATTTAGGCAGTGTTTCCATTTCTCATCTGAATATTTAGGTTTCAATGCCCTGTAGACACTTATATTTTGTTTGATATTTGAGAATTCATGAGTAAGAAAGCTTCACATTGCATTCAATAGTCTTACCTTCTGCAAGATTTCTATTTTCTAATTTTATTTCTCATGGCTACTGAATGTGAACAATATTCTTTTTTTTTTTTCCTTTTGGCCATAAACCATACATGAGAAGGGTTGGTGCTGGTTTTGGAAGTCACTAGATTTATTGTGTCTTTTAGTTTCCTTTTCTGGTTCTTATATATGAGCTGGTAGGGCAAAGATACATATTATTTGTGGCAGATTTTTGCTGGATGTACATAAGCACTGGTAGCTTCTCTTAGAGTGTTCTCCTTCTATGTTTTTATTTATCTTGATAACTGTGTCCTATTTTACAATTTTGTTTATTTACCCTGTCATTCCAATAAATGTCTGTAAAAAGTGAGTACAATTTTAGCATTGCTTTATTTCTAAGTAATTTGTTGGTTGATTAGTTTGGCTTACGACAGATGCAATGTTGCATTCATCTTAGTTTTCAATCTTTTGTATATCGTCATTGGCTTTGACATCATTGTAACTGTGCTTTTTTCGATCACAGTTAAACTTGGTGTTGGAGGCTTCAGTATGGGTGCAGCTACCTCCCTATACTCTGCAACCTGTTTTACTCATGGAAAATATGGAAATGGCAATCCGTATCCTGCCAATTTAAATGCAGTTGTAGCACTTAGTGGATGGCTTCCATGTTCAAAGTTGGTTTCCTACATTGGCACCTTTTCCATATGCACTTGATACTCTCTCTCCCCACCCCCGCCCCCCCCTCCCTTTTTTTTGTCCAGTTTGTAGTTATAAATTCCTTTCTTTTCCAGGACTTTGAAAGACAAAATAGAAGCACAGGGTGAAGCTGTAACACGTGCTAGACACTTGCCCATTTTGCTATGCCATGGCAAAGGTATTTATGATCACCTTCAGTATACAAATTGTCATGGGTTTATGCACAGTCATTTTGTCAGAGATGTGTCATTATTGGCTTTAGCTTATATTTCTGGCACAGAAGTGGTGCCACAATCATTAGCACCATGTATTTTGATTAGCAAGTGGCAGCAGGATATGGCAAGATGGTATTAAAACAAAGTAATCTCTGCTAGTTGAGGAGTTTGACTGGCCAAATTTTTAGTGTCAACCTGAGTTAGTTTTTTATAACTTGAAAACAAACCCCTGTTCTACCTGATTAGACTACTATTTAAGGGGATTAACATTAAAGTACTGGCATAACATCTAAAATTACTGCTTTTTTGGGGATCAAGGAAATTGTGATGAGTAGTGGTCCTGGCAATGTAATTCACACGTACATAATTCCTCTTGTTAGCTAATTTGTATACATTTGATGTAATATGAGGGCCCTATTGATTTATTTGGGTTGTCAGAAGTAATCAAGAGTAATTTCTTGCGTAGTTTACGTAGAGAAGAAAATAGCCCACTGAAAAATGTCTATGCATCCTAGACAACAACTCTGACCCAATTGAACATCGCTTTTGGTCACTGAGTTGTTACAAGGACTCAAAAGGTCAAGTTTCTCAGACTCTCAAGTGAGATATTGTCATTATTGAAGCCAAAACTCATTTTTCAAACATTTGGTAATTAACTTGGCAGCTGCCATCACTTTACAAAATTCAGTTTTACTCATATTTTACTTGTAGTAAGGTTATTGGTAATGTTCCTTTGAACTATGTATAAAATATACTACATGCTTGGTTGCAGGTGATGATGTGGTTCCATATAAATTCGGTGAGAAATCCTCTCGAGCATTGAGTTCAAATGGATTTGAGGACACGACTTTCAAATCCTACAATGGGTATGGGTCTTGACAGTCTAAAAAAACTTCTTGTTTCTAATATATCTGATAATCTAAAATTAAACGGAGTCTTTGTTCAACAATGTAGGCTTGGGCACCATACAATCCCTGAGGAGATGGAAGAGGTCTGTGCTTGGTTAACTTCAAAACTGGGCCTTGAGGGTCGATCCACATAAGGATGTTTTGCATTATTTGGAGCAAGCGAAATGGTGGGGAGAAATTATTTACGAGTTGCTAGAAAACTAAATTGAGCAAAATTGTTCTGGTTCTGGGTATAGTGATAATTTGCATACCTTGTTATTTCTCTTGTGATTGATCTTGCTTCAT
This sequence comes from Theobroma cacao, assembly GCF_053813885.1. Classification (NCBI taxonomy): domain Eukaryota; kingdom Viridiplantae; phylum Streptophyta; class Magnoliopsida; order Malvales; family Malvaceae; genus Theobroma; species Theobroma cacao. The sequence continues at coordinate 6,596,035 of NC_142647.1, forward strand.
TGGCCTTAGACCTTTCTAGAACCGTGTGATGAATCATGAGAATATGTACCGATTTGACCGTCAACATGCAGTTTGGAATTTTATTATTCGGAATGCAATCTGGATTGTAAATTTTATGCTTTGCTCCATAATATTCCTCTATATTCATTGTAAGAAAAGGACTCACGGTTTTCTGATTCCATGGTGTTGTGAAGAATTATAGATGTGTTAAGCTCCTGTTATCGACAAGCATGGAGGAGCGTTTTCCTTGTTACTTGAAAGTACAATTATCTTTCCAAGCTATGTTAGGAGATAATTAACATACTCCCACTCCTCCAATCTCCAGTTATCTGCTGGAAGTCGGTTACTTGCATCTTGTGTGGTCAAGTACCATTAACTGATTGTGTGTATAGAATGTGGAACCCGTTCGCTGGAAATCCATTAGTTGAGCATTGGAGCTTCTAAACTGCAGTATAAACAAGGAAGGGAACTGAATGTGGTTTGTCACACCTCTCCTGCATTTGCCCTCAATATGGTTGAATCTCATTGCATAACGGTTGGCTTGATGTTGACAATGCTTTTCGAGTCCACCCAACTCTTACTCTAGTAATAATTTTAACTGTTGAAGAACCTCATTCCAAATTCCGAGCACCCTAATCTTGTTCTATGACCTATCCTTTTATTTCGACTGCTTAAAATTGCAGCTGGAAGTGTCAAGAGCCTGCCAGTTACTATCTTCTTTCAAAACTCCGACTTTGTATGGTTCTGAGATGTTTAACTTTCTGTCAGAAAGATGACAATAAATCATCTGCAATGCTATTTGGCTTCCAAAAGTTCCATGTAACCACTCATACGAAGCATCAATCACAAACTATTTTTCTAGTTCGAAATTCTTCTGCTTAAATAAATAAACAGGATAAAAAATGAAGACATCAAAAAAATTAGAAAGAATATGGGAAAAAAATTACAACATTCAAATGAAAGTCATGCATGCAAGCTCTTCACTTCTGCTTCCAATTTGGTTCTTCCCTTCAAAGCAAGTATTCTTGATGAAGGCTGCCATAGAAACCCCACTTCTAAGGTTATCTTGCGTTCACTTTTGGGCTTCTTTAACAAATGCTACATCCAAATTGCCATCTTTTGGTGACAGCAAATGCTTCTCTTGCTCTGTATCATCAATTTCTGTTGAATCACGGGGGGTGGCAGTTGAGAGAGATTCAGTTCCATCTTCTGCAAACAAGCAACCAAAAGAAGCAGAAGAAAATCTCAAATATGAGTGTCGTTATCACAAGGAGTATTTCAAGTAGAGTAAATGGCAGGTTCAAATATACAAAAACAAGACACAAGAAATAGAAAGCATACCTATGTCGTGGTATTCAGGCAACTGCTTCACTGTCGTTACTTGAAGGTTTTCAGGAAGCAGACAGCTGCATAGAGCACCTACGTTTTTGACATATAATGAACTTAACTTAACAATATCCAATGTGTTTTTCTTTTCTTGGAAAAATGCCAAATATAGACTACATAACATTCTATGCTTGGCCTAGAGGTTGTTTTCCCTCCAATGGAGGGTCAAGGACCAGGGTTCAACTTCCATCTCATCCTGCCTTGTTCAAACATACCAAACAAAAGTAGCTACACATTGCCAATTTTTGAGGGCTCCTCCAAAAAAGATCAAAGCTATGACATGATGAAAGGAAGAGCAAGGCATTGATAGCATCTAATGTCATGGACAATTCTTTAAAAGCAATATATGACAAGGCAAAGATACAATGATATAAGCACAAATAGCTACATATGCAAATGCATATAGAGAATTAGATAAAACGACTGGAAGGATCAACATACCTAGCCGAGCCAGCCGGTTAACCCATCCAGGGATATTTTTGCCTGTCAATCTATGTGACATGTCATCTGTAAAGTGGTTACAGTTCTTGGAGATAAGGTGGTAGGTATCTCCATGATACTCAGAAGCTACACTCTCAATAAATGCTCTAAATTCAGAGAAAGACATGTTTGTACGTCCCAACGAGATGGAACATCGATAGATAAAACCAGGGCAGCTCTTTGGCTCCACTTCAAAAACTCCACTAACTGGAAAATCATGGGCCCCAAACCCATACTCTTTACCATGAACTGTTCATAAATATTGAGACAGATACTTCAGCTTCCTAGATTAAAAAAAAAGGGATTACCGAAATAAGAACTAAAGTTCATGTCATTTTGCAAAAATGCTGTTCATTTCTCCCTATAGCCTAAACAACTTGATTTCAAGTTGAAAAGACTTATGGCCAAAATGTATTTAGCATCATGCTGTTTTGTTTCAAGCATGCTACAATTTCTTTGAGATGTGCTGCACTTTAATCATGCCAACTAACTAGAAATGCCCAATCTTAAATCCAACTACGGGAACTCGAGTCCTTCACACAATTTATCTACATCTAATCTAAATGACATATACTTGAAACAGAAACTGAAGAACTTTATGGACAAAAGTAAAGCTGTTACAACTTCATGTTAACATATTAAAACCCGATTAAAAAATTTTTAAAAATGAAGTACCAAATCTTTCAATATAGAAAATCATGGCCTCATGCATGCCAAAAATTTAGCATACAAAATTTTTCACCATCAGGTCCATAAAGAAACATCTTCACACCAAGTTGCTTGTTCTATTACTCCAGCTCATAGAAATGTGATCCATTTTCTTAAAGCAAACAAATTTTCAAAAGAAAACACACAAACAAAAGTACTTTAAAAATCGATGATGAATTCATTAGTGTTTTTTTTTTTTTTGCTCGAACTGATGAATTCATTAGTTAACACAAAGACCGAAGTAGCATAAAAAGATCTCATTTTCCCCATAATTCATACCATTTTTATATTCCAAATTCCTCCCCACAAAAATCTTTCTTTCCTAAAGAAAAACCCAAATAAAAATTTATCCTCAACTACATAATGGAGATAATCACAAAAAAGTGATTTAAAACAAAATCAGCAAACCAATATCTGTTTTCCACCAGGGGAACATGAATCCACGATTTTGAAGCAATAAAAAGCTAAAATAACCAATGCCCAAATCTTAAAAACATAAGAAAAAAAAAAGGCACGACAAAAACCAAAAAGAAAAAAAAAAGAATTGAGAAAAGGGAACAAACCTTCAATACCGGAGTGGAAAATCCCGAAACCAACCCAATAAGAGTAATTATTGAGAGGAGTGAGATCATAGACATTCAAAATCACATCGACTTCATTGTTATTGCTCACATTTTGATTCCAAGAACCGGAATTTGAAACTTCCCCTGTTCCCATCTTTTTTCTTTTTATTAACCAAAAAAGAGTTTGCCAAAGAAAAGATTTCCCAAAATCCCCAGAAATCTTTTCCTTGTTTCGCAGTATATTAGAGAGAGAGATAGCCTCAAAGATCCATGTAGCTGTTGAGGCTAAAAGGCTTTGAAAACTTTTTCTTTTCTGGAGCAAATAGACAGAGAAAAGAAAGAAAAAAATAAAGAAATGGGTAAATATGGCAAAGCCGAGTTGGCTATGATTGTCTACAGCTTTAAGTAAAAATAGTCACAAGAATATTCATATTTAAAAATATTTTTATCTATCAAAAATATTTTGATAAATATTGAAATCAAAATAATTTTAAGAAAAAATCTCAACAAAATAATTAATTCTTTTATATAAAATAAAATAACAAAGAGAAATTAAAGAACAAAATAATAAATGAAAGTTTTTTACACATCAAACTCTCTATTATTTTTTGTTTTTCCTTTTTTACTTCAATTTTCATTTATTTTTTTAATTTTTTTTAAAAATAAATTACAAAGTTTTCACGTGGAGTGTAACAATTTTTGTAAATTGATATAGATCAGGAATTTTTTTAAACACTTAGAACAAAAGAGAAAAGGAAAGAGAAAGGAGAAAAAAAATCTATAAAAGTAATCACAGTATAAAGCAAAAATAAAAAGGAATAATTTTGGAAAGTGGAGGGCATCATATTGATTTCCGACCAATGGAAGGTTCACAAGTGGCAGAAGTGTTTGATATGATACTTGGGTCGGTAGCTAAGTTAGCAAGATTGGTAAGGGAAAGTCCCCTCCCTTCGCAGTTGGAAGACAACCCAATTTGTACAACTAACCTTCAAAGGATAACATATGCTCCTGGGCCTGGCTCATGCCTCTTGCAAAATGAAAATTTTTTATCTATTTCCACGAGACTGCAAATGATCAGAAAATGTGATTGATTCCATCCTAGAAAATAAAAATACAAATATTTTCCTGAATAATAAAAATACACTAATAAAATTTTAAAGGTAAAATATTCTGATTTTTTAAGTTTTATTTGAAATTATACGAAAGTATATTAGTTTTTGAAATAAACATCTAATTTCAAAAAATTATTTTTCGCTAAATACGTTCGTCAATTGTTAATATTTCCATCAACTTATTAATACGACAAAAAAAAATAATTTTACTTTTATTAATTTTTATAATTATAATTATATAATTTTATTATTATTTTATTAATTAAAAATTAAAAAAACTCCTCATTGGAGAGCACCGATTTGATGCTCTCCTCCGGTGTTCCTCTTCCAAGGGGAGTTGAGAGGCACCAATCAATGCTCTTTATTTTTTTTAAAAAAAATATAATAATAATTTTTTAAATTAATAAAAATATTTTAATTTTTTTTTTATTTTTATTTATAGGGTTATAATTTTGAAATGAAATGTTCGTTTCGAAAATTAATTAACTTTCGTATAATTTTAATTAAAATTTAAGAAAATCAGAATATTTTACCCAAATTTTAAATTCAAATTCAAATATGCCTTTTGTTTGCCATTTTCTTTTATCTGTCTATAGAAAACCCATCAAGCTTTGGCCATTAATAAAGGTCAGGTGGTCACCTTCGTATTTTCTCTCCGAATGCCGCACTTGATTGTACTACAATTATTAATCCAAATAAAAAATGGAGGTAAAAATGCTGCACGTGGAACCCAACACTAACGCATAAATTTCCCATGTTTGAAGCCAGAAGAATTGAATTGAATTGGCTTTCTTTTTTGTTGAGTTGACAAAGTTACTGCTTCTGTCTTTCTTTTAAGAGTTATTTTTTTTAACCAAATGGCAATTAGGAATAGCTATGATAGCATGCTTGGTTTACTAAAAAAAATAAAATAAGAATAGAATCGTTATTCTAAAAAATAATAATAATAATAATTATTATATAGATTGATTTATAAAAATGAAATAAAATAAAAATTATTATTATTACTTATTTTATTATTTGATTGTTAGGAATAATTTTAAGAATAGTTAAAAAATCATGAATAAGTGATAAAAATACTTTTTATTAAAATTAAAAATTTTTTAATCGAATAACAAAAATACCATGATGAGAAAAAAACTCTTTATTAAAATTAAAAAATTTATTTTGTTAAAAGATAAAAATATTCTAAGTAATAAAATCAAAATATCGTTTATTATAATTAAATGATATTTTCACCAAAATACAAGCATATTTTTATTATAATTTAATAATATTTTATATTAAAAAATAATTAAATTTTTTATTATAATTAAACAATATTTAATATTAAAAATAAAATATACTCCATTAAATTTAAATAACACTTAATAATATTCTTTATTATATTTATTATATTCAAATAATAATATTAAATAATATACTTTATAATAGAGGAAATTGTGAAAAATAAACCTCCTAATAAGGTGATTTCAGAAATAACCACTCATATAAAGTTATCTGTTTTTAGCCAAAAAGAAGCATGAGTAGACCAAAATGCCCTTAAAAACATCATTTCAAATTAAGGTCTCGATATCTCTCTCCCGCTAGAGAGAAAATAGAAATAAATAAATGCTTAGCTGTTTGAGCTCGATCATCTTTCTCTATCAACTCTCTGAACTGTCTTAACTCTACCAACTCTCTATTGAGCACCATCATCATCAGCTCTGTTAGCTCTCTGAACTATATGAGCTCTGTCAGCTCTCTATAACATGTGTTAGTGTTATTTTAGCGTGTCACGACATTGGTTATTTTAGGGCAGTTCGTGTAACGAGTCAATAATTACACTGATTGGCGTGTCACACGCCATGGGTATTTTAAGCCAGTTCATGTAAGGACACAGTAATTATAGTGATTGGCGTGTCAGCGTTAGCGTGTTACAACATTTTACGTTATATGCATGGCGTGTTACAACATTTTAAGTTATATGCATGACGTGTTACAACATTTTATGTTATATGCATGAAGTGTTACCACATTATATGTTATATGCATGGCGTGTTACAACATTATACGTTATATGCATGACGTGTTACAACATTTTACGTTATATGCATGGCGTGTTACAACATTTTATGTTATATGCATGAAGTGTTACCACATTTTATGTTATATGCATGGCGTGTTACAATATTTTACGTTATATGCATGACGTGTTATAACATGATTGACAAATTCTAGAACACAGCATGTCATGTAATGTGTTAAATGATTGACAAATTATTATTGTTTTCAAAATTTTAGTGGGGTTCCAATTGTGCATCTTGTGATAAAACACGGTGGTCGGTGGGTGGATGGCATTTACAAGGGTGGTGAGTCACGAATGCAGGGGGTTAGGAGTGATTTGTCGTTTGTGGGATTGATGAAGCTGATTGAAGATGTTGTTGGGGTAAACTCAGAAATTGACGAGATTGAGTTACATGCATTGATCAGTACACCTGGAGAGCTATCACAACCAATAATCAAGGACGATGAGGATGTTGCATTAATTCTGCTAGAACAGAGGAATGTTTCGACTATGTATGTCAGCATTGAGGGATGCCAAACAAATGTTATGTCACATGAAAAAGCTGAACAACATGGTAATCAACTCAATCAAAATGAGATATACAATGCTTCACATATACTACAGCATTCGGTCCGTAACCCACAACAATGGCAATTGAAGTATGCATAAGAGTTTATGCAGCTCGGTTGACACACGACATTCACAGAACAATTGGTTGCACAATTTTGATTAGTATGTGCATCGAACCAATCAGTTACTTGTGTCCAACAAATACAACGATCGGGTGAAACTGTACAGGGTGTAATGAAATTTTCAAATGAGAATGCGACACTTGAGTACAAGACTGTGACGTTGGAGGGGTGACACTACAATGCTCGAGGATAATACTGCATCTGATGAGGGAAATGAGGATTTGTTCCTTGCCGGTGAAGATAGATTTGATGACAATTCGGATGATGGGCCTGATGAATGGCATGATGAGAGTTCAAACGAGGACTGGCTTTATGATAGTGACATTCTAATTTGCAATAATGTTGAAGGCAAAACGGAACCTGTTGAAGGTGTTGATGTAGGAGATGTTCAATGTGATGACCTCATATACAATAACCCCATCGCTGATGAGAACGGGATTTGTTCCCCTGGTACATTGCTCCATGACAGTTATCCAGAAAGGAAAAATGTAGGGATATCTCGTACGTGGGTAATTCCAAGTGCAGAAAGGTTCTCCTTCCAAACAATTACAATAGGAGTCAACATATGCTGACGATCGCTTATACAAAGGAAGAATATTTTCCTTGAAGGCTGAGTTGAAATGAGCTTTGAACATGTTAGCTCTAAAAGAGCAGTTTGGGATAAGAGTAAAAAGGTCATGTAAAGCTCGTTATGAGGTGGTTGCAAGGACAAGGCATGCAAGTTCAGTGTGCGTGCAATGAAGATACCTGAAGGAAGAGAATATTGGCAAGTTCAGACGTTCCACAAAGTACACACATGTACTGTCGATGGTTTGCAAGGGCAATTTGCAATCGTGAGTGCGAAGATAATTGGTGAACTTATGTCACACAAGTTTCAGGCTAATGGAGTAGCATTAAGACCTGAGGACATAATTGGAAAGATGAGGGTTCAGTGGGGATTGGAATGCTTGTATGATAAGGCTTGGCAAGCAAATGAGTATGCGGAGAGGCTTGTTTTCAATCCATCGGAGGAGTCATTTCAACTACTACCCTCGTATTTTTATATGTTGGAACAAGAAAATCATGGCACAGTCACTGCAGTGGCTACTGATGAGGTAGAAAGATTCAAATATTATTTCTAGGCATACGAGGCTTGTATTCTGGGGTTTAAGGATGTAACACATCCTACGATTGCAATTGATGCGACACATCTGAAATGCAGGTTCAAGGGTATTCTGTTTGTTACTGTATGCAAAGATGCAAACGAGTGTGTATATCCAGTTGCGTTTGGCATCAATCATGTTGAGGACGAAGACTCGTGGACGTGGCTCTTAGCAAGCTGTGTGATGCGGTTGGTTGTCCTAAAAACACTATGTTTTTTTCTATCAGCATTTCGACATTAAGAAAGCAATCTAAAATGCATACCTAGAAACGCACCACGGTTTATGCGGGTACCACTTGAAGAAAAACTTTTAAAACAAGTTCAAGCGTGACGACGTTTCTTTGATTTTCACCCTTGTTTGAGATTGTTATAAGGTTTTCGATTTCAACAGACATATGAACCAGCTCAAGCAGATTCACGTAGGAGCCCACGCTGACTTTATGAGAATAGGCCCTGAGAGATGGGCAAGTGCCTGTTCACCGACTAGGTGATACCAAATGATGACATCCAACATTGTGGAACGTGTTAACTCATTTTTGAAGTATGTAAAACAAATTTCAATCACCATTGTGATCAAGTTCATCAGAGACATGTTCCAGTGTTGGTTCCATGACCAATACGATGAGGCCATCAAGGTGACCACGCCCCTCAACCCTTGGGTTGCCAGGCAGTTGAGCAAATGGTTCAATGATGCACATCGCTTTGTGGTTAAACCCATCAATCGAGTGGAGTTCAAAGTTAAAGATGGGAATATGGGCGGACTTGTAAACCTGTCCACAAAGACGTGTTCATGTTGTGAGTTCCAAACAGATTTATTGCTATGCAGCCATGCCATTGCAACAATAAGGTCAAAATATCTTTATTTCTTATTTGAACCCTAATTGACATAATATTTACATTGTGCTTGAACATTAAGTTCATTATATTTTTCAATAAATGCAAACGTGAAGCCATTAAATTCTGCGTTGACTACTATAAGACAATCATTTTAGTGGAGGGTTATGCAAGGTCCATTCGCCCAGTAGGGCATCCTAGCGAGTGGGACATCTCCCCTCATGTGAAACAAATTGTCATCTTGCCACCACCTTAGTGAGGTTAAGCGGAAAGACCTAGGAAGAGAAGGATTCCATCGGTCGGTGAAGGCAGTCGAGCACAAAGATGTTCGCAATACAAGAGGTACGGCCATAACAGACAGAATTACCCATCACCATTTGCAGTTCCATCCATAAATTCAACACCACGAGTGCGCCGAACGAAAGCATGTTCAAGTTGCAGACAAATCGGTCACACACACAACAAATGTCCAATACGAAGGACAATGTTTGAAAACGTAGGGTGTCTTATAGATGAAGATAATTTGTCGGCCTAACTAAATGTGTAGCCCATGTGCAATACCTTTTTTACAGTTTGCTCTTGCAGTATCTTACATTCATTCATATTTGAATTTTGTGTTTGTTAGTTTCCTCTTGTAGATGAGTCTTTATTTATTTTTATTAATTTTGTAGATATATTATTTGATTATTCATTTAATTTTGTCCATTGTTTTGAGCACTGAATAGACTTGCGAAGTCCCTATACTGTTACCTCCTTTCTCACATTTTATTACGACTTGTATTAAACATTTAATGATTTAATTTAATTCCTTTCTATTTCATTTGATTTAACTTTTTATGTTCTTACAATCAAATCTCTTAAGAGATATAAAATTAATTCATCTAACTTTAGTAGCTATCTAAATCCTCATATTCAATTTGTTTTCGTAATTTTTTAATTACAACATTTATTTTATCTTATTAATACCTCCATAAAAAACTTTAAGCCAATCACTTAACAAAATAATAATAATAATATTGTACCAAAGAGTTTACTTCAAAGGATGCAAGTCTAGAAAGAGAAAATTTTGGACTAATAAAAAACATATGATAGGAAATTTATGATTAAAACACGTGACTTGACCAAACAAATTTTAAAAACTTATGGATCATCCAATCAAATTTCATCTATGAACCATCATAATTAATTTTTATTAAATTAAAATATTTTAAAAATAAAATTGAAATATAAGGACGAAAATTCTTGAAAAATATATTATGCTAAGCTGACACGTTGGGTGCATGCAGATTTCTGTGGTGACACATTGACTTCTTGCATTATTGTGGGGTGATACGGCACACCCCATCTTGTGGTGACATGCTGAGTGGAACCAGATAGTTGGCGTGACACGCTAAGTGCATGCAGATTTCTGTGATGACATGCTGACTTCTTGCAGTATTGTGGAGTGACACGGCACGCCCTATCTTGTGGTGACACGCTAAGTGGAAGCAGATAGTTGACATGACACGCTGAGTGCATGCGGATTTCTGTGGTGAGACACTGACTTCTTGCATTATTGTGGGGTGACACGGCAAGCCCCATTTTGTGGTGACACGCTGAGTGGAAGTAGATAGTTGGCGTGACATGGTGACTTCTTGCTGATTTCTATGATAACACGTTGATTTCTTGTAGTATTGTGGGGTGACACAGCAAGCCCCATTTTGTGGTGACACGCTGAGTGGAAGCAGATAGTTGGCGTGACACGCTGAGTGCATGCAGATTTTTGTGGTGACACGCTGACTTCTTGATGTATTGTGGGGTGACATGATGAGTAGAACCAGATACTTGGTGTGACACGCTGACTTGTTCCAGTTTTTAGGGGTGACACGCCATACCCCAATTGTGTGACACGTCACGTGGTTGCAGTGTTAATTTAAAGGCACTATTTTTGAATTAAGAAAGAAAAAGTAATGTATAAAAGGTACGAATATTAAAATTAATCAAATTAATTGTATATACAAAAAATGTACAAACAAGGGCCGATATGTTTAGGGTTCGCTCTCATAACTGTTGAAAAAAATTTCTAGAGCGTATTAGCAATGCATATTTACAATCATATTCTGTTTAACTCTGATTGATTCCGATTGTAAAATATTGTCAATATACCCTATCATGAACATACCGCAGCTAACACTATCATCATGCCGATGTACTTTAGCTTTTGGCAAATGAATTTCCAATGGCATCGGTGTCAAATCTCATGTCTTTCGACGTGTTTTGTTGAAATAACCGGCTTGGTGGCAGATGATTGGCATAATTGTCGTAAGGGATGTCATCTGAGTCACTCGCACTCCATTATCCTTAGCATTCGAAGTTCTTGCGGAGTCCACCACCTTGATCGTCCACCTCACCAAGTCAATCTTCGTTACCACCCAATGCCCACTCACATTGCAAGGCGCGATGATGAAATCGACATCTTCCCATTTTTTTTCCGTATGTCGGCTTCTCACCCTCCACGTACGCTCGCAACTCATCTAGAATTTCCATAGTCGATCGGGCATCTTCAATTGGAAATGAGGTGTGTAGCATATGGATGGTGTCCTGTGAAGCATGTATACATTAGCTTACACTTAATGCAATTAAAAACTTAGTATTTTCAGAATTGAAAAATTTTCAAATAAATTTACGAAGAATATCGTGTCAACCACGCATGCACGGGTAGTGTACAACTTCGACTTTAGCTTTGTCATCCGCTTACAAAGTACACTGAGGCATGTGTTTATATGTTCACTACTAATTTCTTCTTTGGGATCCTCTAATGTTATGAAAAAGTCAGCCCCTTGATCCCCTAAGATCCTGACGTCACGCCTGCATATGTAACAGAATGAGTTTGAAAAGCCTTGGTGGATTAATGTTTCATTAAAAAACAATATTTGTAATGTTATTTATGAGCTTACCTCGTGTACTCATCTTTCTTGAAAGCTTCGTACGCTTCAACTGTTGTGTTCTTTATATCCCGACGGCTCAGTGAGGGGTCGCGTATGGGCTTATCCTGATTTGCTTGTCATTTTCACCCGTGCCTACTCAGTTGGGTCTGAAATTTATGCTGCATGATGATGGACATTAGATGACTCTAATGACGACAACCGTGAGTCGCTAGCTTCAAGAGTACTCTAAGGAAGATGGTCCCCTCTTGCTGTTGCCTCCACTAATGCATCGATCTGAGGAAGATCCTCTCCTTCAGCCACAACTGAGTGAAGGTCCCCTTCCCCTCCTACAGATGCATAGATTACCAAATCGACCTCCGAAACAGGGTCTCCCTCAGCACCAGTAATGTCATCGTGAATGTGCACACCAGGTTCATCATGGTGCCCATCATCAGCATCATCGAGGTCCTCACCAGCACCGTGAGATGAAGGACCGCCCCACAGAACTAGACAAATGAAAAAATTCGTTAGCTTATATAATACCACAAACCATAAACCGAGAACAAAAAATAGAACTACACCTACTAAACATAAACGACCAATATATGAGCGAAGATAGAATAACGTACCTGTGATTTTAGGTCATCTAGAATCCGAGCAATGACACGGTCCTCAAACGTTTGCATCGTCAGAGTTAATGACTGAATTGAAGCCTTCAACTCTAACTTGTCTTTTTTATATCGGTGCATGATCCGTTGCAGTTGACCCTTCGTGACTACTCCGTCATTGACTCTTGTCAAATGAGTCAATTGCAATGACATATATTACTGTGTTATTCAATGATCATATATGAAATTGTTGAACATTACCTGTTAAAACTTTAATATCCTTATCGGTGGCTCGTTACCACTTTGCTGTTGAGCAGGACTAATTGGTTGTTGAGGAGCTGTGGTCGCCTCCCTCAACTACAATAACAGAAATTAATGTGTTACTCGATAAACATATGTAGAAATGTTGAACACAAACTGTTAGAACTGATCTTACCGACGGGTCGTTAGCACTGTGCGTCTGAGGAAGACCTCTCAGTGGTTAAGAAGCTGTCATCGCATGGTCCAACTGTAAACACAGATATATTATTCAATAATCACATATGGAATTGTTGAACACAAATCGTTATAATCATCATTACCGACTCCTCGTTAGCACTGTGAGTCTGAAAAAGACCTATCGATGGTTGTGGAGTTGTCGTCGCATGGTCCAACTGCAAACACATATGTTATTCGATAATCACATATGGAATTATTGAACACAAACCTTTAGAACCGTTCTTACTGATTTTTCACTACCATTGCCATGGTTGTCACTTTCCTCCATCAACTCAGGGACCGACAGCTCATTAACGACAGCAACGGCAATGCACCTCTGCTTCATGGAACCAGTGGCTCTTTTGTGCTTCAAGTTTCTCCTATTTTCACTTGTACCTAAACCCTAGTTTGTCCGATCCTCCATGTGCCCTATTGGCACATATTGGTGGCCCTCAGATAACGAGACATCAATGTCCACAAAATAATCCCGACGGGCCTCATTCGGGGTAGGCTCCAAGGTCTCCACTACCCACAACTACAAAATAGGGATTGTGATTAAATTTTAGGAAAAATTATTATACAAATTCATAGCAGAAATTAGTAGCTATTCACTCACCTGCTGAAATGACTCCAACATCTCAACTGCCTTGTAGAAGTCTTTTGGCTTCTGGTTGCATTGCCATCGCACATGCGTGGGTAGACGTCTTTCAGAGCAAAGGGGGTAACTATCTTTCGCAAGGCTGGAATTGCCTCTATTGCCCAAAATTGCAAGTCAAATGTAACCATTATCATACCGTAAATGATAAACGGTTGCAACCATAAATTATTATGTCAAAAGGAAAATGAAAAATGTTACGTGACAGTACTTGTATCACCCACACGAATTCGTAAATGTTGTATCGTAAACGATCTTTTTGCACGTTCGAGGAAGGCACTTCGAACCCCTTCAAAAGGTAGTCCAAGGTCAACCTCCAAACGTAGTGACCCTATGGGAAGTCATTCCTAACATCGATGTCCTCCACCAACAACAAGAGCCAAGGCGTCACCCGTCTACGGTAGTCTTGACCAAATAAAATGTTATTCACGATCAAGATGAGTGCTGTCTTGGTTGCGTCTCCCAATCGCTCAAAGTTGCCTCTGCAGAACGTATCAAGCAAGGCCTGTAACTTAACACTCTACTGCTCGTTCTAGTATCGCGCATGAATTTCGTCCGCAACAACCTCTTACGGTCGTGTGAACACATCCAACATTCTACCAAACTTCAGTCCGATGATAAGGCAGAACTTCTGCTTTGATATGTGCGCCTTGTTTTTCCCAATGGCAAACCATAGCTCATACTCCATTGAATCTGTCACAGTGATTCGATGAATCATGATGTTATGCAGGAGACCAGCGAAGAAATAACCTTGCGGATATACGTCCAGTAGCATTCTGAAGCATGTACGCTTCACTGTATCATACTCCCCTTTCTCTTTGAGGGTCTTATTGATGTAATGCAGTTGCAACCACTTACAGTGGGTGTTAATAGCGACATTAACACATGCACAACTGTCAAGATCCTCATATTGTCTGGATTGTATATGCAAAACATGGCACACATGCACAAGTTAACCTATAATGTGGTAACACGCCATGCATATAACGTAAAATGTGGTAACACGCCATACATATAACGTAAAATGTCGTAACACGACATGCGTATCAAGTCAAATGTTGTAACACGCCAACGCTGACACGCCAATCACTTTAATTCATGTGTCCTTACAAGAACTAGCATAAAATATCCGTGACGTGTGACACGTTAATCAATATAATTATTGACCCGTTACACGAACTGCCCTAAAATAACCAATGTCGTGACACGCTTAAAACCCCAAAAAGCAATTTACCCATTACATGCCATATCTGTTGTAGTTCAAAACTTTGGTAAAACCATAAAATCGAGAAAAAAATAGTTTAAACATAACAATTGAAAAAGATTGAAAAAACACAAACATATCACACAAACCTAGCAAAAAATCAACAAACAGAAGAAAGTTTTAAAAGTTTTATTTTTAGACTGACTGGTCTCTTCACTAATAACTGACATTGTTGCTGTGGTGTTGTCAAGCTTGCAAAGAAGAAAGTCGATCACTCTGGTATATTTGGGAATGAGGAATGAGGAATAAACCTTTTCACACAGACGTTTACGATTTTTGAAAAATATTTAATTAAAATGAAATGGCCTTACAATTTCCTTTATAAATATTCATTTATTGAATTCATTCAGTTGAAGTCCAATCGGTTTTCTCATTATTTGCCTTTTTTTTTTCCTTTTTCAAACCATGTCATGTCACCCATCAATTATCATGTCGTGTCACACACTCTAAACCCTATCGTGTCACGGATCTCCATGGAGTTTGACAAACTCTAAACCCTGCAGTGTCACAGACTCCCTCCATGGCTTGTAACGAACTCTGAACGCTAGCGTGTCACAAACTCTGAAAGCTGGCATCTCACAGATTCCCTCCATGGCGTGTCACAACCGTGTCACACATTCCCACCATGGCGTGTCACAAACTTTAAACCCTGCCGTGTCACTTCCTCCAATCATGTCGTGTCACAAACACTAAACCCTACCGTGTCATAGTCGTATCACACATTCTCAACATGTTGTTTCACAAATTCTAAACCCTGCCCTGCCACAATCGTCTCACATATGGCCTACTGTAACACGACCATTTCGTGTTTTGGATTCACATCTTTCTCCTTTCAATTCACCACCGTATCAAGAATTTCTGATTTCACATCATTCTCCAAGCTTTCCATTCATCATGACCGATTCCTCGTTCGATTTAATATCACTATTCTCCTATTATCTAAATGTCATATTCAAAATTTCTGAAAAGCTATCTCATACAATATTATTTTGTTTTACACAAATTTCACAAAAAAAAAAAATATTTTGCACAAAACTAGATGTTCACAAATTCTTTACATATTTATTTTCTCATTTTTGACCTATTTAAGAGTGTGCTTCTACGAAGATGACTCATTAAAGATATTTTTATCTAAAAATCTATTCTTGTGATTAAAAATAATTAAAATTATCTAAAACTTATTTACAAAAACACGTTATTTTTAAGTATTAAAAAAATTCTCCTTTATAATATTTGTTATAGGTAAATAATATTTAAATATATATATATATATATTTTTAAAATGAACTAAAAAATTTTATATCTTAAAGGAATGAGGACGAAAGAGAAAAAAATAGGTTTAATATTTTTTATAAAATAATTTTTTAAATTATAAAAAATATATTTAATCTAATCAATTTTTTTTTTTATTCTCAACAATTTGAAATAATCATTACAAAAAAAAAAAAAACCTTGATAATGACTATTTAAACTTCTCTTAAAATAATTATTCTGAAAAATAACCATTTCATTGAACTAAATATAACTTCCTTTCAAGAATAAAAATAATTCTCCCCGATCAAACATGCCCTGAACATCATCCCAGTTCTCAAAAGAACCAGAAGAAACAACTATCCCTCAACGGTTCAAAGGAAAACCTTGAGATTATTGCAGCCGCAAAAGACAGAATATGAAATTGCTGCGCAAGAAAAAGTAATACTGATTGATTTAAGTTCCCAGATACATTAAGATTTTACTTCACTCATTTAATACCATCCAACAACTCGGACCAAACTTGTTCCACGCTATGCGGAACAGATACAGACGCTCTACCAATACACATCAAATCCTCTCCGTCCTATCTGAAACACAAAAAACAAAGTCAGTTCAGATATATTCTTATAATCTTATCAGCCATACCAAAAGGAACAAAGCAAAACAAGTCCGAGATGAAGATTAATAAGGGTAACACTTACGATTTAAACTTTCACATTCAAACAATAAACAGATCCCTTTAAAGATACAATTACAGTTATGGTTGATTGTCAGGAGTTGTCCATCGCCTTACACGGAGCCTCCAAGGAAATGAACCACCATCTGAAGACTCATTGTCCTCGTCTCTGGTTGATCCAGTGTCCCCATCATAGCTTTCCCCCCAATGTCTGGTAGATGTCCTCCTAATACTCATATGAGCTCCCGCCCTTGAGGTGCCAGACCAGCTGCTGCTCCTAGGACTAGACCCTGGTCGAAACACTCGAAAAAGGAAAAATACAGTGAGCAAACTTCCATCATCAATTGGCGAATTGCTGTCATCAGCCCTCTCCTCCCCAAATGAAGATTGAAGTGTGCTGAGCAAGTCCCCAAGATCTCTCTGGCGCTCCAACCTCCTCCAATTTCGCTGTCGCTCAGGGTCCGCCTCTGTTGGACGCACAGAAGGGTGCTCAAGCCTTGCATGCTTCCTCAGGTCTTTATAGGCACCAGTAAAATTACATGTCTCAGAGGAACAGCTTCTAGATTTGGCATTCATGAAATGACGGGCAGGCTCTACAACAACCCAATCTTTTATCTCACCACGACATAGAGGGCACACTAGTTTTGACAGAACCTGATTCTCACATGAGACAGTTGATGGGGTGGAGGGCCCTTCCTCACTTCTTGCAGAAACGTCCTCACTTCTTTCTTCCTGCAAATCAGTGATAGTTGAGTCTGAAGTTGCAGTTGCAGCTGGAGCTGGTGATAAGTTTGTTGTTGCAAGTTGGGCTCCTTCTTGTTGAGGATCTTGTGGTGTTGTTGCTGAGCTATCTGCAAATGACTTGCGAAACTGATCAAAACAGTTAGAGTGGCGATAACTTGTATCGCACATGTATGGATGGCAGCCCTTCTCATGGGAAGAACATATGAGGAGAATTGCATTGTGAGGATGCTCCATGCAGACAGGGCACCTGGCTTCTTCCCATTCCTTTAGATTCTCCTCAGTTTCTGAAGGGAGTTTTGGCGAACATCGGCGACTACAGCTGGTGCTACATGAAAAGGGAGATCTCCTATACCTATCAAAAGACACGGATCGATCTCTTCTCTCCTTTGGCATGATGAAATCTCTAATGTACCAACCGTAATGCTAAATGACTGGACCTTGGAAAAGGCAGAAACTGAATGATTGAAAATACAAAACATAAGATCAACATTTGTTTTTACATACAAAGGATAACATTCAGCAAAAGATGAAATGAGCCAAGCTTACAACTATAATAAAAGAACAAACAGAAACCCAAAAGTACAGATATAATGTATGAATATGGAAAAATCAAAACTTCACAAATATCACGTAGATGATCAAGGGGGAAAAAGATGGAAGATATTTTATATTTAAAAGTGAATTTGCACGAAATCAGATAAGCTCTAGCAATAGCAGATTGATGTCACATAAAACAGATTCTAAGGGCCAAGTAGTTAACATTCAACAGATCTATAAATGAGAAACAATTTTGTTAGGTAACATTGTGGCAGAGATTCCAGGCAATCTAGGGATTAGTCCACCATTTGTTTTTAGAATAGAGACCACTCCCATGGCATCATCCTTACAAGGCTAACGTTGCGAGAACTGGGACCTATAACAAAGATGAAAACCATCAATGGCTGCCAGTGGCATAAGCAACAGAAGGAAGCACCCATATTTAAGACAATGGCAATGCTGTTGGGCGAAGGTAAAGAAGTCATCTGCATTGCATCAATGGCATACTTATTTAAGTACTGCTTCAACGCAAGATTATGGTGAACATAATCTAATTTGCTCTCCAACATCAATATCATTCTTTCATAGAAATGATAGATCAATACCAATATTAGTCCTCCATAAAACTCGAGAAGAACTCCTAAACCATGGACAAATTCCCAAAATTTCAACCAGACACACATCATTAGGTTGGTTCAAGAAAAATCCTACAGGATGTCAACAACTCAAAATAGCCTAAAATCTAAACCACATCAATTCATTTGCAGCACACCCCCCGCCAACCTGCTTATTTTAGCCTCATCTGGCACCATATCTTAAGCTAAATCAAGACACTATGAGAGCATCTTATTACAAATTCACAAGGCCTTCTTACAAAATTTAGCAGATAGTTCTCTCCTGCAATTATAGCTATAGAACTCACTTTGAAAACCTAATGCTGTTTTCCATCTTTGCTTCTTTGGGTCAAACTACTGTCTCATACTAGCACGCATAATTGCTCTCCTTCCTTACATAAAACCACACTTCTTTGAAACAACCAGAACAGGATAAAAAATCCATGAACAAAGCAAGTGCCAGCATAAACCCAAATTGCCAAAGTATCCACCATTATATCTTCTCACATATCTATATTTTTTCAGCCAAACAAGATCAGACCGGCATACAGAATTGATCAATTCTCAACACTGAAACTCAACTTTAAGAACATTTCAATTATAACTAACAACAATAGCAGTGAACATTGAAACGCTTAACTTCACATTTCATAGTATAAGGTCCTCAATTCAACTCTTCTGGGCTCATTTTCCAGCACCAAATTAATTCCATATGCAAACAGATTATAAGTTTAATTCAAGGGGGAGATAAATCGAAATTAAAAAAAAAAAGACAACAATACCGGAGGCAGTAATAACCTAATGGATAAAATTTCTTTGAGTTCCAACATTAACAAATTAAACTAATTTCAAATACACCAAAAATTTAAGCTCAGAATCCTCAGCCCCTCCCCCCGCCCCTAAAAAAAAGTCTTCCAAAAATTAAATAAATAAGCGCAAACGAACTGAATAGAATCAGAAACTGTTAAGAACCCGATCCAGGAAGAAAAGGATTGGAATCGATAAGATCCAGATGAAATCTGAGCCTTCGAAACGCGAAAAGAAACGAAAATTAAGAGAATTTTCGAATTAGGTAATTACCAGCAACTTCAACTTCGAGGCTTCGATAGAAAAAACAAAGTGACTTCCGATTTGAATTGGGGGCTAAGATCCTTTAAACGAAATCGAAATTTTTTCTTAAAAACATACAAACAGATTAAGTTTGGCACGTAGGGATTTGAAAGAGGGGAGAAATGAAGAGGAAAGAGAAGAGGCAGCCTTTTCTAGGGCTCTTTCGAGTCTCTTTCTTGTTTGAGCTCGAAAGAGAAAATAAAAATAAAAATAAAAATAATAATAATAATAATGTGTTGGAGAAAAGCTAGGGGCATCTTGCATAATGGGAGGAAGCTGACGTGGATACCCTGGGTTCGCTAATTTTTTATTTTCGAAATTTGAATGATTAATTTTTAAGTCGGCGCCGTTTCGGGATGGACGGAGGATGACTTAGCAGCACGCGCGCTCTTGGCGTCTATTGAAGGTCACTATTCAGTTCAAATTCTAAAAGGAAAAAAGATTTTTCTTCTCTTTTTCAGTTTATTGACCTTCTTTTCTTATTTACCACTAACCTTTAAGCTGAGGTTTTGTGGGCACAGCTGTTCACTCGCTGGCGGCTCCTGCGCTTAACATTTGTGTAAGAATTTTGCAGACCTGTTGAATTAGGGATGTATTATTTTTTTCTTATCATTTTTTTATTAATATAATTTAGAAAGTATAATTAGCAATTTTACGATATATTGATGCCGCGCGTGGGGCTTGTTCTTAACTCGTTGGTGTAACCAAGGAGAACCGGACAGGTCCTCGCTGTTCAATGGAGCCAAGGAAAAAAAAAGGGAAGAAAAGAAATTAACAAACAAATAAACAAAAAACACACAAAAATGGGTTAGACGTACTTAAGTCTAAAACTTTGACATTTATTTTCTATGTCATTTGGACCATGATTCACGTAATTATGTCATTTATTTTCTATGTCATTTACACGAAAATGCAAAAGAGAAGTTCAATTGAAAGTTCTTAAAGGTAAGGTAAAATACTCTTTAAATTTTGGTCATAGTTTTACAATAGTCTATTAATATTTGAAATAGACAATTTGTTTTAAAAAAATATATTTCCTTACACACATAAGTTCAACCATTGATGAAGTCAAGATTTCAAATTTAGAAAAGTAAAAGTAAAAAATTCAATATTT
The DNA here is from genome assembly GCF_053813885.1 of Theobroma cacao. Lineage (NCBI taxonomy): Eukaryota > Viridiplantae > Streptophyta > Magnoliopsida > Malvales > Malvaceae > Theobroma > Theobroma cacao. The sequence continues at coordinate 6,616,957 of NC_142647.1, forward strand.
GAGGAGATGAAATGTTAAAAAAATAACAATAAAATTTTAAAATTTTAAAACAAAATAGTGATAAAATTATAAATTTTTAGAAGTTTGGGGAGACGGGGGCCCTACTAGCCCCTCTCTCCCTCCGTCTCTGAGTCTAATATTAATTAATCGTTAATGTTTTCGTTAGTTTAATTACATGATAATATTTTTCAAAAAATTTTATTTTTTATTAATTTTAAAAATTATCACACTATATAAATTATAATTTTTTATTTTTAAAATTTTTTTTTCTCTTACTCAAAATAAAAATTCTCTCTACTCTACTCTTCTCTAACCAATCACCCCACGGTCAAATTTGACCGGGGAGCATCAGATCATACCAAATTACTCCAAATCTGGTGAGCGCGAGACTTGTGCTTTCTTGGAGGGATATGATTGAATCTGTCATTCCACGATCAATTCTGATCACAAAGTGGCCGTTCATTGTCAAGGAGCACTGTCGGCCGGCCTAAGAGAAAAGAAAATAATGAAAAAGAGTAGAGAAAGAAAAATGATATTTTAAACATTTCACATTTACTTGTTAATGTCGTGTTCACACTTTTAGAACGGGCTGTTTATTTTGAATACTAACAGATCAACATAGAACTATGATTAAAATTTTGAAATTTCATAATATTTTCTGTGTCATTTAAACTAAGATTTACCGGTTGAAAGTCTAATTGAAAGTTCTTAAAGAAAAATTTATATTAGACTAAACCAGCAAAATCCACTGACAGTTGTAAAAAGATGTATGATTGAGGTTAACTTATGCGCCATAATTTGGCACGTCCTGATGAAAGTATTAACAATGATAATACATCAAACATAAATTGGCATAAGAATGAACAATATTAAGTAGATTTCCTTTCCATAAAGTTTCTAAGTACCATAAATGTATGCCACATGCCACGTTATCATTTCAGAATTCCTTGTTAAAAGGAACCTTGAATCAAGATTGCAATGAACTTCATACCATCAGGATTTATCCACCTCAAGAAACACAACATACAGATTGCACTTCTATTTCGACATCAAACTATTATTAAGGAAACACTTCAAGAAAATCACGATGAATACAAGAAAAAGGGGATGAAAACAAAATCCTTGAGCCACTAGGAGAAAATAGCTCAACAACCTGGTCTCTGTAAACAGTGCATTGCCATCTCTAGCCTTGACAAAAAAAAAATATTGCAAGCTATCTAAGGCCTTGCCCTGTTCCTTAGTTAAAAGGTTACCCTTCAATCTGAAATAGAGAAGCTCTACTTTCTAAACTCAGCTAGTACATACACTTGCTATGTTAACACGCCGGTGACTGCAAAAATAGATTTCACCTGGCTCGAGAATCCCTACAGAAAGGGTTATCATCACGCTAGACATGACTGTGGATGGCAAACTAATCGCATCTCACTCTGCCATGTTCCTGGCAACTCTAACCTATTTACCATAAAGAGCAAAACACCAATGGTTTGCCCTGTGGCTCAGCCTTGCTGTAATCACTTAATTTTCATGGCTGCTGACATGGTATGCAACTCTTTGGCGATCTCTGAGAAGGCAGGCCTTGAGTCAGGATCAGTTGACCAGCACCTCTCCATCAATGATCTCCATGCTGGGTCACACCAACTAGGGATTTTAGGTCGGAGAGTGACCTTGATTATACCAGCTGAATACAACATAAACAATGTGATAAGCGTGTGTGTCAAAAAAAAAATGAAGTACTTCAAGTAACAATATTATCCTAATAGCCATTAGTATAAACCATGAAGATATAGCAGCTTTCTTTGACTCCACACTCAACTTATCCTTGAGAAACCAAAACTGGATGAATACAGCAAAACAATACAAGCTACTTGACAGAATTGATTTAAAAAAGAAATACCAAACAACACTTACATCCTGCTCTTCTATGTGAATTTCTGAACATATAACAGATGTCGAAGAAAATGAATAAAAAGGGAAAGCTTTGGGGATCAAGACTATGAAATGGAAGGAGAAAGTACAATAAGGAGACACCCATTAAAAACTACAGAAAAGGGAATGAAAGAGATGCATTGCAACAAATAGAATGTGATGACCAGGACTATCGTAAATACCAAACTTGCTCACCAGATATGCATTCAGAGAAAGTCTTGAGTAGTTATGATTAATTAGTGCCAGTAAATATAAATTTATCTAGCTAATAGGATAGTCTAGTTAAATTGTACCTAATATTTCCTCTGAGTGCAAATCAGCGTAAGGTTCCTCTCCAGTTAAGAGTTCCCACATGACTATTCCAAATGAGTACACATCAACCTGCATTCAAGCATAGATAAGTATTCAGGACATCCATTACATTATTGAAGACTGGTGTAAAAGATAATCAATTTGTTACCTTCTCTGTTACCATGTTGTTCTTTGTGTTCAGAAGCTCTGGTGCCATCCATGGTATAGTTCCTCGAACTCCACCAGAGATGAGTGTCTTCTGTTTAATTTTTGATAAGCCTAGATCACCAATCTGATTGAGAAAGGAGGAAATTTAAAATTTGTTCAAGTGAAACAGTGACATTTTAACTGATTAAAGGCTAGCAAATAATTGTTACCCAAATGGAAGAACTGTAGCTACCTTGCACACTGGTCGGTGAGGATCACGCATATTAACAAGGAAGTTATGAGATTTTAAATCAAAATGAACAATGTTCTTCTCATGTAGATATTCCATCCCAAAGGCTGCATCCATGGCTATTATTAACCTCTTTCGGCGATCAATAGTGCTGCAAATCAGACAACATGTAATTTGGAGAAAGCAAATGCAAATACTTGCTGCATAAGACAAACTTCAATTGATGCTACTCAAATGGCAGGTATCAAAAAGAGATTTCAACAACCAAAAATATGATATGAGGTTTGCAAATCCACTACCATGTAATGTTAATCTGAAAATTTGCCATTCTCCTTATTGAATATAATACTATTGCTAAATGAACCCGTTTTAGGGGTCTCTAGTTTTCTGTCAAATTCTAATAGGCATGCATATAGTCAATACTAGGAAGCCATTTAGAGCTGTAATATGAAGTATATGCTACATCAATTCATATAGCAAAAATAATAGGGGTAGCACGAACAAGAAATCAATCTACGTGCTTCTGCAAAGAATCCAAGATACTTTGCATAAGAGAGGCAAATAAGATATATTCTTTTCAATTTTATATTTGAAATAAGATTGTAAAATGCCATACCGATCTTTTCTTCTCAGAACTTGTTTCAAGGAGCCATTCACCATGTACTCTGCCACAGTAGCCAAACTCGTCAAAGGGCCATCTGTAACTACACCATAGAATGCCACTATATTTGGATGGTGAAGCTGACCTAGAATATATGCTTCCCTCCAGAAGTCAGCAACCTGATTAAAATCAAACAAAAAGTTTCATCCCTTTATCTATTTCTCTTATGTTTCCAAAACAAAAAACATCAGCTATACTAACTAATTACAGTGAAAGGAATATGAGTTGAAGATTTCTAGCTTGACAGGAAAAACTTGTGAGCGGACCATCAGTTCTAAACAAATCAATGGGCAAAGGCGACTCTGATATCTATAACCAAGTGTGTCCAGCACACACATGACACATGCAAAATCTTTACTATAGTCAAGAATGCTTCCTAAGTCGCATAGGTTAGCACAATACTGTAATTCAAGAGCAATAACAAGAAATCTGTATTTGTAATTACTGGATTTATGACATATTAAATTAATCAGAGATATCAAATCATGATCAAATTCTTTGAAAAGATGAATAATCATTGGAAATGATCAAGTTTCAGAAGAACAGTACTGCAGAAATAACTCTATCAGATGATCACATAATCATTAGAGATGACCAATCGGAGAAAGTTGCACAAAAGCAGTACTGTAGAAATGTCTTATGGATATTTACCAATCGCTCCTCCTCCACTGAACCTTCGGAGAAGCAACTTGGCTTTAACCTCTTAATTGCAACATCAGACCCCTTCCATTTTCCATAAAAGACAGTTCCATATGCACCCGCACCAAGTTCTTTTATGTATTCCAGGTCTGAACTCTTAATAGTCTGCAGAGCAAGATAGAAATACATTATCTTTATATTATTTTCACCTCCAGAGTGGTAAAAGAAAGAGAAACTATGCATGTTTGACAGAATACCTGAAGCTCTCTAGTAGCAAGATGAGTAAAAAATGCAGTCAGGCCACTTGAGATTCTTCCAATCACCTTAGAGCATTTTCTACCTTCGTTAGCTTCTTTCTGGAAAATTTTAATTGGGGAAAAAGAGAGTGAGAATGTACGTAACCAAGGCCAAGGAACTATCACAAATTATTTTCTTCCTTAATCATAAATTGTGTAGTAATAGAGAAAAAGGATCATTATGTAATACCTTTTCATCAATTTTTAAATCAGATGGAAGGTTATGTTGCATTGCTTCTCCTTGGATGTGATCCTTTTCCAATCCATCCATGTTCTTGGGTGAAGGATTAGATCCGTTTCCACTTGATTGATCAGCTTGAGGGCCTTTGTCGATCTGCACTTCATCCATGAGATCTAAAGGCTTTGATTGAGGTGTGATCAAGGCGTCAGAAACATTGTTGCTACCATGAGAAGAATGGGCACGAGGTTGCACTCCTTTGGATGATGACAATGAAAGGTTACACAAAAGATCAACTGAAGATGCAACTTCACCTTGCAAATTATGAGTGCCATCGCCATCCATATAGTTGCTTTTTACATTCTTACATGCTTCTGCATCAGACAATTGGGTATTGCACACGAATTCTTTTCCATTGCTATAGCCCATATCATTTGACAAGGCAGAGTTTGTACTGACATCTTGTGAATCAGCAGCGGATCGACTGCTCTGAAGATTGCAGTGAATTGGTTCACAAAATATGGGTGCTGCATGGCAATTCTTAAAGGGAGTCCGATAAGGAACTTCAAGCCCATGATTCGGTCCAACCATGAGATATTGTTTGGCATGCATCATTTTTATACCAGGAGTTGGACCATTACTATCATTATTGGTAAATAGAAATTGACTACCTACGCCAGCCCATGCACCGTAATAAGCTAAATGACATGCCTTGGGATTTGAATATCCATATCGAAAACCAGGATTCATCATGCTTGCCACCTCTAATGAGGCATGCTCAGGAAGACCAGGCGAAGGCTTCCACAAACTTGAGCAGCATGACCTTAAAAAATGCCCTTGCTTTGAGATGTTGAAATTTGGTTTTGGCCCAAGATAGAATTTCCCACTTGAAAGCCTTCCATCCAGTTTAACAATTCGATGGTTCCTTAACCCCAACAGGTTGTTCCTATGATTCTGGAAATAGTATGGATACGTCCCCTGATTACTGATACTATTCTTGCTGAACTTATGGTTCCGGAGCACATTCTGAGAACCCCACACTGCCTCTCCAGCTTTTATACTATGGGGACTTCCAGCCCATGGGTTGTTGTAATATACTGGTTCCAGATGAGTGTTCACTAGATTAGAATTAGCAGCCCATGGCATGATGTTCTCTGTATTAAAATTACTCAATGACCCTTGCTCACTGTTCCATAAATCATGCTTAGCATCAAAACCATTACACATTGAAATCACACCAGAATTATTTGGTGGCTTTAAACCCTGTGATGCTGCATCAGGCTGACCTGAAATCCCAAGTCCATTACACAGAACACCACCTGATTGCCCTGGCAAAAATTGCATTGAACAATTATTTTCCACACGCAGATTTCCATCCCTAGGTTTCAATGGACACATCTGAGACCTCAAATTTCTCATTTCACAATCTAACAAGTTTTTTCCACATGGGTCTTCTTCACTCAGAAAAACTCTTCGTTCCTCAGACCCTAAATCGGGAAGTGGGTGATCAAACTTTTGATTCTTACCACAAGATGCTAATCCCTTTCCACTCTCATTAACACCGAAAACCGAAACACCCTGAATTCCACCAATTCTACTCGTCTGTTTAGCCAATAACTGCTGTTTCAAAACCATTTTTCTTAAAGAATCATCACCGTACCTTAAACCATTACCACCATTCCCCACATTCTTTGTCACTCTATCATCAACCTGACCCTTATAAAAATGCCCTTCAAGCCCATTACTACAAACAAAAACCCAAAGCCTTGCTCTCTTACCGTACAACTCCAGCTTCTCGTACTCTTCCACCATGCACTTGACATCCTCGTTCGATTCTATCACGACCAAACCCATGTGCACATCCACGTCAGCTACAGCCACCTGGTACTTCAACCAAAAATACATTACGCTTGGACAAAGATCCACGATCTTTGCCCGAAGTTTCAAGAACCCAATGTTTCTATCAACGGATATAATACGAGTCTCGCCACCAGTATAACGAAGCTTTCCAGAAGGAGGTCTGGGGTGGAATGCGCCATTGAAACTGCAAACAAGCTTGAGTTTTCTTGGTGGGTTTGGGCAGTTCTTGCGAAGACGAGAAGCAGAAGACTCTTTCATGTATACAAAGAGGAAAAAGGAGAGATGGGCTATGTAAGTGGTTGCAGAAAGAAAAAGTGTTAGTATTTTCTTGGACTTTGCTCTGAGTTTTATTTTATTTTTTCCTTTTTTTTTTCTTTCAGGTGTACTTATGTCTGCATCAGTTTGAGTGATTTATAGTTGAGTGTTTGTGGCTTCGCCCTTCAGGTTGGGTGGAATTTACGGGTTTGCCATCATTCTCAGGTTATATATTGTTGTTAGGATGTGGAGAGAGATTCTTGGAGAAATTTGTTATTCGCGTAAGGTACTAAATTTAATGTTTGGTTCTTTTTTGGGATTTGGCCCTAAGATTTATTAAATATACAACAATGCCCTTCTAACCCCTTTCTTTCCTATGATTTCTTTTCTTTGTAGCTTAAGCTTGATGATTCTTTAACAAAATAAACTTGGGCAAATTCCAAAAAAAACCCTCCCCAAATTCTCAAAGTACACAAACCTGTTCTCTGGTTCCAAAAAATTCACTCCACCCCCTTGACTACTAGCATCATTGACCAGCCTGTTAAGCTTAATACCACGTCATATGAACTACATACGGTAAAAAAATGCCCTTCCCTCTTCCATGATGACCATGCATCCATCACCCCGTTTTTTTCTTTGGTTTTATCTTCATTTTTCCTTTTCTATTTTCAGATCTTCGTTGCTCACTTAACTCTCTGCTTCTTTAATCATGTCTTTGCTTGCAGCTTCTCACTGCTGACTTGCTTTCTTGTTGCCACCGCCAGGCCTTACCGCCAATTTATGGATAATCTTTAGTAAGTAAGAGATGAATGGAGAGTGAGGAAACGTGATGACAATTTGTATTTGGATAATTTTAACTCGTGTTTGGCCGTCGAGGAAGTGAAGGAAAATGGAGAAGAGTACCAGGGTCTATTGTAGTTGAGGGTCTAAATCGATTAATGAGGATTAATAGTCAATAGGGTCAAGTCAAATTTTGAGAGAGGAGCTCCTGCGGTTTGAAATTTTAGAGAATGGGGTTTTGAAATTGTTAAATTATACAATTAATTTTTATGCTTTATAAAATTGTTAGTCTTTGTACAATTAATCTCTTTACAAATATTCAGCATTTTCTCCATGTCAGCAATGGTTACATTAGTATTTTCACCACTTTGGTATGTGTTACCTTAACATAAACTTGTTGTCGGTCCAATCAATGCCACTCGATATGATTAATGTCATGTCAGCACATATATTGTCAATGCCACATTAACAAAAAAAAGTGGCATGTTCTCTCTTTTAAGTTTATGTCGGTTCGATAAAAATGTTATGTCAGCATACTAAAGGTGTTAAGATTTGAATTGAAATTAATAAATTAAAAAAATAAAAAATTTAATTTTATAAATTATTATGTATAGATTAAATCTATATATATTTTTAAAATAATAATTAATTATATAATTTAACAATTTAAAATTCACCTTGAAGACTTTGCCTACTAACAAGCCAAAGGGATTTTGGTTCACAAAAAAACACCCTAAGGGCTACTCATCTCAAAATTCTTAAATACTTTTGTATATATTCAATATAGATTTTTATATTTGTTTTTAACAATCTCTCTTTCATATAATTAGTTTGACTTTTTCAATATACATTTTGATACGGAATTTTTTTGTTTTTCTATTTGAGTATTGGCCTATCAACTACAATTTTGAAAAAATGAAAAAATAAGAAATCTTAATTTCTTCGTGGAAAAATACATGTATTGGTCATTAAATTGAACGCCTTGTTTCATAAAAATATATTTCTTTACATGGAAAAATAAAATTAATTAGGTTCCCAAATATATTTATAATAATTTGCAATTATATACAAAGCTTGTACATAGTGTTGTTTTAAGTTTTAACGATTATGCAAAGGAAGGGTATTTTAGGTGCAAAAGCAATTAAGGTCTTGATCTACTAGGTTGACAACAAATATATAGTTGGATCAACCTTTAACGATATAAAGCTTTACATCTGTCTGCAACATGCAATTTCTTTTTTGTTTCTTTTTTAAATTTTGTTAAAGTAATAATTCAAAATAAAAAGTTAAAACAAGGAAATATTCTCTTTTCTACTTTTGATTTCTCGTTGAAATCCATATCTCCCGACCAAACAAGAATCTTTTTGTAAAATGAAGGTGTTATTAATGGAGGATACGAGAGAAAGACTTTGAAGTTTAAACTACCCAAGGAATCAAAATGAACAAACCCATTAGGTATAGCACAAAAATTTTCACTTAATACGTGATAATAATATATTTATAGTTTTACCTTTTTTTTTTCTTGGAGTCAAAGTTAATGTCGGTCCAAATTTTATACTAACCACTTTTAAAAGATGAAACGATTGAGATTAATGCAAGAACGAGGTCAGGCATTTGTTCTGATTCTGTGGAACATGAATAATTCCCTTATTTCCTTCGTGAATTTAATAGAATTACACCATGTTCATCCGGATGTGCACTGTCCAGACTGACACGTTACATCAAGGCGTAAGATAGCATCTCAACCTTGTAATATCGTAAACGTCGCCATCAAGTTTTGTCATATTCCGACATTCCCCATTTTGACCTTTCCTCCCATTTACGTGGACCACTAAGATTTCACCTGGAATCAACAGAAAGGAATTACTCCTTTTCGATCCCCTTTCGGTGACAAAAGGTTGACAAGCTGAGCTCCCAGGATTGGGTGTTCTCAGGTGTATACAGGATCCACGTCATACAACCATCGAATTGGCGCCACGTAATCCCGGAAGGATGATCATCCGTCTTAGATTGTTATTGTTTGGGCCCGAAATAGATTGATCACACAGAGTATGGGATGATGGGCTGCAAGCATAATATAATGGAGCCTGCCCTACGTGATTGTTGAAACCAGCCAGGAATGAACTTGCCTTTTCCCTTTTCCTTTTTTTTTTTTTAAATAGTTAGAAGAATAAAAATTTAACCGACATTTCTTTCTTATTTTTTAATTTTTTAAATTATTATTTTATATATTATAGGGTTGCATATATCTTTTATTAAGATAACTTTTACTATTTTAATAAATTAATATAATAAATAAAAAAAATATAATAATATCTTAAATTCTACTTATGAAATTTAAAAACTCAATCAACCATCTATAGTATACTATGAGAATATTTTTACCTTCATTTTTTTTTTGGACTTTAATTGGTTTGGAGTTATATACTGATATTCTGAATAAGATGCTTGAGAAAGCAAAACTTCCCCACCATTGAATATGATTGAAAATGGAGTATAGGAGCATCTTGCCAATTGAATTCACACAATTTTACAGCAAAGCACTTTGAATATCAAAAGATTTTTTTTTTATGCGTATGAATTTTAATTCTTTTAAAAGATATTCCATAATTATTTGGTCAAATTTGATTCGTTAAATATATAACAAAAATGGCAAATTAGGAAACAAACTATTTAATCAACACTGGAAGCACCTGTAAGGTATGAGAATGCATGCCAATGTAAACATAAATTTGAACTAGAAATTATTAGGTTTTATCACATAACTACTGTTCAAAATTATGGCTCCCTTCATGTTTGGTTTTAAGAATAATCCACCCATTTTCCTTCCAATTCTATTGGGTTTGGAGTTAAATTCTGACAAAGATATTGAATATGGTTGGAAATTGAATAGCAGAATCCCAGAAATGTGAGTTTACACCATTTTTACAGTAGTAAAGCACATTGGATACCAAAACATATGCCAACTTTTCTCTTTTCAAATGGAAATCAAACGAATTGTTCAATGGTGGCCATATAATTTGCTTAGTTGGCTGCTTACAGGTGAAACAATATAATGAATGGTTTGGATTTGCCACTTATTTCCATCATTATACCACTGATAAATAGCATTATGATAATCTTTACTTTATTCCCATCAGATAAAGTATGTTCTCAACTTGTCATTGTTTATTTCTCTTATAACCCAATACTATTAACTTAGGCATTGAAGTAGACTCATCAGAGTTGGTTTCTACCAATGTAATCTCTACAGGTTTTGGGTTGAGTTAGGTTCCAAGACTTTTAAGATGTCCAATTCTATACCAAAGTTTTGGCACCATCACCTCCCATTATCATCTTAGTCTTTATTCCTCTAACATAGAACAAGTTGTGGTAAGAGTTGATCCAATGAGTTATCTGTCACTATTTGAACACTGACCTTGACTCTTGCCTTTTAAACAGCAATACCCAGATTTAGTACTTTCTAGCACTTTGTTTATTTCCATGAACAATTTGTAATTAACCAGAATAGTATTTCTCTATGGCAAATCTTACTCTTTTTTTCTTTTTTTTTTTTTGGTGATGTAAAAATCAAGCACCATGGTTCAAATCTAAAATCAAAAAGCTTTACCAAAAACTTACACTCTTTACCACTTGAACTGAGCTGAAGTGATGGCACAAGTTATTTCAACTAGCCAAATATTATTGCAATAGACTACTGGTCAAGTGGCATATGTACCATATGTACTTTCTTTAATTTGAGAATTGACTGCCACTGTCTTTGCCATCATATACTCGCAAAAATGTCCTTTGCTCCACTGGTAAAACCTATAGAATGCTTTCTGGATATGGACTGAAATTCTTCTTACAACAAATTCACCAAGAAAAGAATTCCATTTGAAGCACCTATTGATCAGATTTGCCAGTTTTGCGAACAAGAAAGTGATCCAGGAATTTTCTTCTTTTTTTTTTGCAGAAAAACTTTGGAAATCCCAGCATCAACCCTCTTCCCTTCCTGAAAATAGGATTTCTGAATTGATGCTGTAAATAATATTATCTTCCCAAACATCTAAAGCAGATGCAGTGGCTTTCAAGATCAAGGATGACTATTTAGTCAATAGAAGCATCTGCACAAACTAGGGTCATTACTGCAGCTTGCTGAACTTGTAATTCTGTTGCAATTTTCTAGCTTTTACCATTAACAGCTACATCAGGTAGCACCAGTTCATTTCATTAATTCTAACTAGAACTTTTGTTGAAGACAAAAAAAAGCAGTAATCTGGATTTATGAATATTGATCATCCATACACGAAAAAAAATATGAAGTAGAAGGACTAAATGCCTAAGTTCATTTCTTTTCAGTTAACACAAAGCTCTGTTATAGATGATAGCCAACCTAAAAGAGATTGGACATTTTTTTTTAATTAAAAATCATGTTTTATAGAGATTGGATACATTCTATTACATTGTAAGATGAATTCTTGCCTCTTTGATTGCCAAACGTCTAAAGAAGAAGGTGTGCTCTTATTGCAGTTTATTTTCAGCTCATGATGAGACCTGAAACTCAAGGTTTTCTAAATTTGCATGATTCAGAAGCCTTTTCTCATTTATGGTTAGATATCTTCATGTTTGCATAACATCTGATTTAGAATAGTGTGAATGACTAATGCATACAACAAGGGAAATTTGGTTGGTGTGCAAGAAATTGCAACCAAAACACTCTGTAACAGGTTAGGACAAGCACTAGCAGAGTTCTTTTTCACCTAAAGGACTAGAGGAGTACAAAACCAAGATGGAACAGATAAACCTTCTTGGACTTTTGGGTTAGAGACAGACACATATGAAACAAATACTTGGGCTCATTGATTCTCAAGGATAGACTCTCCTTATCCATGTGCTAACAGCAATTTTGTCCACCGGATACAACAAAATGAGCTCCACCACTAACCCCCCTCCCCACACCATCACCACACACACACACACACACAAAGAACTAATTAGAATGATGTCTGAGGGCCATTAAGTAAACTCGTAAGATATATAAAGTTTGAATTTTGCTTTGTTAGTCCATAAGGTTGTAAGCTATATAGAGCTTTTATACTTTATTAAATGTGAAGAAGACAGAACAACATTGCTTGACCAATTGCAAATGAACTATGCCCTCTTAGAAGTTTCATCAGCAATATCCTGAGTCCTGTCCATGATCATTATGTGCAAAGTATTTCAGGAATAGCTTATGCGGTTTCAACTTACATAAACCTAGCCACATTGTCTATGTCCTGAATTAGAATCCTGCAAAGTGATCCATATTTAAGCACCCAAACTTCGAAACAATTACAGGAAGATAATTATTTAGTATTTAATTGAAACAGCCAACTACAAGGCAGAATGAAATCATGTAATGAAAAAAGTGTAATTAGTATATACACAAATAATCAACTAGCATGAACAAGGCCCCAATACATAGCAGAAAATAAATATTTGACAAAATGGAATACAGAAATATGAAGTAACCAGAATTGCGACTCTTACAAGTCAAGTAGTCAACTATAACCTTTCCCAATGCAGTTTAGGCAGCGCTGCACCCTGTAATAATCCCATGAGAAAAACTATCAAAACCAACAGAAAAGACTCTCCAAGAAGAAAAACTTTTAATGGGAAAGAAAAAAAAAGAGGACTAACCTGTTACCATCACAAGTAGGGCAAACACAAGGGTTAATATGAATAGGATCATACAAAGGTGACCACTTTATCGTAGCATTTCCATTGCACAGCTTGCATACGTAAAATCCTTTCCCCTTACAAACTCCACAAGGCAAGGCAAACTTTTTCTACAAAACCCAGAAAGCAAAATGAAAAAAAAAAAAAGGGTTCATTCTCACCCAACATCAAAAGGGAAAAGAAAACAGGAAAAGAGATGGTCCTGGAAGATATTATGTCTTATTACCCGTTTATTTTCAGCTACAGAACGAAGTACACCAACAGCAACAGTAGCAGCAAGATTGAGAGTCAGAACTCCTCCAAAAATTATAGCAGCGCCTCTGCTCAAGACGCGCAATGGCTTTGGGATCATTCTTTATTCCAAACCTTTTTAGTGATTTAATTTTCTTGCAGAATTTTCTTCGAACACGTTCAGTGCATAAGCCCCGTTACGTTTTGCCCCCGAGTGACGAGAGAGTGTCTGAGGAAATTTTCACTGGTTTTAAGTTATCCGTCTGCCAAATGTCAGCGTTTTTGTTCAAAGATTTTAATCTGGAAAGTGTAGTGAAAGGTACCTCATTGTCCGTTCCCACCTTTCAAACGGCAGCGTTTAATACTCCGCTTTGGAATTTCTCCAAATTATAAGTAAACCAATATTGTTGCCTACTTGCCTTTCTAGCATTATTATGTAGAAAATCAGCCTTATTGCCAATTGCAGTTTAACTTGCTACCTTTCTAGTCTTATTATTATAACTAGGTTTGATTTTTATAAAATGTTTTGTATAAATAATAATTAAACATGCATTAAAAAATAATAAAATCGTCACCCTGTTAATTTTTGCAAATGAGATTTGAGAAAAAAAGAATTAGTGAGACAGGCTATTATTGCCTATTGTGTGGTTAAATAATTGCGAAAGAAAAGATTGATATCTAATAAAATGTAACTGCAAAAATAATGTACTATTATATAAAGGAGATAAGAGTTTTCATTGGAGCCAAAAAAGAAAGAGTAAAAATTGGAGATACAAAAGGTTTTGTTAAGAAGTTGGATAAGATTGCAACTTAATTTCAGCATTCAAATAGAACTCACAGAGGGCCTAAACAGCTCAACCAAATCACAAAGAGGGAAGACAATGACTAGAGATTAGCATAGACAAGTCCAAGGGGGACACGAAGCCCAACCAAGAGAGCAACAACAGTCTTTTGGCTTTACTGGCCACCCGATTTGCCACCTCCCTGGCACTTGGCAGAACATGAGTGAAAGTCGCAAGCTCCTGTTTCTGTTGGAGAATTCTGATATCTTAAGAAGAGTTCTAATATCTCAACTAAACAGATGACAATGTCGCTTCATGTTTTTTTGTATGATATAAGTATTTAATATATTTTAGATCAGATCCATCAGGTCAAAAAGACTTTTCATTCCAGATCCATACCTCAGAATCTTCAGCATGGCCAAGTAAAAAGAACAAGAATTAAAGAACTAGTCGGGAGAAAGCACTGCCAAGAAAAACATGGCTCATTTACATGGCATTTAGCAATGTAAAGAAACACTCCGACTACTGTCATCTCCCAGATTCTGCTATGGCTCCCTTGGAAAACAATTCTGCTATGGCTCCCCTGGAAAACAATTCATCCAATGAAGTCCCTGGACCTAGAAAGTCTCGTCTCAACAAATATGCCTTTGCAGCTGCTCTGCTGGCTTCCACAACTTCAGTTCTACTCGGATATGGTGAGTGTATTTGTTCCATTGTTTGAATCATTTGTAGCTCAACTTACCCTTTACTGATGATTCCTAATATACGTTCAGATATTGGTGTGATGAGCGGCGCAATCATTTACATCAAGGAATACATCCACATTTCTACAATTGAAGTAGAGATCCTGGTTGGTTCATTGAATGTATGTTCATTGATTGGCTCACTGCTTGCTGGGAAAACATCTGATTGGATTGGTCGACGTTATACCATAGTGTTAGCAGCAGCAACATTTTTCATAGGTGCAATTCTAATGGGGTTAGCAGCATCTTTTGCATTCTTGATGGCTGGGAGAGTGATTGCTGGTATTGGCGTCGGTTACTCCCTCATGATAGGTCCAGTTTACACTACGGAGCTTTCTCCGGCTACAAGCCGAGGATTTCTCTCATCACTTCCTGAGCTTTTCATAACTATAGGAATTCTGATTGGTTACCTATCTAACTATTTCTTAGCTAGTCTTCCAGATCATATAAATTGGAGAATAATGCTTGGGTTAGCAGGATTTCCAGCAATTGCCATTGGTTTTGGTGTCGTGCTGATGCCAGAGTCTCCTAGGTGGCTTGTCATGAAAGGGCGGTACGACGAAGCAAATAAGATTCTAGGAAAAACTTCAGACACAGAGGAGGAAGGTGAATTAAGACTTGAAGAAATGAAAAGGGCAGCTTCAAATTTGGGTTGTGAAAATTCAAGCCACTTTAGTGGGAAAGGTGTTTGGAAGGAGTTGTTGTTAAGACCGTCTCGTCCCCTTCGTAGAATTCTTGTTGCAGCCATTGCCATCAACTTTTTCATGCAGGCCTCAGGCAACGATGCTGTTGTTTATTACAGTCCCGAAGTGTTCAAGGCCGCTGGAATCCACAACAAGAAAAAGCTTTTTGGAATTACAGTAATCATGGGACTTAGCAAGACATTCTTTGTTCTGGTTTCTGCTCTTTTCTTAGACCGGTTTGGAAGGCGACCACTCCTAATGATAGGAACTATTGGGATGGTTGTTTCGTTGGTAGGGTTAGGCTTGGGATCAAAATTTCTGGGAGAGAATGACATTAAGCCAACCTGGGCAATTGTTTTGAGTATAATTGCAGTTTGTGCTGATCTTTCCTTCTTTTCCATTGGGCTTGGCCCCATTACATGGGTGTATTCTTCTGAGATTTTTCCGATGAAGTACCGAGCACAAGGCAGCAGCATTGCAGTGTCAGTGAACAGGGTGGTGAGTGGAGTTGTGTCCATGACCTTCCTAACCATTGCACACAAGATTACCTTTGCTGGAGTTTTCTTCATTCTTGCTGGGACTATGACAGTGGCGACCATTTTCTTCTTCATTTTCTTGCCTGAAACAAAAGGTAAAACCCTGGAAGAGATTGAGGCTCTTTTTGAGGATAAAGTTTCCTCTTGATATAATAGAGTGACAAGTTCTATGTCCTTTGCTTCATACTTTTGTACATATCTATATTTTTCGATTAGCTTTCTTGGTTTTTTGGATAGAGCAATTGAGAATTATGAACTGAATTTAGATTAAACTTGGGACTTTTGAGTCCTAGGATCAAGTTGTATTGTGTTCTAAGCTAACCAATTTCTTTTTTTTGGTATTAGTTACATTTTTTTCCAGTAAATAGTTAGTAGAAACTAATAAAAACAAATAGTAAAAAGTAAAATTACATTGCTTGATTATCCCACTATTTGTTATAAATATTTAATGATTATCGGCATTTGTTGACACATATTTCGCATGTGATTACTTATATTTTGAGTTGTTTTCAAAATAATAATTATATATAAATATAAATATTTTTAAAGTGTAAAGTTAGAATTATAAGTAAATGAAATTTTGTACTATTAATGTATAAATTATTTATCCAACAATTTTTATGTTTTTAAAAGCTAAGTGACCTTTTAGCTCTGTATTAAGGTAATGAAACGATTAAAGCGCCCTTCTGATCACAATTTTGACATGGTGCAACTATTCCAAAGTCAAACAATCCTTGTTGCATATTGTTTAGGATCTTGACAGCTGAAATGATGGCAAGAAAACAGAGGAAGGAGAGGAAATGGGATCAGAAAACCGTAAATGGGAAAAGAAAGATAGTGACTCTAATTTTGGTTTGTTATATGTTTTTAGTGTAAAAACGTATCGAACGGGTAACAATCTGTTCTCATTCAAAGTAGAATTGACCAACTATTCGCTCAGTTCCTTCCTTTCCTAGAAGTTTGTGATCAATAAATTTTGGGCTATTCAGACTTTCAACCTTTCTTTAACGTCTGCAATGAGAATACAAGGAGTGTTAACTTTTTCTATTTTCATTACTACCTAATGCTGCTTTCTTTTCAGCCCATCGCATGGAATACACACTCTTAGCCCTGGACAGATTTTTCATGGCAATGAAGCATTTGTCTCTGCTGCTGGGGTGTTTGAGTTAGGCTTTTTTGGGTTCCAATGAGTCAACCAATTACTACTTGGGAATATGGTTCAAGAATGACAGACGAAAAAAACCAGTTTGGGTTGTTAATCATGGTAATCCCATTCTGGATTCCTCTGGAGTTCTTTTCATAAGTTACGATGGGAACATGATGATCAATGACATACAATAACACAAGTTCAAAGAATTGTGAGCTATGGATCACTTGCTACAAGCAACAATACAAGTGCACGACTTCTTGACCCAGGAAATCTAATGATTATAGACAGAGAAAAACTTGTCTGGCAGAGTTTTAATTATCCAACCTATACACTTCTGCCCGGAATGAAATCGGGGTGGTTTGGTAAAGGCACAGATCACATAAGAAACAGTCCCTTTTATCATGGTCAAGTCCATTTGTCCCCACCATTGGTTCTTTTACTCTTGGCCTTGATTCAGTCAACGCAACACGATTAAATGTCTGGCATGGAGATAATGTGATCCAACGGATTGGATTTTGGGATGGCAATGGTATTAGATTCTTCTTTCACAGCTCACCTGAAAGCTACAATTTCAGCTTTGTATCCAATACGAATGAAGTTTGTTCAACTTTTAGCAACAAAGGAGATAAATCATCTTCATGGTTTGTGTTGGTCTCAACGGGGGACATAGAGGAGTACATTATGTTGGATGAGGGAGTAAAATTGATACCAAATAAGAGCAAGTATTAGATACCAATGAACTTTATTTGCTGGGATGGAGATACGTTCTCTGAATTCAGAAGATTATTGCCAGGTTCAACAGTAGTAGATCCTACGGTTTCTAGTGACTGAAATAATTTGCAAGAGCAATTATTCTTGTAATGCATATGCTTCTTTGAACAATAATGGAACCAGATGTGAATTATACTATGGAGAAAAAGGCGGCCTTCTGAACAACGTGGGGAAAGGGAACTGCACTATTTATATTCACGGTGATGCTGCTGAAAGATCAGGTATGCCTTGCATTGCTTATGTAGAATGTGATTGAACATATGTTAATCATTAGATGACTGCGCTTAAATAAAGAGAATAATCCTTGAACCAAATAGACCAATAAATGACTTGGAACAGTTGATGCCTTGACAGTTCAACCCCTCACCCCTTTTTTCCCCAGATAATCCCAGGAAGTGGAAGCTATGGGGGGGCAGGTATAGTTAAAGTGTTATCTTTGATGGTGTTCATTTCAATTTCCTTCGGTTATGTTACTTATGTATGACAAAGAAACAGAGGTGCCTTTCCTTTTACAAGTTCCCGTAATAGTAGATAAACAAGTTTTTCTAATCTTGAGTAATCCTTTTTAAAGTTAATTAGCTTGTTTTTATCAATAGGTATGCTTGGGAGCCAAGGCAGCACAACAAGTAGAGTGGGAGTGTTAGAGATGCAGTTAAACACTAATGCAGCGGCAACTGAGGATGCTGACAATGGGGATGTAATTAAGCTTAGTAGGACAAAGGATCAGGAATTGCCTCTGCTCAGTTTTTCTTGCATTTCAACTGTCACTGACTACTTCTCTTTCGTGAATAAGCTTGGAAAGGGTGGATTTGGGTCTGTTTATAAAGTATTTCTACTTATCAATACTGAATTGATAAAAGGTATAGTTATCATCAAATTACTTGTATACCAATACAGAATAGTGAGTAAGGATAAAACATTCAAGTACCAATCATCGGAAATAAAATATCAACCATAGAACTATCAGTAAATCTCTAGTTTAACAATGGAGTATAATTCACATGTTTTGAGAACTTTTAACTGCTATCTGCTGTTTCTTGCAGACCAAGTTACTAAGAACTGATGTTGCTGTCAAAGGCTTTCTCAAAGCTCTGGAGAAGGACTAGAAGAGTTAAAAAACGAGGTGCAATTGATTTCACATTTCCAGCAAAGAAATTTTGTTAAGCTTCTGAATTGTTGCATTCAGCAAGAAGAATAGATTTTAGTCTGAGTATATGGTGAACAAAAGCCTGGATTTTGATCATTTTGGGTTTGTATACCCATCTATGCCTCCTTGCACCTCGTACTAGTTTCCTGACTTATTTCATCTGATCGTGCAGATCCCACAAAAGGAACATTATGAAATTGGACTCATCATTGAAGGGGTTGTGCAAGGGGTTGCTTTATCTTCATTAGTATTCTAGATTAGAAGTTGTTCATCGGAATTCAAAAACTAGCAATATACTGTTGGATGATTGTACGAACCGCAAAATATCAGATTTTGGCTTGGGACAATGAATCTCGAGGAAAAACAAAAAGGGTTGTTAGATCATAGTAATTTCCTACTCTGTAAACATGACATGTTTGATTCCTACATTCTATCGACGTAGTTGTTTTTTACTATGCACATTTAAAGGTATTCTCTAGAGAAACTGACTTCAATTTTCATTTTTCTAACATGTCTTTTCCAGTGGTTTTATGTCTCCGGAATATGCAGTATACGTCCCTTTATCTACAAAATATGATGTATTCAGCTTTGGAGTCATTTTGCTAGAAATTATGAGTGGCAGGAAGAACTTAACCTCTTATGGATCAGATTTCTATCTGAACTTGCTTGGATATGTAAGTCACCAAACCTTGTCTTTGTTTCATTGTTGCATATTTCTACATTGACATAAAACTTACAATGGGAGCTTTGTCAAGGCCTGGGACCTCCGGAAAACTCAGAGATGTGAAGAGTTGTTGGATCCAACTTTGGCTAATCCATGTTCAACGAATGAGCTTCTGCTATGCACTCAGGTGGGTCTCCTGTGTGTCCAAGAAAATCCAGAAAATAGGCCAAACATGTCGGATGTTTTTTCTATGCTTAGCACTCAAGGAACAACTCTACCAATTCCAAAAGAGCCTGCTTTTAGGCATTTGAGTGTTATAGATTCTGATTTACTTAGATGCCACAATCCTTCTCTAAATTTTGTAATATTCACAGCAATGGAAGCTAGATAGCAGCAGTGACTGCTACACCTTGGGTAGCACTGACGTATAGTTTAATACAACACTTTTTCTTTCAAGCCATTGAATTGGATAAAACTAGCATTGCTTGCATGAGTTTAGTTTCTACATCTCTGCAAATCCTGTCTGAATTTTGGCACCAAGTCTTTTGTAACTTCTTGACCTTGAATACGTTTCGATATAATACTATTAAACTTAGTAACTCAAGGAACAAATCCTGAATTCCAAATAATGCCCTCTGTTAACCTATATGAGTAAATTACAATTCTGATGCTTTCATAGTTTTCAAAACTAGTACAAGTAAACAGTTCTCAGAAATTGGCAAGCCCAGAGCTCTCTGGGCCTTTTGAATAATCTCCATATCATTTCACACCCTTCTAGGATGGGGCTAAAGAGTTCAGTGCATCAGCAACTGACAATCAGTCCATCTGAAAAGAACCAAAGGATAATCATGACTAGTTCTAAAACCAGATCAGATTTGCAGAATTCATATATTTTAAAATGGCAATTCGCCTATGAACCGTTCCTAGCTAGGAGGATGCATTTAAACTTGAAACTTCTACTTTGAAGGAAAAAAAATTATAGTTAAATTATGCTTTTAGCTACAATGAATTCCCTTTCAAAGAACTTTAATTAAATTGCCTCATGGATGGGAGAAAAGCATAATTTGCTAAAACATATAGTCTGAGATCAAACTTTATGATGTAGAAAGCCTCATAAAAATAATGTTTCTTCTCAAATTTCAACGACTGCTTCCTTATGGTTTTTCATGGTGATGAGCAATCTTTTTCCTTCATTTTCTTATGTCTCCAACCAACTAGACAATCTGTTGGCTGAAGTTTGCTGGAGACTTGGAGCTCAGACTCCGTATTAAAGAAAAGAAAGAAAAAAACCTAGAGCCTTGACCAAGCTCAATGAATAACTTGTTTCAAAGCGTGCATCATTAGAAAGAAATTATTTCAATTGCAGTTAGATGGTATGCTAACATTTCTCTTGAAATTTCCCACCTCCCTCAGTCTTTGCCTTCTCTCTCTCTTTTTAAATATTTTTAATACTATAGTTCAGTGTTTGACTTCTTGTTATGATTTTATACTATTTGAATTGTTATAAATAATTCATCTTAAAGAAAATTGATATGGTCTTACATATAATTTAGCTGAGTCTTGAGCTTATCAGGTCCTAATCGTAAGCTTGGATGAATGATGAATGGTTTTAACATTAAAAGTTATGATCTTTAAGGTGGTGGACCAATTTAAATATGGCATCCTTGCAAATTAAAAGCATTCAAAACTATGTCAAAGAGGAAAAAAGAAACACTTTCAAACCAACACAGCATAAAAACGAAACAAATGTCTTGGACCCCAGGAGTGGGAGCTCCCCATGATGATATGTCTCAAGAAAAATTAATCCCCATTTTAATAAGAGAAGAAAGATCAGGAGCAATACCTCAGTGTATGCATCCATATCTGTTTTGAATTTGGTCTGCTATCACTGAAATAGATGCTGTGAATGTTTCTTAAATAACCATTGCATTTACACATTGTGTTGTGGAGTTGTCAGGCTGGCCATCTTTTGCTCAGTTTACTTTACACATTATCGAAGAGGGGGGGGTGGAAAGTCTGCAGTCTGAATGTTGATTTGGTGTTTTTCGCATTCCCATTTTGTCCTTTTCAGTCACGTTCTCCGTTTGATTGTTACCCAAAAAACTTGGTATACCTAACTCATATTTTACCTGCCTGGACTTGCAATTTAATCGAATGATACCAGTTTCTTGGTCGGATCGTAGCTCCATTTTAGGTGAATTTGGCGGTAGACAGGCGAAGTAATAAATATAGTTATCTGTATATTCACATGTCGAAAAGAATGTGTTTATGATCACGAATATGAGTATGAATATAGTTGCATCTTTATGGTAAGCTCTATATTCTGATATACAGTTGCAACTGAAGACTTTGTAGGCATAAATTCAGCATTGAATACAATTTGAGACTATTATGATCTTTTTCTCATAAAGTTTTATCAGAATTACAAGCAAACTTGGTAGAACATGGTCATCATGTTCTCATATCACTTTAAGATTTTGATCATTCATCATTGGGGTTGGAGGAAAATAATTGAAGAAGAGGGCCAATTTCTTTCAACTCATTATTGTTACTGATCAAAAAAAATCAAAAGGAAACCCATCATGGCAAAAAGAGCCATTGAAGAAAATGAGAGCCCTCAAGGATTTACCAAAATCATTGCTTCATTTTCTCCAACCATCACTTGCTAGAATTAATGACCGTGAATCCGTAATTAAGCTGTATTCATCATGACAAATGAATTGGCATTAAGCATTAGAAACAGTAAATGTTGTAAGCATATGCCAAAATTCAAGGCAATGCCAAAAACTTTTGAGACTTTTTAAAAATCTAGAATTTTGACATGCTTTAATGTGATGCTTTGTTTTTAGCTAAAGAAAAATCTAAAACAGAAAAGGCGGGTGGGATGGGGGGTGGTAGGGTGGGGAGAAGAATGGATGGGGCAAGTGATGGAGCTTTGAGTCTTCCTATACATTTGCCGCTCTGCAGTGCTGCAATTTTTGCTGGGTCTGCTACCTGAAATTGCAACCAAAAGTCAAATGATAAGATTTTGCAAAGAAAAGTGGAAGCAGTGAAAGGAAGGAGAGGGGAAAAAAGAAGATTGCACCAGTTTCAGTATTCTTCCTTTTTTCCTAATTCAAAAGATATAAAGAAAAACTTTTCAATTGTCTAAATCTCCCTAAATGGGGATCAAGATTTGGTTATGATCTTTCCCAGTAGTACCCCAATTCAATCAAAATTGCATCTCATTCTTTTTAATGAATAAAGGAATTATATTCCCTTGTTCTTTTGTTTCTTTACTTTGCATGTTTGATGTTCAAATTTACCTTCGAATAGTTGTAATATGCAAGATTTGATTAATGATAATAAAAAGCTGTGGCAAGCTGCAAGCCAGCAAGATGATGATAATGGAATGGGGATGTGACAACCAGTCCCAAACCAATGTGATTGGATGAGTTATATTGTCTGATGTAGAGCTTAAAAGTGGGTTACAGGACATACACAAAACTCTTATCTCTCTTTTTCTGTCAAGTACTGTATCAATTTTTTTTCTGTCTGAGGAGTGAGGGGTAGGGGATCCAAATAAAATAAAGTACTATATATATAGACAGATCAATATACTAAGAAATGATCATAAGAAAAGAAAGATTCTGAAACAAAAGAAAGAAAGATAGAAAAGGGTACTAAAAATGTACCCCATGTCGGCAATCTATAGTGTCAGATTTTATGAGGCAGAGCTGGTGAAATTGCCTCGATAAATCTATATTATATATAATATATAATATTATGTATATTTATATTCTTAAGATATTCAGGCAAATTAGTTTCAAATTTCAATTAGTCCTCTTAAAAGGTAAAGATTGGAAGTTTTTTCCTACCATTATTAACTTTAAAACGAGCTCCATAATATCTTTGCATGAATTTCCTTTGAGATGAAACTCAGCACTTTCCCTAGACAGCATCTAATAACTCTGCAGATGCCAATATGGCCTGCACATGCTCCATTTTCTAATCTTGCCAAACAATGAAAGATATGCCTTCAAACTCCATGAATTTCTGGAGATATCATTTTCAATCAATCAACAACTTAGTAAGTATATTCTTTCACATATATAGAATGTTATGGAACACAACTTGAGAAAAATCTTCACTCATTAAAGTGTAGGAAAAAGTTCAAAGTATCATTATATTCTTTTATGCGATTTTGACTTCCGAAAATCATCTTTTTTGATCGTATTTGTTTTAAGATTCGAGCTTGATAAAATTTTTAAATTAAAATATTAAATTTTAACCATTAAAATGTCCTTTAAAAATATTATTAAATTCATTTTGTTCGACACTCAAAATTATTTAGCAATAATTATTTTTTATTTATAAAAATTTACATGCATAAAATACATCTATTATTGAACTCTGATTGGGGCACTATTTTCCTTATTAAAAAAACAAAAATACATGGACTTCTACATAGTTCTTCAATAATGAACATTTCGTGTTTAAATTAAACTAATTAAAATAAAGTCAAAGCTATAAGAAAAAAAAAATTAAGTCAATGCCAAAAAGTAAGACCCTCAATACCGTCCAAAGATGATGCTTGTTCCTATAATTATCATATATACACCTCGAATACAAACCATGTTCCAAGAAACCAAAATTGGTCAAATTAATATTAAAAAAATACGGAATTAATTAAATCTATTTCAAATATGAGTTGTTCCTATCAATATTATTTCAAAATCAATAGAAACCGGCACGTGTAAAGTCATAGGCATGGACCCCAACATACAGGTCCCCTCTTATATATTGGGTTCACATGCATGACAAGAATATCATAAGAAGATATAAATGAACTTTTTTTTTGTTGTAATAAAATCCGAGATAATCAGATTATTCTTATATTTTTCAGGTTGAGATTAATCCCTTATCATTAGTAGACATTAAATTCATTGCACCTCACCATATCTCCACAAAATAAGTAAAAATAAAAAAATGGAAAAAGAAAAAGATAGAATAAATAAAGTGAGGCGAAAATGAATTTGGGCACGGGTGCTTCGTGCACTCTTCCAACTTTCTACAGCTTTCACGTAACATCTGTCTTTAGATTACCAAAAGCTCCGTCACTTTATTATTATATTATTTGTTATTATTATTTTTCATGGTTAAGAGGTTAACAAGTAACTACCATTCAAAAAGCATAAGTGAGAGATACATTTCAAGTTTGACCCTTCGAATGAGATCGTTTTGATTTGATAAGCCTGTCGTTTTGGTGTTTTGGGGTCTTAAGGAAACTTGATTAGTTTAATTGAGTATAAAGAGCTTTGGTTGCTCGGGAAACGTATCTTGAAAACCGGTGCATGAGCTTTTTAGCAGAAAAGAAGAAAGGCTTTTGACCGACTCTCCTTCACCAAACCACAAAAAAAAAAAAAAAAAAAGGAAAGAAAAGGTCATAATTTTCTTTGTGAAAACTATAAGCACGCCATGCAGCATATATCACTGTTACGATTGAAGTCTAAATTTGTGTTTTTTTTATTTATTTAAAAAATAAGAAATTATGTACTAATTATTAAGTACAATATAATGCAAAATTCAACCTGCAAAAATGTATAAGATGATGATCTAATAAGTCTTGCTGGATAATATAAGATTAATAAAATAAAGATTAGGAAACCCATTGTTTTTATATTTAATTTTATTAGCTTTGTGTATGAATTTATTTCATAACTGGAAGTCACTTGGAGAGAACAAAGACTAGTGGTTGTGTCAGCTGAGTTAGCATGCTCAACGTGAAAATTAAAAGCTCCTTTATTTACTGTGTTTCGTAAACTTGGCAAAGTTCCTAAAGATAAAGAAATTCAACATATTAGTTCATTTGTACATCATGAATGACACTTGTCCAACACTTTCTGTTCAATGTTAAAACTTTAATTTCGATACACTTTTACCCCTACAATCAAGTAATTCAAAATCTTCTAATTTTTATATGTATAAAGAATTCATACGCAAATATTGTGATTAACTTAAGTTTTGAACGTTATTGGAGTACTTTGTTTAAATTAACTAATTAAGGTTAATTTCTCCGACTGGTTTTACACAAATGACTTCTTTTTTTTTCTTTAATTTTATTCAAACGTATAGTTCTTCTGCTTTTATGCGAAGGAGTGATGTCATAAGTGAATAAAGAGAGAAATATTAGGTTATTTTATGTTAAAAAAAGGTGAAAATGGCAATATTGTGATAATTGGTAAAAGTAGTGTCATTTAGATGACCACATAAAAATATAGGCACTTTATATTAATCAAAGACCCAAGCCCTATTAGAGGGAGAAAGCAACGCTTTGTAACTTTCTTCGATCACGCATTACAAATTTCATGTGCTAAAACTCACAAAGTTTGTATAAAAAGCCTGAGAAAACCCTTCACAAACATTATAAACTTCTCATTACTACGACTATTACATGCTCCAACAACTACAATGGCAGCGGCCATAACCAGAGATGAATCCGACTACGACAGCAGCTCCTCATCGATTACCGTGCCCGACTCGAGCCGGAGCTGGATGAGCAACCTAAGCTTTGGCAGCCGCCGGAGCTCGGTTTCTCTTTGTTCTGTTGAAACTTCTCTCTACAGCTCTCACAAGCCGCACAAGGCCAACCAGGCCGCATGGGAGGCCATGAAGCGCCTCAGGAGAGCCAAAGGTCGAGTTGGGCTTGACCATTTTCGGCTCCTGCGAAGGCTAGGAAGCGGTGACATAGGGAATGTTTATCTTTGCCAGATAAGGAACCCTGTGGTTGGGTTGCCTCAGTGTTTTTATGCCATGAAAGTGGTGGACAGAGAAGCGCTTGCTATAAGGAAGAAGTTGCAGAGAGCTGACAT
Source organism: Theobroma cacao (assembly GCF_053813885.1). Classification (NCBI taxonomy): domain Eukaryota; kingdom Viridiplantae; phylum Streptophyta; class Magnoliopsida; order Malvales; family Malvaceae; genus Theobroma; species Theobroma cacao. The sequence continues at coordinate 6,643,498 of NC_142647.1, forward strand.
GGAAAAAGAGATTCTGGGTATGCTTGATCATCCATTCTTGCCAACTTTGTATGCAGAGTTTGAGGCTTCTCATTACTCTTGCTTGGTTATGGAGTTTTGTCCTGGTGGAGACTTGTATGCTGCCAGGCAACGCCAACCCGGAAAGCGCTTCAGCATTTCATCTGCTAAGTAAGTTACTTAATTATAGCTTTTATCTGATTATTATTAGATGCTTGGTTTAGGTTTATCTATCTTAGATGATTGTTAATGGTTCACTGACTTAATAAGGTAAACATTAATGCAGGTTTTACGCTGCTGAGACACTTTTAGCACTGGAATACCTGCACATGATGGGCATTGTTTACAGGGACTTGAAGCCAGAGAATGTCTTGGTTAGAGAAGATGGGCATATTATGCTTTCAGATTTTGATCTTTCCTTCAAATGTGACGTTGTTCCAAAGCTGCTAAGGCCTAAACCCAACTTAGAAGACACTGAAAAGTACGACAAGTACTGCTTGACTCCTTCATGTACTACACCCATGCAACCAGTGCTCTCTTGTTTCTCATCTTCCAACAAGAAAAAGAAAACTGCTACAGTCACAACAATCAGAGAACAAGCTGATTGCCAAGAAGTTGATCCGGAATTGGTGGCTGAACCAATCAATGCTAAATCCAGGTCCTTTGTTGGAACCCACGAGTACTTAGCCCCAGAAGTAATCTCTGGGCAAGGGCATGGAAGTGCTGTGGATTGGTGGACCTTAGGGGTGTTTCTGTATGAAATGTTGTATGGAAGAACGCCCTTCAAAGGTGAAAACAATGAGAAAACCTTGATTAACATCCTTAAACAGCCCTTAACCTTCCCAAGATTCAGTGTTAATAGCGGCAAAGAGTTTGAAGAGATGGTGAAAGTTCAAGATCTCATCAGCAAGCTCCTAGTGAAGAATCCCAAGAAGAGATTTGGAAGTTTGAAGGGTTCTGTCGAAATTAAGAGGCATGAATTCTTCAAGGGAGTGAATTGGGCTTTGATTAGATCAGTCAGGCCACCGGAAGTCCCTAGTGATCTTTACAAGATTAGGAGTAGTAGAGCTCACTTAGCAAAGCTAAGCAAAGAGGAAAGAGACGCCCCATATCAAATCCCTCATCATTTTGACTACTTCTAACTGTAAAATGTAAATAATAATAGGCAAAACAAAAGAATTATGCACGACGTCAAAGAAAGAGTTGTTTTCCTTTTGTTTTTCCTGCTAATGGGAGAGATTGTAGACAATTATTGTAAGCCTAGTTTTCTATGCTTTCAATTAACATATTAGTTTACTTTTATGTATTCTTTTTTTTAACATCTCAATTAATATTTGGGCTTACGTGTAAAAGGAAGGGAGCCCATAATTGTTCCAATATGATTCCCATGAGTAAGTCTATGAACTTCATGTGGAGACAATAATGACTCTTGTCAATGATGGTAAATATAATAAAAATTATCAAAACGAAGCTCTCCTTTGTAAACTTTACGGATCAATTCCTCCGCTTTTTTCACATTTGAGCACTTTCATCGTCACGCATTCACATGTCCTTTCACCGATCAAAGAGGGGAAAAAAGAACAAATAATCAATCATGTTTTCCTGCTCCCCTCTCTTTTCTCTCCCTAAACAAAAGCAAGAATAAAGTTAAACTAAAAATCCCTTAGAGGAATGAATCTCACCTTCCATTCGTTTATCCACTTAAAGTTATTGTTTAGTAGGTTGTGGCAGAGTGAGTTTCGGAAGTATAAACAAAAGGATTATAAAATTTCTTGAGGGGTATAAAACAGAGATGATAACATATGGAAAAAGAAAGAATAGATTATACCATGTGTGGACCACTTACATGATTATTAGAATGTGGTTGAATAATAACATCATAATCAAGAAATATAAAGAATTAGACCATAACTCATTTATATTCTAATCAAACTTCAGCTATTCAGAAGAGTGGTTTTTTGACTATCTTTTATATAAAATTAGACGCAGTCCAAACTTCATCACTTTCTCTTCTTTCTTTTTTTTTTTTTATCTTATACCATTGATTTATATTTAAAGTTCATTAGATTCTACATTCCTTTTGTACATTTCGTTTATCAGCCAATCTTAGAATGAATTCAAGTCTTCCAGAGCCTTGTTTGGAGTATTGTTAGATGCTAGAAGGATGGGAAGTTGGGAACTTATTTCCCGGACCATCTGAATGGGGGATGATTTGATTAAGGATAGGTCAAAGTTTAGTGAAATGAAATTTGATGATATGGGTCAGAACTTTTGGAGAGGATGTTCAGTCAACAGCTTAATTAGTATAAAGGAAAAGGTGGAATAGGTACAAGGGGGAAGGGTGGGCAGCTTTCAACTTTCAACAGATATATAGCCAAATTGCCTGACCCATTTGATGGAATTTTGGGACTGGGGGACCGGTCAGGCGTCAGCCTGCAGAAGCACGCGAGCTTCTTCTTCCACCCCACTTCGGGTGTGTTGATGCATGGAGAAAGTGACAGCGTTATCTCTAGTCTATTATTCCAAAAATTCTCACAGATTCATGGCCAGGTTTCGCCAAAATGGAAAATGACAGATATTCATACAGAGAGGGAATGCTCATCAGCCAACAGGTTGGCAAAAATTATGGGGACCTTCACGTAAACGAATCTTCCTAAACAGAGTATCTCCTTCCTTTACAATTACTTTGCTTTACAAAATAAAACTCTTGCTTGCCCTTTTTCCTCAGGGTAACATGCAAGACAGGATTGCCAAAAAGTTCCCTTAAACTTGATTGCTAAGAATAATACTTAGTAATCAAATTCTTTAATTAAAAATTAGATCAACTCAACTCAAGAAAAATGGAACAGTTCTACTTTAAAGCTTAAATTTTTATTTTTTAATAGGAAGATCTCAAATTCTATATTTAACTCATTTCATGCCATTTTTTTTTAATTTCTTGGCCATAACCATGCCAACTTCATTTGCTAGACATTGCTTTGTCCTGTTAGATAAGTTATACCATAATAATTAGAAAGGCATTAATAAAATAATGGACTGATTCTGCACACACTCAGAAGTCCACAAGCCACAATGAAAATTTGGGTCTGGCTCAATCAAATGTATTAGGCTTGATGGATGGGGCTTTGCTAAAATCTTTAGGACAAGTCCTGGACAAAGAACTTTACCCAAACCCAACTCAACTTCACTTGCTTTGATTGCTAGATCAATTAGTATTTATATCTTGCTTATTTGGTAATGGAATGAGCCCGGCTAACTAAGAAATCCCACAAATGGTTTGGGGATTGGCATTTTATTTGGAGGTCAAAATCGAAGAAAATCTATACCCAACTATTGTTGAATAAAGTTATAAGCAAGAACTACGTTGCATCTAAATAGTCCGAAGTTTGAAAAAAATGAGCATAAAGTGAGACTTTATTGACTATCAGTCGTTTTTTCCTCCTAATGATGAGGACGGAACAAGAGGCTTGAAATTGTGTTAACCAAAGTCTCCATATTAAATTAACTTTTATATTCCTTTGAATAATTTCTCTTTATATAATAAAATGAAATTCGTGATTTTGTCTCTCTTTGTTATTTATTTATTTAATCATGAGCTTTTTGAATAAAAATTTAAATATTTTTCAGACATAAACTCAACTCATGCTTGTAACTATTAAAGCTCAATTTTACTTAATGTGTCTAAATATTTAGTTTTACGATAATTCATCAAGAGGGTGCTGGAAAATTTGGAACTCAATCCAATTTGAAAACAACAATATTCATTTTTTTTCCTTTTCAAGCTACATGAAAAAGAAAGTAAGCATGAGTTTGAAATTCTAAACTATTCTCATTGTCAGAGGCAAATGAATCCAACAGAGTCAAATCCACCAGGCACTGGCCACCCACTCAACCAGAAACCATGAACTACAAGAAGAAAACCATGTTAGTGTTACACGTTAGGACTGCCTGCAGCAGCCTACCAGGGAGCAGCAATCCCATGAAATCCAGCCCTTCTTCCGGGACACGTGGTCCTATCTCATGGGCAATGCAGGTGCATGAAATCACACATTCCAAAATCACCTAAAAAAAGGTTACCCATGGTTTTGTGAAAGCTTTGCCTTTAAACCAGTGGCTTTCTGCAATCTCCATTTAAGAGAAAAAGAGACTTTCAAAAAGTTGAACTAGAAAGCAATTATAATGGATTTCTGTGTATAAGCGAGGAACATAAGTGAATAATGTCAGCAAATCTCGATGCCCATTGTTTTCTTTCTTTATCATAATTTCAGATCAACCTCTAGCTGTTAATTACCAAGGTGCCCTTTGCAATAATAACTTCAAAATTAAAATAAAATGTCAATAGTAGTATCCACAAGTAAATGAAGTAAATGGTTGTAAATATATAATTCAATGATCGTACTTGTTCCTTCTTCCTAACCTACTGGTAATATATAAAACATAGTATTTCAGTTCTTTTTCGTCGCATCTGTCCTTGAAAAACAAAGGCAAGGGCATATGGGGAACAGAGCTACAGAACCAAACCGACATAGGCAGACACCTTAGTGAAAACAAGTGTCGCTGACACTAGAATTCAAGCGAAAACCATCAAACTCTACACCCCCAACACCTGAGGCGGGCACCTTTCCATTATCCAAACATGCTCTATAAATACCCATGCAATTCTCACAATCTCTTCAGGCAAATCTTCAAAAACATCCTCAGTAATAGTTTGTTATCTACCTTTTCTTGAACTTGTTTCATTGTTACCCTTTTTTTTTTGTTTGAAATCTTTTTCCTTTGCAATGGCTAAAAATGTTGCTCAATCTGCTACATTGGCTTCACTTGACCAAAAGCTGGCCATGGCAAAGCGCTGCTCTCATGGTAGGTTTCCTTCTCTTTTTAGCTTTCTTCTTTATCTTTTTTTTTTCCCTTTCAGGCACAGCTTCAGTTGCGGCCTGGATTGTTATTTTTGTTTTCTTTTTTCATCAACTTGCACTTATCTGGTAACTTCATTATGTTTAAACATCATGAGATAACATGCTTGAGTTCCTTGAAAAGTATAGGAGTGAGTGAGGATCTTAATAATTTGATTGAGATTTGCCATATGATGATAACATCCATACAAACAAAAAAGTATAAAGTATTATTTCTTTCTTAACTCTGCAATGGAAAAAAAGAAAGAGCACCTCTTTGATGATGGGGGACCATGATCCTTGGACCCGGGGCTTTCTTTCAAATTATGAATTGAGAGTACTTTCGTTTCACATCATAGTCAAGAATTATGGGTTAATGATAATGATAGCTTTACATTTGGTTTGATTAATGTAATCAAGTAATTAATGCTAAAGCAATTAGATTTTCCGTGATTTTTCATTAACCATTTTACTGTCCGGTTTAGTTATTTAAATGAAAAATACCTTAACTAATAATCTTTTTCGTCTTTTGCACCAATAGAGGGAGTACTTGCTGGAGCTAAGGCAGCCGTTGTTGCTAGCATTGCCACTGCCATTCCAACCGTAAGCATATGAAAGAAAGCTTCGTTATTGTAAATATAAATAGTCCTTTTCTTAGGGGCAATTAAATCTAACATTTCAATCCCTTGGGCTTGACATGCTTATGCAGCTGGCTAGTGTAAGGATGCTGCCCTGGGCAAGAGCCAATCTTAATCACACCGCACAAGCTCTCATAATCTCCACAGGTTCTCATCATCATCATCCTCTTGCCAGATATCAAGATCTTCTTTTAGTAGTAATTTCCTTTTGTTTAATAAAGTTTCGATTCCATTGCAGTGGCTGGAGCTGCCTATTTTATAGTTGCAGACAAGACTGTCTTGGCTACAGCTCGGAAGAACTCCTTCAAGCATGTCCCTAACATGGAGGGATGAATTTGAGTTGATCTAGATTTATACTCGGCTTGTACTCAACAATTATTACTATTTACTTGACTAAGGAAAGAGATAGAAGGAAAATTTTGGGGGATTGGTATTGTAAGAAGCCATTTGCTCCTAGTTGCTATGCAATCCTTCGTCTATATATAAATAAAGAAGGGTTTTTTTCGTTTACAAGGATCAGAGCTTTCCCCACTAAAAAAAATTGACTTCCATCTATCCAGTAAATCTGGACTGCAAGTAACAGTGACAAAATTTATACACTTGGATTTTGATGTGTTCTTTAAATTCTTCCCAAATATATCTAAAAGTTGATAAGGTTTCACCAATAGTCCTTGCATGAGCAGAAACCATCTTTGAAATGGTGGAAGCGGTTTCTGTCTCTGGCAATAATTTCTTTGTTGAAGATCTTGGATATTAGCTTAGTAGCTGAATGGCAATTTCCACATACCCGAAGATTCTTTACAATTCTAATTGTTGTCCCTGGCTTTGTACTGATCAATCCAAAAGCAATTGCTAACTTCTCGCTATGATGACTCAATGCTTCTTCCTTCCAATCCTCAACCATGTCCTGTAGCACCTCTGATGTATCAGTCACAAATCCAGCCTTCTCCAGAAGCGTGTCGACTTCATTCAACATGTCATGAAAATTTCTTTGCATCAGGGATGCACTTTGTCATTGACGAGACAGTCATGATCAAAACTATCCACCTCGATAGAGCTGAAACCAGGAACTTTCTTGACTCCCTTGTTATTTAGCAAGCTTCTTATTCGAACTACATCATCCCATCTACCAGCTCGAGCGTAGATATTTGACAAGAGCACATAAGCTCCAGGATTTTCAGGCTCCAACCCAAAAGACGCTAGGCCACTGATTCACCTAACTCAACGCGCTTATGAACTGTACAAGTTCCAAGCAAAGAACCCCAGATTGCACCATCTGGCTTCATTTCCATATTAATCAAAGCCTCCGCTTCATCAAACAGCACAGCTCGTCCTAGAAGATTTACCATGCATCCATAATGTTGCAGGTCAGGTGAAATTGCATAATCTTGGACCATTGAACTAAAATACTGACGTCCAAGATCAAAGAAAGTAAGAAACCAGCATGGTTACAAGCAGATAACACACCAACAAATGTGATATCATCAAGTTTGAAACCTCCACCCGTCATTCGTGAGAAAAGCTCAAGGGCCTTCTCTGCCAGCCCATGCATTGCTAGTCCAGATAGTATTGCATTCCAAGAAGCCGAACTTGTCTGTTTCATACCATTATGGTTCCTCCTATTACCTTGTTTGGTTCTTTTTTAGTTTTTTGAAGCAAGAAATAGTTAATTTTAAGATTGGTTAATTTTTTAAAAACACAAAATAACTAATACGGACTCCCCTCGTATTAACTATTTCAAGCTTCATTAAGAGTTCAAATAGTTATGGATAAAAATAATCTTACTTATTATATAAAATTACTAATGTTAACGTATAAAATTCCATATTTATATTTTAATGATAAATAATTAATATTTTAATAAAATTTTAATAAAAAGTTAAAAAAAAAGAAAAGGAAAAATGAAAATAGAGAAAAATAAAAAGACATTCAATTAAAAATCATAATAGTATTTTAATAAAAAATTATTAAATTCAATATATTTTTAATATTTTAAAAAATAAATTAAAAGAGAAAAAAGAAAAAAATTATTAATATTTCATAATTTTTTATTAACATTTAAAAATAAATTATTAAATTTAATATATGTTAATATTTTTGAAAAATAAATTGAAAGATAAAAAAGGAAAAATAAATTATTCTATTAAATATGTTTTTTTAAATTTAATTGAAAAAGAAAAAAAGGAAAAATAAATAATTAATATTTTAATAATAAAAAAATGAAAGCAGACGAAAAATAAAAATAAATTAACATAAAATATCATATTAGTATTTTAATAAACAGTTATTAATATTTTAGTAATAAATTATTAATATTTTAATAATATATTATGAAAAAAAATTAAAAGAGAAAAAGGTAAAAATGAAAATAGAGAAAAAATAAAAACAAAAAATCATATTAATATTTTTATAATAAATTATTAAACTATTATTTAATGATAACATTGTCAAAAAATAATGAGTTTCGAAAACCTAAAAAATTTTATTAAATTATAATAAAATATATTTTTATCATTTTATCTCTTATTCTTTTATTATTTTAAGAATATTTTTATCAATCAAATATTGAAATAATTAGAGAAAGGCCAGTGTAATACTATGGGGTCCAACTAGCTTGAAGTGAATGAAAGCCCAAAGATGCAAAGATAACCCAAAAACAGTGAAAGTTCAAATATTAAAAAACATAAATCTAAAAAGTTTAAAATCAAGTCAAAATTTCCTATCAACTTCAATTCAACCCAAATTAAGTCACTATTTGTCAAGCAATTAGACTATACAAGTTCCAACCAATTAGTCTATTTAGAGACAACTTTTAATATATGTAAATTTAAATATTAAAATTTCATTTTTATGTATCAAACTATCTATTGTACTCAATTCTTATATTATTTAATGATTACATAATAATTATTTTGTTATGCAAATCAAAGTTGCTGTGAAAACTTGATGTGCTGCTTCTATACTTCCACACTTTAGGTACATATCAATAAGTAGGGATGTAAATAGGTACAGTATCTATTATTTATGAGATACTTGACCCCAAAACTGTTTAACTATCAAACTATCTGAACCCTATTAAAATCGACATAAAATTGCAAAACATTATCCAAAATCGAAAGCATTATTTGAATCCATTAAATACGCAATTATACGAGGTAAATTTTTTGTCAAAGACTTGGAGTATTCCCATCCTCCTATGAGTTCAATCCTCACTAGTAACAAAATTTTACATATTCAATTAATGTAAATTAATTTTATATTTATTAGTTTACAAAATGATAGGTTAATTAAGATGACAAAGATTGTGTTAAAATTAAGAATGACAAAAGTTCAAATGTTACAATACTTAAAAATTTTGTAACATTATATATAATCGGGTTCAAGTTTAGGGTATGCTAAAGGTGATACCTAAATTAGCTTTTAAAAGCTTTACCTTAATTTGCCCCATAACCAATATAGGGTTTGCGTCTTATGTACTCAAATTCGATATTATCGAATTGAGTACTTATGAGTACCCATATAATTGTGAAATCTCACATTGAGTAAGAGGATAAATTAGGAAATCCTTATCTAAACATATAGATTACATATTTTGAATATCAAACTTAGTTTTAACCTTCAAAAGAATTCATTAACACTTTTATTTATTTGTCACTTTTGAAGTTGAAAATTTTCTAAGGCTGTAAGGAGTCAAAATATATGATTTTTATAAAACAATATTTTGAAAAGAAAAAATAGTAGTAATGATTTCCTTGATTTTTAGATGACTTGAAATGGTTTTTTCACAATTTTTGGAGTACATTAGCTATGGTAAATGAGAGCCGCAAATTTAATTTTAGTCAAACTTTATTTATTTTATTCTTGAAACCAAAATTTAGATTTTGATTCTATTGGATTTTAATATTTTTGATATTTTTATTGAATTCAAATAGGGGTTGGGTTGTTTGCTTATTTACATTAAATATTTTAAGTAAATGAAGAGTAAAAAAAAAAAGAAGTAAAAATGAGGACATTTACTTATATGGTATTTAATGTAAGTAAGTTGGACAGGTTTTATAGGTAATTGTTTCAGAATCTGTATTCTATTTCAAATGTATCGATACATGCTCATAATGTATTGATACAAATGGTCAAGCATCAATACATGTTTATAATGTATCGATACAATTTTTTTTTTAAACCAAATGTATTAATATATAAGCTAAATGTATCGATATATTTTATCGATTTTAGAAAAATAAAAGGGTAAAAGTATATTTTCACACCCAAGCTTATAAATATATCATATTTTCTCAGAGTTAGTAACTCTCAACCATATTTTTAAGGTAAAACCCTAACTCTTAAGTTCTTCCAACTCAATTTTACTCAAAATCATCATTTTTGAAAGAATTGAGTTCAGTTTTGAGTTTTAAATGAAAAATAAGATTTTTCCCACTCTTGAATCTTTAAATCTTGGATTTTTTATTATGAAAATATGGTATTGTTCTAAAATTATTGATGTCTGTAAACTAGAGGATTTGGATGGATTTTCTCATTTACTATAGAGCGCACCTAAGGTAAGAACATTGATTTTATGGGTTTGTACAAATAAGTATTTTGATGAGCAGTAGATGTAGTCTAGATATCAGTTTAGGTGAATCCAAATAGGTCGAATTAGCATAGAACGATTATTATGCGATTCCTAGACTCAATATTAACTGAAATATTTATTTGAGAATTTAGGAAACGTTGAAACTCCGAAAATTTCATTGGAGTATATTTTGGCATACTTGGTAGAAATTAACTTTTGAGGTGAATGGATATACCGTTTTCAAAACTATTTTAGTATGTAAAATTAAAAGTATGATTTGAATGATTGAGGGTTTATTGATGAGCATGTTTTTCCACAAATATTAACTTTAAAAAATGTATTTATGGATACAAAAATGTTTTGGAAATTGGTTTTCAAAACTATATATATATATATATATATATGCAAATATACTATTATGTATGAGTTTTCAACAATGAGGGACAAACATTTTTATGATTGCAGTCTACTCGATTACTCTGGCCTTTGAGCTAGTGTAGGTACGAGAATTATATATATGTGATTGAGAATGGTGTGGATGATTAATATGTTCTTGAACATAAGTATTATGTTTGTGGATTAAGAAAGTCTCCAATTTTCCTTGATTCATGTGTTTGACATGATATGTTATAAATGCTTGATCTTGGTATGATTTTTTATGAAATTTTGATTATGTTGTGATTAGTTCTAGTCCCGGTGTGAGGGTAAGAATACCACAAGGTTAAGCTTGGCCAACGCGTCACTTTTCCCCTTTTTGTATGTTAGCTTTAGTCCCAGTGTGGGGATAAGAATACCATATGGTTAAGTTGGACATCGTACCACTTTTCCCCTCCTTATGAGTCTCGATGTAGAGGTAAAAATACCACAAGATTAAGTTAGGCATCGTACCACTTCTCTTTTCCTTATGAGTCTCAGTGTAATAGTAAGAATATCACAAGGAAGAGTTAGGCGAAAGTACTCATTCTCTTTTTTAATTTGCTCATGGCATGCATTGATGTAATTTTATCAAATAAATGGCTCATTCTCAATTGAATGTTTGATGTTGGACTTGAAGGTTCATAGGTTACTTACCGTATCTCTTGCAAACGTTATGTAAGTTGAGCTTTGATATCAATAGCATATTTTATGCTTTATGAGTTTCAAGTGCATTTATGGTTACATAATTACCATAATTATTTTTGCAATTATGATTTATTATAAAAACTCTTATCCCTTGGTTTGTCCCCTTTCTTGTATTTGCTCATAGAGTCTTTGTGACTCATACAATATTTTCCTCTATTTTGTTTCAGATCAGAAACTTGCTTGGTTAGGCCACTTGGGAGTCATAACTCAACTCATTTTTTATAGGTGTGGTAGATCTTCTTTCCAGCTTTCTAGTGTCGTTACATTTCACAGTCTATGTAGAGTAAAGGCATATTTTTTACATTGTTAATATTGAACTTGGGATATGTAAATAATGTTAATATACTTGTTTACGTTTCCATACATTTTGTTGAGTCCAGGATATGGGTGCATGTTGATGATAAAACTATAGTGGATGAACTATAACAATATAGGTACAGGGTGTATGTAGAACCACAATTGACATAATATTGTGCATATTATATGAGACAAAATGAAAATAACTTTTTACGTTAAGAAGTTCTGTAAAAGGATGACCTTGATGATTTATTGTTGTAAATGACAATGTATGTGAATGTAATGGATGACTAGCCCATGCATATTTGAATTAAACTTACTTAGGCCTAGAGGGCTATGCCCACATAGGTCCTTGTGCTGATCACTATTCTCCAAAAAATAAGATGTGATAATAATAGAATATTCGAACCTTATATTATTGAGTTAAATACTTATGAATACCCGTATAAGAACAACCCATTTACATCCCTATCAATAAGATTCGTCCAAAGATATATACCGGTAGAATTTTGAAAACTCTTGTCTATATAAGCATGAATCCATTTGCCAAGATCAAGGGCATCAAGGTTAGCACAAGCTGGAAGAATGCTTAAGAAAGTGACATAACTCGGACCCTGCTGTATATTTGATCATAGCATTCGCCGAAAAAGCCCTAAGGTTTCTTTATAGTGGCTCGTATGTGTATAACCACCAATCACTACATTCCATGAAATCACATCCCTTTGCTGTACACCACACTTAGAATAAGTGCATTAACAAGATGAATATTAAAACCAAGTCCATGTTTCCTCTTGTAGATCTGTTTGTATCTTTTTGTTCCTTAAATGAAAACTGTAGATTTGCACATGCAGTTTTGTCATTTTTAATTGTGATTAGTGCCAATCTTTATCCATTAGGGTATTTCTTCTCTTGTAGTATTCCTTTCGTTGTATTAAGTTTCATCATTAGTTCTGGATTTTTTTGTAAAATTTTATTTCATTTGTAATTAAAAAAATTTGATTTTTTAAATATATTCTAAATGTATCTATTTATTAATATATATGTCATTAAAATTTGGATGAAATATAAAATTTGTCATGTGATTATTTATCAAAATTTTATGTGTGACAAATTTGTTCATATATATTTCATTCAAATTCTAACGATATATTGATGAACTGAAGGGTTTAGAATAAATTCAAAAAATCACAAATAAAAAAAATCAAGTTTTGTAGATTACGGATAAAAATGGATCATTATGAAAAAGTTAGGACTAATAATGCAATTAACTCTTCTTATTGTTAAAGAGCATCTGAACATTTGACTCATTAATTGATGTGTTATCCCCCTATTTAAAAAATAAGATTCAAATCTCTCTTCTCTTAATTAAAAAAAAACCATTATCCCCTTATCTAAAAAATATAATTCGAATCCCCATTCCCCTTAAAGAGCTTTGGGTTAGAAGTGTAAATGGGTTTTTCTACACTTGCAATTGCATTGTTTCTTCAAAAAAAAAAAAACCTAACCCACCTTTCCTAGCTCAAGAGAACCTGACTGAGCACAATCCGAAAGGACCGAAACCAATGTGCTTGCATTAGGCACAACATTTGCTCCAATCACCCCTTCAATAAAGGCCAATGCCTCTTCATATTAGTAAGTTAAAATTGACCCAAAATAATAATTAAGTTCAAAATTAATCAAGTATTCTTTTTAGGGAATTTGCATTTAGACTGCAACTTTCTAAACAATTTGAGATAACGACATATCTGTATATGATTTACTTCTGACATTGTTTATCTTTTATTTTTCAATCGTACGTATAAAAGAATAGTAGAGTGTGACAAAAGAATGATAGAAAAACGAGTGTCAGAAATATTATCACATGGAAATAAAGTAAAGGGTTGTAAATGTATAATACAATGAGCGTACTCAGTCCCTTCTTTCTAACCTACCACTGATATATATAATATAATTTTAAGTTCTTTTTTTCGTTGCAACTGTTGTTGAAAAACAAAGGCAACGACATATGGGGAACAGAGCTACAGAACCAAACCGACATCAGGAGACACCTTGGTGAAAACAAGTGTCTCTGACGCTAGAATTCAAGTGAAAACCATCAAACTCTAAAACCCCCAATACCTGAGGCAGGCAGGCAGCGTCCCTTTCTCCCAACCACTCCATTATCCAAACATGCTTTATAAATACCCATGCAATTCTAACAATCTATTCAGGCAAATCTTCAAAAACATCCTCGGTAATAGTTTGCCTTCTACCTTTTCTATAACTTGTTCCATTATTACCTTTTCTTTTTTGTTTGAAATCTTTTTTCTTTGCAATGGCTAAAAATGTTGCTCAATCTGCTACCCTGGCTTCACTTGACCAAAAGCTAGCCATGGCAAAGCGCTGCTCTCATGGTAAGTTTCCTTCTCTTTTTAGCTTTCTTCTTTATCTTTTTTTTCCCTTTCAGGCACAGCTTCAGTTGCGGCCTGGATTGTTATATTTGTTTTCTTTTTCATCAACTTGCATTTCTCTGGTAACTTCATTATGTTAAACATCATGGGATAACATGCTTGAGTTCCTTAAAAAGTATAGGAGTGAGTGAGGATCTTAATAATTTGATTGAGATTTGCCATATGATGATAACATCCATACAAACAAAAAAGTATAAAATATTATTTCTTTCTTAACTCTGCAATGGAACAAAAGAAAGAGCACCACTTTGATGATGGGGGACCATGATCCTTAGACCCGGGGCTTTCTTTCAAATTATGAATTGAGAGTACTTTAGTTCCACATTATAGTCAAGAATTATGGGTTAATGATAATGATAGCTTTACATTTGGTATGAGTAATGTAATCAAGTAATTAATGCTAAAGCAATTAATTTTCTTTGATTTTTCGTTAACCATTTACTGTCCGGTTTAGTTATTTAAATGAAAAATACCTTAAATAATGATCTGTTTCGTCTTTTGCACCAACAGAGGGAGTACTTGCTGGAGCAAAGGCAGCCGTTGTTGCTAGCATTGCCACTGCCATTCCAACTGTAAGTATATGAAAGAAAGCTTCATTATTGTAAATATAAATACTCCTTTTCTCAGGGGCAATTAAATCTAACATTTCAATCCCTTGGGCTTGACATGCTTATGCAGCTGGCTAGTGTAAGGATGCTGCCCTGGGCAAGAGCCAATCTTAATCACACCGCACAAGCTCTCATAATCTCCACAGGTTCTCATCATCATCATCCTCTTGCCAGATATCAAGATCTTCTTTTAGTAGTAATTTCCTTTTGTTTAATAAAGTTTCGATTCCATTGCAGTGGCTGGAGCTGCCTATTTTATAGTTGCAGACAAGACTGTCTTGGCTACAGCTCGGAAGAACTCCTTCAAGCATGTCCCTAACATGGAGGCATGAATTTGAGTTGATCTAGATTTAAACTCTGCTTATGCTCCACAATTATTACTATTCACTTGACTAAGGAAAGGGATAGAAAGAAAATTTTGGGGGATTGGTATTGTAAGAAGCCATTTGTTCCTAGTTGGTATGTAATCCTTCGTCTATATATATAAATAAAGAATGGTTTTCATTTACAAGGATCAGAGCTTTCCTGCTCTAAAAAAAAAAAATCGACTTCCATATATCCAGTAAACCTGGAGTGCAAGTATTTACAAGTGATAGTCCCAAGATTTATACACTTGGATTTTGATGTGCCCTTTAAATTCTTCCCAAATATAACTACAAGTTGATAAGGTTTCACCAATAGTCCTTGCATGAGCAGAAACCATCTTTGAAATGGTGGAAGCGGTTTCTGTCTCTGGCAATAATTTCTCTGTTGAAGATCTTGGATATTAGCTTCGTAGCTGAATGGCAATTTCCACATACCCGAAGATTCTTTACAATTCTAATTGTTGTCCCTGGCTTTGTACTGATCAATCCAAAAGCAATTGCTAACTTCTCGCTATGATGACTCAATGCTCCTTCCTTCCATTCCTCATCCATGTCACGGATTACCTCTGATGTATCAGGCACAAATCCAGCCTTCTCCAGAAGCGTGTCGACTTCATTCAACATGTCATAAATTTCTTTGCATCGGGGATGCACTTTGTCACTGACGAGAAACTCATGAACAACACTATCCACCTCGATAGAGCTGCAACCAGGAACTTTCTTCATTCCCTTGTTATTTAGCAAGGTTCTTATTCGAGCTACATCATCCCATCTACCAGCTCCAGCATAGATATTTGACAAGAGCACATAAGCCCCAGGATTATCAGGCTCCAGCTCCAAAAGACGCTGGGCCACTGATTCACCTAACTCAACGCGCTTATGCACTCTACAAGCTCCAAGCAAAGAACCCCAGATTGCACCATCTGGCTTCATTTCCATATTCTGAATCAAAGTTTCTGCTTCATCAAACAGCCCAGCTCGTCCTAGAAGATTTACCATGCATCCATAATGTTGCAGGTCAGGTGAAATTGCATATTCTTGGACCATTGAACTAAAATACTGCCGTCCAAGATCAAGCAAACCAGCATGGGTACAAGCAGATAACACACCGACAAATGTGATATCATCAGGTTTTAAACCTCCACCCATCATTTGTGAGAAAAGCTCAAGGGCCTTATCTGCCAGCCCATGCATTGCTAGTCCAGATATCATTGCATTCCAAGAAGCCAAATTTTTCTGTTCCATACCATTAAAGACTTGTTGTGCTGCTTCTATACTTCCACACTTAGCATACATATCAATAAGACTCGTCCAAAGAGAGATATTGGTTGAATTTTGAAAATTCTTGTCTATGTAAGCATGAATCCATTTGCCAAGATCAAGGGCACCAAGGTTAGCACAAGCTGGAAGAACGCTTAAGAAAGTGACATCACTTGGCTCTATATTTGATCTTAGCATTCGCCGAAAAAGTCCTAAGGCTTCTTTATAGTAGCTCATATGTGTATAACCACCAATCATTACATTCCATGAAATTACATCCCTTTGCTGTAAACCCTCAAACAAATCAAAAGCTGTGTCCAAATCACCACACTTAGAATACATATCAATTAATGCATTAGCAAGATGAATATTAGAACCAAGTCCATGTTCATTAATCCAAGACCTAACCCACGTCCCCAATTCAAGAGAACCCGACTGAGCACAAGCTGAGAGGACCGAAACCAATGTGCTTTCATTAGGCACGACATTTGCTCCAATCATCTCTTCAAAGAAGGCCAATGCCTCTTCATGTTGACCTGTTTGAGCATACCCTGCAATCATCGCGTTCCATGACACCACATCCCTTATGGGAATTTCATCAAAAAGCTTTCGGGCATTTTCCATATAACCAATCGAAACATAACCCGTTATCAGTGCAGTATAAGAGACCGTATCTCTTAGATGACTTTTGTCAAACACCAACCGCGCATTACCAAATTCACCATTTTGCGCATACATATTAATAAGGGAAGTATGAACAAAGGCATCAGACTCAAGCCCAAGCTTCAAAACTTGTCCATGAATCTGTTTCCCTTCCTGGGTACTTGCTGTTTTCGCACAAGATTTTAAAACGAAAGGAAAAGTATAAGAATTCGGGACAATACCGGACCAGATCATTTTAACATAGAATTCTAAGGCGAGTCCAGGGGATGAACTCAATGAAAATCCTCTAATCATTGTGTTCCAAATAACTTGATTGGGTTCATCAATGGATTCAAAGAGTAAAAGAGCATAAGGCAAGTCACCAAAAGGCGAAACGGCGCAGAATTCGATGAGCTTGCTGAGAGCAAACTGGGTGTGGTGGAGGCCGGTTTTGATTATATGGCAGTGGACTTGTTTGAGGGTTTGGATGGTCCTGCATTTCGAGAGGAGGGAAAGGGATGGGTGGTTTTGGAGGAGCTTGTAAGGTGGGTCTGACGAAGGGAGGAGATGGAGTGGGAAAGGAGATATGGAGACTGAAGTTGATGGCAGTGCCATTTCACGTTTGGAGGTTTTGAGAGGGATAAGAGTGGAGATGATTTTTTTTTTTTTTTTGAAATGCCGTTGGTCGTTCATAGAGAGGTTTTTTTTTTTGGTAACCCGCCAAAATGGAAAACAACAATAAAAATGTCTTATCGCCGTTGCCGGGGATCGAACCCGGGTCGCCCGCGTGACAGGCGGGAATACTTACCACTATACTACAACGACTCTATGTGAGAGCCAGGTAGAACATATATAAGTCGGACAATTCAAACAGAACAACAAACTACAATGGCAAAGCACATAATTATAAACTTGAACTGCGCGTCTGTATTCTTAATTCTTCTCTTGGTTCTTATCATCATCAGCCTCATCCATGTCCTTATTATCCGATACATTGCTTCGAGGAAGTTTGCTGAGCTCATTTTTCCCATCATCTCCACAAAGAAATTCCAATCCATATTCAATTTCTCTAGCTACTTTCTAGTTTAAGCAGATGCAGACATTGTGACCTTTCTTCCTTATTCAAGTAATACAACTCTTTGTTGATATTGGTTGTGGGCCGTGTGGCCACCATGGTCAGTTGCATTGGTTGCCCTGTAGCCATTTAGAGTAGATACTATTAGTATTGTCGAGAGACACGATTTTCAAACAGCTAGAATACTTTTAATTCTTAAAAGAAGAAGATCTTGCCAAGATTGGAGATGTTTCAGGCTTCTTCTGTTAGAATTGTATAGTTAGCAACATAATCTGCGAATGTTCCTTGGCTGGTATGATAGTTGTAAATCTTGCGGATAGAATAGTTTTCACAAATAGGATTTTGATATGGCTAATTAAACATCATTGTAATTGAAAGGAAGAGGCAGATGTATTATGAAATAATAAGAAAGAGGAGGAAAAAAAAAACTTGAGACAACCTGCTACAAAAGAACAAACTGCACTAAGCAGTAAAACTGTTTGTGACAACAAACTAAAAAAGAAGATGCTGAAAATCAACTATACAATTTTATATTTCTCTAGCTCCTATTAATCCTGTCCACTCTCCCGTAATCTACTCAACACCCTTAAGCCTGCATCTAATAACCTCCTTGATACGATTAAGAGAGGACCATAAGCTTTAGCAGATAACTTCCTGGTAGTTAATGGGACTCCTAAGTACCTGACTGGAAAAGATCCTACTTTGAAGACAGTGATAGATTGAATTTCTATAAGCACATAGGCTTTGATGCCAGAACAGAAAATCCCAGATTTTGAGCTATTCAGTTGAAGGCCAGATATAACGTACAGAAATAATTTAGAATATTCTCTATTGCTGCAACTGAATTGAGAGTACCTTTGCAGAAAACCATGAGATCATCTTCAAAGGAAACACGATCAATGAGTTGGACTTGCTTGCATTTAGGATGGAACTGAATTTGACCTTTCCTAGCTGTCGTTCAAGTATTCTTGATAAAACCTTTATAGCTATTACAAACAGATAAGATGACAAGGGATCACCTTGCCTAACTCCCCTTGCTCCAGAGAAGCAACTAAACAACACAACATTTGAACCAAGAGATAAATTCTGCAGGAAACTCCATGGCTTCCATAACTTATAATAGGAAGTCCCAACTGAACCTATTTCTTGACAAAGAGTAGATTTGAATTAGGAGATGATATAAGGAATCCGGTGATGCTGAAATTTGAAATCAAGATCCTTAGACATCTTAATTATGTTTATATTACCTCAAACCTGCAAAGTTAATGATTAAGTAATTAAGGTAATCCAAGGTGATTTTATAAAGATTTTTCGACTATTTATGCGATCAGATATGAATAATGTCTGTAATAAGAAATTTAAAAGTCATGATTAATTGAGAACATGTATATGATATATAGTTGGAACAAAGTTGAGATTATCAGCCTTGGGTACAAGGTATGCAGAGGCAAATGCGCTCTAATTCTGGAACAATGGACATGCACGCGATTAATTATAGACATTAACAGAAAACATTGCTTGGAACGGGTTCAAATCGATGTCACATTTGGTTCGATTGGCATTCTGAAAGTGTTAAAATGTTGTACTTAATTAAGATCCCTCTAGTTCAAACCTAGTTGGTGAAGATAATTTAATGGTGTTGGTTACTATTTATTACCTCGATCCAATCCCTTTAGAAATTCCAACTTTAAGTCAGTTCTTAGTGTAAAACCACCTGGATTGACAATTACTAGTAATTGGGTTCAATAAAATAAATGGTGCCCAGGAGAGATGCCTGGTACAAGTCATTTTCTCACTTTGAAAGTTGGGATAATAGCGAGGGAATAGGAGGACAGGACACCAAGGGATGAAACTTTTGCAAGGATAATATCTATCATCTCTTTGGAATGGTCACCAAGCAATGATCCGCCAAATCGATTTGTAAAGTTTAAAGCGACTGTTGTTATTTTTGGCCCAGTCCAACCAGATTTGTTGGGTGAGCCAAGTAGCTTCCATGATTTAACAGCTAAAATATTTCAGACTTTGCCCCATATGTGATCTGTCCAAAGCACCTGGAATAAGCAAGACTGCTGTTAACATCATAATTAAGGTTTTACTTCTTTTTGAGTGCTAGCTGGCCGAAAATTTCAAAATCACGTGGCAGGGAAGGGGGAGAATATCCAAAATTCAAAAGCAACGGCTATTCTTCCTGGGTAATCCCTTAATGGATGTGGATTCTCTACATATTATTGAAGGGAGATGGCCCTCTTCTGAAAACAAGTCGAAAGCAGAGAATAAAGCTGGAGTGGCTGCAGTTCTAAGGTTTTTTTTTTTTTTTAGGAGGAATATTCATCATGTCTGGTAAAAAATGGTGATTAGGATTCCTCCTTATCGCACGTCAGTCAAGACGCAAGCATTTATGCCTATTTGGAGTTTGAATGTGTTTGCCATGTAAGCAATGGAGACCCCACATACCATAGTCAGAGGGTTTTACTCTACAAATGGCTTACGAATCCTTTAGTTGAGTATATCCTGTAAGCGGTCTGTAACTTGCAAATGCATGTTTTTCTTCCTCCCATTGTTTATTTTTCACATGGGAATTAGGTGGTTGATTTGGACCATGTTCATGAATGAGGCCAAGGTTGGAGGAATGAAGTGATTAGAAATATATAGTATATGTTATTTATAAAATGAAAAGCAAAGATCCCATGTAAAGCCAAGAATGGCTAGGAATTCGGGTGGTGAATTCTTGTAAAATCAACTCAAATGCCATGGCCAATGTCTCTTTGGCACGCCTTCTTTGGCTTGCAGCGTGCAGAAGGCATGCCTGAGCAGGAATCTGCCAATGGCCATATTTGAATCCTTTATGCTGGTCAAGAAATGCAGCTCATCACATCGTATTAAAAACTACTACTACATTAAGCAGGTTCGTTTTTGTTTTTCAGGTGCAATGGAGCCCAACTTTAACGTGCCACTTTTATGATTAGATAACTAGCTAGCCCACCAGCGTCAGTCCGCCGCAAACCATATTCGAGTTAAACATTCAGCAGAACATTCCCATTCCCTCTTTTTTATATAAATTTTAGCCATGCCTGCTTGTTTTCCTCACGCGTCAGGCTAGAACAAGATATATGGGACTTTGATTGAAAACATCCGGAGAAAGGAAGCCAAGGTCAAGTCACCATGCGGAATATACATTGACAGAGTGATTGGGAAGAGCATTGAGAGCAAAGGGCGCCAATTGATATGAATCTTCAAAATGGCTTTTGAATTATTGCAAGCAAGGGAATCGAAACATGCAAAAAAGGAATTTTGCAATGGATGTGCACTATAAAGAATAAATTCCAAATGCAAACCAAGAAGAAAAAAAATTTCCTCCCATGTTTCTTAACCTTTTTTACTGTCCCACCTGCACCGGCACTGTATAAGCCTGCTCAAGGAAGGTATATCTGGCTACTTGGATGAATCACGAACCCCCCTTATGTTGGCATTTGACGTGTCCATCCACGTCAGCTTGGGATTCGGAAGTAGCAATCCTTGTCAGCGTGATGTGTCTATACACGTAGAGACATGCGTCAGCTTTGCCCGTGGGCAGAGCAAGCCTGGTGACTTGCGAATAAATTATGTATTAATAAGTTCCAATATTATAGTTCTTGTCAATTTAATTTAATGTATGTTGTCATGTAATAATCAGAGGGCTAAAAAGAATATCAGATGTGAATGGCATTTTCAAGTAGTTCCTTTTAGTTTAACAAGTGAAAACCATTGCTGCAACAAAACTTATATATGGACAGAGTTGAAGGTGGAGATCCATTCAAATTAAGAGTTAAAGGGTTAAATTATATTCGATAATACTCGAAAAAGTTATGGTATATTGATCTAGAGAAAAAGAAAAAAGAAGACTGCAGCAGCCTCCATCCAAATAACACTTCCCCTCATAACACCTCGATTGGGGTAGCAATATGGATGAGAAGAGAATAATATTTCACATTGTTTTTCAGCAATAATGATAGGGAATCACAAAAAGAGGGGGCATGTTTGGAATTCTATTCTGAAAATACATGAATACTGAACACATGCACTGCGCGCTAAGCTATCTTCCCAAGAATAGTGAAAGTAGCAGAACTAACTACGAGGAGCTAGGTTTCATCTAAACTTCTCAGAAGAAATGTCTGCTTTTGGAATCCCATGAAGACATAAAGAAAAAATTTGACAGACCAACATCCATGACCCCACAAATCAAGCCTTTAACAAGTATATAAAGCCCTCCCATCCCAAACACCAAAATCACCAATTGCACTAAGAACTTATTAATCAGCTACTACTACTTTTCTTCCAGGCCCTTGATTTTCCAGGAGGTATGCTTCTATGATCTTGCTTGTTTCCTGAGCTTCAAATGTTTTGTCTTGGTTTGAACTCAAGCCATCAACAAAAGTCTTTGTCTCTAGCCACAGTTGCATTAGTTTCTGTTTGTAAAAGAACATTAGAATTCAAGAATTACTGCAAGTGAATAGAAAATCCTTTATCAAGTGAAAGGAGCTTGCTTTGAGCTTTAGGCTAGCATGATTATAGAATTTTTTTTCCTTTTTTGTTTCTTATATAGGACTAGTAGCGACTAGGGAAGAATAATGAAATCTGGTCTGATTTCTTTTTCTCATTTTCTTCTTTGTGAAATGGTTATCAGGACCAAAATGAGCTGGACAGGAGGAGATTGGATGTGTGCAGCATGCCAACACCAGAATTTTAAAAAGAGGGAAGCATGTCAACGTTGCGGGTATCCCAAGTATGGTGGCCCCGATGTATCAACCTACTTATACAATAGAACAGAAGTTTTGGCCGGGGACTGGTATTGTGCTGCCATGAACTGTGGAGCTCACAACTATGCTAGCAGACCAAACTGCTATCGATGTGGTACCATTAAAAATGATTATGGCGGTTATAGTATGATGGGCTCTGAAGGGAGTGCTCCTCCTGGATGGAAGACCGGTGACTGGATTTGCACCGGGTGAGTTTGCATTGACATTTTGCTTTGAGTAAAGGATGCCTTGATTACTTTTGAGTGACAACAAGAAAAAGGACCATAACCCGTAATAAAATTTCAGAAAATGTTCTTCCTGAGCATAAAATTCCACAAATAAGCTGCATTGTCTTTGTTTATGACATTCTTGATATTGCATTCTTTTCCCTCTTCCAAACAATGATAATATGGAGTTTCGTTTATAATGATAGCAGATAATAAATTCTCATGATAGTGTTCATCTTCCAAAAACAAAATTTTCAAGAAATTTCTCAGCATATTTTTAGAATTCTACGGCAATGCAATCCTTTTGATAACCATTTTGTCACATATTACTTGAATAATAATGATAATATGGATACTGTCATTTTGTTCTTTATCCTTACCCTTTACCTGATATGACTGACTTGCCAGTTAAATATGATTGCAAAATTGTTTGGACAGATATGGATGTGGAGTTCACAACTATGCTAGCAGGATGGAATGCTTCAAATGCAAGACACCAAGGGATTTTGGTAAGAAATCTCGGTAGCCATTGCAGCATTGATCTTCTCATAGGGAAAAAAAAACATAATCCATTGAAAAGCTATTCAGTGCAAGTTCCTGACAATTTTTTCTTTTTCTTCTACTTTTCAGGTGGTGCTTAGGAATTTAGGGACAATATTGTCTGCAATGTCACTCATCTCTCTTCCCATCTGATCCTTCCACCATTTTTGTTTAATTTGAAGTCAAACAACATTTAGGTTGACCAAGGTTGCAGGCCTTTTTCCAAGTATAGCCATGTAGCTACACTGATCAGCAGAAGGATTTCTGGCTTTATTGTGTGAGGCATGTGGTGTTCCAACATGAAGCTTTGAAATCTTTTCCCTTCTTTTCTAATAAAAAATTTAATGGAAATACTATGTTTTAAGTGCATATATATGAAAATCCTTCTTTCCCTCTGGGTATGTGTGAGTGTGGGGAACATCCATAATTCAATACTACTTTTGGGGGTGGTCCAAGGAATTTACTGGCACAAGTGTTGCTTATATCAACAGAGAAATTCAAGTCTTAATCCAAGGACCACCATCCTTAGCTTTGGATTCAACCAATGCAATAAAACTAATTCAAATTGAGATAGCTGAAAACTCAGAAATGAGATTCAAGGAATCTCTATGAGCAGTTAACTTCAAAAGGCAGGCTTTCTCTCAGAGCAATAATTTATGATCCTTTTAAGCATCAAATCTGTAGAACTATATGTAAATATGAAGATAAGAACCAGATGCTCTTACTTTAAAAGCATAGATGCAATGCTAAGTTCAAAGCAAGTCAATCCTTCTTTTTCCACTCATTTTAGTGGCTCCGCTCTGAAGTCAGAGCACTTAATTTCACTTACTATCACTTCGTTTGAAGCAAGATGAGTTCCACAATCATAGAACCTACACCATTGCTAAATATGGAAAATTTCCGAAGCATGAAGGTTAACCTTCGAAGTTCACAAAGCATGACCATTGCAAATTTCCAAACTCGTCTGCTTAATGACCAAGTTGACTTCTTGATCTTCTCCTGACCTCAAAAACATGCCTTGTGCCTAAAAACGTTACTTAAGCCAAAACCTGCATTTTGTTTTCTTCAGGATTCAGGGGGAGCGGGTGCAACATGGCTTATACAGTTTCAAGGGAAAGTGGGGCTGAAGGGAATAGAACCTAAGTCAGCCATAGGCGGAGGACCTAATGCGTGACCTCCCCGACTAGGAGTAGGGTTCTAAAGTCTATACATCTCGCCTTTAAAGAAAGCGATACTTGAACCATTAATTCAAAGAATCATGTTCAGTATGCTCATAGTTTTTACTATTTAGGATGTCATTTGGTAATTAGTCAAATAGCAACTACGCATACGTGATTGTCCCCCTCCTACACTCCGTTATCTAGCTTAATTTCTCAAGATTCTTATTGCCCTTGGCTAGGCTGCTTTTTATGTTAGTTATTCGTCAAGATTTGTAAGTGGCCCATTTCAGTTGCACCAGTTCTAGAGCACATCCAGGGGGTCCAGACACTAGGATAACACAACATTGCGATGCTGCTACTTTTCCACTTTCCATTTAACTTTATTTGTTGCTTAATTTGGAACCTAGTCATGGAAAATTGTATGGTGCCAAATCAAGGAGCATATTATGTTTAATTTTTGTCTAAGATTCGCAGGTAATATCTCTGTCTCGGTTCCCCTGTTTCGTACAATTATAAGCAAGACAAGAGGGCATTGACAAATTTAAAAAAAAAAAACAGAATATTCAAAGAACTATGCATGCATGCAAGATTTAACATACTTTTGACAACAATAATTGAAGTAAAGCAACATCTTTAAAACCTAAATCCACTCTGACTTACCCTGCTGCCAGCAGTACATGGTCTCTTGTCTCCTATATAACTCTTCCAATCACCTTTCAGAAATTACTAAAAACATTCCAGACTAAAATTGTTGATAGTACTGTTGAATGTAGGAGGATTTCTGATTGCATATTGAAAGGAAAACACTTTTAGTTAGTGATAAATTAAGTTAAGCATCTGAGCCAAGTGTAATCTAGTTGACATTTGAGGTTTTGTAGCATCATGAATATATATATATATTAGTTCCTAAGAAAGGGTAACTTCAGGCCTCAAAGCTATCAGATCTGCACATAGTGGGACTCATTCCTCGGTCCCATTCAATCATATATTCCGGTGAGATGATATCCAATCTAAATTTTTATTTGCCAAACGTGCATGAAAGTGGACGTGATGCTGCTATCTTTGCATTCAAGTGATGACAAGCTGTCCCTTTTACAATTAACGACAAAGAAAGTTGTTTGATTCAATGCAGAATAACGAATTATAAACAGTCTTTAGAATTTGTATGCAAACACGAGCTGGTATTTTTTGGTTTAAACTTATTATTATAGCAGGGGAATTTTTATCATCTAACGATCGGTAAAGCACCACTGAGTCATGGAGAATCTGCTTTACAGTTCACTTGCGTATTAAGCCTCCCCTTTTCTTCCTTTTTCTTTGGCTAGGTGTCGCCAAAGTTAACGAATGCTAGTGAATGGTGACCACTTAGCTTCCAGCACAATGCATGGTTGGTTTCATGGAAATGAAATGGATGCTTCTGTTTGCTCTCTGTTGTTTTCAGCATCGGTTCTTAATTCTCAGGCAGGTTTCAACATGTTTTTACAATGACAGTCTTGCTTTTTCCTTTCTTTTCTTGTTAATGTCGATGAATCTCCTTGCATTGCATGTAAATCTCATTGACTTGTAACATCCCGGAAAATACAAATTAAGGTTGGTTCAATCCTTCATTATCAAGCTAAATATATACATATGGATGAGACAATTAATGAAGCTTTGGCTGAGCTGTAACACTAATCATTCAACCTCTAATTGACAAGTGTTGATCTGTTGGAGCTCTCATCAATGGCAGTCTAGACCATTTGATTTATCCGAGTAACAAATTAGCAATGGATCAAGATCCTGCCAAACTTTTATAGCTTGCAACTTGGATGGAATAGTGACATATTACATGATATAAATTTAGGTTCCATAATTAGCTTCCAAAATTACATTTAAACTTAGGAATTATATCAAATTATAGCTTGTTATATAGTGAGGTTTAAGTATGTTTAAAATTTTAATTAGCTTCATTTAAAGATAACGTAATAATTTAATAATTTGTTTGTTAGTGCTTGTAATTTATACTTTAGCCACAAACATAATTTAAGCATCTTTTAAGGGCCAATTCAATCAAGATAAGGATTAAGAACTAAAACGGCAATAAATTTTTTTTTTGTGTGAGGAGGAGTTTAATTTATCAAAAATTTTAATTGGTCATTATATAAAAAGATGGAAATTATAATTATTAATTGTTCTCATTGAAAAATCAAATTTTCATTATAATTAAATTTTTTCTTTTTAACATTTCCTTACAAGAAGGGTTTTTTGTTCCCAAACGAGGCGGGATTAATAAAAGTCCGTAACGGCAGGGTTTTGGACTTGGGGGTTTAACCATGTGGGGAGGGGCTTTGCCTTTTTGGTTTAGAAACTCCTTGGTTCAATTAGGGTTTACAAGTTCTATTTGTAGCTGAATTAGGTTTTTGTCTAAGGCGGCTAGGGTTTTTCTTTGACCTTCCTCTCTCTATATAATTTTTTTTTCGCTACCTTCCATTATATTTTTCATAGTAAACTCCCTCTATCTCTAGGACTTCCCAGCAATATGTACTTGAAAAGTCCTTAAGAAATTTTCCCATTTCCTTTACTCAAATTTCTCAGAATTTTCTCTTTAAACTCGTTTTTTGATCCAAATTCTCATCTGGGTATTTTTTTAATTCTTTTCTGAGCATTTTAACATTCATCATCTCCATTCTCAAGTTATCCAATTTGGATTTTCTTCTGATACTGGTAAGTTTTTGTGGTTTTTTTGACGGATTCCCGTCTCAGTATTTTTATTGCTTTTTATAATCTGATTGTTATATTCATTAAATTCAATCTGGTTTTATTATTCTTGTTAGAAAGAGTTTGGAATTTATGCAATTATTATTGGTAATTTTGATTTTTATCTGATTGAGTTGCTGCTGTTCTGCATTGCCACTTTACATCAAATCTTTGTTAGGTTTCATCAGATAGCCTTGATCCAATACACTTTTGGAGTTGACCTTGCTAGATTAATTGAAAGTTGAGTATTGGGATAAAGATCGATTCTGTTCTAAACCTTTAATTGTTATCAATATGAGTTATCCTGAATCTTGCTCTTCCTTTATGAGACTGCCGCAATCAACTTATGCTGGCAGTGACGCCATTGGGATTTGGCCTGAATTTGCTATGAATGATGGGCAATTTGACCAACATTCAGAGTTTGAACAACAACCTCCCTTTAAAAGACCTAGGCATTCCGAGGACAGCCAGTCAAATGTCGTGCATTGCCTGCCTACCAATTCAAGGATGCCCTTAAATCCACCTGTCAATAAGGGAACAAGTAATATTTTCTTTAAGACTCGTATGTGTGCGAAATTTAGATTGGGTACTTGTAGGAATGGTGAAGGTTGCAACTTTGCTCATGGCATTGAGGATCTGCGCCAGCCTCCACCTAATTGGCAAGAACTTGTTGGTGGACGTGACGAAGAGCGTCCATCAGGGAATTGGGATGATGACCAGAAGATAATCCATCGGATGAAGCTGTGTAAGAAATTTTACAATGGAGAAGAATGTCCATATGGGGACAGATGTAATTTTCTTCATGAAGATCCATCAAAGTTCAGGGATGATATGGGGAGGTTTAGAGAGAGCTCAGCTATTAGCATTGGGACAACAGGTCCACCAGGAGGGCATGGAACTGCATCTGATCAATCAGAAGGTAATAGGCCTTTAAACAGCGCTAGTTCAGATGCATTTCGAGGTAATATGAAGCCTGTGTATTGGAAAACAAAGTTATGTACAAAGTGGGAGACAACAGGTCATTGCCCCTTTGGTGAGAAATGTCACTTTGCTCATGGGCAATCAGGTATATATTATGTTTAGATATTTGTTTTAGCTTGACTTCTCTTATTGTTTCCTGCCATGCAACTTCTAATTTTGATTTCAGATAGATTTAAATGACATTATCTGGTCTTTCTACAGAAATTTTAAGAACTCATGAAGATATGGTGAACTCATAAGTTGTGTTAGATATTGACCAAGTTAGGCGGTTTCTTGTTTAGGTTATGACTTTACGAATGCACTTACTAATTTGCTATTTCATTTTGAATTTGTCAAGTATCTCTGTAGGAATTGGTGTTTTTGAATTTGATTGTAGAAGATACCTCATATTCAAAATGTGATACTGTTGACAGGATGCTTTAGGTGTGAAAATGATACAGACCATTATATATTGTTTTGTTTCACGGTGGTCTGTCATTTTGTTTTCTCCATATTTCACTTTGCTCTAAAGTTTGATGCATATACATGAGACGAATGGACTGTTGCTTTTATGCATATTTTGCCTGTGCATGGTTATTAATCGTGATAACTTCTGCCTATGTGAAAAATGAGGAACATGATGTTGGTGGCTAATCTGTATCTAATGCTGCCTGTTTTTGTGATCAGAGTTGCAGGGGATAGGTGGACGTGTTGATGGGGACTTTGGAAATACATGTTCTGGTTTGACAAGAACTGGTTCCATTTTGACAAAAGTTCATAACCTTCCTGCTAATGATGCACCTTCAGTGACAGCAAGTGTCCCTTCTTTAAATGAAGAAGCCCAGGCTAAGAAATGCTTGTTCAAATGGAAAGGACCGAGGAAAATCAATAGTATTTATGGTGATTGGCTCGATGATCTGCCATTGGTACCAAATATGCCCAGTCAGGTGGAGAGCTGAGTTCAAATTCAAGTTTAACGTCGGACCTGAAGATATAAGAAGAATTTCTTTTGCGTTCTATTTTTGAGATTTTGGCCTCCATTGAGTCATTTAAGGAACGTGAAACCTTTTTCTTTTCTTAATCTTAGAAAGGAAATCGTGTTTCTCTTTGAATATTAGTATCTTAGCTATGGTTGTCTGGTCATAACTCATAGGGAATTGTCTCTCTTTGTTTCTTCCTTCCTTGTTACCCTCCTTTTAAGGGGTTGATAAATCAAATAGTAAAATTGCATTAAAAAATGTGAGTATCAAACGAAAGCAAGAGTTTGAATAAAAGATATAATATTGAATGCCCATCATTTCTTCTTTTTATTGCATTTGATAATGGTTTCTTTTGACAGATATTTGTTTCACCATCTTATTTGTTGAAAGAAATAGGTAGAGTTAAAAAGTAAACGACAAAATGTAAAATTATAATTTGACCTAAAAATGATAAAATGATCAACAATAACAATTCTAATGTAATTACTAAACTATATATTTTTTTTATACACAATATTTTACATGCAGAAAATGCTTTTTACTTAAAAATAGCAAAAAATGCTACCGTAGTAGTAGAAACGAAAAACTCAGTAAGATTTTTCCACAGAACTTGGGGTTTCGTGGCTGCCCGCCCGTCCGGGAGCTGGTTATCAACTAAGGGACCCACAAGAAAAGGTGAAGTTCTTAAACGAGACACGTGTTATATCTCCAAACGCCTTAGTCATCACCTAGTTCCTACCCCCCTCTCTCTCTCAAGCATCAAGTATCAACCACCCAAATGGACCAGGGGGAGTCATGCTCTCTCTTTCTCGCCTCCTCTCTTCTTCGTCTACTTCCTCTCGTTTCCTTCTCTGTAAAACCCTAACTCTAACAAAAAGAACCATCATTTCTTCTCTAACCACGATGTCCATGAGCCTTAATTCCCATGCATTTGCTGGCAATCCTTTAAGATCCAAAACCCCTAAAACCCATGATCCATTTTCCCCTTCTTCAGCTTTTGAGTCCCTGAAAACCCGTCTCCTCCAGAACCCAGAAAACCATCCTCCTCCAGAGTCTCCTCTTTTCAAGGTCTTGCCTTTCAGAAAGGGTAGACCTTTGGCTTCTTCCTCTGTTACTGGGGATGATGTTGTGCCTAGTTGGCATCTGGGGTGGATCAGTCTGGCTGATTGTGAGGGTATTTTGGGAAAGTGTGGGCGCCAGCTGAGGGAGGAGTCTTTGGTTTATTTGGGTTCAAGGGCTGAGGAAGATGTTGTTTATTGGGCTATTGATGTTTCTGAGGAAGGTTGGTTGGTTCCTGAATTGGGTGGCAGGCAGTTTTGTTTTGTGGAGCTTAGGACACTAATGGTGGCTACTGATTGGGCTGATTCTTTGGCTATGGGTGAATTGGCTGTTGCTGGTCATGTAAGTGGGAAAAGTGGTGATTTTTTGGATATATTGATCATGTTTTGTGCTTTATTTTTTGTTTTTTGCATTTGAAGCTTCATTCTTTGTTAAAAAAATGCGTGTTGTTTTAAATGAATGATGCTGTTGAAATATTATCCAGTTGGCATTGCTAAGTTTTGGTTACTGTTTTGTTTTTCTGCATTGGCCATTGTGATTAAATATGAAAGGTTTTGCACCTTTTGAATTACTATTAGTCACCTTTTGCATAATTTTGTACCGAGAGTCTTACTTTTACCTGTTTATTACATTTGATCAGGCACGGGCATTGCTTGAATGGCATAATTTATCACGATTTTGTGGACGTTGTGGAGAGAAAACAGTCCCCAAGGAAGCTGGGAGAAGGAAACAATGCTCCAATGAATTATGCAAAATTAGGGTTTACCCTCGTGTTGATCCAGTAAAGCATTACTCTTATATTGCCTCAATTGATGTTTGAACTTTGAAATTTTCGACCAGTGGATTTGTAGGGTGTCACATTGCTCTGTCTAACTAATGTTTCTTGACAATAGGTTGTCATTATGTTGGTAATTGATAGAGAAAATGATCGTGCACTTTTAAGTAGACAGTCCAGATTTGTACCTCGAATGTGGAGTTGCTTAGCTGGATTCATAGAGGTAACTGCCTTAGGAAACTTCAAACTTTTATCAAGTTTTAGATTAGAGATTATCTTAAATATGAGAAAGAGAGCAATCTCACCCTTGTTCTCAACATCCTGGTCAATAAAAAAAAATCGTTGTTGATTTCTGCAATTTCATTGTTTCATATCTTCAATTTTCATTAGCCAGGGGAAAGCTTAGAAGAGGCAGTGAGGAGAGAAACATATGAAGAGACTGGTATTGAAGTTGGAGAAGTTGTCTATCATAGTTCTCAGCCGTGGCCTGGTATCATTCTGCAACATTGTTTCCATGTGTATGTTTTATTGTGTTGTGCTATGGTTTGTATTTGATTTTTCCTTTAAACTGTTAAGGAGATATAATTATACTTAATAGAAAACTGTTTATATACTGATGGTAGTTTAGACTCCACTTGTCCAGCCAGACATTAGTACTTGTAATGGTTCGTTAATATCCTTTCTTTTCTTTTCGTTTCATTTTTTTTGAAACAGTGTGCTGCGGTAGGGTTTAATGCTTTGTCTTTGAAAATTTTCTCTGTTTTGTAATTTTCTATCTAGTAACTGTTTTTATTTTTTGTTTTTTTAGGAGTATAAAACCTTGTCTAATTTGCAATTTTAGTTTCTTGCACAATGTTATACATTTCCCCCTATTTGTATAAGCATATTTACATCTGTTCCTTTGTAAAATTACTAATCTGATTTGTTTTCAGTTGGTCCAAGTAGCATACCGTGCCAATTGATGGTCGGGTTTTTTGCGTATGCAAAATCTCTTGAAATAGATGTGGATAAGGAAGAATTAGAAGGTACTTGAACATGCAGATATTTAATGTCATTTACAATTTTCATTTCAGGGTTGCTTTATTTTAAAGCGAACATATTTTTTAGTCCTTTGCTATGTAATTTTTCTGTTTTTCTTTTCCCTTAGATGCTGAAAAACTAGTAGTCAACTCCTGTGCTGTCTAAACCATGCTTAACCCATACTTAAGAGATTGGTGATGTTCTCTCCATTGCACTTTATTTAAATACTGGTCAATGTTGTTTGCACCTTTGCCATCCTGATTGTCACTGTAATGAAGCATAGTTTTTTTATGGCGCTGCTAATGGTTTTTCACTGGGGTTCTGTGGAACAAAAACTGTCTTAATGGTTAATACATGTGACATATTGAAACACAGTTTGAAAATTCAATTCTTGAGGAACCAACTTTATGATGCAGGGGATTCAGCATTCATTATGAATAATATGGGTTTAAAAAATTTGCAATAGTTATGTAGGTTTGATCACAGATTATAACAAGGGCTTTTGCACTGTCAGATAAGCTGCTGTAGAAAATCTTGAAATGTAATAGGTTCCTTGCATTTTGCAATAGAATCATAGAAATATATGAGTCAAGGAAAAGACTGTATATGGTTAGTGGATTGAATGATGCACACACATGTGGGCAGGTGCATGTGCTTGAACATATTTATCCTAGGAGCCCCAGTCCTCAAGCATCAGGGGGGGAAATTATTTTCCAGTATTTTGTTCTTGTACTTATTAGATTGGGTTTAATAATGGTGAAACTTTTTTTTTTTTTGTCTAGATGCTCAGTGGCACAGTAGAGAAGATGTAAGGAAAGCATTGACATTTGCTGAGTACAAGAAGGCACAAAGAACAGCCGCGACTAAAGTAGATCAAATGTGCAAAGGAGTTGAGAGGGGACAGAGTTTGTCAGCAGATTTTAATGTGGAAAGTGGGGAACTTGCTCCAATGTTTATTCCTGGGCCATTCGCAATTGCCTATCACCTCATTTCTACATGGGCTAATGAAGATCCATCGACTAGTGCTGCAGCTCTATTGAAACAACCCAGCAGTTCCATTTCAAATTTATAGCATTCTCATTCTCTTCCGAAGACTAAAAGACTGCAGGCTGCAGCAGATGCATTGTGCTTGTTCCAATGTGTTCGTCCTCATTTTAAGGGAAAGTTTGTGCTTTTCTTCTTCTTAAGGATTCTTTGAAATACTAGAATTTCTGCTATCTTATATTAGAAAAAATTGCAATAATCTTTTCAAAATGAATGAAAGCAGTTCCCCTTTTCATTTTTGGACATTGCTTTCTGTAAAGTTTGCCCATTTGTCTGTGTAATCAACATTAACTTAAGATTCAATGTTCAATGTAGATTCATTTGCCATCAACTTTATCGCATTCAAATCTCATACATTTTTCCTCTGTTTATCATGTCATCCAAAGCAGGTACGCTAGAATGACTGGAAAATGTGATTTTAGGTTCACTAATAATCAGTGGACTGTGGAGTTTGGTTAGTTTAATTTGCTGAGGGATGAAGTTCACATGTAGTATGGCATTACACAGCGCACCTATTGGTATCACTTTTGGAGATTGCAGACTAGCTTTTTGCCAACTCTTGTAACTTACCAGAAAACTTCCTAAAGTTGGTACCGGAAAGTACCAGGTTGCATCTTTAGAAAAGTGGGAATTGAGAAAGGAGATGTAATTGTTTGTTCTCAAGGAACTTACTGAAAAATTGAAGTCTAAACTATAAGTCGCAGAAAGCCTAGTTCCCAAATTATATTTCTAGTTATACTTATGACCTGAACCAAATCCAATATCCCCTGGGTTAATGACCTAGGGCTGTACTAATTCCAGTTGGGAACTTACCCAGGATTTAACATTAAATCTTGCTTCCGTACTCCATTAATCATTGTGATCATTCAGCAATCAGACGTTAATTGATTGTCTTGTCAAATGTTAAAGAGTTACTCCCAACAGCAAAAATGAGAAGCATGATTCTAAGAACATTAGATTTACGCATTTACGTTAACAGGTTATTACTGATTAATGGGTTTCTCTATTCTCTACACAACCTGTAAAGGCAGCTGTCAACTGTCAGAGCCTGAGACTTGATGTAGGCTTCTTTTGTCAATCTTCACATTCAAAACAATTCCCTTCTTTTCATTTGACCATGCAGATTGTTGGTTCTGCATTTAGAACCAGGGCAGGTGTGTCTAAGCCGGGATCAATGTTCTGGAACAGAGGTTTTAAGGTTAATTTAGGGTATAATCATATGCATCTGTTATTATTCTTTTATTGACACAATAATATAAACAAGACGCAGGCACTTCTGATAGACAAATACTCCTACAAGACAGCAAGATTTTTCACACGTTTTGGCAGTGTGATGCCAAGTATTGTTCAAGTTTTCTTATGTACCTTCTTTGCAGATTTGGCCCATTTTATAGTCGACCTGGCCAAAGCATCCATCGGATCAATACATTTTTTGACAAGAGGATCCTCTCGAGGTAAAAGATTCTGCAGTTCATCAGAAGCAAGGATGACAACATTCACAGCGCTGATTAAAAGGACTTGGATTGCAACTCTCAAGAGGTTCCGAGCCCCTTCCATGTCCCTTCTGTTCAATGATTCAATTGCAGGAATCAGAATGTGTTCCATGGTTCCCTTGTCTGGCAAAACAACCTCAAAACCCTGCAAATTGAAGTGTTAGGAGAATAGAAGTGCACTTCAGGATGAACATAATGAAAATTCCCCCAAGTGGTATTTTCATACTGTGCAAGCTGAAATTTTGTGAGTGATGTAGGTAAAATAAACAAATATGGAAAAAGACAGCGGAAAGATAAAACAGATTCAAAACAAAGATGTGATGCTTGAGAAGCAGAACTGTCGTCCATTAGATATTCCAGATCTTCAAATTGTTTGAGTACCTTGATAGAAAGGCCAATAGGAAGCAGACAGAACTCCTTTTCAAGCCCTTTGTCTTCAAATTAGTTGTTTCATATGAGGTTCTCCAACCAGATCAAATCAAGGAAAAGGTTTTTGGTGCCTGGTGAATGAGCCCTCATCGTCTCTCAACTGAGGGTATAGCTCTGAACTTAAAATCTAAACAGTTACTCTGTTTCATTAGGCACTTGGTCTAAGAGATCAACCGCAACTGCTGCGGCACCAAAAACCTGTTCCTGCTCTATAAGAGGTCTTCATCTTTTTTCCCAAAAACTCCTACTAAGTGAGCAACTGTGCCCAACCCCAAAACCCAGGGGGAGCAACAACGCTTCAAATTTCTGGCAGAAGACATGAGACAGAACACGTATATAATTGAATATATCTCTGTCAAACACCGGACCACAGTAACCCAAGAGGGCAGGACTGAATAATTCATTTCTCCTCAACAGAACTCATGTGCTGAATGTGGTGCGTATGAAAACTTATCTGCTCCTTCTGATGCATGTGTTTGAGACTCCAATTTAGGTCTCTTTCATCATAATGTATATACCAACTTAATATTTAAAATTTTTTAGACAAGCAACTCAAAAGAAATATTTGTTTGTGAGGTCAAACCAGCAAAAAGATTCGATACAGAATCAGATATTCCAGTGAAGGGGCAATAGTAAAACTCAAATAAGCTAAAATTTCTGTGATGGGACAAACACTATGCAGAGAAGGGCATGAGTTAGGAATTATGATACCTGCTTCTGGAGTTTTTCCTGATAAAAACCAGCACCTATAGTTTCATAGGTGGCAAGCACCCCAATCCGCACAGTACTGCCAGCATCCAGTGGTTTCAGTTTTGCTTCCTTAAGCTCTCTGGCAACACATTCACCGACATGAAAAAATGGCAGCGAGCAGCCCTCAGATATCTCATCATGCCATGCGTGTGAGATATGGCATGGCGTAACTATGCAACGAGCTCCAGACTGCTCAAGAAATACTCTTTTATTCCTCAGATTCTCAACAATAGGTTCGTGATTCCCTTCCTTTTGAGCAATTTCACCTGAAGATGAATGAATTGAACCTTGAGAGATAAGGCCCTCATCCAAGGCTGGATCACTGCAGACGACAAAAGGAACACATTCTTCTCCATTTCTTGAGCTCCAGCATACCAGTTTTTCCAGGAAAATAAGAGTGGACAAAACAGAAACCCCTCCAATAATACCGACAGTATTTGCTTGACTAAGCAGGGAATTCTGAGCCTGGCATTTAAATATCGCTGAGCATGAACCTGATAACTTTTTGGATTCAGGTAAATTTCCACTCTCATCGGTTTGTAGAAGCGATGAATACATTTGTACTGCAATTGATGGGGTTGGTCTTGTTCTACACTGACTTCTGTTTTTACTCAAATTACCTAGAACTGGTGGGCAGTTTACAGTAGTATTGAACGTCATAGTCATGCCTCCATCAAACATCCCTGATTACTAAAAGCTTTCAGAAGCTACAACAGTTCAAATCAGCGAAAATCACTGCCTTTTATACAGTTTTCTATTAATAACAATCTCCTTTATACAAACCTCCTTTAAAAGCTGTCAGAATCTCCAAGGACGGTGTGCTGTATTTCAGCACCAAAATCCTCGTGGCTCCTGCTCTAAGCCCAAAATCTGACCTCAAAATACACTGAATTCTCATGCGTTTCAGATTGCACCCCTAATAAAGACTCTTGAGAAGACTCCCTACACTGCAGATCCCGAGCAAAAAACGCCGATGGCCGAGCTCACTGTCGACTGTTGAGTCACCGTATAGTGTGGTGCAACTACAAAACCAAACCGACACAAGTTAAAAGGAAATTTCTTTGCTTTTTTGACAGCAAAGCGGAGGCCAGAATCAACAATAAGATTGTTATTAAGATGTCTGTAAAACGGCGGAAGGCACATGGGGACAGTGATACTTAATTCTGCAGAGGCTTTTTGTATCTGCATCTATGACAATGAATGAGCAATCATATAAAGAGGGAAGGAATCTTCAGTATTGTCACCCTCTTACCTATGCCATTGCCTCATTTTCTGCCGTTCAAAGCTTAGATAACTTTAATAATTCAAGGAATGATTTTTACAAATCCATATAAAGACAGACATCTATTACCCTTTGGCCTAAATTATGTTTTGTCCTTTCCTGATAAATTTGACGATGATGGCCGCTTGGAAGCATTCAGCTGTCAGAGGGGAAGTTCCCAAATTAGGTACTCACCAAAAATTACTATTTCGGAATGAATGCACCTGCTTATGTGTAGACTCCCCTACAGTCAATTTACTGTTAGATAAAACAACAATTCTAAGTGGATTAATTTTTCAACTAAAGGGATCTATATTATTTTTCCTTCCACAAATGGTGATGGGGTTGCTGTATATCAATTCTTTCAATGAACAAACAGACAAGACAACTTGTTCAATCGATCAATGAACAATCAAACGAATGACAAAGTATTTTTGTCCTTAATTTGCGCAAGTGGTTTGATATAATATTTCTTTCTTAGACAACCTAAGAGACACGATTCAGTAGAACCATGCCACGCAGACTCAAATTCCAGCATATGATCATTTCTGAAAGTTCAGATGTCATCTCAAACTTTCTTCAATGAACCAGAGATCAGCTTCTATCTTTCAGCATCTTTATTAGAAAAACTTGTGTATATGGGTGATGATTGTTTACATTTTCCAGCCCACGGGTACTAGGAATTTTTTTTTCTTTGAATGAATTCATAGAACTCTAAACTTTTATCAAAATCAAAACTCTGTTGAGATGTTATTTAACTATTTTACTAAAATTTAAAATGAAAATAGATTTAAATTTGACATATCAAATCAAATCACATGCTTTTTAATATATAAATTAAAATTAGTATTTAAATGATTTGTTACATATATTTTTAATTTTTACTTAAACTTCACGTTTTCAAATTTTTAAATGAAAATGAGTTACTTTTAAATGGTATGTTGCTTAACCATTTTAACTAAGAATATTAAGAGAATAAACATGTGCCTTTTTAGACAAAGGTTACCTGTTCTTGAGAGTCCATTGTGCTCACGTGAACCGAGCCCCTCTTATAATCATTTCCTCTGTTCTTTTCGGCCAGTAATCATTTCCTCTATTGATTGCCTTGGCTTTTGAATGATTTTTTTTCTTCATAAAATGATGGTTTCTTAATAATTATATTTTTATTTGGCCTGTAACGTCATATTCTTATGAGCCATGATGCCTCTCCCGAATTTTAGTAATGTTCATGACATCATTTTGTGACAGATGAAATACTAACCAAACGTTTGGGAGGGGGGAATGGCCCCTATTCCTTCATAACACCTTTTCTGAAGTTTGGTTACATTTTAGGGTGGGAATAGCCATTCCCAAAAAACACACTAATGGTTCCCCACTCCCAGGATTTGTTATTCTATTCCTGGAATGCTA
The DNA here is from genome assembly GCF_053813885.1 of Theobroma cacao. NCBI lineage: Eukaryota > Viridiplantae > Streptophyta > Magnoliopsida > Malvales > Malvaceae > Theobroma > Theobroma cacao. The sequence goes on from NC_142647.1 coordinate 6,682,033, forward strand.
TTATTTTCATATTTGACTAAAATACCTTGTGATCATAGATAATTACAACCCTAACCACTCTTTCCCGCTTCTTTTCTCTCTTCTTTTCCCTCTCCTTTGGTTTCTTTTCATTCCCTGCCACCGTACTCCTCCATATCCTCGTGCTTCGTCTTCCGTCTGCAATCCATTCTCCTCTCCGCCGGTGTAAACTCCTTCTTCGATTCTCACTTTGTAGTCTTTGTACTGGGATTATTCGTTTGGTATTTGACAAATTATTTTTCTGTTTTGCTTTTCTAGGGTTTTGGGTAGCAAAATTCTTTGTTTTTGCAGTTGGGCTACTTGGATCAGGTACTTGTTTCGTCCTCCATATCTAGTTTGCTTTTTTATTTTTTCTGTTATAGAATATTGCTATCCTGCAACTAAACATCTGCACATCAAGCTTGGTTTTCCTAATTCTATTTAGTGAAACTGAATTCAGTCTCCTCTAATGATCTTCTGCAATATGAAATGAGATCCATAGCTTGGAATAGCCAGAATAAGCAAACAAGGAATTATTATATCTTGCATTGTTAATATGACCGTATTCTTTAGCAGTGTACTGCTGAATGCTGAAGTAAAGATGAATTAGCAACGATCCATTTCAATTTTAAGCTAACTTCACAACATGCCCATTAGCTTTCCAACAACAATTAAGGCCAAAATAAAATTACATAAGCAGATTTCAAAGATTGGTAGAAGTTGATTTGTGTATTCCACTTATGCAGATTTCAGCTAATTTTAAATGTATTTTCCAGAACTACATAAGATCCAGTCCAGTTGTATTGTATGTTAATACACTGCTGTTGTTTTGTCGAATAAGATATATGATTTTACAGATGCAATTTATTCCTCTCTTTTATCTTGTTGTCATCTTTACATTCATACCCAATGATGAATTCATTCATATGAATACTGATTTGAAGGTGTAAAGAAAATTCATACCAATTTTTCTACAATCTTTGATCAATTATACTTTCGGTGATTGACTATCTAGGCTTTAATTCATAATTGGGAACAAGGTAGATTTTAGATGAGCTTAGTTTGATTGTTTGTCTTATTAGAGTTAGTCTTCTTGATTCACTTATGTTTCTGAAAATGTCAATAATGAAATAAGAGGAATTCTTGTTTAATTTTCTTTTTTGGATTGTTGAGTAATGACTAGCGAGTGATTAATTTTTTGTAAGAATAGAGTTTTCAAGTTTGTTTACTTGATCTTACTTGAACGCAATTTTTTTTCCTCTACAAATAACATAAACAAGCTTTGCTTTTGTTTTTAAGCTGAGTTTGAATTGTTTCATGAAGGATTGGTTTCTTTGCAGTGCCTAACTTCCTCAAAAGACGGCGTTGTTCTCCATCTCAAGCCTTAACAATATAAAGACAGTTGCTTTGATAAACCGCATTGTTTTGCAATGGAGGGGGTGCCATATGCTTACACTACAAGCTTCAAAACACAATCATTTTTGTCGTCTGCACTGTCATCATCGTCTATTATAACCATCCACCAAAAGCGTCACAAAACTATTTTAAAATCCATATCTCGTAGAAATCTTGTTATCTGTGCTTCATCTGGTTCTAGTTCTGGTACTTTCTCTCATTAAAATAAGAGAAATTATGTAGAAAATCCTAAAAAATTTTGGACACTATACCAAGATATTATTCAAATGAAAAGAACATTGGAAAAAAAAAAGGAGTGAAGAAGGAGAAAAGATATGCAAAAATTTCAATAACGATGTTGTCTTAATGATTTGTTGACAGCTTATTTAACAAAGTTGGATGAAGTGTCCAAATTGTAATTTGAAAATTAAAAGTTCTAACTGTAACATTTTAGGACCAAGTGTTTTATATTTGAGTGTCCAAAATCATGAAAGTTCTCTATGTGCTTACCAAAAGATAAGAAGTATAATAAGTAATTATTTGAAACTTTTTACTCTGTTTTGAAAAAGTTTTTGGTGTTTTTTTTTTCGGGGTTCAGTTGTGAAGTTGCTTGATTATGGAGCTGGAAATGTTCGGAGCTTAAGGAATGCTATTCACTATCTTGGCTTCGAGATAGAGGATGTGAGACACTTTACTTTTGTTTTTCTTTAATTGATTGATATTTTGGTTTAGTTTTGTAATTTACCTAAGAATTTGAGAGAATCTGGATTGATTAAATCTTTACATTCCAATTTTGTAAGAGTAGCCTTTTTTCTTCAAAATAAATTCAGATAAAAATTTTATTAGATAGATACAGAGTTCTATGAAACGAATATTTTGCTTTGATAATATGTCTTCGTATGATTGCATGATAATGCTATATTATTTCCCACAGAATAAATTTGATAATGCGTTTTTGTTGGTAAAGTTTTTTTTCCTTTTCTTTTTATGGTGGCATGATTTTAAGAATACGACGATAATTGTATCATTGTAAGTTTAATTGCTTTTAAAGAATGGATACGTAGTAAGTGATAAATCTATTATTTCTTTTGAATTAAAATGTAGGTGCAAACTCCAAAAGACATTTTGGATGCTGAACGCCTTATCTTTCCTGGTGTTGGGGCATTTGCTTCAGCCATGGATGTATTGGTCAAGACCGGGTATGAGTTTTTACATGACTAATTTTTTTTTGAAAATAATATTTAGAGCAGCTTTCATTTTGTGATATGAACGTAGTAGGATGTTAGCACATCAGATAATCCCTTAGTTTACAAGCAATTCACACATGGGAAGTATAGACTAAGTCAACATATCTGATTGATTGTTGGCAGTTTATTGTTAACAGTTTCATTTTTTTTCCTATTTTACTGTTAGCGGTAGTTTTCCATTCAAATTTTTGGAGGTTGTGTCTCCACGTTTGCACTTTATTTCCTTGCTTTAAGGGTGGTTATTCCACCAAGCTGTATTTAAGAGATAGTGAAATTAATAAAAAAGATTGTTCAGAATCTATTCAAGTTTTGAATACTTAAAACTCAAGAGATCTGCAGGCTCTCTCTAACGAGCCAGCATTACAAACATAGGTCGAAAAAAGAAGCCTTCCACCTAAATACCCAGCTTACCTCAAACTAAACCCCACTTTTCCACACACCGCCCCATAACTCGATCCGTTTCAAGGGACCATAACATAGGAACTTTCAGAAGTATGCGTGATGTTCACCAACATGCATACATGGTGTCCATGTTGCAATGGGAAGAATTATCATTAGAGAATTTCCTGCATTACTGTTCTTCTTGATCATGATCTTGTGATGTAATAAACCTTATGTGTGACTTCTAAGAAAGCCTATGTGTGAAATTTAGGGATTTCATTTCTTCTTCTTTTCCACTTTATGTATTTATTTCCTGTTTTTAGCATTCAGATGAGAAAATTTACATAAACCAGATTGACCTAGCTGACTTATGTCATAGGTATAGGTAAGTCTTGCTGGCAATGGTTGGCCAATAGTTTCAATTGTCATAATATTACTATTTGCATTTGTTCTTTTACTCCAGATGACCTTTTAAAGATGGCTAATATATCTTTTGTTTAGCTTTAAATTATAACTTCTTAGTTAAATTGTCAGTTTGGAAGTTTTTCATTTGTCATTTGTTGCAGGATGGCTGAAGCACTTTGTTCCTATATCAAGAATGATCGCCCATTTCTAGGCATTTGTCTTGGCCTTCAACTACTTTTTGAGTCTAGTGAAGAGAATGGACCAGGTCAATTTTAAGACAACTCAATTTTTTGTACATCTTGAAAGACACATTCATATATATAAAATCTATTAATCATCAGACTTGATAAAGTTTCTACACTTGTAGCAATTATTTTCCATGTCTATTTTCCCGAGTATATGTTATGTTCTATTATGTGGTGGAATGAGCATCTTCCTTTGGTGTTTTAGATCTCATTCTTACTTTTATTTTATAGATAAATATTTATAGATAGCTTAAAGAAGAGGTGTAGAATTGGAAGAAGAATGATTTGGCAAGGAAAAAAAGGAGAAACCAAATAGTCTTTATTTTGCAAATAGAGAAAATTTTGATTGTTTTCTTTGTAGCATGTTTTCATTTCTTTTCTAGGTATTAGCTTTTTAACTTTACTCCATGGTGTACATTTCTTTCAGTGAATGGTCTCGGCTTGATACCTGGTGTGGTTGGGCGGTTTAACTCTTCAAATGGTTTTAGAGTACCCCATATTGGCTGGAATGCTTTGCAAATTACAAAGGACTCTGAAATTTTGGATGACATTGGAGATCACCATGTCTACTTTGTTCACTCTTACCGTGCCATGCCAGTATGCTCTTCCTTGTCATCCTCTTAATTTGTTTCTCACCCTTGCTTCGTTGATGTTTCTGCTGCAAAACCTTTCAATAAGCATACTTTGTACTGTTTGGTAACCTATATTATTATATTTGTGGTAGTCAGATGATAACAAGGAATGGATTTCATCTACATGCAATTATGGTGATGATTTTATAGCATCTATCAGAAGGGGAAATGTGCATGCAGTTCAGTTCCATCCAGAGAAGAGTGGAGGCAAGATATTTTGTGCTCTTAGTAGTTATCTTTTTTTGTTTTTGCAAGTTTCAAATTTCAAAATGTAGAAGTTACTTCCTGTAGGTATGGAAAGGATTTGTTACATGCATGTCTCTATTGACAAAGTTTACCTCTACGATTTTCTTTCTAGTTTTCTTTGCCTTTGTGAGAAAAAATTGATAATTATAACAATTTTTTTATGATAGTAACATGGGTGCATGAAGAGCGTCAGAAGGGGATCGTTTAAGTTGTTTGTCCTGACTTTAGTAGTTGGTTCCTCCATATGGTTTTCCAGTATAATTACTTGGTGTTATCTCATTATTGGACGTGTTTCTTTGCAAAACTGTAAAATATCATGCTTTTTTTTTTTCTCAGAACAAATGTCAGACATAATGTTAACCTGTCTGTTGACACTGAAAAGTAAATTAAAATTGTTTCAGATGTTGGTCTTTCTGTATTGAGAAGGTTTCTAGATCCAAAGTCACAGGGGACAAAGGTAGTCTTGTATCCTTGGATTTAATTCATCTAGTTCTTTTATCAACTTTTCGTTCATCTAATGGTCTGAATGATTCACTTGACTACAGAATCTTACTCAGGGGAAGGCTTCAAAACTTGCTAAGAGGGTAATACTTTGTGAAACTTGAATTATTTTTCACATAAATCTGGGTTTTCGTTTGAGCTTGCGAGGTTTCTACTTTTCTTAATTGCATAGCTCTAAATGAGTACTTTAACATGTTCTTCTTGATGTTGTGGATCATATGGCTCTATGGTGAGTGATATTACTTCTATTCAGGTGATTGCTTGTCTTGATGTTAGGACGAATGATAAGGGGGATCTTGTTGTCACCAAAGGGGACCAGTATGATGTACGAGAGCACACAAAAGAGAATGAGGTAAGGCCGAGAAGGTCATTCACTGTTCTAATGCCATGATCTGTTTGATTTCAGTTTTAGATTGGTGGATGCCTAAAAAATTTTGCATATCAATGCATCATTATTACCATACATGACAAATATGTGGGATGTGCCCCTTGGTATGAAAGGACATACAAGTTGAATTTAAGTTGTAATAATGGCTTCTTTTCTTCTTGATCTCCTATATTATGTTTAATCTAGAGAACTTAGCTAGATTTAGATGTGGTTTTAATTTCATCAGAAACTTTTGTAGGTGAGAAACCTTGGCAAACCTGTGGAGCTTGCTGGACAGTATTACAAAGATGGGGCTGATGAGGTATGCTTATAGTTTTGAGGTGTTTTATGTTTATATTGCAATATCAGCAACCATTTAGCCTCTTCAAAGTTTCTTTTATACTTTGAATTATTGATTTCTTTTATACTTTAAATTTCAGGTCAGTTTTTTGAACATTACTGGCTTCCGTGACTTCCCATTAGGCGATTTACCAATGTTGCAGGTCTTTGACATTTAATTGTGAATATCTTTTGATGTAGCATTTTAAATTTATTTTTTAGTGTTTGTATATGGGCATTTTTATATGTGTATTTATATTACTTTCTGTGATTTGCAGGTATTAAGACGCACTTCAGAGAATGTTTTTGTCCCACTAACAGTCGGAGGTGGTATACGAGATTTTACAGATGCAAATGGCAGGTATGCGTCTGTGTTATACTGTGATCTACTTTTCATATATTTTAAGATTAAGATTTTAATTTATGTTCAAGTGATTTATTAGACATTCCCTGATACTGCAGGTGTAAGTGATCTTTGTGTAATTAATCAGTACAATTTTGTATAGAAATTTATTATATACATAACTTTTCAGGCACTATTCTAGTTTGGAAGTTGCTTCAGAGTACTTTAGGTCTGGGGCTGATAAAATTTCCATTGGGAGTGATGCAGTTCATGCAGCAGAAGAATATATGAAAACCAAAGTATGCAAGTTCACCTCATTAAAACTTGTTACGTGTGGAGTTCAGATGGTAATACATTCCTATCTTTCCTACTAATAGTTCTGTATATGCTTCTTTTAGGTAAAGACAGGAAAGAGCAGCTTAGAACAAATTTCTAAAGTCTATGGAAATCAGGTGATTCCTACTCTATTTTTTGATGTGTTGATGTCTGTACTAATATGTATCCGTTTATATTTGTTAATCTTCTCAACTATATGCGTCCTTTGGGTTCTAGCTGATTGTGAAGTTTTTGCTGCTTCTTGCTTGACATTTAATAAATGTTAAAGAATAAAAAGCATCTAAAAATAGTATATGGTTGGATATGGGAGTTTAAAATGCATATATTTGGGTGGGCGTGTATGATAAATTTTTTGTTGTGTTGGTTGATATTTTGATTTAGTAACACAACTTGGAAACAATGGATGAAAGCAGAAGGCTTTTTATCATTGCAAGCATAGGCAATTGGTGAAGAAAGTGTTCATTTATGTGCTGGCAATATTCAATACTTAATCTTTCTTTTTTTTTTTTTCCATTGGAGCACTTTGTGTGTTTTACCCCTGCAACTGGTGTCAGTTTGGTTTCTAATTTTTGCTTTTACTTGGTGTAAGCCAATTTGGATTTAATTTGGTGGGTTCTTGCTTCATTATATTGCAGTTTCAAGAATGAATTTCTAATGAGTTGATTGAATATTTATTTGACAGGCAGTAGTTGTAAGCATTGATCCTCGTAGAGTGTACCTTAAAAGTCCTAATGATGTGCAGTTCAAGACCATAAGGGTCACAAAACCAGGTAATGAAGATCTTTACTGTGTTCGGATTTACCATTCATGTGAAATTTACATTGTGTTCATAAAAAATTCTGCTTTGTGTGGATGGAAGCTAGAAAAAATTTCCAAAGACATTTCAAGAAATTTTACACTTTTAGAATTCATAAGGATTTCTAATTAGAACATCCCTTTTGGTGTCAGGTCCAAGTGGAGAAGAATATGCTTGGTATCAGTGTACGGTAGGCTTCTTTGCTTTCTGCCTCCTGCATGCTCATTCATAAAGCATTTATCTAGATAAACTTTTTAAAGCTAGCAGTATGCCTTAAACCTATCTTAAAATTATATCTTGTACTAAGCAAGCAAACACATCATTCCACAAACACATCAAAACCTCCAACTACAAATATTAATCACCACTCTGAAAGCACACTTAAAACCTAGGACCCAAACTGATGGAGAATCATTTAGGCGTTTTATTTTATTAGGGTAATTTTTAATCAGGGTTATATTTGGCATTTTTATTTTTATTAGGGTTTTGTGTTTTGTTATAAATATGTTATTTTAGTTTCGATTAGGTTTTGGATGATGAATATTTTAAAATTTTAAGTTATTGAATATTCGAGATTTTCTCCCTCTATTGTTCTTTTTGGATTTCTCTCCTGATTTCCTCTGTTCCTCCTCAATTGCTTCTGTCTAGTTCTGATTTTCTCTCTAAATCTATCTCTTTCCACCACTTGTTCTACATCAAATAGGCATTGGGGTCAGCACTTGACCCTCAGTATGTAGAGTTAAGAGAGCCAGGAGAAAGGAAGAATATGAGACAAGGAAGGCACATGTATTAAGATTGTGATAATCAGATAACAACGTGAAACATAGATAAAATTGAAATGTGCAAGACATAACAAAAGAAAATTAGCTTGAAGGTGCTAATTAATGCAATGCTATAAGGAACAATAGCGTCTAAGCAACAGTCAAACCTATCATAAACTAACAATAGAAGGAAAACACTTAAGAAGAAAGATGTAGGCAATGATAAACTGGCACTGTCTCTGATGAGTGGTTGTTTGCCTGGCTCCTAATCTTTGGAATCACAGCTAGCACAATTCATGTACAATCCATTGGAACCTTCAGCTGTTGGAATGGGAGACAAAATCTTAAAGAAGCTGGACAAAATACCAGAAGAATGACTTTGAAATTTGAAATCAATGCATTGTTTGATCGAAATCAAAATTAAAAGTCATTAAAATGGCATGAGTCTGTAGGTCAGGTGCAAATCCAAGCTCACCAACACGGAATTCAAATTACAGCTGAAATCTTACTTAGCTCAATATACAAACCTTCCTTGGTCATTTGGCACTGCACTTGAAATGATGTCTCTAAATGTTGGTTCATTGGGAAGCCTCCACTTTTATTTTCAAACATTTCACGGCCAGACCCAGGATCAGGGAAAGAGTATCCAAGATGATGAGAACCTAACGTGACTATAATGGAAAGTACATTTAACGTCATTGAACTGACATTTCCAAATCACATGCAAATCAACATTAAATGAAAATGAAACTCAAACTGAAATATTAGCAAATTTCTTCTCAAGCTCAAAGCAACTAACCATTTGTAATTGTGTTAGCATTGCACTGCAAACACCACTACTGGCAATTCTGGCTTTTCCAATCAGCTAATCTCTTTGATTGCTACTGGCATTGTGTAGATGAACCATCAGAATTGGAGCCTTCCACTGCTAGAAAAAGAGTAATTCATATTTCCACCCAAAGATTCAAAGTACAACCAACCGTGATATCCTGTTTCAACTAATTCTAACTGTTTTACCTTTTCAAAACTCCCATAGCAACCTTCAATTGGATCTTGAAAGTTTAAAGAATGCTCTTAAGTACAACCAACCATGATATCCAATCAGAACACATGTTAGCAGATGCACATTGTCTGTGTTTGTATCTGTGTATTTGCGTTCTTTATGAAATCATAGTAAACATATATGAATATGCAAAAAATCTCAACCAATACGAGACAAAGCAAAAAAACGGAAAAGTTGAAAATTTATCCTTTAATAACCAAGAAGCTTCAACCACCTTTGCCATCCATAATAACTTCTACCAAATTAACCTGAAAACCAATTAAAATTATATTAGCCCACCAAAAATGAGCTAATTGTCTTTGGATCTGGAAGAAATCTGGATTTTGGTCAAAGAGATAGAGAGTGTAGAAAAGTAAAATACGAACATAATAACATGGATCCATTAACAATCAATCAAGGTTAAATTTGGAAAAAAAAAAAAAGATAATCAAGATTGTGGGTATTTTAGCAAGATCTGACCTAAAAAAGGAGATTTCAGAAGTATTTAGAAACAGGTTTGGGTTGGAAAGAGAGAAGAGAATAAAGGGAGAAGGAAGGAGGAAGCAGAAAGAAGAGAATAGAAGGAGAAGGAAGCAGAGATAAAAGAATGGGTGAGAGAAAAGACAGCAAGACAGGACGAGAAGAGGCTTGCTGGTACTTTCCATGGCATCAACAGCGATTTGCCATAGAAAATGAAAAGAAGATTTGACTTTTGTGAGGAAGAGCTAGAGGAAGAGAAAGCTAAAGCATATTTACCCAGTCATACCTAATTCCACACTTGTGTTTACAAACACTAGCATGGGAAGACTGCTCTCACATGAAAATCACATGGTTTTGCATTTTAACTGTGGCAATTTGGATCATGTTGCTTTCTGAGGGCTTGTTTAACAGCTTAATGTATTTATAAATAATATAAATAAATGATTAAATGATCATAGCTTTGCTGCTTATGTTTCAGAAGTCTTTATCTTATGCACATCCTGAATGGCTTTCTGTTCCTAAGGTTAATGGTGGGCGTGAAGGTCGACCAATTGGGGCTTATGAGCTTGCAAAAGTAGTTGAAGAACTGGGAGCTGGAGAAATACTATTGAACTGCATTGATTGTGATGGTATAAACAAATTTTTTGTGACTCAAACAATTCCCCCTTATAAGTAATTGTTTCCAGTATGACATTGCCATTTCAGATAATTGCTTTGAAAAGGACATCAAGAGTCTTTTTTATATTTACAAGCAATGGTTAACTGCTGCTGAGAATATTTATCAAGATAGTCTAATGAAAAAGTTAGTAGCTAGTTTTATAAATGGTCATCAAAGTTATATGTGGTTTCTGTCAAATTTTACTTAACGTGCAGATGGGCATCAAAATAACAGAAGATGTAATATGCTGAAATGCTTTTATTTTAAGGTATCTGGGACCTGAAGACTTTATCTGAGTTTCTTAATAAGCTAGCTAAATTTAGGGCTTTCTTTGTGTAATTCAGTGAGTAGGAGTGTCTTTTTTATATTATAAAAAATATGATTCATAGGCTGGTACCTTCTTTTTACCATCCATAGTCTCATTACCAGTGCCATTAGTTGCCTCTCCAATTGGAGTACAAGGATTATCACTTCTGCAGGATAAGTCTCTCCTGTTACAGTGCAACTGTAGGTGTTTTGTCCTTCCCTGCGGTTTAAGTTGAAGTTGAATAAGTTTTGGAGTCGGATTCCTTTGGTAAGAGTGTGGAAGCCATTGAGCAAGGGTGTTTTCAATCTAGATAGCAAGTCAAATCTAGTGTTGGCATTTTGCTGTTTAACCTACTGGAATATTTTATTTATTCCTGAATCCTGGTCTTTTCTTTTGATTATTTTCATGATCATGATGCCTACCTGCTGACTTTGCAGGTCAAGGAAAAGGATTTGATATAGATTTAATAAAGCTGATATCAGATGCTGTCAGCATCCCTGTAATTGCAAGTAGTGGTGCCGGTGCTGTTGAACACTTCTCGGAGGTATTCATGAAAACAAATGCATCAGCAGCTCTTGCTGCTGGCATTTTCCATCGGAAGGAGGTAATTATTTAATACAAGTGCTTATAATTTTGAGAATTTTAGTTTTCCCAGCTTGATAGAATAAGGAAAAAACAATAAATTTCCCTCTTCAACTGCACCAGGCAAAGGCTTCATTAATTTAAACTCTGATTACGATTTCTTGATTCTTTGGGTTTTAGGTGCCCATTCAGTCTGTAAAAGGACACTTGTCGAAGGAAGGCATTGAAGTAAGGATATAGCCATATCTGTTCTTGTGTCAATGAGGCTCCTGAATTTGTTCCTAAAATCAAGAGTGGGTAGAAATGCGAAAACCTTATATCTGTTTTTGTGTGTTTTCTTTCATTTTTGCAGTTTCGGGATTGCTTTCGAAATGATCTGTTCGTATGTAATCATTATATTTGAAATTTTGAATGTTTTGTTATGTACTTTATTTGTTCTGTTTTGACACCTGATGCCCCTTTCCCAGCTTCCTAAATGGCAGACTCGTGATGCTAGAAAGCTTCTTGCTGATAGTTTTTGCTTTGTTATAAGAGTAGCATTTTTCTTTGAAGTAAGATTCAGATATAAAAATTTTATTAGCTAAATATAGAGTTTCCTCTATGAAATGAATATTTTGCTTTGATAATATGTCTTCTTATGATTGCATAATAATACTATATTATTTCCCACAGAATAAATTTGATAATGCGTTTTTGTCAATAAAGATTTTTTTTTCCTTTTCTCTTTTTGAAGTATGTGGTGGCATGGTTTTAAGAATACGATGATAATTTGTATCATTGCAAGTTTAATTGCTTTTAAAAAAAGCATGCGTTGTAACTAGTAAGTAACAAATCTATTATTTCTTTTCAATTAAAATGTAGATGTGAACTCTAAAAGACATGTATATATGTTCATATATATATATATATATATATATCTATATATAATCTATTAATCATCAAAGACTTGCTAAAGTTTCTACACTTAGAGGATTGAATTATAGGATTGGATTATAATAGCATTCATCCGCCTAATGCTGTCAAGATGATAGTATAAGGTGCCTGCAGCTGCAGCCTTCGACAGAAAAGACGAACGGTTTATGTTAGTGTTTCTTCCTAAATTCTCTGATGTAAGAGACAAAGCAAACTCGTGGGCTTGGGATTGGGCTTTGGCTTCGGCTTTATAAACCTACTTTCAAAGCCCAAAAATGCAAGAAACGTGGCTCACCAGATAACGAGTGAACACCTTAAAACCAACTCCGGCAAGCACCTCACCATTCCTCCTTCCTCCTGGAAATTGGAAATCTGTCAAAGCACTCTTATACACTCTTAAACCCTTGGCAAAAAGAATCAGCTTTTTGTTCTTTGCTTGCCCCATTGAGAGAAAAGAAAATGGCTACTACCTTCTTTAGGAGGCTCGCCAAAGCTACCCCACCTTCCTTCACCGATGCATTTGGAGGTCAACCCAAGGCCGGTTTTGCTGGATTTCGCTTCTCAGCAATCGCAGCCGTTGCTGGTGGAATCTCCTCTTACTACTACTTCTCCGAGTCGAATTTGGTTAGTTTTCTATAAATTCCAATCTGGGTTTTGTTTCTTTTGATTGTTGTTGCAATGTGGGATGCTTTTGAACTGGAGGGATTGTGTGATTGGTGCAATGGGTTTATTTATATCTGCATTTTAAATGTGTTTTTTCAATAGTGATGTACATGTATGGTTTTTTCTCTGGAATTTTTTTTATAGGGAGGTCTCAATATCCGAATGAATGTTGGGTGTTGATACTTATTGAGAGTTTTGTATTTAAATTAGGAATGGTTGTACCTGGGCTGTTCATTATGTGACTTCTAATGTGTTTATCTAGGTGATTTGATTTACTTGATGAAAATTATATTTTGAGGTTCATATCGTATTTTGCTGCTCGCTGCTGTCTATTTATAATTTGGCCTACACATATGAGCTCTTTTATAATTGTTGTGTTATCACCTATCAGTGTGCATCCTGATTTGAGTAACTATTTTGTTATTCTTTCTGGATACAGGTTCATCTTGATCAAATCAATGAAGAGACAGGTCCAAAAGTTGGTGAGCAGAAATTTACTAGACTTCCTCATTGTTAGATGACCGAATTGTGTTATTTAGTTCAACTGTGAAATCCATGATCCCATTCCCTCCCTAGGGAGAATATTAGTCAACAATAAAGCCGAAAGTGGTTGCATAAACTATAAAGTATCTGCTTTAGTTTCTTTTTCATCCTTCTTTTAAGGTACTAGCTCAGGGGATGCTTTTATACATTTTCAGCTCTGAAGTCGGATAAGTGGATTGGATTTAAGCTGCAAGATACTGCAAGGGTTAGTCACAATACTCAGTTATTCAGGTATATATTTTTTAATCAATCATTGTCATAGGTGTATTGGTTTAATCGATACTAGTAACATGGTCATCTACATAAACTTTTTTGATTAATAGGATAAACTCTAGAGATAAGATTTACATTTTACACCTTTTTGCGCTTAAATATCTTCTCGATCTCTCATTGATTTGTGCTTCATTGAGAAGACTAATGTTTATCAGATTCTGCACTATCAAAAAGGCAAAAACATGAGAAAAAAAAGCAATCAATACTTATTGATTAAGAGCGAAAAAAGTAGTTACAACTAACTTCAAAACAAGGACATAACTTGTTCATCCAAATTTTAAATTCAACATCTCAACCAAAGCATTTTGCACTGCTAATCCTTCTCAAGAAGTTGTAGCCACAACTAACTCCGAAACAAGGACATAACTTGTTCATCCAAATTTTAAATTCAACATCTCAACCAAAGTTTTGCACTGTTAATTCCTCCTCAAGGTGTCTTAGAACAATTACCTTCCTTATTCACTTTCTTCTCAAAATGGCAGGTTTTCATTTGATCCCACTTCTAAGCTGGGTTTAGATGTTGCTTCATGCATCCTTACGAGGTATGTTCTCTTGTTCTAATTAGAGGTGCTTATGACAAATCTTATGAGTACTATGGAAGATTTTGAAATTTGCATTTAAGAGCACATTTTAGATGAGATTTGGAAGTACTTTGCCTCTACTCACTATTTTGATGCATTCTTGTTACTGCAGAGCTCCATTAGGACAAGATGCTGAAGGAAAAACAAAATATGTCATAAGACCGTAAGCCTATATATTGAACTCATAAATAGTTTGATTTAGACTTCCCTTGTCATGGCTGTTATTCTAAATTGGTAATTCATTAGTCATAGTTTTTAGGTTATTCAACTTGTAGTCCCATGGTTTAAACTGCATTTGTCACATGTTTCCATTTCCTTCTTTTGTTATTGTGGTAAATATCATCTGCTTGTGAGGGAATAAATTCTAAAGCTTCTCTTTGTCCATACCTCTAAGATGAGGTTCTTGATTACTCTTTGGTTCATGAAGATTGAAAGAGATGAAAGTTTCCAATCAGTAACATTGTATGATAGTCTATAAATAGAAGGTTAAAAAATAAGAGAGAGGAAAATACCTCAAATACAAGGATTATATGCATCTGTTTCCTTAATTGAAATTACTTTTGACATTGCTTAGTTTAAATTATTCATACAATGCATATTATAACTTCTCTGGAGTTTTAGTAAAATAATCCTTTAGAATTACCAAAGGAATAGCTGAAAATTTTGAAATCGGATTAGTAAAGACTCTTAGATGGAGTGCATGTGTGTTTTTTCTATACAAAATCATATTTCAACCTACTTGTTCTGAAATAAACAGATATTAGTTGTTAATATATTCCTACTGGAATAATGTCAATCATCAGGTATACTCCTATATCAGACCCAGATGCTAAGGGATACTTTGACTTGTTAATAAAGGTAGGAAGTGATAAATGCCTTCACCTCTTTGTTTTCTTTTTTTCTCACACTTTGAAGATGTTCTTGTCTCATATATGCAATGCCACACATGTGAATTGCTTTCTCCACAACTTAAAGATAAAAGTTGCAGGTGTATCCAGAAGGAAAAATGAGTCAGCATTTTGCTAGCTTAAAACCAGGCGATGTAGTTGAAGTGAAAGGGTAGGCATTCACTGTGGTAGTTTTCATAGAGATCACACTATTTGTCATCTTTACACTGAATTCATTTATCTCTTGCAGGCCCATTGAAAAGCTCAGATACTCTCCCAATATGAAGAAACACATTGGCATGGTTAGATCTGGCTTCCTAGATTCTTGTTTATTTTTCCCACAAAAAAGGAAAACCCCTAGGGAATTTGTATATTTAACTGCTAAAGGATTCAATTTTTCTTGCTCATTTTATATACTGAGGTTTCGTACTTACTTTTACTAGTTTAACATTATTAACTGGCTGGGGTCAAATATGTTTTTAACAAAATCCCTAAGATATAGCTAATGGTATACTTTGTGTTCCCTAGAATTAATGCCAAAAATTCAGCCGATGTCATATATTGTGTTTTCTACAATTCTCACTTCAGTGCACATGCTTTCTGATTGTTTAATCAAACCATCTACCAAGTAATCAGAATAGTATTGTTAAAGCTGTATCATGTTTTCCAAGGTTATTGAAAAAGTCTGATCACCATTTGCGCTCAATTATATGATGCTGTTCCAGATTGCAGGTGGGACAGGCATAACTCCAATGCTTCAGGTAATTGAGGCTATACTGAAGAAGCCTGATGACAACACTCAGGTAGGCTTTTTGGTTGGATTGCTAGAATGGCATAACCTTCTGTCTATTAGTAAATGTCATTTTCCCTTTTGTGTGTGTGTGATAATTTTAGACCAAATATGAGCAAGGTTTGAACTTTTAGCTACTCCAACAGGTGTCACTGCTTTATGCCAATGTCTCCCCGGATGATATACTGCTAAAGCAGAAGCTTGATATACTTGCTGCTAGCCAGCCAAATCTTAAGGTACCAATTCTTTCAGTACGAGAATATTTTCTGCGCAGGTAGAAATTTTGCTCAAATAGTAACTTGTGTATTTTCTTTTCATTTTCTTTTTTCATTTTTTTCCCAGGTTTTCTACACTGTGGACAATCCATCAAAAAATTGGAAAGGTGGTGCTGGTTACATTTCAAAGGATATGGTCACAAAAGGCTTACCTGGTCCTGGTGAAGATACTCTAATCCTTGTAAGTCACTTTCTTAATTCTGGATCTCAACCTTATTTCGTTAATCTGTTTGCCAAAATGTGGAGTAAGTGTTATATGGAGTGGATGACACCTTTTTCTTTAACATTACTTCAACTCCAGAAAGATTAAATACATTTTTGCCATGTTTCTTGCTCAGTCTTGGTGAAGAACTGAAATCATCTTCCTACAAGCAGAGGCCTATTTTTCTGACTCCATTTGCAAAGACAGAAAATATTAAACACTAACACACATGCACTCAAAGTTTTATTTCGCCTCTGTTGCTTCCTTAAACAAGAGGTATGGTTAGACTAAGACCTTCCAGAGGGATGCTATTTGAGTGGCACAAGAAGCAGCCTGTAAGTAGGCGGTTTCTGTGAGCATGCATGCACTTGATCTTTTGGTCTTTGCAACTCCCTTCAGGATTAAATCTAAATGAGCCTTTTTTCAGATAGTCACTGTTGCTTGAGATTGAGACTTGTTGAGGACATTCTGATATTTTCTCGTTGAAGACCAGGTTATAGCTTTGGAAAATGGCCATAATCCTACAACCTAACTTTGCAAGTTCCAAGCACCCACCCTGACAATCTACCTGATCAATAGTCAATAGAGTTGTATTTCTTAATAACCACAAGGCATTTTCTTTAACTCTCCTGTTATATCAGACACCTGGATAACATGCAGCAACAAGATTATGGCCATCTGAAACAAATAGGACATACACCTTGCCTACTCACTTTGCCCTGTTTTTCCCCTGTTTGTTCAGGTATGCGGTCCACCTGGGATGATGAAACACATATCTGGTGATAAGGCTAAAGACTATTCACAAGGAGAGGTATGAAAGACAGCTTTTTTTGTTTTCTTCTTTCGTAATTGTTTCCTCATTGTCTTATCCTAACTTAACCCTCCTTGGCATGTAGCTAACCGGCATACTCAAAGAACTTGGATACACAGAGCAAATGGTTTACAAATTTTGAAATTCAAGGATTTGAAGGGATGACTCTCGTGGTTTGAACATAATTTTTGTGTAATAAATGTTTCCTGAACGAACACTAATTGGGCAGAGTTTAAAGCCCCGGTTATGAAATAATTTTTTAGTGATATTCAATGTAAAGATAGTACATTGTCAAAGCTTGTACCGAGTGAAATCATGATACAAAGAGCTTTACAAAGTCTCTGCAATTGGTTGTTGCGGCCAGGTGTACTGTCTAAATCAGATGTGCCAATTTGGGCAACTGTTTGTTTAGATGGATCCATTTGTGGGTCAGTGAGAATAAATTGTGTGACTGGGAACTAAAAAATGCTTGGAACATTGGTAAGGCACGCCAAATGACAGAACAAGCAAGTTTCTTTTGATGATGAGGAGGATAGGATAAATGAGATTAGCAAGTTAATAAAATTAAATACTATTAACCGGTAAGTGCGTGCACACTCAGATCATTTTCAAGTTGTAATAAACTTTTATTTTTCCATCAAAATGAGGTGTTCATTCATTTTAAGTAAAAGCTTGAATCCTTCGCCCTTCAGGACCCAAATGAAGATCGTCCATTCAAATGAGATGTTCGTGTACCCTTTCACCCATTTTAAGGGTAAGAGAGGACAAAAGGTTCGATGTCCATCTTTAGGCGAACCTTTTTTCTTCTTTTGAGTAAATGGAAAGTTTTATCCAAAAAACAAAACAGGTCTTTTAAGAAAAAAAAAAATTTGGGGGAGGAGGATAGCCTCTCAAGATCTAACTAGCTAAATTAGCTTGGGTTATACCCCGATCATGCATAATACTTCGTTTAAAGGCCTATCAGATATACTAGAAAGGGAACAAAATCTGGTTCAAGCATCCGCAGCAACGTGTTAAAGACAGCTTCAGGATCCATGGGCGAACCTTGCAAGTCCTTTACCTGCCAGTTAGCTAATTAGCCACATGAATTAAGCTACTCTAATTGATTATCATTTGCTCTGTAAGACTTGGTGCTTCTAAATCATTAAGGGAATTTATTTATGTTGAAAATGAAGTTTCATCATAGTAAGTATCATTTAGCCTATAATATCAGTCTTCTCGGCCAGGAGAATTTTGTGACAAATAAAATATTGGATAACGCTAGATGAAGAGAAAAGATTTTATGAAACAGTTATCAATATATTATTTTAAAAAATATAATTACGTAATATGATTTAAATGAAAATGATACATATTAACGTAGAACAAAATTTCTTAAAATTCTTAATCGTCATAGTTGATCCAATTTTCTACCCATAATTGTAAAGACAACAGGAGTGTGTTCTTGCTTCCGGAGATCAGATTAAGCCTATTACAGATGCTGAGAAAGAACTTTTGACTCTACCCAGGAAAAGAAGATCAAGGCTTAGGAGCTGCCACTTGAAATCTGTTCAATCTCTTCGACTATGTCCACCCCATGCCGTAATCAGCATTTTCGCTTCCTCTTTCAACTAAGAAACGGCGACCGTTTTCTTCAAGAGGCTTGCCAAACCAATTCTTCATGTGTGCCCCTTCATTCCTAGTTCTGATGCATCAGCTACCTTACTGCAGGGCTCCATTGAAACAAGAGGCTAAAGAAAAAAACCAAGTGTCATACGATCATTGTAAAGGGGATTCTTGTGATAAGAAGATGAAGCGTTTCAAACAAGTAAAAAGATGCGTCGAAGGTGACAGAGAGGAAGATTAAAACAGTTCCTGAAGTACTGAATGTTGTGGTAAGTGGAAGACAATAAGAAGAGACTTAGAGAATATAAGATAATTAGAGAGAGAATCTAGAGAGAGAAGCTTTCAAGTTAAGAATGTGTTAGCTTGGATGGGGAGAGAAGAGTTACTTTAAATGAATTGTGAGGCTCTATAAATGTGATAAAAATGACGGTTACTCAAGAATAGACTTTAATGCGCCTAATAAATGACATTATTATAAAGAATATTAATGTGAGTAACTGTTACTGTAATTAGATATAATAAGACTTGTTTTCAAGAAAAAGGTAATAGAAAAAAGGCGTACAAGAAAAAGTACAAGAGAAGAAGTTGTATGAAAATATGTATAAGAGAAGAAGTTGTGCGAGAAAAGGTACAAGAGAAGAAGTTGTATGAGAATAGGTACAGGAGAAGAAACTGTACATGAATAGGTATACGAGAATAAGGTAAGAGGGTGAACTTATTCTAATTATCCTGCTTTAAGTAGTACTTCACTTATTCTAGTTATTCTGCGTGAAGTAGTACTTCACTTGTTCTAGTTGTTCTCTGTACAACATTATGTTGTAACATAATTCTTTAGAGAATAGCTATTAACCAAAATCAAGTATCTACATTTTGCCCTCTGCATAAGAATTCATTGTTAAATATAATTCTTATGTATTAATTTAAAGTATAATTTTTTTTTGTACTATAACGTATTGTACTATATCACTTTGAGCAGTAATATCTTGGGCAGTACTGTTTTAGACAGTAACACCTTAGCCAGTAATGCTTTAGGTACTAACACGTTACTGCCTTGTGTAAGGTGTAATACCAAATATATTTTTTTTGTAATGTCAATATTTTTTGTAATATTTGATTGATTATGCAATAATATTTAATATCTTTCGTAATATTTGATTGCATTTTTTTTAATATCAATATCTTTTGTAATGTTTTATTGATTATGTAATAATATTTAATATCTTTTTCATAAAAAACCTTGATTTTATTTGTTATATTTTATTGATTATGTAATAATATTTAATATCTTTTTCATAAAAAACCTCGATTCTATGTGACTTATAAATATCAAGTTATTATGAACAATTTTCTTCATTCATATTCAAAATAAAGCAAAACAAATTTCAAAGCAAAGTTGATTTTTTTTGCGAATCTTTTCAAGTAAGTAAGTTTTTTTTTATTTTTTTTTTGTTTTCAATAAGTTGAATTTCTCTTAACTTGTTGCCCCCTGCATGATTTTTTTTTTTTTTAAATTAGAACATGAGAAAAGAAAATTTTTCAAGCATAAGATGAGATTTTTTTTTATATGTATATATATATGTTCAAGATATAATTATTAAACACACGAAACTGGAAATATTATTTTCTTATTAGATATAAATAAGATTCCTATAAAATTAGATTATCTTAGACTCTTGTTTTTTTTTTTATATATGTATAACTTGAGTTTGACTTTTCTTTTGGCGAAGCAAGCGTTATTTTCTTTTGCTTGTGTTATTTTACTTGAGCTTTTTTTTTTTTTTAATTGAAAGCTAACATGATGTAGCTTAATGTAGCTTAGAAAAGTGAACAAAAGAAGCAAATAAATGCTGAAGTAAAAGGAGCAAACAAAGGCTGACTAACTTGTCAAAATTTTTCTTTTTCTTTGATTTGTTGGCAGCAAAAAGCTACAAGTTGAAATTTAATTTTTATATATATATAAAGAACACGGTTTCTTTGATTTATTGGCATCAAAAGCTGCCAGCTACATTTATATATATATAGAGGGGGGGGGGGGGGGGGGGGCGGTTTACTTTGGAGGCGGCAAAAGCTGCAAATTGCAGCAGTTTTTTTTTATGTATACTTTTTTTTTTTTCATGATCATGTTTGTAGGCTTCTTTTTCATCTTTCTTTATGCCTAGGACGCGTCTCCCTCCGAAGATCCATTATGATAAGCCTGGGAGGGTTGCAACAAGGAGAAAGATCACTACATACAAAATGAAGAATAATGATTCTGAATTAGTTGCTTCCAAGAAAATTAGAGTAGGAAAGAGTGGTGAAGTTCCTTCTATCCCTAAAAACTGAGAAGATGAAATTATTAGAGAACGAGGAGAAGATCGTTTTTGGGAAGAAGTTTGTGCCAGACAGGTTGACGAACATCCCTTTGAGTCTGTTGGCTATGATTGGAATCGTCTATGCTCCGAAGCACCTCCTCATAGAAAAAGTGATATTTCAGGACAATCTATTCTGAAGTTCAAGTTTGAACGTGGTGAGTTTCCCTTTTCTGCTACTAAGTTAGGCTCCAATTCTCAATTTGTTCATGCTTGGGATGAGTGGGTAACTAAGGTGTTAAAGAATCCTTCTTATGTTAAACTTCTCTCTTCTATTGGGATACTTGATGTTGTACGTATCACTTCCAAGCTCAATATTCGTATAGAAAAAAAAGAATGGATGTGTGGCATGCTATTTTTACGAGGTAGAGCATTTTTTCTCATACTATGATTACTGCATGGAGGGAATTTACCTTCACTTTAAAAGATATATGTGTTCTCTTGGAATTTCCTTGTATAGGAAAGGACGATTTTCACTCTATTAAGCTTTCTGAAGAAGAGGTATGTACTCGAGACTTTTTCTTCGATCTACTTAAGAGTTTGAGTAAAACTTCAAAGATTGCACAATTCTCCAATTCGATGATCTTGGAATTTATTATGATCGCCACCCTTTATAGTTTGGAAGAATGAGTTCACAAGGTATTAACTTTTGTATATGGGTTCACAGTTCCCAATTGCCATCTATGATTGAGCATTCCAGTTCATGTGGAGATAGAAATATTCTTTCTGTTGAGGTATATTCTCTTTTTAGAGTGGCACACCAATTTGAGTTTGACCAACTAGCTCCGCCTGACTTTTCTTTAACTATCAGTTTTTCCTCTTGTGTTTCTTCATTTCTCATGGCAGGACTTCAACTCCATTTAGATAAACTTAAAAGTTATACTGTCTTAGCTTTTGATAAAGTTGGTATCCACACTTCCAGATGGTTTGCTTATTGGAGGGAGTGTGTTGAAGAATGGAGATCTTTTATTGTTCATTTGACTAATCCCAAAGCTTGTCTCTACACTCCTCCTATAAATAACTCCGATGTATCCTTACACTTGATTTTTCTCAAAAAGAAAAGAAATGTAAATGAAGAAGAAGATGATGCTCCTCGCTCTCTTACTCATCAAACAAAACATGTGCATCAAAAAGTAAGTTCATCCTTTACTTTTTTTTTTTAAAATTCATTTCCTCATCATACTTTTTTTTTTTGTAGAGAGAAACAACTGCGAGAGTAGAACTTAACTCGATTAAAGAGGAAGAGTCTTTTGAAGCTGAGACTAAGAAAGAATCATGTGACTCTAAACGTAGTGATGAATCTGATGATGAATCAGTTGATGTTGATAAAGCTAAAGTTGAGGGTGAGCCAAACCCTTTTGATGATTTCATTGATTTGGATGTTTTATTTCCAAATCATGTTCAGAACTCCACCATAAACCAAGTATAAACATATTACTATGTTACTCCGATTAATGTTGTTCCGTTCCTTTTTTTTTTGTTAAATTAAGATTATTCTTACTCCGTAGGCTATTCGAGATGAGGTTGTTCTTGATACTGAGACTATTCCTGCTGTTGAAGTTGTTCCTGAGTCTACTCCAAATGTTGAGGTTATTCATGATGTTGGAGTTAATACTGATGATGTTAGAGCTATTCCAATGACTCCTCGTGCTTCTTCCTCCCCAATGCCAGAACACAGAGATGCAAGTAGTGCTTCTGGCACTCAAGTAGCACATACTGAACAAAGTGGTAAGAAAGTTGACTTCCATGACTTTCAAGTTTCATTGGAGTATGTGGCATACTTGGAGCATGTTTTCAATATAAAATGAGAGTTTTGGAGTACCTCCTTTGTAAAGAATGTAGATGTCATTTGCTTAATGATGAAAGTGTTACGTAGAGCTTTAGCCATTTCCCATGCTCCATTAATGAGTACTTCACCAGAGGAATTGCAACATATGTTACAGGATTTCGATGATGCTTGTAACTTTGGATTCAAGCTTAAGTGCCTCAATGATTGTAGATCTAAAGCCAAGATTTTTCTCAACAAGTCTTCCTTGGAGAATGAGTTAGAAGACATTGTAATGAAGATAGCTTTACTGAAAAAACGTGAAGCTGAAGTACAAAAACAATTAGATGTATTTGCCAATAATAACTCTTCTCTATGGAGTATGTAATTGACTAGTCTTTTGCTTTTCCTTTACTCTTTTTGAAAGCTCATTTGAATTAGTACTTCGTTATTGATATATCATATTTCTTTTTCTTTTGTAATAATAATAATACTAAACGCTTGTTGCGTATTTATTCACATTTCATATTATTGTGTGTGGCCAAAAGGGAACTTTCAACTTTACATCAAGGAGATTAACTCTAACTTGATATGAAGGAGTTTAATTCAACCCTTAAAATAAGTAAGCATAAGAGCTGCGGCCAATTTGTGAGTAATAAACTAGGGCCAAGAAATAAGCGATAAAACTTGTGGCCAATAGCATAACATCATTATAGCCAAAATATGAGCGATAAAGCTAGCGGTTGAAAAATAATCAATTATGAGCGGTTGAAATATGAATAATCAATTATGGTCAAAGAATAAGCAATAAAGCTTGCGACCAATAGAAAAATATCATTGTAGCCAAAATATGAGTGGTAAAAGCTTACAGCTGAAGTAAGAATAATGAACTATGGTAAAAGAATAAGCGATAAAGCTTGTGACCAATAGTATAATATAATTACAGCCAAAATATAAGCGATAAAGCTAGTGGCTAAATATGAATTTTTTTTTAAAATGTCAAATTGCAATTCATAAAGCAATGAAGAGTCAAGGTCATAGAAATATCATACATGAGTAGGAAGCAGGTTGTTCTAGACCTTATTGTTCTCAATCAATAACTCTTCTGCTTGCATTTTCTTTTGGAATATTTTTTTTTGAAAAGAATCTCTTCTTTCTTTACCTCTCCCTTAAATTGCATTCACTGTTAAAATATTCCTTCTATCGAAGCTAGTAGCCTCCCTTTGTCTAAGAACCATATTATTAGTTCTTCGTGCCGCTTCCTGTACAAGTTGGGCTTGAAAAGTGGTGGGAGTGAAGGATGCAAGTTGAGATATGGTCTCCAACATCCGCCTATTGTTGTCTTCCAACATTTGCATTCTCTCTTAAGAAGCCTCAATCATTTTCATCAGCTTTTGGATGTAAGTGAGAATAGATGCATCTAGGTTACTAAAGGAATTGTCTATTTCTTCTAATAACACAAAGTTTTTCTAGTAAGCTTTTATTTAATGCAATCACTCTTCCCCAGTGGAGTCGCCAAAATGTAAAAGGGGTTTTTGTGATAGGGAGAGGAAGCGTTGCAAACAAGTAAAAGGATGCGCCGGAGGCGGCAGAAAGGAAGATTGAAGCAGTTCCTGAAATACTGAGTGTTGTGGCAGGTGGAAGACAATAAGAAGAGACTTAGAGAGACTCAGAAAGTACAAGATAATTAGAGAGAGAATTTAGAGAGAAAAACTCTCAAGTTGAGAATGTGTTAGCTTGGAGGGGGAGAGAAGAGTCCCTTTAAATGAATTGTGAGGCTCTATATATAGTGCTAAAAGTGGCGGTTACTCAAGAATAGGCTTTAATGCGCCTAATAAATGACATTATTATAAAGAACATCAATGTGAGTAACCGTTATTGTAATTAGATGTAATAAAACTTGTTTTCAAGTAAAATGTAATAGAAAAGAGGTGTACAAGAAAAGGTACAAGAGAAGAAGTTGTACGAGAATATGTACAAGAGAAAAAGCTGTGCGATAAGAGGTACAAGAGAAGAAGCTGTATGAAATTAGGTACAGGAGAAGAAGCTGTACATGAATAGGTATACGAGAACAAGGTAAGAGGGTGAAACACTTGTACTTCAGGAAAAGGTTCAGAGGAAGACCTCTTAACTACCTCTATATCTGAGCCACCAAGCCAAACTCTCCGGAACATTTCAAGATGAAAGTAACCCAAGAACCCTGCCACTTATTCTGAGTTACTTTCACTGTCATCCAAGTGAAATGGTTATTCTATTCAAAGTAGTTGTTCTACTTGTATTAGTTATTCCATATGGATTAATGCTTTAGTTATTCTAATTGTTTTGCTTTAAGGAGTACTTTACTTGTTCTAATTGTTCTGCGTGAAGCAGCGCTTCACTTGTTCTAGTTATTCTGCGTGAAGTAGCACTTTACTTGTTTTAGTTGTTCTTTGTACAATATTATGTTGTAACATAATTTTTTAGAGAATAACTATTAACCAAAATCAAGTATCTACAACCATAAGGCTATATTAGTGACCTTATAATTTAATATTTGATTTTCACGTATTTGGCACTACATAGCATACTAATTGTTGATTTTGTAGTCATTTATGTACAACTTCTGGGTACTTTGAAATTTCTACTATATTTGCCCTTGCTTTAGACTTTAGAGTTCAGACAGGCAGAACATTTGAATTTTGTTTGTACATACAACAAGTCGGAAAATCACTTCTTGACATCAAATTTTGTTTACTTGCCATGTTCAGGAACATAAGTTTCTCCGATGTTGTTAGCCATTTCCAAGATGTTCAGAACAATACTACAGTAAAGCTTGTCAGGTTTCTTTTCTATTTATTTATACAGGAAGAGGCGGCTTTTATGATGACTTACAGCGTTGATTGTCGAAATCTCTGACAAACATTAGCTGAATCTGATGGTCTCTTCGATCTATACGCAGAAATTGAGAGGCTCGGTTTCTATTTTGGTGGCAAATACACCAATCCAAAAGGAAACAAAGAGACTTTTTCTTCTGATATTTGGTGGACCTATTTCTATATAATGGATAGATAGTTGCTTGCCGATTTGTTCACGTCGCGATCATGTCAATGCAAATACACTCCTACATGAGAACCAAATGCTAAGGGATATTTTTGAATTACCAATAAAGTTCACCTCTTCGTTTTCATTTTCATTTTCATTTTTGCTCACGCTGCCTTTTTAGATGTTTTTTTGCATTCTTACATTTTTATTCACAATCATGCCATATGAATTTCTTTGTCCACAATCCATAATAATACATCTGCAGTGTGTATCCAGGAGGCAATACGAGTCAAGTCATTTAGCAAGTTCAAAGCCAGGGGATATCGAAGTGTTAAGGCAGGTATTCACATGTTGGAACTTTATCAGAGATTCTACTGAAGGTCATTGTCTTAATTTTTGGGTGTACAGAAAAGACTTTTAATTAAGTTTTGAGACCTTATTATACACCATGATGCCAGCTTACACCAAGTAAAGAATTCAAGAAAAGAGGCCAAACCATCACCAGGAAGATCTTTCAAATGGATGCAAACCCAACTCCAAATGGTAGTAATGAGGTGCTAAGTCTCATGATGAAGATCATTCGACCTACAATCACGATCTTGTGAAATTAAAGCCCTCAATTTCTGCAACCAATCTACTATTTAGGATCCTAAATTCTCTTCTCACTTGTTTAACATTGAAACTGGGTGCTTTTATCTCTTGCCGAGCTATTGACGTCCAGATACACTCCCACTATGAAGAAACACATTGGCAGGGTGGTTAGAGCTGGTTTTCTTTCTCTATATATATTTTTATTTCAATAGAAAAAATAAAGGAAAGAGATATGGAAGTTGTAGAAATAGCATTGCCAAGGACTGGGGTTCAGACATTGTCAATAATTCATCAAAAATTTGGAGAATGCGGTGCTGGTTATATTTCAAAGGATGCTTTAGTAAAGGCTCACTGCCTATTCTTGTAAGCAATTACAATATTGATTTTGTAACTCAACTTTTTTTATTTATCATCATAGAGGGTTTTTCTGGTAAGAAGAGAAAACGTATTATAATAAGTAAAATAGAATGCATAAGAAGTGACAGAGAGAAAAATTAGAACGGTTTTTAAAGTGTAAGTGCTTTGGTGTTTACATCTTGGGCGTAATGCACTTAAAGAACATCTTGTATATTGTGCATTTGGAACGTCTTTGGACATTATACATTTGGAATGTCTCTAAGCATTACATACATAGGAATGTTCTTAGACGATGCATACTTGGAACGTTCCTATGCTTTAAGCCCTTGGAAAACATTTAACGTAGTTTTGCCCTTGACATGAAAACTTTATTATTGAAAAATAAAAAATTTCATACATAATTAAAATATTATAATTAATAACAAGCCTTGTTGTGTGCAAATGAAGTTATTGATTTATAGAAAGTCTCTCCGGATGATAAAGAGTTCAAGTTATATGCCTTTTAATAATAGCTTCACGGAGATTATAAGAATGGATTTGGCAGAACTACATCATGCCGTTGATTTATAAAAAGGTTGAGGGGCCTGACAATCAATCCATCACTTTTCCAATGTTGTAAATTGCCGTCACTTATTTCTATTTAGAACGAGAAGAAGAAGCCGAGCAAGTAGTGCTTGAGGCTTTACGCGTTCGTGAGAAGGCAATTATTATAATACTAAAAAGAATTGTGTTCTACTTAGATAAGTTAGGGAAAAAGGATGAGAAATTTTCTCTAAAAAAATGTACAGGCTTCCAATGAAATACAAATAAGTTGTTCAATGTTAATATGGCATATTCTCATTTGCTAAAAAAAAAAAAAGAAAACATAATTATATGTTTTAAATTTACGAAGTAATTCTTTGACACTTTCCTACTAAAGTAAGTATTGAGTTTTGAGATTTTTTTTTTCAGTTGGGTAAGTAAGACTTATTTTAAATTTGAATGCCTTGCAATTTTTTTTAAAAAAATTATAATAACAGGAAAAGGTTCAAGTTAAAAGGTGTTGAGATATTAAGAAAAGTAGAGATATATGTGGAAAAACAACGAGATATCTGTAGACACCTAAATAAAAAATATATAATAATAATTAAATTAAATTAAATAAATAAATAATAATATTAATATTAAAAAAAAAATCCCATCCCCCACCCACTACGCGTGATGGGGGGGAGGCTCTGACCACCAACTCCAGGGGGTGCCAGAACCCCCCTCGCCGGGTTGTCCAAAAAATTGGACAACCCGGCTCTTTAAATCCACCTGCAACCTGCAAAGAAAAGGAGGAGACGAAAAAACCAAAAATCACAACAGTTAGCCACAAGGAAAAAAAAAAAAGGAACAAAAAGCAACAACAAAAAAAAAAAAGAAAAAGGGTTGAGATCTGAGAAGAGGAAGCGGTAGAGAGAGAAAAGGAAGGGACGTCCGGCGTTGAGAGAGGAGAGAGAGAGGTCGACGAAAGAGAGGGTTCTGCCGACGGAAGGCGAAGAGATCCGCCGGGAGAGAGAGAAGAGAGAAAGAAAACTGAGAAAAGAGGGGAGGGCGCCGGCGCCGGCGAAGAGAGAAGAGATTTTTTAGAGAGAAGGGAGAGGGCGCCGCTGCTAGAGAGAGAAAGTGAGGAATGAAAGTGAAGAGAGAAAGAGAGAAAAGGGGATTAAATACCTAGGGTTCGTGGGCAAAACGACATCGTTTCAGAGAGTCAAGCAGAAGCTGGAAAGACTAGGCCAAAACGGCGTCGTTTCAGAGAGTCAAGCAGAAGCTGGAAAGACCAGGCCAAACGGCTTCGTTTTGAGAGGCTTCGCAGGCATCAAAACGGTGCGTTTTGGACTATTACTTTGCGGGCTTCCAGAAACAGCCCAGGGTGTTGGATTTGGGCTCCCACGGGCCGCCGAGTTGGGCCAACCGTAGCCCAACAAGGTATAACCCTTTTGTTTTGTTTTGTTTGGATCTAGCCCATTTTAATTTAAATGCATTTATTTTTTTTTTTAGGAATAAATATTTATATAATATGGGCACTTATATTTAATAATAATAATAATAATAATAATAATAATAATAATAAAATAAATAATAATAATAGTAATTCATGATGCAAATATATATATATAATATTATATTAAGATAAAAAAATATAAAATATAAAATATAAAAATAAAAAATAATAAAAAATGATGATAATAATAAAATGAAAAATAAATAAATAATAATAATAAATAATATAATTGGAATAAATATTTGAGTATTACCACCAAAAAGGAGGTAAAGAGTTGCCTCTTTCCGGTGGATATTTTCGGGTGCGAAGTTAGAGACAGATTTTCACCGAAGCGTCGGGATAAATCTGAACTCTAGATTTCAAAACCCATTAAGTCAAATAGTCATTGATTAGAAAACAATAGATGTAGAAAAATTTTGTTAATTCAAATAAATATTACTAAATAAAGTTAATCTAATCGTTTAAAAAATTAATTAATTATTTAGGCAAGCTTTGTAATCAAGTAGAAATTGACCAATAACAAACATTGATTTAAAAAGAAGTCCAAAAAAATAAAGTATATATATAAATAAAAAATAATAAAATAACAAATAATCAAATTTTTAGATCATCAATAAACGCGTGCATACCATCATTTTATTCTGTCATTGCACGCCACTCTTATTTTGCATATGGCGCGGGAATCCCGATGATGGGATTTCCCCGAGGAGCTCGTAGAGACGAGTTCTTCCGAGGATATCTCTAGGTGAGGAGAATTTCGAGACTTCACCAAAGCGTTGGGATGGTCTTCGAATAATTTTCCAATAAAAGATTACCGACTCCATCATTTAAAATAAACAAGTCACGACATCATTCTACGCTTGCATCATGTGCATACGTAAAACCAAATAAAAACTCAGTCTGACAATTCAATAAAAAATTTAATTAATAAAATAGGGATTAAACTAAGAAAAGGTTATATTAAGATAACTTAAGATTAAATGGTACCGTTCGTAGAACGGGCGTCACGGAGGTGCTAACCCTTCTCCGTGCGTAACCGCACTCCCGAACCCATCTCTAAAAAACGTGGACCAGTTCTCGTTCTTTCGACGGACCTAAAATTAATTTAGGACTTCGTCGATTAAGAATCGGGTTAATAGGTGACCAATCACACCTAGATAAAAAAGATTGGTGGCGACTCCCGTACCTTGCGATTTTAATTTTCGCCCGCGTCTGGCGGACGGGTTCCCGGACCCGCACGTCACGACAGATGGCGACTCCACTGGGGACTTCGAGAGTCAAGCCATTAATTAATCATAAGTTATCTTTAGCCTTTAATAATTTGTTGTTTTCCCTAGCATCAATTTTGCATATTTTTGTTTAATGCATTTATTTATTTTGCTATTATTACTTCACTATTTTAATAATTGCGGGAAATTTAGGATAAGGGGAATGTGAAATTATTGGTCCAAGGTCGGTATATTCCTTCTCACACACTACACATCTTGCATTCATGCATAAGCCTTCCACCCGGGCTTTATCCTTGATTAGGAGGGAGTTAAGTAGCTACGCTCTCGTGAGGTGATAACCTCGGCATAGGCTAGTGAAGACTCCCACTCAAATCGAACCTAGTCCTTTTGAAGCCTGTAATGGGTGAGGACCGGGGTGCCTTACTAGTCCGTGTGGACGACAGTGAGGAGCGATTTGGGAACCTTTAGCTCCATTTTCAACCCAAACTCAGCATGTAGAATACCGAGAGTCGCCTTTGCTTAGGTAGAGCTTCACCCGTGAGAATATACCTTTTGACTAGGTACACATGAAGGAATTTTCATAATCCCCTTGTTCTAAATTTTTCTCCGCGAATAATAAAGGTCAGGTTACTAATTACTTTCATTCATCTTTTGGAATTTTTGTTTATAGTGCTAACTTGAACTTTTTGCATATGCATGTTTGCATCATAATTTTGTATATAGGAAAAGTATGTCATTTGACAACCATTGACAAAGTAGATGCAAAAGATGACTCCTGAATTGCAACAAGAAACAATAGCTTATGCATTGAATTACTTTGTTGAGGGGTGTTATGTGACAGATACTTTTAGTACATGATCATTCATATGTGCATAAATCCTCATTTCATGACAATAAGTATTTTCACCTGTAAATAAAGATAAGGGGTTCATTTTTTCATTCATACATGCATCTAATTCACGTTTATGATTACAATAAGGTTCCAAAAATAGCTCGACCACCTAAGCCAAGTGACCAACGTGTTCATTATACGCGTCGACGTGCAAGGATCATGGAAGAAGAACAAAGTGAGCGAATGGATAGAATGGAGAGAGCTCAAGAAGAAATGAGAGAACAGTTAGCAAAGATGATGGAATTGATGATGAGTCTCAGTAAAGGAAAAAGGGCAATCGAAGAGCCAGCTCCGTTAGAAAACCCACCAGCACAAGACAGTGAAAACCAAAGGGATGATCCATCCTATCCCCCAGGGTTCACTCCACCACATGCCCAAACCTCTCAAAGGGTCCACCCTCAAGTGATGCCATCCATCTATTACAATGCACCACCCCCGCTAGGCCATCAACCGACTCAGGGGCAATTTGGGCCATACCTTGGGATAAATCCTGCTGAACCAATAAATGTTCCAGACTTAGACGATCCAAAAGAGCAAGAGAAACTGAGAAAGGACTCGTCACAAACGGGGGAAAATGAAAAAGATCAGAAGAAGTACGATCTGTTGGAAGAACGTCTGCGTGCTATCGAAGGAGTTGATAGGTTTGGTACCATGGACGCAACTGAGCTATGCTTAGTGCCGGATGTATTGATCCCTGCCAAGTTCAAGGTTCCGAAATTTGAAAAATATGACGGAACAAAATGTCCCATGGCACATATCACCATGTACTGTCGGAAGATGGCTGCACAGTCTCACGATGATAAGTTACTAATCCATTTTTTCCAAGACAGCTTGACTGGGTCAGCTGCTCGGTGGTACGTACAGCTAGATCGAAACCGTATCAAGACTTGGAAAGACTTAGCAAGAGCCTTCATAGCTCAGTACAAGCATGTGGCTGAATTAGCCCCTGATCGGTTGTCATTACAAACTATGGAGAAGAAGCAAAGCGAGAACTTCAAGGAATATGCCCAAAGGTGGAGAGATACAGCAGCGCAAGTTCAGCCACCTCTCACTGATAAGGAGATGACTGTTTTGTTCATAAATACCCTCCGAGCTCCATTCTATGAGCGCTTGATCGGCAATGCCACGAAAAACTTTACAGATTTGGTCTTATCGGGAGAAATAATAGAATGAGCTATCAAAAGCGGAAAAATTGAAGGGCATGAAGTTGCCAGCTCAAAGAAAGGGAGTATGCCCAAGAAGAAAGAAGGAGATGTGCAAGCAGTCGCTCACGACAGCCAACAAGCCCACAACTTTAACCCATATTACCCGTACCCTCCATACCAACCCTTCTATCCGCACATAGGCAACATCACACAAAACCCATATGTGTACCAACCCGCCCCGCAACCAACATTTCAAACCAATGTTCTTCCACAAACTCCACCACCAAGACCGGTAGCTTCAACCAATAATCCTGGCAATGGTCAAAGAGGACCTAGAACTACCTTAGAAAAACCAAAGTTTGATCCTATTCCAGTCCCTTACACTACATTGTTGCCACAACTCATAGAAAATCGACTCCTTGCTCGAACCCCTTTAGAACCACTCCGACCACCTTTCCCGAAATGGTATGACCCGAATGCACATTGTGATTACCATTTTGGAATTCAAGGGCACTCCACCGAGAATTGTACTGCTTTAAAACATAAGGTCCAAGCGCTCATTAAAGCAGGACTTCTAAATTTTGCCAAAAAAGATAATTCAAATGTTGATGGGAATCCCTTGCCTAACCATGGAGGTCTGACAGTGAATGCAATACATGAAGGGATGATTCGAAGGGTGAAAGAGAATGTCGACGAGATTCGAACACCAATGGATAGAGTGTTTGAGGCGTTATCCAAAATAAAAGCCATCACTCCAGAACCGATAGAGATAAAAGAAGTAGGACATGATCTCACCCTTTCTTGTAAATTCCATATGGGGGTTGTTGGACATTCCATTCAAAATTGTGATGGCTTTCGTCTTAAGTTGCAAGAGTTGATGGATTTGTCAGAAATCGAGTTTTATGAAGAAAGTGAAGAGGAAGAAATTTGGAAAAAGACAATTCCCTTTTTGTATGAAACCTTTCGATTCGTGGGGTGCAAGGCATCGGACGAGGTCAATCAGGTTCTACGGATATTTGATGAGCTATCAATCCATATGATCAGAGATGAAGAACCTGATGAGAAGATCCCTGTGGTGTATCCAGTACTGCCAGGAGAGGAGCTAAGTAATTAGACAGCCACGGAACTGCCCATCATCTTTAAGTCTTCCAAAATGTAATGAACAATTTTATCTAAATGCCTATGCCCAAGGGTGTTAAGATTAATTTCCTGTTTAAGTAGGGCTTTCTATTACCTTCATCATTTGAATAAATGACAATGCATAATGTGTTTCATAATTCATCAATCTTTTTGCATATTTCATTTCATCTATTCTTTTAGCCAATAAATACTTGCCCATACACCCCTCCCACTTTACCTGTTTGCAGGTCTTTAAATAATGAACACGAAGACAATCTAGACAACGATTTGAATATCGATTTTGAGATAATTCCGAACATTGATGAATTGAAAAATGAAGAGGAGGTAGATGACTACAGCTTACCCCCTGATTTGTCGAGAATGTTGGAACAGGAAGAAAAAGAGATTTTACCTCATCAGGAACTCATAGAAATGATTAACCTCGGAAATGGGAAAGAGAAGAAAGAGGTTAAGGTTGGCACCTCGCTGTCATCCGATGAACGACAGAAGCTGGAAGAATTGCTCCGTGAATATGTGGACGTGTTTGCTTGGTCATATCAGGACATGCCAGGTCTTAATACTGACATGGTTGTTCACAAGTTACCTTTGGAACCAGATCGCAAGCCTATTAAACAGAAGTTAAGAAGGATGAAGCCAGAGATGTTGCTGAAGATTAAAGAGAAAGTAAAAAGGCAATTCGATGCTGGATTTTTAGAGGTGGCTAAGTACCCTGAATGGGTAGCTAATATAGTTCCAGTTCCTAAGAAGGATGGAAAAGTTCGAATGTGCGTCGATTATAGGGATTTGAACAGAGCGAGTCCGAAGGATAGCTTCCCTTTGCCACATATTGATACTCTTGTGGACAACACGGCAAAACATGCTTTGTTCTCATTCATGGATGGCTTTTCTGGTTACAATCAGATTAAGATGGCACCCGAAGATATGGAAAAAACAACGTTCGTGACCATGTGGGGAACGTTTTGTTACAAAGTAATGCCATTTGGATTGAAGAATGCAGGCGCCACTTACCAAAGGGCAATGGTAGCTTTGTTCCACGATATGATGCATAAAGAGATAGAGGTATACGTGGATGACATGATTGCAAAATCTCATACAGAAAGGGATCATACTGTCAATCTCAAGAAACTGTTCGAGAGATTGCGGAAGTTTCAGCTCAAGTTGAATCCTGCAAAATGCACTTTCGGTGTAACCTCTGGGAAATTGTTGGGGTTCATAGTCAGTGAAAAAGGAATCGAAGTGGACCCGGATAAAATACGAGCTATTCAAGAGCTACCACCTCCCAAAACGCAAAAAGAAGTGAGAGGATTTTTAGGGAGGCTGAATTACATTGCTCGATTTATATCCCAGTCACCTGCAAATGTGATCCAATCTTCAAGCTACTTCGGAAACGAGACCCAGGAGAGTGGAATGAAGAATGTCAAATAGCCTTTGATAAAATCAAAGAATATCTCACAAATCCACCGGTGTTGATGCCACCGACAGTCGGAAAACCTCTCATTCTGTATTTGACTGTGAACAAGGATTCTATGGGATGTGTATTGGGACAACATGATGAAACTGGGAAGAAAGAAAGAGCCGTATATTACTTGAGCAAGAAATTCATGGGGTATGAGTCCAAATATTCTGCGCTCGAAAAGATGTGTTGTGCACTAGCATGGACCGCTCAAAGGCTCCGGCAGTATATGTTGTATCACACAACATGGTTGGTGGCGAAATTAGATCCCATCAAGTATATTTTTGAAAAACCCTACCTGTCCGGAAGAATAGCTCGATGGCAAGTGCTATTGTCTGAGTATGACATTGTGTATGTTTCCCAAAAATCAATCAAAGGGAGCGCCATCGCCGATTTCCTTGCAGATCGAGCTAATGAAGATTATGAATCTGTAAGTTTCGATTTTCCAGATGAAGATTTGATGGCCGTCTTGCATATAGAAGAGGTTAGTCCCAATGAACTTAATCCATGGAAGGTGTATTTTGACGAAGCATCCAATGCTTTGGGGCACGAAATTGGGGCAGTGTTGATTTCTCCAAATGGGAAGTACTATCCAGCCACGACGAGATTGAATTTCAATTGTACTAACAATATGGCGGAGTATGAGGCGTTGGTATTGGGATTACAAGCAGCAATTCATATGAAGGCTGATGCGATAGATGTTTACGGAGATTCGGCTTTAGTAATATGTCAAATGAAAGGTGAATGGGAAACTAGAGATCCTAAACTAGTTCCATATAAAAAGCTGGTTACAGAATTAAGCAAACAGTTCAAAGAAATCAGCTTCAACCATTTGCCTCGAGAAGAGAATCAGATTCCTGATGCTTTAGCCACCCTCGCAGCGATGTTCAAAATAAAAGAGGCGGCCGATGTACGCCCTTTTGATTTAGAAGTCCGTGAAGTCTCCTCACACTGCCTGAATGTTGAAGAAGAGGTTGATGGTAGGCCGTGGTATCATGATATCAGGCAATACATCAAGCACCAGACATATCCTGAGAATGTCACGGATAATGACAAGCGAACTCTTCGAAGATTAGCAATGGGTTTCTTCCTTAGCGGAGAAGTGCTCTACAAAAGGAGTCGAGACCAAGTACTCTTGAGATGTGTGGATGTTGCGGAAGCCAACAAAATAATGAAAGAAGTCCATGAAGGAACTTGTGGAGCTCATGCTAATGGACATATGTTGGCTAGACAAATTATGAGAGCTGGTTATTATTGGTTGACATTGGAATCAGACTGCATAAACTTTGCTCGAAAATGCCACAAGTGTCAAGTATACGCTGATAGGATCCATGCTCCACCAGCCCCATTGCATGTTTTCACAGCACCTTGGCCATTTTCAATGTGGGGAATGGATGTGATTGGACTTATTACGCCAAAAGCCTCTAATGGACATCGATTCATATTGGTGGCCATCGATTATTTCACAAAATGGGTAGAAGCAGCTTCCTATGCCAATGTGACACAAAAGGTGGTGTGCAAGTTCATCCAAAAAGAGATCATATGTCGGTATGGGCTTCCAGAAAGGATCATTACGAATAATGCAAGCAATTTGAATGGTGCGATGGTGAAGGATGTTTGCACTAAATTCAAGATCAAGCATCATAACTCGACAACTTACCGTCCGAAGATGAACGGAGCGGTAGAGGCAGCCAACAAAAACATCAAGAAGATTGTCGAAAAGATGACTGAAGTTTATAAAGACTGGCATGAGAAACTTCCGTTTGCCCTACATGCATATCGAACTTCTGTGCGTACCTCCATCGGGGCAACTCCGTACTCATTAGTATACGGTGCAGAAGCAGTCCTACCTGTTGAAGTAGAAATCCCATCATTGAGGGTGTTGATGGAAACGGAATTGGAAGATGCTGAGTGGGTCCGCTCTCGCTACGAACAGTTAAATCTGATTGAGGAGAAAAGGCTGGCGGCTCTTTGTCATGGTTAGATGTACCAACGAAGGATGATGCGAGCATACGAGAAAAAAGTTCATCCCAGGCAGTTCCGAGAAGGAGAGTTGGTTCTCAAGAGAATACTCCTTAATCAAACTGATTTTCGGGGAAAATGGATGCCGAATTGGGAAGGGCCATACGTGGTAAAGAAGGCTTTTTCAGGAGGAGCTTTGATTTTGACTGACATGGATGGGGGAGATCTGCCTAATCCAATAAATGCGGATGCGGTGAAGAAGTACTATGCCTAAAAAAAAAAAAAAAAAAAACGGAAGGGGTTCGTGCTGAAAACCCGAAAAGGGCGGCTCGTACCTAAAGGAGGGGGTTCGTGCTGAAAACCCAAAAAGGGCAGCTCGTACCTAAGGGAGGAGGCTCATGCCGAAAACCCGAAAAAGGGCGGCTTGAGGCCGAAAAACAGGAAGATAGAATGGAATTTGGGGATGTCAGCCTAAATACACCATGGATGGAGCTCCACAATTTCACAAAGAAGGGGAAGCTAAGGAATCTGTAACCTACAGATTTGATCAAAGCATCAATCAAGGACAATTCTTGAAGTCAAATATCATATTGTTTTCTCTTAGTGGTCTGGGTGTTCATTATTTAAAAGATCTAATGTCTGCCTTGTAAATTCTGTTTACCTTGAACTATTTGATTCCTCATATATGAAGTTTTTCTTCGTCTCTTTATTTCAACTCTTTCGTTATTTACCATCCCATGATTCACATAATGATTGTCATGAAAATGAATGATGATTGGTAAAAGAAATAAACTAATTAAGCAAGAAATTACACTCACTGTTCAGCAAAAGACTTAAGGATGAAAAAGGAATGGCAGAGCCCTGAACCTAAGGCAAAGTCAAATGTCAAAGGAGAGGGTACTTAAGGGAAAGTCTGGAATTACCTGAATTCTACAGAAGGAAAGAAAACAGGCAAAGAAGATCGAAAGTTGTAGTGAAAAATCGAATGAAGCGAGAAGGTCTTGGAACCTTAATCATAAACATGAAAAGCATTCAATCATGTCAATCATGCATACATGCCTAGCCATGCACTCGACAAGAATCAAAATTAATTCATGTCCCAAGCGTCGAAGGTAGAAAGTCACTCGACCTAAAGGGTTGAGATTGTAAAACTTCAATAGAAGGATTTGAGTCTTTTCATTTCATGTTATTCCAATTGAGTTAGCATTATAGGAATTTCAATTTTTAAATCGAACCTGTTGTGAGATAGGTCGAGCCTAGATTAAGTCTAGGAAATTCAATTTTTAAATCGAACCTGTTTTGAGATAGGTCGAGTCTAGATTAAGTCTAGGAATTTTAATTTTGTTTAAATCGAACCTGTTGTGAGATAGGTCGAGCCTAGATTAAGTCTAGGAATTTTAATTTTTAGATCGAACCTGTTGTGAGATGAGTCGAGCCTAGATTAAGTCTAGGAAGTTTAATTTTGTTTAAATCGAACCTGTTGTAAGATAGGTCGAGCCTAGATTAAGTTTAGGAATTTTAATTTTGTTTAAATCGAACCTGTTGTAAGATAGGTCGAGCCTAGATTAAGTTTAGGAATTTTAATTTTGTTTAAATCGAACCTGTTGTGAGATAGGTCGAGCCTAGATTAAGTCTAGGAATTTTAATTTTGTTTAAATCGAACCTGTTGTGAGATAGGTAGAGCCTAGATTAAGTCTAGAAAATTTAATTTTTAATCGAACCTGTTGTGAGATAGGTCGAGTCTAGATTAAGTCTAGGAATTTTAATTTTGTTTAAATCGAACCTGTTGTGAGATAGGTCGAGCCTAGATTAAGTCTAGGAATTTTACTTTTTAGATCGAACCTGTTGTGAGATGGGTCGAGCCTAGATTAAGTCTAGAAAGTTTAATTTTGTTCAAATCGAACCTGTTGTAAGATAGGTCGAGCCTAGATTAAGTTTAGGAATTTTCATTTTGTTTAAATCGAACATGTTGTAAGATAGGTCGAGCCTAGATTAAGTTTAGGAATTTTAATTTTGTTTAAATCGAACATGTTGTAAGATAGGTCGAGCCTAGATTAAGTTTAGGAATTTTAATTTTGTTTAAATCGAACCTGTTGTGAGATAGGTCGAGCCTAGATTAAGTCTAGAAATTTTAATTTTGTTTAAATCGAACCTGTTGAGAGATAGGTCGAACCTAGATTAAGTCTAGGAATTTCAATTTTTAGATCGAACCTGTGGTGAGATAGGTTGAGCCAAGATTAAGTCTAAGAATTTTAATTGAATTTATTCTAACATGGGTCAAGCCCAAATCAAGTCTAGAAATTTCATTTTTCTTTAAATCGAACTTATTTCGAAATAAGTCGAGTCTAGATCGATTTGATTAAACCAACTGGCTTCGAGATAAGCCAAATGTGGTGTCTACGTCTTTGCACTATCCTTGATTCTCAAGAATGTACAAAGAGGGGCAACTGTAGACACCTAAATAAAAAATATATAATAATAATAAAATTAAATTAAATAAATTAATAATAATAATAATATTAAAAAAAATGGTACGCCCAGCCATCCCTTTGCCTTCCCATCCCCCACCCACTACGCGTGATGGGGGGAGGCTC
Source organism: Theobroma cacao (assembly GCF_053813885.1). Lineage (NCBI taxonomy): Eukaryota > Viridiplantae > Streptophyta > Magnoliopsida > Malvales > Malvaceae > Theobroma > Theobroma cacao. The sequence goes on from NC_142647.1 coordinate 6,721,158, forward strand.
TGACCACCAACTCCAGGGGGTGCTAGAACCCTCCTTGCCGGGTTGTCCAAAAAATTGGACAACCCGGCTCTTTAAATCCACCTGCAACCTGCAAAGAAAATGAGGAGACGAAAAAACCAAAAATCACAGCAGTTAGCCACAAGGAAAAAAAAAAAGGAACAAAAAGCAACAACAAAAAAAAAAAAGAAAAAGGGTTGAGATCTGAGAAGAGGAAGCGGTAGAGAGAGAAAAGGAAGGGACGTCTGGCGTTGAGAGAGGAGAGAGAGAGGCCGACGAAAGAGAGGGTTCTGCCGACGGAAGGCGAAGAGATCCGCCGGGAGAGAGAGAAGAGAGAAAGAAAACTGAGAAAAAAGGGGAGGGCGCCGGCGCCGGCGAAGAGAGAAGAGATTTTTTAGAGAGAAGGGAGAGGGCGCCGCTGCTAGAGAGAGAAAGTGAGGAATGAAAGTGAAGAGAGAAAGAGAGAAAAGGGGATTAAATACCTAGGGTTCGTGGGCAAAACGACATCGTTTCAGAGAGTCAAGCAGAAGCTGGAAAGACCAGGCCAAAACGGCGTCGTTTCAGAGAGTCAAGCAGAAGCTGGAAAGACCAGGCCAAACGGCGTCGTTTTGAGCGGCTTCGCAGGCATCAAAACGGTGCGTTTTGGACTATTACTTTGCGGGCTTCCAGAAACAGGCCAGGGTGTTGGATTTGGACTCCCACGGGCCGCCGAGTTGGGCCAACCGTAGCCCAACAAGGTATAACCCTTTTGTTTTGTTTTGTTTGGGTCTAGCCCATTTTAATTTAAATGCATTTATTTTTTTTTTAGGAATAAATATTTATATAATATGGGCACTTATATTTAATAATAATAATAATAATAATAATAATAATAATAATAAATAATAATAATAGTAATTCATGATGCAAATATATATAATATTATATTAAGATAAAAAAATAAAAAATAAAAAATAAAAAATAAAAAATAATAAAAAATGATGATAATAATAAAATGAAAAATAAATAAATAATAATAATAAATAATATAATTGGAATAAATATTTGAGTATTACCACCAAAAAGGAGGTAAAGAGTTGCCTCTTTCCGGTGGATATTTTCGGGTGCAAAGTTAGAGACAGATTTTCACCGAAGCGTCGGGATAAATCTGAACTCTAGATTTCAAAACCCATTAAGTCAAATAGTCATTGATTAGAAAACAATAGATGTAGAAAAATTTTGTTAATTCAAATAAATATTACTAAATAAAGTTAATCTAATCGTTTAAAAAATTAATTAATTATTTAGGCAAGCTTTGTAATCAAGTAGAAATTGACCAACAACAAACATTGATTTAAAAAGAAGTCCAAAAAAATAAAGTATATATATAAATAAAAAATAATCAAATAACAAATAATCAAATTTTTAGATCATCAATAAACGCGTGCATACCATCATTTTATTCTGTCATTGCACGCCACTCTTATTTTGCATATGGCGCGGGAATCCCGATGATGGGATTTCCCCGAGGAGCTCGTAGAGACGAGTTCTTCCGGGGATATCTCTAGGTGAAGAGAATTTCGAGACTTCACCAAAGCGTTGGGATGGTCTTCGAATTATTTTCCAATAAAAGATTACCGACTCCATCATTTAAAATAAACAAGTCACGACATCATTCTACGCTTGCATCATGTGCATACGTAAAACCAAATAAAAACTCAGTCTGACAATTCAATAAAAAATTTAATTAATAAAATAGGGATTAAACTAAGAAAAGGTTATATTAAGATAACTTAAGATTAAATGGTACCGTTCGTAGAACGGGCGTCACGAAGGTGCTAACCCTTCTCCGTGCGTAACCGCACTCCCGAACCCATCTCTAAAAAACGTGGACCAGTTCTCGTTCTTTCGACGGACCTAAAATTAATTTAGGACTTCGTCGATTAAGAATCGGGTTAATAGGTGACCAATCACACCTAGATAAAAAAGATTGATGGCGACTCCCGTACCTTGCGATTTTAATTTTCGCCCGCGTCTGGCGGACGGGTTCCCGGACCCGCACGTCACGACAATATCTAAAAAGATTTGTTAAGAAAATTTAAAGTATTAGATTCGCATTAAGAAAAGAATTCTAAAAATCTATAAATGGAGAGAATAATTTGGTAAAAATTCACAATCAATTTCTAAAATTTTTTCCTAAAATTTCTTTGAATAAGTGAGCTTTCTTTACAACAATATATATTTTTTATCTTATGCTCGTTTCTCTTCTCTTCTGTTGCAATGCAGCTTTCATAAAGGGGAAGGGAAATAATTTTTTTTGTTCATTGTTGATTTAACATAGCTTTATGTAAAGGGAAAGGAGAAGGGACATAATTTTTTTTGTTCATTATTGCTCTAACATAGTTTTTGTGTAGGGAAATAGTTTTTTTTTTTATGTATATATTTAATGATTTATATATTTTTATCTGTTTTGTTTGGTATCAAGATAAGAATAAACAAATAAATATGGGCATTACTATAAAGATAAAAATAAATAAATAAAATATGAAATATTAATGTAATTTTAAAGATGTAACAAAGTAGGAATGATAATGTATGAATACTTATCTGGTTGTTCATGCTTGTAAAAATTCTTTCTTTTTTCTCTTATGAAAGTTATCTTAAGAGAAAAAAAACAAGAAGGTACAGTATAAAAAAAAGAACTTACTTCCTCAAAGAAATTTGACAGAGAAATCTTAGAAGTTAATTGTAAATTTCTACTAATCTATTCTCTCCTATTTATAGATCTTGAGAAATTATTTTTCTAGTAAAAATCTAACACTTTAATATTTTTTAGTAATTTTTTTTAATATCTCTTTGTATTTTCACATATATAGGAAGTTTAATCTGCAATGGATTGATCACTTTTTTGCAACTTAATTATTCACGTTTCTGGTCTCCCTGGGATGATGAAAGACTTATGTGGTGAGGCCAAAGACGGCTCACATGGGGAAGTATGAAAACAATCTTTTATCCTTTTCCCCTATCTTAGTTATCTAAAATCATATCAAAGAATATGTAAGGAATAAGCATTAAAATATTTTACCCTTCAGTTAAATGATAACATTTTACTTTTAAAATTTAAATTTATTTTTTGAATCTCTTGTAATTTTTTTTTCTTCTCTCCAACCACCACTGCCTAGAATCTTATAACAGACCGCGCTTTTGGTGTGTCGAAACAGTGCAACCAACAATTGATTCTGGTTGCTAGCGACTAGATCGATCGTTGACAGCGGCGACCCAACGTACTAGTGACCCGAACTGGTCACGACGATTGGTGGATTGATGCTTTGGCTACCAAATCCAGCCTTGGTTCGATTGTTAAAGGGCAAAGTCATGAAGGACTTGATCGAAAACCTACCAAAAATAAGAAGATTTGAAAAAAAGAATAAACAAAATTGGAAATATTTAAAATATGCAAAGGCATAATTAACCATCCCAAAATACGGTGATAAAGGTCATTTTCGGTCAACCAAACTGACGAAAGTTTATCAAAATCTCATCTTATTTTAGGTGTCAGGTCGTTGGGTCATTCATGTTAAATAATAAATATTATAAGTCTAAATAATGTCATACCTAAATAGTCTAAATTTATAACTTAGAAAATATATAATTAAAATATATATAATTTAAATTACAAAATTTAATTTCTAATTAGTCATCTTTCTTCTTGTATAATTAACTATGAAATTTAATTCAAAGTATTATTAGAATAATCAATCATATTAAATTAAAAGAGGAAGAAGAAAGGGTTAGGTTTTTTTTTCCAAGTTCTGCGGCAATCATTTTTTGAATTTTAACTTTTCGTATATTTAATATTTAATATTTTTACTTTTTTTTAGCTATCTTTCAACTTTATAATTTTTTTCTTAGTTATTAAAATATATTATTTTGGTTAAATAGCAAAACAACTTATAGTTAAACTAATCATTATTAAAAGTGATGTTGTTGATATATGTCAAACCCATTCGGTTCAGTAAAAACCCATTCAATTCATCAATTTTCTTATTAATTCAACGAGTTAAAGCGGTTTAATACAAATTAAAATGACACTAAAGATTATGATTGTGGTTTTTAGAAAGGTTTTCTCTTTTCTTTTCTTTTTTTTAAATTAATATAAAATAAGATAACGGCTGATGAAAAAGCCACGTGTACCATCCTCTCAAAACAAACACATACCTTGAAATTGCATTAAAACCCAAACAATGCCATCATTGCTCGCTCGCGCTCTCTGATTACGCTCTCTTTTCCAGTTTCCGCCATGTAACCCATTTTACCCAAACCTAAGCACTCCCCTTCTAACTCTTCTTTTTCTCTTTCAATCTCTTTGATAAAAAAAAAAAAATTATAAGGAGAGAGAGTTTTCCTTCGCACATTCTCATGCAAAGCATAAATATAATGGAGGAGGAATTTCTGAAACGTAACACCGATTGCGTATATTTCTTAGCCTCTCCTCTTACTTGCAAGAAGGTTCTCCTTTTCAGCCCAAATCACTCTCTCTTTCTCTCTTTTTTTTTTTTTTAATTTTGATGTTATGTTCTCTGGAAGTGAGGTTTTCGTCTTTCACTCTTTCCAATTTTCACCGCACATTTCGCATTCGGTTCTTTTCTCTTCTTTTTTGAGGGAATGTGATATATTTCTGGTCCTGCATTTTAAGGATCTGGAGATTCTAGGGTTTATTTCTTAACCAAACGATCTTAATTTTCTCCTTTTTTATCAATTTAGCTTTCATTACTTGGAAATTGTTACGCCTCTCTCTTGGTTTATTTTTAAGAAATTTGTGTGTTTTTTTTTTCTAATTTTCTTTTCCATTACTTACTAATTGGGAATTCTAGTCTTATAAGACTCTGTTTTGACGTTTTCGTTTCTTATTAGTATTAACATTTTCCTTCTTAAAAAGTTGTTGAAAGGTAAAATAAAACGTATAAAAACTAAAATAATCTTATGTGTAATTGTTTATAAAATGTTTTTTTATTTTGAAAAGCAAAAAAAAAATATTAAAATGTATAACCATGAATAATGTTGCCTCGAAGAGATTATAATATTAATTTTTAATTATTTTTAAAATGTTAGTGTTTTTGTTTCCAAATTCTACTCGTTTTGCCTTTTGCTTGGCTGGTTCTGAAATGCTAAAGTCATAAACATTGATGATACGAATATACATCGTTAGCTTTTTGGCGTATAGATGTTTTTGTTTTCTGTACTCGTTTTATGCTTTGTCAATCCTTCGGGATTTGTAGTTTCATTGTTTCTAGAATGGCCTCATTTTTTTTTTTTTAATCCTCTTGTTTCCAGGGAATTGATTGTGAGTATCGACATAGTGAAATTGCCAGGCTCAACCCTAGGGACTGCTGGTACTGGTTGGCTGGGAACTGTATTAATCCAACTTGTGGTTTTCGGCACCCTGTAAGCTCACATTCTGTTTTAATAAGTTCATATTGACTGTTCTGTTGGACTGATATATGGTGAGCGAATCACTGTAAGCTCACATTCTGTTTTAATAAGCTCATATTGACTGTTCTGTTGGACTTATCTATGGTGAGCGAATCACATTTTTACCCATTTTGCTATTATACGGTTGAATTTATCATTTGTTGAAGCTTTTAGAACAGAATTTTGCATGGGAAAAACTCGAAAGGTGTCATAATAGGATTGTATTTATGGATCAGTACTTGATATGTTGCCTGGATATTGCACATGCTTTTGACATATACATTTATTACAGTCTTCTCTAAGTTACCTGAAATTTTTAGATAATTATAAGATGAAGAAAATCCTGAAAAATCTTTGTTACGTCCGTTATTGCTGACATGCCATGAATTCAATCTATTTTCTATGCTTTAGATTCTCATCATGTTAACATCAACCATGGAGCATTAGAAGCAATTATCTGTTAAAATGTCAGGCCATAAACCGTTTTACAAGTGGTACTGGTGTTTGCTTTTCAAAAAAAAAAAAAGTGGTACTGGTGTACGACATCTAAGCTCTATCTTAGGCTTCATTTGGTTGATGCTTTTGCTTTTTGTTTTTTGTGATTTCTTTTTTACTTATATATATATATATATATATGTATGTATGTATGTATGTATGTATTGCATTCTATTCGTTTCTTGTCAAAAAATAAGTGAAAAGCAAATAACAAAAGCATTTACCAATTGGAATCTTAGTATTTTTGGGCTGATACATTATCCTTTTGACTGTAATGGAGCTGGAGCCACTTTCTCCCAGATTTTATTTTTTTATATAACTCTTTTTTGAATGAGTTATTAATTGATAATCTTGACTTATTTTTTTTGTTACCTGCTGTTTGATGATGTCATATGAACTCAATTCTTCTGTTTTCACAGCCCTTGGATGGGCACACTCAAGTGTCATCTGAATCTGCTGCATTGCCATACCAATGTTCTGCACCAGCCTGCAAGACCAATGTTCCTTGTTACTTTTACTTCAATGGTTTCTGCAATAAAGGCGACAGATGCTCTTTTTTGCATGGTCCTGATGACAATGCCATTACCGGAAATGCTTTGAAGACTGATGCTCTTCCAATGGACCAGAAGAAATCCTTTGAAAATGATGCTGGAGCAGCTCCAACAGAAAGACATCCCAATCCATCTAAAATGGCCCCAAAGCCTAGCAAGGAGATGGGTGCGCAGCTTAAAGAGGACCTCCAACAATCAAACCCGAAAACCATGCCTCAAAAGAGTGTCTCTCCAAAAATGTCTGTAATTGAATTTGAAGAATCTGTTTTTGATGAGTCAGGCTCCTTGCTTCTAAAGGATGGCATTACTGAAAGCAGATCTCCTATATGCACAGATAAAAGTTCAGAAGAGCAAGTAGATGACCATGTTGACCCAGAGGAGCGGTGGGAGTCCTCCCCAGGTTTTGATGTTCTTGTGGATAACAAATCAGAGGATTTGGATTATGAGAATGATTCAGAGTATCTACCGGTCCCTGAGGAGGAGCAGATGGAGCACTTCTTGAGTTATGATTATGAAGATTCTGTTCAGCATGAGGCTAGGTACCCCAAAGTAGAACTCCCGCATGACCGAGATGTGTATGATTCTTATGAAGGTTCAGACAATGAGTTTATTTCTGATAATGCGAGGAACCCTCCTGCTTACCCCATAGATAGAAGGCTGGATTCCATATTTATCCACAAGAGAAGAAGACTCTCACCTGAACTGTCAGATGATGAACAGATGGGTGATGATCTTAGAGACTATTTGAGTAAACGCAGGGTAGTTGAGGGCAATCCCCCTAATTTCTTGTCAAGAATGTCCGAGTATTCTCATCTGATTGGTCGAAGTTCAGAAAGGCCTCAAAGGTATATAATGGGTCGGAAACTAAGGGGAAGATTAGCATCAAAAGTGGGGAAGCACTCTTTTGAATCAATAGGAGACCAAGGTTATTTTTCTAATGGTACCAACAGGCGTGGCTGGCTCAAGCGCTTGGAGCCTAAAAACTCCACCAGGCGGTCTTATAGGGAAAAATGGCTGCCTAGACGGAAGTCTGTTTCATCTGAAGTTTCTAGAAATCTGATTTCTAGAGAGAGGAAATCCACACACGCATCTACTGCTTTTACAGGTCCCAAGACCCTTGCCCAGATTAAAGAAGAGAAGAAAAAAACTGAAGAAAATGGAGGGAAAATGAGGCATTCTGGCAGAACTGCATTAGCGGACTTCCTGGGTCCAAAGCCATTGAGTGAAATCCTCAAGGACAAAGGGAGGCTAGATACTGTACGGGATGGAAATTCTAGCAGCGGCTAGCGAAAAAAGAAAAACTTTTGGAGTTGATAGATATTACGGTCCTTAGCCTTTTCTTTATTTTTTTTAATTTACAAAAAACAAATGATACCTTTGTAGAAGACGAGGATGACAAATTTTGCTTTAGTTAGACCTCTTGGCAGATTCTCTCTAGTCTTAAATCTGCTGGTCCGAACTTTTTCTCTTACTACTGGCTTAGAATGACGAGGGCTCTAAGGAATCAACCTACTTTTGGAGTCTTTCAGTATTTCGTTTGTAGCCACCTGATATCCCACTTTTAGAGAAAGAAGCTCAATCTGGAAATAGGCTAGTCGCTGGCCTATCCTTGTAGACTTTTCAGAAACTTTGCTAGCATCATCATTAGTTCTTTACTATGGATCTAGCTCTAGTTTCTTGTACATGGTTTTTCGTAAGTCTATTTTCGTGCATTTCTATTGCCTTTTCTGTATATAAAGGCACTGATTAACTTGTTCAAATAGTTAAAAAGACTCTGTCAACGTCTCTGTTTGTTTCATCTTTTATGTGTATTGATTTTCAGTTGTTTTCTCCGCATGCCCCTTACCAACTATGGGCGTCTTCGACATGTAGAATGCCCTTTGTTTTTTCCCTGGCTACAGCCTGTAGTGTTGATTAAAAGCACAAATTTTATTTTTTATGATAATACAGCTTAATTAATTTATTCTTGTTTTGGCCATGTTCGTCTGGATTTTTGTAGTCCAAGTAGGGGAAGTAATTCTGTTGAAATTCCATTGCCCTTGTACTCTGACTTGGTTTTATTTCAATGATGACTCTACCAAATTAAGCTTTTTGACAAAATAAAAGTCAAAAACCCAAGACATAAAACATCAAGATCAGACGAAGGATCAAAGAAATTTGCAAGATTAATCAAATGTAAGGAATTGAGTACTAATAGAGCAATCAGAACCAAGCCTTGCATTTTCTTTGAATATTTAAACGTTTTCTCTCTTAATTCAGCATTTGCTTATTGCCATTCAATAATTTATTACACCAAACTCAAACCGAAATCAGGATTATTATAAGTAAAACATTACAATTACAACATTTTGGGTAATGGGTCAAAGAATTTTAGAAAGCTTTGTTTGATAATCAGAATTTGATTTCTAGTTATATAGCCGCCTGCTATCCCCGTTTCAATTGGTAGACCATGGACCAAAACAGTTTTCTGGTCCAAATCTCTGATTCGGTGCTTTAAAAGCTTGCCAAAATTAATGGAGCTTTTTTTTTTTTTTTTTCTTTTGAAAGTTAAGGGAGCTAATTAATAATTAAAGTTTCCAAAATCCCATTCTTATCCATGTAGATACCATTTTATGAACTTTCCTCGTATTCCTTACTTGTCATTTTCCCCTCTTCCCACTCTTTTATATACTTACAACACATTGAAAACGTTGTATTGCACCACATATCTTTGGACTCAACGTCCTCAACCTTCTGCCCGGTCGAAAGCTGCAGACAACACACCCAAAAGTCCATAGAAACAAGAAGAAGAAGGAGGGGGAGGAGGCAGAGGAGGAAGAGGAAAGAAGAGATGGAGATGACGGGTTTGCAAAGGTCTACTACGTCGTTTAGGAGGCAAGGGTCGTCGGGGTTAGTATGGGATGACAAGTTCTTATCAGGAGACCTTGACCAAATGAAGCTTAATAATAACAACAACCAATCAGATGGCATGATGAGACGTACCCGATCGGACGGGGGAGGTGGACACATGTACCGGGTGACGAAGGCGGCGTCGCCGAGCATAGACCCTCCCTCTCCTAAGGTCTCCGGTTGTGGCTTCTGTGGGGTTTTCGGCAAACCGGACGCAGCCAAGAACAGAAAATCAAACAAACGTAAGTCATGATGAAATATAGCTTTGTACATGTTTTGAGTATGCTATACACGGCATTTCAATTCCATTATGTGTGAATTTTCCTTTTTTAATTTTCCTTTTTCTTTCTTTTTTTTTTTTTTTTTGGAGGGAGGGTTAAATTTCCACGCATAGAATTCCAGCTGAACACTTTATCTCTTTCAAAAAAAAAAAGGGGTTGTATGGAAGCACAAACCTCAAACTTGTATGTTTGGTTTGTTTCCAACAGCTTCTGTCTCATGGGATTCTGTCATAGAGATTGTTCTTTTTTTCAGAGCTTTGTGTTGATTTCCTTCTAATTCCTTTGTATAGTTTTGGTCTTCAAGTTTATGCTATGCATCAGATATAATTTCAATGAACCATAAGTGAAATTTTATTAGCTTTAATTGCTCAATCTCTCCTTGATAGTTATTCTGATAGACCCTTGAAGAGAATGGATTTGGTCAGACAACAATTCTAATTGGAACAGTTATTCAATTCAGTCTTGACCTAGGCATTAACAATTGAAAAACCTTAATGCTGCCCTTTTTAATTTTAATGATTAATGGTTACGCCTTTAGCTTAGTTTCATTGGTAGGCGGTAAGTATATGGTTGGAAGGTAGCCGACTTTTAATTTGTTTGTTTTCATCGCCGATGCTACAAAGATCATTTAATTGGCTGCCCGTACGTCACCGATCCTACCTATGCCCCAATAAAGTTCCAAAAAAATTAGATATAAACAAAAATTATTTAATTAACAATATTCATTTTCTGGCCACTGGAACATTAACTCGAAGAAATTAGAAGTCTATAGTCAGCAATTAAGGTCATTTTCTAGATGTTTTTTTTTCAATTTTCTTGTCTAAGGGCACTCAGCTTGGCTGTTTCCACGATCTCCTTTAGATGGGCTTTGTTGCAATATGGAAGCCATGATTACGTGGGAAATGTGCAAGTTGATTAAGGTCACCAGCGTGGGCATAGGGCACGGGGCGTCCGCGGCCTACCTCTAGTTCCCCCACCTAAGCTTAGCAATACGATAATGAAACATCATAGAATATTGAATCAAAATAACGCTCTCTCTCATGATTACTTTCTTGTTTTTTTTTTTTTTTGTTTTATTTCCCCCACTTTTACAGGTTCTAGCCAAACCCTAGTGTCTACAAAGATCTAACTAAGGAAGTTTTATTAGGTTGATAAAAACTTAACTAAGTCTTTGCTTGAATGAGTATGTGCTACTCTCTTTAAGCTTACAAAATCTAAAAGCCCAATGATTAGGAGCGGCGGCCTATTGCATACAAGAAAAGATTAATGGGTAATTTTTATTCAATTAAAAACTTGATTTTATTGACTTTGCATTAATGGGTTAGTTACTTGGATATAAATATATATATAAATATATATATATATATATATATTATTGTATACGGCTTTCTCATGAATTTTTAAAAAATTATTTAATATTAAGATTATAAATATGACACAACCGTTTTTTGATTATTATTTTCTTTAAAAGTTAAGTCAAGTAGGGTTTATGTGAAGATAATGTTGATGAGACTATATATTTAACCTTCAAATCTACGGTACTCAAAAAGAAAAAAAATGAAGGTAAAAAATATAATATAAATTTAATTACAATTAAGTTGGAAATCTTGAAATAGACAAAATGAAATTTTTGATCGGAAAATTCATTAATTTGCTGGTTTGCCTTATAACTAACCAACATGTTGAAGTTCATCAAAAGTAAACCAATAACCCATGTATGAGGAATAAAAATCTTTTAAGACAACTCACTTAAGCTTTACGCTTTGGCCCCTTGTTGGAGTTATCTATACACATTGACATAGCAATACATATTTTCATCAAACATAGACTTTTTCCATCATATCAATAAGGTTAATACCTGAAATGTGAAGAATTTTCTAAATGCAAGGTTTCAAAGGAAGATAAGTTCCGTATTTTAGTGTATAACACTTAAAATATAATTAGAGGATGGAAAGACCAAAGGGAAAAATCAAATTAGACCCTCACTGCTTTTCCAGCTATGCAAGGACAAATCAATCCGGCCATTAAAACATAGCCATCACTCAATCTATCAGCAGCCACAGAGGGGCCAAAAAGGGGTCAAGTCTGGCTGCAATCATGCTTGCGGCTTGACTGATCTCGCTAAGGCTTTTTTGTTTTTTTTTTTTCTTTTACCTGTTTCTGAATAGTATATATGAAGTCCAGGAAGAACAGAAAGAAGTGGAGAGGGGAAGGGGGGAAATGACACAATACTTTAACCACCTTTGGTTAAAATTCATTATCAAGATTAGTCATTGCTTGATGATTGAACATCCCAAATCTGAAATCTTCCCCATCTAAATGTTATATAAGTTTTTCCTATTCTTGGAATAACCTGGAACAGTGTTGAATCAATCAGAGAATGAGTCATCACTAATGTGACATAAGTAATTATATTGTTTCTACAGGTAATCTGATCTGACAAAGTTAATTGACTTTAAGACAATACAATCTGATTGATTCATCACTAAATGTGACATAAGTAATTATATTCTTTCTACAGGTAATCTGATCTGACAAAGTTAATTGACTTTAAGACAATACAATACTATTTCTTATTTAAACTCGTTAAATAATGCATGCAAGAATTCATATAAATCTAACACTTTGTCACAGTGTTTTGTCATTTACAAAATTCATGCAGACAAAAAAGAAAAAATTAAGAAGAACAAATTACCATCATGGGAAACTAATTGAGTGAGAACTTGAGAAAAGGAGGAATTATATATTTGATTAAATAACCTTGAATTTCTATTTAACTCAATTTGCAACCCTCTGAACTTTGGTTTTAAATACTAAAATGTACAGTTTCTCCATTGAAAAATAAAGAAAGCAACCTGTTGAGTGTGTAACAAATGAGCCGAAATTTGAGCCCACAATGCAATGCCAGGCCGGTCCATATACTTTATCAAACTCCTGCATGCAAAAAATTGTCAACCATGAGACAAATATATTGGACAGAAAGAAGGTAATACAATGATTGAGTCAAGACAGATTGGACTTTGACATGTACTATTTCACCGTTCACCACATGTCTCAAGGAAAAAGAAAAAGAATAAGACCTGATTATTATAACATGATACTGTTTGTACTGGTTTGAGGTTTTTGTGGCTGTTTTCACATGGCCTGTTGGGTCCTGGTCTGATCTCACTACTAATTCACATACTTGGAGGTTTGAGAATTAAGACTCTTTGATTCTGCTATTGAAATTTACTGGATCTACTTCAAACGTAGTTCATTTAAAAAAGCCCAAAATTCTATTTGAAATAGAGTTACATAAGTAAGTTTTGTGGGTGGCAGATGAGCGACGTGTTAAAATCTTTGTTTCTTTTTTTTTTCCTTCAGGGTACTAAAGAGAGAAAAATTTTCCCATAATTTTACTAATTAGTTCTATTAGAATGAGACTTTCATTTCCAAGATTGTTACGAATAGCATAAACTACTGGTCAATGGTTCCATGTGCCCCTGAACAATTCTCAGATTCTGCTGAAAGAAACAGATCAGAAAGAAAGTCTTAATGTATCTGTCGTGTAGGTATTGTCTCCTTCCTTGTGGGGTTCCATGAATAAAACTCAATCATTCAAACTAGGCAAATCCAAAAAGAAACGCCAAGAAAATTGTTCACAAAACACTTTCAATCTACCTAGCTATAGTAGTTTTGCCATTACCACTATCAACTGTGAATAGAATAAACCTATCTTGCCTCCACAAATTTGCTCATCATTCCTTTTTTCCCCCGGCAATATTAATATGGCAGTGATGAGCTAATGTACAATATGAAAAATTCTTAAATGAGATAGTTATCATAGAATGAAGGGTACTTAATGAAAGAACTGGCTGGCTTTTGAAACATACCTTCTTCATGTTATAAGCCATGTGTTTTGAGCTAAACTTCTCCAAACTATCATAAGTTCTCCTGGCACAGCGGAAGGCATGTACTTGCATGAATCCAGGCATGTCAGAAACCAAAACCTTCACCTGAAGAAATGCAATCACTGATGACAAGTTTGTTTCGACGTGAGACACAGACTTCCTTCCTTCAACAAGCTTTGCTTCTCCTCCTCCTCCTCCACCCCCAACTCCTTCTTTTTCTATTTTTCTCGGGCCAGCCTGCTCTATAGTATGACAATTTTCCAATTTCTTTAACAACGAATTCTGTGAAACAGGCTTGATATTTGCCACTGCAGCTGGCTCGGATTTTGGCTTGTGACTTTTAGTACTGGACCAGTAGAAAGTGCTCAAGAAACCTTTCTTCAGCTTATTCTCTTTGGTAGCCATTAATTTCTTTAGACTCCCTTTCTCTCTCAGAAAGGTGGTAATGTTCTATTCTGTTATAAGTGAAGGTGCAGGTAGATAAAATGTGAGCAGGGGAGGTGTTTGGGAATCATTAGCAAAAAGGAATACCCTTATAAATAATACTATTGATTAGAAAGTAGATGGAATACTTTATAGCAGCAAACCATGTGTTATTGCCTGTGATCGAGGATAATAAACGGGTGGTGATGCTTTGACGAGATTTGATGGGTTTTGTTTTTCCTTGATAATCAGTGTAATGAGGTTAGACTTGATTAGAGTTTTGGGGCATATTTGTCTCCAACGAGTTTGTTTCTGCAGAGCCAGCACCACATGGACCCCTCCCTACACACTCTAGTCCACCGCCTCTCTCCATAAGGTGCCTAACGAAACTGTCACTGTGTTTGTTGTATCCTTACCTTTCTTTTTTTCTTTTATGTAGCACATGAGAGTATAGATATAAGATAGAGTGATGAGAATCTAATAAAAAAAAATGCACAAGAGCAAAATTTATGCTACAAACTCGATTCAATTATAAGTAAATATGGTATCTATACAGATAATGATGGGTGTATTTCTGGTAACAAACGACAGAAAGCAATGATCAAATACTTCTGGATGAGTTTGCAATCTTTGTTAAGTAATGATGGCTCTTATTAATAATTTTGATTTCAAAGTAAGAAACTACCAGTGGCCACATAATTTTCCGTAGGCATGGCCACCAGTTCTTAGAGCTTAAATTCAATTTTGGAAGTATGAATTTGAAGTTTAAAATAGACGAAATGAGATCTAATAAAGGAGGACCACCTCCTGTTGTGTAGCTCAATATCATACTTACTACCAAAAAAAAAAATCAAAGTAGATATTAAATTTGGTTTTAGTTTTAGTTCAAGATAGGTTAATTTAATCTACCCTACTGCTAATTTATCCTGATATATTTATGCCAATGACTCACAAAGAAGAGTATTTCTGATTGGACCACATAGATTCAATCAAGGCATTCTATTGATGAGCTTGTCAGTAGTCGGCTATATAAAAAAAGTTACGATAACCAAAAGGGAGAGAAAGGCTACAAAAGTTTTTTAGTTTGGACCTAGCACGATTAACAGTGCAACGTTCTCTCGATTTCAGTAAATTGACTTAGAAACAAGGGAAGAGCATGTGCATTTCTTCCTTCTTGACTTAGAAGTGAAAAAGGAGTTTGTAATTTTTCCAAACTGCTTAGTTCAACATGTAGTTCAATTGCTCAAGATCTGCATTTCTTATAGTAATCTTCCTTCAAATATCAAATTCTTTACTCCATGATGACGTTATTTTTTTATTAATTTTAATAATGTTTTCAAAATAATGTCATGTCATATTCAAATGACAACATGCAATAGAAGGTAGAGTATGGGCAATTTCGAAGAGAAAAGGATTAAGGTCACCTTCAGATTAAAATACAATATATGGTTGGATTTTTATATACTTGTCAACCTAGAAAAATGATACTAGTACTATTATTTTATCTTCCTCATCACAATTTGACTTGTCGCTGAATATCATTTTGGATCCTTTGATGATCTTCGAATCCATGTCCGTGAATCAAACCAAGGAAACTTCAATCATCTCCAATTAATAAAGGAAAATGGGATAATGTTTAATTTTTGAGGCTATGATATGTATAACAATGACCCTTCAATATGGTCCTCGTAAACCAAAAATTTTGGCCAAAAGCGAAGCCATGGACCTTCAAAATAAGCAGTCCTGTTTATCTGTTTCCCAATTAATAAATGTGACATGAATATGTGGGGGAATGGGGATGGCATATCTGCTTGAGGGGAATTGATGGAAGTTTTTGGAGTCTGGTTGCTTATCTTTAGAATAATAATAATCTATCTAGTTTGTTTCATGGTAGGGCTTTAACTTTCAAAGCTTTAAATGGCCCCCTTGCTTGCAGGAATCTGTGGGCTAAAAGCACGACATCATAAGCCATTTATTGAGATGGTTGTGTTTACTGGTCATTAGCAAGAAAACCGACTTCTTTCGTTATGAACTTTTGCCATTTGGTGTTATCTGATGAACTCTTCATATGATGTTTTCTGATCGTGTGGCTTTCCTTCATCTTTTTGACAGTGCAGGAGTGATCTTGAGGTGGATGAAATTATATTATAACAAGCAACATTACTGAAAGAAACGAATTTTAGCTCTAATAGAATGTAGTAATGGACTTTTGAGGTGTGTGCATAATAAAAAGCATTTCTTTCGTGGTTTCTTCAGCGTTTTTCTGCACTTTATAAAGTAATAGTTGCTTCCTTCTATAATCTTTGTCTGGTAATGTAATTGTACTGACGACAATTGATGAGTTGCTTGACTCTAACTTACTGGTTACTAATCTGTTTTTTATGCTGTACAAGTCTTGGTGTGTTTGAGCTGCTAAGGTTAATTTCGTTGATTAAAGCCAGATAACAGGATGAAATTAAGTTCATTGAATTTACAAGCTAACTCTCTTATAATATGTAGGCATGAATAAAAACATTCTCCAGCCTGTGTCTAGCTGATATAGTCTCACTAATGATCATGATCAATTGATGGGAAAAGAAAAAGAAATAGAGCGTGTTTTGGTGCAAAGAAGTTGGCAATCAACTGTTTGGCTAGGATCTCCCTGCTTCTCCTTGAATCTCTACTGTTACTTGATTTAATGAAGTTTTAGTTGTTTCATCAAAAAATATACAGAGTACAGGAACTAACATAATTTTCTACCCTTTTTTTTTTTCTGTTATTGACCAGAAATATCTTAGAAATTAGCAAAACGGCCAACAGGTTCAACAAGACTTGGAAATATAGAGGAAAATGTTCACAAGTTGGTTAATTAATGATCAATCTTAATTATCTGTTTCGCTACCTATACATGATATAGATTTTAATCTCCAAGACTCCGAGGAAGTCACTAGATATTCACTACATATTCAATGTTCTGCTGTTGCTGCCTCTGAATGTTGCAGTTGATCAGTGAGCAGGACGGCATAGCATCTTGAGGCAATGGAACCACAGGGAGGTTGTCACAGTTGCATACTTCAATCATGGTGCCATCAGGGTCATGGAAGAAGAGTTGATCAACGCGGATTCCGCCGTCCTCTACACCGCCTTTCACGTACTCTAGCTTCATCTCCTTCAATTTCTTCTCCACTGTTGCCATGCACTCACACTGCCAACAACAATTACTTCAATAAATATATATTTACAAATCATACCAAATATCCCAATCGGCATCGGTCAATGATAAAGCTCGTACAGAAAACCGAGTTTAAAAAATATGTTTTCTGTCCTGAAAACCTGCTAATGTGCTGTTAAAACAGGGTCAACTCACTGCCGTGGGAGTTAAGGAAATTAAATGGCCAGTAGCTTGGGATTTTTGGACCATGATAGTGTTTTTCTCTTATGTGGGCCTGTTAATGTGTTTGATTCGAGATTTGGGGCTTTTCGTTCTTTTCAGGCCGAGAAGTAGATTTGGGGCTTGGGGGGATGGTTTCTTCGGGATGTTGCTTGGTTAGGAATTAATGGAGTCTTAGGCTTTGCGATTAGTCCTGCTGCAAGGGAAAAAGGATATTGCGACCCGCCGCGTAACGCGAGCTTCGCGCTGCTTGGTTTGCAAAACAAGTTCTGTCTATGCACTGAATTTCCTTATTAACTCTGAAATATTCCTACTAATATAGTAATATGTAAGTATTAGCATATATGACATGACAATTGACATACCTGGAAAGAAATATGATTGTCCTTGGGATTAATACGGCCAATCTTAGGCATGTTATCAGGATTTTCAGATTGGAGAAGATGGATGCCAATGCCATAATTGAACAGCCTATTCTTGTCAAAAAACTATGAATCAATATTTAATAAAAATACAAGTTTAAGAAAAAACTTGACAAAAAAGAAAGGGGTTCATTTTGTTCTTTCTGTCTTTCTTATGCTTCCGATCTGAGTAGACAGTTCATTACCATGCACCAGAGAAATCAAAGGAACCAGGTCTCTTGATGGGAAAGAAGCCAAGGACATTCTGATAGAAGTCAAGAGATTTCTCGATTGATCTGCACACAAGTGAAACGTGATTCAGGCACTTCAGCTGCAGAGGATTCTCCATGTTTTTCTGCCTTTAATTCTTTCGTCCAATCAAGCTTAAATACTTGCAGCAAAACTTCTATATGCAAGAGAGAGTAATCTTTAGAGAGAAAGAGAAAGATGAAGTAATGGAAGTTGTGGGGAAACGAGTAAGGAGGGTTTGATAAAGATGAAACATTTGGAGATTGGACATCGCTCTGCCTTGCCTCTATATATAGAGGACTGACAAGGGTTATCTTCTATGTGCATGAGCTCATTCGATGAGATTTCATTTTATCCCTTTTTCTTTTCGAATTTGGTAAATGAAGACAAGATTACTCAATCGGGCGGTATCTTATCATCATTAAACAATCACACGTAGATTCCACGTTTATAATTGGAAAAACAGATTAGGAAGCAATTTTACTTTTCGTTGACAACTAGGTAATTTTATATATATATATATCCTGTATGACAATTATGTTGCTGACAGAACAGCTGTCTCGACCGTGTGAAACTATTCATCCATAAGCCAAACTTAAAACCAGAGCCCCCTGGCGGTCAGTGGTTCTGATGAGACAAAATCTTTGCAACAAAAACAATTGGTTTTTCACTTCCACTTCGTTGACAGGTTGTTTTGGTTGTATCCTCAAGCATCGTACCACAATCAAAATTCGCTTAGGTTTTCCGCCCTTTCCTGCATGCTAGGAAATTTCCTCTTCTTCTTCCTTTTTTGTTTCCCCCAAACACAGCCGTTATTCACTACGGATTTCTAATCTAAGCTAGACCCTATCAAAGCTTCATGCCTTCGTTTTGGAGTTGTACATAAATAATTTAATTAATTAAATTTGTAGCCTGAATACGCTGTCTTGCCTTGATTCATTGTCATGCAAGGCAGTAAGGCAGCTACGCTAAATATTTTTCGGTATCGATTGTGATGTCCATTTTCCATTAATTGTACCTAAATAATGATTATTAGGTATGCAAAGCGTGTTTCGCATAAAATATTAGTGGTCTCGAAATTTTCTGTCGTTTACTTGTTGATGTTTCTATGATTTACATAATCCCCAAATGCTGCTCCATGCCTCAAAGAAGTAATGAACCAATGGAATTCAGTGCTTGAGCAGACGTGAAACACTAGAGATGGATTTAGTTAGAATATTGCAAGTGCTGATTTCTTGAGACAGACATGCAAACTGCCAGTTTTTGGCACTCACATCCGCTAATAAACGCGTGGTGAAAGTAGCTTTCGCCAATATAAAGGAAAACAAAAAACAATTCCATGACCCTTGTCTAGCACATGTGAGGTACGCAGAGACGAAAGGGCATGACCATGACCACATAATTCTTCTTGCTGTAATCGATGGGAATTGTGGAGATCCTAAGCTTATCACAAGAAATTAATTAGCATCGTCTGAATTATTGTTATTATAATAATAATATATAAAAGGCAAGTAGCAAATGATATTATATTTTTGTATATATTATTAAATTAATTATTTTGTCCTTCCTTAACACAATATATACCTTTCATAATGATTATTTATTTATTTATTTATTCACATCAATTAAAATTCTTATTAAAGTAAACTTTCTTTGATTGATAATTTTTTATTCACTTAAATATTAATTCATTTTTTTATTAACGTTGAAAGCCTGAATAAAGTAAACTTTTCCTAATTGATAATTTTTTTTATTAAATTATATTAGATAATTTTTATCCATCAATTTTCTTATAAACATTTGAAGTCCTTATTAAAGTAAATTGTTTTTTATAAAATGTAAGTTTGGCTACATTAAAAGCTAAAAGAAAAAAAAAAGAGAATTAGAAATTGTTATCTACCCCTTTCCTTTTCAATGTTCAATTCCTTGTTAAAATAAAATAATGATGTCTTTAAATTTTTTTATAAAACGCCTCTACAAGATATTTTTGATATATTATAGTGTCACAAGAAATTCACCGTACCTTACTCCATTTAAATGTTTAATTAAGAATAATGGTGTAATAATAATGTCATTGATACCATTCTTATAAATATAACTAAGCAACACATATAAAAATATTGAAAAAAGCAATTAAAATAGAATAATACCACAAAATGATGGTTAAGGAAATTTAAACTATTATTTTTAATATAATAATTTAGAATACATTACAATTATGTATCTAATATGTATATAAATCATAATCTATCGAGATTTAAATTATTTTTACTATATCCTTTCTATAAATTTTTTATATGTATTTTCCTATCTCATGTTTATGGATGCTATAGGTATGTACCACCTAGTTTGCTAAAAACTTAGAGGTTACCTCTACCCAAGGCAATCGATTACACTTTCATTATTATTCCATTGATTTTTTATTAATTCTTTACACAAAAATTAAACTTTATTCAGAAAAAATCTTTTTAATTGAAATGCTGATAAACTAATTATTAAAATATACAATAACTTTTAAATCTTTTAAAGGAAAACACTTTTACTTTTTTAATTAAAATTTTTTTTCTTTAAAGTTAATTAAAAAATCATGTCAGATTGAATAGAATATATTAAAGGGTTAGAAGTTTTCAAAGTAAGAGAACCAATATTCTTTTGTTTTTCTCAATTTTTTGATATGTTAGTTTTCTTAATTTTTAACGATATTTTTATAATTTAGACATTTAAAACACATTTAGGGTAATGTGATTAAAAAAATAACATTATTGTATATTAAAAATCCATGTCATGCAGTGCACTAAAGGCATGTTATATGTTTTGAAGGTACATCTATCCATTTACATACTAAATCATTTATGTATAACACAGGTGTAACAAAGTTTAATTATTATAAAATGTTTTAAACACCTTTAGGTATAAAGAAATAGCAAAAAAGTATGTTATATATATGATTACAAATTTTTTTTGGAAATGTCAAAAAATATCTAAATTTATATATTACATTTTTTTTCTCAATCAATAAAAATCTTTTTTATTAATAAGGTGGAGGGTCATTTTAAAGAATACCAAACATAAAAACCGTTCAACAATAAAAATAAGAAATAACAGTAAAAAAGAAAACAGACAGTGCCTAAATATTCCATATCTAATGACAAACATCAAAAGAAAACTTCAAATTGATCTCCCTTTTGAATGTTATAAAGTGAACTAGTGTTCATTGAGCTGATGCCAAACAATTTTACTAATACTTTCTACTTTCATGTTATGTTTTTCACTGTATATGTCTTTAGATACACACAATAATCCTTGACTTTCCTAACCCAAAATTTTATATCAAAGTCATCAACTTTTGGGAAAACAAAACTATGTTCTGTCTGCATAATGCTGAGTTAGAATGAATAATATTGTTAATATTTGCCAATCTTATGTGATTTTTTTTTTCAACTTTGATCTTATTACATTTAAGAGGTTATAGCCAAAACCTAAATTCCTTGTATAGATCTCCCAACAATTAGAGAGAAGTAATAGTTTTTAACTAATTAAGGATGTCTCCTATATCCTAACTTTATTGATTGAAGAAAGTAACAATGGCTACTTTCTATTATATACATAATTGAAAGCTGAATTCAGCTCGCTATATATAAAAGAAGTCGCCGAGGAGAGCAGGAAAATTAAATCGGGGAGTGCAACGGAGAGAGAGGCACAAAATACCAGTACAAGTAATTAACTAATTCAACCATCTTTTTGGGGGTAGGTACATGATTTTTGGAGTCTGCTAAGAATAGTCTTCCTACAAACATGAGAGAGTAGTGTTTGCCTACTGCACTGCAGCTACCAAGAGTTTTCGTGATGACTGGTTTCAAGCTGTTCAAAGTCTGCTCCAACGCCAATCTTTGTGGACTTATCAGTGTGGTCCTTTAAAACCACTGCCATTTCAACATATTTGCATCACCGATTGTGCAATATGCTAACTTCCTGCTGGAGGCCAAAACTAGGCACAGGTCACAAGTAGGATTCTCGGCTTATGGCCAAAGCCTTCTCACGGTTCTGTTGATCAGTAAAAATGAAAAAATGGGTTAGAAAGTCAATGTTCAATAGGGCAATGCCGTATGTCCATGGATCACTTCTAGAAAACATTTTACCGAAACTGATCAGTTCAAAGTACGTAGTTGTTGAGAAAGAAATTGAATTCAGAAACCAAAACGTCATGGAAATTAACGTGGCAGGCAGCCATCCGGAAGCAGGCATATCTATGATTTTCAAATGCTGTCTATATCAGGTCTGCAACATGTTTCATTTTTCAAACATTGTCAATCTTTGTTAAGTATGATCAAAATCACGTCCACTAAAAAGTTGTACTTCGAGCTGTGCACTGTGAACAGAATAAATAAAAAGCATTTTGCATATAACCCGGCCGGTTAGACCTAAACTTTTATTCAAAATTTCACCCTCTAATCATGGAAAAACTCTGCTATGCGCTTGGATTTATTAAAAACATGAAAGAGAATGAAAATATAATATGCAAATGGGAACAACAAACTTTTTCAAATGACATACCCCGAGGACTTCCATGCTTACACTGCTTCTCCTACTGAAAATGATGGATAAAAAAAATTAGTGGAATTGTGATTTAATTACGTTCAAATGGTGTTCTTCTAGATGGTGAAATTATATCAACAACATCACAAAATTAGTGTGACACGGTTTTTCAACGTAAATTTGATTTGTCGTATAAAATATTACTCAAATTTTAATTAATACTTTTTTTTTTAATTTTATGTGAATGTTTTCGTAAATTTTATATATAATGAGAAATAAATTTATTTCATATATTTTAATCTACTAGTTGAAATCAAAATTTCTAAATTAAATTTTTAAATTTAACCTTAATTTTTTTTTTTTTGAAAATTAGGTTATGTTATTTATGCCCTTTTTTTAATTATTTCTAAATGTAACAGTCTCCTTTCTTGGTTAATTGGGTTTGGGTTAAAAACACAAATTAAATAAGCCTAAGCCTGCTTCCCTACTGGGCCTTCCCCTTCTATTCTCCAACTTCAACAAAAGGCCCTATCCATCGTTCAATCCTGAAATCCCATGGACAAAACGGACTTTTCACTTCTAAATCTCTGTAACACTGAACTCCCAACGCTTTCTTCTAGGGCTCGATTCAAACATTTTCCCTCAGATTTTCCGGGAAAAAATGGACGGAAACCTAGAAATCTCCCTGGATAAGCTCCCCGTTAGAGCCCTCGATGCCATCGAAGAAAACGGCGTCGAACGATACCCTCAGTAAGCTTTTCTTTCTGATAAAATTCCTTCTTCATATACTTTCCGCTGCGTGCTAATGGTGTTTCTTTTTTTAAATGTTGTGTTGTGTAGCGAGTTAAGCTACGACGAGAAGCGAGTGTCGCTGATACGACGAATAGACTTCGCGTGGGCGTTGGAAACTGACGAAGAAAGGGAGAGGAAGAAGAAGCAGAAGAAGAAGAACTCCAAAGATGCTACCGCAACGTGGCAGTGGCAGAGCATGGTTGAGAATCTCCAATTGGCTCACCAGGAGCTCTCCGTTATCATCGACCTTATCAACACGGTAAATTCCGTAGCTATTGGTGGTTTACTGAGGTTTTCTTTCGTTGTTGCTTTTGTTGCTTACTCCTGTAAATTCTCAAAAGTAGAATTACATTTGACTGAAAAAGAGTAAATAATTAAATGAAAGATTAGGTTAAGAATAATTGCTGGATACAAAGTAAAAACATGCATTTTTAATATTTCGAGTTTGTAGTCTGCTTTTGCTTTTGTATTGAAACGCAAGCAATAAGTTAGTAAGGCAACTAGACATTGTGTTTGTATATTGTGTATGATTATATAAATTTTACTTGATTGAATTTAATGCCATTATCTGGCCTTGTTTCAATTTTTTAAACTTTTTTTTTCTTCTCAAGTAAAAAATGAGAATCATCACAGTTGAAACTTGGTGTCCTGTATTGCGGCATCATTGTTGTTGGGCTTGAATGCTTGAGCTCTGAAGGTAAACAGGGTTGTAGGAAACATTTCTTTTTTGTTAGTGAATTCAAAAGCTATAGGTGAAGTTTTGTTTAGCTTCTTTGTCCAGTTGTGTTTCCGTTTCCTTGATATAGTGAGTTCAAAAATGTATAGTGCTGCGTTTTTGAATGTTATATGAGAAGTCATTTAAATCAAATTTTTATTCTTTTTTGTTAAAGGTGGAAGCTAATGATGCTGTAACAGTGGCTGGCATGACAAGGCCAAAACCATTGCCTAATGAGGTCCTGTCTGATCTTGCTGTATCTGCTGCAACCAAGCTACAATGTTACCGGGTATTCTTCTCCTTTTTCTTCTGGGAAATAGAAGTGATGCTCTCAACTCTCTGTTCAATTTAAGTTTGAGTTGTATAACATATGGGGTTGTAATTACCCTTTTCATTGAAAATATGCCTATTTGTCTAGGTATTTATTGAAACAATTTTGTGATTTCCTGTTGAATTTTACTTCTATATTGCAGCATCTGGGTAAATACTTCAAACAGTCTGCCAAAGCTTTGGAACAGCAGATTGCTAGGGAAGCAAGATTTTATGGTGCTCTAATAAGGTATCCCTCTGCATTCATGTAAAAGAATATTTATTTGAAATGTTGATGCTATGATATTCCATCTTCTTGACTCATTATTCTATAAGCTCATTTGTGCGATTGATATTGTGCAAGCCTAGTTCGTTTACATACTCCATTTTTCTTATTTCCTAACAAGCGGATAGATTGCAGCAAAATTGGAAAGTTAAACGGCAACGAGTGGCAGCTCCGTCTTCCAGCAACGAAGGCTTCACTATTGATCTTTTTGATAATTCATTATATGATTCAGCAACAATTTCTCGTCCTTCCTCTCTATCTGTCATTCATATTGAACATGATTCAGCTGGAATGCTGGCTATCAACTTACCTTCAAATTCATGTCACTCTCTTCATTTTGGTTTTCTTGGTGTGCATTCTGCTGATATCCCAAAAGAATCAAGTAAGATTAAGACTCATGGCTCAGTTGATCAGACCACAAGAGACTCTCAGAAAGAATCAATGAGTGATGATGAGAGTGTTAAAGAAACGCATTTGCTCCTTCGGGAAGTTCATCAATCAATCTTTAATGATCAGGTAGATTTTGCTTTCTCTTAGCCCTTTTATGACTTAATATGCTTTTATTTGTTTACTATAATTATGTTTCTTTGGTTCAGGTGTTTGATATGGTGAATCGTGAAGCATTCAACCAATCTGCTGGAGTCAATGTAACTGGAATACGAGAAAATTATCTACAATTGAGCATAGGTCAAGGAACCTCTCTGTTCATATCACTTGTGCCATCTAGTAAGGGCGATGATCAGGCTGTTGACACTGCCAATGCCCAGAATTTGGAGTCTGCAATTGTATCTTTGGATTCATTTGATGATGTGAAATCAGGAGAAGGAAAACATGATATTACTGAAAAGAAATGGGGTTTCCCTAATCGTATCAGTTGTGAAATATATCTACAGCAAATTGTTCATGAACATGCATTCATAAAAGGGAAGGATAGACCAAATTCATCTGGTACTCGAGTATCTGGTCAATCAGGAAAGGTTGGATCTGGTCTTCTTGGTCATTTCAGTCTGTCTCTGGCTCATAGAATTTTTTCAAACAGAGTTCTTATGAAGCTGGAAAATGTGGTATTTTCCCTATTAATCATTTGACATGGATTAGTGACTAGTTTTCTTTAGATTCCATTGTTCTTACTTTTTACTATGACTTTCCATGATATCTGTAGGTTTGTAGGGTCCCATATCTCCATTTGATGACCCATCCTACTTGGCATTCTCGGACATCTTCCTGGACAATCTTTATGAAAGTTCCTCAGTCCATTCTTCATGTGGAGTCCCAATCCCAAAAATCAGACTTCCAGAACATGAAGGATGCTATAAAATCACAATTTCGTACCAAGGTGGTGGTGAATGATGACCGTATCAATGTTGAAGGGGAAGGTGCTCCTAATGTTGTCGGACTGTTCAAAAGAAGTTCTGAGGACATATGTTCTGTAAACAAATATGACTGTGACTTGGCTGATCTTCCTGTTATAATACTGCAGCAGGTAGGTTGCTATTGTCAGTTTCTAGGATTGCTACAATCTTAAGACTGTCGATTTATTGGGAAACAGGTTATGAAGTTCTAAATAGATTGTCCTGCTGATACGATCTGCATCTCATTTGATATCTGATATACATTTAAAGCAATGAGGCTGCCAAACGACCTAATATTGGAATAATAAGATTAAAATGATTGCTCCTCAGCACTGACATAGAATTATAGATATATTTGAAATACATGTATTCTACTATCATTTTGAAAATGTCTAAATGTACTCTCTGTTTTGCATAGTATAAATCATTACTTTTCCTGTGCTGAGAGATTGAAATGAATCTTTAGTCATAGTTACTTTACTGAGTTATGGTTGAGAGAATACCTTTGTAATTTGAGCAAATTTGAAATATGGTGTGGAAGCTATACCTTAATGGAAACGTCTGCTGAACCTTGGTGGTACAGAAGTTCTGGTTCTGCAAAGCTGAAGATTTTAAATTATCAGAATCAAGACAAGGATGGCATAATTTATGCTTAGAAAGTTAAGAGGGTAGTGCAAATTCCTCAACCTACTTGGTTGTGTGAGTACCAATCATGTGATTACCCTGAGAGTTTTTACCTAAACTGAAGTGATTAGATATTAATGTGGAGAAAGAGGTGCCTTTGCTTAAAGAGGAAGCAGGGATGATAGAGAAGCACGAGGAGAAAGTGAAATGTGAAAGGAAAAGATGTTTACCTTTTTCTCAGTGAGAAATATGGCCCTATTTCTCATGTTTGCTTTTTTCTGAGCTCTCTCCTACCAAGCAATGGAAACAATGATTTTTATCTTCCATTTTCTACCCGCTAGCACCCATTTTTATCTCCTAGCAGATACAAATTTTAGTTATTGACATTAAAATAGGTTGTTGTTGCATAATCACTAAGTAACTGTGAATTTGTCTATTTAACTTTTGTTATTTGGCGAGTTTAGTGTAGGCTGTATGCTGCTGTTCAATCTTGTTTACTCACATTCTTCTTGAGGTGTGATCAGAAGATGCATGTATTTGCTTGTTTAGGTATTTTACTGGTATAGTCCTTCCATGTGATTGACACGTCTGACTCTGGCTACAGGTTGCAAGCCAAGTTATTCGTTGGCTTCATGAGGAAGCTCTCATGGTGGGAATAAAAACAAATCGTGATTTTCTGTGCTTGACTTTTGAGCTAGAACAGGGGGAGACTGTTAGCCTGGTGGCCCATGTGGACCCAGAAGACATTCAAGGCTGCATCTCTTGGTGGTTAGTGATGGAAGATGGATTTGCAGAGGATTGGAAACTTCAAATGGACATGTCTGATGGTGCATCCGAGTATAGAAAGTTTTTGGGGCATTTATCTTTGGACGTGTTATACTCAACATTAATGGACTTGGTTAGCTTGTGCGGTGGAGGTGGAAACCATTGAGCCTGCATAAGTTTCTTCTACATTTCATCCCGTTCAAGTGGTTCCTATACGCAAATCAACATTACTTGTAATATTAGTTCCTGTATGATCATGAAAGTAATTTCACTCTTTGGTTCTCTTTACTAATAGATGACTTAAAAAATTTTACTAATTGCATGGATTGTTGTAAATGGGCAGCTGGATAACAATTGATGATTGTTGTTGATGGTGACGATGATGAACTGGTTAGTGTTCAATCAGTGTGCAATCCAAAATCAGCAGTATCCTTTCTAGTGTAGCATCTTTCAACTATCCTCGGAAGATTTGTTCATATTTGTTTCTCTTCTCCAACTCATCTAGCGTCCACACCCTGTTTGTGTCTCGCTACGCG
This sequence comes from Theobroma cacao, assembly GCF_053813885.1. Lineage (NCBI taxonomy): Eukaryota > Viridiplantae > Streptophyta > Magnoliopsida > Malvales > Malvaceae > Theobroma > Theobroma cacao. The sequence goes on from NC_142647.1 coordinate 6,749,070, forward strand.
TTGCTTGTATCTTTCTGGCCAGCTATTGGGAATTAGGAATGGAGTGTTTTACTCATTGACTGTCACAGGTTAGAGCTGGTTTAAGGTTACAGGTTTGGACGAAGAAGGCCAGGTTAGATCGCTTTCATTTCGTTAATTGTTGACCCAAAGAGAAAATGTCACTTTCATTTCAAACAACAAACAAAGAAGAGTTGGCCAGAGGTGGCATCAGAATTGTCAGAACGAGCCTTCATGTCCAAGCAACCTCCCTGGGAAGTTCTCCGGAGTCCTGACTTCACATTTCTGTTATATGAAAACGATGGGTGACTTCAGGTTTGCTGTTCTTTTTATTCATTAATCTGTTTATATCTTTCACTTATTCTTCGCTTATAAGGATTAAATTTGACTTTATGCACATGTAATACAGAAACCTTTTTTCTTCTCGTATTTCATTTTTCTACGCTTGACAAGAATTGGAGAAGAAATGAAGTGCAAATTTAGAAATGATTGAAATAGCATGTGCCTTTGCACCTATATCCCAACTTCCCCAAATTCTTAACGGATTTTGCAACTTTTGAATGACAGGTTATCGATCTTATCCAATTGTCCACCCGTTCCAGCTCAGTTTGAAAAAGCAACATTCCCTTTACTTTAGGCAGCTGGAATTGGAAGATAATCATATGCTTATCTTTAATGAAGTGGCGGCCAAGCATCCCCCCACCCCCCACCATTCTTGCTTTTCAATCTAGCATCTAAACTAAAACACAAAAAGACCTTCCTTTCTTTCCCATGATGTAAGAAAGTCAAAGCAAAAGAAACAAAACCATTGACATTCAACATTCCCACCAATCACCTCTCGCCACGTGATCAAATATCACCCTTACGTGACCAAAGATCAGCGATCATCATTGACTTCATTTTATGTTAACCACCAGGTTAAGATTTATTATTATAAAAATGATAACTCTTAGCTAAAACCAAAATATAATTTCCAAAAAGGTAAAAAATTTATAGAAGTTCCCCACCACGCCCCCCGCCCCAGCCCCAAAAAAGAAAAATATGAACACATTCTTTCTTCGAAGAACAGGAAACGTATCACTTCATGACTTCACCGTTTCATCTCCTTTTATTCCGTTTGAGACAGATCCTCTTCGTCACCCATAAAACGACACATAGTTTAACGAACAAGTTTCTTTCTAGCAGGGAACTGAAAACACCAAAAGACTAAACTACCCATTTGGGTATCATTTATTAAACCAATTTTTGGCAGATTTTTTTGGTATTTTATTTATAAAAAATCTTTGGCATTGATGACCAGAATCAGGGAAACTATTACGTGGGTATCGAGGAGAAGCTGAATCTGTATCTGGGTTTTGGAGATTTTGTGGGGCTTGTAGATGGGTTTGTAGTGACACTCTTCATTTTTCAAAATTTTTTAAAGATTTTTTATTGAATTCTATTAGATGATAAAAATTGAAATTTGCTAGCTGGGTTCCTTGAGTAATTTCATTTTCCCTCTGGGTTTTCATTTTTCATTGATTTTTGTTGAGTTTTTAAATTCAATTTCCTTAGAGTTTTGATTCAAAAAGTTGTGATTTTGACATTGGAGTAGGGTTTAACAGTAAAAAGTACGAAATTTTACTTGATTCTTTGTGGAAATTTCATTCCAGGAAGCGGGTTTTTTTAACAGTTCTTTGAAAGATTGATTTTTTTTTTCTCTTTTTTGAGGGAGTTCGTGTTGTGTCAGAGGGTGTAAAAAATGTCAGGTGGGACACCAGGTGGTGGTGGATATATGAGGCAAAGGCATAGTCAAGGCTATGCATCAGGCAATGAGGACCTCGAGGATGACGCCTGCTCAAGGCTACATCCTTTGTCACCGGCAACTCCGAGAAGTAGGACGTGGACTGAGATTCTGGAGAATGTGCTTTGGGTTGGTTCAGCATTGTTCATTATCTACTTTGGTGATAGACACTCCAATTTGATATATCTATTGTGGCACGATGAGCGAATTAGAAGGTAAGTGACTGGATTGAATTTTATACTTTGTGTGGTTTAGAGTACTCAAATTTTGCGTTTTATGTATGATTTATGAGATTTAGTTGTTAGTTAAGTGCTTATTCTTGAATGTTGTTTTTTGGCTGTCGAATAGTTGCTAGTATCCTGTTCTATATAATTATGGTATCTGAAAACTTGTTATGGCCCTTGACAAGTCTCTTTATTCTCTTTGCTTTGGATGCTTCAATGACAAAGTGCCTTGGAGCTAATTAAAATTGTAACTGAAATGGGAGAACCTAGTTAAAAACAAAAATTCCTAAGGGCTCCTGAGATTATTGGAAATGCTGCTTTCAATTGGTTCAGAAGTCAAAGTGCTCCGGAGCCATTTGCAAATTGTAGCTGAAATGCAAGTAGTGCTTGAACCTCTAAATTGGTGGACAACAAAGTGGAACTACATTGCTGTTCCAGAGCTCCAAGTATCCATTTCAAGTGCCGCTTTGCACTTTGGTGTTAGCTCTATTTTGATATCAATCTTTTGGGTTGCTGAATGATTGTTTGTGTGCCGAACATCTGCTCATTCAATTTTAGCATATATGGGAACTTATGTACACAACACGGGATGGAGCAGCTCAGAAAAAGAGGCTACTCTGTTGTGGATAAAGATATTAGATTTTTTTGTGGATTTATTTAAATGTGCAAAAAAAAATTGTTTAAAAAAACTTTACCTTTTGGGATAATGTTTGTTTTAAATTTTATAGGGGAAAAAACTGATTAATATGAATACTTTATGGTCAGTAGGAAACCTGTAATGTCTAATCTTCTAATTTCTTCTTTTCTTCATGTATGTGAGCAGGTGACTGTGTGTATGTTTGAATTCGTTTTTGCATGTGCACCAAAGTGATGAAACCAAGCACTTTATGAACAAGCATATTTTTACAAGAGAATGGAAGAAATGTATCCCTGATTATTAGCTAATTGAATTTGCTTATTGAGTATTTTAGTGCACATGAGTAGTGTTTGGTTTATTTTATGTAGTTTTCATGATTAAGATTTTATCATATATGTCACACTGTTTCCTATACTATGTCTTCAGGATGAAGGCTTTTGGTTGATAATTGCGAGATGATGAAGAAATATCATGTGTTTGGTGTGTTTTCCTATTTATCATGTACTTTCCTCTCATGTGATGAGGCACTTCTTTTAACCTGGGACTTTATAATGGATATGACACAAGACAAACTAAAAGGCAAAATAGTTTTATCTAGCTAGTTTTCATGTTCCGACTAAGTTGAATTTACTAGTATCAATCATTCTGTACAATCTATTATGGCACAGAACCTGATTATAGATCATGATATAAACTAAATTTTTATCTTTCGAGATCAGAGAATCAAATGTCTGAATGATGTGATCATGCAGGATCATGCATTTTAAGTCCTTCACATGGCTTTCACATTATGTTTGCTAGATATGTAGACATGTTGACTACATTGCTAAAAAAGTGAAGTTCGATCCTACATAGTGACTAACAGCCTACTTGTGGGAACCTTTGAATTTAATACACAATTGTCTCTTTGAGTTCCGTCAATTGCGTTTTAAAAGTTATGCTTCAAGCCTCATTCAGTTTTTCTATCAAGAAAGTACCACCATGATTAATAATCAATTCCTAACATAATGGAGATGATGGGCTTGTTAGGAATTGGGATCTTAAATTATTGACCTTGTGCAAGTAATGCAATTTACTTTTCTTTCTTGTTGCGACTTCTTCAATGATATCATGACCAATGGAAAATTTACTGGTAGCATCTTTACCCCCTTTGAATTAGAGTAGTATTTTTCCTTATCTTTGTTCTTTTCTCCTGGACATTTTAATGTTAAATTGGAGTGATGATGAGACTGTTTTCACCTTGTTCCACGCTCTTAACATCTATCCAGATATCTCCTCTGGCTGTGAATCAAAACTCAGTGATTTGAGCATCTTCTTAATTTTATCTAACATACAATGTATGAATTCTCTGTAATGTAGCAAACATCAGAACCCTTTATGTTTTAGGTAAATTTTGTGATAACATGATTCTTCTGAACAATCACAATCATCCTTTTAGTTATAATTTGCAACTTGCAACATTTTCTCGATTTGTAGTTTGCAGTAATGATTTTTTATTTCATATTCAGTTTGTAGTTGCTCACAGCTCAGCATTGACATATTGTGTAGTTGTTCATGGGTGTGATTCAGCTTATATGTCTCCCATCTTATGTCATTTAATATGTGTGCAGAATGCCTTTGTACCTTGGCTTGGTAGGGATTGGATTGAATATTGCCATCTTCTTTTATACGAGTATGTTGGCATGGAGTGTAAGGAGGTTTGATGAAAAGTGGGAATTATTAAGCATATCAGCTTTGCCAATTATTACCTTGCTTGGACTTGTCTCCTTTTGCTTGTAAGGGAAACAATTGTGTTATTTCTTCATATATTTGTTGGGTGGCATATGTACTTTCTTTTCAAGTTTTGCTAATATTTTTAATACAGGCTCTGCTTTGCTCTGTGGCCGATCTGGGGTTTCTTGACCCTTCCTCTTCTGGTACATATCACCGCACTTATTTTGTTGTTTCACTTGACTGATATTATACTTGTGGAAACTGTCTAATTTTCACTATTTTGTTTATCTGCAGTTCACACTGTTTATGGCTGGTTTGGTTGTGTACCCTCATATCATGATTGAGACATTTAGGCCACAAAATGAATTTTTCCGTACAGATTAAGCTTTCTGGTATAAAGACAGTACTGACTTACATAAAGACTTACAATCTAGAAGATGGATAGTTGGCAGCATCAGTTATAGGCTGAAGTTTTGTTTATCGTTCTGTCTTTGCTTCTCATGACAACGTTTTGCCCTGTCGATGCCAATGATGATACAGCTGATTGTCTTTTATCAGTCAGTGATTTTACATTGAAATGTCGACCCTGCCTCGATGATGCTTGCTGCACCTTATTATTGCATCTTAGGATTTTTGAGTTCTATGATCAAAAATGGAGGGCAGGTCTCTTCAACTTTTAACTTTTGTGTTCATCGTATTTTTCTTTCAGATAGAAATTCTTTTGCAGTGAACCACATCTCTTTCGCTGAGCATTCCCTTGTGTTTCTGCAATGTACTGGTCTGAAAGAAAGAGGATATAACGAAAAAGAGTGTGGTTTTCATATTACAGTGTGAAAATTTAGCTTTCTTGTTATAGCCACCAATCTCGCGTTCCATGTTTCCCTTTGTCAATTAGTTGCAACTGGGCGATGATTTCATAAATTCTGTACTGATGACCAATTTGAAGACTGAAGAATCAGGAAGAAAAGCCTTAGTCATACCTAAAGTCTTGAAAAAAGAAAATAATGATGATCCCAAGTCCGGAAGAGTAAACCCTGAGCCTGACTTGTCTTTGAAATTTGCTTTCTCCTGGATTTAGACAGAGTGGAATTACCTGATGCTTTCACATAATCAAAGAAATTGTGGCAAGTGGAGTTGCGTCATCAATCAAGCGAAAGTCATTAGGTTCACAAATCAACGACTAATAACATGAATGGAAAATTTTATAAGAATCTCGTGATAGAATAATGAATGCTTGGCATTTTCTGGGGAAAAAGAAAGAAGAAAAATCAAGCACTGGAATTCTGTTTTGTCACCACAGCCAACATACAATAACAATCCAACTGGTTCACAAGTGAGTGAGCCATTCATATTTCCTTATGCGCTGTAGCTTTTGACAATGGTCGGCTGGTCGCTTTGCAAACGTAGAAAAGCCTTGGTTTTAATTGAAACCACTAATAAAATACCGGAAGAAAACAGCGATGAATAGACACTTCATCAACTCCATTCTTTCTCTTATGTCTTGTAAACCTTGTCTTCTTGAAGGAGAGAAGTAAATGATGAACAGATAAAGACAGAGAAAAAATTGGCAAGAATCCTTCGCTATCTGTACAAATATCTTCATATTCACGTAGTAGGTGATGGGTTGGCTGAGAATAATGATAAATAATTCATTGTGTGAAAGGACTGGAAGCCTGCATTACCTTTGAATCCACCCAAAAGTTTTGGCTTATATTTTTAATTTTCCTGCTATGCAACTTTCTATTCTTTTTCTTTTACATAGGAAAGAACTATTCTTACGCGCATAATATTAATTCTAGATGCTTTAGTTGCCCCCTAATCCAAATGTCTAATGAGTCAAAGAATTCAGAAGAAAAAAGGTTCAGCCAGGTGATACTTACTTTGGTTAGGGCTCTGCATAGTTCATTCAGGCTTAGCAATAGGCAAAGGACATCATTCAATCCACATTCCACCTACAAAGTACAAATTACTCCAGGATTTTTCAGTTTAAAACAACTCTAGAAAGGAAATCAAAAAGGCATTTGTCTGTTTATCACAGGGACTGGTTAACGTTGAGCAACTTGATGAGTTTATTAATATATTACATTTCCACAGTTGTCTCAGGATGAGGTACTTGAATTGAATTGAACTGAACTGAAAGTGGACTAAAGTCCTATCTATGGAAAACAGTTAAAAGAGGAAAGAAAAGAGCCCACTTGGGATGAGCATGGTTAATCGTGGGTTCTTAGATGACCAATGCATGAATTTGTATGAGAAAGTTGAAAACGTGAACCCCACTTACAATGACTTTGTTTAAAACCCCACAAAAGACCTCAACCATGTTTTGTCCCCCGAATAGGGAAAGACATCTTTCAACATCTCAGCTGATCTATAAAGAAAAAGCATTGCTTGCAGGCATCATAATTCTCATGTCCTTAGTGCTCAGAATAATTCTTAAGAGTTTGCATCACCAACATGGTTACAAGCACACACACTTTGAAAATTCTGAGAGATAGAATAACGAGGCGCCGAAAATAAAAGGCATCATCTTTTCCCCATCAGGGATTGGAGCAGAAAGGGATTATGCACATATATATTGACCCCCTGTTTACTTGATCAAGACTTGTTTTTATCTCAAACCTCTCATTTGTCCATCACAGGATGTAGTGGAGGGGGAAGCAAAAGGCGGGAGACTTTTGTAGAAAACGATAAGATGGAAAGAGAGAGGGTAGCCATAGTTCAATGGTGCTCATTTCTTTCTTTCTTTTGTTCTGTACAAGTAAGTTCAGTTGAAATCGACAAACTTAGTTGCAATCCTCAACATCAATCAATTCAAATACATTTCCGCCACAAGCATGTATGCAGTGCAGGGCAGGGCAGGGCAGCCTTAGCCTGATTTAATTCTTTAATTTTATGTGGGTTCGTTCAAGAAAGTGGTCTATCATTTTTCTTTCAACCCTCTGCTTCCTTTCTTTTTCTTTTCTTTTTGCATCATGGGAACATATTTTTGTCATGACGGCAACGTCATCAAAGGCAGGCCATTACAGTGTTTTAAGATAGAGAAATTGAACCCAGACTCTTTCAGTTAATTTAGCAGAATATACACTTGTTATTGAATGCAACGTCCAAATGCAGACATGGTTAATTTTTTATATCCTGCTAATTAGCTATATGCTTGGAACTTTGTTAAGATTGTGTGTGGAATAGTTGAAGTGTCTATTTAGATGACCTCATACACATTGGCCAAAATTGTTTCAGTTTTTTTCCAAACCAACCACTGACTTAAACAACCATATCCTGCTGAAACGGTAAAGGACAATGTTTTACTACCTAATTTCAAGTCCAACCCTGATTTTTCTGCGGAGAGGAACATCTTACAGGGAGACCTTAAATATAGAACCACCACTGTTTAGCAATAATAGGCACAAGCAATCGCAAATGGATTTCAACAATTGTACTCATAGGCCAGTAGTGACCTTTTGCCCTTTCTCTAAGGGACTGCTAACACTGCTAGGATGTCTTCTATCCAATGCATCATGTTGTGCTACACTAGTCCACTAACTTGAAATACAAGGAAAAGCAGCACCAATCTCCCTGATTCTGATATAGTACATGAAAAAGGCACATGAGACATTGATGAATTCAGAATTTTATATGTGAGTGATTTATCATTATTTTAAAATAGATTGTTTGATTTGATTAGAAATGATGAAATTATATATTTTAAATTTTATATATATAATAAAAAAATTAAAAATTGAGAAGTGGTAACTGTTACTCCCATCCCACAGTCACTTTCAATCCGTCGTAACAAACAAACGAGTTCTATCTAAAACCTTTTGTCCTACAAACAACAAAAGGTAAATCCACATGTATTATAGTATTATTCTGAGTTAGTTTATAAGCTCTATTGAAAAGCCATTATCAACATATAACATGAGAATTAACCATAATCCTTGTCTATTAAGTAAATATTGTACTCCAAACTCCAAAATACAAGCTACCAAGTTCTGCTTTCTACACATGAGAAGAAACAAAATACTAGAAGTGTAAAATTGCACTCCAAAATTGTTCAGTCTGAAAAGAAGAAAGCGAAGAGCATAATAGATGTGATAGCTATACATGGCTATCATAATCCAATCACTGTGATCTTATATTTCACTAAGAAGATCGATTTGGCATGGCCCATCCTGATCATCATCTTCAGACAAGATCCTCAAATGACCAAAATACCACCCCCCCCCCCCCCCCCCCCTCGTGGATCAGGCGACTAGGTGATGTGTGTCATACGTTGGGTTTATTACAGACAAGTGTAAGGAGGACAAGAAAAGGAATATTTGATGAAATAAAGACAGAAAATGAAACTCCAGGTGTAATGCTTGAGAATTTTTTTTAGTTCAGTGTAATTAATTTGGTGGGAGTTTAAAGTTTTGTCCTTAAACATCTTATGATATACAAACTTGCAGCACAATATTATGACAACCAGTCTTTTAGTTTTTTTTTTTTTTTGGTATCACAATCTTTTCATTTAAACAGTAAACTTTGAATTACAAAAAAAAAATTCTTAAGTTATTAATAGTAAATTTTTTAGTATATTTTTTATTTGTTTAATATTTTAAAATACATAAAATATATATTAAATTGAAAATAATAGCTTTATTGTTAGTTTTTTTTCTAACTTATCAAAACTTAAAAAATTAAAAAACTAACTAAATAGGTTATCGATATATACATATCATTTTAATAACTTGTACATCATTAATAAAATGTACAATAACTCGTTGTGTAATAGTGATGTGAATAAATTGTTTAAAACAATTCATTAATATTTACATTCGGTTACAGTAATATGTGTAAATTATATTATATTATAAAACATGTACATCAATATGTTAATATTTATATATAAAATAAATTATTTAAAATAAATTATTGATATATATGCACATCTTATTGTAATGACATGTACCTTATGCTGCACGTCAATATGTTATTATTTATTTATTATATTATAGTAATTGAAATAAATTGTACATAAAATAGGCTAATAATTGATATATTATATCTGAGACTTGTACTTTAACAATTATTTTATTGACAATAGAAGGGAAAGAGGAAAATAAATAAAGTCTATTACACTGCATTGAAAAAATCTTCATCAATACACCAACTGTTCTTTAATTTGGTGTCGTTACACTCATCCGCAATTAACCCAAAAGATATAATGTGGTGGTTCGGCGTGTACTAAAAAACCCCTTTTCATATTTATATAAAAATAGAGGAAAAAGAACCCATTTGTTGGAGTTGCGGAGATGTGGGACCCACAATTTTGTTTCGTTTTTGAATCTTTGTCCAATTCTCCCAATTTTTTATTTTGAAAAAAATAAAATTCACACAAAATCTTTGTCCTAAAAGACTTGTTCATTCTTCAACAACAGGCAACAGCTATTGCCCTTGTGTGGCTTGCTGTTATAAACGCATTTCTTGCTTCTCTTCTCCCGTAAAAACAAACCACCAAAGCGTCATCATTTAAGTCTCATCTTTCTCTCCTCCTTTTAATGTTTTAGGTTTGCTTTTCTTTCTTTCTTTCTTTCTTTTCTTTGGTCTTTCTCTTTCTTTTCTTTCTCTCTCTCTCATTTGTTGAATAAACTCTTGTGCTTGGTAGGTTGTGCCGTTGAGTGAGATGGGCCCTTAACTCCACTGAAACATTTTAATGGGACTCTATCTCCTCTTTCAGTGCTCTCTTTGCCCCCATTTTGTTTGCTGTCTCGCATTTTAAGTTTTCTTTTTTGCCAATTTCTTTTTCTTTTTTTTTTACTTCTTAAATGAGAAAAAGATAAGATTCTGGGGCTTCTGTTTTCTCCCTTATGAGCCCATGGCAGGCTGTTTTATGGGGTTTTTGTATTTGGGTTTTTGATTTTACACGCTAGTTTTGCAGATTATCTGGTAAAAATGTTGGATTTATTTGGTATTCAAAACTTTGGCTGACTGGTTTTTGAGCTCTGAGCCCCCTTTCACTCTGGCAAATTTCCTTCTTTTTGAGATTATCGAGGTGATTGATGGTTAAGGTTTAGGTCTTTACATTTAGGATTTTCATTCAAGCTGTGAATTTTGGAAAGACTAAGAGGCATTTCCTTGTTCTGTATAGATCTCGGAAATTGTTCGTTCGAAAATGGAAAACTTTGAAGTGAAGTGGTGATGATAGTGAAATTTGTGATTTGTAGTTTATGTTTGTTGGGTGAAAGAATGATGGTTGAGAGATAGGGCTTGATTCTGGAGGTGGGTTGTGGTGAGTTTGGTGTTGGCTAGTTGTTGAACGCGGAAAGCATGGACAGAATGATTCAACCTCCTTTGGTAAGTTAATTATTCCATCCTTTCTGCTTTGAATTCAATCATATTATCTGCTTGAAGAGGTGTTATTTAACGGATTTTTGTGATAATAGCTAATGGTTGCGTTATAAACTACTGGGTGTGTTGTGTGTGGGGGGTTCAATTCATTGTCTGTTTGATTTTCAACTGATTAAAGCTACATGGACCTCATATTTCTCAGAGGCTGGAAAGTTAGCTCTCTTTTGACTATTGTGATTGATTGTATCATCCTCCTGTTATATAGATAGTTTGACAATTCTTAGCTGAAGTCTCTCTCAAAAATTTTCTCATGTAGACTGATTTGTTATCTTATTGAAGTTATGGTGTTTTATTGTGCGTGCATATGTGGATGAAGTCATGATTATCTTAACATTAGAAATGTTATGATAATCATTAGAAACATTAGAAACATGTTTGTGGAACTTACATCCTTCGTGCCTTTGTCTTAACCATCCAAACTTAAAGGGGCTCTTTTACTGAATCCCTGGGAATGCTAAAACCAACTCAAACTCAAGGGTGGTTTTCTGTGTTCTAATGATTGCAATAGGAACCAACGCACTACCTCTAGGATCCAGTGCAGTTAGTTTAGAAACTGAATTACTATCCTTAAAGTTTTTTTTTTTTTATAATTGGGGAAAGGGGGATTCGAACCTTGCTTTTTAGATAGGGGATAATGTACCAACTAATGAGCCAAATGCTCAGGTGCTACTATCCTTAAAGTTGAGAACCTTTTTCTTTCGTTTAATTTCATTCAACATATTTTTTTGTGGTAAGGAGCTTTATATCAATTTCTGAGCTCTTTTTGGGTTCAAGCTTGTGTATGTGACTGGCTGTCTTATACAATCAGCGTTGGACTCAACAAGCATCTGCTATGTGCTAATTCCACTCAAGGTTCAAGCTCCTTGAGTGTTGGTGGAAATGTCTTTGGTTTTTATCCTGATACAAGCCTCACTATATAGATCCTAAATGGTTCAGATTGTCCTTTAAATCTTGCAATACTTTTTTTTGCACATTCATCATATTGATAAAACAAAAAGAGTGAGATATCAGTTTAATAGGGTAATCGTTGCTTTTATGTTGGCATCTAGGTTAAACAAGTAAAAATGTCATAGAATTGAATGTCAAACATTATTAGCCAGATCATACGTGCTAGAACTGTTCTCTATCATCAAATAAATCATATAATTGGCATATTGGTGGCTCGGAATGCATTTCTTTGTTGATGCTGACACCAGCTAGTGCAACATACAGGCTTCCTGTTACTTTAGTAAGAAAGTATCTAGAAAAAATCTCATCAATTGTGAATCTTTGTGGCAGGTTGATACAACCGCTTGTTTATGTAGAGTAGATGCTGGACTCAAAACTGTTGCTGGGGCAAAAAAATATGTACCTGGTACAAAGCTCTGTCTTCAACCTGATATTAAACCATCTATTCATCCAACAAGGAACAAGCCAGCACGCGGTGATAGGAGCCGCCACCAATCTCCTCTGCTCCCAGGACTCCCCGATGATCTTGCTATTGCTTGCCTAATACGGGTCCCCAGGGTTGAGCACAGAAAGCTCCGTCTGGTCTGCAAAAGATGGTATAGACTTTTGTCTGGTAACTTCTTTTATTCTCTCCGTAAGAGCCTTGGAATTGCTGAAGAATGGATTTATGTGATTAAGAGAGATCGGGATGGAAAAATTTCTTGGCATGCCTTTGATCCCATATACCAGCTCTGGCAGCCTCTCCCTCCAGTCCCTAAGGAATATTCTGAAGCCCTTGGGTTTGGATGTGCTGTCCTCAGTGGTTGTCACCTTTATTTGTTTGGTGGTAAGGATCCATTAAAGGGATCAATGCGACGAGTCATATATTATAGTGCCAGAACAAATAAATGGCACCGTGCCCCAGATATGCTTCGTCGAAGACATTTCTTTGGTTCGTGTGTTATAAACAATTGCTTGTATGTTGCTGGTGGAGAGAACGAGGGGGTACATCGGTCATTGAGGTCAGCTGAAGTCTATGATCCCAACAAGAATAGATGGTCTTTTATTTCAGAAATGAGCACAGCAATGGTGCCCTTCATTGGGGTTGTATATGAGGGGAAGTGGTTCTTGAAGGGGCTTGGACCTCACCGACAGGTGCTGAGCGAGGTCTACCGACCAGAAACTGACAGCTGGTACCCTGTCTATAATGGAATGGTTGCAGGCTGGAGGAATCCATGTGCCTTCTTAAACGGGCACCTTTATGCTTTGGACTGCAAGGATGGTTGTAAGCTTAAGGTTTATGATGAAGTGACTGATTCTTGGAGTAAGCATATTGACAGTAGGATACATTTGGGCAATTCTCGGGCTTTGGAGGCGGCAGCTTTTGTTCCGCTTAATGGAAAACTTTGCATTATTCGGAATAATATGAGTATATCCCTGGTTGATGTTTCAAAATCTGACGATCTGAGGGGAGCTACTGCTGAACATTTATGGGAAACTATAGCAGGGAAGGGTCATTTCAAGACCTTGGTTACAAATCTTTGGTCTAGCCTTGCTGGCAGGAACCGGCTGAAAAGCCACATAGTTCACTGCCAGGTTCTCCAAGCATAATGGCTGTAAATTTTTCCAATATAGGATTGGCTCTGTAGTTCATGCCTTCTGGTATCTCTTGAATGTGATGGGGTTGAGAAGCCAATAGCTTGCCAGAATGTTGCTTCTCTTGCACATAAATCCTTTGTTGTAGGGTTGAGAAGCCAATAGCTTGCCAGAATGTTGCTTCTCTTGCACATAAATCCTTTGTTGTAGGTTCGTATCAATGTCAAAGGATTGGATATACCATGAGGTATGGGTGGTATCAATGAGGATTTCTGTTTTTGATAGGTTGTTAGTGTTACAAATATTTATATAATACACAGTTGTTACATGTAGAAAATTGAAAAAGCCTGTTCACTTGTTCTTTAGTTCTTCAAATGATTGCAAGCCTGAAACTGCATCGGTCTTTTTTATCTGTCACCATTTATGAGCAGGTCAGTGTGACAATTTCATCTGCCACTATCTCTGTAATGCGTTTCAAAGCTTCGATATAAACTTAACAGGAAACCATGGAGCAATTGGTGCCTTGACAGGACGAATGTAGTTAGCATGGCACCGTCCAGGCACAACAGGTCAACATGGTGTAATGTTTTTTTTCAAGATGTAGTTTAAATGTAAAAGAGATGATGAACGAGTATGATTTTAGCTAATTTCTCATATCTTCAACTCTGCCAAATGATCACAAGCTCACTTAGATTTGACTGGATGACTGTTTCTAATGAGCCAGACTGAGCTCGAATTCAAACTTGAGCCGCCCCTCTCTGGTAGTGACAACACGGACTTTGTCTTGCTGCCCATTTCAGCCTTTCCTTCTTTCCGTCGCTTAAACTTTTACTCACGATGGCCTGTTGTAAGGTTGAAGCTATCATATGTCATGAGTGCTTGATATGGCAGTAGAATATGCTTATTCCTGGAAAAGACTTAGCAACTTAATATGACATTAAATCTCAGCCGATTGAGCTCCAGCAATCAGATCACAAGTTTCCACGGATAGCGTTATTTATCAAAATTAATGTGTCTGATAAATCAATGTAATTGTGCAGGGTTGGATTCTTCAGTAAGGCTAAACTACCGCTAGCGTAATAGATGAGTCCCAATGTGACAAAAAAGCAGAAAAAGATGATTGATGATAGAACACCGTCCTACGTACCTGAGAAAATACCAAATATATCCCTTTAATAAGCAATGTGAAGCTGATTACCAACTAAACACACCTTGCTTCAATCCTGTTATGCGAAAGGATACCGGGTTAAGATATCTGAGACATGGTAGGGAGTCCAGCAAGAGAATCAAAGATGAAAGGATACATCTGAGGGAATACCCAAATGGGACTTGCCCAGCTGTTCGGACGACCTACTTGGGTTTGAGACACATGGTTCTGCTAAGCCAGGATCACCTGAAATTGCTCTATTTCTTTCAATCTTAATTTTCAATTTTGTTTCTTAGAAATGGGTTCAAAAGAATATTTTACAAGAATACTGACAAAAGGAATCAAAACACTGTCCCTACAAATCCATAACATAAAGAATTTTTGCTATTTGCGTGTACACTAACAATCTTATGCTGTTCCAGGTCCTGATAAGTGAGATTGTGCAAGTGAGAAGCACATCTCCTTCTGCCTCTTGTATTCATTATACCGCAAGAAGAAATAACCAAGATAATCAAAATCGATGGGAGACATCCTTGCCTATAATTAACAGCAAAAAGGACAAAGACTTAGATATATGTCATGATTTCTTGGGCTTTGAAATGCATAGCTGGGAATAAAGATACCTGGATTATTGCCCACAAAGCCCAATACAAGTGTGAAGCTAACATGAATGTATTTGTCTCGACATAGAGAGCTTCAAGATCTTTTTCGGATACCTGTGGTTAACAAAAGGAGCTTAAATGTAGAGATTTTTCAAACTGAAAGCATGGCACATATCATTCGTTTTAAGTTTAATATATCTCAAGCACAAAACTATCTTTTTTTTCTGAACCCACAAAGGCCAACGTACAAACAAGATCAATTCCTAGCAATCTTCAATTGGTTTTTCATAGTTTCAACTTAAAATGTCTTGAATGATGAACATGTGATTGTTTGCACCAATGCTGATATAAAAAAAAAAAAGTATGTTACACGGAATCCCAGTTGTGGTTCTAAGACAACCATATAATAATGAAAAAATCTATTTGGATATCTAGTATTATGAAAGCTACCAGTAAGATCAGTCATGAGTGGCTAATAGCAGTTAGAAATGGCCCTCATATCAATCTAACATCCAAGAATGATAACATCAACGCAGCCCCTAGCTAATAAATGGCATACATACAGTCATAGCAAGAACATATGCAGTTTGCACCAATCATCTGAAGACAACAATAAGTTCAATTAACACACATAAAAAAAATGATGCAGTAACTCCTATTAATAATGGGATAAAATAACCCTCCATATGGCTCAAATAATGCACATAGAATTGATTCAACCATCGTGAGTTGTAACAAACTGACAATGTATTCTATTTCAGGGCCATCTTGTCAAACTTGAACATTATGGTTCAAACCACAAATGCAAGAGTCAGTTATTCTTACATACCTCATATGGTTTTTCAGGTTGTAAATAATGCCTGAAAAAAAGATATTGTTCATCTTTACTAGGATACCTACATTAACACCATGATCAACAATCAGTTGGTTGCAACCTATTCAACTATTCATCATTGTTACACAAGAAAAGAACTGCAAAGCAGAAACTATAGAAGAAGCATACAAGCTATAGTCACAGTCATAGCCTGCATATTCGTTGAAGTGATTTCCAATGTCAAAGCCTCTGTAATTGTACGATCCATACTCGAAATCAATGAAGTATAGCTTATCTGGACATTAACGAGATAAACAGTTAAAGTAAACACACAACAAGAAATTGGAAAAAGTTTATTGGTAAGCAGAAGAAACTATGGTTGTATTCCATCCAGTAATTAGGCACCAAGACAATATCGCATTTCTTCTGTCTAGAGGTTATTGATTTTTTAAGACATCATACGTGTTTATCATGGTAACATGCCAATGTTGTAGAAGCAGTAACATTAATAATAAATTTCTCATAATGATAAAGCCAGATCTTCAACCCACTGATGTCTTGTTGAATAGAAATTGTATGTCATACAACGGTCACTGTGCACAACATGTTTCAAGTTGTGTTTGTATCAGATGAAAACATAGACACTACTTCTTGGACACTAGCTAGTGCACAATTGACACAGTTTCAGGTAATAACATTTGAAAATACACACAAGGATGCTTTTGATGGTTCTTACATGCTCTGAAGTGAGTGACCATCACATCTCAATCATATTAAACAAACTTATTTTGGTTGGAGGTAGGCAATATTCAGAATTACACAAGAAAGGTCTATGGAGCATCATGATCCATCTTTTGAATGACGCCTTATCTTTAACAAGAAAAACAAAAACCCAGTACAGATTACTTTTTTGCAGGATTTACCACATTGCCAGCAGCCTATGCCTACTAAGTCTCATATTGGCATCTTAATATTTTCATATCTATCATGCAATAGTGTTTTGTTTTTAACTACTATTACAATAGTTTTTAGATATCCTTCATATGTCTAACCACCAGTGTTGGTTCATTTTCAGCGCATATAATTTGCTTATCTATGTGCTATAAAAAGAGCTAAAGTCACCCAATATCAACCCAATATCAACATACAGAAAACTTGTATGGATAAAGACACTACACTCATCTGGAACCATATGAGTGAAAAAGTGCGCATGCGCATGTGCAACTCACATGATTGCGTGTGTGAGTGTTTGTCTATGAGAGAGAGAGAGAGAGAGAGATAAACACATGTAGAATACAGAACGTGTCTACTGCAATTGGAACCAACCAAAACATGAATAGTATGTATGGAGGTTCTTCCAGAG
Source organism: Theobroma cacao (assembly GCF_053813885.1). Taxonomy (NCBI): domain Eukaryota; kingdom Viridiplantae; phylum Streptophyta; class Magnoliopsida; order Malvales; family Malvaceae; genus Theobroma; species Theobroma cacao. The sequence continues at coordinate 6,766,260 of NC_142647.1, forward strand.
TAAACAGAACAAGGGGAAAAATGGTGGGACTAGCAGAATGAACAAACTCAAAATTATAAGTTCAGACATACCATGTTCATCATTAAGCATCAAATTTCCAGAAAGTAAATCATTGTGGGCAAACACCACCGGAGCATTAAGAAGGCCTGTCAATTCCTGGTCCATCATCAGGAGACACTCTCATAAATGGGATAAAGTTCTCGATCTTACAAGAATCAACATATAACCAGAAGACAATGACCAAACAGCACATGAGCAACAGTTTCCCAGAGCCAATAGATGCATCACACCTTCCCTTCATCAGCACCAGATGAATCAAACAATATTAAAAAAGATCTCACCTTCAGTTGTGTAACTTCCTTATGCACTTCCTCAAACAAAATTGTCTCATATATCATCTGCTTATCAATATCTTCAAATTGGAGAGCAGATGCTGCAATAGAAGGCCTCTAACATTAGATATATATCATGTACCACTAGGCAATAATCTTGAGACGAAACTAAATGTGCCCCGCTTTACTGGGGGCCATTGGCAATAGCAGACCACAATCAATCAAAATTCCAGACGAAAAGTGCTCTCTTAAAAGCCAAAACTTGAAAATAAACAAAACAAAGATGGATATTGAAGCCACTGAACTGGAAGGCAGTCCATTTCAAATTATATTAAGCTGCAAAAACTGTCAAACACCATGTTGAAGAAGTTGGTTTTCAAACCTTTCTCAAAGAACTTGAAGATGTCAACCCATAGCTGAGGTTCTTTTGAACCTGGAATTTCCACTTGATGGAACCTACGAAGTTGCTTAGCTATTTCAGCAACCAGCTTTGGCTTTCTCATGTCTGCCAAGGAAAATTAAAATAATATCAGTACACAGCTTGCAGGCCCAACACTAACTTGCACTTGAGTTGAAGAACAATCGTTACTATTTAAGGTAGTAATTAGTTGCCACAAAGTCAATGCCTTCGTAAATTTAATTAACTATAGTATGAGACTAGGGCAAATATCGATGATAGTCGTGAAATAAATAGGACAATAAAAACTTCAAGTGAGGCAAACAGCTTTCTTAAGGATGCTGCCTGTATAGAACATGAGATTTTAAGATACTCAAAGGCATAAACCCTCTCAAATTACTGATGTTTATAGAACACAACTTCATTTGCAAGTCTTACTTCCACGGGTGATCTCTCTAATTCTTACCTGATGAAGTTAAGGTACGCGCATTTATAAATGATTGCACCATGCCATTTTCAAAAACTCCAAGCAACTTGGCACCAAATCCTGCAGCCGAGAGGTATTTGATTGCCTAAACACAATACAAAGTGAGCAATCACAAAGTAGAGAATGGAACGAAAAGGCTGATCACCTAGAAACAAGATAGTAATAAAGACAATAAAAAAAAATGGGATAAATCATAACTAGCAAGAATTTAGTTTGGAAGAACATCAAAAAGGCATATGATACTATCATTTTGAATTTCCATGTACTTTAAAATTTCTTAGGATATCCTTGACCCACCACAATTGCATGCATGTAACAAAATATTTCAAAAGAAATCATCAACCACCAAATTCTTCAGCTACATTAGATTACTTGTCCATTAAGTCATTGATTACTTAGTTGACCAAAACACTCCAGAGAAAATTCAGACTGTGAAAGCACAATATTAAAAGAGTTTTTAAATTGTATTTTAAGCAAGGTTTTAGCAATTTGATGATTACCTTATACACACCAATATCCTTCAGATAAAAATTGCAATTTCCAGAGGACACTTTCTCTACAGAAAATTATGCAGTGAAAAGCATAGGGCCAATACCTGTAACTCACGTTCACGGTTGATGACATATTCTGTGTTAGGTCCATATAATCTAACTGTTACAGACACATCATCTCCATTTTCTTCCTTCACAGATACCTTTAACACTGCATCAAATTAATCATGCTTAGTGAATAAATTACCACAAAATCAATCATATACAGCAAAATAAAACCAGAACAAATCAAATAAAATTATAAATAACCAAAAGCAACCAAATGACATTTTGTAGCCTCGCAGTACGGACCTTCTTTTTCCTCTTTCCTTGTTATTTTCAAATTTTTAAACGTAATAACTGTAAATCCAATTGAAAAAACCGATCTAAAAAACATACTAATAAATTAACTCACTTTTAAGCTTCTCGAAAGAGAGCGAAAATTTTCCATTCACCTCAACAAGACAATCGAAAAAAAAATCTAAAAAACAGCAAAAAGCGGAGTGCTCACGAAGATTAGTGATGCCACCAGATACAGTCTCGACGGAGAAGCAAGAATCGTCCAACTTCGCCCATTTCCCAAACAGATCCTTACACAACTCGCTGGGAAAATGTATAAACCAAAAAAATGTCATAAAAACGAAATATATTTGAAATTCGTAGCGTTTGAGCTGGTCCCACTTAGCTTACAAACAATGAAATAGATTTTGAAGATCCGCGGGATTCCATATGAAAATCAAACCCTAACATAAGCTAAGCTAGGAGCTCGAAATGAAATTAAAAAAAAAAAAAAAGAAGAGCAGAGGAGAATAAAACGAACATGACGCAAGAAACCATGAGGGGAAAAGAAAGAGCGGTATCGACTGAGAGAGCAGAGTGAGGGATTGAATCATCGACGGTTGAATTGCCGTTGTTTTGCTTAGCTTGGTTTGCTTCGATATCCATGGCGGTCCAGATCTTTCTCGTTGCTCCCATTGGTACCTTTCAAAACTGTAGAGCTTATATTGAAAAGTTGGGCTAAAATAAAGACGGGAGACTTTTTTGGGGGTGCTCCAGTTGTACCGGGAAATGGGAGTTTAATGTTGGGGACATTATTGGGAAGAGAATAACTGGAAAGCGGACGATTTCAGATGAAAAGACGAATATGGGCCTCGTATTCTCACGTGATGATGGCTATTCCGTCCATTTACTTCTTCGGCATTGTTGGGAATTTGGAACATTGGATGGATATCTTGTTAGGACAAGGTACATAAATTAGTAATATCTTTGTTCTTTTATGGTCTTTTTTGTGAAAGTTCCTTTAATAATGATCGATGATATTTGATTTGTTCCAATCAACTTTATCATTAAAATATCATTCTGCTTACTTGGACAATCACAATAAAAAATAAGTTAGCTTCTAAATCTTCGGATTTTTTTTATTTTAGAGGGACATTATTAACAAATAACATGCATAAGAAAAACTGAAAATAATATATAAATGAAAAAAACTTTTTTTATTTGTTAATCATTATATGATATGTCACATGAGTATTTATAGATTTAAATTGTATTAAATACTATATATATATATATATATATATATATGCATACACTCAAGCTAACTTGTCGAATTTATTATGAACGGGGATAGAAAAAGTTTATTGATAATTCCACAAATAGCCGTAGCTTTCTCAAACAAAGTGCAATCTTTGACATTATCGGCATATCAAAACTATGCCTCATTTTCCTTTTTCTTTTTTTGTATCTTGAAAATCGTGGTGGGGGCAGACTTGACGAGTTCAAGATTCGAGGTGATGGTTTAACGCTGCACACTCCGATTCTTTAGCCTACACGTGGCACTCTTCAGATATCTGATTGGTAATTTCCTTTTTTTTAACAGATTGATGTTTTTCTATCACGTGAAAGATGACGTACCATTAATTTAAATCATAATCTAACACTTTATTTAAAAACAAAACTTTGTCGATGATTTATGGAAGTCGAATCATTACATCCCATTTGGCGTTGGTCAGCCAGTCGTCACTGCTAGGGCTGTGCTTGGGAACGCAGACAAGGAGTTAGGTTAGGGAAAAATTAATACTTTATTAGGATAGTTCGGTTAAGTATTAATGATTAAGTGGAAAAGAAGGAGCTTTAGAAATGATAACGGTACGAGAAAGCAAAAGTATATTTTTTTAATGTATTTAATTAAATTATATTATAATATTTATTTTATAATAAATTATTATGATATAATCATATTATAATTAATAGATGTAATGTAATTACAGTGTAAAATCAATATTATCAAATTGTATTACACTCTATAATGTTATTAAAGATATTTTTGCTTCTTTATTTTATTGTTTTGTTAAAATTATTTTGTAATGTTATAATTTATTTTTTTATATATAGATTTTAAGAGATATTTTTTATTATTTTCAATAATCACGGTGACGATTAATAAAATTTATATTATCTTTTAAAAAAAATAAAATAAAATATATGACATTACAAATATATCTGGTTATGAAAGTCCATCTGAAACAAATTTGGTTGAGCACAATAAATGGAGACAAGTATGGTGTTTAACAAGTTGTAGAAAGGTTAAAATGTTCATATGGCGTGTCTTACATGAATCTCTTCCAATAGCAGCATGGTTGATGTCAAGAAATTTAGGCACTTCGAGTGCTTGCAATAGATGCAATAATGAAACAGAAAACCTTATCCATGCTCTGCGTGATTGCCCCACATCTAGAGACACATGGTTAGCAATTAAACCAAATTTGACTTCCAGGGATTTCTTTGTTTTAGATTTGCAGGCATGGATCCAATTGATTATGTCTTGTAACGCCCTCCATGATGATCTGTCCTGGAGTGGTATCTTTATTCACACGATTTGGATGCTTTGGCACTGAAAGAATTTTAGTATATTTGAAACAGACTTTCAATAGCCAGCTAATGCAGCACAAAAGATCTAACTGAAGGCTAAGGAAGCTTGGGATATCCTACATTGCGGTGAGCTAAGCATGCATTACAGAACCCCTGCCGTTTGGGTTAAACCAAATCCTTATTATGTGAAGCTGAACGTGGATGGCAGTGCTAAAGGGCAACCTGGAAGTGCTATTGCTAGAGGGTTAGTAAGAGATGAACAAGGAAACTGGCTATCGAGATTTGCTTTCAATATAGGTATTTCCTTCCCCCTTGGAGCAAAGCTTTGGGCAATTCTAAAAAGACTTGAACTATGTTGGAACAGAGGATTTAGAAAGGTCTTGGCAGAAACAAATTCGACAATTGCTATTTAGAGGATAAACCAACCAATATCTCATCTGGATCCATACTCTAACATTGTGGAGTCAATACAGGAGCTTCTTCAGCGAGATTGGTCTTGCTCACTCACTCGCGTACTCCGTGAAGCTAATAGCTGTGCAGACTGAATGGCTACCTAATGGGTTTGGCTATAGACGGCATGCTCAAAATACGCAGCGGAAAGAAAATTAAAATTTATAACTAAACAATCAAGACATGCCTCCACCTATAGATCACCTTGGTGATATTTAACACATAAAAGCACAAAATAAATTATTATTTAGAAAGCTACATTGCCATGTAATTTCGTAATCACGATGGCACTTTCTGAAGCAATCTCACAAACACCACAAGGAGCAAAAACCCTAGTCAATTAAGTGCTTGGCTTTCAATGGTAGTACACACGATTGCACTTGAACCTTCAACCAAGGAAAGAGTTTTTAACTATACTTTGTGCTAGCAAAGATGACGACAATTGTCTTTTTCTTCTTTTTTACAATCTTAGCCGAACCTCTCTTGAAAATTGCTTCATAAGCAATTTTCTCTTTCACACAAAGGGAGTGGTGGCAAAAAAAGAAAAAGTTTTTCTTTTTCTGACAAAAACTATATTTTCTTCAATTGTGAAAAACTCTCTTATGAAAAATAGTTAAAAGGTGATTTATATAGTTAGGCTAAAATAACTTTAATTTTACAATTAAGCCCTCAATATTATAACACATTATGATATTGGGCCTATTACTTAATTAAACTCTTTTAATTAAGTCCTTGAAAATTAAATCAAAATTAATTTCCTTTATATTTTGCAATCAAGGCCTTTTAGTTATAACTATTTATAATTATGCCAAAAACTTAATTAAACTTTTTTAATTAAGTTTATAGAAGTTAATTACCTAACATGTGATTTAAGTCTAACTTAAATCTTCACTCTCCCAATTTTATTCAAATGTAATCATTGTGTGTGATCCATTAGATTCACAACATGTTGGCAATTGAGTTGATTAATGACTTAATTGATTAATATAAATTTCAATCAATTAATTTATAATCAATTTCATAGACCAATATTGGCATCTAGCAATGGATCATGGTCACTCAATTGTTGGGAGAGTCAAAAGGTTCTTTGACAACCTTTCAGTGTACAGTCTATCAGTGTAATTCATTCCCTCATCATATATCCCGGAGATGATAAGAGTTTGGTACAGTGTCTACTCTTATTGACCTCCATATTTGTTCATGCAATTATAGCATTAGCTTTATAAAGAGTTATGAAACATTTTTCATAATCTTCATGTCGCCTTGGCCAAATACTTCAATAAGCTAATGTTAACCAAGAACTAATAGGATATGTCATCTAAAACACTTGAGGTGATTAGGGTTCTTTGACAACCTTTCAGTGTACTGTCTATCAGTGTAATTCATTCCTTCATCATATATCTCGAAGATAATAAGAGCTTGGTACAGTGTCTACTCTTATTGACCTCCATATTTGTTCCTGCAATTATAGCATTAGCTTTATAGAGAGTTATGAAACCTTTTTCATAATCTCCATGTCACCTTGGCCAAGGACTTCAATAAGCTAATGTTAACCAAGAACTAATAAGATATGTCCTCTAAAACACTTGAGGTGATAATTCCTATCTTGACCTCTCATTTACCTTCATATGCTTCATACTATACCCAAAAGCATCCTAATTTAGCATCCTTGGTTAGGCACTCGTAGGGATGAAATCAAAGTATAGCATTCCACATATAAGATAATTTGGTGTCTAAAGTCTAGGGAGTATTTACACGACTGACACATGAGAAGTGTTGCATAGACACTAGAGTATATTACCAAATGCACCTCTCATGGCGAGTCACGTTCAGTAAACTTGCTCTCCCAAGCAAGCACCTATATTCTAGTTTCAAGTATCTCTATACTTCAATTTATGAGATCAATTGCTTACTTCCAAAGTAAGGAACATAGAATATACCAGTCTCTAAGCATCATTGATGTCCAGTCTCAATGATACATTGACTAGGAACATTTTGAGATTATGCTTTAATGCATAGGAATCTCATAACTGTAACCCATTACAGTTTCCTTACAAGGCATATTAATCTCAAAGACTTCAACAAATTAGTCTTATAACTCATTATAATTGATGTCTTATTGATGAAGAAAAACCTCTAATCATTCAACATGAATGATACTGTTGCATGATTGGAATCAAGCCTTAACCAATCTCAATTGGCTGCAGGTCTCATCCCAACACTACCAACCACAATAATTTTCCACTGGGTCTTCACATATTTGAGACTCCTCATTCTGATATAGTTTCACTATTGTTAGCTGATAAATTAGGCCTTGAGACTGGATGGCCCAGACTTTTGTAATGTTTATTTATTAATTAGATTCTCCCATTAACAAAAAAAATCATATTATATAAAATTTAATAATTAAAAATATAAATATATTAAACTTATATTTTAATAATAAATATGATTATAGAAATTGACATTATATTCTCGATAAAGTATTTATAAACCAAAAACTACAATATTATTTTTCCTGCATTTTAATCATTATTTTACTTATTTACCAAACACTGTAATATTATATTCTTTACAATCATAATGCTTATAATTACATTACTTGTAATTATATTACTTGTAATAAAATTACATTGTAAAGTATCAAATGCCATCAATGTATTTTGTTGATAATGGCATAATGGCATGACTTGTGGAGATAGGTTAGCTTGGCTTAACGAAACAAGGTTAAGAAATCTAAAATGTGAAAAAAAAAAAAAAATTAAAAAAGCAAAGATAATTAGGATCCAAAAAAACAAGGCATGTTATCGTTACTTGCTGATTTGGTGCAACTAACCAAATTTTATAATTGGGATTTGAATGAAGAATAAGTATTTAAAGAGTTGTACTAAAATATTCAAAATTTGAATAGAAAAACAGTGTGGTATATTATAGTTAAATCAATATTACAACTAGATTGAAAAATTAGGAGGGAGAGAAATATATAAAAAAATTTATGTTTATTCAAATGAATTAGTTAAAAACATAATATTTAAAAAAATTCCTAAACTATTTAAAAAACTTAAATAAAATTTTATTATTTTATTATATTCAATTAAGTCTTTATGATTTTATATTTGATCAAATAAATTATTATAATTAATTATTAATTAATTATTATTAATTAAAATATTATTTATTATTTTATATTTATATGACACTGATCTGATATTAATGTAAAAGATAAAAAATATTATATAATTATCTTATCATATTAAATTAACATATTATGTCTTTATTAATTATAATATATTAACTTATCACGTCATTATCATCATCCTCAATACGTTCATACCTTGTTTTTTTTATCTAACTATCTTTGCTATTTTAATTAGTTTTGTTTTCACATTTTAGATTTCTTAACCCTATTTTGTTAAGCTGTCATAACGTTTCGAGTCCGAAAACTCGTCTGCTAGACGTGGGCGAAAATAAAATAGCTATGAGTCACCACCAGTCATTTTTTTTAAGTGTGATTGGTCATCTATTAACTCTGTTCTAATCGACGAAGTCCTAAATTAATTTTAAGTCCGTCAAAAGAACGAGAACTGATTTACAATTTTTAGAGATGGGTTCGAGAGTACGGTTACACACGGAGAAGGGTTAGCCCCTCCGTAGTGCCCGTTCCACAAACGGTACCATTTAATCTTAAGTTATCTTATTATAGTTTACTTTTGATTTTATTCGTATATTTCCTTAATCCTTTCTTATTAACTAATTTTTATCAAGTTGACTGATTGAGTCTTTTATTCGGTTTTACATATGCACATGATGCAAGCATAAAATGATGTCATGGTTTGTTTGTTTTAAATAATGGGGTCGACCATCTTTTATTGGAAAATCATTCGAAGACTATCCCAATGCTTTGGTGAAGTCTCGAAATTTTCCTCACCTAGAGATATCCCTGGAAGAACTTGTCTCTACAAGCTCCTCAAGGAAATCCCATCATCGGAACTTTCGCCCATTAACAAATAATCGCGATGTGCTATGACAAGATAAAATGATGATGTCTACATGAACGCGTTATGAACTTAATTAGTTCGTTATTCATGCAATTATATGTTTAATAATTTAGGAGAATTTATTCCCTTGTTCATATTATTATTTTTTATTATTTTTAATGTATATTATTTTTTAGCAACGATTATTTGAGTTAATAGGCATCAGAGTATAGAGTTTGGATTCATCCCAACGCTTCGGTGAAAATCCGTATTGAATTCCACTCCTGATAAATCCACCCGAAAGAGGCAACTCTTTACCCTTTTGTAGGTGAAATTCTATCCTCGGATCACTCAAAATAATTATTTCATTATTATTATTATTTTATAATAACTATATTTATATCATGTATTTTATTATTTATTATATTTTGACAATGATTATTTGAGTTAACGGGTATTAGAGTTTAGAGTTTGGATTTATCTCGACACTTCGATGAAAATCCGTCTCGAACTCCGCATCTAAGAAATTCACCCGAAAGAAGTAACTCTTTGCCTCTTTTTAGGTAAAGTCCTATTATCGGATTACTTAAAATAGCCATCTTATTTTTTTTATAATTTTATATTTTTATCATGTATTATTTTTATTATATATTATATTTATAAGTATTTGAATATATTTATAATATAAATATTTTTTTCTTTCCTCTTTTTTTTATCTTATTCTTCTCATTCACTTATTATTATTATGATTTTTCTTAACTAAGCTAAATCTATCATTGGTTTTCTTACTATTTATTTACTTATTTTACATATATATACGTTCTTCTAAATCTTAATTTTTTTATGACTAACAAACTATTTAGAACATTTTATACTATTTTCACTATCAACATTCACCTTTATATTTATTGTTTATACTAACTTCCATATTTTAAAAAAAATTATTTAAAAATTTTAAGACACTATATTAAGTAATTTAATTTAATTTTATATCATCTAATTCCGTATTCAACCCAATGAATTGGACTAAATCCAAATAACATAATTCATAATGAGTCTATAAAGAAAAGGATTGGATTTTTACCTGACTTGGGTTCTAATAATGACCCAAATAATCTGTGCATAGCCCACCAAGCTTGCTCTACCGGTTGCACCGTGGGAGGGCCAAAAGGAAAAATTTTCTTCCTTTGAAACGGCACCGTTTAGGTGCTCTCCCAAGCTGACTTTTTGTTTTTTTTTGTTTTTACTTTTTCTTCCTCTCTTTCTCTTTCTTTTTCCTCTTCTTTCTCCCTAACGCCGATCTCTTCTCTCCTTTTTTCTTTCCTTTTTCTTTCTTCCTTCTCTCTCTTTCTTTCTTTATCTCCTTTCTTCTATCCTTTTTCTTTCTTCTCTCTTTTTTCTTTTCAGTGGCCGGCATCTTCTTTTCTCTTTCTTTCTCTTCCCGCCGATAGCTTCCCCACCGACCTTCACTCCAATCTTCCTTCTCTCTCCCCCCGTCGTAGATCGGCAGATCTAGCCCCTAAAATCTCCCTTTCTCTACCTAGATCGGACCTCCCATTCTCCTTTTTGTATATTTTTTGTATGTATTTTTTATTGTTGTTGATTGTGGTTTTTTGATTGACTTTCGTTTTTGATTGTGGCTAGGGTGGTTGGCTGCTAAGAACTTAGGATTTTTTTTTTTTTTTTGATTGCTGCTGTAGTTGGAGGAAAAATGGGATTTTTTTTGTTAGATTTGGTTTTTTTAAACGTTTTCTCGTTTTTTTCCAAAAATTCTCCCTAGTTTTCAATCCAGCTTTCCTTTTATGCCTCAATTTCAAAATGTTTCAGAGTTTGATTGTCCAAAATTTTGGATAAGACTACAGTTAAGCCAAGCTGACTTGTCTGCACAAGGCACATGTCCTTTTTCCTTCTCCACTTAAGCATTAATACTTAACCTAATTTTACTAATAAAGTATTAATTTTTCCCCAATCGAACTCCTTGTCTACAGTCCCCAAGCAGAGTCCTAATAGTGACGACTGGCTGACCAATGCCAAATGGCATGTAATGATTCGACTTTAATAAATGGTTGACAAAGATTTATTTTTAAATAAAGTGTTAGATTATGATACTATTAATTATAAGAGTTTATTTAATTTAAAATAAAAATATAAAAATTTATTTAATTTAAAATAAAAATATAAAATTTTAATCAAATATTAAAATTTTAAAATTTTTTTTGAATAATTTATGAAATTTTTAAATATTGTCTTTTAATTAAATTAGAAGCCTAGAGTAAGTCGTTTAACATCAAACTGATAGGTTTCAACTAAAGATGGATCATCCGGTCCAATGTCGTTGGGCTAAGGTTAGGCCATTGGGACCACTCAAAGTAAGAGCCTAAGAGGCAAATGCATCAGGGCTTCAGTAAAATTACTGACCCTGCAACTCGCCAAGAGCTACCATATCCGCTCAGTTCCCCAACTCAGTCACCCGAAGTGAAGATGCTGAGACCGCTCTTCGCAAAATCAACAGTGAAACATGCCATTCTCAGCTTCGTTCAGTTCAACCCACACGTGGGTCATCTGTCTTTTTCTCTCTTTTTTCCCTTAATTTTCTCACTTTTCCAATCCATTTTTCATTTGAATGGTTAATTTCCAATTGTGGGTTTCTTGTTGTTACAGAGAGAGATGCATAGCAGGAACAAGAAAGCGATGGAGTTGATAGCAAAAGGGTGGAGTGCTTTGAAAGAAGTTGACAGAGTCATTGATTACTGCGAGCGCAATGATAAACGCCTCATTCCTCTCCTTAGGGTACTAAATGGGAATTGGAAACTTTTTTTTTTGTTCATTGCAAAAATTTTTCTGTTTCGTTATGTTTCTAATTTTAATGCTTTAGGCAGCAAAGGAGAATTTTGAGTTGGCATTGGAGGCTGACAATTCCAATACACATGCTAGGTATTGGTTATCCAAATTGCATTTGAAGTACCATGTTCCTGGAGCATGTAAAGCCATGTAAGTAAGGTTGTTTACTTATTGTATTGAAATCATTTTTGCTCACACATTGATTGAAATTTTGATGGTTTAGTGTGCTGATACATTTCAAACTTTGAATGTTTGTCTGTGATTCTTGCTTTTATGCATATGATATATTATGTTTGATTTTCATATTGGATGCTTTATGCTGATTTCATCTTGTTAATATTACAAGTTAGGTTAGACTATGTTTATGCATATGACTGTTAAAACTAACTGCCTTATTATGATAGAGGAGCTGCTTTGTTAGTCGAAGCTGCGGATATGGGTGATCCTGATGCACAATATGAATTGGGTTGTCGTCTAAGAATTGAGGTTAGGCTCCTTTTTTCCTAAAATATCACTACTATAGTAGTTTAAGCAGTTTGTATGAACTGCGAATATTGATTTAACAAATTTTGTTAAGCAATTACTCTTTTAAGGAGATCTTACTTCCTAATTGTGTCTTTGTAATTTGTAAGTTTGTCTGCACTGCACATGATATCTTTTGACTTAATATTCTGGGTTGTTTTCTTGGACAGAATGACTATGTCCAATCAGATCAACAAGCTTTCTATTATTTGGAAAAAGCTGTTGACCAGGTACATTTCTTTAATAGTCACTTCTATATGTGCCTTTATGATATCTCTCAAAGCCTTACTAAAACTCCTTATGTCATAGTTGCATCCAGGTGCTCTTTACCTTCTAGGTTCTGTATACTTGACAGGGGACTGTGTGAAGAAAGACATTGCTTCGGCATTATGGTGTTTCCACAGGGCATCAGAGAAAGTAAGGCTTCTCTTTATTCTTATAACTTGTGGTTTTGTTTAACGCACATGGATCCTTTATGCTTGGGAATTCTTCCATGATCGTCAAAATTGGTTTTGGGTCTGTTGAGTAAGGAATTGGTCCAACAGAGGTATCCAGATTAACAGTCTACTTTATTGGAAGTTAGTTGAACTTTTGGAAGGACTTCTTCAGGTTGAATGCCATAGCTAAGTGTTCATGGAGTGCGAATTGGGAATTGTGAACTTTGTTAATTGAACCTCTTGAGCTACCAAATAAAGCATTTCTTAATACTTTATTCCAAATTCAACTCAACAAAATCAAATAGTTATACTTGAAAATGAAAGATCTAAATCATGAACATGTCTGTAATGAAAGGATATGGGATTCCTTTTCTATATGAGCAATTCGTGCCAGAATTTCCCGCCAACTTCTGGTGGTAGTTGTAGGTGATAGTCCATGGTGCCTGATTAAATTTCCTTCCTATAAACAGTGGCAAAAGTAGATTTATTTTTATTTTAACTAACTGTGGTGCTATAAAATGATAAGGTATATCATTTGTATTTTATTTGCCCAATATTTTTATCGGCAAAAAGCAAGAAAGTTACAAGTTCTAATTCATACGTGGAATCTTATTATTATTTTTTCAACTGGTGTGTACTATAATGAACAGATCTTACCTTCTATCCTTTAAATATATGCAGGGACATGCTGGAGCAGCCATAGCATATGGAACTCTGCTACTTAGAGGTTAAATGCGCACACCTCTCATAATTTTCCTTTGACACCATATTAGTTTTCAGAAGGTTATCATATTATCTTGTAATTCATATTAGAGTCAAATTGAAGATAAAAGAGAAACATATTACAAAATGGCGGCTGATTTTTTAATAGTTAATGATAGATATGAATTTAACTGGTAGTTATCTGTATCTGGAGATCATTTATTATCATAATAACAGGGCCCATCTAGAAGTGGAAACTTTATTTACATCTTAGTTTTGGTTGACATATGCTGAATTGAATTCTAAAATGGTTCTATTCTCCCTGCCACTTCTCAGGTGTTCAAGTCCCAGAATGCCTAACAAAACTGAGTTCAAAGAGGGGTTCTGCTGCCAAAAGAGCAAGGAAGAATGTAGAAAGCCTTTCATCAGACCCAGCTGAAATGGCAAAAGAGCAGTTTCAAGTAGCAGCACAAGCTGGATGTGACCTTGGACTAAAATGGTTGCAAAGACTTGAGGAGGAAGAGAAGCGTCTATTGAGAGAAAGTAGCTCCACAGACAATGTTTCGCAAGCTAAACCGGCATTTTTATAACATGATCAGATGATCTTGACCAAATAACAGAGAGATGAGTTGTTTCCATCGAAGTCTACATGCATATTTAAGAGGAAGCAATACATATGGTGTAATTTTCATGTATACACGATTGTTCAATTATATATGTTTTATGTTTGGCTTGTCGCAATTGATGCAATTGTGGAAGACCTTGGTTGCCAGCAACGGTTGTTGAGAACTTCCTATGAAAGGTTTGATGATGTTATAATCTTTACTTCAAATGCTCAGAAATGGGTACATGAGCATGTGTTTTATGCGTGCTTGTTTGTTCCCTTGGGCCGTTATGATTCCTAATCTTGACGGCGAAGTATTTATGAATAATATTCCCTCATGCCTTTTCTTAATGTTGAAACAAAATTATATATGTGAGACAATATGGTTGGTTGACTAAAGTCACGTATGGGGTATCATTTAGCTTTTTGTAGTAGTTTTCACTTTTCACCTCTAAAATCCCATTTTTACTCGAATTCGTGAAAATTCAATTTGTTGTGTAGCGGAGCTTTCTTCTGAAGATACTAGAGGCAGGTAGCCATTGCATGTACGTCAAGGTTCAGCTTTTTATCTTTACTGGCTGAGCCGCACAGGCATCTGGTACACTGAGTCCCCCCAGAACCAGATTGGCATTAAAGCAACCCAAAACGATGTGATCCCCTGCACGGTCCCCTTCCGCTGTTTTTTGAAAGCGAAGTCAGGAAACATGGAAAATAAACCCAACAGAATTGCAGAGTAATCAGCACTGTGGTTGTTGGCCATGTCCTGGTTCTCAATTCAAAAATTGAAAATCACTACTAGCCTACTAGCGGGTAACTGGTAGGCCGCCATTGTGCCATGGCTGGGATATCCATGTCCATGGGATAGTGCTGCTACCATTTCTAGCCTTTTTAGATTCTTCAGATAATTTCCTAAATGTTTTTAAGCACCCTTTTTTTTTTATTACAGACTTTTACAACTAATGCTTGAGGGCGTTGGATTGAATTAATGTATCATTTTTCCTAGTGCTTCAAACTTTCAACAATGCTCAATGCAAGACCATTTTCCACCACGGCGTTCAAGGAAAGGGGGCCTTGGTGTCTCTTTCTAATTTAGTATTTGTTCCTTGTGGTTATATGTGGATAAATCCGTCTTTTTGTTACACTCTCAAGTCTCTGCATTATATACAGAGTAGACACTGCAACAAGCCTATGACCCTCAAAGGCAAGTTTGCCATTAAAGCAACACATGTGAATATATGATGTAAAACCCTCTCTTTTGTCTTCTTCCTACAATGCTTAATTTCCTCATTAGTCATTTCAAGCGTTCCTGCTGAGGTTTGTGAGGGTTTAGAGGACAACTTTACCATTGATGATTTTTTAGCATTACAGTGTGCTTTTTCTTCAAAACAGGATGAACAATGTAAGACTAAGTCCCGAGCAAAAGAAATCCTGGAGGGTGCCCCATAATTTGAACTCCCGATGAAAATTATTGATGAATTTTCTTTTTATGAGAGCAATATGGATGTTCGTATAACTTAACCATTGCACTCTACTAGTATTTCATGGTGTGCAGAAAAGCATCCTGCTCGGGTTACTGCAGCATCTGACTCCTTTCTTCAGTGCCTCACAGCTAAGGCTGTTCACTCCCTACCTATAGAAGACAACTTCTGATCCCTGCTCCAAGTCGTATTTCTCATCAATGTTTCAGCTTTTTTGTTCTTTCCTGATTTTGGAAGAGTTTTTTCCTGTGAATTTGACAAGCTAAAAAAAAGTGACACTGAATTGACAATGCCATACAAACAACATGACATTTAACAAAGACAATGCAGTTTCCCCAACAGGTTCTGGTCATTTTTTCAGTGCCATGAACAACTAAAGAGCCAATGCCCTGCAACATGTGGGCATACCAAAAGGTAGACTACTCCATCAGGGCTTAAGTGAGGCCACTGTTGAGGGTTGAAACTTGAAAATAATTTTTGAAACAAAGGAAATATTTACTTCTTTGGCAACAAGCCATAACCCATTATTGTTTCAGTTTGTGACCTTCATGTGAGAAGAAATTTGTAGTCTTGCTCCTCTGAAAGTTTAGAAAGGTACCTTTGGTTCTGCTCAAGAATGGCTTTATTGCTGAAGTTTTTCAAAAGGGAAAATAGGTCCCATCATTTACAGTAACATCACCCTTCATAGTTTCATTCAATGTGACATAATAATTGGAATTATCTTTTGTAATATTAATTGCTTGTGTAATTGTGCAACAGAAATGAAGTAATCAACCTAGTTTATGTCAAGAAAAGAAGAGAACTAAGACGACGAAAATGCAATGAAGATCGAAAACCATGATCAGCCTTCTTCATCCATTCGCCGCATGAAAGGGCAGAAGAACAAATTGGCCCATATTCCAAGCCCAATAGCTGGCTATAATAGCAACCAATACCATCTCGACACGTGACCACCTCCAAAGATATTTCCTTTCCCACACACGTAGCAAGCCATTTAGCATTCCACCTTTTCTGTCCTCCTCCCACGTTACCCCTTCCCATGAAACGTTAATAACCATCGTACAAATCCTTTCACGCACCTTTTCTCCTATCTCCGAGATTCGCCATTTTGCTTTCTCCCTTTGACAATCGTGTCCCCTCTCTTGGAGAGTGGAGGCAGACTTCCATTTTTTTTTCTGGGGAAGGAAACAAATAGGGAAACAGAAACAGCTCGTTTTTCTACGCCTTTTTTACTACACCTATATATACTCTACAGACCCTTCATTTTTTTCTCAAAACCCACAAAACCAGAAATCCCTTTCCGGTTCATAACATTTCTTAGCTTTTTAGTCTTTGCTCGGTTTTGTTTCCTAAAGCTTTAACTGAAAGGGAAAGAAAACACCAGAAAAATGACTCGGAATGATATGTTTACAGAGTCAACCAGGAAACAAACTCGCCCAAGCAGGCCTCGCTACCTCCCTCCTCACTTGAGACACCAAAACGCGAATGCTGTCTTTACTGATGCTGACACCCCTGAGTTAACTCGCCCACGTTACAACCGTTTCAGCTTGCCTCAAACCGCTCGGAACTCTGGAGGTCGAGGCCGCGGCCGTGGACCCTCGTTCACCAACCGCCAAAAACCAAACTTGGACGATGAAAAGTTCGATGAACTAGAGGTCATTGATGACACCGCAGAAGGAACAAACGAAACCAACTTCGGCGCCTACGAGGACATTCCTGTACAAGCAAGCGGCGAGAACATACCGCCGCCGGTGCAGACCTTTGCCGAGATCGATTTGGGGCATGTTTTGAAGCAAAACATAAAGAGGTGCAAGTTCCTGAAGCCAACTCCAATCCAACGGCATGCTATTCCTATAGTGATTGCGGGTCGGGATTTGATGGCTTGTGCACAAACTGGGTCAGGGAAAACGGCTGCGTTTTGTTTTCCTATAATTTGTGGGGTTTTGAAGGATCGGTTGTTGCTGAGTATTCCTGGTGGAAGCCAGGTGGCGTGTCCTCTTGCTCTTATTTTGGCTCCTACCAGAGAGTTGTCTTGTCAGGTGGTCTTTGATTTTTCTTTTTCTGTTTAATTGCTGGAGTTGTTGGAATTTTAGTATTATTGTTTGGTTTGGTTTGTTAATTGTGATTAGATCCATGAGGAGGCAAAGAAGTTTGCTTATAGGACTGGGGTTAAAATCGTTGTTGCATATGGAGGGACGCCTATTTCTCAGCAGGTATCCTTTGCCTTAGCTTCACCATGATCCATTTTGGTATTAATGATGCTGATTTTTGAGTGATCTTAAATTCGTTATGACCTGCAACTATTTGCGTTGTTTTTGTTCTTCTCTTTTCAATGAAAAGGTTTGGGTGCTTCTCTCGAGTCTATATACTTTTTCTTTCAATCAATTAAAATATTGTTTATGGCTCTGTATGCTATTGCATTTTGGCACTCTTTGATGCAGTGCTCAGTGGGGTTTTTTCTTTACGAGTTTGTGAGACTAATTATTCTATCTTTTCTGCGGATTTGTTGTCTCCACAGATTGTGCGGTTCAATCATTATGTATGATCTAATGTGTATTGGATGCAATGTTGTGTTTTTTCAGTTTCGTAACATAGAAAAAGGTGTTGACATCTTAGTAGCAACTCCTGGGCGGTTGGTGGATATGATTGAGAGAGCCAGAGTTTCTCTTAGGATGATAAAATATCTAGCCTTAGATGAGGCAGACCGAATGTTGGATATGGGCTTTGAGCCTCAGATTCGAAAGATTGTTGAGAAAATGGACATGCCTCCTCCTGGGACGAGGCAGACAATGCTTTTCAGTGCTACATTTCCTGATGAAATACAGGTTTCCACTCTATCCTGATGTGCATTATATTTTGTTAGCTAAGTTCTCAAAATTATTTTGTTTCATGATATCAGAATATGAGCAATAATGAGGTGGGTTATTCTTGTATTTGTGGTCTGCTTTAGCCTAACTCGTATTTTTGTGCACATCATGTAACCTGCATTTTAATGTGCTCGTCTTCTTCCCTGTAAACTCCTTATCTTTGTTTTGTAGAAACTTGCTTCTGATTTCCTCTCAGACTATGTATTTCTGGCTGTTGGAAGGGTTGGTTCAAGCACAGATTTGATTGTACAGAGAGTTGAAATAGTTCAGGATATGGACAAAAGAAACCACCTTTTGAATCTTCTTCATGCTCAAAAGTCCAATGGAAGCCGTAGTAAGGTGCAATTAGTGTCTGCCTTTATTTGCAATGTAATAGTTTTGGCTTTCAAAGAAATTGGCGGGAAACTTCAAACATGTTGGATTATATGACACCTCTGTCTTTAAACTTGCTGATAAACGGATCCTACTTAATATTTTGCAGCATCCTTTAACTCTTGTTTTTGTGGAGACAAAGAGAGGCGCAGATGAGTTGGAACACTGGTTGTCAAGGAATGGTTTTCCAGCAATTGCAATACATGGTGGCAAAGTGCAGATGGTTAGCTTGCTATCATAGTTTATCCCTTGCTTTATTGTAATATTGCCACCTTAATATGCCTAGATTAATATAATATGTTACTGCTGTCTTCTTCATGGAGTTAACAATCATCTTAATTGGAAAAAGTAATGCTTTCTATGTTAATAGTTTGTATTTAGAAGCATTAAAATCAATTCATGGGAGAAGCAATTTTGATCATCATATGATTGGTTTCCTCAAGGTGGAAGAACAAAATGAAGTAATTGTAAATTTAATCTACTCAATTTGATCTATTTCTTTACAAGTGCCTCTATAAAATTTTGTTTATTTATCAAATTTTTGTAGGAAAGAGAGCTAGCTCTGAGATCCTTTAAAAGTGGTGCCACTCCAATTTTAGTTGCTACGGATGTCGCTTCACGAGGACTTGATATCCCTCATGTTGCACATGTCATTAACTTTGACTTGCCAAAAAACATAGATGACTATGTGCACAGGATAGGGCGAACAGGCCGTGCTGGGAATTGTGGCCTGGCTACAGCATTCTTCAGTGACAAGAACCTGCCTCTTGCAAAGTCACTGGCTGAATTAATGAGGGAATCAAACCAGGAAGTGCCATCTTGGCTAAAACAATATGCAGAGAATTCCTCCTTTAGCGGTGGAGGTTGGGCTAAACGTGTTGGAGGCAAGTTTGGTGGTTATGACTTCCGAAAGGGCTTTCCATCTGGGAATGAGAACAATTACCACTCGAGCACTTACAATGATACTCACCCTGTTTCTGCCACTGGTGATTATTATGCTGCTGCTAGTGCTAACGCCCAAACTTTTCTTGGCAGTGCTGGCATCTATGCTGATCCTTGTACCACATCTGCTAATGCCGATTATTTGGTTGGAAGGAATGAAAATCTTGATGGTGCTGGGCCACATGAATATGCATATAGTCATGGGCAGGTTGTTGCCAGTGGATGGGAATAGACTTGCATCCTCCTTGTTTGTAGCTTCGTTTGATAGACATGGTATATGAATAGCTTAGAATACAATAGCTTTTGAAGACCTAAGTATAGGTTGGACATAGGCTTCAGAAACACAGTTCTCATAGTTAAAATATCTACCTGGTTCCAGAGATATACTAAAATCTTTACCAATTTTTTTTTTTTTGGTTTTGGGGATGTTACTACTTATATTTCAACATCCCTCTTTTTGATCTGATGAACTCCTATTCAGACTCTTATGGGGTTAGCATATGGAGAAGCTGACTTTAATGGCTGCCATGTTTGTTGGTCATGTCTTTTGTTCTGAAGGAACTATTTCTGGGAAAGCTGTGAAGCTCCATCTACATCTATATTTTCATATTACTACTTATCATATTGGATGCGAAGCAGTATGTTATCTTGGAATTGTGTTTACTGTATAATCAAGTTATAAGCCAACGATTGTGAAATGTGGTACCAATGCCAGACTCGTCCACTCTCAGTCCTGCCAAGAACTTAAATATTTCTATACTTTCGTGTCGTTTTTAAAAGGTTCAGACGTCAGATTGTAACTATGGTTTGAGTCGGTCTCAACCGGAGCCGTCATCTGGTCAAATCCCAAATCAAATCAACTTTACTGGGCTTGTGAACGAGTCTCCTTTCCTTGATTGGGCTTTGAGGTTTTATGCTTTTTGGGAATATCAAAGAGAGATTAATCACCACAAAAAATCCAAATCCAAAACCAAAACCAAATCCAAATCCAAATCCCCTTTTTATGGATGGGAATTGATGCGCTAGAAAAAATAAGGGGGCACAATTTTTTAAATGAAGAAATTAGACAAAACGTATCTAAAAGAGCAGAGAAGATTGGATGCCAAAAAAGAAAAAGTAGTAACGTTTTTTTAAGTAAAATGGAAAGTAATTCTAAATGAGAAAATAAGAAAAAATGTACTTAGTTATTAAAGTAATAATTTAATTTTTATTCTTGAAGAAAATAATGTACTTTCCACAGAAAAAAGAAACCATTTTTTATTTCTTTTAATTATTATTTAAAGAATATTATTGGACCTTCAAAGTTCAAAGAAATTATGTAGTAATAATAAAATAAAAATTATTACTACGATTAAGGTGTTTTCTTTTTTTTTGTTATCGTAAAGGCCAGTTCCCAAGAAACCCTAGCCAGTCAGTAGCCACCACAAGAGGATTCATCAATTTAAAACAGCGCTCAAAAAATAAAGCGCAAAGCTTTCAATTAGATTGTTGGGGCCTCCATTTTCACTCTCTGCTCTGCTGTCCCCGGTGTTTCACTTGTTCCTCCGCACATTTATCATCCTGCAATACGCAGAGACTGAGACAGAGGTTTTTGGGGTGTTAGGGTTTGAGTAGCAAAGGTCTCAAAATGGAAGAAATCACCCAAGGAGTCAACAACATGAACTTGGGCGCCGATTCCCACAAGAAGAACCGGATTCAAGTCTCCAATACCAAAAAGCCCTTGTTTTTCTACGTTAATCTCGCCAAGGTTTCTCCTGTTTCTTCTTCCTTTTTACTTCTCCTAGACTCTCTGCCCAGCTCTGCTTACTCTCCTTTTTAATTTTGCATCCTATTCTGTGAAAATAATCTGCTGAATTTGAATAACACCGGAGAAATTTCGGTGGATTTTAGGTTTTTCCTTATCTGGAAATTTTTTTTAACTATTAGGGATCTAGGTTTAAGGTGTTAGCTACAACTGAGCGGATTAAATTCTTTATTAATGCATTACAATCATCTTAGGATAACCTTTTTATCTTTTTGGTTGCAGAGGTATATGCAACAGCACAATGAGGTGGAGCTGTCCGCACTTGGCATGGGTATTAATCACTTCTTCTGTTCTCTAATTTATACTTTAATTTCATTTTACCTTTTTCTCAGATCTGAATATGAGTGGATTATTCTCAGATATGGGTTTTGCTTTTTGTTTAATTTGTCTTATCGTCACTACTTATTGGAGCTGTATGGCTCAGTACATACTTGTAAATTATAATTTCCATGAAGGCTATGGCACCAGATTTTTTTAAATAATCTGGTCACTCTTCCTCTTGCTTTAACTCAGGAGCTATTGATAAGTTGTTTGTTTTACACCTGCTCATATGAGGATATTGTGCACTGAAGATGCTCTGAAGCATTCCTCAACTTTTTTTTCTCTACTGCAAAGTGTTTGTGACGTAATATTTATGTTGCTGGTGCTTCTAGTATATTTTTTGGATCTAATTTTTCATCGATGAACTTAAATTTATTGTGTGTGCTACATTCTGAGAATTGTACTAAATCATTTGTTTATTGGTTGTATCATATATGCAGCAATTGCGACGGTTGTCACGATTGCAGAAATTCTGAAAAACAATGGTTTGGCTGTTGAGAAGAGTAAGATGACTTCCACTTTTTTTTTTTTTTCAAGAAAAGCATGCATTAATATAACTATTGAGTCCTTATAATCATGGGAATCAACCTGCACCTGTGCAGAGATCATGACCTCAACAGTTGATATGAAGGAGGACTCTAGAGGGCGGCCTGTCCAAAAAGCAAAGGTAAGTTCATGCATTAGCTTTTCATGCTTCCTTTTGGATATGCCATGGTTTATGCAAAAACATATTTGCAAGCTGAGATACATTTTCTCTCTCCTAATAAAGTGAAATTTTATGATTGATATAGGGAAATTCAATCAAATTTTGTATTATTGACATTTCCTTTTATTGGTGCTTATTTAATCATAGTGTGTTAATCATTGTAATGCTGAGTTTTGTTCTTCCTCCTAGCTCGAGTATTGATAGATATGTTTTTGATGTTCTTTCTCAGATTGAGATATTGCTGGGAAAGACAGAAAACTTTGATGAATTAATGGCAGCTTCTGCTGAAGAAAGAGATGCTGTGGATGGAGAGGAGCAGAGTTGAAACTTGGAAGAAGTTTGTTGTTAGTTTCTGTGGTCAGTTTTTAATGCCCTAGTATTGGTTCAGACACTTAGGTTTTTTACACATTGTAGGTGTTTGAGTTATCTTGGTCTTGCTAGGATGGTAAATTAAAAAAAAAAATCTTCTTTCTTTTCAATATTCAATTTTGTTAACTGATTTATTTGGCTTCTGTTTTCTCAATATGTTTATGCAATCTTGGTATCATCCTGAACTATTGCCTTTGTAGATGAAAGACAATTGTGATTTAACCTTCTTCACATATTGGTAGTTAATGACTTAATGTTGTTGCAATTAAGATCTGGCTTGCACAATGTTTCCAACCGTTAAGGGGATGTAAGAATACTAAAGCTGCAATTTGAAGTGGTCCTTTCCTCACATAACACTGCACCTTTGGCAGTTATGTTTTCATGTAATCCCCTTGTGCCCTTTCCCTTCCGAGATCAGTGGTTGAATTCACCCCATCCTATGCGTTTTGGAGCTTAAGAAAAATATGCAGGGACAAAATTGCGTTATTTCACTTATCACATCAAATCATCATTCTCCTTGCAAAGAGGTAAACATGGTTTTGGATATCTTCATCTGTGCAGTTGGGCTCTTTAAACATCTGTATTAATATTTAATACACGAAAGTCAATTGTTAAGTTTGATGCTATCAATAAAGTGACATTAATTTAATTGGTAAAATAACATATAAAAATAAAGTTATTAGTCACTTTGACCATTTGAATGTGTTTTTTTTTTATTTATTTCACATCAACATATTTTTATTAACAAAAATTGTGTTTCCACTCTAAGATGGAAGTGCACAAAAATTCTAATGTATATGATACAGCCAAAAATTGTTTTTCATTGAATTCCAGCTCCTCTGCAGTGAAGAGCATGCAATGGTACAAACACTGGAAGACGTTCCAATCACCATGGCGCCCCAACAAGTTCAGAAGAAATGGAAGTAGAATTTTTTATTTCCCAAATTACGAAGAAATTATCCTGGAAAACCAATTAAAGAAGCATCTTACATAGAGATAATTCTCTCCAAAGAATTATCAAAATCTAAAACACAAAAAACATTGCAGACTGCTTCTCCATTACCATGCTTCTACTTCCTCTCCGTAATCCCATGTAGCAAAACTATAAGCACTACTTTCAAGGGATATCATAGAGATTCTTTCTCCATTAGTATCCTCTTGCACGCCTCATAACACATGAATGAAATCCCAGCTGCAGGGACCAATTTCATGCAGCTTGGGCCCAAGCCTCTATAAAGGCCTGGGATTCCTTCTTTCTCAACTATGCTTGTCAAAGCATAAAGCATGTTCTGGTACTGTCTTCCATTAATAGCCCCAGCCTGCATTTGCTTCCGAGCTACCTCAAGTGGGAAAGTTGCACTACTTGAGACTGCACCAGCTACTGATCCAATTAAAAGAGTCATGATATTTCCAATTTCCTCTTTCTTAAAAGCCTTTTTATAAGCTTTTCTTAATGTATCATACGCAAAATAATTAGTGGCAGCATAAGGAACCACTCCTATCAAACTAGGAGTAAGGCCTTTGCAGAGTCCTGCTGGCCCTTCTGCCTGCACAATTTTTACGATGGCATCCAAAAGATTCTTGTAGTCTTCCTGCAATCAGAACAAAACGGTACGCAGTAAAGATACTTTACATAAAGAATTAGCAATGTTCATTAGTTTACCAGTCCTTCCCAAAGTATATGCTCACCTTGACAGTTAAACGAGTTTTGAGTAACTCCAGAGGGTATGTGCACAAGGTAGAGCTAACTCCAGCAACAGCACCTGCAATAAATGAGGCTGGAAGAGGGAGTTTGGGCTGTTCCCCATGTTCAGGTGTCAACTGTTTCTTAACAGTCTCATATGCAAATAACTGCACACAGGTTCCACCAACAAGATAAGCGTTTACTGTTCATAAAAGACAAATTATAGCATGGTTTTAGGATAAAGACTAAATCAGTTGAATGCAAGATAGTTTTTGTAAAACACCTAGAGAATTAGACCAGAATTAGATATGTACAGACATGGGCAACGACATAAAGGAACCAACAACACAAATGGAAGAAGGCTGCTACAATTTGTCTGGACACGTCTTCTGCTCATCAGATGATTTGCCAAAGAGGAAATACAAGCAGATGAAAGGAAGGGAGAGAAGAAAACCAGAAATTAATCTTGACCATATAAGCCTATTAAGGGGAGCCTTATTGTATCAGATACGGCAACCAATAAAGAGAGAAACAAGAAGGGGAGAAGAAAATGATTCGATAGATCTTGATCCTTCTCAGATTGTATTTTCTTGTTTGATTTTAGGGTCTTTTCTTCATCCCTTTGTTTGTTACTCTTGTATGTTACCCACGTAAAATAGCAGGCAATCCCACCATCAAGTATCAAAACAACCTTGATTTTACATGGCAATTTCATTACGACCCCAACAGAAAACAGTAAGAGACGCATGGTAGGTAACTCCTCTTTGGCAACCAAAGAGACAGCCCTATCAATTCTATCCAGTAGATGTCTAGCTAATAATCTTGAGATTTATGGACCTACAAACCAAGCCTCGAGACACAAAAACAAAATAAAGAAAATCAAACCAAAGATCCTAGGATGAAAATTAGACCTTCAAACGTCAAAATACACACACACAAAAAGGAAAATACATACCAGATCAGTAAATAAAGGAAGCATATGAGGACGAGAACCACACAATGGTGTGCAAACAATTTACCAAGCAAGTGATTACT
Source organism: Theobroma cacao (assembly GCF_053813885.1). Taxonomy (NCBI): domain Eukaryota; kingdom Viridiplantae; phylum Streptophyta; class Magnoliopsida; order Malvales; family Malvaceae; genus Theobroma; species Theobroma cacao. Next base: position 6,791,991 of record NC_142647.1, read on the forward strand.
AAAGTCCAAAACATGATGAACAATAAAAAAATCTAACCGTAAGAAATGAAGTCCTTAACTACACACCTCAATAGCCTTACTTGGCGCAACCCGAATAACATTCACCAAATTGCCCCTAAACAGGCCTTTCCATCCCTCACTCCTCATGATGTTATCAAACACTTCAGCCATAGAATTCCCACAACTCCCCACCATCAAATGCGTTTTAATGGTCTCCAATGGAGCTACAGCAGTCCTAGATATAGCACCTGCAACTGCCCCACTCATCAACCTCCTCAATGATTCATTTCTAATCTTAATTCTCAACTTCAAGCCACCCTTCTTCTCCTTCTTCTTCTTCACCACCCTCTCAGCAATCTCAAGTTCATCATCCAACAGCAGTTGTGGAACCTTCTCAAGCTGAAATCCAGGTTCAGGGACTGAAACAAATTGTGTATGTAGGCTAGCATAGGGGAACTTTGCAGTATTCTCCAGCGAAGTCGGAGAGTTTGGTGAGATAGCAAATCCCATCCCAGCTTGATTAACACTTGCGAAAAAGCCATGAGCTTTCAAACTAACCCTCTTATGAGAAAAAGAGCATTCAATCTTAATACCAGAACTACTAAAAACCACGTCTTTGTTGCCATGTTGAACAACTTGTAAACTCTGTTCAGCAGCCATTAGTCTATAGCTTAAAAGAAATTAACCGCCTTTCTCGTCCTAAAGTACACGGATGAACTTGTGTTTTGTAAAGAAATGGTTTTTTGCAAATGGGTATTCTCAAAAAAGTTTACCCAATAAATTTTAGCAGATGGGTATTGAATAAATTGGCTAAGAAAACAGAAAAAGGAATTTCTAGAGGAATACAAGAAGAAACAGCTGCAAGAATAAAGAATTTAGAATAAAGGGTATTTGAAATATTCGAGGTTTACTGGGATTACCAGATGGGTTTGATGAAGTGGAGAGGAAAGGAGGTTCTCTCTTCCCCTCTCCCTCCAAAGCCAAAAGTTAAGACTTTAGAGAGGAGACGGAAGAGAATTAAGAGAATATGGTTCAGCTGATGAATAGTGTAGTCTAGAGTGTCGGCTTAAGCTCTTTTTTAAAAGGTGTTCCTTCGCTGGAAAGAACGGTCACAAATTTTCAAGGGGCGTGGAAGGTCAATTCAATAAAAACGCTTTCTATGTATTATTACCAAAACCAGGATCACATACATGGAATGAAACAACATACTTGAGAAATAAATGAATTCAATTCTCCTCTTTTGTAAAACATTGGAACGATTCTGATTGACTTTTAAGATTATATGACTAAACAATTGCAGCAATTTTTATATTACTATAAAAGAAAATCGTTTGCTTCCCTCCTACCCGCTCCCTCCTCTTCTGGAAAAGGGTAGGTTCTCCAAATTTGATGTTGTTAAACTTTGCTTATAGCGTGAGTTGTTAATTGAATACTTGTGTTTCAATTTTACGTTTGGTAAACTAAGCCTTGGACAATGGCTCAGAACATTGAATAGAACTAGGAAACGTCTTTTTGGTAGATATATTTTTCAACGTTATTCCAATTGTTCACCTTTTTGGTGTATTCCGGTGAAGCTTACTATTGCTAAAAGTACCTTGCTTTTTCCTAGTATTTTATTACAGGACAACAACTATAGTAACCTCGACAGCGACAATCACCTTGTCTCACGGATTGTTACTGCTCTACATTTACTCGTTTTAAAGGAGGACAAGGAAATAGTAACTCAAAATTTTGCAGTTCTTTGTCTGTATTTTTCATTGAATCTCAGAACGAGATACTGCATTTCTTGCTACAAGATTCAGATAAAATTTATACTTTTGAGCCAGGGGAACCTTCAAGCACTGATAAGCAGATCTCAAAAATCTTTTGAGCCACACGGAGACTGCCGATAAAATTCTGGTTTAAGAATCCTGATTAGCTCGCGGTTAAAAGCAATTCCAGTATCACCATCGTTGCCTTGTCCAGCTAACCCGAATTTTAAAGTGGGGGTTGCAGATTTTTCTTAGCCTTGAGATTTGTAGTAGTCGTTGCCATGAAGCAAAGAAGAGAAAAGAAAGGGAGGACTCAAGAGGAGCCAGCAGAATCAATTCTATGAAAATTTTAACCTGTCTTAAAACATTGTCAGAACATTTGGTACATATAACTCTCTTGTTCCCAGTAAAGAAAATTGTGATTGTATCTTACCCGAATCTCTACAAGCTTACCAAAATGATTACCAACTAATAATTTCATTTTGCCTTCCCTTTCTTGGATGATCCTGATCCTTTCTTTGCAGTCTTCTTATGAAGTTGCTTTTTCGGTTTCAACTTGTTTGAACCTGATGAGGACTTCCCTTCTTGGTTCTTTCTATTCCTTGCTTTCTTCTCTTTCTTCACATTGTACATGGTAACAGCCTGATTTCAAAACAACACAGGCTCAGATGATCAGCAAATTTCCATATGGAAGGTCAAATTTACCACCAGATGAACCCAACTACATGGCTCACACTTACCTTGTCAACATTAAGTATCTCATGGGAATGCTTAGAGATTAGCTTGTTCAGAACATTCTCAGTTTGCTCCTTCTCTCGTGAGCCTATCCCTGATCCCTCAACGACTGGTAAGAACTGAAGAAAATAGAAGACAAATTATTGAAGCATGCCATTATTATTTTTGAGAAATAATTACATTGAAGCAAAGGCCAGGAGTGCAAACCTTGCGGTGCTTTCCCTGCTTTTTAGCAGGTTTTTCTCCTGGAAACTTCCTATCGAATTTCCCACCACTGGCTGTAGAAGTAGCAGCCATCCCAGCTACATTCCCCAATTCATCTTTAGTAACTTTCTTAGGTGGAACTTGGGTTCCTGTTATGGGCAAAGCTGTAGCAGCAAGCTGAACATGGCTGCAGTAAACCATTTCAAAATCAAAAACAACTCGACAAAAACATAACTAACAGTCAAACTCTAAAACCAGAAATTAGAAAGAAAAGAAATGGGTTATGGCAGCAATCAGAAGTGTATCCTCTTGGAAGTTGCAAGAACTGGACCAGGAGCAATGAACACAACAAAAAATCTAGTTTACACAAGCTAAAATAACCAGTCAGATATTCTCATCAATAACTAGAGCAATATAGACAGAGAAATGCTGCCTATAGAAAAGAACGCAACCCATGACGTCTATAAGAACTTCCTATAGGCATGGTCTGGAAACACAGGCTAAACCTTGAACCAGTAAAATGAAATAGATGTTAAGGTATAAGGGAAATCAATCAAAGAACAGGAGTTACAGGTTAGAGCAGAATTAACGATGTTAAATGTAGAATAAACCTAATGAGAGACTTATTTATACCCATAAGGTGAAATATGATTAGGATAATGAAAAGGAAAAATCTATACTGCCTTGAAAATAACAATGGCAATTTCTACATATATATAAAACTAGTAAACAATGGATGGGCAAAACCTTGGCAAAGCACCAACTTTTGCAGCTTGTTTCAAGTTCTGCAGGCGATTCTTCTCTTGCTTCTCAACTCGATTCTTCTTATCATCTTGTCTTTTTGCAAAAGGATCCACTCCTGGCTCTGCAAAAAGCAACAATCATGATCAACAAAATCAAATTGGTCCATTATGTCCAATACTTGTAAACTTATAAGGCCTATCACTTCAATATGTAGTACATTTATTACCTAAAAGGGCATTTACAATTGTTTATTCCCAAGGAATAATATAACAATTAAAAAGTCAAATATAGATATTATTGGTTGATCTCCTATAAGGCAGCAATTCATTCATACTCACCATCAGTCATCTTGGCATCAATGATGGGTATGTCTTTATCATCATTAACACGATCATAACCGTAGCGACGTTTCCATGTACCAGTTTGTTCATCCCATACAACTTTGTCCTTTTTATGTTTCTTTATACCTACAAGATATCTCAAAAGGGGACAAGCAAACAGAATGATCTTCAGAAAAGGGGAAATGAGGATAAACTCAAAATTCTAAAATAGCCATATAGACTTCAGATGATTGGTGAAATGGATTACCTTTCTTTTTAGCAAACTCCTCCCATTTTGTAGGCGGCTTAGGCTTTGGAAGCTGAAAACACAACCACACAAAGCATTTCAGGCTTCAGGCCACCTTAAAAAATAGATTTTATAATGCAAATGAATAAGTAAATAGATAAAATTCAGATTCATTGGCTAGGAGATACTTATTCTTTAATTACAGTAGTACAAAAGAGAATAAGTAAATGGCTAGGCTTACATGCTTCTCCCTTGGAAGTCTTGTTGTTGGGGAAGGCAGCTTAACAAGCGGCCCATCTACATCTTCAGTCGAAGGTAAGTTAAAAAGACTATCTGCAACTGCTTGAACTAATTTGGTACCCTCCTCTAGACATGCCTTAACTAGCTCATCCCTAAGCATATTGGGCAGCAGACAGAAGATCAAGAAAGTAACACGTAAGGATCAACTTCTTTACAAACCAAAGAATCAAATATACAAAGGGCAGTCTATGCTTTGAAAAAGGACTAAACAAACTTTGGGGGAAAAAATGGTATCCAAAGTATGTCCATTATAATTGATATCATAGCTCCGAATCTCCTTTGCACCAGAAATTTATCATTTTGTTAATGAAAAATACCCTCAAAGAGAAAAGGAACAAATACCCATATAACAGAAAACCCCAAAAACAAAAGAGGAAGATATAAAAAAGAAAGAAAGAACAAATTACTACTAAAACTACAATTACAAAGCACAAAAAAGAGAGTAAACCTGGAAGTGGGGACGGAAGGGAAGCTGTGAAAAGGGTTAAAAGCCAAGAGATTTCCCAGGTCCACTTGAAAAGGCTTCTTGCTCTCCTCCATCTTGTTCTTCTGCTGTGCTGCAAACCGCTTGCTAAGCTTTGCGTCGTCGTTGGTTAAGCTTTCCAAAACCTAGGCAAAAACTCCCTGCTCTCTGTATCGTTTCAATATTGTCGTAGTACTAGACAAAATCTGTTGGTGTGGCCCAAAGAAAGTAGAATCCATGTCTTTTGGGTCTAGGCTCCGATTGGGAAGCACTCAATTTGTTAGCCCAAATAAAGCCCAACTCTTTTTTTTTCTTTATAAAAAAAACTACAGTATCTAGAGAATAAATCTTAAGATTTTTTGGAATGGTAGTCCCCTGAATTTTAACTTTGTATAAATATATATAATAGCTGGCTTATCCAATATAAATACTAGTACTAGTTTCTTTGGCCTGAATCAAAAAAAGAAAAATTAGTTTAGTTGTATTAAAGTTGAAAAAGATGTCAAAGAAATATATACATCCATTAACAAGGTCTTTACTTATTAAATTTTAAATTTAAATAAAAGTAAAACATCTTGTGTTTTTATAACTACTTTTACTAAGATTTTCGATAAATTTAAATATCATTGGAATAAAAATAAAATTATGAACGTTTTTCGTTTGCAAAAAAAATAATAATAAATGATCAAACATTACCTTAATTTGGGTAAATCATTTTAGGAACGTTAACCTCACGGAAATCACACTAATGTAGTCATAAATCATGAGCAAAATGATAAACTGAATGGTAATATGTTTCTTTCACAACATTATTTACACAAATAGAAATTTAATTGAGCTTATAAAAAAATTTTAAATTGAATTTTTTATTAAGTATTATTAAATTAACATTATCTACAGTAATAGTAAATTAAAATAAAAGCAAGATCAGATTCTCATTGGACTACCATCCCATCAAAATGGTACAACATATATTTCCACATTTACCCCTACCATATTCCCCAAATACCAACCACAACCCTGTGTCACCCAATTTGTTTCACATACAAACGCAACCGACGACAATTCACAGAAACTCTCTCTTTCCCCCTTCTTCCCCGGTTCCCACCCTCCCCAAATCATGAAACCCTAATTTCCTACTAGTCAACCCAAATCAGCGCCTCTATTTCACTATCACTACATATGAACCCTAATTAGCTAATACCCTTTTCCCCTTTTCACCCCCTAGTTCTTCTAGGGTAAGATTTTTCCTTCAATTTTTTCACCTTCGATTCGATCTTTGCCTCTTTTCTTTTTTTTTTTTTTTCTCAAATTCAAACATGGATGGCAACAAAGATGACGCCTTGAAATGCTTGAAAATCGGGAAAGAAGCGTTGGACGCTGGAGATCGTGCGCGTGCACTCAAATTCCTCAACAAAGCGCGTCGCCTGGACCCAACACTTCCTATCGACAATCTCTTATCAGCAGCAGCCGAAAAAGATTCCGACGACCGACCCGCCCCGGAATCTCCGGGGTCCACCAAAGATCCGTCCGGGGCTTCTCATTCTAAGCCGTCCGATCAACCGTCAATTCGCCAAAGGAATCCATCAACTGGGTCAGCTGCCTCCTCTTCTTCGTCGGCTTCTTACACCGAAGAGCAAATCACAATCGTGAAGCAAATCAAGAAAAAGAAGGATTATTATGATATTTTGGGGTTAGAGAAAACGTGTTCCGTTGAAGATGTTCGTAAAGCTTATCGGAAACTATCCTTAAAAGTTCATCCTGATAAGAACAAAGCTCCCGGGGCTGAGGAAGCGTTTAAGTTGGTTTCAAAAGCGTTTCAGTGCCTAAGCAATGAAGAAAGTAGGAAAAAATATGATCTTGTCGGATCGGATGAACCTGTTTATGAAAGGAGAGCTTCAGCATATCGTGGCGGAGGAGGCAACGGGTTTAATGGTTTTTATGATACTGATTTTGACGCTGATGAGATATTTAGGAACTTTTTCTTCGGTGGAATGCCTCCTGCAACCACGCAATTTCGAAGTTTCAATTTTGGGCCTGGGATGGGAGCTAGAATGGGGGATCATGGATCTACCGGATTCAATATTCGGATGCTGATTCAGTTGTTACCGGTTCTGGTAATTCTTTTGTTGAACTTTTTACCGTCCTCTGAGCCTGTTTATTCACTGTCCAGGTCGTATCCTTATGAGTACAAGTTCACAACACAGAAGGGTGTGAATTATTATGTGAGGTCAACGAAATTTGAGCAAGATTATCCACTTAATAGTCCTGAGCGTATAAAGATCGAGGAGCGTGTTGAGAGAGATTATTATTCAGTTTTGGCCCAGAATTGTAGGTTTGAGCTGCAGCGGCAGCAGTGGGGGTTTATTCGTGAGACGCCACATTGTGATTTGTTGCAGAAGTTTCAGTCGGCAGCTTAATGGCTTCCATTAAGGTCTTTTCCGTGTTCCTGTATTTTTTTTCCTTTTAGGCTAGTAGTATTCTTTTAGTTTTAAGGGTTTAAAGGATGTGTGGTTGTTTGCTTGTTTGGATATTAGTTTAAGTGCAACAATTGTGCCCTTAGGCATGCATCGTCCATGGATATTGATTTAACTAAAGAATAATAAAGTGATTCTGATAGTGTCTATTTGCTATAAAAATGTAGATATTGAAGCATCTGGGTTTATATAGTTTGATACTTTGGTACTTAGTCATGCATATTGATATTGGTCTTCTAAAGTAACCTTATTGATAACAAGAGTATATGTTGTTAACTTTCATGATGGTAAAAATGTAAATGTGGTTCAGTTAGAGTTGAAGCAATTTCTGTTCTGTTTCTAAAATCTGCACAAGTTCTTTCAAACTTCCTTCTGCTGCACAGTGAAAATAGGGCATTCTTCTTTCTTAAGGCAGTTTTTTACAGCACTACATGCTACGTATGCTTTAGAATCATGTTTGTTGGTACTGGGGGTGAGTATTAGGACTTTTCCAACCATTGGAAATAATGCCTCATCTTTTCATTTTGTTGCAAAGCTAGCCTTCTGTTTACCCTAGTTAAGAAAAGGGAAAAGAAGAAGAAAAAGGTAGAGAAAACTAATACATATAAAATAAACTACTTACCCCAAGAACTTGAGTCAAGCTGACTGATTCGATCTCGGAACAAAAACAGCCTAAGACATACATTAAGCAGTAGCAAACATATTCACAGCTAATACCGACCTATCAATGAAACTCCTTATCTTTTGTGTCCCTAATCAAGCCTGCACCCTGCTTTATTTTTCCTTAAAAGAACTCTTGATTGATGCTGCTCCATTCCGACCAAACTGCAATGAACAGATGATATATGAACCCAAGACTTATTACCTTGCTCTGATTTTTGACAAATTAAGGAAAGCTATGACTCTTTGTAATATCAGTACCTGGCATTCTTATAATCATTGGCACTAAGAGAGCTTCTCCTATGGATGTCAAACGAGCAGAAACTTTTATGTTAGCAATACTTACATATAAGCCTATGAATTTTTTTTTTTTTTGAAGGGCCATATAAATTATGATTTAATGTACCACAGACAAATCAATTCTTATTTAACTGCATGGTTATCTATAGGACTCAAACTATGTTACTCAAACATGACAACAAGTTGGCCTTTTTCAAACTTTCAAATTTGAAATATCAACAAGTGCATTTTTTTATTTGAAACGCATGGATTGTTACACTATCTACAAAGATGGAACTTAGCTGTTGTGGCTGCATGATCCTATGGTATGCTCCTGGAGCAATTTGTGTATGGACCTCCTCTGCTTTTGGCATATCTAATCTCTTGATTAGTTTTGTTTGACTTTAGAACTAGGCTGTTGTTTCATCATGCAACACCAATATGGCATTATTTGTCCATTGGTTGCATACTGATTTTTTTATTTCATTTGGTCCCATTAAATAAGAATCTTTACTGTCTTAGCCACAATGTTGAGCATCATTGCTTCTCAAAAGAAAAAAAATTTTGAGTGTCATTAGTTACCTAGTTGATACCCATTCAGTGTCAATTTCTGGAGTAGGTGAGGTAGAATTATTCTTTTTGGGTTAGCCTAATGAAGGATGCGGATATCATCCGCAAGAGGGCAGATATATGTATAACATATTTATCAATCATCTGGAGATGAGATCAATACCTGTTGTCAATGCATGCACTGGTGTGCATGTTTGATGCTAATGAAAGTGGTGACAGGGATAACTTTTCCTTCATCTTAATATTAGCTAACAATGTACATTTGCGATGCAGGTGGGACACTAAACTAAAAGGACCACACTTTTCACCTTTCACTCTCTGCTTGTTGTGCTACTCAAAGACCGGCAACTGCACTGTGTATTGGATAATACTCATGGCAAAATATTTTTCAATTTCATAGTTAAGGTTCATTGATCCTGTATCTAGAGTTCTCAGGCTTGCTAGTACAGCATTAAGACCACATACTAAATTTTTCGGGGTATTGTTTAACGTGAGATGCTATATACCGAGAGTGATGTATGTCCAGAGTATTGTCTGGACTGTTATAGGATACGCACCAAGCATTTTGATGTTAATGAAGTTATTTCCCCTATCCAAAAAATTAAAGAAAGGTAAATGCAGTCTTTGTTTTAAAAAGTTAGCATATCTTAAGGTCATCTATCTTCAAATTTCGTATTCTACCATTAAATGTTAATCTTGGTTGTAGCCGTGCCTTGATGAGAACGAGCATTGGATTGTATCCAGTAGCATTTGTAGTTTCTGATATTCTGTTAGCACAAAGTTTTCAGAGGTTTGGTGAATGCTGTCATGATGTTTCAAGCGAGTCGAGGGTCTCTATAATTCCCCCTCGCTCCTAGCAAATGCTGGGCATGTATGATAATATGCAATCGAAAGACATCCTAATCCTATCATGACGGCAACATCAGGCTAGAAAAGTTTGTGGTGGATGTAGGCCTCGTGTGTCATGACCAGGGATATCAATGGCATCATGGTTAGAGTTTGTGAAACCCACAGCAAACTCTGTTTTAGGCATAGACCACATTTGGCCAACAATGAATCCACTTACACATTGTGAGAGAAGAGAAATGGATGTTGAAGTTCCTGTTATGTATTAACCAACCCTTACAAGAATAGGCTTTTCAGTCAAGCAGTAGAGGAATCCACGAGGGGTTCAGAGTTGGATTCATTTGAAATATACCAGGCTTAAAATATTTATATGAAAATCAATTCTATACAAATACTACTAATTTACTTGTGGATACTCCGCAATTTTTTTATTCAAGAACCAAAAGAGTGCATGTCAGAGTGGTCTGTTCACCGAGCTGCACACAACACAATCTAGAGAAATGAAATCATAACAAATTTCTTTTTTGAGTAAATAAATTCCATAGACTGCATCAGCCTCGCAACAGTTGTAGCTTCTCGTCATGACATTTTATGCTTGTAGCATCATTTCGTGTACCTCTGTAAAACAAAATTTCCACACTAAAGATTAAAGTGCTTAATAGGCCATCCTACAACCTCTGGTTTAGCTCTTCTTCTTCTTTCGTTTCCTCGGGGAAGGGTGATTAGAATCAGGTGGTAGTTGCATGCTTGCAGCTATGAGATTTTGATTCAGACAAGAATGTTTAATCTATTTTCTTACTGGAAGATAATGATCACTCAACTTCTATGTTGCATCAAAGGATGCTGGAGTTCATTGCAGCTATATCCTTTTATAAATTAGTCGGACTAAAATGCCATCTTCAATCTTACATTTCAGAAAATGGTGTCTGCAATCATATGGATGCAGCTAATTCCCCGCAAGATATAATCATTCACATATATCAGTTCTGTCCGATGTGCTTGATCTTGTTCAGGTAGCTGTTGTTTGAGGCCATTGTCCTGAGTTAATCATTCTTCGTTGGTTTCTGATCCACAGTCAACAAATTAAGGGAATGATTCACCCTGAAAATTGAAAAAGAAGGGGGAAAAATTATGTGCAAGATCAAAAGACGTGAAAATATATTGGTAAATGGTAATAATGTCCTCTTGCATCAAGAGAAAGAAAAGAAAGTGAGTAAAGGAAATAGACCATGGCTAATTATAGCCAGGGAAAGAAATTGTCCAGGCTGAATAAGCCTGATGGGAGTCAATGGCGTCTCCAATCTCCTCTATATGGTTTTGGCAGTTATGTAGACAGTGTCTTTGGCTTATTCTTAAGACTAAAAACGGATCAACTGCTTAGTGCTCACATACTTGAGTTGGGTGAGTGAAAAGTGACGTGTAGAGAGCTGAATTGAGAAGCTGTAGTTAGTGACACATTCTCATAGATCACATCGAAACAGAAGATTATTTTGGAGTGACGGAAGGGCCTAGGAAATAAACCTTTGTAATTGTATCCAAGGCCGGCTTCCATGCATCATGAGTTATGATAATTAATATTTGGAAAGCTGATTTTTCTTTCAAGGAGATGCCTTTTGCCACTTTCAGATTTCTCAGTTTCAGCATTTGCGTGCTCATCCAGTCGCTTCTAGCGCTGTTAATTCTGATTTTGTTGTTGAACATTGTGCCATCGTCTGAGCATCTTTACTCGCTGTCCAGGTCGTACCCTTACGAGTACAAAATGAAAACCCAGAAGGGCGTGAGTTATTATGTTGAGTCAACAAAATTTGAGCAGAAATATCCTGCTAATAATCCTGATCGTGTGAGGTTTGAAGATCGTGTAAACTTTTTCCCGTCCTCTGAGCCTGTTTATTCAGTGTCCAGGTCGTATCCTTATGAGTACAAGTTCACAACACAGAAGGGTGTGAATTATTATGTGAGGTCAACGAAATTTGAGCAAGATTATCCACTTAATAGTCCTGAGCGTATAAAGATCGAGGAGCGTGTTGAGAGAGATTATTATTCAGTTTTGGCCCAGAATTGTAGGTTTGAGCTGCAGCGGCAGCAGTGGGGGTTTATTCGTGAGACGCCACATTGTGATTTGTTGCAGAAGTTTCAGTCGGCAGCTTAATGGCTTCCATTAAGGTCTTTTCCGTGTTCCTGTATTTTTTTTTTTTTTCCATTTAGGCTAGTAGTATTCTTTTAGTTTTAAGGGTTTAAAGGATGTGTGGTTGTTTGTTTGTTTGGATATTAGTTCAAGTGCAACAATTGTGACCTTAGGCATGCATCGTCCATGGATATTGATTTAACTAAAGAATAATAAAGTGATTTTGATAGTGTCTATTTGCTATAAAAATGTAGATATTGAAGCATCTGGGTTTATATAGTTTGATACTTTGGTACTTAGTCATGCATATTGATATTGGTTTTCTAAAGTAACCTTATTGACAACAAGAGTATATGTTGTTAAACTTTCATGATGGTAAAAATGTAAATGTGGTTCAGTTCGAGTTGAAGCAATTTCTGTTCTGTTTCTAAAATCTGCCCAAGTTCTTTCAAACTTCCTTCTGCTGCACAGTGAAAATAGGGCATTCTTCTTTCTTAAAGCAGTTTTTGGCAGCGCTACATGCTACGTATGTTTTAGAATCATGTTTGTTGGTACTAGGGTGAGTATTAGGGCTTTTCTAACCATTGGAAATAATGCCTCATCTTTTCGTTTTGTTGCAAAGCTAGCCTTCTGTGTACCCTAGTTAAAAAAAGGGAAGAAGAAGAAAAAGGTAGGGAAAACTAGTACATATAAAATAAACTACTTACCCCAGGAATTTGAGTCAAGCTGACTGATTCGACCTCAGAACAAAAACAGACCAAGACATACATTACTTACCCCAAGAATTTGAGTCAAGCTGACTGATTCGACCTCGGAACAAAAACAGCCTAAGACATACATTAAGCAGCTAGGAAACATATTCACGGCTAATACCCACCTATCAACGAAACTCCTTATCTTGCGTGTCCCTAATCAAGCCTACACCCTGCTTTATTTTTCCTTAAAAGAACTCTTGATTGGTGCTGCTCCATTCCAACCAAACTGCAATGAACAGATGATATATGAACCCAAGACTTATTATCTTGCTTTGATTTTTGACAAATTAAGGAAAGCTATGACTCTTTGTAATATCAGTACCTGGCATTCTTATAATCATTGGCACTAAGAGACAGCTTCTCCTATGAATGTTAAATGAGCAGACACTTTTATGTTAACAATACTTACATATAATCCTATGAATTTTTATTTTTCTTTTTTGAAGGGCCATATAATCCTATGATTTAATGTACCACAAGCAAATCAATTCTTATTTCACTGCATGGTTATCTATATGACTCAAACATGACAACAAGTTGGCTTTTTTCAAACTTTCAGATTTGAAACATCAACAAGGGCATTTTTTTATTTGAAACGCATGGATAGTTACATTATCTACAAAGATGGAACTTAGCTGTTGTGGTTGCATGATCCTATGGTCTGCTCCTGGAGCAATCTGTGTATGGACCTCCTCTGCTTTTGGCTTATCTAATCTCTTGATTAGTTTTGCTTGACTTTAGAACTAGGCTGTTGTTTCATCATGCAACACCAGTATGGCATTAGTGGTCCATTTGTAGCATACTGATTTTTTTATTTCATTTGGTCCCATTAAATAAGAATCTTTACTGTCTTAGCCACAATTTTGAGCGTCATTGCTTCTCAAAAGAAAAAAAAATTGAGTGTCATTAGTTACCTGGGGGATACCCATCCGGTGTCAATTTCTGGAGTAGGTGAGGTAGAATTATTCTTTGTTGGTTAGCCTAATGAAGGAAGCGGATATCATAAGCAAGAGGGCAGATATATGTATAACATATTTATCAATCATCTGGAGATGAGATCAATACCTGTTGTCAATGCATGCACTGGTGTGCATGTTTGATGCTAATGAAAGTGGTGACAGAGATAACTTTTCCTTCATCTTAATATTAGCAAACAATGTACATTTGCGATGCAGGTGGGACACTAAACTAAAAGGACAACACTTTTCACCTTGCACTCTCTGCTTGGTGTGCTACTCAAAGACTGGCAACTGCACTGTGTATTGGATAATACTCATGGCAAAATCTTTTTCAATTTCATAGTTAAGGTTCGTTGATCCTGCATCTAGAGTTCTCAGGCTTGCTAGTAGAGCATTAAGACCACATACTAAATTTTTCGGGGTATCGTTTAACGTGAGATGTTATACACCGAGAGTGATGTATGTCCAGAATATTGTCTGGAATGTTATAGGATACGGACCAAGCATTTTGATGTTAATGAAGTTATTTCCCCTATCCAAAAAGTTAAAGAAAGGTAAATGCAGTCTTTAATTTGAAAAGTTAGCATATCTTAAGGTCATCTATCCTCAAATTTCGTTTTCTACTATAAAATGTTAATCTTGGTTGTAGCCGTGCCTTGATGAGAACGAGCAGTGGATTGTATCCGGTAGCATTTTTAGTTTCTGATATTCTGTTAGCACAAAGTTTCAGAGGTTTGGTGAATGCTGTCATGATGTTTCAAGCGAGTCGATGGTCTCTATAATTCCCCCTCGCTCCTAGGAAATGCTGGGCATGTATGATAATATGCAATCGAAAGACATCCTAATGCTATTATGACGGCAACATCAGACTAGAAAAGTTTGTGGTGGATGTAGGCCTCGTGTGTCATGACCAGGGATATCAATGCCATCATGGTTAGAGTTTGTGAAACCCATAGCAAACTCTGTTTTAGGCATAGACCACATTTGGCCAACAATGAATCCACTTAAACATTGTGAGAGAAGAGAAATGGATGTTGAAGTTCCTGTTATGTATTAACCAACCCTTACAAGAATAGGCTTTTCAGTCAAGCAGTAGAGGAATCCACGAGGGGTTCAGAGTTGGATTCATTTGAAATATACCAGGCTTAAAATATTTATATGAAAATCAATTCTATACAAATACTACTAATTCACTTGTGGATACTCCGCAATATTTTTATTCAAGAACCAAAAGAGTGCATGTCAGAGTGGTCTGTTCACCGGGCTGCACACAACACAATCTAGAGAAATGAAATCATAACAATTTTCCTTTTTGTGTAAATAAATTCCATAGACTGCATCAGCCTCGCAACAGTTGTAGCTTCTCGTCATGACATTTTATGCTTGTAGCTTCATTTCGTGTACCTCTGTAAAACAAAATTTCCACACTAAAGATTAAAGTGCTTAATAGGCCATCCTACAACCTCTGGTTTAGCTCTTCTTCTTCTTTCGTTTCCTCGGGGAAGGGTGATTAGAATCAGGTGGTAGTTGCATGCTTGCAGCTATGAGATTTTGATTCAGACAAGAATGTTTAATCTATTTTCTTACTGGAAGATAATGATCACTCAACTTCTATGTTGCATCAAAGGATGCTGGAGTTCATTGCAGCTATATCCTTTTATAAATTAGTCGGACTAAAATGCCATCTTCAATCTTACATTTCAGAAAATGGTGTCTGCAATCATATGGATGCAGCTAATTCCCCGCAAGATATAATCATTCACATAAATCAGTCCTGTCCGATGTGCTTGATCTTGTTCAGGTAGCTGTTGTTTGAGGCCATTGTCCGGAGTTAATCATTCTTGGTTGTTTTCTGATCCACCGTCAACAAATTAAGGGAATGATTCTCCCTGAAAATTGAAAAAGAAGGGGGAAAAAATTTTGTGCAAGATCAAAAGACGTGAAATATATTGGTAAATGGTAATAATGTCCTCTTGCATCAAGAGAAAGAAAAGAAAGTGAGTAAAGGAAATAGACCATGGCTAATTATAGCCAGGGAAAGAAATTGTCCAGGCTAAATAGGCCTGATGGGAGTCAATAGCGTCTCCAATCTCCTCTATATGGTTTTAGCAGTTATATAGACAGTGTCTTTGGCTTATTCTTAAGAGTAAAAACGGATCAACTGCTTAGTACTCACATACTTGAGTCGGGTGAGTGAAAAGTGACGTGTAGAGAGCTGAATTGAGAAGCTGTAGTTTGTGACACATTCTCATAGATCACATCGAAACAGAAGATTATTTCGGAGTGACGCAAGGGCCTAGGAAATAAACCTTTGTAATTGTATCCAAGGCCGGCTTCCAGGCATCATGAGTTATGATAATTAATATTTGGAAAGTTGATTTTTCTTTCAAGGAGATGCCTCTTGTGACTTCCAGATTTCTCAGTTTCAGCATTTGCGTGCTTATCCAGTCGCTTCTAGGGCTGTTAATTCTGATTTTGTTGTCGAACTTTTTGCCATCCTCTGAGCCTCTTTACTCGCTGTCCAGGTCGTACCCTTACGAGTACAAAATGAAAACCCTGAAGGGTGTGAGTTATTATGTTGAGTCAACAAAATTTGAGCAGAAATATCCTGCTAATAATCCTGATCGTGTAAGGTTTGAAGAGCGTGTTGAGAGGGATTATGTCTCTGTGTTAAGACAAAACTGTCGGATTGAGCCACAGCTGCAGCCGCGGGATCTGATTCCTGGGACACCACATTGTGATTTGTTGCACAAGTTTACGGCTGCTTGAGATGGCTTGAATTGAGGTACTTTCCATATTCATGTAGTACTTTGTTCTCTAAGTTTTTATATCATGTATGGTTGGAGATAACGTATTAATTCAAGAATAGCAAATAAGATCATTATGAGCATATGCCTAGTTTTCATTCCAATAGGGATGTTGAAATATCTCATTTTGCCTGTATATGTTTGTGGTGTTTTGTGCATATTGAGTTCTGCATTTGGCTATTCCTAGGACTAAACTCTGATCAATTGCTTTCATATACTTGGATGGGCCCTCTGCTAAGTAGAGATAATAATACAAGTACGCAAGGCTATGACAAAAACTAACAATTTCATAAATAATTATCATATTATTATTGCACCAAAAAGATATTCGTATCTTGATAATAAATTGGTAGACAATCATGCACTTAGTGCTTGAAATCTTCTTTTCCTTTCTTTTAAAAAAAAAAAAAGAATTGAAGAACTTTATATTGTGCATGTCTGGATTTTGCTTTCCCCACTGTTCGGAGTTCTGAGACATGAGAAGGAAATCTGGTGACTTCTTAAACCAAGTCTCAAATCTTGTAAGCTTGTCATTATTCCTTTGAGGTTATGACCAGCAATCCCAATGCGCTTAAAAGTATGTACTGCAAGAAGATGCAGGAAAAAATGGAGAAGTTAAAATTTGTGTACAAGCTTAGGCTTAACAAATGCTCAGGCGGCAAAAACCTTGCCGTTTTGTTAATTGTTTGCACCACTGTAAACAGTACAAGATTATAAGGGCTACAACTGATAACTTAAAAAAATTTAAAAGAAAAAAAGAAAAACTCCACTTAATTAACATGAAAACTTTAAAATTCCAACAATTCCAAACCTTGATCACAGGCTTTTCTGTCATGATAATTGTCACATAGCCAACGTAAGGCAAGAACCTGTATTGTAAAGACACATCTTTTAGCACCGTAGATTAAGTGGTGCTTTTGGCATACCTAAGTAGTAAAAAACTTTGATGAATGTCACTCTTTGACCCAAGTTCATAGTTATTAGGGATAGACAATCACCAACCGACAACTAACAGTGAAATCATATATTTTGAAAAAGATTATTCAAAGAGCCAGACATGCTTTGACAGTTCCAACTATTTTATATGCTTCCTGAATCAGGAATGATTACTTAGAGAAAAGACAATTCGATTAATGCTACTTCTAATAATATGTGCCAAGCTTGCGAACTGAAAATTCGCAACACTGAACATAATGTTTAAAGTTATAAGTCAAAAATAAGTCTAGAGAGACCCCAAAAGAAGAACAGTCATGCCAATCAAGTGCCAAACAATGACAGGGATTTATGATGACATAAATAGGCATAAACAATCCACAGTTGCCAACCTACAAGGAAATAATTCCTTTCAATAAATTCCTTTTTTGAGGAATTTCACAGGCTCGGTCAATTTCATATATTTAATCCTTATCCGTTATGCCAAAAAGGAAAAAGAAAAATATATTCCAATTTCTGGTAAGCTTATGAACTGGTAATTCATAACTCAAAACACAAAAGACTGAAAGCAAGAAATTCCTAGTCGGTGTGTTGGAAATGTCTTCACTTCTAAAACTTGCTAATATCTTAGGAAATTATAGGTGTTAATTTACCCAACAGCTCTCCCCTTGATGTATTTCTGTTGCAACCAATGTTGGCTCGATGTATACAAAACTCTGTCATCCATGTCGTTAGCATCCCCTGATGAAAGTGGCCATCCAACAGACAAGATTAGCAGACTAAGGCAGTGGCTGCACATGCGCACATGTTAAAAGAAAAACTAATGAAATGAAAAACAAAAAATAGAAGAACTTGGAATGTATTTAAGACCATTTCCAATTTAAATTAACAAAATTGTATGCAAGTGTCCACAGATTGATTGAGAGGGAAAAAGATTTCATGTTCACAAAAAATTTTAGTACTGATACAGCTTGTATTGACTCACATTTAACTACATTGATATCAAGAACATGGTACCTTTTGTGAGTATATCAGCTTCTCTGGTATCTCGCCGCTCATGAACCTGACAAAGCACAACCAAACATGAATGAAATCAATCCAATCTACCATGCCTATTAACCTGGTGAGAAGTATGTAATTCATATGATCTATTGCCACAGCACATATAGACGTGCTAGGATGTTGAAATAGGCAATCTTCAATCATGAGCATAGTTTGTTGTACACAAACTTCATGAATAAGACTCCAATAAATGAATATGGTGTTAAACCTATGAAAAACATTAGATTCTAGATGATAC
Source organism: Theobroma cacao (assembly GCF_053813885.1). Lineage (NCBI taxonomy): Eukaryota > Viridiplantae > Streptophyta > Magnoliopsida > Malvales > Malvaceae > Theobroma > Theobroma cacao. The sequence goes on from NC_142647.1 coordinate 6,810,466, forward strand.
TTTTGATTTCAGTATATGATACGCATCTCTTTCACACTGAACATTCAAGTATTCAATCTTCTATCACCATGTGTGGGTGAGTATAGACTCCTTTCTTCAGCCCAATAATAGCATCCTTGACAGAAACATCAAATGCCAAAATGTACTTTAAAACTAAAGAAGAAAACAAAGACCGTCAGACTGATCATTCAGGGGTGTATATGGCATGTATGGTAGACAGTTTTTTATCACACGGCTGAGTGATTAGTAGCTGAAAGTAGATGAGCCAGGGATGCCTGTATGTCCCTTCCTCTCTAGAAACTAGATTCCTAGGTTTTTACTTTATCTCTTGATTATTCTTTCTTTACCAAGAAAATTAAGTAATTATCACACGGACATCCACATACCAGAAATGTACACGAGAAACCTTCCAAATTCCAACATTGAACTGTTTTCTTTTTTAAAAAAAAAAACACAGTTTACATATTTAGGCAGTTATTTGTTTAATGTATTTATGTAAATAAACAGGCGCAGAGAGATATAGGAAACATAAAACCTCAACAAGATCTTACCTCAATCACCCGATGCACAATGGGAACTTTACGTCCCTATACAGTAGTGGAAAGATAAATTAGCAAAAACAAGTAAACATACATCAAAGAAATTGAAATGCACTCAGCTGGCCGCAGCTCAAAGGCAAAAAAAGGGCAATGCAAAGGGAACTATACAAAATTAGTAACACTTGTTTTGAGATAGCAAGTACTTGATGATATAAATTGAAACTAAGGCTCAATTTTGTTGCTACTTTTGCAACTTGTTCTTTACCATTTGCCTTTTACTGCTATTCACAAATTCTTTTAATTTCCAAAATATTTATTTATTTTGGTATCCTAATTTTTTTTTTTTTTTGAAAAGCATTGGGGAAACCTAATTAACAAAAGAAACAACAGAGCCTGAATTAGTTAGAGACGTTGACGTAAATAAATGAAGATAACTAAGAAAAATCAAATGCAATTAGGAAAAAACAAAGCAGAATAAAGAACATTATTACTATTATACATCATTAAAGACGACGATTTCTCCCGCCCGAATTGGATCCTTACTCATATACAGAAACAATATATCTCCCTGCATAACAAAAAATTATTATTTAATTAAATTCTTCAAATTTAAGAAATCAAAACTGAAAATTGAAAGAAACGAAAAAGGAATTATGGATTCAGGTAAAAAAGAAAAGAAAACCTACTCACCCGTTTGAAGCCAGGTTCCATGCTCCCAGTAAGCACGACCACCACCGGCGACTCGCTTCCAGTAATGCAAATCAGTCCTTTCCATACCATCAGAGCCGATGCTATGATCATTCCTAAACAACATTTTTAAAATAATATATCTATATATCAAATTTTATTAAATCGAAAATTCGATCATGAAGCTTTCAGAAAACTGAGAGAGCGAGGGAATGTGGAACGAACCAAGGCTAACGGCCTGATAGAGAAATTGTCTAATCTGAGTTGATTTCATCTTTTCTTCAATCCACCCCGTTCAAAACGCTCTGCAAGTTTATATGAAAAAAAAAATAAAAAGAAGAATTGAAATGATGACTTTCAATGTTTTCAGACTGGAAAAGAGTTTCAGTGATGTGGCAGTTTCAATTCTGTTGCGCCACGTCAGACTTAGATAAAACCAACCAAGTCGGATTTTTAAGGCTGAAACGGAACGAACACGATCGGACAATTCGAGTGCTTTTTTGTTTTTTGCATGATATTAAACGAAGTCGTACAGGGAGGCTACTTCTATATATTATTGGGCCTCAGCTTGGGTTCAGATAATCTGTAATATAAACTGGGCTTATCTGACATCTGTCGGATGGCTACTTTCCTATCTTTGATTCTATTGTAATGGCACTATGGATCAAGTGAATCTTTGGTCCAACCCACGAATAACGTGATCTAATTTGATTTATTATTACTTAGAATTATTTATATTTTTTTTGAAAAGCTTAGAATTATTTACATACCGGGGAACTTGAATGAAAAAAAAAGTTCAAATATTTGATATGAAATCCTTTAATAGAAATGTTAATCATTATATTAATTTTTTACTGTTCACTTAATTATTGTTATTGTCATTATATATAAACCTCCTTATAGAATATATGAATGGGTTTTGCTTTGTTGTTTCCAATATTTAATTTGGCTAAATATGTTATATATAGATCTCTTCTTAATTAAATCCATTTCAACCCCACATAAAATAATTTCTTTGACCCTCTTGGCTAAGGGTTTAAGTGCATACAATATAACCTCTATAAATTAATACTCGATAAATGAATAATTTTAATTAAATAATATTTTTTATTGTTCCCAATTTGAGATCAATGTGATAAATTAATAATTCACCAAATTTATAAGATAATACATTTAAAAAAAACACACGTAGATCTTACTTGATATATAAATTAATAATCTCCTATGTATCAAAATTATATATATAAATGACTTAATTATGAAGTATTTGCAAAATATGACTCAAATGTTATTTGTTTTCTCTTGAAATTGATGTCTCCTTATATCTCATGTCTCACTTTTTGTAGTGCATTAAGAAGTTCTAGTGTAATGTTCTCATATTGTAAGAGAAAATTATGCATAATACATGTATTAAGTTCAACGTTTTGAAAAAAAAAAAGAATACCTTGATAAATTAATTTTTTATTAACTGATGTATAAATTAATAAATTATTAATTTATGGATTCAACAATATCTCTATTAATTAATAAATTTTCATAGTTCTGAGGGTATTAATTTAGAGATGTTTAACTATATTTAAATTTGAGTCAAAGTGTTATCTTTTTTATTTTAAAAAAACATAATATCTAAAAACGTTTTTAAACTATTTAGGAAAATTTAAATAAATCCTTATATTTTTATTGTATTTAATTGAGTCATTATACTTTTATTTTAAATCAAATAAGCCTTACATTTTTATTTTGAGTCAAAACTCTTATAACTAATGATTGATTAATTGATATTAATAAAAATGTCATTTATCATTCTATATTTCATGATGCTGACATGATATTAATATAGAAGATGAAAAATATATGTTATATCGTTATCAATTATAATATGTTAGCATGCTGCGTTAGTATCATGTAATATAGAATAACAAATGACATTTTGACTAAGTCAATCATTAATTATAAGAGCTTATTTGACTCAAAATAAAAATATATAGGCTTGATTGAATGCAATAAAAGAATAATGTCTTATTTGAATTTTCTTCAATAATTTAGAAATTTATTTGAGAATTAGCTCTAAAAAACAATATTTTTTGGAAATATTTCTATAAAAGTAAAATTTATCACTAAAGCCACTGACAACAAAATTTAAAGAAAAAATCTTCCCAATTTGTTGTTATCATTGTTATGATAATAAAAAAAATGTATTTATAGTCTTTTAACTTTTTCATTTTCACTACATATAATAGTAGGTTATACAAGAAAGGGTAATCTTTTTCCATCTATTAATTTTACATTGTCCAAAAAAAAAAAATTTACTTTGCCCATCTCAAAATCAAACTTGACCACTTAATAATAGAATTTTTAATTTTAATCATCGGATTGTCTCCTTAAAAATGTTAATATTAATATAAGCTTTAACTTTTTATCATCTTTTATAGCAATTATTACTAGGTTTTTTTGTATGCTTATGAAAATAATTACATGAAAACTTTAATTATGTGACAATTATAAAAGATTTTTCTGTTTTTTTGTTTTCTACATTTGATATGTTGGGTTTTTACTATTTATGTTTTCTATTTAGTGCATATTTGGTCTAATTTTTTTTCAACTTATCTACTTCTTAAAAGTAAAAGCCAGGCCAAACATGATTTTTTGAAAAACTCTTAAAAAAAAACAGTTTTTTTTTAAGAATAAAATTTAAAAAAAAAACTTAAAAAAAAGCTATAGGGAAGAGCTTTTTCTTCTCTTATTTAAAAAAAAACATTAATTTTCAAAAAATACCCCTCTCTCAATTAATCTCCCTCTCATCTCATTTCTTCTACAAATTACCATTCTTCAATGTAAATCACGATTTTCCTCTTCTCTACCTCTCTCTACAAAAACTAATAAAAAAATAGAAGACCCAACAACATAATATCAAAATTTAGAATTTTTTTGTTCTTACAAAGATTGAGAGAAAAAAAATCTAAAATTTAAAACTGCATTCAAATATTATTTAAAGATTTTCTCTCTTTTCACCAAAAAAGATTTTAATATTAAATACATAGTTTCTTTTTTTTTTTTGAAAATTAGAGCATCATAATCCGATTGTTTGTTAGATAAACAAAAATCTAATACTATTGCTACTATACAAGTTTAAAAATTATTATTTTTTAATTAATTTTTTCGATTTTAACATATGAAATTATATATAAACTTGAAGTATTACATTATAACTTATTAGGTGATTGAAGATACTATAAATACTCTTTATGGTAATTTTAATCGAAATTAGAGCTTATATAATTTATTTTATTAAATAGTTTATCAAATAGTTTTAGTTTAATTTTAAAAACTATTATTTTTCATAATAGCTTTTAAGCTAAAAAAAAGTTAAGTCAAACATACTCTTATTTGAAGTTGTTGTTATTTACATTTTACAGACATTTCTTTTTTTTTTTAAACGGATTTCCAACATTTCTTTATCACTAGTTATTTGTTGTATTATTTTTATATAAATAATTATGGTAAAAATGAGAAAATAAAACTAATTTAGATGGACAAAATCTATAAAACGTGTGTTACTTGAGATCCTTACTAATAAGACTCAAAAAGATATAAGTAACGTCTTTAATTCATCCTCATATATCAAAATAGCTCTCAACTTACCATCTTTACGAAAGAGGAAGAAGAGAGCATGAAAGATCTTGATCCTCATACATCGAAATAGTAAAAGTTATAATTGAAATATTCAACTGAACAACAAATCATTTGACATTTTTAGCAACATTTCATTAGTTAATTACAAAAACAAGTGTAAGACCCAATTGTAACAGCAATCCAATTGGCCAAAATGTACTGTTTGTCATCAAGAAGGTCACACTTTTGTTTCTGTAATGCAACCGTCCAATTGACCAAAATGCACTGCTGCTACAATTAGGTATTACACTTGCTTTTGTAACTAGCTAGTGAAATGTTATTAAAAATGTTAAATGATATGTTGTTCGCTTGTTATTTTGTAACTGATGTTGATAATAGGCAATGTTGGTAGTAGGAATACAAAAGAGACGTTGTAAAAATTTTGACTCAATTTAGTTCATCCCTGTAATTTTGAAAGTACGTGTATGTTTTGCTCATGTGCATATGCTTGAAAATTATGATTCAATATTTTTGTATAATGATATAGAGGTGAACCATTGGAGCTTTCCATTATTGAATTCTTTTTGTAACTAGATTTGTTCTTTTTCGTAATTAAATAGTGTAATTAGTTTGTACAATTTTTTTTTACAGATGAAAAGTTAATACAATAATATTATTTTATCATATACTTTTTCTTGAATTGCATAAATAAATCAACCAAACAAAAGATTTCCATACACTTCATATTTTAAGTAAAATTACAATCAATTTAGTCCCTAACTTATAGGATTTTATTTAATTTAATCTCTGTGCTATATAGTTTTATTTAATTTAATTCATATATTTTGTAATTTTGTATAATTTGGTTTTTATGACACGGCACAAATAAATAGGTTGTAAAAAAAAATTTTACAAATTTTTTTAACATGACATGTCACCATCATCTGACATGTCAGGATCACATTATCACTATTAATAGTTAATTTAGACGAAATTAAGCTAAAGGATTCAATTGCAAAAAATTTAGAATATACACTAAATTGATTAGTTTTGATTAGAGGGACTAAATTGACATATTGGTATTGTACAGGGACATGTGGGTACTTTTGACAGAAAAAGAAACCTCTTGGCCCTTACCATAAACCCGATCCGAGTTATTCGCTATAAATTATCTTCCCACCTTATTTCTCCCCTAAACCCTAAATTAGGTGGCTCACAAAAACCCTAGCCACTCTTCTCCTCCGCCTAACCCTCTTTCTCATCCAAAATGGTACTCTCTCTTATTCTGTTCATCTAATATTTGCTAAACCGAAGTGATTTTATGTTTGCATTATATTTACAAATTGGCTGATATTTTCTGCAGACAGGAGAACCGGTCAACCCAAAAGCATACCCACTAGCAGATGCTCAGTTAACAACCACGATTTTGGATCTTGTTCAACAAGCTGCCAACTACAAGCAGCTTAAAAAGGGAGCTAATGAAGGTCAGGAAAAATACCCATTTTCGTACTTTGGTTGTGTATTGTTAATATTTCTGGTGTGGTTTTGCCATTTGCGTTTTTAATTGGGTTGTTGGGTTTCAGCTACTAAGACCCTTAACAGAGGTATCTCGGAGTTCGTTGTCATGGCTGCGGATACCGAGCCCCTTGAGATTCTGCTGCATCTTCCTTTACTTGCTGAAGATAAGGTAATTGCTTTATGGAATTTTTTTTTTCTGATATAGCCGTTTATTTCCTTAATTCTATTGGGTTTGTTCAACGTTGAATAATTAAGGAATTAAAATGGGCAAAGTAATCTGTAAGTGTTATGTTAATTGTTACTTGTATTTTTGTTGTGAATAAAATTAGGCAGGGTGAAAATTGCTTGTTTAAATTGGACTGAATATCGTGTTATGCTCACTGCACTATGGGAAATGTGTTTGTATGTAATGTGGTATATCAGATAATATTCTATCATGTTCAGATTCTGGCTTTTAATTGCCGGACTCAATGGGAACTTGCTGGTTCTGTGGCAAATGGCTTGTGCTTTTTTGTGCATAAACCAATATGAAAACATAGAATTTTGAGCAGTTTTAGAGCTTTCTCTCCTTTTTTGGCTAGTACCATTTGTTTGTTATGCATTTGTGGTTGATATGCTAGTTGCTGTCTTATGTATTGTTCCTCTCAACAGTTTTTCTGTGTTAGTAACTGTTGTAAATATTTAGCTTTGAGAGTCTTTTGACAAATTGTCTTGATTTGGGGGCATATAGAGTTTTATTGTTATCAATATGTTCCTAGATTTGAATTTTGAGATATCTGATTTTACTCAAAGATATCAGCCGAGATAGGCTTACTGAGTCAAAAAAAGAATTTAAGATTATGCACTTTTTGTTTTATATAAATGTCTCCACTCTTCAGCTATGTAGCATGCCTATCATGCATCTTGATGCTCAACATAAAGGTCACTGTGGAAGAAAAATCGTAACAACTGCACCTTGATTTCTTGTGATGGAGCAAAATCTCTAGGATCAGTTGCTAGGTTTTTTTATTTTCCTTTGCCCTTTGTTGAAAGATTACACTGAGTACAGAATCTCAATGATAACATTTGTATTCAAATTTTGCAGAACGTCCCCTATGTATTTGTCCCTTCAAAGCAAGCACTTGGTCGAGCATGTGGGGTCACAAGACCTGTAATTGCATGTTCGGTCACGACAAATGAAGGAAGCCAATTGAAATCCCAAATACAACAACTCAAGGTATTTTTCTTTCTAACGTGCTACATTATAATTTTTTTTATTTTTGCATTTATTGTGGTTGAATTTAATCCTGTATCTTATGTATTTTCATTTGTGAAATGCAGGATGCTATTGAGAAGCTCTTGATCTAGAATAGTATGAAACTCATTTTCGGTGTGATGGGCCTCTTGGATTGTTGTGGTCGCTCCTTTAGAGGCTTTGACTGATGAAGTTGTGCCACTAGCGAGCCAGTCTTTTAGTATTTGACCTCAAATATGATTGTTGTGTCGTATTCTGTTTTCTTATGAATTGGGAAAGAGGATAATATTGAATTAATGTTTACTAGAACTTGGTATGGATGATGCAATTAATTAATGTAGCTTGTTTAATATGTTTTGTTTGCCCTTTTATAGTTTCATGATAATTGTCTTCTCCTTAAAAACCACTTTTGCAACTCGAGTTATGATGATTTGAATCCTGAAAAGTTTGAGGTGAAATGTGGCGCAGCAGCGTGCGGGGATGGTTAATTGGTTTTGTGGTGCCTATTCTTGTAAATTTTAAAGACTGCCGTTTTCTGCTAAAGTTCGCACTTCTGAGATGTGAGTCACAGACGAAACTGAAACCCGAAAGAAGAAAGGGAAAAGGTGGGTGAAACTTTCTACATTATTCTATGGAAAAATTTCTCCATTTTCTGCTAAAGAAAATTATTTTCATGGAAAAACCTAGGTGCATAACCTTTTTATTTAGATAGTGTTTGATACGAGGAGAGTGGAAGCACATTTCTGGTAACGAGGAGAGTCAGTGGAAGCACATTTCTGGTAATGAGGAGTGAGGGCACATTTCTGGTAATGTGTCTACTTAAATTAAATTGTGTCTAAATAAATTAAATTATTTATTTTGTAATAAATTATAATAATATAAGATTACAATGTAATCATATTCTAGTCAAAAAATGTAATGTGAGTATAGTTCAAAATCAATATAATTAGATTACATTGTAAATAATCATAATAATTGTTAGTAAAATTTAAGATAAAATATTTTGATCTCTTTAGGTTTCGATCAAAATTATATAGAGATTTATTAGTTTTCAAAATAGATATTTCGTTTTAAAAAAATATTTTTTGTTAAACACATAGGTCCAACTATTAGTGTTTTTATCAGTTTGATGATATAGTATGAATAAAAAGATAATTTTACCTTTGATTAATTTTTAAAATTACTATTATATAATTTTAAAATTTTTTTATTAATTAAAAAAAATACTCCCCATCTAGGGAACACCAAAGCTTCCCTAGGGAGCCCGATTTGGGGCTCTTTAAGGGAGCACCGGTGCTCCCTTTTCTTCGGAGCTGGGGAGCACCGATATGTGCTCCCTATTTTTGTTAAATATAATAATAATTTTTTAAATTAATAAAAAAATATTTTAATTTTTTCATAATTTTTGTTAATAGTGTTTGCATTTTTGGGATAGAGTGTTCATTTTGAAAATTAATTGACTTGCTTAAAATTTTGATTAAAACTTAAAGAGGTGGGAGTATTTTATCATAAATTTATATTATCTTTTAAAAGAAAAAAAATTAAATTAAAATATATAATATAAAAGATTATATTAAAAAATGAAAATAAAATTTATAAGATTATAATAAGAAAAAAAATAAAATATATGATATTAAAAATATATTTAAAAGATGCTATTATATAAAAATTAATATTAAAAAATATAAATATATTAAACTTATATTTTTTATATTTTAATAAATAAAGTAATTTTAAAAATTGACATTATATTTTTAATAAAGTACTTATAAATCAAACGTTATAATATTATCATCTTTTTTATATTTAATTATTATTTTACTTATATATCAAATATTATAATATTATTTTTTTTATAATCATATTATCTGTAATTATATTATATTATAAAATATCAAACAGGTTGAAGGTGTTTATGCGCCGTCCTGGTTGAGCTTGGGCCTCGGCTTATTTTGTGCCTGAACCTTGCAGAACTACTCTACGACCACCTGTTAAAATAGACTTCTATAATTAAAAGATTAATAATATTTTAGTTGTTTTAAACGTATATATTTGAATTAATTTTTGATAAAAATGCATTATTATGCGTATAGACACGTCAATTAGTACAAATTTGGTTTTTATGATACTTTTGTATATCGTGTGCTGAAAATACAATGCAAACAAACTTTATACTACTAAACTTCAAAACATTAGTATAAAAAAGATTCTACTAATCAGTAAGTTTATTATCAATGGTTTAAATGTGATTAGCTATAAGTACGTACCAAAACAGTTGTTAATGTTTGTTTTTTAGGACTGGAAATCGAGATTCAGTGGGGAGTCAAGAATCGTCTTGCGTCAATATATTCATATAATAATATTATTTATAATGCAAAAATATAAATTTAGTATATATAATTTTTAAATAATTACATCATTACGAAATGTAAGATAAAATAACAAAACTTTAATATTCAATATAAAGATATAATTCTATATTTTGAATAATTAAACTATAAGGTACCAACGACAAAATTATATTTTTTTACTATTTTTAAAAGATTATATTAAAAAAGTAATTAAATTACTAAATTAGTAAAACTCTATTTTTTAAATAAGAGATTATATACTAATCAATAAATTAAATCTTAAGTGTAATTTTTAAGTAACATTTGATTTCAATTTATTTAAAAAAATACTTAGCTACATTTAAATTATTTAATCTAACGAAGTCAAATATTGAATAATAAAATTTAGCATAAATAAAACTTTAACAATAATGATAAAAAATCTAACATTCTAATCTATACCTCAAGTGTTGTAGATATAAAAAAGGTTATTATAAATAAGAAGTTTTATATAGTCCATAATGTCTTGAATTCAATCACCTAGTTTATAACCAAAAAGTTATAAGTATTTAGCAGCATTAGACATTAGTCATATCGTTTTTTTTTTTTGGGTTAAAAATAATATACTACTACTACGAAAGACAAGAAAATAGAAAACAAGAGAAAAATTGTGTATGTACGTACATTATTACAAAATAATGTGAAGAGTGACGGCTAAATCCCATTGGCTACATGAAAATCCCACGGATTGCTATCCGCTTCTCTGCTGTTTTGCTAGATTATAACCGTCGATAATCCATTCGATGGACGGTCTAGATCCTGTCTCACAATCCCCACCACCAAATGAAATGGAGCCAAAGCTTTAAACCAATGCCGCGTGTTCATCAAAAAGTGCGAAGCAATGCAGTTTAAAAGAACGAATCCTATTGGTCAGTTCTCATTGCACACGGATCACGACGTCGACAACTTAGCAGCCGTTAATAACTTCTTCACCCTACGGTTAAGATTTGTCCATTTACAATCTTTTGTAACAAGCACGAAATTTTCACTTCTTCCCGCCTCTGCCAAATTCCCCCTATAAATCCCCCCAAATCCTGCACATTCCATCATCACACTTATCTCCCCGATTTTTACTTACTGTCTCGCAAACTAAACACTCTTGTTTACTATCAACTTTCCTACCAATGGCTCGTACCAAGCAAACAGCTAGAAAGTCAACCGGCGGCAAAGCCCCACGTAAGCAGCTAGCCACAAAGGCCGCTCGCAAATCAGCTCCGGCAACCGGAGGAGTGAAGAAGCCTCACCGTTTCAGGCCAGGAACTGTGGCTCTGAGAGAAATCAGAAAGTACCAGAAGAGTACCGAACTCTTGATCAGGAAGCTTCCTTTCCAGAGGCTGGTGAGAGAAATCGCTCAAGATTTCAAGACCGATTTGAGGTTCCAAAGCAGCGCTGTCGCCGCTCTTCAAGAGGCTGCCGAGGCATATCTCGTTGGACTGTTTGAGGATACTAATCTCTGTGCCATTCATGCTAAGAGGGTTACGATTATGCCCAAGGATATCCAGCTAGCTAGGAGGATCAGAGGAGAGCGAGCTTAGGTTGTATGATTTCGGTTGATTAATGGTTAACATTAGAGGAATCTAAGTTTCTGGTTTTTTTTGTGGAAGTTGCTTTCTGAGCAAATAGTGATGTAAATCGGCGGAATTTTAATGAATGCTCCATATTTTTCGTTAGTTGAAGTGGACTTTATTTGGCTTTAATTATTCATTTCTGTATGGAACTTTGCTGTTTGGAAATGGTTGCAATGAATCTTCTATGATTACCAACAGCTTATGTGGATCTTTTGCTTCATTTCTTTTTTAAGTAGGATAAATGAAGATTTTTCCAATTAACCTGAAAAGAAATAAATCTTTGGATCAATACTCAAAAGAAAAATGTTTTAATTCAAGAGGTATTCGAAACAAATCTGACTCAATTTTCAGATCAGTTCCTCTTCTATTGGTTACTGGCCGATTCCAGTGCGCCGTCTTTGATTTCAGTTCTTACGTTTGTTTGTTTATTTCTTCGTCAAATAAGGGATTTGATTGGAATTTGCAATACAAAAGAGAAGGAATCCTGGTGAGGTTTGGTATTTTCTTCATCAATTTTTTTGATGGGATTAGAATTTTAAGAACACTGGAGAAATAAATCTTGATGTGAAGCAGGAAGCCACGGAATTCGATTTCTACTTGAATAGCATAGTTGAAAAAAATGTGTGATGGTAGATCTCACATCAAGTGGGCGTGCCGGAGTGGTTATCGGGCATGACTAGAAATCATGTGGGCTCAGCCCGCGCAGGTTCGAATCCTGCCGCTCACGTTTTCGAGAATTTTCCGTATCTGCTTTTAAAGCAACAAGAATTAACACAACTATGCTTTCTGCACGGGGTTAATATCTCTTGGGATGTCTAAGCCTGAGCCAAGCATATTTTTCCCCATTTTTAGTTTTTATTCAGTCGTAAGGTAGAGCCGTAGAGGTGGAAGAGAAAAAGTGAAATGAAGCAGAGCGAATCACAAGAATCCACGTAAAGAACTGTTACACTTTCTGTATTCTGTTTTCATGCTAGAGCTGGAATACATGTAGTTTGGCCACTTGGGCCTCCTCTAAGGCTACTTAACATCTAAACCCTCCCAAATGATCCCTTCAAAAAGGGAAAAAAAAAACAGAAGAAACAATATTTTGAACTACTACGAGTACAAAGGAATTCCCAATGGCTCATGTGTTATACTGTAATTGCCGTATCTTTCTGTCTGTCTTTCTCTCTCAAAAGTTCCATTTCCAATCCCAGGCATTCTGCCATTTTGCAGATCTCCTCAGACTGTGGGTGGGACTTGTCACCTGATGAGAACCCATGCAAAGATAATGAACTGTTGATGTCACCAACATCCACCCAACTAAACCCCACTTCCTTCCTCACTCCCCTCTCCCTCATCCTTTTCCTCAGTTTCGCTACCTTTTCCCAGTTTCCCTTCTCAGCATACAAGTTTGACATCAACACATACGGACCTGACTCACTGGGCTCCATCTCCATCAGAGCATCAGCTACCCTCTCACCCATCTCTACATTTCCATGTATCGTGCAAGCCCCCAGCAAGCTTTGCAGCATAGACAACCCTGGCCCTCCTGGACTGCGACCCATCAGCTTCTCTGCCTCTTTCAATCTACCTGCACGGCCCAACATATCCACCATACAAGAATAATGCACTGAGGATGGTTCAATCTGATATTCTGCCAGCATTGAGTCAAAGAGTTTTCGACCCATATCAACCATTCCATTTCTGCCACACGCTGTTAGTACAGAAAGAAAAGTGATTGAATCAGGTTGGACTTTTTCCCTTTCCATCTCTTTGAATGAAGTCATCACTGAATCATAGTCTCCATGCCTTGCATGGGCGGATATAATTGATGTCCAAGCAAATTGGCTCTTTTGAGGAGTCTCACTGAAAACTTTTTCAGACTCAGAAATGCTCCCACGCTTCGCATACATATCGAGGAGAGCATTGGACACTATTGGATCGGTACTAAATCCAACCTTTATTAAATGAGAGTGGCACTGCTGACCATGCTTAAGAGATATATCTTCACCAGAACCAATTGCATTCAAGGCACTACCAAATGTGTATTGATTTGGCTTACATTCTGTGACTGCTGATAAAAATGTCCTCAAAGCTTCCAAGCACATTCCATTTTTAGCATAGCAAGAAATTAAAGCATTCCATGAGACAATCTCTCTACATTCGAGTTCCTCAAAAACCTTAATAGAGTCTTGTACCAACATAAACTTAGCATACATGGTGATAAGGCTATTGCAAACATTTGATTCTGACAAAAAGTTGCCCTTTACACAACACGCATGAACCATTTGGCCTTCTTCCACTAATTCCCTAGTGGTTATGGCATGGATCAACCCAACAAATGTAACATCATTTGGATAAACACCATCTAATCTCATTTCATTAAAGAGGCGTACAGCATCCTCTTCATCAATAGAAATCATTGTGGTCCATGAGATCACGTTACGCTCATTCATTCTTTCAAATACCAATGTTGCATCTTCAAAAACCTCACACTTCGCATACATTGACATCAAAATATTACAAACAGATACATGAGTCCCATACCCCCTTTTTATACACAAACCATGAATCTGTCTACCAACCTCTAAGTTCCTCTGATGACCACAAGCTGAAACCGCTCCAGTAAATGATACATTATCAAGCTTCATCCCTTGTCCCACCATTTCAATAAACGATGAAATCGCTTCTAACCCATAACTACTCTCCTGGCTGTACCCTGAAAGCATTGAATTCCACGAAACCAAATCTCTGTTCGGCATCTCATCAAACACCCTCCGGGCTTCCTCTAATCGCTTCCACCTTGAATACATTGTTATAAGCGCATTTCCCACAAAGGCTTCACAATCTAATCCGGACTTCGTGACAAGAGTATGCAACTGCAACCCGAGAAGAAAGCCTTCAACGTCAAAACAGAAAGAAAGAGCTGTGGTACAAGTTACAGCATCAAAAACAACCCCACTCAAATTCATCCTTAAAACAAAATTCAAAGCTTCGTCACTTTTTTGAAACCCCGAAAGCAGAGTATTCCATGAAACGATATCCGGATCATTTAAGCCCTCAAAAATGCACAAAGCCTTATCAAACTGGCCAGATTTAGAGTACATATTCATTAATGAATTTGGAACCGTAATAAAGGACGTGAGCCCAGAGGTGATTGCAAATTTGTGAACCTGGGTCCCCTGTTCTGTATTCCCACAAGAATCCTTGAGAGCGAGAGCCACGGTAACTTCATCAATGGCGTTAACGTTGCCCAATTTAAGCAGTACTTTGAGCTTGCTGAAGGAGCTAAAGGGGAGATTAACGTGCAAAAAAGAGCGCAGAGAGTCATTAACAGGGTAAAGGGAGGCTGGTTTTGAGTAAGGACTTTCGTCGAATAACTGGTGAACATGTTTAGATGAGTGCAAGTTCCTTGAGCTTGTTGGCCGTTGCTTGATGATTTTACGGAGTTGGCGGGTAATCATGAGAGTTTCATAACAGACAGTGATTGAAATGTAACGAAGAAAAAATAAGTTAAACCTTAAACCCTTCTAAAACCCTACGTTATGGTTTTTGCAATGGAATTTCAACGGAAAGAGAACTCATATGGGCTCGCCAATAGCCCAATGAAATGGCTTGCCGTACTAGGGATTCTAATTTATGGAGTATTTATTTATGAATTTACACTTTGAAGAGATTTATGTTTAAAATGTAAACTTTGATTCTCTAAACTTTTGCATATCTAAGATTAATTCATTATGAGTTGTGTAGTGAAAGAACAAAATTGTTCATTTGCTTGCTTCAAATTCATATTTATATGATGTTGTGGCTGAGAGAAAGAAAAACTTGTTAATAAAAACTAATGACAGTTTTTCATTTTTGGAAGAAAAAGACAAGGAAGGTCATCCGGGACTCGATGTTGTGAACCTTTGGGCAAGTAATCGATGAGTATGTACCGGTAATTGGGCTCACTTTCGGCTTGATAGTTGGCAACTCGATCATGTGGGAGGCCAGCCTCAAGTCTTAAAACTTTAGCTTCCTGATTCAAGGCTTCCACTTATCAAATTTCATGTTCTTCCCACTTTCTCCATCACCAAATAGAAAAAAAGAAAGCATGTCAAGTGTAAACAAACAAAGGCTCCAACCCACCAATGACTTGGTTTTCATTCTCTCTTTTCTTTTCCCACATTTTCAATTTTTTTATAGAAAATTCCCCACTTTTGTCAGGGGAAGAGATGGTTGATATTTTGGCAACAAAGGTTGAAAGTATGGACCATAGAGTTGATCTGGTGAAAAGTGGGCGGGGCAATTTCCATAGACAATCTCCTGCATGTTTCAGCAGCAGGCCCTCGTGCTCTAAAAGACAAAACCATTAAATTGACGGTAGGCATTCATTTGTGTTGACTCTTTTTGGACCATCTTCAAAAAAGTTTATCACTACTACAGAATTTGGTGACAACCACCAGCTGGGATAAGCTTTACATTTATTTTATTTTATTTATTATGTGGGATAGAGACCGGAGAGATAAGCTCTCTGTCACTGCCGCAAACCCCCCCAGATGTCCATGAAGTGCCATTGTGATACACACATTCATACACAAACAAAACAGGAAAGGAACAAATGCCGTGGCGGCAACAAATATCAAAGCACTATATTTTGAACCTCTGATTTATAATCTAACATTAGCATTCCTAAGTAATCTATATCAGTGTAGTTTGGTGAGAAAAAGGCTAATGCAGAATTGAATTTGAGTTAATTATATTAAAAATGATAAGATTCGAATTTATTGCTTTATTTATAATGAAGGATGAAAATTTACATTCAAAAAAATATTATGAGCAGTCAGACCTCTTTCGTGTTACAGAGTAGGGCCAGCTCTGCTCCACCCATATTTTGCATGATTTTTGCAGGTAATTGGGATGGACTTGGTCCTTATCTTTAGCAAGAATACTTTGGCTAATATCAAAATGTTAGCACAAAGTTACAAAGGGTTTGCCTTTGGTTTGTAAGTAATGATAGAATTATGAAAAATCAGATCCATCGTTTCTCTGTCACAAACAGGCTCTGGAATTTAGTATGTAATCAAGTAAGTGGTAGAAAAAGAATTGTGCTTGCAAGTTGCAGGCATGACAATATAAAATATAAACATGAATGGCTGCATTTCACGCGGCTGAGGAAGCAATCACGTTAAACAGAACATGACCCTTATTGCCGATTAATTATCTAATCATCAATGCTGAAAAGATATAATAATAAAACAGCTAAAATTATCCTGGAAAGTAACACACGTTAAGGAGCAAATCTCATTAATAAATTCTGATCCAAAGCTGTGGGGAATAATACCTTTTGTCAGTAACAAAAAAGGGGGAAGCTTGGTTCTGATATTCTTGTTTATTTGGCAATGCTTTACACGTGTAGAATGAAAAGGAAGTGAGGTGATTTGGGATATGGCTTTTATAATTAAAACCAAGCATATTCCTCATTTTAGCCTTGTAGGTTCTTTTAGTTTCTCCATGCAATGCAATCTTGTGGGTTTGTTATACTTTATTGGAATTAAAGGCTGAAACAATGTTGGTAATAAACCAGTCATAAAAACATGTACATCAGTTGATAATGTCAAATGATAATGTTAATATCAGTGTTTGCAACTTTTCAACAAAAAAAAAAAAATCACTGTTTGCAAGTTGTAAGGAAGATTAGGAGACAAGCTTTTGATTGCAGCATGCTTCTGTCTTCGGATAATGCTGTAAGATGGAGAAGTTGTGGCTCTGATTGGCCCAAACAAGATCAACATTGGCAGATGATAAATGCTTAACCTATAGAACACAGCTAATAAAATGTGCCACTATTAGCCTGAGCAAGAAATAACTACTGCCACGAAATTTATATCTTATGTGATTAGAGGTGCAGCTAAGATGTAACATGAGGCTTATGCATGCCAGAGAGATGCCATAGATTAAAATTAAGGAGGTCAAGAAAATAAAAGAACCCAACTTCTTGGAGGTTGGCTGGCTAGTACCGTTGATGGGAAAAATGTAATGGAAGACATGATCCAACATACTGAATCTGCACAACAGAACATTGAAATCAATTTAAAGTTCCACTATCATGTATGGGTGATATCTTACCTACACATCATATGACTGATATGCATGCCAGAAATGTACTAGAACATTGAAGATCAGAGGGGGAAGGGGGGAGAGAAAAATAAAAGAAAGACCAACTTTGATTTAAACTGCCATTTTACACTTGTCAAAGAATCAAAACTGGTCTGTTAAAGAAAATAGCAGCCATCTTTATTGAAAATCCTTTGGTAGAGAATGACATGTAGATTTTCTATTATCAATTTTATTACCATAGCATAGTACCACACATTAAAAAAGTTCCCAACAGAGACATCCTTGATTACATTAACGGTTAACCCCCTCTGGACATTATGAAAAAGCTCTACTTGTGATGGAACTGATTAAAATATTCAAAAGTGAATTGCATTTGGATTCAAGGGTGAATTAAATGGCCATGCTTTAACATATTTGGGGAACTATGCAATGTCCCCATGCCATGGTGGAACAAGTATAATACTAGTTCCTAAGCCCAACAACTTGAGCAAGTCATTCCATGTTATCTTTCCTTTACACTTGGAGCATTCCAAAAGAGACAGGTGTGCAAAAGAGGGAGGGGTAGGCCACAGGGAAGCCAAGCAGATAGACAATATGGAGGTGGTTGTAGATTCTGTGGTATATGCCCGATAGAAGTCAAAAGAGATTAACCAAATTCTTTGAATTGATAGTGGAAGGAAGGGAGACAGAAAGAGAATGACACCAAGGAGGGATTGTCTGGTTATGGGTCACATTTGGCCTTAAATAATTGTGTGAAGTGGAAACTCTCTTTTCATGAACCATGTGGCGGCAATGGGCGGTGGTGTTTGATCAGTTTAGATTGCTGTCTTGGAACGTGTGCAGGTGCATTGCATAATTCAATCACACGTGCGAAGCCGAGTACCCTTTGGCACGTGCAGAGTACATGGTGGATATGTTGGGGGTTCCTCCATTCTACAGGCATTCGTACATTAACGCATGTGTGAGAGATAGAGATGAGGTTTTTGTCAACTTTCTTGACCCTACTCAACAATCATTATTATTCCTGTCAACTTCCATTTTGAGAACTTCCCCAATGTATTTGAGTCCACAATAATGTCTTCATATAGTGGTAGGACTGATAGGATACTTTCATGTTAATTGAGAGAGATCTCAGCTAGCTAGGTTCAACTTTTAATATGACCAAACATGAAGAGGAAAAGAAAGGGTTTAACCTGTTCAATCCCATATACAGATTGACTTGTCGGTCAAATCTATCTGTGACTTTATAAGCTCCTTGCCTAATTGAACAAAATTAAACCTTATTAAGTTAATTGCATCAGAGCATCGACACATATGATGATCCCATAAAACTTAAAAGAGTTAAATATTTTTTATCTTCAAAGACTTGAGAGAAAGAGTTAAAGAACTCCAGGGGAAACAAATGTCAGAAAAGATCGTTTTAAGTTCCACGAGAGACTAGGTACTGACAAATTTTTCGAGGGGTCCCAAGAATGATAACCTGGTAGATTGGAGTAGAATTGAGTATATCCCTACAGTTGCGTGTGATTTCAGGAGAAGTCATTAGTTTCTGCTCCGGACAGATTGCTTAATTTTCTTTGTTTGATAGCTACTCTGAGTATTTGATTTGAACTAATTGAATGCAGCAGTTGGAATTGTTGTATATTGCAATGGCATGCAACATCTATATCACACGTAATACATGTGTATTAATCAGCTGATCAGGATGGACTTTCCTTTGGTAATGAAGCTGATTCGAAATGTGAAAAAGAAGAAACTCATTAAGCTTACCAAAGGAAATTTCAGGATACACTCGTGATCTTCTTCTGACTATAAAGGAAGTCGGCTACACGCTTTTCTTTCATCAAAACTGACAGTTAAAAAGCATAAAGAAGTATCACTTTGCTGTGAAAACGAAAACAATTCTCTATGAGCTTTTGGCAACATTTTTTCATGTTAAAGATCAAAAGGTCACACTGTAATTCAGTGCGAAACGTTTCTCAACCCCATTCCCTTTTGGCTCTATTTCAGTGAAACGTTCGTTTTTCTTTTGTCTCTGTTGTAACATTAATGTTATATTGTTTTCATGTCAAAATGGGTCATATTTTATTTTCAGTGAAACTTTTTTTCAACTCACTGGTTTCTGGTTCTCAATACATAAACAAAAGGTAGGGTGAGTGGGGGAGCCTCTTTTGGCATGTGGGGCATCAAAGGCACTAAGAAAGCCTAGGTTGCTGTGGTTCACAACCTTCACAAACTCAAAACCAATCTGTATATCCTACCAAAGAGAAGAGGAGAAATTGAAGGTGATACATTGGTTTTGCATGTTCCAGATTCCATTTTTCTTCCTAACCATCCTCAATCAACATCACCTTTAAAATTCCCTGCATTTTCTAAAAATATCTACTTAAAAAAAACAATGGTTTTAATCAATGCTAGAACCTTCCACTCAACAATGGGGTAAACCTAATCCCCCTACCTTTATATCAAGAACAAGAGCAGTGATCTGTCTCAATTACTTAGTGGAGAGTCACTTTAACTCCAACATTATTTGTTAGACTTCTTGCCTATAAAATGGGAGGCTAGTTCCAAGACATCCAAGTTGTGAGTTGAAGCTAGCATAGAAGACAAAGGCATTATTACGCCTTACTTCTCTCCTATCTTTCTCTTTCAGCATTGTTGTCATCTTTTTCGTGTTGAATTTCAGAAAATGGTCAGTCTGAGTTTCCATGACACAATGAGACAACTATTCTATATATCAATATTGGCTGTTGAACCATTTGATTCTTTTGTTATTAGCATTACCAAAGCTTCTGAAATATTCTGTTCATGGGTCTCAGGAAGGGAAGATGAGTTGGACAGTGGCGGATGCGGTGGACTACAAGGGTTTCCCTGCTGACAGGTCAAAAACTGGTGGTTGGATTCCTGCCGCCCTCATTCTGGGTATGATTGTTACATCATCGCCGTACATTTCTTTCAACATCATTTCTCGAGTTGGTTGGGTTGAGATTAGCTATTATTAACTTTGTTGAATAATTGAACATTGTTTCAAAAAAAATCATGCAGACTATAAAGACTTGACAGGTTTCGACTAGATCCAGAGTTTGTGCTCATAACTTGTAATCATGCTAGTTTTACACATTTTCCTCTGAGCTGTTTGCTGGAAAAGCATTTAACATTCCATGTGACATCATTTATTATCATCTAGCACAAGTAAATATTGCTGTTAAAGAAGAATACTTTTTGTAGAAAAATAAAAAGAAGATAGGAGAAGGGGGAAGATGATATTCCCACAGAGCAACAAGCAGTTAGTTCATGCAAAGCTGATGGGCTTTCAAGTATAAATAAAGTTTTAATCAGGAAATTAAACATAAAGTTTATTAGTAGGTTCAGCACTAGTACATGACACCCTTGCACAAATCTAAAAACATTTTGCTAGCCGTCAAGCCAAGTTCTTATATTATTCCTTTTGATTCACTTTTATTTATCGAGTGGAGTGGAGGAGAAGGGAGGTGAAGGGGGACGGACAAACCACATGGGACCCATGAGAACTCCAATCCATATGTACTTCTGATGATGATAAATTTCGTGTCATTTTCAGTTTGGAGTATGATGGGTTAAGGGAGATACTCTCTAGGGCCATTCATGCATGTAAGTTCTGAATTATGGAGATATTCTCAAGCCAATCTGCTTTCCACCATAATGCTTTATGCTATTATAGCTCCACTTTTACGACATTATTATATGGGCTTCACTTTCTGCTAACATTCCTTATCTACCCAAAAACAGAAAAAGGTTTAACTGCCTTCTTTTGTTTAATTACTTTAATCGAAGTGCTTAATAACCCTTGCTTGTTAGTCATCAAACTTTAACATGGCATCCTGACTTTGCTTTCCTTTCCATTTCTGAGGGTTTCTGGTATAAAACTTCTAATAGTTTCCCCCCACCAGAGAAGCTGATGAAATTAATTTTCTTTTGTTTCTGAGTTCTCACAGAAGGCCCAGAAAAAAGTTCAAGTCGGAAAAGTATTGGATTTTTTTTTAATTCTTATTTGTTTTCATTTATTAAGAAAAAAAGAGATAAACAACTACTATCTCGCATACAAATAAATATGCTGATTTGTTGAATCATTCCTAGGGATTGAGATCTGTGAGAGGCTTTCAACAATGGGAATTGCAGTCAACCTTGTGACATACTTGGTTAGCACAATGCATCTGCCAAGTGCAAGTTCAGCCAACGTAGTAACAGATTTCATGGGCACATCTTTTCTTTTGTGTCTGCTTGGAGGCTTCCTGGCTGATTCATTTCTTGGCAGATACAAGACAATTGCAATATTTGCCATCATACAAACACTGGTGGGTGTTTTAAACAGTTGCTTCCTACCTTAATAAACATAAACAAAAAATAGGAAGAAAAACTAGAGTTCAAGTGTTGATTAAGAAAATGTTTATTCTAAACTTCTGCTGTTCAGTTTTGATTGTGATAATCATGGTGATCTAGGGGACTGGCACATTGGCAATAGCTACAAAACTGCCACAGCTACGCCCACCGCCATGCCATGCATCTGCTTCCCTTACATGCAAACCAGCCAATGGATTTCAGATGGGAGTTTTATACATGGCTCTATATCTAATTGCACTAGGCACTGGTGGCCTAAAATCAAGTGTCTCAGGATTTGGAACTGATCAGTTTGACCAGAAAGATGAAAAGGAGAAAGCCCAAATGGCCTATTTCTTCAACAGGTTCTACTTCTTCATTAGTACAGGAACCCTGATGGCGGTTACAGTGCTTGTCTACTTGCAAGATGAAGTGGGTAGAAGCTGGGCTTATGGAATTTGCTCTGTCTCCATGTTTGTAGCTATCTTGATATTTTTATCAGGGACTAAAAGATACAGATACAAGAAAAGCTTGGGAAGTCCAATAGTTCACATTTTCCAAGTTATTGTAGCTGCAATAAAGAAAAGGAAGATGGACCTCCCTTACAATGTTGAATTATTATACGAGGATACTCCCGAGGCTACAAGAATTCATCACACAGATCAATTCTAGTGCGTTTCCTTTAGTCTATTTAGCTCGTTAGAATTTGCATGGGAATAAAAAATACTTAATCATTTCCTTTGTTTTGTGCCATAAGTCAATTCACTTATGCTTGACGCCTTTGCTTCTCTTATCCTAGCTTCTTGGACAAAGCTGCTATTGTTGCGGAAGGAGATTTTGAAAGAAATGTTGTGTCTGCTCCAAACCCCTGGAAACTTTGCTCGGTCACAAGGGTGGAGGAAGTGAAAATGATGGTGGGGCTTCTGCCAATATGGGCCACAACCATCATGTTTTGGACCACTCATGCACAGATGATCACCTTTTCAGTGGAGCAAGCCTCCACCATGGAAAGATCAATTGGAGGTTTCCAAATTCCCGCAGGTTCCCTCACCGTCTTCTTTGTCGCAGCTATATTGATCACTCTGGCTGTTTATGACCGTGTCATTATGCCATTTTGGAAGAAATGGAAAGGAAAACCAGGTATGTACAGGAAAATAAATGACATAAGATTCTGCCATAATCAGTGATGTATTTACCACTTTCATTTTTGCGACAGGTTTTACCAACCTACACAGAATTGCCATTGGCCTAGTCCTGTCAATTTTTGGAATGGCAGCTGCAGCACTAGCTGAGAAGAAAAGATTGGCAGTAGCTAGAGCTGCGGGTGCCACCACAGCAACCCTGCCTATAAGCGTGTTCTTACTGATTCCACAATTCTTTCTGGTGGGTGCTGGTGAGGCCTTCATATACACCGGCCAGCTTGATTTCTTCATTACTCAATCTCCCAAAGGAATGAAAACCATGAGCACTGGTCTCTTCCTCACAACTCTATCGCTTGGTTTCTTCGTCAGTAGTTTCTTGGTATCAGTGGTGAAAAGGTTGACAGGAAGCAATGATGGGCAAGGATGGCTAGCTGACAATATAAACCACGGGAGACTCGACTGCTTCTATGGACTTGTAGCCGTTCTAGACATCATAAATTTTGTAGTATATCTTGTTTGTGCGGCGTGGCACAAGCCACGGAAACCAAAACCTGCTCTGCAGATGGAGACCATTGTTAATGGCTCCTCTGCTGAGGACAAGTGCTAGGCTTCTTTAGGGCTACAAATTATGATGTGTTCTTCTAACTTTTCTCGCCTTTGTGCATTAAGAATTGGATTGTGTTCAGCTTCATTTCTCCTGTCTTTTACAAGCAATAGAGAAGTAAGATTTCAGTCCATATGAATGATTGCTTTTCACCTTCTTCTCGGCAAGTATATAAACCAACTACCAGCATCATTCACCATCCATAACCTCACCATTCTCTACCTCCACTGCACTAGTAACTTCAAATATTTATAGTTAATTCGAGAATTGCAGATATGCTAAATGAAGGAGAATGATTACAATTTCTCTCATTTGATTAGTAAATTAGAGAGAGTTGACAAGAAAAGAAACCTCGGCGAGTGACTTGGGTTATCAATAGTTTTCCTTGACTTCGCACACAATCAGTGGCGGAGCCAGGGGGTGCTGTCAGGGGCCGGCGCCCCGCTTGCCTTGGCTCTTGAAAACTTGGCTAAACTCTAGCTTTATTCTCAAACAAAAAGGGTTAATTTTGACTCTTGCCCTCCCAAGAGTTTATAAAATGCTCACCCGCCCCCTTATGTAAATTTCTAATTTGCTTTTTTTTTAAGTTCTAAACCTAATCATTAATTTGATTTCTTTTACCATTCTTAGTGTGGGCATTATTATATTTGATTTTTAACTCCTTGAATTATGACTTTACTTTTTCAATTGACCAACAAGTATGTTGCCACTAATTATTGTATGACTTATTTAAGAAGATATAGTTGCTATATTTTATATAATAAGGTTTGAAGTTTATATATTTTTTACTTAAAAAAAGAAATTTAAGTTATTGTTTTACATTGCAATTACAGTAATATTTCTTTGAATTTAGTACACCTCTTATGATATTTTTAATCAAAAAGCTTTTTTAAATTAATTTTAT
Source organism: Theobroma cacao (assembly GCF_053813885.1). NCBI lineage: Eukaryota > Viridiplantae > Streptophyta > Magnoliopsida > Malvales > Malvaceae > Theobroma > Theobroma cacao. The sequence continues at coordinate 6,835,101 of NC_142647.1, forward strand.
TCTCATTTTAGTTATAATGGAGTATATATTATTTGTATCCCAAAGAAAAACGTGCTTTGCCCCTGCAGACAATCATTCACGCATGGGTCCCATTTCCCATCTATCCTCATTTTTGTTAGAAAATTGGTTTCACCATTGCCATTATATGTGTTCCTAATGAACTAAATGGCTTTCTTTCAATTGGCAGCATTAAATCAATAGATTCAAACATGAAACAGACCATCATTTCCCTGTTAGAATCTTTTAATTTTCTCTCCCAATCTAACTTATGCCATGTATCTCCAGCCATATGTACATACACCTTCATTCCCAATTAATAGTTGACTTGAAACCACAGGCAGCCACTAAGCCAATTGCACTTGGTTTACTCCTCTTAATTAATTTCAAAAACATTGGAGAATGAAAACAAGTCAAAAGAGTCACGTATGGTATGGAGTCCGAGATCTGGTCATCTATATGTGCCTATTGCTGAACAGGGCCTCTTCGATTCTGTACCCCATGTTTCGAATCTTACAAATTGGACTAGCCTTCATATTTTGTCGCAGAGCGGTCATATGTTTCCACCATCAACTCAAAAATGCGTATTCATCCAAGTTTCATTTGAACATTGCAAGTGGCTGGACCTGGGTATAGCCCAAGAAATTAGATGCCTAGCCTTTCGCACGAGCCTAAAGTCCTCTTTTGCTCCATTCATTCATCGTTTTGTTGCTCTTTGGTGTCAAATCTTAATGAAACAAAGAGCGACTGAGAAATAGACAGTTCGATTTGCTTTCTTTTGCTGATTGATGATATATTATTCTCTTGTAATGGGCTCTCTCACTTGCTCTGATGGCCTGCAGCCATTAATACAAGTATAGTGGGTGGCCATCTCTTGGAATTCAATGTGACGTGTGGCCACAAATGGTGCAGAATTATATCACAACGCTCTTGCCGAACAGCTTGGGACAGCTGAGTTGATTAGTAGTTTTGAAAGAAATTTCCAATAATAGTTTCAACAAGTGAACAAGTCTAGCATTCTAGTTTTAGTTTTAGATTAGATTGAACCTCATAATAGTTGCAGCACTTAATCACAACTTGTAAGAGATTCTTGATCAGGATCAACTTATTAATTTAAAAAAAAAAACTTGATAATTTATATTTAGATTCGAATCTTATCATGGCATGATTTTTCTATAAAATAATTATGTAAATATATATATGCAACTATAAAGCTAATTATAGAAACTTGGACTTAAATTTGGATGTTCACATGGTAGAGAATAGGATAAAGCTGATTAACTTAGATAGAAGATGCCAGCGTTATCTGTCAAATTCAGACAAAGGAAAATATCTCCATCTCATTGCTTGAAGCTATAGCTAGCCGAAAAAACTTAGTAGGAGGGGGAAAGCTCTATATGCGTTTTGGTCTAGTTAAGTCATGCATGCACATGGCTGCCAGATGAGCATCATCTTCTTGTTAGTGCTAGTTCTCAGCAGACAGCACTAATTTGGTTTCTTGATCAATCTGGCTTGCAATGTACGTTAGAAAATTAGCCGTTGATGACAGCCGTTGTTGTCAGGAAACAAGTGTCTCCACTCTCCAGGTGGTTGAGATGGGTACTAGATACCATCTTTGACTAAATGTGAACGATGAAACTGGAAGTGGTACCCAAAGAGATTTCAATTGCAAAATCTCAGCCATATACCCGACAAACCACAATCAGATTGTGCCATTAATTCTACGGCGAGTTTCTACTGGTGTAATCGGGGTTTAGTTGGTGTTCAAAAAATTAGTAAAATTAATTTCAAAATATGAATTTTTAATAGACTTTATCTTTTAAGACTTCTTTCGTCTCCGTTACTCAATATGTAAAGAGTGATTGTACAAATAACTTTATAATACAATTAAACTAATATCTAATTTTGTTTTACACTTTACAAAAGTAGATCGTTAGATATATTCGAGAGTTTGCAAAATTGTTCAACTTTAAAGCTATTTTTTGTAGCAATTAGATTATAAGTAAAGGTGGAGGAAGGGTTTAATAGGAGACCGCCTCCCAAAGTTTTAAAATCTTATAAATTTCTATATCTTAAAAAAAAAATTATAATTTTGTTTATACTTTTTTTAAAAAATTTATAGTTTCACTTTTACAAATATTGACTTTTTTTTTGTTTCCGTCTTCTTAAATATAAAATCCTGATTCCATTACTGATTATAAGGAATTTGGACTTTTTTGGTATTTGATAAAAATTCAAGTATTTATGTTAATTTTCAAAACATAATAGTTTTCTTACTCTTAATTGTTCTGCTTTTATCTTATTTGTTTTTTTTTTTTTTCTCAAAACGGTTGGTAACAAATCATTTATATAAACTTGTAACAATTTTTTTTAAAAGACACAATTTTTTCATTAAAGTACCTTTTTGTCTTAAAATATTTTTGTATTTTATAAAACATAATTTTTAAATAAATATATTATTTTAATAATCACTTTATGAAAGATAACTATTTATTTTATTAGACATAAGCTTTGAGTTACAATATAAAAAAATAACTTTTCGTATCTAAGCTTTTTGAGTTGGTGTTTTTCTTGTTGTTTCATAATTTTTGAATTTAGAAATGTTTTTTCAGAATGTCACTTTATTAAAAAATATAATTATTTGCATGAAAAATTCATCTACAATCTAATAATTATATTATGTGTTAGAACTTTTGAATTAAGATAATTTTTTTTTTATTTTAAAAGTACACCGACAGTTGCTTTTCTTTGTTTACAGTTGATGCAAGTTTTAGAGGACAAAAAAATCCCTTACTAGGTCCCTAATTTGGTAAATGAGATCTGTGTGAGGACTGAAGAGTGACCCTTCCTGTTCTAGAAACCAGGCGATCATCTTCCAAGAAAGTTTTTGTATCGAAGCTGTAATATATAGAATCATGTATTTTGGTTTTGGGCTGGGCGTTGAGTTAAATTTGAACTAGTATGGTCCAAGGAGATCGTGGCATTGAATTTTTTCCTTTGGTAGTTGAGTTCTTTCTTCAAATGGACGAAGAAAGTAAAAAATTTCAAATCCACCTAGCTTGAAAAAGGAAAAAATCATTATCCTGACAGATAAGCTCCAGATATATAGTAGTACATAAATTGCAAGGAGCCAATTGGGGCCTCTAACTTTGCCAGTTTCCTTTCTGGTGCATTTTAACCTTAACAATTTTAAGGAATTTAATTTATATACCTTTCTTAAAACCCAATGTATTTGGTCACATACATTACATGTCTGAACTGATCCTGGAATAATATAAACAACTATATAGTCAGTGCTCGTTTTCTTCTTAGATTAGTCCTCCTATAAGTTTTTTGTTACTCTTTTCACTCCTTGGTTAAGCCTGTCATGGAGGAAAATCAAACGCAACTTGTGTCGGATGCTGTTGACTACAAGGGAAATTCTGCTGATAGGAACACGTCTGGTGGTTGGGTGGCTGCGGCTCTAATCCTGGGTGAATTTCTTTTTCCTCTGCATAGTCTATAATCTTAGTACTTTAGAGTTTATGGGAATTGACTTCCAATTGTTTTAAATATGTAGTTGTGCATTTTTCATTAATTTAATAGTTTTTACAATTCTAATCCAATTTACATACCTGAAAAATGGAATAGAAAAAAAATATATCAGAAACAAAAATCGTTTCGTATATCTGTCTTATAGCATTGTTGATACGTTATTTAAACAAATTCATCGAATTTCCTCTCCAGATTTGTATATGCAGCAGTTGCTTTTAGGGATATGCTGTTAATTTAACGTTTCAGCTTCCATTTGGAATGCCAGCATGGTTTTTTTTTTTTTTTTTTTTTATCTTTTGACATTGAAATCTTTCATTTTCTGGTAGTCCAATGACTTCAGATCTTTGTCCAATGATCTGGGTCTCAGGAGAAGTGTAGATTTATTTTCTACACACGAATAGATTATTATTATTGCTATTATTACTCTTCTTAGGAGTTGAGATATGCGAGAGACTTTCAACAATGGCAATTGTGGTGAATTTGGTGACATATTTAGTGGGCACAATGCATCTGCCTAGTGCAACTTCTTCAAATGTCAGTACAAATTTCGGGGGTACATCATATATGCTGTGCTTGTTGGGAGGGATTCTTGCTGATACTTTCTTAACCCGATATTGGACGATTGCCATTTTTGCTGTGATCAATGCAATGGTAAGCACATAAAGCATCTTTCTTTTCTTTTCCAGAGTTGCTTTAATGGTTCACTTGATTATCACATTTACAATCCTGGCCATCTGTTGATGAACTAGGGCACTTGCTTGTTAGCAATCTCAACAGGATTGCCACAGCTGCGCCCCCCTCCTTGCAGCGCTGCTCAATCCAATGAATGTGTAGAGGCCAACAGCCTGCAAATGGGTGTCTTCTCTTGTGCTCTATATTTATATGGACTAGGACTTGGCGGGATTAAGTCAAGCGTTTCAGGATTTGGAACAGACCAATTTGACAAAAATGATAAGAAGGAAAACCAGCAAATGGCAAGTTTCTTCGACATCTTTTACTTGATTATCAACATAGGTACCCTGCTAGCGGTCACTGTCCTTGTTTATATACAAGACAAAGTAGGTCGAAGCTGGGGATATGGTATTTGCTCGGTTACTATGCTATTTGCTGCTTTTATATTTCTATCAGGAACTAAAAAGTATAGGTACAAGGAAAGTCCGGGAAGCCCTGTGGTTCAAATTCTTCAAGTTCTTGTGGCTGCTATAAGGAAAAGGAATGTTGACTTTCCATCTAATATTAGCCATTTATATGAGGACCCTGCACAGGAACTGAGACTGTCACACACAAATAGGCTAAGGTATGTCGTCAACAATGAAGATTTCGATGGCAATTTGTTTGAAATTCTTTTCTCTGGAAAGTTAAGACAATGTTTTAATATTTTTTATTTGAACTTCAATTACAAAAAGGGTGACATGTTTTTTATTTGAAAAGAGAAAAACCTGGCTGCACTTTCCTGTAATTCAAAAGTTTGGAGTCTACATCATGGTCTTGTAAAGCTTAATCTGAATGGATCTTGTGTTTCCCCTAAACTAATGGAGTCTAGATATATTGCAAAATTTGTATGGCAGGTGCTTGGACAAGGCAGCAGTCATTACCGGCAAGGACTCTGGAATAAGTGAATCACCAACTCCAAATCCATGGAGTCTTTGCTCGGTAACAAGGGTAGAGGAAGTTAAGATGTTGACTGGCTTACTGCCAATTTGGGCAACAACGATCATGTTTTGGACGGTATATGCACAGATGGCCAGCTTCTCAGTCCAGCAAGCTTTAACAATGGAGAGATCCATAGGAAATTTTGAAATCCCTCCAGCCTCTTTCAATGTTTTCATGATTGGATCCATAATGCTCACTCTTGCAATCTATGACCGCCTGATCATGCCACTCTTCAGGAAAACAAGAAAACCTCAAGGTACTCAACTAATTGTGAAATGTTTAGAAAAAAAAAAAACTATACTCTTATCATCATCCTGTTTTTGGTTGTTCTGTTAATCACCTAAGTCAATTCAAAAAACCTCTTTCAGGTTTGACCAATTTGCAAAAAATAGGGTTTGGCCTCTTCTTCTCCATTATAGCTATGGCGGCTGCAGCATTTGCAGAAATGAAACGATTGTCAGTTGCTAAAACCAAGGGAACCACCACCTTAACCCTACCAGTGAGCGGATTCTTGTTGCTACCACAATTCATCTTGGTTGGGATAGGAGATGCGTTCATCTATGCCGGCCAGCTTGATTTCTTTATAACAGAGTCACCGAGAGGGATGAAAGCAATAGGTACTGGCCTTTTCCTGACAACCATCGCGCTTGGTTTGTTTGGAAGCAGTATATTAGTTGAAATCGTGAGGAATGTTACTGGAACAAATGGTGGGCATGATTGGCTGGCTCATAGGATTAATGATGGCAGACTGGACTACTTTTATGGGCTTCTAGCTGTTCTAAGCCTCATCAACTTGGGATTATTTCTTGTTTGTGCCAAAAGGTATAAGCCAAATCCTGGAGAAGTTGCTCTAAGGACAAATGATAAAGTCAATGTTGATGTTCCTCCTAAAGAAGAAAGTGCATAGGAATTTCTTGCTCTTTCTTTTTTATTCTACCCTAGAGGGTTTATATTCCAACTGTTCACCCCCTTGTACCTTCCAAAAAATGTGTACTAGTTGCATAACAAGGGACTGTCTATTATTCAAGATTGATGGAATGGTTCTAAAATCTATGAGACAACTGCAACCTTATACTGGTTTACTGTTGGTGTTTGCTCCATAAGATTGATTAGTTTTTTTTCTTCAACAAAAGAAATGTTCTGGATTAGCCTAACTAATTAATAAGGCATGGGAGAATCAGATAATGTTGCTTACATTTTGAAAATTTGTCCAAGAACTCAAAAAAGTAGACCCTCTTAAACAAGATTTTTAAGTAGTCTGTCTGCAACTAATGCACCCTCACAAGAGCACAAGGTTATTACTTGAAATGAAGAGCTAAATAAACTCTTCTTTGGAGTGATGTCGTTTGACTAATGGCAACCAAAAGTGCTAAACCAGGTGAAATAGATGAACATGTACATAGAATGAAAATCACATTTTATTGGACTAATTGTCAGCTATTCATTGAGCACCATGAGGAAATGACCAACAAATATCCTTGCTTTATACATGCGTATGTTAACTTGTTAAGGCTTCTACTTTGCTTCTTGCTCTTTTAGCAGGTTCTGAGCGACTTATGAGCAATGTAAACTCCTTGGACCACGTATCCCAACCTTCTATTATTGAATTTAACACTTGGGTGGTATAAAAAAATTGATTCGAATTTAACACTTTAAGTAAAAACATAATACATCAATTATTAAATCAAATACTTACAAAATGATACATATAAAATACTAAAACAATACTTGGCTGTGATGGAAGGGTTACAAGGTTCCTTAATTAATGTAATAGACATGTACGAAAGGGCACTCTTTTTCCTTTCTATGAGTTTTATCCCATTGGGTTTGATCATGAAAAGGTTTTATAATGAGATTCTTTTTTGCATGACGATGGAATTGGCAAGGATTAGAATTTAAGCTGTTTATGTCTAGTAAGAGTATGTCTCACTGTATAAATGTTTCTGGTGATTAATGAAGTTTTGCTCATTCATTCTTCAAATTCAAGTGACATTGGCAGCCGCTTTCTCCTCTTAATGTTCCAACTTGCTATCATAAAATCTGCCCGACCTTCTTTCTAAGGTCCAACCCATGAATTTAACATTCAATCCAGATTCAGATCAATGCAAATTGCAATCAACAAAAGCCAATATCATTTACAAAATACAAGACCACGAATTTGAAAGTGAATGTGTGTAACTGAGTTGAACATTTGATCACTCAGAGAAATGCAACCACCTTATTCATGTTGTGCACCGAATAGAAGACTATAATCCAACAAATAAAAATACATCGTCTCTGCCTCCACAAAGCATAAGTAATTGGCAATGTTAATATATAGCAAACTTTTTTGTCTAAATCATGATCAGTATAAATGCCCACAGCTACGAGCCTACAACATGAATTGGCACCATTGACAAGATAAATCATCCAACAAAATGGCCCCAATAACATGAGTGCGCAGCCAAGAATAATAAACATAAACAGAGCAAGCACAGAAAAGAAACTAAACACCTCTATGATCTCTCACCAGTTTAACTTTCATTATCTAGAAGTTCAAACAAAAAACAGAATTTTCTTAAAATCAAGTGTAGGAAATCAAAATTAACCCTGTGATTCATTTCTTCTCGTAGTCCCATCCCCTTCTCTCTGACCCAACAGTCTGCCACTTTCCTCATCATCAGCCTCCTCAGCTCTCCTCTGTGCTTCCCTCTCTCTAAGCCCTTGCAACTTGGAATGATTATAATATGCAACCCCCAAAAATGCAAGCCCGTAACCAAACAAATTAACTGGAGTCACCGTATCTTTAATCACCGACCAGGAAAAGGCTATCAGCAACCAGTCTTTGACCACGCCAGCCACGTTCATTGTCAACGCTGATGTCTTCCCAACTAACAAAAACACCGCCAGGTTCAAAGCGAACGCGCAAAAAGAGTTGGTCCCGAAGATGAAGTAATCAAAATGGAAACTTGAGTTTTCTTTGAGTGAAGGAAGTTCAACTGTAACCCAGGGAATAAGCAAGAAAAGGAAACAACAAGGAGCAACGTAATAAAGGGAAGTAATTGGGTTAAGATTGATTCCTTTTGAAGTGAGGAGTATTTGGATTAAAACCAGTCTTGTAGCTTCAAAAGCAACGGCTCCAAGCTGTAAAAAAACACCCCAAGTATCGAATTTGGCTTCACCATAAGCAGCAACGGCGACCCCGAAGGAAATAGTGAGCATGTTAGCCATGGTGGAAGATTTAAATGAATCTTTTCGAAAGAGAACTCCGATGGAGTAAACAGCAACCGGCATGAGGGCCTTAAGCATTTGGATGAAGGAAACGGAGAGATAGATGTAGGCGGAGTTAGAGAGCCAAAGAGAAAGGGAGTAAAGGGCACCTATGGGGACTACAGAGGATAGGTAGAGACGGGGTGACATGGAGGAAGGGAGGTCCACGACTTGGAAGATGCGGACGAGGAGGATAGCTATGGAGGAACAGAAGCCCATGTGGATGAGAGTTAGGGAGATTGGGTAAGGCCAATTGTACATTTTTCGGTCGAGGATGTATTTGTTGTAGACTATTACGGTGAAGGAAAGGAAGATCCATATGGCTACGTAGGTGTAGGAGAGGAGGATTCTTTTGAGGATGGAGGGGGAAAGGGTGCTGGATGGGGTGGTCGCGGTGGCGGTGCTGGAGGCTCCCATGGTTGTTGTTGCTGGGCTGAGGCCCCGGAAAGAGAGGGCCAAGGGAGGAGAACTATTTTGGGTGTGGGAGAGTTGTGATTTTGGTGGTGTTAGGAGTTTGGGTCAGGAGTTAAAATATGGGGGATGGTGGAGTTGAGTGGGATTCGGGGGCTTGAATGTGTTAATTTGGGAAATTTGAGTTTGGATTTCGCTTTCGCCAAGGTAGGTTGTCGTCCATCATTAATTAACACAAACGCAACTGGTTATTGACTTCTTTTGTTTGTTTGGGCAAGAATTTTAGTCTTTGGGTAATCATCTTGGTATTCGCTCTGCATTTTGTATACAAAATTACTTCATGCAGATAATTTGATGTTCTTTAATTAATTATAGAGTAAATGAAAGGTTAAAAAACGATAATTTCAATCTTATTGTTTTTATTTATATAGTTTTATTTTCAAGTTATAAAAGTCAACATAATAGTATAGTATACAGTATTGAAAAATCAATATGCTGCCATAAAAGGCTATTAAGGCATAATCATTCAACTGTAACAGTCAGAACAAGCGGCTTAATATCAGGCAAAAAGACTAGTATTGTACAATGAAGAGTGCTTAAATGTCTATCAACATCCTATCATCGTTAAAAATTTCATGAAGGAAACCAACTAAATCTACCTTCTTCATCCCAAAATTAAGGAAACCAACGATCCATTTCGAACTGAATTGAAAATAATCAAAATAAAAATGGCAAAGAGTTCAGTTTCCATGCATTAATTAACAATGATAAGAATGATATCTTGAAACGAAACAATGCCAAGAACGATGGCAACTAATGACAACCCGGGTGATAGTAAGGGTTAAGGTTCCATTGTTGATTCGTTGTTCCTCTAGGCTCTAGCCGGCTAGCAAAAGATACGAAGAGGTAAGAATTGAGAACTTTTGGATGCCGCGGCGTGCTCTTTAGGTAAAGAATTGAAGCAAGAAAACAAGGGAATTGAGACAAAAAAAAAAAACAGCCAATCCGTAGTCATGTGGACGGTCATTGCTGAAGTTGACAGTCATTGCGTGTTTGAAGGATATTTGGCAAGCAAAACTGGAATCTTAACATCGAGGGTCTCCTATTTTCCCAAAATTAAAGACTCCATCCGTCGGCCACAATAAACTTCACTCGTCAAATGGGTCAAAAAAAAAAGTCTACATCTTGAACTAAGACTATTATTTTACACAAGATTGACAAATGTTCCTTCCTGGGTCTGTAGCGTTAGAATCTGGCGTCTGAACCCCGCAATTGTTGGGGTAAAGAAACATGCTAAGCCTTAAGCAATGCCACGTAAATGAAAATTAGGCTCAAATGTGGAATCTTAAACCCTCAGTTTTGGACCGCAAAAGCCTGTAACAGGACAGGTGTGGGTAAGCACCAAAGAGGAAAAGAAACAGGAAGGGGAAACAAAAAAAAGAATTGTAATACTATTTTATCCGATTTTTAATCCTTTGATTACTCTAAGGCAGTTAAACAACCAAAGAAAATTCAGGTGCACTCAATAGTCAATAGGTGGACCCTTTGAGCCTGACAAATGAAAAATCTAGTTGAAGTACTGCCGAGAAATGGGTGTAGGTCTGAAGCCCAATACGAAACTAAATTGTGGAGGGCCTCCCATGGGCTGGAACATGCAAGTCTAAGAACCCGTTGTGGGGCTGCCTCAGTGTCATTCAACAACTCCAACAAATTATTTAAGATTATGGACTCTAAGCTCATTGCTCAAATTCTGCCCCTTCCATTTTTGTTTACGATTGGCAATTTACGAATTAACAAACATAGAATAACAAAACTAATGTATGTTTAATTAGAGGAGGTTCCTCTTTTGTACTAAGTTTTGCATTTAGGCTTTTTTGAATTCAGCTTAAACTTTATTAGCATTAATTGTCCTTGACACTTTCTTTTTTGGACTTTAAGTTGCTTTCACCCAAGATTTCTATGCATTCACTCCGCCTTTCATAGAAGAGGGTATAATCACACGTCTTATCCTATTTTTTAATTAATTGATAATTGCAATTTCCTTTTATTATCATGTGACAGTAGACAGTCTTAAGATCTAATATTAGGGAATGAGAAACTATTTAGCTTCTCCATTTGTTTAATTCCTTTTTTTTTTTTGTCTCAAAAGTTTAATATATAAATCCCATACACATAATATAGTTTTAAACTCAAAATACAAAAATAAAATAAAATTTTCTTTTAATCTTGCAAAAAAAAACAAAGAAAGCATTTCAACTCAAATTCTTTGAAGTAAGAAACGCATGCAACTATTGTTACGTTGAATGTTAGACTAGTCTAGTTAACAGGGACATTAATTAATGACTTAATAATCATGTAAGGATGCACTCAAACTTGAAACGCAGACTAAATAAAGTTATTACTACAAACAAGATATGGGGGTACTTGGTTTGGCTTTGTTAAGGATGGGGCCACCATCAAAAGGGTGGCATATCCACATTTCCCATTTGGGGAAAAGGGTGAGGAAACTAGATAAATGCTCTATATTTCTAATATTTGTTATCAAGAGCAAATTGCAGTGGAAGACGGGAAGAAAAGGTAAAGATGGGCAGCAGCACAGGGAAGGTGCAGTCGACTTTACAAGAAAGCCACACCCACACGGAAGTGGAAAATCCAGCTTTGCTTAATGGCTTCCAACTTTCTCTCTCTCTCTCTCTCTCGTTACCGTCTCATTAAATTGAAGCGGAGGAAAAAGGAAATATTGCATTCAAATACTGTGCCACCGCAACTTCACCTTTATTATGAGTTTTATCACTCTGCCAGGGCCAATTGCACACCTCCCCACTTTGTCTCCTCACAGCCTCTTATCTCTTACGCGCTTTCTCTGCCACGGCGCCTAGCCAGTCGGTTGCTGGAGCTGTGCCCAATGCATTCCTATTTGTCTCACTACATTTTTCCTTTAAATTTTGAATTAAGAATACAGTTGAAGCAATTTGGACGTACAAGAGTTTTCTTCCCTTGCTTTGGGTTTTTTATAATGTCTTGGTTTATTTTTATTAGTTAAAATTTATCTAATTTAAACTTTATTTTATTTTCAAATAATTATTTATTAAAATTTTTAAATAAAGTAGCTTTAAAATATATTTGATATAATATTTAGAATAATTTAAATCAAAATTTTAAAAAAAGTTAATAAAAAAAATCAAATCAAACATTATTATATATACGAAAAGAATAATGAAGGATCAAAACAACCCAAATCCACTCCTCGTCGTACGAAAAAGAAATGTAATGATCATGTAACACCTAAAGGCCCCACTTAACAGCAAAAAACCACCCAAGTAAAAAAAAAGTTACTCTCACTAATCAGCGCGTGCATTTCCCACAACGAATCAGATTCAGGCCTCGGCGGACTCTCTCTCTCCGTGGCTTTCCCATGCCTTTGCTTTCCCTCATAAAAGGGTAAAAAGAAAACGACTTTCATTTTCAGTTTCATTTTCATGTCTGTGTCTGTCTCCATTGCAGAAGGGTCACACTCAGCAAACTTATACTCACTCAACTCACCCACTCACTCACCCACGGGCCGCAAAACCAAAGAAATAAAATCATTAAATTCACAAGACTTTGATTACGGTGTTTCTGCAAGGAAAGAAAAAAGAAAGGAACTGATGGATTCTGGCTCTGCAAACAAGCCGCAGCAACACAAGAAAAAAAGTTGGTTCCTTCTCTTAACATTTTCTCTTCTCCTTTCAACCCTACTCATCATCATCTCCATAACCTCCACTTCTTCCACTTCCTCCCTTTTTTACTACACCCGTACGCGCACCACCAAAACCCAACTTCCACAGTTCGTGGAATCCAAGCTCCACTTGGTGCCTACATCTCCAAACCCAGTTCCCAAACTGGCTTATCTCATATCTGGCTCAGCCGGCGATGGGGAGAGCTTGAAGAGAACGTTGAAAGCTTTATACCATCCCAGGAACCAATATGCCGTGCATTTGGATTTAGAGGCTTCTGCTGAGGAGAGGTTGGAGGTAGCTAAGTTTGTGAAAACTGAGCCGCTTTTTAAGAAAGTTGGGAATGTAAGGATGGTTACCAAAGCCAATCTGGTGACTTATAGAGGGCCTACCATGGTTACCAATACCCTTCATGCTGCTGCCGTTTTGTTTAAGGAAGGTGGGGACTGGGATTGGTTCATCAACTTGAGTGCTTCTGACTACCCTTTGGTTACTCAAGATGGTATGTTAAAGATGGATCATCTCTGGGTTTTAGATTCGAAGCTTTTTTTTTTTTTTAGCAATTCGTTGGTTGGTGTTATTTGTCGTTTTGAGCTGAGAAATGAGGGAAATGTTTTGAAAAGTTTCTAATTCTAGAGTTATCTGGGTTTGATTGGTTAGTTCTTTTTTTTTTTCTCTATTGAAATAAGGTTTGTTGGTTCTAGTTTTAAATTTAAAATCTGGGGTCGTATTGTTTGACCTCCTTGATGTTTATAGTTGAATTGCTGTTAATTTTTAATAGTATCTAATGTCTTTATATGCATTTCTGCATCAGCTGCTAAGAATTAGATTTCCGACTGTCTAATTAGAAATGACCATTTATAGGGCTATTTCATTTTTGCTAAATCTTTAACTAACTATTATTTATTATTAGTGATTAACAACCACCCAATCATGCTCAATTATGCCTGTAATATTGTTCTTGTTTCTATTTATTTCTGTTTACCAGTACAAAAGTGTTTCTGCATTAGTTTCCCATGCCTTTAATTTGTATAGTATTTTCTTTTTTTGTGCGACAGATCTGCTTCACACATTATCTGATATCCCAAGAGATCTTAATTTTATCGAGCATACCAGTGACATTGGATGGAAGGAGTAGGTGGCTCATCCCTTATGCTTTTGTTAGTATCTGTTTCAACTGTCGTTTATCTTTCTGGGATTTAAGAGATCAATTTTAAGGTAGTAATGAATTATAAGTCTTCAACGTTCGTGTGTAAATCTGCTTAAGGAATGTCATTTTGCCCAATGCCAGGTATCAGAGAGCCAAGCCTGTTATAATTGATCCAGGGCTTTATAGCCGGCAAAAATCAGATGTATTCTGGGTTTCAGAGAAAAGGAGTGTACCAACTGCATATAGGCTGTTTACAGGTGAGAATTTGCATTTCTCTACTTCTCTGTGTGCTGTGTAGTCTATAAAAATAGTTATTACCAATCACTGGGAGACTGCTTTCTTTGTATATATTTCCTTGAAAAGAATATTTGCAGAATATCTGATCTTTTTCATGTAAAAAATTTGAGGCAAATTGTGAAGGTCCATCTCCCAATATTAAATGGGAGACAAAGAAAGAGGAAAGCCATCATGCTATTTCTTGTAGAACCTGATTGTGGCTGAAGGCATATCACCCACTCACCCTGTGTTTATGTGCTGCTATGATGCTTTGACTACGTAATTTTGTTTAAATAGAAGAATTAGATAGGTTTAGGGACAACTTACTTTATTATTTGGAATGTTCTGCTTTTTGAATTTTATAGGTTATTAAATGAAGACATTCTAGTGCATCTATAAACTCTATTGTTGTTGATATGTTATTTTTACCCCCTCTTGAAAATTTTTATTCTCAAACACACCATTTTTTATTAATTATTGTTTGTAGATCACCCTCTTGTTGTATAGGCAGCATTTAACTTGCCCTACCTCTTTTTTAGCTAGCCCTTTACTTATGTAGTTGAATATCATGATATATTAGGGTAACACCTATGGTGGCATCCTCCAACTCAATAAAAATCATTCTTCCTATAATCCTTTTGGCATAATTTACAAAAATTACTAGGGAAGTTGCTTGAGCACATAGATAAACATGTAGTCTAAGTTTCAGCCAAATAGAAGAGATTTTGTGAAGTCCCACAATTGGGCATTTCATTTTTTTGTAGGCATCTCCCTGCCTTTCAGCTACAATGAAACTTGCTTTTCACTTCATATGTTTAGCATAGGTGTCACATTGATTTCCAGTAGTGGATCGCCTTTAAATGAAGAAAAGAGGCCTGCATCTATCCCCTCAGCCCTCAACTGTCTCTTTCTTCTTCTTCTGCTTTCATCCCCCCATGCCACTTTTCTAGATTATTTGATATATTTTGTGAACCTTGGAAGCATAATCTTAGATATACTTGCTTATACATGTATCTGATTGTAGATTCTGCTCAAATTCATTAGGTTCTGCTTGGATGATGCTCTCTCGTCCTTTCATAGAGTATTGTTTATGGGGGTGGGACAACCTCCCAAGGATAGTCCTTATGTACTATGCAAACTTTCTTTCTTCCCCTGAAGGGTACTTCCATACTGTTATCTGCAACGCCAAAGAATTTCAGAACACCACTGTAAATCATGACCTCCACTTCATATCGTGGGACAACCCTCCAAAACAACATCCACATTTCCTTACTGTTAATGACTACCAAAAGATGGTTGACAGCAATGCTCCCTTTGCGAGGAAATTTGGCAAGAATGAACCAGTTCTTGACAAGATTGATTCTGAGCTTTTGGGCTGCAATGCTGATGGATTTGTGCCTGGTGGATGGTTAAATAATGAAGGAAATTCTAACGGAACTCTCCTGCATGTCAGAACAAATACTACAGAGCTTAGGCCAGGTACTGGTGCTGAGAGACTCAAACTTCTCGTCAGTGGTCTGTTATCAGCAGAAGATTTTCATACAAAGCAGTGCAGTTGAGACCGTTAGTTCAAGAAACAACACTCTTCTAGTAACTGGACAGATGAATGCTCCTCTGTTAAATTAAGAACGGAACACTGCTGATGGGTCAGCCAACAAGGCATAGGAAACTAAAAGGGGAAGGAAAATATTCCCAGTCCAGATTAGATGCTATACCATTTATACAAATTTTTTTTTTTAGCTCGATTAGTAATATGTAGTTCAATGTATTATTTTTTTTGGTTTAGATAAGACTGCATTGTGCTCTATCTATCCTTCTGATGCATTATGCATCTTGTATCCTCTGCTTTCAGAGAATTTTCAAAAGGCAAAATGATGATGCATTCAAACATTTGAACAAGGGGCAGAAAGAATGAGATGAAGAATCCTAATTCCTTATGTAGAAAGATTAAACCTAAAAGGGTAATGGTACTTTTCCAAATGAATGCTCTATTTGCAAGAATGTGTTGCTTTTATGGATCAACTATTGATGTAGTGTATATCTGATTTCTTTTTTCTGCCCGAAAGATTAAGCCTAAAAGCTTGATTAAATTGTGGAATGAGTGACTAAAATAGGTTTTTTGCATAAAAGGAATGTGGTAAAGTTTGTTTGAGCATAAAAAAGTAGATGGTGAAGTGGTAAGCACAAGCTGTAGCCAGGAAGAGGGAGGAAAAAAATGTTATAATATATCTTATTTTGAGGCTGGCCATTAAGTAAATCCTCCTTGTCGTTTTATTGGTTTTCTCTCCAATGTATCAGAAAACAACTAGACACAAAAGCTCAATCACAAAGCATAGAGAGGGTACTATTTCTAAAAGCATAATATTGACTTGTTGAAAGCTGAAACCATGGTTAAATCAGCAGCATCATTAAGACAGCTCAATGTGTTGAATAAAGAAGAGAAAAGAATGGCCCCATCTTGAAAACTGCTTAGTTTAATGTGAAGGATAACAAGGTGTTTCGCTTTTGTATACATCTGCAAGTTAATTCTGTATCGCTATCATCATATGATGCATGACATATCAGAAAAAAAACCACTAAGGTTCATTCTTCACTGCATTTGAATGATAGTTGCCGCAATTATTAGTGCCATTCTTTCCCAACAAAAGAACCACAATGGATATGAATCTGGAGTGAAGGTCATTCTCCGTGCTCATTAGGCAACTTGATTAAGAGTGTTAACCAAATCAAGCAGGATGTATTTCAAAAGCAATTTCCAGCGCCAACTTGCCCACTGATACATACTCCATCATAAAACCTCTCCTAGAACTATATTGCCTTTTACACTTTTAGGTTAAGAAATTGCACATAATCACAGACCACAATACCAACTAAAACGATTACACATGTTTGCCAGGAGATTTTCTAGTATCTGTTCAAATGTGTCAAAATCTGAAGAATTTACATCCAAATCCATATCAAAATAAATTATTTTGTTTAAGAAAATGTTGTGATTTTCTAAAAACATGCATAGATGAATCAAAGGGAGAGCCTATAGCATTCAAGAAATAAGAAATTTAGTAGTTCACCAAATAAATCGGCATTCCACATTAAATTTCCTCCAAAATCCATTATTTTAAGAAGAAACTCAAGTGTCCTGTATACTCCTCCCAGTGCATGGATGAGAAAGATCACCTGCAAGGAACTTTTTAACCAAGCCATCAACTTCTATCATGCTGCAACCAAGCTTCTTCTTCATTCCAGCTTCTGAAATCAATTTTCTCACTCGCTTTGCCTCCATATCCAAACCAGCCTCTCTAAACATGTTATACGAAACAATATGAACACCACAATCAGATATTCCCATTTCTGCAACCTTCTTCCAGACTCTATTTCCAATTTCCACATTGACATTGGTTCTACAACAACCTAGTAGAGCTCCCCAAATGTTAGCATCTCCACCTCCCAACCCTCCCATCTTCTCCTCTATAAAATTCTCAGCTTCCTCTACCATACCTGCTCTGTCCAATAGGTCAACAATACACGCAGTCTGCTCAAGCTGAGGTTCAACCCCATAGACACTACTCATTTGTTCAAACCATTGTAGCCCCCGCCTTACCCATCTTCACATGCATATAACCAGATAGGAAAACAACAAATGTTGTCTCTGTAGGTTGAATACCACTTATAACCCTTTGATCAAATTGTTCAAGTGATTGTACGTTGAATACCACTTATAACCATTTGATCAAATAGTTCAAGTGATTTCCTTACATCTCCACAAATTGCAAACCCTTGAAATCATGGTGACCAAGATTGTGCACCCTTCCAGGTAGTGAATCCAATGGCCTTGCATCACAGCACCAAGACGAGGACAAGCAGTGAGAACACTAACAAGAGTAGATTCATTAGGCTCAGTGCCCACTTGTTGCATTCTCCTAAACAAAGAAATCACCTCTTTGAAATCACTAACCTGAGAAAGAGCTCCCATTATTGCATTCTCTCCGGCATTTCTTTAAAAAAAAAGGCTCTTGAATCCCCAATATCCACCATCTTTTCATACCCATCAATCATCACCGTCCACATAACCGCATCTCTCTCAGGACTTATATCAAACAAAAACGAGGCCAAACCATATCATGAATCGATGCATAAAACTCAACTAACGCGCTAAGAACAAAAGGGTCATACCTAAATCTGAATTTAATCACGTGAGCATGAACTAAACGTCCTAAATTCTTAGAAGAAGTAGCAAGATCTATACGAGGGTGGAAAGATATAGTTCTTAGCCTCTAGCCCATATTCTAACATGTTTAAAAAGCACAAAACAGCGAGTATTGGTGAATTTGCTTGCATATACCCTCTGATCATGGCCTTATAGATGAAAGTACTGCGGGGATAAATATGCTTGAAAATTATCAGAGCTACGGAGAATTAAGAGGGATGCTTTGAGATTGGCGCAACTGAAGGAGAGGGCCGATCGGTGAGCTGGATCAGAGTTTTCCATTTCTGTAAAAGGGAGACGAGGGAGGTTGCAACGGTTTTCTGACTCGTTAGAAATGGCGGGACAATTTCTAGTGAAATTATAATTTTATAAGGGTATTTTTTAAAATAACTTTTAAAGATAAGATATTTTTAAAAATAATTTTTTTATAATTTTAATTATTTTTAATTAAGTTGAATAAAATTACTCATAATGAAATTATACGCTATGATGTTACACATCATGTACAAAAATATGTTATACGTCATAATTAGGTTATTACACGTCATGTACAAAAACATGTTACACGTCATGGTTAAAAAAGGTTGTTACACATCATGTTGAAAAAAAATACTGTTGTTATACGCTATGTTAAAGAAATATTATTATTACACGCCATATTCAAAAATATTTTGTTACACTTTAATATCTAAAATATTGTTGTTACTTACGAACCAAAACTTCAAATCTTCTCAACTCTCTTCATTTCTTTTTGTTTTTTTTTTTTTGACAATTTGACACTGATTAAAGTGTTTTTAACATATTTTCATAAATCAAAATATAAATTTTCTTATCTAAAACACTTATTTCAACTATAAAAAAAAATTCCTTTGAAAATCTAGGTTTATAAATTTCAATTTTTTGAATTTATTGGTGTATAGGTTTCAAATTGATTCAATTAAAAACTATTTCAAACATCTGTGATCATTTTTACCATTTTAGTTTCATCCAAAATATCTAAAAATCAAAATTTTTAAATAGCCATCAATCCAAGCACATCAAAATCATTACTTGGGGTCTTGAAAGCGTAAAAAGAGAAATCTGAAAATGCAGAAAAGAGAAATCGAAAGCATAGCAGACGAATACCGAAGAGAGAAATCGATAAAATTTGAGAGACTGTGATGGTGAGAGAGAAATCAAAAACACAAATGGGGAGAAATTGTGATGAATGGTTTAATTTATTTGAAATAATTTTAAGGGTATTTTTGTCAAGTCGTGATTAAATATGATTAAAAATAGTTAAATTTATTTTTATGATTATTTTAAAATATCTTTATCAATAAAGACTATTTCTCGTAATTTTCTCAAATGAAATTCTCATTTAAGGGACCATAACAGGGAGAGAAATATAATTAATTGTAATTAGTTTGAAATAAATATAAAGACGATTAAATTTGATTTTTATAGCTTATGACATATTTTGTTTTCATAACGTATTTATTTTGTTATAAAAACTAGTAATATATTAAATCAGTTTCTTCCTTGTAGTTGAAGGCATCATTAAAACCAAGCTTCTTTTTTTTTTTTAATTAAGCAATGCTGCCTGCAATTCATATTGATATGAACTTGTTAAGTCCTAGCCTTCAACTAAGAAATTTCATACTTCATATATTTATTTGAAATCTTAAATAAGGAAAATCACTCGCTAAATTCATTTTATATAATAATTATATATATATTTATAATTAGGAGAAGAAAGATTTAAATCCTACAAAAGTTTTTGAATTGTGTACATTCCATCTACCCTCTATCCAGCTGCCAAAAAAAAAAAAAGCAACATTATAAATTTTGCTACATTCCACAACTCTTCAAAGCTCCCTCACTGTTCTCTTTTCTTTCTCTTTATTCTTTAAGGTTAGCCCAAAGAATTCCACATATTTATACAAATTTCTTTAACACTAAGCTAACCTGCTAATCAGTAACGTTCTTTAACCAACTTAGTCAAGATTCCTAGTGTTTTTATGCAGATATAACACAACAGCCAAGCCAACAGTTATCTCGAGACTTTGTGCTACCATTTGTGAGTATAGCACGCCAAAAGTAAATGTCGAAAAATTTGCGAAATATTAAATCAAAATATTATTCATGGGAAAACTAGTTTTCCTCCCAATTACTCTTCTGCAATTTTAACAATTTTCTTTCCAATGTTTTGACCGCGATAGAGACTGATAAAAGCACAGGGGATGCTCTCGACCCCATCCGAGATGTCTTCCAATGGCTTAATTTTACCAGTGCGAAGGTGATCACGAGTTGTTGAAAGGAAATCAGTAAAGATGTTCAAGTAATCACCAGCTAGAAACCCCTGGATTTTGATTCTCTTGTATATAACTTCAATCATGCTTGGTGCAGCTCGCTTCCCAGCATCAGTATACTCTGAAATTACCCCACAAACAGCTATCCTACCATGGATCTTCATGTTAACGATGGCTGCTTCTTGCATTTCGGCTCCCACGTTGTCAAAATATATGTCAATTCCATCAGGGAAGTACCTGCAGCATTCAATGCAAGTCCACTTTATTTGGCTTACTTTAACATTGCAAATGGACATATTTTTATTGCTCGTACTATGAATTATATGTCGTAGATATATGATGTACGGGTCCTTAAACCCCACAAACCCAACCTTTTGAGAGTTGACTTCAGATCAGTTTCTTCCTTGTAGTTGAAGGCCTCATCAAAACCGAGCTTTTCTTTAAGCAATGCTACCTGCAACAAAATATGGTATAAACTTCTTATATCATAGCTTTCAATTAAAATTCTTCAAACCAATTAAACCTTGAATAAAGAACACGGAATTAGTTTAAACTGACCTTATCCTTGCTTCCAGCACAGCCAACGACATAACAACCAATCAATTTTGCATATTGTCCTACCAAATTTCCAACTGATCCAGACGCAGCAGAAACAAACACTTTCTCCCCCCTTTTGGGCTTACATACTTCGAAGAATCCGGCATAGGCCGTCAGTCCACTGAACCCTGAAAGAAGCATGATGGCAGTTTCTTACTACGTGGTAGTGGTTTTGAGATAAAAACTCATTTGATTCAAAAGTTTCCACTGCTGTATGATCGTTAACAACAAAAGCACACAACAGATGATAATGGCAGCGGCAATTATTTTCATGTCATCTTCTTGATGTCACTACAAGAGAAAAAATATTTATATACTATTAACAATAACATTTCTATAGTATTGATGCTATAAATGAAATGATGACAATGATTACCCAAAATTCCAACATGGTAAGACAACGGAAATCCCATGGGGTTAAGCTTGTTTAACATGCCACCGGGTTTTATCACAGTGTACTCTCCCCAATTAAGAAGCCCCGCAACAATGTCATCCTTCTCAAATTCTGAATTTTCAGAAATCACGACTTTGCCCACACCATAAGTATCAATAGCCTGTCAAAAAAAAAAAAATAATGCATAAAAGTCTCTTATCTCAAGCTCCTTATTAGCGCTCTACAAAATTCTTAGCGGTGAAATGTTGACTTACCTCACCGGGAATGATGCCAACTGCAAAATCGGAACTCTTCTGTGATGAGCTGTAGCTTTTCATGCGGTTTAACTGGTAAGGATCAATTGAAACGCAGAGATTTTTTACAATAACTTCATTCGATCCAGGCTCCAGGGACAAAGCGACAGCTGAAGCCTTGAGCTCGAAATCAGACTCTTCCGGAGCACCATCTACGTGGGTCTTGATTGTAACGTATCTGTTGATAACTTCCATGCTAGAGCTTTATCCTATTGTGCTTCGGTTCGGAAGCTCAATGGCTCAGACTTATATACAGAAGCTTGCAGCTGACCTACTTCCATTGGTTAAATAAGAACAGCAGCATCTGTTAGCTGCCAGGTCGCAGTACACATGGATATAAAAAATGGAAGAGCCAAAACATATGAAAAAAAACGGTATCCCCTTGCTCGAAAGACGCATAGATTCTTGTGTAAGTTGTGACAAGAGTCCATGCCGTCCTCAGGATTGAGCAATTAGTCGGTTTAGTTTGATCCATTGGTTATTGGACTAATTTTTTTTGAAAAATCAGTCCAACTTGTCCAAATTAAAGAAAAGATCGAATTCCTTTTGTTTTTTACAAATTAAAATATTGAAATATATAAATTTTATTTATAATTATAAAATACATAAATAATTTAAATATAAAAAAAGAATATTTATACTTTCACTCACATATAAATTAAATTTTTTATATTTTATAAATAAGATGTAAAAAATAAACAAAAAGATCAAATAAATCAAACTAAATACGTAGTAAATAGGATATATATAATTTTTATATATAAATATAATATATAATATAAAAAATATTAATTTGACTTTTTAGTCGATTCAATCTAAAAATTTTAAGATAAAAAACTAATCAAATAAATCGATTGGATCAAACTTTTTAGAACGATGAACCAAATGTACTAATAGAACAAAATTGTTTTCCTCAAATTGTATTCGATACAATTAAATCATTGATTCAATCAAATTTCACTCTCCTTTAATCTAGTCGTCTTAATGCTTAAACACAGCCCTATGAATACAGTGTTTGGCCTCTTGCCAAAGATACCAATGGATACAAGTTGTCAAACGCCAATTTCACTCCATTGGTAAACATTATTGTTTTGTTTTTTGACATGTCTTGTCTATAACCACATGATAAACCATCACAACCCAAATCAGAGAGCCATGACTGGCACGAACGAACCTAATTGGCAAGTTAGCGAGACCCGAGGAAGCCTCCATATATTAGTCCTAATTTAACACATTTCATTCATAACAAGACACATCATACTCATTATGCTTAAAACTTAAAATTTCATAAATCCAAATACAACCTTGTGGCTTATAATTACATAAGTCTTAACATCACTATTTACATAGCCATACGTGGGCTAACTCATTAAATCATCTAACCATTCCATTACATAAACATAGGGAAATGTAGTGCCCACATAATTCTTTAAGGACATAACCTAACAACACAGTGCAAAAGCGTAAAACTCGACTATGACTTAGCGAAGTGGACTCATAAGAGGAAAACCTACCAGATGCTACAATGTGTTTGTCTAGATGACAACTTATGCCACTCGAACCTAAGTGTTTATTTATCTGCATAATAAAATTGAATGGGTGAGTCATACAAATACTTAGTAAGTGAGAGCATAAAATCAAAAGTAAAGTGCAGTGATATTTGCTACACATGTTCTCTAAAATGCATACATTACAATAAGCTATACATGTACATAGTGGGACAGACCAGTCATCACCTGTCATATGTACTTAATAATTATCATGTTAGCCGTACTACGCTGCTCACACATAAACATTGAACATACAAGGGTAGGATAATTGTTGTTCAATTTTCTACTCACGCAAGTGCACATATCGCAAAGATAATATAGAGATGATTAGAGTGTCGATCCAATAGAGAATTGAATTAATCTTTATTGCTAACTACTGAAATTAACACACCTTAATTTTATCTAGACAATTAAAATTAAAAAGAAAGATTTGAAACTATTAAACTAATAACTAAAACTAAAACTAATCTAAAATCTATTAGCAAATTTACTTTATTAACTTCTAGTGATTACCAGACCTAAGATTATGATATCTCTCAATACTTCATTTGATTATAATCTCTCTTTCTTAACTTAGTTTAATAGATTAAGTTGCTAACCTAAAGTCTTAAATTATTTATAAGTCTTTGTCGAATTTCTCATAAAAATACCTCTCCCAATTAATTTACTATATGTTTATGCAAATTATATTGAACAAAGATTCATTAAATTTGTGCTCTAATTTTGGCTACTTATGGCTTATAGGTGTATGTAGACCCTATATGCAAATCAAACCACCTAATCAACTAAGTGTATTCGATCATACGCTATTCTATTCAAGGTTTATCTAAATCTCCTTCGTCAATGTTTAACCTAGGTTTCCAATTCAATCTAATTGGTGGCCAGTCAACTAGAAGCATTAAGAATAGAATAAAATAAACAATTTAAATCTATCAAATATAAGTAAAAGAGAAATAAATAATTCAGACTATATATTGAGTTTAATCATAATCTTATATTAAAAACTTAGGTCCCCATCAAGTCACACATTATCATCGAATAAAATCTAAACATTAAAAACAAAACCAACAAAATAAGAAAATAAAAGAAAATATAAAAAAAACTCAAGAATTGTATTCTTGATCCCCAAATCTCCTCGAATCCTGCAAATTCTTTTTAGTTTCAATGACTCCGTGGCTTGACTCTTAGCTGTTAATCTGGTGTTTTTTCGTTTTTTCTTTTTAAGTTCTCCGAAAGGTTATTTTTATAAGCTTTAAAGTTAGGCCAAGTTGGGTGAAGAAAGAATTCAATTCCAACTGGAATTTCCTCATCAAACTATGTGAGTCGCAGCCTTACCCAATTAATTAATAGAAATCGTAATTGCTCTACGACTGTTGTAGTGTTTTAACTTCGACAAGATTTTTGACCATCTTTCAAGCCGAACTAGGTGAAGTAGTAAAACATAAAAATTGTAGCTTTTTCTCTTATCTTTCCAATGGTTTAAGAATTGCTTCATTTGAAGCTCTATAGAGAAAGTTACGATTGAAATACCAAAACATATGCAATAAAAGTCTGTATCTTAAAATTGCTCTCCTTCTTAGATTAAAATTTTTCTTTCATCAAATACCTACAAAAGTACAAATAAACCCGTAACAACCTATCTTAATCACATCAACACCAATTTAAGCATAAAATTAACTAAAATTAGATTGACTCACTTAAAATAACTAATTTAAAATAATTAAATAAAATTTACTAATTTTTTTGTATTACTACAAGAACTAAGCTAAATTACTATCAAAATTAAGCTCAAATAACTCTATATCATAGAGTTATCAGTAATCTATCCTCATTGTACCTACCAAACTCATTATCATTGTCATTTATTGGCTTCATCTATTGTATGGACTGGCCCACCATATGGACATCTGCATATGTGATTAACATACTTACCTCATAAGCGTTTACATCGACATTAATCCTTAGACTCTATAAGCTTGCATTGCGTCATTTGGCATTTAACATACAAGTACGGCTCTTACCTCAAGCCTCTTTGTCATCATATATCATAAGCATAACATAGCATAATTCACATTTTCACATCTTAAGGCATGCCACTATGTAATCACAACATTATATCATAAAATGGTCCTCCTTGGACGTAACATAGTTACGTGCGGTGGCCAACTGGTGGATAATATATCATATCATCACCTAATATCATAGTCACCAATAGAAATCATATCATGCCCAGTGCCGAAGCAACTGACGAAGTATCACAATCATCATTCGAAACATCTCAACGGATGACATCATAACACTACAGGCGAGAATCACGAGCAAGACAAAAACCACCATCCCTATAAGCGAAACATAACATCAATGCATAGTAAATGGGAATTACAGACAAGACAGTACCACCATTCCTGCTTAACACCATCCTTGCCGGCAACATACATAGTCACAAGGATACGAACTCTCTCAACCTCGTATCATTTTATCATCCAGAATAATCCACGGACGGATTACACTTTACTCATATCATAACGAACATAACTCCTCATAATTTTATATAATACATACATATATTTGGTTTTCTCCATAACCATATACAATTCATAGTAACTCATTTATTCAATTGCAAATAAGGCATCAACAAATCTCAAGTACGAGGATCCATCATAATTCACATTGACATCATACTATCATACGTTCATTTCCTAAAGTCATCATAAGTCACACATCATTTCTTATAACATAAGTTCATGTACACATAAACAACATCTAGCCTAGGCACGGTACCTCTAGGCAATGTACACAGATCATAGTCATTTACTAGTTTAGACACAATGTTTCTAAACACACATAGCACATGTAGATCACACATAGCATCATAATTGTCATAGGGAGCATACATGCACACGTAGTCATTATGCTCCTAATTCATAGGAATTCTCAATCACCTTGACAATCCAAGTGGTTCTCTATCAACACTTGCACATACAATTCACTAATGCCTTGGCTTTAATCCATACAATCTTAGCATTTGGGTAGCATTCTTACTCCAATAGAGATCTAATATTCAATAAATGCATAATCATCATTATTTATACAATTATTTTCTACTTCATAGCTAAACTTTAGCTTTCAAATTATTTCTAACTTTCAAAAATAGCTTAATCTCTAGCTAATCAACATTTGAGCTCAAATTTCTTTAAATTCTTCAACAATGGGCTACCTCATTATCTTAGTTGCTAATTTTGGCTCACTTAAACTCCAAATCTCCAGTAACACTCAAACACCCTTAATCACCATAATTGAAACATAAGATTTTCAACTAATAACTGTTCAAATTGAAAATGAATAGGTCAAAGGTTTTAATCTTACCTCTAAATTGATTTTCTAGCCTCAAAATGCCTTCTCCCAGCTTCAAATTTCCACTTGTGGGGTGTGGCTTCAAAGGGCAGCAAAAGGGTTATTTTCTTCCTTTTGTTTTTTAAATGGGTGGACTGCCCAAAGCCTTTTATTTTTACAAATTTACATGCATGTATTGATAGATCCTTCACGGATGGTAACTTTTTGCCTTTCATCTATCCATAGATTTCTTGAATCTATTGATAGATAGTATTCTGCGCACTTCACCTCATTCTTGTAATGCAATCTATCAATAGTTTCCATGCATCTATTGATAGATTGTGCCTTAGCGTCTTCATCATCATTCATGAGCATTCATCTATCGATAGTTTCCACGAATTTATCGATAGATCATGTCTTTGTTACCTTCAAGTCATTCTCGAGCAGCTATTTATTAATAGTTATTGTGAATTTATCTATAGATATCCTTTAACTACCTCCCTTTTATTCCCGTATAGACATCTATCGATAGTTACCATCAATCTATCGATAGATGTTCTTCGTTTGTTGCTATCTTTTGCTTTTAACTTTCATCTATCAATAAACCATGAACATTTATCGATAAATTATACTTACATTTTTTTTCTTTACGAGTTTAACCTTTCAAATTCATTCTTCTAAGTTCTCAATGCCTTCATTTTCTAGTAATCATTTTAATCTATCTCACTTACTTATCATCAAAGAATGTATTCAACATATAACTTCAAATTCTCATTCATGCTCTATGTCACATAGTACATCCATCATACTTAGCATAATTTACTCACATGTTATACTCATCTAAGTGCCAAACATTGCATTATATCATTTATGTGTCAAATATATGCATAATATTATTTTAGGCCTTTACATACCCCGTATATTTCATAGTCATTTCTGTATAGACATAGGCACATCTTTAAGCTCATATGCATAAACATCAAAATTTAATTTAGCTCATCCAAATGGTTTAGCTTACATTAAATATGTTCAACATAAAAAAATGGGGTGTTTATGTGTTACATAAACGTTTATTTCAAAGTTGTGCATTGAAATCATTTGGCCAAAGCAAAATAAAATACGTAATTGTATTCACAACCATGCGAGTGCTGTGGCTCATTTAATGAGGTCTACTAGGCTACTAGCATACCATTTTACCCTTGTCCACTTGCTCAATTAATTAGGTCTTAGATGGAGTTATTAACTTCACTAAAAAGCTGGTTCTACTTCTTTTATTTCTTTGGCAAGTTTATCGCAGAAAAAAAAAATAAAAGTTAAAATATTTGGCTTCAAATCTGTCTAAATAAAGTTGTACTGTTTTTTTTAATTAGATAGTTGGAATCATAGTCATTCCAAATTTATGGGTTAATTTTGTTTAAAACAAATATAAATGTATATATGGAGTTGATGGGCCAAGGTATGTTTTACAGGTACTGTGGACTGTGGGTGAATAACATGGCCTTTAACTGAGATAAATGGAGTATTAATAATCCAACCCATTCACACAGAGCCCAGACCCACATATACCCACTTTCTGTGCTTCTCTTTTCTTACTTCTTGTTCCTTCTTGTTTGAATTCGCTACCACATAAAACAGCCATTATCTTCAAAATCCTAATACGGGAACATTTCATTGTTACTAAACATAAAACAGCCATTATCTTCAAAATCCTAATGAATTATAATTTTATAATTAGAAATCTCGTAAAGATTTTACTTTTTATTTGAATTTATGTCTCAAAATCTTAATCACTACTAGTATTTGTAAAAGGAATTATCTAATTATCTTTACGTTAAACCTTAGTCTATATCATCTCCAATTTCATAACAACTTTGCTAATTTTAATCTGGGAATGTCGTTGCTAAATATAGATAATTGATTTTCACTACAAACTTATTATTTTTTTAAGAATTGTTTTACAACAATGTAATACTATATAAAAAATACTAAAAACAAATTGAACAAATAAAATACTATTTCACGTAGAATAATTAGCGTAAGCAAAACACTACTTCACGTGAACCTAAAAAAAATAGTAAAGTTTATAGGTTATTGTCACTTTAGGATGTTCTGAAGAATTTGATTAACTTAGTTATAGAGATAATTAAGAAACTCACTTAATTGTTACTCATTGTGTATATTAAAGACCTTTTTAATAATATTATTAATGTCTATTCTTGATTAACAATCTTTTGTGGCATTATATGTAGCTTTCACAATTCATTTTAGGGAGAGATTTTCAAAGCTACTACAAATACATTTTCCGTTATAGTTTATACTCACTAATTCTCTATTTACTCTTTTCCACATGTTATAACATTCGATACTTCAATAATTGTTTTAATATTCCTCTTTCCCACCTTTGATATATCTTTTTATTTATTTGTAATACTTTTTTTCTTCCTATCACAAAGAACCCTTCTACATCACCAATTATGCATTGTTAATTGAAGATCATTTAACAAATACAAGCATATATTATTAACCGTAACTTAAAATGTCAAAGTAAATTATATCAAAGTATTTTATTCAATTATTGGTACATGATTTTTTATTTAAATAATAAAATTTAAATTATTTTTTCTCAAATAAAAAAATCAAACTAAGCTCCTAATTCTTAAACTTAAATTGTACAATATATAGCTTATGTATAATTAATTAAATTCATTCAATCTACACCTTCTAATTTTTTTTAATGTTGATTTTACCTTTAACTAGTGGATTTCATCTTCTAAATTTTTGTTACGATAGTACTTAGATGGGATAATATATGCGGAACATATTGAAATTGTGTTATGCTGATATTAACACGAGATATAAAGTTGAACAATTTGATGATTTGAAAATAAAAAAAACATAACAACTTAATTGAAAGAAATTTTCTTGGGGAAAAAATCATACTCTAATTAAAGAAAATATCATCAAATAACGAGTAAAATGTGAAAGTGTATATTATAAAAGTTTAGACTTTGCAAATTTCTTTTTGGGATAATTGATTTTTATTACCCAAGAAAAAAGGGGTAAGCGAACCTGTTACAAAGTCAACATCTACCTTGATAGCACACTAAGGAAACCCATAACATCAACAAAGTAATTACATAGCAAAAATTTTATCACTTAAAGGTTTGGAGGAAAATAAATTGATATTTGACCGTTGATGTATGCTTTTAAGAATAAGAAGAGAAAATAAAACGACGCGTCGTTTCATCGCCGTTCCCTCTTTACTAATTTTGTAAACTTTCTTTCTCGCTCCTTTTGATTAAACCGACTGAAAATATAAAATTTGACCCGTTGTAATTTTTAGGGCTTAGAGAGGGTTTTTTAAGTTTAACACTCTCTTCCTCTGCTTCTTCTTCTCTTCTGTCGTACTATTTCTCCTTGGTCTCCTACATCCATTTCCGGCCTAGTTTTTTTTTTTTTTTTGTTTCCTTTCATTTTTTTGGCTCTTTATGCTACTCATTTCCAAGATCTCCCTCTCTCTCTCCTAGGGTTTCACTAGAAAGTATGGTATCGCCAAAGCAACTTCTTTCCACCATCGAATCCTCCCTCCTCGGCCCTTCCCCTCCGACGCCGGCGCAGCGAGTCGAGCTCCTTCACGCCATTCGCAGCTCTCTTTCCTCTCTCCAATCTCTCCTCTCCTATCCGGTATCTCTCTCTCTCCCCTTCGCTTCTTCAACAGTTTATGCAAATGCTTTTTGTTGCTACTATTGTTTATTGATGTATGAACTTTTTACCATTTTGCGGTTTTGTAGCCACCGAAACCCTCTGACAGGGCGCAGGTTCAGTCTAGAGAAGTTCGGCTTCCTGATTCTCCACCAATTTCGCTTGACGATCAAGATGTCCAGATTGTGAGTTGAATTTCGCTTTGATAATTTGCCTTTTGTTTTGTGCAAATGTTTTGATTGCTTTTTCTTTTTTTCTTTTTCCTTTTTTTTTTTGGCTAAGAAAATGAGGTGTTGATTTAGTGTTTTATTGACATTTTATTAGAAATTGACTCTAAAAGTAGGTGAAATACTTCTAAGTCATTATGGTTTAACCTGGATGGAGAGGGACTTAGGATGTGCAGCGTTCGTGTTTGTTTGTTTTTATGAGTCTGTTTATCAACCTTGATATGGTCCCATTTGGTTCAGTTTTACTAATTGCTTCACTACTGAATAATTTTGGCCACAATTTGACGCCATTGTTAGAACTTAGAACCAAGAACCAATTTGATTATGCTATTTTGTCTTTATCATTTGCAATGTTAGTCTTCTTTGGTCATATATGTATGACTTTAGTCCTAACTTTATTGATTCACTTTCTCGTGGACATATTTGTTCTTTCTTTTTTGACATTTTGTGCTATGTTGGATTATAGGCATTAAAATTGAGTGACGACCTCCATCTAAATGAAATCGATTGTGTTCGTTTGCTGGTTTCTGCCAACCAAGAGGTAAATTTCTGTCCGGTTTGCTTGTGTCAATTTTTAATTTCTGTTTTTTCCATGTTTATACACAAATGTTTTTTTCTGGTATTTATGTTTTCTTATGATTTTCCTTTTCCAGTGGGGTTTAATGGGACGGGGACCACTAGAGATTTTACGCCTTGCTGCAGGACTTTGGTATACTGAGAGACGAGATCTAATAATGGCTCTCTATACACTTTTGAGGGTAGTTCCCTCTCTAATGCACATTCAGCATCTTGCATCATTTGGTTGCAGCTTTATTCTTACAGTTTTTTTTTGTTCTAAAGAACTGTTAATTGCTTTTTTTAGGCTGTTGTGCTTGATCAGGGACTGGAAGCTGATCTTGTCGCTGATATTCAGAAGTATCTGGAAGATCTAATCAGTGCTGGACTTAGACAGCGATTGATTTCTCTAATAAAGGTGTGAAACTGTGTAAAATGTTTAGTTTCATGTTATGCGTTTATAGAGGGGGTCAATCGTTTTGCAATAATCTTGTACTTGTTCTTCTATGAGTCATGGGCACATTCAAACTCTTTTTGATTGTTAAATTTTGTTTACTTGTGGGAGAACTGATGAATCATTAGAATGCAAATGTTTAGATGTCAACTAAAAATCACTATTTTTCTGAATCGTTCAACTTTTGATCTGATCTTCATTTGAGTAGTTCATCGCAATATTTTTTTTATAAGATTGGAACAACTGACAAAATATCTATGTCTAGCAAATACATGGTTTATTTGTGAATTATATAGCTTTATAGGCAATCTGTAATATGTGTTTTTTTCTTTCGTTTTAACTGCTAAACCCCAATTGTTAACTATTTGAGGTAGAGCAGTGAAACTGTATGGAGCATGCACATTGATGGATATAAGCATGAATATGATTAGTTTGTTAGTGGACTTGATGGACTGATCTCTTTTCTACCCTGAATCTAATGTACTTTTTTCAGTGAGCATTTAAATGGTAGTGCACCAATTGCATTATATTGGAATGTTTCCTAAGTGGAGTCCTTTGTAAACAAGTTGTGGAGAAACATGAAGTGACCTACTGGTTTGGTTTAATGTACTTTAAATACATTGTTTTGAATGGATTAGCCTTTATTGTTGAAGTTAATCTTATTAAGAATTAGTAGCCTGATTGTTGATCTATCAACTTTAATTTTAATTTCAGGAAGAGAATTGAACTTGAATCCAACCTTTACTTTCTATTTCTTGTTACATTTTGATTTATTTGTGAAGTAGTAGCAAGTAGTATCAACTTTTGTGTTATGAAATTGGATTTTCGAGAACATCAGTGATTTCTTCAAGATGCATTAGTTTTTGCTTTAGGGAGGATCCTGTGCAATTGATTTTTAGGATGAGAATTTGCCTTTCCTTTTGGCCTTATGTGTTAGCTTTCTTCTAATCTTTTCTGTATGTTCTTTTGAATGCAATTGATGTCTTTTCCACTTTAGGAACTCAATCGGGAAGAATCAGCTGGTTTAGGTGGGCCTCTCTCTGAACGCTATCTTCTTGATTCTAGAGGTGCTCTTGTTGAGCGGCGAGCTGTGGTCTGTAGGGAACGTCTTATAATTGGACATTGCCTGGTCCTTTCTGTTCTAGTTGTGCGGACAAGTAAGCAGACAATATGTTGTGCTTTTCTTTCCTTTATGATGAAAAGCTATCATGTAGTTCTTTTTAATGAAAGAGGTGGACAATTCTGCATTTGAAAATGTGAAAGATGGCAATAACCCATATTTGATTGAAAGGTAGAATGTGCATTTGGTATTTTTTTTTTCTGATTTCTGAATTTCAGCATCATAGCTCATATTTGATTAAATTTTAGCATATTTCTCAGTTTTTAATGCAATATTATTCCAGTTTGTTGGCTAAAAAACTAATATTATCAAATAGTGTTTCGGCATGTAATGAGGGGACCTCTAAATGCCATCAGGAGAAGATATGATTGGATATAGCATTCACATCAAGGGGAGTGGAGGAGCAAAGATGTAGAAAGGATCTTATGTTTATTGATCTTACAGAGCATATGGTTTTGAATAGAGCATGCAATGGTGCAACATGATCCATAAAATCTCCTACAGTGGGAAATGTTGGTTTATTGTGGTTGATTTATCTACCTTATAGAGGTTTATTGCTTTGATGATTAAATTTAGCCTGGTTCAATTATCAAAAACTGAGAAAAAACTAGTAAGAAGGTTAAGCTATCTAGACTTAACAAGTTTTGTATCCAATTCTTGTTGAAGTTGATTTCCTCATATATTACTATTTTATGCAAACAGCAGTTTATTGTCTAGGGTTTACACTATCTTGCAATATTTGTTGTCAAAATGGGTAATGCACAATATAGGAGGAATTGGGCAACACTTCCAAGATGGAAGTAGGTATCAATCAAGATATATGAGGTTCTTTTTGAAGGATTTGAAGTCTGCTGATCTTGAATAGAAAACTTTTTTGTTAGAAACTTTTCATATGAGATGTTTTTTTTGAGGGTATCTGTTGGCCTTTTCCACATGCAATTGTTCTTGGGTTGAAGATTTGAAACTTTAAATCGCGAAGGGTCTAGGTTATTTAGATATATGTGCTGTTTTTTCAAGGGATTTGAATGTTGTGGTTGAAGCATTCTCTGAAAAGATCCGAAAGTCATATATATTGACTCTTGAGAGTTCTGACATTAATATTCTCTTGTATAGGAAACCGAACTTCAGGATCTTTTAACTTCAATTCTCAAATGTTATGATACTTTGAGCTATGAAGTAATGCAATGGTGGTTGCTAAACATGGTGTTTGTGAGATTAAATACATTTACTATGATGATGTATTTACCAAAATTGGACATGAATCATGTCTGCTAGGCTTATGTTTTTTTTTTTTTCAGTGGAACTGTGATGGGCAACCTAAACCAAAAGTAAAAGTTCTCTATGAACCTATTTGCTATGCTTGACGTGCTATTAATGACATAGAGAATAGAGATAATGAACTAATTATTAGAAAATGCTATGCCCCATCCACCATATTCTCATTTTGACTCAGGTTTCTTTAAGTTCAGTCTTCTGATTCACTTACTATTGTGGGCTTCCGTTCAGGCTTCAGTTGTATCTCCAAAATCTTTGATTCTTCAATACATTTTTCTTTTTGGGTGGTTATTTAAAGTTTTTCGAAATGGGAAGATTGACAACATAAGCTATCTCTTACTTACGAATATTCTTGCATGGTATAATGTAGAAGTAACATTGAGATTCGCTTTGATCTCATTGTAGAAGACTATACCTATCTCTTCTGCTGTTAAGCATCCTTTCTTGTCACAAAGTTCTTGCTTAAAGTTTGAAGCCTTAATTTGTAACTGTGATGGTAGAAAAAACTAAGCTATGTTGAATAGAAATGTTGTAGGTTTCTGAACACTCGTAATTCATGTAGAGGTTGAGTTGCCACTTTTAAAACTACACTGCATGAAGTAAGAAAAGTTTCCCATGGTTGCATGAGGTTCTATGTTTCATTGAGTGACCTCTTTCCTGTCATAGTTCAGATTATGGAGCTGATTTGAGTTTGTTTGATAAACTTTTGGCCGTTTATGGGGTCATCTATATCGCTTGTTTTTGATAGAAAAGGAGTAAGATTAATTATAGTCATACTTTAACAATGTTTTATGCAGGTCCAAAAGATGTTAAAGATGTTTTTTCTGCTTTAAAAGATAGTGCTGCTGAACTTAGTGAGAGCAATGACACCTTAAAACATCAGGCATGTCTTTTTGTTGTAATTCTGTGCAAAAGATTTTCCTTTTATGTGTCTTGGCATGTCACAGCAACATGCAGACAGATGATACATGTATAAGCTTTTGTGTATGCTCCCTGCACTTATTATTTTTTTTTGTTTTTCATCCCTGTGTGCAGATTACATATAGTCTTCTTTTTTCTCTCATCATTGCTTTCCTATCAGATGCTCTAAGTGCAGTATCTGATAACTCATCCATCCTCTCTCATGATGCTTCTTTTAGAAAGGAATTCCATGAAATTGTAAGATGAACAACAATCTCTCTCTCTCGTTTTTTACCTAGTTTACTTTTCTTGAAATTCTGGTGATAGTCTTTGAATTACTGAACAGTTCTGAAACACTTGGAACACTTTAGGTGATGGCTGTGGCAAATGATCCAATTGTTGAGGGCTTTGTTGGTGGTGTAAGGCTTGCTTGGGTTGTACATTTGATGTTAATACATGATGAGATTGGCCTTAGTGAGACAGTTTCAACTGCTTCTTCAAATGAATTGGGTTACATGAATTTGTGCTTGGAATCAGTTTTTGCACACAATGTGTTCCACTTTTTGCTGGATAAAGTTCTTCGAGGTGCAGCATACCAGGTGGATAATGCTCTTTCAGAAAGATGTTTCTCTATATCTTGGTTCTTGCATTTATTGTTTCGGAGTAGCCCTCCCCCCCTCCCCCATTTACTTGGTGGAATGTCATATTGATTTTCCTTTTTTTCATTGTTCTGATCTTTCTGAAAGATGTTTTGACATTACTCGCAATTGATTTTTCTTTTTATTGATGTTGAGATATGCTTTTATGTTTTGTTGCTTATAGCATATTCTTAAGGCAGTTGGCCTTGTTGTTTGTAACTTTTTGCAGAATGATGATGAGGATATGGTGTATATGTATAATGCTTATCTGCACAAGTTAATTACTTGCCTTCTATCTCACCCAGTTGCCAGAGACAAGGTTGGTTGAGTTCTTCAATGTCCTAATTTTGTTAACAATTTACATGTTGAAAGAAACTTGTACAGAGCACAATGCACATTTGATAGATTCTGTTGTCAGTCCTTTTTGATATTAAATTAAGCTAATTTAAATATTTGTGTCAGCATGACATCTTTATTCCTTTCTTTTCCTTGTACTTCCTCTTTAGGGCAGGGGTGGGGGGGCTTATGACTCTGTTTTTACTTACATGCAATTGTTTTGCACCCATTTTTTTTTATCAAGGTTTGTGTTTAGTAGCCCGAGGTTTATTTTCTTCATTGGCATGCAACATGTTGCTTTGCTGTTAGCTGTGTGTATGCAAAATGTCATATCTATAAGAAACATTTGCCTGTCTTATGTCATGTGTTCTAGGCCAGATGTGATGATCCTTAACTCATTTAATGATGTTGACTTTTATGCATGCATGATAAATCGTCAGTACACTTTTTATATGAGTATCCTTGGACCTAATTTATATAACACCAATCCTTGGGTTTTGTCATCTGCCTCATTCTTATCTGCCCATTCGTACAGCTCCATCACTCTGTGACGTTTGTGATATATTTGAGGAGATACTTTGGGAAATTCAAAGTGGAGAAAATTGTGTAATACTTAGCATCTCATATAATTAATTGCTGTAGAGCATTTAGGAAACAGCCCATTTGTTTCAAGCCATCTTTGGCTTTTACAATATATTTGTCTTAGATGTATTCTCATTTTACATTGAAAAGTTCATATTATTCTCAGTGGTGTCACCTTGAACTTTGAATTGAAACACTTTGACGTAGGTGAAAGAATCGAAGGAGAAGACTATGATCACCCTTAATACATATCGCACTGCAGGAGATTTTGTGCATGATAGCAGCTTGCAAGGTGAACAAGCTGCTGAAGGTGTCCCTTTACCTTTTGTGTCTCTCTTGGAGTTTGTGAGTGAAATTTATCAGGTTGGTTCATCAGTTTATGAATGACCTAGTGAATTCAAATACAAAAAACTTTGTATGTATACTAGGTGAGGCATTAACAGTCCAGTGTAATGTTTAGAAACCTGAAAGTTAAAGAATTTTGTTCTTTATTGAAAAACTAACCAATTGAGAGTTATTTCTTTTGGTAAATCTGATTTTAAAATTATTAATCAGATTAAGCTATTACTTTCTTTTGCTTGTATAAGAAAAGCCATTTCCATTTAATGAATGGATATACTTTGTCTTTCCTTTGTACCGCTGTTCTGCACCTCCCTATAATGAGAATGAGTCATTCTGTTGATGTGCAAAATATAAAATACGCTCTCTTTTTTTTTTTTAACAAAAAGATCTGTTGTTGTTAGTTGAGACATTCATCGTATCAGAATCTGAAAATGTTGCCTAACATCTCATTTATTGTGGAACAGATTCTGCACATGCAATAGTCTTTCTCCTTTAACATGTTGCTTCACGTGTTTGTTTTATTTTGTGGATTATTTTAGCCCACAATGACATTTGCTATATCTTTCAGAAGGAACCAGAGCTCTTGTCTGGCAATGATGTCTTGTGGACATTTGTGAATTTTGCTGGAGAGGACCACACTAATTTTCAAACTCTTGTGGCTTTCTTAAACATGCTGAGTACCCTGGTATGCAAGTGTATTATTTGCTTTATAAAGCAAGCTTTGTTATATTATTGCGGTTTATGACACTATGGTTTTTCTTGATTCGATGTTCTTTGCAGGCTTCTAGTCCAGAAGGTGCTTCAAAGGTTTATGAGTTACTCCAGGGTCAAGCATTCCGCTCTATCGGGTGGAGTACATTGTTTGATTGCCTTTCAATTTATGATGAGAAGTTTAAACAGTCTCTTCAAACTGCTGGGGCCATTTTACCTGAGTTTCAGGAGGGGGATGCAAAAGCGCTTGTTGCATATTTGAATGTTCTTCAGAAGGTTTTGACCTTTTCTTGTTTTAGCAATATTTATGACTATAAATCCCTTTTTTCCCTGGACATTTGATGTTTTCACAGAATGCTTTATTCTAGTTGTTTACAAAGAATGTGGTGATCTTTCCTGTTTCTTGTGATTTTCCAAAATTGTAAACTACTTTAGGCATCACATCATGGTGCTCATGATTTTGAGACCTTAGTTATTGAATGTAGCATGTCTCCTTTTTCATGTGTCTTTGTCATCATTGTTAACTGCCTTAGATGTCATATGGTGATAAGTATGTTGATTAATGATTGTTGGTTCCTTTTTTGTGGTGAAATTTCAGATTTGGTTGGCAGTTGCTCCCTCTATTATATGCTTCTAGTTGCTGCCATTCTTTTCATCTTCTTTCTTTTGTAACATTTCTTCTCCTAGCCTCCTTCCCTCTGCCCTCTTCTCTCCGACTTATCTCAAGGACCTTCTTTAGGATATTTTTGCAAACACTTGAGCATCGAGAAATAAAAGCATCTGATCTCAATAAGATTCCATCCACACATGATTTTCCAATAGCAGAGTTGCTCTTGGGGTAAAGTTTTCTACATGACCTATGGTTTCTTCCTCTCTCTCTCTCTCTATATGTATGTATATATATATATATATATATATATATATATATATATATATATATAAGTATATGTATATACTTTTTTTCATGAAAATTCATTAAATTGCATGTCTTGGAAATTTGCACTTGTTTGTCTCTTTTAAGATTTTGCAAATGATCAATGTTCATGGAGAAAATGTCAAAACAAATACAATCCAAATTCTTGGGGTTGGCTGCATGAATTCTCTTTAGACATCATTCAGTCCTATGTGCAACTTTGTTGGATTTTATTTCTTTGGTTACTGGCAGGCGAAAAGTATACAATTCAAATTTTGTTTTAGCAGCTTCAAATGTATGAGAAATGGTTTCTCCCTTGATTTGATTTCGAGACCTTCTCTATGGAAGATGTATGGAAAAGGAGGTGCAGAGCTCATGTTACACATATTTATTTATTTTTTATAATCTCCATCTTCCTTCATCAAACTATGAAACAAGGAGAATCAATATATCTGGAAGCAAAAGCTGCTTATGTCAGTTACAAACTTTTTTCATGTTAATATTGGTGAATTTGGATTATAAATATCTAATCCCTATGTTTGTTGTGTATTTTCCATTTTCAGTTGTTTGTAGCCTACAATCACAAAGTTTTGAGGTTTATATTTTATTTTTCTATGTATATCCCTGTTTGTGTATGCATGTCTATAAATCTATGTATGTTTATAATTGTAAAAGCATATGCATGTTTGTGGTTACTTATTCTAGGTTGGATATCTATGTCTTTTTATTTACTAAATTGTACATTCTCTTTTTCTTTGTCCTTCCTGTTGATGAAATCGTGGTTTTCAGTCTTTACTTGCCATCTGCTACAGGTTGTGCAAAATGGAAATCCTATTGAAAGAAAGAACTGGTTTCCAGATATTGAACCATTATTTAAGCTCCTTAGTTATGAGAATGTGCCACCATATCTCAAGGTTGATTGTTCTCTCTCTCACTCTATTCCTTGTCTTTTCTTCTCCCAATTTAACTCTTTTATAATGTCTCACTCTGAAGTGATTGATGGCATTATGTCTTCTAGATGAAAATCTTCTGATGAGCTTAACGTCTTCAAGAATTTCTTTTAAATATTTAGTTTTATGCTTTCACAGGGTGCTTTGCGGAACACAATTGCTACTTTTGTGCGTGTCTCTCCAGTCCTAAAAGATACTATTTGGACTTATCTTGAGCAATATGATCTACCAGTAGTTGTTGGCTCACATATTGGGATTGGTGGCCAGCCAATGGCAGCCCAGGTTAATTTTTCTATTCAGTATCAAATCTATTAATGGTTGATGTCAAGGTGTAAGTTTT
This sequence comes from Theobroma cacao, assembly GCF_053813885.1. Lineage (NCBI taxonomy): Eukaryota > Viridiplantae > Streptophyta > Magnoliopsida > Malvales > Malvaceae > Theobroma > Theobroma cacao. The sequence continues at coordinate 6,874,794 of NC_142647.1, forward strand.
GGGTACCTCTTGCCATATGGTTTTCAAGCTTTGTTTTTATTGGTTAGGTTATTGATGAATTGCATCAGATATGGATATCTACGACTTATTTACTATATTACAGACAAAATCAATATTAGAAGGGAAACTTGCTGATTTAAACCAGACTTTTAGGAGGAAGAGGCTGATTCAGAGGAGTCTAAGTTTGAGAATTGGGAGCTTATCAACCTGAAGGATTCTTTAAGCAAATATCTGTTAATGATTTTCTTGTTATTATTATTTTAGAGTGTTTCAGGTGATATATAAGACTATATTGGGGAAATCGTTAGATGTTGAATCTGAAATGGAGAAAATTAGCTGTGTTAAATAAACTGGATGGACTTGATAAATGAGCTCCAACTGAGATTGTACTGTGCAATCTCATTTTGGTGAAGGAGATAAAAAATTTGTTGAGACTGTTAATGGATTATGTGTAAAATGAGGGTGAACCAAGCAAAGAATTTCCAGAAGCAACTTGCTTGTTATACACGGGGATTGATTGCATTTTCTTTTACAGGAAGGCAGGCAAATAAATTTGATAATGACCATTAGTTTTTGGAAAGAAAAGTGTGTTGTGCTTATTCAAAAATATAGTGTTCATGTTGGCTTTTGTGTTGACAGGTTTATGATATGCAATTTGAGTTGAATGAGATTGAAGCAAGAAGAGAACAATATCCTTCGACTATATCTTTCCTTAATCTGCTAAATGCTCTTATTGCTGAAGAAAAAGATGTAAGCGATAGAGGGCGTAGGTACGGATTGATCCTTTGCAATTTCAGTTTCATTTTTCCTTCTGTGGTTATTCTGAGTAGAGTGTCTTTCTTGCAGATTTTTTGGCATCTTCAGGTTTGTATATGATCATGTGTTTGGGCCATTCCCTCAAAGAGCCTATGCTGATCCTTGTGAGAAATGGCAATTGGTTGTTGCTTGTCTTCAACATTTTCATATGTAAGTATATATTATAGTTTTAATCTGGAAATCTTTTATAGTGATTTTGGTACTTTTATGCAGGGTGAATTATACCAGTTATTGTTTTGTTCAAATTTATGATTATTTAATTGACACTTGCTCTCCTTTTTTTCTTTCTTTTACAAGCTGCATTACGTTGTTATTTATGATTACACTGAAGCTTGATATATATTTTTTTGTGTAGACTGTTATTTATGTGTAATTTATGTTTGATTAACCTTATAACCATACTATACCATTAACAATTGCATTACCTATAATCTATCTTGCAGGATTCTGAGCATGTATGATATTCAACAGGAGGATATTGATAGTGTTGTTGATCAATCACAACTTTCAGCAGCAACACAACCACCTTCACTTCAGACGCAGATGCCTGTCTTAGAGTTGCTGAAAGTATGTTGTATGGTTTTGCTTGTTTTTTACTTCCTATACGGTGGACAATCATTTTTGAAGCAAGTTGAAGCATGTTAAATATGCACAGTTTTTGATCCATTGGCATAAATTTCTTGCATTCTTATTACCTAATGCAACCGTTAATTACTTTGTGGTCAAGCAATAATTTTCTGCATGGAAATTATGCTTTAGAACTAGATTATTCTAATTATTCATTATTGCTTTGACTCTGTTCTGTTGTAATTTTGTTTCTCCCTAAGACACCATCCTTTGGGTAGTACTTGTAACATCAATGTTGGAAACAAACTGCATTTAAAGTAGTGGTTCAACAATTTGAGCTTTTTCTGAGTTTGATGTCAAAATGTTTTTTCCTATGCCTTTTTGAGACTTGGTTAGAACTTTCATGAGTAAATAAGTTTTGTTTCCGGCTGAACGTTGTGCCTCTCGGAATCTTGAACAAATACGAAGATAAATGCTATGGGCGTGAATATTAATGTAGATTTTTTGTTCCAAGTTTTTAACAATATAAGTTGCACTGAACTTTAAGAAATATTTTCCTTACATTAAAATATTGCAACATTTCCCCTCCTTTTTCTTAATATGAAAAAACAGATTTTTTACACCTGCTTAATGTTAAATAATTTATAGCTCACTCAGAATTGCATCATCAATCTTGCTTTCTTATTAATGACTGTTTCTCTTGGCAGGATTTTATGAGTGGTAAAACTGTTTTCCGGAATGTTATGAGTATCCTTCTGCCAGGGGTGAATTCAATCATTACTGCAAGGAATAGTCAAGTATATGGACCACTTTTAGAGAAGGTTGTGCAGCTCTCATTGGAGATTATAATCCTTGTTTTGGAAAAGGATATGCTTTTAGCTGATTTCTGGCGTCCTCTATACCAGGTAATTGTTTCAACTGTGCAGCATCTTTTTATATTTTTTCTCTATAGACTATGATAAACTTCGAAGCAACCTTGGTGATTGCCAAAAGAATAAGTTGGGATCTGAAATTTCTTTTCTTACTTTTTAAGTGAAGTTTGGATGCGAAGCAAGTTTTCTGATGATAATCAAGTTAGTCTGAAATGAATATCTGAATCGGGCTTTTTAATCCGTATATTTGTTGATGAGCCATAGTCATGTTCACAGTTTGTTTGGGAAACAATGAGGTGCTTTGCTGCATGCAAGGGTGCCTGTGTGCTAAAGGAAATTTTTAACAAGACTGATTACCACATTTGATACTGGTGTTTTAAGTAATTTTTTTTTTATATTTTTCTATGAGGATTGGCTTTTAACATATCTTGGGCTATTGGTTCATGAGCTTCAGTTGTCTTTGTACTCTCTCTCTCTCTCACGTGCGCTTGCCTGTAGTAAACATTTGCATAGACATTCAAACATGTGCTAGCCTGTAGAAAACATGCATGGAGAAGTTTTTGAAGAGTATAATTATGAAATGATGTGACTATTTTTTCTTGTGCGAATATCTAGGTCCATGTAAATGTAAACTCCGTCTTGCATATATTTCAATTTGGCTGATGAACTTATATTTCATCCCTGATCATGTTGCATGCAGCTAATTCTCAGCCAAGTTATGTTCCATGACTTGTATGGTAACATCGAACCCTAAGTAGTATATTTTTTGTTGCATGTACTGGATTTATGATGTCAACAGATAATTCCTGATAAAAGCTTCCATGTTTTAATTTTTATGTGCATGACTAGATCGAGGAGAGGAAAAGAATCTTAGTTTTTGCTTGTTTTCCTTGCAGCCTCTGGATGTTATACTCTCCCAAGATCATAATCAAATTGTTGCTTTATTGGAGTATGTTAGATATGATTTTCTACCACAAATTCAGCAATGCTCTATCAAAATCATGAGCATTCTAAGGTTGCCTCTTTTGGACTACTTTGGTTTTATATTTCTTTCTGTTTATCTGGAATCTGATTTGGTTTCTAATATTACCTTGGATGAAGTTCTCGAATGGTTGGGCTGGTGCAGCTGCTGCTGAAATCCAATGCTGCAACTTCATTGGTCGAGGACTATGCAGCCTGCCTTGAGTTGCGATCACAAGAATGTCAGGTTATAGAGAACAGTGGTGATGATCCAGGGGTTCTAATAATGCAGGTTAATCTGAGTTTGTTGTGTGCGTGTGTGTGTGTGTTTTGGCCTCCAAATAATTCAAATGCTTTGAGCAGTGTCTAGAACTTTGCAGTAATTTCTCTCTACTTTCAGCTTCTGGTCGATAATGTTGGTCGGCCTGCACCAAATATTACACATCTACTGCTTAAGTTTGACCTTGACACCTCTATTGAGCAGACGCTTTTACAGCCAAAATTCCATTACAGGTTTTGTTGCTAGTTATTCAAATATATTCATGTTTATTTGTGCCAATGTTTGCTTCGACCCTCTTACAGTACACATGATTATTATACAGCTGTTTGAAGGTTATTCTTGAAATTTTGGAGAACCTTTCAAAGCCAGATGTAAATGCATTGCTTCATGAATTTGGGTTTCAGGTTAGAACTACTCTATCTTGCTTATTGGATTTCTTAAAAAGAAAGCTACTAGCATTTAAATCCGTTTCTTTTCTCTTTCATAGTTTCCCAAGTTTCTATTGGAGTGGGACTATTTCTTAGAAAAATTTCAATTGTTCCCTGTATGCAGCTTCTTTACGAGTTGTGTCTGGATCCATTAACATGTGGACCTACCATGGATCTTTTGAGTAGCAAAAAGTATCATTTCTTTGTAAAGGTATAGCATGATTTAAGGATTTAAGGATTTAATGATCTTAATTGGTCTCTTTCTTTTGTTATGTGGTTTGCTTTGTTTGAAGGAACAAAATCTTATGATACTGTTTTGTGGCAGCATCTTGATACTATTGGTGTTGCTCCACTTCCTAAACGTAACAACAACCAGGCACTTCGCATCAGTTCTCTGCATCAGGTTTTTTTCTTAATAATTTTTTCCTTTTTTATTTAGTTCTAAGTTTTTGCTGTTGCATCATTTAACCAAGTTGGTTGCTTCACATAGTTCTTTACTTAACAGTGTCCATTTCTTTTTAGTTGTGAGACACATCAGAGGCAAATTTGAAGGTGCTTTGTTTCTGGATTACAATTGGGTTGGCAACTTCCCTCAAATTTGGCTATCTTCTCATTTGCATTTCTAGTTATACTGAGCTTGACACTTCATTGATAGTTGATTCTACTCATTTCAGTAAAAACCATGTTATGTTTTACTCCAAACGAGTCTGGATAAGTTTTCTCCATTTATCTATTTTGCTTAAAGCACCCTACTCTTACGCCAGAACTTTTTGATTCAGTATTTAATCAATTTTTTATTGTCTTGTTTGTGAAGTCTTGATACCTCAGTGATGGATCTCTGCACAGAAATGTAGTCTAAAACCAATTGCATGGTTTAGTTTACTTAAATTAATTGTCATCATGGTGCATGCTTCCTGCCTAAGGAATTCAGAATTAAGTTCTATTCTTTGAGAACGTCTTGTAAGTTGTAAAGTTCTATCTTGTGGAACTTTCACTCATGCTGATTTCTTGCTCCTTGTCTTCTGCAGAGAGCATGGCTATTGAAACTTTTAGCTATTGAGTTACATGCGGCTTATGTGAGTAGTCCCCATCATAGAGAGGCTTGTCAGAGGATCCTAGCTCATCTTTTTGGCCAGGGTGTTGTTGAAACTGGCACTGACATTATTTCGCAGTCCTTAATTCTTCAAATTAGCAAGGAACATGCTGCCACCAGAACCATCAGTAAGACCAAGGTATTATGAATTAGTTACATCTATTATAATTTGAAATAACAATTTTATCACATGGTTGCTGATTTGCAAATAATAAGTATGTGGATGGTTATTGGAAAGTGAATTTAATTTCAATTTCTAAATTTTCTTTCCACTGCTGTTGCTACCGAGGTATTTTTTCCTCTTTGCCAATTTTTTTCTGAGGTACAAGTTTCTGTATTGAGGCAAAGTGGTGGTTCCCTGTTATTTCTGCTTTTGTTTTTAGGTTGTATTGACAGTTGTAAGCCACTTGGACAAGAATATTGAAAACTTTTTGAAAGTTTGAGATATGTTTTATGCTTACTTGCTGAGGCATGTTGCATTGTTCCTTTTCTTCTTTCATTAGTGGTGGGGTCCTTAGTTCTCTTTAGTGCATCAAATCCTTTTGACAATTGTTTCCATGCTATATAGTCCTAATGTTATAATTTGCATTGAATGTATTTTCTGGTGTGTATTAAGAGTGCTGTTTGCCTTTATGAAGATAATGAAGTGGATCTGCTGTCTCATTTGTGGCTCTTTGTATTTGATCAATTTCAGGTGTTAGAGTTGCTTGAAGTTGTCCAATTTAGATCACCAGACACCACTACGAAGCTTTCTCAAATTATTTCTAATGTGAAATATGATTTGATGGTAAGGTTCTAGCTACAGACAGTAGCTCTCATACTGTTACCTGTCATCTGGACTTGCTCATTTCTGCTTTACAGGCAGAGGACATACTAGGAAATCCAACAACTACTGGAAAGGGTGGCATCTATTACTACTCTGAACGTGGAGATCGTCTAATTGATCTTGCTTCACTTCGTGATAAACTTTGGCAGGTCATTTCCATTTTCTTTAAAAAACATTGCCTGAGAATGATAGTTTTTGTTTCTGTAGTGTTGTATATACAAGGCTGATGTTGATCTGGCTTTTCTTTTCAGAAGTTCAACTCTGTTTATCCTCAGTTGAGTAACTTTGGCAGTGAAGCTGAGCTGAATGAGGTTAGAGAGACAATTCAGCAGTTGTTGAGATGGGGATGGAGGTACAACAAAAACCTTGAGGAACAGGCTGCCCAACTTCATATGTTAACTGGCTGGTCACATATTGTTGAGGTCTAACCACTTTTTAATTGGGCTTGTCCGAACTTGATTTTTTTTCTTTAAAAAAAATTTTCAATTTTCTTATGCCCTTTACCTGTGCTACATGCTCTGGCAGGTTTCTGTATCGAGAAGAATCTCATCGCTTGAAAATCGATCTGAAATTTTATATCAGTAGGCTTCCCTATTATCACTAGCATGTTTCTTTCTTGTTCTTGGGTTGCTTTATCACTTATATCTCTGGTAATTGTCAGGATTCTTGATGCCTCTCTTAGTGCTTCTGCCTCTCCAGACTGCTCATTGAAAATGGCATTTATATTGAGCCAGGTAACCTGGCTGCACTCGTCAACTTACTGCTTATCTTTCCATTTCATGGCATTGGTTTTTGATAACTTGCCTTTTGCATGAAATGTTGCTAGGTGGCTCTTACATGCATGGCGAAACTACGAGATGATATATTCTTATGCCCTGTTGGTTTAAGTTCAGATAGTATTACATGTCTTGATATTATCATGGTGAAACAATTATCAAATGGTGCTTGTCACTCAATACTGTTTAAGCTTATCATGGCAATTTTGAGAAATGAATCATCAGAGGCTTTGAGGAGGCGGTATGGTCCTAACTAGAATGCTTTTCTTTGCTTGTTAAACTTTTTCACTTGTTATCTGACCTTTTTATATGTACCAATCTTCAGTCAGTATGCGTTGCTTCTGAGCTATTTCCAGTATTGTCAGCATATGCTTGCTCCTAATGTGCCAACAACAGTTCTTCAGCAGTTGCTGCTTGATGAGCAAGATGGCGAAGAGTTAGATCTCCGAAAGGCATGTAACTCTCTGAAACCTTTTCGAGTTATTTTTTGACTATGTTGCAATTTTTATATGTTAATTGAAGAAAAGCTTCATTACCACTGATCCATTGCAGATTGACAAAGAACAGGCAGAACTAGCTCGTGCCAACTTTTCCATCTTAAGGAAAGAGGCTCAAGCCATCTTGGATTTGGTGGGTGCACTCTCCACTCAGCCCCTTTCGACCTCCTTTTTTCTTCAGTTGGTATCGTGTATAAAGATTGGTGTTAACTTTGAAGTTTTTGACTATATTTTCTTCAATATGGAACTGGAATTGAGATTGTTTTTCTTATCTAGCATTTTCAGTCAAATAGATGTTTTCTTCCAGAGTTTGGACATGTAAGGTTTGACTGGATTGGACTACTATAGATGCTTGTATGTATCTATGTGCAATCCTGTGAATTCATATAGACATACAACTAAATCTTGTCCACAAATCTCTCCAGTTTTTGAACTGCAATGAACCTGAAAAATTGGTGATGTATTTTTCAATGTATTGCATAGACTATGCTTCTTTTATGGGGCAATCAGAATTCCTTTTTTCTGGTCAATCTTCTTATTTTGAAAAGTTTGCTTGACTGTCTAAATTTATTTTGTGCAAGATATTCTAACTGCTGTATAGATTGTTGTTCCATTGTGGTTGATGTACGTCATAAGATAGACTTTTTGTAGTTTTGATGCTGCTTTCTTTCTCATTCTGTTCAATTTCAATCTGCAGGTAATAAAGGATGCTACTCAAGGCAGTGAGCCTGGCAAGACAATATCTCTTTATGTTCTGGATGCAGTAGTTTGTATTGATCATGAGAGATATTTTTTAAATCAACTTCAAAGTAGAGGGTTTTTAAGGTCTTGCTTAATGAGCATCCGTAACTTTTCGTGTCAGGTTTGTCTATCTTTCCTCCATATATTAGCTGCTGAATCAAGGAAAATTTGTACTATATCATGTTTAATAGCAAGCAAAATGTTATTGTTCTAGAATTATGTATACTAATTTGGGAAATCTGGTTATATAGATGATGAAGTTGGAAATAAAGATGCATTTTGTAATAGCTGGCTAAAATGCACTGGACATGCTGCCATGCTGCTTTTCATCCATAATTAATATAATCAATCGTTGAAACCTCCAAAACCTCTTTATCTTTTTCTTCAGCACGGGCTGTTTACTCAGTTATGTTCCCTGGAGCTAGGGTCATTAATATTTTCAAACTTTTGTAATGCCTTCCATCCCATTTTCTTCTGGTATTGTTTGACTTGCACGTGTAAAACTTTTTGTATGTGATATAGATTTATCCCTACCTCCTCAAACTGTCTTCCAACTGCTTAATGCTTCCCCTTCCTGAACCCTCCCCACCAACCCAATAAAAATGAAAAAAAGGAAGAAAAACCTAAGAGAAAGTATTATAGGAGATTTAATACCTCTAGAACCCCTCTTTTGTTTATGGAATCTGGCACATATCATTGCTTATAGAACTGTATAATTGATTCAGGATGGTGGCCATTCACTTGACTCATTGCAACGTGCTTGTACTCTTGAAGCTGAACTTGCTTTGCTTCTGAGAATTAGTCACAAATATGGGAAATCTGGGGCTCAGGTTTTATTTTCCATGGGTGCTTTGGACCATATTGCTTCATGCAGGGCAGTTAACTTGCAGGTGATATTGCAATCTTTGTGCCCATTATCCTATTTGTATTGCCATGTTTCTGATTTGATTGAAATTAAACTATCCACCAGGGAAGTTTGAGAAGGGTTGACACAAAGCTAAGAAAAGATGTGGCTGTGGACATTGACAAACAGCGGATGATCGTGACTCCTATGTTGAGATTGGTGTTTTCTTTGACATTGTTGGTTGATACATCTGAGTTTTTTGAGGTCAGTTGTTTCTTTTACTTTTTTCCTATGATAGTCTGGTCATTTCATGCTTGTAATGGAAGGAAGAGAGAGAAATTAATTCCTATCTATGCTTTGAGTCAGGTTTAGCTGCAGAACTCAAGAAAATGTTCCACCTCTTCCTAACCTATCTTACTTGGACTCGTTATTTTTTCTCCCTTACATACCCATGTTTGACTCATGTCAGAGACTTTTAAGTAGATATGAGTATGAGGCTATGCCTCTGTAAATATAAGCTGAAACTCGCAAAGTTGAACATGCTAATGTTTGGCAGTGCAACCCAAGTTTGAGCAACATAGCTACAAACCATAACCAATAGCATCTTCCCACTAATTACTTAACAATTTTGAGATGGTTCAAATTGAAAAATGAACTGAGCTCAAGCTTGGTATTCTATTTATTGGGGGCTCCATTTGGTTGTTACTTTTGATATTCACATTTTGCTTTCAAAAACCTAAAGTTAGAGAAGTGCATTTGGTTACAGATGTAACAAATAGTTTTTAAGGATTGAAAGTTAATAGTTTGACTAAAATGGATGGCAAGAACCATAATTTTGCTTCTATATTGAATCGTGATGATGGAATTGGTGCCAAACTAATTAAACATGTTGAGCTCATTTAATGTTCTTTCCATTGTTTTCATCATCATTATTGTATTAAGTTGTTATTTTTAGTTTTATTAAAGTCATATTGCATGCTCAAGTTGATTTCAAAGCTTGAGCTTAAGAGATGAGATCAAGCTTCAACTTTTCTCTTTTGCTGAGCCATGCTGGTTGCTGCTGTTTTTTTTATGATTACCATTTGTAATAATAGGTGTTATTGTTGTTGTTCTCAAGCTTGAGTTGGTTGCAAACTAAGAGCTCAAGTTGAACTTGAAACTTGAGCTCAAGCTTCTTTAATGTTTGGATTGAGTTGGACTGATAGCTTCTCTGTGACTTACCCTTGTTGGACTTCTGGAATGATTTATATTCACCAGAACATAAAGCAAATAGTTGAGACATATGGCAGACCAGAACATATTCTGCTGCTAAGTATTTATCTGGTTATCCTTGTGTTTTAATTTGAGTCTCGTTGCCATCTTTTAATTCTTTAGGTCATGTTAGCTTTTATCTAGCTGACATAGGCATATTGCAAGCCGTTACAGTGGGTATCCTTACCTGAAAGTCCTGATTCTGTTTGGAACCTACTGACTAATGTCTAATCAGAGGGACAATGGGTTCAGCCAACCAGTTCTTGATGAGAAGACTCAGTTGGGCTTTACAAGTAGAAGTATCAAATACTTTTATTTTTTTTTTCAATATTGGAGAAACTACATTCTTTTATATACTTCTCAATCTTCTTCTCTTTCAACCATACTCGAGCAAGCTTGTTTTGACGTGATTCATAATAAGCCACCATTTTTTTTAATTTGAAGTAGTGGGCATTGTTTCTTAGGTTCTATGTCAGTCCTTTTCCTGCCTTTCCTCAACTCATTTCATCTTCTTTGATTTTTGTGCCTGATGCAAATTTCCTCCTTTTCCATGTATTTTATTTTATAGGTTAAGAATAAAATTGTCCGTGAAGTCATAGATTTTGTGAAAGGACATCAATTGCTCTTTGATCAAGTTCTTCGGGAAGATGTTTCTGGAGCTGATGAATTGATGATGGAGCAGATCAATCTTGTTGTTGGTATACTTAGCAAGGTGAGAACCTTTTAAGATGTGTTCTGGCTTAATACTATCTGACTCCAAATTGACTTGATACTTGCAATCAGGCAGTGGCATCATCTACTTGATTGGTGCTTTGACACTTTGAGAAATAGAATATGGTTGTAAAAGATTAAAAACTTGACTATTTTCTTTTTAAGGGGTTTTCCCGTGGTTCTCTTCTTAATGTTGTAGATTATCTTTTTTATCTTTATTGTTAGGTAGTCTTCTTTTTTCGTATAAATTAAACGAAGTTTGATTTGATTACATGGAGACGCTTATTTCTTTTTTTTTTTTTTTTTCTAATTTATAGGTTTGGCCTTATGAAGAAAGTGACGAGTATGGTTTTGTTCAAGGGCTTTTTAGTATGATGCATATTCTTTTCTCTAGTGATTCAGAGACAGCTACTTTTTCACACTCAGTGCGATCTCCCAAGGTGTGGCAATGTTTCTTCTGAATGTTGCTGCAGAAGCTATCGGCTTTTTCACACTCATTTATTGTTCATCTGTTTTTTTTTTTTTTGAATGATCAGAATTTGAGTTAGTCAGAACTGAATGCTTTTCAATTATGCTATCACACTCATGTATTGTTCTTCTTTCTTTTTACTTTTTTCTTTCCAATGAATGGTCAGAATCAGAGGAGGTCAGAACTCAATGCTTTTCGATTATGTTTTAGTCTGAGTTCTTATCTATACTTTTTGGTCACAAAGAAATCCCTTAGGCTGCAGGTATGTGTTCAAACATCAAAGGTTGAGGCTTGCACATTCTTCCATTTATTTATATCGTTTGGTTTGGTGATAGACAAAGAAATGGGTATCATCTATCAACTTGTCACAGGTGTCAGACGACTCTCCTGACTATCATTCTCCTGCTGGCCCGCAGCAGCCAACACTTAATTTACTTTGTTCTCTTTTGAATGCTGTGACAAATTCTCTTGAAAGAGCATCTGAGGAAAAATCAATACTGCTTAATAAGGTATTATGGGATTGTATAAACATTGTGAAAGATCATAATGTTTTATGATTTTGCATTTCTGGTGTCATTTGTTCTTTGTGTTTGCGTTGCCTTTTATCTGTCCTTTCTTCATTTGTATTGCTTTTTTTTTTCCTTGGAGGTAAAAGTTTGTGTGTGGCATGTGCACTAATTACATTTTTGAGTTTGCAGATTCAAGACATAAATGAACTATCAAGACAGGAGGTGGATGAAGTTATCAATTTATGTGTTAGGCAAGATTTGGTTTCAGCCTCGGATGACATTCAGAAAAGGTATGTTTCAGTGTTGCATTGCTTTTCTGTTTGGTTTAATTTGAAAGTACACATGCAAGAAGTTTTTCTTGTAGCCATACTTTATTAATATAATGTTTGAAATTAAAGAAACTTCTCTCAATTGAAGATAAAATATCTATTATGGTTTTGAAAAATTTTTCCCAGTTTGCACTCTTCATGTATTTGTGGTATTGATGGATTGTTGGTGCATTCTTGTATATTTAACACTATGGCTTTCCTGTTTTACAGGCGGTATATAGCAATGGTTGAAATGTGCCAAGTAGCTGGTAATAGGGATCAGCTAATATCTTTATTACTTCCTCTTGCGGAGCACATGTTGAATGTCATCCTAATCCATTTTCAGGATAGGTGCTTCATTTTTTGCCCTATGGTTTTGAAATAATTCTTAACTTGTTGCATTGCTCATGGGTGAAATTAGTTACTATGATACTCCTTGATTCTTGGTGTGTGTACATGTTTCTGGTCCTTCAGGGATTAATGAACCCATGTAGATTAGTTCTCTAGTTCTGAATTTATCTTTTTTTTGTTTGATGGTTTGGGCATTGAAAATTAATGAGCAGAAAATTTATTTGGGCTATTTCTTTTGATGCTTAGTTTGATAAGCCATAAGAAATGAGACGTTTAAGACTATTGGATATAAGAGGAGCAGATTGGATAGGGTGGAGACTTTAAGGTCTAAGCGGTTCTAGGAAATACTATTATATTTTTAAATGAATGTGATCTAGATTGGAATGTATTAAGGTTTAGCTGTAAATCATTTGCCCCGTGCCCCCCACATATTCCCCCTCTTTTTATTTTAATTGGATTTTAGGGTGATTTGTCCTCATTGGCCAGCTGATATTAGAATGTGAAACATAAAGTAGATTGAATTTTATGCTTTTTCTGTTTTAAAATCCTTGTCCAATATTTGTGTTGTATGTATATGAAGTTACCTTATTCTTAATTCCTGGCTTTTATGGCAGCTCTGGTGTATTTGATACCAGCAGAAGTATGAAAACCATTACATATGGTGCCAAACCTGACTCAGGGCAAGAAATTTCTTTGTTGTCTGGAAAGTTAATTCCACTTTTAGAGCGACTTGAGCTATTAAGTGAGGTATGCTGCTTCCCTGATCTCTGTTTAGACCTTTTGGGATATGATCATTCCAACTCTATCATGCCCAATTGTCCTCCTGGGAGCTCAAGCTCTGTTTTTTATCAGAAAATATCAACAAGTCATGGGAGAATTAGAGTATCAGACATGGTACAATGTGTTTTTAGTTTATCTACTCTAGTGGTGGTTGAAATTCTGAAAAAACAGCATCACAAATGAAAGATCACTTTTATTCGATACCAAGTATGCTACTGACAAACTGTCAATTCTTTGCATACAAAATATTCATTAAAGAAGTTATGACTTGTGTCATAGATTTATTCCCTTATTCAGCCCTTGTGCAGAGTAGGCTTGTTGCTTTAGTTGTTTGGAATGATGATGGTGTTTTTTAATTCTCTCAATTTTGGGTTTGGTATAAGCTTTTAACAAACTCGAAAATTGTGCTGGGTTTAGCTTATCTGGAAATCAGAAATAAATTGAAAATACACTTGGTCTTGACATTTGTGGCCTTGAAATTCTCCAAGGCAAGGATGTCTTGGTTCCATGGTCAACTGCTTTGAGTCTGCCCTTAGTTTTCTTTGTTGGAATATATATTGATATTTTTTTTGTTGGTACTTGTCTTCCCAGGATAAAGTAGGCCACAACCTTAAAGTCTTCCGCAGATTAGTGACTTCGCTTAAAGAAATGGTAATCCAAAAATTGGCTTTATGATGTTGGTTTAAGGAGTGAGAATTTTTTTTATATTGATGTTAAAAAATATTTGCGCATTAATGTGTTTTTTTTTTTTTTTGGGGTTTCTGAAATCCTGTAATTGCTGTCATGTCTGTAATCTAGAATGTATTAAATGTAATGTAATTATCCATAGATTTTGTTCAATGAATAAAAATTTAGTTGCTTAATATTGTTAGAAAATTTATTATTTTCTAATTTTTTGCGTCGACTTCTCTTTTTATTAGGGTTCTATGAGCAATACAATTTGAATATGAGACCTCTACTCAAATCCTGTTTTACCTAAGCCCAAGTTGCCATTTAGTTTGCTTGGTTTTTTTTGGAATTTTGATGGGATTTACTTTGTGGAGTTTGCGTAAATTTATAAGGGCGTGCAGTAACCCTTGAACTTCCTGCAAACACAAGATGCATCCCTCTGCTTATGTTGCCCATCCAGATGAATTGGCATAATTCAATTTGTGAATGTAGCCTATAATAAATATATATATATATATATTTAAGCAGAAGTGTTGGATGAGGTACTCTAGTGTTGGAACATAACAATCTTCTTACTCGCTGGCATAAATGCTTTAATGTTTGGTAGGGTGGAAAGGAAAGTGAGGTTCTTGGAAAATTTGTCCCATCCATTACTAGCCTACGATGTACCAAATCTGTAGTTGTAACTTCATCAGATCAAATGTATTTCAATTCCAATCTAATGCAATGCTGATGATTGGTTTATATTTGTCTTGTGATTTCATTTGTCGTCATCCCGATAAATGTTTGAAGGAGCATTGGGCTCATGCACCTTTTCACTTAAAAACTAAGATTCGAATCTCAATTCTTCCATTTAAAAAAACAAAAAAAAACTTTCTACGTCATTTGCAGACAAGTTGAAACACTCCCTAATACTAAGATGTGTATTTAATTTAAAATTCATTTGTACGATTAGAATCACGTGAATGTAATGAGAGGAAAGATAAGCCATTAAGATTACGTAAGGTGTACAACATCCTGAAACCAGAATGTACAACAAAAAAAAAAATAGCTTCTCAAGTTTCTTTGAATGGAAAAACTGGCTTCAATAATCAATCTTGGAAACAGGGAGCAGGTTGAACAACTCCGATAGCTGCACCATGAGCATTAATGCAACTAGAAATAACCCTCTTCCCAGCCATGGCAGACTTAAGCCATATGGATTGCAATAATAATCCAGTGCATGAAACTGACTGGCTGCAGTTCATAGTAATGCCCACATGGGTGCTTGATGTTCCCCATAGATTTCTGTAAGTCACGTCCCTTATGTGAACTCCTGTTGGCTATACCCAACAAAGTAACAAAAAATGTTCTTTTTGGTTAGTTTTCCACTTTTAATTATTCAACACAATGCAATTCTAAAAACCAAGGGCTTGTTCGGATTACCAATTCCTTGCAAGCACCCCTGACATTGCAGTAATTTTGATCTATGATTATTGGGTTTTTCACCGAATTGAAGAATAGATTCTCAAATGTTACTCCTCGAACATAACCTCTCCCTACCTTCATTTAGTCAGGAAAAGAAAAAAGGACAAAATGAGAAAAGAAGAGGCAACATTGCAGTCAAATATGAACTTTGGAAGGATAGCAAGACATGTTAAGCAACTTTCACCTGCCAAGTCTTGATTCGAGCTCCATTGGCAGTTCCCTTGAAGGCAACTCTACTTACACGAATGTTCTGCACTTGTACAAAGTTTCCTGCCCTCCCTAAGCTTCCAATGCTGTCTCGAACCAAGAGATAGAGACAAGTGTATATCAGTAGACAGTACTCACAAGTGCTTTAAAACTACATTGCCTGCATAAGTCCCCGTGACCACAGGAAAAGCTGCAAAGATTGATCATAAGCTTTAGAAAGAGAGGACGAGCTAAAGCCAGTAGATAGCTAGGCACGTGGCTTGGAAGTTGGAACCAGGACAAACACTCATATCGCAAGAAGAAAAACAAGAAAGCTTAGCCTAGCATTGAAAGGCATTGATTAAAGACTGTCATGTTCTTCCATAGAAATAACCATGAAAGCAAGTCATTCGGGAATCTTTTACAGGGTGAATTTGGAGGAACTTGTCAATCTACCTTTTCTTTTAATAGTAAAAAGCCTTTATTTGCATAGGTGAGCAGAAAAGCAGATGTTTTTTCATGTCTTTTCTAGTAGTAGAATAAAAAAGAAGTGAAAAAAAGAAAAAGCCTAACCTTATTCCATGACCAGGTCCACACTTAACACGAGAGATGTCTATATTAGTAGTGTGATCTCCAATGGAAACACAATCATCACCTGTTTCATTCACAAGCTCAGAAAGGGTATTCAACTTTATCTAACATAAATTACTGAAAGGAAATGGAAAGAAAAACTATACCAGTTCCAATTCTACTGTTTCTAATAACTATATTGCTAGCTGAACTGATATGAATTCCATCTGTATTTGGGCTGGTTTCAGGAGCTGTTATTATCACATCCTTAACGATGAAATGGTCACTCCCCTCTATTAGCACATGTGTCTGGGAGCTGTTTATTATTCGAAGCTCGCTGAGACTGCTGGTTTTACAGGATTGGAAAGTGATAGCCTGCAGTTCACGCAATCACCAGACGCATTAAAATAAGAATTTCAGGAACAAATCCGGGAGGGTAATCATTTCATTGCTTCAATGATATCAAGCGGCGCATGGAAATTGAAAATACTTAACTGTTGGTGCCAATGAAGTGCAACCTTCCTAGCGAAGTTGAAGGTCAAAAAGATATATAGATAATGTAAGAAAATTAAAATTATAAAGCTCTTTGAGGAGAGCAGACAATTTTAAGTAGTTGCTAATACTACCAGGCCTGGATGATTCCTGCATGATTGGTTCCACCAACCCCAGCCCCGTCCATTAATTTCGCCGGTACCTTTGACTTTGAGCCCCGAAACTCCGTAAAACGTCAGCCATTTGCCCTGGTCGAGTCCCTCCCATGCTTTAGGTGAAACCGGTGACACTATTGTCCCATGTATCTGTTGAATATCGAAAGAACAACCATGATAAGAAACAGGTTGCCTTGTACCGGAAAAAAAAAAGGAAATTCCCATACCAGAAATTCTTCCAGGGTTCCCTGGTTTTCCTCATACCAGAAATTTGATCTCTCTGGCCTTGCATTGGCCGCTAAAAGTGACTGGATGCAACAAAAACGTATGCTTTCCTGGAACAATCAATCTAACACTTTCGGTTTCTCTGCTACATACGAAATTCCAAGCCTTCAAAAAGGCCTGCAAGATTGAATATGTTGTTGGGCTTTCACTTGAAGGAAAAGGATAAAAAAGAACACAAAAAATTGAATTAGAATGAATTAAATGTACCTCAGAACTATCTGCTTTGCCATTACCAACAGCACCAAAATCTAAGACATCAACAAGCTCTGATTTCATGCCGACGGCATTGCAAAATATATTAGAACAAAATAGCCACAATACTAAAATAATGCAGGCAAAGATATCCTGCACAGAGAGAAGAACATCAGAGCATTTTATTGCAGCACCAAACATATATGCAGAATAAATAAATGAATGTAAACTATACTTCATTACGGTTATGCTAATTAGAAAGCTGATGTTCTCTGCTCTCGGCGTTATATTTTAAGTTACTAAAGATGAAAAACAAAAACCGACCATGGCATTAAATGACCTTGGAATGATCTAAATACACTGTAAAGTGAAGTTTAATCACATGAAGACGAGAAACAGAATTTAAGCAAGTTGATTCCAGGTTGCTTTAAGGAAGTCTTAAAGGCAGGGGACCTCGCCCTCTATTTGCTGCTAAACATAATCAAAGAATTACTCGTCTGCTCCTTAATATAAGCAACAAATCATGAGAGAAATAGAGCTTTTCGGCATCAAATCAAGGGATAATAGAATGTCTAGTGTATTATAATGCAGAGAGGCAAGTAACGTTCAACTGTCTCCCTCTCTTCCTCCCTTATCTTTTGAGCATAAACACCTACTCTTTGCCTTCCAATGTACCAGATGTCAGTGCGAATTGGTCCAGTCACTATACCGACGCATCAATTAACAAGTTTCTTTGTTCGGCCGATACTCATTACGTTTTACTTTAATTTGATTTCATTGTCCTTATTTTGTATTTATGAGTCTATCCGTATGATTTTAAATTTTAATTTAATAAAAAAAAATATCTCAAATTCGTTTAACTCGAACTCAAATTATTATATTTGAATTGACTCTAATTTATATCAATTTAAATTTGAAATGATTTAAACATAAAATCATTTAAATACAAATTCATCTTAATTTCAAATGATTTAAACTTAAAATTAGTATAACTATATTTTTTGTTTTTAAACTAGTTATTACTCTGTTAGTAACTTAAGAGAAACTATAAAAATTTCTTTCATATTTAGCTTTATAAATGTTAATTTAATTAAAAATAGTAAATATAACATTAGATTGAGTGCTTTTTATAAATGGACTTAAGGCACAAGGCGTTTTATGAATGGTTCTCCCAATAATTTTATCTATTTTTAGTCAAGAGAAAAAAAAAATTAGACAAAATTGTCATTAATGAAACCGACCCATTCGTTAGGCTCCGCGCCTCAACCCAAAACCTATTAACGGATCAAGTATGTTTAGGTTTACGCCTCAAACTGACTCATATTTTTTAAGCTTTCCTCATCAGTCTATTCATCTCTGGAGTATTCCTTATCAAAAAGAAAAACGTTTAAGCATTTTGAGCATTTTAAAGTAGTTTTTAGTATACGAAGAAAACCTGTGAACGTTTTGAGTATTTTTAAACATTTTAGAGTGATTTTTGATATATGAAGAAAAACTTTTGAACATTTTGAGCATTCATATTTGTTAATTATGTTGTTAAATGAAATATGGTGTATCGTTTGAAATTGTTGATCTTGTTATATGGAATTCAGTAGTTTTGGTAATTTTTGGGAATTATGTGGCTAGTTTTTAAGCATTGCGTGACTGACTTTAGGTATTACGTGACTGATTTTTAATAAAACATTGCGTGACTAGTTTCTGATAAGGTATTGTGTGACTAGTTAATAGGCATTGGGTGACTGACTTTGGGCATTGCGTAACTAGTTTTTTATAAGGCATTACTTGACTAGTTTCTGATAAAGTATTGTGTGACTAACTTTGGGCATTGCGTGACTAGTTTCTGATAAGGCATTGCATGACTAGTTGATAGGCATTGCATGACTTGTTAGTAAGGCATTGCGTGACTAGTTCATAAGGCATTGTGTGACTTAGGCATTGCTTAAAAATCAATCATGCAATGTATAAAAACTAGTCACGTAATGCGTAAAACCAATCACGTAATGACTAAAAATTAATCACACGGTGATTAAGTCATGCAATACTTAAAAACTAATAAACTCAATTTTGGGGTTTTATGAATAAACTAATAAACTCAAGAACCTAAAATACATATTTTTTTTTGCTAAGCCATGAAATTGTGTATTTCATAAAAGATAGGTTACAAAACTCCATAACCCTCCAAAGCAAGAGAAAATATATCCCTATCGGGAGGTCTTGCTCACTTCCCTTATACAAAAACAAAATATATCCTCTTTACAAAATATTTTCTGAACAATTTCAACTCAAAATCTTATAAAAAAAATCAAAATCCCTAGCAAACATGCTTAACAATCATCGTAATCCCAGACACAATAAAAACGTGAACCACCATAAAACCCATCAAACATGCTTTAGCTGTTCTTTCTCCCTAAGCAAAATCGTTGCCTACAAAGAGCAAAATTGCTGTTCATCGTCCTTAAGAACCCCAAGATCCACCATCCAAAAAAATAAAATAAAATAAGAAAGAGCTTGGTGTCATATCTGCGAATTGGGCGACGAAATAGACATATTTGAGTAGAGAAAGAAATCGAGATTTAATTTTAAAATTTTTATCTGGATGGCAGGAGAGAGAAAACTGAAACCATTTTAATTTGTCTGAAATTGTTTAAAGGGTATTATTGTCAAGTCATACAAAAAACTAACTAAAAACAGTTAAAATTATAGAGATGGTCATTTTTGAAGTCACCTTTCTATGAATGTCATTTCCCACAATTTCCTCAATTAGATTCATATCAGTTTACTAGTAAGTTAAATAGGTAATAGACAATATAAAATCTTTTCTTCTTTTTTTCACTCTTGTATATTAATTTTTATATAATTTAATTTATTTTGATATCTTAGTTATGATTACAAAAGATTAAAAAAATAAATATATTGTGTACATTTATACATCAAACATAAAATATTTTACTTGTATTTATTCTTTATTTTTCATTATTACTAAATGATAGAAAGATAATTGAAACATATTTTAAAAAAGAAAATCCATAAATTAGAAAATTAAGTAACCCAAAGCCTAATTAAATACTTACATATTATTTTATTTTATCATCGTGGATTTTCATATACGACTTTGTAAACTATAATCGTAATTCATGATAAATCACTAATAATTTTTAATATAAAAAAATAAAAATTAAATATCAATTAATCATGTCCTTAAAAGTTTCTTAAAATTAGTAAATAATTGTTATTTAACTTATTTTTGTCTTTTTTTTGTTAGATATTTTTGTATTTTTATATCAATTGGTTTTTTAAGGCATCATTTTTATGATATTAAAAATCAAAATTGATAATATATCACAATGTGAATATATAACCTTAAATAATTTAGGTCAAAAGACCCTTCCAGTCCCTGTACTCTTCAAATTTGTTCAATTTAGTCCCTATTCTCAAAATCGAACCAATTTAGCCTTTTAATTTTGAGAATTGCGTCAATTTAGTCCTTCCTCCTAACAGCATTCAATTTTACCGTTAAAAATGACGTCAGTGCTAACTTCAATGATGATGTGACGTTGAGATGATGAAGTGGCATGCCACGTGATACCGAGTTGATGGCGTGGCATGCCATGTGGTACTATACGATGATGTGGCAGTGTTGACATGACACTGACATGTTGACATGTTAGTACCACATGGCAAATAAAAAAAATTTTAAAAAAAAATTCTACCACGTCATAGGGATTAAATTGAACAAAAATATATAATACAGGAACTAAATTGAACAAAATTGAGATGTTGAGAGACTAAATTAAAAAAAATATTTGAAAAGTATAAATTTTTAAGTAGATTATTAATATGCTTATCAATAAGTCAAATATTTAAGTGTAAAAGATTTATACTGTTAAAAAATATATATAAATATTTTCTTACTTGATTGTTTGATTATAGAATATGTAAATTAATTGCTCTTTTTTTAAAAAATTAAGTTTAAATTCTCCTTCTATAAAAAAATTTTAGAAAAAATTTCATATCTAAAGTCAAATTTAGATGAATAACTTACATTACGTTAAAATAAAATAATATAAAAAGACTAAATATGTTGATTTATTTACAACTTTTACAATTTAAAAATACACATTCTTTTGAAATTAATTATTCAAGTCTTACCCAATTAACTTTTTATTTAAATTTACTCAAATTAGCAAAATATGTTGATTTAGTTATAACTTTCACAATTTACAAATACACATTCTTTTACAATTATTCAACTCTTACTTAATTTACCTTTTATTTAAATTTACTCAAAATTTCTTATAAAACGATTTTATTTAAATTCAAATACCACAATCAAATTCTGTTAAATTTAAATTATTAATTTGGATCTACAAAAAAATTTTTAATAAAATAAAATGGTACAAATATTTACATTTATATTTAACTTTATCAACCATAAATGCAGTCTTTAATCTAAAAACTTTAACTTAAAAAATATAAATTGAAATATTAAACAAAATAAAAACATAAAAAATAAATAAAAAATTAAAAGGGTGGAACTCAGATTCTATAGTTGTGATAAGAGGTTTGTCATATCTAAATTAAGTAAGTCAAAACGAAAAATTATTTTTATAATCATCGCTAACTCCATATCTCCATTCTTTATTTTTTAAAAAGAAAAAACTAAATCAACATATTTTGCTAATTTAACTTTAGTTCAAGTTAAAAACTAAGTTAAATAAATTTTAAATTTTTATACTATTATAAATAGAAGAAAAAAATTTTATTTAGTCATTTTATATTATTTTATGTTAATATAATATAAGTTATTCATATAAATTTGACTTCAAGTACGAAATTTTTTTCAAAATTTTTTTAATAGAAAGAGTATTCAAACTTAATTTTTGTAAAAAATATAAATTAATTTACATATTTTAAAATAAAATAATTAAGTAAGAAAAATATATATATATTTTAACATTATAAATCTTTTACACTTAAATATTTAGCTTATTAATAAGTATACTAATAATCTACTTAAAGATTTGTATTTTTTAAATATTTTTTTAATTTAGTTTCTTAATATATCAATTTTATTCAATTTAGTCCTTATATTATAAATTTTTGTTCAATTTAATTCCTATGACGTGACAAAACTTTTTTTTTTTTTAAATTTTTTATCTGTCATGTGATACTGCCATGTTGGCATGTCAATGCCACCTCAAACTGTCACATGGCATTACCATGTCATCACTCTTGTGTCATTTGACATGTCACGTCATTAAAATATAACACGTCAGTGCTAACGTTATAACGGTAAAATTAAATGTTGTTAGAAAGAGGGATTAAATTGACATAATTTTTAAAATTAAGATACTAAATTACTTTAATTTTGAGTATAGAGATTAAATTAAATAAAATTGAAGAGTATAAACACGAGAGGATTCTTTTAACCAATAATTTAATAATCGAATCCATGGAACTCAACACGACATAAATCATAGCATAAAACGACGCGATCCAACCCGCCCATAATTGGCAACAACCAAAATACACTGTCCCAGAGCACTCCAAGACACCAACTCATTCCACACAAAAAACTCCAAACGCTTACCGAGAGATCCAGTCTATCGAGCTCCACATCTTTCCCGGAAAACCTCTGTTCTTCCCAAAAATCCATTTCAAAAGGAAAAAAAAAAGCCTCTCATTTCCATGGCAAATGCATGGAAAAGAGATAACAGCAAAACCCAAAAGCTCCTCTCACCCAAATCCCTCCTTTACCTCCTCCTCCTCTCCCTCCTCCTATACCTCTCCGTCTCTTTTCTTTCCCCTAAAAACCCCACCTTTATTCCCACAACTCCCTCTTATAAGACCCAAAGAACAGTCCAAAATTTCCCACTTCCTCCTTATAACTGCCACAACTCCCCACAATCCCACCCCATTGTTGCAAACAAAGTAGAACATCTCAAATACCCTTTCATTTACTCCCTAGCTGACTTAGGTTCCCTCCCAGACAAGCCTCACAAGAACATTGTGAGACTTCTTAAAGGTAAGCCCTTTCGTCGACCTGACATCTCGGCTACCATTCAGGATGTCCTAGAAGGCAAAAACAGAGATGGGTTTGTCGTGGATGTCGGTGCCAATGTCGGGATGGCGAGTTTCGCGGCGGCGGTTATGGGGTTCAAGGTGTTGGCTTTTGAGCCGGTTTTGGAGAATTTGCAAAGGATTTGTGATGGGGTTTGGTTTAATAGGATTGAGGAGTTGATCACTGTTTTTGAAGCCGCTGCATCTGATCGGAATGGAAATATTACATTCCATAAGGTATGGCTCTTTTAATTTATGGTTATTTTGGCTGATTTTGATTTGTTATAATCTTAGTAGTCTTAACATTTTGTGAAGTTAGGGAGTTAATTTTTAGTGTTAGTTGTATTTGCTAAATTTATGTTTGATAACTAAGGCCAGATTTAGCTTAAAATAGAAGCATATAGGCTTAGCATGTATGCGGTTTATGAGATGTTAAAAATTTTGATGGAACTGTGGATTTTGCACCCTTTGTCTTGTACGTTCATGCATCAGCGGTTGAGTGACTTTTTGAAAGGTTGATAACTGTGGAAACATTTTTATTTACTGCTGTTTTTGGGTTCTGAAGGCTCTGTGAGTATGGAGGCAGCTCTATTTTGTTCCTTGTGATATTTGGGATGGAGAACAGGTCCATTTTGGTTATTTAATAATGCAGTCATCAGATTCAGTTATAAAATAGCCCTCCCCTCCTTTGTCTTAGGTGTATCAGTTGCATCAAGGAATCCAGTCTGACCGATAAAACTTGTATGTGTTTAATTAATGGCAAATTTAATGTCAACTAGATCCAATAGGAGCACCAGTAACTATATACATGATCAGAAGGCCTGTTAGGACCTGTTGAACTCTCTTGTGTTGGCTGTCAATAACCAATGTTCATGAATTTAATTTAGAATGGAGTTTTGGGAAGCTCGAAGCTGGATTTTTCTTGGAGTAGAGGGCCCTGACTTTCATTTATGTAGATGTTACTCTGCTCTCTGCTTGAACCAGTTTGAGAATGTGATACTAATTTTGCAAGTCCACATGACAAGAGATCTTGGTTTATGCTACTTGGAAGAAGGAGAGAGCTGGTAACTTTTGTGAATCACATGATAGGTTGTGGGGAGTTTGGGTTGCAGAGAATTATGTAACTATTATGATTTTGCTGTATATACTATCTGTGGTCTTCTATTTTTGGCATTCACATTTCTATCTTGTGCGTTTTTCCTATTGAGGTCTTACTAGCTTATGTTATTAGTTGATGTACAATAGTTCTCATTAAGAGAAGCCCGCAGTTTTGTTTATCCATTCTTATAGATTCCTTTCCATCCATTACAATATTATTCCATTTTGTGCTTCTCATGTAAAATCCTTCTATGTTTTCACCAGTTGGTTGGCCGGCTGGACAACAGTGCTGTTTCTGTCATTGGTGCAAAGTTGGCATTCAAATCCAATGAAGAAATAGCTGTTCAAGTGAGGTCTATCCCTCTTGATGAAGTTATCCCAGAGTTGGAGCCAGTGCTTCTGCTTAAAATAGACGTTCAGGGATGGGAATATCATGTATTGAAGGGAGCCAAAAAGTTATTATCCAGGAAGAAAGGTGAAGCCCCATATCTAATCTACGAGGAAGATGAACGACTGTTGCAAGCAAGTAACAGTACTGCCAAAGAGATACGGGACTTTCTAAGTAGTCTGGGTTATACTCATTGCACCCAGCATGGTACAGATGCCCACTGCACCAAGAATTAGTGCAAGTACCATGAATGTGCCACAGATGAGAACCTAACTGCAACTCTGTTGTTTACATACAATTTCTCTCAGCCCTCAGGCAGTGCACGCAGTTATCCCAATACAAATTTCTTAATTTTTTTGATAGAGAAGATACCACAATCCTTTGAGTTGGTAATTTGATGGTTAAGGTTAATGGAAGCTTTTTAATGCTCAACGCAGTAAGTGGTGACGGGTTGGATGAAACTGTCACTGAGCTCTCATCTCGTGCTGGTAGATATTTACTTTCTGGTTTTGTCAGATGGATGAAACTGTTGTTGAGCTCTCATCTCATGCTGATAGATTTTTGCTTTCTGGTTATTGTCAGATGTGTACTCACTGGCTTTTAAATGTATAATTCTTCTTTTCCCAATTTCCCTTTACAAATCTATTTTTTTATTAAATTTGTAGAGAACAAATTAAGGCAAAAGTTACAATATTTGAGCTAGCAAAGGACTGTTTTACTTGTTTCTGACTTTCCTGAAGTTTTTAGATTCAAACCAAGTTGGCTCTCGGCCTCCCGGCAAAACTGTTTCAGACTGATCAGAATAATGTATTACAATTGGCCAAATATAGACCACTGAAAAAACCTAAAGCTACAACATATAAAGTGTTAACCCTTGAGTCTTACATCTTGCATGGTTGAATGTCTGCAATTGCAGGACAGTTGAGTCTTACATCTTGCATAGTTGAATGTCTGCCATTGCAGGACAGTACAAATTTTGAACCAGAGATGATTGGTCTGATGACGATAGGTTGCAGTCTAGAGTAAAATATGTACTTCATGAAGCTTCAAATAAAATGATAGGCAACAAGTCTTCACCTGTACAGCAGGAGTTTAAGACATGACAAAAGTTCAAAGATCATTTATAAATTTCGTGTACGAGTTGGAGCTATTTCATACCTTATGCTTTTAAAGTTTGATATTGAGAATATGTCATCGTGAAAGTCCAAGTCTTCAGGATTATTTTGGACCACTAGTTTTTGAAGGACCAGCTCTTTCTACCATAACATCGTAGAGTTGCTTTCCATTCTATTTGTAAAAAAAAAAAAAGAAATCATAAATCAGGGATTCAATTGGCACTGAGGTATTTCATTCCTGAAGTTTAAATATGAACCAAGGGCCAAGTAGGATAGATAGCTATAATATTCAATTATGTGAGGGGTTTTCCTAGAACCTCCAATATTTGTCAAAACCAAATACGCTAATCCAGTAAACCTGGTTAAGCCAGGTAAGATGCCAGAAGCATTCCAAGAGATTATCTGATTAATAACCAGAAAAGGAGCCAGAGAAGCAATTACAAAAGTAGAAAACACAAAACAGTCTGTTTTTGCTCCTAACGTAAACTTACAAAAATTACTGGGAAGAAGTGAACTTGTCCTTCAGGCTTTGTTTGTGTTTCCTTAAAATACACCAGAACGGGGAAACTTGGCCACCAAAGTTCCCAATTCACAAATGTTGAGTATCTGTTGTTAAGTACCTAGGTCAGCTGCTTACTCTTTTGAAATTTGGATAGAAGTTCAAAAGAACACTTACTTCCAACGGTTTTTTCCACCCACAAAGACATTTTCACCTGAATCATCAAGCTGGTCTCCTACTTTCACCTCCTAAAACCACAAATGTCACATATGTATCAGTGAAGAATTCAAGTGCCGTATCTGTAATAATTGAAAAAATATAAAATACTCCAAAATTATTATTCTCCAATGCTCTTGAAGTTCAGAATTAAATTTTATGAGGACCCCTTGCGGAAACTAACTCAAAATGATGTTTTGGCACCAATAATTGTTAGCCAAGAAAGAAATTAGAAAGCATATTGTAGAGGGTTCTTTTGGTTAAGGAGAGAGGACGTGTTGCAATGAGTGAATCGAAATGCGCTAGAGACAGTAGAGAGGAAGACTGAAGCAGTCCTTGAAGCGTAAGTGCTTTGGATGATAGGTGGTGAGGGATAAGAAAAGGTGGAAGAGTGAATTGGGATGCGCTAGAGGCAGCAGAGAGGAAGACTGGAGCAGTCCATGAAGCGTAAGTGTTTTGGGTGGCAGGTGGTGAGGGATGAGAAAAGGTGGAAAAGGTGACGGATAACGGCAAATGAGAAAGGCTGAAGAGAAAGAATGCTTGGAGGAATCTAGAGAGAACTTTTAGAGTAATCTTAGCTGGGTGTCCAATGATCTCCCCCTCTCCTTACCTTCCAACCTGCTATTTACACTTAATAAGAGCACTTTCTTAGGAGTAATTAGGAAAACACATTTAATCATGGGAGAACATGCTTATCATGGAAGAGCAGTTTAATAACGTTTTATGAGATATTAAAAGAATAACAATGTAGTTGAGTATTGGGCATAAGTTTTGAGTAAATGAAATAGTGGTATTTGATAGTACGTCACATGTATTTTTAAGGAGTAAGGAAAGAAAAAGGAGTAAAGCACATGTACTTCAAGGAAAGGTTAAAAAGAAGTCCTCTTAATTATTTTCATATCTGAACCACCAAGCCAAACTCTCTAAAACATCCCAATTGTAAAGGTAACCTATGAACTCTGCCACTTGTTCTGAGTTACTTTCACTTCCTCGCACAAATAGCTGTTCTATGCTTGTTCCTGGATGTTTTTGTGCCTGGAATGCCCCTGGACGCTTCCACGCTTGGAACACCCCTGGACGTTTATGCCCTTAGAACGTCCCTGATGTAATTTTTCTGTATAACTAGAATTGAGCATCTACATTTTACCCCCTACATAAAACTTCTTATAAAAAGTTTTATGCATAAGAAGATGTTGATACTAATAAGAAAGACAATGCTTATATATTGAGTTGGTAATTATTGAGCAGTGTCGTTATTATTATTATTTTTATTTATTATATATATTTTTAACAGTCAAACAAAAACTTTAAAAGAGCAAAAGAGTATTACTCTCAAACCATCCTAACATATCCCAAAGTTGGTGAAGCTTGAATTTCTTTGGCTATTCCAGCCATGTTCATACACTAGTTCCTTATAAAAAGATATGCTGCTCTTAGCGTTATCAATTCTATGCCCCACAATTTCATGAAGCAAATTGTACACGTATTGGATAAATGCAAGTTTTTTTTTTTTTTTTTTGCTTTTACACTTGATAAGGAACATAGGAACTTTGCTTCCTACGGTGGATTGTTGTCTCAATTTCTAATATATGTTAATAGCTTATAGATTAACACAATTATTTACCAAGCACACTGAATATATATATATATATATATTACAATTTATGTGTTATATCTATATACCTCCACCAATTTTCTTCAAACTTTCTTTTTGTTTTTCAAATGTATTTGAAAACAGCTAATTAAATCTTTCTTATAATTAATTATGAAATAAATTGGTATATATAAGGAAAAGCAATTAAAGATAGAAAAGGATTTGATAAGAAAATTTAAAGAGTTAGATTCCTACTTGGAAAATAATTTCTGAAATCTATAAATACAAGAGAATAGTTCTGTAGAAATTCACAATCAATTCTCAAAGGCTCTCTTTAATTCTCAAAGATTCTTCCTTAAAATTTTGAACAAGTAAGTTTTCTTTACATCAATATTGTACTTGTTTCTCTCTTCTTCTTCTTTTTATTTATATGTTTTTTTTTGTTTAATATATACATATATATTTATTCGTTTTGTTTGGCATAAAGGAATAATAAAAAAAATGATGCACAAATAATAACAAATAAATAAACACGAAATATTAATGCATAAGTAGGAATGGTAATGCATGAGTACTTATCTGGTTGTTTTTGTATCGTTTGTATTTGTAGAAATTTTGTTGCCTCTTCTTATGGCCAGAACTCGTTTTACCCCAAAAGTTCACTATAGAAAGCCTGGTAAGGCTGTTCTGGGGAAGAAAAGGAAGAATACTGTTGCAATCCTTCTTTCTAAGAAAATGCGAGTAGGGGGAACTGGTGAAGTACCTCTTATGCAAAAAAATTGAGATGATA
The DNA here is from genome assembly GCF_053813885.1 of Theobroma cacao. Classification (NCBI taxonomy): domain Eukaryota; kingdom Viridiplantae; phylum Streptophyta; class Magnoliopsida; order Malvales; family Malvaceae; genus Theobroma; species Theobroma cacao. The sequence continues at coordinate 6,903,649 of NC_142647.1, forward strand.
GTATCATCAGGGAAGGAGAACAAGATTGCTTTTGGGAAGCAGTGCGTGCAAACAGGTAGATAGGCATTCATGTGCATCTGCTGGCTATCATTGGGATCGTATTTGTAACGAAGCCGCTCCAGATAGAAGGTGTTCCATCTCAGGAACGTTAGTACTGAAGTTCAGATTTGAACGTGGTGAATTCCCTCTTTCAGTCACTAAATTTGGATCTAATTCATTATGGGTATAAGGTTGAGATGAATGGATAGAGAAAGTCTTGAAGAATTTCACTTATGTGACTGCTCTCAACAATGCTGGAGTCTTTGACGTTGTAAGAGTCATCACAAAACTCCACATTCGCAGGGAATCCAAAATTGAAGTATGTCGCGCTATTTTTACACAGTGGAGTATCTTTTCACATACCATGGTTACTGCTTGGGGAGAGTTTACTTTCACTTTTAAAGATATGCGTATTCTTTTGGAACTTCCTTGTGTTGGTAGAGACGACCTTTGTTCCATTATACTTTTTAAAGAGGAAGAAAAAGTTAAGGAGTTCTTTATCGACTTGTTTAAAAGCCAAGTTAAGGGTTTCAAAGTGGCACACTTCTCCAAATGAGTAGGACTCTTTTATAAGAAGTTTAACATTAAAGGTGAAAAGTAGTTCTCCTAAGTATCCAGATCACATTCATGAGTTCATAGTTTTGTTGATTATGTGGTTGGCTCGATATGTCTCAATCATCTGGACAACCTAGAAAGACATACCGAGCCAACCACATAATCAACAAAGCTATTAACTCATGAATGTGATCTGGATATTTAGGAAGACTACTTTCATCTTTAATGTTGAACTTCTTATAAAAGAGTCATACCCATTTGGAGAAACGTGCCACTTTAAAAGCCTTAACTTGGTTTTAGAAAGTATAATGGAATGAAGGTCGTCTCTACCAACACAAGGAAGTTCCAAAAGAATGCGTACATCTTCAAGAATGAAAGTAAACTCTCCCCAAGCAGTAACCATGGTATATGAAAAAGTACTCCACCGTGCAAGAATAGCATGCCATACTTCAATTCTGGATTCCCTGCGAATGCGGAGTTTGTGGTGACTCTTACAGCGTCAATGACTCTAGCATTGTTGAGAACAATCACATAAGTGGAATTCTTCAAAACTTTCTCTACCCATTCATCTCAACCTTGGACCTATAATGAATTAGATCCAAATTTAATGATTGAAAGAAGGAATTCACCACGTTCAAATCTAAACTTCAGTATTTATGTTCTTGGGATGGAACACCTTCTATTTAAAGCAGCTTCGTTACAAAAACGATTCCAATGATAGCCGGCAGATGCACATGGATGCCTATCTACTTGTTTTAGACATACTGCTTCTCAAAAGCAATCTTCTCCTCTTTCCCTGATGATACTATCATCTCAATTTTCTGATACAAGAGGTATTTCACCAGGTCTCCCTACTCACATTCTCTTAAAAAGAGAATTTGCAACAATATTCTTCTTTTTTTTTCCAAGAGCAGCCCTACCAAGCTCACCATAGCGAACTTTTGGGGTAAAACGAGTTCTGACCATAAAAAGAGGCAACAAAATTCCTACAAGCACAAATGACACAAAGACAACCAGATAAGTACTCACATATTACTATTCCTACTAATGCATTAATATCTCGTGTTTATTTATTTGTTCTTATTTGTGCATCATATTTGTTTGATTACTCCTTTATGCTAAACAAAACAAATAAAGATATATGTATATCAATTACTAAACAAAAAAAAAACCTTAAAGAGAACAAGCAATAATAAATAAATAATCCTTCTACGATAAAATAAAATAAAATAACAAGTTAGTATTCATTCTAACTTTCAAGTCTTTCTTAACATTGAAGGTGTTCATTTTTTGTGCAATTTTTCTTTATATATAAGTATCTTTATAGTCTATAATCCATAAATATATATAAATATATACCCAAAAAAATTTTTAAGGAAAAGCCTTATAAGTTCATTGTGAGTTTCTACACAATCAATCTCCCTAGAGAAATTTATAAAATCCTTAATCTCAAGGTTTGTCACTCATTTAAATATTTTCACTATGCATGAAATTTTTAATAATAAAATTTTCCTGCAATGGGTAAACTATTCTAAGTGGTTTAGGTGTTCCAAGTAGGAAAGCGTCCAGAGTTATTATAAATGCAAAAGCATGCCTAAACATATACATAAAAAAAAAAAGAGAAATAAACACAATATTGATGTAAAGAAAACTTACTTGTTTAAAATTTTAAAAAAGAACCTTTGAGAATTAAAGAGAGCCTTCGAGAATTTATTGTGAATTTCTACAGAGTTATTCTCTCGTATTTATAGATTTCAAAAATTATTTTCCTAGTAGGAATCTAACTCTTTAAATTTTTTTATCAAATCCTTTTCTTCCTCTAATTGCTTTTCCTCATATGTCTCTACTTATTTCATAATTAAGTATAAGAAAGATTTAATTAGCGAGCTTCAAATACAATTGAAAAACGAAAAGAAAGTTTGAACAAATTTAATGGAGGCAGATAGACATGATACAGAAATTGTAAAAAAAATATATACATATATATATATATCCAATGTGCTTGGCAAACAATTGTGTTAATCTACAAGCTATTAATATATATTAGAAATCGAGACAATAATCTATCATATGAAATAAAGTTCCTATGTTCTTTATCAAGTGTAAAAGTAATAAAAAAAACACTTGCATTTATCCAGTACATGCACAATTTGCTTCATGAAATTGTGGGGCATGAAATTGATAATGCTAGGAGCAGCACATCTTTCTATAAGAAACTAGCGTATGAACATGACTGAAATAGCCAAAAATATTCAAACTTCACCAACTTTGGGATTTGCTATGATGGTTTGAAAGTAACACTCTCCTTTCCCTTAAAGTCTTTCTTTGATTGTAAAAAACATATATATATATATATATATATATATATATATATAACAAATAAGAAAAATAATAATAACGATACTATGCTCAATAATTACCAGCTAAAAAAAAAGAGAATATATATATATATATATATAAGCATTGTCTTTCTTATTAGTGTGTGCATCTCCTTATGCATAAAATTTCTTATAAGAATTTTATGTAAGAGGCAAAATGTAGATGCCTAATTCTGGTTAACTATTATTTTTAAAATACTGTTTACAGGAAAATTACATCAAGGATGTTCCAAGCGTAGAAGAGCCCAGGGGCATTCCCACTTGGGGTATTCAAAGCATGAAAGTGCTCGACGTATTCCAAGCTAGAAGCACCTAGGGTGTTCCAAGCGTAGCAGCGCCCAGGGGCATTCCAAGAGCAGAGGCGCCTAAGGGCGTTCCAAGCGCAGAAGTGCCCAAAAAAAGTTACGCGCTCAGGGTGTTCCAAACGCAGAAGTGCCCAAAGAACGTTACAAGCACAGAAACACGCAGAAACAAGCATAGAACAATTATTTGTATGGGAAAGTGAAAGTAACTCATAACAAGTGGCAGAGTTCATGAGTTATCTGTACATTTAGAATGTTCTAGAGAGTTTGACCTGGTGGCTCAGATATGGAGATAGTTAAGAGGACTTCCTCTTAACCTTTCCTTGAAGTACATGTACTTTACCCCTTTTTCTTTCCTTACTCCTTAAAAATACACGTGACGCACTATCAAATGCCACTATTTCATTTACTCAAAACTTATGCCACTATTTCAATTGTTATTCCATGATAAGCACGTTCTCCCATGATTAAACGTGCTCTCCTAACTACTCTTAAGAAAGTGCTCCTATTCAATATAAATAAGAGGTTGGGAGGTCAAGAGAGGAGGAGATCATTGGACACCCAGCAAAGATTACTCTAAAAGCTCTCTCTAGATTCCTCCAAGTATTCTTTCTCTTCAGCCTTTCCCATTTGCCATTATCCGTCACCTCTTCCACCTTTTCTCATCCCTCACCACCTACCACCCAAAGCACTTATGCTTCAAAGACTGCTCCAATCTTTCTCTCTGCCGCCTTTGGCGCATCCCGATTCACTCTTCCACCCTTTCTCGTCCCTCACCATCTGCCACCTAAAGTACTTACGGTTCAATGACTGCTCCAGTTTTCCTCTCTACCACCCCTAGTGCATCCCGATTCACTCATTGCAACACGTCCTCTCTCCCTAATTAAAAAAACCCTCTACACATATCTAAGGAATGGAACTAGGTATCATCTTAGCAACATGAATTTCATAAGATGTCACTATATTATGTTTGCAAGCACCTCACTTAAGAAATAGCATAGTCACGAGAAAAATTGACTAACCAATGCATCCCCATCAAACACAAATCTCACTCTGGTTGTCTGGAAGAAGAACAAACTGTCAGCTGATTTCAGTTGAAAAAGTGAAATATAAAAAACAAACCACATGATAGGAAATAGAAACTAAAAATAAGGTCAGTCTTGACAAAGGAGGAGGGGATTCGTATCGAAGATCTCATCATAATGGTATCTTATGAACTGTTTCACATTTAATAAAGGGAACAAAGCTCTTTAGATGGTGACAATTTGGATTCTTCTCTATTTCTACTTATTGGTACCTGGAACAATAGGAGCAATCCAAGTAGACCAACAGGTGCAGCTGGTAATAGGTTATTTGAATAAGCCAATCCACCAGCTAGACCTGTTTCAATTTACAATTTACAAAACATATATTATGAAATGCAATCTTGTTTAAAAAGAAAGGAAGAGAATTGACTGATAACAGTAAGACAATGGTGCCCATTCAGTTTTATAAAGATCAAAATCAATCAAAAGATTATTATAAGGCTAGTCATCACAAGATTAATACACTAAATATGCATGTTCTAAAGAACCAAACACAGATATAGGTAGCAATAAGAGATTGCTCACAGACCGGTGCAAAACCATATCTAAGCTGATGCAGCTCAAAACCCAACCTTGTTCACACCGGAATGCAGCTTGGATCTAGATATTTGGAAAGGGCCTAGCCTCAGACCATCAACACTAACAGGTAGACATAAACTACCGATTATCGAAGAACTATTATGGTCCTAGTTTTGACAATAAATTCATCCTTTAGACAAAATAGGCAAATTTGCTTAAGCAAGCTAATAAGTTCATTTGAATACACCATTCAGGACCACCAAACGGCAAGTTCTTCATCACTCAAATGGGCCAAGATACCAAAAAAATAAGGGATGTATTAAAGAATAGAAAATACAGAGTACCCACCAAGTAGGACAATTGGTATGCGATAATCTGGGTCAGGAATCACAGTTTCTTTCTTCTGGACCTTCCTTCCAAGCTGCCAAGCATCAAATGAGAATCTCAAACCCTGAGTGACAACTAATGAAACTGGAATCATAACCCAAAATCATTACAATTAAAATTCATACTTCCTGACACCCAACTGGGTATAATTCAAACTTTCAAAGTCTTTTACCTTCATCTACCATTTACTTCTAAGAATTCAAAGGAGGAAACAGATTAAAAAAATGAGCAACAAATGTCAAAGTTTATTCAGGAGAAACGACACAAACCACTGACGCAACAACAATTCTGCCTCCACGAGGACTGTTGAATTCTCTTCTTAGAAAACTTTGTTTATATCGTACTTTGCCATGGAATGAGCTCCTCAACTGTCCCAAAAGACCACTCACTTCATTCTCTGTTTGAAATAAGCATGTAATTAGTTCTTTTAAATCTTACTTCTCCTCAATGAAAACATAAAAAGTTATACTGCATATTTCACTACCCACAAATACTTTTCACAGAATTCTCAAAGTTTCTTTACGTATAAAACACTGAATTTTATACGAAAAGAAAAGTAATATAAAGCATATTAAATAAGAGCCTGAGAGTGCTTACCTTGGGAAGGCAGAAATGGAGCAGCAGTCAACAGGAAAGCGCTAGCCATTTTCTGGTCACTGTTTTTGCCAACGCAATCTTTTGTTTTTGACAAAAAAATAAAAAAGGGCCAGGTTCTGGTTTGTTTGTAGAATAAATTGACCTCATTGCCCCGCTTCCAGATAGCAAGTGACTTCCATACCGCAGCGGGTATGCCAAGGGCATTAAAGTAATTGAATTAACTAAATGACTTCGCTTCCGTTTTGCCTTATCTAGTGGTAGCACAGCAACCGAAGGATAACTTTTTCTCTGTTTCTAACTGGAAGTTCAAAGCTTTATAACACAAAAAGCGCTTCAAAAAAGTGAAAAAGTCTCTTAAAAATAAAAAAGAATGGCAAACTCTCTTTGTTTCTCTTCTGTTTGTTCCTTCAACTCTCCCAGTAAACCAGGTACTCTAGAAGTGGATGTTTCTTTGATATTAGTTTAATTCTAGGAGACAGATTTTTTACTTTATTGTTTATTGCATTGGTTTTAGGAATAATTATTGATAATTCCTATCCGAGGAAGGTTCTTCGGGTAAGTGAAGTGTTTAAGAGCTCCAGGAGTGCCAGAATTCAATCTTTAGAGGCTAAGGTGAGAGGGTTTTTTTTTTTTAACTATCCCATTTGATAGATAGTCTGAGTTTTGCATTTTATTAGTGAAGTTGGGGAACTTTAAGTTTGGTAATTTGAACATTTCTTGCCAATGGGCTCATGCCCATTGGTAAATTCGCAAGGTGGGAATTGTGAAGGAATGATTTGGATGCTAATGGTTTGTATGTTGGATTTTTAGATTGTAATTTATATTTATTTTGTGGGGAACATATAGTAAAACGAAGGAAATAGTGGTCAAGACTCAAGGCATGAATTAGAATGATTGTGTTTGTTATCTAAGTTAGAATGATTTCTGGAAATGGCTAAGGAATTTGCCTATTCTTGAGGAGGATGAATAATATGGAGAACTGGGAAAACCAATGCAGCATTCCATTTTATGATTCCTAGACCAAAAAGTGTACAGTTAAGTACCTAGATTGTCAATGTATTAGTATTCAGCTATGAGCTACCTTAAAGAATCAATTCATGGGATAGTGAGAGTAAGCGGGTTATGAATTCATACACTAGAACCCATGATTCTGATGGTAAGGATAGGCATTTTCGTGTTTAAATGCTGAATAATACAAGCTGAGGCCTATGTGAAAGAATTGTTGTGGCTGATGGCATGCATATAAACTTAAAACAATGAGGCACAGATCTTTGTATAGAAATGAAAATGGGAAAGGTGGAACATGGTTAAGGGGGAAGGTCAGTTTTTTTAAAATATCTTTTCTTAATTTTTTCTTATCCTTCTGTAATTTTCTGCCTGCGTATTTACGTAGCTTTTTTTAACAGGTTGCAAATAACAATCAAAGTGCTAAACCAAATAGTATTGTCTGCGCTGATTGTGATGGAAATGGTAAGCAAAACTGTGGCCACTTACATTATTGTTGGTCCGGTCTTTTTGTCAGAGATTGGGTTTCTTCTTTCTTTTTTCATATAACTAAAAATTTTGGTACAGTCTCTGGCTTGAAATGAAGCAGTATTGTTCTCTTGAAATCTACCGATATTAATTTAAGTGTTGAACTTAAGACCTTCTGCTGTTGATATATATGGTATTGTAAACATTGACCTAGAAGGATGCCTTAAACTGCCAATTGTAAGAGTTTTTAGTGATGAAATTCCATTTTCTGTATATTCCATCTGAAGAAAGATGTATGATTAGTTGATTGTTATATGTGAAGAGCAAGCAAATAAAAGCATCCAGCACTTTTTTGTCTCTATGTAAGCAATGTGACAACAACTATTCAATGCTATATAAGCATCATGAAGTTGGTTAAACATAGAAAAGCTTAGATGCTGTGTACTTCATAACAGTTCATTACATGGAGCAGATAACAGCAGAGCTATATGTTTTCCTTTTTCATTTCTTTTTTAATTCACTGCCCTTCATCCTTTCCTACTTAGTATTTTGTGTTTTTTTTTTTTTTGTGAGAATTTCAACTTTATAATTGATGAAAGTGAATAACAGTTTTATTTCTTCTCAAGTGTGTAAGAAGGCTTCTTAGCTAAACGGTGACCTTAACACTTGCTTGTTTAGCTTGACCAACTCTCGAGTGAAACTCTTCCTATCGGCTAACTTGTTTCTTCCACATCATAAGTATGTTTGTCAGGTGTGAAGGTTTTGTACTGATTGTCTTCTCTGAGCTAATCGTTCACTCTTCCAGACGACTTCCTTTATTAACCAATGTTCAAGTCACTATTTAGGCATTTTAGTTTTTATTTGTCTTTTATTATGGTACTTGAGCTTTTCATGAGCATCACTTCCAAGATCCTTGTCTGAGTTTTCTTATTCTAATACAACCAACAAACAATTATAACTTGCATAATTTCTATATCCAACTGCCAGGTGCTAAACAGTGTACTCAATGCAAAGGTACTGGAGTTAATTCTGTTGATCACTTCAATGGACAATTTAAAGCTGGTGGGCTGTGTTGGCTTTGCAGGTGCTCATTTCCTCTCCGTCCTCCTCCTCCTTCCCCACTCCCCCAGCCCAGTTGTTATAGCTTGCATTAATATCATATCTGTCATTATCAGTTTTTGATCACCTTCAAGTTAATTATTCACCCTTCCTTATCTTCGTTATTCTGATGTCCCCCGTTAGAGGATAAATCAAGGATTAAAAGTTTTATTTTTGATTCTGATTATTACTGAGAGCAAGATGGAATCGTGAATTTTGCAATTCTTGTTGGAAAAGAAAATGAACTCTTATCTATGAGCAGGTCAACTGGCCAATATTCATAGAATTCTTCTGTGAGTTTTATGTGTAGGGCAGACCAGATTCTATAAGTGTCTTAAAAGAACTGACTTCACCTTTTTTATTGGCTAAAAAAGGTAATTGATAGCGATAGTTAGTATTGGGACTTCACTACCAAGAAATTCATTATTTCTGATTGTAGAAATTGACACATTCTTGGTTCAATAGCCAGGAGTTCATCACATTCCTTCTTTTCCTCACGTGAGGAATCCTAAAGTTGATGAATAAGGAACATAGATTTGAAAACAGAGGCACAGGTGATGCTCTAATCTTCTTTCAACCATGTATTTTACTACATGGCATCACAATTCTTGGAAGCGGTTTTTTCAGTGCGTCAGTAGCTTTCTATTCCACAATTCCGTGGCTAGATTAAACACTACAATTGTTAGCAAGCAGTGTTTGATCCTATTGATGTATGTTTTGTTGCAGGGGGAAAAGGGAGATTTTATGTGGGAATTGCAATGGAGCTGGCTTTATTGGGGGATTTATGAGCACATTTGATGAATGATGTAAAAGCCCAATTTTGGTTTGTGTTTGTCTTCAAGGATATGCACTATAGACCATCTTTTGTAATTTTGTTTTGTTTCTTAGATAAAAGAAATACCTTTGTTTCAGTTATAAGGTCGTTCTTTCGGAAATGGTTCAAGTACCTGTGGCCATACCTAAACTGTAGCACCTGCTGTATGGCATGCAGAACTTTAATATTTTCCTTACCAATAGTTTTCTGTTACTTGTCAATCTCAGTATAGTTTGTTCTGTTTCAAGTCAGTAAATGATTCAAGCAAAAACGGAAGTCACTAAAAAATTCAAGGATTCTGGTTTCAAACTTGTTTGAAAATTGAAAGCCATCAGCAACGTGGGTCTTCATCACCTAAATGCAAGGATATATTTGAACCTTTCTGATATAGTGGCAAAAAGAAAACAATACCACAACGCGCCAGGTAGAGGTCGAACCGACGACTTTCTGCTTAAAAAACAGACGCTCTATCCACTGAGCCACAGCCGCGTCGGCACAAAGATAACTGTACTTGTAAAGTTTTCTCAATAGAGTCAGATTGGCAACAAATTTTGGATTTCAAACTTCGATCTAACGTTTAGTAACAGGGATGAACAATAAAGGAAAAACACAACGCGATAGCCAAGAAATTGGTTCAGCACATGTTGCCTGTTATGGCAATGACGCTTTGGAGAATGTTGCCATTAAATTAAACTATCATCTTTCTTGATCTCCACCGAAGGTCAAGTACTCGTCTCACGATTTACAAAGACTTTATAACCTAAAATAGGGACAAAAAAATAGGAGTATGAGATAATATTGTTGGTGTCTGAAGTTATTAATATTGTATTGTAAACCATATCAAAATTTGTAAAATATTGTACTATCTTTACTTATATTGATAATATAAAAAAATTTTGCAAATAGTTTAATATTTAAAAACATACTCGAGAATTACTTTGATTTTAACAAAACCATTGGGAGGTTATTTTGAGAAATATTTTGAAGTCCATCTCTGCCATTGCCATCAATTATTTGACAGCAACCCACATACACCCCTTTTGAGAACTCCTTTTACAGTTGATCCTAGAAAATTGGTTATCTCTAGGAGCACAAACAAGACAAATTACTTAAATTAATTACCAATGCTTAGCACCTCGAATTTGAATATTTAACAAGTGTGTGGAACATGCACGCTTGATTATAACATAATAAAGCTAAATTATCGAGAAGTATAATGAACCCCATACAATCAGGTCAAGAACATCAAGCACTTCCATCAGATGATTTACACAAATTTCATACTTCTTAGTTTATTCAAATTGTGATACGGACAATGAAGGTAATTTCATATCTTAGGAATATAGTTGCTCCATATAAAATGAAAAAAAGAAGGAAAAAAAACATATATATAAGACAGGTTCTGATACATGTCACAGACATCTTTTGGCTTGCGCCATTACTTGCACAAGATCACAACAACAACAACAACAACAACAACAACAAAGCATGCTATGCACACTATGACAATATTAGCCGAAGGATCTTCCCGGAATGCTTGAATGATTTCTCAGTTTCTTCCAAACAATGGTTCTTCTCATCTCTAGTCCAGCTCTGAATTACCAGATAATTACATGTATGTTAGTCATAAATTTACCGTTAACTTATTGATTAGCGTCTTCAGGGGAAAAATAGCAAAAGAAGGTCAGAAAGAACCATTGGTAAGTTTACAGGAGAATTCTGCATTAATACAAAGAAAATTTACCTCAGCAACTTTATTCAGCTTATCCCTCACGTTTTGTAACAGCTGGGAAAGGTCACCATCCCATTTATAAAATTCCAACTCCTTGTTGTCAAGTATCTTCTCAGCTACCTAATACAAAGGAAAAATGGAGCTTGATTACTGGACATAGGTCAAGATAAATGAATTTAACAAAGGACTTTCCAGGGAAAGAGGGAAGAAGGGGGGAGGAAGGACCACATGGATCATGGCAAGTGCATGCATTTAACATGTTACAAGATAAGTATGCCTATGGGGTATCCACTAGATAGAAACTTAACAGATAAATGAGCTGACCCAATTGGAAATGAGAGAGACAGAGAGCAAAACACCACGTGTTTGCTTATACACAGTGTAGATCAGGACTGAGTAACACAGTCTTGAACACACACTTGAAGCTAGTATTTCTTATACCTTCTTTCCAATCATGCGACCACCAGCAGAGTGGGCAAAATATATATTGTAGAAGTGGCATATGAATGCCTGAGGATCCTTCTCTGATAATTCTTTAAGATACTCAGCATAGGTAACACCAGGCGAAGATGGTTCTGGAATGGCATAGACTTGCTCCTTGAACCACTGTAAATCCTTTGACAATTTTTCAGACCTTTCCAATCCAGTGTTTCTGAATTCAGCATCTGCAGCAGACCCAGGAATATCACTTCAGTTTTCTAGCAGTTTAGAAACAATAAAAAACCACCTCAAGAAAGATTGCAAGCACATACATGACATGAGTAAGCTATGAATAGAGTGATGCATGGTAAACCATCTGAAACTTCAGATTTAACCCAAAGTTAGCAGCACTGATGCTTTTAAAGGCATTCATTTCAAGGATTAAACAGCTATAATTCAATCATCTAGGTTAGATGGTTAAAGTCCTTTGGTGGTTCTGTGAAAAACCATCAAATCTGCCTTTATCAAGGATGGAGGTTTAGAGGTAAAGATGTATCTAGGATCTATTCCTCTTCTTGGCACAGAATAATTGGCACATTACACAACTCAATACACTACCTCTGCCCTGTCATAGCAAAGTGTTGCTTGGGAATTTAAACTCCCCACTGGCCATTCTGGTCAGTCAAGACTCTCCAAGCCAGTTGACACCATGAAACCATCGATTCATAACAAAAAAATTATTATAAATATTTATAATTCTTAAAATTCCCCAGTACATGGGGTAATTCTTCAACAAGTTTCAAATATGCATAATTTCATCCAACATGATCATGAAATAAAGTGCAAGGGAAGTCAAGAGTTTGAGCTACACACAGACATCAGAAGCAGTATATAGTAGACTTCATGGGGGTGACTGTCAAAACATGCGAAAAATATCACAGCATGATGCCCACCATTTCCAAGATTCTTAACAAAATTTAAGGTGTATATTAGTGATCATATCATTGTTTAGGCGAAACATACCAAGAAGTTTATCATGGAAAGCTGATCTGCATGATCATGGGAAAAATGAAAAACACTGAACATAGAACCTGTTAGAAGAAAGAATAGAATGAGACTAACCCAAAAAGTTGTTCAAGTGGGTAAAATCCAGAAGCCTAGACAAACTAAAACTACTTACCAAGTTCCTTTAACAATTTGAAAAATACAATCACCCTTAAAGCCATATACTTCTATTTGAAGGCTCGGAGACATATAGAATCCTTGTTCAGCAATGATTAGTATTAGAAACTAATTATCAATCTTCAAACTCAAGTACACACTACATACTAAAGTCCCAATACCCATACAGAAGAAGAGATCACTGATTTCATGAAAAAAGACGCATTCCATCTTATTCTTGTAGACTTTTAGTCAAAATTGAGCTATGTTACTCCAAGTTCGCTCTTTGGTGCCATCTAACAACACCTAACTACCATCATGAAAAACACCTTCGACTCCCTTCTTCTCTTATTTTCTCTTTCTAACCCCCTCTTTTCGTGCATATTCCAACTCTGAAAATCAATCACGATACTACTAATAACATAGCATTGATGAAACTCCATGACATTAATCCACTCCGATAGATAATGTATTGACGTTGAGCCCCCCACCTCAAATCAAATAAGCAACCCTTCACCTAAACAAAAATACTACTTTTAAGAGGTAGGTTCACAATAGTAAAACATAAACAACTATAGTAAAATAAATTAAACAAACACATATAAGAAACAGAAACATTAACCAAGTCTAGTAAAAAAGCTCTTCAAATCACAAAAAAAAAATCCAAAAAGACTGACGAAAATAACTAAAAGAGCAAAGGTTACCCAGAAAAAAAAAAAACTTACAGAAAGGAAAAGCAGCCTTTTCAATAATCCCTTCAAGCGTATCATACACCAACTTGCTATCCACAAGGAACTTCAAGTAACCGTCAACGCTGGGCTCCCATTTCACCACGGGCCTTTCTTCGGGCTCTTTCACTTCCTTTTCTCCTTCCTTTGCTTGCTCTCTTGTATGCAACTTCATAGCCACGAACCTCATCTCCTCCACGAACCCTTTAGCCTCGCCAGGGTACCTCTTCCTGCGCTTCTCTGCCGTAGTGGCCGATACGACGCCATTCCTAGTAGCCATCCTTGGGGGAAGTTTAAAAGACTGAGTTTTGAAATATGGGTAATCCTTGGCAATAAAACTGGAAGAGAAATTGGGAGGCGGAGGGGTTAAAGTTAAGTTTGGTTTTTTTAAAAGGGCGTGCGATTGGGAAATTGGGGTCAGAGACGCCATTGAAAGAGAGGTTTCTTGCTGGGTTATATATGGGATTTTTTTTTTTTTTTTGGTTGTTGCTAAGAAGAAGAAAACGAGAGAGTTTTCAACAGAAAAGAATGAGATTTGAGGCTTGAATTGGCGGTTCAAGTACTCTTGAAGCTAAAGCGATAGAAACAAATTGTCTATAAATTAAAGGGTAAATAATTTTAAAGGAAAAAGAAATTTTGGGGGTTGCTTAAAAAATGGTGAGTGTGATGGGCAAGGGTATTGGTTGCTTCTTGGTTGTGTCTATTATCTGGGAGGCATCTGCCATTGCTGTGTTATTGGACCATGGTTTTGTTCTTTAAATAATTAGTACTTGAGAGATAAAGAAAGGGCGTGGCTGAAAATAGAATTGTATTTTCCTGATATGGAAAAAAATAAATGTCAAAGCTGTATTATTTTAAAATACTATACCATTTATGGAATATCATATTTATTGTTTTATTTCAATCATAAATTACTAATCTTATTTTTTTTATAGGATCTATCAGTAGACATTTTAACTACAATTATTTTAACAACAAAAAGTTAAACTATTAAGGGATCTATATAAAGAGAAGTTTTACCAATATTTAATTTTTAAAACACTCCTTAGTACCAGTGATAACTGCTCCATAGACTATAATCGAGTACTATTGTTTAGTATGCCAAAATTCCTACCTATTTTGGTTGATCCTTTTCTCTCTAGCTAATAATTATTTTTGAGCAAATAACCCAAAAAAAAGTCAACGATTTAAAAACTAAATAAATTTACTCTTTTGAGATTTAAAATTAGCTTATTTTTACTCAATTTCATCCATTCCAACCAACTCGAATAGTGAATAAAACTGTTATTGTAAAAAAATGAGGAATTACAAATATTCAAATTAGCTTTCTAAAATAACAACATAAATATATATATATATAAAAAGTGGAGCAACGATTACACGAGCACCGTTGGCTCAAAACGACGTCGGCATGAGCAGAATAGATGGTTCAATACGTGAGCGGACTGCCAGTTATATTGGTGGTTGGGCAAACAAAAAAAAAACCAAGTATTTTACGGATTTATTTGTGGTGTTGGTTAATTGTGTGCCGTGGAGAATAGAGAAGTGGGATAAATTTTTTGGGGATTTGTTTTTTGCTGGCTTTCTTCTCCAGGTACTTGACGTGTCTTCATGGAAAACATAGAAAGTTACGTAAAACTCCGACGATTGAGTTCCTATAAATGATTTCAGGAATTTGTTCACCGTTATTTATAAAATTACGTATATAAATATTTTATGAGTAAAATATTTTTATTTTTTAAAATTTTAATCAAAATTTTAAATGAATCTATTAGTTTCAAAATATACACTCTATCATAAAAAAAGATATTCGCTGAACACATAAATCTAATTGTTAGTGTTTTCGTTAATTTAATAATATAATAATATTAAAAAATTATTTTTTATTAATTTTAAAAATTATTATTATATAATTTTTTTATTAAAAAAATTAGAAAGGAAGCTGAATTTTTTTTGAATTTTGTTAAAATTAATAAAAAAGAAATGACATTTTAATTTTTTTCATATTTTATATTAATGATCTTTACACTTTTAAGACGTACTATCTATTTTTTATACTAATGAACTCATGAAAAATTATGCCTAAAAGTTAAGAGACGAAAATATTTTACCTTAATTTATATCTATAAGTACTAATAACTTTATATTCTTGAGTATTATTTTTCAAGTCTAAATTTATTTATACATTTTTATTCAATATAAATATTAATTGCTTTCAAGCATGGTTGATTAATTCACATTATATACTTACACATACAAATATCAAATAACAATTTTGTTCACGTGTTGATAAAATAGCAAGCATTATTGATTATCATCATCTTAATTTTTATTGAAAAAAAATTCTCATCATTATTGTATAGATGGGGACAACATAATTTGTTTTTGTAATTTTATTAATATAAAATAGATGGAGTTAAATCTTTAATATGCAATAAGAATTAAGAAAGTAAAGCATAAAGAAGAAATTTTCTATTATTTTCCAATTAAAACTCCTTAATCTCGCATTCTCCTCTCCATAAATTTGTTTCTTTTTTTTTTTTTAAACTCTCCATTGAGGGCTTTGTTTCATAGTATTTTTTTTTTAGGAAATTATGAGAAATAACCTTTATTGATTAAGGCATTTAAAAAATAACTATAAAAATAAATTTAACTAGTTTTAGTCATATTTAACCATAACTTGATAAAAATACCCTTAAAACTATTCCAAATAAATTAAACAATTTCTCGTAATTTCTCTCCATTTATACTTTCGATTTCTCTCTCTCACCATCTCACTCTCTTTAATTTTATCAATTTCTCTCTTCGATATTCATCTACTATACTCCTATTTCTCTCTCGTGTGTTTTTAGATTTTTTTTTCTACTCTTTTAAGACATCAAGTAATGGTTTTGATGTACTTGAGTGGATGACTATTTGAGGAATTTGATATTTAGGTATTTTGGATAAAACTAAAATGATAAAAATGATCACAGATGTTTGAAATAGCTTTTAGTTAGATCAATTTAGGACCTAGACACCAATAAACTCAAACTTTTAAAATTTATAAATCTAGGTTTTTAAAAAAAAATTTGTCAAGTTGTAGTTGAAATAGGTGTTTTAGATAAAAAAATTTGTGTTTTGATTTATAAAAACATGTTAAAAACACTTTAATCGATACCAAATTGTCAAAAAGACAAAAAGAAATGGAGAGAGTTGAGAATATTTGAAGTTTTTGTTCGTAAGTAACAACAACATTTTTAAGTATTAAAATGTAACAAAATATTTTTGAATATGACGTATAATAACAATATTTTTTCAATATGGTGTGTAACAATAACATTTTTTTTTCAATATGGTGTGTAACAACTTAACCATGATATGTCATGTTTTTGTACATGATATGTAATAACGTGTCACATGTTTTTATACATAGCGTGTAACAATCTAACTATGGTGTGTCACATGTTTTGTACATGACGTGTAACAATCTAACCATGCCGTGTCACATGTTTTTGTATACGGCGTGTAACATGTTTTTGTACATGACATGTGATAACCTAACCATAGTGTGTCACATGTTTTTGTATATGACGTGTAACAACCTAATTATAACGTGTAACATGTTTTTGTATATGGGGTGTAATATCATGGCATGTAATTTTATTAAGGATAATTTTGTCTAAATTGATTAAAAATAATTAAATTTATAAAGAGAGTTATTTTTTAAAAATATCTTATGTTATTTTTTAAAATGTTCCTATTTTTTTGGGCTTTCTAGGGGGATTTGTTGATAGCCAATTGTTGAAAGCTGGTTTCTCTTGATGTTAGGGCTGGTGGGTTGCCATTGCCTTGCTGGGCTTTGCTTAGAAGGAATACTTAGTTAGTTAGTTACTTAGTCAGTTCCGATAGCCATGAAAGAATAAAAGAATGCATAATATACTTGTTTAATATATATATATATATATAAATTATAAACTTTAACAATTAAAATGTTCCCCAAAAACCCATATGCAATTTAAAAGAACAAAAAATCATTCATAATTATGCTTAATGGACCATTTTTTGTTTGGCATGGCTTGCTTATATTTGCAAAATAGTTTTACTTTTGGCAAAGTTAATGTGGATGTAAAGGTAAAGGAATGAATTGCTCAAAATTATAAATGAGGGTAAGCTCCTAATATTTGCTTTCTCCTTATGATTCATTGATTCATAACGGAGTTATGTTATTGTGTTTCATCGTTATCAATTAAGTCGCTTTGGCCGAGTGGTTAAGGCGTGTGCCTGCTAAGTACATGGGTTCATCCCGCGAGAGTTCGAATCTCTCAGGCGACGACTGTTTCCCTTTTTCCTTTTTTTAATTTTTTGTCAACTTGATGCAAAAATACAACTCTTCAATCAGATTTGAGAGTGCACAAAACAAATCTTTATAATTTTTTTGCTTAATTTTATATAGATTGATTCATGACGATTCTGTTGCTGTTACGCTTTCTATCGGCAATCAGTTAAATCTTAGAACATAACTTCCTAATCTCTCCTTCTGAACCAGTTTTGACCTCAATGCTGCTCATCTTGATCATTGCTTTCCGAAACTCAAAATCAAACCTTAACCCCAACAATCCTCTTATGTTCCCAGCATAGTTGTCTACTATGCTACGTGTAGCAGCATCCCCCCAAAGCCTCTGATCTGATTCCAAGACTCCTTTACCATCACGTACATTTTTGAAGAAGCTCACATCAAATTTAGTCTGGCTATCTATATCTAATGCAACCCTTTTCGAGCCATCACCATTTTTGGGACAAAGAGTTTGAAGTTGAGCTAAGAAAGATTGGTTAATGGTCGGGTCTGCACTTCCAGTAGTTGTGAAGTTGTATAGGCGGTATTTGAAGAATAAGCAATCCGTTTGGCCGATTGTATGTGCCCCTGCCATAGAAACATGTATACGGTTGGAAAGTTGTTGCTTTAGTTATTGTTTTCTGGCAAAGAAATTAAAGGGAGACAGGGTATATACCAACTAAAGTTACAAGATCACGATCGTCGAGGCCTTTGGCAGCAAATTTTTGCCTTTGAGCAGCGATGGACTCAAGTGGAGAAGGTAAACTTGAGGTTTGAGATGATGAAGACACCCTGCCATCTCTTCTTCCGGTTGGTACTGTCCAACTTGGACCATCACTCTGACATATGGAAACGAATGAAAACCCTTGAGTTGTACTTTGAACTAAAATCGTGTCTATTTATATATATATATATATATATATATATATATATATATCTATATGTGTGCGTGCATGTATAGGTTACAAGGCAAAAACGATTACTACCAAGTCAACAGCATCACGAGCTGCCAGCGCTAGTATATCAGCACATGAGACCACTCCGGGGCATAGAGCTTCTAGCTGTGCTTTTGCATCATCAATTACATCAAATCCTCTTAGACCAAGGTTTGGCAACGCACTTCTCTCAGCAGAAGAGCCAGAGATCAACACCGAACCGTCACAGCCCTGAAAAAAGTCATGTCAGTTTGGTAAATTAGATTTTATTTATGCAATAGAGAAGAACACAGAAAAATGAGTAAGCAAAGCAACCTGTACAAAGCAGTCATGGAAATGAAGCCTGAGCAAGCCAGCAGCAATTGTAGGATCTTTATTGAAGTGTGATTCAACTGTAGACCTTACTGTTGCCTCAGCCTTTGGACATGAAGAAGAATAAAATCCATTCTGCAAACCTCCCTGTCCCTGAACTAACAGGACCATCATCAAGTTCACTATAGAAACTAACCAAAAAGCTCCCATTTTCACAAATGGTAAACAATACCAAATCAAAATTAAGCAACCGGGTTCTGTATTTCACTACTAGGGCAGGGCAGCAGCATTTATATATGGATTTGCTTAAGTTGCTTTATTGGCCTGTCTTT
This sequence comes from Theobroma cacao, assembly GCF_053813885.1. Taxonomy (NCBI): domain Eukaryota; kingdom Viridiplantae; phylum Streptophyta; class Magnoliopsida; order Malvales; family Malvaceae; genus Theobroma; species Theobroma cacao. The sequence goes on from NC_142647.1 coordinate 6,922,831, forward strand.
TCGTCGAATTTTGGAGCTGCTCTTGAGCTTCTTTTAGTGGAACGCGTGGGACCATTTAAAATAGTGCTCTCCCTTTTAAAGATTTGTCTGGCTATAGCGAAAGGTTGTGAAGGTGGAATCACTGTGCATGACTGCATATTATTGTGCTTCAAGAAATGGCAATTGATAACGTAAGACGCCTCTTGACTAATTGTATATCTTCTGATTCTTTAACTTTATTCCTCAACGCGTTTTTTTTCTTTTTCATACTGAATTAACAATATGTCTCTTTCATTTTCCTTTTTTTGAAATGTTTTTCACCGCGTTCATATTGATCAAATACCATTAAGGAAAAGGAAAAAGGAATTGATCAAGGATGTTAATTAAATCTATAGGTTGGTTTCGAATTTTTCATGTAAATTCAGGAAAAAGGAATGGTTCTCTAATGATTAAGTATTCTTTTTCAAGAGGTAGCTAAGTAATAATTAGTCCTTGGAGCACTTGTTAGGTGAGGGAAGTAATAAATAATTATATTCTTAAAAAATATTTTAAAAAATTACAATTATTTGAAAATACTAATATTTATAATTTATTGCACATGAATGTTTATTTTTTATTTTTAAATAATTAAACATGTTAAATCTAAGGAAACGAAAAATGTGTGTCTATATCCATGAAATGAAATTGGGCCATAACAAGACTTATATAGCTCTACCTTGGATCGCAATTCCCAACCCAGTGCACCTGCATTTACTCAAAATATTATTAGGTACGATTACAAACTAGAAAGTTTCCCTTTCACCACAAAGTTTTTCCTTTTCCATTAAATAGTTATGTATGGAGATCGGATTGCATATTTATGGTTTGTAATAAGACATTAATAGCCTCTCAGCCAATCCGTTGTAGTCTAGTTGGTTAGGATACTCGGCTCTCACCCGAGAGACCCGGGTTCAAGTCCCGGCAACGGAAAACTTCTTTTTCCTAAATAAATTTTCGATCATGTATTTCTGATAAGTAAATTCCAAATCTAATTACACCATAGATAAGTTGAAATAAGTGATTTTCTATTAGCCAAACCTGAAAACTGAACCTTGCCATCAAAATTAGAAAATGGCTCTCTTCTTTCTAGAAAGTATTATGCCAATAGCGTCCTTTTTGCCTCCATTGTGTTCTTCTTTAATTATTTCTCAGCAAAATAATAATAATAATACCAATAAATTGCTCTTGATTTAATTATTAAGCAAAGGGACTAGGGACGGCACACAAGAAGCAAAATGAGGGAATATTTTCTTTTGGCAACTTGATTAAAAATGCAGAAGCATTTGGAGTGTACCACAAGATTCTTTGAAAACGATACCAAAAAATGCAATTATTGCATTACCTGTTTGTTAGGAAACTTCGTCTGAATCGTATTGTTTTCTGTTGTTTCCTTGGTGGTGATTCCTCAGAAAGACCCTTTATTTTCAAGATGAAAAAAAAAAAAAATAATTATCGCGCTCTCTCTCTCATTTACCCTTTCCCTTTTCTTTGAGGGTTCTTTATGTATCTCTTGTAAGAAACCATCTCCATCACAAGCTTTTTTCTTTTTTTTTTTATCTCAATCACAACCTTAACATCGAAGTAGCATGAATGAAAACAGAGGTGTCAGTCTCAGGGGTTAGGAGATTTGTCTTTCTTGTTTTTTTTTTTTAAATAAAGATTAAATTTTATTTATGCTAAAAACTGGTATAGGTTACCACTTATAAACAGTGAAATTTCAGTCTACTTATTACAAGTTGATTAGTTGTTTGATAAGTAGAAAAATTAAGAGTTTAATTAGGAATAGAGACATTGTACGAGGAAATGAATTTGAGCATTTCATATTTATAGAAGATTAAGTGCATCCCGTTGAAGAAGTTCATACCGTTTGAGGTCAATTAATTATGATAATAATGAGCTTGATCCAAAAAGACCCATCCATGGAGAGATTACTCGCATCGATCGTGGATGGCAATCTTGATTTCACCCTTGACAATTTCGTTGCGAAATGTGAGAGGATTTGATACTTACAATACTCATATACTTCGTATACTTGTACAAGAACCAATCATTCCTTGATCTCAACACAACTGCTACACCTACATGTCAAGACAAAGCGCCCATTGATATTAATAAACAAAAATTTATGCTTATACTAATTCGCTGTATCTTCAATATAGCATTTACAGGTGTTAGTATCTGAGATTTGCATTATCGTACCTGAGATGTAAATGTCAAAAAACGAAACAAAATAACAAAGGGCAGACTAGTTCAATTCCCCTATTACAAAATTCAATCTATTTAGCTGCTTGTTCAAGAACAGGAATCTTTTTCCACGTCTTGTCCAACCCGCTTATTTGCAATGGAGGCAATGAAAAAACGCTAACAGTTGAGCTTCTGCTCCGAATTTCCTTCAAAACACGCAATGCTGATATAGTGCTTTTCATATATAGGCTCTCCATGTACTCGATCTCTGCCAGCTCTTTGGGCATTCTGAGCAGATCTTCACTCTTAGAGGTAGACGACGTTGAAGGATCACACCCATCATCCTCTCCATCCCTGCTAGCATCCCCGTTCTTTGCTTCAGTTGAAGCTGGCTTTTCATTCTTGGGGAATAGATGATCTAGCATTGCCTCGCACTCCTTTACAAGCTTATAAAGCAAGTCTGTAGTGAAGAAGGGCTGTTGCAAGACCCTTTGGATGAAAGGCAAGCGGATCAAAGCACCAGTTCTTTTGTCATACTTCTTCAGTATTTTCACCAATCCTGTTCAGAGCATTGTGTTAATGATATCCACTTGATATGGTAGGCACCATTGTTAAACTATTGTTAATTCCAAAATACCAGGAAAAATTTCCCTTAATTTCTATTAGTTACTACTACTTAAATAATAAACCACCGGAAAAAGCAAATTTTTTCAATACAGAATGATCTTCCTAATAAGCCAAGTGTAAACCATTGGATCCCCCTATGTGTGTTCTTCTTTTCTCAAAATTATCTCAGCTTTTCAGTTCTCATAGTAGGGAGGTAAAGCTCTACAGATAATGGACCAATTTCCAAGGAAAATAAAGTGCAGGCCTGCTCTGCACTAGGCGGATAAAAGGTCCATTTAGGACAAACTCATACTATTATCTTAGGGAAGAACAAAGAAATAATTCATATGCAGCCCACATAACATCCTAATAGTTTATAGAGAGAATTATACGTCAGACAAGACTCGCATAAAATTCATAATACACTAATTGTATAACGTTATGATGCCTGTACCATAAGTACTCAATATAATGGCTGCATATGCTGAAGCAAATGCGCTGAACACATTCGTATGGGACCATCTAAAGAAAGATTGAATATTTAATGTTTAATTAAAGAATGGATGTGGATAAGTCGTCTGGGAGAATATTGATGTCAAAAGGAAGTATGCTGCAGATAAAGGAATAAAGTAATTCTGACTTCAACAGAAATGTATCTAGCAGGCTGTTCTACAGGAATTGCAAGTTGCTGCAAACCTAATCATTCCCTAAACAACTCATTCGGCCGGCTAAAACAAAGCAAATGGCAATAACTTGGATTAAACAAACAGTAGAAAGGAATAAGAAAAGCTGAACTACCTGTGTAGTTAAGGGCGCTATAATTCTCTAACAAAACCATCTCTCCATGGAAGTCCACTATCTCTTTCCTAATGTTCGTCAACTCTTCATTAGAAGCCTTCGCCTCCGCCACACTGTCTTGTAATTCCTGCATCCCAACCCAAAATAAGTCACCAAATGAGCATAAAATTTACAGAAACGAAAAACCCACATAGCTAAACTTTAAGCATTAAGAACTAAGAATCTTTACCCACCAATTCGCATAATCAAAACTTTTCTACATATAATAATTTTTACCGTAACCATTTTAATAATAATTCCTGAAATCTTCTATTCATTAATCCAAGCTTACTCTTATGTTTTCAATTTCAACTTTCAAGCATGTAATTTTTTTTTCTTTTTAATCGAACGCCCATAGTCTTGAAGGTAAGAAAAAGTTACTTGGCAGCAACATTAACATGCAAACTCAAGATTGTGACTCAAGGACAACCCTTTACTTTATGTGCGCCAGTTATCCAAGGAATTTTCCCGTAAGTTGCCAAAAAAGTTTCAACGGTTTAACGGAACCGTTACGGACAAACAAAAAATTTCAAAAACTAAGAAAAAAGAAACAAAAAGTACTTTCTTTAATTAAACAAAACGACAACGTGTATGGCTTGTTAATTTAGTTTACATCCATGTTTGTTTACCGGGAAAGCAGGAGAAAGAACCGAAACGAAAAATAAAAATTTTCTCCCCGACCATACAGATCGAAATCAAACCAGTGTTGGAATTACCTTCAATCTAATGATGTATTCTTCCTCTTTCTCAACAAAAAACGTGTTGAATTTCTCGAGCTCATCTTCCAAAAGCTTAATGAAATCGCTCTCCTCTCTCGAAATGCCGTCACCGACCTTATCTCCGGCATCGACAACATCACCAAAATTTTCATCCAATCTAGGCCGTTTATTCTGCCTCTCACCGGACTTCGGCTCAATAAGCTTCAGTTTCTTTTTAAGCCCCTTGTAAGAAAGAAACTTGTCCCGCCATTCAGGCAACGTCTCCTCGATCTGGTTACTGAGGCTCTTTCCAAATTTCATCGCAAAACTCTTTGTTTTTTAATCTAAAGGGGGTGTTTGGTTGGTCAGAAAATGAGAAAGAAAGCGAGGCAAAAAGAGAGAAACGGAGGGGGTAAGTGTGAGAGTGGGGAGGAAGGAGGTGGGCGAGGGAGAAGAGGAGAATATAACGGGAAGCGGAGAATATTCGGAGGGTAGGGGTGAGAATATCCGTTGGGTTTTATTCCTTTCGGAAGAGAGAGGTGTAATTTTCTTATTTGTTTGTTTAATTGTTTATTTATTTTATTATTATTTCTTTTTGGGGCTATTTTATTTTCAGGGCAGTTAAGAATGGGCACGTGGCAATGGTATTTTCTTTTTGGACTGTGGGTGTTTTCGTAGCGGCTCGAAGGCGTGGTCCAGGGGGACGTTTGTTTGGGTCGGAATTGCTGAGTCGAGTGAGCTGACAGTGACGGTGATTGTGATTGTGATTGTGATTGTGATTAGCAAAGATATTTTAAGTTTAACGTATTTGGTCAAATGACGAATGTTTGACTACTCAAATTCAATTTGATGTTTGCACCAAATTTATTATTTATTCCTGCTTCCATCATTTCTTCACATTTGCGGGTAAAAATAGACGGCTTAAATTTAATTTTTTTCATATTTTAATTGTGTTAATTTATGTATAATTCTCTAAACGTAATTTATTTGATTTCTCTACCTACTTGCAAAAATTATTAATTCAACATTTTATTCAATAATATGTATATGTATTTTAAAAAAAAAACAAAGTTAAGCTATGTTATTCAAATGATAAAAAAATATATCAACATTATATGAATTGTTAATAAGTACTCACAATGTTATTATTTTATTAAGAAACTTAGTTTCAAAAATAAAATTTTAAAAAATTCATAAAATCGAAAAAACATGTTGATGTACAAAAAAGAAGAGATTTTATCTCACATTATTGAGTTATTTACTTTCATGTGGTTGCATCAAGCAATAACATTAAACAAAATAATCCAAAACCAAGACAATCTACAACACCAACATCTTTATTACTATGTTTAAGAAATCTCAAAAGGCTTCCTTGCTTGACACTGGGCTTACTACCATCTCTACTCTAGCAGGTTATTAGCAAGCTTGACACTGGGCTTACTACCATCTCTACTCTAGCAGGTTATTAGCAAGCTTCCCAAAGCAATGAAACATGCTTAGAATTCTTGGGAGTTTTACAGATCCAATCTTCATATTTTATGCTTAAATAGAAAACCAAACATTAATTTTTTTTATTTTTTATTTAATTAGTTATGATTTTCAACATCTGTAACTATATTTAAAGGAGGCTTGACACTTGGTAATGATATTGCCTAAAAGAGAAAATCAACTATAAAGCCCAAATTCAACAATTAATTACTTTGTGAGAGATTCAATTATAGGTGAAATGACATTTATACTTATTTAACAAGGCCAATTGTTATATTAATCTCATTTCATAAATTTATTAAAATTCCTTACTACTAAGTAAATGAAAATCAATTAAATTTAAAATATTAGCTTGCTTACTTACATGTCAGTATTTTTATTCTGATAGCTATATAAAGGTAGACGAATCTCATAAAACTTTCAAACTGAGTGTTTTCAAATTTTTTTACTTCATTCAATAACTAAAAAATATGTTTCCTCTTAAACACAGGTAAATTTTGACATTATAAGAATATCCTGTTTCAAGTCTAGTTTATCATCTAAAATTTATGAACATAAACAAGAGAAAAAAAGTTAAGAGAAAAATGAGTAGTGAAAAGACGTACTTTGTACAATTATACTCTTTTGTTTCATCATTAATAAACAAGCACATAACTGATTATACAACTTCAGATCTTTAAATCAATTTGAATATGAAAAAAAAAACACTAACATGCATTTTAGATCACTAAATCAACTTGACTATGAAAAAAAAGAAAACGCTTACATGCATGTGAACACCCTGTTTAAGCTAATAAATAATCTTATATAAGCTTTTTATAGTATATTGGATTTTGAAAATTATGAATAATCAAAAAGAGTTTGACTTAACACTTGGCAGGATTCTTGCTTTGACAAGTGATTGTTGGGGCGTGAGCTTAAGGTTTAATGGGATGGGTTTGTGGTTGGGTTTTTGGGCATGAGCTTAAGGTCTGAGACTGAGTTTGGATTATATTTTTTTTTCTCACGATTGATATTATAGATTTTTCTTTGACTTTTTATATGTACGTATTTATCTTTATTCCATTACTTATTATTCCCATATCATTTTTCTGTGTTAAATGTAACTAATGTAAAAGGTATATATAAAGATAGGGTTTTTAGAGAAATTGAGTTACTATATATTCTATTTTTCAAATGTTAAATGTAACTAAGGTAAAGTGTGTTATCTAAAGATAGGGTTTTGAAAGAGATTGGATTACTATATATTCTATTTTTTAGTGTTAAATGCAATTAATAAAATTTTGTGAGTATTAAATGTAATTAATGAAAAGTGATGCAGATCAACTAGTTAAAGATAAAATTTTAAAAGAGATTGAGTAGATAGGGTTTTCAAAGAGATTGAGTTACTATATATTCTATTTTTCAAGTGTTACATGTAACTAAGGTAAAGTGTGTTACGGTTTTTGGAGAGATTGGGTTACTATACATTCTATTTTTGAGTGTTAAATATAATTAATGAAAATTTTTTAGTATTAAATGTAATTAATGAAAAGTGATGCAGATCAACTACTTAAAGATAAAATTTTAAAAGAAATTGAGTTACTACATATTCTAATGTAAGTTTGAAGATTTTATTTAAAGTTTTGTTTTTTTGTGAGATTGTTTATAAGTGTGTTTTTGTATGAAAGCACCATCACAAATATCACAATAATAGTTATAATATCAACAATTATATATTTTATAAAATAATATTTATAATAATATAATTACTATTACATATCTATTTTATAAAGTATTCTCACTTCAATTAAGAAAAAAAAAATTATCGTTCCAAAAGTATCGCATGAACAGTATTTTAGTAAAAGATTAAAAAATCCTAAATATTGACTACATTGTTCCATCTTATTTGAAAACTATTTTCCCATCAAAAGAAAGGACTGTTTTCTAACCCTCTCTTATCCAAAAGCTTCCACGTCGGTGACAGAGCCAAGAAAGTTGGCTAAGCCAAGCTTCAAAAGGCACAGCCACGAAGCCGGGCCGAAGTGGGGACCGTTGCACATTTACGACGCTCGGTATAATTCCAAAGCATTTGGAATATCCATATCTCTTTCACCTACAAAAACTTTATATGTAAAATTCAATATTAAATAAATAGTACTACTCTATAGATTACGAAATCAAATTATTCGTGGCCCTTTCACCGCCAGCCTGTCACCTCTCTTTCCTCCAATCTGGCACAGGGTTTGGGAAAAGTCAAAGAAAAGGGTAAAATTCGGAATTTAGCCATTGATATCAAGGTTAAAGGTGGAATTTCATTTCCACTGTTTGGTGTTTCTTTGTTTCTTTTCATTATTGTTGTTTTAATAATTTTTGTTAAGAGAAGATTCGGATCTATGGCTTGGATATTCTTGGCTTATACTTGGAATCTTCCCTTAATAATTAATAATATATATATCCTGTCGACATCTCCCCGACTTCCCTCTCTAATCTTTTTATTATTATTATTATTATTATTATATGCCTTTCTCCACCTTTGAATTAAGATCAAGGTCTCTTGCTATCTATATTTATTGCTCTTTTTTTTTCATTTTATTAATGAGTTTTCTTTGCTAAATTAATAAGTTTTAAGATCAACTTTTATTAGTTATTACAAAATTAAAATGCACGGTCTTGAAATTTTTTTTTCAGAAAAAAGATGGGAAACTCTTATTATAAGCTTTCAAAGTTAGTTAAATTGCTTTAAGAAATAGTTTATTTATAAATTTGAAGAAATAATGTAAAATATTCCCATGTATAATATTCTAATTTCGAGTCTATTTGATTTGTATACACAATCATTGGGAATAATAAAAGATGGTATCGAAAATACGTCTCAATACAAAAATGAAATTTTAACTGTCAATTTTAAACGTTAAATATGCTTTAAATGCATGTGCGATGTCAATTTATAAATAAATAGTTTTCAAGTTAAAATATATATTTTTTGAAAAAAAAAATTGAAGTAAACTTCAGGATTCGAACTATTCATAAGTCCTAATATTTTCACTCCATCTTAGAAAATTGAGTTCATTCAAGAATTATAAGATGCAATTTTAGTTCTATATTAGTCGATTACTCTGTTTTAAATTGATTATTCAAACTAATTTATACTTTTAAAAGAATGCAATAAAGAGTAAAGAGTAAATTAAAATTGTGTAATATTGGTGATAGAATTTTGAATTTTGTAAAGAATTTAAGAAAAGATATTATCCTATACGTATATTTTCTACGAAGTTGTTGATCAAGTAGTATAAATGCTTAATGTTGAATACTTAGGTGAACTTGTTTATGAGCTTTTTATATATTTTATAGTTAGGCGAAGAAAGAGCGTTTAGAGATCAAATTTGGCATGGAAGTTATATAGACGGCCCCTACATATCCAAATTAATCGAATTTGAAGATATTCTAACTTAATTATACCCTTTGGCTCATGGTTTACGTGTAATATATATCACGCACATTTTAATATTCTACTCAACTTTTTTGTCCATACTCTACTCTGATTTCCCCCCCGCCCTCCCCCTTTTTATACTACTCTTTTCTGTCTGTTTTCCCACCGGGTAGCTTCACTTTGAGTCAAGAATATAATAATAATAATAGCCGATATATTGTAAAATTAATCTATTCTTGTATCCAAAAGGAAATTCCATTTTTAAGTTACGTGATAAGAGTAATTTTTTTTCGAAATACATCTCAAAAAAATTGTATTTCATTAAAAAATATGAAAGTACATAGATACCCTTAACATTTTATTTTTATTGTTACTTTAGTTTGGTTTTTACATAATTTCATTAACTAAGTTAATATCATGTGACTCATGACACTATACTCAATTAGAAGTTTTAATTATAGTAAATATAGACAATAAGGATTACTTTTATTCAATATATATGATCTTATTTAAAAGCTAGGGACACCAATATATGGATGTCTACATCTTAATTATGCAATAAAAAGATTGTGTGTTAATTTCTCTTTCATACCAACTTTTCATTTTTTTAATAAATATATGTAAAAGAACAAATATTGATAATATTTTTTATATTATAAAAATGGACATCATTGTTCATTATATCTAAATTGTCATCTTAAATATTTATTATTAAACATATTAATAAAATTTATCCAATTTTTTTTTTAAATAATTAGATGAAAATTTTTTCATTAAATAGATTTTTCAATAAATAAAAAAGAATTAAAATTTACATTGAATTGCTTTATTTTGGGAATTTTAATTAATTTTACATTAATGGGAAAAGTAATAAACTCTATGTTAACTGTGATATTTTTTGCACATTGGACAAACTTTACATGTTAATGAAAATTAGGGATGACAATGGGTATCTTTTAATAGGGTGTAAGGTATGGGTACTCTATATTCAGGTTTGGAATGAGTTCTGATAGCAAGTTTAATGAAAATTTTGGATAATATGCACTGTATTAGTTTCAGTTATTTGTGCAAATGTAACTCTATATTAAAGATATTATTATTATTATTATAAAAATAGATTAAAAAAGCAATGTAACTTTATGTTCCACATATAATTATTATTTAATATTAATATAAAAAGACAAATTGTCAAGGAAGAAATGAGGTGTACGTTGAGTTTTCAAATAAGGACTTTTCCCTACCTATCAAACATGTTATTTGGATTAAAAACATATAATAGTGAGATTAATTTATAGAATGGAGAAAGTGATTGCTAGATTTCTAAAGATTATCTTATACAAGGACACATATAAGTAATTTGTTGAAAGTTCAAGTTTGATAAGTTTGTCCTCACACATGAAATGCGTAATTAAGTAAAAAATTAATAATTTTTTTAAAGGAGAATTTGAATTTTTAGATATTGACTTTCATCAGAATGGCATTATGGCATACGAGTTGTTGCATATTAACTTCTGTTTATCTGTCAATGGGAATATCCTCTAGGTAAGGAAAACGGCATACCTATGTATATATATCTCATAATGGAAGATCTTATCCCAAAAAGAAATTATTTATAGAACTACCAAACATGTGAACTTGTTTTTGGTAAGACAGAGACGAAGAAATTGAGGAAATAACAAAAATGCAGCATATTCCGTTTTGGGTTCCTTTCTGCTTACAACCAAGAGCTTTTTCCCTGTTCAAGAACTCGCCATCCATCCTTTTCACAATCTTAATTCGTCTTAACCACAAAGTTATAACATATTAATCGCCAATTAATTTCTATGATCTCTTTCACGCACGAATACGCTGCTTTGGCTGATGGATTCCTCAATCAAATTCAAAACTTATATAAATTAGGACAATGAAATCAGTTTTTGTTTTGTTAGATATGATATGGGGCTAATGCTTTCGCAATGTCGGTGCAATGCTAAGCATATACCTTAAAAGAATGTTAAATTGACAAATCCGCGGTGTTTCAAGAATTTGTTTCCATTCTCTGCTTTGGTGGCATGCGAATCTGGGTCACCTGATGACAAATCATTTATAGTTAAAGCAATATCAAACTCGAGAAAAGAAGAAGCATATGCTTTAGCCTTGACCTACAGATAATATTATTTGATCAGTAGATGTGGATGGTTTTGATTGTTTGGACTTTTGGAAGAGGAGAAATTATGTCTTTGATTTTTGCTTGGACAAGTGTGAATATGCATATGCCTAGTCCAAATGCAAAAACCTAGAAAATACATCTTTCATTGGGAGGGAGGGATTACAATATTGGTGTTTTACCTATAATATATGAACAAAGAACTCCCTCATTTTCTAAAACAATACTCCCATCTCTTTTAAGAAGAAACAATTTTGAGTTTAAATTCTGCAAAAGAAAAGTTCTTGTCAGGATTATTGCTCAAGTTGTTTACATGCAAAGAAGGGTTACAGATGATCTTGTTTGGTTGGTCACTGGGCAGGGGCTTGGGCCAATCAATTAAGTTGAGAGAGTGAGGCATGCATCATTGGGTTAGATATCAACAGACACAAACAAGGCTCTTGCGATCATATATTGGGGGGTTCAATACTAAGCTAAAGTCCATTGGAATAAATAAACAGAAATAGGCAGGATCGGAGTCCATGCGCTAGCCTAGCCCATTGTTTGTCAATTAAAGAAGGGCATATTCAACTTGCTAACGTTGCTCTCAATTACCCTTGAAATAAACAAAAGGTTTATATAAACAATATAGGCATACTACATTTTCTTAAACAAAATTTAGGATGAGCAAAGCTTCGGATTTTGATGCAAATGACATGTATTAATTTTACCATTTGTTAAAATTCCTCACTCTGGCATAACCTTTTTAGATACTTGAGTTATTATATTTCCAATTATGTTGCCAAATACATTTGTTGCATATTAAAGATATCAATTTTAAAATTATAAGATTTTAGTTATTAAGTTATATTCTATAAATTTAGTTGAGTATAAATAAAATATATAAATATCTAAGGAGAGTATGTTTTATCATTAAACTAAAAAATATACGTATTATTTTTCTATTACACATTTTCAGGAAATACCTCGTCAAAATATCAAAATAATCAATTAAACGTACAAAATAAATAAATAAAAACTGAACATGCACAATTTTTTTTTTAAAAAAATAGCACAAATAGGTCTCATAAAGAGAGTGGAGAAAATTGCTGAAATAAAAAAATTGAAAAACTCGACACGTGTGCTGGACGCTCTGCACGTGTGCGTGGGATTGACCCACGTGCATTGTTCATCTTCATTTTTCCCAGCTCGTGAACAGTTTGATCCGCCGTTAGAGCCCCGATTTAAGCTCTGAAATGCTTTTGGCCTATATTAACAGCATATAATCAATCCCAAACGATTTTGGCCATTTTACTTTATGTTAATTCAAATCAAAACACATAAATTGAGTCGATTTCAAGCCTAATTTAAAGGCAAACACGTGAGTTATGAACCTTAGAATTGCAACACCTAATTTGATGAAGTTGTTGGGTTTAAACTAGTTTTTTTTTTTTTTGTCTCAATAACAACCTTTAGTCATCAAGAAATATAACTTTAAGGTAATTTTACAAAAATTACATAAATTCATAATGTTCCTAATTTCAAATTCTTAAAACCTATGACTCTTAGAAAAACCAAGTTTTTAAACACTTTCAACCAATTGCACCTACATAATTTAACCAAGCTACTATATTATTGGTAGTATATCATCAATTAAGCATGTTTAAAATTCAAATTGCACTATACATAAAGGTTTACGAATTTCAATGATATAATTACACAAATTCGAAAATCACACAAAACCTTCCACGTAGTTACGATTAATTCATGTAATCAACATATATTAGTAGTTAATTAGTATAATAGTGATTTACTCCCTCTCCAAAGCCATCTATTCGTGTTTTGCATATAAAATTAGAGATTGAAGTTAGAGTTTTTAAGGTTTTTAGTCCAAATTAGGGTAACTTTGATATCTATTGATAATATTGTGTATAATAAATTATACTTAATTTAAAATCCACCATAGTAGACATTTAGAACACATAAAATGTACTTAATTTTTGATACATGACTTTGGTACGGAAAAAAACAAGCACCAAAATAATTGTCGGTACTCGCTACATTAGAATCTTATCTTTTTTTACAACTCTTTAATGAGTGAGAAATTAAGCGTGCAAAGCAAGAAATAAGACTTAACCTTTTTCTGATATAGTGAATGAATCTCATCCATTATAAGATTTAAGGTTTTCTTACTCAAGGTTATTCCATTAAATGACATAATAGAGCTTAACCAACTCTATTAGATTGCATTTTGAATTATAATATTATCTCATTATCTAGACTTAATTATTTTGAATTTAATTTTTATAAAATATAAAAATTAAATAATATAAGTTTATACTTTAATTATTTGGAAAATCTAAAAACAAATAGCTATAAATGATATTAAGTGAAGAATATATAAATTAAGTAGCCAATAGTAATTGTACTGAATTTTACGACATATTATCTTTTCCTTTCCTTTTCGTTATTTACTTTTGCTTTTTGTCACGTATACATGGGCACACTCAAAGACTCTGTTATAGCAAATATGAGAAGTTTGTTTCTTCTAAAGACTCTGTTATAGCAAGTTGTTAAAAATGGTACGAAAATGTTGTCATACTAATAATAATAATAATAATAATTATTATTATTATATTGAATTTTAATTTTGAAACCTAGAGAGTGTAAGAAGCATTCTTGGTAACTGTCGCTTTTGTTTAGATTGGACATGTATTAGTATAAAGGGATCAGTTGTTATGAGAGATCGGGGACCCTTTCTTTGTTGCCTTAGCACTTAATTGGAGTGTCAAATCAAGGTACAAGAGTTGGGTGTTAGGCCTGGGACCATTTGCAAAAGCTCTTACACCGACAGCTTACTACATATCCAACAAAGAAAGACAACATTCAAGACCAACCAACCACCTTGTCTGGACCTCAAATTTTCACGTTTATTACAAACTGGTTTTCTCGCAAATCAAACCATTTTTGGCTTCATTTTCTTCTTCTTCATGCTATCAGCGAACCTAGATTGCTTTACTGATACATTGGGATTGACGACATCAATTAAGAGATACTTTTTTCTTTCTTTCTGAGTTTCATTTTCTTTTTTTTTTTATTTAAATCTAATAATCTTTTGAGAATATATATATATATATATATATATATATGTATGTATCATTTTTTTCTAGGTCCTGGTACGTAGGAGCTACCTATATACCAAAATTTTCTGTGTTAAAATACCTAAATCTAATTTCAAGTGGATATTGATATGTAATGATGAATAATGGTTGCAATGCAATTGTCAAGGAAGCATTCCTGATGTGATATAGCATTAATGAACTTGATGTGAAGCTTTTCTTCACAGAAAATATGGATGCAAGTATATTAATCCTACATAACTAAGGTTTCTACTCACAACACCAAATAATAATAATAAAAAATAAATAATATGAGATGTAAGATTATTATGAAATGCAAAAAAAAAAAAAAAAAAAAAAAAAAACCAATCCTTTCATGTAATCCACAAGATAGTAGAATTTTATATGCACACACAAAAAAAAAGGGATGGGTTCATGAATGCAATAATCATATGTTTCATTTTCGTATATACCTGTACATGAAAATTCTTATTTCGGCCCTTTGGGTCAAAATGTCATGACCTGAAACAGCATATACTATTTTTTAAAAAAATTCTGAAATTGTATATACTTGATTTGCTTTCTTATAATGTATTTCAGTTTATAGTTGATGTGCCAATACTCCTAACTTTTAATTAGAGGCATTGGTAATGATGTTTAGATGTCGTAATTTTGATATTACCTATCAAACCCATTGCTTTCTTTTAATCACATTCATTAGTCCGTCGGAAAACCCTCTGTTACATTAATTGATGTTAATCAAACCTTGGACCTAGACATGATTAGACATCAACTTTAATGAACAAAGTACAATGCTAGGAACCTGGAATTATGGCTTAATTTGGCTGGTTTGTGGTTAAATATCAATCACATCTTTTCCTTTGAAAATTGTGTTAAGGGAAAATGATATATATCAGGAAAAATATAGATTTGTTTCCATATAATCCTTCATTATCTAATCTGAATTCATTATCATGAAGAAAATATAGATATAGTCTTATTAATGCTATTTCTTTTAGTTTAATTAAGGTTTTTTTTTTAATTGAGAGAATGAGACTTTGACTTTTATTTTTTTAAGTAAAAAATCATGTACTAACCAATAAACGAAATGATCGGATCTTTTTTTTATTTTAATTAAATTGTACGTTCATTCAGTCTATTTTTGATCTTTCAATTTTATTGATAATAGAGGTTTACACCTGAGGCTAAGGTAGTTATCAACTTAATTATTGCCTTCCTTAAGCTTAGAAATTGATGTGTGATCTAGAAAGGGAAGAAAAAGACTATCATCAACTTAAAAAAAAGAAAGTTGAAGGAATCAGTTTTATTGAGATCATATCCTCAACATTAGACTTATCAGTTGGTATAATATTTCTCTACTCAAAAAATTTGATTGGAATCTTTTCATCACAATATAAAAAGGAAAAATCAAATTCGGATGTTAGGACACAAGGCCTTTTCTTTAAGGACAAATAATCAAATATTTTCTTCATTGAGAGGATTAAATACTCATTCATATCTCAAATGAAACGATTGAGTGATTCTATCAAGTTCTATGGGTTAGAAACAAAATAGTTTTGCTCCTGCTTACTTATTGTCAACTTTTTTGGTGTGACCCCTTTCCTTTCCTATTGCTACAACTCTTGGAAAGGCATATTATCATTTATCTTGTTTCTTTATTCCTTTCGTCTAACACAATACTCGAGAATACTAAAGAAAAGATTTTCCAATCTTGTTCTCTTTCATGTCTACTTTCTGCTTACTCAATTGCAATGTTGCCTCAACTTTCACTAGAGCCACCTTCTTTACAACATCCATACATGTTTCTAGATCCTTATTAGTCTCTTGCATTAGTCAAAATAATAATAATGACTTGCCTCTTAGCTTGGCTCAGGTCATATACGTCATCAAAGTTATGTAAGTAATAATAAGATTATTCAAGTTTTTTTTTTTTGTTTTGAGAAGCAGGTAATGTGTGGTTATATTCCATGAAAAAGAAGGGATGAATTATCCCATAACAAACCAAGTCAAAAAACCGCAGCAACACCAAAAAACGACCTGCGGTGGAAGAACCATACAGACGACATATATCTTACCCTGAAGATAAACAAAAGAGACCTTACAAAGAGCCTATACATCATTCCTATACAGGTGAGAAACCTGTACAAGAAAATACCCCAGCAGCACACAGGAGGCAACGGCCTTCAACGACTTCAAAAAGGACCTTGGCATGTCAGCAGCCTCAACAAGGCCTCAAGATTTAAGGTTTTCTTAATAGTAAAAAAAAAAGAATTATTCTCTGTTAATGTGTAGCAAAAATCCGAACAAGTAATTAATTTCTGTAAGAATATATATATATATATATATAAAATCAACCAGCTTGGAGCAATATACAGCTCCCTAGAAAGAAAAAGGCGAGAAAGGAAAGATCAGCCGATTAGCCATCCGGTGAAGCATGCATGTCTTGATCTCCTCTAGTCACGAGGAACTGAAGGAAAAGGGTAATGGGGGACAAACCTAACAAGAGGAAATATCCCCTCCCATAAAGCCCCCAACAATTTGCCAGGTTGTGCCTCATGGGGAGCCCTAGTGGCAAATTATTTAATCTACCCTTTTAACTTTAATCCCACGGTGGAAGCAATGAATGTATAGAAACAGCACATATAGGTTGTCGGGAGTTGGATGCAGACCTCTGAAATGAAGTACTTTTATCATCTAAAAACTAACAAGACGTCTATACATGGATATATAGTATATATTTCATGGTGAGAACTGAGAATTACATACCCATTTTGGCATTTTCCATAATTCCATCTTTCTCAGTCAGATGTAATTAATGATCAATCTAGCTAGCTAGCCATGGAATAATTCCATATGCATGCCGTAAAATGGACTTGAGAGATTAACAAGGAAGAAGAAGAAAAAAATAATTCCATACTGTTTGGATCAGTCGTTGCTTCAAAAAAAAGAAGAAAAAAAAATGCAACACCAAAATTAACTGATAGTATATATAAAATGATAAACTACAAAAATAATCCATATTTATGAGAAATTATAATCACTTGATTCTTTCTCACGAAACAACAATAATTGCTTGTAATTATTCTAGACACCTTCTATAGCTGTAACTATAATTATGATACGTCATAGAATTCAAATGCTTAATATAAAGTATCCTTCCCCTTTCTGCACATATATACACATATACACAGATAATATATGTATATGTATATGTATATATATATATTCACCAATGAATGGACATGATATATATAATCCTATACAACACACATGACTTTTCAAATCACACAGCACAAGAAATTAAAGATTACAGGAACAAGTTACCCTCCCCTTCTTGCACACCAATGGAAGAACAGTTCCTATGAAGCAGCTCATCTATCATTTGCAGTGCAAGTCTCTCCTCTTCATCCATCTCCCCTCTCAGTTCAGGCCCTGCTAACCCTGGGGACTTGGAAGGCAATGTATTGGCAGACATTTCAGCATTTCCTTTTTCAAGTTGGACAGTCATGACCCAATTGGCATCTGAGCTCTCTCCTGCCCGCTTTTGCCACACTCCTATATGAGAATTCTCAGTGTCAAGCCTCAGACAAGTCATGGAAGGAGAAGGTGCCTTGCTACATTTTCTAAGCTTGGCATGGAGGAGTTCAGATAACTCATTTGGAGGAGATGAATGGGAATTTTCAGTGCCTGCTTTTGGGTCCCCACTTGGTGTTTGTGAGATGGGGAAGTTCGTTTTCGCATTCCTGCCACTCATTAAGATGGCTGCTTGATCATAAGCTCGAGCTGCCTCTTCAGCTGTTTCAAATGTACCTAGCCACACCCTCCTCTTTCTGCAACAAAAATACATCAAAGTTAAAGAGAATAAAAAAGATTCAATGCGAGAATTTTGAACATTTAATTGTATGTTTTTGCCACTGCTGTTTCTTCTTTCCAATAATCTTCCCCAACCAAAAAGGAAAAAAAAAAAAAACAAAACTCAGAAAAGCTTGTAGGTTTTGACTTACAGTAATGGGTGGCGAATTTCAGATACCCAGGAGCCCCAGTGTCGCTGCCTGACACCTCTAAACTTCTTTGATTGCACCATAATTAGGAAACAGATGGAGGTTTTTTTTTCCTTTCTCTTTTCGCCTAACTCAAACAGATGGAGAGTTGAAATTGGAATAGGTACGGACAAAGGGTCAGAGAAGATGCATCATATATGGAGACGGATGAAGTACATAAGAGCTCAGAGAATTAGATATATGGGGGAGATGGATAATCAGTGGAAGGTTTAACTGAAAAGATGCATTGTCGGCGAACAAAAAGTCATGTACTAAGAAACTTTCATTTAACATCGTCACCTACGCCTTCATTAAAATTATATTAACCTACCAAATAAATGACTGGGGCTTACCTTGCGGAATACTCTGTCATCAGCTGCGTCTCATGCAATATAATTCCATGTGACTGAAAATAATGTAAAAGTGACAGTGATGGGACAAATTCTTCATCAATTATACTCAACCTATGACTCCTTGTTTAAGACCATCCGTAATACTGCAGAATCAAGTGTTAAGACAGGTTATTATCGAAGAAAATTAATGGTTTGGACAATGATAAATGGTATATGGTTTTAGCTAATTAATCTTGTTTGGTTCTTTTTGGAGAAGTTTATGAACTTCACATGGAGGAACTATTCATGTGGGCCCAGGGATTAAAAGGAAGTTCCAAGGAACCAATGAGCTGATTGGAAGATGTTGCTAGACTACCAGATAAGGCTGGGGGATTTGGCTTATTGATCGTCAGCATCAACTGCTAGGAAGAATGCCGACTGATCAGCTTTGTTCCACTAAGGACTCTGAGTTTCGCAGCTCAGATCAAAAGTGCAACCTCTTTGCAAATATGATGACCTAAGTTATATCTCTTTTAAGAGAAACTGACTACTCACCAGGCAAGAGAAAAATAATATAATAATCCTTGCACACGAGTGTAGGAACGATGGGGTACAACATCAGATCTTATGACTCTCACCAAATTCTATAGTAGTCTCCCACATCTGCTTTGAATTGGCAACTCTTTATATAGATTTTTTGAACTCACTGTTCTGTCCATTAATTTTATCAATTAATCAGTTGAATCAATCGGCATGGTTTTTGTTCAGTCAAGGAACTTTTTTAATTTCCCCTACAAGCCTTGCTTAATGCTATAATTCAGAGTTTTTTTTTTCATATAAGTAAAGACTATAACCTATAAAAACTAAATTTGCGGTTCAAGGAGCTATGGATAACATAGAGAGACTTAACTGGAAGCACTTGGATCTGCAACCAGTTAATTAACTCTCACAAACAAATCACATGCTTGATGATTTTGGACAGCTTTTAAACTTTTTCCTTAGAAAGAGCCGATGGCACTTATATGTATGGGAAGGCTAGAGTGTCCTACCATGATGAAGTCTAATGTGTTGAGCTTTCATATATGACTCAAAGTCTTACAACCAATGCATGCCAGTACATAAGGTTATTGCTGTTGTCGTGGCTGAATCAGAATCACTCAATTACACCCAAATTAAAGCACATAGAAAGAGGTTAGCAATTAATCTTTGATTTTACCTGATCTGCCTTCTGAGATCAGTAATGTTCTAACACGACTTCATATCCCGACACAAGTTCATTTGATCTGCATATTCTACAAGTTGCTTATAGATTAGTTTAAACTACCTAATTAAGCCAGGTCTAACAGATAAGTTTCTCAACACCCCCCTCCCTCCAAAATAAAAAATAAAAAAATAAAGAGAGAAGAATAAATGCTCATTTCTGTGTCGTGATGCAGACTCCTGAAATTTCAGACTTTTACATACAATCCAGCGGAAAATCTGTTCGATCAAAATTAATGAAACGCTAATGTTTAACCGAAATGAGAAGGTATGGCAGAGGAAGTATGTACTGAATATAGATTTGATCTTTCCTTGCAGTTAGAGAAACGCCCTGCCTCTACCTCACTCACCATCAGCTCATAATTCCTGTGACCAGTCCAACAAAGCTCACCCAAGAAGTTGAGAAGATAACAATGTACTACCTTGATTTGCTTGGCTAACAACGAAACAGGAATTGATGCGCCTAATTACCATATTGATGATGAGGAAACAATTGGACCCCATTACAGCTGGATGGTGAAATGTCAAAGAATAGAGCAGGGCCATCAACCTCAGCTTCCATACGCCAAGGTACTGAAAGATCCCTTCCAAATAAATTGTAACTAGCACATCGCATGTGCAACCTCTAGTCCTTTTTCTTTTTTTTTTTTTCCTGGTTGGCGCCTTGTGGTTTACCAACCATTTCTGTCATCGAGTCATCGCTCTAGCTAGCATTTCCCATTGTATGGCTGGTGAGTGGTGAGACTCATGTGATCTAAATTTAGTTACTTGGTATAAACTACATAATAATTACCCAGGACTTGGAATTCAGTTAAATTTTATGGTGTACCAGCATTACATTCATGGGATTTTGTAACCTTCCTGGGTAGGAAAGTGAGAAGAGAAGTAAAAGCTCTTGTTCCATAAAGAAGTCATTTAATAATGGACAATATTATTGTCTTCAAGAATTTCCAAGAGTGCTAGAAACAGGAGGTACAGTTAAGGCCACAGCCAATAATGACTTTCACTGCATCTCCATTTAAAGGTAGCCAACATGTCTCTCTTCGGATGGGAAATCCCCACCATTACTGAAGAGATCTCTTTCTCTTGCCATTTTCGTGACCCCTTCTCTTGCAACTTTCGGATCTACAAAGGTTGAATGTTAAAATACGAAGTCATTCTGCTGTTTCTGTATGATCTGTCACACGATTGAAATTAGCTCTAAATTGCATGGTTGCATCTCCTATGGCTGCGTTGAACCCTGGGCTAGTGGGGATGCGTAGGTGGTGAACCACTAGGCACGTGGCTCGGCTCTGATCTAGAGTTACAGCTTCACTCTCCATTCATCATCATCTAACTGGTTAAGACAAACCATGTAGGCTGTAGCCATGCTTTTTTCTTTTGAAAAGCGATTTTTTTAGCCCCACCACCGGTATGCCATTACAAGTTTGTAGCCATGCTTAAGCAAAGAAAATAATATCTAGTCATCTTGGCCTGTGTATTTACTAGGTTTGTGAATTTAGCATACGCCACGAATCCGAAAGCAAAATCCACATGCATGACATGGATGTGTAGCCATTGAATGAATTTCGTTCGCAAATGGGATCCCCATTCTTTGATCGTTCAAAATACAAACTAGTGGCTGAACAATGTGGTCCAAATGACCCAGGAATAGTTTTCAGCATTATTATAGCACCAATCTCCTAATGTGAATCGTCCTTTTCTCCTTCTTCCCTTTCTCTTTCTTAAAGAGTTAAGTCCCCTGCAAAGGGAATCAACCGCAACCAGGTCCTCAGAAAAATGCCTGCTTCTTTTTCTTTTGGGCTTTGGCTTATCATAATGTCATGTCCCTCATTTGGTTCAGTATACTTTCGGAAAAAAACTTGTAGAAAGATTGAACTACTGTTACAATGTTTTATAAGCCATCTAAATATAAAAAGACTTTGAATAAATTATGTAAAAGGAAAATGTTGAGTTTTAGGTTGATTAGAAATTTAGATCTCATTTGATTAGGATTCTTGTTTGTGTACAATATTAAGTAGTTATATAGTTTTAAACTTTTTGTTCCACATCGAATTCTAATCACATTTTACTTTGGACTTTTTTATTATAAAAGTGGATATCTAAGCTTTAGAATATTGATGTATTTTTAAAATTAAAGGTTATGTCACATAATGAAAAGTTATCTTAACTCAAAGGTTATGTCACATAAAGTGACATAATGTGACTATTGGATTGTAAGAAGGTTAATTTTCATATGAATGGTTATGTCTCTTGGTCAAATGACTTCCAAAAGTATGAGATAAATTGAAAAAACATGATAGCTTAAAAGTTTAAATATGAAAAGTTATTGTTTTAAATTATAACTCAAAAATTATGTTTTATGGAATGACTAGTTATCCTTTCATAAAATGATTATTGAAACAATACTTTTATCCAAAAGTTGTGTACAACAAAATATAAAAATGTCTTTTAGACAAAATTGTACCTTAATGAAAGGATTGTGTCCTTGAAGAAGAGACACTTGCAAGCCTATATAAAGGGCTTGTTGCCAACCATTTTGATACATCAAATTAAAAACAAAACAAGAGCAGAAAAATCAAAAGTAAGAAAAGTGTTGTGTTCTATTAACATAAACACTTAAGTTCCCATCAATACAAAAGCATCCAAATTCCTTATAAACTACTTGCTGTAAAAAGTAAGCTCTAAGGCTGAATAACTTTGCAAACTTTTAGGTGTATCTAGCGGTCTACTCTCATAAAGTGCAAGACGAAGTTAGATGTTGGCTTCTATATCTCTAAGGCTATTCGCATTATTCCCTTTTGCATACCGAGTGGTAGAAGTGAAATAAGTCTTCAAGATAGCGTCTATTGAAAGGCCTGCCTGAAAATCAATTTTGCCAGTTCCTTGAATTCCATCTAAGCCTTATTTGCACAAACAATTTTAAGACTTAATTTTTTGTGGTGTTGGAATTTAATGGCTTTCTTAAAAGTGATACACCAACATTGTCAAGCTAAACCGCCTTGAAGGAGGAAACTTTATTCATTGGCAAAAGATTGATTGATTTGATGGTGAAAAAGAATGTGACAAAATGGTTCCTTATCAGATTATAAGATAAATTTTCTTTCCTTACTTGATATGGATGATATTGTATTTAATATGCATCGAAAACGTATATTAGTTGGAAAGAAGGATTTTGTTATATTCATATATGATCTTGATATGAATAAGGTTATTGTTGTATCTTCTATAATTGACATACTTCTCCCATCATGGAAAGACACTAAGAAAACTCTAAAGTGTAAGAAAGAAAAGATGTCGCTCGAGGACCTTGGTAATCATATTCAAATAAAAGAAGAAAGTTGCAACCAAGATGAAGTTACAAATAAAATGAGAAAGATAAATATCCCAACATAAACCATCTTGAGTTGATGAAGATCCATGTGATGGAAGACACAAGGCATGGGCATGTGACATTCCTATTATACATTAAGGTATAATGATGTCACTATATAAATATTATTAAAGTCGTTGTGATAAGTGGACATGTGGCATTCCTATTATACATTAAGATATAATGATGCTAATATATAAATACCATCAAAGTCACTGTGATAAGTGGACATATGGCCTTCCTATTATACATTAAGGTATAATGATGCCAATATATAAATATCATCAAGATCCATGTCATAGGTGGGCATATGACATTCCTATTATACATGAAGGTATAATGATACCAATATGTAAATTTAAGGTCTTGATATATGGTGCATTCTCATTTCATCATCGAAGGCATAATAACGTAATATAAATATTTAATATCGTTGATATGACATTCCTATTATGCAATAAAAATACAATGATGCTTGTGTGAACATATACTTTGATGTGTTAATTTGACATTTCGATTGAACATAAAGGTACAATGATGTCAATTGAGAAAAAATGGAATGTATGTAAGCTGATAAAGTCCTTGTATGGATTAGAATAAGCACTTAAACAATGGCATCAAAGTTTGATAAGATTGCGCTAACTAATGGCTACAAGATCTAGCAATCTGATAAATGTGTTTGTAGTAGGTTCTAAGTGTCATCATTTGTGTATATGTGGATGACATGTTAATCTTTGGTAGCAATTTTGGAACTAATGGAAGACACAAAAAGGTTCTTGTCAAATAATTTTGACATGAAAGGTATAGGTGTGGCGGATGTTATTTTTGGTATAAGAATAATGAAAAACAATAATGGCATAATATTGTCTCAATCTCATTACATTAAAAAGATTGTAATGAAGTATGGTAAGTCAGATTGTATGCCAATGACTACGCTTTATGATTCTAATATAAAGCTAATACCTAACCAAGACAAGCCAATAGTACAAAATAAATATGCAAAGGTAATTAGATACCTAATGTATGCCATGGTTTGTACAAGACCAGATATTGCTTTTGTGATTGGGATGCTAAGTCGGTTTATAAGCAATCCAAGTAAAAAGTATTGGTATGTTGTTCATAGAGTGCTAAGATACTTAAAGAGTACAAAGAATTATGAAATTTGTTATTCAGGTTTTCCTTTAGTTTTAGAAGGGTATACAAATGCTAGTTGGAACTCAAATAGAACGGATCATACTTCTACGACTGGTTGAAATTTTACAATTAATGGGGTACTATCTCTTGGGGTTGTAAGAAACAATCTTGTCAAGTCAACTCCACTATGCAAAACCTAAATTTATAGCTTTAGCATCTGCCACCCAAGAAGTAGAATAGTTGAGAGATTTACTCTATGAAATTTCATTGTGGCCTAAACCAATGGTACCAATTTTGATACATTGCGACAATGAAGTAACTGTATCAAAGGTATATAATCAAGCATATAATGCAAAGAGTCAATATATTGGACTTCGATATAGCATTGTAAGACAAAAAATTAGTGATAGTATAGTCACTATAAGTTATGTGAGGTTTTGTGAACATTTAGCGAATCCGTTTACTAGAAGTATGAAAAAGGACTTGGTAATAAAGACCTTAAAAGGGATGGGTTTTAAGCCTATCAACTAAATCTCCAATGGTGGGAGCTCACCTCGATACTTGTGGCTGACCTGTAAGTCTTGGGTACTGACCATTCTACCACATAGATGATTGTAAGTATTAATTTATATTTTTCATCCCAAGGTGTATAGTGCTTGGTTCTATTAATATGTAAGGTAAGGTTGAACAAAAGTTCTTAATAGACCCATAACATCTATATATTGAAGTATTATAATTTCGGAGTATTTCGATGGGAGTTACCTATATGAGTGGAAGTATGGCCGCTTCTAGGAGCTAAAGGCTTGACTCTAACAGCACTCATAAATGGATGCAAAACACAAGGCCATAAAATGTGTTGCCAAAACTAGATACAAAGTGAGCAAAAAAGCTTGGGTGTGTTTAGTAGCTCGACTAGTCAAATGAAGAATTGATGGTTCAATGCTTGGTCAACCACTTAATTCAGACTAGAACCAATCACACTCATTAAGTGATGGTTCAAATCTACGAATACTTTCATTTATGCACAAGGCCCAAAATTGTTGGTATTTGAAAATTTTGAAAATGGTGGGAGATTGTTGGTGTATTTTCAAAATTAAAGATTAAGTCACATAATGAAAAGTTATTTTAGCTCAAAGGTTATGTAACATAAAGTGATATAGTGTGACTATTGGCTTATAGGTAGGTTTTCATGTGAATGGTTATATCTCTTGGTAAAATGACATCTAAAAGTTATGAGACAAATTGAAAAAATACTATAACTCAAAAGTTTAAATATGAAAAGTTATTGTTTCAAATTATAACTCAAAGATTATGTTTTATGGAATGAATAATTATTCTTTTATAAGATAATTATTGAAACAATACCTTTATCCAAAAATTATGTCTGGTAAGATGTAAAGATGTCTTTTAGAGAAAATGATGCCTTAATGAAAAGATTGTGTCCTTGAAAAATAAATACTTGCAAACCTATATAAAGGGCTTGTTGCCAACCATTTTAATAAATCAAATCAAAAATAAAACAAGAGCAAAAATATCAAGGGTAAGAAAAGTGTTGTGTTCTATTAACATAAACACTTAAGTTTCCATCAACTATAAAAGCATCCAAATTTCTTATAATCTACTTGCTGTAAAAAGTAGGTTCTAAGGCCGAATAAATTTGTTAACCCTCGGGTGTATCTAGCGGTTTACTCTTGTAAAGTACAAGACGAAGTTAGACGTTGGCTTCATTGTATCCCTAAGGCTATTCACATTATTCTCCTTTGCATGCCAAGTGATAGGAACGAAATAAGTCTTAAAGATAACGTCTATTGAAAGACTTACCTTAAAGTCAATTTTGTCGGTTTCTTAAATTCCATCTAAACCCCAAGTGGATCTTTAGGTTTTAGAATTGCAAGTAGTGATTTGAAAACTCTAGAGAACGGACACCTTGTAACTCTATCTTTTGCTCTAAGTGGAGCTAAAGTGATTTGGGTGAGTGTTCTTGCTAGGTTATTGAGAAAGAGTGTGCAAATGATATTGGGTTGGTTTGGGGAACCATACATGTCAATTTATTGTACGTTAATTTCTCAATAATAGAAAAACAGTTTCACTCCATGAACGTAGGTAAGAGGCCAAACCACGTAAATTTTTTTATTTTTTTATTTACTTGATTTATTTGGGTTTTATCTTTATTGTTTCTTAAGTAATTTTCATAGCAAAAAAGAACCACAAAAAAAAAAAAAAAAAAAACCAAAGAAGAAAACAGTGGATAAGATAAATGCAAGTCTCTGCCTCAAAATTTTTGAAGCTAAAATTGCTACTTGCAATATTAACAGCAGCTGTGACGGAACTACTAGAGAAACCATGCTAGCATATTTTTAGAACCTAAAATTAATACTCAGAAGCTGACAACTTTATATAGGAGTGGAAGCCATGCGCTGAGCAAAAAAAAAGTATAGCTATGCGGTGGAAGTGCAAAAGAGAGGAGAAATATCCTGTATGATACGGCAAATCTATACTGTGATGTATCCATTTCTTCAGCCTAATAAGCTATGGAGCATGACAGTATGTAAAAGCAAATGAGTTCATACAAGACAGAAATATGTTGGGGCAGTACACCCCAAAAGCATATTCCTACACCCCGTGAAATGTAACATGACTGACGATGATATGGTGCTATTACAAAAACATAAGCTTGAGGCACAAAAGGACCATGAATTGAGAGTTGAAGAAAACAATTAAAACCTCAAGAAAGTACCTCTATCATAACAAGGACCTTGGATACAATTCATGTCATTATTATAGTTTTACATCCGAGAGCAACCTGCATAATTTTTCAGAGTAGAATTCTCCCACAATTTCATAGCAAAGAATAGGAAGTACCTGTTTCAGAATTTTTGTAAGATGCCTAAAATTGGAGGGTTAGAGGTTCAGATTTGAAACTTCAGAGGAAAAGCATTCATCAAAAATATGCTAACGTAACTTAGACTTAAATTGAGGTCTCTCGTAACAAAAAGATCTACACCTGGAGCTATATTGTTGCCTGTTGAGTTGGGTTGGGTTGAGGAAGTCGAGGATACTTTAGAAATTGCAATATTGAAACATACCCAAAAACACAGAGATCTAGTCAAGTGATTCGTATCAAGCTTTTCCTCCGTAAGACAATTAAGTATTGAGGCATGTTTACAAAGTACAAAGCAAGGGTTTTTCCTTTCTTTTTTTTTTTCTCAGCCAAAATAAGATTTCTGTTAATAATCTGAATTGGATACAATTCTGGTGAGAACCAGAAAGATTGAAAGTACAGGTCTAAGGACCTGTTATTGAGAAGTGGCTTTCGGGGGGAGATTCCCCACAAAAACTGTGACGTTTTCTTCCTATGGTATTGTTTTGGGTGCCACCAATCGTTAGTCACGATGGATTCCTTCTGGAGCCGATTCTCTTTTGGGGTGCTGCCTCACCTAATGGTGGAAGATGCGAATCCCTAATCGTTTCGAGTTTTTGATTCATGGTGGGCACAAAGGTAACTTACTTGAAGCACGAGATGATGCCTGTTTTTTCTTTCCGTTGGGTCATACGAAAGCAGAAGTAAGCATGTAAGCATGTAAGCAACTAAATGTTGCAGTATAAACAGAGTCCTAAACCTCTCATAGACCAACAAAAGAAGAACAGAAGGCGGTAGGCGTTTCATTACATAGCAAGGATTTAAATCAAGAGAGAAGCAGACAACTCAGCTGTTGAACTGCAGCTGATAGCCTTTTTCACATGCCTTACTCTTTTAGCTTGGAACCTGCTTGAGGAGAGCTCTGCAATTTTAACAAAGGGTAGCAGAAATTATTACTTTGGAGACGAAGTGAAAATAGAAAATACAAACAGGCATTTGCACATGGCCAATCTGGCATGGTAAGAGACATTATAAATAGGAACAGATAACAATTTCTTGGTACGGACAAAATCACAATCCTAATTTAAAAGCCTCTTCTCATTCATGCTGGTCTTCAAAGGCAAATTATAATTCTTCAATTAATCAGTCAGAAAATTAACATAGTGATAACCAGAGAGCTTTATTCTCAATGATGCGACAAATCTTCTGTTACAATGACAGCAGCAGAAGTGTGTGTTCTTCATGGCTAAAAGTCCAAAGTAACAATAAATGTCGACAACAGTATGTAGGTGAAAGTTCTAATTGCTGGGCTCCATGGTCATCATGAACATGAAGCATAGAGAATAAAAAACCAGATGAGCTAAGTTCAAAGAAGTTTGCATGGACATCCACATGATCAAGCTGGTTTCACTGCAATGGAATCTGACAGATAGAGAAGCACCACTACTGATACCTGCATGTGCACCATGCGATCAAACCATCTCCCGGTTGCCAAATAAGTAAGCAAACAAGTCGCATTTCAACCAAACAATTAAAATCCAAACTAACTACTTACAGGCATCAAATAAGGTATGCCCACTATATATTACTATCAATCTAATCGGTCAAATTAAACTGCATATTTTTCTACAAAATTAAGTTTCTAATCCCCCCCAAACCCTAAATTTCTGATCAAATAACTCGTAACTAGGACGCCCCAGTTTGCTTAATCCTCGATTGCAGTCTGTCTCCCTTGACTGGAACCCCTTAAAACTTGAAAGACTTCAATTGTAAGGAAATATTAAGAACTGGGCTTCTTTTCAACAAAGAAAGCAATTGACTTGTCGCAAATATAATTACTACTAATAATTAAAAGCATCAAATTGTAAAATATTATTGGAGTGGTGATAAAGAAATTTTATGTATGTTAAGTTTGGGTATTTTAAATATATAAATATAACAAAGAACTCTTTATTTATTGTCAATTGATTTTTTATTAAATATTCATCTTACAATTTAAACATAATAGAAAACAGATGTTATACTCCTGCTATATATGTTTCTCTTTATGGTAAATTTATTATCTTTATACTTAAATAAGAGTATTAAAATAATAATAAAAACATATCTCATTTATTAAATTAAACATATTTTAAAAAATAAAAATATATTAAATTTAAATCACATCCCATTTTAAAAATTTAACAAATATAAAAGCTAAAAAGTATGTTTAGTGTCAAGAGGATGAAACGGGCCAGTATGGAAAGAAGTCACTCGCCCAAGGGAAAGCTTAAAGCGGGATGCATTCGGACATAGTACCGGCGATGGGCCCTAAATCACCGCTCGCATTATTTACGGCATCAGGGCATCAGCCCACCTCCAACTGATTATATAAATATTTAGATTAGGAGATAAAAAGTACTCCAAAATAAAGACATTGTTTGTACGAAGGAAGAGTCTTCGTCTTCGAAGGTTGACGTTTCTCTTTCTTCATTACCAGTGTCCAAAGACTGACGTTTCGCTTTCGTCGGTATCAGTATGCATGCTTCTTTTTCTTCTTCTTTTTTTTTTGACCAAATCTTTCTTCTTCTTCTGGAAGAGTGTGGAAACGGGTGCTGCAAGAAATGCGGGAGAAAGATTCTTTTTTTGTTTTTTCTGCTATTCTCCTCTGTCAAGCGACGTCGTTTATTTCTCCTTAACAATTCCGTTGAAATTTGGAAAGTTCTCCTTTTACCCTCTTCTTTTATCTAATCTTTCAAAAGTCGCTTTTCTTTTATATTTTTGTATTTCAATCTATATTTTGGATGTTTTGGGTGACTTTTAAAATGGGCTAAATGAAATTTATGAAAAAAAAAAATAGCTGTCTCTTGTTGTGTGTTTCAAAGTATAAAAAGAAAATAGAAACCTGAAAGTATAAAAGAAAGAAAAATAAAAAATAATTCAATATTAGTTTTCCAAAGAGAGAGAAAAAGTATAAAAATGTGTTTAAAAAAACCTATGGAGTGTATAACTTATTTATTGTCAAGAAAAACTAAAACATTATTATACTCCTATTCATACATTTTTTATTACATATGATTTGACCTTTTATTTAATTTTACCATTTTAACTATTGAAATTAGTATTATTACTAGTATGAGTATCTGAAAATTTTACTACTTAGTACTGTGACCAAAATAAAGGCAATATATATTCAAAAAATTAACAAAATGGAAAAGAGAAAATATTCCAAAATCAACAGGAGTCTTGTTCAGTAAAGTAGGAGTATGGCAGAATGGAGCTGTGATGACCGAATTTCTCCTGTAGTCAAATCCACTTTAGGGATTATTAATTATTTATAGGATTTAAGATCAATTTTAATTTTAAGGTTTGGTGAATCAATTTTAAGATTTTGTGAATTAATTTTACAGTTTGATGAATTGATTTTAAGATTTTGTTAATCGATTTTAAAATTTAATAAATTGATTTTAAAATTTTATGAATCGATTTTAAAATTTAATAAATTCAAACTCTAGATAACAAGTAATAACATTTACATCAAAGCTCTATCTTGACAATCCTTCGAAACAATTTTGCAACAAACTTGGTCTATGTACTTCACCCATGCTCAGTTTCAGCTCGAGGGAGTATAAAAACAGCACCCACACCCATAAGCACATCAGAAGCTGCGACACCAAGAAGTACAACACAGAAAACAAACGACAACAAAACAGGAACTGCGTTACCAGCTAGGATAGCAGAACACAAC
The DNA here is from genome assembly GCF_053813885.1 of Theobroma cacao. Classification (NCBI taxonomy): domain Eukaryota; kingdom Viridiplantae; phylum Streptophyta; class Magnoliopsida; order Malvales; family Malvaceae; genus Theobroma; species Theobroma cacao. Next base: position 6,954,065 of record NC_142647.1, read on the forward strand.
CAGTTGACTTTAACAGCAAAACAAGGGTTGCAATAGAAGAAACACGACATGTCCATGAAAGCATCGAAACACAAATTGAGAATACCAGAAGTCTGAGAGTAGCAGAGCCTATAGATAGTAACGTTAAGAATAAGCAACAGGTCACATGTGCAACAGTTCAGGAGTAAATCAAGCCAAGTACCGCTGGAAGCTTTGGTTTAGAGATTGGATTGTATTTATATTACCTTTATTACATATTGTACCATTAGGAGAGTTCCCTTATACAGAACTCTTCATCAAATGTACTGCCTACAGATGCAAAAGAGAAGAACTCACTCTTCACTCAATCCTCAATAAGGTACATTACTTTCATATCTCTTGTTTCTTCTTCCTCTCTTCTCTTTCTCATATTTTCATCAATTAATTGGTGACATGACCAGAGGTGGTTGTCAAGGTCTTCTTCCATGGATGGATTACAAATAGATCATTACAAGTCAATCGATTCCTTTCTTTTCTTTTTTTTTTACTTCATTTCAAATCTACTCTATTTTCTTTTCCTTTCCTTTTGGGTTTAACTCATGAAGAATTGGAGGATTCCCAAGGGAAAGAAGAAGTTGAGTACTTTTGTTTAAATATAATCTCATATGTGGATTTTTTATTATTTTTTAAACAAAAAATATTACTAAATCTCTCAAATATTTTATGATGGTAAGGAGTTTGAATTTCTTTGTGCTTGGTTTTTCTTTTATTAATTTATTATAATTTTTTTGAAAGGTATTAATTTACTATAATTAAGTTTAATTAAGTTTTACATTTTGTTTATTTAAAAATTATTACATCATTATATTTGAGTATTTTATTCATTAATTAGTGTATGATCTTTTTATTTAAAAAATAAAATTTAAATCTTCTTTCACCAAATCTCAAAAACAAAAATATCACACTGTCTATTTTGTACATGTAAACACTACCTTATTATAAAAATTGCCATGGTAAGTTAACGCAATGGAGTTAACTAAGTCATTAATAATGTCAATATTTTCCATCTAATTTAAAAAAAAAACTTATTTAACTCAAATTAAAAAAATAGGAACTTAAACGAAATTTTTGGTATAGTTTGATGGATTTTTTTCAACATTATGCCTTACATAATTAACGTGGCATTTTTCTATTGGTTCCAAAAATAGTGATGGACCCACCTACCAGTCAAACCGTTTAAAACTACCAGTCTTCCGCTTGGAGGGAAATCCCCTGAATCACAACCCAAGCTGAGTTTTTCGCTTTCCGAGCCATGAGATCTCGTCCAAAACCACTCAAAGAAAACCTTCCATGGAACCAAACCACAACCCAACTTGCCCCTGACTCAGTCCCATCTAGCCCACCACCACCAAAACTCGCCACGCCACCATGCTTAAAGGCAAAAAGCTCAAGCTACCCGATCGGCTCGGCAGCTTAGTCGTCGGATTTGACGACAAGGATGAAGATAGCGGAGGTTCCGGTTCGGTTTTCGAGTCTGGAGAAGAGCTCGAGATCATTCAACCGAACGGATTTGGGTCGGGTCGTGAAAGTGAGACTGATGATGATGGTGAAATTGAAGAGGACGCAATGGTGAAGAGGAAGGTGAAAGTGGATGGCGAATTGGAGCAAAAAGGGAGGCAGAGACACGAAAAAGACGGGTCGGGTCATGTTTTGGTAATGAAAATTATTCAAACGGATGAGAAAAGGTCTGATATTGAGTATGAGGTGAGAGATTTAATAGGTTATAAATAATTTGCTTCCTTTAATTTCAGTTTTTGTTCTTAATTTTTTAATCCAATATTTTCTTATAATTCAGATATCTCAGAAGGAGGTAAATTTGGAAAAATTGCAAAGAATTGCTAGCACAGGGCTTCCTGATGGAGGAGGTCTGCGTGCAACAGTTTGGAAGGTAATTTTTTCAGTCATTACCTAATTATTTTCTGCATATGAAAGCAAAACTATTCTGTTTTTGATATTTTAAATTAACAGAGACTTCACATTAGTATTCAGAGAGCTTGCATTGCATCTATTTCATTGATCTATTTGATGTTTGAACGGTTGGGAAATAGCAGTGCAATGCATATGGATAAGTAATCAAGTAGGGTATTTTAATTAACATCGAAGAGAACACAACCAATTTTTGCCTGAATCATGCCCTTTTCGCACTGTGTGATTAATTTAACCACGGAACTGTCGTTGCATTGGCTAGCAAGACACTCTGCAGAGTTTCAAAACAGAAGGATTATATTCATAAGAATCATAACTAGAACCTAACTTGTAGGCTCTATGATGTATGGTTTATACTGTTACCTGAATGTTTCAAAGGCATAATGACAGAGTTTGAATTGTTCATGCTTTATATTCAGCACAAGTGTTTATTGTCTTTCAATGTTTAATTCTCGCAGCTGCTCCTGGGTTACTTACCTCCATCTCGGGACTTATGGGAAAAAGAGCTGACTGGAAATCGACAAAAATATTCTAAGCTGAAAGAGGAGCTTCTGTTAACTCCTGTAAGATACTGATTGCCGTGCAGTATATGCCTAGTCAAGACATCTTTTTATATACTTTGCGGAGAATTCCTTACATGTTAATATCAGTACCTGTCGTTAGTACCTTAGAAGTTTCCCTCGCACTAATCGTGATATTGAATCTAGTCAGAGCTTGCAAGGATTAAAGAAGAAGCTTTGCACTCTACTGAGCATAATGCTGATAGTGATACTGATGGACCACTTACACGACAAAAAATTTCTCATGAAGATCACCCTTTGAGCCTTGGTAAGTCTAGTGTCTGGCATCAATACTTTGAGGTAAATCTCTTCTCATAAGGCATCACTTGATTTTTATACGCTATGCTTTAGCTGATGTTTATTATAATGGATACATTGGTTTCCAGCATACAGAGATTGCAGAACAGATTGACCGTGATTTGCAACGCACACATCCTGAAATGAAATTCTTCTCTGGAGAGTCCTCGTTCAGCAGGAAACACAGGGTACATGACTTCTCACCTTTTCCTCCCTCCTTCTATGGTGTTTTTTTCTTGTCATGACACTTTGTTCAATCTATAAGCACACCAAATTTCGAGAATATAGGGTATTGCTTTTCTAACCAATAGATTATCTAGCATCTATGGTAGCAGTCCTTGGGGTTTAACTTTTCACTCAGTGCTGCGATGCGTTTCCATTGACAGGAAGCAATGAGGAATATTCTTCTCCTATTTTCAAAACTCAATCCTGCTATTCGTTATGTCCAAGGCATGAATGAGGTCTTGGCACCATTATACTACATATTTAGCACTGATATAGATGAGCAGAATGCAGTAAGAATCATACTTTATTCTTTTTTACTTTGACTTAAGAACATTTATGGATCCTTGTGTCTTTTGATCCTTGGTCATTGATGGTACTATAATTGTATGATTCTCTGTATAACAACATCTGAGTTGTAAAATATTTATTTGCTGGGTTGGATCAAACCTATGACAACAAATCTCTTCCCTGAGTTTACTTGTGACTACTTTTTGAAATCAGGCATAAGTTCTATAAAAGTTAGTTTCTCTTAAAGTATCTAAAGTTGCTCAATCAACAGTTTTTCTTACCTGGCATGGTTTTAATTGACTGAAGAAAGGTGCTAAGTTAGAATTTCTGAACATTAGAAAGGGATCTCTATTTTTGCATGAGTTTAAATACATATTCTCTCAGTTACAATGCCTCACCCATATCTTCACTCCCACTTCATCCATGAACACTTCCCTTTTCTGTTAGTCTTTTATTTTGTTTACCTGAACTTTACTTTTATTTTTCCTTAAGGAACAAAAACGAGGGTTGGGGATTGTTTAATAGTCAAATTTTCTTTTATTTGGCCAAAGTATTTTTTCTGTCAGGGGTTGAACATCATGAGAAATTAGTAGAGCAAAAGAAAATGCAGTGTCTGAAAACTCAAGCAAATAATTAATAGCTTGGTTGCTAATGATAATTAGTTTTATGTGTTCATTCAATTCCATTGTGCAGTCTAATGCAGAAGCAGATAGTTTTTCTTGTTTTGTCCGCCTCATGAGCGACTCAGTGGATCACTTCTGTCAGCAATTGGATAATAGTTCTGTGGGCATACTTTCTACTCTTTCCCGCTTGGCAGAGTTATTGAAAGCCAATGATGAGGAACTGTGGCGGCATCTTGAATTCACATCTAAGGCAAGTTTAATGGAATTTTAAGATGTGTTTTATTACGCGTTCAAATGTTCAACACATGCCATATATATCAATTTTTGATAAGATGCATAACATGTTTCTTTATTTCTTAATCCCCTGTCATTTTAATTTCTGCTTGGTGTCAAGCTGCATGAAGCTATCCCTCACAAGTTACTATCATTAACTATGTAATCTTGTTCTACTCTGCGGACTCTCTGTACAACGTCCATGTATCTCAATGAGCAGGTTAAGCCTCAGTACTACGCGTTCAGGTGGATCACTTTGCTACTTACTCAAGAATTCAATCTCCAATCTATCTTAAGAATCTGGGATTCTCTTCTGAGTAACCCTTTTGGTGTGCAGGTCTCTCTCTGTCCAGCTGCCTTTGCTAATAGTCCTTCTACTGAGTTTTCTAGGGGTTGATTCCTCTTTCTATATCATCTTCTCAAATTTAAACAAGTACTTAACAGCGAACTGTCCCTTTTGTAGGATATGCTTCTACGTGTTTGCTGTGCCATGCTGTTGTGTGTGAAAAGCAGGCTTTTGAGTGGTGATTTCGCAGCTAACTTAAAGCTATTACAACACTACCCTGATATTAATACAGAACACCTTCTACAAGTAGCCCGAGATCTTAGTCCGGACACCTCTTCCTATCGTTTGTCTTTGTAAATTCACATTACATGCACTTTTGTAGACAAAAGGTATCTCTTTACATGATTTGCAATCCTGAATGATGTTTCAGCTGTTGTACAAGTTGTTATCCAGAACATTTTCATCATATTTTTGAAGGATGGAAATTATTCAGTAATTAGACTGAATTTACCGCCAATTCTCTTTTCTTCTCTCTCTGCCTTTTTAATTTTTTCTTTGTGGTAAATGAATAAAAATGTTATTGAATTTCCAGTATAAAATCTCATAAGAAAACTAAGAAAGAAATATTTGAAGAAAAAGAGTACAACAGTAAATGAGCTTTACTGGAAAATAAATATTTCCTCTCACAGTTTCAAATTTCATTCCAGTATTTATACAAGGGTTTTCAAATCAAAGATTAACCGAGCTTAGATCTAGCCTCTGTAAAATAACACTAGAAAATAGGATCTGAAATCTAACAAGAAAATGAACCAGCATTGATTCTTGAGAGAGTCTCAACAGTAACTAAAACAGAAACTTGAAACATATAACAGACTCCTTACCAAAACGACTTCCTATAGTGCATTTCAAGCACCTAACACTAACAATAAACTAAAACACAAACTACATCGTTTTGACATCTGCCACAATCTTCTTCAATCTTCAAATATCGTCGACTCCAGCCACATAACAGATACTCAGCTACTCAACTACTAGAAAGAAGATTACTCTTTCAACACTCCAACATAATCTTTGATATGAAAACTCCTAGAAGTGCTCTTAAGTACTCAAACCTTTCTCTACTCAAATTCTTTGCAAAGACGTCAGCTAGTTGCTCATCAGTATGGCAATACTGAAAATCAATCTCATTATCTTTGACAGCCTCCCTTAACGAATGATACTTGACCTTAATATGCTTGGTCCTTCCATGTTGAATCGGATTCCTTGCATTAGCCACTGCAGACAGATTGTCAACACAAATCACTGTCCCTGTAGTTTGCTTAAACCCCAAATCATCCATTAGCTTCCTTAGCCAAATGGCTTGATTAAAAGCAACTGCACAAGCAATATATTCTACTTTAACAGAAGATTGTGCAACAACCTCGTGCTTCTTTGAATTCCAAGTGAATATAGCACTCCTAAAAGAAAAACAAAACCCACTTGTGCTTTTTGAGTCATCTAAAAGAACCAGCCCAGTCGCTGTCACAATACCCTATCAACTGATTGCTTTCTTTCTTCTTATACACCAGGCCAAAGTTCAAAGTACCTTGAATATACCTCAAGATTCTTTTTACACCAGTAAAATGGAAAACATAAGGGTCTTGCATAAATCTAGACATCAAACAGGTAGCAAACATTATGTCAGGTCAAGTAGCAGATAGGTAAAGTAATGAACCTATAATGCTCATGTAGATCTGACCATTAGCTTTTGAAAAACCATCTTCTTTGCTAAACTTAGCACCAAATGACAGAGAAGTGCCTACTAACTTGCAAAGACTCATTTGAAACCTTTTAAGCAAATCCTTTGCATACTTAGTTTGATGCAAAGACACCTGATCCTTGGCTTGTACAACTTCCATCCCAAAAATTAACTCATCAATCCTAAATCAGTCATTTCAAACTCACATATCATTTGAGACTTAAACTCTGCTAGGTGATGGTTATCAGGACTAGTTATTAGAAGATCATCCATATAAAGTGCCACAATAAGTAACACAGATCCTTCAATACTTTCACATACAAGGTTGACTCACTAACACTCCTTTAAAAACCTTGTTTCTTGAAATGTTCATCCACCCTTTCATACCAAGCCCTCGATGCCTGCTTAAGGCCATACAGAGCTTTAACAAGCTTACAAACCTTATCCTCTGATCCTTTCTCCACATAACCTTCTGGTTGCTCAACATAAATGTCTTCTGTTAGGACTCCGTTCAAGAATGTAGACTTGACATCTAGATGATAAATTCTCCATCCCTCCCTAGCTACCAAGGCTGCAATCATTCTGATTGTATCGTGTCGAGCCACAGGTGAAAATATCTCATTGTAATCCACTCCATATATTTGTGCATACCCTTTTACTACTAATCTTGCTTTATACTTATTAATTGACCCATCTGGTTTCAGCTTAGTTTTGAAAATCAACTTTAGCCCAATAACATGCTGGTTATCTAGTCTATCAACAAGAACCCAGTTATTGTTTTTCTCTATCATCTTCATTTCTGTATTCATAGCTTTCCTCCAATTTTGATCAGTATTTGCTTCAACAAAACTTGATGGTTCACTCACAGCTAAGTTGCATCTGCTATAGATATCTTGCAAAGTCCCGGTACCCCTGACAACATTTCTTTCATCTTCTATATCAAAAGAACTATCAATCTCAGCTTCAAACTGATCTCCATTACCAGTAGTGACCTTATCAGAACTTTCTATGTCAAAAACTTCCCAATGCCAGTTGTAACCTTCATCAAACACAACATCTCTACTAATAAAAACCTTCTTTGTTTCAACATCATACAACCTGTAGCCTTTGGATCTTTCACTGTAACCAATAAAAACAGCTAAAACTGATTTTGCATCCAATTTTGATCTCTTTTCATCTGGTGCCTTTGCATAACAAACACAACCAAAGATTTTCAGATGAGCTACAGATGGTTTACATTCAAACCACATTCATAAGGAGTTTTGAAATTCAATACCCTGGTATAAGTTCTATTGAGCAGATAATTTGCAGTGTTAACTTCTTCTGCCCAAAATACCCTTGGTAGCCTTTTCTGAAACAGTAAACACCTTGCCATCTCAACCACTATTCTATTCTTCCTTTCTGACACACCATTTTGTTGTGGAGAATAGGTAATTGTCAACTGATGCTCAACACCAAACTGAGCCAAAAATGATTCAAAATCAGCAACAGTGAATTCAGATCCATTATCACTCCTTAAAGTTTTGATCTTCATCTCAGCTTGGTTTTTAGTTATTGCCTTAAACTTGAAGAAGTGCTTTAAGGTTTTAGACTTCTGCTTCATGAAAAAAAATCCAACAATACCTTGACCAATCATTAATAAACAAAATATAGTATCTGCTATTGTTCAATGACAAAGTTTTCATAAGACCACACACATTTGAACGAACCAACTCGAGCTTCTTTTTAGCCTTCCAACTCCTCTCCTTTGGAAAATGCTTTCTGCATTGTTTATCATACTGACAAACTTTGCACAGCATGTCTGGTTTAACTATTTCAGGCAAACCATTAACCATCATTTCTGAAGACATTTTTATCAGTGAACCAAAGTTCACATGCCCCATATGTTTGTGCCAAACATCAAACAAATCCTGCTCAGTATACATAGCACAGTGTTCTGCATCCTTTAAATTCAAAGGATAACAATTGTTTTTCATTTCTACATTTAATATCTCCCAACCAGCTGAGTCAAACACTATGCAGAACCTATCTTTGAATAGTAAAGCATAGTTACACTATGCTAGCTATCCAACACTAAACAAGTTTTGATCTACATCCGGTACATATCTCACATTAGCTATATGCCTTATATCTGACACAGTCTCAACTGCTATAGTACCAATACCAGCAATCAACAATAACTCACCATTTCCAATTTTAACTCTAGCTCTAAAGCTAGTATCCAGATCAGTAAACAAACTCTTATTGTCAGTCATATGATGAGAGCAAGCACTATCCAAAAACCATACATCATTGTTACTTGACTCTACAACTGAATTGGCAACAAACAGTAGTTCTGCTACTTCCTCAGTCTTTTCAGCTACAGCAGCCTGACCTTGAGCATCAGACTTTTTGGCTTGACAAACCTTTTCTACATGTCCTAATTGCTGACAAGCTCTGCATTTCACATTAAGACGGTACCAACAATACTTGCCGGTATGATTCTTTTCTTGCAGTAGGGACAAGGATCAAACCTATCTCCCTGTTTCTTCTGCTTATCGTTCCCAGTCTTACTCCCTTTACTTTCATTCTTCTTTGAACTACTAGCTTTCACCTTCAAGTTTTTAGTCTTAGCTATAAGAGCATTTTCAACAATATTCTCATTTCTTAAAGCTCTTTTCTGTTCTTAAACTGACAAAACATTTATCAACTCAATCACAGAAATCTTAGTAAGATTTCTTGAATCTTCCAGAGAAGATATCTTGGCTTCAAATTTTTCTGGAAGACTAATCAAGAATTTATTTACGACTCTTCTCTTTGTAACCTCTTCCACCAATAATCTTAATTCATTAACCACCTTCAACACTCTATCTGAGTACTCAAGAATACTTTCACTCTTCTTCATCTTAAGCAGCTCAAATTCTCTAGACAGATTTAAGACCTGAATCATTTTAGTCCTATCATTCCCTTGGAACTCCTTTTTCAATGCATCACAAATAGATTTTGGATCATCAAAATTAATTATTCTAGCAAAAATAGAATCTGAAACAGCAGATTGAAAGCATGATAGAGCTTTATACCTCTTAGCTACCTCCTCACTATGCTGTTTGATTTGCGCCAAGGTTGGATTTGCATGCCGTTGAACTGGTGCCTCACCTAATTCAAAAACTTCCCACAGATCAAAAGTTTTCAAATAGGCCCTCATCTTTACTGCCCAAATCTGATAATTTGAGCCAGTAAACACTGGAGGAGTTGAAGTGGAAAAACCTGCAGTAGCCATCAATTGAAGAAGAATCAAAGATCTAACACTTTCAAGAGAAGAAGTTTTAACTCACAGATCCCTCAAGAAGAAACGCTCTGATATCATATTGAATGTTCAGTATAAAATCTCAGAGGAAAAGTAAAAAAGAAATATTTGAAGAAGAAGAGCACAACAGTAAACGAGCTTTACTAGAAAATGAATATTTTCTTTCACCATTTCAAATTTCATTCCAGTATTTATACAAGGGTTTTCAAATCAAAGATTAACCGAGCTTAGATCTAGCGTCGGTAAAATAACAATAGAAAAAAATATCTGAAATCTAACAAAAAAATGAACTAGCATCGATTCTTGAGAGAGATTCAACAGTAACTAAAACAGAAACTCGAAACATATAACAGACCCCTTACCAAAACGACTTCCTATAGTGCGTTTCAAGCACCTAACATTAACAATCAACTAAAACACAAACTACATCGTTTTGACATTTGCCACAATCTTCTTCTATCTTCAAATACCATTGACTCCAGCCACATAATAGCTCTACTCAGCTACCAGATGCTACTTAACTACCAAAGAGAAGATTACTCTTTCAACAAATGCCATTGATCAAGAAGTAAAAGATATAGCTCTAAACAACTTTTTTGATGATCTCATCCGGTTCTGAAGTTTCCTACGAGCATTGTCATAGACTCCATTAAATACAGATTTGCCAATCCTACTTTTAATTCCTAAAACTATAATGCTTGTTCCATTTTTGTTAGCTTTGTACTATTTAGTGAGTTGACCAGCTGAATAACTAAGGAGGTTAGTTAAATAAATCAAGTTTCACGAATCACAACAATGAAAATATAGCTCTTCCTCATGCGGGCTGAAAAACAAAATGTCTCAAAATAATTGAATCAGAAAAATCCTTATCAAAATAATAGAACTAAGGAAAGTTTTGTTCGGTTTTATAATGAAATATAAAGGAATTATTTATAGAGATAGTCTATTTTAAACTTACTAATAACGTAAGTAAATTAAATAAGAAACTAATTTAATATTAGATTTTTTTAGAGTGTAAGTAAAATAAATAATATAAAAATTAACTATTCTGAAAATTAAGTTTACCTGTTGTGTAAGTAAAACAATCAATAAGTAAAAAAAAACTTAAATAAAAAAAATATTTTAATTGCTTTAAAATATTTTACTTGACTGTTATTTTTCTTGGCAGCTATCGGACCACGTTCATGCGGACTGTCCCATGCGCGTTTATCTGTGAGGACCCTGTACGTACCGCTTTTTTACTTGTGTGGTTCATATCCTAAGCTAATTCTTCTTCGGCCTGTCCGGAAACTTGGAAAAAGTTTCCATATCCCCAAAGAAGAAGATAAGAAGCTCATCGGAAAAATACCAAATGGCTACTCTTGTTAGCTGTCATTGCATCGAGAATGAAATTTGAAATCTTTATCTGAAGCAGCACGTTTAGGCCCTGGATCCTATAGACTCTGGACCATAATTCAACTCAAAAGATAGGCTTAGAAAGATGCATCCTCTGGGGATGGTCCATGTTGCAACCTCGCAAATGGTCATGATTAAAATTAGCAAGGCCCATTGCACTTGGATTTCTGACCGTATCTTATATTTACGCTCACAACTGAAAATAGTTGCCAGGTAAGAAAGTAGTAGTGAGACTCGTTGGAAAAGAAAATTCTTGCTGCCACGTCATCCGTTCAAGTCATTTGCTGGATGTTATTAAAAACTCAATTAAGAAAAGAACAGCAAGGAAAAAATCGCAAAGACTTTTCAGTTAAAGTATCATCTGCATTGTCAAATTAGTGCGTTAGTGGTGCAGAGATTGACTGGCCGTTAGGCAGTGAAACGCGGTTGCTTCTACGTGTGACGCAATTTTGAATTTTCAAGCATGAGTTGTTTATGCTGACCCTGTTTTGTTAGCACTAATTAATGGATTCGGTTAAGGAAATGACGCAAGTTGTAACATGCCTAGACAAGGACAAGGAGTTAAAATAATTTCAAGTGCTCTCGTTTCAGCCATTTCCTCCTTCCTTTCTTAGCGGCCGCAAATAAGCAGAATGTAGGAAGGAAACAGAGACATTTAACCTTGGATGCACATTTCCATTGCAAGTTGAATTGAATAAACACAGGAGGAAAGGAAAATTGGGACAAAAATAATTCACCTTAGCAGTTGTAGAAATACATGAAAAGAATGGAGAAGGATCCAAATTGTTGAGGTTGAGAGCTTGCATGCAAGATGGACCTACCACACTTGCAGGTGCTGGTAGCTTGTGAAGATGGTTCTGCTGAAATGTCAGTCAGTGCCATGCAATGCAGCCAATGCATACATGGGTCAGATTTCCACCCTCTGCACCTTGTTAGTGTATATAGCAGAAGGGATTTAATGTGTTTGGCAGTGTATTAAGTTCTTTCGAATGAATGAAGATGAAGAAGCTCTCTTAGTTCACTTTTCTCCGTTTTTTCAGATTAAGCTTCAGTTCTTTAATGCTCTTACTCTCCCTTCTGAAATTGCATGTTGTCATGTTTTGTTTGCTTAATTACAACACAAATAAAGAAAACTACAATAATGCGTGTTGACCTATCATCTCATAGGCAAAACAGCCAGCAATGATTCGCATCCAAACGAACAAGTTTGCAGGGAATAAGAAGTATATGAACCAGTCTACTCTTACTCTCTTGGTAAGCCAGAGAGTTATTCATGGCTCTGTTCCTTGTAACTTCCCAGAACTAAGGCCAATTTATCTTTTTCATCTCTCTTGGTCTGTTCTTTCAAAATTCAGCCTGGGACAAAATACTGTTTGTCCCAATCACCGCCTTCCCCCCAAAAGAAAAATCACAGCCTAGTTGTTAAGAAGGGCATATTTTATTTCCATTCTATACAACCAAGCCACCACTACCCTTGCTGCCGTGCTAACTTCAGCAGATATATAATAAAATCAATTTTGCTGGCATAACTAGCTAGAATCCATACCATATAAGTTTTACGTGCTAAAGCTTAGCGGTCAATATTTTAAACCTGTTCAACTCATTCTACGTGCTTGCATTGCTCTATGCAAATTTTTAAGCAATTTCTACGAAACACAACTGTCTCTGACCCGTGATTTCTTCATCCAGTCCGGAATCTTGTTCTAGGGCTTTTATTACTTTACCCTGTTTTCCTGACTTGGTTTGTACGTTCAAGTTTTCTTAAAGCCTTACGCTTACAGTTCATTTATCAGCGGTGTTTGTGTTTGTCTATGCCTTCTCTTCTCAAGGATAGATTGCTATATAGGTCCTTAAGTTTTTTGCAAGAGATAGGGAAAAGCAATGGCACCTTTTCTGCTCCATGGGAAACTTAATGTGACGATTTACGAGGTTGATGGGCTTTTTGGAGCAAGTTGCTGCAATGTTTTCTGCAAGGTATACTCCTTTTGAATGGTTGATTAATATTATCAGTTGGTGAATCTGTTGTACAAACTACAAAAAATGAATGGTTACCAGCTTGTTTAGTATAGCACTTTAGTATGTTTTTCTTATTAATTTCCTGTTCTGAAATATATATATATATATATATATATATATATATATATATAGTGTAAACATTTTGAGAAGTGCAAAATGTCGTTTCTTCTGTTCTTTTTTGGTACAAAAAGACTTCTTGAGTTTTCTCTTGCACGATCTGATTAAGGTGACCCTTGTCCATCCTTTAAATCTACTCCTCCACAAAGTTTTGAACTTGAGGCTTTCATAATTAAAGTCTCAAGTTCAAACCGTTAGAGTTCTCCCACAGGACCAAAACATCAACTTATCAGTATACAGGCAAAGCCTATCACCAATATGGCATCCTGCTAAAGAAGATTGTACAAGCTTAGAACTGTATAACATTCATGTTTACATGTAAAGACCAGAAGTTATTGTCTAAGAAGGCGCCTGATATCTACTAGATGAATGAGCTGCTATCATACTTCAGTTATACCAACTACCAAGTACTTAGAAATAAGTTTCTTCTTCACTAGGCATTTAGAGGCTTAAAAGGAGGAAGACTAACTGCTGTTGGCAGAAATTCTCACATCCTAGCCCAAGAAGCAAAAACGAGTCGAGAGAAAATACCTAGCTATTTATCATATCTTACATACAAAGCTTAATTATGTTTGAATACCAAAAAAAAAATACCGTAGGCAGATCAGTACAGTATGCTTCATTTACTCTACAAAAGCCTTCTGTCAATACCTTGTGGCAGAGTGCAGGAGCAAACACTATTTCGCAAGAGCACTCAAGTCTTCTTCCTCCCAAGGGACATTTCTCTACAACTCTCCCCAGTTGTCTAGCCAGCAACTAGACCTAGAAAAAGGTTCATGGTCCAAGAATCAAGACAATATTTTATTCATTAATCTTTAAAACCAAAAAGAATAATGAATTGTCTAAATTTGGTCTTCCCTGTCCCTGATATTACTGATACGATTTCAGGATTTCGGTCGCTTCCAGAACGGCAAATACTGGTTTTCCCAAGTTTTCGGACATGTAGGAATCTCTATAGTATATATGTTCTGATAAAACGCAGTTGTCGCTCTGTTTCTTCAACACGTCCCTAGATTTTTGGTCATCTTTCTACTCTTTAATATTTCATTTTTCTTCTTATGGACTTGTGAAGAAAGTAAATGTAAAAATTTGGACAAATTCTGCACCGACTTGAACCTAGGACTATATTTTATATTTTTTCAGCTGTTTAACTTGAAGTGCAAGTTTTGATGCGAAGTCAACTAATCATTTACAAGTTCGCTATTTATCTGACTTTTAAAAGTTAATGTTAAAAGAATGTTGTTCTTCCTTGCAGCTAGTGCAAAACATTGAAGAAAGTGTAGGAGTTGGGAAAGCATTTTCCAAACTGTATGTGACCATTGATTTAGAAGAAACAAGAGTCGGTCGGTCTAGGCTATTAGAAAACGAAGGCTCTAATCTACAATGGCATGAGTCATTTCACATATATTGTGCCCATAAGGCTTCCAATGTTGTTTTTTCTATCAAAGAAAATGATCCTATAGGGGCATCCCTGATTGGAAGAGCTTACCTGCCTGTTGAAGAACTACTAAATGGAGAAGAAGTAGATAGATGGCTTAAGGTTGTGGATAAAGAGTACAAACCTCTTTGTAGAGGGTCCAGGATCCATGTCAAATTACAGTTTTTTGATACAACTCGGCACCCTAATTGGTCTCAGGGAATTAAAAGTCCTAAATTTCCAGGAGTTCCATATACATTCTTCAGTCAAAGAGAAGGTTGCAGGGTTACCCTTTACCAAGATGCTCATGTTCCTGACAAATTCATTTCTGGAATCATCCCTCTTGCTGGGCGCAAGTATTATGAACCACACCGATGCTGGGAGGACATCTTTACTGCAATTTCTAATGCAAAACATTTTATTTACATAGCCGGGTGGTCTGTGTATGCTAAAATAACCATGATAAGAGACTTGAAGAGGCCAAAGCCAGATGGAGATTTGACACTTGGTGAGCTTCTTATAAAGAAAGCCAATGAAGGCGTCAGTGTTTTGATGCTTGTTTGGGATGACAGAACTTCTGTTGAGTTTCTTAAGGAAGATGGAGTGATGGCTACTCACGATGAGGATACCAGACATTATTTCCATAACACTAAAGTCCATTGTGTTTTATGTCCACGCAATCCCGATCATTTGCATAGCATTGTTCAAGACATGGAGGTTTCTACCATGTTCACTCATCACCAGAAGATTGTGGTCGTGGACAGTGAATTGCCCAACGAAGAATCAAAAAGGAGGGTTGTGAGCTTCATTGGTGGCATTGACCTTTGTGATGGGAGATATGACACTCCCTCTCATCCAATTTTCCGGACATTAGGCACCGTCCATCGGCATGATTTTCATCAACCTTGTTTCCATGATGCCTCAATTGCTAAAGGAGGGCCAAGGGAGCCTTGGCATGATATGCACTGCCGATTGGAAGGGCCTGTGGCCTGGGATGTATTGTTCAATTTTGAGCAGAGGTGGAGGAAGCAAGGAGAAAAGGACTTGCTAGTTCATTTACGAGAACATGATGACATATTCATACCTCCATCTCCAGTGACATTCCCTGAAGATCACGAAACATGGAATGTTCAACTGTTCCGGTCCATTGATGGTGGAGCTGCCTTCGGCTTTCCTCACAACCCCGAGGATGCAGCTAGATTGGGTCTTGTCAGTGTGAAGGATCATGTTATTGACCGAAGCATTCAGGATGCATATATCAATGCCATTCGTCGAGCAAAGAATTTTATTTACATTGAAAATCAATATTTTCTTGGAAGCTCTTTCAGCTGGAATTCAAAAGATCTTAAGGTTCAGGAGATTGGTTCTTTGCATCTTATTCCGAAGGAACTGTCTCTAAAGATCGTTAGTAAGATCGAAGCTGGTGAGAGGTTTACTGTCTACATTGTCATTCCAATGTGGCCAGAGGGTGTCCCACACAGCCAATCTGTTCAGGTAATATTGAATTGGCAGAAGAGAACCATGGAGATGATGTACACAGATGTAGTTCAGGCCCTGCAAGCCAAGGGACTCGAGGCAAACCCCAAGGACTACTTGACATTTTTTTGCCTTGGCAACCGAGAGAGAATAACTTCTGGGGAGTATGAACCTTCGGAAAGACCTGAACATGATACTGATTACAGTAGATCTCAGCAATCTAGGCGCTTCATGATCTATGTCCATGCCAAGATGATGATTGGTAAGTTAATTCGACACATTTTTGCTTGGATAGCTGAAGTATCTTAAATTTTTTATACCCTTTGCCAACTGTATCTTTTATTTTCTCCATTAGCTAGAGATGCACATGCTAAACTTGGGACCATATGCCTTTTGCAGTTGATGATGAATACATTATAATTGGGTCTGCCAACATTAATCAAAGATCAATGGATGGTGCCAGGGATACTGAAATTGCCATGGGGGCCTACCAACCGTATCACCTAGCGACCAGAGAGCCAGCCAGGGGCCAGATTCATGGGTTGCGTATGGCATTGTGGTATGAGCACTTAGGCAAGCTTGATAACTGCTTTCTCCAACCAGAGAGCTTGGAATGCGTCCGGAAGGTGAACCAGACTGCTGACGACTACTGGGATCTCTACTCATGTGACACGTCAGATCATGAGTTGCCAGGCCATTTGTTAAGTTATCCGATTCGAGTTACCCATAATGGAGAGGTGACAGAGATTCCAGGGTTGGAACATTTCCCAGACACCAAGGCTCGAGTTCTTGGATCCAAAAATGAGATGCTTCCTTCCATTCTAACTAGTTAAACTCAGTTGTCTAATAGTCAAAATGATGTATATTCTTTCATTCTGTCATTTAAGCAGCAGTGATATTCTGTTTGGTGGAAGTAAATATAGTAAATATTAGTACTTTACATTTCCTCTAGCTCAAAGCCAAATCAACTGAAGAGAGAGGAATAATGCAGCTATGACACTAAGCCGTTTGGCCAACAGAAAATGACGCGTAGATATGAATGATCCGAGCATCTAAATTGTTTTCCTCAGCAAAATTCCCAGAGAACCCTTTGCTGGTCAACTATATATGATTCAGAAAAGAACAGAAATGAAAGTGATCTATTACAGGATGAGTTAAAGAAATTCACAAAATTTGGAAGGGCCAGGTCTTCTTCCAACCATGAACTTACCTATGCCCCTCATTGCCTTATCCAAAATTCCCTATTCATGCATTACAAAATTGGTGCACTCATGAAAGCAAGAGGTACAATTTCAGTTCCTCTTTTAGGGAACAGACCAAAAAGCTCCAATTTGCTGGTAGATTGTCAAGGCTGGTTCAATATTGACAAACAAGTGCGGTGAACATCCCAATCGCAACTTCTTCCATGTATAGCACAGTTGAAGATATTTTAATAATATGCTTTTGGATATTCCTTCAGTATGCGAAATTAATGCTAATATTTAATTTCCGATAGCTAAATGATAATCTGCCTAGCCATTATTACTCCTAACCTGTTGACATCCAAGTTGTAATAGCATTTATTCCAAGACCAAATTATGTTTTCTAAGGAAACCCATTTTCTACATCCACAAAACCTCATTATCCTAATATAATATTGTTGCTTGCAGGCTACTTCTAACACCAAATTTTCGTTGTGTAGGCTTCTTTAGTTTTGATTTCATTGGTAGATATCTTTAGCCTTTGCTGAAAATTATAGCTAGTGGATTCCATCAGTAAGACTGATGAAGCTTGTGGTCCATATAGGCTAAATTCTACCAAAACTTTGTTTTCTTTTAGAAAATTTTGACTTTGGTCCATTTAGGCTGAGCGGTTTTCGTCCATACAGTCAAAAAAATTAATTACTTTGTGGGAAAACATTCTTCTTTCTTCAGTCTGTTTCCTTCTTGCCTTGCCTCTAGATCAATCCACCTACAGTTTTCCAACATAGCATTCATTGCAGTCTCAAAGAATAGAAATGTGCATGCACACTTAAGTCGTTGGCTACAAATTAAGTTTCAGAACCAGGGAAGAAGTTCACATCACAACTATTTCTTGACTTTGTGTTTGGAATTAGTAGGTTTATGGGAAAATTGTTGAACATGACATGATTCACGTTTTGTGATAAGAAGTTTGATATCCGACATAAACCATTTTTTCCATGTAGATTTCACGAGTTAATGATTTGATTTGATGCAAATGTGCTTTTACGTATATGAAACTTGTGCCGAAAGTAAGGGCTGTAATTACTAGAAGTTTGAGAGGCAGGATGACTTTCAACGGCTATATTCATGTGTTCTGAGATCATCGCTGGATGCAGGTAGCCCCACTTAGTTTTAAAGCCAAAGAGAAACCGAGAAAAAACCTTCCCTTATCCGATTTCAATCTCATCCTAGTTAGTTTCTGACAAGAAAAGAATCTTCTCCAAATGATCCTCAAAAGCGCATCACACCCACTTCTCCGAACGTTGTTCATCATTTTCCTGTTTCCTCCAAACTATACGCAACATCGCGTGATGTTGAATTTATGTCTCCTTAATTAGGCAGTGCTTATCTATAGAATTCACTCATTTTATGGTTTTAAAATCACGAGTTGATATCTAAAACAGAAATGATCTCCAGCGTCAAAACGTTTCTTGCTACCATTGATTTGGTCTGATTAAAAAAATGTAACAACTGCCATATTTTTCTGCATTCTTGGACCATGACTCTTTGGTACAAAACAAAGCAATCTGGTGGCTTACTGCTAAAGGACATTAAACACAACCATGTGCCCATCAGCCCAAGAGCACTTTATTTATTTCGTCTCTCTGGTGATCAAATTCAAGCTCTTAGCCCATTGGTGGCACTGTCATTTTCCTATCTCGAACCAGATCTAAGCATCTTCAAACTCCATTCTTTGGGCATGGGAGAGTCTGCCACATCATGGATGATACAGAACACTGTATATTCAAAGGTAAATTAACCAAAATTATTGAGCGAAAAATGTATTCTAGGTACGCTCTTTTCCAAAGCGTGAACGCCACTCTCCATATCTTCGTATGGTATATATAGAATTTTCTTTTTCCTTTTGGATGCTTAGCAAAACAAATTCGCGGAGTTCGTAAGAGTTATGCAGACAAAAGGTCGCACATCTTTTTCTGTCTTCTGCATACTCTTTTGTCTGTTTATTGCAAGTCTTTATCCTCTTTCATGTCTTTGGTCATTTCCTCAATTAGAGTGACCTTCTCGTGAGATTCTATCGAAAACAGAAATAGATTTGGCCGGTGAACTATCAATGCCCTGCCCCATACACAGAAAATATCATCCCTGTCTCAGGGTTTTGATGGAAATCGAGAAAACAGATGAAAGTGGAGTGAGGAAGAAAAAAAGTCCTCCTGGAAATGATTTTTGTACAGATAAAGAAGGATCCAAACAATGTAAGAAAAGCTTAAGAGAAAAACTAGAAGCATGAAAGCACCCTTATCCTCAACATCTTATCACTTTCTAAATTCTGCGAAAAAAATCAGACAATTAAGGAAATTAACAATAGCAACCAATGACATGAGGCGGCAGTTTTCCCAAAGAATCTGGAAATTATAAAAAAAGAGAAGGAAAAAAGAAAAAACATCCACCTAAAAGTGAAGCGTCCTGATCGTCACGCGCTGCCAAAATGCTGTACAAAAATTTGAGCTGACAATAAGATACTGCCCATCTAGTCCCTTCCTAAGAAGCAATTGACGTCACCCAGAAGATTTCTCTCCTCCGCCTTGCCGTGTAGTGCACGAGCATAGCCTATTTGCCTAACCATATAGTCCCCTCCAAATGCCCAAACACATGCCTTTCGGCCTTTTTTTAGTTTTTACAGAAAAATTCTCTAGCATTCAAATAACAGTACAAAAGAAAACAGAGCCACCAATCGGGCTATCCTCTCCTTTCTACATATTATAATACTAATATTTTATAAAAATATTGCCCATTTGATTCCAATATTTTATTCAGCATTCAGACTTGTTTATGCACCACCATCACACTATTTATCCTCTGTAAAGACCAAAACTAACCCCCTCCTTCCTCCCCTTCCCCTGGCAAAACCAGAACCAAAGCATCTTTTTTTTCACCCATTTCAGCTACAATTTTGGGTTTGAGATTTTGGTCTTGTTCCGACAAAAACATGGCTTCAATATTGAGCTCGCAAGGAGTGGTATTAGCCACAGCTATGGCAGTCTCTGGCACTGTAATTCTCCTTGCTTTTCGTCTGCAGAAATCTTTACCTCTTGATCAAATCCCCCAGCCTTCTCAACAAGTCCTCCGCTCTTGCATATCTTCTGGTAAATATACATAAACAACTAGCCGTCTAGCTCTACTTGCATGCATATATATATATATATATATATATATATATATATATATATATATTAACTGCTAATTAACTTTCTTGTTCTTGGGTTTATTTTTATTTAAAGAAGGGAGGAAGAGGGAGAAGAAAAAGAAGAAGAAAGTGCACTTTGCGGAAGATGTGATGGATCCGAGAGGAGATGGGGAAGAGTTCAGGAGACAGCTGATGCAGAATCCTGTTAGAATAGGTAGCAACAATAACTCTCCGGCAGCTTTAAACTCATCAACAAAGTTCAAGAAAATTGGTGGTGGTAAAGATAGAGGAATGCCCGCTAACAGAGTTGCTCTTTACAATGGAATTCTAAAGGATCGTGTTGTCCAGCGACTGGCTTATTCTTACTGAGAACTAGGAAAACAGATTTTTATTTTTATTTTTATTTTTGTACAGTCAAATTTGTGCGTATTTTTCGCTACACTTTGTGTAGTTTGTAATTATGTAAATACTATATAGTATATATTGTTTTTTTTTTAATTTCAGTTCTCATTTTTTGTAAGAAGTTTTACACTTGTACTGGTTGGGGATGACTGGCTAGTAAGACTCATTTGGTAGTTTTCTTTTTTTTTTTTCTTAATTTTCCCTTAATAGTTATTTTTTCTTAATATTTTGATTTTATTATTTCTATATGACAATCTTCTTGTTCGATTTTTATCTCAATAAAAATAAACGAGTGTTACGTATAATCTTATATAAAACTTTCGCATGACAAGGGATGTGCGTTGTTAATTTGACAAAAGTACCTTTTGCAAGTAAGATATATATATATACACACAAACAAGTATATATGTATATTTTTTGAAAGTAAATTTGCAAATCAAACGATTATTTATTTCTCAATTGTCAACATAACATTTCATATATGTGACGACATTTTAAATTGCACGGTGGCACATTAATGAATAAATTAGAGTAAGGATGAAGGGGTGCAGTTTGGTTAAGTTTTGAGTGTAAACACAATCCAAACAAAAAAAAAAGGATTCTACTTTTTTTTCCTTTTTTTTTTGTTTGAAACCAATCCTAATGTGATTTGGCTTGGTTTCTTATTCAGTTTGAGCATTTTAACAAACCAAAAAAAATTCTACAATTTTAATGCTGCTCCAATTCTTAATTTTTACTAAAATTAAAACAAAAATTTTGATTTTAATGTATTTTATATGAATATTCTAAATTAAAGATTTGAAATATAAATATAATTATATACCTCTTATGGCCCCTCCCCCGCTCAAAGGACAAGGCAGAAAGGAAAGGTTAGGCTTCGTAGTGTGTAAGCATGATGGCTAACACAGACAACTTTTCCCCCTTACCAAGATCGTGGCAATGGCAAACAATTTAAGCTTTTGTTTACCGGAATGACAATGTGGCCTTACCTTCGACTTTATGTAGTAGTTCCTTTCCGACATGGAAGCCCCATTCACATGGACATGTAAACATCTTAAACTGATATGCATGCGTGAGTGGGAAGGCAGCCATGTGCTAGGATGCTTCCTCTCTCACATCTCAGCCAACAACCATATATATATATATAATCTCCTCAAATTTATTATCACATGACCAATTCATTGACTTGACTCCACTCTGTTTTTTCCTTTCTCTTCTGCGAGTGATGTGCGTCGTATTCATGCCGTCATTCAATTGATTGCCTGACTGCTATTATTGGTGTTTTTATAAAGAAAAAAGGAATATATAAGAGTTTAATTCTCAATTTATCCAAGTAATTAAATGCAAAAAACAAAAAAGAAAACCCCAAAACCAAGGCTAGGCCGAAGTTATATCATCTAGCAAACCAAGTCTAACATACAAATACTTACCACCTAGTTAATGGAAAGCAAATGTTGGATACCGTTTGGGGTTCACAGCATTCATGAAGCCCAAAAATTAGATAATTGAAGTAAGAGGCCACTCACATCATTTTTTTATTATTTGAAATTTTAAAAATTTAATAAATTAATTAAATATTTATTAATGTTCCACGAGAAACACAATGACTATTTTCTATTTGATACATTCTGAACTGGTTACACGGCTTATTCTATATTCAATTCATTAAAATTATGAGAATTTTTTGATATATTTATGTTACCATATTTTTTTAAATTTGATGGCCCACTTGTCTCACTGTTTTTTTTTTTTGGCCCTTTCGGCAGTTTCGGGGGACCTATAGAAGAAAATGCTTGTGGGAGACACTTGGCTGGTAAGTGTGGGAGACAAGTAAAGGAAGGAAAGCCTCAAAAGAGCAGCATGGGGCATGGGTAACTGAATATTGAGTTGGAGTTGCATTGAAATTGGAACAGAATCTTTATACTCATCACCCACCTTGTCTTTTTATATAATTTTATATATTTTTTTTTTCTTTTGATTTTGGAAGTGCTAGTGTGTTTCTTGTGAGGGCTGTTTGTGCTTCTCACATTTCTCCCCCCTTTTTTAATAATTTAATTGCATCCCATTTAATTGAATAATACACTTGTCATTGAATTTTCCAAATGTCGTAATTATGCACCCAAAATGCACTGAAGGCCATGTTCTAAATATTCCAGAAGGTTTTCAGTGTTTGACCAATCAGCCTAACCAATGGAAAAGAGAGGTGGTTATAAAGAAGATAACATTATTATCCCCGCAGCGCACTGCACCCAACATGTTTGAGCTTTGATTGGACAAGCCATGTGGACATTTTCAAGCATGGACCAATCACATTTCTCCTTGCGGTAGCCTTCCTTGTGGGAAAAGATTTGTATATAGAGATAGAACATAGTCCTCCATTTCATTTTTTGAAAACAAAAAATGGTGGCCGGCATTTTTCTTTATTTTTTAGAGCCATTCATGGATTGCGTTGACATTGCAAACATAAATTTGCAGCCACATAGAATGGCAATTTGATGCTTGAGCGCGATCAAGCTAAACTGTGACTTTTGTCTTTCTTATCAAAAATTTTATCGGAAATAAGTAGTGTATGAGAGTTAACATGTAAAATAACCAAATGAGCCAATGGCAAATAGTCACGTGTCAATGATTAGCTCTCCCATCCATAGAGTAGTGACGAATTTCAATGTTAAATGAAGTAAATTAATACTCCCTATTAATTTGTCTTAGATCTTGACCCTTTATCAAATGAATAAATCTCCTGAGGGCCCAGGATTGTGAGCAATCAGAGGTAAAAGCAACTCCAAAGCATGGAAGAAACATTAGGCAATCACCCAAGCAGGCAAGAAGGTGAAATGTGCTGCCTGCTAGGCTGCTAGCTCGTATAGGATTCTCCAACTAAACTCTTTGGTAGTCACCAATAAATCTTGAAAAAAGATATGCAAAGATACCCTTTAAGTTACCTTGATGGAGATTGACGTGCAATAGATGGTTACTGTAGGGTAGGGTAGAGTTAATTAATTTTTATCGAAAGTCAAAGATTAAGAAGAATAAAAGTTAAAAAATTTTAAAATTAATATATTGAATTTAATTATTAATAATAAAAAAATTTATAATAGATAATAATTTTATATAATATGTAAATAAAAAAAATAAAAAAAAAAACTTATAATAGTGTTATAAGAAAGTTTTGTTTGACGATGATAATATCTTTTTTAATATAAACTGCTAAATTATTTATAAAAAACTTATCATCCATTTTGTTTTGAAATCTTATCTTTCTCAATATAAATGACTAAAAAATTAATATTATCAATATTTTATATTCTTATTTTATTATATTTAAGTTTATAATACTAAATATTAAACTATAATGCATAAACTATAAATAGTTAAATACGATATACAGAATTAATAATTTCTTCTTATACTCAAGATAATTTTTTTTCAACTAAATATAAAACATAAAACACATTAAAAACATATACTCAAGATATTTTTTTTATATAATTAAGATTAATAAAAATAACATATTAGTGAAATTTTGAACAACAGCCAATAATGCAATACTAGAACTTATATTTGAGAAATACATATACAATAATTTTTTAATTTTTAAAAATTAAAATCATTAAAAATAAAATCTACATAACAGAAAAAAAAACAATGATAAGTAGGAGATATAACCTATATAACAAAAAAATGTTGTTGATAATTTATAAAAATTTAATAAAGAAAATTTATAAAAACTTAAAATATATGAGCAAATAGAATATAAATAAATAATAATAATAATAATAATAATAATAATAATAATAATAATATAAATAGAAAAAATAAAATAAAAATTTTACTTTTTATAATTTTACAATACAAAGATAAAAAATAAAAGAGAAAAAGATGAGTGCAGAAAATTAAAAAATTTAAAAAAATTAAAAATTTGAGTAAAATTAAATAAATTTATAAAGCCATTTTATTATTTTTTAATTATATTAATTTTTTAATAAAAAATTATTTTAAAAAATAATTAAAAATATATAATATATAAAAAATTTCAAAAAATTTAGGGTCCATGCCCCACATTACAAATGGACGCTCCGCCCCTGTGTCACACCCTCTGCGGCTCTGCAGGCCACTGTTTGAAAGTTCACGAGAAAGCACTTTTTGCCTACAAGTTGATGAATGATTGGGCAGGATTTAATCGAAAGAAAAGTCGATGAACGATTAACAAAAATTCAAAAAGAAAAGCAGCTCAACCATTGGCTGTCAAATTACTAAAAAAAAAAATTGTATATTTTTTTGCTATTGCTGTTTTGCATGTCTTTCTTTCAATGTATCAAATCATTTTGTGGATAAGGTAGTGATGGAAAACGTTATTTCAGTTGCTTTCACTTAACGATCAATTAAATGGACAATCAGAGAATGCCCATTATTATCTGAAAGAGAGGGAGATCTGACGAAGGCATATAATTGGGGAAAAGAAGAACTACTCAACGCCATAGTTTGAGTTTTTCATTTTTAATAGAAGGTTGTTTTCATGTTTATGCAAACAAGGCAATGCCGATTTTATCATACAAGGACAAAAGAAGAAGAAAATTGACATTTCCTAAACTTCATTTCTCAAAATAAATGTGCTTTTAGTTAGGCATTTTTTGAGCCCCTTCATGTCGAGTTACTACTCACTATATATATA
Organism: Theobroma cacao; assembly: GCF_053813885.1. Classification (NCBI taxonomy): domain Eukaryota; kingdom Viridiplantae; phylum Streptophyta; class Magnoliopsida; order Malvales; family Malvaceae; genus Theobroma; species Theobroma cacao. The sequence goes on from NC_142647.1 coordinate 6,979,448, forward strand.
TGTATATGAAACAAAAATTGATGTTTTTTCATATACATAACTGTGTATTTATTCACAAATACATCAATTTCGCTTGTAAATTCATGGGTTAAGACTCAAGACTATAATTGATTATTTACGGTCTCATTCACATGTTTTTCTGTTAGTATCAAGTAGATTAACTGTTATTTAATTCAAATTATAAGAGTAGAGAACGAGTGACATATAGTTATCATGTAGCGGTAAATATAAATGTAATGGTAGTAGACCCATCTTAAAGGACAGACTGTTGATGTATGGAAAGGAAAGAAGGAAGATCAAATCCCCAAATGGCAGCTGCCACAACAAGGCAGTGGAACATGACACATCCCCATTCAAATGCTTCCATCAAGGATCACCACATCAATAAAAATTATAAAGGCACATGACATACGCAAAATCTCATGGTTAGATCCATTTTCCACCATTACCTCACCAACCTTTTTGAACATTTCACTTTGTATATCAAAACATAAGACAATGGCGTTCGCGTAACATAGGGTCCCTTTACTTTTGGGTTTCTTTTTTTTTATTATTATTTTTTAATTCCAAAGTGGTCCATGGTACCCTCGCCCATTTAGTCAAAAAAAGAGCCAATGCTTTTGCTTAAGTTGGCCCCTCTCAACCAACTTGGTACACAATTAAGATAGATTCACCCAATAGTTTGATGAATTCCATTTCCCTTCCCTCTTACCTCATTCTCCTTTTGGCTTTATGTCTGTATTATTGAGAGAAAAAGGCATTTGGGTTTCTTTAAGACGAAAAAAAAAAAAGCTAAAAGCGACTTCCTTTAGGGCATTTAGGAATTAGGTGGGTGAGGTAGGTGTTGAGTGCCCTCTGTCTCGCCCTAAACAAGGTAAGCTCTCATTTCTTTACTAATAAAATGGTGAGACAGGCGGTTTGAAGATAAGGATTATCCGGGTTAATTACTAAACAAGCTAATTATTTTTTTGGGGTACTTGATTAGTGGTAATGACGTAGGGTTTGATGTTGCCTCGTCAAATGTTTGGAACAATTCAAACATCACTATTTTTTACATTATTAAAGAAATGATTTAACCATTCAGAGATTGCTGAATTGTAACGTACGCATTTGTTTCTGGTTCGCCAACAATATTTTGGAATCTCTACTTCATTATAGTACAGATTAATTCCCAATTTGACTGGGGATGGGTTCATTATGCCGTCCTCTACACTACCAAATTTAAGATTAAAGAAACATTCAGGCAAACCTGAGTACGTCTCTCATTACGCAGTGCTTATGTAGCTACATCGAATGTTTTTTTTTTATATAATTGAAGAAAGAAGGATTCAAATTCTATTCTTTAAGTAGGAGGATTATGCATCAATTAATAAACTAAATACTTGGATACGTAACTACATGTAATGTTGCATCATTGCATGGTATATTATATCAACAATATAAAAACCTATTGGACTTCACCTTACTAAAGAAAAAATTATTGAGTTTTACAATTCAAATTAATCTTTTTGATTACAGATTTCACATCAATAAAAAATAAATAAATCTTGAATATATAAATATGTACCTTTTACTTTTTATCAAATATGTTTTTAAAATTCAAAACATAGACTTGTGACAAGTGATTTTAGTACAAACTCAAATTTTCATTATTGTAAAATTTCATGAAAAATACAAATGTCAAAATAGATTTGAATTAATGTAAGAATCTCTCTCGTGTGAGTAGAGACCAAGTACAACAAGCCTCTTTTATGGGTAAAGAGCTTGTTGCACAAATGGGTGCATTGGATTGTGTTATTTTATTCATGTGGAATATGTAGTTTACTCTCCTGTCCTTACAATATGAAAATGAAAAGGACGGGATTGAGCAACATGGCTTCAAATGGTGACTTCACACGATGTGGTGAAAGTATTAAGTATCACTAATTGGTTTGTTAATCAAAAGCGAAGATTGCTCGCTACTATTTTATATTTAAAACATAATTAAAGTGACAAAAGGAGAAAAGAGAGGTCAGATGAGACATGACTTGAAAAAGAAAAATAAATAAAGGAGCTATATGCACTTAGTTTGCTCAGCCTGTCTAGGCCTGACCTGAGAGAATAATGGGCTGTCCTTTAGTATGTATGTATGTATGTATATATAAGATATATAAACAGATATTACATTTTTTCTTATATTCTATTTATAGTTCATAACTGAGTTTATTTATGGTCACTATCTAAACTCAAGACAATTTAAGTACGCAACACTTTAAGGAAACACCATACTTGCAAAAGATAATCCGATAACTGGGAAGATAAAAAATAATGAGATTACATGTAAATAATTCAAATTTTAAAAAACAAAAAATTTAATATTTTTTCGAACTCTTTAACACTTCATAAAGAAACGTTAGAGTTTCTCCCGTTAAGGATGAAGGACCAAACCCAATAAAATTGGGCCCAAGTTCATGCCCTTGGAATCAAGCGTTTCAATCGCGACTGGACCGGATCAGCTCACATCGCACCCTAAAACCCCGAGGCTGAACGAGAAAAGCCGCGTCGCAATTGCTTAGCACAGGAAAAAAAAAAAAAAATCCCAGGAAGAAAGAGAGAGGTTTAGCCCGCATTTCAGCCGAGACCTCTCCGTTCCCAATCGGTATTTTTCTTCACTCCTTGCGCGGAACTCCGCGTTCTACTATAAATTTTCCGGTGTTTATTTTATAAGATTAAATTTCATTTCATGTAAAAGTTCTTTGCTTGATCACAGTTCCTTTGACAATATTAATCTGGTCCAATCCTTCTTGGGTTTTCATTTTTGTTTTATTTAGCAATAATATACTGTACAATTTTTGCTTGAGAATGAAATTTAATTGCTTGAAAAAATAAAGTTAGTTGTAATTGCAAATTTATGACTTGACGTGTTTCTTTTCTTTAGTTAGAACCTAAGTGGTTATTTTAGGGTTAAATGTGACTCGGGGAGTTTGATGATATCTTAACTATGATTAAATATGTTGGTAATTTCTATAGTCATAGCCTAAGTTATTATGTTGTGGTTAAGTATGATTCGGAGAATTTGATGATATCTTAACTTTGGATATTGCAGTAGTAAGTATGAAGGTGCGAGCATCAGTGAAAAAGATGTGTGAATTCTGCAGAACTGTTAAGCGTCGTGGACGTGTGTATGTACTATGCACTTCCAACCCTAAGCATAAGCAACGACAAGGCATTTCCACATTTGCGTCTGAAGGCGCATTGCCTCCTACGTATGGCCCTCTCCTTACATTTGCTTTTGTTTTTTTTTGGTGTTTTCATTTGTTTTCTCACTCTTAGTTCCATGCGTTACAATTTAGGAACCTTAATGGCTTGAACTATTTAAACATGGTTTATTTTCTGAAGTGGGACGCTACTAGTTTGGTTTTTTTCAATTGTCTTTATATTGTTGCATATTAGGGAAAGGCACCTTCATCTGATTTAGAAAATAAAAGAGTTGTTTTGATAAAATTACACATGGAACAAACATGCACAATTAGCCTGTTTTTTAAAATATGGGCTGATAACTTTGTTTTAGTTAGTTTTGAAAAATTATTTTCAATATGATTCCATATTCTTTAATTAGGTATGGAGACATGCTTTTGCAAAGAATTGTTTTTCCATACAAAAAATTCGTGAAGCTTCTGCATGCTGAGAGGCATGCGTTTCCTTAGCCATCCTGTTCCTAATATGGGCTGAGTGCTATGTGCTAAAATTGCTATTTCGCTGATTTGTGCAATACCTAGGGGAAGTGGCACCATTTTGATTGGAAGAAGAGGATAGGCTAACTATTTTTGTCTTTGGTACACTTGATCTGGAGCCCTTCAGCTTCTTGTCAAGTTGATTGGGGCCTGATATTCAGAGAAATTCTTCCTGGTCACACCCATTGATTTATTGGTGCAAATGGGTTATTTCCGTTTTTTCAGGTTTAGGGGTTTTGTTTCACTAATCCAATTATCCAACCATAAACCTCAAACTGAACAAGTTATATGATGAAAATAACAATTATAATTATGTTACAAGCAAAATGTTAGTGGATTTTTGTGGTTTTGGATTTCTGATTCTCTGTGTACGTTTACTTAGAGGAAGGTGTTTAAGAATTTCTATGTAAGTATTTCAATCTAATGAAAATAGAACTCCATAACCATAAGGCTTTGTCTTTATCCACTTTTCCATTTCCAAAATTCGATATCATTAATGGAATTGATATGAATTGCTCAATCGCTACTTTTCTAAGCTCTTAGGTAATCAATTGTTTAGTCCACCTTTCAATTGGAAGCGATCTGTTCACTGATAATGTTTTTTAGTGATATCATTGATGAAGCTGCTTGATAAAAGTCTCTGTAGATCTATGTGGAAGATTTTTGTCTGAATTCTTTTAACTTTGAATCTGTTATATGTTTATAGATTATAGATTTGTAAAACTAAAAGCGGTCAGCCATGCAGACCCACACAATCAGCAGTTATTTATCTAACAAGTTATCTGCTAAGACTTGAATCATGGATTACCTAATGTCAGTACTATCCTTTCTGTTTGAAGAAATAATGGACTTGAGTCAAACATGCAATTTACTGAAAATGCCAGGTGAAGGGGAAAAAAGACAAGGAGATAACAGAGAAAGGTTTTGCATTTCTTACTTTATTTACATTTAAAAAGATTTCTACTGAAGGTTCTACCACATTGAATCTTTAATTGCATTGGAGCATTTTGGGTACCGGAGGAATTTGATAACATGCTAATTTGGGCCATCCATTGTTCAAGCTGATAGTATTGCTTGTTGCTTTGCCTATATAAAGCCCAAACTTTCTGCAGTTAAGAGCTTGTTGCTTCTTATAGACTTCTTAACAGTTGAGAACATGCACCAGTGTATCAATTGCTTTTACACCCCTGATTTAGTGCAATAAAGTGCACCAAAACTTTTAAAAGCTTTTGGATTTATCTTGATCTTTTAGACAGATATTACCTTACTCTATTTTATGTCTAACCATGATTAGTCAGTACATGCTTGCATCTCTGATGTTCTCCCTCAGGTATTGGTATTGATCTGATTTTGTTGTGTTTTAGCAGCTGGATGGTTTAATACAATTAGGCATTTGCTAATATCTTAGCCTGTGCAGGATGCTTGTTAAAGTGTTGAATCTTTATTGGAAGATTATTGGACCTTTTCAATTAAGCAGTGCTTCTGAGATTTGGTAATATGCTTGTTGAATATTTTCCAGGTCAACAGAAACAAATGTCAAGCATGCAATTGTGCCCAGTCACAGCATGCGGCCAGGACTAGCATCCCTTCTTCCCAAAAGGCAAGAACCTTCATTGATGCTTGGATGGAGGGCTAACCTGGCATCTCTCATATTCAAATCAGGATCTTAGGGGGAACCAAAAAAAGAGATATTACTGTTGCGAACTAGAAATTTAACTGATACTGCTGAATCTAGGATTCTCTGAATTTTGTTTTCAGTTGCAATTTATTTAGTGAATAGTGATGGTATATTTGGAACTTTGTTTCATCATGATGCTGTACTTATTGTTGCTGTCCTAAAACATCTGTTGGAACACAGATAGAGTTGAAATGGCAGTGCCATTGACTCTTTGGTGCTTGGGCTGGCATTTAGGTTCGCACTGTGGGGTGCATGAAGGTAAGAACCAAGAGCTGCTTTGGAAATTGAGAAATTGGTAAGAGTGTTCTGTAACCGTTTCTTGCAGTAGAGATCTTGGAGCTCTTTCTCCTTCGCTATATTCATCTGTTTGAGGAAAGTAAAAGCTCGAATCCTGCGTTTTCTTTCCCTTTTTATTTATTTATTTGGTTTTGGATTTGAGAATGGGGATTGGGAGATGGTTAATGTTAAGAATCTCGTATTAATAAGAAATGGATTAGGTCTGGAGTTTATAAATAAGTATTTTTTTAACGTAATGGGTATGTTTTTTGAGTTGAAAACATAAGCTCCTGACATCTAAGCCCTTGACTTGGTTTGGGTATGGAAAAAGAAATGCACTTTGATGGAAAGCATTAAGAATAAAGTTATGCGTAAAACGTTGAGTTTCGATTTGCCTTTTAAAAGGTAAAGGGGAGCCCATTGATTTCTTCTGGATTCCATGGGCGGCAATGTTGTAGCGCTCGATTTTACGTATAGGCACTTTGTTCTTACTCTCGACACCCATGCTTGGGATTGGGGCCTTGGGGGTTTACCAATGACATCTTTAAAATAAATCAATTACTCTTTCCCTCTTACTATCTCAAGGTCTTTTTTTTTTTGGGGGGTTTTTTGTTGACTTTTTTATTAAATAAATTTAATTTTGATAGTTATTTTTAACAAAATTATAAAGTTATAAAATTTTTAAAAATAAAATTTGTAAGTTTTGAATTTCAAAAAATTTAAAATATGGTTTAAGTTTTTATTTTTATATAATATTTTTAAAAAATAATAGTCAAATCGAATTTGATTAACTTAAAAAAGAAAAAGACAAACAGAGACAAGTAAAATAAAATAGAATGAATATTATGTTATTATGATTACGGGAGATAGTAAAATGGTTTGAATATGAGAACAGGGAGATAGAAAATATTATAACAGAATGTATAATAATACTAATTTATGAGAGAAAGAGTTGATGTCTTCCATTCATATAATTACTGTTGTCATATTATAGAGATTTTTTAAAGCAATAAGTAGCATATTACAATTCATAAAAGGAGATTTTATTATTTTATTTTTGCAAACATGAATAGATGCATGCATGAGGGTTGTCATGACTTTATAATCAAGAGTTGATGACACATTCTATGATTTGAATATGTACTATTAGGAGTTAGGACATTCTGTATCCACAAAACATCAATGATTAATATAAAAAACTTTGAAGCTTGAGATTTTCACAATCATATGGCATCCAATTTTAATACTAGTAAGTAGTATTATTATTCTTTTTCTTTTCTAAAAGTACTTTTTTAATTTATTTTTAATTATAGTATTTAAGAATCATTATCTTTGTTTTTCTTCTTTCCTTTTTTAGACAAATAATATTTTATATATATATATATATATATATATATATATATTCTCTTCCATAAGTTTTACAACGCAGCTTTTGTGAAAGACAGAAACATCATTTCACGAATTAATTAATTAAATAATAATAAAAAAAAACACCAAAACAAGATAACGAAAGGAAAAGCCATAATTGACCTTTACTTTGGATGCATCCTTTTTTTTCCTTCATTTGGCAAAACCCAAGGCGCGTGCATTCCAATCCCCTTATACTCCTCTTTATTAGTTAAAAAAAACACACACACACAGTTCCCCCACTCAGGCAGCAAGCATATTTTACTTTCTCAGCTTTTCACTGGTCTCTTTCTTCTTTAACTGCCCAAGCAAGTGGCAGCAACAACCGCCACCCCCTACTATAAAACTACCCCCACCACTATCCCCAATATTAAATATTAAAAAAAGGGGCACACTTCCGAGTAGCCAATAATTCATTTTCTGATTCCTTTGCTCTCTTTCTTCTTCTTATTTAGTTGGATTTTGAAATTTGATTTAGATTGTGTTGGTGGTGGTGCTTGTGATGATGATTGGTGTTGTTCGATAGTCTCGCCGGAAAAAAAAAAAACAAGAACATGGTGACTTTTAATAGTTTGATTAGTACTTGGATCAGTGACCTTCTCGCTTGCATGGGGTAAGTATTTGAGTCCTTTTTCTTAATGATTTGATTGTTTCTTTCTTTTTCGATAAATTTTTTGGATGTGTTTTTGGCTGTTCTTTGACTGTAAAACTAAAAGCGCGGTTTAAGGAAAGATAGAGTTGACTTGTTTGACTGTTGAACCCCCATTCCCCTTCCCCCTGCCCTTTTTCATACGGATTAAGAATACGCAGATGGAATGTTTTTCCTCCTTTATTAATACAAGTGAGACTTATATTTTCAACTAGTATATAATTGCTTATCAAAAAAGGTACTTGTATTTGTTTGCTGATTATAGTAAAGTAGTAATTTTATCGTTTTAGCACCAGCTTTTTACTCACCGTTAGCAATTTGATAGAATACGAGTTTATTAGGGTTATGAACATGGTTAAACGGAGGGTCTTTATTTGGGCAAAACCCAGTTTTTTGAGGAAAAGCTTCAAGCAAAAAACATTGATGACTTAGTAGTAGCAAATTCTTAAACATACGTAAGCAACTACTAAAATTTTTCCTGTATTGGAATCCTCTTGTTTGGGCGCAACCATCATCACATAGGAATTACATACAATTACATAGCTGTTTATGCACAACTCGTTGCAACTGTACAACTGTTTGATTAAATAGAACAAAATCATGAGTCAACAGACATATGAGTCTCAGATGTGGTGGAGAACAAGGGTTTTTGTGTGAAACTGAATATGCTCGTATAGTTTTCTTGGTTTCACTGTTATCATATTTTTAAGGATGGAGCTTTAGTACCGTAAGAAGATGGTAAGACTAGAGAGACTTTTAGAGGAAAAACGTAGAAAATAGACATAAGCCCTACAGGTTGAGTTGCCTATTATTGAAGCTAGTCATAGCTTTCCTCTTCAAGAGAAAGCTGCCTCTACTTAGTCAGTCTAGGAATCCTTGAAAGGGCCTTAATCTCTCTGGCCAAATGAAAATCTTCTATAGGTGGGAAAATTCATGTTCTATCAAATCAATTTCCTATTTCTCAAGGGCTACCTTGAGAAAGTACCCCTGCTGAAATAAAGTGCAGTTGCTGCACTACATGGTCTTTTCAAACTGCCATGCATGGCGATTTAGCTTCATACCTTTACCAAGGGACCAGTTTTATAAACAGTTGGGAAAGGATTCTAGTCCGCCTAGATTGAAAGGGAAAAGATCTATGCAAGTGGAATATGAACCTCTTGAACATAGTGTTGCTTAGTCACAAAATTGCAAAATAATCTGTTGTCAACTCTATGCCTCTTTCACTCTCCTCATAAAAGAATGACTAAGAAATCATCAGGCAGAATATAACCCTTGGTGTCCCATATTTGTTCATGCCAAATTATCTTTTAACTCCTTATAGTTCCTTCATGACATGTTTTCAGAAAAATAAGCATATAATAATTACTAATAAGGTACCATGTGAATTAAGCTAAGTATTTGTTTTATGCCGTGCCCCCTTACTTTTGTATAATTGGACATGAAAGAAAATCGTTATGTAGTGCACTTTGTGTCTGTGGCAAAGTTTCCTTTTTTAGCAGCTAGGAAAACCAATTTAATGCTATGTCTTTATGAAAACTACTAGTCTTGCTGCTCAAGCTGTCCAATGGAAGTAGTTTTATTCATTTGTTGTCTTTCCAACTATGATATCATTCTTCTTGGAGATATAGTTGGCAAATTGCTTCAGGATGTCCTTTCCGGAATGTTTCCTCGAAGGTAGAGTGGTCCTATGGTGACATTGTTGATGCATTCTGGGCTGTGTAGCTACTGAATTTCAGTGATATACTCCTATTCCTGAAAGATGAAACAAAGAGGGGAACATGTAGCTTTTCACTGAATTGTTTCGTTGAAACCATTAAAATCTTTTGCGATGGGCTAAGTTCTGCCATAGCTTCTTGGTAGATGTTTTATATCAATTTGTATGGTTTAACTTGGTTTTAAACAGAGCAGTGGTTGTTTTGGATGCTGCACTAAAGCTACACCGATTATTGCTGTGGATGAACCATCAAAAGGATTGAGAATTCAAGGGCGTATAGTGAGGAAGCCCAGCATTTCAGATGATTTTTGGAGCACCAGCACGTATGATTTGGAAAACAGTGCTATTCAATCCCAAAGAAGCTTGTCGTCGATCAGCACATCAAATCCAACTCTAAGTCAATGCAGTAGCACTGGTGGCATAGCCAACCAGTCTGATTTTGTAAATCAGGGCAAGTTTTATTTTATTATATTCTCTGTCATGTCCACAAAATATAAGAAACAATGGATAATTGAAATTTTAGTCATGATATTATTGTAAATTTTAAGATTCTTAAATTAAATTAGGCAATTATATGTTTTGTTAATTGCAGGTTTAATTGTCTGGAACCAGAGCAGACTTCAGTGGATTGGAAGTAGCAGGCCTAGGAATCATACTCAACAAAGTAGGGAGACCGGATTAAGGTGCGTCACTCATTATTTTGACACTTTGTCTTTCAACTTTGTAAGCAGTCATCGAGGAAATTTATGGAGTGCAGTGCTATCCATCTGCTAAGTAGTTGCCAATTTATTAGACAGTTTCCTTTACCAACACAAATTTTTTTGTCTCAATTTGAGTGACATTCAGTGAGAAAAAAAATTGGTAATCAAATAATAATCAAGTCTTGCTAGCTTGTATCATTGTCCCTTGTAATCAACCGGCAATCCTATGCTCCGACTGGCATTGTATGCTGGGCCATTTGTTGAAAGATGAAAGTACACTGAATCTAGGTGAACTTTTTTTTTTGAAAAGCATTCATGAACTTTCATTGATAATTAGGAATAAAGCATTCTTTTCCAGGGAAATTTCAACAAAACACATTAAGAAATCAGAAAATATTGGAAGATGTACCCCCAATAGATGCTAGTGTATTTTTCCAATGTTCCGTCATAAGACTGCCCTCATTCGAATGCGCAAAATTTACTACCTATCTTTAGAACAAAAATCAAAAGAGGATTGCCCACTAAACGATACAATTCCTTGGGGCATCAACCAGCAGAACCAAGTCTATCTGAGGGCCATTCAAACATCCCCTGAACCCAATTTTCAGTGAATAAAAGACTCGAACACAAAGCAAACTTTACACCTAGTGATCCCCTCAGCAGAGACCTCCACGTCCCATAGCTCAGCAAAACATCAACAAGTTCATTTCCAGCATTAATTAGAAACAGAAATAAGCAACAACTGACTTACTAGAAAAGATGTAGAATATCAGACTGAAGCCACACCCCTTTGCCAGATTATCTACTCTTTCATTTGCTTCATGCATGACATGTCTAATCGTCCAACCATTCAGATTTTCCTTCATCCTTTTCATTTTAATCAATCACTTCCTCAGCCTCCACTGGGTAAATCGTGTCCATTGGGCAATTTAGGTGTTATTAAGTTTTACTTCTTCAGAGTACCTAAAGCAAGCTTGATTGTTTATGGGCATTCTAAAGAACGGAAACTGAGAGAGGCTAGCCCAACTTATGTTGGACATGACAGCTTCTTTATGACTACGTTCCTCCATTCCATTCCAGATTGTAGTTGAAAAAATTATAGCTGTGTGGGCAAAAGCTTTTTGCATGATGAACTTGGTGATGGGTATATAGGCATAGCACACTAAGAGCAGTAAAGTTTTATGCAATGAACACATAAGGTAAAGAGTAAATGTGTTGAGGTAAGAAGAAACCTTAAAGAAGCTGGCGCAAGGCCTTATTGAAAATGAAAAGTAATTTTGTAGTAGTTTGTATTCATTCCTACTTATGCTTAATTTCCCCTAATTTTACACATTGTTACAGTTTGAATGCAACATATGAAAGTTTACTTGGGACCAGGAATCCATTTCCCCGGCCCATTCCTCTTTCTGTAAGTTAACTTTGCATGTTGGTTTCTTTTACCCTGCATTCATATTTGCTTTTGCTGTCTCCTAATTGTGAGTTTGTGACTTAATTGGCAGGAAATGATTGATTTTCTGGTGGAAGTATGGGAGCAGGAGGGATTGTATGATTGGAGTTAATATCAGAGAAAAAAAAACGTTTTGTTTTTTCACATGTTAACAATTGTTCATCTTTGTAGTTTTGAACATTTAAGAGAAGTTGTATATAGCTGTGGGGAAAGGGAGAAAACAAAAGGAACAAGATACAGTATCTTTTTCGTTTGTATAATTTTAAAATCCACATCCCACACGATTCTCTTCTCTCCTTTTAATCTTTTTCCTCTCCCAGTTTTTCATTTTCTTCTTCCTTGCCATGTTAAAGCTTTGTTGAACCTCTTGCATTACGATTTGAAGTGAATAGAGAAGCAAATGTTTGGCATATCCATATGCAGGGAAAAGTAAACGTAACGTAACAATGTCTAAAACGGGGTTATGGATTCATTAAATCTGGTGAAAATTGTGTGAAGAACCTGTAACAATCTCAATTCACCAATATAGAAAACAGAGCTGAAAAATGATACGCAAGCATGTTTTGGTAAGAAAACAAAACAATCTACAATTGTCGAGTTAGAAGATCTCAGATGCGTCTTGTTTTAACGTAGGGAAGTTGAACTCACTCAGGGCCAACACGAAGAGATAGTAGTTGGATTGGTTTTGTATTTGATTAAGTAGACAAAAAGAAAAGAAAGACTAGTTTGGCCTGTGGCTCCGAATACAAAGCTCGCTACAGAAGCGTCTTTAATAACACGATGTTCCAATTCTGTTCCGTAAAGCAAAAGATGAGGCGGTGCTGTTGCCGAATCATTCACCCGGCTGACGATGGATATAAGCATTTCAGCACACCATCCTGCGTGTCTACCTACGAGTCAGATGGCAACGCCTGCCATCTTCTTACAACTTAGAATATTACTACCATTCACGATTCCAAAAGGTACAGCTTCACCTAATGAATCTTGAGTTGTTCATCATATAGAATTCACATTTGATTGTGACCACAATTTATCAAAACCGCAAATGCACGCATACAAGGAAATGACATCTGAATCCTGAGAATTCATCACGACACTCACAACAACAGTCATCGTTCATTGTTTTCTCTTCTCCTCATCTATCCTTTCTTCCAAAGGAATGATATGCTTTTGGCTCATTTGGATATGTTTATGCATTCATTCATTTGTTTATACCTGCCGCTTTCTTTTTATTCGCTTAAACAACATGACAAAAAGAGTTACATACATTGTACGACTGCCACCATGCTTATAAATCTGTATTAGCATTGATTTTTAGGATTTATTATATATATATATATATAATATAAATAAACAAAGATAGATAAGAATATATAGATGTGGTTGAAACACAAGGGAGGAATTTTCAAAAATTCCAACTTTAGAGGTGCATGAACACAAAAGGTAAACATCAGAAGAACAATGACCTGGTACCCAACTTTCCGCAGTACTTGCCAAGGACAGCAAGCTCTCAAATCCTCATTACCACAAAAGGGTTCTTTCTCTAAGTTTAGAAGCACTTCATTTTGCTTTCCCATCTACCACCATTGTTGTCATCGTTTTCCCTCTCATGAGTCATGACATCAACATTTTTCCACGACTACACTAGCATTTATTCTTACCTACATTGCACATCAATTATTCAATATTATTAATATTAAGAATACAATTTTTTTAATTTATGAAAGTCTGGAATAATCTTAGTAATGTTTATGATAAAAAAAATATTTTTAAGTGAAAGTTATTCGCTATAATTAATTTTTTATTTATAAATTGGATGAATTAAGGAAATATACTTTTTAATGAAAGTCATTCAATGTAATTAAAATTTTTATTTATAAATTAAATAAAATTTATGAATATTCATAATAAAAAATTATATAAAATGGCCATTTTAAAATATAATGAATGATTCGTCATTTCAAAAGTTCTTTAGCAAATTTTTTTATTAACGAATATGATCAAATTGTATATTTCTACAATATATTTATAAAAATCACCATTTAAAATATTTTTATTATTTATCTTAATAAGATTTATCTTGTCTATAAATAAAAATTGTAGTTGCATTAGATGATTTTCATTAGAAATATTTTTAATTATAAAATTTTTAAATTTTATCTTATTTGTAAATAAAAATTTTAATTTCATTGAATGATTTTCATTAAGAAATGTTTTATACGTGGTGATAGAGTTGTTAGAGGTTAATGCATATTTCATTATGATATATTTATAAAAATTAATAAATAAATTCATTATTAAATAGATATATGACAAGCACCTAACTTTTACTTGTGCAATTTAAAAACTCTATTGTTGATGTATTTGTAATATAATATTAATGATAAACTTCACCTACATTTCTTGATATTTCAACTTTTCTTACATAATACATTGTGATTTCTTTTATATATATTTTCAATCAAAACCATGTGGATATCTTTTGTCCAATTAGCACCGTCTAAATAACTTCTATTCTCACAAAAAATCATATTGTTAATTTTTCTTGTTAAAATTACTGAAATATCTTAATTCAAAATTAATCTATATGTTTACACTTAAAAGTAATTTTGTAATTTTATTAAGACAAATCAACAATAATCTTTGTGGAATAAGAAGTTGCCCAAAATGTGTTAATTACAAAAAAAAAAAAATATTCATAGAATATTAATTGAAAAAAAAAATCACATGGTGCCGTGTGAAAAAAAAAAATTGAAATCACTAGAAGTTGAGGTGTAATTTACTCTAAAATTAAGTGTTCATAGGCAGAGAAGTCAAGTCTTAAAAATTTTTGGGTGGCCACGATTTCGTGAAAGAAGGGGTGTAACTACTAATCAGCCAGCCTATAGTGTAGATCTCATAAATGTTGAATGTGACCCGAGCAGGATACATCAAGCTTAGGCCACAAGTGACGGAAGAGGATTTGGGAAAAATATTTGGAGGACAAAGATTATCTTTGAAAAAATCAAGCCCTCCATGAGGGAAATCCTTTTGCATGATCTTCTTGCACAAGATAATACTGGATATATTCATGCACATTAGACATTCCTGCATACAGTGAACATTTCAAAACCCCAAATATTAATTCAAAACAACACGTTCAAAATAAAATAAACTAAAACAACAATATTTTTACGTCTCAAAGGATATTGGGATTGCATGAATATGTGTGTCTTCAACAGATTCATTTGACCGAACCCATGCCTTGTCTCTCCCATGTCACATGCTTAGGATATTTGGTTGGAAATTGGGATACGATTACTTAGAGCCCTATACCTAATTAGTTGAACATCAATTAATTTATTTGTAACACTTAATATTGTGTGCATGTCAACACAGATACATGCCTTTCTACCCAACCCAAAAAAAGAAGAAGGTAAAAACCGTGTCTGCTTTACCATTAAGCATTACTTAATTGCAAATGCAATGTTTTTATTGGGTTTGGTAATGAAAGGGAAAGGTTATAAATTAATTGGAAAGAAGAAGCAACATTTAAAAAAAACAAAAGCTAAAAGTAAAAGTAAGGAATAAAATTGTTAATGTCTACAAATTTAAACTTCTAAACTTTAGGGATCCCATCTTCCTCGAAGCCAATCAAGATAATACTTCATTTATATTCTTCCCACTTGGCAACTAACTGACGCCCCTACTCCATAGAAAATCAGATGGATTTGGCTTAATTCCTAGTACCAGGACAGTCGTCTTCTTTCCTCCCAATTTCTTTTTCAAAAATTGCGTGTTCTTCCATCATTACTTTTTCTTGGAGGAATCTTTCTCAAGTGCCTAAGCCTCTAGTATATATCGGTTAAAATAACTCGTACATTTTGGATGTACATGCACTACTTGATGTGTATAAAATAGCATGTTGCACAACTAGACTGAAAATCCTCAATGGAAATGATTAGTTATATATTCCTTGAATCATCTCCGCGGGCTATGGTATACACCATTGATCCACTGAAAATATTTTTGATTATCTCACTTTGGGGATGAAATGAACTGGCATGATTGGCTCTGACATTTAGATAGTATTACGGATAAAAGCAATGACTGACAGCCACTTGCTATGCTGTCAAAATAAAATCATTAACTCTTTCTGAAACAACAAGATGGGTGGCACTGGCAATTAGAAAGCGAAGATGATGTATTCATTTATTTTATTATTACAGTAGTTCAAGCTGATCACATTATTCCTACAGGGAGGGACCAATGTCTAGAAGCAGGCATCGGGACAAGTCAACATGATCCCATAAGCAGCATATGAACAACAGAAAGCTGATGAGAAAGATTTCAATGGACCATCACACGGGGATTGCATAAAAAATAATACATGTATTAAATATGGATCTCATCAGAATAAATGTTATAATAATAATAACTACTAATTTAGACGATTAATATTTTTTAATATACATTATATAATAAGAAGTAATTATATTTCTCTCTCATCGCATAAATTTCACCTCTCACATTATAAGATTCACATTCAAAGCCCAATGTCATAGCTTCAAATTCATATAGATTCCAATAATAGCTATGTTTTTGAAGTAGTTGCAGGGTATATATATGGTAAAATAGTGGAACAATGATGATGACTATGAATGTTGCTCTTGCAGTGCAAGTTGAAAGCCTTGTTGCAATATATATTTCACTGTCAAAATGTGATATTTTTTTGAATGTTTCTCATTTCCAAGAAATTGATAGTGTGTTGAAATATTGGAAGCTTTATCTTGCTGATTGCCATATTTACCAAGTCTTAGAGAGTTGGGAGATGGCAACAGAAAAAGAGAGGGTGTGCAAATTGAAGAGAGATTGAATGATTCAGCCTTGGTTTCCCTTTTACAATATAAATGTCTCACCCTTGTTCCTGAGTCACATTTTCAATTTTCTTTCCCCTTTTAATTTCAGTCCATGCCAAGTTATGGGACCAACATATAATCCCATATGCCAACTCATGAATTCAATGCATTTTTCCATTACTTCCAAGGCAATTAGACACCAGAAAAATCCCATTCATGCATCTTTCTCTTTCTAGCTTTTGAAGTTGATTTCTCAAATATGAACTGATCAAGATTCTAGAGCCCAAACTGAAATTTTGAATCTTATTGCCATGTCAAAGAAGGATCTATAAAACTCTGAAAAAGAGAAGATTTGGCAGAGCGCAAAGCTATCTGGGGGGGAAAGGGGACCATAACCCTACTTATGGACATCAGCATAATTTTCTTTCACCTAAAGCCATATCCATTGTGATCATGAGGAGCCACTAAAATCTGATTGAGCAAAATAATATAGATGACCACGTGTCATTATCAACATATAAATGCAAAAAGATTTTATAAAGTTGGTGTCATTGAATTTAGTACACTAAGACTATGAATTGCAGTTTGGACCACAAAATTGTATCAAAATACATGCATACATCTAAACTTATAAGGAACGACTTTTAGCAAGGATGGACCACTCTGAGAATTGTACGTTGCCAGCTAAACAAACAATGCTATCACTTGAAAGAAATATCGAGTGACTTGAATCTTGTTTGTAGGCTTTTTGTTTGGTCTATCCCACGGTGTTTGAAATCAGTTAAACATATACCTGATGTTGCATAATAGACGAAGTTAATTTAATGAGAAAATTAGCAGATCCATGTATCTTTGAATTTCTTTTAATTCATCAATGATATTTCTCAAACATATGGTAAGGCAGAAGGGTTAGAAAAGGAGGCAAGTTGATGAATAGGGTTACAGCGACTGACAATTGATGCAAATTTGCTACGTTGCCAATAAAGAAAATGCAGTTGCCAATTAAAGCGTCTTTATAAATATGCCTCTCTTCAAGTGGAGCGTACTCTTTTTGCTCAACAAAATATCTCCAACAGTTCACTTTTTCCAATCCAGTTTCTACTTTTTTTGGCCAAACATAGACATATATATATACAAGAACAATATTTTTTTCATGATTTTTTGTGAAAAGTACAAAAAAAAAATTTAAATATTTAATTCATTGATTAATGCATAATCTCTTATTTTAAAAAATAAAATTTGATTTTTTTTTTCTAATTAAAAAAATACAAAAAAAAGGTGTAACCCAATCAAAAATAATAAATGCAGTGTTTATCCATTTCTGCAGAGAAAAAACGAGGTATACTGAGCAGATAAAAAAGTTTTCAAATTGACGAAGTCTATCTTGTGATATAAAAAAAGATTAGTAGTATATATATAAAAAAAAAGAAATATGAAAGGAAGGCGAAATTTCACATGTCCAGAGCCTTCAATTCAATGATTCTAACCCACTCTCTTTTAAAGAAAACGAAGACCCATTTTGTCAAATCTCATCTTCGTTTCCAGCCATTCATTGGACCTACATGAATTCACATTAATCAAATTCATTGCACATCATTTTCCTTTGTTTAAAACAAAGACCCAAAAAACTGCTCAATGCATTTGCCTCTGGGGCCCCTCTTTCACCGTTTACTATTTAATTTTGTTTTTGCCAATTCTAAATCTCTTTTCTTTTTTTTCTAAATTTGTTTTGCCCCAGGTCAACCCAACACCGATGACTCTCTCTTCTTCCTTTTTTGTATTATTTTCTTTCTTTTGGTGAGATACAACAATTTTGACTGTTGCTGAATGACCTCAAAGGTCGGCCTCCTTTGACCGCTGTTGTGCAATTTTGAGGCAGCTTCGTCCAAAGTTCAACTTGCTGGTGACTCTGTTCCAATTCTTGGGTTAACTCTCGTTTTAATTTGGAGAAAAGAAATTTAATTGCCAAGCTGAATTCATTATTGGTATAATCAAACTTAATTAACCAGTTGATACTAATCCTTTTAATGGTTCTTATATATACGAGGCAAAATTCAGTGCACTCTATAGGTTAACGTGTGAAATTATAGAGAGGAAATCAAAATTATTTGAAAGCATCAATGATTAAAAAAAAAAAAAGATAATATTATTATCTTGTACATGAATGTAAAGTTTAAAATTTTACAAACGAATTTAAATACATACAAGGTTTGAAATTACATAATTTTATTATTTATAGTTACATCAATACATGACATATTTAAATTTAATTGTTGTTATATAAAATAATAATTACTTTTTGAGATTCCAAATCTGGATTAACATAAATTATTTGTAATTATTAAAGAAGTATATTTCAATTTTTCTCACTTTCACTCCTTCCTTTTCTTCTCTTCTCTTAATAATTCAACCGGGATGGCTTATAAATCAATGAAAGTGAAGTGTAAAGATATGGAATAGAAATCAAAGCATCAGTCCTGTAAATTCAAATTAGTCGTTAACCTGCTCTTATCGATGACAAATTAATCAACGAAATGACTAGTTTAAGCTATGCTTGATCAATTATTGGTGAGCTGTTCCCAAATTTCTAAATCCCATTGCAAAAATTATATGAAAGAAGTTGCTTTAATTATGGGTCATGTGGTGCTGCTTTTATCGCCCAAGAAAAAGTGATTAGACAGACAATAATCCCTAAGTTTTGTTACGTGTCAAAAATCTAATGGTTCATATAAAAGCTATCAAACAGTAACTACTTTCCCTTTTTTGTTTTTGGGGTCTATTCTTGAGTGCATTCCAAAAGTAATTCCAGTAATCTAAAATCATGAATTACTTGACAGACATAACTTCTTTTTCGTTTGCACTAACAATGAAACAAACTCTCTTTTTTCCTTTTTATTTCCTTAAGTACTTTCTTATTTACAAAGGTTACGGATTTGCGAATGAAATTTCAAGGTACAAGTTGACCGAAGCCATTGCCAATACCTTTTTAATTAATTCAAGTTGCCAATTCTAAGTTCTCTAATTCTCCTTGATTGGCCTTGATTAGTGCCCAAAAAATGAAAAAGAGACCTTAATCTCCCCACAGCACCCCTAGTTTATTCTTATACCAAAAGCTAATCCACAGTCCAAACATCCTAAGCCAATTGCTAAATCATCTCTCCTTGATAAAGTATCATTAGCTTTTTCTTGCTTGTGATATGCTAATCCAATGGGACAGGGCAACCCTTTCAACCCCTTGTTTTTTAAATATCAAATTGGTTTTTCATCAGCAGATAATAAAGCCTTAAAAAAGAAAAGAAAAGGAGGATGCAGCTGGATTTCCAAATTCCCAAGCCACCTTAGTTGGAAACCTTGGAGAATGCATGGCCTTTGAGACTAAATACAATTAACCAATATAGTAAAGGCACACACTTGTCCAACTTGTTCATTAACCATCAAACTGTCATTTGCCCCACCTTGTTTTTTCTTTGGGTACAAACCCATTTCCCTACTCATTTAACAAACTAAGAAAATTTAAGATAACACTTTGCTCAATAAATATTTCCATTAATCCAACTAATAAATAAGAGTAATGATGATGTAATTATGTTATGTAGTCGAGAGCAATCATGAAAAATGTTAACGTGCATTATCATAATCACAAGACTGATTTCAATTTCAAATATGGACCACAGATAATATTATAGACTAAATTAGACTAAATCGATCTTTAATTCAATGAACCAAAAAGGAAACGACTAGCAGAATATTGCATGCAGAATCCCCAAAATAATAACTTACACACCGCCCAGAATTCAATTGAATGTTAAACTAAACCACCATTAGGAATTTCTTTATTTCAAAGGCAAGTAAAGTTGAAAAATTTAAAGAAATGTGAAGATATGAAATGGGTAGTAGCCAGTTGCCGGGTGTTTGGTTGGACTTAAGAAAGAGAGAGAAAAGAAAAACAGGTTCTAAGGAAAGATACATTGCATGTAGCAGATGTTGTCAGTTAATGTATCTGCAACAAAAGATAAAAATTAAAATAATAAAATAAAATGGAAAATTCTCAACACGACTCGACATGTTTTTTTTTTTCTTTTCTCCAACCAAATAAATAGAACCCTTATGTTCTGTTTCAGCTAACACAATTAACTCTCTTCTTTTTGTTTCCCTCTTCTTTCTTGCAATCTTTTTTTTGCCCTACGTAGTGGGGTTTCAGAATTCTTTCTTCTAAACAAGTTCTGATGCATTCAAGTTTTCAAGGGTTATACTTGGTCTGCCTTTTTCTAGCGTTTTGTGCTGTTGGATTTTGCGTTTTGGGGTTGGAGGCTTCTCAGAAAAGTTTCTTCTTTGAGATTCAACCATGCCTGCTCTTGTTAATTACGGTGGTAAGCTCTTTTTTCTTTTCTGTTTTTTTTTTTAGTGGGTGTAGGTTGGCGTTGAATTTATAGATCTGTTTACAATTCTTAGATTGATATTGTTTGAAATTCATATGAAGATCACTTGTTAGAATAGTCTATCTTGATTAGGATATGTGATAGATTTCTCTTGTTGGGTTTTTATGCTTGATCTTTAAGGCCCCCAAGTGAGAATTTGATTTTAAGTCATGGTTCTGTTTGTTTTAGTTAGGCTTAGATTTCTTTTCTTTTTTTAAATAAAGGAAAAGAATTTAGGAGATATTGCTTATATGAAATTTGTGTTGTAAGGATTGGATCCGTGAAATTTTACATCAAAGTTGAAACTTTTTCCAAATGATTTTTAAATTTTGTATAATTGTTCTGGGAAGGAAAAAAATTGTTGTGTGAATATGTCTTTTTTCTGCTAGCTCTTTTTGGAAATATTCTTTGGGTAGTTTTAGCTTATTGCAGATTTTGTTTATTGGAATTTCAGGTGATGATGATTTCTATTCTGGGGGTTCATTTTATACAAATTCCACAGACTTGGGTAGATTGTGTTCAATCAGTTCCCAAGTGGATGTGTACTGCCCTCCTCGTAAAAGAGCTCGTATTTGTGCCCCATTTCTCTTCGGAGAAACTGAGTTTGAGCAGAATAAGCAACCATCAATTGATGTTCTTCCTGAGGAATGCCTTTTTGAGATCTTCAAACGTCTTCCTGGGGGCAGAGAAAGGAGCTCCTGTGCTTGTGTCTCAAAGCATTGGCTTATGCTTCTGACCAGTATTCGTAAGAGTGAATATGAGTCATCAAAGGTGGTCAAGGAGAATACTGATTTGGTTTCTGAGGATGTTGAGATGATCTCATCTGATGAGGATGATGGGTATCTTACAAGGTGCTTGGAAGGGAAGAAAGCAACTGACATGAGACTTGCTGCAGTGGCTGTTGGAACAAGTGGTCATGGTGGGCTGGGAAAGCTTTCTATAAGGGGAAGTAGCTCCTCATGTGGAGTGACCAATTTCGGGCTATCTGCAATAGCTCGTGGGTGCCCTTCTCTCAAGGCACTGTCTTTGTGGAACATCCCTTGTGTTGGGGATGAAGGTCTGTCAGAGATAGCTAAAGAATGCCATTTGTTGGAGAAGCTTGACCTTTGCCAGTGCCCCTTAGTTTCCAACAAGGGTTTGATCGCAATCGCAGAGAACTGCCCTAATTTGACCTCTTTGAGCATTGAATCTTGCCCAAAGATTGGTAACGAGGGCCTCCAAGCCATCGGAAAGCTTTGCCCCAAGCTGCAGTCCATCTCTATCAAGGACTGCCCACTTGTTGGGGATCATGGAGTT
This sequence comes from Theobroma cacao, assembly GCF_053813885.1. NCBI lineage: Eukaryota > Viridiplantae > Streptophyta > Magnoliopsida > Malvales > Malvaceae > Theobroma > Theobroma cacao. The sequence continues at coordinate 7,001,585 of NC_142647.1, forward strand.
TCAAGCCTGTTGGCATCAGCATCTTCTGTCCTTTCAAAGGTTAAGCTTCAGGGATTGAACATCACAGATTTTTCTCTTGCTGTGATTGGGCACTATGGCAAGTCTGTGACAAATCTAATGCTCAGTGGTCTACAAAATGTGAGTGAGAAGGGATTTTGGGTCATGGGTAATGCTCAGGGTTTGCAAAAATTGGCATCTTTGATGATTACTTCTTGCTGGGGGGTAACAGATGTCAGTCTTGAAGCCATGGGAAAGGGATGCACAAACCTAAAGCAGATGTGCCTTCGCAGGTGTTGCTTTCTTTCTGATGATGGACTGGTGGCTTTTGCCAAGTCTGCAGGTTCTCTTGAGTGCCTGCAGTTGGAGGAGTGTAACAGGGTCACACAATCTGGGATTATTCGTGTCCTCTCAAACTGTGGATTAAAATCTCTTACGCTAGTAAAGTGCTTGGGAATTAAGGATATGTCCTTGGGAGCTCCTTTGTCCTCCACTTGCAATTCCCTTAAATCCTTGTCTGTAAGGAACTGCCCAGGATTTGGGACTGCCAGCTTGGCTATGGTGGGCAAACTGTGCCCTCAGCTTCAGCATGTAGATCTGAGTGGGCTCTATGGCATCACAGATGCAGGTCTTCTGCCTCTTCTTGAGAGTTGTGAGGCAGGACTTGTGAAGGTGAACCTGAGTGGCTGCTTAAATTTGACTGATGAGGTAGTGTTGGCCTTGACCAGACTACATGGCGGAACCCTCGAGTTGCTCAATCTTGATGGTTGCAGGAGGATCACTGATGCAAGTTTGGTAGCTGTTGCAGACAATTGTGTTTTTCTCAGCGATCTGGATGTATCAAGGTGTGCGATCACCAATTCTGGTGTTGCTGCCTTGTCTCATGCTGAGCAACTCAATTTGCAAGTCCTTTCTTTTTCAGGTTGCTCTGGAGTGTCAAACAAAAGCATGCCTTTCCTGAAAAAATTGGGCAAGACCTTGGTGGGGTTGAATCTCCAGCACTGCAATTCAATCAGCAGTCGAACTGTTGAGCTGCTTGTAGAGAGCTTGTGGAGATGTGACACCCTTTTCTAATTAAGGATAGAAGGCTGTTGAGCCAGATCTGAACAACTACACTTACGGCATAAAGATGGTAGAAATATCAAACTCATATAGTCAGCTCACACGGGTAGCAACATTCAGAACAGTTTTTTGGTCCGACAAAGTGGTCATGCTGGTTGCTCTACGGCTTGGTGTTTTCCTGGGGACTTTGGCTGTTTTGCAGATGGCCTATCCATCCGTTTTTTGCTGGCTTTCTTGACATGGGAAAGCCTGTTGTAACTATCAAGCCCCCATTTACCCGCGGGGCAGTTTCATAGCCATGGTTCCTGGAGAACTCTGTCATCAAGTCATGGATTTAGATTTCCACTCATGATCATCAGAGCATTTGGTTCTATTTTGCTGGATGTGGTCTACTCAGTGTTTTAGCTTTTGTCATACATTTCTTTACGGGAGTGCTTGACTAAGCTTTCTTTGTTTTCAGTCCTATGAAGTCTGTTGTTTGGATCAGTCCATCTTAGTTTTAAGCGTCTGTTTTTCAAAGGTCTTCCGGTGTTTGAAACTCGTGTAGGGGTTCTTCTGTGTTTCCTTTTGTCGCGTCTTTATAGTTGCTTTGAGCAGTTCTATGTTTGGGTGCCGCAGGTTGTGGGGCTGTGGCAAGGGCAGTGGATTCATCTGATCTGCCATAACAACCTTCTGTGGTTGTTTTTTTCGTTTTTCCACAAGTCCTAGTCTTGCAGGCTTTTCCTTGTGTATGAATTGAACTACTGCAACTACTCTGTTATTAGCAATAAAGCTTAATATTTCTTTGTATCTTATTTGTGCAAGGCTTGGCGTATGATTTAATGACTGTGGAACCATGCGGCAACTATGGAACAAATTAAGAGCTTGAACGTGCTGATGAACTGAATTTTCTTTAAACCATAGATGTGAGCTTCTCTCTTTTGTTTTCAAAAGCTAATGTTACAAACCAGCAATTTCGCCAAAGATTAATCACAGCTAAAGATTTTGGTGCTGCAAAGAAACACTCTGATTGTTCTGCATTAAGAAATATCTGCTTCTGCCCTCTTGAGGTTTCAACCAAATAAACATTGTTAAACCGTGTCCATTACTCAGGCAATCCATTTGTTTAAGCAATATCCAGGCTTGGCCTTACTACTCCCTTGTCGGGGTTCAATTCCTCCCTACCTTGTCCAAACTATGTAGTGATAGGAATGTAGTTCCTTGGTTTTCATATAGTATACAACTGCAAGTGCACAAATGATTTTTGAGTTAATTAAGTGCCAGTATATGTATCTTTTTATTCGAATCAAAATCCAGCGGTAGTTGAGACTTCATTGGGAGTCGATTTGCTTTGAGATTTGAGATACATCCTGCTACCTACAAACAATCCATTATATCTATATATCTTTCACTCTCATGTGGACAGTTGGACAGTATAATATATACTTGTATATAGACTTCTTCCATATTTGTATATGTTCAATATTCTTTCGGTTACTAGTCTGAATTATACAAGACAAGTTCCATTTGGACAATTGTGATAGGATGACTGAAAGAAAGGTGGGGTAGAAATTAATAAAAGAGGTGAAACAGTGACTCCCTTGAAAGTTCTAATATCTCCACTTCCCAGCAGCCGGTCCAAAGAAACATAATAAGAAATTCAATAAAACGTTTGTTGACTCTACTATTTAATAGTTGTGTGTTTTGACTCTTTGGGAGGTTGAACATTGATTGAGCTTGGAGGAGCAGACTGAGTCATAGGGGTATGGCAAAACGTGTCATCAATGAAAGGGAGAAAAAACAATTGTATGGTTGTATGTGGTGGAGATAATGGATGTAGTCTTCTCATAATTCCCATGTTGCTAGCTGGTGGCTGGATGCCGTCTGCCAGCATCAAGAGCGTGCTTGGACCAAAAAATTAAAGTAGAAGAGTTTTTGTCTTTTTGATTAATTTCTTCCTTTGTTGAAGCCACAGGAAATGAACAAACAAAGAAGTCAGAGAGAAAAATGGAAAATTAAGTCACGGGTATTTACTTATAATGTTCAATTGGATCTTCGAAGCAATCTTTTATCAGTATTATATATATACTAAAAAACTGATATAACTGTTTTAAACCTTTGTTCTCGAGACTTGTAAACAGTATGATGAGCTCTCTCATCTGAAATTTGGCTCTTTTTTTCCCGGAAAGGAAGAAGTTTCGATCAAAACAGTACAAAAAATGCACCCAGAATAATCATTGCATGCACTGTTTAAAAGAAAAAAGTAGAGTGAGACATTTAGGCACTTGCTTCTTACCAAAGATTTTTTTGTGCTTTGGTTAATTAATTTTAATGCATAAGCTACCTTATCAGTAGAAAACAGAGAAAAGAAATATGTTACTGCTAGCTTTCCTCTTTAATAACGAGAGACAGCGAAAGAGGCAATGCATTAGAATGTAGAGCTAAATTAATGTTTATGGCACTAGAAGTAGAATAAATATCAGATACAACTTCACCATTGGACAGACAGAGGGAGAGGGAGAAGAGAGAGAGAGAGAGAGAGAGGAGAGAGCGGATTGCCATGGAAGAGCTTCCTAGTTTATAATATAAAGATTCTAATAGTAATAGGGCGAGGGCGATCGAGATTTCCACTGAAGTTCTATAATGTAAGCTACAGAGGGCTTTAATATAGTAACTAGCTAGTCTAAAACTATATATACATTAATCTTTGCTCAAGGTTGAAAGAACTTATCTCCACATTTGCATTTCCATGCCAGCAGATAATAGCTTTCGTCACCTTGATATGAAGAACTTCGACCATTTCTATGGTGGGGAGAAGCAACTAAAGCAGCCATGCATGGTCTGCAACTGAAGCACTTGTTGACACACTTGGGTGGCCTTGAACCCAGAACCATTTTCATCACTTGCTTGGAACTGTCATTAGCTGTTACAGATACTGACCCAACTGCCAAAAAAAATCCAGGAATAAACGTTACACCGAGTAAAACAAAATACAGAACCTTGCAGTGTGTGTATATATATATCAGCTTGAATAAGTTTTATGTTGTGCCCTTTTTTACCTGATTTGGAGGGGGAAAATGTGAGGTAAAAGATGAGCATAACACTGACTGTAATCTTTAGCTCAACTGGGTGGTTTCTGAATGAAGCCATCAGTCTTGTCTAGGAGTTAAAAAGAGAAAACACGAATTACTGCATAGAGTTTGGGGAGCTTGTTTGTTTGTCGAGAGGGGAATTCGGAAGATGTTATTGTTTGCAAAGAGGGATGATGGTTTGCCTGTAAAAGAGCAGCATCTCTTACATACACAAAAGAAGAAATAAAATGCATCTATCTCAGTATCTGGGGGGTCCCATAGAATAACTTTAAAATTTTGTAGTCTCTCCATCAAGAAATAGTTCCTCTTGTCTTCATGTTTCAGGGTGAATTGACTGAAGTTACATCTGCTTTCATCTTTTGCAAGCTGACTTGACTCCCCCTTTGCCACCTTCCTTTTTTTTTTTTTGTTTTTTTTCAAATTGTTGGTACTAAACCCTCTATCTGAAGAATACAAAGAGAGGAAGTGCCAAAACCCCCTCTTTTTTGGTCATCATGCAAGGTGTGGCTCTACTTGCTTCGATGGTCACATTTGCTTCTGCTTTCATTGATCGATTGTTTAATTCATGTTAAATTTTAAAGCCGTACGTAGCATGTTCTGCTCTTTATCTATTTCTACTTTAATCTGCCACCGCCAGGCCCTAAGGGGCATGAAGATGGTAGGGGATAGCCCCTCCAACTCCGACCTATTAGTTTTTTAATTTATAATTACATTTAAAGGTGTGAATAGTTAAAACTTGGAAGCAATAAGAGATCTCATAATTAAAACTTGAAATTTCTCTTAAGATATTGCCTATTCAAATTAGGAAAAGAGAAAGAGAAATGGTTTTTGAGATAGAATAACTTTTTCTTTTTGTAAAATTTAAGCTTAATGAACTTTCATGTGTAAAAAAACAAAAAAAAAAATCGTAAACGGAACTTATAAGCTAAAGAAATTGTACTGAAGATTAATTAAAGTTTGGTTTGATTAATGTTTTTATTATTTATTATATACATATATTATTACTGATTATTTTTATTTTTTACTATTTTTATAAATAAGTATTTAAACAAAACAGTCTATGCAAAGCTGAGGTTTTAGAACAACAAAGGGGATGCAAGAAGAATTATAGGCTGTAAATGTATGGATTATTGTGGAAAATTACATTGGATCAAAGGTATAGTCCAATTTATTTCACATTGGTTTTCGGGAAAGGATATGAAAATACAACAAAGATATGACTCTTGCCACTGCCAACGCGACTTACTTGTCTTTTTAGGGAACAATATACTAATAAAGTAGACAACACCAAGTCCAAGTGACAAATACAAAATCAAATTTGGCTCCTTAGTCAATGACTGTGTTTTCCTTCCATACAGTCTGATGGTTTTAGATACAAGGTCTGGGAGTTTCGAAATATAAATATATTATTGCTAAAATAAGAGATATTATCATCATATTGATTTGTTACAATTTTCTAAAAGCGAGAAAGACCTTGATTGCATTGTATTGAATGTAAGTTTTATATATGTCTTACATATTTCTGTTCTTTAAAAAGTGGATTCCTATTCTTTTCCTTGACTTTTCATATTCAACCTACTCCTTCCCTAGTTTTTGTAGGTAAATTAGGGAAGAAACTTGAATACAAGTCTTGCTATCTCAGTCATTGTTTACGATGATTTATTTATTTTATTTTTCCTTGCAGGTTAAATGCCAGAACGCCAGAAAAAGTCAGACGAGGCACGGATTTTCCCCAAATGCTAAAGAACTCACAAATTTCAGAGGGCTATTTAATGTGAGCCATAGGTAAAATGCAGACCACATGGCTGATGAACGAGGGTACTCTACAGGGTTAGCCCTGTTAGCTAATAGTAGTCCTGTACACAAACTGCAACCTTTGCTTGTTTTGACAGCTGTTTGGCCTGGCTTTATTCAACGAGGCAAATGGCGATTTTGCAACTGCATGAAAAACAAATGCAACCGACTTCCAAAGCTTTTTAACATCCTCTTAACTATACTTGCCGGCTGCTGCAACAGCCAATATGGTAAATCTATTATTTCCATTTAAGCATAGATTACTACTCCCCGGAGATGTTTTAAAGCAACTCGGGAACATATAACAATGATTGCAGCGGTACTTACGGTGACGAAAGTCGTTTTTGATGGTGGCGAGAGCAGAAACCTGGGAATAGTAGCCTCTATCTACGAATATGTTTTGGGTGGTCATAAACTTACAGTTATGGTTTTGTTCAAGTGCAGAACAGAGTTTGACAGCAGCAGAAGCAAACAGTGCTGAGGATGTCACTGCTCCGCTACTAGTCTAAGTGAACAACCTGCCAGTGATTAGCAAATAAAAGTGAACTGAAATCCCCATTTGCGGCATGGGGATGGACCTCAATCTGTATTATTATCATAGTTATACCATATCACATCATTGAATACAGCCACGACATTAACACGTGATTTTTTTTGCTACAAAAGGATGTAAAATACAAGGGCAATGGGCCTGCCTCGCCTCGAGCAGGAAGTGGAGGAAGAGAAAACCTACATATCAACCTGGAGTCATAAATTCTTCGACTTTGCATCTGGCAAATGATCCATAAACCCGGAAACTGATATGTACGCAGCAGACATAATTTTATAGCAAGACGGCGGGTTGGTGAAGCACAGCAGAGGAATAGCTTCCTTGGGCCCATCTGCTCACTGATTTGCATCACATCCACAGAAAAAGGATCAGCAAGTCATTGTTCTAAGAAGACTGGAATTCGCAAGACCCTCCGTCGGTTTCCAGATTATATTTTCAAGTTTCGCACAAAAATTCTTGTAGAACTGCAAAAAGCGAAACGAAACTAGTATATTAGTAATTGCTGGTAGGAATTCATAAAGTTTTTACCCTCAGATATCAAAACATGTTGCATGAACAAGCTGGCAGCATTAGATTATGTTATGCGTCAATAAAACAAACTCTTAAGAAAAGTCCACGAGCAATCAATTGCCTGATTGTTACATCCTAATCCAAGTCCCAAAAAGTTTTTCAAGGCCAGGTTTGCCATAGCCTAGAGGTACGCAGCTAAGAAACAAGACTAGCATTTTGTCCTAGCCACATGGATATTCTATCATGATAGAGAAAATTGCAGAGACTACTAGAATCTAAAATGAATCCGCCATAAGAAGTTCACCCTTGGTGCATAAAACAACAAAAGAAGAGGTTAGAAAGCGATGTTTTAGTCTCCTGCCAACAAAGATTGATAACAGTGGCCAAAAAGACAGAAATTGACCGCATAAAAGACAAGTGCGTGAGAAAAGATATTAGCAGCATTTAGCCTTTTACTAGAGCATAATGAAAATTTAATTCCTGTAACAAGCCAAAAAATGGTTAAATAGTGGCTTTTGAGGACCACTTTGTTAAAATCGACTACACTACACAATAGATTTTGTACATACTCGTTAGAACAAGAAGAAATCTTTTTAACCCATTTTAAATTAATTTAATTTGGGTTGCATGTAACTGACAACCCATTCAAAGGTTATAGAAAACTAAGAGTAACACAAGGATGATACATTTGTTGCATAAAATGTCTTAAATATGAGGACCAAGACACGTACAACCAACCTTGTGATATTCAAGAGTGTCTCCAGCAGCTTTTCGAACATCCACCATGAACAGTGATGGTGCAACTTCAAAAACCTACATAACAGATATAAAACTAACTGTAAAACAAAAGTCATATTGAGATTCACCTGCTAATGTAAGAACTGCATTGATTACCAAATTAGAAAGAATTCTAGGTCTAGGAATCTACCTCCAGGACAACTGCAAATTGCCCAACCTTATTTGCAGATATTCCCTCAAGTCTTGCCTGTGGTTAGAAGGATAGAACAAATTTTGAGGAAAAAGAAAATAATATGAAAATAGGACACTCATACACTGATGTCCTTTTGCAATATGTAAAACATGATCACCAAATAAAACAATAGGGTGACCCCAACACCACTTATGTTGCTAGGAATAGAAAGAAGCTAAATTAACCTAGACAGTATATTTCCTCAATAAACCTTTTCCATTCATCCTATTATTGGCAAAATAAATAAGATCATTACCCATGAACACACATCTTAAGGCCCTGGTATTAGATTAACATAATTGTTACCAAGAGTGTCTTTGAGAAGAATTCAAGGTCCAAATTAGCTTAGTACCTACTACATAGGAGTTATTACAATGCTTCTTTACTAGCACATTATCATGCCTATGTTGTTTTTATTTTCTTTAGAAGAAATGAAAACGATAAAACAGGAAAGAAAAATCTGTTTGGGTAAAAGATGAAATTGCTGCAATTTGTAGAAACGCCTTCAAATCAAACCACTAATAAAGAGGCACCCCTGTTTAGTGAACGAAGATATTTTTACAAGTCATACCTTGTAGTTACGTGTATGAACCTTGAGACCCATTGATTCTGCAACAGCTTCAACACTTGAGATTATAACTCTTGCTGGTTTGCGTGATACAAAACGAGTTTGTCGTTTTACATAATCCTGCCAAAGAAAAACCATGGAGGAAAGGTTCAAGCAGGAGAAGGTTGTATTAGAACTGTATTTCCAATTTACAAACCAATGCCCTCAATCGAACTGTTTACATAACAATACACTTATCAAACATGAATACGAGAAAGCAAGATTTTAGAGTCTAGCATAATATTAATGATACTGTTAGCCAAATGGAAGATTGCCCCTTCCTATGAAGCTGATGTACTTTTGCTTAGAAGGCTCCACACCTAGGACTCTGCTATCAAAGCTAATATTCATCAAATTTACAGCCTATACACAATCTACAGCCATAAAGCATCATCTCAATGGCCAAAAAATAAAGATTTAAATGCTCCAAAAAATATAATTTTAGCTGGCACACTAGTGCCCCCCACCACAAAACCCTTTCTTATTGACTAAATACTATGCAAGCTAATAGCAACACAATACATTTTTCATATTTTAAGCAAACGTAATTCACAATACAAAAAAAAATAAAAATTCCAGCAGGTTCAGCAAGAAATGAAAGCATCAGCTATAACCAACCAATAACCATGATGCAAAAGAGAAAGAGGATTCATCATGCTTTGAGGTGAAGCTAAATAACATTAAATCACATGTTAGCTATGCTAACGTATGAAACTGGAACAATATGATCAACTGATTGATAAAATTAAGAAACTGTCAAGGACTACAATTTCATTTGGCAGCAGCAAATACTGACTTATGCCACTCTACCTGCTGCCTGTCAAACAATGCTGACAGATTCAAGCCTTGGGATAGTGTAATCATCTCAAATGCATTCATTATCAGGGGACCCCCTTCATCAACTACAGACTGCTCAGATACATACTGGTCCTGCAAAATACCAGTGGGTAGTCAACAAAGGGAAATTTAGCTTACAATAGAGATCCAGAGAAAAGGTTTCACAAGGCAATCAGTCTGCATTTAACATCCTTAACTTTGATAACAACCATTATTAGTAACATGTCAAAGATGAAAAATCCGTCCTCTAGCATCAGAAGATCTCTTAGGCCAACAAGAGGAACTACAAATACAAATAACAAAAGAAAGAATTCCCCACCTCAATGTCATCAAAAACTGCACGGACATCATCCAAATTCACTTCTTCTTCTCTAGGTCTCACAGGCACATAATGCTTCTGAAACCATGGATCGTTTTTAATTCCCTCAATTTTAATACGCTGCAGTAATAAAGGAACCAGTTATAGACAGAGGTGGAGAAACAAGCATCAATACATTTATTAACTTTGCATTATTCACCTTGCTCCATCTAACTATTGCCTACCATCATATATTTTGGAGGGTTTGGCCAAAATAGTTAGAAATTATAGTGTCTTAGAAATAAAATAAAACCTTACTAAGACCAGATGTAATGAGATTTTATTCTATCATTCTCAAGCCTGAACTACCACCTTTTATAAAATGCAAGCAACATTTCATGTCAAAGCAGTTCTTGGCTTATTTATTGGATCTCTGCAAGGGCAATGCCATGTCTTGGGGGTCCTGATCTTTGGATTCTTCAATATACTGAACATCCACCAGATCCCAGAGTAGTAGACATCATCGAATCATTGAGCTATGTATTAGCATCTAATGGGATGTAAAAGCCAATGCATTGAATAGTCCAGGCTGTTACAAAGTATTTGGCATTCTTGGGCATACAGCATAATGCAAAACATATGACATACTCATAACAGCATTCAAATAAATAAAACCTAGAGCTCAACAGTAAGCAAAATATACTCACAGTTTTAGGATTGGGATCAAGGATTTTCTGTACTAATGATTTTGCACCAGGCGAAAACCAAAATGGAAAAGAAAATTGGGCAGCATTAACCTGCACATTGACCAGAGGAAGAGTTAGAAGCTTCACAGTTACCAGTGCACTTACTAGATGCTTAAATAAAACAAATTAAGTTCAATTAAGGTGGTTCCTCTTAGCGAGACATATACTAAATGGTAGGATTTTACAAGAGTGACAAAATATAATATTAGGGTTCCCAGCCTCCATTCTATATGCAAAGGCACATAGGGATTTCAGTTTCAGCACAGGATGCAAGTCTGACAAAGAAATTCCAAGAACAAAATATGATACAAAATGGGAACATAAATAAGTTGGCAAGCACTCATTACAACTCAAAAGAAGGGAGGAAAGAACTGCAGCTGCATTGCAACATAACTGTACACAAATAGCTATATAGCAGTCAGAGTCCGCAGATGTTGGAAAAGTTATTCGCTCATATGGAAAAAACATGTTGCAAATTAACAACGAATTAATTTTCCAGCCATGCAAAAATGACAGCATCAAACCTTTTTGTACAAAGTTGGAAGGTCTATCTCATCGAATGGGAGATATCCAGCCATTATAACAAAGAGAACAACTCCACATGACCACACATCTGCAGCTGCACCATCATAACCCTGGTTGCTGAGCACCTGATGGGCAATGATTTACTGTGAGAAATTCAACTACATAACAGACACCTAAAACATATGCATGACTTTAAATGTATTGATGAACATTTAAACACATGCTTACGCTTTACAGGCATGACTGGCTACGAGCAACTAAGAAACTACAGAAATTAGTGAACAGTCACAATGACAAACAAAAAGTCAAATAACAATAGAGCTACAGCTTTTTAACAACTAATAGAGAAGATAAAATACCAAAGGCATAAACTGAATAAAAGTTAATAAACAAGCACTTATCAAGAATAAGCCTGATAAAGCCCTAAGAAATTCTCCTTGGTTTGCCATTCTTCAATTTAATTCAGCAGTGACATCCGTGGTACCCTTTGCATTCCCCCCTTACCCAAAAAAAGATATAATCCCTAGCAAACATCATAAACTAATAATAAGAGTATTTTAGGGATCTTATAATTCTGCTCCAGTTCATATCGTAGGACATCTAGCATAACACTGATTAATATGTACTATTGATTCAAAACTTGTAATAATTAATAAAAGTTTATTGTGCCAATGAGTGGATAATTATTTGATGGAGAAGTAGAAAAAAGGCGACGAAGTGTTAGGTGACTTGTAACAATACCTGTAGACATCTTTTAGAATCAAATCTAAGGAGACACATATGAGGGTAAATTGGGCTCTATTTGTCTGGTTTATATTGGCAATTGGGTTGGAATTTGATTGCAAATTTTTACATCATTAGTCGAATTGACAATCCTATTATAGGGAAAAATTAATTGAAGCAATTTCAAATGTCCAGCAGTCCAAAATGTAAGAGGCTGAAATAGACAACAATTAATTTGACCAAAGTCAGAAGAACAAAAATGCGTTATATTTGGAAGTCAAACACAGTAGCAAAGCATAGCAGGCAGTAAGGCAATTTGCTGCAAAATGCTTGAAGGAATATACCTCTGGTGCAACATAATTTGGGGTTCCACATGTCGTGTGCAGAAGTCCAACCCCCTGCTTATGGGCATGCCAAATTACGAGACAGAGGCAGAAAAATTATAGGGGAACACTTTCTTCTGTATAGAACCTGAAAAGAAGTCAATATGCTTACTTGTTGGGGCAACGCACTCAGTCCAAAGTCTGAAACCTTCAAGTTGCCATACGAGTCGAGAAGAAGATTTTCAGGCTAGACATTACAGAGGAAAATAAGGGTTAGTCAGGGTTAAAAGATGGAATCATGAAATCAGTGCTTTTCCAAAGAGGTTGAATTCAAAATATTGCACCTTTAGGTCTCTGTGGTATACACCCTTACTGTGACAATGAGAAACAGCATCAATAAGCTGTTGAAAGTATCGTCTACTTTCATTCTCAGGAAGTCTTCCACGATGAACCTACATAAAGAGTTAAAGAGGAGATAAATGCTCTTCTGAACAAAAAATATATATGAAAAAAAGAAGATAGGAAAAAGACAAACAATGAGAGTAAGTTAAGATCAATAAGCTGAGAATACTTAGGGGATAGGAGGTGCCTTACAATTTTATCAAAGAGTTCTCCTCCACTTACAAACTCAAGAACAATATATATCTTTGTCCTACTTGCCAAGACCTATATTTCAAGAAAAAAAAGGTATGAGGCAAAGAAACAGTCTAAGCTGGAACATAAATGTATGAGACATGAAGTACATTATCAAAAGTGTACACATACCTCATGCAACCTAACTATGTTAGGATGTCTAACAATCTTCATGATGGATATCTCTCTTTTAATCTGAAACCAATCAGAAAAAGTAAACCAAAAACAAGGGTTAGCCAACTAATTTGCACAGTGCAAGAGCAACAATCAAGCTGGTACACAACAGGCTTCTACAATTTCATAGCTCATAGAAGCTCCTAAATATCATGCAGGTAAAAATTCAAAAGCCTTAGGCTTAGATTTGAATGACCAAGGAAGCACTATCATGCATATGTATGCTCTAGGTGTGCCGCAGGCAGCAGGTTCTCTCTCGTCCCGAATGCTTACAGTATCCGAACACTTGTGAACTGTACAGTATCCATAGGGATGATAACTGCATGTTATTGCCTCATTGGGAAAAAAAAAGAATCTAACGTTATGGCTTTGGATTTATAATAGACTAACATATTCTTGAGGAAAAAATAATCTCCAAAAGCCTAGGATGTTTAATTTCTGAAAAGTGATGTGATCTAGTTTTCACTAAATAAATTCAAAAGCGAAAACAAAAAATAGCCATTTAGCTTATCAGAGTTTGAGCAAAAAAAGCTTATCGGAAAGACTTTTTCTACTCAACTAGTATGCTCCTCATCCAGAGAATCTCATAAAGAATCCAGTATCAAAACAGTGTTACTAGAACAGGTCCAAGGGGAACAAATGGAAGTTATATTGAGAAATAGCAAGGACTATAACAGATACCAGAGTCAAAGAGAGTATGAACAATAAAAATAATTGGAAGAATATAAAGATATTTCTCTGGATACTGAAAAATATAAACTGCATAAATATAATGATATTTTCCACATCAAGAATAGAGTAGTGTAAATAATCATTCCAAGTTGAAGCAAATTACTCCCATTCTGCCAGTGCAGAAGCAACATTAAGTGAAACTTTAACAGAAGATATTCCTCCAGCAATACATGTCTGAGAATCAGACAGACTCATACTAACTTGAAAATCAACATAATCAACATTCTTTTTTCTTTTTTTGGAGGATTTGCCGTGCACTAGGTCAAATTGCTACTTACATTCTTTACAACACTGCTGTCGGATGGATTAATTATCATAGCATGTGACATAGCCAAAATCTTACCAATTACCAGTCATGATTCAAGCATGACACATAAAACAACTCAAACATGATTTCCACCAAACAATCAAAAGGCAAAAGTAATTTAGGCTTTGTTTGATTAATACTTTTACTATTTGAATTTTGCTTCTTCTTTTTTTGCGAAAAACAAATTGAAATCAAAAGCCGAAAATAAAAGACAAATAGTAAAAGTATCAACTAAACCAAGGCTTATTTTAGCAGTAAATTTCTGTAACATTTAACAAAACTGGGAGAACGTGCTATCAATTAGTTTTCAACTAATTTACTAAACAAAGCATTAGCAGTTCAATAAAAAGCATTCAACAAGAATTACAAAATCAAACGATAAAGGCTTTTACGGGTCTTTTGAAGAATTAATACATACCTGATCAACCATTTTGTGCTTAAGAATGGTGGTTTTGGCCAAAACTTTTAGTGCCACGCTCTCTCCGGTGTCTATATTCCGCGCAAACTTAACCTTGGCGAATGTTCCTTCGCCAATGGTTCGCCCAACCTCATACTTCCCTACTTTCCTAGTTCCTTTCTTCATGATTCTTCAACGTTCATTTCACACCCAAAAAAAAAAAAAAACTAAACAAAGAAAAAGGTAAAAATACTAAAAAAGAAAAAAAAAAAAAAAGGAATACGAATTACGTATAATGAAAGAAAATGAAATTTTGAAAATTTACAGCTCATGTTGCGTTGGCTACTAATTGAGACAAATGAATTAATAATAATTAAAAAAAAACAAGTAGGCAATCTTAAAATGCTCTGTTTGGCTACTAAGAAACTGAAGAAAAAAATAAGCCCAGGATCATAAGTTTGCTAACCACATAAGAATTTCAAGAGAGAAGGAAAAAAAAATCAAAATATCACAACTACACAAGAGAAAATGCGAATAATTCGAAGAATATTCCGGCGAAAAACTTACCGCCGAAAAAATAGTAAAGTTTTAACTATAAATTTTTTCGTCGGAAAACAAAAAAAAAATGGCGTTACCTCCGTCAGGAAATTGGTCGTTGATGGAAGCACGTAAAGCAAAGAGAGATCGAAGGCTGATACCTTTGTTTAACAGCTTGAAATAATCTTTTACTTTTTTTGTTCTTGCACGAGTTTCTTTTATATAAAATGAAAATGAAGTTGTCGCTGATGTCTCCCCTTATTTTCCATACTTTTTACTCTGCCTTGGTTTTTTGTGAATATTTACATTTTATACGAATTTCGAAGGTCGAATAATTGTGCTTCTGTTGGATTGTCGTCCCCCTTTTTATTTTCTTTTTCTTTTGCTGTCCTTTTTTTTGGCCAAAAATATATATTTAAGTCGTAATTAATTAAGACGATTTCTGTTTCCTACTGCTGAAAGTTTTTGCATTAACTAGTACTCGCTTCGTACTATCTTAACCAGAAAATGATATTTCTATCGAATTATCAAATTTGATATTTTAATGAAATTAAATTAAGAATTTTATAAAATTGGCACTATGAATTTAACTTGAATGAATCTTATTTATCAAGTTAAAATTAAAGTTTCCACCATTTCTCATTTTCATCATTTTTCCTAGAGAAAACATCTTGACCAGCAAATTAAGAAGAAGCCAAATAAGGAAAAAAATATGAAAAGTCTAAATGAGGCTTGAAGTAATCATAATTAATTTTTTTGTTATTCTAAACTACATTTTAATTTATTATCTATGTTTTATTTTACGTTAATCTTGTCTAGGGGAATAACATGACAAAGCTGATGTCCTTTTAGTATGTTAAGTAAAATTTAAGTTGTACGGTAAATATTTTTAATTTTTACTTTTTTTCTATTATTTTTATAAAAAATTTTAAAAAAATATTAATCAAAAAAATATAAATAAATTAAAACTTATAAAGTCATGGAAAGAAAAAATTAGAAGTGGTTAAAATTATGCAATTCATAGGTAGACTATCTCTAATTCTACAAATTGTTATCCTATATCATCATTTTTCATACTACAAAGACTATTGAATCTTTTTGTTATTTGCTTCATGGCACGTTTGGTACGGGGAATAGCTATGCTATTCCCCCTCTATTCCCGGTCATTTCCTATTTCTTCGTTTAGTACCAAATTGAAATACGGAATAGCAATTTCGTAGGAATAAAAATTCTGTCAAATAGGTTAAAAGTCAGTAATAGCTATTCCCTTCCCCCTCCCCAGTAATAGCTATTCCATGGCTCATGGAATAGCTTTCAAATATATAATGACCAAAATAGCCCTTATAACCTAAAAATATTACAACTCTATACCTATAAATACTTTTTTTCTCTCATTTTCCCTTTTCTTTCTCTCTCTTCTCCCTCTCTCATTCTCTCTCTAACTGGAACTCAACACCGGCGACGGCGGCGACGGCGACGGTAGCAACCGAATATGATCGGAAAACGTCGATCTAGTCCTTTTCGACAATATTGAACCGAGATCCAGCCAGATCTGGCACTCAACGGCCAGATCTAGCCGCGGGAAGCACCGGATCTGGTGCTTCCCGACCAGATCCCACGGTTGGATCTGGCACTCCACGGCCAGATCCAGCCGTGGGGAAGCGCCGATCTGGCGCCATAGTGGCCAGATCCGGCCAGATGGTGCGCCAGATCGGCGTTTTGTTACACCGGTTGCCTTTCCGGCGACCGGCCCATGAAAAAAAATAAGGCAAAAATAGAATAAAAAAATAAATTATTTGTAAAATTTAAAATATTAATATTTTATATATAATTGAAACATTATTAATATTAATATGATTAAAATATTAAATATTAATATTTTAAATTATTAATGTTTTATTTATTAAATTATTAATATATTTAATTTTTAATGAGTATAAATAAAAATAAAAATAAAAATTATTAATATTTTAATCAAAATAATATTAAATTATACATAAAATATTATTAATTAAAATATAAGTAATTAAATTATATTAAAATATTTATATTTAAATTATTAATATTTTAATTAATTATAAATTATTAATATTTAAAAAATAAAATAAAAAAATAATTATATATAATAAAGGGTATTTTTGTCTTTTTATTTTCTATTCCTTTCTTATTCCAAAGCTATTGTTACCAACCAAACACTGTAATAAGTCATAATAATTATTCCTACTCTATTCCATTCATCATACCAAACTATATAATACTTATTCTATTCTATTCCCACCTCATTCTATTCCCACGTAATAACTATTCTATTCTATTCCTATCTATTCCGCGAACCAAACGTGCTGTCAGTGTAGGGGTAAGCAATTGGACGATTTAGTCCATCATATCTAAAGATTAAATATTTTTAGAAAATCGATCAGAACCACTTAAACATAAAAGAAGACCAAACCGACTAAACATCATTGAATTGGTTCAATCAATTCGATTTTGGACCAAAATGACTAAAATTTTCTCTCTTTTTTAATTACAATATTAATATTTATAAATTTCATCTATAATTATAAAATATGAAATAAAAATTAATTATGAAAATATATAAAATTGGCACTATGAAGAAGGAGGGCTAACTTGATTGTGAAAGTTAGGGATGAGTCTAGAAAGGCAAAAAAACGTCAAGAAATTAAAGAAAGATTGTGGAATTTTTTAAAAAGCAATACAATAGCAGAGAGGTGCTGGAAGTAAGGAATATTGGATGCGATTTCAAAATCCTGGACGCAGAATAAGCTAGAAGCCTTAAGAGACCTTTTTCGGAGGAAGAGGTATGGGAAACAATCTAAAGCTGTGATGGGGACAACGTTCCTGAATCGGATAGTTTCAACATGAACTTTTTCCAAAGGTAGTGGAGAGTGGTCAAGAAAGATGTGATAAGGTTCATGGCAGATTTTTATAGAAGTGGGAAGCTTGGAAAAAGGATTAATGCGTCGTTTATTACTTTGATCTTGAAAGTGGAAAATCTTATAAGATTAAATGAGTACAAATCGATAAGTCTAGTAAGGTGTCTTTATAAGATTGTAGCTAAAATTTTGACAAATAGGTTAAAATTGGTGATGGATGAAATTATTGGGAGAAATCAATTTGCATTCATCTAAGAAATACCACTTATGGATTGCACACTTATTGCAAACGAGGTGGTGGATGCTTTAAAGAAAAACAGTGGGGGAGGTCTTCTGTTCAAAATAGACTTCGAAGGGCTTATAATTGTGTCTGCTGGAATTTCCTCAATCTTATCATGAAGAAAGTGGGTTTTAAGGATAGATGGCGATTGTGGATTAAATAGTGCATCGACACAGGTATGATCTCCATCCTTATGAACGGTTCACCAACAAGGTAAATCAAAATACAAAGGGGTCTTTAGCAAGGATGTCCTTTGTCCCTATTATTGTTCAACATCACTGTTGAGGCTTTAAGTTGCATGATTCAAAGTGTGGAAATGACTGGAATTTGTGACGAAATGGAGATTGGAAGACAAGGGCTATGGATTTCCCATTAACAATTCGCGGATGACACAATGATGTTTTGTAACCTTAGTCTAGAGAATATTTTGGTGTTAAAAAGGATTTTGAAGTACTTTCAAATCGTGTTGGGTCTCAAAATTAATCACTAGAAAAGCCATCTCATTGGTATAGGTGTTGAGATAGGGACAATGGAAAGGTGGCCTAGTCAGATTGATTGTCAAGTGGGAAAACTTCCAATTATTTATTTGGGACAACCGTTGGGGGGTAAGCACAATTCTTTAGCATTTTGGAATCCAATCATTGATAGGGTTGAAAAGAAACTGGCAAGGTGGAAATCTATTTTATTGTCTTTGGGTGGTAGGATTACCTTGCTTAAATTTGTCTTGATGAGCCTTCCTACGTTTTACATGTCACAGTCTCAAATGCCCAGAGGAGTTAAAGATAGGTTGGAAAGAATGCAGAAAAGGTGCTTATGGGGGGATATGGATGATGAGAAGAAAGTTCACTAAATGGGAAATTATATGCAATTATCGAAAGTGTGGCAGGATTGGAATTACTGATTTAGAAGTTAAGAATAGGGCATTGCTAGACAAGTGTATATGGAGATATGAAAGGGAGAATGTAAGCTTGTGGAGGGATGTTATTGTAGAAAAGACTAGAAGTGGTCCGTCCATTAAGGGTGTGCGTTGATCGGTTTTGGTTTCGAGAGAACCCAAAATCGCCGAAATTGATATTTCCTTATAATCGATTGAAATTGATCGATCATAAGAAAAAATCAGTTAATAGAAGCCGACCTCGGTTTCGGTCGATTGGAGGTTGCATTGGGCTTGGCTTGGGTTTGGGCTTAAATGGTCCAAAAATGATAAAATCATGAAAAAAATTGTGTTTGGTTTGAGCTTAAATTTGTGTCAAGTCCATTTTTATCATTGAAATCAAACCCATGTTGTTTAAATAAGTAATCCAACCCATATGATTTATTTTTAATTATATAATTAAACTCTATATAGTTTTTTAAATAAAAACAATAACCGCCATATTATTTATTTATAAGAATACAAAATCAATAATTTATTTTTTAAAAAAGCAATAAATACCATATATTAAATTGGATAATATAAATATTAAATAGAATTGAGAAGATAAGGGAAAAAGATTGTCATAAATTGTACATAATTTGCAATACAATTGAGTAATTTATACAATGCAATTAATCTAAATATGAGAAGTACAACATAAATTAATAAATTGTACATGTTACAAATCCATAAAAATTAGAAGTTACACAACCAAAAGTGATACAACATAAATTACTAAAATTCAGAATATAGATTTGATGGAATTCGTACCTCTAACTCCAATTCAACAATTTTTCAAAACATGTTCCTAAAAATATTAAAATATAAAATAATTAGTATAAATGATTGTGTTAAGATAATCTAAATAAATTATAAATATAAATATGCATAACATTTATGAATAATATTACTTGAAGAGTGAAAATAGTCGATAGGAATAACACATTACTCAGAGTCAGAGTCAG
This sequence comes from Theobroma cacao, assembly GCF_053813885.1. Lineage (NCBI taxonomy): Eukaryota > Viridiplantae > Streptophyta > Magnoliopsida > Malvales > Malvaceae > Theobroma > Theobroma cacao. The sequence goes on from NC_142647.1 coordinate 7,021,433, forward strand.
AGTCAGACTAAGCCTCAATCTTACGTATGGGCTATAAGGTAATCTTTGATAAATTTAAAAAATAAAATAAAAAATATGGTAAAATCTTTAAACAAAGAACTAAAGAAACAAAAAAATAAATTGACAAAAAAATGATACTATATTATGGTAAATTAAATAAAGAACTAAAAAAATAAATAAATAATTACCGAAATCAAGTTTATCAGTCTCATCCAAATCATCCTCATGTTGCTCCGAATCACCACGTGCTTTTCCATACAGCCAATCTTGAGCACAAATAAGTGTTTGCACGATTTTAGGAGTCAAAGAACTCCTATATGCATCAAGCACACATCTACTAGTACAAAAAGCGGATTCTGAAGCAACTATTGATATCGAAACTGTTAATACATCATGAGCAATAATAGCAAGTATAGAAAACCTATACTGATTGAGTTTCAACCACATGAGAACATCAAAGCCAATATCCTCGCTACCATCATCATCCACCAGCTCAGATAAATATTTATTCAATTTCAATTTCTACTCCTCTAAACCAATATTTAACCGATGCCTCTTAAGCACCCAATCTTTTTCTAGTAGTTTTTAGGTCCTTGCCACTCGAAATAATGGCACTGCCATACCCACCTTCATCACTGGTGACTTGTCTCATTGACGTTTGAGACTCTTGAGCACTTTCATCAACATGAGATTGAATTTAGGGTTGTAACATATTCTTATAACATTGAAACAACTCATCTATTTTTTTTTCACCAAAGAAAACATCAACAAAGCTTGTTTGGGAGAATACATATCTTGCATAGTAAACTCAATATAAGCAAGCTTTTTCGTCGAATCAAAAATCGAGGAAATGTATAACACAAAATTCATTTTTTCCACATTTCCCCAATACTTGTCAAATTTAGCTTTCATTCTCATTGCCATAGACTTCAAATCAACATCATTACTTTGTTGCCATTCAATCAAAATGCCATAAACATCAAAAATAAAATCAAGAAAAGAATTGCCAGTAACATAAGATGTACTTGAAACATTCACAGTTATATCATAAAACTCTTTCAAGAAAAGAGAAATCCTCTTAATAGTTGTCCAATTGTTATCATCAAGCACCCCATCTCCATTCCTCACTAGTGTAGACACCTATTTTAAAAAAAATAAAAATAAAAAAAAATAAAAAAATAAAAAAAATGATGATGATGAATGAACAGGAAAGGACTAAGCGTGTGCTCAGCCCCTTCTCCAATCCATCATTACAGGGCATTAATGCCTCTGAAAAGTAGCCGAATTTGGGGAAGAGTGGTCACCTCCGGCTACCAACCTCTCCTGTTTGCTAGAGCCTTGTGAAATCATGCTCAGAAGAACATGATTTCACCTTTGGATTGTCCAAATTTTTGGACAATCCAGTTCTTAAATGAGGTGGGGGAAAACAATTTCGAGGGGGGAGCCAAAAACCTGCAAACAAAAAAAATCCCTAGTTTCTAGCAACAAGAGGATACCTAGCCACAACTACCAAAAAAAAAAAAAACCTATGGGTTCTAGCAGCCAAAAACTATAATCCACCATAAAAAAAAATAACTAGAAGAAAACAAAAAAAAATCATTAAAAATTACAGAAAGATAAGGTAGATAGTTTGTTTTTGATAGGGAATTTTTAGTTTTTTTTTTTAAGGATTTTGGGGTTTTGTGGAGAGATTTGGAGTTTTGGGTGGTTTTAGGGTTTTTGTTACCGTCAGTTAGGGAAGAAAACGTTGAGGGGTATCGTCGGTTAGGCTGGAGAGGCGTTGGGTCACTGATCGGCAGCGGTAAATAGAGAAGAGGGGACGATTTGGGTTGTTGTGGGAGAGCAGATCTAGGCGACTAGCAGTAGGGAGATTTGCTTTGGGGGCCGACGTCGGCAAAGGTAAGAGGGAGAGTTGAGAATACTGATCGGCACCGGTAAGAGAGAAGAGGGAGAAAGAGGAATACCGATCGACTGGTTAGAGGAGAGATCGGGCAATCGAAAAGAGTGGGAATTCAACCGACAAAAGGGATATTTTAGAGAGAGGGAGATCTAAGCTGCCGATTGAGGAGTTAGAGAGAGGGAAGAGAACCAACAGTTAGAGAGAGAAACAGAAAAGGGAAAATGAGGAAAGAGGAAAGAAAAGAATTATTTATACCTAGCGTTTAAAGTGAAACGACGTCGTTTTTGGGAAGGTGGAGTGGTGATCAAAACAGCGTAGTTTTGGAGGTGGAGAGGCTGTGGTTTGTGCACCAAAGCGGTGCGTTTTGAAAAGAGGCTGCGCAGGCCTCAGGGAGGCAGTTTAGTTGGAGCAGGCTGGCTATCTTGGGCCGCTTTTAGCCCAATAAGGTAAATCCTTAATCTTTTATGGATCTGTTTGTGTTTTAGGTTGGTCCATTTTATTTGTTCTAAATTATTTTAGTATAACATTTTAAATTTTTTAGATGATAGTTTAAACTTAGGAAATTAATACAAATAGAGAACATAGAAATAATAAAGCAAAAATATATATTAAAACATATAAAAAATGTCTAGTTATAAAAAGCACTTAAACCTAGGAGAATATTTATTAAATATGTAAGTTTAGGTAAGTAAAATATATATATATATATGTAAAGCAAACAAAATAAATTACTAAATGAAATACGTTTATAGTAATAGATCTAGATAAATAAAAAAATAGAAAGCAAAAAATAATAAAAATAGATAAATGAATAAAGCAAATAGATGATTAAAAAATAGGATAAAATAATTAGTTATTTAATATAGATAAAGTAATCGTTTAAGTTTAATACCGATGATGGGATATTCGTACGGAACGCGAGAAGTCGCAATTCCGAAAGAATTTCCTTAGGTTAGGAATTTCGATTAGGACTCCACCAGTACGATGGGACGGTCCTAATTCGGAATTCTAATGTTTTCAATTTTAAATAAATGAGAATTATATATATTTAATCACCAATTAATAAAAATATATAAAAAATGAGAAATCAATGGTAACAATAAAATTGTTAATCATAATAATAAAAAATGAATAAAATACATATGTATAAATAATAATAACTATGTATAGTCAAAATATGCGATTTAAAATATAAATAAACAAAGTATAGGAATGGTTGTATAAAAATAATAAATAAATGTGAAATATTTTGTTCATGATAAGTAAGCTCAAAGAAAAGTATTAAATAAGAAACGAACATCGAATTTACTATGTTGCGTATCATTGTTACATTGTTAAATGTCATGGCATATAGACATATTCCGTATACGGGCAAAATCCCGATGATGGGACTTTCTGAGAAAACTTGCGAAGGCGAGCTTCATCGGTAAACTCCCTAGGTGAAAAGATACCTCCGAACTCTACCAGTACGATGGGAGGGTCGAAAGAAATATCTTTAATAAAAGGCTTTTACCCGTATTAGGATTTGCATTCATGAAAGCACTGTTTTTTTACTCACAAACGACTATCCCGATGATGGGATTTACCTTGTAAGCTTACGAAGGCGAGTTTCTAAGGTATTTCTCTAGGTGAAAGAATACTCTCGGATCCCACCAGTATGATGGGCGGATTCGGAAAGTACGCTCAATAAAAAGTTTTTGTTTGACATTATCTTAATTTTATGTCATACATTTCACGATTGCATCATGTGTGCGCCAAACCCGTAAAACATTTTGACTTGATTAATGGAATAAAAGACGAATTAAATAAATAACAATTAAAAAAACACAAGAATAAAATTAATGGGTTAGGATAATATATGATTAAATGGTACTATTCGTGGAACGGACGTCACGGGGGTGCCAATCCTTCCCTGTGCGTAATCGTACTCCTGAACCCAACTCTAAAAATATAAGTAGGTCGGTGTATCGTTCTTTTGGCGATTCCTAAGTTAATTTAGGATTTCGTCGAATAAAACAAACTTATAGGGTGGCCAATCACACCTAAAAAAAAAGATTGGTGGCGACTTCCAAAATATTTAATTTTCGTCCACGTCTCGCGGTCGGGTTCCTGGACCCGCACGTTACGACAACTAGTTCACTTCTGTAACTACTATCACAATACTCAAATGATGCAAAAGCCCTCTCAAATTTCACAATTGTATCTAACATAAAAAAAGTAGAATTTCATCTGGTGCACACATCTAAACACAATAAACATTTACTATCAACTCCTACACTAGTAACACACTCCTTAAACTTGGCTAATCTAGAAGAAGATTGTTTAACATATCTCATTGCTTCTCTAACATGAGCAATTGAGTTATTGATATCCTTTAATCCATTAGTCACAATAAGATTAACAATATGTGCAATGCATCTCATATGAAAAAATTTACCTCTTAAAATATTAGTTTCGACAACATTAAATTTTTTCTTCAAATGTCCTATTGCAACATCATTGGAACAAGCATTATCAACAGTAATAGAAAAAATATTTTGAATCCCCCAATCAATCAAACATCTATCAATTGCCTTCCCAATCGCTTAACCTTTGTGACTAGTAATGAGACAAAAGTTCAAAATCTTTTTCTGCAACTTCCAATCTTTATCAATAAAATGAGCAGTCAGAGACAAATAATTAATTTTTTGTACCGAAATCCATATGTCTGTGGTGAGGCATATTCTACCAAGATATCATCTCAAAAATTTTCTCATACAAGTTTTTCCATCAACATAAACCTTTTAACAATCCTTAGCAACGATCCATCGTGACAGTATACGAAATCTAGGACATGCTTCCTTCATGTGCTTCCTATACCCTTTACCTTCCATAAATCTAAAAAGCAACTCATCTATAATGATCATCTTAGCTAAACTCCTTCTAATTACATCCTAGTCAAACTTCCAACTACCCAATGACCCATTTTCTCCTGATGAAAAAACTAATTCCATTTGATTACTCTCTTTACTAGCATAAAGTATTTTCAATTTTAGACAAACCTTAACATGATTATTTAAAGAAGAAGTTTCATTTTTTTGGTATTAGCACATAAAACCTTATCACAATGACTACATCTAGCTTTATGATTACCTTTGTAATCAATAAATTTTGTTAAGTGATCCCACACAAGCAATGATGTTTTTGATGGTTCTTTTTGCTTCCGTGGTTTAGAGCTTACTGCTTTATTTCTTGCATTGCCTTCAGTAGCACTTGCATTAACATGAGGTGTAGATGTTGAGTCATTAGTTGCCAAATTTATATTTTCCTTAATTTCATTTGGCAGCTACAAAAAAACAAATTAATCATCATATATGTAAATTTGGTATACCAAAGTGAAGAACAATTGTACCAAGCATAAACAAAACAAAACAAGCGAAAAAAAAAATATTTCTTTATTTAAAAATTAGATTCAATTTTTTTAATATTAATATTATAAGTATTAATTTAAAAAATCACTTACTAAATAAATAAATAACTTATAAGTTGAAAAAGAATTGATGGGTCAATATAATACTATTTCAATAATTCCTACACCTTTTGTCATTTTCTAATTTATCATACTTTAATAGAGCATAATATTATGTTGGTTTAAACAGCTGAATATTTTACTTACATCACATCAATTATACATTGAGCTTGTAAGGGTCTTTCATCTTTGTTTACTCTAAATCCAAATCTCATTTGATATTTGATAAGACTTGTTGCCTAAATTAATTTTGATTTATGAATATGGAAAACAAAAAAATTAATGTATTGGTTGATATCTCTTTTTTGTTTTTGGATTAATATTTGAATTTATTCTTTGATTGATGTGCTGCTGATATGACTTATGCCTCCTTTTCATTATGAGAAGTTGAACATGTGATTTTTGGGTCAAATTAATCAACAAAAAAATTGACTCTTATACACATTTTAATTTTTGGACATATAGAATAGAACTTAACTTAATGAGGGTGTGACATGAATATATTTGTCAAAATATAAACATTTCTATGATTTATTGATTAAGTTTTTTAAGAACTTGCAGATAAAACAAATTTTTTTGGAGAAAAAAAATATCAATGCAACCATTAATTTGGCCACTGATAGTATGTTATGAATTATATAGAGACTTAGACATAAAAATTTGCATTGACGTAAAGTTGTCTGATTTAGGCGAAAGATAATAATGAAAGGAAGAACGAACAATAAATTGATGAAAGATGCAACTTTGAAATTGAATCACAACAATAAATTGATAATGAAAGAAACAATAAATTTTTTCAAAAACCAAATAATCAATTGACCTTACATTTATCAAATATTAATAATGGCATTAAACTTCATAATAAGCAAAACATGAAAATTCGTATATCAATCATAGCACAAAACTTTATTTATGGAAGAAATAATGGTGCTTTGCATATTAGTGAATGAACTGATTTTTCAAAAAGGAAATTATTATTAAAAACGGAATAAGTTTCTTTAAGCTAACAATTAAAAATTCTTACCCAATATCTAATTTGAATTTGTATAAAACGTGTAAAATGTACAAATGGAAAATGGAAATAATTAAATGCAACAAATCTATGAAACAATCAAACCAGCACCCCACAACCTTGAACCACAATAGCAAATAGCAGCACTATAATCCAAGGAAAGCACTCCAAAGCTATAACTTAGCATCAGCAAGACATGAGACTTGAGAGTGAAGAGAAACTGTGAGAAAACAAAGAAATATACTTTGAAGTGTTTGGGACTTAAATCATGCTAAGATGACTCATACACAGTAGAATATTATTAAAATTTTAATCATCTAAGCCATTGATCACTTTAATTGAAACTAATATAGAAAAACCATAAGAGAAATTTTGATAAACCTGAAAGTTTGCTTTCTTTGGTGGAGTCCTCATTGGCTTTTTTTTTTGTACACCAATTAGGATTTATTAAACCCTAGCAATACATTGTCTTGTCTCTAATGGTGATCCACATAGTGATTTGTCGAAATCTTTTCACTAAGAGTGTGAATCCCCAAGCCAAAGTTTGTGCTAAAAAAACTCTCAACTTTGAGCTCCTTTGTGTTTTTCTCTTTTTGACTATGATCCTATCTCAACACATGCAAAAATAAAATAGAACTCTTTTATATACAAAAGCTGGTTAAGAGATTCTTTTATAGAGTGAATTGACCTACTTTATATCCAATAAAGATTATAAAATGACTTGGGCTAATTAGGCCTTTATTTAATACTGCATCAAATCATATTTGATTTAGCCAAATACTTAATTGGATTAAGCCTCTATAAAATCAATTAGATCACATCCAATTGAACTCAAATTAATTTCAACAATTCACCTTATGTATGAGACCCATTAGGTTCCTAACTTATTGGCAATAAATATAAATTAATTCAATTAAGAATTTATATTTTTATTTATAAATTATGAGCGACATTTAGTAATACATAATGACCATCCAAATGTCAAAAGAGTCAATATGATTTGACTAACCTTTCAGTGCATAGTATTTCAGTGTAATTCGATAATTTCATCATATATCCCTGATAAATAGAAAGCGTGGCTCGATGTCTACTTTCTAATTTATCCATATTAGTTTTGCAACTTCTATATTGACCTATCAAGATTGCCTTGGCTAAGGACTTTTAATCAATATAAGCTTGGAGCAAATGATATATGTCCCTTTCAAATCACTTAGGGTGATGAATCCTCTTTACACTACTCATTCATCTTCGCATGCTTTATGTCATACCCAAAAGCACCTTGTTTAAGCATGTGGTCACCTCCAGACCCGTAAAGGTAAAATCAAAGCATGACAATTCACATGCAAGATGACATGATATTACAAGTCTAAAGATTACTTACACTACTAACACAGTATTTTCATAGACACTTAGTGAAATACCAAATGAAACTCTTATAGCAGGTCATGTTCAGTGAACTTATTCTTTAACAAGCACCCACATATTATCCCCAAGTATCTTACGTACTTCAACCTATGAGATCAATTGCTTACTTCTAAAATAAGGAGGCTTAGCATGTACTAACCTTTGAGCATTATCAATACCCTTATTCTTGGCAATACAATGATTAGGAACATTTTTAGGAGTAAGGTTTTGATACATAAAAATCTCATAATTATAACTTTTATAATTTCTTTGTAAAGTCATTATGTTCCAAAGACTTTATTTGTATGAGTCTCTCATAATTCTTTATAAATAAACTCATAAATAAAGAAATACCTTATACATTATATAAAATATCTATAATGTATTTAACATGAAATATGACTAATTAATATAGTATTTTACAAGCACAAAATTGATTGGTTTGCAGGGCTTACACTAACATGAAGATGAGATGACAACAACTCAGCAAGAGATGATTGGTGGCAAAAAGGACGACGACAAAAAGAGAATCAGTGGAGACAGCAGCAAGGGGTTGGCAATGGAAGGACCAAGGAAGAAGGTTTTTAGGGTTTCAAAGGGGGCTAATTTGATGAGAAAATGTTAAAATCGAGGAGGGGAAAAAAGAAAAGGGGGGGATTAATGAGGTTACAAATGGTATTTCATCTGATGCCTCAATTTTTCAGTCGGCTCGGGTGGGAAGGAAGTGTCCCCGGCAATCGAGCCAACTAAGTCCCTTAACAGTCGATTAAAACCAACACCACAATTGGCACTGAAAAATCGAGCCGGCTGTGGTCGTCAACGTTGGTTCTGGTTGGTTGCATGGTTGTAACTGACTGGTTGCTCATTCCTACTGTCCATTATCTTGCCAAACACGAGTGTGAATAGGAACTTTCTACAGTGTGGAAAAAGATCATTAGGCCTCTTTTTTTCTACTAACAAGTTTTACTCGCAAGTTTCTTCTAATCTCAGTCATGCTGTTGGCAACGGAGAAAGCTTTCGGTTCTGGAATGATGTATGGATTGAGGGAGTTCTCTTATCTTAAAAATTCCCTAGGATTTTCGTGCTATCCAATAACAAAAAATGAATAAGTAGCTGATTCTGGGAATTGGAACGACAGTTTTTGGGTTTCGGATATTACTTACGAAGGAACCTCTTTGATTGAGAAAAAGAACAGTGGTATTCTTTAGGTGATGTCCTGCAAAAGGTGCAATTGAGCAAAGAATTAAAGGACATTTTGATTTGGAAAAGTGAAGCCATTGGCAAATACAGCGCTAATTCTTTTTGTGGGAGTGTGTTGTCTTCTTCAGTTAATTGTGACAGGCTATCGAAAAGTGTCTAGTGTGGACTTGCACCCAAAAAATTGTGGCATTTGTCTAGCAACTTCTTTATGATAAAATCGGGGTAAAAGTGGAGCTGGCAGCTAGAGGTCTGCTACAAGATAACTCTGACATTTGTGTTCTTTGTAATAAAGATAAGGAATCTTGTAGTCATCTGTTTATTATGTGGGGTGAAACCAGGAATATTTGGAGTTGGAGGTGTGGGCTATTGGGTATCATTGGACTTTCCAAAATAATATTAGGGATTTTTTTGTCTTAGAATGAATGTTTGTTGAACGGTAAGGATATTAGAATATGGAAAATGGGTTTCTTTGCGATAATGTGGACAGTGTGAAAGTGTAGGAACGATATTATATTTGGGAATAAAATCTGAAATGTCAGGCTATGTTGCGAGCTGGTTAAATACAGGTGTGCGTCATGGGCCAATGCAAAATGGTCAAATGAGTATGGGTCTATTTTGGAAACTTTCATACACCCTGCAGCTGGCAGCTTTCCTAAAAAGAGAGCCAAGGTTAGGGTAAGAGTCAAATGGGAAGCTTCGAGGCAAAGCCAAATGAACTTTAATGTAGATGGTGCTACTAAGGGTTGCCCAAGACTCGCGGGTATAGAAGGGGTATTGAGAAATGCAGCTGGTGAAGTGAAGATCTCCTTCTTAAAATAGATCGGTGTTGCGGACTCCTCAATGGCTGAGATCTTTGTTGAGAAGGAAGCTTTTTTAGTGTTCACTCTTTCTAAATGGAAAGACAATCACTCTCTGTTAATTGAAAGCGATGCTAGCAATGTAGTAAAGTAGGTTTAGAATCCGGAGCTGGTGCCATGGAGATTGCGTAAGTGGATGGTGCAAATTGAAAGGTTGAAAGAGCAGCTGTGGTCATGGGAGATTAAACATGTGATGAGAGAAGCGAACCAAGAGGCGGATACCTTCTCTAAAAATGCTATGCGATTGCAATGTGAGTCCCTTTGTGTATTCTAAGTTCGCTGTGTTGTTATCCTTTTTGTCTTCCTGTTCGAATATTGAATGTTTTGATTTTGTCTGGGGCTGGTTTGCGAATGTATATGGTTGGGACAAGTGTATATTTTGGTTTATGGGACCAAGGGGGACAAGGTTGAAAGGCTCTCAAACTATATAGGTTTCCATGAGAGTCGGGATTTTGTTTCTTCTATTCTGTATTGATTATCTGCCCCAAATGTTTTTAGTCAGGGGGTGTTGTGCTTTTTTACAGAGTCTTCAGTTTATTTTGGTTAGAAGAGAGGTTTGGCAGGGTACATCTTTCAATTTACCAACCGAACCTTTGGTCCCCTAAACTTTTGTTACTTGATTTAAGGAGGTGAAATATTATTTCCCTCCATGTAATGAAAGTTCTTCTTGCTATTCAAATATATACATATATAATATTAATTTATTTTTCGATCAGTTCAGTTTCAAAATTTTAAAATAAAAAATCAACTAAATAAATTAATTAAATCACATTTTTTAAATCAATAAATACAATAAATTAATTGAACGTTATACTCAAAATCACATTCTATACTCATCTCTACCTCACCGTACTTTCTTCCCCTCAACATGCCGTTTCAATATTTTAAAGTGTATCAATACTAAAGAAGAAAAGCACGAAAACAAAAATTGTTTGTCTGATTAGGCAATGCCACCTGCTTCAAAATTGATGGATGTTTTTTGAAGGTTTTTGCCATCGAAAAGATCACGTCATGTCATGGCTAAAGAGGAGAAATTCAAGACACGAAAAAGCATGCAATCCAAGCATCGGACGGAAAGGATACTAATAATGAGAACATCTATTACTAAAGATGTTATCTTCGCATTTTATAAGCAATCAAGGAACCTTCGTGAGTAAACCAAAATTACAATTTTAAGCTATACAATAGACAAAACAGTCTATTCTCATATTGAGAATTCATCCTTTTCATCTCTTATCCAAGTATGATCGTACTCAAGCTGTCGTTTTCCTTAATGGGGGAACGCCAGTTTCAAACCTCCGCTTCCGTAAATCAATTGAAAGCTACAAGTATGGTTGTCTGCTACTTGATGAAACTTCTGAATTCAAAATCATCTACAGAATAACATATATTTTCGTGTTTATTCATTAATTTTTCTCATGGACTGCACTTGATAATGACATCAACAATTGAATATATTCATCACAACATTATGCTGATCAAATATAAATTACCAAGAAATATCTAGCTCTGTAGTCTTGATTTTACAACTGTAAAAGAATGCTTGTACAGGTTGGACTTTTGACTCACTGGTTTAATTATTAGTACAAGTTATAAGAAAATTATGTTTGACAATTAATCCTAAGTAGCTGCCAAGCCATAGCTTACGGTTTTCTGACCTAATCCAAGTTGCCGAAGCTGGCAGCCACGAGATAACCAAAGAATGCGAAAACATTTCAACTTCAAAATCTTCGACGCAGTCTTTGTGTCCAGAAGGCCGTACAATGTAAGCGAAAATCTTTACCCAACAAAAATGAGCAGTGGGTGCTATAGGGTTCAAATGAAGGCAGTAGGATTTTCTCGTGTCTGTCAAGGTTTTTTCTGTCATTTGATAAACAAAGAAACTGCAGCTGTTAAGGCGACTTTAAATTATATTATCTGTAAACAAAATAATTATTGAACAAGTTTGTAGCTTCGGATGATGAAATACAAGTGACGTTTGATCGATACAAATCCGTGTGGAAATATATACCCCAATTGTGTAATCATTATTTGTGGCCTTTATTATATTGTTGACTAATTAATTAAACTGTCGCCTGAAATTGATTACTTTACCGAGCAAACTGGTTGGTCTACCATTGTCCCCTCTTACAAGATAAGATTTGAGATTTGATTTTGAACTCATTTGCTTCTCTCTCGTGTAGAATTTGATTTTGAATTCATGGATTTATTATGTGGATTTTATAATTTCATGTATAATTAATATTTTAATAAATCAATTATTGAATCTACTTTCACTTATCATACACGTAATGTTTCGAATCTATCCCTATTACATCAAACACGAAAATTGCCTTGTAATATATATTTAATTGATCAAAATTTTATTATATCACACAAATAGTTAAATATTTTTAATTAATTTAAAATTTAATATACATGATTTACATAAATAGAATATGAAATATCCATGATTAAATTAACTAAATATAAATTATATAAAAAATATAAATAAATGTAAAGGTAAATTAATTTTACACACATGCGCATGCTAAATAAAGAGAGATGCTTGAAAAATTTGATAGACACCTTGCAACATTGTTATGTTGATTTCTTTAGGTTGATCTCTAGTTGTGTTTATATCATACGCATGTTGTACTAATGTATCTTAACTGTGGAATTATGATCTCTACAGCCCAATGGTTCATGGTTTGGAGCTTGGAATCATGAACCTTGGAATTGATTAAAAAGTTTTCTGTCAAGTTAATGCTATTTTTAGATGTCAATTTATCTGGAGGATAAAAAAACCCATAAATTAGTCGACACTGATCCAAAGTTGATTAAGCAATTCACATATTTGTAATGATTTTTTAAAATTGAAAAAAGATGTAATTAGGTAAGACGAAGGCATAACATGTTATACTTTTTATCATGAAAAAAAAATTAAAATGAATAATCACATTTTATGTCGGATGAACATGTTTATAATTAGGTAGATGTGAATGTGACATCCCATAATTTATAAATCATTAATTTGTGGTTCATCAGACTTTTGAACTCACTAGAACTAGAATTCAAATACATTAAATTAGTTCTCAAGAAATGGTAGGGTTTAACTCATCCATGACGCAAAGCTATTTCTCAAAGGCCTTGATTTAGCACTTTCGACAAACCCAAGCAAAAAGATTGAGAAGAATAAAATAGGCTCAGACCCAAAAGATGTCACCTGTAATTGCAGCCCAACCTCTGGTCAATCTAGGCTTACTAAAACACTTGGTAAAGCTGAAGGTAAGCCCAACATAGCTTTTAATAAGTAGGTGTAGAGTTTTGTAAAAGCTCAAACTTGAAGGTATATCTAGGCAGAATCCTTAATGTGGTATAGAGCTTATTTGTATAGTGTCATAGACGTTTAAACTAGCTTAACCTTTTCCACTGAGTGCTTTCTCAAAGGGGATTAATAGCAATCACTTATTGGCGCTGATAAACAAATATGATGGCACATAACTTCCTCAGTCAGTTTTCCCTTTCTTCTCCTGGATTTGACTTTCCAATTGATCGACACTAAACTATTAAGTACTTGTTTGGCCTAACTTTTTTTCAACTTATCTACCTTTCAAAAGTAAAAATCAGGTCAAATATAAATTTTGAAAAGCTCTTAAAAAAATAATTTTTTTTAAGAATAAAATTTTGAAAAAAAAACTTTTGGAAAAGCTCATGTGATGAGTTTTTTATTCTCTTCTTTTAAAAATGCAAGAGAATTTTTATTTTTGTTTCAAAAATATTCTCATCTGTTAAATATAATTACAATATTACCTTTTCAAAAAAAAAATACCCTTTATGATAATTTTAACCAAAATTATAACTTATAAAAAGAAATTTACCAAACAACTTTAATTTAATTTTAAAAGCTATTATTTTTCATAAGAGCTTCATAATAGCTTATAAGTTAGAAAAAAGCCAAACCAAACAAGTTCTAAGTATAGACATAGCGAATGTATAGAACATAAGAATAGTATACCATGCATATTAGTGCAAATAGAGACTTCTTATTATAGTTTGGCAATCTTTATGTACAAATAAGATTTGCTTGCTTTTGCATGTGTTTCAGAATCCAAATTTTTATAATGAAGGGTTCTTTTTTTTTTTTCCTTATTTTGAAGTATTTTAAAATGAAGTTTTAAATAGGAATGTTCTTTTAGGACAAAACTTAATACAAAATATTATAAACCACTTAATTAATTATTCAAACAAAAATACTATTCCCTTTGTTTTAATATTTTTATTCTACCTAACGCGGTAATAATTAATTGATTCAATATATCTCATTTATGAATTAATTGACCTATTCATGAATTGATAAACCTTATTTTTAAATTTATCCAATAAATAATATTAACTATCATGTCAAGAAATATAAATATAAATAATATTTAAAAATACAAATATTTGAAATAAAAATATTGTAGATATCATGACTCTTATTCCAACATGCTAATAATCATGTAAATTGATTGTTTGAGATTCACTTCTCGTTTGGAACTTACAATCAAGCAATGGATAAAAAAATTGTGCCATTTCTATATATATATATATTCAAGATCTCAAGAGTAGGTCAAAGATTTTTCTTGGATCTAGAACAAGTATCCCAGACCTACCTTAATCATCCATCATGCATACGGCACCAATAAACTATTGTGAGGTCTCTGTTATCAAGACTATTTTTTTTTCAAATAAAAAAAAGAAGAGCAAAAGAAGAAGATAATTGCTTTCATTATACCTCACTATTATGGACAAAACATCACTATTTATAAGCTAATTATTTTTGCAAGTAACGACATTGTAAAAAGGCATGACAAGCAACTAGATGGTTTTCTCATTCTGATTGGAGGTTTCAAGAGGGATGAAACAAAGTTGATTTTTCGAACTTGAAAAAGAAGGTAGGCTGATATATATCATGAAAATGCTTCCTGAGGCTTAAATTTGACAACCAAAACCTGTGGAATCTCCTTCACACACAAGCTGGTTCAATTGGACTTCATCTCTCTCTCTCTCTCTCTCTTTCTTGGCTTGCATGGTGGTCCAAGCAATATAAGAAGGATTTTATAGATCTCTTATAATCTTTGGTGCTTTTCAGCAGCTTTTATATCAAACGCAAATGTATATGCATGTAGTGGTCGAGACTTGTTTCCTAATTTGTCAGGAGTTTTGGACATTCTTCCATTTGGGAGTCCTTTTAACGGGGCTTTGTTCGGTTATCTAATTTCAGTTGGTTTTGCGGCAGTATATATAAAAATTCCTTTCCTTTCCTTTTTCAACTAAAAAATTCGCATAGTTTGTTGTTTCCTTCTGAGTTTTGAGATTATAATCATTGTGTTAAAATAGAGCATGAATATGTAATGGTGTATTTTCAAAATCAAAGATTATGTCATATAATGAAAAGTTATCTTAGCTTAAAGGTTATGTCACATAAAGTGACATAGTGTGACTATTAGATTGTAAGTAGGTTTTCATGTAAATGCTTATATCTTTTGGTAAAAGACATCTAAAGGATATGAGACAAATTGAAAAAACACCATAACTCAAAAATTTAAATGTGAAAAGTTACTGTTTCAAATTATAACTCTAAGATTATATTTTATTGAATGAATAGTTATCTTTTTATGAGATGATTCTTGAAACAATACCTTTATCCTAAGATTGTGTCTTGTAAAATATAAAGATGTCTTTTAGACAAAATGGTACCTTAATGAAAGGGTTGTATCATTGAAGAAGAGACACTTGCAAGCCTATATAAAGGGCTTGTTGCCAATCATTTTGACACATCAAATCAAAAACAAAATAAGAGCAGAAAAATCAAGAGCAAAAAAAGTGTTATGTTTTATTAACATAAACACTTAAGTTTTCATCAACTACAAAAGTATCCAAATTCCTTATAATTTACTTGCTGCAAAAAGTAGGCTCTAAGGTCGAACAACTTTGCAAACCCTCCAGTGTATCTAGCGGTCGTCTACTCTCGTAAAGTGTAAGACGAAGTTAGACGTTGGCTTCATTGTATCCCTAACGCTATTCACGTTATTTCCCTTTACATACCGAATGGTGGGGGTGAAATAAGTCTTAAAGATAACGTCTATTGAAAGGCTCACTTTAAAGTCAATTTTACCAATTTCTTAAATTTCATTTGAACCCCATTTGCACTAACAATTTTAAGACTTATTTTCATGGTATTCAAAATGCCTTCACTTAAAGAGATGGCTACCAACATTGTCAAGTTAGATCACTCTGAATGAGGAAACTTTATTTGGTGACAAAAAAAGATGCGCTTCTTCTTTACAACTCTCAATGTCGCTTATGTTCTAGATACACCAAAACTAAATGAAAAAGGTGATGAAAAATTCGCGGATCAAACTCGTTTGAGGTAAAAATGGGATAATGATGACTACATATGCATGGGACACATTCTTAATGGAATGTCGGATGCATTGTTTGATGTGTACCAGAATGAAGCTAGTGCAAAACAACTTTGGGACAAATTGGAAGCAATATACATGGCTGAAGATGCAAATAGCAAGAAATTTTTGATTAGTTGTTTCAATAACTACAAAATGGTTTATAATAGTTCTATTATGGAGCAATTGCATGAGCTTGAATGCATTCTAAATAGCTTTAAGCAATATGGTTTTAAAATGGAACAAGTTATTGTGTTATCTTCAATAATTAATAAGCTTCCCCCTCATGGAGAGACACTAAGAAAACTCTAAAACATAAAAAAGAAGAAATGTCTCTCGAGGACCATGGTAATCATCTTCAAATAAAAGAAAATTATCGCAAACAAAAAGAAGTTAAGCAAGATGAAAAAGAAAGGATTCTAATGAAAAGAATCTTAAGACATCAAAGGTTTATGTGATGGAACACAAACCATTAAACAAGCCGGTCTCATGTAACAAAAGAAAACATTTCATGGGTATGAATGACAAAAGTCATAAGATCAAAAGGAACAAAAAAGGGGCCATGGTTCCATTGTAACAAACTTGGACACTTTAAGGCGGAATGTAAATTTTTTAAAAACAAGACACACGGTCTGAACAATAACAAATTTGTGGTTATGGTTTCAGAGGTCAATTTTCTCCAAAATGATGGAGCATGGTGGATTGACACTAGTGGAACTAATCATGTATGCAATGACAAGAGTTTCTTTAAGACTTTGGAAAAAGTTAATGATGGAACCGTGTTGTACATGGGAAATTCCTCCACTACACAAGTGAAAAGAAAAGGCACTGTGAAACTTATGTTTACTTCTGGGAAAATACTTGTACTAACAATGACTATTATGTATCGAAAGTTAAAAAGAATCTTGTGTTAGGTTGTTTGTTGAATAAGTATGGCTTCAGATTAGTATTCGAAGCAGATAAGTTCATCCTTACAAAAGGTGGACAATATGTGGGAAGTGGATATTTTTGTGAAAACATGTTCAAATTTAATATTAATAAAAATATTACTAGTTCTATTTATATTGATGCTTCGTTTAATGTTCATGATAGCAAAGCAACTTTGTCCAATTTATGGCATATTAGATTAGGTCATGTTATTATAAAAGAATGCATAATATGGCTAAATTAGATTTAATATCCAATATTGATATAAATAATGATATGTGCAAGACATACATGGTTATTAAAATCACAAGAAACTCATTTCTTAAGGTAGAAAGAAATTCCAAATTACTTGCATTAATACATTTTGATGTTTGTGACAAGCATAATACTCCATATAATGGTGAAAAGAAATACTTCATAACATTTATAGATGACTTTTCTATATATTACTATATTTACTAATTACATAGTAAATATGAAGTAATGGAGAAATTTAGAATTTATAAAAATGAAATTGAATTACATTCTGAATTGCTTATCAAATGCTTACGAAGTGATAGAGAACGTGAATATTATTATCTCAAGTATTTTGAGTCCACTGGTGTTATCCATGAGATTACTGCTCCATACGTCTCACAACAAAATGGTGTAACGGAACGTAAGAATCGAGTTTTTACGAAAAATGTCAATGCTTTGCTTTCTAATTTAGGTTTGGAAAAAGGATTTTAAGGCGAAGCTTTATTAACGGCTTGCCATATACTAAATAGAATCCCAAACAAAAGGAGTAAAACTAATCCTTATGAGCTATGGAAAGAAAGAAAGCCAAACTTTAATTATTTAAGAGTTTAAGGATGTCGAGCTATAGTAAAAGTTCCAAAACCAAAGAAAAGAATATTGGATGAAAGAGGAATTGAATGTATATTTATAGGATATGATAAATATAGTAAAGCATATCGTTTCATGGTGATAGAGCCTAATGATTCATATGCCATTAAAACAGCCATAGAATCAAGAGACATTATCTTTGATGAAATAAAGTTCAATTCAATTCCAAGACCCAAAGAACTAGTAATAGAAAGTGATAAACTTTTAAAAAATGGTGAGGAAACTATTGAGATTCGAAAAAGTAAAATAATTAAGAAAGAAAAGACATATGGATTTGATTTCCTCATGTACTTAATAGAAGGTACAAAAGAAGAAACATGTGAATGCTTACCGTACTACTTTAATGTAGAAGGTGAAGGTTATCCTCAAACTTATGAAGAGGCAATAAAGTCTCAAGATGCTACATTTTGCAGAGAAGCAATACAAGATGAGATAGACTCGATAATGGGAAACAATGCGTGGAAGTTGGTAGACCTTCAACCAAGTTTCAAGCTAATAAGTTGTAAGTGGATTTTCAAAAAAAAAAAAAAATGAAAGTTGATGGAACCATAGAAAAGTTTAAAGTAATGCTAGTGGCAAAAGGCTTTAAACAAAATGAAGGTGTTGATTATTTGATACATATGTACTGGTAGCAAGAATAGCTACAATTAGAGTGCAGATAGAACTTGCATCTATACATAAGATGGTAATTCATCATATGGATGTAAAAATAGCATTCCTAAATGGTAAGTTAGATGAAGAGGTGTATATGGAACAACTTGAAAGATTTGTCTTTCCTAATCAAGAAAGAAAAGTATATAAGCTTGTAAAGTCCTTGTATGGATTAAAACAAGCGCTTAAATAATGGCATCAAAAGTTTGATGAAGTTGTGCTAGTTAACGGTCACAAAATCAATTAATCTGACAAATGTGTCTATAGTAAGTTTCATAATGGTAAATGTGTCATCATTTGTTTATATGTGGATGATATGTTAATCTTTGGTACTGATTTGGAACAAGTGGAGGACACAAAAAGGTTTTTGTTCATGAATTTTAACATGAAAGATATAGGTGTAGCGATTATTATTCTTAATATAAGAATAATGACAGACAATAATGGCCTAACATTTTCTTAATCTCATTACATCGAAAAGATTGTAATGAAGTATGGTAAGTTAGATTGCAAGCCAATGTCTACACCTTATGATTTTAATTTAAATCTAGTACTTAACAAAGACAAGGTAATAACACAAAATGAATATATAAAGGTGATTAAATGCCTAATGTATGCTATGGTTTGTACAAGGTTAGATATTGCTTTTGCGATTAGAATGCTAAGTCGATTTACAAGTAATCCAAGTAAAGAACGTTGGTATGTTGTTCATAAAGTTCGAAGATACTTCAAAAGTACAAAGAATTATGGCATTTGTTATTCAGGCTTTTCTTCAGTTTTAGAAAGGTATATAAATGCTAGTTGGAACTTAAATAGAACGAATTATACTTCTACGATTTGTTGGATTTTTACAATTGATAGGGGTGTTGTTTCTTACGGTTTTAAAAAACAATCTTGTCAAGCGGAGTCCACTATAATGGCTAAATTTATAGCTTTAGCATCTGCCACCTAAAAAGCGGAATGATTAAGAGATTTACTTTATGAAATTTCGTTGTGGCCTAAACCAATAGCACCAATCTTGATACATTGTGACAATGAAGCAATAGTATCAAAACATATAATCAAGCATACAATGAAAATAGTCGATATATGGGACTTTGACATAGCATTGTAAGATAAAAAATTAGTGATGGTATAGTCATTATAAGTTATATGAGATCTTGTGAAAATTTAACGAATCTTTTTACTAAAAGTTTAAAAAAGGACTTGAAAATAAAGACGTCAAGAGGGATGGGTCTCAAGCTTATCAACTAAATCTCTAATGGTGACAGCTCACCTCAATGCTTATGGTCAACCTACAAGTCTTGGGTACTGACCATTCTACCACATAGATGATTACAAGCATTAATTTGTATTTTCATTCCAAGATGTATAGCGCTTAGTTCCCGTAATGTGTAAGGTAAAGTTGACTAAAAGTTCTTAATAGACCCATAACATGTATATATTGAAGTCTATAATTACGGGGTACTTCCTATGGGAGCTACTTATGTGAGTAGAAGTGTGGTCATTTCTAGGAACTAAAAACTTAACTCTGATAGCACTCATGGATGGATGCAAAACACAAGGCCATAAAACATGTTGGCAAAACTAGATACAAGTGAACAAGGAAGCTTGTGTGTGTTTAATGACTCAACTAGTTAAATGAAGAATCAATAGTTCAATGCTTGGTCAACCACTCAATTCAGACTAAAATCAACCACACTTACTAAGTGAAGGTTCAAATTTGTAAAATACCTTTATTTATGTACAAGGTTTCCAAAGTTGTTGGTATTTGAAAATTATGAAAATAGTGGGAGATTGTTAGTGTATTTCCAAAATCAAAAGTTACGTCACATAATGAAAAGCTATCTTAGCTCAAAAGTTATGTCACATAAAGTGATATAGTGTGACTATTAGATTATAGGTAGGTTTTCATGTGAATGGTTATATCTCTTGGTAAAATGACATCCAAAAATATAAGATAAATTAGAAAAATATCATAACTCAAAAGTTTAATTATTGTTTCAAATTATAACTCAAAGATTATGTTTTATGGAATGAATAGTTATCTTTTTATAAGGTAATTATTGAAAAAATATATTTATATAAAGGTTATGTCTTGCAAAATGTAAAGATGTCTTTTAGATAAAGTAATGCTTTAATGAAAGGGTTATGTCATTGAAGAAGAGATATTTGCAAACCTATATAAAGGGTTTGTTGCTAACTATTTTGACACATCAAATCAAAAACAAAACAAAAGCAGAAAAATTAAAAGTAAGAAAAGTGTTGTATTCTATTAACGTAAACACTTAGGTTTTCATCAATTACAAAAACATTCATATTCCTTATAATCTACTTGCTGCAGAAAGTAAGCTTTAAGGTCGAATAACTTTACAAACCCTCTGACGTATTTAAGAATCTACTCTCGTAATGTATAAGACGAAGTTAAATATTGACTTCATCGTATCTTTACGACTATTCGTATTATTTTTCTTTACATATCGAGTAGTAGGAACGAAAGAAAATTTAAAAATAACGTTTATTAAAAAATTCACTTTAAAATTAATTTTATTAATTTTTTAAATTTCATTTAAAACCTATTTATAACAACAACACCAAAATCCTAATTGACTGCTTGACACGAGAGTTTGAGGTGAGATAGCTTTCACCAGACCACGAAAAATGATTTGAAACAACAGTACTGAACTTGTCTGAAGTACTTCAATAGTATTATTTACGAAGTACAGTGAGAAAACGAGGTTTGTCCGGTGGTTACCCGGAAGGATAGACTCCACTTCGAGCTCTGATTGGTGAACTTGTCATGATGGTGGCCCCGGCCAACCGCAATTTGAGTTCTATGCTAATGATTTGCTTATTGAGTTCGCATCATGCCTACTCCTAGCTAGTTGTAATCGCATGTCTTTAATTGGAGTCATGGTGGAATAATTTCAGCCGACAAATAGCTTACCAGACTACTTTCTACTTCTCACGCCTCAATTTCCTAGTAATAAAATCTTTCACAATTCCGAAAAGTAAAAAATATCTAGGCAGAAATAATTGGGACCTTAATGACGATATTACCCTTAGATATGCAAGTTGCTAGGCTAGAGACGAAACAACCTCTGGTGGGACCCACAATAATTTGGGAAGAGGGAGTTGCATCCGTCCACTTAACCAATGAAATATGAATAGCTACCCAACCCACCCCGACGACTCTCTTCGACGTGATTGTTTTGACTTGACGGCTCCAACTCACCACCGTTGAGCCTAGACCCCCCGGGCTCCACCACTTTGCCAGGATCACCTACTTCAATTTGCACCATGGTCCCACCTAGGTGAAGACCAGCCGCTCAAGTGCACCCGTGGGGGTCCAGTTAATCAAGTACAAAACCGAGGGCTTTTTTGTCGTGGGAGATGTAATACGAATACCGTTGGAAAATAACATTTGGTTGTAATGGAACGTATATAAATTAATCATCAGCGGTTTGATGTGAAAAAAATTATGTCCGGTGTAATTATAAAATTGTTAATAACTATTAAGTGTAATAAAAATAATAATTGGAGTACCCAAAATACCGTTTCCACCCTCCGTATGCCACATTCGTCGGCCCTGCGAGCAGCTTCTCCAAGTTGCTACATTTTTTCCTTCCTTAAAACTAATTTGAAAGGCATTTTCGTCTTCACAATAATATATCTGATTACACTTAGAAATATATAAATTCACTCGTTACATCAAGCAATATTTATTTTGAGAAAAATCACTAACTATTTATATGTGTTGCATTCCAATACGCCCTTTCCTTTTCTAGGGGGAAATGCCAGTGGTTTTCCCTATGTCACGTGGAGAGGTTGAATCGGAACCGCTCAAGTGCGCCAGGAGGAGAATCGGACGGCGAAAGCAAGTCCCAGCTCACGTGATATTATTTGGGTGGGGACAACTGTTGTCGAATGTGAACCGTTTACTAATCTCCGTCCAGCGTGCGTAGGAGAAAGCCCGATTTGGTTCATAGTCCCTAGTGGCAGCGGCCAACTAATAGTCTCTTAGGGACGTGTTTGGTTTGATTATTTTTAAGCATAAAAATTTTTAGTGCAGTTCAAATCAATTTGTTGATTTCTTGCTTTTTTCTCAAGTATCTGGAAGATCAAGATCAAGCTCAAATTAAATTTAATTATTTTTAAAAACTTAATTTAAGTCATTGCTTCACTCTCAATTTGTTTAAACTATAGAGAGAATCCTAAGTCTGACAACAATCCCTGTAAACATATTCATTGAGAAGTTACTGACTTACTGTTACGATAAATTTCCCCTTCTATAATGGTAAATGTTAAGTGTAGTATTAACTATTGCCCTTTTATCATATCTCCCACAACAAACAGCTCTTTAACAACCCATCTCAGCAAAAACCCACGTGCACATCACCGTGTCAGATCCAATCACTCATATCAACGGCCAAGATCTTTTCCGTACATCCACATAGTCTTCCTATAAAAACGTCCACCGCCTCTTCTCTGTTTCCCAACTTCTCTCTCATAGGCGCTGCAACTGCAGCAGAGAAGTGAGGGCAAAAGCAGAACACGGATTGTTGGCTTATTTATAAAATTCACCCTTTAGTTTCTGAACTCTCATTTTGGTACAAAATGCTTTTAAGAAGCGCATCAACGCCGGTACTTAACTCATGGGGCCCACACTTGAAGGAACCATCGCCGGAGCCCGAGTTTTCCCACCAGATTTCCCGAACCCGATCCATTTCCTTCACAGTTTCGTGTTCGAGCTCGATTTCCGAGGGGTCGAGCGACGATTCGAGTCGGAGGATGACCAGAGCATTGTCGGAGACAGATCTGAGGGACATGGTGGTTCCTAAAATGAAAACTGTGAAGAACAATAACGGGATCTTGAATGGGATCTGTGTTGAGGAAGAAGAGGAGGTGGAGAAAGAAGAAGCTGGATTTGAGTGGTGGAGAACGGCGTCGTTTGGAGTAGAGGAAGGGTGTGGGATTGGCGGTGGCGGAGGAAAGATCTGCGGAGGAGGCGGAGGCGGTGGTGGTGGAGGATCCGCTGGTGGAAATAACGAATGGGGTTATTCGGATTCGAATAGCGGAAATGATAGTACCGATTTGTACTATCAGAAAATGATCGAGGCTAATCCTGGAAATTCACTTCTCCTCAGCAATTACGCTAGATTCTTAAAAGAGGTAACTCTATTTTCTTACCAAAAAAAAAAAGTTTAAAAGGAGTTTCCAGTTTGAGTTTGATCTAATGTCGGAATTTCGGAACAGGTTCGTGGGGATTTCGTGAAAGCCGAGGAATATTGCGGGAGGGCAATCTTGGCAAATCCAAATGACGGGAATGTTCTGTCTATGTACGCTGATTTAATCTGGCAAACTCACAAAGATTGCTCGAGAGCTGAAACTTACTTCGATCAAGCTGTTAAAGCTGCCCCTGATGACTGGTAAGTGTTTTTTTTTTTTTCTTATTGTTACTTGAATGCCTCCAAAAGTAATGCTTTTAAACAATGGGTTTTGTCATTTGTGGTTTGATTACCCCATGATTAACGGAAATGGATCTTTCTTTTTTAATGAAATTTGCAGTTTTGTGCTGGCATCATATGCAAGATTTCTTTGGGATGCTGAAGAAGAAGAGGAGGAGGAGGAAGAAGCGGGGGAAAGTTTGAGTAAAGTATCGGTGCAAAGCTCTTTCAATGGAGCTACTGTAACGCCCCCTCCTTTCGCTGCTGCTTCTTAAGACTCTTGTGACATAGCTTGTATTTAGCTTGCCTGACACTTGTTAATATATCTTCATATGTTTTGCTTTTTCTTTTAAGCTTTTTTTTAATTAGATATTTTTTTGCCCCTTTAGAAAAGAGTGAGAGTTGTAGTTATTGAGAGCTCTGTTTTGCTTTCTCATTCTTAGAGCCGTATCATGTAAAGGGAAAATAAGATATGGAAATGAATTTTTCATTGGAATCGTCCTCTCTTTTGCCTTTGTGGAAATTTTCTGGGTAGTGTTCATCTTTTATCAATTATTAATGTTTTTAAGAAGTTAATGCAAATAGCCAACCTAAAGTTAATTCTAATTGACATAGCCATTTTTTGTGCCGTCCATACTAATAAGCATGAAGGGTACTGAAGGAATTGATTCCTAGTTGTTGATCTTATCAAGTTTGCCAAGTGCCTGTGCCACCGAAATTGATTCCTAACTGATCAAGATCAAAAGAAAAAAGCCAATGTTTTTATCCTAACGTTTTTGGAGTTTTCTCATTATTCATTGCTTTTAGATGGTGTAAAGTTTGAGGAAGACAAAATATTCAATCCTATTTACATAATCTTTTTGACTTAATTAATCAAAGATGGTGGGTGCTTAATCCAACTTTAGAGTTCTTGATTTTCGTTAGAGAAATAAAGTAGGGCATAGAGGTGAGCAAAAGAGATCAAATTACACATATGTGGGATTACTAAATAAGATAAACTCCAAAGCTTTTCTAGATTTTGCTAAGCACCCTTGTTGCCAACACTAATAACACTACAGAGGCTCTTTTTTTTCGATGTTTTCACGGACTCTGCAGAGAGCTTCAGATTTCATCTTTGCTTTGAGTACATAAAGAGTTAACTTCAGGCCTGCGAAATCAGCACACAGCGGAACTAACCTTTTCTTTTTCCAAGGAAAACTAGCTACATGAG
This sequence comes from Theobroma cacao, assembly GCF_053813885.1. NCBI lineage: Eukaryota > Viridiplantae > Streptophyta > Magnoliopsida > Malvales > Malvaceae > Theobroma > Theobroma cacao. Next base: position 7,046,859 of record NC_142647.1, read on the forward strand.
TCGGAGTCAAGGGGAGCTAAGGAAGAGGCTCAAATGATCCAAAACCAACCAAGAAGTGAACCACTGACCAAACCAATTCCCAGGAACACGATCAATACAATTGCTGATAGTTCTGCTTCCGAAACTGGGACGGTCTTGGGGCCTAGGATCATCAACACACTTGTTAGGTATCCATTAGTCAATCCGAGCATAAATGTAAGGACCACTACCGGCACTTCACCCTTGAGCCACTTTGGTCCATGGAGGCAAGCCGTGAAAAGTGGATAGAATAAAAGCCTAGCTATGGCAGCCCATGTAGCTTTCTTAATGCTCTGTAGAACATATAGTGCAGTCAGAGACTTTCCCATGAAATCTGCGACGTTATACATTGTGATGAGCAAAATAGGATACCAGTCCTGAAGAAGCTTGGATTCAAGATCCTCGGCTATAAATCCGGGGAAAATAGAGAGGGTCACTATGTATATCATGAGAATCCCGAGAGCTGGCCAGCAGACCTTTTTGGCCACGGTCCAAAATTGAGGCCTGGAGCAAAATGGGTCATCTCGAAGAAGTCTGTAATGCTGTTGCATAACTGGTAACTTATATAGCAAATTGCAGCAGAGAATGCAGCAAAGCAGGATAGTGGTGCTGACTATAAAGTAGAAATGAGCACTTGCTCGGAGGCCCTGTGGGGTTTGTGGAAGTGAAGCCTTTGTTATTATTCTCAGGATGGAAACCAGCACACCTGTTATCAGATTTCTGATTTAGTTAGATAACTGAGAATCACATTGCAGATCACACAGCAACTGTTTTAGTCTATTGTAGGAAACAAGGGGAATTGGAGCTAAAACAAATACCATAGGAGGTGATTGGAAGAATAAAGGATGCACTTGCATGGAATGAGTGCCATATTCTGGGGGATCTCTTTTCGACATATAGTGAAGATAAGAAGCTCACAGGATTTCTACGTTTTAGGTTAGTACATATGTTACCTCAGGCTGGAATGCACTTTTGAGCTTCTTCAAAAAGAAAAAAAAGGTACTACAACATAATAGAAACGATTATTCCTCAATTTGTGTCGAACAACAATTAGCTTTACCTTTTACCATAAATAAAATAAGAAACAAGTTGCTCTTTTTCCTATCTTGACCAACTTAAAAGCATTAATTCGCAAGGACACGCTTTCTCATATGATTTCTGAAAGCCACTTCTTTTTTTGTCATCAATATACTTTAAAACCCAGATTGTTAATTCAGAAAAGCAATAGGAAAATCAGGGTAGGAATTGAATAGTGAAGTGTTAGCAAGGTACCTGAAGAGGCAGTTCCAGAAAAAATAGCCTGCATGTACTGTTTTGGAAGCTTTCCAGCTGATCCTATTAAGCTTCCTGCTATCAAGCCATCTGCTAAACCACATATTACAACTGCTGCAACTGTCACGAAATAGGCTGCATTCTGTTTTTCTTTCGACCAACTGCTATGCCATGCCCAGTCTATAGTTGGAGCAACCAAAAGGGAGAAAATAAACATGGAAAATCCCATGTTCATTCTAAATCTATGAGTCAACTTTCGGCTGCAGCAACCCGAACTCATCATAACAACTAAAACTAGCATAGAAGAGCTCATATAACCTACAGAGAAAACCTTTTCAACATGCTTGGCAGGGTAGAGATAACCGAAGTAATCAACAGCTGTGATGAAAGCATTCCATGGAAGCAAATTGCCGGCACCAAGCAAGAAATGGATTATGTAAGCAATTTTGTAAGTGTCCCTTGGCTCAGGCTGATTCGCTGGCTCCTTTGGGTTTTCCATTTCTTTGCATTTCTTGCAGGCTTCAAGGTTCTCTTCTAAGTATAGCAGTCTTAGGTTGGAATTTAAGCTTCACAATAAGTGGTGTAGAACATGATGAATTGACTTGTTGATTAGAAAGGCATAAACAAGCTAAGCTGATAGAGCAAGAATCTGCCTAACTAGGGAGCTTAGCTAGTCAAAAGAAAGAGCTTTATATAGTATTTGTATAAAGAACTTAGTTGCCTTCTGAAACTGGTCACTAACATGGGACCAGCTTGACTAACCATGGAGGGTAAGCTGAAGCCACTTGGTTAGCTGACAGCTCTACTAATTTTGATCATGGACTTGATTGATGGGTTGGGATTTGGAATCGATGGGGCTCATGCTTAGAGAAAATATGCGCTGTGTGGGGACCGTAATGGATGGGCGGAGTTAGAAGTACCTTTTTCATTGCTGTACTGCTTCTACACATGGGTTATAGCATACTGGTATTGTCAAGTTAATAATCAGAATCTTAGCAGAACTACTAGGCGCTGGCAAATATCTGTAACCTCCTGACACAATCATTTCACGACTTGCAAACAATCATTCAGTCAGAAAGGAAATAAAAGACTCAATTGTCACACAATTATATTTGCTATAGTACATCTTTTCATTATTCCAGGATTCAACAATTCTATTTACCTAAAAATTTCCTTCTCAACCGCCCCTTTCTAAAGATTTCCTTAATTTTGACAATGCGAGATATCAATGGCTGCTGAGTGTCCTGATAGGATGATATGAGTTTCTTTGCAGAAGAACCAAGAGAGCCTCCTGTCAAGAGTCACGAAGTGAAAGAAGAGGTCCTTTCGGCATGTTGAGCAGGTCCTCTTTTGATTAGCCATCCATCTGCAGAACTTGATTCCGTCTTCCTATGCCAAGAAATCTTCACCAGAGAGAGCTTGATCAACCCCTCTTTTGACATGTGTCGTTTCAACTAGCAATAGCTCCTACTTTTATTCCCCTCTTCTCCACCCCTTAATTTCCTCCTCTACTTTTTCTTACTTTAAGGAAGCTGACAACTGACAGAACATGAAGCAATCATCCATCATTGTGCCGGCAGCAGCAGCCACGTATGAGGAAGGACATAAGATTTTTACAGCATTTTCTTTTGGAAAAGAAAACTAGGAAACGGTCTCTGTTCCCACTGATTGAAAAAAAATGCTACCCTGATGAGCACAACTGTGATTGGTCGATACTCATGATTGTTTCCTTGAAGATTTCACACTCATGACCGTGACATAGACACTATAACAAGTAAGCAAATGGCTCTACTATTTAGCTTTATATGACACTCTCAAAAATAGGCCTTCGCTACACAAATTCCAAAATTGTCTCCCTTTCTAAAGAGTCAAGGACAAAAACTCTCGATCTACTAGAACATCCTCTTTTTCTGCATCTAATCAGAAGCCAAATATCCGTGGCTTTATGAAATAGTGGAATATTGGTTAAGCTTTTTATTTAATAGTTTTCGTAGCAATCCAAGATAGCAAGCTGTTGGTAATAAGTGGTTACTTTTTGACTTTCGAACTTTGTTCTCCAATTTGTACAAAATGCATGCCAAAGGTATATATGGTATGCAAGTCTGATGATTAAAGTGATATTTCTAGGCCTAACTCAATGAATGATCTTTAGCTATATTCCCCATTAATTGATTATGTGACATTTGATTAATGACATTTGATTTTTTTTGGATGAGAAAATCAAATTCATAGGTACCAGCATTTTAGGTACGTGCTGTATCTCTGGCCACATGCATTACTTGGCAATTTGTTTCCTAGAACTTATAGTTTTCTGCAATATTGGAGCCAACGGATCTTCAAATACAGTTTCTTGACAAAACATTAATGTGGCTATTATTAATCTTTATGTATAACAAATTATACTTAATTCAAGATCAACCAAAGCTGAAATTAAAAGCATCATAAAACATCATTTTTGACCCATGACTTTAGCAACTAAAATAATACTAACCTAATTAAATGTTGGGATTTAGTGTATTAGGATTTTCCTCCTCCTTAATCTACATCTCTCTAACAAGTGAGATTTTTAATGTTTTTTAAACCAAAGAAGAGCCTTACCTATACACAGTGAATCCCTAGTCTTACCCATCATAGGATTTAGAATTTTTTACACATACCTACACCATTAAGCCTCCATATAATATTGGAGCTTAACCCATTTTATTAGATCATATTATGGATTATAATATTGTCTCTTTATTAAAACCAAATTAACTTAGTCTAATTTTGATGAAAGGTATAAAATAAATAATGTAAGTTCACAATTTAACTTTTTTTTAGAAAATTTAATAATCTCTCACTTGGATTACATTATTTAAATTCAAATTAAAAATTCTTACAATGAACTTACAAGCTAAGATAACTAAGAACTTTATGAGTTTAATTGGTTTCAAGACTACTCTAAATATCATTATGTCCAATAAAACTTGTGATATAAGAAAATAGCAGTAACTACATCTATATGTCACTCAATCCTATCGATATAATTTCAGTATGGTAAGCAATAGCAATGAACAACAACAATATCTTGATGATCAATTTCATGTGTTGTATTTATTTTGTTTAAGATTGGAAATTTGCACAGGGCCCAATTACCCTATTAAAATTTTATTAATACAATAAGTAAAATGTACAAAATGGCGGGATACATAAACCTTACCTCCAATTTTACATGAATAATGAAATAAATTTCACCTAACAAAGGCATTACTTCACTTTCATATTTTCCACGAATGCAAAGGTAAAGTAATAACAATTTTGTTACAAAATTCTAACGAAATGTGAAAATAAATTAAGAGTACTACTCATTTACAATTATTTGAACCTAACATAAAGTAAATTTAAGTTATTTAATTTTAAAATACCGTGTAACTCACCTTAAGCATGAGAAAAGACTTGAAGATTCTGGTGAAAGTAGCCTCGATTAGATAAAAAATCTATAGCCTCATTGACTTCTCGATAAATATGAGATATTCTATAAGAAATATGCAAAATAAGCCTTGAGCATGTATTGTATTTATTTATTAGTCATTTTATTCTCTACTTTAAACACTTTATGATTTAGTTAATAAACCTCTATCTTCTTTAAATATCTCGAGATATACTTTATGTGTCAAAAACGTACCCCTAAGGCTATTCATCTACGCCCTAACCTATGCTTAAGACCGACACACATCATAAGTCTTTATATATGCAAAATGAATATACCTTACAAAAGAATTATAATGTGTTAAAATTATGAAATCCCCATTGTATCAAAGCAAAATTTGTAAATAGTTTCTAGTCAATGCTTTATCAAGAAAAGGGATATTGATAGAAGCTGAGAGATTAGTACATGTTGTATTTTACTTGTGAACTGGGCAATTAATTTCATAAATTGAAATATAAAAATACTTGAAACTAACAAGTGGATTTGTTAGTAGAATAGGTTCATTGAACTTGATACCTAAAACTAATATCTTATTGTTTCTTGGCATGTTTTAACTCATGTAAATCATTGGCCAAGGTAGAATGAATATTTGAAAAAGAAAGTTTTTCTGAATTTCATTAAGGAGTAAAGAACATGCTTCAAGAGCTAAAAGGATAAAGATAATTATGGAGTAGGCACTGAACCATACTCTATGTCTTATTGAGATATTGTATGATGAAGGATCAAATTACACTAATACATTGACATTGAAAGGTTAAGCCAAATCTCTTTGACTTTTCTTAACATTTGGGATACCATGACACATTGCTAAATGGCAATCTTGACTTCTAAATATGAACTAATCAATTTAGGAATTAATGATGAATGCAAATGAGTTTGATTCATCTTATTTAAAATTGGACAACATGTTAGAAACTTAATGGGTTGTACACATTTAAAACATGCAAATTTAAGAATGTAAAAATTGGTGATTAAGTTGGACTTAATTGAAAGAAGTCATCAACTTCAAAGACTTAATTAAATGTGTTCAATTAAGTTAGGGAAACATTTTGTAATTAATATAAAAGTTATATTAAACCTAATTACCTCTACATGAACTAAACTATGCTTCCCTAAAAGGTGATTCTAGGTGTGTGTGACAACACTTGCATAGAAAAGAGAAATGGAAGGGTTCAGCCAAGAAAGAGAGAAACCCTGAAATCGTTTTACCTCCCTCTTTTTTGTGCCATCGATTGATCTTCCCTCCTCCTCATCCACCTTGGTTTTTCGTCTTTCTTTGAGTAAAGAGCGAGAAAATAACACCTTTTATACCTAGCTAGCACTAACCTTGGCTGCAAGCAAATTCCATAACCACCTTTGGTGTTTTTCTAGATATCTTGTATAAATCATCATTTGAGGCTAGACTTGGTAATTTTGAACACGACACGTTAACATGACAAGAGAAGACACGAGTTAAACAGGTTTTGGGTTTAGTGTTAACTTGTTTCATGTCTAATCATGTCAGACACATTAAGACACGAAAATTTTTGTGTCTTAACATGTCTGACATGACAAATACGTTTAAAACACGTTTAAACACGTTTACGTAATCGTGTTTAATCGTGTTATCGTGTTTAATCATGTTATCGTGTTTAAACATGTATACGTGACACATTTATTAATCTATTAAAAATTAATAGTTAAAAACTATTTTAACCTTATATAAATAATTTTAAATAATTATTTTAATAAGTTTTTTTAATTTTATAAAAGGTATAATGTAATTATACATGCTCAATCCTAATTTTTAACTTTTAGTGATTATTTGATGTTATTATTATTTTTGTTTTATTATAATTATTTTTATAATTATAGATTTTAAATTTAAATAATAAAATTATATTTAATTATAAATATTTTTATTTAATTGTGTTAAACGTGTTAATTGTGTTAATCGTGTTAAACGTGTTATTAATCGTATCGTGTCGTATATTAACACATTTAGTAAACGTGTTAATCATGTCGTGTCGTGTTACACGTGTATTAAATGTGTACGTGTACGTGTTTCAAATTTAAGACACGAATGTTAAACGTGTCGTGTTCGTGTTTAGTCTTAACGTGTTTCGTATCTAATCGCATCTGACACGTTAACACGAATTGCCAAGTCTATTAGAGGTTGCACACTTGGGCAACTTGAGGTTTACAATAACCCAAGTTTGATTGGAGGTTCTTTGAAGCACACATTGTTGTGGAGCTCTTAATTTAGACATACACATAGACAAAACTAGGGTTGTCAACAGGTAGGTATTCGTTAATTTTGAAGTACTCGAACCTTAACTTTATAAAAAATAAAGTATCTGAATCCTATTAACTATCCAAGTAATTTTGAAAATTATTACCATAACCCCAATACATTCTCACTAACCTATAATTATCCTAATCCGTTTAAAAACCTGATTATATAAAAAAATTATTAAAATGTTATTCATAAGTACCAATTCCCTCGACTCTGAATCCATACCTGTATCTATATACAATAATATTTCTCCTACATTTTCATATAATTTACTAATAATTAAATTAATAAAAACACACAAATAATAAAATTTAAATTTAAATAATCAAAAACAAATATCTCAAACATAATCAATAATTTTATAAGTTATAAGTTTTATAATGTTAACACAAAATAGAAAGGAAATATGTTTATATTTAAAGTGTATATATACTAAAAGTATTTTACTTTTAGTATATATAATAGTAATTATATTTCTTATAAATGAACCCAATGTATATAAAGTATATATATTAAAATACATTACAAGCTAATTAATAATTATAGTTTCATTAATTAATTTAATTAACTATATAAGTTTGTCCTTAATTACATGAAATTAAAAAAAATAACTAGGTTTCAAATCTCACAATTTTCCTTTAGATTTATATATTATAAGTTTATATAAATAAAGGTATATATATTGTAATTAATAATTTTATAAGTTATAATTTTTGTAATATTAACACACAATAGAAAGTAAATATGTTTATATTTAAAGTATATATATATATACTAAAAGTATTTTAATATATATATAATAGTAATTATATTCTTTATAAATGAACCTAATATATATAAAGTATATATATTAGAAGACATTACAAGTTAATTAATAATTATAGTTTCATGAATTAATTTAATTAACTATATAGGTTTGTCCTTGATTACATGAAATTAAAAAAAATAACTAAGTTTCAAAACTATTCTAATCTCATAACTTTTCTTTAGGTTTATATATTATAAATTTATATAAATGAATGTATATATATTGTAATTAATAATTTTATAAGTTATAATTCTAGTAATGTTAACACAAAATAGTAAGTAAATATATTTATATTTAAAATATTATCGTAACGTGCGAGTCCGACGTACCTAACTGCCAGACGCGACTGAAAACTCTAAAAAATTAGGAGTCGCCACCAATCTTTTTTACTAGGTGCGATTGGCCACCTATTGACTCGATTCTAATCGATAAAGCTTTAAATTAATTTTAAGTCCACCGAAAAGAACCTTAAACTGACCTACGTTTTTTTATATCTAAGTTCGGGAGTACGGTTACGCCCGAGGAAGGATTAGCACCCCTAAGACGCCCGTTCCATGAATGATACCATTTTTTAAATTATCCTATTAGGCTTTAATTTTTAATTTCACTATATTTCTTTAGTTATTATTCTCTTATTTTATCTCCTATTTAACCTAAAATGGAATGCAAATGTGAGGCAAGATGACATGCATGGCGTGGGATAAAAATGTCAGACGAATAACCTTTTATCTAGGACATTATCCCGAATCCGCCCATTATACTGGTAGGATCTAGGGTGTTCTCTTACCTAGAAAATTATCCGATAAACTCGCCTTCGCAAATTTAATGAATAATTCCCATCATCGGGGTCACCATACGTTTTTCTTTAAAAATAACGTTTTCGTACATAATGAACCTAATACGAGAGAAAGCCTTTTATTAAAGATGTTTCTCGAGCCCTCCCATTATACTGGTGGGACCCAGGGATACCTTTTCACCTAGAAAACTTTTCGAGGAATACCCGCCTTCGCAAGATCCTCGGAAGATCCCATCATCAAGGCTTAAACTCAAAAACAAAAATATTTATATACAATGATATGCAAGATGCAACATATATATATGCTATGCTAATGCAATTATCTATTTTTTGTCATTTTTTATTATTTAATTATTATTTTTGTTTTATTTCATATATCATATTTTTTATTTTTTATTCTCCTATATTTTATTTTTTTATATTCTAAGTTTCTCTTATGTATTCCTTTTATAATTTAGATAAATTGTTTATAATTCCATGTTATTCTAGTGAACAAAATTTTATTTTTCTTTTACATAACATTTTATTAATCTATAATTTATACTATTAGATATTTAATGATTAATTTTAAATTAGCTATTGTTTTGGATTTTTTTCCTTATTTTTTTATTTATTTTGTCCATTTATTTAATGTCATGTATATTGCATTTTCATAAATTAATTATTTACTATATATTCAAATTATTATTATTTTTTTTATCATTTTTTTATCTATTGTTATTTATTTATTATTTTTGTTGAGTAATTTTTGTATAGTCAAATTCTTTATTTATTAAAATTTCGGGATCTTGAAATTGAGGCCCTCCCATCGTACTGGTGGAGCCTTGATTCGGATTCTGAACCTGGGGAATATGGGTCCGAGATTGCGCCTTCTCGCGTCCTGACCGATCATCCCATCATCGATATTGTTTACTTATCTTATTTAAATTGAATAACTCATCATTTTGCCCCATTCTTATTCTTTTTCATTTATGAAGCTATCTTTTTAAATACTTTGACAATTACATATTTTATTCTACTATATTTTCTATTTTATTATTTTATTATTTTTTCAAATTCTTTTTCATTCATGATTTTTCCATATAAACTCACCTAGTTAAGTGTGTTATTATTATGTCTCACGTTTCAACTCTTCCTACATTTTATATTTTCTCTTACCTATATTCTTAATCTAGTCATATATTTCCTTTTATGATACATATAATTTAATCTAAGTGAACCCATTCCCATTTACTAAATATTTAATGTTATTTTATATTCAACATCCACTTAAACCTATTATTATTTTTAGTTAAATGTTTTTTTGTTTCTTTCTATATATTTTTATTCTTGGATCTATTTTTATAACTAAATAACCTTTCTACCTAATTTTACTATTATTTATTACATAATCAAATATATATATATATATATATTCTTATATTTTTATCTTATCCCACTTCTTATATATATAAAGTTGTAATTTTATTTCCCTAAAAATAACTAAAATAGATAAATAAATAAAACAAAATTAAAAACATTCAAAATAGGCATCAAAGATTCAAACCCAATAACTGTAGAGCCTAGAACATAGCAAGGTCGGGCTTGGACTAGCCCAAAGCTGAACCCGCAGATGCTCACAATAGCTCCAGAAGCCCACTTATCCAGGTTCAAAACTACGTCGTTTTGATGTCCTACCCTAAGTATAAAATGGCTTTTTTTTCATCCTTTTTCATTTTCTCCTTTCAAATTCTCTCTCTAGCAGTCGGATCTCTCTCCTCTCTCTCTACAAAAAATCTCAATTTTCTTCTCTCCTCTCTCTCTCACCAGCGCCAACTTTATCAACCCTCTTTAGCTTGCCAGTTGTCGACCCTTCCACTTTCCCTTTGGCACCGATCGATCTTCTCCCTATCGCCCGCTTCCTAAAACCCAGCTACCCTTTTCACTACCCAAATCGGGCTTTTTTCTCTCTATCCTACCGCTGCTCCAGTCAAAGAGATTTGGCCCTCTCTTTGGCCAAAATCTCTTCCTCTCCCTTTTCGTCGGCTACCTAAATCGGGTTTTCTCTCTACCGGCGGCACTACCCTGGCTCTAACACTCCCACCGACGGCACAAAAACCCCCAAAATCTATCTTCTAATCGGCAACAACTAACCAAGTTTTATCCCCCCTAAAAATCAACTAAAAATTCACCCAAGAACCCAACCATTCTCCCTCTCTCATTGTGCATATTTTCTGATTTTTTGGTTTTTTTTATGTATTTTTCTTGATTTTTTTGGATTGTTGTGGCTGTTAGAGACTAAGGATTTTTGATTGATTGTGGCTTTTTGCTGCTATAGACTAGGGTTTTTTTATTGTCGATTTTTTTTCCTCCTCGGGGTGAGTGCTACAATATCCCCTTTATACTGGGTTAAAGGGGGCAAGCTCCCACTACCCTGCCAGAAACGAAAAATTCACATTTGGCAAGGTGAGGGTAGTGGCTGGCAGGGTGCGTCCGCACCCTGCCAATCGAACCTCTCTCTCCTTTTTCTTTTTCTTTTTTTGTTTTTTTTTTCATTCATTTTTAAGTTAATACAATTTTATTATGGTTTTTCTTTTTTACAGTGTCTACAGTTGCCCCTCTTTGCCCATTTCAGAAATTTGAAATAGTGCAAAGACACAGACACTATATTTAACTACATTCTTTAATTCTGTTACCAAGGTTCTTTTTTTTTTTTTTTAAAATGAGGTTCCTTAAAGCTGAGGTAACGAAATTTTAAAAATGAACTCTTCAAAATTGAAGCTACAAAACTTTAAAAATGAAACTCCTCAAAACTGAGGCAGCGAAACTTTAAAAATGAAACGCCCCAAAGCTGAGGCGACATAACTTTAAAAATGAAACTCCTCAAAACTGAGGCAACGATACTTTTAAAATGTGACTCCTCAAAGCTGAGGCAACGAAACTTCTAAAAATGAACTCCTCAAAGCTGAAGCAACGAGACTTTTAAAATGTGACTCCTCAAAACTGAAGCAACGAGACTTTTAAAATGTGACTCCTCAAAGCTGAGGCAACGAAACTTCTAAAAATGAACTCCTCAAAGCTAAGGCAACGAAACTTTTAAAAATGAACTCCTCAAAGTTGAGGCAACGAAACTTTTTAAAAAAATGAACTCCTCAAAGTTGAGGTAACGAGACTTTTAAAAATGAATTCCTCAAAACTGAGGTAACGAAACCTTTTTTCTTTTTTGAAATGGTGAAAAATAATCAATTCCTCATCTGAGGTTTTACGACTTTAAAGATGAATTTTCCTTTTTTTCAGTTGTTTTAAAACTTTGAATATGGCAATTTAAATATCCTAATCATCTTCATTAGTTTTTTTTTTTTTTGGTGTTTTAGAGCCTTCTCTTTGATCAATGGGGGATGAACCGATCACGCTTCCGATCTCTCGTCTTCCCCAATTCATTGCTCACAACTGTTTTCTTCCTTTATCATATGCATGGTCCACTCATTTTTCACATTTTTACTGTTCTCCATTCTGTTGCTATTTCCATTTTTTTCTCTCTTTTCTTAGTTTTTTCTCTTTCTTTTGTTATATTACCAGACTCCATTTCATTCCCTGTCAATTATGATCCTTTTTCAAAATACTGCAAACATTTCTTTACTTTATCATGCGCTTTATTAAATATCATTCCAATTTTATGACAAATGCAATGCAATGTACTCATATCTCTTCTCTTGGCAGAATGGAAATGATGATAATGTTGGGAGCAGAAAGGCTGTTTTTCATTAAAAAAAAAAAGAAGTTTCTACAATCAGGCACAATGACAAGGAACAGGGGAAAATCGATTAACACAAAAGGGATACAGTTCTTTCTTAATGACTGTTCCGATAGATATTGACAGTAGCCTCGAAATTTTATCTCAAAGCAGGCACAAGCGTCAGCTCCCTTGTCTTTTGTCTGAACATCTCGGATCATGATTTTCACCCCTTTTGTGTTAAGCCCTTGTAGTATTTGGACCTCCTTCGTGTCTAGACCGTCTTTTCGGGTTTTCGTCCTAAACACATCTCCCATACTCAAGCCGCCTTTTGAGGTTTTCAACTTGAAATTTTTTTTTTACGCAAAATATTTCTTGACAGCATCGGCATTCACTGGGTTGGAAAACTCCCTTCCGTCCATCTCTGCCAAAATTAGTGCTCTTTCTTATAAAGCTTTCTTCACCACAAATGGTCCTTCCCAATTCGGCGTTCATTTCCCACGAGGATCCTACTGGTTTGGAAGAATTCGTTTCAATACTAACTCCCCCTCTTGGAACTGACGAGGATGTACCTTTTTGCCATATACCCTCATCATTCTCTTTTGATATAACTGCCCATGACAAAGTGCCGTCAACCTTTTTTCTTTTATAAGATTCAATTGCTCATATCTAGTGTTAACCGATTCGACTTCTTCTAACTGTACTTCTTTAAGGACCCTTAGGGAAGGGATTTCTACTTCAATTGGCAAAACTGCTTCCATCCCATATACCAAAGAGAACGGCGTAGCTTCCATGGAAGTTCAAACTGTTATGCGATAAGCATGCAAAGCAAAGGGTAACTTCTCATGCTAATCTTTGTATACATCTGTCATCTTTTCAATTATCCTTTTGATGTTCTTGTTGGCTGCTTCTACTGCTCCATTCATTTTTGGGCGATAAGGCACTGAATTGTGATGCTTGATCTTGAACTTGGCACAAACCTCTTTCATCATTGAACCATTGAGGTTACTAGCATTATTTGTGACGATCCTTTCCAAGAGACCATAGCGGCATATTATTTCTTTTTGGATGAACTTACATACTACTTTTTGGGTCACATTGACATAAGATGCTGCTTCTACCCACTTAGTGAAGTAGTCAATTGCCACCAGAATAAATCGATGCCCATTTGATGCCTTCGGGGTTATTAACCTAATTACATCCATGCCCCACATTGAGAATGGCCATGGTCATGTTAGTATATTCAGTGAATTTACAAGAGTGTGGATTCTGTTTGCGTATATCTGACACTTGTGACACTTTTGAACGAAATCTATACAATCTATTTCCAACGTGAGCCAGTAATACCCTGCTCTTATGACATGTCTTGCCAACATATGCCCACTTGCATGTGCCCCACAAATTCTTTCGTGAACTTCCTCAACTATTTTTCGAGCTTCTGTTGAATCCACACATCTCAAAAGCACTTGATCCCTACTTATCTTGTATAAGATGTCCCCATCCAAGAAGAAATTCATTGCCAACCTTCTAATGGTTTTCTTATCATTTTTTGAGCTTTGTTCTGGATACTGCTGAAACTTAAGATAATGCACAATATCATGGTACCACAGTTTCCCGTCTACTTCTTCCTCTACACTGGAGCAGTGTGGGGGGCACTCTCAAAGATTAATCATGATGGGTTGAATCTTGACATCGGTACCAACTTTGAACATTGCTGCCAGCGTGGTTAATGCATCGGCCATATGATTCTCCTTTCAGGGTAAATGGGTGAAGCAAATCTTATCAAAATTTTCAATTAGCTTTGAAACATACTTATGATACCGGATTAACTTCGAGTCACGTGTCTCCCATTCTCCTCGTAATTGATAAATGACCAAAGCAGAATCCTCATACACTTCCAAAATGTGAATTTTTCTCTCGATTGCTGTCTGAAGACCCATGACACAAGCTTCATATTCAACCATATTATTGGTGTAATAGAAGTTGAGTTTAGCTATGAAGGGATAATGATCTTCTTCTGGTGACACTAACACGGCCTATATGCCATGCTCCAAGGCATTCGAAGCTCCATCGAAAAATATCTTCCAATTCTCTTTCTCCTCTGATTCTTCCTCACTTGTTTGACAAATCGACATTAAGTCCTCATCTGGGAACTCAAACTCCATGGGTTCATAATCTTCCTCCACCCTTTCCACCAGAAAATCAACGATTGTACTTCCTTTGATAGCTTTTTAGGACACATATACAATCTCATATTCAGACAACAACACTTGCCATCTTACCATTCTTCCTGATAAGGATGGTTTCTCGAAGATCTATTTAATAGGATCCAACTTCGCAATGAGCCAAGTGGTATGATATAACATGTACTACTTGAGTCGATGCGCCGTCCATGCTAAAGCACAACACATCTTTTCCAACGAGGAATACTTGGACTCGTATTCAGTGAACTTTTTACTCAAGTAATAAACTGCCATTTTTTTCTTACCAGTTTCATCATGTTGTCCCAACATACATCTCATGGATCCTTCATTTACTATCAGGTACAAAAAGAGGGATCTCCCAACCACAGGTGGTACCAACACTAGCGAACTCAACAGATATTCTTTAACCTTATCAAAAGCAACTTGGCACTCCTTGTTCCATGCCCCAAGATTGTGTTTGCGAAGGAGCTTGAAGATTGGGTCACATTTGAGTGTGAGTTATGATATGAACCGGACTATATAATTCAATCTTCTCAAGAATCTTCTAACTTCTTTCTGCGTTTTGGGAGGAGGCAAATCACGAATTGCTTAAACCTTATCCAAGTCGACTTCTATTCCTCTTTCATTGACGACGAAATCAAGTAACTTTCCTGAAGTGACTCCAAAAGTACACTTTACCAGATTTAATCTGAGCTGAAACTTCCATAACCTTTTAAATAACCTTTCAAGATTGGTCGCATGGTCTTCTGTTTTGTGAGCTTCTACAATCATATCATCCATATACACCTCAACCTCTCTGTGCATCATGTCATGGAAAAGAGTCACCATGGCTTTTTGATAAGTTGCCCCAGCATTCTTCAAACCAAATGGCATTACCTTATAACAAAAGGTCCCCCACATAGTTATGAAGGTAGTTTTTTCTCTGTCTTCTAGTGCCATCTTAATTTGGCTATACCTTGAAAAACCATCCATAAAGGAAAACATGGAATGACGAGTAGTATTATCAACGAGGGTGTCGATGTGGGGCAAAAGAAAATTATCTTTTGGGCTAGCTCTATTCAAATCTCGATAATCCACACACATTCTTACTTTCCCATCTTTTTTAGGCATTGGGACAATATTTGCAACCCATTCGGGGTACTTAGCTACTTTCAAGAATCCTGCATCGAACTGCTTTTTCACTTCTTCCTTGATTTTCAACAGTATTTCAGGTTTCATCCTTCTCAACTTATACTTAATTGGTTTGCATTCAGGTTTCAAAGGCAGTTTATGAGCTACAATGTCTGTATTGAGTCCTGGCATATCTTGATAAGACCATACAAACACATCTTCATTTTCATGAAGTAGCTTTATTAGTTTTTCTTTTTCAATTAGCACCAACATCGTACCAATTCTAACTTCTTTCTTATTATCTTCATGTCTCAAATTAATCGTTTCAAGTGTCTCTTGATGTGGGACAATTTGTCTCCTCTCCTGTTCTACTAGTCTTAACAAGTCCGGAGTTAAATCATAATCCTCCACGTTTTCTATATCGTCAAGTTCACTGACACTTGTACTTTTTTCAAAATTAACCTCAAAACCACTGTCACTGTCATCTTCGCATTCATTATTTGGAATTCTAGAAGGTAAAGGGAATTGAAAGATGTAGAGCTATTGTATAGATAAACAGTTAAAATAAAGAGATTATATGACAAGAATGGAAATGGTGAATCATGAGAGGAGATATGAGAAATGCATTACGTATGTCAATTTATTAGAATGATAAATGATAAAAAGCCCGATACATAAAATTTTCAATGATCTTGGGTATAAGCACGGATGTTTAGTTTGCATTACTTTGAAATTGAATCACAAGTAACCGGTAAACTCATGGTGGTCCAGCTGCTCAACTTCATCTCAAGTGGTCCGAGGTATGTAGTAGGGATCCCCTCCATATTTTTTAACTGCTCTTCGCCTTCCTCCGTTACACAAATTGATAAATCAAAAAAGGCTTCCGCTAGTGCTGACACTGATTCTTGGCTCCGAACGGTGAGTGATTCAGGAAAGATGCAACCTCTGGACGGAAATATCTCGTAGAGATGAGGATATATCATTCTATGATTTTTCAACCCGTGCCCCTTAAAGCGAGCCAACCTTTCCCTTCTTCTTTCGGCTATCATTTCTTCTCTTTCCTTCTTAGTCGACTTATATCCTAGGCCAAACCTTTCTTCATTTTTGGTAGCACGTATTGGCCTTTTAATGCCTTGTAACTCTTTTTCCAGTCCTACCCCCACTCGGTATCCTTTCCCTACTATTTGACTGGCAGCCATCTTTGTGGTTTTGGAAAGCCTCGGAATGGGTGATGTGGTTCCTTCTCCAACATACGTGGTGTTAACAAACTCGAAGGATTGAAAGAAACATTCAGGCATTTCTTTCGCCGCTTCCACGTAAAGAATATTCGCTGGCTTGCTTATGAGTAAGTCATCTTCCCCGTTAACACATACAATCTTCCCATCCACGATGAACTTGACCTTTTGGTGAAGTAATGAAGGTATGGCCATAGCCAAGTGGATCCAAGGTCTTTCCAACAAATAATTGTATGAAGGAGCGATATCCATAACCTGGAATTCAATGGTAAAGGTACACAGGTCGATTTCTATCGGTATCTCAATGTCCCCTACTACTTCTCTCCTCATCCCATCAAAGGCTCTCACAATCATCTGGCTCTTTCTCATGTAAGACATGTCGATGGGTAAGCGGGCCAAGGTCCTTATGGGCATCACATTCAAGGACGATCTGTTATCAAGTAGCACTTTTACGACGATACAACTTTTACACTTGGTAGTGATATGCAAGGCTTTGTAGTTTTCTCTTCCTCCAAAAGGGATTTCTTCATCGCTAAAGAATATTATGTTACCTACTGAAATGTTCCCAATGATGTAGTCGAAATTTTCAACTGAAATGTTGTGATCCACATATGCTTGGTTCAGAATCTTCATCAAAGAATTCCTATGTGGTTCCGAGCTGAGAAACAATGAAAACAGTGAGATACGAGCAGGCAACCTGTTCAATTGCTCAACCACATTGTACTCACTGTGTTTGATGAACTTGAGGAATTCTGCAGTTTCTTTTTTTGTCACCGATCCTTTTGAGCCATCTGTCGATTCCTGAGATTGCACCTTTTCTTCTCTCGATTTTTACTCTTTTTTATCCCTTCTCTTTCCTGAGATTCTCCAATGCTTCCAATGTATAGCAACGTCCGCTGCGGGTAATCCTCCCAACACCAGTTATATTTGCAGCATTATTTTGAGATTCGGCCATCCATTTCCCTGCATTTGAAACTTGTACATTGTAATTGTAGTTCCACGGGACAACTTTGTCATCTTTGTAGGGGAAAGGTTTAGGGACTTCGATGGTCATTTTGGCATGGGTCCTGTCTTCCATAGACTCTCCTCTTGATTCATAGAAAATGGTTAAAGGTTTTATCTTCATTGGGTGAGTGGAATCTTTAGCCATCATGTTTACTGTTGACCTTGAGGCTTCCATGTAGAATTCAATCCTTGATTCGTCCATCATCCTTTGCAATTCCTTTCAGAAAGAACTACAATCTCGAATTAAATGCCCCACACATCTTTTGTAATATAGGTAGTATGGTCCTTGGATATCTCCCGAGTCATTCACATTAGGACATTCTGACCAAACCTCGAGCATATCGACCTTTACCAAGGCTTCAAACACTTTCTCCATGGGGGTTTCCACTTCTCGAACGTTCCTTTTAACATACACCTCCCCTTCGATTGCATTTACCCCTACCCCAGCATGATTTGGCAGTGAGTTGTTGTTAACATTCTGTTCCGGTTTCTTTTCAAAATTCAAGATTCCTGCCTTGATCAACCCTTGCACCTTATGTTTGAATGTTGTACAATTCTCGATCGAGTGACCTTCGATTCTATAATGATAATCACAATGGGCGAAAGCGTCATACCATCTCGGGAATGAAGGTTTTAATGGCTCTATGTATAAAGGTGCCACCAAATGGTTTGCAACTAACTGAATGAAGAGTTCAGCATATGAGATTGGGATTGGGTCAAACTGTACTTTCTCTTGCTTGTTTCGCCATCCTCTTAATTCACCGGTAGTATGATTGTTTGAAGGTGTTGTTTGTTGTGTGGTTGAAGCTGTAATGGATGTGGAAGTAGGTGGGTGGATATTTGTGGGGTAAGGTGTCCGTTGGATGGGAGCATATGGGTACAGGTTTAAAAAAGGTATTTGGCATAGGTGGATATAGGTATGGGCTTTGTGAAGCGTTATTCATAACTAAGTAATAGGGGTATGGTGGATATGGCTGATAAGGGTTGTAGCTTCCTCTTTGGAGTTGTCCCGAAGTGATGGCTTGGGCTTCTCCTTCCTTCTTCTTAAAAGTTTTCCTTTTTTTCATGTGTTCCGCATCACCTCCTTCTATCTTCCCTTGCTTAATGGCAGTCTCTATCATCTCTCCTGAAATCACCATATCAACGAAGTTCTTTGTGGCACTACCGACCAATCGTTCATAGTAAGAAGCTCGGAGGGTGTTAACGAACATCACGGTGGTCTCTTTCTCAGTCAATGGTGGCTGAACTTGAGAAGCCATATTCCTCCATCTTTGAGCATATTCTTTGAAGCTTTCAGTGGGTTTCTTCTCCATGTTTTGTAAAAAAAGACGATCCGAAGCCATATCTGTAACATGCTTATACTAAGCTACAAACTCCCGAGCAAGGTCCTTCCATGTGTGGATTTAATTATGGTCTAGTTGGACTTACCACTTTACTGCAGCACTAGTGAGGCTATCTTGGAAGCAATGTATCAAGAGCTTGTCATCATGGGCATATGTAGCCATCTTTCTGCAATACATGGTGATGTGTGTGACCGGGCACTTGGTTCCATCATACTTTCAAAGTTTGAAACTTTGAATTTTGGGGGTATAACCACATCTAGAACGAGACAGAGTTCGATTGCATCCATAGAGCAATACATTCCCATTCCTTCTATCATGCGTAGTTTCTCCTCCAAAATGTCAAATTTGTGATGGGTATCGGGATTGTCCTTCGATTCAACGGATCCACACTTAAGCTTCTCTTGTTCTTTTGGATCGTCCAAATTAGGTACAGAGATGAGGTCTGAAGGACTTGCCCCTCCAATTGGCCTCTGTTGGGCATAAGTCAGTGGTGGCCCTGTAGGCACTAGCATCCCAAAGAACGGATATTGTCCTATTGATGGCATAGGGATAGACGTATTCCTTGCTAGTGGTGGTATGAATCCTGGTGAATATACAGGGTCTGTATTGGCTTCTGTCTGTTGAACATCTTTTGGTGCACCAGAACTCCCCGCCACTGTCTTCCCTTTATCTGTCGACATCAACTCAAAAATCTTTGACAACTGACCCATAATCTATTCTTGCTTCTTCTCGATCTTTTCCATTCTCTCCGAGTATTCATCCCCCATGATCTTAGAGCGAGCTCTTGTGTTGTATTTGTGTAGGGTTCGTTTCTTTGAAATTTTATTCTTTTATGGGCCAAATGGATAAGTTAGAATTTTATGTTGATGAATGCATTGTCATTTGTTATTATTTATATGAATCATGCAACTATGATGCAAGTGAAATGTGTTTGAAAAGAAAAGAAAAATAGGAAAAATATTGGCCATCCAACATTTACCATAAGAAAATCCACATCCATAGAACTGAAATATCTGATTACATCATTGTCTAAAACCATTACATAACTACCAAAAGGAAAAACCAACTTTGTCATATTGGTCCCTAACCATCCTGAAGTGATCGATCAACCGCTCATTCAATTCATCCCTCGGAAGAATCTCTTGCCTGAGTTCTTCGGTCTTGTCTGCCATTACTCGCGCTCTAAATGCCACTTCTCTCGTTTGTCTCAGTATCCATTGCATTTCAGCTTCTTTCTTTTGAAGGCTTTGTGTGCACGAATCATTTCTTTCCCTTATTTGGAAATACTCTTGCCTTACTGCTTCATACTGTGCCTTATAGCCCTCCATGGCAGTTTCCATCAAGCCGTAGTCATTTCTCAACTCTTAGATAGTTTGTTTTTATCTTCGTACCTCGTGCTGCAAAGCATTGTTGACACTTTGGAGTTCTTGCATTTTGGCTATCAAAGAAGAATTTGCCACGTTCACTTCCTCAAACTTGCTTCGCCACTCATCCCGCTCTTCCAAAGCCATCCGTACTTTGCTTGCGGGTTCGAGGTACCCGACCGCCAAACGCAAGTGAAAACTCTAAAAAATTAGGAGTCACCACCAATCTTTTTTACTAGGTGCGATTAGCCACTTATTGACTCGATTCTAATCGATGAAGCTTTAAATTAATTTTAAGCCCATTGAAAAGAATTAAACTGGCCTACGTTTTTCTATATCTAAGTTCGGGAGTACGGTTACTCCCGAAGAAAGATTAGCACCCCCAGGACAACCGTTTCATGAACGGTATCATTTTTTAGATTATCCTATTAGGCTTTAATTTTTAATTTCACTATATTTCCTTAGTTATTATTCTCTTATTTTATCTTCTATTTAACCTAAAATAGAATGCAAATGTGAGGCAAGATGAAATGCATGGCGTGGGATAAAAATGTCGGACGAATAACCTTTTATCGAGGACATTCTCCCGAATCCGCCCATCATACTGGTGGGATCCAAGGTGTTCTCTCACCTAGGGAATTATCCGATAAACTTACCTTCGCAAATTTAACGAATAATTCCCATCATCGGGGTCACCGTACGGTTTTCTTTAAAAATAACGTTTTCGTGCATAATGAACCTAATACGAGCGAAAGCCTTTTATTAAAGATGTTTCTCTAGTCTTCCCATCATACTGGTGGGACTCGGGGACACCTTTTCACCTAGGAAACTTTTCGAGGAATACCTGCCTTCGCAAGATCCTCGGAAGATCCCATCATCATGGCTTAAACTCGAAAACAAAAATATTTATATGCAATAATATGCAAGATGCAACATATATATATACTATGCTAATGCAATTATATATTTTTTGTCATTTTTTATTATTTAATTATTATTTTCGTTTTATTTCATATTATCATATTTTTTATTTTTTATTCTCCTATATTTTATTTTTTTTATATTCTAAGTTTCTCCTATGTATTCCTTTTTATAATTTAGATAAATTGTTTATAATTCCATGTTATTCTAGTGATCAAAATTTTATTTTTCTTTTACATAACATTTTATTAATCTATAATTTATACTATTAGATATTTAATGATTAATTTTAGATTAGCTATTGTTTTGGATTTTTTTCCTTATTTTTTTATTTATTTTGTCCATTTATTTAATGTCATGTATATTGCATTTTCATAAATTAATTATTTACTATATATTCGAATTATTATTATTATTTTTATCATTTTTTATCTATTATTATTTATTTATTATTTTTATTGAGTAATTTTTGTATAGTCAAATTTTTTATTTATTAAAATTTCAGGATCTTGAAATCGAGGCCCTCCCATCGTACTGGTGGAGCCTTGATTCGGATTCTGAACTTGGGGAATATGGGTCCGAGATTGTGACTTCTCGCGTCTCGATCGATCATCCCATCATCGGTATTGTTTACTTATCTTATTTAAATTGAATAACTCATCATTTTGCCCCATTCTCATTCTTTTTCATTTATGAAGCTATCTTTTTAAATACTTTGACAATTACATATTTTACTCTACTATATTTTCTATTTTATTATTTTATTATTTTTTCAAATTTTTTTCCATTCATGATTTCCCCATATAAACTCACCTAGTTAAGTGTGTTATTATTATGTTTCACGTTTCAACTCTTCCTACATTTTATATTTTCTCTTACCCATATTCTTAATCTAGTTATATATTTCCTTTTATGATACATATAATTTAATCTAAGTGAACCTATTCCCATTGACTAAATATTTAATGTTATTTTATATTCAACATCCACTTAAACCTATTATTATTTTTAGTTAAATGTTCTTTTGTTTCTTTCTATATATTTTTATTCTTGGATCTATTTTTATAACTAAATAACCTTTCTACCTAATTTTACTATTATTTATTACATAATCAAATATATATATATATATATTCTTATATTTTTGTGTTATCCCACTTCTTATATATATAAAGTTGTAATTTTATTTCCCTAAAAATAACTAAAATAGATAAATAAATAAAACAAAATTAAAAACATTCAAAATAGGCATCAAAGATTCAAACCCAATAATTGTAGAGCCTAGAACATACCAAGGTCAGGCTTGGACTAGCCCAAAACTGAACCCACGGATGCCCATAATAGCTCAAGAAGCCCACTTCTCCAGGTACAAAACTACGCCGTTTTGATGTCCTACCCTAAGTATAAAATGACTTTTTTTTCACCCTTTTTCATTTTCTCCCTTCAAATTCTCTCTCTAGCAGCCGGATCTCTCTCCTCTCTCTCTCTACAAAAAATCTCACTTTTTTCCTCTCCTCTATCTCTCACCGGTGCCGACTTTATCAACCCTCTCTAGCTTGCCAGCCGCCGACCCTTCCACACTCCCTTTGGCACCGATCGGTCTTCTCTCTGCCACTAGCTTCCTAAAACCCAGCTACCTCTTTCACTGCCTAAATCGGGCTTCTTTCTTTCTATCCTACTGCTGCTCCAGTCAAAGAGATCTGGCTCTCTCTCTGCCCAAGATCTCCTCCTCTCCATTTTTGCCGGCTACCTAAATCGGGTTTCCTCTCTACAGGCGGCACTACCCTTGCTCTAACACTCCCACCGACAGCACAAAAACCCCCAAAATCTGTCTTCTAACCGACAATAACTAACCAAGTTTTATCCCCCCTAAAAATCAACTAAAAATTCACCCAAGAACCCAACCATTCTCCCTCTCTCATTATGCATATTTTTTGATTTTTTGGTATTTTTTAATGTATTTTTCTTGATTTTTGTGGATTGTTGTGGCTGCTAGAGACTAGGGATTTTTGATTGATTGTGGCTTTTTGCTGCTAGAGACTAGGGTTTTTTGATTGTTGATTTTTTTCCTCCATCGGGGTGAGTGCTACAGTGCCCCCTTTTTACTGGGTTGAAGGGGATACGCTCCCACTACCCTGCCAGACGCAAATTTTTCACGTCTGGCATGGTGAGGGTGGTGGCTAGTAGGGTGCGTCCGCACCCTGCCGTCGTACCTCTCTCTCCTTTTTCTTTTTTTTTTCTTTTTTTTTGTTTATTTTTTCATTCATTTTTAAGTTAATACAATTTTGTTATGGCTTTTTTTTTTTTTTACAGTGTCTACAAATATATATTAAAAATATTTTAGTAAATATATAATTGTAATTATATTTCTTATAAATTAACACAATATATATATATAAACTATATATATTAAAAAACATTACAAGTTAATTAATAATCATAATTTTATGAATTAATTTAATTAACTTTATGGATTTATCGTTAATTTCATGAAATAAAAAAAAATAGTTAGATTCCAAAGTTATTCTAATTTCAAAAACTTTCATTAAGTATATATAAACAATTGTAAATATATTATAATTAATAATTTTATAGGTAATAATTTTTATAATGTTATTACAAAATAGAAACTAAATATATTTATATTAAAAGTGTATATATATAATAGTAATTATATTCTTTTATAATATGATATGATATTTATATTATTTAAATATAATTAACAATTTAATAATTTTTTAATTTAAATATATTAATATCATCACCTTAATAATTAGAGTAACCATACTTTTCATATATTTGTTAGTTTTTAACAAAAAGAATTATCTATAAAGTTGGTAAAAATTGTATATTTTTAATTTAATTATTGAAATAATAATAAAATATTTATAAATAGTAAACGGGTTTGGATAACGGGTATCCAAGGGATGGTATGCAAATCCTATCTAAATTCGATACGAGTAATAAAATCACTACATGAACCCATCCCAAACCCGATTATAAAGTACCCTAATCCTATATAATCAGGTCGAGTATATGTGACTACCTTGTAACAGGACACTCATTGCCATCCTTAGACAAAACAAACTTCTACAAAATAGCTAAGATTAAATCTATATTAAACAAATAAAGATGATCTTGCTTGACAGAAAAATTTTAAATTCCCATTGCGTTTTTTTATTTATTTTCATGGTTTTTTTCCAACAATTCCATGGTCTTTGAAGCCATTAATTATGAAATAATTTCATATTTTCATATGCTGTTCAAAAATTCCAAAATTCTACCAAAATAATTTTCAACAAGTGTTCTTAAAAATTTGGAATATCAAAGAACAACCATAATCAACCAAATTTAATCCTACTCTTCCTTGATATTTTACCAACACAATTATGTATCAATACTTCAATTTGGTGATCAATAAAATAAGGAAACAATTAAAACTTTAAAGGATAAAAGGTTGTCTATATTTGAAAATAGTTTTTTAAAACAATTTTGAAAATTCTTTTTCAAAAACTTTTGCTCCAAATCAACATATAGTCAACCTCCATTGACATTAATAGCAATTAAACGTCAAATTTGTGTTAAATAAACCAAAAGAGGCTTTAATACGAAAGTAGGTAAAAGTCATGCAATCATATTACAGTATGCAACGAAAATTTAAAGCTTTCCTGTTAGGTAGAATCAATCTTTAGATATTTATCATAAATTAACCTTAATTAAAAGATAAAGGTCATAATACCTTAATACCTTGGAGTTGAAATCACAAGGTTACAACACCATTAATCCTCTTACACCAACCTAAATTGTACCAAATCACAAGTTGTCCAAATGTCCAATATCCAATGTGATCTACACGAAAGACAATTGTGAATAAATCCAATGGAGAATGGAGTTACTTATGCTTACGGAGCCTAGTTCTAGTTAGGAAAGAGGCAATCAATACTTTCTTTTAACCAAATGATATTAAAATACAATCAATTAAGATACACCAATCGATGATAATGACACTAAGTTTTCGAGCAAAGTGCAATCCACATGGTTTTTTCTCTCCATATAGAATTTCAAATAACCATTGTTTAAACCTTGATCGGTGGATATAATAGCATGAGTTGTACTCAAGATTGAGAAGAAAACAATTAATTAATTAATTAGGGATAGTTAGGCCAATTATGAGGGGTTTGGAACTTTTTCCAATTTTTCCCTCACAAGTGCTGGTCATAACCTTTACATGCAACATAAGCCTCATATTTATATACAATTAATTAATCTTAAACTTTATAGAATGCATAATCATTATGCTTAATTGCATAATTACCTTGGGAATAATTGAAGCATTCAATTAAGTCTTTTTGTAGTTAAGTCTAAGTTATTACTTATCAAGTTACATGGACCATTCCCCTTACTATTCACTTAAAGGTGATGAACCCTTTATTGATCATTGACTTTCCTTCGAATGTCTCATGTATATCTATCCCTTTCTGTGTATCTTTGGTAAGGACCATTTTAGACAACATCAAAGTATAGCACTCCTTAACTAATCACATGCTCTCAAATCTAAGGATCATTAACACAACTGTGATATGAGAAATTGTTTTATAGACATTAGAGTGATAAATCGAATAAAATTCCCATAATTAATCATGTTTAGTAAATTTATTATTGTAACAAGTATCCACATGTTAGTAAATGCTTAAATATAATAAGTATCTTTGTACAACCAATCATTGATCGGCTTGCAGGCAATACTAACACTATCAATATCATTGCGTTCTTGAATAAACTTGTTTGGGCCAACGAAACGATGGTGAGTTCTCAACTAGTCAAGTTATAGAGGGAACCTAGCTATTAAACTGATGGACCAAAGATAAAGATGATAGTCTCAATTAGTCAATACCTTCAACGGTGGGCATGTTCACTACTTTACCTAGCTAAAATTTCCTTCCTTCTCCTCCTCCTCCTCTAATTCTAAGGCCACTAGATGGATGCTGTGGTGCCTGTTTCAACAAAGAAGAAAAACTATATATGGGTTTCTGCGGATATTTTGGCATTAAATCAATTAATTCTCCCCAATTGCTGAAAGGTTGCACCGAAGCACTTGCATCTTCTTCATTTAGATAAGATTTTTTTTAAGTCAAGTTGGTGATGTTTTCCTTTAAAATTGATTAAATAAAAATTAAAAATATTGAAAATCCAAACTATAGATAGATAGAACTTGATGAGTTGAATGGTAAAAATTTGTTTCAAAATTCTTAATAAAAATACTTATCTCAACAAAAAAATCAGAATATATTCAAACTATTTCAAATGTTTTATACTTAATCTATCTAAGAAAATCTTTTTAATTTATTGATATAGGTTTTCAAATTTAATTTTTATTTGATAATTTTTTTAAAAAAAATCTTACTATCTTAACCTAGAAAGATTTACCTAATTTGTGCTCAAAAAGACTTATATTAATATATTTATAGAAATAAACATGTGAACAAGAAAGTACGATATTTTGTTAATACTTCTTACTTATATGGCCCATTATAAAACCTTTTTTATACTACTTACAAAATTCATTCCCTTCATAAATAGAAAGAAAATGACAAAAAAAAAACACCTTTATTGAAATAAAAAATAAAAAAAGAAACACTTTACCTTGATAATTAATAAATTAGATTAGATGAATTTTTATATTTTAATACAGTTTCATAGTAATTAAAAATTTCATTTTTTTTCTGAAGTTTTCCTTCATTTTTATCCAAAAAAATTACTGCATGTGGCATTTACCCATTGGTTAATGGGCCCAAATTAAGGAGAAAAAACCAAATGTAGCCAAAAAGGAGAAAAAAGAATAAAAAAATGTCAAAAAAGCGCGCTTCGTAGTAGGCACAGTGAGTTGGGGCTTGAATGTGCGTGCTGAGACGGAGAGAGAGAGACAGAGACAGAGAAGAGACTCAAATGGAAAGAACCACAGAAACGACGCCGTCTTTCTCAATGCAGGACCCCGGAACGACAGAGCGTGGCGCCGGTGGTAAACTAAGGAGACAACCGCCTCGTCGACCACCGGCAACACCCTACACCCGCCCGCAGCAGAACCAGTTCCTCCGTAGCCGCCTGCTCTCCAAACTTGTCGATCCCGCTTGCCGTCTCATAACCAGCGGCGCCACTAGAATCTTCCCCTCTCTCTTCTCCAAACCACTGACCAATGATTCCCTCCCGCCGCCAGAACCTCAAACTGACGGTTAGTTAAAATTTTTTGAAAGAAGCCTCTTTGTTAAAACTTTTCTCTTCTCCGTGATTTATTAGGGTTTTTAGGGATTGAAATTGAGTAACTTTGTAGGTGAAAAAGAATGGAGCGTTTTAAATGATTTTTTTTTCTGCTGCGTTGTTAATTTGTAAATGTTTAACTAATGTTGATTAGTTGTTGAAGAAATTTTTTTTTCTGTTGGAAACAGTTAACTTGGACGGAGATATACAAGAACGTTGTAACGGCGAAGATCGAACTTGTTCTTCAATTGTAAGGACTTTTGTTCACAAAATGCTTGTATTCATGTCATCACTTTAAATCTCCTTAAATCATGTTGTAGATTAACCGAACAATTGTTAATTTAAGCTTTTCTTGATGGCTTAGCATGAGTGAATATATTTGCATTCTTTTTCCAGTTTGAAGTGTCCAAAACAACTGGTACTGGTGGAACCACTGATGGATCAAAGGCTGGTTCTGACTTTGCTGAACATAGAAACCGCGATAAGGGTGAAGTTACTGATGATGGGTTTTCAGAAATTGAGAAGCTAATGAAGGGGAAAACATTTTCTAGGTGGCTTGTTTATAATTATACATTTTCTCTGTTTCTTGTAAATTGTAATGACTTGTCTGTTTCTGCCAAGATTAAATTTTGTCAAGAACATTATTTATAGTTGTACTCCAGCCATTATGAATTATATTGGTTTTGATGTTATTAATTAACGATCTGTTCTTTCATACCTGTCTGTGCACATAATCACATCTGTGTTTGTCTCTGTATCTTTTGGGGTGATCATTTAGTCAGTGCTAAGAGTTAATATCAAATATGTGATTTAACATTTATAATCTATATCCAGGGATGAAATCAATCGTCTGATAGAGATTATAAATTCAAGAGCTGTTGATGTTCCTCAAGTTGATCAAGAAAGTAAGGATTTAACCCTGTCTGCTGGAGGTGACAAGGGAGCTATAGTTGCTCAAAACCTGAGAAGGTCAACTGAAGAAAAACAGGATGATTTAAGTAAAGCTGTATTGGGTTTGGCAACCCCAATTCCCAAGCCCACTGTGAGTGAAAATCATTATAATGAACTTGTATTTTGGATTAATGGTATGTGCATGAAATGCTATTCTAGGGTTTTAATAGAATTTTAAGGGCTGGTTGTTAATCTGAAACAATGCCGGAAAAGAAAGAAGATAAAAGATCTAGCCTTCACACAAGGCTCAAAAGTCTTCACACAAGGTTCAAAAGTTGTCACACTTGGAGCTAGGAATTGCTTAACATAAACTCGAAAGAGAAAACAACAGCTGTAAAATTCTCATAATTTTGTTCATGAACTTTAAGAGTTTAGATGCTTAGATATTGAGATCTAATAATCCTAGTCCCTGAAGGAGTAAAAGATGCATTGGAGTGTATGCTATAATTAGAAGTAGTTATGAAATACTTGTCAAGTTAATAATTTGATCAAAGATATTTGTGATGGATAAAAAAGTTTATCTGATGTTTTTTGGGAAGCTTTTGACATATTGAAAGGTGATATAAATAAGGGTTGGCCTCTTGACAGTAAAACTAAGATGAGTTACTACAGCTATTGCGCTGGTTGGGATGGGGAAGGCTGGTTTGGATGAGCCTTTTGAGAGCTGCCAACATAAAAGAGAAGTCTCTTTCCTCCCATGGATAGTTGTTTATTAGTTTATTATCTTATGTCATCCCTCTCTGTCTCTCTCTCTAAAATACACACATGGGCGCATGCTCAGAGTTGCATCTTTTTGCATGCCCAACATATATCATGTATTGTTAGGTACATTAAAATTTGATGTGCTCGTAACCCTCATATCTTTTCCTTTTTTTTTCAATATTTAAATTCTATGAAACCTTGTAGCTCCGAGATGAAATTGGACCCTCACCAATTGAAATTGCAAAAGCATACATGGGAAACCGGACATCAGAGTTAAACCTAGGTTCTAAAAGTATTATATCAAATGATGAAAGACCATCAATGCTTGGTGATGAGTTTGCATCAGAACCACTTGTTTCATTGCCTTCTCCAAAGCCATACACATGTTGGCCTGGTTCCATGGTACAGGATCAGCGTGGTTATCTAAGTCCTCAAATTCAAAGAGGCAGATTTGGGCTTCATAATTTTCCTAGAACCCCTTACTCCAGAACTATCTATTCAAAATCTAAATCCAAGGTGTGGAATTATAAAATGTTGTTTTTATTCCATTATGATTACATTTGATGCATTGCATGAGAGATGTTTTTTTGTGTTCTTTCCTTGCATGTAATCAGTTTGCTCATGTACAAGACGAGGGTAATGGTTTCCTGAAAAGTTCATTCTCTCCCTTGCCGCAATCACGAACTCCTGTATATGGGCAGGTAATTTTTTACGATTTATATTCCTGATTATACTTCCAATATTGTGTTAAGTTCGTGTATATGCATGCGTGCATGCACACAGACATACATGTTTTTCTATTTCTCGGTATGCCTGTCTCGTTTTAAGGTCGTACCATTTTCAATTTGCAATAGTGACATTGACCACTGATTGGTAATTTTAGGTGCATAATACTTAAGGCTGTTACATATTGAGCAATGTACTCTCAGTGCTTCTAAGACTGATATCTTGATTATCTTAGAAGGCCAAATGGAAGGAGATGGTTAAGGACAATCAGATGAAATATGGTAGTTTCTATGGAAGGATGAAGAAGTTATGGCTTGGGCTTCAGTACATTTTACATTGAAATGTTGTGCTGAAAATTTTACTTGCAGGCTCTTTGTTGTCTCTTTTCTCATTATAAAGCAAAAATTTCTTGTTCTTTATATGGCTCGTATGGTGCCTGCAGAAAGAAGTTTTATGGTAGAGCTTAAGCTTACATTTACTAGTTTTCTGAACAAGGATTCGGGAGGAGAACAATATTTGTATAACTTAGATTTTAGCTCATTTAGAAATGCATAAACTAGGATTGCGATTTTATTTGGGAAATGACCCTTTTCTATACAGTAAGCTCTCTTTGGGCGATTAAACTAAATTTGAACATATAGCTTTGCTCTTTTGCACCAATGAAAGAGAAGTAGCTTTACTGTTAGTAAGTCGTAAGGCTGGTTGGAGCTTCTCTTTTAATGTGATACTTAAGCAAAGCTGCATCATGAATGAAACTACTTACAGGTGAGTTGGGACTCGTTTAAGACTTTGGAATCAACTTCCTTTCTCTTTAAAACAAATTTATTGTGGCTACATTTGGATAAGGTTAGGAGAGATGAGAGGGGGGAAAATGAACCTTGAACCTTGACCTTTTATTAGAAGGGTAATACTAGTAGTTCAAGCTTGAATTATATGCTTTCTATTTTTGTATTTATCATGCTTCATCAATATGAGTTCCTGGTTACTTCTGATGCAAGGATAAGCATGTATTATGTTTTCTGATGTTGTGTTTATGTCATTTTATTTAATTAAAATGTTATGTCATTGTCAGTTATCTAAATTTTATTCTGTGAACATTTAGGGAAAAAGATGTGCGTTTAGGTTGGACAGCCTATAATCTGTGTTTTGTTTTTCCAAAGCTGACTTATACCAAAAGCTGAATAAGAGAATATTTATCATGGTTTAGCTATTGCCTATTTGCAACTTGCTTTTTGATAAATTGAACTCTTATGATCAGTACATCTATTTGACTTGACTTCTTTTCTTGTTGTTTGAACACATAATTGAAGTTGAGGAGCAACATAGTGGAAGATGGCCATAGATCTGTGGGACCCATTCGCAGGAATCGAAATAAGGGCATGCAAACTCCATCCAGAGTATCTGTTTATTCTCATTCATTGTTAAATGGTCCTTCCCCAGTGGAAAATTCTAATGTTTCCACCAAAGGTCTATTTCCTTCTAGCAAGAAGACTTTGGAACCAGGAGGCACCAGTAGCTCTTCAGTTTTTCAGTCAGTAGATAGCAAGTCTGGAAGCTTTGAAATGGGTATCCCACCTGTTCATCCGCATTCCAGTCAGATGGCTAGGACAATATTGGAGCACCTTGAGCGAAATCTAGCCACTCCTAAGGAGAAGTCTGATGAGTTAAGGATAGCCACTTCGTGGAATAGATCTCAATCTTCAGATTCTAATGCTGGCATTTCAAAGGGTCACAACAGTTTGCCCTATTTAGGACTTGATTCTTCCAAAAGCAAGGATCAAATCATCAATAGAAGTCATGCACAGTGGAATGAGGACAGGGGGAACTCATTTTGTGTGGCTTCTCCAGAGAGTACCATTGAGGCTGCGAATGTGAACAAAACCACTTCTGCTTCAGGTTTAAAAGTTGGTAGCACTGTTACAATGTTTGGCAATATTGCAGGGTCTTCGCTAGATTTTGGGAAAACGCAGGATTCTCAAATCAAAACTACACACAAGGTATTTCATTCATCCTTGCATTATTGTTCCGCGAGCATGCATGCTCTCATTAGGTCTGCGTTCTCTATTAGTGTATCATTTTCTTGCTTTAATACTGATCATTTTGCTAAGTACTTTCCAAGTAAGTATTGGGTGTAATGTTACTAGAATATGTCTTAACATTTAAATTACAGGCTCTCAGGATCTTTTAAAAGGAAATTTAACCTATTTCCCCCTAATTTTTCAGAGATATTATAATGAAGATAATAAATTTTTTATCACCAAGTGCACTATGGTAAATGTATTGATACCCAATTTCTTTTGTTCTGTTATCCCAACTTGGAAATTGAAAGAAATGTGAATTTTTTCTATCTATTTTTTATCTCATGCTAAGGAATTAACTTCAAATCGATTGGGGTCATTGATCTTGTGATCATGATGCAGGAGCAATGTTAATCCCTACTTTGTGTCTCATCTGTCAATTTTCATAGGTTTATCAATTACTTAAATTTTAGTTCCACCTGTCACGTATTCTGTTTTTTCCCATAAGTTCATTAATGTACTTAAAAGAATGCCAAACTAATCAATTTAGTGGACAGGATCTCTTGAAGGTTGCTGATGCTGCTGTGTCTGAGGGTCTGCAAAAGCCTTTATCTAACTCTTTTGGAAATAAACCAGTTTTGGCTTCTATTTCCGTCGGCAAGCCTGAGCAAAGGTGGATGTGCACTTCGGATAACAGCTTCGGGTTCACTTTCCCTGTTTCTACATCTTCTGGCGTGTGTTCTGAGCCTCCAACACCATCCATCATGCCATCGCTATCAGGAAGCAGTCTGCATCAGCCGAAAGAGGGACATACAGTACCTTCATATAGTTTTGGCTCAAGCAGATCTACTCCTGCCCTTGTTTTTTCTTTCCCTTCGACGAGCAGTGCCCCTAACCATGTTGATGCTTCAGATATTGAGTTCAACTTCAGATCTGATAGGTCATCAAGAATATCTTTCGGTTCAATAGGATCACATACCATATGCTACTGACACAGAAATGATATGTTTATTTTCCTTTCCTTTTTAATTGGTTAAGAGTCAAGATTTCATCAATGGGAATCTCAATTGGTTGTATCATTGCCTTAATATAGGAGAAAGAATTGTCATAAACTGAAACCTGGATTCACTTGTAGCATTTAGCATTCATTGTTTCTTGGTTACAGCAAAGTGTATTGTTATTAGTTTTTCATAAGGTTAACGCTACCTACAAATCATCAGGTTGTAATCCTCCTTTTTAGGATAATCTGAAAGTAGTAACTGGAATTATCCGGGACCAGTAAAATTACAGAACCATGTTGCTTTGCAACAAAATTTGTTATTGGCTCGTTGTGAATATGCGGTTCTCTCTTTTTGGATAGAGGACTACAAGTTTGCTTTGTTCCCATTTTTGGCTTTTCGATCTTCCTGTCTGCTCTCTGGATAAGAAAGGAAGATCACCCTGGATGATGGGAGCTGGACGTGGCACATTTCCTGTTCACACATCGCAGAATTTATGTCCCAAAACCCAAAAGCAAAAAAATTACCGAACAGGAATCACATGTTGTTGGGGCGTTGCTCCTATTTTCACAACAAAGAACTTATCCCTGTTGGACCCTACCTTCAAAAGATATGCACATTTGCAAGGGAAAGCAGGTGCCCCCACCTTCAATTTTTTATTTTTTTTTAAAAAATGGTGTAGGAACACCAACATTCGTCTTGAGAGAGAGGGAGTCCCTCAAAACTCCAAAACTCCAAAGACAGTGAGTTGGGTGCGGGGAGTGTGTCCCTGTGCCTGTGCCCCGTTTGCGTGGGGAAGATAGAACAGGTCAGTCTTGAGAAGTGAAATGACAATGAAATGAAAATGAATGCGTTTACCAGACATGAATTTGACATTTCAGATTCTTATGTCAGAACTGCTGCAACTCTTTCCCTTTTCTAGTTTTTTACTCCCCACTAGCACCACCACCACCAACCATTGCCCCTTGTGCTATTATGGACTACTGTTGTTTCTTTCTCTCTCTCTCTTTTTCTTGGATAAATAAGTAGGGTAAGAAGCAAGAAAATCCATTTGCCAGCTTGTGATCTTACTACGATCCAATTGCTGATCCCTAGGACATTCAATCATTATTACCCTTAGTTACATTTTACAATTTACATGCATTTCTTCTCTCTAGCTAGTTGAATTTCATATTAATTCAATGCTAGTTTCTTCTCTTCCGAAATAATATATATTCTACTCCATTTTTTTTCTTCTTTTCTTTCCTTTACTCGTAAAAGAAACCAAACTCCCACTCCAAGTAACACTGATGGAAGTGAGAATGGAGGAAAAATAAACCGATGATTATCCCCTCCACGCATCTTTAAGTATTGTTAGTTACATACATACATACATACATATATATGTATATATGTAGTTTGATTTCTTTGATTATTTTAAACAAGCCTCCTCTTCTTAGTTTAGTTCTCTATCTCTACCTGGTGCTTGCTTATTCTTTCCATACAAATCTTATCTAGTTAACATGAATATATATATTGGTCAACAGGATTCAAGTTAGCTTGTAAATGTCATATATTTTATTGACAAGCATTATGGTTTTGAATAGACATTTTAATCATGGTCAATGCTTTCAAAACCTGTACTTTTTACCCTTTTCTTTTGCACACACATATATGATTCACAAGTCTGCAAGTACCATTTAAACAGTAACGTTTTTTGGTGATTTTATCAGGACAAATCCTTGCCCTCAATAATGATGGAGAGGATTTACAAGAACCAGAATCTAAGGAGGATTACTTTTGCCATGAATCCAGCTATTCATGGATTTATATATATAAGAAAAACATTCATAAGCCTACCATTTCTGGTGTATACTCATGTTATGTCTAGATTTTTTTTTACCTTTTACTAATCAACAAATTGGATTCGTTAAGGTTTCTTACGCAATCAAAGAGAAAAGGTGGGTGTGTTTATAGCTCCTGATTGAAAGTTTAACTTTCCCTTGAGAATAGAGCAGTGGAGACCACATTTCCACTTCACCAGCTGCTCTGATATTACATATATCAAAGAGAGAGAGAGAGATGCCCTAATTGCTGTCTCTGCCCCCTCCATTTCGTAACGATAATGATATTGTTCATGAAAAAAAGAAATTTAATGATTCTGATATGAAAGTAGGTTGAGCATATATCATTACACGTAGAAATTCAGTCAACAGTTTGAATGCAAAAATCAGAGAGGATGGAGCAAGAGCAATACATTTGCAAAAGCGTTTGGTCTATACCTTTAGTGCTTTTTATTGGAGATTCTTTGGATGTTGAGATGAAATGCCATGGAGCAAAATGGTGGTCCAAATTCTACTTTCCACAGGGGTTATGGCTTGTGAGTTGTACTCTATGCTTGGACAGACAAAGACTTTTCTTAGATATTTACGTTTAAAAGAAAAAAAAAATAAAAACAAAGGAAGAGTAGCTTTTCTACATTCACTCTTTCAATAATTCAAAGCAAAAACGGAACTGCCCTGGTTTCTATAGAATCATGTAAGTTGCTATGTGACAGCCTCAAGGAAGTAGCAAGTACTTGCCGGTAATACTTCATGCAACTTACCTTTCCCCTTCCATTCCCTTCAACTTTTTACCAGGAGGAGCTTGTTTCACTGGAATCACAATTAATTTTCTAATTCTTACCTAGGTTTTCTTAAGAAATGGTTTGCTTGCAAAATCCCGAAGTTTTCTAAGAACATTTATTAATTGGAAGGAAACAAATTAGTTGTGTTACAAGAAGTACAACCATAGCTCAACATTTACATAAGGCAAGAAAATCAGTATTTACTTTCATTATAATTAGAATTAGCTGAAGGAATTAATTACGAAAATACAGTGCATGACTTACAAAAAAATATGAAGGTTTTGCCAAATATAACAGCTAGATTACTTTAGTTTCTACAGTGTTTAAGAAAAATTTATAGAAATAAATGAAATTGTCATACACTAGTTATTATAAATTTTCCAAAAATGTGCTTCCAACTGGGGTACTAAAGATCTTGACACAGTGACAGATTACTGCTCCATTGTCCAAGTTGTCTATACTTTGTGATGGCCTATGGCTACTGTCATAGCATGCAAATCTAGCTAGCTAAGCACATTTTACGTTGAAAATCGTGACATCCTCAACCCCCTCTTTTAATTTTTCTTTCCACATTCGCTGAAAAAAAAGAGATAATTCTAATGGATTTTGTTTACTAATGCTCTTAAACACTCTTTAAAATTAATTAATATATTATTAATAGTAATATTATTGTATTGAATATAATAGTTAATAGCTAATGTCATTATATTCAATGACTTAAAAGAAGATATTACTTAATATAGTAATCTTAAAAAGAGTGTCTGTAGGACACTCATTATAGCAAAATCTCATGTAATTTTTTAAATAATTAAATATAAAAATTTTATGTTTGTGAACAATAAATTATAAGACTCCAATATTTGATTTAGTGGTTGGGATATGATCTCTACTCAAAGAGCATGTTTCGTATCTCACTTCTTCAAATAAAAAAAAACAAATTATGTGATTTCAACTTGTATGTGAAACAATGCATATTAATTACTCATTTTAACCAAATATAATATATATATATATATATATATCAAAGTAATTTATGAGAAAATAAGTAATAAATAATATTAAAAAATAAGAGAAAAAATAAAAAATAAAAAAGAATCTTGTATTTTATTTTAATTCATAGCAGAGGTTAATTAAACATTTTCACATTTTTTCCCTACAGTGCATTAATTTCAATAAGCAGAACTAGGAAGTT
Source organism: Theobroma cacao (assembly GCF_053813885.1). Lineage (NCBI taxonomy): Eukaryota > Viridiplantae > Streptophyta > Magnoliopsida > Malvales > Malvaceae > Theobroma > Theobroma cacao. The sequence continues at coordinate 7,083,838 of NC_142647.1, forward strand.
ATATCACTTTGATTTATTATTTTATTTAATTTTTTAATAATTTTGAGAAAGTAAAAAGCCAGAGCTAAAAACAACAAACACAGATTTAATTTATTTTAATATTATTTTTAATCATATATAATAGAGCTCGATTAAACTTTCACAGTTATTTTCCTCACAGAGAACCAATCTTAGGGTGTACAATTATTTTTCTTATAGAGCATTGATCTTAGGATTCACTTCCAGTACATATGTTTTATATACTATTAGTGAACCAAATGTTACCATTTTGTTAATAAATAAATTTAAAAGTTATAAGAACCCTCACAAATAAATATTCATAATTTTAAAAATATTTATTTTGAAATATTTTTGAATATTTATCTTTACATATTTATAATATTGCACTATGGCTAAATGATGGTGAACAAATACTATACCCTGACAATACATCAAATAAAACCCTTAACCTTAGTAAGCACAGCTAAGAAGTTAGACATTGTAAAGTAATTTACTAATTATATGATAACTGAGCCAAATGCAAGTATGTTATCTTCTAAGGAGTATCTTATGATTAACATATTTTTTAATTGTATTCAACTTAATGAGAAAAGAGTGTATATATATATATATATATATATAATTGGCACATGTATGGATGTTAAAACAGTCATGCATGAAGAACATTATTGAATAAAATTAACCATGCAAGATTTCAAGTACTCTGATTACTAATTCTCTGATATCAGGAAGAAGATAAATGAGTGCCAGTGCAGGCTAATTAATAAACAGCAAAGTGGAATTTATTTTTAGCGATTATATATATATGATAAGTTCACTTAAAAGGTGGATCATGAGATGAAGACAACAAAGCAAGTAGCTCAGTTCAAGTGAATAGCATATTATAAACAACAGAAGACAAAATAAAACTAAGGATATAAATTCATGTCCTCAAAAACACATTGGATCAATACTTTCTTTACTTCAACCATAGCCTTCACTCCAGAAGTTCTTCAACCTTAAACATAATCACTTGTTCAGCAGTGCAGTCCTTGACATGAGATGTTTCTCAGAGGCCTATGCAAAATGGAGTTCAATTCAATTAATGAATTTAATTAAGCAGGAATTAGAAAGAATTGTAAATAAGTAAGTTAATCAGAGTTCTCCATTGCTAATCTCAAATCATTCCCATTTATTGGCTGTTGAATTTAATTACTCGGTACGCCTTCATTAAAACAAAATAAGAAAGGGTTCTTCAATTGGCTAAAAGAGAGAAGCTTGACAGTTATTAAGGCCCAAACAAAACACCTTGACATTTTATGCTTGATTATAATTCTTTTCTGATTATATGCTAATCTTTCTCAAATTCCCATTAGGAAGGTGTTGAAGGATCATTTTGAAGTATTATTTTCATAGTTATACAAATAGAGATGCTGTGTAGTGTAATGTGTATAGCAGCTGTTTTACAAAAGAAGTCATCTCTACCTTAAGCAAGAAAAACGAAAGCTAGATTTTGTTTTAAACTTTCCTTGTTTGTGAAGAGAAACTATGCTATATATATACTTACATCATCCAGCTTATTTTGATTGTTGGTTTCCAGCATCAGCCCAAAATGTATATGAGGGAAGTGCGCCCACTAGGAACAAAAAGAGGTGCTCAATAACCAAAAAGATTTGATATGAAATCTTAAAAGTCTGCCTTCTGATCAATTGTTTGCAGCCTTGGTGAACTTACATTCTTAGCAGCAGTGCTGAATGCTTCCCTGTGGCTGATATCAGGGTTGTTGGCCTTGATCCTTTGAATCTCCTCCCTGCATTAATTTCACAGTTTTTAGTATAATTGGTAATAAAATGGTAAAGCTGCAATCATAGAAATGATGTCCAGATGTTAATGAAATTCATTACGGTTTTCTTACTTTATGAACTGATTGTATGCAGAAGGTACTCGCGGCCTCTTCTCGGGAGCTGAAAATGAGAATAACAATAATTTAATAATGAATTTATATATGAACTTAAAATTCATTTCGGAGGAACTGTAATAAATATACAGGAGCGTCCACGCACACAAATACAGAGAGAAGAAAAGAGAAAGTGATGAGGAAGGAAAATGTCTAAATGCTCATTATCTAAGAAAGATGTGATTAACTTACGTCGATTCACTACCCTTTCTTCAGTGACATTGTTAGCAGGAGTTCGCATTGACAACTTGTTGCATTTGGAAGAGGAACCCAACTCAGTCCTGTAATCCTGTGTTGCATAATTGGGTGCCTATTAAAAATTCAAAAATTGTAAAGAAAAAATATATCAGATTCACATCATAGGACAAGTTTGAATATTGCAATCAATTCTTAAGGAAATACTCCATCAATCAAGAAAGAGATAGTCTTGTTTTCCTTCTTGGGTCCTTTTATTTTATGCTTTCGTCTTTGGTAGTTTTGTATAACTAGATAGTTGAGGCCAGAAAAAAATAAAAAGAAAAGAAAAGCAAGAAATAGAAGAGGTACACGTTAGAGGTAATGATAGGCGAGGAGAGAACAGAAAAAAAAGAAAAAAGAGGGGGAAAGAGAAAGAGATAAAGCTGAGTAGATTGAAATGATGTTTTGTGAGAGAGAAAAGGAGCAAAACCAGCATTGAAGTGACTGAATCAGTTAGAATTGTAGCATCATTTATGATAGATAGTGCACATAACCCAAATAGCCAATTCGTTGTAACAAGGGAAGGAAGGGCCCCTAAATAAGTTTTTAACCAAAAGATATATCAGAAACCCCCTCTTCTGTTTCCTTTTCTTAATTTGTTTCCACAGTAGAAGACAAAGTTCTCGAAAGGAAATCATTAAACCTAAGAACCCTAACTTACATGTCAATCAAATCAGGTACCTAAAGCAGACCTTAGAACACAAAACAAAAAATAATTAAAAAAAAGCGGCTCAGAAAGTCTTTGAAAACAAAAGAAAAATCTTTAGAAAATGCCTAAACCTTTAATGGTCAGGATACTACTATAGTTTATAATTATAGGCCCCCTGACGCAGTGCCGCAAAATCCAGCTCTGCGGGAAGCCAATTAAATAGGTTTTGATCATGGCGGCTGCTAGGGTTTCAAGTGACTGCAACCATTTCATAGAGCAAAATGTTTTGAAATTCTCCATCTTAGCTCTTGGAAAAGCTTTGATTTCTGTTTAAAAAATAAAGATGTTTCACTACCCCGAGAAACCCTACGTTTCAAAGGCTTGAAAGAGCCTCAAAATAGACAATATTATTAGTATAAATTATTCGAGCAGGGATATCACCTGAACATCTTGCCATGACAGTGACTGGAATGCAGCTGCCATGTTCACGGACCATAGATTGGTGCAGTGCCCGCATCGGACGGTCACAATATCAAACAGGCTGCTGCATGGAACGCTCACCTGCGCAATCCAATTCTCTAATATTATTAACATTACTGCAAAGTAAAATTTAATTGTAAGTTGTAACATAAATTGAAAGAAAATCCCAGATCAGCTAAGATTCTAAAAATTGGGTTATCTTTCTGATATTGAGGATCAGCGAGCTTCTGTTTTCTCTTAACATCAACAATTGAATCAGCTTTAAGGAAAAAAGAGACAGGAAACGGTTAGAAGGTGACTGCTAAGAAGGTGATGAGCAGAATATTGGTCAAGGAAGAAGCATAGCTTTGTAAATTCTTGGAGAGAAGTAGAACAAGAAGAAGAGAAATGGGTTTGGTTTTTTTTTTTTTTTTGTTTCCTTTGATGGAAGGAAGATGGTAATACTAAAATTATCTATGCATGGTGGGTTTCTTAATGCGTTTGAGTTGGGTGTTTCCTGGGAAATGACCAAAGCTAATGAGATCTTCATTTTCTTTTCCCCATTGGCTAAAGAAGCTGAGTGAGCAGAGGAAGCAGGTTGTGGCAGTATTTTTAGCAAGGGAAAGGTATGTAACAACAGTAGTAAACCAAGGGAGTTAAGGAGTTGTCCTCATCAGATTATCAACAAAATGCTTGTGTTTGGACTTCGGACGATAAGAAAATCCTCTTTTATTTACCAAAAACAACATAACAAAAGATGAGTAATTATCTCTAAGCCCTTCCTTCCCTCTCTCTTTCTCTCTTTCTCTGGTCTTTGCATTATGACTTTTCTTTGACTGCAAAAGAAAGAAGAAAAAGAAAAGTCTAACGATGGAGACCTGACTGGTAAGAAAAACAAGAAACCCAGAAAAGAAAATCAATAGATTTCAGTAAAAAGAACACGGGAGCTCTGATCACCGAAGCAAAGACAGCTTTTATCAGGATCTAAAATGTTCTTTCTTGTAAGATATACATGGAGAAAGAAAAAAACCAAACACGTAACCGAAACAATATACAATATATTGCATAAATAATATGTTAGTGGCCTGTTGATAAGAACTGTGAATGAAAAAGAAAGGGCAGATCCCCCCATTAAAAAGAAGCGATATATCAGATCAAATACCGCAAGAACTATGTTGCAAAAGTTGCAGGGGATATAGCAGAGTTGCTCAGGCGCAACATCGATGCAGCTCGACATGTCTTTCAAGCAAAAATTAAATATCAAAGCTCGGAGCTACCACTCCTCAACCCCGAGAAGAAAGCAACAAAGAAAACCAAAGAAAGCAAAGATAAAGAAAAGAGAACCAAGCTCCTCCTGCAACAAGTAGCAAAAATCACAAGAAGAAAACAACAATTGGAGGCCAAAAAACCAAAAGAGCTTTTATTCCCTCTGCTCGTTGCTTTAAAACCGGGCTATGTATCACAACAGTAAGCTAAATGTCCTTCATATATAGAAAAATTTATTCGGAGAGAGAGAGAAAGGCAAAAAGAAAGAGAGAGATATAGGATCCAAAGAGGTAATATAAAAGAGAGAGAGGAAGCCAAGCCGATATTGGAAAAAAAAAAAAAAGTGGGTTTAGTAGTTCCCACGGCTGGCAGCAAATGCTGGGACCTAGAAGGGAAAAGAAGGGTGGTTTGTTATGGGAAACCGGGTTTAGTTAGAGATCAAAAGCGGTTCAGTTACTTGCTATTGGTCAGTTAAAGAGGTTAGGGTTTGAAGAAAAAATAAGAGGAAAAAAAAAAGGAAAGTTTGGCAGTATTACCAACCCTGTCGAGATTATGCTTGTTGCTATTATGATGAAATGAGTGTGACCCTGACCCCTGCTACACCGCAGCGGACGAGGGGGGCGACAATTTTTTCTCATTCCTTCTTTTCTTCAAATATACATATACTTATTCATATCTGTACATGTATGTGTAAATAAATGGTAAAACCAATCCTGTACTTAGTATTTAATTTTTTTTCCTTTATTCCAGTGATTTGGTTGCACAATGAAGGTAGATAATTTAATGAGGGGAATTTAATAATCATAGGTCAGGTAACTGTCAGAAGTTAAATATTTGCTTTGGTCCGAAAAGAGTGATACTGTGGAGGGTATTTGATTATCTACGACAAGGGGAGTCATGGACCCTATTCCAGTTGTATTCCAAAGGTTTTTAATTTTTCGAGCAGGCCCCGTATTTTGAAGCAATGACTGCTCATGAGGCTAGTTGTCTTTGCAGTAAATATATAGAAAGAGAAAATTTACGGATCTGATCTTTATAAACAGATATATATATTAGATGAGATGAGATCGTGCATGATTCTTTTCTTGCTTCTAGTACTTGGACTATTTGCCCTTTGAAACATGTAGTAGTGCTAATTTCATGTTGGATGAGGTTGAATTAAGTTGTGTGAAAGAGAAAGTAACGTGAAGTTAAATTTGGACATATGTCTATGGTCGGTGTGCCCCTCTCTCTGCAATATTTGCATTGCTTTGTAGTTTGAACCACGAACTTCAGGCAGGAAAAGTAATGGCGTCTGGATCTGAATCACTGTGTAACTTTTTGCTTGTTGCACATAATTTGAAGAAAGGTTGCTATTAGCCCACAAGATCCTTGGTTTTCAATCCATTTGATATTTTCATTTTTGGACCTTGCTTTTAACCCAAATTAAAAAATTATTTTTTCTCTAAACAATTAATTTCATTTAACGATATATATTTATATGTACACAACGGCAGTAGAATCATTATTTCCACAAGATCAATATTATAAAGAATTTATTCGGCATTTCAAAAAAAAAAGATTTTTTTTTACTCAGCAAAAAAAAAAAAAGAATTTATTGGGAGTTTAGGCCAAAATACAAGTATTCCCTATGTTTAAATTGAGTGTACCTTCATGATACCTGAACACTCACTAATTAGCAACTTTCTGGCTACTCTGCTCAGTCAACATGTAATAAATCAATTTATCTTAATTTATTAATGGCTACACACTTTAAAATTCTATATTTAAAGTCGGGTATGTGTGACAATTGAAGTCCATGATTCATGTTTGTATTTAGAGTCATTTCATTTTCCAGTATAACTTATATTAAATATATATTATATATTGTCAAGAACTAATTTGTTTCTAAAACAGGTTATATTAATTGTGTCATTATGTTAGACATATGTCATATTCGTTATTGGATTCAGATTTCACTCCGTAAACTCGTTTTGATTTCAACTTTTGTGCTAAAAGTAGTGCCACCTGATCTCAAATTGGGTGCTTGGCCATCAAGAGAGTGCTCGCTTAAAATCTATTCATTTCTAGTACCTCTGGTTTAATTTGTAGTTTTCAATTTCAAAAGCCAAATAATTTTGAACGATCTAAGATGGCTCCCTGTATTGAACATTTGGATCTTGGGTTCGAATTTCTTTTAAACTCTCCTTAATGGGATCAAATTCAAGGGGTTTATTTCTCAATAAATTAACAGCAGTGGGATGCCTTAATTTGGTTTGTTACTTGATAGTTTCTTAGTAGCTTCCTTTGTATTAAACGAAATTTACACAACTTTGGAAGGGTAATGGTGTAGAAAGAAGAGAGAGAGAGAGAGAGAGAGAGAGAGAGAGAGAGACAATGTGAGTAGCATTTCATTTATATTAGAGTTTATATTATTGAGCATAGTGGTAGAGAAGGATGAAAGGTTTCCTTACACAATTAGGTTTGATACACCCCTTGCTAGGAAAGGAGGAAAGACAACTGAATGACATGAAGGATGTTGATTGGGTAGAGTTAGAACAAAGGTGTGTCAACACTATTTGGCATCGGAGATAACATGTTTTAATTATGTTATTAATGAGGATTCTACTCCAAGGTTGTAGGCAATGTTGGAAAGGATTTACTTGGAGTAAAGTGTTTCCAACAAGTTGTAGCTTAGGCAAAAGTTGTATTACTTAAAGATGAAAAAAGCACCCAAGTATTTGGCTCATTGATTGGTGCGTAATCTCTTTATTTAAAAAATATGGTTTGAATCCTCCTTTCCCCAATTATAAAAAAAAAAAAAAAAGATGGAAGAGAATGGAGACCTCATGAAACATATGAATGAATTTGACGAGATCATTTATCGGTTGAAGAAGGTTGATGTGAAGGTGGAGGAAGTGAAAAAGGCATTATTGTTCCTTTCATCACTTCGAAACTCCAATAAGGTATTCATGGAATTTCTGATTTGTGAGATGGATACAAGAATGTTGGAGCAAGACAAGTAGTGTTAATGTCTCATGAAACCCAAAAGAAAAGTAAAGAAAAAGATAGAAATTCAACTAGCTTGGCATTAGCAGTTGAAGTTTGTAAGAAGAAGTCAACCGACATTGATTTAAGGGTGGCAAATCTAGATCTGGCAATGTGCAATGTTTTCGATGCAAAAGGTATGGACATTTTCAGAGATATTGTTCAACACAAATGGAGGAAAGTAACGAGAAAAAAAATGAGTGTGTTTTCGTTACTAACAATGATGATTGTGATGTCATTACAATCTTAGAACATATGGATGTAAATTCTTTTTTGTATTTAAATTTTGCTTTGCCATTTACATATGCTATCAAAAAGATTATTTTGATTTACTTTAATAAAGGTGGTCAAGAATTTAACTTTGGGTGATGAGTCAATAGTGAAGGTTATGGGTCTTAGAGCAGTGAGAATCAAAATGTTTGATGGGGTTGTGCGCTATTTGGGTGGTATGACCTATATCCCAAAGATGTGTAAGAATCTAATACCGTTGAACTTGTTAGACTTCAAAGGATATGCATATTCTATATGTGATGGAGTGATAAAAGTCACACAAGGAAACATGGTCCAAATGAGAGGAAATTTACATCATGGTTTGTATCTGTAACATCCCGTACCGTCATGTAGAAGTCAACAAGGCTTTATCGATAAATCAAAAGGTCAATTGACGTAAATTTAAGTGTCAAAGAGCGATGATGGGTGTAAGAAATATTCTGAAATAAAATATTTCATACGCGAGGAAATAATAATTAAATAATAATATTTTGTCAAGAATGAATTAGCAGGTTAAAAGGTGATTTGGAAGTGAACCTGGGCAAAGTAAGATGTTTTGGAGCACTAGAAGGCTAGTGAAAAATTTTAGAATAATATATTATTATTTAATTATTATTTCCTCGCATATGAAATATTTTATTTTAGAATATTTCTTACACCCATCGCCACTCTTTGGCACTTAAATTTAAGTCAGTTGGCCCTTCGGTTTATCGATAAAGCCTTATTGACTTCTACACGAGGGTACGGGGTGTTACAGTATCGTCTAGAATATGAAACCTTGAAGCGATGGGAACAATGCACAGGAAATGGTAACTACTAAAATGAGATTTCACTTGTTAAGGAGGTGATAAAAGGTTCCCATGGTGTAGACGATCATGAAAAAATGAAAAATCTTGCCAATGAATTAGAAGAGTCGTCAAGGTCCTTTTTCAAAATCAGTTAGGGCTATTGACTTGATGATTACACATGTGCATTGGACATTTGTGAAATCGAGGATTAGACCATGCTTGATTCGATTATGTGTAGTTAGGGTAATTTTGAAGGTCAATGGTTCAGAAAGTCATGTGCTTGGAGAGTTGTTCAAAGTGTTGGAAAATATTTTGAGTTAGGGAGTTTCAATTGGGTGCAAACAATGAAAAAAGTTTAAAGAATTTGAATTCTAGTAAAAGGTGGAGATTAAAACTAGAATTCTAAATCTTATTTGATTAGGATTCATGTTTGTGTATAACATTGAGGAGTCATATGTTTTTAAACTTCTTGTTTCATGTTGAGCCTTAATCTCATTCTACTTTAGACTTTTATATTATAAAAGTAGATCTTTATATTTTCGAAGAGTGAATAGTGCTCTAAGAGCCTTAGAGAGAGAATACCTTTTAACTCTATTTTTTACTCTAGATGGAGCTAGAATGGTTTGAGTGAGTATGCGTGTTCTTAGGAGGCTATTGAGAGAGAATATACAAGAGATCTTGAGTTGGTTTGAAAATCATAAAGGTCATTGTGTTTTAATTTTTCAATAGTAGTAGAATTGTTTCACATGTAGGCAAAGGGCCAAGTCACATAAATTCTTCTGTTTTTTATTTGCTTAATTTCTCTAAGTTTTATTTCTATTATTTCTTGGGTAGTTTTCATAACAGTTTCTAAAGGCCATCTTTCATCTTGAAGAGCTTTTTTCAAGTTGCATTCAATGTGCTTGACCTGCTTGAGATTTTGAGTTGTGGGCGAGGTACTTTCGGGGGATTTTCTATTCTTAGCTGATTTTCAAAGTTTTCCACTTCCTAGACTTTACCGATTGTCTTGTACTTACACATAGTCTAATATAATCCCTTTCTTTTTTTTTTTTTTTTGCTCAGTAAATATAATCCCTTTTGTCTTTAAGAATAAATAGCATACCATATCATGAGAACAACGTTCACTACCAATTTCAAAGCACAGGAAACAATATAAAAGAAGATCGCATCCCCAAGTAAGTAAGAACCGAAAAATCACTTTAGCAAACAAGCCTCTTTTTACAAACAAGTAAGAACCGAAAAATTACTTTAACAAACAAGCCTCTTTTTACAAACAAGAAATCTCATTACTGAAATTCCCTTAAAAAGGCCAGACTAGTCGCAAGACTGACATTGCATTAATTTTAATGAATAATTTGACAAAAGGATTAAAATGAAAACATATTAAAAGCTTAGAAACTCAAATATAACAATTCCAAAGTTAAAATTAAAGTGAAACCGAAATAAAAGATAAGAAAAATAGATGAAAATTTACCCCTATAATCATTAAATTAATATAATTAATTATTCAATATAGGCATGTGACACACTACAAATATATATAAACACAAATGCTATGGTTAATATTTTAAAAATAGAAAGCATAATACTTAAAAAAGACATTAAACTATTTAAGAAAATTTAAATAAGCTCTTTTTTTTATTGTGTTCAATCATATTCTTATATTTTTTATTTTGATAATGGTTGGCTAATTCTGACGTGACATATTGACATGTCATAATGGATGATGACATATCATGTTGATGTAGTATGATGACATTTTTATGTGACATTTTCACCATTCACATCAGTATTACATGAATATAAAATGACAAATAATATTTTAACTAATGGTAATTAGTCAAGTATTAGTCATAAGGGCCTATTTGACCTAAAATAAAAATACAAAATTTGATTAATAGTAATAAAATAATAAAAAAATTTAAATTTTTTAAAATAATTTAAGAATTTTTTCAAATATTATGTCAAAATAGAAATTGTCGAGTAGAAGAAATTTTTATTCAAGCACAAGCCCAAAAACTGGCTGTGTATTTTAGAATAGAACTTCTGGCCACAAGAATTTAATTACTTAATTATAGTTAAAAAGAAATAGAAGAGACAAGCACAATAAAAGCCCTCAAAATATATAAGGCCACAAAAAAAAAATGAGAGAGCCGACAATTATTAGGATCTCTTCTTTGTCCACCTAGGCAACTTGATAATATAGGCTGAGCAATGCTGGTTAGGCTTGGGTCCCTTTCTATGTCTGGTGCGATAAATAATCATCAAGCATAGCATATGTATAATATTATAGTCATTACAATCCTTTTGTTTTCCTACAGTTTGGTGGGGTTAGATTTTTCCTACTAATATTATTTCAAATATACGGGCATACGCTTAATTCTTTTTATCCACACAAATAAAGTACTAATAGTTGAATTATTGAAGTCTCTACATTATAGCATGTAGAGCTACAAATTTTGTCTAGATTTTCTAGCTCGTGTTTTGGTGGATTACATGAAATAAGTACCTGAGCAGAATTCGAATCCCCCCTCCTCCAATTATAAAAAAAAAATTATGCATGTTCAATTATCTAAATTTACTTGTAAAACTTAAAAATTTAACCGCCACACGTTAAACTAAAGTTATTAATTAGTCATAATTTTATCCTAAATTTTTCTTTTACTTCCCTTCATTTTATATCTTCGAATTCCGTCTCTTCTAGTAACACAGTATTGTTATCTTCATTGTTGCAGGTGAGATCTACATATCATATGTGGTTAAAACATAAATAGGAGATGAGAGCGTTTAATGTACTTTTCTTCATCTGTCAAAATCAAGGGCTATTCGATGTTAATTGTCAAATTGATTATTTATTTTCAATTATGTGATTTTGCTAATTTGCTCCTTTGGTGGCTAGCTATAGAAATAAATTTGTCCCAACTCTGTTTGTCAACCGCCCTAATAGCTGCCACCAGAAGCTTGACGGAATTTCTCTTGAAGAGTCAGCTCAATCACCATTTTTAATAACTCATGGTTTTCCAAGTCAGAATTTATTATATTATAGAAAATTTCATGAAAATTACTCAAAAAAATAAAAATAAAAATTAAAGAAATCAAACAAATAGAAAAATACAAAAATTTACATAATTCGACCTCTTATCTACATCTACAGAGTGAAACAATTTTTCTACTATTAAGAAATTAAAATAAAATAAAATCTCTCGCAATGATTTCTTAAACTAACCTAAAGATACTTTGTACACTTAATCTCAATAGCCACACAAGAACACTAACTCACATCCACTCTAGCTCCACCTAAAGTAAAAGACAAAGTTATAAAGTGTTCCTTCTATAGGGCTCCTAAAGCATTATTTGCTCTTTTAAAGTTTAGAGATTTACTTTTATAATATAAAAGTTGAATGTATAATATGATTAGAATTCAATGTGGAAAAGGAAGTTTAAAACAATACAAACTACTCAATGTTGGAACAAACTACAATCCTAGTGAAATAAGATTTTGAATTCAAATCAACCCCAACTCAAACAAATCTCTACCTTAAACTTGAATTCAAACCGCTTAAACTTCTTCCAATAGTTCAACTCAAACACAAATTTCCAACTCCACCTATTTTAAAGAACAAAACTTTGTAATCCATTAGCCGTCAAAGTTACCTCGGTTACTCATAACGAATCAAGTATGGTCCAACACTCGATTCCATAAACAGTCAATGCAAATGTGTAGCCATCAAGTCAATGGCATTGCTTGACTTTGAAAAGGGACCTCGGTAATCCTTCAAATTCACCAACATTGGCAAGATTTTTTGTCTTTTGACGATCATATACACCATTGAAACCTTTCAAGTCCTCTTTGATAAATAAAACCTCACTTTATTAGCTACCATCCCTTATGCACAGTGCCAATTCTTTTGAGACCTCACCTTTTAAACAATACAAACCATTATTCAAATTTCCCTTCATGTCACCTTGTATGATTTTTCCCACTCTCTTATCAGTAAAAAACCCATGCTTGTTGGAGTCAAATAGGCTCAATGATATTAGATTCTTACACATCCTTAGGACATATGTCATCCCACCCAAAGAGCGAACAAACCCATCAAACATTTTAATTCTCACAACCTTAAGACTTATGATCATCACAATTAACTTGTCACCCAAAGTCACATTCTCAAATACCTGTTCTTAAAGTAAATCAAAATAATCATTTTAGGAGCATACGTGAGTGACACAAGCAAAATCTAAATGGGTAAACTTCAATAAGACCCCTTGTGGTTTGATGTTTTCCCACTTAGGACCTTATGCTTTTATTTATTCCACTTAACACCTTGAGGTCTTCTTTCGTTTCCATATGGGGTAACGATGTTAATTTACTTGGAAAATAACACAAAAACCGCTATTCTTTAACTTAAATTTTCAAAGTTTAGCTATTGAACCTATGAAAATTGAAAACTTGAAGCAGACACACATAAAAATATTTAAAGGACCTTCCTTGCAATATTATACGCAACTTCATCGAAATAAGACTGTTAATGCAATTGAGTGGTGAAACTCCAATCATCCTTGCATCTCTTTCAAATTTGATTGGGCAATCAAAGCACACAATAGACACATCACAGTAAAAAAATATAACTGTAGACATATAACAAGTTGTCACAATGTAATCTCGGGGCCATGAATGGCGCAAAGGCCTTATAGGCTAAGTCTACTCAACCCAAGCAAATCTCAGATAGCAATAGACAGATTCGAATAATCAGAATAAGATATATATATATATATATATATATATATATATATATATATATATATATATATTGAAGCTCCAATAATCCTCGCATCTTTTTCAAATCTATATGGGCAATTAGAGCACACAGTAGGCACATCACATTAAAGAAATATAATAGTAAACATATAACAACAAGCTATCATGGCCCAATCTTGAGGTCATGACCGATGCAAGGTCCTTGTAGGTTGAGCCCACTCAGCCTACGCAAGCCTTAAATAATAACAGACAGAATCGAATTAAAATATTGTCTCGTAAAACACGAAGATCTATCAAAATATGCGAAAGCATTCACATAGTAAATACTTATTTACAATTTAGATAGTATATATCATACAATGGCTAAACATAAAGTGTAGCCAACATCCATAAACACAAATAAAAGTTTGGTTTTTGTCAATGGAGTGGACTCAGAAAAGATAAGGTCGATTGAGATATAATTAAGGTCGACTAAGATGCCATGGACCTACCAACACAATGTATAGTGACCTCCCCACTAAATAGCGACCCAACAAGCTATGGCTTTGAAAAATAGATAAAGCTTTCATGTGTGCATTAAAAAACCCGGTGAGTAGACACGGGGAAAGGGAACATGCTTATTGGTGGAATGTTTACATAAACACAATTTCAGCAAAATATGAAGTCTTGGAACCCTAATCAAAATCATAAGAATCATGTAGTTAAAGAGGTTTTCAAAACTATCCAGATAGTCTCAAAGGCATACAAGACCTCTTCAAGGTTTGATCTAGAGTGGCATAGCCAAAAATATACATAAACGCTTCAAAAAACTTGAAATTCTCAGATTTATGCTTTTAAGTATTTATACCTTTCAAGCAGTATGCTTACTAACTTATAATTTGCATTAAACTTTTGTGGCTTTGCTTGTTTAAAAAAGAACTGTGTGAGGGGTGTGGTCTGTTAAGACAAACCAGTGTTATGTATCTACGTAAGGGTGAGGCTGTAAAAGGGACTGATTAGCAGGGGAGGCAATGGGTAAAATGTGATAAATGTTTGTATGTGTTGCAGCACCCTGGTACTCAAGTGTTTTGGAATTATCAAGTATTTGGCTTAACATAAAAAAAAAAAAAAAGTAAAGTGGTATATGTTAGAGTTTTCTTGATTTAGGAAAGAAACCTTATTTTTTAAATAAGAAAAACATACAACAACCACTAAACCAAATGCTTAAGTCCAAAATATGATAACTGGATAACTTTTTTAAGTCCCACTACCTAATATCACTAACAAACATTTAAATGTTCAATTTAGATTAGAATCAACTGAAATGTTTTAAAGAGAAAGTTGAAAGTATCGGTTGTGAGACATTAAAGTTTTTACCTCAAAAATTTGTAATATTTACAAATCATATCATTATTTTTGTGCCTACCTTTGGCCCGACAAGAAAAGAGAACGAAAAATTAGATGATTTGAAAAAGTTCTGGAAATCAAATTCTGAAATTTAGCTTCAACGAAAGATCGACCAGTTCCTGAAAGCCAATCTAAAGTTCCTTGTGACTAGTAGATCTTTCAATAAATGCTATTGTTGTCTGCCAAATTCATGAAAAGAAGCCAAAAAAAAAAAAAAAAACATTGCCCTTGGCAATCTTTGGATCTTTGGCCAAAACCAGAAGTTTATTAGGGAAGTTATTCGAAAATTTTCCTCCAAGGAGAGGGAGTGCTCCCTAAGAGATAATTGAGATTTAAGTGCACCGAATAAGATGCTGGTCCTATATGAATAGGCTTTATCCTTGCACAAAAGAAATGAACAAGAACCAGTCAACCTATATAGTGCCCAGTGGAGCCTCATGTCTCTCTAGCAGCACTTATTGAATGGTATGGAGCAAAATTACAAAAGAAAAAAGAGAATAGGAATTTTTTTTATTATTTTTGGTGTTCATTGAAGGAAATAGTTTGCAGCTGGAGCACTTTTTGTTGGGTTGAGGAAAAGAGAAAAAGATACCAAAGACTATAGTGCTGGAAAAGTACTATTGCTTTAAGTAGCTAATTGGTTGAAGAAACAAGACATGGAAATGGAATTTTCTTCATGCTAGATATGCATAGCTGTCAATTAGGTTATACTGTGAACAATATGATATAAAAGCAATAAAACTATTTGATACCTAAAAAAATAAAAACAATAAAACTATCAGTACGAAATTTTAAATGTATATGTACCGATAATCTCTTTTAAACAAGGGAATGTTGGGGACGAGGAATACCCAGAATTGAATCTAGCTAGGTGATGGACCACAATGTTTAGTCAGAACTCACAAGGTTCCCCTTATATACATAAGGAATCAAGATGGTGATTTTTAAGGCACCTTTAAAATATATTGAAAAAGAAAGTCGAGATTCGAACTTTAATCGACATTAACTCTTGTGAGGAGAGTTAATAGCCAACAAATCAAGCTTAAATTGTTCACAAATCTAGTTTGTTTCACCATTTAAGAGTCGTGGATATAAAGCATGTCTAAATATAAATTCTAGAAATTATTTTGTACCATATTATTAATTGACAACCAAAATAGCATTCACATAGACTATGATGTCTGTCAATGTTGTTAAATCCTTACTTATTAGCTTAGTCTTGAGTCTTAAGTTGTTTGTTATATGATGTCCAACCTTTTCTAGGATTGATTAGTTAGTGATATACGTAAAACCAACATTAACTGAGGTTGTAAAGGTTATAGGTGGTACATATACAATATTATTTTATTCTAAATTAGGGAAAATTTCACTTGTGTTTCATTTGTTACTTTTAAAATTTTTATTTTATTTACAACTTTTTAATGGTAACATTTTATTTTTTAACTTTAGGTAAATGAGTTTATATACTCTATCATCAATCAAGCAATTAAAATTTAATTTCGTAATTTTTTGTACACATGTAATTGGTGATATGTGGCATACCATGTGGCAAATATGAGACACCCCACTATATACTTGACATGTGGCATGCTGCATTTGTAGCAAACATGTACATTTTCGTCAAATTTAAAATACTTTAGCCATGGAAAATGATGGATGAATCATATCAACAAATTTATGAAACATTTCAATATAAAAGGCTGCAATTGAAAGATTGTTAACGAAAATGAAAACTTTTTAAAAGGTACGACCAAGAATTTTACTCTTGAGTTAGACTATAAGCTTTTCACATACCACACCTTTTTAACAAATGTAACTTTTAAAATCCCTACTACATAATCCATAAGGAGAAATGTGAATTTAAGTATTGAAGGCTAGAAATCAGAAATGTGGCAACCTAGAGGACAATGGAAGACACAGAGTTCAAAAGAGAGAGAAATTACATTTTTATTTGAAACTCTATTGCATCTCGAACTTAAGTGATGGGTATTTAATTTGATATGAGCTATATATATATATATATATGTTTCCTTCATTTCACAGTTTCCTTCTTAAAGAAACCCACCCTTAACAATGCTTTTATTATTCCTCGGTTTTTTTATAAAGGATTAGTAAAGAAAAGGACTAGGGAGTTAGTAATCCCTAGTTGTTCTTTTGATAATATGCCCATTTAAGTTTAACATCTACACGAACAGAAAGTATCAAAATAAAAGTTTGAAAACAGGAAACAGAAAATCCCCGCCTCCTTCACTGCAACAAAACATAAATTGCATCTTGAAAAGTGTGCAGGTTTTTGACTTTAACCAAGTAGCTGGGGGCTGGCTGCTGCATGTAGTACGTACAACTTTGAAGGAAGTGAAAAAGCCAAAACAAATACAGAATCTAATGGCGAGGACTCTGCAGCTCTCTGCCTACTTTGTTGGCCGTGGGTAGGACTCTCCGTTCCATTTCATAGGTCTGAAAAGTTTTTCTTCTTTTCTTTTGGAGCAATTTACTAGTTAGCTTTACTGTGTAATTAATGTATAATTTGCTAACTTGGTTGTAGTTTTCTATTGCATGCTAGAAGCACATTTAACATTCTCTCTTGCAAAAGAATTTTTGCCGGTGGGGGGTGACCTAGTTTCTGCTTCGCTTCTCTCTTTCTCTGTCTGCTGTCACTGGCTAAATAAATCTTGCGGAGGGAGCTGATCAGTTGTTTATGAGGCCTAGAAGGCAGTAGCTGTCTTTATCCCAAGTGGTCTGGAACATCAAGATAGTGCCACGTTACCAATAAGAATTCAATGTCTTGATCCTTCTATCCCTTGAATTCCTCTCCATCTTTCTAGGCAATGATTTTCAATTGCAATTTGCAGAGGCAAATTTTCATACATAGGAAATCCAGTCACTCAGTCTGAGAAGAGGTTCATCCCATCATGTGGAGTGTAGTGTTCTTGAGGGTCAAATCTCATGTGACTATCTTGATTTAGATAGTTCCTCAAAAGAAAAGAGCGGTTGCTTTAAGCTTCACCTGCCAATCAATACAAGGGAAAAATAATATTATATACATATATGTCTGAATCATAATTGAATGCATTCAAATATAGTACAACAAAACGACAAATTTTTTAAATAGTGCCATATATTATCAGAATCAATTAAGTTGCACGAGCTCTAGATTTTGCCAGCATCTGATCTTTCATCAGTTCATACTCCCCCCTTTTCTTTTATGTCATTTCTCCTTTGTTCCTTCTTTTTAGTTGCATCTGGATGTTAAGTAACCAGCAATGAGAACATTGAATCTTGATCGATAAGGGTGTCTTTTTCTTCTTCTTCTTCTTCTTCTTCTTCTTCTTCTTTTTTTTCCGTATATACTTCCTTTATTAAAGAAAATGTATATCTCTGACATTTACAAAATATAAGAAGTTTTTTTTTTATTATTACCTTAGTGTAATTGACACATTAAAATTTAAATTTTTTTTTTTTATAAAATTGATTTTCAATTCCAAAAAGTTTTTGAAAAATCATGAAAAATAATTTTAAATATAAAAAGGGGAAAAATTTGGGTGTTTAAAAGAGAAAAGAGGGCATGATTTTAAGACATTCAAAAAAAGAAAGATGGATAAAGAAAATAGAATTTTACAAGATGTTGTTCACATTTATGGAATATGAAATTTTTTAAGTTGAAACTTCTTAACGTCTCATGAACTCTATATATATCTTGGATCCATATGGTTGAATTAAACACTTCAAATATTTTTTTCAGAGAAACTATCATTACACTTTTAATGCTAATTACCACAAATAAAACATTCACAGGAGTGTATCATCATGCTACAACCTTGAAGTTTGGAAATCAAAAACTAATAAGAGATTTCTCTAACCTGTTATAACTATAGCAGATTAGTACAAGGTATACATAAAATTTGCAAAAATTGATGTCTCCAGGAAGCAACCTCAGGGCAGATGTTGTGTTGTCAACGTTACCATCTTCGTACCAATGATATAAGCAACTCAAATGGTTCAAACGGACTGCCACGTCCGTATACATCATTCTTCTTCTTTGTTTCATCAGGGAAAATGCATATCAATAGTGCTCTCCACCCAATAAGCAACATATAAGTGCTTCCCATTGTTACTAAGACAAAGGTATACGGTGGAATATGTCCTGATGTTCTTGCTCGTATAAACACTTCAAATATGATCATAACTTTTCCTTCATCATCAACTTTTGGAAAGCTAAATTGGAGAGTTAGAAATTAACCCATACCCATGTGATTTCAAGATTATAAAGATTTTATATGATTACATTTCTTGGAATAATGTAAAGAACAAATCAGATGTATGTAAAGGAAGAAGTATATCTGCATATTGGAGCCAAATTATTACATTAAATTTATGCATATATATAACACGGTATCTAAAGGAATCAAGCCTCAATTTCTTCATAAGTTCATTTGCCTCTTTCACAACTAATTTTATGCGCAATATGTGGCCGTTGAGAGATTTGATTCAGCATGAAGTTTTCTGACCGTTCCAAGCAATGCAAGAATGGATCTGGCATTACATGTGTTTGTAATTCAACGTTTGTCAGTGCATGCTAGCTGCATGTGATCAGAAGCCTCCATTAACTATGGCATGTATATGGGACCCAGATATAAACTTTCTTAGTCTCCATCAATGACTCTGTT
This sequence comes from Theobroma cacao, assembly GCF_053813885.1. Taxonomy (NCBI): domain Eukaryota; kingdom Viridiplantae; phylum Streptophyta; class Magnoliopsida; order Malvales; family Malvaceae; genus Theobroma; species Theobroma cacao. The sequence goes on from NC_142647.1 coordinate 7,103,282, forward strand.
AATCCCAAATCAAGACTAACCTAAAAATCACCACTTCAACCTAAAAACATCTGCATCAGACAAGGCAAGCTCAATATGGGAGGATGACAAACTACCACCAGGGTTACCAAAGACATTGAAACATTGACTAATTGAAAAAGAAAACCCATTGCTTCTTATACATAAAGAGGGCATCTTAGAATTTATAAGTTTGGTAAATAAAGAGGTTTGTCGGACAATATCTGATCAGCACCCTTTTTGTTGACATGTTCAATCACTAGAATGGAACTTTGAGACGTTTATGTTGCCTTTCATTACAAGAAACTTGGTTTAATCCGAATTTAAGTCATTCCTTGACGAATATTCAGAGTTTTTGAAACAGAAAATGCGTCCATCCCACACACTGCGGCAATAGAATCAAGTTGCCAAAAGAAACTCCCATATATGAGAATGCTACGTAGTCTTCTCTCTCAATGCCATTTCTCAAATCCGTAGTAGAGAATCTTGGCGAATTTTATAAAAGTGAATTTCAATTACAATTTCGTTAATATAATAAAAGAAAATTGGAAAGGTGAGAATAGGATAAGAACTCAATTCCTTGTACATATAATTCTCGTGTCTTCTGGAGGCAACTTGGCATATGCGAATGGGACCACCACCTACCAATTTAATGGAGCATATCAATCCCCTTCGCAAAGCATAGAAACTCCCATTAAGAACAAAGGCAAATTTTGCCTATGAATTATTTTAATTAATTTGGATTAAAAATAAAAATGTACAAAATCAATAATGATATTTTCTAAACATTTAACCACATATCTGTAATTTAAAAAAAAAATTCATCTTATCACTTTTTTATTATAAATATAAAAAAATAAATATTCATCAATTATGTAAAATATCCAAAATCTATACTTATAAATATGAATTCATTAAAAATGATCATTAAAATATTTTTTATTATAATTATTAGTAAGATTTAAACCTTTTATCAATGTGTATTTATCAAAAGATGATCATTGAAATATTTTTTATTATAATTATTAGTAAGATTTATTCCATTTATAAATAAAAAATTTTCATTGTCTTGAATGGTTTCATTAAAAATATTTTTTTAATTTTAATAGTGTTGTATAATTTAAATATTAATATTTTAAATTAATTTTTTTTAAGTTAATTATTAATTTTTTTATTTTTTAATATTTTAAGTTAAATATTAATATTGATTAAACTTATATTCATAACTTAATATAAAAGTGTTTTTATTGTTTTTTGAAAAATGTCTTACGCCCTTCAAGGGCGTAAGACATTTTTGGTGATTAACTCTGTTGACTCATAAAATATTTTACATTTGAAATTAATTTTTTATCTTCCAAATAATCATAAGTCCTGAAAACATTTTTCAAAAAATATTTTACTGCAAAACAAACGAACCTTAAGAACAAAGGCAAACTTTGCTTAAGAACACCACTTAGATTGGAAACAGATGATAAGCACATTTTACATGTTTCACAAATGATAAAAACTGGTCCTTGATCATTCATAGCAAGTAAGTGGTTGGTATATTTTGGTTTGGTCCCAGCTGGGTAGAGCCAAAGTTTCAAACTGCTTGTACCCAAAAAAAATTAAAAATTGCGTTTAAAACCAGTGCTTTTAAAAACTCTTTCTACCCTTTCAAAAGCTCTCTGATAAAAGTGAAAGGCCAGCTAATAAATACAAGAGCAGGAGGATTTTGGGTTTTGTAATTATTTTCTCCTTGATTGAAATAGAAATTAAACTGAGTAATTGCTCCACCTACATCGGTTGTGATTTTATAAAAAATCAAGGCAGAGGTAATGCTTTGATAAAACAAATTACTGATAAAAGTTGCAACGGTCCATTTTAGATACTATAATATTTCATCCAGTCTGCACTCTGGAGTGTGGACCGCCTACATTGGCTATTGCCTGTTGTAACTTTCTCATGTATTCTTCTGAATTGTAGCCTTGTAGGCTGAATCTGATCAATCAAATAACTGAGACTCGTCGAGAGCCACCCTTAACTTTCCAGCGTTTGTGTTAGCAAAACACACATAATTCAAACTTTATACTCTCTAAAGATAGTGACAGGAACATAACGTTTGGTTTCTCTTGGAAGGTCAAAATCATTCACCACGATAATGCATGTGCATCATGTGATTTGTGTTTCATTATGATATTGAATTAGGCTTTGTCGTCAATGATCGATTGCCGGACCCGTCGTACTGATCAATAATTTTTATTCTTTTTATTTTTAAATTTTTGTCAATCTTTGATTTTTATGAGAATTAAAATAAAAACTTTACTTTAATATGTTTTGTGTTAAAATTTTAAAAAAAATTTAATACAGATGTTCAATATACTTTTTAATGTGAAAAATTAACAAAATAATGAAAAATTAAATTATAATATAGAAAAAATAATAATATTAAGTATCTAAGAATAGAAAAAGAACATCTTATATACTAACATGCTCTTCTCTCTCTTTTTTCTTTTTTTTTTTTTTTTTGTCATTGATAACATCAATCCTTTTATTATCTGATGAAATTTGAAAATGCATCTTAATTATTTTATTCTCCTGTCTGTAATAAGAATGAATTTAACATTCAAAGTTAATTTAAAACCTAATTAGGTAGTTGTTAATTATCTAGTTGCTTCAAGTAAGAAGCATGTCTAAAACTCTAAATATTAATTTTCTTTTGTGCCTTTCACCAAGGCTCAAGGATCCTTCGAGGCCTATATAAATAAAATTACATAGCCTACTTAATTGTATAAAGTACTATATTATAGGTACTATATTGTACTATATTGGACCTCATTTGGTTAACTCCATCAATGTGATAAAAATCCCATGTCTTGCAACAAATAATTAAAAAAAGGAGAGTGCATTAATAATAATTAACTTTTTCTCTCTCTTTTTTCCCCAAAATCATAATTTGCGTCCCACATCAAATTATGATCCAATTGCAAAACTAAATCTTAAAGTTATCAAAGTGGGACAGCTAACACTTTTGGGTAGGAAAAAAAAAAAGAGTATAAGGAAGAAAAGGATAAGAAGCAATGAAGGTAGCGATGCTAAGATTCAATCATTACCTGGCCATGCTTACAACATTTAAATACAGGTTTCTTTCAGCCCACTGGAGTGGTTATGTAGCCCATGGTGTTGGGCCTGCAGCAATGGCTTCTGGCTCTAGGTCTGAGGCCTCACCAAAATAAAGAAAAAAGTGTGTAGCCAAGTCTTTTAGTCGTCAACATAATGCAATCTGCTTCCAACTTGTCACGTGGTTTCCCCACTGCCCTTCAAAGAAAAAAAATATTCAATCATTAATGCCGATGAGGGCCACACAAGGGTCACAATTTGTGGTTCCTTTTGCCTTTCTTTGTTCCTTTAAAAATTTCTTTTGGACGTGAAATATTCCAATAAAATTGAAGGATATTTCAATCAATGTTATATATCATTTTCAAAGAACCCAATATATATATATATATATATTTTCATGTGAACTGATAGATAATTTGTTGGTCTGGACCACTTCTTCAAGGATGCCTTATAGTTTGGGCAATTCACAGTCTTCATAAAGCAATTCTAACTGTATATCATTAATGACATCGAATTTAAAAAAAGTGAACTGCTTTATAAATCATTATTGCTAAATTTCTTTTATAAAAAAAAAAAAAAAAAACAGAGAAATGAGTGGTACAATTCAATTCACACAAGCTAAACCGAGATAGAACGTGTTAACAGCTTCGTAAATGGTCCCCTAACTTTTATGGGCATTTGCCTAAGTCCAAAAAACAGGCCCCATGAAAACGTAACCCACAAATTAAATGGATGATATAAACTATCCAACACGAATCCTGGGCTACTACTACAACAGAATTTCCTTGCTGTTGCTCCAACAGTTCATGTCATTCTAGACTAGATAATTTTTCTTTGCGTTGAATTACATTTGTTTCTCCTGAAAATTTCATAGAAAATCAAACCTAGTTATTTATGCTTAATTTATTAGGGAACAAGATTTGGATAGAGCAAATAACAACAGATGATATGAACACAACTAAGAAAAACAATTCTAACCTTATCTATTTATTAAACAAGTTACATGACATGGTATAAAGAAATCAGTCTAAACAAATAAGTTATGTCAAAATTTTAATTCAAATTAGATATTTAATCTATTTAGACATGATTTATATATCACTAAAATTATTTTAAATAAAATAATTCAATTAGAAGTTTTGAAAAAGTGTTATATAAGTTGAGTTACATGAATTGGTTATTGTAAATGTTCGTTAATTTTGATCAAATAGATGCACTCCTATTAGACAAAAATATATTTCTTTCATATCGAGTTGATTCAATTAAATTAAAATGCAACTCAAATTATGCATAACCACATTAGAGGTGATCACAAATCGAACCATTCTTGATTAACACTTTAAGATTTCAAATTGGGTTGATTTTACCTTTTGAACCAAATGTATTATTTAAATATTTTAAAATTAAATTTTAATTAAAAATATTTTTTATTAATATAATATATTTTCAAGTTGGGTAGAGGAGAATCTCAACTTTAAAATCTTGTCCAAAATTTGATCTTAGGTTTTTTAGGCCTGCAAGCTTGATAGAAGGTTTGTTTCGTGTGTCACATATTCCTAGTGGCGAAGGTAGAGAAACGGTTGTTGTCATCCCTCAATTTTTAATTTTTTTATTTTTATGGGTATAAAATTGTAAATATATAAGTTTACCACCTTTATTTAAATCAAATGATTTGGTTTGGTAGTAAGTTATTTAAGTTAAATTTTAGGGGCTTGAGTTCAATTCTTTCTAGGTCCAAAATTAGAAATTATTTTTCTTTTTACCTTATAGAGTAAACCCAAATTTTTTTATAAAGTAAAAGATGCGTTGCTTAACTACCTAAATTTGAAATTATTTTCTTTTTTCTTTATAGAGTAAACCCATTTTCCTTATTGAGTAAACTCAAAATTTGAAATTGTTTTTCTTTTTTCCATTACTTAATTGCCTAAAGAGTATAATTATTTACTTTGATTTTTCTTAAAATCTGTTGATTCAATTTGAGCATTGATGCAATATATACTTTTCCTAAAAACCTTTCATTTTTTTTAGCATAATTTTACTAAAACATTTTGTATTATTGTATATAATATTCAATGGTCCTATAGAGTAAAAGATGCATTGCTTAATTGCTTAAAGAGTATAATTTTTTATTTTGATTTTTCACACAATCTGATGATTTAATTTGAGCACTTATGCAATGTATCATACGTTAACATGAAAAAATAAACAAGAATGCGTTATAATATTTAGAAATTTCAATAAGCTTATCTTACCTTTTCAAATTATGTAAGTACAAAATGATTGCCTGTAGCATTGACACAGATTTAGTTATTAATGAATTTGAAAATATGAAAGGACGTTGAGCACAACATACGATACCTGATATGAAAATCTAATATTAATTTTTCTTTCTACTTTATGTTTATTTACATTAATGAATTTGAAAACTTATATTCAAATTGTAAATAAAATTTCATGTTATAATCTAATTTTATTTTAGAAGTAATTAATTTTTTACTTTGAATCGAATCATCGACCCAATCCATGATCTTGTATGATTACTCTTTAGGCACCCTTCATACAAAATCCTGAATCCGCCATTGCGTATTCCACATCGGTAGGAGATTGAATGGGTCTTTGGTTTATGAGTAAAAGTATCTATTCACGCAATAAACATGTATTTTGGGTTGAAAATGTAAACCTATGACAAGTTGTATCAGAACTTACTTAACTCTTCACTAATGTGCGACCCCTCATATGAGATATTAGGTTCAAGGTAGACTTAGATCAAGGTGAGTCCCTCTTCTTTATGGGTGTAAGAGCTAAAGCAACTAAGGCATTACACACTTAGATAGAGTAGAATGTCACAGATTCCACATTAGTAATAAATGAGATGGGTCTTAAGCTTATAAGCAAGTGTTTCCTCCAACTATGAGGTATGTCTTATGAGTTGAAAATATAGACCTAGGACAAGTGGTATAAGAATTTGTTTAGCTTTTCATTGATGTGAGACCCATTTTCTTTATAGGTGAAAAGCCTTTATAAAAAAAAAAGTGTTGCACAAATGGGTGGGCTAGATCTCTCATCAGTAAAAGATGAGATAGGTTTTGGGCTTATAACCAAAGACATTCGTGAAAGTGGTGGGGCTTCTGTGAGAGACATTAAGGTCGAAGTAAGCTCGAACCAAGGTAGGATTATGCAAACAATTAAAACGATTAGTTCGGTTCTGAATTTCTCAAAATCAAAAAAATCAAATTTCTTTTAAAAAAACCAAAACTAAATAAAAAAAATTAATAATCAGAAAAAGAAAATTGAACTACTTTGGTTAGTTCAGTTTGGTTATCGACAATCGAACTCATGAAAAATATACCAAAATTAGATATAAATATTAAACAATGTTTGGTTTACTTGCTTGAGCTCAAATCTGCATGATTCGAAGCATAATTTCTTCACACCTTAACTTAGCTAAAATAAAAGTTAGAATTCCTTTGGAAAAAACTTGTGTAATCAATAAAATTACCCCTTTTATATAAGCATTTTCCACTTTAGTTTGTTCGATTAGGAATTTTCCCAATCGAAAATCGAACCAATTAAACTGTTTTAACCAAACATATTTATATGAAATAACTGAACATCAAACTAAAAAAATTGAACTCACTTCGATTTAGTTTTTCAATTTAGTTTGAATTTGCACACTCTTAAATCAAAGTAAATCCCTCTCTTTTATGAGTGAAAGAACTAATGTAATGAAGGCAGGCGTTTGTCGACCTAATAAACATGTTATTTAGATTGAAAATATGAGCTCATGATAAGTGGTGTCAAAATCTACCAACTCTTCACTAATGTATGACTCCCCTGAGATATTTCAAGGTCAAGGTAAACCTTGTGATTTGTCATGGATCCCACATCATTAAGAGATAAAATGGTTTTGGACTTACAAGTAAAGCTCTCCTTTTATCAAATACACATATCTTTGAGTTGGAAGTGTGGGCTAGTGACAAGTAGATAAATCTAGCTACAGTCACTTAATTTAAATTATTGCCAACTATCACGATCCACACCAACACCAATCTGCAAGGTATTGTCCACTTTGGCCTTCGACCACACGGTTTTGTCCCATAAAAATGCATTACAGGTTGAAAGTGATGTGAAGCCTTAAATGTCCAGTCTCAATCTAGTACACAATTAATATGAGATTCATGGCTCCTCATTGAAGAGTTTTTTTTTCAATGTGAGATTTATCGCTCCTTGCTGGGACCATGTATTCTCTCTTATGTGAGATTCTAAGCTCCCCGCTAGGACCATGACATCCTTTTCCATTTCAACAAGAAGCCATTTTCCTCAATGGCACATCTTTAGTACCTCCAAAGTCTGCTTTGATATCAATTATCATGATCCACACCAACCTGCAATTGTAATAATAATAATAAATTATTACCTTAGGATCACTTTTGGAGATGGTTTTCTTCGATTATTTTTTTTTTAATGGCAACTAATATAACTTCTATTTCATATTTTTGAAAACTTAATTACAATTTTTCATTTAATTTAGAGAAGAGTTCACTTTGTATTGCTAATCCATTGATTATAAAGATCACTTTTTTAATGAAACTTAATCTAGTAGATAGCGCATTACATTTATTTAAGAAATGAAATGCTATTTTTTAATTATATTTTTTTCATTTACGATTAGAGTAACATTTTCTCAAATCTATATTCTTTTATTTGGTTAATTTGATACCAAACTAAAGCCCATATTACCACGAGAAGCATTGACACTTTGTACTGATTAAAAAAATCATTTAAACACTTAATAATTTAGAGATATCTTGATCTTTTCAAGAAATAAAAATGAAGTTGAAATCAAGCAAGCAATCATTAATGAAATCATGACTCAAATTTCTTTTAATCTCCTTTTGGGAATATAATTTCTCATAATTAGTTGACAATTCAATAATTTGCTATACTATATATATATATATAATAAAAAAATGTGTACTTATTATATTATTAAACTAAATATTTAGATGTATTATTACATTATGTTTTCCTAAAAAAGTTTTTTTTATAAAAGAAATTAAGAAAGTAAACAACAAAATCAATATAGAAGTCAACATCACAATAAAAATTATCAAATAATATTGAATGATGAAATTTTTTGTTTTTGAAACCTAAGTATGAATGATGTGATAACATAGTTTTATGGATAGATTACCTTCACCCTTAGGATGTTAATCTAATTCATTTTGGATCTATTAGTATTTAAAATAGATATTTCAACCCAAAATAATATATTTTGTAAGATACATAAATCCTATCATTACTTCAATGTTTAAATTTCATTTAACGTAATGAAATGACGTGAATTTTATTTCCATTTTACCTTTCTTGAATAAATGAAACAACAAAATTTGTTTTAGATAGCATCCATCAAGAAAATATTGAATCGTTTATTTTGATTTGAAAGAAGATAACTAAGAATTATTTATTACTCAATAATGCTTGCAAATGAATTGTCATCCCTTTTTCATGAGGAGTGAAGTTCACTCACTTGATCTCGGTCAACTATGGTTATTAGTTAAAATAAGTGTCACGGTCTCAGTAGGAAGTCGTAAATTCTACATCGAAAAGATATACATTCTCAACATGAGCCATAAAATTTAATTGTATTATATTTATAAAATTTAATATGATTCATTTAATAAATGTGTCAGTCATGTCATATTGTGTTTCATGGTGATTAAATACATTCATGTATATGTTAAAATCTTGACATAATTAATTAATCATGTCATGTTCGTATTTACCCAAATAAGCATTAATACCTTATGTTTATACGATACGAATAAGACATGGATACACGAATTACCAAGTCTACACATCATCTTCAATGTGAGAGGTGTCTTTTATGAGACAAAATTGAAAGTCTAGTGGGACAAGGTGAACAATATATTGTAGGTTAATTTGAATTGTGACAATTGATATCAGGGCAAACTTTGGGAATATTAACGATGTGCCATTGAGGATAGTATGCTTTTGTTGGAGTGAAGAGGATGTCATGCTTTTAGCGGAGAATCGTGAATCTCACATTGAAAAGGTTGTATGCTTTTAACGAGGAACCATGAGGATATTACACTCTTAACGGAAAGCCATAAAGATAGAACACTCTTAACGAGGAACCATGAATCTTATATCAGTTATGTATTAAAGTGAGACTAGGCATTTAAGGTTCATGTTGGATAATTTGTAATATTGGAAGTCTTATTCAAATGTGATTGTTCAAAGTTAAATATAACTCTTAAAATAAGAAAAGTGTTTTTAACAAACACAATTATTGAAAATTGTTTAGTAGACACATCTATTGAAACACAACAAACACATCAACAAATACATCTGCTAAAATAACAACATACATAACTTTTCAGTGTCTATAAAAGGAACATACTTCTAAGACAGACTTCATCTTTCTAAAAGCATTATGTAATAGGCTTGTTGTATCTTGGAAAATTCTTGTTTGCAAATCCCCATAGTAGGCAACCATTCTTTAAAAACAATGTGTTACAACATGCCTCAAGCCTTTCTCATCTTTTCTTATACTATTTTTCTAATAATTTTAAAGAGTTATTCTTAATGAAGTCTAATCCAAATTCGAGATTTCAGTTCATGAATCAAAAATTCATCAAACTTGATCAATTGATGGAACCAATTTCACCCATTAACGAGATAAGATGGTGTTTTTGCTCAAAACCTTGAAGATTTATTATGTCCTATATTTGAATCTTACTGCACTTCCAAAACCAACTGATGAAGATTCTAATGCATAAAAGGAAATTTCATGAAAAAATGAATTGATATATCGTAGACTTATCCTGAACACTTTGATAGATCATCTATATGAGTTTTACTCTAATTTGAAGACTTTAAAGAAAATTTATGTAGCCTTGAAAACTATCTACAAGAATGAAAAACGAGGTATTGACAAATTTTTGTTCTTAAAATACTTTGAGTTTAAAAAAAATGACAATCTGCCTAACATGGATCAAGTACATGAACTACAAGTTTTGGTTTCAAAACTTAAAGACCTTGAGGTTAAGGTTCTTGATGTACTACAAATAGGTGCATTACTTTCTAAACTGCCTTAATCTCGGAATAATTATAGAAAAAAGATTCTGCATTTTGTTGATTCTATATCAGTAGAATAATTCATGACTCAAATGCAAATAGAATGTGAAGCACATGTACGTAATGCACTATTTAAGCCATCTAATTCTAATGTAAATCTTGTGAGTCAAAATTTGAATAATTTTGGAACTAATCAAAACTCTAACAATTCCACGAAATCCAAATTATTTGCATTAAAAGTTTCAAGACAAGCCTTTAAGAAAAAGATAAGAAAAATATAAATTGTTTCTACTGTGGAAAGAAATGTCATATGATTAATGAGTGTAGATCAAGGAAAGTAAGAAACAATTTTAGTTCTAAAAATCTTAAAAAAGCAAACATAGTAGAAGCTATCAAGGAATTGGTTGCCGTGGTTTCTACAATAAATATTAAAATGGTAACAAAATATAATATGATTGTTGGTTCCAATAAAAGTAAAGATTGGTGGCTGGATTCTAGTGCTACAAGTTATGTATGCAATGATAGAAACTTGTTTAAAACTTATATGAAAGTTAATAAATCAGAAGATATTTTGATGAGAAATCACGTTAAAGGAAAAGAAATTGTCGAGTTAATTTCACTTTTAGACAGAAGCTGACATTACTGAATATATTCCATGTTCTTGAAAATCGAAAGAATTTACTTTCTACTAGTTTGCTTACAAAGAAAGGATTTAAAATTGTAATAGAAATTAACAATGTAATGGTATCCAAGGGTAGCCTATTTGTAGGAAAATGATACTTTTGTGATGGCATGTACAAGTTCAACATTAATGAAATAATTATAATTTATATTTATATTGTTTAGTCTAATTTGTTATTATGGCGTGCTAGAGTAGGATATTTAAATTTTAGTTCCATGAGATTTATGTCTAAAAATTGTTATATTGCACGCAAACATAAGCATATAGAAAAATGTGAAATATGCATACAAGCAAAAAAGATAAAGAAACCTTTTCGTAGTGTAGAAAGAAACTCAAAATTATTAGATCTTGTGTGTTTTGATATATATGAATTAAATGAAAATTTAACTAGAAGAGGAAAAAGATATTTTATAACTTTCATATATGATTATTCTAAATTCACTCGTGTCTATTTAATTAAAACAAAAATGAAGCATTTCAAAAATTTTAAAAATATAACTTTGTTATGGAAGATAAAAAAAGGTAGGAAAATCAAAATTCTAAAAAATGATAAAGAAAGATAATATTTTTCTACAGAATTTGATAATTTCTATGAAGAACATGATTTAATACATAAAAAAAGTACTCATTATTTGCCATAACAAAATAGATTGACTAAAAGAAAAAATAGAACTTTGGTTGACATGACCAATGCTGTGTTATTGAATGTGCATCTATTGCATGATTTATAAGGAGAGACTTTTTTAACAACATGTCATATACTGAATGAAGTTCTTTTAAGGGTATTAAGGTTTTACCTTATAAATTTTGGAATGAGAAAAAAATCAAACTTGGAATATCTAAAAGTGTGGGGTGCTTAGCCTTTTATCAAGTTCTTGAATCATAGAGAACAAAGCTTGGACCTAGAGAAATGAAAGATGTTTTTGTTGGCTATGCCCAACTTTCTAAACCATACCGAATTTTAGATTTACAATCAAATATTATTGTAGAGCCTATACATTATGAGTTTATTGAAAATAAATTTATGCATAACTCTAATAATAAATTTAATTGTAAACAGAATGTCTTAATGTGACTAAAATGATATGACTTCTCATGGTACATTTAGTAAAAAGAAAAAGGATGATATTCAAATTGAGCTTAGAAGAATTCAAAAAACCAGAAAAAGAAAGCATTTAGAGCCAGATTTCATTGATTTGCAAGCATTAGTATTCCTTGTGAAAGAAAATAGAACTAAAGTGTATAACAAGATACATATTTTATAAATGTTGAAGATGATCTAAAAATATTCAAAGAAGTTATGTCTTCAAGGGATGTAGCGTTTTGGAAAAGCAGTAATGAGTGATGAAATGGATTCAATCGTGTTAAACAGAATATGGGTTTTGGTTGATCTTCCTCTTGGATCAAAACTTAGAGACTGTAAATAGATATTTAAAAGGAAATATAACACAGATGGTTCGATACAAACCTTTAAGGCTAAACTAGTTGCCAAAGGTTTTATGCAAAAAAAAAGGCATTGATTATGTTGATACTTATGCTTAGGTAGCAAGAATAGCATCCATAAGAATGTTTTTGGCTTTGGTGTCTATTTATAAATTACATGTACATCAAATAGATAGTAAAACAACCTTTTTAAATGGAGATCTTAATGATGAAATATATATAAAGATTCCTGAAAATGAGAGGAAGGTTTGTAAACTAATCAAATTTTTTTATGGACTAAAATAAGCTCCAAAGCAATGGCATAAAAAGTTTGATAGTACTACACTTTCAAACGAATTTGTACATAATAATGCAGATAAATGTATTTATTCTAAATTTACAAAAGATTATGGTTTAATCATATATCTTTATGTAGATGATTTGTTGATATTTACAAATATGTTTGAAATTGTTGAAACCAAGAAATATTTGACTTTAGTTTTCAAAATTAAATATCTCAATGAAGTTGATACAATTTTGGGAATTAAAGTCAAAAGAGATAAAAATGTGATTTCATTGAATGAATCACATTCCATAAAGAAAATACTTCACAAATTTAGTCATTTAGAAATCAAAGAGTTTAATACTCTTTATGGTTCTAGTATAAAATTGACTAAAAAATTATGAAAGAGTTATGATACAATTAAAAATGCAAGTATCAAAAGCAACATAATGTATGTTGCACATTGTACCAGACCAGATATAACCTTTGCCATTTGCAAATTTTCAAGGTTTACAAGTAAACCTAACAAAGATCATTGGAAGGTTATTAGTGGAGTACTTGAATAGTTAAAGAAAACCAAAAATTTGAAAATTTTTTACAATGGATTTACTAAAACTTTAGAAGGATTTTCTGATACTAGTTGCATAACTAATATTGATGACAATAAATCTACATTAGGATGGATTTTTACCTTAAGAGGTGGTGTCATTAGTTGGGCATCTAAGAAGCAGACTTGTGTTACACATTTTACAATGGAATATCAATTTTTAGCATTAGCAGTTACTGGAAAGGAACTAGAATGATTGAGAAATTTGTTATTAGATATAAAGTTGTGGTTATAATCGAAACCAGCCATTTTTATATATTGTGATAGTGAGGCTACAATATGTGTTGCCCACAATAAGATTTATTATAAAAAGTCTAGATATATAAGTTTGTGACATGCCTACATAGGAAAATTAATTTTGAATGGTGTTGTAACAATAGCTTATGTCTTGCATTACGCATTCCACAATGGCATCTGAATTTTTAGCATTAGCAGCTGTTGGAAAGGAAGAAAAATGACTAAGCAATTTGTTATTAGTTATAAAGTTATGGCCATAATCAAAACCAGCCATTTTCGTATGTTGTGATAGTGAGACTACAATATGTGTTGCTCACAATAAGATTTATAATGGAAAGTCTAGATACATAAGTTTGTAACATATTTACAAAAGAGAATTAATCTCGAATGGTGTTGTAAAAATAGGTTATCTTAAGTCTTACAAAAATTGGGTTGATCCATTTACCAAAGCTTTGCCAAGAGAGGTTGTAAAATCAACATTTATTGGAATGGGGCTAAAACCCTTGACTTAAATGCTTTAATTATGGAAACCTAACTTTGAGTTAGCAAAACTAACAATAAAGTTTAATGGGTAATAACAAGTTATAATATGTTATTATTATACACTAAATTTTAATATTAAATAGTCTTATTATAGAATGTTCAGTGCAATTGTTATAAAGCAAGAATGAGCAAAAGGCTCTTAATGGAAATGTTAAATGCTTGTAATAGCCAGGACATAATGACAAATTCCACCTATATGAATATTGAAGTAGTGTTGCTTCAAACAAGAGTTAAGAAGGTTTACTCTTGTAAATATTAATGAAATCAGGATTAGTACAAGGCTATATAAGTGATAAAGCAATTGGTAGAATCTTAAAACGATTAAATAATGCTATGTGTGTGATATTTTTGGTTATGACATAAGGAGTTATGGTTCGACCCTTGTGATACCAATAATGTCGTCTTAACTTTAAAATTTCTACACTAGTAGAAGATCAATCTTCAAGATACTTTCTCTCATGCACAATATTATTAATATTATAAATTAGTGGGAGATTGTTAGATAGTTTGTAATATTAAAAGTCTTTTTCATATGTGATTGTTCAAGATTAAATATAACTCTTAAAATAATAGAAGTGTTTTCAACCAACGCAATTATTGAAAATTGTTCAGTAAACACGTCTGTTAAAACACAACAAACATATCAACAGACACATCTATTGAAATAACAACAAACACAACTTTTCACTGTCTATAAAAGAAACGTATTTCTATGATAGACTTCATCTTCCAAAAAGTATTTTATAATAGGCTTGTTGTATCCTTGAAAGTCCTTGTTTACAAATCCCCATAGTAGGTAACATCTTTTTAAAGACAGTGTGTTACAGCACGTCTCAAGCCTTTCTCCTCTTTTCTTTTACTATTTTTCTAATAGTTTACACCATCCTCAACTTAAGAGGTCTTTTTTGTGAGACAAAACTGTGAAGCCAGTAGGTCAAAACGAACAATACTTTGTAGAATGATGCGGACTGTGACACTAAGCTTACAACTTTTGTTGCTTTCAACAACCTTTTTATAGTAAGTAAATTTGAGAGAGAAAGAAGAGGGGAGTGTAGGGGGGCGATGGGGTAAATGGAAAGAAATCTGTTGCTACTTCTTTCCAAACAAAAATGCTTGCGTTTTAATCTTACTTCCAAACTTAGAAAGAATAAAATCCAAAAATACAGGAAAAAAAAGGAAAACAGGCAAAAGCCAATTGTTTTGTTTCTATTTTTGCATACATGAGTTTATTGAAGGCATAAAATGTTATTTTGCAGACAATATACTTATTGCAAATAAAACAACCTTACCCACAACAATTAGTAGACTATTTTGTACAAATACAAAACAAACTCAATTCATTCAATTCCAAATCTTGATAAAGATTCAAAATTTTTGAAAAAATTATGCAATTGAGCATAGCCCATCAAATTTGAACGCAAAATTTGAAAAGTAATTCCCTCAATAAATTCATGGACGACTTTCTGTTTATCATTGTATGAAGAGATTTGCAAAAATGTTCGAGTTTGGGTTCAACAAGCATCAAATTAAAGAGCTTGTCCTACAACTCGCTTTTTCACTTTTAGGAACAAAATGGTGGTGAAGGGCTAAGATTACTTTTCAAAAATTAAACATGTGAAATGATTTTTTTGCTTGAAAGCTTTTAGAAGGAAAACAAAGACACGAAAGAAAGAATTTTTTATTTTTATTTTGGCATAATACTTTAAAATTTTTTTGAACTATTTAAAAAAATTTAAATATATACTTATTTTTTTATTGTGTTCAATTAAGTTTTTATACTTTTATTTTAAATCAACTAGCCTTTTTATAACTAATAGTTGACTAATTATTATTAGTCAAAATATCACTTATCATTCTATACTACGTGACACCGTATGTCATAATAAATAATGATATGACACATTGATGTGGGATGATGACAAGGTCATGTGACATTTTTATCCTCCACGTTATTGCCATGTGAGCATAAAAATGACAAATGACATTTTGACAAATCACAATTAGTTAACTATTAATTATATGTACATATTTGACTTAAAATAGAATACATGACTTAATTGAGCATAATAAAAAAATAAATGGTGAAATATCCTCATCTTCTTAAGTTTTAATCGAAATTTTAAATGAGTCTATTACTTTTCGAAATGGACACTCCGTCCTAAAAAAAATCTTCCACTGGACACATACTTCCAACTGTTAGTGTTTTCGTCAATTTGATGACACGACAATATTAAAAAAAAAATTACTCTTTATTAATTTTAAAAATTACTATTATATAATTTTATCAATTTTTTATTAATTTAAAAAAAAAACCCTAGTTCTGGTGCTCTCCAGGGGAGTGTTGGTTGGTCAGCCGGTGCAAGGGACACCATTAGCTAGCTTGAGAGTAAAAAAACAATGGAAAAAATAAATAGGGTATTTTAGATATTTCATATTTAATATTAACGCCGTTTACACGTTTTGAGCAAAATGTCTATTTTGAAAAATAATGAATCTCTGTGTAATTTTGATCAAAACTTAAGAGATCGAGGGTATTTCACCCAAAAATAAAAGTTTATTTAAATTTGTTTGAATTGTTTAGTAGTTTTTTCAAATATTATACCTTTTATTTTTCTCTTCAATTTTTAGTTTTTTTTTTCATTTCTTCTTTTATCTAAGCCTCAAATCAAAAGGTAAGGTGGTGTTGTTTTCCAAGGGAATTTGAGGCCGTTGTTTCGGTGCAATTTTCTCATGAAACAAGAGTTTTGTTGTTGTAAAGGGGAGAGAAGGGAAAAGATGATGACGATGTCATTTACTCCTTGATTAGAAATTAGACAAAAGACTGGTTTTGGTGTTTTTTTATCTCATAGATAGTTTAATCATTTTCTTACATACGTTAATAATGTTTGGATTTTAAGACAAAGCATCCATTTTAAATATTACTGGATTTGAAATGAGTTAACATGAATTAAGTTTGTGTCGTATCGAAAAATATAACAAAAAATTTTAAAATCAATTATAAATAATATTTATATATGTAAAATAAAAAATTAAAAAATATTATTTTTTTAACGTAAATAAAGATTAGAGGGCCTAAATTGAAAAGATAATTATTTTTTTAATTTAAACTTTCAACATACTCTTTAATAATATAGATTTTTAAATAAAATGTATATTTGTCTTATTAATTGATTAATTAAAAATTAAAAAACATTTATTATATTAAAATTAAAAGAGAATTTAATTTTTTAGTTTTTTTTTGTTTAAAATCTAAAAATTAAAACTCATAAAATATAATTTTATATGTTTCAATTCAAAAAAATAATAAAAAAATAATTTTTTTAATAATTAATTAAATATAAATTTATAAAAAATATATTGAGTGTATAGTATGATATGCTTCTCGTATCGTATGATATGTATCATGTACGATAAATTTCGATACTTGATCAAATACGATTTAATTATAAATACATATTATTTTTTATTAATATCGTAGCATATAGTACGTATCGCATATTGTATGATAATAATAATTATGTCTTAATGAAAATAAGTCATATGTTTCAAAACGTTGACTTACTATGAACTTTAAATTAGTTTGATTTTATCCCATAAATTATTTCGAACAAAATTTTTACATTTTTGTTGGAAAATGTGAAATGAATATTAAAAGGTTCATCGAAAAATATCAAGTAAAGAATATGAGAAGACATTATTTAAGTTTACCTATTTTGCAAATGATTAGAACACTAATTAGGAGGAGGACAGGTGTCAGAAAGAGCGAAAACCGTCACGTTTGAAGAATACTCATGTGGAGCACGGAAAACTCTTCTCCTACCCAAGGCGTTTCTTTTGGAGATGGATAAAACAGTAAAAAAATAATAAAAGAAGAAAAAGCGAAAGAATCGTCTCTATTCATCTGCTATTTGGTTTTGTCCTATTCGGCACATCACCATTTCTATATAAAAATCCAAAATTTTCAACAGATAAACCTGTTATTTTGTAAAATAATATTTTCAACTTTCTAGAGAGAGAAAAAACGGTCAGCTCAGCATTTTCTTTCTCTCTCTAGCGTACTAGGTGTTGGTATATAAATAAATAAATAAAAAACAATTCTTGATAAAATTTGTGTGGGGAATTTGTAGGTGGAAATGGCGAGCTCAGTGGAGAAGAAGGAAACGGAGGGTGCCAAAGAGGATGTTGTTTGCTTAGAACTCCCTGCTCCTCCTGGTTGGAAGAAAAAGGTTCTTCTTCTTTTTTTAGATTTTAATTGCTTCAAATTTAACATGGCGTCTAATAATTTTATCTATTTTTGGTTTGAGTGGTTAAATTCTGTTAATTAGAGTGTACTGCTCGTGGTTTCGTTTGGTTTTAATTTTTTTTTATTTGGGAATTAGAGGTAGAATTTGGGGAACTAATGACAATTTTTAATTTTTTGTTTTGTGCTTCTAGCATTAATGGTGAATTATGAGTAGTTTTTCGATTTTGGGTTATTTTGTGAAGATTTCTGGGTTTCCCAATTTATGGGAAGCAAAGCAATAGCTAGGGTTCTGTAGATGGCCTTTCTCTGGAATTTCGGGTTTTCTGTTTTAAAATAATTTTCGGGGAGAAATAAGCATCCCATTTGAAATTCTAGTACTAGTAGTTGGAATACGTATCGTTCAATTGAGAAATGCTATGATAACTACTATAGCGTTGAAATAATGTAGAAGAATGCTAGTCGATTACACATTGTTTTGAAGTTGTTCTGCCATGTTTCAAAATTTATATAAGATTCAATGTTCATTTGTTGTGTTTTATAAATTTACGTAAGTTTGATTGTATGCATTTTGATCTAATCTAATGGAGGGCTTAGTGTTATTCCGCCTATTTGTGTGTACAATTTCTTTGCTCAAGTTCCCAATGGTCTCTGAACATATGGTTGTTACTTCTTGTGGCTGATATCCTTGAGCTCTCTCAGGGCTGTAATTTCTTATTTAAGAGTTTCCTAATCTTTTTAGGTCCTGCTGAATGTTGTTGTACTTATGTTCTCTCTGAACCATTTCTGTGGAAGTACCCTCTAGAACTTTTCCTGGTCATGTATGGACTATGGAGCTTTCTCTGGTATCAATTTGGATACTTGATAGTATAACAATTTTGGCGCCCTTACAGGATCACAAAGCTTTGGATGGTGTATAAAGTTCATGCTGCTTCAATTAATGGGCATACTGAAATATTTTGATTTACCGTCTTTAATTTTATTTATTCATGTTGGGCTTCTGTAGATCTTTTGTGAAGGGAATGAACCTTGCTTAACAGTATGTAGGATATGCTTGCCCAAATAATTTCTTACTTTCCCTCATGTGAAACACTGTATTCGAGTGAGAAGGTGATTTCAGTGGAACTTCAAAGTACCTCTTTAGAAATGAGCTTATTGCGTTTTTCCTTTTGCGAAGTTTTTTCATGCTTCTTTTTTTTTTAATTTTAATTGGTTTTTATGTCATTCTTAAAATACTATAACAAAAAAGTGCTGTATACTCTTGGGACCAAAAACATTGAGTGCCCAGAAGGTATTTTTTTGGTGTTTATGTTTGTTACCCTTTTACAAGATCAGCTAAGGCTACAATATTTTCATCTGATTTCTTCAAACTCCTGATGCATGGATCTACAATGGTATGTTAGTTACATATACTTTTGGTAGGCAGTGCCTACTAGTGGCAGACTTATGCTTTAACTGATACAGCCTGAAAATTGTGGTTCTGTTTTTGGAAATGAGTCATATCTTTCCCAGGGTTTTTCTTCCATGGCATAAAATTATCACCCATGTATTAGAAATGAAGTATCAGTTGGATTGTTTTATCTTGAGTCCTGACAATTGATAATGGTCTACACTTCTATGCCAGTGGGATTTTTTTATCTTGAGTCTTGACAATCGATCACGGTCTACGCTGTCATGCCTTGTTCTCTATCTTACTCGATTGGAAATTTTAATCATGTTATCACTTGTTTAAACTAATTGGGTAGCGAAGGTGCAGTTAACTTTTTTGAACCCGCGTTCCTTTTTTTTGTGATTCAATGGTACTATTATCAAGTTACAGAACTTGGCAATTACACATGTTTCTGGGCTTTGCATCTTAAAGGCCCTTCAAACAAGTTTAATTAGTTTACCAACCAGTCAGGATTTATGTGTTTTTATGCCCCCCAAATTAATAACACCTGTCTAGATTTTTGGAGTTGGCTACACAAGTTTTGTCATGCCATTTTGACTCATCTAGGTCTTTCACTGCTTCTGGTCTTGTGCACTTTCTTTTTTTTTCTTTTTTAACCTTATTAACCGGGTGGGGTTAGGTATGGATGCCACAGAGTGGGGATAATGGCTTCTGTTCTGCATCCTTACGAAGATTGGGTGAAATGGAAAATATTCAAACATTTTGTTGGGTCTCACTTCTCGACTGCCATCCAATAAGTTAATTTAAACAGTATGCTTAAGTTGCCTTCCAGTAAATTAGTTTTTTTAGTTTGGTGCGGTACAAGTATTATGTGTATTGTATGGTTAGTGAAGGAATTGCGATTTTCTTTAGGCCAAGAAGAATTATGATTTATGCTCTGCTTTTCTGCATAACTTTCTTGAATTAGATGCCTGGTCATCAACCTGCCATAGTTTTTTGCATGTTTCTTTAGTAGATGAATTTTCTATGGATTTTCTTTAGTTTACATGATGCTTTTCTGCTGTGGTAGGGTAGTTCTGTTAAAATTTTTTTCTTTGTTTAAGTTCACCGGCATGCCTGTTTCATATGTTGGAACTTTAAATTTGATTGACTATGATGTGTCCAAACTCAACATTTGAGTTCGATTTTAGCTGACATTTGCTGTAGGCATTTATATAGCTGGAGACCTTCATATAAGATATTTTGGTCTTGAATTTCTTGATATTGAATTTATATCATCATATATGTTTCCCTATCAAAAAGCCGGTGCAATTTCAGGGTTTCTTTTTGTTGCAGTTCATGCCTAAGAAAGGGGGGACTCCTAAGAAAAACGAGATCTTATTCACTGCTCCCACAGGAGAGGAAATCAGCAACAGAAAACAATTGGAACAGTACCTTAAAGCACACCCTGGTGGTCCAGCAGTATCAGTATTCGATTGGGGCACTGGCGAGACCCCAAGGAGATCAGCAAGGATTAGTGAGAAGGTAAAAGCAATGCCAACACCAGAAAGTGAACCTCCAAAAAAACGTGGCAGAAAATCATCAGCTTCAAAGAAGGATAACAAAGAAACGGAGACAGGCCCTGAAGGAACTGAGGAGACTAAAGACGATCATATGCAAGAGGCTGAAAAATCTGAGAAAGATAATGAGGGAGAGGCTGGAAAGGTTGCTGTGCAGGAAAATGAAAATGAGAATAAAAATAAAACACAAGATGGCGATGGCAAAACTGAATCCACTCCTCAAGAAGTGAAACTTGGAGAAGATGCTAATGTATCTACTAATGTTGAATATGGTACGGAAAGTGCTGACGCAGCATCTAAAAAGTTGAAGAACCCCAAGGATGGAGTTGAAGCTGATGCTTCTGGAGTTGCTGAAAAGGAAAAGGAAGGTTCAGAGGGTACAGCGTCTCAGGGAAAGGTTGAACAACCAGTGGCTGAAGCAGAGAAAGGGCTTCGATCTGGGGAACAGGAAAAACTGGACATAGGAATTACTGGGGAAATAAAAAATAAGGTGGAAGTAGAAGAAAAAGGGAAGCATGATATTAGCGCTACTGAATCTGAAGGAGCAATCAAGGAGAAAGAATCAGCAAATTGCAATGAGGGGCAAAATACTTCAGTTGTCAATGAAATTGACAAGAAAGCAGAAGAAGCAATTCAGAATGGTAGTAATGGAAATAATGCAGGCGAGATCAAGCCTTGAGTTACTATATATATGCAATAGATTAACTTGATGCAGGCTTCTCTCTCACCTCTTTGTGACCCTTTTAGATTTTTGGGGCTCCTTCAAATGACTGTAGCTTTGATGTTTGTCAAGGATAGTAACTGATTGTTCATTGAGACATCCTTCCATATAAAGGTAGATAGCTTTATAATATAGCTGCTTCAAATGTATTGGTCAGACCTGTAGCTTGCAGTAATTTATGTAACATTATGGCATCTAATACTGCAAATGAATGTAATATGCAGTGTTAAGTAATAAGTTACAATAGTGGATGAAACTCCTAATGCTCTTCTGATATGTTGCTTTTATTATTTTCTTGATTAATTTGGTAAACTTTTCATGAGAAGCTGTAGATTCTGTGGAAACAACACAAGGTAAGCATTCGTCCACAATGGGTATTTTTCCTGGATTGGTGCTTTTCTCTCTCCCCCCCACGTGTGAAGTTGGGGAAGGGACCATGAAATGCCCAACCACCATTGGGGACCGTGAAGTCTAATTGTCTCAACATCCATTACAACCAAAACGAGAGCAAAATGTTGAATAAACATCTTCATACCCGTCTTGTAGGGAGATAACATGCAGCATTTATCATCTAGTCTTGAACCCTAAATAGCCTCTGCCCACGGAAAGTAGTCACAATTATTTGCACAATGAGAATGCTGATTTTGTGAGATTTTTGAATAAAGCCGCAGGTTTCTTAACTCTTGCAGTCCTTCAAACTAACTGGTTAGTATATTGATAAAAGAAGATCCCTGGCAGCTGATTGCATCAGAATTTGTGGTGCTTATTGAGAAATCTTACAAAAAACCGAAGCTCAAACAAATCGAGCAAGGAATTACAGCTCTTACGAAAGAAACAGTCTGTTGATCTCAACTTTTGGACCCAGCTGAATCGTGAAAAAGAAAAGAAACGCTAATAGAGGATTTCAGTAAAATTCCCCAATGGAGGATAAATGAAACCTTAATTGTACTTTTTCTCAACAGATGCTAAAAAGAAGAAAAAGAAAATCCATCATCCTTTTCCTCAAAGACCTTTAAGTTGTCCAAAGAGCCCTGTCAAGGTCGTCCATTTCTCAAATGCACTTGCCGATGCCACAAATGCTACTTTGGATGATTCAACATCATTTTTTGTAACTACAAAGTGCAATGCAAACAAGAGAAGGGCATAATCAAAACATTGGACTCATAAGTAAGTTATGATCTTTAGGTAAACTACTGTTTTCTGTCATTCTGTCACCTGGATGATCGCCAACCGTGCAGTACAGAAATGCGAGACATATCTAAGGTACAATTTTAATGCTGGAATATCAAATTTTACTTGCAAGAGTGACCCACCTGATGAGATCAGTGAAGCTAATGAAGCATTAAACGTATCCACCTGAGTCTTTTCTTCAGGACTAGAGCTCAGCTGTTAAGAA
Source organism: Theobroma cacao (assembly GCF_053813885.1). Taxonomy (NCBI): domain Eukaryota; kingdom Viridiplantae; phylum Streptophyta; class Magnoliopsida; order Malvales; family Malvaceae; genus Theobroma; species Theobroma cacao. Next base: position 7,126,559 of record NC_142647.1, read on the forward strand.
AGCAAACAGAAAAAAGCTTAAGACATCTTTATAACATAAGCCACTACATGAGAAGGTCATATGCTCCTCCATGAAAACCCATATTGCAGAAGTCAGATGCTAGTATGACAGCAAAATTAAAACTTTTGCAAGGTTACAATCCGAAATCCAAGATCCTTAAAATGTTTGCTACAAGTGGGGCTTTCTGCAGGGGTATAAGATTGCTCAAAATTAATTTATAGACAATTGTGTGAAGATATATTATCATCAAGAGTGACCTTGTTGAAGGCTTTATTGGCATTCTTGACCCAATCTATATCAGTGCTTCCCCCAAGAACTGAGCTGGCTGCAGGCAGATCATTGTTGTCGATGGCTTGACCTATTTTGCTTAACTTGTATACCAGATCCTGCAAATATCCTGCAACATTCCATTTCATTGCATAATGTTAGAGGCAGCACCGCAGACAAGAATATTTGCTGCTGAGCTTGAGAAAATGGCATGGAAAACGTTATACGCTACATCTCTTGTATCAATAGCCATCATTTATTCATTTTGTGATGGTAAGAAGAAGGAAGATAACACTGGTGAATGTATCGGAGGTTATGAAGATATCATCATCCGGTTGCTTCTTGATGGCTGTTTTAAGATAAATGGCACTTGCCTATCACAACTTCAATCTCAGCCTAGCTCAGGTCAATTAAGCCTTAAAATCTCAGGCATTGGCTCAACTCCTCCACCAATCTGCTTAATCTACAGTCATGCTTTCAAAGATGTCCTCATCGTAAAATGCAACACAAGACAACACACAAGGACCATTTTCCAAGCTTATGTGCAATCGCCAAGGTTAAAAGAGGGCATGTTAGTAGCCTACCTAGAGTGAAGTTCTTGAAACCCCAATTGCTACTCCGAAATGGGAATAACAATTAATCAAACATAGCTTCTACTAAGCTTAGAAATAAAACCTCATGCAAAAGTTTAGACACAAGAACAACACAATTTTTTTTTTCAGTAGGAATCACCTTCTTGAAATGCTCAATCTAATTGTCTAAGCAAAGTTTAAAGAAGCACATGACTATGTAATTATATCATCAGAAGGAAGAATTCCAGATTGGTCTAACAGCTTGGACACAAACAAGATTCATTGCACTTCGATTAAACACAGAAAAGGAGGAACTGACAGAAATTTATGCTGTAAGAGCATTTGGGTCCATTCGAATTATGCGCACTAATTCTTTACTTTAAGGAAACATACAAGAAAAGCACCAATCAACCTTTCTCTTGGTCTGATGAACTGATCACTCCTTGTCTTTCAAGCCTTTTCTTCCTATCTTTCTTGACTTTCTCCAAAAGTTCTTCATCATCATCAGCCTCTAGAATTGCTGCATTGGCACCGAAGCAACCATTACCAGCCAAGACTAAGCTGGTGATGAAGCCGAGAGAGAAGCCTCTTTTGGTTAAAGCTGGAGAGGGTGGTGGTGATTCGTTGAATGCTTTGCAAAGAGTTTGTCTTCTTTTGACATTTTGATTGTTGAGGTAAATTAATGCTGGTGTTAATGAAGAAGAAGAAGATGAACAGGAAGAAGACGTGGAAGTTGAGAGAGTTGAGGAAAGGAAGGAGTTAGCAGTTGAGAGAAATGCAGTTGCCATTTTTTTTAATTTTTTTGATCTCTTTGCTTTAATTTTTCTTTGCTTTTCTGGTAAATTTGGTGGGAAAAATTAGAGGTATTGGCACTTTCAGAAGATAAGGTTGCTGGATTCTGTTATCTGGTCCAGTCATTTTGCCAATGCTTAAGGGGCTTCCTGTCATTTGAATGCCCACTTAATACAGGATCTAAATCTACATTTATCAACACAACCATAGTCTGAATACTAAAATTCAAAGACAAATAACAGCAAAATCTCAATTCAGACATGTCGAGGGGCTCTGATTATAACTTATTACCTTGTATCATGGCTTAACCTCAGACATACCAATAATAATCTTGCTAGGTGATTGGGAAAGAAAATTCTGTATTGTTTCTTCCTTTCCCTTTTCAGACAAATTAAAACGTAAGCTGTAAGCCAAGAGGCTTCTATACGGAGGTACTCATTCATCTTGGCGTAGCTATCCATCTAATAAATTAAATTCCTGATAAATTTGTTCAGTATGGCATCCAATTTGTCTTAATACGACGGAATGAAATTTGTTTATTGCTATAATCTCTTTTGATTTTGTAAACTCACCAATAAACCAATCATCGTTCGAAATGACCTTTTGTTTTGGAGGGTGTTGTGATAGTTTTGAATTCTACTTAAATTAGAATATTTTAATTGTAGTTAGACTAACATGCCTTGTTGAGATAGATTTTAATTCTAGCAACACTAAGATATCAGATTTCAATCAAACTAAGTTAAGACTCTTGTACGTGACCAATCATATACAAAATTAAAGAATATCATTAAACTAAAAGAGAATTTGGGAATATCTAAATACAAAATGAGTGATTTGGGTGTAAATGAAACAAGGTTGTGAATATTTTGAATGATTTTTTTATTATTATGCTATTTTTACAATAAATGAATTTGAGTTTCCAGATGAAAATAGAAGTTAAAGCATTTGAAACAAAAAAAAAAAAGTCAAATGCACTTTTTGTTTCTCAGTTGATAAAGATTGTTTCTGGCGATGTCACACACTGAGTTGCATGGAAAAATAACTAATGAGTTGCTCCGTTCAATACAAAGAAGTACACATGCAAATCTTAAAATAACCCAAAGGCCTGTGACCCAGCAGAGGGAAATGCAGCGAAAACACAGACAGCATTTTTCTAGATACAAGAACAGAGGAAAATGCTGCGAAAACAGGGCCCACTAACGAAATAGAAAGGAAAGCCTGAAGCTTTCCGCATGATGAACCTCTCCGCTTTCCTTAACTTTACCCACTCATCAAACGAAAGAAGGAAAAGTAGATTCCCTTACGTGGATCATTTCATTTGGCTTGACAAAAGCTATCAGTTCCTCCATAACCAAGTGCTATATCCCTTCAAAGCCAGCTCTAAAGACAACTCTTTTTATGTCAGATTTGTTTTTTTTTTTAAAGCCAGGTACGAACTATAAAATCATACACACCCAACATTTATTTAGTTTCTAATCAAAGTAATTAACTTAAACTTCAATAAAGGTCCCCCCACAGTTTTCGCTTTCTAAACTTCATTGCTTTTCCTATTCCCACACAGAAAAGTACTTCCACCTTCGTGGCCTTTGTCCTGTTCATACCCCTTTTTTTCTTGTAAATTATAATTACTGTTCAGTTCACAATTTAAAAAAAAATTGTAATTAAATTTTAATTGAACTGCAGCAGGTACCTTCCTAATATTTCTTTTTGGATTGAACTAGCTTTTAAGTACGGAATCAAATTGACTTCTAATTGGGTTTGCACCTAATTAAGGAGTAAGGCGCCATTAATTACATCTTTAATTATTTGAAAGTCTTCACTTTTCTTTCTTTAGTTACAAACAAAATGTTAGTTCAAACTTCGAAGACAAGACTCTTGTCTCTTAAGTTATGATCACCATTTGCTTCCTTCGTCAAAGCATTGATTGGCATTCTAAGCTCAGCTGCATTATCAAGTGAAGTAGCAGGACATAAAATAATTCGAAGAAAAGTAGTCAGCCAAATGTCTTGTTTCTTGCCAGTTAAGGTAATGATGGAAAGTGGACAAGGTTACAATAACTTTCAGTTCTTTTTCAAAACGTAAGCATCAAACTTTTTTTTACTGGGGATTAAGCCAGTGACAGTACAGTATGCCTTATTGCCTCCTCTATTTAGGTATTAAATTAAGCGTAATTAAAGAGCAGCTAGAATTTTCAAACTTAACTATTACTTGATCTTCTTTAATTTCAAACGCGAAGTATATTTCAAATTCGTTGATTATATAATTATTTTAAATCAGACATACTTAGATTCGAAAGTGAGCATAGTGTGTGAAAGCCTAGTAATTGAACAAACAAAATGGTAGCTGCCAGTTACTGTCAAGCGGGATCTCCGAGCAGCCGCCCCAACCGCCCAAACTTGGTCTACATTTGTCAGCCACTGCGATGAGTGCTCTTCGATATACCCCACTCGTTCAAGTTCAACAATCCGCACGTGAAAAAATAGTTGAAAAAAGAGAATGTTTAAAAGTAATTTCATTTTTTTCTTTTTTTTTAGATTTTGTTTTGACATCATATTATTTAATAGATATTTAATGCGTCAAGTGTTTGCAAAGATTCATTATCAAAAAGCGAAAAGTGTCTGCTGTTAATGTGTGAACCTTCTTTAGGTGCTCTGATTTACCCCATTTTGATAACCCAAATTAACAAGTGGTGGGTTGTTGCTTTTGGAGTTGTTAACTTAGTTAAGCAACTCCAAAAAGGACAAAAGGGAAACGTGTTAAAATATTCGATAATCAAAATGAAAAATAAAATGTTCATAAAATTATTATTTATTATTTTTGTATCATTTATGAATAAATAATTGTGACAAAATAATATTTCTCCAAAAAAGAGTAAATTGCTCCATTAAAAGAAAACAGATAAAGAAAAAATTACAAATTTTTCATAATCTAATTATTCGCGAGAAGGTTTTCCTTTGGGAGGGGACCGGGGTGAGGAAGAGGTTGAGAGGACGGAGGACAGTTTGATGACAACACTTTCTAGTTACCCAATAGCTTTCACATTAGCTGGGAAATCATGATAAAAGTCCATTTCATAGCCACCTTTTCTGAAATTAGGACCAAACGTTTTCTCATTAATCATATCATTCTTATTTTCTTGTCCATTCCAGTGATTTAGAGGTAGTTATTCAACGTTTAAGAGAAGTGTAAGTTAATGAAATAATTAATTTCCTTCTATTTGACATTTCCACGTACTAAGAGATAAGTATATATATGTGATTTAAAAAATAAAATTCGAAGCTACCCTCCTCATTAAAAAATTATTATTAGCAATTCAGCTAAATTGGTTATTATCTCTTAAATACTGACCAACAGGTGATAAAATATGGGAAGAGTAGGGGAGTTGAGTTCGCTTGAACATTGCCAATCGAATGATTGATTAGGTGGCATTGGCCTACACACATTATAAAATTGGAATCTTTGAGGGAATTGAATAGAATTTGCAAAAATTTGAAGCCACTTCTGTAAAAATGGCTGCCATCTCTTCTCGCTTGAGCCAAGACCAATACCAAAGAAGGTGGTCTATGCGTTTCAAAACGCAATGAAAGGTTCTCCCACGCGCACGCGCTCCCATTGTCGCTTGGCAGGAAATTCCCTGAGGATTCAAAACCTTAAAATTCTTAAAATTCCTGTCTGCATTTGGGCCAGCATAGCAATGCATACGAGCTGTGGCAGTTGGAAAAAGGGACACCCACAAAAGGATTGTAATAACTAGAAAAAAGACATTCCCTTAATAGGTTGGCTTCGTAATAAGGGAAACCCATTTTTAGTCTCATTATATCTTTAGTAAAACAAGTCTTGGTGGTTAGCAATTAACAATTTTTTATTACAATCGTTTCTATATTTCTTTTGTCCATAAAATTTTAGCATAAAATATAATTTGCACTTTCTAATATGATTCTAGGAAGTTGGAACTAACCAAAACCAATAACAGTAATATATATAATGCAAACAAAAAAAAAAGAAACTATAAAGTTTCATCTCAACTTTTTAAATGATGAGAAAAGTGGTTGGAATTTTTAAATTTCTTTTTAATTGATTTTTTTATTTTTATTATTTATCTATTTTTTGGAGTGAAATTTATCTATTATTTTTTATTATAAAATAAAAATACAAACATCAATCAAATTGAGTTTAATTTATTAAAACCATTTTTTATGATATTATTGAAATAAGCAAAAAAATAAATGCATTACACTATATTTCATTAAGCTAACAAATGAGATTTTTAAATTTTTGATACAATTAAGAACGGTAAAAATAAGTCTTAGTTGTTCTCGACTTGCGCTAGTAGACATATGAGTATATTAATACTTCACTTGATAACCAGATCATTCACTAATAACTAGATATAGTAAATGGTCAAGTTTAAATGGAATCATTTTGGATTCGAGTCACAACAAGTTCAATTCATTTTAAATTTGAATTGTTTAAGTTTGAATTATTTTTGAATTTAGATTATAATGAAATTAATAATTAATTTTATATTTTTAGTATTAAACATAAATTATTATAATTTTAATTTAGATTGATCTTGGATTTTGATTATTGAATTTTTGACCAATTCGAGTTTGACCACATTCAAATTCAAATTTTTTCAAATAAGTTTTTTAATTTGGATTCATTTTACCACTTCTATTAATAATAATAACAATAACAATAATAATAATAATAATAATAATAAAAGCTTTTAATTCATGCCACTTATGGCGCGTGGAAACAGTTTTTGAGATTGCGAGTGGGTAAAAACGCAAGTTCAACACTTCCAAATTGGCAAGTTAGCATTGACCAATGACATTGACCAATGACAACAAATTTAACACTAAAACCCAAGGTTTTTTTTTTATTCAAAAAAAACAACCACACGACTAAGTTTTAAAACGAGCAGTCCTAGGACTTCATTAGTTCAATACAATCAAAGGCCCGAGGCCGAACCTCCTCTCTCCGCAGAGTCCCACAGAAAACGACCGCCAAAAACAAACCTTTTGTTCTCTGTCTTAGAATCACTTCACTGTTTTCTATTCCCAGATTTACCCAGATTATAGTTGAAGAAAACAAAGAAGCTAAGATTATAAGAGTCAAAAGCAAAGGCATGGAGAGAGTTTGATATAAAGAGAGAAAGTGAAGTATAAAGGGAGAATCTTTGGTGTGTTATGGCATGCCAGAGTTACAAGGAGCACTGCATTGAAGGAGTTAGTTCAATTTTCCGTTTTGGTTTTGTTCTTCTGTCTTCCCCTTGTAAGGATCGTTTCCAAAAGTCGGATCCTTTGATTCTTCCTTGAAGAGAAACAAAGCCAATGAAAAGTTTTGGGTTTCATCTATTCTTCTTGGTCTTTCTTGCTCCAATTGGTACTTTCTCCCTTACTTTTTTTTTAAGGTTTATAATTGAATTTTTTTGCTCGGCTTTTTTTTTTTTATGTTGTCTAAATTGGGTTGATCTCAGAATTTGTTGAGTTTAATCATTTGGAACTGTGTATATTGCCTTTTCTACTGAAAGTTCACCTTGTTTTAAAATTTGGGTCTTGGTTGCTTACTGATGAATTTTGTTGGGATGTTCCTTTTATATTGATAATTGTAAGCTATGGTGAATGTTTCATAATAAAAAGATGTAGTCAACCGAGAAACTACTCTTTTGTGGGAAAATTCGCTTTTTTTAAAAAAAAAAATTCATTAAATTTAATGTTTCTTTTATATCATGATTAATTGAGTACTTTTTTTTTCTTGAATGAAAGGAAGGCTCTTTTCCGCTGTTGCACTTGTACTTCAATTGCTATGTTTTTTAGTTGGATTTGGGATTTGAATCCTATTATTCTCTTGTAAGGCTCGGTGGATTATATAAGAACTCAGTTTGGTGGATATGTTAGATTAAAGTTTCGTCAAAGTATGAGAGTTCTTTTTTAGTATAGCTTCATCCATAAGGATGGTTTTACTAATGTATAACCATTCTTTTATGTGTTAGTGTTCAATTGTTAATGGCATTCGTTTGCTTTCCGTGCTAAAATTATTTTGTTTGATTTTTGGGATGATTTCTGTGTGTGTGTATAGAGATGTATATATCTTCTATTAGTTAAACAAATCTTAAGTTCTTTTGAAGGTTGAAATTTGCTCACTTTATGCCACAAAAGTTCTTTCACAGTTTTGATTACAAACCATACAATATAAGTCTATAAAAAATGACATAATAGTAATTGAAGAAACAAAAATAACATAAAAACCATATCTGATAACCACCCTCTAGTGAATTTTCCCCAACTTTGTCTCCATACCAGCCTTTCTCACTCTTTTTCTTATCAATAACTACTGATTCACTCATACTGTATTAGAACACATTTGAAAAAAATTTCTTTCTTATTTTAATGCTCATTTCTGTTTGGCTTTTGGTTTGTGCAATGTGTGTATGCGTGTGTATGCAGTTTTTTTCTTTTAACCCTCTTTCTATTATTTCGAGAACTTGCTTATATATTATTTAGTGCAATTGGTGCTTATTATTGTTTCTTTCAATTTATAATGGACATCTTAATGCCAGAGATCTTACCAATAAAACATAAAGAATTCGATTTGTTTTAGTGATCCACAAAAGATGCACTATATTATTGTAGAATTCATAGGAAGTGAGATGTGTTTGCCAAAAATCAGGGGAAAAACAGCCTTAGTTTTTTTTCCCTACCAAAATGTTGACCATAATAGTTATCCAAGTCTAGAAAATTTAAATTGTGTACTCTCTTCTGTCTGGGTTGACAAGTGAATATCATTGTTGTTATAATTGTCTTCCTGTTTATTACGTGGTGCTTAGAAATAAACTGACAGTAATCAAAAAATATTTTTGTCTCTTTTCTCCAGCATCTGTGACTGTGAAAGCATTCACCGGAACATATGGCATTAATTATGGAAGAATTGCAAATAACATCCCTTCACCTGATGAAGTTGCCACACTTCTTAGGGCAGCAAAAATAAAGAATGTTCGAATTTATGATGCTGATCACAGTGTCCTCAAAGCATTTAGTGGAACAGGGCTGGAAATTGTGGTTGGACTTCCAAATGAAAATCTGAGAGACATTAGTGCCAATGCAGATCATGCAATGAATTGGGTCAAGGACAATGTGCTGGCATATCTTCCTGATACACATATTCGTGGGATTGCTATTGGGAATGAAGTCTTAGGAGGGAGTGATGAATTTTCTGGATTTCTTCTGGGTGCTGTTAAGAATGTTTACAATGCAGTAAATAAGCTTAAGTTAAGTGATGTTGTTCAGATTACCACGGCGCATTCACAGGCTGTTTTTGCTGATTCCTTCCCTCCCTCATCATGTGTATTCCGAGATAATGTAGTTCAGTATATGAAGCCACTCCTAGAGTTTTTCTCACAAATTGGCTCCCCTTTCTGTTTAAATGCTTACCCTTTTCTCGCCTACATGTATAATCCAGAGCATATTGATATTAATTATGCTCTCTTCCAACCAACTCAGGGAGCAGATGATCCGAAAACTAAGTTGCATTATGATAACCTGCTTGATGCTCAGATTGATGCAGCCTATGCTGCATTAGAAAATGCTGGGTTTAAAAAGATGGAAGTTATCATCACAGAGACAGGGTGGGCTTCACATGGAGATGAGAATGAATCTGCGGCAACAGCAAGTAATGCAAGGACATACAATTACAATTTGCGAAAAAGGCTTGCAAAGAAGAAAGGAACTCCGCTCAGGCCAAAAAATGTGGTTAAGGCATATGTTTTTGCGATCTTTAATGAAAATTTGAAGCCTGGGCCAACCTCCGAGAGGAATTTTGGACTGTTTAAACCTGATGGGAGCATCTCGTATGATATCGGGTTTCATGGACTTAAATCTTCATCTGCAGATTCATCACTTTCATCTTTGAAGGTATGAGGCTACCGTCCACCCTTGACATATGTCATCTCAGATATGTTAACTTTTTGCAGATCAGATTTGAGTATTCTCTGACAGAAGAAGCATATTCTTATAACATTGTCAATTTGTCATGTTCTTGGTGTGCTAATTATTTTGTTTTCTCTTCTTTGATTTCCACTTGATGAAATTACATTGGAGCAAAAATGGGTGGGTATATAGCAGTGGTATCTAGACAATTCTAATTTTACAATTTAGATATAGTGAAAGCATTAGGATTTTAATGTCTATTAATAAAAAGAAAGACAGACTGCAATAACAATTTCATCATGTTAACGGAAGAGGCTTAGAATTGTCATATAGTTTATCAATATCACAATATGTGATGCTGCTGACCCAACTGCTTTACAAGTCTTATTTATCTTCTCATTAACAATCTGCTTCGTTTACAAGTCTGTACTTAATAACTTGCCCCAAATACCATTTCACTCATTCCCAACATGTCTATACTTGCTTGATTGCATTGCATAGATTCATAATGCCTTTTTATGCACCCCTTTGATGGTCTTCTCATCATGTTCTTGAACCATTAATTAGTGGTTGCTGTAGAATTTTTTATGTAAATGCCTTATCTATATCTGAGAGCACCCAAGTCCACTTATTTATTAGTTTGAATGACAAATTTCCTTCAACTTCGTAGGGCAGCTTGAAGAGAAAGAACATAGAGAGGATATAGGAGAGAACAGAGAGAAAGTAAAGAGAGATAGATGAACAAGAATGAAAGTAGATAGATTTTCTGATTTCGTATTCCAATAATCAAGTCTACTGTCAAAAACCACAGTAATAAGTTTTTATAGTTGCAAGTCATAAACAAATAAAGGAGCCTACCTAATTTCTATGTCTAAAATTCTTAGGTAGTGATTCTCTGTATTGTTTCTTCTCTGCATCCTGCATGAAAGGAAGTCTCTCTAACATATATGAACTATTGAGTAAGGAATCATAAAAGAAGACAGGAATGCAGTTGAAAGATTGGATAAGGTCCTCCAAGTTAAGTTTAGCCTCCTGCCATGTGATGCAAAGCTTCTACGATTTGCCAGTTTTCATTCTGACTACCTGCTAGTGGATTAAAAATAAGTAATGTACATATGATCCTGGAAGGATCCCAAGTAAGCACAAACGGCAATATGGCAGGAGGAACGCTAGTATCCCCAGCCAAACCAGTGCAGCCTAACTTTTTCTAAAACCAGAAAAGCTGAATGTGCTCCTATATGCCTTGCAAAAAGGTTAATCCATCATCATGCAGGACTTATTAATCATTTACAATGCACAAGGACTTTAATCAAGTACAACGAAAAGATCAACCCAGATCTACACATCATTTTTGCACCAATGCTACATGGGAAGCACTTCTTTCAATAAGAAAAATCCTGTTTGGATGCCATATGTTCTACAGAATCTCTAACTTGTATTCATACTTGTTACCTTGTGGGATCAGTTGCTTAATAGCATGAAAAACAATCCCCAATTGGTGAGTAATATAAATTATTGGAAACAGCTAAGGGGACGATGCTGGTTTGAGTTTGGTTGTACATGAAGAGGGTGGGTACCAAATGGTATCATAAGCTACTATGGGTTAGCTTATTTTCCCAGTACAGTTGGAAGGTTGAAATGCGAACTCAGCGTATCAGAAACCTCTTAATTTAGAATTGACCTTATTGCCAAATCATGGCCCTTCCCAAGTCACCTCATCCCCAGTGCAGCAAGTTCAATAATGGTTCCAAGGGAAGGAAAAATAAGATGAAAAAGAATTAAAATGATGAAGATAAAATTTCTTCCATTGAATGCCAATATTTGTTCGTTCCCAGAACCTAGATATACCATTTGATTAATAGGCAAAATAGGTAGTCTTTTGGTGGCTTTATTTGGTAGGTTATTTAGTTTGTGACAAGATCTCCCTTTAATTGGTTATGCATATATCTGTTTTCTTTGTTAATGAAGGGAATAAAAAGGTGTTGTTTTGGCTTAACTTGACAAAATGGAGTTCTGAACATATCAAAATATGTGGTTTAGTGACTCACTTGTTTGTGGTAACTTCAATTTTAATTTGACTCGAACAACACAGGAAAAGTGAAAGATGCTAGAGATTGTATTTAGTACTTATGCATATCATTTGAGGAGTTTGCCTATTGATTGATATTATCGTTTCTTTGTCCTATTTAATCTTATTTTTATGTGCACTTTTGCAGGATATTCGAGCTGGCAGTTGGTATGGATTTTATCCCATAATATTAACAATCTCTACTGCAATACTGCTTGTGTTCTCAAGATAGTGATTAAACATGTGTTGGGGCTCGTTCTGTTTTGCATTTGATACCAAGCCAGCACCCAGAAATTCTATAGTTATAATTTTATTACTTATTTTCATGTCATACTTCAGAGAGCAAACAACTACACCTGATTTTTGTACCTTTAGAAACATTTGTTGGAAATTGCTAATTAGTTCTTTCCAAAGCTCAAAAAATGTATATTTTTTGCCCCCGAATAAATTTCTCTTATAATTTTAGTTAATATATATACATTAATACATACTTGGGGGGTTTTAATCCTTTTTTAATGAAATCATTTGTTCTTAATTTCTTATTGTTTATGCATCAAATTTAAGGAAGTGACAGTGTACAATTAAAGGGTTTTAAACAGATATTTTCATGATTATTTTCTTTTAAAAGAATGAAGGCTTTGTTTGGTATTTATCTGGAAAACCAATGAACTCTCTCACATGTCTCTTCCATTTTTGGCTCTTGACAGCATAGAGAATAAATAAATATATATTATTGCATTATATAATTTCAATCAAACTCAATGTAATAAAAACTGTAAAAATAAAAACCAACAAAATATAGTTGGGAAGACTTGGGAAATCAACGAAAACAGAAGAGAAGTATATATTGATCTTAACTTTAGCTAGCCTTATGGCAGCAATGGAAGATTAATGAACTAGCATGCCTTTAGCCAAAATGTAATATTGATCTTAAACTTTCATTTTCACCGACATCATTTAACATTTTAGATCAATGATGCTAAGATTTCGATAAATTTATTTATAAAACTGTAAAGATTAAAAATCAACAAAAAGAAGAGAGAAAAGGGTATGTCCCCAACCTATTGAAGTTCTATACAGAAAAATGAAAGAGAAAAAAAATTCTAATCTAACCTATTGAATTAGACTTTAAACAGCAATGGAGGCTAATCTTTGGGGTAGTGGGCTTTATCTATGGACTTTCTTTTCCTTTGCTACCAGAAGCCGGAGGGTCCATATGAACTACAAGCCCCTCGTTAGCTAAAAAGTTACAACTATATTAACGTCTTTTTCCTTTTAGTCTGACCTCGATTTTTTTTTCTTTAATTTTTTATTAAAAAAATGCATATACTTATTAAATCAAATGATTAAATAATTTTACTTGTACAGATAACTTAATAATAAAAAGAAGAACAAAACCGTATCAATGAAGCAAGCCTTAATGTCAAACAGGTTTAGATTTTGCCAAATTTCAGACTGACATGCCAATGATGTCATATAATTTAGAAAAGGCTGGAAGCTCCAAAAGGAAACTACCATCATGTTCAAACTTCAAAGCTTTTCATTTCCTATCATATAAGTACAAAATTAAATTTAATACTATTAAAAGTAATAAAAGCGAGATACGACGCTGATGCATAATGTAATGGGACAGCCCAACGACCCTTGAAAGGACAGTGTCGGTGCGGATGGAACCCTCCATCTGGGCCTGAATTTGCATTTAGCAGTTGTTGCAATATAAATTCAGACAAAATAAAAAATATGTCGCAGCGACGGCCAAAGAAATGGTTAGAAGAAAAAACAGAAAAGCTGAAATAGAAGCTTAGGCAATTGATTATATTGGCCATTGAAAGTCGTCCATGTTACTTTCCTAGCAACTTGTCAAAGTAGAAATTGCCAATTTTTCAAGCCATTCATTCATTAATTAAATATCTTCAGATACGAATGAAAATAGGCCAATACACATCATCATAGTTTAGACAATCTTTTAATATTGCACGAGTATTTTATAATGGACTGCTTTTGTTTACTAATGTTGCATGCCTACTGGTCTACAAAAAGAAAAGCAGATCCTAACTTTATTTTTACTTTATTTCAGAAGGGAAGTGGAAGATTTTCTAAAATTAGTTCGATAGTTGATACCCTTTCAATAAATTAAAATATTGCAATTATGATGAAAAGAGTGGGAAGCCCTTGAAATCGTAGCAAGAGTCTAATTAGATCAATAATTCTAAATTGCAAGGCCGACCGCCTCCGGTTCAAAGGAATTTGACAACGTCCAAATTCAGCATACTCAATTGTTATTAAATTCAATATAAAAGGATACCAGGCAATCTCTAAAATAATTGTACTGAAAATTTGGGTCTCATTTCATCAGCATGATTAAGTGCATAATAAGTAATAGATAAGAGCTTAAGGGGCTGTTTTTTTCTTTTCCCACATGTTTAAGTCATTTAGGAGGATTTGTCTTCGGAGAAATCTCTGTTCTGTTTACATAAGCAACGTCTCTTAATATAAAATATAACGAAATTCGTCATTCCATGGCCTACTAAATATTAATTAGTAATTTTTTTAAGTCGAATGATTTAAAAATAAATAATGGAAAACGAGAGAAGCAATTGGAAGTAAAAAACGTACAGCTTGCAAACATATATCCTTAAAATCAAAATATCAAAAGAGCAAATGTCCTAGAGGCCCCATTGACATATTCTCGGCAGTGCAATGGAGTTGATACTTTGATTTCTGTTTCTTCGAGGAATATTAGAGCTCCAACCAATCCATGGAGCCAAGCATCTAAGGCACTTTAAGATTGCTGGAAATGAGAAGGTGGGGAAAACTACTGATAAGATTGAATTAGAACCTCATAAGGCTTTGTTGATCGGCTTTAAAGTTAAGGAAACTGATGAAACTCAAATTTCTTCTTTAACCCCTAAGAAAATGTTACTTGGAAAGAAATGGGAATCCAATCTATTGATAGACTTGGTTTTGGCCAATTGTAAAAGCATGATTTCTATCTTTAAACCCATGTCGCGGTGCTATAAAGGAAATGTGCAGGAAACAGTCAGCGGTCAAGATGTTCAACGTCATCCAATTCGCTTCCCGGGTTGAAAGTTCAAACATCAAAGGACGGTGGCGATGTTTCCACACTTTAGCAGATACTTTTCTTTTTCTTAAAAAAAAATTGTAAGCATGTGAATATGGACCACTTCTCTGCATTGACTCGGTTTGTGGATGTGGATGGCATTCAACAACTGCCCCCACAACGGTAAATCACTAAACAATGTAGTGATTATTCACACATGGCTCCTAATTAATTCACTCAAAGCTTCTTCAACAACTTCCAAGAAAGTTTTCACTCTCCACTATATATACTCTTGCAGAGGGAAGAGAAAGATATACAAAGCACACACTACAGAAGCGGAGAGAGACAGAGATCTAGGGGCGACTGTAAGAGAGAACACATCAAATACGGAAAGAAAAATGGCTAGGCAAATCAGCATCGCAGCACTTTTTGTAGTTTTGGCTGCAGTTGTGTTGCAGAGCACGTATGCTGCAACTTACACTGTAGGAAACTCCACGGGTTGGAGAATCCCACCTAATACTGATTTCTATGATAACTGGACTGACGATACAAACTTCGTGGTTGGTGATATTCTAGGTGAGTTTCTCAGCTCAAAATCCACCTTAATTAAGTCTTTGAATTGAAATAGGAACTTGATCAGCTACATAGATGCTTCTGCTTTGGTTTCTTCGGAGAATTATGCCTGGACAGAGAAGTTCTGGAGTTTGTATATGCATAAGTTTTTGTGACTAATTGACTGTTCCTTTTTTTGCAGTGTTCGACTTTACTACCGGGATCCATGATGTTGCCGGGGTGACAGAAACTGCTTACGACGCCTGCACCACTACCAATGCCATCTTCACTGAGACTACCGGACCGGCAAGAATTAGACTTAACACGACTGGTGAGCACTACTTCATCTGCACCTTCTCTAATCACTGTGCTAGCGGCCAAAAGCTCAAGGTCGAAGTCCAAAATAGCACCACTGCTTCCACACCTGGATCAAGCCCCACCACCCCCTCCGGCACTTCCAGTCCTCCCAGCTCAGCTTCATCCCTTGTTGCCGCCCTCTCTCTTGTCTTGATGTCCATTGCTCTGGTTTTATTATGCTAAATATGTTAACCTCCATTGCCTATTTCTATGTGTTATTATATATGTCAGGTCAGACTTTGTAGTGTATTCCAGAGAGACTTCATTCATTTTATTATATAGATATTGATCTCATGGAGTGATATTTTGTGCTTGAATAAAACTTGATTCATTTTTATAGATTGATCTAATCAGGGCCTTGCTCCGAACTATAGTGTCTTATTATCTGTTAGTGTTGTTTCACGACCACTGGATTTCGCGATTCTTTTACTCTAGTTTGCAAATAAACAGTATGATCTTTTTTAGGGTTTCAACAAAAGATAAAGACAAAAATAGGGTGGTTCCGATGTTTGGGTGACAAGTGGCATATCCGGCTTTTCTAAAATCTACATTATCATTAAGATTTTAATAATTTCTCTTCAGTTTTATATTGACCAATGACACACATGGCCTAATTGAACAAATGGAGATGGCCACCAGCTAATAACCTAACCTTATCTTGATTGCATAAATTAATTTTCCGATTTTAAGTTGCTTTGAACTGAAACCCTTTGCTACGCGTATCTAGACTTTTAACCTTTGGCTATATCATCCACTCCGTATGAATGACTTGGCTAGTAGTTGCAGGAGGTACTTACCTAGAGTTCTCCACTTTTTTCAACACCTTAACTAATGGTGCATGGCATATGTGGAATAGGATGCTAATTTGAACCATGATGAATGAATAGTTATTAGGTATTTGACTTTGCAATGGCAAAAGCAAACTTGGCTTCTTCATCCCTGTACAAGTACCAAATATATCTTATACGATATTTACATTCTTAGTCTTGCTTTTCCTTTGACATGGAGGAGTTCCCTGGTATGCCCCTAGGCCGAATTGGCCGTCCTGGGGAAGGTGCTTTCAAGCTTCCTTTGATTTATATTTTATCAGTGGCAAAATAGCTTTACAAAAGTTGTCCGACAGGATAAGAGAATCACAAGGCAATGTCTATTCTTTTAAAAAAAAATAATTTGAAGGTGGTAGAGAAATGACAGAGTCCACGTCCAGCACGCCAGGTTAATTGATTAATGATAACAGCACTGGTGTAGGCTTCATCGAAAATGGGGAGCAGGCAAAAACTCAAACTTAAAGTTGCTTTGCTAGTTTAGTTGTTGTTGTTCTTTATGCTACCAAAATCCAACCCAATGAGAGCTACATACCCATAGAGGGAAATCAGGTGAAGGTGGCTAAAGTGAGTTTCCAGCAAAAACAGTGGATAGTAGTTAACTCAAAACATACTGTGAAAAATGAGGTATAAAAAGGGCAGCAACAGACTAATTACAGTAGAAGATCGATAATGCAAAGTCTTTCTAATCATGTATCTACCCCTTTTTTTTTTTTTCTACTAGAAGATTCATTATGCACAAAGTAAAAGAATTCTTTGTCAAAATTCTAAGGCGTTACGTACGTGGTTGTGTTAATTTACTCTTTTTTCTTTTACCTTCAGATGATAAAAGGTGCTGAAATATTGTATATATTTTGAGTTGAAAACGCGGATTCTTAGGTAAGGTCCGCAAGATGTTCTTCCTTCCTTTTAAAGGAGAAATTAAAGCAAACAGCAAATCGTCACAATGATGTCAACAGAACGTCATTCTAGCTTTTTATGTCCCTAGGGATCAATTGACAAATAAAGAAGTTTATGGGCCTGAAGGCCCATTCAAACCCTCAAGTCCACCCGACATTTTTAGATAAATTAGTTTTTTAATCTTGCATTCTTGGTGGATGATTCAATACGTATCATAATTATAATAAAAATAAAAATAATGAGTTTGTGGATCATAATTTGATCCGTTTCTAATTAATTATCGTTTGTAAGTAAAAAAAAAAGATTTATTTTCATGAAAAATACAAAAGTTAAATAAATAAATTTCTCTTATAAAAACAATAAACCAATAACCAATTAAAATTTAATTAATAAATTTTGAGATCATGAAAATAAAAGGAGAAAACTCACATGAGTTTTGACACGTATCCTTTTAGCAACCAATAAATACTCAGTTAGTTATGCATTTAGAATATCAGTCAAAATTTTATAATTCATTAACACACACAATCTATTATTTAAAATATATAAAGTTTGAAACTTAATTTTCTAACCACTAATTAGGAATATTAGTTTATAGGCGCATTCCGAAAAAAAGATACAAAGCATTAAGAAATAAGAAAGAATGAAGTTTATTTCAACTTAATTTTAGATATTCAAGCACAATTTCTTGTGTAGAATATTATTTTACTTACCAAAGAATTACAATATTAAAAATCATTGCGTCAATGTAATAATCAATCAAGTTCTTTTATGTATTTATAAGTAATTTTTAAATTATAAAAAGACATTTATTTCCATAATTAATGACAAACACTTATAAATAACAAAAAGAATTACAAGTCTCATATAAAAAAATCAATCCAAACTACTTATAAATGTAATTATGAGTCATAAGTTTCATATGAAAAAATTACATATTCATTATTACTTGTTATCTATTTACTAATATTATTATCAGTTATATAGAATAGAAGTTTCAATGAAGCAAGTATTACTGATTGATGATTTTATTAGTAATATACCAAAACTTTAAAAAAAAAATACGTTACATTCAACTTGTTGGCTCTCTTTTCAAAATTTTATTTTTTATCAGTTTATGAAAATTACAATCTCTATAAATGTTACTTCTAATCATATATAATATAAATCTTAGATATCAAGATATACTATGAATTTAATAAAAATTTAATCATTCATTAAGAATAATCTCTCTTTCTCTAAAATGATCCCTGGTCTAAACTCTAAATCTAATCTTCTTGAATTAAAAAATGCATTTACTGCTAGCCATAGAGATGCAACTCTGTAACCTGCTTAAGGTGTGGAGCTTGGTCCAGATTAGCCATCCTAGCTATAACATAATGTTGAGTAGAGCTGACAAAGTTAATTTGAATGAAAAATTTTGACTGATTCATTCAAATCCAAAATCGAGATAATTTGATTTGATTAGAAAAAATCAAGTCAAATATGTTTGATCTTTTAGAGCATGGAATTAGAAAATAATGAAAAAGATTTCAAGGCATGAATTAATGTCTTTGATTTTAAGATTTTAGGAAACTGCAAAAATACAATAAAATTCAACAATCATAATTATTGATTGTACAAACATTTTTATTGATATTTAAATAGTAATTATTTTTAAATATAATTTTATTATTTAATTATTTGTAGATACCAAATATCAAGTATCTTTATAATATATTAATTAAATATTATTAATTTAATTAATTTTAAAATCTATCAAAGATTGAAAAACCTACTCATGGTCCATCTAGCATTTTAACCCACCTTAGTTCAACTATTATGAATTTATTCTATTTTTTATCTAAGTGATTCTTGTATGTTCTCTATTTTCAATGTGAAATTATGTCTCACATTCATTATTGTTGAAAATGTTCCACATGATTTAAATTTAAATCGAATTAAAAAATTGATATAACATTATTTGAATTCGAAATGATCCAAATAATCAAAATTAAAATGATTCAAAATTCTTTTGATCCAAAATGACTCGACTTGCCTAATTGCCATCTCTATCTCTAGACTGTTGAGGCACATGAAGCTCAAATCAAATGAGCCTGTGCCTATCCACTTTAGGTTGTTAATGTCCAAGTTTCAAAGGTGCTTAGTTTTCCATATTTTTGAAGCTATGCCACCTACTTTACTATGAATAGTTACAAAATCAGTTGATCTTGCTAGTGGCAAATAGCAGACTCCCATCTTAGATTACATCTGCTGCTTTTTGCATTTTCATTAAGGCCTTGATCGAATAAACTTCTTTTGTTGAACGTAGAGAGAAGTGACCCATTTTGATGACACTTATCCCACGGTAGGAAAGCATTCCTTCTATCCCCAATTTGATGGTGTATGAAGCTGTCTTCCCCATAAGCTTTAATTATTTTATCGAGGTCCAGCTGCTGCTATGACGGATGGGGACCTGCCAAAAAAATTTTCTTTGTTTTAGCAGGTGAGCTTTCACTATACTATTGAACTAGACTGCGTAAAGAGTGTCCAAAACTCCAAATGTTCTTTAAATTCCAGGCTTGAACATGATGAAATTGACTGAAGAAAATATGTTCCTGTGTCTTCAAATTCTACCGTCCAGTCTGGCTACTCTACACCTCCATCAGTTCAATTCATTTCTGCTTTAAACCTGAACACACCATTCTTTGCCTTTGCTTGTCAGGTATGTTCATATCTAAAATCAATTGATATCCTTAAAGAACGCCGAGGAAAATAATAGACAGCTTTTCAATTTTAGTTCAGCTTCTAAACATAATTTTTCTACCAAACTTCACTATTTAGATAAGCACGGACAACCTAACATTCTGATTACATAAGAAAGGGGTAAGAGGCTGTTACAGTTGAACTAGCTAGTACAAAAGTTAGTAAGCTTAATTGACATCTGTTAAGCATATATTCAGTAGATCCTGAACAAATTATTTGGATATGATTTTAGTTTTGTCCCTTAACTCTCATTGACCCTGCCTATGTTGGTGGGATAGTGATTACATTTCACCTAAGATATTAAACTTTTTCATGGACGTTAAGCATTTGACTTAGCCGGTGACACTGCAGACTGACACGGTTAGTACTTCAAAAACTCTTTCTTACCTACCCCGCCATTGCATGTGAACTAAACAGTTTCATTCTCAAGGACTCTCCCACGCTGACTTACAAAAGCTTATCATCCTAGAAACCTCTATTTCATATGAAGCTTACCCATTTTCGTGGTTAATGCATTCCAGGGGAAGCAATAAAACCGCTACAGTTAATTTTTCTGCGAAGATATATAGGAGCTTTCGTTAAAAGTGTGGAAGAAATTAGTCCAAATATGTTTAACAACCACCTTTTACTTGAGAACTGAAGGAATTTTAAAGGCATCTCATTTCAGCATGTGGTAAACTAGGATGATTACTGTCAATCCTTTTCCTTTTCTCTGGCTCGAATAAATCCAAGTATGAACTAACAAGTCAGATGCAACTAGTGCTTCTGTTCAAATCTTTAATGGGGAAACTATATAAAACAGCCCATCTTTGCTGACAACGGGTCGGGCAAAACAAATTTATACTAATTTTGAAGCCCAAAATGGATGTCCATGGTCCACTTAGTAAGGCTATGACTTTGTTGGTGTCGTGTCGTCGTGTTTCCCTATTTTAAATTTCACTTATAATTTTATATAATTTATAAAATTTTAAAATATAAACTAATCTGTATTTAAATATTTGAATAAATAGTTGATACATAAATTTTTCATTTAAAAATATAAAAAATAATACAAATTAATTTAACTAAATGACAAATCATTGCATACTAATTTAAATTAATATATAGTTCACAAGGAGATCATCAAAAGATCAAATTGCCATAGTATGGGACATTAATATAGCTCGTGGGTTATGCTTGCTTAAAAGGTACGTATTCAGGGCAATCTTGAGGAACTGTAGATACTTGATTTTGGTTAATACTGTTACTCTAAAAAATTATGTTATAACATAATATTGTACAAAGAATAACCTGAACAAGCGGAGTGCTACTTCATGCAGAATAATTAGAACAAGTGAAGCGTTACTTCACGCAAAACAATTAGAATAAGTGGAGTACTACTTAAGGCAAAACAATTAGAATAAGTAAAGCACTACTCTATATGGAACAACTAATACAAGTAAAACAGCTATTTCGAATAGAATAACCACTTCACTTGAGTGACAGTGAAAGTAACTCGGAATAAGTGACAGGGTTCATGGATTACTTTCATCTTGGGATGTTTCGGAGAGTTTGGCTTGGTGGTTTAGATATGGAGGTAGTTAAGAGGTCTTCCTCTTAACCTTTTCTTGAAGTACAAGTATTTCACCCTCTTAACTTATTCTCGTATACCTGTTCACATGCACTTTCTTCTCTTGTACCTATTTTTGTACAGCTTCTTCCCCTGTACCTATTCATGTACAACTTTTCTCTATCATCCCCTACTCAAGAACAAGTCTCATTAAATATAATTACTTCAATAGTCACATAATAAGTTTCTAATAGTTATTCAATATTAATTTTCAGTAATGGTTACCTAATATTAAATTTCTCCACAATAGTGTCATTCATTACGTATGTTAAAACCTTTTCTTGTAACCGTTATTTCTGACACTATATATAAAGCTTTTATAATTCAAATAAGGGAAACTTTTCTCCTTCACTTTCAGAATTATCCGACTTTCACTCAAAGTTTTTCTCATTAACTTATTCTCATTTAAAACACCAATTCTTTTTTTATCCTCTTTCACCTACCACAACATTTGGTACTTCAAAAATTGCTCTAATCTTCCTCTCCGTCACCTCCGATACATTCCTTACTTGTTTGCAATGCTTCTTTTTCTTCTTATCACAAGAACCCCTCTTATAGGAACCAATATGAGATATGAAGAGAGGTCTACCTAGATAGATAGATTGCATTTGCAACACCATTACGGAATATACAATGGTGAAAAACAGATGTGTCACTGGAACAAATCTTGTGCCTTGACAATTATTTGCCTGACTCAAATCTTGTGAGTATTTGTCTATCATGCCCCCTGAAATCAAGATTTGAAGCACCAAAGCACATCTACCAAACCTCTTGAACATCAGCGCTTCGATCTAAGCCTTAATTTTCAACGATGAACAATAGCATACTGCACGGTCATGCATGTTAAATAGCTAGTGGTACCAAGATTTTAAGCTTGAAGAGATAAAAATAAAAAATTCAATATTTGAAGGAATGAAATTAAAAAATTTTTGAAAAAATAAAGATAAAATTTTAAAATAAAGACAAGATTATAAATTTTTGAAATTTTGGGGGACAAGGTCCCTCCTAGATCCATCTCTCTCCGCCTCTGGTCTATACAAATGAATAGTTAAAAAGAAAAGTAAATGGAGAGAAAACAAAACAATAGTAGTTACTTGAAATGACACTGACTGTTTTTATTATGCTTGAGAGAAAACGTTGAAAAGAGTAAGTGTCGTGACTAATATATTTGATCAAGGTGTAGCTTTCAAGCTTACTTTATTATTTTTGTGAATTAAAAGTGAATACCTATTAAAACTCTCCAATTTTACATATATTTGATATCTGGATCGAGAATACACATCATAAATAAAATATTTGAGGTTTAACTTTCTAATCTCCTGCTAAAGGAAGATTCGAATCATGAAATACGTGCACTATCAAATAAAAATAATGAAATCATGATCTTATATGAGAAAGAACAAGAATGGAAACTTCATGTTTATAAACAATTGTATTTCTGGCTGGAAGATGCATGTTGGTTTAATCGGTAAAAGTTTAACAGAACTTTTGACTACTAGGTATAGAATTGGACTAACATTAAAAAAAAAAAATTCTCGAAAGTCTATAACGTAAGTTCAGGGCAATAACTCAAAGAATTATATTTCCCTTTCTTTCCCCAATGAATCCGTTAAGAATTAGACAAATATAACAAAAAAACGAAGACTTTTGACTAATTACTCTCAAGTCTTAAAAATTACTCCATGTACGGGGGCAAATGAATACTACTCTAAGCATGGTGGAATACTGAAATGTAGAAATTAACAAAACACGTAAAAATAATTATAGAAAAATCAATCTTCTAGAAATGGAAATCGAAAATTCGTAGAAACAAAAGAAGAAAAACTGACGGGATTTTTGCAAATCTTCATCTCTGGTGCTTTGGGTTTGTGTTTCTATATCTGTCCCCATCACCCAAGTTGCTGAATTCATTATAGAAGTAATCGTCTATTTTTCTTTCGTTCTAGAATCCAATTCAGCTGACCAATGATACTAAAATAAGAGTAGAAAGAAAAATTGGTAGAGATCAATTTTTTCAACCAATCACATACTAAAAATTGGTTAAACTATTTTCGTGATCTCTATAAAAAGTCATAAAGACACAAATCAACCACTCGGATCTCAAATTCTCAGAAGATACAAAACCCAAAACAACTCCTTGACAAAAGATATGGCTAGGAGTTCTAGCTTAGCGATTTTGGTCATAGCTTTATTGGCCATATTGCAAGCCACCGCTGCACAGACAACGCATGTGGTTGGTGACGAGTTGGGTTGGCTGGTCCCTCCCGGTGGGCCCATTGCTTACTCTACTTGGGCTGCCATGCAAACTTTCACTGTTGGCGATGTCCTTGGTATGTGAACAAGTCTTGCTCTTTTTTGTTTTCTGTTTGAGTGAAGAGAAAGAAGATCAGAAATGAAAATTTAAAATCCTTGTTACAAAAAGATGGCGTTTCATTTTAAGAGATTTCAAGCTTTTGCAACCTGAACTTGGGTCTTATGAAGCAAGTTTTGCTTGTATTTTCAGTTTTCAACTTCACTACTGGAGAGCAAGATGTGGCCATGGTCACCAGGGAAGCCTATGAAACGTGCAACTCAACGAATCCCATTTCCCTTAAAACAACTGGTCCGGCGAACTTCACCCTTGACTCAATTCGCGAGTACTATTTCATAGGTACTATGGACCAACGCTGCTCCTTAGGGCAGAAGTTAGCCATCAATGTTCCTGCCCCTGGACCTCGGCCTAGCTCTGTTCCTCCTCCTCCACGAGGGCCAATTACCTACACCGTTGGTGATGACTTGGGTTGGCTTGTCCCTCCTGCTGGTCCCCTTGCGTATGAGACTTGGGCTTTCAACAAGACTTTCCTTCTGGGAGATACTTTAGGTAACACTTGGACCTTCATAGCCACGATCCATAGAATTAGCAATCTAAAGTATTGATATGAAAAAGTAAGGTTTAGGTTGATGTTTTAGCTATTTACAGTTTTGTTTCTTAAAAAAAAGAAAGGAATAAAAATTTAAATACTAAATGTCAAAAGAGAAATACTCATCTAATGCTATCTTTAAATTTTTGTTTTTTTTTTTTTTTGCAGTATTCAATTTCATCAATGGAACACAAGACGTGGCTGTTGTGACCAAAGAAGCCTATGAAACCTGTGATACTAACAACACCATCACGGTTTTAACCACTAGTCCTGCTAATATCAGCCTCACCACCACCGGTGAGCATTTCTTCACTAGCACTTACGCACGCCACTGCGACTTGGGTCAGAAGCTAGCCATTAATGTCACAGCCATTACTAGCACTTCAAATCCACCATCAAGCTCCACAGAGCCTCCATCCAGTGGCTCAAATCCTGTTTCTGAAGGTCCCTCTGCTGCGCCGCCTCCTTCTCTAGTTAGCTCAGCCCCGTCTCCTCTCATAAGCGGCTTCTTCATCACCCTCTTTTCTCTAGCCATGGCATTCTTTTAACATACATTAGTACGTAAATATGTCACTACATTTATTGTTTGTCTTTAGGACTATGTTATCATTACATTGCATACTTGTACTCCGAGGTAACATTCATTTTATTTGGTTTTCGCTCCGTATTTGGATGTTTGGGGAGAGGAATTGAGTGCCTTCTCCTTGTCATTATTTCATACTTTTATACAATATTATATGTCATTAATTTATCAAGATGTCGATTTAATTTTTTTTTATCTTTTAAGAACTTAAAATTATATTATAATTATCATAAAAAGTGAATTTTTTTTTTACATCCATTAAAAAAATGGTCTCATAATTTTTCAAAAACATATGGTTAGTAATATAAACCCATCCATACCAAATCAACCGTCAGTAACTCTAATTAACTTAGAAACTTAATATATAAGTTAAACAAAAAAGGAAAAGAAAATTAACTTATAAAACATGGGCTGGAGCTTAATTTTGATTTTTCATTAAGCCCAATTTCTTTCCCCGATTGGACTTCACAAACTAGGCGTAACAAATAAATGGGCTTAAGAAAGACTTGTAACATGTGCCTCAAACATGGACTAACTTAAAACAACAAGTGCTTGATCATATAGCTATAACTGCGATCATGAATTTTATAATTTTACGATGAAATAAGAAAGAGCTTAAGCCCCTTTTTAGTTTAAGTTTATCATTGTTTTCTTAATTTTGCTTTTCCTTACTTTCAAAGGAATATTTGCCTGTATTTGTATAAAACAAATATGTACCAACTTCAAATTTTAATATTTATCGAATCAAATAACATCTTATTTTTTTCATTAAGTTTCAAGAATAAATTATTACAACATAATTGAATTAAAATCTTATAAGTGATTAAGCTCAATGGTAAAAGCATAGGCTTTATTTAACCCCACATTGGCTTATTTCAGTTTTTGGATGATAAGTTTTTGCATTTGGTGTGAAGGAAAATGGAAATATAAAATGATCGTGTGTAGTAATTTTTTTTATTTAAGTAACATTTTTAATTGTTAGGTAAACTTGGGTACAAAATCCTTGGATTTGCTAGAATTTGAGTTCTGCGCAATATTATATTTATACTCTCTGTGGAAGCTTATGGACAAACTTGATCATCTTTTCTTATTTCATAGTAATTGAGTCACGTAATCTCTTTTGACTCCATTAATCTCAGCCATCGTATAATGAAAGTATTTATTTTTTGTCTCAAAATGAATTAAACTCATTAATTATGATGTTATCACATGTGTCAGTACCACAACCACAACCTATTCTAGCATTATTTATAGTCAGCCATGCACATTGACCAGTCCTTTTCTTGAAGTTTTCAAAGTTCTAACTTTTCCAGAAAGTAATACTTGCACGATAAGAGATGAGCTTCCTCCCAAATTTCATGACCATCTTCTTTGGCACTTCCTTGCAGAGTTTTTGTTCTTATTTTTTGTATTGTTTTAATCATCAATTTGATTGCATAATGAAAGGTAACATAACTTTCCCCATATCGACAATCCTACCAAAACGACCATATCATTTTGTAAACAAAACAAAGTTCTCTCATAGAGTCATGGGTATGAAAATAAGATCATTAATGTTATTTTCAAGTTCGTTAACATTCCAATTTGAACAGAATTTTGAATAATTTCATCATCTATGGCTTTAGACCTTTATAATATTGTAGCTTACCATTAAAAAGTATTTCTTGTTCACATCTTTCAATCTTCCTTCTTTTTTGTTACAATTTTTATATGGAAATTATACAGAACCATCCTCAGTACATCTATGGTCCAAACCTGTTCTTTATTAGTTCTTTTTCATCTAATTTAACTTTATACGCTCTTTTACTTTAAATAGAACTTAAATACATGCAATTAATTGGCTATCAAAGCCTTTCATAGACTTTACAAATCAAACAAAGACTTGGCAAGTGAACCTTAGAAAGTCGTCCGATTTGGTAGAGATTTCACGCGGCAAAAGTCCCAAAACTCGGCAAAATTGCACCACCACTCTCACTCTGCAATTAAAATCGGTGCTTTCATGATGTTGACCAAACGATACACGTGTCCTCCATCAAACGAATAGCATTCCATCATAGTGGCAAAGCATTTTGCCTATAAATAAATTGGAGGCAAACAAAATGGTAACCTCTCCCACTTGAGTTCTCTGTCTCCCTTGGAAAGCAGAAGCAGAGTAACAGAGAAAAGGGGTGACCTGAATTTTAAGAACACAAGAAAATGGGAAGAAGATTGAACATTGTATTTCTTGCAACAATTGCCATAGCGGCTATGCTGCAGAGCTCGTCGGCGCAGACAGCTTATGTTGTTGGGGATGCGTTAGGTTGGGCCATTCCTCCTGGCGGCGCCGTGGCTTACACCACATGGGCAGCAAACAAGACTTTCAGAGTTGGTGACACTCTTGGTAAGTAAACGAACGGAAAACGTTTCAGATACTCGTTTCTTCTTTTGGTTTACCCCTTTTTTCAATCGAATCGGAGTGATTTAACATGTTACTATGAATTTTTGTGCAGTTTTTAATTTTACTAGCGGATCACACGACGTGGCTAGAGTGACAAGGGCGAATTTCGATGCTTGCAACTCTGCAACTCCTCTTCTTTTACTATCAAATGGTCCTGCAAATTTTACCCTCAATGAAACTGGCGATCACTATTTCCTCTGCGCCTTTCCTGGCCACTGCAGTGCTGGTCAAAGATTGGCGATAAACGTTAGTGCTGCAGCCTCATCTCCTGCCCCTCAGCCTTCAACTCCACCCCCTCAACCTTCTTCTCCTGCTCCTCAACCCTCTACTTCTCCACCAGCTTCTACCCCTCAGCCTTCTGCCCCTGTTCCAGCTCCCCAAGCTAGCTCCCCTTCACCCATCTCTCCACCAACGTCCCCGGCGACCCCACCATCCTCTTCCTCACCCCCACCTTCAACGGCAACACCACCATCCTCCACCACCTCACCCCCACCATCAACGGCAACACCACCATCCTCCACCACCTCTCCCCCACCTCCCGCCGGAGATAACGGTCCCACCCCACCACCGCCTGGCAACTCGGCAACATCTCTAGGTGTTGCTGGGCTGTCCGCTACTTGCCTGTCCTTTATTATAGCTTTGTTCATGTGTTAATTAAACATAGTAGTAAAATAGAATTAATGTGAGAGAGGGCATTCATTTTTCTTCGATGTCTTATTGTCATACAGATTGAGATTTTGATTGCAATAAAGAGATATTTTTGACATATGAGTCGACAATCATGAAGGTCTTGAATACTTGTGATTGAATTGTTAATGCGATTACAAAATTTTCAACCTCTCCAATTAGTAAGCCACTCTGCTTTTGTGTGGTCCTCAATCCTCATGGCCGGTTACAAATGAGACGTTTGGATTTGACAGGGTGCCCAAAGACTTCCAGCATAGTTTAGACGAAAAGAAAGCAGATTCTTTGAACGTACATGGGAAGGTGATATTGTTTTTCCAAAACTAACAGGAAAAGAGGGGGAGATCAATTGGGTCAAGATTAGGACCTATTTAGGTTACCAAAAATTTTGTATGTTTGTTGGCATCTTCGTAAATCAAACATTTGAAAAAGAGTGTATAATCTATATATGCATATCTACGAGAAAGATCTTTATTTTTTTGGTTTGCCAAAATTTAATGTGGCTAGATAGAGGAAATATTTTAGGAATATATTCTCAATAGGCAAGATTTAATACTTGGTACTCGAATTCTAGCTAGGGTTAATTTTACGACTTAAACACACATGAATAAACTAACAATAAAATGAAAATATGCTAAATAATTTAAAACAAGGAAAAGGACAATATTCAAAGAGTCAAAATAGAAAATGACAATAACGTAAAGTTGCTAAGACTTAAAAACCAAACCCAAATGAATGAGCTTATAAATTGGAAATATTGGAGGATCAAAGGTCTCAAAGCTATCAGATACCGTAGCATGCCCGTCGCTTTGTATCGCTACCCTGTTTCAAAATAACCCCAGCTATTGAGAATTATTCCCTCAGGACAGATGACCTTCAAGGTTCGGATTTAAAATCACTTTTTTTTTTTAACAGAAAAACATGAAATTACATTTGCCTAAAATTGGATTAGAGATGGCTTTGGACGGATTTTAATTAATCGGGTATTTGATCCGATTAAACTCAATTAATGCAGTTTTAAATATTTATAAATAGATACAAATATATTTCTATAGTAAAATTAGCACTTGTTAGAGTTTGGACTATAGTTCGGGGTTTAAGGGTTGAGATATCTTGTTACTCAGAATCATTTTACATATTAGTTTTTTTTTTTTTTGAAAAATGATAATATTATTGATCCAAAAGCTAGAATGCCATAGTAAGTGTCTGTTTAAAAAAATAAAAAGCAAACCAAACGTGATCTTTTGAGAAGTTTTTAAAAAAAATAATTTTTTTTAAAAACAAAATTTTAAAAAAAAGAATTTAAAGAAAAACTCCAAAGAAGAGCTTTCTCTTCTCTTCTTTTAAAAATATATTAAGTTTTTAACAAATATCCCTCTCTTAATCAATCATCCTTTCCTCTTCTTTCTTTTCAAATCATCATTTTTCAACGAAAATCACGATTTCTCTCTTCTCTACCTCTCTCTACAAAAACTAATAAAAAAACAAAAAACTCAACAACAGAATATCAAAATTTAGAATTTTTTTATTCTTACAAAGATTAAGAGAAAAAAATTTAAAATTTAAAACTGCATTCAGATACTATTTAAAAATTTTCTCTTTTTTTCACCAAAAAGGATTTTAATGTTAAATACATAGTTTCCTCTTTTCTTTTCTTTTTTGAGAATTGAAGCATTACGGTCCGATTGCTTGTTAGATCAATAAAAATCTAATACTATTGCTATTATACAAGTTTGAGAGTTATTTCTTTTTTTTTTAACATATGAAATTATATATAAACTTGAAGCATTATATCGTAGTTTATGAGGTGATTGAAGATGGCATGAATGCCCTTCATGATAATTTTAACCAAAATTAAAACTTATATAATTTATTTTGTTAAACAGTTTATCAAATAGTTTTAATTTAATTCTAAAAGTTATTATTTTTTACAATGGCTTAATAATAACTTTTAAGTTAAAAAAAAAAAAAGCTAGGCTAAACAGACTCTAAGTCTTGATCCGAATTAGAAAAAGACTCTTTTTGACATAAGAAGACTAACTTTGGTAAAGATGTAACCTAGTACACAAACAAAAGTGAGCAGGTTGTTCAAAAAGTAATTGCAGCACAGGCATAATATGAGAGAAGTAGGAGCACATTTCTTGTAATGTATCCAATTAAATTTCATTATGTTTTATAACAGACCACCGTAATGTAAGATTGTAATGCAATCACATTACAACTAAGAGATGTAATGTGCTCGCAGTCCAAAATCAATGCAATCACATTACATTGTACTTTGCAATGTTATTAAAGATATTTTTACCTTACAGCTTTATTACTTTGTTAAAAACAATTTGTAATGTTATAATTAAAATAAAAAATATTAAAATAAAATATATAATATAAGAATTAGAAATTAAAATAAAATTTATATAATATAGGTTAAAAATTAAAATAAAATATATAATATAAAAAATTATACTAAAGAAATGAAAATAAAATATATAAGATTATAATAAGAAATAAAAATAAAATATATGACATTAAAAATATATTTAAGAAATGATATTATATCAAAATTAACAATAAAAAGTACAAGTATATTTAAGAATAATGGTATTTGTGATATCCGTTCAGTACAACCAATAGTTGTTTCTGATATAGTTCTGACCCATGTCACTGGAGTTAATTGTGATTTTGATTTTGACCCGTGCTGCTAAGGTTAATTGTGGTTTTATTTCTAACTTATGCCACAAATGTTAAATGTAATCATAGCATGTTACAGGAGATCAATAAAAATATGAAATCAATGTAAAATTATGTTCTGTTCTGTTAACTGAAAGTTTAAAAATTTTGTTAGCTATGTTATCTGAAGTGAAATTATATTGACTTTTTTTTATAATTTGAAAATCAAAATTGAAATATATGTTTCTGAATGAGATTACCCAAAATTTTGTTTTGATACTTATATGTGTATTAGTAATTTTGGACCTAAATATTTTGAGCATGCTTAACTCAGTTGAAGGGATATCAGTTACTTGTTGAGTAGTTGTACTGATTCCTATAATCTCATCATTTTACAGATTTCAACATTTTGCATGTTTGGGAGTTACACTTGCTTGGCGAGAGTTTTGATTAGCAAGATTAACGTATGTCTTTGAATAATTATAAGCTTTAACATGAATAATCAATTTTTAGTTTATTTAGCAAATGTTAACTAGATCAAAAATTTGTATATTTTGAAGGATTGTATTTTAATATTATATTTTAAAATTTGAGGTTTTATAAAATACAGAATTTATAAAAATTGTAGAGATATTATATTAATTAAATATGATATTATTGTCTTACATGCTTATAAGATTCGTCCCTAAGTATACGTTGATTGTTAAGTCCTAAAGTTTGGGTTTGAGACGTGACAGTTTGACTCTACATTTGTTCGGTCCTTGTCCCGTGCCGCCGCCATTAATTTCCTACCCGGCTACCCCTCCTAATTTTTCTAATCGTAGCCTCTTTTCGGCCTTCACTTTGCTCTTCCTGATCCGTTAATCGCTTTTTTATTACTGGTTTCTTTATCTGCATTTTCTACTTGCTTTTCTTCTTTCTTTATTTGCTATTCTATGAACATTTTGCTTTACTCTCCACATCATATTTCCACAATTAGATAAAACGTGAAGATTCCTGAACTCTTAGTTTAGTTGGCATTCATATCTGTAATTTTTTTTTTGTCTAATTAATCAACCAGAGCAACATCAGCGTTCCAAAAGTATATAGACCTCTTTTTGTTAAAACCATCCATAAATTTCTGAAAAAGAATACCAATTTGACAACCAATCCCTCCATTTCTAGGTAATATAGCTGCCTGAAGTAGCCTTTGGAGGAGGACAAACATGGATCCCCTT
Source organism: Theobroma cacao (assembly GCF_053813885.1). Classification (NCBI taxonomy): domain Eukaryota; kingdom Viridiplantae; phylum Streptophyta; class Magnoliopsida; order Malvales; family Malvaceae; genus Theobroma; species Theobroma cacao. The sequence continues at coordinate 7,158,725 of NC_142647.1, forward strand.
GCAGGTCATATATAGTCATATATCACATGTCTTGTTTATCAACACTCAACCCCCATCTGGCGATTACACTCACCTAAGCTACATTTAGAGTCTCTTAAAATTTCATATTCTAAGTTTAACCTCTTTGATTTAATTTTCAGCTATATATAGTTACTTTGAACATTGTGATTCCAAATTCAGAGCTTGGTCTGCAATAATTTGTTTATATGTCAATATGTGTGTGTGTGGTTATGATATAACAAGCTCGTGCTATTGGTTTGCATAGGCATTCTGATGTTAATGTTTACTGGATCTATCAATGACATAAATCCAATCAAATTGTTAATACCATGTGTTTACAGAAATCGATAATTTTGTGACTTGTAGAAACAGGAAGTGCAAAATGATCGAAAATCAACAAATAGAACATGCGAAACAAAAGAAAATTAAACCGTGGACCATGTCAATTTTGAAGGCAGAAGAGTATTAGTGCCTTAGTCCTTTTCTGGCGCTAGCTACCAAAGCAAGGAACGTATTCCACTTCTACTTTCTAAGTAAGGTTAGTCCATGGCCATGCGACTGGACCAACAATTTCCCTGCACGTTTCTTATGCAGTTACTGCCTTTTAGTGGACTTGCTTTTGTGTGTATATATATATATATGCAAGATGTAGACACCATGGTTATCGAATTACTCATTCCCATTTTCTTTCTAAATCATAAAATTTCTTCAAGGGAAACAAGACGAGCGGATTCTCCCTAGGGGTGACCTGAGAAACACAAAAAATGACTAACCACCGAGTGGGCCTGAGCTTGATTGGGTTATTGATAGTGGCAATGACATTTCTAGAGGGTGCAATTGCAGCTGATTACACTGTGGGAGACAACTATGGTTGGGATGTTCCTCCCAATAACTCCAGTGACTTTTATGCGAGCTGGGCGAACAGATTTGAATTTAAGATTGGAGATGTAGCGGGTAAGTGTCCCTTAAATATATCTTTTTGGACATCAACTATCTACCATTTCTTTGTTCAGAGCATAAAGAAAAAAGAAGTTGATTACGGGTCTCTTGATTGCTTGATAGTATTTTCTAACCCTTAATTCTTAATTTCTTCATTCAGTATTCAACTGGACTGGGGATCACACAGCAGCTCAAGTGACAAATAAGGCTGATTTTGATAGCTGCAACAAAAGCGGTGCAGGAATAAGGCTCATCGGAGAAGCTGGGGTAAGGGTACCTATCACTTGGGAGGGCTTCCACTATTTCATCTGCACCGTTGATACTCACTGTGAGCAAGGCCAGAAGGTGGCTCTCAATGTTACAGCTGATGTATCATCTGCTCCGGGTCCACATCCCACCGTGTTTGCCTTTTCCATGGTTCTCTGTGCCTTGGCCATCGTTTTGTTGATTCATTGAAATGTTCAAGCTCCGTCCATTGCTGCAACCTGCTGTTAAGTAGAGCTAAGAGACGATTAGCATTGATTTAATTTACAGGGATGATTGGAGTATAATTAATAAAGTTGTTATCTCCAGATTTCATATCCTTTTCTCCAAATCAAAAATAAATGAATAAATAAAACTATTATCCTACATCAATAACTATGTTTTGGCTTGCTATACATACATACTTTCTTTTTTTGCTCTCTCTCCCTTTTATAAGTAAAAGTTGTATATATCCAAAGAAGCATCCTGCTACAAGTAAAACAAGCAAAGATGAAAAGCTTACAAGAATAAGCAAAACCCTCCACGTACCAAAACCAAGCCTCCTCCTTATCTTAAATAGTTTAATTATGACCTCACCAGCACCACCACCATGGTCAAATAAAACCTTTCAATCCCCACAACTTTATATAAAATTTAAAATCTATTTTAATTCGCTCTCAAATTTTATTTCAACACTTAATATGCTCTTATAATATTTTTGTATTCAAGAAGTTTTTCAATTTCTCAATTTGATGCAATTAGATCAAAGCATCGAAATACATAACTCTTGACTCAAATCTAACGGTCCTGATATTGGCAAATGTCCTAAGCCAATAGAAATTAAACCCACTTTTTGGTTCTGCCCGAAAACAAAAACACCCACTTAGGTAGATTGAGGTAGGATCACAAATACCCCCCTACATGGGCCTCCAGTCTACCAGTTATAGTATTGGTTAGGAGTACGTATTTGGGCTCATTTTAGTTTGAACCCAAATTGGTCTGAGCAGTTCATCTATCCTTAAAAAAGCCCAACTGAAAAGGAAAAAGCCCCCTTTTTTCATAAAGGAAAAATTATACTATTGTCTATAAAATATTAATAATTCATTTTGATTGAACTCATACTAATTTTCGCTAGTATTAATTAATTGACAGAACATTGCAATCGTACTGTTCGATTGTACGATCTGATATAATGATCACGATCCTAACAATCTAGTATTACATAAACTACTAAAGGGACAGTTTCGCATAACAATAGATTTGCTAGTTGAAGGACATATTAATTTGCTTGCTATGTCTTCCCCGACTCTGTTGAAACCTTAAAAATGGACTTTGATCATAATTTCCTTGGATTCACACTCTAAATTCATTCATTCAACTGAGTGCGCAGAAATCATGATGTTGTGCTACATTTATTTTCCTAGTTTCACACTCAACCATTATGGAAAATACAAAATAAAACAAAAATCTCTTCTCAAAGGTCAAAAAATTTACAAGTATTTTGTGTTGAAAAAGACCGTGATAGCTTTCCTGGGATTTCTGTATCCCATATACTGTCAAAAACTAATAATTCAAGCAGCGAAAAATATGCTTAATTTCCAGGAAAACTACGTAGTCTCTGCTTCCAGAAGTAGAAATAGTTATCAAGAAGAAAAAAAACCACCGTCTCCCTAGCACCCTTTGTCAAGACTTGCAGGTTCTAGATGGGAGACGCCAATGTTGAAACAAAAAGAATATCTTGGGCACGTTTTTTTTTTCAAATGTAACTACGTAAGGGTGACTTTGTGTACTATAAAAGTACCCCAACACTGCATTCCTAGGCAGAGATATTTTCTTGTGAGGAAAAGAGATAGAGAACTGCACCGGTGACGACCTGAGAACACGTTATAAAATGGCTAATCGCTTGGGGTTGGTTACTAGCTTGATTGTCGTGGTGATGGCTTTGTTTAAGACTACAGCTGCAGACACTTACACAGTGGGAGATGAGCTGCGCTGGACTATCCCTCCTGGTGGCCCTATTGCTTACTCAACTTGGGCTAGGTCGAAGAACTTTGAGATCAATGACACAATAGGTAAATTATTCCTCAAACCTTCTTCTGATTCAAATTCAATAGCTTTGATAGCCGAGGTAGTCGAGTTCATTAGTGGGGTATATGCTTTCCGAACTGCATGTTACTAACGTGCATTCAATCCTCGCCTAAACCTATACCTCATATATCTAAGTCATGTACCCAAAGTTTTCTTCTATATATGCAGATAAACAAAATAGGCCCAACCCAAATTCAATAACTTATATTTATAAACTTTCTACTTATTGATGAAGATAATAATTTTGATTGTTATTCAGTATTCAACTGGAGTGATACACACGATGTGGCTGAAGTATCCGAGGCTGATTATGACAACTGCACAAAGACAAATCCTATTGGCACCATACAGCAGACCAGCCCTGCAAATTTCACTTTGGATTCCAACAGAACCCGCTACTTCATCTGCACCATCAACACCCACTGTGAGCTTGGCCAGAAGGTTACTATCAACATCGGAGAATGGAATTCAGCATCTTCTCTGACGGTCGGCGCCTTGTCTCTACTTCTCTCCACCATAGTTATCTCCCTGTTGAGTTACCAGATTTAAATATCACCCGTCTGTCATGGCAGATTTCCTTCATTGATCATACTTCCATTGCTTTGGCTGAGTAGAATTTTATTTCATCATTTTGGGAATCAATAAAAAAGAAAAAAAGAGACATGAGTTGATATATTACTATGGCATTAATACTCAATTCGACCTTCCATCAGATTAAATTTCAGCAAGTGCAAATTAAATTAATAAAAAGGCTTGTCACGCTTTCTTCTCAACATTGCTTTCAACAGCTTTGGGATTTTAATGCAAGTGGTAGGTATCCAAATCTTTGCCTTGTGTTTAAAACATTGGAGAGTCCAGTTGGGAATTGGCTACGAAAGGACAGAAATACGATTCTTGATCTAAGGGGCAGACATTTTCTTTCCAACATGTGATCTTTTTATAAGTTATCGCTGGAACCCACAAGTTAGTTACATTGCGGCTGGGGAATCGCTGCCCAAACTAAAAAGCGGAAGACCTCTGGCAGGAAACTCAACTCATTCAGCTGATGTTTACTGTGCTGGTGGTGACAGTATAATAATAAAGGGTAAAGCAAAAAGTGCACTGAGATGAGAAAGAAAAGAAATCTGAATATCCTCAACAATGGGAGGTAAATCCGTCAGCCATTGTCTTATTCACCCTAGGGAATAGGATGGGTTACCAACCACAAATTTAAAGCTTGGTGGAGTTACCCAACTACACACCGCATGGGAGGAGTTAGACTCTGCCCAGGTTTGAGAGGTATCTCCAAAAACTTTAAGCTTAAAAGGTCCAGAATGGGCTGAAAATGGAAAAAGAGAACATACCTTATCTGGCCACCAATTACAACTTCAGATTCAATGGGTTTTACAATCATGCATGAAGGGCGCTCAACCTCAGTAAAACATTTGCTTTATTCCAGAAATCAGAACACAAAGTGAGGTAATCCTCAAAGCAAGCATTCACCTTTGAGGCCTAACTGAATACCACTGGCACCCATCTGCCTCACTCCCCCATCCGAACGAAAATAACAAAGCCATTCTTGTCGCAATCCACTTCGTAATAAATAGGTTCTTGAAATAGGTCAGCATAAACCCAACTCATCAATCATACAGCTAATACATAAAGGCTCATTCTATAAAACACCAAACACAAGTCCACAACCGAAGAGTCCTTTTATCGTGCGTCTGTACCACCTGAAAACCTAATAAGGTAGATGCTAACCAGGATTATTCCCACGGACCTCCTTATGCCCGAGTGCATCTAATTACTGAAGACTATCACACCACAAAGATATGCATGAGACCCTTGCTCCCATCCTGTCCCATATCCCCTCCACCTGTAGTAATCTAGTCCCCTTCCCACAAACTAACTCCTTTTCTAAGAACACTCAGATGCCTCTTGCAATCCTGATCTCCAAAACAAGTGATTTAACAGAGACTTATCTACACCGCGGAAGTGACAAAAATTAATGGGTAATTCCTCAGCCGGCAGTGACAGGCAGCAAACTGCACTAGAAATTGGGCTCAACCAAACCTAATGCCGAGAACTAAAAAGTACCCTCATGCGGCTAACTCAAGAAACAGTCATATCAACAAGAAATGTATTACTGTGCTACAAACATGCACAAACCAATCCTTGCCCATTCTTCTAGGCCAATATGGAAAATGAATTCTGGATGTTGGATGTATCCTTCATAATCAACCTTAATTCAGTTCACTCTGTGTAAGCTCAGGTCTATATTTTACTCCACTCTATAGTTTGAAATAGTTCTGATTAATTTGTCCACAGTACATAATCTTTTTCCTCTTTCTCTTTGCTCTAGCTATTTGTACAAGCAGAATTCTATATATCACTCAGTTTGATGGTGAGAAGTTAAATATTCCTTCTATGGCCCTCAACTGATCTAAATTTATTTATTAAAAGATTATAAGTAATTAGATGAGTAATGAGAATTAAATCATCCACCTATTAGATATCAATCATGCTCAGATTTTATTTACAATTCACTCTACGCTGCATCCCAACAATGCAACTCTTGGTCAGCATTTAAATTTTACAATCAGATCTACTTAGAAAATAAAGATTGCAAAAGGGATTCACTAAAACGATCCAGAGATCTTTAATTTTGAAGGACAAACTACAACAAAAAAACTATTGTCTACAAACCTGGCCCATTTTTTCAATTATTAGATGAGGGCCCTGGTTGCCAGCAAAATTGTTCATCCTCCGAATTGCCTCCAAATGTTGCCTTACGTTTTCTCATTGTTGCCCCCAAATTGCGACCTTCAATGTCTATAATCCACTTTCTTGAAAATGATTCATAATGATCATTCACATTCCTTTCCGGAAAAAAACAGAACTCTTTACTCTTTTGTTGAAAAGCCTCATTAACTTTGCCCCCTTCTTGAGAGCTGCTTGGACCAACATCTTCAGTTTCACCGATTGAATTCTTTTCTACATGCATACAAGGGTCAGAAAATAGACCTAACCGCAAGGACAAATCACATTCTGTCCCAAATGACTTCTCATTGGTGTGCCTGATATCTTGCTGTCCAATTCTTTTACCACCAACATCAACATCAGAAGATGAAAAGAGATTCTGCAAGGAACCCATTTCAACTGGCTGTGCAACCGATGTACCAATAGGTCTCCCAACAATTATATTATCAGATGCTATATTTTCCTGAACTGGAGAACCTGTCTGAGACTCTACATTTTGATAGTGAATTCCATAATACAGGGGATAAACTTGACCCAAGTTCGGCCGGGTGTTAGTTTCCATCCTCGTCAATTGGTCATGGCCAGGTGGACAATTGTCAGACAGGAAAGGATAACTATGACGGTTAGTTTGTGAAACCGAAATGTTCGAATTCACATTGGTGGCTATTCTTGTGAATTGACTGCCAGAGTGAACTGGCGATAACTGAGGACACCTTTCCTCACCACCTTTATCCAAAACCCTAGGAGCTGCAGAAATAGGTTCTTGTGCTCTTGGTGTTAGGTAAGTCCTAGGAATACAGTGCCGTTGGCTCCTCGAAGCTCTCACTGGATGGCACCCCAGATTTAGGGCCGCTAAAACAACATATATGTACTATAATCTTTTAGTCCAAATTGTTCTTGGAACTACTTTCAAATTGAAAACTTCATAAAGTTTAAGCTAATGTACATCCAAAATGAGAAAAACCAGTAACAAAATAATAAATTTGGATCCAAAAAACCCAAAAAAAAAACATAAAAAGGAAATCAACAGTACCTTCAACACAAGGTGGCAAAAGCTCTCCTGTTTCAGTGCTCTCATCTCTACGGATAATCGTGTTGATGGCATCATTAACACGGTCCCATAAGGTTTCCGGGTTCATATATTCCGACTAAAAGACAATAATAATAAAATGAGTCCCAAAAAGTAAATACAATAATAAAAGATCCACAAAATTGAACGCAGAACAGAACCTCAGAATTGGCTTTGGAATACATAATCTCCTCAGCTTTGAAGATGACAGTAAGTATTTTATCTTGCCATTCCTTGTTTTTTTTAGTAGCTGTGCTATGAGTGTCAATAGCGAGCCTAGAATCAAACATGTGGCGGGCAAGGTATTAGACCCCAGAAAAAGGATGCTGCTAAAAATGTACAACAAAATTGATGGTAATAAAGAAGACCCAGAACCTTAAAATCTGCTGAATGATGGAACCTCGGATGGGTTGGTGTCTTTCGCTATGCCAAGCTCTTCTTACACACTCGTAAGGTCTAGGGCCTGGCCTTGGCATCTTTCTTCTTCAATGGAAAAGGAAACAAAGAAAGTCTTGTGTGGTAAAATAAAGAGACAGAGAGGAAGGGGCAGATATTTGTGCTTTACCGAGAAGAAAGGAAAAAATGGTAGTAAGACAGTACTGTTTACATGGGTTTGATGGATTAGTCAATTTCTTTATGATGTCTTTTGCTCTTTCTTCTTTTTCCAATTCCCAGTTTGCAATGGAAGAGAAGAGAGAGAGAGAGAGAGTGAGAGAGAGATGGGGGACTTGGCTTTTCTTTTTTCTTTTTCTTTTCTTTTTTTTTTCTCTTTCTTTTGGCTGGGGAGTAGTACAGCAGGAGAGAGAGAAAGGGTTGCTTTCTCTTCTCATGCCTTTGTTTTTTCTCCAATAATTTTAAAGAGAGTTTACCATTGTTTACAGTCGGTTTTTGGGTCATTTTTTGATGGGGAAAAAGGGAGAAAGGGCGAGCTGGGGTTGGGTATCAAAAAGACAAAGTGTTTGGGTTTTATAATAGTAAAGAAGTCACCACTAAAATCTCCCTGGCCATGCCCCCTGCCTGAGCAATTGGCACATCAATTTTCCCCAGCATGGGCACTTCACAAATTGACATCCTATCCTCTTCTTTTGATCCCCAATCCCCTGCTGAAAGACTAATAGTATCACGATAATGATGCATATAGGAATATATAAATAGATGATCTTGCTTTTTTATTCTGAAACTTGTTGCTCTTTATCTCTTCCTTTTCTACCTTTTACTGCATCGCTTTTTGCATTTCAATGATGTGAAAAATTAACCCTTTAATATGTACTTGTTTTTTCCATTTGCCATAAAAAAAGTTACAACTATCCAATAAGCAGAAAATATGCTCTGAACAGAGTTAGGATTTAAAAGTGGAACAAAACCACTCTGTTGTTTTCAGTTGCATTAATTCCCATTAAATCACTGGCTGCACAAGGGGAACAGAGTGAATATTGATTGGTAAATAAAAGATAGTAGGAACATTATTTTCATGTCATAGATTGTCTATTAATTGGAGTTAAGCTACTCTGAACGTACGCTTTCAAAAAAAAAAAGCTACTCTGAACATTGCAACTCAAGCTTAACTTCTGATGAGTGCTAAGATGAAGAATTCCTCCCCTCCTGCTTCATCTAGAAGCAAACATCCAATCAATGTCTACCGTTCAGACTATTGGACTTAATATTTTCTTGGATGGTTTAACATTTTCTGAGACGGTTAATCACATTTCTAAGCTTGGCCACCAATGAAAGCGAGTGGTTGAGTGCATTCACTAAAGCAGAACCTCAGTGGTGATGAAAAAGTGTCGTAAATTGTCCATTTATTTGTGAGAATAGCCTAACACAGCTTTTATCATGTCCCTGACAATGCATGGGTTATCCCCAGTCCCCACTCAAATGCAGTTATGTCCACAGTCCACTATATTGAAAATGGCTGTGCAGTGCAAATTAGTGAGAGACACTTGACCCTTCTCTGTACTTTTGGGACAATCCATCTTTCCTCTTTAAATGAACAAATAAACCCGGCACGCTCACTTCTGCTGGTTACTGTAATCACAATTGATGTAAATCTTACTTTTTGGTTCTAGTATGGGAAGTTGTCGATTCTATTGCATAACATTTTACCTTACCCTTTCTCCAGTAAGAGCTATCACCAAAATAATTAGAAATAAATTGTTTGTTTGTGTACTCTCTCTTCCAATATACAATTAAGCTGGGCCAGATGGGGTTTTTGACAAAAACAAAAAAACAGGTTTTGTTTATGTAAAAAGTTGAAAATGAGCTTTTAGAAGCTAAAAGCTGCAATTTTAATTGGAGATTCTGGAAAAAAAATATTATTGTTATTATTATAGTACTAAAAGATTGATAAAGACGTTTAATGAAATTTATAAATATATAAAATAAAATATAAATATTTTAAAAAATTCTTAAGCTATTAAATAAAACATAATAAACAAATAACATGAACGCGTGATACTTTTACACTTGATAATAATTTTACATGAACATAAAAATGATAAATAGTATTTTGATTAATGTAAGTTAATCAACTATTATGATATTAATCATAAAGATCTATTTGATTTAAAATAAAAATATATAAATTTAATTAAATATAATAAAAATAAAAATTTATTTAAATTTCTCCCAAAATAACTTTCAATTATTTGAACTAATTTAATTTAACAAAAAAAATTTCTAAAAATTTGTACTTCAAAAACACGTTCAAGTCACTGAGCAAAAAAAAAAAAAAAACACGTTGAAGTCGAGTTAAACATGCTCTAAAGTTAATTATTTGATGGATAAAAAAAGGGAAAAGTTGGCAATCCTATGGTCTTAGGTTAAACTTTTATTAGTACAAGAGAAATTTGTTCTGACATTTAAAATAAAGTTTTCTTTTTTTTTATTCTTTCCTCCACCGTGGAGTACCTAACAGTTAAAATGCAGTACATTCTTTTTCCCCTTTCTCTTTTCCTTATTAGTTAGTACTTGATACCGAAAACAGGGGAGAACACATTAGGTGGGAAATGGGAAGGACGGACAAGAATTAAAATTCATCTGCGAGTAGGGACTAGAAACCCCAAAGTTGGGTCCGTATCGTTGTAATAAATTTTGAAACCGAAATGGATTTCTATAAGTTTTTGCTTTGTTCCCTCTGTGTATACTGAACAAAATTGCTTTCTTTACGCAAAATCATGGGAAGCCAAAGATTGTTGTACCGAAGGAAAGCAGTGTTCACTCACATCAGCGTCAAATCAACTACCTTAATGTTAGGGAATGGAAGATTCTCTTGCCAAATCAGAGCTATCAAAGTCCTCATGACTTGGGTAAATTCCCCCCCCGCCCCCTACTCCCCTACTTTACTTTTGTTTTAACGAGCCCATGTTACTATACGAGAAAGGTCAATGCAATTCAACTTTTGTTTAAAGCAATGTAAAATTTGATGGATGGTCAGTTATAATTTAATGACAGATGAGTCTAGTCCTATGTCTGCATCCTCGCGTCTCTCTTTCTATTTTTATTCATGCTTCTGTCTCTTTTTTCCCTTCTTTTCACTTTTCTTTTACCCCTTGATTTGTTGCCTTCCTTCCATCCCTTTTGGAAACTTCTTCACTAACTTTATTGCTTGCTGTTATGTTCCTTGTTTCGTAGCTGGGTAGGGGCCAGCCCCATTTGAGTGAGAGTCTAAGCCTTTATTCTTATAATTCTTGATCAAATATTTTGTAAAATATTATATTAACGGTGAAAAAAATTTAGCAGTTTAAAAATGGATGATAAATTTGATTAATTATTTAAAATAAAATAATAAATATAGATATTATCCAGATTTTTAGAGAGGTGGATATGAGAATTTTGCTAACAAAAATGTCACATGCAATATCTAATTGAGTGTACATAAAAATAAAACGTCCCTTCGCCTCGAAACAGAACAGTGCAGGAAACAAAATATGGTGATTGTACCAACCGGGACAAATCACTAAAACGCATTCAATTTCCTTCTTCTATGTACACTCAAAAGTGGCATAAAACAAAAACAATGTAAAGGCGTCAATCTTCAAATAAAAAAAGAAAAACAAGTGGCATAAAACAAAACATAAAAAAACAAAAACAGTCAATGAGAAAATGAATTCACTAAAATTAAAAACTATTAAAAAAAACTTTAGTCAAGGGGAAGAATCCTCTGCAACCAGATCCATCTTTTCATCATCATCATCATCAGTGTCATCAAACACTTGATCAAGAATTAGCACCAATCCCATTGCAAATGCACTGTCAAACCGTGGCCGAAGGCAAAGCAGAAACACATCTTTGCCCACAATAAATCAGTTTTAGGGTCCACTTTTCTTTTGATCTCAGCCATCGGTTCCTCGATGATCTTTCCAAACAAGTGCTGTTGATTGTACAGCAACGCTGGGGAAAAGAACCCTCTATCTGGTACTCCTCGCCTGGATCACCGTACACTCCCACCACCACGCTCGACTGTCCGATGATGGATGATCGACGAACGCAAAAAATTGGGTTTTCGTTTTCCATTTTCTCGCCTAATAAGCCTTCCCACCTTTGATGGAGACTTGGCTTCTGATTTACCAAACATTAACTCTTTAAACGGGCACTAAGCTTTCCTTACTCTTCAAATTTTCTTCAAACTGGTTTAACAAAAGTCAATGCTTAATTTTTAGTAGAAGAAAAATGAGGGGCAATTGGAATTAATAATTCTACCTCTAATCTTTTTAAAACATTTAAAGAAGACAAAAACATAGTATATAAAATTCCTATACGTATGAAACTTTTTTTGATAATTCTGCCTTTATAGTTTTAACAAAGCATAGAGGGCATTCCATTTTTTTCTTTTTTGGATAAAGTAGTTCAATATAGCATACTCAATTTTCTGCAAGAAATATGTATGAAACTTGAACCATAATCTTATAAGATTAAATAATTTTGACATTTTCCTGCTAATTCTTTTTTTTTTTAACACATCAGATGATATAACAAAACAGGAACATACCAGGGTTAAAAAATTTCTACCAATAATTTTGTCCTAAAAAAGTATTATATGTACCGAACTCTTTATTGATCGGAAAAGAATCAAACTCGTCTAGGTTTGACATGGAAAACTAATTGTGAAGCTATGAATTATTCCTGTTTTCTCTACATGAACCTACAAATTGAGAAATGCTTTGTGATTGTGAAGTTATTGGTTTTGACATGGCAAGCAACAGTTTTTTACTTTATTAACACAGTTGCATGATTGAAGGGATACCTAATATTTCATGTCATTGAAGCAGTTTCCAACAGACATACAGACAAACTGACCTTTCGAATAAGGGTGAGGAGGCACTCGCCGGTTGCGTCCATGAGAACTAGCTCATCTTTGGCTTGTGAATCAGGGCCATAGTAAGAATCGAACCTGAAGATCAATTCTCCTTTAGGGTTGTATACAACAAAGCCATCTCCTGGAAAAAACACAGAGGTTTTGTGGACTGTTAGGTGGGTTTCCTCTTCAAAACAGAACCTGTCATCCACGAGCACGGCTCTTGCCATGGTTATCCCTGAAGAAAAGAGATATATCTTGCTATATAACAAAGCAGATATAGGAAAAAGAGAGAGAAATTGGTAGAGGAAAGCAGGTAGAAGTAGGTCGACGTTTGTGGCTTGGAGCTTTATGGCCTTTTTCCCTAATTTAGTATTTGATTTAAGTTGATTGTGGTGGTCTTTCTTTGTCTGTGACGTGCCGTAGACCTGTAGATGGTGCAACAGTTGAATGATCCATAAATATCTAGATCAGAGAATAAATAAATAAACTAGTAATGTTATGTTTTTATTTGTGGTTTTAAGCTTACCTTTGGGTGCATGGCAGTTATCATGGATGGGCGTTGGGACAGGGCAATTCACTCATTAAAGTCATGGTAGAGTCTGTCAATGTTTGATGGCAGCCACATAAGGATGAGAATTGAAACCATAAATGGGGGTATCTCAAGCTCAAAAGGGACCCTCTTGCCCGCTTAACAAGAATGATGTTTGATCATCAAGCATTCAATCCAAAAACTCTTTGATTGGACATTCTCTTACCAAGTTAATTTTGATGGTTACTTGTATTTGTTTCTGTTATTATCACTCTTTAACTGGAAACGTTTTTGCTTTCCGTCTGCCTACGCTCTCAAGTGATTGCGGCCTAAAGGAGCTGGATAGGTTCCCCACTTGCCGGATCGCCGCAGCCGCCGGCGGTTTGTTAAAGCTTGTGGGGATCATCCCCTGCTGCCAACGAGCTTGGTCCCTGGTTCATAACTAAACGCTATATCACTGCAAGAAATTTAGCAATTAGTGGCGCAAGCATTAACGACGCAAAATATAAATTTTACGTCGCGGATAGAAGCATCTTTGTATCCTAGCCGCTTCGCCTTAAATCTTCTCTACGACCTAATAAACTCTAATTCCATCAAAGTTTATTAACTGTGTACTTTTGGCAACACTAATTACTAAGAAAAATTACAGGGACTTTATATTTCACTTTTGTATTAGGTAGACCGTACGCTTTAAAGCCTAAAGATTTGATATAATGAATGATAAAAATGAGAAAACTCCAAGCCGAAGAAAACTGAGCGTTTAGTCTTTCTTTTTATAGTGATAGTAGCTTGACCTTATAGCAGTTAAAATGAGAAAGGGGAGATTAAAAGCTTGTTTGGTTTGATTTTTTTAATTTAAATATTATTATAAAGTTTTTATTAATAAAAATAATTTTGAAAATTAAATTAAAATTATTTGATAAATTTATTTTTATAAGTTCTTTTTTATAGATAAGTTATTTCGCAAAACAATTGATATAAGTTTTAATTTTGGTTAAAATTACTAACTTTCTATTAATTAAGAATTTATTTTTCACAATTAAAAAGTTAACTTTATTTTTTATCTATTTAAAAAAAATTTAGAAATATAAAAATATAACGTAAAGTTTATAATTAACAATAAATCATAAAAAAAGAATTCTACAAATAATTTTAAAAATATTTTTAATAGATGAAGATATTTTTGAAACAAAAAAAAATTCTCTTGAAAAACTAGTGTATTTTTTTTTAAAAAAAACTACTTTTGGAGTTTTTTCTTTTTTTTAATTTTATGCTTTAAAAATATATTTTTTTTAAAAATAATTAACTCAACTTTTGTTTTAAAGATATAAATAAGTTGAAAAAATTGAGACCAAAAACAGATACTAAGTATAATTCTAAAGTATTAAAATATTTCTTAAATACGTTGCAATATTTACCAATTAAAACTATGAATGGTAATGGGTATCCTTTTACAGAGTAGTCACAGATATCGAACCCGGTTATATAGGATTAGGATATCCTATAATCGGGTTTGGGAAGGGTTTAAATAATGATTTCACTACTCGAATCAGGTTTCATTATCACCCTTTGGGTACCCGTTACTTGAACCCGATTATTATTTACAAATATATAATTATTATTTTAATAATTATATTCAAAATATATAATTTTTATCAACTTTATAAGCAATTCTTTTTGTTAACAACTAACAAATATATGAAAAGTATAGTTACTCTGATTATTAAAATAATGACATTAATATATTTAAATTAAAAAATTATTAGATTGTTAATCATGTTTAAATAATATGAATATCATATTATATTATAAAAAATATAATTACTATTATATACTTTTAACATAAATATATTTACTTTTTATTTTTTTTAACATTATAAAAATTATGACTTATAAAATTATTAATTATAATATATATACCATTATTTATATAAACTTATAACATATATACTCAAATAGTGCTTTTGAGATTTGAATAGTTTTGGAACTTAACTATTTTTTTTTTAATTTCATGAAATTAGGGACAAATGCATATAGTTAATTAAATTAATTCATCAAACTATTATTATTAACTTATAATGTCTTTTAATAAATATAGTTTATATATTGTCTTAATTTATAAAAAATATAATTACTATTATATATATACTAAAATATTTTTAGTATATATATACTTTAAATATAAACATATTTACTTTTTATTTTGTGTTAACATTACAAAATTATAACTTATAAAATTATTAATTATAATATATATAACTTTATTTATATAAACTTATAATATATAAACCTAAAGAGAAGTTGTGAGATTAAAATAGTTATGAAACGTAGTTATTTTTTTAATTTTATGTAATTAAGAACAAATTCGTATAGTTAATTAAATTAATTCATGAAACTATAATTATTAATTAACTTGTAATGTCTTTTAATAAATATATTTTATATAAATTAAGTTCATTTATAAGGAATAGAATTACTATTATATATATATACTTTAAATATAAATATATTCACTTTTTACTTTACGTTAACATTACAAAAATTATAATTTATAAAATTATTAATTACAATATATATACTTTTGTTTATATAAACTTATAACATATAAATATATAGAAAAGTTGTGAGATTAAAATAGTTTAGAAATTTAGTTATTTTTTTAATTTTTTATAATTAAGGATAAACTCATATAGTTAATTAAATTAATTAATAAAATTATGATTATTAATTGACGTGTAATGTCTTTTAATATGCATCCTTTATATACATTAGGTTCATTTATAAAAAATATAATTACTATTATATATATTAAAATATTTTTAGTATATATACACTTTAAATACGAATATATTTACTTTTTATTTTGCATTAACATTACAAAAATTATAACAAATAAATTTATTAATTATGTTTAAGATATTTATTTTTGATTATTAAAATTTAAATTTTATTATTTGTGTGTTTTAATTAATTTAATTATTAGTAAATTATATGAAATATGTAAGAGAAATATTATTGTATATGAATACGGATTCAGATTCGGGTAATTTGATACTTATAAATAGTATTTTAATAATTTTTTTATATAATTAAAATTTTAAACTGATTAAGGTAATTATAAAATAATGAGAATGTATTAAAATTATGATTATAATAATAATTTTAAAAAATATTCAAGTAATTAATGAGGTTTGAATAATTTATTTTTTATAGAGTTTAAGTTTGAATATTTTAAATTAACAGATACCTGACATCTTTAATTAAAACAAAAAGACAACATTATTGCGCACAGCTCTTTTATTGCTCCACCATCTGGTCAGCTACGCTCAGTGCCTTGGATTTGCCGTTAAACCAACCTCACAACTCTGTCGCAACTCACAACCTTTTCTTCAAACGGCCTACTCAATTGCAGTTACATCTGTGTAGCCAGTGCAGTTTAATTAAATGGGCCATTAGTTTTTCTTAGGGGTGATTAATTGATTGGTTCGATTTGTCATAATTAAAATTTAAATAGATTAAATATTTTAAAAAAATTATTCAAATTTAAAAGAAGATCAAACCCATTGAACATCAAATTGATTCGATAAATTTAATTTTGGATTGCAAGAACTAAAGTTTTATCACTTTTATCTCTTGTAAATTACAACACTAAAATATATTAATTTCATTCATAATCATAGAATACACAAAATAATCTAAATATATATAAAAAAACCAATTGTCATTTCATTTACATAATTATGTCCTCATACATAAATTATCAAATTAACATTCAAAAGTTTTAACTTTTAAATTTTAACATTCAAGATTCAATATAACGAAAATAATAAAATTAATATCTACAAAATAAGACTATCTAACACATGATAATCAACCATTGCACATCATCAACTTAGTAATAAGAAAATATATATTTTTATAAAAATTTAATATATTTATAATATTAATTTGATTTTTTGATCGATTTGGTTAAAAAATTTTAAAATCAAAAACCGACAAAATAAATTAATTGAACCATTTTACTCAAATTACATTCGATTCAATTAAATTATTAGTTCGGTCCAATTTTAACTAATTTTTAGTTTTTTTTAGATAGACATTGCCCAAGGATGTTTTCCGCACCTATTTTTCTTTTTTAAAATTTTCCACCTAGCATTCTTGCATCTTTCTTAGATAGTTTCTTCTTTTCATTATATTAAAATTAAAATGCATTATATTAACATTTAAAAATAACATTTAATATAGAAAAAGATTATTGTGAAAGAGGCCTAAATCATCCTTTTTTGTTTCCTTGAGCAAACTACCAGGAGAATAAAATGTTTATTATTATTCATTTTTATTTTACATAGATAAAAAATTACAACGAGTATTCGTTATAGTAAAATAAGTTACTATCAGAATTTTCAGAATGTATAATGACCCAATCGCAGTCCAACATCATGGTTGTGAAAGCAAGTTCCATCGACATCAAAGCTTATATTTTAAGCATGACAAGAGTAATGGAGTGTGGATTATGTCTTCAACAAAATTAGTAAGATTTTCGCCATAGTGTTTTATAAAAAATAGTAATGAAAATGCTACCCACGTTGACGTCCTGCACAATGCTCATTTGGTTGAAAAAAAGAAACGAGCCACCATTTTTCCATGAACCTCCAAAAAAGGGGAGAACAGAGAGACCATTGTTGTGGAACGAGCTTCCAAAGTGTGTAGTCTCAGGCAAGCTTTAACGGTTCTTACTTTCTCTCTGTACCCAAACGAGAGGAAATCAGCATTTCTCCTTGAAACAAGTTCAATGTACCTTTTGCCTCCTCTCCTTTTCCCTTCGCCCTCGAATTAGGGAGTGAAATTCACCGTCAAACCCGACCCAAAAATAAAAACCGAATTTTCAAATTTCACTTTCCATTTCAGAAAATGTCGATCCCGATCCCGATCCCTCGACCGTTGCCCAGTGACTCATGGGACTGTATGCTCCCAGGCCCACCGAGCCGCAACAACTTCGGATCCGCCGACCTAAGCCCCTCTGGCCTCCTCGCCTTCGCCTGCGGCTCCTCCGTTTGCGTAATCGATTCCCGCTCTCTCCAGCTCGTAACAACCATCCCTCTCCCTCCTCCTTCCGCCACTCTCTCCGGTTCTTCTTCCTCCAATTCCTCCACTTCTCTTTCTCCCTTCGTTACTTCCGTACGGTGGACCCCACTCCCTCTCCGCCGGGACCTTCTCTCCACTGAACCTTCCTCTTCTCACCTCATCCTGGCCGCCGCCGACCGCCATGGCCG
The DNA here is from genome assembly GCF_053813885.1 of Theobroma cacao. Taxonomy (NCBI): domain Eukaryota; kingdom Viridiplantae; phylum Streptophyta; class Magnoliopsida; order Malvales; family Malvaceae; genus Theobroma; species Theobroma cacao. Next base: position 7,176,901 of record NC_142647.1, read on the forward strand.
CATCTCTCTCCTTGACTTCCGTCTCCGTTCTCTCATCCTTTCCATTGATCCTCCCGATCCTTCTTCAAAATCCGGTATCCAGGACCTTTGTTGGGCCCAGGCCCGGGCTGATTCTTTCCTCCTTGCTTCCCTCTCTGGCCCTTCCTACCTTTCCCTTTACAACACTTCCTCTTCTCGTTGCATCTTCAAATACGACGCTTCACCGGAATATCTCTCCTGTATCCGCCGCGATCCTTTTGATTCACGCCATTTATGCATCATCGGACTCAAAGGATTCCTTCTTTCGATCAAAGTCTCGGGAGAAACAGAAGACAGTATTGCCCTCAAGGAACTTCAGATTCGAACCGATTGTACCGAGTTACTTAAGCTAGAAAAGGATGCTGCTGCTGGAGGAAGTTCCTCTTCTTCTCCTGCTTCTGCTGTTTTCCAGCTTTATGCGGTGCGTTTGGCGTTTTCGCCGCTTTGGAAAAACGTCATTTACGTGACGTTTCCGAGGGAGTTGGTGGTTTTCGATTTGAAGTACGAAACGACGCTTTTCTCTGCCGCATTGCCGCGTGGGTGTGCCAAGTTTCTTGATGTGTTGCCTGATCCGAATCAGGAGTTGGTTTATTGCGCTCACCTTGATGGGAAGCTCAGCATATGGCGAAGGAAAGAGTAAGGAAGTTTATGTTCCCATCTTATTCCTGCAATAGCTGGCCTCCTTGAAATTTAAACTTGACGCGATGAAATAGCTACTATAATGCACAGTACTATGGGTTATTTCAGGAATCAGAAATGGTGTAACTAAGTTAGGAAAAAGGGGTAGAGTAGGTTTTGATGAGATAAAGATAAGTCAATGTGAAATAGTTGGAAACCCTGAAATATCATTTTAATTTAGATAAAATTAGGGGTTCCTGGCTTCCTTCACATAAAGATCATTTTAGTCTATGAATATTATTTTAAATCTATTTCATACGGTGGACTATGATATGGTTTTTATCAACATGTCAACTGTATATGCGTTGGTGCAATAATATGAATTTGCATTGAAGGGAATTCTTTTTTCTATGTAACAAATTAAAGAATAAAAGATTGTTAGTACTCTCATTTTACAGTGTAGACTTTGATTTTAAATATTTATAGCTATTTATTAGTTGATATCTGGTTGAGCTAGAATCATATTAGCAACCAATTAAAGTTGTTGAATTCTTTTTCGTGCTGATATACTTTGATATCACAGTAAGTGGAAGCTTAAGATATTTTTTCACATTTGATCACTTATCATCTATAAATTTTTTTGTTTCCTGAAGTTAGTTGTTAATGATACTTAAAAAATTACAAAACTTTCTGCCCCCAAGGTAATTTACTCGTTTGGATATTATCACAGAGGAGAACAGATACATATAATGTGCACAATGGAAGAGTTGATGCCATCAATTGGCTCATCTGTCCCTTCACCGTCAGTACTTGCAGTCCTTATCAGCCAATCAGAGTCAACGCTACAAAATATAAGCAAGCTTTATTCTGGTTTATCAAATGGTGCATCTGATGAGGATTTTGATAATCCTTTTGATTTTTGTGATGATACTCTTCTTGTTTTTAAGACACGTTTGATGTCCATTTCTGATGATGGCAAACTGTGGAGCTGGATCTTGACTGCTGAAGGGACTGGAGATATGCAGAAGGATCTTATAAATTCTGGAAAGATTGCTGATGTCTCTGAAGAGTCAACTAATACAAACATCACAGTTTCTTCTTACAGTGGACTCACGGCAGAAGGCAGCAAGCAGCTGCACAACATAAATGGTAGCAGAATTCAGCTGTCAAACTCTACTTTTGGCCTGGCAGATGTGACATTTAAGGTTTGCAAATAAATGTCTCACTTTCTAATAGGCATGTTGTAGTAAGTTTTTTTTTCCTGTTGAACTTCTCGCAGTTCTTGCTGAAGACTGTAGTTTAATCAATTGAAAAAAGGGGAACTTTGAAAATTTTACTTCTTTTTTCCTCTTAATTTGCGTCTTTGCCCTGCCCCCAAATTTTTGAACATGCACTAATGCTTTTTCTGTCTCTCCACACTCGCACACATACAAGTTATGCACATTGTCTATTTTCCTTGTCCTACCATACATGTGTCTGTAGACTAAGTCCCTTTTTAACCATAATTTGTGCTGCCCCAAATTAAAGGAAAACCAACTAGGAAAGTCTGTTGCTTGGTTATAAAACTGCTGGTTAAGGAAGAGTTAATGCTTTCCAAAATAGTTTTCTTCTTACCTTTCTGATACCCAAAATCTCTTCCATTAGATGATGCAATTTACGATTTACAAATAGCTAACAATTGATAAATGGAAGATTAGGGAAGCTGTCAAGCTAAAAGGCATTTTTAGCTGAAGGATTTTATTAAAAATATCAACCCTTCTTGGGCCCTGTTTCTGGTGTAGTTGGGGTGGTAAGGAATCAAGTGGCCTGCTCAATGCCAAAAGGAGATGCATAGCTGCATGGATGGGCCTGGCACAATGGAAGTTCAGGCATGAACTTGACATGTATAGGCTTGGCTGACTCTTGCTGGGCCTCAGAGTTATTAGCTTATATTGTTTGTCTGCTTAATCCTCAGGAGATATAGATTCATGAGTCAGGTGGAATTGACATCAAGTGTGATGAAATGAAATAGTCGTAACATAAATTAATTGGCCAGGCAGTTCACAATTTTGGTCAGATGTGGCATTGGACTAGTATTGGGCAAGAACTTAAAGTTAAATCATGGTGCTCTTCTGGCTCAACCCAGCGTATGGCCAGCCTTAGGTGCTTGCTGCTGTGGTGCTGAGAGTTATCTAGTTTAGCATTTAATTTATTCTATATCTAACTGCTTAGCCACTTGCTGCTGCATCTTGCTCTATACTGATCTGTCAAGCTGAGAGGAAAATGACATGCCTACTTTTTATGCATGTTGAAAAGTGAAGCTGGGAAATGATGACACGAGATCACAATGACTATTGCATTGTAAATGTGAAACGTGTTTGAACTGGATGGAAGCCATGTACTGAAATCCATGGGAAATGGAAGAAGTGGTGTTTGACCGGCAAGTTTATTGCTTACCAAATTTTAACATGGTCTGAACTGTAAATCATGGATTTCTTTGTCTGGTGAAACTTTGCTGACATAACTGCATTATGTTATAGTAGTATAATATTCATTGAGTTTCTCTTCTTTATCAAGGATGTGTTAGGTGCTCTGATATAACCTTATGATTTTCTCCTTGTTATTAAGAATGAAATGAAAAACAATTATTATTGGTAAACAACTTCCTTATCATTTAGCCTCCCTACAAATTCTTTGGGTTATTCATGATACTTACATGCCAAATCGCTAGTGCAGATTAGCTTAGTTGGACAGCTTCAGCTTCTTTCTTCGACAGTGACCATGTTGGCAGTGCCATCCCCTTCTTTAACAGCTACTTTGGCTCGTTAGTTCCACCTCCTCACTCTTTCTCCTGAATTTCCATTTCTGTTAAACTTCTGAACTCCCTCAGTGTAAACTTTTACAAGTTGATTAATCAGATTATATTATGCAAAGGTGGGGGAAACAATCCTGCAGTAGCTGTTCCACTGGTTGCTTTGGGGACTCAAAGCGGGACAATTGATGTCATTGATGTCTCTGCCAATGCTGTTGCAGCAAGTTTTTCAGTTCATAATAGTACAGTGAGGGGTTTACGATGGCTGGGTAATTCAAGACTGGTTTCGTTTTCTTACACACAGGTAAAATATCAAGCTTTGAAGAATCATATATGTCTAAGGCATCATAGTTAGCTTCATTTCTTCCTTGCTCCCTAGGCCTTCCTTTTCTTCTGTTCAACATTGTTGCTTTCTGGTGATAATTGATTACTTAATATTACTTGTATGAACTCAGGTAAGTGAGAAAACTGGAGGCTACATTAACAGGCTTGTTGTGACTTGTCTTAGAAGTGGGCTTAATAGAACTTTTCGGGCCTTACAAAAGCCAGAACGTGCACCAATAAGAGCTTTAAGGGCTTCTTCATCTGGAAGGTTTCTTTTTTCCCCTAAGTTCTCATATTGATTACTCAATGCATCAATTTAGCAGCATCCTTTTTTTATACACTCATACTTTTCCTTAATGCCAAATTGCTCCTTCAATATTACAAATTTTTATTTGTCTCCACATCATAAAAAATGCATGATGGGTGAAGAGTGTGCCACATTAACTTACATGTGTAAACATAAATTATCGAATAAAAGGGGGCTATGACATGGATGCCAAACCCTAAATTACATGTTTCTATTATGCGTTGCAATTTGATTATGATTGTTGTTTAATATTTAATATTTACCGTTATCTTAGAAATAGTTAATGCAGCCAACATTAACTGGTATGATATAAATATATTTTGGTCGGAAACTCTATAACTGTTAATTTGCTCTCATATCTGTGATCAGAACTTGGGTGTTGCAATGCATGATAAAGTTGGGGAATTCAGTAAGATGTGCAAGGCAAATGAAACTGAAGTTGTACAAAAGGCTTGGTCATGAAGGCCGAGAATAGAAAACTTTAGCATACACTTCATAACATTAAACTTTGAAGATAGAGACTAGCATCCTTGGTTCAGGTGGGTGGTTTAGCATTGGTGGTAGCCAAGGGATCTCGGAAAGTATGTGATATATATTCTTGTCTATTAGATGGTGGACCATCTCTCCCTGCTAGTTGCACTTTTTGTTATGAAATACGCAACAATCCTAGTTTTTGGAAAATTCAATTTTCATTTATAGTTAGAGAAGGTGGACGGAACTTGGGAAGTGGCATACTTTGTTGTAAAAGATAAGCAAATTAATTTATGGAAATATTCAGTAGGATAAAAAATATATTGTATCAGGAATGAGCTCTTAAGAAAAGAAATGGAAAACATTTACTGAGAGGACGAAAATTTTGTAAGTTTTAGGGAATGAATTAGCTGCTTTTAACAGTTTATGAAGCAATTTAAGTGTAACAGCTTTTCTCAAATAGGTTTGAGATTTTTTTTAGGCTGTCAAATTTTGATGATCATAATCCTTTATATGTTCAGACTTCAGACCCATATAGCTGACTTGTGGTGTTGATGTTTTTCAAATACTGCTCGGTTCTTTGTGTAACCTGCTCTTCCCTTTCAGGAATATGTGGTAATATCTTGTCATTTTTTAACCTTTTCAGGTATCTTCTGATTTTATTTCGTGATGCACCTGTTGAGGTTTGGGCAATGACAAAAAATCCAATTATGGTAAGTGTGATTGATACTTCAGATTCTCTTGATCTGGTTTGTATTATTTCTAATAATTTGACTTTTTATTTGCTTGTTGCTGGCAACCGAGCTTGTTCATTTCACTATATACCCTTCTGTATGAGGATATTTTGACTTTGATGACTGGCTTTCTGATACTTTATTGTAGTGAAGGGTTAAACATATTGTCATTTGTTCACAACTCCTATTTTCGTGTTTAGTATTTCATTAGGCTTCTCAAATTACCGGTATTGCTGCTGTTGCACAGAAATAAAGTAGCAAGAGCGAAGATAGAAGGATTATTATGGTTCTTGTAGACTTATTGAGGGAGAATCACCTTAAGGTTTTATTTTAGGATTATTGTTAATATGTGGAATATTAAGTTTATGTTAGTGTTTTATGGCTGATACCTATAATACTTTGATGGATTATTTTTTTGACTGCCTTGACATTATTATTTATTGAGATTCCTATTTTTAACTCTGATCTACGTTTTCTGCCCCTTTCCCTAACTGAGACATCATTTATAAACCTTAAAGGATGTAGTCACTGTGAAGGAGATGGTAACCAAATTTGTGAATGAGAGTGATTCAAGTTTCAGAATGTTTTCCTCATCTCAACATAAAATGGACCATAGGCTATGCTTTTTGAGTCCTTTCACTTACCAGCACTTCATCTAAAGACACGGCTTTACTTTAGAGATGCAGGATGTTCTGATGTAAAAGAGAAACCTGATGATATTTGTCAGGATTTGTCATTTAGGATGTTTATATATTAGCCTTAAAGGAAGAAGGATGATGTCTTTTTGCTTGCTTTATGCATCTCAACTAGTGGATTTTGGACAGAGTACATTGTTTGATCTTGCATAAGGGAAAAAAGATGGAATTTGTTTCATTTGCATAACATGTGTCTTAGTTTTGAGAAAGCAGAACATCATTTATATATTTTCTGTTCATGTGAAATTCAAGTGCTATAAATGAATAGTAGAATGTTCAGATATTGTTTGGAATTGCGCCTCCCATTTTGTTTTCCTTTGTATTTGAATATATTCCTTGTTAATTGAGGTGGTACATGACACGAAGGTCATAATTGACTATTGGAATTAGTGGCTCCTAAAATCTCGGAAGTCTGAATCTTATAGGAAGTCATTGAAGAACAAAATGGATTTGTTTTTGCAACCTCAAAGAAGCATATTAAACTCAATAATAAGTTTAAAATTTCACGGCTCCATGACCATTTCATCAGTGCGACAGGTTCCTATTGTTCTGCATGTGTTTTTTTTTTAAATATTGTTCTGCATGTTAGTAGCTCCTTTTGCTTAATAAGACTTTATTTTGTCTGAAATTATTTCTTGGATTAGTTCCTTTTGCTTTTCCCTTATGATTTCCTAGGAAGCTATGATTTTTTTCCTTGAGTTTTTTATTGTGGAAGGTTTTTGTATCTTCATATTTAACTTTCCTTGAAATAATATATTGCCAATAGGTAAATTCAGTTCTTGTTTTTTTTTTATTGATTTTGTGTTTATTCTGATTTTTTTTTTCAAACATGTATAAATCAACATGACAGCTATACTAAATTTCATCTTGGTTGACAGTGTCTAATTTTTAATTTAGATAATTATTTTGCTTTATACTTCCATGTAGCTTAGATCATTAGCTCTTCCATTCACGGTATTGGAATGGACTCTTCCAACAGTTCCCCGACCAGTTCAAAATGGTCCCTCTAGGCAATCTTCCCTTAAAGATAGTACAGCTGCGGCACCAGCAGAGGCAGCCTCATCCACAACAGCATCTTCCTCAGATTCTAGTGGGATTCTTTACTTGCCATCATTTATTATGTAGACCTCTGTCTGGCCCAAATGATTATCTAATTATACTGTAACTTCTATATGCAGGGGCAGGGAACTCAGATGGCTCACAAGATGACACTTCTGAGAGTTTTGCATTTGCACTACTTAATGGTGCACTTGGCGTCTTTGAGGTTCATGGCCGAAGGATCCGAGATTTTAGGTAGTATTTATCGTACATGCTAAGTACAGTGTTATGACATTAGGTTGCACCACATGCTTTTAAGGAAGTATATTGTTCTTTATTTTAGGTTATATATTAGCCACCTGTTTTGCAGTTTTTCTTTCCATCTGTACTACAGCTTTGCCCTGCTAGCAGGCTTGAAGTTCTATTATTCAGTTTTAATGTGTTAGCTATTGTGGACATTGGTATTTGTTTGGGCTAACTTGACTTGAGCTGTGAAGTGACCTTATTTTGGTTATCGGACGACAATCCACTGCTATAATGGAGCTTGGACAAAATTTGTCCGTGCATGGCTATTGATTTCACACTCTAACATGCACAAACACATGCATCCTTGTTGCCATAGTTGTAGTGGCAAGTCAGGATCTTAAAGATGTTGTCTTGGAACCTAAACATGTTGACAAGGAACCTTGTCAGTTGTGATTTTTCCAAACATGGAAGTAAAGATCCAATATCATACGGAATGAAAATGATTACTTTTTTAATCAAGTTTTTATTGAATGTATACAAGAAAAAAATAGAAAGGCCCTACGTTTCAGTCAGTTTGCTACTTGTGCTATAGATTCTTTTTGCTTAAGTTTTCCTAATTTTTCTTTATTTTCTACAGAAAATATCTAAGTTTTAATCCAAAAACATTATGATTTATTGCTGATTACATTTTACTTGTGTTCTCTTAGCTCTATTCTAAATTTTTCATAACATATAATCACAGTATCTCTCCCTTTTTTCGTGCACTAAAAAGGATCCTTTGCTTGTCTCCAGACCAAAATGGCCTTCTTCTTCATTTGTTTCATCTGATGGATTGATTACAGCCATGGCGTACCGCTTGCCTCATGTTGTACGTATCCTATTTTAAATTATTCCATCCAATTTGTAGTTTATATTATTATCTTTTTTCTTTGGAGATTTCTGTAGTCACTGACATCATTAATCTCTCAGGTCATGGGGGACAGGTCAGGTAACATAAGGTGGTGGGATGTCACTAGTGGCCATTCTTCCTCATTCAACACTCACAGAGAAGGAATCCGAAGAATCAAATTCTCACCTGTTGTTGCTGGAGACCGTAGTCGAGGGCGTATTGCTGTACTATTTTATGACAATACATTTTCTGTGTTTGATCTTGTAAGTGTGAAAATGCATTATCAATTCTTCTTCCCTTCCATTGATCTATCATTTGCAATTTTCTTGCAATACTTAACATTTGGTACATATTATGTGTTTTATGGTAGCTGGTGTGTTGTCTTAGCTGTACGAAAATGGATTCTGTTTTCTCATAAGAACTGAGAAGTGACTACCACCTTTTATTTTCTATATTAATGTGTTTTATTTGTGAACTTTCTTTGGTCTCTGCTTTTTGTAAATTTGGAAGAAAAATTAAAAAAGTTTAAGTTTATTTTGCGTGCCTGCTCGGTAAGCTTTTCATCCTTTCTAAATTTGTATTTAATATTATGCACTAAGAGGGTTAGAAGCCTTGTTTTGGGTTTTTGTTGCTAGACATGTTTCTCATTGGGACCTTGCATGGTCATATTCTGTGAAATATAGAAGTTGACTTTGTCAACTTAAGTGGTGCCTATTGGGTGCAGGACACCTTTTGAAGGATATTTCTACATGTTAGTCTAATGTTTAATATTTGTTATTCGCAGGATTCGCCAGACCCATTAGCCAATTCTCTTTTACAACCTCAATTTCCTGGAACCCTTGTATTGGAATTGGATTGGTTGCCTTTGAGGACTGACAAGAATGATCCACTGGTTTTGTGCATTGCAGGAGCTGATAGTAGCTTCCGTCTTGTTGAGGTTAACACGTATGTGCCACACTGTTTTCAGTTCTCTTAACTTTTCTTCGTTGTAGTTAGTCTCTATATGACAGGATGCCAAGAGGACCTATTGTTTGTTATAAATTAGTGTACTCAAATATTTTTGATGAAATTTGTTTGGAGCTGTAGATGGGACTTTTTCGTTGCTTTATTAGAATGAAAGTATTATAGGTTTGGAGTGACTATCAAAGAGACGGATAGATTAGGTCAGTGATAAAACGATGGGTGGATTAGTTTTGGGTGATGTGAGTAATGCTATGCTAGTAAAGATATGATTCATATGAAGTTGATTACTTTGTACTTTAGTAACCTCACTTGTTTTCATGCAGAAATGACAAGAAAGTGGGCCCTGGGCCACTGCCACGAAATATAAAAGAGAGATTTCGGCCTATGCCTTTATGTTGTCCCATATTACTTCCTACACCCCATGCCCTGGTAACAATCATTCTGCCATTTTATTTTTGGTTTAGTAATTGATATTGCTAGTATTTTTTACTTTTATAAGCTGCCAACCACCAAAGGTTCTGTTAACAGATGATGGTATGTTACATCATTTGTAATTAGCAGAGACATGTGCAACACTAAAACACTAGTTGCCTTTTAAATAACCGTAAAAATGGTCCACGGGTCTGTTTACATTGATGAAATGTGCAGTGTACTCTTAATTCTCTGATTTCTAACAAGTTCTGTTAGATATGATTTGGATATCACATCAACAAAATACCACGTCAGCACCCTAATGGCTAATGAGCAACTGAATTAGTAGTTTCCTTGATTGCAGAAATGGTTGAGTACGAGGATTAAACTGTTAGAAGTTAGACTAAAGAGGACTACATTGCATGTTTCTTCAAAAGTATAGGACTGATGGAGCAGTTTTACCTTAAATATTAAATAAAAAAGAAGCCATAAACAGAATTGTTAATGTTGACACATTGGGGTTGCCTCCACAATCTAGAATAGGCTGAGGGATGGCTATTGAAATAGGGCTACTGGAGTTGTTCTGCTTACCATGAAGCTTCATTTTCTCTGTTTATTGTCTCAAAGGTAAAATGGGCATTCAAAGAATTACTTATGACTGACCATCTATTTTCATGTCTTTTCTTTTATTACAGGCACTGCGGATGATCTTACAATTGGGTGTAAAACCCTCTTGGTTTAATACTTCTGGTACAACTATAGATAAGAGGCCCCATTTCATTCCAGGAACTGCTTCATCCTCAGGGGATCTTCGCAGTTACATGATTGAATTACCACCTGTTGGTGATTCTGTAGTGCCAGAATTGCTCTTAAAAGTATTAGAACCTTACCGAAAGGAAGGTATGTTTTTGTAACCTATTTAGAATTCCTAATTCTTCTATTCAGACATTAGTTTTCCTTATCCTTTTCCATTATTGCATTGCTCAAGGCTGCATACTCGATGATGAAAGGGCTAGATTGTATGCTACCATAGTCAGTAAGGGTTTTGCTGCAAGGTTTGCCTTTGCAGCTGCGACATTTGGTGAGGTCTCAGAAGCACTTTTCTGGTTGCAGTTGCCTCGTGCTATTAACCACTTGATGAGTAAGTTAGTAAATAAGTCTCCACAGAAAGCACCTCTTTTAGCATCAAATTCAGAGCTTGATGACACGTCTCTACTTAGTAGAATTACATCAAAGGGGAAATCAACACCTGAAAATGGGCAGAGGGATGCATTGGTAAGTCTTTAATGGTATTGACTGTCCTATGGTTAAATAGTTTAAAGGGCGAGAGTTTCATTAGGTTGTCCTTGTGTATCTATTATGTCTTGTGATTTTAAAACTTTTGCTAGCAATACATATTTTCTGATTCGCAGAGTCAAGGTCAGCTTAGATTAATGGCTTTTGAGCAAGAAGACTTGTGGGAAAGTGCTAATGAGCGTATCCCTTGGCATGAGAAATTGGAGGGAGAAGAGGCAATTCAGAACCGTGTACACGAGTAAGTTCACCATCTTAATTTTTTTTTTTTTTTGCTCAATCTTTACGTTATTTTATTGCTATGTTAACGGTTGAACAATGAAGTTACTGCAATGTCTTTGTAGAAGTGGATGCAAGATGTTCTAAATTTATTTAATGACTATGTAGAACCTGTTACTTTTGCTACTTCTTTTTGCTTCCAGAAGAGAAAAGCAAGAAAATGTTTTTGGATACAAAAGCAAATATTTTTTTTTCGTTAAACTTTTAACTTTTGTAAATAACCAAATGCATGATTTTACTTTTATATGGAATAATTATGATAGACTTGTGTTGCATTTTAGTTATTTGTTCATTTTTAATCTATTATTACTGTGTTTTTGCTGATATGCATTTGCATCTTAACAACTTCTGAAAAATATAAAAGGCAAATATTCAAAGAAAGTAGCAAAAGTTCCAAAAAAATGGAGTCTTATTTTCTCATAAGATAATTGAGATACTGATTTTAATGTTTCTTTTTTTTTTCAATAATACTTTTTATCTAATGAATACATTAGATGTTTCATGTTCATAATTCTTTTAGATATACGGTACACTACTGGGAGTTTACAAACTTTGTGGATGCAATGTTGCCTAGAGTTTCTAGCTTGATTTCCTATTATTCTCTCTTTAACTCCTTCTTGTCTTTTTCTGCAGTTATTATATTTTCTTCATAATTTCTTCCGAAATAGAACTGAGTTAGTTTAATTCTAGACCAGGCTGAAATCAGCCTAATTAACCTGAAAGTGAGCTATCCAATCTTTTTCAATGCTCCCCATAGTACACATTAATTCTGATTTATAATTATGGTGCTGTAGTTTGAAGATTTTAAGCCTTATCTACATCAGACAGTACGGGGACGCTTTACTAGACATAAGAGCTACTGATCTAGTTTTAGCTTGGTATGACCTTAAGTTTCTTGTTTTAGGAACTGCTACCTTTTCCCAACTAGTTAAAACCATCTGCTTCTTAAACTGCAACTTCGGAATTGGCAGTGCTATGTCATTATCAAGGACCTGCATCCAAGCAGAGATGAGAAGTGCACTATGGTAATTTTTCAATTTAGTTAGGTGGTCAATTTGTTTAAATCGAAGTGTATAGAAGTTCAACTCCACTCAATATGCACTGTGGTAACTTTCTCATGTTTTAATCTGATTGTGTGCAAGTCCTAGTATTCATGAGGACATTACAAGGACCTAAGGGTAGGGAGGAGGGGGCAGTTGAACGATAAACTAATCCTTCATTTGAAGAGTGACATTCACTAGGCCAATTCTGTGTTATTCAGTGGCTGCCACACTAGTAATTGTACTTTGTGTTTTATGAGCAGGCTTGTCTCAGTTGGGAACTTGGAAGGTGCTGTCAGTTTATTGCTTTCAACTTCACCAGAGAGCCCTTACTTCTATCCAAATGCTCTCCGTGCAGTTGCTCTTTCTTCTGCAGTTTCAAAATCTCTTCTTGAGCTGGCAGTTAAGGTGAGGATTAACTTTGATTCTGTTTCTAGATTAGAGAAATGTGATTTTTTAGGTTTTACAATCTTTCATGTCTATTTTGGTATTCTTTTAAACTGTCCTATTTTTGGCTGCTATTTTACTTCTGTGATCATAGGTGGTTGCTGCTAACATGGTAAGAACTGATCGGTCACTATCTGGCACTCATCTTCTCTGTGCTGTTGGAAGGTATCAAGAAGCTTGTTCACAGGTTAGGTTCTGTTTGTTGAAAGAAATCTGTGTTTTTCAGTTTTCTTGAAGATAATCATCGAAATCCAACCCAATGCTTGTTACTTTTCTTATTTTGTGTCTAATAGAATCCCCAGGATTTTTTTGTTGTATTTTAATCTTTACTTACATATGATTTGTGCATGTTGGTATGCATTCACCTATCTATCTCTACATTGGACACTCGTAATGGCTAGGGATGTAAATAAACCAGTGTGTTGAAGGGCTCATGGATGAGCTTGACTAGAGCTTGTTTGTGTTAGGTTATCAGGCTAAATAGACATACATAAACGACAAATTCAAGCTCATTTAATGAATGGGTAAGAGTTTCAATATTGGTGAACTTGGCTCATTTATATTCACTTGAAGGCTTGATAAGCAGTTTATAAGCAAGCTCAAGGAGAGCATGTTTATCCTTTTGAAGTTGACCAGTTTGAGTGTCAATATCAATATCTTTTAGTACAAATCAAGTATAAAAATCTGTCATATCTTTTAAAAGTTCATGTGACCTAGGAAGAGCTTTAGCTTGGCAAGTTTTATACAAGCCAACTTCCAACAGCCGTTCTTGAGCTTGAGATGAGCTCAGTTTCTGTTTGAGCTTAGTAATATCCAGTCGAGTGGTGCCTAAGCAAGATAGAGCTTTGCTTGTTTGCACACCAATGATAGCAATGCTATTATTAAACCTTGTGGCTCACCACTAGTTGTTTATCAACTTTATCCTTGATTCTGTTTTCCTTATCCATCAATTTGAATAAGTTTATAATAATGTCAATATGGGAATATGATTTGACAATTGGATGCCATCCTACTGTATATAACTGCAGATGAGCCTCTATAATGCAAATTAAACACAGTTTACTTGGAGAAAGATTTGAACAAAGTATGTGCTAATGAACTCAAAAGAAAACATGTTGGATTCTTCTGTTCTACGTATTCTACAAATGAGTTGCACAAACGAATAGATAAATTACATGTAAAAGAGAACCAACTTGTTGAATGATAAGAGCTGGTTGATAGAAGCTTCCTTTAGTTATGGATGTTTACTCTCAGAATTTGGCCTCTTTTGTGGCACTGGGTACTTGAGTTGGGAAGAGAATGATATTATTTCTCAACATTGCATAGATCCGCTAAGCATTATGCTTCCTTGTTGTGAGTCTCTTGATTGATGGTTTTTTAACATTTATGCAGCTACAAGATGCTGGATGCTGGACTGATGCTGCTACTTTAGCTGCGACGCATTTAAAGGGATCTGATTATGCCAGGTTTCTGATTTATTTCTTCAGATAAAACATCTTAGGTTTTTTAAGCAGTTAAATTCGTAGCATTAGCTTTACTCTATGTGATGGCTTAGCCTTGTGCTTTTTATTCTATGTAACATACGCATTTGCTATGTTTATTTTAAGCCAATGAAGATTTGATCTCCTGGTGCAAAGCTGTCAATTTAATTTATTCTTTAAGATATTTAGCAACTTAGGCTCTGCGTGGTTAGGATACCTTCATTTCAAATTGTTCCTTTTGCAGGGTGTTACAAAGATCGGCTGAGCATGTCCTTCATGCTGAACACAACATTTGGAGGTAATAGTTTTTCTTAATTGTTCTTGTAGTACTTGGTACCCATTGCATAATTGGCATTCTAAAGCTTAAGATGGTTGGATGCAGGGCGCTTATTTTATTTGTTGCAGCTGGTGCAATCCAGGAGGCATTGGCAGCCCTGCGTGAGGCACAGCAACCGGACACAGCTGCCATGTTCGTACTGGCTTGCCGTGAAATTCATGCAGATATCGTCACTAATTTAGTAGGCTCAGATGATGAATCAGGGTCAACAGTCAAGGATACACTGGTTAACTTGCCTGGTTTAAACCCAGAGAATGAAGATGTGGTTGCAGTGGGTGAATATTTTGGGCAGTACCAAAGGAAATTGGTGCACCTATGCATGGACTCTCAACCATTTTCAGATTGACTGGGCTAAGGGAAAAGTCGTTTCATTTATTTACAGTGAAGCAATGTGGATATTTTGTTGGAAGAACGTATAACACCGGAGGGCCAGCAGGATGGTCAACTTCACGGATGAAAGAACAAGTACTGAAGCAACTTTACGGAGTAGGCAAACCTATTTGTTTTGGAGCAGACTCATTGTCCGATTTAGCGCAAAGCTGGCTGTTTAGAAATACGTCAAAGATGTAGTAGCTCGGTGCACAAAATTTTGGATGCTTCTAAACCTTCACCCCACAGAATATGGTTTTCAGGAGTGCGGGATGCAGCTGCTGCTCTCACGAAGAGGAATTTATTTCTATAGAAGACATTGGTTGAGTTATATTGTTTATTGATAGTTGCACATCGTGGCATTTTCATAAAGAGAAACTCCAATGCTGATCAGTCTCATTGATTCCTTTTTCAAACAGTTTTGAGCGATGTAAATTGTTCCATAGGGTTACCCTTATCCGTATTATATTTTGATACCCATTTGAATGGCATATAGAGGATTCCATTCTATTTAATTTAGTAAGAAGTATTCGGGGCAATTGCAATGCCTTGACAAATGAACGGGAGATTCCTGTTGTTCATGACAGCTATAAGCAGAGTGAAATCAATAGCATTCTTTGTGAATGTAACTGTTCATAAAAAAAAAAAAAAAAAAAAAAACCATGATGGTTGTCAAACCAACAGCAAGATTGTATGAGGTATGTTTTCAGGGTTGGCTCCTTGGTTGTCATTAATCATAAAGCTAAATCATCTACCCACCAAGCTAAAAATGGGCACTTGGAATACATGAATATTAAGTAACATCCCGCAACTGAAGACAGGAATCCTCATCTCTTGGATGCAACCATACCAAACATGTCACTTCTTTCACATATTTAGCTTCCAAATAACATCTTTGATTGATTGGAGTAGGAGTTTGTCAGCTGGCTTCTGTGTCAGAGTAATGGAGGCTAATTTCATCTCCAACACACTCCTTTCACAGGAAAACACATCAAGAGGCCATATTGTAGCAACTTATCAAATCAAGTTGATGAGCATGACAAATTTGCTAAGGTTTCTGGGTATATGTGTAAGCCATCTAACAGCAGTTGATATCCAGCAACATCTTCCCCCATATGGCCTGAAAAATTTGCTCAGGTTTCTATGTACAGAATTGCTCAAATTTGTCAAAAGAATGCTGTTCACCATAGAAGAGAAGCTCATGTCTCATAACAGCAGTTGATTTCCAGCAACATCTTTCCCTCATGTACAGTTGCATCAAGAAACTCTAGAAAAATTAAACTGACATGATTTGACATGTGTTCACTATTTAAATGCCTTGTAAATTTCACCAAACACCACAACCTAAATGCCACATAAAGAGGCATTAATATTCAGTAGAGATAACATACCTTCAAGATCTTGAGTACTCAATGAAAGAATCTCCTCCGACATCGAGCAGATCCAAGCTCCTCATATTCAGCCTTGGTGACACACATTGATTCATATTCAGGACTGGATGCCAAAAGTGAACCCCCTCGCCACACACCTAGTATTGGACTGACAAGCATCCCAAAGATTTTACCAAATGGGAAGAAATAGCATTTCAAAGAAATAGCATATTAATACTTTATTGAAGGTGGGATTTTACTCTTCTTGAGTTGTTATCTTCACTTGATAGTCATCTGGAACAAGAGGACGCAGATCCTTTTCCCTAAATTTAGCATAAAATTACGAGTGAAAATCAAAGTGGCACTGCAAATTGATACTAACACAGTCAAAATGGTAGAGGGATTAAGCTTACAGTCTTTCAGCAAATCGAGGAAACAATGTGCTTCCGCCAGTCAATATTATGCTGTTCAAGCACAACGTTTAAATTGTAAGTGGCATAAGCAAATTAAATTTGACAAAATCAGACACTTTATAAGATTGTACTTGAGGAATATAAAACCACCTTTGAAAAAGTACAGGATGAAGACAAGGATGGCATGCATTGACAGCACGAACAATGCATTCTGCTAGTCCAGCCTCATTCATTCCTGAAAAAGAGAGGGGCTTTAAGTTGGCACTTTATCATTGTTGAAGTACTAAGAAAAAATGAAACAGTATTCCCATTTCTTACATTATTAGTCATTACACAACACATCATTTTCTCAAATGCTTTCCTCCCTATCCCATGCTTTGACAAATTAGATGCTGATTTTAGTGAAAAATTCCAAAACTCACTGCTTCAAACAAATTAGATACTGATTCTAGTGACAAATAACTAATTGAAAATGTTCTACATTGATTCCCACCCTAGAACTAGGAAAAAAGCATATGATACACACCCAAATCTGCAGGTTGGAAGATCATTTCCGGGACAAGAAACCGTTCATTTGTTAAGTCAAACTCCTGTAACAGGCAGCCAAGGCAATAGTTTGAGTATCATTGAAAATGGATAGGCAATCACCCACTCAGTAAGAAAGACGAACACTACATTTTTAGTTAAATCCACTCTCTTCCTCTCCTCACTCTTCTCCATAACTTCCAAGTGATCTGTCTCTTTCTTTGTTTCCACAGCTCGTGAAGGAGTGGCTCCATCTGTCAAAATACGATGCCTCTGCGCCGCTTCCGGGTCTTTAACATAACCCTTTGTGTGAGTAACACCATCAGGCAAGACGTAAGTACATCTAAAAAGATTGTCGTTGCCACGTTTCCTGTAAAGATTATCTACACCATTTTAAAATAGCAGAACAAATTGCTTATTGCTTTCACAGCATTTAAAGAGCACATTGCAAGTAATAATAATATTTCAAGAAAATAAAAGTCTCATCTTCACAAATGTTCCTAAAACATATTTGCAGGAAACAATTAAAAGGGTTTAAAGAAAATAAAATAATTCACTGGAATTTCAAACTCGCCATCAAAATAAAAACTTTATTTTTTGTTGTATTTACCGGGCAACCTGGAGATCTCTTTCAACATCAACAGAAACAAAGCAAAGCTTCTCTTTAACATCATCCATTATAAAAGTCTCATCCATTACATTAACCGACCGATACGAAACCAATTCTTTCAAATAATTAGTCAAAGCTTTCCCTCCCAAATCGATCCTCTTCACCCCATAATTCACCGTAAAGTTCTGGAAGACCGGCGCCGCATGCGTAAACGAGAACCCACAGTCCACCACCAAACTACACTGTGCCTCCGAAACCAGCCCGTATGGACGGCGGCTGGCCTCGTAGAGGTGGACGAGGGAAGGCGAATCGGCGACGTAGAGGGAGTTGAAGCCGAAGTCTTCGAAAACGAGTTCGTCGGTGGAGCGTTGGATGGAAGGGAGGGAAAAGAGGGCTTCGGTTAAGAGGAGGGAGGAAGAGGAAGGGGTGACGTGGAGGAGAGAGGTGAAAAGGTGGGACCATATGTCTCGTTGCAAGTCGGGGTTGATTAGGTAGCCTCGGTCGATGGGGCGGCGTATGGCAGCGGAGGTTAGGTCTTCGGTTGTGGAGGAGAGGGTGGTTGTGGGGTGGAGGAATTTTTTGGATGTAAGAGGGCGGTAGAGGCAGTTTGGGATTACGACGGCGGGGTTGCGCTCGCCTCCTTGGCCCGCTTTTAACAGGCCTCCGCCGTTGTCGAGAACGACGACGTTTGACATTGGGGAAATGGGAGATCGGTTCCTCGAAAGGGGTTGGCGGGTTTTTCAGGATTTATGAGAGGATTAAGGAGACGCTGGGCTTGAACATGTTAGAACATGGGAGCACGTATTAATAAAATTCATTTATACTTACCGACACTTACCGTTTGGATAAAATAAAAGGGAAAGAAGTTTCTTGGTCTATCTAAAGGAAGCAAGGTAATCTATCAATAATTTTTTCCATGAGTTTTGCATTGTAATTACCATCACTTAAGATGTTAAATGCAGTTGACTGTCAATTTATATAAATTTATTTATCATTTTTTAAGTCCTTGTCTAAAGGAACGATGGGAATTGCCATGGATATCCAAATTTAGATGGTGCAAACTGCCAAGGGAACAACTCCTTCCTTGAAGTAAAATTTAGATGGTGGCGTATGTTGTTAGAGCTTCGAGTTGTGTCTCCGCTGCAGCCGCTCTTGGGCGGCAATCAAAGCTTCCCAATAACCCAAAGCTTGTTGAAAATTATGCAGAGAATAAACTGCTTCCGAGCAAAACGAGTAGAACCAGTCGACAAGGTCATGGTCAGCGCATGCCATCTGACGTATGGACCAGCTCATCGTTTCTAGAATTCAGCCTATGAGATGCCGGACGTGTTCAAAACCAACTCCATGGTTCAAAGAAACGTTTTGTTAAGGCTGTCTTCAGCCAGCAAGCATTTCTTATATTCTGTAACGTTTTGAATAAGAATGTACACCCTTGAAAGAGGGCCAAAATATCTTCCTTGCATAACAGTAAGAATATTGCAGAAAACACAGATATTATGATAACTATCCATCATATACTTATACTGTATACTTTATCAAACCTTTTTATGTCCATTGCACCCTCTGAGGCAGGTAAGTGCATGTAAACAAAATGAAAACAGGAAAAAGTAGGTGGAAAAAATCTTCCAAATGTGTTGGCAACGAAGCTCTCATCCGATAGTAACAATGTGCACCATGGGAAGATACACCCATTCATAAACAAGTGAATTCAGTAGGGTGGATAGTAGTACCCTCCCGGCTGTCCCATGCCATTGACTTGTGGCATCCCGTAAGGCATCATCATTGGTTGTGCAACAGGGGCATAGTAGCCAGGACTAGCAGTGATCTTGGCCAGACTCGCTTGGCCTTGCATTCCATCCCTTCCATATTGTTGCCACAGCTGCTGTTCCTGTACAAGCAAATGCTGCTTCTGCTCCATGTCTGCTATCTGCACGTATGAAGGAGGTGGCACTGCAAGGGATGCAGCAAAAGGGTCCTGGTGTCCTACTGGTTGTACCGTCCCATCTGGGGCAGGCAAAGCTAGCACTTGAGTATTTGTCTTGCCAGGGCCAGGCAACGCAACGCTACTTGCACTCCCACCGCTTAGCTGAGTAGTGCTCACATGCTGCCTCACTGCCCCCTGATCATACATACCATTCAATAGCAATGGATCAAAACCACCTGCCAATGCAGCTTTCTGCTTTGATAAATTACTAGCTGACTCAACCAATGCCAATTCCCAATCTGCTTTACCAGCCTCAGCAGCTGGTGTTTGCCATGCAGAAGTCACCTCTGGCTGTCCATTTGAAGGGAATGCTTCCCACGAGCCATTAGCATTTGAGGTGGGTGGTCCAGAGAATAAAGCCAAAGCTAATCTGTTCCCTTGCTCATCAGCTGAAACCGCATCATCCTTTAAATTTACCAAATCCTCTGTATCCTGTTGAGCCTGCATCTTAGGTTGTTCAGGTTCGGGTGGCGGAGGAGGTGGGGTATAACTCTCTGGTGCAGGAAGAGCCTTTATTTCATTCATATTTGCTTCCGGCTCCTCCTTAACCGGTGGCTTCTCTTCCCTATTTCTCTCTGGACCCTTTGGCCCGTTAGTCATTTCCTTCAAAAATCCTTCAAGTGTTCCCAAAAGCTTATCAGTAATTCTCTGCACTTCCGGATACTCAGATGATCTAGCAATTCCCATTTCCTTACACCAACCATAAAACCCCACAAGCTCATCAATCATCTTTGCTGCACTAACATAAGTATCAAAACCCTTAACACAATCCGCATACTCCATCTCAGTAAACCTATCCAACAAAATCCCTAACGCCTCACATATCTCTACATAAAGCCCAAAACTCTCCTTCAAAATCTGATAAAGTGCAACAAGTACCAACCTGCTATTTTTGGCTATACCAGCTGGCCTACAACCCAACACTCTATCAAGAATCCTCAACAACTGATTCAGCCTCCCCAAAACTCTCTCTGGCCTCATTTCCCTCATTGGTGTCACCTCTCTCCTCTGTTCTCTCCTGACAGAATCACTCAAATCACCATAAGACCTCGATCTCCTACCCATTCCATGATCATAATCATCTCTAAAGTCTCCGTACTCACGCCTATTCCTCTCATCTCTCTCCTCAAACCTCCCCTCCCCATCTCCCTTCTTCTTCTCAAACACCGAAAACTCCACCTTCTCATCAAGATACATAGCATAAAACCTAACAAAACCGGCATGATCCCACGAATTGGAATGCGCCTCATCCCTAAAATCTGACAAATTCAAAATCCTCATCCCTCTCCTAGTTGCATACACAATCTCCTCTTCAAAACAAGGGTTCCCATCGACCAAAAGCCTATGAACAAGCATCAAAGACTTAAGCGCCACAATCCAATCATGGGTTTTATTCAACCTTTTTGACACTGTAGCGATACAAGCACTAACATAACCTCTAGAATAAGATGTATGGCTTATGATCTCCCTAAAGTACTTCTCATCAGCTGGATCTTCATCGTGGCTTGTGGCTTTGACCACCAAAACTTCCAGTTCCGGCGCTATGTTTCCTGCCACTTTGGCAATGCTTATACTCGTTTGATCCTTCACGGCCCCGATCGCTTTACGGATCGTGCTAGGCGCCATTTAAAAAAGACTCTGCTTTCCCTTTTTTTTTTCTTGAAGATTTTTGTAATCTCTAAAAAAAAAAAGAATATCAAATCTTTATGCTCCAAACTCAAAACGTAAAAGATCAAAAAACTAAAACTGGGTTCTTTCTTATGTATATTATAAACTTTTTATTGTTGAAAAATTCAGATTCCTTTTTTTTTCCCATAAAGAAATGTAGTAGTACTTGCCAAACATTTATTCTCCAAAATCAAAACTTTTACCAAAAACTAAGTTTTTTCTGATAAAGAATTTTGATATCACAGAAATAAACGACAATGAAAATTGGGGTTTATCCGTGTTTACCTCTTAGGACTCTTTTTGATCCCGACGCTGAAGAAAAGCGAAGATCTATGAAGCTTTGACGCCGTAAATGGTGTCCGTACGGCGGATGAAATCGGATCCAAGAAACGTAACAGTGATTCTTTCCTTTTCTCCTGTGTCAGTGTAGGTGAATTGTAAGAGTGAAGAATGCAAGTCTCGTGATTGTCTCCATTTCTATCGCTGCGTGAGTAGTAAAAAGGCCGAGAGGGAGAGAGAGAAGGAGCGGGCAAAGATTTGCAAAAGCGCGTAATAGACGGGGCGATGCTTTCGATTAAGTGGTTAATACGACGTCGGATGAAGTTTGGAAAAGGCCGAAGGCATACGTAACGATGCGGTTTAGTAAATTATGCTCTCTATCTTCTTTTGTGGATTAACATCCTTTTTTATCTTTTTATTATTATTCCTATTCTAGTTTCCACCCCCATATTTACGAATATTCTAACCAAGTCCTATTTCCTCCTTTGAAGCAAACGGGGCCTAATTTATTTTTCTATTAATCCCCTTTTTCTGGTCAAACGCTTTCATTATGTTCACTCTTGACCATGTCCTTTTTTCTTTTTTACATTATTATATACATTGTAAAAAGTACAATAAACAGAGGACGCTTAAAACAGTATAAGAATATCTTCAAATTGCCAATAGATAAAAAGCAAAAAATTAGGGGAGAAAAAAGCCCATGTTGAGTTTGTCTATAAGGATAGATTGATAATGAAGAGGCTCATCGACCCTTTTAGAATGGGAAAAGAATATATATTTCTAAATAAAAAAACATGGTTAGATAATTGGTTGAATTGATCAAATCATAAACTACTTTGGTCCGATGTTGCGTTGATAATTGTCAACGTAAATTATTCAAAAACAAAATCGGTCTGTTATTCTAGAATTTTGCATTCAAACATAAATGTTCCATTGTGTCCACTCAAATCAATCCACTTCTTTATTCATAGACTTGTTCTAAAGGCAAACATAGATTGTGAAAGAGCAAATTTTTAAATTTTTGTTTTTTTATATAATTTTTAAAAAAAAATTGAACTATTTAAAAAAATTTAAATAAATCATTTTTTGTTTATTACATTTAATTAAATTTTTATATTTTTACTTTTAATCAAATAAACTCTTATAACTAATGATAGATTAATTGTTATTAGTCAAAATGACACTTATTATTCTATACCACCATGACATTGACTATGACTTGTTAACTTGTCATAATAAATGATTATATAGCATGCTGAAGTAACATGATGACACGATCATATAGTATTTTTACTTTCCACATCAACATTATGTCCATATAAAATGACAAAAGATATTTTAATTAAAGATAATTAATCAACTATTAGTTATGAGAGTCAATAAAAAATATATATTTATTTGAATTTTTTTAAACAATTAATGAATTTTTTTAAACAAGATATTAATATAACATATAATAGCAAACATCATGAAAAGTGAAAATAAAAGAGTTAGATTGGTTGAAGTAAGAATAGATTGAACACTCGTAATAAAGTAGTTCATAATTCTATGTAATTTTTTTATGCGTATTTCAATATGTTTGGATATGTATTTTTTTTTTGTTTGACTCATTTAGCACAATTCTACAAAAAAGATTAACTCATTTGTGTGCTTGTGTCACGCATTCATATTTTTTAATTTAAAAATATACATTTTAGATAGAAGAAAACGTTTGCTTATAAGTTTAAAACATATCCTTATCTCTCATTGATGTGTGATATAAAGACATGTTGAATTAAGTTTCAAAACTCATTAGTCATTTCACGTGGAATATGTATAGAATGCGGTCTCACATTTATGAAGAATTGGGCAGATTTTAATATTAATTATCACAAATCTACAATTTTAACTTAAATGAGATACTTATTAAGTAGAAAAAGATTTTTATTTATATGCCTAACAGGTTAAGACCTAATTTAAAGTGGGATTCATGGCACTTATATTTACCTACATAGATTTCTTAGAATGAATATATATTAAAATAAGATAAACTCTACATGGATCTGCATTTTCGCACATGGCACCTTGAGTTTTTTTTTTTTTTAATATAAAACCTTGTATTTTATTTATATTTGCAACACAGATAACAGAGTAAAAATTTCATTTAAATTTTTTTGTAAAAAGACAATAAATTTTTTTTTATAACTTTATTTATTTAGTTAATTAAAAAAATTGAACCTTTTTTTTAGATTTTTTTATGACTTTTCTGTCATTTTCTCATTCTTATCCAACAAATCAATTGAATACCTTATATAAGAAGGAAATATAAGCTTTTCTTTTATTTCGAATCTAACTATATTACTCCCAAGTACTAGAAGCTGCCAAAAGCTTCAAGAAATCATTCGAAGTGAATTTGGGAGACAAAACTTTGATATAAAGCAAAGGGGGTGCCGACCATTCATTAATGGACAATATTCACGAAGGTTAACGAAAAATAACACGTCAAACCGTAAAACATAGTTTTTTAATTTTTTATTTTATAAAGGACAATGCAATTTTTTCAAAAAAAGAATAATATATTTTTTTGCGTTGTGGGTAAAATACTGATACTGCTAAAATATTATTAAATAAAAAATAAAATAAGTGTGACATGAAAATATGCATTTATTTAAATAAAATAGATATATGATTAAACAATATATTTAAAATATTTTATCATTATATAATTGAATAAAATCATATATAAATTATTTAATAAAAAGTTTATTGATTAATTATTAATTTCATGATGATAAAGAGTCAAAATATATAATTAATGTTAGTTAATTATAATAATATAAATTAATTGTAAGTATTAGATGTTCAAATTGATTTTAGATTTTTTTTTCTTCTAAAGAAATGTAATTATTTTATTTTTATATGGTGTTGTAATATGCTTACATGTTAATTTAGAAGGTAACCATATTATGTTTCTACGTTTACTTAAATAAATTTAAAAATAATTTATTTCATACTATTATTTTTATAATTTTCAAAAAAGAAATAAATGAAAATAGAAAATATGTAACATAAAAGTTATATACTTGATTACATAAAACAAAACAAAATAAAATAATACATTTGAAATGTTTACTTATTTTATATGTAATATATTTATAATTATTTTAGGAGAAGTCATATGATGCATCAAAATCACATCTACACTTATAATTAAACAAAATATTTAAATGCCAATTTCATATTTTACATTACATTCAATTCCATTATCCATATATAAAAATAAATTCATAGAAAACTTAATTGATCGTATCAACAATAGTATGATTAATATGGAAAAATAATTTATTTAATATTAATTATTAATATATAAATGTTGTGAATGACTTTATGATATATTAATATTAGCATATATAGAAAAATATGCAAAAAGATATATTAATATTTTAAACTAAAAATTATTTAAATAAAAAATTATCCCAAAACAACATGCAAGTAAAATTCTAGTATCAAATAAAAATTGATCAAAATACCTATCAAGTCTTTATATTTATGCATTTTGTTCAATTTAGTCTTTGTACTTAAAATCAAAGCAATTTAATCTCTAAATTTTAAAAAATACTCAAATTTAGTCATTTCCTCAATGGTATCCAATTTTGTCGTTAAATGAGATGACGTTAATGTTGACATGGATTAACGTGACACTGACATGATGACATTACAATGTCACGTGGTACAGTCTGTGATGACATGACAGTACCACATGACACTAATATGATGACATGACAATATTGATGTGTCAGTACCACGTGGTAGTGACGATGAGAAAGATTGAGAAAAAAGTTGTCAAAAAAATGTGTCACGTTATAAGTACTAAATTAAACAAAAATCTGTAGTATATGACATAAATTAAACAAAATTAAGGTGTTAAATGACTAAATTGTGTAAAATATAAATCTTTAAGTAAATTATACATATACTTATTAATAAGTCAAATATTTAAGTGTAAAATATTTATAGTGTTAAGAAATACACATAAATATTTTCTTATTGGATCACTTTATTCCACAATAGGTATATTAGTTTATCTACTTTGTAAAATTAAGTTTAAATTCCCCTTTTATAATTTTTTTTAATATTTAATCTTGGATATGTACTTATAGGAAAACAACATTGTCATTTACACAAACCCTTAAAACACTTAAAATTAAAATTTAATTTTCGCATTTATAAGAAACAATAGCTAGTATTCTCCTTAGCCACCCTGCAATCTTGTTCTCCATTCTTTGTTTTTCTTATTAAAAGTTTAATTCATTAATTAATTGTTACAAAATTAGGGTAATGATGATAAATTTACGTTTTTTGTTTTTTATTTAGATTTTTTTCTTAAATTCTTTTACTTTAAAAACCAAACAGCTCTATAATGATAATGTTTGTGCGTGTTTAAGCCTCTTTGTTTTTTGTTTTGGTTTTTTCTTTTTAAAAAAATGAAAAAGGGAAATATGGAGTTAGCAATAATTATGAAAATAATTACTCATCCTGACTTACTCAATTTGGGCATAACAAATCTCTTATTACACCTATAAAATCTGAGCTACTCCACTCTTTCAATTTTTTGATTATTTTTTATATTTTTATTTTGTTTAATATTTTAGGTTATATTTTTTATGCTGGAATTTCCTGAATTAAAAACTACATCTATCACTAATAGAGTTAAATATAATTATAAAATATTTTGTGTCATTTTATTTTGTATTTACTAATTTTTTGTAAATCTAAATTAATAATTTAAATTTAGCAAAATTTATTGTCTTTTTTGAACATAAATAAAATAATTTTACAAAAAACTTTAAAGTAAATTTAAATAAAAGGTAAATTGGTTAAATGTTGAATAATTTCAAAAGAATGGGTATTTGTAAATTTTAAAAAATTGCAACTAAATCATATTTTATACTATTATAAAAAAAATTATTTAATTATTTATATTATTTTATTTCAATATAATACAAGTTATTTATCCATATCTAGTTTTGAATATAATTTTTTTTTTGAATTTTTTTTATAAAAAGAGAATTCAAACTTAATTTTTATTGAAAAAAAAATTTACTGTACTTATTCTGAAATCAAATAATCAACTAAAACAATATATATATATATTTATATATATTTTTTAACATAAAAAATCTTTTACGCTTATTAAGTATATGTATCATCTATTTAAAAATTTATATTTTTTAAATATTTTTTTCAATTTAGTCATTGAATACCTCAATCCTATTCAATTCAATTCCTATACTATACATTTTTATTCAATTTAATTTCTATGACATAATACATATATATTTTTTAAAATATTTATCAATCTACCACATTAGCATTATCACGTGACACTAACACGTCAACATATTAGTGCCAGATTAGTATTGTCATGTCATCATATCATGTCACGTGACATATCACATCATCAAAAGTGTCACGACAATATTATGTCAGCGCTGATATCATCCAATTTAATGGTTAAATTGAATGTCATTGAGGAAAAAATTAAATTGAAGTAATTCATAAAATTAAAAGATTAAATTACTTTTATTTTGAATATAAAAATTAAATAAAATAAAATCCATAAACACATAAATTTGGTGGGTATTTCAAACAATAAAATTAGTGACAAAAGCTAAGAGAGAATTCATGGGGCAACTATTTTAACGGCGTCAGTCTTTCCCGCGAATAGCCCAACTCCCAAAGCGAGAAAACTCAGCCATCATGTCCATCCTCCGAGTCCACTCAGTGGACAGCGAGCAACCCATCACCACCAACGAAGAAATCGAGTTCTATACGGTCACTTCCCCATCAAACCCTAGCCCTATATTCAGCGAAAGGAGAGGCGTTGTTCACCTCTATCGAAAGGCCTCCCAAGGCTCCCTCCCAAACCCTAGCTCTCGCTCCACGTCCCTCTTCGTTGTCGCCGTCCCCAACTACCTCTCCGCTGCCGATTTCATTCGATTCTCTGGACCCCACCTCGAAAATATCACCCACCTTCTCTTCATCAGGTACCTTCATCACGCTTACTTTTGATCATTGTTGACTCCAATTTCATGAATTCAAAAGAAAAGAAAAAAAAATTCATCTTCAATGTAGAAGAAAAAAGTCAACTTTTGGATTAGTTGGTAGTCAATTTGTAATAAAAAAAAAGGGAGGGGGGAAAGGAAAAAAATGTCTTCTTTTTAATTTTTTTGTTATTTTGTAAAATTAGGAATGATGGAATTGAGGATAGGTATAGCGTGTTTATAAAGCTAGTTGATCAGTTGGCGGCGGACGGATTTTATCGTAGCTTGAATGGGAAGAGGTTTTCACCTGCTGAGGTTGGTAACCTTTGCCTCAAGTTACTACATTTTGATTTTTTGAGTAATTAGTTTGATTATTGGGTTGAATTTTGTTAGGCTGAGTTATGCCATATCCTTTTTACGCATTCCGTGGAATATACAGAATCGGGGGACATTGCTAGCACACCTCCGGTAGGATTCACTGAGTTGCCTACTTGCCCCATTTGTCTTGGTTAGTAGAGTTGTTTTTATCCAATTTATCTTGTATATTCATGTTGATATGCTTTTTACTTTAAGCTTTTTGTGTTTTGGTGACAGAGAGATTGGACCCGGATACTAGTGGGATACTTAGTACGTTTTGTGACCATTCGTTTCAATGTTCTTGCACTTCAAAATGGACTTATTTGTCCTGCACAGTAAGCTAGTTCTTGGTTCCCTACAACTTTTTTGCTCTTTGTGTTGTGTTAGTGCCTGGTCATGTTGTTATCTTCATCCAAGAGGAGCTTCCCTTTTGTTTCTATTGTACCATTGCATCTGCATTTATTATGTTTAAGACACTGGTTCTTTGAAGTTAGTGTTTAGCAATTTTTGTCATATGAAGTTATGTTTTTGATTAATATCATATGTGTTGTTAGGTCTGCCGATTTTGCCAGCAGCAGGATGAGAAACCAGCCTGTTCTATTTGTGGATCACTGGAGAATCTTTGGGTCTGCTTGATATGTGGTTTTATGGGGTGTGGAAGGTAATGTATTGTCAGCTGCTCTTCTATTATGGTGTTAAAAATCTTTATCATTATCTAAGTGTGGGGTTAACTTCATTTAAGGATTGAATTTATATACATTCATGGTTTTTTTATGGGCACTGCAGATATAAAGAAGGTCATGCGGTTAGACATTGGAAAGATACTCAGCATTGCTATTCCCTGGAGTTAATATCACAGCAAATATGGGATTATGTTGGTGATGGTTACGTTCATCGATTAAATCAGTCAAAAGCTGATGGCAAGTCAGTGGAAATGAATTCTCGTTGTATGTCACTTGAAGGAAATTGTGGTTCCTGTGGATATGGTGATGATTCTGGAATTAGGGAAGCCATCTATAGCAGCAAAGTAGAAGCGGTACATTTTCCATATAAATAACTTCTGGGGCAGGTCAATTTTTTTTTTATTAAGTGTGGACATGTTAAACTAGCTGATAAGACATATTGGATGTGTCAATCTTTTAAGTTTGACAGGTTCCCTTAAAAGAGTAAAACAATTTTGTTACTTTTAACCAACACGTATATGCCTTGGGCACCAATGGTTCAAATTTAATGGAACAAGCTTTATGATGGAGAGTTTCAAATCAACTCATACTTTGTGCTTTATTTTGAAACTTTGTGCCTTTAGTTTTAGATTTATAACTGCTGCACTTCACATGTACCTGTGCTGATTTTGACACGGCATATCAGATTTTTGATGAGTACAGCCGTCTTCTGGCCACGGAGATGGAGAAACAAAGACAAGTAAGAGCGCCACTCCTGATGCTATTTTAAATCTGCACTATTACGAATCTCATAAGAATTTCTTTCTCTGTTCTTCTACTACTGATGCTATTGTAATTTGCATTATTAAAAATTTTAATTATTGTTTTCTGTATTCACTCTTCCTCCCCCAGAATTATGAATCACTACTTGCAGAATCCAAAAGCAAAAGAGATAGTTCCATTGCTGAAGCAGTGGAGAAGGCTGTGACTTCGGAGATGCTGGACATCCAGAATAAACTGGATAAGTGCACAGAGGAAAAAAATGCTCTCGCTGAGGTGAATGTTTAACACATTCCTATATAAAATTTTGCATGCATTTACTTCATGCAGAGCATATTCATAATATGTTCTTTTATAACATCGTTATCAGTCACACAATGTGTTGCATTTGTTACCATTAAAGTTTTTTGGTTACAGATCAATCGCAATCTTATAAAAAACCAACAAGTGTGGCGAGAAAATGTCAAGGAAATTGAAGAAAGGTACTCTCTTTTCTACCCTGGCTATATAGGCCTAGGCCTGATTTGTTCTCTTGCTGTCTTGTTCCAAAAGGGGAAATTTTACATTTTCTGTATGCATACATGCATTCGCATATTCTTTTTGAAATAGTTATTTCCTCTGTTGGTTGTTTTTGTCTCATGTGCGTTAGCTTTTCCCTTTTTAGGCTTCCAGATCTTACATGGTGTCTTGTGTTTGTTTTCCATTTAGGGAAGCTTCTCAGTTGAGGTTGAAGGATGAGAAGATACTTGATCTGGAAGAGCAGGTATCTTAATTACCTAAATTTATATGTCTCTATGCAATTGATTGAGATTACTGGCTTTGACAGTAGTTTGTCAATTACAGATACGAGACCTTAAAGTCTATATTGAAGCTCAGAAGACACTTATTGACATGACCGATTCGGATGGCATCAGGGGAGGGACACTGTTACCTGTTCCTCAAACGCAATCTTCCTTAGCTAATACCAGGAGGCACAAGAAGTCAAGTCGAAGGAGGAATTAGGAAATTGCAGTTATCCTGAGAAAAAGCAGAACCATGTTTTATATGGAATGGTTATTACATTGAATCAAATGCAGCTTAAACCTTAAGCTTTAAACCAAATGCAGAATAATATTTATCTTTTAATATTAAATATTATTTAATTATAATAAAAGGTTTAATTATCTTTTAATACAAAATATTATTAAATTCTAATAAAAATATGTTTATATTTTGGTGAAAATATTATTTAATTATAATAAAAGTTATTTTGATTTTATTGTTCAGAATATTTTTATTTTTTAACAAAATAAATTTTTTAATTTTAATAAAGAGTATTTATTTTTTAAAATAGTTTTTTAGTTTTTTAATTAAAAAAATTTTAAATTTTAATAAAGAGTATTTTTATCATTTATTCATTATTTTTTAATATTTTTAAAATTATTCTTACTAATCAAATAATGGAATAAGTAATAATAATAATTTTTATTTTTTTTTATTTTTATAAATTAATTTATATAATAGTTATTTTTTAAAAAAAATAATTATTTTATTTTTATTCTATTCTTTCCAAGTAACCAAGTATGTTATAAAAGTAATCTCCTAAACAGAATGCATTCATAACCTCTTTTGAAAAATGACAACACCTACTATTACCCATCAGCCATCATCACTGTTCGATGGCTCAAATTATTCAGTACGGGCTGTCAAAATGAAGGACTATTTGAAAGGCTACAATCTTTAGAGTGTGGTTGAAAATGAAACTGTAGTGCCGCCATTAAGAGAGATGTGTCCGAGACGATCTTCAGTCGAATTATGGGCTGTGAGACAGCGACTCAAGCCTGGAACAAGCTTCAGGAGGAGTTTCTTCGCACTAACAGAACGAGACAAATGAAGGCCTCTAACGTGAGAAGAGAATTTGTTCTCATGAGGCTGAAGGAGACACAAACTGTCAAGGAATACATTAACCAAGTGATGCGTCTGGTAAATCAAATCAGAATGCTTGGTGAAAATCTACATGAGGTTCGGGTTGTAGAGAAGATTCTGATCAGCATTCCAGAGAAGTTTAAAGCTACCATTGCTTCTCTGGAACAAGCCAAGGATGTGTCTGACATCACTGTCACTGAATTAGTAGGTGCTCTTGAAGCTGCAAAGCAAAGAAGATCTGCTCGATCGAATTCAAGGACTGAGGTTGCCATGGTTTCTTAACTTAAAGGCAAAGCTGGTGCAGAGAGTGGAGCCAGGAAAATTTTGAGAGAGAAAGACAAAAGCTCTCTAATGCAGGTCAGTCTTCTAATAGAAAGGGTAAGTTTAAAGTCTGCTCTTTTTGTAGGAAACGCAATCACTTGGAAGAAAACTGCTGGTTCAGATCTGATGCAAAGTGTAAATTATGTAATGGTGTTGGTCATGTAGACAAAGCTTGCACCATCTGATAAAACTCAATCTACAGAAAACGCTGAAGTTGAAGAAGAGACATTATTTATGGCTTCAACTGACTCATTTTATGACATTGACAACCTTGAATGGCTTATTGATAGTGGCTGTTCGAACCATATGACTCCATCAGAGGATGTGTTTGTAAGCCTTGATAAGGGCTACAAATAGACGGTTAAAGTTGGCAATGTTATGTATCTTGATGTGTTTGGTAAAGGCACAGGTCGAGTAATTTCACTCTCGGGGTTCCAGATATATTTCAGAAGTCGGTTCCCTCTATTTAACTCAGAACCTACCGAGTGTTGGACAAATGTTGGAGCATTATTATATTCTGCTCTTCAAGGATTTGGCATATGCACTATATATGAACCAAATGGAAACTATCTTATGACTGTTCCAATGAAGAACAGAAGCTTTTCTCTAAACTGGAAAGAAACCTGCATGCAAGCCACTCAATCTCCTGGAACTGATACAGAACTTTGGCACAAGAGATTGGAACACTGCAACTATATCTCTCTTAAGCAAGTAAGTTCCACTCATTTGCTTAAAAATTTGCCAATATTATCTGATAAAGGTCAAGTTTGCAGTGTTTTTCCAGCTTGGAAAGATGTCCAGGAAGCCTTTTCCATCTGCATCTATGCACAGAGCCAAAAGCAAGCTAGAATTGATTCATACAGACCTTGCAGGCCCCATGAGTGTTGAATCTTTGTCTGGTGACAAGTTCTACTTCATTTTCATTGATGATATGAGTAGGTTCTGCTGGATATGCTTTCTTAAGTCCAAGTCTCAAGTGTTTGAACTGTTCCTGCAATTCAAGGCAAAAGTTGATCTTGAAACAGGGCATAAAATTAAGACTCTAAGGTCTGACAATGGAAGTGAATATACCTCTAATGTGTTCACTGATTATTTGAAGAATGCTGGCATCCATCATCAGTTAACTGCCCCACTACACCTCAACAGAATGGCGTGAGTGAAAGAAAGAACAGAACCATCTTTGGGATGTCCAGGTGTCTGCTGTTTCAATCTAATTTACCCAAGAAATTCTAGGCAGAAGTTGATAATACATCAGTATATTTGCTCAACTTGCTTCCCACTCGAGCCTTGACAAACAAGACACCATTTGAAGCTTGGTATGGCTATAGGCCATCAGTTGACCATCTCACAATATTTGGTTGTCTGTGCTATCTACATGTGCCTGAAGTTCAACGTGACAACTTTCAACAGAAGGCAATAAGAGGTATATTTACAGGGTGTAGTAATCAATCTAAAGCTTATTGTGTTTACTTACCTAAAAACTGATAGAATTACTGTCAGTAGCAATGTTACTTTCGATGAGCGTTCATACTGGAATAGGAATACTATTTCCAATGCAAATGAAAGTACCTCAGCTCCATTTACAGTTAATGTTGATCTGGGAATAAGTGAATTTAGCAATGATCTTGAAGAAACTGGTGATGATATTGATGATGTACCAGTTCGAGGCACAAGATCAATCACTGATGTGTATCATAGAAGTATGCTAGCTGTTGATGAGCCTAGTTCTTTTGCTGAGGCTTGTGGCTTTCTTGAATGGTATGAAGCAATGCGTGAAGAACTGGCAACGATTAACAAGAACCAGACATGGAGCTTGGTTGACAGACCTGCCAATCATCATGTGATTGGAGTTAAGTGGGTGTTTAAGAGGAAACTTAACCCTGATGGGAGTGTGAATAAACACAAGGCACGTCTGGTGGACAAGGGCTTCAGGACATATGCCCCTGTGGCCAGATTTGATACCATACGCCTGTTGATTGCCTTATCTGCAGCATTTGGATGCAAAGTCCATCATCTGGACGTTAAATCTACCTTTCTAAATGGCTCTCTTAATGAATAATCTTTGTAGAGCAGCCAGAAGGCTTTGAACTACTGACTGGTCAGAATAAGGTATGCAAGCTCCACAAAGCACTGTATGGGTTAAAACAGGATCCTCAAGCCTGGTCTAGCAGAATTGATGAGTTTCTGTTGGAAGATAACTTCACTAGAAGCTGCATTGCAGCAACTTTATACGCATACAGGGGCACAGGTTCATCACATCTGATCATTTCCATTTATGTTGATGATTTGTTGTTAACTGGAAATGATGACACTTTAGTGTTGAAGTTCAAAGAGAAACTCAAAAAGAGTTTGAAATGTCAGATCTTGGTCCTATGAATTACTTCTTGGGGCCGGAAATTAATCTAAGGTAGTGATGGAATTCGACTTTTACGAAAGAGTTATATTAGTCAAGTTTTGAGAAGGTTTCACCTGGAAAATTGTAAACCTTCCCCAACACCTTTTCCTGTTAATGAGAAGTTCTCCAGTAGCAAAGGAAATAAGCTCAAAGATCCTTCTGAATATCAAAGTATAATTGGTTGCTTGCTTTATATCTGCACATCTCGACCAGACATTATGTTCTCTGTCAGTCTTATGTCGAGATTTATGCAAGAGCCTTCCAACCTGCATCTTGCTGGTGCCAAACGCACCCTCAGTATTTGAAGGGCACTTAAGACTTTGAGTTATTCTTTGCTCATAAACCAGATATCAATCTACATGGTTATTCTGACAGCGATTGGACAGGTGTAAAGGTTTTTTTGTTAAGGAGAGAGGACTTGTTGCAATGAGTGAATCAAGGTGCGCTAGAGGAGGTAGAAAGGAAGACTGGAGCAATCCTTGAAACTTAAGTGCTTTAGGTGGCAGGTGGTGAGAGATGAGAAAAGATGGAGGAAGCGGCGGATAATGGCGAATGGGAAAGGCCTAATAGAAAGAATGTTGGAGGAATTTTAAAAGAACTTTTAGTATAATTTTTGCTGGGTGCCTAATGATATTTTGATTGCCTTCCAACTTTCAAGGCTCTCATATTTATACTAAACAGGAGCACTTTCTTAAGAGTAGTTAGAAGAGCATGTTCAATCATGAGAGAACGTACTTGTCATGAAAGAGCAGTTAAAGAACGGTTTAGGAAATATGAAAAGAATGACCGTGTAATTAGATAGTGAGCGTAAGTTTTGGGTAATGGACTAGTAGCACTTGATAGTGCGTCACGTGTGTTCTTAAGAAACAAAGAAAGACCAATAGGTAAAGCACATGTACTTCAAGAAAAGATTAAGAGAAAGCCCTTTTAACTATTTTCATATTTGAGTTACCAAACCAAACTGTTTAGAATATTTCAAATGTGAAAGTAACTCATGAACCCTACCACTTGTTCTAAGTTACTTTCACTTTCCCGTACAAGTAGTTGTTTCATGCTTGTTCTTAGGTGTTCCTGTGCTTGTAACGCTCTTTAGGAGCTTCTGTGCTTAGAACACTCTTGGGTGCTTTTGCACTTGGAACGCCTCTGGGAGCTTCTGCACTTGGAACGCCCCTGGGCTCTTCCACGCTTAGAATACTTTTCGGTGCTTCTGCGCTTAGAACACCCTAGGCTTCCAACTTGAAACACCTTTGGGCACTTCTATGCTTGGAACCCCAAGCATTTCCGTGTTCAAAATGCACTCTTCTACGTTTAGAACATCCTGATGTAATTTTCCTATAAACAATACTTTAAAAATAATAGTTAATCAGAATTAGGCATCTACAACAGGTAATATTGATGATTCTAGAAGCACATCCGGGTATATTTTCTCTCTTGGAAATGGGACATTCTCCTGGAATTCTCACAAAAAAACTCTAGTGGCTCAATCCACTGCTGAGGCAGAGTATATCTCAGCAGCAGAGGCATCAAATCATGCTGTATTAGTAACGTTCTTGCAGACCTAAACTTAACTCAAGGCAAGCCTACTGCTTTGTTTGTGGATAACAAGTCAGCAATTGCACTGACCAGGAACCCTTGGTTCCATGGCAAGACCAACCATATTCATGTTAAATACCATGCCATTAGAGATGCAGAGAAGAGAGGAGATATTTCTGTCCAATATTGCTCTTCAGATCAGCAGCTGGCAGATTCAATGACCAAGATTTTGCCCAAGCGAAGGTTTGAATACCTTAGAAGGATATTAAATGTTCAGTGTGCAAACATTAAGGAGGAGTGTAGAGAGTTAGAGAGCTAATGCTTGTTTTTGAATCAACACGTGGAAGCAATACAATGTATTTTGCTTCATTGTACTGGTTTTATCAAAGCTTCCTCTTATGTCTGTGGTGTCAGCTTGCATGAAATACCAAAACTCAAGATTAACACTTGTTTTGTACTACATTACAAGTGTAATCCTTGCATAATGTATATTTAACCATGACGATGTTTAATGGAGTATGTTTTACAGTTTGTAACCTTGTTATTGTCTTTGTTCATTCTCTGTTCTTCGGTTCATCAACAGAGGTTTCTGGTTTGCCATCATGTTCATCCTTTAGCTTGATTATAACAATTACGACCTGAGAATCCATACAAATGGTACTGTAGACAAAAATAAAGGATAAGAAGTAGCTATAAATAAGACGGCAAATGTCTTGAGCGATATATGAACCGCTCAAACAGCTTGATTGATGAGTTCTCATAAAAACATAAAGCTTGGGTTAAGTTGGTTATAAACGAACTAGTTCAAGCCTAATGAATGTCGTTGAATTTCTCCCAGGCTTGAGGCTGGCATCGAACAATACTCATTGTACAAACGTTTGGTAAAGTAAACTTACATACTGGTGCATATCCAATATATAAAGCAAGTAGGTTTTTCACTTTCAAGCTTATTTAAACTTTAAATTTGCTATCGAACTCACACGAGCCGAGCTCAAGCCTCTTATTTTCAAGTTCAGTTAAAGATGTAGCAACCCATCTGGATTCCTCCACTTTGCAAG
Organism: Theobroma cacao; assembly: GCF_053813885.1. NCBI lineage: Eukaryota > Viridiplantae > Streptophyta > Magnoliopsida > Malvales > Malvaceae > Theobroma > Theobroma cacao. The sequence continues at coordinate 7,213,535 of NC_142647.1, forward strand.
AATCTAGTCTATTTGTCGAACCCATGATTGAGATTCGGTGGTTAAAATGGCTGAGAGGGAAGGACATGGATGCAAGACCACGGAGAAACGATAAATTGTTGTGCTGTCTTCTGTCCCTCACAATCAACCCTGCTCAGGAGTAGGGCGGCCAATCTCCGTAAAGTCTACTCTAAACCCATTCCCTTGAAATAATAGACTCCCCCAAGACGAGGGAGAGACCTCCACAGTCCACGCCACCTGGCGAAAATATGCGCTGATTATTACCATGATAGCATCCCACTGAAATTATTAGGGGTTTGATAGTCTTAGAAAGTATAATAACTTTTTAAACCCCCAAAGTAAGCAAGAACAAAAAGAAAAAACCAAAAATTGTGCTCGACTTAAAAAATGGTGATATTAACTAATTAAAAGTTTCTGAAAAGCTGAATAACAATGAGAAAACAGCCAGGGCTCCTAGCTTAACCAACACATAATTTGTCCCTGATTTCCTTTTATGTGTTTTTTCAAGTCTACAGTCAGACCACCTCTGATGTACCAACTCCTAAATTTACACCAATCCTATAAAAATGTAACCAATGAACACTAAGCCTTGGCTGCAAAGCGGATGTCATGCCGTTTTATGTGAACCTATTATAATTGTGCAGTTTCCCAGGGAGAAATACTCGATATCCTCTCTAAAAGCCTAGTCACCGCTGGGGTGGTTCTGAACCATTTGCACCAGAAGCATTACTCGGCCCAGCACCATTTTCAACTGGTGGAGAGGTGCCCCATTTTCCTTCAGACTCCAATGGCTCAAGTATGTGGACTCCACCATCTGTTAGGCCCAAAGCAAATTGATTTGGGTCGGATGGATGTGCCGCAATGACGAGAGGATAAACTCTCAAGCTGTTCAAGGTGCATTGTTAGATTTAGATACGTCATACCTATTGCCTTGATTCAATACCTGATTTTAACAATTAAATCAATTTGTAATAAAGTACATAGTAAAGGAAAAGGCACCTTGGATTGGGAGGTAAATATGCAGCAGGACCTATCCGACATCTCAATCTCAGCGTTGAAGCAGTAAGAACACCCACACTTCCATCTTCAAAGCTCACATATATTGATTGGCTATCACAGGAATATGTTGCATGTGTGATGGGGCCACTTGCTTCTCGCGGGACAAACTATTTGAGAAAATAATTCCAAAACTAATATTAATAAACCTAAATCCAAATGACCTAGGTACTATTGTTAACTAGCAAACCATACAGCCAACACTGCAATTTCTAGAAAGTCAAATTTGGCATTGCTGCCACACTTTTTACTATGTGCTCCGAAGTGCACTTGATTTCAACATAGATTTTATAAGTAAAAAAATTATATTACAGAAAATGAGCTCACACACCTGCTTTAGGCATTCTAGGTTTGGAGCTTCATATATAGCGATCTGTGTTTCATGAACTGCCAGCAAATGTATCTGATCTAGGTGAAATTGAACACGAGTATCTGCATGAGGAGATGCTGCTCGCCCATTTGGAATTTGCAAGTACTTACTAGCTTGCTTCTCCCAGCCATCTGTGCTCCAGACACACAGCTGCAGGGAAAAAAAAAATGTGGAAATAGAAGCAATTACATTAATGGAGAGTTAATTCCATAACGAGAAATATTGAATCATTTTATAAGACATGAAAAAAACTCTAATGAAATTCTATATAATTTTGAATAGAATAACCAAACAACAAAACATGTGAGAAAGACCCAATAAAAAGCACAATAAATAAATCTGTTATCAGAAATCATGAATTCTGGAGAATCATTCCCTAGACAAGCTTTTTCCTAAGATACCTAACAAAGTTAATTCAAAATCAGCCAATTACTTGAAACTTGAGCTTTAAACATATCGAGTTCCCATCTCAGACTATAAGTTATTTTTGCTTTCTCATAGTGGGTTGTTGAGCTGCTTTAGCATTACAAAACGTGCATGGGACAAACACCGATATTTCTTACCTGACTATCAGCTCCTGAAGATACAAGCACATTCAGAGTATGAGAGAAGGCAAGACCTGTTATTCTTTTCTGATGACCCTTTAACTTTGTTTTTACCTGTGAAAATAGAGCACACAGTTAATCAAACAATTTCCACTTATTTATCAACAGCTATCAAAGTTTTAAGTCAATTGAAAGGACCTCATCCACCCGAACGTTGTAAATTTGGATTGATGAATCATCCATGCCTATGGCAATGATATTATTGTCCTGAGGATGAAATGCAAGAAAGGTAGCTGCTGGTGGTGGGGGCATAAATGTTGTCATTGTCTGCATATTAAGAAAGCACAAAGAAACAAAATAAATGAAATTAACTCCTGCAAAATGAAAATCCCCCCAAAAAAGTAACCTTATTATCAGTCACTTTCCACCTAAAGACCCAACTAATAGCCTCAGAATTTAATCAAAAGTCTTTAAACTTCATAAATTACACTTTAAAACTTTATCCTTTTATGTAAGGCCTATTGACCTGAAATCTAGAGCTTCCCTGAAAATGTAGTCACGTGCAAAGAAAGAAATAAATGGAGAAAGGACCTACCTTAAATGTCATCATATTGAATAGTGAGATTTTACCCCCGGAAGCTGACATGACGTAAGAATCATTCTTTGAAAGCGCAAAGCATGGAACGGCATCTTCAGGGTTTGTATCAGTTATATCATTAGTCATTAATATTCCACTTGAAGGCTGCCATAATTGTGGTGCTACACTAGTTGTGGCCTACAACAGAAAAGATCATTGTTAATACCTAGCTTATAATAACATTATGAAAATAAATATGAAACCAAAGACATTAGGATACTAAGTATAGACCTAGAAAAGAGATTTAAAGAAATTTCCATACCTTCCCCGTTAAGTTTCGATCATTCCTCTGCCATTTCCAGAGCTTGTGTACAGCATTAGATGATAATGCCAATATGGCAAGTCCAGAATTTGTATATATTAGTCTAGACACCTACATCAAACACAAAAAATAAATGACTGTCCTTAAGGTATTCTATAATCTGAACGACAATTGTGTGTGTGTGTGTGTGTGTGTACTGAATGAGAAATTGTTATAAACTAAAATAATCTCTCAGGTATTTTACACATCACATTTATCAAGTCACTGAAAATTATCATATGAAATATAGTATTTCTTTGTGCTGATTATCATACTCTGATCATAGAATAAAATCAAAGCCCCAAATAATGCAAAATGATAACATTTCTGATGATAATTTTGGTCCCTAATTGTTAATATAACCTAAAAAATAAAAGAGCTGTCTACAACAGAGTAGAGAGGTAACATCTTGGTCAATTATTCATGAGCAGATGATTTTAGAAGGACCACAAAAAATGGTATACGGGCACAATTATTACTAAGTTATATAAAGTTACACAAAGTAGAAACTGAGACTTACCCTCATTGCCGTCAAATTATCAGAAAGCCTCAAGGAGCGGCACTGTGTTGGTTCATTAATTTCTGTAAGTTTCCAGATCCTAGATTTTTCAACAGACTCATCTGCAATTCGGGGCTTTACATCAGCCAAACTTCGACCATCGCTGCTCTGCAGAGACTGAAAAGGAAAAGGTTAGATCATAATAGATCATAAGTTCTTTCATGCATAAATGAAAACTCATAAAAAATTAACATTCACAAGATTAGTACATTTATGTAAAATTCTGGCAAAAGCACCTAGATTATGATGATTAGAGATAACTCACCATTCCAACCATAGCAGCTACTGGTGCAGCCCGATCACCGATGGTTGTTCCAATAGTTGCATTGTTAGAGCCAAATGCACCCATATTTGGAGCCTGTTACATGAACCAGACACTTGAAAAGCATATTCTCATAAAACATTTACATGCATAAATGAAAATACGTATGTATATATACAAAAGGCTTTACTTTTACCATAGCAGCAGGAGCAACTCTTGAAGCATCAAATGAACGATTCTCCACCGTCCGTAGAAACCTAATCCCATCTGAATTTGCTAGAATTTTAACCCCATTGTCTTCAGTCGAAACAGCTAACAGTGTTCCTTCCTTGTTAAATCTGATGCAAGGCGCATGCTGCATTTGTTGTAAAAATGCAATTAGTAAGTACAAGTAAGCATTAGATTGCCTAACATGGAGTAATGCATATGCTATAATTACCGGTAATCCACCATCTGCTGGAGTACTTGTTAATAGATTTACATTGTCCATGTCCCAAAATTTGACTGAGAACTCATCACCAGCAGCCAAGAAACGACTCTTTGTGGTATCGAATTGAACAACTCCTGCAGATCGCTTCCCAAGACCAAAATATGTCCGCTTTACAGCTCCTTCACTTTCATTCCATTCCACTAAGTACGATTCCCCATCTTTGTTTGTCCCACATGAGAACAACCTATAAATGGCCAATAAAGCCAAAGATAAGTATTACTGTTAAAAAATAGAAAGAAAGCAAAAGAACAACCTCCAGTCAATAGAAGAAGAAAGATCAGAATCACAGAGTGCAAATAAGATATATGAACCTTGTTCCATCAGCACTGTATGCCATTGTCGTGGATGACTGGCCTGGCGCATTATAGTCAACTCTTGAGCCCACATTATCATACAACCATGCCTTTATTTTGCCATCAGTTGCTGTTGAGAAAATGAACTGAAAAAAGAGAATAAGACAGAAGAAAATAGAGGTCTTTAATCATAACAGCCATATAAACATGAGACTCAAGGGATAACAATGGTTAAAATGTATACTTCAAAAAATAATACCACCAAAAGAAAAGGTAAAGAACTTCTTAAGGAATGGGAGAGATTCCAGAACGGAGTTGTGGACTCTATGGTTGAGAGGAAGAATGCATTAAAAACTCAAAACAGATTGTTCTATGACAAGCTCAATATCCCAAATTTTAAATCTTTTACTATATCATGTGTTGATCTCACAGAAGATTTATACTTAAAATATTTTTTAACCCTGCTACATTTATTTAAATAGGAAGTAGAAAGAGGTGGTCATTGGAGGTGAAACTAGCTGAATTTACAAAGTCACAAAGTTTTTATGCTAGCAGTCAAACAAGAAAGTTTGCAGCACAAAAGAGATCCAGGAACACTGTATGACAATCCACTTCAAAACAAGCAACAAGATATTAATCACCATGAAAAAGCAATAAGCAGACAGCTTATTTGGAATAAATATAAATTAAATGTCCATGGCCTCAGTTTGACGTTACATGAATAATTATTTAATGCTATACATTCCATCTGTTAAGAATTGTCTAAATAGACTGGTCGGAACTTTTGAACCTAGTTTCCTAACCGCAATATTAGCTCATTTTATAAACTAAAGGAAAAATAACTAATATGACTGTCTTTTACTCACTGTTGAAATGGAGAAATCTAAACAGAGAAACAAATGAGCATGAATCTGCATGCTATTGTCTGTTACCTGAATATTTTCCTTGTGATGAGGGCATATAGAATAGACAGGTGCTTCATGACCCTCAAAAATATGCTGTTTAGCCCCACTAACTGCATCCCAAACCTACAAAATTTGAGACTGTTAAGAGCAGTATCAAACAGATGCACTAAGAAAAAAAAAAAAGAAGACAAGCAACCTTAATAATCCTGTCCTCGCCACAAGTGACAATGCACAATTGTTTGTTTGGGTAAGAGAACGCAAGATCATTAACACTCCCGACATGAGCCTCAATCTAAAAAAAAAAAAGTACCAAGTGAATATATTTAGGAGAAAGAAAGGCAGAAAATCAGCTTAAAACTTGTTGGATCTAATGGACTTGACTAATCACACACACCTCTAGGCGGTTACGTAGATCATCACCACCATGGTAGGAGTATACGTGCACGATATGCTTGGAGTATGCAACACCTGAAATAGGGAGAAAATATCAAATCTAGTGTTTAATTTATAAGAATTTACTTCCTATGCACAGCAGAAGGCTATCAAAAATCCAATTGCTAAAGCTCAGAGCATTACCAAAAAGATTTCCATCAGGGCTCCACATAACACGGTTGATCGATACTGTATAATCATTAGCCAGAGATGCCTGAATGAGAATCAGAAGGTTAACATTAATTCAATTTTAAGCAGCATTTAGTACCTACTTCATGCTCAATAAATCTCACTAGAGGTGAAAGAAAGCTAAACCTGCAGAGGCATTGAACATGCTGAAAGGTCCCAGACCTTAAAAGTTTTATGAGCTATCCTTTCACCACTACCTACTTCCCACACCATGATATCACCGGTGTTTGTTCCCACTGAAATTATAAAACCAAATATGGATAAAACACAATTAGATCACAACAGGAGGTAGGGGAAGCTAATACCAGAATGTGAAAACCGAATCAATTTACAAAAAGATGGATTCTGAGCAGGCACAAAAATTTTTGTTCTTTGTGCCAGTGTGAGGGCTCACCAAGAAGTAGAATTTGTGTCTTTGGATGGAAATCCATGCTCTTGACAGCAGAGCCCTGACTTAGGGTCATAACAACAGTCTTGGGCAAGTCATCAGGAGAATAAGAACTCTGACCATGGCTCTGGCCAGCATATGGAACAGGCAAAATATTTACTGGCAGATTATTGACCTGGTGGAGTATCAGCTGATTAGGTACCTGTCATTTAAAAATATTGTTCCAATTGGAAGGATGATGCTATGCTACATGATAAAGCAGATCTCATGCTTCCCATTTAAGAGACTAGTAGCAGAAAAACCCTTAAGGTGATAAAACAAGACAACTAAAACTCACAAAGTTGTCATAACTATATAAGCTGTACATTACCAATTTTTTTTCTTTCAAATAGTAAAGAGAAACCAAAGACGAGGTTTAAAAGGGAGGAAGCCAAAACCAACCAAGAATGCACTCAAAAACCAAGAAAAGCAAATAAAATCTCATTCTGCCTCATCAACCACGCTCTATTACATTTCCTTGATTACCTATCTTTAAGGTGACAAAGGGCAACCAGCAAAACTTTAATTAATTGTCATTAGAAAAAAAAAAGTCATAATACAAACAAATTTTTGAAAATTTTTTATCTAAATCACATTTATCACATGAATTACTTAATATCCTCTAAACCTCAATAAATATGCATCACATCATCTCAAAGCCATACTACATTAATCCATATTAAAATAGATATGCATATGTTACAAAGCAGTTCATGAGGTAAATCTAAATACAAACAAGAGAAGATATTACTGGCAACTGATACCTCATCTGGCATTCCAAAGGGCCTTGATCTCTTCAAAACATGTTCAGAGTCTGCTGACTGATAATCCATAGCTGGGTTATTGGTTGGAGGAGTTCTAGGGCGCTTTAAGATTGCAGCTACCATGAGAAACAAATACAGAAGATAAAATTATAGTCCATCATGGTATGCAGTTCACTAGTAAAACAACCTGACTGAAATCGTAAAATCTTCATCCTTTGGTGAATTCTCAATTTCTTCATCTTACATCTTAAATATATATCAGCAACAAATATACCTTTTCCTAACAGGTTTCATGCATCATGTATCTTGTCTGAGGCAATATAAGTAATTGTAACATACAACTATAGCTTCATAGCATGCCCATGCATACCCCCATGATAAATGTGGAACTTAGTAAAGCAAAAGCACTTTGAACACAAAGAAAAGATCCTATAAATAATTACCTGCATTGTTAGGTGCAGTCAATCCTATCGGCCCTGCAGAAGCCGCAGGGTGAGGCACAGGAGTTGGGTTAGCCATCCATCCAGCAAGAGAGGTTGGAAGAGCAGCAGGTGTGGGCTGAAAGGGCTGTAAAAATATATATGTATATGAAGTCAAAAGAAATACACACTCCAGAAACAGCTTGATTACTAATGACTTCTACTTACACCATGAGCGCCCAGTGGAGGAAAACCCCCTGCCTTTGGAACAGCACTCATTAAAGGATTAGTGACAGGGGATGGAGCTCGTGCACCATTTGGTTGTCCACAACTATGGTCCACAAATAGGGTTTTTATGTCTGGATTAGGCCTTGGATTCTTACAAAGCTGGTGCTGCCAATTTAAACTGCATTATAGTGCCAATAACAATAACTATCAGAAAGCTCACAAAGGATAGGAATAGCTCAAGTATAGAATCTAGAACCAAGAATCTGAGACCTTTGATTTATTAGCGTCCGCAGTCTTGAATTCTTCAAGGTAGGAAACTGAAGCTTATCGCGGAAAAGGGGGTTCGCCTCTATCAACTTCTTTAATTCAGCAAGCATTATACTCCTAGCAGATTTGGTATCTCCATACTTCGATAGCTGTTCATTCTCTCTGCATATTGTCATAAGCCATAAGCACCCATGAATTAATGAAATATGGACATGCAAAAGGTAAAATTCTGCCACATAAAGATCATAAACCAAGCACCAATATCTCATTCATACCTAAAGTTGTCCAATGTCAAGAGATGGGTAATTTCCTTAAAAAGTTCCTCATTAAATGCCGAAAAAACTTTCAGGTCCTTAACTAAAATATCAACGGCTTTAGCGCGATCCCGCCTGCATTTATTTCAGTAAAAATCAGATGAGCATATAATCATTTCCCTTTTTTGGTAACTAAATTAACTCATGAGTATGATAAAAAGAAAAAAAAACTCATGTGAAGGCGAACCAATTAACGACAAAACACACTTAGAAGATGCACCGAACATAACGAACTTTTAAAAAACAAAAACAACATAGAAGATGCACCTAACATAACGAACATAACGAACACAACGAACATAACGAACACAAGGACCATAATGAACATAAGGAACACAAGGAATATAATGAACATAACAGACACAACGAACATAACGAACTTTTAAAAGACAAAAAAAAAACTTACTTATCAAGAGCTTCAAGGTACTTCTGTTTTCGAATCTCGAAAAAAATCTTCATGGAATATCTGTTATCATCAACCTTGGTAAAACCTGAAAGATACTTCTCTACCTCATCCCATTCCCCATTTGTCACCATTTCCTCAAAATATCTCAAATTGAAGAAAAACCCTGACTCTTGCTCCAATCTATTAAATTTAAATTCATTCATCAATAGATAGAGCCCCACAAAAACCAAAACAAAACAAAAAGAAAACATCAACAAATTCATATATAAACTTTTATTAAAAAAAAAGTAAACAGAGAGCAAAGATTAAAGCATACTTGTGAACAGTGTCTTTAAATTTCTCTTCATCAAGGAATTGAAGTATAAGAAACACGAGTTCTCTGCTAAGCGAGGACATGATAGTAATTCTGCAACAAGAAATCAACGAAAAGAAAAAGCAAAGAGATCTGAGCTTCTCACAGATCAATTATACTTCAAAAACTAACCAAAAAACCCTAAAGAAATTACAGTCTCCGCTGAAAATATTCAACAACTCAAAATAATTATACAAAAAAATTTATTAAAAAAATAGAAATGAGAACAGAAATTACCAGACTGGTTGCACAGATCGGGAGAATTTTTGGAGAAAGCGAAGAGAACGACAGGTCGTTTCACTGCTTTCTCTTTAGTTTTCTTTTTTTTTTTTCCCCCAACTTTTTTTTTTTTTTGGTGTTCTTTGTTTCGTCTGTCTCTCTCTTCTGCTTATTGCTCTTTCTGATGAAGTATTTATAGAGAGGAGAAAAGGGTTAGGGATTTGAAGATGAGAGAGAAAAAAAACAAACAAACAAACAAAAGAAATTTGCCAGTATCAGACAAATTAAAAACCGTGATGTGCGAGACGAGATGAGATGAAATTGATGTGAGAATTACAACTCATCTGATAAGTGCTCGGTCTTATAAAGTGATAAGATCACTATAAGTGCTATTACTTATAAGCGTTATTAATACGCTGGACTTGGCCTTGTATCCGGCTGGATTTGCTGTCTTCCCTAGTGAGTAATTACTCTATTTATCTGTCTACAGGGTAAGCTTAGGCTTTCTTGCCTTATATAAAATTTTCAATTGTCTAGTCAAAATTTGCTTTCTTTTATAAGGAAAGTTTAGTAAAAAATTTAGTTACTTACTCAAATCACAAATTTTCCACCTGACTTCCTTAAAAAAGAGTTGGTGCCTCATTTTCTTTTAATTTTTTTCTTTAAGTATTCAAAAACAAATCTGGCAAAAACAGAATATTTTAATACATACCATGTACAATTACACTACCATGTTTAGCTTTAGAAAGATAAAATTTCTTCCAATTTGCATTAATGATATAAAAACCATCATACTGAGCTGTATTTGTTGATAAGCTTAGCACATCATATTGAGCTGTATTTGGCTGAGGGTAATTTATGTTTCCATTTGAGTGTGTGTATTAAAGTTAAATTTTGATTTAAGAAATTTCAATTTAAATTTTAATGTAAAGTGATAAAATTTCTATGAAATACTTAATTTAAACATGAATAAGCATTTAAGTTAATGATTTTAAAAAAGAATTTCGTAAAAATAATCATTATTGACATCTTGAATTTTGGTTGTATGTAATTTACCCAAGTTTACACTTATATAATTATTTACGTATATAGTAGCAAGGTATGATAGTAGACAATTTTTAATTTAAAAAAAAAAAGCATTTAAGTATTCTGTTTTGTTGTTAAGAGGTTACTATAATCAGACACTTGTACTTCAATTGTCTCCATGCCTAAAATTTAATTCAAAAACAAATATCCTTGCCAGGGCCAGGAGCACAACTTTTGTAGAGCGTTTTTCTTTTCTTTCTTTTCTTTAGAAACACGTCCTCACTTGCGTGTAGGCACGCGCTGAAAAAGATAAGGTTGGACAACAACCAAGAACGTGGACCTGTCGTTTATTTCTGGAGGGAGACAGGTTAACTCAATGTGTGCCGCGCACAATGTAAACATGCTCACGTGCTCAGTGAAACCCCCTTTCTTCACACGTGTCTCATCTCTATTGGAGATTGTTTTGCACGCTAATCATCTGCGCGTTTATAACAGAACCATGCAGCATTGCTTCTTTCTTCTTTTATTTTATTAATTTATTTTAATGGAGGACTGGAGGAGCGCATGGCATGCAGAAATCACAATTTACTGGCAAAAGTTGTCTAAGAAAAGAGTAAAAATAGTAGTAGCAGTAGTAGTGTAGTACAGTTTCCTTTGCTAAGGACAAGAATGGCAGTATTACTATTTCTTTGTAATAATCTATTTGAATCAAGTGAAAAACCAACATTAAATTATATAAGTTTAAGGTTAATTAATCGAAAATAAATAAAAGCACCTACTTTATAATAGTAATGCTTTTGCAACTTGTGTACAATATGCAGAGTTATACTTAAAAAAAGAAAGAAAGGAGGCAATCAATTTTAAATCAATTCAATATATATATATATATATATATATATTTAAAATTCAGTCCTCATCCAACTTATAGTAATGAATTGTCTAATCATGACATTCGTGTTTTATAAATTTAGGTGAGTTGGAGTTGTTAAGACATCTTTTCCCTTTTCTTATACAGAAGAAAGCTTAACCATGTGACATTGAAATCTTCAAATAATATATTTGTGATAACATAATGAGTTATAAAACTCAAGAGTTCGACTTACGAGGACTCAGGTGTGATTAACCATTTAGGTAAATTTATTTTTTTTAAGAATGTCAATAGGTAAAGAACCCGTTAATTTTGAGATACTTAAACCCAAACTTGATTAATAAATAAGATATCTAAACTTTACAATTACTCGAATATTTTTGAAATTTACAACCTTAAACCAAATTATAATACATATCCACTACCTGATAATCATTTAAACTTATTTAAAAACCCAATTATGTAAAAAAATTATTAAAATACTTTTCATGGGTACTCAATTATGAGAACCTGACATTTGTATCCTTATCAATGTACAATAATATTTCTCATCGATATTCCATATAATTCGTTAATAATTAAATTTATGAAAGCACACAAATAAAAAAATTTAAATTTAAATAATTAAAAATAAATATTAACTTAAATAACTAAAAATAAATATTCAAACAACAACTTAAACAACATTACAAGTTTACACCAAGGCAATAACATTACAATTTTAATTAACTATATAGGTTTGTCCTTAATTAAATTAAATTAAAAAAATAGTTAGGTTCCAAAATTATTCTAATCTCACAACTTCTCTTTAGGTATATATATTATAAATTTATATAAACAAAGATATATATTATAATTAATAATTAATAATTAATAAGTTTATAAGTTATAATTTTTGTAACGTTAACGCAAAATGAAAAGTAAATATGTTTATATTTAAAGTACATATACTAAAAGTACATATATATAATAATAATAATTTTATTTCTTATAAATTAATATAATATATAGAGTATATATATCAAAAGACATTATAAGTTGATTAATAATAATAGTTTTCATGAATTAATTTAATTAACAATATAGGTTTGTCTTTAATTATATAAAATTAAAAATATATATAATCGGGTTCGAGTAACAGGTACTCAAGAGATTATACCCAAGCTCGACACGAGTAATGAAATTACTACTCGAACACATCCCAAACTCGATTATAGAATGTCCTAACCCTACATAACCAGATTGGGTACCTACGAGTATCCTGTTATAGGGTACCCATTGTCATCTTTAATTTTTCTTAATGAGATCTTAAGTTTGACTTAGATTCATTTAAAAAGAACTTAACTCATTTAAAAATAGATTCGGGTCTACAAGTCATTTAAAAAATACTTAGATTCATTTAAAAATAGATTCTGATCGACAAAACAGATTTAAGTTTAGAAGTACAGTTACATGTAAGGAGGAAGGTATTAACACCCTCACAACGACCACTTAATTTACCTAATTAATTATTGTACTTTTAACCTTATTAAATTCAATGATAAATTTTATTTTTATTTTCCCAAAACAAACAAAATTTGTTGATATTGAAATATTCCTGGAAAACTCCAACACTTGAGAGAATTCAAGGAAAATTTCATAACTTTCTTGAAATTTCATCATTGAAAATTTTTTATTTATTTACATTTATGATTGAAATAAAAACAAAAACTCTTTGATATTAAAATATTCCTTGAAAACTCCAAGACTTATGACAAAATTCAAACAAATTTTCTCACTTAAAAATTTTCAAGTAACCTTCTTGAATTTCATCATTGAAAGAATTTCTATCTATTAATTATAAACTCTAATTTTTAAATGTCTCAACAAATAAATAAAATAAAGATAAAATAAAATAAAATAAAATTAGAATCATAAAATCTAATAATAATAATAATAAAAACTCACCTAATTGAGTTGAAAAATCCAAAAAATAAAAAACCAAACTAATGGGTCAAGATTATCTAGATGGATTCATGCAGATCTAGGTACCAAGCGTGCATTGTCAAAAATGAGAGACTCTCTCTAAACCATATTCCAAAAATTGGGAAACTCTTTCAACTTTTTCTTTTCCTTATTTCTCCCTCTAATAAAAATAATTCCTTTATAAACTAAATCGATTCTCTTAAATTTAAAAAGAATCGAAACCCAAGGCCTCAAAAACTATTTACTCCTTTTACCAATTGTTTTTTTTTTTTAGTTTTTCTTTTTGTGTGTTTTCTGACCTTGGCTATATTTATAGCCAATGAGTTGTATTTAATTTCTTGAGTTTTAATTCAATTTAACTTAATCTCTGTTCATATTTTCAATTTAATCTAATATTAGAATTTGTGCAAACACATTTTTATCTTTTTCATATTTATCTCTCCTTTTTATATATTTTCTTAATTTTCATATTTTTTTATATTTTCAAAATCTATATACATCTCGAGCCAAATGGAGTGTCTACAATACTAATGACATGTGCATTTTCATTTTGTAAACATTGTACTTTATTAAAGAAAAAAATAATAAGAAAATTAACAAGTTTCACATTAAGTTTGCGATTTAATTGCTATCGAGTAGAATTTGATGAAAATTAAATCCACATGGCACAATAACAATAAAAAATTAGTATTGAGATTGAAATCCAAAGGCTTCCACCTTGCTTTTAAATGCCAACATTGTCACTCCGAGGAGTCACTTTTCTATGTCAAATGGGAATGTCCTCTAGCTTTACAAGTTTGAAATTATTTTACAAAATTCTTCTAAACTTATATTAATCACCCACAAAATGTTAATCAGATTATTTGGGCATGGTTGTACTCTAGTGACTACACTAAAAAAGGACACATCTGCACGTTAATGCCTTTATTTAATTTTTGGTTTCTATGGATTGAACGTAATGATGCAAAGCATAGGAACCTAGGCATGTATCCCAACAAAGTAGTGTGGAAAGTGTTAAAGTTGATCCACCAATTATTCCTTGGGAAGCAATTTCAACAATGGCAATGGAGGGGAGATGTACAGATTGCTAAAGCATGGGGCCTTTTATTCCAGAAGACACCCCACATCCACCAAAAGTATTCTATTGGCAGAAACCATTAACATGTGAGTTTAAGTTGAATGTTGATGGTAGTTCTAAACGTGATTCTCAAAGGTCATGTTTGGTAGGTGGAATGGCTAAGCCATTCCCCCTCTATTCCTTACAAAATTTTATCCCCTTGTTTGGTTTGCTCTTGGGGAAGGAATAGCCATTCCAAAAGGAATGGCTATTCTTTAAAATTAGGCAAAAGCTTGGAATAGCTAATACCACCATCCCCCATGGTATTAGCTATTCCACACCTATGGGAATAAAATTTATACATTTTGGACTAAAATGTCATTATTTATTTTTAAAAATTACAAATTTAAATTTATAAAATTAATATTTTAAATTAAAATATAAAAATATTAATATTTTTATATTTTAATTATAACATATTTAAATTATAAATAAAAAATTAGTATTTTAAAATATTAATTTTTAAATTATTAAATGAAATTTAAATTAAAAAATGAAAAATGCAAATAGAGAAAAATAAATCTTATTATAATAAAAAGGTTAAGTTATTAATTATATATTATAAAATATTTTGAATTTAAAAATTAATTAAAAGTATTAATATTTTAATCATAATAATATTTAAATTATAAATTAAATTACCAATTATTAATATTTTCAATCAATTATAAATTATTAATATTTAAAAAATAAAATAAAAAACAAATAATCATAATAACATTTAAATTATAAATAAAATAGTAGTATTTTATAATATTAATGATTAAATTACAAATAAAATATTAATACTTAAATAATCAACTATTAATATTTAAAAATATAAATTATTAATATTTAAAAGATAAAATAAAATAAAAATAAATAATGACAATAACATTTAATATTAATGATTAAAGTATAAATAAAATATTAATATTTAAACTATCAATTTTTAATATTTTAAATAAATTATACATAATAATGTTTAAAAATAAATAATCATTATAATATTTAAATTATAAATAAAATATTAGTATTTTGTAATATTAATTATTAGATTATAAATAAAATATTAATATTTAAAAAATAAAATAAAAATAAAATAATCATTATATAATAAAGGGTATTTTTATCTTTTTATTTTTATTCTTTTCTTATTCCAAAGTTATTTTTACCAACCAAACACTGTAATACGTCATAATAATCATTCCTGCTCTATTCCATTTATCATACCAAACTACGTAATACCTATTCTATTCTATTCTCATCTCATTCTATTTTCACGTAATAGCTATTCTATTCCATTCCTGTCTATTCCGCGAACAAAACGTGCTAAAAGTGCTGCTGGTGGTGGACTTCTTCGGGATCATACAGGTACTCTGATTTTTTGTTTTGCTGAAAATTTTGGACCTTATAATTCATTACAAGCAGAGTTAATGGCATTACATAGAAGTTTACTTTTATGTATTGAGCACAATATTCGTAAACTTTGGATAGAGATGGATGTGAAAGTAGTGATACAAATGTTACATGGAGGACATAAAGGTTATGCACAAATTAGATACTTGTTGGCTTCAATTCGTAAATGCTTAAGTGTCATATATTGTCGGATATTGCATATTCATAGAGAAGGTAACCATGTTGCAAATTTACTCTCCAATCAGGGGTACGAGCATCAAAACCTACATGTCTTTTCACAAGCCCAAAGTCAGCTTAAAGGTATTCTTAAACTTGACAAAAATAATTTACTTTATATTCGTTTTAAATAAATGTAAAGGAGTAGTACTCCTAATTTATTCTTACTTAATCCATTTTGTTTTTTATTTAGAATCTTGTAACATGGAGGTGTCTCAATTTTATGATTGCATTCATAAATATGCATGTAAAATGGGACATTTCTTTTTGGGTATTTCTTTAAACTTCTCTCCCGCTCATGTAACTTTGGAGGTTCGGTTTATGTCCCTTTCTCCAATGTGCTTAATTTTTTCGATTAGTAATAAAATGATTATAGGATAGCTGGGCCCTGTGAGAATTTCCAATACAAAAAAAAATAAAAATTTAATGATCTTAAACTAAAATCACATCTCATATACTAATCATGCTAGCAAAAATTCAGTTACTAAATCTGAAAAGTTACATCTTTTCATATGAAAAGTTATAATTATTGGAAAGATATATTAATTGAAAGGTTATATCATATAATGTGATTATTAAATTATTGGTGGTTTTTCATATCAAAAGTTATGTCTTTTGGTAAAAGTGATATTCGAAAAAAATAAACACCTCTAAATCTAAAATTTACGAGATAATTGAAAAGCATCACTATTAAAAAATTGTGATATTAAAAGTTATTTTTTTCATATTATTATTCAAAGGTTATATTTTGTGGTATAAATGATTATTTTTTCATAAAGTAATTATTGAAATAATATTTTTATCCAAATGTTATATCTTATCACATGTAAAAATGTGTTTTGTGTTAATGAAAGGATTGTGTCCTTAAAGAAAAGACACTTACAAGTTTGGCAATTATTTTGACACATAAAACAAACAAGAGAAAGATAAGAGTAAGAGATGTGTTATGAACTAAATTAAAATTTTGAAAAGACATAAACATTTTGAGTTCTTATCATTTATCAAATTTGTCAAAATCCCTTATAATCTACTTAGCACAGAATGTAGGCTTTAAAACCAAACAACTTTACAACCCTCGAGTATGTCTAGTGATTTATCCCGTAAGTACAAGATAAAGTTAGACATCAATTTCATTGTATATTTTTAAGTATTTGTATAATTTTCTTTTTGCATATTAAGTTATGGAAGCAAAATAAATTTTAAAGATATTGTTTATAAATTTACGCCTTTAAGTAAATTTTGTTGATTCCTTCCATAAACGCCATTTGCACCAACAAAATCTATCAATAAGCCAAATTAAATACCGAATTAATTTTAATTTGCGAGCAAAGCTCATTGATTAATTAATATTTATAGATGTGCGTAACATTATAGGAGTTTTACCCGTCACTCTTTATTTTCATAATACTCATAAACACTCATAGATGTCCAATACATGCATATCCACATGCTCATATGCATGCAGGGGCAGAGTGTTCCTTTGTAATGGCCCCCCCAAGATTTTTGAAATTTTTTATATATTATATATTTTTTAATGATTTTTCAAAATAATTTTTTGAAAAATTATTAATAAAATTAAAAAATAATAAAATGATCTTACAAGTCCCATTTAATTTGACTCAAGTTCTTAAATTTGTTTTTAATTTTTTAAGTTTCTTCACCCAACTTTCCCTCTTCTTTTTTCTGTCCTTATATTGTAAAATTATAAAGAAGTAAAGTTTTTATTTAATTTTTTCTATATATTATTATTATTATTATTATTTATATTTATTTTTTTTTTTTCAATTTTATTCTATTTGCTTATATGTTTTAAGTTTCTATAGATTTTCTTTTTTAAATTTCTACGAATCATTAACCATATTCTTTTATTTTTGTTATATAGGTTATATCTTCTACTTGTCATGGTTTTTTTTTATTATGTGAATTTTATTTTTAATGATTTTAATTTTTAAAAATTAAAAAATTATTGTATATGTAATTCTCAAATATAAGTTCTAGCGTTACATTATTGGTTATTGTTTAAAATTTCACCAATATATTATTTTTTATTTATCCTAATTATATAAAAAAATTATCTTGAGTATATGTTTTTAATGTACTTCACATTTTATATTTAATTGAAAGGAAATTATCTTGAGTATAAGAAGAAATTATTAATTCTATATATCGTATTTAACTATTTATATTTTATGCATTATAGTTTAATATTTAGTATTATAAACTTAAATATAATAAAATAAGAATATTAGATGTTGACTACAGTAATTTTTTAATCATTTATATTGAGAAAGACAATACTCTAAAATAAAATAGATGATAAGTTTCTTCCCAATAAGTTAATTGTTTATATTAAGAAATATATTGCTATCGTCGAATAAAACTTTCCTAAAGCACTATTATAGGTTTTTTTCTTTCGATTAACATGTTATATAAATTTATTTTCTATTATAAATCTTTTGATTATTAATGGTTAAGTTTAATATATTAGCTTTAAAAGATTTTAACTTTTATTCTTCTTAACTTTTGGCCCTCCCAATAAAAATTGGCTAGCTTTGCCCCTGTATGCATGCATGTAAAACGTACCAAATTGTACAAAGCATATATAACTTAATCATGCCTTCTAATGATGTCCTATGTTATGCCTTTCGGTAATGCTTTTTGGTAAAGTAATCACCTTAATTGTTGGATATATATATATAAAACTCAATACTAATCGCATTGCATGCATGAAATCATTCTGTCAAGCAACAAAAATTATTAGTCATTTGCTTTCAAATTCAATATCTATAATATTTTAAAGATATAATATCTAAAAATTCTTTTAGATTATTTAATAGAATTTAAATAAGTTCTTATTATTTTATTGTATTCATTAAAACTTTTATAATTTTTATTTTGAATTAAATAGATTTTTATGATTAACAATTAATTACTTGCCATTAGTTAAAATATTATTTATTATTTTATGTTATATGGTGTGGACATGGCATGATGTCATATCACATAATATGTTCACTTTACACGTCAACGTTATGTGAATATAAAAATGACAAATGAGTTTCGATTGATAATATTTAGTAGTTAGTCAATTATTAGTTATAAGTGTTTATTTGATCAAAATAAAAATGTAGTAAATTGATTTAATAAGATAAAAAAATAAAAATTTATTTAAAATTTTTAAAATAATTTATAAAAATTTTAAAATAGTATATTTTTTAATTATCTCCAAATTAAGCCTACTTTTCATTCTAAATCAAATGTGAATATTTGAAGTTGAAGGAGAAATATTATTATTTTGTCAATTTGATGCACATGGTTGATAAAACTTTTGGGAAGATAATAAAAAGGAGAAGGCATACCCTTGGAATAAGAAAAGTATCCATCATGTGCCAACTTTGATCAGCCTCTTTTTCATGTGCCATTGAAATGACACAGTATCATATGTTTTTTATTAAAATTTTAATCAAAGCAAAAAGAAAAATGTTGTTTATGGCTGACATACATGCTTATTGCTAGTCAAACTCCGAAAAAGTTACATGGTGACACGCAGCTCACATGACAAGCGAGTACCAAAAACCTTAAATACTCGAGGGCGTTAAGGACCCTGAAGAGCGCTTTCGCCAAGCAATACTTTAGACGTGTGACAAACGAATTGAATGGAAAAAAAGAAAGGGAAAGACTAAAAATATCGTTTTATTCAATTTATCGCGATTTATTCTGCGGGAAGAGAGAATTTGTCTGATCTTTATCTCTTTCTCTCTCTCTCTCTCTCTCTCTAAATCACATCATTTTTCTCGTTTGACAAAAACAACCGCACGTCAATTCACTGTGACGCAAGACATTTTAAACGGTTCTAATCAGATGAGTTTTTGTATTTATCTGGACAATAAAAAAAAGTGGGGTTTTCTTTCCTTTATTTTTTTTCTTTTTATTATTTAAATAAAAAGCAGAAACGCTCCTCTTCATAAATTTGATGTGGCTCCCACACGACACCATAACATCTATTTTTCCTTTTTTCCCCTAATTTAACCCCCCACCCCCAAAAAAAAAAAAAGAGTTCTCATGAAAATTTTAGCTAAATACTAAAAGCCCATTAAATAAATTAATACTTCTTTAAACAATTATGATGTAACTGTGTAAGTGAAAAAATTATTACATAAGTTTTCTTTAATCACACCAGCTGTATTACGACATGGTAATAATGATATATGTAATATATATTATTTTTTTATGTAAGTGAGCAAGTCGTCCTTTTTATATCCATTCACAAAACAAGTCAAACACTGCCTTTCATGTTAAAGTAGCTGAAACTAAAATATTTATTAGAAAGTGGCGGATTTGCTTTAAGGTTTCGCAAGCTCATGGTACAATCCATACTTCTGCATCGAATGAGAAAGAAAACAAAAGAGCGAGAGAGTAGTATTGTGTAATAATTTCTCTATTGGTTTTTTATTTTAGACATCATTTAATGACGAACGCGCCTACGCCTTGTTAGAAATTTGAAGGTAAACTTTCTCACCAATTAATTAATTTATTTATTTCATCCTTTCACATATAATAATTGGTAGTAAATTTTTAATGAAATAATAATGTTAGGCTCTCGGGGTTCTTTTTAGCCTATATAATAAAAGTTTAATTTTTAAAAAGAAAACGTGGAGAAATTAAAATGATCACAGCATGGAGGAATTATTATAAATTATGTTTTCAATAAAAAAAATTGAAATTTATATTATTTCTATGTTTCGCTTCAAAATTAAACTAATAATCACAAATTAAAAAAGAAAATTATAGATTTAGTAGTATGAGAGTAGGCAGTAGGGCCGGCTTAGCTTTAGCCATTGACTTTTTTCGTTGTACTAGTAAACGATACAGTATTAGCTAAATGCTGCACTTTAGCATCGGAAAGACAAAATTCCCTCTTCGACGGCGAATTTGCTCAAATGGGAAACACCAAGTTTATAAATAAACGAATTTATAAATATAAAATGAAACGAATTGGGTGGCGCATGTCACTTTCAAATGGATGCAATAAATAAACAAGATTCAAAATTTATTTCAATTTGCTTCAAAGTTTATTCTTCAAACTCCAATATCCTACTTTTCATTTAAAATTTCTTTCTACTAAGTCCGATAAATCTTCTTTGGAATTGAACGTCAATTTTTTTTTGTTATTTTTTTAACTTTTAAAAGTCAATATTGTTGCATTTTCCGATGGGGACCTGTTTGCGTTCAAAGTTCAAACTATACATTAGAAATAATTCTAAAAGGGGAAAAGAAAAAGAAAAGACCATGCAAATAATGTTAAAATTTTTTCTCTGTTCTTTCGATAAA
Source organism: Theobroma cacao (assembly GCF_053813885.1). NCBI lineage: Eukaryota > Viridiplantae > Streptophyta > Magnoliopsida > Malvales > Malvaceae > Theobroma > Theobroma cacao. The sequence goes on from NC_142647.1 coordinate 7,234,891, forward strand.
AAATTATTTTTTTTTAGTTTTTATCTTCAAATCAAATATGTCAAGTTATTAGATAACATTAATCAATTAGGTTAAACTCGTGCATAATTAAAAGAAACTTGGGTCGATGAAAAATGGTAACTCTTAGTAGAAGAATGATTATATAAATCATTTGTTTTGTTAATTAGATATCTAATAAAATATGGGTTCACATGTTATTTGTATTTAAGTATAATATATTAAAATATTTAAATTACTTTAAAAAAATTAAATAAAATTTTTTAATTAAAATAAATTTTTATAATTAATAGTTAATTAACTATTATTAGTTAAAATATCATTTTCTTATTTTATGTCACGTGATATGTTAATGTGTTATAATAAATGATGACGTGACATGCTAATTAGACAAAATAACATGATTATGTAACATTTTCTTACTCCACATTAACGTCACGTGGGTATAGAATGACATGTGACTTTTTTATTAATGTTAATTAGTCAAATATTAATCATAAGAGCTCATTAAGTTGCGAGTCTATTTATGTTAATATGTCAAATTTTAATTATGTTAATTTATTGAATTTATAATTAATATATTTAATGTACATTTGAATATTTAATTTAATAATAGATACATAATTGTCATTTGATAAAAGAGTAAGATTTGAGTACTCATTTCTCACAAATATAAATATATAAAAAAGAGAGGTATGTAATAATTTATGGTATGGGAAGCATAAGGTACATGAGACCAAAACTGATGAAAAAGACAAGCATGAATTGGCAGGAGTAGTACGTGTAAACGGCATGAGGAAGTTGCCTAGAACATTAAGCTTTCTTGGCCACTGATGTACCAAAATTGGAGGTTTGTGCTGTTCAAAAACTACTTTATGCATCACAAATGTGTACTTGATTATAAAGTATATGGTCGGTGCAGAAATATACGACCCTCATTTCACAGCTATCCTTTTGTTGCTGCAAAACACTAGATTCACTCAATAGTTTACAAGCTTTCCACATATGGCCTATCGTATTTCTATCAGCAGCATTTTTCCTTTGGGATTAGGGATTTCTCATTTCCCCTTCCTTAACTCCTTTCCTTGCGCACCAACCTTGTTTACTATTGATTCCTTTGGTTCTGGTTTTTTTTTTTTTTTTTTTAAATAAGAGAACCCAAATGGAATTACTGTACTTGTTGCTTGCAGCACCATAATTGGCTTCTCTCGAGATTGAAAAATTGACTATTGAACTATTCTGGGCAGATGTTTTAACTTAAAAATTTTGTTTAGAAATATGAAAATTTTATATAAACTGCAAAGGACTTTCACGTGTGCAAAAAACAAAATTGGGGCTGATAGCAGGGGAAGTTTCTAGCTCTCTTGTGGATGGCAAAGAAAAGATTGGACTCAATGATTGCACGCCAATGTCCTTAGTACCAACCAATTCAGATAGCTTAGCTTTCTGTATTGGGAAATGACATCTGAGCCGAGATTCCTGGATAACCCTAAAAGGCTAAAAACCCATTATTAGACCCAAGTCAAATGAAGTTTACGTCATGTTATGGACTGCCCATACAAACCCACAAAGCCCAGCCCGTTTCCCAATCTTGAAATGCTCCTTTCAATGTTTTCATTTCGGATTCATTTTAATCCACAGAGTCAAGACCCTGCCAGGCTTTTAGTTAAAATCATTGAAATTTCTGATACTTGACACATTATCTAAACGAGAAAGTGTACATGTCATCGCCACATCATTGACATAGCAGCACAGTTAATGGTTTAATCTAATGGTATTATAAATTTGACTTTGACTAATCACAGTTTTCCTTCCAAGTAAGAATAAATTACTCAAAATTCAATATTTTCAGTTTTGACCTACTTCAACTAAATTGTTTCTAGTGTTTGATGTCAACGACTCCCATGTAAATGCTAGACCTTCACATCCTCGGGAAGAAAAAGGGAAACGGATTAAGCACAAAGACGTCTAATGTAAATGGTTTCCCAGTCACCTTCAGGGGCTGATTGTAAAATCTTTTCTTCTTATACAGCCCCCTGGGAGAAGAAACCTAAACCTATCAGCATTTTCTATCAAATACGCAGGGAGATGAACTGCTGAAGCTGAATGCGGGATAGAACCCATCTTTTTGATCAACTCTTGGAAGGAGTACTCTTCAGGGAGCATATCAAAAAGATCATCTCCCCTGCAAATGATTTTCTGTATTCTAGAATAATTTAGAAAGTCCATCCTTTTCACCCTGTCGGCATGGCTGTAACCAGTCATCTTAAACACAAATTCTTCAAGACTCCGAAAGCAAAAGCTGCAATGCCATCCTGCATCCGAAAAGATTACATCAGTTTGGCGTGAGTGGCGGTACCTAGTCCAAGGGCTATACAAGTGAACTGTGGCTCGCCAACTGCTATAATCCACGGGAAACTCAAAGGAATACATGTAATGCTTCAACTCAAGGTGCAAAACAGGTGGCACTCCATCACACCATTGTAGTAGTTTCAGAGTGTGTGGGCTTGGGACCTCATCTGTGTCTGACATTATTAGCAAATCTCCATTGGATATCCCCGCACTGAGAAGCAATCCATTCATAGCTCCACGTTGGAGTGATTCCAGAACAAATGGGTCTTTATGTGAACCAGGGGATGCAATTTGGCCTGGAAATACACCATGGACAATCTTCTCCTCAGCAAAGGCAAACCTGGCACGGTTTGATGCAAAGAATAGGGGTTTGGGGATGCCAGTGAAAGTTGTATTTGACTCAAGGATTACGAATTTTGAAATATAGGGATCAAGCTCGTGCCACCTGATCTCAAGCAAGTCTAATTCATTGCTGAAGATGATGCTGTCAAAAATACGACGTGGCTGTGAACGTATGGACCAACCATGGAGGTGGCAAAGGTGTTCCATTGAAACATTTTCAGCATAATAGTGAGGTAGGCGTCTGAATGGGGCAGGGGGCTTGTCCCAAAGTGGGCGGAAGAAATAGGATATTTTCTGGCCATTGGTAATTATTCCAATCACACAAACTGGCACAAGTATCAAGAGGGCAATAGAAAGAAGCTTAGGTGGTGATCTTCGGCTGGGGAGGTGGGGGAGTCTTGTTGCCATGGCTTAAAGTAGAAAGCTTAAGACAGATAGCAACAGGCATGCTTTGACAGTTTAATTAGCCAAAGAATCATGGCTCTGACAAACTTGATCACCTGCAAAAAATTCACCAAAAATTAAGGTCTAAAACTGCAACTAAAAATGTAATTTTCACCCAACTGTTCTTCGTGAAAGTTAAGACAAACATCAGAACTCAAGTAGGAGCATGAAGGCAATTTTTGCCCCAGTAATAAGCAAATGATGAAGATAGGGCTGAAAGGCAAACAAACAATGTCTTATATCAAGTCAATATTCATGGATGAATATAAAATTAGCAACAGCTAGAAGTTTCTAGGTCCAATCTTCCTGGTGAATCCAAATTGTCATATTCCAACATTACATCTGTATCAGACTTGATGCAATTATAAATTTCAGTGTACTACGTAGCAGAAAAGCTTGATTCACAGGCTCAGATTGCACTTCTGCTGAAGGGTCAAGTATGATCTCTAGCTGCTACAATAGGCCTACAGTCCAATAATAATCACATGCACGATGCATATGCCAATTTAAAGCATAAGTTGAGACCACATATAAATTTTACATGAATAATAATAAAAAATACACAGAGAAACTTCGGTAATCACATACAACGGCATGATATCAGATGACATAAACAAGTATGACAGTGGCAGTAACAAAAGTACTGTTTAAATGTCTTTGTACTTAACTGAATATGCTCTTAATCTTTAATTTTATGTGCCTGCAAGAAAAATTAATCATACAAAGACTGTGCTCTGGAGTAACTGAAACTAGACCATGCATGGTAGATGACTGAGAAAGAGTAATGAGCTTTGAGCCTTAATCAGGTGCAAGGCACAAATATATAAGAAGATTAAATAATCAGAATTCAAGCAATCTTAGCATATATAAATTAATGAACTAGAAACTTAACGATAACTGAAAAAAATTCATCCCTAAAGTTTCATGTAAAAACAAATAAATGAATATAAATAATAAGGTTGTATGCTCTTCTATATGAATTTAAAAAAGCTCAGTCATGTCTAACAGTTTGGACATTTCCAATCTGATAAAAACTCTGTGGAAGCACATTAATAGACTGGTAAAAGGGAAAAAGGTTTCTAAAGTCCAACAATAACCATTGGTCCCCTGCCTCCTAATGCTTTTCTTCATCTAAAGTGGCTCAGTGGTAGACCAGTATGCATGTTTCTCAATAATACATGATGTAATATGATTATATGTAAGTTTATGATGCCTTCAATAAGGTTTTCATAGCAACATGACATTTTACAGAGAAGATGGGAGTGACAAAAACAATGAGATATAACAACTCTGTACAAACACTTGGACTAAACTGACTAAAATTTCTTGCAATTATAAAAACTGCAAAATGAAATTGTTATTATCAATCACAGAAAATAGGCCAAGCAGTAATAATACTAATGTGCACAACATGAAACGAAAGTATAATATGATATGTGTTTGCAAATCTATTGCTAGCTATGCATCTCTAGGCAACTTAGATTTTATAGAGCAAAAAACACCTGACGCGAAAGAGACTGGAGAAACATTACAGTCCTAGACACAGTCAAGGTCACCAAAGTGGCAAGATAATCTTTTGCAATGCTTTAAGACAATCAAATATGATCTCTTTGAGAAAAAAAAAAAAAAGAAAGAAAAAGAATAATTTTCAAGGTTCACCTCATCCTGACACCATATTTATGAAACTGGAATTAACATAACATTAAGCGTACTGGAGGAGAGGGGGGGAGGGGTTCTAAGAGTGTTGTTTAAAGGAAAATTCATCTCGATTCGTTTTGTGTGGGGTAGAGGTACGAATGCTAGGGAATTTTGGTTCTGTGTCTCGGACAAAAGGGAGGGGGGCGGGGGTTGAATTGTGAGAGTAGGATGGAAGATATGAACCATCCAATGTTGCTGTTTAGGAAGTGAGAAAAGGTAGGTAGAATTTTTCATGATGATAGGGAATCTATTAATATGGTTGTAGATAGTTCTCATAAATCTATTTTACTTATAAAAGTATTTTGAGAAAAAAAAAAAGAAAATAGAAGTGAAATAGAAAAAAAATGAAAGAAAATAATAAACAAAAAAAAAAAAAAAAAAGAAGGGAAAAGTAAGACATACAACCCACCCTATGGATGTGTGTCTTGCTTAGGTCCGGTTGGTTTGTGGGGAGATTAAGAGGATGTAGTAAGGTATTTTGGGTGTTGATGAGGATTGAATGACCTGATGATGCTTGCGGGGTTCATTGCACAGTAGGGAGCTGCTTCGATGTGAAACTGGTATGATGGTTGCTGCTATAAGGTTTGGCTAATGGAAAAAGGGTGAATGGTTGAGCATGATAAACTTTGAAGGTAGGCTGAGATGGAATGAAAATTTCGGTTGCAATGGGATGATTTTGTAATGCTGTCAGAAGCATACCAAATGCAACCTGGTTTGCTTCAAGGCTGAGTCTGGTGGATGAGGAATTCGAATGGGGCAGAATGCTCTTTCTCTTGGTAGGAATGCAATGAGGAGAGGAAGACAGGTTTTGTAAAGATATTTTGGAAGTTGATGCTGATGGTATGACTTTAAGATGCTCTCTGGGAATTTTGATACATTAGGGAGCTGCTTCTAAGTGTAACACATGTAGATTGAAGCTGATTTATGCCCTGGGATATTCGTTAAACTAGGGTGATGGCTCTACAGTTTGTCTGATTTTGTGGGTACACTGATCGTTTTAATTAGTTTGTTTTTTCTTATATGCAGCTCTAATCATGTTAAAATATATATCCTGCATGAAATGGCTGCATAACTATCACATAGAGGTAGTTTTTTCTACTCATCGTTAAAGAAATGAAATCATCTTTAAATACCTTATCACATGCCGATGAATAAGCTTACTGGCACAGTAAGAAAAGGACATTTCCTGACAATGCACAACACCATCTTAAGATACTGAACATAACTACATCCTCTATCAAGCATTCTCCCCAAATTTTAGTACATGACATTCATTAATGGGGTTATGTGAAGCAAGCAGAGATTAAGTCGATAACCATATTTCACTCAATGAACAAAACTCCACACATTTCAAATCATCAAATATCATTGCAAGCAAACAAGAAAGCCCAAACGTTTATTAAAAGACAAAGAAAAAGCCATAGAAAAGTCCCATTCCACCTTATTCTGCCCGAACCACTCTGTGTTTATATACATTTTCGTGAATACCCAAGTAAATAAAATCATCTAAAAACTTAAAAATGAGGGAAATTTGAGCAGCAGACTGAAAAACAATAACCATAAAAACACAAGAAAATCCTCCCAAACATCGGCGCCTCTACAATCCTTACAAACCAAAAATAGGCTTTTTTTTTTTTTTTTCTAATATCTGAAATCATGTTCCTAATGAAGAATTAGCCCAAAGAGTATTAAAAAAATAATTAAAGGTGAAAACTTGTTGCACGAAGCTTAGATTTTTCACAACAATGCCCCAAAGCAACGTTAAGACACTAACAAAATTCACTTTCACGATCAAATAGCTATTACTTTAACGATAAACAGATAACCAAAAATAAAAGAAACAAGCAAATTGACGGTAAAAGATATATTTATTTAAAAGAAATCTAAAAAGCCTCTGAAACAAAAGTTAATGACCGAGTTGTAAGAGAAAGGAAACATGAAAAGGCCGAATTCAATTTAGAGAGAAAAGAAAAAAAGAAAAAAGTTTACCTTTTTTTTTCTTTGGAGGTTGCAGAGGGCCGGGGGATTTGACGTCCGATCAAATTCCCGCCAGAATATACGAAATTACAGTTTAATCCCTCCCACCATTGTTTATTTTGTTAATTAAAAGATTAAAAAAACTGGGGACATGCAGAGATAGAGAGGGACAAAGCAAAAAGATATTCGGAAAAAAAAAATATTTATTTGGTAAAAGAAAATCTTGAATGAGAGAGACAGAGAGAAGAGTGCGGCCCACTTCAGAATGACGGAGGAGGAAACCCCGGATGAGGAGAGAACCTAGCACTGCGAGACTCGGAAGGAAGGAGGGATTTTTCTCATCTACAGTTGTGTTTAACTCTCTATTTGAGTTCAGCCGATTAGTTAACTACACGTGTGATTTTGTGACGTGGCAAGTTTCTTATTTGGGAGATTGGGGGAACGAGGGTGGGACGGGGATGTAGAAGAATTCCGACAGTGGAGTTACGTCATGCGAAACACACTTGTCATGGAGTTTGAGAGATTACGTGATGACGTGCATGCGGTTCTCGGGAGAAAAATTAGCCGGTACTACGAAATGACTGATATGCCCTTTCGTATTTTTAGCACTATTTGTAGCAACTTTTTTTTTTTGGGTCGCGCTGACGCATCATCCGTGGGATCTTTTTAATTAATGTGACTCGTTACGTCTTATTATGGTTAAATAATTACAATTAGCAACTAATATTGGAATAAGATACCTTAAAGTTTTCGAGCTTGGAAAAAGCATTGTAAAATATTGACTAGCAAAATGTCTACCACTTGACAACTGTGTTAACCCAAGTTTTCTTTTTTGGGCAATATGTTTGTATTTACTCAAGTTGGATAGTAGAAAATGACGTTAATTGGGATACGATGGTTTAAGAAAGAAGAGCCCTTTTGTCGTTTATCTAATAAATAAAAAAATCTTTTTTAAATTATTATTTTTGAAAATATTTGTGTGATAATTAATGTGTTTACTTAATATATGTATATACATAAACAAGAACCCTTTTGTCGTTTATCTAATAAATGAAAAAACCCCTTTTTAAATTATTATTTTTGAAAATATTTGTGTGATAATTAATGTGTTTACTTAATATATGTATATACATAAACAAACAAGAGTCCTTTTGTCGTTTATCTAATAAACAAAAAAAACCCTTTTCAAATTATTATTTTTGAAAATATTCATGTGATAATTAATGTGTTTGCTTAATATATGTATATACATATGCGTAAAGCTTATACAAAATGAAAAATGAATACAATGCCTCGATCTTTGTTGTTGGTGCAACTGAAACGACCGGTTGGAGAAAGAATTGGTGCTACTGACCATGCCGATAGTGAGGCTGTGACAATGAACTAAAACTCATCACTTCCCTTTGGTTTTCCTATATATAATTACGTTTCCTCAGCTGCATTTGGCAAGGCTAGCTTGGATGTTATTGAAGGTAAGAAAATTCAAAAAGAGAATTTTTTTTTCAATGAGTTTTGCATAGACAGCAGATTGAAGGAAGAAGAAAGAAAAGATGGGTTGGAAATATAAGGGAGGTTTGCTTCTAATTATTGGTGTCGTAATCATGTGGGTTACCTCTGCAGAGGTCACTCAGGTTAGTTCTGATCAGATTCTTCCCTTCCGTCTCACATGCTTCCTTGTTTTCTTCTTTTACTTTTGCAATCGTTTTTTGTCGAGTTGTCAGACCGAATTTCTTGGACTTTTCATGTTTTTATGCTGTCGAGTACGGTTGATGAATCTTCCATCTTTCTGGGACAACTTGGTTTTCGACACTGTCACTTTGTAGTTTCGTGGTTATCATTTGTTGCAAAGATCTGAGAGGTGATCTTTGACAATTTGTCATAATAGAACTTTTGTGGGGTAGGCGTAATCCACCCATCATGTCAATTTCTTAGCCATCACCAGGCTGAAATTAAGAACAATGGTTTTGGTTTTTGACACAAGGAATTTTAAAATTATTCCTAGCCAGGTTGGAATTTGTTAATGTTATCTTGACTCTATCTCTGTTGCTTAAATTCTGCAGTTTAATGATTAATCTGTAGAATCTATGGATGGTTGATGAATGTAGTCGTTCTTATTTCTAGCTTAGCATAATTGTCTTTAGCGTGCACACCAGCCATAATTGAAATTAATGTGAAAACAGGGAAGAACTTCGCCCATAAAAATGTGTGTTCATGTTATTTAAAGTGGTTCTAAAGTCAGAAAATTTTCAATGCCTAATTTGATGATAATCATGAATTTTCTTGATTATCTGTTCATATCTTCTTCTATTTTTGACAGTTTGCCACTATGGTTTTCTTCCTATATTTTTGATTCAGTTGTTATTTTTCGGGTCATGTTTTTAACTTCCCGTTGTTGAAACTGATGATTTCATTTCATCTGCTTTGTTTGCTAATGGAATCGGGAGGTCTCCTGGTTGCTCCTGGGATCTTCGTTCTGGGCATCAGGTTTTCACCCACTTGCCTTTTTCCCTTCTAATCTGTTTTTTTTTTTTTCTTTTTGTTTCTTTCTGAATGGTTTGGTCTTCTCATTCAAGCTCATTTGTCACATTTTCCTATGCTTAGCTTTTATCTTCTGATATAAATATCATTACCAATAATTTGCATTCACTTTTATTTTTTATTAAGTTATAAGACATTCCTATGCTAAGATGTTATTCTATGCCAGTTCAGTGGTGCAAGGTGAAGATCATTTTCTTCTTACTAAAATTATTTAGTCCATCAATTTTTTTTTGTTGGAACTTGACTGCTAGGGTTCTGTTCTAATACCGTTACATTCTCATTTTTACTTTGGAGTTTTGACATCACTATTATGTTTCGACAGGGTGTGTTTGAAGACTATGGACATCCATTTGCCGTGACATATCTTGGAACCTCTCTTTTGGCACTTTATCTGCCAATAGCATTCTTTAAGGACTGGTTAGTAAAGCATCTGAGAGGTCGCCCTTGTAATAGTACCAAAGGCCCAAAAGGGGTTGACAGGTCCTCTGTAGAACTAAATTCTCCTGTAAAACATGATGACAAGCATGGCAATTTTCAAATTGAACATCAAGTACCAGTACCTGAGTGTGTCATAGACCTTTGTATCAAGGAGGAGGAAAATCCCCTGGTTTCTAGACACAAAGATATTGTGGAAGCACCAAAGCGAGACCGAATGCTTAGCACAAAGGAGATTGCTGCATTTGGCTTTTGCATGGCTCCTATCTGGTTTGCAACAGAGGTGTGAATGAAAAAGTTGTTTATCTAATTTGTTTTTTTAGCTGGTTTTCAAGTCAAGCATTTGTCTTTAAGCATCTAACATCGAATTCGTTGAAGCCGAAATTTTAATTAGTAAGGAATGCCATATATTTTCTCTTCCAGATTCCAACATCTCTTTGTTTACATTTCAAACTATGCTTCCACAATGTATATATGCATCTATGCATGCCCCTTTTGCCTGATTCTGCCACCCATCTCTTTTAAATCTTCATATGCATAGATGTGCTCATTTCATGTAAATCCTCAGGTCTTTGCTGTATGAGAAACATAATCCCACCGAAATACAGTTGATCTCCTACAGGAAAATCTGGGATTTACATATTTCCTAGAAAGACATTATTGTAGTTCTTTCTAATATTGTTCATTGTCTCCAGTATCTTACGAACGCTGCTCTTGCAAGAACAAGTGTTACTAGTACAACATTGTTGTCCTCAACTTCAGGATTTTTCACTTTATTAATTGGGGCACTTTTGGGTCAAGACTCCATTAGTACAGTGAAAGTTGTTTCAGTTGTCATTAGCATCGCTGGTGTTGCTATGACTACACTTGGAACGACATGGGCTGCAAATGAACCAAAATCAGGCATTAACAAGTATTGTTTTCCTCCACCTCATTTGAGCTGTTACATGCTACCATAATTTGGCTTGGACTATTACTTGTGTTAAGGTTATAAATAAACTAATTATACACTTCTATAACTTCTTTTTGCCCCTTCTTTGAGGTGGGGTGGTGGGTTGCAATTGTTTTAATGGTTTTATTTACTTGATACATGTGAAGCATGTTTTCTGAGAAGCTACTTACAGTTTTACTACTGCATTTAGAATTGGGAATCATGCTCTTCTAGGAGATCTTTTTGCTATCTTCTCAGCTATGAGTTATGGACTGTTTACAGGTTTTATACCTTCTCTTTTATTTGAACCACATTAGAGTTTTTTTTTGATAAATTACCAACAGAATACTAAAATCTTATGTTGCAGTTTTGCTTAAAAAGTTTTCTGGAGAGGAAGGAGAAAGGGTAGACATGCAGAAGTTGTTTGGCTATATTGGATTGTTTGCACTTGTTGCCCTTTGGTGGCTTGGTAAGAGCATATTGTTAGTTGGTTTTCCATAATTATTCTGCTCTAGGTCAAAATGAAAAATTTTGACATAGTTATCATATTCTGTTTTTTTCAGATTTATACTATGGAATAAATTTATACTTGACTGCTAGGTTTCTTCTCCCCTGTTCTGATAAGCTTGTTAAGAGATGTGAAATAAAAAATAGACATTACTGTTTCATCTTCTTCCTGATAGCTTGAAACTGGACATAGTTTAGCAAGACGTTCTAGGAACTAATTTAGACTATGCAAAGCAAAATGATGGAATCAATTGACGGTGGTAAGCCACTACTGGAATGATCAGGCTGTGGAGCTGTTTTCTAAGTTTTTAAGCATTTCATAGCCACTGTTTCAATGAATTGCTTTCTGTGGAAAGTAGCCAATATGCTTCTAGCAGCTTTCAGTAAATGGTCTCTTAAAGTTGTTAGATAAAAATTGGACACAACATCTGCATTGTGTATGACTTGATGTTTCTGAATTCTTTCCAGCGTGGCCTCTGACCGCAATTGGTGTTGAACCAAAGTTCACATTTCCTCAATCAGCTAAAGTGCAAGAGATCATCCTTATAAACAGTTTTGTTGGGTGTTTTCTATCTGACTATTTCTGGTATGCGAATACAACAGTCTAACTAAATTTTCTCACTTATGGATCTACATGTTTTTAGTTCCTCCCAAGTCAACATCTATCATACTTTACAGGGCATTGTGTGTTGTCTGGACCTCTCCGCTGGTAGCTGCACTGGGCGTTTCGCTTACCATACCTATTGCAATGTTGGAAGACATGCTAATTCATGGTCAACGGTATTCAATAATCTATATGATTGGATCAGCTCAGGTAGAGTAGTAATCTTGATAAATTCTAAAACTTGTCAGCCCCATCATCGTTCAATTTCTTTGATACATAAGCTTCTGACCAGATAAATATTCAGTTAATTTCTACTCCATAACTTAATCAAATTGATCAACTATATATTAGTTTTGATCCTCCAGCTTATGCACATTGCTGCGTGGAAGTGCCTTGCTTATGAAGGATCATATTGTGCTGAATTTCAGGTATTCCTGGGATTTCTAATAGCTAATATTTCAGACTGGATATCAGAGAAGTTGAGATGGTAAAGCTGTCATTCTCCACCAAAGACTATATAATTGGCCCAACCTTAATGACGCATGGCCCCCCTGTAGCCTACGTATGCAGTAGTTTTATCATCTGGCTTTGCTGGAAAGGATACTATTATATTATCGTAATGTACTAATGTTATGATGTTTCCTAACTAGTGGCAATCCGAATGAAAGTCTACCTGTTTTGAGTTTCCACGTTGACAAATTGCAGCACTTTATGATTTAGGTTTTTGGGATAGCTATATAGAATTAGTACAATTTAATTTTCCCTCCTTTCAACTCTTTATGTCGAGAATTCTTTTCCATGATTTGTTGCCACAACCGTCATTTTCAAATCTAATTTTCTCTGCTTTTTCCTTTAAGATATCGTTTGTTCGTTATCATTTTCAAGATGATTATGATGTTTTATTCGTTATGTCATGGTTATCTTATTATTACAGGTGATTAAAAAAATTATATTTACTTAACAATTGTTAAACACGAGGATTTAGATCATTGAGTTTCATATCATATAAGATCAAACCAAATTTTTTTAATTGTAAAATTTTAATATGAAAAAATATATTTATCTATAGGTAAATACATAAAAATCTTTAAATGAATTAGAAAAATGAAACTAAATCTATTAAAATGATAGTGGATTTGTTGAGAAAACAAAAAATATATGCAACATAAGAAAAAGGCATGTGGTATGCATTTGAGTTTGGTAAAAAAAATTATTTTTTTGAAAAGGCAAATATTTATTATACAAATATAATTACTATATGGTATGAAAGTAAGTTTTTTATTCAGGTAATATCATCCAAAATTAATATTTTAAATCATTTACTTGGCTGGAAAAAGTTGTCCACATTTTTTATGGAAATTAAGGTTTAATCATTATTGACAATCTTAGTTTAATATATTGTCATAGATTATTAGGTTACATCATAAGTTATATTATAGGTGTAGATGCCCAATTTTGATTAATTATTATTTAAAGTACTCTTTACAAGAAAATTACGTTTAAGGGTGTTTCAAGCGCAGAAACACCAGTAGCGTTCCAAGTGCAGAAACGCCTAAGGGTGTTCCAAGCGCGGAAACATGAGTTCCAAGCATGAAAACGCCTAGGGAGAAGTGCCCAAGGAGTTCCAAGCGTGGAAGCCCCTAAGGGTGTTCCAAGCGTGGAAGCGTCCAGGGATGTTCCAAGTGTGAAAGCTCTTAGGGATGTTCCAAGCGTAGAAGCGCCTAGAGATGTTCCCAGTGCAAAAGTGCCCAGAGAGTTTCAAGCGTGGAAATGTAGATACTCAATTTTGGTTAATTATTATTATGTACTATTTACAAGAAAATTACCTCAGAGGTATTCCAAGCTCGGAAGCGCCCCAGGGAGTTCCAAGCATGGAAGCGCCCAGGGGTGTTCCTAGCGTGGAAGCGCCCAGGGGTGTTCCTAGCGTGGAAGCGCCCAGGGGTGTTCCAAGCGTGGAAGCGCCCAGGGGAGTTCCAAGCATAGAAGCGCCTAGGGGAGTTCCAAGCATGGAAACACCCAAGAACAAACATAGAATAGCTATTTGTATAAGGAAGTGAAGTAACTCAAAATAAGTGATAGGGCTCATGAGTTACCTTCACATTTGGAATGTTCTAGAAAGTTTGCTTGGTGGCTCAAATATAGAGATAGTTAAGAGGACTTCCTCTTAATCTTTCCTTAAAATACACGTGCTTTACCCTTTTCTCTTTCCTTACTCTTTAAAAATACATGTGACGCACTTTCAAATGCTACTGCTCTATTTACCCAAAACTTACGTCCATTACCTAATTAGATGATCATTTTTTTAATATCTTGTAAATCGTTCTTTATCTGTTTTTCCATGACAAGGACGTTCTCGCATGATTGAATGTGCTCTTTTAAGCAACTCCGTTTCTACTGAGTATAACTGTGAGAACTTATAAGGTATGTGGGGACTTTTGGAGACCTAGTAGAGATTACTCTAAAAAGCTCTCTCCAGATTCCTTCAAGCATTCTTTCTTTTGAGCCATTCTAATTCGTTGTTATTCGCCACCTCTTCCATCTTTTCCTATCTTTCACCACCTGCCACCCAAAGCACTTACACTTCAAAGACTGCTCTAGTCTTCCTCTCTATCGCCTCTAGCGCATCCTTATTCACTCATTGCAACACGTCCTCTTTTCCTAAACAAAAGCCCCCTCTACAATAGGTATATGTGCCAATGCCATTAAGCATTTTTAGTTTAAATGGCAAAGGTAGTGACAGCATTTTGACTTTAAAATTGCGTTGTTTTAATTACTTCAATGTCATTTTAATTAAAGAAGAGACATTCAAATTCAAATCAATTAGCTAAATGGAGAGCTGCAGGCGTAGCATAGGAGGGAGCCCATAGTTAAATTAAATATATAGATCAATATCCCATTTGATAACTTCAATGGTACTGTTTATTAATTTGTAAATAGAATTTACAAACGAGAGGGTGCCGACATTACTTGAGTAAGCAATTATTTATGATTGTTACGTTTTAGGCAAATCTAATCAAATTTGTGATTATTAATTTAATTGAGTATCGCTTTCCCTAAATAGTTATGTTTCCATCATCACATTAGATTTTTTTTTTAATTAAGGGAAGGAGATTTGAATCTTATTTTTTAATCAAAGTATCATGCATCAACTAATTAATAATGGATCAAGCCTTTAAATCAAGAGATCATGCACCAACTAATTATTAAGGATCAAGTCCTTAACTTAGCACTGATGCCCAGATTCAAATCTAAAATATCTAATCAAAGGACCATATATCAACTAATTAGTAACAGATCAAATCTTTAATCAAGAGATCATACACCAAACTGGAAAGCTTAAAAAGCTAAATCTTCAGTAAAATTGACAATGTCTCCTTCTGATAAAGGATAGCCAGAAACATTCCACTCAAGAAAGAAATCAAAGCCCCTCTTTGATGGGGCCGGAATTGTTTCATGCTCAGGAATACCTAAAAGTTGAGTAGTATCGTGAAAATGCTTGAGATCAATTGAAGCAGAGAATTAAAAGTTATTGCACTTAAATATGGTGTCATGTGCTTGTGCTTAAAGGAAAGAGGTGTCTCAAGCAGATTGAAAATATAAGCAACAAGTAATTAATTTTCTTCTACCAGGGAAAAAATAGTCTTTTCCAGTTGTCATGGAGCTGATTGCTGTTTTAAGATTTTACACAAAGAGAGTTAAATTACACTATTATATTACATACAGTCATTCAAAATTCCAAGCAAAAAAAGGGCCACCAGGATTCGTTTTAAGATCAAAAGGAAGCTGAGAACATGGCCGACGATTTTGATAGTTTGATGTGTTGGCGCAGGAGAAACCCACTATCTAGCCTCTGATTCTAATTAATTTGAGGCATTTCAAGGAGCGAATGAAGGTCCTGAAATAACCAAGTTCATTTCCATCAGATTCTACCTATAAAGAAAACAAAAATAACCCAGAAAATTAAGGCCAAAATAAGCACCTCCAGGGCACATCTTCAGCAAGCAACCAGTCTCCTTCGCGGTCCAGATAAGTGAGTCTAAAGCACTTCCAATTCTCATCAGCTGTTTCCAAACAAGAAGGGAAAGTAACAGTTAACTCATGCTTTTGTTAATCAAAATTTAATGTTTGAAATTAGGATTATATTTAAGCAAGGATTGGGGTTACTTACAAATACCAAACATTCTCATCAGGGTGCTTGTGAGCGTTTCAAAGGAATGATGGACGCTAAGGTCAATTTTCCTAGCAATTGCAACTCCTTCTATCTTTACCTTCACGAACGTGGAATTTGAAGCTCTAACACCACAGCCATTGTCCGCCGCCGCAGCTACCCTATTGTTCTGCGCTCCACCATCAGGAATTTGGCGGCGTTGCTTCTTCCTCCAGGTTTTAACTGGTGGCCACCCCACTAAACCCTCTCCATCATTCCTATCAAACCAAAGATTTAAACCCCATAAATGAAAAATTCACAAAGTTCAGTCATCGAGAAAATTGCCAACCCGGGAAAAAAAAACCTAATAACAAAAGTTTTTGCACGATTTTGTTCTGAAAAACTGAAAAGCACGCATAAAAGAAACACGACAGAGATCAAGTGCAAACAAAGAAACAAGACAGGCGCACGAAACAAACGTAGAGGAAACAAAAAGAAAAGAGAGAGAGAGAAAGAAAAAGTACTTGAAAATGGCAGAAGAAGAGTTGTCCTCGAGATCTTTAGGGTCATCTTCGTCATTCGGTTGGTTACTCCAAAGCAAAAGAGGCAGCGTTTTGGGAACAGCTCTGTTCTCATCAAACAGTACTACTTCATCAAAGCCGCGTTTTCTGCTGCCACCGCTGCTGCTAGAGCTACTGCTGCTGCTACTGTTAATATTGTTAATGTCGCATGGACCCAGTTTTAGCAAAGGCCAGCTCAAAATGTTGGAACCCAAAGCCTCCCTAGGTTCATAACCGTAGCTGTTTAGGTCGAACATCTTGATGGGAATAGGAGGAGTACTTGGAAGAGCAAGTCCCAGTTGGAGCTCCATGCACATCAATATAAATTGAAACTAGTCCCTGATCCAAATTGTCCAACACTACCAAAACAAAGATTGCCTCCAAAAATAAAATAGAGTACTTTAAAAGAAGCAAGGTGCAATTGCTCTTATGCTACGGCGTAAGAGAAGCAAAGCAAAGGGAAAAAAAATGAAGAGTCAAGAAATCTGGTTTCTTGGTAGCAAAGACGGGGGATTTTAATATAAGATGAAATGCGAGGCGGTGAGACGGGGACATTTAGCAGACAGAGGGTAACATTTGTTGAAGTGGGTCCAAGCTTTGCTTCACTTTTAGCCGACCTATTTGCCCCCCTTCTGCTTCCTTTGTTGCTTCCCATTGTTTTCTGCATCTTTGTTAACTACACTGCCTGTGTCTTTTGTAAGGATTTCACGCGCACCTAAACTGGGTCTTCCGTCCTTTTTTTCTTTGTAACTCTTCCGTTGGTTCGTTCATTTTCTCACTTGGACGGCATTTCCACAGTGAGAGGGGGGAAACACATGAACCAGCAGAGCAGTCCTGATTTTTTTGTAGGGCGTCTATTTATGAATCACTTGGCTATTAATTGAGTTGGGATTTTCGTACTCAAGAAATTAAATACTCTAGTACCATAAAACCAAAAATTAATTTGATCTTTACTACTACCTTTCTTTTTCCCTTTCTATTTTTGCTATTAAAGAAAATGCACGTTTAAAAATTTGTTTAAACTACACAACTTTGTTGATAGCAGTTTTTATAGGTATTTCAAATTCACCAACAATTAAAAATTCATGAATTTAAAAATAATTATGGAAGCTATATTAACAATTTATACTAGATTTGAAATTTAATTTTCTTCTTCCAAAGACAACCTTACTAAATTCCATAAAACCATGGTTTTGGAATACGATGTTTTTACATCAACTTGATTAAATTAATGGATCAAAAGCTTTTCTTGTACATCTCTCAAAGACATGCACAAGGGGAATATGTACTCCCAACAATGTGAAAACGGACAACATGAGTTCTTGACCATATAAACTTTTTAGGCTCTGAAAGTAAGGGAATGTGGTCACTTTATGCTGGACAAATGAATTTACTCTGTGAAAGCAATTCAACGTCTTTGTAACCCTAAACCAACCCTAAAACCACCAAGACTAAGCCCCACACTATATGAACACACACATGTAACAACTAGTTCGAAATCCCAGGCATGACTTCGTGGTTGCCTTGCTTCCTCTCATCTTCTAACCTCAAATCAGGACGCAGATAAAAAGTGAAAAAAGGTGGAACCAGGCTGTGCTGTCGACACGCTCCTGTAGGGAGAGTGGGAGGGTTGGAAAGTAGGGTTGAGTTTAGAGGGGGAGGGGCCCCATGAGATTGAAAGCAAAGCTTAGAGAGAGCAACAGAGTTTAATTCCCGTTTAGGTTACAGATTTGATAGTCAAACATACGGGCGGGGTGGGGGGCCACCTCTCCATTTCCCCTTGCATTCAAAATCATTGCCACGTCTTCGGTTTCTCTCTTTCGGAACACTTGCCCAATCTCGCACGTTTCATTAGCTTCGCTGTCTTACTGATGAGATGTTCAAACCACACAATCAATCTAAACAATTCAATTTCTCTACCTGTTGCTTTCAAATTCCACAATTTCCTTTTTTTTTTCCCTATTTGTAGAAACTATATCTGTAAATAATATTTGAATTTGAAAACTTTGCTTTGCTTTGAAGGAAAGGTGTGAGAGGCTGATGCACTGAATCTTGGATTATATCTAATTTTCGATTGCCTAATTTCAAATTCAACTTTATATTCAATTTTTTAGTCAAGTTGGTTGGACCATATTTCTCACAATTCTAATTTCGTCTAATTTTTTTTAGCTTAAAGTACCTGTTTAGCTCGGTTTTTTCAGCTTATACTTTCTCTTCTCTTCTCTTCTTTTAAAAATATATTAATTTTTTAAAAAATATCTCTCTCTCAATCAATCTTCCTCTCCTCTCTTTTCCTTTACAAATTACCATTTTTCAATATAAATTACGATTTTTCTCTTCTCTATCTCTTTCTACCAAAATTAATAAAAAACCAGAAGATCCAATAACAAAATATCAAAATTTAAAATTTTTTGTTCTTATAAAGATTAAGAGAAAAAAAATTTAAAATTTAAAACTGCATTCATATACTATTTAAAGATTTTATATATTTTTCACTAAAATAGATTTTAATTTTAAATACATCGTTTTCTCTTTTCTCTTCTTTTTTGAGAATTGAAGTATTACGATCCGATTGTTTGTTAGATCAATAAAAATCTAATACTATTGTTACTATACAAGTTTGAGAGTTTTTTTTTTTTTTTTTTTTTTGATTTTAACATCTGAAATTATATATAAACTTGAAGTATTACATTATAACTTATTAGATGATTGAAGATGACATGAATACCTTTTATAGTAATTTTAATAAAAATTAAAATTTATATAATTTATTTTGTTAAATAGTTTATTAAACGATTTTAACTTAATTATAAAAATTATTATTTTTTATAAAAGCTTAATAATAGTTTTTAAGTTAAAAAAAACTAAGCCAAAGAGGCTCTAAAGTATTGGTACCCTAAAATTGAATGTGATTGTTTGCATTTATATTTACATAACAAATTAACAATTAAATAATGTGTAGAAAACATATAATTACTGCTTTGTTTTTTCATTAAAATAAAAAACATGAACTTGTACGGAACAAAAGTAGCCACCTAGCACGGATCTCCTAATTGATAGTTATATAAAATATAAAATAATGCAATGAAAGCAAGAATTAATTGATCCACACGTAGAGTACTATATGCAAAATATTTTTATATATATTTAAATTGCACTCACAAACATAGAAGAACTCCTTAAAGAATATTTGTTTAAAGGGGGCAGACCACATCTTTTGATGTCAAGAAAAAAAAAATGGTTCTTTTTCTTTTCTGTCTTTATCTTAGTCTGGGAATGGAGAGAGAGAAAGAAGGGGGGAAAGAAAGCATTGTGGAGAATGCAACCCACAGCAAAATTGTCCGTATGGTCTTCCCAAAAAGATAACTTGTCAGGCTTAAACAAAACACATGTTCCCTATGTGTTTTGTTTGTGTTATGTTTGGTGCTGAATCATAAACATAATTTAATAGCACAAATTTTGATTAAATATTTTATTCTGGATTTTTGTCTCACTTTTGCCTGATGCTAGCAAAAGTAGCTGGTTCCAATGAATGAAGTTGGGCAACACTGCCCCCCTTCAAAGCTCAAACCCAAAAAAACAGATTTCACTCACGTTCGTCCATTGCTGCTTTGCTAGCAACAGAATGGACAAGATTGAACGGGAGCCATGCGGGGTTCACGTGATGGAGGCCCCCCCCCCCAACCCCGAGGCAGTGGCAAAGCCCACGAGACAGACGGTCAAGGCGGGGCAACCCGCACGCGGCGGTGCATGATGCAACCTACATTCGAACAAGCGATAAGACTGGCTCCATCCTTTGGATGGAGCTGGATCGAAACACACACAATCCACGAGTTCCACCTCCCCCCCACCCCGTGGTCCAGCACTTAAGATGAGTTAATTACTAGGGAGGCAATGTGGACCAAAAACTTGTGAATTTGGCGTAGTGCCTGAGTGAGTGCAAGGGCTTTTATCACCCTTTGTGGGAGGGGGACTGCTTTGTTTAGTCAATTTAATCTATGTGCATGCGCAAATCAATGAGAGAGTGAATCCAATTCAATTAGGCAACTTGAATGGTGAAGAATTGGATGAAATTCTCTACCACTCACTCATGGCTCCTGTTTGTGCGGGATTGATGAGTGCGTTGTTTTTTTAGGCTATTTTCAACTAGTCTAGAAATGTAGGTGAGGGGCAGTCTAGTAACTAGGCTGTTTGGGAGCCTGATTTTGTATCTCCAAAGAGGTCCCCCTCCTTTGGGGTTATTCATTTTATTCAACCCTACTCTAAGACAAGCAAAGAAAAGAAAAGAAAAGAAAAGAAAGAATTTGCATGTCGAAGCTATCTTCCAAGTTCAAAGTCAATCGTTGTCACTGATAAATTGTGAATAATAATTATAAGGTAATTAATTTTCAAGATCATAGTCATAAGATTTAAACGAGCATAAATTTCTTAAAAGATAGTCCATAAGCAATTAAAAGGACACGAGTTTATTCAACAAGGCAAATCTCAATTCAAATTTCCTTCAATCTATTTTGTTTTACCATGCTTTATAATCCTTTGTAAGAACTTTTCATAATATTAGATTTTTGAACTTCATCTTTGTTAAGTTAATAATAAAAATTTAATTATAATATCATGGTGAAATTTGACTCTGGGTATGTTCTTAATTTCAGAAGAATAGATAATCATCAATTGCAAGTTTATATACAAATTAGTACTACATCATATGATTAGTTCACATAGCAAATCTTGAATTTCCAAAATTTCATATATTTTGAGAGCCATTGAACTTATAGTCCAAGTAATTATGGTAAAAATGGTAAAGTTGGAAATTTTAATGTTAAAAAGGAAAATATATTTCAAAAAATTCATATATATATATATATATACATATATGTATGTATATATATAACTGTGAGAAGAGGAGGATAACCGGTTGTAATTGCAGTGACATTGTCGGTTTGGATTTTCCCAAGATTTCCATTTACAAGTTGAACAGCTTGTGAGATGGACACCGTCCGAGCTGTCTCATTCATTTTATTCAATGTTCTCACTAACTTCCAGTCCCAAACTCAAGAAAGAACCATCTGCTCCTTTGGATTCGGGGGAGGAATAGGATGGCATTGGCATCACAGTCACACGTGGGGGGCGATATAGATGACAGGTTGAAGTCTTCTTGTCCTTTTTCGTCAGCCTAGCTTTGCTATATAGAGCCATGGACAAACCCAGCCTTGATCCACCTAAAGGCCTAGAATTAATTTGCTCCTACTGTTACACTCCATGGGAATTATTGGGACCCAAGTAGAATTATGAATCCAACCCATTTGGCTTTTTAACACGTCTTTCGACTCTTATGGGTCGTTTTCCAACCAACAATCTCTTGTTGGCCCACTAGTATCAAGATTCTCATCTTAAATGGTATTGCATATTTGTTTCTACTAAGCGGAAATTTTAATCGGAACAATATTTTACACCAATTTTCTCTTTAAAGGGTGAATTGTACTCCAAAATTTATCAGTTCGTTTAGTACATTAACAACATGGTTGGCCCACTGGGGGTTCATGTTTAAGCAATGTTAGGTTACGAAAAGATGGGAAAGAGACAATACTAAGGCATTAATGAAAGATGAAAAAGGACTCTCACTTTGAAAGTTTTTAGAAGGTTTCAAAACTTGTTCAGCCTATTACTAACAATGGTTGCGCTGTCATTAGATATTATAGCTTTTTCTAGTGTTGGGTCAATAAAAGGCATGGAAGAAAAGAAAAAGAAATGCACTAGTGGGAAAAGCATCCAAGTATCTATTCCTTTGATATTCGTTTCCTCTCCTCTCTCTCTCTCTCTCCCTTTTTCTCACCAATGAAGAAACAAAGAAACAAAAAAGGGTTTTTGTTGCTGGTTAGGTTAGTGCACCCAAAAGCGTGGAATGTTATGTTTTGGTTATATCCACTTAGGCTTCTTCTTCTTCTTTTTCCCAAAAAAAGTGTTTTAAACTCATAAATTACTGTCAAGTGATGGTTGATACAAGTAGATTGGGCCGGCCACTGTTGGGCCTATTGCTTATATAACTTCCACAGTTTATTTTGCATTGGCTACTATAAATTTACATCATACCCAATTTTCCAGTTGAGATTTGAGTCTTGACAATGTTTAAGCCACTGCCTGAGCCATAACCATGATGAATTTGGCCGGATAGAAAGCAAACATAAAGCAAAACTGTCGACCATATATATATATTCTCACTCATGTTATACCAGCTCAGCTCCTTCAATGGGAAAACATGTTAGATCTCGTTCCACAGTCTCCTTGTCTGTATTGAATGTTCATTACAGTCTTAATTTTCCCTTAATTTGTAGGTCTCATTCGGCAATGCGGTGGGGGCTTTAGTGTTTACAATCAAACCCGGGCATTGCACAAACTTCAGCATTTGATTTGGTAATGTCTGTTAAACAGTATAATATCTACAATTTAGTGTGCCTTATTGGTGATGTTATCTTGTTTCTATCTTTTCTGCTAAATCCAAATTGGTAGGATATAAAAGTTAGGAAATCATTAGCCTTTGTATGTGATAGGTAGAGGGTTCGAAATTTCCACCGACATAGAATTGCTTTAGGAGACAGAGAGAGAGCCACGCATTGGCATCCCATATGTCCTAATCAACATTTAAATTGACCCACAATTTCAGTGATTAACGAAAATGTTAATGGGATCCACCGACACAAATCAAAGTGGAAAATTAATATTGTAGACCAAAACATCACATCTAAGAGGCAGAATCCCTATTAGGCTTTTCATAGATGCGTTTGGAATACTTGTTAACTTTCATATGCCCTAGAAAACAACATTACTAAATGTGGCTCTTGACCATTTAGGAGTTAATCAAAATTTACTTGTTAGTACAAAAAGATGAAGGAACACCCCCACTTTGGACATACAAGGGCAATTGTTGTTGACAGCTAAAATGGTTGTTTTTTTCTTCCTAGTAATACAGGGACAAAGCCTGTAGACTTCCGATTTTAGAATCTTAAGATTTTTTCTTTCTTAAAATAGGATATAGGATTCACAATAAGCATAGTAATAGGACAAAGGAATGGACCGAAGCATTTCTTTTCCCCTAAGTTTGCTGGTTATGGTCCCTACTATGGACTTGCTCTCAAACAAATGTGTGCACGTGAATCTTGTCATCATGTCTTATAACTGAAATTCAGAATCTTGGCATGAGAGAAGAGTCCTATCTTAACTTTGGTTATAGTGTTTTGATTGCTAGAGACAACGGATTTTTACAGGAATATGTGCTTATCATGATCATGGGTTGCAAAATGGGAAAACTAACACCCATTTTCCAAGCAAGAAAGAGGTAAGGGGGAATTAATCTGGAGCTTGATGATGACTGGAGCTGGTCGCTTTCACTTGTGAAGTGGGGAGATTTTATATGAATTGGCAGGCGGAAAAAGTGAATCATTGTGGAAATGATCGGAAAGTGAAGGGAATCGTGATCTAATGCCTACCCCACGTTCCAGCTTAAAAGTAGACTAATGCTCAAACTTCGTAATATGTGCACACATCGTAACATCACATTCTTATCCCAAGAAATTGGCTACATACGATTATATTTTCCAATCCCATTGTTGTTTTTGCTTATAGTCATTTCATACTTTCCTGGTCTGGTGAATTCCAAAGCTATTGAGATCATAGAATGAAGTGAACTGAACAATAATTTCATGTGAATCAAGAGCAAAACCTCAGGAGAAAAACCTACACGAGGCATTAGATAGGAATATGCATGTATCCTTTTGCTAGCTAAACTGATCCTATATGAGATGAGACAACAGAAAAGAAATGGAACAGAATGGAATGGATACATCCTGGATCCAATCCCTAAAGCCTTTTTCTTTAGGATTGTGGTGTGAGAGAGGGGGAGATAGACTGGGATTTGATTGCAGCTTTGATCCGCTCTGTAAAGGGGAAATCCCCACTAACCATCTATTGAGGAATGAACACAAATATCTAGATTGCAGTCCACGTAAAGTTGTCATTTTTCTCTACCTCTCAAAATATAAAGTTTTTGTAAACAGGTAGTAAAAGGATGTGAAATGTTGGAAAGACCTTTACATTGTGATAATGACATGAAAGAAAAGCAAAGCAGGATAGAAGAGAATAATGCTACAGTAGCATTCTGACAAGCTTCAAGGACACAGAGTTTCCAACTTTCAAATGGGTTTAAGTTGGCAACCAACTTTCTTGCTCCTCTTATCTTTCATCTTTAACTTGAAATGCTTCTGCTTAACTGCTGTATTCCCTTCCTAGCTAGCAATTTGCATGGTTTATGTGCTTTTTTTTTTCTTTTTAAATTTCTTATTTGGGATATCTGCTGATAAGGAGGACTTGAGTTGAACATAAAACAATAAAGAGAAAAATGAATACCATGCAAGATGAAGAGCTATATAATCCGACAACTTTAAGAAATATTGAGTGCCCATTTTAATTCGAGTCAAATGAAAATATTTAAATATGGAACAAAATCCGCACGATTATCGACATGATCAGACTCCTCAAGTAAATTGTCAACCCAAGGCCCAAGGGTAAGGGCTAAGGCGCCATGGTTTTGTTACACATTCCCAGGTAACCACCAGTCAAAACTGTTAGCATTTTGGTGTCTTGATATATATATATATATATTTTGGGAGTTTCAGAAAAAGAAAAGAAATCAATCTGCAATCCATGTTGTTTATATATAATATACGTTATCCATGTAAGATGGGTAGTAGTGGCCATGAAATGACTAGTAAAATGGTGCAACCTGGAAACATTCGAGTAAATTGGGTAGCAGTGACTTCAAATGACTAGTTAAAAGTTGGAAATATTCAAGTAGGAATGACCGGTAAAATGCTAGAAATATTCAGGTGAAATGCGTAGTAGTAACTAGAAATGACTGCCCGAATAAGACAAGATTGGTAATCAATTCACAGAAGCTTATAAGTATGTAGCTTCAACCTTTGTTGAAACGTTTCTCGTGAATTTATGGAAATGGTCCAACTGGAAGAGGCTTTGGATTGGAATTGAGCCCCATTGCTTTCTCAATGATAAGGGGCATGATTGTTGATACCACTTTGTTTTTATCGTGGCAAAGATTTTGAGACAAACTGCTGAACCTAAGGAGCTGAAAAAAGTTAAAATCATAGCAATCAAAAGCAAAATTCCTCTTGAGCTGACACAGACGACTGAAAACTGAAAAGCAATTCATTCATACCTCGCCTTGTTCCCTCCACATCTTCAAGTTTTATTTTTATTTTTAAAAAATTGATCACATTCTCTCCACCAAATTAAATGGTACAAAAGCAATGCACCCCTCCCCTCCCGCAACACAAAAAATAGAACACTCATGATAATGCATGTCATTTCATGGGGCTCCCAAAAGCTGCATTGGGGAGATAGTGGTGTCTCAGATCATTTACATATCCCAACATCATTTTGATTGTATTTCTTGTCTGTATTTTCCATCATTAGTAGCATCGAAGTCAAACAAAGTGCTCGGTGCATCCATTATTGGGATATTTTAATTCATAAATTTGGTTGAATTCTGGGTTTGCTTCATTTAGAACTTCAGCCTTTTTCTTGACAATGTAAGTTTGCATCTGCATTAGGCTCAACTAACCTTCCTTTATCCTCCTTCATTCTGCACTAAGTCATTGAAACATTTTGAGGATCAGAAAGGGTGGAGAGTAACCCTAGCTAATTCTCAAATTTTTATTACCCTATATTTCACATAGTACTTGGTGTGCAACATGTGCACATTTTCCTTTTACTAATAGTTAGGAGATAGAGACTTAAATTGATTTTGAATTTCAATTTTAGAGTTAATTAAAATAGGATTATAATTTTTTTCATACTTGCAAAAAATTTATCAAAAATTAAGATATTCGAATTCTCAAATTTTTTTTATTGAACAAATAGTGAACCTTTTAGTAAAAGATAACAATCACTACAATAAACTCGATACATCAAAATATAATATTTTTATATTATTGTAACATTTGCGATGATACATTATAATAATTAAAATAATATTAATAAAATATTAAGAGAGGAAATCATCATCGAGGATGAGTAATCAATAAAAAATAACTTAAAATCTTTAGATTCTAGCAAGCTATCAACATACATCATTTTAATTTTATATGATTTCTCCAAAACCGTACATTAATTAATCTTAAACACAGTCAAAATCATGTCAAAAAGTTTCCATTTACAACAGGATGAATAGGAAGCATATATGATAGTACATGTACAACTTCCTTTTAGAGTAGCTAGTAGCTATAATATTATAATTTGGTGATGATGCACGTTCCAGGTTTTGTCTCTCTCTCTCTCACTCGTGACTCTAGGGAGAAAGTGGAAGAGGTAACTCGAATTTGCTTTGCTTTTACAGAGAGATGGTGTGAAGCAAAGATAAAGCAAACCAAAATAGGGGGGGCCCCCATATGTCAATCATTTAAGCACTGTTTCAGTATTGTTAACGCACGAATGTTTAGCTAGTTGATGAAAGATATGACTTCGCAGTTTGCTAGACTTTTCTCTTTCCCTATATATAATCTCCTTGTCATTTGAACCATGTAATAACAACATTCACCCCACTCCCACATCCTTTTCGTGCGCCTGTTGAGGAAGAGAGCAAGAGAATGGAGAATAAAGAAATGAAGCCACAGCCAAAAAGAGGTCTATGGAAACCTGAGGAAGACTTGATCTTAAAAAATTATATAGAGACTCATGGAGAAGGCAACTGGGCAACCGTGTCAAAGAGATCAGGTATGTATCTGTTGCTCATCCTGAACTTTGATGGCCAAGTTTTATAAGCAAGAGCTCTTAGCCTTCGCTTGGCTGTAAGTAGGTTAAGCTTATTTATAAATGTATATGATATATTTATATTTTCAGGGTTGATGAGAGGAGGGAAAAGTTGTAGACTAAGATGGAAGAATTACCTCAGACCAAACATAAAACGTGGTGGAATGTCTAAGGAGGAAGAAGACCTTATTATCCGAATGCACAAGCTTCTTGGTAACCGGTTAGTACTTTCGTTTTCACCATTTGATCTCGAACCTTGTTTATTTAAAAGAATTAACCAAGTTGTTGCTATTAGATTATACCTTCATGGTTTTATTATCCTATTAGAACTTCATCATCAGATATACATGCATTCCAACATTTCTGTCGTCTGTGTATTTGACGGTTTTGGTTTTTGATTACAAGTGCAGATGGTCTCTAATTGCTGGTAGACTTCCTGGTCGAACTGACAATGAGGTGAAGAACTATTGGAATACCCATTTGAACAAGAAAAGCGTTTTAGGCAAAAGAAAAACTATTGACTCAAACAACCAACATAGTGACAACGAATTAGACAAGGAGACCCTGCAGCAGGTGCAGGATAGCAAGAAACCAAGCCAATTCGTGCATAATTCTCAGCCCGTTTTCGGCATAAGTCCAGAAAAGACAAAAACAGGGAGATTGGATTTGGATGAGAAGAAGGAAATGCAAGAAGTGAAGGAAGAGAGTAGCATTACGGATAGTACATGGATGGAACGTGCGGCTCAGTGCTTCAACTATGAGTATGCCTACGACATAGTAGAAACTCCACTGATGATGCACCCTAATTATTCAAATTTTGTGTTTGATGAAGAGCCTTTCACATCCTACTTGGATTCTTTTGTTCTGTTCGAAGCATTTGGGACAGATTCAGATCAGTTTGGAATCTAATCATTAATTCTTGCCTGAGGGACAGCAGAGCATACGTGGACCACCACCACCTGGGACGAGCACTTTTGCTGGCAGGCTGGCTGGCCTGCTGGGAGTTTTGAGTTTTCCAAGGGGCAAAGAGCTTTTGGCTTTAGCAGGAGATGAGTGCATGGTACGACTGCTTTTTGGTGAAAGCAGTGTTTGAGCGCTGTTGAGTGTAAGCAAGTCAGGATTATAATTTTAACTTACTAGTATTTTTTATCCTAATGCTTAAGTTAAAATTATAATTCTTTCCGTGTTGAGAGACAAATAAAAAGTGTTCAGGAGTCAATTAATTTAAGCAAATGTGTGTAATGCTAGTGTCACCATTCAAGCAGTCTTACAGTTCAATCGGAATCCACGTCCCAAAAAAAGCTGAAAAGGAGACAAGTACCCCCACGATGAAAAGGTGAGAGCACAGCATCAAGGAAACTGGCGAGCACCCTACCATTGAACATTTTCTCGATGAATGACGATTGCCGTTTATATTATCATGAGATTAGCGTCTCAAAAGGACAACAACAACAAAAAAAGGTTTATGCAGAAAACAAAAAAGCTTTCCTAGAAAAGCTT
This sequence comes from Theobroma cacao, assembly GCF_053813885.1. Lineage (NCBI taxonomy): Eukaryota > Viridiplantae > Streptophyta > Magnoliopsida > Malvales > Malvaceae > Theobroma > Theobroma cacao. The sequence goes on from NC_142647.1 coordinate 7,263,741, forward strand.
AAAAAATAAGAAAAAGATACTTAATAAATGCCACTAAATTGGAAATTTCCAAAAGAATCCAAATGGAAAAAGCTCATTCCCCCTCCCAAGAGCACATGTGACAACCTATGCACGCAAAAAGAGCACATTGTCCATCATGGAACATAACCCCTTCAATTCAGATTATTGCCTCGCCCAAAATGGCAAAGAGAGAATAATAAAAACAAAACAAACAAACCTTAACATCTCTCAAATTCTTCTTGGTTTGCCAAAAGTAAGGAAGAAACAGCTAAAGAAAAAGTCACCATAAAAATATGGAGTTAAGAATTTGACGATTTTAGGAGATTGTAGAAAACAACAAAAAAAGGAAAGCATACTAAATTGATTTCATCAGAATATGATCCATCCATTAGCACTGTTTTGGAAAAATCGGCTAATTACAAGAGCAAGAAAGTGTTGCCAAAATATAAGACTATGAATATTAATTTGACATATGCTCCCCAGAAAGGGATAACATTTACAATACTTCATCTTGTTGAGAGTAAAATAAACCATTGTCAACAGGTAATGAGGGTGGAGTTCCAGGAGGGATGCACGCAGCTCCATTCTCGCCTGCACATATGCATAAGGCCTCTGCATCCCTGAGAGTTGCATCAAGGTCAATCTGACCACTCAGCTCATTGATGAACTTCAAGAGGGTGTCAAAGTCCATTTGCTCTCCCATTATCTTGCCACGATAGCGCTTCAATACAGCAACACACACATACAGATGGAGGTGCTCCGACAAATAATGTGTCCACAATACTTCCCACAATCGCATTGTTTTCTCATATTCAAATTCCCTGATAAATATGTTGAGACCACTCATGTAAAATACAGTAATTCTATCTCCATGTCCCAGTGCATGCATCAGCAATCTTAAGATGAAATTTGAAGGGGAAATTTTTTTTTGAAATCCCAACATGGTGCCAAGTCCAAGATCATGAAATGCCACAGTTTCTTTTTCTCACAAAATTTTTTCAGCAACTACACAAACCCGCATAACACAAACAAGTCTTCTCCCAGCCTTCCTCTGTCTTTCCCCACCAGGTTCCAATGCAAATAAATTTATGTTGGATTTTGTGGGAGGGGAGAAAGGAACACACACATGGAGAAAAGTACAAGCTAAAATAGATTAATGGTTTGTTTGAAAATAGGGATGAAAAATGGATCAGCAGGAGGGGGTATTTTTCATCTATGTGAACGAGATAACAGGAAAATTTGCAAACTTGCTAAGACTCTCATCTTCTCTCCCATTCCTCTTTGTACCCCTCCCAAATTAGGTAAATTAAAATCGACAGGTTTGGGATAAATAAAAAGGCAACCATCTAACACTTTCAAGTCCTTTTACACCCTCCTTACGAAGCCTTTATCTTCATCCTCTCAGATTCCTCTTCCTTGGAGCACATTGTAGGAGTTATACCACATACTACTCTACTTTAGATGCAGCAATTTGATATGTTTCATTGAAAATAAAGAACGCAACAGCAGGAACATAAGTGCGTTACATAATTAAGGGAACATGCATCCTAAATAAATGTTGGCATAGAGGGAAATGATTGAACTAGTAATTCCAAGAGCCTAACCTTTTAAACTGTATCAAAATCCAGCGGAAACAGAAGAAATAATTCAAGCAATCATTCTGCTTGAAATAGTTATGCAATGGGATGTCTAACAACTCCACCAGCTGCGAAAAAGTAGAGGTACTGTTCAAAGTCAGAGACCAAAAATCTGTTCATGAACTATTAATTTACTTTTGTTAGAAAAATAAAGTCATGATACCCTTTTAATCTTCTTTAGGTTGTTTCCTTCCCAGGAACACAACCAAGGACTGAACCCCAAAACTCTCCAAGAAAATACATAAGTTATACGACATTGCATATAGATGCTACAACATTTAACTTTATTCAAGGACACAAGAGACCAACAGTGACAATGTTATATCTTGTTTCAAAGTTATAGTTGGTAACTGAAGCAAAGAATCGGGAATCATGATAATCTTGGGAATGATACTCTACTCATTGTAAGAATGATTTATGAAACGTAACTTTTGAGGCCTGCTATCTCATCACGTAAAGTCTCCTATGAAGCTATACCACAAACCTTGGTTCACAGTTCAAAGTTTGACAAACTTGACTAATACTATTGCTTTTTAATGCACATTAACAGAGGCTGAAATTTCAAGGAGTGATACAAAGTGAAGAAGAATAAATAAATTGATCACAAAAAAAGATCTTAAATGAGGACATGCCAGAGTTCTCTGACTATTTTACACATGAAGTTTAGTCCTAATTATAGAGAAATCGATGTCTGAAGAATGAAACAAAAATACTACTGCCCTTTTCTCACTACAGAGAGAAAAAAATAACCCCACACCAAAGAAAAATAGGGAACGAGGAGGGAGAACGGAATATGAGATTACCTTTACGTCTTGATTATCCATATTCTAAGAAAAGAAAAAAACCAAAAGACATCTGCCATTTTAATGGAATAACATGACTCCAGGAATTTGCAAGAGAGAGAGAGAGAGAGAGAGAGGAAGCAAGACCTTAGATAATGCAAAGAGCTGAGTGTGCATGCCGTTTTGGTCACGATTAAAATTGGGCCCAAGGCGTTCCATCAGTGCCACAAAACACCAAAATGATTCTGACTCCTCCTCCATTACAAACAAAATAGGGGAGAGCAGATCGCTCATACCCTATAAGAAGGGAATAAAAAAACAAAGATGAAGCACACAGCCATATAGAACATTAGTGCCACAACTGATAGAAGCTTTGGGGAAACTCATAACATAGACACATTAAATTATGCTCAACTTTCAACGTAGTTTTTGAAGATAATGCCTGCTTGAATTCACTAAAACCATATTCATACGAGAAAAGCTGTTTCAAATTTATTCATTAATTAATGCTCTCAAAGTATGTGACATATGATATCATGTGTACCGCCTTCTTGGTTGCTTATGAGATTTTTTATGTCATACTTGTACAATGCTATGTCACCTGCATGCTGGCAGCTCATTGCCAGATGGTATGACAAATATTGTATGAAATGACAAAATGAATTGTATTGCCACCAATCCAGTCATTTATTAAGCAGGCATTACCATTTAGACCAGACTGATTCCAGCATTTCTACATACTCCCATGCATATCCGATATAAACACTTCATTCTTGTTGCATTTCCAAAACACTTGAGATTTTCTTCATACTTAACTAAAAGAACAACATCACAATTGCAACTCAGCATAACTATAAAATTAACTTTTTTTGCTACGCTACCGACAGATCAAAAACCACGGCATATCAGAAGTCATTACCTGACAGTAACCAAGATCAAAGTTGTAGAAAGAGTAGGTCAACAGAATATCACGTAAAAGATTCACATTTGGATTGTCATCCCCCTCATAGAAAAAGAGCGATCTGTCAGTCCTTACCTTAAACCAACAACAACAACACAGGGATTGCAATGAACTCAGAGTGGTGCCATCACACTTTTCAAGAATAAGAAAATATATGAAAGTCCCAGTGAAACATGTGATGGTTTCATACATACCACATCTTTCTCTATAAGGCCTTTCCTCTCTCTGAACTTCGTAAATCTTTTTGCCTGTTCAGGAGAAATACTCTGCCATAAAAATTCATCGAACAAGTGTTAAGCCTCATATGAAAACTAAGCTTTGCCAGCATTAAATAATATTTCTCTTAACAGTACAAACAGAATGACAATAGTTACAAGATGTCTAAGAACATTATTTATCCAAACACTCAATGGTTACAAGACTGCACTGCATCGTCTTTTTGACTTTACATTAGTCCGCACGTAAACCAGAGTATGCATAAGATCAACAACATTATGCATTTGGGCTTTGAAAATCTGCAAAAAGATGTCATCACTAGGGTGGATTCATGTTGAAGTCATTGCTTTGCTTGAGCTCCCAATAAGCCATGAAAGCTGGCCTTACAAAGGTTTGTCTTCTCAATTTGAAATATGAAAAAAAGAAAAAAAAACTCCCTTTACTGGTTGTCCTACTAGACTACAGAAAATCTTGAAGTATGTTAAATAAAACCAAATACACAGCTTATAAAAAAATAAAAAAAAACAAATACGCACATTAACACACAGGCAGATCAAGACAAGCCCAAAGTAAACCAATGCCTGGCTCACAGAAATCAAAAGCGCAAGTGGCTGAATTGACCCAATTCTAGTGACAATGGTTAAATGGTGCAAGGCAAAATAGTGAAAATTTTCTACCAAATAAGGCCATTGTTATCAAGGACCTGCAAGGTGTTTCTACACCCTTACAAGCACAAAACATTTTTAACAGTTTTGTTCCAACATCGAAATTTGCTAGCCCAAAGTTCCACCCTAAAGCTTTGCTTCATTCAGAGGCACATCTTGGAGGCATGCAAGTTGTGCAACATGCCACATACCTCAAACGCAACCAGCAATCTTAACACAAATGGCTTGTGAAAGAAACCTCCAAGCAAAACAACAATCTTAGCCCCCCCTTCCCCACCTCCCATTCCCCGAAAAAAACATGTGATGCACTATAGAGGCACCACAAAAAAGGGGGGAAGCCTGCTTCCAAAAGAGGCCAAAACAACTCATGCCGTAGTAACATAAAAAGGAAAAAGAAAGTATGTTGTCGACAACAAACATCCAAACATGTCTTTGGTTTGAAAAAAAAAAACATAACTCTTTTGAACATCAAAATTTTGAGCTGCTGCTAAAGACTAAAGACCACTGAAACTAAAATTCGACACACTCTCACATACAATGTTGGGAAGGTGAGAGCAGTACTTGACAAAATAGACAACGATTTACTGCAAACCTGCCACTGGTTTTTTATAGTCTCATATTCTGTCTTTTTGATAGACCTTAGATATTTCCTCTCCGCATAGGTTGATTCGTATGTATGATATCCCAACAATATTGCCCAGACCTAAAAATCACAACCAAGATCTCTATGAATAAGATGCATTTTTAATTAAAAAAGAATCAATCCACTCAAAATTCCTTGCACCATACGAACACAAACCTCTCTTCGTAATTTGTGTTCAATTCCTCCATAAAATATTCTTTTCCTTAAAGCTTTTGAATCCACCACACGTCCTTCGGAATCCAAGAATGTGGCCCACTGAAAAAAAAATTAAATTTCAAAAGAGCAATATAACACCAATCACATAATGAATTCATAGTCCTTGGAAGAAAGCGTGTACAGCATGTAACAACTTCAAAGACATATTTATGGAAAGCTTTAACATAAAAATTAGGAAATTTTATTACTAATCTATTTCTTTTCTCATAGTAAGAGACTAGTGATGAAGACTGCCTAATCTAGAGAAGCAAGGACATAAGGCAACCAGGGCCCATCAAGGAAGAATAGTTAACTAGATAAGGAAATTAGATACAACACGGTAACAAAGTTTGAATCTGGCTCCCTACCTCTTCTAACCCCAAAGGTGGCTGTCGGGGTTTTCCCCACACTAGTGATAGTTTGTCAAACTGCCAGAAAATGAAGTAAAAAACATATATCAATAGATATGCAAAATCTATCCCCAAAATATGAAACAATAATATGCCACAGTTATGGAATTTAGTGTTCAACCACACCAAGTATTGGGCCCTCCTGATATCATAATCAAATGCACCAAAATAATGCATGTTTAGCATTAAGAGAGGAATCGATTTTTAAAACACACAGACTAGTGACAAAAAATTACATTTCTGTTCCATTCATAACAACTAGTCACTGGAGGGCTGCATACAAATAGACAGACTAGTAGAATGAAAGTTTTTTCAGCTTTCAGTTTTTTAATTTTACAAAAGTATCATCGCTTCTTGGCTAATTCATAAATATAATGAATTAACGTTTTTAATTTCCTTTGCAGCCCTGTAACACTTTTAAGATTGTCCAGCTTGGTCTACAAAAGATTAAAAAAAAGACTCCTATCACAATAATTACATTGCAGATTTGTTTAACACAAAAATCACAAGATTATAAGTACAGATACCTCTACTTGCATTTGTAGACCTTAGATTGGCACGAGGCCTTCTAATATTGACATCCTAATTTATGACTACTTTTCTGCAACTTATCAACAGGTCAATGCTGAAGGAAGAGAAAGAACTCAAAACAAACACCCGAGTCAATCCCATCGATCAAAAGGGGGGAAAGCCCATTACCAACGCCAGCCATATTCCCAATGTTAACAACAATAGTCTATAGACTACACAGGGTTTCTCTATGTAGTCAGACCAAGACAAAAACCAATTTTCTCAACTACTCAGTGAGTTTTTCCTGGCTAAACTGAGAACCTACTGTTCTTTTATCCATCATCTAAGGCCATATAAAAATTTTTGTAATTCCATCCGTTAAAGATTATTTATGGAAGCATCACATTGCAACACATTCGTCATCTGCTAATGCTTCATAAACCAATCTACCCCTGCTTCTGGCCACTTTTTCGACTTCCAACTTTATGTATCAAACAATAAAAAGAATTGAATTTATGCAGTCTCATTCAGTAATTTTAAGCCAGAAGATATACTGGAACCTTAGCAGGTTGTAGCAGTAATCTAAAAGGATTATAAAGGAATGTGTTGCTAAATATCTATATTGAACTCATGATCACACTTGGAAATGTCAAAAGAAAAGGAAACAAACCCAGAAACCATAAAGAACTAAGGCTCCTTTCTATACCTCCTTAAAATCGATTAGCTCAAATGTCCCCACATTGGTGGCAGCTTCATCATCATGATTGTGTTTCCTATATGGGGCTTTCTGTTTAACAAGGGTAGAGGTTGGCATCGGGTGGTCCTGGCATAGAACTTGAAATCTTTCCAGCTAAAATAATGCAAGTAGCATGAATTGAATAAAGAACATAAAACTCTAAACTACGCTTAAATTAACAATAATACTTAATCTCTCCAAGTAATGTGGAAAGATGTAGAGACATTCAAACCATCAAATTAACGTTCCGAGAGCGCTCCACCACCTCAAGAATACACTCCATTCATCTCATTCTTTGTTTTTCATCACCAAATGGACCACTCCAAGTATCTTATTTACATTGCAAGAAAAAAGAGAGAATCTCTCCACTATCTCCAGAAAACTAATCACTAGCATAAATCCTATGGAGTAAGTAGTTGAATTGTTATCATTAAACACTTGCAAGATTAAAAAGTTTCAAAGAGGACACCATCCTATATTATGAATATGGTTTTTTTTTCCTGACCCACTATATTCAGCCATGACCCCACCCCCAAAAAATGATGTTGATATTGAGTTTGAATTGATCCATGTAGGATAAGACCTTCTACAAAAAGATATGTATTTGTAATTTTTACCTTCCAATAAGAATGCATGAGCATCAAAATTGTGCGGAAGAGTATCTAGAGTGTAAATCCCCATCCGAAAACACAAACCTTTTGAAAATTTCACAAAATAGACAGCAATATTTCTTGTGCAAACATTAAGTGTGCGAAAAATTGACAAAGGGTGCAGACAGCTACCTCAAGAGGATCTGGAGCAACAGGGCTTTTAACAGGAAGTTCCTCATCTTCGTCAACTTTGTGATTATAATCAAGGACAGACTGGTTAGTGTTTGTCCTCTCAAAAGTATCAAAACCATTACTATGTGTCTCCCAGAACAGCTGCGATGTTGTTTCTCGGGCAAACTTGGTTACAAGAGAAAACTTCTCCAAAACATGAATTGATAAGTCTCGAGCAGGATCATGAACCTTTTGCCTCTGCCTTCCATTGTACCGAGATGTACTTGCATTTTCATCACGGACACCTACATCAGTCCTCTCTTCATTTTCACGCGAAGTAGACTCCCTAACTGAAACAGGTGTTGATGGCACACTTGCAATGGAAACTGCCCTGGGAAGCTCCAATGAAGACAAAGTTCTCTGTCACAAGCAATTGGAAAATTCAGAATATATTAGCAACTCACTGACCATGTATGGTCAACAAAGTCGAACAAAACCAGACAACTCAAAGTAAATAAAATGACTTTTAGTTCAACAAATCTAGTCAACCATTGAAAACAATAAAATTTACAGTTTGCATTTTGAAAAAAATACAAAAAACAGATAAGACAATGTTAGTTAGCACAATTACACTTAAGACTTGCATTTAAAATAATTAACCTCTGTAAAAATAAGATATTTCGCAATTAAAGAATTCCTTATTTCCCCACTTTGAACATATGATATAGGAAGCAGTTAATGAAAGAAATTTCTGTAACAAAAATAAACCAAACAACACAAACCCGCAGAGGATTTTCGAAGTCGTTCGCAAGAAATACATTGGCATCTTCCGCTGACCTGAAAATAGATATAAAACAAGGACCTTAAAGAAATCTATATCAATGTTGTCAAAGGCACAAGGCACATTCTAGGCACTAGGACCCTTACCTCAACTGAGGCACAAGGCTCGAAAAAGAGCTTGCCTGAGTAAAGTAAGGAGCTAATTTCTAAAAGGTATTTACAGGACAAAGAAAATTCTACATATCATGTCTAATAAGCTTAAAATATATGATTTTGCTAATAAACATTAAAGAGTTTACTCCATTACATTGCCTAATGTGTTCCAAAGATCAAGAATATAATAACAAATGTCATTAAACAAAGCTCCAAGTCCTTCATTTCCATCCTCAACAAAAAGTTGTGTATCAATTCTATTATTTAATTTTTTAGTGCCTGATGAAAGGTGCCTTGCCTGAAGGGGTGTAAGCCTGCAAGGTGCTTTGCTTGATTTGCACTGCACCTTAGCACCTAGACACGTGCCTTGACAACACTGAACGATATATCTTTGTACTAAATTGTGAGCTCAAGACAGATGTAATACTAAAATATTGGAAAATAAGAATATAATTGCAGTATAATACTAATTTTTTCCAGAGAATACTCCTGAATTAAGAAGATTTTGAAGTGGAAGAAGTAAGAAAATAGAAATATTTTATATCACTAGAATTCTTTCCATTAAAAACTCTTCTCCTGTATATGTGCAAGAAACTTTTCAATTTAAAAATGAGGCAAAGGCTTCATGGCAAAAGTATAAATTAACTATGGCACATTTGACAAAAGAAAAAAATCATCATTATAGCAAATTCTTTACTAAAAATAATCAAGACTTATGGTGTAAAATGAAATAATACAAATGTCATATTTTGTTTTCCCAAATCTAGGAAAAATCCCAAATGATGGGTTCCAAAAATCTATCAAAATCTCCTGAGATTTCTAAATGTGCCAATAGAAAAAAACAGTTAATCATACTAACACAGAAACAAATTCTAAATGAATAAATCAACAAAACTCCATAACCTCCCAAAATATTTTTTTGCTTGATTCTGTGTTAAGAAAAACATTTATAAAAACTTTTACAATATATACATTGTTTGTCCTAGTAATTATATTCCTTTACACGTCTTACTCTACTCCCACTTGTTTTAATAGGTCAGCATATGGTAGGCAACACCAGGTTAATTCCAAGATTTTATTCTTGATCAAAATACTGTAGCAAGTAACTGTTTAACTCAAATTATTAATTACACAAACTTAAAATGAACACAAACCAACCTCACAAGAAAAACGTGTTGTTTTACTGTAGCAAGGAACTCTCGAACACCTCCATTATAGAAGTAAAGGGGAGGAAATGCAAGTCCTGCAAAACAATATTTTTTTCATAGAATGTAAGGCCAAGCATAGATACGAAGTAGGACTGAAACAAAATGTAGAGATAAAAAATTTAAGTCGAATAATTCAAATAAATCCATGAGATTAACCCATTCACACGATATTCTAACAATCATCAAAAGGATTGCAAATACTTACAAGTTGAACAGTCAATTATTAAGTAGTTAATTGACACATTCCACAAGTGACCTTAAATGTATAAGTTAGTTAATTTTTTGTCCCACAGGGCCATGAAAGTTCTGATGAAGATCAACTGAACATCATACGTAGAAGATACAACTTCAAAAATCAAAAGCCATCATGCTCAACCTCTTATAGCACAAGCGATAAAAGCAGTACAGTTTGTGGTTCCTTACCAGATGACAAAACAACAATTATGTACTGCCACCCAAGAGCTGGAGTGTGTCTTCGGATGGACCTCACATCAGCAAACGGCACTGGGCTGATGGTATAAAGATTCCTATCTGCATAATAAAGCCATGCAACAACAACTTCAGCAAATCATCTATGCCAAATTGATAAGTGCATAGTAATACATTCAAATCACAAGTCTAAAGCTTAAAAACCTTTCTCAGACAGCCTCGCATTTGTACTTTGCCCTTTGTATGGAATCCATGTCTATGATCAAATACCACAATCAAACATATAAATTATACATAGATAAAACATACAAAAATGATATTCACGCCAACACCGTTTCACATCCTATTTGCGTCCCTTGACGCGTATCCTATCCATGAATTGATAGGGCACACTAGGTTCTCGTCCAATAACTACTGGCCACATCAGATGGTACAAATTATTGGTATAAAAGAGGTACGGTAAGTAGCATGATTAAAACAATATACGGCAAGTTGTTTAATGTTAAACATAATTAACAAAATTATCCATATGTAAACATAAGTAAATACAAGCGCTTAAGAATTAATCAATTACCATGAAGAGAGAAGAGCCTTGCTTAATTAACTTTAATCTGCCACTAATCCGCTCAGAGGCAAACTGAGTAGGATGAATTGTAACATTATCTTTCAGATAAACAATTTCGGCTCCCTCCGGTTCACTCGACGAGCTTCTTTTCCCACGGTCGCACCGCATCATACTCGCTGATCCCTACACCCCAAAAAATGAAAAAAAAAACTAAATTAAAACAACAAAACCAGAATTAAATGCAAGAAATCCGATATATATAACAACTAATTACGAGATCGATTCATACAAAAAAACAAGATTAAAAAAGCGATTCAATTAAATATATATAAATAACGGAATAAAAAGAAAATAAAAAGAGTTAAGTTGAATGTGATTTTTTTTTGGCTTACTTGTTGTTGAGACGCGGCGTAATCGGCGTCGTCTGATAAATCATGAAGCTCAGGTTCCTGCATCGTTTAGGGATTTTTCCTTTTTTTTTTTTTTTTTGGTTCTTGTTTTGAGTAGAGATTTTTAAGAGGGGAGAGCTGATTTTTTATTTGATGTATGTTTTACCTTCGAGGCGAAGAAAAGAGAAAGGAGAGGAACCGAGCCGAGAGCGAAGGCGTGGTGGGACCCGCGTGAACGAGATTTCTATACCTTGTAAACGGTTTCAGGGGATAGCAGTTAGTACCGTACCGTTTTACATTGCATCATATATACAAAGAATCAAATTTCCTTTTCTCATAGTAGTAATTTTGATTATCTTGATAAAAAAAATTATCTTTTTCTTGAGAATTGAATTAAATTAAATTATTTCTCTCATAAAATAGTAATTTCTACCTCAAAAACAAGTTAAATCATTTTTAACTAATGATGTGTTATGCACTAATTAAGGTCATTCACTGCTTAAGTGAAGGATAAAACAATCAAAATAGAGTGCCTAATGTTGTTCTTGTATTAAAAAAAAACTGCCAATAAAAAATCAAGGATTAGAATTTTGATGTGCACAAGTGGTATATGAGATAAATTCAAAACACTTTTCTAGTAATTAGGATTAGATCAGACGGAGAAAGAAAGAGAAATGAGTAGAAATTTGGATACCCCTTTTCTTCAAGTAATGATTAAGAGAAACCGCAAACTTTAGGCAAAGTATTTATTTAGCGTGCCTAACTTTAGCTATTTTAGCCAATAGATTTATTTGGTACATTTTTTAGCCAATAATCTGCTCTTACTAATTGACACATCCTACAAAGGGTTTTAAAATCTTTAAATTCCAAACAACTCCGAGAACGGTCAAAACATCCATCAAGTTTTGTATTCATTTATTTTGTTTTATTTAAAATCAAAGCTATTTAATTTTCTAATTTAAAAAATTACTTCAATTTAATCCATTCTTCTAATGACATCTAATTTTACCATTAAAGATAATGACGTCAATGTTGACGTAACACATTTTGATGATGTGGCACTAATATGATGTAGTGGCATTAACATCATGACGTCGTATGTCAAGTGGCACCAACTTGATGATGTGGCATGCCACGTGACACTAATATTATGATGTGATAATGCTAACATGGTACCGACATGTTAACGTGTCGGTACCACATGGCAAAAATTTTTTTTTTTTTTTAAATTGTGCTATGTTATAGAAATTAAATTGAATAAAAATATATAGTATAGGGATTAAATTAAACAAAATTGAGATGCTAAGAGATTAAATTGAAAAATATAAATATTTAAACAGATGATAGATATACTTAAACCAAATATTTAAATGTAAAAGATTTATGGTGTTAAAAATATATATATAAATATTTTTTACTTGATTATTTAATTTTAGAATATGTACATTAATTTATTTTTTTTAAATTAAGTTTGAATTCTCCTTTTATAAAAAAATTTTGAAAAAAATTTTATGCCTAGAGTCAAATTTAGATGAATAACTTACATTATGTTTGAATAAAACAATATAAAAAGACTAAATAATTTTTTTTCTTTCTATTTATAATAATATAAAAATTTAAAATTTATTTGACTTAATTTTTAACTTAAACTGAACTCAAATTAGTAAAATAAGTTGAATTAGTTTTTTCTGTTGAAAAAATGAAAAAGGGAGATACAAAGTTAACGATAATTATAAAATAATCCATCATTCTGACTTACTTAATTTGGGTATAACAAACCTCTTATTACTTTACCCTTTCAATTATTTATTTATTTTTTATATTTTTATTTTGTTTAATATTTTAAATTATATTTTTTAGGTTAAAATTTTATTGATTAAAAACTGCATTTATAGTCGATAGAGTTAAATATAATTGTAAAATTTTGTACTATTTTATTTTGTATTTACAAATTTTTTGCAAATCCAAATTAATAATTTAAATTTAAATTTAGGATAATTCAATTGTGGTATTTGAATTTAAATAAAATCATTTTATAAGAAACTTTAAGTAAATTTAAATAAAAGGTAAATTTGGTAAGAATTGAATAATTTCAAAAAAATTGGTTTTTGTAAATTATGAAAGTTCTAACTAAATCAACTTATTTTGCTAATTTGAGTTTAGCTCATATTAAAAATTAAGTCAAATAAATTTCAAAATTTTATATTATTATAAATAGAAGAAAATGAGAATTTATTTAATCTTTTTATATTATTTTATTCTAACATAATGCAAGTTATTCATCTAAATTTGGCTTTAGGTATAAAATTTTTTAAAAAATTTTTTTTATAGAAGAAGAATTCAAATTTAATTTTTGCAAATAAGGTAAATTAATGTACATATTCTATAATCAAATAATCAAGTAAGAAAATATTTATATATATTTTTAACACTACAAACCTTTTATACTTAAATATTTGTCTTATTAATAAATATATTTTATTATCTACTTAAATATTTATGTTTTTCAAATATTTTTTCAATGTAACTCCTCCACATCTCATTTTCGTTCAATTTAATCTTTATATTATATATTTTTATTCAATTTAATCTCTATGATGTGACATAATTTTTTTAAAAAATTTTTAATTTACCACTTGACATCGACATGTCAACATATTAGTATCACGTAAGTATTGTCATGTCATCATATTAGTGTCATGTTACACTGTCACACCATCAGGTAGGTGTCATGTGATACAACATCAAAATGTGCATGAAGATACAACATATAAAATGTGCACATATAATGTCATCATATAATGTTGATACAACATCATCAAAATGTGCCATGTCAATCCCTTTAACGGTGAAAGTAAATACCTTTAGGAAAATGGACTAAAGTGAAGTAATTTTTAAAATTAAGAAACTAAATTACTTCGATTTTAAATACAGTGACTCAATTGAATAAAATGCATGAAGATAGAGACTTGGTAGATATTTTGACAAAAAAATTCTTGATTATAGAACAGTAAGAAATACTTTATTTAATTAAAATGAATAAATCTATATAATCTATACGCTTTCAGCTCCTATTTAATATCAATAAGGATAGTTTGGATATTTTCAGAGACAGTTAATTGAAGTAATCTGTCCACCCCGAAATCATTGCCACATAGGTGAATTTATTCTCATTTCTCCGCTTTCTTGATTTTTTATCAATGTGTTTGGCAAGAGTTAGGTATTTTAGGTGTGAGTTTTTAAGAGGGTTCTATAATGAAATAGAAGGAGAATGGAATAATTATTTTTTTAAAATAAAATATAATAACAAAAGAATAAATTAGTTATTATATACTTTACTTCATGAAATGGAATTATCATTCTCACATTATTTTAATATTTAGTTAACAAGTGATTAAGCGATAGGCAATAAAATGATAAAAATACATTTTATTATAATTTAATAAATTTGTTGAGGGTTTTAAAACTCATTATCTTTTAACAATATGTTTTTATTAAATTATAATTTAATAATAATTTAATATTTTATCTTTAAAATATTAAAGTTTATTATTAAAATATTAATTTAATTTTTTGTCGTCATTTCTTTTTATTTTCAATCTTTTAATTTATTCTTTATAACATTTTATTAAAATATTAATAATTTATTATTTACAATATTATTAATAATTTAATTTTTACTAATTAATATTTCAATAATAAATTATTATTAATTTAATAACATTATTATTAAATTAATATTTTTATTATTACAGTATTACTAATAATTATTATTAATTTTTACTAATTAATATTTCAATAATAATTTATTAATAATTTAAATTATTGCAATATTACTTAAGGTTAGTGATTTATTATAAATAATTTATGTCACTTAAGCTCGCTTAGTAATTTCTTAAAATGAGTAGGATATTTTTGTTTAAAAATATTTGGATTCTATTTTGTAGGGAGAAGAGTAGTTAATACCAAGGAAGTTGATATTAGTTATTCCGTGAAATAATATATCTTTTTTCAATTCTAATTAAAATTTGTTATTTTTTTAAATATTTTACATGCTTGATCAGTCCTGTGCTTGTCTATTATAATTAAAATATTTTATAAAGGTTTTTTTTCGAACTAGTTTACAATTTTACACGCTTGATCATGATTATATATGTCTAATCAGCTTTGATTTTTTCTTGATTCTTATATGATAGGTTTTAACCTTTGCAACTAAGCTATGAGCCTAGCAAAGCAGTTGAATTTGGCGGTTGACATGAGGTACATAAAGACGATCCTATTTCTAGAAGGAGAGGGATTCGTCATCAGACATGGATGAAGGTAAAGTGAGAAAGGGACGGGGAAGCCAACGAGGCAACCCATTTTCTTTCTTGGAACGAAGATAGATAGATAGATAGATAAATAGGTATTGGATAGTGGAATGTCCCACCCATACTGCATCATCTTTAGATAGTGCTGAATGCAATAACTTTTGCTTCATTGATAAAATCTCTTTTCTTTGTTTTTTCCCGAAAACAAAAGCCTTTTTCTTTGTAAATTTATGTCCAGGGTCATTTGGCCGATGGTCTGTTAGATCCATGAAGTTCTTTAGTTATATTGATATCGTGTTTATCTCATACGGTTTGTAAGTTTTATCTCCCAAGGAACATTTTTACAGTTAATAATTTTTCTATTTGATGGCATTTGAAAATTTTGATAAACAAACAACGGTTAAAACTATATGATCAAATCATGCAATTAATCCATATATTTTGTTGAATTTGATTTTTATATAATAATTTATAAAAATTAAATTTTTATGTTTTTTGAAATTATTAATGTCAATCCAACCATTAATAGTATTAAATTTTTTTTGTTATCTATATTAAAATAATATTTGATTGTACTTACTTAACATTAAATATGATAACATTGATTATATTTTTGAATAATAATTATTATATCATTTTAAATATCATATTATTAAATTTAATGATATGTCATCATATTCAATATCGCGTCAATATAATCAAATACCATATCAATATAAATAATGAAAAAAATTAATGTCATTAATGATTAAATTGATATTGCTAATTTAAAAAAATAAAAAAATAATTTTTAAAAATTATTATAAAAAATTAAATCAACTATTTTAATGGAGTACAGAAATTAATTTTATAATAATAACCCAAACTGCATCTTTGTCTTCAAGTTAATTGAAAGTACAATAAGGGAGTTTAATTTCAGCCTTTTGGCAATAGAGGCGGTTTAGTATTAAGAAAGTGACTCACTTTTAGGGAATGTAGTCTTATCATGGCCATTGTATTACAACAAATCTTTGAGAGTGTCATTTTATAGGGAGAAGTGATAAGCTGACTTTCTCATAATGAGGGAAAGTACAAATTTATAGTGCAGACTCTTTTACTCTTCCAGCCTCGGATGGAATCAAAGTTAGATATTTATGGTAGTTACTTCAATCTTAAATGTATTAATGATTGAATAAATGTAAAAATTAATAAAACTTATCAATGAATATGTTTAAAAATTTTATTTTAGCCTAACCTTATGTTAGGCTAAGTGCAAATGAATAACTAACGAGGATTCTTTTTAGGGAAAAAAAAAAACAAAGACCTTACATATTACTAAAATATGGTAATTCCAATAAATAAGATTAAAGAGATTACATGTCTCCTAATTTTAAAGAAAAATATACATAAATCATTAAATTAAATGCTCGACCACAAAATTACAACAAAATTAATCGATGGAATCAAATTTTAAAATTAACATGCTGTCGATATTTAAAGATAAAATGTCATATGAAAGTATTGAATATTCGGTTCATATATAATCACCCCTTTAAATCCACCCTCCATATTTGAGGCTTTAGCAAATATGTTTTTCCCCATAGCCAACCTACCATTAGGAAAGAATGCTCATAGTCAACAGACTTGTCATTTTTCAATAATTGTTGATTACGAATTTTTTTTAGTACACGTATCACTTCTAATTATTCCTCTATGTACCATAAATTTATTGGTTGAGTTTTATTAATTTATCAATTTTGATTATTAAATTTAATTTAATTTATTGATTAATTTAAGAAAAGAGGATTTCAATATAATTTTTTAAAGTGAGAGATGTACCATACCAAATATCCAAATGCAATTTTTATGCAATCTTTTTGTAAGTTAACTTTTTTTTTTTCAAACTTCACAATAGGAAATCCAACTATGCACATCCTTAACAATTAATTACATAAACATTACCTTTTAACTTTACACTTTGTTTTGGCAAGTGTTCTAATTTAGGTAGGACAGTAGGACTTGACAATTTCAAAAACAACAATAACAAAAATTGCCACGTATTTGTCCACAGATCATCCTTCCTAAATTACGAATGTATTTATTATATTACCATATTTATATTTATAAAAAAATAATTTTATGTCACGTTCTTTTAGCTCTAATTAGAAGAAAAACATTTACTACAAAATTATATACTATGTTTTTTTGCACAAAAAAAGATGCTTAAAAGATCAGAAATTTAATATTGCAATTAATGTTCAGCAGTGTACCAAACAAATTTTAAAATACTAACTGAATACTTATCTTTTCAATATGAAAGCCTTTTATTATTTTTTATTAAATACAATAGAACTCAAGTTGAAGCAGTCAATCAGTGTGATCCCGAGCTGCCCAGTGAACATCAAAAGACATGAAAAGTTGAACTGTACGCACACAACAGATTTATACAAACTTTGTGACATCAATCATCACACTCCATTTTTGTTTGTCTTTTTTTGGGGTTAAAAATGTACTTTTCTATCTTTGATTAGACTATATTCAGTCATACTAATTAATTAAAAAGGGCAGATAATCCTAAAAGAAGGAAGGAAGACTGGGGTAAAGAACGATAAAGTTATTAATTATTAATATCTTTGGCTGGGACCAAACTTGAATGCGGACCCTCACATTGCCAATGTCATGCCACCTGTCCACTCCAACTCATTCTTGGTCTCTGCCGGTCTGCCCACTCAAATATTCCCTTCCCTCCCTCTCCCTCTCTCTCTCTCTCTCTCTCTCTCTCTCTCTCTCACTCGCTCTTTCTCTCCACAATAGGAGGACACTTCTTTATTGACTGCTTGCTGTCTCTGAATCTTCTTCCCTCATTCCATTCTCAAAAAGCAAAGCGAATTCCGGAAATTCGGCATGGATTCCACAAAGAAGGAAGGTTTGCCACTAATCGATCCCTCCAAAACTGAACTCCGCCATGAAACAGCCGTCGCCTCAGCCATGTCCAACAAAGGAGCGCACGCTGCTCTTGGCTACATGGTCAGTGCAGGTCTGTAAATTTTGAAACTCTTTTTTTCTTTCTCTTCTGTTTGTTTCTCCTCATTCTCACCTGTAAACCTTCCTTTTGGCCAGAGGTTTTTCAGTGGACTAATTCTTTATTCATTTTACTTTGAAAAAGCAGTGGCATGACGTCAGAATTTGTTACTATTTTATTTGTTTTTTGGTAAATTTTTTTAGCTGATTTGATTGTTCCATTTTTTATGAGTTGTTTGGTTTAGTTTCAGAATTTTGGAGTACAAAAAAGAAATTGCTATTGTATATATATATATATATATGACTGTGGAATATGGATACTACTTGGCCGCAATTTGAAATGTTTGCAGTGTGTCCATTTCGAAAAGCATGGAATTATGAATTGCACATATTAAATCAAACGGATACGTGGCAAACCGTTCGTGAAGCTTTTAAAAATTTCATCCACAGTGCAAAAAACAATAAACTAAATTATATGACTAATATAAAACCTTCGTTTATGGTTATGACATTGTTAAATGATATATCTAACGAAATCAAATGTTAATGAAATGAAGTTGTACTGCCTGTTTGATGTGGTTGGAAGAATCGTGAGCTTTCCTCTGGAAATTTTGTAAATAAACTATCTAGATTGGTGGAAATTATTCAGAGGAAATAACTTTTTTTTAATTTTCTTATTCTGTTACATAATTAATCAACCTGTCGTGTTTCGAGTCACAATGGGGTAAAGTATACATTGTCAATGTAACAGTGTTTACTTGACTCATTCACTGTGGGGGAAGAAGTTAGGTTTTGGAGGCTTCTTTTTTAATTGTAGTTTTTTTTTTTTTGTATGAGAGAGACTACATTTTTATTATTCAAAGATCAATTGGCAAACAAAATGACTTTGAGTCATCTCGTTAAGGGGTTACTGAGGTTGCAAAAACCAGGCAGAAGTTTTGTCATGGACATTTTGTCTTAGAATTGAAAAAGTCTTGCCATGTTTTGTGTGTTTTATTTGAACAATAGAAGTGGAAATTACTAACTAGTGGAAGAGGTAACATTATTTAATTATTTTTTCAGAAATCGGATCATCATTTCATGTCATTTTTCTCTTAATTAGTCATTATGAAGAGGATTCCTTCATGAATAGGGACAAAATGAGGGAGAATAATTGCCACTGCATTTATCATCATTTCTGAAAAGCTAACTGCATATCTGTTTTGGTTTGTTTTAACCTACAGACTTTTCAGCTATGCTCTTTGTATAGTTTTAATGCAAGAACGATAAAACGCTGGTTTTAATTATTTGTCAAGAAACAGCTCTGACCACTTTGCTTGCCAAGTGTTGGTTAATTAAATTTTCTCCATTAACACTACTAGTTTCTATTATGTGATCAAGCCTTTTTTTTTTTTTTTCTCTTTCTGCAGTTCTCTTGATTTTGTTCAACAAAGCAGTCCTTTCCTCTTACAGCTTTCCATATGCAAATGTGATCACACTTTTTCAGGTAAATTACTTGCTAAGTCGGTTTCCTGAGCTAGCCTAAGTATGTTTGTTTAGTAGAATAGTTACAATTCTCAGTGGAAGGACTCAACAGAATATCTTATTTTTTAAGATTTCCAATGACAATTTCTGCACAAACGTTTGCTAGCAGCACATCTTTCCTTCCTTGATAGCTGAATATAACCTCAAAAAGTTTCATGAACAGAGTAAGATATAGAAAGTGAAAGAAACAAGTGGTAAGGATTAAAGAATGACAATCACAATCCCAAGTAGATTCTGAAGTTGAAGCGCTCTCACTTATAATATACTTATGAATTTGATTATTTTTACACTCCCCCACCCCCCCCCCCCCCCCCCAAAAAAAAAAAAAAAAAAAAAACCAAAAAAGAAAGAAAGAAATAGAGAGGGAAGGATTTATTGTTTCCGAGTATCTAATGTAACCAACATTACACTCAGTTATTCAAGTGTTCAATTTGAAGATATCTTAAGATATATAATTTAAAAATCCTAATCCTTCCCACTGGACAGATGAGGCTAGCTTTAGTGTGAAGTCAAAATGAAAATTTCTGTTTTCTATCTATATCTTGATGTTCTCATCCAGTTTGACGTTTTTCCCCTCTACACTGTCTCAGTCATGTCAAAGTCATTTTCTGTCCTCTTTTCAGGTTCATGGGCACTGTTTACTGCATTTTTGTCACTTTTAAATTTCATTTTGTCTCCATGGTATGCTGCCATTGTCATGTGGCCTCTGAAGTGCATAGCCCACTATGGTATCTAGAGAACTCTTCATTTGGGTTAACAACATAAAGGCTCAAGTTGCCATGATATTTTCTTGAAAAATTGTAAAAAGAAAAGAAATTTTTGCTGCTTGAAGTAACTTTGCCAATTAATGGATAACTATCCTCCATTAAAACATACTAGATCAACCATCAGCAAACTGAAGTAACTGTTGAATTTTTTTGAAAAGCCACAGATTATATATATTGAGGTAAAGGATCATGGATTTCTGGTATAGCATGTTTTCTCTTAGAATTTTTGCATGATTGAAAGAGTGCATGACAAAGATCCAAAATCACCTTCCTTTACTCATATAGCCCCTCTCCCATTTTTTCTTTTCCCCTAAAGAGAAAAGCTAGGCATACTTTTGACTGCAATAGCTAGGTATTGCATGTATTTTTGGTGTTTTCTTATCTTTTGACAGTTTGTAAATCATGTGTGTGTATTACATGCTATATCTTGGAATCATTACAATTTTTAGAATTTCAGTTTGACAATTTTCTATTTAATTCTGTCAAAATCATGTTATTTAGAGTTCAGTTTTTACCACCCTGTCTGACATTTGGAGTTTGACAATTGAATCACAATGCATTAAATTTGACCTTCTATCATTAGTTTACTAAATTAATTTAACTCAAACGTACATTTAGATGCTATGTTCATGTGCATTTCTCTATGCCATGAAACGCTGGAAGATCATCTCTTTCACAGAGGGGGAGCCACAGAGCATTACTGGTAACCCAGTAACCTTAGTACCATTGAATACACTGTTTCATACCCTCCCTCTGGCAGTTTCATATTTGCTATACATGGTACGTATGAAGGGCTGGATATTGGTTACTATGTATGCTTGGTGAAACTTTAAAATCTTTCTTCTAATTCTTCCCTTTTACTTGCTTGTCTGGTGGAAGTTAATCACCATGGAATCTGTCCGTGGCATAAATGTTCCTATGTACACCACCCTAAGGCGGACTACTGTGGCTTTTACCATGATTATGGAGTATCTTTTGACAGGGAGGAAACACTCATCATATGTTGTTGGCAGGTTGGAGCCTTTTTATATGCTATTTTCGTCTAACAATTGGGTCATTTATTGTACTGAAGGCATGTGCATCTGGGCTGTTTGGTGCATCCACCCTAAGGGATTTCTTAAGAGTTCTGCATCATAAATAAGAATGCCTTGCCTTTATATTTACGAAGTTCAGAGAATTCCTGCCATTTTGAGCTCTCCTTTCTTGCACACATACGACGATTCACTTCTGAATGCTGTGGTTGACAGCAAGAATTAAGTTTAGACAACTAGGCATAGCGGTATGCATATCATTTGATAACATCCAAAGGTGTTATCTGCAATTATGGTAATATTCTCCAAAAAGGTGAAATAACATTTGAAAAATAGTAAATAGGTGTGAAACTAGATGAAAGGTAAAACTGCCTAGGAGAACAGTTACACTTTGTTGTCTTCACAAGTTTATCTCAGAATTTAGCGTTCCATTTGAATGCAAGCTTATGACTTTTACTGAAGTTCTCCGTTGAATTTTAATAGAGAGACTCTTGTTGGCTTCTGCATGCAATATAAATGTGATACTTAGACCCAGCAGAGTTGAATTAAATCTACAAGTTTTGTAACAAAATTGCACAAGGAGGTAACTGAATGTGGATGAAATTGTAGAAAAGGATAAAACAAATTCTTTTGATTGCACGTGGAAGATTAAACAAAAAATTGATTTCAGGAAGATTAATTGCTGATGAAGTATCATAAATAAGAATTATAAATTAAATGTATCTGAGTGAAGCTAAGGTGAATTTTTCCTGGTTTAGTGTATTTTTGCTTCCTTTTTTAGCATCACAATGGATGTAAGGTTGCAACTCTTGATCTGTTAGTGCACAACATTGATCTGACAAGTGCGAATTTGAGTTATTCTAAGGTACATTTTTCTGGTTATTCTAGGCATTTTTTAGTTTTTCTAAAGAATTAAGTTTGCTTGAGGTGCAACAATCATTGAATATATTAGGTTCATATTCTCTTTCAAAATTCTGCCAGCTGTTTTGAGTAAACAAGGTATCATTTTTTAGAGAAAGTTTGATTGCTATAGTTTTCATGTTCTTGCAATTTTATATATGACATCTAGTGTTTTAAAATATGACTGATAACTTTCTTAATGGACTAATCCAAGGATTTCATCAGTGTGGGGATAATTATACTTGGTGCGTTTGTTGCTGGAGCTCGTGACTTGTCATTTGATGCCTATAGCTATTCCATTGTATTTATAGCAAACATCTGCACAGCAGTATATCTTGCTTCCATTGCTCGTATTGGTATTATCCCCTTTTAGCCTCTTCTTTATCTTTCATGGAATTTTGTAATTTCTTTCTAGTTTGTGATCTATTCTCAAACTTTTCAGGTAAGTCCAGTGGCCTCAATAGCTTTGGCCTTATGTGGTGCAATGGTAAGATTAAAGGACAAAAAGAATTGTTTTTTATCCTTGTGGTCCATCTAAAAATTAACAATTTATGCTTATCTGAACTCTCTACAAAATTTTTTGTTGATTCTTGAAGGAATAATATGTGCACCAATCTTGTTGTTTTGGACATCATTCAGTGGCGACCTTGAAGCGATGATGAGCTTCCCTTATCTATATTCGAAAGGATTCCAGGTGCTTCCTTTTCACAAAATAATTCCTCTCTTGCTACGTGTTCTTTTCCTCATGATGTTGTTCAGAAAGTAAGTGCATTAATTGTTAGCTATTTTTCAAATCCATCCATTACTCCTGCTTAGGTCTCAGCTGTACCTATTACATTTGGATAAATTTGATGGTTTATTTTTACTTAATGATTTTCCTGAAAGGAAAATACTGCCGATAGAATCATCCTTGTTTAAAGCTGCAACATGTCATTAAGATATATTGTTACTATCTGTCGTTTGTTTCACTTTGTGTCCATTCCCTTCTTTTGTGCTGTCATTGCTATTTATTTAAGTCTTACTGGTCTTACTGGTTTGGTCTTCACAACTTTTTCATGTCTATTTCAAATTTAAAAAGAAAAATTTCAATCAACTTTCCTACCTTAATTTCATTTCCCCTCTATTTTATCATATTTGGAGGTTACTTGATTTGGTTTTGTTAGTTCAGTAACTTCTGTTTTTTGTTGTTAGTGTTACCGATCTTGTGTGTCATGCAAACTTGGTTTTATTGCTTTCCCTGGCTACAGAGCTTTTCTTTAACTGCTTTTCCTTGGACTCTTTCTTTTGTTAATTCATTTCGGCAATCATTGCTTCTGTAAAGTTGCATCAGGATTGTAGTAACCCTAATGAATAACTTTCATGGCTGGAGAGCATTTTAACTCTTTTACACTTTGACCATTTGAATGTTTTTCAGGTTGTGATGTTTCTTTCTTGTATCATGGCTTTCCTGATAAATTATTTTGTATTCTTGAATACAACACTCAATTCAGCTCTGACGCAGACAATATGTGGCAATTTGAAGGTGTGATAGCTTATTCTAGCTTTGTGTTAATCTAACATATTTGTCTGTTACATGTTAATAGTACATAATGCAGTCAGTGGTTTTCATACTTTATTACTGAACGGAGTGATTTTTTTCTTTTTAAATATGTGGGACAGTAGAAATTTTATGAGAGAGGGGTTGAAGGCTCCTATGGGGTGACCCTTTTTGTAGACCATTAGACCATCATGCCTGATATTTTTAATTGTCTGTCTGACCTAATTATAAGCTGCAGTAATGAAGATCCAATGTGATCCAGATGCATATGAAGAGAATCTGTCAATTACACTCAGATCCATTAAAAAGTTTTAACCTCTAAGCAAAGCCCACTAAGTGATAAGATCCTGAATTTTACATGACATCTTCTTTTAGATTTGCACATTTAAGTCAGTAGCTGTTTTGCTTGGCATTTTCTTGACTCTGTTTCACTTTAGGTCCACCATGTTTCTGTAAATGCCAAAGGGAAATGTTGCAAATTATATCAGCACTAAAAAGGCACTTGGCCTGTATTTTTTTAGTTTTGTTTTTGCGCTGAAGGCTCTTGGCCTGTGACTCAAAATGATAAACGGTAGGGAGAAACAGTATAGGTTCAAGTCTTATAGGTATGCATGGGAAAAATTCTGTTTCTCTTGTGAACTTAACAGTCTTTAGTGGGTTTCTACTTTCTACTTGGCTTGCAAAATGTGTTACTGGTCCAATAGATGCTTGCCTTTGCTCTGCCTTTTATGTAGCTTATCCCCTTGAATTTTGGTGACGCCTACTTGTGTTGTGTAGGATCTTTTTACTATTGGACTGGGATGGCTACTGTTTGGCGGGCTTCCATTTGATTTGGTGAGTATAGGCGCCTACTAGGCCCGTTACATGTAAGCCTCAGTTAAGCTGGCATAGTTATGTCATTAACTTTCCTGTTGTTTCCAGATGAATGTTGTTGGCCAATCCCTAGGGTTTTTGGGGTCAGGTTTGTATGCGTACTGTAAAATCAGAGGGAAATAAACCCATGGCCGCTGCTTGAGAGCCTTATACTGGAGGTAAATAATCTAATGGCTCGATTACTTCTACATTATCTTCTGCAAAATTTTGATTCAAAGATCCTTCTATGCTCAAAGTTCTCAACACAAAGGTCAAAGAGGCAAGCAGTTAGGTGTATGAGAGGAACAGGGACTCTTCAGTGTCTTCAACACAGGAATTTTGTGGATTCTAGTGATCATCAGTTTCTTCTTCTAGCTGATCTTAGACTAATTAATATTGAACTATTAAAAAGAAATTTTGGAGTTGATAAATTTTGATTTCACAAAATTTCAGAATCTTGATTCGCTCTTTATGGACCTTGTCATATTTTTTTGGGCCGATCTTTTCATAGTTTTCAATCCAGCATACAACTTTCATCAGTCAGTTGTTTGCTATGACTGCTACATATTCTCGGTAATTTTGGCTGGCTAGGGAAAATACCTTGAGTAACACTTATATTCCTTGGTGCAACAGCTAAGTTGCTCCACTTTGACTCGGAGGTCACAGTTTCAAGGCATGGTAACAGCTTCTTTGCACAACAAGGATAAGGTGCATACATCTGACCCGTCCCAAACCCCACAATGCGAGAGCCTCGTGCATTGGGCTACCCTTTAGCATGTGTCTATCTCATCACGGCTGTTCGGTGTGGCCATGAACCATATATAAACATGGCAATTGCGCTTGATTTCGATTCTTCTGCTACACATGTCTAAGCTGATAAATAACAGTAGAACCAATAATGTTCCGAATAAATAAGAATACGGGCATATATATAGATATCAGAAAAGGTGTTTGCGTGTTTATAACTTTCCAGGGACAACACCTGATGCCTGATTACTTCTTCAGTTTTGTTCGTTTGCAAGATTACTTCCTAGAGATTAAGCTTGGACACAATTCATTTTCATTAACATCAAACGATTACAAATCTCTTTTCATGTGTTGCAACAGTGACCAACTTTCCTTGTACTGCAAGAACTTATTGGTTCCATTGCCTGTAAATGTTTCTGTTCGAAGTAGAACATATGGCTGCCATTGCCCTTGACACTTGAGACATGATTATCACGTATCGACAATTCATGTATAATTTCTATTTTTCTTTTCCCTGGTGCGCCCACTGACTTGGGACAGTTCAGGTGTCCCTTAAGTCCCCATAAAAGGTGAAACTGTGTCCATTTGTGCCTGAATCTTTACAAAAGCAAAAGGCTTCTGCCATCCACTTATTGCGGAGCAAATATTTTTTTGGGGGATTCTAGGAGGTAACCCTGCTTCCATGTGTGGTGTGGACAGAGAGAAATCTCAATCTAACACCACAGCGTTTCTACTAGTGGCAATTAAGTTAAAGAGAGAGAGATAGATGTGTAGCAACTCGAGCTCCTGAAGAGGGAGGTGTGTCTTTCTTGTCTCCACAAACTGACAACCGAGTTTGACCTAGTTGCCTCGCATGATTGAAACATACCCGTCACCCACGTTCGCTAAAGCCTCAAGCTTGCTCCAATGTTCTCGAACCCTTACGACGTGCTCAATATCAGAGAGGGAGAAAGGGTACCAAACCTCCCAACAATTTCTTTTGTTTGACTATGATTCCGAATGCCATGATCTTGACGTCCAACTCCGATCTAATTTTTAGTCAAAGAAAGTTCCTTTTTATATTTTATTTTTTTCGAATGGGTGCATTAAGCCGGAAAAAGCGTGCTAGTCTCTCCATTGATTTTCTTTTTTTTTTTTTTTAATTTCCTTTGAAAAATCATTGATAAAAATAAAGGAGGAAAAAACATGGAGGAAGCTTGAAAAATCAAAAGTCATTCAACTACTCTCTTCATTGGAGAGACGCTAAGAAAGTATGTTTGCTTTCGTGAGAAAAGAATAAAAGCCAACATGGACCATACAACTTTAGGAAATCTCTGTAAGAGTAGAACATGGGTGTCTCTTTGTCCCACCCCTTTAATCAAGACTTTGAATATCATCAATCAGTTCAAGTCCAACCTTGTAAAATCTATGTTCCCACTCTACTTTTCGCAGCTTCTGTACATCAAAAATGAGAATCCACAGAACAAAACTGCTTGATTCCAAAGTTGCATTTTTCAGAAAGAAGAAACCCAAAGCTGTAATTTTAATTACGTTATTTCTGGTTTTACCATTTGGTTTGTTTTATCGCTTTACTTGAAATTGAAATTTTGGTCACACATGTAAAGCATGCGCTTGTCCAACAGGATAAAAAATAATGATAAATGAAAGAAAGAAAAAAGCCAAAGTTTGTGGTATAGAATAGCTTTTGACCTCTCCTCCTCCTCCTCCAGAGTGGTGAAAGTAAGAAGTAAGGAGGAGGTAGAGAGGAAAAAAGTCCCCTAGGATCTGGTGATGAAAGTAGAATGAGGAGGAACGGTTTAAGGCGTGGGAAGGGAATCTGTTTTGGTAGTGGCACGCGAACTTATCGCCCAAAATCATGAGTGTGTGAGAAGGGCTTTTTATAATTAAAAGGGTCCATTTTGCAGTTCCCAAAACCTTCAAAGAGAAGAAGGGAGTGAGTGACCCCCCCCCCCCCCCCTCTCCCTCTCCCTCCCTTTGAAAAATTAAAAGAAAGGAAGGGTAAGCAAAACCCAAGGAGTGTGTTCCCTAATGCAGGCCCAAGGCAGGGCTCCTTTAGCGCCGGTGTCTCCGCTTTGGGTTGTTGGCAAATGCCAAATCTTGCCTATTCGCTAATTGCTATGTCCTTAAGTGTGTTGAAATTAAAAAGATTTTTTTTCTGCAAACAACTTTGTACGTAGTACACCCTTGGAAACTTCTTTCTAGACAATCCCTTCGCTGACATTCTGCACTCCTGTTCCCAAGATTCCCCCCCTATCTCTCTCTCCCCAATATTAGTGACAATAATCCTTAATTTCTTTCATCAAAATGTGAACATCTTTAATTAGTTTCTAGTCCACTATGGAGTATGGTATGATGGATACCAACAAATGCCATTTTTTAAGGCTATAGCCAAGTGGATGGTACTCATTGGGATAGCCTAAGGGGACTGAAAACTTCCAATGTTTCTTGTGCTAGCTTGCCAGTATTCTACAGCTTGTAAAAATTTAATTGTGATCCATAATCAAGTTGATTAGATCGATGGTATTAGTGCAGGAATAATAAAAGGGAGATTTCGTCGGACAAAATTCCATCCTAGATCATTAGTTGTTCAATTTGCTTGACATATCCATAGGCAAGGTGTACATTAAAACTAACAGCAGGGACTAGATCGTTTGCAAACAAGCAAAGCCGGTTACAATATTGTAGTTTGAAGCTGAATAGATATATATATATTTGAATCAACAGTAGGCATTGTACATATATATATATATATATAGCTTGATTATACGGAGTACATATAAGCCAACCATCTTATTCTCTCTTTAGCAAAATCTGTTGTTCACTTGATTAATCAAATGCGAGCATGATACAGAAAGGTGGGGTGTTAATTAACTATTATAGAAAAAGAAGGTACAGTCAAAAGGGGTGTTTTTTCTTTGGAGGGGGGGTTTTTTTTGGAGGAGAATATTTCAGGTGCATGCGCAAGGGGAGGAGTTTGATTTTATTTGAGTACAAACTAAGCATGGCAAACCCTAAAAGTAAGTTGCTCCCCTTGACATCATTCCACTCACCTTCTTCACCTCCCCATCCCGAGGCAAAACCTTTCAGTATAACATTCTCTGCCTCCCCACACCTTCCTTCTTCACTCAAACTCTAATCTGTCTTTTCTCTCTCTCTCTCTCAGCTATAGTTTCTTGTCACCCTGCAACACTGTCTTAATTCTTCTCTCGTGCATTTTATAAAGTTATAGTGGTTTCTTTTATTGACATATTGATCATTATGGATAATTTTATCGTCGCGTGTATCATTTATGGTGTCACTTTTTCTTTTTTCTTTCTTCGTAATCTTCGTTCTCAATTCTAATAATTGAGTTAGCGTCTTTGAAAAATTCCTTGTTTTTGATTGATTTGAGTGGTTCTCCATGATGAACACCCGTTATCATTAATGCTTTAGATATATGTAGCTGCTGAAAACTTTAAGGTTTACCATGGTCTTTGAATCAATTACTAAACAGAAGAATGTCCCTTTCGTTTGTCTTTTGTTTTTCTTTCGCATTGCTTTTCTGAAAGATAATTTTGTTTCCTCATGTTCCTAATAGCGACATATTATGTCTTAGTGCACCCAAAAACATCATTTTACTGTTCCCCTGTCTTGTTCTTGGATAACTGGTTTAAGCTGTTTTTCCTCTGCTGTAATTTGTTTTATCCTATTCATAATTCCATTGACTAGACGCTGTAATAGTGTTGCATCAAATTGCCTTGATTTTGACTCAACTCAAGGAATACAAATCATGATTTTGAGATCCCACTTTGTCATTATCATTCCCAACCACCAACAAAACCACCATCTCCACCTTCCACCTTCTACTCCATGAAGGTAGGCATCTTTTGCCCTACCCAGGGACACTGAAAAAAGATCAATTTTATTGTCATGGGGTCATATCTTAACCTTCTTTATTCAAGTACTTTTTTCCCTTCTTTTTGGTTGGTAAGTGGTACCAGGCATGCAAGTATATAAAAGCTCCAAACCAGTACAAACTCTTTAACATCGTGGTGTGTTTCTCGTTGCATTCGTGGGATGATCAGAAGCTAGCTTTATTTGATCTTTCTCTGCTCTCTTTTTTCCCCATGAGAGAACTTTGCTGGTTGCTTGGGAAGCAAAAAGAAAGCGATGTTGGTGAGGTTCAATCCGAAGACGGATTTACGCATGCATTCAGTCGTAAAATACGATCTCAGATTGAGCCGCGCCAATATCACTTTCCAAAAGTATATGCCAATTTGCTCTCCCAACTCACCTTCATCTTCTCTTTTGCCTGTATTCTCAATTTCAGCTTTCATGCTTACGATGATATTACTATATCTTTTGCATGGGCTAGAGCTATAAATGTGTTATGCCATTGCTATTGTTTTATCACTCCTAACTAATTTCATGTTTGCTTTTCTTTGTTTTATCGGTAATAACTTCATCTTCAACTTGTTATTACAGCTCTCTCTACGAGCTGCTCTATCTCTCAAGTACGATAAGTATACATTTCTTCACCCTTGCCTGCCCTTGCAGCAGAAACTATGTTTTACTGTTTTTCAGGTTTCTTCTTCTTGCACTGACGCAGGTATGGTCACAAATGCACAGCTTTTACCTTTATTTCCTTATTTTCAATGACGGTCCAATTATAATTACTGCAAATAAAGGTTATGGAATTGCACCATCATGGCATACATAATGCAGATATTGCTTGAGAGTTTGAGACCAGCTTGCTTAGATAGGGAGTTTAATCTTTGAATCTGTGAGATTATAGTTGGCCATCATCATCATAATTGATCATACATATAATCTGCCATTGTCTCTATCATTTGCGCAATTATCTGTTTGGAATGATAGTGAAGTGCTATTAATCAATGCAACACCTGCTTTTGGGGATATATGTAATTTAAAAACTCCATAGCAAATCAAAGAATAGCATTCGTTTTTGCAGCAATTTGTAATACTGTAGCGCAAGATAATTTCACTGTTTCATTATCCAACAAAAGTAACTTTTTCCATATATATATATACACACACACTACACTAGTACTTGACGATCATATTCAATGCTACAGTAGGACCATCTGATTGGTTTAATTCATGTTTTTTCAAGAGTCTTCGCAAGGTCTTGCATATTCCATCATGATACATTGATGATATTGAAGAATAAAGTTGTTTTGTGCAGTGTGATTTATTTATTTTTGTAAGCGAAAATAGAATGACTTAAGAATGTATCCAAACTTTTTATATTAAGTATCACTTGATTAATTGGGTTCAAGTAGCAAAGTTGTTGTGTTTTCTCTTCAAGTTTATATATTAATGATGTTTGTTAAAACCTTTACCGTGATTGGTGGCCTGGGTCCATTAATTTCTTATTCGATTATACTGTTGGTTCCAAAATATATACATTTCCCCTGTAAACATAAATGAATAAGAGATCAACTTGTAGAAGAAAAGACATTTGAATTTTTGTTCTGAAAATAATTTCTTGGTCAAACTAGAAGCAAGCAAGCTTCTTACTTAAGCAATTAACTATTTTCTCCTTGAAACTGATCGTCTGCTCGACCCCTCATTCTCAATATATAGACAAGACAAAATCATGGGTCTACAGAGTACAGAGTAGTATTCCTTAATTAGTGTTTAATTACTGTAGTTGTGGCAAAGCAGGGATGTATAGCAATTGCCTTTTAATGAACGTATAAAAGGTAAACCGCGGCTAGCTTTGGCAAAGAAGAGTTCATAAATTAACTATGAGAAATTTCCTTTCTTTTTTTTTTTTGTTTTGGTTTAGGGTTACATATTTGTCCACTGTATATGACTGTTGAGATCTTTTCTTTTGTTTCGTTCCCTAATTTGTTTTAGATAGTTAGCTTGTTTGGCCAAATATGTGATTAGTTAACCATTAGCCCAGTGTATCAAAGAAGGGCTAAGGGTTTAGTATTATCAAATCCGATATTAGATCATGTTTAGTACACGTCCTTGTTACCATATATAGCACTTCGCTTCAACTTCCCCTTAAAGCTAAAGCGTCTCAAGCTAGCGATTGTCTCAATAAATCTCACCTCTATTTGGTTTATATTTCTAAAAAATGAATAAAAATAAACAACAAAATTATCAACCAAAACAACACCTTAATTATATTACATATTAAACTAAGTTATAATAAATGTGAATTGGAAGGTAATCAAGGGGGCTTTACACCTTGTAAAGTCCACAAATATATATATTGCAGGTCCAAAGAAGTAAGCATTTATGTTGGAGTTAATTAATTTTGCAATAAATGACAAATTAAGATGGTGATATGGGCTCAGCAATGCTCTCTAATTGCATTCGTATTCTATGTATTTCGAAAAACTAACTGATAGATTCTAATTCTTTATAATTCTACATATCTATAATTAATTGTTTTTTTAATTAAAAAGTAGACATAATAAAATTAGTCTAATACAAGGTTGTACCGCATTCCTTAATTGTAATTTCTACAACCCTTAACTCCTCAAGATTGTTTTGCCACAATGCCAGGATATGCTTCATCTAGCATGACCATTCTTTTACCCCCCTCCCTATGTTTGATACAAGTTGAAACCTGAAGGAAAGGTGCGGATTAAAGAACAAAGATTTCGATTTGATGGTTAAATTATGCCACAAATTCCTTTTCTCTATTGCAAGCTAGCTAGTCATACGGATGAAGCAATGCCCTATATCCAGAAAACAACTACTTCTTTATCTTCTGTTTTCCTGGTACAACTGTACCTGTATTAATGCTACAGGCAGGGAAATTTCAACTTTAAATCATCGTTGATGTATATCAGAATTCATTAAAATGGTAACAAGCTTCAGATATAAACATAACTTGTTAAGTGCTAAATGATGAGGCAACACCTTGAGAACCATTAACATGTATTGTTAACCCGTAACTACAGTTCGGGAAAAAGAGGAATATTGAAGCACAAAAAGTGCAGCGTTTGATGAATAGTACGTGGTTAAAAGTTCTAAACTGGAAATTTTCCCTTTCTCATCTCCTTTTTACATTGTTGTTGGAATTAATCAATCAAATCTGGCGGTTGCACATGGATGCCTGGCCTTCTAGATATGTAAAGTGGCCACTTTGCCTAGCCTGTCATGAATGCTTCCTTCCAACATCAGCAAGCAATGCCTCCCAAAAGTGTCCTTTCACCAGCTGATGATGCGGTACAAGTTCATTTCCTAGGTTTGCTATATCACTTCCTCGATCCATTTTACTTTGCTTAACCCATTTGATGGACTTCTGTATGAGCAAGTTAGTTCAACTGAAGTAAATTTAGAACTTCATTGCAGTGTATTATTGTTATAGTCTCTACTGCAAGTTGGATAAAGTAGGACGGTCCACCGCCATGGAGGCTTCTAAAAATAATTTATGTTGAGACAAAACGATTTTACTAATTGAGTCAATCTATCGTTGGTATATAAAAAGCTTACATTATCACAAAGTTATACTCAATTATGAGTCACCTTTACCCTATCTCTTGGTTTAGAAATATATATACATTAACTATTGACATGTGAGTGTATATATATATATATACATTGCATTAAGCTGTATGTAATTTGGATGCCTCTATTTGGTTATCTGACACACAACAGCATTAAAAAATGACGGTGCTATCAATTCCAGGATTTCTAACATGGCATAGTGAAGGGAAATCCTGTCGTTCACCATCTGACAGCTAAAAAAGATTACTCGATGTCTTTTGAATTTTGATGCTTATGCTGGCTAGCTATAGATTCTCATAGGAAAGCTTCCAGTTGGCCTAATTATAGTTGTCGTGAAAAAAAATTACACTTGAGTTTGATTTTTGATTTCATCAGCAAAGAGAGGGAGGGCCAGATTGCTCTTTATTGAGGTAAATCACACAATGCAAGGTGGTCCTCCCAACTCTTTCTCTAGCTAGCTCTCACTGTTGATGGTTAGCATATATTCCCTAGAGCTGCTGCTGTTATGGCTCCAAAGTCCAAAGATAAAATTCCCATTTTTGCCTTAAACTTTGACTATACTCTTTCTGCAAATCGTTTTCAGAATAAGTTAAAGCAAGATAAGCTTTTTATCTGATGTAGTTGATGATGAGATGCATATGTAACTACACCATTTTTATTTGTAAAGAGCAAGCGAATTTTACTGTAGCCCTTGTGGAAATGATTTGCAGAATAAGTAAAGCTCACAAAGATTCCGGATTGAAGGTGATACAAAAGACAAGTGATGTCAAGATGCATTTGGAACTATAAATTTTGCACTGTACTCTTTTTGGAAGTGATTTTCAGAATAAGTTAAGGCAGGATTCGATTCTAGTTTGAAGAGTACAGCTGACAGAAATTCATGGATTTTATTTGTTTTGTGTAAAAATAATAGTACTATGCCTTTTTATACTTGTAGAAAGTTGATGTGCTGATTTTGGTGCAAAGTAAGCCAGTGGCTTATCTTGGACAGAATGGTTAGATGCTTTTGTTTTAAGGGGAAGCAGGCTGAGCTTGTGCAGGTGCAACTGTGCATTTGTAGCCAGTGGCTTTTTGCGTTTAGACACAGTGTATATGCAGTCAGGTAAGTAATTAATGAACCTATCTTGTTCACTAAATCAAAAGTTTTCCATCTTTAACATTCACATTTACAGATACAGAATACAACAGAGAGTTGCAGTTGCAGGATCCAACAAGGTTTTCAAATTGAAGAAACTCTCAGCTTAACAACTTTTAATTCTAAGAGGGGAAATGTAGATTTGAAGCAAAGCATTCTGCAAATTCCAAAACTCAAAGAAATTGACATTCAGGTAGCTGCAAATACCAATCTTGGAAATGGGAGGTTTGATCTAATTACAAGAGATATCTCAATTACAACACCGGGAAATGGCGAGGAATGGTCCCACATTCAAGGTTAGCTCTCTAGTGTAAGGTTTTAAAGAAAAGGAAATTGATTTACCTCTTCCAATCCTTCCACCTCTAGCAAATTTCAAACTCCCCAAAATTATACAACAAGCTTGAAATATTGTCTTCACACAATCGAAGTTACAAATGTGGCATCATAACCTCTGATTTGATAGTTGAGCCAATAATGACAGGAATTGACTACTCATCATCTACACCGTTGTTTGCCAGTATTCAAGGGAGAATCTCTGATGCTTTTGGATTGAGCATTGGACAGTTGCTGAGATCCCTCTGGTTTCTTCTTACGTCTCCCTTGTTGAGATAGACGAGACTGATAAGATAAGATGGCAAGATCATTAAGATCTTGCAATGGAGTGAGAACTTTCACTACTTCATCCATTGTAGGACGGGATTTTGGGTCCCTATGGAGGCAGTTGTAAGCTAATTGAGAAACTTTCTGCACCCCTTTAAGAGAATAATGCAGCTCCAAGCGGGGATCCACAAGTTGGTAAAGTTTTCTCTTGTCAGCTAAATATGATCGAGCCCATGCAACAAGATTCTGCTCCCCACTAGGGCGCTTCTTGTCCATTGATCTTCGGCCAGTCAAAATCTCCAGTAATACAACACCAAAGCTGTAGACATCACTCTTAGATGTCAAGTGTCCTGGGAAAAAGATCCAAAGTTGTACATATAATCAATTCTCAGATTTTTGCATGGAGCAGAAAACTTGAGGAACAAACAGAGACCTATCATACAGTTCGCAAAACAGGAACTCTCAGCACCAAATAACACCATAACAATCAATCAACATGAGCTATTAAGTTTGATGAATGCTTTCCATATCTTTGAAATGCTCCACTAACTAACAGAGTCAAATCAGATAGCTCAAGAGCACTTGTTAAAAAATCTTTGCTTAAAGCAGTACAGGGTACAAAAGCACATGCACAAAAATATTGTGCATTTGGGAGTCTGGCTACTGATATTCAAAATTCCACTTAACTTGGCAAGGGTAATGCTCTTGCAGATATGTAACATATTTAGCATACTTTACCTACTCTAGTCTCTAGAATTTTGGTGATTCTATATTCTATTTACTTTCTGGTACTTAAAATCAAGTTCTATGGCAATTTGATAATGAAAGTCAATTTCATTATAGAATGTTAGTTTAGTGATTTCAGCAATGCCTTGGTTGTTTTATGACCATCTAGATTGTTTCTAATTCAGCCACTGATATTTTGTATAACAGGTAGTTTTAATGGTAATTGAAATAAAAGTAGCATATCTGACCTGCTTTTCTAACAACCAGTGACATTCATGGTTCAAGAACAAACCAGATACACTTGTCTGAGTAGTTTGATGTCATTCCTACTGCTGTGTTCCTTAGCATTTAAATTCGTTTTAATGTTAAGTCAAATTTCCTTAGAGAAGGCATGTACTAGAGGTTCAAGCTTTCAATTAGTTCAGATCGCCTTGCATACATTTAATACCTGTCATAACATACTCTGGTGCAGCATAGCCATAGGTTCCAACAACCCTAGTAGAAACATGTGTTTTGTCTCCTCGAGGACCAGCTTTTGCTAGACCAAAATCTGAAAGCTTTGCGTTATATTCCTGCAAAAGAAATTCCATATTAATGATTCCATAAAACAAATGATATATTGGATAGGTTGATGTAATCACGTAAATTAACATCAACAACCCACATACCGAATCAAGTAAAATGTTGGATGTCTTAAAATCTCTATAAATGACTGGCTCTGGACCACCATGGAGAAAGGCCAATCCTTTTGCTGCCCCAAGTGCAATCTTAATCCTATTAGACCATGGAAGAGGTATCGTCCCTTTGCAAAATTAGCAACAAGGCAACATCAGTATTTCTTTCATGTGAACTTCTATAACTATGAAAGAATGCAAATTCCTGAAACTGTTTATCAGAAGTTACATAAGATGCATCAAATGTTCAGGTGCGTCCAGAAAAATCATTGGTGTAAAATACCAAGACAAAAAATTATCAGCAGTACAGAGTTTATGTTCAGTCTCTTACAAGTTTGCGGATAAAATGGAATTGGTGATTTAGTAGCCATAAAAAAGATCTGATATTGTCAAACCCATTTTTTTCGTTTCTAGTCTTTTTTTTAGGGTATTGTAAGCATCATCTTATGCATATTAAGTATTTCATGAAGTCCATTGAAAAATGTAGACTAGCTGCATCTCTTGTAAATTAACTACATTACATTTCTGGTTTTTTTTTTTTTATTGATGGGGTCTCTTTTAAGACAGCAAAACATTTCATGAGGGTTATAAGTTGGAAATAAGAAACAATTTAAAAATTCCAAAGACTTTTTATACAAAATCAATTTATACTGTAACAATGCTGTTACAAGAATAAGAAAGAACATGGGAGGATGCTTATTTAGGATAACGAAAGCAATGTTTTTGGCTAATAAACGAAACTTATGGTGATGCCTGTACCAAGTTCCCACAAGGGAGAGCCCCATCAATAAGAAGGTACAATAATAACTAACAGAGGAACCGTGCAAGAGGACCACTCCAACAGAGGATTTTAACTTAAAATACCAAATTGGAGATAAAACAAATAAGAAGAACAAAAAACTAAACTGAGTTGGAAGGATAGAAGGAAAGAAAACAGTGAGACTCACTTCTAAAAAGATGGTTTTCAAGACTTCCTCGAGTCATAAATTCATATACAAGCAGCCGTTGATCGTCTTCAATGCAGTAACCAATAAGTTTAACAAGATTAGGATGATGAAGCTGTCCAAGGACATCAACCTCAGCCTGCATAAAAAGAATCATCCAATGTTATACTCCCAAAATTCAGTAACTTACCAATAGTCTCTTCAGCATTAAATCTACTAACCCAAAGCACATATTTTTCTACTAACCACCCATTCTCTATGGCCTTGAAGACCATCTGGCTTTAAACTCTTGACAGCGACAGTGATCCCTGAACCTGGTTTCGCTGGTGCTGTCCCATTTTCCTCTATCCACCCTTTGAAGACATAGCCAAAACCACCTTCCCCAAGAATGCTGTCAGGTCTAAAGTTTCCTGTCGCAGATTTTAGCTCCTGAAAAGAAAATTGGAGAAGCTGGCATGGAGATTTGTTTTCTGATGGTAGTGGATCAGGATTATCAGATGAAAGATGAGCTTCATTTGGAGGGCACAGCTCTCTATTACTAGCATTTAGATATCTT
The DNA here is from genome assembly GCF_053813885.1 of Theobroma cacao. NCBI lineage: Eukaryota > Viridiplantae > Streptophyta > Magnoliopsida > Malvales > Malvaceae > Theobroma > Theobroma cacao. The sequence goes on from NC_142647.1 coordinate 7,301,557, forward strand.
GTCTCTGTAGCTGCAAACAGAGTTTGAGAATTAGTTGCCTTCCTTTGATCATAATTCCATAACAGCTTAAAGAACAATATGAATTCCATTTCATTTAAGGTTGTGACTTAATAATAAGGAAAAGAGAGAAGACTACAATTCCTTTGTCAGTAGAGAATCTTTCAACGAGGATCTTAATTAAAATGGATTATGCAAGCTAAAATCTTGATTGGAATATGGCAAATTGTCAGAAATCAAGTAGAATAAATCAATTCCCTTTCTTCTCCTGTAAAAAGACAGTACCATGATTTGTAACGACCCAGTGAAAATGATATTAGCTGAGAATAGATACAAAAAACCCAGTCTCACATTCACTGCCCACTTTCAAAATCCCATTATGAAACTCATATGACTAAAAAGAAAAATCATCTTTTTTCAAGAATCAGAAGAAAGTTGCCCGTGAAGAACAGTAGCCTAACTGTATTCCATCCTGATATTGTTTATTGAACTCAAAATTTTGAAGCTTTTAAGAAAAAACAGATCAGAAATAAGAAAAGCAACGTTGGATTAGTATCAGAAATCAGCTGCAAAGAAAGAAACAGAAGAAGGAAGAAAACAAGCATTACGAAACATTAGAAACAGAGGAGACCAACAAGAAGAAACAAATGGCCAGAAGAAAAAAAAACCATTAATATTTTCCAAAACAAAAAGGCCAAAAAAAAAAAGCTAGAGAGAAAGAGACATAAAAAAAAGAAACGAGAAAAGAAGATTACCAGCATCATAAACAAGACTAGTACGAGGAATTGTGTTAGCAGAGTCACGAGAAACAGAGGACTTGCAAACACCGCGTTTTAAGACGGCCCAACAGCCACAGTTGTTGTCATCCATGGAGAACAAGGATGGGTTTAGAGAGAAAGTCTTAGTCAGTTAAACTAAAGTATATGATTTATCGGATGTTACTATAATTGCATAAGAAGAAGAAGAAGAAGAGGACGAGATTGGCCATGGGTAGCAAAGAAAGAGAGAAGAAGAAGAAAAGAGAGTTGAATTGAGTTAGAGAGGGGTGGGAGAGAAAGAGAAAGGATTGTTGTTATTAGTGTTGGTGTTGTTGTTGCTGTTGGAGATTGCAGGCATCATCATCACCATCATCGCAGTAGTGTGTACAAAAAGAACTTTTTTCCCACCACCTTTTTTTGTGGGGATGGCATTTGCCTCCCCTCCCCCCTCTCTCTCTCTCTCTCTCTTTTCATTCTTATTTTGCTTCTTTTTAAAAAAAAAGAAATTTATTTACACGTGGCAAGATTACTAAAAGAATGGTACATATATTTACTTATAAAACATAAACAAAATTATGGCAAATAAGAAAGATTAACACACAAAAGAAAAAGTTTATGGAAAAACTTGGGATAATGTCTAATTAAGCTTTGTGTTTTTTCTTGGTTTGAGAGAATAGTTGCTCTAGCTTTCATGTGTAAGCTGATTGCTTTGCAAATTTGAATTTAAAAAAGAGGAAGAAAAATTTGATTAATAGAAAGTGATAGGAATAATTTGGTTGGCTTATTGGTGTTATGCTGATTAATAGAAAGTTGCTATTCCTCATGAATCATGACATTAACACATGAGGTAAAGGGATGAGAGGGATGTTTTTGTATTTGGAGGTTGAAGAAAGAAACCAAACCAAATAAAGCCCTTTGTTATTTTCATATTTTTTGGTAGTATCAATCATAATCTTGACCTTGAAAAATACAAAACAGGCAAGATTTTGCAAACAATTGACATAGACTAGTAGTAGGCCAGCAACTCATTTGTTTTTCCTTTATTAGGACTGAATTGGAAACAAATATCTCCCTCACTCTCTTCACCACTTACATGATCCAATTCCCCAATGCATAACACCCACATTGGAATGATATCTAAGCCTACTATTTACTTGATTGCGAAATGGAACGAAAATGATGGTCCAAAAAGAATCATTTTGATGGGAAAACAAAACCCTTAATTCAATTTAAGTTTATTGAATAAAACAATGGAGGTTTTAAACATAGTATAACATAATCTTTTATATCTTAGAAGATAAGTGCAAAATTTAATCAAATATCTTGGTAATATATATAAATAAATCATATGTTTTAATAGATAAACTCATTGAAACCTATTCTTTAATGGGTGTGACTTAAAAATTTTAGTTTGCATAAAGTCAAGTATCTTATTGTGTTTTGAATTAAGTCAAATATAGCTTTAATGGGTTTTAATATATTATATTTAAGTAGGTTTATCATTATTCAAAAAAAATATTTAAGTAGGTTTATCAGAACTTGATATATATTATGACAAATTTCATATTGTTTAATATATATATATATATATATATAATATAATATAAACATTGGATAAATGATCAAAAGAAAAATATAGCAAATGTTTGATAAGTAATATGTTAAAATATTGATTCCTTATATACCGTGGCTGCATTCAATGATATTGATCCATCAACAAACTTTGAATGTTCAATCTTAATTTTTAACATTATAATAAGTTTCTTAAAAGGAATCTAATCTACTTGAATAATTTCACCTAATTTTTATCTTAAAGAGGCTAAATAACTTACCTTTCACCTCCCAATATATGAAAAAAACATATATTTACAATAAAATAATATTCTTGGTTAAATTCTGGAAGCAGTGGCCATGATATTTAGTATGGATATGAGGCAATAAAAAGTTTCGATTGACTCCATTTTCTAAATGGTTTCTAAGTAATATATAGGATGTAATTTGTACTCAAATGCAAATGTAGTTGTCCCCAACATGCCTTACTAAGCAAATAAAAGAAGTTTCTTTCATTCTCATTATGTTAAGTAAATTCAATAGATTGCCATAGGATAATACTATGAATCTGCTCAACGGAGTTATAAGATTAGTAACAATGAGATTTAGAGTTATAACAATGAGATTTTTTTATTAATTGGGGAACAAGAATTCGAACTCTATTTTTTAAACAAAAAATCATAAATCAATTAATAAATCAAATGTTTAAATGCAAGTAATAGCAATGAGATTGAAATTACAGAGTGAGAGAATATTTGTTAAGTAAAAATAACGGTAACAAATGTGATGAAAAAAGAAAATGAACATTAAAGATATTAAGTAATAGTTAGGTATAATTATAATTTTATAAATATGTGATATTAAAAATTTAAAGGGCATTTAATATGCAAGCGTCTGGAGGGAAATGATGTAGGTGGAAACAGTAGATAACTAAATATCCATTTCCCCAGTATAAATGAGTCTTGCTTTAGGTAATGGAGTTTTTCACTTTCTTCATTGTCTGTCTCTTTCTTACCCACATCTAAGTTAATCTAGCACCTTGGCACCTAATCTTTAGCTGCCTAAAGAGAAAATCTTTTGCCCACATGGAGTTTTGTAACATGTAAGATCTTGTGCCCAAAAAGGTTTCCTAATCAGGGGGAGTCAAAATTAAGTTTTTTCCACTAATTAAACAATTCTTGGTCTGTATTATTGTCTGGTCAAAACTAATGGAAAGATAGTCAAGAGCATATTTGAGTGCAATCCCATCAGCCACTCTCTCTTTCTATGGGCAAAATGGATATATTCCTATACGTAGAGAGGGGAAATGGGATGGGAGGTTCCTTATAAGTGCCCTTCCTTCTATTGACAATAGTTTTGGGTGTTTTTCTTTTTTCTTTTTTCTTTTTTTAAAGGGGGATTTGATAGGAAGAGAAGGGGAGGGAGGGTGCTTGGTGAGAGGTCATTTCATCAACAACCAATACAAACAAAATGGTATTCTATGATGCTTTGGGTGAAGAAAAGCAAATGTGAGATAATATGCAATGAAATGAGATCCCTATTCCTTCTTTTTTTTTTTTTTTCCTCTCTTAGACAGTGCTTTGCAACTTGACAAGGTCCCCTTGTTGGAAAGGGGGTGATACCCATTGCCCCCACTCAGCCTGTGGGTCCACCCCCCTTCCCCCAAATCTTGGACCCCACCACCACACCTAGGCTGAGAATAGTTTTGAAAGACTGGCCAGTGTAGCCCACTCAAGGTCATCATATTGGGCAAACAAGATATCCTATTTCGGGAGGTATAAAGTTGCAGAGTCATATAATTGGTGTAAGAGAAAGCTCGCAGATGTGTAAGATTTTAAGAGAGATTCTGCAATTAATTTGGATTGATGTTTTCTCCAACTCTTTTAAGACGCCAGGATTTCATCATAAGTATAGCATGCACTTCTATCAAAATGTGTTTTAAGGATCAACCTGCCAACTTGCCCGAGTACTAAGTTTCGGGCATCATCTTCCAGGGCCCAACAGATCATCAGGCTCCGCATATTGATCAATATCACAAGTAACAATTGGAGGGTTCGAGTTGGATCGAATATGATCAAATTATCCGGGATCAAGTTTGAGATTTCAATTATTTTGAGTTGAGTCACTTCACATTGACGTTATTATTATTTTTTAAAATTAAATTAAAATAAATTATTAAAATTCGTGTCATTTTAAATTTCAATTTTAATGTATTGAATTGTTGATGATTTTTTTAAGTTGAATCAAATTTAAACGAGTTGGCTCGAATCTTGTCATCGGGGAATCAAAATATCTAACCTTACAAATTGAAGCTGCAACTGCTTGGCATAAAAAAGAATACTCTGTGTTTTTTTGCTTTTTTTTTTTCTGATAAATAACACAACAGGTGAACCACTGGTGCAGCATGGTTTCTTGTTAGGTGTCATCATCATGATGGTTTGAACAATTTATCTTGTGAGCTCTCATTGGTGGGAAGATTGGTAGAAAGAAGGGAGGAAAAGAAAATCCCATTGATTGATGTGAAGATGCTTCTTGACCAGGTTTCACGTATCTTTGAAACTTGGTTTCAACTTCGAACTGTAGCCAACTCAATCAAGTAGATCCTGGGAAGTATCTTTCCTCCTGTTTTTAGCTGCTACCATATCAGTATATGACTTTAAAATCATGTAATTGGTGAAGAAAAGATTGGAATTTAGAGCGCTAGCAAGCGATGGACAAAAGCCTGGGAATGAAAATTTTTAAGACAGAAAACAGAATGACCAGCATTCCATGCTTTCTTACCAAGAAATCCAGGCATCATTGCCTATATTTATCAAGTACAATTATTTTCAATAAAAAATTATGTTTAAATTTAAATCAGGTCCACTACATATTATTTCTCAAAAAAAAAAAAACACTGAAAATTAATTATATGATGATTTATTGTATAGGTTATTTACGTTAGTATTTTCTTCTCCCTTTTCTCCTTTTCTGGGGAAGGCCTAGTGTATTCAAAGACTGGGCCGGTGAATGGCCTGTATTTGTTTCTGGACCTAATCTGGGCCTATAGTTGCAAGTTGGGCTTTCTATTGAGAAGTTGAGGCCCATAAATAATGGAAAATGAGAAAAACAAAAAGGAAAATACATTATACTGTTATTTAATACCGCAATGACTTTGTTTTAACTAGAAATATACTTTTAACTAGAAAAAAGAAAAGAATAATACGGTGGCTCTAAGGAAAAGCTCTGGTGAAATACTGAATACGAGGCTCCAAGTTAAATATGTCGAAACCCAATGGCAATAAACCACGTGTCCAGTTCGAAATGCGTAACTCCTTACGTGTGTAATTTTAAGTGGTGCGTTCTCCAACCATCGGTGTTACCGGATCATCATCCCCCCATCCAACCAAAAATTTCCAATTTTCTGATTTTCCTCCTGGCTGCTGTCCTGCCCCCTCCTCCAGCCATGATAACCAACAACAATTACAAAAATAAAAAACAAAAAGAGAACAAGATTCAACCGCTCCCTCAAATGCTACACCAACAAAAGCAATTCCTCTGGATCCAATTTCTATCGATAGAGAGAAATCATAAATCCTAGTTTTATGAATTCCTTGTTTTGAGAAATTCCGAGATCGACCGTCGGATCGGAGTTTTTGAGATTGAATTTCGATATAATTTAAAAGGGAGGGGGGATTGGGAAGAAAAAAAAAAAAAAGAAGGCCAAAACAGCAGGCAATTTGGCTGAAACATGTCTGCCATAGTTTCAGGGAAGAGATCTTTCTTTGAGGAATTGAGTGCAACACCTCCCGTTTCCAAGAGAATCCGTTGCTCTTCTCGTTTTGCTTCTTCTTCTTTCTCTCCTTCTTCTTCTTCGCCGCCGCCGTCGCCTTCCTCCTCGTTTCTGATCGATCAATTGATTGCTATTTTCCCTGAAATGGACAAGCAGGTACCATTTTTTATAAATAAATATTATTTTTTCTGTTTAATTTTTTATTTCTGGAAAATTATTTTTATTAATTATTTATATCATGGGCTCTTCATTTTTTTTCTTTTGCTGTTTTTTAATTTAATTTTTAGTGGCTTTATTTCATTAGAATGGAATATTTGAAGCGATAAATTGTTTCTTTTATGGTCAAAGAGTTTGGAGCTGAATGTTGGTAACATTAGAATTGGAATTTGAGTAAACTTTTGAGATTTTTTCCGTCAATTTTCTGAATTAATTTCATTTTAATCCAACTCCAGATTTTAAGATCAAATTCCATGTTATCAAATGTAACGTGACATTATATCGATCAAAAAATGGAATCATATGATATAAATGAAGTTGACTTAAGGATTACATTTTTATTTTATTTTAGGTTCTTGAGAGAGCACTTGAAGAATGTGGAGATGATTTGGATTCAGCTATTAGAAGTTTGAATGAGCTTCGTTTAGGATCTGCTTATAGAAATGCAGCTCCTGCTGCGGATAAAACTGCTGTAGCATTAGAAGGAAATGTTCAACATCAAGCGCAAGGTATGATAAAAAAATCCTTTTGGTTCAATGTTGATTAGTCAAGATTGATGATGTCCCTCACAATTGACCAAGATCTTCACTTTTTGTTGTGCATCTCTCTCTGGATTCAAATGTGAGATTTTAGATTGTAAGACTGTATCTGCTTCATGTTTTAACTTTTAGAAGTTTGTAGTTGATTTTTGTGACTATGAAGCAAAGAAGGTTTAGCTTACCCTTTTTCTTGGGAATAGTTCAGAAGAACAAATGAAAAATTGGTAGTCATCCAATAACCCAAAAGTTTGTTGTTTGATCTAATGTAACATGTTTTAAATGAGTGGTTGCTTTTGATGGTGTCCGTGACCATGAGAGTGCTGCTAGGATACTCTGACCTTAAGAAAGGGTAATGTGCAAGGTGTAAATCACCATGAAACCCCAAGGGTTGGGATCAGTTATCAGTAGATGTTCCTCCCATGCCCCTCACCCTTTTCTCAAAATCAACAAACAATTTGAAGAAACCAGACACTGACACAAATACACCTGATGCAAAAAGTAAAGCTTTCTTGGCAATTTGATCTGTGAATATTGCTATTAACATTCCAGTTTATGTTATTGCTTTCACCTTTTATGTTATTTAGCTAGCCTAACAGTTTCCATGGATGAGATGCAATTAAAACTAGAATTATGAGTTACATACATCTACTGAATTACCTTATAGATATTTGGCATCTGTAGTTGCTTAGTGAGAAGAGCATTGTTCTGTTCTAGGTGTCGCAACAGCTAATGGAGATGTTCCAACTAAGGAACAGACAGCCCCAGAAGTCTTATCATTGGATGGTTCAGATTGGGTGGAGCTTTTTGTTAGAGAAATGTTGAATGCTTCTAACATTGATGATGCCAGAGCTCGTGCCTCTAGAGCATTGGAGGTTTTGGAGAAGTCCATTCATGTACGCGCTGGAGCAGAGGTGGCCCAAAATTTTCACCAGGTTGGTTATCATGGCTGTTACAGTTACTAATGCTTATCTACTCTCCATTCCTACTACACACCACATCCACATATTTTGTTGGGTTTCAGAGGGTTAAACAAGGAAAGGGTTGTTTTGAGGATGCTGAAATTGTTACTTGGGTTATTATAGGAAAATAGGATGCTGAAAGAACAACTGGAAGCACTTATTCAGGAAAATTCTATTCTCAAGCGAGCTGTTGCTGTTCAGCATGAGCGTCAGAAAGAGTATGAAGATCAGAGCCAGGAGTTGCAGCATCTAAAGCAACTAGTATCTCAATATCAGGAACAGCTAAGAACCCTTGAGGTTGGCCTCATGAACTCAACTTTTGATGCACACAGGGGAGACATACACGGACTGTGCTTTTGCATATATGACCTATGTGGCTACATCCATCTTATTTTTTATTGCTACGTGTTTAATTGCACTGCTTTCGATTTTCCAGAATCTGATGAAAATTGTTTGATTATCTGATACCCCAACAGGTAAACAACTATGCATTGACAATGCACTTAAAGCAAGCACAACAAAGCAGCTCTATCCCAGGCCGTTTCAACCCTGATGTTTTCTAGTAATTCTTGGATATAGCTAATGATCTTTAGCCTCTTAAAGTTTGTAATCTGCTTCAATTAGTGTGCTGCCACATGGTGGTGTTCTTTTTTTCTCTCGCTTTAGAGAAGAGTAGGCTGCAGTCAAAACCTATGCCTCAATTTTTTAACGAAGACATGTATGGTAGTTTGTCTTCCTAAGTATTTACTTGAAGTGAATATTTGATAGTCAAAAAATGTTGTAAGGTTTTGCATCCACAGACATGAACCTTTTATTTGTATCCACTTGTATGCTATAGAAGAAGATTGAAGTCTGCATTTCATCCTCATGGCCATGCTTATTAAGCCACAAGAACAGTGCCTTTGTAAAATGACTTGGAGACTATGTTTTCTTACTGCCATGAGCAAGAAGGGAAGAAGAGGAGAAACTTGGCTTCCAGCGATGCCATCAGATGCCTCTGCGTTGTTTTGACTCTCCATGGCATACTTAAGTTGCAATATAATGATGAATGCCATATGCAATGACAGATTGCGAGTGTCCTTGCTTTATGTTTCCCTTACAAACTAGGGTTAGCTTGGAAATCGGCAGCCTTCAGTTTTCAAATCCTGTTTAAGGTGGTAGAATTGCGGAATTTTTACGATTTCTATAATGTTTCTCACCTTCCATTAAACTAGAATTCGCTTTTACATGGTGGACTTACTTAATTAGAGATAAAAGCCGAAAAGCATAGTCAAAAGGCAGCAACTTTTTGTTGTTGAGACATATTTTTCTGTTCCACTATCCAAATTTAGATAATTTTGTGCGAAAAAGAAAAGAAATCAAGAAGTACCCAAGGCATGAGGTCCCAGCTGGGACGCTTTCCAACCTTTCCTGCAGGCGAGCGCCCGGATAAAAATCACTTGTTTATTTCCGCAGCCAGCCAATGGCTGCATCCACATGTGGGGCTGCTCAGACTTGTGTTTCCAGACACGCGAGGTCCTTATTCGCCCCACCGACTCATGCTGCTTTTGCTTTGCTTTTCATCATGAACGCTAGCCTTTGGCCTTCGATTAATTTTCTCCGATGCAAACTGGGAAATGATTACGTTCAGTTGCATTCATTCAAATTTTCCATAACATGGCATTATATCCTAACCAAGGTGAAACATTTGGAAAAGAGAAACAGATTATTGGGGGATTCCGAGATTCATTCACTACAAGACGTTTCAATTTTTTAGGCCAAATTAAAAGAAAAACATCAAATTTTCTTGCTTCTTATGGTATAAGAATCGGCAAAATATTAAATGTTGAGTGTTGCAGAGATTAAGCAAAATCAAGGTCTAATAATCCATCTGGATTCTGGAGTCGCAGCTGCATGTGTTTGGAGGACCTTCGCAAATATAAATTTCGCTAGCATTAAGTTTCAAAAATATACGTACAGTACGTTAAAATAAACAGACCCAAAATCTGAACTAGTACGGAAGTTCTTCAACGTACGGTTACAAATAGAAGATGGTAATTTAAGGTTGTTGGTGAAAGCGTGCGAAGATTGTACAGTGTTCAAAAAGGATTAAATGACAAAAACAAAATGAAAAAGGTCCAACATATATACAACGAGTGTAGATAGTCGTCCACCAGGTATGGTTGAAATGGATCCAGAGCTGTACTGTTTGGTGAGAGCAGGCGAGCGAGGAACAAGCACGTCAGGTTATAAGTCGTCGTTGTCTCTACATAAATTGTGAGTTTGAGCAGGAGAAAGAGAGATCAGAAGTGAGTTTGAGCTGGAGAAAGAGAGATCAGAAGCCTTACTTCTAGCTTTAAGCTTGAAGCCTGGGGTAGTTAATTAATTAGCGGAGGAGTTCACCAGGCTGATACTGAGACTAGCCCTCCTCCACTTTTCATCATCCTCTTGAATTCGTCGAAACTAACCATGCCATCTCCATCCATGTCAACTTTCCTGATCATTGCTTTGCAATCCTCCATCTTGTTCCCTTCCTTCAACCCCAAAGAACTCAGCACAGAACCCAATTCTTCAACTGAAATCAACCCATCTTTATCTTTGTCAAACACATCGAAAGCCTCCTTCAATTCTCCTTCTGCATCGCCTTCCTCATAAACTCCATTCCCATCTTCTCCTCTTCTCGCACCTTCCTGATGACCTTGACCACCCATGGCCTGACACAAGATGCAAAACTCATCGAAATCGATCAACCCATCTCCATTAGCATCTACTTTCACTACCATTTCTTCCACCTCTTTCTCTGTAATGAACAGCCTCATGTTCTTGAGTGATTCCCCTAGTTCTTGCTTTGTTATGAACCCATCACCATTCTTGTCAAAGGTGGCGAAAACCCTTTTCAGCTCTACCTTCTCTGAATCACTTCTTTCCTTGACTGAAATCACCTGAGGAGCAGCAGCAGTCTTGGAGGAGACAGCTGATGAAGAGCTGTTGCGGAAGAAAGAGAGAAGCCATGCATAAAACATCTTGGGAGAAAAATAAAAGTAAACATTAACAACGCCAGCTATAAAAAGAGCTGCCAGTAACAGTATGGATGTCACCATATTTTTGGTTGTCAATAGAATAGAACCAAGAAGAAGAAGAAGATAAAACAGCAGCTATCTAGCTACAAAGACGAAGGAACAGAGAGATGGGTTCATCTTTATTTGAGGGTTCGGAGTGCTTGAGAAACAAGCCCCCTTTTTCTCTTTTTTAGGCTAGAAAAAAAGAAAAGGTATAGGATTACAAGGAACAAGAAATGAGAAAACGCGGAGTTTGGTGCACCTTCGATCCCACAAACCGCGTGAAGTGAAATAACTGGAGAAAATGCGAGGGGTGTGAGAAAGTGACTAAAGAAATCCATGCACTTGTCATTAATTACTGAAAGGACACTTGTCAAACTCGTGGTATTTACTCTGACTCAAATATCTTTAGCATTTTGTTCTTTTCTCGCTACAATTAGTAGAGTATATATATATATATATATATCCCATGATCAACACGACTTCTGCGAATTTGAGTACAAACAACTGTACTTCTTCTACAAGGAGAGATGCTTGACTATTTGATTAAATTTTTGTTATTTTTTAGGACTAAACATTGCTTAAAATATACTTTTTCTATCCCTATTCCAGACTTATATTCTTCTTTGGTTTTTTTTTCATTTATTAAATTTTAATGTTGAAGATGCACTAAAATTAAAATTTTTTCTTCTTAAATTACGTGGAAAAAAATTGAGAAGGAATGAATATATATAATGGAAAATAATATTTTACATTTGATTAGACTCGTTGCATTATTTTAAAAAAAAAAACACTTTTGATCATGTGTTCTCTGTGTATAAAATTTTGAAAACTACACTCTAGTAAAAACGTACCTTAATAATCTAATTATGTACAAATAAATAGTATCATAAATTCGATCTAAAAGTTAAGAATGCTTTGACTTACCTCTTAGCTGGATTTTCCTATTAATTATAATTAATTTGTACATATACTTTTGACTTATACAACAAGTGGTAATTTTCTATAAATTCTCTCATCTCAAAATTCTAATATAAAATCTCTAATTTCTAGGATCATTTATTTTAAGGAAGCTTATTAATTATACTTTGTTGTGTGATTAATGAAGTGTTATGTTACCATAATAGCCCACCATATAAAGTATGATGGCACTCATCGGCCCACATTTCATTTCTCTCTTTGTTTCTTCGTTATTAATTAACATTTCTAATGTTTTAGTGAATAATAACACTTAATTATTTTTATGAAATTATAAATATGAATAAAAATTATAATTATCATGAAGTATTACATCTTATATGACAATTACTAAACTGACAAATCACCTTAAAAACTATATGCATAAATCATCAATAAACTCAACGTAAAATTATATCAAATTCACATTTAATGAAATTTGAACTTAAATTTTTGAAAATCCCAAATTAAAAAAAAAAGTTCTGAATTTTTATTTTTGTGTAGCAATTTATTTATTATTAATGAGTTTGTGTGGACTTCATTTAAGAATAAAAAAGGAGAGAAGCTTTAAGACCACCAAATCCATATCCCAAAGGAAAGATGTTTTCGAAGGATGATAGACTTTTCCTTGGTATTTTTGTTTTCGAAGAAACCGAAACCTCTCTCCATATATGCTCCGCTCTCCCTTGGCAAGGTGGGAATCTCCGCGGAATTCCACGTCAAACTTCGATGCAATGCTTCAATTACCAATAATTTTGGAGATATTAACAACAACAATAACCAGAAGCAACGACAATCATCTCTGAACAAAACGACAAAATCGAACAACTCCAATTTAGGACCACTTTTGTTGTGCTTATTATAATCTCTCTTTATTGCAAATTGGGTTTTCTAAAGCTTTGGCTTCGAGAAATGTTAAATGTAATATACTTTTAATTTGTTATGATAATGAAGCATTTTTCCCTATTATATTATGCATCGTACGTAACCAAACACTGTTGACTTTCTCCCAACATTTCCTAATGCGGTTTTATGCAGTGGTCGTTGCGACATTTGTCTTTTGCAGCATCGGATGCCTTGCTTTTGTTGGCTAAGTGCCTAATAAGATTCTGTGTGTGTGTGTCTCTCTCTCTCTCTCGCCTTATCTCTTACTCGACAATATTAGTTTTAAACAACTTAAGCATATAGTAGATTATAAAAAGAGAATGCGTAATTAGTTATTCTAATAAAGTACTCTAATCTTAATAATTCTTTTAGGTTCTAATTTTTCTTTAATGCGTTCTTTTTACGATTAATAATCTTCATTTCATTAATTATATATAATCATTATATACTCATATCGTAATGTGCAATAATAATTAAGCTCTAAACATGGTTCCAATACCCTTTTACTAGCTAGTTGTCAATTTTCATTCTTAGATATTTAGTGGTTAAGGGTTGAAACATCAAAGTTGAAGATGTGATTTTACTTTGCAAGGAGAAGACAGTGACGTTGCACATAACTTTATATATTGTAGCATGAAATTAACGATTATTAACTGAAGGACGACAGTTTCAATCGATATGAGAGATCCAAATTACCAATAACATCAAATTTAATGTGAAAATAAATGATTGTTATTTCGTATGGAGTTTACAAGTCTAGTTGTCTGCATATGTATCACAATCTGCCGATGTTGGGCCTACCACTTGACTAGTGACCTTGAAATCTAAGGGAAAAAACTATCAGACGAAGAAGAAGAAGAATTGAAAAGCATGTCAAGGATGTTAACATGCTATAAGCTTTAATTGAATATCCTGGTGGCTAAAGCACACGACGGAGACTTGTTGGCCCAGAGGAAACGACAAGGCAATAAAATGTAAACTTTGATGCTGAGTGGATACATACAGCCCCGGTTGATGTTGAGCATTTTGGGCCTCGACAAAGCGTTCTTCTTCATAAGTCAAAACCCAAATACGAAATGTGAAGCACCACTTACTTTTCCATCCCTATTCAAAGTAAACTCTTTGAATGCCCACATTTTTTCTGAAATGTTACATATCCACTCAGGGTAGACAGGATTTTTGCCATATTAGCCCAGTGGAAAAGTTCAATCTCCCCTTTCCCTTCATCCTTACCTTTGTCCTCCTCTTGAGCCACAAGAAGCCCATAGTCCACAGACAATGTTCACATAGTATGGAGAAAGCCCAAACTCCATTAAGATCAAGGCAGTATTCAAACATGCGGCAATTGATAAACAAATTAACAAAGCCGAAAGAGGAAAAGGAAAAAAATAACTAAACATGTGACACATTTCATCCACTGTTGATAGACATGAACATATCACTTTAGATCAGACAAAAACGGTTGATTCATTTCTTAAAATATTTATAATCTTGTTTTGATGTTTCACAGGGTGACAATTGTCAATCACGTATAGTGTATTTTTGGAATTTGCCTAGGACCATCATTGTGAACATTGCTTCTTTGACTTAAAATACCTAATTTTTCCACTGCTTAGCTTCACTTTGCATTCGGCCTTATCCCTAGTGAGCTTAGCACATTGAGGCCCGGATGCAGAAACCAAAGAAGCTCCAAATCAGCAGTCAATGCTATCAGCCTCAGTACAGTTGGAAGCCAAAATGGCCAATCACACCCAAGTTTCAAACCATGTGTTGTCTTACGGCTTCCACTTGATAAGTGGGTATATATTTCTTATTTTGATTAAAATTTTTATAAGTTAATATTTCTGGGATTATAAAAATTTATTAATTAATTGATATATTATTTAATTAATAAATTATTAATTTATATTTTAATTAATAAAAATTTAATTGATTAAAGTATTTTTAAAAAAAATTAAACTTAATACATGTATATATTATATATTGTGATTATACTAATATTATCTAATTACTTAGTTACGAGTTATCATTATTTGTAACTAGCAAATTATTGAAAATGTTATAAAAAATAAAAAAAAAATTGAAGTTGAAAACAATAGTTTTGTACTAGAACCTATTTTACATAAAGATGTACTTAAAACAACAATCTCATTGCATAATTTTCTCTTATAATACAAAAATATTACACCAAAACTTCTTTAATTTATAAAAGTTTTACTGTACAATTAATGTTTTTATTTTTTTAATTTTACTTAAGTAATACTAGTTTGAATATGTGTAGTTAAGTCTATGCAATTAGAATGATTTCCTTTCACATTGCAGGCAGAAAGAAATGAGAGAATCTTTGGAAAACTTGACAAGAACCCAATCATGCAAAATTTTACAACGTTGGACAAAATTGCATGTGGTGCTCCATTTGTCTAGGATAAAAAAAATAAAAGAAAAGAAAATAGAGATCCAAATTTTCTTGGTAGACCCACAAAGACCCAAATATTTTAGTATAAAAACAACAATTAGCGGGAAAGGAAAGGAAAATCATAACAGAGCTGGATGCATGTGATGGATCATAAATTCATTATT
Source organism: Theobroma cacao (assembly GCF_053813885.1). Taxonomy (NCBI): domain Eukaryota; kingdom Viridiplantae; phylum Streptophyta; class Magnoliopsida; order Malvales; family Malvaceae; genus Theobroma; species Theobroma cacao. The sequence continues at coordinate 7,316,809 of NC_142647.1, forward strand.
GAGGATTGGGCCCGTTTTGGTAGAGGGACTGTTGATAGGGGGCCCATGTTTTATATTCTCTTTTTATTTATTTTTTTAACTTTTGCAAAAAGATCCAGCAGCCGTAAGAGGGAAGAGGCCCATCATTGTAAGAAATGAACAGGCTGTTAAATGAGGACAGTGACCCACGAAAACGGATGAAGACAAGCTTTGCTATCTCTGTCAAAGCTCCGTCCCGTTTCTACGTACGCCTTTATTCCGTCTTGCTTTCACATGCCGGATGCCCCCCCTATTAACATTGCATTAGGATGGTCCCATTCGTGCTTTGTCTTTCATCCATGAAATTAAAATACACGATGCCCTTTTCTTTGATACTCTTTTTTCAATTATTGGAAAAACTACTGAAAGATATGCCAATATTGAATTATTGTCATTTAAACGTGAAAATTAGAACCAATATTAGAAAGATTTTGAAATATATATATATATATATATATATATTTGAAGAATGGGTCTAATTTTATCTTTATTTGTTCTTATTGTGAGATATTTTCCGACCTCCTTACCACCAAACGACCAATATCCAATCTCCCGGAAGCCGGATGTCCAGGAAAAGCCTATCAAGGGTTGGCAAGGGCTCAATGGGTGTCCCTCCTTCCCCATTTCAACACGGCGTTCCTACCGCGATTCCTAATAACCATTAGAGAAAAGTCCTTTTAATCCCTAATAAAAAAGAAATTTCATTGAAACAATCTCTAATTGATGAAAAGATCCTTTCAATTGTTAGAACTACGGTTTGGATTTTGCACCTAACTTGAAAGGGTCAAATTGTTGGAACTTAGAGGGTGGAAAGGCGAGTGATGAAAGAGTTGGAAGAAAGGTTGAATATTTAAGGTATTTTTTGTTTTTCTAAGTCAAAATTGTTGGTGTACTTTTACGTTATCTTCAAAAAAAGACGTCCTTCCCCAATGCCTAATGATTTGATTTTGAGCAAGTCTAGTACCAATTTTTATCCAAGTAAATTTCCGCGGGGGAACCTATAGATGGAAAGGGAGGAAGAAGGGCACCAACAAAGAGGACCCAAAGAGGAAAAGGTACGTTTGGTGATCCGTGCAAACATGATCAGATTCAGATGACGAGATGCCGTCGGGCGGTTGGCTAGCCAGCCCTGCCTGGTTTGTGTGCTTTGCATGATCATGTGATGAGATAGAAATATCAGGCATGAAGGGTGGGTGATGTGGGTCCCTTTCCATTATCACAACATTTACAATGATAACAGAAACGTCTAAACCTTTTTCCCTCCCTTCCTCCCTCCTATTATTGAGTTTTGTCCTTCCTCTCTCTGCTCTCTGCTGCCACACGCTTGGGTGGATGATTTCACTGCCTTCTCTTCTCTCCTCTCTTTCCCATACCTTTTACTGTAGAAAACACCACTTTTCTTGTACATGGATGTGCATGATGCAACTTACAACATATACCAAATACGTATCAAAATTTCACCCTTTTTTTTTTTTTTGTTTCAAGTTATTGGTTAAATCGAATGGAAATACAGGTTACCTAAATTATGTAGAAGCATGTTAATTACCTGAAAGTAGTTTTTCAATTATGCTATTGGTATGTTATAGTAATAGATTCTTTTCTTTTTCTACTTTAATACTCAAATTAAATAATATTGTTATCAAACTATTTTCTTTTATAGACACACACATACACATTCTTTTCATAAATTAACAAAATTTTTTGTATAAACTCAATTTATTTAATTATGTTAATTATTTCGCTTATTTATAAATACTCAAATATAATTTAGTTACAAAAAATAAATATAATCAACCAATTTTGTCATATGTTTTATGATAGGAGCTTGTAATCTGCATCAACATTACTATACTAGTTGCAAAGATATCTATATATTCAATATATGGTTTAAGAAGGGTGTGATCTAAAATTCAAACTCTCCCACTCCTGGAATTTTATCTTAGGGATGAAAAAAATGCGATCCATAGTCGCACTTTTATCTTTGTCAGGCCATAACTGCCCGAGCTATGCAAGTCTAGCTCTGAATTTTCGAAAATCTTAATGCCCCCACTTGGGTCACAGGCTCTGGTCATGGAGCATGCAAGTCTAGCTAGCTATACAAGGGTGAAAAAGGACGTTCGATTCCCAAAAAAATTTTGAAGAAGAAAAGAAACACATATGCCCTATTCATTCAAGCTGCTCGATCGTACATCAAAATTAACTATTTTTCCTTTATCTTCCATTCGGACAAGTCATTCCAATCTGTCTATTATTTTTGTTTTTGCTGTAAAGGGAAGCACTACAGCTCCACGCCCCCACCTAGGGTTTCTGTTCAAATCTCCTATCATCCTTATAACTTGAGTTACATCCAAGTGGTCCAAATTAACTATCCATTTTATAGATTTGATCCATATCACATTGACTCATGCATCAGGAACAACAGATTAGATTTTTACAAGGATTTATTATAGCTCTAATTTCCATATTATGAACCTATGGATGCTAAGGATTTAAAAAAACAAACCCTTGGAACAATGAACCAAGAAAAAACATTATATAAATATATATATATATATATATATATATATATATATTTACACACACACAGTCTTTTTCTGAAGCATAAAACTCCTAGCTAAAATGTCAGAAAAGAGCAGCTTACACTGACTTCCTAAAGAAGTCCGTGATGAATCAATGGTAGATGAATATGGCCCCCATTTTGGTACGCATGGAAGGGCATGGTACAATTCAATGACCCGAAATGGCAGTCAAGAACAGTTTCGTAATAGAGACATGGCATAGAGAGGGTTACATATTTTCTGAGTCATTTTTCACCACCTTATCGATTCGTTCTTTAATGAGAAGTTGAAGTACCAGAATAGAAATCAGGCTTTAGAGACTTTTTATTTAACCAGCAAATTCAAATAAATTTGCAGACCAGATGCTGACAATATATTTCAAACAATTGACAAGATCGTAATGCAGCGCTGATCAAATCCACGTGCATGTTCTGAACACCACGTACCACTTGGTTTAGACTTCCAAATAGTTGTCAATGCCTCTTATGATTGATCTTAGAAAGACCAAAAATATTTGGAGAGAGTATTTAAATTTTCTAATGTCTGTGAATTGGCTACAGGTACGTCTGGAGTTCCTTTTTCTTTTCTTTTCGTTTTTTACTTCTATTTTTGTATTCTGAAGCATCTTGTTAAGTACCATGGGAGAGGGAAGAGAAGAGGAAGAAGAGAAAATTAATTCATTAAACATAACATCGTTCCGTCATACATTGGTCATCATCAGTCAAAGATTTTGAGATGTTGCTTTCGTGTTTAACCTGGAAATATTATCTTGAATTGACTGTATCATGTCAGGATCCTAAGCAGAACGTTGGTTTAACCTTAATGATTTGCAGAATAGTAAGTTTGAATGATTTGAAACGGATCAAAAAATTGATGATGAGTGAAAGGTGACAGTGAAAATCAGCATATTGTCCTCTGATTTTTTTCCTTTCGGCACAATCGGTGAGAGAGACCAAAGATAGAGTCGGGCCTAAGATAATACGGCCAAAAAAGTCTAAAATGGCGCCGACGGGTAGCATGCAACGCTGCCACAGCCTACAGGAATTCCATTGAGGGTTGCTCTGTTAAAGCGGTACATTTCGCTGTAATGTCACGTGATCGATTCCCTTCCATCCTAGACTATCTGCTAGTATTCACATTTCATTTTGCATACAAAATTCAGTCCATTTGTTTTTGTTTTTCATCCTCTTCACCAATTTTCATTTTTTAGTTTTTCCTTTCCGTTGAACAAGTAAGGAGGGTCAAAGCAATTAAAGTCAGGCCCAGGAATCTGGTGGTTGCAGGCTGGGCTAGTACAATGCTGGCCCATAACGTTGACACTGCAAGACTTAGGCTTCGATTGCCTAAATGAATTGTCAGCAAGTCAGCAGGAAAGGAGGGGAAAAAAAAAAAAAGGAAGAAGCCTAAGTTGGCATCTCTTCCCTAGGAAATTAAAGGTGTTCATTACTGCCTTTTCTGTGGGTATATATTCACACAACAGTTGTATTTTTTCTTACATTGGTGAGGACTTGAATTGCATAATTGTTATCATGCCTGGAGACTACGTGCATCCATGACGTACAAAAAGACATTTATTCGTGCCACAATTTCTCTTTTTGTTGTGTTCACTTTGTGCCAAACTTAATTTAATACAACGCATTGGGGCCTTAATTCAGATAGTTGGGGTAGGTGAGAAGTTCGGTCAAGATTATAGATTCAATTTTTTATTTTTATTCTTTTAATTATAATATATAAAACGTGGAATAATTTAGCTCAAAACAGAAACGGCTGTCACATGTGGAATTTCCAAACTTTCATTTTAAAACATCAATTTGTGTACTGTTCTGTCTTACATTTGAATTTTGGTTCTTTAGGTCAAATTCATTTAGTTTTTTACACATCACACGCCTATTGTAAAGTTTATATAATAGGATACTAATTTATATTGAATTTTGCAATGGATTGGAGGAAAGTAAAAATAAACTATACTAATTTATATAAATGAGGGTATTTATCACAATATTTTTTTTAGTAAAATACGATCACAACATTAGTTTGTTGATTTTGGCATAATATGTTTAAAAATCCCCTGAATTATTAAAAAAATTCAAATAAATCATTATATTTCTATTACGTTTAATTAAGTTATTATATTTTTGTTGTTAGTCAAATTAACTAAAATGTCACTTCTAATTTTATACCAATGAGACATTTACATAACAAGTTAAAAAAGTCAAGTGGATATATTATCATGTTATGTCACGTTATCATCCATTATAATATATTAACATATTATATCAACGTCATGTAATATAAAAATGACAAGTGACATTTTAATTAATAATAGTTAGTAAACCATTAGTTATAAATTAATTAAAAATAAAAATATAAAATCTTGATTGAACATAATAAAAAAATAAAAATTTATTTAAATAATTTATAAATTATTTTAAGTATTATGCTGTTGATTTTTAAATTTTAGCTAATTTAATTCTCCAAGTTTCTGCAGGATAAAATTCCAAATAAGCTCTTGAAATGTTTTGAAATTTTCAAACAAGTGCTCATCACTTATATTTAAATAACATATTCAACTCTTCAACTGCTACCAATTACGTAAAAGTCTATATTTAATTCAGTCAGCAGCATGAGCATGCTAAAGCCTTTAGGCCTTGATGTATTTACATGGTCTAATTAACAAGTGAAAATATGAAATTGTGATCATCCAATAAACGAAACATGCTCATTTGTCTTTCTTGGAGTATTCAATTTTTTATTGTGTTTTAATCGTTATTTATAAAAATCATTTGAGTTTTAACTCGAGTGATAACGGTAAATTGAGTTTAGAGTAAAGACTCTAATTTTAAGTATTATTTTTTTTTACAAATTCAAAGTGTTATTTTTTTTTTTTACTCTAAAAAAAAATACTACTTGTTAAGGAGAGGACAATTTACCAATGAGAGGATTGAATTCAAAATAACAAAATTGTCAAGGGTCAATATAAAAATCTAACTCATAAATCAGTGACAAACTCAAGATTTTGCATGAGAGTTGGTTAAAAAGTAGTCATACAAAGTTATGGATCGAGTCCATGATTTGATTCAACACAAAAATTAATTTTATACATATAATAATAGCAAAAATTAAAAACTAAGGGTTGGCGACTATCACCCCACCACCACCTTTGGTCTATCCCTACCATTAATACTCTGTCCCTTTATTGAAGGCGGTAATTGCTAGGTTTCATTTGATTCTGATTTGGGTTTATTTTGGGATTATTGCATGTTATGGGTTTTGGCCATCTTAAATTAATTTCTTAATTCATTATTTTTAGGCATAATGGTCAAATAAGCTCCTAAACTATCCAAGAAGATTTAAATAAGTCTTTATTATTTATTACATTCAATCAAACCCTTATACTTTTATTTCGGATTAATAAGTTCTTATAACTAATGATTGACTAATTATCATTAATTAAAATACCACTTGTCATTTTGTATTCACATTATATTGACGTAACGTTGATATGAAGGGTAAAATATATTATATGATCATATTATCATACGATATTAGCATATCACGTTATCATTAATTATGATATGATAGTATACTATATAATAATCAATTATGATATTTTAGTACGTTACATCAATACCTTGTGATAGAGATGTTAATATGAGCTAGCTCGGCCCAAAACCTTGTTGGTCGAGAAAATATGGGTTGGGTCGAGCCAACCAATTTTTTACATCGGTCATTAAAACCCTAACCTAGCCCATGGGCAAAGTTGGCCCAACCCACTTTTTTTTTTCAAGAATAAAAAATAAAAATTATTTTTATAATTCTACTTAATAAACTCTCTATGAATAAAATTGTTTTATAATTTAACCCATAAATTGAATAATAAAAACATATTACAAACAAATAAATTACACCAAATATAAATAAGCAAATAAATTACATCAAATATAAATAAAATTTCAATCTTTAACACAAATTATGATCTCATCTACATAAGTATATGACCAAATAAATAGAAACTTCAAGACTCATTTATGTCTTCCTCAATTCTCATCTTCAAGCAAAATATTTGAATCTTATTTGGACAATAGTGATGTCTCAAGATCTGAATCATTATCAATTTATCATCTAATATTCATTGTCATAAAAGAAAAAGAGATAATGAGTTTTGATCTTAACCAAAATTATTAATTTGGCAAGTAAAGATTAAAAACATTGAAATATATAAAATAAGCATTACTATTGGTAACTAAATTATTGATTTTATATAACTAAATATACAAAATTATTAATTTATTTTTTTCTTCTAGCTCGTAGGGTTAACCTACCTTAACCTGAGATAGTCCACTGATCAGATGGGTTAGCCTATTTAGACATGATTCTAATATGAGCCTAAATTTTCAAACCCAACCCACTCACCTTCAATAAAAGATGGATTGATCCAATGGGTCATGCCCATTCTGACAGGTCTACCTTGTAATATAAAATGACAAATGATATTTTAATTAAGTAGATTATTAGTTATAAGAGTTTGTTTGATTCAAAATAAAAAAATAAAAATTTATTTGGTTTAAAATAAAAGTATAAGAGTTTAACGTAAAAAAAAAGTATAAAGGTTTATTTAAATTTTTCTAAAAAGTTTAAGGACTTTTTGAATATTATACCTTATTTATATAATTGTCTATCAATTACAAATAATATTATTTTTTAAAATTTTAAAATTTAATTTTAAAATATATCACTTGTTCATTTATTCAATTCAAATAAATTTATTTAATTATAAATTGAGTGTTTTCGCATTATAAATTCAAACTTTTATAAGTTATAGATTGTTACAGAATTGGGTTTAAATTTGAGTCCAGTTGTTTCATATTTAGGTAATTTCAAATTGAGATAATTGGATTCAGATTTTTGTTTTTTTTTAATCAATTCAAGTCACATTGAGTTTGAATTCAACAAGTTTGTACAAATATTTGGATTCAACAAGATTTTATGACTTGTTAACTTAAATATTTAAATTGTTGAAACCCCAAATGCATTAATATTACATTTAAACACGCACAAATCAATTTCATTTACCTCAATGATAAATAAATATTAAATTCAATAATTGTTGTCCTAATTTTTACCAAAAAAAGTAGATTGAAATCTCCTTTTTCACAATAAAAAATTAAAAATTCCTCTTATCCCAATAAAAAAGGAAAAATGATAAAAAAGCCAATGATAAGAGCTAGTGATTGATGGGGTGGCGGGTGGATCAGATCAGATCAGATCAGAAGGCTGACGATAAAGGGTCATATGATGTGGGTAATGTACGTAATAAGCTTATAACTCTTGTATACGGCAGGCCACTTGCGCCGTACTTACCCCTATCCAAATACAAAACAAAAACAAAACTGAAAATCAAAAACTGATTCATGATACAACAACAGGTGGGTGATGAGGTGGACCTGACTGTTACTGTAGCGGGTCTTGCTCAATATTACATTTATATTTTCCTACGACGCCCGCCCCCCCCCCCCCCCCCAAAAAAAAAAAAAGAAAAAAAATAATTTATTACAAAGGGTTTTGGCCCACAGCCCCAACACCACCCACCACCACCACCACCCCCTTCAAAGGGTCCACTCCCACCGCCACATGCATTTATATATATGCATATACATATACCAACATCACCGCATATATCATCATGTGATCATAATATCTTATGTTATCTTGTCTCTAAATATTTATTTAATATATGAAATTATGTTAATTATATATATTTTTCTTGCTTTTCAAAAATAAAAAAAATGAAATAATTATGTCATTTTGCATGATTTTTTTCTTTAAAATAAATTTAAAAAGTTGTGTTTATATGACTTGTGCGTTGATATATATTGATGAACGAAACTAAGCTCAGGAATTTCATGTCACACATACCGTCCATGTTTACAAACAAGTTGGCTGCATGGGTCTTGTATGTTTGTTTCGTACACTTTGTCATCTCAAATTACATGTATTTTTTATTTAAAAATTAATATATTAATAAAAGAAACTATTTGAATTAAACAATGTATGGGAAAATAGAAATATTAAGAAATTATGAATTTTTTGTTGCCTTTAATACTTTTAAATTCCCTTGTCTTTATAGAAAAAAGAAAGAGAGAGGGAGAGAGAAATGAAACCCAAAAGTTGAAAATGGGGAATCTAAAATTCCAAACCAAATTCATGAACAAATGAAAATGGAAGATATTTGCTAATCATTCTTTCATGGCTTTTTGGTTCAAAATGGTCACGCTTATCATTTAGCAGCCCCATCCCATCAACATCAAAGTTTGTCCAAAGGAGTCACATCGTTGCAGCGAATTTTTAAAAAATTTTTAAACTCTGTAAGGACACCAAGTAAAAAGGCCAAAAGATAAAAATAAACAAATAAAACTCATATTTCTTTTACTCCCGTGTTACATCTTTTCCCTTCCTTAATTGATCCCCAAAAAACACCTTATTTTAATTTGCACAACCCAAAATTACTCATAATTGATTCACTTTATTTTCTAGAACAATCAAAGATTAACAAGGCAGAGACATTTCACAACATCCTGATTGATGATTCACTTATATTATACACAGGTTTGTGTTAAAAAGAAAGAAAAAACATCAAGATTGGGGGACCATAAACAACCCATACCTTTAGTTTCCAATAAAATTTTAAAAAAAGAGATCGTAATCACATGGTTGCATGTGATGGGAATGGGATTTGTTTTTTTTTTTTTTGGGTGGATTTTCCCTTCTTTTTATTTTTCTTCTTGTTTAATTATCCTTTCTCCATAATTTTACAATTTCTGGTTGAGTTTAATTTGTTTTCCTTTACCTATCTAACAGGCTGTGTTTTGTAACTGTACCCCACTGCGCACTCACCAGTAAAGCAGGCTCCTTTTTTTCTTTCTTCTGTGAGTAAAATGCATCATTGTGAGTGAAATAAACCCTACCCCCACCCCCACCCCCCAACACACTCCCTCTCTTCCCCTCCCCCCAGGCTCTCCTCTTTCCCTCCCCTTTTTCTTTCTCTATAAAGCTGGTAGACAGATTATATGTTGGTAGAGTGGTCCATGAAACTCTGTATGGGCATGCTTTTTCTCCTTCTTCTCTCTGTCTGTCTTCCTTTTCATCACTACTCTGTGTTTTAGGTCAAGAAAAAGGCTGTGCAGATTTGAGTTTTGAGATCTGAGGTCAAGCATTTTCAGTGGATGGTTCATGGGTCTTTTTTTTTCTTTTTACTCTCTTTGAAGTCTTGGCCATGCTTTTCCACAGCTTTCTTGAACTTTCTTTGTGAACGACTCGATCTCAAAAATATTAGCTTATGCTAGATAATAGCTATATAGCACACCGAGGAAGCTCAAGAAAGCTGTGGGAAAACATGGCAATTCAGGACTTTTTTTCCCTCGTTTCAGTACATTCAACCAAGATTTATTTCTGCAGAAAATGAAGAAATATACTCCACATCTTTTTATCCGCATACAGAGCATGGTAAGGTGTAGTCCCTCATTTTCATCATGGCCATTTTATTTTCCTTCTGAATTATGATCCAAAATTTTTGCAGCTTTTTCTCATAGAAAAGGTTTCTGATGCTGGATTACAAGGTGGGTTTTTAATCCTTTATCAATCTTTTCTTTTTCTTGAAAAGATAGCTTCTTCAGATAAATTAAGGAGTAGTGGAATATGGTGATTTCATTTATTTTAACTCATTTTGACTGCAACACGTTTCTTGCCATGCATGGACATGGAGAGAATAGCAGGAATTTTTTGTATATTATATATATATATATATGTATATTTATATAACATTAGAGTTCATATGAAATTGATGTAAATCATTCTTTTTTTCTTTCTTTTTTTTTACTTTAACTAATAGTATATCTGATTATTATTCAATCAAAATGGTGAAAAAGGGAGTTACATTTGCTGCAGAGAAGATTCCCTGCCTTTAATTCCTTTTTATCATCAATGATGATAGTTCTCCCTGTTGGCCTTTCTGGTTTTGCCCCTCTACATGATCTCCTACATTTCTGTGGAAAAAGGTTAATCTTTGTCCCTTTTGTGACATCATTTTTTAACCACTCCCCCACTCTCTCCCAATCTGACTGATCAATTTTTCGTTCCTTTCTCTTTCTTTTTATTTTCATTTTCTTCTTCTACCTTTTTTTTTTTCTCAATCTGTCGTATCCCCACACTGAGGTAGTTGAGCTCTTATGGAAATAATCCAATGTTGTATAATATATCATAATTGGGTTGGATAGCCAGGCTGCACATAGCCAACCTGTCTAAGTGATCTTAACTTTCCAACCTACTCGATTATTTTTTTTTCCCTAACTCCTATTGTAAGATCCCTCTAACCCTAGCTCTTTCATGCATTAACTTATTGACTGCATTCCATCAATTTATCCAAAATCCCTACTCAAACTCTGAAATTGTACATAGACAACATCCTGTTTCCTTTGATGCTACCTTCTCCTGCTAAGATAGTAAATAAATATTTTGGTTTTCTTATTATATCTTTGGAATGGTGGCTGAGTTTTATAATTGTTGTTGACCAGCCTTATCAAGGGATTTCAGACAACATAAATTCTGATTATAAATTCAGTTGAGTTTTGATTTTCAGCCCTTTTGCGAAGACAGGTCGGGACTATATGCTAATTGATGGTCATAGAATTGAATTCAAGTTTGGTATAGAGTCAAATATTGTTGAATTGAGGAAGCAATTTTGCTAGCTATAGTATGATTTATTTGACAATGTATGGCTGGAAGGGGTAAGACGATCATGACAGAAGAAGTTTCATACGTGTGAAGACAGCATTGGCGGACAGCAGAAGAACAGCCAAGGAACATAAAGTATATCTACCTTCACAAGCACCTCTTATTCCAACTACTTTTTTTTTTTGTTTGCCCCTCCCTTTTTTCCCTTCCTTTCCTTTTCTGTTTCTTTTTGGTTTTTATAGATTTCATCCAATTATGTTCTAGCAAGTAGCAAGAATATTACAGCTGAGACATTTTAACATATACTCACTCAGTCACCGGTTCCAGGCAATGTAGTTTTCATTTGTCTTGATAATTACATTTAGTTTATTATTAGTAAGGGCAGTAGTAATATAGTATTTTTTTTTTATTTTTTTTACAGCTATACTTGAGGTCTGTAGGAAATAAAAAAGCAGGAAGCATAATTAAAGTGAGGGAAGATAAAGATGTGAAAGAAGAATCTCACCTAATAGAAAACCCCAAAAGAAAAGGCTATAATTAAGGGTGTAATCAAGATTGGGAGAAAAAGGGACCATTAGAGCAAAGCAGTGATGGGGAATCTTTCCTTAATACAAAGAAAGCTTTGGAGCATACATCATTTTGAATGTTTAGCCAAGGGAATGCTACGGGTAGAGGAAGGTCCACCAAAGAGACCAAGTTTTTGTAACAGGCCAGACAAAGGGTCATGGCAGCTTCTGTAATCTTACACCGTAGCAAACAATAATAATGTGATAATAACAATAATGCTAAAATATAGGAAATATAATTTGCTAATATTAGACCCCTTATATTTTCTGTAGCTTTTCATGTATTGCGGCCTATTTTCATCAGAGTGATTTTCAATTATTGGCAAAGCATGGGGAAAAGGTGACAATAATTCAAAGCCTTTTATGCATCAGTAATATACCAATTCAAAGCTGTTACCATGGTTGCTTTTGCTGTCAAATCTTGAAGCTTGCTGTAATTTGCTTTTTCCTTTCTGCTCTCACAATGCAGAAGTAAATAAATATATACATATATATATATATATATATATATGTATGTAGGTTACAGTATGATTTTTCTGAATTGCAGAGCTGTCATCTGATGCTAATTGCCATGCATTTATATTGAGATGAAAATTGAAATCAGCATAAGCTGGTGATAACTAATCTTCAAGTTGTAAAAGGGTCTGCAGAATTTACATATATATGCAGATGGTTGAAAAGAGAGAAATGAACAGCTAACTAAGGTAGATCAGAATTGTTGTAGTGGGCTTGAATAGCACCACGCCGACATATACTCTAAATCACCAGACATTGTTATGTGCATTTTAAAATGAAATGAGATTTCTACTTAGCCATCACCCCTGAGTGTGTATGCGTGGGCTAAATCGCCAATCATTATTATAAGTTGAAGCTTTTGGTCAAATTTTTGTTGTTTAAAGTGGAAAGGACAAGCGACTAGTGGTGGCACGTCTCGTCTTTCCCCCAGAAAGAATGTCTCAAATTCAAATTATAACCTTTTCCAAACTTAATTATAGGAAAACAATGATTGGAAATTTCTCTTAAGCCTGTTTCCTGAGAAACTATTCTATTTAAGCAAACATTGCAAGTACTGAATCAACAAATTAGTGAGATTTTGTGGGGGAGGGAAGTGGGAGCCGTCCATGTTTTTGCACGGATTTTAGTAAAGATGCAGTCTCACACAGGTGCTGACCCATGGTTTTGTTTCATGCTCTCAGCATTCACTTAAGCTGAGAGATTATTAACTTGGATGTATAAATAAAATCTATTCAAGGTCAATGAGACAACTGGAGCGCCCCAATGGAATTAGGAAAAAACCAGTGAAAGATATTAGAGCTGAGAATTTGAACCTTTGGGGGAGCCATGGTCACAACTGAAAGGGAAATGGGCAAAGGCAAAGCAATAATTCCGCCCCCATGTGTTGGGGAAATTGCCCAGTCACGTCGCTTTTGAGGCATAGCTCTTGTTCATAACCATTGGAGCAATAGGACACCAAGTGAAACTGCAAGGGGCAGGGGCCTGCCCTTTAATCTGATGTGAAAGTGCGCAACAATGATAAATGGCAACTTTGTTGACCCCCAAAGGAATATATATAGGAATTTTTGTACAAAGCCAAAGTGAGCCATCATCATGAAAGTATCTTAGCCTTCAACCCCTCGGCTGCAAGAGACGAGCTGCGGACTTCGACTTCACTACTTATGACACTTCTGTAAGGATTTTCATATAATTAAGATGGAAATAACTAGGAGTCAAATTTTTGTAAAAATAGAAGGGCAAATGACTAAAATTGTAGAAATTATGACATCAATCCTCTAGCTAGTCTCCCATAATTGCTTGCTCTGCTAATCAAAGAAATTTAGAAGCATTATAACAAATTTGTCATGATTTCTCAGAAGAATTCACTTCCCCGCTTCACTTTTTTAAAAATAAAAAGAACAGCCTAACTTGCCTACATATAAACAGCAAAACATTCAATGAATATAGCAGCAGTGTGCGACGCTGGCATTAAAGGCGCAAGAAAGTGTATACTATTTAATGTGTCGTAAGAGTGAACATGCACATGCCAAGTGAGAGTATGTATATATATATATATATGAATACTTTAATCTATTGACATTCTACAGAGATAAATTAGTAAAATAGTATCACCTTTGTTGGTGGTGTTCTTTAAAGAGAGAAAGAGATGAAAAAGTCCTGCAAAGAGTTGAGATTATTATTATTATTAATACCGCATTACAGCAAATAATACAAGCAATAAGACAAAGAGTTGCAGCAGTTACAGTAGTCTTAAGATACCAAGATTCAAGTAGACATTCACCAAACACAAGGTAACCACACCTTTTTTTTTATCTCTTTCCATCTCTCCCTATCTTTCCCTTCCTAAAGAAAAAGGCTTATATTATAAATATTAATGGGACAAACAAATCCTTCCTTTTTGACCTGAATATAAGTGCTAGCTAGGTTGTCCAACAGCATATACATTAGTTTAATCACAAAATTTGATCCCAACTCTTTTCTTCAAACACTTTCTTTTTGGAATAATTAATTACTTATGAACAAAGCGAAGGTAATTACAAAAGTTGAGATTAAAGTGTCAGTTAACACTCATAAATCCAAAGAATTTAAAGGAGCAATGCTCCACGTTCCATCAATCATATATAAAGTAATTTGATTGAAAACATTATGCACCAAACAAAAGGAGCAATGATTAAAATATCAGCTACATTAGTTGGCGGTATTAAGACATGCTTGTATGGTCATACGATTAAAGTAGATAGCTAGATCAGATGATCTGTGCATCTTCAACAAACGTGCAAAAGCGTTGGCCTCTTAACTGGATGAATTCAATTTTCTCGTGAACATCTCCGAATACAGCTAAGTTAAACATATAAAGAAGCAGGCAACTGTAAGTTAGTTAGGCTGCATATTCTACTTTCTCATCGGATTTGTTTTATGACGGTAAAAAATTATTACAACAAAGATATCCATATATCCCTGCATTTTAAAAAAGGAATCACTAGTTTTGTCTATGGTAGATCCACTTGTCTAATGAATAAAGCTTCATTGTTTCTACTGCCTTAGAGTAAGGCACGAACATTAATTCAGATCTGATTGTGAAACACCCAAGTACTATATATCAAGACAGGACAGCATGTTTTTGGGATAATCTAGAAGCCCTTTTCTTACAGTTAAGTTGCCCTGGACACTGTTGAAAAGAATATGTATATATAAAGGAAAAAAAGGGAAAAAAACCCTAATCTTAGCAAAATAAAAAAGTGGGGCACTCTTGACTTGATACATCAAGGTTTCTTATGTTATACAGATTCTGTTTTGATAAAAGTTTCATTTACCTAACAGCTGCACATGCAAATCCAATTGGATGAACTTAAAGTATGGGAAACTTGAGTTGGGTGGGATCTCAAATGAGGCAGGCTAGGCTAGCTAAAGCCTAATTCCTGTGGTCCATCCAGCATTCAATAACTGGAACTTTAATGCTTCTCATTTGAGTGGTAAGCCTATTATAGTTAAAAAAATTTCCTCAGTATAGGTAGTTTTAAGCAGTCAAAAGCAGAATAGTTGTACACTAAAAACAGATTAAAAAAGCATGGATGCCAATTTATCAGAGTGCAGTGAATCTATATAGTCACTCACAAAAAAGAAAAATTGACTGCAATGGAATCTTTGGGGGGGTTTGGAAACGTTTAAAAATTGACTGAAGTCAATATTTATCGATGGAAGTATAACTGCAGATCAGCTGATCTGTTGCAATTTTATCTACAAATATCAACTAAGAGCTTTTGAACCTCAAGTCCAGTGGTATGTGGAACCTACACATGGTGGCACACTATAAAACAAAGTCGAAACAATTAAGTTAAAAAGATCCAAAACAAACTCTGAGAAGTATTCAGCAAAGACAAGAATCTAGACCTATAGAAAATTCCAAGTACCAAAACAACAGTTATCATTCTCTCTCTCTCTCTCTCTCTCCCTCTGTCTTTCTTCTCTTACAGTGTTACTGCAAAGTTGTATACCCTTACCCTTCTAATTTTCTTTGATGTACGTACAACAAGCAGCTTAGTTGCAGCAGAAACAGAATAGAAGCAAACAACTTGCCCTTAATTTCATCTAAACCATGAGAAACAAAGAACAGATACAGAATGTTATTATGCAATCCTTATAATGATTGCTTGGACTCTTAGTACCACAAAGAACAAAATGGAAGTAAAACAATATAACAATTCAAGGAAATCAAGATAAAGAGATTGAAAATTTTAAGCTTAGACATCTCTATATGCATTCATCACATAACTCACCCGAAGAAAAGAGCACATTTAGGGTTAAGAAAAATTTTCTCTTTAAAGCAAAGAACCATGAAGATTTTTGACCTATAAAATATAAATTCCATGGCTGAGCAAAAAATAAAAATAAAAATTCCATTCATAGTCAAATCATGTAAGGAAAAGCATCAAAAAATCCTTGCAAGCTGATCATAATTGAAATACAAACCACAAGAAGAAGTCAAAAGAAACAAGAAAAGAATTATTAGATCAAAAGGAAAAATCAAGCAACCAAAGTAGCATTTCGAAGCATTTCAAAATTGCCCGATCTTGAACTTTTTTCCTTTGACCCTGTCCGTATCTTCCCACAGCTTTATTGAACTGCAACAACATACCCGTATGCAGCCCACATGCAACATCACCGCCAACAAGAAGGAACGATCTAAGAAGTAGCAGTTCAAGAAAGCTGTGGAAGAATACAAAGAGGGCCATGTATGCTAAATCTTTTTTCCTCTCACCACCATTTTTGTAAAACCCTAAAGCCTCAGAAACAACCTTTGGCTGAGCAAAGCAAAGAAGAGATAAAGAGAAATGGGAGTTCATAAGGTGTAGGAGACGAGGAAAGAGGTGGGTATTTATAGCGGGAACGAGGGGGTTTCTTTTTAACCACCAATCCCGAGAAGAATATTGGGAGGGGAGGGAGGGCCTCTTTAAGATTTACTGAACCCTAGCTTTTACTATTGTTTTATAATTTTATTATAACAAAATATAAAATTTGATAATAAATAACTAATTCTTTTTTATTGTTATTTTCAACCCTTTGTGATATTAAAAAGCTGACCGTGCTTGATCCCATTAACCCTAACAGAAGAATTATCTTAGCATTATATTTTCATAAATTAACGTGCGGCTGGGATGCAATTTTCCGGATCTGACGGTGGCTGTTACCATAGTGGGGGCAAACACGTGGGCCCCACCGTGGATCTGTCCACATTTGAAACTAATTGACCCCCACGCGCTTTTCGGCATCTGGTTCCTAATCCAATCTTTACTTTTTTTTTTCTCCTTTTTTTTTGGTTGGCTTTTTACATCCTAAAATCATAGTTAAAAAAACAACACTCAAGCATGCAACTAAAAAAATTAAGCTAAATTAAGAATGAGCAATTTTTTATAATTAAAAATAAAATCAAATTTTAAAAAAATCAAAATAAATTTAAAGATAAATTCAAATAATCATTTATATATGGAAAAGTAAAATTATATCAATTATTTTCATTTGATGTATAATATTTATTATGAACTCATTTGCTTTTTTTTTTTTGTAATTTTTTCAACTAAAATTGATATCACTTTACTTGTAATACCAAATTCAGTAATTGATATTAATTATATATTAGTATGGATGCAATAAGAATAAAATTCGACCTTGTAAAGTTAATACTTGCCAAAATAGTTATAACAGTTATTTTGCTTAATATATAACCCAGCTTGGGAGATGTCAATATTGACACTTTCATTTCAAAGATGCATATGGCCACACTAATCCAAGTTAATTACCCTCAACCACAAGTCAAAAAAGTAAGTCGAGGTATTCAGTTTAGTCATTTTTTTCCAAGTAATTGTCACATCTCTTGTTGCTATATGCATAATTCAAACATTTCTTTAAGAAGCATAAAGCATTATCCATCTTTGAACGTTAAACAGAAAAAGAAAAATACAAGTAAAAGGTATCATCTTCTGATCAATTGCTTTTCTCTTAAAAGAATTGTCATTTATAGGGAGACATTTAATTTAGTACATTTGGTTTATTTTGACAATTATAGTATACCATGCTTCTCATATTAGTATTACAGTTGAATTTTCAATTTAAATGAACGTATGCTTCAAAGGAAAAACCTACCTCATAAGAGTTAACGTGGCAATCAAGTTTAGTTTTTAACTGTTAATATGTAGACTAAAGCTTAGGAGGAAAATCTTCCTAGTGCTTACTAGGTCTCTCGGTTGCATTATCTAAATCTTCAAATAACTTTTCAAGCAGAGAAGAGATCTTCTATTCACTTTAACCATTCTTGAAATTAAAATTTAGTTTGTTTTGTTCAATTCTTGAAATGAGTTCTGTAATTTAAAACCTTAAAGCTAACTCAAATATGAAACAGTTTTTGTAGCTTTAATAATAAGTTGAAAAGGGGTTTTTGGAGACTAATTAAATTTCAAATTTTTAGTCCTTTAATTAGGATAAACATAATCTAACAATTTATTTAAAAAAATCTATTTAATTTTAGTGATACCTTAAGATTAGATTGGCCAATTAAGCAATCTCAATTAAGATCCTTTGAGGTTTGTTATGATTCAATGGTTTATACTTTGCAGATGAGCTATGACATATTCCGTAAAACTTGATGCAATCCCCTTATCACTTGTTCAAAGGAAGCCTGCTAACATATAGACCTAGGGTTACAATTCATGAGATAATTGGAGACAATCAATTTGCTTTTATATGAGATAGATAGTTATTGGTTTGTTCGTTGATTGCCAAAAAGATGATCGATTTACTAAAAAAGGATAACCAAAGTGGACAATTATTTAAAGTAGATCTCAAAAAAGCCTACAAGAGTGTAAATTGGAAAATTCTAGAGATGATCATGGGGAAGATGAGGTTTGGGTGCAAATGGTGAGGACGGATAAGAAAATGTATATCCTTCGTCCCAAATGTTGGTTCTTGTAAATAAAGCCCCCATGAGACGATTTAGGACATGTAGAGGCTTGAGGCAAGGTTGTCTATTGTCACTATTCTTGTTCAACATGGTTGCTGAAGTGTTTAGCACAATGATGGCTAGGGCGACTAAAATATGGCTATGCAAAGGTGTTAGCATTGGATAAAATGGCCTTAGCATTTCTCATTTGCAATACGCAGATGACACGTTGATCATTTACAAGCCAGATTGGAAAAGCCTAGCAAACATTAAAGGTGTCTTAAGATGGTTCCAAGTGATCTCGGGACTCAAGATTAAATTTCGAAAGAGTTGTTTGTTGGGTGTAGGAATTGAGGAGATGCTGGTTGATGAGAGGCCGGATATCTTATGCCAATCTGGTAAACTTCTTGCTACCTACTTGGGCTTCCACTAGGGGTTAACCAATTCTCTTTAAAAGTTTAGAAACTAATCATTGAGAGGTTCAAACTGAGATGGGCAATTTGGAAATCCAAAACGCTCGATATTGAGAGAAGATTTACTCTTTTCATATCAGTATTTGTCAACCTTTTCAAATTTTACATGTTACTTTTCCAATTGCCAAATGGGGTGAAGGAAGAACTTGTGAAAATTCAAAGGACGTTTTTATGGGTTGGATCATCTCCGGTTCAAAAAATTCACTATGTTTGCTGGGATATAGTCTACAAGCCTCTTAGGGGTGTTTGAAAATTAAAAACATGGTGTTATATTTAATTGATGAGCTCTCAAAGCCAAGTTAGCAATGAAAGAAGAATTGGTCAAGAGAAAGTTATTGGATAATAGTTTGACCATCTGTTGGTTGTCTAAAAAAGAGAACGAATTTGTCTATCATTTGTTTTATACATTTAACAATAGTGGAAGATTTGGTTAATTTGGCATAACACTTGCAGATTGCTTTGGGTTGCATCATGGGTAGTTGTTCATTTTTTTCTAGGCATGGAATGCTACTTATTCAAATAGGGTTATCGACAAAGTATGACGTATGGTGTTTTTGCCATCATTTGTTTTATTTGTCTTTGTATGGATGAGATGATGTTTAATGGCAAATGTTTGGATGTTGTCCAATTATTTGATGTCATCAAATAAAGAAGAGCTTAGTGCACTACAACAAATTTCACTTACGGCTACACATTTTTCAATTGTGCTATTAAAAATATTTTTAATAACACATTTTGTATACTTTTTACGATAATTTTATAGATTTGACTGTATTTTATAATTTTTTAGTAGCATTCTAAATAAATTGTAGCTATAGATTATGCATACACTAGCAAAGATTGCACTTTCGATATTGCTATTAAATGTGAAACAAGACAACTAAAAGTTTTATTAATTGCACTTTTTAAGATTTCACTACATAAACTATGTGTTGCCTAAAAAAATTAAATTAAAGTAAAAATTTGTTATAGACTTATTTAGATACCTCAAGGTTGCCTTAGTCCTAAAAAAGGGGTAAAAGTTTAGAAGATTGGAGTTGTGTGGGAATGTCCTATTCTTGTCTTTCTCAAATTTATTGTTAATGGAGTGACAAAGGATAGTCCAGAGGCCATCGAAATAGATGAAGTGCTACAAGATGAAGTAGATTCTAATAAATGTATATTCTTTAATTGTATTGGTGGAGGAGATTAGAACCTTGTTGAGTTGCTTGCAATTAGAGAAGTTTTCATTGTGTTTGTTGCATCTAAATAGGTAAATTCTTATGGTTTAACAATTGAAAGTGATTATATTAACGTGGTTAACTAGGTTTCACATGCTCACTCCTCCTTTTGAAGGCTAAGGAAGTGGATTCTTTTTATTGAAAATATCATAACAAAGTGGGCAATTAAAACATTAAGCATATATTCCTAGGGTTGCTAATGACCTAGTAGATGCTCTCAGCAAAGTTAGGGTACAAAGACAACATGACTTTTTGTAGGTTATTAAATAGTGAATAGGTATTTTCTTGTTTGTATCAATCATGTTTTGGCTATATGCAGGAAAGAAAGCCAAGGCTCACAGGGAGGCAACTTAGTGGAAAAACCTAAGGAAGGATGGTTGAAGTTTAACATGAACAGTGCAACTAGAGGTAACCTTGAAGACGTGGGCATCAGAAGAGTGCTTAGGGATGATAGGGGGACAGTGAAAGTTGTTTTTTCCTAGCATGTGCAAGTTAAAGATTTTAACAAGGTTGAGTTGCTTGCAATCAAGGAAGCCTTTGCAATCTATACATCTTCTGGATGGGTCTGATCTCATAATTTAAAAATTGAAAACGACTTAGCTAATGTAGTGAAATGCGTCACTAATCTTGACACTGTCTCGTGGAGATTAAAGATGGCAATTGGTTGAGCATTGAAGGCACGAAAAAGAAAATAGGACAATAGAAGATTTCACAAATTTAAAAAGAAACAAATTATATAGTAGATGGGCTTGCAAAAGTAGGAACACAGTATGGCCAGGACCTGCTGACAATAAGGAATTAGTGGAGTATGATGAGAATTGTTGGTCAAGTGCCCCACAGTACAGGTAATTTTTATGTCTTTTGTTTGTGTTTTATATTGATAAAATTGACTTGTTGTGTAGTGCTTCATTGTTTTAGGGACGTTAGGTGATGATGGCAACTAGGATAGCACATAGCAAGGTGATAAGTAAGGAACACAAAAAAATAAAATAAAATAAATAAGGAAGAAAAAAAGAAAAACAACAATTTCTTTTTTTAAAAAAAGCATTTGAATGGAGTCATTACTAATCAATGGGACATGAATTCCCTAGTCGTGGAAGGGTTGGATTGGTTGATTGAATGACATTGAGTGGATGCATGTTCAAGCCTAAGTTGATGGTTGAAAGGGATTTAAATCACAAAAAGAGGTAAGGTAGTGAATATGTGGTGGAGGTTACCCATCGCCATAAAGAAAAGGTGAAAGGAATGGCATGATGAGGAAGACTAATTGTAAAGAATGACCGTGAGAAGGAGTGTGAAGAGGAGTGGTTTTTTAGGGAGGTGTTGTAATTAAATGCTCTTAATTAAGGTTAAGGACAAGAGAGAAAGAAGAAAAGTAATCAACGGGGAAAGGGATGAGTGGGGTCATGAGCTTCATGGGATTTGGCCAAGGTTGGGAAATACTTAAGTAACCTTTTAACATCTAGGTAGGAAAAATTTTAGTAGAAAATAAATGGTGACAAAGAGAAAGTGAAGAAGGAAAGAAATGAAAAAAAAAAGAGAAGAAAAATAGAAAAGAAATAAAATAATTAAAAGACAGAGAATAAGGGAAAAATAAAAAAAAAACAAACTACCTTCAACGAGACTCTCTTCAAAAAACACTATCAAAATAAGCAAAGAAGGAAAGGTAATGAGAGGGACATAATCAAGAGTTTGAAGGTATAGAAAGACATGAAAAGATGGAGTTAAACAATTAAGCAAAACCTACAAGTGAAAAAAAGAAAAAAGGTATGAAAGGGGTGTTAGTGTAGTAAGCTCAATATAATGAGGACCAAGAAGGGTTGAATTAGACTTTATGAAAATTTCTTTGAAACCATAGTAAAAATCAAGTCTTTTTCAAAAATAGATTTTAGACTTGTGTTGAAACCAAAGCAAATGATTTTCTCCAGTAATTTCCAACAATAAATCACAAAGCTAAAATGAAAAACAAGACATAAGTATTTTCATAAAGGTTCAGTTTCTCAAATGCCTATCTTCTTTCCTTTAGTGCCCAAGGTGTTTCAAATCCATTAAAAAAATGTGTTTTTTTATGGGATTAAGCGTAAACGCTTACAAATGCTTTTTAACAGGATTAAGTAATAACCCTTACAAACACTTTGTAACGAGATCAAGCAAAAACCCATACAATAGTTTTTAACGGGCTTAACCACAAACCCTCACTAACTTTTTAAGGCTAAGTTATAACTTTTATAAGTGTGTGTACAAAGGAACAACAATGAACTCGTCTTAAAAGCTAATGAGATAAGTGTTTAAGCTTTAAATGAAGTAGGTACAAGTATATCGACTCAATGATAGCAATAAATGGCTTTAAATGCTTGAAAGAAGACTAAGATTTGAGTGTAAAAGAGCAATAATAGATCTTGAAGCTTTTCTCTAGGGTTTGAATGTGTAAATGTGTTTTCTCTTCTTCCAAATAAGTGCAAAGGTTCTTTTTATGCACACAAGTGAAGATAGAGCCGTTGGACACAAGACTGAAACAGATCCAGTTATTACTGTGTCTTTAGGATTGACTTTAGAGATTCCAGGATCGACTATAGAGCTTCTAAGGTTGACATGTTCTTTCAAAATTTCAAATTAGGGTTTCTATAGTTGAATACAAGTGTCCTTTCAATCCTTTACTTGAGAACTCATCATTTTGAATTTTGAACTGCTAGGGTCGAGTAGGGGTGCTCAAAAGTCAACTAGAATTTCTCAAATCTTGAAATTTTTTGCGCAATCTGGCTTAAGATTGATTGTTGAAATGAGCTTTGTAACTAATTGAGATTGGTCAAGGTTTAGTTTCAAACTTGTAATCATATATTCACATTGAATAATTAAAGGTTTTCAGTCATTAATAAGATATCAATATAAAGGTTATAAGTCTCTTGGATAAAATTCATGAGATTAATATACTTTGAAAGGAAATTATAATGGGTTACAATTATGTGAACCTCATGTATCAAAGCATAATCTTTAAATAGTCATGGTTAATATTTCATTAAGATTGAATATCAGTGATGCTAAGGATACCTATAGACTGATACATTATGCGTTCCTTACTTGAGAAGTAAGTAACTGATCTCATAGGTTGAAGTATAGAGATACTTAAAATTAGAATTTGGGTGTTTATTCTTGAAACAAGTTCATTGAACATAACCTGACATTAGAAATGCATTTGGTATCTTACTCTAAGGTCTACAAATATTTCTCATGTGTTAATCGTGTAAATATTCCTTAGACTTAAGATACCAGGTTGTTTTATATGTGGAATGTTATATATTTGATTATATCCTTACAGGTCCTACTAAGGATGCCAAATCAGAATATGGTTGGTAATAGCATGAAACATTTGAAAATAAATGAGTGGTTAAAATAGAAATCTTCATCCCAAGAGATTCAGAGAACATATTCTAACAGTTCTTAATTAATATTAACTTATTCAAATCTTTGGTCAAAAGAAAAGTATTGATCATCTAGCAAAAAAAGTAATTTTAGATCAAAAGTAGGTCTAGCCATAGACTTTTATATATATAAATGAAATAAATATTTTGATTTTAAATTATTTTCTTTATCTTAAGATAGCATATATATGACAAATAATATCAACATTGCCATTGAATTGATATTTTAAGGTGCAACTACAGGTCGAGGGTCTTATCACTTTGCCCCCCCAAAATTTTAAATTTTTTATATATTATATATATTTTCAATGGGCTCCCTAAAATAATTTTTGAATAATATATATTTTCAATGAGCCCTTTAAAATAATTAATACGAATAAAAAATAATAAAATAACCCTACAAACTTATTCAACTTTACCCTAACTCTTTTAAGTTTCTCCACACATCTTTCCCTTTCTTTCTTTTTCTCTTTTGTCCTTTCATTATGAAATTACTAAGAGGTAAAAATTTTTTATCTTTTTTTTTTCTAATTATATTATTATTTATATTTTTTATTTTCTAATTCTATTCTATTTAGTTATATGTTCTAAATTTCTATAGATTTTCTTCTTTAAATTTCTACAACCATCAACTATATTCTTCTCTTTCCTTTTTTGTTATGTGATTCTATTTTCTACTTGCCATATTCTTTTTTTTTCTATTATGTGAATTTTATTTTTAATTATTTTAATTTTTAAAAATATTATACAATTCTCAAATATAAGTTGTAGCATTACATTATTGGTTGTTACTTAAAATTTCATCAATATATCATTTTTTATTAATCTTGATTATATAAAATATTTTTTATGTGCTTTACATTTTATATTTAATTGAAAGAAAATTATCTTTAAGTATTTAGTCTTTAAACAATTCTAATTATATAAGAAAAAATTATTAATCTTATATATCATATTTAACTATTTATATTTTATACATTATTTCTCTTGTCTTTGACTTTCTTAACAAAAATTGGTTAGCTTGAGCATAACAAAATTAGAATGGAAAACAAAAAGTAACTAATGTTAACTATGAACACTTAGAACCTGTTTGGCTTAATTTTTTTTTAACTTAAAAGCTATTATTAAGCTCTTATGAAAAATAATAGTTTTTAGAATTAAGCTAAAAACGTTTGGTAAACTGTTTAACAAAATAAATTATGTAAGCTCTAATTTCAGTTAAAATTACTATAAAGGGTATTCATGCCATCTTCAATCACCTAATAAGTTATAATGTAATACTTCAAGTTTATAGATAATTTCAAATGTTAAAATCAAAAAAATCAATAAAAAAGATAATAACTTTCAAACTTGTATAATAGCAATAATATTAGATTTTTATTGATCTACCAAGTAATAGGACTACGATGCTTTAATTTCCAAAAAAGAAGAGAAAAGAGGAAATGATGTATTTAATATTAAAATCTTTTTTGGTGAAAAAGAGAGAAAATCTTTAAATAGTATCTGAATGTAGTTTTGAATTTTAGATTTTTTTTCTCTTAATCTTTATAAGAACAAAATAAGTTTAGATTTTGATATTCTATTGTTGGTGTTGGGATGAGCCTTGCAGCCAATTGGGATTGGTTGAGGCTTGATTCCAATCATGCAACAGTATCATTCATGTTAAATGATTAAAGATTTTCCTTCATCAATAAGACATTAATTATAATGAGTTATAAGTTTAATTGGATTAAGTTCATGAGATTAATATGCTTTGTAAGAAAATTGTAATAGGTTGCAGTTATGAGATTCCTATGCATCAAAACATAATCTCAAAATGTTCCTGGTCAATGTATCATTGAAATTGGACATCAATGATGCTTAGAGACTAGTATATTCTATGTTCCTTACTTTAGAAGTAAGCAATCGATCTCATAGATTGAAGTATAGAGATACTTGAAACTAAAATATAGGTGCTTGTCTAGGAGAGCAAATTCACTGAACATGACCCACCATGAGAAGTGCATTTGGTAATACACTCTAGTGTCTATGCAACACTTCTCATGTGTCAGTTGTGTAAATACTCCCTAGACTTGAGACACCAAGTTGTCTTATGTGTGGAGTGCTATATTTTGATTTCATCCCTATGGGTGCCTAACCAAGGATGCTAAAATAGGATGCTTTTGAGTATACTATGAAACATGTGAAGGCAAATGAGTGGTTAAGATAGGAATTGAAATACCTCATACTTTGATATAGTGATAAATAAAGTTGATAGAATGCAAATTAAGGTCAATTAAAATGTTTAAAAGTGATAAAAGACGAAAGGAGTAATTTAGGATAAAAATATTTCATAAGTGAGAAAATAATAATAAAATAATAATAATTTTATCAGAGGAGAATTTGTGAGATAAAAGGCGATTCAGAAGTCAAGTGAGGGATAATAAGGTATTTCAGGTACCAAGGAGACAAGATAAAATTTTTAAAATATTAATATTTAGCCGGATGTCGAAATCAGTCAAGAAGAAAGATCATATGGTTGATTCAAGTGGGGGAGAAGATGACAAGCCCGACTCTATAAAAATAATTGTCATGACATACAGGTGATGGATAGCATGTTTGCATGCTAAGAGAGTCCTGAAAAAAATTTACAAAAGTCGGTATTATACCTAGACGTACAACAAAGTTGATTTAAGCTCGAACTAGATCAAATAGAGAATTCACAATGAAGTTAAGAATTTTAAAGTCCTAGAATGGTTTAATACAGTGATTCGGAGTTTGAGGATCAATTTGGACTCAAACTGAAATTTTCGCTATCCAGGGGTAAAATGGTCATTTGCCACCTGGGGACAAAATGAAAATTTTTAGAAAAGATTTTTGGCCCCATTTGACTTATTGGAGTAAGATTTGAAGTTTAGAAGTGAAAAATTTTAATTTCAGTATAATTTGGAGTAAAAGGGTAAAATGGTAATTTTACCATCTGGAATCGAAAATTTAATTTTTGAAAGGATTTTGATCAAATTTAATTATTTGGAGTGTGAAATGAGTATGAGGAGTGCAAATTATGCATTATGGCAAATTTTCAATTTTTGGAGCAAAAATGTAATTTTTGAAAAGTTCGGGGGTAAAAGTGTAATTTTGAAGAATTTGCTCCACCAAAACTTTGGAAAAATCTGAAAATTTCACTTAAGACTTGGATAAGTCAAAGGGAATGCATGGTGGAAAAAGTAGGACAAGTGGACGGCTAGAAAAAAATGAATTAATAAAATATTCAAAATATGAATAAAATAATATTATTTCATTAAACTAATTAAAAAAGTATAAAAAAAATCAGCCCACCCATTCTTCTTCTTCAACATTCGGCCAAGCAAGAAACAAGAGAGAGAAAGGAGAAAATAAAACCCTAGCCAAGAAATTTAAAGGGAAAATAGGTGAAAATTCAAAAATCAAGTGAAAAAAGGTAACATTTCTTAAATTTGTCTTGTGCTTTACCTTTCCCATGCATTTTCCATCATTTTCCATGGTTGAATCATGTGATTTGAGGATGATTTCAATTCTGGTCATATGGGTTTAGAGAGAGAAAGTTGTTAGATAAACTTGATTTTGAGTTATGTTAGTGTTTAGTGTTAGTTTAGCATGTTTATGAGCAAAACAACAAGAAAAATATTTATATTATCCATGAATTTCTCTAAGCCGAATCTAGCCAATGGTATGTGAGGATGAGGTTGACTTTATTTTAAGAGAATTGGGTGGAAAAATGATGAATTATGAGGTTGGAAATTAAATGGGAATTTTCGGTGCAATAAATTGAAAATTTTACCCACTAGGGGTAAAAGCGTAATTTATAGTTCGGACTGATAAATTGGACCAAATTCACAGTCATTGAGGTATTGTGGATATAATTGGATAATTGAAATTGAAATGGATGGAATTGGAGTCGAATTGGGGATTTTAGGACTTTACATTGTGTATAGGCAAGTTAGGTCGGACACCGTAATTAAGCGATTGTCTAAACATTTCAAATCCTATCTAGTGCATACGCATGGATAAGAGCCTGAAATAATTTATGATAAATTGACACAATTTATTGAATTTTGTATCATGAATTATGGATAGGTGGTGAGTCAATTGTTTCGGGTAAGAGACTGCACCCGAGGGCGGAAGATAGGAGTATTTCTACTCCTAATACTGTGAGTGAACTTATTATCGTCTTAATTATCTAGAATAGTTTTATACAATTGTGTGACTTTATGAAAAATAGGTTTAAATGGTAAATTGTTATGTTTTAGGAGAAATTGTGATTTTATAAAATGATTTTATAAATTTTTTGAAAAATCGAATACTGATTTTGAAAATAGAGTAATTGGAGACTGCCTGCTTGTGTTGTAAATTATGGTTTTAAATTGAATGGCTTATGATAATAAATGAGCATGAATGGCTAAACTGATTTTGGTGTTAGAATTATTTATACTGTATATTCAGCCTTGAGAGGCTAGATTGCAATAAATTGTCATGTCATGCTAGAATGAATTTTATTGATTGGTGGATTATATATTAATTATTTACTGTAGAGGGGGTTCCGTGGACCAGCCTATTAGAGGGGCACGGTAAACTCCATTATATTGTTACCTCGAACGGAGAGGCGCGTAGGGTATCTCCTGAGGTAAAGCTTAGGGTTCACTTCACGTCAAACCACCACGTGAAGGGGAACTCAGCCAACGCCAAGGAACGGCTGTAGTTTTCTCAAACTAAAAATATATTTTAAGTGTATACAAAATTTTAACAGCCTTGGCGGACTCGGTTGGATGCCCTGCGCAAGGTATCACCGAGTATGAGTTTTGGCACGAGCCAAAGTTTTAAGAAATTCATAAGCCAAGTTGATTACTCGATTTATATAGATTGATTTTATTTGGTTGAAATGAACTGAAAGGTAATGAAATTACAGTATGATGACTTATTTTAATTGTCTCTATTTACTCGGCTTTAGATACTTTTGATGGTATCTGTTTACTCACTGGGATTATAAAATCTCACCCCTTCTTCCTATACATTTTTCAGGCTCAGGACAGTTTGTAGATAGTCGAGTAGAAAGAGAACTAAGCTCGGAACTGCGTTATAGAAAGTAAGAGTTCACAATCTTACATCCTCTTGGTCAATTGGAGCCCACGTGTCATTGCAGATCAAAACTTATATTTTGGTTATCTGTATTTCTATTCATACAATTTTTACTTTACTTTCATGTGCGAAAAATTATTTACGAATATTTCTATAAAAATTTATTTTATGAGAAAATAGAATATTTTATTTATTATTTTTGAATAGTACTAGTTGTCAACAATTTGCTTTCAAATGAACGTTTTAGATACTTAATTTTTTTTAAATCATTAAATATATATTTTCGGCTTACCTACTACATTTTTAGCAAGTTTCGAGATTTTCGACAAAAATGACAAAAATGCCCCTGTTAGCAAAAAAAAAATGTTATGTTATGATTTGGAAATGATTTGTAATCTTTCGTATTTTGATTATTTGATAACTATTGCTCACCGGGGAAGTGCGAAAGCTGATACGAGAGCCTTGCGAGGTTTCGATCGACATTCGGGGTGAAGAATGTTTGTCGAGGCTTCGCGGCGATTGTCACGGGCTCGATGGGGAGTTCCGGGTCGTGACAGAAATTATCACCTTAAGTGTTTTAGATGATATATTCTATCAATTCTTGGTTAACATTAGCTTATTGAAGTCCTTGGCCAAGGCGACATGAAAATTATGAAAATGTTTTATAACTCTCTATAAAGCTAATGCTATAATTGTAGGAACAAATATGGAGATCAATAAGAATAGACATTGTACCAAGCTCTTATCATCTCTAAGATATATGATGAGGGAATGAATTACACTGATAGACTGTACACTGAAATGTTGTCAAAGAACCCTTAGACTCTCCCAACAATTGGGTGGTCATGATAAATTACTAGATGCCAATCTTGGTCTATGAAATTGATTATAAACTAATTAATTAAAATTTATATTAATCAATTAAGTCATTAATCAATTCCATTGCCAACATGTTGAGAACCTAATGGGTCACACACAATGATTGCATTTGAATTAAATTGGGAGAGTGATGATTTAAGTTAGACTTAAATCACATGCTAGGTAATTAACTTCTATAAACTTAATTAAAAGAGTTTAATTACGTTTTTGACATAATTATAAATAGTTATAACTATAAGGCCTTGATTGCAAAATATAAAGAAAATTAATTTTGATTTTAATTTTCAAGGACTTAATTAAAAGAGTTTAATTAAGTAATATGTCTAATATTATAATGTGTTATAATATTGAAGGCTTAATTGTAAAATTGAAGTTATTTTAACCTAACTATATAAGTCACCTTTTAACTATTTTTCATATGAGAGTTTTTCACAATTGAAGAAAACATAGTTTTTTTCATAAAAAGAAAAATGTTTTCTTTCTTTGCCACCAGTCCCTTTGTGTGAAAAAGAAAATTGCTTATGAAGCAATTTTCGAGAAAGGTTCGACTAAGATTGTGAAAAAGAAGAAAAGGACAATTGTTGTCCTCTTTGCTAGCACAAAATATAGTTAAAAACTCATTCTTTTGTTAAAGGTTCAAGTGCAATCGTGTGTACTACCATTGAAGGTCAAACACTTGATTGGCTAGGGTTTTTGCTCCTTATGTTGTTTGAGGGATTGCTTCGGAAAGTGCCATCATTATTACAAAATTACATGACAAGATAACTTTCTAAATAATAATTTATTTTGTATTTTTATGTGTTAAATATCACTAAGGTGATCCATGGGTGGAGGCATGTTTTATTGTTTTGTTATAAAGTTTTTAATTTTCTTTCCGCTGCGTATTTTGAGCATGCCATCCATAGCCAAACCCATCAATTGGGTCTTCTGTTTTTTCATTAGTTTTTGTAGAGAGAGGTAGAGAAGAGCGAAATCATTATTTACGTTGAAGAATGATAATTTGTAGAGAGAAAGAGAGGATAGGGAAATTAATTGAGAGATGAGTATTTTCTAAAAATTAATGTATTTTTAAAAGAAGAGAAGAAAAAGCTCTTTCTTGGAGCTTTTTTTAAGCTCTTGTTTTAAAAATTTTGTTCTTTAAAAAAAACTATTTTTTTAAAGAATTTCTCAAAAAATCATATTTAACTTGATTTTTACTTTTAAGAGGTAGATAAGTTGAAAAAAAAACTAAGTCAAACATGCACTTAATGGGAAAAGAGTTCCATTGAGAAAGTTACCTTTGAACTTTAAAAGTACTAGCATGGCGTGCAATTGTGATGTTTACTTTGTTTGGATTTGAAGTTAAAATCATGATATTCGAATAACGTTTCCAAAAATGTTATTTGTATTTTGATTTTTTTTTGTCTTTAATTAAGTACAAGTAGAAGCTCCAAGCAATACTATAATCGAGACACTTTCAACACGTAATAATCAATAAAGAAGAAAAGTGAATAGAATGTTGTGGAAAGACATAAACATATTTACGTAGTACTACCTTACATATATATTGGTGCATTTTTGGGCTTCAAACGTACTATTATTATTGATAATGACCATACCAAAAGCTTTTCTAAAAAATCACATAAATCCAAAAGGGAGCGTGAGATGCACTGGATCAAGCATGCAAGTGGGGTCTTGGGGATGAAGCAAGATGAACCCTAAATCAAATCAAAATTAAAGAGAAATTAAGCCCAAATTGAAGAAAAGAGGAAAAAAAAAATTTTTCATGTTCACATCGAGGCATGTGGGAATGACCCCACCCGTAGGAACGTTGGTGTGGGTAATGACAGTACAGCCCGTTTTTCCCGGGACGGAGGTCGCTTTGTCGGGAGGTGGTGTTTGCGGACACTTCTATTTGTAACCATTCGCCAACTTCATGGAACATACAACAGCCACGACAACAGAAGAAATTAAGGGGTGCGCACGTTAAGGCCGTTTCACATATACTTTTGCACCTATATGCGTAGGTCAGTAAAAAACAAGACATGTCAATTTTATTGATGTTGAAAAAAATAATTAATTAATGTGATTGTTTATTTATGAATGAAAATAATGCCTTCAAAAACTTTTTTTATAATGGTATTTTAATTATCCTTAACCTGTATTTATAGACAATTTTTTTTATAATAAATGTGATATTTATAAAATGATTATAATTAATGTACTGTTTTAGAAAATATATATATATGCAAAGTGTATAAATGAAAACTTATTTTTTATATAATAATTTAATTAATTTTAACATGTATTTATAAACATTCATTAATCGGATTCAAAAAGGAAAACTTTTTTAAAAATTAGAGTTAATTATGGGGCGTAATAGACAAAACCATTTACGAAACCCTTTAGATTGGAGAGTTGGTGGGTTGATTTTTAAATTAGGTGTCGATCCCCAATTATTTAGTTAGCCCTTCCATCTTTTCTTTAAACATATGCCTTTATATTATCTGTGTTTTGATTTGATATTTGACCAATATAATCACCTGCTTTAGTTTCTTATTATTAGAGTTGTGAGAATTGTGTGTCGGTATGTGGAAATTTTTTGTGCTAAGTGCGAGAGAGGATATGCAGCTTTCGGTGAGTGGATGGTTACTTGAAAAAGGGTGAAAAAGATGGTCGATAAAGTTAGTGGGAAAAATAGTAGAAAAATGGGGTAGTAGTTAATTATAATTAACGGATTTTGTTAAGGGTTTTTTTCTTCTTTTTATTTTGGATTTGTAAAAGATTTGTTTATTTTTTTTCAAAAAGTGGATTTGTAAAGGATATTAGATGATATCAAAGGACCGAGCTTCATTTGTCAAAACTTTTTCTTTATTACTTTCACTCTCACAATCTAATAGTGAAACCTACAAATTTTACCTTTTAAATCCTAGGCTTTATCATATTTTATGAGGCTTACGATTTCTTCTTTTATCATAGAATTTCTTCGTTTAAAATTATGGCTTTTTGTTATATTTGTTGATGCGAGTTTAATAGA
Source organism: Theobroma cacao (assembly GCF_053813885.1). Classification (NCBI taxonomy): domain Eukaryota; kingdom Viridiplantae; phylum Streptophyta; class Magnoliopsida; order Malvales; family Malvaceae; genus Theobroma; species Theobroma cacao. The sequence continues at coordinate 7,349,731 of NC_142647.1, forward strand.
AAATTAAATATTAAAATGGAATTTTTTTTATAAAATTATATATAGGTGTAAAATTTACAATTATGATCAAACAATCCAATAAGAAAATAGTTAATAAACTTAATATAGACAGTGTGAAGAATGAAGATATCCACTTTTTCTTATTTAAGCTTCTTAAAATATTAATTAAGTACACTACTAAATTTTACTCATTTTAATTTAATATACTACTAATTTTTGTGTTCTTTACTCTCTTTTTTTCCTTTTATGTTAATGTCACATAGAGACAATGTTAAGATCAAGGAATTGACACCACCCAAATCTCTCTACATTGTCGGTGGTGTATGGGAAATATGATTTCAAACTTTCGCATTATATATATATATATAAAGCAGTGATGATTAATTGTTCTAATTAGATACCTTTCAAAAGAAAATCTAATTACTTATTAAAATTTGTTGTATAGCATTATTATTTCACATGTTTTAGTACATGAAATATTTGTCATTATTTTGACTTGACAAGAGTGTTAAACTAGGTTTCATATATCTATAAGGATTTAGGACTTCGTTTTCTTTATCCCCATTTGGTCTCACATCATCCAATAAATGAAGATTGTAGAATGGTTTAAATTATGGCGAGGCCCCACTATAATCCCCCTTTGTCTTCTCTCTAGGATTTGCCATAATTATTGGTTTCTTTCTTAAGAACTAATTAAACTCCTATATCTTAGGCTTGAAAGCATTTGTTCCTATTTTTTTATGATGTTTATATGTTGGTTATTGCTTTTCGTTTCTTCAAAAAAACGCTAAGAAAAAGCAAAAACAAAAAGTAAAACGCATAATCATGTTTGAATAGAAACAGACAAATATGTCTAAAATATATCACAAACTCAAGCTTAATTGTTCCATTAGAAATAGAGAATCAGCGTTTTGTTATTGCAAAAATGTTTAATTTTTTATTTACAAAATTATTCACTTTTAAAAATAAAATGTAAATATAATTACGCTCATGTATCTTTTTATTAATTTAAAGAGTTATATTTAAATTTATTTTTTAAAATAAAAAATAAAATACAAATAATAAAAATAACCCAATATTGTGTAAATCTCTCAAATACAAAATTTTCTTCATGACTCTTTAAAGTCCCAAAATTTATCAAAGTTAATAAAATTAATAAAGTATGTCACGATTAGTTATGAAACTTATAAAGCCATTAATTATATGATGAACTTGCACTCTAGACCTGTTCACAGGTCGGGTTGTTTGCCAAGCTTGTAGGCTCAGTCAAATCGGGTTTTTAACAGAATTTTTAGACTCAGACCTAGCTCGAGATTTTATTATATTGATACATTTTTATTTTTATTCAATTTTAATATCGTATATTTGAAATATAATATTTTAATATTTTAATAATAAATATAATTTAAATGAACAAACTATAGACCTAAACGTAGGTTTTGGAGGTTGCAATCAGACTTGCTTGATCCATGAATAGTTGCATTCTAAGTTATTTATATGTGTAATTCTTTTAGGAATAATCCATAGCTGTTAGAGTTGGTAAATAGGGCATTCACCCTATTGCATTTAACTAATTAAAGCTACAATATTGAAGCTATCAATTATGAATATAAGGATTCATGATATAATTTCTTTTACTTCTTTTTTGGCACAAATGTGTTATAATATGACATATTTGTTTGCTTTTTCCTTTTTTTTTATAATTTTGAAGTATAAAATAGTAAGTAATTTTTTATTGTATAATACTTTAAATTAAAATCTTAAATTTTAACTGTTAAAATATTTTTTTGTCCTATTTACTAAACATGTGTTTAATTATTAATAAAATTATTCAAAAAAGAGAGTAAAATATTGTATAATATGTGGTGTTCTTCAACGGCCTAAACCATCCCTAATTCCCCAACAAGCTGAGGCAGACTGATGAAGACTTTAGGAAGAACAGGAGCTGGCTCGCACGTGTAAGAGCAAGGCGACAATTGCATGGAAATGCATGTACTCTTTTGTCAGTATATCACTGACATTATCTACTTGTTCCAACAAGTAAATTGCACATGCCCGACACGATTGAAGCCCCTTTGTCCATTCGATTTAACCCACGACTTTGTCTTTCCCCTTTCCCAATTAGTTGTCCACCTTTTGTTTTTTTCTTCTCCATTGTCCAGTTCCTTCAAATTTCAAAAATTTTTTTATCTTTATTCAAGATAATTCTCCTATACATTTTATTTGAAATTTTTGAACTCCCAAACGAATTTACAAAATTATTATTAAATTTTTTAAATAAATTATAATATAAATTATTAAGTAAATAAATATGTGACAACTTATAAATTCCTTTATTGAAAATTTTCATCATCATATAAAATAATAGTGACCGTTTTTATTTGTCTCTCGTTCTATTTTTTTTTTTTATAATTTGCGCCGATCAAGATTAGAAATGTGGAACTTGATGGGATGTCTTATAGCAATGAATGTATGCTCATGACAACGTGGCACATACAACTTTTTGATTTATTTATTGAGATGACTTACAGCACTAATACCGATTAAAAAAGATATTTAATATCTGGCGACAACAAATAGTCATAATAGAATAGAATAGAAAGTCAGCAATCTAAACTATTTTAAACATTTTTTTATTATAAATCTTTGGGTTCAGATCTTGCCTTCCACAAAGGATTCAAAGTGTCTTGATAATCGTTATAGACTTATAGTCGTATAATTAGATTAGAGTATGTTTGATTTGATTTTTTTTAATTTAAAAATTATTATGAAGTTTTTATAAAAAGTAATAATTTTTAAAATTAAATTAAAATTATTGATAAATTTATTTTTATAAATTTTAATTTTGATTAAAATTATCATAAAAGATATTTTTAAAAAAAAGTAATATTGTGATTATTTTTAACAAATAAGGATATTTTTAAAAAAATAAAAATTTTCCTGTGTTTTAAAAAAGAAGAAGAGAAAGCTCTTTTCTGAAGTGTTTCTTGAAAATTTCTTTAAAAAATTTTATTTTTTAAGAGTTTCTCAAAATTTTTGTTTGATCTGATTTTTATTTTTAAGAGATTGATAAGTTGAAGAAAAGTTAAACCAAATAGACACTAAAGTGTAATCATTAAACAAAAATAAAAAAAACAGAAAGAGATGTGCCATTTTTATGGCCAAACGACCATTAATATTTTGTATGGTATTATAGTAAAAAATAAAATATTGAATTGTGCTAAATGATCTCAAATCTAAAAATAAATAAATAATAACAACACATATAAATAATTATTTTCTTAAAAAAAGGTTTTTATGTTTTATTTGAATTATTTCAAGTCATTAGTTTTTTTTCACTTGATTTATTAATATTTCTCTAAAATAAGTGTCAACATAAATAACCCAACAATCTATATGAGACTCACTCAAAAAGTTTAACCATCAACACCAATCTTAATTAGTTCACTAGAAGCCCATTAGGATTTGTTATGTTAAGTGCATATTTTACTTTAGGTTTTGTGATGTAAGTTGGAGGGATATTTTTGTTGGTTGCATTTTTTGAATATGATGATAAGTAATTTTCCTTATTTTAATTTTAAAGAATGTTGTTGAAAATATTACTGAAAATTGTTGTAATGTTTATAATCGGTCGAATTGATCAACATAATTCAGTATTGATTATTTCAAATTTTAAAATATATTTTGATCGATTCAATTATTATTTTATAAAATATTCAATTAATTCTGTTTTCCAAAATGAGCAAGAACCCAAGCCTGGCTGCCACATTGGCACACAGCTCTTTGAACTGCATGCACATGTAGAATGAAGCTAATTTTTGCCACTTGTTGGTGTAGAGAAAAATTTTGCTTTCTGAAAACATCAAAACGTTGCTAAATAAAGCATGAGTCCTTGCTTCAAGGTACAAGGAACATCGCTATTCTCAAATTCAGACAAGTTTTGACAAAGGAGCACCCACTTCTAATCTAGAAGGGAACAAGGGGATAGAAAAAAAAACCAGATCGAGCCGAACTCGTTTGTATTTACATATCCAGACTTTGAGGGAGGCCTTTGGTAGCTAATGCTTTCATCAAAATCAACTAACTTTCCCTCAGTTCTTCATTCAAAACTGTCTCTTGAACTTAAAATCTTTGGGTTGGCAGTAGCCAATTTCAGTTTGCAATCTTCTATCTCAACAAGTTCTGTAACAGAAGAATGCCAGCAGCCTCATTCTGAAAGTGTAAGGCAGGAGAAATAAAATTTTAAAATAGTTGAAGTCCACTAAACCAAAGACATGTTCAAGGTAAAAACAACCAATAGGAATAATCCAAAAACACCCATCTACACCAATCCAACGTCCCATGCATTTTTGTGGATATCAATCACTTCAAACCTCTTCCTTTGTGGAGTACAAACAAGTCAATTTTTTGTCTATATTTATTTATCTTGGATAAAAAAAGAGTGGAAAGGAACAGGATAGAATGAATACTTCTCGATGTTATTACAACTCCATTATAGGATGATAAGCAAATGGCCGAAAACATCAGGTCTCATTGGTCATAGATAGATGCAAAATGTAAGCCAGCTTTTAGGGTCCAGAATGTTAGCAAAACTGGTTTCAAAGAAATTCATTGTCCATACACTTACCAGGCAGCGGACATGAAGAATTTGCCTCTTGGAGTAGCGCAAAACGCAATAATTAGACCCACCCAGAAGTTGTTGGTCTTTTCTGAAACTCTATAGCTTGGATCTTTGGTTCTATTCTATTCTACCCAAAGTAAATAAGGGCGAATTTCACCGCTAGTGTGTTTTTTTGGGCCCAACAGCAACTGCCCGGGGCCAACCCCTCTGAGAGATCTATAGTTTATTGGTACGAACCATTGCCAGTAAGCCTAGTATTCTGTATTCTCAATGAATGTTAAGGAGGGTGGGCCAAGTGCAGCAGGGAACTAACCTCATCCGACAGCTAATGCCCCCATAGTCCATCCCACCTACATAGGTTATGTGCAATTTCCATCTCTCCTTTTGGAGTTTGGATGCAGCCAGCAATTTCAAATTGGGGCCATTTCCCCATTGTTTTTCACTTGAAAAAGGGATTCAAATTTTATTTTTTAAAAATAATTATTGAATTCAAGTACATTATTTTATATATTTCGATAATTAGTGTGGTCTATAGCTTTTGTTTTGCAGTGAAGGTAGAAGAAATCTAGATAAAAGTAGAGTCGTTGGAAATGATCAAGATTTAAATTTGGAAATAAACTTGATAATTACTAAATTAATTATGAATACGTGTAAAGCTTAATTAGACATAGTATTTATAATGCAAAGCACAACTTTTATAGCTAAACAAAAAAATTAGGGTTTAAATTCTATAAAAAGTATAAAATGAGTTTTTGAAAATTTAAAAATATGAAGTAACAACAATATTGAAGACATAAGAAATGTATCTAATGAAATTGCTGAATGAATGGATATAGTTTAAACCTACCAGTTCTAGGCAACATTAAGACTTTGTGATCTCAAATAAATATAAGGTCAGTTAAATTACCAATGGTGTGACTGAAAACAGTAGGTTCCTAACTTGAAAATTAAGTAGAAAGGTTTGTTTTGTGACTTGAATTTTGACTGTCTGAAGAACCTACCTTAGACTGTGCTTCATTTTATTTAATTTATTTAGTTGGAGCACTGCAATTTTCTTCTCTTGTTATGATCAAGTCTAATGGAAAGAAACGAGATCTCACCTAACTATAACTTGAATTATGGCTGCTTTAAAGATATTTAGTTGATAATTCTCTTCAAATCAAGTACTCAAAAAGCAAAAGTTCTTTAGCCATGCCCCTTTCTCTGTACCCTTTTAATAACACTCAATTAATTTCCCAAAAGTTATTGCAATTTCTAAGAGTTATTGGCTTTTGGAGGTGCAATATTTCTAATAAAAATGGACGGTGTATTTAAGGGGGGAAAAGAAGATAGAAGGAAGGAAAGAGATTATAGGTAGATTAAGTTCTACGATTGGACTAAAATCTTTTCATGATAATAATCTATTTACTTAGATTTTGTATGGTTCTTTGTAGTTTGGAGGTGGCTTATAATTGTAACTATCCATAGAGTAACAAGTCATAGGAACATGGAAAACTCGCTAAAAAGATACTAGCAGCCATGGCCTGCCTGCCTATGATAGCAAATGGGTTTTGAAACTCGCTAGGAAAGCAAAAACAAAACCACCCCAAACCTTAATAAAAGCTGGACTGAACTCAGGGGGAAGGGGGGTAGAGGCGTATCAATGGATTCAAGGATGGGATGCCGTTGGGCTAACCATCCCCAAAAGCTAACACAGAAAATTCGCAAATCCCAGCCTCCATGTGGACCCTCACCAATAAAAATGTCCCATTATGATTCGGTGGGCTACGGTCTCCACGCTCTACACGTCTCTTCAACTCACCCTAGGACTACGACTAGCAAATAGAAAATAAATTAAAAAAGAGTGGTTTTGGGGTTGGGGGTGGGGTGGGCTGGCATTGTGGTCCGTTTCGTGCATAGATCAAAGTCATAGAGTTGGTTTTGTGTGGTGCAAACCATGAAGAGCCAATAAGGAACCGGAAAAAAGGGTTTCAAGTATTTGAGTAGGAAAGCCGATTGGGATTGGAGTAATGGACCTCCTCTCCCCCACTACCCTCTCTCCCCTTTAAAAGTCCAATACCCAAAAATAAAAATAATGACCCTATCCCTTTTTTAATTTTAATCTCAATCTCACCCCACATTACCTTATCCCCAAAAGTCCCATCCCAACAACTACGCCTCTCCTTTCAGGTCCAATTAGCCCTTTCGGGTCTGTTCGAAGCCCAAATCCTCCTTCTCTCTCTCTCCTTCCCTCTCCTCCCTTCCCCCCTCTCTCTCTCTCTCCTCCCCTTCTTTCTCCCTGCAAAACCCTAGATCTCTCGGCCTTCAAAGCGCTTTCCGGGCTTCAAACCGCTCCCAGATCGCTTCTCTTTCGGTTTTTGAGAGGTAAAAATCATATGCGCTACCTAATTTTTCTGTTGATTTCTTTGACCCTAATTTCGTTTTTTTTTCCTTTTTGTTTTTGAGGTTTGCTTCTTTTTTTTTTATCATTGTTATTTTTGGTTAGTGTTTGGGTTTCTTTGTGCTTTTTTTCCTTTGTGTTGATTTTGGGCTTGATTTTTGAGGTTTTATGTTCCAGTGTTTGAGAATTACGGTGACTGCTGCTTCGATTATGTGACAAACATGAGAGATTGTTGGTTTCTTGTCTTTATAGTTATGGAAGTTAAAGAGTTTGTTTTAAATGTAATGAATTGCTTGTCATATGGCTTTGTTTTCCTTGTTACAGGCTCGATGGGTCTGTCCTTTTGAGTTTTGATGATCTGGGTGGGTACTGGAAGTAGATTCCTATTTTCCTCTGTGCGTTAATGGGTTATTGTTTGTGTTGTTGATCTGGGCAAACATGGGTTTTTTCTTTAGCTTTATCCTTTTTGATCTGGGCAGATGTGTTTAATCTTGAAACTGAATTGGGTTTCGGTTTGTTTGATCTGGGCTTTTCTTGTTGTTTGTTTTTTTCGATAATTTTTTTTGAAACCCTAGATCTACTTTTTTTCCATTGTAAACTTTGTCAGATGTTATCAGTGAAGCCCATTTAGATGTGTAAATGCCTATTTTAACCCTGGTCCGGGAGGTGGGCCCGTTTGACTTGTATCTAGTCATGTTAATTTTTGGCATGTGATTTGGTTTTGAAATGGACCCACCGGATAGTTGGCCCAGGCCCAATTATTCCTTGACCCAGTGGTCCAACTTGTATCTTGTGAGTGAGACGGACTGCAAGCTGGCGCGCCTTTTACAACCAAGCTTTGAGAAAAAGGAAAAAACAGCAAGAAGCTAGTTTCAATTCTCATATATTAACAGCCAAGTTTATGGAACCTGAAAACAATCAAACTGTTGACAGTATTTCTTAAATCTAATTTGGCCCACGAGCCAAAGGAGACATTGGTAAGAAAGAAAAACCTATAATTCTAAATGTTCAAGTGCAAATTAAGGAGAGTACATTAGTTGTTAACTTAATTAGATCATATCCACACAAAGTTTTAATGTCTTTATTATGGAACATATCACAAAGACAACAGCTATTCTTGTGATTTCAACAGCTAGAATAAAATTTTTGTTGCATATGTTAAATAGGTGTTGCTGATAATAGAGTCTTGTTTGGTTCTCTTTTTCTTTTCTCCCAATAAAAGCAGCTCTTATTTGTAATCCTGGATTGCAAACTCATGGGTATAGGATGTTTGGCATGCACATCCTGTGTAATAGTGAAATGTTATAGCTTATGAAGAGTACCGTTTTACACCAACTATACCTATAGCAACTGCAATGTGATTTGTTATCCTTACAACAGTGAGGGTATATCCAACAGCCTTTACTCCAATCCTGATTGTCTTGCAGTTTAAAGTTGAAATGAATAAAGGCTCATTTTCTTTTCCCTAGAAGCTCTTGGTATATAATATGCCACTGTGTAATGGGCTTTATGCCCCGCATCCTCCTCCTCCTCGCTGTCTATGTATGAAACCAGATAGATTGCTTTTGCAAAACCTCATCATTTACTTTATTTTATAGCATCCAATTTATGCTACTCATAATGTTACTTTGAACTACTTTTTTATTAATATATTATAGATAGGTATTTTGGATTCTTGTGTAAAGTTTCTTTTGCTGTCAGCAGCAGGGTTTACTTCATGACAGAAATGGCAGAGATGGCACTAATGGAAACAACCCCGGAGGAGAATAACAATCAGCTGGCCACTCCTGAAACGCAGCCTAACAAGCGAAGGAAAAAGAAGTCTATAGTTTGGGAGTACTTTACCATTGAAACCGTGAGTGCTGGATGTAGAAGAGCGTGCTGTAAGCGTTGCAAGCAAAGTTTTGCTTATAGCACTGGTTCCAAGGTAGCAGGTACCAGCCACCTCAAACGTCACATTGCCAAAGGAACCTGTCCAGCACTCATACGTGACCAAGATAACAATCAATTGACTCCATATAACCCAAGGATGGGTGGAAGTGAACCACCAAAGCGACGCTATAGGTCTCCCAGTTCACCTTACATTCCATTTGATCAGGACCGTTGCCGCCATGAAATTGCAAAGATGATTATCATGCATGATTACCCTCTTCACATGGTTGAGCATCCTGGGTTCATAGCTTTTGTTCAAAATCTTCAGCCTCGGTTTGACAAGGTGAGTTTTAACACTGTCCAAGGGGACTGTGTCGCAACTTACCTGAGGGAAAAGCAAAGCCTCATGAAGTTTATTGAGGGTATTCCTGGACGCTTTTGTCTTACCCTGGACATGTGGACTTCAAATCAAACACTGGGTTATGTGTTTATATGTGGACACTTCATTGATAGTGACTGGAAGTTGAATAGACGGATTCTCAATGTCATAATGGAACCGTATCCTGATTCTGATTCTGCTCTAAGTCATGCTGTTGCTGCTTGCCTGTCAGACTGGAGTTTGGAGGGCAAGTTCTTTTCCCTCACCTTCAATCATCCACCAAGTGAAGCTGGGCTGGAATATCTTAGGCCTTTACTCTGCATTAAGAATCCCCTTATTTTTAATGGTCAGCTTTTACTTGGAAATTGCATTGCTCGTACTCTTAGCAGCATGGCAAAGGATGTGCTTGGAGCTGGGCAAGAGATCATCAAGAAAATTCGTGATAGTGTAAAGTACGTGAAGGCATCAGAATCCCATGATGATAAGTTTGTTCAAGTTAAAAACCAGCTTCAAGTGCCAAGTGAAAAAAGCCTATTTCTTGATAATCAAACTCAATGGAACACGACATACCAAATGCTTGCGGCTGCTTCTGAATTGAAGGAAGTGTTTAGCTGTTTGGATACTTCTGATCCTGATTATAAGCTAGCCCCATCAATGGAAGACTGGAAGGTGGTCGAGACTTTATGCACTTTCTTGAAACCTCTCTTTGATGCTGTCAACATCCTTACAACTACAACTAACCCTACTGCAATTACATTCTTTCATGAGGCATGGAAAATACATGCAGACTTAGGTCGTTCAATCACAGGTGAGGACCCCTTCATCAGCAACCTTGCTAAATCAATGCTAGAAAAGATTGATAAGTACTGGAAGGATTGTAGCCTGGTTTTGGCAATTGCAGTAGTCATGGATCCTCGATTCAAAATGAAGCTTGTTGAGTTCAGTTTCACAAAAATCTATGGTGATGATGCTCCCACGTATATCAAAATTGTTGATGATGGAATTCACGAGCTCTTTCTTGAATATGTGGCACTTCCACTGCCTCTGACACCAACTTATGCAGAAGAAGGAAATGCTGGAAACAATGGAAAGCCTGAAGATTCTCACCAAGGGAATCTTCTTTCAGACCATGGACTTACTGATTTTGATGTCTACATTATGGAGACTACTAGCCAACAGATGAAATCTGAGCTGGATCAGTATCTGGAGGAGTCCTTGCTGCCTCGTGTCCAAGAGTTTGATGTGTTAGGTTGGTGGAAGCTGAACAAACTGAAGTATCCAACTCTTTCAAAGATGGCTCGTGACATTTTGTCGATCCCAGTATCAGCTGCTGCTCCTGAGTCAGTCTTTGATATTGTAGACAAGCAACTGGATCAGTACCGTAGCTCCTTGCGACCAGAGACAGTGGAAGCCCTAATCTGTGCTAAGGATTGGCTTCATTATGGATCAACTGAAGTTTCAAATGCACTTGTTAAAATGGAATTTTAGATGTAGGTCTTACATCCATCAGAGTATCATGTTTATGATGGTAGGTTGCCGTGTTGGACATATTTAGTCTTCTATTTGTACAATTAGAAAGAATTGTATGGATGCTTAAGACATCAAAACTTAATCGCTAGAGTAGTTTTTCCTATTGCATGCTTCTTTGAAGGTTGTACAGGGCACGAAAAGTATTAAGTCCAACACCAAGTAGGCTTTTAGCAGGGTTATGGACTAGTGACTAGTCTTTAAGCTCCTGTACATCTATTTGGTTGTAGGGTATCCTGTCTTTTGCCTCTTACTAGTCAGTAATAATTTTCTCAACATTCTATGGGTGTGCAGTGCAGATTTGCATATTTGCATTTTGCTCTGAGCCGAGCCGTTGAAACAACACAATCTCAAGTCATTGTGACTTGCATCTCCCCATTCAGTTGTGCTCATCAAGTTTGAGCTCAGTATATCAAGACAGCATGAAAATATAAAGGAAACACAACTGTATGACTATGACATTTTTCAGTTGCTTTGATTGCACCAAGTCATGCCCAGCTAATCTTCTGATACTATTGCTACTGGCGTTTGCCAACCATTTGTTTAGTTTCGTTTTCGGCCCAAAATCAATTTATTTGTTCATCTAATTATAAACTTTGCCACCTTAGGCCCAAGTCGTTAGGCCCAGAACCTGCCTTTCTTTCAGTTCTTCCCTCTTTCCCTTGTATATTTTTTCTTCTTCGCGACACCGCGAATCGTCGTTCCTGTCTCTCTCCCGCCTCCGTTGAGCTCGCCGCCGGTTTTGCTTCGGCACACCACGCAAAACCCAGTAATATTCTTTTCTTTTCTTTCCTTTCTTCCTTTCTCCCTATCTCTTTCTTTCTCCGCCCCTCTCTTTCAATTCTCTCTCTCTCTCTCTCTCTCTAACTGAAATTCACTTCTTCTCTGTTTTTTTTTTGGTTAAATTCGCCGGATGATTAAATAAGAGGATTAACTAAAGAGAAGTGGAGGGTCAGAGCTGAAGATGGATCTTTCTACGTTCAAGCTAGACATTGACGAGCTTATTCATGAGTTCGTTCAGGTTTTTTTTTCCTTCTCAATTTTATCATAATCTTGGTTCTGGGTGTTGGTTTTAAATTTTATATAGTAATTGTTTGATTCCAAATTGACAGAGTGAATCAAGAACGTTAAATGATATGAAGAGAGTATGGTTATCGAGGAAATTCTCATACATTTATGAGGCCAGTCCTTCTACGAACGTGGCTTTTTTTATGCAGTCACTCTATGCCCATACTATTAGTATGTCAAAGTCTCTCTCTCTCTCTCTTTTAAAAGCTCTGTTTGGTTGTTATTTTTGCCACTTTCTTTTTGCTTCCAGAAACAGAAATAAAATTTTCTGCATGATCTTTTGCCTTAGGTGACTGTCATGTACTCTTATGCAGGTCACATGGTCAATTTTGATTCTTTATCTTGCAGACTAGGAGGGCTTTATTGCCTCTACTGCCTCTATGAAACTCAACCATTCAAACCTCCTTTCAAGATTTATCTCTCACTCGGTATACTTCCACATTTTCTTAAATTTATTTTCGCTGAATGGTATTTACAGTGATACTTCTATTTCAGAACTCGGTTTATTACCACAACTAATGATAAGAACGGTAATGATACAATTATTTTGTTGACTAGGCATCCCACTGTTTATCTGACTTTGTGTGTTTTCTTCTTCTTCTTTTTGTTCTTTTCGGCTTGCTATTGAATCCTTGACTGACAGGAGAGCTGAAGAAACTTAAAAGCCTTGTTGCTGAGGCAAACGAAAAGGGTATAAGAGTAGTGCCTACTTTGGTCAAAAGGATGCTGGAAAAAAATATGTTTCTGTTTGGTTTTGTAGACTTTAAGGAAGGCTCGGTTAGTGAGACAATTAACAGTCTGACAAAGTTACAAGACGCCCGTATACAAGTTGCATATGAGAAGTAGGTTCAGATATCTATTTTTTAGTTTGTTTTGTTATGTTCATTATGATTTTCACTTTAACTTTACTTTAGTATTTGCTGGTTTCCTTTTGACTAACAGGTTATTTACCGATACTGAGATTGAGCAATACCTCCACATGAACTTGGTAAATTATACAACTCATCAGATAAAATTATGAGAGGAAGTATATGGCACCTTTGAGGCAGATGTTAATGTATGTTAATGTATTTACTGCAATGACTGCTATTAGAAGGGACACAATACAATTAGGAAATGTATGATCCTCCTTATTGTAAGTGGTGCTGAGAACGTTGTTTAAAATTAAAGCTGAGACCCATCATGAACTGGTTGCAGTTCATGAATACTGCAGAAGACATTTGTGCATAAAGTTAAGAGATGTAATTTTCTTTTCTTCTTGAATAATGTTTGTTATCATCGTGACCATATTATTTTTTCTGTACTAAACTAAGCACTCATCTCTTGATTAATTTTGTTTTTCATCATGTCTCAGCTTATTTTATGATGGTACATATTTGCTTCAGATATGCCGTCTTGCCTAAAAGATGTTGCTTAGAAATATATGTTCAAATTTTCTTCTCTAATGGTTAGGCTGAGAGTTTCACTTGCATGTTGCCAGTCAGTAGATAACAATGGTTTTAGAATGTATGCAATGGGTGCCACTAATTTCCTCTTAAAATCCTTATCAGATTAGCTCTTGTTTTAAACTGCTTCTGATTATGTGATTTCTGTTCGAACTGCTTAATGTTGTAGGGTATGGAAGTTGACCTCAATATGCTAAAGAAACTGTCTACAGAATATGCAGTGGCCAAGAAACAAGCCATTGAAGGTACATTTTTTGCTATTTCTCTGGCAGTCTGTCAGCCATTACAATATGCCTTAACAGGACTTTATATATTTTTTAACTGACCATCTTAATACCTTGATGTGGTGTCATGCTTATCATTTTTGGAACCTTGATTGAAGTGCATTTGACCTTTTGGCTGTCCTTAGTAAATGAGCACATTTATGTATCTAATATTTTATGCAGCTTCATTTGGTATTGTATGTTGCACGTGTGAGTTACAATTTCCTTTTCCCATAATTCCATAAAGCTATTGATGAATATCATGAATTCTATGAGTATTTTCCAAATAATAATTATAATAATAATGAATCTAAATGATATAATTGATCTCAAAAGTATCCTGAAAGTGATAAAACATCCATGTCCATGATTTCATCATTTCATTTTGCTTTTAAATTATTTCTCCACGAATATCTATAACTTTTTGCTTTCCTTGTTTTAATATCTCATTTTCATTTCAATACTGCATTAGCTCTAGTGCCAAATTACTCTCTGAAACTGAAACTGAAACCACACAGCTTGTGTAAGCTAGTTTTCCTGTTTGCCTGGTTTTACCATGTAATGATTTCTTTTATTTCTAAAGTATCTACTCGTTTACTTATTCTGAATTCAATTTAATTTCTTCTTAAAGAGGCCAGCGAGGTGGTGGATGTCCAGAACATAAAGCATATATCAGAAAATAAGGAATCTCTTAGTGAAATAGTGGAGAAGATAGATGAGAATTGGAACAACCAAAGAGAAGTTTTTTATCAACGGACAAGATTGAACCCACAGCCTGCTGAAGAGGAACAGCCACAGCAATTACAACTGCAAGAAAATGAGCAGGAAGACGAGGTTGCTGATGAAATCTTTCAACTACTATATCAAAACGAGTGAATTCTGCCCCTATTTTTTGTGCAATTAATGGTGTCAGTGGTGGTGTTGGGATTGGTATCCTTTGTGATTATGTCGGTATATTGAGATTTGAAATATTTCTGTATATATGGAAAGGGGCATCTGAATTTCGAAGACGGGAGAAATGTTTCTTATGAAAATGTTCAATGAAATTTCAGTTGCCATTAATTTGTACTTTGATTAAATATTCAACAGTTTGGTTGTGTCCCCCAAAAATTTCCAAAGAAAGAAGGATGAAGGATCTTGTCTCTGTGGAGAGATGAGTAAAAAGGAAATGAGATGAAACCAGTGGATCTTTTGTAGGGGTTTGGAAACCCCACTGCTCTCCCTTTGGATGGAAAGAACCTTTCATTACGTGGCTCGGGACACCAACAGCATTGTGAATTGGTGACAGGCTGTGTGTCAGCAGTCATATCTGGTGGATCATTTCTTGGGCAAAACCACTCTTTTTTTCTTTTTTTGAAAAACAAAAACAAAATATCATCAAATTTTAGGTTCACTAAGTTCTCGAACTGCTTGATTCTGGGATTTCTTTCCTGCTGTAAATGTGATTCATAGGGGCAAAAGGGAAATAATCAAGACACCAGCTTTAATAGCAATAAGAAACTTTATTCAATTTCTTTCCTCCATCTCATAATACATAGGACTAATAAATGGGTAAAAAAATACGAGGGAACAATGAAAAAACACCTCAACCGCAGCGAAACCTACTCCCCAACATTTCCCTCCCTCAATCTGACACTCTACTCTAACATGCTGCATCTAACTCATAACTCAACTTCAAGAACATGGACTTTCTGCCCTTCCTCAGGCAATTTTTCCAAGCTGAACTTCACCAATCCTGACGATGAATCGTAATCAAATTCAACTTTACTAGATCCAACAGTGCACTTTCTCGGCTTTGCTGATGAATAAGCACCAAAGTTGCCGCAACCTTTAATTTCAATGCGAACTGTCCCCACCAATTCATTGCTGCAATTCTCCGCTCTCACACCACCAAGACCACTGCTTTCACCTTCATATCCATCATCAAGCTCCGAAAACTTGGCACCATCTTTAACTTCATATTTTAGCCCCTCAACGGCACCACCAGAATTGTACATGTTGATGAGTCCCAATGGTGCAAAACTGAACCCTGGAGCCAAAACCTTGATGGGTGTTACTGTGAAGATTTCATGCTCAAGGACCTTGAGGGACACTGGCATGGCTGCATTGTATGGAAGGGTGATTAGTTCACCGGTCCGGTCAGAGTAGACTGCACAGTCACCAGTCCAGTCAGGGTCCACGGAGGCCTCCGCAATGAGGTGGACATCACGGCCCTTTACATGGCCCGTTATAGACTCGTCCTTGGTTTGGTGGAAAGTATTTTTACGCGCAGCGCTGTTCCATGCTGCACCTTGGCAGTTGTATACGCCAAGCACTCCGGTGTACTTGTTCATGTTCCATATCTTCAACAAGCTGCAATCAAAGAAAGAGTATCATAAGGAATTGCCAACAAGGAAACATCTCAAACTCCAACAACTTCAATTTTAATGTTTGAGACTTGTTCATTGATGGATCTGTTTTTTTAGCTTCAAGATTTTTCATATCAACATTAACAATCATATTAAAATTATTAAAAATAAGGAATTAAGGATATACAAATTGATATTAGAAATAGTTGGTAATATTAATATATAAGAAATTATAAAATATTATAAATAGCTAACCAGACTCTTTTATTTCTATCCATTCTACCCAAAGGGCGAGAGACAGAGACAGAGACAGAGACAGAGACAGAGAGAGCTAAGCTTACCTAACACCATCACGGGCTGGATCTGTAAACAAGCAATCACGAGTGGGCCGTCCAGGCAAACGACCCCGGAGGATCGACCCATCAGGCAACACAAGTTTCTTCAGGACCTCAAAGTTGTGCCTCCCAGGCGCATCACTGTTCCAAACAAAACGCCCAATACTTAGCCACCAACAATAACCATAAGTAAATAGTGAAAACCAAAACAATATGATCACAAATCAAAAAGGGCCGAGGGTGCAGCCTGCGAATTCTTACCTAACATAGAGGGGACCACCGCTGATAGCACGTGCTGAAGCGTGGTACTCGGCGGCCGGATGAACAGAGTGAAACATGTCCCAATCCGGCAGCATAAATTCCCCAAGGAACACGCTATTGTACGCCACCGCCGCAATGTGGATGGTGTGTGACACAGGATCTCGCGGGTAGAAATCATCCGATGCTCTCACGACCGCCGTCTGTTTTGAACTGTTCCACACAATTCCAAACCCACCACATCAGAACAAAACCCCCCCAAAAAATTCACCGAACTAACAATAATAGAGAGAGAGAGAGAGAGAGAAATGCTTACCAGTAGAGTGCATCAGTGTTATGGCTCATGCAAGCGATGATCCCATTATCTGGAAAATTCCTCCCCACCGATGCATCAAGCGCCTGATGATATTGCGTCGTCAACTCCACCCTTCCACCCAGCCCAGCTCCAAGTGTTTCCAAAATGCACTGCACGTCCACCTTCACTCCGTCTATACCCGCAGACGCCAGATAACTGTGCAACTCATTGTAAAACTTGTACACATTTTTCGGGTTCACCAAACCCAACCCTTGAACCGCTATCGCGTCGGTTTTCCAACCCGGTTCATTGTCCACCACTCCCTTCGAAACCATCGGGTACCGGATTTTCGACCCGTATTCCTCCATTTCCTCAACTCCAGGACGGACCCCACCCCAATACCCAGTTATCGCGTGCCACACGTACACATAATTTAACCCGTGTTTTTCTTTCGCAATATTGACGATGTTTTTAATTCCCACCGTTGGATCATCCTTCTTTTGGAATTTCTCGTTTTCTTTTAACCCGGTCAACCGAAGCAACGGCTGTTGTTTAGTATCGGTCTGATCAGACGACGACGATGGGTTGTTTTCTTCTCTGGGGTCGGCACCGACGGATTGCCATCCGTCGTCGATGATCACGAACTTCGGAGGGGTCCCACCGGAAGCTAAAGACTCGAGCCCAGATTCGACTCCTTCTTGAGTAACGTCTTGGTAAAACGCGTCCCAGGTACACCACCCGAAATAATCAATGATTCCAGGTAATTTTTTCTCGTGCCGTTGACGGAACGTTTTGACGTGTAATTTGACGGCCCTGATTGCTTCCGTGATAGCACTAAAAGGATCGGTGCCAGCGTGGAGGAACACGGCATGCGTAAACGACGACGCTTTCGTGTCCGCGTCGCCACTCTCTAAACACATCTCGAGCTGGTCGTTTTGGTTTCCCTGTAAGACGGCTCGAAACGAGCCTTCGATCAAAGGGAGGAATACGGTGTAGACGATTTGATTTTCTTGGGTTGAGTCGAGGTGGGACCCTTCTTTGGTTTCGACCAATAGGAATTGAGTCTCGAGAGGAACGTCTTTCCCTTGATCTCCCATTTTCTGGGCCATCCACCATAACTTGAACCTAAAGCAGGACATGAACCGGACGTCGCGCAAAGTACCGATGGGGACCACATGCCTGCTGTTCTCTTCATCAAAAACGGCTCCGAGGAAAACTCCCTCGACATGACCGGATTCTGAACCGGACGTCGCGATCACATTTTCGGGAACTCCCGTCAAAATTGTCCGGTCCTTAACGATTAATTTCCTCTCGGCGATCCTAACCGCCGGTTTAATCGTCATTTCTTCTACTTTTCCTTCTTCTTCTTTGTATAGCTTCTTCAAAGGTGGCTTTAAATCACTTCTCTGAAAATTCCAAAATACCCATTCAGAAACCGTAAAATTAAAAAATAAAAACTTAAAGAAAGAAAATGCGAGCTCCTAATTACCTTAAAAGACAACACGGATAACGCTGGATTTAGAGAAACTCCGACACCCGAAATACCAGAACTGAAACGTTTCTGAAAATTTTGCTTTGAAATGTTTCGAGAGAACTGTAGACTTAGAATTAGATTCGATTTTGAGTGACGGTAAACAAAAGAAAATCTCCTATTTATAGCTAAGATTCGTGAGCTGTAACATGTATTTGACATCACTTTATCCTTCTACTTCTCTCTCTCAATCTATGTCTTTCTCTAATTTTTTTTTCTTCTTTTTTATACGTTTCTTCTTATTGCCCCACTTTCTTGCCGGGTTTAATACTGCTTTCTGGCCACGCACCGAACGGCAGAGAACTTCTTTACCTCGGTTAAGCTGTTAAACTTAACGGTGGATTAGATTGCCACGTCGGATCCACTTGTACCAATCCGAGTTCTCGGTTTTTTTATGCCCACCCGAAAGCTTTGTTCACTATCGGGCTACATTTTTCGTCCTGGTGTGGATAATTTTTAATGCGAGCTGACTAGTGTCCAGGTATGACGCCTCTCACGAGCCAGAAAAGTAAAAAACCAAACGCGTAGCTTCCAAATCTACATGTCCACGTGGCACACCTCATCAAACGGCTGCGTTTTTTTAATTCCATGAAACACTTTTACAAGGCAAAGGAACGTTTTACATTTTTGACTGTTGAAAAGTTCGGAGAACAAGTGGCAGAAAAATCTTCCCTTGCGTACGGGGAATATGCAGCAGAGGAAAAAGACACCACCATGATCAATCATTGATTTTACGGACTGGACGCTCTTTTTTTTTTTTAGATAAAATAGCTGGTTTTCTGGGGACTGGGGAGGCGTCATCTGGAACTAGTGGGAGCTACGGGAAAAAGAGCCTAATAGGGCAAGTGGGCTGCTCCTTTCTATGAAAACTACGAGAGATCTTGAAATACGAATTTCATCAGTTTTTTTCCTTACGTGATTGATATTTTTGTTTTGAAGTTGATAGAGTAATAATATAACAATATCCATGATCAATTATTGGATTGAATTATTCATTATTGTAGATCAATTAATGAATTCAATCCATGATCCTCCTATGAATTGGAGTTAGCCAGCTGCCGTATTGCTTGTTTGATGGTTTTTATGCTCTGACTTTTCCAGCATCAGAAGAGGGGCAATATCAATCAAATATTACTGCCTTTTTCTTATGCTATAAAGTCCATAAGCAGGTGAATATTGTATAACGTATATGGTATTAGGGAAGGTTATAATTGGTTGAGGTGATTGTATGTGTCTTCCATTTCACGAGGGAAACACAAGATCATGTCTTCCTTAACGTTGCTGTTTATTTGGGAGAGAACTGAAGCACCGTGAGCATTTAATTGAATCTGTACAAATTCAAATGGAATGGATGAATCTCGTCCAGAAACAAACCATAGCTAAACTCAGAATACAGTGCTTAAAACTTGGTCCCCTGGACGATGATATTTATTTGTCTGAACCTGTGGCTTGGTCCAGTTAGTTCACCAACCCATTTTAAGGACTAATGATAGCTACATAGCTAGGGCTGCCAGCTAAACTCAAGGTTTTCTTTTCTTTTCTTTTCTTTTCTTTTCTTGGATAATAGGGCTAAATTCTGGGTTCAAAGCTAGAACCAAAGATTGTGCAGGATAATCGTGAACATTGAGCCAAATTAACCCGTGGCTCAATAAAAGAAAATTGTTTTTGTCTTCAAAAAAGCAAATTAATAATAAACAATAATATGCCTTCCATAGGATAGGGAAAATGCATCTAATCGAAATTATTAAATTTTAAAAAAAAATTAATCTTTACAATAAGTTACGTTTATAAATTAATTAATAAATATATTTATTTCAGTGATAACTTAATCACAAAAAGCTTATCAATGACTAAAACCAATCATAAATTTATAATACAAAAAAAATTGAGTAGTTATGCTCATAAATCATTAATTGAACTCATAATTTTATAGTTTTTACTTATTAGTTTTTATTTAGTTGAGTAATTATTAGTTTAATTATTATTGTTATTATTATTATTATTATTATTATTATCAATTATTTTTGCTTAATAATTTATAAAAAGTGGTAATTTATTGTATCAAAAGTTTATGTGAATAAATAATGTAGAAAAAAAATAAACTGAGTATACATGTTTTGTGATGAGTGTTTTATGAATGATTTTTTAAGTTCAAAATATGATCATATTAATTAATTTTTTAATTTTAGTGTTAAAATATATTTTAAATATTAAAATGTTAGTATAAATTTAATTTAAATGAACAAGTCTTAGCAATTTGAACTTGGCTTAGTTTAGATTTTAAAGAGATCAATCAGAGTTAATCCAACCGTAGACACTACCACAACTATTCTTTACAATTGGTTCAATTATTGATATGATTAGGTCAAATTTCAACTTGATTTTTGCTTCCATCTGATAAGATTTGTGCTTTGGATTCGACGGAATTCAACGCCACGTGTGATGATATTTGGAGCGAAAAGCAAGAACCAAAAAATCCACAATTCCACGTCAATCTTAATCCAAGTTTACCTGGTAATATTACTAATTGAGTAGTATCATTATTGGCATGGTGATTAACATTTTCCTCGTTTAAGCAAAGCTCATCCTCCACGTCACTAGCCGATGCCATCGGCGTCACTGATTAAACCAGATCTGCTGCTTAATGCGTCATGGTCTTCGCTCTTTGCCCTTCATTTCTTGGACGTTTACGTTAAGACAAGCGCTTAAGAAAGCTGAACTCCTTTACCCATGTTAACCATCTTTTCTTACTCTAACTCAGTATATCCTTTAAGAAAAATATTGCAAAAAAGAGGACGAAAAACTTTTTCAATTTTGACCTCTTATTATTTTATATATATCATTGATAAGATATAAAATTATATTAAAAACTTTGAATTAAGTAGCTTTTATATATATATATTTTAAAATTTAATTGATAAAATATTGAGAATATAAAAATCATAATTAAAATTATTTTATTATAAAAAAATTAATTGAGATAGAAGAAGATTTTTTTTTTCCCCCTCCCCTCGATTTGGATCTTTCTTCTTTGGCGTAGAAAAAGATATGACTAGATTAACATAATCGAATTTGCACCATTCACTTGTCCGCTTGATCGTACATCACGCGGGGAACAGTTCTCCGGCTAACTAGGGATTAGTGCGTACGAAAACACGTGGGCGGTTAAATCTGTTCGGACATAAATATCTTGCAGACACACGCATCTCTATGACATAAACAGCATCAGCTTCGTAACTTTACTTTTGTTATCTGCACGTGTTTTTCGCCGTACGATACGCCTAAACTGTGAAACTCTTTGCAGTTAAATGTAATCGGCCCGATAGATTAGGAAGGATACACACTCTCCATACCTATGCGACACCTGTCCATTTTGGTTGATAGGACACTTGTCATCTGGTGACGTTTTGAGGAAATGAGAGGAGATGATCAAGGATGCAGACAGTATGGGTCCGGAAGTGGCGGCAGGAAGGTGGATGATGGGCGGAGTACTGAAGATTGGGAAATATTCTTTTGCTGATCAGACTCGGATGGGATGGGAGAGAGAAGTTTTGTCATTATCTTTTGAGACAAGACGGAAAGTCTTGCATGGGGATGATGATTGGGCTGGATTTATATGTGGGGTCCAGTCTGATAGGTGAAATGCTGCTGTAATCGGATGCGCTTTTTGGTATTTCTAACGCCGGGATTGTGACTAGGATGAATGCCCCAAAAAATATCTCACTATTTTTCTTTCTGGGATCTATATCCAATGATTAGTGCTTATCAACTTAACATCATACATGGTCTAACTAAGGTAATAACCAAAGTTTGATTAACTATTGTTATCTTTTCTTTAGAAGATATGGTTTAACATTCCATTTCATTCCTAAAATTTACTATTTCATATTATATAATATATAAAATAGAAAAGGACCCACACTATCAACGAGTGTGTAAAATCTATAACATCTATAACTTGAGGACCCAAATCTGACTCTACATTGAGCCACGTTTCCCTTCTCTCAAGCTAACATCTGAAAAGTTAAAAAAATATTTACTTTTGACTTCTCAAACTTTAAAAATTTCGACATGCAGTGCCGCCATTTCTGGCCTCATTGTTATAAGGTTGCCATGTGGAAAGTTATTAGCTTAAAAAAAACAAGCTGACTTTCGGTTTTTACAACTTTGGGTATTGTAATTAATTGTTTCAGTGTTCATCACGTATAATTTGGATTTGGATGAGCTTCTCTTCTTAACTGCATTTGATCTTTATCTCCATCACCTGTTTTTACCTCGATTTTACTGCTTTTGCTTAGACTTCTTTTTGTTTCTAGAGATTTCTTTATTTGTTTATAAGTTTCTTTACTTTTATTTCTTTTATTACCCGATCTTTTGTTTGCCATTTTCTGTTGCTTTTGTTCTTTCATCTGTTCCTGTTGATCTTCGTTAGTTGCCCAACAGCAAGCACTTTGCTTTGTTTTAGGTATTTCCTCATCTTATCATGTTAGCCTTTTGCATCAGCCTAATTATGATTCATTTTTAATCAATTTTTTGGTACATCAAATCCTGGGTCATCAAATACTGCATTCTTTGCATGGGATTACTTGATTCATATATGTTTTCACTGTGTCACTAACACTTCTACTTGAGATAGAAAATACTAGCTCAACTGGGAAGAGAAACTAACCACGGCATATATGCACCAAGTAGTCAGTCTGTTTTATCAGAACAATACTTAAAACTTTTGTCTTTGTCTTTCTCACTTACATTTTTTTAATTTTCCGTTTTGCTATGGCATAAACAACTAGCATATATTATACAGTTATAACGGGCAACAAAGTTTTTCTTACTAACCATGCCCTATAAACAGAATCACTAACTAAACCACAACTTAAACCAGCTGAACATGTCTTAATCCATACCATTCAAATTCAAACCAAATCAAAAACGTCCTCCATTTTCTACACATTTTAACATGCCAACGAAAATCCACAAAACATTTTGAACTAAAAATGAACGGAAAAAACAAAAAGAGGACTTACAGGCGTCCTGACAACAACTCGCAGCTTTCTATCAGCTTCATTTCTAGGTGAATAAGCCCCAAAAACCAGCTGCCTTGGCCGCCACCGCACCAAAAACCAGCTTTCTATCAGCTTCATTTCAGTGATTTTTCAAAGAACCCACCAGCTGATTCCAATCCCATTCTTTATTTTCCTTTCTATTTCCTCTAATTTCCAGTTTAAAAAGAGAAGAATAAAAAAAATGGAAGTCCAGATGGATACATAGATGATCAAAAAAACCCAATTTTTGATATAGAAAAAAGGATTGAATCGTTTCTATAGTTTATAAATTAAAACCATGCAACAAAAACCCACCAAAACAAAAGAAATTGGATGAACAGAAAAGCCAAATTCGACCCAAAACTTAGATTATAAAGAAGAAAAATGATGCAACGAAGAAGGATAAAAAAATCAAGAAATAGATAGAGAGAGAAACTGGTTTTCTTAGAGAGAGAAACATCAAGAGAGAGAGAGTTTTGGTCTGAGGACAAAAGCACTGTGTTTCTTTCTTGCTCCAAATGGGAGGCTTTCTTCCCCTTTTTAGGTTTGTTTCTTTTATGGGACTGTGGCATGGATACACTGTACAGTGGCATTTTAATTTTCTCTGTTTTAATTTATTAATTTTATTCCACTTTTGTTGATGTAGCACCTGCTGACTTCTTTTTTCCTATATTTTCTTTAGATTTTATGCCATTTATTAGCATCTTATATCCATTTCAAGAAAATTTATAAATTGCTACAATTTACCTATATGCACTCCATATTTTTATTTGAATTTTTAAAAATGATAAATTGGAAAAAAAATTATGGGTAAAAATATAATTGACTCTACACCCAAAAACCAAGTCAGAAGAAAAAATCAATGTCTTATGCAAGTCAATTTGCTACAATTATTGTTTTAAAAAAATCACTACAAGTAATTAAACCACAGACGTAAACTTATAAATCTAAAACTCTCAGAAAAAGGAATTAATTTTTTTATCTTCTAATTCTCAAATAAACTAACAATGAATTTATAAAATGTATGTCATTGCTTACTGTTAGCTTTCAAAAAATTAATTGTGAAATTTTTATTAAATACTTATATATCTATGTGCAATTATGCATTTCAATTGCATATAATTTTTGTTCTTTAACATTTGTGTGAATTGTAAAAGATTTTTGGTTCAATCAAGTTTAGAACACTACATTGCTTAAAATTAATAGAAGCTGTTCTTTTGTGTTGGCAATGGTCTTTCCTACTATATTTCTATTTATTCTTTTTTATTCGTTTATATGTTTTGCTTTACGTAATTTTGGCAATCATAATTTATATCATTTATTATTATTTTCATTATAGGTTTTTTTTAATAAAAAATAAAATTATTGAGATTTTTTAATTTTTTTCGTCATACAATTATTTCTGCTTTTTACATTTTTTGTAAACTAAACAGGTAGTCGATTGTGCAAAGTTTAAAGATCTTCGTAACAGTGCGTTTGTAGGACCAGTTGGTGTGTATAGTCAATCTTTTCTTATCAAATCTTATCTATTTAATTTGTTTATTATACTTATCTATTTTGCTTAGCAAACCATCTGTACTGATTTTTTATGTCAATTTTTTTTTAAAATAAATAATGGTCAACAATATTAATTGCTCATTTTTTTTATTTTTACTCATTATTTTAGAATTTTTTTTCCTTCTAATTATATGTGCAATTGATTCTCAAAAAATGTATGCTCTTTTTTTCAAATATATATAGTTCGTTTTTTCATGAAATAGTTATTTATTTAATATGGCTCGCTTCATTTACGTATCGCAACTATTATTGCATTATTTGTATATTTAATTATGAAAATGATAGTGCCAACATTAATAATATATGTATACAAAAAAAATTTTAGCATCACTTAGATGTTTATCATTCTAAAAATGGAAGAAAAAAATTTGATCTAAAATTCCTATATGCTAATTTATCAATGTCTAAAATATACAACTCATATATGCTAATATATCAATGTCTAAAATATAAATATGATTTATCACAAGTTTTTTTATATTTGTAGAAATTCACAGAAGATTGAATTTCATCTTTGCTTATCTACTACTTTTAAATGTACAAATTTTTTACATTGAATTTATGCAATCTTGAACTTTTTTCAATATTTTCTGTTTTCTTATTATAAAAATGACAATAAAATATTTTTGTATTTTTTTATTGTTAGATATTACATTACTGATATAGTGTTTTCTCACATGTTTGTCTAATATATACATGTTATTTTGTTCTATAGTGTTTTGCAGTTTTTCTCAGTGAATATCACATCAACCAGCAATTAAGCACTGTAAAGCTTTCAACCTTACTTCACCTTTTCATTTTTGCATCCTTTTTTGTTCTTGCTCCCTTTATTTGTTTTTTGTCCTAGGTTGTATCGTTTCTGTTTATGTTATTAACGTTTTAAGTTTTCTGTTAAATCTTTCTTTCGTAGTAATAATTTTGTCTTTATGAATAAAAATAATCGTAGTAAACAAAATAAATCTAACAGGATCAAATTATTGAAAGCTAAAAGATTAAGCAAGATAAGGAATTATGTCAGTTCTAATCCTGTTATATCTGAAGGTAACAGTTACTCATTCCAGATGGAAGGAGAATTTCCTCCTCGACATAACAACATGAATAATGTTCCCTTAACCCAATGTATCTATGTGCTTATAGGAGGACATGTAATTCTCCATTCTACTACAAATGCTCATGGAGAATTGCAAACAATTCGAATTGAACCTTTTACAGCTATTGCTATGACTAGTTCAACAAATACTTTTTACAGAAAGAGAAAATTTAATTGCGCATATTCTCTTTCATCTACCTCGAGTTATTTTCCCCAACAAAATCCTTTAGTTATAACTGACGATTTGTGTCGAACCCATCAGCCTTCTGATTTTGCATTTTCTGCTCCTGGGTCATTAAAGGTCATTGATGCCGATCTTAATGGTAAATTTATCTTTCTTAGAATCCCTCTACACTATACTAGCATCGTTTTTTTTTTCCTTTTTTCCATAACATGTAAAACCATACAAACAATTTGTGATTGAATTTTTCTTTAACCAAAATTATGAAGGTCACATAGAAGACGCTGATTGTCGATCCAATAACCATACATCATGTCTTCCATTATCATCTGAAAAAAATAGCTTCTACACATTTACGTAAGTTAAACAATGTTAATAGAAATGTACTCACTTATTTAAAACGTTGTGTCTATATTATCATTAACTAATACTTATTATTGTTTTTAATTAATTTATTAGGGAATTGCTTCACAACTTCTTGGTTCGGAGGACCTGATTATCTTTGTCGTTTTTGCTCTGCTCATATGTGGAATGAAGAAAGAACTAACATATAAAAAAGAACTAGAAATCTGACTTTTAGTCTTTGTTGTCAAGAAGGAATCATTAAAATACCTCCGTTTAAACAAACACCTTCTTGCCTAGATCAATTGCTTAGTAACGATATAAATCAAACAATAATGAAATTTAAAAATAATATAAGAATGTATAATAGTATATTTCAATTTACATCATTAGGAGGTAAAATAGATAACTTAATCAACAATAGGCCAGGCCTTTACACTTTTTAAATTAATGGACAACTTCATCATAGAATAGGTTCTCTTCTTCCTAGAATTGGTCAAAAACCAAAATTTGCTCAGCTATAGGTCAGTTAAAATCCTCCTACGCAAGTATACATATCGAATATATAGTATATTAGCAAGCAGGGTATCGATCTCACTGGGAATTGATCTAAAACTTTACTAATTACTAAAATTAGAACAATTCAATCTTATCCAAACAATCAAAACTTATTAATTAACTACAACTAATTAACTAAAATTAAAACCAACAAGAAAAATCGAAGTAATAATAACTTGAGAAAATATCAAATCAAACAAGCCTAGGATCATAATATCTCTCACACTTCATTTAAATCTTAACTCTCTTACTTAAATTATTTCAATGGGTTGAATTGCTAATCTAGAGTCCTAAATTATTTATAAGGGTCTCCCGACTCAACCTATAAAAATATCTATTTTAACCAAAACACTATATCCCTATGTAATTTAAAATTAAAACAAACTCATTAAGTTCAGGCTCTAATTTGGCTACATATGGCCTATAGGTATATCCCTATTCTATACGTAAATTAATTAATTTGATCATATGTTATCCCAATTTTAATCTACTATAAACTCCCTTTCTCAAGTTTGTTTAGGTTCTTAGATCAATTTAATTGGTGGCCAGGTAATTAAAAAGCATTAAGAACAAATTGGAATAAACAATTCAAATCCCATTAAAGATAAGTAAGAAAGAGATTAAAAATTTAGACTACATGTGGTTCAATTGCAATCTTAGAAAAAGAAATTTAGCTACTCATAATTGCAAAATAAAATAACATTGAATAAAATTCAACCATTGAAAGTATCAAGAAAGATAAAAGCTAAGGAATAAAACAAAACAATATTTGCCGTCTTGATTTACAAGTTTCAGCCTCAACTTGTAACTTTTTGAATCTGTCAAAAGTTGTCCCCACTAATGTTGTTAAAACAGATCTATTTATACTAAAAAACTTAATCTAAAGTTCTTTAAGCTGACCTAGGGTTTAATTGGGCTTAAAGGTGTAATAAGAGGCCCAAAAATCAATTATCAGTATTTACAAATTTTCATCCCAACACAGTACATCTAGCCATTTTTCGACATGATTTTCTCTATGTTCGAAGCAAAACTGGGCAAAGTAATCGTCATGAAAGTTGTAGCTCTGTCTCTTAGCTTTCCAATGGTCAAAGAATCGCATCATTTAAAGTTCTGTAGCTCGAGATATGGCCAAAATACTAAAACATATGCAAGCAGATTCTAGGTCTTTAAACACCTTACTTTTCAAAATTAAGCTAATTACTTTTAATCTTACAAAAAATATAAAAACTAATAAATAATAACTAAAATAAAAGGAATAACATAAAATTAAAATAACTCACTAAAAATTAACCTAATCATGAAAACAACTAAAAATAATTAAATTATAATTGAAAATTGAGGACTTAGCTAATATTTAATAACAAAATTAGAATAAAATAATTCTATAAAATAGAATTATCACTATATGTTTACGATACTGAAAATGAAATCTCAAATAGACTAGACATTTTCTGTAATGATGAGAATAACAAATCTATTGATAGATCTATAGTGGAAGGTCTATTAAAAATGCTTGATGAAAATAATCAGATTGTTAAAATTTTTAAGATGGCTAGAGATAGACTGACAATATCAGATTCAACACCTCTTCGATTAAGACTTCTAGTATCCCGTAATAATTCTAAACAAAACTATCAATTACCAACTGCTTCTGAAATTGCTGGGCTAATAGTTGGTGATTTAGGAGAATGTGATGGCCATCAAGATATAATAGTTGATTATATCAATGAAGGACTTAAACGAATAAGTGAACTACATCCTTCTTTTATGGCCATCCAATACCCTCTTCTTTTCCCTTATGGCGAAGATGGGTTTCCACTTACTATAAATTATGTTCATTCATCGATAAGAAAAAAACCAAAACTTCAAAAAGTAACTATGCAAGAATATTATGTCTATATAATTCAACAACGATCTATTGTTAAAAATACATTGTTAAGAGGTGATAGGCTTTTTCAACAATTTATAGTTGACACATTTACAGCTGTAGAAGAGGAAAGATTATTATATATACGAAATAATAAAAAAAATTTAAGATCAGAATTGTATAATGGCTTAAAAGAGGCATTTGCAAGAGGTGATAACAATGCAACCACTATAAGAAAACGTATAGTATTACCTGCAAGTTACAGTGGAAGCCCACGATATTTATTACAAAATTATCAAGATGCAATGGCAATGTGTAGGTATTATGGTTGTCCGAACCTGTTCATCACATTCACATGTAATACTAAATGGAAAGAAATTCAAGATGCATTAAGTTTGATTCCACATCAAAGACCGGAAGATACACCTGATATAACTACGAGAGTCTTTAAAATCAAACTATACTATTTAATGAAAGACCTAATGAAGAACAAACACTTTGGTCGCGCTACAGCCGATATGTCAATTAAACATAACAAATATTTATTATTTTAAACGAAACAATAAAATCATACTTTTCATGGACTAATACAAAAGTTTTCATCCTATATGATTCAGTGACTTACACCATTGAGTTCCAAAAACGAGGATTACCACATGTCCATATTCTTCTTTGGCTACATCGTGATGACATATTCTCATCCTCAGAAGAAATAGATAAAATGATATCAGTTGAACTACCAAACAAAGACGTTGATCCAATAGCATATCAAGCTATAGTAGATTTTATGGTCCATGGACCATGTGGCCCATCACAATCAAACTCTCCATGCATGACCAAAGGCCACTGTTCCAAATACTTTCCAAAAAATTTCCAAACAAGCATTATTATTAATAAAGATGGTTTCCCAATATATCGAAGAAGAAATATACCTTATAATACAATTATAAAAAATGGTATTGAATTAGATAATAAATATGTAGTACCTCATAATGTTGATCTGGTAGTCAAATATCAAGCTCACATTAATGTTGAAATTTGTGGTCAATCTAGAGCCATTAAATACTTATTCAAATACATCAATAAAGGACCATACCGAGCACGAGTTATCCTAGAAAATTCAAACTCAAACATTGATCAAAATGAACAACAAACGTCTATTCAAATAGATGAAATAAAAACATATTTAGATTGTAGATATTTATCAGCATACGAAGCATGCTGGAGACTCTTTGCTTTTTCAATACACCATCGAAAACCAGCAATTCAAAGATTAGCCATACATTTACCAGAACAACAAAACATTTACTTTCATGATAATGAAAATTTATCTAGAGTCTTGCATAGGTCAGATATCAATAAAACGACCTTTACTGAATGGATGGTTGCAAATCAAAATGATCAAAATGGTAGACATTTACTTTATGCTGACTATCCTACTGAATATGTTTGGCATCAACAAGCAACAAAATGGAAGAAAAGGGAAAAAGGAAGATGTATAGGTAGAAAAAACTATGTACATCCAGCAGCAGGAGAATTGTATTTCCTACGAATGTTATTGAATGTAGTAAAAGGAGCAACTAGCTATGAATATATCAGAACAATTGATGACATTACTTATCAAACCTTCCAAGAAACATGTAAGGTGCTTGGATTAATAGGAAATGATCAAGAATGGCATGATACATTAATTCAAGCTTCACAATGGGCTTCGAGTCAACAATTAAGACAATTGTTTGTAACCATTGTCATGTTTTGCCAAGTTGTAAATCCATTAGCACTTTGGAAAAGTAATTAGAGATTATTTTCAGAAGATATTGAACATAGATTAAAACACGCATTTGGATCAATGCAATATACAATTCCAGATAATGATATAAAAAAATATGTTTTAATAGCTTTTGAATACCTATTCAACAAAAATGGTAGCTCTTTATCTGAATTTAAATTACCTATGCCTAATCAACAAAATCTTTACCATGAAGAAAATAGGTTGATACATGAAGAAATTAACTATAACTTGATAGATCTCCAACAACTACACCTAAAATTGCTTTCAAACTTAAACCTCGAACAAATGCAAATTTATCAATGTGTTAAACATTCAATAGACAATAAAGAAGGACAAATGATCTTTGTATATGGACATGGAGGAACAGGCAAGACTTATTTATGGAATACAATTATATCTGGAATAAGATCAACTGAAAAAATTGTTTTGGCTGTTGCGTCATCTGGTATTGCATCATTATTATTGCCAAGTGGCAGAACAGCTCACTCAAGGTTTAAAACACCTCTCAATATCAATGAGTACTCAACGTGTCAAATAAAAAAAGGAACACAACTTGCTAGGTTAGTTCAAGCATGTAACTTAATACTGTGGGATGAAGCACCTATGGTACATAGATATTGCTTTTAAGCTTTAGACAAAACTTTAAGAGATTTACTTGACAGTGATTCAAGTCAAGTACTAAACAAACCTTTTGGAGGAAAAACTATTCTATTAGGAGGTGATTTTAGACAAATTCTTCCTGTTGTTGAGTCTGGAAACAAAACAGATATTATTAACACTACAATAAATCAATCACCATTATGGTACAAATGCAAGATTTTTCATCTTAAAACTAACATGAGACTATTAAAGGATAACCTTGACGAGGAATTCAAGAAAGAAATTGAAGGGTTTGCACAATGGTTGCTAAATCTTGGTGATAGGAATTTAGAATCTTTGGCCATGGAAAACGATGGTGACTCAAATTATATAGCATTACCAACGGATTTATTAGTTCCACTTATGAATGACCATGTTCAAGACATGATCTTCGTTGTTTATGATAAATTTGATAAATACTATGCAAACCCTGAATATCTCAGACAAAGAGCTATAGTCACACCTTATAATGAAACAGTTGACATAATAAATGCACATGCACTTGATTTCACAAGGAATGACCAAAACATACTTTAGTAGTGACTCAATTTCACAAGCCAGCGATCAAATATCAGATCATCAACTACTCTATCTAATAGAATTTCTAAACTCTCTTAAATTTCCTGGAATGCTAGATCATCTACTTCATTTAAAAGTCGGAGCTATTATCATGTTATTAAGGAATATTGACCAAAATTCTGGTTTGTGCAATGGTACTAGACTCATTATCACACAATTAGCTCAAAATGTCATAGAAGCAAAAACCATTTCCAATTCTGAAAGAAAGAAAAAAATTTTTATATCGCGAATACTTCTAATCATGAAAAATCATAAATGACCATTCATTTTTACAAGAAAACAATTCCCAGTGAGGTTATGCTATGGTATGACTATTAACAAAAGTCAAGGCCAAACCCTAGAAAAAATTGGTTTGTATTTACCTAAACCTGTTTTCACTCATGGTTAACTATATGTTACTCTTTCTATAGTTACATCTCGAAAAGGATTGCAAATTTTAGTCACTGATGAGAATGGTCAATCAATTGCTCAAACAAAAAATATAGTATACAAGGAAATATTTGATAATTTGCATTAAGGTTTCGATCAATATCTTCTAATTGTTACATTTATTTGTTCAATATTATTTTGTTATTTAAATTTCATCAAAATTTATTCAAAATTACATATTGTTCCATATTACCTCTCTTTTTTTTTTCACGATGAGGGAGGACACTTATTACACAATGCCTGTTTTGTTCCAACCATCATTTGTTATATGTATTTGAACCCATATTATTCCATAAGGATCTATTTCTCCAACTTATTCTATTTTTGACTTCTGTCTTATAAGTACTTTAATTCGTGCTTATTTACCAATTGAACATATAGTATAACATAAACATTTTACTCTTAAATATCTATTTAATTTAAACTGCATATCCTATTTGCTATAAATACAGGATAACAATGACAGATCAATTTCTATCTGACCTACGATCTTTTCAACCAACTACATCAGTCAAAGGAAGGATTGTTCGTCTATGGGAATCAATTGATCCAAATCGTCCAAACACACTCCTCAACCTTGATTTCCTAGCAACTGATGCGCAGGTACACACTTTTTTTAATAATTAAACAACATTTTTCTTTCAATATTAGATACCATTCTCTAAGTATTATACTAAACCCTGTATTAAATACATACATACATACATATATATATATATATATATATATATATATATATAAAACATCATATCTTAACAGAATTTCTCTTAAAATATATTACAAATAGTTTGGCCATTTCTCAATAACGAAAGAGTATTTAACAATTGTATAAACAACAATCAAATTGATATTGCTTTGTAATTATTACTTATAATTAAATCAAAAGTTAACAAAAAATATTTAATTCTTTCATTCTCTACTTTTATAAAATATCAAGGTTATTTGGTGCAAACTAAATACCTAATCCAAAATATTAATAACTATAATTTCAAGTTATTATGTGCTCCAATTTTTCCTTAACAGTTGACCCTGTCATACTACAACGCTAAACTTATTATATAAAAATCTTGAAGATATTCCTTTCCATTATTATTTACTATTACAATGATAGGAGAATGTAAATGATTACCATTTAAACTTTGTACTTTTTTTATATTATAAACAAGCCAGAATGCAGCCTGGTTGGTTAGTAGACAAGTTATGATGGATTCCTATTCCTTTGTATGGACTCATACAATTTTTCGATGCCATACATATTTTTAAATCTTTCAACTTATATTAATTTAAATTGATTTATATTTTCATTTGGTAGGCAAAATTTTGAAATATTAACAAAACACTAATTTTTTTGTATTTAAATATTAGCAAAACATAGATTTTTGTTTCATTTCAAAATTTACGTACTTCATATGTCAAGATAATAGAAGTTTGCTTCTATCTTTGTATGCTTGACTATTGAAAAATATTTTTAATATTAAAACTGCATTTTGCATTCTTGGAGTTATAAATTGGTAATAACATTTTTAATTCTTCATTCAACAGAGAAATGCATTACATTTTATGGTGAGAACCCCGAACGTGCCACAATTTCGACCTCAATTGAAAGAAGGATCTTTATATCGAATCAACAAGTTTTAAACAAGTGATAACAAGTTCAATTTTAATGCGATTCCTTCAAATATAATTAGGATCTTTACAAGAAACACCTAAATCCAAGAGCTTCATGAAGATTTGGCCTCATTCCCTTCATCATATTTTACTTTTGCATCATTTAATCAGCTGAATGCAAGGATCCGGTATAATGCTATCTTGACAGGTACGGCTAACTCAATTATTTTCTAAATTGCTAAAGCATAATTTCTACAGCATTTTTCATTATTAACACTATAATTAGTCACTAACCCCAATTAAAATGATGTTTGAAAACTTCACAGATTTTATTGAGGCTTTAAAATCGATGACCAATATTGTAAAGGTCCGCTTGCATAACAAAACATATGACATTAAAAAACGTGACCTTTACATTGAAGTTCTCAAGTAAAAAGAAAAAGTCATGAACGCATTTGATATTATGGGTAAATAAATTTCGACATCAAATCTTATACTTGGTATTTTTTTATACAGTGGCAACAATTTAAAAGTTGTTTTATACGCTGACAAAGCTGAAGAGATCAATGAAGACCACCTTCTTGATGAAGTGATCACTTCTGTTATTGTCTTGGCCGCAACAACCGTGAAGAAATACATGAGTAAGAATATTATTTACTGTTGGTTATATTATTTAATATTTGTCATGTTTTTTTTATAACTCTTTACTACTCTTACAGACACCTTTTACCTTGCATCTTGTTCGGCCACTAAGATATATATTGATCCAGTTATACCTAAAACTGCAGCATTTAAACAGAGGTAATATCAATATCATAACTATAAATGGCAATTCAAATATAAAACATTAGCTCACAAATCTTTTAACTCACAGATATCAAGAAAAACCATTTAGTGTGCAAATCAGAAACATGGAAATGGACTCACATCCACAAACAGGAAACAATAGCAACATTAAGGAATCAACCATTGCAGCCAATAATGCAGTTGGCCCAACCAAAACCCAAGTAAAAGCAAACTTGAACAAACATTTTTCAAAAAAAAATCTTAAACTCAAATATACTAACAATAAATGTATATTGCAGAACATCAAATATAAGATACGTGCAACAATTACTGATATTGATTGCAGCAATGGATGGTTTTACAATTCATGTAACGAATGTGGGTTAGTCTTATGATTTTGTGTTGAAAAGTACTAGTGCACTCAACATGATGAAAAGACACCGTTGCCAACGTAAGTAAATAATGAACCTCATACATTCTTATTTATCTTCATTTCATAAATTCAATGCTTTCTTAAATTCTTTTTATAATATCATATTGAGGAAAAAAATTTTGTGTGGATATGTGGTAATCTAGCTCAAATGGAGCAAACATTCACATACTCTTAGCATTCAAAATCTTAACATTTTCGTCATTTCTTTTGTTCTAGAATATGGATGTTTATGATCAAATATTTTTTTCTGACATTTTGAAAATCACTACTAAATCTACTTCAGTTTTCTTCACGCAGTCAAAATCTTCATTTCTGTCTTCTTAATAATTAATTAAAACAAATAAATATACATGAACACAAGTTTATGTGTTTTTATATTAATTTTATAAACATTTTATAATTTATTATGTTAGTATTTTTAACATTTTAAAATTATTATTATACAATATATGTCTTTCAAGTATTAATACCTTTCGACTTTATTTCCAACTCCTTATTTTCATTTGTAAAAGACTAAAATTCAATTTTGCAGATATTCCATACAACTGATTATGCAAGATAGCACTGGACAAATGAGATTAGTAGCATTCGGTAAAGTGGCAAAGAAGTTAGTTGGAGCGAGTATCACAAAACTTGCAACACTCAATACTATCCATCGCATGACATTACTTGGACCTATCAAGACCTTGATCAACCAAACAAGGATATTCGTAATAGGTTTGACATTAAAAGCAATTAAAACATGAATTTTAAATTACAAACTATTCAATTGTGATGTGATAGCAAACCCAGAACCTCCCACTCCAACTTCTACAAGCATTATTGCATCCTTAACACCTCCATTAACAATTGAACAACCAGAGAAGCAGCTCTTCCCATCACCAATCAGCACATAAGTGGTCAGAGAACTTTTCCTAAAAAACACTCCTCAGGAAGGTGCTGCCACCAGCCAGGGAAAAGAATCACCTCAGAAAAAATACAAAACCAGGTTAGAATTACAATCCAATAAACTTAATTTTATTTATTTGTTCTTCATCTTATTGTTATTACGTTATTTTCTTCTTTTTTCATATAGTTCGAACTACAAGCATGAGATAAAAATAATGCATTTTCAAATATATCTATATTCATTTCAATGTTCAACATTTTCAAAATTCACACACATTTCTAGCACTTTTGATAAACGATTTATAGCTAAGGTATCAACACTGAAGTTTTAAATAAATTAGATTGTTTCGCACATTTTGAAAGTTACAAAAAAACAAAAAGTCTTTTTTATGGATGATAAAATTCTATATTAATGGATGTTAAAATTTGCCTCTTTTAATTGTTTGTACATACACTTTATCAATGCTTGATGTAAGTTGTGTATTACTCATAGAATTTTAACGTTTTTTGCTTTGGTTCATGAATTGTTGAGATAAAAATTTCAAACAATAGATGATATTCCTTAATTGTTCTGACATTGTTTGCAAACAAGGCACACATCGAACCAAAACCTTGACGAAAACACAGCATTACTGAAACTTTTTGTTTGTCTATAGTTACTATGAAATCTTAACATCTAATTGCCAGCTGCGTATGAAGATGCCTCATTCTTTTGTTCGAGATAGCATGTAATATTACACACTATAACTATATCTTTTTCGTATATGCTTCGAATGCTGGCTGAATATCAAAACACTACTTTAGCCAACTACATATATTTTGTAACAATAACAATGACATATTTTGTCAAACTTTGCAGAAGCCTTATCCTAATATCTACTTACAATCATTATTTTTTGTACCTAACCTAACGATGATGGTGTAAAATTATAAATTGTTGTAATATTACTCTATGTTTTGTGCTCATATCTATATATCTATGCATTGTATTATGACCCTAGATTATAATATTCCAAAACTTTCTATTACTGACTATAACATTTTGTATACGTAATTTTTAATGCATAAACTTGCTTTTGTCCTCACTTACAAAAATTTAATAAAATTAAAAATATCATAAACACAATTATTACAATATGTATTATTATATTCGTATGCAACATACGGATACATTTCTATATTTAGTCACGTTTTCATTCTCATAAGCTATAATGTAGAAAATTGTGACTTTTATAACATACTTAAAAGGAAGCTTGAGGCTTCTAGACTTAACCACGTGGAGGGCAAAGATAGTGAAAAAGAAAAGATGTTGAAGCAAAGAGAGAGAAAGAAAGGAGTACAAAGGAGTCAAACTGAACCACGTGAAGGGCAAATAGAGAAAAAGGGAAAAGATGTTGAAGCAAAAGAGAGGGGATGCAAAAAAGTCCGTGTGTTGCACATGGGTAATATTCTAGTTTTATAAATAATTATATAAGAATTTTAATAAAAAATTAAAATTAGTGATATTTTTTTAGATTATTTAAAGAAATTAAAATGACGTTATTTATTTATAAGAAAGTTTTATTTAATCTACAAAAATGAAGTTATTTGAAATAATTTAGAAATAATAGTATCTACTTTATTTTTAATATTGTCATTTTTGTAGATTTAATAATAAATCTGTGTTTGTCTATAATGCAGGGAAAATAGAAAATGAAACAATGAAAGATATCTTGAAAAGTAATGTTTATAATAAAATATATCAAAAATTGAATGAGAGGAAACATAAAAAATAATGCTAGCATCAAGGCATCATATATAACCATATATCTGATTTTGCGCTACATATATAATCTTGCACAATAGTTAAGAACGGTACAGTATAAACCACAAGTTTATCCAAAAATGAACAAATCCAACCAATTATGTTAATTAACTTCATTAAATTGATAATGTTAAGATATTTTTGACTTGAAAATTATGGCTTATTTTTTCTTCATCGATCAACTTTTCCTCTTATAGAATTTTTCTTTTTCAATATTGAAATTTTCTTTTTCGAACCACTTTTCCACACCATCTACCCTTCGAGCATTATAACATTCAAACCATGTTTTCATCTTTTCCCTTTGGGCATCATTAACATCTTCTGACCACTTTTCATCAGAACAATAGGTTTTATAGTGAATTCTGTATAAATATTAATATAAATTCGATCTTACAATCTTGTAATAAAGAAGAAAGGATAAGTCAGTGATCTGCGTAATAAAAATAGAAAATGAATGGTCACTGTAGGTGAAGCACCAAAGAATAAGCAAGGGAAAATAAAACAAAAGGGAAAGAAAATATGATTACAAGAAATTTCAAACTTATAACAAAGAAAAAAAAGAAGATAATTGTAAAAACTACTACAAAATGATTTGTAATAGAATTTAGGGATTGAACTATCGCAAAAAATAATATAAAATGGAATAGTGAACCAAATTATAAAAACAGTATTTACCAAGAATTTATAAATAGAAGTAAATAACACTGATCATCAACTTTTTGAATATAATACCTTTAGCATTGATGATAAACATTTGGTGATAAGTCTGTAAAAATTAAAAGATCATAACATAGATAACATAGCATTTAAGCTCAAAATAAAAAAGTGTTCTTCCAATAACAAACACTCAAGCTTTGAAAATTTTATTCGAAAATACAAAACGAAAAGAGCTTACCTTCACAATGCATATTGTGATCAAAATGCAAAAGTAGATCATGGAACAAACTTTAATTTGGGGTTTAGGAGCTAAAAAATTAAAAGGGGTTTATCTCAAAAAGAGAGAATCATAATATAAAGCTTTAAAAAGGCATAAAAATGAGTTTTTCTTCTTTTTTTTCTCCTTTGGCTTCATCAATTCAAAATACGAAGGACCAAAGCCCTTTAGTTTTAAAACTGAAAAGCTTGGAAAAAACCCCAATAGTGCACCATAATATAACAGATGGCAATATAAAAAGAAAAAAAAGCCTTTTCCTCTTTCTCTTCCTTTTTTTCTCTTTCTACACCCATCCATGTCAGTGTATATGTCATGCACGTTCATCGCTTTAACTTAGCACAACCATTTTCAGAATTCTGAAGTTAAAAAATTGGGTAAGGTTAGTCATGCATGCAAAATTAGAACTAATAAAAGAAAATTTAAAGAAGTCAAAAAAGAAGACCTTAAGTCCATCAATAAAAATAAAACCATTGAGGATGCATTCCTTGAAAGTAGATCTCAGCACTATGTCATCATACTTTTCATCTATGGCTTTTGACTGCTTTTATTTTTGTTTCAAAATGATAAAAAAAAATAGTAAGTGGTTTGTGTTTCTTGGGTACTCACATTCTAAAACCCAAGTAATATGTCAAAGGACAAAATTGTCGAGTACATCAATGAGAGGGGAGGGAAGATCAAGAAGAGTGAAGAAAAAAAGAGTGGATTAGGTATCCCTGTCAGTGGTCAAGAAAGCGGGAGCAAAGGCCCTAGGTAGATGGTACGCCTCGCCTCGCTTCTTATGCCGAAAAGCTCCCTTCCGATAGACGCTCAACTGATTGACCGAGGCAAGATTTCAGTAAGAAACTGACTTCCGTGATTACCCTACTAGTCACCTCAGATCGGACGAAAGATAGGCGGTGTCTAATCGGGCGGAAAGGGATTGATCCCGTTCTACCCCCACCTCTATCACTTTCGCTCCCAGCCCTGCTCGGCTCCGCTTACAGGTGCTGATCCTTAGCCAGTGCTGCTCCTAGGTATAGATATGCTATCGGATTGATCTACTGTTGTTTTGTCCTTAGGTTCTTATCAAAAAACTAGGGCTTGCGTGCGAGAACATGATTCGCTTTTCGAGAGGGGTGACCCTGATCACCCTATTCAACAACAGAGATGGGATTTGTTTGATTCGAATGAGGCTTTCCCGTCCCTTCGATCAGTGACTCTTGCCTTTAGTAGGAATAACCATGCTATGGTCAGTTCCGAACAAGAGGAACTTCTTGTATGGGTAGAGACAACTCTTGCACAAGATTTTTACCATAATTCGAAACGGGAGGTAATTTCTTGCCAGATCGTAACTCCATCTGGTTGACTTGGGCTATTTTTGAAGAAATCTGAACCATCTGGCATGATAAGACTAGACTTTACGCATTCAGGCTTTGCCTGCCCTTTCTAATAAAAAATTTCGGCTCGGCTTGAGAAAGCGCTGGCAACAACAAAAAGGAAAGGGTCCATGTAATTGCTGCGCCTGCCCCTTTTCATAATCAATGGGGCAGCAGGTTCGACATCTATTAGAAAAGAGAGAATCCACTTCAGATAACCATGCCTCTGCTAGGCAGCGTGTGGAATGGCCAAGAGCGGACCTTTTTGGATATATAATCCAAGTCGAGAGTGGAGTTACGGGAACAACCGTCTGATGGAAAACAACTTTCACGTTCGGTTTAGAGAGCACTTTTTTTGTTGAGAATTCCTCGTTCCCTTTCGTGTGAATTGTAAAATAATGTTCAATAAGTTTTCAGAGAACAACAGAAGAGAAAGAGGAAAATGAAAAGAAAAATGATCAGGTAAAAAGGAGAAAAAAGAGAACGAAAGCTCCTAGAGAAATGAGTATAGCAAAACCCCAAAAACACCCCTGAATTTTAAAATTTTTTTGAAAACGCCCATACCTTTTATCCAAATTATCAAACTATATCGGGTTCATGTCTAAAAGCTCAAAATACCCTCCAAACATGTTAAAATACCAAGGACAAATGTTATGTATAGAGGGAATATATAGGTAAGATTCATTATACTTAGATAAGAAAAATTAATGAATTTCCATTTTTTTTAAAGTTAAGGTCTAGTTAAGGGTGTTTATAAACATTGATCAAGGTTAATTATTATGTAACTTTAAGAAACATTTTTCCATTTAACACATTGTTTTGATTCAATTTAAATAGACATTATATATTAAGTATAAGGATAAGTATTTGATACATTGACAACATATGATTTCATTATACTGTTCAGTCACTGTAAAATGTTGAAAGTGCAAATATATGCCCTATAAACCAATAGATTGGTTGTAAATATACATTCTGTTATTTTAACATTTGATTTTAATATAAGGTTTTCTTTATCTTTATGTTTGTAATTATTATTATTATTATTAACTAATAAGATAAAATCCATGGAATAAGATATGTTTTGCAAAGGGAATTATAAAGTGTTACAATTGTGAGATTCCTATAGGATCAAAACATTATTTCCAAAATGTCCATAGTCAATACTTTATCAATATTGGACATTAAGTACACGGTCATATTCTTCATTGTTGAAGTGAGGGAACGATCTCATTGAATATAGTATAGGGATACTTGAACTATCATGTGAATACTTGTTAATAAAAAGGATAAAGTACAGAGGGCCAAATAAAATAGAGAACAAACAAGAAATTGAAAGAAAACATAAAAAAATATATAATGACTGAATAACCTTTGTATTAAATAGTACAAAATCGAAGACTGGATGAAGATCACTAATTGTGTTAATTAAAAACAAAAAGCTTAACTTTATTTATAGAAGAGAATCAAGTCTGCTTCCTAATTTTGTGCTAAAATCGTGGCTTCATAAATTATAGGAATATGTTACTTTGACTCCCACTTTATTAGGATTCTATTAACAGAAAATTTTGACTTAATCTTCAACAATTCTCCCACTTGAAGACACGATTCCATCACTTGAAATTGAACAACGAACTACTTCAAGACCCAAAGAATTCTTGAACCAATTAAACTTTTTTCTTGTCACAAACCTGGTAACATTTTTGCAAGGTTCAAGTCTATGTGAATTTTCTTCAAGATAATCTTGCCATCTTCAACCACATTTTGAACAAAGTGATAATAAACATCAATGTGCTTCATACATGAGGAGGAAAGTTGGGTTTTTAGCCAAATGAATAGCACTTTGACTATCACTATTAACACAAATAACATCTTATTATCTCATCATCAATTCCTTAAGAAGCCTTTGTACCCATATAACTTCCTTGCAAGCATGTGTTGCTTCCATGAATTCTACCTCCGTTGTTAAAAATGCTACAATTGATTGTAGTTTTAATTTCTAGCTGATTGCACCTTCTGACATGGTAAAAATATAGCTTATAGTAGGCATCCTTCTATCTTTATCACCAACAAAATTTGCATTAACAAAACTAATGCATTGCTGCTTCATGTGTTTGAAACATAATGACACATTCTGAGTGCCTCCTAGATATCTAAGGATTCACTTGACAACCATCCAATGATCACGATGAAGATTTGTTTTATACTTACTAACTACTCTCATTGCTTGTGAAACGTCTAATCTTGTACATACGATAGAAAACATAAAGCACACTACTGTTGACGAATATGTTACTCGAGACATTGTTGCCCCACTTCAATGTTGGGAAATAATTTTGAAG
This sequence comes from Theobroma cacao, assembly GCF_053813885.1. Classification (NCBI taxonomy): domain Eukaryota; kingdom Viridiplantae; phylum Streptophyta; class Magnoliopsida; order Malvales; family Malvaceae; genus Theobroma; species Theobroma cacao. The sequence goes on from NC_142647.1 coordinate 7,392,279, forward strand.
ACAATTTATTATGAATAAGAAATGGGGTACTCACTGGTTTTACATTTTGCATATTGAAGCACGACAAAATTCTTTCTATATAACCCTTTAGACATAACTAGATCTTTTTTACCTTTCTTTCTCAAGTATCTTTATCCCAAGATTCTGATTCATAGCTCCCAAATCCTTCATTTCGAATTTCCCAACCAATTGAGCTTTTAGTGTAGGCATTTGTTCCAAATTATTTCCTACAATAATCATATCGTCCACATATAATAACAAGGTACAAAAGCATCCATTACCTCAATTACAAATGTAAGCTCAATGGTCAGCCTCACATCTTCTAAAACACAAGCTCACAATGAAGGAATCAGATTGCTTATATCAACACCCAGGTGTCTGCTTGAGATTGTAAAGCGATTTGTTTAGCCGACAAACAAGATTTCTCTTACTTTCTTCAATAAAGCCTTCCGGTTGTGTCATATAGATTTCTTCATTAAAGTCACCATGTATTAAAGCTATTTTTACATCTAATTGTTCTCACTCAAAGTCATAAGTAGCAACAAGAGCCAAAACAACTCTAATTGTAGTTAAACAACAACTAGAGAAAATACCTCATCAAAATCAATATCGGGTTTTTAAGTATACCTTTTTACCATAAGCCTAGCCTTATGTCTTTCCACATTCCCATTTGAATCTTTTTTCAGCTTGTAAATCCATCAACAACTAATAGCCTTTCGACCTCAAGTAATTAAATAAGGTCCTAATACTCATTCTTATGCAAGGACCTTTTCTCCTCTTCTAAGGCAAATCTTTATTTGTCTGAACAAATGGAGTCACAAGCCTTTTTATAGGATGTAAGCTCGTGTTCTTCAACTAATGCAACATTAGCATTGACACAATTAATTTGAGGCTTTGAAGGTGTGATATAGTCATCGTACCTAGTTGGAGGCTTAATTGTCTTTCGAGAATGTGTTGGCATTTCATGAGGATCTACAAGAAAAGGCTCTTCAATGGACAATTTTGACTTAGGTTCACTTTAAGACATTTTCTCTTAAACAGTGTCATCAACATTTGCTTCCTGCTTAATTATAATTTTCCTTGCTTCTTGCTTTTCAATTGTGCCTTGAAAAGTATTTTCATTAAAAGTAGCATCTCTACTAAAAATGATCTTGCGAGTAGTACAATCCTACAAGCTGTACCCCACCTTATTGGTCTCATAGCCAAGAAAAATGCATTTTTTCGAATTTTTATCAATTTTAGTTCTCTGTTCCTTTGGAACCCAAACATAAGCATCACATCCAAACACATGTAAGAAAGAATAATTTGCAAGTTTTCATGTCCAAACTTCTTCTAGAGTTTTCGAATTAAGAGACACTATAGGAGAACAAGTAATTAAGTAAAAAGTAATACTTATAGTTTCTACTTAGAATTCTTTCCCTAACTTTACAGTGCTCATCATACATCTAGCACGTTCTAAGAGAGTGTGATTCATCCTTTCTACAACATTGTTTTGTTGTGGTGTTCCTGGCACTTAATTTTCTTTTAATACCATGTTTATTGCAAAAAACATCAAACTCCTTTGAGCAAAATTCTCTTCCATGATCAATTTAGAGATATTTAATTTTCAAAACTTTTGATTCTTAACTAGTGCTTTGAACATCTTAAATTTCTCAAAAACATTTGAATTTTTTTTTTTTGAGCATAAAGATCCATACCTTGTAGGAAAAATTATAAATAAAAGTCCAAAAGTAGGAATATCCACCAATAAAAATAGCAAGTACTTCACAGGTGTTAGCATGGATTAAATTAAGAAAATTTTGACTTTTTTTTGTAGATAAAGAGAAAACCAATCTATGTTGCTTTCCATATATATAATCTTTACAAAACTTGTAGAAGGAGATTTGAAACCAAGAAAAAGCTTTCAGTTTGTAAGTACCTGAAGTCCATAATCACTCATGTGCCTCAACTGCCTATGTCAAATCATGGAGAGGTCTGACTTGTCCTCAACAATAACAGCTTTTCCAACTAAGGTTTTACCAATCAATTTATATAGATTGCCCTTCAATTCTTTTTTGGCTATCACCATGATGCCTTGCATCACCTTCAAATGACAATTTTCCCTAATGAATTTCATACTAAGCTTGTTAAACATCCATAGGGATAGAAAGCTTTTTTCAAGGTAGGTACATGTTGAACATCATAAATGGTACATATACATCCATCAAATATCTTGATTCTCATCTCTCCAACTCCCACTACTTGATTGTCCCCGTTGTCACCCATGCGAACAATGCCACCCTCACATGGTTTATAAGAGTGAAACCATTCGTTGTGTGGAGTCATGAAAAGATGCTCCAGAATAAAAAATCCATTGATTTAGGACTTTTGTTTTTTCTGATGTTCTTACTAATGCATATCCATATTCTGTTATTGAAATGTCTTCTACTATGTTACTATGAGAATTACCTATCCCAAGATTCTCACTTCTCCAATGTTTGCAATCTTTTTTTACATGCCTTGACTTTCTCCAATTCTAACACTTTGTCAATTTCTTTTTGCTCTTAGACTTAGATCTTGATTTTTCTTTGTCACCAAAATTTCTTTTAGTGGATTTATAGCTCATTTCCTTTGTTGGTAGTGATGCTATAATAGAATCCACATCAAGAACCTTTACATGGCTTAAATTCAAAATCAATAAGAATCAAGCATAAAACAAAGTAGGATACTTGCCTTCTCTTCATCATCAATTTTAACATCAAGGGCCTGAAGCTTCTGGCCAGTGAATTGAACTAGTTAAGTTGTTCTTGTACAGAATCTCCATCTCTCATCTTCAAATTATATAATTGACGCCCTAGGAAGATTTTGTTCATAAAAAACTTACCTTCATAAATGCTTTTGAGCTTGTCCAACAGTCTCTTTATGGATGTCTTTGTCTTTATATTGAACAAAACATTATCCTCCACAACAATTGCAAATTTGCCAAGGCCATTTTGTCCTTCTCAACAAATTGCTTGTTGATCATGCATTTAGGTTTGTCTTCCTTTGTCAAGAGAGCAACATCATAACCATCTTTCACAAGTACTGCATGTATCTTTAATTTCCATGGTGCAAAATTTGTTCCATCAAGACATGAAATCCCAAATTTTGTTCTAGACTTCCTTGCCATCTTGATCAGCAAGAACAAGAAAACCCTTTGAAACCTTGCTCTTATACCAAATTTATAAAAAGGATCAAGTACAGAGGGTCAAATAAAATAGAGAATAAACATGAAATTGAAAGAAAACAAAAAAAAAATATAAAGAATGAATGATCTCTGTATTAAATAATTAAGAAATAGAACAAAATTGAAGGGTGGATGAAGATAAGTAATTATGATAATCAAAAACAAAGAACTTGACTTTATTTATAGAGGAAAGTTAAGTCTATTTCCTAATTTATGCTAAAATCGTGGCTTTATAAATTATAGAAATTTGTTACTTTGACTCTCACTTTATTAAGACTCTACTAACAGGAAATTTTGACTCAATCTTCAGCACTTTTTACATTGATAAGTTCATTGAACATGGCCCATAGTCAATCTCCTGTACTTTTCTTCTTTCAAGTTGATCATGCTTTGCTTAACCAGAGATTACTTAAAAATTGTTCATTTTCCAAACAAGCCCTTATGGTCTGGCTTTAATTACCTTATAAATGGTTGCATGCTTATAACTTGCCTCTATAGAATTTGATACAACAGTGGGCTAAGATTTTGCGTTTGGTGGGGTGATACTAGAAATTCAATGTTTGACAAAAAATCAAATTGTGTGTTAAGTACAAAATAAAGGCATTTTTTTATTAACTATTGTATACTAAGATTAGGTATCTTTAGTTGAACTCGATGGTCTTTCATAGAGTTGAAAGAATCTATCACTGAATCAAAATCAAAACTACAAATGATTTTTTTCAATAAGAATGATCAATGAATTTCTTAGAAAATCATCTGACATTCTATTACGTGTCTCGTTTTTAACGAGTTTTATAGCAAAAAATACACGTTTTAATGTTGCAGTGGAAATTAATAGAGTTAAGACAAGCGGAATCAATTTGTCAACAAGTAAACTTTTGATATTTTCATCTTTTTAAGTACTTGACATAGTTCATAAAGTGTAGATATATTTTTCAAGAGATTATAAAAGAATGTCAAGCTTGAATAGATCCAATTAGTCGTTTAAATGCATTTTATTATACTTTATAATGTCATCAAGGTAATATTTATTTGCAAGATTACAAATAATTTCAATATCAAAAGATTCGAAATTACTCTAAAGGTCTAATGATATGCCAAGAGTGAACAACTCCACTTCAATCTCGTTAAATATGAAATAAGAGTGAGACAATTGTAGCTAGAAACAAGTTAACTCCACAATGTTGCTCAAATGTGGCATGTGATAAAATTATTGTAGAGGCAAAGTTATAAACTTCTAAAAAATAAAAAGCATGTTATAAAAATTTTAAAATTTTTGTAGAGGTAAAATTATAAAATTCTAAAAAAATAAAAATATGTTATAAAAATTTTAAATTTTTGTAAAGGTAAAATTATAAAATTCTAAAAAAAATAAAAGTATGTTATAAAAATTTTAAAATTTTTGTAAAAGTAAAATTATAAAATTTCAAAAAAGTAAAGGTATGTTTTAAAATTTTGGAGGGTGGAGGCCCTTACTAGCCCCCTTTCCCCTCCACCTCTAATTTGGTACCTATAATACCCAATGTTTCAAGGTGCCATGATTTTGTCTTTGATTTTTTTTTTTTACCAAGGTTTCAACGTTATTTATTTCTTCTTTGTGGGCAACAAATTCAATTTGTAATTTGAAGTTATTGCTTGATTGAAGTATTTGTTTATTTTCTTTTTTGCTTGAATTTCAATTTGAAACCCTTTTACTCGCTAATTATAACATAATAATCATCTATAGATATTCCATCCAAATAATATACCATATATAGAAAAATCATTAATCTTTCATAACATCACCCCGTTAGAATTTTTTTTTTTTGTAAGTATTACAAGTCATCATCATTTTACAAAATGTTCAACTCATCTATCAAATTACTCAAGAAAATATCTATGTTTTGATTCAGAGTAATCATTCGTAAAATGACTATATTAAGATAAAATGAATAGCTGCTTCATACACATTTACTAGCCAAACATAATAAAGTTTTACAACTGGTCTAAGAGGACTGAAGCCATCTGCTTATAAATCGAGTCTCATATTTCGGTATTCCATTGTAAAAGATTGATGAGTATGAAGTGCTACCATACTCAAATAGTTGTAGTCCTTATAGATTTTTCCTTTGTTGTTTCTATTGCTTCAATTTATTTTTATTTTCGACTTACATTAGAAATTATTAATTAATTATTGTTGGTTGTTTTTCTTTGACAATGTTCTATTTTCTGGTAAGAGAAATCGAGAAGGATGAGTTTTTAGAACAAAGACTGTGATATGGAACATGCTCTATTGCATCAAATTGTCTCATGCTACTGGATTATAATAGCAAGGTCAATTGCATTGCTTAATATAATACAATTTAAAAACTTTTTATTTGCAACTAATTTTATTAAGATTGTTTTTTTTTGAAAGAACAGTGTAATTTATTTTGGGAATTCAAATTCACATCCGAGCCAAACAGTCCCTTAGGCAGCCGCGCGAACTGATTGGCGCGAAAAGTAAAGCGAACGCAAGAGCCCCAAATTGGTAACATTTAGGGTTTTTCATCTCCTTCGATTTCAGAATCGAAAATAGTTTCGACAATGTCGAATGTCACCGACCAGACGGAAGAAATCAAAACTTTAATATCATCAAATTCCAAAACAAACAAATCGTTCGGTTACTCAACTCTCTTACACTTCCAAGAACAGTCCAGTGACAGTCCTCCTTCAATCCAAGCCCTAGCTCAATGTTCTCGCTGCCTTATCCCTTTAATCGTCGCTGATATCCACGATGAAGATGAAGAAATGTAAATTTTCATCGCAAGTTTTTGTTTAATTTGAAAAAAAAAAATTGATTTTGTATTTTTTTGTTTGGTTGATTGCAGAGCTGCTCAAGCTTTGAAGTGTTTGGGATTTATGATCTATCATTCTTCCCTTGTTGCTACAATTCCAGGTGATTTTTTTATTTATTTTTCAAGCAAGATTTGCAAAATGTTACCGTAATTTATTGTTGATTTATTTTGTTGCCTTGGTTTTGTAGCTGAAGATGCTAAGCTGGTTTTAGAGTCGGTGGCTAAACTCATTTCTGTCACAAAAATGAAGGTAAATATTTTACTATCATAGTACAATAGTAGGGTTCCTTTCTTTTTTCTATAATTCTTTTCACTTTCTTTTTTTCATAAATTTTAAGTTGTTCATCTCTTAATTGCAGTCCCTTTGCAATTTAGGCGTGTGGTGTATATCAATTCAACAATTTGATGTCGCAGTTTTAGCTGCCTGCTTCAATACATTGTTGAGGGCAGTTGTTCATGCCCTTGATAATCCTATTGGCTCATTGTCAACAACATTTGAGGCCATGCAGGTATAGTTATTTGTTTGGACGTTTCATTGTCATGTTTGGGTGTCCAATTGTCCATCAAGGAATCACTGCAGCGGTCTTTGTATTTACATTGATTCATTAGCAAAGTTGATTAAAAGATTCATTTATGTATTTATTCTTCCAACAACATCCTGGATTTGTTGGTAACCTCTCCTTCATAGAATGTGTTAAAAAGGTCTACATGGGAAAAGGTGAGGGGCCATGCATGCTGTTTGAGTTCTAATTTTGAATTCAATTTGTTATGGCAAATTTGTGGTCTCTTGAGCTTTAAAATTTGAGTTGTATTACAGTAGGACTTTGACTGCCTTGTCATATGTACTAAACTCTTCAATGCTAACTGTGTTAGGCTGTGACAAAGTTAACTGCCCAATTGAGTGAAATGATGAGAGAATCATCACACCTATGGGCACCTTTAATTTATAGAAGATTCCTCTGCTGTGATAAGAGAGAGCGGGATATGTCTGAGAGGTGTTTTTTGAAGATTAGGTCCACAATATTTCCTCCTCCAATAAATCTTTCCAAGGTACTTCTAACTGGCATTTGTTCTCGCCATTTTTTTATTGCACTCTTTCCATTCATGTTCCCTGTTTATTAAAAGAGGTGCATGTGACATGCTTTACATATTGACATGACAGAGGTTAGACTAATTGCATGCTTTAGTTGTTTATTATTTTAAAGAGACATATCACTAGCTTGCGATAATACATTAAAGCTCAAGATGTTATTCCAAATTAAATTCCTTTAAAGTTATTACCAGCAGTATTTGTTAGAGTGGGAATGCAGTTTGTGTTTTGGAAGGCCTTCTGACCAATTATTGACAGTCTTCTTTACCACCATCCATTCTCTATTTACCACAGTAAATATGTGGAGTGTGCTTTTGTGATAAAAAGTAAAAACTGCACTTTAACAATTAACATGCACTTGAACTCTAATAATTTCTTAGCAGCACACACAAATACTAACACATTCATTTATTCTTCTATGAACATGCGTTTATGTTATGCTTCAAGAAGATTTAATTGCAGAAAACTTACTAGAACAACATGTTTAAGTCCAATATCATCAATTCCCTTTTTTCCAAACAGAACAAGTGCAACTAGGAAATTTGGTACGCAGGAGAGGCCAATTATGAAAAATTGAAATTCAGAATTTTACAGTATAATTTGAAATCCAAACCATTTCTTGGAGAGAGATTGGTTGAAAGTTTATCTGGTCCAACCAGTTGGAATCTAAAGCTTGCAACCGGTCCAGTCTATCATTCCGACTACTCATCTCAGCCCTTCATAATCAACAAGATGAGCTTTCATTATCAAACAGCAAGACATCTACTTTAATGGTAAAAATAAAGCTTCAAATGGCTATGAAATTTTGTATAGGTTAGAGATATGTATGAGCTGAATAACATGAAAATCTGTTTGTTAAGTTCCTATATTCAACTCATCTAAGTGCAGAAACCTAACCATTTTCCTTGATGCTGTTTCAAGATATAAATTATAAAACTTGGTTCAAGGTGTTTTGCAACATTGCATGATTACTATTCTATAATCTTAGATCAGTTGCACTCCATATTTCTTAAGCAGGCTATCATTCAAGACATGAAGCAAAAATTGCTGACAGGGATGAAGGACCAGTTAGACAAGGGCATGAAGGTTCAAACTGTCCAGGCGTGGGGATGGTTTATCTGCTTCCTAGGATCTGATGCCTTCAAGAACAGACATCTAGTAAATGAGATGTTGAAAGTCCCTGAGCAGACATTTCAAGATCACAATCCACAAGTCCAGATTGCTTCACTGGTATTACTGATAAAATTTTACTTTAAAACTTTTTTTGAAAGGCTAAAAGTATTTATTCTGTTAAACAGTGGAGTAGAAGGCAGAACAAGAAATACAGTTCAGCTGAAAATATTGAAACTTAGTTATATATCCTTTCTCTTTGACAATCTCTTGCACAAGCACAGATGTTTTGATTATACTCAAATAAGAACGTGTCCTGTTTCTTGGTTTGTTGTTCCACAGTTAGCTGTGCTTTCATATAATATAGAAGGATATTTCTTCCTTCGAGAATACTTATGAGAAATTTTGTACAGAATTCATCTAGAGATCTGGAAGGTCTAAGGTCCAACAACTAAACAATATATGCACAGACAATTATTTAGTTCAATCCAAATATGCTGGCTCTTGTGCTGGGCCTATCCCAAGTTCCCAGATGTAAATGGTGCTAATTGTATAATTTAAGTTTGGACTGTACCCTTAAGCATACTGACTTGGGATAGTTCAGGATCAAACAACTTGGTTTATTATCTTTACTGTTGGCTTTAAATGAATTTATTTTGGAAGTATTTATGGCTTGTTGAACATCTTCCTGCCAATGGTCGTGTCTTCATTTTGCAGGTTGCCTGGGAAGGTCTTATTGATGCCCTTGTTCATCCTCCAATACTGGCTTGCAAGAAAAATGTAACCGTACAGAATGTAATTCAATGCTTACAAACATCCCCAGGGAAAAGCAGTGAAATGCAGTTAAATGGATTTTCAAAATGCTTAAAGCTCATTATGACACCTCTAATAGTTATCATTTTGAGCAAATGTGATGTATCTGTTCACGTCTCCTGCTTGAACACATGGTGTTATCTTCTACATAAACTTGATAGCTCCATCAACTCTCCATTGGTAAATAAACTGGTATTGGATCCTATATTTGAAGCAATTTTTAAAATAGGACCAGGTAGTAAAAGTATCTGGCTGTGGAATTTGTGCCTGGATTTGCTTGATGATTGTATATCAGTGAACTGTGCAGATTTGAACTCTAATCTAAAGGACCAGGTAAACCTTTCTTTATCAGCTAGAACCTTCATTCCTGTTCCTTGTACATCTGGCAGATATTCATGGAAGCAATATCCTATTAAATGGTTGCCATGGGAGCTCAGTCAGTTGGATTTCTACTTAAAGCTGATTGCTATTATTATTACTCATGTGGCTACGGTAACAGCTGCCCCTGAAAGCAGAAAATCAGCTTGTGATGCTTCTGTGAGGATATTTAGATCTGTTTTAAAGGGAGTCCATATGGAGTTTAGAAATCCGTCAAATAATTATGATAATATTATGTTCTGTTTGAGCACTATATTAAAGTTCATTAAGAAAATAGGCGAAGATGCTAGTTCAGAAGGTGGTGGATTTAGTGACTTGTTTAATACTTCCGTTCATTTTATAGAGGTAGTTGCTGAGGAGTTAGAACCTTCTATTGTTGGATCCCCTCTTTATAAAGTGGCTTTAGACATCAAGTACATTGGCAGTCTGGATTCAGTTGATATTAAACATGCAAAAATACTGGATCAGCGTTCTATTGCTTATATGGATATGGTTTCACCTATGGTTTATCTAACTGTACTGTACTTCAGTTTGGTGGTTCAGTTAACTATAAATACACCTGAAATGGAATTGATTCTACAAAGGTTTCAAAGTTTTTCTAAATGTGGACTGTCTTCATATGATCCCCTGGAAAGTTTTGTAGCTTCTGTCGGTTTACTGTACAGGCACATGGGCTTAAACTACATAGAGATATGGATGGCAATAGCGAAAGGTCTGAATGACTATATTGATGGTATGAAGGATCTCTCCGTATTCAAAACAGATTCTGACAATTCTTTTTATGAGGCCATATGCCATCTCTTATCATATCCATTCATTTTGTTCTCTTGTTGTCAGAAAGATTTAAACCCGTTGAAATCTAGTGACTCCTTGAAAGAATGTTTTGTTTTATCAGAGAGAAAACTTGAACAGGCCATTGAGGTTTGGAAGTCATTATATGGTTCTGTTATCGTTGCAGACTTTAAGTCTTCTGCTACCAACACTTTTAGTGGTGATCTGTGTGCAATGTTAAATAGGTGTTTTGATGAATATGGTAGCCTGTTTGAGCATAAGAGTGAGCTTGGTTTATATTACAAGGATCTGGAGCTTGCTTGCCTTTCTTTCTCTGGAAAGGTTGTGGTATGTATTCTGAAACAGAAGCTGACTTCAGATACAAGTTCATATGGAAGTGGAAAAGAATGTGTTGGTGACTGCAATATATCCAGTGACATTAACAATATTTTAAAATTTGCTTCCAGGTAAATGGAAACATTTATAACTACTCATGTTCCTAAAGCCTTCTTTACCTGCATTTGTGTAAAATTGTATCCTCTTTTGCAGTTGAATTGCTGGGCACTAGTGCTTGATCTTCAGAAATCCCTTTGGGGAATTACTGTGTTTAATCTGGGTCTGGTTCATTTCCTGGCTTGCTTCCCAATTCACAACCCACTTTGCCTTTTCAAATTAAAAAATGGATTAGTTTTATGGATGAAATGTTCAACATTTAGTACAGCTACTTACAAAGCTGTCCTAAACATAGAAGTAAATCTGTTGGGTAATGCAAAGCTAAAGCTATAATAATCCAGCTAAAGCTATAATAATCCAGCTGAACCATGATCTATATGAGAACTTAGCCAAGTAGTCTATCTGATTCTTGTGGCAACAAAAATCAGAATAGTGCATGTTGCTTATTGTTTATCAAGGAGGCACATGTTCTCATAACTTGTTACCAACAAACAGGCTTTAATTTGAGTTCAAATAATTAGATAGAGAAAATCTTCCCTGGTTTTTTTGTATGTTTGGTGTGTGTTTATTAGGGTGCTTAAATATCCCCCAATCCCAAAGCTGTTGTTCATTTGTTGCTTAATATGCTGCAGAGTCATGAAGTACATAAATATAGGAACAGAACCACTGGCAGGTCTTGTGAGTTCAAGGTAAATCATTCTTCTTTCCTATTTATGCTTCATGTTGAGGTTTTTCTTTCATAAATCTTTACATGTTTATGTTTCTCTTATGTGTGTGGGTTTCAGGGTATGTTCTGCGTTGGCATGCTTCATTAGTTGCCTTCACTTGAAGCGAGATATTCTTTCAGTTTTTGAGGTTTGTATTTTTTGCTGTGTTTATCATGTTACCACTAGCATGCTGAGTAAAAACTTCTCTTAAGCTCTTGCATCTCATTTATGCCATCAATATATGGCTGATCAATTACAAAGCCCCAACATACACACAAACACATTAGTCAAATCAATATAAGCCTTTTAAATTTGTGAACTTGAATCAGGTTTTCTTTTCTTTTTTCTTTTGACAAATTGAGATGGACGAAATGAGAGATGAAAGTTCATTTCACCATGAAAAAGGATGGTTTTCAAGTTCTATATTTACTTCGAAACTCTTTTCAGTAGGACAAGAAATTAACTTGTCTTATTGGAGGGAAGTTTTACTTTTTCTCACTCTCTCTCCTTCCCCTCCTTTGCAGGACTTTGAATTCTGCAAGTTCTTTATCCAAGGGAATTGGCATTTAGTTGTTTTAACATTGGCTGATGCTTTTACTGCAGATAATATCCGGTCAACTGCTTCAATGGCTGTCACATCAAGAGATACAGGATGAACATGCCGAAGATCAACTTGGAATTCTGTGGGCTGAGATCCTTAATTGTTTACGGAGGAGCCAGCCACCGCTAACTTTTGATTCTTGTTTCCTCAAACTTCAAGCATGCCTCCTTGAGAAAACACTTGGTCATCCAAATGTCTTGATTTCAGACCCTACCATCATCTTTTGGAACTCCACATATGGCAAGCAAATCAACTTGGAGTATCCTCAAAATCTGCTTCATGTTTTAGACAAGCTGTCAAGAAATGGAAGAATAAACCTCCACAATAAAAGCAAATCAGTTCTGGAAAGATGGTCTATGTCAGAAAACAATACTGCTCCACGGAGTTGCAAGGTCACTGCAACACAGAACAGGAGCTCAAAGAGAGTAGAGTTGGAGCATACGATTGCTCAATCTAACCAAAAGCATAAACCACCCTCGTGTTCAAAACGGAAAAGGCTAGAACTAACCGAGCATCAAAAGGAAGTGAGACAAGCACAGCAGGGAAGGGAGAGGGACTGCAGTGGACATGGTCCTGGGATCAGAACTTATACTGGTCTTGATTTTTCACAAGGAAACGAGGACTCGCAGGAGAGTCAGGACATTCGGAATTCAGAAGCCTTCTTGGAGATATTGAGAAAAGTTGCATGACTGCCTATCTCTGAAGTCTGGTTTCACATGGTATAAGATGTAATTATCCCCTCTAATTATTTGATGTTGTATATATGATAGTTGCACACATTAATTTGCTCCTTTAGACATATTATAGTACCACTGGATGAACAATCATGTTAATTTTCTTAATTACAGTAAAACAGACATGGATAAAAGGCCAAATGGTGTTTTTGGAATCATCTTATAACCTTGTTTTATAACTTTGGTAACCTTGATTGTTGTAAGAGTGTAAACTTGCAAAGTTTTAAACTCCATGAGTGGATGAAATAGTAATCCTTTTTCCTGTGGGCATAATTTCATCAAGATATAATTGGATGAACAATTAATGTTTCGGTTATATATAATTGAAATTTAGTTTCTAATGTAATGTTAATTGGTATATAAATAAAAAGTACTTATATATAAAAGAATACATAATTGAAATTTAGCAATATCAATCTATAAATTATTCGATACTATTATAATTAAAAAATATTTGTTTAACAAGAAATATTTAATGTAATTAAAATTTTTATTTATAAATTATACAAAATTTATAATAAAAGATATTTTTAATGAAATTAATCGTTACAGTTAAAACTCTTTTATGTTTATAAATCTAGTAAATCTTATTAATATTAATAATAAAAAAATTAAAAATATAAAACACAAATATAACTATTTTCATCAATAATTTTTTATAATATTTATATATGTTATAAATTATTATCATAATATATAAGTCTCCAGACAAATAACTCATTAGCGATGATGGGACAAGCAACCTTGCTTAAGACGAATAGATATGTAATGAAACTCTTTTGCCTTTTAAGCGTAAATTCTCAAATCTAACAATTGAATTATATAAAAAAAAAGGTTAAAAATGATCCCTATGAGTCAATGAGTCATCCTCCAACATAAAAAATGAAAAATCATTGGGAAAAAAATGAAGAAAAACCCTTAAAAACCATTATCAATCATCATGTTCTTCTTGCAGTCCCTTGTTCCGCCACCTCCCAAAATTAAAACAAACTGTTTGATTTGAAATTTGAACCTTCACTTTCCAAAGGGCAGTCAGTCCCAACTCCAAAACCGAAGAAAGAGAAAATATCCACTCCCAGGCAACAAACACCGCCCCCCCTTAAAAAAAAAAAAAATCCCATTAAATTATTTAAAAATCTAATTAGAAAATCGAATGGAATCAGATCAAAGCAAACAACTTCATCATCTTTGATACTCCACCAAACCACGCTATCGCTGCCCACTCCGCAGTTCAACACATTTCATTTTGGGCTTTAAAAAAAAAAGAGAAAAAAGGAAACCCCTTTCGCTCTCTCTATCCGTATCTCTCCGACTCTCCCCCAAATCGGTCGCGTAGGTTTTTATTTATTTATTTTTCTTTCTCATTTCTTTTTCATTTCTCTCTCTGCAAATCAGACACACCAGCGGCGAAAGAACGCCGGCCGACTGTACTCTTTTGCAATTTCTCTTAACTTTTTGAGGACTCCCAACGATATATCCCCCAAATGGAAATTTAAAGACTATATACGACATTTTCTTATTAACAAAGAAGCTAGGGTTTTTCCTTTTTTCTTTATTCTCTCCGCCTGAGATTTTTTTTTTCTTCGATTTTCCTTAGCGCTTCCGATTGGTCTGATCTGGTCATGGATTCGAGGGATTCATCATCGTCGTCGGCTCCGAATCGAGATGGTGCCGCCGGCGACGACGACGGCGTTCTGTCCGTCACTGCTGCTCTTGCTAAAGACGCCGCCCTTTACTTCCAGTCTAGAAAGTTTGCCGAGTGCGTCGATGTCTTGAATCAGCTCAAGCCGAAGAAAGAAGACGATCCGAAGGTAAATTATTTCAAATAATTATGCATATGCATGCATTGGTTTCGATAATGGATGCGATTGACTCGATTCATTTTTGAGCTCCTTTCTGTTTTATTTTTTTTAGTTCGAATTTGAGGTTTATTTTTTTAGTGTTTTCTTGTGTATTTTTCTGGCTCACTGGTACTTTATTATCAGCTGATTTCGATCGCACAAGTTTCTCAGAACATTAACTTAGTAATCCAATGTTGACTCCTTATTTATAGATAATGGTTATTAATCTATACATTTTCCGTGGATTATAGAAACCCCATAATTAGGTTTAATTATGGCCATATGGCGATTTCACTATTTATGTTAACTTAATAATTCCATTATTAATTTCTTTATTTATACTTATGTGGACACCTGGTAATCTATTAACCGGCTTGTGGAATTTTTGAACTCCATCTTTAGTGTATAGGGTAACAATCTTTTAGTTAATCAACATGTGACTAACGTATAAAGTCGATTGTGGAGTTTTTCCTTCACCAGTGGTATATCAGGTGATAGTCATGTTCTTGGTGATGATATATTTTTTTATGTTACTGTGTTACCAAAAATTCTATTCTATTGTAATGGCCTCCTACTGTATTATCGACACGTGAAAAACGCATAAAGTTGATTGTGGAGTTTTTTGCTTCACAAGTGGTGTATGGGGTGATAGTCATTTTGTTGGTGATGATAGATTCTTTTATGTTAATGTATTACCAAAAAGACTATTCTTTGCAATGGCCTCCTACGCTCCTGTTAATGAATGTAGGGTGGCTGAATTTTGGGTTTAGTTTAATCAAAGTACAATATCAATGTATCTACTGTGCTTAATTGAATAAAAGCTAATTACTATATGATAGAGTTAGACTGGAGTATACTCATCAAAGATGGAATTTCTAGTTGGTTGGAAGTGCTGTCATTGGTTTGTTACTATGAGGATATGCTGGAGAACTGTACACGTTACATTTGTGTCCTGTGCAATGATATGTTGATATGGGCTATCTCTTTCAGAATGGAATTGGTTATCTGAGGGTTTTAGTCAATACTAGTACGAGATATGGATATTTGTTGGAATGCATAATAAAAACCAATGTTAAGGTGGAGTGATATCTAGACTAGAGAAATTGCATTCCTTTTGCTTTCAAGTAATTGTGGAGGACAACGCTGACTTTGTAAAGTGTTGAAAATTATAAATTTCAATGTTTGGTTATTCATATTGAGGATTACTTAAAATAAAGTTTTTAAATAAAAAAGTGCTGAAAATGTTAGTTAGGAGCTAGTTTTTGCTAAATTTAGATTCTGTTAAATCAAGACGGTTTTAAAAACTTTATAGGCTACATTGCCTACCTCTATTAATTTAATTTTTTTTCTATACTATTTTTAAGTTACAAATGCATTATTTGCTAACTAAGAAAAAGCATTATTTGCAAAATGGATCATTTATTTTAAATTATCGTTAAACTATTTTTTTCATTTTAGTCTGTTTCAGAGGTGCATCTAAAATTTAATTGAAAAGTTGAATCAACTAAAAAGAATGGATAATAATACGATACAGAAAACATGTGCAAGTCGTTGTATACTGTAAGATGTGATGGCTGTAAGGCCAAAATGATAGTCATACAACTTTCAAACTTTAGTCTATATAGTAATCAGACATATTTAAATATAGTCAGCATGAAAATTTTGGATAGCAGACTGAAATACTTCTTATAGTGCAAATTAGTACTTATAACATGCAGTAGTAAAATTCAGCATTTAATTTATCAGCATGAATTGTGTCACCGTGAAGAAGTTCAGCTGCTGGATGAATTTTAACTCAAACTCCTCACTAACATCAATCTGTGTTTTTTTTTGTTTTTTGAAAACCTTTATTTTTGGTTGTAAGTTTTTTAGGCCTTAAAATCACTGATAGCTGTGTTTATGAGTTAGTTATCTCTGGAGACATTCAAACCGATTTTAATATCTAATGATTGTGATGGTATCATCTCAATCAAATGCTGTTTATAAAAAGTTCTGGTTATGGTCTTAATGTGGATTACATAGTTGATCTTCTTAGAATCCTGTTTGTTGATGTTCTATTTTATTGTTAGAGTTCAATTACTGCTTTCACATTGAAATTGTGCGAACTACCAATAGCTTCAGTTTAGTGGCTTTTGGCATCTATTATAAGTTTTCCCTTTCTGTTGGCTCAGTCTAAGTTATTTGAATAAATGGATTATTCAACAGGTTCTTCATAATATTGCAATTGCGGAGTTTTTTCGGGATGGTTGCTCAGATCCCAAGAAATTGCTTGAAGTCCTTAACAATGTCAAGGTACTATTTTTTTTTTTCCTTTTTCACTCTGGTTTATGTGGCTGTGCACTCCCAGCAATATTTCTCAGTATTAATCTAGTCATATACCTTCTGGAAAGAATTGCCAATGGCAAAGAATAATAGTCCTGGCCAGTTCATCAATTTCATAACTTTAAAGTCTTATTTTCTCCAATTGAGAATGGATGGTGAGTGGAGGGTGATATTATGGAAGAAACTTTAACAAATAAAGAAAACCAAAAATATGTACTATTTTCTTTTACTCAAGTGAAATCTTTTTGGAGAAGCAACGCTGCTCAGCTTAAATCAAGGTTGTTTGTGTGTTTTTTCTTTTTCTTTAATTGCTCTCTAGATGATGTCAATTGTGTTAGGCATTTGGCAGTTTGAACTATGATTAGCTTTGCATGAAACCACTGCTAGTTATGGTATTTACTCTGGGAAATGCTTAGTGGTGGAAAGGATTATGTATCTGACCCCATTTAATTTGGACCTGTGACTTTTTGAGCCTCAATTTGTGTCATGTATATGTATTTCATCTCTAATAGCAGGGTGCCTCTGATGAATTCATTTTTCTTCTCCCAGTTGCTCTAACTAGGAAATAGTAATTTTTGAGTAAGACATTGGTTGCATTCTGGGGAAAGTTTTGTTGTATTGCTATGTTCAGGACTTATTTGGACTTACATTGGAATTATGTATTTTTTTGGTTTTTGTTGTTCAGAAGAGAAGCGAGGAGCTTGCTCATGCTTCTGGAGAACAGGTGGAGTCTGGTAACAATGTTGGAAATAAAGGTAGTTCAGGTTCAAAAGGAAGTGGTACAATAACACAACAGTTTTCTGGTTCAAATAGTGCCAGTATTATTTACACAGATGAGTTTGATACCTCTGTGGCTGCTTTAAACATAGTATGTCTCCTTCTATAATTTCAAGAGTTGAAGAGCAATAATCTTTTCACCGGTGACTTGGAGTAACATGTTTGTTCTGAATTGATCTAATATAGGCGGTCATTTGGTTCCATCTTCATGAATATGCAAAGGCATTATCAGTTCTTGAACCTCTGTATCAAAGCATTGAACCCATAGATGAGGTATTTTATCTTATTTAGGTGTCATTTTTGTTTTTACACGTGTTGTTTTGTATTAACTGGTCCCCTTTTTATTTTTATGCAGACAACAGCTCTTCATATCTGCCTTTTGTTGCTGGATGTTGTGCTAGCCTGCCATGATGCTTCAAAATCTGCTGTAAGTTCTAAATAATTTGTAGCTTGACTATTTGGAATTCCCGAATTGGAAAATTCCTCGCTAATTGCCCAGTTCAATCACTTTAGGGATCGCAGTAAGATGGATATTACTAACTGTTAGCCTTGTACTTGGATGGGGCTGTGTGTAGAGATTAGAGCGTGTTTGCCTTACAATTCTGATAAGCATGTTGTTAGAGGACATTGAAGCTGCTTGCCAGTTAAGAATGTTTAAATAAAGGAACTAATTTCTTTAAAGGTGCTTCAGTTCCTTTGGATTAGGGAGTGACACACCCATCAAAGGGTAACCATCTTTGTTATGTGCAGTCTGGATTGGATGATTTGAAATGTTTTATTGAGAATGTCCAACCATTCAAATATATTAGTCCTAGTGATATTTTTAAAATGATTTTTGTGTGGAGTGCCAGTCTATTAAAGGTAATGTGTACTCCAATCAAATTAAAACTTTGAAACATACAGAAGACACTCTAGCAAGAGTGTAGGACACCATTTTTTTCCTCGGTTTTTGGTATTCCCATTTCTCTTTGCTGTAATACAGTAATGGTTAAATCATAAAGACTGGTTTTGGTCCAACATAATTAATTATTTACAAGTCCTATATTCTAAATGCACTTTGTTTTGTTCATCATATGTAGGTAAATTTACTAGATGTAAACTGTGTTTGCCTCCTATATGTAAACTATCTTAGTAATTTATGTAAGCTTTATGAAATTACTGATGTTTGTTGTTTGTACAAGTACTGTATGTATTACAAGGTACTTTCTCTCTTTATATTTAAAAGAGGATTGCATTTATATTTCCTGGTATTTCCACCCACTGAAGAAGAATGAACCACATCTGTTTTCCTTTTTGTTAAAGAATTTTTATAGTTTGCTTGGTGGTTGGTCCATTGTCTGCTGTTCTTGCAATCGTCTAAATTATGTCCCTTTACTTATGTAATTGTTTGTAAAGATGGTAAATGAAGATTCTATATTTACCATATGCTGCAATCCAGATTCAAATTCACCTCTAATTGCAGCATTAGAAGGAGCATATTCATTCAAACTTCTGTCCTTGCCATGCTGTGCTCCCTGTTCCCATATCATCTTGCATTTTATGTATAGGAAACCACGTCAGCGTTTTCTTGTTAAACACCCTGGAACTGTCTGCTAATGGTTCTTTAGTTATTATATTTCGAAGTGCTTGGTGATGAGGCAAGCATACAAAATGTCACAATACATAGGAAAAAAAATAACTGGTAACCTCTATTTTTCTGCATTATGTATTTACGTTCGTACTAGCATGTCTTAAATGTAATTCGGAAGGCTCTTGTTTTTTTATGATTTACATTTTATACTACTTTTAGCCCTCACTTTTCCAAATCATCACATTCATATCTTAACTTAGTGAAATACTGTTTATGCTTACTTTGTCTTTCTTTTTCCTGTTGTCGTACTTAAAATGTCCATGGAAATTGATGGAATGAATCAGTTTGGGTCGAAACTTCTGCACCCTATGGAAAATGCTGAAAGCCTTTCCTGGTCCAGAGTTTCCAATTTTGGAGCAGTGCTGCTTTTCATGTGTTGTTTAATTTGATATTTAGTAGCTAAAATAAACTTTATTATATAATATTGGTTTTTGTTTTTCTTTCACAACCTTTTTTGGATAATTCACATTTTAGGTTTTCATTTTTCTAAAGGTTAGATAATTGTTCTATGACTTTCAAATTGAAACCAAAGGGACTAGTTGCTTCCATATTTGTGGTCTGTTTGCTACTTCAATTTGTAGCATTGCCAATTAGACCTTTTCTCTTTGCTGTATCAAATTTTTGCTTATGAGATTGGTGACTTCATTTTGCACTGATAAGCTTGGTTGGTGTGATGATTCTTTTAGACGGTTAGACCTGGATAACTGGATTTGAGTCTTGGGCAGTGAGGCCTGCCTGTTGGATTCTGGTTGGATTCATGCCCTCAGTATGGGCAGTTATACTCTGTTCAGAATTCAGACATTTTAAACCCAGTTCGTACTCTGATCAAACTCCAATGCTTTTGTAATGCACCTTATATTGCTTATTGAACTGGTGAGAAGCTGTTTTAACATCTTGTGGGTCCCACTTGGTTTGAAATGTATATAGGAAGATAATTCCTAGCATCTTCTTTTTTTTGCATTATCATTGTGGGTGTTCATGTTTTGTTAATGGCAGGCTTTAAGATGTTATGTTTTATTAAAAATTTGGGTTTGTATCTTATAGCTTTGATACTAAAACAGCTTTAATTATGTTCAGGATGTATTGAATTATTTGGAAAAGGCATTTGGCGTTGGCAATGTCAGTCAGGGGGACAATGGTAACATGGTTGCCCAACAATCCATGAGTCTAGTAGGAAAATCATCCTCTGTTCCAAGCAGCTCATTGGTCTCAGATACTTCTAGTTCAGACTTAGCTGCTAGTGTAAATGCCTCTGAGAATCCTCTATCAAGAACTTTATCAGAGGACCCACTGGATGAAATGTTTTCGACACTGGATATTGGTGGACAAAACTTAGCAAGGTCTGCTGGTCTTACATCTGCAAATGATCTTCCCAGGACCACAGTTGATAGATCTATCTCTGGTGTTGATCTGAAGCTCAAGTTGCAACTTTACAAGGTTCAGTTTTTGCTTCTCACTAGAAATGTAAAGATAGCAAAGCGTGAAGTCAAGCTTGCTATGAACATTGCTCGAGGGAGAGATTCATCTATGGCTCTCCTCTTGAAGGCCCAGCTTGAGTATGCTCGTGGAAACCATCGAAAAGCCATCAAGTTGTTGATGGCATCAAGTAATCGGGCAGATGCAGCAATTTCAAGCATGTTTAACAACAATCTAGGCTGCATATACTATCAACTTGGGAAGTATCATACATCTGCAGTGTTCTTTTCCAAGGCACTGAGTAGTTGTTCATCTCTGCAGAAGGAGAAGCCTCTAAAGCTATTAACATTCTCACAGGATAAATCTCTTGTCATAACATATAACTGTGGGTTGCAGTACTTGGCCTGTGGGAAACCAATACTGGCTGCTCGTTGTTTCCAGAAAGCAAGTTTAATTTTCTACAAAAGACCCCTCTTGTGGCTTCGGCTTGCCGAATGTTGTCTAATGGCTGCAGAGAAAGGACTTGTAAAAGGAAGTTGTGCTTCATCAGACAGATCAGAAATTAGAGTCAATGTTATTGGAAAGGGTAGGTGGAGGCAACTTCTAATTGAAGACGGAATTTCAAGGAATGGACTCGTAGATTCTTCTGAAAAGGATGACTGGGCTTTAGGTATTGATGGGCAGCCTAAGCTTTCATTGTCACTTGCTAGGCAGTGTCTCTATGATGCACTGCACTTGTTGAACTGTTCTGAGTGGAGTAATTCAAAGTCTGCTTTACCCTCCAATGCCTCCTTAGAGGAAAATGAAGATGGAGCATCTTCCAAGAACTCAAACCATAAGAACTTATCTGGAATTGATTCCAAGGCTTCAACTATGTCAGTAGGTCTAGTTAACTCAAATGGGGATGTGAAAGAGCCAAAGGGGGGAACTAATCAGGAGATTATTCAGAACTCCATCTCCTATTATGAAGGTATTTGCAGAAGAGAAAATCAGATGATTAAGCAGGCTCTTCTTGCTAATTTGGCATATGTAGAGTTAGAACTGGAAAATCCTTTGAAGGCCCTTTCTGCAGCACGATCTCTGTTAGAACTACCAGGTTGTTCAAGAATTTACATCTTTCTAGGTCATGTCTATGTGGCAGAGGCTCTCTGCTTGCTGAACAAGCCTAAGGAAGCTGCAGAGCATTTATCCTTTTATTTGTCTGAGGGAAATAATGTTGAATTGCCGTTTGGTCAAGAGGACTGTGAACAGTGGCGAGTGGAAAAACCTGTTGATTGTGAAGAATCAACTGGAGCAGCATCAGCCAAGAATCCTTCCCCTGAGGGCTTGGTGGATTTCATGTTTCTTAATCCAGAGGAGGCACGTGGAACCCTTTATGCAAATCTTGCTGCTGTGTCTGCAATACAAGGTGAACTCGAGCGGGCCCACCATTTTCTGAGGCAAGCATTGTCCCTGGTACCCAACAGTAGCGAAGCCACTATGACTGCAATATATGTTGATCTCATGCTTGGTAAGTCGCAAGACGCTCTGTCCAAGTTAAAACGTTGTAGTCATGTCAGGTTCCTTCCCAGCAGCCTACAGCTGAATAAATCCTCGTAATGGTTGTGTGGGTGGTTCCAATTCAATCCTTTTGTGGCCCACCATTCAGATGCTAGTTAGCAGGTAGATCAGCAATCCTTTTAGAGGATTTGTATCATATATATAGTTCAATTCAGATAATAAGTTTTCTGTTTTGTTTTTTTTTTTTCTTTCTTCTTCCTCTCATTTTTCCCATATCTAGGGTTCATTTTTCAGTGGTGTGGCTGATTGTTTTGGTAAGAGCTGATGCCCACCTGTGAATTTGAGATGTAGTTCTAATTCAGGTTATTGTGTTTTAGTGGCTAATCCATCTGGTATTGAAGAATAGAGAGATAACGCGCTCCTCTCGAGGTTGAAATGGAATAGATTTTATTCATTTTGGATTTAAATCCCAGAGTCATTCATTCCAATGGGTTGTAGCCTTGCCGTACAATTTACTCAATCTGTTCAATTTTTCTTTTATTCCAATGCTTTTCCCCGGTCTCTTTGGCAATTCGTAGTTTACCTCAATGGTGGATGCATTCGTTGTTGACCCAAGTTGTTCTTTCACTCTCAAAGTTCTGTATTGGCAAGAAGCACTTGGACAGTAACCCTGATTCATTAGCAGCCATCAATTCAAGCAAGGAGCTGGTATTTGGACTTTTTGAGATTTGGATGGTTGGAGACTGAATGGTAGCCTCTGAACGTTCAAGCCCTGGAACGGCCAGCCACCCCCAAAGCTAAGCTTTTTCTGATAGTTGAATGGCCCATTTTCTTAAAATGTTAAAAGTGATTATGGAAAAGGCCATTGGATACATGATTATGCAAGATATTTCACTCACAATCAAAACTCAGAGGTTTGATCTAACTTCTGTATTTAGGTCTTAATAATTCTATCTTGGTTTAACTGTTTAAGGGGCCGTAAATGGTTGTTGACACAGAACGTCACCGCACTGATACTAACAGAAACAACTTAAAGTTGTAATGTTGCTCAAACTCTTTTCTTCTTTTTATACTTACTCACTCAACAACTATCATGGCTACATTTGGCTGGATTCTTTTACTATTATATAAATGACTACACCATTGAGCATTACAAAGTCTGAATTCAGAAGTAGGAAAAGCAATTTTGTCATGGAATTACATCACAAATCTAGATCGTTAATTTATAACTGACTTATTTTCTTCTTGTGTTTTGATAAACACCCGAAGCATAGTCACTAGAATATTTGCATACTATCTTATGTTTAATTATTTCATGAAGTGGTGATAAAATAAATTTGAATAAATTAAAATTCAATGTTTCTTAATACTTGACTTGCTTTATTTTATTTAAAAGTCTTTTACACTTATTATCAATAAATTTTACGTTAAATATTTTCTTATGAGCAAGAGATAGAATAAGCTATTTTTTAATTAAGTAAAAATTAGAGGAAGGGAGCTTTAAACCAAATGCTCACCTCTTACTTGTTGTACATATATTAATTGGTATATTTTCTTGAGTGACCAAAAAAATTGGCGAAGAATACTAGACTGAAAAACAAAGTATTTCTTGATTGATTGTTCATTATTAAAGAGCCCCCTTATAGAGTCAATTTCCTTATGGCTTAAGACTAGAAGAATGAACCAGAGAATCTCCTGAATTCTAACAGAAACCTCATCAACAGACACCCCATGTTATTATGGAAGGTAGAGACAAACAATGTTCATGTGCTATAGCTTAAAATCGGTCCCCTCTTCCTTTAATCTTAGCCAGGGTCATGCTGGCCATTTCTATTGAAACTGTATGTGATGGATTCCTAGCTAATTCCTTGAGATCATCATCTCTGGAAGAAAGAGGAAGGCCAAATAAAGATAAAGGACAAAGGATAAAGTTATCTAGACTTCTTGGACTGTCCTTCCCCGGTTCTCCTCCCATAGTTTAACGTTACAACACAACCCTACCTTGGGGAGCTGAATTGCAATACATATATTGTGGTTGAAAGTGAAGAGAGAAAAAGTTAAAAAGAAACATGGTTCATCAAAATGTATGTCGTAAGATTGTGCAGTCACTTCCTGATTGCTACATTTGAAAAACGCCAAAAGCAAAAAACAGGTTGCATACAGAACGTCCATGATTGACGACGAAGCTGTAAAGCAATCAGACACATTTCTTCACTATCAAAATGTGCCATAATTAGCTACATTGACTAGCTCCTTGGTATTTGCCTTTTCCTTTTTCTTTTTCTTTTTTGGGAATAATTTTCATCCAAACTAAAGGAACTCTTATGAACGAGTCCTCAATATATCTTGCAATCAAGCTTGTGGTGCACATTAGCTCTAGTATTAACTTGTGTTAAAATTATTGTAATGCACGTTGATAATAATTGTTTCGATAGTAATATTAGGAAATTGGAACCGAATTAATTATCCTTATAATCTCGTCAGGAGTAATTTGATCCACGAGAAACTGGAAACCATACATAGAAACACAGGAAAAAAGGGATTCAGAGCAATGAAGAATGGGTTTGGAACTATGTATGTATAAAGGCTGCTCTAAATAAGTGTGCTGGTTTCAAGACTACTTGTATGCTGAAAGCCTTCTTCAGTCTTGATGCGTGGAATAAAAAGAAAAGCATACTTATTTCACATGTCTCTGTCGTCTTTCTAAAGTAATCAACTCTCCCAGAAGGCACTTCCACTCTCTCTAGTTTCTGAAAGTAACCTCTTACGTACCATGCACAGCACAGGGCCAAAAAAAAATATCCAAGAGGCTCCAACGACTCAAAAAAACACCAGAATATTTCATGATGACACTGAGTTCGGAATTGAAAGGTGGACTTCTCAAAGCCCATTGGATCTCCAAAAACTAACATTCTCTCTCTCTTACGGTATCAGTATTTGTATATACATGATTATGACCTAAAGTAGAAGCTCAGATTGAATGGTGGATTTTCACATCAAGTACTTATCATCTTATTTCAAAGTGGGATCCAGAGTCATTGAGGCATGCCCTTAAACTGGGACCCCAACAGGCTTCCTGAATTACTATCATATGACATGACACTGGAGGTCAAAATTTGTAGTTTCTTAAGGAGGCAAGTCCTTCACATGCAATGTACTGTAGCAAGTGATTAAAGATTGAATAGGAAGAACTAATTGTAGAAAAGGTTATTGCATACGGAACAAAATGAAAATCCCGGAAAATCATAAACAGGAAGAAGGTCATTCTTGATTGCTTCTTTTGTTCCAAGACAAAAACACACTTGCAACAATCTTTACGAAAAGAAAAAACAAATGGTGTACAATAAGAGTCCAATCCAATTGAGAGAGAGAAAGGGGAGGTAGGGTAGGGGAGAAAGAAGAAGAGAAAGAGAAAGAGAAAGGTCGACATCCTCTCATGTCGATATCATAAGAGCGTCCATGAAATTAGCAACCTGCAAATCGGTATACCATGGAATCAAGTGAGGAAAAAATATTCCTGGAATATATAGCGCAGAAAAGAAAAGGAAAAAAACTTTTATTGAACAAGCAAGAAGTCATTTACTCACTAGCCTTTTTAATTAGAGTGCAAACTGCCATACTTCATTTATTCTTTTTGATGAATCACTTCTGAAGTTTATTTCGTTTCAATTGTTCCTTATGATTTGAATTAGGTTAAAATAATACTCGAGCTTTGTATTTTTGTGTTAGGCATCTTGAAAATACATTCATTATTATTGTGAAAAAAATTGACTAAATTTTTTGCTCTAAAATGTAATACCCTATACTATCTTATCATTGAGGTCAGCTACAGTTATCATGTGTACAAAAAGGTTAGCATTGCTACAATTTCTCCCAAAAGGTATTGGAAATGAAATCAAAGAAGAGCAAGCATTTTCTTTCAACAAATACTATATAATCCTTTTTACCCTAAACAGTTAAGAAAATTGTAATCAGAGACAAACAGTTGAAGCTTCGGACCTAAAGAAAGCGTTGGAATGAAAGGGAAATAATAAAATACTTAACTTGGATGATCTAGAGAGAGCAAGTGTAACCAGGAGGGGGTGTCTTCCCACAAGTGATAAGGAGCTGAAGAGCAAGTGGCACATAAATGTTGAGGTTGAGAAGCTTGAGCTTGAGAGTGGTGCACAGGCAGACTGCAGCTTCAAGCTCAACAAGCCCTGAAAGAACCGGACAGCATTCATTCACAACCGGGTCACCAATAACAATGTGCACCAACCCTCCAAGAAGATCCACACAAGCACCCAGTTTCAGTGTGTCAATAGGGCAAGTGGCAGTGGCCGGTGGTGGCGGGCAGGATTTTCCACTTGGTGGAGTAGTAATTGGAGGCACCGTCACCGGAGGGAGGTTAATGGGTGGCTTCACAATTGGAGGGATCAATGGAGGGAGGTTGATTGGCGGCTTCACAACGGGAGGGAGTGTCACCGGAGGGACTGTGACTGGTGGCTTCACAATTGGAGGAACAGTAACCGGTGGCAAGTTGATTGGAGGTTTAACAATGGGAGGGATGGTAATGGGACCCTTAGGGGACTTTCCCTTGGGCTTTCTGTGCTTCGGGGGTGGCTTGCCGCAGGTTCCACAGCCAAGAATTGGAGTGGCTGCGGAAATGAAAAGCATGCAAATGAGGAGTAGAGCTGAGATTTTGGTGTTGTCCATTTTGATAGTGGAGTGGAGTGGAGTGGAGTGGAATGGAATGAGTAAACTTTTCGTAGAGAAGAAGGTGTTATATAGGAATAGTGCCGAGAGCAAGAAAACAAAAAATTGCCATGGAAGAAGCAGATCACGTGAACTTGGGCTAAGTTCTAAAGGCAGCTGCCAAACTTTGCTAGTTGGCAATCTATTACCATGCCTTTACAATTACATGAATCTATCAAAATTTAACCGCTGCTATTTTCATCTTTTATGAACACTGTTTTGGTCATTAGTTCGTACTTTGATTTAGAAAGACACAGTATATTTTGGTAATGGGAGAGGGAGAGAGAGAGAGAGAGGTAGTCAGAGTTGGGAAGTTAGCAAATTTGCCTTCTACCCAATTTCCTAATCAATCTTAATTCCACTAATGTTGCTTCTTTTTTTTTCAAATTTGAGAAGAAAATTTAAACTCTACTCTTTAAATAGGAAGATCATACACCAATTAATAAATCAGATACTTCGATATTTTTCCTTCTTTTTAATTCTTGTTGTTTCTTTGTTTTTCTTTTTGGGTTTTAAGAGTAGGCAAGCTCATTGACACATACAAACCCAAATTATATTGTTAATCCCATTTAGAAGCTCCTTAATTGCATAAAAATCCAAATTCAATCAGTTAGTGCAAAAATAAACTTTTTTGTGAACATCATAAATTTAACAATGCTAGTTTTCTACTCATAAAATCCTTTATGAGCTTAAATAAGGAAACATGCGGTCTTTTAAAAGAATTTTATGAAATTTAACCTAAGCTTCTTATGTGCTCTAACTACTTGATTGTTGCATCGTTCGATAATCCAAAAATATCACTCAATTATTGATTTATCCCATGTGTTACTCTTCAATGCATGTGATATATAATAATAAAACCCTAATTAAGAGCTATCATGTATATGATATTTCTCTTCTAGCTAGCTAGCTAGCTAGCTAGTATTAATCCATATTCAGTTCACACTTGACACAGCTTCACCTTATACCATCAAATCCTATGTTGGGCAGTTCATTGAAGACAAAGATAGGCTGTTGGGCTGAGGCGAGTACATGGTACGGCTTTTGTTGTTTGCTCGATGTTTGTTCTAAACCAATCACTTCCGACCTTCCATTTATTAAATTGGACTGTTTTAATCCGCGTTACATATATTTAATTAAGCCTATATATTAAAAAGTAATGCGTTAATTTTTGGAATACTACAATACTTCCAATTAATTAAAAAAATAGAGCGATTAACTGATTATTAACATCGAGCCCATCCTTAAGGTGAATTGCATAATTGATCTTAAACTTTTGATAGATCTCATTTTTTGGTCTTGCGTTACGTCTCAATTAATGAAAATTATTACAATCATTCCATTAAAAAAAATTGTTAACGTAAGTCAAATTGAGACTTCAATAAAAAAAAAAGTTAAAAACTAAACTAACAATGCGATGTGCATTGATATATCTCTACCCTTAGATAATTAATTCTTTAATTAGAATAATTAATGAAAAAGTAAATATTGAAAAAAAAAAAAGGGTATGAGATTGGATGCTTTAAGAATCTGACCCCACCATAGCATGCGCCGTGGAAGTCCTAGTTACTTGGTTGACGTACGTACCATTGTTAACAGAAATCTATGAGACAAAGGTTCAGAACTAAGACATGGCGGATTCATTTCCCCATAAAATAATTTGACGTCCGGGAAAGCTTTGGGAAAAAAGTAATTGTTTCTGTATCCAATTTTTGTTTATTGCTATAAAAAGAAAGTGAAATAACAATTGAAATAAATTAATTAATGAAGCTATTATAAATGTGATTTACTTGTAAAATCATATTACATGGTCTGCTTTATAAGCAGGGTGTTAGCATGACATCTGCCAAAAAAAAAAAATAGTACTACTAGTATTATTGAAATAGAGGAAAAGCTAGGAATCGGTTTTATCATTAAACTCAATTGTTTTCCCATATGGGACATCTTGAATAAAGAAGATATTGATCTTTTATTGTGCTGCAAATGACATCTACTATATTAAATAATTGTATTATGGAATAGAAATATGTGGTTATTAATTATATCTACTTAAAGGCTGTTTTGGAATTAGGGGCCACAAAGGCATTTTAGATTGTGGAATCTATGGGCCTTTTTGTGCAAGTCACAGCCAGGATTCACAGCTATACTCTGCTATATTGCCAACTTGCCTCGTTCTGGATAAGACTTTGAAGGAGGGATCGTTTGCTTAATGACTTTCTTTAGCAATATACAGGGGCCACATGGAAGGAGACCGATCGAGATGAACAGATCCTCCTGCCTGTATAATCACGTGTTGATGCAAGGTTTCAGCAAAGAATCTTGATGCCCCAATATATATGCCGTTGGTTTAAATCAGGAGACCTTAATATATCTATATTTCTTGTATATTCATCCATAATATATGATTAAGTATGACTAAATGCATTTTTCGTAGGATGAGAAAAAAAATTAAAAATTGATTCCAATCATAATAATATGCAGCTCAGTTCAGATTTTTATTACATTATGTTTGAATTTTTTTTTTCAAAATCGAGTCGAACCAAGTTGTGTTCTGTTCTAATTGTTTGAGCTTTATCAACAAATAAAAAAAAAATTAATGTCTCGAAGAAGTCAATTGATGGCTAAAACTTGAAATTTTGTATTAGAAATTTCAAATTCCAATATTGAAACGAAAGAGATTATATTTATGAGTGAAAAAAGATGGATCTGATTAATCGGTGTATATTCTATGAAATAATTTTTCATTTAATGTATTTTTTTACCAAAATCAAGAAGAAATAATGCATTAATTACACTTTTTTTTAATAATATATCATCTTAATAAGTGTTCATATATATATTTTAACTTTTTAAAAAAAAAAAGTTTATGCACTTAAAACCACATATTAACTCAAAGATAACGAAGAATCTCTAAAACTTTAAAATTTTTATGATTCGAACTTCATCTATGCGGGATTGATCTAATTTTATATTAAAATTTTCATTTATATGTGGCATATGCTATAGAGAAATGCTGTTTGATCCTACCATACGAATTTGTCCGAATTCTCACATGATAATTTTGTTAGGCAAAAATTACTTCCCTTGTCATTTGTATCTATCTCAATTTGGGTCCCCAAATTTTCAGATTTTATAGCACAAAAGCATATATGCTTTCTCTCTGCGTTTTAACCCCAATTTTCATTTTTCTGAAATGTCCACATTGGTTCCTCATAAATCATGCAAGTTAATTGGTCACTCTACCTTTAGGCTCCAACAATAGCATATGATGAATATAGATATTTACAAGTTATCATGATCTGAAATTTTCTTAAAACAAACACACACACACACACTCCATTAAGCTATATTACAATGTCATTGCCAAAGGAATGCCACTTTCTTGCTAGAATAGCATGCATGTAGAGAAATTGAACTTTTAACTTAAAGCAGAGTGGAAGGTTTTTTGTCCATAATAATAAGAGGAAACTTCCCATTCATTTGATCTTTATTCATCGAAACCAAATTAAGGTGAACACATTACTTGCATATATCCCCCCCTTTTGAGGAACTATCCTTTTTCTGCTTACAAGCCAGCTCAACCAGAACCACTAATGAAATTTTGTCTCGTGATAATATTATGCAATTCAGACCGAAACTTCACTGCTGACTCACTCCTTTTCCCAATTTCTGGTCACAGTATTGGATTCTGCAAATACTCTTTAATTTGTTGAGAGAGAGAGACAGAGAGAGAGAGAGAGCTGTAGGAAATTGCATGAGAAAAGAGTACAGCGAGGCAACCATGTGAAATGGTGGTTGGTGGTGAAAGAGAAGAGCATGGTGGTGGGGGAAGAGGCATGGTCTCATCAAAAGAAAAAAATGTTTGTGTTTGAGAGAGAGTCCGTGAATGCATGGTTATAGATATCTTTGAGAGGCTGGCCTCTTTTGTATTCTTCTCCATCCGTGATTCTGCTTTCCTCACTCTGATGTGATTGGTCGGCCTTTTCTCTCTCCCTGTCTCTCTGTCTCTCCTGCCATTCTCTCTCTCTCGCTCATGAATAGTACTTTTCTCCTTGACCACATTTTTAGGTTTTGTGGTGACAACTTGATACTTATGCTATTGCTGCCACTCCAGCTAGCATTAGAATGTGTTAATCGTTAGGAATGCCTAGATGAAGGTTTGGGGTTTGTCATAGAGGACGTACATAATGTATGATAGTATCAAACTCTATATACCAACATTGCTAACTAATAAACAAATGAATTTAACTTAGCAATTAGCAGGAATTTGTTCGAAATGCTGATCATCGGCGATACATCACATGTTCATGCCTTCCTCTGTAAGAAACTTTAAGATGTTGGTTCAAGTTATAAGGATCATGAGATGATTTAATGGGATAAGAAATGTTAATTTCCTATTGTATAACTCACTCAATAGTGCTTTTCCTTTTCTTTCCAATGGGCAATAATTGATGTGGTACGTCAATGATTTCACATTCATTTATGTACATATGATTGCCTGATCTTATCATGGAATTTAATATATTAGCTGATCCAGGAACATGACTCAATGTCTCATGCTCAACAGTACTTGTTTTTATGTAAACAAAATCTTTTAGTTCACTCTTATTGGTGTCGATCTAGAGGGAAAAGCATTTAATAGATATATATATATATATATATAATGAGCAAACGAGTTGAAAAAATTATCCTACCAGTAATTACTCTAAAGTGCATATTTTTAACTGTATTCAAAGTTAATGCCTTCTGTCTCTGTGCGAATCCAGCCACAAGTAACTGATACAAGTTGATGTCTAGGTTTCATTGTTCTGAAGCAGAGAATGTGATGAGCTTTTAACTTCAATCTTGTTGCGTAAACGAAACTTAGCATCTCGAGAAAGAGATGAAACTAATTACTAAAAGGAACAAAATCTATGAGAAACACCCCAATATCCATGCAGCACCTAGTTTCCAATATTCCACTGTAACCCTGGAAAATCTTCAAAATGCAGGCTTATTACCTGGATTTTGTCGTGTGCAATGTCTGTACTGTACGTTATTAGAATTTGTTGGAAGTAAAAATCCAACGGCTGAGATTTGCACTGCGAAATGAACGGCCCTGAATGCAAACTTTTTTCTTCTTGGATTTATCTGGGTTATTATCAGGTGGCTCTGGTTTGTGATGAGGATCTGCATAAATTATATTTGCAGAGCTCGATACAGTATTCTTTCATTTATCATTTTTTGGTACATTTTCGTGTCTTTTGTTTATTTGAGATATATAGAGTCATAAGAACAAAAACTTGAAATTATTTTGTCATAGAATCAGCAAATGCACATGGATGGCACGTGGATGTGTAAGAATTATAAGCTCAATTTTTTTTTATTTAAAAGAGAGATCTGATATACAAGAGCTATTGTTCTTTTTTATGCAATTTTTTTTATAAATTCAATCCTTAATTTTTTTAATTTTAAATTATATAATAAAAAATTATTTTTATATATTCCGTAAAGCTTAGCTTTCATTTTAACATTCAACATCTAAAATTTTAAGTTAAGAGTTCGTTTGAAACGCAAATATTCCTTGAATGATAAGTTGGCTTAAAATGATAAGCATTACAATGTTGTGATAGTTTAT
The DNA here is from genome assembly GCF_053813885.1 of Theobroma cacao. Classification (NCBI taxonomy): domain Eukaryota; kingdom Viridiplantae; phylum Streptophyta; class Magnoliopsida; order Malvales; family Malvaceae; genus Theobroma; species Theobroma cacao. The sequence continues at coordinate 7,424,794 of NC_142647.1, forward strand.
TGACCATTGGTTTTAAGGTTGAACACGTGGCGAAATCTAAGACTGCAGTAGCCTTTCCAGAATCCACTAATACCACAAGCTTTGTTACGTTAAGATTTTGGATAATCCTAGGCATATTAATATCCAAACACTTAGCAAATTTTAACTAAAAATATTATTAATTTACTACAACCACATTTTCTATTACATCAATAAAACATTCTAAAAAAATGCCTTTGGGGCCAAGATATCAGTTTTAGGAGCTGAACTTCCCGGCCCAAAATTTAATGAAAACTGGAAAAAGTTAATAATCGAGGGCCCAATAGTTGAAGGATGGGCCAACGTGTTGAATGTGGTAAATGCCACTGAACATTTTAATTTCTTCTTCTTTAATTTTATAAAGCGATTTATCGTTTTTTATGAAAAATTAGAACTTTTTTAAAAAATATTTTCTTCTTATTCTTTTTATTTTAAAAAATGTGTGAAATTAAATTTAATTATTCAACTTTAAAAAAAAATGTATTATTTTATCTCTTTCCAATTGTACATACAAATTTTTTATTTTTACCGTCAACTCATTTCAACTAAGTTAAACCTCAATCTTAGTTAGATGGTAGATGTATTAGTTACATCAATACGGTTTCTTTAATTTTACTTTCTCAGAAGGACTTAACATAAGCTAAATCATATTTCAAGAGATTTAAGTAAGTTCATTTTGGATCTACCCTCAATCATCTTAGATCCCCTTGGGTTGAATTACTCTTGCATCTTAGAGCTGGTTGGATATATAATGCAAATTAGTATACATATCCACTGCAAATTTATTTATTTATTTATTTATTTTAAAACAAGTTCAGCAATTGTTCTTTAATGCAAGTATATCCTAACTCCTTGATAGAAAATTTTATACCTTAACATTTTTTATATCTAAATTAAGTGGCAATGCAATAAGGATGCCGAAATCTTCTCCGCACGAAACGTAGGTTGTAGCAAATCTAAAATTGTCCAAGTGTCTAGCTTTAATGGCGGTCTACATAGACTTCACCTAAAATAACACAAACAGTGGTAAGGAATTTGGTTTTACTGTTAACCTATTGCTAGATAGAGGAGGACTAACTAGGTTTCTCATCTCTCAGTAAAAGTCGAAAACCACAAGAGGAGGATGAAAAAGAGAAACCACCCATTCCTACGGATACACCACCAAAATTGTTCCCTAGGATTTCACATTAAGAGTTGCCAATAACCAAGGATTACAGATCGCTTACAGAGACAGAGCTAATCAATTTTTATCAGAGGTTAAAAGCAAAAGAAAATTAAAAATTAAAAATTTTTAAAAAAACCATTAAAAGAAAAAATATATAATATATATAAGATTTTAAAAATTTTGAGAAGCTATCCACAAGGTTCTACCCTGACTACTTGGCTGCTATAATCTCATCTCTCAATCCTCAATAGGATATCTCCCTTAGGGTGATGTATCATTTTTCTATTTTTTTAATAATTAGGGAGGGAGAATTTAAACTTTACTTTTTAAACAGAAAAATAATGCACCAACTAATAAGCCAAATGTTCGGGTGCAGGTGATGTATCATTTATTTATCATCCATTTATCATCATGTAACTTATATTATACCCAATGTATATCCCATTGCACATAATTAGGTAAGATTACTTAAAGTAATTTCAAAATATAACAATTCTCACATAAGATAACCAGATGATATCAAGTTTAAGAATTATTTACATGATTAACATATGAAAATGTTTTGATAAACACTTAAATGATATACTAAATGAAATTCTTATGGTAAGTCATTTTTAATTAACTTGTTTTGTAACAAACATTCATATAATAGTTTTAAATATCATAATATTTCAATTTATGAAATTAATTGTTTATTTCATAAGTAAAAAACATAACATATGTTAATCTTGATTTATATCAATGGTCGGACTTGATAAAATATCAACTAGAAAATGTTTAAGATGATTTGATGTAGCGGAGATTTTATAACTATATCACATTATAATTTTTATGCAAAATATATATACTCTAATGACGTTATATTATAAATAATAAACATACGAAAATATGTAAATTCATAAATAAAAAGAAAAAACCTTTCATTATTACAATATACTAAATCAAGATCAATGTATTTTACAATGTTAGTTTACAAAATACATTGATTGGCATGCATGACAAACATGGATTCTATCAAAAGCATGAAAACTTGGGTCCTCCTATTTATTTATGGATTTTGTGTTAATAAGTGTTTTAAAAGCATATTTTAAGATTAATTAAAATATGATTTATAATAATATTTTTATATTTAATTTAAATGTGGTATGTAATTGTTAATTTCTTGAGTTTCAATGCAAGGAAGAAAATAATATTTAATATAATAATCTTAAAAAGTATTTTTGAATACTCGTTCTTAAAATTATTTATTATCATATCCAATTTCTTGATGATGTCAAATTAACAAGCCAAAAGGGGAAAGTTAGAAAACGGAGGTTATGAAACCCAGCTGTCATGCATACAAAAGATAGCCACTGTGGCTCCTGTTGCCTGTTTCTTTGATTGTTTTTGCTGTTGCTGCTTGGGCCCACTTATCTATTATTGGACGGTGAGATTTTCTTCCTCATAATTCACCTTCTTGATTTTTTTTCCTCTGTCCATCTGATTCTGCATCATTGCATGACAGTAATATTATCTTACCAAAATAAAAATCAATTAAAAAGAAATAAAAAAAGTTATCCAATAATTTTTGGTTCATAAAAGTAACTGTTTTTAAAAGATAACGGAGTGATTACTTGGAGTCCATTAATGATTAGAAGCAGTGTTACAGTTGGTGTTGTACCAACGCCAGACTGTTCCCTTTTCTTTTCTTCATTGACCTTTACTCCCTCGCATTCACGTCTGACGTCCCCACCACCAAACTCATTTGATTGGTCCACGTGTCTTTTTCCCGCCAAACTCGGACGAAAACTATTAACAAATTCAAAATTCAGCGTCCTCCTTTCTCCACTCTGTCTTCGAAATCCGACCTCCACCTGGACTGCTTCTCTTCCACTTTCACCTCCTCCTTGGTTCCTTTTTTGTTATGTTTTTCCCTTAAATTTCCCCAATCTCTGCCAAAATAAGCCAGCCTCCCAGCTCCAATCCCAGATCCCCCATCTTCAATTGTGATAAAAGGAAAAAGAACGATCGGCGTTCGGCGTAAACAGGGGAAACAGACTGTCGCAGGGAAATGGGGATATTTTATGGGATGGTGGCGAGGGGGCAGGTGGTGTTGGCGGAGTTTAGTGCGACGCAGACGAATGCGAGCACGATCGCGAGGCAGATATTGGAGAAGATGAAAGAAGGAAAGAACGATAGCAATTCTTCGTTTTCGCATGATCGGTATATTTTTCATGTCAAGAGAACCGATTGCCTCACCGTTCTTTGCATGGCCGATGATGCCTCCGGAAGTAAGTACTTCCTAAATATACATAGAAATTTCACTGCTTAATCTCTTATTGGCATTCAAATTACGATTCATCTTCAATTCCTAATAGGTTTAGAGGAGATTATCTATAATGTTAGTAAATATTGTCTCAACTAAATGTATGATAAATTTTAAAAGGTGAATGTAACAAATTAATCTCGTTGATGATTTTATGTAGGGAGAATCCCTTTTGCTTTCCTTGAAGATATCCATCAAAAATTTGTTAAGACCTATGGTCGTGCCATTCATTCAGCCTCAGCTTATGCAATGAATGATGAATTCTCGAGGGTCCTGAGTCAGCAGATGGACCATTTCTCAAATGATCAGAATGCCGACAGATTAAACCGTTTGAAAGGGGAAATGAGCCAGGTACAATTTCCAATTGTAAATTGTGTTCATTCATGATTGTTTCTTTCAAATTTTGTTGATCCTTGAAGTTTCAGTGTCAAGATTCCTTAATCTTCATAATTATGTACATATAGGTACGGAGCGTAATGATTGACAACATTGAGAAAGTTTTGGAGAGAGGCGACCGCTTGGCGTTGCTCGTTGAAAAGACGAGTGCAATGCAGGGGAATACACTTCGTTTCAAGAGGCAAGCTCGTCGTTACAAAAATGCTTTGTGGTGGAGAGATTGTAAATTCACGTAAGTAAGCCGAATACATTCCAGTCTTAACAGTACGTATAGGGGCGGATTAATTCCGCTTCGGTTTCACTAAATTCAAGTAGGAATTGCTGTTGTCTTGCAGAGCGACATTGATACTACTGGTTCTGTTGGTCATCCTCTATGTTCTGCTCACATTTTTTTGTCATGGACTCTTTTTGTCGTCGTGCTTGAAGTAACACGGGAGCGGCTTCCATGGTTTGTCACATTTTATGGTATATTGGCAATGCTGTTCATGGAAAATCTGGCCATAACATTTTCACATGTTTAGCAGAGCGTCAGCCATGTTTCTGTAAATGCCTGTAATGATTTTGGTTGTACAAGTTTAGAAATGTTGGCATAAGATAATACATACTCAAGCCCTACTGCCAAATTTTGCCAATTTTGAAGTCTAAACCTTGGGTTGACGAAACCATCATGCATACTCCGAGCTTCAACCAACATAGAAAGAGGGGGAAAGAGTGTGATTTACGCTTACCAGGTCTCTATAACGAGTGTGATTAGTATCTTTTAAGGTTTGAATGTCACCGCTAGGCAAAAGCACAGCATCCTCCCCAGATCACTAAAATCTTGAGTTAAGCTCCTTTAAGAATTGACTATTCTAAACATTTCTGCTAAACCATTGCCAATCTTGAGCTGAACTCCCTTTTTCCCCCCTGCTCGCACACTCCCTCGAAGCATGATGGGGGAATAATAGGATAAAAAACTAGGATTAATTGGCAACAGATGGAATCAGAAATGAAGTTTGTGATCACAATAGTTTCCCCTATCTCCATGCAGCAAGCATTGCCTGTCGGTTGTCACTATGAGTTGATTTTCAATTGGGCGGGTGCTTGAGTGAGAAAGTTTCATAAAATATTTAATTATTTTTTCTTTAGCAAGATAATCTGCCCCTCTTGGATCCAAATAATACCGGACTGTAATTGCTTGATAATCGCAATCACTGTCTCTTGGGTTCCTATTTAAAACACCCTTTTTGTCCTTCTGATTAAACAAGTTTTATGCAAATTAAAAAACAAAAAAGTTTTGATATGGAAAGGATATATGATTTGTTTCTTTCTGTCCAAGCTATTAATCAATAAGTTGCCAAAGAAAATGCATTATTGACAAAGTAAAAATTATTTTGTCACCCTTCATATGAAAGCATAAAAGGACTTAAGAATTTTCCTCAGTACATAGAATTGCAATATTCTAAAACACAAGATTGGCACACATTAAGCTCCGTCACAGTGTGGAGATGAGGTTTATCAGTCTGACTACCAATTTTAGAAGATACTTTATCAATCGGATTATCAGTCGAATTGTGTGTGCAAGAAGAAGCAGCCCCATAATGCCAATCCAACCATACACTGCATATCGTATGTTGATTAGCGCAGAGTCCGCGTGATCGGGTGTGACAGCCATGACAGACATCGTATATGTGAGTGCCATTGCCGTGATGGCAACCCACATAACGACCATTAAAATCCACATGAAGAACCTATGCCTTAATGGTAATCCACTTACAAGCAACAGGATGATGCTAAGAGATGCCATGAAACCAGTTGTGTTAGCAATGAGGAATAAGGTATATGTATCAGAATCAGTATCTGCCATTACGGAAAACCCTGCCTTGTGATCTGGTTTGTTTGATGCCATTGATGAAGAATCACTTGGGGAAGTGGCCATCGATGAAGAATCACTTGGGGAAGTGGCCATCGATGAAGAATCACTTGGGGAAGTGTCTTGCCAAACGCCACTAGGAGGATTGACGCCCACTTGGAAAGCCATGGTAGCTAACAGGGAAGCCACCAGCATTAAGGTACCGCGTTTTTTCTCCAGCCAATCAGCATAGCTGTTAATCTTAAACCTCTTGCGAACTTTACTTTTCTTAGGTTTCGATGCATTTGTTTGATTAGATATAGATGGTGAGGATAAGATCTTGATCCTTATGGCTTTAAGTTGACGATCTGACAAAGGCTTATCTTTTGCATGCACAGCTCCAATTCGTCGAAGGGACTCAACAATCTCCTTCTCTTTCAGATTTCTTTCATTTTGAGATAAAAGATCAAGTGGAGTGAAGCCATCTGCATTCTCACAGTTCACTTCGATTGTAGTGCCAGAAATCAAGTAGTGTATGGTCTGCACATATACATATTTGATCCTTCAATTCAGTATATAAATATGAGGAAGAAATTTTTATGTGTGTGCATCAATTCCACAAGATATAGCTTTGAAAATTTAAAGAAGAAAACAGGCCCAAAGCCAATGACCAGAGAGACGCCTCTTACCAAACTCAGCTAGCATAAACAGACAAAAAAGATCCACCTGGATTTGAGTTAACTGGGTGTTCCATGGGTTGGGTTTAGGGTTTAAGTCATTAACTTGTTTCCTTATTATGGAGTTTGAATTAAGATTTAAGATTAGGTCATTAACTACGTAAATCAAGATAGTGAATAATATAAAGTTTACAAACTCTAGTCTAGCTAGAATCAATAGATTGCTTTGTTTGAAAGGGGGAATGAATTAAAAAGGGAGTTGTTATAGAACGTACCTCTGTTTGCTTGTCAGCTATTGCTAGATGCAAGATGGTGTTGCCATCATAATTCTTACAATTCACAAACTCATGATCGGCAATTTCCATCAATAGCTTCATTGCTTCCAACTGATTGTACCTCACGCACGCATGTAAAATGGTCTCCCCTTCGTCCATCAGCGACCGAGCTGCCCAGGGTCTGGCACGAATCAACTCTCTCAACACATTGATATGACCCTTGATGGCTGCAATATGCAGAGGGTTCCTCCCATCAAAGTCACAAACATGGCACATATCAGGGTTGACCTGAAGTAATCTTTTTGCAATATCCAGGTACCCTTTTGCTACTGCTAAGTGAAGAGGTGATGACTTTCGAGAATCAACTTCTTTGGCCAGCTCAGGCTTACGACTAATAATTTCGTCAACGAATTCTAGGTGTCCAAGCATGGAAGCCACGTGCAAAGGCGTTTCAGGGTAACGCCCAGTGATAAATCGGTCAAGAAGCAGTGCATCCTCTTGAAGCAAACTAAGCAAGGAAATCACACTGCCTTCGACAGCCGCTTCATAGAGCTTCCTCTCCATTTTCTTTGCATCAGTGTTCTCTTTCTCCATTTTCGGAAATCACAGTGCAAAGATAGGAGGCCTATTATTATGCTAGATATAATTTGTAAATGGAACTATCTAGGAAACAACAATCTTCCATGTTGACCAAAAGGAATGAAAGGAACTTATCTCTTGTATCTCCTATTAAAAAAATTTTAAAAAATGAATTAAGGCTGAGAAAATATAATGGACAGGGGTCATGGAAATGAATTTATTTAAATTATTTGTTTATTTAACAAAATTATTTATTAAATAGAATTTTAATATACATAATGTAATATATTTAAACAAATCTTACATGTATGTAGAGTTGATGTTGAGTAAGTGATCAGTGTATCATAATAAAAATTCTCATTAATTAAAATTTTTAAAAAAATCAATCGAAGCGACTGAATTTGAAAATAAAATCGAAATAACATATGGGTGATGCACCAATCTCTTTCATCAAATGTTTTGCAAGTTTGATTGATATAATTAATCAAATGAAAACAAAATTGATAGGAATGTCACTTCATCTTTTTTTTATAATTTTTTTAAATTAAAATACTAAATTACGATTTTTTTTTCAGCACCAGATCTTTAATTTTATTATAATTCAAACACTAAATATGTAATTAACTCTTTTGTGACATTGTCTCTGTCAAATTGGTTTCTTTCCTCTGTCCATTTTTTTTTTAGAGAAATTTGCCCCGATGGAATGAGCCTGGACCCATACCGTAGTTGCGTGAAAATCAAGTTTGGGGAAGTTGTGGAAAAAATTGAAGTTGACCAAGACTTCTCTCCGATTGGGTCTTACATTGACGAAGAAAAACAAAGATAACAACTTTTCAATTTTGTCACGTTGAACACGCAAGGTGAAAAAGAAATGATCCAGTCTACCCTGACCTAGCTAAGCATGGTTTGCATGTCCAGGAAGACATTTACCTTGGCTAGGGGAATGTCCTGATCTACTTTTGTTCACTATAACTGGTTATTGTGATCCTCTTCTTTAATGACTGAAGTTACTTTACCTCGAAAAAAGAAAAACAAAAGAATTTGTTGTCTTAATTTCTTTTGGATTCACATCTATTTAGAGAACTCTTTTCTGTTATTTTAATTAAACAAATTAATTTGAATTGGGAAGGATATACTAATATTTCTTTTCCCTCTCCAAGCTATAAATGAGAAAAGTGAAACTGAAAGCCAATGCATTACTGGTGGTGAAACTTAATTTCCCCCCCAAAATTGAAGATTCACAACATTGAAATAATATAAAAAACCGTCTCTTTAGGAATCTCCAATCTACTCTCCAAAACACTCAATTTTGGGCGTTGAATGTAACTACACAACTTACTTTCAAGTTATCAATGAGCTTGTGATATTCATTAATTTAACTTTTGATGTCCTTGTTATAACATCTCGTGACCTCGTTTAACAGTTAACAAGATCCTATCGATATGATGAAGGGTCACTTGATGTAAATTTAAATATCAAAGAACGATTACGGATGAAAAAAATATTTTAAAGTAAAATATTATTTTTATAAATAAAATAATATTAAAATATTAAAATTTTATTAATTAAAAGAATCAGTCTGAAAAAAGATTATATGATCAATTTAAATAAGAGAGAAGAAAAACGAATAAATTTTGGATATAAATGACGTAAGTAAGACCTGCATGTTTTATTAAATTGAGCTAGTGTGGATAAATAAATATTTAAATATTATGATGATATCGCGTTAAAATGTAATTTTGATATTTTAATTGTATACATGTAAAGGAGAAAAGATAGAAGAAAATTAAAATTTTTAAACGTGTCGAAAGGATCAAATTTTAAAATATAAAAATTAGAGGGTTGTGTAGTAAATAAAATAAAATTGAAGATTTATATGTAAATTTTAATATTTGAAAGAAATAAAATAAATAATTAATAAAAAAATAAAAAAATAAAAAGAATTGAGAGGTAGCGGATGGGAATGAAGAAAAGACAAGTCAAGTTAAGTGAGAAATAAAATGAGATAAGGATAAGGATGAGAGAAGAAAAGACAAGCAAGGAGAAAAAAAAATGTGTAATAAAAGGTGATGAATTGGGCAGCCGCCCATGTGGGGAAAGTAAAGGAGATAAATTTTGTTTAAGTTAAAGATAGTAGGGGCCGGCCAATAAAGGAAGAGGGGAAATAAAAACCATAAAAAAAAGGGGACATGACAAGCATCAAAATGGAGCCACATCATGTATAATTTTATTTGTTTTTTTTTATCTATTTCTTGCCACTATTTTTTTTATAGAGACAAAACGGGAGAGAAAGCGAGCTTGTTTATTGGTGCCGACAAAGGGACATAGAGAACGGAAAGAAAAGATGTAAGGAAAGCGTCGGCTTTCCCCCCAAATTTGCAGCACATAAAAAGAAAAATTTATTTGTCTTTTGTTTCCTTGCTTCAGCTGAGCATGAGGCAAAGAAAAAGGGAGAGAAATAGCTGGTGAGAGAGTAGAAATATGGTTGTTGAAAAGTGAGAAAGAGAGGTTGTGTTGCTGCCGGTTTGTAAAGGAAAATAGGGGCTGTTGGCTGCCAATTTGAGAAGGAAAAAAGGGGAGGCTTTAAGTCACCAGCGGAGAGGATGGAGCTTGGGTATTCGCCGCCAGTTAGAGAGGATAGAGCTTGGAGTAGTTGTCGTCAATTTAAGGCAGAGAAAAGGCTCGATCGGCTGTAAAGGAGAGAGAAGGAAGGAAAATAAAAAAAAATAGAGAGAAAAAAATAAAAATAAAAACAAAAGAAAATAAGAGAAAAACAAGGAAGAAAAAAAAATACAAAAGTAAAGGAAGTGAGTTGTGTTAGAGTGTCAGATGAAATAACGAGTTATTGACGAGTAGAAATAACGATATGGTATCTCGTTATTTCAAAGTGAGTACGGGGTGTCAATTTTAAAATTTTTATAATTATGTATATGTATTTATATATGAGTTATTATACATGAAAAAATTATGGACAGAATACGTTGATAGAATTTTAAGAAAATTTGCGATTGCTATAGTTTTTAAACGTGTTTTGAATATATATATATATATATATATATGTATATTTATATGTAAAGTGTCTTAACCCGGGAAACAAGCCTTTCAAGATGATTTACATCAAAGAAAAATGTGCCTTATATTTGTGTGGTGTGCATTCATGAGATTTAATTACATATTCACTATGTCATTTTGAAATGAGAATCGCATACAAAAGTTTATTGTATATAGTTTTGTGAAAAGAGAGTTTTATCTTGATACGGCGGTCAGTATTTTGAAAATGATTTGAAAAGATTCTTTGAAAACTTAATTTGGATTTTTAAACAGTTTTACTAAACCAAGAAATTCGATAGTAGGTTGGCTGTCACTTTGGTTAAGTGTGATCCTCGTGCACAAGTGAGCTCTAGTTAGAGAACTTTTGACTCGTTGATGGGCGGTTAGGCGTGGCGAGAGTCACGACCTGTGATATATGTATGCGTGGCTAGGTCACCAATGATTTACACGGTTGCGATCGCCTGATATCTCCTATGTCGGCCAACATTGTTAAGATCGCCATGGCATATGGGAATCCGGTGAAAGCGATGCTCCCAGATGTTATTAATTGGTAGTGGGACCACAAGTTTTATTTTCATTCCCTACTCGAAAGTGACATCTTTGGGTTTTCAAACTCATATTTCTTTGCATGCTGAAAACAGAATTAAACGGTTTTTCACAACTCTCCTATTTTTACGGTGAAATGAATTTCAACTCCTCGAGTACGAGGTGATTTGTGATTTACATATAAGTTTGATTAACATTCGATTTCATGGGAGCTTGCTAAAATTTATTGATTTGATTGGAGTAAAATGTCAATTAATTTCAACGGTGAAATTCTTTTATGTAAAATTGTTTTAATTCAATATTTCAAATGATTGACTTGAATAAGGTTATTGATTGACTCTCTCTCTCGCTCATGAATAATACTTTTCTCCTTGACCACATTTTTAGGTTTTGTGGTGACAAGTTGACACTTATGCTATTGCTGCCACTCCAGCTAGCATTAGAATGTGTTAATCGTTAGGAATGCCTAGATGAAGGTTTGGGGTTTGTCATAGAGGACGTACATAATGTATGATAGTATCAAACTCTATATACCAACATTGCTAATTAATAAACAAATGAATTTAACTTAGCAATTAGCAGGAATTTGTTCGAAATGCTGATCATCGGCGATACATCACATGTTCATGCCTTCCTCTGTAAGAAACTTTAAGATGTTGGTTCAAGTTATAAGGATCATGAGATGATTTAATGGGATAAGAAATGTTAATTTCCTATTGTATAACTCACTCAATAGTGCTTTTCCTTTTCTTTCCAATGGGCAATAATTGATGTGGTACGTCAATGATTTCACATTCATTTATGTACATATGATTGCCTGATCTTATCATGGAATTTAATATATTAGCTGATCCAGGAACATGACTCAATGTCTCATGCTCAACAGTACTTGTTTTTATGTAAACAAAATCTTTTAGTTCACTCTTATTGGTGTCGATCTAGAGGGAAAAGCATTTAATAGATATATATATATATATATATAATGAGCAAACGAGTTGAAAAAATTATCCTACCAGTAATTACTCTAAAGTGCATATTTTTAACTGTATTCAAAGTTAATGCCTTCTGTCTCTGTGCGAATCCAGCCACAAGTAACTGATACAAGTTGATGTCTAGGTTTCATTGTTCTGAAGCAGAGAATGTGATGAGCTTTTAACTTCAATCTTGTTGCGTAAACGAAACTTAGCATCTCGAGAAAGAGATGAAACTAATTACTAAAAGGAACAAAATCTATGAGAAACACCCCAATATCCATGCAGCACCTAGTTTCCAATATTCCACTGTAACCCTGGAAAATCTTCAAAATGCAATATGACATGCAGGCTTATTACCTGGATTTTGTCGTGTGCAATGTCTGTACTGTACGTTATTAGAATTTGTTGGAAGTAAAAATCCAACGGCTGAGATTTGCACTGCGAAATGAACGGCCCTGAATGCAAACTTTTTTCTTCTTGGATTTATCTGGGTTATTATCAGGTGGCTCTGGTTTGTGATGAGGATCTGCATATATTATATTTGCAGAGCTCGATACAGTATTCTTTCATTTATCATTTTTTGGTACATTTTCGTGTCTTTTGTTTATTTGAGATATATAGAGTCATAAGAACAAAAACTTGAAATTATTTTGTCATAGAATCAGCAAATGCACATGGATGGCACGTGGATGTGTAAGAATTATAAGCTCAATTTTTTTTATTTAAAAGAGAGATCTGATATACAAGAGCCATTGTTCTTTTTTATGCAATTTTTTTTATAAATTCAATCCTTAATTTTTTTAATTTTTATGATTTTAAATTATATAATAAAAAATTATTTTTATATATTCCGTAAATCTTAGCTTTCATTTTAACATTCAAAATCTAAAATTTTAAGTTAAGAGTTCGTTTGAAACGCAAATATTCCTTGAATGATAAGTTGGCTTAAAATGATAAGCATTAAAATGTTGTGATAGTTTATTGACCTTTGATTTTAAGGTTGAACACGTGGCGAAATCTAAGACTGCAGTAGCCTTTCCAGAATCCACTAATACCACAAGCTTTGTTACGTTAAGATTTTGGATAATCCTAGGCATATTAATATCCAAACACTTAGCAAATTTTAACTAAAAATATTATTAATTTACTACAACCACATTTTCTATTACATCAATAAAACATTCTAAAAAAATGCCTTTGGGGCCAAGATATCAGTTTTAGGAGCTGAGCTTCCCGGCCCAAAATTTAATGAAAACTGGAAAAAGTTAATAATCGAGGGCCCAATAGTTGAAGGATGGGCCAACGTGTCTAATGTGGTAAATGCCACTGAACATTTTAATTTCTTCTTCTTTAATTTTATAAAGCGATTTATCGTTTTTTATGAAAAATTAGAATTTTTTTTAAAAAGATTTTCTTCTTATTCTTTTTATTTTAAATAATGTGTGAAATTAAATTTAATTATTCGATTTTGAAAAAAAATGTATTATTTTCTCCCTTTCCAATTGTACATACAAATTTTTTATTTTTATCTTTCAACTCATTTCAACTAAGTTAAACCTCAATCCTAGTTAGATAGTAGGTGTATTAGTTACATCAATACGGTTTCTTTAATTTTACTTTCTCAGAGGGACTTAACATAAGCTAAATCATATTTCAAGAGATTTAAGTAAGTTCATTTTGGATCTACCCTCAATCATCTTAGATCCCCTTGGGTTGAATTACTCTTGCGTCTTAGAGCTGGTTGGATATATAATGCAAATTAGTATACATATCCACTGAAATTTTATTTATTTATTTATTTATTTATTTTAAAACAAGTTCAACAATTGTTCTTTAATGCAAGTATATCCTAACTCCTTGATAGAAAATTTTATACCTTAACATTTTTTATATCAAAATTAAGTGGCAATGCAATAAGGATGCCGAAATCTTCTCCGTACGAAACGTAGGTTGTAGCAAATCTAAAATTGTCCAAGTGTCTAGCTTTAATGGTGGTCTACATAGACTTCACCTAAAATAACACAAACAGTGGTAAGGAATTTGGTTTTACTGTTAACCTAGTGCTAGATAGAGGAGGACTAATTAGGTTTCTCATCTCTCAGTAAAAGTCGAAAACCACAAGAGGAGGATGAAAAAGAGAAACCACCCATTCCTACGGATACACCACCAAAATTGTTCCCTAGGATTTCACATTAAGAGTTGCCAATAACCAAGGATTAGAGATCGCTTACAGAGACAGAGCTAATCAATTTTTATCAGAGGTTAAAAGCAAAAGAAAAATAAAGATTAAAAATTTAAAAAAAAACCATTAAAAGAAAATATATATAATATATATAAGATTTTAAAAATTTTGAGAAGCTATCCACAAGGTTCTACCCTGACTACTTGGCTGCTATAATCTCATCTCTCAATTCTCAATAGGATATCTCCCTTAGGGTGATGTATCATTTTTTTATTTTTTTAATAATTAGGGAGGGAAAATTTAAACTTTACTTTTTAAACAAAAAAATAATGCACCAACTAATAAGCCAAATGTTCGGGTGCAGGTGATGTATCATTTATTTATCATCCATTTATCATCATGTAACTTATATTATACCCAACGTATATCCCATTGCACATAATTAGGTAAGATTACTTAAAGGAATTTCAAAATATAACAATTCTCACATAAGATAACCAGATGATATCAAGTTTAAGAATTATTTACATGATTAACATATGAAAATGTTTTCATAAACACTTAAATGATATACTAAATGAAATTCTTATGGTAAGTCATTTTTAATTAACTTATTTTTGTAACAAACATTCATATAATAGTTTTAAATATCATAATATTTCAATTTATGAAATTGATTGTTTATTTCATAAGTAAAAAACATAACATATGTTAGTCTTGATTTATATCAATGGTCGGACTTGATAAAATATCAACTAGAAAATGTTTAAGATGATTTGATGTAGCGGAGATTTTATAACTATATCACATTATAATTTTTATGCAAAATATATATACTCTAATGACGTTATATTGTAAATAATAAACATACGAAAATATGTAAATTCATAAATAAAAAGAAAAAACCTTTCGTTATTACAATATACTAAATCAAGATCAATGTATTTTACAATGTTAGTTTACAAAATACATTGATTGGCATGCATGACAAACATGGATTCTATCAAAAGCATGAAAACTTGGGTCCTCCTATTTATTTATGGATTTTGTGTTAATAAATGTTTTAAAAGCATATTTTAAGATTAATTAAAATATGATTTATAATCATATTTTTATATTTAATTTAAATGTGGTATGTAATTGTTAATTTCTTGAGTTTCAATGCAAGGAAGAAAATAATATTTAATATAATAATCTTAAAAAGTATTTTTGAATACTCGTTCTTAAAATTATTTATTATCATATCCAATTTCTTGATGATGTCAAATTAACAAGCCAAAAGGGAAAAAGTTAGAAAACGGAGGTTATGAAACCCAGCTGTCATGCATACAAAAGATAGCCACTGTGGCTCCTGTTGCCTGTTTCTTTGATTGTTTTTGCTGTTGCTGCTTGGGCCCACTTATCTATTATTGGACGGTGAGATTTTCTTCCTCATAATTCACCTTCTTGATTTTTTTTCCTCTGTCCATCTGATTCTGCATCATTGCATGACAGTAATATTATCTTACCAAAATAAAAATCAATTAAAAAGAAATAAAAAAAGTTATCCAATAATTTTTGGTTCATAAAAGTAACTGTTTTTAAAAGAAAACGGAGTGATTACTTGGAGTCCATTAATGATTAGAAGCAGTGTTACAGTTGGTGTTGTACCAACGCCAGACTGTTCCCTTTTCTTTTCTTCATTGACCTTTACTCCCTCGCATTCACGTCTGACGTCCCCGCCACCAAACTCATTTGATTGGTCCACGTGTCTTTTTCCCGCCAAACTCGGACGAAAACTATTAACAAATTCAAAATTCAGCGTCCTCCTTTCTCCACTCTGTCTTCGAAATCCGACCTCCACCTGGACTGCTTCTCTTCCACTTTCACCTCCTCCTTGGTTCCTTTTTTGTTATGTTTTTCCCTTAAATTTCCCCAATCTCTGCCAAAATAAGCCAGCCTCCCAGCTCCAATCCCAGATCCCCCATCTTCAATTGTGATAAAAGGAAAAAGAACGATCGGCGTTCGGCGTAAACAGGGGAAACAGACTGTCGCAGAGAAATTGGGATATTTTATGGGATGGTGGCGAGGGGGCAGGTGGTGTTGGCGGAGTTTAGTGCGACGCAGACGAATGCGAGCACGATCGTGAGGCAGATATTGGAGAAGATGAAAGAAGGAAAGAACGATAGCAATTCTTCGTTTTCGCATGATCGGTATATTTTTCATGTCAAGAGAACCGATTGCCTCACCGTTCTTTGCATGGCCGATGATGCCTCCGGAAGTAAGTACTTTCTAAATATACATAGAAATTTCACTGCTTAATCTCTTATTGGCATTCAAATTACGATTCATCTTCAATTCCTAATAGGTTTAGAGGAGATTATCTATAATGTTAGTAAATATTGTCTCAACTAAATGTATGATAAATTTTAAAAGGTGAATGTAACAAATTAATCTCGTTGATGATTTTATGTAGGGAGAATCCCTTTTGCTTTCCTTGAAGATATCCATAAAAAATTTGTTAAGACCTATGGTCGTGCCATTCATTCAGCCTCAGCTTATGCAATGAATGATGAATTCTCGAGGGTCCTGAGTCAGCAGATGGACCATTTCTCAAATGATCCGAATGCCGACAGATTAAACCGTTTGAAAGGGGAAATGAGCCAGGTACAATTTCCAATTGTAAATTGTGTTCATTCATGATTGTTTCTTTCAAATTTTGTTGATCCTTGAAGTTTCAGTGTCAAGATTCCTTAATCTTCATAATTATACATATAGGTACGGAGCGTAATGATTGACAACATTGAGAAAGTTTTGGAGAGAGGCGACCGCTTGGCGTTGCTCGTTGAAAAGACGAGTGCAATGCAGGGGAATACACTTCGTTTCAAAAGGCAAGCTCGTCGTTACAAAAATGCTTTGTGGTGGAGAGATTGTAAATTCACGTAAGTAAGCCGAATACATTCCAGTCTTAACAGTACGTATAGGGGCGGATTAATTCCGTTTCGGTTCCACTAAATTCAAGTAGGAATTGCTGTTGTCTTGCAGAGCGACATTGATACTACTGCTTCTGTTGGTCATCCTTTATGTTCTGCTCACCTTTTTTTGTCATGGACTCTTTTTGTCGTCGTGCTTGAAGTAACACGGCAGCGGCTTCCATGGTTTGTCACATTTTATGGTATATCGGTAATGCTGTTCATGGAAAATCTGGCCATAACATTTTCACATGTTTAGCAGAGCTGTCAGCCATGTTTCTGTAAATGCCTGTAATGATTTTGGTTGTACAAGTTTAGAAATGTTGGCATAAGATAATACATACTCAAGCCCTACTGCCAAATTTTGCCAATTTTGAAGTCTAAACATTGGGTTGACGAAACCATCATGCATACTCCGAGCTTCAACCAACATAGAAAGAGGGGGAAAGAGTGTGATTTACGCTTACCAGGTCTCTATAACGAGTGTGATTAGTATCTTTTAAGGTTTGAATGTCACCGCTAGGCAAAAGCACAGCATCCTCCCCAGATCACTAAAATCTTGAGTTAACCTCCTTTAAGAATTGACTATTCTAAACATTTCTGCTAAACCATTGCCAATCTTGAGCTGAACTCCTTTTTCACCCCTTGCTAGCACACTCCCTCGAAGCATGATGGGAGCATAACAGGATCAAAAACTAGGGTTAATTGGCAACAGATGGAATCAGAAATGAAGTTTGTGTTCACAATAGTTTCCCCGATCGCCATGCTGCAAGCATTGCCTGTCCGTTGTCACTATGAGTTAATTTTCAATTGGGCGGATGCTTGAATGAGAAAGTTTCATAAAATTTTTAATTATTTTTTCTTTAGCAAGATAATCTGCCCCTCTTGGATCCAAATAATACCGGACTGTAATTGCTTGATAATCGCAATCACTCTCTTGGGTTCCTATTTAAAACACCCTTTTTGTCCTTCTGATTAAACAAGTTTTATGCAAATTAAAAAACAAAAAAGTTTTGATATGGAAAGGATATATGATTTGTTTCTTTCTGTCCAAGCTATTAATCAATAAGTTGCCAAAGAAAATGCATTATTGACAAAAGAAAAATGAGTGCTTTTCATAAATGGGCCTGAGGTATAAGGCGTTTTTAAGAATAGTTTTTCTTATAATTTTATCTATTTTTAGCCATAAGAAAAAAAAATTGGATAAAATTGTCTTTAATGAAACGGACTCATTCGCTAGGCTCCGTGCCTCAACCCGAAACCTATTAACAGGTCAAGTATGTTTAAGTTTGTGCCTCAAACTGATTCATATTTTTTAAACTTTCCTCACAAGACTATTCATCTTTGGAATATTCCTTATCAGAAAGAAAAATGTTTAAGCATTTTGAGCATTTTGGAGTAGTTTTTGATACACAAAAAAAATCTGTGAGCATTTTGAGTATTTTTAAACATTTTAGAGTGATTTTTGATATATGAAGAAAAACTTTCGAATATTTTGAGCATTCATATTTGTTAATTATGTTGTTAAATGGAATATTGTGTATTGTTTGAAGTTGTTGATCTTGTTAAATGGAATTTAGTAGTTTTGGTGATTTTTGAAAATTATGTGACTAGTTTTTAAGCATTGCGTGACTGACTTTGGATATTACGTGACTGATTTTTAATAAGGCATTGCGTGACTAATTTCTGATAAGACATTGCATGACTAGTTAATAGGCATTGTGACTAGTTTTTTATAAGATATTGCGTGATTAGTTTTTTGTAAGGTATTACGTGACTAGTTTCTAATAAGGCATTGCGTGACTAACTTTGGGTATTGCGTGACTAACTTTGGGCATTGCGTGACTAGTTTTTGATAAGGCATTGTGTGACTAGTTTCTGATAAGGCATTGCATGACTAGTTGATAGACATTGCATGACTTGTTAGTTAGGCATTGCGTGACTAGTTTGTAAGGCATTGTGTGACTTAGGCATTGCTTAAAAATCAGTCATGCAATGTATAAAAACTAGTCACGTAATGCCTAAAACCAATCACGTAATGACTAAAAACTAGTCACACGGTGATTAAGTCACATAATACCTAAAAATCAATAAACTCAATTTTAGAGTTCTATGAATAAACCAACAAACTTAGGAAACTAAAACACATATTTTTTTTTGCTAAGCCATGAAATTGTGCATTTCATGAAATATAGGTTATAAAACTCCATAACCCTCCAAAACAAGAGAAAATATATCCCTATCGGGAGGTCTTGCTCACTCCCCTTATACAAAAACAAAATATACCCTATTTATAAAATATTTCATGAGCAATTTTAACTCAAAATCTCATAAAAAAAAATCAAAATTCCTAGCAAACATGCTTAACAATCATCGCAATCCCAGACACAACAAAACCGTGAACCACCATAAAACCCATCAAACATGCTTTAGCTGTTCTTTCTCCCTGAGCAAAATCGTTGCCTGCAAAGAGCAAAATTGCTGTTCATCGCCCTTAAGAACCCCAAGATCCACCATCCAAAAAAATAAAATAAAATAAGAAAGAGTTTGATATCATATCTGCGAATTGGATGGCAAAATAGACATTTTTGAGTAGAGAGAGAAATCGAGATTTAATTTTAAATTTTTATCTGGATGGCGTGAGAAAGAAAGCTGAAACCATTTTAATTTGTCTGAAATTGTTTAAAGGGTATTATTGTCAAGTCATACCAAAAACTGACTAAAAACAATTAAAATTATAGAGACGATTATTTTTGAAGTCACCTTTCTATGAAGACCATTTCTCATAATTTCCTCAAGAAAAATTATTTTGTCACCCTTCATATGAAAGCATAAAAGGACTTAAGAATTTTCCTTAGTACGTAGAATTGCAATATTCTAAAACACAAGATTGGCACACATTAAGCTCCGTTACAGTGTGGAGATGAGGTTTATCAGTTTGACTACTAATTGTAGAAGATACTTTATCAATGTGATTATTAGTCGAATTGTTTGTGCAAGAAGAAGCGCCAGCATCATGAGAATCCAAACGCTCACTGCATGTCGAAATTTGATTAGTGCAGAGCCCGGGTGATCGGCCAGATTGGGTGTGACAGCTAAGACAGACATCGTATATGTGACTGCCATTGCAGTGATGGCAACCCACATAACGTTCATTAAAATCCACATGAAGAACCTATGCCTCAATGTTAATCCACTTATGAGCAACAGGATGATGCTAAGAGATGCCATGAAACCAGTTGTGTTAGCAATGAGGAATAAGGTATATCTTCCTGGATAAGTATCCGCCATTATGGAAAACCCTGCCGTGTGATCTGATTTGTTTGATGCCATTGATGAAGAATCACTTGGGGAAGTGGCCATTGATGAAGAATCACTTGGGGATTTGGCCATTGATGAAGAATCACTTGGGGAAGTGTCTTGCCAAACGCCACTAGGAGGATTGACGCCCACTTGGAAAGCCAAGGTAGCTAACAGGGAAGCCACCAGCATTAAGGTACCGCGTTTTCTTTCCAGCCAATCAGCATTGCTGTTAATCTTAAACCTCTTGCGAACTTTACTTTTCTTAGGTTTCGATGCATTTGTTTGATTAGATATAGATGATGAGGATAAGATCTTGATCCTTACGGCTTTAAGTTGACGATCTGACAAAGGCTTATCTTTTACATGCACAGCTCCAATTCGTCGAAGGGATTCAATAATCTCCTTCTCTTTCAGATTTCTTTCATTTTGAGATAAAAGATCAAGTGGAGTGAAGCCATCTGCATTCTCACAGTTCACTTCTATTGTAGTGCTAGAAATCAAGTAGTGTATGGTCTGCGCATATACATATTTGATCCTTCAATTCAGTATATAAATATGAGGAAGAAATTGTTATGTGTGTGCATCAATTCCACAAGATATAGCTTTGGAAATTTAAGGAAGAAAACAGGCCCAAAGCCAATGACCAGAGAGACGCCTCTTACCAAACTCAGCTAGCACAAACAGAAAAAAAAGATCCACCTGGATTTGAGTTAACTGGGTGTTCCATGGGTTGGGTTTAGGGTTTAGGTCATTAACTTGTTTCCTTATTATGGAGTTTGAATTAAGATTTAAGATTAGGTCGTTAACTACGTAAATCAAGATAGCGAATGATATAAATTTTACAAACTCTAGTCTAGCTAGAATCAATAGATTGCTTTGTTTGAAAGGGGGAATGAACTACAAAGGGAGTTGTTATAGAACGTACCTCTGTTTGCTTGTCAGCTATTGCTAGATGCAAGATGGTGTTGCCATCATAATTCTTACAATTCACAAACTCATGATCGGCAATTTCCATCAATAACTTCATTGCTTCCAACTGATTGTACCTCACGCACGCATGTAAAATGGTCTCCCCTTCGTCCATCAGCGACCGAGCTGCCCAGGGTCTGGCACGAATCAACTCTCTCAACACATTGATATGACCCTTGATGGCTGCAATATGCAGAGGGTTCCTCCCATCAAAGTCACAAACATGGCACATATCAGGGTTGACATGAAGTAATCTTTTTGCAATATCCAGGTACCCTTTTGCTGCTGCTAAGTGAAGCGGTGATGACTTTCGGGAATCAACTTCTTTGGAAAGCTCAGGCTTACGACAAAGAATTTCGTCAACGAATTCTAGGTGTCCAAGCATGGAAGCTACGTGCAAAGGTGTTTCAGGGTAACGACCAGTGATAAATCGGTCAAGAAGCAGTGCATCCTCTTGAAGCAAACTAAGCAAGGAAATCACACTGCCTTCTACAGCGGCTTCGTAGAGCTTCCTCTCCATTTTCTTTGCATCAGTATTCTCTTTCTCCATTTTCGGAAATCACAGTGCAAAGATAGATGGCTTATTATTATATTAGATATAATTTGTAAATGGAACTTTCTAGGAAACAACTATCTTCCGTGTTGACCTCAAGGAATGAAAGGAACATATCTCTTGTCTCTCCTATTAAAAAAATTAAAAAAAATAAATTAAGGCTGAGAAAATATAATGGTCAGGGGTCATGGAAATGAATTTATTTAAATTATTTATTTATTTAACAAAATTATTAATTAAATAGAATTTTAACATACATAATGCAATATATTTAAACAAATCTTACGTGTATGTTGAGTTGAGTAAGTGGTTAGTGTGTCATAATAAAAAATCTCATTGATCAAAATTTTTAAAAAAATGATCGAAGTGACCGAATTTGAAAATAAAATCAAAATAACATATGGGTGATGCACCGAACTTTTTCATTAAATGTTTTGCAAGTTTGACTAATATAATTAATCAAATGAAAACAAAGACCTCTCTCCGACTGGTTCTTACATTGACTTTGTAATTTTGTCGCGTTGAACACGCAAGGTGAAAAAGAAATGACCCAGTCTACCCTGACCTA
This sequence comes from Theobroma cacao, assembly GCF_053813885.1. Classification (NCBI taxonomy): domain Eukaryota; kingdom Viridiplantae; phylum Streptophyta; class Magnoliopsida; order Malvales; family Malvaceae; genus Theobroma; species Theobroma cacao. The sequence goes on from NC_142647.1 coordinate 7,447,137, forward strand.
GCTAAACGTGGTTTGAATGTCCAGGAAGACATTTATCTTGGCTAGGGGAATGTCCTTATCTACTTTTGTTCACTATCTAAATCATAAGTAAAAGGATGCCCCATGACTTCTTCATTTACCCGCGTGTCAACTCAGATAATGTTCACCTTTTCGGTCTCTAAACTCATTAGTAAGTTTAAGTTTAGAAAAATAGCAGTCAACTCATGCTTCCCCATCAATCTGTAAGCCTATTAGTAAGTCCAACTTTTCAAAAGAATCAGTCAACACATGTTTTCTCATCAGTCAAATTCATATCTCTTTTCTCCATAGTCAGAAGAGCTATGTTTTGTAGGAAGGGAGCTTTGAACGTGTTAAACTTGAAGGAAGGGGTTTGAAATCTCTACCATGGGTTCTAAAACAAAACCCGAATTGTCCACATTAGTAAGTTATGTGACCGTCTTGGTATTTTTTTGTTCATTCCTATCCCCTATTTTTTGACTCATCGACTTAGATCTAGTTGATCGTTTTTATCTTTTCAACTTCCCTCATTGTCGGCTCCCCCTCGGGTCTACGCTATACTTCAGATTTACTCTTGGATCAGCTTGGGGAATAACAGGAGATAATGAATTTTTAATATTTTGTTTTAAATTTCGATCAAAGAGTTTTGGTTTTTGAGATTTAGTGTTGTGTTTGCTTTTTGGGATTTCATTTTGGCCTTTGGATTTTCTATGCCTTGTCGACGTGTGTGGTCTAAAATGCTTGCCGTGTTGCATTCCTGCCATATCTCTATTTTGTTTTTTATTCTATCTCGATTTTTATTATTCACTTCAGTGATTAATAATTTTATCATTTTTCATTTTCGCTTTTGTCATTACTCTGTAGAAATTATTGATTATTAACTGCTTATTTTGATTTTCTTTGTGTTTTTTGCACCTTCCTGCTTTTATTTTTTTCAATTGAGTTTTTATTAATTCTTAGATTTAAACAAGTTTTGAGTTTTTAGTTATTTTTAAGACCTGTGCTTTAATTTTAAACTGTTCTTCATGTTTTCTTTTGTCATTGTGTGTTTTTCCTTTTATTTATTTTAGTTTGAGTTTTATATTTAAAATTCCTGTTACGATCTGATTATTCAATTTATTTTATTTTTTATTTTATATGTATGTAATCATAATCGATGTTAAACAACATAAGAATCATCTTATGAGTTTTGATTCAATTCTCATATTGACTTAAAATTAATGTTCTTTTTTTCTCTTTTGGGTTTGGGCTTGCAGTGTGTTTGTCAATATCAAATTTTTTGCTGCTACAAGCTGTTCCTAAAAAGTGTAATGTTTTCTGATTACATCAATTTTTAGTTACAGTATTTTATTTTTTGCTTTGTCATTTCAATTTATTAATCTGTTTTCTTCCTTAAGTCTTCGCATTATTGTCTTTCCAAGCTACTATAAATTTCATGCCATATTTTGCTTTTATCTAACACAAGCTATGAGTATTTTTCTTAAAAGATTTGTTGAATTGTTAAGAGAGAGTATGAATCAAAGATGATAACTCAGCATAAATAAGATGATATTTCTTCTTTTACTAATGTGACAATTTAAGGGGAATGATTAATCTGCATTTAAATTTGGTTTTTTTCCTTGAAAAAAATAATTGAGATTATTGAGAAAATCATCTTAAATTTATATAAAAAAAATTAGAATTTGAAGCCTAAAACCAATTCAAACTTTGATTTATCTTGAACTATTATCAATGAATCCATGTAGCCAAATTATGGTCACTTAGTGTTTACCTTTGGGTCTGACCGCATAGGTTCTTTCAAATTCAAGTATTCTTCTAACAGTTCTACCGCCAGAAGAAATTTGTTGCAGTAGAGTTCAAGTGCTAACTGTTAAAACTATAAACAAGTAAGAAAAACAAGCTCACAAATTAATATATTTAAATACTAAGTTGCTATATATACCAATCTACCATTGATTGAAGAGCCAACTGATACAAGTGTCAAAGGAACAACAACATCATTTATGTAAACTTGGTAGTCAACTCTCATCATAGACATTACCAAATTATCGTCAGATAGAGAAAAGTAATTAAACTGAGTAGGACCAACAGGAACTATAAAGCACATATTAACTTACTAGAAAGTAGCATTGACGAAAACCTGCCTATTCCACTACAACATTATTGATTGTATTTTATGTGAATGTCATTATAACTTATTTTTAGTTTACAATTTCTCCATAAGTGGCAAATTTTTTTCCTTTAACAATTTTCTAATTTTAAAATTTAAAAGAATTTTTTTTACCATTTTTCTACATTGCTAATTAATTCTTCTTTCAGGTTAAAAATGTTGGATGAATATCTACACAATTTACGACCATTCCAACAAGGTATATCTGTAAAAGTAAGGATCGTTCGTATCTGAGAATCGATTGATCCTTCTCGACCTCACACTTTGCTCAGTGTCGATTTCTTAGCTACTGATGCCCAAGTATACAAACTTTTCTTATACTTTTTGAATAAACCAATATATATTAAATAAGTTGATATTAAATTCATTGTCCATTATTGGCTTATCATTGATTTTCTCTATGATTACACAAATTATGACCAGAGAGGTGCAATGCATTTCACGATCAGGAGTTCTGATGCACCATAGTTTCGACCTCTACTTAAAGAAGGGTTTCTTTATTCAATCAAGAAATTACAAATTAATGACGAAAGACTTCTTTCAATCTTATTCCATCGAATATTATGGGCATCTATACCAAGAACACTGTCAATCCAAACAATTCAAGATGACCTAGATGCATACCCTGCAAGTTTTTTTTCTTTTGCATCTATTGACCAACTTAATTCACGAATTCGTAATGATACAATTTTGACAGATCAAATTGTTTTCAACAAGTTTTACTTTAATTTTTTTTTTGAATTAGATTTTCAATGATCATGTTTAATTTTCTTCTTTTGCTTATTGTTTCTTGACAAATTTTATCGAGGCTTTCAAATCAATACCACCATTGAGAAAATCCGTTTACAAAATAGGACAAGTGATGTGAAGAAATGCGACCTTTATATAGAAGATTTGAGGTATGAAAAAACTAACGATTCTTTATATTTTTACTTATAGATTATTTGATAAATTGTTCTTTTAAATTGCAACGGGAATACGTTAAAAGTTGTTTTTTATGGTGATAAAGCTGAAGCCATTGACGAAAATGAGTTACTTGACAATTTCATTAGCCCGATTGTAATTGTTGCTGCAACAATTGTCAAAAAATACATGAGTTAGTTTTCCATGCATATGAACACCTAAAATAATATATGATAATTAACATTTCCCTTACTTTTTTCTTTTAATTTCAAACACAACATACCTTACTTCCTGCTCAGCTACAAAGTTTTATGTGGACCTTAATATTTCCGAAACCATGCTACACAAACAAAGGTTATGTTTATACCTAAGATGATCATCATTAAATTATCTATTCAATATTATGTAATAATACATTAATATGCAGGTATGAAAAAGAGCCATTAGTGTGCAAATCATCAACATGCACATGTCCCCTCAACAATTGTCAACAAAAGCAGATGAAATCAAAGATTCAACCCTTGCAGACATCAACAATGTTGATCCAACAAAAGTCTAGGTAAAAAGATGATTCTTTACATCATTTTAACCAAGACTAGAATAGAGCATAAATACTAACAATTCATCAACATTCCAAGGAACCAAGTTTAGAGTCAAAGGTACAATTGTTGACATTGATTTCAAATGGCTGGTTTTACAATTCGTGCAACGAATGTGGGATGGCTCTTCGATTTTGTGCAGGTAAATATTGGTGCATAAAGCATGAGGAGAAAACACCTTTGCCAACGTAAGTAAATCAAAGAACTTTATTCCATCTCTTATATCTTATTATTATTATTAATTGCATATATTCATATATAAATTTATTGCTAGCAAATTGTCATCAATATTTCATATTATAGAGTATCGGTTTACACATTGTATCATATCCCTATACAGAACCTATCATATAATTCAAATTGCTTAAAATTTTCAATTATGCACATCGACAACAATATCCTTTAAATCTTGCTATTATAATTTCTTACATATAGTCATGTAAAGATTTTTTCCTCACAAAATATACAATATATCATATGTTGTTGAGATTTTTGTTTGTTTTTTATAAGATAACTCTATACATAACCTAATTTGTTTACAACTCATTATTCTTATTATCAACACTCATGGAAATTATCAATTATGCACAACTTATTTCAGATACTGCATACAACTTATCATCGAAGACAATACTGCACAAATGAGTTTGGTTGCATTTGGTCGGCTTGTAGAAAAATTGGTTGGTGCATCGATCATAAAGTTAGCAACACTTCAATCCGTCGACCGAATGACACTACCTGGACCCTTTAAAGCCCTGATCGATCCGCAGAAATTTTTCACTATTGGTTTAACAAATAGGGGGATCAAAACTAGATTTGCCAATTAAAAGATATTTGATTCTACTGACTTGAAAGACCAAGAATGGCACACCGCAATTGTTGCACCTACCTCAAAATCATCTACATTTCCACCTTTGACCTTAGGATCATTAGCATCCAAAGCCACAATTGAAGAACCAGAGAAGCAACTTTTGCCAACACCAATCAAAACAGAAATTAGTATAGAGGTTTTTTTAGTGCCTACATTTGAGAAACAGCCTGTCCTGACCAAGGGGGAAGAATAACCAAGCAAAAAATACAAAACCAGGTATGTTTCATACATAGCTTCATTTTTTGTGTGAACAATTCCTCACATAAAGTTACTGTAATTGTTAGCAATACTATTAGTATGTACTTCAAACTACTTACATCAAACTATTATAAGAATAACATATCTGAAGACTACAACTGTTGACAAATCTGATAAAACTTCTCGCTTTTTATTTTTAAAAGAAAAATACTGCTTGCCTTAACCGAATTAGGTAGCATTTTTGGTTTTCCATTTTTAACTTAGATCTTAATTGTCTAGCTATATGCATAACCATTTTATCTGTTTGAATAGTTCCAACCTTATCAATGGAAATAATTTTAGAACATCCATAAAAGGCAAACTTTAAAGAATTTTATATACAAAAAGGAAGCTTATAATTTTTATAGCAAGCTGATATGAATTTAACTCAATGGGAACAAGAACATTGTCAACTCAAATTGATTAGCCTGTTATTTAGCAAGTTACTTAACAAATTAATTTGACAAAATCTACTTAAGACTACTATTAAAAAGAAACGATACTTTCAACCATGTGATTGGACAGCGAAAGAAATGATGAATAACCAAAAGAATTGTCTTGATCCATTTACAAATACCAAAAATCGCATGCAACTATAGGATGTTGCAAGGAATTTCCCCATAACTCGACAGCAACAAAAAACTAAAACAAAATAAAAGGATTGAAACATTGACTTTTAGGATTAATTCATAATCTCTTTTTTGAATAATGACTTCATTTTGGAAGGTGGTGAGTGCACAAGATAATATAATATATATAGAACTTATTAATTAATAGTCCATATTTTTGTTATTCATCATGATTGATATTCTTTCATTTAAATACATTTATGCCATCTTTTTTAGAAAACCTTTTTTAAGGATTTGGCTTTTCCAAATTGCTCTTCAAAAGAAGAATTTTGTTTTTTTTAACTTAAGAATTGGCACTTAAGTAGCTTAACTGGGCCATTATTTATCGTATAAAAAGCTATGCTTAAATGCTAGATTTGTTTGGAAATTATTTAATGCGAAATTCTTTACCCAATCAAATGAATAGCCAGCAGCATGATTGTACAGAATATAGCAATCTGCCCATACTACTCTTCCCTATAATTTGTAGATAATGTTTTCAATATTTCATATTATGCTTTTGTGCTTTTTATCTTTTCATTATCAATTGCACTATAATGCTGATTGTGACAAAAATTCTATAATGCATGTCTAATATGAGAGATAAAAAGGATTTTTTTCTAAATCCATTTTCAAATAAATTCGATTACATCTAAACAAAAGAAAGTCTCTCTTCCTACACATACTTGGAATGAATTGTTGCGTCAAATCTTTAATAATGTAAACTACGAATGATTGGAAAGACATGCATAAATATTATTCTGTGTCATATCGACACTTTAACATAATGTTGTCATTTTTGCATAGCCATCATGACTGCACTACATCATAGAAAATTGCAGATGTTGCACATAACAACTTTTATGTAATAGATATAAAAAACAATTTGTTGGATTAGAGTTAAATCATTTCATTTATTTGATGGGATGAAGTTTGCACTTAATAGGTTGTACATGCTTATAGAATATCTACTTACTCACCCTTTGTTATCAAGAATAGAAAATTTTGTTAAGAATTGTTTTGATTTTGGTCTTTATTATTAAATTAATTGTCTTATTGCAATATTTAATAGGTTTATTTAATCTCTTTTTATTCTTGCAGATGAATTAAACCATTACATGTTGATGCCATATAAATTCAATTTGCATATATAAAAACCTATTGTCATGGTTAACTTATTGTGTGTTCATAATTACAACAGGGCATTGCCCAAGGCTACACAACAATCAAAGAAGACAACCGCTCAAGACTGTTGAACGCCACCTAAGTCACAAAAAAAACTCTAGGATTTTGTTTTCAATCATGCCCGAGCCTGCATGATATTTTTTGTTGTTACGCAATGATGCATATGATGCTATCTAATGTTCAGTTTTTGTGTAAATATAGTTAGAGGGCATTGACTTTCTTTTTTTTTTAAGTTTATAACAATGGATGTGCACAAGTTGTAAATATTGGCTGATATCTTTTGTACGGAGACAATATAATCTATCTAACAAGTAAATATTTATTTCTGCGACATACTTAATACTGAAACTTTGACTTATAAAAACAAAATATGTACTGACATAGTTACATTGTCTCTTTTAATTGTTAATGAGTTAGTTATTTTCAACGTATTTAATATGCATCATGGCCTATATTGAAATTGTTATTTAGAAAACATTCCATTAATAGCGATTGCATTAATATAGTTAATTTCATTCATACAATGAATTAATACTAATTGTCCATAATTGATTGAACTATTTAACAGAAAATAACAAGACAAATTTTTAATATATAAAATATAGATATCAATTATTTATATATGATCATACATTAATGAAAATATTTTTGCTTGATTAAATGGATTATTAATTCTATTTTATGTTTTCATTTTTTATTCTTATCCTTTTTTTAAATAATTTAATACATTCAATTCATGCATAAAAATTAAAAAAAACATTATTATATTAAATTAACTAAGCCTAAACGTTAACCCATTTGGGCTTGGGTCAATTCAACCCAACTTTTCTTTTTCTTCATTCTGTTTCTCTTTCTTGACTTTTGCTCTCTCCTTTTTTTTTCTTTGACTGACCCTACCAATCAACCCATTTTTCTAAATCCTTTCTCCCTTATCTTCATCCCAACAACGTGAAGTTCAAGGGCCTAGACATTTCCACCAATAATTCCCTCTTTCATTCCTTTCCTTCTTTTCTTCTCTTCCTCTTTCTTCCATTGCCAATTTACTTTCTCTATGAACAAACATACCCACCGTTCTTTTCCAGCTGCAACGTCTCTTTCACTCTAAAAATTATGTAAATACAACAAAATTCATCCTATCCATCACACCTGTCTCTTTAAAAAAAAAAAAACACACATTTTCCTTTATTTCTCTCTTATTATCTATTCAATCAGGTAATTTTAATTCCATAAATCTTATTTAATTTTACTTCTGCTTAATATTATTTATCCATTCATGTTTTTTTATTCTATAATAAATCATCTGAAAAATAGAATCTTTATGAAATTTAATCTAGCATTTATTTATTTTTTATTTAATGTGTTATTTTTTATGTGGGTATTTCTATTCTCCCAAAAGATCTTAGATTAAGTTTTAATGAATTGTGATTTTGAAGGGATTAGATGCATGCTAGCATAACATTATCCACACCACATGTTGGCTTTCGTTAGCATAAAAAGAATTGCTTATTTCACATCGCTATTAAATTATTCTTTCAAATTCATGTGTTTAATGGTTGGCTGCAATTTCATATCTAATGGTTTTCGGAAAAAAAACAAAAACTATTAAAAAAGTTCTATGACTTTAACTAATTTGCAATTTTGTACCTTTGCCTAATTTGTAATCTTTTTTTTACCCTCTTCATATATTTTTTTGAGATATATGCAATTTTTTGCTATTTTCCAAAGTTATTAATTAAATTAGGAATTTAGATTAGAAGGGAATAAAAACACAATGCATTAATTTATCAAACAAAGTTTCTATACCAAACATATAGTCATGCAAGTAAAATGATATGATTTAATTGCACTTGACTGCACAAAATTAAACACTTTCATTATCAAAAACAAAAAAATTTTATAACCTTCGATAACCAAGTATATACACCACTAAAAGCATAACAAGAAAATCCAATGCTCAATATCATTTGAGAACCCAAGACACAAACAATGCATGTAATTTGTTATGTGATAATTACATGCAATAATTTTGTTCTTGCTAAAGTTTAATACATATATATATTTATACTCCCCTGAAAATAAAAACTACATACAATGTTTCATCCATTTATGAAAAGTGCTGCTCCTCCATTGAACAGATCATACACTCTTTTAATAGTTTAAAAGTAATCCCCCTTAAATCACAAGATAGTTTGCACATCTCTACACCTTTCATAATGGGAAACAACTATTTTATTTTGACACCTTTATACAATTGGATCTAATTTAGTTTCATTTTTAATCCTTATATAATATATTTACTAATTTAGTTTTTGCTAACAATCCCTTTAGAAAATGCAGCATGAAATAGTTCTGAAAAAAATTATGTAAATTTTTTTATATATATGTTGTCCATCTAGGATTATGTCATGGTAACTATCAAAATTCAAAATCGAACAACGTAATTTTCAATGACATTTTGGACAAAACAACAAATATAATTGAAGTAAGACTTTTCAGTTGTGTTCTGATTGTCTTCCAACTATGGATATGGTCTTTTCCTATTTAAGAGAACAATTTGTTTCTTATTTACTTTTTTGTGTTAGGTTCTTTGTCATTCATTATAAAACATTTTGTTATTGTTTAGCTTTCAATTTTGGAAACTGTTGTATTCGTTTCTTATAATTCCTATTGTCTACCTGTTAACGAGTATTCTTTGTTATTTTTTGTAAAACTATTCGTTTGGTTTATGAATGAACACTTTTGGCATCGGTTTCTACATTTTTTGCCTGCAACTAATTCTAATTTTGTTTCTCTATGCTGCATCCAACAATTTATAGCTATCCATTAGATCAAAATTTGACTCGCTGTTGATCAAAGGTTTCAAAAGGACTGCGCCTTGTGCTATAATGTCTTTTCACTTTGTTTGAGCTCTTATCGGTACATTTTATTTCATTTTCTGCTCATTTCATTTTTGAACCTTTTTGTTTGAAGTTTTTGCTTATTCATATTACTTACCAATTAAGTAGAATGATAATCTAAAATTTGAGTATAAGTTTGTTTAATCTGTTAGACTTTTTTATATAATAATATAAAAAATATTTTAAGAATTTAGAATTCATTTTCAAAACCATGGATAAACTAAAGATAGTGAAACAAAATAGACATCATAGATTAAAAATACTTAGAACTAAAAAATTATCTAAAATTAAAGGAAACTTTATAAACTGTCCACTTATATCTAAAAACAATAGTCAAAGTTGTAGTGGATCAACTTTTTCATCACATAAAAATATTCAAACACTCACTCATCTTGAACAACATAATCAATCATTAAATGCTATTGATTTATCTGTTGGGGACCATGTCACTATTTGTTCAATTGTCAATTCCAAAGGTGAGTTGGACACGACTTCAGTTGAACTCCTCAATGCTAGATTTACCATAAATTCGTTGAACGTTGTTCGTCAAACACAAGGAATCAGTTTGACATCTTTGCCTACAAACAAATCCTTTAATTATACTTCAGCATCCATAGGGCTTATTCCTAGGAATTCCTATACTACTCATGAGTCAACTCCTTTTCAAAGTACCCAAGCTTACTCAACCATTCTTTGCTTTGATGGCCCAAATTATGTATGTTTCTATTACTCTGCTTACATGTGGTATGAGGAGCGAGCTGATGTATCTAAACAAAATCGAAATCCTACTTTTACTCTTTGTTGTTAAGAATGTATAGTCCAAATACCCAACTTTAGAGAAACACCTACTTTCTTAGATAACTTACTGATAATACACATAATAAAGGTTTAAAATTTAAACAAAATATAAGAATATATAATAATATGTTTCAATTCATTTCATTAGGTGGTAGAATTGACCACTCAATCAACAATAGAAGAGGGCCTTATATATTTAAAACTGATGGTCAAGTCTACCATCGAATAGGCTCTTTACTCGCTATAACTGGACAAAAACCAAAATTCACTCAATTATACATTTATGACACTGAAAATGAAATCTCAAATAGATTAGAAATCTATCATGATGATTTTAATAACAATTCTACTGATAAATTAATTGTTGAAGGTTTGATGAAAATACTAGATGATAGCAATCAAATAGTCAAAGTATTTAGAATGGCTAGAGATAGATTGACGACGACAAATTTCGCTCTACTTCAACTAAGACTTATGGCATCTCGAGATCAACCACAACTAACCTATAGACTACCTGTCACATCTGAATTGCTGGTTTAATCGTTGGCGATTTAGGAGAGTATGATGGTCAATGAGATATTATAGTAGATCATATTAGCGAAGGTCTTAAACGAATTAGCGAGGTACACCCTTCTTTTATGGCCATGCAATATCCTCTTTTTTTCCTTTATGGTGAAGATGGATTTACATATGATATAAGTTATGTTGATTCACCTTCAGGAAAAAAACTTAAACAAAAATGTGTTACAATGCAAGAATATTATGCATATATAATTCAACAATGATCGACTTATAAAAATACATTGTTAAGAGGTGGTAAGTTATTTTAGCAATTTATAGTCGATGCATACGCTATTATTGAAGAAGAAAGATTATTGTTCATAAGAAATAATCAAAAACAATTAAAAGTTGAATTGTATAGAGGTTTAAAAGATGCCTTTGCCAGAAGTGACAATAATGCTAATACCCTAGGAAAACGTATTGTCCTTCCTTCTAGCTTTACTGGGAGTTCTCGATATTTATTACAAAACTATCAAGATTCCATGGCAATCTGTAAATACTATGGTTGCCCAGATCTTTTTATCACGTTTATGTGCAATGCTAAATGGAAAGAAATTCAAGATGCATTAAGCACAAATCCGAATCAAAAATCTGAAGGCAGACTTGATATAACATCAAGGGTTTTCAAGATAAAGCTTCGTTATTTAATGGACGATTTAATGAAGAACAAACATTTTGGTGTTCCAACAGCTAGTAAGTATAAATTGTTTTGCTTTACGATTATATTTTGACATCACCAAATAAACTAATTTTTCACCAAACAATATTAAACATTTAACATCTTTATCAATTATTATTATTTTCTTTTCATCTAGTGACTTATAATATTGAATTTCAAAAACGAGGGCTACGCCATGTGCATATCCTCCTTTGGCTCCATCATTTTCTAAGCGTTCATCACCTGATGATGTAGATAAAATTATAGCAGCTGAACTACCTAACAAGTTTATTGACCCTATTGGGTACAAAGCTGTTGTTGAATTCATGGTCCATGGCTCATGTGGCCTTGCCTAACCAAGCTTCCTCTGCATAATCAAAGGATTTTGCTCAAAATACTACCCAAAAGATTTCCAAACAAAGACTGTAATAAATGAAGATGGATTTCCAATATATCAAAGAAAAAATATCCCAAATTGTGTGACAACCAAAAATAATATTAAATTAGATAATCGATATGTAGTACCCCATAATAGAAATCTGGTTGTCAAATATTAGGCACACATTAATGTCGAAATTCGAGCTATAAAATACCTTTTCAAGTACATCAACAAAGGTCTTGATAGAGCATGAGTCATGTTAGAAAATAGAAACTCAAATGGTGAAGCACACAACAGCCATGCAAATTTGAGTAGCCTTGACAAACAATAACAAGAACATACAAAGGTCGATGAAATCAAAACTTATTTAGATTGTAGATACTTTTCAGCATCCAAAGCGTGCTGAAGAGTTTTTGCTTTCCCAATACATCATAGAGAGCTTGCTGTCCCAAGGTTAGTTGTCCACCTACCTGAACAACAAAACATTTATTTCCATGATCATGAGAGTATATCAGGTGTTATCCATGGACCAGACATTACTAAAACAACTTTCACTGAATGGATGACTTGCAATCAAAATGATAAAAACGGTCATCATTTACTCTATGTTGATTTCCCAACTAAATACGTTTGGCATCAACAACAATGTAAATGGAATAAACAAAAACAAGGTAGGTCTATAGGTAGGATAAATTATGTACATCCAGCCTCTGGAGACTTATATTATTTACGTATGTTATTGAATGTAATTAAAAGAGCAACTAGCTTTGAATACATTAGAATTGTGGATTGGATAACTTATGAAACTTATCAAGAAACTTGCCAGGTTTTAGATTTGTTAGAAAATGATCTAGAGTGGAATGATGCAATTGTTCAAGCCTCTTAATGAGCATCTAGTGAACAATTAAGACAATTATTTGTCACCATCATCATGTTTTGTCAAGTTGCAAATCTTCTTAATGTTTGGGAAAATCATTGGAAACTTTTTACTGAAGATATTGAATATAGGATCAAGCAAGCCTTTGGAAACTTACAATACACAATCCCTGAAAATGATCTTAAAAACTATGTTCTTATTTCCCTAGAAGATCTCTTCAATAAAAATTGTAGTTCATTAGCTGAATTTAGATTACCTATGCCAAACCAAGGAAATGCCATTTACGATCATGATAGGCTAATGCATGAAGAAATGAATTACAACTTATCTGACCTTCAACAACTACATCTGAATTTAATCACGACCTTGAGTCTTGAACAAAAACAAATATACCAATGCATTAAACAATCAGTTGACAATGATGAAGGACAAATGATATTTGTATATGGACATAGAGGTACAGGAAAAACTTATCTATGGAATATAATTATAACAGGCATTAGATCTGTAGGAAAAATAGTCTTGGCTGTTGCCTCATTTGGTATTGCTTCTTTGTTATTACCTGAAAGTCGAACTGCTTACTCAAGATTCAAAATCCCTCTTGATATCAATGAATATTCTACATGCCAAATCAAAAAAGGAACTCAATTAGCAAGATTAATCCAAGCCTGTAGTTTAATAGTGTGGGATGAGGCACCTATGGTTCATAGACATTGTTTTGAAGCCTTAGACAGAACTCTTAAAGGTATACTAAACCAAGATTCCAATGAAGCAATTGACAAACCTTTTGGAGGAAAAACTCTTCTACTAAGAGGAGATTTTAGGCAAATCTTACTAGTTATTGAATTTGGTCATAAAATAGATATTATAAATGCTACAATTAACCAATCACCATTATGGTCTAAATGTAAGGTGTTTGAATTGAAAACTAACATGAGATTATTGAGGCCTGACCTAAACGAAGAATCAAAGAAAGAGATTGAAACATTTGCACAATGACTATTAAATGTTGGTGATGGAAACCTACACTCAACGACGATGGTAAATAATGGTGATGAATCTAATTACATACCATTACCTAATGATTTGTTGGTCCCTATAATACATAACCCAATCCATGATATCATTTTTTCTGTTTATAATGACTTCGATAAATTCCATGCTGATCCTGAATACCTTAGACAAAGAGCTATAGTTACGCCCTATAATGAAACAACTGATTCAATAAATGCATATGCATTAAATCTACTACCAGGATGCACAAAAACCTATTTCAGTCATGATTCTATTTCCCAAACAAGTGACCAAGTATCAAACCATGAATGACTATATCCAACAGAATTCCTAAACTCATTGAAATTCCCTGGCCTTCCAGACCATGCTTTGCACTTAAAAATAGGTGTCATTGTCATGCTACTTAGAAACATAAACCAAAATTCTAGCCTATGTAACGGAACAAGACTTATTATCACACAAACAAGTTTTTCATTCCACGCATACTCTTAACAGCAAAACATCCAAAACGGCCATTTGTTTTCACAAGAAAATAATTTCCCATCAAGCTATCTTATGCCATGACAATCAACAAAAGCCAAGGCCAAACTCTTGAAAAAATAGGTATATATCCACCTAAACCTGTTTTCACAGATGGTCAATTATACGTTGCTCTTTCTAGATTCACATCTAGAAACAGATTGCATATTATGGCCATTGATGAGAATGGTTCAAGTGTTAATAAAACTAGGAATATTGTTTTCTAAGAAATATTTGATAATTTAGTTTAAGGTTCGTACCTATCCTTATATACAAAAAAATGCTCATACTACTTTCACAATCATGATTCATCTTTTCCCAAAAACACATTTTATTTCACATTTTGACCCTATTTATAATATCATTTTGTACATGATCATTGTTGATCTAATTTTTATTTTGATACTCCAAAACCTTCCTTTCTTCTTTTTTTAGTTTGCATTCTTCATTTTTTGGTTTGTATACTTTGTTCTTTGTGATTTCTCTATTTGATTATAGCAAAAAATACTCACTCATAATCACTTTTCGGTTATTTTTGTTATCTTCAGATTATGATTGCCATTCCTAACTACATGATTTCACTTTAATTATTTGCTATTAAAGGCAATACTTGAAAATCCTGCTCAATTATACAACAAAAGTGATTCATCACACAATTAACTTAGATTTAGACATGATTACCTACAATTAACATGATTCATGCTTAGAACTTCAATTCAGGATTATCTTTAATAATAATAAACGAAACTACTGTACGAAAAAAGTATACCCTTTAGCTAAGGATGCACACACCAAAAGGAAATTGAAGCAAAAAAATGCATATACATTTGCCTATACTTTTGGCCTACAGATCACGTATTTGTCTTTACTTTACTTTTAATAATAAGCAAATAAATACCCTTTTTTCTTTAACTAGAAACATGTTTGATAGATACCCTATTGATAATTTTTTGTTTGTTTACTTTCATCTTTAATCTGTTGAGAAAAAAGTTAGAGTATTTTCCATTTGTTGATTATTAATGTGATCATGAACATAAGAACATTAAGTATGAATTACAAAATAGCTTAAATAGATATTAACCATTTATCTTATCTTATTTACATTTATTACAAGTCTTTCCATTTCAATTAGTCCCCTTGAACACTTATCTTCCTTACGGAGATACTAAGTTCACATCCTTTGGTACCCCAAACTTTGACGAGGCTCTCGCCAACAATGTATATTCTCTCCTTCAAACACAAGATCATAATAGAACTACAATCTTTGTAGTTAATAATGTCCAATTATTTCAAGCAAAAGTTTTTAACTTCAACTAATATATTGCTATAAATGTTTGCTTAGTCAAATTATTTTTCTTCTACTTGCATAACTGACAAACCTATTCGCATTAATTTTAGTCATCCCTTATTTTTTTTTTGTTGACATTTACATTTATCAACATTTTCGATTTTCCCACCTTAACCATTTACTTTAATATCACTAATACTTAATTAATCAAGCTGTAAAATACTTTGGTGCATCTACAAGTTTTTCCTTTCTCATTCCGATCAATGCTTAGATGAATGTATATCCTATCCTCATAAAAGATATTTTGAGACCATAGTATGTTCAAATTCAACCAACCCCAAGAATTATTTGTAATTGTTGGATGACAAAATATTGACAACAGATTTCTTCATTTGATAGGTATATTTTATGGATTTTTGTTCCCAAGAACCAAGCAAATCTTATAACATAAAAAAAAATACTTGAAACATGGTTAGAACCGATGAAATATACAAGATGATCTTTTTTTTTTTTCTTAAGTTACCTCTG
The DNA here is from genome assembly GCF_053813885.1 of Theobroma cacao. Taxonomy (NCBI): domain Eukaryota; kingdom Viridiplantae; phylum Streptophyta; class Magnoliopsida; order Malvales; family Malvaceae; genus Theobroma; species Theobroma cacao. The sequence continues at coordinate 7,463,226 of NC_142647.1, forward strand.
TCTTGCTACAACCTATCTTCTTTTTAAGCTTTTTGTCCATATTTATGCACTTTTGTTTATATATTTTTAAAATTTTATCAATAAATGAAATCCTTTCTATTCCAACAATCAAATTTTGTTCCTTCCTTTCACTTTATTTTTTTGGTATGTAACTAATTTAGATATTTATTTTCTTTTCTACAACATTGGTAAAATTATTATACAGCTTTTATAGTAACAATTCAATATCATTGATAATAATCCATACCTTCTTTTAATTTTGTACATAAACATTAACTTTTTGTAAACTAACTAAAACAATATCCATATTTGTCAACAACCATGTAACAATGTTTCACTTTACGCTCAACATTATATAAATTTTTGTCTATACATAACTTTGCTTTGATTGCTAATAGTCTAACTCAATTTTCTCTCCAGTGAAATAAATAGGCTTTATTTCACCCCAACGCAACGCGGGGGTTCAATCCTAGTAACTGCTTATTGTGATCCTCTTCTTTAATGAATGAAGTTACTTTCCCTCGAAAAAGGAAAAACAAAAGAATTTGCTATCTTAATTTCGTTTGGATTCATATCTATTTAGAACACCCTTTTCTGTTATTTGGATTAAACAAATTAATTTTGAATTAGGAAGGATATACTAAGATTTCTTTTCCCTTTCCAAGCTATAAATGAGAAGGTGAAACTGAAAGCCAATGCATTACTGGTGGTGAAACTTAATTTCCTCCCCAAAATTTAAGTTTCACAACATTGAAATGATAAAAGAAATCATCTCTTTAAAAATCTCCAATCTACTCCCAAAAACACTCAATTACGAAAGTCGATTGTAACCACACAACTTACTTTCAAGTCACCTACCAACTTGTGATATTCATTAATTTGACTTTTGATGTTTTTGTCATCAGTCATCCCCCAATAATAAAAATTTCCAATCACAAACTTTTGTTTTTCAACATTTTTAGCAATATATTTGGCAACCATTGAATCCCATGTTTGCTTTGCTTCTTTGTAAGGATTGTAAACATCAAATAACTCATTAGAAGGCATGTTAATAATTGTATGCCTGCATGCCTTATTTGCATGCATTCACTGTTCCAACTTGTTGACATTGTTTGGCTTGGAATCGATTAATGCAAAATCCATTCCATGAACATCAAGGATGGAAAAGATTTTTATCTTGCTACATTTTGAAATTATTTCCATTAAACACTTTGATTTTGGATATGTCAGGAAATAATTTTGCATATGACACCAAGGGCATGGCAGGAACGGACAAGGCAACAGGAATGACAGCAGCGATTGTTAGGATAGCACCATTGGCATATGTGGTGGAAGCAACGACAACGACAATAACATTATCGTTATGAGGATCCATTATCTTTAAGATTGTTGGCTAAAGATCGAAGCATATGATAACTCAAACTAGTATAAGGCGTGATACATTGTTCTTAAGAATAATTTTCGCTCTTCATAGCATGAAACTTTGTGCAAAAGGACTAAAGAGGTTATCCATCAAGATTCAACAAACTTTTCCTGATTAGTTTGCGTAAACTATCAGGGAAACAAAAACAGTAGAAAATAAAAAAGAAAAAACTCAGAAATGCTTAGCAGAGAAGAGAAAGTAATGGGAATTGAGGTGTGTTGAGAATGAACGTGAGGGCTAGTATTTATAAGAAGGAACGTTGCGAAAATAAAAAATTTTAACATTATAAAGAATATTCTAAAGGATATTTTAACATTATTGAAAAATCAAAGACCAGATCTTTATAACATTGGCATACCAAATCAAAATTAAACACTAAATCAAATTATGGTGAAAAGGCTTGGTCAAGGAAATAAAAAACATAGCTAAGGTAAAAAAAAAATCACTTAGGCCTATACCACGTGTATATTCGCGTGTAGAGGAAAAATCCTTATTTTTTCAAGGTTTGGCCTGATCTCGTGTACACGTGAGTCCACTTTCTTTTTTTGTTTGCAACAAGCCTATAATGAGTTTGCTTATATAAAGTACTAATATCTTTTGTACTTAGACCATGTGAGATAGAAACCTTATGAGATATCACTACATGTCCAACTAGTTCTTGGTAGGCTAAAGATTGATTTTTCAATTTGTCTTATGGTAAACGATACATGTGTTCAATAAACCTTGAAAAAGAAATTCTTGACCAAGAAGGGTTTAAACCAACTCTATCCATTAAGATTGATTTTGATAGATGAGACCAATGTAGAAATTGACGCTAAACTTCTTCTCGCATGCATTTTCTTTCAATGGGATCATGGTCTCTCCCTGCTTCTAGTTTTCTACCTTTGAATGGTTTCTAATGTTTAGAGCACTTGCCCATGCCATACCAATTTCATTCTTTAAGATCAATTTGTTTTGTTTGTCTTAATTTCTTGTTTCAATCCATTAATTATGTTAAGTTACAGTGAAGAAAAAAAGAAAATTTCTTTTGCCCTAGAGAGAGTAATGGAGAGATAAACTTATTTAACAATTGAGTAAGGTTGAGTATCAATCAATTTCGATTTTAAGGGAGACCCAAACTGACCAAATCGATTTTCCCTAATAACTAATCAAGGAAGATTAAAAATTGGTCAAACCGAAACCAATCAAGGTTCAGTTGGTTTTAGTTAGTTATTGAGTTTAAACTGCTTGGGCTTAAATAGCCCAAGCTGAAAAAAACTACTTGACCCATACTTTAATTTATATAAGGGTTCAAGGTTAATTAGACCAATTATCACAACATTAATACCTACCCATTACACATTTAAGCATTAATGGTCAATCATCACAACAATTATTAATATCAATCACAACCAATTGGTATTAATGCTCACTCACAAAGTCAAAAAAAAGTCACACCTCACTCACAAAGTCATAGATAGCAATAGCATTAATACTCACAAAGGTGACTTAATAACTGTAAAGGCCCAAAATAAAATATTCAAATAAGGTCTTATTTATTGAAATTAAAAAAAAAATTATTGAAAACATTTGGCAACTGATTTACTATATTTTACAAAAAAAAATTATCTTTTGAACTTTACGTTCATATTGATTTATACAAGAATCAAAACTAGATAATGATAATTCATTCTTAGAAACTTTCTTTTTCAGCTGCTTATGTTCTCCCCCTAATGTTGGAAAAATTGTTTCATTAAATTGACAATCGACAAATTTTGCCATGAATAAATCTCTTATTGATAATTTTAATTACAAATGGAGATTCGCATCCAACATTTATTCTTAACCTCTTTTGAAGACTCATTTTTGTGTATTGTGGTGGAGTAATTGAAACATATATCACACATCCAAAAATTCTTAGATGAGAAATATTTGGTTCTTGACTATAAACTAATTGTATAAAGAAGAATATATAATAACTCGTTTGGCCTGATGCATATAAATGCTAATGCATCCAAAATGGCATGCCCCCAAACAAATATTAGGAGTTTAAATTTCATAGGTAATGGCATTGCAATCAATTGGAAGTGTTTAATAAATGATTATGCTAGATCATTTTGTGTATAACTATAAGCAATAGGTTCTTCAACAATTATTCCAACTAATATGCAATATTAAAGGCTTAAAATGTAAATTCATCAGCATTGTCATGACAAATTATCTTGATTACATAATCAAAAAAATGTGCTTTCCAAACAAATGATTTGGGCGATTAATCTTGCAAATGTCAAATTGCAAGTTAATAATAAGCACACATGTGACCATTTAGTCAATGCATCTATTAAAATCGTAAAATATATAAATGGCTCATATGGTGGATATATGAATCCACATATAACCTTAAACATGTTTCGAAAACATAGGGCATTTAGTCTCAACTTTAGTTGGTGGTAGCCTTATAATTTATTTGCCTTGAGAGCAAGCAGCACAAGAGGATTTCATTAGATTGAAAAATCTTCTGGTTTTTCAATGTATGATCATATTAATTTTTAATAATTTTTCACATCATTATTGATTCAAGGTGGTCTAACCAGTCATGGTAAACATTAAAATCATTAGTAAACTTCTGGTTTACTATGGGTGTCACGACCCGAAACTCCCCATCGGGCCCGTGACAATCGTCGCGAGGCCTCGACAGACATTATTTACCCTGAATGCCGATCGAAACCCTGCACGGCTCTCGTATCAACTTTCGCACTTCCCCGGTGAGCAATAGTTATCAAATATCAAAATTCAAGAGATTACAAATCATTTCCAAATCAGAACATAACATTTTATTTTCTAGCTCATAGGGGCATTTTCGTCATTTCTTTTTTTTTTTGAAAATCTCAAAACTTGCTAAAAATGTAGTCGGTAAGCAGAAAATATATATATTGATTTAAAAACAAATTAAGTATCTAAAACATTCATTTGAAATGAAAATTTGACCATTTGAATATAATAAAAATATTCAATAAAATAAACTATTTTCTTGTAAAATAATTTTCATAAAGCTATTGGTACATAATTCTTATAGCGTAAAAGTTAATTATATTCATATATACTATAAAGCAAATAACCAAAGCATGAAATTTCTTTACAGTGACACGTGGGCCCACATCTATCCAAAATGCATCGAAAGCTGGAAACCTACAACTTTTACCGATTCGAGTCCAAATGAAGGTCCTTGTCAAAGTCAGCTAACTATGAAATTTTCGAACCTGAAATGTGAGGAAATGAGGGTGGTGAGATTATAAAATCTCAATGAGTAAACGGATACCATCTAAACTATCTAAAGTCGAGTAAATGGAGACAATTAAAATAAATCATCATACTGTAATTTCATTACCTTTCAACTCATTTCAACCAAATAAAATCAATCCATAAAGATCGAGTAATCAACTTGGCTTATGAATTTCTTAAAACTTTGGCTCGTGCCAAAACTCATACTCGGTGATATCTTGTGCAAGGCATCCGACCGAGTCCGCCAAGACTGTTAAAATTTCGTATACATTTAAAATATATTTTTAGTTTGAGAAAAATACAGCCATTCCTTGGCATTGGCTGAGTTTCCCTTCACGTAGTGGTTTAGCGTGAAGTGAACCCTAAGCTTTACCTCAAGAGATACCCTACGCGCCTCTCCGTTCGGAATAAGAATATACTGAAGTTTACCGTGCCCCTCTAATAGGTTGGTCCACGGAACCCCCTCTGCAGTGAATAATTAATATATAATCCACCAATCAATCAAATTCATTCTAGCATGACATGGCAATTTATCGCAACCTAGCCTCTCAAGGCTGAATACACAGTATAAATAATTCTAACACCAAAATCAGTTTAGCCATTCATGCTCATTTATTGTCATAAGCCATTCAATTCAAAATCATAAATTTGCAACACAAGCAGGCAGTCTCCAATTACTCTATTTCCAAAACCAATATTCGATTTTTCAGAAAATTTATAAAATCATTTTATAAAATCACATTTTTAAAAAAGCATAACAATTTACCATTTAAACCCATTTTCTATAAAATCACACATTTGTATAAAACTACTATAGATAATTAAGACGATAATAAGTTCACTCACAGTTCTAGGAGTCGATGTACTCCTAATCCCAGTCTCCAAGCACAATCTTTGTACTTTTACCAGTGTACTTTGCTCACCACTTATCCACAATGTACAATACATAATTCACCACATCAATACTTGACCATTATAAAATCAATTCAGGCTCAGTATATATGCATGATATGATATACAACTTATCCGATTATCGCTTAAATACGGTGCTGACCTAATTCGACCTATTATCTCTAATTTAACTCCAAATCAATTTTTCTCACTTTCTACACTCCAATTATACCTAAATTACCTTAATGACTGTGAATGAGATTCAATTTATCAGTCCCGATAGCAAATTACGAAAATACCCCTAGTGGATAAAAATTCGTATTTTTGCTCCGAAAATTCTCATTATTTTTCTAGGCTCATAATTCATCATTTCTTAACCAATTCTCCTAGAATGAAAATCAAATTCATCCTCACTCAACACATGGTAAATTTGGCCATTAATGGTTGTGGGAGAAAATAAATTCTTTTCTTGTTGTTTTGTTTCTAAATATGCTAAACTAACATAACTTAAAATCAAATTAATCTAACAACTTTCTCTCTCCTAACCCATTTTTCATAATTGAATTCATCCTCAAATCACATGATTCAACCATGAAAAATGATGGGAAATGCATGAAAAAAGTAAAGCACAAGACAAATTTAAGAAATGTTACCTTTTTTCACTTGATTTTTGAATTTTCACCTATTTTCCCTTTAAATTTCTTGGCTAGGGTTTTATTTTCTCCTTTCTCTCTCTTGTTTCTTGCTTGGCCGAATGCTGAAAAAGAAGAATGGGTTATGGGCTGATTTTTTTTATGCCTTTTTATTAGTTTAATGAAATAATATTATTTTAATCATATTTTGAATATTTTATTAATTCATTCTTTTCTAGCCATCCACTTGTCCTACTTTTTTTTCACCATGCATTCCCTTTGACTTATCCAAGTCTTAAGTGAAATTTTCAGATTTTTTCAAAGTTTTGGTGGAGTAAATTTTTCAAAATTACACTTTTGCCCCCAAACTTTTCAAAAATTATATTTTTATCCCAAAAATTGAAAATTTGCCATAATGCATAATTTTCACTCCTCATACTCATTTCACACTCCAAATAATTAAATTTGATCAAAATCCTTTCAAAAATTAAATTTTCGATTCCTGATGGCAAAATTACCATTTTGCCCCTAACCGGTCAATTTTTCAGATTAACTCCAAATCGGATCTTAAATTCTAAATTACCATATTAAACCATTTTGGGACTTTAAAATTCTTAATTTCATCATGAATTCTCTATTTGATCTAGTTCGAGGCTTAAATCAACTTTGTTGTACGTCTAGGTACAATACCGACTTTTGTAAATTTTTTCGGGACTCTCTTAGCATGCAAACATGTTATCCATCACATGTATGTCATGACAATTATTTTTATAGAGTCGGGCTTGTCATCTTCTCTCCCACTTGGATCAACCATATGATCCTTCTTCTTAACTGATTTCAACATCCGACTAAATATTAATATTTTAATATTATTTCATTAAGAAAATATTATTTTATTTTAAAAATTTTATCTTGTCTCCTGGGTACCCGAAATACCTTATTATGCCTCACTTGACTTCCGAATCGCCTTTTATCTCACAAATTCTCCTCCGATAAAATTATTATTATTTTATTATTATTTTCTCACTTGCGGAATATTTTATCCTAAACTATTGTTTTCGTCTTTTATCACTTTTGAACATTTTAATTGACCTCAATTTGCATTCTATCAACTTTATTTATCACCATATCAAAGTATGAGGTATTTCAATGGGTTTCAATTATTCTAATATTTGTGTAGTTTAATCTAGAGAGCAAAGCAAGTAATAATTTTTTTTTCAACGCACATTTCCTACTTGAGATAATAGATATAATATAAAGGTATTAAGTGTCTCTTTCATTCGTTGTTTCAATATAATATCTATTCAGACGAATATCTTTAAAATTTAATGAATTTCTTTGAGACTTAATAGAAAATATTACATCCTCTATTATAAACTTTGTTTCTCAAGGTAGTGAAATATTAGTTCTTTCGAAGTTTTCAATTAATCTTGTACTACTAGATATTTTATTGGCATTGGTTTTTTCAATTGTCAAGTAAGAAAAATATTTTTTGTCTTTAAATATAGTATGCATTGTAAAAATTACTGTTAGACAAATATTTACATAATAGATTTTGGATCCAACAAGATGAATATCCATATTTTTCTTCAATAAAATGAGATATATAGAATAAGAAATTTACAAGTTAACATAAAAAAATATTAAATATATAATTAAAACACATAATAAGAACATATCATTTAAATATAATAAAAACATATTTAAGCATCTTTATAATATAGTTATACTAAAATATACCAATTACTATTAAGTTCATTCTCGGATATTTCCATTACCAATCAAATGATCAATTCCTTTTTCAAGATAAGAAAATCAACAATGGATATTTCCACTACTAATCATATAATCAATTCCTCTTTTAGGATAAACAAACATCTTAATGTGTTATATCAACTTGGCTATGGTTAAAATCATCACAAAGTTTTCAATGATGTTTGATAAAATTCAATATGTATAACAGGTACGTGACCAATGGTCTTTCATGCCATATTAATGACAATAAGTTTTCTATATTCCTTGTATTCTTTCCAATTTTGTCTTTTCACTATTTATCCTTTCGGGTAGGTTAAAAGTATTCATTCACTTTTAGTGGATTACAAGTATTCATCTACTTCTGGTGGGTTAGTGGGTTAAGATATCCATCTACTTCTGGTGGTAAAATTATCCATCCACTTTTGACGATAAAATTATTCTTAGATTCTAATGGTAAAATTATCCATCCACTTCCAGTGGTAAAATTATTTTTAAAATTAAAATAGTGATAGTGTAAATTATTATAGTGATCATAATTATTAAATGATTTTGCTTTCACTTCAAGAAATAAATAGATTCATGACCGTGACCATAATTATCAAATAATGTTACATTCACTTCAGGGAATTGATGGCTTTATAATTTTTTTATTAGTAGCTCGTTTATCACATTCACTTTAGGAAATGGATATATATGATTTTTCATTAATTGTTATATAATAGTAAATTCACTTTCCAATCAAGAAACAAAATATAATATATATTATATGATAGTAAATTCATATTAAGGTTGATTTTTAGGGAATGAAAATATTAAAGAGATATCGAGTCACTTACTTGATTTGTTATAACCAGAAATTAAAGACCAACCATTGAAATCCTTTTAAAGCTTAGAGATGATGAAAAATAATTTCGAAACTTGAAATATTAGAGGATCGTGCTAATAACGTGTTATGAAATATAACTGAAAGAACAACTATAAGAGAAATATAAGAAAAAGTATTTAGAGGGAGAGAGAAGATCTTATATATTCAAGTGTGTATCTACAAATGAATTAAAGGGGCCTATTTATAGGCTAAAACCCCTTATCTAGATTGAATTTATAACATGAAGATAATGCTAAAAGATTAGATGGATGGATTAAATCCTAATCTTCATCTAATCTAATTTACATCTAAAGCTAAACATACATAGTATAAATAGATATTCACAAAAATATTCAAAACATGTCTACTTTATAAACTCAATTTTCAATGAAAAGTAGACTTTTGATGCTACCAAAGATATTTTTTTCCCTAATGGGGTCAGCTAAACCTTTTATATTTAATTGTCTTGACTTCTACGTAACTTCTCTTGAAAGCATATGTATGCTTTATAAACCCAATTTTTAATGAGAATTATACTTTTGATGTGTACCAGAGATTTTTTTGTCCCTAATGGGGTAAGAGATTAGCTCTTTCTAATTTTGATCATCTGAATTTTTCATCTTTTTTATTTAAAAAATTTAAATTTTTTATTTATGATCTTTGAATTTATTTTAAACCCATTCATCTGTCAATTTATCATTAGAATTTATATGAAATATGGACCAAATTTGTCAAATGGCACCTTGATAGATATATACGAGGAGAATTTATCCAAAATTTACCAACATATTGATGGATAGCTGAATTTGAAATAAATTTAAAAAATTGCAAATGAAAAAATAAATTCATTAAATCACAAATAAAAATAAAATGTTACTAAAAAATCACGAACCAATGATAAAATGTATTCCATTAACAGTGCTAAAACTTTATGCCAATATTAAATTAAGTCCAAATACTTGATTGACCAAACAAAAGCCGAAGCAGATTACATATTTATTAGTGCTAAAAGAGGGTGTTAGTCTTTGGATAGAGAGTATCGGGCCCAGATGTTTTTAGATTTCTTAGACAAAGAGTACTGGGTGTAAGCCCAGATGTTTTCAGTTTTCTCTGGTTGATCTCTTCGACGTTAACGGATGGAGACCAAGTCCTTGTTTCGGACTTTAAATTTACTAGCACAACACACAAGTTTTTGATACTATTAACCTAAAACGAATTGGTTTTATATAAATAAAGAGAATTCGGTCCCAAAAGATGTTACAAGGGCAGATGTCAAGTATATGTTGTATCCAGATTTGGTGTGTAGGTGGGGTAAGGGTTTTATTAAATTTTGAAGGATTAAAACTCTAGTAATTTTGATTTTTCTATCAATATATTATGGAAATCTCTCCGTTGCCTATATCCATGGAAATAGGCTACAAATTAAGCTGAATGACATAATCATAAACTTTTGAATTTTTGTTAAATGCATACTTTAATTCATTGATTTGCTGAGAGAAAAAAAAATTCCTTGATTTGATTTGCATCATATTGGTAACACTAGCCAAGTCATAACATATGCAGACTACCTTACCTAAACATTTAGGAAGCACAAATGAAATTTGCTTTCAAGTTTACTTGGAAGAATTGCACACTTATATCACCTTTTTCTTGTTTAGAACATGTCTACACAAGATTGTTCGGATAAAACTCCGGATTGTTCATGACCATTAATGAATCTGAAGATTGCCTCGCTTGTATTGATTTTCTCTGGTATCTGATCATCCTGATTAACAGTCGAATAGAATGACCAAGAAAAAGTGGCATCATCAAACTGCCCCAAATTAACATCCCGATCACTAATACCCTGAAAGAAACATCCGATACATGAGAAGGTGTGAAAGCTAATATGGACAACATATATGTCATTGCCATAGCAGTGATTGCAATCCACATGATCACCCTCAAAATCCAAGCAAAAATTCTCCGCCTGAAGGGTAATCCACTGATGAGCAACAGGATGATGCTGAGAGATGCCATGAAACCGGTTGTGTTATACGTTAGGAAACCTTGATATCTTTTTGGATTGTTTTAAGCCATTATGAATATTTGATGCGAAACCATTATTATTGCTTTCTTGCCATACACCGCTTGGAGGATTGATACCAGCTTGGAAAGCCATGGTAGCAATTAGTGAGGCCACTACCATTAGGGCATTGCGTTTCTTCTCCAGCCAATCAGAATGCCTCTTAACAGGCTTTTTGCCATGTAAATTGTTGGGAGGGACGAGTGGATGAATTCTATTAGATGCAGGTGAGGATAAAATCCTGGTCCTCATAGCTTCAAGTTCATGCTCTGACAAAGAACCCCTTGCACTTACAGCTCCAGCACTTTGAAGCGATGCAGCAATCTCTAGTCTCTTCCATTCTGGGATAAAAGATCGAGCGGTGTATATCCATTTGCATTTAGAGAATTCACTTCCACTGAAGTATTAGCAATCAAGAACTGTACAGCCTGCATATTTGAGTCCTAGACTTAGTATGTTCCCCGAAGTTTCCTTAATTACCCCCATGGAGACAAACAAGAACAACAAACTAAGAAGGATGATAAAGATGATTATACTAAACACGTTCAAATAATTCCCTTCATGAATTTATCTTATTTCAATAATTATTAAATAAATAATATAATGATAACGAGATGATCCGTTTTATTTCATAAACCGTTAATGTTACTTTAATTCCTTCTTTTCTTCCCCTTCAAGAAAGAGAGCATGTATGACTCCAAACTTGACAGTGGCTTACAACTAGAGACCTAGAAAAGATTATAATTTTCACTTCCAAACATACCTGAATTTGTTGATCGGCCACAGCTAGATGCAAGATAGTATTGCCATCATTATTCTTAGAATTCACAAACTCATCGTCACCAACGGCCTCCACCAAGAACTTCATTGCCTCCAACTGGTCTCACCTCTGTTCATCATCATTCGAGCCGCTCGGGGCCTCGCTTGAACCAACTCTTTCAAGACAATAATGTGACCCTTGATGGCTGCAATATGCAGGGGGGTTTCTCCCATCTCTGTCGCAAGCAAGGCACATGTCAGGGTCAACCTGTAGCAACCTGCTCACTATATCCAGGTAACCTTTTGAAGTTGCTAAATGAATTGGTGATTCTTTTCGGAAATCAAGTTTTTTCGCAAGCTCGGGCTTCAGAGTCAGACTTGTTCAACAAATTCAACATGTCCTAGCATAGAAGCTACGTGTAAAGGTGTTTCAGCATAACAGCCAGCTATAAATCTGTCGAGAACTAACGCATCCTGTAGAAGCAAGGAGATCACAGACCCGTCCATCGCCGCTTCGAAAAGCCTCCTCTCCATTTTCTTTGCACAGTGTTCATTCATGAGATGGATTCCAAATTACACACGTATATATAGCTAGGGGTTGATCTTCACTCATCAAGTCAAACTCCAAAGGCATGCATCCTGTTTTATTTTCTTTTCGATGCCATTTATGACATTATGCTCCAAAGAGAAGACTGTTGCTTGCACGCTTTGAAACATTCTGGAACATGACATGCAATTCAACAATGTTAACTAAGCACAGGAAAGTAGCCAAGATAAATTAATCCCTTGAATTTGGATTAACGGTAACATCGATATTCTCTTGTCCAAGGTCAAACGTGATCCAAAGCCAGTAAACTGCTCTTTGGATTTTTCCTTTGGTCCTTTTCATCGTGCTCCATTCTCATGGTTAAGAAGAATTCTGCCGGCATCATGAAGAAATTTCAGGTATTTTGGTTCTAACAAATCTGTTTTTTTCTTTGAAAATTACATAGATTGGATACACTAATTGAAATTTATGTAAGGTTTCACTTGAGCCCTTAATTTTTAAAATAATCAAATTATCTTTCACATTACTTAAATGGTAAAATTGAGTTTATCAACTTCTCTTATTTTCTTTCTTACTAATAATGAATAAATCGTACTGTTATGTAATTTTTGACATTTAAACACAATCATGAACATAGTGTTTAATTATTTTCATTCTATTTTTTTCATCTTGCTTCAAATTTTTTCTTTACATTTTATTATGAATCAAAAGAATGAATTAGAAGTTAATAAGATACCAATATATATATATATATATAAGATTATATTATTCTTACATCGCAAATAGTATTTTCAAACTATACAATAAAATTAAAATTTGAAAATATATCTTTTCATTTATCGTGTTAATTAATTAATTTTTTAAATATATCTTAATAAAATATATGATTACTTTAAAAACTCCCCTAATTAACATACATAACAATAATTTTTCGAAAATATAGTTATTTAGCTGATATGAAATATTGTACCAAGAAAAATTATTAGCTAATTTCAAATTATTAACATCTTTATTTGTATCTAAAATATTAATCAAACGAGTAAAACAAAGCGCACGCAGAGAAAAGAATTAAACCCTTACAAAGTATTTTAAGTACGAACATTCACCGTACCCGATCCTAATGAGAAAATCGTAAAATGGTGCATCTCTATCTTACGTGTTTGCAGTAGGTTACCGTGCTTTGACATTTGGTGAGTGTGACGGTAACGTTAATATTCCTTTCTCAAACCCTATTCCGAAGGGGAAATGAAAAATCGTTGATCAAATCCAATTCGAAACGCACTGTCCCACGCTACACTCTGTACACTGGACTCCCTCTCGATCGTACGGCCCTCCTTTCTGATTTTTCAAGTAAAAGAATTTCCCCTTTCATTTCACTAGTATTTTATCATTCATTTCCTGGATTTTTTTTTTAAGTAAAAATTCCCCTTTTTTTTTTTTGGTTTGAATTTGTCGTCGTTTAACCGAGAGAGATATAGTAAAAATTTTGGTTTGTGGATTTTGGAAATTCTGGGAATTTCGCCAATATATGGGCTGGAGGGATAAATCAGCCCAAGAGGCTTGGAGGAGTATGGAAATCAAGTGCAAATGCAATCATCACTTCCCGCTATGAGACGAACGAGTCAGGTAACCTGAATCCTGGTTTGCGGTGAAGATGGCATAGATGTAATAATAATAACGATGGGGAAAAGAGAAGGGTCAGGTTCTGGGAATTTGAAGTTGGCTCGTCCAACAGTTGCTGAGAAGCTCTGGGATGGGTCCCTCCAGCTTAATTCTTCTGTAACTGTGTCGGTTGTTGCCTTCTTCAAAAGGTTATTCAGCTACTCTTTTTTTTTTCAAAAAGAAAAAAAAACAATTTTGTTGTAGCATTAGAGATTTTCAATTAATTTGTTTGCTAATGTTTTGGCTCATGAAGATGAAATGATCTGGGTTTTGCTTTGCGTGTAGTTGTTTTCAAACCTGTTAAATTACTATTAACTGTTCTGTTCTAAGAAGCATTTCAAAAAGATATTAATTTTCTGGATTTGCAAGCTCTCAGACTCACTGCAAATAAAAGCTTTGTAGTGTTTTATACTATGCCAAAAGTCTTATGTATCAAAGGAAGGACAACCCTTGTTGGGAAAATTCACAATAGCTCAAAAAAGAGAGCAATTCGGACCAAATAAACAGGGCAAAATCACAAGTTAAACAGTTTATTGTCTTTGGATTTTTCTTTAGCTAAAAAGGCATAAAATACACCAGAGAACTTGATATCAATACTTTGTAATTGATGCTTAAAGTAGAAAATAATAATCAAATTGATCAGACGTGTGTTCATGCAAACTATGCTACATTTGGTATGATGTAGGATCACCAAATTTTTTTTCATGAGAGAAAGAATCATCTAATGAGAGATGGACATGGAACTGAAACCATTTGACATTTTAATTGATATAACTTCATTAGAATTTGCATTGGCAACCTTGTATTAATGGTCTAAGATCCACCTGGATATAGTATGAAACTGAAATGGATATTCAGGGAATTGTCCTTTCAGTTTGGTCCAACAACCAAATCCAATATAGCCATTTGTTTATAAGAGGCGACAGATGATGAATGTATAATCATCAAATCTATTCAGTGTGGAATATAAATTGAATAAGCAAATAGTTGACATTCATTAAATGACAAATTGCCCTTCCCTTATGTATTAAGATCTACAACAGACCCAGGAATTGTGATCTATACTTTGGAGTTATGACTGATCAATGCCTCCCTATCTCCTGCAACTATCCTCTGTGAAGAGAGTTCACAGTTACTCCTTGTGGAACTCTGAGAAACTTGAGTCTTATAAAAGATGCCACTCCATGAGGGAAGGCCTCTGCCGCATAGAATTTTTGTGTTGCTTGATATTGTCAGCCTTGTATTCCTTGATTCTTATATTATTATTTTTGCTATATTGTAAACAACATAATGTCATTTTTTTTTTTTTATAATTGGGGGAGGGGGGATTCAAACCCTGCTCTTTAGGTAGGGGGATAATGCACCAACCAATGAGCCAAATGCTTGGGTGCAAACAACATAATGTCATTTCTGTTCACTTAAATCTCTCAAAAGTAACCTTTTATTTTCATTGCTCTGATTCTTTTTTAACAATTTTATCTTCATGCCAATAATCAGTAATTTCAGATACGCAATCCTTTTATTTTTTTGACTATTTCTGGTATATGTTCACTTCTATACCCATATATTGGTGTCCTAGTTGGACACCTGGTTTATGGTCTCTTGGCTTACTAGGTCGGTTTTTTCACTGAATGCATCATTGATCGTTTTGGTATAAGATAGCCATCGCAACATATAAGGTTTGAGTAGTAAATCTTTTATAGTTAATCTTATTTACAATGGATTTGTTGTGTAGTGGTGAAAGGATGCCTTGTGTGCAGTGGTCTGGACTTGTAGAAGTCAAAGGAAAAGTTAGACTAGAGGCTTTTGAGAAATATATTCAAGATCTTGCTCGCTCACGCAATAGAGGGTTGATGGTAAGATTTATTTTCCTGAGTTATTGTCATCGAACTCAGATTATGTAGTGTGTGATTTGCCTCTATAAATTATATCAGGATCTTCCTTGTGTTATATAACCAGGTTTGAAAGTGATAGACAGTTAAAAACTTTAAGTTCCTTAGCACAAAGAGTTTCAATTGCATGCAAAAGCTAAGTCAGTGTGTGCAATACCCTTGAAGTCATCTTTTCAAATCTCTTTTGGTGAAGAAATGCCGTTTTGGAACCCAACTGCAGAGGGGGGAGGGAGGGGAGGACAGAGGGAGAGAGGTTTTTTCAAAATTAAGAACAGTTACTTTTTGTAGCATAGTGTTTCATGCATAAGTGAAAAGGCCCAAAGCCAGGTTAAACTGGAGGTAGCCCTACAGATGTCTTCGTAGCATTTTGATTATCTCAAGTCTCAACTCTCAGGTATATGTGCCCTTTTAATGAATAATGTGAGCATAGTGATTTTGGAATCAAATTCACAAATCTTTGTATTGAATCTTCTCCCATAACAAGTACAAACTGTAATGGGTAATATGCTACTTTTTAGTTTTTTAGTTTAGGATTAGCACATTGCTAGTTAGATGTACTTTTCTTTAAATCAAATTTCTGATGGATCAATGCACTCATATTCAGGTAGTATCACTTTGCTGGAAAGAAGGGTCTTCTGAATCAGGACTGGCAGGCTTGAAAGAGGTAGGTAGATTGAAAAAAGAATATGAATATGGTCATGCAGTGCCTGGAGTGCCTCTTGAGGATTTCTGATCAATATATTAATTCATATTTTCTTGTAATCCTATCAGGTTGCAAAAGGGTACAAGAAAGGGGAAAGAGTTGGGTTTGCTAAACTCTCACCAGGTATTGATCTTTACATATGTCCTCGCAGTGATGCCATAATCACCATACTTGCAAAACATGGATTCTTCAAGGGCATGGCTGCTGTTGAAGATAAGCAGAACTCGTTAATTGGTTGTGTTGTTTGGCGAAGAAATCATGGACCTTCTAATTCTGTTAAAAAGGAGCTTGAAAGAAAGCATTCTTCCTCGACAGAGCAGCCTCTGAGCTCCCACTCTGAACAAAAGGTTCTGGGAAAAAAAAATGACATGGCATGCATGCAACCAGCTCAGGAATCCCTCCCACTCACACCAATAGCAGACTGCATAGGCATTGGGAGTGCTATAATCAATAGAAATGAAGGTGAGAATGTAGAGAGTAGTGACATCCAACTTGCACTGCATAACTCTCCTTCCAGTGCTAATCTCTTGTTTGCAACATCTGCATTGAGCAACTTAGTAGGACTTCAAACATCTTCGTTTTCTGACTCTGTCTGTCACTTCGGACCCAAGGGGCAGTCTTCTGAAAGGGAAATGTCTCTTACAGCTAACTCAGAATCAGGGAAACCTAAATCTAGTTTGGGACTTCAAAATCCTGTCTTGTCTCTGCCATCAGTTATAACAAAAGAGCACATTCCTGCTGCTGATGATGATGATCTTCCAGAATTTGATTTTGGGACTGCGTGTGATATATCTCAAACTCCAAGAAATAAGGTTTTAGATAATGCAGAATTTCACAAGAATGTTCTGGTTGAAGGATTAAAGAAAATTGTTGGGTCATTGCCGCTGACTTCAACTATACAGTCACTACCTTCTTCAAATAAAAGACGAGCAGAAAATTTCCCTCTTCCTGAGTTTTCTTTCGACACTATTCTGAACTTGCCTCCACGAAAGAAAGTTTATGAACATGATCAGACGCCAGTATTACCAATTTTAGAACCCAAACAGACCACCAAAAGCCGCACAACCTTTACACCTATTATCACTACCATAGTTGCACCACAGAAGAATATCTTTGATGATGATGATGACATGCCTGAATGGTGTCCACCAAATGTAGAGCTTTGGAAGCAGACAGTTCTTGAATCAGCAAAGGTAGTGACGGCTTCTATCCATCCTACTCTATCAAACTCGGAGTTAGGAAGTCCATCTCCAGGCCATCCAAGTCCCCTGTCCTCATCTTTAGCTGCCCAGTTGCCTGTTTCTACCCAAAGATCCAATTATGCAAGTCATTGTCCAATAACTGCCTCTGTGAAACCAGCACAACCTAGACAAACTGATAGATATATACAGAAGGCTCCAAGTTCTTTGACGGGGTCCAATTCTATCCCTCTTTTGAGGCCACCCGTCCACCCTCCTGGATGGAGGGGCAGGGAGTGATGAAACCGGCTTTCTGAGGTAAATGTTAGATAGTTAAAGTTCTGTATAAAGCCTGTTCCAAAGGGGGTTGAGACTTCATAGAAGCCAAGGTAAAGGGAAATATCAATTTGTAAATAAGCAGTTAGTTGATGGGCAGGTTCATAAGTGGACATTACAGTTTTTCAACATCTGTTGTCAGTTTTTTCTGAATTTCAGATTTAAATGTTGTTTTTATTTTTGCTTTCCCATACTTATCATAAGTCTCTTGTCGGGTGAAGCAAATAATTCTCATATATATGGTGTTGCTGTCTAAGATGGTGCTTTGAGCTTTACAAAGTGGCCAGGCGTAGTGCAGCTGGAAATCTGTTAATAATTATGTAGTAATGTTTACGATTTTCTTTCTCCACCAGAAATCATTGTCCCAAAGAGGAGCAGCAACTAAGAATATATGTCTTCAAAATCAGTGGCCAATCTTTCTCTATTTTTCTGTTTAATGCGCTCGCATAAGCCTTTTTTAGCTGCCGGTTGAATACACAACATTGTCATTGTGTTTGGTAGCAGGGAAAGTAAGGAGCATTAAGTTTAACATGGTACAAGGGAGAAAAGAACATTAATATGCTATGTTATACAAAAAAACATTTTTAAAAACAAAGATAAAATATTTTCACTCTTTTAACTTTTAGTTATAATTTTTCGTGGGTTCTTTAGTTTTTGAAATAAACAGTTCACTTTAAAAATGTAAACACAATTAATAAAAAAATTAAAATATTAAAATATTTTTTTATTTATTTTAAAAAATATTATTATATAATTCTTTTTGAAAAAAAAAAATTAGGGAGCCATGCTTTCCAAGGAAGGCAACAGCTGTCGATGCTCCTTTGATTTTTTTTTTAATTATATAATAATAAGTTTTAAAATTAATAAAAAATAAAATTATTTTTTTAATATTGTTACATTATTAAATTAATGGTTGACTAATTGTTAGATCTATATATCTAGCAAAAAAATTTTTTTTTTTTCAGATGAAGTTTTTATTTCGAAAATTAATAAATCTGTTTGGAATTTTGATTAAAATTTAAAAAAAATCTAAGTATTTTACGTTAAAAACAATAAGGTTAAACTTTTTTATTTATTTTTATTTTTCATCTTCTAAAAGAGATATCCAATTTAAAACTGAGATAAAAATTAATAAAAAAAATTAAAATTTAGCTATCCTTATTCACTCCATCGAATGATTTTGGAAAGACTAGCTATGACTTCCTTGGCTTTCCAAAATCAACTTTGAAAATATGGTAACCTAATCAACATTTTAAAAAATTCACCTTATAACAATTATTACTTTATGGGTTTTTTTAAATTTAAATTTTAATATATGGAAGCCCAGACAACATATCATAAAGTTCTTATGCCAAATCTCAATTTCACTGGGTTTGGTAGAATGATAATATAAATATGATGTAGATATAGAAAACTTACTTGACCAAAAATGTGTATTATTTGATCTAAAATGAAAAAAAAAAGTAATTACAATGATTTGATTTGAGTTATATTGATTTTTGAATAATTAGATTTAAATAATCAAATTTAATTATTAACTTAAATTTTTGTTTAATGTAGATGTTTATTATTTAAAAATCATTAAAACCTTTAAAAATAAAAAAAAATTAAATATAAATTTTCTGTAATTTCTTGCGGACCACTCAACGCCGAAGTCCATGACATTCCCTTCCTTGTAAAGGAGTCACTAGACCCAACAAAGGACCCTTCTGTTTTCCCTCTCATTTTTTTCCTCTCTCTCCCAAATCTCTCTATTTTCTTAGCAAACAAGCAGAATCTAGAGAGAAGGGAATCAACATAGTATGGCCAACAAAAACCCAAAAAGGATACCTTGAAACCCCATTTCTCATCGAATCAAAGAAGACAACAAAAGAAACCCCGTATTTTTACACATCCCAAGAAAACAACCCAAAACCCCACCAAAACCCATAAACAAGACAAGGAAAACCCAAAGCAAACAAGAACCCGCCACGACATCATCTTGAACCTCGTACATGTCAGATCCTTCTTCCCATTCCCCGCCGCCGGAATCTCCGGTCACTGTAGACCGCCGCACTGACCATTCGTGTCTCACCAAATGGACAGTCTGTTACAACTCAAAACTCAAAACCAAGAAAACCGTTTACAGCCCATATTTTGACGTGGGTGGCTTTGATTTCCGCCTCTTGTTATACCCAAGAGGTGATTCTTTGGCCCCTCCCAGTTACCTTTCTTTATACATTCAAATCAATGACCCGCGCTGCTCTTCCAAATTTGATTGCTTTGCTAGCTATAAACTAAGCATTTTGAACCACGAAGACAAGTCAAAGTCTTTGACCAGAGAGTCTTATTATAGATTCTGTAGTAAGAAAAAAACTATTGGTTGGGGTGACTTTGGAGTTGCTACTTCAGTTTTTGATCCAAAATCAGGGTTTCTCAACAATGGTTCTTTGCTTGTTTCTGTTGAAATTGCCATTTTAGATGAGTCAGTTTCATTCTCCAGAGATAATAATAATACTAACAACAATGAGGGGGAATATTCTATATCTTCTTTAGGTTGTGACTCTGTTGTCTTGAACGGGAAATTTACTTGGAAGGTTAAAAATTTTAGTTTGTTCAAGGAAATGATCAGGACCCAGAAGATGGTTAGCTCTGGTTTTCAAGTTGGTCAAGTTGTTGTCCATATTAATGTGAATAAAACCAAGGTTGACGGAGTTGAGTGTTTGTCTTTATTTTTGGAGGCTAATGAGGCACACAAGTGTCGTAAATGTGTGGCCCTTGTTATGAGTAGTTGGAGTTTGTTTCGAATATCGGTTTTAAATCAAAGGCCAGGGCTTAATCATATGCATAGGGACTCATATGGGAGGCTTAGTTGGGATAATTCTAATGGAGATGATACAACTCTAGGTTGGACTGATTATATGAAGATGTTTGATTTTATTGGGTCTGATAAAGGGTTTGTTGTGGATGATACTGTGGTTTTGACAGTATCTTTCAATGCGATCAAAGAGTCTAATATTACTCTAAGTGCTGGTTTAAGGAATTCTAGTGTCACCAAAAAAGGTGACACATATATGGGAAAGTATAGCTGGAAGATTGAAAATTTTACGAGGTTGAAGGATATTCTGAAGAAGAAGAAGATGAAAGGAGTGTTTGCTAAGAGCAAAAAGTTTCAGATTGGGAATCATGAATTTCGCCTGGTTGTTTATCCTAGAGGTAACTAATATAAAGCATGACTTAAAATTCTTATTATTTCAAACTTATTGTGCTTTCTGAATTGTTAATAGATTGTGGAAATAATTACTTATCACTTGTTAACATTTTGGCAACATCTAGATGGTCATGCAATTGTGAAGAATGAGCAAAAAAGTTGTGAATGCTTAAAAAAGAATTTGATGCTAACAAGGATTTTATCTCTAGAGAATTTTAAGCCACATGTCCAGTCATTCAGCAAGAGAAACATGTATAGTTGTACTATTTAAGCAGCATACTTGTAACTGTTAGACTAATGGCTTGATATAAGTATGAAAGACACAACTGATAGGATTGTTTGCTAATACCTGATGACACCAGGGCTATCTCAGAAACCTTCCCACTTTTCGATGTTTCTTGAAGTTTCAGATCCTCGAAATGCTACCACGGATTGGAGTTGTTTTGCCAGTTATCAGCTAGCCATTATGAACCAGAAGATGAGAGACAATTCTATTGTGAAGGAATCACAGGAACGTTGCTCAAAAGCTACCAAAGAATTGGGATGGTCTGAATTTGTGACTCTTACAAGTCTCTTTGATAAGGATTCTGGGTATCTGGTTCAAGATACTGTTATCTTTGGTGCAGATGTTCTTATTTTGAAGGAGACCTTCAAAATGCAGGATATCCCAGAGTCAAGCAATAAACCTGCCCGTAAAGATGGAGATAAGAAAAGGTGGTCGATCACTTGGAAGGTGGAAAACTTCTTATCCTTCAAGAGAATATTGGCAACCCAGAACATATATAGCAAATATTTCCAGGTTGATAAATTAGAACTTCGAATGGGTAAGGCAGTATGTATCATTTGTTGGCTTTCTCTTCTTCTTTTTTTTTTTTTTGGCCACATGGTTTCAGTAGACACTTGGTAATTTATCATCCAGTTTGCTCTTCCCTTATTCTACTATTATAATGCAGGGGTACATGTATTGTCTGACACCATATATGCATACTTGGAGTGTGATCCATCGGTTGTGAATGATCCTGATAAGGATTTTTGGGTTAGTTACAGGATGACTGTGTTAAATCAAAAGCACCCTGCCAAAAGTTTCTGGAAGGAGTCTTCTCTATGTACAAAGACTTCTACTAATTGTGATTTGCAGTTAATGAAACTATCCAATATGCTGGAAGCAGATGCTGGGTTTGTTATCGGTGAGATGGTTACTTTTGTTTGTGAGATCCTTGATTATTGCCCGTGGTTCGATTTCTCAGAACTGGAGGTTAGCATGCTTTTTTGTGTTTTTCCTGAACAATAAAGATGATTTTCTATATGTTATTCTGTAGCTTCTACCAGTTATTTAGTGCTAAATTATATCCCCCTGTTTTTTGTCCATTTCTAGCTTAATACTTCATTAGGGTGATCAAATTATCTATTCGAGATTAGTATTTATGTATGCTGATTAACATTTTCTTCATATCCCAGTGAACACAAAAAAATATCCGTGGAAAATTTTTTTTTTCAATTTTTCATGGCTTTACCTATTGAAAGGTTCTTTTTCTTTCATAGAAAAAGGAAATAAAAAGATGAGTAATTGCTTCACACAATTGTTCTCTATATCTTTATATTTCTTTTAATTGGCTGCAGGATTCTTTCTCTTGTCATGGACTGCAGTTTCAACTGAGTTTTACAATATTTAGTACACAATGCTGATATAACTCTGTTCCAAATGCTTGAGGGTCTTTTTTTTTTTTTTTTTTTGCCCTTGATGCTACAATATTCATAAATGTTTTACCATTCAGAATATTATGTGCAGGTTCTGGGTGATGTCACACCAACTAAGCTTCATAAAACCACTAGTTCTGAAACTTGTAAAGTAATGAACGGATGTAATGTGGATATCTCCAGACAGCTTCTTGAAACCGCAAGAGATCACCTTAATGTTGAACATGATACTTCTCTGATACTTGTTATTCTGAAAGAGGAACTTAAAAAGGATCTTGGCACATTCGCTGGAGTTTTGGTCGGAATGCGGCTTTACCTTGACAATCCTGTTAAACTGAACTATTTTTTTCGCCAATTGTCCAGTAGCATGGATACAGGGCAGGTAAATGTTAACGCAGATAAATTTCCATCCAAGCTAGCTGCTTCAATCATGGATGCTGATTTCTTGCGTCAGAAAATTGACAATGCACTTTTAGATGTAATGGTTGAGTGTTGCCAGAGATTAAATAGTAAATCTGGAGAGGATCCATATGATCCAAGTTCAAAACCATGCCTAGATACCAATGAAGCTAGCTCTCAATCTAAATTTCATTGGCAAAGTACACTTCCACATTTTCTTCGATCTTTAATATACGAGAGATTCTTTGGGATTGATGATTGTATGGACAATGGAAGCAATACATCTGTGAAAGCTAATCTTGGACAGCACGATTCTTCTTCTGAGTCATCTGAGGAGATCTTAGCGTTTATTGTTAATTCACTGAAGGATCTAGATGATGATGTTACACAAGATCCCTCAGAGCCAAGCCGAGGGTGTCAATTTGTGGAGAAGATTTTAATATTACTTGATGAAGCTCCTAAGCATCTGCTACCAGATCTAGTTTCTTTGTTGCCCAAGTTAGCATATTGGTTTGAGCATAAAGTTGTTGCTTCTGCTCTTTTAGATCAGCTCCTACAGCCAGGTGCAGAATCTTCAATGCGACTACCTGTGAGACATTTTCATCTATTTTCACCTAATGTTCCTTATGAAATATATTAAAGTTGTTTGAAAAGGCTTTAACCATTTAACCATTTAATTAAAATTAAATATTTAATTTTAGAAGGGTTATTTTGCTCATATATGTTCTGGTTTAGAGTTTAGAATCAGATATTCATATTAGTCACTATGAAATTCAGGTCTAAAATTCTGTGGGTGGCATGTTCATGATACACTTAAGAGCATGCTAGACAGGAGCTTGACACTCATTTTAGTTGGATGGTAGCCCTTTAGCATAGTCTATTGAGGTTTCAATGCGCATCGTGCAGTTCTTTTTATCACATGTTTTTTACCTTTGAGTGTGGTCTGTTTTTAAAATCATACAAATTTTTGTGAACTTTCTAAAACTGGCTATCAACCCTTTGGTAAATGTTATGAAGTGATGAAATTGTTCTTCAAACTTTATTTACTTGTAAGGGCTATACTTTTCTCAAGAAAAGTTGCTACCAGATGCCAATGAATTCTTGAAGAATTCACTTCCCATTGTGGGAAATTTCAACTAGAGTTTCAAAAATATCTGTATTGTGGAATCTTATGACTCCCCAACCTTATCCATTTTGCCTCTTAAATTTCGTCCCATATATCCTATTGAAACTAGAATGCAGTTGATATTCATAGTTGAGACTAAATTTAACAGTTAATATTTATGATTTATTCTTTTTTTTAATTGTTCATCTCCGTTGATACCTTTTGTTCATATTATTCTTAGGCTCTAAGCTAATCTTATAACCTCCATTTAGTTGTGAGATTTCCTCATAAATTATCCTGCTGGTCTGAGTTGGTATCGAATCAATATTTTTGTCACCATTTATAGCATGTAAAGCAAGATTGTGCAGAAACAAGTCTGCTGGGGATTTCTTATGTACTGTTGAAAGTTATGAACATGCAAAAAGCATTGCAATTTGTGATTCTCTATGTCTTTCATGTCATTACCTGATGCATAATGAAAAGCTTTCTTTTCAGTTTGTGAGAGCCAACTGGCAGACCAAGGGAGTCAAAGTAAATAAGAGTGCATTAAACAAGTTGGCAAATAAACACTACTGTTATGGAGCCTGCAATAGCTTTTGTTCCTTCTTTTCCCTTTAATAACTAAATATTTTTGTTCTTCAGGTTCTTGAGGCCATGTGTAAATTGCACTTTGGCACTGATGTTTGGGAATGTGCATTCTCTCAAGCTTCTGAAGTTGTGGGTGATTTAAATGGTGAAGCACTTGGAGCTGCCATCTGCTTATTATTTAAAGCTGCATCTCAGTGCCGGCAAATCCCTCAAGCAGTGAGCATTAGAACATTGATATATGGGGATTTAATAGTTCTGTGAATCATAGTTTTTATTTATTTTCCCAACAAAACCCTCTTTTGATGTGTTTACCTTTATTTTCTTTGTAGGTAAGTATCATTCATCAAAGGTTAGAGAGTCTGGGAACTGAGGTTTCACTTTATGTGCTGGATCTTCTTGGAAAAACTTTGAATAGTTCTGGTGACCTTGCGGTAACTATGTTAGGAGAAATCGATTCTGTCTTTTCACTTGATCAAAAACACTTGACACATTGTATTAGTCCCTCATCATCTGGTGAAAATGGACTTGCAACCAGGAGTTTGCATGCAGGAGATCACCATTTTTCTGATATCTTTATGTTGTTAGAGATGCTGGCCATGCCTGCCATTGCTATGGAAACTACCCAGGCTTTTGAGAAAGGTATTGCAAATGGATTTATCATGGATCATTCGGTGAAAATGGTGTTGGAAAAATGTGCTTCAATATTGAGCGTCAATGTAGTTTCTTCTGAAAAACATCAGTTTGGAGACACTGAGACGGCAGGAAAAGGAAGGATGGATTTTTTGTACCCAGAAGTTTTTACATTGCTTTCTGGTCTTGCTGATAAATTGTTCCTTTCTAGACACTCTCAAGTGCGTGGGTTTCTGAGAAAGTTTTATTCATTAATATTGACACTGTTTGCGGATGAGAATTATCAAAAGAAGGTGTTGAGAAGATTGGTTGATCATGCCACAAGTGCTGCTAATAATTGCTGTGAAACTAGTCTGGATGTATTGGTTTTCTTGGTTCACAGGGAGTGTAAAGTTGCCAGACTAGTTCTAGACATGATCAGAGATGATTTTCAACTTGCTAATTCTGACCGTTCTGCACTTCAGAGCCAATTATGTGCTAGAGAGGATGAAAATATCCGTGCTGAGGAAGAATTGCGAACTGAACTTTCAAAGATGAGGATAGAGAAAGCAACTTTGTTAGAAAGGCTGCATGAGTCTGAGGCTACTATTCTTGATTATAAGGTGTACTTAATATCTTTTCTTACCAATTTGGATGGTGAAACTTATGTACCTGCTTTTTGACAGATTTTTTTTGTGACAGTCTGAAATGAGGCTTGAAATGGATCGTTCTGCTCAGGAAAAGAAGGAACTTTCTAAACAGGTACAAGCAGTTCATCGTCAGTTTCAACATATTTGTTCCAAACAGAATGATAAATTAGTGAAGCTCTCCAACGAGAAAAAGGTTTATCAAGATCATCTTCGTGGCCTGGAGATGCAGCTTTCTCAGTTGAAGACCCAAAAAGATCGAGAATTGAAGGTATATCTTGTTTGCAAGTTGTTTTTACTCTCTTTTTTTTTTTTTTTAAAGAGCAATAAAAGCCCATTGTTTTTACTCTTTTAGCTTGTTATCTGAGATAAAATTTAAATAGATGATTTTGGCTGGAATCTTTTTTTGGATTTTCTCTTTTCAAGGGGAAGCAGGCTGGAACCTGTTAACAAAATGTTTTTTGTTATGTTGGTCTGATTATTATTATGTGCTGTACTGATCACTACTTGTGCTGATCTTGCTAATATAGCTCATTGACAGTCTGAACTGATGTTTGAACTTTGAAGTAGACTTCATTTGCGAGTTACCAAATGGTGTAGTGAGAGTGAAATATAATTGAATAATAAGTGTGGCAGAAAAGCATGACTTAACTAATATTCTTTGACATGGGTTGAGTGATAGTTGAGGAGCTGTTGTCTACCCTGGAGAGTCAGCAAAACTAATGCAGAAGAATAAACTGTGATTTCAGTTATGATAACATTTCACTATTAGAAATTTTAGTTTAATTTTTGCATCTAACCCTGTTGTCCTTGCTTAATTATCTTGGTTTTTTATAACAAAAGTCTGTATTTCCTGTAAAAGGCTTCCTTGTGTCTTTGCATTTGAAGAGTCATTGGTGCTGAGTTGAATCTAAATGATGCAGAAAGTAGTTAAAGAGAAAAATGTTCTTGCTGAAAGGCTGAGGAATGCAGAAGCTGAGAGGAAGAGATTTGATGAAGAACGGAGAAGATGCGCTTTGCAGGTTGTAGCTCAAGAAGCGGTACAACAGTCACTTTTAGATGAAGTGCAGCAGTTGAAGCAGAATCTTGGGCAGATTAAAAGAGAGAAGCAAGAGAAGGAAGAGGAGGTTGAACACTGTAAGACATACAATGATGAGCTGAAAGTGGCGTTGAATACTTGTCAGGTTTGTTTCTTCTTGCTTTCTCTTCATGAAACCTTTCAAGGTTCCATCATCTATATGTAGGACGATTTTCTGCAGCTTCATCCTTAAATGTATTAGCTCAGAATATGATTCTTTTAATGCCAGTATGTTAGGTTAGAAATTTTGGTACCTGAGACTTTGCATAGCTCAGAATGTGATTCTTTTAAACCCTAAACAAACTGGACCTAATTGACCTCGTGGTTCAGTTTCATATTGATTTGGATAATTCGAAAAATCAATATGAATCAAGTTCAAGTTTAATTTAGGTTCTCAAAAGAAAATCCCCAAACTAGAACCAAACTAAATTATATGTAAATTTTTTATATATTTTGATATACATCACATAAATCAAGTCATATTTGTCAATTTCTAGACATTAATTATCCCCTTTGGTTAAAGAAAAAACTTATTCTTGGTCCCTGTGTAAAAGCTGAAGATTTTTGTTGAGAAATTCCTGAATAAGTTTTCAAGACTAATCCTTTATTCGAATCTTAGAATTAATTCTTCAACCAATATGTTATCCATATCTGGCTTTTTTTCCAGTTCCAATTAATCTTCCTTTGGCTTGCACCTCTATTATGCACTTGGGTTTTGCTTGAATTCTTTGTGGACATAGGAGAAAATGGAATGAAGAAAAAGAGTTGATAGAGGTGCATAAAACCCACAGTGCTAAGAATTAATTGGCAGAATAAGTTGTAAATTAAACTTCATTCAATTTTCTGTGTGTTCATAAGAATTCAGATTTTAAATCAGTTTACATTGCTACCATGAAACTCCTAGCACCTGTCTTTCATCCCAATCACAACTACCTCAATGAACTCTGCTTAACCCTAAGCCTAACATAGTATTTGCAAGTAGTGGTCACAAAGCAGAACTGCTTCTACATAGTTTTTTACATTTTTAATTTCTTCTAACCTCGTACAAAGCCTAATTACTTATAAATTTCCAATCTCAATTAACCCCAGAATTCAAACTCAAACCCACTTTTCTTGTTTCCCTACAACAGTAATACCAATTCATGCCAATTTGATGCAATCTCTCCTTGCTCTCCTACATCAGTAAAATATTTATTTTTAATCCTGAATATTTTTAAATTGACAATCTGAATCCAGGAAAATGGATTTTAATGAGTTGAGTTAGACTTGTTCTCTGTCATGCCTGGTTTGGTTTTGTATGATTTCGTTAAAGTCACTTCGGTTAGTTTGGTTTAGATTTTCTTCAAAAACTAACTGAATACCCTTACAATCAAAATTTGATCATCAGATGCATTCTTCCCGTAGTTTAATGCTCCTTTCCATCAGGGACACTACGGGCTGCCACTTGCCTTGCTGGTAACTTTGTCCTGCTGTTTGAGTGGCTGTCTTCTTTGGAGATTTGACATAATATCATGTTTCACAATGACGAGGAGAATATGGCTATGTTCTCTGTCTCCCCACACCCTTCCTATGTTTAAGATTAATGTTTTTGTTGTTCACATGCTTCCAGCTTAGGCAGGGATATTTACAATAGCTCCCCTCCCTTAATTTTTTGTCTATTACTTTCAATATGCTTTTAATCACCATTCATATGCGTGGACTTCGCATTTCATCACTAGGTCCCACACTTGAATTTATTGGTGATTAAGGCTGTATTGGAAAGTAGTGAACAACCTCCCAACATGGTGCTCATATAGACTTGTATGGTTCTGATCCTTACTGTTCTAACTTCTTCATACAGAGATTAATTGGTTCCTGAAACTTGGTGTCTACAATTTTTCTGCAGCAATATATCCAGTCCCTTCGGGCTTCACTTCAGGAGGAGATGCTACGACATGCTCCTCTCTATGGATATGGCCTGGAAAATCTGTCAATGAAGGAACTAGAGACATTATCAGGCATCCATGAAGATGGCCTAAGAGAGATCCGTGCCATCCAACATCGTGTAAGAAGCAATAGTGAAAGCCTTCCCCCTTACATGACTACAGATACCCTTCAAAATTTTGACGGTGATGTACCCTCCAGCCCCTTGTCCTGTTGCTTCAGTCAACCCAAGTGATTTTCAGGTGAACAACAAATAGGCTTATTCATGTACATTTAACTTTGCATTGGGAATCATATAGTTATCAGAAAGACTTCTTTTCTCTCATCTGGTTAGCCTTGATTTGTTTCACTGGCCAAGCTCATAAATGCTGCAAGTTTCTTTTTCTTTCATGTTGGTGCATCTTTATAGTGTACAGTTGTAACTGAAAAGCAGAACATTTTGATGTCTGTCAAAAGAAGGAAAGAGAATTAAATCAAAAGTTGCATTTGCCAGCAGCCTTCTCATCAACAGTGCAAGCAATACTACCGTTCTCGAGTTGTATCGCATGTTGCATGCTTGCTTTCATTTCTTTTGTCATTTTCACTAATCGAATCTTGTTCTTTGGCGGATTTCTTTCGATTCATAATTAGTTGCAATTACTGTTACTAATATTTCTCAGATCGGCAAGAAGTACAAGACTGGATAAACAATTCCAACACTGATTTTTCTATTTACAGGTGTTTTGCAAACTTAGGAGCACAAAGAGGGAGGAAGAACGCATAAAGACGGAAATTTACAAACCAATGTTTCAATTTATGTACATATATTAACAGTAACAGCATTGACAGTTGTCGACTTCAGAGGTGATATTGAATTATTAATTTAAACACAATTGTGTGATAGGTTGAGATCCGCAAGTACAGTGGGGAAGGAAACGGTTCTGTGAAACTTTACAGTAAATCAGAAAATCAGTGGCCACTGGCCACATCGACGAAATCATCGTCAGTGAGCCAGTCATTTGACTCCTCACCTTCAGACTCTTTATCTCGAGAATTTGATTGGCCTGCTTTCTGTAAGCCGCCACGAGTTTCTGGACTCTTGTTCAGCTGAACCCAGTCATTGGAACCACTAGGTGAAGAAGCTTTGATGTCCTGTTTCGATTTAGGCACTGATACTTTATTAGAAAGATAATTATCATCATCTTCCAGATCACTGAACGAAACATCCTCTTCATCTTCAAGGTTTTTTTTCACACTCACACAACTTCCACTAGAAATATCTCCTTCTTCCAGCCACTGCCCAGCATTCTCTTCATCAGTAATCTCTAATCCTTCTGCGTTTACGATTTCACTGACCTTTTCCTCAGAGGAGGCATTCTCTCGCTTCGTCTCACTAACCTCGCTGCTCTCTTCAGAGGCATCAAGACTACTATTCGCAACCTGTGCATTGTTATTGTTTTGCAACTTCTGCAGAAGTGCATCTCTAGTTTTAACAACCTGCAACGTAAGTAAACCTTCAATGACAACGGTTTTGATGGCATAAACCAAAAACTTACTCTCACACTAGTAGAGCATGCTTTTTTATTCAAAGCCAGAGAGTGAATACAAAACATGCAGAGAAATTAGTTACAATGGAGCAGAAAAACACACACACATGCACTTCAGAGATAAAAGAGAATCTAGTACTGGAGAAAATGTAGTCACAGTTGAAACCTTCACTTTATATATATTTTCCAAAATGCCCATAATGAAATTTGATTATATTCTTTTTTCTAGATTTTGGTGAACTTGTAACTGAGACGACTTGGTAAAGACCAACTTAATCATTGCTTTATGTGTTGATATCGATTAAAGAGAGCAGAACATGTGTTCTTGAGCTTTACAACATTTGTAAGGGAATTCCACTCTACATTTAAAATCCTAACCTCAATGCTCGCCCCGCTAGAAAAAGTTCGGCAAGCTAGAACTATTGATTGTTTCACCACTAAGGTTCAGCCAAGAATACCTATTCCTTGTTTCCTATCTTTCTACCAAATTCAAAGGCCCTTCAGCTCTGATTGCTGATGCCCCAAACATTGTAGATTTTTCTGAGATAGAGCAACACACAGGAGAATCACTTCTTAGAGAAATGAAGAGGAGAATGGAGTGAGGGTGGATTTGCCGCAGAAGAGGCAGATCATAGATTCAGCAGATAGTGGGCGCATTTTATTGGGTTTTCAGCAGGGCACTCTAGGAGTTGCTAAGATCAACATGAAGCTTCAAAGTTGTAGCAAGCAATACGTATAGACACTATTGACAAATATACACAGAAATAATTAGAGCACAAGGAACCCAGTATTTGCTGCATTTGACTACGTACACAGGAATATGTCATTGACCTATACGATATCAGGCTATTTGCTCATCTGTCTACAAGAATAACCAATATGTTTCTGAAACATAAAGCATACATGTCAGGAAAAGTTAAGTTGACTAATTAATAATACAAGGGAATAAAATATGTTTATACTACTATTCCTACTTATTTTTTTGGCCAAATTTCTGCCTACATCTAATGCATGTGATTTGAGGTAGAAAGGATACATAAATGGCAAACGAGTACATTTCCAGATGAATTAAGGAAAGCAGTTGATGATATGGTCATTCTTGATCAGAATATATTATTTCTACACTCTACCGTGCATGCAAGTACAATTCAATATAACAAAATAAAGATATTAAAAGTCTTGCCTCAGGAGTTGATAGAAGCTCAAAATCATGCTCATTCAGTCTTGGAAGCAACAATATGAAATATATCATCCAAAATCTTTCATCTCCCATGTGACTATGAAGGTTAACTTTAAGATCTTCAAAACTCGGGACTAAGTGTTCAATATTTTCAGCATGCTCTCTCTGAGCCTCTGACATTTTGAAATCTGCAATAATAAACCAATATCTCAAAACCAATTTTTCCAACATTTTGTTAGCTATCCTATACATTTCCAATAATGGAGAACTGGAAAAGAGAAAAGAAGCTCAAGGGTAAGTTCTCTCCTAGTGTCCTCATATAATATGCTCCCGTTACACTAAGTCTATGGTCCAAAGTAGCGAGCCTTAATCTCATCGCCCAAGAATCAGTAATTTGCATTTAAATGCCAGCCACAACCAAGTCAACTCCACCAAACAATGAGAGCCAATACCATTTGTTCACCCAAAACAACTCAGCCAGATTCATACACTCACCACCTACACAGATAAAGTTCCCCCAATAACAATGCACATTAATGCAAAAGTCATTTCTTGACTAAGCACACCCACTATAATGGCATAATAAGTTATCAAACCTACAGGATTAGCATAACAGAATTCACAGTATCAACATTGTCTCTAGTTAAGCAAAACCATAAAGAGTGCATAAAGATCCCGCTTAATAATGAAAGCCCCTAAGTCTAGGGTTCCAACATCAACAAAGAGTTACATATTGCACATAGCGTAGGCATCACATAAAAGCAAACATTTGATTTTCCTTGATCCTATAACAGAAAATAGATATCATTTTGGTAATACTTTGAAGAACTATTAAAATCCTACACTTATAATCAAACTTAGAGTTTATACTTTGTACCAATTCAGAAGTAAAATGCAACAAAAATTAAGTTTGAAGCAAAATTTATAAAAAAAAAAAAAAAAAAAAAAAAAAAAAAAGAAAGAAACAAATACCGTTATGTAGTGTGAGAGGAAAATCTGTCCAGAACTCTGGGCGGTTGGAA
Source organism: Theobroma cacao (assembly GCF_053813885.1). NCBI lineage: Eukaryota > Viridiplantae > Streptophyta > Magnoliopsida > Malvales > Malvaceae > Theobroma > Theobroma cacao. The sequence continues at coordinate 7,496,160 of NC_142647.1, forward strand.
ATTTCTTTAACAAATTCAACCACATCTTCCGTAATTCCCGGAACTCCGTCGTCGTCGTCCTCGTCGTCGTCGTCATTTTGACCATGATCATCTTGACTTGGGAACTGCAAGAAGCTGGAAGCGAATTTGGAGATCTCCGTCACCGCTTTGTTACTCGATAACAACGAAAGCCCGCTCTTGAAGCTTCCACCGATCTCCGCCAGATCGTTGCGGATCCCCACGAGCTTATCCGACGGCTGCTCTTGTTCTTCTTCTTCCTGATGCTGTTGTTCTCGCTCGGCGGCGGTGACGGAAGGCGGCGAAGATGGAGGCGGTGCTAAGAAGGCAGCGACACCACGTAGTTGGCGACCGATAGTCTCTCCGAGCACCGAAAGGTCCTCCTTGACGCCGGCGTTTCGGTTGGTGGGACTGTGATCGGGTGACGACGTGGGCGAATCAGGAACGTCGGATTGCAGAGACTTCAACAGCCAAGACATTATGTACTATTATGAATTTAGTTTGGTTTTGTCTGTTAGGTGAAAAATGGAGAGAGAAAAGAACATGGAGTTGTCCTTTCTCTTTTCTGCAAATAAAAATATATTTGAACCTCTTTTCCCTTTTGGTATTGAAAAGGAAATACAAGAGCTGGTGGCGGTGTTAGAGTTCGTTGGCTGAGGGCCCTTTATTTTTCTATCCGTTGTCGTTGGTGAAGTTTCTTCTTGGTGTTCGGGTTTTAACTTCCGTCCCGTTTGCTTCCTTGCTCTGTGTATTTATATCCTTGTTTGTGGCAGTTTACATTATGCTCCACACCTCACCATTTCTCTCCGTTTTAGTTCCATCAGCAGTCAGCACTCTTTTTTATTTCTTTTTCTTTTATTTATTTATTTGTTGATTGACATTTATGTTAAGTGTATTTTATGAAATTAAATTAAAATAAATTTGGTGTTTGTTTTTCTCAAATACATCAAGACCATGATTGAGCTTAAAGAGGCATTAATGTAGTCTATTTTGGAATTGAATTTGATTTCCCATCAAATAGGGTGGGGATCAAGATTTGAAGAAAGTATTCCAATCAACATAAATGACTCCACCCGTCATGTACGTTTCGTCTCCGTTTCTTCAATAATTAGTAGCCCCATTTTAAATACAAGCCTCCATCAAACTTTCCATTTCTTTTTTCCCCCTTCACATTTAATTAGCATTTTATACACGCTCTGCTCAGTCTTGACATTTCATTTCGATCTCAACACAGTTCTTACAATCTCATTTCAATGTAAAACACCAAAGATCACTGATTACGGGTTTTAAAGCACTCGTAAAAATGATGAAATATGGGATGGTGAGGTTCTCCTTGATTCACACTCGAATTATCAAATAAAAATGGTCCAAAATGATACAAGACGAGAACTTTGGTTGACTTTGAAATTGACATTCTTGGAACTAAGGTCCTTGGCTCTTTCCTATGTCTTGAATTCAAGACACAAAAACCAAGAGAGGACCACATTTTGGTAGAATGGATAGTCTAATTGTGTGCCTGCTCTTGCAATTGGCTCCACGATATGCATCACAGCCGGTGGATATCAAGCTGCAGGTGCGATTTCTATTTACGTCGGCCATCTTCGGTTGAACTTCACTGGCTTAATATATAAGCAAATCCATGTTTTCTTACCTCGCAAGTTACAGCTACTAGTAAAGGGTGCTACCCTAAATTAACTAAGCTACCTTCTTTTATTACATGCCAGCAAGTAGGGGAAAACCCAATTAGCATGTGCCCAAGTCCCAAGTAATAAGAACCCAGAGCCAGAAATTTAATACTCATGCTTCCTCATCATATAAGTGCGTAGGAACAGTTCAAAATATTACAAATCATTTCTATCATCTACAACCTTAAAAGACTCAAAATGAAAAAGAAGGGGGAAAAATCCTGAAACAAAACAGGAACAAAGCTCCTGCTTCAGCATCAACACTTTAGCAGGTTTAAGAAAAATTGAAAAACTTAACCAAGTCTACAAGCATTATTACCAACCTTCATCAATGAAAATAATCAATAACAAAATGCTCGCTCTCTCTCTCTCTCTCTCTCTCTCTCACTAATTATTTAACAAAGAATCTTAATCTAGCTAACTACTGCACATTCACAACATATGGTACACAATTTCCCACTCTTTCAAGCATTTTCCATGCTCCGAATTCACAGCTGACAATTGGCATATTTCTTCTTTCCTGTGCTTCAAGATATATTAACACGTTCTTTGCACAAAGCATCTATAGAAGGCCTGTATATGGATTGTGTGCTTGAACTGGCATACCTGAGCCGTAAGGGTGGACACTGGCTCCGTAAGGATTGCCAAAAGGATTTGAAGCCTGCTGTTGCGGGCCCATCATCATCACCTGCTGCTGCAACATAAAAGCCTGCTGCTGATTGGCCATTGCTGCCATCTGGACTGAAGGTGGAGCAGGAACCATGTTGGAAGCATAAAAGGGGTCATGCGCTGGTTGTTGCATCATGGCACCAGACATAGGAGCTGGTTCCCAGGGATTATAGGTCACGCTCTGGTTGCTTCTTCTGATTGCATCATCATACAGGCTGTCTAATGTAAGCTTGTCAAGTCCTCCCGCCTTTCAATTAAAATGGCATCAGTGAGACATACATGTATATTTTATGTATGAGTGAACACACATGTTTAAAATCCTGGACAAAACCATTACATTGTAATATGCAACAGCCTTGTGATATAGCATACATATTGAAACGTTCACAGAGAAGAAACAATGTAAGTAAAAGTACCAGTTTGCTAGCAGCAGTGGCACTGTCATTTGAACTTGGAGCAGTGACAAGTGCCAATTCCCAGCCAGTAGTACCATTGGTTTGAACAGGAGCAGCAGCAGAAGTCATTTGCTCTGCAAGAACCCCACCGTGAAAACATAATATCACAGTTCTCCAACAAGAAATAAACCATTGAAGCAGAGTTGATCCAATTTAAACAACCAAGAGAGCTTAGGAGCTTATAAATTCAAAGATGTAAGACAAATTTTAAAATATTCAAGTTCACATATGTGGTTAAAACCAGTAGGAAAGTGAGTTGTTGAAGTTTCATGCTGTGTATCATTGAATTACTGAAAAGGGAGACTCACCAGCAGGAACAATAGCCAATGCCAAGGCATTCTTCTCATCTAATTCTGAAGCAACTGGGACAGAATTATTTAAACCCTAGGAACAAAAGGAAGAGCTCATAATGAAACTAGAAAAAATTCAGATTTACTGCTAATTTCTCTTATAACAGTACAGTTGGTAACAAGAACAAAAAGAGACTACGAAGTTACCAACAAATCAGGTGGTTCAACAATAGGCTCTTCCACTTTCTCCACTTTTTCTGGTTCAGGAGGAGGAGGTGATGGTGAACGTTTACATTCCTCCTGCACCTCCGGGGTTTTCTTGTACTCAATGGCCAACACCTCCTTGGGTTTGTCAACCTGGTTGTTCAAAAATAAAACGTGTAACAATAATCATTTCAGACTTTTGTTAGATTAATAGAAAGTAGTAAATTTCAAAACAGGACTTTTATAAACAATTAAAAAGAACATATATCATAGAGATGGTAAGATAATGCTATATATGAATAATAACTCAATGGAAAAAACAACAATGAAAATTGGGTTGATCCTTATTCTTTATAGAAATCAGATTTCAAAGTATGCAAAATTGTCTAGAATTGCACAAATGGGTGAATCATCGCTCATTCAAAGAAAAGGAGCAAAAACCATTCTCTCCAATTACTTTGTTAACAAAAAACTCTAAATCACATTACTCTATTCCACAAGCCAATCTAACAAAGCTATTCTTACAAAATTCATAAGCTAAATAGGATGAAGTTTACAAATATAAATACATACATATGTTACATCGAGTTGCATGCATGCAAAGGCATAGAAATATAAATAAATTAAAATATCTTCCAGTTCAAACCAAAATCAATTTCGCAGAGATATTATCTAGACCTGATCTTTGCGAACTGTTGAAGCCCGTGGAGCTTCTCTTACATACTCTTCCATGGCTTGTAGAAATGATGCAGGTGGCTTCAACACAAACACCAAAAAAAATTAGATTTTAATGAAAATTCATGAGGATTCAAGGACAAAAAACTCTGTTTCAGAAGGCACCAAAGGTGGAGATTCCTAACCTGCTCTATCTTAATAAACCTTTCTCCACGCCCAACATCAAGACTTTTACATACTTCGTAAAATTCTGAAAGTCTCTCGGCCTGCAAGTACAAAGTGTTAATTCCCACAAATTTGGAATCCTCTTAATATACACTAGGACATAATCTTAAAAATACTGGAACAGTCATTTTACCTGTTGCCCCGATCTCCTGTATATATCCAAAGCCTTTATAGCATCTGGACGTTGCATCTCAAAGAACTGTCATAGTTCAGAGCATCATATATACATGATTCAATGAATAAAAAAGCATCTTATTTAGAAATCTAATACCACAGCTTACCTTGTCTACGAGATTGACTGTACCATCACTTATAGCTTGATAAACTTTGACACTTTCAGTAGCCACCTGTTTGAAATGACAAAATGACAAATACAAGAGAATTTAATTTCAAAATTAACTCTACAAACATGGGGAGTGTAGACAAATAGTATATCTCTTAAAAAAATACCATACCATTGAAAGCGCCAACTGGATTACAAAATTATGAACAGCTGCACCTTGTGGCTGCATAGAAATTCCATTAATTTCCTCACCAAAAATAAGGGGAACAAAAAACAGAAGATTTTGTAGAACATGACAATACGCAACTATCACAACCAGACCATTTTGCATGCCACATCCGTGTATAGCAAAAAAGGAGGCATTAAATACTCACCTGACAGCCAAGAACGCGGAAAAGGAGCTGTTGCAAAGCTGGCAACTGCTCAAGCAACTCTGCAGTGTCCAAATCTTTCGTTCTCTGCAAGAAAATTTAAATTCTATGAATTCTCCAGATAGTTCAGTTTCAACAAAATGAAAGAGCTTATAAGGGACATAGTTACAAGTCTAACAAGAGAGAGACAAAAATAAGGTCCTCACAGGGTAATTTTATCCAATTAAATTAAAATCCCACAGTTATAGATGTGCATGCATGCTTCCAGGCACTAAAACTAGAGCACAGAAAAGTGATGGCAGGAAGGGAGGTTAGAAAACTGTAGTAGTTTTTTATAATAATAGTTTAAAACAAGATGTGGTGCCATAAAATGAAGTGTTATAAAAGTAGATTATTCAAGAGCTAACTTGAAGAGGCATGACTAATTTATTTAAAGGAAAAATAGAGTTCTAATTCTGAATTCTGAACCACGCAAATATTGGAACTCTATGCAAGTGCCATAAAAAATACTAGCTATGATGTTGCAGAAAATTCGTAAAAAAAAAAAAAAAAAGATAGCAATTTGCCTTCCAATTAACAAATGACTGAAATTAAAACAAAAATTATAGAATCAAGAATAAAGATTATATTGAAATCATAAGCTTCTTACTGGGCGGTCCATCTCAATATCATACTTCATGACACGAAAACATTCCAGCCTCTCCTCCAAGAATAAGGCATAAGTGCGAACCCAGGCAGAATAATCCCATGCTGTGTAGCACATGATTAAGAATTTTTAAACAAGAAATGTAATTCTTGAGAAAATTAATAACACGTATTCACGGAAGATACGATAAGATACCATTTGGGCTGGAATCGTCCTTGAAATGAGACATGTTAAGCATATGGCTTCTACTTCTGCCATAGTTAATGACTTCTTCATGAAATGTAGGGTCCACCTCCCTCAGAGCACGATGAATGACTATTAAAGTTTTCAATGCAACCTAAATTCCAAACAACAGTCAGTCCACCAAATTTCAGCAACAGCCATCAAACACAATATGATTGTTAATGTTTGCAGAGATCAGGTTTCCAATTAAACTAATAAATGAGCATTCAAGCCAACAAATATTCTTGATATCAAAGTCATCATCAAGTAAACACACAATCCATAATTCCATTAATAAATCATTGCTCTGAAATTCTCAGCATTCACAATGATAACCTGTCATAAGTTTCCAGTTTGAATGTATAATTCCAATGATAAAAGATGTAACTGAAACTTGCAAATCAGAGAATCTTAATTACAGTATATTTTAACCCTGACATACTATGGAATCAAAATTTTCACTTGTCAGAGTTTTGTCCTTTAAAATAATAAAGGCATAGAGCAAGGAAACAGATATAAAAGGAATCAAACAGAATGTAGTGTCAAGCAAGGAACTATTCAAAGTTAAATTTCATCTTACTATAGCTTCTATCAGAATTAGACTTTATAGTCTAGAAGTTAGGAAACAAGCAACAAATCACATATGTCTATTCAATGCACAAAATCTTGCTCAACTTCTTTAAAAATAGAAGCTTTAATTGTCTTCAGTTTGTTTTCATTATAAAACATTTCACATCCAAGTCCAACAATCTCTCCTTGATCATGAATCAGACACAGAGTCTTGATTTCTATCATTTGTTCAACAGTGATGGCCTTATATATTTTATAAGAGTTTAAAACTTATAGATAACATTATTATAATATATTAAATAACAGGGATCTAATTATTTAATCACTAATTTCTCTCTCAAAGTAAGGCCAGAATTTTGCATCTTTATGGCAACACATGCTACCTCATATCGGCACATCTCTATCCTCAGTTATCCCATCACAATACATTATTGGTAATATTAACATACCGCCCAATTATGAGTCCTTGATAGCCGCCTTGCAAGAGCCTGGATGCAATAGGCAACATCAGCCCGAGGCCTAGTAGCTGAAATGGCAGCAAAAATAGCTGTCGAAAGGAAAAACAAGTATTATCCATAGATCATCCATAAGGTGCTCACTTTATGGGCAGATCAAGACTCAAACTAAATAATTCTATTACCATCTACCTTGGGAAGGAATAAAAAATTAGAAAAGAAAGCCCAGTACCCACCTCTTATATGTTTTTCCTTTGCAGGACGTTCATAATGATTTGTGGCCTTAACTATAGCAATATCCAATTCCTGCAAAACACAAAATGCATAACCAAAAAGGATCAGCAACATCCATAATTGAAAAACCATCAAGAAGACTATTGCTATATTCAGTTAAACCACCTTATAATCACTATTGACTTTAGCCAATGAAACAGTGGTGGTATCCTTGATGGCTCCAAGTGCTTTCCTCAAGCTCTTCTGAGTACCCGCGCCAGACATTCTCTCCCCCTCTCAATCAAAAATACTAAAAAATAAAAAATAAAACCATCATTTATACAACATTACTCTCCTTCATACAGACTTAAATTTTCCTCAAACTATACAATAAAATTCATCTTTGAACATGAAAAGTAAATAGTAATTCCTTGAACTCGTTAAAAACATAATCTTGAGCCTCAACTCTTGAAGTTCGCAAAAACAACAAATAAGATCTATTATGCCATAATTATTAATTGTCTATATGATCGAATAAGCACTTTTAACTCTCATGAGCAAATTTGGACAAATTCACATCACCAAAAAAAACACGCACACACAGAGCATAGAAGAAGAAAAAAGCGGGACTAATCAATATGAAAATTAAGAAATTTAAACAAATCCCTTACAAAGTTTCCCTTTCGACGCCATGAAATGAAACCATTGCACAATCTAAAACAGCCAATCAAAACCAATCTAAAGATGGAAAAGAAAAACAAAACAAAATCCAGCTAGCAAAACAAAATGAAACTGAAAATTTTCAAAATTCAATCAGACAAAAAGTACCCATCTTTGACTTACCACCCAATAGGAAAAAAAAAAGATCTACCCAAATAAAAATGAAAAAGAAAATCAATCAACAATTCTAGAATTATGTTAATCTTCAATATATATTGAAGAAATGAGAGATCAAACAGCTTAAAAAGGATTTACCTGAGGCTGAATCAGAGAGAGAGAGAGAGAGGAATTGGTCGGTGGAGTTATGGTCTTTTAGAGAGAGCAAAGAAAAGTCGAACAAATAATGAGCATTTGTGTTCTGGTTGGTTTTGTTGGGTCGTCGGCGTCGATATTCTTTTTTATTATTTATTTATCTATTATTACTTTATTATATTTGTGTAAATTGCATATATTTAAATCTATTTTTGATTTTTTTTCTCTATATCTGCTCTCTTTTTTTTGTGTCAGAATACGGCATTGTAAGACTTGTACTGTCGAAGTGGCGAGTAAAATACTGTGGGGGTTTTGTTACTCTGCGTTCGTTCCCATTCTGACGTGCTGGGCCTGTACCCTTTTTATTGTTTTGTGCTACTAGTTTTTGCGTCATTTGCATTATATGTGATTTAACATGCTTTTTATTTTTTATTTTTTAAAATTTTGGCTATAAAATTGAAAAAAAATTGATTTTGAATATAGCAGTAATAATAAATATAATTAATTAATTTTAATTATTTTAGTTAAATTACTTTTTTATTATATTTGAAATTAATTTTCTTATTTTTATATGACAAAAATTTTGTAATATAATTAACAAGGAAGTCTAAGCCAAGTAAATCTTTTGCAATAAATTGTGCTTCAATAAAATCAAAATTCTTATTTATATAGCAAATAAATCTTATTATTATAATTGTAATTTAAAATTATAATCAACAAGAATTATTCAAAATAATAATTTAAAAATATGATAAACAAAACGTAGAAGTGATAATAAATATAAAAAAAAATTATTATTGTAGTTAAATTTGTTTATTACATTCATAATTAATTTTGAATTTATTTAACTTACTATAACTAAAATTAAGAAATATAATCAATAGAGAATTCTAAATCAAGTAAATCATATTATAATAAACAATTTTATTAAATAGACTTAGAATTCTTATCTATATTGGATAAATCTTATTACCATTATCATTAATTTATAATTATAACTAACAAAAATTATTCAAAATAATAATTTAAAATATAATAAATTAATTAATTTTTAACTACTAAAGTGGTGTCATAAATCCTACATCAGTAAACGATGGAGTAAGTATTAGGTATATAAACATAGGCTTCTATCACTTATCAAGTATGTCTTTATAGTTGATGAACATGAACTCATGATTCGTAAATTTACTTAAATTCTATTTTTAAAATTAAAGTCGCACGAGGTCTACTTAAATTATCAAGCAAACTTGAATTTTAACTGATGTGGAGCCCCCATAAGATATAAAAGAGTCGAGAAAGGTTAGAACTAGTGTAAGAGTCTTCTTCTATAGGTAAAGAACTAGTGCAACGAGGTATATACAATTGGGTGGGATCGAATGTTACGAATCTAATAGATATAAGATATACAAGGATCGAGGTAGATCCGAACTAGTGTAAGAGTCTATTTCTTCTACAAGGTAAAGAACCAGTGCAACGAGGGTGTTGCACAATTAGGTACGGTACAATGTTACAAATCTAAAAGATATAAGTACATAAGGGTTGAGATAGATCTAAACTAGTGTAAGAGTCTCTCCCTTCTACGGGTAAAGAATTAGTGTAATGGAGGTGTTGCACAATTGAGTGAGGTAGAATGTTACAAATCTAAAAAATGAAGTGAGTTTTAAGTATATAAACATGAATTTTCTACCATCTATCAAGTAGGTATTTTGAACTAGAAACGTAGGTTTGTAACATATATTTATTTAAATTATATTTTCAAAATTTAAAGTCATACGAAGTTGAATTTAAATTCCTATTCATAACACAGTCTTATATATATAATAGATAGATTATAGATAATTGCAAAATTATTATTAGTTTCAAATTTTATTATGACTTTGAATTGGATTTATAATTCAAACTCAAATTCTTTCCTTTCTTATTATTTGAGTTAAGCTAAGGCACAAGGTTTTGGAAATACACAATATATTTATTGAAACACATTATGACAATATTAATTTGATTTTCCACAAAAATTATAGATATCATACTTAAAAATTATCAAAATTTGTTTGAGATTCTTTGCTTGGATGGTGGACCATGTGAAGGATGATGAGTGTAACGATACAAGTTACAAAGGAACTGGTATGTACTGGATTATTTATACTTTTGATTTGATTTTTCTAAATTGGGTTCCAAAAACAGGAAGTGGGTTTTTAAGACCAAAGAAAGGTGTGGTGAACCGTAGTTGTCTTCTTAGAGCAAGAAGTCGCTTGGAAACAAGAACACCTAATGCTGCCAGCTAGGTGAAAGACTCCACTTTAGAATTTTCTTTAGTGTAATTGTACCCTTGCTCTTTGGGCCCACTCTAGTCTCTACAGATGCACCTTTTTTGAAATTCAAAGATCAAAATTTAAACTTTCAACCTTTGAAGCTAGATGATTTTTGTCTTTCATTTTAACCTTTAGGGTCATAAATGAGGGGCTTTTTTCTTTTCTATTTATTTCTTTGAAATTTAAAGAACTTTCTTTAATTTAGAGTCTAATGTTCTTTTTTAAATATATAAAGCATGGAAATTAAAATTAAAATTTTAAAATTACTAAAAGCGATATTTGTAAGGAGAAATCGAGAAAAAGAAAATTTATTAAGACTTTTTTTGTTCAATTAGATTTTAGAGTGAGAAGTTATATTTTTATATTTTCATATTTTTATTTATTTTTCAAAAAAAAAAACGTAAAATCACTTGTTAAATATTTTAATAATTGATTATTTAACTTAACTAGACTTCAAGCACATATTAAATTTGTTACAATCATAAAGTGACAACTCATATTGTCACAATTAATCAAAATATAAAACCATGAAAAAAACATTTATTAAAATGTAATACACATTTCTTCAACAATAAATTACCCTCTAAAGTTGCCTAACAAACGTAGCAAATATGTCAATTTAACCATTTGTAAATACTAAAACGACAATTACATCGTCGCAAAAAAGAAAGAAAACTAGGAGTTTAGTAAAAAGCCTTGAACATGCTTGATTTGGACAATTCATCCAATCTATAATGAAACTATTTGGTTAAAGTTTTTCAATTGTAAAGAACAAGTTTTATATTTAAAAGATCTTGATAATTTTTTTTATAAGATTTTCATTAAAACATGCTTCAATTGCAACCTACTTATAGTTAAAGCTATATTTCTTTGAAGAAAGGGTGAAAGGAAAAATAAATATATTTTTTCTTCCAAAATATGATATGAAAATATTTGTAAAACTAATTTTAAAATTCACTATAAATGATAAAATTGAATTACTCTTTCCATTTGAAATTCATTCTTCAAATGATATAAAATTTTAAAAATTAGGCATTTTGTTTCTCTTGAAATAAAATAAAAATTAAAAGATTTCACTTAAAATTAATATTTCAATGAAAGATAATTAAGAAAAAGTATTTTACATTTTAAAGAGTTAATATTATTTTAAAATAATAATATATTGGAGTAAGTATTAATTGGTGCGAGCCGGCAAAAGGGTATTTTTTGTCTATACAACCAAGTAGGTGCCACGTGGAAACCACGTGAAATGCTTGGACAAAGCTATGAAGGAAAAAGACGATCGCACCCTCCACTTTCAAAACTAGAAGAAAACAAAGGAATAAACTGGAAAAGGATCTATCAAATGGGCAGCGTTGAAGGGCAAGATTTGTCTTTTAGAAAATTGTCATGATTCTGAAGAAAAAAAAAATTAATGGTAGACCCCACCCCACCAACAACCTGGGTCCAGTTTTTAGTTCGACCTTTCACTACTTCCTGTACCATGTTAGAACGGGTGCTGGTGGGTGGGCTCCACCAAAGCTCTACCCTTTTTCCCTGATTTGTTCTTTGTGATTTTTATTTAATCCACTTTTTGAAAATATGTTTCTAATTTTTCTAAACCGTCCGATTAACTTTTCTGGACGTACAAGATTTGTACATATGAAAATTACTAAATAAAGGATTAATAACATATTCGTAAGCTTATAAATGAATTAACAAACATCTGAATTAATAGTTAGTTCGATATCAATAATTTATTAAAGAGTTAATAATCTAAGGACAACAGCAGTCCACTATATATTTAGGCATAGCCAGTCTCCATCCTCCAGCTCCAGGTATCAGGGGGGAGTTATGCAGACCAGCTTTCCAAGTATGTTTTTTATTCAGTGTTCTGTCAAGTGTCAGAAATCCCCTGTATTTTTGTACCAAAGGAGCAATGAAATAGCAATCTGCCGACAACAGTATAATAATATTATTAGGAATCCTGATCATCCAGCAATATATATATATATGAGCTAACTTTCTCTGTCAAATTATCGCCTGTTTGGTCAATAGGTACTTCAATCATGCAACCTTTCTGATGCATTGTGTTTACCAGAAAGAAGAATAGCAAGTATTTCGGAAGGGAAAACAAAATGAAAAGCAAGACAAACCAAAGAGTAGGGAAGCCATCTTTGACATTAAGCTACAGGAAGTCAATGACTTTGCATGGAAGAAACCATGAGCTCTAAATTTGGCAGATTCAGTCATCAAAAAGCAGAAAACAATTAAAATGTTGGTTGAGTTGACAATACCCCAAATTTGTATCTTTATTTTAAAGCATTACTACGATCAAATCTCATTTGGATTTAGTTGTCAGATTTGCCCTATGCATGACGCTGAGGATGGCCCTTTTAGCATCCCAACTTTCAGACTGCATGCATGTATCTACCTTGCAGTGCACTGCACAATCCTCATTTTATTTCGAGATACAGCTCTTACTCATTTATTTCGGGATACAGCTCTTACTCATTTAGAAAGACAAAAATAGAATGATGCGTAGATTTGTTGGGGGGGAGGGGTTGGGGGTGGTAGAAAGGGGGCAGAAGAATATGAAAATTAACATAAAGAATGTGTTTATTTTGATGCTATTATTTTCCAATTACAATATTCATATATTATAAATAATTAAGAAAATTGATTAAAAACATACTAATATTACAATTGCTACACAGGACTCAACGCCTCTTAAACCTGTATATGTGCTTCAAAATTGGTAGAGATCATCAAAAGAAACCTTCAAGATCTCCTGACAACGGCGGTGGCAAAGAATGGATGATGGCTGAACTCAAAAGAAACCTTTAGTGACGGGTCAAGAGCTCCTAACCGACAAATCAGATTTAGGGCAACACTGTTGTGCTCTGCAACTTGCTCTAGTCTTCGGAGTTCAGCCAATCTGTCTGGATCAGCGGCAAAACTACTCTTGACCTCCTTAGCTATCCTCTGAGCATCCTTGAAGTAATTATACATAACTAGTGTCTGGATAGAAAGTAACTCAGTTATGTTTCGAGTGAGAGAAGACGTGAAATCCATACATGTGAAAAGAAAACAAAAAGAGTAAAAAAAAAAAGGAAAAAAGAGAACCCAGGGGTGGAGATCTTATCAAATACTCACAGAAAAGCGAGCTTGAGTTGTTGATTCCTTAAATGATGGGTATGAAGCATGATCAGGAATGCAGGCTCTTTGTAAAAGCTCAAAATGCTGAACAAATTTCTGGATAGAAGTTAACATGGGTGAGAACATAAGATGATGCAGTTAATAAAATAGCTCAACGAGTACAACTGAACACATTCTCAAGGTATTACGATGAACTTCCGATTTGAAGTCTTCTAGTCAAATAAATGCACTTACACAGGAAAAAAATACTGAAATATTAGGTAATGCCACCATGGCAACACCTTGTATACTATTTACATATGTGTGTGTGTGGGTGTAAGGAGGAAACTTGATACTTCACCTCCTGCTCGGTATTAAAGGGGCTTGGACTCTGCAAGACCATGATTTCATTCCTCAAAGCAGCAAGCATCTGGAAAGAGACTGAACCGATTAATAGAGAGCATGAGTTGACAATATTGAAGCAAAACACTGAAATGAGAGATGAGCAGCATATGCTGGTTATATATATACATATCGAAGACAATTTTAAAATCAATCAACTTCTTTTCAGAAATCTACAGTTTAGACCAAAATGAAAATAATAAAACACAGGCTTAGATTAGAACACTGTTTCCACTCACAATCCAGATAAAACATGGCAATTTACAAATAAAACAATCACCGGTACCATTGTAAGTCCTTCTGCAAGACATATATAGCATTGAAGGAACAAAACAGCTGGTGGGATCCGAGATTCCCTAGCCAAATCTTTAGGAGAATCCCTTTTCTTCTTTCCCTTCCGTTTAGCTGATCAATATAGGTAAAAGAACACATAAAATCAATTCATTAGCTTGGTCATTGTTCACAAACACAGAAATAAAATGCAGATCATTGAAAGAAAAAAAAACCCTAGTATAATCAGATTTATCCATCAATTCTTTTTTTTTTTTTTTTTGTTGGGTGGGGTGGGGTGGGGTGGGTGGGGGAGGTATGTGGTTTTATGCAACTTGTACCTTAGCGTTAGAAAATTGAACAAATCTACATGGACCTTATAGACAATCTCATAACACAAAAAGAGTACCAAGGAATAGTTACCAGTGTCATAGCTAAAAGCCATCCTAAGATGAGTTTTCTCTGCAAGCTTGATCAAGACAGCATACAAACACCAATATACCATGCAGTATTCACTTGCAGAATAGAGATCCAATTCAAAACCCAATATGAGAAATCGACAAGCTATCCAGTATGTTTGCTCTTCCACCCAAATGAGGATATGTTGGAATATTTTCATACATATATTCTGCAAACCCAAGGAAATTTTTGTCAAGCATCAAACAGAAAAAAGAATTTAGCTTTTGATGCTAGGTGGAAAATGGAAACGTGAGGAGGTGACAAAAGGAAATTGATAAAAGGTGTCCCACTAAATAATGCAAAGGCAACATGGTACAATGTAATGAATTTAGTGAAACTTAAAAAGATTTATGTCATGTTCCTATTGGTTGCAAAGTTTATGCAGTGTTACCCTGGAGGTCCCAATTTTTTGAAAAAAGTATTGCATCAGAAGTCATATACCAAATCCGTGAGACAACTCAGGGTAACACTTTTAGCCAATTTTCACATATAATTATAAATTTTTAGAGATTATCCCCAGCATATTTCAAGATATAATCTTGCAGTTTCACCCTGGAGGTCCCAATTTTTTGAAAAAAGTATTGCATCAGAATTCATATACCAAATCTGTGAGACAACTCAGGGTAACACTTGTAGACAATTTTCACACATAATTATAAATTTTTAGAGATTATCTCCAGCACAGGTCTTTCAAGGTTTACAAGATTAATGAGCACAAAGAGGACTTTACACAAAAGTGGCAAGTAAACCACAAGAAAAATACAAAAAAAGGAAAAAAAAAAGAAAAAGAAGAAAAAGAAGAGAAAGAGCAACACACCTCCTCATTTGAACTGCTTGAGACGTCTCCAAACTCATTTCTAAAAGCAAGCTCTAGCTGTTAAATGAAAGACAGAACAAAATAACGGAAGCCCAGTTTAGAAGCAATTGAGCCATGTGACCCATCAATTCAACAAAACAGCTACATTGACTCAATAAGTTGCCAAAGTGTGCAAGCATAGGACAGGGTAAGATACCACAGAAGAAAAAGCATTTCCTACTTTCCTGTTTTCCCATTTCCTGAGTGGAAGAGGAGGCAAGAGAGTGCTTTGAACATGCATTCACTAATTTTAAAAATATTCAACAGTAAGAAAGCAAAAACTTGAGCAAATATAACATTCAGAACTACTTAGTCCTCCATTATGTCACAAGAAATACAAATAGCAAAGGAAATTAGGTTCAAGAAAATTTAAAACAGAATCAAACAGATGGGAAAAAATGCACCAAGGAAGATCAGATAAGTTAGAGAAGACAGAGCAATGATGCAATGATTTGCATTTGGAACTCAGACATGGCACAAACCTGTACATAGATAACACGCCAATCTTGTAAAATTTTCCCGAGCTTACGCCTTTGCCAGGCAGCATTTGTACAAAGTATTTTGAGCAAATTCACTACCAACTGCAACAAATAATAGCATTGTACATATGTTAGATGAAAGCACCTTGAGCAAGAGCAGAAGAATGCTAAATGCTGCTATTAAGGCTTTACTGCAGTACACAAAAAGAATCTTATCTGGCATGAAAATTAATCCAGGTTGAGATAACTAGAACCACATTTTCCAAAGCTTGGCAGAATATTTTCATTTTTTAACAAACTTAGCATTGTGATCAAGACAATAGCCTGATGGTTCTAAGTTCTAACTTGACTCCAAAAAGGAGAGATACACATATGTATATACCATCTAAAAAAGATTTGACTTGATTGAGAACATTATATAAAAATGCACCAGAAAACAACAGTGAAATGTATAGCATAAATTATACTTGTCATTACCTGTCCTAGTTGCACAATATATTCATTCTTCTGAATATCATGGTTTTTGGTGGCTTCCGGCAATGCAGCAGCTTTAGTTATCACTGCAAAGATAGGATCACGTCCATAGAGTTTCCCATCTTGAACCAGTAGAAGCTGTTCAAAACAATATTCACAAGGCTAAGCATCCTAAAAATATCATGTTAAAAAACAAGTAACTTGAATTGAGAAAGAAACAAGATTGGACCAACAACATTAAATTCCAAACTGTGTATTCTCAATTTTCAGCTGCTCAGCAGTAATCTGCTACAGGTTATCATTTTGCAAGGTGTAGTAAAACATCTATCGCACAGTGTTCTTCAAAAGGTGGGGGAATAAGACAATGCAGTATAATAGTCAAATTAATGTCTTTATACGCTGGACTTATGTCATAGTCTTTGTTCAGCTATCTACCTCCTCTCAAGTGCAGAGACAATGCTTTATGACTGGAACTTGCCATGTTTGGACAAGAGATGCCTTATGTTAAAATATTTACAGAGACATCCTCATAACATGAAGTAAAAAGGGAAATATTGAGACACCAAGAAGGTAACTAACTCCACAAACAAGAAGCATCATATATCTACATCAGAATATTGATATGTATGTTTGACCAAAGGAACTTAAGGGATAAATAATGCTGCATGCCCTGAAGAACATATCTTTCTTTTCAGTCTGTTTCGTTAGTACTAAATAAGTTCATTAAGACAGCTGAAGAAAAGATTACATGAAACTTCTCCCAATAAAATGGTAGAAGCCTAACTGTCCAAACAAAGGGTTCAATAATGAGTAGACTAAAAAAGACAATGACAGTTGTCCAATCACAAAAAGAATGAAGATGAGCAAGTCTGACCTGCAGATGAGCTCTTGCTACCAAATCAGGTTGAGACTTCTGGAACTGAACCACAAAGCACAGAAGACTTTCTAAATGAGGATTCAATGAGTAAGAGCACATAGCATCTAGATCATGAAGAAGTTTTACAAAATATTCAACAGCCTGCCAAACCACCAAAAGAAAGAAAATATTATGATAAGGAAAGCAAATTCAAGCACATCAAAATTAAGTTACACAAATTCTAACCTTTTTCCAACTAAGAATTTTAATTGCACGTGGTGGTGTGGGGGCAGATAATCGACTGTTTAATGTAGCATCAAACCCAATTGGTTCACGACCAGAAGCAGTTGTTTTGTCTTCGATGTCATCTTCACAAAATTCATCAGAACAAAATCTTAGAAACTCTGCTGATTTAAGAATGGATTCTAGCTCCAATATGCAAGAAGCTATATGTTTTCTTGCCAACTCCAAACCTCTCCCTTGGGGTCGCTTCATACATGTAAGAACATGGAAAAAATGCTGAAAGCAAAAGAAAAGCAAGAAGAAATTATAGTCCAGACATGAATATGTTTGTCAGAAAGGGTAAGATAGATAAGAATGACACAGAGTAAATAATAGTTGCTAGAAGAAAACACCAAATAGATTGTTAACAATCTATATTTGAAAAACAATGTAAAGAACATATTCCTTAATATACTGTCCCATACTAATAATTGTCATCTTAAAATTAGGAAAAAGAAACATAATATGCTGAAATTTGCATATCATATGCAATAAACAATCTAAACCTTTGACTGTCAAGCAAACAAAAGTTTACTGGAAAGGAGATCCATTAAAGAAATATGCTGAAGTCCTAAAAATCTTCTAAACAAACTATGGACAGACAGATATCCTCTTATTGACAGAAATTATAAAAGAGTGACACAGCTTAAGACCTTACGAAAACGTAAGCGACACAACAAAGCTTTGCAGAGTCCGTCTTCCAGATTGGTATTGGACTGTAATGGCTCTAACTCTGCATCCATATAGCAACTTAATAAAAAATCAAAACGAGTAATTTGAATGATATTTAAGAAATAATTGATAATAGAAGTTGAAAGTGAATGAAGGTCAGAAACAAGTGAATTGCACAATTGAGAAGAACCAGTTAAAAGGCAATTCCTTTTTTCTTCTTTTAAAGTAGCCCATAAATTCAGGAATGACTAGCTAATGAATAAATCTTTCTATCTTGAATCCAAAAGAAAAAAGCTCAAATCCAGTTCAGTCTTTGGATTATACAACCTACCTTTAAGATGACATCTTAACCTGCAACATATTATACTATTTTTCTCGTGAATCTTTTCATCAGTACCCCTCAATAGAATATGAGAGCTACATTAGTAAACTGGTAAATCACAAGTAAATTTGTCTCAGCAGAGACCAAACATAAAAGCAGTTGCAGTTATGAGATTTAACCCAAAAGCTTTAGATTATCAACTCGTGCCCTAAATTACGAAGATTCCATTGCAATAATTCACATCCAGCTATCTTCTCTAAGAAAGAATCATGCTGCCTCTAAGCAGATGCATACCAATTGCAAGAAAGAGTCAAGAGCACAAGAAAGCATGGTGACCAATGCAAATTAGGACTAAGGTGATGATAATTTACAATGTAAGCTATAAAACCTTTCCAGATATGAGGCATCTCTCAGTAAAGAAACAAAGAAAAGCTTAGGCAAGTGACGAGATAACTACCCTCTGATACCCTTCTTTTTGATGATGTAGCTTTACATGCACGCAACTGGCGGGATATTGTCTCTTCAACAGCAGTCAACATTGACAAGCACTTCTCATCGCCATCCCCATTCAAAGGAAGACCATATGTCATTGTAAAAAGATCCTCCTCCTGTCAAATGAAAGAATGTGTTCAAAACTGACCTTGTAGTTTTAATCACAATATAAAGAACTATAACCAATGAACAATGAATGTGAATGCAGTACAAGCTCTTCTGCCACTGAAATATGAGATAATATTTTGAAAGGGAGAGTAATCACACAAATCACACAAGAAGTACACTGAAAAATTCTCATCTACCCAGCCCCACCATTTTCTACACAACCCAAAATTCTTTTATTTTTTACAAGGACCAATTATTTTGTTATTTTGTTTGTATATATCTGACACCTTCAATATCAGAACTAGAGGAGAACTTCAAAATACTTTTTGATCTTAATCTTAAAAAACAGATTATGAATAATGTCATCCATGATAATTTTGCTTAAGAATATTGTGAAAAACTGAAACCTATGACTTTTTTCCTTCCAAATGAAAAGAGGCAAAAAGAGTTGTTGGAATACTTTACTTCATGTGTACGTGCATCTGAAACAACTGACACAACTGCCTTGCAGGTTGCGCGTATAACTCTGCAATAAGAATGCAGTAAGGCATGTGAAGTTGTCCTATCAAGCCTCAAAAGATAGATGCATGAAAAGACAGTTTGCGCCAAGGAATGACCCTTATGCCATGCTGCCTGCCATAAAAGATTACAATTTAGATAAAAGAAGAGAAACAGAACATATAGGGGGCTATCTAGCATAGAAAGAGACATGTATACTGACAGAACAAGTAAAAGTACGAAATCATTATTCAGTGAAGCAGATAACTTTTCATCCATTATCTCCCTTTCCGGAGAAGCCTTGAATACACATAAAATGAGGAAAAAATCTCATTCCATGTGCATCATACTTATTTTGGAAGCATCTAGCGCATTTTGACATGTGTGAGATAAATCCAAGACTAAACGAAACAGCCATATATGTGCCATATAGTGCAACAACAAATTGAACTAAGAATGAAGAAGTTAATACCTCACAAGCTAGAAGATGGTCCATAATATCAATAGTGCATTGGACATCAATAGTGCTGTCAAGGCTAATAGGAATTGGAGCAGCACCATTTTCAATGGCCTCATCGATAGAATAGTATCTACAAACAATACCTGAATCCATCTTTGGATCCATTATCTAATAACAATAAACAAAACTTGTCAATAAAGCCCAAAAGAGCATATATTTTCAATAGATAAAAATAGATAGGAAACATAAATCTGGAAAAGCTTAGCACATCTAAGCAAGAAAAAGAATGTCAATAAAAAACGTATTAAATGGGAGTACTTCTTACTTATGTCAGATTTATGGAAGTAACGACAGCACTTGAGGTTTGAGAATAAATTCAAGCATGTATAAGACCATTGCAACACACCCTCATGCGGAAATATGCTAATAGCACGTATTCCCACAAGGTACATTAAGTTGTCAAAGCGGAAATGGCAACAAAAGATCCCAAAGCATCATCTTAAGTAAGAAAATGGTAACTTCCAACCCACTAACAAAATTAGAAAAGAAATCACATTAAGATTGATCAATAATCAAGATGTAGCAATACCTCTAAAGCAGACATGGCAGCAAAAAGATTGAAATTATCCCCGTGAATGAGCTCTCCATCTCTAAGATCTGTGATCACCAAACATTGCTGAAGAGCTAAGTGGCAATGCCAAACCCAGAAAATAAAATTAAAACAATAAGGTAGTTATCATTTGAAAACACCCACATTTGCACTCCATATTTTGCATAGCTTGACAACAGCAACAATAGCAGATTTAGTTGAAAAAAAACTTTGAAAATACAAAGTTCGCTTATTAATAATTTTCTTGCTTTATGTGATCACCCAAAATATGAATATATTCTTCAAGGAGAAAGCCTTAAATCTCATAATGCCAATACCTTCTCTTTTCCCTACCTATGCTCTCCTACCAAAACAATAACTTTCTACCCTTCACTTACTAAAGAAACTTACAAAAAAAAAAAAAAAAAGCAATATTTTTACGAATACAAATAAACCCCAGTGATTAGCAATTCACTGTTAGATCTCCAATTAAAAAGCTTACCAGAAAAGAACAAACATAAAAAAACACAAAAAAAAAAACTTTTCCTCTCTTTCTTTTTTACTTTTTTTTTTCTCAGCAACCAAAGACAGTTTTAAGGGGGAGGGGGGACAACGAGAGATATGTGGGGGGAGATTGAACCTCTACAGGCGGCTTCAAGGAGAGGCGAAGCGTCGGCCCAGACAGTGTTGTCGCTGGCAGGAATGGAGGTAAGCTTCGGAGCGTGGCCTGCCATGGACGCTTCCTCTGAAACTGCCCTATCAGCCATTTGTTTTGAGTTTTCACTTCTTTTTTCCGAATTTGCGAATATCTGTTCTGCTGTGGAACAGAAATAGTGAGGACTTTGGCTTTGGTTGATGATGCTCTTTTCAGCCTTCGCCTGGCTTTGAGACAAGAACAAGAATCCTCGTAACCAACACACCATAACTGAGACTGAGAGGGTTTAGGGCATCTTTTTGGGTCGGGCCGGGTCCCGGTTTCACTCATCTTGGTCCATCTCAATCATTTTTTGGAGTCTAATATCTTAACATGTTTTTTTTTTAAATATAAAACTATATATATAAATAAAAACAATTATTATAATTAAATAATGGTATAATTATTATATATAGTGTAATACGTCAAGCCTCGTGATTATCGGTTTTTACTTTCTTTTTTTTCAAAAGATATCATTTTATGAATATAATTATGCGAAAATCTGAAAAGAAGAGCCACTATATATACAATTTAATACAGCAACTGAAATTTCACTTTCTTTTGTCTCTCTCAAATTTCTTTACCAGTATATAGTAATGTAGCCACACCTTAGTTGATGATACAATCATATAATTAACATGTAATAATGACAAACCAATTAAAGCAAAAAAAAAAAAAAGTTGAGCTGCCTACAAGCTTTACAGCAGCATGAAAATTTTGCCTTGTGTGGGTTTTGCTAAGCTACGAACAATGGGGATCAAGGTGTTGGCAGCCTAAAATTCAGCCTCCTTAACCACACTGAGTGAAGCAGCATGTGAATCACATCAAATGGCAGCGCTGGCCGGTTCAAAACAAAGTGCCTTTGAACTTGCCTCACTCTCTTCTGCATTTTCAGATACTTCCTATCTGATATCCCTTTCAAGATAGTTTTGATTTCGGGTATCCTCTTCGATGGGATATAAACTGAAAACTTGCTCCAATCAAGCACATCGCTAAATGGCAATGCATAATAATCAGATATTATAACAGGAACACACCCCACGGATATTGCCGTGGCCACTCTTGGACTGGCCACCTCGTACCCACTTGGGCACAAGCAAAACTTGCTTTCACCCATTAATTTGAAGTAATCTGTGTTGCTCGGGAGGTACTCATGGACTCGCACTTCATTGTCCCTGTCTTTCCAGTGCTCCAACAAGACTTTCCTTATGGAACCATGGGCTCCGCCGGCGAAGAATGCCAGGATTGAACGTTCCCTTGGGGACAGGTCTAGGAGCGGGGGACCAAGCTCGCCTTTGGGAATGATGATTTCTGGCATTGAGACATCTCTTTGAGGCCTGTACTTTTCTGATGTATTGGCGTTGCAGAGGACTCTGATGAAGTTCTTGAAGAGTTCTGGATTGGCATCTCCAATATCCGGTGCCTGCATTAGGATATAAAATGTTAATGATACTAATATTAGGAGGATCAGTTACTTGACATTAGGGACAAGATCACTGAAGTTTATGCTTTTTTTTTAGCTTTGAAGATAAAATACATGTTTACAAAAGTTAATCATAAAAATCATCTTAATAATTTAAATTTTAAAATTGACAGATTTTTTACATCTTATTAAAATTTCAAATCGAAATGATATAAATATACTTAAATAAAAATTATTTTTACATTTTTATATAATATTTTAATCTTTCATGTTAAGTATTTTCTTGCATAAATTTCATTTTTGAATAATTTTTTTTTGTTTTTCATTAGATTAAGTTAGGGTAGGATGAAGTTATAACTGTGTATGAGAGACGAAGGTGTACACCATTTCTTAGGGAACATGAAGATAATGTACATACCCAATCATGACAAGAAACCAAGAAATGGTCAGCTCCATTGCTTCTATTCCAATAAGGGTACTTTTCGGCTATGACGCCAACATAATCGGTCACCACCCGTTGTAGCTGATCACGAGAGTAGGTGATGAGAGGCATGTAGAGGAGTTTGATGATTTTGGCCACACTCACTGGGATCAAGAATGCATGCGCCTCGTCAGGATGGCGAGCCAAGAAGTGGTTCTTCTCACTCTCCATCTCCTCGATGAACTGCCCCTCAATGCCGTAGATGTTGTTCACCGGCCCGCCATGGACTAAGGGTGGCTCTCCTTCCCTATAGACCCAGACCTTGAATCTCTTCTCCATTTCAATGTGACTCCTAACATATAAACATATAGTTTTGGTAAATAATGTGTTGCAACATAGAAGTGTAAGTGTGGGAACTGCACAAAAGTAATAGGGACAATTATTTTACTTTTTTATTAATTTTTAATTTTAAGATACATGATTCTTTTCAATTTAAATAATGATTTCCTTTATTGAATTAACAGTTTTTTGATTTATTAATTTAATCGTAAAACTTTAGACACTAAACATTTTGCTTGAGATGATGACCACTAAAGTTGTATACATAACATATTGTAATCACAAGAAACGTTTTGCTTAGTAAACAAAATAAAGTAACCCAAGAAATGGCTATTCAAAAAAGTTATAATATATATTTGTTCAAATTGTAGATAAGAGAGAGGATATGGCGTCCACTTTCTTAAGTTGTAATGAAGGGGATTATAGTACTCCAATAACAGCAGGTTATCCTCAAGATTTACCTTCCAATAAAGTCATTTGACCGCTAATGTCCACGTTCATGCTCAAATCAATGGAATCACGCCTTGTCTTAAACACATGCAACTTTTCACTGAAGAGTCATATTAAACAGGGATGCTATATACAGTATCCTTAGCAATTAACCATAAGTGACTCATATGCGCTTGCAAACCAGCCATCCCCAGCCATACGAAAGCTCAAGAATTCCAAGACGGGATTGCAGTAAACGTGTAATGCATATTTTCAATGTTTCGCGTGAAATCAAGGCATGAGAATGAGCACAAATGTAGAAAGCACAGAAAATTGCATCAACTTAAATGGTAAGGGGTGCCCGTATTTACTGTGGAAAATGGTTGCTTCACCCTCCTAACTGCCCTGCCACCTCTTAATTATTGACTCTCATCCGAGGGAGGCACCCCCGTTTTTCAAATCATTCTACACTATGAACACTATGAACCGTGAATTACACTGCTAATACTTAAGGAACATAATTAATCAACACTTAAAGAGTTTTTTTTTTTTTTTGGAGAAGTAATCAACACTTAAGAGTTAGTCAACACACCTAATAATTATTATTAACATTAAAAACAGGATTTGACTGCGAGATAAAATAGGATATATGACATGAAAAAGGAAAAAAATCTTAACTGATGAAAAGCGTATGGATTTCTGTAAATGGTTCCTCTGGGAATGTAAGTTTCCTCCTTGTATGATGTATAGTTTTGTGAACGAATTGCTTCACGTATAGCCTCTCGTGCTTTGGTCAAACCATCTTCAACTCTCTCTAAACTGCTCTTTTTCTATCCAAATAATGAAAAGAAAAAAACCAATGACGAAAGACCCAAAGAGCAAACATTAAGCACTAACACAGAAAAGGTTTCTACCCATTTAACAAAGAAAATTGAAAAACAATAATAAATAGTGAGAAATCGATATATAAAGCACTTAAACAGATGAGTTATCATCAAAGGAATCAATATTGCGTACTTTCTTAGGCCTTGAAACGACATCCTCACCAGTAGTAGTACCATTAAGGGATAGCAGCGGAGCTGCTGGTGCAAGCGGTGAAGCAGCTGATGACAGTGGAGCCGTTAAGGGAGACACTTGTGGGACTTCTTGATTGGTTTTAGTACGGCAATTAGGAGTGAAAGTGGAGAAGGAGATGGTAAAGTTGCTTTGGTTCAAAGGAGATAAAATGAAGATAACAAGTAAAGAGAGAAGCGAAGCTGGCAATAGCAGAAAATGAATGTGGCAGCCAACTTCTGCCATCGCCTCTCAGTCCTCTATAGAGTATTTGAATGAGAGTAAGAGTAGAAAGCATATGGGATATCAAACATAAAGCTTGTTTATGGTTTGTGAGCGATGCCTTTGCAAACGTTCACTTCTATTTCCACCACTTGTATTTTGTGGGATGCAAATGGTTTTGGAAATACCATTTTTTTCCAAACCAAACATCATATATGATTAAGGCTGTGATGCTGATTATATATATGTATATCTATATATTTGGCAGTTTGTTTAAGGACCTTGACTGACTTCATTGCAGATTTTGACTGATTTTGGAAGAAAAAAAAAATCGGTAACCGAAAGAAATGCAGTTAAAACATAGTCTTGCAAAGCGGGGCAATATAAGGTGGACATGTTTTCAGCAATTTGTTTGTAATCCTTCCGAGACTCGCATTGGAATTTTGGTTAATGCCATTAAAAGTTAGAATAAGACATATTATCTTATAATATTACAGAATAGAAGAAATTTTACGTAATGAATATTTGGAATCTTAATTCCGCCAAAAAAAAAAGTCTTTGCTGGGGATGAAAGGTGAACAAAAGAAAAAATGAAGCACTACAGAAATAGGATGTATTGCCTACCATTTTTACATGATTAAAGAAGAAGATAGAAGAAATCAGCTGTTGAACCTTTTCATGGGCCTGGGTCGTCGTAGTCGTTGAAGGAGAAGTAGGGAACGGGGCAAAGGAAAAAACGTTCCACGAGGTAGTTTCATTCTAATGTTCTCATATGATTTAATTTAGTAATGATCAGGAAAGCAAACATCATCCTTCCAATGCATTACGTCGTTGACGGGGCAGAATACAAAGCTCAGACACCAGGGTCTTGAGAGTAAAAAGTGAAGCTACCATTCCTTTTTTCTCCCTGTTTGTCAGTAGCTTATTGTTAGACTGAAGTTTTCTCCATTCAAGCATGACCTAAAGCCGAGAGGACAACGAGTCAAGTATAAAGACCCGCTCGTTTTTTCCAGGTGCTCCGGATATTAAGAATAAGAGTGCAAAACAATCACGGACTAGGAATGTAAACCCTCTGAGTGAACAGTCTATAGGCTGATCACTTGTGTTTCTTCCGTAATTTTCCACAGTTTCAGACTTGATTTCAGTGGAATTTTTTCGTTTGGAAAAAATGAAAAGGAAGGGAGAGGACAATTAGTGGGGACGTGGGTTCACACTCATAAAGAAAATTTTACTCTTGCAAAAGCAAGGCATAAGGTGCACCTGTTTCCAGGATTTGTTATAATATGTACGAGCCATTAAAATAGAGTTAAAAGCATATAGAAAATAAAGGTGTTCCTTGAATTGTATTGTTTATATATCTTGATTGGAGCACAAAATTTGATCTCTAACTTGAACAAAGTAAAAGATAAAGACTGAAAGGTTGTGTGTGTTATAGAAATGTCAGAAATCAATCTTGTAGCCTAAGATTAAGCCTTCTAAGCCATATTGAGTGAAGCACCATATGAATGATATCAAAAGGCTTAGCTGGTCTGTTAAGCTCAAAATGCCTCCTCAATTTCAACACCCTCCTCTGCATTTCCAGATATTTGTTTCCCGGAATACTTTGCAGGATCGTCTTAATTTGCGGTATCTTCTCCACCGGAATCTGGACTGAGAACTTGCTCCAGTCAAGAACATCACTGAATGGCAGTACATAGTTGTCAGAAATGATCACAGGAACACACCCTGCATAAAATGACTCAACCACTCTAGGACTAGCCACTTCAAACCCACTTGGGCACAAGCAAAACTTGCTTCGTCCCATTAATTTACTGTAATCTTGGCCTTTAGAAAGGTACTCATGGACTTGAACTTCGTTATCTTTGTCCTTCCAATGATGGAGCAAGATTTTACGAATGTTTCCATGGGCACCACCCGCAAAGAAGGCGAGAATGGTGCGCTTATCAGGAGGTTGGGCGAACCTACGTGGGCTAAATCCTCGTGGAGGCAAGTTTAATTCTGGCAATGCAACGTCTCTCTTGGGATGAAATCCTTCGGAGCTGTTAGCATTGCATAGCACTCTTATCAAATTCTTGTAAAGTTCAGGGTCCTGCCCCGCGACTTCTGGTGCCTAAAATGTTGCGAATGAAACAAAGTTAGAATCGAGATTGAAAACCTGTGAACTATGTTTTTTTAAACAATCAGTCAATTAATTAGAATAAAAGATTATCCAGGTTAAGAGAGGTTAAGAGATGGTTATGCTACTCGGATTAACATAAAGGGCAATGCTATTTGCGCCCAAACTCAGTCCGACCATTCATTATGACAGGCAACATAAACAAATCAAAAGACACTGACAGTTTTTTATTAATATATTAATATCCGAACGAACCCAAATTTGAAAAAAAAAAAATGCCAAAGCTTGGTACTGGTCAGGCTAGACCAACGAGCTTGGCGAGCAACCAAACTCTACAGATAAAAATTGTAGGTGGGCTTGATGATGGAGTTAAAATGAACATACCCAATCATGGCAAGAGACCATAAAGTGATCAGCTCCTTTGGTTCTGCTCCAATATGGGTACTTCTTGGCCACAACTTTGATGTAATCAGTAAAGATCCTCACCAAACGATCACGAGAGTAAGTGGTGATAGGCAAGTAGATGTAGTTAACAATGTATGCTACGCTAACTGGTAGGAAGAATACATGGGCCTCATCAGGATGCTGTGCCTTGAATGGGCTTTTCCCACCCTCTATTTCTTCAATGAACTGGCCCTCAATTGCATAGATATGTTTCATGGGCCCAGTGTGGACCAGGGGTCTCTCTCCTTCCTTGTAGGTCCATATCTTGAATCTCTCCACCATTTCTATGTGACTCCTGATTCAATCCACACCAAAAGGTGTAAAACAAGAATTGCAATTATTTGTTAGCTTTGACAAGATTTGTTACAAAGAAGAAATTTTAACGATGTATATTTATGGTTATTCAAAAGAGTTTATCTAATAATATCGATACGAATAGAAAATCAAGCAAAATGGAAACTTTGGACTAAAATCATACTTGGAAGAAAAGGAAATTCAGAAAAAAGAGAAAAAACGAGATCATGATCTCTGCTATTGCCATGTAAGGATAGCCTAGACATGTGTACAAAGAATAAGGTTGAGGGGCCATAGGCATGCCCCATTACTACTCATTGTGCTGTTAAAAATGGCTTTCTGTTTTCACTTTTACATGCCGCATGCATGGTTCACCACATCTGAAACATTCTGACCCCCAAAAGTAATTTAAGAATATCAATCTCTTGGAATATTGGTCATCTCCATTTACCTTGATTCATCTTAATTCTGTTTGATTAATGCACCACAAGGGAAATTAACTAAAATCCTAGAAATTCTTTGAGCCTGTTTGGTGGCATGAACTGTAAAACATGTAGAATAGGATAAAACCAAGCCCTGAAAATGATGGTAGAATATTAAACTTTTGAGAATGAAAAAAGCCGCATTTTCTGCAATTTCCAAAGTATAAAGCCAGCTTTACAACTGAATAACCCGCAAATTATACCATTCCAAGAAAGTGCAAGTATTTTCCTTATTTGGAAAAAAAAACAAGGAAAATATTGCATACCAAATAAAAATACCTCGTACCTTGTATAGGCTTATACTATTTTTGATTAGTACCTTAAAATTATGAGCATTAAAAAGTTGATAAACAAAGCTTTAAAAGTTAAGAGAGTTTTCTTCAGAACTTAACTGATGAAAAGCGTATTCGTTTCTGTACATGCAACCTCTGGGGATGAATTTTTCCTCCTTATATGATGTATAATTCCTTGTGCGGATCGCTTCACGTATTGCCGCTCGTGCGCTAGCCAAGTCTGCTTCAACCCTCTCCGACCTACCCTTCTTCTACTCAGACAATGAACGAACTGGGACTCAAATGATCGTGAACTTTCAAAACAAACATAAAAAACAATGTTCAGAAAAACTCATTGATTGTATATAATAGCCTACCCTGATACAGCTAACAGCGTTGTAACTTGGTGTAGAAGGAGAAGGTGAGGGAGATATGTTAAATGAAAGTTCTGCAAGAAGTTGTTTGGTGCTGTGGTTGGAATTTTGATAGGTGAATGTAATGGAAAATGAAGGGAAAAAGATGAAGAGATTTTTCTGGTACATGGGGGATAAGCAGAGGAGAATAAGAGGAATGAAAGCTGGAAAAAGCAGAAGTGTTGGGGAGCAGCTAAAGGTTGCCATGGCTGCCGCTTCTTTCACTTTTCCTGCACTGGTGCTTAATATATCCTTCGGTTTCAATGTTTTATGAAGAGACACAGAGAGAGAGGGAAGGGGGGATTTATCTGGGGTATGTAAGAAGTTGTCCAACTAAGCATTGCCAGCTCTTTAATTAATGGAATAACTTTCTTATGGCAAGAGCAGGTTTCTCAATGCTTTTCTTTTCAAGTACAGATCTTTTGATTTAAAGCTTAATTGAATCTGCCATTTTAATCAAATTAAAAGGTTTTGGGGATTAATGAGATTAAGTTTAAATTGTAGTTTTCAATGATAAAAGGTTGGGTTATGTAAACGTTTGATGCTATATTGAAAACAATGGGTGCACTCTTCTCTCTTTCTTCATTACATCATTTCTTTTCTTTGGACTACACATTTCCAATATGACTAGTTTTAGCCTATGATGTATTTTTAATTGAAAAGCACCAATGCTTTCAATTTTATGGATCACAAATTGTGTCTATTGACATTGAACCTCTTTTTTTTTTTTTCTCTCTCTTTCCTCAAGCCCAATGTCTTGATCTGAAGCTTTCCAGCAACATATATGGATTTTAATAGCAAATTTTATTGTTTTAAACTTTTAATTATTAATCAATATTATTTACCATATTCTTTAATAAAACATCACATGAGACAATCCATGATAGCACTATAAAAATGATACGATTCAAAATACGTCTTAATAAACTATTAAATGTTGAATTTGTCTTGTATTAAGATCATCTTAATTAAAAAGTGAGAATTTAAATATTTGTTAAAATAATAAGACTTATAATTTTTTGAAAAGGATCCAATTATTATTATACAGGATTATATATCCAAATCAAACCTCATTAAATCAAGGATAATTTATCTAAAAATCTGTAATTAACTTTAAAAATAACCAACTCTAAAGGAAACAGGACTAAAAACAAAATGACTGAGCCTGAGGATCTATCAATTCTTCTCACCGGACTGTTATTTTAACTAGGTTTTGTTAACTCAAGCCTTCAGAATTGTTCAAAGGCCAACATCTAGAGTAGATTAGGGGTTCAAGTCCAGAGAGAGGTGCTGTCGTGATGATGATAAACAACAAGGATATGCCTGAAGGCCTTAGGGGTTCATCCAAGTGGTTGGAATTTTGTGTTCTTGCTAGATGAATATATGTTGTTTCATACGCATGCAATTCCGAAACAAGAAAGAAAATCAAGACTAAAACCTTTCTCATCTAGTATGCCTTTTCAGTTGAATTCCAACACTGCCATGAGAGGGATTACAGTAAGATTAATATCTGGGTTTAGCTAGTTGCAATCCTTCTAGTTTAATTTTTCTTTTTTTTTTTTTAAGTTAATGACATTTTTTTGATAAATTAACCAAGATGTGAGTAAATGAGAATTGATCTGCTATGAGTGAGTTACCAGTTAAATGTTTATGGAAATTATGTGGGTGTGGCAGGATTAGTGGGGTTGAAAATACATTTTCAATATAATTTAAATTCCTTAAACATTATACAATTCTTCATATGTATAAAAAAAATGACAGCTAAAGTTTAATTTATGAGGATTCTTTTTGAGAAAATGTAAGTCTCTGAAAGATTAATTAGAAAGGGATGGGCAAGAGAGGAGGGTGTTATTGAAGAGACCTAGCTATAACCAGGCACCTTGTTACTCCCTCATAATCCACAAGACTTGAAGGGAAAAAAAATCATATGGGGTGTTTTCCTGGTTTTCTTTGGTTCATTAATTAGCTGCAAGAATTTCCTTCAAACTGTGGAGCAAGTGATGACTTATCTATGTTCTCCATTCTGATATAAAGGAGGGTTTAATGGTGCTTCTTAGACTTCCAAGGACTTGGATATGATGGGATTATATTGAGTATGGTGTTTGAAACTAAGTGTCATTTACAGCTCCCCCTATTCATAGCTACGGAAATAGGTATTTACTTTTGTTAATACCCAACCGGGGTAAAGGTATACCTGATGATCCATCCCTTATATTGATGTTTCATATCAAATATATATACATATATATATAAAAGGTGGGTTCTATATAATTTCTAACATGTTTTAAAATTTTGAGACAAATAATTGTATTTTTTTTGTTCGGACCATTTTTTAATGTACATATATATCTCTATCAGTTTATATTTAGTTCCTTAATTTTTAAGGATGACGTTAAACGAGTTTATTTGACTAGCTAGGCCTTGACAATATTTTGGTGAATAAAGGAGAATATATAGAATAATAGTTCTTTATATTTCTAGTTCTTAGATCAAAGTAATTATAATTATAGAAGGTGAAGAAATTTTAGATGAGGGGTTTGAATAATATAAATGAGAAAAAGACAAGACCCTAAGGTATCTATATACTATCGCTAGCCAGGTTGAGCCAAGGCGTTATCTTATGTAGGAGGAGCATGTTTACGACTTAGAAAGAGCCACATGATCTGAGCTAATGTCTCAAGTTCATAGTACTCTCTGCCTTGGATCACAAACTTCTCGAGCCTGCTTCCTTTTTAATTAAATGCATGCCATCATGAGTTTGAAATGAATGTTAGCTAAGATTTTTTAAAGTGAAAACATGACTTGTCGAGTTGTTGTTAGTTACTTAGTCCCAAGAATATCACTTGAAGAAACTAAAATGAACATTAGAAATGAAAAATGTGTTATAGTATTCTTATGTTTTGTGATCAAAGAGTGCTGTTATAGTACATTTTTCTTTGCAAATTTCCTTAATGGCACAAACTTGAGGCTGGCCTTTGCCTTTCTGGCCCCAAATGTGGTCCAAAATTGTATCTCACTTAACATCAAAAAAGAAACAATGAAATCAAGCATGTTCTTCACAAAGGGTTCCCTGTTAGATCAAGAAGACAACCTGAAGTTGAGCCTCCTTAGCCATACGGAGTGAAGCACCATGTGAATTACATCGAATGGCTTAGCCGGCCGGTTCAACTCAAAATGCCGGCGTACTCTCTTCACCCTCTCATGCATCATCAAGTACTTTCTATTTGGTATCCCTTGCAGAATGGTCTTAATTTCTGGTATTTTCTCCACGGGGATTTGTACTGAGAATTGGCTCCACTTGAGGACGTCACTAAAGGGTAATGTATAATTGGCTGAGATTACGACTGGGATGCACCCTGCATAGATTGCTTCAATCTCTCTTGGGCTGGCCACTTCAAACCCACTTGGGCACAAGCAAAACTTGCTCTGCCCCATCATTTTGGTGTAGTTTACACCCGTAGGAAGGCGAGAATGGACTTGGACTTCATTGTCTTTGTCTTTCCATTGCTCGAGTAAGATTTTCCTGATGTATCCATGAGCTGAACCCGCAAAGAATGCCAAGATAGGCCGGTTATTAGGACCCTGGCTCAGATTGGGTGGCCCAAGTTTTCCGAAAGGTAGGTAAATTTCAGGCAACGAGACGTCTATTTTGGGCCTGAACCCCTCAGAAGTATTAGCATTGCAAAGGACCCTGATGAAGTTCTTGAAGAGTTCAGGATTGGCTTGTGAAACTTCCGGTGCCTGAAATGTCAAACAGAGAAAAGTAGCACTAAATATTCTTCTTAATAAGTTCATCAATTTATAGCAATAGATTAAAAAATAATGTAAGTTCGGAAAGTGCATTGTGTCTAGAATATGCTAGTGTTTGTCATCATTCCTTTCGAGGAGTTATGTGCCGTACTCACAATTGTTTGTATAAAATCAACCCTTGGTTCTTTTGACCCACCGTTTGGAGGAGAGGAGATGGGGTATTTAAAATGCCACTTGCAGTATAAATAAAGTTTGCACACTGTTAGATTCTTGCTTTTGAATGCACTTTATAATGTGAAAAAAATGCGCCATTTAATTAGAGCCTTGCTTCATGGGAAGATTGTTGAACGGTTGTCAGTTTTCATTTCAGTCTGCCATGTGAGACCTGAAGTGAGGAAGACAAATATGGAAACTCCACATTTTTTTTCACACCAAAATCCTTGGTTGATCACATGTTGTAACTTATAATTTAAGTGACTAAACAAACAAAGAATTTACTATTTGCTCTTAAGGTCCCTTGCCTTCCCAAGTATCCCAATCACTAGCCTTATTTCTGTCATGCACCTAAACATGCTCAGGCACAGCAGGACTTTAGACGCTTCTGATGAATCAGGAAATCTGTAAATTTTCAATAAAATATAAAGCAAACTCATCCCTGGATATAAACATCAGCTGAAAACGCCCAGAAACTGAGAAAATAAAGAGAAAAAAAAGTTGAAACATACCCAGTCATGACATGAAACCATAAAATGATCCGCACCATTGCTTCTGTTCCAGTATGGATGTTTACTTGCCACGGTGTTGATATAGTCCAGCACTAATCGTTGCAATCGATCACGAGAATACTCTTTAACTGAGGTGATAGGCTTGTAAACATAGTGAATCACTCCTGTTACACTAATTGGCAAGAAAAATACATGCGCTTCATCAGGATGGCGAGCCCTGAAAGGGTTGTTCTTGCTCTCCATTTCATCAATGAACTGCCCCTCTATGGCATATATATCGTTCAATGGCCCGTTGTGGACTAGAGGTATCTCTCCTTCCCTGTATGTCCACACCTTGAACCTTTTTATCATCTCTGTATGGCTCCTGATTATATACGAAGAACAGAAAGAACATGTTAATCGATCGGAAATCAATACTAGTCCTCTCAAATATAATCTATAGTGCCAGGTTCACATAAAAGTACTTAACTGATAAAAAGCATTTGCATTTCTATAAATGGACCCTCTTGGAACAAAAATGTCTTCCTTCTCTGATGTAAAGTTTTGCAATTGAACTGCCTTGAGAATGGCTGCTCGTGTTCTAGCTAAATCTTCTTCAATCCTCTCAGAGTTGCTCTTTTTCTGCCAATAGAGAAACATTTACGAAGTTGATGGATTAAAACAGGGCCAAAAACAGTCATCATTCAGTGAGGCTTTAAGACAAAACTTGCAAAAATAAACTTGCAAAAATGTATATAATGCTCACTTTGATGATAGCAGCCTTATGTTTACTGCTTTTATACATGGAAGTTGATAAAAACCCATCAAGGGAAACGTGTGGTGTTGTTGTATGGTTGGTCTGTCCTAGACTGAAAGGCGAGAAAGAAGTTACAAATTGAGTGAAATGGTTGCTATTAAAGGGAGAGAAACAGAGAAGGCCCAGAAGAAGAAGTAAAAGAGCTGGAAGAAGAAAGGACGATGAATGGCAGCTTGAGGTTCCCATGACTTCATGAAAACTCTCTGTATCTCACCTTTCCTATGGCGTTTCTTTCATTGGATAGAAAGGTAGGAAGATATTGTCGGCTATATATGAAAGTTGCAGAACTAAGTTGAGCTAACCTTTTAGTTTGCATACATATATATATCATACGAAAGTAAAAAGGCCTTTGACTGCAACCTCTGAATATTAAAATGATGGGCAAGAAAAGAAGATTATTGCTAGCTATTCTTTATAGATATTCACTTGTTTAATCAGTTCAATAATAAGATATAATGACTAATCACATGGCAATTGAGGAAGGCTTATGATGTTTAATTATTTCAGCAATGATCTTAATTTGATTATTTCATATCTAAAATAACAAAACCTCCTCTCTTTTTTTACAGAAATTAGTATAGGTTTCTGTACTGTTTAACTATTTTTCTGTTCTGCATTGAACTGTGTAACTTTTTTTCTTTAACATTTTCCATATTTGGTAACTAAGAAAATAATGCATTGACTACTAGTTGTATGGATGTTGCTTCTTATAGTTTTTTGTCATTGACATCCTCCAAATTAAATACCAGTCATCATTAGTTAAAGGCGATGGTTGTTGATACTTAATCTTTGATTATGACCACTGGTCGCAGCTGCCACATTTTTTTTTGGCTACTGATGACTGGTAATTGTCCTTGGCGGAGACAGCTATAGATGGCCACTGGTAAAAGCAAAGTGATAATCAATCGCTATTAAAAATATCATATATATTGACAGATGATAGCTTAGACTTTCTAAGCTCGGAAATGATTCTTGCCTCCAGTGTCGGTCCTTTTCTAAGCTTGAACTCAATCAGATCAGAGCTATTAAAAATTTACAGGTTCATTTTCCCATTCTAATTTTAATTCTGGGTTGATTACAGAGTACTTGCTTTTGCAGACCGATGTTGCTCCCCTGTTGAATATACAACTATTCTTTTCAGCTCTATTAGGCTTTTCACGTGTGAAGGCCCTGGAAAGTCACCTATTTTAATGGTGATGCTTGTAGTGTAGAGATTCTGGAGAATAGTCTGAGCTCTAAACCCGGGTGCTTACTGATTTACTCAACCACAAAATCTGGCTGGCTAAGACGGTGTTCATATGACTACACATCAATTTCAGCATTTG
This sequence comes from Theobroma cacao, assembly GCF_053813885.1. Lineage (NCBI taxonomy): Eukaryota > Viridiplantae > Streptophyta > Magnoliopsida > Malvales > Malvaceae > Theobroma > Theobroma cacao. The sequence goes on from NC_142647.1 coordinate 7,531,938, forward strand.
TAGTAAGTCTCGGATCACAAAATTCTAGAGCCCTGTGCCCTTTAGGTGAAGTTGAAGGCACAAAGTACTAAAAGTCCAACCAGCTAGGCATTGGATCCTGTAATTGTTTACAGATATTTATGCAAACTCTCATACATACGTTGAAAGTAGTTTCAAATATTAATTGAAAGGTAAGAATTAATCTTCTCTATTCACCGATCTGGAAGGTCCAAGTTTCAGGTGATAAGTAGACATTAGAGTTTAGACCATTTTTTATAATAGTCCTCCAAGTAATGGCTTAGTAGCCAGCTTGGAGAATTGTAAGCCGTTCCTCTTTTCCTTTAATCTCTTTTTCTTGCTTAGTCTTTAGACCCTGCTTTTCTAACTCAGTTAACGGCTTAATGCTGCTCTGTTTAAAGAGTTAATGCACTCTAATAAGCTTTAACTGATCCATAATGTGCTTTGTTTTAATTTGAAAGCTCCAATTCATGTCATTTTTCTGGAGTCTAGATCAGAGAATTGACAGAATTGATAACCATTTGCTGGTTAATTCTCTGGACTTTCCAAACCTTGCGGCTTGAGCATTCGGACTTATGATATTCCACGCTAAAAGCCACCAGATTGCGGGAAACTGGTAGCTACTGACTGAGGATACTCTCCTGAAGCATGCAGTTGCTAGAATTTTTCAAACATCGATCAGATACTATCAGTTCAATAAAGGAAGTACAACATTGTTCATAGAAGAACACTTTCGCTTAATAAGTTGATGATACAGTCAAAAAAATGATTAATTGATAGGTTACATATATATGAATGAGGAAGCTGTTCTTAACTCTCTTCAATCCCCAACAAGTGAAACAAGAAAGGAAAAAAAAAATACATGAATTTCAAGTATGATTCTTTGTATATTGCAGCTCTACTGATAGCCTTCCCTTCATGAAGATGCTACCTATCATTGATGTACATTTAGAGAAAAATACCTGAACGTCATACATATAAATCCCAAGACCCCCAACCTCACAAAAGAGAAAAAGAAAACTATACTAAATGAATATTACTCACAGTTACATGACTAAATTAAACAAACATAAACCCACCTTTTGATGATTAACAGCCATTACGGTCACGCCACTCCAAAAATACAAGAGAAGCACCATAATGAGCCAATGCACCCATCACGACGAGAATGTGAAATATTTGATGACTATGCCCTGCCAAGTCAAACCATCCAGGCTTCAACCTCTCTGGAATCCGACTAACATAGAACATGGTCCCGGTCAAATAGAATATGGCCATGGCGGCCTCATAGGCCAGAGTGATACTGCGACGCGGATTAGACCAGTTGACAATTGCAGCATGGATTCCAGGGACAATGCCAAAGAGCCCCATGGAAGAAAAGAGTAAAGCTCGAAATGCACGAAATTTGCTCGTTGACAGTGATGGTGATAGCAGTGTTACGATGGCGAACAAGCCTAGAGCCGTGATCCCACCAAGGTAGACAAAGTGCCACTGCGGATCACATTGAAAAATGTAGTAGATTGGAGGAAAAAATGATGTGATGATCATGGTAGTGATCCCGGCATAGTCTATTCGCAACAATGTAAGGTTTAGATGGTGTGAATGGCAAGAAAAGAGGTGGCAGATGCTGCTTGATAGGAGGCAGAACATGGAACCGCCTAAGAATACATAGAATGGCCACCGTGTAACCGGCGACACTGGAGGGGTAATATCCAATTCTGGGGTTGTTATCCGCTTCAAATCAATAAGATTTGTTGCTCCCTGCAATTCTCAAACTATCAGCTTTATAGCATAACCAAAATTAAAGAAAAAAAATGGGGTGAAAAGTAGGCATAACATTGTTATAATCATATGAATAAATGCCACAGGGTCATACTCACCATAAAGAGTTCTTTAGAATCATGAGATACATTGGAGTCGGCACTAATAGGAAAAGACCTGCACCAATTATGAAATATAACTTCTTGATTTAGGACAAGGAAAATCTATGCTCAGCGATTTATTATCTGTCATCAGTAAGGCACTTAACTAGCAGGCTGGCATATATATATTGGAAAATTTTCTGTCAATTAGTGCACAGTTACCACAAATATAATGTGAAAATAGACCATCAAATTCCAGCCACAATTATATTGGTGAGCCTTTCTTAGATATAAGAGTTGACAGCGTATTTTGACTTTTATGAGTAATGAGCCTCCTGGTACGAAGCATTCATTACGTTTGGTTGAATCATCAAATTCAAATACCTGCCCGTGCCTAAAGGCCACTGCATCAGTCAAAGCTTTTATTGTGAGAACATCCATTTTATCTACTTTTTTTTTTTCTGAATCATTTACAATAAATATAAATAAATAAATTCTCTTGTTTTATTTTGTCACTTCCTATTTCCTAGTGAGGAATGGCATGGCAACTAGTTGAAAATAAACTTGCCCCACTTTGCCACGAGTAACAGCCCTCCAGCTGGTCAGTTTGTAAGTTCCCTTCCTTTCCCTTCCCTTCCCTTCCCTTCCCTCCCCTTTTCCCTTTCTTTCACCAGTTCACTTTCCAGTCGTCTGGACTCAGATTAATCCAAAATTTTAACTAACAGTCCTCTCTTTGACTCTGGCACGTGCAGGCTTACTTGCAAGTTGTAAGCCATTGGTAAAATATCATTGGATCCCATCTCATATACATACATACATACATACATACATACATATATATATATCATGAAATAGTTGATGGAGCTTAGTTTAGTATTTGCAAGACGCCTGGACAATACTCATAGGAGCATGATCATGTCAATTTTGTTACTGTTATAATAAAGTGAAAAGCTAAAAGAACAACACAAGATTTTGCAATTTTTTCTTAAGAACTACAAAAAATTAAGGAAACATAGGAATATACTACCATTTCTACCGAACTATATGAATGAAATTGCAGAGAATTAAGAGAAAAAACAAATTTGTTTGTTTGCTTCGACAAGTATTACTGAAAAAAAATGTTAAAATTTATTAAAATTAAGAATTGTAACCTCAAACGAACCTGGCTAAGAAGGTAATGAGATCCGCTACTTGTGGCACTTCCACCAAATTAGCCATGGTCAATCCCAAAAATAGAACAAACCCAAGTAAATGCCTAGAGAGTCCAACAGAAAACCAGAATAAAATTAGAAAAAAAAAAAGACTGAAAATAATCATGAGAAGAAACAAATGAAGAAACTCCACAGAAAACAAAACTGAAGACCATCAGACAAATCATGAACCTTTGTTTTCTTTTGCAACTTACGTCCAAACATTAAGGGTTTCGTTATGCCAACGAAAGATGCTAAAGAGAGCTTCCTTGATAGACCAATTAGCCCTATAATAATTCAGGATAAACTCGTTGTCCTTCATGTAGTCCGGCAGCTCCTTGTACGACACCAAAGCATACCGCCTTCTAGCCTTGTTCAAGCTCTGATCATCATCATCATCATCCTCATCATCACCTTTCTTCCTGTTTTCCACTTGAACTGGTTGAGAAACGAGCTTGGAATCGAGGGTCTGATCCATCTTTCTGTTTTTTCTCTTCAAAACAACAACGGCTTGGTCTTCGATGAAAGTCATGACCTGGAACCTTGAGTGATTTATAAACAGAGTTGAGGGCCTGCAGGAAATGAAAAAGAAAGCTAACTAGAGTTTTCCTTCTTTTTTCTTTTCTTTTTGAAAGGTTATTTAAGTTTTGTTTGGAGGATGGCAGATAGCTAACTACACCAACTGCAACATTTAAAGGGGAGGGAAGACCCTGTCTATAGCTTAGCTATAAGTTAATCTGTTGTCGTTACAAGTATGGGGCTGTGCTTTGCATGCAACCAAAGCGTGTGGAAGGGAAAGAGTTGTTGGTAGGTAATCAATAAATACTGTAAGCTTTGATGGGATAATGGGATGGGATACTCAAAAACCGCCCAAATAAATTGATTCGAGTTTTCAACTTTGAACAAGCAAAAAGTTGTCACTTGATTGTGTTCCCTTTCAACAATTAAATTAAGTAGTGAAATTTTCAACATGTGGATAGGTAGATAGATAGATAAAGTATATATGGCATCTCATTTCTAATTGAAAAGGAATATTTCTTTTTTTTTTGAGGATTATTCTTCTAGGCGTGGTCAACATTCTCATGTCAAGATTTTTTATAATTACAATTAATTACCTATACGGAAATTTTGATATTAAAGTATACATTTCATTAACTATAAATTAATATTTTTTTAAAAAAATTTAACTTAATTTACACTCATCCTTGAATCAAATACTTATACGTTAATAAGTTCATACAATTATTAATATTTTTTAATAAAACTTTTGACATTACAAAATGATATTCATAGTATATTAAAGATATAACAATTAAGATATGATTGTATTCCCTAATTAACGAATATTTTGTGCATGAATAAGCACCTCATCATCATGAACAATATCTTCTTTGCGTAAATTAAGCAATATTGACAACTACTATCAAGAAAGTCTCTTTAGAAACTTAATCTTTCAGGAAATTAGTTGGGATTGAGTAAATTCTATGTATATTCTTAAATAGCAAAAAGAATTAGAATAATCCTTGTTGAGAAGTCCAGCTATATTTAGGATCAATTTCTTGCCTAGACTCAAAGAAAAGACCCTCGGCATTTTCCTTAAGCTTTACCTTTGTGGAAGTTGTACTTTACAAAAAGATTCCCAACCTTATGGGATATACAAGTAGATCTTAGTGATCTCTTCCTATCTTTTTTTTTTAATATATGCAAACCTGTTTATTTAATTGTAGATCTAAAGATTAGTTAGATAATTAGGCAACCTTCTTTATCAGAGCTGGACAGGTGGCCTACCATAAGACCATTGATTTCTTTTTGTTGTTCTTAATTTCTCGTTTGCCCTTAAGACACTTCAACTTAACTGCCAAAAAACACAGATTGCTTGTCTGTGCAATAACTTGTTCAGCTAAGCACACCCTTGGTTTATTAATTACTAATTACTGGTTCATAATCATAGGACCAATATTTTCTTTCTTTTATATGTATTTATGGGTCTTACTTCTTACCGAAAGATAATTAATTTTCTCAAGTCAATCTCAACTACACAACTTAATATTTAAATCTCTCTATTTGGCTTATTATTAATCAAATACAAATTCTACTATTTATTTTTATGGTATAAAAATTCTTTAAACTGTAAAAAAAAAAAACTAAATAACATAAGAGAACCTAATAAATAGAATAATTAATTCAATGACCCTAATTAATTAACCTGTAAGCACAATTAAGGTTCAACTTCAAGAGTTATATATTTTGTGTCATTTTTTTGGTGTCAAATTGAATTCAAGTGAAATTTTAACTTGAAGTATTAAATCGTGTATGGGCCATGAATTTCTTGAATATTTAATGAATTGTTTCTCTAGGGCTTTCCATGAATAAATTTCATAATTCCAAATATCAATATATATTCTTTTGACTTGTCAACAACAAAAAGTTTTGAACAACATGTGATAAATTAGTCAAACACAATGAAAGCAAAAAGATTATGTAATAGATCTAAATTGGAATTAAAGCTCCAATTGAATTGTTTGTTAAATTGCACTTTTAGCTTGTATGATACTGAATATTATTAATGATTTGTAATAACTTGTTCAGCAGCCAGCATGCAAAGGAAACCAACAAATCATTGAATTTCAGTACTATAACTTAGCTACTACGTACTCTTCATTTATTGTATAGTCCAAATTTATGAAATAATTTCATATTTGAAGTAACTAATTAACTCCTAATTTTTCTAATTAAGCCTGAAAGGATGTTCTACCTAGACAGGAAGATGATATACTAACATTTTTCCAATAAGAACTGAATTACAAGAATTAAAATCTATTTAATGATGATAGATCAATTGTTTAATCATTTTTACAAATGGTGCTTGCTAAAAATAAGAGAAAAAAAAAAGAGAATAAACATAATTTTTCATTACTAATATATGAACAGAAGGAATATAATTTTTTTTCCTTACTTAATATTTGTAAAGCTATAATTAATTATAGAACAAAATGAAACATATTTCTCACCAAAAACTGAGTTTTTAATAGAAAACAAAAACCTATTGAAGCATACTAGATTAGGGGTGAGCAAATTGGTGGATTGGATGTAGGGGCGGTCCAATAAGTTCAAAGGCTTAAAACGAAATATTCAAATGAGGCTTTGTTTAATTGAAATTAAAAAAATTATTAAAATTTTATTCTTCTAGCTTTTTGAGATGTAAAATTTTTAATTAAACTTTTATAATTAAGTTTTTTTAATTTTTTTTCAATTGATAATATAACCAATCCATTTAATCTTTCTTAAAACATTGTTGATCTTAAATAAGATTTTATTAATTTTAGTTTTGAAAAACTTCTTTCTCCTAAAGCAACACTTACTGAAATTGTTAACATTATTTTAAAAACAATATATACATTTGGAAAAGAATCGAGTCTTCTTATATGATTAAGTATGTCAATTGGACTGTTTTCTTCATATATAATTTCTTTTAAAATTTTTAACTCTGAAAATAAATCGAAACTATCAATGTCAGAATAGTTATTATATTTTAATGAACATTCAAGATTAAGGTAATATTCTTTCAAATGAGGCTCACAGCTTTATGAAGATAATAAAAGAACAGACTTATTGTGTATTTTTTGAAAAAAATTGAAATTAAAGGAAGAAAGAGCAAATGAGAAAGAAAGATTTCAAAAGTAGATATTATACATTGAAAAAAATAATTAGTTATTATATTTTAATTTTGAAAATGAATCGAAACCATCAATGTCAAAATAGTTATTATATTTTAAATAACATTCAAGATTAAGGTAATATTCTTTCAAATGAGGCTCATAGCTATATGAAGATAATAAAAGAACAGACTTGTTGTGTATTTTTTGAAAAAAATTGAAATTAAAGGAAGAAATAGAAAATGAGAAAGGAAAATTTCAAAAGTAGATATTATACATTGAAAAAAATAATTAGTTTTATATCTAGAAAAAAAATAGTTGTTGTAAATTATTAAATGCGTTGATTGGAAATAAGAGAAATAAGTGAGAAAAAAATAGTTGATGGAGATAATTAAATACATATGACTATTAGTTTATTGAAAATTAGAGAATATAGTTGAGAATTAATAGCATTCTAGAAATAAAAAAGTAATAGAAAATTAAAATTTATTAGGCACATAATTAAAAAAGTGAAAGAATAAAAAATTTTATTAATTATTTTATATTTTTATATATTTTTAATATAATTAATTATATTATAATTATTATAAAATTATAAATTTTCTCTAAAATTGAAGCTTTCTCAAATTAGGGGCCTAAAGCCCTTACTTGGGTGGCTTCACCTAAGGGCCGGCCCTGATTGGATGGTTTGATCTACCATACTTAAGGACCAAATGGACCAATCATTTTTAACAAACTGACCAAGTATTAAAAAATACCAAACCGACCAAATATATAATTGGTTTGATTGGTCCAATTTTGGACCAAAATTTTATCACTTTTTTTTCACAAATTATAATATTAAAATTTATAAACTTCATCCATAATTATATATATATATATGAAATTAATGATATAACTTATATGTTTTAATGTTTTCTATCAAAATTTGTATAAATAATAACTAATTATAAACAATATGTTATAAAATCTAAGGTAATAGCTAATAAACTTATTAAGTGTACTCATATAAATAAAGTTTATTATAAGTTATAGTAATACTTATGTATAAATTAAATATATGTATATATAATATATATTATTATATATATAATTAATGATACAAATTATATGTTAAAATGTTTTATATCAAAGTTTGTATAAATAATAACTAATTATAAATAATATATTATAAAATCTAAGGTGATAACTAATAAAATTATTAATTGTAATGATATAAATAAAGTCTATTATAAGTTATAATTATGTTTATGTATAAATTAAATATATGTATATATAATATATGACTTTATTATATATATATATAAAATTAATGACATAACTTATATGTTAAAATATTTTATATCAAAATTTCTATAAATAATAACTAATTATAAACAATATACTATAAAATCTAAGGTGATAACTAATACAATTATTAAATGTAATCTTAAAAATAAAGTTTATTATAAATTATGGTAACGCTTATATATAAATTAAATATATTTGTATATAATATATTTATACAATTATATATATATATATTCATAACATTTTATATTACGAAATATTATTAAAATGTAATAATTATAATATATTAATATGTAAGATATTTACTATCATATATTATAATATTAACATATAAGTTATATAATTTAAACTATATAACTTGTAATTTCATATTAATACATATTTGTAAATAAATATATATAATTAATATTAAATTGCTATGATTATGATTTGTATATGTACATATAATAACCTAATATATTTTAAGTAAATTATTAATTAAGTTTACTATCAATTCATCATAATTTATATAAAAAATATCATATATATTAATATATATAATTAGTTTGCTTTTTTGGATGAATCGGTCTAAAAATTTTAAAATAGAGAACCGACAAAAAAATCAATTTGACCAAATATTTTAGATCAATTAATTTAATGGACCAATTAAACCGAATCATTTTATCCAAAATGTATTTGATTTGAATAGATAATTAGTATGAATTGATTTTGTTCACTCTTAGACTAGATACCAACTAGTCTTTAAAAATAGCTTTGAGGCCCAAAATTTTACTGTTAAGAAAATAAACCATACTCGGACAAAAAGGTTCCATTTTCTTTGCTAAAGTCTATACCAATAATGCATAGTATGTTAAATGATATATGCAAGTGTATAGTTATTTTGTAACAACTCATTACCAAATGGAATGTTAAAGTGGGTGACATTTATTATCTTTAATAGATAAAAAAATAATTATTCTTGACAAATTATATTAATGTATTTCTTGGATACATTATTGGAATAATAAATGTGAGAGAAATTAAAAATGGTAGATATATAGAAACGTGCATGTGTGGTTGAAGGAAACTTCGAATTATAAATCTAAGACATATCTTATCTATTTTTAATGTGAAATCTTTGACATTGATTTTTTCACTCATAGTTCGTTCGGAGCTATCTCGACTCTGATATCTCATTATATCTGTGAAAAAATAAGTAAACTTTGATACAACTTTATCATGAACTCACACTTCTAATCTCAAAAAATAAGAGTGAGTAAAATCAATCTAGACCAATAACCTACTTAAACCAAATGCGATTTGGGTAAAATGATTCGGTCTAATTGATCCATTAGATCAATTGGTTCAAAATATTTGGTCCAATTGGTTTTTTGATCAGTTCTCGATTTTAAAATTTTTGGACCAATCCACCAAAAAAAACTAAACTAATTTTTTATATATTTATATATATAGTCATATATATAATATTTTTTTATATATTAAGAAGAATTGATAGTAAACTTAATTAATAATATATTTAAAATATATTAAGGTATTGTATGTACATAGACAAATCATAATCATAGTAATTTAATATTAGTTATATATATTTATTTATAAATCTATATTAATATGAAATTACAAGTCATATATTTTAAATAATATAAGTTATATGTTAATAATATAATATATGATAGTAAATATCCTACTTATTATTATGTTATAATTATTACACCTTAGTAATGTTTTGTAATATAAAATGGTATGAATATATATATATTTATATATATATATATATATATATATATATAATTGTATAAATATATTATATATACATATACATAAGCATTACTATAATTTATAATAAATTTTATTTATATTATTATATTTAATAACTTTATTAGTTATCACCTTAAATTTTATAAGATATTGTTTATAATTAGTTATCATTTATACAAACTTTGATATAAAATATTATAACATATAAGTTATGTCATTAATTATATATATATATATAATAAAGTCATATATTATATATACATATATTTAATTTATACATAAGCATTACTATAACTTATAACAGACTTTATTTATATGATTATATAAAACACTTTAATATATAATTTATATCATTAATTATATATATATATATAATAATGTAATATTATATATATATACATATATTTAAACTATACATAAGCATTGCTATAACTTATAATATACTTTATTTATATAATTGTGCTTAATAAGTTTATTAGCTCTCACATTAGATTTTATAACATATTGTTTATAATTAGTTATTATTTATACAAAATTTGATATAAAAACACTAGAACATATAAATTATATTATTAATTTCATATATATATAATTATGGATAAAGTTTATAAGTTTTAATGTTATAATTTGTAAAAAAAAAAAGGATAAAATTTTGATCAATTGGTTCAAAATCGAATCAATCAAACCAATTTTATATTTAGTTGGTTTGGTCTTCCATTATATTTGATCGATTTTAATCAATTTTTTAAAAATGATTGATCTATTTGATCTTTAGGTATAGTGGACTAAATTACCCAATCCACCCATTTGCTCACCCCTACCAAAAGACGTATGAAGATTTATTTCATATATTTTCAATGTGAGATCCGTGACTTTTGCACAAAAGACCGACCATCTACAAAATCATGTGAGAGAACAAAATAAATGGTGTTATAACTGGTATTGAAAAATTTTGGAATTTTAAGGTAAAAAATTTTCCCAACTAAAATTATGTACAACACCCGTCAATTAAATTTGTAGTGGGGGTAGCAATTACTAAAGTACGTCAAGCTAGGGGACACTAGCCCGCATTGTGAGTTAAATGTCGGAACATTTGATTTTAGATACATTTCATTCGAGATATTGAAGATAACTTGAAATTTGTCGCTTATACCTTTTAATTTGTCCGTCGAATATTCTTTCTCTTTGAATTTGTCTCACATTTATGTTATGATTTCTTTTTTAAACATTTATAGCTATCAATTTTATTTTTTACATTTACATATAGTTCATATACATATACATTGTTTTTAAAAATTAAAAATTATTAAATATCAAATATTTTAAAAAAATTAGTATATATACAAAACGCTTAATTTATTCATTTTTTCTTAAATTTTCATGTTATGTTAAATATAAATATTCAATAGAAAAGAAGTGAATAATAATATAACCCTACAATTAAAAAATATTTTTTATTTTTTAATTTTCATGTTATGTTGAATGTAGATGTTCAACATAAAATAAAGCAAATATTGACCTTATCTTGAGTAAGGTCAAATTTTACATTGATATTTATAAATGTGAATGAAGGATATCAACGTAATCAATTTAAAAGATACCTTGTTAACTTATATTTACAAGTTAAATAATAAAAATAAAAAATTTTTAATTAATATTTAATACAATGAATCTAATATATATGTTTAGAGGTGAGAAAAACCAAACTAAACCAATAACTCACCAAAATCAGATACGATTTGGGTAAAACGGTTCGATCAAATTGATCCATTAGGTCAATTGATTCAAAATGTTTAATCTAATTGGCTTTTTGATCAGTTCTCGATTTTAAAATTCTTAAACCAATCGACTCAAAAAACCAAATAAATTTATTATAATATATTTTTATATTTATTGTAAACCCGATCCTATAAATATATGTCATGACATACATGCATTGAGTAACATGTTATTACGCTAGAAAAGCACCTAAGAATAAACGAAACCCGATATTGTCCCTAACGGTACACTTAAATTGATTTAACCTCGAACTAGTTCAAATAGGAATTGTAGGATGAAATTTAATATTTTATAGTTCAGGAATGACTAAAAATTATTGTTCGAAATTCGAGGGTTCATTTGGGGTAAAATTGAAAATTTTGATATTCAAGAGCAAAATCGTCATTTTGCCACCTAAGATAATAATTTGATCATGGAGTGAATTTTTTTACCAAGATTAACTATTTGGAGTATAATTTAATGATAGGAAGTGAAAAAGTTTAATTCTGATGATTTCTGGAGTGTAGGGGCAAAATCGTAATTTTGCCACCCACGGACAAAATTTGAGATTTTGAGAGAATTTAGATCAAATTTGACAAATTGGAGAATGGTATGAGTATAAGGGATGAAAAATATGTCTATGGGCAATTTTTCAATTCTTGGGACAAAAATGTAATTTTTGACTTTTACGGGGGCAAAAGTGTAAATTTCAAAAAATTACTCCACCGAGACTTTGGATGAGTCTGAGAATTTTATCTAAGCTATGAATATATGAGACAAGTGTATGGTAAAAATTTGGAAACAAATGGATGAAATTTTAAAAATGGGCCAATGGGAAAGTGACATGTGGCATTTTTTAATGATATAATATTATTTTAATGAAAAGTCAGCCCATTTAAACCCAAATTTTAAGTGCTGGCCGGCCATAAGGAAGAACAAGAGAGGAAATAGAGAGGAAAGGAAGAAAAAAATAAAAACCAAAGAGAAACAAGAAAATTCAAAGGGAAATTCGCGGTTTTCGACCGTTTACGCGTCTAACGGTAAGATTTTTCGATTTTAGCTTGATTTCTACCTTTCCTATGCCTTTATTTCCATTTAGCATGCTTGAGGAGAGAGATCAAAAAGTGATATCAAGGGCTGGATGAAATTCTAGGGGAGAGAAATTGAAATTTTTAGGTTTTGATTTTTAGTTAAATTGATAGTTTTAGTTAGTTAAATGTGTTTAGAAATTAAATTGGGCAAGAAATCAGTAAATTTTCACAATACCCACTCTTGGCTGGATGCTCAATGCTGTACAATGATGATGAATTGATTTTATTCTAAGAAAAATGAAGAGAAAATGATGAAAAATGATTAAACGTGATAGAAAAACAAAGTAGAAAATTAACCGACTTAATGTCCCATTTTTGGCCGAATTTTCCAAGGAAGGGAGTGAGCTGATTTTGTTGTTTTTAGAAGGTTATTGGCTGATATTTAATGGTTAGAAATGTTGGAGAGAGAATGGGATGATTTAGAGCTAAAATGGATCGCGTTAGCAATTTATCGAGCAAAGTGCCAAAAATAGGTTAATACCGCGTTTAAGCCGTTTTAGGCTATTGCATTTCATACCATGCATTAGTATAGGATTTAAGTTAGTTATATAATGATTTAGCATCAATGTGATGAATTGTGTAAACTTTTGTAATGTGTCTAGGAGGAGAGCCTTCCGGAAAAGGCAAAGAAGTCGTACCCAACGAGTAGTGATCGGGGAGCTTAGAAAGCTTTTAGTTTGTACAAACGGTGAGTAAACTTATTATTATTGTAAATTATCTAGAGTTTATTTTTAAATGCCCTTTATGTATTTTATGAAATGAGAACGAGATTAAAACGTGATTTTTGATATTTTAGGAATAAATGTGACAAATAAAAATATATTGTATTGATTATGAAATTGAGTAATTGGAGGCTACAAATTGACTTGAAAAATATATATTTTCCTAGAAATGGTTTATGAGAAATGAGTATATGTGGCTATATTTTGTGAATGCATTGGGAAATTTATGTAAGTTGTTTTACTATGCAGACTGGATAAATAAATAAAAGTCACGTTATACTGTCAAAATTTTATTAAAATTGGTGGGTTAGTCACTGCAGTGACGGGTTTTCGTGGACTGCCTATTAGAGGGGCACGGTAAACCCAGTTATATAGTTACTCCGGTTGTAGAGGCGATGAGGGTAACTCTTGGGGTAGTATTAGAGCTCACTTCACGTTGAACCCCCACGTGAATGTGTAACTCGGCCAACGCCAAGGAACGGCTGGTTTTTAAAAATAAAAATGTGTTTCACGTGTGAATATTTTAACACCCTTTGCGGACTCGGTTAGATGCCTCGGCCAAGGTATCCCGAGGATTAGTTTTGGCTTGAGCCTTGTTTTAATAAAAGACATAAGCCTTAACAATTGTTTTGGTAAATTACAAATATTTTATGGTTTAAGAAATAAATTGAAAACATTATGAAATGGGTTGAAATTTGTTGTTTAAACTTGCCTCCATTTTACTCGCCTTTAGATATTTATGATAATGTCTGTTTACTCATTGAGATTGCAAAATCTCACCCAACTCCTTTCCACCCATTTCAGGTTCAGTATAGACTGTAGATAGCTGATCTCATCGAGGACTACCATTGGATCTGCATTTTTCAAACCGTAGGTTCACAGTCCTCTTTACTTTTGTTTATTCGGGGGCTCTCTTGTTATTGTAAATTAAATTAAATATTTTGAATTACTGTATTTCAGTATGTATAAATTTATTTAGCTTTTACGCTATAAAAATTATTCACGTATAACTCTATAAATATTGTTTTATAAGAAAATAAAATATTTCCCTTAATATTTCTTTTATTTTCTTATTATATTCAAATAATCGTAATTTCGTTTTAAATGACGATTTTAGACTTTTAAACTCATTTTGAATATGAATTATGTATTTTGTACTTGTATATTACGTTTTAGCCAGTTTTGAAATTTTTGAGAAAAAAATGACCAAAATACCCTTGTGTGGCGAAAATTTTATTTTGATTGTTTTTTATCTAAAATAGTATATATTCTCTAAAAACTCGATATTTAACAATGATTGCTCACAGGAAAGGAAAGAAACTGATATGTAAGCCTTGCGGGGTTCCGGTTGGCATTTCGGATAATGAGTGTCAATCGGGATCTCGCGACGATTGTCATGGGCCTGAGAGAGGTTCCGGGTCGTGACATTTATTAATATCTATAATATTTTTTACATATATTAAGAAGAATTAATAGTAAACTTAATTAATAATATACTTAAAATATATTAGTTTATTATATGTATGTATACAAATCATAATCAAAGTAATTTAATTTTAGTTTTATTTATTTATTTATTTATAAATCTATATTAATAAGAAATTACAACTAATATATTTTAAATGATATAACTTATATATTAATATTATAATATATGATAGTAAATATCCTACATATTAATATGTTATAATTATTACACTTTAGTAATGTTTCATAGTATAAAATGCTATGAATATATATATATATATATAATTATATAAACATTATATATATATATATTTAATTTATACATAAGCATTATTATAACTTATAATAAATTTTATTTATATGATTACAGTTAATAATTTTATTAATTATCACCTTATTTTTTATAACATATTATTTATAATTAGCTATTATTTATACAAACTTTGATATAAAACATTATAACATATAAATTTGTCATTAATTTCATATATACATAATAAAATAATTTATTAGATATATATATATATATACATATATTTAATTTATATATAAGTATTACTACAATTTATGACAGACTTTTTTTGTATGATTACTCTTAATAAATTTTTTAGTTATTGCTTTAATTTTATAACATATTGTTTATAATTTGTGATTATTTATACAAACTTTGATATAAAAATTAAAATATTATAATATATAAATTGTATCATTAATTTTATATATATATATAATAAAGTAATATATTTTATATATCTATATATAATTTATACATAATTTATATATATTATAATTATGAATGAAATTTATAAATTTTAATATTATAATTTGTTAAAAAATCCACAATCAAACCAACCAAACCAATTTTATGTTTAGTGAGTTTACTCATCATTTATGTTTAATCAATTTTCTAAAAATACTTAATTCATTTGATCTTTAAATATGATAAACTAAACCACTTAATTTACTCATTTGTTCACTCTTATACAGTATAACCAAATTTTTTTTTTAAAAAAAGTAGTATCAAATTTCCCTGCCAATGTCGTTAGCTCTAATTAGTCTGAAGCCGCCTCGCCAGGCAAAGTTGGCTTGCGACTTGTGGGGTCAAATAAGTGTCAACAAAAAGGCGAAAATGGGCTCTATCGCTTATTCTTGTACATGATGATCCCTAGAAAAAGATGGAAAGGGATTGGGAGGGTCCCAAGGCCCAGCAGATATCGGTATTAGCAACTTGTATTATCACATTCCCGTTGGATAATTATGATAGCAAGACAGGCAGGCACCCACATTTTAAATGATACAACACCCATACAATTTAGCTGGTGATCAAACTTATTTGCTATATCAGCAATCCGCAAATGGACGTTTTGAAGGAATGTACAAATCTGAGGGAAACATATTTAGATTGGTTTTGATGTTCCAGGGAGAAAAACTACTAACAGTAGGAGAATGCTTATGACTTCTGAGCAGGAGCCGGAGAAAGAGAGAAGCTCTAGTTGTGACTTTTCTAGCCCTTGAGTAGATTCTCCAAGGAATCACGGACGTCAGAGCTGGTGCAGTCTTGAGATGTCTGAACAATGTTGGGGCTGTCAACAGGCATGACATCAGAGAGCGGATAATTTCTGTTGGCATGCAATTGATTGCTTGCACTGCTGCAAATTCCCTTCAATATTACACTTTTATGCATCCCACCAAGCAACCCTTCATAATCTGTATCCCCAGAGTCTCCAACGAAAACCACCATCTTTGACAGTTCAACACCCCACCGAACGTACAAATACCTGACATGTGTTTTGGGGTCATTGAATTCAAACATGATTCAACAGATCAAAAATGTTTAAAAGCTAGAATGTCACTGATCAAAGAAGAAAACAACTGTTTTGAGTACTGATAAAGATAATTGAAACTATGTTCTATCGAGAGGGCTCTTGAATTTGGCTAATAACAGCTTCCTTCCTTGCTGGATGATTATTCAGTACCAAAAGTCATCAAAAAATATAAAAGTATAGGAGAAATGCAAGAAGTTCAGGCCACCGCAACTAAAACATTCAAAAAAGTGCTGCTTCTTGACTCAATAGATCATATTCATCAGGTCAATCATCTAATTCAAACAAAATGTTCAAAACCCAATAAATTTCCCTTTAGTTTTGCAAATTTGGATACCACGCAGACTGTTTCTCCAATAAATAGGAAAAAGAAAAGGAAAGGATAAAATTGCATTGCTTTATTGACTACTACTACACTAGAAAAATTTGATGGACCCAAACCAATTCCTTTAATTACAAATTAATAGAAAGCATTAGAACTTATGGGACAATAATTTTTTTTTCTTCAGCCATAAATGAGGGAAGGCACCTAATCAACTTTAAGTTATGAAGATTGGATAGCCAGAGTTTCATGACGAATAAAAAGGATAACCATGGAAATCAAGGCAACATTCAAGAGAAAAAACATTATAGCATTAATAAAGGAAACATAAAACACTCCACCTGAGGGCTTGGGAACGAGATGCCAACACTGGAATTACATTTATCCTGGTTCCATTTTGACAATAAATAGCATTACAACGGAGAGCTTGAATTCTCAGCAACTTCCGAAGCTCCTTAACAGGCGGTACCTGAGAAGAGCATAAACATAAATATGTGTTTCCCATGGTATTGTTAAAAAATTCATAAACATATGTGTATATATAATCACATGCTAGACATGTTAGAAATGTAAACTCCAATTCATCCTTATTTGGTGAGAAAATATCAAGCTGTTTCATGAGAAAGTCATTTACCAGTAGTTAGTAGTATAATAAAAAGAAAATTTACCATTCCCGCTTTTTTTGCTCTAAAAGCATAACAGTAATTGGTTGAAAGCTGTTCAGCAGCAGTAACAATCTGCTCCTCATTCCCTGCCTTCTTATCAGTAATCGATCCTGCCCAACGGACCAAAGTCTTTCTCAATCCTTCCCCACCCCAACGATACTCAATGTGCGAGTGGTAATAAAAGTCAATTACAAAGGGACCATCTTCAGGATTAATATTTGAATAGTAGAGGTCACTGCCACTATTGCAGATGAAAGCATCAAAATCATTAGGGTTCAAGCCTCCAGATGTCAGAAAAGAGTGTATCTCAGATATTGTCATGAATGTTGACAATATAAAACCTATAGAGCCTTCAGTTCTTTCTTTTTCCACAGCTTCAAAAATCTTTCTAATGGCATCAAGAAGATCTTCATCGGAATCACAGTCCACAGCAATGACAAAGATATGTTTCCTCCTCCTCAATGCTGGAAACTTTCCTGAGCTGGAACTATGGTCTGCTCTGTCTGCAGATCCAGCCTTCCTTTGATCTTTTAAAACACCCCTTGACCATGATAAAACAGCATTCTCTAACTTACTCTTTCTATCAGCGGCACTTCCTTCTGAGTCTAAAGAATTATCATTTCCACTAACTCCACTCCTATCCCCATCCAAAGAAAACTTCAGGTTCAAAGAAATATCATGTATATCTCTCAAGGAATCACTTGGTGAATCTGATTCTGAAGTTTCACCTCCATCATCACTCCTTTGCCACTGTGGATGCCTTGGTTTACAACTAGCAATTCGAGATAAGTAAGTTTTACAGTGCTCTGGCCAAGAAAATAGGTGAATGTTCTTCAAACCATTTTGGCGACATCTAGCCCAGAGCTGCTTGTCTGCAACAAGCTTTAGAAGGGCATCAGCAATAGACTGCTGATCATGAGGATCGATAAGAAGGCCATTGTCAAGCACCTGCATAACATCTCATATTAAATATCAAAACCGTGATTTAAACTTAGCAGTCTAATGTATGCTTGTCATGCTCTAATGTCTAATAAACACATTCTAACTGATAAGTCATACCCGAAGTATATCAACTGGACCTCCATTTTTGGTGGCAACAAGAGGCAAACCATGAGCTGCTGCCTGGAACAAAAGAGCCATGGTCATATATGGTTCTAAACTAAGATGAAATTAATGAACTATTTATAACTATTTTATAGAGCACCTCAATTAAAGTAAGGCCAAATGGTTCAATAAAAGCTGGATTAATGAAAACACCCTGCACAAGAAAATTGGATCAGGAACAGAAATATTTAGATAATCTTAACAGAGAGAGAGTTATATGAGATTACAACAAATTTAGAAGATAGTGTGGGTGAGAAATAACAACCAAAGACTAAACAAGAACTATTAGAAACTCAAAGCAAGAATCTCAATAATAGCATAACAAAACTACGCTGAGTTATATCCCTCCTCAACATAAGGGAAAAAAAATAGAAGTTCCATAATCTAAAAATCAAGCTGTATACAAATACATATGTATTTATGTATGTATGTGAGTGTGTGTGTAATACTAATTGAACATAGACAACAACTGCAATAACATATTCTTTCACAAATAAGATTTAGGGTACAACTAGAATGCGGTCAATGCAGCACCCTTGGCACTTGGCAAGAGCTTTGAAACAAGGAAGAGACCAAAGAGAAAAAGTAAGTTCAAAGCATGTACAGTTGTGCACTGCAATGGAAGTAGACCACAACATCAAACCACCTATGAATTTATTGTAGAACATACACTACAAAAATCACCTTTGTCTTCGCTGCTAGACGATAAATGTCAGCAACCTCAAACTGTTTATGGTGTTTAGGATATGCCACTTGTCCATAAAGGTCATATTTGTCAATAAGCTTAAGTACTGAGAGAAGAACAGAAGAATTTGTGCTTGACATTTCATCAATTCCATCTCTGTTCCCCATGATTAATGTCTGTGAAGCACCAGAGAAAGAAAAATATAGAATTAAATGAAAGATCCAGCAGAATCATTTCAGCTTTTAAGCACAAGAAAGAAAAGCTTATAACAAAAGAACTGTCAGTTGGAATGAAAAAAGCTGTCTTCATCAACCAAATCTCATCAGATTATTCAAACATACAAGGTTTGCAAGCTCTCTTAGAGGACGACATTCTCCAAAGGCTTTGACCAAAGTCGTGATGTTCTTTTTGGGATCTGGCCTAGCAAGGGCAAGTATCATAGGCTTGCGAGGATTGGTGAAGAAGCGCATTATCTACAAATAACAATTTCAAAACTAGTATCAAAATTAATGGCAGCAAGAGACATGGTAGCATATCTTTGGCTTTGGGCACATAAATGTGAAGCACTATGTAGCAATGCGTAAGGAATAATTAGAACCTCGGACCAGATGGGTGGATCTGGGGAAGATGGATGTTCTTCATTTCCTTCTGTTTCACCATCCATATCACCGTCTTG
Organism: Theobroma cacao; assembly: GCF_053813885.1. Classification (NCBI taxonomy): domain Eukaryota; kingdom Viridiplantae; phylum Streptophyta; class Magnoliopsida; order Malvales; family Malvaceae; genus Theobroma; species Theobroma cacao. Next base: position 7,552,004 of record NC_142647.1, read on the forward strand.
TGGAACAATATGATGAAACTCCATTCCGGGAGGAATTATCTGCACAAAAAAACAGATTCACAAAGAACATTCTATGACCTAGCAAGAGATTCAACATGCCTGCATGTTTATTCTGAGTGAAGCAAGAATCAAACACCATGCCTCGCCCAGCCAAGCTCATGAAATACAACACACTAGACATGTAATACTATCCATAAGCCAAGCTCCAAAGCTTGGTAGCTGCACCTGGGTTTCAACAGCACTCTTTGACACCAATGAAAGCACCTTGCAAAGTACATAATGTTCCAGAACTTACAACCATGCGAGGCATGAACCTTCCATAGCAGCTGACATTACGCCTGATCCTTGCACGCAGTTTACGCTCCAGGACTGGATCAAAACCATCATATAAACGCCACTGCTCATCTATCTCCTGTCTAGTACTGGTTATGACTATTTCAGAGGCATCAAGAGATAATTCTTCGGCCTCTATTCGGCGCATAATTTTGTATGTTGTATTTATTTCATCTCTTGATAAGCGGCCCTGCTTTAAGAGTTGTTCTAACTTATCTCGGCCAAGCGAGTGGCCAGTAAAAAGCATCGGTACATTTAATGCACCAGATAGAAGAGCAGCAGAGTCACCTGCATCTGCATAATGACCATGGATGGCCACAGGCCAGACTGGTTTCCCACTACCAATTTGCTCACCCAGAACATTGGACATCTGTATTATGTGGTTAAGTGCACCGTCAACAAATTCGGGGATGTGAGGCCACAGAAGTTCTTTGGGAATATATTTATCCCTAGGGCCAAATGGTATTCGGACAATATAAGCACCACTGCTCTCTCCCATCTCATCCAGGAAATCTTCTGAATTTCTTGGTGTAAGCATTTCTGTGGGTTCACCATAGCTCCAATCTACATCTGGTGATGCTACCTGCCTAGTCAGCAAATCAACCCGATAAACTCCTGGCATTGAGCCCAAAGCCCTAGCAAGTTCCACAACATACTTAACCTATACACAACAAAAGTTCAAGATTTTGTCAGTTATCAGCATATGCCATAGAACAAGTTTTCTATGACCAGAAATAGAGAGAGAAAGATTCCACAACCAAATTACCTGACCACCAGTATCAGAATCCCGACCAAGCTCCATATTTTCACCCCGAATTAGACCATGAATGCTGCATAGACACTAGTTGTTAAAAATTACTATTAAAAACCATCATGCATGCCAGATACATCCTAACATCTAGGGTTACATTTACATCAATTATTGTCAACAAATTTTCATTTTCTTTTTATTAAATTAACCTTCAGTGGCTACATGATCGATTTCAGACCAATGTTTAGTGCTAAATAAGATGCCAGAGGCACAACTCTGTTAACATTTTTGTTTAACTAAAATGCTATAACTACTGCAACAGAAACTTAACTATGCATAATCCTTTTCACATCTATGTTAAGAAAATAAAGCACTAGAGTTAAGTCCATGCCTTAACTATGCATAATCCTTTTCACAACTATGTGAAGAAAATAAAGCAATAGAGTTAAGTCCATGCCTTATTAATACAATGTATAGCTTTTTTCCCTTCTGTTGACTAGCCCAAGTCTCCATTGCATCAACAGAATTTATTCTAGGCAGTCTGCCTTTGTTGCTCTCACCATGGGCTGATATGTCGCTGACAATATCTCCTTTCTCCCCTTCTGATAAGTCTTCAGACATATCAGCAGTTGCTTCTCTGCGGCCTCTTTCACGTTCAAGACGGCGTTTAGCCTTTCGCTGGGCCAACTCTCCCTCATGCTACAAAAGAAGGAAACATCAAATAACTTAAGATTTAGTTACAGGCAGCTCAATATATCTCTTAGTATATTAAGATAATGAAAACTAGAAAATTTGAATTTACCAATTAATTTTAATTATGCCAAACCACACCCTTTCAAGGAGGCAACAAAATCATACTTTGAACTCTGAAGTCAGAAGAAGTCTCATAAATTTCTTCATTGGTTAAGGAATGAGCAGGAAACATACATATTCTTACAAAAACCAAAATAACTCCAACTCAAGATTATCACCTTAATGTTGAGAAGAAAAAACAAATCAGTCAGTATATCATCCACATTGCATATGAAGAACAGTGAAAAGTTATTTTATGGGTGAAGACAAGCCAAGAGTTTTTTTCTTTTTTCTCATTAACCTTATACCTCCCACTCTAAGCAACCAAATCAATCATTAGCATTCTATTCTCTCCAATACATATTAAGTTGAATTAAAAAAACAAGGACATTATATTTAGGAATTAGACATGAGGAAGGATCAAACTTAGGAAGCAAAAAAACAGAATTAGACATGAAAAATGTAACACAAGAAAAAGTAACATTTTTAAATTTTGATTATGCAAAAAAAAAATACTATTTGTTTGTACCTGTAATCGAACTTTTTTTACTTTTTCAGTGTGGAAGCAAACGCAAGCAGGAAAAACAACTATCAAACCTATTCTTCTTTGGACAAGATATTAGTAGCATTTGTTAAAGTTCTGAAAATCCATTAACACCCATCAACCCCCTCAAGAAACCAACCAGACTCACATTTTCTTCAAACGTTTCAAATACTTCACAACTTTATTAAGCATTTCAACCACTTTAACAACGCAAAAAAAAAAAAAAATACCCCTAACGTATTATTCTTCACATTACATTCTCACCATCATCAACATCATCATCAGTACACAATTCAACATCTAAGATACATTCTTAAAAAAAAAAAAAAAAAAAAAGCCAAAAAGAAAGAAAGAAAGAGAAAGAACCTGTTTCTTTTGACGAGCCAAATTCCAAATCCGCCAACACATATTCTCCAATCTCGTGTTCCTCTCCTGGGGACTCCTTGTTGCTTGAGCCTATACCGTCCACAACCCCCACAAAAAATAAAAATAAAAAAAGAAAGAAAATAGAAGAACAACAATCATTCAGCTAAAAACTATTGAAACATAATTAAAAAAAAAAGTAGTGTATTCTAACGGATTGTAAAGAAACAAGAGTACCTTAACCCAGGAACGGTGGAGATCAGTTTCATCGAATCCAGTGATGACCTCCTCCACGAAATACCTCGTTGGGCTGAACCTCCCTCGTTCCCGGAGCAACAGCGACGCTTTGGCGTCGTCTAAGTTTGGACCCACATCCAATATCGCCTCCAAGTAACTGTTTATCCAGTCGTTACCCGCCATTTTCTTTACAGAGGCAGAAAGATCAGAGATGGTATGAAACAGAAGAGAAGGGCAAAAAAAAGGGTGATGATATGAAAATTTTGGTTTTGCTCTTTTGACGGTGGTTATTGGTAATTGTTTGTTGCTGACACGATAAGGACACTGTTGCCAAACTGTAACTGTAATGCAGTGAATCCAGAAAGAGCAAAATGAAAATTTTTTGTTAGAGAAACCACGGCGCTTGCAATGATTTGTATGCCAGTGAAAATCTTCCGACAGTAAAAATAGTAGTAACATTTGCTAGTATTGTTTCTCATTTTAGTGTATTTTCATTTTAGCAGATGTAATATTTTGATATTTTATATAAAATAGTAACATGGTATATATAATATAATAATATAATCAAATAATATTTTTATATTTTACTTTAATATCATGTGTAAATATAAAATGATAATAATATTTTAATTAATAATAATTAATTATAAAAATTTATTTAATAATTTAAAAACTTTTTAAAATATTATATCAAAAATAGAATAACTGGTCTAACTGTTTTCATAATTTCATTTAATTTTGATAGGATACATTGAACAGATTGATTGAGGAATCATTCTGGTAATATGCTTTGGAAGGCTTGACCACCACTTTTATGTGAGAAATAAAGCCCTTTCACTTTTGACTTTCCTGCATCCCAAGTTTCCTTGGTTATCTAACTTTGACATTTTTCTATCGGCAGATGAATGATGATATATCATTCACTACAGTACAGCGTATCTCATGACAACCTTTCACTTTTTTTTCTTTTTATTGTTTAAAGCAAAAAAACGTAAAAAGTGTTATGTAAATTGTTATTTTTTACTGTCCTTGTTGACATTTTCCTTTTTTTTTTTTTTACTTTACATGAAGTTAAAAAGTAATTTTTCTTTTATATTTAGAGAAAACAACGTAAAATCAATACATCATTCTAGGCTAGACAACATTCAAAGAGTCTGAAAATGTAAACTCAAAAAAAAAATTCTCATTGTGAATGATCAAACAATCGATACATTGATTTGTTTCACGATGTACATAAGAAATGTTGTAGTCCCACGGTTGATGAAGTAGCTCCTTAATGTTCTTGATTATGTTGACATTTGGGTCTAGTTGAGAATGGCTCTATAATTTATGTATTACAAAGTTAAAAGTAATTAAACATTTACATTTTAGCGCATACAAAAACTTTAATTGTAGATCATAAGCAAAAACAAATATAAATATTTTAACTTATTTTTTCATTAGAAATATAAATAAGGTCCAAATTTATTACTTTTTATTTCATGTGATAAATCAAATTTATCACTTAATATTTGAATTTTCAATTTGATTTAAAATGTTATTTTTTTTAGATTATGCCATATTTTCTTTTTACTTTTCCCCCATATTTAAGTTTATTATCCTTAATCACATTCATTTGATTACTAATTTGGTTACTAAATTATCGAGATAAAAGAAAAACTCCCCTCTCATCATGATAAACAAGACAAAGACTTATATGGTTTCCAGGACGTATCATATGCTTATGCATCTGTCCAATTAAAATAAGAGTTTAAATGTTATTTTATGTGTATGCATTACTCTAATAATTTATCTATTACATACTTAAAAGGAAATCTAAAAATACTTCTTCATTTTACCACATGTTAACTTAAAAAATCATCACGTTTCAAGTTGGCTTTTGCATGTTTTACTTTTTCGTGTGGTTTTTTTAATTTAATTTGTAATTGAGAAAAAATTGAGATTTAATTTTTTGTAGTTTTTTTTAATTTTTTGTTATTATTTTTTAATATTAATTTTTTATTGATTATATTTATAATTTTTTATGACAATGCAAGAAATAAAAAAAATCCTAACAATGCATTATATAGACATGTTAGGAATAGTATTACCTATACATGATAGTATTGTAGAAGATCAAATAAGTTCAAATTTAATAAACAATTTCATTTTAAATAAATTTAGTATTTCATCACAATATCTTTTGACTTTTAAAAATTTATCTTTACATATTATAATGTAATTTATAAATAATATTTTAATTATTATTTTTATTAATATAAATTAATTTTATATTTTATTTATATATAAAAAAATTGTACCCGACGCGTAGCATGGGCAACACTCTAGGTTATATAATAATGGCATTGCCATTTACAGGTCCGATGATTGGAACACATGACCCTTAGGGTGGTCCCACTAAACTAGTTATTTATTTATTCCCACTGTTGACGTGTCTGTTAATTATGCGTTCATATTAAGCCTTTTCTTAAATTAATTTCAATTACTTATATTGTTGATGGTGATTAGCTGGAGCTACTGCATGTCTGTGAAGCTTTTTGACTAAGGTCGTTAGGAATAAATGAATACACTTGGACGGCCAAAATTTAATATTAGAAATTTTAAAGGGAATAAAGTTTAAAAAATGAAAAAATTAATTTTTTTATTTGATAATACAAAATTACATAAATAAATATTTATACATATAAATAAGAATTTTTTTCCATTTGATTGATATATTTTTTAAATTAAAATTGTAGACCCGTGACATGATTTGTCATTAATTTTTACCAAGATTCTCATGATTGCATTCTTAAATTGAAGGTTCTTTATACAGCTATCATATTTCTTCCCAAAGCAAGACTTAAATTGATGGTATTTGGATGAATATATATATATATATATATATATATATATATATATATATATATTTTTTCCGGAATTAGAGAATCCAATAATGATGAAAAGAGATGATTGACACCTAAGCATAGTTGATGCTTTGATATGTACATATCTTTATTCACATTCCTGTATTTTATACCAAATTTCATTGGATTCTATTAGGAACAATTTTTTATTCAACTATTCTTTGAATTGGATACCTATAAATGTGCAGTAGTTGCAGTTGATCCATTGAGATGGAAACGTTTTATTCCTTTCCAAAATTTGATTTGATATAAAGGGTAAGCATATATCAAGGGGATTCATTTTCCTATAACATTGGGTGAACTCTAGAATACTTGAATTTGCTTTGGAATCGTCTGACAATTTGCATAGTCCTTTGCTTACGGTGGCGCATTATTATATCTCTTAGTCTATGGGGGAATATGTTAAGCAATAATGGAATCGAACTTGCTTCAAAAAATGGCAAGTTAATAATTTTTTTTTCTGTTTCTCTTGAATTTTGTTGTGAAACTCAAAATGCAACGAATTTCATGATATATATATATATATATATATATATATGTAAAAAAATAAAAAAACTTCTTTCACTGCTCGATAACTGTAATAATTCTAGAATTAATTTGTGCAACAAATCAGACTTTTTTGAAGAGATACATTTATTAAATAAAAGGAGCAACACTATAGTTGAGAATGTAATATATTGAAATATATGTGCAGCCTGGAGGCTTATTGCTTATCCAATTATACAACAAGAATCAAATTTCATTTTCAAGGGCTGAACTCTGAAATGATTTTTGTCAATTTGATTTGACATGACAAGCACACAATTCAATATAAGAATTATTATATATGTGAGATTTTAATAGACTATGACAAATTAATACATCAATAACTATATATAATTTTGCTAATTGGGGTGGGGAGCCATCTATGTCATAAACCCAGCGACATGCGATGCAGGACTAGAAACCTGGAATTGGTCTTAAAAGAAAATAAATGAAGGACGAACCTTTGCTTTTTTTTTTTTATATAATTAATCTCGAATCTTACTCTTTAAGTAGAAATATGTATTAATTAATAAATCAATTGCTTGGGTGTAATTTTTACTTTTCTAATAATTTAAAAAACAAAAAGAAAATATGTGTGAATTGTCAAAGAAAAGAACCACTTTAGTGCCTTGAAAATGGCCTAAAAAGAAAAGTCGGTAGACATTAGACAATGTAATTAAAGGGCAAATGGACGAGATAAGCTCGGCATGTGGCATGTGGATATGTCTCGCCTAATTGTAGTAGTAAAATTTTGCCAATTATTATCCACTTCATCACTATTTGATTTGAAGTTCTTATTTCAAAAACATTTAAATTGGCTAGTTAAGAATATGAACAACATTGAAGATTTTACTTTTTGTCAGGATTAGAGATTCTTGGTCCCTATATTACATTGTCTCAATATCCATGTGAATGAATAAAAGAAGCTTGCTCTTTCTTCTTATCCATTCCAGGAGCAAGTCACAAACATCACTACTTCTCAAGTATATACTGTGTCGAGCTATGAGGCTTTCAGGTCCAGAAAGGCATCATGCAAAAATTGGACTCTTTCTACATAAAAATCAAAGACATGATCCATGTCTGAAACTGATTGATTGGACTGGTTCACGTAGATAAGGGTTAGCACAGTGAGCAAAACAGCTTTGCGGCCCATTAAACCATATTACTCATCGAGCTATTACTGTAAAATGACTTTAGAGTTAAATTGCAAAACACATTGAAGACCGGGTCATTGCTTCCGAGGGGTTAACATGGTGAACATAAAATTTTATGTGGTAGACCTTTCTCCCAAGAAGTGGTTCTGAGGGGTGTACTTGTTCTCTGACGTATCAGAGACTCAGCAAGATCCTTAATTTCTTTTTCTTTTTTTTCCTCGAAAGCTTTTGACATTTTGTTTCATCTGGCAGGCAGATTTTCTTAGATCTGAAGAAAAGCTTGAACATGGGGGAACGAAAGTGATGTTGAATTGATGTCCGAAGCTTCTGTGATTTTTCCTTTTCCTCTGGTTTGCCTCAGGCATATCTGGTGCTTGCATGTGATGGACTTCACTTTCACCGTGACCCATGGGAGGAGCAGAGCACAGCCAAAATTTCGGCTTTAGCTCCTGAAAACGCAAAGGAACGATTACTTTGTTAAATGACATCAACATTTGCAATAAGCTGGGCTTAGGCTCAGCTGAGGTATCAACAGGTGAATGGACTCAACCCATGAAAATGGTCCAAGCAAACTCTGGTTTTATCTGACAATGGGCCTAGTCTAAATTACGTATTGACTGGTCAGTCTAGTCTTTTTCATTTATGTATTTTTCAAATGAAAAGGATATTAGGAACAGTTACTTGCACATAATACTCAGTCCACAAAACCCAAAATAAGGTGAAAATACAAAAACACAAACCAATTGAAATTAAACGTTACATCATTCCATAGATGCCCACTTAAATAGCTATCATTCAACACAGTGAATTTCTTTCTACTTTCCCACCTTATTCAACACTGAACACAAAGTGAACAAAAAGTTTTAATCCTTCAATTAGTGTTGGGAGTTTAGACCCCCCCAATTACTCTGGGGGCCCAAAGATGTAATGCTGTGCAAAAAGGATTGGGAGAGAGAGACAGAGGGGTGACAATGGATATGGTATGGTTATGGTGGTAGATTGTTGTATCTATCTACTTATCAAGGCCACTTCTTTTAGCCTCGACCCATCAAACCCTAATTCCTGGTGGTTTCTATTTGCTTTTTCGTTTTCTGCTTCCCACTTTGGCCCACACCAACATCAAATGATTGTCCAATCAAGATGCATCCCCCATAGGGCATATCATTTGTGTTATTCATCATAAAATAATAATAATAATAACAACTGAACTGATTCTTGACCAAGAAAACATTTAACAAGTACTATCTTCATTCAATTATCTAATTCCTAGTGTGTTTTTTTTTTAAGGTCGTAATAAATTTAAGTATTTTATTTATTGCTGTTTAGTTTAGTACAAGGAGGTTCGATTATTCAACCTCACGTGCAATCGGTTTTACACTTGCATTGAAGAGATCATGATCATGGTTTCACACCTCAAAATTGTCTTCATTGCTCACGTATCTTCATCCTTACACGTGGCGCAAACCCAAAGAATCATTCCATTTGAGTTTTAGTTTAGTACGGGGATTGAATGTACATTCATCCTGAATTCATCATCATAATTAAAAATTTACAGCCCAAATTTTAATATATTGTTTGACATTACACTTCCAATTACAAGGAATTCTAAATCTTTGTAATAAAAACGATTGATATGAAAGAATTCCAATATCTTAAAATACAAGAGGAAGGCGTAAATTATGAGTAAGAAAAAATTGCCAACTTGCATAAAATCTCAAATCAAACCGTTGATCATTATTAAAAGGACCAGCAAATGACCTAAATGACCCTGAGGACAAGCCACCAATGGGGAAAGTTCTTAGAGGTCAACGTTGTCCAACTAGTCAGGTTTTTTTTCTTTTATTTGTTTTTTTTTTTGGTGGGTTTTAAGTTTTGTTGTTTGTGCAAGTATATTTCCAAGTAAAGTACATGGAGACAGCAGTGCGTTACGTCAAAACACCACACCATATTCTTCCTTCTTTCTGCTTTCTTCTCTCAAACAAAAGGCCGGTCAGGTCTTTCCTTGATATTTCACACGCTAAAACAGCAACCACAACTACAACAACAACGACCTTAGCTCTTTGCCCTTCACCTTTAGCTAGCCGCCCTCTGTCACTTTTAAGGTTGGGATATCTGTCAAGTTCTTGGATGCTGTTCGATTCTTTTGAGGTTTTTTTTTTTTGATGTTTCTGCTATCTGGGTTTGTTTCATTTCATGATTTGGTGAATTGGGTCGTTGGAATTTAGCTTATCTGTTGTGGTTTTTTGGGTTTCTGAAGGGTTTGAACATGTCTCTTAGTACTGTGCCAACTGTGTTTTTTGATTACTTTGTCAGCTAAATGTGCTTGGTCATACAGTTTAAAGCTTTGATTGGATTTTGCAGGGGTTGCTAGATGTTGGAGTTAACTGTTTGAAACACTTTTTGGTACGCTTTAAATAAAGTGCTCAGCTGTATTATCTATCAGGGATTCAGGAATCATGTTGATTCAGGCAACTCAGCCGTGAAGACTTTGGTCAAATTTTGCAGTGGCGTTGAAGAAATAGAACTTAGCAATTAGAAAGTCTCTTGGAGTCATCTCCTTTATTGCCTGGATATGCACCAGCTTTGTTAATTTTTTGTTTGGATAAAGGGAATTCAATATGCGGGTTTTTTTTTTTCCTGTGATTGTTGAGTACTAGATTGTTCTGTTGAGACCAATTCACACCTTTGAATCAAGTTTATTGGGGTTTATCTTGGTAATCATGCATCATTGGTTTGCTGTGTTGAGTATGGACAACATTGATTGAAGTAATTAAGGCTTCTGGAGTTGATTTTGCATATTTCTCTTTTGGCACTTGGAGGTGATTCGCAGAATAAGTGCTGCTTCATTTATAATTTAGTTTTTATGGAAGTTGAGTGCATTAATTTACCGAGAATGGCTGCTTCTATGTTTAGTCTACTGCTGTTTATGCAATTATCAAGATTCTTTGCCTCTGGGCTTGAAGTAAAGTCGAAGATTTGTGGTGCAGATCACATTGCTTATTCAAATTTGTATGGTCATGAATTGCTTTATTTGAATGGGAATTTAGTAGATAAAGTGTTGTTCTGTAAGGCCCTACGGTTGCACTATGCCGATGATTGTGTGTTTGAAGGCTATACTGGAACTGATTACTGTGGTTTGGACCTTTCATTAGGTATGCACTGTAACACATGAGGTGTCAGGTTTCTAATTTAGACGATTTATTTTATTATTTTAGTTATGAAGTTTACTGCATGATAGAAGTAAATTTCGTAGAACCTTTATCAATGTGTAATGGTTTTGGCTGCTGATTTGTCCTTAGGAGGAGGAAGAGAGTTATTGCAGGAGACACTGAAGGAACATGATAAATCTGCTCAGAAGCCAAAGGATAAGAATAAAAAAGGGTATTCGGTCAAAACCAAAGTAGGGATGGTAGCAGCTGGAATTTTTTTGACATGCTGCGTTTTTATGTGCCCCTGTTTTTATAGGAAAAAGAGAGCAACTGCCCACACTGTTCTTGAAAAGGATCCAAATTCAAGTAAGTCTTAACTTACCTAAGCTGTATCTGGTCAATTTTGTAATTTATCAAAATTCGAGAATTTCTGAACAAGTTTGCTGTAGATAAGATTCAACAATTAGATGCGAGTTTTAAATGAGTAGTCAGGAATAATAGTTCAGTTCTCAAGTGTACTCTTTATAATCTATAAACAGCATAGTAATTGTGTATGTCCTCTTTGTTATCACATATTTGTCAGTTTAGCTTTTTCCTTAATGCAGCATAATTTGCTGATTGTTTTTTGGATTCTAGTTACAAATGGATGGTTTTGTTCTTGCAGTGGATTCAGCTTCCGCTTTGGAAATGAGTGTTCATTCTCCTCCTGCAAAGGTTCCAGCCAGCCCACTCAGGGTACCACCTAGTCCTTCCAGATTCTCAATGTCTCCAAAACTTAGTAGAATTGGGTCAGTGCATCTTAATATGACACAGGTGGCCAGAGCTACCTGTAATTTCTCATCAGCACTACAGATAGGTGAAGGAGGGTTTGGAACTGTCTACAAGGCCCAGCTAGATTCTGGCCAGGTGGTTGCCATTAAACGAGCAAAGAAAGTAAGTAAATATGATCATGGAGATACTATTTCTGCAACATTGCCCCTGTTGGTACAGTAATTCTTTAAACTGGTTTTCTGCTTGATTAGTGAAATTTATGTTATATATGGACTGAACAAGTGTGAATCATTGCTCTGATCATTAAACTTACAAGATAGAACTTTCAGATCATTAACTAAGTTAACTATCCGCATATTAGAGATACAGAGGATTCTCCTATTGCCTGTGTTCCGGAGTGCCACATATAAAAGCACAAGGGAAGAAAGTATATTTAGAAGTATCAGAGTCCAGTGACTGGCTCTCTTTTGACATGCTCTATTTTTTTTTTTTTAAACATTAGATTAAAACAGAATTATGGAAGCATCAGGGCTTTCATCATCTAATAATTTGTAGGGAAGATAACAGTGACCTACAAATACACTATCCTTGCTTCCCAAATTGTTTAAAAATATATACTCTGTAAAAGTTTAAACAATTTGTATGGCTGGCTGTATTTTTCCCTGGTCTAAAACTATGAATCTTTCCTTTGAAGAGTAAATATAGTAAACCTCTGCATTCTGGAGGCATCTCAGTTCTGTATGTTAAACACATCTTATATGGCTCATGGTAAAGAAATGCCACTTAGGTTATACAAGGAACTGCCATATTATTCACTTATTAGACAGTAAACTTGTGGAGTGGTTTAATTGTATTATGGGGGGGGGGGGGGGGGGGGTGCCTTATATTGTTAACAGTTGGGGCTAATGGCACACATAGGAAAATGTGCAAATAGGATCAAATGTGGCAAATACTAGAGGTATAGTTCATAACATGGTTGAAAATTTCTTGTTCTTTTTTCCATTTGGATTCTCAGATAACGACCTGGTAGGTCTCTAAGCAAAGGGCTTTACATTGGCTTTGTTGGTGACAGACATGGAACTGGCTTAAGAATTTAAGTTGTTCTTTCTTTATAGTGCTTGTTTTATGATTCAAACCATATTATTATTCGGGCATGTTATTTCGGTTGACATAAGAATATTGTCTAGGAACATTTTGAGAATCTGCGAACTGAGTTCAGCAGTGAAGTAGAACTTCTAGCCAAGATTGACCATAGGAGCCTTGTGAAGCTACTTGGTTATGTCGATAAAGGAAATGAACGGCTTATTATTACAGAATATGTACCAAATGGTACTCTGAGAGATCATTTGGATGGTATGTTCTCTTGACTGTAATAACTGCCAAAGTTTTTGGTCAACAATATTGTTAAAGGCTTAAAAATAATATTTTGCTCCTATTCCTGGCAGGTCAGCGTGGCAGAATCCTGGATTTCAATCAGCGGCTTGAAATTGCCATTGATGTTGCACATGGCCTTACTTATCTCCATCTCTATGCAGGTGAGAAAAACCCGCTGAAATATCTTGGTTTTGGCCCATACCATGGCACCAGTAAAACACACTCATTCATTGTCTTTGTTTCACATTTTAGTTAATGCCAAATCACACCCGGCCCATTGTATCCCCGTGACTAATTTCAGCTATACATGGCTTTACTCTCCTCATTTCTAAGCAATTTCAGCCTGTGCTTTTTCATATAAAAAAGTAAGTGAAATAATGCCTAATTTTCTTTTCATCTTGCAACAGAGAAGCCAATTATTCACCGAGACGTGAAGTCATCCAACATTCTTCTGACAGAAAGCATGAGAGCTAAAGTGGCTGATTTTGGATTTGCAAGACTTGGCCCAATGGACTCGGACCAAACACATATTTCAACCAAAGTGAAAGGAACAGTCGGTTACCTTGACCCTGAGTACATGAAAACCTATCAACTCACACCCAAGAGTGATGTGTACTCATTCGGGATTTTACTTGTAGAAATTTTAACTGGCCGCCGTCCTGTGGAGTTAAGGAGACCGGTTGAAGAGCGTGTGACACTTAGATGGGTAAGTTTGCCCTTCATTCCCTTGTTAAATTTTTACTTCATGGCTGTTGTGTTTATTTCAGTACAGGGCACATAGAATAGTTGTCAGAAAGAGAGGCAACTGCATCTAATTTTAGAATCCTTTTTTTTGGGCCATATAATTTATTTTTATTAGGAATCTCATGTCTTAATTAAAAAGAAGTAGATCTATTGCAGAGTCCAGCAAGCAAAACCTTTTATGAGGATGGCCATAACTTGCCTTGGTTCTGCCACATGGAGATATGGACCAAGGATATAAGAACTATTCTGTAGTTTCCTTAGATACAGGGAAAAAGTCTGGTTGAGTTATGAGAACTAACTCCAGACTTCAACCTGGTAGGCATGGATTGATAAACTCACGACCTCAATCTTTATTGTTAGTAGTCTCAAGTCACTTCCATTTATCAATAAGGTAGTGCAACTTCTGATGACGACAGCTGCACGGTTACAATCAACTAGCATTGAAGGGAATTCTCAAAAATTTGATACATCTTGCTAAGGACCTATGCTACTGGACTTGGGAATAGTGTTGGATATGGTGTTTGTGTCCAACATGAGTACACTCAATTTACGGGTTTTCTTTATATTTTTAGCGGATCATGTTCAAATAGACTTTTCCATTTTAAAGATGTATGTCTAACATGGCGTACATTAGGAACAAATAACAGGGGTAAAGAAGCAAGGTAGTTAAGTTGCCTTTAAGTTACCCAAGACCCAAGTTGTTGAGTCTTCAAAACTAACTCCTTCTTGTTTGCTTCCAACTGAGTGTACTCAGAATTAATGGTGTCAATGTCATACAGGCATTCCGTAAGTATAATGACGGACATGTAGTGGAATTGGTGGATCCTGCAATGGGAGAAGTTGTAGATGCAGAGATACTAGTGAAGATATTTGCTTTGGCATTTCAATGTGCAGCACCCGTAAGAAATGACCGTCCGGACATGAAATCTGTGGCTGAACAGTTATGGGCGATAAGGGCTGACTACCTTAAGGGTTCAAGGCAAAGGTAGCACAAGAGATTGAAGAGTAGTCTCCTCTTCCCTTTAAATTTTTTCCTTCCTTTCTTGTTTGTTTTGTGTTTTTCCTTGCTGCTTCTTGCTGTTCACTTTCTTTTCTTTTGTTTTCCACCCTCTTTTCAAGCTTACTGTAAAACCGAAATTGGTGTAAACCAAAAGATATTGTGCGCTTTTGCCTTGTTCTATTGCTTCAAGTTTCTGACAGTGTCATTGTGGCAAAGCGTCAAGAGTAAATATGAAGAGCATATATACTTCAATTATATTTGATTTCATTTTGTTTCAGTGATCGATTTTACTGACCTAGGTTTGGAGGCTTACCTTTCCATTTTAATTGGCTTGATCACCTATGGTATGGCAATCTATTACAGCTCCCCCAATACAGATTGTTTATGTTGAGGCGATTGTAGAAGCCTTTGTAATACTTTTACATGTTATTCTTTTCTGTCATTAGAGAATTAGGGTAGCCAAAGCTACTTTCTGTTTTTTGAAAAGCGGTAGCCAAAGCTACTAAAATGTAGCCCAAATTCTTATATTATGGAATGAACAGGTGAAACTTTGTTGTGTATTTGGATAAATTCAGAGGGAAGCTGAACCATAAACCTCAACCCTCCGATTGGGGAGTAACACTAGACCAAGCTTGAATTGTTACCAATGGTTACATTTGCTTCTCACTTACTATGATATAATAATAACTAATAACAAATAAATTCATCATTCTTTACCGTTACACAACTGCTTTGGGATATAAGATTCCATTGCGTGACATGTTGAAACGTGTTGTTTATTGTTATCCCCAAGTTATACAAGTTGTTTGGGCAAATAAATTATGATAGGCGTTGCTCCAGTTTCAACAACATATTTTCCCCACAGATGGTATCAAAACATGAGTCTCAGTTTGTGGCCAAAAGCCCAAAAACATGCTATCTGCTTTTGATGAGAACAAATGTAATCTTGGAACGGCATGAACTGGCATACACAGATTTCACCTGACCAAAATTTGTAAAGGTTGAATCATTCGGACTTTGCCTCCTTGCAACTCATACGGTAAATGAAAAATACAGCTGGAAAGAGTACAGTGTGATTCCCCCGTCTGGTTGCCTTCGGCTGAGTAACAAAGGGCTAGAATGATCCCACAAACTTGTGCAGTTCAATTAAGAGTACAAGACTATGTACAAAATTTATTTTCAAGGGTAAGCAAACCCCCCACCCAATCTAGGATGAGTGAATGAGATCCCCTAAAACAGTTTCAATAAACGGGGCCATCGAAGTCTTAATCTTTTCCACCTACTCCCTATCAATAAGGGGTGCAAACCTAATATGTGTTCCGGCATGAAGTCATGCCTTGTTAATATGCCCACCACGGGTGCTCTCTGCAATCCCAACATCAGCATTGGAATAACATAGTTAGTAGACAAGCATAAAACTAATATCTACAATAAAAACATCAGTGTTTGGTGTGTGAGTAAGAGAGTGAGAAAATCAATGGATGCAAGGATTCAAAAAATTTTAAATAAAAAAAAAAACAAAAGGGAAAAAGAAAGACTGAACGCTATGGTGGAGTTAACTAGCACTGCCAAAGCAGAGTAGGCTTTTGGTTTTGGAATGAAAAAAACAAAATGCAGTAAAAACTTTAAATCAGAAGGTAGAAACGTGAAGAAGCAGACAAAGAATGAGAAATCAAGCTTTAAGCAAATGACCATGACAAAGCTTCTTACGTTAGAGATCTTAGGTATGACAAGTAGGTGCCTCAAACCAACTTGACGGAAAAGTACGAGAGCCTTAGCCAGCGACATTGTCTCCACAACCGTATATGGTGAAGCATTGGTAAAAGGGTGTAAATCCAAGAACATCTCCTTCTCTTCGTCACTTAATTCTATGTCTTCTATCTTGTCAACATTACCTAAGCCCTTCTTTGCGAAATCCTCTGCTGAGAAATGCCTAAAAGCATCAACACCTATCTGCACAGGGGTGCACAAGAAAACTCTCTTCTTTAGCAGTGCAATAAGATGAGCACGGAGGATTAAACCATACAAAATTGGGGATTCAGAATGTGGAGGCTCATCAACAACAGGAAACCCATGATGCCTTGTGGTTTTGAGGATATGTACTATATTACCAACCTTCTCAATTCCATGAAAGAGCTGAAGAGGGCCAGAGACAACATCACCAACTGTCAGCTGTCTCATATAAGGTTCAGCATGAGTTTCTAGGTAAGGAAAACCCTTTGCTTTCATAATGAGGTCATAAATGTTGCCGTTAAAAGCATCAGCTACAGTCTTGGAAATGAGGAGAACCATCATTATCAATGGCAATAATAATAGGTTATTGGTCAATTCCAGAATAATAACACACAAAGAGACTGTCATCCTCATTGAGCCACCAAGAAATGAAGCAGCACCAAGCACAGCATAAAGACCTTGATTAAGATTTGTGTGTGAACCAAGTAGCATACCAATGAAGCGCCCATAAGATGCACCAGTAACTATGACAGGTACAAAAAGACCTGCTGGAGCAACAATCCCATAGCTAACAATACTTAGAAAGAAGCAGGTGACAAAAAATATGATCATCGTTGACTTCTGAAACTCAGAGTCAGTATTCTTGCTGAAAAGATTTCTGATAGCATCATCATTTGTGTTGAAAATGAGGCTGGCAAGATCATTGTAGTAACCAGGAGGACATTGAAATTTCTTGTAGTTACCAGATCGGCCTATTGTGGGACAGGCTTCGGATGCATCCAATGGGCATGGTTGGCAAGATGCAAGCCATGGTAATCCAAAAAGTAGACAGGATGTAAAAATGGAGATTGAGCAAGCAAGAAAAATTTTATAAACAACGCTTTTCCTGAGAGGAGAAAAAAGGGTGGAATAAGCAATGAGAATGAACCCTGAAAATTATATTATGCCAGATATTGAAATAGTAATTGGTGCAAACAACACAAAGATGAAAACAGAACTTACTCATTAATGAGGTTGTAAACTCGCAGGACCTTATCCAAAAGGGAATTATATAAACTTCCCAATATGCCCCCTATAACTCCAAGAACAAGTACAGGAGGCACATCAGCTAGGTGATACGAAACATTTGCTGAATAGGCATCGAACATTATCAAACCCCCTTTACCAAACAGCCCACACTTGCCACTTAAACAAATATCAATTAGAGCTCGAAGAATAATTGCAACTACAGCAGTTGTAAAGAAAGCTCTCCAAAGAAGGGCACTTCTCCACCTGCAGAACCAAACCATGATATTATCATTAGGTACCAACTTTTGGCCGTTTCATCTTGTCCAACAGACATCATGAAAACCTGTAGATGATGAATGAAAGAAAGGAAGGCGATTCTCAGAGTAAAATAATTTATGTCATGGGCATAAAGGAAGCTTAATTTGCCTTTCAATCCAGTTATGATTATGAATGAACTGGCTACACATATTTAGAAGAGCCATTTCCTGAGCATATTATTGGCTATACTGTCCCCAAAGCTGTTCTGCCTTTCATCTATGAAGTAAAGAACATCCATAAAGACAATTTAACAAACCAGCAATACAAACAAGAGAAGATATGTTTCATGAATCAGCAAATGCAGATGTGACAATTTGAAGATCGGCAGGCTATAGAAATAGATAACATAAATTGTAATAAATTATTACCTATCAAGCAGGGAAACAATCTTAATAAAGTATTGAAAAAGCATGCTTTATAGTATTACAAAGTCTTAGAGTGTCAAGGAACAATAAGCAAAAAATGTGTGTAGCTAACATGAAAGGCTGAGCTATTCTATTGCCAGATATGATTTCATTTTTGGTTAAACAATGGGGGGAGAAAAAGAAATGAGAGAAGTGTAAAAACTCAAAAAGAATACCAACAATGAATGATATGCCGAAAGGAAGGTAAATAATATATCAACATGGCACTGGGAATCCATAAATATTGGGTGGAATATTCTAGGTCCTTACAGAACCCTCTCATTCAACACAATTTTATATGTGCTAAAAAGACCATGACCCACAAAAGAAGCAAATGCATCTGATCTACATACCAAGACGCCATTTCTTCAAGAGCAAACAGCACACCTCCAACTGGGGCTCGGAAAGCAGCTGCAATTCCAGCTGCTGACCCACACGTTACAAGATCTCGTCGGTCTCGGTCATTCTTAAAGAAACAAAGCCACTTCCATGTTAAACCATATCTTCTAGACCCACCCTGTCCCAGCAATGATGCAATACATGCACCAGTATGCACCATAGGCCCTGCCTTTCCAACAAGCAGAGATGAAGACACGGCAGAAATGCTTCCCACAATCTGCACATGCAACAAAATTATGAAATTTCTACACAGAAATGAAAGAAAAGGAAAAGAAAGAACCAACAATGGTTTCTCTCAATTCATAAGAAATCTAAGGTATAGATCATACTTCACACAGTAGGTGAAAAAATTCAATTTTTAATAAATAATGTGAAATTACAAATCTGAGAACTTGATGACTAATTATATATTAACTCAATCTATTAGCGATTTACAAGTAAAAAATTCAAATAGATTAAAAAACTTAGAAAAAAGAAGCTCTTCAGCTAAAGGATTTTCCATAAGACTAATAACAATTTATAGATTGCAATTTAAGTTAAAAACAACTTTAAAAAAAACATTATAAGAAAGAAAAAAAAAACAACCTTAACAATTAAAGTTCGCAGTGAAAATATTCCCGGAGCATCTACACCGTTCAAGTAAGCCTTCACTTCCGGTATACCTGAACCAGCCGCTGCCGGCGAAATAAATGCCGTAATGATGGCGGCAAATAGAGTTAGAACCAAATTGGATAGAGAAAACACTAGAAATGCCATCCCGTATCTGCACCAAAAAAATACAACCAGATTTTCTTTAAAATATAGTGAGACAAAAAAGAAGTATTTAAGAATTTCTCAACAATCAAGCAAATCTTCGGGAGGGAACTTTTCAAATAATTTGGTGCAAATTACTTTCCGTTAAGAAAAAAAGAATACTAAATGAAATTTAACCAATCAGTAAAAAAGAAAAAAGGAGACCTGCGAGCCAACATCATGTTAGAAGTAACGACGAACTTAATGCCGGCGATATTCTCAACGGCGAGATTGTTACAGAAACCAACAAGACTGACGATAGCGCCAATCAAGAAGCAGAGAAGCCATTTCATGAAAATATACTGAAAAATCTGGATCTTGGCACGTGTCCTCCAGTCTTGTTTGAAAAAATCATTCTCCGCAATTCTTCAAAAAAAAAAAAAAAAACCGAATCCATAAACAAATCCACAGAAAAAATTTTAAAAAAATTGAAAACCCCGTGGAGGCTGGCTTACTCGTAGTCGAAGCTTTCGATAGGGCAGACGTTAGCGCCGACGATGGCGACCTGAGAGGTGGAATTGAGGGATCGTTCGTGAGAGAGCAAAGGAATGGTTAGCGACTCATGGTCTTGGTTTTGGTCCGGTGGCGCATTGTCTGACATGGCGTCACGTGGCGTGGCGCGGGGTTTTGGATTTGGTGGAGCTTAGGCTGAAGCGAGGAGCATTCGAGACACAGAGAGAGAGAGAGAGAGAGAGAGACCGAAGAGTCAAAGGTTCAAGGGAGGAAAGGAGAATTTCGGTTATGAATAAAATAAAATAAAGAATCACTTAGAAAATGAGAGGAGGAAGAGTTTGTGACAGAGTGGAACACTCCTAATCCCTCCCAGTCTAGCGCCAAGAGATGATATGCTTCCGTTCACTTTTGAATTTCAGTTGGTGGTGCTGTTTTATTTCCCTTCTTATTATAGTATGATTTAACACATTTCTTTCTTACTTCTTATTTTCTCTTCTTATTATTGCGTCGGGGAAATTGCTTTTTTTGTCTGATTATCCAAATGGTGAATCACTGTATTACTATCAAAATATATACTAATATCATAATAGTTTTTAAAGTAGAATGCCAAAGGTTTTTTAGTAATTAACCAAATCAATTATTCAAGAGTGAATAGAGAAAGCTTTTTTTGCGTTGTCCAACTATAATAAACAATTTTAATAAAATCATGATCTGAGTAAAAAGTAACATCTCAACCACCTCCTTTACACTCAAATACGACACAAAATAATTATGCTTGGCCGCTATTATAATACAATTTATAATTTTAATCAATTATTATATTACTTTTTAGTTCATAAAATAAAGTGAATATGAATTTTCTTCCAAAAATTTCCACTGGTTTGTGTTAAACGATCTAGGGACGTGTAACAAATTTCCTAAAGACAGTAGGACGTAATGGATAACTTTCCCCTTCGTCCTAAATCTTCCCAACATAATAAAGAAATCTGTGTTTTTTCTTCTTTCTTTCTTTTTTTTTTTTTTCTCAATTGAACGCTTTAGTAGTAAAAATAATAGCCTTCGCTTTGCCCATAGGTAACCGGAAATTTTTCGAATTTGTTATTTTTCGAGATGCAAAACTGACACCACCAGAGAAATTTAGTGATACAGCAGAAAAACGTGATCCTCCTAAAACCGAAAGTGATACAAAAAAAAAGTAGTGAGAAGTCAATTAGTGGGACAAAAAGGGGGCCACAGCGAAGCTGTTCGATTTACAAATTGGAAGATGACGAAAGTGGAAATGCGCATCAGACAGGAAGTCCGTATCCAGATGTCCTCACTCCTCAAGTCCTCATGCGCCGTCCACGTCCTGAAGGTGGAAACTTCGCGTTTAGCGACTTTTTTGATGCCCTTCGCCTGAATCCTGGCACTGGCTGTGGCGGCCTCTGTCTCGCTCTCTCTGAAACGCAAATCTCTGTGATTGTGTGGACAGCCTCGTCCCTCCTCACCGTCTCTTATCTTTTAGTTCGAAACCAGTCTCCATCATTTCACTCTCTCAATGTCAGTTTGCAGTCTTTTTTCTATTACATCGTATTCAATTATAAGCTAATGAATGTATTTGTATTTAACTCATTAATTCATATATAATCTTTTTACTTAAAAAATAAAATTTAAATTTTATTCTTTCAAATCTAAAATTAATACAATTGACAAAAATCATCGACTCTTTACATAATTTCATGCTTTATTCTTAAAATTATTTTGTTGCTTCCACAGTGATGCACCTTTAATATTTTGGACATTAAGTCCCTCCTATAATAAAATTTCCTGAATTTAAGCCCATATATACAAGTTTTGAGATCATACGCCAGGATATTTTTATATGTTCCTTTCCTCACTTAAAATGGAGATTGAGGGCACAACAAACTTTATAAGAAAAAACCTTGAAATTATTACAATTTAGATGGCCTGATAGACTCATAGTTCAGGTTATATGAAATTACTGTTACTGTTTTGTATAAAAACAAAAGGCATTTTAACGCAAAGATTGGAATAAGCACAATTGATTTCCGTTCATGATAAGGAATAAGACGGAAATTTGACAATAATCAGAAATACATTCGAATTTATGCTTTGCTGAAATATATAAAAAAAGAAAATGACTCATGCTTTATCCATTTCACAACATGAGGATAACGTCCCATGAAAAAGAAAAAAAATGACATGACGACATATGTAGTAACGCCGTTTAAGCATCTTATAATTACGTAATCCGATATGGACAATAATGACAAAAAAGTAACTCGTTGATTTAACGGGTGGACAGATATTTTATATTTATAATAAATTGGATGATATAAAATTAATGTTTAAATACAAAAAGAACCCTAAACTTAATTAAATTTATTATCTAGGCCCATGTATTTTTGTTGTACTCAATTAACTCCTCAAAATATTTTTTTTTGACCTTTTTAAGCCCTTATTTTTCGTTTTATAATGTATATCACATTTATTAAACTAATGAAATTTATAAACGAAAATCGATAAAAATTATTCTTATATTAAATAATAAATTATTGTTAAAAATAATTAATAATATAACTACACATGTTTGAAATTGATAAAGTAATGTTATTTATATGTATTTTGATTTATGTATTTATCTATTTACAAAATGAATTGCTTTTATATTTTATGATTATTTAATCATTACTTATTCACTTCTTTACGTGTTTATTTGTATAATTATTTACTTTTATAAGTATATAATTATTTATTTTTTATTTTTTAGCTATTTGTTTATTACAAAGAAAATAAAGAATATGAAATAACATAAAGGAAATAAATTATTATATAGAAAAAAGTATTATAGAGAAAAAATTTAATAAACTATACTAATAGCAAAGTTAAAAAAGAAAAAAGAAAAACAAGAGGAAAAAAACAAAGGGGAGAGGAGTTCCACTGGAGCGGGAAGGTCTAGTGGCTTTGGCGGCTTCAGGACGATTGAAATGGCCCCAAGTCCCCAACCATGCCGACCCCTACTTGCCGAGCGGGGTCCGATGGCAGTTGGACGTCCCAGCTGCACCGCACCGAAGATAAAACGTCGAAGCAAAATGGGCCAAGTATATTATAATAGACAAGAGAGATAACATCGCAAAAAAAATGTCGTAGTAACGAAAATAACTACAGCTTTTTTTTGGGGAGGAAACAAACAACAGCTTTTGATGACATTTAACCTACCATTATATATTTTTTTTCTTTTAGATACATATATTTGAAAATAATTGAAAAAAAGTGAACAGACCCAACTGAAGTACAAGATCTTAACAATTTTAACACTGAGCTAATTGAAGAAGCGCTGTGAAATTCATTTTAATCAATTCTGTCCTTTCCAATCACATGGGTTTTTTTCGTAGTTTGAATAACAAGCTAACATCACATGCACATGCAGATGTGCATCTACCATTCTGCCTTATTGGACTCAGAGGAAAATAATAATTGGTGCTATATAATTTGGTTTGCAGTCTTATCCAAATTCAGAGGCTTTTGGTTATGGACTGGTTGACAACATTGACTCTGGATCCGTGTGGTCCATTTCTTTATTTTCCAGCTCACATTGAAGATTAAAAAATTGCCCATATAAACTATGTTTAGTGTTTGATTAGATCTAATTAATCCAAAAGGACCTAACATGCTAGACAATAAAGCTGCCACCGCACAAAGTAGATAACTATGAAAATTGTCTTTAAATTAATCATAACCCATTTTTAATTTATTATGGATGTGCTTTTTCAATTGTGATCAGTTGGATCTGAGCAGCCCAACAAATATAGATAGAATGTTTGTAGGCTGTTTATTCTTTGCCTGTCAGTCAATCCATTGTTGCTGGTTTACTAATTCCTTCTCAAAAGTTAACAGCATCATTACCAGACGAAAGGTTTGGATGCCTGCAGTTAGAGGTGAGTAAAATTAAATTAGATTAATTGTTTATTTAAATTAAATATAATTTAAATAAGATGATTTGATTTAATTAGTTTATTGAATTAATGGATTTAAAATGTTTGATTTAATTGATATTTTGATCGATTTTCGATTTTAAAATTTGTAGATCAATTCATCTAAAAAACTAAATTAATTTTTTTATATATTATATATACTAGGATGGTGTTCGTAACTACGCTACGAAAAAAATCACAAGAAATATTGATTATGTTAGAGTAAATTTCAATTTGGTACCTTTAAAAGAGGTTGTAGAGAAAGCAATAATGTATTAATCAACTGTATAAATGTTTAGTTTGTACTGGTAGAGAAAAAAATAAATTGGTATTAATTTAAAATAATTATTTGCTCTGATTTCAATTGCTGAAAACTTGCACCTACATATATGATTATAAAATAGTAAAATATTAAGAAATGAGAGAGTATATAACATGTACTATTAATAGATTAAGATAAACAGTTGTACAATATAAGACAATCGTATAATATAAATACCTTATCAATATAAAATAATTACTAATTTCTAATAATATATCTTTTATATATAAAATGAATGGCTAAAGGTTATCAAATTTAGTTGATTTATTTGTTCAAAGATGCTATGTGCTATGTATATTAAGAAATGAATAAACCTTCTTGATTTTTTTTTTCGTTCAATGAATTGGATGAATATTTATTGGAATT
Source organism: Theobroma cacao (assembly GCF_053813885.1). NCBI lineage: Eukaryota > Viridiplantae > Streptophyta > Magnoliopsida > Malvales > Malvaceae > Theobroma > Theobroma cacao. The sequence continues at coordinate 7,576,636 of NC_142647.1, forward strand.
TAAACATTCATGTATAAAAGAGATGTCTAAATACTATGGATTCAGGTTCATGTAGAATAAGAGGATATAAACAAAAAATAATATTAAATTACAATTGATAAATATTAAATGAATCTATATTCTAAACATTAAAAATTAAAAATTATTGTTTTCAAGTTCTTTTTACTACAATAAATAAAAATAAAAAAACCCTTCAAATGTAAAAAAACAACGCAGCTTTGACATAAGGTGTAAAAAAAAAAAATAATTCAATTGAGAATGACAACCAATTGACCTAATAAGTTATCCTATTTAAAACAGAATTTATCCAAAAAAAGACGATAATCCTATCAAAGATTATTAGATGTATAATAAACTATTAAGAAATGAGAAAGTATATAACCTATACTATTAACAGATTAAAATAAACAGTTGTAGAATATAAGGCAACAGTATAATGTAAAGATCCTACCAATATAAAATAGTCAGTAATTTCTACTATTATATGTTTTGACTTCAGAACACCCGCAACATGCTAAACTCATTGTTGCTGGCCTTAAAATCTTAGGCTTAGTAATGCTTTCTCCTTGCAAGATGATAAAAAGTTCATAATGTGGTAATTAGATCTCCTTGCAGTTTATATACTTTTCCTTTGCAATTACCTATAACTGTTAGGTGAGTAAAGAGTTAATTGTTCTTTAATTATATGCCCTCCCACCTCCGCCTCTAAAAAAGAGTTAATTGATTTATTTATTCATTGATGATTGTATGCCATGTATATTGAGAAATGAGTAGGTTTTTTTTTACTTTTATTTTATTCAATGAATTGAATGGATGTTTATTAGAATTTAAAAATTCATGTACAAAAGAGATGTCTATATACTAAAAATTCAGGTTGATGCAGAATAAGGGAATATAGATAAAAAATAATATTAAATTACAATTGATAAATATTAAATGAATCTATCTTATGAGCATTAAAAGTTAAAAATTATTGTTTTCAAATATTTTTTTACTACAATAAATAAAAGTAAAAAAGAAACAAAAAACCCTTCAAATGTCAAAAAACAATGTAGTTTTGACATAAGGTGTAAAAAAAATTAATTTAATTAAGAATGACAAATGTCAATCAATTGACCCAATCAATTATCCTACTTTTATATAACGAATTGGATGGATATTTATTGAAATTTAAACATTTAAGTATAAAAGAGATATCTATATACTATAGATTTAGATTCATGCAGAATAAGAGAATATAGATAAAAAATAATATTAAATTGTAACTGATAAATATTAAATGAATCTATCTTCTAAGTATTAAAAGTTAGAAATTATTGTTTTTAAGTTTTTTTATTAAAATAAATAAAAGTAAAAAAAAAACCCATTAAATGTCAAAAACAACTTATTTTTGACATAAGGTGTAAAAAAAATTAATTCAATAGAAAATGAAAGGTCAAAAAAATAAAAAAGAGTTATAATTGAATGACACTTGTCATTTAATTGAAACAAATTGAAAAAAATTGAAACATCCTACTTTTATATATATTATAGATATATTAATATATATAATATTTTTTATATTTATTAAGAAAATTTGATAATAAACTTAATTAATAATATACTTAAAGTATAGTAATTTATTTTCTTTAAATGAAATTTATTGATTAATCAAACGTGGAGTACAAACTCCCATCATATCATTCAGGAGTAGAGAGGAAACCTTTTCTGGTGGAGAATAGTACAAAATACTATCAGAGTTTAACTTAAACCCTAGATTAGCCATAAAATCAGCAATTTTGTTGACTTCCCTATATATATGACTTATACTAACCTCCCAATGCCTACTTAACAAGCCTTTAATTGCTCTAATTAAGTCTAGATTAGAGCAAGGATGAGCAGAATAAAAGCTGATCGCCTAAACCACTGCCTTATTATCATTTTGTAATTTAACTTTGCGAAAGCCTCGCTCCCAAGCTAGTTGGAGACCTTTGTAAACCCCCTACAACTCCGCACGATAGGCTAAACTTGTATCTACCTTGCAAGCATATCCCATTATCAAAGTACCATGTTTGTCTCTCAGCACTCATACAGCAGAAGCAATCCTTACTGCACTCTTGTACGCCCCATCTGAATTCACTGCTATCCATTCTTTTGGTGGTGGTGTCCATCCCACTAGGATCTCCTCTTGTCGCCTCGTATCCCCACTTATCAAAGGGAGAGTTGTCCATGTGCTATGAGTATCCACAACCATGCTTTTGATTATACTCAGTTAGCCTTCAATGGAGAGTTCGCGACTTTTAAATATAAACAAGCTTCGCCATTTCTAAATATACCAACAAGCTATACCAAAAACAATATTCCAGGGGACATAAATGGTATAAAGATACTTAAGACTAAGGTTCATAGACAACTAATCAATCAATGGTGCTTGGAAGAATTGATTAATACCACTATGAGGCAATATACGCCTCCAAAGAGCCTCTGCTAAAGGGCAATCTCTAAGCACATGCAGACATGTTTCCTCTACTCCATGACAGTGGGGACATGACGCTTCTAATGAAATCCTGCATCTAACTCTTTCTACATTTTTCAAGATGCATTTATGCAAACAGAGGAATAGAAAAAGACAAATTCTATGGGGACTTTTCTAATCTCAAGTCAAGTGCCACATTTTTTTGTTCTCTACTCGACTAGAATCGGCAAAACTCCCTAATTGCTCATATGTTAAGGTAATAGTAAAATACCTAGAAGGAGAAAGAGCCCAATAAGACGTATCTGGTGAGGCTAATAAGGTGGGAGGGATAATGCAGAGGATTTGATTCACCACTTCAATTGGTAGAGAAGCTGTTAACCTCTCCTTATCCCAATCTCCATTAGGCATGATATAATCCCTTACCCGTGCTATTGAATTTAACATGAAACCCATATATGCTACAACATTAATCAATGGCCTTTCACCCACCCAACTATTTGTTCAGAAATTAACAAAAGCGCCATCGCCAATTGACCATCTCACATGTTTGGTGAATTCACCCTATAACCTACTCATTGATCTCCATACATTTGAACACCCATAGCACATAGGATCTTTTGAATAATCTGCTCTGCTAAAATTATATTTGTTCACAATAACCCTTACCCAAAGTGCATCAGACTTAGAAAACCGTCCCCAACAAAGTTTTAGAATAAAAACGTTGTTCATCAAAGATAATCTTCGAATGCCCATCCCTCCTTGTGACTCAGGTTTACAAAGTGTATTCCACCTCAACAAGTTTACCTTCCTGTCTTGATTTTCACCATGCCACAGAAAATTTCTATACAAACACTCTATCTTTTTACAAATTTCTAATGGAATAGAAATTGTTTGAATCGTGTATAATGAAATACTCGAAAGTATTGATTTGACAATGTAGACACTTAAAAAATAAATAAATTTTTTTAATTATAATAAAATATAATATAATATAAAATAATTAAAAAAAAAAGAAAAAAAAAAGAGAGAAGGAATGGCTGGGCGTACGCCCAGCCATCCCTTCCCCCAACCACCCTAAATGATGGGGCTCTGGCTACCAACTCCTTGGTGCTAGAACCCCATTGTCGAGTTGTCCAAATTTTTGGACAACCCAGCTATTAAAAATCGAACCAAGGGGGGAGCCAAAAAAGGGGGAAGAGAAAACGTTTTGAGAAAACCAAAAAACCTAAAATCTCTAGCAGCCGAAAACAACCACAATCAACAGCAACAAAAAATCAAAACAAACACGAAAAAAAAAAACAAAAAAGAAAACTAGTTAGATCTGAGAAATGACTGAGAGGGGGGTTCAAGGGTAAAGAAAAAGTTTTTTTTGGGTAGTGGGTGAGAAGAGAGGGAGTTGATCTGTGTAGGTGTTCGGCTAGCGGTGAAAAAGAGAAGAAAGAGTTTTGGCTATCGACGCAGGGAAAAGAGGAGAGAGTTTTGGCATCGACGGTAGAAACGGAGAAGAGAGGGAGTTGGCCGGCGATAGAGAGCAAAGAGAAGTCGTCGATTGGTGAAGGGGAAAGAGAGGGGACGATTAAAGCTAGAGAGAAAGAGGAGAGTGCCGCTACTAGAGAGAGAAAGTGGGGAATGAAAATGAAGAGAGAAAGAGAGAAAAATGGGTTAAATACCTAGGCTTTGGGTTTCAAAACGGTCCCGTTTCAAAGTTAGAATTTTTAAAGGGGAAAGCGTCAAAACGACGTCGTTTCGAATGGCTTTGCAGGCACCAAACGATGCGTTTTGAGTTCTGCCTTGTGGGCCTCAAGAAGCAGGCTGGGTGTAGTAGATTTAGGCTTCTACGGGCCACCGAGTTGGGCTAATCCGAGCCTAGAAAGGTAACCCATTTTCCTTGGTTTGGGCTCATTCCAATTAATTTTGGGCTAGTCCATTTTATTAAATAAATTACAATTTTTGGTTGTCATGATTTAAAATATATTAGGAAAAGTTATTCACATATGTATATATATATTATGAATGCTTATATTTAATATTAGAAAATAAAAAAAAATAATAGTAATAATAAAAAATAATGGTAAAAATGCATAGTTTAGAAGAATATATATATATATATATAATAAGTAAATAAATAAAAAAAATTCATAATAGATTTAGTTTTTTTAAAAAAATAAATAAATAAATATAGTAATAATGATAAGTAAATAAAAAAAATGAATGAAATGATTATTTGAAAAATTTCATCTAAGAGAGGTAAAGAGTCGCCTCTTCTAAGTGGGATTTTTTGAACGCGAAATTCGAGATGAATTTTCACCGAAGCGTCAGGATAAATCTGAACTCCAAACTTCAATACCCATTAACTCCAATAATTGTTGCTAAAATAATAATATATATTGAGAAAAATAAATCTACATTTAAATCTAAGTTAGTGTAGTTAGTTAATTAGAATTAAGTTAACCATTAATTTAATTAATTGTTTATTTGATTAAAAAAGGAAAATAATACATAAGATGGAATATTAATTCACTATGCTAGTTAAAGAATATAGATTTAGATAGGAAACTCTAAAAAAATCATAATAATAAATAATTAATAACAAATAATACTAAGTATATAAACAAGGTGATAAATATTTAAATACATAATTTGGTGAATTATGAACCACCTAATTCAATAAACGCGTGCATGTAGACATCAACATTTTATCCTGTCATAGCACGTCACATTTATCTTGCAAATGGTGCGGGAGTTCCGATGATGGGATTTCCCCGAAGAGCTTGTAGAGACGAGTTTTTCTGGGGATATCTCTAGGTGAGAAAAATTTCGAGACTTCACCAAAGCGTTGGGATGGTCTTCGAATGATTTTTCAATAAAAGATTATTGGCCCCATTATTTAAAATAAACAAGTCATGACATCATTTTACGCTTGCATCACGTGCATACGTAAAACCGAATAAAAGACTCTGTCATTTTAAATAAAAAATTTAGTTAATAAGTAAGGAATAAATCAAAAGTAGGCTATAATAGGATAACTTAAGATTAAATGGTATCGTTCATGGAACGGGGGTCACGGAGGTGCTAACCCTTCTCCATGCATAACCGCACTCCCGAACCCATCTCTAAAAAAAATGTGGATTAGTTCCCGTTCTTTCGACGGACCTAAAATTAATTTAGGACTTCGTCGATTAGAATCGGATTAATAGGTGACCAATCACACCTAGATAAAAAAGATTGGTGGCGACTCATAAACAATTTAATTGTCGTCGACGTTTGGCGGACGAGTTCCCGAACCAGCACGTTACGATAGACAAGAGTTAAACGGCCTGCATAAGATAGGGATGATGCCTTTCATCCACTCAGTCTGCTTTTAACTTTATCAACAAGATACTTATAGATGTTAACACTTTTCTTGGCTTTCAATAAAGGAACTCCAAGATAGTTGCCCATATTTTCAGCATAAGAAAAGCCAAAACAAGCCATCAATAGATTAATTACCTCTTTGGATACATTCTGTGAAGAAAAGAAAGTTGATTTTGTAATGCTCACCTTTGCTCCTAAATAGGCACAGAAGTCGTCCAGAACGTCTTTTATTACCTCCATTTAAACTTCTGAGGCTTCTGTAAAAAGTATGAGGTTGTCAGCAAAAAATAAATGAGATAAGGTTGGTCTTTGTCTACTCAAACTAATCGATTTCAACATTTTCTGGTCGACAGCTTGTCTGATACCATGAGCTAGTCATTCTATGCATAGCACAAATAGATAAGGGGCTAATGGATCTCCTTGTCGCACTTCTCTCGAAATGGAGAATTTATCCAGGTGCCTCCCATTCCATAATATTTGAGTGTTACTATTGTTCCAACTCCTAATGAGAATATCAATAATAGTATTTGGGATTCTAGCTTCCACGCGTGAATCATAGATGAATTCTCACCCCAGTTTGTCGTAGGCCTTCTCCAAATCAATCTTAATTATCATCCAACCCTTTCGTCCATTTTTTTTTTTAAAAAAGAGTGCACTGCCTCTTGAGTAATAATTATATTGTCGACAATATGTCTCCCGGGAATAAAGCTAGTTTGCGTATCCTCTATCAATAAGCTCATATACGGTTTTAATCTATTGGCTACCACCTTCATCAAAACTTTAAGAGCAACTGGTAATAAGTTAATGGGTTTGAACTGTGATACATGTTCAGGAGCCCCAGTTTTGGGTACCAAAACAATCAAGGAATTACACATACTATGACCAATCTCTGCGCCATTAAAAACATCATGTATATATTCCACTAGCTTTTGTCCGACCATTTTCACTGTGATTGAAAGAATAAGGCGGGAAAACCATCCAAACCTGATGTTTTAAGGGGTTTCATCTTGAACAACACTTCTCTAACTTCCTCCGTGTCAACCGGATGTCTAATAAATTCATGAGCTTCAACAAGTAAAATGGAGAATTTGTCCCGGATAGGATATGGTGGGAAAACATTGCCTTCTTTAGAATATAAACTTTGAAAAAAATCCACAACATGCAACTGTAATTGCCTTTGATCATCACACCACTCATCATTTAAGATTTTGAGGCGTATGGTTTTTAGCTTGTAGCTTCTTTTCTTCACTCAAAGATAAAAGTATCTGATGTTATGGTCGTCGAACTTCAACCAATCTGCCTTAGATTTTTGAAACCAAAACGCTTCCTCTTGCTTTAACACAGTTTCATATTCCAAGCGTAAGTTGAACTCCAATTCTCTAAGGTAACTAGAAGATCTAAATTCAAGTGCTTTCTTTACCCCACTCAATCTTGCTAGCAGTCTTTTTTTTCTATAAAAAATATTTTCAAAAACCTATTTATTCCATTGTCTTGTTTTTTCAGAAAAATTCACCAAAACGACATGAATGTTACTCGAATTGTCCTATCCTTGCTTCACAAACTCATCAAAGCCCTCATGAATCAACCAAGCAGCTTGAAATTTAAAACTTTGTGTCCTGCTTTCAACTCGGGCATCTCTTGTGGAAATTAGAAATGGTCTGTGATCTGAGCCTACCCTTGGCAGATGATGAACGACTGCATCACTAAAAGCTAATTGCCACTGCATATTGCACACTGCTCTGTCGATTCTATCAGAAACTGCACCTTTTAGCCAAGTAAATTTAAGACCTTTAAATTCGAGGTTCATTAGTTCAAATTCATTAACCAAATTTTGAAAGTGCAAACAAGGCCGACTACCCCTTATAGAGCCTCTAGACTTTTCATGTGAAAATAAGAATGAGTCGAAGTCACCAGCTATCAACCATGGCTTTGGAAACAGTCCTGGCAAACCTCGTTAATTCTTCCCACAAACTGTGCTTGATAGACTGGATCAGATGACCATAAACAGCAGATAGATTCCAAGAGTTTCCCATTGGATGTTCAACTGTAATATGAATACATTGAGCATGATTCCTATCCACATCTATTTTGACAGCCTCCTACCAAAGTATCCAGATACCACTTGAAAAGCCATCAGATTTCATTATATGTGATCATTCATAACCTGTTGAATTAATCACTCTTTCTGCATTAAACCCGCTGATCCTTGGTTCCACCATAACAGCCATGGAACAGTTATTTGTTTCACAAACTCTCTAAACAAATTGACAAAATTATTATCCCTTGCACCTTGACAATTCCACACCAAAAAATTAAAAGACATAGATAGGAAATTAAGTGTACTGACCTTAAGTAGGCCGTAAATTCTCCTCCGTGTCATCACCCAAAATGGTCGAAGGCTTTTCAAGATCATTAATTGCAACGGGCTGTTGTATTGCTTCCACCACAGTATCTTCGAGGGCTAAATTTAGTCCACTATCTTCTAATAAACTGGACATTGCATTTGAATGCATTGTGGTGATTATGGGTTTAGCTCTAACCCATTTTGTAATCGACATACCTTGCAAACTTGTTAATATCTTCTTATTGGTAGTTTTAAAATCTTTCTCATGGATTGCGACCCCTCCAACTTTTGCGTTCCAAGTCATCAACTTACGTGTATGAAGACCTTTTTCCACCTTATTAACCACCATTGTTGCAACAATATGTTTGTTTGGATCCAGTATGCTCCTTTGAGGCAGTATGTCTCTGTTTTTTCTAGCATCGTTTAAATCTGCTTCATTACCTTTTAGCACCAGAGGAGAGATTCGTTTGCCTGTCGAATCATCCATGGGTGAGGACTCTCTCATTACTTCCTCACCTACCAATGCCCTTTGAAACAGACCATTATCCTCTTGGGTCACAACACGATTCTCTTTTCCTCCATTTGCCTGTCCTGCATTATCTTTTGTGCTATGACTTGTGTCTCTTAACTGATCTACTGTATTTACTTTCTTGTTAAAAGATTCAGTCTTTTTTTTTTTCAGCAAAATTCTACTTTAAGGTTTGTTTCCCTGTTGCTATACTCTGGTTAGGAACAACGTCCTCTTCCTCTTTATCTTTTAGGAGCATAAAGCTCGACCCTTGAGTTTTTTGCTTACCACCATTCTTTTTCCGTGGTTGATACTGCCTGCCCTCTTCATACCTATTTTTACTCCTTGACACCAACATCCAAAGACCAAAAGGAGAAGGTTCCGATTATGCAACATCTCCTTCTTTCGAACTGTGAGTTGTTGCTGGTTGTTTACTATTCTGTTAAGGATAGACCTCCTGAACATGTCCATAAATCCCATAATTGAAACAAACCCTTGGTAAACCCTCATATTCCACCTGTTGCGGTCGTCCATTAAGAAAAAACCTCGGGCATAGCTGTTTTGAGTGATCAAGTTCAACAACAATATGAGCAAATTTTCCCTTTTTTTGAACATCTGTGTTATAATTTATCTTTATCAATAGATGCGATCTTTCTCAAAACTGACTTATGGTATAAATGTAATGGCATTCCAGGAAATCTAATCCAAGTTGCTATTGTCGTAAAATCTTGCATCTCTTTGTGGTAGAAGGGAGACCAAGGTCTCACAATCAAATATTGTCCCTGCACCATCCATGGCCCATCCAGTAATGCCTTAAGGTAGTCCTCTACCAAAGATAAATTAACTAGAAAATTCTCTTCATCAAGGTCGACCACTTTGTATTGACCTTTGAGTAACTATAAGGAAATAATCCTATCACAAAGCACCCTGTAAGAAATAGGATGGCCTAAGAGGCGAACCACTACTGATCTTTTCCATTTTCTGGCAAGCTCATGTCGTCTCTGATCTGAGATATCAAGGGAAGGTTCACCCTCGCGAGTCCTAAATGTGTAATCCGCATCACGATCCCGCTCAATCTCTGATGGGTCACTCCCAGAATCTTCCATGTTGGTGTCTTCCAATCCGATCTCACCTTCTGAATCCCTGTTATCCTCCGAAAATAAGTCTTCACCTTCATATGACATCAAGACATCCCAGAAGGAAAGATTATGGTGAATCCCTACTTGATCCCTTTCCTGTCCATCCCCTTTGATTCTTACTTTTTTCCTGCTCCGATCATCAAGAATTGGAGGGGAAAGAGCCTTGGAAAGTAAACCCTTGGTGGCTGCTTGCATTTCTCTCAATGAAAGGTATTTGTTATTAATTTATAAATACTTGTGTATGTATATAAATCATAATTATAGTAATTTAATTTTAGTTATATATTTATTTATTTATAAATCTGTATTAATATAAAATTATAAGTTATATATTTTAAATTATATAACTTATATGTTAATATTATAATATATAATAGTAAATATTCTACATATTAATATGCTATAATTATTACATTTTAGTAATATTTCGTAATATAAAATGTTATGAATATATATATATATATATAATTGTATAAACATGATATATATTTAATTTTTATATTAGTATTATTATAAGTTATAATAAACTTTATTTATATAATTACACTTAATAACCTTATTAATTATTACCTTAGTTTTTATAACATATTGTTTATAATTAATTATTATTTATACAAACTTTAATATAAAATATTATAGTATATAAGTTGTGTCATTAATTATATATATATATAATAAAGTAATATGTTATATATATACATGTATTTAATTTATAGATAAGTACTACTATAACTTATAATAGATTTTATTTATATGATTACACTTAGTAATTTTTTTAGTAATCGTTTTAATTTTTATAACATATTGTTTATAATTAGTTATTATATATACAAACTTTGATATAAAAATTAAAATATTATAACATATAAGTTGTGTCATTAATTTCACATATATAATAAAGTAATATATTATATATACTTATATTTAATTTATACATAATTTGTATATATTATAATTATAAATGAAATTTATAAGTTTTAATATTATAATTTATTAAAAAAAGTAATAAAATTTTAGTCTATTGATCCAAAACCAAACTAATTCTATATTTGATCTACCTTTTAAAAATGTTTGATCCACTTAGTCTTTAAATATGGTAGTCTAAGCCACCTAATTCACTAATTTACTCAACCCTACCCGCAATCCAGTCGCAATCATATATGTAATGTGCTGATTAACGTTGTAATATCAACTAATCATGGCAATTGTGCCGCTTGATCAAAAAAGTGATTTCCTTGTTGAAAATATGCTTAAAGTAATCTTAATTTGAGGAGCCATCATGCGACCAGGCGGCTATTATCAATTTTCTAACAATTTAAACAATTTAAAGGTTATTATGAAGTTCATACTTCGCAATAAGAAAAGTACAAGGAATTTTCAAAAAAAAAATACAAAAAAAAGAAATTGGCAAAATCGAATTTTGAAAAATATCACGGACGAATTTAATTAATTTTCTTGTAATTTTCAGTTCTAAATTGAATTCAGTTAATTTTCTAACTCATATGGAAGCCATGGGCTTGTGATTTCGAGTCATAATTTGGGTTTTTGATTTCAATTTCAATTTCAATTTCAATTGTATTAACTTTTTTAGTGGTAGAGAAGAAACAATTTGTTAATATCATTGGGTGGCTATTACCATTGTATAAGGGTTTATATATTAATCGGTTGGATATTGTTTTTTATAATAATGGAAATGCGCAACATAGAATTGTTTGTCTTGAAGAAATTAAAATCACAAATTTGGCCTTATTGTGTTTGAAGAGACACCAATAAATTATTCATTAAATAGCAAGTATACGTGCTTTTGTTATAGAGTCATCTTCTCGATATTCACATGTGAATTTTTTGCATTTCATGAACAAGAAATATGCATGACTCATATTATGTAATTTACAAATTGTTTTAAGGTTTATTTCTCATTGATTAAATACTTTGTTTATGGCAAATATGAAATAAACATTATTTGAGATTACTTCACTTCAATTAATGGAGAAGTTATATAATTTCATAGTAATTTGTTAATTTGATGGAATTAATGTCTCATATATTCCATGACTTGGACACAAGCTTTATAGTTGTACGTGGAATCATGATTGTTCCTCAAGGCATGAACCATGGTGGTGATGGCTTTAGTGTCCCATGATTAAATAAAGTCACAATTAATTTATCCACCACATAAATTGGCATAAAAGTCTCCAAAGGAGGCTTTAGAAGCATGAGTTTACTAAAAAAATAATAATAATAATATTGAGAGTGATTACATTTGATATATTACTCATTTATGTATACTATCATGTTAAGTCGAGATAAAAGTATTGAATATTTATAAAAGATATATCAAGGTAATATATGTTTGTCAGTAATCTTTCTCTGAGGGTGGATAGTCGTGGTGACAATCAATGTCAACTAGGGCAAATCTAGGATTTTGAATCAGCCAAAAAATGAGGACCTTTTTTATGACAAAATTACGAGCAAGGCAGCTTCTCACTTGATTCCATTGCCCGGTGTGTATTCACCTAACAATGCACTTCAATTATAATTATTGTAATAAAAAAGAAAACCGAGAAGACAGGAAATCGTACGTTACCATCATTGTGTCTCCAACCATGCTGTCCAGGAATTCAATTCTTTTCATGACGGTTAGGCAGTGGCCGTGTGGGGATTGCTAATATGAGTTGGCAAAGTTATGGGCCTTGCGTCACGAGTATCTCACTGCCATCAAATTTTGGCAATATAAATACAGCAACTACTTCTATATTTGACATGTGTTGTTCAAGAGTTATAACGTGCATCTTTGCTGTGATTTCGACTAGGAATACAATATCCTTTCGTTGTGCCACTTTAACCCAAATTGTTAATGATGATATTTCACTTGCTGCTGTCGTCCCAAAAAGTAAACCAGAAAAAGGATAATGGGAGGATCGATGAATGACATCCCTGTAACTTTTGTCCCAATGATGGAGGCTGGATTCTACTGGGAAAGGCATGGGGTGAAAGACACTAACAAATTGGTTAAGAAAATAAATTAAAAACTAAGGAAACCAAAGGCAAACTTAACTCCTTGGGATGATGGGCTGAGGTGAAGTGATCATTTTGGCCTGATTCCATAGGATATATGACAGCAAACAGTAGCCTGCCCCATGCCTAGATTCACCCCAAATGAGAACCACGCAGCTGGGCTTCAACTCAACTCAACTCAAGGCCTTCTTTCCATTAGCTGTAGACCTGTCAACATGGGCCACCCCGGCCCTAACTCTTATGGGTTGAGAAAATATGATCCGAGCCGGATCAGTTCATTTTTTAAATGGGCTGTCAAATCCCCAACCCAGCCCACCCCTTACTAGCCCATGGGTTGGGTTGGGCCAACCCATTTTTTATTTTTCAAAAAAATTCATTCTTATAATTTTAGTTAATAAAATTTCTATTAATTAAATTATTTATGATTTAATTCATTAATTAAAATTATTAATTTGATAAGTAAAGATTAAATACATTAAAATATATAAAATAAATAATATTATTAATAATTAAATTATTAATTTTATATAATTAAATATATAAAATTATTAAATTAATTAAAATTATTTTTTTAACCCATAGGGCTGGCTCGCTCCAGCCCACCCCAACCTACTAATTTGGTGAGCTGATCCATCTAGGTCCGATTTAAATATGAATCTAAATTTTCATGATCCAATCCACTTCATATGAAATAAAAAATGAGCTGACCCAATGGGTCAAACTCATTTTTACAGATCTAATTAGCTGTTTAATTCGAGCCCACCAAGCCAATTAAACAATTTGAGCAAATAGAAAAGGGAACCTTCGAAAAGAAAAGGCAGGAAATCTAATTTGATCCACATCCCATCAACACATCGAACGTCCAGGAAAAAGGTATGTATCATTTTTTAGGTATCGTAATCCGCACCCTAATATTTGATAATATAATAAAATTTTATAAATATTCAATTAATTTTTTAGATTACTATCCAAATATCTTATCTTAAAATTATTACTCGAATTCTTCTTAAACCCGTGACTGTTAATAACTTTATTATCAAAACTTAATTATAGAAAGTTCTAATTTTATTTAATCAAATCAAATAATAAAAAGTCTTGATTAAAGGATACCCATGAAGTACACTGTTGACGCAGACTAATCTTTATTATTCATAGTCATCGTAACAATATGTAAAAATATAAAAACTTTTAGGTTTCTTTTTAATAAATCAGAAGAGAAAAGTTATCTTTTTAGTAGTCTAAGATAACACATTCAACTCCCTATAGAAATAAAATTAGTGGAAGCAAAAGAATACACGGATTATTATCGCCACATGTCAGATTCAGCCAGTTTAAAAGAAAAAAATATAGGGAACAATTAAGAACAAAACCAACCTGGGAGACCCCATCAAAAATCCAAAGCCGACGTGTCGCAGTCTCATTGGTAAACATGGGCTAATAAGCCAAAGCACCGCACACCCAAAAGGATCGCCTTTGTGTCGGCAACGACCTTTTCACTCACATTCTTGCATCCATCCCACCCGATTTCTCCGCCCCCCCGAATCTTATTAAAGTCTTAATCATCCATTTGTTGCCTTAATTTCTCAATTTTGCTACTTAAGCCCCTGCTAAATCCTCCACTATTAACCTTTTTTTCTTTTTTTTTGGGAACTTTTGAAGTTTCTCCATTATTGCACTCTTAGACGAAAAGAAGAAAAATAGTAGTAATTCTTTCTCGTCCTCTGCAATTCCAATCTTACAGTAACTTCTCTCTCTCCGTGAAATGGGCTTCATTGTCGGACTCCTGATTGGTCTCGTCGTCGGCCTTGGTATTATCGTACTCTTTGTTCGGTCCGAGAACTCCCGATCCAAGCTTCGAAATGAGCTCGTTAGTTCTTCTACTTCCTTCTTCTTCGAATTTCATTTTTACTTTTTCTTTCTATTTTAAAATTTTTTTGTTGGGGTTGCAGGCAAAGATGGTGGCTGCTTTTGCAAGAATGACAGTGGAAGATTCTAGAAAGATCTTGCCGGCACAATTCTACCCTTCTTGGGTGGTGTTCTCGCAGCGCCAGAAGCTGAATTGGCTTAATCAGCATCTTACGAAGATCTGGCCTTACGTTGATAAGGTAAAGCTTTTGTTAATGAATAAAACAGAGGAAAAAGGAAAAGGAAGATATTGACTTTTTTCTTTTTCTGAAAAAATAAAAGTCCTCTAAATTTGGTGTTATTATAGGCAGCATCTGATCTGATAAAGGCTTCGGTGGAGCCGGTGCTTGAACAATATAGGCCGATTATATTGTCATCACTAAAGTTTTCCAAGTTTACTCTTGGCACTGTTGCACCACAGTTTACGGGTTAGTTCATGGAAATGATTTCTACATTTTGAAAATTTTAATTCTTATATTTTCTTATTGGGTTACCGTTATTTTTGGGTTTTGAATTGTTAACGGTCTTTCTTAATGCCATTCGTTGTTGCCATTTGAATTTTATGGATGGTGATTAATTCTAGCATATGACTAAAATAAAAAATCAATTTAAACATAATTGTTCTACATGAAAGCAAAATCATGTATTTTGTTATTGATGAAGATTATTTTTAATAAATTTCAAAAATATTGTTTGCTTTTGTTTTTTGTTTAAATCAAAGCATACTTTTTGTTCTTTTTCTTCTGGAAGCGAAGGAAAATAGTAAAAACCAAGCGGAGCCTTAATATATCCATATTAGGTATGAACAAATTTAGACCTTTCTTCCTCTTTCTTTTTTTTTTTTGGGGGGTGGGGGTGGGGGAGTGGGAAGTGGGAGTTGGCCTCAAAATGATACTTTTCTGGGTGAATAGCCGGATGAAGATTCTAAAAATTGGTTGGGTCTGTAGAATTTTGATTATCTTCTACTTCTTATGAAGCAATGTTATTCTTTAGGAGTGAGTATTGTTGAAGATGGAGCTGATAGTGTTACAATGGAGATGGAAATGCAGTGGGATGCAAATTCAAGTATAATACTTGATATCAAGACTTATCTCGGTGTATCACTACCTGTGCAGGTGATTTCTGGCTTAGTTTGCATATTTGCTATGGTTTCTCGCATGGATTCCCATTAAATGTGCCATTTAGATTTATGTATCGTTGCTTCTAGAATAAAGAACTACAATATTCTTCATCCCTAATGTCAGAAATTTGTTCTATGTGTGCTCTGCTGCCAAATTTCTGGTTTGCCATTGTTAATCTTATTGAAGGGTTGTAAAACATGTGCCTTATCTCCTTGCTTTATTTTTATATAATGTGATTGGAAGTATAACTTTATTGAATGGTGATCCTAAAAACTTCAGTGTTTTGGGCATTTGTTGGGTAGTAATCCAAGAGTTTGATCACTAAGAGAAATACAAACCAAGTATGTGTAGTATTTTGGGATCTTTTTAATATGCCTACAATCTAGCAGACATTGGTTTGTATGTATCAATCAATGTCCACTTACATTCCTAGAACTATTTGATAGTAAATATTTTGTTGTTGGGAAATGTTCCACCCCTCGCCTCCCGTTTGGTATTGCATGAACAACTATGCTTGTAAACAGCTCAAATCTTGTGATATGGTGAACAAATTGTATTCTTTTTTATTGAGGGTTTACTTATCATTGGCACTGGATTTAAGCTTACATAACAGCATCATGTCAAGTTGTTAAGCTTTTTCTCCAGAATGACATCACTTGATTTTAATTCCATTTTCCTTTGACTTAGGTGAAAGATATTGGATTCACTGGAGTTTTCAGGTTTATATTTAAGCCACTGGTGAATGAGTTTCCTTGTTTTGGAGCTGTTTGTTTTTCTCTGAGAAAAAAGGTACACTATTTCTTTCCAATATTACTAGTCAGTGCATGTTGAGCACACATGTTTACCGATAGAGAATGAGCTTCAATTGTAGGTGTAGAAGGAAATGTGATTGAGATGCAAATTTACTTATGTACTTTGGGCTATAGACTTATAGTGTATCAGGGAGGTATGTGATGCATATAGTATTTACCTGAATGCAATTTATGTTGTAGTCCTGAATGTGATGCTCAAAGAATCTGATGGAATTTTCTTACTGGTTTGCTATTCAATTAATCATTGAAGTAGGTTTATAACACTGAACAATACAATTGTCCTCACTCAATACATAAGCAGATCTTAGTTTTGTTGGTTTCCTTATAA
Organism: Theobroma cacao; assembly: GCF_053813885.1. Classification (NCBI taxonomy): domain Eukaryota; kingdom Viridiplantae; phylum Streptophyta; class Magnoliopsida; order Malvales; family Malvaceae; genus Theobroma; species Theobroma cacao. The sequence goes on from NC_142647.1 coordinate 7,593,620, forward strand.
TACTTGTAATTGGCAGATTGACTCATGTTTCCGGTCCCTGTGTTTTTTTTGCAGCACCCCACCCCCGACCCCCCCCCCCCCCCCCCCCCCCCGCCCCCCGGACTCTTTCCAAGATGGAAAGTTTGCAATAGTGCTTAATTTGATTGCTAAATAGGAACCATAAGATTGCTGAGTATAAAATTCTTGGTTAAAACTGATGTATACCCATAGCTTCTGTTGAAGTTTGTATTCATGATATTTAGAAGTGTATTTGTAAATAACAGCAGTGGTTCCAGTGGAAGAAAAATTTATTATTTACCTAGCCTACTGAAGGTGTAATATTTCGCCCTTGCATGCTTGGTTTAATTACACATACACTGCACACTGGCACCAAAGATATGCAAGCAATCAATATAACTAGGTGAATATGCATCTTTGGCCTTGCAGAAAAAGCTGGATTTCACCCTGAAAGTTATTGGTGGTGACATATCAACTATTCCTGGACTTTCTGATGCTATTGAGGTATGTGTGACTTTTGACACTCAACTATTTTACTACATTCAATAAATGATTTTTTCTGTTGTATCAATCACCTTCAGAGTTTCTTCAATGATCTTAAGTTTTGCATTAATGTTGCCACCGAGCGAAACTTTTTGCTTCTGGAGAGAATTTTAAATTTCAGTTCGAGATTTTCACTTTTGGTTTTCATCTGCTCAACATAACACAGTATCTTAGAAATTTAGTTTGTAAAACTTCTTAACATGCTAAGAAATATGACATACCTTGATACAAGGATGACTCCAGAAAGTTATAATTGTGCTGAGATTCAGGCCAAAGCTCCCATGTGCAGGGATTAGGTTTTAGATGCATCAGCTGAACTAAATTACAGCAAAAAGTGAAATTGGGGGCAGGTGGAAAGGAGAAAGCAATCATAATACTGACTTGTGAGTTCTTAAACTGTTGGTACGTTACAGGATGGTCTCTAGCACAAAGGAAAGAGATCTTAGTGCCATGATCATCAAGTCTCAATGGACCGATGAAAAAGTTAGGTAGTTCTTTTATTAGGCATTTTATCATGTCCATGGTACTTGTTGCTAAGCATGGTATGGTGTAACTTGCTTTCATCTGAGTGGGAATTTTTTGAGAATTTCCCACCAAGATTACCATCTCTTTGTGCTGTCAAGGATTATGTTACTAGTGATGATTATATTATGGATGCTGTATGGCTTCTCTTAAATTATTAGGTGTGCTTACTCCTGGACAAGTTAGTGATTGATCTATCACATAGGTGTCCATTATTCGCATGGCAATGTACACTAAGTTTTTATTTTTCAATGCTGAGAGATGGAAGGTGTTATTAATATGTCAAACAGATTTAAGTTATGTGCTTATTATACTGTTTCCCATACAGAGCACAATACGGGATGCTATTGAAGATTCTATCATGTGGCCTGTCAGAAAAATTATTCCCATTTTGCCTGGTGACTATAGGTATCTCTCTCTCTCTCTCTCTCTCTCTCTTTCACTTTTCCCCCAACATCTAAGGAGTGGAAGGGCTGATGGTTGAAGAAGCTAATGTCTTTCTATTTGCAGTGATTTGGAGTTGAAGCCAGTTGGAATGTTAGAGGTGAAGCTTGTCCAGGCACGTGACTTAACAAACAAAGATATCATTGGAAAATCGGATCCCTATGCTGTATTACATGTACGCCCTTTACCTAGCAGAACAAAAAAAAGTAAAACTATTGTAAGTCATCCCTCTCCTCTTTGCTTCCTCCTTGTTCTTTCCTTAGAAAAGAAAATTTGTTTCAAATATTTTCCAGTAGGTTTAGAAGAAATGTTTTGTTTTTTTTCCCCCAGAACAATGAGTTGAATCCTATTTGGAATGAACACTATGAGTTTATCATTGAGGATGCAACAACTCAGCACTTGGTGGTAAAAATTTATGATGATGAAGGGGTTCAGGCAGCGGAGCTCATTGGATGTGCTCAAGTACAGCTAAAGGAACTTGAACCTGGTAAAGTGAAGGATGTCTGGTTGAATCTGGTTAAAGACTTGGAGATCCAGAGAGATACTAAGTACCGGGGAGAGGTGAGGACGTTGATTACCCTACTTTAGTAGAATGAGATTCTTGCATTTGTGTGCTTGCATATATGTTTTCAGCTAAACTGAATTAAGGGAAGGGAAATTAATTTTTAGAGTAGCTTTTAATTCTTTCAAAGTGTAATGCCTGCAGTGCAGGTTCAAAGTGCTATTCATGCAAGTGCTTGGCCTGGTCTTTTCATAATCAAACCTCTTTAATAAGCATACTTTATTGGAATTCAAATCTGATTTCCTTGTATCTTTCTTCCCAATTTACATCAACATGTGTTCCTTCCATGATGGTTAATAAAGATATTTCAAACCTTTAGGAAGCATTTTCTTTGGTACTTTGTATCTGCCTGTTGTGGTTATAGCTCACTTGTTTGAAAATCAATAGTTACTCTCTCACATAAACTCATTCATTCAGTTATAAGTTATAATTTTCTTATGCTGTATTTTCTTAGGTTGTTTATCCTTCAAAGAAATTCTGTACTTGTATAAAATTATGGTATTTATGTTTTGCTTGAAATTGTTATTTTGGTTTTTAGGTGCACTTGGAGCTCTTGTACTGTCCGTTTGGTACAGAGAACAGTTTTACAAACCCCTTTTCCTCTAACTTTTCAATGACTTCTTTGGAGAAGGCTCTTAAAAGTGGAGTGAATGGAACCGAAGTTATTGAAAATGAAAAAACAGTCACACAGAAGAAAAAGGAGGTTATTATTAGAGGAGTACTGTCTGTGTCTGTGATATCTGCTGAAGATTTGCCTGTTGTAGATTTAATGGGGAAGGCTGATCCCTATGTTGTACTCACTATGAAAAAATCAGAGGCGAGAAACAAAACTAGGGTAAGATTTGATTGCCCAAAGGTGGAAGTTGTTATCCTTCTTTATTTATTTGTTGATTTGGTGGTTAAGTTGACTACCATTTAGCCAACACGTATCTTTGTTATTTTTTGAGTGTTTTAAAGGATTCTTTTAGTTATGATTTCCTTAAAAAGGTCACCTTTTCTTGGACTTCCTTTTTGTTTTTGTCCTTTTGCTCTGCATAATATTATAGCAAATTGCGAGTTTTAGCGAACCATTCTAGGCTCTTCTATGCATCTATTAATTTTTATCTTCAGGAATGGGGGTATAAAGGTTCTTTGGTCCTTATAGTTGTTTTCTTTGTCAGGTTGTGAATGACAGCTTGAATCCCGTTTGGAATCAAACTTTTGACTTTGTTGTTGAGGATGGATTACATGATATGCTTATCCTTGAAGTCTGGGACCATGACACTTTTGGGAAGGTAAATTATTTGCTTTTACTGTTAAATTGTTCTCTTTACCTGTCATAAATTTACTAATCAGGCAATGTAGTAGTATATTTTAAGCTACTTCCTTCAGTTAAATGGGTTTGAAGGTTGGGGTGATGGAATCCTTCTTCCTTGGGGCCTTTGGATGCTAGATTGCATCATTTTCAATGCTTTATTGGTAGTTATGAAATTAGATTATTTGATTTTGAGTTTCTATGATCAATTAACTGTTCCTCTTTTCTTTCCTTTTTCTTTTAGTTTTGAAAATGAATCACTTGATGATTTCTTGACACTGTATACTTTGCCATTTGGGTTTGGCTGATGTGGTTGGGGTGAGAGTGTAAGTGAATTGGGGTATAAACTTTACATTTGAGCTAGCGTGTGCAGGCACCAATTTCAAATTTTGGTAGTATATGCTGACATAGTTTTTGTTTTTCAATCTTGCAGGACTACATGGGGAGGTGCATTTTGACATTGACTAGGGTTATACTGGAAGGGGAATACAAAGATAGCCTCCAGCTAGAGGGAGCTAAATCTGGAAAATTGAATCTGTACCTCAAGTGGATGCCACAGCCGATTTTCCGTGATTCCTAAGTGATCCGAAGGCAAGTTCTGAGTTATAATTGGAGAGAGCCAGGTCTGCATATTTGAGATTGCAACTCCAGTCAATGCCAAAGCCAGTTTATTCTGATTCCTGGGTTGGCCATATTCAGTATCATAGAAAGTGAAACATAGCTCTGAGAGGATGTTGTACCCACCCTGCCGATACACTGGGTAAGGTATTTATGGGAGCTAACACTTAAAAACTGTGTACATAAATTATTTAACGGCTCTAGGCTTTGTGTAAAGTTTTGAGTTTTGGGATACTATACCAATCTTTACATGAGAAACTGGGATTTGCCCAAGGCTTTAGCATGCAGAGTGGGATACTGTCACTCAACTTTTTCCTTTGCCCTTGTTTTCCCATCAAAGTAACGATCTCTTTTGATCTTACTGTTGCTTACCAGTTTCCTCCGAATGTCTGATGCAAGCCGCAGGTAATCCACCAAGCATTTTGCGACAAATCTTTACTCGATGTCTCAAAATCTCTCATGTATAACTCATGTAGAGCAAGCAAGCTTCCTACAATCCTGTTTATTTTCAATGGAAATGTGAGCAAATGCAAAAAAAAAGTTTACCCTTCTCGAATGTTACATAGAATCAAAGTAAACCACCCCAATTCTTGAATAGTGATTATTTTAGAGATTTTACTACAGTTTCTCAACTTATTAACCATTTCAACGTTACATATTCGAGCACGAAGTAGAAGAAGACGATCACTCCATGCATCTCCAGTAAGGTGTTTGCATTTCATCATTGTTGGCATTTTCATCTTCTTACTGAAATTACATCAAAGCAATCATGGCAGAGGTGCTAGTTATCTTCTCAATAAGAAGCAATCCGCCCAAGCCCACTCCTTAAATAATGCTTCTTCAGTTTTCTTCGTCTCAGATTGCTTGACCTGCAAGAAAAACCTCGTCTTGTAAATTCAATAACATATCTGCACCTCAAAATTTTGTAATTGTTTAGTTTTTTCCCAGTTTTCTGTGGATTAGATTTCTATGTAACCATGCTGCTAAGAAAGCCTGAGAGCCTAAATGTATTGATACTCTTAACTTATTTTTCCTACTGTAAATTTTTTCCCAGATGCAAATATCTCAATAAGCTAATAAGTCCATGCAAATGCTCTAAAAATATTTAAATATTTAGTTCTAAGAATGCTTCATGTGATTGTTCAACTTGAGCAAAATTAATTGATTTTGATCATTAGTTCTGGGTTTCGCTGCAGACTATGATGCTTCCTCATCTAACATACAGCCGTACACAAATTAATATCTCTCTGACTGATAAATCAAAATGATGTGCATATTTTTTTTTTTTCAAATGGACTACAAGGTCCCACTATAGCTAGTGTCAATAACGATGACCAAAACCCCACAATGTGTGAACAGAAGTATAGATAAAGAACTAGAGTTTTGTCCATGATTTTGTGCTTTTGTACACTCTCTCTGTTGCAAATTGAAAAATCCATTTATATCAGAAAAAGGTGGTGGTTGCAATCTTCATGTCCCAAGTAACAGATAAGATGGGAACCTAGCTTGTGAATTCATGTAACTAATGAGGTTGACAGGTCAAATACCATAAACTTGCATGTTGCACCACCGGCTAACCAGAGCAACAAATGGTTAATTGTACTTACCAGTACTGATTGTGTAATACAAACGAATCAGTTGCCACTTTTTTCCCATCATCATTGCGGTTCCAGTGGTAGAATGCATGTGTCCTATTTCTGATCTCCAGCGTTGAATGGCCATAACTGGCTTCTCGGAACGCAGAATACTCTGGTTGGGGATCTCTAAATCTACATAACCGAAAAACATGTGCTAAAAACGATGAGGAATGTTGTTACTTATGGATTAATTGTAAACGAACTGTGAATCATCATTGCTGTTATTACTATTGTTGCTTTATGCAGGCAGAAATTTTCAAATCTCCCATCTGACTAACCTTCCTGCTAGACCTTCTTGATTTCCACCATCTCCAACAGTGATGTAAACAGGAGCTGATTTGTCTGGTACGGGGAATCGTTCTCCACTTGATACATTGTACCTTATATTTGAGATTCGATACTGAAAGTTCAGCAGGAAAAAGTATGAGCATTCCTTTCAGAAAATAAACCACCAACTATAATAAAATATAACCATATCATGTGAGAACATAGTAGGTATCACTCTAGAGTTCAGTATCAGTATGATTATGAGGGCTCAATGTCGCTATTTCAGAATTATTAATGTTTCAATCATGACAATCAGAATGGATTCCTCTCACGATCCAGACTTCAATGAAATAGCCAATTTTTACTTTTTGAAAGAAAAATACTGGAACTTGTGGTTTTTAGTTCCAAATTTCCAATAGAGAAAAGAGCTCTCATTCATTATTAACAAAATGGAATTTATAAAGGCTTTTATCTTTCTTATCATTTTAAAATAAACATATAAATAAAATAAATATCTAAAACAAATGGAGTCCCTGATTGGCTTATTTTTCCATTGGAAGGAAATTTTGAATTATTTCATGCAACAACTTGCCCGAATTGAGTTGTTTTATGACAGAGGAAAAAATTCCAAAAACTTAATTTTACTACTTTGACAAAATTATCTTCAGATAAACATCAAATTAATCATTTAAAAAAAATTTACCTTGAAAGAGTTGGATAATGCAAAATAAAAGTAATGATAACAAGGAAAAATGAAAAATGACATTATAAGGAAAGAACCATACAGATCTTTCATAAGCATGAACGTGACCAGCAAAGACTACATCAACTTTGTGATGGATGAACCATTCTTCAAAGACTGCTCGCATGCTTTCACCCTCCATGAAATGTGCTTCATTACTGTTGTAGATTGGAACGTGCATAAGGACAATGAGCCAAGGGGTCTTCTCCCTGTCAACCCTCTTTAATTCTTTGCTGAGCCACACCCACTGAGGTGTGTATTTCACTGTTATGAAAAGGATAAATCAGGTCTGATGTAAGATGTAAAAAAGACAAGAAAGAAGCAACTGCCCTCTCAGAGGAGAAAATCCTAACTGAGCACTGGGGTAATAGAAGGCTAAGCCAATTAATCTTGAGAAGAGGACCAGAAAGGTCAGGATGCTGAATAGCTTATGAATATAAACAATTGAAGAGGACAAGAAAAGGTACCAAATGGAGAGTAGCTGGATAGCACAACTATATGAGCAGATGCACGTCTAATAGCATACCACATAGGGCTGCTGCTTTTACAAGCCAAATAAGGTGTAGGGTAGCGATGGAGATAGGATTTAAAAGGAACAACTTCATCCTGCACATGTTTTCAGAATTTTGAAAGTTAAGCACCAAACAAGAATGATTATGAATGTTCTACTGCAAAGAGTGAGAACTTGTAAATAGTGTCGTAGCTTTGTTAGACTTCAGTAACATATTATAAATAGTGTCAGCTATGCCATAACTTTTAATATCAAGTCAAGTGCATCTCAAATGGAATAAAACAAGAAAGAGAAGACCTTAAATATCTTCTTCTGGTTAGCTAGCACATAGAAAATCAGCAGTCAGACTTTTAATAGATAAATATGAGATGAGATCTAACAATAATAAAACCAAAATGTTGATCTAGGGAAATCAAAGAATAACCTTGAATCTTCTTTAGGAATACTCTAGGCTTATAAGTTGAGAACAATGGACACCAAAACAATTTTGGCCAACATGGTTGCTGATGAAAAATGCTTCAGGTGGCATGCAAATACTATTACGCATTGCATAATCAGAAGCAGCATGTAAAGTTGGGTGAAGTTCATAGTAGCAGAAAATAACTTATGATTTTTTGCAATAATATGTTACAAGAGAAACCTCAGCAGTAATGCTTGTTCAATGCTTTACCATGTAAGGCATGTATTCTATTTCATGATTCCCAGCAGCCCAGATCCAAGGCTGATATGCAGTACTTCTCTCAACAAAGCGACCCCATGAATCCCACCGTATACCAACATCATTATACTGATATCTATCAGCATATGCAAGATCTCCTACAAACAAGACAGTCTGTGCTCCACTCTGCATGTAATGCTCTAGGGTGGACAATGAATTATACGTCTGACCCAAATCACCTGCAACATATTAAAAACATTTTAATCAACATAAATTCAAGAAAATGAAATGGTATAGAAGAAACACATAAATATGAGTTCATAAAAAGACTTGGCATCAAGAAAGTATGAAATTATCTGATCTAATTAATGTGGATTGAGTTGAATTTCCACAAAAGATGAGAGAGAGACCAGAAAAAATCTGCAGGTATGGCTGATTAAGAAGTTGAATAAGATTAAATGGTGAATAAGGATTTGTGCAGCCAATTTAACTAGTTGGGATTTTAAGCTTCATGGAGCTGACTTCAATTTTCCTATTGTCTTGCAATGTGCTTTTTTTACTTGTTTTCCAGCATAAAAGATAATATTTGTCTTATCTTCAATAAATTACCAAAATTTTCCTTGTCACCAGAAGTAATAAGAGTTCATATGTAGTTGAGCATTTTGTTTTTTTAATCAATTAATGAATTCTAATACACTAAAAGCAGTATTTCTTTCAAAAGTGGTAATGGGCACTTTGCTAATTCTTTTCTGGTCATGATTCAAGAATAACTCTTGGTATAAGCTTGGCTGTGTTTTATGTGCATGCATAAATGATCTTTGTGTTCTCATCCATCTTCATTAGTGCTTGTATGTATAAGTATCCAATTTCTATTCATTTGAAACCAGGAACTTGCCTAACATCAAAACAGCCTGATTCAAGTGAGTGACAGGACAAAATAAAGGAAAGACTGCGGGTATAATTTTAGGAGGGGCAGCAGAGTGGGATTCCTTGTCATTTTGTTGATGTTTGCCAGGGGTGTGATGAAGAAACGTGATGATTCTTGAAGGGGTCAGAGTTCATTTAAAGGTCGATTCTTTCTAGTAGAAAATTTCTTTCCTTCTTTTGAAATTTAGTATGGGTTTTATGGTGAATATAATTGGTGAAGAAAGAGGCAGATAAAGTAAGTGGAAGTGGGATTTTTCTGCTACAGTTAAGAATTTGTGGGTCAGAGAAAGCATTAGCCATTAAGGGGGCATGAAATGTAAACATGAATTTTTTCACAAAGGTGAAAAAGAGGGTATTGTAAGGAACCATAAAAGAATTAATGTTTCGTCATCTTGAATGGATGAAAGAGAAGGAGATTTTGAGCAATGGCTTTTGGCAATTTGGCCCTTTTTTTTCCCCGGCCATGTGGGTGTTTGTTTTTTTTTCTCCCTTCTCCAGACTATTGCTTCTCAAAAAAGAAAAAAAAATTAGTGACTGAAAATACCCATATTGCTTTAGATAACAGAGGAAACAACTCACCGATGATTCCAAATTTGTAAGGAACATCTGGACCAATCTCTGGAGGTGTTTGAAACCAAAATTCTCGTGCGGAATCACCAGTCCCAATCTTGTAATAGTACTTGGTGTCATACTGAAAACAATAAACAAATGATTAAGCAACAAATTTCTTCCTGTCACATTTAGTTAACGACACCAACTATAAGTTCAAATCCAAACCCATTCTTGTAAGTTTGGAGTAATACAAGAGCTAAAGAATTAATTCCTCTGTAGAAAAAAATCCACACATACACTGGCTGTAGAATAAGCTGCTAATAATTACTGGCAACTAAGAATATCTTTCCATGTTGAAGAAGTTAAGCCATTAGTGAAAGTATTACTTTCCCAATAATGATTATTACCTCAAGGCCATCAACAAAAACATGATGAATGTAGCCAGAATTGTATTTGTAAAAGGTGTAGTTTGTCATCTTCCCGTCTGCAGTAAATTCATAATTTTTCTCTGATGTGCCATATTGTACTTTGCTGGGCCCTGGTTCATCAGCTGTGACCCATGAGATAATCACAGCTTTTCCATCATAGTCCCCTTGTGTTATATGCACCTTCAGTTGAAATAACATGCATGTTATAAATAGATGCACAAAGGGATTGGAATAGAAACCAGCATGAAAAGACATAAATGGTATAATGCCCTTGTGTAATTGGGAAAGCATGCTTCATGAGGACAAATTTTGTTGAGTCATTATCAGTGAACAACACAATCTGACAGAAATAATGCATAGATTCGTAATGAAGCCCGCATGTTCCATAGATACAATACGTGTCTGCCTAAACAATTATTCTTGAATGATGGTTCCCTTAATTATCTCAGAAAAAAGGGTAACCTGAAAACTACTTGATACCTAGAAAGAATACAGTCAGTAACAGCAAATGACATGCCTCACAAAGTGGGAGAGCATGGTATATCCAATGCTGTAAGTAGTGAGATAGAGAATATGAAAGAGGAAAACAATCTTCAGTCTTTATTTTTTATTTGAAAAAAAAAAATTGCTCATTTTTGCACTGCCTGATTCTTTTTACAAGCCCAGGTCATGATGATTGATAAAACAAATAGCACTGATGAAGACATATGTTGATAAACTTTGTCTAGCAGCATAATATATGAAAATAATACAAAAAAAAAATCTTACTTGTTGTGGTGCATTATGTTCATTGGGAACTGCAAATACTTCATTATCAAGAGGGATGTCAACCGATGGCCACTCATCCCGAATGAAAACACTTGTGATACCAGCATTCACATTGTTCACAGAGTTCAAGAAAATGAAGGATGTGAATAAGAGTAGAAACAGCAAAGACTGCATCCTAGTGACCCCTGGCATGATGCTTGATCAATCAAACAATAAACATATGGTTTACACCATCCAAGATTAAACACCAATGTACCAAAAATACAAGAAGCAACACCTGCAATTAACAAATACTATTATAAAAAAATTTGACTACATGTCCCAGTCAAGAAGGTTTAAAGTTGCATAATACATTGAAAACAAACCACCCTGTATGTGCTCTAATCCATACATTTAGAACAAACAAAAAAAAAGAACTTTTTTCACTTTTGGAAATTGTTGAAGTAATGAAACAAGATATTATTGAAATATAGGAATAATCATCAAAGGAGCAGAATTTTGTGAAAATAGTTGCTTCTGTTTAAAACTTGCTTGTTAGGTTGTGTGGAAAATCCAGTAAAATCATGACACGACTTAAAAACATGGTGGCAAATACTCTTCAATCAATCTCCATTCTCTACAAAGGAAAGTTGCCAAACCACCCTGCAAAGCAGTTAGAGTCCAACCCATCAAAAGGGGCCTTGTTACCGCACTACTCCCCTGCTTCCATCAGTAGTAGATGACTGATGTTCAAAGTTCAGACCCTTAAGCTAAGTATTATAGGAGGAGATAAAATGGAGCCAGAAACCGAAGCATCTGCTAATAGTCCTCATACTCAAAATTTTTGTCTTGGCTACAAACTAGTTGTTGGCTATCATGGTTGCCATTGCTTTACATAATCTGCAGGTGGCACTAAATCCACTAGGGAACAACTACCTTCATTGGACTATATCAACACCCATCTTCATTTCACACCAACTGTCTAACCCAACAAAGTTCACCAAAACTGCTACATACCCTTTGTCAATAAAAACATCATCTCCTCATTTGAAAACACAAATAAAGTCAAACCATCACAACATACAGAAACAGATAATTGCTGAAAACTATACTCATAGCATCATTGATAAATGGAAAAAAAAAAACTCCATTAATAAACATTGGAAACTATCTACAGATCATTATCACATCAATGTAATAGAAAAGGGGGAAAACTACAAGATTCGGCTAATTTGTTTAAACTGAAAAAGACAGTTACTTTTTAATTCTAACAACAACCCAGAAAAGATCGCCAATTAGAAAAAGTAAAGATCAGAAACAAGAAGAGCTCAAAAATCAACATTTCATTCAAAAAAAAAAAGAGAAAAGAGAGTACCTTTAGGAAATCGTCTGAAGAGGTGAGTTTGAAAGGCAATGATTGGAAATTCGTAGGGATCAGCTATTCAGCTTAATAATGTCCATGGCTATGGCTAAGGAGGAGGGGATGGCGTGGGTTAGTAGGAGACAGTATGGTATGGCCTAGGTGGCGTACGTCAGAGATGACAGTTTGTCGTGTTGCTTTATCGATTGCGTGTTCTTAAGGAATATTCTTCTGATTGACGAACAGTGTACACGTGGCTGTAAGATATTGATGAATGTGTCGGTTGGTCCCACATTAGGCACGTGCCAGTCAGATTAAAATTGATTGTTTCATTGTCATTTTTGGTGAGAATATAATATTTGGCATTACTTTTTATAATACGTCTTTAGTGTTCTTACACCGTTAAAAGAAAATAAGAATAACAACTCGAACAAATATTGAAAAAAAAATCAAATCCATTCATAATCTTAGGTTGTTTTTATTTTTTTGATAATTATAAAATACTTTTTGGTACCATTATGTATAATGTTTAATTTTATTTTTTATAATAATTCTGTTAGATTTATTTTTAATTTGGTAAAAATATAAATCAATCCAATTTGAAATAATTCATATTATCATTAATTTTTTATTTGAATTGCACAGAAAATTTGTATTTCAAGACAAATTTTTCTTTTATTTAAACAAAAATAAAAAGGTCAAAAATCAATTAATTGAATTGAAATTGAGCAGCTAAATTTTGGTTTAATTTAACTTTTAATTTTTACTAAAGTCTTTTGAAATAGTAGTATTTTGCTTGGTGACGTGGTCGTCTATCCAAGCCAATCCTTGCTCGAGGATAAAGGATAAATTAAAAAATATACAACGCTTGACATTATTTGGAGGATATTATTTGAAAAAAAATCATTTATATGCAATTAGGAATGAGGGTGATTAATTGAGTGGTTTAATTGGTATGATCTATCATATTTAAAGACTAAATTAATAAAAAAAACTTTAAAAATTGATTAAAATTGACTAAATATAAAAAAAAAAAACTAATCAAATATTGAATTGATTAGATTAGTTCGGTTTCAGATAAAAAATCAAAATTTTATTGTTTTTGTAAATTATAATATTAAAATTTATAAAATTCATTTATAATTATAAAAATATGATATGAAAATTTGTAATGAAAGTATATATTTTATATAAATTTAAAAATAATATATAATATTATATATAATTAGTTTGTCTTTTGGTCAATTCAATTAAAAAATTTTAAAATTGAGAATCGACCAAATAAATCAATTGAACTAATTTTTTGGACCAATTTGATTAAATTATTTTACTCAAATCGCATTTGATTAAATAAAGTCATTGATCTGGTTTAATTCATTAGATTTGGTTTTTATTGAAATTTTCAGTTGTTAAAACTCATGAATGTTTAACAACTTAATAGAGTATTTTGAAAACTCGGTTTTAATTATTCATATTTATATTTTCTATTTTTAAAAAAATCGGATTTCAATTTTTAAAATAAAAAATATGATAAAGAAACTAAAACCAGTTTGTAATGGGCTTCGTTCGGCTCGATCTAAAATTTGATGGGCTGAATTCGAAACCCCTAATCTCGCCCAAGTGAATCTTCGATACAGTTCGCCTCACCCAAATAATGGCGGGAGCCTTCAAATTTAACTCTTTAAAATAAAGGGCTATAAGCAATTATTATTGGATCAAATGTTTATAATAATTTGATCATTTAAACGATATTTTTTGTCAATAAAATTTTGTTTCAATGGTAACAAGAAAGATTTGGAATTTTTAGATTTCAGATTCAAATCTTATTATATATTAATTAATTCAACTTTATATTGATTTTTATATAATTTGTTTATTATCTAATTTTTTTATGAGTATACTACTTTTTAACTGTGAGTGAAATATGTTCTTGTAATATACATAAATTCATAAAAATAAATATATTTTTTGGGAAAAGAAATACTTGAACCTTCCTATCAAAATTGCAAATTTCATTTTGAATCATTTTATTGCTCTCACGAGCAGTACTCCAGCGGTCTGAATTGAAAGAAGTAGAGACAACTTTGTTCACATCAAAGGAACCTTGTATCAATTTAGACAGCTGGGGAACCTTGTATTCCTATGGCGAAATGCACCCTTTGTCAAGTCTTATAATGAATAGTATGTACCCAACGAAAAAAACAAGTCTCATAATGAACAATGAACACCCATTTCCCTACATGCTTGGCAACAGCAGCACAGTAGGTTGCTCTTATTTTTTGGCATGCAAACTTTCAGCCAGAGAAGTGAAAGACCAAAACCTAGCAGCCACGGATTTGGGCTCTTGCCTTTGTATAATGTCGACTGGACAAAATTAATAAATTCATCTGTCAAACCCCACAAACACAGAACAAATTATTAAATTTGGAGTTTGGTCCCCATGGAAATTCATAACAAAGAAGAACCATTTTCTATGCTAAAAACAAAGTATTTTATTGACTTATTCCTGCTCCAGGATGCTTAGATTCGGATATGCTAAATTAGCTCCATAAAATAATATTATATTATATCATATAGTATGCCAATTTCCTTGGGTTAAGTCATCAACGGGTTTGCATGAGATGAAGGAGGAGTTATTTATTGGAATCAATTGGTCAAATGATCAGTGATTTAAACATGTTCACATTTCTTAGTTGAAGGTGACTAAGCATGGAATGAAATTTAGTTTTTCATATATTAACATTTGGCTTATTGACAAATATACAAATATTTTATTTAAAATGTCAGATTTGGATTTTTATTGTAAAAAGAAAATTCATCATAGTACTTATGGAGATCATTTTCTCCTAATAAATTAGGTTATAATAGATAATATGAACTTCGTTTGATGCTAAAGACATGTATTTTTCCGTTCAAAAGAGTAAGTTAGAATTTCTTCTTCTTCAAATTAAAAAACAAAACAAAAATAAAGAAGATAAAAAAGAAAGGTAAAAATGGGCATTCATATTTCTGAATCAGAATTCCCTAATAAATGTTAATCAAAATATCCAACTATTCAATGGATTTTGACTGATGACTTTCCAAATGTTGTATGGGTTTTGATCCAAAAAATCCAAACACTTCCTTCTTTAATAGGAAAATAAAGAAGCACCAAGATCTTATCTTATCTTTTATTTTTTTTTCTTTTTCCAAATATAAAACAAAATTAAACAGGAAATGAAGAAAAAGAAAGAAGGAAAGAAAAAATAGAGGCCACAATTAAAAGAACGATAAACCAATTATATCATATTCCACATTTTCCACAAGTATTCATCATTCCTAAAGGCATCAAAATCCCAGTTTGCTTGCATAACCATAAATCACCAAACCATTCGGACCCACTGATCAATCAACGGGTTACGCACTTCCCGGCCACGTACCATATTCAAGTCTGTTAATCTCGTTTTAAAAATATATTTTTTTATTTATAAATATTGATATTAAACTATATAATAATAAGAGGCAATCTCTTTCTCTCTCATTAATATTATTCATTTATTTCAAGATTCTAATTTTCAAAATGATGATTCTAATTCTAATCATTCATATCTTTATTATACCTTGTCTTTTTTTTTCCTTTTTTACAAATAGGAAATTATACCTTTTTAATATAATGAGAAAGTTAAATCTTTAACTCTCTTAACAAGATATAATGACCGTTAAATTTAGTTTGTATTATTACATTACGACATTAGTTTGTTGAACAAAAGTTATCTTTTTTCGTTAATATCATTTTTATAATTTTACGTTATGTATTTAATAAATTTTTTATATTAACAGTTTTTATTGTTAAATTTTTAGTTTTTACCGTTAAGATTTAAGATTTAGAGTTTACAAATTAAGATTTTTTTTGTTGATAATATAAAACAGGTAACATGATGTAAAATTATAAAAAGAGTATCAAATAGGGTATCAAAATAAAGATATAAAATTTTTATTCTAATTTGTGAGTGCCTTTTTCATCTTCAATCTAAGTGTTCTCAAGCATTAATCAAGTTTAAAACACCAAACCTTTTTTTCCAGTCCAAACTTTGAGTTGGAATTAAATTAGTACTTAAGAATTACTTAAGAAAATTAAGATTTTCCAATAATTTTTTTGAATATTCAAGAAATGCCAACTAATTATACAATGTATATTAGGTAGGTGAATACATTAATTTCACATGTATAATAATTTGATAATTTCAAAAAGTAACAATGGTAATACAAAATTTATTTCCATATATATGGATTTAATTTAATACTAATTTATAATAATCAAGAAAAACAAAAGAAAATCACAAAGCACACAAAGCGGCTCAAATTCGGAGGCGGTCTTTCTGGCATACACCATATAAATAGAGAAAACCAGGACTGGTCGTTGGGCTCGTTTCTTAGCGCTCTTTCTGCTACTTCCAAGAAACTCAACACTTCGTCTCGATATATATAACATAAAAAACCATCCATTGCTCGAGTAGCCATGGAAGACCCATCATCCAAGGAAGATAACCCACGAGTTCTAAAGGTTCTCGAAGCTCTCAAACAAGCTTCTCACGAGTTACAAGCTCACCCAACTTACAAATCGGCTAACTCCAACTCATCCGCCATTAAAGCTCTCCTCGAGCTTGAAACTGAGTCCGATTCAATCCTCTCCAACGATCCACATCTCTTTACTCTATCCCAACACCTCGCGGACCTCAAAACCCACGTCGAAACCCTGAAACGAACCCGTGGTTACGGACTCAGGAGCTTTTTGACTCGCCGTGTCTCGACTCACTCCATCTCCCGAGTCGCCGGTTCGATTGAGTCCGAGATTCAAGCCTGGATTGACCGTGAGAGCATCGAGAGCTTGATAAAGGGTTTGAAAGAGCCGGGGAAGAACGAGGACGAGTTGGTTCGGTTACTGACCCAGTTCGAAGACCGAGTCTCACAAGGATTTAATTGTGAGTTACAGAATTTAGTCCTAAAATCGAAAGCTTTTTCGGTTTTACAATCGGTCCTTTGCGATCCGAATTGTTCGAAACGGATACGGGAAAGCGCAGCGTTTTGTGTCGCCGCTTTGATTCGATTCAACAAGGATGTTTTTGTCGGGCAAGTGAATATGGGAGGTACAATTCACGCGCTTCTGGACATGAGATCAACCCATTCTCTGAAAGTTTTGTGTGAGTTGATTAAATTTACTAAATCACCATTTGTGGATGAGATCGTGTGTAATGGGGAAATTCCCGAGATTTTAACTTTGTTGGAAACCAAGGATTTGGACATGAAAGTTTTGGCCTTTGATTGCATTCTTGAAATTGGCTACTTTGGACGCAAGGAAGCTGGAGAAGCACTGCTCAAAGGAGGGTTGATAAAGAACCTTGTGGAGTTGCAAAGGTCAGAGCTTGGCGGGGATTTGATTGAGATGGGGAAGTTTGAGGCTGAGAACAAGGAGATTGAGGAGAAGAAAAGAGAGAAGAGAGAAAAGAGGTTCTTAGAGAATCATCCATTTGCAAGCTGTGTGGCAAGGTTTGCTGTGCAGTTAGAGGTTGGGGAAGGGTTGAGGCAAAGAGAGAAAAGGGCTTTTAAGCTAGAGATTTTGGAGAGAGTTAGGGGAGCATCTATTAGTGATGCTGAGGCTGCTACAATTATTGCTGAGGTTTTGTGGGGGTCTTCACCTTGATCATGTTTTGTTACTAGAATTCAGAGGTAGTTATTTGGTTTTTTTTTTTTTCAGTGATTACTAGTAAATTTTTTGGTTTGGTTTATAGAAAATTTTGTTATGTATGTAGTGGTGTAAATCAATTGTTTATACAAATTGAATTCTATTTCTCTGTCATATTGTTTTCCCTTTCTTTGCCCAACATTTTTTGGTTTGGTTTGGTTTGGGCTGAGAAAGAAAGTTTTAGTTCCAAAACTGGGATCGGGGAAGCATTTTCTTTTTGATTCTGTTTTTGGGGTATGTCGAGTTGAAACTGCAATCTTTTGAGCCAGAATTGTGGGGCATCCATTGCCATCACCTAAGCAAATCAAACGTGGGTGAGCTTTGGTAGTTGAGGGTATTTGAGTTAATTTCAATCAAAGAATGGTTTTTTAACTTGTTCTTGGAATACCCGTTTCTACTTTTCAGATGAAAATTGTGCGTTTTGTGCCTCCAAAGGGGGGTGTAAGAATCATTGCTTTTGGGTAAAAAAGTGAACCTTTGGTTATTGCATGTTGGTGCAAGAAAACGGTCTAATGATGGGGACAAAGAAATGTTTCAAGTTTATGCTATGAACGTCATATTGAAGTCAGATTCCTTGTGGAATAGTGATATTTTGAGCTGGAATTCTGATGTCCTCAGCACTTACGTTTTCAAATACATCTTTTTCTCATTTTTGTACAGGCAAGCATTTGTTTTATACGTAAGCCGCCAAAATCGTGCGTCGATTGTCGATTCCTTGCATAGCCGAATCACATGTATTGTTAGTCAATTTCTTTAACTTTAACTTAACCCTCCCTTTCCCTTCCGCGTTGACTAATTTCAACTTTCTTATTACTAATTGAGATCTTTCTCGACAAGGTGGTTCTGGCTGTTAAGGAAGACCATAAAGTAAGAGTTAGATTCACGAAGTTTTACAGATGGGAAAAGATAAATCTTTGTGACACACACCATTTTTTCTTGGGGGGTGCTTTAAGGTTAAACAATGGAAAAGTGGTTGAATTTCAACAATACTATATTGGGTTCGGCTCATTCCCATTAAATCCTCAAATTCCTTAAAAAAAAATTGTAAAAAATAACTCTCTCTATAAGCTTAATTTAAAAATATCTTTTATTATAATTTTTATTATTTTTAATTAATTTTTGACATGATTCGACAATAATATCTTTTAAATAATTTCAGACAAATTAAAATGATTTCGGTTCTCTTTATCTCGAAATTCAGACAAAAATTTTAAAATTAAATTTCTCTTTCTTGTCAAATACTGTCTATCTTGCTATCTCAAAGAACAGAAATGATATCAAAGTATGTATTTTAGGTTCTTTGATTTATTAGTTTATTCATAAAACTTTAAAATTGAGAAGTTGAAATTGATTAGACATATCTATAAATTCGAACACTATATGATTTTGACAACTTAAACCTAACTGCGAGCATGTAAATCAATTAGTTATTAGGTATTGCATTATTGGTTTTTAAGCATTGTGTCACTGATTTTTAGATATAACAAGAATGATTTTTAAATATTGTGTGACTTAATTATTGTGTCTCTAATTTTTAGACATTACGTGAATAGATTTAGACATTACGTGATTGATTTTTAGGTATTTCATAACTTATTTTTAGACAATGCCTAAGTCACACAATGCCTTACTAACTAGTCAAGCAATACCTAAAAATAGGCCACGTAATGCCTAACAATTAGTAATGTAATGCCTAAAAACTAGTCACAAGTCACGTAATGTCTAAAAATTAGTAATACAATGTCTAAATACTAGCCACGTAATACTTAAAAATCAGTTATGCAATACCTAAAAACCACTAAAATTACTAAATTTCATTTAACAAAATCAACAACTTCAAACAATACACTGTATTCTATTTAACAATATAATCAACGAATATGCTTACTTAGCAAAGAATGCTCAAAATACTCAAAGGTTTTTTTTTCATGTATCAAAAACTACTCCAAAATTCTTAAAAATGTTCAAAACCTTTAAGATGATGTTTGATACTTTACAATGTAATGTGATTGCAAGCAACGTGATTGTAGGGAAAATAACATTACAATGTTTGGTATAAAAGCAAAATAATAATAAAAATACAGGGAATGTAACATTGCAACGTTTGGTTTACAAGTATTTTATTGAAAATGTTATGTTAATTTTCAAAATTATCCATATTTATTAAAATACAATTTCAATACACTTGTATTTTTTATTATTAATTTTTATATAATATCATCTCTTAAATATATTTTTAATGTCATGTATTTTATTTTCAATTCTTGTTATAATCTTATATATTTTATTTTTATTTCTTTAATATATTTTTTATATTATATATTTTATTTTAATTTTTTACCTATATTATATAAATTTTAATTTCTTATATTTTATTTATTTTAATTTCTAATTCTTATATTATATATTTATTTTAATATTTTTTTATTTTAATTATAACATTACAAAATATTTTTAATAAAATAATAAAGTTGAAGGGTAAAAATGTTTTTAATAACATTTCAAAATGTAATGTAATGTGATTGCATTGGTTTTTAACTGTAATCACGTTACATATCTTGGCTATAATATGATTGCATTGTAATCTTATATTATAGTAGTCTATTATAAAATAAACACTATAATATAATTTAATTTGACACATTACAATAAATGTGTTCTTACTTATCTTATACCCAACGTTACTTAAAGATTTTTTTCGTGTATCAAAAACTATTTTAAAATATTTAAAAGTTTTTCTTTTCAATAAAACAAACTTTAGAGATAATAATTTAACGAGAAAAACTCAAAAGATATGAGTTAGTTTAAAACGCGAATATAAATATATGAATTAATTTAATTAAAGATAATTTTATTTAAATTAATTTTTTAACTAAAAATAATTAAAATTATATAACAAACTATTTTCAAAAAACACCTTTATCGGTATTTTGGAGAAGAACCATTTTTGGAATCGTAGATCACGATGATGTTCATTGTTCAGTGAACGTGGCGGGTGCACAAAATTTCTTGGGAAGATGCCCTCTGACCTGGAGGTTTATCATGGGTTGTTCTTGATTCAGAAAAAGAAAAAAAAGAACACATTGCAATTTCTAGAAAAGTGAGATGACAGGTCTAAGGATGAAGATTACATCAGAAATGTTGGCTGCTGCTGGTGATCAGTCGGTCTGAAGCTCATTCAGGTTCTGTCAACCTACAGATGAGATCCCACCTGCACAAACGACAAGAAATGCCAAATGGCCAATGTCACACAAGGGCCTAATAACCAGTTACTGAGTTATTAGTAAATTGGAAGAAGAATTGAAACTTAATACGTCCTTCCACTTGGCAATGCCTGTACGTACGGATTTAATTCTTCTTACTAATCATCACAAATTCGAAAGAATGGAAACATGACAGAAATAAGAAAACAAGCTGAAGTGACAACGAAAGTGGATTAGGATTCAATGAAGATCATCACTCTCTCCTCACCTTGACAGATGGGAAAATTCAAGAGCCCGGGATTTTGAGTGATGGGATGCATGCTGATATTTGCGTGCTGTGGAGACTAGTTTGTCCGTTATGTGGCAAAGTTAAGTTGTTTCCAGAAGAAGCATACGCTCAATTATTGCAGGTAATGAACAAAACGACATTGTCTCGTGTTTGTTCTATCTTCTCTACTGGCTCCAACTCTTCCCCAACGTCACTGTACTGAGAGTTATGGTTGCACAAGTATTGTTTTTACTCTCTTGTTTTTTGTTTCCAATATCCTTTTTGTTACTATGATTTTCTTTTTCTTGTGGTAATGATCTCTGTAATTGCTCAACCCTAGGGAGGTCCGTTTTGCCTCTCTTCTTCCATAAGAAATAAAGGATTGCAGGTGGCAAACGTTAGGTGCCAGCTAGTTAACAAAAGATTAAAATCAAAGCCTACAAAGAACATTTCAACTGGAGAAATGTATATAGAATAGCTCATAATAAAAATCTAAAACTGGAGAAACAAAATTAACCCAAATTTCTAAAGGTGTCAAGTATCAAATTTCAGGCTGGCACATTAGCCATTGCATGTTTAGTTAAAGGAATCTAAGGTTCCCAAATTCAGGAAGAACTCAGCTTAGTAGCAATATCACAATTTAATAAGTAAATTTAACATGAAAAGGTCCACTAGTTTAGAAAGACCACTAAGAAAAATTATGTGTTGGCATTTAATACAACAAAATCTAGCTCAACAACAATTTCAACCCTTTAGACCAAAACAAATAAAAAGGAAGAATTTTGGTCACCCTATTGCAACTATTTAGCGTTTTCCCATGAATCACAAAAATTTTTATCTCCGGTGATTCCCTGTACAATTATTGCCTCGATTGACACCAGCCTCTGCTGCCAAGCCTGGCAGCTCAACTGGGTACACAAATGCTATGGACTCCTCAAGGTAGCGGAGAGACCGAAGTCAACACATGGTCTTTCTCCCATATTTCTGAATTAAGGCATTCAACAAAGTGAGACTATATCCGGAATGACCTCAAAAAATCCTGCATACTATATCATCTGTTTGGATGGAAAGACTATTCCAGATATAAACTGCTTTCTTGACCAGGCTCTCTCTCAACAAGGAAAATCTAGTGCTTAACCACCCTCTAGTGCTTCAATGTCTCTATTTTCCTTTCTACGCCAAAGGGCCCTAAAAATTGAAAAGACAGCAACCAATGCAATCTCAACATGCTCAGAGCTAGCCATCTTCACACAAACTTGCCCCATTTTCTGGCTATTTATGTTGCCACTGACAGACAGCCTCATGCCTCGCATTGGCCTGAACTCAGACTGGAAACCACCACCAAGTACTGTCTCTTTATTAAAGGAGAGAGCTGTCATAGTGAGGCTAACACTGTCATTTCTCACAGGGTAGTCCCTCCCTCTAAAAGTAGCTTCAAAACTCCCACCATATGCCACTTGTCCAGAACCCTCCATTCTTCCAGCATTCAAAACAAACTTCATTCTCTTCCCCACCGATATGGCATCCTCAAGCTTAGCACCAACATAATATTTGTTCCCAAATGATGTGAAAGAGACACCACAATCAGTGACATTGTGCTTGAGGCTCCTCAGCTTTGCATTGCTTTGAACAGTATACATCAGATCTTTACCAGTAGACTGAAGATCAAGTCCTACAGAATAAGTAGGCCCCACAGGATCTACATATGCAGCAGCACATTCAGATTGAATACTGAAATCATGCTTGTCCTTACTCATCTGTCCTGTAATTGAAGCAAAAACATTCTTCTTCACTTCCAGAGCTGTCTCCAAGTTTATACCATCAAAACCAACATCATGATCCCATCCATGGGGATCAAGAACAGGTCTCGCAAGCCATTGGTCATTTGTGACAAGACAGCGATATCTGTGTACTGGGCAATCTGAGTCAAAACTTGGAGGGACTGCCATATCTGGTAATGGTATAGCCTCTGGAGATACCTTGTCATTAGCATCATCATCACCTGCAAAGCTTTTCTCTTTGGAGAGCTTGCTCTCCTTCTGTCTTAGGTTCTCTTCCTTCAACTGTTTTTTCAAATAAAGAGTCTCTCTGTAGTCCAGTTCATCAAGATAGGCTCTTTTCTGTGATTTAGTCAATTTTTTAAATTGAGACTTTGTCAGGATTCGAATTGAAGGCAATTTATCGTACTCCTCTTCTTCTTCCACATCTGAGAGTAGAATCTCATCAACTTTGTTTTCTGGTTCAGCTGGATGTGAGACTGACCGATGACGTAGAAAAGATGAGAGAAGATGAGGCAGAGAAGGCAACCGGCTGTTACTTAATGGTCCTAGTTCAATGCTGTCTTGAAATTCCAAGAGGGTGTTGGCATCACCAAGAACCTTGGTACATATGCATAATAACAAGAATTGGGATTTCCAAACCTGTCCATTTGGAAGTATATTTTGCCCCATGATATTTCTTTTGCACTGAGGGTCATTCTCCACTAAAAGTACAGGGTTCTCAAGCCTTGAATCAGATACTGCCTGGTGTATATATTGCTGCACCAAATCTGTGCAATGGTTCACATATGATTCATAACTGACAGGATACCCATTGGGATCTTCGGGAAGAGTAGGAGAAGAATGTGTCATGACAAGGATGGTGTTAAACCAAATGGCACTACCAAAAACTTTGGTCATAAGCTTCAAAAGGGGGAAATCACTATAACCCATGTTGATGAGGTCAAGCCGCTCAAAATATAGAACAACGTCTGGAGGGGATCTTCTAATGTATCTCTTCACGGATAGCATAATCTTCCTATTTCTTCTCACATTACTTGTAGATGAAGGTAAAAAACCTGGGGTATCAATGAATGTTATCTTAATCCCATTAACAGTTCCCACAACCTCTCTAATGCAATCAGTGGCAGGATGAAACGCATTGGTCTCAGTTTTTGGTTGATCAAAGATAGAATTTATGGTTGCACTCTTGCCAACGCCTGTTTTGCCAAGGACAAGTATTTTAATAGAGAAATCTAATTCTGGCAGCCCAGATGCCTCCTGTTCTCTTGCAATTCCTTTAGCTCTTTCATTTCTTAAGTTCACTCTTTTCAAATCTGATTCCCCTGCTCGTATCAAAGTTGCTAGGTGCATCCTATATAAAACTTTGGCCACCAGAAGATTGTCATGAAATTGCCCCAACCGTTGGAGAAGACGCAAGAATTTTATCTGGAGATCTTCAACTTTTGCCAATGGATCCATCTTTTTTCTATAAGGACTGTCATCTGACAGATTAGAATCTTCAACTAGGATTTGCTGCTGCGAAGTATAAGGGTCATTATCATGAATACAACCAGAAGAGCATGATGTATCAGGACGCACTGACAATGCCACCGAACTGGTGGTGTGAGATGAACCTAATGAAAAACAAGACAATATGCCCAATCAGTTACAGAATTTATATAATCTACTGTGGCCATATTTTAATCAACATGAACCAACTTTAGAATAATAACTGGTTAAAAGACAAACTTAATGAGAGATCCATGGTACACCTCTAGTCATAGAGGTTGTCAATTTCCACATCAAAAGATTACCCAAAGCATTATAAATTAAGTTTTAATAAAGAGTTGATCTAAGCAGAGAAACTCCTAACTATCAATCTGCCTAGTAGTCTGTAAAATAGCTATATCATATCACATTTTTGTTTTTGTCCCTTTTTTTTAAAATTTTAGTTTGCCAATTTCAGTGAAGATAACAAAGCTTCCTTTTCCTTTTTATTCTTTGTCTCTATGTTACATTTATTTCAATATGCTTCTGATTTCGTTAATTTAATAGTTATTGTTTTTCAGCAAACTGCTAAATGTCAATAAGACAGCTACTAGTAAGCAACTTTCTGTCTAGATAAGATCACTCTATCAAGTACTAAGTTCAAGTATTTAGTAATTTACTATAGAGTTTAGTCAATCCCTTGAAACTAGCATATATGCCATAGTGCTTATATCACAAAACTATGTATACCCACTTTCCCAAATTTTACTTCATGAAATTTGGTGTATGAAAAAAGTCTTTTGACTACGAGGATCAAAGTTACTAAGCATACATTGAAAAAGGGAGAAGCTGATACCTTGATCATCATATTGTTCCTCTCGAGACGAAGGAGCCTCGGGAAAGAAACCACCACTGCCGGACAGTGGTCTAGACGAGTCCAAAGACTTGGATAGTATTTGAGTGAAAACCCAGTCTCTAATTCCCTTCATCCTTCCTGAAATTTAACCAAAAAGGGCTCAGCTGATCGCTTATGCCTCATGCTAATACAATTCTTTCAAGCTGGTAATGGTATGAAAAATCCTCACCATAAATCATAAGCTTAAATCAATATATCAATAACTCGAGTATATTTATATTAGTAAAAATTAAGGAATAAATTCAATTGGTATAAAAATGAGAGCATCAACAAGAAATAAAATAACCATTCAATCACAGCAACAAAGTCTCACAGAAATGTAAAAAAAAAAAAGCAAGGTAACTTCATACCTTAAATAAACCCAATTGAACCTTAATAAATCCAAATAAAACAAAATCTCCCGCTAGCATGAAATGGAAAAGCAAGTAATTCGGATTGGCAGGGGCAGCTCCGAGATGGTGGTATCGGGCTTAAATCATTCCAATTTATCTTTTTCCTTCTAAAATTAAAATAAAAAGTTTTTCTCTAAAAACGAGAAGAGAAAAGAAAGAAGAGGCTGAGGAGGAACAAAAATCAGATAAGACAGACGGAGATGGAAGATTTGCCACTTTTTTGTTTCTTTCTTCTATCGATTCTCTGTCAATCTCATGTTTCTCGCCAAGTTTCGCCCTAGGCCCGCTTCCCCCTCAAAAAAATATTTTTTTTTTCTGGTTTGGGGCGTTTTTGCTAATCGAGTACGACCGGGACTACCGTGGTCCACGAGACTGACTTTGCGATAGGTGTAGGTTGATCATTAAATTGACACGTTGTTCACGTGGATGGAGGTGGATGTTTTAAAAGAAAATTAAATATGCAAATAATTTTTAAATCATATAAAAGAAATTAATCTAATTTTATTTTTTTATTACATTCAAATAAATTTTTAAAATTTTATTTTTATAAAATAAATCATTTTCACTACTGTCAACTAATTTTTGTTAATTAATGGTACAATTAGTAATTTTTTATATTAAATTATTTATTATGTGGCATGTTGATATGTTATTACGATAGTGTCAATGTCACATTACAGATGACATGATATAAAAAATTATTGACTTAGAATTAAGTTTTTTCCTTTTCAAATATCTAAAAATTATTATTAAGGATTTAAAATAAAAAATTTTAAAAAAATCTAATTGTTTCCAAACTAATTACTATATTGTTAATTGAAGCTACATTTCCTAACAACAAAAACCCTAATTCAACTTTTTCAATTCAATTAAAGCCATTGTTGTTCAACTGAAAATTAATGTAAAGAAATCTAGAAAACTTAAAAACGATTTTGAGAAGAGGAAGAGAAAAAGGTATAACACACAAAATTTATAATACTAAAACTAGTAAAGATATATAATGTTGTTCTACAATGAAAGAAAGTTAGATAAGAAGAGAACATTCTAATTATAAGATACATTGAGTTTAGGGAATGTTGAAGAAATTGAAAATTTTTTTTTACATAATTTTATAAATTAATGTATTTATATATTTTATTTTACATAATTAGTTTGTATGTAATTTTCAAATGTTTATTTATTTATTGTACATTTTATGGTTATTTATTTAATTATTTATATATTAATTTATATAATTATATATGCTTTTATTATTTATTATTTATTATAATATTGAAACTACTTATTATTTATATAGTCAATTATATATAGTCATCTATTAATATTTTAAAGGAAAGAGAAAAAGGAAATACGAAAGAAAAGTAAAGAAGTGTGGCATTTATGTATTGTGTAAGGATATGTTTGTCACTAAACTATAATATAGAGGACAAAAAAAAAACAAAATTTAAAAAAAAAATAAAGAAGAAGTGAAATTAGGTCATTAAGCGGAAGACCCATCCACCCGTAGTGCGATTGGACACTCCACGGTAGGTACGAGCCAATCGTGCCACACCAAGCTTTGTCAGCATGGTGTTGGCACGATTGGCCCCAAAGGGTGCCAATCGCACCACAATGAACGCGTCAAACGAGGCTTAAGTTCGATTGTTTTTTGATAATTAAGTTATTTTCTAAATTAATTTGAGTTTTTAGTTTAGTTTTAATTTAAATAATTGGGATTTGTTTCATTGATACATGTGTAATTATTTTGAATAGGACTGAATCATGTTATCAACTTATCATCATCTTTAGTTTATAATTTTAGTTATTATTAGCATTTTTTTTACTTTTTTTTTCTCTTTGGCTAAAAGATTAGCAACATTTTGAGTTTTTAAAAATGCAATTCTTTTTATTTTAAAGTAATTTTTTGAGTGAAGGTTTATGATGATGAGCTTATAGTGTCAAAACTACACGAAACAAAATATGGAAATAGACGTATATGATTTTGTTATGAATTAAATTAAATTTAAATGTATCCAAAAATAGGTGTACTAATTTTTCAATTAATAATCCCAGATTTTATTTTTCTCCCTTAATTATTTTGGTTAAAGCGAAGGACGACCATATTTTTGAATTTTGACTCAAACCACATTTTAAAACTTTTGATGTATTTATGTCTAACTTGCTGATATAATTTCATGAAAAAAAAGGAATCCAATAAAAATATTTTTAAAGACAGTAATAATATTCCTTTTCTCCTTTCAACTTTCAAGTTCAAACTACTGGAACAAAACTACTCAAATTGGATCTCTTCCCCGTTGTGTGCATGCGACCATTCCTCTTGTCTTTATATTAACTTGCACAATTTATGAGTCTTCTTTTTCTTACGGCAAGGCTTGCATCTGTTGGCTTTCCCACAATTTGCAAGTATTCTTTCTCTTTAAGACAAGGGATTGATTTGTTGGCTTTCCCTAGTTGCAGAAAATTTTTGTTGTGTTGTGTTGTATCCCCTAGGATCTGGAAACCTTCAATTTACTATTGTCCGGGATTGAAGAATTTGGTTCTGGCATAAACGTCGAAGACTACTTATTGGTTTATTTGGGACAGATTTATTTTAGTATGGACTTGGATCCTTCAGGTGAAGAAAGCCGAAAGACATCACTGAAAATTAGTTCTGGAAAACTTTGTTGCAATACATTGATTGTTTCCATTGGAGCATGCCCTAATCTAAAATGTCAAAGATTAAAACGTATATATTTTGGTTTAAAAGAGTTTATAGAAAAAGAAAAAAATTCTTAACAAAGTTTTTAAAACAAAAATAAAAACAATCTTATTCAACTTGGCTATCCTGCATCAAATAGAGGCCTGAAAATACCCTAACAACTCCAATTACTTTCCATGATGGATGGTCTTGAATAACATAGAATGTGTTAGTGAAGAAGAGGCATGAACTCTTTGTCTTGGTCTATTCACTCACTAATAAGAGATTAAAGTTAAAACTGGGAATACATAAAACATTCTTGAGTATCAGTTGAGGTGTTATTCTAACTGTTCCTATGTGAATAACAGGATCTCTACCATTGTTTGGCAAATGAACAAAGTGATCATTGACTAGCTTAGCTAAAATGAATCTGACTAAATCTGTCTAAAGAATGACAAATGTGAATTGTAGCATCAAAGTCCATGATCCAGTTGTCTTGTTTAATCACAAGGTTACTAACATGTTTAAAACTATATGTTAAGTTATTTGGAGTATTGAAACATGGATGATTAGAGACAATATTTGCAAAAACAGAGTTAATCAAAGATGGTTTGTTTTTATGACTCTTTGGTGAAGAAACCTTACCATCATTGCAAGTGACCTCATTCTCACGCAAGAGTTCCATGAGCTTGTTAACTTGTTTTTTGATTGCTGAAAATTGGGACACAAAACCATTACCAGATGAATCATCTTCTTGTTTTGACTGTATTCCATCCAATTGACTGTCATTCAAGCTCATAACACTGTTTGCCACAACCTTTCCTTTCCTGAAGTTTGTCTTAGTCTTAGTAAACTGAAAATCTTTAGGAAACCTAGCCAACCTATAACATTTCTCCTTGATGTGGCCCTTTTTGCCACAATGTGAACACAGTAGGTTTTTTCTAGCTTTCTTGCTTGTATCACTAACAGTCAACATAACTGATGATTCTAAGGTAGGTTGTGTTTGAAGCATCAAACTCCTCAAAGTTTCCTATCTTAAAACTAGGCTGTAAAGTTTATCTAAACTTAGTATAGGGTCTAGCAAAATGATCTATGACCTTAGAAATTTGAAAACCATATCCTTCCGGTACTGGTCAGTATATCTTTTGAAATAGTTTGCATTGCATTTTTCACATTCACAATGTGGTGGGAGTTTAAAACTTCTCAACTCTTCCCAAACTCCCTTAAGTTCTATAAAATAAGCATCAATAGTCCTTAAACCTTGTATTATGTTCCCCAACATGTACTAGAGGTTACAAACTCTAGCGTCATCTAGTTGAGTAAAATTTTACTTGAGAGTATTTGAGATCTCTATTGTTGAATCCTATAAAATATTCTCAATGCTATAGGCTGTGTGATGGATTCTAGAAACCATGCCACCAATAGGTTGTTACATCGAATCCAAGAAAGGTAAATAGGATCTGCAGTTTTAAGTTTTGGTATTGTACCATTGATGAACCTTGTTAAGTATTTAATTGACAATGCCAGTAAAAATGATCGACACCAAGCCATATAATTGTTTGTGGTCAATCTGGGGGTAATCACAACTAATCTTGGGTGATTGGTGTGGTGTAAGCAATAAAGGAATTGTGAAACTGCAATTGGAGATATTTGTGATCTCGATTCAATGGAAGTTTGTGAGATTTGAGGTCTAGATTTAGTTGGCTCTGACATGATTCACCAAAGAAGCAGAATATCAAAATACAAAGAAAAAGAATGATTCAACTTACTGACAAGTTGAAGAAAGATGAGTGATAAAGGCTATAACAAAGCAAACAGCCATTATGAAATGTTGTGATTTTCCCAAATCGACCTTTGCATGGTCTTTAATGACTCTAATATCATGATAATTAGAGAAAGGTAACATAGAATATGTTTGGGAATGATTGATTCATTCACTTCATCGTAAGAGTACAAGGGAAGGCTTTATATATAGAACCTTCACAAAGAAATAGGAAAAGGACAAAAGTGCCTAACTAACTTCCATTTAAAAGAATGATTAACAGTAACTTGGAATCTTGTCCAAAACGGTGCCGCTCCACTAATACTGAAATGTTCACTTTGTGCATCTTTTTTTCTCCCTTCTGTCTTGTATCAAGACGGTGCGATTCAGGCTTTATTTCTTTTGCCATTTACCAACAACTTCAATTCTTGTATGTTGGAAACCTGTTGTACTTATTTTTCTACTATTTGGATTTCTATTCTTTATGATCTGAGTTGATTTTCTTGGTTAATAAGACTCGAAGAATTATGTTGTTGTTCATCGTACACATGGGCATAATCGAACTAGGTTTATGATTGGTATTTATCTAATGCGTTTTCAACCAATGATGTTTGCCACTCAAGCTATAAACATTCTCTTAAACACGTCCTATTGGAATTTATAAACTAGATTATATTGATGGTTAGATCCATTTTATAATGAAACAAAATCTGGAATGGTTGCCTGTCCACTTCCTTAATGAAAGGATTCTCCTAAATTGAATCTTAATGGAGTCCCAAGTGCAGCATTCAATTGAGAATCATAAACTAGATGCAAGCAACAATGATAAATGATGATGTTTTAGGAGATGACATATCATTCGATTAAATGAAATCACTCATTCTACAAAATGTTGAACCTAAGGGGACGTTTGATACTTTACAATGCAATGTGATTGCAAGAAAAAAAATATTACAGTTTTTGGTATACAAACAAAATAATGATTAAAATGTAAAGAAAATAACATTGCAGTGTTTAGTTTATAAGTACTTTGTTGGGAATTTAATGTTAATTTTCAAAATTACCCGTATTTATTAAAATACAAGTTTAACATATTTGTATTTTTTATTGTTAATTTTTATATAATATAATCTCTTAAAAATATTTTTAATGTCATATATTTTATTTTTATTTTTAATATAATTTTTTATATTATATATTTTATTTTAATTTCTTTTACTTGTATTATATAAATTTTAATTTCTTATATTTTATTTTATTTTTTAATTCTTATATTATATATTTTATTTTAATATTTTTATTTTAATTATAATATTATAAAATGTTTTTAACAAAGTAATAAAATTGAAGGGTAAAAATATTTTTAATAACATTACAGAGCGTATTGTAATGTGATTGTATTGCAATCTAACATTATAGTGGTCTATTACAAAATAAACATTGTAATATAATTTAATTAGACATATTATAAGAAATGTACTCTCACTTCCCTCATACCAAACGCTACCTAAATGTTAAAGGATATGAGAAGTTTCTAAGGTCACACCCAGTTTCTCTCAACAGGGACAGTTTTCAACTTCTGAGGTAACGTTACTATATATTATGCTACTTTGAAAGCTAATGGGACACGGTGTGTGATGCTAATAACTGTTGATGGATGTTACTTAATTGATAAGAGTTTTAATTTCCAAAAAGTCTAGATAAGGTACCCTTGCAGTTGCAGTAAGATCAGGATTTATCATTATGCACTATTTAATAGACAGATGGTAATTGATACGTTGCCAAGCTCACAAAAGAGGGAGAGAAGATACCTCATTTATGATATCATAGCTAGCAATTCAAAGATTGTCATGGAGAAACCATTCTTTGAAAAATGGAACATGCTTGGAAAAGAAGTAATTGAGCCACGAAATAAGGATCGTAAGAATATTTGCCAAAGCAATAATTCTCATTACAGGTGCAAAGAAAAGATTTCTGGTCGCTTTCTATTGTGCCATAGATTTCAAAGGAATTTATCCCAAAGCAATCTTATGAAGCAAATGGTCTTATTTTTCAAGGCCAAGACGATCCTTACGTTCCTTGCACTCATGAATGTCTTCTCAAGTGGAAATTTGCTGAAAAGAACTCAATTGACTTCTTATTTGAGGTGGGTATTGTTGATGATGATTAGAAACTTTTCCTCCACGAAAGTGGGAGAATGAGGCTGATGGAAAGGCATAAGGCTGAATTCATGAATGGTTCAAATCCTTGTTCATACTCTAAGATGAATATTAAATGTTATTGGGACTCCAACAAACTGGTTTGGGTCCATATATGGAAGACGACTAATAAATCAACTCCCAATGATCTCAACACCTACAAGAAGGTGATGCATCGCATAAAGCATAACATCATCGAGGAAATTGTATTAAAGGAGATAAATGAGGTCATTTGCTTGCCTAAGTATATATATCCCGATACTTACCTACATAGCTAAAAATTTTTCAAGTGCTAGAATTTAAGGCAATCTGATGCTTATTGTGCTACTTATTTCAAGATTTCAATTGTCAGAAGTTGGCCATAAACCTATTGTAAAAGGGTTCTTTTGGTTAGGGAGAGAGCATGTGTTGCGATGAGTGAATCGGGATGCATTAAAAGCGACAGAGAGGAAGACTAGAGCAATATTTGAAGTGTAAGTGCTTTAGGTGGTAGGTGATGAGGGATAAGAAAAGGTGGAAGAAGCGACAAATTACGGCCAATGGGAAACCCTATGTTGGAAACACTCCTGAGCACCTATACACTTGGAAAACCCTAGGATGCTTTTACGTTTAAAACACCCCTGGGTGTTTCCATGCTTGGAACACCTTAGGCGTTTCTATGTTTGGAACACCTTTGAGCGCTTCTGCGTTTAGAATACCCTGGATGTTCCAAGCCCTAGATGCTTCCATGGTTGGAACACTCAACACTTGGAATACCTTTAGGCACTTCTGTACTTGGAACACACTTAGTGCTTTTGCTCTTATAACGACCCCAGGTGTTTCCGCGTGTATAACACCCTAATGTAATTTATCTCTAACACAATACCTTAAAATAGTTAGCCAAAATTGGGTATCTACACCTACTTATCTTTAGTCCTCCCATTTCTTTTCCCTGTTGACAACTAACTGTTACTAAATTATTAAATTTTCCCAAAAAATACAGAGCATGCATTAAAAACTAGCCTGACAGTTCTCAAAAGTTTCAATCTAGATAAAGCAACAGTAGTGTATTACTTCTTTGAACACCACATTAACAACCATGGTGAATTCTCCTTTACTGATTAGAGCAACAGCCCCTGCGAAAATTGCCAAAATGGTGGTCACGTGAGAAAGTCCACCAGTTGGGTGGTTTAAATTCAATACCGACGAAGATGCTAGAGGTTGCCCAGGCTT
The DNA here is from genome assembly GCF_053813885.1 of Theobroma cacao. Lineage (NCBI taxonomy): Eukaryota > Viridiplantae > Streptophyta > Magnoliopsida > Malvales > Malvaceae > Theobroma > Theobroma cacao. The sequence goes on from NC_142647.1 coordinate 7,627,027, forward strand.
CTTGGGAATTGATGGAGTTATGAAGGAAGATAAAAGGGCTGCTAAAGTGGCCTCCCCTAAAATGGTAGGGTGGGGTGATGCAATTTAATGGAGGTTCTAGTGATATGATAGGCCATAGTTATATTTGTAGCATCTTCTTATGCTTCAATGGGTGGCATTATTATTGAAAATGATTCAAAAAATGTTGTTACTTGGGTGGAAAAGCTAGAGTCTTCTCCTTGGAAAGTGAGGCATTAGTTCTACAGATCAAGGCTCTTAAAAGAAAGGTTCGAGGATAGCAGATAAGGCATGTCCCAAGGTCTAGCAATGAAAAGGCAGATTACCTTGCTAAATGGGAGTGGATAGAACAAATGATTTTTTGTACATGTATCTTTTAACTTATGATTAATGCTTGAGGTACATGGGGGATTTTCTTTAGGTGCTTTTATGCAAAGGGTTGTGAGTGCTAGTTTTATAGTTTTGCTGTCGTGGAGAATTTCTTTCATGCTAAGATCGTTTCTCATTGTTGGAGGAAGGGCAGATTTATTCCTGTTAGAGGTGCTATGCTTCTAAGCATGGGTGGATGCGGATGTGTCCATGCCATCTAGAAGCTACTAAGTGTGCAGGGAGTTGTAAGAGGGGAAAACAGCCCAAGAGGTCCTATTTGCTTCTTTTACTTGGTCTTCATCATCAATGGTCTTATGCCGGACAACCGATTCGGCTCTTTCACATGTGTTCTAGTTGATGTTCATACCTTTTGAATCAATATTTTTATAAATAGGGAGCTAAAGTGCTATGAGGTATGTTTTGATGTATAGGGAATTGACTTTGGCTGTTTTTGGTAAGCCAATCTTTTGACAGTATTCTTACTGTTGTTTATCAGCTGAATACTGCTTCTTTGTATGTAAAAGTAGACCTGACAATTTGTGTTTTCTTGTCGTAAACGTGTCAGACACAATTAGACACGAATTACGTTAAAGCTAAACACGAACATGACACGTTTAATATTCGTGTCTTAAATTTAAAACACGTACATGTATACGTTTAATAAACGTGTAACACGACACAACACAATTAACACGTTTATTAAACGTGTCAATATACGACACGACACGATTAATAATACGATTAACACGTTTATTAAACATATCAATATACGACACGACATGATTAATAACACGATTAACATGTTTAACACAATTAAATAAAAATATTTATAATTAAATATAATTTTAATATTTAAATTTAAAATCTATAATTATAAAAATAATTATAACAAAACAAAAATAATAATAATATCAAATATAATAAAATTTAATATAAATAACATATGTAAAATTCATTATCATATAATATGATAAAATATATCATTAACATCTAACCTTCAAATACAAATAATATAAAAAATCATTCATAATTTTCAGTCGTAATATTTACATTATTACCTTTATAAAATTAAAAAACTTACTAAAATAATTGTTTAAAATTATTTATATAAGGTTAAAATAATCTTTAACTATTAATTTTTAATAGGTTAATAAGCATATCACGATAACACGTTTAAACACGATAACACGATTAAGTAAATGTGTTTAAACGTGTTTGTCGTGTCTGACATATTAAGACACAAAATTTTTCGTGTCTTAACGTGTCAAACACGATTAGATACGAAACACGTTAAAACTAAATCCATAACCTGTTTAACCCGTATCTTCTCGTGTTGTATCAAAAATTATCAAGTCTATGTAAAAAGGTTTCATTGATGCAATGAATCAATTAATTTTTTTAAAAAAAATATATTATCTATAACATATATAAAAAGAAGACCCAAAAATATTTTCTCATTTAACCATGTGGAAGGAAAGGAAAAAAAAAATAAATAAAGATCCGAGTGTAATGCACGGGTCATAGTCTAGTTTCTTTAGAAGAGCAAACCTCCGGAGTCCTGTCTGACACCAGGCCAATGCTACTTGTAATGAGACAAAATATAGTACTTTCGTTCAAATACGAAGCAGCCTCTTTCAAATTCAAATAAAAGCCGAACAGCCCAAAAGAACTAAACCCATGACAGGAAAATCTAAAAGAGGCAAGCCCAGCAGAAGCAACAAGCCTGAAAGGAAAGCAAGCAACACAACAAATTAATCGACTACTGTTACATGGTCAAAGACAGGACAGCTGACTACGTGTAGATAACTAGACCTAGCTATTGCCCTCGACAGATTTTCACATGAATTCTTGACTTTTTTCAATTATACTAGTTAAGCGAAACACGACATTAGCACCTATAATCCCACAAGGCAGTTGTTTTCGAAAACCAAACTTTATCTCTTTCTGAAAGTGGAACAGCCTCGCACACCAACATTTTCTAAGTTTACATCTCTGTCTCTTTGACTCAGTTTCTCACTCATGTCGACTGCTAGCTATTTCTGGCTAAGATTAATCAATAATCACCAATTATTGATCGTATTAATTTTAATGTAATCTTCTCTATACATTTTCTCTGCAGAATCTGTCCTAAATAGGAAAAACATAAAAATACAGCAACCACTCGAACAAGGTCATGCTTTTATATAGAAATGATTATTTATGTACATAATGGAAAAGGAAATGGTGGTTGGAATATTTCAATTTTATTCTAACATTCTCCATTAATGAGTGCTGAGATATTAAAGGCAAGAAAGCATAATCGAACTTTAACACGCACAAAAATAAATGATGTTGGTGTCTACTGTACCAAGATCCACGAAACGTGAGTTTGACACTTGCCCTCAACATGACACAATTGATATGTTGAGCAAATCTTTGCTTTTCGTGTTGTCCTGGACCCAACATGACAAAAGGTAATGGATGACGTGGAGGGCTTTGGTTGGATGCTCTTACATAATTTCCAAAACCTATAATAAATGCCCAAACAATTAAAATATCAATTCCGTCACAATATAAAACCAGGGCTTTTCACAATCTTTGGCAATCCTTCGTTATTGGACAATGGATGTATTAACAATTAATATAAGACGAAGCATTTATATTGTGTAACATGAATTTCTACTTCCTCAACGTATTTCTTCATTTATTTTTTCCTTGATGTAAAGTTATGTAGGTATACCTTATATTTTTAGGTAAGCTCGATAAGAATGTAAAGATTTCCTTTTTCTCTCTCTCTCTATTTTTCCTTTTTGTCTTATTAGTAATTAATATATACAGATGAAAAGGTCAAAATGACTTGCTATTCTACTGAATATAAACAAATTAGAATTCCCAGCACCCCATAAATAAGGTGGAGCAGTCCATTTGTTCTCTTTCAATATTGGACAAATTAGAAAAGATGACAACTTAACTCTTCAATATTTACTGTTTAACTTATTGCCATTGCCTCATTAGCTAAGTTGATTCCACATGAATTACGTACCAATTTTTGTCTAAGAACCAACTCAACACATCAATACACAAATATATTAGATTATATAATTATTAATTATAATTATAATTAGAAGTGGAACCTAAGTGGGGTCGATTCAGAATTGGAATAGATTCTCCAATGATATGCAATTAAAAGTTTAGCTTGAAAATCTTGGGGTTTAGTGCTAAAGTATAATTATTAAAGACCTAAAACTTTTCTTTTCAAAGATTGAAGTGGGTGCAATTAGTCACCCCACTGAAATACAAAAGTGGCTCTTCCAATGAAAAATCCTAGTACTAATGGCCACTATCCGAATAGTAAAATACCTATTTTACCATATTATTGATATTATTCCGTCATTATTAAAATTAAAATGAAAATTGAATATAATGCCACGATCTTTGTTGTTGGTGCAACTGAACCGACCAGTTGCAGAAAGAATCGGTGCCACTGCCCACGCCGATAGTGAGACTGTGACAATGAAGTAAAACTCATCGCTTCCCTTTGGTTTTCCTATATATAATTACGTTTCCTCAGCTGCATTTGCCTAGGCTAGTTTGGACGTTAATGTAGGGAAGAAAATTAAAAAAGAGGTTTTTTTTTTTTTTTTTCCAAAGAGTTTTGCATAGACAGAAGAGTGAAGGGAGAAGAAAGAAACGATGGGTTGGAAATATAGGGGAGGTTTGCTTTTAATTATTGGTGTTGTAATCATGTGGGTTACCTCTGCAGAGGTCACTCAGGTTAGTTCTGATCAGATTCTTCTCTTCCTTCTCACATGCTTCTTTGTTTTCTTCTCTTTTTACTTTTGCAATAGTTTTATGTCGAGTTGTCGACAGAATTTCTTGGATATTTCATGTTTTTATATGCTGTCTTTGTTTTTGAAAGTTTTGACGTCGAGTGGTTGATGAATCTTCCATCTTTTTGGGACTTGGTTTTCGACACTGGCAGTTTGTAGTTTCGTGGTTATCTTTTGTTGCAAAGATATGAGGGATGATCATTGATAATTTATCATAATGAGAACTTTTGTGGGGTAGGTGTAATCCACCCATCATGTCAATTTCTTAGCCATCACCAGGCTGAAATTAAGAATTTTGACACAAAGAGTTTCAAAATTATTCCTAGCTAGGTTGGAATTTGTTAATGTTATCTTGACGCTATCTCCGTTGCTTCTCTGCTAGGAAGTTGAGGTTTAATGATTAATCTGTTGAATCTATGGATCAATATCATCATGTTGCAGTATGTATTCGTTCTTATTTCAAGCTTAGCGTAGCTGTCTTTAGCGTACACACCAACCATCATTGAAATTAATGTGAAAACAGTGAAGACCTTTGCCTATAAAGATGTGTTCATGTTGTTTAAACTGGTTCTAAAGTCAGAAAATTTTTATGCTTAATTTGATGATAAGCAAGAATTTTCTTGATTATCTAATTCATATCTTCCACTGTGTTTGACAGTTTGTCACTATGGGTTTCTTCCTATACTTTTGGATTCAGTTTTTTTTTTCTGGTCATATTTTTAACTTCGCCATTGTTGAAACTGATGATTTCATTTCATCTGCTTTGTTTGCTAATGGAATTGGGAGGTCTCCTGGTTGCTCCTGGGATCTTCGTTCTGGGCATCAGGTTTTCACCCACTTGCCTTTTACCTTCAAATCTTTTTTCTTTCTTTCTGAATGGTTTGGTCTTCTCCTTCAAGCTCATTTGCCACATTGTCCTATGCTTAGCTTTTATCTTCTGATATAAATATCACTATCAATAATTTGCATTCACTTTTAATTTTTATTAAGTTATTAGACATTTTTATGCTAAGATGTTATTCTATCCCAGTTCAGGAGTACAAGTTGAAGATCATTTTCTTCTTACTAAAATTGAATAGTCCATTTTTTTTTTTCTCTTGGAACTTGACTAGTAAGATTCTGTTCTGACGCCATTACATTTTCATTTTTACTTTGGAGTTTTGACATTACTGGTATGTTTCAACAGGGTGTGTTTGAAGACTATAGGCATCCGTTTGCTGTGACATATCTTGGAACCTCTCTTTTGGCACTTTATCTGCCAATAGCATTCTTTAAGGACTGGTTAGTAAAGCATCTGAGAGGTCGCTCTTGTAATAGTACCAAAGGCCCAAAAGGGGTTGACAAGTCCTCTGTAGAACTAAATTCTCCTGTAAAACCTGATGACAACCATGGCAATTTTCAAATTGAACATCAACTATCAGTGCCTGATCAGTGTGTCTTAGACCTTTGTATTAAGGAGGAGGGAAATCCCCTGGTTTCTAGACACAAAGATATTTTGGAAGAACCAAAGCGAGTCAGAATGCTTAGTGCAAAGGAGATTGCTGCATTTGGCTTTTGCATGGGTCCTATCTGGTTTGCAACAGAGGTGTGAATGAAAAAGTTGTTTATCTAATATTCTTTAGCTGGTGTTCAAGTCAAGCATTTGTCTTTAAGCATTGATCATCAAATTTGTTGAAGCCAAAATTTTAATTAGCAAGGATTGCCGTATATTTTCTCTTCCAGATTCCAACATCTCTTTGTTCACATTTCCATCTATGCTTCCACCTTTTATATATGCATCTGTGCGTGCCCCTTTTGCCTGGTTCTGCCACCCATCTCTTTTAAACTTTCATATGCATAGATGTGCTCATTTCATGTAAGTCAGCCGGCCTTTGCTGTATGAGAAACATAATCCCACTGAAATACAGTTGATCCACTTCAGGAAAATCTGGGGCTTACATATTTGGTAGAAATACATTATTGAAGTTCTTTCTAATATTATTCATTGTCTCCAGTATCTTACGAATGCCGCACTCGCAAGAACAAGTGTTGCTAGTACAACATTGTTGTCCTCAACTTCAGGACTTTTCACTTTATTAATTGGGGCAAGTTTGGGTCAAGACTCTATTAGTACAGTGAAAGTTGTTTCAGTTGTCATTAGCATTGCCGGTGTTGCTATGACTACACTTGGAAACACATGGGCTGCAGATGAACCAAAATCAGGCATTAACAAGTATTGTTTTCCTCCACCTCATTTAGCTGTGACATGCTACCATAATTTAGCTTGGACTATTAGCTATGCTAAGGTTATAAATGGGCTAATTGTACGCTTCTATAACTTCTTTTTGCCCCTTTTCTGAGGTGGGGGGTGGGGGTGGAGAAGTGGGTTGCAATTGTTTTCATGGTTTTATTTACTTGATATATGTGTAGCATGTTTTCTTAGAAGCTACTTACAGTTTCCTCCTTTATTTAGAAGTGGGAATCAAGCTCTTCTAGGAGATCTTTTTGCTATCCTCTCAGCTATGTGTTATGGACTGTTTACAGGTTTATACCTTCACTTTCATTTGAATCATATTAGAGTTTTTTTTGATAAATTACCAGTAGAATACTAAAATCATAAGTTGCAGTTTTGCTTAAAAAGTTTTCTGGAGAAGAAGGAGAAAGGGTAGACATGCAGAAGTTCTTTGGCTATATTGGATTGTTTGTTCTTGTTGCCCTTTGGTGGCTTGGTAAGAGCATATTGCTAGTTAGTTTATCATAATTTTTCTGCTCTGCCATATATGTGTTTATGCATTCGTAGTGGGACTGGACCATATGCCTTTCAGCAGGCTAAACTTGAACAAACCAACACCACCACCAAAATCCAAACAAATGAAAAATTTTGGCATAGTTATTATATTCTGTTTTTTCAGATTGACACTGTGGAATAAATTTATGACTTGACTGCTAGGTTTCTTCTCCCCTGTTCCGATAGGCTTGTTAAGAGATGTGAAATAAACAATAGACATTACTGTTTCATCTTGTTCCTGATAGTTTGCAACTGGATATAGTCAGCATGGCATTCTAGGAACTAGTTTAGACTATGCAAAGCAAAATGATGGAATCAATTGCCAGTGGTAAACCACTATTGGAATGATCTGATGTAAAATATGAGATATGTGACCTTGTTGTAGGGGATCACTCCAAAATGGGAAAAAAAAGTTGTAAGGAGTCATATGTCCATGGGACATTTGGAGACCTAATACACTAGTGGCTTTGTGGACATTCATTGTTGATTGCACTAATTTCAGAACAAGAAAATTTTCTCTTTGGATTTGAAATAAAAAGGCAAATTGGTAGCTAGTGTACTGAGATTCTGGGCTGGAAAAACATGCATTTCTCTCTTTTAATGGTACCTGAGATGATGGGCATTATAGGCATATTTCACCTTGGACACAGGTTCTTATATTGCATGCTTGGGATGGTTAAGTCAAAACTTCTCTTGTACTACATTCATTGGCATCTGAAGAAACATAGAGAAATTCAGCATTAGGGCATTTATGAACAGTGTTTCATATACTCTCATTGTTCAAGAAGAAATGAAGTAGATTCTATGTTTATTTACTTCATTTTTTAAAAGCATGATATATCACAGGTTGGCAGTTCAAGCTTTTTGTTTGCAACTAGGAGAAACTAAGAATCCTCCAAAAGTTGCCTGGTTTTTCGAACTATAGTCTCACTTAGAAGCTGTTAGTAGATCCTCAATCTGCAAAAAACTAGAATCGCCTAAGGGACATATAGCAGTTAATAACTATGTATATATCTTTTTGCACTCTTTTTTCTTCTTCAGGCTATGGAGCTGTTTTGGTAACTTTTTAAGCATTTTATAGCCACTAGTTCGATGAATTGCTTTATATTGAAAGTAGCCAATATTCTTCTAACAGCTTCAGTAAATGCTCTCTTAAAGTTAGATAAAAATTGGACACAACATCTGCATTGTGTATGACTTGATGTTTCTGAATTCTTTCCAGCATGGCCTCTGACTGCCATTGGTGTCGAACCAAAGTTCACATTACCTCAATCAGCTAAAGTGCAAGAGATAATCCTTGTAAACAGTTTTGTTGGGAGTTTTCTATCTGACTATTTCTGGTACGCGAATACAACAGTCTAACTAAATTTTCTGAGTTATGAATCTGCATGTTTTTTAATTCCTTCAAGTCAACATCTATCATACTTACAGGGCATTAGGTGTTGTCTGGACCTCTCCGCTGGTAGCTGCACTAGGCGTTTCACTTACCATACCTATTGCAATGTTGGAAGACATGCTAATTCATGGTCAACAGTATTCAATAATCTATATGATTGGATCAGCTCAGGTATATGGTTAAGTAGCAATATTAAATTCAAAAACTTGTCAGCCCATCATCCTTCAATTTTTTTGATACACATGAGCATCTGACCAGATAAATATTCAGTTAATTACTACTCCAAGACTTAATCAAATTGATCAAGTATATATTAGTTTTGATCCTCCAGCTTATGGACATTGCTGCATGGAAGTCCCTTGCTTAAGAAGGATCATATTGTGATGTATTTCAGGTATTCCTGGGATTTCTAATAGCTAATATTTCAGACTGGGTATCAGAGAAGTTGAGATGGTAAAGCTGTAATTCTCCACCAAAGGCTATACAATTGGCCCAACCTTAATGATGCATGGCCCCCTGTAGACTACGTATGTAGTAGTTTTATCATCTGATTTTGCTGGGCCTGCAGAAAGGAAGTCTATTATATTGTGGTATGTACTAATGTTATGATGTTTCCTCACTTGTTGGCCTTTGGCTCTCTTTTTGGGGTGGCAAACTGAATGAAAGTTTACGTGTTACACAATGACAAATTGCACAACTTTATGATTTAGGTATTGGGATAATTATATACAAATCAGTAGATCAAATATTGTTGATGAAGTCAAATGGATGTTGTTTAGTGAATATTATGGGCCTTTTTTATTGCAACTTGTTCCTTCTCTTTTGGTATGTCTATTGCCCAACCAGAAATGGGGTCAAACTCGTAATAATCGCCAAGAAATGAAGCCCTTGGATTATTGAAAATTGATTGTCTTCACTGTGATATCAAAGGGAATCAAAACAGAGTAATTTCGGCAGGAGCAATTCTCCGAGCATGGAAGAGATCATCTTCACCAATCCAACTCCAAGCAAGGCTCTTTGATCTCCTTGTATTTGTATATGACGATAGAGTAATAAACAAGATTTATTTCCTCCTACATCTTTGCCAGAATCTTAACCTTCTTCCTTACCCATCTTCCCTGTCCCCTCTCCTGTTTCCTATTTTGATTTCTTTCTTTGCCTCTCTACCTTCCCATGTCGAAATCTGTCTCTTCCCTTTCTCACCATATTACCCATCTATCAGCTGAACTTACTCCCTTTAGTAGCTTTTGCTTTAATTTTTACTGTACTCGCTTCGTAGTTAATGGTCATTGAATTTTTTTACCGTGGGATGGCCATAGATGTAAGACGTGTTTTTTATTTTTACCTTTCCACAGAGAGAGAGATAAGGATGGCTTTTACATATAAGATTACACAATAGCATTGGTAACACTTTTAAAACTCGATATGCTACTTCTCTAATTGCCGAACATATGAAACGTTTAACCTGGTTGATGGTTACAAATACAATTAGGGATCAGGAGTTGAATGAAGGTACCATCATCCATGCAGGTAAATCACAACCTTAGGCTTAGCTTTCATTGATCATTTAAAAAAGGAAATTGGTCAAAGACAAAGTGACCCCAGAGCTTGAAAACAAGGGAATTACCAGTTCAACCTTTACTGCTCTCGTAAAACGCATTGTACATTTTGGTATTTAAATAGTCAATATGTTTGAAGTGCCTGGTTTATCACTTATCAACTCTCCATATGCCATAGATGATCCTGCAATGAGAAGGTTCTTAGATTTAACTTTACTATTTTCTTTCCTGCTTTGTCATGACACAGACAAAAATTAAACCAACAGTCAGGCTCATGTTAAAGATGGACGAGTGCCTTCCCATTCAGAAAATGAACCTTAGCCTTATGAAAAAGGATAACTGTAAATCAGTCCGTTGGCAAGGATATGTCATGTGTGAAACAATTAGTAAACGATTTCAGATAGGTTTAAAAAGGAAAAAAAAATAATAAATCAAAAGGCCGACACTTGAATGAAAAGGGAAAAGAAATTCAGAAATCATTTTATGGAACCCATACCTTATAAAATTGATTTTCCTGAATATTGGAGTGCCTCAAAAATTTAGGCTCACTTGAAACTCCAATCTGAGTGAAGAGCAGCCCAGTCTTTTACCAATGAGCAGAGCAGCTTGACTAAACTTGTTTTCATGGTATACAAAACTAGGCATGGCATCTGATGAGTGATTCCATATTAACCACCTTCAAATGATGCAGCCTATCTTCGGCCCTATATGATTTGAATTAAAAACCAAATTCTCATCTCTGAACATCATATCCTGAGGCAGCTTGCTTTTCACTTGCTTTATAGTATAGCATCTTCTGTACATAAAACATCATGTACCCTTGTGCGGCTCTCACAATGTTCTCATTAACTCTAGTAATCCAAGCATCGTCACACTTGTACCATTGATTACTTAATCGCAAATAAGTCACATAATGGCCAGCATCTAATCTACCCGAGTGTGTGACGACAGCAAACAACTCAAATTCTGATGATAACTCATTCGATGCATCTTGTTCATCTGCATCAAAAGGGAAGATCCTGTTTCCAAATCGACTCCTCAAGATGGAAGAAGAAAGATATGGAGCCATGTCCAATGAAAATGGGAACTGCAGATACCGGTCAACCTTCCTCGACATCTTTCGTATTGAAGAATGTTCAAATCTTTTAATATGAAAGCACGATACCAATGGAAGCTTTCTTATGGACATCTGCTTAAGAGATTCTTGTCTCACCTGACACTTTTGGCAGAAAAATTTCTGGTCAGAGCCCAACTTCTCAGCTCTTGTAAATCGTTCTAAGCAACCCTTTAAGGTAGATATTCCACAGTTTTGGCTGGAGCCAACGAAATCTGCCTCAACATTGAAAGAATTGTGGGATTTTGTGGATGAAGACTTCCCAGAACCTCCCTGGTTTGGTTCCAAGTCCAGGGAGATATCTACACATGGATCATATGTTGTGGATGTGAAACCACAAGCCATACACATGACATCAGATCGCAGAATACCAGAAAATACTCTGTGTGCAATGCAACAATCTCCACTGCCTGCACCAGCAAGAAATGGGGTCATGAAAATATCCAATCTAGGAGATGTGTTATCACTTAACATTCTCATTCCTTTATGAAGATTCATTCAAACAGTTTACTGACAAACAATCTAGTTATGCGGGCATGCATTCACATTTGAATAACTGAAGCTGACTATATCTTAGTGAGAATGACAGAAAAAGAAAACAGCAACATGCTTCTACAAACATGGTATAAGGCTAACTTCGAATGGAAAGCAACTAGAGTCTCAGGTGTTAAATTTCAACTACAGTTAAGAGATAGCAATGAATCAAAATCCCTTTCCACCTTTCTTTACCAGAACCAGAACAGAGGATGCTAGTTCTGCATTCAACTTGACCAGAAAAAAAGGGAAATATACACAGTCAATGCAAAAACCACTGCATTCCAACTAAAGCTCAACAACAACTTAAACTTAGCATTTGTTACTTCTGTTTCGCACATTTAACTTGGATTTCCAATCCAAAGATCAAATTTCAACACACAAGAAAACCAGAAGCTGCATATCACAACAAAGATGGTTTAAGTTGTGACAACCTTGCAGATAACTAGCCCAAACTTCATCAAGTTCAAAAGAATCCGGATCTCTTCACCCAACCAAGGCATTTGAAGAAAGTTTATGTAGAAACAAGATGACCCAAAAGACAGAAATGGCTTTGATGCAGGTTGTAAAACTAAATCAACTCTCTCCTTTATTTGAGATCAGGATCAACTTTGTCAGAGGATAGAATCCTATACATGGCAAAGGGGAAGTAACATGAGAATTAAGTGAGGCGAGAAATTCCTATGATGAAACCAAGAGGCTAAGGAAGGTTGACTTACTGAAGTAAAGCACTTGACATCATCAAGCCTGCAGTCCTAAATCTGAAAGCACTTGTGAACTCCTAGGGCAAGAAAGAAGAGACCTAAACTCAAGCCCTGCAGTTAAATATTAGGGTTACTTCTTAATCTTTAGCAAAATCTTTGATGATGTTGATTCAAAAAATAAATACTAAAAACAGTAAAGCGAGGGACAGACGGATAGTAGCTGCTCATAAGAGAATCTTAGTTGGTTAATACAGCTGCATTAGTATAGCAGCAAGTTTTAGGCCAGGTGATTTGTGCATTTCACAAAATCCTTCCCCAATGATTTATTCTAATTAGTTAAACAGACTGCTTCTAATCTAGATTCACGTCTGCCTCTTGGTAACTATAATTTGGCCACTTAAACACTAAAACAGCAGACAATCCCATCCTATGCAGACTTAAGGTTCCTAACCAAATTTATAAATCCTAATTAATCTCCTTGCTGTACAATGTTCCAAGCCGACTGATGCATACAAACTTTTCTTTTCCAGAACGTCAACCTAAAATCAACAACTCAGCAAAGTTTTACCATATAATTAGGAATTACAGACAACATGGATTCCTAGTGCATGCCAGCAGTGATACCATTAATACATGATCAAATTCAGAATTAAGATAAATACCTTAGTGACTTTGTTGTTCTACACTACAAAAGAATTCGCATCATTTGATCAACCATAAACATAAAATAAGCTCCCACAACAAGAACCTTTTGAAGAAACTGACAAAAATGTAACCAACACTTATATTACCACTAGCAGAACAAATGTAGCAAATAGTTATATGTCATGATGTATTTCAGAAGACGTGGGCCCAGAATCAAACTCCTTAGATTTGGGATATTCTTAATCTACCGGTTACCATATAAATAAAACAATAGACCAATATAAACTCCCAGTATAAACATACATGCTCACTATGCAATTTCAGCGAGGGACAACACACATCCTAGAAATGCAACTTAAAGTTACTAAGACAACCTCGCAACAACAAGATAGCTAGTCACCTGGACTCTGGGACTTCCTTTTATCCTTCTCCACCTTTTCATGAATTCCATCAAGCATGGAAATGAAAAATTCATGGGCATCCTGCTGCTCATAACTAGCCAAATTTGCCGCATGTTGCCACCAACTGCAAAAACCTCACATCACATTAATCCCACAATTTTTTTTTACCCAAAACCAAATACTAACAACTTATATCAATAGAGTAAAAAAAATACCCAAAAAAAAAAAAGATAAAAGATTAACTTTTTCTTACCCTTCATATTCTCTGTCAAAATTAAAAAATTCACATTTGACCAAAAACTAACCTGTACAAGAACTTAGCTGGACTATAAGGAGTCCGATCCCCCGAAAACACAGCCGAAAACATCGCGTCCATATCACAAGCCAAACACAATCTTGAATTTTTAGTACCATTAAGAGCACCATTCTTTTGCTGACAATAATATCTGTTATGCCGATCGCTTAAGAAGTAGTTTCGCAAAGGCGGCGTATGGAGCAATGCTTGTAAAACTGAATTCATAAAGCAAGTATTCCCCAAATTATTCAATCCGCGTAATCCCCAAGGTAATTCTGTTGACGAAATCGATGAGGCATTGGTCGTGTCGTTGAGAGGTATCGAATGGTTTCCGATGATGACGTGTTCTCTTGAATCTGGGGCCCACGGGCGGTAATCTACTCGACGGCGCTTTCGTAGGTTTTCCGGCTGAGATCCAGCGATGTGGCATTGCATTCCGGTGGATCCGGAGGTGGAGGTGGTGGCGGTGGCGGTGATGGTTTGAGCGAGGACTACGGCGGCGTCGAAGTCGCGATCGTACACCTGGTCACGACACGCGCAGCAGAAGAGCTCAGCGCGGTCGACGTCGACTGCGATCTCGTGGCCGGGGATGGAAAGCGCGTGAGACGACGCGTGGGAGTGAAGTGGAGGCGCGTGGCAGAAAACAGCGGCGCAGGCGACGCACGCGTAGAGCCTGGGACGGGAGGATTCCTCGCACGTACCGCACCGGGGGACCTCGGAGGGTTCCCTCCGAATGGCGGCGCCGCCGCCGGGCGGCTTCACTCGGATGCAGTCTTGGAGGGCGCGAAACGGCTTGGAGCCGTTGCGGGAGCGGAAGTCGAGGATGTGGGGACAGGGCTGAGGCGAAACCTGGCCGCTGATCTTGGAAGACATGGTGGCGGCGGGAGACGATGATCGTGTTGGAAATGGAAACCCTAGATATGAAGGACATAAGGGTCATGGATCAGGGAAGGGGGAAGATCAACGGCTGAGATTGGTTGAATGAGAGTGAGGGAGCATGGAGAATAATGAGGATGAGAATCACCTTGTTTACTTATGTTTATTCTCTGATGAGAGTGTTGGGAAGTGTGGTTTGCTTGTCTGTTTTGAGCTCTCCTTGGAATTCAGATCTTGTCCTTGCTTGGCTTTTTCTACATATTTTATTTCCATAAAAAAATCATTAAATGAATTTAGATTTTACAAATTTTTTTCTATATATTATGTCTTTGATCCAAAAAAAGGGAATGATAGAAGAGTAAAGAGAGTGCAGAGTGAAGAAGGAATTCTTCAATTTTTTATTTTTTTTATTTTTTCTTTTCTGAAATGAGGAAAGAAGCAGAGAGCAGTGAACATTGGGCTTTCTTTCTGCACTTTGTGGGTGCTCCTTTCTTTTTCGGTTTTTCCAAAGTGGGAGATGGCAAAAGGAAAAGGCTAGGTATTTTTGATGGTTGAGATGTGTTGTTTTCTAAACCGTTAGATTCAGAGGCTCATGTGCGCAAGATTAAACAATCTTGATTTGGTGCAGATTGGATGGTTGAGATCTTTTTTTGTAACGAAGAAAGGTCCAAGCTACTGCATCCAAAAAGGCTGTAAGTATGTGGGTAAAATTAATTTGCCAAGCTAGAAAAGCAAACAGTAAAAGGAATTTGGTTCTCCTCTTTTGTCCAGGGATTCATGGCATGTTTCATGGGGCAGACGCTTCAGCTAAAAACTGTATTGACATGGCCACAGGCCTTCCCCTTCTAGCCTTTCAGTCGTTGGCCAATTTCTTTTATATTAATATATATTAATACTTTTTGAGTATAATTAAGTAATTTTTTATTAATATAATAACACCTCAAGCGGAGATGAGTCGAATCCAAGCTTAGATATCACGTTTATAGCTCGATCAAAGTTGAGCCTGGCCCTTGGACCTTGCACGCCACCCGACCCATGGACGTGTCCACCAACAATGACTTCATTTCTCAATTTTCAATAAAAAAAATATTAAGTTTACAACGCGGGAGATAATTTTTTAGAAGATTAATTGAACTAATTTAAAAAATTAATTAGTTTCGATTGATACATAAAATTTGAGATAAACAAGTCATTTATTATATATCAGAACTTATAGATTGAGCCAAAGCTTTTTGATTGGTATTGAACCATATTAATTCATTTGAATTCACAACCATTATGCATTTAATGTAAAGTATTAAGCATGGGTGAAGTCCAAAGATGATGCAAGTGATCGGTTAAAACTCTACATCCAAACAGAGTTGTCTAACTTTGCTTGCACTTTAAAATAAAATAACTCATTTATTAGCATTAATGAAACTTGTTAATTTAATTATCAGTAGCTAAGAGCTTGATTTTGTCATTGATTTCGTTCTAGTACCACAATTTCAAAAGCGCCAAAAGCATATGCTTTAAGGAATTTTCCCTTTTCTTTCATGGGAAGTAAACTAAAACAAAAATTAAGGGGGGACTGCTCCTCTTCTCGTACTTTAGACATCAAAACCTTCGCTACAAAGCTAGGCTTGTAGCTGGAAAAATCTAGGAGATTTGTCGGTAAGGAAAGAAAAAGTACATTGACCCACGGGAGTCCGTGCTTTAAATTAGACATTTCGTTGCTTGACTAAGGCGCACGTGTAGGCAACCTCTTATCGAGGAAATTGTCACTGGGACTTTCCAAACAAGTCCTTGGACTACGGAGAGGGAGTGGAGACTGCATTTTGCTTATACGGGGATCCCAAATTCGAAAAGAGTATTTATTAATTTTGTATTCGTCTTGAAATTTAAAATTATGTGATCTGATATTCAAATTTTACTTTCATTTATCAAATTATATATTTTACTGATTTCGTTAGCATAAATTGTGTGTGATCTTATTACCGTATCTACTAAGATTAAAAATGAAAGTATGTTATATTTTTTTAATTTTATTAATAGAATGTGTTATATAATAAAAGTTAAAATGTTCAATTTTTTTAAAAGTTTAATTATAATTTTATACAAATTTATTAATTTTTTAAATAAAAAATTTACTTCAAAATAAAATATTTCGCTAAACATATAAATTTAATTATTAATCAACTGTTTTGGTTAATTTAATAACGTGATAATATTAAAAATATATTTTTTATTTTTTATTAATTTTTTAAATAATTATTATATAAATTATATTTTTTTCAATTTTAAAATGTTTTCTCTCTTTTACAAAAAAAAAAATCTCTCAATCTTCTTCAAGGGAAAAGAGCACCGATTTAATGTTTCTCAAAGGAGGGAAGCACTAGGATTGATGCTCTCCCAAGAGAAGGGAAGAGAGCACCGATTTAATGCTCCTCAAGGGAGAGGAGCGTCGAGATCGATGCTTTCCCAAGGGACTGGAGCACCAAAAAAGGAGCACCAGATCAACAATCCCCTCCCTTAGGAAGCACTTATCTTAGGTTGGCTAGTCAACGAATGAGAGCATCGTCGATTGACCACATTATTTGAAAGAGAAAAATAAGAGAAAAATGATAAAGAGCATTTTAATTTTTATTATATTTTATATTAATGGTATTTACATTTTTAAGTTTTATTGTCTATTTCAAAAACTAATAAACTCAAGCAAAATTTTAGTTAAAACTTAAAAAGATCTTGGTATTTTATTTTATAATAAATGAAAGTAAATTTTGAGTACCCTATTACATTTTTAAAAATTTTAAATATTAAATTGAACATTTGATTATAATTCGATATCAAATATCTATAACCTAATATTAAAAAAAAAAAACCTCAAATGAGCTCCCCAATGATACCACGTGTGGGCCTGGTCATTAGACACGTGGATGCAAGAGAAGGCTCTTATGAGGTTTGTTTTTTACAAGTTGCATAGATGGAGTGGGTTATTATGAAAGTGTTGTTACGAGATTTGGCTTTGGACGGATCACATTATTGGTGGCCAATATGGATGGTGAATGGCAATTAACAAGACTTGCTAGGTCAAATTCTAATATAATTAAGTCAATCCAAAAATGAGACGAAACTAATGACATCATGAGTACATAATGCAAAATTTATATATCTTATTCTACAATTTATGAAACACTGTATTTGGAAGTCTCTAGTTTTTAATCTGCTGTGAGGTTTTCCATGTAAGGACTAAAGTTATTATGATTGATGGATAAGTGTACGGATGAGAAGAAGAATGTAAGTGGGTCAAATTGGGTGAAATGGACCATCAATCATTTCTGCAACAATTAGTTACTAAAATCTATGCATGTTATAGTTATTAAACAAGTAATCCAGCCAACCATCTGCAAATCACATGGCTCCAATAATTTCACTGGGCATGCGAGGATGCCCATTGCTCCGTCATACTAGTCATTGTCAATGGGGGAATCAGTGACATGCCTCCAAAAGGTGGCTAACCCACCAACCAGCCTCAATAATTCGGTTGTGCTGTAGGTAGGCCAGTTTTGCTGGAACCATTATCGTCATCAAATCATGCGCAACCACCCTTTAACAGACATTTCACTCAGAGCTGAGGGAAAACAAAACCAGTTACATTCTTTTTCTAGGAAACCCACATGTTTTCATGTAACATCTTTACTTGTTTTGGCAAATTCGGAAGATTGCATTCATTCATCCTTTCTGCTTCCCCCAGGATGTTCCCCTCTACTGTTCAAATCCACTTTTGTCTCCAAGAACAGAGAGGATAATGTTTTTTTGACAGAAACTGAAAAGCACACATCCCCTACCGGCCACTGATCATGCTCTGGTTGATATGACTTGGTTTGATGGTGGCTAAAAGCCTGTCTCCAATTAGAAATTTGAGAAGCAGAGCACAACCAAGATAGTAGCCACGTGCCAAATTAAGGAGCTCAAAAGAAAAACAGCTCAACAGCTTCTTGCTAATTGCAAAATTGTGATGGCTGCATAAAAGATGAAATTTAACCACTACTAGTGATTAAGAACCTCTTGCTTGGAATGCTGCAACTACAACAAAATAAGGGCTAGTATTGGCTTTCAAGGCTAGCAATGTTGGTTGAGCCTCACTGCTAGCAATGAATGAGAGTCTGTCAATATTTAATGTCATCAACAGAAAAGAAATAAGGAGTCAACTGCAAGAATGAATCCTCTTAAGAACTAGTACTTGCTAACATCACGGCCAAGATGGACATTGTTATAGCTAAAGGCAGCTTAAAGACCTGTTAAAAATTTTCACATGAGATGTCATAAAGTGCTCTGATATGCAAGATGACAGAACAAACATTCACTCATAGCAAAAGCTAGAGCCAAAAATTGATTGCTTAAACAACATATAGACCAGCTTGGAGTCCTAGGCTTTCATGGACTTTGAAGCCTCAAAGAAGGAAATACATATGTGGTAATGGAAGATGACCTGAGAACTAAGGGTGTGTTTTTACATGCCAGAGGAAGCACTTCCATAATCCTCAGCTCCCATGTTAACTCATAACCAAGCTTTATACCAGCAAGCAGGCTATGACGCCAAAGTGATGCTTTTTCTGCTCGCTTGTCTCATGAAGCAATGAAGACAACAAAATACTAATTTCCATCAAACGAAATGTACAAGTTAACTTCGTTACAGACATTCAAAACATATAATCTTTTCACATCAAAATTCAGCATGCTTTTACAAGTAACTTTTCATTGGATATACAACAGTTATTTTTTCATGAAGCAATGTTGTTCATGAATTTCCTTTTAGCAAATGCTAACCACCATTTATTTGGAGTTCCATTGGGCCTATAGGTGACACTCAACAGTCTCCCACTTGTTTCTTCTCTTATTTGCTTTAGATAATTCCTGAGCAGTTCTGCATTTAAGAAACTAACAAATTATACAATAGCAAATTATCAAAGCTTCAGTAGTCAAAGCAGCGAATATCATCAGAAAGGATAAGGAGCTTTCATGTAGCAGACAGAAACCAATAGTTTTACGAAATATTATAAGCATTGCAAACTTCCTTCAACATTTATTGTGTATTGATCAAAGCAATATTAGAAAACAAACAGAGTCAAAATTTTTTGTTCATCAAAACAGAGGCTTTTAAAACAACTTGATACAATCATGGCAAGAATGCTCTTTAAACAACTTGATCCCCTCAAGTTAAATCAGCATAAATTCAAGAATGACATCAAATTGTTAAGCAAAACTGTAATGGTAAAGAAGGAAGTGCATTTGATTCTCATAATTCTCAATCGTTTATGAAAAAATAATTCAAGTTATTGTTGTGAGATAAGTAAAGACAAAAACAACAAAAAGATTATGTACAGAGAAGCAGCTGAGTGACTAAAAGGATATGGTACTGATACTTTGGACAAGTTTCACAAATAGCCAGCATTTCAATATTCTATGTGACATTTAATGCACTACAAAATGGAAAAGAAAAAAGTAGGGAGATTTGCCTGCTTCCTTTTGAGACTGTGGAAGCGCAAAGAGCCCTGGGAAAGGAAAACCAGATTCTCCAGGCACCGGAACCTTTTCCAAGCCCAAGTTAATGATTGCCTTGGTCCCTTCAGCCAAGGTTCTACAGCCTTCAAGCCTCTTCAGAGCTACATTTATATAGAAAGTCAAATATATAAGGAGCTTATCTGCAGGGCTCTTAATATCAAAGTTTCTAAAGAACACGTTGGCGCGAAAGAATGTGATCGCCTCATCAACAATATCTGTTCTATCTGCAGACAACCATCTTGAATGATCAACTCAAGAATAAGAAAAGAACATAATACCCAACGAAGCTGATAAAACATAAATCCAACCTTGATCTGAAACAGGAGCAGGACCCTTTATATGACTTTTTAAAGGAAGTAAAGGGCAGCCACAGGCTTTAGTAATTCCTTCCTCATCAACAAAACTAGAATGATAAACCTGCCATATAGCAACTATTTTTAAGCGAATAGGAACAATAAATATCATAATTAAAGCTATTAAGAAATACATACATAACACAGCAGAGGAAGGGAGGGGTAAGGAAAGAGATTTATTGGGATACCATTTTCGTTGAATTCCCTTTCCAAATAAACAAAATCAAGAAATTGGATTTGCCCGAGAAGGAGAAAGGGCAACCAAATATTTCTGCAGAGAACAACAGAAGAACACCAAATTACAATCAATGGTAATGATTTTTCCACAAAAGTAAGAAATTTCCCCATCAAAATTATCAAAAAGAAAAACAAAAACTATGAAAGTACTAAATTCATAGTTTTGTAACATGGCAGTAAGAAAGACCTGAAATATTAAGAAAAAATTAGCACAAACAAATTACAGAAGCCATGAAATGCAAGATTAAGGCAAGGCATTATAGTAATGGGAAACCCGATCCGTTCTGTATAATGCACAAAAAGATATTAACATATATATATATATATATATATATATATATATATATATATATATATATCTATCTTAGGGGTCAAATAGGGAAAGAAATATACCAGCAAAATTCCTTACAAGTTTTCTGGTTGATATTGACAAACAAAGATGAACCAGGTTGGTGTTGTTTCATGCAATCATAGGGTGGAAATGGGGGAAAACCAAGAAAAAGCAAAAGATCGACCAACTTACTGCCAACGGACGCTTTCAAGTTTAACTGGGTCCTTGACGCCTTAACAACGGCAAGTCAGCAATCTCGTGCCTTTGCATTGAGCTCAACTAGTTAGCTGGGCCGTTGTGCTCCTGTCTGCCGAGACCAAGAATGAAATGATAACCCCGAAAACTAATACCCGCAAGAAAAAGGCCTTACGCACGCAAGATTGCTCGCAGGCCCAGCACGGTTTTAGGTACGTACCAATTATTAATTGTACATAGAAGTCTCCATTTTAAGTATATTGATTCTTAACTACATATGATTTCTATGGGTTACACTTTTATTTGTTTTTGTATTTACATGAATTTTAGAGGATATTTGAAAATTTTGACACTTGAGAAAGATGGAATAGAGGTAGTCAAATACCCTACTTGGGACTTTTTGAAACTACCGACCGAAGGGGAAAAGAAGAGAAAAGGAAAAGGGAGGGGGCCACCGTTGGAAAGGCCTAAGCCGACGATGGCTACAGTGTCAGGGACCAAGGAAGGGAAAGAAGGTTTAAAGAAAGGGATTGGTTAGTGGTAGAAGATGAAAGAACCTAAAATGAAAAAAAAAATTAATAATAAAAAAAGCTTCTATAGTTAGGGTTAAGTTAGAATTTTACTATAGATCAAAACTACATCGTTTTATTGAGTAGAAAGAGCCAAAAAAAAGACTTGGGCCGGATCAGTTTGGGGCCAAATCCAACCACAATTGAAGTATTTCCTAACCCATTGTTTGACCTTTTAATTTTTTATGCATTGATTAAAATTTAAGAAATTACTTTAAAAAATCTTAAGAATAAAAAATAAAATAATTAATTGAATAAATTTAATAATCACTTACCAAAGTATTGGGGGATCCTAAGATTATTTTTCACAAAGTGAAATATTTCTGAATAATTAGAAAAGCATAGGATTATAAAGTAGTGATTAAAATTGAAAATAATTTACAAAATTTCATTATCAAAATTAATAAATTTTAAAAAGTGTAATTAATATTTATTTCATTTTTAATAAGTTTATGATATAAATTATGTAGTTTATGAATAATTAATTTTAATTTATTACATTTTCTCAATTTAAATTTTATTTCATTTTTAATTTGAATGATCATAATTAAGATATACAAGAATTAAATCTTTTTGAAAATTAAAAATTATTAAAATAATAAATTTTCTCTAACAACAAGGAAGAAGAATTTTTTTTAAATGTTAGTATTTTAACATAATTATCTTTAATTTATTATTACTACTATTATTTATAGTATTTCCAAATTTAAGATTACTCCTTTTACTATTATTACTATTATCTATAATATTATTCGAACATATTGAAAAACTTTTTGTACATTTTGTATCAAACTATTTCTTTACATTTACAAAACATCGATCAATGTGATTAAGCTAAATATATATATATATATATATATATATGGTATTTAGTTTTATTTTTATTTTTCTTATTATATGTTATATACTTTTGTTTTGATTGTTGTTACGATATGTAATACTATTTACAATTATTAACATCAAATGTTGAAAAAATTTTACAAAATTCACATCAATCAAACATTTAAAAAAATATGATATTAGTATAATAAATTTTTCACTCGTTGTAAATCTCGTTGCATAGCGTAGATATGTTCCTAGTTACTACTTGAATCTTTTAGGCATTTGACAAAGGTTAATACTTCAAGTTTGATATCATAATTATTATGTCTCCAAGGAAAGTATAAGGTTTGATATTTAAGTAAAGTGAGTCTGCTATACAAAGTGAAATCCTGAGCTTGATTCAGCTACTATATATACTGTTGCTCTCCTTAGGAGATCATGAAATGCTTACAGGCTTGGTCAATAATCAAGCAGTCGTTGTTGCCAGAAACACAATGAAACTAACTGTCAAAACGAAACGAATGTAAGAATGGAAAAAGAGAGAGACAATAGATTGACATTGAGGTTTATGGAAGCAATGAATTTTCCTCATATAGAGTCAAGAGAGTGGCTGGCTAGGGTTCATCGGGTCTACTCATGTCACATGGCTTTGCATGGGTGACAAGTGTTTGTGTTGTGTGTTGGGTTATATCTATAGTACCATACACAGCACGAGGAGGGAATCGACCAAAATTCTGCCCGAGGCAGTTTATGAGCTGGCCTGGTGGTTACTTGGTCACGACAGTTGTACTTGTTGTGTATCTTTAATTCATACCCTTTGGAGTTATTAAGTATTATATTGCCTTCCCAAGGTAATACTACGCTACTAGTATGGCCAAAAATGAAAAAAGAAGAAGAAGAAGAAGACAGGGTGCTTCAAGAATTGGTCCCTCCATGACCAAAAAGAAAAAGTATTTGTCCAACGTCGAAGCAATCTGTTTGTCGGTGTTTCTCGGAAACAAGTTTTTAAACCCTTTCGAACACTCAGTTGGGTGAGCAAGTCTCAGGTGGAGTTACTCTGACTGTTTGATATCTGTCTGTTTCTGGACTTAATTTAAGGAATTTACCAATTTAACACGGGGTTCATTTCACAACTGATTCCTGTAACAAGAATTGGATCAAAATCAAACCTCTCTGGTGGACCTTTCCATATCCCTTCCCCCTCACATCGCTCCACCAGGGCAACGGTGATGAGTCAAAACAGTCTGGCATCACACCACCAACCAGACACAAGCACAGGCACACAACTCGGTTTCTTTACGCTCTTTATCTCAACTAGGAAAAACTGAAAAACTATACAGCTCATACCAACTTGTAGGCCATCAAGCTTTTTAGGCACATCTCACACCATGATAGGCCTTTTTCAACATGATTTTCTTTCATCTTTGTTAACTTTTTAATAAACAGTCAAAACAACCATTCCCTTTTAGTATCAGAGTCCAACGACCTCAAAAACATTTTTCCTCTTCTTGGGTTTTCCTTATTATGTCACTGTTTTCTCGGTAAGCTCCCTATTAATACTATGCTATTTACTTCAAAGGTATATACACCATTCCATTGGTAGTTGATTCTTATTGGTTAAGAGTCTTCAATGCCTATTGATAGTCATGGAAGTTGACCTGGCAAAGCAGGGGATACACGGTTCTTGGCTTTTAAGAGCTGCCGAAAGAAAAAAAGGGGAGTGATGTTGATTTATACCTCTAGCCAATCAATTCTTATAGGAAAGCTATCTTTTCATGAATAAGATTTTAATTTGCCTTAACTTAGAAGGAAGCTTACAACAAAAGTCATTCCGAGTCTAGCAGACATTTCATTTTACACTTAAACAAGAGTCCTTAGGTAAGACAAAAGACCAAATATTAATAAGAAAACTAACGCCATTTAAGGGGGGAATAGAAACAAAAACCTTGACCATTGCTACATAATGAGTTTACAACAGCTTCAACTTCCACATACACCTAACTTTTCCCATATGTACCCTAAATAATGCCAACCCTTCAAAACACACACAGCTTTTTTTCTTTTCTGTTTTTTTTTTTTTTGGATGAACTTGCAAAACTCGGAGCTTGTTTCAGCAGAATTTTGCGGCTCTTTTTTGGTGTAAAAAACCTCTGAGGCCAAAGAATGATTTAATATTAAAGCTTACCTGTACAGAGCTTACTAGGGAACAAATCTTAGTTACATTAGAAGATGTAGACGCTATCTATTATATTAGGCTTGTGAATGATGATGTCAACACATAAGGAACATTGGCTAGGGGCCCTCTTTGGCAGGCAAGCTCGTGGATATCCTTTACAATATCGAATACGGCCTCGGGTTGTGCTAGTTTAAGAGCATTTTCTGACATTCTCTTGAGCTCATCTGTCTTTGTGCTGAACCATTCAGCCACAATTCTAGCTGTTTCCTTTGGACTTCTGGTGAATACTCCTGCTCCATTGTCTACTACATAAGGTACATTACCCTTTTCCTGCAACCCACAGATGAAGGGTAAATGCCAATAATATAGAGTTAAATTAGAAACTATTAAAGCCATATCGTAACCGATCCAGTTACCAATAAAAAAAGTTGGTTACTAACCTGTCCTGGAATGTAGTCATTGAGAACAATTGGAAGCCCCCTTATCAAGGCCTCTGCAATGGTACCTGGACCAGCCTGCAATCCATAGAGACAGATTAATCTAAGCTATTTACATTAAGAAAGAAAATGTACAAATACCACAATCTAAATTGCAATTCATTTTCTTACTTTTGTAATTATGCAGTCACAAGCTCCCATCCATTTCTCCATCTGAGTCTCAAACCCTCTGACCTACAGTGAAGGGAAAATTTTGTTTAAGGAGTGTTTTCATTTTGCTTATATGTAATAAGTTCAAGTAGTAAAATCAAATTACCTTTACTGGGATCGTCCATTCCTCTGATTCCAATGTAGAGACAAGGGATTTGTTTCGGCCACATATTATGATTAATTGCCCTATTGGTTTCTCTTGATCTTTATCATATAGTGATTCTCCAAGAGCAATGGCCGTTTTCTTAACAGGGCCCATCCCTTCACCCCCTCCCATTAGCAGAACTGCAGGCAAATCGGGATCCATCTCAAGCTCTATCCTTAAGTCATCCTACAAAAACAAGAAAGAAAAAGGTATTACAAAAACCAGAACTCCCTCCAACTAAAGCAAGCATATAGATGAAGTGTTTTGTGTCTACAATCGTCACCTTAGAAAGAACTGCACGGGCAAATGAAGGCCGAATAGGCAGACCAAAAACCTGCATTTGGGACTCCTCAAGTCCATCACACAATGCCCGCTTGGCAACCTCCTTTGACGGGCAGTAGCATCTATTAACCCCAGGGTGAAACCTGAACAGAATTCCAATTGTTAAGATATTCAGTGGCTTGCTACATAAGGCACATGGATATGACAGAAATTCCAAACTTAAGGTTTTGTCAACTGACCATGTCGGGTGGCAGGTATTGAGGTCTGTAATTACAGTGACAAAAACTACTTTCTTTTGAAGGCCTTGCCATTTAAGAACCCAGAGAGGAATGTGTTGCATTAACGGATGCACACTAATGATAATGTCCGGCTTGTACTCCATGAGGCCAGCCTCCACCTCTCTTCAAAGACATTAAAAAAAAAGTTAAAAGTAAGGCCTTGAATCCAGTCATATTTTTATCAGTAAATTCAAACCCACTTATGTCAACTTGTCAAGCTTCAATTTTAAGAAATGATTTCATTTTGCTTGAACAGAAAACAACAATGCCAACAATCACTTTAACTTCCATCAGTTTGATTAAGCGCAAGTGGCCAAGTGGGTAATAAAGAATTCTCTTTCGTCATAGAATTCTCTAGAATAAAAGCAAAAGCATAATCATCAGTGAAAGTGAATAGAGAATCCTGAAGACCTCAAAACATATAATACTAACTGATTATTGATATAATAACAAGACTCAAAATTTTATTACATCTTGGTTACCAAATCAGGGTACAAAGGCAACACTTCCCTTTTTATTTATTTTTTTTATTTTTTGCATCTTGACCTACTTGAATTCTTCAAGTTATGGTGAAAATGGAAGATGAAAAAGTATAGTAAAGATGATTAACCTACTTGGCATAATAAGCAGCAATGGCAGCAAGATAGCAGCTATGTATCCATTTAGGAGACGTGCTGTGAAAGGCGACTTTCCAGAGTTGTACATGTTTCACCATGAACTTGTAGGACCTCTCCATGTCGTTCAATGGCCAGCCTGTATACTCTTTCCAAACATCTTTCACAATTATCTGAAGCAAAAGACGTCATCCGGAGGATCGTGAGAAAACCAATTCACAGGAAAGAATGCTTAATTTAAAATGCAAAAAATCATGAAACAAAATATTATATAGCTAAGGAATCACATGTTATGTGTTTATAAGATGCAGAAAACCAGACTTTTCCAGATTTGGGATTTGGAGCAGAATTCAGATATTAATATAGTTGGAGGAAAAGAGGAGAAATTTCCAAGAACATAGACAGGAAAAAGGAGAAAAGGGGATAATCAAAACAAGGGGAAAAAAGTTGGGAACATGAAGAACATCTTATTTCTTTTTTGTTGCTGAACAATTGATTGCAGAAGCCAAAATTCATTTACTGGGAATTAAATTGGAAGATCTAGATGAACTAAGGTTGGATATATATTGAAAAACTGGACTTATTATGATTATTATAAAGAAGTAGAGACAGGGGACAAAACACAGAAAAATCCAAGAAGAAGAAAATTGCTTGATATTGACAATTTTGCATTAGCTCTACATAAAACAAATTCACAAGGACACAAAATATCATCAAAATCACTCATAAACATAACAAATAAAAACTTGCAGACAAGAATTATTTTTTCTTAGAAGCATTGGATCCTACAATCAAAAGAAAACAAAAACACGAAAGAAACAAAACTAAAACAAAAACAATACAAAAACCATGAAAAAGCAATGACAGAATCAAGCAAATTACCCTGTATTCATCTCCAAACTCAATCCGGAAGGCATCACGGATGGCCTCAGCTGAAGCTCTATGGCCACCACCCGTATCACTCATGAGAATCAGCACATTCTTGGTTCTTTCAGCACCCATCTGCATCAACTGTATGGTCCCATAATCATCCTCGTATTCATCCTCACTCTCATAAGAACACCTCCTTTGATGACGATGATGCTGATGATGATGATAATGGCCGCTGTTGCTGCTACTGCTATAATTCCCATAAACTCTCTGCCATACCTTCTCTGTAATGGAAGCAACCTTCTTTGGCGACGATACTTTCATCACCATGGCTGCAGACGACAAAAAAAAATGTTCCAAAAATAGAAAGCAAGATATCAAGATACCAAAATGAACCCTTTTGGAGTTTAACGGTTTTAACTGTCAACTACCCTTTTCCCGCCACCGAAAAATGGGAGTTTTCCGGTGGAGAGAGAGGGAGGGGAATGGAGGTTTTGGCGAGAAATTTTGATGGCGTAGAGAGAAGGAGACAAGCAGAGGAGAAAAAATAATGATGTTGTTTAAGGTTTATGTTGAGTACAAGTTGGCAAAACGTGGAGGGTTCATAAGAAGCGCGAGGAAGTTACAATTATTTTTGGAGGAATTTTTTAGGTTCTGACGCTTGATAGGTGGGGTTTTAATCAATTTATAACCGTCAGATTCGCATTTTGTTTGGGAATGTTCGAATGATGAGAAGATTCGAATCTTCACTATGTTTTATACTTTTTTTTTTTTTTCAAATAGTAGTTTTAAAAGGCGTTTTCTTTTCAATATTTTATTTTAATACAGTAAATCTTTGTTTTTATTTGGTGTCCCTCTATTTTTGGGTATTTGAAATAAATGGCAGCTGTAACTTGCAAGACATCTATTTGGTCACTAGGATTAATGTATATTTTATTTTTATAATCTTTACCCAAATCACAATTATTATTACGTTAAATTAAGCTCAAGTGGCACGTTGATTGAAGAGATTGAAGTTTTAAGATGTATATCTAACTTAGAACCAATTGATAGTAGGTGAAGATGTCATTTTTATATTTAAATTTTCAAAATATTCACTTTTGTATTATTATTTTACTATTTTTCTTCACGTGTAGAAATAATAAACTTATTATGGGATAAACTATTACTAAAAAAATAATAACGTAAAAGCCATTGCCCGCTTTGATATCAAGTTAAATTTTTAAAAATAATATTTAATTTAAAATCAATTCACAAAAAGTGAATAGATTCTTTTTCAATATCATTGATTACAAGTACAAACAAGTTCTATTTATTTATTTATTTTTGATACATGTACATATAGTTTTTATTTACTAAAAGATAAAGCAATTAATTATTTAAGATGTGATTTTCATTTTCTCAACGAAAGTAATATTTCGAGAAAAATAATTTTATAGTAAATGTATAATTTGTGGTCGCTTAAAAATAAGACACTTTAACATCGCAAATTCAATTTTAAGTGTCACAAACAAAATGTTTTAATATTATACAACCCAATCATTAACCAAAAAAAAGTTAGATACAATCACATAATTTTAAACTTTTTTATCCTATTTTATTTGTGTAAATTCTCATGTTGGTTCTTTGGAAAAGCTTAGTAAACATTTTAATTGATTAGATTACGTACTCTCTCTAATTTTTCCCCTCCTTAGAATTGGTATAAAGTAGGATATGCTTTGGAATTTAATTTTTCCGTCTACTTTTTCTTTTTGGTGCTGACACTTAATCCTTCAACTTTAGTCTAATTAGTTACATCATGTCACCGAAAAAACGTTTTTAGTGACAGCAAAGTACCAAATCAAACTTAGTCTAATGATAGCATTGAACCCTATGCCTATTTTCAGGTCTCTTTAACCCATACCAAACCCCTCTTTTTTTATATAAATTATTTACTCTCTCTGTTCGTAATTTTTTTTTCATTGACTTTCACGTATATTAAGAAAAGAATTTTATTTTCGTATATTCCATATTATCAATTTCAAATTTTTATAACATTAGTGTACAATACATTTTAATGTCAAACGTAAAAATAAAAAATAAAAAAAATCAATTTGAAATATAGATATATGGAAAAAGTAAGAACTTTATTTTGAAACATTTTAAAAAAATAAACAAAGAAAATGAAATTGGAAGAGTATAATTTTAAATATTTAGTACTGTTAAGGGTGATTGAGAAGATTTAGGAAAAGAGAATCCTTAAATTGATTCTGCCTGCTTCACAATGATGGCTTATAAAATCTTGAACCTCCTTTAAACAAAAAGTGCTCAGTTTATTTTAAGTTCATCTATTCAATTATCGTAAAGGGAATTACTTTATACATTGTGAGTGAAATTTTTAAATTTCAAAACGAGATTAAAACATTAATACATATTTTCTTAAAATTTAATAAATTAATATGATAAAAAATCAACAATATTATAACTTTACTTGTAACATATAAAAACTCAACGAAGATTTATAAAATAATAATTCAATAGGTTTTAGAATTAATATTTGTAAATTATACTTGCCTATGCAATCTCATCAAAGACAAGTTGGAGACGTTAAAACCTTTATGACTTAACTTATGATTGGGATGGCCTTTACTTAGAATGAATTTGTAAAAGCAAGATACCTGCAGCACAATCCAAATAATTAGAATAGAAGCATTATTGAATTTAGATTACTTAGAGTATATGAATTCTTGGACCCATAACATTACTTTAGGATAAAATTTAAGTTCCAAGCTCCATACTCAACCTCAATTCCTTCCTATATCTCAGCCTTCTGTGATGGTGAGACCACCTATGGCTATATATCACTCCCTGGGATGGCTGCCTTGAGAATGATTTGTGGAAGATTGAGATGCACCAGAAATAGACCTTTTTCTGCTGGCCTTGAAAGCAAACAGTAGGAAAGAGTTAGAGATATGTGGTGGGGAGAATTGATATTTTGGGAAATTCCACAAACCATATAATTAAGGGGACAATTTGATTCCAATATTGGAGTGAGGGTCGAAGCAAGTTGAGGTGGCCGCCAGGGACCCAGTCAGCCTTTGATGGTGTGGAGAATTACATTTGGGATTTAGCAGCACAACGTTTACAAGCATCTTCTTTTGTCATTATTTACTAAAATATGTGTATTTACTAAATCTTAGCACAATACTAAGTAAAAAATAGTTTTGGTCTATATTAACGTGTAAACTTCACTTTTATATTGTCAATTCTGATTTTCATTTTTTCGTCTAATTTAAAATAATTTTTTAATATAAAAAATATATCATGATTTAAATTTGAACCTAATTCCATTCTTACTATATTGAGATAAATTTAAGTGATTTTCAAATTTAAATACTTTATCTTGATTTTCTTCTTCTTTCGCCATTTCCACTCATACTTTGACATGGTAATAATGGAAAGAACTAGAACTAGAGATTGTTTAAAGTGTTCCAATGTGATATGGAATCAAATATTATGAATCTAGGTCATTGTAAAAAGAGTTCTTGTGATAGGGAGAGGAAGCGTTGCAAACAAGTAAAAGGATGCGTCGGAGGTGACGAAGAGGAAGATTGGAGCAGTTCCTGAAGTACTGAGTGTAGTGGCAGGTAAAATAAAGTAAAAAGAGAACTAAAGAGTAGAAAAGAATTAGAGAGAGAATTTAGAGAGAGAAGCTCTCAAGTTGAGAATCTCTCAAGTTGAGAATATGTTAGCTTTGAGGGGAAGAGCCCCTTTAAATGAATTGTGAGGCTTTATATATAGTGCTAAAAGTGGCGGTTACTCAAGTATAAGCTTTAATGTGCCTAATAAATGACATTATTATGAAAAACATAAATGTGAGTAACCGTTACTGTAATTAGATTTATTAAGACTTATTCTCAAGTAAAAAGTAATAGAAAATTTATATACAAGAAAAGGTACAAGAGAAGAAGCTGTACGAGAATAGGTACAAGAGAAGAAACTGTACGAGAATAAGTACAAGAGAAGAAGCTGTACATAAATAGGTGTACGAGAATAACGTAAGAGGGTGAAATACTTGTACTTCAAGAAAAAGTTAAGAGAAAGACCTCTTAACTACCTCCATATCTGAGCCACAAAATCAAACTCTTTAGAACATCTCAAGATGAAAGCAACCCATGAACCCTGTCACTTATTCCGAGTTACTTTCACTGTCACCCAAGTGAAATGGTTATTTTATTCAAAGTAGCTATTCTACTTGTATTAGTTGTTTCATATAGAATAGTGCTTTACTTATTCTAGTTGTTCTGCTTTAAGTAGTACTCCACTTGTTCTAGTTATTTTGCGTGAAGCAGCGTTTCACTTATTTTAGTTATTCTGCGTGAAGTAGTACTTCACTTGTTCAGGTTGTTTTCTGTACAATATTATATTGTAATATAATTCTTTAAAATAACAGTATTAACCAAAATCAAGTATCCACAGTCATAAACCCTTAAGTTGAAAAACCTTGGTGTGGCACAAAAAAAAAATAGAATTGTGATTGAATATTCTATTATTCTAAAATAAAAGGGTGGTTCTCTTCTGGGTTCTCTTTACTCACCAGTTCTCACATGGCTACCCCATTGTTGAACTCAAAGAATAGCAAATCAATTCATCGTATAACTCATCTGTTACTTCCTCCATCCTACGATTAAGCTCATTATGTTCCAAAATTCTCTTACTTGAATAATAAAAAAAAAGAGGACAAATCCTATAATTTGAAAGGGTGAACGATATTTTTCTTTAACTTTTTTTTCCAACCACTATGACCCACAAATATCATTAATTACTAATTGAGGATAATTAAAGGAACGAAGGGGAGAAAGATTTGGGCTTTAACTGGGCCTCAAAGTACTGTCGCCGAAGCCCAATAAAGCAACCAAGGGGAGAAAGATTTGGGGTTTAACTGGGCCTTAAAGTAATGTCTTCGAAGCCCAAAAATAAAGCAGGAGTTAGAAAAGAACCGACCACAGTGGGAGTCGAACCCACGACCTTTTGATCCGAAGTCAAACGCGCTAATCCACTGCGCTATGCGGTCTTGGATGCGTAATTGGGCTTTTAAAATAAATAATTACGTTGAAGGACATCGACTTCACCCTCAATCCTTCTGGTTAAATCAGGTAATTCGGTTTATTTGTTGAATGATATAGTTGATATTTATATGAAAAATAATTTATCCACTAAATATTAATTTTATAGTTTGTGTGTGTGTGTGTGTGTGTATATCAAACTCTAAAGGCATTTCTTTATATTAGTATTTGTTTTCAACTACATTACATATGTATTTATAACACTAATTAATAAATTATTTAATACTATTAGATTTATTGACAAACATTTTTTTAATAAAAATCATTCAATGCATTATATTTGTTATTTATAAAAATATTATTAATATTTATAACAAATGATACTATTGAAAGCCATTTCATGTGGGTAGAATTCTTATTTACATATTGGATAAATTTTATTAATATTTACAATAAAAAAAGATTTAAAATGATAATTCAAGAAATATAATGAACAAATATCTATGTTTTTGTCAACCAAAAATTTTATCAATATTGGTGCTTCTATATATTCCAATATTTGTTGTTATGTTTAAAATTATATATAAATACAAATATTTTTCAACTGTAAAGTGTGAAATATAAATAATTAAATTTGTAATATTAATATATAAAATATTCATCACTATTAAAATTAAGAAAAATATTTTTTAATAAAAATCATTCAATGCAATTAAAATTCATTAACAAATTTAATAAATCTTATTAATATTTATAATAAGAAATTAAATTTCAATCTTTGTGTGATATTACTACTTATAATTATAAATATTATTTATATAATAATTAAATATTAAAAATTATTTTGAATGATAAATCAGCCTAATAAAAATATAATGAGTACCGGTCTTTGTGAGAGGATACCTCTTTAGCCACGATACTTTATCCAACTCGAGTTTTTGAGTAGTGCCGGAAGAGTATAGAGTAGAACTTTTTATTTTGAGTTATCTTTAACTAAACCGAAGAATTTGGTTTTAAATTTTGGATTTTAATTTTATTTGTGTTTTTTTTAAATTATTCATGTTTTATTTGAATAAGATATCTTAATTTGTGTTTAATTTTTATTTAAAATATAAGATTTTTTTTATAATTGGAGAAAAGGGGATTCGATTTAGACAGATGATCATACACCAACTAATTAGCCAAATGATCGGGTGCTATTTAAAATATAAGATTAAACAAGACAAAATTCAAATTTTGACATTTTTATTTGCATTATAAAATCTATTTTTAAATATTATGAAATTTAAGAGATATTTGATACGAAAAAAGTAAATAAAATTTTTTATGAAGTGATTGATAAAATTATATTATAATGTTTGATAATAAAAAAAATCAATATAATATAACATTATATTGACTTTACATTATAAAATTAATTTTTTTTAATTAATTTCGTTAAGTAAAAAAATTATATATCAATAAATGAATCGAATGTTTAAATGTTAAATTTTTTTAAAATCAATGTAATATTACTTTCTCATTATTTGGGAAAGTAATTTTGTAAGAGTAAAATGCCAAGCTCTTTCTCTTCCACCTAAACTAATATAATTAATTAATGAATTTAATTATTACTTTAAATTACCTTTATTAACTAATTAAGCAGGGCATTTAGCCACGTGTTCCACTCTCGGGGAAAGTCAAACACCGTACGTGCATCCACAAGTACTCCTTACTATAACATGTTCCGATATTATGGTTTCCTTAAATTCCAAAACAACCCCTTCAAGTTTATCCCTGTTCCAGTTCCAACCCTAACCCCGAATTTCCCTATTCTATTTTCCATAACACCCTTCCTCTTCTTTACTTCGATAACCCACTCTTCTTTTTCCTAATTTCTCAAAAACCCCCAAACTTTAGGGTTTCTCCCCTCCTCCGACTCCAAGCCCAGCACTTGCTCAATCTGGTAAAATTCCCCTTTAAACTCTCTTTAAATTTATCATTCAATTTTCTCTTTTTAAATCTAATTGTTATGTTTTTTTTTTCTTTTTGCATGCATTAATTAGTTTAAATTATTTTAATTCTTTTGCATGCAATGGGAATTCTTGAAGCTTAGTGGAAAATGTAATTCAGTTTATCGTTTAGATTGGTGGTTATTTGTTAAAGGTTCTTGCTTTTGATGGGTTTACTGATTGGATGATCATGACCGTTGGTTTGGTTGACTTTGTTTAAAATTGTTTGTCTAGCTGACTAGCAATGGAGGACATTGACCCATTTGGTTTTTGGCAGCTTTTTCATCTGAAATAAGCTTACATTGACAACGCATTTTAGCTGTTTATTTGTTTAACTTTTAGTACTTATTAAAAATTATTGGTTAACTATGGGATGTTACTTGTAAATATAAGTTTTTAGTAAAAGACATTCTTTTTGTCATGTTGTGTATCATATGTTTTTGTTACCAATGGTAGAGATTGTTAAGTGGGTCCAATGGGTTAATGGTTAAAGACAATGTGCTCTGCTATGCTTTTGAGGAATACTTCGATGATCAGTCAATTAAAACATGTGTCTTCCACTTAGTTAAGCGGAGAAGACTTAACTTTCTTGGACTCTTGGTTCTAGCTAAAATGCCAACTCTTGTGTATCTGTTGTATGATAGGGGAATCTGAAAATTTCTATCTATTCTGTAATGTCTGGGTTGATATCTCCATAATCCATTACTTGCCTTTCATGCGGTACTGATATAATGATGGTTGTAGGACCTCTCTGTAATGATTTTAATATTTGGCTTGGTAAAACAAGTTGTATGGTTAAAAGCAGGTAATTTATCTTTTGAGTTTATGTAAAATATTTTTAAAATTTATTGCTCATTTGATTCTCAGAAGTGATTTGGAATGGCGAGGGGAAAGCTGATCTTGATTTGCCAGTCTGGTGGTGAATTTGTGACAAAAGATGATGGATCCTTGTCATATGCTGGAGGAGAGGCACATGCCTTAGATATCAGTCCTGAGACAGCATTTGATGATCTCAAGTACAAATTAGCTGAAACATGTAATTTGGAATATAAATCTTTGTCCATCAAGTATTTTCTCCCCGGAAACAGGAGAACTCTAATTACGTTGTCTAATGACAAAGACCTGAAAAGGATGTATGATTTTCACGGGGACTCAGTGACTGCAGATGTTTTCCTTACAGGGAGAGCAGGCTTTAATCGTCTACCTTTTGACATGCATGCGAACAGGTAATATCTCTCTACCTGCAAATATTAGTACCTCCTAAAATTCGTTGTTTTTCTACTTTTTAGTCGTATTACAGTATAGGTGAATCGCGTTGTCATTGCATCAGCAAGCAAAATGAGCATGTGCTGAAAAAATCCATGTTCTTTGATGAGTGTGAGTGTGCCTCAGTATTGTTGTGCATATTGATTAGTCGTGGATTTTGCAAAATCCAAGGTTGCCTTAAGATCAGTCATCACTTGCAGGCAAAGTGGCAAAACCCTAGCCGAAACTGTGACTACGACGGCAGCTTTTCGACCTGCTGCCACTAGTCCTGCTACATACAAAGTTGCACCTGGCCTGAAGGATGTTCCTGTTGCTATAGCAACCCCTTCTGACTCTGCAAAAACTGTCAACTCAATAATCCGAAGTCCCACCAGAGCAGCAATTACCTCAAAACGTACTGCCCATAGCATTGCTGATGGTCTTTTTGAGGTTAGCGTTGCTGATGGAACTGCCCTTAGCACAGATATAATTGATATGAGTGCTTCTCCTGCTGATACTGTTAAGAAACGAAGGCGCACTGCCTCCTGGAAAAGTGGTGCAAATGGTCTTACCATTGTGACTGTTGCTGACAATCTTGAGAAGGGAAATACTACATCCCGGAAAAAGAATGCCAGGAATCACAAGCTCACTGTGGTAGCTGATAATATGGAGCAGCATATTGAACCCTGGGTAGATAATGCAGATTTTGACTTTGCTCTACAGGACTCTAGTAATGCTTCACCGGAGAAACTGGTTGCCTCATGGAAAAATGGCATTACTGGTGAAGGCCAGGATTTCAAAAGTGTGGTGGAATTTCGTGATGCTCTGCAGAAATATGCTATTGCACATCGCTTTGCATATAAATTAAGAAAGAATGATACTAACCGCGCTAGTGGCGTATGTGCAGCTGACGGCTGTCCTTGGAGGATTCATGCATCTTGGGTCCCATCTGCGCATGTGTTTAGGATTAAAAAATTGCACAGATCACATACATGTGGTGGGGAATCTTGGAAGACTGCTACGCCGGCTAAAAATTGGCTGGTGAATATCATAAAGGATAGGTTAAGAGATAGCCCACATCACAAACCAAAAGAAATCGCTAATGGCATTCTTCGTGATTTTGGGCTTGAGCTGAACTATACACAAGTATGGCGTGGAATTGAAGATGCTCGGCAGCAACTTCAGGGTTCATACAAAGAGGCGTACGGTCAGTTGCCTTGGTACTGTGATAAGATAGAAGAGGCAAATCCTTGTAGTTTTACGAAGCTTCTTATTGGAGATGACAGAAAATTTCAGCGTCTTTTTCTATCTTTTCATGCTACAATTTGTGGTTTTGAAAGTGGTTGTTGTCCGCTTCTTTTCCTTGAGGCCACCCCTTTGAAATCAAAATACCATGAAATTTTGCTCACAGCCACTGCACTTGATGGTGATGATGGGATTTTCCCAGTTGCATTTGCTATAGTAGATATTGAGAATGATGAGAGTTGGCGTTGGTTTTTGGAGCAGTTGAAATATGCATTGTCAACTTCTCGTTCTATAACCTTTGTCTCTGATAGAGATAAGGGATTAATGAAGCACGTGCTAGAAATATTTGAGAATGCTCACCATGGTTACTCAATATACTACTTGATAGACAGCTTCATACAAAACTTGAAGGGTCCATTCCATGGGGAAGGGAGGGCTTCATTGCCTGGAAGTTTCTTAGCTGCAGCCAGAGCAGTCCGACCTGATGGGTTTAGGATGTACACTGATCAAATAAAACGGGTTTCTTCCAGTGCTTATGATTGGGTCATGCAAAATGAGCCTGAGTACTGGGCAAATGCATTTTTCAAGGGTGAGCATTTTAATCACGTAACATTTGACATTGCAGAGTTATATGCTAACTGGATAGAGGAAGCACGAGAACTACCCATTATACCGAAGGTAGAAGCACTAAGATGTAAAATAA
The DNA here is from genome assembly GCF_053813885.1 of Theobroma cacao. Taxonomy (NCBI): domain Eukaryota; kingdom Viridiplantae; phylum Streptophyta; class Magnoliopsida; order Malvales; family Malvaceae; genus Theobroma; species Theobroma cacao. Next base: position 7,664,785 of record NC_142647.1, read on the forward strand.
TGCAGTTGATGAATGGTTGTCAAATGGAATCAAGTAACTGGTCTACAAAACTTACTCCATCTAAGCAGGGGAAGGTACAAGAAGAATGTGCAAAAGCATGTGGTCTAAAAGTATTATTTTCATCCGATACCCTTTTTGAAGTTCATGATAATTCCATTAACGTAGTGGATATTGATAAACAACACTGCAGTTGTGCGATGTGGAAGCCAACTGGGCTTCCTTGTCGTCATGCTATTGCTGTCTTTAACTGCACGAATAGGAGTCTATATGATTATTGTTCAAAATACTTTACAGCTGATAGCTTCCGATCAGCATACTCTGAGAGCATAAACCCTGCTTGCACCATTGCTTACCCCAGTGGAAATGAAAAAGATGCAATAGAAGATTATGAGCAGATAATTCCTCCATGCACCTCACGGCCACTGAGCCAGCAGAAGAAAATTAGGCGAACCAAAAGCCAGGGTATTATCAGAAGATCAGTCTGTTGCACTAGGTGCAAAGGAGTCGGGCATAATAAGGCTACATGCAAGGAAACCTTATAGGGAGTATGTACTCCCTCTTGTATGTATCACGCTGTACAGCTTTCATGATTACGTTATATGTTCCCACTTCCTTTGAATATCATCACGATGGGCTCTGCATTTGCATGGCTAACGTGTTGTGTTATTCAAAGTTGCATATATGTCTTTAGGCTAAATTAGTTAGAATTTGAACCAATCTTACCATTGTTTCTAAAACCGATTTTGAAGAGCAACTAGCCATATTTCTGAAATGCCTCCTGGGTATCTGGTTTCGAGTTATTAAGAATTTGAATAGGTTGTAGGGGTGGATCAGGGTCAGGCTTAAATGCCTTCAACCAAATGGGTATTTGACTATTTGTTCAACTTGCACTGGGCATTTCCTTTTAATTCCCCTCAGAGGATGATGGAAGCCAAGATTTTCATTAACCTGAGCTAACTCAGCTTCATACAAGGCTTGAAACCTAAGAACAAGCATAATGCTAGGAAATCTGGAAATGGTTGTAATCTTTAATCATCTATCCTCCATCTGCTCGATAAGGCAGTGAATGCCGTTTGGGTAGGTTCTTGCCATGGTTAATTGCGGTGGAAAATGTTATTTAGTAGCATTTAGCTGGGTTCGGTTACTAGTATTCCTTTCATTCATTAATGCCACTGTAACTCTTGCTTGTGGTAAAGGAACAGTCGCGGACATTTTAGTAAGAGGCAAATGCCCAAACCCATTTCTAAACCCAGATGCTGTATTCTCTATAGTCAGGACCAGTCTCCACTTCCATGCAGCCTCTACATATGAACGACGCTTCTTAAAAATGAGCTTTGGATGGCTCTTTGTGCCTTATCTTTTACTTTCTAATAAAACTTTAAAAGTGAGATTTAGATGGCTCTTGGTGTATTATCATTTTATGATTTTCAATAGAATGTAACGCCAAGTATTAAATTATTGAAAAACATATCATTATAATTATTGTTATATATAAAAACATGTCTTCCATCTTTAAAGGGTTGCTTTGAATTAAAATGATCATAAATGGTAAAAGATTGTTTTCACAAATCATTTATTTAGACTATTAGATGGCAGAATTTGTTTCAGATTATTGGTTTTTTTTTCTATGCAAGTTTTACTTTTAACTCTTTTCGAACCGTATATATAATCTCCATGGGCAACTAGTGTTCATATATCAAATCATGTCAAGTACTGTGCTACATAGTTTTACTTAACCTAAGGGCCATTGTTGATTTTAAAATCATGCATTGCCTCTGAATACAAAAGTCGCATGTATTTGTTGGAATTTTGTTCTACTGGGACACACTATTTTGTTCTGTTGTCATAAACCATACAAACCTAGCCTTTGTAAGTATCTTTGATGGGGTTATATTTCTTTCTTTTAGATGGATAATAATTCTTTGCATGCAGCAGTTATCTGTGCAGCTGCTTCCGTAATAGCTTTTGGAAGTCTTTTTGTTGAAAGACAGAGATCTGGGAACAATATATCTATTGATTCTAGTGTCAAGATCAAGAAAGAGAGATGTAAATTGACAGTGTTTTTATACGGAGGTGATGCCTATTATATGAACCAAATGAGGATGAGATCAATTGCATTTTTAAGTAGGAATAATTTACTAAAATCAAGTAGAGATGTGTTTGTGAGAGAGCAAGTGACTATATTTTTGCATCTAATTGGTCATAATGTAAGATTGCTAGTGATTAGATCAAGATATTTTAGAATTATCTTAAAATTAATATTGAAATACTATAAAGATATGATTAAGTTATTTTATGATTCCCTTCCGCTTGAAATAGAAAATAATCAAATATTTTATTCATACTTTAGAATACGGATTAATGATAAAAATGATTTAGGCAAACAAATTTATGAGGACAAAGAGAAGGTATGTTACATATATATTTTTCTAAAGCTTTATTCTATTATTTTCATATTATATGGTAGAAAATTAAGTCTTTGTTTAATAAAATGAAACAAACAAATTCAAAGCATGAATTTTTTTATCAACAAAGAGACTGACATGTACAACGAAATGCCATTAATTGTTTGAGAAAAATATACCAATTGATAGCTTCGTTAAATCTTTTGCTGATATAAAGTTGAAAGAGAACAATGGAACTGCCTCAATTGATAGCTTGTACACTAGGAAAATGAGGTTGATGAAGAGGTCAGACGTGGACAACATCTTTACCAATTGGAACTTCACTACCACGATCACATCGCAAAGGGCATCACAGTTCCACTGTTGAAGATGACAAACTTGACAAAATGTCAAAACGATTGAGAGATATTGCCTTTGATGTTGTGGCCTTTTATGAGCAAGTGATGAAGATGGAAGGGTTGGATGAGGCATTTCTTGCCTTTGCTATTTAAGGTAAAAGGTATTCACGGTCGAGAGTGCCGACTTTAGAAGAGAATTTCTTGTATCCTAGGGATAACAATTAAATTTTATGGTTTATGTAAAGTTTATTGGTTAGTTTTTAGATGATTTTAATTACGTAGAAGGATTATTTGTGTATTTCTTTTATTTATTTATATATAATATTTTAAATGTTGAAAAAAAATCTTTTCAATGTTTATTTATTTATGGTTTTATGGTGAAAACTTTTTTAAGATAGTCTATGGTGAAAAAATATTTTTTAAGGGTAATTCAAATAATAAAAAAATTATTATTTTTAGTTTATCTAAATAATAAATATTATTAAATTTTCTAATAAAACATCATTTATAAAAAAAATTAAGAAGTTAATTTTCGATTACCAAACATATTCACTATTGATTGTTATTTAAGTTCACTTTATCTATGCTATATTTCTTTAACATATAAAACAAAAAGAAAAAGAGAAGAAATGTGTCCAAAAAAATATAGTGAAACCAAAAAATATTTGGACCGGGCCTGAATCACCTACACCAAGCCCACGTAATTTAAAATCACTCTATTTCCTTATAAACTAGGGTTTGTTTGATAATCAGAAAAATAATTTGGGGGTGAAGAATTTTTTTTATGTAAAATATTTTATAAGAAAATTAATATTTTCTGTTGTTTGGATAAACTGTCAAAAATATTTTTTATTATTTGCATTTTATGAAAAATATTTTTCATCATCACTGAAAGAGTTATTTGGATATTAAAATAATAAATAAAAATTAAATACAAAACAATTATGTCATTTGATTTTCACATTAAAATTAAAAATTGAAATAAAATTGAAAAAATTAATAATGATATTTTCCAAGTGTTAACCACATATTATAATGAAAGTAAGCTCCAATTTTCAAAAAAAATTTCATCTCATCACTTTTTTACTATAGCACTATAAAAATATCAATATTCATCAATTATATAAAACATTCAGAACCTATATTTATAAATGTATATTCATTAAATAACAATCATCGAAATTTTTTTTATTATAATTATTAGTAAAATTTTTTTCATTAATAAATAAAAATATTAATAACATTGAATGGTTTTATTAAAAATATTTATTTAATTTTAATAGTATTGAATAATTCAAATATTAATATTTTAAGTTAAAATTTTTTAAAACTGAATATTGATATATTTTAATTTTTTAATATTTTAAATTAAATACTAATATTTATCAAATTTAATATGCTAAGCTTAGTATAATAACAGTTTTTCTTTTCTCCAAAAAAAATCTTACGCTTCACACAGACCTATGAGTATTTTTCCTGTTCGATTAATAAAATATTTTACATTTAACATTTTTTAAAAAATATTTTACATCAAAACAAACAAACGAACTCTAAGGATAAATAGGGATGGTAAGGCATTGAAAATAATGCATAATTTTTATGATAACCCAAACTAAGAATAGCGAGAAGTGCTGCTCCTTGCCTGCCAAGTAAAAATGGTTTAAGATACAGGCAGAGCATTTTCGAGCCTTTATGGCTCTCAAGTGGCTGTAATACTTGCAATATAATGCATGGTTAAGATCCTAATCTGTAAAACTTCAGCTTAGATCACAACAAACCGCCTGCATTTTATGCCCTTATTAAGTATGCCATATTTCTTCTAGAAAATTAGTATGCTAAATGTGCCCACCTCTGTACAATCACTCCTTTCTGCTAGAAGCATCAAACTTGTGATAGTGAACCCGAACATAAAGGACATGGCGGGTCACGCCTATCCTCAAGGCTTGTTCTCTCTTCCAAACAATCTGCATGATATACATGCCCACAAACTAGAACTGCCACGACAGAGAATTCACCAGAAGCCAGTGCATTTCCAAGTAAATAAGGTTTCCGTTTCAAATGCTTCTGACATATGCCACAAACAATCTTCACCTTGTCAAGTGATACTGCATCCATCACCAACGAACTAGACATTATTCGCTCTGGTCTGCTAAATGCTTTTTCCCTACCCTCTGCAAAAATTGGAAAACAGAAGTCAATATGGCAAAAAACCATAAGCAGAGGATGTTGAAAATTTTATGCTGCAAAAATGATGAGACAAAAAATGTAAGTTTAAACTAGCACCATTTCATTGAAGCTCAAATGATTCAACTCTTTAGTTATCTAAACAGTGAAAGAGGAGAAAGAACATGACTTCCTGAACTTTTGCTGAGAGTTTGATTCTATAAAGTTAAGTTTGGTATGAGTCCAAGTATCTTGTCTTACAATTTGTGTAATGATCTTGATGAGATAAAAAATTCATTTCCCAACTGTCACATTCTATGGAAACATAGAGATTCTTGGCATGAAAACCAGTAAGAGTTGCATACAACCTCCATGGCGTCCAGACTCTGGGCTGTAGTGCGCAAACTTGAAGGGTAATCTGTCATCATGTAAAGGACTAAACTTGCCATGAGAAGTTGATGCATTAGCAAGGCTGCCAGAATTCCGGCGTGAGTAGTGATGGCCATAGTAATGGCGTGATCGTTTTAGAAATATGGAGCGCCCAAGATTGTACTGGCGATTAGCAACAGAAGAGTTGGAATTAAGCAGCTTCACAGAATTATCTCCAACATCCACGCCAGCATCCAAATTCAAAGATTGCTATAGAATAAGGAGAAAAAAAATAACGAAACAATGCAGACAATTCAGTTGACAAAGAGATGATTAAAAAAAGAAAAGCACAAAGATACCTAAGAACTATTCTGACCCACAGTTGAATCATATCCAATTTTCGTCCATCAGGTAAAAGATGTATCAAGATATGTTAGAAATGAGGAGAAGAACTATTTTCAAAAATGAATAAAGGAAAGAACAAACCTTTTTGGATAATAATTCTGTTCCTGAAGAGCACGGCATGTCGTCTGCAACATTCAATATAAAGCACAATGAGTATTCACATTCTGATTGTTGACATCTAAACGGGAAGATGTTCTTAGCAATTTTCACAGTATCAGATTATTAAACTGAAGATAACAACCAAGTCCTCCGTTGCATGAAGATATTTCTTATTCCTTGATTTGAAAGCAACATGACCAAATCTCATCATGACACATCAAGATAGCAATCCTATGCTAAACCAAAAATTGGGATAACAACTCAGAAATAAATGTAGCAAATTGCAGAAGCTAATGCGAACATGGTACACTTAAAGACAAGTAAAAATAGAAATAGAAAATAAAAAAAAAGCGATAATTTCCATTTCCTTTCTAACACAAACAGGAGCAGATCAACTTAATAGCATATATAGAAGGCCTAGAGGTTGAAGAAAATAAAATTGAGGTTCACTTGTTATGATTCAAATTTGATGAACCTGTAAGGAGGATGTTCAAGCACAATGGTTTTCTACATTCAAGGGTATGCAAATTGCTTAGATGCTACCATGTATACACTCTCAATCTAGAGGTCCTACATTCAGCAATAAAATGTCAAACATCTTGAAAGGCATACATGAACCTAGACGGTTTCCAATCAAATAAATCAGAGAACAAAATTGACAAAAGGAATATGTACATAAAAGTACATACCACATAAAAAATTAAGAAGAAGAAAAAAGGTAGGCTTCAAAACTGTTTAAGCTATTGTAAACTATATAATTCCATTAGTCGTCCTTGCCAATAAAGGTCAAGATTAGTTATTCATAGCTATAATAAGGTGGCCTAACAAGGCTAGAGCAGTTCAAATGGCATAGGCATAAAGTGGTTTACTGACAGTAGAGAAGTTGCAATGTCAGTCCTGAATATAACTAAAACTGAAAATTTGTGGGCCAAAGAAGTTTTAAAGAGGCAGGCGTAGAGAATATAATCTCGCAAAAGCATATAGCCACTTTACCATACAAACTTTGCAATATTTATCAACAGAATTCTCTAAGTTTCACAATAGCAAGTAGGATGGTATGATCAAAACACAATAAAATTAGGTCATGACATAAAAGGGGAAAGAAGCCAGACTGAGCTCTGTCCTTCAGAAGATTCTAGGCAACAGAACTGATCATTGCAAACAAAAAAAAGAAAAGGTTGGATAGCAGAGTGCTAGGTAGCAATTAATTAAGTAGAAATCAGAAGTACATCAACAAAACTAACCAAGCAAGGGACTGCATTATATCAAAATACAAGCATTGATTGTCCAACCTATTTTCTAACAAAATGAACCTCCCTTCCTCTTCATATCTCACATTGCATAAAATCCCAGAAATTTACTCAGTACCCCATATCAAATATTCACATCAATAACAAGCATTTCCAGTGTCAATAAACAACAAGAGTAGCTTAAATTAGCAATTCAATAAATTAAAACCAAGAGGTATCAACAGAGAAAACAAGAAGCAAAACGTTAAATAATCCCACCGACTAACAAAGTGACACAGATCAAATATAGCGGAAAATAACTAAAAAGAATAATAAAGAAAACACTTAAAAACAAAACTGGAAACCCCAATTCTTAAAAAAGCAAGAATAGACATACTCAATAATTATTGCACCGAATTCTTACAAAATTGGCCAACATTATTCATGCACCCAAATATCTCTTTGTTCCAAAAGTTTATAGAAACAACAAATAAAAAAAAAAAAGAAGGAAAGAAACGTACCCGAAGAAGAAGGAAGGTCGAGATTGTTAGGTTGGGAACTTCTCTTTCTCTTCCCCATAATATTAAATTCAGACAAAGAAAAAAAGAAAGAAACAAAATATAGTAAATTATCCAAAATTAAAATGGTAGAGAAAGTTTTTTGGGAAGTAACATTCAACGGCTGGGAAACAATAACCCCAAAATTAATTTAAAGTGGCTTTATTTTTTTAATATTTTTAAAGGATTTTTGGGTCATTTTTGGGTTTTGGAACTGTACGGTCAGTAAGATTGGTAGAGAAAACAACAGTTCCGTTTGTGTTCTTTTTATCTTTTCTAAGGTGAAAGGAAAATGTGAGACGAAGAACAAAAGAACACGTGGCAGTAACTGAGATCCAAGCCCGCAGTCTCTTAGGTGTCCCATGAAAAAATTATACCCTTAATAATAATAATAATAATAATAACAATTTATTTTGACAATAGAAAAAGGTTTTATATTCGAAATTTGCTACGCATGCTTTATTCCTATGATGAATTTGTTTTTGATTAAAAGATAATCTTACTTTAATTTGAATGTTAATTAAGTTTATTTAACGAAATGTGTTAGGTTGTGCATTCGTTCAGGAATACATTGCTCAAGAGAAGAGGCTAGGAACAACCGAAAGCTGCTCGTTGGGCCTCTAATCTCTATTTGGGATTTGCTTTGTTTCCAAAAGTAAAAGGCCCATAAAAAATAAAGACAAAAGACCGAATTCAATTAATATGGGAGCAAAACAACACCTTGGACACTTTGATTTTATGCTCTCTTTGAAAAGCAGATTCTGATAATTTTCTTTTTCAAAGCAAAAATGCGAATAGAATAATTGCAAAGAAGTGGACAGAGTTCATCATTTTTCAAAACTCAAATCCCATTGCTTTTGCTTGGCGGGCTAAAAAGGAAGATGGCCCAAAGCAACTTTCCTGGCTCTATCCAAAGAGAATTTTGCCTACAAGCATCACCTCCTTATCCCAAGTGGGAGTTTGTCACACGTCTAATGCCTTATGGCTAATCTAAACTTTTAATACTTATCTCTGTCTTTAGAAAATTGCAAAGTATGTATATGATTCAACTTATAGTAGTCCAATATAATGAAATACCATAAAGTTAATCCCACCTAATCGCCACGATATCACAACATTTTTAATATCATTTATTTATTACTCTTTAAGCAAAGAATATTCATGTATTTATGATAATGCTATCTTGTCAACGTATTCATAATAGAATAAAGGGGTTTATGAATGTAGTTGCCGACATATATGTTAAAAAACCATTATAAAGAAACAACCAAATCCTCCCTCCTTTCATGTTTGCTCCCTTTTAACATAAACAAGGCTGGCACCAAACGGTTTTGTTGTTTATTATTTTTAAACAACAAAATAATATTTGCCTTTATGTTCAACGTCGTTCGCACTTGGTGCTACTGCTCCTACCTTAAATAATATTTGCGTGCAGGTTTTCCCAATTCTAAAAGAAGCACAACACACTGGGGATTCCCAGAATTAATCTGGTATGGATGAAGCTGTCATTGGTCTATATGGCATCGATTGGGACAACGTAAGAATGTTGTTTCAGAATATTAATCTTATAGTGAACGTGACGTATGCCAAGGAGTTTGTACCATGGGCTGGCTTTGATAATGTTCGATCGAGAAAATGAATTGTCCCATCATTCTATTCAATCATTATTTTAGGGTGATTACATAGGCCGGCTCATACTTGATTATCTTCCCAACATTACATTCGTATCACATGGAACCATTTGGATTTGTGAGAGTTTGATCAGGAAAACAGATTAATATTAAAGAAATAGGTAAGTGTTTATTGCTTGCAAGGCAATTATGTTAACCGCTGAAACACCAGGTTTGTGGTGCGTTCTTCAGTCAATTAAGTCTTTGACGTTAACATTAATAAAAAGGATGGGCAAATGGACAACTTGACACTTAATTAAAAGAAAGAGAAAAATCACGCTAACAAAAAAAAATAACAAAAGGGATCTTATTTACATTAATCTATATATATTGGCAGTTACGCTAATATCTTATGGATTTAGCTTGACTTTCTACCAATTTCAGAAGGATTTTCCAAGTGCTGAAAGGAATATTTTAAATTTTTTATATGGAGAAAAAAAAATGATGAAAACTCCACGTTAACGACATTGAAAAGAACGTACCTTTTACTTTTTTGGAGCTAGAGAAAAAGAAATTGTAACTGCTTGGAAACGATCAAGTATTGTACTTTTCCTAAAGGACCCGCATGCCGGTGGCTAGTGGGCCTAAATTTTTACATCAAAAACCGAATGTACCTTTTAATGATTCGCATATATGTACATATGAGTCGAAAAGAAGCAACCAGCCTTGAGTGTCAGCAAGGAATAGAAACGTGAAGAAGGTCATCTTTCAACAAAGCTTTATTGCAAAATGACTATAGGCTATAAGCACATAATTGGGAGAAATAGAGAGAGGGAGAGAGGGTCCATAGATACCATATCATTTCAATAATAAGACAACCCTAAAATTTCATATTCAGACAAAAGCAATTGGATCCGACTGATTTTGGCCCGTTACTCTTCTCTAGCTAAATGTCACTGTTACTAAATCAAGGGTATTTATCTCTAAATTGTCGTTACCTTATTAGCAATTAAATTTGAGCCATACAAAACCGGATAACCCGTGTTGAAAAAATGGGATCATATCGATAAATCAGATTAGTTGATTGAGATTGAGAATACGTGGTTTATTCGGTCCAATTAATGGACGGACTAAATTGATTTCTGTGTTAAAGTTTTATTTTTATTTTTAATTTTTCTTTTTGCAAGTGATAAGATTTGAACTCTTGCCCTTTTAATTATTAATTAAAACTCTTATTACGTATCAAAAGTAATTTTTATATCTATTTATCATATATTTAAAACAAAAAATTATTTTTTAAAGAAAAAATAGTTGAGATGAAATTAATTAGTTAAATCAAGAATCGATGACACAGTCAGTTCAATCTTGATACTATTTTTTTTATAAATCCTACATTCTCTTTTTAAATATTCGAATTTGAGATTAAAAAAAAATGAAATTTTAACCAAAAACCAATTACTAGAATTGAACTAAAATTATAATAATAGAATGATTTTAGAAAAAAAATTAAGTTCAAGTTGTAAGTTTTTCTTGTAAATAATTTTGTTTTGCTAATCCACGTTTTTAAAAGCATTTAGGCGGTGTATTAATTTAATTTTAAAAAATAACCATTTTAGGCATCAATTTTGATATTTAATGTAAAGATTCTTTAAAAATACCATTTGAATAAGTTCTTTAAAAACATTGTGGTTAGAATTTGCCTTCGTCGTTTAAAAAGAGATAAATTAATAATATGTTATGCTGGCAGCGCCAATAATTAGTTAATATAGTATTATTTCTAACAGTGTTGGCAAAGGAATCACCAAATATTAGCACAAAGCCAGGCTGGCCTTGGATCCCTGACCATGGATTGCTTTGTTTCATTCGCAGAACTAGCCAAGTAGACCCACCAGCACCAGTTAATGATTTTACTTCCAGTCCTCGGTTAACGCAGAGGCTTTGTTGAAGTACAAATATCCCAAAATAGAAGCCGAAATAAATAAAAAATTACAAGTACTACACTCTTAAACAGTAAGACTAGACATGCACCCTGGCAAAGGACAACAACAAAAAAGGTCAGATCTGGAAATTGGGTGAGCCCGTGAGGCGTTACGCACAGAGGCGTGGGGCTAGAGCCGATGGTCCCACAGTGACCAGTGATCAGCCATGACAACACAGTCCCAACCAGCCAGCCAAACTTCACTCTCTCCCCCGACCAAAGCTTCCCCTTTTGCCTGTTTTGTTTTTTATTTATTTTTTATGCATTGTCACGCATTATTTTATTGGTGATGAGTAAGGTCCAATAGGGACCCAACGGTTACCTTCTCTCTTTCTCTTCGAAGATGGCACGACAAAATCCGTAATTTGAAGTTGTAAGCGTGAGTTTAATTTTAATTTTACTGAAAAGGAATGTTTAGCTTTTTTTATAAGACTATTTGAATGCCTATTCATTCAATGCGAGAATATGAATCTTTACCTAAAATCTGATTAATATCTCTGACTATAAAATAATAGTAAACCAAAATATTTTAAGAGAGAATCCCATGTTTAGAACAAGTGTGAAGATCATGCTTCCCTGCATTTGTGGAGTTTATGCGAAGTGTTTGTCAATACCTTTAGCATGGTTGCGAATTTGGGAATCATGTGCTTTGTTTTGAGGTTAATGGGCGAATTTATTTAATATGGATTTTATCACTAACTTCAGTCTCATAAAATTGAAGCAAATCACACGTCTATAAAGGATATTTTAAAGCCTGCATGCCTAGTGCAAATTTGTTTCACTAACTATTGAATTGTTGTTCATTTTTCTTCGTTCAATTTTACTTTTACATGAGATTAAGGGATTGATTCTAATGACAGTGATATATTAACTTTTTATTTACTTTTCAAACTTATATCCTTTCAAACATCTTAATCTTCCTCACAGCATTTTTACAATAATTTCAAAGGATATTATTCCATAAGAATTCCTCGCCACATTCGTAGAACATACTTTTCCTCAGCTTGAACTTTTATTTGAACCGCAGCAGTAGTGGTTGGCCGAGGGAGGGAAGCGTTGCGTTTGATGCGAAGAAAGTTCAGATTTCGAGAGTGGGTCCATGCGAGGTTCTTCGTGTTGGCTATGAGGCTGCCATCCATCTGCGTTGGGTGAACGGTCCTGATCTCCTCTTCTTAAATGTTTGGTGGGGCCTAAGTTTTTTTAACGTTACATGATTGATAGCATCATGCAAAAACAAAATAGTGAAAACTCCCATACCACAAATTTAACCTTCCTAAGAAAAACTAAAAAAAAAAGTTATTTGTTTTTTAAAAGAAAAGAAAAGCCGATGGAGGCACTCCATGCGTCTAAAATGCGCCCTTGTTGGATTTATCCGAATCAACGCCACATCGTCAAACTCCAAAAAAAGCATAGGAAAAGTTTCTTCGCAATCAGGGAAGGGCAAACCCTAGACAAAACAACATACTTTGCGTTCATTTACGGAGACGATGTCGTTTTCATTGCCTTGTGTTGTCCATGTGAGAAATTTCCTTGCCTTAGGAAAGTTCTTGCCAAATATAAATATATATTCGTTGTATTTGGTCTATAATTTATTGTAATTTTGACAATTAATTATTATTTAATTTTTAATTCAATGAGACAATGACTAGATCAAGCCACTGTTTTCCCCTCATTTAAATACGTTCATATACATTTTGTGTGCAATATTCTTTGCTAGCCAAGATAGACCATCCTACTTATATTGCTGTGAAAGTGAACATTAATGTAATAGTCAATTGTATCGTAAATTGTTTCTTTTATTGAGAAAATAAATTTGATTCTTTAAATAAGAGATACATGTATATATTATTAAACTAAATACTCAAATGTGCAAATTAATTTTTTAAATATAAAATCAAATAATTAAAAATAAAATTTGTTTGTTTTCCTCTTTTGCACAAATATTTTACCATATTCTTTAACTAATATATATATTGAATAGCCTTACATTTAAAATCTATGATATTCTTTGACTATATCTTTGCAAACTTTAATATGTTTCTCACTCAAATTTTTTTTTTTTGCAAATTTAATCCTGGCTCTTTTTTTAAATGATGTATGTTAATCTTATTTTCACACAAGTGGCAACCATTGTTATCATCATTATATCCGAATTACCACACGCTAATAAGTTATATCTAAGACAATTATTGAGAAATAATCATGAAAATTTTTTGGAGCAAGTAATTGCTATCAAGTCTCATACTTTACGTTCCAAATTTACAATAATTGCGACAACAATAAAACCATATATATTTACTTTTCTTTAAATTTCTTAACCAAAATTTAAAACAGGTTAGGCAATAATCATTAGTTTTAACTGATTTTATTTACCTTGAAGTTTAATTTTTTCTTAAAAAAATATTTGCAAAAATTAATCAATTTTTAAGTAAAATATTAGAGGTGAACTACATAAATATTGACGCGTTAATTAAGGTAATTAGTTTAAAAAGTAAAGTGGGAACTAATTAACATTTGTCAACATATTTAATTACATTTCAAATAAAAAAATTGAACTGGTAAATTGTTTTATTTTAAATTCCCACATATAGTCCAAAAAATTAGTCAAAAATGACAGTTATTTTCACTGGTTAAACGTTGCAGCTAAACTTTTATACTCTCTCTCTCTTACTCACCATACTTATCTGACCCTCCCAACTAAAGAGATCTGATTCTTCCATTTCTTATAATTTACAAAAAAAAAAAGACAAGAGAAGAAAATCTTTATTTTCACACTTATTTTTTTTCTTGTTTTCCACCGCAAACTTTTTCCTGTATATAAAATCTCATTTCTCTCCCATTTTCCTCTCACTGGAAAAAAAAGGACGCTTCTTTTTCTTGTTCACATTCACACTCTCTCTCTCTCTCTCTCTCTCTCTTCACTTGCATTTCGTTTCTTTGGGAGGGTGGTAATTATGGGGGCTTCGATTTTGCCAGATCTCGGAGCCGAGATCCTGATCCCGGTCTGCGCCGTGGTTGGAATTGCCTTTTCTTTCGTACAATGGGTTCTCGTTTCCAAGGTGAAGCTCTCTCCGGGTCGAGACTCGGGTTCCCCCGGGAACAACGGTGCGGGTGCGAAAAACGGGTACGCGGATTACCTCATTGAAGAAGAAGAAGGTCTTAATGACCATAATGTTGTTCTTAAATGTGCTGAAATTCAAAACGCCATCTCTGAAGGTTGTTGCTCTTTTGCTTTCTTCTTTTAAAGGTTTTTGCGATCTGTCTTTTTTTTTCTTGTGAAAAATTGATCCTTTTGGTCTTATTTTGATTTTTTTATGTGGGGTTTCCGTCATTTATTTTGGGGTTTTTTTTCCTGTTTGCATGTCTGAAGTACCTAACTGAAATGGTTTTTTGAAGAACGAGGTTATCTTTTTTTTTTTGCGAAACGTTTTTGTTTTATATGTTTTGAGAGTTTAGATCTTTTGTTTCTCATTGTGTGTGTGCGCGTGTTTTTATGTTTGGTTTGTGGAGTTTTTGGTTTGTCTGCATAAATTTTGGTGTTGTGTAGTGAATTATTGCTGGGGAAGAAGAAACAGTTTTGGAGCACGAGGTTTCTGTTTCTTCATGTATTCCTATGTTAAAGTATAAGTATTTTTTTTAATTTTTCTGATATGTATTTACTTTATATTGAAGCCATGAAAAGCTACATAATGTGCAAGCTGTCCTAATTTTATATATATATATATGTATGTATGTTTTTATTTATATAATATGTGCTTCAATGAATGTTTTCTTCAGATCGAGTATAGGGGATGGGGGGAATCTGGAGTTTGGACCCACGTGTATTTATTAAATATATCTCACAATCAACATTGATTAGGTTGTTGTGTTATTTTTCTATATGCACATTGAGAATATAATTGAGATCTAGGCCTTTCTTTTTTGGGTTTTGAATTTTACGTTTTGTAGCACATGGATTATGCATAATGGCATTGAAAGACTTTGGACATTTCCTCATAATTGCATGCTTGCTATGAAATTTCTTTTCCTACTGATTAATAAGCGGATGGAAAGTTGAACGCTGATGCTTCCTGGATTGGATTGTCATTGTTTCTTTATTTGAGATCTTGTACCCTTTTTGTTGAATTTGAACCAGATCTGGAAGTCTTACTTTTATATGGGGCCTGAATTAAGTTTCCAGTGGCCAGAACTTTTCAATTTGTTTACTCTGAAAGCCTTACTTAAAACAGATATAAACGTTGGATGATTCAATTATTTTGTCTTAAGTATATGTTTAGTTTCTTTTTTTTTTTTTACTGTTTCCGTAACATGTAAGTTATATAATGCAGGAAAGACTGTCATAGTACAAGTTGATTTGAGGGAATGATGCACTGTTTTAAGATATGATATGCTTAACACTTTATTTCACTTTTGGAAAGCGGGATGCTTTTGAATCATTTCCATGCTTCCGAGGCTGTAACATACTGAGTTTAATTTTTGGTGGACCATTTCCTTGTTTGTTTCTGCTGTATGGCAGATTTAATTATTTCAATCTTTTTTTTTTGTAAATTAAATAATAGAGTTATTAAAATGCAAAAATATATTTAGATCTGTTACTTTTTAATTTGCTGTCAACAAAATGTTATACTACAAAGTACAAATACTTTTCTTTTAGAAAGAGAAATTCTTTCAATTCTATCTGTTATGTCATTGTTTCTGGTACTTTGCCCCGAATAATCAAGTCAGAAGAAAACAAGAAGACTAAAGCTTGTACTATAGACAGTGTTCCTGACAATATGCTTGTGTAACAAAGGAGTAGGGGCTTTTATCTAGTTGTGCTGTTTATTGCCTTTTCTCTTGGTAATTCCTGTAAAGACTTTCTCAGTTAGCTAATTTTGGGATTTATGAGTTTACAGGGGCAACCTCATTTCTTTTCACTGAGTACCAGTATGTTGGCATTTTCATGGTTGCTTTTGCAATCTTGATTTTCCTTTTCCTTGGCTCGGTCGAGGGTTTCAGCACTAAGAGCCAGCCTTGCATGTATGACCAATCTAAGATGTGCAAGCCTGCTCTTGCCACTGCTGCATTCAGCACCATATCTTTCTTGCTTGGTGCTGTCACTTCAGTTGTTTCTGGCTTTCTTGGGATGAAAATTGCTACCTATGCAAATGCTAGAACCACTCTGGAGGCAAGAAAGGGAGTTGGAAAGGCATTTATCACTGCATTCAGATCTGGTGCTGTCATGGGTTTTCTTCTTGCTGCAAATGGCCTTTTGGTGCTTTACATTGCCATCAACTTATTCAAACTCTACTATGGTGATGATTGGGGTGGTCTTTTTGAGGCGATCACTGGTTATGGGCTTGGGGGATCATCTATGGCTCTTTTTGGCAGAGTTGGTGGAGGAATCTATACCAAAGCTGCTGATGTAGGTGCTGATCTTGTGGGCAAGGTGGAAAGGAACATTCCTGAGGATGACCCTAGAAATCCAGCTGTAAGTAACATGTCTCTATGAATATGTTTATCACAACTTTGAATTCAGAAAACTGAGTGGTTGTCCTCTTGGGTTGTCACTGAGTTGCTTCCTTGTTTCAGGTGATTGCTGACAATGTTGGTGATAATGTTGGTGATATAGCTGGAATGGGATCTGATCTTTTTGGCTCTTATGCTGAATCATCTTGTGCTGCACTTGTTGTTGCTTCCATCTCTTCTTTTGGCATCAATCATGAGTTGACTCCAATGTTATATCCTCTAATCATCAGTTCCGTTGGTATCCTTGTTTGTTTAATCACCACTTTATTTGCAACAGACTTCTTTGAGATTAAGGCTGTAAAGGAAATTGAGCCATCATTGAAGCGTCAACTTATCATCTCCACTGTTCTCATGACTGTTGGAATTGGCATTGTTAGTTGGATAGCTCTTCCATCTTCCTTTACCATTTTCAATTTTGGAGACCAGAAAGCTGTGAAAAACTGGTGAGCTCTTATTGCTTCGTTTTGAGAAATATCAAGAGTCATATGCTTGCATTTGGAGTGTGTAACATTGAATTTCTTCTGCAGGCAACTATTCTTATGCGTTTCTGTTGGTCTTTGGGCTGGCCTAATTATTGGATTTGTAACTGAGTACTATACTAGCAACGCATACAGGTATCCATTTTGGTAGCATTAATATCCTTTACTTGTCCTTTATTATCATTGATTTTGACACGTTCTTTACTTTCTGCTGCAGCCCTGTGCAAGACGTTGCTGATTCCTGCCGGACTGGAGCTGCTACTAATGTTATTTTTGGCCTTGCATTGGGTTACAAGTCTTGCATTATTCCTATTTTTGCTATTGCAGTCAGTATTTTTGTTAGTTTTAGCTTTGCTGCTATGTATGGCATTGCTGTTGCTGCCCTTGGAATGTTGAGCACCATAGCTACTGGATTGGCTATTGATGCCTATGGTCCCATCAGTGATAATGCTGGAGGCATTGCTGAGATGGCTGGCATGAGCCACAGAATACGAGAGAGAACTGATGCTCTTGATGCTGCAGGAAATACCACTGCTGCTATTGGAAAGGTTTGAATTTTTTTTTACAAAAATTTGCTTGCTTAAACGCAAGGCTTTCGTTCTTATCTGTTTTTAGTTGATATGGCATAACAGTTGAGAAGAAGGTTTTTTTGTTTGTTTGTTTGTTTTGGTTGGCACTGATGTCTTTGGTGATATTGAATAATCCATTGGTCCAATGAAGCAGGTCATTTTTGCTTTTATTTTTCCAATCCTTTTACTTTATTTAAAATTGAAATTTCTTTTTCTTAAGAGTTATTCAATTTCTATTTTACTTACCTTTTTCAACGCATCCTGTCTCCTTTAAATTTAATTTTCCATGAGTAATTTTTTTACTCCTTGATCGGCTTTGATTTTTTCTGTAGTTTATAACTGAGAAGTAGTTCTCTTACTAAAGCCACAGACTGTAGTTGCAATTTTTGCTTGATTTAGCACTTGTGTGTCTGCTTGAAGGAAAACATAATCTTGTTGTTGTGTTAGTGAGTTAAAGGTATTCATTTGAGCACTGCATTTCTTTCCAGGGTTTCGCCATTGGATCAGCAGCCCTTGTGTCTCTTGCCCTCTTTGGTGCCTTTGTGAGCCGTGCTGCTATTTCAACAGTTGATGTGTTGACCCCTAAAGTTTTTATTGGTTTGCTTGTGGGTGCAATGCTTCCTTACTGGTTCTCTGCTATGACCATGAAGAGTGTGGGAAGTGCTGCTTTGAAGATGGTTGAGGAAGTGCGCAGGCAATTCAATACGATCCCAGGTCTCATGGAGGGCAGTGCTAAGCCTGACTATGCTACCTGTGTTAAGATTTCTACGGATGCTTCCATCAAAGAAATGATCCCTCCTGGAGCCCTTGTTATGCTCACACCCCTTCTTGTTGGAATCTTTTTTGGTGTGGAAACTCTCTCTGGTGTCCTTGCTGGATCCCTTGTCTCTGGTGTGCAGGTAATGTTAACAAGTCCTAATATTGTGTATTAACAGCCTTATGATTTGGAATTGCATGTTAAATTCTTGAGATACTGCTTGAGGTGTTTCATACAGAAGGTTTCATCTTAATGTTGTTTCTGTTTTGGTAATGTTTGCAGATTGCTATCTCTGCATCGAACACAGGGGGTGCTTGGGATAATGCCAAGAAGTATATTGAGGTACCAATGATTTGACTGACTTCCTATTAGTTACTCTTATGATTGACGTTTTGAAAGTAAATGTTCTGTATTTATGCTCTGGATTTTGTCGTGGAATGCAGGCTGGTGCTTCAGAACATGCAAGATCTCTTGGGCCCAAAGGATCAGATCCACATAAGGCAGCTGTTATTGGTGACACCATTGGGGACCCTCTGAAGGATACATCTGGGCCATCATTGAACATCCTCATCAAGCTAATGGCTGTCGAATCACTTGTCTTCGCTCCCTTCTTTGCTACACATGGTGGGCTTCTTTTTAAGATATTTTAAGAGAAGACAAAAGATGGGCTAATGGTCCACAGATTCCAGCTTCTACGGGTTCTTCTCTTCTAGTTCTCCTTTTGAAGTAAATTTAGTTTGTAGCACATTTTGACTCTAGAGACCATATCCTCTTTAAGGTCAAATCGGCAGTGAGAATTTTCCCTTGCAAAGGGTTGACAATGACATTGATGATGATGATGATGATTCTGGTCAATCTAGAAAAGAGTTAAAGCCCCATTGTTACTATTATTACTTTTTGTTTTTGTGAAGAATGTTTTTGTTGCCCTCGCTCAACTTTGTTTTCTTGCTCTGATATCCATTGTCATGCCTGGTTGTTGTTGGCATAAATCTTGGACTCTAAATGATTCAAAGCATGGATTATTGAAAATTGCAGGAAAAAAAAAAGGTGCTCTTTTGATTTGTTATCATTTTGTTAGGCATTGGGAAAGTTGTGATGAAGCTCAAGCTTGGTAGAAAGTCGAGTACAGAGATAGGTTAATTTGCAGCCTTGCATTTGAGCAACGCAAGGTAACGGAGTCTGGGCAATGAAGAAAAACAAGTAATGAGCAAACTTTATCTATCATTGCTAAGAAGGTATTCTTACTTGCACAATAGTTTGTCTCATGGATGAAACATTGACAGCCCAAATATAGGTGTAGCTAAAGTCTATGTTATATTTGGTAACAAATTAAGTTGCAGCCATCTCCCTAGAAATATTTGCCCCCACAATCTCGGTTATCGTCAACAAAAAACAACAGTATGAGTTGTACAACAGTTGTCCAACTGGAATGAGTCATTCTGCATTTACTTAGGGCCAAGGACAACCTAAGTTAGAAATCTAAAGGCCATGGTAATGACAGAAGGACAGGCCATGTAGGAGAGTGGATCATCATCTTCATTACTATTACGTTAATTTCAAGGATTAGGTTTTAATCCAACTTGCGTGACTTTCTTCCAAATTAATACTTGCCACTAAGTTTGACTTGAAAATATAAATTCGTGATAAATGGTATCAGAGTAGATTCAAATCTTAACTGATGTGAGACTCTTACGAGATATCAAGATCGAGATCAGTTGGTGAGATAAAGTATGAGATGGAGTAGGTCTAAGTATTCACATATCAAGTATGTATTTTGAATTGTAAATATGTGCCGGTTATAGTACCCACTTGCCTAATATAGAATTGATAATTATTTGTCCTTTTTTTTCCACACCTATTCAATTTCATAAATATTTGAGCTATTCATGAAAAGTATCTTTTAAATGACATTAAATAAATGAGTTTTTTTTGTTCTTTATTCTCTTTGTTTTTTCTTGAAGAAATAAGCTAACCCCCTTCAAAGAAAAAAAGATGGACAAATGGAAAAGTGAGGAAAGGGTAGTTAAAGTTTGGGGTTGCCATTTATCAAAGGTGGAGAACATGATATTCATGATTTAAAATATTTTCTATTTGGTTTGAATTTATTTTTTATTCGGTTTTGAATATTATTATATATATGTCTATAATTAATATGTTAAAGTCTTAAAAAAAAGATGTCTGCAACTATTAAACAATTTCAAAATATTGTAAAATGATCCAGATATATTTAAAACAAACATATATTAAACTAAAAAATTTCAAATACAAACCAAGATTAATATTTATACAAGTTTAATTACATATAAAACGATATGAGATGCTATTATTATTTGTAGATGTCCAATTTTGATTAATTATTATTTTTTTAAATATTATCTTATAGTATGAAAACAATATGGAAAACAAGTCTGTAATGTCAGAAAAAGAAGAACATGAGCAAGTTAGTTAAGTATGAAGTTCAAAAGGCTAGAGGATTCATTATTCTCAAAATCGGAAAAGCTATCTAATTTTTTTGGCAACTTCATCTTCTGATCTTTCAATTAAGCCATCTGTGAATCAATCTCTTTTATCTCAACTTACATGCTGGGTTTGTCAATCTTTGTCATAATGTATTCTTAGGTCTTAGCTATATAAGTATTAAGACATTTAATCTAGCAACCGGATTTGAGGATATTTTCCATGGGCGGACTTACATTAATAAATGTGATGTCACATGACATCACTTATTCAATGACAGGTCCAAATTTTATATTTGTTATACTACTTATGCTAGAGTTTTTATGTAGTTAATGATGGTAATAAACCTATTAATTTTTTTACAATTTTATAAAGAGTGAAATAAAAAACTCCAAGTCAAAGTAGATTTATTAAAGTGTAATTTATATATTACTACTTGAATACTGAATTGAAAAGGTAAAAAAAAAATATCCTTATATAATTTAAAATTTTATTAAAAAAGTTAAAGCTAAACTATTCTCCATCCCTATTCAAAAACTCAAATCTTACTCTTGAAACCAGTAGTGACGCTTCTTTTTCTCGATCTTTGATTGCGTTTTGCACTCTTTTAAAACAACTCATCTCTAGGTTTCCATTGTAAATAATTTTCAACTAAAATTAAGTTTTTAAATACTTCATTTCTAAATTTTTTTGATTAATTTGATAGTTTGGGTTCATAATTATAATTTAGCTAATAAAAAATAGTATTCTATGTCAAATAATATCTTGAAGCATTAAATGAATGTACTGAATTTACATTTTCTTTAATTTAATATTAAAACTTCTAGTTTATGGATTTTAACATATTTATATTTTTTTAATTATTATTATTTTAATTATGACACCATTCAAAAAAAATTTTGAGCCCGCCTTTATCATTTGACTCACCTTTTGCTTCAAATCCTAATAAGATATGTCTACCTATGGGGAAAAAGCAATCTTTAACGCATTGCCCAAGATGTCCATAATGGCTTTATTTAGGATTCTATTATTAAAAAGCCAAAATTTATCTTCTACTTTATAGATACGCTCTAAAAGCTCCAAGTGTTGTGACAAGACTAAAATATCATGAAAGTCTTCCCAGTGAGTGTCAGAAGCATTATCTCTACGTTCTATCACCAAAAAAGACGACACACCGTAAGTGGCAAGAGAAAGCATAACAATACTTAAATAAATACTACTTAAGTTATTCGGAGTACCTTTGAGAGAGGAAAAAGCATCGTAAGTTTTATTTGAAACATCATCGGGGGAAGAAAAAACATTGCAAGTTATATGCAGAACACTCTTAGGAGAAGAAAAAGCATTGCAAGTTACATTTGGAACACCTTCAGGAGAAGAAGAAGCATTGTGAGTAGTATTTGGAACACGTCTCAGAGAAGAAAAAAGATATTGAGTAGTATTTAGAACACAAAACATTGTAAGTAGAATTTGGAACACCTCTTGGAGAAGAAAGAAGATTGTGAGTAGTATTTAGAACACAAAACATTGTAAGTAGTATTTGGAACACTTGCAAAAGAAGAAGAAGTAGTCTAACTATGCTTAGGAGAAAAAGAAATGTTGCGAGTAACACCAAGGGTAGCATAAACTCCAAGGTTGTTTTGAATGCTTCAAGTAACTCCAAAGGTTCCACAAAAATGGTACTTGCATTGTTATGTTGAGTTATTCCAAAGCCAAAATCAAAATACATGTTACCTTGAGTAGCCCTAAGAACACTTTAATAAACTCTAGTAGTGGCGTTCACATCATCACCAACATTTTTCACAGTAGTAGATAGAAAATTGATCATATCTATTAGACTTTCTTGTATTGTATTACCTTTCACTCCTCTTCATAAACTTAGATAACTATATTCGGGAAACTTCTCCTCAACTGACTCATTGCTCGACTTATAATCATTTATGTAGTCACATGACTTTTCTTCACCCTTAGACTTTGAGATATCTTGTGCCTCTGCCTTTGCACTTGGAGTTGACTTTATTTAAAAAAAGAAGAAGAGAGGAGTTCAATAACAAAGTGAAAATGTAGTAAAAAGGGAAATAAAGAGAATAAAGAACAAGCTTACTTAATGAAAGGTTTTAATCCTTTTAAGAGAAATCAAACGAAAAGACACGTCATTATTACTGATGGAAAGAACGCGCAATTGCTTTTTAGAATTAACTACAACAAACTAGGTTCACTCTTGAAGATAGTCTCCTTAATAAGCAAAACCACTAGCAGTGTAGGTGCCTATTCTGTCAAAGGCTAAGACAACACAATTTTTGAATTTATTCACTTGATGATTAAGCACCTCAATAAGAAATAGGGAAGTATAAGTGGAGAATTTTTCAAGTAAAGGGGGTCCTGGTGAAGCTAGCTAATTGTATCAAATTTAACGTGCCACTCTATAAGGAGAATATAACTCAAAATGAGTCCCTCTCAGCACCTGAACTAATCATCTCAATCATATAAGGCAATTGAAAACTGTGAATCCACAATAAAAAGTTTAATCCACGCGAGCTTAGTTTTTTAGTATTAAATAATTACTTGTCATAATAAATAGTTGGATCACCAAAACCATTATTCGATTGCATATAAGGCCTTGGAGTAAATTGAATTGCCTCATCCAGCACCTCAAGAATATTATCCTTGGAAGTCTGGTCATGCCACTCCCAAGCCCTATAATTGTCTCTCAAGGTTTTACTCGTAGAGGAAGACACAGAAGATTGATGCACGTTAGATGTGGGACACAACTATGAAATATCTTCCGCAAACACATTTGAATGAATGATACATCCATATAAGTGAAGACACTATAGCGACTCTCAAAGTGATATAAGTCTAACTTCTTATACAAAGTCCTAAGTATAGTGCAACAAAAGGAAAACTTATACCTTTAGTAATCTTAATTGCATAAGGAATAATTGAAGATGAGATCCCATCATTTAGACAACTTGGGAGGACATATTGAGGTAACCACATAATCAACAAAGCTATTAACTCATGAGTGTGATCTCGATACTTAAGAGGACTTTTTTTGCCTTTAATATTGAATTTCTTATAGAAGAGTCCTACCTAGTTAGAGAAGCACTTCACCCTAGAAGCTTTAACTTGGCTTTTAAATAGGTATATAAAGAACTCTTTGAGACTTTCCTCTTTTCTAGAAAGTATGATGGAATGAAAGTTGCCTCACCTAGCACAAGGAAGTTTTAAAAGAATATGCACATCTTCAAAAGTAAAAGTAAACTCTCCTCAAGCAGTAATCATGGTATATGAAAATGTACTCCACCTTTCAAGAATGTCATGCCATACTTCAATTTTGGTTTCTTAATGAATATGAAGTTTAGAGATAACTCTTACAGCATCAAGGACTTCAGCATTGTCGAGAGTAGTCACGCAGGTAGAATTCTTCAAGACTTTCACTATCCATTCATTTCAACCAAGGACCCATTGTAGGTTAGATCCAAATTTAGTGAAAGCAAGTGAGAATTCAATATGTTCAAAACTGAACTTCAATACTGACGCTCTTAGGATGGAATACCTTCTATCTATAGCGACTTCACTACAAATACGGTCCCAATGATAACCAGCTAACGCACATGGATGCCTACATACTTGTTTTGCATGCATTGCTTCCAAATGCAATCTTCTCCTTTTTCCATAATGACACCATCATCTCAATTTTTAAGCGTAAGAGGAACTTTAGTAGTCCTCTTTACTCACATTTTCTTAAAAGAGAAGTTGTAGCAATACCCTTTCTCTTCTTTCCAAGAGTAACTCTACCAGGCTCACCATAGCGAACTTTTAATGTAAAACAAGTCTTGGGCATCAGATAAAAAAGCGAAACTCCTAAACAACAAACAACTAGATAAGTATTCACATATTGCATCACTCATTCATTATCATTCCTACATACGCATCATTACATCTTTATAATTACAGTAATGTTCTATGTTTGTTTATTTATTCTATCTTTATGTCAAACAAAATAGATAAGAATATATATATATATATATATATATATATATATAAATCGATAAACATATACCAAAAAACAAAAACCTGATTGAGGTGCTGATGTCACCTAAAAAAAATCCTCTCTATGAAAAGCTATGTTGTAGCAATAATAATAATTAAAAAAAATTTTTATCTATTCCTTTATAAAAACAATATTAAAAAAAAGAGAAACAAGAAAAAACAATATAAAAAAATATTATTGTAAAGAGAATTTACTTGTTCAAAGAAATTTAGGGAGAAACATTAAAAGTTGTTTATGAATTTATGTAAAACTATTCTCTCCTATTTATAGACTTTAAGGAATTATTTTTCTAATAGGAATTTAACACTTTTTAGCAAATCTTTTTACATCTCTTTGTTTTTTACATATATCCCTACTTCTCTTCATATTTTCTAGAACTCTTATCTTGAACTTTTTCTTATTATCATGCTAAAAAATGGTGTTCAAGTCTAAAATAAGCTCACATCTTACTTGCCTAACCAAAAAAAAAAAAAATCTTAGAACTTATTATCTATTCTAGTAAAAACATATCAAACAATTACTTTATAAATCTAAAACATCCTATTATGTTTTTTTTTTTTAGAAAACGAGAATATACCATATTAACATTGAGTAACCTGTTTATATTTCATTTAACGCTTGTTGAATTTTTTCAAGGAAAATTTCTCATCCTTTTCCCCCTAATTTATCTAAGTAGAATACAATTCTTTTTAGTGTTATCATAACCTCCCTCACTTTCGTAGCCCAACTCTTTCTCTTGAAACCTCAGAATTCTCTTGAACTAATCTAGTAACTCAACCTCACATTTCCTAAGTCTGGTCTGAATTGACACCAAATAGTCCAAAGCTTCTCCAGTAGGCAATGAATCTTTTCTAAATGCCTTCTCACAGATGTGTAAAGCTTTAAGTGCTAGTTGCTCATTGTGATGCCCAACATCTTACATCTGATGTGAATGTGATTGTTAAAACATATATAACAATCTAAGCCTACCACTACTAGTAACTTGAGCTTAAGCTTTTGAGGGTCACTTTGTTTAGACCAAAAAAGCTGTTAGGCCAGTAGTTAGACTTGAGTCGTTACAAATAGTATCAGAGCTAGGTTTCTAATTAACTTCAAAAATTCATATATTCCTAACCACAAAACCAAACGAGATGTTACAAAAACTATTAGAAAGATCTTTTCAAGACCTTTCCGTTGGTACCCATCATGTCATTTAAAAGTCATCAGAAAAGTACTGAATTTGAATAAAAGGGAAAAAAATACAAATAATTTAGGATTTTTATGCTCAAATAATGAAAATATAACCCCAAACATACCTTAATCAGCAATCTCTTGAATACTTTTGCCTTTCCTTTGTCTTTCTTCTTCCTTAGTGTTAAGTTCTTCTAACTGCCTATTGTTTGAATCTGATGAATAAACTGAAATGAATTCCTGTCTGTTCTTTTAAAGCTTATAAATTAACTTAACCCCACTAACTTAAACATGATAAATAAAACTGACCTTAATCCCTACTAACTTAAATGTGATAAATAAACTGACTTTAATTAAATTTCTTTATTTACTTAAAAACCCCTTCTTCTATTTTCTAATTATTAAGGCACCCAAGGTCATAGTTGTAAATAAATAAAATACTAAAATAATATCTACTTATTATTTTTATAAAACTATAGCTTAATAAAATCTCAGAAACTAATTTTCAACAGTTTTGACAACCCAACTTTGGGTCATCAAAACTCCATATTTCGGTAACATTTTTGGTCGTTTCTTTGAGGGCTTTTGTAGTTTGAAATGAGATGTTTAATTTGGCGTCAATGGCTCGATTAGAGGCTTTTTGTGTTAAGAGAATTAAAGCTTCAAAATAGGCTCGTTGATATTGAAAACCAAAAAATCTGAGTATTTTTGTGACGATTTTGAGAATTTTGGCTTTTGAAACTTGGAAATTTGTGTTCTTTTTAATCGAAACAAATTTTGGTGTTGTAGTATGATATGAATACTTTATATTGGTGTTGATTTCATCACTGGAAATTATTCAAGTTAAAAGTTGCAAGTGCTCAAAAAAGGCCCAAAAAGTTGCTAGACTCATGGTTGGACTTGGATTGTTACAAATAGTATCAGAGCCTGCGTCAGTCCAATGTGAGCTTTCACATTACTCTGATAAGATCTTGATCTTGTGGATGTAATGTGTGGTCTAGATGAGGACATCAAGGATTTGAGTGGGTGAGATTGTAATACCCAACATCCCACATCTGATGTGAGTGTGATTGCTAAGACCTATATAATAATTCAAGCCCACCACTACTAGTAACTTGAGTTTAAGCTTTTGAGGGTCACGTGGTTTAGGTCCAAAAAGCTGTTGGGCTAATGGTTGGACTTGGGTCGTTACACTCAGTGACAAGATATGACATTGGAAAAGTGATCAATAAATATTCCTCTAGCAACTTCTGACATTTTCTTCCTTGTCCCACAGTATGAAGTAGTTCTACCACATCTATTCTCGTATTCTCATCATGCTATCATCTAAAGGCATATAACTAAAACCCTTTATTATTTGCAGAGCCTTTTTATAAATCAAAGGTTTCATTTGCACACAACAAGATTTGTTATTGATCATAATATTCCAATTATGCATGAAAGTTTTATTTTTAATAATAAAATTTTCATGTAGGGCAAAACTACGTTAACTGTTTTTCAAGGCAGTAATACATAAGGACTTCCAAGTGCGTAACAACTTTAAGTGTGTAAAACGTTGACAAGTACATAACCTGTAGAGATGCCTAATGCCTATGGACATTCCAAGTGTGTAAAGCCCAAAGACGTTACCTAGTGCATAACGCATAAAGCCGTTCCAAGTGTGCAATGCTCCAAGTAGATGTTCTTAACACAAGCAAATTTTGTTGTAATAATAATTATAATAATAATAAATTCATAAATTTGCAAGCATGGTGCTTTTCCAAGTTTTCTAAAAGCGTAAACAAGATTTGAAGCCTACTTCAAAAACAGTAAAGGTATTAATTGAAAAAGATATTGCTTTGAAGGGAATAGGCACAAAAACTGCTTCATTGGATACTCATTCTTTTGAAGAAAAAAAAAACGTATAAAGTGTTGCTTTATATTACTTTTTTTATGTGCATGATTCAAATTGTATCTTTTTATTTTATGTATAAAAATTTTTTATACAAAATTCTTATGCAAAGAGCAAAATGTAAATACCTAATTTGGCTAAACATTATTTCTTTAAGAATTGTGTTATAGTATGAGAACAACATAGAACAACCATATCTTATGAGGAAGTGAAAGTAACTCAAAATGAATGACAGATTCATTGAGTTATCTGCCACCAAATTACTTACGCTTCAAAGACTGCTCTAGTCTTCTTCTCTGTCGTCTTTAATGCATTCCATTTTACTTATTGCAACACATCTTTTCTCTTTAGCAAAAGAACCTTTTACATTATTTTTTGTAATTTCTCTTCAAAGTTGGTTTAATTTCAAAAACTTTAAAAAATAAAATCAAATTGAACTATGTTACTATTAAAATTAAAAAATAATCACTGATTATA
The DNA here is from genome assembly GCF_053813885.1 of Theobroma cacao. Taxonomy (NCBI): domain Eukaryota; kingdom Viridiplantae; phylum Streptophyta; class Magnoliopsida; order Malvales; family Malvaceae; genus Theobroma; species Theobroma cacao. The sequence continues at coordinate 7,693,300 of NC_142647.1, forward strand.
ATTTTTTTTCCCTTGCATCACATAAGAGAAGGCTCTAGAAAAGTAAAAGGGGATTATAAATTGTGGTTTTTATTGTATTTGATTAGTCGTCACTTGAACGTTTTTTGTACTTATTATTTGTTTCACGTGGAGCATTGACAAACATCAGATACCAGGCTGCGGGTCTCCACGTCTTTTATATGTTTTTCTTTTTCCATAGAAGAAGACAAATGCAATTCATTATACATAGAGTCGTAGATGGTTTGGAATAATCGCAAATATACAGAGATAAATAAGCCTATGGTGGTTGCATCATGCATGTGCATGTGTTTTTTCTTTTTATAGTGTTTATATTCCAAATGTCGGATTGTGTTTTGATTTTCTTCTTACTTGTCATTGTAGAATTGAGAAGTTATTAGAGTAATTAGTTCATTCTTAAAAATCTTGTTTTAAGACTTTTCTATTAATATTTGCATGTCTTGATTATATCGTATAGATTTTAAAAAGTAATAAATAAATATAAATACAAACATTACTTGATTAATTAAAAATATCAAGATTTTAAATATGAATATGAATATATTTGTTAAACGTGTAATACGACATAATATATCTAATATGTTTATCAAACGGATCAAGTTAAATTTTATATGATATGATATAATTTATAATTTATTTAAATAATTTATATTATTTTATATTTTATATAAAATTAATATGATTAAATTAAAAAATATATAATTATAAATAAATTATAAATTTATTATTTAAATACGAAATTTTTATACTCATGTGAACATAGTTAAGACATGAAACGTAATTATTTCGAACTAAGTTAATTTCGTCGGTGGTCGGTGTTTTATTGTCCTTAAGTGTATTCCTTGAGTATATTCCTTGGAGTTTGTTGTGACACGTACATGGCTACATGCAGAGTATAAATGCCCGTCCTCTGCTACAATTGATGGGTTTGGCCGGCGTGGGTGCTATTATTGGATTTAAGTCTCAATTACCGAGAAGAAGAATTAGCACGTGCAATATTTCTTTTGCATTGACTAATAAATTAACCCACTCACAGAACCTTATGTCATATTCTTAACAATAATAATGAAAAAAAAAACCAAAACGATCTTTGATTGGATGGAGATGAAAATTTATTTAAGACCCTAGCAAGTCTCTCTGCAGAGCAGTGCCCAAGTTTCCATCTTCTCCATAACCAAACTCCCTCTCTCTCTGTCTCTGTCTCTCTCTTTGAGTCACTCTGCTTAACCCAAAAATTAAAATGGCTATGCCATCACTTTCCTTCCTCCACCAATCGCCTCCAAAACCTTCACATGTCTATTTCTGTAACCCATCTCCTCCGCCACTTTTCCTCCAATCTCCTTCTTTTGTTTACATGACGACACCCCTCTCTCTGCATTCCTCCAAAGCACTCCAAATCAGGTCGTCCTTCTCCTCAACATCGACTTCCGAACCTACGCAAGACCCTGTCAGGCTTGCTTTTTCTGTCAATTCAACCCTTAAAATTGCCATCATAGGCTTTGGAAACTACGGCCAACACCTGGCTAAAACCCTGGTAGCTCAAGGACACAGTCTTTTAGCCTACTCGAGATCCGACCATTCCCACATTGCTCAAGAGCTTGGAGTCTCCTTCTTTCTAAACCCCAGTGACCTTTGCGAACAACACCCTGATGTCATCCTCCTCTGTACTTCGATTATCTCCACCGAACAAGTCTTGAAATCTCTTCCTCTAAAAAGACTGAAGCGGTCCACATTGTTTGTCGATGTCCTCTCCGTCAAAGAGTTCGCCAAGAACCTCCTCCTCGACGTCTTGCCTCCTGATTTCGACATCATTTGTTCCCACCCCATGTTCGGACCACAAAGCGCCAAACAAAGCTGGGAAAACCTCTTCTTTATGTACGAAAAGGTTAGAATTGGGAACGAATCCTCCAGGGTCCAAAGATGCAACGATTTTCTTGCAATATTTGAAAGAGAGGGGTGTAAAATGGTGGAAATGAGCTGTCAAGAGCACGACAAGTTGGCAGCCGGGTCACAGTTTATGACGCACACGGTAGGCAGGGTTTTGGACATGTTGGGGCTGGAGTCAACGCCGATTAATACAAAGGGTTATGAAACTTTGTTGGAACTGGTGGAGAATACTCGAGAGGACAGCTTTGATCTCTATTACGGGCTTTTTTTGTATAATAAGAGTGCTTTGGAGATGCTTGAGAAGTTGGATTTGGGTTTTGATGAGTTGCGGAATGAGCTCTCAGGGAGATTGCACGATGTAGTGAAAAAGCAATTGTTCGAGAATGCAGCAAGGGGAAAGAGTCTGCAAGATAAAAGTTACCAAAATAGTGCTGGAATGGCGTCGATCTTAAACTCCCTGAGGTAAATTTAAGTTACAGTCCACTTTGTAGCCTTCTTTGATAGTATAGATAAATTATTACTATATTACTATCACTTTGTTTCTTGCTATTGATTATTCAATATTAGTTCCCCTCCTCGGTCAGAGCTTAGTTCAATAAAATATGCCTGCCAAGCAATAATAAAGGGCGCAAAACAAGGCATCCCAACCACCCATATTATATATATCAATTATTACTCCTTTGTTTTTCTTTTGTCGTATTTGATTTTCACAAAGTATAGAAAAAAATAACTAGAAAAATTAGTATTTTTTTAAGAACTGGTTGGCTGCTCTCCCTTACTTTTCTATTCATTCATTATCATGGTTTGATAAAAAATAATAACAGGGGATTTTACCCTCTAAAAACTGCTTGGAAAGAGCAAGGTCCCATACAATCCAATTTGACATATTTACAGACTTTTAATTCAATTTTCAGATCTCAAGATGCTATTCAACCATATGAATACAAAGAGAAGATCTCCGAAAGCATTGATGATAGTTCAAAGCTGAAGATTGCGATTGTCGGGTTTGGAAACTTTGGTCAGTTCCTTGCAAAAGCCTTCGTTCGACAAGGCCACTCAGTTTTAGCCTATTCTAGAACAGACTACTGTGCTGTGGCTCAGAAATTGGGAGTTTCTTTCTTCTCTGATGCTGATGATCTCTGTGAAGAGCATCCAGATGTTATTCTTTTATGTACTTCGATTCTTTCTACTGAAAAAGTTCTCAACTCATTGCCGCTACAGAGATTGAAGAGAAGCACCCTGTTTGTCGATGTACTATCAGTGAAAGAGTTTCCAAGGAACTTGTTTCTTCAAAATTTACCCTCAGACTTTGATATTCTATGCACACATCCCATGTTTGGACCCGAAAGTGGTAAAAATGGATGGAAAGATCTCGCTTTCGTTTTTGATAAAGTGAGGGTCGGAAGTGATGAAAAAAGGGTAGCAAGGTGCAATAGAGTCCTCGACGTTTTTGCTCGAGAAGGATGCCGGATGGTGGAGATGTCCTGTGCAGAACATGATTGGCATGCAGCAGGGTCACAGTTTATTACACACACGATGGGAAGGGTTTTGGAGAAGTTAAAGTTGGAGTCCACACCAATTAACACTAAAGGGTATGAAACTTTGTTGAATTTGGTGGAGAACACCGCTGGGGATAGCTTTGATCTTTATTATGGGCTTTTTATGTACAATGTAAACGCCCTGGAACAACTAGAGAAGTTAGATTTGGCTTTTGAGTCATTGAAGAAGCAGCTCTTTGGTAGATTACATGGTCTCTTTCAGAGGCAATTGGTTGGAAATGCCGACGAGAAGCTTCAAGTACTTCAGAACGGAAAGGGTAAAGTTTTTCCTGAGAAATCAGTTGTGCCATATGGGGCGGCAATGCCTGCATCTCCCAAAGAGAAATTCCACGTTTTATGGGAGAATTCAGTACTGCAGGCATCCCCTGAAAATAGGCTTGAAGTTGTGGAGGAGAAGTCTGTTAGGAGAAATGGTGCTGCCCTTGCAACTTCTCCAGAAAGCGTCAGTTAGAATCAATTAAACTCTGTGTTGTTCTTCAATTCGTAAATAGTATGGCTGCTGCTTAAATTCTTAGCTGTAGACTAGCTTCAGTCTTCAGAAATTTTAACCAACATGGAATGTACGTGGTCCTCAAGAGCCCACAATCAGCTTATTCCAATAAGTTTGAATCAAAGCTGGTACCAATTGTAATAGGATATGATAAACACATCAAATTCATGAATGATAACTTCAACTAGACTCAAAAGTCATTAGGAAAAACTTAAGTAGCGTTTGGTATTTTATAATGTAATGTGATTATAGATAATGTGATTGTAAGCAATGTAATTACATGAAGATAACATTGTAATATTTAATATATAAATAATATAATAATTAAAATATAAAAAAATAATATTACAGTATTTATTTTACAAATACTTTACAGGATATATAATGTTAATTTTTAAAACTGCCCTTATAACTTCCGGAAGGCATTGAATGGAATCCCTGGTACAGCCACAAACCCATATTCATGCAAACCGAGCAGCTGGTGAAGCCCTCCGATTTTTGATATTGTTTTGATCGAAAGGCCTTCCAAGCTGCAAAATATACAAAATGTTTTCAGCAAACAAGGAATGAGAGATAAATCAAAGGCAAAAAGAAAGAACTTACAAGTGAAGGGGGCTAACATGGAGGAGACGGGAGTCAGGGGAAGGGAAGGAAGGGAGAAGGTCAGGAGAGATGAAAAGGGGCAGGCCTTTACAGGTGGAGAGGAGAAGAGAAGGAGTCTCGATGGGGGTTGGGCAGCAGCCCAGGTGGAGCACACCTGCCCGTGCTCTTCCGTTGCTCCATGCCTTCACGGCGAACTTCATGCACTGCTGTTAACGGAATTGGAGCGGGACCTAGGCCGTCTTCGGGGAGGGGAGCGGGGAGCAAGGACAGGGTTTTATGAGTAATTTTTTTAAAAGATGATGGGTAAAAATATTTTAAAGATATTATAAAATGTAATATAATGTGATTGTATTAATTTTGAATTGTAATTATATTGTAGTCAATAAATATAATGTAATTGTAATCTTATATTATAATGATATGTTATAAAATAAATATTATAATATAATTTAATTTAATGCATTACAAAAAATGTGACTTTATAACCCTAATACCAAAGACATCTTTAGTTTTTTGGAACAAAGTTGCTTGTATTAAATATCCTTGTTTGAAAGGTCTCCTTTCCATGTCAATTAAGTCTGCTCTACCCTACCTCTACTTTTTCACCACGTGCAAACATTGATCATATCATATATTGAGCAGAGCTGATCGAGGTGGCTTGACCCACTGCGACCGTCTCTAAATTATTCCCCACAGCAGACATGTTTTTGTGTTCTTTCATTTCTTCTTTCCCTGAGAAACAGTGGGACCCCAAATTATCAAAAGTGCCAGCAAATTTTAACATGTTTTCCATCTTGTGACAAAACTAAAATACGAAATAGTAAGATGTTGAACTTTAATTAGTGGGGCAGGATATCCCCCCTCTCAATTGTTTGGAACCTGTTAGACTTTATTGGGCTCATTCAAGCTCAGGTGAGTTCACAGTTGCTTCAGCTTATGATAACTTGTCTAATCTTTCTCTGGGAATGGATGTGACAGTAAGCAAACCATGGAAAATAATTTGGTCATGGAAGGGGCCAGAGCGTGTTCGGGCTTTCCTATTTTTATGCTTTAATAAAAAGCTGCTCACTAACGTAACGAGAGTGCAAAGGAAAATGACCAATGCCTCAATATGCCCACAATGCCAACAAAATGATGAATCAGTTCTTCATATGTTACGGGACTGCCCAGTGGCAATTGTACTTTGGACCAGACTCTTACCACAGAATCTGCAAGGGAATTTTTATTCTTTTCCCTTGCTTGATTGGCTGTTACTTAATTTAAACACCCATGACGTGTTTGTTAATGATGTATCATGGAGTCTGATATTTGGAATTACTCGTTGGATGCTTTGGAAATGGAGAAATCTGTTTGTTTTTGAGAACAAGACTACTTCAACAGAAGGCAGGTTAATTATCATACAAAGCTGGTCTTTAGATCTTCACCTGGCGAATTTAAGCTCTAACCAAGAAGGTTACTGTTTTCCACGAAGGAAGGAGGAAATATCTGTTGGTTGGTCGCCTCCTATAACAGGTGGTATAGCACTAAACGTTGATGGTGCCTTCAAGAAATCCCAACGCAAAGCTGCAGCAGCAGGAGTTCTTAGGGATGAACATGGGAACTGGTTGTGTGGATTTTCCATGAAATTGGAAAAATGTTCAGCTTTTAGGGCCGAACTATGGGGTATTTTCAAGGGACTCTCATTGGCTTGGGAGTTAGGTTACAGAAATATTGATTTGCAGATTGATAATAGAGTAGCAGTACAATCGATTAGCTTGGCATCCCCACATCCTTGCTAGAATTCAGATTTAATTAAGGCAATCAAGGGTCTCCTCTTCAGACCTTGGAATGTTATTGCTAGAAATGTTTTTAGAGAAGGGAATAGAGCTGCAGATCATATGGCGAACAAGAGTTTTATGAATATAGAGAGATTTATAGTTTATGTTGAGCCTCCACAGGAGATTGAAACTATTTTGCTTCAAGATGTATGGGGTTACGTTTTTCACGTTCAATAAAAGTATTATTTGATTCCAAAAAAAAAAAAAAATAGTGGGGCAGGATATATACATAAAGAATTGTGAGCGATCTTTAATAGGATGTTTGGTCAGAGGAATAACTTATTCTTCAAAAAATTTCTCTCCATGTTTGGTATGTTTATAGATGAAGGAATAGTTATTCTCTCTCTATTTCTTTAAAAATTTTCTCTTTATTTTGCTAATTTGAATTCAATTCAAGTTAAAAACTAAATCAAATAAATTTTAAATTTTTGTATTGTTATAAATAAAAAAAAATATTTAATCTTTTTATATTATTTTATTTCAACATAATGTAACTTATTTATTTAAATTTAACTTTATGTATGAAATTTTTTTTATAGAAAAAGAATTTAAACTTAATTTTTTAAAAGAAGATAAATTAATATACATATTGTACAATCAAATAATCAAGTATAAAAATATTTATATATATTTTTTAACATCATAAATCTTTTATACTTAAATATTTGACTTATTAATAAGTATATATATCATCTACATAAAGATTTGTATTTTTCAAATATTTTTTTAATTTAATCTCTCAATATCTCAATTTTATTCAATTTAGTCCCTTTGACGTGGTATAAAATTTTTTTTAAAAATTATTTTTTCTACCACATCATCATATTAATGCCATGTGGGACTACCTTGTCATCAAGTTGGTGCCATGTGGCATGTCACATCATCATGTGAGTACCATGCCATTAAAATATATCATATCAACACTGACGTCATTTTTTTAATGGTAAAATTAGATGCTTTTAATAAGAGGGATTAAATTGAAGTAATTTTTAAAATCAAGTGACTAAATTACTTCGATTTTGAGTAGAGGAATTAAATTGAATAAAATATATGAGTATAGAGATTTGGTGAGCATTTCTACCATTTAATTATTGTTGAGTTTGGTAGGAAGAACAAAATAGACAAAGTAAGGAAGCAAAGATGATTTAACTAATTCTTAAAATAACCAAGATTATAAAAAATTAAAGAGTCAAAATAAAAAAATTTCAATGTTAAACGATAAAAGAAGATACATTGCAATTATTTGAATATAATAATAAGGAAAAATCAATATCCCCATTTACCCTTTTTTTTTCTATCAAATGTAGTGTAAGTGCATCACATATTGTAATTAAACAATTTTAAGACCTTATAGAAAAATTGAAGTTTACATGATTCATTAGAAGAAATTGTAATTGGACAATTAATTAGGAAGGATAAAAGGGCAGAAACAATCATATGATCATCATTTTTTTTTGAGTAAAATACACTAATCCTTCCACTTTTGATTATAATTATATATAAGTCTACTAATTTTTAAGATGAACATTTTATTCAAAAAAATATTTTCATTAGACGCATAAATCCTGTGTTAGTTAATTGTTAATATTTTCGTTAATTTAATAATGTGATAATATTTTTACAATAACTTTATCTTTTATTAATTTTAAAAATTATCACTACAATAAATTATATTTAAAAAAAAGAATTATATTTTTTTCTTTTTAAAACAAAACTTCTTTTCGCCAGTAACGTTGCAGACCTAGCTTGATCTAATGCTCTGTAAGAGAACCCAAGAAGATTTGGTAGTATTTAGCATTTCAAGATTAGATCTAGTTGTATAGTGACCAAACGGTGTCAGGAAGCAACGTTGATTAAAAAAAGAGTAGAAAAAAAAAGAAAAGTTTTTTAAATATTTTATATTCAAACGTTAACGTTTATACGATTAGGATGAAATGTTAATTTTAAAAATTAATAAATTAACAATAAAAAATTGAGTGATCTTTGTATTTTATTTTATTTTATGGCGAGAGATGGAATCTGCTGACTGCTACTCGTTTATCTGTTCTCCATTTTTTTTTTCTACACCAAATTGGAGTCATGTGGAACTGAAACCCCACATGTAACTTCCTTTCTCAAATATGTAGTGAGTATTCAAAGAGAGAAGAAAATAGGAAAAAAACAAAAACAGTTCACGAAAAGAAACCCCTAGCTCTTCATAGCCGTTATTGATGACCCTAAAGACCGAACCCTTCCACCGTCTGGCTGCTTATTGCCATTTTTGCTTCCATTACCAGAATCTCTGCAAAACTAAAAATGATTTCTCTTCCTTCTCTCCATCAATCTCTTTCAAAACCCTCTCTTTTCCTTCTTTCTTCTCCCTCCCCACTTTTCCTCCAATCTATCTTTTTGCTCCCAACATCAACAAAACCCATTTCCATCCATTCCTCCAAACCACTTCCCATCAAGTGTTGTTATTCCTCCACCACCACCTCCGCTGAACCCGCCCAAGACCATGTCCGACCCGTTTCTACCTTCAAGATAGCTATTATAGGCTTTGGCAACTACGGACAATTCCTAGCTAAAACTCTCGTCTCTCAAGGACACAAAGTTTTAGCCTACTCGAGATCCGACTATTCCCATGTCGCTAAAAGTTTGGGAGTTTCCTTCTTTATAAACCCCCACGACTTATGTGAACAACACCCACAAGTTATCCTCCTTTGTACTTCAATTATCTCGACCGAACAAGTGTTGAAATCTCTTCCTTTACAAAGACTGAAACGGTCCACATTGTTTGTCGACGTTTTATCCGTCAAAGAGTTCGCCAAGAATCTCCTCCTTGATTTCTTGCCCTCTGATTTCGACATCATTTGTTCCCATCCCATGTTCGGACCACAAAGTGCCAAACAAAGCTGGAAAGACCTCTTCTTTGTCTACGAAAAGGTTAGAATCGGAAACGAATCTTCCAGGGTTCAAAGATGTGAAGATTTTCTGGGAATATTTGAAAGTGAAGGCTGTAAAATGGTGGAAATGAGCTGTCAAGAGCACGACAAGTTTGCAGCGGGGTCACAGTTTATGACACACACGGTTGGGAGGGTGTTGGACATGTTGGGTTTGGAGTCAACGCCAATTAATACAAAGGGTTATGAGGCTTTGTTAGAATTGGTTGAGAATACTTGTAGGGATAGCTTTGATTTGTATTATGGCTTGTTTCTGTATAATAAGAGTGCTTTGGAGATGGTTGAGAGGTTGGATTTGGCTTTTGATGCTTTGAGGAATGAGCTTTTTGGGAGGTTGCATCATGTTGTGAGGAAACAGTTGTTTGAGAACGGAGAGCAGGGAAAGAGTCTGGAAGGAATTAGATACGAAAATGGTGCTGCTTTGGCTTCGAGCTCAAATGCTTTGAGGTAAGTTTGTAATGGATTGTATTATTCTGGTTTTAGTTCTTGCATTTTACTTTTTTATTTTCTTGAATTGTTGATTCAATTCAACTTACATGGCATGTGATCGTAGTTGTCCTTTTAGCTTTAAAAGACTTTGTTAAATGTTAAGATAATTATATAATTATCTTAACAGACTTAAGGCCTTCCATTTCAAATGAAGTTAAATAGGAAAAATTATCAAAATAAGAATTTAGACTCTTTCAAGGTTTTACTGGTCCGCATTTGTAGAATATTTTTAAAAGTAGAGAAAATTTCCCCCAATTTAGTTAATGTTTGGTGTGGAGCAAATTTGGCATTAGGAATACTTATCAAGATCATGGACGGAGTTGTTAGGAAAAATGAATTTCAATATTATTTTTCTTCCTTGACTTGTTTAATATCAGATTTAATTTGTAATCTTTGTGGAGTTTATCATTGATCTAGTATTAGCAGACCAGTAAAACTGCTTGGAAGAGCATAAGTGTGGAAAACTGTGCTGCAAAATCTGTTTTTGTAATATATTTGCAAACTTTTACTGGAACTTTCAGATCTCAAGATGCTATTGTACCATATGAATTTAAAGGAAAGATATCTGAAAGTGTTGATGATAGTTCAAAACTCAAGATTGCAATTGTTGGATTTGGAAACTTCGGTCAGTTCCTTGCCAAAACCCTGGCTTGCCAGGGCCACTCAGTTTTAGCTTATTCAAGAACTGATTATAGAGATGCAGCTCAGAAATTGGGGGCTTCTTTCTTCTCTGACGCTAATGACCTTTGTGAAGAACATCCCGAAGTTATTCTTCTGTGTACCTCGATTCTTTCGACTGAAAAAGTTCTCAAGTCATTGCCACTTCAGAGATTGAAGAGAAGTACTCTGTTTGTTGATGTGCTGTCTGTGAAAGAGTTCCCAAGGAATTTGTTTCTTCAACATTTACCATCAGATTTTGATATTCTATGCACGCATCCCATGTTTGGACCAGAAAGTGGTAAAAATGGTTGGAATTCTCTTCCTTTTCTTTTTGATAAGGTGAGGGTTGGAAGTGATGAAAGAAGAGTAGCTCGGTGTAATAAGTTCCTTGATATTTTTGCACGAGAAGGATGCCGAATGGTGGAGATGAGTTGTGCAGAACACGATCGGCATGCGGCAGGGTCACAGTTCATTACCCACACCATGGGCAGGGTTTTGGAGAAGTTAGAATTGGATTCTACGCCAATTAACACAAAAGGGTATGATACTTTGTTGAAGTTGGTGGAGAATACAGCTGGAGACAGCTTTGAACTTTATTATGGGCTGTTCATGTACAATGTGAATGCAATGGAACAGCTAGAGAGAATGGATTTTGCCTTTGAGTCATTGAAGAAGCAGCTCTTTGGTAGATTGCATGGTGTCCTTCGGAAGCAACTGTTTGGAAATTCAGAGAACTTTGAAGTTTTGAGGGAGAAATCTGTTGAGGGAAATGGTGCTGCACTTTCATCTTCTCCAGAGAGTGTTAAAATCAGTTAGCCCTATATTCTCGTCTTACATGTAAGTTGTATGGCTAATTCTTTCTTTATCTTATTATAGGTTGCTACTATTTTTTGGGTCATTTTTAATAGTTATTTAATTGTCTAAAGCTCAAAATGCTTTTCAAGCCAAAAATTTTAAAATCAAGGCTTTCAAGTTGACTCGTAAAGATGGTGCTTTGCTGGAGGGTATGGTAGTTTTGCTCCTGGCAACTGTTAGGGCTTGCAACTAATTTCTTTTCATATACATGTTCTGCTTCATGTATAACTTTGTCTGCTAGACTCAATTGCTTTATTTGGTTTGATAATTCATGGATCTTTACCAGGACACAAATATGTTATGCAATGCAATCATATTCGTTTCATCTCAGCTAAAATCTGTTTTGCTAAACAATAAATTTTGCCCCATTAACTTTACCTCTCTCTCTCTCTCTCTCTCTCTCTTTCCCCTTTCAAATAGTATAATTGTGATTGATATTGTATATATACATATGTTTCTTGTATGCATGTGTATTTGTGAATTTTTTTTATTATTTATTGATCAGTGTATCACTCTGATACTGATTTGGCATTGTTACCGACTCTTGTGAAGGATTTCACATTTTTTTGTTTACATCATGGTGACTGGGTCTCCCATGGCTCACTGGAATCAGCAGTGAAGAAGACCTTATTGGTGGTGTGCCAACCTCGTGCTTATCGTCATAGCTGCAAAAGTAAATTCTTTTTGTAAGTTTTTTACATACCGTGGGAACCAAATGATGCCAAGCTGAAGTTCAATTTCTGAATAAATTATATGGAAAGTGTAGACGGTAGACTAACAAAGAGCAATCAGCACTGAGATGGGCACGGGTCCTAGTCATAAGAAAGAAATGTTGATGATCTGATTTCAGCTGAGTTATGGCCCTGGAAATGTGATGCTTCACTCCAAGTTTTGTCAAATTTATTTAATTACCATATCCTGAGTTGTTCCTACGGTTTTCTTATATCATGCCATGTTGGAGGATGTTGTAATATTTTTTGTTCATTTATTCTTTGGAAGAGGGAAGGGCGATTGTTGTGTCATTTATTTTCTGTAGCAATTGTGGTACTCCATTTTGTTGATGGGAGGAGCCCCACCGAATAATTGTCCCCATCTCATTGTGGTGATTATCATGAATAAAAGAAAATGCATTGATTCATTATTAGTACTTTAATCTCCTTTCTGCTTTTCAATTATAATAGTTATGCAATGGATTGTTTCTCTGCAAAGATCTTATTCTTGGCCTATAAGTACATACAGTCGACGCTGCAGTCAATATAGTAAAAAATGAACTAACATGACAAATCTCCATATAAAATTTAAACATAGCTAATAGCCTTTTTTGTCGTTCAGCATCTCTTCTCAAATACAAACGAACCATAACTGTAAAAAATAAATATTTTAATCTATTTTATTATGTACAAAAAATATTAAAGTCATATAATAACAAAAAAAGTAAGTGACATCTAGAGCACATTTCAACCCCATAAGTAAGCCATATGGTAAAATTGTGAAAGGTGGTGCGGCTGGGTTAGAGAGCCAAACAGGAAAAAAGAAAGGTGGTTGGTTCTGGTAGTTTAGTTTAGTGTATAATGTTCTATTTTTAGTAAATTTAGAAAAATTTAAAATTATTTAACTTAAGTAACGTTTAGGGTAATTAAGCAATTAATAGAATGATTAAATTTAGATTAAATAAAAATTAGTTAATTTAATTAAGGTTGTACAAGGGTAATTAAAGAATTTTACTAATCCAATTAATGAAAAAATGTTTTAATTTGTTATCTAGCAATGAATTAAATATTTAAAGTAATTAAGGATTTAATGAGTTAATTAAATAATTTAGTTAATTAAGTAATGGAACGTGCTACTATATAATTAAGTAAATAAGAAATTAATTAAATGAGTAATATGATGCATAATAATATATTTCATTTAAAGTAGGGTTTAGGGCTTGGAGAATTAATTAAATAATTTAAGTAAATAAAAATAATCATGTATTAGTAATTAATCAATAAATTAAATTAATAAATTGGGAAAATTTTAAAATTATTTAACTTAAGTAAGGTTGAGGGTAATTAAGCAATTAATTGAATGATTAAATTTAGATTAAATAAAAATTAGTTAATTTAATTAAGATTGTATTAGGGTAATAAAAAGAATTTGACTAATCAAATTAATGAATACGTGTTTTAATTTGTTATCTAGCAATGAATTAAATATTTAAAATAATTAAGGTTTTAATGAGTTAATAAAATAATTTAGTTAATTAAGTAATGGAACCTATTATTATATAATTAAGTAAATAAGAAATTAATTAAATGAGTAATATGATGCATAATATTATATTTCATTTAAATTAAGGTTTAGGGAATTAATTAAATAATTAATTAAAATTATCTTTCCTTCAAATTGAAATGTCAAAATGTTTTAAGTAAAATATATGAAGTTTAGAGACTTTTTAAGTGAATCTACTTCAAATTTAATGTAAAAAAGCTTATTTTTTCCTTTTTTGTTAAATTAGAAAAATATTTTTCATTCCAAGATATATTAAAAATTGAACAATAGACACTAACATAATAAGTATTAGTATGCAGTAGTGCTATATAGTATCATAAAGTATGAGAAATCAATATATATTATATATATATATATATTATAGTATTATCTCTTAAGAGGCCATTGTAAATGTGATTTGACTGTGAGCAAAGAGGTTGTCCACACAAGTCATAATGAAGCTCATACATTTTGTAAATTTATTTGCTTTTGCATAGAAAAAGTTTAAATTCAAGGAGAGCATTTGTATTTTAACAAGAGTTTCTTATAGTAAAATTCCAAAATAAAATAGGAAAGTGCTAACCACTAATTTTAGGTTTGTTAATTTATTGGTAGCAGTTTCTTTGTACTAAACACCACCTTATACTTATGAGATGGGAAAAAAAATCTTTTCATGCACAGCATTTTATCCTTGCCTCTCCCATCATACATATATTATCCTTCCATAATTTTTCTTGATATGTATGATTTGGATTTACATAATATATAGAAGGTGATCATTTCTTATCTTATAAATCTCATACATTATTAAAAAAAAATTGATCTTGAATTCTTTAGGTTGAAGCCTCAGATTTTTAACTGCTATAGTGTTTTTCTTTTGAGATTTATTTACCCCTTCACATGTTAAGAAAGAACCAAAAAAGACATCACTAGCTTCTTGGTTTTGTTTATATATATTATAGTAGTCCGAAAGGTTTTGTTTGCTTTTCTTACATGTCCTGTTTTCCTGAAGTTTTTTTATAGATTCCTAGTTTGGGTCATTTGTAGGCTTTTGATGTCTTTTGATTGCATTTTCTTGTGAATTGAGAACTTAAATGTTGTGTGGTGTTTTGTTTCTCAAGGCTTTGACCATGGCTATTTTTTGTAAGCCGATCTTCTGACAATTTTTTGACTGAAAATCTCTCAGTTGAGTATTGCTTCTTTTATGTTTGGTTGCCGGAAGGATTTGAAGAACAGATGGAAGGGATGAGTTTGATTATAAAGGAATGAACACCTCAATCATAAATCACAGCAAACTCAAAATATTTTCACAATAAACACTAACTTTGAAAACCGATGTAACAAACTAAGCATAATCACAGCAAACCCCAAATATTTTCATAGCAAACCCAAATCACAACCAGCATAATAAGAACACTTTCAATAGAAAACAATAGCATAATAAGCAAGTACCTGGACTATGGAAGAAAGTAACGTTGCTAGAAAATTTGATGAGAGAGGCGGTGGTATTGCCAGAACCCAAACAGTGGAAGAGCGGCGAAGAAAAAGAGGGGAAGAGCAGCTGAGAAAAAGAGGGAAAGAGTGATTAAGAGAAGAGGGAAAGGAGGATGAGAGAGAAAAAAATTCTTTTATATAGATCAAGTTGTAATTTTGTAAATGTATTTTAATTATTAAACATTTCAAAGCTATTTCATGATTCATGGAATAGATAAAATCAGGAGGAGAGTCAGGAATACTAAAAGTAGACTTTTCCCTCATTTTAAAATATACATATTACTAAAGAATTCCTATTTCTCATTCCACTTTTAAACCAAATAAGTTTACAAACTATGACTGAAAATAGAGGGGGAATAGCTATGCTATTCCTCATACCAATCGTGCAGTTAGAACCTTGAGATATCTGGTCTTAAACATCATTGTGTTTAGGTCTGTTAAAGTCAGTTATGCTCTTCTCTTTGTTCAACAAAGTTAGCTGTGCTAACGAACGACACAGTGTCTTAACCATTGCCGTGGGCTTAAAGCATTCAAATGGGCTATTGCATGGTGCAACTTCAAGAACTTGTCCCAAATTAAAATGACTATTTTTTCAAAAAAAAAACAAACTGTACAGACATAGGGTTTGAAGTTCCTTTTCCAGGCAAATTAGGCATAATCAACATTATACACAAAGAGTAAATTAAGAAAATTTAAGAAATTAATATCAGAAGCTAAAGTTGTTTATTTCCTTAAAGTTTAACTGATAACTGGGTTCAATTCTGAATGCTTTGGGTGCCACTTCTGAGTACAACCCAAAAAAATAAAAAATTGTCAAGAACATCAAAGTAGTGCTGCTTCTATAGGTCTCCTTCCTTTCTGGTAATATTGGAAGTAGATACTGACATAATCTTTAACTTTCTTGTATGATCTAGGCCTTGCCTCAGTAATGAGCTCGTCCACTGGTTCAATCTCTTGATCTGGATGTGGAATGCAGAAAACAGCCAGAGTAATCCTCTCTCGTTCTGAGTTTGTCACAACTCTGTGTAATGGGCTCTTGAATATCCCATTACTCATTATCTATTGAAAGTAACATGTCAATTACTGTCATCTATTCTTGATTTATAGTAGCAAATTTATATATGCAACAGAAAATGATTTATCTTTTTAACAGAGAACTTCTAAAAGTTTTATCAAGTAATGTTAAAAGTTTTAGCTTGATAAATCAGCCAAGTGGTACTAATCGGTCTACTCGAATAGAAAAGCTTATTAATTATGAGATCATCGGGGTCATTACCTCGACTTGATCACCTACATTGATCAGAAGGGCTTGAGGAATGATTGGAACGCTAACCCATTGATCATCTTTCAGGATTTGAAGACCTTCCACTTCTTTGTCTTGCAATAGCATGGTGATTGCTGATCCATCTGCATGAGGTTTGACCCCAAGAACTAGATCAGGCCTTGGACATATAGGATACAAGTTGAATCTTGCTTGCAGAGTTGCTTGGTCTCCATATTGGTGCAAGAAGCAGTTCTCCTCCAAGTTCAGTGATCTTGCCATTGCCTTTAAGAGGACTTCAGCGACTACTTGTAATTTCATCGAATATTCATGTAAAATTCCCCTGTAAAAGGTATGAGAAATATGACTAAGTTGTGTAACTTCTAGAATTCATTCTTGTTGTTTATTTTCTTGTCGTATTGGCAGCAAAAGTGGTGTGTAACTTTTGGAAGTTTTGGGTTACTGGGACATAATGGGCAAGAACGAGAATACCTAAAAGCTTCAGGATTTTCAGGCCAAAATTTGAGCGTTCGTTTATCTTCTGGGCTCAGTATAAGATACAATCGATCAGTCCAATCGAGTGTTTGATGCTCAGACAGAATCATGTCATTCCCGTACCCTTCAGTGCTGCCAATTTCTCTGGAGTATTTCTTCTTTTCTTCCATTGGAAGAGCAAAGAATTGCCGAGCAACTTCTCGCAATTCGTCCAGAAATGCACTTGTAATTCCATTATTGATTGCCTGAAACTCGTAAAATAATTCTCAGAATTGAAGTTAAAAGAGATTGAAATTGCTAACTAATTTTTGTCATTACTCCTGTACTCTGAGAGTGCTTAATGGCTGATGCTATAAGATACTTGATGATCCAATTTTAAAAGACGCCTTAACCAGCTCAAATCAGATGCTTAATCCTACTGATTCTCTCAATGCTTTATGTTCATGTAAAAGTCATAAATAAACTTTGACTGATGAGTAGTTGAATTCCCAAGGAATTGAGATACTTTTAGATTTGTATGTTTACGCACTGAAAGTTAAACTACAGTAAAATCGACTATGTTCTGTAATTTCATGGAGTTTTTAACAGGTAATTTTCTACAGAAAAGTGCAAAAAAGCCGACCTGGATGCAACCACAGGAGCTGAGAGCTGATCTAAGCTTCTCTAGTTCTTCTCCTCCGGCAGTTGAAGATGCAAGGAGACCAAAATCGATAGTCGGTACGTCCAACACGGGAAAAGAATCATCTAGGACTCCACCATTATCGCCTTTACAGATGTATCTTTCCGGGACTTCGTTCCTGTTGGTAGCCGCCAGTTCCTGCACAGTTTTGGCTTGTGGTTGAAGCTCAACAGGAGGAGGAGGTTCAGCCATATTGCCTCAGAAAGTAACTGGGAATGGAACACACTTTTCAGGTTGAGTTGCTGTGATGATGATAGTGCTACCTAGAGGGGGTTTTGTCTTAAGGCCTGAGGAATTTTCTAGTTCAAGCCGTCTGGAGCTTGCAGTTATATCCACTAGTTAATAAGCCAAGGCTAGAATTATGAGCCTCTAGACCAAATACACAAAAAGGGGTAAACACTTCCCTTCCTGGTGAAGGGACACACGTTGACCAAACTAATAGCCCCTTTCAAGTTGTTCTGTGTTTTCTATCTTCATTTTCTTCTTCTTTAAAGAAATTCTTTGCTTTTTTAGTTTTCTGCCTGTCGTCATTCAAGACTCTGTCCACTGCTTTTTAAGTTATTTTGTTAGTAAGGCTTTTCGAAACCTCAAAGTATTGGAAGCTGGCTTTTCTCCGTTAGCTTTGACAACTCCAATTGCAGGGGAAAAAGAATTGTAATCCAAATTGATGGTCCCTATTTACATCAACGTTGAAGGAGCCAACCATTGGACAGAACCATGAAAAATAGCGAGTCAACTCGCTTCTTTTTTTGAAAATTTTTATAATTATTCTAGTATTAAACAGGGAGGTGGGTTGGAGATATCATAAACTATCATATTTTAAGCTGTGACAACTGGTGAAGGTGCTGC
This sequence comes from Theobroma cacao, assembly GCF_053813885.1. NCBI lineage: Eukaryota > Viridiplantae > Streptophyta > Magnoliopsida > Malvales > Malvaceae > Theobroma > Theobroma cacao. The sequence goes on from NC_142647.1 coordinate 7,711,648, forward strand.
CTTTGTTGACAGACAACCGTGTATTTTTTTATAATTCAGTCTTGCCCAACCTGGCAGTTTGACAGTGTAAAAAGCAGTATTCAACTATGCAATCAGGACAAGTTGGTATTTAGGAAACCAACATTGCATCTTAAAAGTTCAGAAAGATCTGGGGGAGAGTGACAACTATATTCAGTTGGTCACTGTTAAGTTGGGTTAGGAAGGATTTAACCTTGAGTTGCTACATTTGGGCACTTTCCTGGGTTGCAACTCCGATGAATCCTCATTCATTCAGCCGGAAAGAGTGGAAGAAAATAAGAGAATATATGGTATTTCTTGGTTTCTATATTATTTAGAAGATGATCCAGTGCCTTATTTTCACCATCACAAAGAGGAAGAACAAGCAATAAACATCAACAAAACACATGCTTTGTTAATAGAGAAGAGTCTCAAAACCCAGTTATTGGAGCAAACAAGTCGAAATGATTATGGCGTTCTATATTCTGACAGTGTCAAGTGCTATTTTTCAACTTCCAAAGCAGCACTCAAATCTCAATGCCCTGTGCAATTGTAGCTTTTTCATCTATCACATTTTCAGCTGGATCTATATCCACCTCTGGATCTGAAAACTAGAACAATGTGCTTTTATCTCTTTGAATTTGCCACCATCCTGAACAGTAAGCCCTTAAAAATTCCATTGACTCCTTAACTCATATGATTTGATATCAACTTCGATGTTTCAGTACCAATGCCCAAACCAAAAGACTGTTCTAATCCTGATTTAAATTTGGATCATAAAATTTATTTAGTAAGATTCTCATATTTTCCCCTATTCATTCATTCATTCTGTTACAACATCCTAGTGCTGGTGACAAGGTAAAAAGATTTGTTTTTTGACAGAATTCTATCCTGACAATAAAATTGACTAACATGCATATTATGTGACCATTTCATGGTAATTTATGACATTTCCGGCATTGGTAAGAAGAGTCGATTTTAAGTTTCATATGAATTCTTAGTACTTTTAATCTGCTGCAGAGAAACTGATATCAAGTTCTATGAATGAAAGCTTGCTCCCACATTTAGACTAATCACATATTTTCGTCAATTATAACAGTACAGAGTGAGAAATAATTTTGCTAAACTTCATGCTTCAATATGCTTAAATTCTCAATACATCATAGTCTCAATTTATAGCTGCAATTATAATTCTTTCCCTTCCAGCTTCTGGATAATCACGTAAAGCACTAGTGAAAAATAAATAGCCTTAATGAAGTTACCTTCTAAGCATCACAAAAATAACCTAACACTTGTTCTTACTTTCTTGCTGATGAAGGACTCTGCTACGCATGCATCAGAATCTGCTTCCACAAAAGAGCCATAATCCTTACATGATGAGTTGATCACATACTCTTATGCATGAAATTTTACTTCCTCAAGAGCTACTTTGCCATTCTGAAAGCACTCATAGTTGAAAGAAGCATAATTTTTCACATTTCTATATAACCTTGGCCTGTTATCATCTATCAAGCCTTCGACGGGTCCTATCTCCTTATCTGGCTCTGCCTCATTAAACATTGCCACAGATATCCTCAACTTGTCTGTGTTTGTCACCACCCTGTGCATTGGGCTCTTGAAGATTCCATTACTCAATATCTGCAGCAAATTAATGTAAATCAAACAAATTATGCACTGCTTTTCTCTTTGCAGGTGACTTCTATACTGTAGAATTATTAGATGCAATTATGATGGATGTTATAATTTCTATTTCTTCTGTTTCATTTTCTTGGCGGTCAATGCCATGGTTTCTGTTAAGAAATCTTACTAATTTCCAAGAACTTAAAAGTTAGATTACAGTAACTTTACCTCGTGTTTGGTTTATTAGGAGTGAAATAAATAGGAGTTACGCAAAGCCTCAAACAGTCTGTTATAGTATTCTCAATTGCCACAATATAAATGCCATGTTTTGTAGATGAGTAGTAAGAAAAGGGTAAAAGGTACAAAGTAAAAGACCAGCAACATGTTTGTCAGAGGGAATGTGTTATCTTCAGAGACAACAGCGTTCAAAATTCTGAATGCTAAATAGTAATTTAAAATCATACCTCCAAGTTTAAGACATACCTGCATTTGATCACCAAGATTGACAACAAGAGCATGAGGAATGACAGGAACTGTGCTCCATCTGTCATCTTCGACAATTTGAAGACCTTCCACTTCTTCATCTTGCAAAAGGACTGTCACGCCTGATCTATCAGAATGAGGCTTGACCCCAAGAACCTTGTCTGGTCTTGAACAAGGTGGATAGAAGTTAAACCTGATTTGCATTACTGGATTGTCTCCAAACTGGTCCGAGAAGCTATTCTCTTCTAAGTTCAGTGATTTCGCCATCGCCTGAAAGAGAAGATCCATCATGTGCTTTACCTTGATGGAATATTCATGCAAGACCTCTCTGTAAGAATTCAACTCCTAGTTCAAGTTCTTCAAGAAAATGCAACTTCTCACAAAACACAAACCATTAGATTGCAACTACATCAGAAGTAAAGTTGGTTCAAACATGATAGTTTATTTACTTTGTTGAAGGGTAGCATTTTTTATTATTGCTTTTCTATTAGGAGCAATTTGAGCCCTAAGTGCACAATTTTATCCCAAAAAATTCATTTTCTTTTGTTAATTAACAAATATTTGAGAAACATAGCAAAAAAAAAATTATACCTGAAATTATTTGGGTTTTCTGGCCAGAGATCGAGCTTTCTTTGATGTTCAGGAAATACCCTTAGAAACAAGCGACTGTTCCAGTCAAGAACTTGCTTTTCTGAGACTATCAGATCATGGCCATAACCCTGAACCTCATTAACTGCTCTGGAGTACTTCTGCTTCTCTTCCTGTGGAAGTCCAAAAAATTGTTTTGCAACTTCACGGACCTTGTCAATAAATGAATTGGAAATCCCATGGCCAATAGCCTGGCGCACAACACAATTTCAAGAGAAAATATGAATTCGTTAAGTTTCATGAGAGTCAATGGAAATACCTAAGCAAATTTGAGGGTTTACCATTCATGGAAGAGAAGGCGAGGAAAGGGAAGAATACGAAAATGAATACTATATCCTTTATCTAAAACATAACAATGCAATTTCCATGGACTTTTCAAGAGAATACAGAACCTGGAAACAACCACCAGAGCTGAGAGCCTGTCTTAGTTTTTCCAGTTCATCTTTTGAGGAGAGCAGTAGACTAATGTCAATGACCGGAACTGAAATTGATGCAGAAAGATCGGAATAATCTGTGTGTGTGAAACTGCTGTCTTTTACATAAAATTCTGGGGGAGGCTCATCACCGTTCATGGACATCTCTTGAATACTCCTGGACAATGAAACCCCATCAGAAGCAAGCGGCATGCCGGCCATGTTTGATGTCAAGCAATGAGGATGCTTTGCAGCTTGAGAACTAGTACGACATACAAAAGAGTTTTGTCCTGTTGTGGTTTGGACTGCTGTCCTTGAATATATAACAAGATGACGAGAAATTAAATTGCATTGTTATCATTTACTGATGTGGGATCATGCATGGTTTCCTCTTGAAGAAAAAGATTAATCCAGGTGATTGATTCAAGGTTTTGGAATAATAGCCTGTTGGTTTGGCCGTCCTTTTAGCTTGAGTAGTGTAGCAAAAGGCTTGTGATGATGGAGCAAGAGGGATTAGAGGAAAGGAACTTGTCGCCATTGCTTGTGCTACACAACTCATCAAATAGTTTACTAGTTGCGAGATTGTTCAAATAAGGGATCATCTTGTAAAATTGATGGCTTCTTTGTCCAACCTCTTATGGTGAGAAACAGAAAAATTTTGTCAATATAATTTCTTTTGGTTACAAGCGGACTGCACAATGAGGTAGTCCTTCGATTCTATAAATCCAGTCTCATTCTTAATTCAAGATTCAAACTAAGAGAGTTTTAAGCTTTAAACATTAAAGTATATCCTCAAAGATGTAAATATAATTGCCTTGCAATTTTTTTTAAATGAACAAAAATTAATGTATGCATTAATTAATACATTCATATCAAATTCATCTGAAGTTGAATTTAAAAATATGAATAATGATTACATATATGTGGATTGAATATTAGTTGAGATAGTAGAAATTTTAGCATGACTATCACACTAGAAATAATCATCACTTGGCCACATTGATTTGCAAGCTATGTAATGCTCGAAAATCCAAAGCAAACCAAAAGTAGATTAGTTTTTATAGACGCAGTGTAATTTGAACTGCAACAAAAATGCCAAAGTGAATATTCGACATGAAAGATAAGCTAGCTTTCCAAATTTTATGAAAAAAAGGAACACTTCTTGCAATGGTTGGAACATTCTTTGATGAAACTGTTTCATATGGTAGGAAAATGAAGTCATCGTTTTTCTATTATGATTACACACATATTGGACATTTCGGGGAAAATAAAGGTCTGAATAAGGATTTGTGACAATATCAAAAATAGAAGCTACATGACAAAGATCGCCACTAAAAGCTTGTCCAAATTATTTTGCATCAGTTCGGACAAGGAGCAGAGTTGTGAATTGGACATTCAACAGTTGGGGTAAAAGAACTAAATTCTTACAGTGTCAAGTGGTATCATCCCTTTCTGATAGCATTCATAGTTGATTGCACCATAATTTTTCACATTTCTATATAACCTTGGCCTGTTCTCATCCACCAAGCCATCCACAGCTCTAATCTCGTTTTCTGGTTCTGGTTCATTAAACAAGGCGACAGATATCCTTAACTTCTCCGAGTTTGTCACTACCCTGTGCACTGGGCTCTTGAATATTCCATTACTCATTATCTGCATGCATTCAAATAGCAGCAGATTCAAAGTTAGATAGCCAAGACTTTTATCTATCTCTATCTGGAGTAAGAGTGCAGACTGATGTACCAAGGTAAGAAATTAATTATAGAATGTTTTATTTATCGATCTCTAGCTCTAAGGACTACTCCAAATGAGAATATGCCAATAATTTGACTATTGGTTTACCTGCATTTGATCTCCAAGATTGATAACAAGGGCATGAGGAATTACAGGAACTTTGACCCATTTGTCATCTACTAAAACTTGAAGACCTTCCACTTCTCTGTCTTGCAAGAGAACTGTGATTCCTGATCTATCTGTATGAGGTTTGACACCAAGAACCAGATCAGGTCTTGAGCAGCTTGGATAGAAATTAAACCTTGCTTGCATTAAGGCTTGGTCTCCAAACTGGTTCAAGAAGCTGTTTTCTTCCAAATTTAGTGACCTTGCCATTGCCTTGAATACAACGTCAGTCACAACCTTTATCTTCAAGGCATACTCGTCCATGATGTCCCTGCAAGGGGAATAATGTTTAGTTTGCTTCTGAATCATATCGTTTAACATTGTTGATGGGAAAAGCTTCCCTGACTGACATATCGTCCATCTTAAGATCGTAAGCATTAACATGTAGCTGGTTCGGAATTGATTTTGTTCTTTTGAAGAAAAAGATTGATGATTATCTTTCAGAGGGAGAAGAAAATCTTTTGTCAGAGTTGCGATCAGTGATAAATATATACCTGAAATCATACGGATTTTCTGGCCAAAGATTGAACCTTCTTTTGTCTTCGGGGAACACCCTAAGAGTTAAGCGATGAGACCAATCAAGAACTTGCTTGTCTGAAACTATTCTGTCACTCCCATAACCTTCAGATTCATTAACTGCTCGGGCGTATTTCTGCTTCTCTGTCCCTGGGAGTGCAAAAAATTGCTTTGTAACATCACGCACTTTGTCAAGGAATGAGCTTGAGATCCCATGACCAATTGCCTGAAATGTTGAAACAACACCATGCCTAATTTTGAAAACCAGTGAAGCGTCATTCAAGTACAAGAAGAATCTAAATCTAAACTCTAGTATAAAATCAGAAATAGGCGGTTCTTCATTCCTATTTATCATGTGACATGGACTTCACATACAGGAACAACAATCATATCATGCAGGGGTAACAAACAGAGATAGAGTCTGCCCTCCCTAGTAGGGTCAAGATCACCAAACAAAGTGTAGATCCTGTATCGAAAGGAAATTACTCTAGGTAGAAATACTAACATATCATATTTACAATATTTTCCTAATTAACAATAGCTCAACTCAATAAGGATGGAGAGATAATGTTAAAAACAGGAGATTGTCTGTTGTGGATACCAAGTCTAGCTGTGAAATGTTTTTCCATTGTAATTTAAGGTTAAGGGTCAAAAACCTGGAAGCAACCCGAGGAGCTGAGGGCTAACTTGAGCTTCTCTAGTTCCTTGTCTACTTCTGTTTCAGGAAAGGAAGATGAAGGCGAGGAAAAGTGACTAATATCAAGGATTGGAAATGGACAAAGTGATGGAGAAGGGTCATCAGCAGAACCAATAAAGGAATCTTTAACTATGTAATGGGATGGTGGTTCATCACCATCAACAGACATTTCTTGGACACTCTTGGACAGTGAAACCACCTCTTCAGCAAGGAGAGCCATCTCTCATCAACCTCAGGTGAGCAATGCCAATGGAGTAACCATTGGATACTATAGCAGTGTATTACTCTAAACAAGATTATAATAATTTATATATAAATATATATATATATATATTATGTGCTATTCTCAATAAATATTTGGAGAGAAGTTCTCGAAGTCGGCCATATGCCCTCAAAGACTGGTTTTGATGATAAGATCCACATAAGTTGCCATTGGCGGACCCATGTTCATGAGAGTGGTGTCACAATTAAAAAAAAATTATTTATTATATTATTTTTTTTCGAATTTTATATATTTAATAATATTATGAACTCACTAAATTTTTTACAATTTTGTAAGAAATGAGATCAAAAGATAGATTTTATTAAAAAATTTATAAATTAATAATATTTAAATATTTTTTAAAAATAATATTTGAATATTATTAAAAAATAATTTATATATTGATATTTAAATTTTACATGGAAAGATAAAAAAAAAATTTATAATTTAAGATTTTGTTAAAAAGGTCAAAACCGAAACTTCTCTCCCTTCAAAGTTCAAGTTTTACTCTTGAAACCTATAATAAGTTAGTGACTTTCCTTTTCTCAATCGTTGATTATATTTTTCACTCTCTCAAAACAACTCGATTAGTTTTCAATTATAAGTAATTCTTAATCCAAGTTAAGTTTTTAAATATTTCATATTTAAATATTTTTTAATTAATTTGATAATTTATATTTATAATTATAAAATATAAGTTCACAATCAAATGAGTGACGAGTGGATGAATGATTACTTAGTAACACATATTAAAAAATATGTATTTTATAGTGTTTCTACTGCTATTATCATATAACGTTTTCAAATTATGAGAAATTATCATAAATAATTATAGTTTTTTTAGATTTTTTTATTTTGAAGTTATAAATTTTAATATATTTATTTTTAAATTATTATTTTAATTATGACACCACTTAAAAAAATTTTTAAATCCATCCTTATAAGTTGCTGTAGATCAAATAAACAATAGCTTATTCCTGCGTCCCTAGCATTAAACTTTGTAATTGTATAGTTTAAATAAATTTTGATGGGGTTGGTTTCTCACAAACACTGTTTTCTTTTTTATTTATTTTCTTGACTTTTGATCATTTCACGTTTTTTTTATCATTTTAATAATCAAAATGAAAGGATACGCACAGCAATATACAAGATTTGCAGGCCAACCAACCGTTGCCACTGATATAAGGCCAAATCTAATTTATCATGTTCATGAGAACCAAAAGGATATGAAACCAAATTTCTCTCTTTGTTCTCTTCGTATGCAAAGTTTTGCTTTCACTGTACCCTTTAATAATTTATAAAATTATTCACACTCAACTTTTTTATTTAATCCTATCTTTTCTTTTGATTTCATTTATTTTTTATTTTCTTTTATTCATTGACTTTAAAATTTGTCATGTAATTTCATAAACTTGAATCTTTTATATTTTATTTAATAAAATTATTATCAAATAGTTTCCATTATTCTATATGTTCATATAGAGAGAAATCATAAATCAACCGACATGAAAAAAACCAGAACATTGATAAACGAATTTGTCGCAAATGCATGCTTAAAGATCACAACTCCATGTGGTATAATCATAGTTAACGAAGCAAGTTAACTAAATACTACTATTTTACTTTGAGTTGTTCTTATTTAATTATTTATTTTCTTAAGAGGACAAGGCGGCATAAGTGGGGACAAACTGCAACATGTTGGCCTAAAATAATTCAGTTTTGGCTCCTTGCGGGGACACAATCCTGACCTGATAGAGTAGTATAAAAGGAACTGTGTGCATATTTTTTTGGAACTTCCAAATGTGTGCATTTTTAATTAAAACGAAAAATCAATTAAAATTAGTACTTTAATAATGATAATAATAGTAAAATAATAATCAGCGGAAGGCAAAGAACAAGGAAGAAGCCATGCCATTAATTATTATGGGCTGGCTTCTTCTGTGGAGGAAGTTCTTGAAAGAACCGTATCGGTTTGCATCAGCAGGAACTACCTATACAGATTGGTCGAGGCCCAAAAGTATGGTGGCCTCTCCCTTTCTGGTTCATGACCCAGAGTCCCAGCCCAACTACATTTGATCCAAGTTTTGCCCAGTGAATGTTGGCTATCTGTACAAGGGCATATTCATGTTGAATGAAGAAAACAAACCGTCTCCTGGTCCTTGAAGGTAATTCTGCTGGCAATGGTCTTTCTGAGTCAATGGCTATCATTTCCTATGTCTTGGAATGCAAAAGAAAGTTATCAAGTTGTCTAGGAATTGATCTGTCGAATGCAGTTGCCTTGTCTTGAGCTCGGAATTTCTCTATTCCTTTCCTTGTTTCTGCATACTTATATCTTGCATGAAAACATTTTAATTATCTAAAGCTAATTTTGATGTGCTGATTTCTTTCGTTCCCCCTGTTTGTAGTCTCTCAGTTCCTAGTTTTCCAACGAGGTGTTGTCTGCCAAAAGTGCCCTCAACTCAGATGGTGACTCTGTTTAAACTCTCTGTATTTGCCCATAACAGCATATAATGTATGGGCAAAAATTGGTCGCCGTTGAGACATTTGGCTTTCCCATGCTCTATCTTCGGCTGCCTAAAACAAGAAGGAAGAGTTCAATACGTTTCTCAATTTCAACAGAGTTTCACCCGTAGAAGAAAAGCTGACAACTTGTCTCTCAATTTTGAGTAGCTTCGGTTGCTTACTTGACTTTTTGTTTCGTTCTTTCTGTTTCTCTATGATGAAATGCATGAGTCGCGTAGGTTTTACAAACTTAGCACCTCCTCCAATCAGAATCAGCCAAGTCTACAAAGACCCCGATTTCGTGGGTCCCACAGACTTTACCCATGGACCAAATTTTCAAGAAGATGCCCAAAAATCTAAGCAAATCCAAGCCACAAACCGTCATCCTCGTGGCCTACTCAGGTCCTCTCTCTCTCTCTCTCGCCAACGCTTCCAACCAAGTTTCCCTCAACACTTTCTCTTCTCTTCCCTCCTAATTACACGTTTAACTTTCATCATGAATCCTTAAACTCAGCTGCCCTTCATTTCTTTTTGAACATTCTTAAACACAAGCTAATAGAAATGGCAAAATTCACCTCGAGACTAGATTATAACTTAGGTTTTCTTTCTCACAACACCTACACTTCCCAAGGCTCAATCTTTCTTAAAAACACTTCACGCAAGAATCTCCACTTGCAGTTAAGTCCTTCAAAGCATCGGTTGAATTTCAAAGTTTTATGCAGTATCAAGGAGAAAGAGAACGTTAAAGACGAGAGAGACAGGGCTGGTAGGTTAGTCAATGGGGTACGTGTCGAGGAGCTGGACAGCAAAGCGGGTTTTGGTCGGGAAAGTGGTTCAAGGGAAGTGGGTTTTGATTTGGATTGGCCTCCATGGAAGAATATTCCTAGGAGATATACACTCATTGGCACCACTTCGCTTGCCTTTGTTATTTGTAACATGGATAAGGTTGGTTGTTGACTTTTTGGCTTTAGTTTTTATTCTCTTAGGCAATTTAACGAACAGTTTGTGGTTCATAAGTATCTATTGTGAAGTTTAAGTTGTGTTTTGATGCCAAAGTAAATTGCCTTTCTGAGACATGTAACGTTATTGCACTGGAAAAATTGGTGTTCAACACAGAACTCCATGTAAATCTTTTGTTGCATGCAGAATTATGGGGTCATTTGTATTTTGAATGAACCAATTCCAGTTAAGGTTATACTGTACAAGTTTCTTGTTAGGTTGCCTTTGGTTGTTACTTTGTTCCTTTCTTTTTCTTTCTGGAAGTAAAAGCAATAGGAGTATTAGAATACAAAATTAAGATATAAGAATTAATAATGTTATATTTTTGGATAACAAAACTTTTGATTTTACTTTATATAGAACAATTGTTTGCATTTGTGTTACATTTTAGTCATTTGTGCATTTTTAGTCAATTATGATTTGCTTTAATGCAACTTTTTTTGAAGTAAAAAGCAAATAGCAAATTTAAGTAGTAGAAAAATGGCGCCTTAGTTATTTGGTTTTTATATTTAGGGTTGAACTGATTTTGTTAAGCTTGTTAAATGTGATAGGTGAACTTGAGTGTTGCTATAATTCCAATGTCACATCAGTTTGGGTGGAATCCGTCAGTAGCTGGATTAGTGCAATCATCATTCTTCTGGGGTTATGCATTGAGTCAATTGCCAGGGGGTTGGCTTTCCAAGATTTTTGGTGGAAGGTTAGTATTTGAAGGCTTCAGCTATTTAGTGCAAATGTGCAATCTTTCATATTAATCCCTGCTTGCCAAACAGAACAGAAAGTTGCCAAAAGTTATAAAGAGAAAATTGGTGATCTTATAATGATATTGAGAATTTAAGGCCTGCATGCAGGATTTGAGGAATATTTTATGCTATCTACGGGCATTGATGAGCCGCTACCATTTCTAGCTAGGATGCTACCTCCTAGGGTTTGGACCACATTTAAGACTACTCATTCCTTTATTGTGTAAGCACATTAATTTGATGCCTTGTTCAAGCTGACCAATTGGACTTGATTGAGTTGGATATGGAAATAGCAGACTGAAACTAATTACATAACTGGATTGACTTTGATAACTAATAATTTATGCACCCTTTGAACTTAAGATACCTTAAATGAAATTCCTTGTTTAGATATCATACTGAAAGTGTCTAGGAGGCCCAATTCTCTGCAATACTGCCAACTTTCTTCCAGTATATCTTAAAGATTTATTTTGATGCAGATGTTTCTTAGTTTAATTCATTTACTGAAAACGAATGAATGGCTCACCCTTCATATAAAATGTAGAAGTTATCTGTGGCTGTCATACTATTTACAATCTTGAGCAATAAAAATCTGTTGATATTACTGCCATGCAAGTTAATAATGCAATCACATTAAACTGGTAAGGTTTATAATTGTTTTAAGCATTCTATTGTAATTTGTAAGTTCTCTCTCCACTCGTTTTAACATTTGGTCCAAATGCAATATGTATTTTATTTGAGTGATTATCGAGACTCTTGATTAATGATAACTGCTCCTGTCAATGTATTTAATATACATATCTGCACTAAGTATACATGATTGATCCTGCTTCACCAACAACCTTTTATCATCAAATTTCTGATGAGCTTAGAATTGACAAAGAACACAATACCAACTCTATTTACGGGGTCTCTTTCTTAATTGTCCATTTTCTCTCTCTTCCTTTGAAATTTTGCTTTATTATATTGCGTTTTTCTATTGCCAATATTCACTGATTACACTACTGAAGGGCAGAAAGTCTGATCATGCTTGTAAGCTAAAGATGTTGATGATCCTTTCCTCCAAAGAGAAACAAAAAAGGGAAAAAGTGGTCCTGACTATTAACATCTTAGATGGCTATGGTGTAATAAACAGCATCCAAATAAATGTCATTTGTTTGATGCTAAAATGATAATTTTGAGAGATTAGTGAAGGACAACAAATTAATTTGTTTTTTGGCATAGTGAGATTGTCTCGTATACGCATCATATTACCGACTATCTTCTTATTCATGCAGAAAAGTTCTTGAGATTGGAGTATTGGCTTGGTCGTTGGCTACGGCCCTTGTTCCTGTTCTTGCTGGATTCATGCCTGGACTACTCTTGTCAAGGATTTTGGTATGTAGGTCATATTTATTATCATTTCTTTAACTTGTATTATCTAGTCATGTTTGGATTACTATTTTCATGTATTCAACTCTTTTAATTGTATAACTGAAAGTGTTTAGGTTATCTCTCTTTCTTAGATTACATCATCATTGATAATAATATCTCACTGAAGCTGTTCAGCTTTTAATGTCTCGCTCATTGACATGTGTACGAGTGCATATACAATGTGCTACTTGGAGCTTCTTTTGTTCAATGCTAATCACTATCCCTCAACCTTTTTTTCTTTTCTTTTTTTTTTTTTTAAATCCAGGTTGGGATAGGAGAAGGTGTTTCCCCATCAGCTGCAACAGACCTTATTGCCAGGCACTTATGACATCCATACTCTTAAGAGCATGTTGTTTATAACCTATCATACAAAATCCGTAATCTTCATGCATATTTGCCAAAAGTTTATGAAAACAGAGAATAAAACAAAATTCTCTGATATCATGTGTGAATTACTAGGTGCTAATTATATACAAGAAAACCTATCTAAATTAAGTCTGGGAATCTGGTAAATTACCAAAAATTAGGGAACAAGAAATCAGGAAATAATCCAGCAAAAAAAGGAAAATAAAGAAAGCAAATAATATCCCTAAACTAACTCCTACAAATCTGGAATATAGTCAATAAAATAAATTGATAAGCTGTCAACACTCCCCCTCAAGCTGGTGAATAGATGTTGGTCATTCCCAGCTTGTCTACTAGCACTTCAAAACTCGGTCTAGGCAGCCCTTTTGTTAGAACATCAGCTATTTGTTGTTTGGTAAACACATAGGTCATGCAAATCACTCCATCTTCTATTTTTTCTTTGATAAAATGTCTATCTATCTCCACATGCTTTGTTCGGTCATGATGAACCGGATTATGTGCAATACTTATTGCGGCCTTATTGTCACAATATAGCTTCATAGGTCCCATACTAGGCACTTTCAGTTCTTCCATTAGCCTCTTTAACCAAATCAGCTCACAGGTTCCTTGTGCAAGGGCTCTAAATTCTGCTTCTGCACTGCTGAGAGCTACAACTGGTTGCTTCTTGCTTCTCCAAGTAACCAGGTTCCCCCAAACCTTTGAACAATAACCAGATGTAGACCTCCTGTCCTCAGCTGAACCTGCCCAATCTGCAGCAGTAAATGCCTCCACACTTCTCAGCTCATATTTCTTGAAGAACAAGCCTTTACCGGGTGTAGATTTTAGATACCGCAAGATTCGGTTGATTGCCTCAAGATGTTCTTCACTTGGAGAATGCATATACTGGCTCACTATACTTACAGCAAATGCAATATCTGGTCTTGTGTGAGATAAGTAAATCAATCTTTCCACTAGACGTTGATATCTCCCCCTATCTACTGGAATTCCACTCCTTGTTCTTCCAAGCTTCATGTTCATAACTATCGGTGTTTCAGCTGGCTTGCAACCAAGCATCCCTGTCTCTTTCAAAAGATCTAATGTATATTTTCTTTGAGAGATAATAATACCTTTCTTGCTTCTTGCCACTTCCATCCCTAAGAAATATCTTAGTTGCCCAAGGTCTTTGATTTCAAATTCACTCCTAAGAGTTTTCTTAAGCCTCTCCATTTCTTCTGTATCATCTCCGGTTAAAATAATATCATCCACATACACAATCAAGATAGTTTTCTTTCCATCTTGTGAATGCTTGAAAAAAAGAGTATGATCAGTTTGTCCCTGCTGGTAACCATACCTCTTTATAGTCTTTGCAAATCGGTCAAACCAAGCTCTTGGTGATTGTTTTAATCCATATAGTGACTTCTTCAATCTACATACTTTTCTGTTACCAATTGCCCCTTCAAAACCTGGAGGCAAATCCATGTAAACCTCCTCATCAAGCTCTCCGTTGAGAAAGGCATTTTTGACATCCATTTGATGTAGTGCCCAATCAAGATTAGCTGCTAGTGATAGTAGCACCCTTATAGTGTTTAACTTTGCAACTGGAGCAAACGTTTCTGTGTAATCCACCCCAAAAACTTGAGTGAATCCTTTGGCAACTAGACTAGCCTTGTGTCTCTCTATTTCACCATCTGACTTGTACTTAATGGTAAACACCCATTTACGCCCTACAGAACTCTTACCCTCAGGTAACTCCACTACATCCCAAGTTTCATTCTTTTTTAGGGCTCTCATTTCTTCAAGTACAGCAGCCCTCCATTCTGGCTTTTCAAAAGCTTCTTGAACATTTTTTGGAATCTCATCCCTTTCAATCTTTACTGTCAAAGCTCGGAATGCTCCTGATAATTGGCTGTAAGATAAGTTATTAGAAATAGGATGTTGAGTGCATGATCTAACCCCTTTCCTGAGAGCTATTGGAATGTCCAACTCATTAGGTTGAATCTCCACTTGAGGCAAATTATCACCAGCACCAATAATTTCAGTTTCAGTTTCAGCATTTACCTGTGGATTGGACTCTTGGCAACATGGTTGTTGACTGAAAGACTGCACTTCTTGAGGCTTTTTGTTTCTTCGTGAATAGACACGAAGCTTTGATTGTTGTTGACTAAGCCCATTTGGATCTTCCCCTGTTTCCAAGCCAAAATCTGTTGATGACATAATTGGAGGATTTCTATTTTCTGGTGGTGTTTCAGGTATGTCAGCAACTACAGGAAGAGGAATAAGACAATCCCAAAGCTTCTCTTCTCCTAGTATCTCCCCCTGAAGAGTAGGATTTGGGTAGAAAGGTTGATCTTCAAGGAAAGAGACATCTAAGGAAACAAACATTTTTTTTGTGGTTGGACAGTAATATTTGTACCCTTTTTGACTAGGAGAATATCCAACAAAAATACATTTTATAGCTTTAGGATCTAATTTTTCACGGGTAGGACTGGTATTATGTACGAAGGAAGTGCAGCCAAAGACTTTTGGAGACAAGGAGGTGAATAATCGAGTTTGAGGGTAGGTTTCCAGTAAGATACTCAAAGGAGTTTTAAATCGGAGGACTCGAGATGGAAGTTTGTTTATCAAGTATGATGCAGTTAGGACTGCTTCACCCCAAAACTGTTTAAAAACATGAGTTGTGAACATAAATGCACGTGTAGTCTCCAATAGATGGCGATTTTTACGTTCAGCAATACCATTTTGTTGTGGGGTTTCGACACAAGAACTTTGGTGGAAAATTCCATTTTCTATAAAGTAATTGCCAAGAATTGAATTGAAATATTCCCGACCATTATCTGTTCGAAGAATTTGAATTGATGTATCAAATTGGTTTTGGATCATTTTGTGGAATTGTTGGAAAATTGTGGCTGCATCTGATATTTCTTTGAGAAGATAAACCCAACATGCTCTTGAATGGTCATCAATAAAGGTTATGAACCATTTGGTTCCTGAAATATTCCTTTCCCTTGAAGGATCCCAAATATCACTATGGATCAATGAAAAAGGTTTCGAGGACTTGTATGGTTGATTTGGATAAGAAGTACGGGTATGTTTGGCAAATATACAAGTTTCACAACGAAAAGAATTGATATCTTTATTATTGAATAGAGAAGGAAACAAGTTTTTCCAAATATGGAAAACTAGGATGGCCTAACCTATTATGCCATAACATAATCTTACTGGAAACTGGAGTTAATTCACCACTTAGAGCCAGAGCTTGTTTATTCACTTGTCCATTAT
Organism: Theobroma cacao; assembly: GCF_053813885.1. NCBI lineage: Eukaryota > Viridiplantae > Streptophyta > Magnoliopsida > Malvales > Malvaceae > Theobroma > Theobroma cacao. The sequence continues at coordinate 7,727,461 of NC_142647.1, forward strand.
CGTCAAGGTAGTACAGCCCATCACGCATCTTAGCATTGCCAATCGTCCTCCCCAATAGTAAATCCTGAAATTCACCAAATGATGGATAAAACTTAGCCACACAATTCAAATCATTTGTCAATTTGCTAATAGACACTAGATTACATTTTAAATTTGGAACATGAAGAACAGATTTTAGTGTCATATTAGCCAAATTTACAGATCCTTTTCCAGCAACAAATGATAAAGCACCATCAGCAACACGAATTTTGGAATTTCCCGGGCATGGGGCATAGGTAGAGAACGACCTGTGGCATCCAGTCATATGATCTGAAGCTCTTGAATCCATAATCTAAGGGCCATTAGATTCAGAATTTGCACTCAAGGCAGAGAGATAATTACCTTTCTGGGCTATAGAACAATTTGAAGTTGGAACTTGTGCACTAGTTCAGTGTTGGGCAAGAAGGACTTGTAGTTGTTCAAGCTGTTCCTTGCTAAAAATTGATCCTCCAGCCTTGTTTTCCTTTGCGACAGCTTGAAAACCTCTACTTTGTTCATCTTGTTTACATGCCTTCCAATTTGCTGGTTTTCCATGTATCTTCCAGTATGTTTCTCTAGTGTGATATGGACGTTGACAATGATCACACCATGCTTTTATCATTTTTCCGATTCCCACGCTGATTACTAGAGTTAGCAGGTTCATGTTTTTTTGAAACAAGAGCAGAACTTTGGGACAAGTTATCTGAAATAACCTCTGTAGACACTCCTAACATAACACGTTTCCTGCTTTCTTCCCTTCTCACCTCTGCAAATGCCTCTCTAATGTTTGGAAAAGGTTTTGTCTCCAAAAGTCGACCTCGTACCTCATCTAACTCCTTACTTAAACCATGAAGAAAATCAAATACCCGTTCTTTTTCAAGCATCTGCTTATACTTTAAGCTGTCCTTAGGACAATGCCAATTTGTTTCATAAAACATATCCATCTCCTGCCATAACTTAGTCAAAGTATTGAAATACTCAGTCACTGAGAGATTACCTTGCTTTGTGCTTCTTAGGGCAGATCTGACCTCAAAACATTGTGCTGAGTTTTCCAGATCTAAGTACATTTCATGTGCCATATCCCATATCTCCTTTGCTATCTTATAGAATAAATAAGTCCGGCCAATCTTAGGCTCCATGGAATTAATTAACCATGCCATAACCATGGAATTCTCTGACTCCCAAGTTGAATGACCTGCTGCTCCTTCCTTTGGTGTTACCTTTGTACCTGTTAAGTAGCTGAGCTTTCCTTTGCTTCATATTACTAGCATAACCGACTGAGACCATTAAAGGAAATTGGCCCCATTGAGTTTGTGTTGGGTTATTTGGAGAGAATGGGTTTCCCCGACAGTAGGAATCACAGATGAAGACACATTTCTAGAAGGTTCAGATGACACCTCCGAGGAACCTTCTAGAGTTGCATCTGCCATGGCTGCTTTGGCTAACAATAATGGTCAGAGGAATTGAAGCTCTGATACCATGAAAACAGAGAATAAAACAAAATTCTCTTATATCATGTTTGAATTTCTTGGTGCTAATTATATACAAGAAAACCTATCTAAATTAAGTCTGAGAATCTGGTAAATTACCAGAAATTAGGGAACGAGAAATCAGGAAATAATCCAGCAAAAAAAGGAAAATAAAGAAAGCAAATAATATCCCTAAACTAACTCCTACAAATCTGGAATATAGTCAATAAAATAAATTGATAAGCTGTCAACAGTTTAAGCCTCTGATTTGTTGTATTCAAGTTGTCCACTTGAATTGCATTGTTGACTTGAAACTTTGTTCCATGGTTTCACTACCATGATAATTTAGCTCTTCTTTCCCCCTTATAAGTATAGTTAAAAAAGCTGCTCAGCAAAGCTTCCCTGGGAATCTTTTAGCATAATGCATGTGGAAACTGGAATTTAAAGACTGATAGGTAGTAAAATCATATACATACATATTTCTGTTTATTTGTGTGTCAATTGGTTCTTCTAGACTATAATTAATGAGATATCTTTAGTTCATAACTCTCTTTAGACTCTAATTCCCCATTTCCATAAGAATTCCAAAATTCTTTCCAGGTTTAGATCTCTCAACATTTTTTCTTAACATCTTTCGAAAGGATTTTGTTCTTCTAAATCATTTTTAAAGGTGATGTCTTTATTCCTGTGTTTTTATGTTGGTACTGAAGACCTTCAACAGAAATTAGTACCAACATAAAACACAGGAATAAAGGCATCACCTTTTAAAATAAGAAGTCCTGATTTAGGAGAACAAATCCTTTTAAAAGGATGTTTTGTGTCTGTGTGTAACTGTTTCTTAATTCAGAAAAATTCTGTATTGTTCATTCAATTCCTGGAGATATCAATCTCCAGATCAGGAGGGCAAATATTGGGTATTTGTCTTCAATACCCTCCCCTGTCCTGTGGGAAGAAATTGCTTTCCTCAACTTATTGAACATTACACTTAGAGATGCAGATGAAGTTATATAGTTTCTCGAAAATAGAAAGCATTTTGTGGTCTGAATCTAATATTATTATCTGGCCTTATTGCATTGTTGATCTTTTGTCCTGCCAGTCTGGCACTTTTTGTGATATGGTTAATCTCCTAACAAATAACTAACACCATCTTGTCTCCTTTTGTTGGCATTTTCCAACACAACATGCAGGTCAATACCTTTGGAAGAGCGCTCCAGGGCTGTATCATTTGTCTTTGGTGGGTTGAGTGTAGGAAGTGTAACAGGGTATGTTTTGTTGGAGTCTTATCTTAAGTAGGTAAATACATATTAACATTCAACTAAATGGTTCAAGTTTATTTTCATGTATTCAAAAAATTAAACTTCACAATTTATCTATGGGGACATTTAGTCAACTGAGAAATGGCATTCTCATTGAAATGGAAGTGCAAAAATAAAAGTTAAATTGAACAGAAAAATGTAAAAGTTGTTGATTCTTATTTGGAGTGTTGTAAAGAACAAGAATCCACCCTGTTAAGCTGATCACCATTACATCCTTTTATGCCTATATTTTTGGGATGTGTAGAATCTTTTTGCTGCCAAAGGCCCCATTTATTGGTTCTTAAAATTCTGCCAAGGGACTTTTCTTTTCCATGTTTCGTTTTAAAAGGATTTGGACTATGATATCATAACCAGAAAATAATTTTTGTATCAGCAAACAAACACTAGTGGATAGCCATCAAATTGATTTTGCTCTTCTCATTGTAGCATCAACAAATTTGTTTATTAAATGCCATCCACTTGGGTTAAATGAGTGCTCAAGTTCATTTTCTTTTGTCATCTTTTCTTTGTTTGAAAATGTTGCAGGCTTCTTTTGGCTCCTCCGCTCATCCAAAATTTTGGTTGGGAATCCGTATTCTCTATATTTGGCATTCTGGGGATAGGCTGGTACGTCACTAGCTCTAAAATTACATATTATTGTATGTTACTTCTGATTTAGAGGTGTTCATTTCATCTGTGCAACATGCAAATATGTGTACATCTTTTCTTAAACATAAAAGATGATTATTCTTTGTCCACAAACTGCCTTCTAAGAGTGTTTGGGCAATCTAATATTGAGGGTTTTCTTTTCCTCTTTTTAAATATTTATGGGATAATTGAACTGAAATTTGACTTCAACCTTTGTTGTCACCAAAATGTTGAAGGTATTTGGGATTTCATTTTATTGGAGAAGGACGGGCTTTAAATGCTGTAGAACATGCTGCACGTGAGCATCCAACCCCTTTTTATCTTCATTATATTTTATTTGAAAAAGTGAAGTGCTTATTTTGTCATATGGATAATGAAAGGTTGAGCATTTTCCTGAGTTATTTATAAGATAATGGTAGTTCTATTGTTGAATAAAACAAATAATTGGGTTTCTTCATTCATTTGTAACTAACAACTTTATTGGTTAGTAAGCTGATGATGGATGCTTAGAACATATGTAATCTAATTTCTACCATTTAGCTCATTTTTAGCTCCTTACATTGTTTAGGTATCTGACCCTTGTTGAAAACATTACTCTTGCTGTCCCCTCCAATTTCTTTACTGTTCTGTCATCACCATAGATGCAACCTGCTCTTTACTGCTATTTTTGTGAATGCTCCTATGGACAACAAAATTGCTACTGTCTACATCAACATTAGGGGTGTGCAAATTCAAACTGAACCGAAGAACCAAACCGAAGTGAGTTCGATTTTTTCAATTCGGTTAGTTCAGTGTTTGGTTATTTCAGTTAAATATGTTTGATTACAACGGTTTAATCGGTTCAGTTTTTGGTTGGGAAAATTCTCAACCGAACTAACCGAAGTGGAAAATGCTTATCTAAAGAGGTGTAATTTTATTGATTACACAAGTCTTTTTCTAAAGGAATTCTAACTTTTATTATAGTTAAGTTAAGGTGTGAAGAAATTATGCTTAGAACCATGTGGATTTGAGCCCAAGTAAGTAAATCAAACATTGTATGTTATCTAACATATATCTAATTTCAGTATATTTTTCATAAGTTGGGTTTTCGATAGCCGAACCAAAATAACCTAAGTAGTTCGGTTTTCAGTTTTTTGGTTATCAACATTTTTTGGTTCAATTTCGGTTTTTTTAGAGGAAATTCAGTTTTTTCGATTTTGGGAAATCTATAACCGAACTAAGTTTTCTAACCATTTGTACACCCCTAATTCAACATCATTTTTGTGGCTGTCTCATCAATTACATTCGTAATAGTGCACTGCATCCAACACCATTTCATCAAAATGCTGCTGGTGCTGCTGACAATTAAGACTCTTTTCCATCGCCATGGATGTTGGCACAATCGTTTTGACCATTTTTATGTATTCATTATGGAGTTTAATTTCTATCAGGACTGCCTATAAAACCCTCTATTTACACCCTCCAATTATCTATTGCCACATCATATTTTTGGTACTCTTCAAAATAAGTTGTTCCAGATCAAATAATTTCTTCAATACCTCAGAATTTCACAATGTTGGTTTTTTTTCCTTCCTGGAACTATTCGTCTCTCTTGCTTCACTTCTTCTTTTCTTTATTCTAAATTAAGATTACACCACCCACACTCTTTGTCCCTATTTTAATTTCTTTCTTAAGATTCTTTTATTTTGACCTTAAAATATGAAAATCTTAATAAATATTGGAATGCAAAAGGAACTGAGAAATAAAAATCAGGGAGGCAAGAACTAAAAGGTAGAAGAGAGAAATTATTGACAAAATAGAAAATAAAAGTTTAAAAGATAGATTATTAGGACTAGAAGCTGATAAAGAAGACTGTCAAGAGAATATTGAACAAAAGATAAATCAACACCAACAAGCAAAAAAAAATTTACCAGAGTGCACTAGGAAAGAAAAAAGTTATAGAGAGCCTGTTTGGCCTAGCTTTTTTCTAGCTTAAAAGCTATTATGAAGCTCTTATGAAAAATAATAGCTTTTAAAATTAAGCTAAAGTTGTTTGGTAAATTTCTTTTTATAAGTTATAATTTTGGTTAAAATTATCATAAAGGGTATTTCTTTTTTTTAGAGGGTAATATTGTAATTATTTTTAACAGATGAGGATATTTTTAAAACAAAAATAAAAACTCTCTTGCATTTTTAAAAGAAGAGAAGAAAAAGCTCCTGTTCCTGAAGCTCTTTTTTTCAAAATTTTATTCTTTAAAAAAAAACCTATTTTTTTTTTTAAGAGCTTTTCAAAATATATGTTTGGCCTGACTTTTGCTTTTACGAGGTGGATAAGCTGAAAAAAAGCCAAGCCAAACAAGTACAGAAAATAAATACCAAAGAAGACAGGTATAGCTGGACACCATGGAGGGGATCTTGAGAGGGTGAAAGCAATCAAAATTATGTGTAGATTGTAACCTATTTATAAAGTTAAAGACTATGATGTGGCATTACGTAATTGGAGGGTGTAAGTAGAGGGTCTTATAGGTTGATAGAATTTTAAACTCTTCATTGTATTACCAAGATATCTATGTGTACTTTAACAGGGAAGCCTTCTTATTACATCACCTGAAGACCACAATCTATGCTAGGAATACCGGCTCATGATTGGTATGATTTTAGATTTTGTCTCCACTTTTACAGAAGTTATTTGAGATCATACCAGATGGATGGAGACATAATATAATGATTTCAAAATTGTTCACTGGCTACACTATCTTCACTCCGATTAGCAAACAGAATATAGAATGGAAGAAAGAAAGAACTGGACAGTTGCCTGACTTAAGGTTGTCCATGTTATGACATGTCTACTACTGTTTTGGATATAATATGTGAAATCTAAATGGCAAGGAGAGAATACTATGCTACCTATCTATCATCATCAAGATGAACCGAAGAGAAATAGGAAATGACAACTAAATATATGTTTGTTGAAATTAGGCCTCTTGAAGGGAGTTTAATTTATTTTTGAGGGCTTCTTCATTATGAAAGAGATTTTGTCCTCTGCATTTCCATCTGAAGTTGTAGTGAAGAATTTGCACTCACTTCTAGTTTGCAAACTTTTCAGAGTAAGGAGAATAAAGTGCTGATAGATGTCTAAAGACTGCCATATATAAAATTTGATTTGTGCCCAACTTCTAAATAAAAGCTCTTTCAATCTTGAGGATTACTTTTACCTACATCTGCCTTCTCAAAGATCTTCAGCCTTATACAGACAAGCTTCATGCAGTCTCTTTTCAACTTTTACACTAGGAGTGCCTTCTCCATGACCATTATGCTCCTATTAAATTTCCGAAATCTCATAGTGGTTTTCTTTCAAGAGAAGAAGAGGAAGAGCAAAGGACATGGATGAAAACCAAAAAAAAGTGGATATGGTCTTGAATAGAGGACAGTGGCCCATATGAACAATATAGCTGATTCCATGTAGTGGAGAGACCCTAGTTGAATGTAAGGTCTTGACAAACCTGATGCAGGGTAGCATTACTTCACAGATATGCCAAGGTGCTCAAATACTTGAGCAGAATCATTTTGAGCATTTTGCATACTTAAATAACTAGTTAGAAGATTCTCAAAGCATGGTAGTGCTGTAAAATTTAATCACATATTGCTAAAATGATTGTATTAAAGTATGTTACTACTTGTGTTAGTTCTTTTCCACTCTTTCATTCTTGCCTTGAGTTCCTCTTCAACGTGTTAATGATCATGACTTTTGGTATATGACAGTATTGCAATCAGCTGATCAGAACAAGTCATGGAATAATTCTCCAGAAGAATCTGCTGATCAGAAGAATTCATGGAATAATTCTCTAGATGAGTTGCGTGCCTCACTGCAGGTATGATGTCAATGTTTGATTTCCTGTTTCTGACAATGAAGCTTGTTATCTTCCCCAGAAAAAAAAAAAGGGGAATTGTTACTTGAAGTTCTATGCTTTTTGGTGTCCTTAGATTTTGGTGGGTACTTTATCATCTAGGGCATATGCTCGACTCATGTAAATACTTTTTTTGGTTGTGGTTATTCAATCATCTATGGTTTGATTTACTTCAGCTGTGTGTTAGTATTTTCGTTGCCCTACATAAGATAGTTCTGACTTCTGATTTATGGAACATAAGCTGGTTGCATATCCAGCTTCTTAAGAGTCTTATCTTACTTGGTGCTTAACCTTATCATTTAGTGCTTAACACAGCACCCTAATATCATTTAGTGCTTAACACAACACCATAAAACAATGATAATTGCCTGTATACTGTTTTGTCCCATGCCCAGAGATTCAACCATTCAGCAAACTGCAAGAGCCTATGTATTGCATGAATCTTGCATGATACTTGGTGGAGTTCCGTTCAATATCATGGAACAGATTCTGATCTGTGAACCAAGCTTTTATCGGATAGAGCATTACAGTTGCACCCATATTGGCATATCATCATAGCAAGAAGGATTACAAAATTTTCCATTCATATAATACATATCCATTCATATAATCGCTTTTTATCCAAAAGTAGGCATTATTGCATGTGTGATAATAATTAAAACTGACCTCGTATGGTTCCTGCATAACCATAATCACTGCTCTGACTTATTTTCCTTTTCCATACTGGGCCAAAATGTAACTGATTCTTGCATTTTCTTTCTTGCTTACACGCATTACGCTGGCCCAAGAGCATATAGATTTATTTAGTGATTCTACTGAACCATGTAGTTTGTAACTTGTAGGGCATCTTAGAAATGATCTTGGATATATAATTCAAAGGTATCTTCAGTTAAATGGTAACCCTGTTGATAGGTGGATCTTCATTAACAGCCGGTTACTTTGTCTTGGCTACATAGTCTAGCAAAACTGCCATAATTTATATAGCGGGGATTAGACATTATTTTATGATTATAAAATATATTGACCTTGTTGATGAAGCGTGAAACCCCTTTCTATTCGTACTTAAGCAGATGGGAATAAAATTATGTAGCCTGTCAATGACCATGAACTACATTGTAGCTTACAAGATTTATCACATAACATGTTATTTGATGATTAAAATAAAGTCATCTGTGATCTGTATGTGCAGTATTTTGCCTCAGGTAGTTGAATGGTCCTATTGACTGCTATTGCTATCATCACAAAACAAACTTCATAGTGGTCTCAATCAACAACTATTGTCAATCCTTTTTAAAATTTGGAGTCTTCTAATGTTTCATTATATTGGACTTGATCATGTTTCCCTTGGTTTTCTTAATGGCTTTTGTCTTATAGGATGTACCATGGAAGGCATTTTTCCGAAGTCCAGCTGTATGGGCTATGATATATACTCATTTTTGCGGAAGTTGGGGTCATTATACTTGTCTATCTTGGCTTCCCACCTATTTTAGGTAAGTTCACAATTGATCAATATTTCAAGTTTTTCAGTTGGTTTGCTTTATGGAATTTGGAGCTTCCAAGAATTGTTACGATCTCACAGGGACTAACAGTTTGTTTTCAAGGGGCTTGTTATAATCCACCCTTTCTTTGCATGAAACTGTCATATTTCACAATTTTTATAATTGAGTATTTAGTTCTCGTCAATTCTACTTCCTCGAAAATGTTCCCAATATAAATTGTATAAACATTGCAGCTGTACGGCAATGTTTTTTCTTGTTAGTATTTCACTCATGTAGAAATTTAACTTCTGTTTTGCATGCCATGCAGTGAGGAACTGAATCTAAATTTGACAGAAGCTGCAGAGGTAAGGTTAAAAGATCTATATTCTAAACTCTGCTTCCTTGTCATGTATATTGTCAGAGTTTCAATTACAATGAGCACAGTTTTAAAAAAAAAAAAAAACAGATGAAGCCAATTCGTTACCTAACTGTTATGTAGTTTATCATTATGAATGATGAAAGCAAACTCAGAAATTGTGTGTGAATTTTACATTAGGTGCACCAAATTTTTATAGCTGTTTTATGTGCTGTCTCAGATTGAAAATGAATCATTTATAGTTTTACAAACAATAAGCTATGTAATCACAGGTTTCCATCCTTCCTCCTCTGGCTTCAGTTTTTGTAACAAGCATAGCCGCACAGTTTGCTGACAACTTAATTTCCAATGGAGTTGAGACAACTACGGTATGAAGACATCAAAGAATTATACCTTTCTATATCATTATTCTCATTCTGAGGGCATCGAAAAATGCCAAGTCTATTGAATCACTTGTTGCTTGTTCCAATGAATGATATGACATGTCCGTGATCTAATATATGGTGTACTCTTAGATTAGCATTGTCAATACAATTGTATGTGAATCTGTATAAGCTCATCTGTGACATTTTATCATTCCTTGCAAGTTGAAGCTTTAATTTTTTTAAGGACCTCAACTTGCAATATAACATAAATAAGCTTACCTATAGGAATCTAATCTTATTTGGGGATTTGAACCTTCTGATGGCCTTAATTTTGTGCATGCAGGTGCGAAAGATTTGCCAAACAATTTCCTTTTTATCTCCGGCAATCTGCATGATTCTATCTTCTCTTGATTTAGGACTGCAACCATGGGAAATTGTGGGGATCCTCTCCAGTGGACTGGCTCTCTCCAGCTTTGCCTTGTCTGGTAGTGACTAATCCAGCTAGCTACTTTTTCTCATTATAGGAAACAACAGTTGTTATGCATAACCTGCCTTCTTCATGAGCTACTAATACAGTATTGGTACTAACTTCGCCACCCCAACTGCAGGGCTTTATTGTACGCATCAAGATATGTCACCGGAATATGCAAGTATACTTTTGGTATGTAAGTTTATAAAGTCCAAATTGGTTGGTTATGTGCTTGAAGCTCATGTCAAAAGAATATGATTATTTCAGTCTTCTTATACTTTATATTTTGATCAACATGTAATTTCATGCCATTATCAATAGATTATTCTGATTTAGTGGAATACTTCCTTGAAGGAGAACCAAAAGCATTTGTTCTGCTTCAACACACTAAGTGTTTTGGTTCTTAATCATGTTCATCAGAATTCTGCTTCTGACTGGAATATTTATTGTGATGGCAAGTATTAGAATTCAACCATTTAGTACTAAGATTTTGCTCCATTTGTGAATGATTACTGAAAGTGGTGACTTTTTTTGTTTTTTTCCCTGAACTCTGCTCACTTTTTCATGATAAATTATCTTCCAAATTTTAGTCTCTAGACTTGACTCCAAAGCCTAAGATTCAAAGCGTCTATCATTTGAAATCTAGCGTCATTAACTGACTAGTGGCTAGCAATTTAGACGGTTGGATATGAATGAAAGGTGGATGAAGTTGGAGCAGACCCTTGACTTTCTTATATCTGCTGAATGTTGCAATCATACATAGACAGTTACACTAAAGCGTGCTTTGCATGAATTAAATTGAACGGTTCTTTACTGAAATTTTCCTCATAGGGTATTACCAATACTGTCGGAGCAGTGCCTGGAATTGTAGGTGTTGCCCTTACTGGTTTTCTTCTTGATTCAACTCATTCATGGAGTGTAAGTTCTATTTTCTGATTGGAAATGATGCCTTCCATTCCTCCCCTCCCCCAATACTGTAAACAAAATAATTGGACTTCTGTACTATGCAGATGTCATTGTTTGCACCGTCAATATTCTTCTACTTGACTGGTACCATTGTCTGGTTGGCATTCGCTAGCAGTAAGCCTCAAAGCTTTTCGGAGAGTGACTGACCGTGGTTCTGTGCTTTCTATTGGTGTTCTTGATTGAAGCATCCAAACTGAAATACACGGTGTTTAAGGTATCCCTAATTTGACCCTTTCCTCTGTGCCTAAGTGGAAAATGACCTTGTTCGGTAATAGTGGTTAGTGGTTGTCCATATACCTGCATAGAAAATATACATGTATGATTCAATCTGTCATTTTCTTGATATCATTTGTATATTCAAGTAAAAGTGTTGGCCACCAAAATGTATTAACATATTTGCAGTTCAAAATTTTTGCGGTTGTTTATTAGAACTTGCAATAAATAATATTCCTAGAAAGTGAAGTACATCCGTGCTGGATATCTTACCCTCTCCCTCTCTTCCACACAGACACATTCTACTTATGGACGAACAGTTGGGCCAATCTGAGAGGTGGTTTGTTCTCCCACAACCTGTTATGTGACAAATGACAAATTTGTTGTACCAGAGATTGACTTAATGGTAGATATCTCCATTAACACACATTCAGCCTACTGAAAGCTGTTAGGACAACAATTAGGGTAATATCTAAGCTATTGTGCTTCCTGTCGAAGGATGGATTTTGCAGGTTAAATGCACCAGTGTTTGGCTCATCGGTAGCTACAGAGCAGTAAGGTTGTTTTGTTTCTCATGCATCAATTCGTCACATCTATGTATAGACACTCATGTTTATTGTAGAAACCAGAATGAAGAAAGGAATTATGAGTGTTTTTGAAAAACGTATGTTGCATTATATTCTTCACTATGGAATGGGTAAAAAATGAAATATTTGCAATGTGTTCTATTTCTTATTTGATCAATCGCTAAAAGGAACCAATTTTAGATCCCTCTAGTGCTATACCTTGCAAGCGGGGACGATAACATCTGGCATGTGAATGAACACGATAGATAAAGGAGCGACCATTATTGGCTTTGGTGAATTTACAAGTAATGGCTCCAGAGGAGGTATGATCCCAGATGAATTTACACTTAAAATGTTTCCATTAAGTAACATGGTTTGGCTGTGTAAATTTCCATCTTTTGCTGTTAGATGGTATTCCTCTCTTCTAATTTCAGCATCAGTGCCTTGAGGCAGCTGGATAATCGATTTCTTATGAGACCTGTGCTTATGGTGCAAAGTCCGAGACCTGTGCTTGTGTTGCAAGGTCATTGTACTGTTGAATGCAAGTTTTGCCTGGACAGTAGTGCTATTGTCAAGGTTGATCAATAGTAGCGTGATGCCTTTCTGCAAGATAGGAAACTTAGGTCAAATACTAAGAAAGGGAAGATTACCTGCTTGATAATTGCAAAATGGGGCTAACTTACTGATTGTTTTGCACAGTGAGTGTAAGAGCGTATCTTTTTAGTCCCAGCAAAGCTTGTGGACAGAACATTTCTTCCCATTAATTGGTGCCAGAGAAGTGCACTGCAATGGAGAAAGCAGAGTATCATGCACATGAAGCTTAGATCACCTACTGTAGATTCTTCATTAGTACAATTTATGCATATCTCAAGCTCAACCTTAGCTTCGTATGTGAAATGGCAAAATGGATAAGATGATCTAGTTCTTTGAGGGGTAAATGAAGTCTCAATGGGCATCAACCTGTCTCAGGGCAATAATTCTCACTGATTACTATGATCCGTCTTTAGAGTTTTGCATTTCCCTCTTCTCTTACACAAATTATTAAAAGCTTAATTTGAATTATGTGGAAATAAACTGTTGCAGTAATAAGGGCAGAAAGAAATATCTCCCCTTTCTTTTTCTTTACAGGAAAACATACTGTAGTAATAAATTGTAGTTCTGTGAGTCTCATAATAAAAGAGTTCCAACAAGGAATAACCTGTAGTAGTCTGGATTTGGTACAAAGTTGGCAGTGTTTAGTAAACCATAATTTCCGCCAATCAGTGATTGTCTGCAGTATGTTTTTGTATCGTACTTCGATGCCATGCCAAGTTGATCTAAATACCTGCATTTCATGTCCGAGGCAAATATCACTTAGAAATCAATCATAGCAGAAGGCATAAGGCTTCTAATAGCAAGTTATTGCCACTTTACCAGAAACTGAACACAAAAGCATTTGTAACAAGATTATGACCGCTGTTGTAAGCCCCTCCAGCCTCACCCACCCAGGCAGTTGCTGAAGTTGTAGAACTTTTGATGATGTTATGAAGGCCCCTGAATGTTCCGGACTCACCATCAAGAACAGATGGATTAAGAATCTTTTCAACAAGGTGCTCATCAACTCCTATGCATAAGAATATGATAGAATAAAGTTAGAACCTTCTTTCCAAGTCAAAAGCTCCTAGAAGATTCAAATAATGGATTGTACGAGATGAGTCATACCTGGTCCAAGATTGTATATGTGATGAGTGACCACATCTAAGGATTTGGTTGTTTTATCTATGAATTCTTTGAACCAATTTGAGTCATAGAACCCACCGGGTGCTATGATTAAGGGCTTGAAATCAACATCCTTGTATATGTTTTGCACTATACTTTGTAGAGCTGCTGTGTCAGCAGCATACTGATTTGCTGAGACCCTAGTTCCAACCCCACTCCCGCACAATTCATTTCCTGACAGGCAAGAGATAACAACCATAAGTTGTTCCATCTAACATGAGAACTATCTTCCACCTCATCAATCAATTAAAGAGAATTCCAAACATTTTTTCCTTCTGATAGTTTTGCATAAATAGTGATCAAGAAACAGAGGAGGCTATTATTACCTAGCTCCCAACCATGGATGGTATAGTTCTTTTCAACCGTATACCGTATAAGAGATTCAGCATTGGTGTAGTTCCATGCTCCTACAGCTGAATCATCAGACTTTATAGATCGTCCAGTAAGAGCATTTAATCCAAAAATAACCTTCGCCCTGAATAGTGAAACTTGAGTTACATTAGTGCTCTAACATTCATAATGTGAAGCTCTTAAGGAATAAAAGAGGAAAGAAAGATGGTGCCATTACCCTGCTTTTGCAAAGAAGGCATTAAGCTCATCCCATCTATTCATGGGTAAACATCCTTGAGTAAAACCAAACATCTCAGAGGTACTTTTAACAAATGGAGTGCAGGGTTCCCGATTGTCATCAGTATCATATATGACCTTATCTTGCAATGTGCCGCCCAATCTAATCTTCAATGGTGAAAAAGCTGAACAATACAGGGATTAATAAATAATTAAGAAAAAAAATCGTGATTAAAAAAATGCACCGAATGAAAATATTAACTTACCTTTCACGGCATTCAAGAATATATTATTACTAAGATCCTGCAAAAGGAAAAGAAGGACGAAGCACATTTCAGCAAGCACTTTTAAACTGGGAAATATGCTTTCCAGATTGAACAGAAATACCTTTTCTAAGTATGAAAAGACCATTAAAGCGTAAAATGTTCAAAATCATGATTAAGAATCTTATTATAATTAAAGTTACAAAATGCAAAAATTCTTAGCAGAAATCCCAGATTGTCCACAAAAATGCTGGAAAATCATTTCTCTGAACGAAACTTGGGGCAAAAAGTTGAGAAAAGCAATTTCATGGAAACGAGGACAGTGTTGAGTACATCATTTATACATATAAAGCAAAGATAGAAGATTGGAAGATTGAAAATGGGAAAAAAAATTTCATGGAAAACCAAATAACTATATCAAACAACAATGAAAACATGCTGGTTGATTGTTCAAAAGAAAAAGGAAAGTAATAAAAGAAGAAATGCAACTGGAAAAATGAAAAAAAGCATACCAGATTGAGCAGTCCAGCGAGACCCCAGCTGCATGTCCCATAATCACATTTCTCAGGAGGCCACCAATCCAAAGTAGCACAAATAAAATCATCATCTATTGAACCAATGGGAGCTTTCCCATCAATGAAAACAGTTCCTTCAACAGTTGCATCCCCTTCAGCAGCATCAGCTTGTGAACTTACAGAACTCAAGCTGTGGCTTAACAAACTAAGACACACCCAAAAACAAAACCCCATTTGCCAAATCTGACAACCCATCTTTGGATTCAATAACAGAAAAAAAGCTCAGATCTTGAACCCCTATAGTGTTCCTCTATAAATGGGCTAGATAACCATGAAGCTGAAGATACGAACTTGTAACAGGTTTCGAACCCCTATAGTGTTCCTCTATAAATGGGCTAGATAACCATGAAGCTGAAGATACGAACTTGTAACAGGTTTCGCCATTGGAGGCAAAAGTAAAAGATAAAATAAAAGAAATGTACAGTAATAAAAACTTTGTTCAGAAAGTGAGATATAAATGCAAACAGAATGGCATCTCTGTATTACTATATAATAAATATGATCTTTTATGAAGGTGGGGGGGAATCAAGTTAAGGTTGCCATCGTTGCCATCTTCGTGAATTATCTTAGCAGTTTAGAATAAAGTGAGGTTTGTTGCAGAGGCGGGACCATTTTCGGCTGTGTTTCGGCCTTTGCTTTCCTTAAGGAAAACAGCAAGATTTTTTTACCTTTCAAAATAAGCTGCATCCTCCCGATGTGGGGCCCACTTTTTTGGCAAGAACCCTGGGAACTGGAAATCCCGCGAGCCGCAAACTCCATTTTATGATAAGATTTATAGCTTAGGTTAAATTACATGTAACAATAATAATAATAATAATAATATAATTTTTTTTTTAAAGGTAATAATAATAATATATAGTTCTCGAGACCCCATAACACAAATTTTCATTTGCTCAATAATATCGTTATTCGTTAATGCTTATTGGATTGTGCATTAAACAAAAAGTATGCCTATTTTATTTTTTATTTTTTTATATTATATTTTATAGCTCGGTAATTATTGTGTCGGCATCGAGTATTGTGTATTATGCAGTAAATTTTATTTAACAATTGATTTAATGGTGATATCATATCTTTTAGCTATTAAATATCAAAAGGGGTGAAATAGATTAGATTCTATTATTCAAAGAAAGATTAAGTTATGAAAAAATGAAAAAACTTATAGATTAGTAAAAGGGGTGGCGTAGATTAGATTTTATTGTCCAATGAAAGATTAAGTTATGAAAAAATGATGAAGCTTATAGGTTGTGTTAGAGCGATGTCTATTGACCAGATAAATTTTTTTGATGAATTCAAGTTTATTAATAGTATGGGAGAATGGGACAAATTTTGTCTATACTTGGGTGGAATCTATATGCAAATGCACTAACTAATTAATGATAAGTTAAATGGTGAAAACAATGATAAATAAATTGTAAAGAGAGCAAAGGGTGTATGTTAATCTTGAAAATAATGATTAATTATAATGGAAGCAAAGTGCATGAAATGAGTTGGAAGGGGAATGTATGTGTAGTAGCAAGTTGCACGTGAACAAGCAGAGGTCAGTAGGTCACTATCGTGTACTGCTTAAGTATCCCACGGACCGCTCATTAAATCATACAATCATTTCATTTGTATGTATTTGTTTTACCATTGGATGACACCCAAAGCTTCCATTAAAAAATGAGAGAGAGAGAGAGAAAACAAATCTAACCAAACTTCTGTCGGCATGGATCAATAAACTTGGAATCAAAAGATCACAAGTATACTTTGGTACATTTACAAGCAATCTTCTAATTATAATATAATAACAGGATTGAAAGAATACTTTTGTTTACAACTTGGCTTAAGGAGATTGCTAAAATATCTAATCGCCTTGATATTGATTTTTAAATAGTAAAATATTTATAATTACATTTTAAAAGAATATTGTTCATTTTTACACTTTTATCTTATCTGATATGACAAAACTTTATCAATTTATATATTTATAAACGGTAGATTTCCATTGTTTAATAAATTTTTACCACATTATATCATATAAGAGTAAAAGTTGAGACAAAAGGGTTGGAGTAAATTTTATTAATTGCTTGTTCTACGTTTCTTTTCTTTGAGCACACATCAAAAGCTCATGTGACAACGACAACCTATTAGGTTATTGCATTAAGTTTGAGTGAAAACCAAGGGTTTGATTTATCTGTCACGAGTTGGTCCCTTTGATGCTATCCAACTAGTTCGTTTGAGATTTTCAGCACCCTTGTCTTCCTCCTTATCCTGTTTTTCCATGAGGATCTGGTGAGGCTCTCTACCCAAAAGGGAACCACCAAGACCTAATCCATTCAATGTTAGTTAAGGGGAGCCTTTTCTTTGTCGTTGCACATTAACCTAACACCCTTTCTAATCCGGAAATTCTTCTTTAACTCAGCTGTCAAGCTCTGTCATCAACTACACCACCACCTAGATTTGTCCACGTCCAATCCTTCAATGGGAGGAAATGCCAGCAAAATGATCACCTATTCTCAAAAAAAGCTTTGGCTTTCGACATGAAATGGAGAACATTCCAAAGGAAAAGGAGAGCTGCCTGATCTCTGGCAGGCTTTGCAAGGAAAGTCCATGTGGTATTCCTTTTGTATTTGCATGTATCTTGGCATGTAAGCTTACCTTTTCAGAAAAAAGATTTTTCGCATTGGAAAGTTGAAATTTTTCGTCCATTGGCAATAAACTGCTAACCGAACAAAAAAGAAAAAAAAAAGTCAAATACCCTCCAAAATCTTAGCTGATAGAGAATTAGACATCGAATTTTGCTTTTGCCTTTCTCACGAAATTAAGTGAGAAAAGAGAAATATTATGTTTTAAATAATAAAAAAAATTCAGACTAAATCGACCAAGTGAATACATTATGTATATAAATATACACTAGTCTAACTAATCGTATTGGAAAGTCGAGTTTGGCATTGAATATCAAGGGTAAAGCAGAAAATGATCAAAGCGAAAATAAATTAAAGTAAGAAAAATACAGAGAAGTGGAACGTGATGGCAACATATTACCTGAAACTATTGGCATTCGCGAATTGACAATTAGGCCAATAAGCATGAGTAAATTAGAGAGAAAAAAGCTACCCTTATTTTCTTTTTATGATAACTCCACTCAACCTCTACATGAGTCTGATATTTCCAGTTCTACTTCGAATAAATCCAATGGACAGAATTTTTCCTAAAGGAAAATTAATTTTCTAAAAAGTTGTAATCATCCTGGTCACAGTCAAGGACACTTATTATGCTAAGACTTTATCCCAAAAGTTTCAAATAAAAGTTTCAATCCCCAATAAATTCGATGGTATCTTTACGTGCGAACTCCCCTTTGGCAGGAACCAGCAAATAAAATTAAACGTTTCTTTCGTGCAAGTCCCTATCAGTATTAATCACCTTTTTAATCTGGGTTTGATTTTCCTCTTTGAATCATTAGGTACCACAAAATGGGGTCTCAATGGAAAAAAAAAATAGAACTTAGTTTTTTTTATATTTATTTTTGGATAGATAATTGGTTTATGATTTGGTTGATTATTTTTAGTGTCTGTTGTGTTTAATGCCTAATATTTGTCTGTTCCCTTAACTTTTCTTCAATGGATTGAAGAATATGACCATAACATTTTAACCTTTTTCAGGATGATGATAAACTGAACAATGTGGTGAGGACAACCCCGGATTGATCTTGTTTTGTTTGAGTGGCGGGAATCGAAAAAGAACAAAATCAATGGAGGGAAGTAATGAACAGGTACATGTATGGACTAATTAGTCTAGAGACAGATGGCAGAGCGGCGGAGCCCGTTGCTTTGTGGTTGGATTTCTTGCTAGATCCAAGGCCTCCCAACCCCAAGTGCTTCCCGGACGATAACAGAATCAGATGTAAAGGCCAGCCAATGTAGACAAACAGAGAATATTCGGGTCTGGATTTAGATCCGGTTTGGGTTGAATTGGGCCATTACAGTTCGAAGGACATTCGGGTCATTAAATATTGTGTTTGAGTTTCATTACAATAATTTCAATTTAGAATTGTACATTATTACAATGTATAATTAAAAATATTTTTAATAACATTTTTTTTATTTTTTACAATACTATTATAAATTTGATTACATTATATAGATTTTTAACAGAATTATAAATAAAATATAAATGTAAAAATTGCAAACACTAGCTAACTATGCAGTTTTAATATTGTTACTAAATTTAAAAAATCAAAGAGTATAACTAAAAATTTAAATAACTTTACTTTTTAAAATTTTATTACATAGAATATGCTTAAAAAAATGTAATTAAAATCAAAATTTATTATAATGGTTATTCGGATTGATTTCGGTTCAACTTGTTTACTTTTAAGATCAAATCAAATTAGATTTAGAAGGATTCATATTAAGTCAAATTTTATCAATTAAGATATTCAAAGTTGCATTCTCGTCAACTTGTAACTTATCTTTAATTTTGATTTTTGATATCATAAGAATAATGTTCTCCAAGAACAAAATTTATTTAATATTTAATTTTCATTTTCATGCAATGATTATTATTAGTGACTCACCAGAATTATGATTACGGGTCATGATTTATAAAGTCAACTATAAATCAAGTTAGAAGTTGTGATAATTAGTCTTTTGAATATTAGAATTTTATTGAGAGACAAAAATAAAAAAAACTATTGGAAGGTTTGAATATAAAATGTTTAATTCTTTCTTTAGCTACTTTTAAGAGTTCAAATTTATTTTTTACAATTAATTAATATCTACTTAAAGTGAAATAAAAGTAAAGCATTTAAAAGTAGGTGTCACAATTACCTTTATTGAATTATTGTTGATTATTTTTATACTACATTAATTATTTTTTGTTTTTAAAGTTATTTTGACCTACATTTTAATTTTTTTATTTTTTATTTGGTAAGAGTAAAGAAAAAGGAAAAAAATATTTTTTATATATGATGTATAATTGTAGAAATTAAATTTAATTATAATTACAAAAAAATTGGTTTTCTTACTTGTAATTAACAATAATAATATCCAAAGTTATAAAAAATGTAAGAGTAAATAAAGGAAGTTTTAAAAGATAATTTAAAGTTTTTCAAATATTAATAAATTAATAGTTTGTGTTTTGTATTTATTATTTCAATTAAATTAATATTTTTTTTAAAATAAAATTATACTCTATCGAAGTTCAAGTTGTTTCGTTTTGGAGTTTTGGATCGTTTAATTAATTTAAGTTTGAATCTTTTTGGATTTGAGTTGGATAAATTTAAATTGTTAATTTAATTAATCTTAGTTGAGTTTGAATTCAAATCAATCAAACTAATGTTTAGAATTCAAGCCAATTTTGCCAACTTGATTACCTTTGGGGTCACCTCACACTGCCCATATTGAGACTGGTGAACTAACAAATGGTGAAGTCGTTGTCCTTGTTTTAGGAATCAAAATGTGAGATGAAACAGACAAACACACGCAACTTGCTTTCTTGAAAGAAAATATGTAGAGGAAAGTCAAAATACTATATTTATGTTAGTACAATAACTTTTGGTGTATCTCAAATCTTAATGTCAATGCACTCAAATGTCAAATGTTACGAAAAAGACTTGATATTGTTAAACGTATAAGACAAAAAGAAGCCAATTGCAGTGATAATCCACTCCTACGGGCCTAGTCTACCTGGACGAACCCTTGGTTCGGTTGATACGTTACGCTCACTCAATTAATCCTCTCTTAAGAAAAAGCTTCTTGCCTATATGTCTCTAGAGGAAGAAAAAGAACGAAAGAATATTTCAAAATCTACTGTATAATTTCTTCGCATAAACGACATTGGCCTTAGCCTTTTGGAGTTTTGCACTCACTGCTAAAGGAATGGCATTTAATTAGTTTGCTTGGTGTAATTTAGCTAATTACTTTGGCTTGTAACTTGCTTTTGGTAGGAAACTTATAGGGTGAAACGCAAGCAAAGGACAAATGTAAAATAAGCAATGTTAACAACACCAATCTTTATTTACTACTTCAAATTATTGAACACAGGTCTGAAATCTCCTGTACCTAAAACATCTTATTCGTTACGTGAACTAGCAAAAATTCTTAATCCTTACTTAATGCTAGAATACTAGAAGTTTGAAACCGTCTGTCTTAGCAGCGGCAACATTCACTTATGGGCCGGGGCAACCGCTCCGAAGCGAGCACAACTATCCTTGAGCAAGGGTGGGAAGAAAGGGTTCAATGGAAACATTTTAGGCCAACAATTTCCATTGACTGTGGCAAAAGCCTTGCAGCAATCAGGGCCAATGTTACCAAATTGGGCACTGAAAAAAGACCTATAAATTTCCCATATACAGCCCTGTATGTTGATTAGAGCTGACCAGCATTGCTGTACTTCCGGCGTCCTTGGTGGGAGCAGGCCTGAAATTGGTGATGGTAGGATCCCTAAAGGTGGGGGCAGCTGAGCTAGCCCTGGCTGGATCAAAACTGCAGTGCATGTGGCCAACAGCAGCCAGCAAATAGTTGTTTCAGCTTTCTTTGACATGGTTATCTTTTATTAGCAAGATGGGACCTCTTTCAATAGACTACTGATAAAAGGCCTTGATGGTAAATTTGGTGGGTGAAGGAGTAAAGTGGGTGACAATTTATAGAAGAAAAACTAAGACAGAGCAAGTAATTGATTTTAGAAACTGTTTCCTGCGCACGTTTATCAGTGATGAAGTTACAAATTTTGGAAATAAATTGACAGTAAACACTGAGCAATGTATCTCATTATACATGTTAGAGTTTATTGTATCGCAGTATACTTTTGGCCTGAATATTTTGTCCGTTTCTTCAGTCAGGAGCGTTTGATTACAGAGATGATCAATGTCCATGGAGTTAACGTATTACGGTTAAGAGGGGGAAAAATAAAGGGGCCCTGACATTCAAGAAAATACCAATCTACATACATTAAAAATTGTCCCTAAATAAGTTAGTTGATTGATATTTATATAATCTAATTATTTAACACATAATAATCTGATTTGGATTGAATTCAAATTGATGGGGAGTTTCAGGTTAATTTTAAACTTTTTAAATTTATGTTCTTTAAAGACTTTAACTTTCACTATTATTGAGTTATCTTTATATTTTTTGACTTTCTTTCATTTTAAGTTGATTAGGCCCGCAACATTGTGTGGATAATTCATCTAGTTTTCTTTTACAAGTCCAAGTTCATTATGTTGGCGTTTGGGATTTTGGAGCAACAGGCAATTACTATACTATTGTCACAGGATAGTCAATTATTTTTGAAAATTTTGAACTCGAATCTTATTATTTGATAAAGTATTCAAATTGTATAAATATTTTATAAAAATTTTAAATTATTATCTAAATTCATATTCAAATATTTTAGATATTACCTTTTAAATGCTCGTATCAATTAAATATTTAACTCAAATCAATTTTAAGGGTACATATTGCTAGTTATTACAAGAGACATATCCCACCATGTAACCAATTAAATTTAACTACAAGTCAACAAAAAGACTTTGGGAAAGGTTAAAAAAGAAGTGTGGTATGTAAGCATTTAAAATTAAAAAAAATCCGTTTGACCAAAAAAAAAAAAAAAACCCTTTAATCTAAATAAAAGTTTTGATATATATATATATATGTATAGTTTATCATATTAATTAACAAATTGATCCTTATATTAATTAGTGAATTGATTGTGTAATACATATAATTTATTTTGTTAGATCTTTTTATGAGGCCTATATTGAAATTAACTTAATTATCAGACAACTCAGATTATATTGGTTGCTTGTTATTTTTGTTCATCATCATATCGATGCTAAATTATCATTATAAAATTAATAAGATTGAAAATCCTTGTTGCTTTTTTGTTATTCAAGACGAGAGAGCAGCAGTCTACCCTAGTTTGCAGCTGGCGAGAGATGAGCACGAAATTGTGATATTAGGGAGATCTCTTTGCAGTGAATGCTTTAATACAAATAAACTACTACAAGTAATAATAATCATAATTATTATTTAAATTATAACATATTTACAGACATTTCATAGGAAATTTGACTTATTTAAATTTTAATTTAGATCAATAAGTATAAAAAAAATATTACTATTACTTTTAATAAAACCGATCTTGTTATTCATTATCATTCTCCGAAGATAAGATAAAACTAAATCATACTACTTCTAAATAAAATCGTTCCCAACTGCTAACAATATTCTTGAAATAACAAATATCAACTAGAGACTACGTCCTGGCTTTGGGTGTCCATGCTCATGAAAGAGATCGGTCAACTCTCCTACAGCATTCACCCAAGCCTAATTGTTTCGGTTTCCAATAACTTTGCGGGCAGCGGTTGCTGGCGGTGTTTGTGCAGCTTGCAACACCACAGTTGAGCAATGGTTCCCAAGCAATGTGACGAAGAAAGGGTCAGAGGGAAAAATTTTAGGCAAACACTTATCCTCAATTTCAAGAAAGGTCTTGCAGCAGGCAGGGCCAACGAGTTGGAGCTGGAGGCTAAGGAAAGAGGTTATGACCTCTTGTAGACATCCCTGGACGGTTTGCAAAGTTGTTAGGCACATCTGGACATCTGGGTCTTGCCCGAACAATGGTGGAAATGGGATTGTTGTTTTTGGTGGCGGCGGCGGCGTTGCTAGCGCCGGAACCTGCAACAGGAATCCATAAGCTACAATGAACGCAGTAATGTATGTAACTGTGCCAGGACCCATTTTGAGTGTAGACAGAGGTAAGTGATCACTATTGTCGGTGCTGCAGGTTTGAACTTGATCGTGAGGAAATTGGGAAGTGGAGGGTGCATTTTTATAGGCAGAGATAATAAACTCCCTTCAAGCTAGTCCCTGAACTGTGCATTTACTTATCTTCAACTGATTCTGGCTTTTAATATTGTATTTTAGTTACAGTAAAAGCCTTAAACTGTAGAATTAGTGATGTTCATTGACCGTTAATTTACATTAAGCTGCTTTCTAACATAACTGTAGTATCAGTAATGTCTCTACAGGTGGTCTAACATACCAATACACGTTAAAACAAAAATAAATTTTCCAGCATAACTGATATAACAGACGTGAAATTGAGAAGCAAAATAATAATTTCTATATAAAAATTCTTGTACTCTTAAATCTATCGATATCTACATAGAACAGAGTTTGATTATTTAACCATAACAGGTCTACCAAAAGTTCTGCAGTTGGTTGAGGACTAACCATGCCAGTTCTGGATAATGGAAATGTCAAATGTGTAATATATGATTTCTTGTTGGCTGTCTGTCAGGAAGATTTCGTTAAATAATTATAAGCTTCAACCTTAAAGAAAACATAAAGAAGATTTAGGCACAGAATTGTTTGCGCATGAGTCATAACCAAATCCATCACACAACAGATGAGAACTTAAAATTTCAAGATAGCTTGAGGCTCTTTAATTTGAAGAAATTCCGTGAAAGTTTTATTTGCTTGAATAAGCAGTGCTGTCTGAGCAAACAACATATTGTTGGGTGGAACAAAGCTTCTTTTTTATTGGCATTTTTAGCAGTTCATTACCAGTCAAATCTTAGCCCAAAATCTTTTATTAGGTAAGAAAACTTTTGATGCTATCCATAATTCAAAAGCATGACCTATACCAAAGCCTGTTAATTTGCCACCTCTCATTTGTTCTGGCAAATTTTCAAATTCAGCTTCATTCTACTAAATTAATTTGCTGAAAGAAACTACTTAAAGAGTTTGCGTAAATGGTGTGTCTAAGTAGTCCAGAATCATATTTCAAAAAATAAGTCATTCTGATGCTAACACCCAACGGAAGTCAAACAAATAAAGAGTATATGTTTGCAACTGGAAGCAGAAGCTTTCGGTTTAAGTATATTGAGGAATTCAGGCAATTTCAGATTGATGAAAAGATGCCTAGAAATTAGTTTAATAACACTCTGCCCTAGCCTTGGACCGGCTCACCGGGTGAGTTCATCTTTTAATTTGTTCCAAGCATTCGTACACTTAAGCACATGCAGGAAAGACCTTATGAGCATTTTGTTCTTAATCGAAACTTTTATTATTAAGAATCAAAAGACAACCCTAAAACATCACAAGAATAACTATATTCCTTGTGGAACCTAGAATACCAAAGAAAATTTCTCTGAACAGGACCACTCCCTCAGACAATTGCTAGCAATGTAATTCTATAAAGATGGAAGAAAACTCAATCTAATTTTTTCAGTTCAGGTTTGCTCTGTGTAAGGGCTTCACCAATTGAGCTTGTTTAGTTCACTTAGGTGCTGGTGCAAGCCCACCGATCTGAGCACAGAAGTTCTTGAGCAATGGAGGGAAGAATGGGTTAAAAGGGAACAACTTAGGCCAGCAATTGTCTTTGATTTCTGTGATGGCCTTGCAACAAGCAGGACCAATAGCACCAATTTGACCACTGGGAAGTGACTTAAAAATCTGCAATAAACAGCCATTACTGTTAGTAAGAGAAGACCAGCATTCTGCAACTTCGTTTCCGGGCTGCACTGGTAATAACTCTGTCGCAGACAGCTTGCTGATGTCATTCAACAAAGTTCCTGCAGGTGGTGTAGCTGAACAAGAAGTCTTGAGCAGTGGAGGGAAAAAAGGGTTGAAGGGGAACATTTTAGGCCAACAATTATCCTTAATTTGAGTAATGGCCTGGCAACAAGCAGGGCCAATAATGCCCACTTGGCCACGGAAGAGTGAAGTATAAACCTCCATGATACATCCCTCTATGCTGGTAAGAGATGACCAGCATTTTTGTATTTCTCCAGGCTGCCAAGGTAGTCCTGGGACACCTGACGTTGGCGAAAAAGAAAATGGTGGCAGCAACAGTTGCGCCATTCCTGTTGTTGCCAACACGGTCATGCATGCTAAATTTAAAAGCATAGGCAATGGCTTTCTCGATACCGCCACCATACTGAATTTGACTAGGAAAAGTCTGCAAGCTTTCTAGAATATTGGACTTGGAGGGGTGCCAGTGGATCGCCTGGAAGGAGATGGATGAGAATTTATAGTACTAGAGTTATTAATGCTGAAACGTTTTATTTGTAAACTGATGAGGCCGTTCTTGTTTGTAATTGTGAAATTCCTTCAGCTTGACTGCAGCATTTAATCAGCTAATAAGTATATGGTTTTACTTTTCTGCCATAAAAATCTTAATTTGTTGTTTTATCCTTTACTTTTTTAGTGTTCATCCTTTTTGTCGTGTTACAAGTTTTGAGTATAAAACGAGTGGAAGCTTATTGGAGCAGCGGTTTCTCATATATATGCCTCATTCTCCAAAGAAATAAAAAACAACAACAACAACTACTACTACTTGTGCTATAACAGCAGAAACAAATATCAAGAATTGGTTATGTCGGCATTTTCCAGTTCAGCAAATGCTACTCAGGTGTGGATCATATTTTAATGAACAAAGATGCTTTTTTTGATTATCATAAATTGGAGGAATAAGGGGTTAGTTAAGAACAAAGTTCCAGGCAAGATATATATTGCACTTGCCTACAGTCTGTGACCCCAAAAAACGTGGCTAACTTTGGGGATCAACTCGGACAGGTTTTAGCAGATTGGTTTTAGTAAAAGAGAAGCATATTTTGTTTGTTTAGATTGCCAAATGAATTTAGTTAAATAAGATGCATGCAAAGAGCAAAACTAAAGTTCCTGCTTGCATATTCCCATAACTTTATACCACAAAAAATGAGCAGGTCATATATGTAAATGAAACTTTTATTATTATCATTCCGACATTACAACACCAGAAGAAAGCACGTCTTCCTCGTGAAAGCTACCAACCTAAAGGCTTTAAATGCTAACAGTCCAATAGGAATTTTCTGGAGAAAACAACAATGAAAAGATCATCTAAATTTGTTTTTTTTTTTAATTAAAATAGCTTTGCAGTGTTTTCACAAGTGAACAATAGGCTGTAACGGTGGTTATAGGTGCACGAATTTGAGGCAAATATCGAACAAAGGTCGTTGACAAGCAATCGTCAGCTATTCCAGTAAGGGCGTCACAACAATCACTGGTTAGACCTTGCAAGTCTCCAGTGGTAAATACCTCCTGAACCTCAGCAACACAATCTTTGACATTGTCGTAATTTCCAAGGCACTCTGCTATCAGCCCTCCTATGTCAAGTGCATTTTTCTTTGTCTTCCCCTTCTTAGGGAAAAGATTTTTAATGAATTTCTCCGATACTAAAGTTTCTGGTGGTATGTTTCCATCTCTTGGTATGAAAAGTTGAGACTCCGGTGCCATTTGGGATTGTCCCGGTTGGACCATTGCGGCTACGCAAACTGCCAGCACCATTGCCATGATGCCATGGCAAATGGGTTTGTCCATTTTGGTGCTGTCATGGAAGAAGAAGGGAGGGATTATTAATTTGTAGTGATTCGAAAAAAGGGAAACGTTTGAAAACGTATCTATGCAGTCGGTTTTAACTATTACTTTGTATTTAGATGCATTGAATATTTCGAATTTGTTTTGCAGTTATTCTTTTCTTTACAAAGGATTAAAAATTTAAGGTTCAAATTTTTATAATTATAAGTATATAATAAAAATGACTATTATAAAGTGAGAGCTTGAAATACTATAATAAAATGCATTTTTTATATGCCATGAAAAATAGGCGTTATATTAACCTTAAAGAATAATTGTAAGTTCTAGATCAGAAAATACTCTCAATATTATAATTTGAAATTTTTTAAAATCTTTTTATTCAAATCTTGTCAATAAAAAGTTGAATTTGTGGGATTAGAGGAAAATCAGTTTCCTTCTTTTATATAACTTAAAAGGATCAATTACATATACTGTACTCGAATTGTAGTGAAATTATTGATTTAGTATTTACAAAAATATAATTGAATATTTTAATTTTCATTTTGTTAAGTAAGTCGTGCATCTTATTAATTCTATTAGTAAAAATGAATGATATATTAGAAAACATTCATTTAAAGTGTATCATGTGTGATAATTTTGTTATAAGTTTTGAATATATTTTTTTGTAAGTGATGTTAATTTTGGTGTAAATTGATGAATTAAAGTAAATTTTATTACAAGTTTTGAAATATTATTGTACTCGTAAAATTCATGCGTGAAATTAAAAGTTACTAATTATTTTTTTTAGTAATGTACCTGTTTTAGTTACAGTGTGAAATTGAAAAAAAAAAAAAAACTTTATTCTCATCATATATTGGAATAAACCTATTCTCATCAGTCTCCCTCCAAACTCTATTGTTCCCTTTCTTTTCTACGCCAAAAGAGATGCTGAGGAGAAAACCCACCAAAATTGAAGTCAAGCTCGAAGACAAACAGGAACTTGAAGATTCCCGCAAACCCTCTCCTCCTCCCCCCACAGCCACTGCCTCTTCCTCAACCTCCTCCTCCCTACTCCACCTCCTCGACCGCTCCCACCCTAACCCCACCGCCAAAGTCCAACGCATCGGCCTCTCCCCCTAATGGAAGTCGAAGTAAAACTCCGCCTCCGAGACGCCGCCGCTCACCATCAGCTAACCACCATCCTGTCTCCTTTCCTCTCCAAAACCCTTCACCAACAAAACCTCTTCTTCGACACCTCGACAAATACCCTTTCCTCTCAACTTTCGGTTCTTCGCCTCCGCTTCCTCAACAATGATGCCCGCTGCATCGTTTCCCTCAAATCCAAACCCACTCTGGTAGACGGTGTCAGCCGCGTGGAGGAAGATGAGGAGGAACTAGACCCGTGTTTCGCACGCGCTTGCGTGGAGGACCCGGTGAGGTTGGGGAAGATTGAGTCCAGGGTTTTGAAGAGGGTGAAAGATGAGTTTGGGGTTGGGGAAGAAATGGGGTTAGTTTGTTTAGGTGGGTTTGAGAATAAAAGAGAGGTTTTTGATTGGAAAAATTTGAAGCTTGAAGTGGACGAGACTAAGTATGAATTTGGGATTTGTTACGAGGTCGAATGTGAGAGTGGGGATCCTGATGGAGTTAAGAAATTGCTTGAGGACTTCTTGAAGGAAAATGGGATTGGATATTCTTACTCTAAGATGACAAAGTTTGCTGTTTTTAGGTCTGGGAAGCTGCCTTAGCAAAGTGAGTTTGAGATTAATATCTTGCATAAACGGTATCAAAAGTTGTCACTTTAAAGTTGGTTTTGGGGAAATCTTTGTTTCCTTTTTTTTGTTTTTTTTGTTTTGTGTGTGTGTGTGTTTTATAAGAGTTGTTTGGTTGGTTGTTTTAAATGGTTTTTGAAGTGATTCTTGCCCTTGTTAATGCTGGATGAAATTATGGCTGCTTGTTATTGTGGGTTTTTGGTGATGTTAATTTGTTTCTTTTGCAGCTTTTCTTATTACATTTTGGTTTAAGTTGCTACACTAATGAGCATTAAATAGAAGTAGTATGCTACTGCTTATTCTCCGGATTGAATCTATCAGCAATCATAATATTGAAAAAAAAAGATAATTCCTTCGACTAGGAGAATTCTTGCATATTCTGCAATGTTTTGCCTTGGAACCACCTGAGAGTGCCTTCATTCTTAATTTTCAAACAATGACAAAGAAAAAGAAGTCTGTTGTGATTGGATTATACTGATTGCCATATTTTTTTGTGGTATGAATTATTGAAACATAAATGAGTGTTGTATAATGTATAGATTACTGACATTGTATCATAAGACACAACTAATTGGTAATGAAGTTGATAAACACAAATACTTCATAGGCCTTCTGAATTCTTGAATGACGAGAGCTGTGTCCTTTGGTTTTAGTGTGAAAATATGAACCTAAATGCTGCAAGAGAAAAACTAGAGATGAAGATGATGAATGCAAGATCGGTTAATTTTATTAGCTGCTTTTGTAGTTATAACTTGGAAGAAAGGTTCTTTTTTGGTTCTTCAGTTGTTTTTGTCAGTAGCCTTAATCTATGGACTCTTATATGCTGTAGCCATATTCCTTATTATAATCATCTTTGGATATTGTTGTTTATTTAATTGGTTTAAATTATTTCTCTCTCACAAACGTATATTACTGAAATTCTTAACTGATTGTTAAATCTTCTGTTCATGTTACTTATTAGTATTGGACTATTACTTATTACTTACTAAACTTTTTCAATTTTTATTGGTTTTTTACCTGCTTGGTACCACATTGATGTAGGTTTGTGGCACTTGATTCTCCCTTATATTTTTCTGATTTTCATGTATCCACTTGGGGGCTTAAGTCTTATGCATTATTCTCTTTATGTCCATCTGCCAAAATGTTATGATAACGTATTATGATGGCTGTATTCAGCATATGGTCACATGACTCATCCAGATGGTAAATTCTGACTTATTTTACTTCTTCTTTGAGATATAGGAGTCCATTTGGCCATGCAAAGTTGCAAATTTGTAATTTTAGGAGCCATAAACTCATCTGTGATGGGACATGAAGAGCTGGCTTAAGCTTGTCAATGTTTAAGCAATGTCAAATCTGTTTAGGTATCTGCACCTCTGACTTAGGTGCTTCTGAAGCTTGAATTTTGTTTTCTAGGTCTCTCTCTCTTGTCATTTTTGTTTTGTCCCGTCCAGCCATTCAAACTTACCCTTCAAAGTATCCTGGGACCTTAAAACTGAGCTTTGCCTATCTGGTTCCCTATGTTTATCCAACAAGGCATGAAGAAACTGACTGCGATGTTTCTAACAACTTTTTCTTATCAGGAAACTATGCTAGGGGTGCCTGAGATATGCTATTTTTTCTTAAGAGCTTTATCCCAATGAACATGTGATTTCTTTCTTTTCTTTCTCTAATTGTCTCTAGATTTGTGGAAAGGAAAAGTATTTTAGGTCATTATGGTGTTAACTACTTGATTGTTCATGATGAGAAGGGAGTTATCTTGAGTGGGTTTATGTTGGCAGTCTAAAACTGTATCAGGGCTGGAAGACGGAAATAAAAGAGCTTGTATGTTGTATTAATTGAAATATGATGTGTATCTTAGTTAAATTGCTAGTTTATAGCAGCAAAAGAGTTAAATTGCAAGTTTATTCTTCCCTTAGCTGCATAGGCAATGCTAATTCTTGCAGTATTGATGTTCATGGACTTCACTGAGTTGATCTATTGATGAGCCATTTCTGTTGTAGGTTGTCATGCAGAATGATTATGAATGTTGATCCATGTCAAAGAGACCATGCAAGCAATGGCGGAGGAGCAAAATTTACCATCTTCCTTTTGAAGAGAACAAATAATTTTTCCTTTCTAGCATGATTCTGAGACCTTATATCATTAGCAATGAACGTGATTATAATTGCATGTTAATACTCTTTGACAAGTTTGCATAACTTATTTAAGAAGTTTGCTCTCTGCCTCTCTGGGTGTTTTCTCTGGACTTCTGTCATGTTCACAATTTTGTCCATGATGTGGCGCTTTTCTACCATCATCCCTATTCATCATCTCTTGCACCTGTCTCCGTCTTTACCAAGTCCCAAGCCCTTAGTCCCAACAAAGGGTGCTCTGAATGCAAGGTGAGTTAGAATTTCACAATCACCTAAGATGAGGTATCATCGCAACCGCAAAAAAAAAGAAGAAAAAAAAGCACCATCTCCCATCAAATAGCTGAAGGACAAATGGCTGTTCATGTACGTGTTGGGGTCTGCCCAACATCACTTACACTTTTTAAAATCCCGGTAAGTTTGGCCTTTAACTACACAAACTAATTAACACACTGTTCTTTCATACCGAAAGATCGGACGTATACCTGCGTATCGACTAGGTAGCATAGAATGACTTACGACAATTAAAACGAATTGCATTATTTGGGGGTTAAGAATCGGAATTTTTTTCCCTCGAGCATGATTCTCAGGACCTGGAAACCTCAGTTCTGGCCTTTCGGAAAAGCCAGGTTTCATTCAAGATCAAGCGGTAATTGAACTTCAGTTTGATAGAATGATCATTACTCCAGTATTAATTGCTAAGTTGATATAATTAAATATACTTAAGTTTCCAGTTAGCTGTTTCATCAAACCTTACCAGGCTACCAAAAGCCCAAGACGTAATGAAACGAACCGAGTATTAGATGCATGTAGAAGTCACAAGTTCTACAGAACAAATAGGAATGACCATTAATCCACGATGGAATAATATGTATCAGAACCACCTGTAACGTAACTACATGACAAATGCCATAAATTAAGGTTCCTTCAGAACTAAGGATAGCGAATCTTCTAATCTATGCAGACAAACATGCTGAATTCTCCCTCCCTACTAAAAGTTCCTCACCCAAAGGAAAAAAAGAAACAATAGAAAATCTAAAGGCCTATGATTAATTCACTTCCTCTTCTTAGAAGGTGGCTGACGAACCTCATCATCTTCATCATCTTCATCTTCCTCTTCTTCATCCTCCCCATCCTCATCACCATCATCGTCATCCCCATCATCATCATCTTCTTCATCATCCTCTTCATCACTCCCTCCATCCCCATTGGCCTCAGGGTCATCCTCGGGATCCTCCTCACCTGAGAAATCCTCATCAGCTGCATCATCATCTGGATCATCTGCGTTGTCATCATCTTCTTCTTCATCATCATCCTCTGTATCACTGGCATCTTTGTTTTCTGGATCAGGACGTTTCATTTTGAGCAGTTCATCAAATGGAAACCTAAAAAAGAAGTCAATCCTGCCAACCTGTTAGATTTCCTCTTACCAACCATTAATGATAAATTACAATGAAAAAGAAAAGGAAACACATTACCTCTCATCCACTGCAGTCAAACCATGTGATGCATTCATATCCTTCAGCACTGACTCTGTCTGCAACAATCTTAAATCATGTTAGAAAGGATCCTAAGCAAGATACATACAACAAAAATATGATGATGTATGCTTTCCACAGACAACAGGATTCTATTTGCATCTTAAACATTTTACAGAGAAACAATAATAAAATTCCCTCATCAATTCAAAGTCCACCATATGATGAACGTACACTCTGAACATAAAGTTTTCTCAAAAATAGAAAAAAAAAAAACACTCCAAACATAATCAAGATCAGAGAATCAACCGTGAAGGAAAAGTGGAGTGTGGACATTGCTGCAGGCAAGAAGGAGCAACAGTTCTAGAGCTCAGTATTGTTGCTTATTTGAAAGCCAGGCTTTTTATATATTGACATGCTAAAAACTTCTTTCAAATGATTAAAATAATCATGTTCATGAAAAGGAAAAAAAAAATGGAGACATTGCAAAACTAAGTCAGAAATTAACCCTGATGTCACTAATCAAACCCTGAAAAAGGGTCCTTAAATATCAATTTAGTGCCCAATAAGCTACAAAGGCAAACTAGACCCACATTTCATGTCTAAGAACTGCAGCAAAAACTTTGACCCAGGGGCCCAAATTTGTAATCTTGCATTAAATAACAAATAGAAGGCGATCTACCCTTCCACATTGTTCCCTAATGTTCTGATAATTTGCAGTACAGATTGAAACTTGACATTATTGTTTTTGTATTGGTATAAATGGTAAGAGAAACAGCAAACATCCCAAGCACTAAAAGGTGCAGAGGAATATCCATTCAAGGTCAGAAACCAATAAAAGTGGCATAGAAAGATTCTCATATTCTATGCTGAATCCAACTAAAAACCAAAAGCTGTAGGACCTCTCAGGTAGCAAGTTAAAGAATCTGTAGCCACCAGCATACAGTAGAAAAGAAGAAGGCATTGTTGATTGCAGGCAGCATTACAACAAACAGCATATATTTTACTTGTAGCGAGAAGATTCTAATCATATTAGTTATCATACCAAAATGTAACTAAACTTTTTATGGAAAACAGATCTCAATTACTCCGACAACATTTCAGGTAAGTACAAGATTCAGACAAGAAAAAGCTAGCTTAAACATAACAAACTCAAATAAAAAAATTACAAAAAAAAAGGTGAAAACAAGTGGAAATCCTCCACAAACCCCACTTCTTGAATCTTAATATGGGAAAAACTTATGACCCGGACAGTCAGTCCACACTCCACACAATTTCAATCTCCAAAAGCAAACCTTGCCCTAAACAAGAACAAGCAATGTACAAATTCATAACAGAAAAAGGTAACAATTCTAACACTTCAACAGCTCACAATAACCTCAACCAAGACAAGAGAGGGTCAACCACCAAAATTCAGTAAAAAAAGGAAAGGGGATGGGGGAGGGGGTGTGGAAGAAGAACACAACACAAGCAGCAAAAACCTTATAAACAAACAAATATAATGCTTTTGAGACAAAACGCAAAAAGCAGAAAACAGCATATGAAGCAAACAACACAACACAACTCCCAAACTAACAGGAAAAAATAGCCATTACCAAAAAGAGAGTAAATATACCAGCATGAGAAGGCAAGCAAGAGAATTTCCAGCAAGAACCAAAGTCTCAGCCACCAAAGCTTCCATTACAGAGCATACCCAGATGCTCTTTTCAACTGGGCTCAATCTACCCACCTCCATTGCTGCCTCAACTATGCTAAACAAAAATTACACTTCCTATAGAAAAAAAAAAAAATCAGTTAACTAAAAGCAAAAGACTTTGGAAAAAGAGTGAAGATAGAGAGAGAAAGAGAAAGACCTGAGCAGAGTGGTTCTGGGTCTGGGTCCGGTTAGGGTAAACCCTAGGGTTTGGTCCGGATTAGGGTTTTGGTTGCCAAAATTGATATTACCAGGTTGATTTTGTTGACTTGCACGAAAGATCAAAGGCATTTATTGGATGAAAAGAGGTAAAGTGGAGTGGAAGAAAGACAAATGGGTTTGAAACAATTAATTTAATTTTTTCTTTTTTTTGTTTGGGGTGAAATTGACTTTTCTTGTGAGTGTATTTATACATTATTTAAAAGATATTTTTCACTTGACGCTTTGGATCCAGTGTCAAGACAATTTCACGTCAAATTGGGGGGGAGAAAATCACGTGGTACTGGGGCCACTAAAACTTGGTGGAATTCTCCAATCAGGTTCCTGATTTGTGCTCAGTTCGGGAATTTGATTGGTGGAGCCTAGTGTAATTAATGGGATTTGAAGTACAAAATTATAATTTTGTTTTTTGCACACTTGTCGCTCTATTAGGGACAGAATAAAACAGGGGCCCCCTTAGAAGGTCTAGACTGGGCCTGATGGACTGGACCAATCTAGCCCAAGTGCGCTTTTGTAGAAGGCTTGGCCTGGCCCATGTGTAATCTTCCAAGGGGAAAGTTGTCATTGACTGACCAATGAGCAAGAATTAGTCTCGTCCGTGCAGGCCCACCCTGACTTCGTCTAAACTAATTACTTTACTAAAAAAACTTTATACCAGAAATTAAAAAAATAAAAAGATATAGTTAGTATAATATTTAGGCGATTATATCATGTTTAACGTAATGAAAAAAATAAATAATCTAACTGTTATTGCCCTCATTAATTCCACCTATTTTTTCCCTTGAATAAATGGTAACACGTCTATATGTCCATGAGAGCAATGGCAAGTGGGAGACTTTGACTTCTTTAGGTTTCACATTTGAGTCTTCCAATACGTGAGTTAAGTTATATTATTTAGTTTGTTGATTTGTTCCATATATTGAATGTAATAATTATATTATGATATGGAAGGTTGACCGATTATTATTGTAATTTTATTAGTAAATTATGATTTAATTAAGAAAAAAAGTATATATATATATTCGAAGCATAATGAGAAGAAAGTTGATTAATAAATTGAGTAGCACCTTAAACTTGGAAAGGTAATACATATGTATATATGTGAATTGGAAATCAAAGCCCTGTTTCAAATATAATAAGCATTATTATATATCCTGGTACCCAAAAAAAACATTAATACATATCTTCATATAAAAAATAATAAGGATTATTATACATCTTTCTGTATAATGAGCTTCTCTGGATGAGTACATTAATTATTACAACACTTGCAGTAGTGGTAATAAATACAGCCAGCTCAATCAATGTTCATAAAGGAAAAGGCCATGTCCCATTATGTAAATAGGTAAATTTAACGGGGTTAATGTGAAAATATTTGGAAAATACGGCGAGCAATTGGATTCACATCCTCATCCATGTCAAAATCGAGTTAATTCTTACGGATAATCGCTTAGGCAAGTGGCTTTGGCTTCGGCTTCGGTCTCATCAGTCAACACGGCACGGACGCCAAAGCGCAACGACCCCTCAAACCCAGCCCTGCCCTTCTCTTTCACGAAAAACCCTAATCGCACCCATAAATTTTTATTGAAAAAAACAATTATGAAACAAAATTATTGATAAAAAAGTCAACCCAGATCATTGAAAAAGGAAAAAAAAAAAATCTGTTTTTCGTTTTTTCTTTGGGGTTTTTGAGAGATGTCATCGGAGATCGAGGTGGTGGAAGAGGTTCAACCCTCGAAGCAATCTGGTGGTGTTTTAGCGAATGGAAATGGAAATGGAGGAGGGAATAATGGGGTTGTTGGTGGTGTTGCTGATGATGAGAGCTTGAGGAACGATGTTTACACGGCCGCTGCGTATGGGGATTTGGAGAAGCTTCATAGGTTGGTTGAGTCCGAAGGCTGCACTGTTTCCGAGCCTGATCACCTGGGTTATTATGCCCTGCAGTGGGCTGCTTTGAATAATAGAACCGCCGCTGCTCAGTACATTATCGAGGTTTTTCTCTTGTGGTTATTTTGATGGATTTGCTGAATTGGCTTTCTTGTTAGAGTTGGGAATTCTTTTCGAGTTTTGGATTTGGAGTCTATTGGATTTATTGAAATTGGTTTATTTGGTATCTAATTTATGGAAGTTGTTTTCTTCAAAAGGTTTATTAAGTGGGTTTTAATAGGTTTACTTCAGGACTTAGGGAATACATGCCTTTGAGGTTGGGAAACGCTTTCTGTAGTTGTTTGGATTTTACGGTTTAGTTGATACATGTTGATCTTGAGGTTTTTATTGGATTAAATTTGGTTTAATTGAGAAGTTTTTGCATTGTCTTGATTTGCCAGCATGGTGGAGATGTAAATGCGGCAGATCACACTGGGCAGACAGCCTTGCACTGGAGTGCGGTCCGGGGTGCAATACAAGTTGCTGAGCTTTTACTCCAAGAGGATGCTCGGGTGGATGCCGCAGACATTTATGGCTACCAGGTTAGATTTTCTTCATCGTGGTGCCTTGTCTAATATTCTATCTCAGTCAAGAATTTAGTATGGTTTCACGCAATATGGATTTGGGGACAGTGATCAGTAATGTAAAGTAATGTTTACTCAGCATTAGCTGTTTTATACATTCCTGTTTGAAATTGGTTTATATCTGCATAGGCATTATGTATATATATTTTTAGGAGCATTAGAACTCCGCAATATATGGTTTCCATAAAATGAGTAGATCATATTGATATTTTGAGGCTTAAAGAAGATATGTTTTTGCTATGCATTTTACTTGAGGCTGTCTACATAGCTGGAGATGATGTTCATTCCCTTTTTCTCTTACTTGTCTAGGACCTGAAAGACAGCTGGAAAGCATAGCATTCCATGCTATACTTTCTTGTTGACTGTGACTTTTTCCCCATATATTTTCCTTCCGTGGTCTTTCTTTTCCTAATTTGTCTCATTTTGGTATCATCTCAATCAAATGCAATTCATGCAGTTTTTCTTTGCCGATATTGCTGATACACTCAATTGTTTCTTTTTGGTGGAGTATTTTACTATCTAGAAGTCTAGAACATGAGGGTGGGTTTCTATTTCTTAATTGAATTCTGAAACTTATGCTTATGGTTTGTGTTTTACAATTTAATTGCAGGATGATGATTGAAATATTGTATTTCTTGTTTCTATTTCCACCTTCAGATGGATGAGTGCTTATTAATTGTAATTTGATGCAGACAACTCATGTTGCTGCCCAATATGGTCAGACTGCTTTTCTCTATCACATTGTTTCAAAATGGAATGCTGACCCTGATGTTCCGGATAATGATGGGCGAAGCCCTTTGCACTGGTACATGAGTTCAACTTACACCTTACTATTATTCACTTGAATGTTCTAGCATAAGGCACTGTGGTGGTGATGATTTCTTTTGGATCTAAATATCTGCTTTTTTTTTCTTTTTCTTATGTGAGGGTTGATTATTTTCCTTGTATGACAATGCTTTTCCTTAGACTAATTTGCTACTTCAAATTTATTTTAACTAACCAAGGAACCTTTTTTTTTCATACTGATAAAATTATTGTTTGATGCATTTGCTGGTAAGGAAGACTGCTTTTGAAAACCCAGTATTTGTGATTATAAAACAGTTTTCTTTCGTGATTTTGTGATGCCTAGTGATGAGACTAATAAGCTTCTGCAAAGTGCTCGATTCTTGTAAACCTGGATTAAGAATTTTTTATGATCAGAATGTAACCTACTTGTGTAATTTTTACCGTAGTTGGGTTTAGAGTTTTCATTCTGAAAATGTCAAATAGTCTTTAGAGTGTTCTATTTTCCTTTTGTGAAATTTCTCTGAGTTATTTCTCTAACATTAACAAGTTTGCTTGCATATTCTGACCACTTTGTTTTTCCTGCAAATTGCTTGATTCTGTAATGAAAGTTTACAATTGTCGTGTCTATTATTGTGATTCTAACTTCTTTTTAATATGGAGAAAACTAGGGCTGCTTATAAAGGTTTCGCTGATTGCATACGTCTTCTTTTATTTCTTGATGCATATAGAGGGCGTCAGGACAAAGAGGGTAATTTTCTGATTCTCAGATTTAAATTGCCATTTCTAGGGATTTTCATCTGGTTAATCTAGTGTTAACAATTTGTATTTGTGAAAATTTTGATTGCATGTGTAGTTTTTCTCTGTTAACAATGTTTCATCTCTACATCAGGTTGCACTCCTCTCCATTGGGCGGCTATTAGGGGTAATCTAGAAGCTTGCACAGTCTTAGTACAGGCTGGCAAGAAGGAGGATTTGATGGTCACTGATAATACTGGCCTTACACCCGCACAGCTTGCTTCTGATAAAAATCACAGACAAGTTGCTTTTTTCCTTGTAGGTGCCATAGCATTGTAGCTTTTAATTAATGATTTTTTTGATGAATAGTAATTAATATATTTATTTGTTTATGTTTTGAATCTTACACATTTCAAGCTCTTATTGTTAATGATGACTGATGAATGCTTTGGGCTGAATGAAAGACAGTTTCTTGCTTCCTTCTACCCAACATAAAGAATGTTGGGTTAATTACTGATAAAAATGCAAGTGAAATGTACTTCCTAAACATTACATAAAGGTCCAAAATGTCTTTCTTATTCATTTTACTTTGTTGCTAACATCTTGAAGTGTTCCTTATGCATGTGCAAACTCTAAATTTTGTTTCGCCATGTTTATGTTGCATTCAGGTTTATGAAGCGGAGATATGTCAAATAACTAGTATTTTGTTGTTGGATAGCCCAACCTTTGACCTTTCCTTGTCTAGGCCCAACATGATTGCACATTTGAAAATTTTTGACTTCACTATTAGAATTATTTAGGATGTAATTATTATTGATTTTGAATGGTCTTGTTAGTTGTCTCCTAAAAAGCTGTAAAATTTCCTTATAAGTAGCTTAATTTGTCTCCTAGCTGTTGTTCTCTTTTAATTTTTATGATGATGTGCTTATGAAATTAGATGAATTTTACCACCTCACCTATTTATGTTTCTTATCATCTTATACATCTGATTCTGCAGGGAAATGCTAGGAGGTTGCTTGAAAAACGGTGTGATGGGAATAGCCGTCTTGGACGACTTTCAAAATTAGGACTTGCACCAATTCTTTGGTGCATTATCTTGCTGCTACTGGTGACTTATACTCAATCTGTCATAATGGGTCTGTCTCTTGGTATCTTCTTGAAAGTGATCTAGGTCTCTTTATTGCCTACTTATTTGTGTTTTTGAACATTGGTTGCAGCTTCAAATCTGCCAAAGTTGACAGCTGGGTTTGGCCTTCTTGCATGGTTGGGTGTTTTCCTAGCATCTGCTGGTCTGGTTCTGTTTTATAGGTGTAGCGGGTATATTCTTTGACATGGACCTACTTTTTTTTTAAGTCTGTTAGGTCATTGTGGCACTGAATACATTTGTTTTGGACACTGCCTAGCTGTCCATTTATCAGTTTGTTAGCCCTAATTTTCCCCTTCAAAGAGTTTCAGAGTATAGCAGCTGTCAAAGGAGACAATTGTTTTTGAAATCATAGTATGGCTGGAGTTGGAATGAAGGGATTGTCTGTACCATTTGATTCATTTCCTTTTTTAATTTGCTAAAACAATTTTCAGGACAGATATCTTTGGTACCTTTAATTTTTGGTTTTTCATGCGATGAGTTTCAAGCATCTAGCAATTAGATTCTTGATGTTTGCTCATTTTTATTTATGTTGGAAGGAGGGGAATCTTATTTTGAAGGGGCTGTAATGGGGTTTACAAAGGCAGTGAGTTATTATATTCTTCAGGAGATTGTATGTTAACATGTAGTCAAAGGTTTATAAGATAATACAAGATATATTATTAAAATTGTAGTACTTTGTGTCATTCTTTCATTGTTTTCCCAGATTTAGTCAGGTAATTCTCTGTAATAGAAGCTGGGCTGGGTGTATATCACACCTAGCTGTGCTAGGCAGGATACTACTTCTATTGCATGTAATTTTTAGTCATCAGACTCGTTGAAGGAGTGTACTTATCTAGTTTCTTTTGTCATTTTAAATTTCTTTGCAGCAAGGATCCCGGTTATATCAGGATGAATGTCCATGATCCACAAAATATGAAAGATGATGTGCGTTCAAATTTCCCTTATAGAGTCTATCTGGTTTTTGTTTGGTTTGTAAATTTTGTCTTCCGGAAATTTAAAGTTTTAGTCCTTTATATTTTGTTTCTCCAAATGTATATATCTTTTAAATAATTGATGTATATATAACATATTTATCCTGTTTGTTTTGCTAGGAACCCTTATTGAAGATTGAGATAAATAATCCTGCTTTGCTAGCTGGAAATTGGTCTCAGCTTTGTGCAACATGCAAGGTGCTCTTCTAATCTAGCCTCTGTTCCTTGTATGTTACTTATTTGATAATTTCCTTTTATTCTGATTGTTTTGCTATGTTATTATATACCATCACCAGATCGTCAGGCCTCTTCGTGCAAAACACTGCTCCACTTGTGATCGTTGTGTTGAGCAATTTGACCATCATTGCCCTTGGGTGTCAAATTGTGTTGGCAAGGTGCTTCCTTGCTGATAAGTTAAATGTTTTTCTTTCCTCTGTCATTATTATTTTGATGTTTTCATTTCTTGCATGTTTAACATCCTGTGCTTCAACTTCTACAATAGGTAGACTAATATGGGTTATGCATGATTGCTGGTTGGTTGCAATTGTTTATATATCAATTTGATAAGACATTTCCTATGTGGAAAGAGTCTAACATTTAATTTAACATGATTCTTGCAAATAGTCATGGTATCTGTTGATTTAATTTTATTATAATATCTTGTGATGCAGAAAAACAAATGGGATTTTTTTCTTTTCCTTGTTTTAGAAGTTTCAGCGATGTTAATTACTGGTGGAGTTACTATTACAAGTATGTCTCTTAATCAGTTCCAGGTTCAAACTATTTTCTGAAGTTAGTTTGGCAAAATTTTCCTCCTTGAATGTCCTGCCAATGTGTACTTCTTGTATACAGGAATCTTGACAGATCCAACGGCTCCATCTTCATTCTTACCATGGATGAACCATGCTGGTACTCATCATATTGGTGCTATATCTTTTTTGATTGTGGATTTTTTCCTCTTCTTTGGTGTGGCAGTGTTAACTGTTGTACAGGCTTCTCAGGTATGCATTCAGGTTTTCTGATCTCTAGTTGTCTTTTTTTTTTTTGGAAACACTTTTTATGGTTGTGACCTGGGCCACAATAGAGAATAAATGTCTGCTTCACCTATGCTCTTATTTTAGGTTTAGTCTTGATGGCACTGGTTGAGTTTTTGGGGTAAAGTTGTCATCCTAAACTAGATTTGGTCCAGTGGCATCATAAATGCAAGTTTCATCTGCCTCATCATATATCTTAATCTAACTTTCATTGTAGTTTATTAGTGATTTTGGATTGAGTGAGCCTGTCCTTGCCTGGATTTTAACCCTGAGAGGTGGTTTAAGGTGATCTTCTGCCTTCACCATGCTAACTATTACCCAACCAGTTTTTTCACAAACACCGCGTATCAACCAGAATGATATTTACAATTAAGGCATGGCTCACCCAAGGAGTAAATCATCTTCAATAGATAGAGCCCTTTGCATATGATATTTTCCTTGTCACACCATTCTTTTGGACTTAATCTTGATTGTGTCTTTACACATGCTTGCATAGTTTTGTGTCCATATGTGTGGTCTTCTTACCCCCACAACCTTCTCTCTTCTTTGGCTAAATTCCATGTTATTTCTGGCATTTGTGGTGGTGCTTTAGTTTAGGTCCTAGGTAACGTTGCATATCTGAGGCATTTGTAAGGAACATGAATGATTTCAGAAACTTGGGAGCAATAACTCAGTTTGTCTTTTTCTTTTCTTTTATTTGGGGACTCATTTTGTTCTTTTCTTGCCACAGATATCTCGCAACATAACAACAAATGAAATGGCAAATGTCATGCGCTATAGCTACCTCAGGGGCCCTGGTGGTCGATTTAGAAACCCATATGATCATGGATGCCAGAAGAACTGCTCAGATTTCTTGATCAATGGCTACAATGAGGACCTGCGGGCTACTGAAGATTCAGTGCATTCTGAGGGAATAGGAATGGTACAAATGTCGAGGGATTCAAACTTGCAAAATGGTGATATGCATACTCAGGCAAACGGAAATGGCCATATTGCTATAAATGTCAATTCCAACAACACCAATGCACATCATGGCCACATTCATTCTTCGCACTGCAGCCATAGTAACCATAGCAAGTCAAAAACTGAGAGCATTCCCTTAGGTTTGGGTCTTGGTCTTGGACGGAGTAGCGCCCGTCCTGTTGCGACCTCATGATTTTCATGTTCAGTATAAGTTGAAACTAAATGTGCATTGTATCATAAGCATACATCCAATTTCAGCTTTTGTTGATCTATTGGTTGCTCCGTTTTGTTCCAAGGTTATGGGTGCGCCAATTCTTCCAATTTGTCTCATTTCATAGTATGATTTTTGCTGCTGTTGTTAGATTTTTGTTTGCTTGAAACTCGAATGGAATCCCTTTGGGTTTAATTGCACAATGTAAATAGTTGTTGTCGATAACATGAATTAAAACAATTGAGTATGGATTAATTGAATTCATAAATATTTGTTGCTTCTTCCCAAAGAGGTTATTGAGTAGGACATCCTTTGAAGCACACATCAACCAAATGGTAATTGACTATTGTTGACAGGTTTCTCCTTCTAAAGCAATCCCATTAATGAGTAAGCATATCCAATTGCAAGGACTTTTAAAAAGGCCGGCAATGGGCAGAAAAGGACATTGGCATCAAAATCATCCAACCAAGCTGCAAATTCATTAGCAGTTATTTCTTGCAAGTATCTGTATTATGTATTTGCTTGTCCCCCAACGCAAGTATTCTCCAACCGTTGCATACGATTGTCAACATCGTGCAAGGTCGGTGGCTTTTTGACCCTTTCCTTATCAACTTTTTCTTTAGTGCTTTGAGTGTAAACATGAATCTTATGGCCTAAATAAGGAAGAAATTGAACGTGAGATAGCCCCCCTTTTCCAGACTTGAACTTGAAACGAAAGGAACTTGACTTGTATTGTTAGCCACTCGCTCAGGTCAGGCTTCAATGTTAGGTGGAATTATATCCCTTTTACACTATCTTAATATCATGCTAAAACAAACATGTACTATTTCTATCTTTGTTTTTTTATAAAAAAAAAAAACCGAATATTGATATAAGATAATAATCCATCAAATGCAAGCAAAAGCAAAAGAAGCACCAAAACGGCGGCGTCGAATTTTATATCATGACTAGAAAGGAGTAAATAATATTTAAAAAATAAAACTAAAATAGTAAGTCTTATCTCCCGCCGAACGGTCTTGCCGAATAAAGGAAAAAGAACGCGGACAAAGTGGACCCACCATTTCCTTATCTCATACATCACCACCTGTCCCAATCCCACGTCCTTTCGCCACGTGGCAATTATCGAACGGTTCAAGCTCTCCCACACTCCCCTCGCTTGTTCTTCTTCTTCTTCTCCTTGTTTCCCCCTGCTCTTTCAGTTTCAGTCTTCTCCTTTCTTTTCCATAAATGATTGCTATTTTCCACTATGATTCTGATCAGGTGAT
The DNA here is from genome assembly GCF_053813885.1 of Theobroma cacao. Classification (NCBI taxonomy): domain Eukaryota; kingdom Viridiplantae; phylum Streptophyta; class Magnoliopsida; order Malvales; family Malvaceae; genus Theobroma; species Theobroma cacao. Next base: position 7,771,607 of record NC_142647.1, read on the forward strand.
GATATCTTTGTTTTTAAGGTATATATATATATATATATATATATATATATATATATTTTGTGTTTGAATATGATCTTTATTCGATAGTGTGATCACTATTTCAAGAATCTTTTTTCGTCCTCTCTTTGTTTGATTCCTTAGAGAAAAAGTGAAAATGCAATTCCCGATATCTTGTCCTGTACTTTGTTTTCTAAAACCATCAGAATTAACGCTACTTAGCTCTCTTTAAGTAGAGAGTTTTTTTTTCCCTTTTTACAAACCGTTTTTGTTGATGGTAGAGTAGATAGGTATATGTGTGTGTAAAAAGCTTAGTGATCATCGTTTCGTATGATATATATTTGCATTTATTAAAGTTTTATGCTTTAATGAAGTTTTTGCGTTATCCTTTAGATGGGGTATTGAAGATTATTTCTGTTTCTTCTTTTGTTTTTCCTTTTTTTTTTAATGTTTGTATATTGGCTTGTTTGGGATGCAAGCCAAGAATTAGATGCTGCTTAGTCACCTAAACTCCGAATGTTTTGTTTCTGAAGCTCTGTATCCATCTGGGTTTAGTGAACTTATTCTAATTAATGCTTCTGGATGAAGTATTCATTGAACTGTTCTTCGATTGATTTCAGAGCTTCTTCTAACTGATGCTTTCAAAATTCAAGTTTTTTTGGTAGAAATGAGGAAGATTGTGATTTTTTATGAATCCATGGCTCTGAATATGTTTACCAAATGAATTTTTAGGAGCCAATAAGAGTTTACGTGTTCATAATGCTCTGATGAATATTGCTACCATTGATTTATCATTTCAGTGATAAAATTTTAGATGTGAAGCCTTTTGGTTTTTGCAATTATAGTACTCCTTAAAGAGCTAACTCTGTAAGGCTGCTACTTCTGTCCAGATGTGCTGGAGGGTGAAGCAGAGTTTAGACTTCAGACCATGTTTTATGGTTCTAAAATGGAGTGTAAATTGGTTTTTCTGCTTGCTTCATGATATTCATTGATAATCTATCAGACTATTGATCAAATGGGGGGAGTGTGTTCAAGGAAGAGAGACCAACAGGTTGTTGAAGATGGAATGCGAAGAGGGGTGTCTGGACGGTATGGTAAAAGTAATAGTTCAAAGTGGCTTGTAACCTCTTTTTCACGGCCCATGGTAGTTCACCAGCCTGGATTGACCATTTGCCCGTCTCTCATGGAATTATGCATCGATAAAATATGCGAGGTATGTCTATTCCATTGGCATGTTTCTTAGAGGATTGTTTTTCTTTGTTTTTTCTGACATCTTATGCTGTGGTTGTCACAGGACATCGACCAGTATAGTTCATTTTCAATGCTGCCAAAGGATATAAGTCAACAAATTTTCAACAAGTTGGTTTTATCCCATCTTCTTACTGATGTTTCTCTTCAAAAGTTTCGAGATTGTGCTCTTGAGGTAATTTTTCTTTGAGTGGTTTATATATGGTATACCTTTTAAATTTTTTTTATAAGTCTTCATAGATGATGTTATTTACCAGATTTGCATCTTATGTTGACAGGATGTTTGGTTGGGTGAATATCCCGGAGTGCAGGATAGTTGGATGGATGTGATCTCTTCACAAAGGACATCATTGCTTTCTGTTGATCTTTCTGGTTCTGATGTGACCGATACTGGTTTGGGTCTCCTAAAAGAGTGCTCGAGCCTCCAAGCCTTAACTTTTAATCATTGTGAAAACATTTCCGAACTTGGGCTGAAGCATATTAGCAGTAATTTTCTATTACTTTCTTTTATACCTTGGTTACTATAGGGCTGAATTTATAGTTTTGTTCTCTGATTCTACTGACATTGACACCAACTTTGCTAGAGCTGATGATTGCTTTATGCTTTTGTAAGCATTGTAGGACATGATCTTGAACTGCACTGTCAAAGTTTTTGTAGCCTACACTTAGGATGGATGGTCAGGAGTTGTAGTTTTAGCCTTCTTTTAGATTTACGACAATGTGCAATCAACAAATGAAATCATTTGTAACCATTTGCATTTTCTGGCATTATGCTCTTGTCAACCCGGATATATTTCTTCTTTCTTTGGAACAAAAACCTAAAATAAAAAGATGGAATGATTCCTGGATAGCATGTTGGAAACTGTTAAGTATCTATTTAATGTCTTGAAAATATTGAAAAGAATTTCTATAAAACTGTGCTAACTTTCATGGTTACAGACGATTTATTGCCATATAATCTTTATTATGATTGGTATAATCAAATCTTGTATAGCAGCGCCTTTCTACCATTAGGATATCTGCAATAGTTCTTTGGATCAGCTTGCTGTTTGACATTGTTTCTATGGTGGTCACCGGCAATATTTCCCTTGATTGTTAGGTCTGATGAACTTGACATCCTTGAGTTTTAAAAAGAGCGACGCTATTACCACTGAAGGAATGCGTGCCTTTTCCAGCTTAGTTAACTTGGAAAAGTTGGACCTGGAGAGGTGCTCAGGGATTCATGGTGGATTTGTGCATATTAAAGGTTTGTTATAAATGAATAAATTTCCTATTGAAAATTTAGAATGCTTGTTTTCTCATGAACTGTTAAACTTGCAGTGTAAATTTTCCCACTTCCGAAATGTGCTGTTTGTGAAAGTTAGCATCTTCTGAACACTATTTCATGTATTTTTTAAATTGCTGGAATAAAATTAATCTTGTTTTGCGTCAACAATTTGGTTTGTTATGATGATGCACTCCTGCGAACAACCTGGGGAAATGGGAATACTCCTTTTTTATGTTTATTTATCATATGTTGGGAGGAAAGAGGGACGAGGCTAGCAGATAAACTAAACCATGATTCAATCTCTTTATTGCATTACAATATGACTGTTATGTCTACTACATGGAGTGTCAGTCAGATTTATGAACTATGGAATTTTGAGTTGGAGTTCCTATATTAGCCAGTTAGTTCAACATCTTATCCAATCCACTGTTGTTTCTTATTCTCAGAAGCCTTATCGTTTTGCTCATTGTTTTTTTCAGGTTTATCTAAACTTGAGTCTCTTAATATCAGATGCTGTAAATGTATCACAGACTTGGACTTGAAGGCTATTTCCGGTGATTTTGACAATACATGCTGTTTTTGTTTAGGCTAATTGAAGTTGCTTATATACATCAAGTAGTTTTTCCTTCTTTTTTTTTTTTTTAATGAACACAACAGTGGATCAAACCGACATGAATGGCCATCATTGCATGCTGTCACCAGATGGTTGTCACTTTATTCACAATTATTATTGTTAATAATCAAGTGAAATGTAGTATGTAAAACTGAAAACACACCAACCTGCAATAAAGGGCAATGTATTCCAGAACTTTTGTATGGGTTCTCATTTTTTTTTTAAATTTCAGGGCTTAATAATCTGAAGGAGTTGCAAATATCGAATAGTAACATTACAGATTTTGGACTGTCTTATTTGGGAGGTACTTATCTACCTGCACTTTTGCATGTTAGTATACTAACAGAATAAACTGTTGTCCTTTGTGCTATGTAAAAGGATAGGACTACTCTTTGTTAATATTTTATTGTTCTTGCTTTCAGTTCCTAATACATTGAATGTTACATGATTAATTCATATTAACTGTTCTATTTCTAGCTTTGTTTTCCATCATGGCACTCTAGGAGTGAATCCTTTCTGTTTTATGTCATCATTTTTGGGATCTCCTATTAATGGCATCTTAATCTTCTTTGCTGTTGTGTCATGTTACCTACTTAATAGAGCTAATAATCTATCATCTGAGTAAGAGCAGTTGACCTCAAGAATTTTAACAACTCCACCCTTCTATCAAGGAGTATGTGTTAACATTATGGTTTTTTAAACTCCCCTAAGATTCCTTTTTAGGCAAATGTTTTGTGTTCCCCCACTTCTTTGAACTCTGTTTTTTGGTGCTTTATTAGATGAATTTCGTGTGGGCTAAATGCCCGTACAATTTGGTGATTTGTCTTTCTTAGTTATCTTATGTAGTTTGGAAACAATCTGTTAAAAGGTGCAGTCTTGCGTTCTCCTTGGCAGGTTTGCGCAAGCTTATTGTGTTGAATCTGGAGGGATGTTATGTTACTGCTGCATGCTTGGATTCCATCTCAGGTGCATTTTCTCATTAGCAGCCTTTCCAATGATCCCTACAATAATAGTACAATTACTAGCTGCTATATATTGACAATGGTTGTGCCTTCAAATGTAATCATACGTGATTTGTGTGGGAAATCAGTTAGTGGATGTAGTTAGGAGATTATGTGGACAAGGATAATCTCTCTATCATTATCATGTGGTAGAAGATTAAACTTTACCATATTGCACCAAACAATGAATTGTTAACAAGTTCATGGAGTTTGGTTGAAAGTCGATACATTGAGCAATTACTGGATTTCCTGGAATTATAATAATTTTCATATATTATGTGATTATCTTAGTTTTTCCTCCCTTTGAAGTGGGGATTGGGATTGGAATAGGTTATACAATTAGATACTAGAGAAAATCTATTATGTTCAGTTCATTATAAAAATTATTTATCCTTTGTGCAGCTCTTGTCGCTTTGGCATACTTAAATCTTAGTAGATGTTGCCTAACTGATGATGGATGTGACAAGTTTTCTGGTGAGTTATATTTGATATCTTTTAGCCCTTTGGTGTTTTGAATCATAGAACTACTGCGTGGTTGAACATAGCTAGTAAACCATTCATTTGCAGGACTTAAGAATTTGAAGGTATTGAGCCTGGCATTTAACAATATAACGGATGCATGTTTAGCACACCTAAAAGGTTCTCTCTCCCCCTTGCTACTACATTGTGGTCATTAGTTCTTATTGGGATTGGACCATTTGCGCTCTTTCCTTTCCTTGTACAACTTTCAGAGGGCTGTGCAAGTTAATGAATTTTACTAGGTTAGCTCAGTGAATTGCTTTATATAAAATATGACAATTGTAAAGACCTTGCTATTGTTAAAGTTAGCGGCTATTGATTTGGCACTCAGATCTCATTCTGAAAAAAGGTTTTGATCTAATTATAATGATGATATTTGCAATCTTATGCTTTCAATTTTGACAAATATTATGCTGATGATTTGTGACCACAACATGATAGTTACTAATTGTGGAATAGACTGTGTGTGAGGTGACCCTTCACTTAAAAATACTGCTTTGAAAGTTCCTGTGGTGAAGCTTATAAAGTCAGAAAATGCAATGCTAACTGATTTCTGGTTTATTTACTGTACGTGATTGATTGACTATCATAAGAGATACTTGTCCTAAGATGTTTCTTGCTATCCTACGGTGAAATAGAAAACCTGTGGTCCAAAGAGTGGACAATTTTCATTCTGATCCCATATATTTTTTATACCTACCCTTGTGTTCTCATGCTTGTATGCTTTTCAAATAATTATTATTGATAGAATTTTAATCCTTTGGTTCATTTTACATTTGATTCTGATGACTTCTTTGTTTGAAATGGGGATAAGTTTGTTTGATTTGGTATATCTTTTCTTTGCAGGATTAACAAATTTGGAGAGCCTGAATTTAGATTCGTGTAAAATTGGCAATGAAGGCCTTGCTAATTTGACAGGTTTATGTATCATGTTCCATTATTTCTGGTAGTTAAGCTGTTTTGTTTGGGGGATCTCCCTTTGCTTTGAACATTTTCTTGACTGAGTTTTTTATCTTGTGATTTTCTCTTCAGGCCTTTCACTCCTCAAAAGTCTGGAGTTGTCTGATACTGAAGTTGGAAGCAATGGGCTCCGACACCTCTCTGGTTAGTAATCAATCTCTATCTGTGTGATATGATTAGTTTTGAACTCTTATATTAGCAATAAACATGACAGTTTCAGTGATACTTTTTGAAACATATCTTCCAGTTAGGTGCGCTTTTACCTATAACATTGTTTGCAGATTTTATCAAGATTCTTTTCTGTGGAGAATCATCCTTTTTATTGAATTAACAAGTTCTCTTAATTCAGTTTTATATACACTTTGAATGGTCATTGTACCTGTATATTTTTAACTTAAATTGCTCCTTTGCTGTTGCCTTTTGTATATGATGATTCTCTGAAGGAGAAAAGGGAAACATTTGATGCTTTTAGTCATTTGTTTGTTCTGAAAGTGTATTTATGCCTTACACATTGACACTGAATGCTGGCTGAACTTATATCAATGACTAGAATGTATTACAGATATTGGGGCAATCATGAACATTTGTTATATTATTTGCTTTGTCAATGACCTGGCAAGGCAAAGCAACAAAGCTTTAATAATTTTGATCCTTGCCCTGTACTACATGGCCCTCTTTGTTAAACTATAAGTCTGTCTTGGTTTCAATATTTGTGTTTCTGTAATATTCAGTGCATTATAATGTTAAATGCATCATGCTGACTTGGTTCTGTTTTATTAGGATTGACTCGTCTGGAGACCTTGAACCTATCATTCACTTTAGTGACTGATAGTGGTCTAAAAAGGTTGTCTGGATTGACTGCTCTTAAGTCACTTAATCTTGATGCTCGCCAAATTACAGATGCTGGACTGTCAGCTCTGACAAGTTAGTATTTTCACATTTTTTTGTGTACCATTCTTCTAACTGCATGCTGCTGAGTTGGTGGCATTCTGGTGTGCCTTTGCTCCTATTTATGGCTTGTTGAATTATATGGTTGTATCTTTTGGTTGAAGGAAATGTCCTTTTGCTGGTCTTTTTGGAGTGAAGAAATATGGAGTCTTTTTTACCTTGATTTTTATGTTTTACTAGCAACCACTATGTAGTGTAGGATGTCTTCTCCCCTCCCCCCCCCCTCTCTCTGTTTCCTTGCCTTAGACTGTTACAGGATAGCCAGGTTTGGAGTCATAAATTTTCCTGAGCTTTCAGCTTCGAAAAATTCTATCTTTGAAAGTACATAAGCATATACCTCCAAAGGTTTTTGAACAGATCAGGCAAGTCTGATAATTCCTAATGTACTCTTCATTAACCTTACTTGAAAGTAAATAAATAATAACTTAAAATTCCCATGGACCAAGTCATTCTTTTCTAGTATTAAGACGGCAAATTTCTTACATTATTTTCATTTATGGCTGTTGGTGTATAGTTGTGCTATTATTTTGTAACCAGTTTCATAGTGTAATTCACCATTTAGGCCTAGTGTATCCTTCTGTTGTCCTTTTTTTTTTTTTTTTTGTGAAAAGCCCTTCTGTTGTCCTTTAAGAATCTCATATCAATTATTGCTGCACCAAGCTATGTCTGTATTGCCCAATTCATTTTTCTAAAGCTCAGTCAAAGTGGCACCAAATGGCTGATCTGTTGTCAGTTCTTTATCACCCCTTCTCTCTCTCTCTCTCTCTCTCTTTCTCTGTCTCTCTCTTCTTTCTTCCCATCATCTAATATTTTAAGTATGTATACGAATCATCACATTTTTTGGTTTTGCTGTTGCAGGTTTAACTGGACTGATGCATCTGGATCTTTTTGGTGCTAGGATTTCAGACATTGGAACAAATTATTTGCGATGTATGTCGTAAGATATTGCCATTGCTTAAGTAATTAATAATTCCAAGTTGCCTGATGATTGTGGCTATTAACCTTTGTTTTCCTAGATGCTCTAATTTTAATTGTTTGAAAAACTTTATTGTTTTGGTTTGCTCTTTGCCTTAAAGATTTGATATAGTTTGGATATACATACTTGAGAAAGTTCATGAGTAACTTTGAGAAATATAAGGTCCCTTTAGTTGATCTAGTGAGGTGTATCAGTACCATGGTTATCAGAATAAGAATTAGAAATATTTATTAGCATTTAAGAAATTGCAAGGAAGGTTAAGCTTACAAAGATTTTTTTAGTTTTCAGTTTTGTCTAATGTATTTTTATTTTTTATTTTTTACTTTCTTTAAGAAATAATTTTTTAGTTAAAAGAATGAAAGAATCACTCATTAGTATGTAAAAGTTAAGTTAGGTATGACTTTATAATCATTTTAAATAGTCATATTTAATTGATCTGGGTCAATAAAAAACCCCGATGGGTCACCGGTTTTTTCATTAACCTGACGGGTCAAAATAGGTTTTTCTGGGTCAAATTGCACAAACAGTCCAATTAAAGAATTGGCCCAGGTCAAGGGCTTAGTTACCAGGTTGATCGACTCGATCGTCGGGTCAGTTGGGTATGATAACTATGATCAGTACAATATTTCGAACTTCTACTATCATGTTTATTAAAAAGTTTCTTATGGTTTTTATCCATAGGCCTAATATTGAGCTCAGCAAAATCTCAATTTCAATGTAAACTTTTCTCAAGAATTTTGTTTTACCTGTTCTCTTTTTGTGTTAAATGGTCTTACTCTGCTTGTTTTCATGCCAAACAGGCCTCAGGAATCTCCAATCCCTTGAAATATGTGGAGGGGGTTTAACTGATGCTGGGGTGAAAAATATCAAGGATCTTGCCTCTTTAACGATATTGAACCTTTCACAAAACTGCAGCCTGACAAACAAATCCTTGGAATTGATTTCAGGTATTTTATGCTTCTCATTGCTCAGGCTTTTACTTTTATGCTGTTGTTTAGCTTTTTTCTTTCCCCTTTTTTGGCCATTGTTAGAGCTATTCTTGAATAGAACAAACCTTGCCATGCTTGTACAGAAAATGATAAGGAGACGTATATGAGACAGCTAGTTGTATCTCTAGTGTCAGATTATCTCATCTGGCAATAGTCCAACTTGTCATTCTGCATGATCATTGATTCGCAGCATTATTGCTGCAGATGTTTAACATTGTCATATGACTAGTTGGTCCAGAAATATGTCTAAACATGCAAGATGAATGGGCAGTCAGGAAATTTGGTAAATTGAGAGCTTAGTCGGATCCTGTTAAAACTGGATCCCAAATGTGAAAATAACCTAGTCCATAGCTTCCACTTGTCTTACTAGTGTTTTGATGAACTCACTGAGATATTCTAAACATAGATTTTCATTTTCTGGTGTAATTACAGGACTGACAGCATTGGTGTCATTAAATGTCTCAAATTCTCACATAACTAATGACGGTTTGCCGTATTTAAAGCCTCTAAAGAATTTGCGCTCCCTATCTTTGGAGTCCTGCAAGGTAACTGCCTCTGAAATCAAGAAGCTTCAATCAACTGCTCTTCCCAATCTTATCAGCTTCCGACCAGAATAATACTGAAGCAACTGTAACATATGCTGTAAATAGCTGCTATCAGCTGGAGATAGCTCTCTCTACAGGTCAATAGGTATATTATGCCAAAGCGTGAAAGGCTGCCTTTCTGCTGGGGTCAGGGGAATTGTGGTAAATTATTGGACAGTCAATGTAAGGGTATGGTTGTAAATATGTTTGGCTGCTGAATTTGACATTTCGTCTCTTGTTTTATAAAAACAAATAAAAAATTGTACATGGAGTTTTTATGCTTGTTCAAACTATTTTCTGCACATTGTCTTCTATGCTTTCGTTCTGGAGATTCAAAATAAAAAGCAAAAGCAAGAAGGGCAGAGGTTTGAACAGAACAGGCGATGTGACTCAGCCTGGGTAATTTTTTCAGAGCCTAATCAGACAAGCTTGTCCTGGCTGTTTGTTTCAAATAACTGAAATCAATTTTAGTATAAAAAGAAAAAAGAGAAGCTGAGTTAAGGGATCCTTTCAGTGGAGCTGAAGCCAGCTTGTTCAGAATAAGATCCGGCTGCAAGCATACAATCAGAAGTACATGTGTGAATGTCTGATAATATAGAAGCAAAAGCTGAAAACAAATCCCCAATCCTCAAATTACATATAGTACAACAAGCCAATCTATAATCATCAATCCATTAGAAATATCTGTCTCCCAAAATTCTTGATAAGCATGCCTAAGCTAGAAATCAGAACTGAGCAACTTACAGCTCGAAATAACTAATCAATCAGGTAAGCAATCTGTAAATTATTGCAACTAAATAATGAATTCAGCGTGTATATTCTGCTTCTTTGAGGGGAAAGCTGATGAAGGCAAGAGCAGAAACCAACAAAAAAAAAATAAATGGAAATTCCTGCTGCAGCTTCTAGTCGTCCCCAAACATGTAAGGATTCAATAACTGTATCAATTTTCTGGGAAAAGAAATTATAAAACCAAACGAAACTTTCAGACTACAACAGTCTCTCCTTTGATCTGAAAGTACAAGGCTGAAGCTTGATCTCAAAAGAAAATAGCAAGAAAACCTGCAGAATAGATGATCCAAGGTTATTCCTGGCAATGAATGCTTTAAATAAATTGTATTTTCTGACAAATAATCAGAAGTCACAGAGCAGTGAAAGTTAATTGGTATTTCAAATTTAGGGCTACAACATGCAGAAAGCATGTAAACCAAAAAAAAAAAGCAACTTCATTTAAGTGAATTTGGGATTGCAGACTTCAAAGTTGAAGCTAAAACTAGAGCAAGATAAATTCTTGCAATATTTTTCTGAGGGAAACCTGACTTATGCAGCTTTTTGGATCATATGGTTGCAACAGATTTCATCACACAATCGATTGCTATTTATACTTTAAAAAATCAGCTTACCTAACTCAAATGCACGACTATATGTACCACTTCCAAATAATATTAAGGACTTAAGCATGCCTTTCGAACACCTGTTTTTCTGGAAATCCCACTCAAACAACACACAACTCATGCATGCTCCAATGCATGATATATTTTTGAAACTCGCCGCCGAAGTAATGGTTCTAGTCTGAATGATGGAATCTTGCTCTGGCACTTTTTGGCTTCATACATCTCATTCCATGCCTGTATTATCTCGTCAATCTTAAACCCTAAACCTGCAATGACAAACATATACGTTATGCTTCTAAGGTTTATGCAGATGTTAGTTGCTGATGCAGAGTTATGAATTCCCAACAGTATGTTACCTTCCAGTGCGTTGTTATTTGAACAGTGGTTCTTTACCATAACAGCTATATCTGTGGGAGAAGCTCCTGCATGCTCAAATTTCTCAACAGCCACCTCCAAACATTCTTGCCAGACAGGTAGCCCCAGTTTGAATTCCATAATTGATCGTTCGTAAAGTATGGTACCCCATAAAAGGTTTATCTGAGCACTCATGTTGACAGCCTGCTCTGCAGCTTCATCTGCTGATATATCTTTGAATAAACCATCCAATCCCTTTTCCTGCAACTGGGTTTGTTCCTTCGTTGATCTGGATAGTTCATGCAGGCGTTGCCCTTCTAACTCCTCCCACATCTGCATGCCCCTGTCCATATTTTCCTCAGCATTGTTATAAAGGTGCAGAACCTCCTCGGAAGGCCATGTTTCCAGATCAACATTGTTGCCAATTGCATAATACCAAGAAAGTTTTGCTTGCTCAAACTGTTGTTGCCCAAGAGCTAGAAGAGCTTCATAGAAATCTGGTTTGATTCTCAATGCTTCTTGATATCTCTTGCCTGCTTTGCTATATTCTTCTTGTGCCCATTCATAAGTAGCTTTGATCTGCACAAGTATGGATTCTCTTGAACCATCTTCTGTGAAATACACCCTCTTCCTTGCCCTGGACATGTGAACATTTCCCCAGTTGAATAATGCTAATGCTGTCATCTCTTGGAACTTCTCAGCTGCCCTTTCGAAAAGGTCCTGGGCCTCTTCACTCGTAACTGTGTCCTCCATGGCCTCAGAATATTCCTTCATACCAAGTTCATGAAGATTCAAGTATGCATCTGAATCAAAGCCAACATAGTTCTTGAACAGTTGAGCGAACTCAATTATCCAGTCATCAATGCAACATGAATCTTTTCCTGTTTCCATACCCTTTCTGACATCCCCATTTTCAGCTGCCTTACCTTGTTTTATGTTAAGATTGTGAACCTCCTCACACTTAAATCTCTCAAAGAATGGATCCTGCTCAGGGTCGACTTCTACAATATACAGCCTCACAGAACCCTGTGATTCTGCTGATAGTTCAGCCAATCTCAATTCTTCATCACTGGTGATTGTGACTAAATCACCTTCGTCATCCTTGTATTTCATAAGAACTGCTCTTGAGCTAGGGAATCGATCATGAATAACTTCCCTTAATTGCAAAAGGCTGCAATTAAGTGGCAACTGAGCCCATCTTATATCTTGATCAAAAACCAACTTCACAATCTTCTTCGGTTCTTCTTCCATTTTACTGCTAATTTTCTCTTCTACAACCCGTTTATCCTCAGCCTTCTTTTCATCTATGTTTTCATCAACCTTCTTCTCCTCAATTTGGTCCACAGCCTTGTTCTCTTCAACTTTATGGCTTTTCTTCTTGTTCTTCTTCTTGGCTTTCTCTTTGACAACTTTTAGACTTTGTGAAGCACTTGGAGGCTCAACATATTCTGGAGGCAATTCAATCACAGTGTCATTCACCCGTAACCCTTTCTTCTCAAGTGTACTTCTTACCCTTTCCGAAATCTCTAATGCCATGATATTATTTGGCTCCATGTTCAGAACTGTATGAACATCTCTGAAAGCTAATTCTAACCTATTTAAAGCCTCGTAACACCTTGCTCTCTTTAGCAGTGCTTTACTATACTTGGGTGTTACCTCTAGTGCCAAATTACACTCGTGGATTGCCCTGGGGTACTCACTCAATCCCATCTGCATATAACATGCAGCCATGTTACTCCTAAGATGGCATACATCTATGTGATTCTTTGGAAGCAATTTGAGGGCCTTCTCATATTTCAGCATTGCTCCTTCATGGTCTCTCTTCTGAAACAGTTTGTTCCCCTCTTCCTTCAATTCTTGAGACATGGCAATGAAAATTGCCGTGTCCTTGTCATCGGCTTTCGAACTACTATCTCCAACTTTGCTTTGCTTCACATTACTATCACCTGCTTGTCCTGTTTGCTTCTTATTCTTTCCATTATGCTTCCCCATTGCAAATCCAACAATTTCTAACAACAAAAAACCCAACCCAAAATACTACCACCAACTTTATAACTTGGCTCAAACTAGAAACTCCACAAACAAATCAAACGAAACACAGCAAGAAAAAAAAAGATCACTACCCTCTTTGTCTAACTTCTCACACAAGTTAAAAATCCAACCCCAACGACTATGAACACAGATCCACAAACCAATTCAAATACACCAAATAAGACAAGAACTTCAAAACAAAAGCTCTTAGGCAGCTAAAACCATCAAAACCCAGAAATCTTTTCCAAACAAAACGTCCAATATTGGGTGTCAATCTACCAAAACAACTCCAAAAACTTAAATCTCTCCCTCTAAGCTAAAATGGGATCTTCCCTTAGCACACCAACATATACATAATATAAATTACCAGAAAATGAAAACACAAAAAGAAAAGTATCGTCTTTACCCCCTCCAAACCAGGAGTTGTCACTCCTTAACAAAGAAATAACAAATCCCAATTCAGAGAGAAACAAATCAATCCACAATCCTTCAACTTCGACTGAAAAGATAAGACCTTCACGCAAAACCAAAAATAAAGAAGAAAACTTTTAAGGCAGGGGACTTATCTGGGAAATGAAATCTCAAGAATGAGCTATGGAAAATTTCCTGGAAAACTCACAAAAGAGAATGTTTTTATGAGAAAATGGGATAATATATTGTGTTGCAGAGAGAATATGGAAGAAAAGAAAACAGACCAACGTTTTCCGGTTTTTTGTTTTAATTTTATATTATCGGGTGTTGGTTTTTGTATTATATTGTAATGTCTTTAAGAGTTTCCCAGCTTAACGTAAACGCCACAAAAAGCTCTAGCCAAACCAAAATCCTTCTTTACATCTCTCATATGCAAATTGCTTTATTAGTTTAAGGATATTAATCTTATTTTTGGGATGTATTTAAATTATTTTATTAATTTGAGGAAAATTCAGTGGGGTCCATTTTCCGTGGGATTCCAAATTTCTTGGGGACGTTTGATAAAAGCCAAAGGCACAGATCTGTTTGACAACTGCCACTTCCATTCGTCATTAGATTTGTCAGCTTCCTTGAATTTTTTGCTACATCCAATCCCATCATGCCCCATAATAGCTTCCTGCAAATGCTAAACATGTTGACATTTTTGGTCAACATATGAGGTTCATTCAATTTGGAGGAGGACGTTAATGCTAATTGAGATTAAAGAATTTAAGGCAATTTGTGTTCCAGTTATATACTGTATTAATTCAAAGTAATAAAGAAGCACGGCTGTTTGATCATTATTAGCACCTTTTAATCTCAACTTATGATGCCAAACACTTTATTTAAGTTAATAAATCTTGTAATATTTGAATTACTTTTAATCCCAAAAGTAAGTGAATCCAATGATTTATCAAGCCTAGAACATGATAACTTAGAAAGAAATTAGTTTGTGAATTAATTGTTGTCCTCAAACAAGATATATTGAGTGGGTTGAGATTGGAAAGAGAAAAATATACAACAAACATTGAAATCATTTGCTTTGATTATCTTTTTGGTGCTAATGCATCTTTTTTATTAGCATTATACTTAAGAATAAAAGATTATCATGATTAGTATCTTTTTAATATAAACAGTAATGATTAAGCACTTAATGTTGATATTAGATGGCATCATCAAAGTGTTATGGTAACCATAAAAACAAATAGGGGCTGATAAACAAATACTGAATAAAAAAGAGTTAAACCAATTGAAAAGAAAACTTTAAAAAAAAAAAAAAACCTGGCAATAGCTAGCCATTCATTCCTTAGTGTCGAAGGCAGGTTGGAAAGTCATGTCAAAGAAGACAATTGAAAATTCTTATAGCTCCAAATTACAGCAATATCATGACAAAAATATTTTATTTTTCCTAACAGAAAAAGAAAAAGAAAATAGAGATGAGTCGAATGGGAAAATTCTTCTTTGCCCCTTTTGGCAGATTATGATAAAAAAATATAATAATTATACAATGTTGTCTGCCACAAAAAGCCTAAAAGAGAGAGTACCCCCTCTATCCCCATGTGGTGATAAAGTAACGAACCTATGGGCTATGGTGGGTCCAAAACAACTGCCAATCGCATAAAAAAACTATGAGTTTTCTGCTATTGCAAGGCAATAAGTTGGAAAAGTGCAAACTGTAAACGGCAAGACAGCTGTTCTTGGGAACTCAGATGGAAACCTTTCCTTGGGTTTCGGTGGGTGACTTGGTTCGGACATGTTGTTGGAAAAGTTGTGAGAAAAGATTCCTACAGAAACGTGACACTAACCACAGTTACAAGTCACCGCCCCCCCGATGCCCTTCTACTCCGTTGACCGCCCAATCTGACGCCTCCTAAAATTGTTTACTTGAAAATACAATCCTTTCATCTCCTCCTTGGGCTTGACCAAATGCCCCAACAAGAACAGAGAATTGTTCTTGCAATTCTTTTTACCGAATCTTTTTGGCCTTTCATTTATCTTTTGGCATACATCTTAGACACTCGCGCCTTCACCTCACATGGCAAAACCTCGGGCATATTCCTATTTTTTGTTCTTAATGACCATCTCTCACTCTTACCTTTTCTTCATTATGCATTTTATTTTTAATCTTATCTTTTTTTTCTTCTTCTGTTATATCTAATTGTCTATCTTTTAACAGTTTCATTGTTCTTCTATTTTGGGTCAAAAGAAGATGAAAAACACAGGACATATAGACCAAAAGGAAGTTTATAAGTCGTTTGAAAAGTAAATGTTCTGTTTTAGTGGTTAACAACTCAATCTTTAGGGTTTTATATAAATTAAAAGGTCTTACTGATAATCTTTAGGTTTTTCTCTTGAATCTGAAAGTACTTTAGAGTTACACAAAGTGCCTAGTATTCTTCTCCATTTCATCCCATATTCTCTTCATCTTTGTCATGTTCACTCTTAACTCTTACTTTGGGTCTAATCAATGAACCTTTTACTTCAATGATGTTATGAGAAAGATGCATTAGCACCAAAAGATTAATTTGTTAAAACAAGGGTTATGCTTTTTCTCTTTCTAATCTTAATCCATTACTTGAGGAAAACAATCAGTGCACAAACCAACTCCTCCAAAGTTGACACTTTCCGTATTAGTCTTTTCAAATTAAGTGATTATTTATAATTAATCAGGCATCAAGTAATTAAAAAGGAACTTCATCTCCATGTTGCTGGCCTGGTTTCTTAATTATCCACCCAAATATTTCTCTAGCAAAAAGCATGTAGTCTCAAGTTTGTCCAGTAAGTTTAATAATTACTGCAGACTATGGAATACAAAAAGTAAAAAACTCAAAACGGACTCCTGGTAGATTCTAGTAAATATCCAATACTATATCTAAGGAATCTTAATGCAAGTAATGTTTCTTTATGAAAATATGCAAGCAATAATTCTATCAATAATAATAATAATTTTAAAATCGTGAATATGGTAACTTCATCAGGGAAAAAAAAATTTTGTCCATAACATTGTTGAATAGCTGGTCACCAAATTATTGGTTCTATCAGTCAGACCATTTGGGCCCAATTCTAATTAATTATTTAAATTATAGAAATGTTAAGCATAGAAAATATAACTATAAACATAGATTCCACATTAAATACATTGATTAAAACTCTTGTAAAGAAAATAAGTGAAACTAATTCACATCGTTGCGTGCATTGTCAATGTCCATTGTTACAAAAGATGCAGCCAAAAAAAGAAAGAGAGTAATTATACTTTGTAACGAGTACTAGCTTTAATTATGTTTTGACATCAAACTAAATCAATGAAAAGTTTCCTATCATTTCTCGATCGAAGACGAAATTTCCTATTCTTCCATTGGGCACTGATAGAACGGGCTGTTTTTGGGCCTTTGGTCCGACACATGATAGATTAAAATGGCCCCTTAGGCCTTGGGTCAAATTCCTCAGTGACTACTTTGCGTTACGTGGCGAGATTTGGTTGGGCAACGTGCATGGAGTTGTGTCATCTTCAACGGCATTGGATACAGACTTCCACCCACCTTCTTTTTCTTCTTCTGCTTTGGGTGTTGTTGCTGGTTTTTGATATTTTTATTTCTTAGCAGGGTTTGTATTTACTTAAAGAGTTAAACTAACTTTTCTCAAAGTAAAAGAAATAAGAATATGAGATTATTTATTAGCTTGGTAGCAGTTTTTTGTATCTTATGGAGCAATGTTTTAGCCGATCAGATTTTCCCATCTCATGTAGGTAAGCCCATACATATTTCTTTTTAATCTCAAAATTCAACTTTTTAATGTAAATTCCATAGTTTTTTTTTTGGTCTAAGTCATCTTAATTTTGTTATTTTGCATCTGGGTTTTTCTTTAATTTTTTTCTTTTCATGTGTGAAACATAGAAGAGTTGAGATCATGAGGCTTATTACAGAACTTCAAATATTTATGCTTAGTGATTTCCTTGTTTGCTTTTTTTTTTTTTTATATTAATGAATTTTCCTGGGTTATAAGACATACTACTTATTATTGTTAATGAGTATAATGTACTTGTTTCAAGCTCCTTGTTTATTTACAAATAGAGAGTGATTTATATGAACAGAAATAGATGACTGAGTTATTTTTGTGCTTGAGTGGTAAAATGAGCACCAAAGACAGGAAGGAGCTTCTTAGAGCTAAAGCCCTTCATAGTAAGAAAAGGGGATGTTGTGGTTTTTGATTTTAATTCAGCTGAGTGTTGTAATAAAATGGGGTGAACATTAGATATAAGATTGTTCTTCAGTGGCCTGAGATTGATGCCTACTTCAGTTCTCGGGCTTTTTACCTGGCAGTATGGTAAATATTTGTCACGATCTAAGTAAAAAGATTGCAGCATCAAAGTGTTGTTTCCCTTTCCCCCCAATTAGAAAGAGTTTGCAATTGTATTTAGTTTTTTAATTGTGAATGCTGACTATGTTAGGCAAATGTTTTTTACAGAGTTGCTAATAGGTTTAAGTTGACTATTGATTTGTTGAGAGAAAATTTATGCTAAGAGCTTGTGCATCTGTGGCTAATTAAAGGCTATTGGTACTTAAAATACAGAGCGAGAAATTTCAGAAACAAAGTAATCCAGAGACTGAATAAAATAAAAGTAGAATACACTATCTTCTCGTACAACAAGGGCCTTTAGAAAGATCTATTAATTTGGAGTAGTTAAGCTATACTCAGGCCATATTAGGTGCCAATAATGATTATTGTCTTACACAAATAAGTCTTTGTGGGTGATGTTATCATATGCAGAGTTTCCATCCAACTATATTGAAATTGATTATTGGCTGTGGTCGTAGTTTTCTGATTTTAGTATTTTAGAATATTGGTTCTACTGCTTTCAAGTTTGTCGTGCTTGCTGATGCTTCTTTGATACTTTACTGATCAACAGCTGGCACATTTGGCCGGAGCTCCCGTGAACCAAAATACAAGATTGAGTTTCATACAGAAGATTCCCCCTACCATCCTGTAAGTAAGCATAGGATTTTAAACATATGTTTGCTCTTCAGTGCTGCTTTTGATACAATGTGGATGAACGCTTTGCAGTTTCTTCTTTCCTGCTTATTGCTTCATATTTGATCTTAGTTGTAGATTTCGCAACCATGTCCCTGTATTTACAATATGAGTACATCAATCTCTACCATTGATAAGGAAGGTTTTCTTTCTTGCCTCTCCTTTTCTACTGATCATTCTCGTAGGTTCATTCTTCGTGTACCATCCATATCTATCTCGTTAAAAATTTCTTCAAACATGAAAATGGAGTTTAAGTTTAGTAAGTAATGCCTTGTTAGTGCCACTATGACCCTTTTAGGATCTTATTGCATGATGGAATTTGTATAATGAAACTACTAATTTTTTTGAGCAAGTAAAATTTGTAAACAGTGACATGTAAAAATCCTGAAACCACTGACACGTACATCTTAAGGTAGGCAGGAAGTTTTTAATTTTAAAGTTTTATACATAACATGCTCTTAATATTTGCAGCTTATAGTTGTTTTTCGTACTAACCAATTCAAATACATTAGCAACATGCATCTTCTGTACATCCTCATCATTGACTCAACCAAGGATCTCATGTTCTATGTTGGAATGCTTAAGAAATTTCTTACTTTGAAACTGGAGAGAATGTGTTGAATTTATGATTAGAGTGCGGCATGGTTCTGCTTCTCTGTGAGATGGTTATTAAGGATATAGGAATAATGAAATCTTGGCTTCTTAGTCCTGTCATAAATTTGCCATGTGCTTGTAGCTTCAAGGGGCTGGTTTTTTCTTTCATGTAAACCTATCAAGTTCCATGTGCATTTTTTTCTTTTCTGGAACTGTGTTAATATTATAATGCCTGTAATATTGTGCAGGATGATGATCAAGAGTCTGTTGTTATGCCTAATAAAGATGGAAAGAATTTTTTATGTTTCTTGCCTAAGGTGGAGAAAGCTAAGACTGGAAAGCCAGTTACTCAGCAGAACACAAGCAGCATGATTGTGGAAGTGAGAAACGGGTTAAACTGAAGACACCAGATGAACTACTGGAAGTACTGAAAGATCGCTGCTTTCTCAGAGTGAGCATTTGTTTCCTACAAACTGTTTGTTTGGTGTTTCCTATATTGAATGATGTTTCTGTCATCTAAAATCAAAACAAAATAAATTGAGAAAGCCTTTGTTCTTCCTTGGAATTACTTGCTGCGTATCTTGTTATCTGCTTACTCTACCATAAATGTTTTGTGCTTATACTATCAACTCTTTCATGCAGCAAGAGGGTTGGTGGTCCTACGAATTTTGCTACCAAAAGCAGTTACGACAACTACATTTGGAAGAGGATAAGGTAGTCTTTTAAGTGAACTTAAAGTGCTTCTATTTTACATTAGACCAGGCTTTTTTCACTGCTTTGAGGGTTATGTGTCTGAGGTATGTAGAATATCATGCTTTTTGAAATGAACTGCAGTAAAAAGGTACCAAATGTATTTGATTAGCAGAACCTGCTATGTGTACTCAACTGATGGTTTTGGACACTGAATATGATGTCGGCACCATCTATTTGATCTGAAGTAGTAATTTGTATCATAGGTGGTAGTAGTAATGGTTATTAAAAGCAGAAGCAGTATCTTTTGCTATCATAAAAATAATTTTGAGGATTCCTATGTATTCTCTAATACCTAATGAACATAGTAAGACCCCAACAGCAGTTTTTATTAATTTTCTATTGGGCATTTTCTTTTCATTTTGGAATTACTTGGACTTGAAGATCTGATAGTTTGTACAAGCGTGAAAAATAATGATATTTGTTAAATAACCATTGCAGGTGGTTCAGGAGTTTGTCTTGGGTGTATATGATGAAGAGGCCACTGCTGCTTTCAACCAGAATCTCTCTGATATCTCCACTTTAAAAGATCCTCGCTCAAAAGATGCATCACAAAGGTGTGACTTCAGTATGGTTTAAAAATTTAAGTTGCACTGACCATTTGGCGTCTTCAATTTATTTTATTTTTCCGAAAAAGAGTTTTCAAGTGAGGAAAAGTAAAAGATAATATTTAATTAAAAAGAAGGAAAAAAAAGGAAAAACATTAATAATCATATTGTCTCGTACAGGTATCATGCTCATCAGTATACAAATGGAACCACATGTGATCTTACTAATCAGCCCCGAGAAACGGAGGTATGAAGCAAAAAAGTTGCAGAATTTATATATTGTTTTTAGAGTTTCTTTGGAGGGAAAAAAGACCTAGTTTTTGGCTTTTAGATTTCTTTCTCATTTCTTTTAATGCTTTATTATTTTTATTTGCAGGTGAGATTTGTGTGCTCGGAGCCCAGAGCAATGATTAGTTCAATTACAGAGTTATCCACCTGCAAGTATGCACTTACTATTCAATGCCCCATGCTATGCAAACACCCGTGAGTCTCTCTCTCTACTCTATGTGCTAAGATTAGAACTATGGATGCTAGTTTTTGTGTATCTGATTGTGCCCATTGGAAAGATCGAAGATTTACTATTCAAGTGCCGAATAGGGAAGGGTATGTAGAACATGAGTGAATACTTCTTGTTATCCTTTCTTCTCAATAGATACACTGTCTAGTCACCTGAAAAAACCAAGCATTGGGCCATTAATTGAATGGTCAATGAGCAAGTGTTCTGAGATGCTGCCAAAAGTGCTGGATAGGTACAATTCAGGGAGAAAAAAAACCGTCTTGAGTTGTTTTATATAACAGAAACAGAAGGGTAGAGTTTACCAGCTGCCACTAATCTTGTACCTTTTCTCACTTGGGTCAGCGAACTTTAACTTTTACCAATAGGTCACATAACTGTCGATATATACCAATTAGTTATACTAGCAAACAACAACATTATAAATACTGGTGAAGTGTTGACAGGCTTTCAAATTGGCATCCATAATTATCTAGTTAGCGCAGTTTGTTGCAGTGAAGGAACTTTATATCTCTCTGATTCGCGTGGGCACATGAAACAAAAAAACAAAGGGGCCAGGGGGTGTATAATGTTTCTAATGCCACCATTTAATTTTGTATTTTCTGGTGTTTATTTATTTATTTATTATAAAAAAAAAAAAAAAACGGATTGCTGTCCTTGATTTTGCAGATTATTCCAAGAAGAGAGACCGGTGTGGCACACTATTAACTGCAATGTGCTTCCAAAGGATTACAAGGATAGCAAGGTTGAGGATGCACATATTACTATGATCATGGACTCGGAAGATCAATCCAGTTATGATTCAAGAGAATGAATGTTGTAAATCTTTGTACACTTTTTGGTTATTTATACAGATAAGCCTTGTCAAAGTAAAAGTGGTGCAGCATCAAATTAAAGAAGGATTGTTAATATCCATTTATTTTCCTCCCCTTCCTTTTCGGATTACATTCATTACTTTAAAAGATTATAATTCAAGAACTTAAAGCTCCACCATACATCTTTTATACTATTAGAATTTGGATTGAATGAATTATCAAATAATAAGAAAAACAGAAACAGATTGGAATTGGGATACTGCAGACGTTTGAAACTTTCCTGCATTGAAATGCAGAACTTACAGTACTAGGGAAATCATGCTGACTAAGCTCAACTCAATAGTTGCCGTCTCATTTTTACTTGCAAAAACTGTTTTTCTCTTCTTTTTCAAGATAGTTGCTAGTATTTGCACATCACCAATCTTCTGCCTTATTCCATCCGGTGTTGGGTTTTATTTTATCTTTTGTTATTTATAACTGCTTCTGAGTGATGAGATACACTCATATAAACTGTTTAGGGCTAGATGGGACAGAACTATAAAGTCAAGATGCAATAATTCTAGCCAGGTGGAATGCAGTATAAGTACAGACATTTATGCACATAAACGATCATGCATGCAAAGTGTAAACACACTTCATGTATGTATCCACATGTCGTTATTTACTTGCTGACATTAATAAGGCTGAGGATTCGAATGTGAAATGACAAGCTCTTTGTGTTGATAGACAGAGTTTATAAAACCCCAGAAATTAATGACATTTACCATCTAAGCGGAGGCATGTATCAGTGGATACATCCTATTCACAAAGTAACTGTTTAGAATTGTTTTCTCATCATGAAGATAAAGCTTTGTTGCCATTATCTGTTGAAGCCAAAAGAGCCAAATACTCATTTATGGCTTCACCTTCTTTCGTAATTTCAATGTCATAGTCTGATAAAGCATCTGCAATTTCTATTTCTTTCGCAAGTTCATCTTCCATCTCCACATCCCGCTCTTCCTCGCCAGCAGTTGACGGACCTTCATCAGTATCATTGTTGGTCAAACTATCAGGGTTCACATTGTTAGGCTCTGAAGCAAGATTTCCATTGCTGTTAGCATCAACAGTGGGGAGTTGTTCAGATTCAGACAGCAGGCGACTAATGGTTTGCTCCATTGTTTCACCGTCCTGAACAGCAGCAACCACTGAACCCAGGAAAAGTATCAGAATGCTAATCCATGTTAAGTTCATAAGGATAAATGAACAGTTTTGGAGATGCTTTTATCAAATTCGCATCCTCTTGTGCACTAAAAAGTTCTCATTATATATATATATATATATATATATATATTATCACAACACACTAACATCCATGAATTTTGGCAGTGTAGTACTTTATTTTGTGTACATTTTCCAGTAAACTGAACAGATTGCAACTGTCTTTACCATTTGAAAGATATAATGTTTGTTATAAGAATTTTTAGTTTACTCCAGTCATTCTTTTTGAGTGCTAACTATTTGTTATTTAAAAGTTTTCCCTCCCAATATGAATTATTAGAATGTTAAAACAGTTGGCAGATAATATCTAGAAGATATTTATGAGCCAATTCATTATATTAGTTTTCTAAAAAGAGCCGCTTGCCTGATTGTTGAGAATAATAACAAAAACACCTTTTCTTTTTCTTGTATATATCATTGCTCTTTTTTCTTGCTTTGACCATTTGGAAGCTTCATAGAGTTTAACATGAGAGCTTACATCGCACGAATTTAAAATTTGTTTCTAATTTTAGAATTGTTATGAGACATTAAAAATTATTTTTGATTGAAAATTAAAATTTGCCCATAATAATACTTCAATTTTGTAGAATTCCCTCCACACCCCTCCACACCCCTCCTCCCCCCAACACATAATATATGCTGTTTACAAAAATATCTCTGACAATAGTGGAGTCTATATGATAGAAAAAATAATTATAAAAAACCAGTACAGTAGTTTGGAACAGTTCCCTCTTACCTCTTGATCTGTCAAATCCCATGGATACAAGCTCTTCAATTCTAGCATTGGCAGTTCGTTGCATTCTTTTCCTTTTCCTTGATTCAATATCAAGCTGCATACCAAACATAAGAAGTGATAGCCAATAAAATTGAGAATAAGGAAAGTTTCTTGCAAAAAGCAGCCAACCTGTATTGCAGAATTAGTTTCTGGACTTGTTAAATCATCTAATGCCTTCTGAAAGTCATTCTCATTCCTCCGAAGGGCTTCTGCAGCAAGATTCTTTTCAAATCTGCCAAATCAAGAAAGTCCTAGCTTTCAGGAGAAAAGCTTTCGCTATGTATTGATAGTTATGGATGGTACAATAGAAGCTTCAAAATAACCTTAACATATTGTCCTTGTTTTCATTTTACTTTCATGACCAAGAAGCTATGATTGGAAAACTTTCAACCCAAACTTCCAGCCCACAAGCATACACCGAGATTATAGTTACCATATCATATTAATATGAAAATTAAAAAAAGGCAAACAAGAAGATAGGAGTGCCCTTCTCACCCAATGGCGACTAATTCTTTCAATTTCTCAAGATTCACAGCCTTCTTCAATGGTGTCACTCCATATTGTTTTTGCTCCCTGCAAATTTGTTGGGTTATTTATTTGTATATAAAGGGAATATGCCAGTTATAAATGAAACTTATGTTAAGTATATTTACACCCACATGATTTCCATTCTATGCCGGATATCATCCTCCCGCTTTTGTGCTCTCTTTGCCTTTTCATCAAAGAGAAAATCAACAGCACTCCCAATATCTTGATTGTTCAATCGCAATGCCCTCCTTGCATCATGTTCCTTGAAGCCCATGCTCATAACATGAGATAAGGCTTCGTCAGGCACTTGTAACTGAAATCAGCAGCAAAAAATTGGGCTTAATGTTGGGAAAGGATGTAAAGCCATAATGTTAATTAAGGTGGCAAAAACAAAAGAAATGGCAAGGAAAAAAAAAGAACTGAAAGTGGCAGAAGGAAGCAAAGGATGAGCAACAATAAATTGGGATAACCACAACTAATTGCTGATAAATTTTACCAGTTAATAATATCTGAATGTATTTTAACCTTTTTAAACTATTGATATATGTTACTTCTATTATATTTAACCAATATCTTTCAGTAAATAAATGTTGCAATAATACAGCAAAGTAATTGCAAATCCAGTCGACTAATTCTTTATCTGTGAGATATGTCATTCGGTACTCCATTTTATTTTCCCATTGAAGGCAAATCTAAACCTGTGCTCAAGAGGATGCTGTCCACACACTGATAAGGGAATCCATATAGGATATTGAGAAGAGAGGAGCAGTGGTGGTCTTCCTGGACTGACCAGATCAACTACGCAAAAAATAAAGTGACAAATTCTCCCCTTTCTTTACATTAGAAGAAAGATGGAACAACCGGAACCAGATATCTGAAAAGAGCTAGGTGCTTTGGGTTATAATTAAACTAACCTGTGAGAATTTTGCTTGTGCAGAGGTCAATGCCTTCCTAGATTCATCAAACTGACCATTATGATATGCCACTACCCCTTCCAACAACTCCAATCTCATATGTCTACAAAGAAAGCATGCAAAAGAGATTAGCTTCACATTGCAACTAACAGCATTTTGACTACTGGCCAGAAATGTAGAAATTGAGTCTCTGAAACAATGTTTTGAAATACTGACAGTGCAAGCTCTGGCTGGCAACCAGCTTGAAGGAGTCTAACACGGGAGAGATCCTTTCCGTGACAACGTTCAAGCCCTTCTCTGGCTTTTTCAATACGTATTCCTGCAACTGAAAGCCAACTGATATCTCGAAGCAAGAAATAGCACCAAACCATGTCTATTTGCAGCATTGGTACATTGTCAACAAGCTGCAAGCAAACACATACAGCCAAATATGTAGGATATTAAGAAAACATTCTTGACAAATATAGTCTAATCCAGAGAAAATTTTACGTAGAGATGAAATAGATCTTTCACTTTAAATCCAAATTAACATGCAAGCAATTATTCAATACCCAATGCATGTTTAAAATTTTGAAAAGATTACCTAAAAGCCTTTAGCTATTTCCAAAAAATATAAACTGAACAACAGCATGGCTTAAAAGTTATTCTGAAAATGTATCTTCTTTAATTCTAAGAAAGAATGTCTCACCTCAAGGACCTTGGGATCACAAAGAGAGAAGGCCTCCTACAAGAAAGAAACAAGGCACTTAATTTAATGAGTGCTCAAACTCACCGGAAAAACATTTTACTGTATAACCTTATTATCAGCTTTGCTGACAAATGTTCAATGAAAGCTATTCCAACAATCTGGTTGCAAGCAAGAAAAAAATAAAAACAAAATTGAGTGCTGAAGCAAATGTGGGCGGATGCTAGCAACTGACCTCCCCCATTGTGAGCACTTCCAGTGCGTCTTTATACAGTTGTCTCCTAATTAGATTCTTTGCATTTGCATGAAGCATCAGACCCATCATCACTGCCCTATTCAAAGAAAATTCAAATCTTATTCTAGTTGTAAAAACGAGGCCAAAGGTTTAACACATAAGAATAAATTCCATACCGCTGATCAGTCTCAGTTCCTAATTGTACTGTTTGCCCTCCCTGGTCTTCAAGTTCAATATTAAAGTCTTCAATTGGCAACGAGCCATCCACATGCCTCTTGGAAAGTGCAGTGGCAGCCGCCCTGTCAATAGAGATAGCTATGAGTTAGTAACTGGTGAATCTGCACAACAATATGCAACGGTACAGAAAAAATACAGAAAAATGAATTATTTTCCCAGCCTACCAAATCCTGAAAAGACAATGACTTCAGAATGCAGGAAAACTATAAAATAAACACATCCAGTAAAAAAATTCCTCTATCATTTTGACAAACTTGCCAAGAAGGTCCTTGTACTATTTGCAAAGGTAAGTCCTTGGTTCATCTGAAAAGTTCAAAGAGTGGAAGAGACATTTTTGAAGGTGTTCCCCCCTCTTCAAATAACAACACTGAAATTTGCAGTTAAGACAATCGATTCTCCAATTGGACACTTTATATCATCTCAACTTAGGGTAAACTGTAAAGGACTAACATCTCTCTACACGGAAACATAGTAGTATTTCATTATCAATTCAATCATAGACTTCAGACTACATTACACCACTTTGATTTTATTACATGAAACATTGAATCAATTCCATAAAAAATAAGAAAAAAGTAAAATCAAAATACCTCGTGGAATTAACTACGCTGAAAACAAAAGAGGAAAAAAGAGAATTCCATCTCTTTATGTACAAACCCAAAACAGTCACAATTCAATTATAATATACAAGCCAAGAAAACATAAGGAGAAATAACCCAGAAATATTCCATGAACACAATTCCCCTTTTGGCATATTTGATTGACAAGCCGAATACCAAAAATACATGAAAATCATCATAAATATCAATTTATTTTTTTCATAAAACAATAAATTTGCCAACTTTGATTAAATCCAGAATTCGAATGAAACCAAAAACCCAATAAGCAGTCAGTTACTTTTCTATTAAATTCAATACTAATAAATCATTAAAAGAAACACAGAGAGAAAGAGAGTTGACGAAAAGACTCACTTGACTCGAGCAAGTCTACGAGAGCGTTCTTCCTCAGCCATCAACTCATGTTTCAAGGACTTGCCTTCATCAACAGAGACACGACTGGCCAAAATCTTAGCGTTGTTTTTGATACCCAAGTGGCTTAACTTTTCAGTGCCGTCACCATCTTTCAATACTTTGCCTGCACATATAAGGTTAATAGAGTCAGGACCTTCGACGTTTGATCGTTTGGCTACCTCATCCCTCAACATGGCCACCGTCCAATTCTCCAATTCTAACTCTATCACTCCTGCCCATGTCCCTCCGATCCTCAATTTCGCCATGGCAGCAAAGATGTTCTTTTTTTCTTTTAGCATGAGAGTGAAAAGTAGGTGCGAGAGATAAAAATGGGAGAACTAAATGGTGTCGTGTATATTTATAGATTGAGGAAAAAAAAGAAAAGTTGATAGGGTAACTTCGGGAGCAAGGTTACGTAGTTCTATTGGGGCTATTACTTTGGATTTTAGAATGCCACAGTGCGATTGGGAGTCTGTACTTTTAACTTTGCTAATGAAAAAATAACATTTGGAATAATTAAAATTTTGATTGGTTATATTATCCCCTAAAGTCTAGTATCAAATTCATATATAGATGCCACAATTGAAGTTTTTGAATTTTATCATTTACATTTTTCCCCTAAATTATTATTTAAAACATAGTGCTTTACTAGTAAATCAAATAAAATACCATTATTTTTCCCTAGAAAAACGTTACTCTTTTAAATATTCTTCCTTTCTTTTCGTCATTATAATCAGGTTTTTTTTTTTTTGCACTTTGCAACATACTAGTATTTGTTTACATCATTTTTAACATATTTTTCTCTTTATAACAAATAAATTGCAGCAAGGAAAATGCTTTTCTCTTTATAATAAAAAGGCTTTTCATAATATCTATATTAAAAATTTTAACTTATAATTTGATTTCTATAGTTAGATTGAGTGAAAACTAAACAAAAAAAATGATAAGATAACTATATAGAATTGTCATTTGATATGTCAATAACTAGTGTAAAAATGTGAACATGGGTATGAATTTTTTTTTATGATTATTAATATATGAAATTAATTTGGTATGGCTAAGTTGTAGTGATAAGTCTTGGATCTGGGAAAGTTTTTCAGCGACCAGCAGACCAGCAACAGTAACGGAAAAGATAAAAAATATCAAAGAAGACAAAACGCTTTACATTACTTTAAGTCCCTGTCAAAGTCTCAGAGCTTGCTTTCTTACTAGTCTTCCACTGCCCTCCCACAGCCATGGCTACCGGCGTTGGTCGCGCCATTCCAAAAATCGCAACTGCTGCCACCAAGCGCATGTTCAAAAAATGCAAACCCAAAATCAAGCATTAACCCCACAACTGGTCTCCCTCCTCTCCTCTGCCACTTTCGTCGCCCATTTCTTCATCCTCAGCCACGATCTCTTTCTCCTCCCTTCCCAATGCTTCTCCCTTGAATCCCTCCTCTCTTTCCTCGCCATTCTCCTCCTTTCCCCTCGTCCCCCTCCATTTCCTCCCTTTCCTTCCCTTTGGTTCAACCGCTTCCTTTCTCTTTCCTCTTCCATCTCCGAACCCTTTTGGCCCCGCTTTTTTCGAATTTCTAACCAACTTTCTCTCAGCTCCTTTCAACTCTTTTCTTTCCTCCCTCTTTCCCTCCTGATTCCTCCCTGGTCGCTACTGTTTTCTGCCTTACTCACGGTGCCTCTTACCAATTCCTCGCCTGTCGCTTCAGTTTTTCCTCCTTCGCTGATACTTACCGTGCCATCTACACAGTTTGCAAGTTAATCAACGATAAATTAGGCAATTCCCTCGATTTTCAAGCTGATATCATCCGTATTGTGGTGGGTTTTTGGTGGATTTCACTTCCCGATTGTTGCGGCGTTTCGAGGTTGATGGGCAGCTGATGGGTTTAATTGGGTCGTTTTTAGTTCAGGCATTGGTGGACTCTGAAGGTAGATTTTTGGATATCTCAACTACTTGGCCTTGTTCAAGAAAACCTTAATCAAGTTTGCCTCAAACAAAGCTTTTCTCGTGAGTAGAGGAATCAAGAGAGTTATTAATGGGCCTTGTTATAAGCTTGGTGATGGAAATTCAGTTCCTCAATACATATTGGACGATTCTTGTTTCCCTCTCTTGCCATGGCTTATAACCCCTTATTTGAGGCCCAATAAGGAAGGAGATAGTTTGAATTTACCCAAGAAAGAGTTCAATGCGGTGCACAGTCAGGCAATGGGATTGATTGAGATGGCTTTTGGGAGAGTTAGAGCTAGCTGGCAGCTTCTTTCTAAGAGGTGGAAAGAGAGATGTGTTAAATATTTACCGTTTGTGATTGTGACGAGCTTTGTTGCATAATTTTTTAATTAAGTTCAGCGAGTCATTGCCAGAAGAAAATGTGGAGGTCTTTAAGGGAGGACGAAGAGGAGCTGAGGCCTGTCTTTGAAGAAGAGGTGAATGAGATCTGGCAGAGGATCTGGGATGCCATTGCTCAGCACTTAAATTGGGTGAGTTTGAGAAAATGAATGCCATAATTGTATGCTCGCCAAGTGATAGTTGTAGTTTATTATCACCTTGGTAAATTGTATGTGAATACTTCAATGTTATATAGGAATTGCTTTTGATCCAGTTTGCTGGGGGAAATATGTTGATATCTTTGGATCCTAGACAGTTTTGAATACACATGGTGTAGAAATCTAATGTAGAATTACTAGTTCAAAGATTATTCTTTTCAATGTTGCAAACTTACCTACCCGTAGCAAAAACCTGCTAGTTAGAGAACTTCTGTTTAAAATACTTCATGTTTTAGTCAAACAAGAACACAAGCTTCTTCTGTCTAATTTCTAAACAATAAGTTGGCACAAAAAGTTGAAGTTCTAAAATTACAATTCTTCCTTTCATTTAAGTAAGGGTAAAAAGAACATAAAAATAGAAGCATTATATGAACAGAGTGTGATTGTTGGAAGCCAAACCATTTTTTGATTAGCACTCCAAAGAACACCATTTTAGAAGACATTATACCATTTTAGAAGACATTACAAATTATACACGGGAAACAACCATGTCTTGATGCCACTAACTTTTTCCTACCGTCAGATGAATTTGAATTGAGCAACCTTAAATCTGTCACAATGAAGTCCTTGTATGTTGGTAGGTTCACAAAAAAGAGTCATTTGCCAAAAGGAAATAATTAGTAACATGCACATAATCAGTTGGTAGATTGTATTGTCCAAGGTCACCAACTGATAATTTGCAGTTGGGACTTCATTGATAAATTATTTTCCCCCACATTGAAGAGAATCTAAGAGTTGTTTTATCTCTTGAATCTTGCAAACCTACCCACCCATGATAGAAAGTTGCTACATTAATGAACTTCAGTTTTTAGTCACACATTATCACAAGCTTTTTTCGATCTGTACAATAAGTTAAAGCAAAAGGTTGAAATTTGACAACGTATTTTTCTTTTTCCTATCCTTTAAGGGGATGGAGAAAAAGGAACATAAAGAATAAAGCGAGATTATGTGGATCATAACCCAGACTACCCTAATTAAAGTTGAGACTTTCATTTCAATGCCTCCAAATTCTGGTTTGCATTCTTAACAAAATTATCAAAGAAGACACTGCTAAATGTACAAAGGAAAACTGCTATATTTTTACTCACCATGTGAGTAGTTTGATTTAATAATGGTGGATCTGCAACAACTCCTACATGAAGGAGGTTGCCAATGAAAGTTTCATTTAGCAGAGAAAATGGTTAGTAACACAAATTAGTAACATGCACAACAAAAACTAGTAAAGGAGTTACAAATGTCATGATCAATACTGTCATTTGTATTGTTGAGGAGTGAATTTTGCCGCTCATTTTGTTCTAGAGATGATCCAAGCTTGCTACTTGCAAAATGATTAATTGGTCAAGAAACATATTGTAGTAGAATTTCCGTAGACAGGCTCTTTATTCAAATTCTTAACAAGAAAGGTAAAAGTTTGAAGCTTTTTGGTGGAAATGTAAATCTATTGGCTACATATTCAACAATGGAATTCTCTGGGGAGATTGTCTACCACAAAATAGTAGCATGAAGTCATGCCTATTTCGATATGATAGAACCATGCTCGCCTCCAGTAAGGATTTACGTAAAACACAACAGCAATACCCAATAGCACTATTATGTAAGACACGATGAAACTCACATAAAAGACATCCATGTCAATTGAACAATCTTCTTCTCTAGCCTTTTGTGTCGATGATGGTTCAATTGCAGAGCAGTTCTTTTGCAACGGTGCACCGCAAAGAAAACGATTTCCCAAGTAGCTGCTTTCTTCAAATGTTGCAAATTGTGCGGTCCTTGCAGGTGTACTTCCAGATAAATTATTGAATGCCACACTGAAAAAAGACAAGAAAGTCAACCCCACAAGTTGAGGAGGGATTTTCCCGCTCAAGTTGTTGTAAGAAAGATCTAGACTTTCAATTTGCCTAAGCTTAGAAAGTGCTGACGGGATTGGCCCTGTCAAACAGTTGTGAGATAGGTTCAAAGTAAAAATCTTTAGGAAGTTTTCGACTTCATGGGGTATCTCACCAGTCAACTTGTTGCAAGAGAGATCAATTCCAGACAAGTATGTAAGGATTCTTCCCTTGTAAGAGTAGGATATGTTTTTGGTTGTGAACTCTATTGCTTCTTCAGTGGAGAAAGAAGTATTAACTCGGGCAACAGTAGTGACATAATGGACATAATCTTGGGATATATCATTCAGTGTTGTAATCTTCAAGCAAGAGGGAATAATACCAGAAAGATTATTATGAGAAAGATCAATCAAGCTTAAGTGACCCAACTTGCATAACTGAATTGGAATCTCACCTTCAAAATGGTTGTTATTTAGGAGAAGATAACTCAATTGAGAAAGCTTGCCAATCCAATTTGGAATGTTTCCACTTAAGAGGTTATTGCTGAGGTCTAATGTCACCAAAATATTGCTGTTACGAAATGCATTTGTTAGCTGCCCTTGTAGCTTGTTTTTAGATAAATGAACTTGACTAATCCATAAAGGGCTGAAGCAAGATGGTAGACTCCCAGAGATGTTGTTAGCTGAAAGGTCCAGAAGTTTAAGTTTAAGATTGAGCTGGCAAAACTCCACGAGGATTGAACCTCCAAGATGATTATTTGCCATGATAATTTCTTCCAAACTTGACATATTCCCCATCCACTTCGGTATCCCACCAAAAATTACGTTATTGCTTAAATCTAACCTTGACAATCTTGACAAATTCTCCATCCATCTTGGTATCTCATCAAAGAGTTGATTATTGCTAACATCCAATATTGACAAAAATGAGCAATTAGACAAACAATCTGGGATGCTTCCAGAGAAGTTATTCCTATCCACTTGCAACTCTCTCAAGTTTGTCAGGCTAAAATTTGCAGAGAAAATCTGGCCTTGCAGTCTGTTGTTTGATAATATGAGGACACTTAATAAGGAGCAGCCCGTGGCCAAGTGTTCGGGTAATCCACCCGACAATTGATTGTTAGACAAGTCCAAGGATCGTAGGGAATTCATACCACCGATGGAAGCCGGAATGCTACCGCCAAAAGAATTTTTTGACATGTTCAGAAACGTTAACGATGGTAGTTTTGCTCCAATTTCTGTTGGGATGCTGCCATTGAAGAAATTGATGGAGACATCTAAACCTGATAAATCCAAATGTGAAGCGAATGGTAGCCGAAAAGGTCCCGATAGGGAGTTGTTGATGAGAATTAGTGACTGTAATTTCTTGTTGTTTCCCAACAACCAACCTGGGAACTGCTCTCCCTTGAAATAGATGTTAGAGAGATCAACAAACTGCAAGTCATGTTGATGATAGAGGAATTGAGGAAATGATCCCACATCTCCACAACAAGATAAACTGATTCCATTCAGTTGGAATCTTGGGCTCAAATGATGCATCTCGGTTTCAGCATATATGGAATTATTGTCTGCATAGACATACTTGAGCTTTGAAAGGTTGAAGAAGGGTCCTAATGAGCTCGGGATTTGAAAGTTATTATTTGAAAGTGTCAACGTGCTGAGGGACGTTAGACTCTTAAGGAAAAATATATTACCAGAAAATTGATTGGAAGAGAGATCTATATTTTCAAGGGACGTGAAGTTGGAGAAGCATTCCGACAAATTACCCTTTAGATTATTATAGCCGATATCAACCTCTCGAAGATGCGTCGATTCACAAAATCCTATAAACGTATTATTATATCAATTATTAAACATTAAAGAGGTTTGTCCCCATAACAAGAAAAAAAAATAAAAGGGAAGGAAAAAAAAAACATAAACAAATAAACATGAAACAGCTATTCCGTCCCTTGGATCTCGTCAGTTATTGACTCTCCACAATATTTAAAGAGTTAAAAAGAAAAAGGGATAATATATATAGGAATTGCATGTTGAGGTGTTTTGTGTTTGTTTAGTATGTTTCATTACCTTTTAAATGGGTATGATAGAAGAGTGATTTTAATTTGGATAATGTTCAAATGCAAAAGTGATAACACAAATAGGACAGAGGAATAATGTTCAAATGCATGCAAAAGTGACAGCATGAATAAGACAAAAAAAGTACTTAAAATAAGGTAAATGTAACTTAGAAACAGAATAGAATAGCAAAACAGAAATTAAGAGAGGGTAATATCAATCTCAACCTTGTTTTGGTAAGGTGCCATTGAGTCCACAATTCCATAATGATAAAAACTTCAAAGAAGGCATTGCTCCAATTGTTTGAAGAATGTTGTTTTCCAGGGGAGTGGAGTATATGCGTAAAGATTCCAAATTCTTCAAATGATGTAGGCCTATATTGCAAGAACAAAAAAAATTACAGAAATAAAAAAGATATATTTTCAAGTGCAAATAATATTAATAATAATAATATGTGGGTAGATAATAGATACGCAGTCAACTATATACATATATTGTTTCATTAGGTTGATTATATTGTTTTGCTTTTTTATTCTTTGAGCATAGAGGGGTTTATTTGACAGACCCAATAAGTTATAAATTATTGAAAAATTTAAGGAACATTCATTTAATAAATTTTTCTAATTTTAGATAAATGATTTTAAATAAAAGAATTTAGCACTATTCTAAACTACAGTCTTACTCTCTTAAAACTCTTTTCTGTTTTTACAATTATAATATAATTTTCTGTT
The DNA here is from genome assembly GCF_053813885.1 of Theobroma cacao. Taxonomy (NCBI): domain Eukaryota; kingdom Viridiplantae; phylum Streptophyta; class Magnoliopsida; order Malvales; family Malvaceae; genus Theobroma; species Theobroma cacao. The sequence continues at coordinate 7,805,977 of NC_142647.1, forward strand.
TTTTTTCCTTAGCAACTATATTACAAAAGCTAATAAAGTTTCTTCTTCTTCTTTTTAAACAAATATATTACTTTTTTCCTTTTACTTTTATCATTTTTCCCTACTTTATACTTAAATGATCACTTGAAAAACCTATTTCCATTCGAATTTTCATCCTCATATATATCCTATCATAAACCACAATTTTAACAATTATCTAAAAATAAATATTAAGATACTTAATCAAAAAATTTTTTAATCTAGTAAAATAATTAAAAAAATATATCAACAAAGTTAAAGGACTACAAATAAAAATTGATAATGACAATTTTAAACAAAATCAACAACTTTCCATACATTTTAAGGCACTATATTTTTCATTAATTATATAAATTTTTATATCATCATTTACTATTTTTTTCATTAATGATTAAAATTTATTGTAATATTTATCTTTGCGGCCCAAGAAAAATCACCTACTAATATTTATGTTATGAGTATGCAATTTAAAATCTTAATATATGATGGCATGAGCTAATTAATGGATGGTTGACCAAGTGGTCTATATATTCTTCAAAAGAAGCAAACTTACATAAATGTAAATAGGAACATCCACTAAATATCATAGCTTCACGAAATTTATTAAATTGTTGTGGTTTTTTTTTTTCTCTTTTATTTGGTGCAGGAAGGGTCTAGGGCAAATAGACTTATAAGGAGTGATACACATTATTGAAAATTTTATGGAACATTCATTAAAACGAGTTCTTTTAATTTTGAATAAATGATTGTTTGAAGGGTCAGTGATAAAAAAATATCACTACAACATAAATGGGTTTTAACAACACAATTTTAGCTGCACTTTTATTTTGCATCTAAAGAATTTGTCATAGTATTTGGACTTTAAGATTTATATGCATTTTTTATTTTGCAGCTCTTAAAAAATTTCATAACTTTTATATTTCTTTGTTTTAATTAAAAAAATTAACTCTTACATCTTACAATCTTTCTTTCTCTCTAAATTAAAAAAATATCAATTATTTGTTTCTTTCTATTTTTCACTTTTCACACTAAACACAAAAAATAAAAAATATCTTTCTTTGATTCTCTTTTCCTTTACTCACCCCTTTTTTTTTTTTGAATTTTTCTTCCTTGTTTTGAAACATTTTTTGAAAATTAAAGGCACTAATTGGAGCAAAAACCTAATGTTGCAATGGTCTGAGAGGTAATGTAATACTAGTAAATTGGAGCATTAATCTTCCTAATACCCATCATTTGGGAATGTAGCCTTTGGTAGATTAATTTTTTGGGTCAGTTATCAGTCCAACAAGAGCCATATGAAAATTAATTTTTTGAAAATTAATGAACAAAACAATTTTTTCTTTTCATCTGTCTTCCCTCTATCTTTCTGCACCTCTTTCTTTTCTTCCAAAATCTTTCCCTTTCCCTCGGCGCACTTGTCCTCTCTAAATTCCAAAACCTCTTTCTTTTCTTTTTTACTTCCTTCGTTCATTGCTTTACCTAATTAAGCTAATTTCGCTTGTAACAATCTCACCTTTTTAATCTCATCTTCTTTCCCCCAAGAAACTAGGGTTTCGGCAAATGTTACCCCTTTTGGTACAAAACCAGGGCACTTGATTCTCAAATCTCTGTTTTTTTTTTTAATTATTATCACACGATTTAAGATTTCTTTTGTAGGACTTGATTGTTCCTTGATTTGATTCTTGCTGGCATGTTAATGACACTGAACCTATTTCAATCGTAATATTTTTTTTATTGGATTGATATGGGATTGGTATGGTTTGTTGTGTGTTTTTTAATCTCATTTTTTTTTTTGTGTGATGATTTAGGCAAACAGGCTCACCATTGTTTTGATGCAAACTTCGCAGAACAGAGCACCTAGAATGTTTGTGGATTATGATTCTACCAGTCAATCTATGGACAGTATGCTTTTTGTTTACTGTTGCTTATATTATCTTTGTTTTTGTTGTTGCTTACAATATGATTTTATCAGTCAAGCTATGAATAGGGGTTTGGAGGTGGAAAACAAAGCAATCAAAATTGAGCTTTATGATAGGATACATCATACGTTTCATACATTTTATAAAATTCCTATTGCATTAGTTTTCTTGAAAACAGCTTCTATTGTGGGCAATGGACTGTACCTTTTGGAAGTTGGCTTGTGGAGTTGAGAATGATTTTTAGATTTGATCGTGCATATGTCTTTTTTTCTCAAGAATGTATGTCCAAAATTGTTTATATTTCTGAGTTGCATTAAGAGGAAATGAATGACTGTGGTTTCAATATGATGCACTAGATGGAATCCCCTCTCTTCTTCCTTTCCATCATTTAAAAGATTTGACAATTTTAACAGTATATGCTATTTGTCGTGTGCAGGTAGATATATGTGGACTATATGAAAGGAAACTTAACAAGCTAAATCCAGCAACTCAGAACATCACGTATGACATTGGTGTTCTTTACAATTTTATTGATGGCCTTGCAAATATAATTGCCCTCGTGTATGACTCTCTCTCTCTCTTCCTCCACCTTTTTCTAGGATGTTATATTGTAGATATAAGTGCCATGTATTGTATGTTATATTGCATGTTTACTGAGTCATGTGTCAATCAAGTGTTACAATAACTGTCTTTCAAAGGCATGGATTTGTCATGTAAAACCTAACCTTAAGGAATAAGTATGTGTTTTCAGTCCATGAGTTATGATGGATTATTTCTTTTTCTGCTGAAACCCAGATGGGTTCGTGAATGAGTTTTGTCCAACTTATAACAATAGATATGCTGTATTGCTATTAATTTAGATTTTAGAGAGATAATAAGAGTTTTTTATTTTTGGTTTTGCTTTTGCTTTCTGCTTTGGAGACGGCTGTTAGAGTTCCTCTTTGTCCTTCATTGCAAAAGAACTTGTTTTTATCTATTTAGGAGAACTTACATTAGTGGCCATAGGTTAATTTGTCAATCTGTCTTCATTTTGAGTATTGTTGTGACTGCAACCTTTTTTATATGCTTACTGAATATAAGTAGGCGTTGTTACAACTATGTAATAGCATGATATGTCTTCTTCTCTGGTCAGTATTAGAGTATTACACTCAAAATTTTCTTGTTTCATCTGGTCTTCTCTCTGTAATTTTTAAGGTACAAACACCAAATATGCTATTCTTGAGGAGTCTTGGAATTTTTCTTGTTGAATTATTTGATACATATGACTTGAATTTGAAAATATGGTGATTTACTGAATGCTGGGATATTGATGTCGAATGATGTAAATACTGCCAATTCATTCACCACTTTCTGGAAAAATTTCACTATCTTGAACTTTCTGACCCCATGATTGTCTGTTGTGGACAATTAAGATTACTGTGGTGGAATATCTAAATACTTATCAAAGATCTTGAAATTGATTGATTTTGCAGTCAAAAGGGACACTTCAAATGGATGCCTTTTCACCATGTGATAAAAGATTGTGATTCTAGGAGGACATTCACAAGGCCTTGGAGTCATTGAAGACTGGACATCAAAAGGGAAGCATTTATTTTCTATTACAATTATTTTTTTTATTTCTTTCAATTCTCAAGCTTAGTTACTTATAACAATTTACAACTTAATCAGTCGCCATTGATCGGTTGCCAAGAAATGGAACAAATAATCAAACATCAAATATTTGATAATATATCTCTAAATCAGATTTATAAGGTTAGTAACTTGCAATCACTTTAAGAGTTTTTACAATTTTGATGTTCTAATTTGTAATATGATTTAAGTTTTATGATTTATGATGTCATTTTTATTTTTGTTAGATGGTGGAAGTCAATGTTCCTCAACTTCTCTTTGAAGAATAAAGGCACAACTTTGAACAAATGAGCCTAACAAGATACTTGGAAGAATTGATTCTAAATGCTACTCTTGATGAATCCTGTAAGTCATTTTATGTTAATTAATTGATTGTTCATGGCTGGACATATTTAGATTCTTGTGCTGCTTTTTGAATTATTATTTAATTAAAATTCTTAAGGTGTTGCATAATTTATATATGAATGGAGTTTTGGATTTTTTTTAATTTTTATTTTAGAAAAGTAACAATTCTAGAAGTTTAAAACTAATGACAATGTGATTTTAAAACTTGGAGTTAGGGGCTCTTATGTGCAAGTTAGATTTATAGGATATCTAGTATAGTTACTCTAGAATCATTGAGCTAGCATGCATTCAAGCTATATTTGATTCATAGGAAGCCTTATCAAAGATGTTAAAACATAAGACACCTTTTTGCTTTCCAATCGCCAATGTTAAACTATGCATCATTTGACACTTGTGTAGTACCATGCTAAAAGAGAGTTAGATATGAAAGAGAACAAATAATGAATCTTTTACAATGTTAGCAGTTTTCTATGTTCTTTATTTTTTCTCCCTTTTTTGCTTTGTTTTCAAATCAAATCAAAGAGCACAGATAAATTTTTGTTAGTTGGTCAGTGAGTATGCTTTGTCTCATATTACATTATCAATTACTTGCAAATTAATCTCTGCAGGTAAGGAAGGCTGGGAACTGTAATGTCATATGGTTTTATTAGGTTGGAGAATGGACAAACCAATATGTACAGAGAGGAATTGGAGAGAAGAAGAGAGAAAGAGAGACTACTAAAATTAGTTGATCATTTTTAATGAAACCCCATATTGTACACGTTGTAAAGACCTTGAGGGTCCATGTTCCTAGTTGAAAATGGTTTTTGTGACATTTGACTTTTGAGGCATTAGTTGCTGCAATTTGATTTTAGAGGCACTAATGGTTTGTGAGCATTTTGTTTCTATCATAAAACTTATTGAATATTAGAAGGTTTTTGTGTCTCTATCTTGTAGCTTTTAGCTGCACATTTTATATGCTGTCATATGATTTAAGATTGCAGCCATATAGTATACAGCTGCACTTTAATTTTGCTGTTGAATCCCATAAACAAGTGCAGCCATACTTTTCCATACATTGGCTAAGGCTGCACCTAGAAAATGTGCAGCCTTAACCTAAGGCTGCACATTTTTCACCTATAGCTGCAATTTTTTTTGCAGCCAAAGGTGAAAAATGTTGTAGTGTATGTATTCAATCTAAAAAATAAAATAAATAAAATAGATTAATAACTGAAAAATTGAAAGATCCAACTTACCATTCATAGAGAGGTTGCCATTCACCTCACAATCAAGCACGTACAAATTCTTAAGAGAAGTCATTGCTCCAATATCTTGAATGAAGTTGGAAGGTAGAGATAAAAATTCCACGCTCAACTCTTCCAAACTTGTCAAAGTTTGCCAAGCTGTTCAATAAAAAAGCTATGAATTATTTTTCGAAAGACACAGTTGCAAATTACTAAAAGTTTATAATAAAAAAATTACTATTTAGACTTTGTTTGGCTGATATTTTTGTTTTGTTTTTTTTTTTGTAAAATATGAATAGAAAGAAAAAGTTAAAAAAATATTAGAAAATAAAAGACCAATAACAAAAAGCATAAAGTAAAAACAAAAAACAAAAAGTAAATATCAATGAAATCAAATTTTAAGAATTATATAAAAATAAATATTTATTTCTTAATATTAAGTTACTTAATCAAGATTTTTTTTAAAATTAGTAAAAAAATTAAAAAATATATCAATAAAAGTGAATGGAATTCAAATAAAAATTGTTAATGACAATTTTAAACAAAAGTCAACAACTTTCACTTCAATTTTAACACACTATGCTTTTCATTAATTATATTAATTTTTATATTACTTACTATGTTTTTCTTTGATGATAAAAGATTATTGTAATATTTATCTTTGCGGCTCAAGAAAAATCACCTACTAATATTTATGTAATGATTATGCAATTTAAAACCTTAATATGTGATGGCATGAGATAATTAATGGATGATAAACCAAGTTCTCTATATATTCTTCAAAAGAAATAAACTTACATAAATGTAAATAGGAAGATCCCCTAATTAAATATCATAGCTTACCGAGATTTACTAAACTCTTTTACCCTTTTTTTTCTTTCTTTTTTATTTGGTGCAGGGAATGGTCTATTACAAATAGACTTATAAGGAGTGACATACATTATTGAAAATTTTTTGGAACATTCATTCAAAAGAGTTATTTTAATTTTGAATAAATGATTATTTGAATGACAAAGTGGTAAGAAATATGTATTTAATCTAAACAATGAAATAAATAAAATGGATAAATAAATAAAAAATTGAAAGACCACACTAACCATGCATAGAGAGGTTGCCATTCACCTCCCAACCAGACACTTCCAACCTTTTAAGAGAAGTCAGTATTCCAATAACTTGAATAAAGTTGGAAGGGAAAGATGAAAATTCCACACTCAACTCTTCCAAACTTGTCAAATTTTGCCAAACTGTTCAATAAAAAGTTACCAATTATGTTTCAAAAGATGTAGTTGCAAATTACTACAACTTTATAACTACATAAAAAGTAGTATTTAGATTTTATTTGGTTGATTTTTTTTTTATTTTTTATTTTTTGTAAAATATGAATAGAAAGGAAGAAAATAACAAATGAATACAAAAAAAATGACCAATAACAATAAGCATAAAGCAAAAAATAAAAAGTAAATATCAATCAAATTAAATCTTAATAAATAAGTCTCAAATATAGTTTACGTATATAGTTTGTATAACCTTATTTAAATGGGATGGAGTCAAGATTTTTAATAAAAGGACCAATATTAAATTTAATATAATATTAATTATTATTTTTATAATACTTTATATTAATTAAATTTATTTACATAGAAATGAATATATTAATTGTATTTACCATTGGAAAAATATATTTGAAAAAATCATTTGACAAAAGATAAAAGATCACATATGACAAAAGAATTTTATGGCAAAAGTTAACTATTAATTATATGAAAATTTGACTGTGTATATTGGAATAATCAAAGAAATTATTAAAACAAAAAGAACTCTGGCAAAATAAAAATAGTTTAAAAAAGTACAATAATGTAAATATTTGAGGAAAAAGGGTAGAATTTATAAGAATAAATATATGAAACAAAATAATTTAATAAAATTAATAGAGAGGGGGTGGGGTGGGGGCAAATAAGAATGATATCAAAAAACTGTTTACACATTTTAAATTTTATAATGAATTGTTTTAGATCCGTTCATGCTTGCTGTCTTTTCTGACTATATAGAAAAATTTGAAATGAAATCATAACAATAAAAAAGATATTGTTGAAATGCAAAAGTGACAACATCAATAAGACAAAAAAAGTACTTAAAAAGAAGGTAACTTCGAAACAGAATAGAACAGCTAAAGAGAAAACAAGAGAGGGTAATATCAATCTCAACCTTGTGTAGCTAAGGTGCCGTTGAGTCCACAATTCCATAATGATAAAGACTTCAAAGACGGCATTGCTCCAATTGTTTGAAGAAAGTTGTTTTCCAGAGGAGTCAAGTATATGCCGAGAGATTCCAAATTCTTCAAATGAAGTGGGCCTATATTGCAAGAATAAAATAAAAAGTACCGAAACATATAAAGATATATTTTCAGGTGCAAATAATATTAATAATAATAATAATAATATGTAGGTAGATAATAGATACGCAGTCAACAATACTCATATATTGTTTCATTAGATTGATTATATTGTTTTCTTGTTTATTCTTTGAGCAGAGAAGGGTTTATTAGACAGATCCAATGAGTTATAAATTATTGAAAAATTTAAGAAACATTCGCTTGATAAATTCTTCTAATTTTAGATAAATGATTTTAAAGAAAAGAATTTAGCACTATTCTAAACTACTGTCTTACTCTCTTATTACTCTTTTCTGTTTTTACAATTATAATATAAGTTTCTGTTTTTTTCCCGTAGCTACTATATTACAAAAGCAAATAAAGTTTCTTCTTCTTCTTTTTAAATAAATATATTGCTTTTTTCCTTTTGCTTTTATCTCTTTTCCCTACTTTATACTTAAATGATCACTTGGAAAACCTCTTTCCATTCGAATTTTCATCCTCATATATATCCTATCATAAACCACAATTTTAACAATTATCTAAAAATAAATATTAAGATACTTAATCAAAATTTTTTTTAATCTAGTAACATAATTAAAAAAATATATCAACAAAGTTAAAGGACTACAAATAAAAATTGTTAATGACAATTTTAAACAAAATCAACAACTTTCCATACATTTTAAGGCACTATATTTTTCATTAATTATATTAATTTTTATATCATCACTTACTATTTTTTCATTAATGATTAAAAATTATTGTAATATTTATCTTTGCGGCCCAAGAAAAATCACCTATTAATATTTATGTTATGAGTATGCAATTTAAAACCTTAATATATGATGGCATGAGCTAATTAATGGATGGTTGACCAAGTTGTCTATATATTCTTCAAAAGAAGAAAACTCACATGAACGTAAATAGGAAGATCCACTCAATATCATAGCTTCGCAAAATTTATTAAATTGTTTTACTTCTTTTTTTTCATTTGGTAAGGGTCTATTGCAAATAGACTTATATGGAGTAATATACATTACTGAAAATTTTATGGAACAATATTCATTAAAAAGAGTTCTTTTAATTTTGAATAAATGATTATTTAAATGACCAGTGCTAAGAAATATGTATTCAATCTAAACAATGAAATAAATAAAATGGATTAATAACTGAAAAATTGAAAAATCTCACTTACCATGCATAGAGAGGTTGCCATTCACCTCACAATAGTACAGGAACAAATTCTTAAGAGAAGTCAGTGTTCCAATATCTTGAATAAAGTTGGAAGGGAGAGATGAATATCCCACGGTCAAGTCCTCCAAACTTGTCAAATTTTGCCAAACTGTTCAATAAAAAAGTTACGAAATTAATTATGTTTCGAAAGACATACATTAGTTGCAAATTATTAAAAGTTTATAATAAAAAATTAGTATTTAGACTTTGTTTGGTTGATATTTTTGTTTTGTTTTGTTTTTTTAAAATATGAATAGAAAGGAAAAGTTAAAAAATAATAGAAAATAAAATACCAATAACAAAAAGCATAAAGTAAAAATAAAAAACAAAAAGTAAATATCAATCAAATCAAATTTTAACAATTATATAAAAAAAATATTTATTTCATAATATTAAGTTACTTAATCAAGATATTTTTGAAATTAGTAAAAGAATTAAAAAATATATCAATGAAAGTGAAGGTAATTGAAATAAAAATTGTTAATGACAATTTTAAACAAAATTCAACAACTTTCAATTCAATTTTAATCCACTATATTTTTCATTAATTATATTAATTTTATATCACTTACTATGTTTCTCTTTGATGATTAAAGATTATTGCAATATTTAGCTTTGCGACTAAGAAAAATCACCTACTAATATCTATGTAATGAGTATGCAATTTAAAACCTTAATATATGATGCCATGAGCTAATTAATGAATGGTTGTCCAAGTTGTCTATATATTCTTTAAAAGAAAAAGGTCTATGAAATCAAACAAGAAGAAAAACAAATATATATATATCATAAGTTGTACATATATATATCATAGCTTCACCAGATTCACTAAACTGTTGTACTTTCCTTTTCTTTTTTATTTGGTCCAGGGAACGATCTATTACAATTTACAAATAGACTTGTAATGAGTGATAATTATTATTGAAAATTTGGAACATTCATTAAAAGGAATTCTTTTAATTTTGAATAACTGATTATTTGAATTCTCTTACCACTGTGGTCAGACACTCAGACTCAGAGATTAAATAAAATGGATTAATAACTGAAAATTTGAAAGATCTAACTTACCATTCATAGGGAAGCTGTGGTTCACCTCATAGCCATACATGTACAACTTTTTAAGAGAAGTTAACTATTAACTATGTGAAAGATAACTATTTCAAAAAATATATTTGAAAAAATCATTTGACGAAAGATAAAAGGTCACACAAGACACAAGAATTTTATGGAAAAGGTTAACTATTAACTATATGAAAATTTGACTATATATATTGGAATAATCAAAGAAATTATGTTAAAACAAAAAGAACTCAGGGGAAATAAAAATATTTTAAAAAATACAATAATATAAATATTTGAGAAAAAATGGTAGAATTTATAAGAATAAATATATGAAACAAAATAATTTAACAAAATTAATAGAGAGGGGGTGGGGTGGGGGTAAATAAGAATGATATAAAAAATTTGTTTTTACGTTTTAAATTTGATATTGAGTAGTTTTAGATCCGTTTATGCTTTGGTTTGGTGAAAAGAGCCACCCAAGACCAAGTTTTCCAAGTTCGTAAAATTGTGCAAATTATCTATTCAACAAAAACAATGAATATATCAATGTGAAGGCAAGAAAGAGTGTTGGTAATACAAATAATTATAGGAGCAAAGCATATTTTTCACATTCATTATTACTTACTTTCTGTAGTAATTCTTCCGTTAAAACTAAATCCAAGCAAACGAAGAGTCTTCAACGACGAGAACAAGCTCAGTGATTGCAGTGGAAGGCTACAACCGGTACTTATTACTCCTGTAAATGAGGCAATTAACCAAATGCAATGTATCTTTAAATACATAAAAAGACTTTTTCTCATTTTGTTCCAGTACCCTTATAAAGTATAAATTTTCAATAGGAAACTGGCAAATCAAGTAGTCTTCCCTGTAGAAGCAAATGCAATCTTCTAATCTCATGACAAATGACGGTCACATGAAGTGCACAATCCTTGTAAGTTGTATAGTATTTTCATTTTTGAACAGCTAAAATTTCGTTGAGAGTAAAAGTTAGAGAAGTACAATGTCTCTCAAAAGTGTTGATACGAGATATTAATTACTACTTAAATAAGTGCATAGTTTAATATTTCATTAACATAAATATCAAAGAACCAGTGAAATAAGAGATTGCCTGCATTGAAGAGTTGGTAAAGGTTTTGGTAAATTTTAATTTTAAATTTTTTAAGGCATCTGTTTAGAAATATTAAATTTATTTTTGAATAGTTAGTTCAAACATGCACAAATTGATGAAGACACAACTTAGCAATACCGTCGTAGGTCGGATTGTCAAAATTGCAGTAAATATGCATGTTCTCCAAGTTGCTGAAAGCATCTAATTCTGAGGAAAATCACAAATAAAATTAATTAAATTAAAATAGAACATAATAATATGAGCATTGAATTGAATCCTTGATTACCTATTGGCCCTCTCAATATGTTACTTATTATATACAAAGACTTCAAATTTGAGAGCACACCAAGAAATGAGAATATGCTGTTGTTGAAGAGATTTTCACTTAAACCAAGCACCTCAAGTTTGATGAACCTCAATTGTCCTTTTTCTGTAAAAGAGTTACGTAATTTCATCTCTAAAGGAATATTTAATAAACTTACATTCGATATATGTTTGAAAGATAAATAATTAGTTAATAAATAAGGCCGACTTATACCTTGAAAGGATCCGAAACTTTCAATTTCATTTCGGCCTAGATACAATTCCTTTAAATTTATCAAATGACTGAATTCTGTTCAAAACCAATAAAATATATCAGCCCACTCATACGGAAGGATGCACCCAATAAGCGCTTTCACAAATTAAGCAATAAGATTTTAAGAGGAAAAAGAAAAAAACTTAAAAGCAAGCCTACATACCTAGCATAGGAACAGTTCCTTGTAATCCACACCCCTGCAAACGTAATGATTTTAAAGATGTAAATCCGTTTAGATGTGACAAGACGTCATTTCCTAATATGTTACCACGTAAATCCAGAGTCTCCAAATTCTTCAACTTTGATAGTATATTAATACCTGGTACCAATAATATTAAAAAATTATCAATATTATATATTAGTTGCAAAATTTATTTATTTCATGCTCATATATATATATATATATATACACACACGTTAGTCTTTGTTGCACATGTTGTTGAGATTTATTGAAGATGTAAATTTTTAATTTTTATATTGAATTTTATTTTTTTAATAATAAAAATAATATTCTAATGAATAAGTAATAATAATATATAATTTATAATGTAAAACATTATATACTGCAGATAATTACATTAATTTTTTTTGGTCATTATATATATTTTCCTTTAACTTGAGCTCTAGTGATCTTAAATAATACTAAAAACAAAAATGGAAAAAACTCCTTTTATCAAAACAAATTAATAGTTGAACTAATAATAAAGTGTAATCTGATTTGTATGTTTAACTTATTGTTAATAAGTAATATCATGATCAAGTTTGTAGATCATGATTGTCAATTCTTATTCAATCAACATTTAATGATTATACTTTAATGTAAAATGCTAAAATTTATTCACTCCAAAAAAAATGCTAAAATTTACAAAATTTTACATAGAAAATCGACAGATTACTCTTAAAAGTTTAATAAGTAAATGATGAGATGCATAAATAACTTAAATTAAACATCAATTAAAATAAATTTAAGGAAAAATAGGGTAATGAAAAACATGAATTATCAATACATAGATCCTTCCACCAATAAATTATTGCTCAATACCAATGAGGCATTTTTTTAGGAAGGAGAGGAGAAGGCTCCTAAAACCTTTCGAATACACAGTAAGGTTTAGTTTCTATATATAATCTCCATCCATATTCGTCAACCAAAAAACACATTATTACGTTATTAGTGTTGGTTCATGTGATTATCACTTGAGCAAAATAAATCAAGAAAATTACTTTCATATAGAATATGCTCACTAAATAGTTTTTTAGTAATAACCTCAAAAACGTTAATTAGTTGTTTTAAATATCTATATGATGGCTTTGTAATATATTTTCTTAAAACTATAAGGATGATTCTATGATAAATACTTAAAAAAGCATAGTAACATGTTTTTTTAATTTTGAAGTGAGTAAATTGAATAACATTAAGAATAGACTATTTACATGTCAACATCTAACTCATAATCAAATCTTAGGACATGTCTTATAATTAGATAAAGATGGTGGTGGGATGCATTATGCTAAATTCATTGGCTTAATTATAGTTTAAATGTTAAAGTTTTAAAATTGACTGTTTAAAACTAAGAATAACAACGTATCCAAAAATAGAGAAGACCAAAAGAAGGGAAATTTATTTAGATAATGGTCCAATGACTTTCATATAGTCTTATATTAAAGAAATCTATATAAATTATTATATTATTAAAGAATTTACATATGCTTGTTGTAGACATTTCATTTTGTCTCGGTCATTTTTATAAATTTATGTAATAAGTTAGACTAAGATCGTTTTTTTTTAATAATTAACCAAATTTTTAGTTTTTAGCTTTTTATGCTTATTTTTATTCAGTCTTTGATTGGGTTGATTATGAGATTAATGGGCCTTGAGCTGGATGGTTCAAATTGCAAAAAATAAAATTAAAAGATAAAAAAAATCAGAAAAGAGAAAAGGAATTAGAATTTGATAAAACTAAAATTTTTGTTTGGGTTTATCAGATTTATAAAGATTGCTATTAATCTGATAAATCTCATCCCTATTGTTTTGGAATGAAAAATATAAAAGCCCTCCGGTAGGAAAAGAACATTAAGTAATTACACAAAAAACACAATATAAAAGAGGGGAGGCTTTCGGATTTTTGAGTTTTTTTTTTTAGGATTTGGTTTCGGCTTTTTGGTTTTTGGAAGAAGAGAGGTGTTGGCGAGCATACCAATCGGTGGAAAGGTAGAAAAAATGGATACCGGCTGACGCAAAATCCGGTTATCGACGGCTACTTTAGGTTTTTAGAGCTTTCGATTTTTTATTCTAGGAAAATAAAAGTTCTTTGTTTTTGTGAAATCCATTTCAATTAGACAAAAGAGGAGGTTGAGAGGAAAAGAAAAACACTAACAAGTCATTGCTGGCAGTAGTGAAGGTGGCGGTCTATCGCCAGAATCTGGTACAAGAACGACAAAAGAGGGAGAGGGAAAACCTAGAGAGTAAAACGGAAGAGTTAGAAGACGGTGGGAGAAGAAGCAAATAAAGGAGAAAAGGATGACTTTTCTCTTTTAGGGTGGCACAACATGATGTCGTTTTGGTAGTAGGAGAGGGGCACAAAATGATGTCGTTTTGGTAGTAGGAAAGGGGCACAAAATGATGTCGTTTTGGTAGTAGGAGAGGGGCACAAAATAACGTTTCTTTAAAGAATAAGGGAGGAAGAAAAAACGCTTTGGGCCAGATCTGACCCATGTCTATTGGGTCAAGCCCAAAAGTGCTGGGGAAAATCCAAAAACTATTTTTACTAGGAAGATTATTTCTAAATAAATACAAAAAAATGTGTGTAAAAATAAATATATAATAAGTAAAATATTTAATAAATTACAAATTTTATCGTGGTATTTATTTGCTTGCATAATTGGTATTTAATTTTAATCATGCATATAAATGAAAATCAACCAATAATGAAATTTAAGAAAGTTGTAAATAATAATTTTTTTTGAAAAAATTTAGGTGAGAAAATATTCTTAATTTTTATCAAAAGTGTTAGAGAATTTAGAAAAAATTTCAACATTTCATTTTTTTAAAAAAATTAAAATGGAAAAATAAAGAAATGAAATAAAATGTCTAAAAATTGTAAATAGATGAAAATCCTCTAACGTGGAATTTTAAAAAATTTGTGAGTGACAATTTTTTTTGAAAATTTCTAGAAAAGGAAATTTTCTGAACTTCTACCAAAAGCTTTGAAATAAATCTCAAATTATTATTAGTAAAAAATAGAATCCATTAAAAAGTACTGAAAACTAAAAAAAGAATTCGAATTATGTGAAACCTATATATAGACTCGTGTTATAACTTATGATATAAAAGGTCGTTTTATTCCTTTAGTTGCTTTTTCAGTATTTGTTATGCAAGCTGCTTGTCATATTCTAACAAGGTTTTTTTTTTTGGTATTTTGCTATTTAGATTTTTTCATGTAAAGCATATTTGCGACCTTCTAAGCTTAAGAAAAAAGAGATACCTGGCGGAATAGATACTGATGAAACTTTTTGAAGCTATATTTTGTAACATAAATCTATTTAAACAAAATAAAAAAAAAACATACAAGTCAAGACAAAGACCACCTTCAACAAAAAAATCAACCAATATTATTAATCTAAATAGAAATTATAAATCATCAACAACAAATATAAAAAGGAAAAAAAACCAAAAAAATACAAACACAAAAGTAATTGAAAAAAAAGCAA
The DNA here is from genome assembly GCF_053813885.1 of Theobroma cacao. Classification (NCBI taxonomy): domain Eukaryota; kingdom Viridiplantae; phylum Streptophyta; class Magnoliopsida; order Malvales; family Malvaceae; genus Theobroma; species Theobroma cacao. The sequence continues at coordinate 7,821,173 of NC_142647.1, forward strand.
ATGATACAAACCAAAAAAGGAAAAAAATGAAGCTAAGTCAATTTTGAGAGATTTTATGGGTTTTAGGGAAAAGAAGAGATTGGGGGTTATAGCGGGAGAGATGGTTATCAAATGACACAGAAAGAAAAAAAAATAGTGAAAGGGAAAGAAAGGAAGAGAGGAAAGGGGAGGGACGATCAGATTGGGAAAGGTTAGTTTTGAGAAAGAAAAAGGGGGAAGGTGTCTGATAGGGAAAGAAAAAGAAGAGAATGCCAAGATTAAGTTTTGATACGGGTTGAAATGATGTGTTTTGGATAGAAAGATTTTAATATAGTTTAAATTTTATTAAGAACAATTTACTTTAAGAAAGACTTGAATATATATATATATATATATGCAACCAAATAGATAAAAAATAGTTAATATTTAATTTAATACAAATTAATTTAGTTTTTTATAATTATTATTATTACATAAAATTAGTTGATATTTAATTTAATAAAAAATTATCAATTAAGGAAAGTTTATTTTAATAGGACCTTTAATGTTAATAAGAAAATATATCATAATTAGTTAATATTTTAATTTAATAAAAATCAATAATAAAAGATAAAATGAATAATTTAATAAATTATCAAGAATATATATATCATTTACTTTTTATACTTTTGGAGTTGTACTTTAATATATAGTTATGATATAAAAAAGTACGGTAAAATAAGAGAATAATAACTTTACCATTGATAGAATTTGATTCTGTGAATTGGTTGTTGGCTAAATATAAAGACTTGAGAGATGAAAGTCCACTTAAAGATGATAAAATACTATCATTGAGATTATTGTTGCTTAAGTCAAGAATCTCTAATTTGTCCAATTTCAATGACAATCTTTCAAAACCTACAACAAGGAAAAAGTTTTTTAATATCACAGTTAGAGAGAGAAATGAAAAAGAAAATTTAATTAAGATAAACAAGTAATAATAAATGAATTTTCAAATGGAAACAAATTTGTAGACGTTGCAGTTAGTAAGGAGAAAGTGAATGAACCTCCATTGTGAACACAACCAGCGATGGAATTTCCACTCAAATGAAGACTCTTCAATTCCTCGAAGGGAAGAAACAAAGACGTGTCGAGATACCAATAATCCCACCCAGTACTCCCACTGTTCCATTCAGAAATGTAAATTTCATAACCTTCATCCGAATAATATCCATCATAAGCTAAATCAGAAGAGGTTAAAGTTGTTGTAAGATTAAGGAAGAGTCGTGTCACTCGTCCAGTGGTGGGATTGCACTCAACCCTTTCCCATTCACAACAATCGGAAATACTCTCATTTCCCTCTGCCCAGTTATGTAGACCCTTAATATTATGGAAGAACGGTTTGAGTTGCAAGAGAGCAATTTTTTCTTGCTCCCAGCAACCATCACACCACCCTTCAAGCAAGATTAACGCTACTAGAAACATCCACAACCATTTAGACTCCATCTCACACACTCTGATTACTTAATATAATTCTGCCTCTATGCATTTGGTAGTGCTGCGCCCTTGTGCTTTATATACTACAAGAAAAGGAGGCAGCCCTGTTTCGAAGAAATTCATCAAAACAAGGCCCACCCATCGGTAATTGATTTTTTCTTTTTCATAAAATTGAAAAGTCAATTCTTCTCGGTATTAATCTATTATTACTACTTCTTTGGTTTGGCGCAGGTTAATTAGGAACCTTAAAGGTTTAACTTTCTTTTTTGTTTTTTACGTCTTTGGATTAGTTTTTTAAATATAAAGATAATTTAATAACTTTTGTGAATATAAAAAGAAGTATGATTTTTTTATATATTTGAGGAGGAGAATTCAATTTTTACTTTTTTTTAAAAAAAATCATATACTAATCAATGAGTCAAATGTTCGACACAAAAAATATGAGTCTTTAATTGCAAAGATCCATCTATATTAATTATAATATCATAAATTCGAATACCATATAATAATTATTAAAAATGATGATAAATGTAAATCTCACATATATCTTGCACATAAATATAATAATAATTATTTTATTTAATTTTAAATTTTTTGGAAAAATATTTAATTTTAAATTGAATGTTAATACTAACCATACCAACAAAAACGCTTACTCGTTTCCTTTTCCTAATCAAAGCTTTTTGTTTTGTTTTTAACCACCTCATTTTTCACAAAAAATGGATGAGTATTTCTATTATTGTTATTTTTGATTTAGCAGCCATGCTAGGGTTATTTTCAAATTCCATACCAATACTCCACAATTAATTAAGGGTGAAATTAGGCCCGCTTGTAGCTTTCCTATCGAGTATAAAGTTTTAGATGAAGGTGTGAAATATAAATATATATGTTTCTTTTAAAGCATTCATGAGCTTTCATTGGCAATCAAGAACACTTTCATAAATATATGTTATTGTCATGATCAATTGATGTCTAGACTTTTGTCTAAGAGGATGCATTATTCAAGAGACCTTGACTTAGGCGTCAACCACGAAATCAGTCCTCTCATGTATATATAAAGAAACCTGAGTTTGGTTTAGTTGGTTCATTTGCTAATTACACTTTTGTTTACAGAAAGCAAAAAATGCATTTAGATAAGAAAAATGATAAAATTTTTTGAAGAATATTATATTGAAAATATAAAAATATATGATATTTTGAAAAATAAAAGGGATTGATTTGAAAATTAACACCTAATGAGTTGTTTGGCCTCAAAATTGGAGTTTTAATAAATTTCATTCCACTTGCGCACTTGTCAAATTCCTTATCATTTCACGATTCTACTAGGAAAGTACTCTTCAGTCTTCATGCAAGGCTTCTTTGTGGAAAAGTGTGCAGGGACTTTGCCTGCAAAGATCAGTCCATATCAACTATAATATCATAACTTCGAGTACCATATAATAATTATTAATATATAATAAAAATAAATTTCAGTTTAAATAAAAATATAATAATAATTTTTAGTTTTTATTTAATATTTCTTTTAAATTAAATCTCATATTAAAATTTTAAAATTTAACAATGGTAACAATATCAACAGAAAATATTTATTTTTTCTCTTTTCCTAATCAAAGCTTTTGTTTTGTTGTTAACCACCTCAATTTTCATAAGAACGGGATGAGTAGTTCCATTATTATTATTTTTGTTTTAGCAGCCATGCAAGGGTTGTTTTTAAATTTCATACCAGTATTCCACAATTAATTAAGAGAGAAATTAGGCCCCATTATAGCTTTTATATCGAGTATCAATGTTTGGAGGAAAGTGTGGAATATAAATATAAGTTATTTTATGATCAGTTGATGTCTATACTTTTTTGTAATAGACTCCATTATTGAGGAGACTTTAACTTAGGTGTTGTGTAATGGACTATATCATTGAGGAGACCTTTACTTAGGCGTCGTGTAATAGACGATATTATTGAGGAGACCTTGACTTAGGCGTCAACCATGAAATCGACTCTCATTAATTTTTTCTCATTTTATTTTCCCGTGTTGGTGAGCATTTAATCCCCTTTAGATTTCAATAGCTATCCCTTTATTAATTTTTTTTTTCTTTAAAACTTCGAGATCCATTTGATGGTAAGTTGGTGAACTAGTATATGTGTCTTTATATTTTTATATTCCCCTTACTCTGAGTCCAAATACCAAATTTGGAAACAATTTGTAACTTTCCTTTTCAAAAATTGGTCTAAGTAAAAGTAAATTATAAAAATGTATATATCATATTTCATTAAAAATTGGTGAATATTTTTTACATAACATATTCAAATGCATCTCTTTCATATCTAACTTAAACCCTCTTTTATATAAATATATATATATATATATATATATTTCTTAATACCTGCTGTCAATTAATTATAAAAAAGTTTGAGTATTATGGTTTATTTTATATCTTCATGGCAATTTATTTAATTCAAGTTAATCTTATGATACAAGATATGACATAGATAACATATCAATTTGACCATTGATAGCAGGATTGTTATCTTAAATATATTTACAATCTATTTTTAAAGATAAAAGTTCAAATAAAGATGATGTAATGTAATTGTCGAAATAATTATTATTTAACTCAAAAGATTTATCTAATTTTAATGACAGCCTTCCAAAATATACATAATTATTAGTGATCTTATCAGAAGAAATCACAAAACTTTTAAGATGAACGATAAAATAACTAAATGGATTTAGCTATGACAAAAATATTTATTGGAATGTTTTCCCTCCCGTTAGCAAACCAATTTTTTAATAGAAAATTAAAATAAAAAAATTCCAAAAAAAAAAAAAATGCCAAGCGACGCCCGTGATTGATAGAAAATGCTCAACCTGACTTCTTTTTTGAACTGCGAAAGCGTGTGGGGGCCTTAAAGTCTTGGAAAACAAAAGGACAACACTTTTTTGACCAGGAAAAATTGAGCAGAGTTGGCATCCATATTCCATTCTAACCCTAGACATAAGTTTGGACGTATCTGATAGTGCCACTTTTTTGAGGGAAAATGAAAGAAGAGGAAGAAAAGTTATTTTTCTTTCCTTGTGTTTACTACGAAGAACGAAAAACAAAATAAAAAAAAGGTTATGCATAAAATTATAAATAAGATGTTTGATTTAAAAGAAAGAGTTATTTCCTCTAATTATTAAAATGGTCGTGAAAAAAGAAAAGCTTAGATTTGACAACATCTTTTTGACCAAGAAAAATTGAGCAGACCTTGACAAAATTGGCATCCATTCTAACCCTTTATACAAGCTAGGACGTATATGAATACATGATAGTGCCACATTTAGAAATTTACACCATATTTGAATATTATTTTTCTTTCACTCTCTTCTTTCCTCTTTCCTTCATATCAAACATACTTAAAAATGAAAGCATTAAGTAAAGTTTTTTTTTTTAAGCATTAAGTAAAATTTGTGAAGTTTTCAATTAAAAATTTCAAATAAAAATTAGAATTAGAATTAAAGTCAATAAATTGATGCCATCTAATTATATGGAAAATCAGTCAGTTTGTGAGAAGTTTCTTTGGTAGAGTTCTTTTTTTTTTATTGAGATTGTGTTTATTAACAATAAAATCAAAATTACATCAGTAACGAGGTTGTCTTTTTAAAGAATTCTACTAAAGAAACTCTACCAAAGAAACTCCTCACAAACTTATATGGAAAATCTTTCTGATATGACTATGAGCAATTGAAAATTTTATTATAATTTTGATTAAAAAATTCATTAAAAGACATTAAAACTTATTATTAATGTTCTTTGTTTTTTATATGTATAATACATTATGTAAGTTTTATTAATTTATCGATTTTTATTTTCAATTTTTTTAATTAATAATTTTTAATTGAGAATTTCTTTAATTTCTTAAAATAAATTCCAACTGGTTTTGCCTTACATGTACGTGATAAGCATTTTAAAGATTAATTAGTCTTAATTAACAATTAACTATCAAAATATACCTTCAATTTCTTTTATAGTTTCTGTGTTGAGAGCTAGGTTCAAAACAGGGATCTATAGGAAGTTTTTGACTTTGTGGGGAATCCCATCAGTCAACTTGTTGCAAGAGAGATATATTCCAGACAGATATGTAAGGGTTTTTCCCTTGTAAGAGTGGATATGTTTTTCACCATTGGCTCTTCAATGCAGAAAGCTCTTCATAGAGCTTGAGCAACAGCAGCAACATATCGGACACAATCTTTTGCAATGGTTCAATTGTTGAGTAGTTCTTTTGCAATGGTTGGCCACAAAAAAAGGATTTCCCAGATAGCTGTTTTCATCAAATGTTCCAAATTGTGCAATGGTTTCAGGTGTCTTTCCAGATAAGTTGTTGTATGACACATTAAAAAATGCCAAGAAATGTAACTTCACAATTTTAGGAAGGATATTCCCACTCAAGTTGTTGTAAGAAAGATTAAGACTTTCTATTTGCACGAGGTAAGAGAGCGCTTGTGGGATTGGTCCTATCAAAGTGTTGTGAGAAAGGTTCAATGCAAAGACCATACTAAAGTTCTCTGTTTCATAAGGAATCTCACCAGTTAACTTGTTGCAAGAGAGATCAATTCCAGACATGTATGCAAGGTTTCTTTTCTTGTAAGAGTAGGATATGCTCTTTATTGTGTATTCTTTTGGTTTTTCAATCAAGGGCTTTGTGCCGTTAGAAGTTGTAAAAAGAGAATGAACATATTGGTTGGACAAATAGTTCAAGGCAGTAACTTTTAGACAAGGGGGAATACCACCAGACAGATTATTATGAGAAAGATCAATCAAGCTTAATTGAGCCAACTTGCATAACTAAATTGGAATCTCACCTACAAAGTGGTTTCTCTTTAAGAGAAGATAACTCAAAGCAGAAAGCTTGATAATCCAATTTGGAATGGTACCAGTCAAGTGGTTATAGCTGAGATCTAATGTCACCAATAAAACGCTGTCACGAAAAGCATCTGGTAATGGCCCTTGTAGCCTATTTTTAGATAAATGAACTTCAATCAATAAGGGTTTGAAGCAAGATGGTAGACTCCTAGAGATGTTGTTCACCGAAAAGTCCAAACATTGAAGTACATGATTGAGTTTGCAAAATTCCCATGGGATTGGACCTTCAAGATGATTATCTGCCATGACAATTTGTTCCAAAATTGAAGTACTTCCCATCCACCGTGGTATCCTACCCAAGAGATGGTTTTTACTAAGATCCAATGTTGACAAACTTGACATATTCCCCTTCCAGCTAGGTATCCTACCAAAGATACGGTTATTGCTTAGATCAAGTGTGTGCAAGGCAGAGCAGTTAGACAAGACATTTGGGATCTTTACAGAGAAGTTATTTCCATCCAATTGCAACTCGCTCAAGTTTGTTAAATTAAAACCTCCAAAGAAAAGTTGACCCTGCAATGTGTTTTTTGATAATGCAAGGAGTCCTAACGAGGAGCCCATGGCCAAGTGTTTAGGTATCCCACCAGACAATTGATTGTTGGATAAGTCCAAAGATTCCAATGAGCTCATATCACCAAAAGATGAGGGAATGCTACCGTTAAAATAATTCTTTGACATGTTCAGAAACATTAACGATGGTAATTTTGCTCCAATTTCTGTTGGGATGCTACCACTGAAGAAATTGTTGGAGACTTCAAAAATGGATAAATCCAAATGAGAAGCGAATGGTAGCCGAAAAGGTCCCGATAGAGAGTTGTTTATGAGAATTAGATTATCTAATTTCTTGTTGTTTCCCAACAACCAACTTGGGAACTGATCTACCTTGAAATAGATGTTAGAGAGATCAACGAACTGCAAGTCATGTTGATGATAGAGGAATTGAGGAAATAATCCTCCATCTCCACAACAAGATAAACTGATCTCATTCAGTTGGAATCTTGGGGCCAAATGATGCATCTCGGTTTCAGCATATATGGAATTATTGTCTGTATAGATGTACTTGAGTTTTGAAAGGTTGAAGAAGGGTCCTAATGAGCATGGGATTTGAAAGTAATTATTTGAAAGTGTCAACATTCAGAGGGATGTTAGTCTCTTAAAGGAAAATATATTTTCAGAAAACTGGTTGGAAGAGAGATCTAAACTTTAAAGGGATGTTTGATTTTTAAGGATAGATATATTTCCAGAAAATTGATTGGAAGAGAGATCTAACCTTTCAAAAGACCTAAGGTTGGACAAGCATTCGGGCATCTTACCCTTTAGATTATTGTAGTGGATGAGAAGCTCTCGAAGATTTTTAAATCACAAAATCTTGTAAATATTTAATTATATTAATTACTAGATATTTAAAGAAAACGAACAGAAAAGAGAAAAAACACATAAACAAATATTTATGAAGGATACGAAGAAGCAAAATTAGAAGAGTGGAAAGAGCTGAAAAAATGGTTTCTCTCTATTGAAAAATGGAATGAAGGGTTCATTACACCGGTGCACTTTAAATGGGTGGCAGTTGGAGGGGTGCTGTTACATGCATGGAGTTATGACACCTTTGAAAGCTTAGCAAAGTTTTGGGAAGAATTAATAGAAATGGAGGAGCACACTATGGACTGTAGGAGCTTTGAGGCAGGCATCATGCTGGTGGCAACAGAAAATCAGCAGAGGATAGAGGAGACGGTTGAAATGCAGGTGAAAGCAAGAAGCTATCAAGTGATGGCGGTGGAGTTCCAAAGAATAGAAAAACAGACGAAAATGGAGGGAGATGACGATAGCAGTGATAAAATAGAGAAATGAGAGGAAAACCCGAGCAATGTTGCCTCAAAAACAAGGAGGAAAGCAGATGGAAGATCAGGATTAATTAAGATTGTTTAAAAAGTATATATTCAAGATAATTTTTTTTATTAAATATAAAATATAAAACATATAAAAAATACTCAAAATAATTTCTTTTTATATAATCAAAATTAATTAAAAAATGATACAATGATAAAAATTTAGGTAGCAACGCAATAGTACAATTTATATTAAAAAATTACATAATAATTTATTAATTTTTAAAAATTAAAATAATAAAAAATAAAATTCACATAGCAAAAAAAAGACAAACAGGGCAAATAAAAGATGAAATTCACATATGACATAACAAAGAAAAGAAAAAAGAATATGATTGATAGTTTATAAAAATTTACAAAAGTAAATCTATAAAAACTTAAAATATATAAACAAATAGTATAAAAAATATAAATAAAAATAATAATATTAATTAATAAAATAAAAAAAACTTTAAAATTTAGTGAGACATGAGAAATATTTTTTGTTATTCTTTATTTGTATTAATTATTAAATAAAAATTTATTGGAGGTACAATTAAGAGAATATATTAAAATTTTTTTAAATTTTATATAATATAAAAAAAATTAAAAATTTTAGAAGGCCATGTGAGGCTCCGCCCCTGGGGATGCCGGTTGCTGTTGTTGATGTTGAATTTTGTTAATTTCCTGTTTGGATTTAACTCCCTGTGTTGCCTATGTATACTTGGTTTTTTTGGGAGAAGCATTTTGTATGATGTGGGGCTGTGTCTGAAAGGTTTGGTGCGGTGCTATGGGACTGTATAGGGTGATCTCTATTTGTAAAGGGCTGGCACAAGAACGTTATGTACAGGAGTTTAGAAATTCAGGATGAGTTGGTATACGTGGGTGATTCAATTTTCAATTAATCACGTTTGCTACAATTTATTGATCAATCTCAGTTCCAATCTTCAAGTTCAATATTAAAGTCTTCAATTGGCAATGAGCCATCTACATGCCTATTGGAAAGTGCAGTGGCAGCTGCCCTGTCAATAGAGATAGCCATGCGTTAGTACCTGGTGAATTTGCACAACAATATGCAATGGTACAGAAAAAAAATACAAAGAAATGAATTCTTTTCCCAGCCTACCAAATCCTGAAAGGATGATCACTTCCGAATGCAGGAAAACTATAAAATAGTCACATCCAGTAAAAAACATCATCATTTCGACAAACTTGCCAAGCAGGTCCTTGTACTATTTGCAGAGGGAAGCCCTTGGTTCATCTTTAAAGTTGAAAAAGTGGGAGAGACATTTTTTAAGTTATTTTCCCCTCTTCAAATAACAACACTGAAATTTGCAGTTAAGGCAGTCGGTTCTCCAATTAGACACTTCATATCATCTCAACTTAGGGTAAACGATTACCATCTTTCTACACAGAACTATAGTAGTATTTCATTATCAATTCAATCGTAGACTTCAGACTACATTAAACCACTTTGATTTTAAGACATGAAACATTGTATCCATTTTATAAAAAAGAAAAGAAAAGAGTAAAGTCAAAATACATCGTGGAATTAACTATGCTGAAAACAAAAGATGAAAAAAGAGAATTCCATATCTTTATGTACGAACCCAAAACAGTCACAATTCAATTATAATATACAAGCCAATAAAACACGAGGAGAAATAACCTATAAATATTCCATGAACACAATTCCCCTGTTGGCATATTAGATTGACAAGCCGAATACCAAAAATACATGGAAAATCATCATAAATATCAAAACTTTTTTTCATATAACAATAAATTTGCCAACTTTGATTAAACCCAGAATTCCAATAAAACCAAAAACCCAATAAGCAGTCAGTTACTTTTCTATTAAATTCGATACTAATTAATCATTAAAAGAAAAAGAGAGAGAAAGTTGACAAAAAGACTCACTTGACTCGAGCAAGTCTACGAGAGCGTTCTTCCTCAGCCATCAACTCATGTTTCAAGGACTTGCCTTCATCAACAGAGACACGATTGGCCAAAATCTTAGCGTTGTTTTTGATACCCAATTGGCTTAACTTTTCAGTGCTGTCACCATCTTTCATACTTTACCTGCACATATAAGGTTGATAGAGTCAAGACGTTCCACATTTGATCGCTTGGCTACCTCGTCCCTAAACATGGCCACCGTCCAATTCTCCAATTCTAACTCTATCAGTCCTGCCCATGTCCCTCCGATCCTTAATTTCGCCATGGCAGCAAAGATGTTCTTTTTTTCTTTTCGCAAGAGAGTGAAAATAAAAATGGGAGAACTAAATGGTGTCATGTATATTTATAGGTTGAGGGAAAAAAAAAGTTGACGTATTTATATTTCGGGAGCAAGGTTATGTTGTTTTATTGGGGCTATTACTTTGTTTTCTTCAATGTCATAGTGCGATTATGAGTCGGTACTTTTAACTTTTACTAATAAAAAAATAACATTTGGAATAATTAAAATTTTAATTGGTTATGGTATCTCCTAAAGTCTAGTGTCAAATTTATATATAGATGCCACAATTGAAGTTTTTGAATTTCATCATTTACCGAGTAATTGGCATATTTTTCCCTTAAATTATTATTTAAAAAATAGTGCTTTACTAGTAAATCAAATAAAGTACCATTATTTTTCCCTAAAAAAACGTTACTCTTTTAAATATTCTTCTTTTCTTGAGGATTTTCTTTTCATCATTATATATCAGTTTTTTTTTTAGTTTGCAACACACTAGTATTTGTTTACATAATTTTTAACATATTTTTCTCTTTATAACAAATAAATTGCAGAAAGAAATAAGTTTTTCTTTTTATAATAAAAAGCCTTTTCATAATACGTTTATTAAAATTTTTAACTTATAATTTGATATTATAGTTACATTGAGTGAAAACTAACAAAAAAATCTGATAAGATTACTATATAGAGTTATCATTTGATATTTCAGTAACTAGTGTAAAAATGTGAACATGGATATGATTTTTTTTCTTATGATTATTAATATATGAAATTAATTTGGTACGACTAAGTTGTAGTGATAAGGCTTGAATTTGAGAAAGTGTTTTAGCAACTAATAAACCAACAACAATAAATGATAAGATAAAAAATAAAAAGAGAACAAGATGCTTTACGCCACTCCACGTCCCTGTCAAAGGCTCAGAGCTTGCTTTCTTACTAGTCTTTCATTGCACTTCCACAGCCATGGCTGTTGGCGCTGGTTGCGACAAAGCCACCCAAAAAATTGCAACCATTGCCACCGAGCACAAATTCAAAAAATACAAACCCCAAAATCTACTATTAACCCCATAACTAGTCTCCCTCCTTTCCTCCGCCACTTCTGCCGCCCATTTCTTCGTCCTTCGCCACGATCTCTTTCTCCTCCCTTCCTAGTGCCTCTCCCTTGAATCCCTCCTCTCTTCCTTCCCCCTTCCCCTCATCCCTTCCATTTCCTCATTCTCCTCCCCCTTGGTTCAACCGCTTCCCCTTTCTTCCCTCTTCTATATCTAACCCCTTCTGGCCCTACTTTTTCTGGATGTCTAAATACACTTTCTCTAGCTCCTTTCAACCTTTTCCCCTTCCTTTCCTCCTTCTTTTCCTCCCGATTCCTATCTTGCCGTCGCTCTCTTCCGCCTCGCCCACGGCGCCTCTTACGAATTCCTCGCTCGTCGTTTCAGTTTTTCCTCCGTCAACCACCCCGTGCCTTCTACTCCGTATGCAAGCTGGTCAACGATAAATTAGGCAATTCCCTTGATTTTCAAGCTGATATCAGCCATATTGTGGTGGGTTTTGGGTAGATTTCACTTCCCAATTGCTGTGGCATTTTGGGTTTTCGACGTTTCGAGGTTGATGGTAGCTTATCGGTTCAAATGAGTCGGTTTTAGTTCAGGCATTAGTGGACTCTGAAGGTAGATTTTTGGATATCTCAGCTAGTTGGCCTTGTTCAGTAAAACCCGAATCAATTTTGCACCAAGCGAAGCTTTTCTCACGTGTAGAGGAATCAAGAGAGTTGTTAAACGGGCTTTGTTACAAGCTTGGTGACGGCGATTTTGTTCCTCAATACATATTGGGTCATTCTTGTTTCCCTCTCTTGCCATGGCCTTGTTCAGTAAAACCCGTTATGTGAGGTCCAATGAGGAAGGAGATAGTTTCGGTTCACCGGAGAAAAAGTTCAATGCACCCCAGTCGAGCAATGGGGCTGGTTGAGATAGCGTTTTGGAGAGTTAGAGTTAGGTGGCAGGCCATTATTGCTCAGCATTTGAATCAGGTGAGTTTGAGAAAATGAATGCCATAAGTATGTGCTCGCAGAATCATTTCTGTAGTTTATTATCTCCTGGTAAATTGTATGTGAATACTTCAATTTTATATAGAAATTGCTTTTAATCTAGTTTGCTGAGTGAAATATGTTGATATATTTGGATCCAAGACAATTTTGAATGCACATGGTGTAGGAATCTAACGTAGGATTACTAGTTCAAAGGTTATCTCTTAAATGTTGCAAACTTGCTCACCTATTGCAGAAAGCTGCTAGTTAGAGAATTTTAGTTTAAAATACTTCATGTTTTAGTCACACACGAACACAAGCTTCTGTCTAATTTCTTAACAATAAGTTGGCGCAAAAAGTTGAAGTTCCACAATTGCAATTCTTCCTCTCATTTAAGTAAGGAGAAAAAGAACATAGAAACAGAGGCATTATATGAACAGAGTGTGATTACTAGAATAAAAATTGACCCCTTCATTTGGAAGCCAATCCATTTTCTGATTAGCATTCCAAAGAACAGCATTTAGAAGACATTACAAAGAATACATGGGAAACAACCATGTCTTTGATACCACTTACTTTCTCCTACCATCAGATAAATTTGAATTGAGTAACCTTAAATCTGTCACAAATGAAGTCCTTGTATGTAGGTAGGTGCACAAAGAAAAGTCATATATCAAAGGGAAATAGTTAGTAACATGCACATAACCAGTCGGTAGATTGTGTTATCAAAGGTCACCAACTTTGCAGTTGGGACTTCATCGATAAATTATTTTACCTCAGATTGAAGACAACAGAAGAGTTGTTTTATCTCTTGACTCTTGCAAACCTGCCCAGCCATGGTAGAAAGCTACTATATTAGTGAACTTCAGTTTACACATTGTTCTTGTTTTAGTCATACATTATCACAAGTTTCTTTCGATATGAATAATCCTTTAAGGGAATGGAGAAAAAGAAACATAGAAAATAAAGAGAGACTTTATGTGGATTAATTTTTTTTTTTTTGCTAAGCCGACTTTATGTGGATCATAACCTAGACTACCCTAAATAAAGTTGACACTCTCATTTCAATGCTTCCAAATTCTGGTTTGCATTCCTAACAAAATTATTAGAGAAGACACTGCTATATATCTACGCATTATGTGAGCAATTTGAATTAGTCATTGTTGCAACAATTCCTATGTAAAAAAGGTTGACAATGAAAGTTTCATTAAGCAGAGGAAATTGGTTAGTAACAGAAATTGGTGACAATGAAAGTTTCACTGAGCCAAGGAAAATGGTTAGTAACACAAATTGGTAACATGCACAACAAAAATTAGTAAAGGAGTTGCATATGTCATGATCAATACTGTCATTTGTATTGTTAAGGAGCGAATTTTGCCACTCATATTGTTCTAGAAGCGATCCAAGCTTGCTATTTGCAAAATGATTAATTGGTCAAGAAACATATTATAATAGATTTTCCAGGGATAGAAATCAAGAGGGCCTTCATTCAAATTCTTAACAGGAAGGGTAAAAGGCTGAAGCTTTTTGGTGGAAATGAAAATCTATTGGCTGCATATTTCAACAACGGAATCCTCCGGGGAGATTGTCTACTACAAAATAGTAGCTAGAAGTGATGCCCATCTCGATGTGATAGAACCATACTCGTCTCCAATAAGGATTTATGTAAAGCACAACAGCAATACCCAATAGCACTATTATGTAAGACACAATGAAACTCACATAAAAGACATCCATGTCAATTGAACCATTGTCTTCACTATTGTCAATTGATGTTCGTTCAATTGCAGAGCAGTTATTTCGCAACAATGCGCCACAAAGAAAAAGATTTCCCAGGTAGCTGTTTTCATCAAATGTTGCAAATTGTCCGGTCTCAAGCGTCTTTCCAGACAAGTTGTTGTACGACACATTGAAATATGCCAAGAAATGTAACTCTGCAAGTTGAGGAGGGATTTTCCCGGTCAAGTTGTTGTAAGAAAGATCTAGACTCTCAATTTGTCTGAGATTAGAAAACTCTAATGGGATTGATCCTGTCAAATTATTGTGAGCTAGGTTCAACACAATGATGTTTAGGAAGTTTTTGACGTCATGGGGAATCTCACCAGTCAACTTGTTGTAAGAGAGATCAATTCCAGATAGGTATGTAAGGATTTTTCCCTTGTATGGGTAGGATATGTTTTTTGTTGTGAACTCTATTGGCTCTTCAGCGGAGAAAGAAGAGCTAGGAGCTATAGCGTCAACAGCACCGACATAACGGACATGATCTTCGGATATATTGTTCAGTGTTGTAACCTTCAGGCAAGGGGGAATAATCCCAAAAAGATTATTATGAGAAAGATCAATCAAGCTTAAGTGACTCAACTTGCATAACTGAAGTGGAATCCTACCTTCAAAATAGTTGTTATTTAGGAGAAGATAACTCAACTGAGAAAGCTTGCCAATCCAATTTGGAATGTTTCCACTTAAGTGGTTATTGCTGAGATCTAATATCACCAAATTAGAGCTGTTACGAAATGCATTTGCTAGCGGCCCTTGTAGCTTGTTTTTAGATAAATGAACATGACTGATCCTTAAAGGGTTGAAGCAAGATGGCAGACTCCCCGAGATATTGTTCACTGAAAGGTCGAGAAATTTAAGATTAAGATTGAGCTGGCAAAATTCCATGGGGATTGGACCTTCAAGATGATCATTTGCCATGACGATTGTTTCCAAACTTGACATATTCCCCATCCACTTCGGTATCCCACCAAAAATTGTGTTATTGCTTAAATCTAATATAGACAAACTTGACAAATTCTCCATCCATCTTGGTATCTCATCAAAGAGTTGATTATTGCTAACATCCGATATTGACAAATCTGAGCAATTAGACAAACAATCTGGGATGCTTCCAGAGAAGTGATTCCCATCCACTTGCAACTCTCTCAAGTTTGTCAAGCTAAAATTTGCAGAGAAAATCTGGCCTTGCAAACTGTTGTTTGATAATATAAGGGCACTTAATGAGGAGCAACCCATGGCCAAGTGTTCAGGTAATCCACCGTCCAATTTATTGTTAGACAAATCCAAGTATTGTAGGAAATTCATATCACCAACGGAAGCTGGAATGCTACCGCCAAAAGAATTTTTTGACATGTTCAGAAACGTTAAGGATGGTAGTTTTGCTCCAATGTCAATTGAAATGTTGCCACAGAAGGAATTTATGGAGATATCAAGATGTGATAAATGCAAATGTGAAAGGAAAGGTAGCTGAAAATGTCCTAAAAGAGAGTTGTTGGCTAGAACAACTGTTTCTAATTTTGTGTTGTTTTCCAACAACCAATTTGGGAATTCTCCTATCAGCTTGATGTTAGAGAGATCAACATACCTCAAGTCATGTTGATGATAGAGGAATTGAGGAAATGATCCACCATCTCCACAACAAGATAAACTGATCTCATGCAGTTGGAATTTTGGGGCCAAAGGATGCATCTCGGTTTCAGCATATATGGAATTATTATCTGCAGAGATGTACTTGAGTTTTGAAAGGTTAAGGAAGGGTCCTAATGAGCTCGGGATCCGAAAGTAATTGTTTGAAAGATCTAAACTTTCAAGGGAGGTCAGACTCTCAAGGACAGATATATTTCCAAAAAGCTGATTGAAAGAAAGATCTAAACTTTCAAGGGACGTGAGGTTGGAGAAGCACTCGGGCAAGTTACCATTTAGATTATTGTGGCTGATATAAAGTTCTCGAAGATGAGTCAATTCACAAAGACCTGTAAATAAAAAATTAAATAATTAAAGAGGTCTGTCAGTGATAAAAAATAAATAAATGAAAAAAAAAATCATACACAAACGCCGTCACTAAAAAAAAAACATACACAAACGACGTCACTTATTGACTCTCCTTAATATTAATGGAGTTCAAAAGGAAAAAGGATAATATATATAGGAATTTTATGTTAAGGTGTTTTGTGTTTGTTTAGTAGGTTTCATTACTTTTTAAATAGTTATGATCGAAGAGTGATATTTTGATTTGGATAATGTTCAAATGCAAAAGTGATAACACAAATAGGACAGAGGAATAATGTTCAAATGCAAAAAAGTGACAACATGAATAAGACAAAAGAAGTACTTAAAATAAAGTAACTTAGCATCAGAATAGAATAGTAAAAACAGAAATCAAGAGAGGGTAATATCAATCTCAACCTTGGGTAGGTAAGGTGCCATCGAGTCCACAATCCCATAATGATAAAGATTTGAGAGAAGGCATTGCTCCAATTGTTTGAAGAAAGTTGTTTTCCAAGGGAGTGGAGTCTATGCTTAAAGATTCCAAATTCTTCAAATGAAGTGGGCCTATATAGCAAGAATAAAAAAAAAAATGTACAGAAACGTATAAAGATATATTTTCAGGTGCAAATAATATTAACAATAATATGTTGGTAGATAATAGATAAGCAGTCACCAATATACATATATTATTTCATTAGGTTGATTATATTGTTTTGCTTTTTTATTCTTTGAGCAGTGAAGGGTAACAATTCTAGAAGTTTAAAACTAATGACAATGTGATTTTAAAACTTGGAGTTAGGGGCTCTTATGTGCAATTTAGATATATAGGATATCTAGTATAGTTACTCTAGAATCATTGAGATAGCATGCATTCAAGCTATATTTGATTCATAGGAAGCCTTATCAAAGATGTTAAAACATAAGACACCTTTTTGCTTTCCAATCGCCAATGTTAAACTATGCATCATTTGACACTTGTGTTGTACCATGCTAAAAGAGAGTTAGATATGACAGAGAACAAATAATGAATCTTTTACAATGTTAGCAGTTTTCTATGTTCTTTATTTTTTTCTCCCTTTTTTGCTTTGTTTTCAAATCAAATCAAAGAGCACAGATAAATTTTTGTTAGTTGGTCAGTGAGTATGCTTTGTCTCATATTACATTATCAATTACTTGCAAATTAATCTCTGCGGGTAAGGAAGGCTGGGAATTGTAATGTCATATGGTTTTATTAGGTTGGAGAATGGACAAACAAATATGTACAGAGAGGAATTGGAGAGAAGAAGAGAGAAAGAGAGACTACTAAAATTAGTTGATCATTTTTAATGAAACCCCATATTGTACACGTTGTAAAGACCTTGAGGGTCCATGTTCCTAGTTGAAAATGGTTTTTGTGACATTTGACTTTTGAGGCATTAGTTGCTGCAATTTGATTTTAGAGGCACTAATGGTTTGTGAGCATTTTGTTTCTATCATAAAACTTATTGAATATTAGAAGGTTTTTGTGTCTCTATCTTGTAGCTTTTAGCTGCACATTTTATATGCTGTCATATGATTTAAGATTGCAGCCATATAGTATACAGTTGCACTTTAATTTTGCTGTTGAATCCCATAAACAAGTGCAGCCATACTTTTCCATACATTGGCTAAGGCTGCACATTTTTCACCTATAGCTGCAATTTTTTTTGCAGCCAAAGGTGAAAAATGTTGTAGTGTATGTATTCAATCTAAAAAATAAAATAAATAAAATAGATTAATAACTGAAAAATTGAAAGATCCAACTTACCATTCATAGAGAGGTTGCCATTCACCTCACAATCAAGCACGTACAAATTCTTAAGAGAAGTCATTGCTCCAATATCTTGTATGAAGTTGGAAGGGAGAGATAAAAATTCCACGCTCAACACTTCCAAACTTGTCAAAGTTTGCCAAGCTGTTCAATAAAAAAGCTATGAATTATTTTTCGAAAGACACAGTTGCAAATTACTAAAAGTTTATAATAAAAAAATTAGTATTTAGACTTTATTTGGTTGATTTTTTGTTTTGTTTTGTTTTTTTTTTTTTTTGTAAAATATGAATAGAAAGAAAAGGTTAAAAAATATTAGAAAATAAAAGACCAATAACAAAAAGCATAAAGTAAAAATAAAAAACAAAAAGTAAATATCAATCAAATTAAATTTTAACAATTATATAAAAATAATATTTATTTCTTAATATTAAGTTACTTAATCAAGATTTTTTTTAAAATTAGTAAAAAAATTAAAAAATACACCAATAAAAGTGAATGGAATTCAAATAAAAATTGTTAATGACAATTTTAAACAAAAGTCAACAACTTTCACTTCAATTTTAACACACTATGCTTTTCATTAATTATATTAATTTTTATATTACTTACTATGTTTTTCTTTGATGATAAAAGATTATTGTAATATTTATCTTTGCGGCTCAAGAAAAATCACCTACTAATATTTATGTAATGATTATGCAATTTAAAACCTTAATATGTGATGGCATGAGATAATTAATGGATGATAAACCAAGTTCTCTATATATTCTTCAAAAGAAATAAACTTACATAAATGTAAATAGGAAGATCCCCTAATTAAATATCATAGCTTACCGAGATTTACTAAACTCTTTTACCTTTTTTTTTCTTTCTTTTTTATTTGGTGCAGGGAATGGTCTATTACAAATAGACTTATAAGGAGTGACATACATTATTGAAAATTTTTTGGAACATTCATTCAAAAGAGTTATTTTAATTTTGAATAAATGATTATTTGAATGACAAAGTGGTAAGAAATATGTATTTAATCTAAACAATGAAATAAATAAAATGGATAAATAAATAAAAAATTGAAAGACCACACTAACCATGCATAGAGAGGTTGCCATTCACCTCCCAACAAATAGGACAGAGGAATAATGTTCAAATGCAAAAAAGTGACAACATGAATAAGACAAACAAAGTACTTAAAATAAAGTAACTTAGCATCAGAATAGAATAGTAAAAACAGAAATCAAGAGAGGGTAATATCAATCTCAACCTTGGGTAGGTAAGGTGCCATCGAGTCCACAATCCCATAATGATAAAGATTTGAGAGAAGGCATTGCTCCAATTGTTTGAAGAAAGTTGTTTTCCAGGGGAGTGGAGTCTATGCTTAAAGATTCCAAATTCTTCAAATGAAGTGGGCCTATATAGCAAGAATAAAAAAAAAAAGTACAGAAACGTATAAAGATATATTTTCAGGTGCAAATAATATTAATAATAATATGTTGGTAGATAATAGATACGCAGTCAACAATATACATATATTATTTCATTAGGTTGATTATATTGTTTTGCTTTTTTATTCTTTGAGCAGTGAAGGGTTTATTAGACATAACCTAATCTATTAAAAGAATTAAAAAAATATATCAACAAAGTGAAAGGACAACAAATAAAAGTTGGTAATGACAATTTTAAACAAAATTAACAACTTTGCACACATTTTTAAGGCAATATGTTTTTCATTAATTATATTAATTTTTATATCACTTACTATGTTTTTTTTTATGATTAAAGATTATTGTAATATTTATCTTTGCGCTTAAGAAAAATCACCTAGTAACATTTATGTTATGAGTATGCAATTTAAAACCCTAATATATGATGGCATGAGCTAATTAATGGATGGTTGACCAAATTGTCTATATATTCTTCAAAAGAAGAAAACTTATATAAATGTAAATAGGAAGATCCACTAAATATCATAGCTTCACAAAGTTTACTACACTGTTTTACTTTATTTTTCTTTTTTATTTGATGCGGGGAAGGGTCTATTACAAACAGACTTATAAGGAGTGATATACATTATTGAAAATTTTATGGAACATTGTTTAAAAAGAGTTCTTTTAATTTTGCATAAATGATTATTTGAATGATCAGTGGTAAAAAATATGTATTCCATCTAAAACTGAAATAAATAAAATGGATTAATAACTGCAAAAGTGAAAGATCTAACTTACCATTCATAGAGAAGTTGCCATTCACCTCACAATCAGACATGTACAAATTCTTAAGAGAAGTCAATCTTCCAATATCTTGAATAAAGTTGGAAGGGAGGGATGAATATCCCACGGTCAGGTCTTCCAAACTTGTCAAATTTTGCCGAACTGTTTGGCCAAAAGTAAAATGTAAATATCGATCAAATCGAATCTTAATAAATAAGTCCCAAATGTAGTATACATGTATAGTTTGTGTAATCTCATTTAACTGGGATGGAGTTGAGATTTTTAATAAAAGGATCAATATTAAATTTAATATAATATTAATGATTATTTTTATAATATTTTATATTAATTAAAATTATTTACATAAAAATGAATATATTAATTATATTTACCACTAGAAAAATATATTTGAAAAAATCATTTGACAAAAGATAAAAGATCGCATAAGACAAAAGAATTTTATGGCAAAAGTTAACTATTAATTATATGAAAATTTGACTATGTATATTGGAATAATCAAAGAAATAATGTTAAACCAAAAAGAACTCTGGCGAAATAAAATTAGTTTAAAAAAGTACAGTAATGTAAATATTTAAGGAAAAAATGGTAGAATATATAAGAATAAATATATGAAATAAAAGAATTTAATAACATTAATAGAGAGGAGGTGGGGTGGGGTGGGGGCAAATAAGAATGATATAAAAAACTGTTTACACATTTTAAATTTGATAATGAGTAGTTTTAGATCCGTCCATGCTCACTATATTTTCTGATGATATAAAAAACTTTGAAATGAAATCATAATAATAAAAAAGATAATCAAATTGTAAATTATACACAAAGGGAAGATCCATTAATTCCGTCACTATTTTACATTTTATTGTTTTGTTGCAGACAAGATCTATTACAAACACATAATGATTGACATGCTCTTGAAACTTTCAAAGAAATTTTAATAGTACAAAATTCTTAAAATTTTGAATAGGATAATTTTTTTCAATGGCTAGTGGGAAGAGATATTCATCCAAAAATGAAACGAAATAAATAGATTGGTTACAAAATTATAAACTCGATGGATTTAATTTAATTTAATTTAATATGCAGAGACAAGATGCCATTATATTCACCTCAACCAGAAAATGACATGCGTTTAAGAGGATTAGTTTTCCAAAGCCTCGAAGAATTTAGAAGGGAGAAGAGTTTGATCCCACCTCTTCCAAGTTGGACAAATTATGCAAAAATGATTAATCAATCAAAGTTGTATATGAAAGACAAAATAAAAACAAAAAGAAGAAGTGATAATGTCAACTGAAATTATATGTTTATCTTTACTTTTTCAAATGTTTCAGAATTATATTTTTTTAAAAAAATTTGCAAGTTATGAATACAAATTATTGGTTCTATCAGTAACCAAATATAATTATTGGTTGTATCAGTAAGACCATTTATTATTTAAATGGTTCTATCAGTAAGACCATTTGGGCCCAATTCTAATTAATTATTTAAATTATAGAAATGTTAAGCATAGAAAATATAACTATAAACATAGATTCCACATTAAATACATTGATTAAAACTCTTGTAAAGAAAATAAGTGAAACTAATTCACATCGTTGCGTGCATTGTCAATGTCCATTGTTACAAAAGATGCAGCCAAAAAAAGAAAGAGAGTAATTATACTTTGTAACGAGTACTAGCTTTAATTATGTTTTGACATCAAACTAAATCAATGAAAAGTTTCCTATCATTTCTCGATCGAAGACGAAATTTCCTATTCTTCCATTGGGCACTGATAGAACGGGCTGTTTTTGGGCCTTTGGTCCGACACATGATAGATTAAAATGGCCCCTTAGGCCTTGGGTCAAATTCCTCAGTGACTACTTTGCGTTACGTGGCGAGATTTGGTTGGGCAACGTGCATGGAGTTGTGTCATCTTCAACGGCATTGGATACAGACTTCCACCCACCTTCTTTTTCTTCTTCTGCTTTGGGTGTTGTTGCTGGTTTTTGATATTTTTATTTCTTAGCAGGGTTTGTATTTACTTAAAGAGTTAAACTAACTTTTCTCAAAGTAAAAGAAATAAGAATATGAGATTATTTATTAGCTTGGTAGCAGTTTTTTGTATCTTATGGAGCAATGTTTTAGCCGATCAGATTTTCCCATCTCATGTAGGTAAGCCCATACATATTTCTTTTTAATCTCAAAATTCAACTTTTTAATGTAAATTCCATAGTTTTTTTTTTGGTCTAAGTCATCTTAATTTTGTTATTTTGCATCTGGGTTTTTCTTTAATTTTTTTCTTTTCATGTGTGAAACATAGAAGAGTTGAGATCATGAGGCTTATTACAGAACTTCAAATATTTATGCTTAGTGATTTCCTTGTTTGCTTTTTTTTTTTTTTATATTAATGAATTTTCCTGGGTTATAAGACATACTACTTATTATTGTTAATGAGTATAATGTACTTGTTTCAAGCTCCTTGTTTATTTACAAATAGAGAGTGATTTATATGAACAGAAATAGATGACTGAGTTATTTTTGTGCTTGAGTGGTAAAATGAGCACCAAAGACAGGAAGGAGCTTCTTAGAGCTAAAGCCCTTCATAGTAAGAAAAGGGGATGTTGTGGTTTTTGATTTTAATTCAGCTGAGTGTTGTAATAAAATGGGGTGAACATTAGATATAAGATTGTTCTTCAGTGGCCTGAGATTGATGCCTACTTCAGTTCTCGGGCTTTTTACCTGGCAGTATGGTAAATATTTGTCACGATCTAAGTAAAAAGATTGCAGCATCAAAGTGTTGTTTCCCTTTCCCCCCAATTAGAAAGAGTTTGCAATTGTATTTAGTTTTTTAATTGTGAATGCTGACTATGTTAGGCAAATGTTTTTTACAGAGTTGCTAATAGGTTTAAGTTGACTATTGATTTGTTGAGAGAAAATTTATGCTAAGAGCTTGTGCATCTGTGGCTAATTAAAGGCTATTGGTACTTAAAATACAGAGCGAGAAATTTCAGAAACAAAGTAATCCAGAGACTGAATAAAATAAAAGTAGAATACACTATCTTCTCGTACAACAAGGGCCTTTAGAAAGATCTATTAATTTGGAGTAGTTAAGCTATACTCAGGCCATATTAGGTGCCAATAATGATTATTGTCTTACACAAATAAGTCTTTGTGGGTGATGTTATCATATGCAGAGTTTCCATCCAACTATATTGAAATTGATTATTGGCTGTGGTCGTAGTTTTCTGATTTTAGTATTTTAGAATATTGGTTCTACTGCTTTCAAGTTTGTCGTGCTTGCTGATGCTTCTTTGATACTTTACTGATCAACAGCTGGCACATTTGGCCGGAGCTCCCGTGAACCAAAATACAAGATTGAGTTTCATACAGAAGATTCCCCCTACCATCCTGTAAGTAAGCATAGGATTTTAAACATATGTTTGCTCTTCAGTGCTGCTTTTGATACAATGTGGATGAACGCTTTGCAGTTTCTTCTTTCCTGCTTATTGCTTCATATTTGATCTTAGTTGTAGATTTCGCAACCATGTCCCTGTATTTACAATATGAGTACATCAATCTCTACCATTGATAAGGAAGGTTTTCTTTCTTGCCTCTCCTTTTCTACTGATCATTCTCGTAGGTTCATTCTTCGTGTACCATCCATATCTATCTCGTTAAAAATTTCTTCAAACATGAAAATGGAGTTTAAGTTTAGTAAGTAATGCCTTGTTAGTGCCACTATGACCCTTTTAGGATCTTATTGCATGATGGAATTTGTATAATGAAACTACTAATTTTTTTGAGCAAGTAAAATTTGTAAACAGTGACATGTAAAAATCCTGAAACCACTGACACGTACATCTTAAGGTAGGCAGGAAGTTTTTAATTTTAAAGTTTTATACATAACATGCTCTTAATATTTGCAGCTTATAGTTGTTTTTCGTACTAACCAATTCAAATACATTAGCAACATGCATCTTCTGTACATCCTCATCATTGACTCAACCAAGGATCTCATGTTCTATGTTGGAATGCTTAAGAAATTTCTTACTTTGAAACTGGAGAGAATGTGTTGAATTTATGATTAGAGTGCGGCATGGTTCTGCTTCTCTGTGAGATGGTTATTAAGGATATAGGAATAATGAAATCTTGGCTTCTTAGTCCTGTCATAAATTTGCCATGTGCTTGTAGCTTCAAGGGGCTGGTTTTTTCTTTCATGTAAACCTATCAAGTTCCATGTGCATTTTTTTCTTTTCTGGAACTGTGTTAATATTATAATGCCTGTAATATTGTGCAGGATGATGATCAAGAGTCTGTTGTTATGCCTAATAAAGATGGAAAGAATTTTTTATGTTTCTTGCCTAAGGTGGAGAAAGCTAAGACTGGAAAGCCAGTTACTCAGCAGAACACAAGCAGCATGATTGTGGAAAGTGAGAAACGGGTTAAACTGAAGACACCAGATGAACTACTGGAAGTACTGAAAGATCGCTGCTTTCTCAGAGTGAGCATTTGTTTCCTACAAACTGTTTGTTTGGTGTTTCCTATATTGAATGATGTTTCTGTCATCTAAAATCAAAACAAAATAAATTGAGAAAGCCTTTGTTCTTCCTTGGAATTACTTGCTGCGTATCTTGTTATCTGCTTACTCTACCATAAATGTTTTGTGCTTATACTATCAACTCTTTCATGCAGCAAGAGGGTTGGTGGTCCTACGAATTTTGCTACCAAAAGCAGTTACGACAACTACATTTGGAAGAGGATAAGGTAGTCTTTTAAGTGAACTTAAGGTGCTTCTATTTTACATTAGACCAGGCTTTTTTCACTGCTTTGAGGGTTATGTGTCTGAGGTATGTAGAATATCATGCTTTTTGAAATGAACTGCAGTAAAAAGGTACCAAATGTATTTGATTAGCAGAACCTGCTATGTGTACTCAACTGATGGTTTTGGACACTGAATATGATGTTGGCACCATCTATTTGATCTGAAGTAGTAATTTGTATCATAGGTGGTAGTAGTAATGGTTATTAACAGCAGAAGCAGTATCTTTTGCTATCATAAAAATAATTTTGAGGATTCCTATGTATTCTCTAATACCTAATGAACATAGTAAGACCCCAACAGCAGTTTTTATTAATTTTCTATTGGGCATTTTCTTTTCATTTTGGAATTACTTGGACTTGAAGATCTGATAGTTTGTACAAGCGTGAAAAATAATGATATTTGTTAAATAACCATTGCAGGTGGTTCAGGAGTTTGTCTTGGGTGTATATGATGAAGAGGCCACTGCTGCTTTCAACCAGAATCTCTCTGATATCTCCACTTTAAAAGATCCTCGCTCAAAAGATGCATCACAAAGGTGTGACTTCAGTATGGTTTAAAAATTTAAGTTGCACTGACCATTTGGCGTCTTCAATTTATTTTATTTTTCCAAAAAAGAGTTTTCAAGTGAGGAAAAGTAAAAGATAATATTTAATTAAAAAGAAGGAAAAAAAAAGAAAAACATTAATAATCATATTGTCTCGTACAGGTATCATGCTCATCAGTATACAAATGGAACCACATGTGATCTTACTAATCAGCCCCGAGAAACGGAGGTATGAAGCAAAAAAGTTGCAGAATTTATATATTGTTTTTAGAGTTTCTTTGGAGGGAAAAAAGACCTAGTTTTTGGCTTTTAGATTTCTTTCTCATTTCTTTTAATGCTTTATTATTTTTATTTGCAGGTGAGATTTGTGTGCTCGGAGCCCAGAGCAATGATTAGTTCAATTACAGAGTTATCCACCTGCAAGTATGCACTTACTATTCAATGCCCCATGTTATGCAAACACCCGTGAGTCTCTCTCTCTACTCTATGTGCTAAGATTAGAACTATGGATGCTAGTTTTTGTGTATCTGATTGTGCCCATTGGAAAGATCGAAGATTTACTATTCAAGTGCCGAATAGGGAAGGGTATGTAGAACATGAGTGAATACTTCTTGTTATCCTTTCTTCTCAATAGATACACTGTCTAGTCACCTGAAAAAACCAAGCATTGGGCCATTAATTGAATGGTCAATGAGCAAGTGTTCTGAGATGCTGCCAAAAGTGCAGGATAGGTAAAATTCAGGGAGAAAAAAAACCGTCTCGAGATGTTTTATATAACAGAAACAGAAGGGTAGAGTTTACCAGCTGCCACTAATCTTGTACCTTTTCTCACTTGGGTCAGCGAACTTTAACTTTTACCAATAGGTCACATAACTGTCGATATATACCAATTAGTTATACCAGCAAACAACAACATTATAAATACTGATGAAGTGTTGACAGGCTTTCAAATTGGCATCCATAATTATCTAGTTAGCGCAGTTTGTTGCAGTGAAGGAACTTTATATCTCTCTGATTCGCGTGGGCACATGAAACAAAAAAAAAAAGGGGCCAGGGGGTGTATAATGTTTCCAATGCCACCATTTAATTTTGTATTTTCTGGTGTTTATTTATTTATTATTATCAAAAAAAAAAAAAAAAACTGATTGCTGTCCTTGATTTTGCAGATTATTCCAAGAAGAGAGACCGGTGTGGCACACTATTAACTGCAATGTGCTTCCAAAGGATTACAAGGATAGCAAGGTTGAGGATGCACATATTACTATGATCATGGACTCGGAAGATCAATCCAGTTATGATTCAAGAGAATGAATGTTGTAAATCTTTATACACTTTTTGGTCATTTATACAGATAAGCCTTGTCAAAGTAAAAGTGGTGCAGCATCAAATTAAAGAAGGATTGTTAATATCCATTTATTTTCCTCCCCTTCCTTTTCGGATTACATTCATTACTTTAAAAGATTATAATTCAAGAACTTAAAGCTCCACCATACATCTTTTATACTATTAGAATTTGGATTGAATGAATTATCAAATAATAAGAAAAACAGAAACAGATTGGAATTGGGATACTGCAGACGTTTGAAACTTTCCTGCATTGAAATGCAGAACTTACAGTACTAGGGAAATCATGCTGACTAAGCTCAACTCAATAGTTGCCGCCTTATTTTTACTTGCAAAAACTGTTTTTCTCTTCTTTTTCAAGATAGTTGCTAGTATTTGCACATCACCAATCTTCTGCCTTATTCCATCCGGTGTTGGGTTTTATTTTATCTTTTGTTATTTATAACTGCTTCTGAGTGATGAGATACACTCATATAAACTGTTTAGGGCTAGATGGGACAGAACTATAAAGTCAAGATGCAATAATTCTAGCCAGGTGGAATGCAGCATAAGTACAGACATTTATGCACATAAACGATCATGCATGCAAAGTGTAAACACACTTCATGTATGTATCCACATGTCGGTATTTACTTGCTGACATTAATAAGGCTGAGGATTCGAATGTGAAATGACAAGCTCTTTGTGTTGATAGACAGAGTTCATAAAACCCCAGAAATTAATGACATTTACCATCTAAGCGGAGGCATGTATCAGTGGATACATCCTATTCACAAAGTAACTGTTTAGAATTGTTTTCTCATCATGAAGATAAAGCTTTGTTGCCATTATCTGTTGAAGCCAAAAGAGCCAAATACTCATTTATGGCTTCACCTTCTTTCGTAATTTCGATGTCATAGTCTGATAAAGCATCTGCAATTTCTATTTCTTTCGCAAGTTCATCTTCCATCTCCACATCCCGCTCTTCCTCGCCAGCAGTTGACGGACCTTCATCAGTATCATTGTTGGTCAAACTATCAGGGTTCACATTGTTAGGCTCTGAAGCAAGATTTCCATTGCTGTTAGCATCAACAGTGGGGAGTTGTTCAGATTCAGACAGCAGGCGACTAATGGTTTGCTCCATTGTTTCACCGTCCTGAACAGCAGCAACCACTGAACCCAGGAAAAGTATCAGAATGCTAATCCATGTTAAGTTCATAAGGATAAATGAACAGTTTTGGAGATGCTTTTATCAAATTCGCATCCTCTTGTGCACTAAAAAGTTCTCATTATATATATATATATATATATTATCACAACACACTAACATCCATGAATTTTGGCAGTGTGGTACTTTATTTTGTGTACATTTTCCAGTAAACTGAACAGATTGCAACTGTCTTTACCATTTGAAAGATATAATGTTTGTTATAAGAATTTTTAGTTTGCTCCAGTCATTCTTTTTGAGTGCTAACTATTTGTTATTTAAAAGTTTTCCCTCCCAATATGAATTATTAGAATGTTAAAACAGTTGGCAGATAATATCTAGAAGATATTTATGAGCCAATTCATTATATTAGTTTTCTAAAAAGAGCTGCTTGCCTGATTGTTGAGAATAATAACAAAAACACCTTTTCTTTTTCTTGTATATATCATTGCTCTTTTTTCTTGCTTTGACCATTTGGAAGCTTCATAGAGTTTAACATGAGAGCTTACATCGCACGAATTTAAAATTTGTTTCTAATTTTAGAATTGTTATGAGACATTAAAAATTATTTTTGATTGAAAATTAAAATTTGCCCATTATAATACTTCAATTTTGTAGAATTCCCTCCACACCCCTCCTCCCCCCAACACATAATATATGCTGTTTACCAAAATATCTCTGACAATAGTGGAGTCTATATGATAGAAAAAATAATTATAAAAAACCAGTACAGTAGTTTGGAACAGTTTCCTCTTACCTCTTGATCTGTCAAATCCCATGGATACAAGCTCTTCAATTCTAGCATTGGCAGTTCGTTCCTTTCTTTTCCCTTTCCTTGATTCAATATCAAGCTGCATACCAAACATAAGAAGTGATAGCCAATAAAATTGAGAATAAGGAAAGTTTCTTGCAAAAAGCAGCCAACCTGTATTGCAGAATTAGTTTCTGGACTTGTTAAATCATCTAATGCCTTCTGAAAGTCATTCTCATTCCTCCGAAGGGCTTCTGCAGCAAGATTCTTTTCAAATCTGCCAAATCAAGAAAGTCCTAGCTTTCAGGAGAAAAGCTTTCGCTATGTATTGATAGTTATGGATGGTACAATAGAAGCTTCAAAATAACCTTAACATATTGTCCTTGTTTTCATTTTATTTTCATGACCATGAAGCTATGATTGGAAAACTTTCAACCCAAACTTCCAGCCCACAAGCATACACCAAGAGTATAGTTACCATATCATATTAATATGAAAATTAAAAAAAGGCAAACAAGAAGATAGGAGTGCCCTTCTCACCCAATGGCAACTAATTCTTTCAATTTCTCAAGATTCACAGCCTTCTTCAATGGTGTCACTCCATATTGTTTTTGCTCCCTGCAAATTTGTTGGGTTATTTATTTGTATATAAAGGGAATATGCCAGTTATAAATGAAACTTATGTTAAGTATATTTACACCCACATGATTTCCATTCTATGCCGGATATCATCCTCCCGCTTTGTGCTCTCTTTGCCTTTTCATCAAAGAGAAAATCAACAGCACTCCCAATATCTTGATTGTTCAATCGCAATGCCCTCCTTGCATCATGTTCCTTGAAGCCCATGCTCATAACATGAGATAAGGCTTCGTCAGGCACTTGTAACTGAAATCAGCAGCAAAAAATTGGGCTTAATGTTGGGAAAGGATGTAAAGCCATAATGTTAATTAAGGTGGCAAAAACAAAAGAAATGGCAAGGAAAAAAAAAGAACTGAAAGTGGCAGAAGGAAGCAAAGGATGAGCAACAATAAATTGGAATAACCACAACTAATTGCTGATAAATTTTACCAGTTAATAATATCTGAATGTATTTTAACCTTTTTAAACTATTGATATATGGTACTTCTATTATATTTAACCAATATCTTTCAGTAAATAAATGTTGCAATAATACAGCAAAGTAATTGCAAATCCAGTCGACTAATTCTTTATCTGAGAGATATGTCATTCAGTACTCCATTTTATTTTCCCATTGAAGGCAAATCTAAACCTGTGCTCAAGAGGATGCTGTCCACACACTGATAAGAGAATCCATATAGGATATTGAGAAGAGAGGAGCAGTGGTGGTCTCCCTGGACTGACCAGATCAACTACGCAAAAAATAAAGTGACAAATTCTCCCCTTTCTTTACATTAGAAGAAAGATGGAACAACCGGAACCAGATATCTGAAAAGAGCTAGGTGCTTTGGGTTATAATTAAACTAACCTGTGAGAATTTTGCTTGTGCAGAGGTCAATGCCTTCCTAGATTCATCAAACTGACCATTATGATATGCCACTACCCCTTCCAACAACTCCAACCTCATATGTCTACAAAGAAAGCATGCAAAAGAGATTAGCTTCACATTGCAACTAACAGCATTTTGACTACTGGCCAGAAATGTAGAAATTGAGTCTCTGAAACAATGTTTTGAAATATTGACAGTGCAAGCTCTGGCTGGCAACCAGCTTGAAGGAGTCTAACACGGGAGAGATCCTTTCCGTGACAACGTTCAAGCCCTTCTCTGGCTTTTTCAATACGTATTCCTGCAACTGAAAGCCAACTGATATCTCGAAGCAAGAAATAGCACCAAACCATGTCTATTTGCAGCATTGGTACATTGTCAACAAGCTGCAAGCAAACACATACAGCCAAATATGTAGGATATTAAGAAAACATTCTTGACAAATATAGTCTAATCCAGAGAAAATTTTACGTAGAGATGAAATAGATCTTTCACTTTAAATCCAAATTAACATGCAAGCAATTATTCAATACCCAATGCATGTTTAAAATTTTGAAAAGATTACCTAAAAGCCTTTAGCTATTTCCAAAATATATAAACTGAACAACAGCATGGCTTAAAAGTTATTCTGAAAATGTATCTTCTTTAATTCTAAGAAAGAATGTCTCACCTCAAGGACCTTGGGATCACAAAGAGAGAAGGCCTCCTACAAGAAAGAAACAAGGCACTTAATTTAATGAGTGCTCAAACTCACCGGAAAAACATTTTACTGTATAACCTTATTATCAGCTTTGCTGACAAATGTTCAATGAAAGCTATTCCAACAATCTGGTTGCAAGCAAGAAAAAAATAAAAACAAAATTGAGTGCTGAAGCAAATGTGGGCGGATGCTAGCAACTGACCTCCCCCATTGTGAGCACTTCCAGTGCGTCTTTATACAGTTGTCTCCTAATTAGATTCTTTGCATTTGCATGAAGCATCAGACCCATCATCACTGCCCTATTTAAAGAAAATTCAAATCTTATTCTAGTTGTAAAAACGAGGCCAAAGGTTTAACACATAAGAATAAATTCCATACCGCTGATCAGTCTCAGTTCCTAATTGTACTGTTTGCCCTCCCTGGTCTTCAAGTTCAATATTAAAGTCTTCAATTGGCAACGAGCCATCTACATGCCTCTTGGAAAGTGCAGTGGCAGCCGCCCTGTCAATAGAGATAGCTATGAGTTAGTAACTGGTGAATCTGCACAACAATATGCAACGGTACAGAAAAAATACAGAGAAATGAATTATTTTCCCAGCCTACCAAATCCTGAAAAGACAATGACTTCAGAATGCAGGAAAACTATAAAATAAACACATCCAGTAAAAAAATTCCTCTATCATTTTGACAAACTTGCCAAGAAGGTCCTTGTACTATTTGCAAAGGTAAGTCCTTGGTTCATCTGAAAAGTTCAAAGAGTGGAAGAGACATTTTTGAAGGTGTTCCCCCCTCTTCAAATAACAACACTGAAATTTGCAGTTAAGACAATTGATTCTCCAATTAGACACTTTATATCATCTCAACTTAGGGTAAACCGTAAAGGACTAACATCTCTCTACACGGAAACATAGAAGTATTTCATTATCAATTCAATCATAGACTTCAGACTACATTACACCACTTTGATTTTATTACATGAAACATTGAATCAATTCCATAAAAAATAAGAAAAAAGTAAAATCAAAATACCTCGTGGAATTAACTACACTGAAAACAAAAGAGGAAAAAAGAGAATTCCATCTCTTTATGTACAAACCCAAAACAGTCACAATTCAATTATAATATACAAGCCAAGAAAACATAAGGAGAAATAACCCAGAAATATTCCATGAACACAATTTCCCTTTTCGCATATTTGATTGACAAGCCGAATACCAAAAATACATGAAAATCATCATAAATATCAATTTTTTTTTTCATAAAACAATAAATTTGCCAACTTTGATTAAATCCAGAATTCGAATGAAACCAAAAACCCAATAAGCAGTCAGTTACTTTTCTATTAAATTCAATACTAATCAATCATTAAAAGAAACACAGAGAGAAAGAGAGTTGACGAAAAGACTCACTTGACTCGAGCAAGTCTACGAGAGCGTTCTTCCTCAGCCATCAACTCATGTTTCAAGGACTTGCCTTCATCAACAGAGACACGACTGGCCAAAATCTTAGCGTTGTTTTTGATACCCAAGTGGCTTAACTTTTCAGTGCCGTCACCATCTTTCAATACTTTACCTGCACATATAAGGTTAATAGAGTCAGGACGTTCCACGTTTGATCGTTTGGCTACCTCTTCCCTCAACATGGCCACCGTCCAATTCTCCAATTCTAACTCTATCACTCCTGCCCATGTCCCTCCGATCCTCAATTTCGCCATGGCAGCAAAGATGTTCTTTTTTTCTTTTAGCATGAGAGTGAAAAGTAGAGTGCGAGAGATAAAGATGGGAGAACTAAATGGTGTCGTGTATATTTATAGATTGAGGAAAAAAAAAGTACAGTTGATTGGGTAACTTCGGGAGCAAGGTTACGTAGTTCTATTAGGGCTATTACTTTGGTTTTTAGAATGCCACAGTGCGATTGTGAGTTTGTACTTTTAACTTTTGTTAATGAAAAAATAACATTTGGAATAATTAAAATTTTGATTGGTTATAGTATCCCCTAAAGTCTAGTATCAAATTAATATATAGATGCCACAATTGAAGTTTTTGAATTTTATGATTTACCGAGTAATTGACATATTTTCCCCCTAAATTATTATTTAAAAAATAGTGCTTTACTAGTAAATCAAATAAAATACCAATATTTTTCCCTAGAAAAACGTTACTCTTTTAAATATTCTTCCTTTCTTTTCGTCATTATAATCAACTTTTTTTTTTTTTTACACTTTGCAACATACTAGTATTTGTTTACATCATTTTTAACATATTTTTCTCCTTATAACAAATAAATTGCAACAAGGAAAAAGTTTTTCTCTTTATAATAAAAAGCCTTTTCATAGTATCTATATAAAAAATTTTAACTTGTAATTTGGTTTCTATAGTTAGATTGAGTGAAAACTAAACAAAAAAAAAAACTGATAAGATAACTACATAGAATTGTCATTTGATATGTCAATTACTAGTGTAAAAATGTGAACATGGGTGTGAATTTTTTTTTTATGATTATTAATATATGAAATTAATTTGGTATGGCTAAGTTGTAGTGATAAGTCTTGGATCTGGGAAAGTTTTTCAGCAACCAATAGACCAACAACAGTAAAGGAAAAGATAAAAAATATCAAAGAAAACAAAACGCTTTACATTACTTTAAATTGCTGTCAAAGTCTCAGAGCTTGCTTTCTTACTAGTCTTCCACTGCCCTCCCACAGCCATGGCTACCGACGTTGGTCGCGCCATTCCAAAAATCGCAACTGCTGCCACCAAGCGCAAGTTCAAAAAATGCAAACCCAAAATCAAGTATTAACCCCACAAATGGTGTCCCTCCTCTCCTCTGCCACTTTCGTCGCCCATTTCTTCATCCTCAGCCACGATCTCTTTCTCCTCCCTTCCCAATGCTTCTCCCTTGAATCCCTCCTCTCTTCCCTCGCCCCTCTCCTCCTTCCCCTCGACCCCCTCCATTTCCTTCATTTCCTTCCCTTTGGTTCAACCGCTTCCTTTCTCTTTCCTCTTCCATCTCCGAACCCTTTTGGCCTCGCTTTTTTCGAATTTCTAACCAACTTTCTCTCAGCTCCTTTCAACTCTTTTCTTTCCTCCCTCTTTCCCTCCTGATTCCTCCCTTGTCGCTACTCTTTTCTGCCTTACTCACGGTGCCTCTTACCAATTCCTCGCCTGTCACTTCAGTTTTTCCTCCTTCGCTGATACTTACCGTGCCATCTACACAGTTTGCAAGTTAATCAACGATAAATTAGGCAATTCCCTCGATTTTCAAGCTGATATCATCCGTATTGTGGTGGGTTTTTGGTGGATTTCACTTCCCAATTATTGCGGCGTTTCGAGGTTGATGGGCAGCTGATGGGTTTAATTGGGTCGTTTTTAGTTCAGGCATTGGTGGACTCTGAAGGTAGATTTTTGGATATCTCAACTACTTGGCCTTGTTCAAGAAAACCTTAATCAAGTTTGCCTCAAACAAAGCTTTTCTCGTGAGTAGAGGAATCAAGAGAGTTATTAATGGGCCTTGTTATAAGCTTGGTGATGGATATTCAGTTCCTCAATACATATTGGACAATTCTTGTTTCCTTCTCTTGCCATGGCTTATAACCCCTTATTTGAGGCCCAATGAGGAAGGAGATAGTTTGAATTTACCCAAAAAAGAGTTCAATGCGGTGCATAGTCAGGCAATGGGATTGATTGAGATGGCTTTTGGGAGAGTTAGAGCTAGCTGGCAGCTTCTTTCTAAGAGGTGGAAAGAGAGATGTGTTGAATATTTGCCGTTTGTGATTGTGACGGGCTTTGTTGCATAATTTTTTAATATAGTTCAGCGAGTCATTGCCAGAAGAAAATGTGGAGGTCTTTAAGGGAGGATGAAGAGGAGCTGAGGCTTGTCTTTGAAGAAGAGGTGAATGAGATCTGGCAGAGGATATGGGATGCCATTGCTCAGCACTTAAATTGGGTGAGTTTGAGAAAATGAATGCCATAATTATATGCTCGCCAAGTGATAGTTGTAGTTTATTATCACCCTGGTAAATTGTATGTGAATACTTCAATGTTATATAGGAATTGCTTTTGATCCAGTTTGCTGGGGGAAATATGTTGATATCTTGGGATCCTAGACAGTTTTGAATACACATGGTGTAGAAATCTAATGTAGAATTACTAGTTCAAAGATTATTCTTTTCAATGTTGCAAACTTACCTAACCATAGCAAAAAGCTGCTAGTTAGAGAACTTCAGTTTAAAATACTTCATGTTTTAGTCAAACAAGAACACAAGCTTCTTCTGTCTAATTTCTAAACAATAAGTTGGCACAAAAAGTTGAAGTTCTAAAATTACAATTCTTCCTTTCATTTAAGTAAGGGTAAAAAGAACATAGAAATAGAAGCATTATATGAACAGAGTGTGATTGTTGGAAGCCAAACCATTTTTTGATTAGCACTCCAAAGAACACCATTTTAGAAGACATTATACCATTTTAGAAGACATTACAAATTATACACGGGAAACAACCATGTCTTGATGCCACTAACTTTTTCCTACCGTCAGATGAATTTGAATTGAGCAACCTTAAATCTGTCACGATGAAGTCCTTGTATGTTGGTAGGTTCACAAAGAAAAGTCATTTGCCAAAAGGAAATAATTAGTAACATGCACATAATCAGTTGGTAGATTGTATTGTCCAAGGTCACCAACTGATGATTTGCAGTTGGGACTTCATTGATAAATTATTTTCCCCCACATTGAAGAGAATCTAAGAGTTGTTTTATCTCTTGACTCTTGCAAACATACCCACCCATGATAGAAAGTTGCTACATTAGTGAACTTCAGTTTTTAGTCACACATTATCACAAGCTTTTTTCGATCTGCACAATAAGTTAAAGCAAAAGGTTGAAATTTGACAACGTATTTTTCTTTTTCCTATCCTTTAAGGGGATGGAGAAAAAGGAACATAAAGAATAAAGCGAGATTATGTGGATCATAACCCAGGCTACCCTAATTAAAGTTGAGACTTTCATTTCAATGCCACCAAATTCTGGTTTGCATTCTTAACAAAATTATCAAAGAAGACACTGCTAAATGTACAAAGGAAAACTGCTATATTTTTAGTCACCATGTGAGTAGTTTGATTTAATAATGGTGGATCTGCAACAACTCCTACATGAAGGAGGTTGCCAATGAAAGTTTCATTTAGCAGAGAAAAATGGTTAGTAACACAAATTAGTAACATGCACAACAAAAACTAGTAAAGGAGTTACAAATGTCATGATCAATACTGTCATTTGTATTGTTGAGAAGTGAATTTTGCCGCTCATTTTGTTCTAGAGATGATCCAAGCTTGCTACTTGCAAAATGATTAATTGGTCAAGAAACATATTGTAGTAGAATTTTCATAGACAGGCTCTTTATTCAAATTCTTAACAAGAAAGGTAAAAGTTTGAAGCTTTTTGGTGGAAATGTAAATCTATTGGCTACATATTCAACAATGGAATTCTCTGGGGAGATTGTCTACCACAAAATTGAAGCATGAAGTAATGCCCATTTCGATATGATAGAACCATGCTCGCCTCCAATAAGGATTTATGTAAAGCACAACAGCAAAACCCAATAGCACTATTATGTAAGACACAATGAAACTCACAAAAAAGACATCCATGTCAATTGAACCATCTTCTTCTCTAGCCTTTTGTATCAATGATGGTTCAGTTGCAGAGCAGCTCTTCTGCAACGGTGGACCGCAAAGAAAAAGATTTCCCAGGTAGCTGCTTTCTTCAAATGTTGCAAATTGTGCGGTCCTTTCAGGTGTACTTCCAGATAAATTATTGTATGCCACACTGAAAAAAGACAAGAAAGATAACCCCACAAGTTGAGGAGGGATTTTCCCGCTCAAGTTGTTGTAAGAAAGATCTAGACTCTCAATTTGCCTCAGCTTAGAAAGTGCTGCTGGGATTGGTCCTGTCAAACTGTTGTGAGATAAGTTCAAAGCAAAAATCTTCAGGAAGTTTTCGACTTTGTGGGGTATCTCACCAGTCAACTTGTTGCAAGAGAGATCAATTCCAGACAGGATTGTAAGGATTTTTCCCTTGTAAGAGTAGGATATGTTTTTCGTTGTGAACTCTATTGGCTCTTCAGTGGAGAAAGAAGTATTAACTCGGGCAACAGTAGTGACATAATGGACATAATCTTGAGATACATCGTTCAGTGTTGTAATCTTCAAGCAAGAGGGAATAATACCAGAAAGATTATTGTGAGAAAGATCAATCAAGCTTAAGTGACCCAGCTTGCATAACTGAATTGGAATCTCACCTTCAAAATGGTTGTTATTTAGGAGAAGATAACTCAATTGAGAAAGCTTGCCAATCCAATTTGGAATGTTTCCACTTAAGTGGTTATTGCTGAGGTCTAATGTCACCAAAAGATTGCTGTTACGAAATGCATTTGTTAGCTGCCCTTGTAGCTTGTTTTTAGATAAATGAACTTGACTAATCCGTAAAGGGCTGAAACAAGATGGTAGACTCCCAGAGATGTCGTTAGCTGAAAGGTCCAGAAGTTTAAGTTTAAGATTGAGCTGGCAAAACTCCACGGGGATTGAACCTCCAAGATGATTATTTGCCATGATAATTTCTTCCAAACTTGACATATTCCCCATCCACTTCGGTATCCCACCAAAAATTGCGTTATTGCTTAAATCTAACCTTGACAATCTTGACAAATTCTCCATCCATCTTGGTATCTCATCAAAGAGTTGATTATTGCTAACATCCAATATTGACAAAAATGAGCAATTAGACAAACAATCTGGGATGCTTCCAGAGAAGTTATTCCCATCCACTTGCAACTCTCTCAAGTTTGTCAGGCTAAAATTTACAGAGAAAATCTGGCCTTGCAGTCTGTTCTTTGATAATATAAGGACCCTTAATAAGGAGCAGCCCATGGCGAAGTGTTCGGGCAATCCACCTGACAATTGATTGTTAGACAAGTCCAAGGATTGTAGGGAATTCATATCACCGATGGAAGCCGGAATGCTACCGCCAAAATAATTTTTTGACATGTTCAGAAACGTTAACGATGGTAGTTTTGCTCCAATTTCTGTTGGGATGCTGCCATTGAAGAAATTGATGGAGACATCTAAACCTGATAAATCCAAATGTGAAGCGAATGGTAGCCGAAAAGGTCCCGATAGGGAGTTGTTGATGAGAATTAGTGACTGTAATTTCTTGTTGTTTCCCAACAACCAACCTGGGAACTGCTCTCCCTTGAAATAGATGTTAGAGAGATCAACAAACTGCAAGTCATGTTGATGATAGAGGAATTGAGGAAATGATCCAACATCTCCACAACAAGATAAACTGATGCTATTCAGTTGGAATCTTGGGCTCAAATGATGCATCTCGGTTTCAGCATATATGGAATTATTGTCTGCATAGACATACTTGAGCTTTGAAAGGTTGAAGAAGGGTCCTAATGAGCTCGAGATTTGAAAGTTATTATTTGAAAGTGTCAACGTGCTGAGGGACGTTAGACTCTTAAGGAAAAATATATTACCAGAAAATTGATTGGAAGAGAGATCTAAATTTTCAAGGGACGTGAAGTTGGAGAAGCATTCCGACAAATTACCCTTTAGATTATTATAGCTGATATCAACGTCTCGAAGATGCGTCAATTCACAAAATCCTGTAAACGTATTATTTTATCAATTATTAAACATTAAAGAGGTTTGTCCCCAGAACAAGAAAAAAAAATAAATAAAAGAGAAGGAAAAAAAAACATAAACAAATAAACATGAAACAGCTACTCTGTCCCTTGGATCTCGTCAGCTATTGACTTTCCATAATATTTAAAGAGTTAAAATGGAAAAGGGATATATATAGGAATTGTACGTTCAGGTGTTTTGTGTTTGTTTAGTATGTTTCATTACCTTTTAAATGGGTACGATAGAAGTGTGATATTTTGATTTGGATAATGTTCAAATGCAGAGGTGATAACACAAATAAGACAGAGCAATAATGTTCAAATGCATGCAAAAGTGACAACATGAATAAGACAGAAAAAGTACTTAAAATAAGGTAACTTAGAAACAGAATAGAATAGCAAAACAAAAATCAAGAGAGGGTAATATCAATCTCAACCTTGGGTAGGTAAGGTGCCATTGAGTCCACAATTCGATAATGATAAAGACTTGAGAGAAGGCACAGCTCCAATTGTTTGAAGAAAGTTGCTTTCCAGGGGAGTGGAGTCTATGCGTAAAGATTCCAAATTCTTCAAATGAAGTGGGCCTATATAGCAAGAATAAAAAAAAAAAATGTACAGAAACGTATAAAGATATATTTTCAGGTGCAAATAATATTAATAATAATAATATGTAGGTAGATAATAGATACGCAGTCAACAATATACATATGTTATTTCATTAGGTTGATTATATTGTTTTGCTTTTTTATTCTTTGAGCAGTGAAGGGTTTATTAGACATAACCTAATCTATTAAAAGAATTAAAAAAATATATCAACAAAGTGATTTTATGTTAAGGTGTTTTATGTTTGTTTAGTAGGTTTCATTACTTTTTAAATGGGTACGATAGAAGTGTGATATTTTGATTTGGATAATGTTCAAATGCAGAAGTGATAACACAAATAAGACAGAGCAATAATGTTCAAATGCATGCAAAAGTGACAACATGAATAAGACAGAAAAAGTACTTAAAATAAGGTAACTTAGAAACAGAATAGAATAGCAAAACAGAAATCAAGAGAGGGTAATATCAACCTCAACCTTGGGTACGTAAGGTGCCATTGAGTCCACAATTCCATAATGATAAAGACTTGAGAGAAGGCACAGCTCCGATTGTTTGAAGAAAGTTGCTTTCCAGGGGAGTGGAGTCTATGCGTAAAGATTCCAAATTCTTCAAATGAAGTGGGCCTATATAGCAAGAATAAAAAAAAAATGTACAGAAACGTATAAAGATATATTTTCAGGTGCAAATAATATTAATAATAATAATATGTAGGTAGATAATAGATACGCAGTCAACAATATACATATATTGTTTCATTAGGTTGATTATATTGTTTTGCTTTTTTGTTCTTTGAGCAGAGAAGGGTTTATTTGACAAACCCAATGAGTTATAAATTATTGAAAAATTTAAGGAACATTCGTTTAATAAATTCTTCTAATTTTAGATAAATGATTTTAAAGAAAAGAATTCCACATTATTCTAAACTACTGTCTTACTCTCTTAAAACTCTTTTCTGTTTTTACAATTATAATATAATTTTCTGTTTTTTTTTTCCTTAGCAACTATATTACAAAAGCTAATAAAGTTTCTTCTTCTTCCTTTTAAACAAATATATTACCTTTTTCCTTTTCCTTTTATCTTTTTTCCCTACTTTATACTTAAATGATCACTTGGAAAACCTCTTTCCATTCGAATTTTCATCCTCATATGTATCCTATCATAAACCACAATTTTAACAATTATCTAAAAATAAATATTAAGATACTTAATCAATTTTTTTTAATCTAGTAAAATAATTAAAAAAAATATATCAACAAAGTTAAAGGACTACAAATAAAAATTGTTAATGACAATTTTAAACAAAATCAACATCTTTCCATACATTTTAAGGCACTATATTTTTCATTAATTATATTAATTTTTATATCATCATTTACTATTTTTTTCGTTAATGATTAAAAATTATTGTAATATTTATCTTTGCCGCCCAGGAAAAATCACCTGCTAATATTTATGTTATGAGTATGCAATTTAAAACCTTAATATATGATGGCATGAGCTAATTAATGGATGGTTGACCAAGTTGTCTATATTTTGAAAAGAAGAAAACCTACATAAATGTAAATAGGAAGATCCACTAAATATCATAGCTTCACGAAATTTATTAAATTGTTGTGCTTTTTGTTCTTTTTTATTTGGTGCGGGAAGGGTCTATTGCAAATAGACTTATAAAGAGAGATATACATTATTAAAAATTTTATGGAACATTTATTAAAATGAGTTCTTTTAATTTTGAATAAATGATTATTTGAATAGTAAGTGATAAAAAAATATTAATTCAATCTGAAAAATAAAATAAATAAAATGGATTAATAACTGGAAAATTGAAAGATCCAACTTACCATTTATAGAGAGGTTGCCATTCACCTCACAATCAAACACGTACAAATTCTTAAGAGAAGTCATTGCTCCAATATCTTGAATGAAGTTGGAAGGGAGAGATAAAAATTCCACGCTCAACTCTTCCAAACTTGTCAAAGTTTGCCAAGCTGTTCAATAAAAAAGCTATGAAATTATTTTTTGAAAGACACAGTTGCAAATTACTAACAGTTTATAATAAAAAATTAGTATTTAGACTTTATTTGGTTGATTTTTTGTTTTTTTTTTGTAAAATATGAATAGAAAGAAAAAGTTAAAAAATATTAGAAAATAAAAGACCAATAACAAAAAGCATAAAGTAAAAATAAAAAACAAAAAATAAGTATCAATCAAATCAAATTTTAACAATTATATAAAAATAAATATTTATTTCTTAATATTAAGTTACTTAATCAAGATTTTTTTGAAATTAGTAAAAAAATTAAAAAATATATCAATAAAAGTGAATGGAATTCAAATAAAAATTGTTAATGACAATTTTAAACAAAATTCAACAACTTTCAATTCAATTTTAACACACTATGCTTTTCATTAATTATATTAATTTTTATATCACTTACTATGTTTTTCTTTGATGGTTAAAGATTATTGTACTATTTATCTTTGCGGCCCAAGAAAAATCACCTGCTAATATTTATGTAATGAGTATGCAATTTAAAACCTTAATATGTGATGGCATGAGATAATTAATGGATGATTGACCAAGTTCTCTATATATTCTTCAAAAGAAATAAACTTACATAAACGTAAATAGGAAGATCCCCTAAATATCATAGCTTCCCGAGATTTACTAAACTCTTTTACCTTTTTTTCTTTCCTTTTTATTTGGTTCAGGGAATGGTCTATTACAAATAGACTTATAAGGAGTGATATACATTATTGAAAATTTTTTGGAACATTCATTAAAAAGAGTTCTTTTAATTTTGAATATATGATTATTTGAATGACAAAGTGGTAAGAAATATGTGTTTAATCTAAACAATGAAATAAATAAAATGGATTAATAACTAAAAAATTGAAAGATCTCACTAACCATGCATAGAGAGGTTGCCATTCACCTCCCAACCCGACACTTCCAACCTTTTAAGAGAAGTCAGTATTCCAATAACTTGAATAAAGTTGGAAGGGAAAGATGAAAATTCCACACTCAACTCTTCCAAACTTGTCAAATTTTGCCAAACTGTTCAATAAGAAGTTACCAATTATGTTTCAAAAGATGTAGTTGCAAATTACTACAACTTTATAACTACAAAAAAAGTAGTATTTAGATTTTATTTGGTTGATATTTTTGTTTTGATTTTTTTTTTGGTAAAATATGAATAGAAAGGAAGAAAATAACAAATGAATACAAAAAAAATGACCAATAACAATAAGCATAAAGCAAAAAATAAAAAGTAAATACCAATCAAATTAAATCTTAATAAATAAGTCTCAAATATAGTTTACGTATATAGTTTGTATAACCTTATTTAAATGGGATGGAGTCAAGATTTTTAATAAAAGGACCAATATTAAATTTAATATAATATTAATTATTATTTTTATAATACTTTATATTAATTAAATTTATTTACATAGAAATGAATATATTAATTGTATTTACCATTGGAAAAATATATTTGAAAAAATCATTTGACAAAAGATAAAAGATCACATATGACAAAAGAATTTTATGGCAAAAGTTAACTATTAATTATATGAAAATTTGACTGTGTATATTGGAATAATCAAAGAATTATTAAAACAAAAAGAACTCTGGCAAAATAAAAATAGTTTAAAAAAGTACAATAATGTAAATATTTGAGGAAAAAGGGTAGAATTTATAAGAATAAATATATGAACCAAAATAATTTAATAAAATTAATAGAGAGGGGGTGGGGTGGGGGCAAATAAGAATGATATCAAAAAACTGTTTACACATTTTAAATTTTATAATGAATTGTTTTAGATCCGTTCATGCTTGCT
Source organism: Theobroma cacao (assembly GCF_053813885.1). Lineage (NCBI taxonomy): Eukaryota > Viridiplantae > Streptophyta > Magnoliopsida > Malvales > Malvaceae > Theobroma > Theobroma cacao. Next base: position 7,864,393 of record NC_142647.1, read on the forward strand.
GTCTTTTCTGACTATATAGAAAAATTTGAAATGAAATCATAATAATAAAAAGATATTGTTGAAATGCAAAAGTGACAACATGAATAAGACAAAAAAAGTACTTAAAAAGAAGGTAACTTCAAAACAGAATAGAACAGCTAAAGAGAAAACAAGAGAGGGTAATATCAATCTCAACCTTGTGTAGCTAAGGTGCCGTTGAGTCCACAATTCCATAATGATAAAGACTTCAAAGAAGGCATTGCTCCAATTGTTTGAAGAAAGTTGTTTTCCAGAGGAGTCAAGTATATGCGGAGAGATTCCAAATTCTTCAAATGAAGTGGGCCTATATTGCAAGAATAAAATAAAAAGTACCGAAACATATAAAGATATATTTTCAGGTGCAAATAATATTAATAATAATAATAATATGTAGGTAGATAATAGATACGCAGTCAACAATACTCATATGTTGTTTCATTAGATTGATTATATTGCTTTCTTGTTTATTCTTTGTTAGGATAGTCTTGAATTGTGATTTAATTAGGATTGTTTAATTTTAATTAAATTAGTATACCTTATAAAATAGTCTTTAAATCTAGTTAGACTAGAATAACAATTCTTAATTCTATTAGGATAAGGTTATTGTATTTGGCACTATAAAATGACCCTATGGGTTAAAGAATAATCATCACCTAGATTTAGAGAGAGTGATTTAGGTGTACGTGGGATAAGGGTTATGAGTTTGAGACTGTTCTTGTAATCTCCTGATTTTTCTCTTAGTAAATTTTTCTCTATTACTGTGCCCGTGGACGTAGGTCATCAAAAGATCGAACCACGTAAATTCTTGTGTTCTTGTGGGTGTGCTTGATTTCTTTCTTTCTTTATTCTATTGATTGGGTTAGATCTTAGGCAATTCTTTAGAGACAATTCCGCAATTTCCCAACAAACTGGTATCAGAGCTTCAAGGTCTTGGATCAATCTGAATCTCGCTATGGCAACTTCGTCGACCAAGTATGAGATTGAAAAGTTTAATGGAAGAAACGATTTCAGCCTGTGGCGTGTTAAGATGCGCGCATTGCTAGTGCAACAAGGACTGTTGAAGGCACTGAAGGGAAAAGAGCATCTTCCCTCGAATTTATCTGATGGTGAGAAAGATGACCTTATGAAAAAGCACATAGTGCTATTCTCCTTGCTTTGTCTGATGAGGTGCTAAGAGAAGTCACATATGAAGAATCTGCTGCTGCAGTGTGGTTTAAACTTGAAAGTATTTATATGACCAAGTCCCGGACGAATCGACTTTATATGAAGCAACGATTGTATACTCTCAAGATGAGTGAAGGTACGTCCGTTAATACCCACATTGATGAATTTAATAGAGTTATTCTTGATTTAAAGAATATCGATGTTAAAATTGAGGATGAAGACTTAGCCCTAATTCTTTTATGTTCTTTGCCTCCATCGTATGAAAACTTCGTGGATACTATGCTATACGGCCGAGACACTCTCACTTTCGAGGATGTAAGGGCATCTTTAAATTCCAAGGAATTAAAGAAGAAAGTTGGTGGTATTCGGAATGAAAATCAAGCAGAAGGTTTGGTTGTAAATAGATATGGAGGTAAAGAGAAAAGCTTAGACAGAAAAGGTAAATCTAGATCCAAATCTAGATCAAGAGGAAAGACTTGTTGGAACTGTGGTAAAAAAGGTCACTTTCGTCAAGACTGTACTAAATTCAGGGGTGATGAAAAGATCAATAAGTCTGAAAATACTGCAAACGTAGTTGAAGATGATTTTGATACTTTTGAGGGAGCTGATAGTGTTCTTGCAGTTACTAATGGTAATCTGAAGGATACATGGATCTTAGATTCGACATGTTGCTTCCACATATGTCCTAGGCGTGATTGGTTTACAACTTATCAATCTGTTAATATGGGCACTGTACAATTAGGAGATGATTTCTCTCTCTTAGTTGTTGGGATTGGCACAATTCGAATCAAGATGTTTGATGGTATAGTAAGGGCACTTGAGGTGAAACATATACTTAACATGAAAAAGAATTTGATATCCTTGAGTTTGTTAGATAAGAAGGGTTGCAAATATAGTGGCCAAGATGGTGTCTTGAAGATATCTAAAGGAGCCTTAACTATCATGAAAGGTAAGTTATCCGGTGGCCTTTATCGTCTAGTGGGAAGTACGATTATTAGAACTGCTTCTGTAGTCTCATCCCATGATCCTGATGATGATGTTACACGTTTATGGCATATGAGATTAGGTCATATGAGTGAGAAAGGAATGACAGAATTGAGTAAACGTGGTTTACTATGTGATCAAAAAATTGGGAAGATAGATTTCTGTGAACATTGCATCTATGGCAAACAACACCGAGTGAAATTTAACATTGCTACACATCGAACCAAGAGTACAGTAGATCCACTCATATTTATGGGGTCTTTCTCCTGTGGCATCAAAAGGTGGATCATTATACATGTTAACATTTATTGATGATTTTTCAAGAAAAGTATGGATGTATTTTCTGAAGGCTAAAAGTGAAGTGTTTACCACCTTTTTGCAATGGAAGGCATTGATCGAGAAGCAGACAGGGAAAAGGATCAAGCGCTTTCGAACAGATAACGGTTTGAAATTTTGCAAAGGTGAGTTTGATCTATTCTGCAAGAATGAAGGAATCATTAGACATCGCACTGTCATCAAAACACCACAACAAAACGGTATTGAAGAACGGATGAATATAACACTTGTTGAAAGAGCAAGATGCATGCTTTATAATGCTGGTTTATCTAAAGTATTCTGGACAGAAGCTATCAACATGGCTTGCTACTTGGTAAATTGGTCTCCATCAACTGTAATTGAATTAAAGACTCCCGAGGAAGTTTGGTCAGGTAAACCCGCTGATTACTCTATATTGAGAGTATTTGGTTGTCCTGCTTATGCTCATGTAAATGATGGTAAGCTTGAGCCGAGGGCAAAGAAGTGCATATGCCTAGGCTATGCATATGGGGTAAAAGGTTATCGACTGTGGTGTACTGATCCGAAATCCCCCAAGTTTATGGTAAGTCGGGATGTTACCTTTGACGAGTCTGCATTACTTCATGGGATAAAGTCTAGAATTGCAATCTCATCAGACCAAGAAGTGGACAAGCAGGTGGAGCTTGAAATCAATGCTCTTGGGACAGTGCAAGATGATAGTGAAATCCAAAATGAATCACAAGAGGAAGTATCTAATATACAACAACGAAGCATTGCTACAGACAGATCTAGAAGGATTTCAAAAGCTCCTTAGAAGTTTGATGATTTTGTTACTTGTGTGGAGCATGATTTTGATTCTTATGTTTTATCTATGGCGGAAGAAGTAGAGACTAATGAGCCTTACTCTTATCGTGAGGCAATTACTTGTATCAAGTCTTCTTAATGGCTAACTGCTATGAATGAGGAGATTGAGTCTTTACACCGAAATCAAACATGGGAGCTTGTGAAACCACCTAAAGGCCAAAAAGTTGTGGGATGCAAATGGGTCTTCAAGAAAAAGGAAAGGATCCTAGGAGTTGAAAATGCTAGATTTAAAGCACGACTTGTGGCAAAGGGGTATGCACAAAGAGAGGGAATTGACTATAATGAAGTATTCTCTCCTATCGTGAGGCATAGTTCAATCCGCGTGTTGCTTGCTATAGTGGCATATTTTAACTTTGAGTTGGAGCAACTTGATGTCAAAACAACGTTTTTACATGGTGAGCTTGAAGAGCGGATCTACATGCAACAACCTGAGGGATTCGTTGTTCCAGGTATGGAAAATTGTGTATGTTTACTTAAAAAGTCATTATATGACTTAAAACAATCTCCTAGGCAATGATATAAAAAGTTTGATATGTTCATGGAGGCACATGGGTACACTAGAAGTGTACATGATGGTTGTGTCTACTATAAAAGGCTTCCAGATGATTCGTTTATCTATTTGTTGTTGTATGTGGATGACATGCTTATTGTTGCCAAAAGTATGTCAGACATTGACGTTTTAAAGGAGCAGCTTAGTGGTGAGTTTGAGATGAAAGACTTAGGTGATGCAAAGAAAATATTGGGTATGGAAATTGTCAGAGATAGACGAGCATCGAGATTATGTTTGTCACAAAAGAAATACATTCAAAAGGTACTAGAACGTTTTGGAATGCAAGATGCTAAGTCTGTGACTACTCCATTGGGACTACACCTAAAACTTTCAACTGGTTTATCACCACAAACGGAGGATGAGAAGGAGTACATGACTCGTGTTCCTTATGCTAATGCAGTGGGTAGCATTATGTATGCTATGGTATGTACTAGGCCTGATATTTCACATGTTGTTAGTATGGTTAGTAGATTCATGGATAAACCAGGAAAATGACATTGGCAAGCTGTGAAGTGGATCTTTCGATATTTAAAAGGCACTATATATATTGGCTTAGTATATGAAGGAGGTGCAAACACTAGTTGTAATGTGGTTGGCTTCTCCGATTCAGATTTTGCTGGTGATCTAGATAGTAGAAGATCTCAAACGGGGTATGTGTTCACTCTCTCAGGATCTGCAATCAGTTGGAAAGCAGTTCTTCAATCAACCGTTGCTTTGTCTACAACTGAAGCTGAATATATGGTTGTGACCGAGGTAGTGAAGGAGGCTTTGTGGCTTAAAGGCTTGGTTAGTGATCTTGGTTTTGAACAAGCACAAACAGTTGTGTTTTATGATAGTCAAAGTGCTATACATTTGACTAAAAATAAGATGTTTCATGAGAGAACCAAACACATCCAAGTCAAGTGTAACTTCGTTCGAGAGATTATTTCTAAAGGTGACATTGTAGTAAAGAAAATAGCTACAGATGAAAATTCGACAGATATGCTAACTAAGTCAATTTTTGGGATAAAGTTCAAGCATTGCTTGGACTTGATCGGTGTTCATAGTGCTTGAGGCTCTTTGGGGCATTGACAGTGTCGACAGAGATTGGTTCGTAAGGTGGAGCTTGGTGAATTCAAGCCTAAGGTGGAGATTGTTAGGATAGTCTTGAATTGTGATTTAATTAGGATTGTTTAATTCTAATTAAATTAGTATACCTTATAAAATAGTCTTTAAATCTAGTTAGATTAGAATAACAATTCTTAATTCTATTAGGATAAGGTTATTGTATTTGACACTATAAAAAGACCCTATGGGTTAAAGAATAATCATCACCTAGATTTAGAGAGAGTGATTTAGGTGTATGTGGGATAAGGGTTATGAGTTTGAGACTGTTCTTGTAATCTCCTGATTTTTCTCTTAGTGAATTTTTCTCTGTTGCTGTGCCCGTGGACGTAGGTCATCAAAAGACCGAACCACGTAAATTCTTGTGTTCTTGTGGGTGTGCTTGATTTCTTTCTTTCTTTATTCTATTGATTGGGTTAGATCTTGGGCAATTCTTTAGAGATAATTCCGCAATTTCCCAACATTCTTTGAGCAGAGAAGGGTTTATTAGACAGATCCAATGAGTTATAAATTATTAAAAAATTTAAGCAACATTCGCTTGATAAATTCTTCTAATTTTAGATAAATGATTTTAAAGAAAAGAATTTAGCACTATTCTAAACTACTGTCTTACTCTCTTATTACTCTTTTTTATTTTTACAATTATAATATAAGTTTCTGTTTTTTTCCCGTAGCTACTATATTACAAAAGCAAATAAAGTTTCTTCTTCTTCTTTTTAAATAAATATATTGCTTTTTTCCTTTTGCTTTTATCTTTTTTCCCTACTTTATACTTAAATGATCACTTGGAAAACCTCTTTCCATTCGAATTTTCATCCTCATATGTATCCTATCTTAAACCACAATTTTAAAAATTATCTAAAAATAAATATTAAGATACTTAATCAAAAAAATTTTTAATCTAGTAAAATAATTAAAAAAATATATCAACAAAGTTAAAGGACTGCAAATAAAAATTGTTAATGACAATTTTAAACAAAATCAACAACTTTCCATACATTTTAAGGCACTATATTTTTCATTAATTATATTAATTTTTATATCATCACTTACTATTTTTTTCATTAATGATTAAAAATTATTGTAACATTTATCTTTGCAGCCCAAGAAAAATCACCTGCTAATATTTATGTTATGAATATGCAATTTAAAACCTTAATATATGATGGCATGAGCTAATTAATGGATGGTTGACCAAGTTGTCTATATATTCTTCAAAAGAAGAAAACTCACATGAACGTAAATAGGAAGATCCACTCAATATCATAGCTTCGCAAAATTTATTAAATTGTTTTACTTTTTTTTTTCATTTGGTAAGGGTCTATTGCAAATAGACTTATATGGAGTAATATACATTACTGAAAATTTTATGGAACAATATTCATTAAAAAGAGTTCTTTTAATTTTGAATAAATGATTATTTGAATGACCAGTGCTAAGAAATATGTATTCAATCTAAACAATGAAATAAATAAAATGGATTAATAACTGAAAAATTGAAAAATCTCACTTACCATGCATAGAGAGGTTGCCATTCACCTCACAATAGTACAGGAACAAATTCTTAAGAGAAGTCAGTGTTCCAATATCTTGAATAAAGTTGGAAGGGAGAGATGAATATCCCACGGTCAAGTCCTCCAAACTTGTCAAATTTTGCCAAACTGTTCAATAAAAAAGTTACGAAATTAATTATGTTTCGAAAGACATACATTAGTTGCAAATTACTAAAAGTTTATAATAAAAAATTAGTATTTAGACTTTGTTTGGTTGATATTTTTGTTTTGTTTTGTTTTTTTAAAATATGAATAGAAAGGAAAAGTTAAAAAATAATAGAAAATAAAATACCAATAACAAAAAGCATAAAGTAAAAATAAAAAACAAAAAGTAAATATCAATCAAATCAAATTTTAACAATTATATAAAAATAAATATTTATTTCATAATATTAAGTTACTTAATCAAGATATTTTTGAAATTAGTAAAAGAATTAAAAAATATATCAATGAAAGTGAAGGTAATTGAAATAAAAATTGTTAATGACAATTTTAAACAAAATTCAACAACTTTCAATTCAATTTTAATCCACTGTATTTTTCATTAATTATATTAATTTTATATCACTTACTATGTTTCTCTTTGATGATTAAAGATTATTGCAATATTTAGCTTTGCGACTAAGAAAAATCACCTACTAATATCTATGTAATGAGTATGCAATTTAAAACCTTAATATATGATGCCATGAGCTAATTAATGAATGGTTGTCCAAGTTGTCTATATATTCTTTAAAAGAAAAAGGTCTATGAAATCAAACAAGAAGAAAAACAAATATATATATATCATAAGTTGTACATATATATATCATAGCTTCACCAGATTCACTAAACTGTTGTACTTTCCTTTTCTTTTTTATTTGGTCCAGGGAACGATCTATTACAATTTACAAATAGACTTGTAATGAGTGATAATTATTATTGAAAATTTGGAACATTCATTAAAAGGAATTCTTTTAATTTTGAATAACTGATTATTTGAATTCTCTTACCACTGTGGTCAGACACTCAGACTCAGAGATTAAATAAAATGGATTAATAACTGAAAATTTGAAAGATCTAACTTACCATTCATAGGGAAGCTGTGGTTCACCTCATAGCCATACATGTACAACTTTTTAAGAGAAGTTAACTATTAACTATGTGAAAGATAACTATTTCAAAAAATATATTTGAAAAAATCATTTGACGAAAGATAAAAGGTCACACAAGACACAAGAATTTTATGGAAAAGGTTAACTATTAACTATATGAAAATTTGACTATATATATTGGAATAATCAAAGAAATTATGTTAAAACAAAAAGAACTCAGGGGAAATAAAAATATTTTAAAAAATACAATAATATAAATATTTGAGAAAAAATGGTAGAATTTATAAGAATAAATATATGAAACAAAATAATTTAACAAAATTAATAGAGAGGGGGTGGGGTGGGGGTAAATAAGAATGATATAAAAAATTTGTTTTTACGTTTTAAATTTGATATTGAGTAGTTTTAGATCCGTTTATGCTTTGGTTTGGTGAAAAGAGCCACCCAAGACCAAGTTTTCCAAGTTCGTAAAATTGTGCAAATTATCTATTCAATGTGAAGGCAAGAAAGAGTGTTGGTAATACAAATAATTATAGGAGCAAAGCATATTTTGCACATTCATTATTACTTACTTTCTGTAGTAATTCTTCCGTTAAAACTAAATCCAAGCAAACGAAGAGTCTTCAACGACGAGAACAAGCTCAGTGATTGCAGTGGAAGGCTACAACCGGTACTTATTACTCCTGTAAATGAGGCAATTAACCAAATGCAATGTATCTTTAAATACATAAAAAGACTTTTTCTCATTTTGTTCCAGTACCCTTATAAAGTATAAATTTGCAATAGGAAACTGGCAAATCAAGTAGTCTTCCCTGTAGAAGCAAATGCAATCTTCTAATCTCATGACAAATGACGGTCACATGAAGTGCACAATCCTTGTAAGTTGTATAGTATTTTCATTTTTGAACAGCTGAAATTTCTTTGAGAGTAAAAGTTAGAGAAGTACAATGTCTCTCAAAAGTGTTGATACGAGATATTAATTACTACTTAAATAAGTGCATAGTTTAATATTTCATTAACATAAATATCAATGAATCAGTGAAATAAGAGATTGCCTACATTGAAGAGTTGGTAAAGGTTTTGGTAAATTTTAATTTTAAATTTTTTAATGCATCTGTTTGGAAATATTAAATTTTATTTTTGAATAGTTAGTTCAAACATGTACAAATTGATGAAGACACAGCTTAGCAATACCGTCGTAGGTCAGACTGTCAAAACTGCAGTCAATATGCATGTTCTCCAAGTTGCTGAAAGCATCTAATTCTGAGAAAAATCACAAATAGAATTAATTAAATTAAAATAGAACATAATAATATGAGCATTGAATTGAATCCTTGATTACCTATTGGCCCTCTCAATATGTTACTTATTATATACAAAGACTTCAAATTTGAGAGCACACCGAGAAATGAGAATATGCTGTTGTTGAAGAAATTTTCACTTAAACCAAGCACCTCAAGTTTGATGAACCCCAATTCTCTTTTTTCTGTAGAAGAGTTATCGTAATTTCATCTCCAAAGGAATATTTAGTAAACTTACATTCTGTATATGTTTGAAAGACAAATACTTAATTAATAAATAAGGTGAACTTATACCTCGAAAGGATTCGAAACTCTCAATTTTATTTCGGCCTAAATACAATTCCTTTAAGTTCATCAAATGACTGAATTCTGTTCAAAACCAATAAAATATATCAGCCCACTCATACGGAAGAATGCACCCAATAAGCGCTTTCACAAATTAAGCAATGAGATTTTAAGAGGAAAAAGAAAAAAACTTAAAAGCAAGCCTACATACCTAGCATAGGAACAGTTCCTTGTAATCCACACCCCTGCAAACGTAATGATTTTAAAGATGTAAATCCGTTTAGATGTGACAAGACGTCATTTCCTAATATGTTACCACGTAAATCCAGAGTCTCCAAATTCTTCAACTTTGATAGTATATTAATACCTGGTGCCAATAACATTAAAAAATTGTCAATATTATATATTACTTGCAAATTTTATTTATTTTATGTTCATAATATATATATATATATATACATATATATATACACTGTAGTCTTTGTTGCACATGTTGCTAGGATTTATTGAACATGTAAATTTTTAATTTTTATGTTAAATTTTATTTTTTAATAATAAAAATAATATTCTAATGAATAAGTAATAATAATAAATAATTTATACTGTAAAACATTATATACTATAGATAATTACATTAATTTTCTTTGGTCATTATATATATTTTCCTTCAACTTGAGCTCTAGTGATCTTAACTAATACTAAAAACAAAAATGAAAAAAACTCCTTTTATCAAAACAAATTAATGGTTGAACTAATAATAAGTGTAATCTGATTTGTATGTTTAACTTATTGTTAATGAGTAATATCATGATCAAGTTTGTAGATCATGATTGTCAATTTTTATTCAATCAACATTTAATGATTATACTTTCATCTAAAATGCTAAAATTTACAAAATTTTATATGGAAAATCGACAAATTACTCTTAAAAGTTTAATAAGTAAATGATGAGATGCATAAATAACTTAAATTAAACATCAATTAAAATAAATTTAAGGAAAAATAGGGTAATGAAAAACATGAATTATCAATACATAGATCCTTCCATCAATAAATTATTGCTCAATACCAATGAGGCATTTTTTCAGGAAGGAGAGGAGAAGGCTCCTAAAACCTTTCGAATACACAGTAAGGTTTAGTTTCTATATATAATCTCCATCCATATTCGTCAATAAAAAAACACATTATTACGTTATTAGTTTTGGTTCATGTGATTATCACTTGAGCAAAATAAATCAATAAAAATACTTTCATATAGAATATACTCACTAAATAGTTTTTTAGTAATAATCTCAAAAACATTAATTAGTTGTTTTAAAAATGTATATGATGACTTTGTAATATATTTTTTAAAACTAGAAGGATGATTCTGTGATAGAGTCTTAAAAAAGAATAGTAACATGTTTTTTAATTTAGAAGCGAGTAAATTAAATATCATTAAGAATAGACTATTTAAATGTCAACATCTAACTCATAATCAAATCTTAGGACATGCCTTATAATTAGATAAAGATGGTGGTGGGATGCATTATGTTAAATTCATTGGCTTAATCATAATTTAAATGTCAAAGTTTTACAATTGACTGTTTAAAACTAAGAACAACAACGTATCAAAAAGTAGAAAAGACCAAAAGAAGGGAAATTTATTCGGATAATGATCCAATGACTTTCATAGTCTTATATTAAAAAATCTGTATAAATTATTATATTATTAAAGAATTTACATATGCTTGTTGTAGACATTTCATTTTGCCTGGGTCATTTTTGTAAATTTCTGTAATAAGTTAGGCTAAGATCAGTTTTTTTTAATAATTAACAAAATTTTTAGATTTTAGCCTTTTATGCTTATTTTTATTTAGTCTTTGATTGGGTTGATTATGAGATTAATGGGCCTTGAGCTGGATAGTTCAAATTGCAAAAAAATAAAATCAAAATAATAAAATTAAAAGATAAAAAAATCAGAAAAAGAAAAAGGAATTAGAATTTGATAAAACTACAATTTTTGTTTGGGTTTATCAGATTTATAACGATTGCTATTAATCTGATAAATCTCATCCCTATTGTTTTGGAATGAAAAATATAAAAGCCCTCCAGTAGGAAAAGAACATTAAGTAATTACACAAAAAACACAATATAAAAAAGGGGACGCTTTCGGATTTTTGAGTTTTTTTTTTAGGATTTGGTTTCGGCTTTTTGGTTTTTGGAAGAAGAGAGGTGTTGGCGAGCATACCAATCGGTGGAAAGGAAGAAAAAATGGATACTGGCTGACGCAAAATCCGGTCATCGACGGCTACTTTAGGTTTTTAGAGCTTTCGATTTTTTATTCTAGGAAAATAAAAGGATTTTGTTTTCGTGAAGTCCATTTCAATTAGACAAAAAAGGAGGTTGAGAGGAAGAGAAAAAAACTAACCAGTCATTGCTGGCGGTAGTGAAGGTGGCGGACTATCGCCAGAATCTGGGACAAGAACAACAAAAGAGGGAGAGGGAAAACCTAGAGAGTAAACGGAAGAGCTAGGAAAGAAGGGGAGAAGAAGAAAATAAAGGAGAAAAGGGATGACTTTTCTCTTTTATGGTGGCACAAAATGATGTCGTTTTGGAAGTAGGGGAGGAGCACCAAATGACGTTGCTTTAAAGAATAAGGGAGGAGGAAAAAACGCTTTGGGCCAGATCTGACCCATGTCTATTGGGTCAAGCCCAAAAGTTCTGGGGAAAATCCAAAAACTATTTTTACTAGGAAGATTATTTCTAAATAAATACAAAAAAATGTGTGTAAAAATAAATATATAATAAGTAAAATATTTAATAAATTACAAATTTTATCGTGGTATTTATTTGCTTGCATAATTGGCATTTAATTTTAATCATGCAAATAAATGAAAATCAACCAATAATGAAATTTAAGAAAGTTGTAAATAATAATTTTTTTGCAAAAATTTAGGTGAGAAAATATTCTTAATTTTTATCAAAAGTGTTAGAGAATTTAGAAAAAATTTCAACATTTCATTTTTTTTGAAAAAATTAAAATGGAAAAAATAAAGAAATGAAATAAAATGTCTAAAAAATGTAAATAGATGAAAATCCTCTAATGTGGAATTTTAAAAAATTTGTGAGTGACAATTTTTTTTGAAAATTTCTAGAAAAGGAAATTTTCTGAACTTCTACCAAAAGCTTTGAAATAAATCTCAAATTATTATTAGTAAAAAATAGAATCCATAAAAAAGTACTGAAAACTAAAAAAAGAATTCAAATTATGTGAAACCCTATATATAGACTCGTGTTATAACTTATGATATAAAAGGTTGTTTTATTCCTTTAGTTGCTTTTTCAGTATTTTTTATGCAAGCTGCTTGTCATGTTCTAACAAGGTTTTTTTTTTTTGGTATTTTGCTATTTAGATTGTTTCATATAAAGCATATTTGCGACCTTCTAAGCTTAAAAAAGAAGAGATACCTGGCGGAATAGATACTGATGAAACTTTTTGAAGCTATATTTTGTAACATAAATCTATTTAAACAAAATAAAAAAAAAAACATACAATTCAAGACAAAGACCACCTTCAACAAAAAAATCAACCAATATTATTAATCTAAATAGAAATTATAAATCATCAACAACAAATATAAATAGGAAAAAAACCAAAAAAATACAAACACAAAAGTAATTGAAAAAAAAGCAAATGATACAAACCAAAAAAGGAAAAAAATGAAGCTATGTCAATTTTGAGAGATTTTATGGGTTTTAGGGAAAAGAAGAGATTGGGGGTTATAGCGGGAGAGATGGTTGTCAAATGACAGAGAAAGAAAAAAATATAGTGAAAGGGAAAGAAAGGAAGAGAGGAAAGGGGAGGGACGATCAGATTGGGAAAGGTTAGTTTTGAGAAAGAAAAAGGGGGAAGGTGTCTGATAGGGAAAGAAAAAGAAGAGAATGCCAAGATTAAGTTTTGATACGGGTTGAAATGATGTGTTTTGGATAGAAAGAGCAAAAACGAAAAAGAAAAAGAAAAAAAATGCGGAGAATAAGATATTTTCTTGGGTTGAAGGTGTGTTTTGGGTATAAAGAGGCAAAAAAGAAAAAGAAGAAAGGAAGGAAAGGGTTGTTGCAGCTTCAACTCCATTAGATTTAGTTTAAATTTGTTTTTTCTCTGGACTCAATTGGTTTAAGTTCAAAGTTCAAAAAATAAAGAGATAATTAAAAAATAAAATAAAATAATGATGAAAATTATAGTCATTCTAAAATAATAAAAAATACAAAAATAAAAAATAATATAAAAAATAAATATATCATTTTGATGAATAATTTAATAAATTATCAAGAATATATGTATCATTTAGTTTTTATACTTTTGGAGTTGTACTTTTATATAATTATGATATAAAAAATTACTGTGAAATAAGAGAATAATAACTTTACCATTGATAGAATTTGATTCTGTGAATTGATTCCTGGCCAGATATAAAGACTTGAGAGATGAAAGTCCACTTAAAGATGATAAAATACTATCATTGAGATTATTGTTGCTTAAGTCAAGAATCTCTAATTTGTCCAATTTCAATGACAATCTTTCAAAACCTACAAGGAAAAAGTTTTTTAATATAACAGTTGAAGAGAGAAATGAAAAAGAATATTTAATTAAGATAAACAAGTAATAATAAATGAATTTTCAAATGGAAACAAATTTGTAGACGTTGCAGTTAGTAAGGAGAAAGTGAATGAACCTCCATTGTGAACACAACCAGCGATGGAATTTCCACTCAAATGAAGACTCTTCAATTCCTCGAAGGGAAGAAACAAAGACGTGTCGAGATACCAATAATCCCACCCAGTACTCCCACTGTTCCATTCAGAAATGTAAATTTCATAACCTTCATCCGAATAATATCCATCATAAGCTAAATCAGAAGAGGTTAAAGTTGTTGTAAGATTAAGGAAGAGTCGTGTCACTCGTCCAGTGGTGGGATTGCACTCAACCCTTTCCCATTCACAACAATCGGAAATACTCTCATTTCCCTCTGCCCAGTTATGTAGACCCTTAATATTATGGAAGAACGGTTTGAGTTGCAAGAGAGCAATTTTTTCTTGCTCCCAGCAACCATCACACCACCCTTCAAGCAAGATTAACGCTACTAGAAACATCCACAACCATTTAGACTCCATCTCACACACTCTGATTACTTAATATAATTCTGCCTCTATGCATTTGGTAGTGCTGCGCCCTTGTGCTTTATATACTACAAGAAAAGGAGGCAGCCCTGTTTCGAAGAAATTCATTAAACAAGGCCCACCCATCGGTAATTGATTTTTTCTTTTTCATAAAATTGAAAAGTCAATTCTTCTGGGTATTAATCTATTATTACTACTTCTTTGGTTTGGCGCAGGTTAATTAGGAACCTTAAAGGTTTAACTTTCTTTTTTGTTTTTTACGTCTTTGGATTAGTTTTTTAAATATAAAGATAATTTAATAACTTTTGTGAATATAAAAAGAAGTATGATTTTTTTATATATTTGAGGAGGAGAATTCAATTTTTACTTTTTTTAAAAAAAAATTATATACTAATCAATGAGTCAAATGTTCGACACAAAAAATATGAGTCTTTAATTGCAAAGATCCATCTATATTAATTATAATATCATAAATTCGAATACCATATAATAATTATTAAAAATGATGATAAATGTAAATCTCACATATATCTTGCACATAAATATAATAATAATTATTTTATTTAATTTTAAATTTTTTGGAAAAATATTTAATTTTAAATTGAATGTTAATACTAACCATACCAACAAAAACGCTTACTCGTTTCCTTTTCCTAATCAAAGCTTTTTGTTTTGTTTTTAACCACCTCATTTTTCACAAAAAATGGATGAGTATTTCTATTATTGTTATTTTTGATTTAGTAGCCATGCTAGGGTTATTTTCAAATTCCATACCAATACTCCACAACTAAATAAGGGTGAAATTAGGCCCGCTTGTAGCTTTCCTATCGAGTATAAAGTTTTAGATGAAGGTGTGAAATATAAATATATATGTTTCTTTTAAAGCATTCATGAGCTTTCATTGGTAATCAAGAACACTTTCATAAATATATGTTATTGTCATGATCAATTGATGTCTAGACTTTTGTCTAAGAGGATGCATTATTCAAGAGACCTTGACTTAGGCGTCAACCACGAAATCAGTCCTCTCATGTATATATAAAGAAACCTGAGTTTGGTTTAGTTGGTTCATTTGCTAATTACACTTTTGTTTTCAGAAAGCAAAAAATACATTTAGATAAGAAAAATGATAAAATTTTTGAAGAATATTATATTGAAAATATAAAAATATATGATATTTTGAAAAATAAAAGGGATTGATTTGAAAATTAACACCTAATGAGTTGTTTGGCCTCAAAATTGGAGTTTTAATAATTTCATTCCACTTGCGCTATTGTCAAATTCCTTAGCATTTCACGATTCTACTAGGAAAGTACTCTTCAGTCTTCATGCAAGGCTTCTTTGTGGAAAAGTGTGCAGGGACTTTGCCTGCAAAGATCAGTCCATATCAACTATAATATCATAACTTCGAGTACTATATAATAATTATTAAAATAAAATAAAAATAAATTTTATTTTAAATAAAAATATAATAATAATTTTTTATTTTTTATTTAATATTTATTTTAAATTAAATCTCATATTAAAATTTTAAATTTTAACAATGGTAACAATATCAACAAAAATATTTATTTTTTCTCTTTTCCTAATCAAAGCTTTTGTTTTGTTGTTAACCACCTCAATTTTCATAAGAACGGGACGAGTAGTTCCATTATTATTATTTTTGTTTTACCAGCCATGCAAGGGTTGTTTTTAAATTTCATACCAGTATTCCACAATTAATTAAGAGCGAAATTAGGCCCCATTATGGCTTTTATATCGAGTACCAATGCTTGGAGGAAAGTGTGGAATATAAATATAAGTTATTTTTATGATCAGTTGATGTCTATACTTTTGTGTAATAGACTGCATTATTGAGGAGACTTAAACTTAGGTGTTGTGTAATGGACTATATTATTGAGGAGACCTTGACTTTGGCGTCGTGTAATAGACGATATTATTGAGTAGACCTTGACTTAGGCGTCAACCATGAAATCGACTCTTATTAATTTTTTCTCATTTTGTTTTGCCGTGTTGGTGAGCATTTAATCCCCTTTAGATTTCAATAGTTATCCCTTTATTAATTTTTTTTCTTTAAAACTTCGAGATCCATTTGATGGTCAGTTGGTGAACTAGTACATGTCTTTGTATTTTTATATTCCCCTTACTCTGAGTCCCAATACCAAATTTTAAAACTATTTGTAATTTGCCTTTTCAAAAATTGGTCTAAGTAAAAGTAAAATATAAAAATGTATATATATCATATTCCATTAAAAATGAGTGAACGTTTTTGACATAACATATTCAAATACATCTCTTTCATATCTAACTTAAACCCTCTTATATATATATATATATATATATTTCTTAATACCTGCTGCCAGTTAATTATAAAAAAGTTTTAGTATTATGGTTTATTTTATATCTTCACAACAATTTATTTAATTCAACTTAATCTTATAATACAAGATATTACACAGATAACATATCAATTTTACCATTGATAGCAGGATTGTTGTCTTGAATATATTTACAATCTATTTTTAAAGATAATAGTTCAAATGAAAATGATGTAATGTAAATATCGAAATAATTAGTATTTAACTCAAAAGATTTGTCTAATTTTAATGACAGTCTTCCAAAATTTACATAATTATTAGTGATCTTATCAAAAGAAATCACAAAACTTTTCAAATGAACGATAAAATAACTCAATGGATTTAGAAATGACAAAAATATTTATTGGAATGTTTTCCCTCCCGTTATCAAACCAATTTTTTAGTAGAAAATTAAAATAAAAAAATTCCAAAAAAAAAATGCCAAGCGACGCGCGTGATTGATAGAAAATGGTAACCTGACTTCTTTTTTCAACTGCGAAAGCGTGTAGGGGCCTTAAAGTCTTGGAAAACAAAAGGACAACACTTTTTTGACCAGGAAAAATTGAGCAGAGTTGGCATCCATATTCCATTCTAACCCTAGACATAAGTTTGGACGTATCTGATAGTGCCACTTTTTTGAGGGAAAATGAAAGAAGAGGAAGAAAAGTTATTTTTCTTTCCTTGTGTTTACTACGAAGAACGAAAAATAAAATAAAAAAAAGGTTATGCGTAAAATTATAAATAAGATGTTTGATTTAAAAGAAAGAGTTATTTCCTCTAATTATTAAAATGGTCGTGAAAAAAAGAAAAGCTTAGATTTGACAACATCTTTTTGACCAAGAAAAATTGAGCAGAGACCTTGACAAAATTGGCATCCATTCTAACCCTTTATACAAGCTAGGACGTATATGAATACATGATAGTGCCACATTTAGAAATTTACACCATATTTGAATATTATTTTTCTTTCACTCTCTTCTTTCCTCTTTCCTTCATATCAAACATACTTAAAAATGAAATCATTAAGTAAAGTTTGTGAAGTTTTCAATTAAAACTTTCAAATAAAAATTAGAATTAGAATTCAAGTCAATAAATTGATGCCATCTAATTATATGGAAAATCAGTCAGTTTGTGAGAAGTTTCTTTGGTAGAGTTCTTTTTTTTTTTTTGAGATTGTGTTTATTAACAATAAAATCAAAATTATATCAATAACGAGGTTGTCTTTTTAAAGAATTCTACTAAAGAAACTCTACCAAAGAAACTCCTCACAAACTTATATGGAAAATCTTTCTGATATGACTATGAGCAATTGAAAATTTTATTATAATTTTGATTAAAAAATTCATTAAAAGACATTAAAACTTATTATTAATGTTCTTTGTTTTTTATATGTATAATACGTTATGTAAGTTTTATTAATTTATCGATTTTTATTTTCAATTTTTTTAATTAACAATTTTTAATTGAGAATTTCTTGAATTTCTTAAAATAAATTCCAACTGGTTTTGCCTTACATGTACGTGATAAGCATTTTAAAGATTAATTAGTCTTAATTAACAATTAACTATCAAAATATACCTTCAATTTCATTTATAGTTTCTGTGTTGAGAGCTAGGTTCAAAACAAGGATCTATAGGAAGTTTTTGACTTTGTGGGGAATCCCATCAGTCAACTTGTTGCAAGAGAGATATATTCCAGACAGATATGTAAGGGTTTTTCCCTTGTAAGAGTAGATATGTTTTTCACCATTGGCTCTTCAATGCAGAAAGCTCTTCATGGAGCTTGAGCAACAGCAGCGACATATCGGACACAATCTTGGGATATATCGTTCAGTGTTGTAACCTTCAGGCAAGGGGGAATAATACCAGAAAGATTATTCTGAGAAAGATCAATCAAGCTTAAGTGACCCAGATTGCAGTGGCAACAATGGAGTTTATATGATAAAGAGAAAAATAAGTATGAAAACCCATTACAGCAGTTTGGAACAGTTTTCTTAACAAACAGTCCTTGTTTTGGCCAAAAAAAAATATGGCACGACAAAAGAAAAGAACTGAATATGGCAGATGGAAGCAAAAGATGAGCAACAATAAATTTGGGGTAACCACAATTAATTGCTAGTAAGTTTTAATAATATCTCAATATATTTGAACCTTTTTAACCTATTGATATATTTTATTTCTATTAAATTTAACCAATATCTTTTCAGTAAATAAAAGTTGCAATAATACAGCAAAGTAATTGCAAATTCAGTCTCATAATTCTTGGTCTGTTAGATAAGTCATTAGGTGCTCCATTTTATTATCCCATTGAAGCCAAACCTAAACTTGTGTTCAAGAGGTAGCTGTCCTATGCTGATAAGGGTATCTATTGGTTATTGAGAAAGAGAGGCAGCGGTCGTCCCCCAAGACTGACCAGATCAACTCAGGAAAATAAGTGACAAATTCTCCCCTTTCTTTAGAATAGATGAAAGATGGAACAACTGGAACCAGATACCTGAAAAGAGCTAACTGCTTTGGACTATAATTGAACCAACCTGTGAGAATTTTTCTAGATTCATCAAACTGACCAATATGATATGCCACTACCCCTTCCAACAAGTCCTATCTCATATATCTACCAAGGAAGCATGCAAAAGAGATTAGCTTCACATTGCAACCAACAGCATTTTGACTACTGGCCAGAAACGTAGAAATTGCATCACAGAAGGAATTTTGAAAAATACTCACAGTGCAAGCTCTTGCTGGCTGCCAGCTTGAAGGAATTTAACAAAAGAGAGATCTTTTCCACTACAATGTTCAAGTCCTTCGCTGGCTTTTTCAAGGTGTATTCCTGCAACTGAAAGCCAACTGATATCTTGGAGCAAGAAATAGCACCAAACCATTTCTATTTGCAGTATTGTACATTGTCAACAAACTGCAAACAAACACAAATAGCCAAAATGTGTAGCATATATCTTTTTTGACAGGTAAAAATCTAAATTTCATTAAGCAAAGATTACAATGCTGCTTCAAGTCTACACCAAGATGGTTAGACTTTTAGCAGTAGAAAACGCCTTGCCAGTCATAACCACATCTCAAAAATCAAAATCAACCACAGGGCTCTTTAGAATACTCGACAAGCCTAGCATTTACACAAAAACCAACTCCCCTGTACACAACAAACTATACAGAACTGATGGAGACTAACGAAATATCTGTAAATCAACCTCAACAAAAAGTGAACATCAACAAAATGAAAACCAAGAGGAACCATCATGCAAAAGCAGCAATCCAATCTTTCCAACAATCTCAAGCCCAGGTCACACTACAAATCATAAAAAGCTTTCATTAAAACAAACTGAAGCCATCTTATAGGAGCTGCAAAGACCAGTAACCATAGCAAGAATAGCACCAGTTCAGCAAGCCCAGAATGAAGGAAATCACTCCCATAGACAGCAGCTAGTCGTCAGGCAATCAAGGCATCCCAATTCATTCACAAAGAAATGTGTAGCATATTAAGAAAACATTCTTGGAAAATAGAGTCAAATCTAATGAAAATTTTAAGTAGGGAGAAAATAGCTCTTTCCCTTTAAAGCCAATTGAACAAGCATGCAATTATTCAATACCAAATGCATTTTCAAAATTTTGAAAGGATTACCTGACAGCAACCTTTAGTTATTTCCAGAAAATATAAACTGAACCACAACATGGCTTAAAAGTTATTCTGAAAATGAACCTTCTTTAATTCTAAGAAAGAATGTCTCACTTCAAGGACCCTGGGATCACAAAGAGAGAAAGCCTCCTACAAGAAAGAAATAAAGCACTTAAATTAATTAATTCTCAAACTCATAGATAAATATTCTACTGTATAACCTTATTGTCAGCTTTGCTGACAAGAAATGTTCAACAACAGCTATTCCAATAATCTGGATGCAAGTAGAAAAAAAAAATGAAAAAAGTAGAGTGCTGAAGCAAATGTGGGAGGACGCTAGTGACTAACCTCCCCCGTGGTGAGCACTTCCAGTGCATCTTTATGCAGTTATTTCATTGTTAGATTCTTTGCATCTGCATGAAGCATCAGACCAATCATCATTGCCCTGTTTAAAGACAATTCAAATCTTATTCTACTTGTAAAAATGAGCCCAAATACCTTAAAACTAGAGGAAAATGAGCCCAAAGAGCTTAAAACCATAGGAATAAATCTCAGTTCCTAATTGCACTTAAAAAAATTCTCTTTCACTTGGACAAACTTGCCAAGCAGGGTAAGTCCTTGCTTCATCTGAAAAGTTCGAAGGAAAGAAAAGACATTTTTGAAAGTATTCCCCCTCTTCAAATATCAACACTGACATTTGTGTAGTCAAGGCCATAGGTTCTCCAATTAGACGCTCGATATCATCTAAAGTTAAGGTAAACAGCAAAGGACTAATATCTATTCACGGGAACATATTAGTATTTCACTATAATTCAATCATAGACTTCAGAATACATTACAACACTTTACTTTTAAGACATAAAAGATTATACCGATTCTATCAAATATAAGAACACAGTAAAATCAAAATAACTCGTGCAACCTTCGACACTGAAAACAAAAGAGCAAAAAAAAAACTTCCATATTTTTATGTACAAATCCAAAACAGGCTCAGAGCTTGCTTTCTTCCCAGTCTTCCACTGCACATCCACAGCCATGGCTGCCGGTGCCAACCGCGCCAAAGCCACCCTAAAAATCTCAATCACTGCCACCAAATGCAAAGTCAAAATATGCAAAAACCAAAATCACTTGTTAACCCCACAAATCATCTCCCTTCTCTCCTCCGCTACCTCCGCCGCCCATTTCTTCTTCCTCCGTCACGATCTCTTTCTCTTCCCATCCCAATGCCTCTCCCTTGAATCCCTTCTCTCTTCCCTCTCCTCTCTCCTCCCTTCCCCTCGTCCTCCTCCATTTTCTCCCTCTCCTTCCCCTTGGTTCAACCGCTTCCTCTCTCTTCCCTCTGTCGTGACGTGCGGGTCCGGGAACCCGTCCGCCAAACGCGGGCGAAAATTAAAATCGTGTTAGGGGGAGTCGCCACCAATCTTTTTTATTTAAGGTGTGATTGGTCACCTATTAACCCGATTCTTAATCGACGAAGTCCTAAATTAATTTTAGATCCGTTGAAAGAACAAGAACTGGTCCACGTTTTTTAGAGATGGGTTCGGGAGTGCGGTTACGCACGGAGAAGGGTTAGCACGTCCGTGACGCCCGTTCTACGAACGGTACCATTTAATCTTAAGTTATCTTAATATAGCCTTTTCTTAGTTTAATCCCTATTTTATTAATCAAATTTTTATTGAATTGCCAGACTGAGTTTTTCACTTGGTCTTACGTATGCATATGATGCAAGCGTAGAATGATGTCGTGACTTGTTTATTTTAAATGATGGAGTCGGTAATCTTTTATTGGAAAATTATTCGAAGACCATCCCAACGCTTTGGTGAAGTCTCGAAATTCTCCTCACCTAGAGATATCCCCGGGAGAACTCGTCTCTACGAGCTCCTCGGGGAAATCCCATCATCGGGATTTCCGCGCCATTTGCAAGATAAGAGTGGCATGCAATGACAGTATAAAAATGATGATATCTATATGCACGCGTTTATTGATTTTAGGTGTTTAAAAAATTTTGGATTATTTATTATTTATTTTTATTTCTATATATATTTTATTTTGGTTTTCTATTTAAATCCGTATTTGTTGTTGGTCAATTTTTTTACTTGATTACAAAGCTTATCTAATAAATAAATAAATAATTTTTAAACGATTGGATTAACTTTATCTAGTAATATTTATTTAAATTAATTAGAATGTAACAAAATTTTCTGACATATATTATTTTTTAACAATGACTATTTGACTTAGCGGGTTTTGAAATCTAGAGTTCAGATTTATCCCGACGCTTCGGTGAAAATTCGTCTCGAACTTCGCACCCGAAAAACATCCACCCGAAAGAGGTAACTCTTTGCCCCTTTTTCAAGCAGAATTCTATTATTGGATTAACTCAAATTAACCACTTGATTTTTTAATACTTGTAATTTAATATTATATTGTACATTCTATATATTTATAAATACTTAGAACATTTTATTTTCTCTTGCCTTTACAACTAATTATACTTTATTCTCATTTTTTATTTCTTTTCATTTTTTAGACCCATTTCTATTATTAATTATTTTATACATATTAAAAAAAAAAACTAAGTATTTTCTAATCTACCATTTAATTAATAGTAATTTTTTTTTTGCCTTGTTCATTCTCCTATTTTTGTTATATGTTTGTCTATATATATATATATATATATATATATATATTTATACATGCATATCTATTAATTTACTACATCTACTATCTATTGTATTAAAAATTTTCATTTTTAGCCTTCATATATTTTATTTTTCATATGCATAAATTTCAAACAACACCAAAAATAATAAAACTATTATAACACTTAAACAAGAAATTAAATAATCACTTTCAATAACTCAAGCCCAAGCCATTATTTAATGGATAAGTCAAATACCTATTGGGTTGTAACTAACCCACTGCTCCAAATGGGTTCAAGCTTCACTGGGCTTCAAAGGTCTCCTCCAATTCGGCCTGGGCCCAAAGGGCCTGCTGCAGTTTTTTGGTTTGGGCTTGAATAGTCCAATAATGCCTTAGCCCAAGGAGAAAATTAAGCCTGCTGCAACAGCCCACTTAATCCTCTTCAATGTGCACCGTTTTTGGCTTCAAAAGATGCTTCAAAACGACGTCGTTTTGGTCTTTTATACCTAGCTATAAAAGCTTATTTTCTTTTCTCTCTCTTCACTTTCCTCTCTCACTTTCTCTCTCTTGCCGCCACTCTATCTATCTTCTCCTTAAGCTCTTTTTTTTCCTTCTTCCTCTCTCTCTTTCTCTCTCTTGCCGCCACTCTCTCTATCTTCTTCTTAAACCTTTTTTTTCTTTCTTCCTCTCTCTCCTTCTCTCTCTTGCCGCCACTCTCTCTATCTTCTCTACGCCAACCTCTCGCTTCTCTCTTTCATTTTTCAGATCTAACTCTTTTTTCTTTTCTTGCTTTGTGTTTGTTGTTTTTTTTTTGCTTTTTTCTGTGGCTGGGTATTTTTGCTGGTAGATCTAGGATTTTTTTTGTTTTTTGTTCTTCTTTTTGTGTCTCCCTCCTCATTTGATTTTTTTTGCAGGTGCCCTTTTAAAGAGCCGGGTTATCCAAAAATTTGGACAACCCGGCGAGGGGGTTCTGGCACCAGTGAGTTGGTGGCCAGAACCCTTGGTGCGTGGTGGTTGGGGACAGGATGGGGAAGGGATGGCTGAAGGGATGGGGAAGGGATAGGGAAGGATGGCTGGGCGTACGCCCAACCATCCCTTTTTTTTTTAATTTTTTTTAATATACTTTTTTATATTTTAGTTTATTTTATTATTTATTATATATATATATTTTTTATAGGTGTCTACACCCTCTCACAAAGAAGATTCATTCACAAGGAAATAGTTAGTAACATGCACATAACAAAGTTGGTAGATTGTATTGTCCAAGGTCACTAACTGATACTTTGCACTTGGGACTTTACTTGATTAATTATTTTACCTCACATTGAATTTATCTCTTGACTCTTGCAAAGCTGCCACCCATGGCAGAAAGGTGCTACATTAGTGAATTTCAGTTTACACTTTGTTCTTCTTTTAGCCACACATTATCACAAGCTTCTTTCAATCTGAATAATAAGTTGAAGCATAAGGTTGAAGTTTGACAACAGATATTTTCTTTTTCCTATCTTTTAAGGTGATGGAGAAAAAAGAACATAGAAAATAAAGAGAGATTCTTTGTGGAAGATAACCCACACTACCTTAAATAATGTTGAAATCGTCATTTCGATGCCTCCATATTTTGGTTTGCATTCCTAACAAAACTAATAGAAAAGACACTGTAAACTGTACAGAGGAAACATCCATGTCTAGAGCCGCTATAGTTCTACTCAGGATGTGAGCAATTCAAATTAGTAATGGTGGATCTACAAAAGATTCACAATTCCTACTTAAAAGAGGTTTGTCACAGTCTAAATTCTCGGACCATGATCGATGCATGGACCCAATGGGCATAGTCTACCAAGCCCAAACAAGCCTATTATGTAATCTTGCTTAACATTCCATCAACTATTCTCAACTCATCTTTTATAAGTCCAACTTATAATCATTTTAACAATGAGATAGCAATCAAGAATTTTATTAACATAAACCCAAAATGATATTAATATTTCAAGTCATGGTGGCATTAACAGTTAAAATATACATATTTCGTCTAAGACACATATCTTAGTATTTTACATCACATGAATGTACTCATAAAACAAAATGACTCTTGACTTCCAGCGAAGTGATCACAGTAAAGGTGCGGCTACTGAGATGCCTTAGTACCTACCAAGAAGGTGAGCATATGTGTGCAACTCAATCTAGGTCCCAACTGCCTCCAAATCTGAAAACATGAATTTTAAAAACGTGAGTACGAAACTCAGTGAGTGAACATAAGAAGGGAACAAGCAATCAATAGGAAGAATTTGAAAATTATGATGAACTTGTTTCAAAAATAATGCAATTGATTTAATTTTTTATTAAAAACCCCTCATTTCAAATTTTGATTAATAACCTCATAGTGTTGCAACAACCCATGATCAATCCATGAAGTTAAATGAGTGAAAAGTATGTCAAAACTAAATAGGGTAGCATGTAGGATAGAATGTTTCTCACTGCAGCGAAATTCATTCTCCCTGCAGCGAGAAATAGTACCAATTTGCATGTATTTCAGTATTTCTGGCATATCTCCCATTACAGAAGTCCAATTGACTTTATTTTTCGACCATTAGAAAGCTAAGAAGCAGGGCTACAACTTTGATGTTTACCACTTTTCCTAGTTCGGAAGGGAAGGTGGTCAAAATCTTTATCAAATTAAACGCACTACACTAGGACCCAAGAGTTTCTCGCTGCAGTGAGTTTTCTGCTGCCAAAACAAAATAATTTCTCCCTGCAGCGAGAAGCAGGGCACTTAAGTGAAAAAGGGACCTCTTTTGCACAAAAAATCTATTTGGTGCTGTAATAAAGATCAATTTGCAAGAAAATGAGAATTTCTCAAGATTCATCATGCCAAATTTCACATGCATTTCAATCATATATCATATTCATGAACTTTCATTTCATAAGCATAGATATGCATAAATACATAGATAAACATTAATATCATCATAATCACACCCGGTTCATGTGCATCCCCCCACATCGTGCACATAGCTGGCGTCATCGTGTGCATCCCCCTACATCGTGCACAATCAGTGCCATCGTGTACATCCCCTCACATCATGCACTCGGGCACTATCATCATTCATCTTTCACACCACCATCATCACTGGCATGTGCATCCCCCACATCATGCACACACACGGTTACAGTCATCATACACAATATCAATCATCATGCACAACACACGGTTACAGTAATCATACACAATATCAATAATCATGCACAACACATATATATTTATCATCATAATGCAATAGTGCATGAATCCATAACGATCACATATCACAACATAAAACCATTTAGCAAAAGTTTATTCTCAAGACACTTATTTTTATGAAAAACTTGATAATTCATTCAAATGTGTGGCAAATACATTATATTTTCCAAAACAAGTTTTAAAGGTAGTTCACTCACTGGTCTTGTTGATTCTTTTACTTGACGTTAACCTCAACTAATGCTTCAAATGGACATGTGAGGCCTTGTTGGAACCTATACACACACAACATCACAATCAACCCAAATTGGCATTACTATCATTCCAAAACTATTTTCTAAGTTGGGTTCTACTAGTCATTCCTAACTAGTTTTCAACCACCATTAAATGGCTATTGTTTGCACTACTTTAATCACACTAAAAATGAGTAAACAACTCAACAATAAAACAGCTCATAATCCCAATTACTAGCCATTATCAACAACTTAAAACTAAGCCTAGTTCATCACTCACCTTAGGGTTTCTTTGTAGTTGAATTCTCTTCCAACAGCTTCCAAACAAATGTGAAAACTCTCTTTCTCTCTCTAAAACCTCCAACTAGTGAGAGAAAGTACTGAACAAGGACTTTTTGAGGGTTTTAAAGTGAGAGAGTGAAAAAGCACAAGGGTTCTAGTCAAAAGGGCACAAGGGTATGAAAATTAGAGCTAAAAAGAGAAAGTTGTGAAAGTTTCATATCAAGCTTCAATGGAAGATGGAAGCAACGTGAGATAAGAGAAGAAGAAGGAGAAGAAGTTGCTGGAGAATGAAGAAGCTGTTGGAAGAAAAAAAATATTTATAGTTCAAGCTTATCCATTCCACTTGAAATTACGAAAATGCCCTTAGCACATTAACTTGTTCTCCTTCAATCCTTAGTGCAATCTTTTTACTCTTTTGATACTAAAACAAGTCCATAATGGTCTAGACATGCTCGGGTTTACAAAACTTAAAATTTTGACCCGAGGTGAAAAATGACGATTTTGCCCATGTGGTGAAAATTATGAAAACTTCTAAGTTTCTCTGTGTTTTCATCATTACACATTATTTATTCGGTTTTATGCCTATTTAGACCTTAAAATATCATAAAACCTTATTCTCAGAGCTTTTTAGAGGAAATAACGAAACTACCCCTGGCCAGTGTTATTACGTTTATGCGTAGTTATGAGCCTATAGGGGTTGAGGTCTCACATTCTCCCCCACTTATAAAAATTTGGTCCCCGAATTTAAATTTAACTATAAGGTAACGTATCTCTAAGCATCAAAGAGGTGGGGATACTTTGTCTGCATCTCCTCATCGGTTTCCCATGTTACCTCATCGAATTCAAATCGACGTAGGGTGAATAATCAAAGTTCTCAAGTTCTGCCACATCACTCTCGTCGAGCATTCTTAACATAAAATCTTGGTTTGTGCATTATATCAACTTCCAATCTTTATAGATAAGTCAACGATGTCATAATATATAATTATGTGTACTACTCTTGTTGGATCAAAACAATATCATTCTTTATCTTATGAAGAGAATTCAAATATACTATTAATTCTGGTCACACCTCAATCAAATCATCCTTAAATCATCAATCATGCATGTTTACTTAACCATCCACAATTCATTTACTTTGATATTTTATCAAACCTTTCAACATTCAAGCATTTATTCCACCATTGACTATGGGTCTAAATGGTCAACCAACCTCTATTCTGTTTTACGTACTTCCATACAAGTTCCATTCAAGAATTTCATAATACATAAGGATCCAACACTTTTTATTTATTCATATATATTTAACATCACGGATGATTCAAATTTGGTAACCATCAATAACCATATTCCCAAAAATAAAACTTCAGTACTTTCATGATCGAGTACTTATTAGATAAATCTTAACTTATACCATGAAACATTTCAATAAGTCATGACATTCACATACCTCCTATGATCTTAGCCAATCCCTTTAATCAATAACTCAACTTCCCAAAGTTAAAGTTACTCAAAATTTTCCTTTAAGGTTCCTTTCCAAGTCTCATCATGATTATTGATCATTTCTATATTTCCAATGTCGTAGTTAATTTATTCATCATCAATTACATACAACATATCTAACTTGAAATTGTTCAAATTTACTCCAAATGCTAAATCTTGTAACCTTATTAGTTTATCAATCCGAAGATGAAATTTGACACTTACCTCTCTTTAAGTGTACTTTAAAATCAAGGAATCATTTACTAAGACCTTTTCGAAATCAACTTCTTTAGCCCTTTTACCTTAAAAAATTAAATCCAAAATCCTTCATTTTGAATCATGGGCTCTATGCCAATCAAGGCAGATTTTACACTTTTAATTACATGAATTCAAATGCACACCTTTACTCATAAGCTGTAAACATTTTCCCATATCTTTATGTATCAAAACTATATATATTGAAGTTATACCAAAACCGATACATCATTTTCCATTGCCCCTTAGGATATTAAATTCATGTCATACTTCTTTATTTGTGTACTTCATAATAGCTTAACAATTTTTAGCTCATAGTTAAGCTAGGTCATATACCAAGCCTCTCAGGCTATATCAAAACACTAAGTTTTATCATGATATAACAGAATTTGATGAACTCATACCAAAAGTATAAACACTTACTTTTAAGCTAACAGAATTATAATCCACTTGTTCACTACCAAAATTAGCGATAAATTATCTTAATCATTTTCTAGCACTATAACCATTGATAGAATATCATCATCTAATCAAATTATAACTAGCTCCGTATGAGCTCTTATAATAATATGCAACATATATATCCATACAGATATATTTCCAAAAATTTTAACTTCGAATAGCCTTAGGCATATCAAGCTCAATAAGCCATCTGTAAAACCAAAATAACCAACAATCAAGTTTAGAATCATTTTTTCTCTTGGTTGGTTAGATCATGCTCATCATTTGTGGTGAATACACAAAGCTGATTTCAATATTCCATTCTCATATGAGAGTCAACCACTAATTAGCACCATCTCTAAACACCACGTGTTTTATAAGTCGATTTTCTTAGTCAAAATTTATATTGTAGTATTCCATCTCTACGTCATGTCTCATTACCAAATCTTTACTCATATACGAGTACTTGAATATTCAAATCATCGTCTTTTTTTTTCTAAGTAGATCTCCGCAATTCCCGTAACGTATTTCTATTCCCTTACTGAGGGTAGTATCATTTAATCAAACCATGTCACCCTCATTTTCTAAACGTTTGAAGCATAATCTAACCTTCCACTATCCCTATCAGGCACTTTACCTTGATAGTTACTCAAAATAAATTGAAACTTGTAGGAAAGCACATTTCACAATTTATGCTTTACGTCTACAATTATGTCAAGACCAGAACCTCATCGGGTCCACAAAATGGTAGGATAATCATTGCCTCAAACCAATATTTCCAAGTATACTTATGATTGTATCATATCTTCATACTTATGTGACATGTCAGTCACGAGCCCAACTTGACTGCATAGCCATTTGCTCTTTGAGCTTTAATGTTTTCTCATTGTGAAAAGTCTTTTGAATTTATCTCATCAAGGTATTCACAAGGTGGATACATGTCCATATCTTACAGTTCAAGGCCTAAAGCATTGAACACAACCTCATCATTGATGTTCTACGTTATATCATATAATACAAAATATAATCTAATAACTATGACAATGAAATTCTAAAGTTCCACATTTATCTACCAATCATAGTTCCCTTTATGAGCACATACTTTACACTGCTTGATTGTTCACAAGCCACTCATGGCCATCCAATTTCGACCTCTTATAGCAAGTCAAGCTAATATATTCTCTTATGCTTTCCCATACATTTTCAAAACACTTAAACACTTCCTTTAATAGGGTTCCATTGAGAACTTAATCAATCAAAGGCTTATCTTCAAAGCCACTCATAACTTTAATCGTTCATTGTATGCCCGATAACACTTTAGTTCACTGACCCCATTGGACATTATTTTAAAATCTCCCAAGGTGTCTGTGTTCTTAGTTCGAATCATACCATCTAACTTAGTATAATTGCATTAATTATCCCTAAGCACTTTATGCTCAGTATATCAACATCCATATTTCTCCCTCATTCATGTTATTGACCTTGTTAAGGTATATGTGGCTTTTTAACCTTTCACAATACATTCCTCATTTATGCCAGGGCATTCTCAGTCTCATGCCAAGACTATAGCTATATAACCATAAATCAAGATAAACTCCCCTATGAGATATCTCCTTCTATATGATGCATGGGGATCACAAGATGTATAACTCCAAGTGTATGCCTACATATTGATAACCTCCATATTTTTCATGATTATAAAAACCACAATTTGCAAAACTAGTTTTCTATCACAAGTTTGCAATCGGAACATTAGTCTCAACATATCTCACTTTGGGCATACTTCACTACTAGCATTCACATACCTTTACCATAACATTCAGTGCAAATTGATTAAGCAATGATCTCCAAATTTACTCTTAGATACACAAATATTAAATTGTACACCCCTTAGTGTTGAGATCTTGACTTTACTCATCAATTCTTAACCAATTACATCCATAAGATAAACAATTCACTTAATTTTTGTATCTTGTTTTTGCAGTCAAAAAATCAAAATTTCTTAAGCTTAGGATGTAGAAACTTCCTCTTATAGCATATTCGAAAATCCACATATTTTAAGTCCTTTACCCTTGGGGAAGTCACATTTAAGACTAATCATTTACATCATAGTTTGCATATTGAACCAACATATTTTTAAATTGACATTTAAAGCAATTCATATATCGATCTTCATATAGAACTCCATATGGCACTTAGACTAAATTTGTCATTTTCATGTCATTTAATTTCAAACTGCTAAATTCACATCTAGTCCTTTAATCATTTGGCTCCACACTAAGCATAGCAAAATTCAAGCTCATCTTTAGAGTAGATCATTTACTAGCCCTTTACTTAATGACCATACATCAATTATAATAATTCGGGGTTTTCACCCTTGAGCTAATTCATACAATTATAACCATAAATCACAATAATTCAATCCAAGCCTTGAAATCTCGTAATCACTTAGTTGAAATTAAAACCAACTCCATTTAAGCTACTATACACATATGCAACACTTATACGCTTATAAAATATTTCAAAAGCCCACACCATTTCTATAGGGACATGTCAAGCTCAATTAACACAGTGTACTTACCTCCGTGCACATAACCATTGGTTTACATTTTTCCTCAATACTTAAATTTATAAACCTCAAGTGAGTCATAACAATCACTATTCATTCCAGTCAAAATACAGCTCTTATTACCATTATCATACGTCCTCTCTATATTGACCTCAAATACCATCCATGGTCTCCAAAATTTAAAATTTTTTTTAACCATAGGTTCAAATCATAATTCCACCAAATGAATAAACTATTATGGACTTAACAGTCTAGCTCCACCTTCCTCTATCCTTAGTCGGAGGAATAAATCATTATATTGGCCTTTCATTAGGAGCATTTGCTTAAAAATCTTTCCAATAATGGTTTATGTCTCGGGTGGCATCTCAAACCCGGACAACGACATCACTTATGACCTTTACATAATGTTAGCAGGAGGGTAGGTTGCTAGGAATAAGAGTTCATATAGCCTCCTGTCTATGACTTGTGCTGCAGTCACAAATCATAGACAAGACTCTACATTAACTTCGACAACTTCGCTGACTGACACGAGAATCCCTAGGACTCGACTAAACCTATAGCTCTGATACCAACTTTGTCAAAGTCCAAATTCTCGGGCCATGATCGGCGCATGGGCCCAATAGGCATAGCCCACCAAGCCCAAGCAAGCCTATTATGTAATCTTGCTTAACATTCCATCAACTATTCTCAATTTATCTTTCATAAGTTCGACTTATAATCATTTTAATAATGGGCTATAGCAATAAAGAATTTCATTAATATAAACCCAAAATGATATTAACATTTCAATTCATGGTGGCATTAACGGTTAAAATATACATATTTCGTCTAAGACACGTATCTTAGTATTTTACATCACATGAACGTACTCATAAAACAAAATGACTCTTGACTTTCAGCGGAGTGACCATAGTGAAGGTACAGCTACTGAGATGTCTTAGTACTTACCAAGAAGGCGAGCATATGTGTGCAACTCAATCTAGGTCTCAATTGCCTCCAAATATGAAAATATGAATTTTAAAAATGTGAGTACGAAACTCAGTGAGTGAACATAAGAAGGGAACAAGCAATCAATAGGAAGAATTTGGAAATCATGATGCACTTGTTTCAAAAACAATGCAATTGATTTAATTTTTTACTAAAAGCCTCTCATTTAAAACTTTGATTAATAACCTCATAGTGTTGCAACAACCCATGATCAATCCATGAAGTTAAATGGGTGAAAAGTATGTCAAAACCGAATAGGGTAGCATGTAGGACAGAATGTTTCTCGCTGAGCGAGAAACAATACCAATTTGCATGTATTTCAGGTTTTCTGGCATATCTCCTGCTATAGGAGCCCAATTGACCTGATTTTTGGACCATTAGAAAGCTAAGAAGCATGACTACAACTTTTATGTTTACCACTTTTCCCAGTTCGAAAGGGAAGGTGGTCAAAATTTTCATCAAAATGAACGCACTACATTAGAATCCAAGAGTTTCTCGCTGCAGCGAGATTTATTTTCGTTGCAGCGAGTTTTCTGCTGCCAAAACGGAATGTTTCTCGCTGCAACGAGAAGCAGGGCACCTAAGTGAAAAAGTGACCTTTGCACAAAAATCCATTTGGTGCTGCAATAAAGATCAATTTGCAAGAAAATGGGAATTTCTCAAGATTCATCATGCAAATTTCACATGCATTTCAATCATATATCATATTCATGAACTTTCATTTCATAAGCATAGATATGCATAAATACATAGATAAACATCAATATCATCATAATCACACCCGGCTCATGTGCATCCCCCCACATCGTGCACATAGTCGGCGCCATCGTGTGCATCTTCCCACATCGTGCATAATCAGTGCCATCGTGTACATCCCCCCACATCGTACACACACACACGGTTACAGTCATCATACACAATATCAATCATCATGCACAACACACATATATTTATCATCATAATGCAATAGTGCATGAATCCATAGCAATCACATATCACAACATAAAACCATTTAGCAAAAGCTTGTTCCCAAGGCCAATGTTTTTATGAAAAACTTGATAATTCATTCAAATGTGTGGTAAATATATTATATTCCCAAAAACAAGTTTTGAAGGCAGTTTACTCACTGGTCTTGTTGATTCTTTTGCTTGACTCTAACCTCAACTAATGCTCCAAATGGGCATGTGAGGCCTTGTTCGAACCTATACACACACAACATCACAACCAACCCAAATTGGCATTACTACCATTCCAAAACTATTTTCTAAATTGGGTTCAACTAGTCATTCCTAACTAGTTTCCAACCACCATTAAATGGCTATTGTTTGCACTACTCTAATCACACTAAAAATGAGTAAACAACTCAACAATAAAACAACTCATAATCTCAATTACTAGCCATTATCAACAACTTAAAACTAAGCCTAGCTCATCACTCACCTTAGGGTTTCTTTGTAGTTGAATTTTCTTCCAATAGCTTCCAAAAAAATGTGAAAAATCTCTCTTTATCTCTCTAAAACCTCCAGCTAGTGAGAAAAAGTGTTGAACAAGGACTTTTTGAGGGTTTTAAAGTGAGAGAATGAAAGAGCACAAGGGTTCTAGTCAAAAGGGCATAAAGGTATGAAAATTAGAGCTAGAGAGAGAAAGTTGTGAAAGTTTCATATCAAGCTTCCATGGAGGATGGAAGCAACGTGAGATGAAAGAAGAAGAAGGAGAAGAAGCTGCTGGAGAATGAAGAAGTTGCTGGAAGAAAAAAAATATTTATAGCTCAAGCTTATCCATTCCACTTGACATTACGAAAATGCCCTTAGCACATTAACTTGTGCTCCTTCAATCCTTGGTGCAATCTTTTTACTCTTTTGATATTAAAACAAGTCCATAATGGTCTAGACATGCTCGGATTTACGAAACTTAAAATTTGACCCGAGGTGAAAAATGATGATTTTGCCCCTGTGGTGAAAATTATTGAAACTTCTAGTTTTTTTCGTATTTTCATCATTACACATTATTTATTCGGTCTTATGCCTATTTAGACCTCAAAATATCATAAAACCTTCTTTTTGGAGCTTTTTAGAGGAAATGATGAAACTACCTCTCGCCCGTGTTATTGCATCTATGCATAGTTATGAGACTATAGGGGTTGAGGTCTCACAAGGTTGACAATGAAAGTTTCATTGAGGAAAGGAAAATGGTTAGTAACAAAAATTAGTTACATGCACAACAAAAATTAGGAACATATTTACAAATGTCATGATCAATATTACCATTTGTATTATTAAGGAGTGAATTTTGCCGCTCATATTGTTCTAGAAATGAGCCAAGCTTGCTTCTTGCAAAATGATTAATTGGTCAAGATACATATTGTTGTAGAAATTCATGGGACTTTGTCGTTCTGACAATAGCTAATACTGACATAAATGCCTAAGAAGCTACTTGATGTAGAATCAAATGTGTGTAAATCTGCAAAATGAAAATAAATTGTTGCAATACTTGTGGTTTGTGTGTTTTTGTGAACCTATAATCAATAATTGAGTGCTATGAGCATTGAACTTTTCCAAATCATAAGCAAAGACTTCTAATTCAGGTTTTCTTTTTTTCTCTTGTTTGAGATTCTGTTTTAGCTTGGAATTCACTTAGCAAAACAATCTAGAACAAAGAAATGTGTAGTGGAAGTTATAATGTCAACTGCACAATGCAATTTCATTGCGACGATACTGTAAAATTCAATTGAATTTCTGCATAGATTGAAATCAAGAGGCTTTTCATTCAATTTCTGAAGAGGAAGGGTAAAAAGCTGAAAGTTTTGGTGGAAATGGAAAATTGATTGGCTACATATTTCCACAATGCAATTCTCTAGGCAGATTGTCAACCACAAAATAGTAGCAAGAAGTAATGCCCGTTTCAATATGATAGAACCATGCTTGTCTCGAATAAGGATATATGTAAAGCACAGCAGCAATAGCCAATAGCACTATTATGTAAAACACGATGAAACTCACTTAAAAGGCATCCATGTCAATTAGGCCACTGTCTCCTCTGTTGCCAATTAAAGCCTTTGGTGTGAATGATGGTTCAATTGTTGAGCAGTTCTTTTGCAATGGTGGGCCACAAAGAAAAGGATTTCCCAGATAACTGCTTTCATCAAATGTTCCAAATTGTGCAATCCTTTTAGGTGTCTTTCCAGATAAGTTGTTGTATGGCACATTGAAAAATGCCAAGAAATGTAACTTCACAAGTTCAAGAAGAATATGCCCATTCGAGTTGTTGTAAGAAAGCTCTAGACTTTCTATTTGTACAAGGTGAGAAAGCGCTTGTGGGATTGATCCTGTCAAACTGTTGTGAGAAAGGTTCAATGCAAAGACCATAGTAAAGTTTTCCATTGCATAAGGAATCTCACCTGTTAACTTGCTACATGAGAGATAAATTCCAAACATGTATGCAATGTTTTTTCTTTTGTAAGAGTACGATATGCTCTTTATTGTGTATTTTATTGGTTTTTCAATCAAGGGCTTTGTGCCGTTAGAAGTTGTAAAAGGAAAATTAACATATTGGTTGGATAAAAAGTTCAAGGCAATAACTTTTAGACGAGGGAATACCACTAGACAAATTATTATGAGAAAGATCAATCAAGCTTAATTGAGCCAACTTGCATAACTGAATTGGAATCTCACCTTCAAAGTGGTTTCTCTTCAAGAGAAGATAACTCAAAGCAGAAAGCCTGCTAATCCAATTTGGAATGTTGCTAGTCAAGTGGTTATAGCTGAGATCTAATGTCACTAAAAAATAGCTGTCACGAAAAGCATCTGGTAGTGGCCCTTGTAGCTTATTTTTAGATAAAACTTCACCATCAATAAGGTAGCATTTGGTATTTCACAATGTAATGTGATTGCAAGCAATGTGATTGTAGGGAAGATAACATTGCAGTGTTTGGTATATAAGTAATGTAATGATTAAAATGCAGAGAAGATAATATTGTAGTGTTTGTTTTACAAGTACTTTACTATGTAATGTTAATTTTCAAAACTACCCTTATATATTAAAATACAAGTTTAACATGTATCTTTTTATTATTAATTTTTATATAATGTCATTTTATAAATATATTTTTAATTAAATATATATTATTTTTCATTTCTTATTACAAGTATATACTTTATTTGTCAAACCCTGCTTTGTAAAATAATTATAATATCATTCACATGCTCGATAGAATGTTTATATATTTAGAAAGTTCGAGAAATCGTTAAAAGACGATATTACCCCTAATGGTACCATTGAGTCGATTAAGCCTCGAACTAGTTCAAATAGGAATTTTAAGGTGAAATTAAGAGTTTCAAAGTTCAGGGATGACTCAAAATAGTAATTCAGAGTTCGAGGATCAATTCAGAGTAAAACCGAAATTTTCACTATTTAGGGGCAAAATCATAATTTTTCCACTCGAGGACAAAATTTGAGATTTTGAGAGAATTTAGATTACATTTGACAAATTGGAGAATGGTATGAGTATAAGGGATGAAAAATATGTCTATGGGCAATTTTTCAGTTTTTGGGGTAAAAATGTAATTTTTCACTTTACAGGGGTAAAAGTGTAATTTTTAAAAATTTGCTCCACCAAAACTTTGAAAAAGTCTAGAAATTTCATGGACAAGTGAAGAGGACTGAATGGTAGAAAAAGAAAGTAAAAAAGATGGCTAGAAAAAAATAAAATAATAATATATTCAAAAGGTAAATAAAATAATAATATTTTATTAAGCCTATTAAAAGGCTTGAAAATTCAAGAATTCTTCATTGGGAGGGTCAGCCAAAACTAGCAGGAGAGAGAGAGAGAAATAAGAACAAAGCCTAGAGTGAGAAACTTCAAAGAAAAAGTGTGATTTTTCAAGGAATCAAGTGTTTAAAGGTATGATTTTTCAAGCTTAGCTTAAGATTTATCATTTCTATGCATTTCTCCTTATTTTCCATGGTTAAATTATGTGTTTTGATGATGGATTCAAATCTGATCATATGGGTTTAGAGAGAGAAAGTTGTTAGATTAATTTGATTTTGAAATATGTTAGTATTTAGTGTTAGTTTAGCATGTTTATGAGTAAAACAACAAGAAAAATATTCATTTTCTCCATGAATTTCTCTAGGCCGAATCTAGCCAATGGTGTGTGAGGATGAGGTTGACTTTATTTTAAGAGAATTAGATGGAAAAATGATGAATTATGAGGTTGGAAATTAAATGGGAATTTTTGGTGCAAAAAATTGAAATTTTTACCCACTAAGGGTAAAAGTGTAATTTGTGGTCCGAACTGATAAATTGGACCACATTCACAGTCATTGAGGTATTGTGGATATAATTGGATAATTAAAATTGAAATGGATGAAATTGGAGTTGAATTAGAGATTTTAGAAATTTACACCGTGTATAGGCGAGTTAGGTCGGACACTGTGATTAAGCGATTGTCCAAACATTTCACACCCTATCTAGTGCATACGCATGGATAAGAGTCTGAAATAATATATATTTATTTGACACAAATTATTGAATTTTTTATGTCATGTATTGTGGATAGGTGATGAGCTATCTGATAAGGGTAAAAGACTACACCCGAGGATCGAGAATAGGAGTATATCTACTCCTAGTACAGTGAGTAAACTTACTATCGTCTTAATTATCTAGAGTAGATTTATTTAATTGTGTGATTTTATGGAAAAATGGTTTAATTGGAAAATTATTGTGTTTTATGGAAAAATGAGATTTTATAAAATAATTTTATAAAATTTTTGAAAATTTAATAATGATTTCAAAAATAGAGTAATTAGAGACCTATACTATGATTGTGTTGTTTATCCATGATTTGACATTAAATGGCTTATGATAAATGTGGGTATGACTGGTTATTTTTATGATTTAAAGAATATATGAACTGTTTTGATTTGCCTTGAATGTGTTAAGTGAGCCATGTCATATTATTGTGATTTTATTGGTTGGTGGATTATAAAGTGGGCATTGCAGTGACGGGGGTTCTGTGGGCCAACCTAATTAGAGGGGCACGGTTCTCAATTATTGAGCTTACCTTGATTGGAGAGGCGCGTAGGATAACTCCCGAGGTAGGATTTGAGTACACTTCACGCTGCCCACCACGTGAAACTGGAACTCAGCCAATGCCGAGGAACGGCTGTGTTGTCGGAGGTGAAATGTGTTTGTGTGTGTGACAATAAACAGCCTTGACGGTCTCGCTAAGATGCCTTCGCGAGGTATCCCCGAGAATGAATTTTTGACAAGGGCCAAGTTTTTGAAAAGTACATAAGCCATGTTGAGTAATTGGATGAAATCCAATTATTTATATGGGTTGGGATGAATTATTTTAATTGTCTCCTATTACTCGGCTTTAGATTATTTTGATGATGTCTGTCTACTCACTGAGATTTTATAATCTCACCCCTTCTTCCTATACATTTTTCAGGCTCAGAATAGGCAGTAGACTGTCAATTGCATCGAGAAGTAAATTTCGGAGTTGCATCCTAGAAAGCAAGGTTATAGACTTAAACCTTCTCAGTTATTTAGGGGCTTATGTGTCATTGTAATTTAAATTGCATACTCCAGTTTTCTATAATATAGTATGTATAAATTTATTTATTTTTATGTGCAGAAAATTAATTTTTGATGTTTCAAAAATATATATTTATATATTGTTTTACATTAAAATAGATTATTTCAATTAATATTTTTATTTTATTTTATTATTCAAAAAAAAAAAAAAGAAAAAAGAGAGAGGAATGGAAAAACTGGTATAAAAGCCTTGCGAGGTCTCGAAAGGCATTCGGGGGAAGAATATCTGTCGAGGCTTCGCGGCGGTTGTTATGGGCTCGATGGGAGTTTCGGGTCGTGACAATTTGTGTGGTATCAGAGTATGGTTTAAAGATCAAAGATTTTGGTTTTAAAGCTTTGGATTTTAAAGTTTTTAGTTTTAAAGTTGTTTTAAGAAATCCACACTAACACTGCGTGTCCCCGAGTTAAGTTAAGTCAAATAGAATGCATGAGTATGCATATAGAGACCTGTTTATTTGCAGGGTGTATAAGAGATTATGTAATTTTCGTTTGATTTCATATAGGTTTTGAAGTGTGTTGGATTACACTTAACATGTCTAGGGGGGACAGTTTTTCTGATATTTCACAGAGTGTTAGTGAGGGACCAACAAATTTTACTGCTGAAAGCCGATGGTGTCTTGAACTTAATAATCCAGAAGGAGTATAAAAATCTTTTAGTATGACAAAGGTAGATTAGTAATATAAGTATTGAGGATGAATAATTATCTTAGTGGCAAGATCGATTATTTTAAATAAATATTGAAGGTTGAAATAGGAAGCCATTAATTGTTCCAGCAATTATTAGATTTAATAACGATTAAACCTTGCAGTACTATGAATTGATCACCAATTAACGGGGTTAAGTCAAGGATTATAAATTTGAGTGTGGAGGGAATTAGAAGGTGATACCGTAAAATTTTAAGATAAGGAATATAATCGGTTACGACTATGAGAATAGTGGGATACTATCAATAATGAATCATTAGGCGTGTGATGAAGTTGTGATCTATTGAACCATATGGGAAGACTGTCCTAAGGTGAGACATAGGACATGAGGATTTTTGGAGATGCTTATAAAGGGAGATATAAATTGTAAAGTATGTCTTTCCCCACAAGTTTTAATTTATTTGAGAAATGATCATGGTAAAGATATGTGAATATTGGTAATGAAATATGCCCTAAGGGATGACGGTGGCATATCACATAGATAATATAGATATGTTGGGGTCAGTATCCTGATCATGCATCTGTGATAGAAAATTTACTTTGCTAATTGTGGTATAGACTCAAAAAGGAGCCAAGCTGTTGAGAATGACTAAGGTAGTAACTCTAAAAGTAAAAGATTTGTTTTAATTAAGTAGATTCCAACGGCTACATTGAAATAAATTACCTTGTGGAGTATTAAGATCAATAATGTATTGATCAAAGTCAAATCTTAAGAAATATAAAGGATGAGAGATTAATGAGAAGGGACATCAATGTTAAGTAACGAATTTGTGAATAAAGGATTACGACGGTGGCATAGAAAATGAGTACCATAAAGGATTACTATGAGGATTTATAATTCTTGTATTAACTCAGTTGAATGAAAAGTGATTAAATGAAGCAACTCTTGTGGTAAACAGCGGAATAGTGAAGTTGACGTAGAGTCTTGTTTATAGTCAGTGACTGCAGCATCGATTATAGACAAGAGGCTGCGTAGACTCTTTATCTTGGGAAACCACTTAGTATAATCCTAAATGACATAAAGACTCATGATCGAGAGGATTATTGCTAATCAAATTCTAAAGGGTAATAATAGATATAAGTGAAGTATTCAAGTTGAGTTGAAAATAAATACGAGGAGAAACTCAAGATTCCTTATAAATGAGATAACAGGAGAAGTTGAGCATCGAATAAAAGATAATACCCCGCCTTTTCTTTGAGTTGATAAGTGAAATTTTGAGGATAAAATTTTATTTTAAGGGAGGTAGTGTTGTCAAACCATGCTTTGTAAAATAATTATAATATTATTCACATGCTCGATAGAATGTTTGTATATTTAGGAAGTTTGAGAAATCGTTAAAAGACGATATTGCCCCTAATGGTACCATTGAGTCGATTAAGCCTCGAACTAGTTTAAATAGGAATTTTAAGGTGAAATTAAGAGTTTCACAATTCAGGGATGACTCAAAATGGTAATTCAGAGTTTGAGGATCAATTCGGAGTTAAACTGAAATTTTCACTATCTAGAGGCAAAATCGTAATTTTTCCACTCGAGAACAAAATTTGAGATTTTGAGAGAATTTAGATCACATTTGACAAATTGGAGAATGGTATGAGTATAAGGGATGAAAAATATGTCTATGGGCAATTTTTTAGTTTTTGGGGTAAAAATGTATTTTTTTACTTTACAAGGGTAAAAGTGTAATTTTTAAAAATTTGCTCCACCAAAACTTTAGAAAAGTCTAGAAATTTCATGGAAGACATGGACAAGTGAAGAGGATTGAGTGGTAGAAAAAGAAAGTAAAAAAGATGGTTAGAAAAAAATAAAATAATAATATATTCAAAAGGTAAATAAAATAATAATATTTTATTAAGCCTATTAAAAGGCTTGAAAATTCCAGAATTCTTCATTGGGAGGGTCAGCAAAAACCAGCAGGAGAGAGAGAGAAATAAGAACAAACCCTGGAGTGAGAAAATTTAAAGAAAAAGTGTGATTTTTCAAGGAATCAAGTGTTTAAATGTATGATTTTTCAAGCTTAGCTTAAGATTTATCATTTCCATGCATTTCTCCTTATTTTCCATGGTTAAATTATGTGTTTTGATGATGGATTCAAATATGATCATCTGGGTTTAGAGAGAGAAAGTTGTTAGATTAATTTGATTTTGAACTATGTTAGTATTTAGTGTTAGTTTAGCATGTTTATGAGTAAAACAACAAGAAAAATATTCATTTTCTCCATGAATTTCTCTAGGCCGAATCTAGCCAATGGTGTGTGAGGATGAGGTTGACTTTATTTTAAGAGAATTAGATGGAAAAATGATGAATTATGAGGTTGGAAATTAAATGGAAATTTTTGGTACAAAAAATTGAAATTTTTACCCACTAAAGGTAAAAGCGTAATTTGTGGGCCGAACTGATAAATTGGACCACATTCACAATCATTGAGGTATTGTGGATATAATTGGATACCAAAGAAAAACAAGAAAATTCAAAGGAGAATTCGTATTTTTCGCCCGTTTACGCGTCTAACGATAAGATTTTTCGACTTTAGCTTGGTTTCTACATTTCTTATGCCTTTGTTTTCATTTAGCATGCTTGAGGAGAGAGATCTAAAAGTGACATCAAGGGCTGGACGAAATTCTAGGGGAGAGATTTTGAAATTTTTCGGTTTTGATTTTTAGTTAAATTGGTAGTTTTAGTTAGTTAAATGTGTTTAGAAATTAAATTTGGCAAGAAAGCATTAAATTGTCACAATACCCACCCTTGGCTGAAACTACAATGAGGTACAATGATGATAATCTGATTTTTATTCTAAGAGAAATGAAGAGAAAATGATGAAAAATGGTTAAATGTGATAGAAAAACAAAGTGAAAAATTAACCAAGTTAATGTCCCATTTTTGGCCGAATTTTCCAAGGAAGAGAGTGAGTTGATTTTGGTGATTTTAGAGGAATATTGGCTGATAATTAATGGTTAGAAATGTTGGAGAGAGAATGGGACAATTTAGAGCTAAAATGGAGTGCGTTAGCAATTTATCGGGTAAAGTGCCAAAATAGGTTAATATCGCGTTTAAGCCATTTTTGGCTATTGCATTTCATACCATGCATTAGTATAGGATTTAAGTCAAATATATAGTTATTTAGCATTAATGTGATGAATTGAGTAAATTTTTGCAATGTGTCTTGGAGGAGAGCCTTCCGGTAAAGGCAAGGAAATCGTACCCGA
Source organism: Theobroma cacao (assembly GCF_053813885.1). NCBI lineage: Eukaryota > Viridiplantae > Streptophyta > Magnoliopsida > Malvales > Malvaceae > Theobroma > Theobroma cacao. The sequence continues at coordinate 7,907,385 of NC_142647.1, forward strand.
TGAGTAGTTATCGGGGCACCTAGAAAGCTTTTAGTTTGTACAAACGGTGTGAATTATCTAGAGTTTATTTTAAAAATGCTCTTTATGTATTTTATGAAACGAAAATGAGATTAAAACGAGATTTTTGATGTTTTAGAAATAAATGTGACAAAAAAAAATATATTGTGTTGATTATGAAATTGAGTAATTAGAGACTGTTAACTGTCTTAAAAATTATATATTTTCCTATGAATGGCTTATGAGATATAAGTATATGTGGCTATATTTTGTAAGTACATTGGGAAATTTATGTAAGCTATTTTTACTATGCAAGCTGGATAAATAAATAAAAGCCACGTTATATTGTCGAAATTTTATTAAAATTGGTGGGTTAGTCACTGCAGTGACGAATTTTCGTGGACTGCCTATTAAAGGGGTATGGTAAACCCGGTTATATAGTTACTCCGATTGTAGAGGCGAGGGGGGTAACTCTTAAGGTAGTATTAGAGCTCACTTCACGTCGAACCTCCACGTGAATGTGTAACTCAGCCAACGCCAAGGAACGGCTTGTTTTAAAAATAAAAATATGTTTCACATGTAAATGTTATAACAACCTTGGCGGACTCGGTTAGATGCCTCTGCCAAGGTATCCCCGAGGATTAGTTTTGGCTTGAGCCTTGTTTTTAATAAAAGACATAAGCCTTAACAACTGTTTTGGTAAATTACAAATATTTTATGGTTTAAGAAATAAATTGAAAACATTATGAAATGGTTCGTAATTTGTTGTTTAAACTTGCCTCCATTTTACTCGCCTTTAGATATTTATGATAATGTCTGTTTACTCATTGGGATTGCAAAATTTCACCCACGTCCTTTCCAAACATTTCAGGTCTGTGGTAGCTTGTAGATACCCTATTTTGTCGAGGATTCCAGTTGATATCTCTACCACACAGACAGTAGGTTTCTAGCACCAACACTGGGTGTATTTTGGGCCACTTGTCATTGTAACCATTATTGTACATTATAACTTAGTAAATTTTTGTATGTATGAATTTATTTTACTTACACATTATAAAAGATTTCTTACACGTGTTTCTATAAATATTGTTTTATATAAAAATACTATATTTTAATCAATATTTTGAATAGTGATATTTGTCTATAAATCCTTTAAAAAAAATTTCTTTGAATTTATTTGAGCCGGAAACGGCCGGTAATTGTTTTAAATGGAATGTTTAACAACGATTGCTCACAGGAAATGAAAGAATCTGATATGTAAGCCTTGCAGGGTTCCGGTTGGTATTTCGGGTAATGAGTGTCAATCGGGACGTCATGACAGTTGTCATGGACCCAAGGGAGGTTCCGGGTCGTGACAGAGGTATTGTGGATATAATTGGATAATTGAAATTGAAATGGATGGAATTGGAGTTGAATTAGAGATTTTAGAAATTTACACCGTGTATAGGCGAGTTAGGTCAGACACTGTGATTAAGCGATTGTCCAAACATTTCACACCCTATCTAGTGCATACGCATGGATAAGAGCCTGAAATAATATATATTGATTTGACATAAATTATTGAATTTTTTGTGTCATGTGTTGTGGATAGATGGTGAGCTATCTGATACGGGTAAAAGACTACACTCGAGGACCGAGAATAGGAGTATATATACGCCTAGTACAGTGAGTAAACTTACTATCATCTTAATTATCTAGAGTAGATTTATTTAATTATGTGATTTTATGAAAAAATGGTTTAATTGGAAAATTATTGTGTTTTATGGGAAAATGAGATTTTATAAAATAATTTTATAAAATTTTTAAAAATTTAATAATGATTTCAAAAATAGAGTAATTGGAGACCTATACTATGATTGTGTTGTTTATCCATGATTTGACATTAAATGGCTTATGATAAATGTGGGTATGACTGGTTATTTTTACGATTTAAAGAATATGTGAACTGATTCGATTTGCCTTGAATGTGTTAAGTGAGCCATGTCATATTATTGTGATTTTATTGATTGGTGGATTATAAAGTGGGCACTGCAGTGACCGGGGTTTGTGGGCCAGCCTAATTAGAAGGGCACGATTCACAATTATTGAGCCTACCTTGATTGGAGAGGCACGTAGGATAACTCCAGGGGTAAGATTTGAGTACACTTCACGCTGCCCACCACGTGAAACTGAAACTCAGCCAACGCCGAGGAACGGCTGTGTTGTCGGAGGTGAAATGTGTTTGTGTGTGTGACAATAAACAGCTTTGGCGGTCTCGCTAAGATGCCTTCGCGGGGTATCCCAGAGAATGGATTTTTGACAAGGGCCAAGTTTTTGAAAAGTACATAAGCCATGTTGAGTAATTGGATGAAATCCAATTATTTATATGGGTTGGGATGAATTATTTTAATTATCTCCTATTACTCGGCTTTAGATTATTTTGATGATGTCTGTCTACTCACTGGGATTTTATAATCTCACCCCTTCTTCCTATACATTTTTCAGGCTCAGAATAGGCAGTAGACTGTCAATTGCATCGAGAAGTAAATTTCGAAGTTGCATCATAGAAAATAAGGTTATAGACTTAAACCTTCTCAGTTATTTGGGAGCCCACGTGTCATTGTAATTTAAATTGTATACTCTAGTTTTCTATAATACAGTATGTATAAATTTATTTTGTTTTTATGTGCAGAAAAATTAATTTTTGATGTTTCAAAAATATATATATATATATATTGTTTTACATTAAAATAGATTATTTTAATTAATACTTTTATTTTATTTTATTATTCAAAAAAAAAAGAAAAAAGAGAGAGGAATGGAAAAACTGGTACAAAAGCCTTGCGAGGTCTCGAAAGGCATTCGGGGAAAGAATGTCTGTCGAGGCTTCGCGGCGGTTGTCACGGGCTCGATGAGAGTTCCGGATCGTGACATTATTTTTATTTTTAATATAATTTCTTATATTGTATATTTTCTTATATTAGAAGCTTTAGAGACAAGTTAATTGGTCTCTATCTCCATGTGCCACTGCCACTTCATTTTCAGATTTTGATCTGACTTGTGATACAAATCAAGCAAGAGATAAATGCAGAGAGCTACAACCACATTGAATCAAATTTAGTTTTATGAATAAAGCCTAATACAGGGGAGATTGACAGTAAAAGGAGTAATATCAAAATAAAAGGTAGCATTACCCCTCCATGGCATACTATATTACTATAATAATGCCACTAAGTTTTCTTTTCGGCTGAAACCAAACACCTTCATTTAGGGACGGAGGCCCTCCCTGTGAATCAAATTTTGCTTAAACCCCACTTACATCACAACTCTTTTCTGCATCAATACTATATGCTCTGAATCATGATTAGATGTTTCAAAATAGGCTTTATTTACATCAGTAAAGCTTTTTTCTGGTTACGCAACCCAAGTGCAAAGATTATAATGTGGTGTTTGCTGTTCGAATCCATCCGTGGTTCCAAATTTTGTCACCATAGCATTCTGCAAGATTTGCTCCATTCGAAACTTGAAAAATTGTCAGCACTTGTCAGCAGCAGCTACTGTTTGTTGTTCAAGAGACATCCGCGTTGGTGTTGGCAAAAACAATCACATGAAGTCTTAATTTCTTTTTACGTTATCTGGCTTCAGAGCCCCTAGCTTCCTGGAAGTCATCTCTCACACAACACGTACAACGGTTTTTAAGCCCTTTATATTGCCACTCCACTAAATTTTTTTCCTTGCATTTTTAGCTGATTGCAGATGTGAAGCTTACTATTTTAGGGCATACACCCCTCTTAATCATTATGTTGAGTAGCATCTTTGCTTTCTCAATCTGATAAATCTCACACAATAATGTCCCCATCTGATTGCATAGGTACATATCAGAATGAAATCCTTTCCTCTCCATCTCAATTCGCAACTCAAAAGCTTCATCAACCAACCCATTCTAGCAAAATCTATCAATCAACATATCATACATAACCTTGTCCAACTCAAACCCCTTGTTTTGCATCTCATTTACATACTTCATTGCCATTTCCATTTCTCCAACCTTCGAATACCCATTTATTAACGACCAATATGTATCAGCATTTGGCTTTACACCTCTATTGCTCATTCTATCAAACAAGAATAACACATTCTCTATTGATCCTAACTTACAATAACCATTTATCATCAAATTATACAAATAAGTATCAACTTTCAAACCTTTGTCATGCATCTCTCCAATCAACCTTCCAGCTTCATTGATTTTCCCATAGCTTGTATACCCATCAATAAAAAATTTAAAGGTCTCGACATTGAATTCCACTCCTGCTTTTTCCATCAAACCTAACACCAAATCCAACTCCTCAAAATCCCAACTCTTTGCACAAGCATCTATTATAATATTATAAGTTATTACATTGGCTTTAATCCCTCTATTTGCCATCTCCTCTACTATCTCTTACCTTTCTTCACATCCCCGTTTTTACACAACCCATCAACCACAGCTGTCAATGAATAAACAGAAATATCAACACCTGTTTCCACCACTTATAAAAGAAATGTAAAGTCAACCCCAATTCATCAGCTCCCATAAGAGCAATCAAATGAACAGTACAAGTTCTCTCATCAATCTTAATCCCATTATTCTGTGTCTGTGCGTGTGCCATTAGTTTTCAATATCACGAAAACATCCTTCTCCATTTCTCTAATCTTTCTTTAAAGAATGATTGCAGAGTTGAAGTTAGAAATTACCTGTGCTTCTTGTTGAAGATTAGCTTAGAAATCTAACCTCTCTTGCCGATCAAGGGCCAAATTGTTTCACTGATAAACCATAAAATATAAATATAAAAAAAATCCAAATTAATAAAAAAAAGTCAGATTAAAGAATACAAAAAGAAGATAAAAAAAGAGAAAGAAAAAGAAGATTGGGAGATTTCAACCCACAATTTCAGATAATGAAGAAGCAGAGCTAGAAGAAGGAGGAGCGACTTTAGCAAAATGGAAAAAAAGCAGCAAACCCTAAACCCAAAAACGACGATAAACTTTGTTTGCTTCCGATTGTGAGTAATTTTTTTAAAAGATGATGGGTAAAAATGCCTCTAAAGACATTGCAGAGTGTAATGTAACGTGATTGCATTGGTTTTGGGCAGTAATCACATTACATCTATTGGTTGCAATGTGATTGCATTACAATTTTACATTGTAGTGGTCTGTTACAAAATAAATATTGCAATATAATTTAATTAGGCACATTGTAGGAAATGTGACTTTACATGTCTTATACCAAACGCACCCTAAGGGTTTGAAGCAAGATGGTAAACTCCCAGAGATGTTGTTTACTGAAAGGTCCAGTACATGATTGAGTTTGCAAAACTCCTCTGGGATTGGACCTTCAAGATGATTATCTGCCACGGCAATTTGTTCCAAATTTGAAGTAATTCCCATCCACTGTGGTATCCTACCAAAGAGATGGTTTTTACTAAGATCTAACGTTGACAAACTAGACATATTCCCCATCCAACTAGGTATCGTACCAAAGATATGGTTATTGCTTAGATCAAGTGTGTGCAAGGCAGAGCAGTTAGACAAGACATTTGGGATCCTTCCAGAGAAGTTATTTCCATCCAATTGCAACTCGTTCAAGTTTGTTAAGTTAAAACCTCCGGAGAAAAGTTTACCCTGCAACGTGTTATTTGATAATGCAAGGAGTCCTAACGAGGAGCAACCCATGGCCAAGTGTTCAGGTATCCCACCAGACGATTGTTGGATAAGTCCAAAGATTCCAATGAGCTCATATCACCAAAAGATGAGGGAATGCTACCGTTAAAATATTTCTGACATGTTCAGAAACATTAACGATGGTAATTTTGCTCCAATTTCTGTTGGGATGCTGCCATTGAAGAAATTGTTGGAGACATCTAAAACGGATAAATCCAAATGTGAAGCGAATGGTAGCCAAAAAGGACCCGATAGAGAGTTGTTGATGAGAATTAGTGTATCTAATTTCTTATTGTTTCCCAACAACCAACTTGGGAACTGATCTACCTTGATCAGTTGATGATAGAGGAATTGAGGAAATGATCCTCCATCTCCACAACAAGATAAACTGATCTCATTCAGTTGGAATCTTGGGGCCAAATTATGCATCTTGGTTTCAGCATATATGGAATTATTGTCTGTATAGATGTACTTTGAGTTTTGAAAGGTTGAAGAAGGGTCCTAATGAGCTTGGGATTTGAAAGTAATTATTTGAAAGTGTCAATATTCGGAGGGATGTTAGACTCTTAAGGGAAAATATATTTCCAGAAAACTGGTTGGAAGAAAGATCTAAACTTTTAAGGGATGTTAGATTTTTAAGGACAGATATATTTCCAGAAAATTGATTAGAAGGGAGATCTAATCTTTCAAGAGATGTGAGGTTGGACATGCATTCGGGCAGCTTACCCTTTAGAGTATTGTATTGGATATCAAGCTCTCGGAGATGCTTCAATTCACAAAATCCTGTAAACATTTTATTATATTAATTATTAGATAATTAAAGAAAACGAACAGAAAAGAGAGAAAACACATAGACAAATAAACATGAATAAGACAGAAAAAGTACTTAAAACAAGGTAAGGTAACTTAGAAACAAAAGTATATTAATTAAGAGAAAAGATTTTTTGACAAAATTACCATTAATAAAACTTTCTCATATTCAAGCACATTTGTTGAAAAAAATATTGTTACACGTTATATTGAAAAAAAATTATTACATGTTATTTTTTTTTTATGATTTTAGGAAATGTAACCAATAAAATAACCTAAAAGTTAATTATTTAAATTTTGAGATTTTGGATAATATATTTTTGTCCAAATCCATTTCATCCCAACAATAATGTTAAATAACTTTTCAATGCGTCTTCCTTTTCATATTAAATTCTTTTTTGATTTTAAACTTTATCTCTATCGTGAATGTGCTTAACTCTAAAAGTTTATGTTTAGTGAAATATAAAGATAGAGACCAAGTTAAGGTATTTAACTCAAAGAATTTATATTATAATGAAATACAAAAATAGAGACCAAAGTTATATGCTATGTTTAAAAAATATTATTATTATATATCATATTTAAAAAATATTGTTATTACATGTTACGTTCAAAAAAATATTGTTATTACATGTTACGTTTAAAAAAATATTGTTATACGCCATGCTTAAGAAAAAATTGTTGCACACCATACTTAAGGTGTTTAACTTTAAGAGTTTATGTTCTAGTAAAATACAAAAAGAGCAAGTTTCATGTCATGTTTAAAAAATGTTATTGTTACATGCCATGTGTAAAAAATTTTGCTATACACTATTTTGAAACAAATGTTGTTACATGCCATGCCATATTCAAAAAATTTGTTAAATGCCCAGTGCTTTAGAGTTGTTACATATAGACATGGCATGTAATAACTCTGGGCAATGTTTTAATTTACAAATTTCATTTCATTTATAACTTCAACTTATCAACTTTTGGATTTTGTGAATGTAAACTAATTGTTGATTTTTTGAGAAAATCTTACAGAAAAATATGAACTATAAAATTTTTCAGATAAAAAAGAAGATGAACAGAATAAAAAATTAACAATTTTGGAGGAAAACACTTTCTCTCACCTTCATTTAGATTTTTTAGATATATATATATATATATATATATAAATACAAAATATCAAAAACTACTAATCTGTAGAAATAGTCTTAAAAAACAAAAAATCCCAAAAAGTTGATGGAGTTCGACACTGCAAGCCTAAAGCTTTAGCATTAGATGTTACATGCAAAGGTTAAAGCTTTAGCACCAGATATTACACACCAAAGCTTACTTCTTCATACTGATGTTACACGCCAAGGCATGAATCACTTTGTTACACATAAATGAATGTTCTACCGGATTGAATCATTGAAAAACTCAACACAATAAACCCAAGAACATGTTATTACTCGCAATGTAATGTTTTTTTATTATAAATCGACGATAATATGATGAGATAATGAGAGAGAGACAGAAAGAGGATTTTTGTGAATGTAAACCAATAAACCTAAGAATATATTGTTACTCATCATGTTATATCATGTTATGTTCTTTGATATGTAGATTGATGATGATATGGAGAGATTGATAGAGATTAATAGAGAGATGGTGATGGTGGTAAAATTATAAAGAGCTGGATGGCAGGAGAGAAAAATGGGAAATGGTCATGATAAAAGTTAAGTGAAAATAGTTAACTTCATATTGAAAGCTATTTTTGAAATATGATTATTAAATTGACTATTTCTCACAATTTATTCAAAAAATGATATATTTAAATAGAAGAAACCTAAATAGAACAAACGAAAATGGAGGGAGAGGACGAAAGTAGTGATAGAATAAAGAAATGAGAGGAAAACTCGACCAATGTTGCCTCAAAAACAAGGAGCGAAGCGACAGAAGATCAAATAGTGGAAAGTTTTGGGAATAGTTATAGTAAGGAGAAGGAAGATGATGAGGTGGACATGGTGGGTGACATGGAGGAAATTAGTGATGTGGTGTACACACCCATTCAAAATTAACCAAAAATAAAAACAAATAATACTATAATATATATAATAAAAAATAAATTAAATAAAATAAAAAGAGAGAAGAGGCTGAACCATGCTTGGCTTCCATGGTCAACAAATACGGAGCATTAAATGCTCCTCCGACGGTCGGGATTTGAAGATCACTGTCGACAGATTTGTTTTTGACTTGAAGGCACTCCTTCGGATTTCATGCTGAACAGAGCGTGATTGCTTTATTTGATTGTCCAAAAATTTGGACAACTAGGTTCTATAAGAACCCTAAAAAGACTCTGAAGTAAAGGAGAGAATTTTGGAAGGGAACCCAGATTCATGAACAAAACAAAAACACCAATCTGTCAAAAAAAAAAAACAGATTCAAGCAACCAAAACCACAAATAAGCCATAAAAAATCCTAAACTATCAGCAGACTATCATAACCACAATCAACAACAATCAAGAAATAAAAAGAAATACAGTATACATAAAATATAAAAAAAGGGGAGGGGTAGGAGGGTGATTTTAGTGCTTTTTGGTTTGGGTATTTTGTGGAGAAGAAAGGGATATGATATTTTGGGAGCACTGGTTGTACCGTCGGTCGGTGAGAGATAGGGAGTGGGGAGCCATCGGCTGGTGAAGACAAAAAAGGGTTAGAGTTGCTAGTTTGAGGAAAGAATGGTGCTGGATAAGGAAAGTCAAGTGCCGGGAGGGAGAGAAGCAACGCCGGGGAGGGAGGAAATGGGGAAGGAACGACGTCGACGGGAAAAAATTGACGCTGAAGAAGAAAGAAAGGAGGGAGAAAAGTGATGCTAGCGTGGGAGGAAAAAAAGAAGAAGAAGAAGAGGAAAAGAAAAAATAGAGAGAGAGGAGAGTGTCGTCAAGTAGAGAGAGAAAATGAAGGGAGAACATGAGGGGAGAAAGAAAAAGGAGAGCTTTTATAGCTAGGTATAAGGGTAAAATGGTGTTGTTTTGCTAGTGAGGACTTGGTGCTGTTGAAGAGGTGAAAACGACGCCGTTTTTTATGCTTGGAAGTTGCCATACAAAACTCTAAACGGTTCCATTCCAATGCAGGCCAAAGTTCTACAGTAGTTTGGACTAGTCCAAGCCCAAATCAGTAAAGCCCAACCCTTGTTATTTGGTTTGATTGTGTTTATTGGGCTTGTCTATTTGTAATCAAAAAGAAACTTAGTGTTTAAAACTTTGTTTGATTTAAATTAAAATATATCATAAAAATTACATGATGTCTTAATAAAGAGCAATAAAAGCAATAATAGATAAAGCATTAAATGAAAAAAAAAAGATGAGTAAATATTTGATAAAAATAATAGATATAGACAAACATTTGAACAAATAAAATAAAATAATAATAATAATAAAATAAATAAAAAGAGATGATAATGATTATAATGGTAAAATATATATGTAATTGGAATCAACATTCATATTTAGGAGAGTTTCTAGGTTTGGTTTTAAAAAAAAAATTAGTCAATAAATGAATAAATAAATAAATATAAAATAGAATAAAATAAAATAAAAGAATAAGACCAAGTAAGGAATTATTAAGTATAAAATATAATGTTTGATTTGGAATCAATACTGATGATGGGATATTCGTACAGAACGAGAGAAGTCGAGATTTTGAAAGAATTTTTTTAGGTTAGGAATTTCGATTAATACTCCACCAGTATGATAAGAGGGTCTTAAGTCGTAATTCTAATGTTTCCAATTTTAAATAAATAAGAAATTATATATACTTAATCACCAATTAATCAAAAAATATATAAAGAAATGAGAAACCAATGATAACAATAAATTTGCTAATCATAATAATAAAAATGGATAAGATACATATGCATAAATAATAATAACTACGTATAATAAAAAATGTGATCTAAAATATAAATAAATAAAGTATATGATGAAATGGAAATGGTTATACAAAAACAATCAATAAATGTAAAATATTTTGTTCATGATAAGTAAGCTCAAAGAAAAGTATTAAATAAGAAACGAACATTGAATTTACGAGTACGTCGCGTATCATTGTTGCATAGTTACATATCATGACATATAGACATATTCTGTATACGAGCGTAGGCCCAATGATGGGACTTTCCGAGGAAGCATGCAAAGGTGAATTTCTTCGGTAAATACCCTAGGTAAAAAGATATTTTCGTGTCCCATTAGTACGATGAGAAGATTCGAAGAAATATCTTTGATAAAAAGCTTTTGCTCGCATTAGGATTTGCATTCACGAAAGTACTATTTTTACTTGCAAACGACTATCTCGATGATGAGATTTATCTAGTAAATTTGCAAAGACGAGTTTCACAGGTATTTCCCTAGGTGAGAGAATACTCCTGAATCCCACCAGAATGATGGGCAGATTCGAAAAGTATGCTCAATAAAAGGTTTTCGTTTGACATTATCTCGATTTTGTGTCATGCATCTCACAATTGTATTATGTATGTCAAAAATCATAAAATATTTTAACTTGATCAAGAGAATAAAAGACAAATTAAATAAATAAAAATTAAGAAAACATCAAAATAAAAATAGGTTAGGATAATATATGATTAAATGGTATTGTTCGTAGAACAGACGTCACAGAGGTGCTAATCCTTCTTTATGCGTAACCGTACTCCCGAACCCAACTCTAAATAAAATACGTAGACCAATTTATTATTCTTTCAACAGATCCAAAATCAATTTAGGATTTCGTCGAATAGAATCAATTTATTAGGTGACCAATCACACCTAAGTAAAAAAAATTAGTGACGACTCTCTAAATGTATTCATGTCTAACGGTTGGGTTTTCAGACTTGACACATTACGACATGTGGCAAAACTAAAATATAAGAGAACTGTAGAGTTGGCATGTGAAGATGAGAGGGAAAGTAGGATGGGGTCTAGGGTGCAACTCTGGAGGTACAAGGTTAAGAAGGACAATAGCAGAAAGGCATGTGCAAGCGGGACAAGAACAAGCGAGTGATATACTGACCTTTGCAAAGAAAAAAAGGTCGAAAAGGACAATAAGGAAAGAGACAGGAAAAAGGGGGACAACTAGATTGATAAACGGGGAGAGAGGGGAAGGGTGTGGGCTGGGCAGTGGGAAAAAAAGAATCAGGAAGGAATTGATCTGGGAAAGGGCAGGTAGAAGTGCTCGGCTATTGATAGTGAGTTCAAGTGCATCATCACAAATTCCCTTTAAGTCGACTACTATATCATATAAAAAATATTCAAAATTTAAGTAAAAAATTAAATTGTTTGATGATTAAAATAAAAAACTAGATAGAAGATTATTTATAATAATCAATTAGACCTAAATCTAGTTGATATGCAAATAAAATAAATAACAAATAAGAAAGTATTTCAACTTCAAATTTTTTTGACGTACAAGTAAAATAAAATAAAATAAAAAATATTCCCTTTAAGATATTCTTAGAATTAATAATTATAGCAGTTTGACTGCCTGGTACTGTTTATGTATATGAATTTCATTATAACCTATTTTGGGCTGTGTAAATTTCCTGTGGTTTTTATGGTTTTTTTGGGTTTTAGGTGGTTGGCTGCTGCTTGAGGAATGGGATGTCGGTTGCTGTTGTTGGTGTTGAATTTTGTTAATTTCCTGTTTGGATTTAACTCCCTGTGTTGCCTGTTTGGCTTTTTTGGGAGAAGCATTTTGTAGGATGTGGGGCTGTGTCTGGAAGGTTTGGTGCGGTGCTATGGGACTGTATAGGGTGATCTCTATTTGTAAAGGGCTGGCACAAGAACGTTATGTACAGGGGTTTAGGAATTCAGGATGAGTTGGTACAGGGTATACGTGGGTGATTCAATTTCAATCAATCATGTTTTGCTACAACAAAATTGATGATCTGTGGTTAGATCGTTAGGTTTTGATTTTTGTAGTAGTTTTGTGTGGGTAGGTGGAAAGTTTTGGGGGAAAAGAATTGGATTGGTCTTTCCTTGAAGAAGACCAGATGGTTTTGAATAAGGTGCTTATCACTAGCAGTAGTAACTGGTAAGTTGTGGTTTCCAGTTTCCTGTTTTGAGAAATTATAAAGCATAAATTTTCAAAATTTTCAATAGGAAACTGGCAAATTTCCCTGCAGAAGCAAATGCAATCTTCTAATCTCAAAACAAAGATTTCACAAGAAGGGCACAACCTTGTAAGTTGTATAGATTTTATATTGTTTATTTTTTAATAGCTAAAATTTCATTAAGAATAAAAGTTGGAGAAGTACAATGTCTCTCAAAAGTCTTCAATGAGATATTCATTATTACTTAAATAAGAGCATTTTAATATTTCATGAACATAAACTAATATCAATGAATCAGTGAAATAAGAAATTGCCTCTACATTGAAGCAAGGGAAAAGATTTTGGTCAACTTGAATTTTAATTTTTTAATTCATGTGTTTGGAAATATTAAATTTTATTTTATAATAGTTACTTCAGACATGAACAAATTGAGGAAGACAGAATTTAGTAATACCTTGGAAGTTCGAATCGTCAAAACTGAAATCTAGATACATTTCCTCCAAGTAGCTCAAACCATCCAATTCTGAGATGAATCACAAAACGAATTAATTAAATTAAAATAAAACACAATATTATGAGCTTTAAAGCATGTAGGTAATAAGATCATTTGGTATGTTGATTACCTCTTAAATCTATTGATCCTTTCAATTTGCTGCCTCCAAAATAAAAAGACTTTCGATTTGAAAGTTTACCAAGGGGTGACAAAATGCTACTGCTGAAGCGATTGGAACTTAAATCAAGTACTTTTAGATTAATCAACCTTAGTTTTGTTTCATTTTCTGTAAAAGATTTACAAAATTTCATCATTAGTAATATCTTAACATTTTAATAATAATTAAATATTTCTTTCATAAATATATACCTCTGGATGGAAGAAAGTCATTCACCGCATTATACCTCATGTACAGCTTCTCTAAATTGCTCAAAGCATTTAATGCTGAAGAGAGTTACAAACAAAATTAATAAATTATATGAAACAACGAGATATAGTTTCGACCATATATATGTAATAACTCATATTTAATAACTGTAGGAGAGTAAAAATAAAAATAGTTTTACCTTTAATATCTATTGGCCCTGCCAAAATGTTATCTCTTATATGCAAAGATTTCAAATTTGATATCGCACCAAGAAATGAGAATATGCTGTTGTTGAAAAGATTTTCACTTAAACCAAGCACCTCAGTTTTGATGAGCCTCAATTGTCTTTTCTCTATAGAAGAGTTTCCTAATTTCATCTCCAAAAGAATATTAAGTAAACTTACATTCGGTATACGTTTGAAGAACAAATAATTAATTAATGAATAATGTCGACTTACACCTTGAAAAGATTCGAGACTTTCAATTTCATTATTGTCTAAATACAATTCCCGCAGGTTCATCAAATCACTGAATTCTGTTCAAAACTAATAAAATATATCAGCCTATTTATACAGAACATCTAATAAGCACTTTCACAAATTAAGCACAATATTTTTAAGAGAAAAAAGAAAATAAAAAAAAAAGCTTAAAAGCAGGCTTACGTACCTATCATATGAATGGTTTCTTCTAATGCACAGTTCTGCAAACGTAATGTTTTTAAAGATGTAAAACCATTTAGACGTGATAGGATGTCATTTCCTAATTCATTACCATGTAAATTCAGAATTTCCAAATTGTTGAGCTTTGATAACTTATTAATACCTGCTACCAATAATATTAAAAAAAATCAATATCATATATTAGCTTCAAAATTTATTTATTTCATTATGTTATTAGCAAAAGGATGAGAAAGCTACCAAAAAAATTAAGTTATTAGCAAGAAACTAATAATAAAAATAGGATTCAGTATCACCAAAATTGGTAACTAGATATATTTTATTATCCTTTTGTAATGTTATAAAATTTGATGTAATGATTGATATGTTTGTAAAATCATTAATTTAATTATAATAAATGTCAAAGTTTTAAAATTAATCGTTTAAAATTAAGTAGGTTCAATCCTCTTTCTGTCTCTAATTTGAAGAAAGAATTTTGGAATTTAGTGTTCAAATGCAAAAATAAAGCTTTTAAACATAAGGGTCTTATTATATTTTTAATAAAAATTTAATTAAAAATTTATCAATGTTACCTCTCCTAAGAACAGTTGTAGAACACAAGGTTTTATTTGAAAAAAAAAAACCCTTATGGTGTTATAATATGAGAAAATATCATATCACAAAGGATGTAAGTGGAGTTTTCATTTATTTTTAAAAAGAATATAAAATAGAAAAATAATAAAATAGAAAAAGAAACAATAAAAAAGAAAAGATTTAATTGAAATATTTTTCATAAAATATCAAAATAATCATGACAAAGCCTTTATAAGAAACTAAGTGATTTTCTTAAATACGACTCCATAATTTATGAAGTGTTGGGAAGTTTAGAAAGTTTTTAATAGTTAAATAATAATAAAATGAAAAAAGAAAAATAATTAGGGGAAATAAAATATGAAGACATATTTTTCAAGTATAAAATAGGATAATACATAATTAATTGATACAGTTCTTTGAATAGACATAGTGAGAGTGCTTAGTAAAAGATAATATCAATAAAAAATACTGAAAATTAAAAAAATGAATTTGAATTTTGTGAAACCCTATATACTCGTGTTATTACTTATGATGCTCGGCAAATAAAAGGTTTAAAGGGAAAGTACTTTGCCTCGTTGTCTTAGGTCTACGCTATGTTTTTCATCAAGGACGTAGAACTTGTCCTCAGGATAGCAAGAAGCAATTTTAATATTTCGTTTAAATGTATTCCTAATCCTTCCTTCAACATTTTTTGTGCAGGTTGCTTGATTGTGCTTATCGAATATTATAGATGATGTTATTATTACACCATTATGCTTAGTTAGATACTTAATAGACTCGGGATGAATTTTTTTTAGTGATATTTTTCTCTCTCAATGACTTTTTAGTAGTTTAATTTAGTGATGATTCTAACTTTCAAGTTGATTTAAAAATAAATAATTATATGTTATTAATAAATAATTTTTTGTAAAAGGTTATTTAAATTTTATAATGGCATTTAATTAGCAGTTCATTATTTTACTTTAATAAAGAACTGAGCATTAATAAGAAAAAAAGCTAGATAAACAATTGCCAAGTGTTTTACTGTAATAAGCAATTCACCCTAATAGATAATTATTTACTTTAGTCAATATTTTATTTTAATAAAGATTTTTTTTATTTTACAAAAAAATCAGTTGATTATTATAATTGTTATTACTTGTTAATTCCTAGTCTTTTTCCTAAATGGTAGTACTTTTATATGGCTAAATACTTATTTTCACCGTGATGACTAGGTATAGTCATCAATAATTGTCAGAGTTAACTGCAACATGATAATTGTGGATTATATATCATGGTGTTACTATTTAGTTATGGTCAGTGGAATAAAAGTCCTAGTTTTTAATATAGTTAACTTTAAATTTTTTAAGAACTATTTACTTTAAAAAAGACTTCAATATATATAATTAAGAAAACAGATAGATCAAAATTAGTAAATATTTAATTTAGTGGAATTATTTATTTTTATATTATTATTATTACATAAAATTAGTTGATATTTAATTTAATAAAAAATATCAACCAAGGAAAGTTTATTTTAGTATGGATTTTTTTGAATGTTAATAAGAAAATAAATAATAATTAGTTAATATTTTAATTTAATAAAAATCATTAATAAAGAATAAAATAAATAATTTAATAAATTATCAAGAATATATGTATCTTTTACATTTTACACTTTTATAGTTGTACTTTTACATATAGTTATCATATAAAAAATTATGATGAAATAACAGGACAATATATAACTTTACCATTGGTAGGATTTGATTTTGTGCATTGATTGTTTGCTAGATATAAAGACTTGAGAGATGAAAGTTCACTCAAGGATAATAAAGTACTATCATTGAGATTATTGTCACTTAAGTCAAGAATCTCTAGTTTGTTCAATTTCGATGACAACCTTTCCAGACCTACAAGAAAAAAAAGTTTTTAATAGTGGAAAGAAATAACTAACATTTAATTAAGATCAACAAGTAATAAAAAATGAATTTCCAAATGAAAAAAAAATTATTGACTTTGCAATTAGTAAGGAAAAAGTGAATGAACCTCTACTGTGAACACAACCAGCTATGGAATTCCCATTTAAATAAAGACTCTTCAATTCTTCAAAGGAAAGAAACAAAGAGGCGTTGAGATACCAATAATCCCTCTTAGTATCAGTACTCTGACTGAACTTTTCATTGAAGTCAACCATATATGAACGGTAATCTAAATCATACTCGGTTTCTGTCATTGTAAGATTAAGGAAGAGTCGTATCACTCGTCCAGTGGCGGTGTTGCACTCGACCCTTTCCCATTTACAACAATCGGAAGTACTTAATTTGTTTTCCCTCCACCCAGCTGTGTAGACCATTAATATTATAGAAGAAAGATTTAAGTAGCAAGAGAGCTATTTTTTCTTGCTCCCAACATCCATCACACCACCCTCCAAACAAGATTAACGCTACCAGAAACATCCACAACCATTTGGACTCCATCTCCACACACTCAGATCACTTAATATGACTCTACCTCTATGCACTTGGCAGGGCTACACCCTTGTGCTTTATATACTGCAAGAAAAGGGGGGCAGCCTTGTTTCTAAAAAATTCATTAAACACGGCCCACGTACCGAGAAATTGGGTGGAATGCATTTCAAAAAAAAATTAGGTGGAATATAAGTTAGGGTTATTTTACCAGCCATGGTCATTGGTAAGGTTATTTTCAAATTCCATACCAATTAATATTTTTCACACTAAAGGGTGAAATTCGGCCAGATTGTAGCTTTCCTATCGAGTATCTGTCGTGACGTGCGGGTCCGGGAACCCGTCCGCCAGACGCGGGGCGAAAATTAAAATCGTGTGGGTGTGGGAGTCGCCACCAATCTTTTTTATCTAGGTGTGATTGGTCACCTATTAACCTGATTCTTAATCGACGAAGTCCTAAATTAATTTTAGGTCCGCCGAAAGAACGAGAACTGGTCCACGTTTTAGAGATGGGTTCGGGAGTGCGGTTACGCACGGAGAAGGGTTAGCACCTCCGTGACGCCCGTTCTACGAACGGTACCATTTAATATTAAGTTATCTTAATATAGCCTTTTCTTAGTTTAATCCCTATTTTATTAATTAAATTTTTATTGAATTGTCAGACTGAGTTTTTCACTTGGTCTTACGTATGCATATGATGCAAGCGTAGAATGATGTCGTGACTTGTTTATTTTAAATGATGGAGTCGGTAATCTTTTATTGGAAAATTATTCGAAGACTATCCCAACGCTTTGGTGAAGTCTCGAAATTCTCCTCACCTAGAGATATCCCCGGAAGAACTCGTCTCTACGAGCTCCTCGGGGAAATCCCATCATCGGGATTCTCGCGCCATTTGCAAAATAAGGGTGGCGTGCGATGACAGTATAAAATGATGGTATCTATATGCACGCGTTTATTGATTGTTTAAAAATTTTTATTATTTGTTATTTATTATTTTTTTATTTATATATATACTTTATTTTTTGGTTATTTAAATCCATGTTTGTTGTTGGTCAATTTTTTTACTTGATTTCAAAGCTTATCTAATAAATAATTAATTAATTTTTTTTTTAAACGATTAGATTGTTTAGTAATATTTATTTAAATTAACAAAATTTTCCATATATATTGTTTTCTAACAATGATTAATAGGCTTAATAGGTTTTGGAGTTTAGAGTTCGGATTTATCCCGACGCTTCGGTGAAAATCCGTCTCTGACTTTGTACCCGAAAATATCCACCGGAAAGAGGCAACTCTTTGCCCCTTTTTGGTGGTAATACTCAAATATTTATTTCAATTATATTATTTATTATATTTATTTATTTATTTTTCATTTTATTATTATCATTATTATTTTTTATTATTATTTTTTATATTTTTATATTTTTATATTTTTTTTATTTAAAAAATATAATATAATATATAAATATATATATTTGCATCATTAATTATTATTATTATTATTTTATTATTATTATTTTTAGCCTCCAAATATATTTATAATATTAACATTTTTTATTATTTGTCATTGTTATTATTTACATATATATTTTAATTTTTAATTTTATGAATTTTTTTATTTTTATTTTTTTTTGATTTTTAATATTAAGTATAAATATTTCTTTCCTAAAAAAAATGTATTTTTATTAAAATGGGCTAGACCCAACACCATGAAGCCCAACAAAACAAAACAAAACAACAAAAAAAAAAGGGAAAATGGGTCATACCTTGTTGGGCTGGACGGATGGCCCAAGTGGTCTGGGCTGCGCGGAAGTCTGCCTGGCCCGCTTCCTTGGTCCGCTTGAGCTTCTCTTAAACGCACCGTTTTGGGCTCAGGAGACTCCCTCAAACGACGTCGTTTAGGCGCCGACCCTTGGAATCCTTCACTTCACTGAAACGGCGCCGTTTAGGCGTACTTACTCTGGGTATAAAATCCTTTTTCGGCTTTTTTTATTCATTTTCTCACTTTTTTTCTCTCTCTAGCCAAACTCTCCCTCTGCCTTCTCTCTAAAACTCTTCCTCTCCCCGCCGGCGCCGGTGTCTTCCCTTCTTCTCGCCGACCTCCCTCTCTCTTCTCCCTACTTGCCGGCAGATCTCTCTCTTTCTTCGCTCAGATCTGAACCTTCCGTCGATCTCTCTCTCTCTCTTCGCTCGGATCTCCCCTTCCGTCGGCCTCTCCCTTTTCTCCCGGATCTCACCCTTTTCTCCTTGTTTTTCTTTTTGTTCTTTCTCTCCTCTTTTTGTGGCTAACTCTCTGTCTCTCTCTCTTTTTTGCAGGGTTTTTAAAGAGCCGGGTTGTCCAATTTTTTGGACAACCCGGCGAGGGGGGTTCTGCCACCCCCTGGAGTTGGTGGTCAGAGCCCCCCACTTCACGCGTAGTGGGTGGGGGATGGGACGGCGACGGGATGGCTGGGCGTACGCCCAGCCATCCCGATTTTTTTTTTTTGTTGATTTTTTTTTATTTTTTTTATTTTTTTTAATTATTATTATTATTATTTTTTAATTTATGTGTCTACAGTTGCCCCTCTTTGCACATTCTTGAGAATCAAGGATAGTGCAAAGACGTAGACACCACATTTGGCTTGTCTCGAAGCCAGTTGGTTTAATTAAATCGATCTAGAATCGACTTATCTCAAAATAAGTTCGATTTTAAACAAAAACAAAATTTCTAGACTTGATCTGGGCTTGACTCATGTTAGAACAAATTCAATTAAAATTCTTAGACTTAATCTTGGCTCGACCTATCTCACAACAGGTTCGATTTGAACAAGATTAAAATTCCTAGACTTAATCTAGGCACGACCTATCTCAGAACAGGTTCGATTTAAACAAAAATTAAAATTCTTAGACTTAATCTAGGCTCGACCTATCTCACAACAGGTTCGATTTAAACAAAATTAAAATTCCTAGACTTAATCTTGGCTCGACCTATCTCACAACAGGTTCGATTTAAACAAAATTAAAATTCCTAGACTTAATCTAGGCTCGACCTATCTCACAACAGGTTCGATTTGAACAAAATTAAAATTCCTAGATTTAATCTGGGCTCGACGTATCTCACAACAGGTTCGATTTAAACAAAATTAAAATTCCTAGACTTAATCTAGGCTCGACCTATCTCACAACAGGTTCGATTTGAACAAAATTAAAATTCCTAGATTTAATCTGGGCTCGACCTATCTCACAACAGGTTCGATTTAAACAAAATTAAAATTCCTAGACTTAATCTAGGCTCGACCTATCTCACAACAGGTTCGATTTAAAAAATTGAAGTTCCTAAACTTAATCTAGGCTCGACCTATCTCACAACAGGTTCGATTTAAAGAAAATTAAAATTCCTAGACTTAATCTAGGCTCGACCTATCTCACAACAGGTTTGATTTAATTCTTTAATGCTAACTTAATTGGAATAACATGAAATGGAAAGACTCAAATCCTTCCGTTGAAGTTTTACAATCTCAACCCTTTAAGTCGAGTGAATTTTGACCTTCAAAGCTTGGGACATGAATTAATTTTGATTCTTGTCGAGTGCATGGCTAGGCATGTATGCATGTATGCGTGATTGACATGATCGAATGCTTTTCATGTTTACGATTCATTAAGGTTCCAAGACCATCCTCTTGCTTCATCCGATTTTTCGCTGCAACTTTCGATCTTTTTTGCCTGTTTTCTTTCCTTCTGTAGAATTCAGGTAACTCCAGACTTTCCCTTAAGTAACCTCTCCTTTGACATTTGACTTTGCCTTAAGTTCAGGGCTCTGCCATTCCTTTTTTCATCCTTAAGTCTTTTGCTGAACAATGAGTGTAATTTCTTGCTTAATTAGTTTATTTCTTTTACCAATCATCATTCATTTTCATGACAATCATTATGTGAATCATGGGATGGTAAATAACGAAAGAGTTGAAATAAAGAGACGAAGAAAAACTTCATATATGAGGAATCAAATAGTTCAAGGTAAACAGAATTTACAGGGCAGACATTAGATCTTTTAATAATGAACACCCAGACCACTAAGAGAAAACAATCTGATATTCGACTTCAAGAATTGTCCTTGATTGATGCTTTGATCAAATCTGTAGGTTGCAGATTCCTTAGCTTCCCATTCTTTGTGAAATTGTGGAGCTCCATCCATGGTGTATTTAGGCTGACATCCCCAAATTCCATTCTATCTTCCTGTTTTTCGGCCTCAAGCCGCCCTTTTTCGGGTTTTCAGCATGAGCCTCCTCCCTTAGGTACGAGCTGCCCTTTTCGGGTTTTCAGCACGAACCCCCTCCTTTAAGTACGAGCCGCCCTTTTCGGGTTTTCAGCACGAACCCCTTCCGTTTTTTCGTTTTTTTTTTTTTTTTTTTTTTTTTTTTTGTTAGGCATAGTACTTCTTCACCGCATCCGCATTTATTGGATTAGGCAGATCTCCCCCATCCATGTCAGCCAAAATCAAAGCTCCTCTTGAAAAAGCCTTCTTTACCACGTATGGCCCTTTCCAATTCGGCATCCATTTTCCCCGAAAATCAGTTTGATTAGGGAGTATTCTCTTGAGAACCAACTCTCCTTCTCGGAACTGCCTGGGATGAACTTTTTTCTCGTATGCTCGTATCATCCTTCGTTGGTACATCTGACCATGACAAAGAGCCGCCAGCCTTTTCTCCTCAATCAGATTCAACTGTTCGTAGCGGGAGCGGACCCACTCAGCATCTTCCCATTCCGTTTCCATCAACACCCTCAATGATGGGATTTCTACTTCAACAGGTAGGACTGCTTCTGCACCGTATACTGATGAGTACGGAGTTTCCCCGGTGGAGGTACGCACAGAAGTTCGATATGCATGTAGGGCAAACGGAAGTTTCTCATGCCAGTCTTTATAAACTTCAGTCATCTTTTCGACAATCTTCTTGATGTTTTTGTTGGCCGCTTCTACTGCTCCGTTCATCTTCGGACGGTAAGTTGTCGAGTTATGATGCTTGATCTTGAATTTAGCGCAAACATCCTTCACCATCGCACCATTCAAATTGCTTGCATTATCCGTAATGATCCTTTCTGGAAGCCCATACCGACATATGATCTCTTTTTGGATGAACTTGCACACCACATTTTGTGTCACATTGGCATAGGAAGCTGCTTCTACCTATTTCGTGAAATAATCGATGGCCACCAATATGAATCGATGTCCATTAGAGGCTTTTGGCGTAATAAGTCCAATCACATCCATTCCCCACATTGAAAATGGCCAAGGTGCTGTGAAAACATGCAATGGGGCTGGTGGAGCATGGATCCTATCTGCGTATACTTGACACTTGTGGCATTTTCGAGCAAAGTTTATGCAGTCTGATTCCAATGTCAACCAATAATAACCAGCTCTCATAATTTGTCTAGCCAACATATGTCCATTAGCATGAGCTCCACAAGTTCCTTCATGGACTTCTTTCATTATTTTGTTGGCTTCCGCAATATCCACACATCTCAAGAGTACTTGATCTCGACTCCTTTTGTAGAGCACTTCTCCGCTAAGTAAGAAATCCATTGCTAATCTTCGGAGAGTTCGCTTGTCATTGTCGGTGACATTCTCAGGATATGCCTGGTGCTTGATGTATTGCCTGATATCATGATACCATGGCCTACCATCAACCTCTTCTTCAACATTTAGGCAGTGTGCGGAGACTTCACGAACTTCTAAATCAAAAGGGCGTACATCGGCCGCCTCTTTTATTTTGAACATCGCTGCGAGGGTGGCCAAAGCATCAGCAATCTGATTCTCTTCTCGAGGCAAATGGTTGAAGCTGATTTCTTTGAATTGTTTGCTTAATTCTGTAACCAGCTTTTTATATGGAACTAGTTTAGGATCTCTAGTTTCCCATTCACCTTTCATTTGGCATATCACTAAAGCCGAATCTCCGTAAACATCTATCACGTCAGCCTTCATCTCAATTGCTGCTTGTAATCCCATTACCAACGCCTCATACTCCGCCATATTGTTGGTACAATTGAAATTTAATCTCGTCGTGGCTGGATAGTACTTCCCATTTGGAGAAATCAACACTGCCCCAATTCCGTGCCCCAAAGCATTGGATGCCCCATCAAAATACACCTTCCATGGATTAAGTTCATTGGGACCAACCTCTTCTATATGCAAGACGGCCATCAAATCTTCATCTGGAAAATCGAAACTTACAGATTCATAATCTTCATTAGCTCGATCTGCAAGGAAATCGACGATGGCGCTCCCTTTGATTGATTTTTGGGACACATACACAATGTCATACTCAGACAATAGCACTTGCCATCGAGCTATTCTTCCGGATAAGCAGGGTTTTTCAAAAATATACTTGATGGGATCTAATTTCGCCACCAACCATGTTGTGTGATACAACATATACTGTCGGAGCCTCTGAGCGGTCCATGCTAGTGCACAACACATCTTTTCGAGCGCAGAATATTTGGACTCATACTCCATGAATTTCTTGCTCAAGTAATATACGGCTCGTTCTTTCTTCCCAGTTTCATCATGTTGTCCCAATACACATCCCATAGAATTCTTGTTCACAGTCAAATACAGAATGAGAGGTTTTCCGACTGTCGGTGGCATCAACACCGGTGGATTTGTGAGATATTCTTTGATTTTATCAAAGGCTATTTGACATTCTTCATTCCACTCTCCTGGGTCTCGTTTCCGAAGCAGCTTGAAGATTGGATCACATTTGCAAGTGAGCTGGGATATGAATCGAGCAATGTAATTCAGCCTCCCTAAAAATCCTCTCACTTCTTTTTGCGTTTTGGGAAGTGGTAGCTCTTGAATAGCTCGTATTTTATCCGGGTCCACTTCGATTCCTTTTTCACTGACTATGAACCCCAACAATTTCCCAGAGGTTACACCGAAAGTGCATTTTGCAGGATTCAACTTGAGCTGGAACTTCCGCAATCTCTCAAACAGTTTCTTGAGATTGACAGTATGGTCCCTTTCTGTATGAGATTTTGCAATCATGTCATCCACATATACCTCTATCTCTTTATGCATCATATCATGGAACAAAGCTACCATTGCCCTTTGGTAAGTGGCGCCTGCATTCTTCAATCCAAATGGCATTACTTTGTAACAAAACGTTCCCCACATGGTCACGAACGTTGTTTTTTCTATATCTTCGGGTGCCATCTTAATCTGATTGTAACCAGAAAAGCCATCCATGAATGAGAACAAAGCATGTTTTGCCGTGTTGTCCACAAGAGTATC
The DNA here is from genome assembly GCF_053813885.1 of Theobroma cacao. NCBI lineage: Eukaryota > Viridiplantae > Streptophyta > Magnoliopsida > Malvales > Malvaceae > Theobroma > Theobroma cacao. Next base: position 7,931,762 of record NC_142647.1, read on the forward strand.
AATATGTGGCAAAGGGAAGCTATCCTTCGGACTCGCTCTGTTCAAATCCCTATAATCGACGCACATTCGAACTTTTCCATCCTTCTTAGGAACTGGAACTATATTAGCTACCCATTCAGGGTACTTAGCCACCTCCAAAAATCCAGCATCGAATTGCCTTTTTACTTCCTCTTTAATCTTCAGCAACATCTCTGGCTTCATCCTTCTCAACTTCTGCTTAATAGGCTTGCAATCTGGTTCCAAAGGTAACTTGTGAACAACCATGTCAGTATTAAGACCTGACATGTCCTGATATGACCAAGCAAACACGTCCATGTATTCACGGAGCAATTCTTCCAGCCTCTGCCGTTCATCGGATGACAGCGAGGTGCCAACCTTAACCTCTTTCTTCTCTTCCCCATTTCCGAGGTTAATCATTTCCGTGAGTTCCTGATGAGGTAAAATCTCTTTTTCTTCATGTTTCAACATTCTCGACAAATCAGGGGGTAAGTTGTAGTCATCCACCTCCTCTTCATTTTTCAATTCATCAATGTTCGGAATTATCTCAAAATCGATATTCAAATCGTTGTCTAGATTGTCTTCGTGTTCATTATTTAAAGACCTGCAAACAGGTAAAGTGGGAGGGGTGTATGGGCAAGTATTTATTGGCTAAAAGAATAGATGAAATGAAATATGCAAAAAGATTGATGAATTATGAAACACATTATGCATTGTCATTTATTCAAATGATGAAGGTAATAGAAAGCCCTACTTAAACAGGAAATTAATCTTAACACCCTTGGGCATAGGCATTTAGATAAAATTGTTCATTACATTTTGGAAGACTTAAAGATGATGGGCAGTTCCGTGGCTGTCCAATTACTTAGCTCCTCTCCTGGCAGTACTGGATACACCACAGGGATCTTCTCATCAGGTTCTTCATCTCTGATCATATGGATTGATAGCTCATCAAATACCCGTAGAACCTGATTGACCTCGTCCGATGCCTTGCACCCCACGAATCGAAAGGTTTCATACAAAAAGGGAATTGTCTTTTTCCAAAATTCTTCCTCCTCACTTTCTTCATAAAACTCGATTTCTGACAAATCCATCAACTCTTGCAACTTAAGACGAAAGCCATCACAATTTTGAATGGAATGTCCAACAACCCCCATATGGAATTTACAAGAAAGGGTGAGATCATGTCCTACTTCTTTTATCTCTATCGGTTCTGGAGTGATGGCTTTTATTTTGGACAACGCCTCAAACACTCTATCCATCGGTGTTCGAATCTCGTCGACATTCTTTTTCACCCTTCGAATCATCACTTCATGTATTGCATTCACTGTCGGACCTCCATGGTTAGGCAAGGGATTCCCATCAACATTTGAATTGTCTTTTTTGGCAAAATTTAGAAGTCCTGCTTTAATGAGCGCTTGGACCTTATGTTTTAAAGCAGTACAATTCTCGGTGGAGTGCCCTTGAATTCCAAAATGGTAATCACAATGCGCATTCGGATCATACCATTTCGGGAAAGGTGGTCGGAGTGGTTCTAAAGGGGTTCGAGCAAGGAGTCGATTTTCTATGAGTTGTGGCAGCAATGTGGTGTAAGGGACTGAAATATGATCAAATTTTGGTCTTTCTGGGGTAGTTTTAGGTCCTCTTTGACCATGGCTAGGATTATTGGTTGAAGCTATCGGCCTTGGTGGTGGAGTTTGTGGAAGAACATTGGTTTGAAATGTTGGTTGCGGGACGGGTTGGTACACATATGGGTTTTGTGTGACGTTGCCTATGTGCGGATAGAAGGGTTGGTATGGAGGGTATGGGTAATATGGGTTAAAGTTGTGGGCTTGTTGGCTGTCGTGAACGACTGCTTGCACATCCCCTTCTTTCTTCTTGGGCGTACTCCCTTTCTTTGAGCTGGCAACTTCATGCCCTTCAATTTTTCCGCTTTTGATAGCTCCTTCTATTATTTCTCCCGATAAGACCAAATCTGTAAAGTTTTTCGTGGCATTGCCGATCAAGCGCTCATAGAATAGAGCTCGGAGGGTATTTATGAACAAAACAGTCATCTCCTTATCAGTGAGAGGTGGCTGAACTTGCGCTGCTGTATCTCTCCACCTTTGGGCATATTCCTTGAAGTTCTCGCTTTGCTTCTTCTCCATAGTTTGTAATGACAAACGATCAGGGGCTAATTCCGCCACATGCTTGTACTGAGCTATGAAGGCCCTTGCTAAGTCTTTCCAAGTCTTAATACGGTTTCGATCTAGCTGTACGTACCACCGAGCAGCTGACCCAGTCAAACTGTCTTGGAAAAAATGGATCAGTAACTTATCATCGTGAGACTGTGCGGCCATCTTCCGACAGTACATGGTGATATGTGCCATGGGACATTTTGTTCCGTCATATTTTTCAAATTCCGGAACCTTGAACTTGGCAGGGATCAATACATCCGGCACTAAGCATAGCTCAGTTGCGTCCATGGTACCAAACCTATCAACTCCTTCGATAGCACACAGACGCTCTTCCAACAGATCGTACTTCTTCTGATCTTTTTCATTTTCCCCCGTTTGTGACGAGTCCTTTCTCAGTTTCTCTTACTCTTTTGGATCGTCTAAGTCTGGAACATTTATTGGTTCAGCAGGATTTATCCCAAGGTATGGCCCAAATTGCCCCTGAGTCGGTTGATGGCCTAGCGGGGGTGGTGCATTGTAATAGATGGATGGCATCACTTGAGGGTGGACCCTTTGAGAGGTTTGGGCATGTGGTGGAGTGAACCCTGGGGGATAGGATGGATCATCCCTTTGGTTTTCACTATCTTGTGCTGGTGGGTTTTCTAACGGAGCTGGCTCTTCGATCGCTCTTTTTCCTTTACTGAGACTCATCATCAATTCCATCATCTTTGCTAACTGTTCTCTCATTTCTTCTTGAGCTCTCTCCATTCTATCCATTCGCTCACTTTGTTCTTCTTCCATGATCCTTGCTCGTCGACGCGTATTATGAACACGTTGGTCACTTGGCTTAGGTGGTCGAGCTATTTTTGGAACCTTATTGTAATCATAAACGTGAATTAGATGCATGTATGAATGAAAAAATGAACCCCTTATCTTTATTTACAGGTGAAAATACTTATTGTCATGAAATGAGGATTTATGCACATATGAATGATCATGTACTAAAAGTATCTGTCACATAACACCCCTCAACAAAGTAATTCAATGCATAAGCTATTGTTTCTTGTTGCAATTCAGGAGTCATCTTTTGCATCTACTTTGTCAATGGTTGTCAAATGACATACTTTTCCTATATACAAAATTATGATGCAAACATGCATATGCAAAAAGTTCAAGTTAGCACTATAAACAAAAATTCCAAAAGATGAATGAAAGTAATTAGTAACCTGATACCTTTATTATTCGCGGAGAAAAATTTAGAACAAGGGGATTATGAAAATTCCTTCATGTGTACCTAGTCAAAAGGTATATTCTCACGGGTGAAGCTCTACCTAAGCAAAGGCGACTCTCGGTATTCTACATGCTGAGTTTGGGTTGAAAATGGAGCTAAAGGTTCCCAAATCGCTCCTCACTGTCGTCCACACGGACTAGTAAGGCACCCCGGTCCTCACCCATTACAGGCTTCAAACGGACTAGGTTCGATTTGAGTGGGAGTCTTCACTAGCCCATGCGGAGGTTATCACCTCACGAGAGCGTAGCTACTTAACTCCCTCCTAATCAAGGATAAAGCCCGGGTGGAAGGCTTATGCATGAATGCAAGATGTGTAGTGTGTGAGAAGGAATATACCGACCTTGGACCAATAATTTCACATTCTCCTTATCCTAAATTTCTCGCAATTATTAAAATAGTGAAGTAATAATAGCAAAATAAATAAATGCATTAAACAAAAATATGCAAAATTGATGCTAGGGAAAACAACAAATTATTCAAGGCTAAAGATAACTTATGATTAATTAATGGCTTGACTCTCGAAGTCCCCAGTGGAGTCGCCATCTGTCGTGACGTGCGGGTCCGGGAACCCGTCCGTCAGACGCGGGGCGAAAATTAAAATCGTGTGGGTGTGGGAGTCGCCACCAATCTTTTTTATCTAGGTGTGATTGGTCACCTATTAACCCGATTCTTAATCGACGAAGTCCTAAATTAATTTTAGGTCCGTCGAAAGAACGAGAACTGGTCCACGTTTTAGAGATGGGTTCGGGAGTGCGGTTACGCACGGAGAAGGGTTAGCACCTCCGTGACGCCCGTTCTACGAACGGTACCATTTAATATTAAGTTATCTTAATATAGCCTTTTCTTAGTTTAATCCCTATTTTATTAATTAAATTTTTATTGAATTGTCAGACTGAGTTTTTCACTTGGTCTTACGTATGCATATGATGCAAGCGTAGAATGATGTCGTGACTTGTTTATTTTAAATGATGGAGTCGGTAATCTTTTATTGGAAAATTATTCGAAGACTATCCCAACGCTTTGGTGAAGTCTCGAAATTCTCCTCACCTAGAGATATCCCCGGAAGAACTTGTCTCTACGAGCTCCTCGGGGAAATCCCATCATCGGGATTCTCGCGCCATTTGCAAAATAAGGGTGGCGTGCGATGACAGTATAAAATGATGGTATCTATATGCACGCGTTTATTGATTGTTTAAAAATTTTTATTATTTGTTATTTATTATATTTTTATTTATATATATACTTTATTTTTTGGTTATTTAAATCCATGTTTGTTGTTGGTCAATTTTTTTACTTGATTTCAAAGCTTATCTAATAAATAATTAATTAATTTTTTTTTAAACGATTAGATTGTTTAGTAATATTTATTTAAATTAACAAAATTTTCCATATATATTGTTTTCTAACAATGATTAATAGGCTTAATAGGTTTTGGAGTTTAGAGTTCGGATTTATCCCGACGCTTCGGTGAAAATCCGTCTCTGACTTTGTACCCGAAAATATCCACCGGAAAGAGGCAACTCTTTGCCCCTTTTTGGTGGTAATACTCAAATATTTATTTCAATTATATTATTTATTATATTTATTTATTTATTTTTCATTTTATTATTATCATTATTATTTTTTATTATTATTTTTTATATTTTTATATTTTTATATTTTTTTTATTTAAAAAATATAATATAATATATAAATATATATATTTGCATCATTAATTATTATTATTATTATTTTATTATTATTATTTTTAGCCTCCAAATATATTTATAATATTAACATTTTTTATTATTTGTCATTGTTATTATTTACATATATATTTTAATTTTTAATTTTATTAATTTTTTTATTTTTATTTTTTTTGATTTTTAATATTAAGTATAAATATTTCTTTCCTAAAAAAAATGTATTTTTATTAAAATGGGCTAGACCCAACACCATGAAGCCCAACAAAACAAAACAAAACAACAAAAAAAAAAGGGAAAATGGGTCATACCTTGTTGGGCTGGACGGATGGCCCAAGTGGTCTGGGCTGCGCGGAAGTCTGCCTGGCCCGCTTCCTTGGTCCGCTTGGGCTTCTCTTAAACGCACCGTTTTGGGCTCAGGAGACTCCCTCAAACGACGTCGTTTAGGCGTCGACCCTTGGAATCCTTCACTTCACTGAAACGGCGCCGTTTAGGCGTACTTACTCTGGGTATAAAATCCCTTTTCGGCTTTTTTTATTCATTTTCTCACTTTTTTTCTCTCTCTAGCCAAACTCTCCCTCTGCCTTCTCTCTAAAACTCTTCCTCTCCCCGCCGGCGCCGGTGTCTTCCCGTCTTCTCGCCGACCTCCCTCTCTCTTCTCCCTACTTGCCGGCAGATCTCTCTCTTTCTTCGCTCAGATCTGAACCTTCCGTCGATCTCTCTCTCTCTTCGCTCGGATCTCCCCTTCCGTCGGCCTCTCCCTTTTCTCCCGGATCTCACCCTTTTCTCCTTGTTTTTCTTTTTGTTCTTTCTCTCCTCTTTTTGTGGCTAACTCTCTGTCTCTCTCTCTTTTTTGCAGGGTTTTTAAAGAGCCGGGTTGTCCAATTTTTTGGACAACCCGGCGAGGGGGGTTCTGCCACCCCCTGGAGTTGGTGGTCAGAGCCCCCCACTTCACGCGTAGTGGGTGGGGGATGGGACGGCGACGGGATGGCTGGGCGTACGCCCAGCCATCCCGATTTTTTTTTTATTATTTTTTTTTATTTTTTTTAATTATTATTATTATTTTTTTTTAATTTATGTGTCTACAGTATCAAGTTTTGGAGGAAGGTCTGGAATATAAATATATGTCTGTCGTGTTAGTCTAGCTTTGCATTGTTAGAGAAGACTTTGACTTGGCATATCTGTTGATCTCACTTTGCATTATCAGAGAAGACTTTGACTAAGCATATCCATTGATCTCTCTAGAACTATTATTACTGTTACTATTGATTTTCATAAACGTGAACAAATATAATAAAGTAAATTTTAGGCTAACTGTTTATTTTAGGGTTTAATTATTGTCAAATTTTCATTTCAGTATTTAACCTATTGTTAGGTTCAAATTAAGGTAGCAACTTTAAATGTTCATTTCAAGGTCTAATTTTAGTCAAATTTTTCATTTCAGGATTTAATCTATTATTACATTAAAATTAAGATGCAACTTTTTTTATTTTAATTATATAAAAAATTTGATGATAAAAGTTAGTAAATTACACTAGAATTAAGAGATTCATATCTATATTTATTAATTACGATTACCTTCACGTAACAACTGTTAGTTTCTTTAACTATTTATTAACTTTTGTTATCGGTTTTCCTTAAATGGATAAAATGTAAAAGGTTACATTTTAATTTGAACAAAATAATAAGTTGAATTCTGAAATGAATCTAAAATTAGCATTTACCCATTTTCATTGCAATATGCACAATAAGTATTTTTTAATATTTATTTAGTGTTTACTTAATTACTAAAATAAAATTATCTAATAATATATAATTAGATAATTTTATGAGAGTGATGGCTTATAATAGTTTAAGTTGAAAATTTTTTGTCAATTAAATAATTATCTAATTTCTCATTTCTTTTTAAGAGAATAAATTAATTTGGTATAGTAGTCAAATAGAAACAAAGGGTTATCTATTTTCAGCTTGAGCAACGGTCGATGGTAACCAACCAATTGATCGACGATGAAGGTTTTCGATCATAAACAGCTTGAGTGATCGGTGTCAGTTAACTTCTCGAATTAAAAACGTGATTTACTCAGTGGATCCACTTGGTTGTCGACCGGGAAACCTTTCCCTCGAAATTGACTGAAAAACCAAAAATTATTTTTTATATTATGTAAATAAAATGAAAGGAAAATGACAAATTTAACCTTCATTAACCCCATATTTCCCGATTTCAAGTTTGAAACCCTAAATCATAACCTTCCTTTCTCTTTGAAAGCCTAAGCTTCCTTGTTTCCTTTCTCTACTATTGTCGTCGATCACCATTACCCTTTTAAGGCCCAACCGATCAACCAGTAGTAATCGGCCAAATATGATTGGCTACGGTTTTCTCAATTTCTCCCAACATGGTTGATCAATGCTGGTCAGTGAGCTTACACTGTCGGTTGCTCTCTAATCTGTAACCGAAGTCGACCGAAACCGACCGTTGCTCCCTTTAATCTGTTCTGAAGCATTTTGGATGGACAAACGCATGCATACGTTTTGCAATAAGCAATTTGGACTTCCTTAATGTATATTCTGCTCATGAGTTTTCGCAGAACACTCTTTTCCAGCCAACTCAGTTCTTCCTTTAATATCTTGCCATTAAACACATACTATGGTTCCTCATGTCCAATCCTTTGTCTAGTTACAATTTTCTCGTTTGCATATTCCCATGATTTGCCCTCGCATTGCATATTTTTATATTCCTTTTGTTGTGCCCGAGAGCATTCCCTTGTGCCACCTTCATTTACTACATTATGTTGTGTAGACATCTATCTCCTAATAAAACCATATATATATATATAATAAGAATTAACAAATAAATAAATAAATAAAATAAAATAATTTTAAAATAAAAAAAAGAGTTAAAAAAAAACTGCATAGTGTTCCTTCTCTAGTCAATTCGTCTCAAGCCTATGGCCATAGCCATTTAATGCCCCTCTGGGGTAGTCAGATTTGGGAAGGGAGGGGTCACCTCCGGCTCCCAGCCCAAGTCTCTTGTTGCTAGAGTCTCGTGAAATAATGCTCAGAGCATGATTTTACTCTTGAGATTGTCCAAAATTTTGGACAACTGGCTCTTTAAAAATGTTGAAACTCATGAGGGGTAGGGGAACAGGCAAACAAAAAAAAAAGGGTCGATTCAAAAGAAAAAAAACACAGATCCTATCTTCCAAATCAAAAACCAGCAATCAGAGAAAATTTTAAATTCTATCAGCCAACTACCCTAGTCACAATAAAATTAAATCAAGTAAATCACAACTAAAAAAAAAAAAGACAAAAAAACCAAAAGCAATCTCTACAAAAAGAAAAGATTTGGCTTTTGGGTTTTGAGAGGGGAAAGTCACCGACCGGTGGCTAGAAGAGAGAGAGGGGGAGCGTCGGTCGGTGGCTGGAAGAGGGAGAAAAGAAAAGCTGAAAAAAAAAAGAGAGAATGAGGGAAGGAAAGTCGAAAAAAGATAGAGAAGGAAGAAAAAAAAAGAGAAAGGGAAGGAAGAAAAGCTGAAAAAGAAAGAGAGAGAGAAGGAAGGAAGAAAAACAGAAAAAGAGAGAAAGTGAAGGAAGAAAAAAAATAAAGAGAAGGGAGAGAAACAGCCGGCTAGGGAGCGAAAGTGAAGGAGGAAAGTGAAAAAAAAAAAGAGTTTTGGTCTTATAAATAGGCCCATATTCTTTTTGAGTGTCTGCCTTTGGAAATGGGCCAACTAAGTGGGCCGCAACCAGCTCACTCTAGTGTTGACAGATTCCTTGGGCTTGCTTGTGCCCATTTGGTATGGGCTCTTTTCACTTTCTTTTTATATGTGTAAGTTTATTTGCATTTTTGTTGGTTGTGTAAAAATATACATATAAAATACTATTAGACTAAGAATTAAAAAAAAGTAAAATGAATATAAATAATAATAATAATGATAAATGGAAAGGTGAAAAAAAGGTAGATAAATATTTAGCCATAAATGTTTAAGTTTAGATAGGTAAAATATATAAAAAAAAATGAATGGTAATAGGTTTAGGTAGAAAGTTATAAAAAATAAACAACAATTTAGTACTAAAAGAAAATAATTTAAATAAGAAACAATAGGAAAAATGCTTAGTTGTAGTAGAAATGAGTTTAGATAGATGAAAAATACAACAAACAATGAAATATTTAGTTTTAAGAAAGGATAGGCTAAGTAGGAAAAAATAGGTTTTAAAAAATATATATATTTAATCACAAGAAAATAGGGTAAGTAAGCAAGCAAAAAACAAAGAAAAATTTATTTGGTCATAAAAGATAAAATATATAGAAAAAAATATTTATTCACAAAAAAAGGGTAGATTAAGTAAAATACACATGTATATAATGTTAGGGTGGAATACTTGATTATAAAAATAGATGTAGGCAAAAAGTAGACATTTGTAGCCAAGTACTAAAAATAGTGAGGTAAAGAAAATGACAAAAATCATAATAATAAAATAGGTGTTTAGGATTAATATCAATAGTTAGGAAAGTGTATAAGTTTGGTTGACAAGATGCTATAATATAACTCATGGAAACTACATAAATCAGACCGATGATGGGATGTCAATTCGGAATGCGAAAAGTCACAATTTTGAATGAATTTCCTTCGGTTAGAGATTTTGATTAGAATCCCACTAGTACTATGGGAGGGTCTTAATTTTGAATTTCAATGTTTCTAATTTCAAGTAAATAAAAATTATATACTTAATTATCAATTAGTCAAAATTAAAAATTAATAAGGAAATAATTATAACAATAAATATGATAACAATAATAATATAAAAAGGAATATATACATGAAGTTCTAAAGGAATATAGGATTACATAAAATAATGATATTCAAGATGATAAATAAATAATGAAAATAAAATCTCCAAAAAAAGTAAATTCATCACAATAATGAATATGGCCAAAATATAAAGGCAAATATATTTATATATAATCATAAAAAAAATTTATAAGAAGATAGAAGAAAACCATGGTTAGTTAAAAAGAAGATAGGAAAGAAGTGGTAAAAAAGATATATGCATAAATGGTAGTAATTATGAAACAAATTATTTGATTTAACAAAAATGATTTTTAGGAAGTTTATGTAGTAAGATAAATAAGTGTTCACATAGCAAAATACACAACAAAATAAAAATGGTTATATAGGAATAACAATTAAATATAAAATATTCGTTCATGGTATATTTGTACATAGGGAGAAATAATAAAATTTTTAAAAATAAAAAACAGATATTAGAAGTATGAGTGCCTCACGTACCATCGTTGCATTGTTAAATGTCATGGCTTGTAAAAATATTCTGTATACTAGTATAAGCCCCGATGATGAGACTTTCCGAGGAAGCTTGTGAAGGCGAGTTTTTTTAAAAAATTCTCTAAATGAAAAGATACATACGAGTCCCCTCAGTATGATAGGAAGGCTCGGAGAATATCTTTAATAAAAAGCTTCCACTCATAGTAGGTTTACTGTCAAACCCTGTTCTATAAAATAATTACGACGTCATTTACTTGCTCAATAAAATGGTTGCATATTTAGGAAGTTTGAGAAATCGTTACAAGACGATATTGCCCATAATGGTATCATTAAGTCGATTAAGCCTCGAACTAGTTTAAATAGGAATTTTAAGGTGAAATTGAGATTTTCACGATCCAGGGATGACTCAAAATGGTAATTCAGAGTTCAGGGATCAATTTGGAGTCAAATCGAAAATTTCACTATCTAGGGGCAAAATAGTCATTTGCCATCTAGGGACAAAATGGGAATTTTTAGAAAAGATTTTTTGGCTCCATTTGACTTATTGGAGTATGATTTGAGTATTATAGTATGATTTGAGGTTTATAAGTGAAAAATTTTAATTTCGGTATAATTTGAAGTATAGGGGCGAATTGATAATTTTGCCACCTCAGGGGCAAATTGGTAAATTTTCACCCCCGACACTTGTCAAGACCAAGGGATTTTATTCATCATGGAAATGGATAAATATGAGAAATGTGTGGTGGAGAATTAAAGAATTAAAAGTCAAATATTTAAAATTTGAACCAATAAGGAAATGCCATGTGTCATGCTTTTATTATTTTATTATTTCTTTATAAAAATGCAAAAAATCAGCCCATTTCTCCCATAGTGATCAGCCAAACTAGAAGAGAAGAGAAACCAAGGAAGAACAAAAACCCTAGGTGGAGAAATTCAAGGGAAAATTGGTGAAAATTCAAGGAAACAAGTGACAAAAGGTAAAATTTCTTGATTTTGACTTGTGATCTACCTTTCCCATGTATTTCTTCTCATTTTCCATGGTTAAATTACATATTTTCATGATGAATTTATGGCTAGTTGGAATGGGTATGGAGAGAGAATGATGTTAGATTGATTTGATTCTAAGTTATGTTAGTGTTTTTAATTAGTTAACATGTTTAAAAACAAAACAACAAGAAAAGAATCCATTTTCCCCATGAATCTTCAATGGCTGAACCCTATGTAAAGTGTAGAAGTAATGAATTGATTTTGTGATCAAGTGAATTGGTTGAAAAATTGATGAAGTGATGATTTATGGTGGGAAAATGGAATGGGAAAATTTTTAGTGATAGTGCACCACAATAGCCGAAATTTTCAAGAAGAATTGTGAGGGTTGTTAGGCTGAATTTTAGATTATTGGAATTGTATTTAGTGAATTGAAATATTAGAAATGAAATGGAGCAATTTGGAGCCAAATCGGACACAATTGTCATTTAATCGGGTAATAGGTCGAATTAGGTCAGTACCGTATTTAAGCGATAGTCAGATAAGTTGCATATCATATCATGCATATACATCGAGCCTGAATTGATTTTATAATGGTCAAGCATTAATGTGGTGAATTATGTATTGTACATTGTGGATAGGCGGTGAGTAAATTATACTGGTAAAAGTACAGAGATTGTGCTTGGAAACTGGGATTAGGAGTACATCGACTCCTAGAACTGTGAGTGAACTTATTATCGTCTTAATTATCTAGAATAGTTTTATACAATTGTGTGATTTTATGAAAAATGGGTTTAAATGGTAAATTACTATGTTTTAGGAGAAATTGTGATTTTATAAAATGATTTTATAAATTTTCTGAAAAATTGAATACTAGTTTTGAAAATAGAGTAATTGGAGACTGCCTGCTTGTGTTGTAAATTTATAGTTTTAAATTGAATGGCTTATGACAATATATGAGCATGAATGGCTAAACTGATTTTTAGTGTCAGAATTATTTGTACTGTGTATTCAGCCTTGAGAGGCTAGGTTGCGATAAATTGTCATGTCATGCAGAAAAAGATTTTATAAATCAGGTGGTAGATAAAATAATCCATAGTCACTACAGTGGTGGGGGTTTTCGTGGACTACCTATGAGAGGGGCACGATAACCCAATTATATATTTACCTCCGGAGGGAGATATTGGATGAAGTATCTCTTGAGGTAAAGATTTGAGTGCACTTCACGTGGACCACCGCGTGAGAGTGAGACTTAGCCAACGCCAAGGCATGGCTAAAATTTTGGATGTAAAGACGTTTAACAACCTTGGCGGACTCGATTGGGATAACCCTCGATCAAGGTATCGCTGATAACTGAGTATAAGAATGATTTTTTTTGCACGAGCCAAGCTTTTCAGGAAATCATAAGCCTAGTTGTTTATTTGGTTGAAATGAGTTGAAAGGTAATGAAATTACAATATGATGACTTATTTTAATTCGTCTCAATTTACTCGCCTTTAGATAGTTTAGATGGTGTCTGTTTACTCACTGGGATTTTATAATCTCACCACCCTCATTTCCTCACATTTCAGGCTCGAGAAATTCCATTGTTAGCTAACTTTGACAATGACCTTCATTTGAACTTGAATCGGCAAAAGTTGTAGGTTTTCAACTTCCGATACATTTTGGTTAGATGTGGGCCCACGTGTCGCTATAAAAGTAATTTTCTGTTTTGGTTATTTGCTTTATAGTATATATGAATATAATTAACTTTTACGTTATAAGAATTATTTACCGATAGCTTTATAAAAATTATTTTACAAGAAAATAGTTTATTTTATTGAATATTTTTGTTATATTCAAATGGTCAAATTTTCACTTCAAATGAACGTTTTAGATACTTAATTTGTTTTTAAATCACTAAATATATATTTTCTGCTTACCTACTACATTTTTAGCAAGTTTTGAGATTTTTGACAAAAAATGACGAAAATGCCCCTATGAGCCAGAAAATAATATGTTATGTTCTGATTTGGAAATGACTCGTAATCCTTCGAATTACGATATTTGATAACTATTGCTCACCGGGGAAGTGCGAAAGCTGATACCAGAGCCTTGCGAGGTTTCGATCGGCATTCGGGGTGAAGAATGTCTATCGAGGCTTCGCGACGGTTGTCACGGGCTCGATGAGAGTTTCGAGTCGTGACATTTACTTTCTTGAAAAACATTATTTTTACTCGCAAACGACTACCCCGATGATAAGATTTACTCGTTAAACTTGCGAAGGCGAGTTTCCCTAATAATTCCTTAGGTGAGAGAATATTCTCATATCCCACCAGTATGATGGGCAAATTCAAAAAATATCCTCGATAAAAGGTTTCTTTTGGCATTACTCAGATTTTTGCCATACATTTCATAATCGCATCATACGCACGTCACACTCGTAAAACTAAATAAAATATTTTAATTTATTAATAGAATAAAAGATAAAATAAATAAATAATAATTAAAGAAACATAAGAATAAAAGTAATGGGTTAAGATAATATATAATTAAATGGTACCGTTTGTAGAACGGGCACATAGGGGATGCTAATCCTTCCCTATGCGTAACTGTACTCCCGAATCCAACTCTAGATAAAATATGTAGACCAGTTTATCATTCTTTCGATGGATTTAAAATCAATTTAAGATTTCATCGAATAAAACCAATTTAATAGGTACCTAGATAAAAAATATTGGTGGCGATGAAATGTAAAGCTCGACCTTATAAAATACTATTCGTGACTTACATGTGATGATAGCATGATTGCATGCTAGGAGAGTCCTGAAAAATTTACAAAAGTCGGTATTGTACCTAGAGGTACAACAAAGTTTATTTAATCCTCGAACTAGATCAAATAGGAATTTTAAGGTGAGATTAAGAGTTTCACAGTTCATGGATGACTTAAAATGGTAATTTGGAGTTTGAGGATCAATTTGGACTCAAATCAGAATTTTCACTAACTAGGGGCAAAATGGTCATTTGCCACTTGGGGACAAAATGGGAATTTTAGAAAAGAATTTTTTTGGCCCCATTTGACTTATTGGAGTATAATTTGACTTATTGAAGTATGGTTTGAGGTTTAGAAGTGAAAAATTTTAATTTCGGTATAATTTGGAGTATATGGGTAAAATGATAATTTTGCCACCTCAAGGGCAAAATTGTAATTTTCCACCACCAGGATATTTTTTCTAGCACATGGTCTTCCTTTGTCTTCATCTTTGACCCTTGATTAAACATGTGGTGGAGATAAAATGTTTAAATTTTTAAAATTTTAAAAACGGGCCAATGACATGATGCCATGTGTCATGCCTCTATTAATTTATTATTTTTCCTTTTTAAAAAGCACAAAATCAGCCCATCTTCCACCCCATGGCCGGCCAAACCAGCAAGAAGAGAGAGAAAACAAAAACAAAACCCTAGAGAGAGAAAATCAAAGAAAAAGTGTGAATTTTCAAGGAAATTAAGTGAAAAAGGTGAGATTTTTTCTATTAAGCTTGAGTTTTCTTATTCCCAAGCATTTCTCTTTATTTTCCATAATTAAATAACATGTTTTCATGATGAATTCAATTCTGGAAAAATGGGTTAGGAGAGAGAAAGTTGTTGGATTTATTTGATTTTAATTTATGTTAGTGTTTTTAGTTAGTTTAGCATATTTAGAAACAAAACAACAAGAAAAGAATTTATTTTCTCCCCCAACCATTAATGGCTGAATTTACCATGTGGTGAGTGAGGATGAGTTTGATTTTATTCTAGGAGAATTGGTTAAGGAATAATGAATTATGAGCCTAGAAAAATAATGAGAATTTTCGGAGCAAAAATATGAATTTTTACCCACTAGGGGTATTTTCGTAATTTGCTGTTGAGACTGATAATTTGCACCACACTGAGGGACATTAAGTTAATTTGGGTGCAATTGAGGTATAGAAACTGAAAAGAATTAAATTGGAGTTTAAACGGACCCGTTAGGAATTCAATCGGGTGATAAGACGAATTAGGCCAATATCGGGTTTAGATAGTTACCAGTGCATTTTTGCATTCCATATCATGCATTGGTAGTCTAAATTAGTTTAATTTTGATTTAGTACCAACTTGGTGAAACTCTCGATTTTGTACTGTGTCAAGGTGGTGAGTCCTCCGATAAAGGCAAGGACATTGCATCCGAGGACTAGTAGACAGAGTGCTTCGAAAGTCTGCATTCTAGACATTGTGAGTAAACTTACTGTCATTTTAATTATCTAGGGTGGTTTTTAGATGCTTTTATGAATTCTATGGAAAAAGGAATTTTAAAAAGATAAATTTTCATGTTTTATGAATAAATGAGTTTCAATGAAATTAAATTATAAATTGTTTTGAAATTAATAGTGATTTTGAAAATTAGAGTACACGGAGACTGTTAATTGTGGCAATTTGATTGATTAAATTAATTGGCTTATGATAAATCGAGCATGATTGGCTAGTTGGCAATTATATTGAAATGCGAATTGTTTGGTTACCTTGAAAAACTACGAATTACAAAATTGCCATATCATGTTATTGAGTTTTATTATATGGTGAATTATATATTAATTAATCACTGCAGTAGGGGGTTTCTATGGACCAGCCTTTTAGAGGGGCACGGTAAACCCCATTATATTCTTACCTCGAACAGAGAGGCGCGTAGGGTATCTCCTGAGGTAAAGTTTAGGGTTCACTTCACGCTAAACCACCACGTGAGGGAGAACTCAGCCAACGCCAAGGAACGGCTATGTTTTCAAAACAAAAACAAGATTTATGTGAAATGTGAATTTTAATAGCCTTGGCGGTCTCGGTAGGATGCCTCGGCCAAGGTGTCCCCGAGAATGGATTCATGGCACAAGCCTAGATTTTTATGAGATTCATAAGCCTTTTTACGTATTTTGAACGAGATGTGTTCAAATTGTATAACCCAGTTTATGATGATTTACTTTATTGTCTCCATGTACTCAACTCTAGATGTTTATGATGATGTCTGTTTACTCATTGGGATTTTATAATCTCACCACCCTCATTTTCACCCATTTCAGGTTCAGCATAGACTGTAGATAGCTGATCTCATCGAGGACTACAGTGAGATCTACATTTTTCAAACCGTAGGTTCACAGTCCTCTTTACTTTTGTTTATTCGGGGGCACTCTTGTTATTGTAAATTAAATTAAATATTTTGGCTTACTGTATTTAAGTATGTATAAATTTATTTAGCTTTTACGCTATAAAAATTATTCACGTATAACTCTATAAATATTGTTTTATAAGAAAATAGAATATTTTACTTAATATTTCTTTTATTTTCTTATTATATTCAAATAACCATAATTTCGTTTTAAATGAAGATTTTAGACTTTTAAACTCATTTTGAATATGAATTGTGTGTTTTGTACTTGTATATTACGTTTTAGCCAGTTTTAAAATTTTGAGAAAAATGACCAAAATACCCTTGTGAGACGAAAAATTAATATTTTATTTGTTTAAAGTTGGAAACAGCTTAAAATCTTTTAGAACACGATATTTGACAATGGTTGCTCACAAGGGAACAGAGAAACTTATAGTAAAGCCTTGCGGGGTTTCGGGTTGACATTTCGAGCAATAAGTGTTTACCGGGACACCGCGACGGTTGTCACGGGCTCGAGGGGAGTACCGGGTCGTGACATGAAATGTCCCATACTTTGATATGGTGATAAATAAAGATTATCGGATGCTAATCGAGGCCAATTAAAATGTTTAAATGTGATGGAAGATGAAAGGAGTAGTTTAGAATAAAATGATCCACACGCGAGAAAATAATAATAAAATAATAATAAATTTTATCGGAGGAGAATTTGTGAGATAAAAGGTGATTCAGAAGTCAAGTGAGGCATAATAAGGTATTTTAGGTACCAAAGAGACAAGACAAAATTTTTAGAATAAAATAATATTAAAATATTAATATTTAGCAGGATGTCGAAATTAGTCATGAAAAATGATCATATGGTTGATCCAAGTGGGGGAGAAGAAATACAAGTGAATTTTTGTAGAAATAAGCGACAAAAGTGAAATACGCGTGTTTGGTTAAGTCGAATCAACGCGGATAAGTAAATATTTAAATATTGTGGTAATACCGCGTTGAGGTGCAATTTGTATATTTCGGTGGTACACGCATCGAGAAAGGAAGTTAGATGAAAATTGAAATTTTTAGACGTATTAAAAGGATCGAATTTAACATATAAAGATTTGAAGGATATGTAGTGAAATTAATGAGAAAAATAAAATGAACATAGAGTAAAATAATAATAATATAAAAAAAATATTTGAGGACCAACATGGGCAGCCGCCCATGTGGTCAATAAAAGAGTCAAAGACTCTTGGTGAATTGGAGGGGGGGGCGGCCATGTGGAGCAAAAAAGTGAAGGAAGAAAAATTTTGATGTGGCCGGCCATGATGGAATATTGTGGAAGATTCATGAAGGCATAAAATAATATATATATATATATACCATTGAGTAAGCTAAGTAAAGAGACAAAGAAGAAGAGAGGTCGGTTGAGGGAGAGTAAAGGAGAAATAAAAGAGCAAAGGAAGAAGAAAGAAAAACAAAAAGAAAATCGTGCATGAGAAAGGAAAACAAAAGGAAAAGAGAGCTGAGTTGAGGGGCTGATTTTGCTACCATTCAAGAAGGAAAAGAGAGCCATTTAAGGGCTGGTTTTGGAGGTTGAAAAGAGCCATTTTTCTGCTGGTTTTGAAGGTTGAAAAGTGCCATTTTTCTGCGGTTTTGGAGGCCAAAAGTTGCAGAATTTTGCAGCAGAAAATTTAACTTTTGAGATGCTGTTTTGATGGTTAATTGTGGTTGTTTTGGTTGCAAATTTTTTTAAGAGAAATGTGCAGCTTAGCTGCTGAAATTTTAAGGAAAAACAGAGTAGCATAGCTGCTGATTTTGAAGCAAAAATAAGCAGCCTTAGCTGCTGAAAAATTAAAAGTTGAAAGGCAAGAAAGGGTGACCGATGTTGAGAGGGAGAAAGAGGAAGAAAGTGGGACGGTTTGTGCATGTGAAGAGAAGAAAAAGGAAGACAACAAGGCTGCTGGACGGTGGAAAAGAAAAGAAAAGAAAAGAAAGGTAAAGAAAATAACAAGGAAAATGGGCATGGCCCAACAAGCAAGAAAAATGGACATGGTCCAATAAAGGAAAAATGGACATGGTCTAATTAAAAAGAAATGGGAGAAGTCCATGAATAAGAGTCCAAAAATAACAAAGGAAGAAAAATTCAAAAAAAAAAGAAGGTAGAGATTTGGGCCAACCTAGCTTAATTGGGTAAAATTTCTTTACTTTTCACCATGATTTATTTTGAAATTGGACTATATGGAGGCTAGCTTATTTTATTTAATTATGCATTGGTTAGTTGGTAATATGAAGTAAATTTAAGTTGCTCAGAAAGTTGAAATAGGCACTTAATACTGTAAATAAGTTACCGATGTTAATAATCTAAAGAATTACGTGAGTAAAGGATACAATTAATTATAGTAAAATTATATTAAGATATGAATTAGGTGAGTGGATTTATAATAGAATGAGAGGAAGGGAAGTGGAATTAATGCACTAAATATAGTGGATTTAAATTGTACTAGGAAAGTTAATGTGGAAGCGTATTGAGCAAAGTATATGATTGGCAATTAAGAGTAATTGTACGTGTATATGAAGCAATAGCGACGTAGAAATCCAACTATTATGAGGTGAGTAACCTTACCATCATTTTTATTATCTAAAGTATGTTTTTATTCGGTTTTGGTGAAATTTTATAAAAAGGAGTTTAAATGGTAAATCTTTGTGTTTTACAAACAAAATGTATTTACATGAAAGGATTTTATAAATTGTCTTGAAATCGAATAATGATTTTGAAAAATAGAGTGATTGGAGACCACTTGTTATATTGTAAATTTATGATTTGAAATCGAATGGCTTATGACAATATTTGCATGAATGGCTGAATTGATATTTGTGTTGAAATGTATGAGATATGTATTTAGCCTTGAAAGGTTGTGAATTACAATAATCTTCATATCATGTTATTGAATTTTATTGTATGATGGGTTTAGCTTGCTGCAGTGGGCGAATTTATTGACAAGCCTATTAGAGGGGTACAGAATCCGGATATATATATATGTACCTCGGTCGGAGAGGCACGTAGGGTATCTCCTGAGGTATGGACAGAGTTCACGTCACGCCGAACCACCTCGTGATGATGAACTCCGCTAACACCAAGGAATGGCGGTGTTTTTCAAACTAAAAATATGTTTTACGTGTATACGAAATTTTAACAACCTTGGCGGGCTCAAGTGTACGCCTCTGATCAAGGTGTCGTCGAGTACTATTTGATTGCATGAGTCAAATGTTTATAGAAGTCATAAGCCTAAATGAGAAATTAAATGAAATATAACCGTTTGCATGGGTTGGGATGAATTTTCAAATTGTGAAATACGTATTGTGATGGGATATCTTAATTGTCTCCTTTTACTCGGCTTTAGCTAATTTAAATGATGTTTGTTTACTCACTAGGATTTTATAATCTCACCACCCTCCTTTCCACCCAATTCAGGTTCAGAGTAAGCTGTAGATAGCTGGATCCATCGGAGATTTCCATTGGATTAACGTCCTCCACATTGTAGGTTCACAGTTTCTTTAATTCTGGTTATTGTGGGCCCACTCGATGTTGTAAATTTAAATTAATTTAAATACTCTAGTTTATTGCGTTACAGTATGAATGAATTTATTTTGCATTCAAGTTACAAAAAGTATTTACGTAAAACTCTAAAATTACTGTTTATAAGAAAATAAAATATTTTATTGAATATTTTGTTTTATCTTCTTATTATATTCAAATAATTATAATTTCATTTTAAATAAAGGTTTTAGATACCTAAACTTATTTTTAATTGTGAATTATGCGATTGGTACTTGTTTACTACATTTTTAACTGGTTTCAAATTTTTCAGTGAAAAATGACCAAAATGCCCCTGTGAGACAAAAATTTTTAATTTATCTGTTTTAAGTTGGAAATAGCTCAAAATCCTTTAGAACATAATATTTGGCAACGGTTACTCACCGGGGAAAAGAGAAACTGATATTAAGCCTTACGGGATTCCGGTTGGCATTTCGAGATATGAGTGCCCATCGGGGCACCGCGACGGTTGTCACAGGCTCGAGGGGAGTTCTAGATCGTGACAGGCGACTTCCTTAATTTCTTACGTCTAGCAGTCGAGTTCTGAGACCCGCACGTTACGACATGTTGATGATCAATTGTCCTTTTCAACACCTCATTGTAAGTCTCGTGATCCCGACTGCTAGCGGGTACTCTTCCAATTTCTAACCTTCCATTTAGTTGCAAAGGTCGTCTTTCACACTCACGATTTGTGAACCTATCAATCTAGCCAAAGCTTGCCTTCTTCAACCTTGTTTTCCTCCCATCAATAACACTGTCATTTCCTTGCATGATGGCTTTATTTATTTCTGCTTCCTCCTTAAATCTGATAAAAGCAAAAATTATCCCTAAACCTCCTTCGACCACATTGGTTTTGGATATATACATCCATCACACAACCATACAAGTTAAGGACCTCTCTTATTGCATTCCAAGGGACCCTGACACTCAAATTATCCACAAAATCCGTGAATGGTTTATCTTTCCAACTCCAATTGTTCCTAAGGTCCATCCCTTTCTTTCTCTCTCTCTCTACTTTAATCCTTGATCAAGATGTATACAACAACCAAGTGTCAACTAAATACCCAAAAAAATGAAAGTATTAATTTCCCCATAATTCTTTTTACTACAATATTACAATTCTTTTTAATAGAATACTACAATTATCCAATCAGAATAAAAAATTATCTGAAAGTCAGTCACTTGGGATATCTTGAACACATAAAAATAATAAGGCCACTCCATCTAAGTAATTAATTTTGGTTTGAATATATGTTTTAAAAATTAAACATGATCTTAGAGCAAGAGTTACCCTAATTCATTAGTCGCTATATGCCTAGTTCATATGCTCCAAAGTAGACCCCTCTTCCCTACACTTGAAGTTATACCATATGTTAGATCCATTGCTCTACACGTAAATGAGAGTATTAAAGTAGTGATTGATTTTATGTTATTTGGTTATCCTAAAAATTGAACATAGTATTAAAGAAAGAATTGTCTCTGTTTATTGTCTCCTTGGTGATAGGTTTGCTATGCCTACATGTGATATTTAAGTCATGTGATAAGTTTATTGTTCTTACATATAAAAAAGAATATTAAAGTGGTGATAAAAAATGCATGCTTTTCAAAAAAAAAAATGATGATAACATAAGTTTATTGTTCTTACATATAAAAAAGAATATTAAAGTGGTGATAAAAAATGCATGCCTTTCAAAAAAAATTGATGATAAAAAAATTTCACAACAGTTAAGTTTGGGATATTTTGGACACAAAAATATAATAAAGACCACTCAATCTAATACCAATTGATTTTAAATTGGAAGGATCGTCTTATAGATTTGATAAGTACTGTGTGGTAATGGCAATGCCAACAAATATGCTAACTCTTTTTTTTTTTTTGTCATCAAAGCTTTTGTTTTGTTTTCAACCATCTGAATTTGTTTGAATTGTATAATTTACCTAATATTTGGACCGCAATTCGTTGCAGTTTTATTTTTCACTTTTTATAGTACTTTGAGCAATTGAGTCATAAATGCTAACTACAACTACAAATAAAATGGACAAACACAATCTACTATTATAATTTATCTCAAATTAAAATTTAGTTAATATCAAACCAACTTGAAAAAAATTTACAAATGATGAATTCCTGAAATAAGCATAATACAGGGATAAATGAACTTATAAAAAAATTAAATTAACACATCAAATAAACAAAAAATATAAAGCGTAAACTTATATTCAAAAAAAAAAAACCATGATGAGAGCCCAAACAAAAACTCAACCTAAAATTCATCCAACATCCTTAAATGCGTCCAAAAAATTCAACTTCCAATCTTTTCTACCAAATGCCGAGGCTATCCTTAAAATTAAGTAAATTCCCTTGGTATCCTTTGTGTACATGTATCACCAGCTAAATTTCATTTTAGGATAGGATGACTACCACGATGACAAATTAGTTTATCACTTTTTTTATTTTATGAAATTGCAATAGTAAACCCTTGAAATTTGAAATCAAAGCCTACTCAATTAATAATGTCATCTATTATTTTAATATTTATTGTTACTTTTAACCATTCATAATTGTTGATCAAGAATAATGTGATGTTCTAGTGTGCCCAATAATTCGAAGAGATTTTTTTTATGAGAAATTGAAAGGGTATATCTATGAACATTATTGTGTGTATTTCCCCCCACTCCATGATTGTTGTCAAATTACATAATAGTATTCCACAACTAAAGTGAGAGTTATGCCCCATTAATGTAGCTTTCAACCAAGTTACGAGGAAGTGGAAAATAATAATTAACATTATCATCTCCAGAGTTTGGTCCAACACCAACAGCTTCTTTTTCTAAATTGCTAATGCATGGGACCTAATTTTATTGCCATTGTATTCCTCTGGCTTTGCACGATTAGAGAAGATTTTGACTTGACATATCCATCAATCTTTTTACTTCTATTATTATTATTATTATTGACTTTCATAAACATAAAAGTATATTTTTTACAGGAAAATTAGTTAAGTATTTTATCAAAATTTATTTAGTGGTTACGTAATAAAATATATTAAGGTATAATTATGGGTAGTTCGTTTCTAGCTAGCAGATGTTATCGAATAGTATTAATTACATAATTTTATGAGGGGTTAGAGCTTGATAATAGTTTATGTTGGTAATTTGCGCTCTTTTTTTTTTTTTTTTTTTTGCCAAGGAAACGAGAAAGATTTTATTACTTCTTCTTTCTTTATAAAAATAAATGATTTGTTGTTGTAATCATATAAAAACAAAGAGTTAGCTTGGGCTGGCTGCCGTGTTTCTTGGTTCGGATGTGATGAATAATCCATAAAGAGACCTTTAACTTGGCGTCAACTGATAAATAAATCATTTCCAAGTGAGGGAAATTCTAACTGCATGTTTGGTACAAGGAATAGCTAAGTTATTCCCTAATTATTCCCATGTTTTTGCTCTATCTCCATTTGGTACAGCAATGCCACAAGGAATAGCTATTATCTAGTAATAACTATTCTTTAAAATGGGGTAAAACTCAGGTATAACTACATCCGAGCTTCTTCATGAGTTTTGTTATTCAATGACTTAAGGAATAACTCTAAAATGTGATAAGACTAAAATACCTCTTATAATTTAAAAATACAACCGTAGACCTATAAATATTTTTTCTTCTCATTTTCGCTTCTTCTTTCTCTCTCTTCTCATGTTCTTTCCTCTCTCATTCTCTCTCTAACTATCACTTAACATCAGAGATGATGTTGGTGGCAACGGCAGCAACGGCGGCAACGACGAAGGTTTCACTATCGAATATGGTCGAAAAGCGTCGATCTAGTCCTTTCGGACAAAAGTCAACCAAGATCCAGTCAGATCTGGCACTCAACAGCCAAATCTGGTCATGGGAAGCATAGGATCTGGTGCTTCCCGACCAGATCCCACGGTTGGATCTGGCACTTCACGGCCAGATCCAGCAGCGGGGAAGCACTGATCTGGCACAGTAGTGGCCAAATCTGACCACATGGTGTGCCAGATCAACATTTTATTACACTGGTCGCCTTTTCGACGACCAACCCATGATGAAGAAAAAAGGACAAAGGGAAAAAATAGAATAAAAAAGAAAATTTTTTTTGTAAAATTTAAAATATTAATATTTTATATATAATTTAAACATTATTAATATTAATATGATTAAAATATTAATATTTTAAACTATTAATGTTTTATTTATTAAATTATTAATATATTAAATTTTTAATGAGTATAAATAAAAAATAAAAATATTAATATTTTAATCATAATAATATTAAATTATACTAAAATATTGATATTTAAATTATTAATTATTAATATTTTAATTAATTATCAATTATTAATATTAAAAAAATAAAATAAAAATAAATAATTATATATAATAAAGGGTATTTTTTTCTTTTTATTTTTCATTCTTTTCTTATTCCAAAGTTTTTGCTACCAACCAAACACTGTAATAAGTTATAATAATTATTCATACTCTATTCCATTCATCATACCAAATTACGTAATACTTATTCTATTCTCACCTTATTCTATTCTCACATAATAACTATTCTATTCTATTCATTTCTATTCCACGAACCAAATGTGCTTTAATTGTATTATCACCGATATGCACTTGCCTATTGATGGAATAGGTCTTGATTTTCTTTTTCTTTAGTATATTTAGTATATTGTAATGTTAATTGGTAATAAAAATAAGTTACGCGATTAATTCACTTTAGGTATATGTATGTAATTAATTCACTTTAGGCATATATATATATATATATATATATATTTATATATTTAAGGATTGACTTTCTCATTCAGGCTTGTAAGCTTGCCTTGACTTAAATTGGATCAGAGCATGATTTTTAGACCTGGATCCATTTAGGTATATTTTTATTGTAATAAATAATTATTTTAATTCCAATTCTAATATATTAAAATTATTAATATAATTTTTTTAATATTTTAATAATAAATGTAATATAAATGAAGTGATCGATTTTAGAAAGGTCAATCAAGCTTAAACCGAATCATGTACATCTCTAGTCCTTAGTGCTTAAATCTTTATATTATCTTAAGCCCCCGAATTTAGTCAGCTTAGCAATAATCTTAACCACGTAGACATATTTTAATCCTCATTATTAATCATTACTAGAGTGGTGCCCGGTCCGCGTAGGATTTTTTTTTCAAATATTTATGATAAAAATAATTTCAAATTAAAAAATATTATAAATAATTGTAAAAATAATAAAAAGGAGTAATTTTAATTTTAAAAACACTATAAATAATAGTAGGAAAAATAAGTTAAAGATAATTACTTTAAAGTGATAACATTTTTTATATTTTTTCTCATGGCTTGTTAGAGTAAAATTTTTTTATTTAAGTAATTTTTAATTTTGGAAAGATTTAATTTTTTTATATTTTAAGATATGTCAATGTTAATATAATAATATTTTTTTAATTATGATAATTCATAATAATGAAATAAAATCAGATATACTGAAATTACTATTTCATATCAATTACAACCATTGAAATTTTCTTAATTTTAATGATTTAGTTTTGTAAATTATTTTCAATTTTAATTACTGGTTTTTTATCTTATAACTGTACAATTAATTAGAATTAATGCACTTAAAAATAATTTTAGGATCCCAATATTGTTGGTAAGAGCTTATTAAATTTATTATTTTATTTTTATTCTTACCTTTAAAAGTAATTTCATAAATTTAATTCATGTCAAATTTTACGTAAATAAAATAAAAATTAAAAGATAAAACAAAAACCTAGAAAATATTTCAATTATTATTAGATTTAATCCAAATCTGCATGGTCGAAAGCTGATCAGAGTTGGGCTTGGGTGGACTCGACACACATTACTTTTTCTTTTTTTCTATTTCTCATTTACCAAAATTATGTTGTTTTTGAAAGTAAAATTCAAAAATCTTCTCAACTCTTGACTGTTAACACCGTTAGTCAATTATTAAAAAAAATTATACCAAATATTATATAAATATTTTATAACTATTGAGTAACAGTGTTAACAATTAAGGAACTAAAAACATCATTTTAAAATAAAAAGTACTAAAATGTCTTTTTGAAGTATTTTGAGAAGATTTTTAGATTTTAACTATAGTCTAATCCTAACAATAAAAACTTTTTTCTTTCTTCATTTTTGCTTTCCTCTTCTTCTGCCACTAACTCAAGCGTCCAACCCCTTTCTCTCATCCCTCTCTCCCTTCCTCGATGCCGCCGTCGTCGACCTTGACTTTTCAGGCAACGGCTCCTTCTTTCTTAAAATTTTAAATTCGCAAGAGTTGTAAGTTATCCACGTAGATGCACTTCATTTATGAAGGCAGAAAAAGAGCAAATGGAATTTTTTTTTTATTTATGTGATATATATGCGTGAGGTAATGGATGCTTGACAATGCATTAAATAATTGTGACCAATTTACATTCACTAGATAACAAGTGATTTTGATTTTCACAAGGAAGAAGTATGTACATCGTAGAAAACAGGCCTGCGTCTGATTAAGTAATTGACTCCACACCTTCTAATTGAGTGTTGAACATTTCCATTTCCATAGATCAATTCTAGGATGATCATCTAATTAAAGAAGCAGCTTCGAAGTGGAGCAATTTGTTGCACAACTTAGCCAGCAAGATATCAATCCCTTGGTGTCTGCTCGAGGTTGTGAGTTGCTCCTTTCCCGTCTCTGTACAACTCTCACAAACTCATCTGAGCTTAAATTTCCATCACGATTTGCATCAAACACGTGGAATATTATGTCAACCACACTATCCGTAATTGCTATTCCACATACCTTCAACATTCAAATAGCACGAACACTTAGCATTGACAAAAGAGGTAAAAATTATACTAATAATTAGGAACTTAAAGAAGGTACTATAGCTTGCTAGACACATGCATGCATAAAGACGGGAAGACAGTTAAGAGCACGTACCTGAGATGCAGCTCGTTGGAAATCCTTTTTCGTTAACACCCCATTCACTTTTCCATAACTGAAAATGGCTAGAGAAAATGATTGCAATCTTTTCCGTAACTCCGCAAAATTTTTGAATTCTTCAAATGTAATCCGCAAGTCTCTAAGATGTGATTCGTTGTCAAGTTTATCAACGCGATCAAGCAGCTCGTTTATGTGGCTAATTTCAGCAGAGGCAACCAATGACAATGCAAAATCTTTAGCTGATATTGTACCATGTATTTTGTAGTCGTAATGGGCAAACTCCAACTTCAAGATCTACAAAATTCAAAGATATAAGTTAGTTTCTACCAAGTATAAGTCAAACTGAAGAGAAAAAGTCAATTAAGATATTGATTATATTTGCAACTTTTTCCCTATTAAGGTACAAAACAAGGCAAAACTACAGAAATACAGTTCTGGGAGGATATCTGATCAAATGTTGATTACTGATGAAACCAATGAGAATAGGATTTAACTTTTGAGAAAGATCAAAGCAACAATGAATCACATACTTCATCATGTAAATCCCGTAAAAATTGGACAAATGTGTCATGTTTTAGACATGTCTTGCCATCTCTTCCAAAAAAGTACTCCACCAATCCCCCATTCTCTACAGGCTGAGTGCCTTTGAGGCCAAGTCTTCGTCCATCCCTGTGGCAAGCCCCTTGTCTATTTTGTGCTCGCATCAAAGCCATCACTTTCTTGAATTCTTCCTTATCTATTTCTCTGTTAATAATGGAAATATTGTGATTTTTTTGTTGAAGTGCACATATAATCAGTTAAGTAAAACCAATTGGGATAAAAGAAATAAGCAGTAAAAATCAATAAGAACAAGAAGCCGAAAAACTAATATGACAGAAATATGGCTAAGTTCCTTAATCTTGTCTTTGGAACCCTAAAACCAATTAATTATTTTGTTGTTTAATTGATGGCAATGACTTATTGAGTAATTCCATCTACGTCCATCCTATTTGTGAAAAAAATTATTTACCTATTAGTAACATGTAGCAGTCTAGCAGAATTATTGAAGGATGATGAAACCTAGAAAGCCATCATGGAAGAAGGCCCTGCTTTTAGCCATTGAAGGATACCCTGACTATAAGAGTTAATGGCAAAAATAATACCACACAAAATTTTCATTATGTAACTCTTTTTAGTAATAATGAGCTCAAATGAAAAAAATCATAAGTTAAATCCTACTATAGCAATTTAGTAAAGAATATAAGAAATAAAACTTTTCAAGAACTTTCTGAATAATATTTTATAAATATAATGATGGGGAAGAAAATCAACAAAATGATGAAGTAAGAAAGGCAAAAGCATTGTTGAATGATAAGAGTATTTGCATCCAGAGATAACAATATCGAACTTTTCGTTTTTTTGGTACTTGGTTACCCACCCATCATTTTTATGGTCGAACATCTTAAAAGCCACAGAGAAGCTTGATTCAGGAATGCTAAGAAGTGTGATAAAAAAGATGTACCTGCAAGTGTTGACAACGAAGATTGCTTCAGGATCTTAATTTTTAACGTTCAACAGCTTCATTGGATAGTGGTTTGGAGTTATTCAAAACAGGTTCATGTAATTGACGAAATTTCATATTTAGGCAAATTAGTGTCAAGCTTGAAGAGACAATGGAAACTTACTCTGGAAAAGATATGAGTCCATCATTGTTGGTATCAAAAAGCATGAAAAATTGTGAAGGGGGACAACATAACTCGCCAGGGACGCGTTCCCCTCTTAGAAAACCCTCTCGAACACGGTTTGATTCCGATGGAGGAAACACAGGAACTAGTGCCCGCATCAGGTCTGCTGGTGTCATAAGAACGTCTCCTGCAGGGGTTCTATGTGATGCAAAGTAATTGAAAACCTGATTGATAGAGATAGTCCATAGCTTAAGGATTTTTCCAAAAATAAAACAAAATGAAAATGGAATGAAATGAAATGGTGAAAGCTACACAATGTTATACCCAATACCGGGATGGAGAAGGAGCTAGAACTTAATTTAATGTTCATTGATTAATTCAAGGGAAGGTACTGCAAAGTTAATGTCTAGCTTTTTATTCTTTTTTTTTTTTATCAAGAATTAGAACTCAATTATGTTAAGAATCCCTTATGGTCAAAGTGCCATAACTTTGTTATGAGTATAAAAAAGGGGCTTGTCCCTCTCGAACTTAAGGATGGACATGAAAGTTCACATCCATTAGATAACACTATATAATAAATTCAAAGCTAATTATAATTATCCTATGCAATTATCTCTAATTACTTGCCTACCTCAACATCCATACAGACTTACCCTGCATATTATTCGCTAAAATACAATGTCTTTTGCTCTAAAATGTAGTGATGTTACGACAATTTGGTCAGGGATTACTGCATAGTTCCTACCTTTTCAGGAGGACTCTGCAGTCGTATGCGTTTCTCATAGTTGAAGAAAA
Organism: Theobroma cacao; assembly: GCF_053813885.1. Taxonomy (NCBI): domain Eukaryota; kingdom Viridiplantae; phylum Streptophyta; class Magnoliopsida; order Malvales; family Malvaceae; genus Theobroma; species Theobroma cacao. The sequence goes on from NC_142647.1 coordinate 7,961,316, forward strand.
CTCTTCTCCTGTATGCTTCTGAAACATTAGAGGAAAAAAAATATAATCGCATTCCAGCATTTAATGAAGAAAAAGTAAAAATGTATAACAAATGATTGAAAGTTGCTACTTCACCAATTTCCCATGATTACCTCCAACGAGAAACTTGGGTTTCTTCTGGAGAATCGCATGTTCAAACCGATCATCACCATTCGTTGCCCATGTCGCCTCTTTCGGAGCATCGGCAAAAGAAGCCAAAGAATTCCTATCAAAAGAAGAATGGGCAAAGTAGCTAAAGCCCAAACTAGACCCAACAATCAAAACCCCAGAAGAGACTGATCTCAGTAAGAACAGCAACAGTTGCTCTCCACTCTTGTTGTCACGAGAGCCAGACCCACCGAAGGAAGGTTTCACCAAGCCCAATGGAGATGAACCAGAGCCTTGTGGTTGGTTAAACACTGGACGAACAGTAGTATTCGACCGTTGATTTGAACGCATTGGTTTGATTAGTAGTGAGGATTTCCTTAGAGATGGCAAGGAGAACATAATACGGTTTGTCTTATTGTACGCTTTGGTGCTTAATTTGATTTCGTTTTAGCTGATGAGGAAACCTTGAAAACGTTTGCTGGGTTGGGAAAAGGATGGAATTTATAGAAAATTCGGATGATGGTTCGTTAAGTACGGTTGATTTTGAACGAAAAAAATGGCGGTCTTTTAGAGCTTGATTTAGAATACTTTATAACGGCCTTTTCAAAAGCTGGTTGACGCCTTGATGGTTCAGTCTCCTAAACCACCCTCCTTTTTTTTCAGTTCCAATTATCTTACTCACCAAACAACAGCTTAGTGTTACATGGGAGGAAAATTCATTCATTCTCATTTAGCTTTTGAATTTAAAACGACAACAAAAAAAAAAAAAACAGAAGGAAATTTAATTTTCTTGGGCGCCACAACAAGCTTATTAATTTTGTCTCCGATTAACAAATGTTTTTTAACCTTGGTGGTAGATTCGAGCATTTTCATTTTGTTTTTGAATTTGAAACAATGAGAAAAAGGAGAAAGGGAATTTAATTTTCTTGGGCACCACAACAAGCTTATCCATTTTGTCTCGCGCGGGGTAAGGAAACCAGACTCAAACATGACATATCATCGTCAATTTTTTGTCTCCAGAATCCTATTTTCATAAGGGCATCCTAACAAGGAGAATAGTGGAGGGAACATTGTTGTCAAAAACTAAGCATGAGGTTTTAAATAAATTTTTAGACCTTACATCGTTTTGTTTTCTAATTTGAATTAATGATCAAACATTAACTAGGAAATTTAATGAAATTGTGAGAACAATATGATTTGTAGTACTTAATAGATAATATAATTATGACAATGGAGTTTTTGATTAATAAAATTGTGAGAACAATATGATTTGTAGTACTTAATAAATAGTATAATTATAACAATGGAGTTTTTCAACAGCACAAACGAGCTTATCAATATAAATAAAAGTCCCAAAATAAATCCAAACTTAAAAACTCATTTGAAAAAAATTAAATTTGAACCCAATCAAACCTGAATTGATTAAAAAATAAAAAAACTGAACTTAAAAGTCTCAATTAAATTAATTTGAGATGGTAGTCGAATATAACATTTATGAGAAATTATAATTAACCAAACATGATTTCATTGCCTAAAATTACATTTTTTTATAAAAAAATTACTTTGTTTTGATAATAAAAATTTCAAGCTTCTCATCCCCTCGGTCAACGTCTCCAAAATTCCGTGTGTATAAAGTTAAATCAATATACATGTCCATAAACATTGTTCTATAAGCCGCTTGTAGCACCAATACAATAGCCATCTTCAATTTGTAGCTCCAAAACGAAATGACATTTTCAATTTTTAACAAATTATAGGTTTATAGCTCCCCTGCTCTAAACCAAAATTGTTTATTTTCAATTTTCAATTCCAAAAGGTTTAGATTCAAGCCATTTTACTTGAATGAAATAGAACACAAAAAAAACACTTATCGGTGTTTAAATGCAAAATACCAAGTAGCTGCTAAAAGTATTTTGATCCTTCTGTTTGATGCCACATATGTGATCGCTTGAAAATGGCGACACATTGCTTTGCGTTGATTGATGAGCTCATTCTTTGTCATTTTTCTCTATTTTTCGAGTGTATCTTGCTTGATTATTGTGTCTGGTTTGATATTTACATTCGAAAAGACTGTATTTTGTTTAATTAAATAATTACATTGGACCTTGCTCATTTGCAGTGAAGAAAAGCAACGGCTGGGCATGGTCAGTGTTATATATATTTTAGTTTCGGGCCAGCCCAGTTTGGTCAAGCCTAGCCTCTATGAATACGTGGTTGAACCCCGGCCTTGGCCCGCCATTGGAACCCACCTGATCAGCAAATATATAATTATTCTAGAATGAACACTAATGTCTAGGACGTTTATTCTATCATATAGTAGTTCTCTAGTGTTTAATTGATATATATGGGACTCAGATTCAATTTTTAGTTTCTATTTATTTCCTCATATTGAACCCTCAAGACATCCACATAAGCTTTTCCACGTAGCTTGCGGGAGAAATAACCCTTGAAGTAGTCAGCAACCCCGATTCTCCTGAACACTGCTGGAGTTTGTGGAGTAACAAGGCTTGGTGCTGGTCCCATATCTCCATCCAATTTCGGGCTGTAAAATTTAGCAATTGAAAGCCTTTCTTTGACTGAATTAACGGTCGCACGGTGCTCAACGCTGCGGTAAATCCCATCGGAAACAATCTGCAAAACAACATAACTATTCATTTGAGAAGCAAATCTATTTTCATTTACCAAAACTCCCCAATTAGAGTTGTAGAAAATGATAGACATCAATTACCTCCATGATGTCTCCGATATTGATCACAAAAGCATTTGGAAGGGGTTTAACAGAAATCCATGTCCCATTTTTCCTTATCTGGAGGCCCTCCATCTCATTGATTTGGAGTAGAATGGTGAGGCCAACAGCATCAGAGTGAGAGTTGAGGCCAATTGCAAGCTCCGGCTATGGACATGGGGGATCATAGTTCATCCTCATCGCTTGATGCCCTTCTTCAAACAGAATTTTCATGTCATTAGGATCCATCGCTAGAGCTTTTGCCACGAGGTCAAGTACTTTCATGGCAAGGTTTTTCAGTTCTGCTGAATATGCTTCAAAGTTTTCCCTACAATCAATTATTTTGTCATGGTTAAATGAGAATTCAGGCTCTTATTTTGTAGTCTTAGCTGTGGGATTAAAAGAAATATATAGAAGTTATTTCTTACATTGTTTTTTCCCCTTTTATTTTGGGAAGGGGACTTATTGTTTTTTTAGCATGTAGCAACAATATATCAAGACTAAAATCTAGCAATAGGTATTAATTCCAGAGAAGTATCTTTCACATCACTTCAATTATTGCAAGAGATTAAGAGACAGAACCTTAGCGAAAGTGGGAGCTTAGGGAATAGATGAGGTTTCCTCAAATAAGTTGGGAGGGTGATCATGTAGAACATGTCTCCCCAGTTAAGCTTCTGCTGTTCACAAACAACAAAGGCCTGTCCAAACCCCTCGATGTCATCTGGTTTTTGCCAAAACTTCTTCTTCTCTTCCATTGGGAGATTGAAGAACTCTTGCATCTCCAACTTCACTTTTTCCACCAATAAAGTGCTCCCTCCATGGTTGATTAACTGCAACAGTTCCATATTTCAAACCCGAAATTTCACGCAGTCCTGCCAAATCTTTGTCTACATTTTTCTTACTACTTGATGACTTAAACCTTCGTTAACTATTTAAGCACTGGATCTTTTATCCCAAAGCATGGTACAAATCCATATATGTTAATAGTGACATTTTTTTTCTGAAAAGTGTTATTGGTGACATTTACTAAGCCTACACGGAAATTTCAAGCTGCAGATAATAGGAGAAAACAACTAAAGTACCTGGAAGAAACCCCATTCTTTGCATGCCCGTTGCAACTGTTCCAGCTCGAGATCCTTAAATTCTTCAGAAAAGAACTTTTGCAGATCTATAACAGGGACTTGTGGCAACGAATTGGTGACAGATAAGATGGGAGGCTCTTCATCAGTGCGCACCTATCGAGGTGGGAATTTTACTAATGGCCCCTTTGCTAGCTCTTGAACACAAGGCAGCACCAAGAGAGAGCACCCTAGCTTTGCTACCCCTAAGTCCATAGCTTTGAAAATGTACAAACTCCTCTCCCTAGAGTATATTTGGGTTCTCAAAAAGTTCAAAGAAATAAAATGAGAACGGGTGCCTATGCCTGAGTGCCTAGGCCCCGAGCTTATTTAAAGACTGCAGTGTAGCCTTTTTAATTTTTTACTTGTTAATTTCTTTATGTTCATGGGTCAAATTATATCATACCTACCCTCAGCAGTGGAGTCAAGATTTCTAGTTCGTAGGGATAAAACTAATATTTTTAATATTTATAAAAGTAAAATTTTAAAATTTTTAAAAAATAAAGACAAAACTATAAAATTTATGAAAAACTCAAAGAGAAATTGCAAAATTTGAAACCTTTGAAGGGGGGCGGGGGCCATACTAGCCTCCGCCTATCCTCATCTTTATGCCGTGCTGTCCTCATTCACCAATATTTACGTTCACGGTACGAGGCTTTGGATTTTTAAGCCTTTCTGCAAATCAAACACCTAATATTTTAAAGATTTGATTGTTTTGTATAATTTGACCGTGTCAATATTGTAGTAAAATATACCACAGATTAAAGATGTGTAGACGAAAGATCTAGCCTGACCTTTCCCTTCGTTAGAAAAACAAAAAAAAAAGAAAAACACTCTTATGCTAAATTCTATATTTCCTTCCTCTCATTCGTGTATATGGGTTCAAAGCGGTTAATGATTGTATTGCACTATTTCAGTATTTCACCTTTTAAATGATTATATTTTGCATGAAGTAGACATCCTACTCGATTTACAAATACTGATGGTCTGTTAAAGATAGTGGAGTAGTTGTTAATAGGGGTGAGCAAATGGATGGCTTAAATAATTTGGTCCGTCATACTTAAAGATTAAATAAACTAAATATTTCTAAAAAATAGATCAAAATCGATTAAATATAAAAAACGACCAAATTGATCAAATACAAAATTAGTTTAATTGGTTTGGTTTTAGACCAATAGATTAAAATTTTATCATATTTTTAACAAATTATAATATATATAAATTATATATGAATTAAGTATAGGTATATATATAATATAATATATATGAAATTAATGACACAATTTATATATTATAATATTTTAATTTTTATATCAAAATTTGTATAAATAATAACTAATTATAAACAATATGTTATAAAAACTATGGTGATAATTAATAAAGTTATTAAGTGTAATCATATAAATAAAATTTATTATAAGTTATAATAATACATATATATATATAATGTTTATACAATTATATATATATTCATAACATTTTATATTATGAAACATTACTAAAGTGTAATAATTATAACATATTAATATGTAAGATATTACTATCATCGATTATAATATTAACATATAAGTTATATCATTTAAAATATATAACTTGTAATTTCATATTAATACAGATTTATAAATAAATATATATAACTAAAATTAAATTGCTATGATTATGATTTGTATGTGTACATATAATAAACTAATATATGTTTAAGTATAATATTAATTAAGTTTATTATCAATTCTTCTTAATATATATAAAAAAATATTATATATATTAATATATATCATATATTATAAAAAATTAATTTGGTTTTTTGAGTAGATTGGTCTAAAAATTTCAAAATCAAGAACTAACCAAAAAACGAACTAGATCAAATATTTTGGATCAATTGATCCAATAAACCAATTAGACCAAACCATTTAACCCAAATCGTATTTGATTTTGGTAGAGAATTTATCTAATTTGGTTTTGTTCACCGTTAGTTGTGAAGGAATACAAAATGTGTCAATAATATGATCAGAGAAAAAAATGAATTTACATATCAAAGAATTCTATAACTTAACCCAAGCAATCTCGAAAAACCAAATATTTATATGTTAAATTTATATAGAATTTAGTTGAATTTAATTTGAACAAAACAAACTATGAAGTTAAAATAATCAAAACAAATTTTATGAAATCTATTATTTTATACACCCATTATAAATGTATAATTAAAAAATTAATAATCAACATAATTAATACATGCAAATATTCCTACAAGAAATTTTAGTTTTAGTTTTTTTTGAAAAGTGAAATTTTAATTTTAATAATAAAAATTCATTTGTTAATTTTAACAATATTGCAAACTTTATCCTTTTGGCAACATAAAATGTATTATGTTGCAATAGGTTATTATAAACTAGATTTTGCTATAAAAAATTAACAGAAATTGTTGCAATTACTTTTGCAACATGATAACTCTATTTCATAGTCACATTTTAAGTATTAAATTAACTAAGTTCTTGATATTTAGGTTCAGAATTAAGTGTTTTTAATTGTTTTTCTTAGTTTAATTTAAATCATGTTGAGTTGTTTTAATCTAAGTTGTTTTATTTTAATTTTATGTTAAATTACTTTTAGTTTAGTATTGATTTAGTTTTATACTTTCGTAGGTATACAAATAAAAAGGCTTCAATTGTTGAAGAAGAGTGTATGAATGGCCAGTACTTCTCTCGTATATGTTTAAGTATTTTGAACATAATTCTTATTCTAGATATTCAATTGATGTGATTCTTCGGCCATTAGAAAGCTAAGAGATAAAACTATAACTTTCATTTTACCACTTTACCCAGTTCAGCCCAAATTGAGGAGAAAATGGTGTCCCAAGTTGAATGAGTGTAGTAGAGTGCATAATGGAGACAGTAGGTGTGGCACTGCAATGCTAGAAGAAGTGAGGTTGCAGCATCAGAAGGATGAAATGCAAAATATATATATATATATACAAGTGCGGCACCATAGTGTCAGGAAAGTGAGGCCACAGCACCGCATCGATATCTCTGGAAAAGGCTCTTCCGAACTTTACAAAAATTAGGTTTTTTAGGAGGCTATAAAAAGGCAAGAAAAAAAGATTGTTAAAGATTGAAGATTGAAGATCCAGTAAATCTTTATTTTTCTATTATTTTCTTTTCTTCTTTGTTTTTCTTGAATTATTACTATGGTTAAATTTCTTTGGATTAAGTTTTTTCATTTAGCATGAACTAAATTTTTCTATTTAGGACTGTAATTGAACTTAACATGTAGTTTGAATTTTTAATTTCTCTCTTGCTTATGATCAATGGAATAAGTTTTGTTTATTCCAATGTTATGTTTAATACTTCTGATTGCTTAATACCAATTAGATTGATTTGAAAACTTAAATACAACTTGGAAAAGGGACTTTACTGTAGATCATGGATGGAATAGTATAAGTTCAAATTTATTAAGTAGATTGGGTAATTTGATTTGCATATAGGATATGAATGTACCTATATATCTTATATAGCCAAGATTAGAATTTGAGCTTAATGAGTTTGTCTTTAATGCAATTCTCATAAGAATATAGTGAATTGGTTAAGATAAATATTTTTATAAGAACATCATAAGAGACTTATAAATAATTTGAAAACTCTAGGTTAGTAATTCAATCCATTTAGTAAGTTAAGAGAGAGATAAAATTCAGATGAAGTGTTGAGAGATATTATAATCCTAAGCTTATTTATTGATTAATTTTTCTAGTTAAGATCTATCATCAAATTTTACATTCAGTTTAGCTATTATTTAGTTTTTTTTAGTTTTTCTTTTAGTTAATCACTTTATTTTGGTTGTTTAAACAAATTAGGTTGTGATAATTTTTTTTTTTATAATTGGGGGAGGGGGGATTCGAACCCTAGCAAAGTTGGTACAATTTTTTGTGAAATTCAATGCTTTCTTTATTATTATATTACTTGTTAACGATATGTGCATTTACGTGGTAAATCCGACAACATAATACTACTATTTGCTGCATCTTGCAACAATTTATATATTGTTGTATAAACATTTTCGTAATAGAAAAGTCTTGTGTTGCAAAAGATGTTGCAAACTATATTCTGCAGCAAAATATGTAAAGAAATTGTTGCAAATATTTTTGTGAAGAACAATTATTTGCACACCTTGTAAAATTATATAAAATTTTTGTTGTTAAATTCATATTTTCATAGTGTGCGTCAATTGGATAAATTTATTAACAAAATTTAAAAAAAATTTTACAAAATTTAAAAATTTTATTGGTCATATATAAGATAATAATCTTTTTTTTTTTAAAGATAAGTTTATTTTATTAGAAAGGCTAGCAGCTAAGCATAGCTGTTTGGCTTTTTGCTTAGATATGTAATAAAAGAAGAAAAGCAAATCTCACAGCAACTAATAATATCTAGATTTTGGATTTATCTAGATATATCAACATGCGACACAGAAGTCTATCCACTCTATTATGTTATCCAATTTAGAACAACTACATGTCCAAGAACGCACCAATCCACTTGCTGAAATCACAATTTGAGCCATTTTGGTGTAGCTTTTTTTTAACTTAAAAACTATTATGAAACTCTTATGAAATTAATAGCTTTTAAAATTAAATTAAAAATATTTGATAAATTTACTTTATAAGTCATTTTTCATAGATAAACTGTTTAGCAAAACAATTTATATAAACTCTAATTTTGGTTAAAATTACCATAAAAGCTATTTTGTTACGGAGTGTTTTGTTCTTTTTGTTTTAGTAGTCTTTGTAAAGAAAAGTAGAAGAGAGGGAGATCGAAATTTGCGTTGGAGATGAGTGATTTGCAAAGAGAGGGAGAGGAGAGGGAGATCGATTAAGAGAGAAGAGAGTATTTTTTAAAAGAATGATATTCAGATTATTTTTAATAAATGAGAACATTTTTGGAATAAAGATAAAAATTTTCATGAAAAACTAACATGTTTAAAAAAAAAAAAAAAGAGAAAGCTCCTTTATGAAGCTTTTCTAAAAGTTCTTTTTTTTAGACTTTATTTTTAAAAAAAAAAATTATTTTTTTCTTTTAAAAGTTTTTCAAAATCTTATTTAACCTGACTTCTACTTTTAAGAGATAAATAAATTAAAAAAATTGAGTCAAACAAGCACTAACAATAACAACAACAATTACTTTTTATTAGCATTCAGCCACTAGAGTTTCACCCCTTCAACATTAATTTGCACAAGAATTTCATCTTTGTTCAGACTTTAGAAATTTGTATCCAATTCAAACAAATCCCCACCGTCCAAACAACCACCTAGCACGGCACTGCTAATCAAAATATAGAACTCTACCTTAGGTGGAGTCCACTCTATAAACTCAACTATTTAATCTTCATTTGAAATTTGCCTTTCTGAATGCCTCTAAACTGCCAATATCATTCAAAGTCGCAATTATGCAGCGGTACACACAATGCATCCCACTTTTGGTAAAGATATCCCCCAATACACATAAGTGTATATCAAAGCTCGAACCACTTAGCATTTTAAGGGAACATTCTACTTAACTCCATAGCTCTTTGTACTCACCATGAGTTATTTTCCACTACGAGACCAATCTTCAAACTCTCCATATACACTAGCCATTTCCTTATTTTTCAAGGAGTATCTTTAGAGTTATTTGCTCGAGTCAATTTCAATTCACAAACCAGACATGTGGAGCCTTTTGTCACTTGGATATATCAAAAAAGCTTCTCTAATTGCCAATAATTCTACTAAATTAAAATCTCCTAAATCAATTGACTTTCAGAACAAAGCTTTAATTACCACATTGTTATCTCGCAAAATTTCTCTAATTCCAGCCTCACCATTGCTTCCAGAAGAGGCTCCATCAACATTTAATTTCAGCCAATCTATCGGTGGAGCCACCCACACTTATTCCGGGCCTATAGTTTTCTCTTCTTGTATATTTTGCACATTAGATGGACATCAAAATATTTTCTCTGTTGAATCAATCATATTAGGCCACTTAGCTTTCACCCGCACGACAATACGTAACTTAATAAGATCATATACTTGGTAAACATCCCGAACTTTGTCTTTGAACACTATATCATTACGAAATAACCACAACGAGCATGTAATTGTAAAGAAGGCTAGCAATCTAACATTTTGTTGTTGTCCTTTATAGAAACAAACTAACCTCCAAAACAAGAAAAAACTATGGATTATTTGGTAAAACCTAATTGAGATACCACTCTGTACACCATAAATTCCTTTTCTTGCAAGATTTGATGCATGTAAAAAATAGATGTTTTATTGTTTCTCGACCCTGATTACATATTACACACAACATCTAATCATCACCAAGTAACCACTTTTGCAAGCTTCGTCTTAATCACAACCTTCTTCCACATTAATTTCCACATAAAGACCACCACCTGTATGGGGCATAATCCAACGAAACCTTTCCCCATAATTTTCCATTATCACATTGTAAATTTGAAGTAAGTTTACAAAATGATTTTAATGAATACATACTGTAGACACTAAAATCATAAACAAAAAAAATGAATTAAAAATAAATAAATAATAAAAATTAAAAAATAAAAATAATATATATAATATATATAATAAAAAGAAAAAAAAACTTGGTAAGAGAATTAAAGAATTTAGTCAAACACAGTGTCTACGTCTTTGCACTATTTCGAATTTCCGAAATGTGCAAAGAGGGGCAGCTGTAGACACTAAAATCATAAACAAAAAAATGAATTAAAAAAAATAAATAATAAAATAATAAAAATTAAAAAATAAAAAAGAAATGAAAAAAGGAGGGAGAGAGGTACGACTGGCAAGGTGCGTCCCCTCACCCTGCCAGACGCGAAAAATTCACGTTTGGCAGGATAGTGGAACGTGCCCCCCCAATGCCCAAGAACCGAGTATAAAGGGGAGGGGGCACTATAGCAATCGAAAAGGGGGGATCCTGCAAGCAAAAGAAAACAAGCACAACCAAAAATTCCTAAGTCTCTAGCAGCCACAACAATCCACACAAAAAAAAAAACCAAGAAAGATACATCAAAAAAAGATACCAAAAAATCAAAAAATGCGTAATGAAAGGAGGGGAAAGCGGATCGGTAGAGAGAGAGAGAGTGAAAAGGGGCTCGGGTTTGCGTCGGCAGGAGAAGAGTGAGAGAGAGGAAGCCCGACAGGCGCTGGATCTGGTGCTTGGGTTGCCACCGGTTAGCGTGGGTAGAGAGGAGAAGAGTGAGAGAGAGGAAGCCCGACAAGCGCTGGATCTGGTGCTTGGGTTACCGCCGGTTAGCGTGGGTAGAGAGAGAGAGAGAGAGAGAGAGAAAAGCCGGCGTTGGATCTGGTGCTTGGGTTGCCGCCGGTTAACGTGGGTAGAGAGAGAGAGAAGCCGACGTCGGATCTGGTGCTTCGGTTGCCGTCGGTTAGCGTGGGTAGAGGGAGACAGAGAAGCCGGCGCCGGATTTGTTGCTTGGGTTGCCGCCATTTAGCTGGTGAGATCTTAGAGAGAAGGTAGAAAGATTTGTTTCTAGAGAGAGAAAACGGTGAAGGAAATGAAGAAGAGAGGAGGAAAAGAATGGTTTTATACTTAAGGCTTTGTGGTAAAACGGCGTAGTTTTGGGAGAATTCAAAAAAAATAGAAAAAAACCCTTCCCAGGCGTTCGAAACGACAGAGTTTTGATCTTTGAAGGAGACTGCTAAAGTGGGCCGACCCAAACCCAAGAGGAGTCATTGGTTTCCTTGGACGTTGGGCTTCAATAGTCCAAATTCGGTATGGACTCTTTTGGACCTTACTGTTTTGATTGCTATTGTATTATTGGTTTATTGTTCATTGGGCCATTTAATTTTAATTAATTTAGTTTTTGGGTTATTTGCCTATTATATTTATTGGGCCATTTATTTTTAGTATTAATTCTAATTTAGGTCTCTAAATTTTAAAAAGGCTTGCTTTTAGTTTAATTCAAGGTCACTAATCAAAATAATGACTTATTATTTAGATAGTACCGATAATGGGATGATTGGTCGGGGACGCGAGAAGTCGTAATCTCGGGCTAATTTTCCCTAGGTTCGAAATCCGAATTAAGGCTCCACCAGTACGATGGGAAGGCCTCGATTTCGAGATCTCGAAATTTTTAATAAATAAAGAATTCGACTATACAAAAAAATTAATTACTTAATAAAAATAACAAATAAATAACAATAGATTAAAAAAAGAGGATAAAAATAATAAATAAAAAAATAATTCAAATATACAATAAAATAATAAATTTATAAAAAATGCAATATAAATAAAAATTAAATAATAATAAATGATAAAAAAATATATAATAAAAAATAATAATAAAAAATCTAAAACAACAACTAATTTAAAACTAAGCATTAAATATCAAGTGGCACAAGCTATGAATTAATAAATATTATAAAAAAAATACGAAGACAAAGATAAGAAAAAAAAAGAATTAAATATAGATATATAAAATAAGGTTTTAGGTTTTAGGCTTGGATAAAAGATTGTTTACGAAAAAATATAATAATAATAAAAATATAAAAATATAAAATATATATATATACAAAAATATAAAAATATAAAATAAAATAAAAAAATGTAAAATTTGTGTCATTAAAGTAACATGGAATCATAAACAATTTATCTAATTATAAAAGGAAAATATAAGAGTAACTTAAAATAAAAAATGTAAAGTATAAAAAATAATAATTAGAAATGAAATAGAAAATATGATAATAAAAAATAAAATAAAATAAAAATAATAATTAATAACTAAAAAAATATATAGATAATTGCATTAGCATAGCATATATATATATTGCATCATACATATCATTGCATATAAATATTTCTATTTTCGAGTTTAAACCCCGATGATGGGATTTTTCGAGGATCTTGCGAAGACGGGTATTCCTCGAAAAGTTCCTTAGGTGAAAAGGTGTCTCCGGGTCCCACCAGTATGATGGGAGGGCTCGAGAGACATCTTTAATAAAAGGCTTTCACCCGAATTAGGTTCATTATGCACGAAAACATTATTTTTAAAGAAAAACGTACGATAACTCCGATGATGGGAATTATTCGTCAAATTTTCGAATGTGAATTTCTCGGATAATTCCCTAGGTGAGAGAATACCCCGAGTCCCACCAGTATGATGGGCGGATTCGAGAAAATATCCTCGATAAAAAGTTATTCGTCCGGTATTTTTTTCACGCCATGCATCTTGCCTCGCATTTGCATCCCATTTTAGGTCAAATAGGAGATAAATATAAGTGAATAATAACTAAGAAAATATAGCTAATTTAAAAATTAAAGCCTAATAGGATAATCTAAGAATGGTACCATTTATGGAACGGGCGTCCCGAGGGTGCTAATCCTTCCCCGGGCGTAACCGTACTCCCGAGCCTAGATCTAGAAAATCGTAGACCAGTTTAAGGTTCTTTTCGGTGGACTTAAAATTAATTTAAGTTTTCATCGATTAGAATCTAGTTAATAGGTGGCCAATCGCACCTAGTAAAAAAGATTGGTGGCGACTCCTAGTTTATTTTTTTAGTGAGTTTTCACATTCGCGTCTGGCGATCGGGTTCTCGGACCCGCACGTTATGACACATACCATTAGGCGTAGCTTTCCAAATCACCTTGTAAACTTTCATTTAAAGTATGCTATCAAAGATAGCACCAAAATCCCGCCCATTGTTGAAATTTTCAACTAAATAATTAACATCCTAGCTCAATCTTCCGTTACCAAACTCTATTGGGCTAAACACAATAATCACATAATTTGCCATCCTTCTCGACTCCTAAGGCAAAAATTCTTGGAAACTCCCTTTTGAGAATCAAACAATCCACCCATTCATCATGCCATAAAGAGATTGATTTTCTTCACTTACAATAATGCTAATGTTAACTAAAACCTACAAAAAAAATTTTGTTAGTAGGCATAAATGGAGATACAATATTTTTCCAAAGGTTTGAGCATTTATTAGTGACACCTACTTTAAGTAACAAAGCACATGGATTATAGCCATTCTTTGTTATCAAGATTTCTCTCTATAAACTATCTTGTTCATTACCAAACCGCCACAACCATTTAGTAAGCAAGGCCTTATTTCATATTTCTAGATCAATTAACCCAAAACCACTTAATTCTCTATAATTGCAAACTCTGTCACATTGAACATAGTGAACACCACCATTTGTCTATTTTCAGGCAAGTGGAATTTTCTTTGAATCTTATCCAATTCGTGCTTAATCCTTGAGGCATTTTGAATAATGACATGAAGAAAATAGATAAATTGCTCAACACCGATTTCAACAAAGTAACACGACCTCCGAGTAATAGTAGTTTAGAGTTCCATCCCGCCAATTTCGTCTTGAAACGCTCCACTAATGGTTAATAAATTTTCAATGAAGCTTGGCTAGCGCCCAAGGGCAAACTCAAATACATAGATGGTAAAACATTCTCTTTACAAAGAATTTGGGCAACCCATTCACCCAAGTCCATAGAATTGACCCCCACTTCTATTAAATTTCTTTTGTAAAAATTAATCTTCAACCATGACACAATCTGAAAGCATTAGAGAACTCGTTTCAAATTAAGCAAAATTCACTATAAATCCTTTTATTTTGATAATAAATTCAAACATGAAGAATGGGTGAATAACCTTACAAATTCTTTCGATTTGGATTAATTTTTTATGGAGGAAAGAAACACCACAATAAAACAGCAATGGCTGCGGCAACTATCGGCAGAGCTAGCAGAGTCGATTGACAACCAAAAAAAACCCTAAATTCTTTTTTGAGTTGAAGAAGACAATCCAAGAGATTGGATTTTATAGATAGTATAAAAAATTTTGTGTAACAACGTTAGTATTTTCTTTTATTTACTTAAAACAAATGTAGTGAGGCAAATAAAAGGCTCTCACTATATCCTTAGAAATTCACTCTCGTTTAGTAGAAAGGGCCAAACCAGATGCTCACTAATTTATTGAAGAACTATTTTCTCTATTTATACTTTTATATTTAGTTATTTTTCTTTACAGTTAATTACATTTTCAAGTTTTATGTAATGAAAAAATTTACTAAACCCTGCATTGTGAGGACTGTCATGGCCCTCACAAAATCCACAATGTCATTGAGTGTAATAAATCCAATTTAGTAAGAGACAATTTGACTCCCCTCAAAATAAGAAATGAAAGTAGTAAAAGTCATTTAACTAAGACCTTAAAGATGCATTCATCTCTTCAACTAAAGGGACAATTAACATGACCATTTTGAGAGTGTCAAATTTGAGCCCACAGTAAAAACTACTTCCTACGAAAGCTATTTAGTGGTCTTCAGTAGAAAAGGACTTATAGTGAGGGTCAGCACGCAGCCCTCGCGAAAGTCCTCATTATAACACACTTTTCTTGTAGTGAAAATTATTACGGTTTCTCTGTTTTTCTGACATATATAAGAAAATGATGTATTCTACACTTTACACATTTTCAGTTTGTAGCTCCTATTAATCAAGAAATTATATTCCTTTCAATTCCAATAATGCTTTGGATTCTAACCATTCTAATTGAATCAAATCAACAAGTTTATTGGTCTTACCCTATCAGCTGCTAAAGATTGTGTTGAAGTCTTTTGCTGCCAAAGTATATCAGATTGCTTGAAAACCACAAAACGAGCTGCTTTGGGGTTTATCTCAATCTCGTTTCTCGTCGTATCAGGTTTTGATTTTTCTTAGTGAAAATATATGGGATTACAATTTGAAGAAAGGCAACAAAGAAAGAAAAAAGGAATTACAGCCGTGCCTGGGCTTTCGAAAGGGAGAGCCTAGTGGCTCGAATTTATTTCTATCTAATTACGTCTCATCCTAAATTACCACTGGAGCTAAACTTAATTGACTTCATTCCTTCAAGACCTGGGACTCAATCAGTTTTAATTTCCTGGGTTTATACCCTTAAGACATCAATATAAGATTTCCCACGAAGCTCACGAGAAAATAGTCCCCTGAAGTAGTCAACAACACCTATTCTCCGGAACAACGCTGGAGTTTGTGGTGTGATAAGGCTTGGTGCTGTACCCATATCTCCTTCCAGTTTGGGGCTGTAAAACGTAGCGATGGACATCCTTTCTTTCCTTGAGTTCACTGTGGCACGATGCTCAATGCTACGGTAAATCCCATTGGAAACAATCTGCAAAACAGAAATGGGATCCAACCACAAAAGTTTGGGTGCAATCTGTTCAGGGTTCAAAGTTTTGCGTCTAAGTTGTGTTCTAGAATTTGGTATTCTTTTATGGAGACCAAAAATTGTTAAAAGCAAAATGCATATACTCTTTGCTCAAGATGATAAAATAAATAAATATAATATATTTTATGGAAAATATAATATATAATTTTAAAAATAATTGTTATGTGTGATAGTAGATTAAATCATTTGTTTAATTCATTACTTAAAAAATATATAAAGATTATAATTTTTAATTATTCTTTGCTTTTATATTTAAATATGCTTTTTATATTTTTCTTTCAAAAATAAAAACGAGTAAAAAATGAATACTACCCATTGTACAAGTTTCTCATGCCCGAACCTGGTTATTATACCATGGAAAATCTCCTGCTAAACAAGCTGGACGTTTAGAATGACACACTAGTTGTCGAGACCAATAAAGTCACTTTTCAAAAAAAATTTTGGAAAGCGAAGAGGAAGAACTTACCATTTGTCCTAGTTTTGGGTTCAACTCTGGATAATTTCAATAGCTCAAATAAATAAATTATGATGTTTAAATTATTTTTTGTATGCTATCTTCCACATACGAGAATTTGAGTTTATAGACTTTAGCTTATAATTACCTCTAGAATGTCTCCAATATTGATCACAAAAGCATTTGGGAGAGGTTTAATAGGAATCCAAGCCCCATCTTTTCTTATTTGGAGGCCTTCCATCTCATTGATTTGAAGTAGAATGGTTAGGCCAACAGCATCAGAATGAGAGTTGATGCCAATTGCATGCTCTGGCTGTGGACATGGAGGATAATAGTTCATCCTCATCCCTTGATGCCCTTCGTCAAACAGAATTCTCATGTCATTAGGGTCCATCTTTAGAGCCTTTGCCATAAGGTCAAGCATGTTGATGGCAAGATTTTTCAATTCTGTTGAATAAGCTTCCAAGGCTTCCCTGCAATCAAGTATTAGAAAGAGATACCTTATCATGATCAAAGAAAATCCAAGGCTTTATATCAAGTCTTAGCTACGGATTAAAAGAAAGTTTATTTTATATTGCTTTACTTTATAACTTATAATTGAGTATTTAACTTAAAATCAATTAACAATAAAAGAAAAAGGTCTAAATTGAATATAAAATCACAAAAAAAATACAAGATTTAACTTATTTGAGATAATTACCTAATCTGTGAGTTATAGCAACCCAAAATCTGAGATATTTTGTGCATGGAGAGAGCCTACTCTCCTTTAAGATATATAAACACAACTTTTCAAAAAAAAAAAAGGACTTATTTGAGATAACACCACTTAATACTCCCCCTAAGGTCCACTACTAACAAGTGAGACAAATAGATCTACTACGTGGACAAACTCATAAGAGGCAATAAGCAATACAAACATAATGAATATGGACTCTAACATCATATTAAATATTCAATTCAAAATTAATTGACAATAGATAAAGAGGCTTCACTTAAATATATAAGATCATAAAAAATTCAAAATTTAACCGATATAAAATAATATCACTCAACGGTAACAACTTTTTTTTATTCGAGATAACAACTTTTAAATGGAAATATTCAAATTCTTAAATTATCAACTAGCCCCAATTGTACGTGTCTTTTATTGTTCCATTACGAAGGTACAAACTATTAATATGTCCTAGAAGTACCTTTTACCAAACAATTATTGAGAGAGAGAGAACCTGAGTGGGAGAGGGAGCTTAGGGAATAAATGTGGCTTTCTCAAATGTGTTGGGAGGGTGATCATATAAAACATGTCTCCCCAATTAAGCTTTTGCTCCTCTGAGACAACAAATGCCTGCCCGAATCCCTCAATATCCTCCGGTGTTTGCCAAAATTTCTTCTTCTCTTCCATTGTTAGATTGAAGAACCCTTCAATCTCCAGCTTCACTTTTTCCACCAGTGCAGTGCTCACTCCATGATTGATTAACTGCAACAAGTTTCCATCTATATTTGTTCAAACACAAAATTTCACAACGTTCAATCAAATCTCGGTTTGAGACATCCCTCATAATGAAGGAATTTTAATATATCGTTGAGGTATTTTTATTAATCAACTTTATTATTATCATCAATTTGTGCGATCTTGATGAAGATATAAAAATTTAAATGAAAAACATAATTATATATATAAAGATTCATCTCATATCAAACAAGAGTATGATTAATAAAATTTAATTTAAGAGTTAACGTGCAGTTATATTTGGAATCGAGACATTGCAAATTAACTGCTATCTATAATGGAATTGTATCATTTACAGATAGGGCCTGAACATAAATATTCAAGCCGCTAGATAAAGGGGAATATTTAACTAAATTAGTACCTGGAAGAAACCCCAATGTTTGCATGCATGGTGCAATTGCTCCAGCTCCGTATCCTTGAGATCCTTGGAATAATGTAGTTTTTGCATGTCAATGACAGGCACTTGGGCCAAACAAGAACTACTGTTGGATATGAAGGAAGGGTCTTCATCAGTGCGCACGTATTGAGGTGGAACTTTCACTAGTGGCTCCTTTGAAAGCTGTTGGACACAAGGCACCAAGAGAGAACCACCAAGCTTTGTTAACTGTGGTTCCATAGCTTAGAAAGTAGACACTCCTCTTTAGTTGGTTTCTCACAAATTTGAAGATGAACAAATTCTTTATGTTAATGCGTGTGCCTGAGCCTACATATATATTCAAGAGCATGACATATTTGACGCTACTTTTAGCTTTCACATTTTGTTCATGGTCCGCCAAAAGCTTTTAAGCTTGACTACGCATTGATGTGTTTTTAACTTTTTGCCACCATATATAAAAGCTAAAAAGTTGTTTTTGTGATTATGATGAATCAGCATTTGCGTCTGGCTGCTCGCCAAAAAGTATACAGAGTATGTGGCAAAATGAAACACGCAGCAAAAAATAGAGAGAGACAATATAGCTATCCTAGCTAAAGAGCTCTGACTTGGTCAAAAACAAATTTGTTTTCGCCACTGTCCCATCATTTGCAATTTACCTCACAAAAATTCCTGTTCAACCGATTCCTTTAAGGTTTTATTTGTTGGAACCTCTTTTATAATGGCTGGAAATCATGCAAAAATACAAACGGAACACTTCTGTCGGTAAATGATTGGGAAAGATCTTTTATCCACAAAAATTATCCTTCGGTAAAAATTTTCATGATTTTAATTTAAAGACGTTAAAGATTTTTTTCGTCAACTTTCCAACCAATTGGTATCTATTCTGTGAGAATTTGGTCGTAAAGTTGTAGTAAAAGGCTAAATAGAAAGTCTGTACCTTGACGGATGTTTTCTAAAAGATTTCATTCGCTTAGGAAAAAAGAAGATTTTTTATTGTGTTCTTATTATTATTATAATAAAAAATAATGGTCTATAAACTATCCTTCTTTGCAAATTTTTTAGAATCAGAAATTATGTAAAAACGTAAATATTCATTTTGGTAGGAACAAATAAATTAAGAAAAAATTCTTCTTATTTTTTAAATAAGACTACACAATTTTAAAATGATTTTTTAAAAAAAACATAATCCTCTAATGAAGTTTCACAAGTAAAAAAAGAAAAACTCCATCAATAAAGTTGCACAACTTTAAAAACCTAGATGCTCCCCTAATGAGGTTTGATGACTTTGAATGAAAATTAAAAAAAAAAATACTCCTCAATAATCACAACTTTAAACGAATTAAAAATATATATATACTTCTTCTAGTGTCTTCATGACTTTGTAATAATTTTAAAAAAAAACACTCCTTTAAAGAAATTTCGCAGATTTAAAAGAATTAAACCTACAACTCTATTTACAAGCTCACTAACTTGCCCACCAATAAACTCTTTCCTCTTAAAATTCTTGCCCAAAATATCTTCTTTTCTTGTCTATCAAATAAACTTGAATATCAAGCAATATCTTCCAATAAATCAAAAAGTTTATCCAAATCTTTTGAGATTTGAATAGTAATTTCTAATAAATATAAAATAGAAGGATATGAACTTGTGATATGTAAGAAGACATATTCATGATTAGACTTTGAAATTTAATTTTGGATTCCAATTTAAATTTTGAAATGAGCATGATATAATTCAAAAAAATTTAAATAAGTTTTTATATTTTTATTGTGTTCAATTAAGTTTTTATATATTTAGTTTAAGTCAAATAAATTTTTATATTTTTTATTTTAAGTCAAATAAATTCTTATAATTAATAAATAATTTTATCAAAATATCATATGACGTTGATGTGATATATTAAAATATTATAATTGATTACAATATGACATGTTGATATATTATAATTGATGATGACATGATAGATTGATTTAAAATAATAATACGATCATATAATATTTTTTATAATTCACGTCAATGTCATGTCAATGTTATGTAAATATAAAATAACAAGTAATATTTTATTAATAATAATTAATTAATTATTAATTATAAAAATTTATTTAATTTAAAATAAAAATATGAAAATTTAATTAAATGTAATAAAAAATAAAAATCTATTTAAATATTTTTAAATAATTTAAAATTTTATTTAAATATTATAACTTAATTAATTATGGAATCCAAAGAGTGTAAATATTTGTCACCTCGAGCATGGTAACCTCAAATGAAGGGAATAAATAATATTAGCTGGTGAACAAGATTGGAGGCGTTTTTCCCAACACATCAAATCATTCACGTTCTAAGATTTAGACATCCATGCGATGTGAGTACAATATAATTCCGTGATTGAGCACTTCTCTGCTCCTTGCTCGTTCTTTTGTCGCGTACGGCGTGCGCAAGCACCACGTGACACATTCACTAGGAGTGTACCATGCGGCAGGGAAGCCCTATTTATTGGTATTTTTGATTGAATGCTAACCCTTGGGTAGGGAAGGCCAATTTTAATTATTAATTAATAAGCGCATGTTCATTTGGACCAAATAAGACTTGTCAACTTCCATCTATGAGAGTTTTTCATTTTTCACATTGGATTAGATTTTATCTACAATCTAATACACCTTTCCTCATATTTATTTTTCTTCTTTTTGATATGTTCTAAAATGATTTTTGTTCTATTTTAAAAAAGTCACTTCCCCTTGGCTGAAGTAAGAAAAGCCAGAAATTTGAGAAAAGATCTTAGATAATTACTATATATGAAAGCACCAACTCCAAAAATGTAAATAGTAAAGGACATATAAACCTTTGATAATTTATCCTTAAATTCTTATTAAATTTAATATTTATTACTTTTTTTGTTTCCTTATTAAAATAAACTTTCCTTAATTAATATATAGCTTTGTTATTAAGTTAATTATAGACTACTTTTATTTATCTATTTTCTTATTAAACTTGAACTCTTAAATAAAGTTAAATATTCTTAATAAAATTTAAATTTAGCTATATAAAACTAGAATTTTTAGTCTACTGAACTATTAAAGAGTTTAAATAATTATTAGATTTACATAACTAGTTAAGTTTAATAACTTCTCTGTCCACTAAGGATACATGGTGGCCAACAAATATAAAAGAGAGGTTTTTCCTGATTAAAGAATTTCATCTTTTCACCTGCACGGAACCATTCTAGGAATTTAGGATGTAAACCAGTTTTAGATTTGTGTTTCTTGTTTTCTTGTGTTTTTCTTTCTACCAAATTCATGTATTCATATTATATCTCGATATCTATAATTTACGTTATTTATGATTAGAAGTAACATATAATCTTCATAAAACTGATCAAAACATAAAATCTTTACACAAACAGCCAAATAAGTTAAATGTAATTTTTTTTAATTTTGATATTTTGCTAAAAATAATCACTAATCACAAATACTTTCTTCATTGAAACTTCTTTTTAATGAAATGATAAAAATAACATTAAATAGACAATAAGTAACAATAAATATGTAATTATTTTTGGTATGAAACTTGTGACTCCTAATTACATTTATAAGTGATTTGGATTGATTTTTGGTATGAAAATTATGGCTCATAATTTCATTAATTATGAAATTAGGTTTTTGGGTTTAATATAATTGATTAATTTTTACTCTATTATTATTTTTGATTAACTAATTGTTTTCGTTAATAACTTATGAATGAATTATTTCATAAAAATGGTAAAATTATTTACTTGTATGTATCACTGAGATTTTCAGAAAAAAAAGTATGTGTCACTAATTTATTATTTTCCTATGGTATATTATTGTTAATCCTATGATATTAATTAATGCACATTTTTTTATTAAAAGCTCTCCGATTTGGTAAGTGATATAGGCCCATCAGGAACAGCCCACCCAAAATTTAATTCTGATGAAGCAGAGGTGGATCTCTCAAGCCCAGGCCCTTTGTTTTTTCCAGCAGAATCTAAGGGGCTTATGGGTGATAGGGTCCTCTTTGAACCCAGATATTCAACTGGATGTCGATGGTATGGGGTACCTGATGCTGCTATTGATGCTGTTATAGAAGGTGCTATGTCGTTACAGGGTGCTTTCTTCTCAATCTGTGTCTATATGGGGTGCTACTTCGCTGTTCTGTTCTGATCTTTTCATATTCATCAGACTTTGTATCATTTAGATACTTAATAAAATTGCTTCTGATTGAGAGAAAAAAACAACTAGATTAATGCTACTAAAATGCAAAAAAAAAATTCAAGACAATCACGTTGATATAGGTGTAGACACCTCTAAAATATATATAATAATAAAATAAATAATAAAATAATAAAAAAATAAAAAAAACAAAAAAAAAAAGAAGAGAGGTATGGCTGGGCGTATGCCCAGCCATCCCTTCCCCAACCACCATGAGTAACGGGGCTCTGGCTACTAACTCTTTAGTGCCAGAACCCCATTACCGGATTGTCTAGATTTTTGGACAACTCTATTTTTAAAGAAGGGGAGAGAGCAAAGCAAAGGGATCCGATTCATCTCCTGCAAAAAAAAAGCCATAAAAAAATTGAAACAAAAAAAAAACACAACAATTAACCCAAAAAAAAAGTCACAATCAAACACAAAAAATAGAGCAAAAAAAAAAGGAAGAGGACGAAGAGGGAGAGAGGTGAGAAGTCGGCGTAGGGAAGGAAAGAGAGGCGTCGGCGATGGGAGTGTTACGGCTGGGAGAGAGAGGAAGAAAGAGGAAGAAAAAAAGAAAAGCTTAAGGAGAAGATAGAAAGAGTGGCGGCAAGAGAGGAAAGTGAAGAGAGAGAAAAGAAAAGAAGCTTTTATACCTAGGTATAAAAGACCAAAACGGCGTCATTTTGAAGCAATTTTGGAAGCCAAAAACGATGCACATTGAAGAGGATTAAGTGGGCTGTTGCAGCAAGCTTGATTTCCTCCTTGGGCTAAGGCATACTTGGACTATTCAAGCTCAAACCAAAAAAACAATTGCAGCAGGCCCTTTGGGCTCAAACCGAATTGGAGGAGACCTTTGAAGCCCAGTGGAGCTTGAACTCATTTGGAGCAGTGGGTTAGTTACAACCCAATAGGTATTGGACTTATTCATTAAATAATGGTTTGGGCTTGAGTTATTGAAAGTAGTTATTTAATTTCTTGTTTAAGTGTTATAATAGTTTTATTATTTTTTGTGTTGTTTGAAATTTATGCATATGAAAGATAAAATATATGAAAGTTAAAAATGAAAATCTTTAATACAATAGATAGTAGATGTAGTAAATTAATAGATATGCATGTATAAATATATATATATAAACATATAACAAAAAATAGGAGAATGAACAAGGCAAAAAAATTATTAATTAATTAAATGGAAGATTAGAAAGTACTTAGTTTTTTTTAATATGTATAAAATAATTAATAAATAATAGAAATGGGTCTAAAAAATGAGAATAAATTATAATTAGTTGTAAAGGCAAGAGAAAATAAAATGTTCTAGGTATTTAGAAATATATAGAATGTACAATATAATATTAAATTAAAGTATTAAAAAAATCAAGTGGTTAATTTGAGTTAATCCAATAATAGAATTCTGCTTTAAAAATGGCAAAGAGTTGCCTCTTTCGGGTGGATGTTTTTTGGGTGCGAAGTTCGAGACAGATTTTCACCGAAGCGTTGGGATAAGTCCGAACTCTAAACTCTAATACCCGTTAAGTTAAATAATCGTTGTTAAAAAATGAGATATATATTAAAAAATAATAGATTTACATAATATTGTATTTGAACTTATATTAGTTAATTAGTTTAAATAAATATTACTAAATAAAGTTAATTTAATCGTTAAAGAAAATAAATTAATTAATTATTTGATAAGCTATATAATCAAGTAAAATATTAATAAAAAAATGTTAATTAAAGGATATGGATTTAAGTAGAAAGCAAAAATATATAAAAATAAATAAATAATCCATGAAAAAAAATAGATAATAATAAACATATAAACAAAATAATAAATTATTAAATACATAGTTGAGTGAATTATGAACCACTTAATTCAATAAACGCGTGCATGTAGACATCAGCATTTTATCCTGTCATAGCACGCCACATTTATCTTGCAAATGGTGCGGGAATTCCGATGATGGGATTTCCCCGAAGAGCTTGTAGAGACGAGTTCTTCCGGGGATATCTCTAGGTGAGGAGAATTTCGAAACTTCATCAAAGCGTTGGGATAATCTTCGAATAATTTTTCAATAAAAGATCACCGATCCCATTATTTAAAATAAACGAGTTATGACATCATTTTACGTTTGCATCACGTGTATACGTAAAACCAAATAAAAGATTCAGGCAATCAGTTTAATAAAAATTTAATTAATAAGTAGGGAATAAATCAAAAATAGGCTATAATAGGATAACTTAAGATTAAATGGTACCGTTCGTGGAACGGGCGTCACGGAGGTGCTAACCCTTCTCCGTGCGTAACCGCACTCCCGAATCCATCTCTAAAAAACGTGGATTAGTTCTCGTTCTTTCGATGGATCTAAAATTAATTTAGGACTTCATCGATTAGAATCTGGTTAATAGGTGACCAATCACACCTAGATAAAAAAAAGATTGGTGGCGACTCCTAAACCGATTTATTTTCGCCGACGTCTGGCAGATGGGTTCCCGGACCCGCGCATTACGACAATAGGAAAGAGCTTGAAGAAGGAATCTATGGACAAAAAATAAGAATGAAAAAGAAAAGTATTGATTGCATTAGAAATCGATACATTAGAAGACTTTAATATATTTTGTGCAAGATGAAACTCAAGTTGAGCATCTAAATTAAAAACTTATAAGATAAAGTCATAAAAGCATAAAACGAAGAATTTTTGTAAAATTTTTTAAGAGACATTCAGTTTAAAAACAGTTGATAAAATGAAAGAGTTTCTTTTATATTTAAAAATCCACGATACACTTTCTGTGGAATATATGATAAATAAGATGAAAATTATATGACTTATATCTTTATAGTATGAGTTAAATGATGAATTGTTTTTCTTTATTTTTTTTTTCATTTGACTTATACTGGATGATTGATTGTTCATCTAATAAAGAAATTAATTTAATCCAATTAAAAGAGATATTCCAAAATTAAAAGTACATTTCACTTCACTATCAAATAAATTTTATTTATTTATCAGAGTAAATTTCACTGCTGCTTATTAAATAAACTTATATCCTTCAGCTCATCCGAAACCAGTTAATAAGCATGCATGAACATGAAACATAATTTATAATAATTACGATTGCATTTAAACCGCTTTGGTGGACTCAGTAAAGATTGCAACTTGGAATTAGAAGAAGGTACGTGTGGAAAAGAATTTATCTAAATTCAAAGATAACAGTTAAGCCATAAATGAGTTAGATATGCCTCTTTCCTACGAAAACAAAACAGGTTGCATATAGTTTCCCAAGATCATGTTAGGTATATCTAAATCCTCAACATATTGACTGATCTTACAATCTCAAATCAAAATAATGCATCTCCCTTAAAAGCATGGCACCACTTTGACAATACTAAGTCAGATAATTGGTTCAGTGGCATACCTTTGGCTTTTTTTTTTTTTTGTTTTTATGATAATATATTATCAGATTTGCATGGCTTTTGGCTCCTCCAATAGCATATAGATTATAGACTATTTCTCTAATTACCATATTAAAAGGATTCTTGTTTTATTTGTTTGACTACCTTGCTTTCAGTTAACAAGATTTAGACTTTGATGCTACAGAAAAGGGAGAAAGAAAATAGTGATCAGATCCTTCGCAATTTTCTAGATAATGGTGTTAAAGCCAAGGGAAACATACATGCTATATTTAAATGCCTGGTGAATTTCCTTTGCTTCCCTATTTCCAGCTTTCCGCAGTCCGCACGAACTTTCCTTTCCCACAAAAAGACAGGCCATTGAAGAGCACTCACATTGCTGAATCCAATGCATTTTGACATCTACATAAGGATAGACCAAATTGAACATGGAAATGTTGGAAAAAAGTCACATGACTTTAGCTTTTCACATTTTAGTATGATTCAGTGCACCCAAAGCACACTACAAAGTTAATAATAAAACAAAGATAGAGGCATAAAATCTGATATGCTTTACCCACCCTATACATTTTTAGTTCCTTGTGATCCTGATTATGAATAGTGCCTTCTTACCTGCCTGATTATGAATTTATGATAGCAACACGGTCAAATGACTGCAAAAAAAAAAATGACTTCAACCAAAATATCCAGGCTTTGATTTGATGGATTGATGTATATACAAATGCCAGTGAGGTTTCCATATGCACAAGGCCTCCATTTTCAAACCTCATTCTTTGACTTTTCGGCCCTTTCACCAAGTTCATATATACCTGCCCACTTACCATAATGTTTTCCCACAAATACAGAGAGAAATATATAGATCACTGTGACACTCTTGTGACTTTTATATGATGATTAATGGCACAGCATTTTTTAGTAGGTTATAGAAATTAATACGTTTCAATGCCACCATTTTTCTTCGGCCTTCCAGCTTTTAAGCTTTATACTAATGGTAGTTAACAGTTCATTTTCACCCTCTAACTTGAAGTCAAGTTATGGAATGGTACCACTAACCCCAGAACTTTCAAGACGTTAGGTTGCGGAACAGAATCCATCTTAGTACAAAAACAATAAAAAATAAAAACTTATCCCTTCAGATTTTAATATGTTCTGAGCTAGGAAAGGTTAATTCTTAAAATGGTAATATATATCTTTGAGTATTTAAACCCTACTTAGCCTAAAGTTATTATGAAGGAACGGATCTTCCGAAAGCAGACCAGTGTAATGAGGCTAATTAGGTAGCTATAGGCTATAGCAAAGATTAATTTCTAACAGAGAGCGGTTGATGGATAGTTATGGGCCATATTTAAGCAGCCATTCCCTACCATCTTCATGGCAAAAGGGGGAAAAGTCATCCCACACTAATCCCTTTAGCCAATGCCATAGTCTTAACACCAATATGCCGTAGGTAGCATACTTTTTTCGACAAGGTTTTCAAGACAATCCTAAATGTTGAGACTCAAAACGAATATCCTTGTATATACTTACCAAATAATAATGAAATTTACATATCGTGATGAGGGTGATAAGATGAGTTATCGCCAACCATATACTAAAATCCAAACTATTGGAAGCCTAAATCCGAAGTGATATACTCTTCCTTTTCTTTTCTCTTTTTGAAGATATTGCTGAAATCAGACAGCCATGGACTAGCACATGCACCCGTAGTGCAACCAAAAAAAGGACAAAAGTTGATGATAATGCCCACGGGAAAGCTTACAATAAAAATACAAGGTGGGTAAGTTCCTATGGTCACATTCCACAATTTCGCTTGGTGTCCCTCTCGATTTCAACTACCATCCAAATTTCAATTAGAGCAGACAGAGAGAGAGAGAGAGATGAGCGAGATACACACCCACCACATTTACTTACTTTTCACCTTCTTATCTACTTGTTACATATACCCCCTAGGACCACACACACTCACATGCAACCGTCTTATAACACTACAAAGCTCCATTTTTTTGAGCATCCTATGGCATAAGCCAAGCACCAGCCATGGACTGGTACTCTTGGTTGTCGAAAAGTGCCCTTGAGCCCTCACTTATCTATGAGTATGGCCTTGCCTTTTCTCGCAATGAGCTCCAAAAGGAGGACTTGGCATACTTCAACCATGAGTTTCTTCAGAGCATGGGCATATCAGTCGCCAAGCATAGGCTGGAGATTCTCAAGGCTGCTAGGAAGGAAATTGGAGAATCCCCTAATAGCCTGTCCAAGCTCATTTTGGCAATCAACAAAACAAGAAAGTGCTTCAACAAGTATGTTAACAAGTTGGTTCATCATGAGAATAGCGCGATTAAGCCACTGCCGGAGCCGGTTCGTTATAGAGATCAGTGGAGAGGAGCATTGACAAGGAAGTGCAAGAGTGAGAAGGAGCTGAGGATAGAGCAGCCTGTGCTGAGAACCAGGAAGGTAGCAAAATCTGGTCCCCTGGATTACAGAGCACAAGACAAGTTGCTGGTCCCTCCTAGGAGCTTAAAATTATCAGGGCCTCTTGATAGAAAAATGCAGGAGAAGTTGGTGTTTAATTATAGGAGCCCCATAACATCTGGTCCTGTTGATATTGCTATGGCGCAAGAGAGGTTGATGCTCACAAATAGGAGTCCAAAACTGTCTGGACCTCTTAATTATGTAAGACCCCCAAGCCCGAAGGTTCATGCTGACTACAACAAGGAAAAGGCAGGTGGGGACTATGGCGATCAAACATTATGGGCAACCCTGTTTCAGGACATGAAACCCACTTGACTTGTCCATATGTCTTTCTTAGTTTTGTCTGGAAAGGTGAGATTGGTTTATTGAAATGTTTTATTCCAATCAGTGAGACAAGCCTTATATTGTCTGGTGAAAATTGCTTTTTATGCATGTGAATTTGATATAAGGTTAGGATGCCACAATATTAGCATCTTCAGATAGTGTTGGACAGTTTTTCTATCATCAACACGCATGCCATGGTTTATATTCTTTCTGAGTTCATGTATCTAAATTTTCAAGAATTATAGTATATGCTTTAAGATTTATGGTTTGTTAGGAGCTCTTTGAGTTTAAGATCCTACATACCGGCAAACTTTCATGCCTTGTACTGAAAACCATATTCTATAGAATGTGTGCTGCGAGCTTTCCTGGAACTTTCTTGCCTTGTTCATGTATGCATCTTTTGTGTTGAATGAAAAGGAGAAATTGTTAGAGAAAAGACCAAACTTAATTTCCAATTGCTTGGGACCCTATTGCTGAACTGACTATCTTAGTTCCATCAGCTCATATGCTCAGCGCGCTATAGTCTGAAAATGAAGATTAATCAGGGACAGGTTTTGCTTGATCTAAAGTGATAGAAAGGATGGTTTCCTTTAACTAGCTAATCTAAAGTGATCGCTACGGTGTCTTCACAACGTACGCTGCTTGAGAGTAATGTTTTGGGGTGTAGACATTAACTAGCAGCTTCATAAGTAGGAAACAAGATTTATAGCCACTATAAAGCAGTACAGCTATTTTCATCTTCCATTGCAATGTGGTCGACATGGCTTAGTCGAATTCTTTAACACCTGCCTGCTAGTGTCTTCAAAGCTCCAATGAATACCGATCTCTTTTATTAAATTTAACTAAATATTGTAACTCAACGGCATCTACTTTCTTTAAATTCTCGTCTGCAATACCAAAGGTATCTAACTTTCTGTTGCTTTAAACAGAGGGCCGCACCTGCCGGCCTGGTAAATGCACAAGATCAAAAGCAATAGCAAAATTAAGGGTTACACCTTGCTTGTTTTGCAAGGATTCAGAGTTTTTTGTCATTCTTGGCACAAGCTGTAAAGCCTATTGAAAAGAATTCAGGGTATTTGCCTTTTGCACTAGGTGAAGGGCAGACTTTTTAGGAACTGTCACCTTGACAGCTATGGTGTATGAAATCTTTTGATTTCTGCGACAGTCACTGAGAATTAAAAGCATCAGCTCCAAGGGTTAGAATTCAGTGATGATAATGAACAATAACTTTTATGAACCTACATAACAACCCAAGTTGGAGGAGATTTTATCTAATTGTATTTAAAAGTATTTAATGACTGCCTTTACATATCCAGCTTGAATTAGCTGCTCCATGATCATGTTACAGACAACTTGCAAAATCATTTATTAAAATACACTCGTATATCAAGTTATCAACTATTCATCAATGTAATTGTAGATGGATTTTAAAGTTATGACGAGGACTGTGTGCAAAATTAAAGTTTGGATGTGTGTACAGGCATCCAAACACATGGCCCCCTTTGATTAGAGTTCATCAACTACAAGTTTAATGATAGAGTACATAAACCTAGTCTAAGATGTGCTCCCAAAAATAAGACTCTGAAATGATCTAAAACTTCCACACTCCATCCCAACCATCTCAGTGATTTGAAGTTTGGGGCAGCCTAAAAGAACCCCCACCATACAGCATCTGGTAAACAGGCCATATCCTCTTAGTTAGGATAATGCTTGCTATTGAGCCCACACCAGAGACGCCAGCAAGAACCAGGAAAGTGAGCCTAAAGCAGTTTGGACCAACGCATGAAACACTTGAATTGACCAGGTTAAGTCCATACTGCTTTGCAGCTTCTGTATCATATATATATCCTGCTAGAAGCCCTGAGAAGAGGAATGCTCCAAGCGGATTTCCTAGTGACATGAAATTGTAAAATATACCAAAATGCTTCAAACCAAAAAGCTCAGAGACAGTGGGGATCATGATGGAGAATTGAACACCATAGCATATCCCAAGTAATGCAGTTGCAGCATATAAGGTGCCATCAATAGCTGATGCAAACAGAAGGTATGTAACAACCATGACAATTTGAGTGCATGTCATCCAAATAGTGCGCGGAACTGTTTTTGACCTGCAAACAACGGAAAATTCACGTGATGTGGCAGACCACTGTAGGAAAATAAGAATATGTAGATAAAGAATGCTACTTTAGAACTTATATAATATAACTAACCGACATACACTAATGGTTAACGTTACAAGCATGTGCAGAAAAAAGATTCCCGAAATGACTTTTGGCATCAATTATCATGTTTACCACAAACTCTTGAAAGAATATGAACTATATATCTTTGTAGTCTGCTTAAAGATGCAATTCAATCATATCAAGAAGAATTTTCAAAATAAATCTCTTAAAAATAAGTGAAATCTGTTTCTGTGAGCCCCCCATATTTATTTAGCAGTGAAGTGACAAATGAAGTGCTTATTTCCAATGTAGTAGCTAGAATAGCAGATGAATAGAGAAAATTCTAGAACAAACTGATTTATTCAGCACACTTATGCCTCTGTTTTAAAGTTAAGTCTGCATGTTAATTTACTTTATGCTCAGAGAGTTTGCTTCCTAGAAGCCAAGTATCTGGTATAGACTAGTCAAATCTCTAAACCATATGCATTAATGAATGCTTATGCATCACAAAAATTTTCACCTTCCTTGGATGTTACTGACCTGACAAAATGTTCCGAAACAGTACCCCCACCAAGACGGCCAACAAAGTTGCAAAAACTGAAAAGAGACAACAATATTGTCGTGTTCTGCACACCTTGTGCAATCCCTATCTGGGCAAGATTGTTGAGTACAGTCACACCAGAACCAACACCAAAAAAATAAACCAAGAAAAGAAGCCAGAAATCAGCTTTGATTATAGCTTCACTAAATCTGAAATCCTCCCCCCTTTTAGGCCTCCTCTTCTTCTTAACTGCCCCCTCACCCACAGCAAGAAGCATTGCCACCTCTGATGCCTCGTCACCTTCACGAAAGCTTCCCAGGTATGTTGCTGATTCAGATGGCTTCAACAGTGGTTCTGTTTTGTCTGCATTGCCTTCCCCTTGAAGCATTTCATCTGAAGATGCAACTGGTTGGTCAGGTATCACTGGTTTGTTAATCCTTGTGGGATTTATAGTCATCTTTACAGGAATTGCAAGAGGAGCCATTAGAAGGACAACCATTACAGCAACAATCACAGAGGAAATTTCAGCACTAAAATGCAGCATATGATCCAATATTGTGGTCGATAAAACATACAAGCCAAGGACCACACTAGCTGCTTGGATAAAACGAAAATGGCCATGCTCCGCAGCGTCTTCACCTGAAGCTGGAGTACATGCCCTAACAAAGTACATCATAACAAAGCAGAGAATAGGAACACCAAACGAAAGAAACATCAAAAGCTTAGAAGAGGATTTTTGAAGTAAGGTGCTGTAAATTTCTGTAAATACTGCAGCACTAAGCCCAGCATAACCCTTGAGAATACCAGCAACAGTGCCTCGACTGACAGGGAAATTTCTCATATTGGTGACAAGCACTGCAGTGCTCAACCAAGCACTACTATTAGTAGCTACACAAAGTGCAATCCATAACTGCAAAACCACAGAAAAATAGATTAGTCATCATTAGGCTATAGATTAGTCATCTTACAGAAATTCCCAAGAGATAGCAGAACATATAAACCTAATCTTGAACTTTTATATATCCATAGACATCGCCAAAATGCTATATTTGTGCACACAACTGTACTGATAAACAAACTAACAAAGTACATACCCTGTTCTAAGATGGTCTTCTTGAAAAAAAAATTTAATCTTAAATAAAAAGATTAAAGGGAACTGTAACAACTAAACCAGCTAAAGAATGAATTTTTAAACCCTAATCATATTCTTTTAGTTGCATGTGTAGGTGTCAGCATGCTACTCTGTAAACTACTCAGGCAGACTAATTGCCTACTCTTATTTGAATTGATAAGTATCAAATATGAGTTTTGTTCAATGCCTTGAATAGAAATTCAAGTCAAATTCATGTCAGCCAATACTTCGGCAGCTCAGAAGCCAAACATAGTAGTTAATCTTTTTCAATAGATGTCACTTAAATTAAAAATATACAACTTAAAATGGCATTTTATTTGATGTTTTCAATTGCACGCAGTAGGTTGTGTTCAAGCGTATTTTGAGTTGCCCTAGACAATTCTAGGATAAAAATAGGGCAAATAGTCTCGGACTGGAAGGTCTAGAACCCCAGCTATAGCAGTCCACATTCTTGTACTGAACTAAAGAATGACAAGACAATCAATGCATAAGTATAAAACTAATGGATGAATAGAAAGCAAATTCATAGGATAAATATCACTTCAGATGAAGTTAGCTTAGTGAATGTAACCATAAGCAGCTCATCACAAGTGTTGATTTTACAAGCCTAAGAAACAAGTGAAAAGTTTCTGGGTAAACCCTAAATACCTGGGTGGATTAAATCGAGTTTTTTTTGCAGCATATGAGATGATAAAGTCACTAGTTAGCATGGCAAAATGATTCCAACTATCAAAGATGCTCAAATATATGCAAGTACTAGTAATAATGATACCGAGAATCAAATATGTCCATCGCATACTATTTAAACTTTTAGGATGATTAGTCAGCTAACTATCCCTTTAACTTGATATAAGGGTAGAAGTCATTCTAATTTCTCCCACTACCTTTTATTATTCCTTCACCCATGCCTTCTTCACACTTGAGCCTTTATGCAATTCTCACTAATCCGTATGGAGCAAGCACTTCCATTCTAGGTCCACATGTAAAACCCATTAGATATTAGTTTTTTACCTAAGCTTTGCAGGGGAGGTGGGCTATAATGTAACTAAGAGGCCTGCAGTTTGCTGTAATTAGAATTTTTCAATAATTGGTCAGCCAAAAATCTCCTCAGTCCTTCACCCCATTGTCATAACTTGCTTTACTGTCTCTCTTAATGTAACAAAATTTTAGGAAATCACCTTTGATCTTTATGCTATTGTCCACTTCTCCTATGTATCAATCCATCACTTTGAACAAGCTTCAACGAAATTTCCAAGTAGTTAAAACAATCAAGCAATGCCAGATAAAGCTCAACTTTCATCATGGAATTACTATAATCGCAATGTTTCAATAGGGTGAAAACAAGAAATTTCCTAATATTTCAAAGCAACAATACCAATTTGTACCAATCATTTCAGCAGAGAATTACTACTAGTACAGGTAAAAAAATATATATAAAAGCCAAATTTATGAACAGTATTATATTTTTGAAAGTCCAGAAAAGGACATAATTGAATCAACAAAAATATAAAATGAAACAGATGATTAACTTCATAAGTAAGTTTAATTTACAGACAACATTAATGTGTAAAAACATACAAATCAATAATCTGATCTAAGACATTATAACAGGTATGCATTAAAATCCAGCTGAAAAAGCGTAGATGAATAAAGATTTAATCTTGATCAGAACCAATCCAATCACTCAAGAGAACAAGAAAGAATCTATCACTACAAGAACCGAGTACACAAATTATGAAGCAATCAAAGTCAAAGAACAAATATTTAAAACTCAGTAACCATAAACTCACCAACCAATAAGGCATATAGAGAACAGTGCGGCTTACAGCGAGCCAAAGAACACCATACCCCAAAAAGCAAGCAAAAGCACCAATCATGAGAACAATCCAAGGTGGGAACCTGTTACAAGCAATTCCGGGGAGAAGTCCAACATTTTCACCAATATCATTAGCAACACCAAGCATAGTAAGCTGACGTTGGTTAAAACCTAGAACAGATTTCAAGGAATGGGAATACAGAGGGAAGTTGTATGCATTCCCAGATGCTATCTGCACCCAAACGGCAGCCCCAAGACCAAGCCATGGTGGCCTGGTCCCTGCCTTCAGGTTCACCATTGATGGGTTGGAAAGTCCAGAGATTTTGTGGGTTCTTTGTCTTGAGAAGAAGTCAGCTTTAAGAAGGCCAGACCTTCTTTTGAAGGAAAGTAGGGGAAGGGTTAAGGTCTTGTCTGAGAACGTGATGACATGGCGTTTTGACAACTTCGCAGCTGTGTTTTATGTTATATTTCCATGTCAGCTGGAGCTTGGGTCCTTTTTTTTTTTCCCCTTTTCCTTTCTCCCAGTCAGGAATCAAAGGTGTCCATTTTAAGAAACGGGATGTCTGTCTAGTGGTTTCCATCAGCATCAATTTCCACAAGAAAAAAACGACACACTGAAGAAAACGAAATTTTTATCATACTTTTTTATGTAAGCAATTGCTTGTCAATCAATTGACATCATACATTAACATGAAGCTTAGATTATTTGATTTGCAATTGAAAAAAAAAATTATAAATAAAAATTTTTAAATTGACATATTTTAAAATTAAAGTAGAGGGATGAGGAAATATGTCTTGCTGGCAATGTTTTGTAAACTGACAAGGGAGTAACCTCCTCCGCCTTTAACAAAGGTACCTGTCCCACATGTGACACTCTTTGGTCACATGATACTTCCCCTTGTGACACAAAGGATTTTGGTGGAGCCTCTCTCTGTAAGATTCAAGAGTGTGCACAAATCGAGATCAGATCAATCAGGTGACTGTGAATCATTTGATGGTGTTGTTGCCTCTGGGCCATGTCCTAACACATTTTATGAGTACGAGGCCTACGAATTTTGAGGCAAAGGTTTGGATATGACAACGCCGAAGGTTGGACTGTGCTTGGAGCTTAGTTTTGATGCTGCTTTTGTAGCGTGAAATGAAAGGAAAGAAGCGTGTTCTTCCGGTTGCAACTTGAAGCCATATTTCAGTTGCTTCTGCAATGCTTCAAAGCCTTGAATCCAACATATTCGACTGCGGGTTACGTTACTTATCTGAATATCTTATCTTAATAGGCACAACATCGGAAACAACCAAGATAGTTCTTCCAAAAGGTTTAGGTGTGGATGATGGGAAGTAATGGTTGATGGGGTAACTTTGAATTAAAAATAAAATTGCACAGTCAACCATTGATAGAGCAGCAAGTGGGCAATACTGAAGATTAACCAAGTTCCTTGTATTTTACATTGCTGAATCTTAGCCTTAAAATCATCACTAACGCCAATAATTCTCAGGACAATGGCATCTTTGTACATTAAAAAACATAGCTTGAAATTTGTCCTTCGGAATGTAGACAGAAAATTGTCTTTACAAACAGGTGATTTTACAGGAAAGTCTGGGTTGGCTTCCCTTAATTTTGTGGTTTGTAGTGGTAGTGTAGATGAGGATTTTAAGCCCTCAAATCTGCCAAGGAATGTGTAAAGACAAGTTATCAGTATCCTCCCAGTCCCCAGTATTAATTGAGAAAAAAACACAAGTTATTCAGCTCAAACATGGCATGCCATTCCTTGTGGATTAATAATGGGAGGGTCAGGCAGCTCCAAGTCCCCCCACTGCATGTCCCTCGATGCTCCAACTGGTTGGGTCGAATGCCGAAGGCTAAGCAACAAAGTTGGGAATGGGGCCGTAAATCTGCCAACGTTGTTGCCTTGTTGGGAATTTTCAGCCCCTAATCATTACGGGTAAGCCATAGCCATCCATTAATGCCAGTCACTTTTTCTTTTCTTTTTTTTCCAATCTGAAAATTAGTATTCTCTTTCGTTCAATATTGCTAACTAAATTATAGAGCACTAAACAACTATCATTAGGACGTAGATATCATTTTAGTGAGCGTTAATTTCCTTTCTGTTTGCTAAAAAAATGGTAACATTTATGTTAATTTATAATAGTATTAATGATTAGAGTATTATACAAATAAAGATAAATTACAATTATTATTTTCATTAATTGCACTTGTCATTTATTTAAAAAAAAAACTTTTTTTTCTTTAATATTTTAGTTTACATACATAGACTCGTGCAGATAATGTGATATAGCAAAAGAATAGATAGGAAATGGACCTAACAATAAAGCCCATCTTTTGTGTGTAG
This sequence comes from Theobroma cacao, assembly GCF_053813885.1. Classification (NCBI taxonomy): domain Eukaryota; kingdom Viridiplantae; phylum Streptophyta; class Magnoliopsida; order Malvales; family Malvaceae; genus Theobroma; species Theobroma cacao. The sequence goes on from NC_142647.1 coordinate 7,998,287, forward strand.
CCCATTACGGATCAGTGTTTTCAGTCCCCTTCATCAATTTGAACATGGAAAACAAAAAATGGTGCTTGCCTCAAGGCTGCAGCTCCATTCCCCCCCATTTCTGCAGTTCATCGATTCTGCTGTCCTATTCCTTTGCTTTTTCTTTTTTATATTCTTGATTGTTTTTTACTCACCATGTCAGCACATCTTGCATTGCTCCTTGATTGGCTTATTCTAAGTGTTCCTATCACCCATTGAGGAAATCAAAATTTTTTTCAATAATATTAGAAATAAGTTAATTACAAAAATATAACCGAATTATATAAAAATATTTAATTTAGTACATGAATTAAAAGAAAATGGTGCAAAGTAATGTACAATATGTTTGCGTTTATCTCAAAGACAGTATATATTGTACCTTATTTTTCTCAAAACTGGTGAATTTCAAATACTGATAATGTAGGCTTACTGTTAAAATAAAGATATGAGGATAATTTATTAAAAAATTATAACATATAACAATCTAATCTACGAGAAAAAAGAACTAAATAAACTTTTTCTAAAGTTTCTTTAGATTGTCTGAGGTGATAACAAAGCAGATATCAACCCCTCCACTGGAAAGTAGAGGCCAAGTTCAGTTCACTGTCATTGGGCTTCATTTCGATGAGGTCCCAATTACAAGGAGATAGATTTTATTCTGATAGAAGAAGCCCATAAAAGTACGTATGTTTAAGAATCTTACAGGTAGATGAGAGGACAGCTTGCCCCTAAAGATTTCTTAAAGAACAAGAATGGCCACTCTAAAACTTTCTTAAAGAAAAAGAAAAAGAAAGGCCATTCATTCTAAGACTTTCTTAAAGAAACTCCTTTGGGTCACGCTCGCTAGAACCTTTCCTTAAAGAGAAGAATAGAAGCCTTAGACACTTTTCTTTCCTTTGATTCTTCTGTGCTTTGGTCAAGGAAACTCTTTATAAAGTTGTTCAATATTTCCATATAACTGCGAATCCTGCTTCCCTCCTCTAAGCATTTATATACTCTCCCAAATCAAATCAAGTCCACCTTCCTTGAGTTGGGCTTAAACTTGAAAAACTTATTGATGGTCTACCTTAGGAAATCTTGGCGTAGCAAGGCTATTAGTTTAACTAAAGATGAGGTCCGGAGATGGGCTTAATCGTTTCATGAGGAATGGGGTATTTTGTTCGATGTGTGCAAGCTAAACTTTAAAGATTAAAAGATGGTTCGCACTCTGGAGCTTGCCGTTTAGTAGAGAGTTAGAAAACTTAAATTTGATGGCGTAATTGATGATCGCAGGGTATATCTTGTTGCCCTGAAAGATGCTACAACGCAATCCATATATACTTTTGTTGAATCCAAGCTCCTTTTTCGTCTCTGACTCTATTTTCTGTTGTGATAATATTCGTGGGGCTAACTATATCCTAGAATCACTTATGTTGACAGTACTAATTTATTACCACCAAATCAAAAGATCAAGGTTCCAGTTTTCAGGGTAAGGAGAAGGAATCAATCACGAAAACTTTGAATGCACCAAATGACCTAAATGTTCAAAACTGTGTCTGCTGTGGGCTTAACCAAAGTTGTGAATTATGGACCCAAAACAAGTACAACCTCTTGGCAACATAATCTGAACAACAAACTATTACAAACATTATAGCTGCATATAGAGTATATATCTATAATATAATGCCATGGAGCCGTCGAAAATGTGAGTTGCTCCTGCTCACACAAACTACGTGCACTCAAAATTCTAATATATACCAATCCACACACGCAATCACCTTGGCCACCTAACATATTTGAGATTAGGCAGATAACAAGACCAAAAATTCAATGAGAGGAAAAAGAAGAAACGAAAATGCATGAGACAAAAGAGGCCCAACATGGGCAAATCATCTGGTTCTTGTCTTGGAGTGGTACCACCACGAAAGGCTGGCAACTTTATCCGTTTGCAATAACGAGCCATGGCATCACCCTCTCGCCGCTTCTAGTTTTGAGAGAGGAATAGAAACAGTTGTAGTAAATTTTTGTCTTAGTAGGCCCATTGAAGGAATATCTATAAAGCAAGAGCGTAGCGGACTATCTTTTAAATATTTTTTGTAGGTTTCAACGTCATCTGAAATGAACAACTTCACTTTTTATCTAATAATTCACACATCGGATAAGAAGTTTAAAACAAATGAAAACAGAGGTATACCCTAAAAAACCCAATTTCTCCACAAGGAGACAAAGATTGCTGACTACTTTAACTCCACTGGCCAACTCAGACGTTATTGTTTTGCAAGAACAATGAACAATGCCACAACAATTGCATAGAAAATTTAATAGCTTGGAGACTTCATCCATCCATCCTTATCCTCTCCAGCAAAGGAACAAACAAACCGAATCAAATTATCATCATCATCATCAAACATCCCACGTGGCTGGTTCATGCACATGGGGGTTGTCAATGTCGTGACCCTCAAAATAGAATGACAAAACACTTGCCAGAATTTAACTGACACCGGTGAGAGCCCACCTGAAGCTGGTAAACTACACCTAAAAAATTTAACACATGAGCGCAAGAACTTGCCATTGTTTTCCTGAATCCGATCTCCAAGGTATCTGACCAAGCCCAAGGCACACACTTCCAATGTTATGTTATGATGAGTAGATTCCCACTAAGAGGAAGGGAAACATTTGGGTGATAACGTGCTTACATCACAGGGAAGTTTGATCTCTCTTTTTGGCTTTGGGTGAGAATCTGACAGGTAATGTGGACCTTGTCCCAGCTGGCCAAAGATAATGTTGCTAAAATAAAATTGACGTCACTTTGAAATATTTGCTTTGCAAAGTAGATATGATATGGTCCCATTACCCCATATGCTTGTTGCCGCCCGTCACAGCTATAACCCAATTTATCAACTTTGGTTTTCATGTGGGCTGCCCCGCGTTTCCCAACCTTTCGTGATTTGAAAGCTTTCAGTTCCCGGGACCCATTTGGGTTAAAGAGAAAAAGGCAGGGTTGGTTTCTTCTCTCTGTTTTTTTCCCTATTTAATACGGTTTTTCTTCTTTTTCTTTTCTCTTTTCCTAATTGTTGCTACTAATTTTATGCACATCTACGATACCAATAAATGAGATGCACTTTCCACTGTTTCAATTTTATAAAAACACAAAAATATCAATTCATTTCAACAACATTTACACCTATCTGTATCTGAAATTTTTTTAAAAAAAATGAATACATAAATTAAATGTTATTTTTAGAAAAAAAGTAAATATTTATTTTTCAGTAAAAGGAGATTGAATTATAAAGTAAACAGTTACTGATTTTGATTTTTATATATTTTAATCAAAGTTCCTGTTTTCTATATTAAAAAATTTTTGGTTTCTAAATGTACATAAATATAAAACATGTGTATGGTAAAAGTAATGTCGTTACATGTAAGATAGAAAAACTTCAAATTTTAGCAAATATAATAAATTCAATACACGAAATAAAATTTTAAGAATTAAAATTTATATAACAATGTAATTAATATATAAAAAAAATTTTATTTAAATAATAATATTCAAACAATTTTCTATTATTTTTAATAATATTTTAGAATGTTGTTATTTAAGGATATTTTTAATATCAATATAATCTTAGTTTTATAATTATATAAAATACTAAATAATATAAATATAAAAATTTAAATGATTAAATATTAAACACTATCGGTATATAAAACGTTAATTCATAGTATTAATTACATAATAGTAATTATTTTATTAAATTATTATATAATTTTTTTCTATTATTTAAATCTTTAATTATGAATAAGAAAGAACAAAATAATAAATAAATTATATTTTAATTAATTTATAGTCATTATTTTATATAGCTTTACCCTTTTAATATTATAGCATAACTACTTGTTGATTATGAATTATCTAATATTTAATTAAATATTGTTTGGTTTAATAATATTTTATATTGCAGTTAATATTATTTGAAACGTATTTATAAGTTTTATTTTAAGAAATCTATATGAATATTACTTTTGACAATTGGATTCTATTCACGTACTTATGATGAACAGTGTCAGAGACAGAATTATTGTTTATGAAAATAATGGAAGTAAGAAATTCTTTCTTCCAATAATTTTGAAAATTTAGTTTTTGTTTTCAAAAAAAAAAAAAGCTTTATGTAATGAAAACAGAAAATAGGAAACGAAAGAGATGCCAAACAGCACCTAAATTACCCTCTCTTTTTTTTGTGTTGATAAGGCTAATTTAACGATTAAACGACTATTACAATTGAAATAAGATAAAGTTTACATGGGAAACAAAAACATCAATTTTAGGTTTGAAAACTTGTTATGGATTTTCCTTAATCAACAATAGACTTTATGATTTGTTTAAGACTTTAAGATATGATAAACTCCATAGAGAATTGACTTTAAAAAAAAAAAAAAAAAAAGAGAGGTAGATGTATTATCTTGGGCATTGAAGACAAGAGAGAGTGGGCAAATGGAATCCAGTTTAGGTTTGACCCTCTCTATTCTCAAGTGGTGGAGTGGAGAGTAATGACAATGACAATTACAAAGACAAAACCCAGGAATGGCGCTAAGCTTCTCGCTTCCCTACATCAACATCTTTCGCTTTCATAAACCTTATCTTTCCAGGGACTGTGATGCCAATGTCGATGAGGAGAGTGGGGACCTCTTTTCTTTGGTTAAAGGTAAGAGCCGATTCCTTGAAACCCTTTCCTTCTTTGCCAATGTTGTTTCCAATTCCATAGTATATATTTTTTTTAATCCATCTTTGGAGTTTGCCGAACCATAAGAGACCCAACTTTGGGAAATTAAATGACTGTCATAAGATTTTGGTGGTGGAGTTTAATATATTAATTAATATACACTGTAAATGACAGTGTGAAGAGTATTTACTTTTTATTTTCTCTGATGGGTTGATGATTGATGGGATTTAGGAACCTTTTGTGGGGTATGAATATGATTGACACAAAGCAAATTTGTTTTTTTTTTTTAAAATAAGGAAAAGTCATGATTTGATCACCAAATGCACAAATTTTAATTGGGATGCCATAATCTCATGGTTGTCATTTCATTTTTCTATATTTGAAGAAAAATAATTGGGGTCTCTTGGGTTTTAAGAAACAAGACAAAGGCATAATTGAAGCTTGGTGGTTAAGGGAAAGCCCCTAAAAGAGAGGCCTAATAATATAATGCTTGCTGGATTCCTTGTAGTTTCAATTATGAAATTAGGATTTCCCTCTTTCTGTCTGCGTGAAAACCAAGTTATCTGATATTTCTCAACCATACAGCTGATATCAAAATTTCATTTCTTAATCGAGGACCCTAATCAAATCTTTTATTACCCCTGGGCTTAGAGTAATTATGCTCCCTTCGCAACTCCCAAGGGACACTTGCAAATTCAAGCATTTTCCAGCATACTTAAACCATACTATTTTTCCTTCATTTCTTGTCAAGTGACTTTTGTAAACTCTCCCTTTCAAATATTCCTTCATTTAAATTTAGATATTTCTATTTTACTTACTTCCTTGATCATATTATCATTTCCTCCCTCTGTCTTTCTTTTTTCTAATTTAAGTATCATTTTAATTTCAATTAATATGATTAACATTTTCACGTTCCCTTAATTTCCATCAAATTTAGATAAGGGTCCAAGGGACTCAAGCTCATCATTCGTATTTCCTTTCTTGTTCTTCTCCAACGCAAAGGGTATCTTCCAGGTCCAATTCATTTTAATTCTGCCTGCGTGCCTCCCAAGTAAAATCCAGTTATGAAAATTCCGCCCACAAGTTGTTCAATTCCAATACCTGCAAGATAAGAAAGAAGAAAATTGAGAATGAAACTGTAAATTATAAACTGTAAAGTAAAACAATTAAAAAAATTAAAGGAAAAAGATAACGAAAATCAGAAGGGTTTTTTAAAAAAATAAAGAGGAGGAAAAGAAGATGAAAAATGAGAGAAAATAACGAATACAGGACATACGAAAACGATGAACGGGACGAACCAAAGGGAGAAAAAACCATACGAACGGCTAAAACGGCTGAAGTGGGAAACGGGAAGCCAAACGCATTACGAAAAGGAAAAAGAAGTGCGCTGGAATGGAATGGTGTTCAAAGACAAAACCAAATTTTAAACCAATCAAAGCTGAGATCTGGCTCGAGATTTTTAGATTAGAGTTAGTTTAGATTAGATTAGATTAGTTTTTTTCTAAGAGATTTAAAAGTGTTTTCTGTGTGTCCAAAAGCCCTCAAATTTGCCATTGCCTGCAAATATGCGTGTATTTACACCAACAAAGTATATGATAATTTGTTCCTCAGATTTTACGGTTTCGGTCACCCGGAGTACACTAAAAACCATATCCGTCCCGAATCCTTCGCTCAGATCTCCAACCTCTTCGCGTAATCTGACTTCACCGCCACCGTCCGGGGCGTTACTCCGAAGCCTCGATCTCCAATCACCGGAAAATCTCGGAGACTTAACCAAAAAGCGTTAAAAGATTTCACATACCGCAAAAGATAATCTTCACAAATCCTCCGCTTTTGACATCAAGGAGAGCCGGCTAGGCCTCGGCTGGAACGCGGCGCGGCGACGCTGCTGGTGAGAGGAAGGTCTGATCAAAGCCGACAAAGCCCTCTTAACAAGATCACCTTCTACTCCTCCGATTCTGACCAGCGAGTTCGTCATCGCAGATCTACGCGCGTTGAGCCTGTTACTCGGCGCGTAACTTGTCACCGCATGCGAGCTATTGAAGCCCTTATGAAGACTGCAACGGAACGATCCCGGATGCGTGGTTGGGGAACACATGCAAGTTCGCTTCGGTTGTTTGCTCTGTAAATTCTTCAACGCCTCGGTGTTTCTACGGACGGTCGTGATGGACCTGTTCGGCGAGATCGGACGGTTATCAAGTGAAAATCTCACGGACGACGCCGACTGAGAGTGGTTGTAGAGATTGACACGTGGCGGAGAGATAGATCTATGCTGGTTAAAGAAAGTTGAGGAGCGTGAAGAGAAACTAGAACTCGAATAAGCGAAAGCTGAAGAAGAAGAAGATGGAGATTGTGAAGCGTAGTGAGAACTGAAGCGGCCGGAGGGGGAGAGGGATCGTAGAACCGGACCGCTCGATCTTCTAGAGGATACCGCCATTTTTTTACGCTGTTGCCAAAGAGAGAGAAAGTGTGGAGAGGAAGAAATAAGAGAATTTTTTTTTATTCAATTTCTAAAAAGCCGTGTTTGGCTGTTTAGTTCGGCAAACCTAGCTTCACTCGAGCCATGTATTTATAGGATGAGGGGAGGGGGTTAGGGGCTTGGAATTTTCGCGATATTTTCAAATCAGGAATATTTAGTTCCGGGGATTTGCGGTTGTGCCCCTAAAGTTTTGCTTATTAATTTTTCATGCCGTCGTCGCTATTATTATTTGCGGCTGTGAACGTCAATGATGTTTTCTTATTGTCCCATTGTTTATCTTTATGGTATTTGTATTTTTCTTTCGGTAAATTAGAGCCAACATCAAAGGAGGTGGGGAAACTTTTTAGTGCATAAAGATATTTCAGAAACTGAAATGGCCAAAAATATTTAATTTGCTATGAGTACAAGTTATTCTATAAAAAAATATATATATAAAATATCTTCAACAGTAATTTTCTATTTATCCAGAGAAGTCATGACGTAAAAACATATTACAGGTGGTATCATTAATTGTGATTCAATCAAGTAATTTTCTACATTCAAAGGTGAATTAAAAGGCATTCAAATGAATGGACCAATGAAGTATTGATAATAAAATGACATAAATGTTCAAATTCAAGCCTCCTAACCCAATTAATTAATTATGATTAAATCAGTTTATAGGCAATTTATACATATTCTTATATATGGGAAATGGATGAATTAATAAAATGATTTTGAGTATACTAGAAGCTAGATAAATAAAAGTAAAAATCTCAAATTTATTCCCATAAGTCATAACTCATAAATGAATTTTAGAATTGTTCAACTATTTTTTTTTTAAAAAAAAAGATGAGCTGTTTAACTTTCTAATTGAAAAAAAAAATTAATCACTAGTAATTTGTGTTGAATTTTAAGAATTTTGAAAAAGTGGACTATGACCATGGTTTAAGTGAATCAAAGTTGAATTTTCTTCCAACATAAGAAGAATCCAAAATGTAACCAAAATAATAAAGAGATTCAATTACTTCTTTAGAAAAAAAGAAAAGGAAAAGGCAATGGAGAGAGGCGCGTGAAATGAGAAATAAATAAGAAAGAGAAAGTGTAAGGATACAAGTGCAAAAGTGACAGAAGAGCGTGACACAAGAGCGTGGCAGCAGCGTTGAAGACGTCGGACCTAACCACAGGATGGGGGTTGGGGTTGGGTTGTGGTTAGTTAATGCCGGTTAAGGGACATGGTTTTTGGTTGTGAATCCACCAAACCAAATAACCAACCAACGGATTTGGGAAAAAGCTATGGGCTCTGCTTCTTCACTCTCTCTCACTCTTCTGCCACTTCTCCTAGATACAATTTAGAGTAGAAAAAATATATATTTACACAGAAAAGGACAAGATAGATCCGTTAAACTGACAGCTTTGGGGAACACTCACAAGCTTTGCTGCCACGTATGGAGTCCAGCTTTATGACACGACCCTTTTAACATTCCATTCACCCCCATGCCCTGTAGCCCCTCTTTTTTATTTTCTATTGGTAAAATTGCATCGACATGATGTTGGAAATTGGATGATGATGTCTTTGATTATGATGGCTGCACATTGCCCTTCATCTTCCTCTCCTCTCGCTTCTCTCTTCTTTCCTTTTCTTTTCTTTTTTCTATTTTCTCTTTTTCTTAATTTCTTACTTTCATTTCTTCCTTGTCCAAATTTGGGTATAAATTATTAATATATAAAGTAATTTTTATTATATTTATGTGTTTATCATGTTATACATTTAATTGATGAGAAATTATTTTTTTATCAATACTTTATATTTGACAATGATAATGTAAAAACATTACATGATGGTATCTTTGATACTAGTTGATTAACCTGTACATAACTTGATGTTTACCTAATTGCACTCGAGTATAAATTGAAAATTACTACAAATGATGAGGTTTTCTTCAACTCTGATGGAAATAACGACGAGGCTTAATTTTTTAAAATCAAAACAATATTAAGTACTCATAAAAGATAAAGAATAAAATTGAGTAGTATTTCAATTTTTTATGAATATTAAGTACTGTTTTGCTTCCAGACAATACAATTTAAATTAATGAGGTTTGTTCAATTGAATTAAGCGTAGTAGGATTCCCTTCAAATAACTTTTTTTTGGGACATTTCAAAATTTAAATCCGTTTTATATTTTTAAACATTTACTAATATTCTTATTTTCTTTTATACTACACATATTATAGTGATACAATAAAACTATATACACTTTAACCACTCTTAATCTTCTGTTATTTCGATAGAATTTAATTATTTTTTAATATAAAAAATAAAATATCTCAAAAAAATTCTATTAAATTTTACAATAAAACATGAAAAACTATTTTATAGAAATAATTCATGCTAAACTCATTTGTAATACAAATAAATTAAATAAAAAAATTATAATTTTAGACTTTTTTAAAATACAAGTAAAATAAACGACATAAAAATAAATATCTTAAAAATTAAACTTATTTATTGTGCAAGTAATTGTTTTGTGCGTGACTGTCTATACAGACCATATGCATACAACTCTTTTACATATATGACCTATATACTAAGTTAATTCTCCTTTATAATATATATTACTTAAATCAATTAAAGTTTGGTAATAAAGGTTGTAAAAAGATGAATGTGGGTTGGTGAAAAAGAAGCAAGGGAGACTATTATATTTTTACATTTTTGTTGGCCCAAAAGAGTTGCAAAAAGAGACCAAATCCTAAGGTATGGTGTTGAGCCAATGTTAGGAGATAACAATTCAGAGGCGGAGAGATAGCAACCTCTCAAACTGTGGCACACAGTCACACATTTTAAGTGAAATATATACTGACACATGGTCTTAGATTGTTATGTTCATGAATGTAGAAAAGCAAAGGCAGTCAAGCCCCCCCGGTCCGCTTACACACACCGAAAGCACTTTCCCAAAGCCGAATTAAGGTATTTTGAAGCTTTTTCAATCATTTGATTCGTTTCCTACTCAGAAGATTCTCAACACTTCCGCAAAACTACATTGAATGACACGTAGCGCCATGTGGAAAGCAGCAGGGGTGGCTTGACAAAGTCGTGTCAAAGTAATTCAATTTTAAAATAATTCTAGTTGTTATATATGTATAATAAATTCTTGGGCATGCGAAAACGTGTTCGGCACACTGTTTGAGTTTACGAATATTTCATTGTTATTGTGGCGGCAAGTGTTGCTTCTTTAGAAAGGTCTTTTTCTTCTTTAACCAATTCGTAATTAATTAATTAATTAATTAGAACACATGAGTTTATTCAAATGGAAAAGGTCGTAAGTACAGTATTTTGATATTGTCCTTGAAGTTTTCTAACTAATTCATGTGTTATTGTTTTTTAGACAAACTTACCACAAAATTGTTGTTTTTCCCTAGTTTTCTTTTCTATTTTCCTTTTTAAAAGCTCTGGTTGTGCTCCATAGTATCAAAGTATAAATATATAAAACAAACGAAAGTAGGAGATATGATTTAAAGAGAAATCTAATTCAAGACAAAGAAATAAATTATTAAATGACAAGAGATTGCCATGTCTTTTTTTTGTGGTTGCCCCAAACCAAGACCAAATGTTGCAAGCCACACAACAAATAATCAATAATTTTTGGAAAGCATAGAATAATTATAACATTTTATTTAGTTTGGTCTCCTTCATTATTATTATTATTATTATTATTATAGTAATTAATTAATTAATTTAGCAAACATAATCAACTAAAAATATCGTGCATTTGTCATATATGCCATTTTTTTGGAGTAAATATCTGATCGACTACGTTATCCCGAGCTGTTGGCGAGCCATTTCAAGTTTTAGGTTGCAAACTGCTAATACAACTCATTAAAAAAAGTATATGTATTTTAATTCCATTTTTGTAGAGAGAATTAGTTATATTTTTTGGATCCCAACTTCTTAACTGCAAAAACCCAAGACGAGTTATATAATCATCGTTCAGTTGTGAATAAGTAAACAGAAAACAGAGGTAATGTTCAAGAAAAGTCCTGCTCGCTGCTATTCCATTGGTGAACCGTAAGATAACAAATAAGATTTAATATTGGAATTTTCTCTCTGTCTTTATATCATACGATTGACAAGGCAAAGAGAGGGGCCTGCTAGTGCTAGTTGCCAACCTAAGTTAATTCAAAGAAGTAGAAGGAAGGTCCAAGGGAGATTTCATGTCCAAAAAATGTGCATCATGTTAACCTCAGAGGGTCAATCATTAACGTTAGGTTCTCTGTATGTTACAGGGAAGCCTGTCTGTTTATTACAAAGACTGACCAAATGTGTCACTATTATCTTGTTTCCCCTAAGCAATAATTATGCATATTCATTCCCAAAAAGAAAAGGAAAAACAGTGGCTGCACGACTTAATCTAGACGTTAGCCACATTTTTATATTTCAGTGAATCATAAGCAACAATTTAAAATTAACATCAGTGTTCTATGGTATAATGATAAAATAAATCCTCAAATTATACAAAATTCCTTACTTAATTAAGCCCATACCTTTTTACTTAGATCAATTAAGCCTATACTTTTTTAGTAATTTGATTAGATAAAAAACAATTATGCTATTACAGAAAGTGAATGTCTGTTACTTATGGTAAATTTTTACGTCTTTGTGATCAAAACTTATTGTTTCATCGGAAATTAATCCATTTGATTTTTAAATTTTATTTATTTATATGTAATTATCCTGTCAGTGAAAAAATAATAGTACAATAACTTAATTGCTTCAAATAAAAAAGTTAAGAGGTTAAGAGAGCATTTATTTATAATTCAAAGATTATTTTATCATTATACTATTCCTCTATTGTCTAGCCATTGCTTGTCACTTCATGTTTAAAATAATAGTAATATATAATGATTTAAAAATGGAATGATAAGTGTTTCCAACATGATTAACATCTAAACAACTTGGATTGGTATAAAAAAAAATTTAGCAAACTCTTTTGGCAATTACTGCGTAGCGTCAATCTTCTGGTTCAAGGAATGAGAATCCACCATTATTGTGGGATCTATTTGTAAGATTTTTTTCTCTTCTTATCTTGTTGCAAGATGACCCAATGTTTGCATTTGTTACTTTAAATAATTGAACTTAATGATCTAATCATTACTTTTTCTTGGTGGAGAGAAGATATGAATCCTCTTCTATCCTAAGAAAAGATTGTTGGAAAAATCCCAAATTTATATCCAATCTCTTTCTTTTTATTTTCCACAATATAAAATTTAAGATTTTTTTTTTCAAGATCAATGGTGGAGGAAGATGAATCTGTTCCAAAATTAATTTTTTGTAGAGAAAAAAAACCAAAAAAATTAACAAAATGATTTGAGATTAAAGAGAAAATACAAAAATAATGACATTAACATGTATGTCAATATAATATAAAATTTTAAAATAAAAATTTTGTGTCATATTTGAACTATTGGAACTATTATATTTTTGGCCTCTTCATCATTTTGCTTTTTATAAATTGCAACATCAATCTCACATTTATTAAAATAGAAGAGACTTGTTCCAGAATTGAAGAAAAGTTGAGCTACAAGATGAAACAGCAAAAGTAGATTTAACAATTTTAAACACGATATAGTAACATGACATGAGAAGATACGAAGTTAAATAAGTTTGGATTTAATTTTATCTTGTTTTATGTCTTAAACATATTAGACACAGTTAACATATTTAAAATATATTTAATTAATCGTATTATCGTATTTAAATATTTATAAGTGACACATTTTAATGTTAATGATGGATTTTATTAGTATGATAATAAATTTTATATATGTTATTTATGTCAAATTTTATTATCTTTGATCTTATTATTATTTTGTTATAATTGTTTTATAATTATTGATTTTAAATTTGAATAATAAAATTATATTTAATTATAAATATTTTAAGTTAATCTTGTTAAACATGTTAATCATGTTAGAAAAAAATTATGTTAATCATTTAATCTTGTTTATATTAATAAACACAATTAAATGATTAACATAATTTTAACATGTATAAAAAATCTTGTGGCATGTTTATTCATTATTGTGGTGTGTCATATAAAAAATCTTGACACATTTAATAAATGTGTTAGTTGTATTATATCGTGTTATACGGTTATTAAATATATTCATATACGTGTTTCAGATGTTAACACAAATAATTATTTATATCGTGTTCATATTTAGTTTTATCGTCGATATGATTAAGACACAAAACACGATAAAACTAAACATAAATACGACATAAATAATAATTTATGTTAACATCTGAAATACGTATATGAATATGTTATGCGGTTATTAAATATATCTATGTATATGGTTTAGATAATCATGTTTGTATTTAATTTTATCGTGTTTCATGTATTAATCGTATCAATATGATTAAGATACAAAAATTCGAATTTTCAGATTTAGACAAAAATAGATTGCTTTTACAATAATTGTAACTTAACAAAAAGGTACATGTGACTAATGTATCATTTCTTTTAATACAAACTCTTCTTTCAATTGGAGAGACGTTGAGATTTGTTGTAAGACCATCGAAATTGGATAAATCATAGTTTAGTACGTATCTTCCTTACTTTAATTACTGCCTAAAAAGAATTGTCAAGGAAGAAATGAAAGGTCCTAAAAAGAAATGCAACTTCAGGATTATATGTATCTATGTAAACGAAAATTTGGCTCTACTTAATGCATAGATATAATTGGACATCCTTGAGTAAAGATGAAGGAAATTGCAAGCTAGGATCCGAGAAAAAGCATCCCCTTGCCGTGGGGGCCTCTATGGATGGTGATACAGGCTCCATTATTACATATAAAGATAAATATTTCATGGCTTTTTACTCTTTTAGGTTTATTTTTTGTTTACCCCTATTTTTTGTTGCACTGTTTCCATTTAGACCAAGCAAATCGACAGGTGTGAGACTCTTAATATCTGTATTGAATAAGAAAATTGATTGCAATGTAATGAAATTATTTATTAAAAGTTAAATCAACATGAAAGAGTCAATTACTTTTCTTTTTCTTTTTCATTTTCAGTTTCTTTCTGCATCTAGAGAAATGGATGTAGAAAGATCCTAAAATTGAAATGGTCTTCTTCATTTGTTTTATTTTTTAAAATGGTTTTGTAAAAGTAACCTTCATTTTGTTTCCCCCATTTAATTGGTGCTGTTGATGAATTGACATTTAAATGGTACATTTCTTTCCACACCTTTCAAAGCTAACATAAAAATGTGAAAAAAATATGTTTGATTGAAAAGTTTACGGAACATTTTATTTTTGTGTTGGGAATTACAAATGACTATTTTACCAGTTTTAATTCTCCTTTTTCTTTTCTAAAACAGAAAGAAGAAAGAGTAACATGAAGAGTTTAACTTAATATATAACCTCACGAATTACTATGTTTGAATTAGGACACAAAAGGGCTCCACTTCCTGCAATTTCATGTCAACGTAGTTGGTAAAGCTTGAAATAGAAATAGAAAGAGAGGCTCTGGGCAGCTGCAGCATATGACCTTGACCCAGGAAAATTAAATAGAGTGAAGATGCAAATGAAATAATAAAAAAAAAACTAAAGAAAGTGTTGTGGAAAGGGCCAACACGAGCCAATGAGGCCACAGTAACCACTAGGTAGCCACCCACATTGGACACATTTCCTCTACGCTCAAGAAAGATCTCAATTAACAATTTTACATCTTTCAATGCACACCAAAAGCCAAGAAAAGATTGGGTCAACCATTTCAAACTCTCTCTCTCCTTCTTTTTTCCTCCTAGTTTAATTGTCTTTCCCTCTCAATTCTGCTCCAAATACCAGAATTTTAAGCCAAACGCGTTTAGAGTATACTAAATTGGAAGATTCTTATGTCACAGACTATTACTATTGCTATTACTATTATAATCAACAAAATTAATTAAGTTGGAAATTTTTATTGGTTAAGATGTCTTTGGTAATAAACTTTATTTGGGGGTACAACCTTTGATTGTCTTCCATTACATCATTCATTTGTTTATTTTTAATTTCACCAAAATGAACCTGTTTCCGCTTCTGGCTTTCATCACTTACAAGAACTGTTCGCACATGAATGAAAATGACTTAATTAAATTAAATTGAAAAAAAATAGTGAGACGTTGAATATATGACTTGACTTTATAAATTAAAATTTTTTTTGTAAGGTGTCGCTATTTGAATAAATTGATTTTCGTAACTTCAAAGCTCGATCATTTCCTTTATTTATTTGCTCCGGCATCACTAAATAGTTTCTCAAACGGTAATTGTAGGATTAGAGGAGAGAGTAATAAGTTTGGGAGGCCAGAATATTAGAATAACGATACTCTTACTTCCCTAATTAATTACCCTTTTTAATGGATCCAAAAATCAAGATTAAAAATATTGATATTTTGAGAAAGTTAATATATATATTAGCACCCCTTTTAGTTTTGGATTCTTCTGAAGCCTTCCATTTTTCATTATTAGATTGGACTAGAAGAAGTGGGAAATTTCCATGAAAACTATATATTCTTCGATTGAGAAAGAGAACTTGGAAAATGAAGACAACAATATAAATAAATTAATAATAGAAGTTAAATATCCCCAAAACTTTAAAAAAAGTAAAAGGAAAACCTAAAGCGGAATGGTCTAAATGCCTACAATATCAACTCCTTGTGCAATGACTTGTGTTTTGTTTGTATATGGCAGGATGGTTGTGCTTCCACGCAAATGGCTCCATGGCCTCCCACTTGCTTTGTGGTCCTTTGGCCTAAAGGTATGAAATTAGTTGCCTTGGACAAGTAGTAACTGCTTTGAAAATTTCACATTCAAACACAAAGAGCTGTTGGTTTGTATTATTCCTTTCTCCACATGGTGTGGAAGCCCACAAGTTTGGAAGAAAGGCCAACCGTTTTGATGCTTTCATTATTCTGCCGGTCAAACGTCAAGCTTTGTTTTTGACTCCTTGAACCACAAGATTTCTTACCTGGTTGGAGAACCCCATACTTATGCCACAATGCCACTTCCTTATGCTTTGAAATTACAATAGAGTATATGCTTATTCCACATCAAATTCAGAATCAAGATTTCATAATAGATTTATTAAGAATAAAGATTAAGTATTGCTAAAGGACTTGAACATATATAGATTGATCTTGTCTTTAGTTATAAGGTTTCCAGTTGTTTTTATTGTAATCAAACATGATGGAAAAAGGAAAAACAATACATTTTCATTCTTTTATAATGCACAAAAGAGTTCTTTATTTTGAGTTGGCATCGATCTGTGTGTGGATGGTAATTCATCAAATAAATTTAAGTATTCATTGGTTGTGTAGTATTTCGCTAACTACTTACTATGTTGTCTTATTGATACATTGAATTTCATATGTAGGTGTGTTCTCTTAAAAGGTTACATCTCAAATTAAATATTTTGCATAAACGTTGAATCTAAAGTAATTAAGACATCCCAATTACATTTATCTAATCTTGATATTGAATAATTTTAGCTATCAATCTTCTGCATATAAAATAAAAAGATTCTTTGTTTCCAGATCATGCAAACTGCTATCCTTTCCAATCCATTATTTTTTCATTTATTAAAAGTCAAAGAGATAAACAACAATTAAAGGGAATGAATCAAACTCAAATATCAAGTCTGAAACACCACATACATGTAACAAAAAATAAATTAATGAATCACACTCCAATCTTATGTCACTCTGCCACTGGTTTTTTTAAAACTTTGGCAGAATAATATAGTACCATGAACATGGTAGAAAATGCTAAACTAGAGATGGAAAACCTCAATTTTCCACTGCTTTTCACTGTACTTATAAGCCTTTATATACATACAAACCCCTCGTATATGTACATGTAACTTCAAGGTAAAGTTTCTAAACCTATCAAAGAAGTGAAAAAAAAGAAAAGAAAAAGACACCAAGGGGCAGATTCTTGCTACAAAACCGCCAATATATGATCAGGTAACTGCAACCCCAAACCCGTTTCTGTTGCCATTCAATAAACAAAACCTGGAAGGCTTAGGCTGGAAATTCCTCCTCCTTTGCATGTCATGGCTGGATGGCTTAATTATTTGGAGCAGAATCGCCTTGATGGAATTTGCTTTGGCTATGACAGCTAATTCCCAGTGATTTGGTGAGACGCGAACCACCCTTGTCCGACCGGGTGGCTTGTTGAAATTCCTGTGCAGGTTGCACCTGAAGGATCCTGGGTGTGTGGTAGGGGAACATAGGCATGTACGGGACGTCGGTGACTTGGAGCTTGATGATGATGCATTTTTGGAGGCCATGGGAGTGGTTCAAAACTTCAACCGGAAAGAGGGGAGCTAAGAGGTCGATTTCTCTTTTCTGTGTGGCAAACTAATGGAGGGTAGGAGAATATGGGGGGTTTTATAGCTTTGAAAGCCTGTTTAAGTGACCTTTAAAACCTTTTGCTTTCATATATTTCTAACGGCATGACCTTATGGTTTTTTGGGTTATGAACAGAGATCTTGTTATGGGTTGGGTATCTAAAAGAGAATTTGTTAAGTGAAATACCAGTTTATTCGTATTTAAATATTTGGTTTATTAATTCATACATAATTTCTTACTTAAAAAGTAAATTTGAATTCTCTTTCTCCTAATTATAAAATAAAATTACCAATTTATCCGCTAACACACGTTTTGTTTTTACGTGTAACAGTCATACAACAAACCATTAGTTTACTTTTTCAGTGTATGGAATCAGCTGGAAATAACGGGGTCTATCCAACGGTGACTGCAAAATGCATGACAATGACGGAGAGAGACTTTTATTCCAATTTCCAGCTATTATAAAGAACTCATAAAATTCATATGGTGGTCCACTCCCATTGACATTTGAGTTCCAACCCTACCAAGGGCGGTTATGGGTTCCTTTCTTACATCTTCATATTCATGCCCTTCCAAGCTGAATTCCAATTTAATATTTCATTTTTGGTTTTGAAGCCTACAAATTGCCTGGAATCGTTACAGAAGATCAAACTGTTGCGAGAAGACAGGGTTATAGTCTTTTAGAGCGAATAGTATGACCGGTCAGGAGTCTTACTCTCATGCATGACATTGCTTTAACATTTTAAAAGAAGATAAGATATCTCACCGAATCCTTCAAGGGTTACCTTTTCCTGAAAATAAGCTCTTATTACAATTATGAAGAATTTTAATTAAGAAAAAAGGATGATGATTATATATATACTTAAGAGTTAAAGTTTTGGAATTGTGAATAGATTGGTTAAGTAGGTTTTGAATTTTATTTGAATGTTTTTTTAAATAAATATATTTTTTAAATTAAAAATGTAAATCCGTCACAAGTGGCATAGTCTATCCCAACTCTTCATTGACACGAAACTCTTCATAAGAAATAGTTGAATCAAGGTAGGTTTTCTCTCTTATATGATAAAAAGTTACTACAATAAGAACGTTACACAATTAAAGAAGATAGAACATCATAAATTTTACATTAATAAGAAATGAAATGCGTTTATAATTTATAAATAAATATATTTTTCTACTTAATGAACATATTTTTTTAAATAAAAATATGAACTAGTGACAAGAGTTAAGTGAAAAGAATTGACTTAAATTAATTTGATATAGAATGTGATTTTACAAAAGATTGAATTACATAAAATTTGTGTTATTATTTTTATTTATATTGCATTTTTTATTGCTTGCCCTACGATGGTCAATATAAAATTTGTAAGATGGGATTTAAATTAAGATGATTAAATTTGAGTCGACTTGGTTTGCTTGCTGAACTTTGAGGTCGGCTGTGTGGGGGTAAGAGGGATACAGCTTGTATGAATTTAGCCCCAGCAAGAAGCTAACATGGCCACCTCCCCAATCTTATAAAACTCACAAAAACTTGACACGTACTAGAATTGGCATATCCAAATCCAAAATTGGAGGGACCCTAATCAAACTGATAAAGACCTGACACCAACTTTTCTAGACAACTTTGGTCTTGTGACAATTTACAAAGGAAAATGTTAAAATGTCACGAAAATTTGTCCATGAAATGGAGTGATCATTTCGTGGGAATTGGTCATGGGTCTTTAAGATGCCTACTATTCAGATAGAGAATTGCAAGAAAGGGTCGGAAACTTTTTTTTTTCTGCCATTTAGTCCAAGTAAATATAATAGTGTAATAAATTAAAAATTATACCACTTATAATATTTTTCTTGGGGGATTAGCTTGTAAAATAACCCAATTTTCACTTTCACTCAAAGAGTTACAAGTGGGTTGAGTGTAGAGAAAGTGATATGGCAGTTCATCAAACTTTTTCTTTGCCGATGCTGATTGATGGGAATGACATTAAATCTTTAGTCCATCAGATAAGAATATCATAATGTTACTTGCCGCTTTATTTCCTTTTCTTGACAACAAATGTTACTTCTTTTACTTCCCATAATTTATTTCATCTTATAAATTGGTTGTGTCGGTCAAGGATGGAAATCTAGGTGTAGCTAATTAATTGATTCGATGATTCAAAAAGAATGCAATGAAAAGGTCAAATGATGGTTGTCTTGTCAATAGTTGGAATACGGTTTTCACTTTTGCATTAAGAAACATCCACATATTTGTAATTCTTGAATTGTTACAATCAAATCCTCGCCTGGCATCCAACACTGCGCCAAAATCTTTCAAGCCTAAAGATGAAGCCTATTACCTCTTGGGTTAGGTGGCCGATGTTTTCCATGAGAGGAATAGACTGCAATTCTGGGTCTCTTTGGGCCTTAACATAGAGCCTAGCCACTTATAACCCCATTTCCAGTTTTACAATAGCAGAGAAAATGAAGAACTAAATAGCGTAGGTATACAAGTTTCTGACTTTTTTGGGGTTGATTAGTCCATGAACAATTAGAATGAGTTTTTCCCCTCGTTTGTAAACTTTGGCTTTACATTAATAAAATAGAATAATTTTCTGTTCTTCAGAGAGAGAGAGAGAGAGAGAGAGATGCATTATACCAAGAGGATACGATAGTCATTCCTTCTAGAAGAGGCTTCCAAATACTAAATTATCTTGTGCATGGCTATAGACTGCACTGCACAAAATTCAAGCCAAAGGATAACAGACACAATGTACAAAATTTTGCAATGTATGATACTCGAAATATACAAGCAAATTAACAACCTGCTAATTAGGCTTGGAGTTCATCGACCCTTGTCTAGGCCTTCTGATCTAGCATCGTACTGTTTAGTGTAAACACGATGTCTTCTCTCTCTTGCATAGATTACCCAGAAGATCAATGACAGCATCACAGCAGCAGATACAAGTACTAATCCAATGTAGATCCATTGACTATAGCGCCGCAGACCAGGACAATATTCATGACTGATGTCTGTGAATGTATCACGCACAAAAGTGCAGTCTTGCAGATTAACGAGGAATGGACCATAGCGATACAAAGCATAACTGACATTCACTGCAGCTAACATCTGAGTGTAAAATTGAGGGGTCAGCCGCCCAGGTGTAGAACAAATCCCAGAGGATGAAACCTGACAGGTATAGTTCCTCCAAACCTGTTCGAAACAAAATATACAGAGTCATGAGAGTTTCTTTTGATTTATTGCTACTCATTTAGGTGAAACTAAAAATACCATGACGGAAAGGTTTTGGATAGGCAGCCTGGAGACAGGCTAAGAAAATAAAAACAAAAATAAAAGATTTTAGAGCCTTTTATGCGAAGATGTTATTAACCCCCCGAACAAAGCCAAAACCCACAGCTAAACACCTTAAGTGATAAAACTTGCAGTCTGTAGTCTACAACATTTTATAAAGAGTTCTGCAACCTGCATATTTGAGTGAGCCTTAAAATGAGGCAATATATCTGAATGGGAGGAAATTCCAGAAAGTATCATAGAGTTAAAAAAGAACCAAATAGACACTAACTTGTGATTGATGCAATTATGGCAGTATCTAGTCTTTGTAAGTCTATCTGCCTAGGATAGCCATTGGTGTTCAAAACTTTTTTATTTAATTTATTCACTGCAGTCTATGAGATGAAATTTTTAGCCTTCTGGATAACCTGAAAGTTATCGACTGTTTGCTTTGGACCTGGGCTGAGACTAAGGCAATTGAACCCAGGAGAGAGCAATTGGCTAATGCTTGATGGTAATTGAGCCAAAATTCATTATTTAAGCGTTTCATTCCAGCATGTACATTATAAATGTGTGAATGTGTGCATCTGATGCATGCCTAATTATGTATGGCCAAGCAATTTCAACTTATATTTGAAAAGGCTATTGTTATTACCTCCGAGGATCTATACAAGTCAACCTCGCCAGATGCACACTGCCGATTTGTGAGATTAGAATTAAACGGGTTGCAAAGAACTGGCACCAATGGACCAGATTGATTGTAATATAAAGGTGCCAATGCTGGTGGAAAATTTTTGTTTGCAACATTATTGAGGACACCATTCACGACATTCACAAGTTGGTAACTGACATTCTTGGTTCGTAACAAGGTCTCTTGGGCTGTTGCGTTGTCCACGCAGGGCAGAATGTCATCTAATGCAGTATGGGCAGTGGGATTCTGGACCCATTGATCCATTGCAACGCAGGCATCTCCAACCACACTGTTAAGCATGGAAGACAATTTTAATTTAGAGAGCATATTAAAGATGATTATAACAATAGTCTTGAGCACTGATATCCAACTAAAAATAAATCTTAAGGTATATCACTATTGACATGTTCTTTAATCAGTGTCTTAGAAACTTGCCAATGTGAGGACCATAACAAAGATATGCATCTGTACTAAGGTATGAAAGGGCAAATCCAAACAAGAGAGACAGAGAGAGAGAAAGATATGAAGAAAGTGACTTTGTTTTGAGAGAGATGATGTCAAATTATCAGTGCTTTTAATTTGTTCCCACTGATTCAATATCGATCATATATAGTTGGTTGACAATAGGAGAACCTCTGAGCCCTAGCAAGGGGAAAAAAACAAAAAATAGACAAAAGAAGAACTTATCTTTTACACTAAACCTAGAACAGCATGAGTCATCAGAGAAACAAACCTAAAATTTTACCCAAGAGCAAGCAATCAAGTAAACAGGGATGGGAAGAAAGTTAAACCATAAGTTGTATAGAAAGAAGATTTGATCCTAAAATTTTAACTCTAGAAATTTGCATATGGCATAGACTAGAGTAGGCAAAGATTTATCAAATTCTACATTCCATTTGATCCCCTCAAGAAACCATAATATTCTTTCTAGCACTAAAAAAGGTGCAAGATGGGTTTCTTTAGTCAGCAAATTTGTTAGCACTTCTTATCAGTGTGTAACTCAGTAGATATATGACTCATGTATTATATGAAATTCAAGAGAATGCCCAACATAAAGTAGACCACAATCAAGATAATGCTGTATTAAATACTTAGTGATGATTTTTATGCCAGTAAGAGGGCTAAAAAAGTTGATATGCAAAAGAAAACTGCTTTACAAGGAAGAAAATTCAGCCAGAAAGCAGCCTGTTTATTTCTACTCAATCAATTTGTTTCATATAAGTCATTTAAATTAAACAACTGAGGACACATATATGTGCATGAGTTGGTCTCATTCCTGGGCATTTTATGTAAAGAAAGCCAATATATGGCTAAAAGTTGAAAACTGATTTGAACAGTAAACAAGCATGCAAGAATAAAAGTAGAACCTTAAACACGAGGAAACATAAATGAAATTACTTAGTAAGGTGCCAATTTAAGTTGTTAAAGATGTTGAAAGGTAAAAATAATATAAAAGTTCTTCAACAGAGAGATGTTGGAAATCGAACAGAACATACTTGTGGAGGAGATGAAATACTCCACACAAAATAAATGTGCCTGCAACAAGAATCCACCCAAGGATCACCAGCCTGCATTCATTAATTATAAAAGTTTTTGATAAGGTAAGTGCACTTAAGTAACATTGATTCACTTCAAGAGTTAAATCATTTATTATGAAGCATTCAACAAAAAATCCAGTAATGATATTTCACTTACGTGTACACCAGAAACTGCAATCCAAGAATGGAGAATACTGCAGCAAGCCATCACAATAATAGCATGAAATTTAGATGATATTATGATAATCTAATTACTTAGAATCTTGGATAGATGATCAGAACAACAATGTGGCTTACAGAATCCAAGAAATGCCAAAAAGAGCATCGCAGCAGCAACAATTATAAGAGCCAATCTCCTGCAGCATTTAGTGTGAGATCAGTTTGGTGATCAGCATTCCAAGAATAGTCTAATTTCAAGATTCTAAAAGCTTCTACTTACATGCTGTCCAAACCATTTTGAATTTTGTCTTTATTATCGCCAGTTTGAGTGGAAAGAGTGGTAGCAGAAGAGTTGATCTTCTTTTCAATATCATCAATGCTTTTCTGGATGTCTGGTGCCAGAAAAACGGAATCCACACTAATTTTCTTAGCTGCAGAAAGATAATCTGACACATTCCTGAGGCTTTCAGCAGTAACATCTGCCTTATTAACGGCATAGTCCAGTGTGTTTTTTGTACTGCCATGAAATTTTCCCTGACCAGTGTACAGCACAACACACCCGACACTGTAATATGAAGTTAAATATTCAGTGGCTCATAAATGGTTATTAAAAAGTAAATATCCTGAATTTTTCGAGAGAGAGGGAGGAGGAAGTAGAGTTACATTGCAGCAATGGTGAAGAGTATGAGGAGAATGAGAGATAGTGCATAAGCTGTCCGAGAGTAGCCATAATTATCTAGTTGACAACAACAATGACGGATACATATGATGAACAAGCATAGCGCAAATATCACAAACCAGACTGCAGCAATGGCAAAGAAAGGAGCTGCCGTAAAACCCACAGACTGCATTATAAGCCATAGTCAAAACATAATAAACGTTAAATAAATAAATAAATAATCCACTTTATGAAAGTTAGACATATGAATACTTGAAAAAAAAAAAGGTAAAGAGTAACAAGCTGAGTTTTAAGTTAAAGTGCAAGTGACTGCCAAGATAATTCAATTCAAAAACAAATTTCTAAATAGAGATTAAACTATCAAAAAATTGACAATAGAATTAAATTAAAGATGGGGAAACAACTTAGAGGAATAACAGGACTAAATAGGCTAGACAATTCTTCTCAAACATCAAAACCAATAACAAAGAGAGACAAAAAATTATAGAAACTAAACTGCGACAAAAAATCATCATAATACAAATAAGAAAATCAGCTAAACACTGTAAAAATTCAAGGCCTGTATACAGCAACAAAATTGTCACTCATTTCTTTCACGAGAAAAAAAGAAAAGAAACGAAAATCCTTGAAGTAACCAAGCACAAAAAAAGCAACCAGAAAGAACATAGAAAATCCATAACTCCTGGCTAAATATATCAAGTTTTCAAAAAGTACCAAAATGCCATAAAGAATGAAAACAACTAAAAACCAAAAAAGAAAATAAAAAGTGGAGAAGAGAAGAAACTGACAGCCCAATAGTGTTCATTACTGATATTCCAGCCACCGGTGTACTTCTTGAAATTATCAAGAGGGTCCCTCCTACGAGTCCTTTCTCCAGCCAAAATCAAAGATGAGTTGTCTCCTTCACTTCCCTCTGCAAGGTTCCTCCTTTCTATCTTCTTCCACGGTAACATTTCAGTATGCTCTCTCTCCCCGAAGACAAAACTTTTATAATACCCTATCAAAGAAAAAAAAACAGTGAAACCAACAAAACCCCAGAAATAAAAACCAAAACTTTCCTTCAGAAAAAAAAAAAAGGTAGTACCTGAGATGTGTAAGGTTCTGACATTTGAAGCTTCAGACGTTACTTCATGTCTGAACAGAAACAAAGAGAAAAAGAAAAGAAGAAACAATGCACATGGGCTTGATCTGAAACACAACATTCTGTTCTTACTTCTGTTGTTTTCTTTCCTCTGTTTCTGTCCTCTCTTCTTCCTCCTCAGGATTTTTTTTTTTTTTTTTTTGAAAGAGGGAGAGGGAGGGGAAGATAGAGAGAGTGTTAATTGCTATATTAGGAGGTTGATGAAATCTATTACAGCATTGCTCGCTTTACGTTTAGGAAAATAATTGATTACAAGGTGGTGGGTCCCTTTATATTTTGTCTGTATTTTTATTTTCTGACCAAAATGCCCTTCCATTTTTTTCCTTTTTTTTTATTGGATGGTACTTCTTTTTCTTATTATTATTTTTCCCATTTTAGAAGTTAATTAAAGGTGCTTTTGTTTACGTGAAGCTTTATTTGCTTTCTGTGGGAAAAAAGGTGGTTGTTTTGCTTTCCTTTTGTTTAAGAACATCTGATTCTTGTCTTGGCAAAATCTTAATGTGACTAATTTGCCCTTGACCAATATACAGAGATAGATATTCCATAAATTTGGAATGTAATTCATGTAAGTTTTTTTTACTGAATGAATAAATAATAAGTCTGTGGAAATAAAAAAAACTTTTTTGTCTTATTTTTCATTGGATAATCAAAAATCAATAAAACCTTCAATCCCTATAAAGCATGTGTAGGCCTTTTATTTCTCTTGGTTAAATTCATTTTGACTTTGCATTAATCTTGTGGACATTTATCTTCTCAATATAATGAGCATTCAATGCCTTTGAAATTGCAATAAGGAAAATCAAAAGATAGATTAATAAATCAATAATGTTAATTATTTAATAATATCTGATATTATTATGTTTCAGTTCATATTTCTCTTTTTATGAGAGACAAAATATCATCAAAATCACATGAATGATAAAGCAAAAGAATAGACGATTTGTTTAATATCATGTTTGATTATCGTGACTTGATGTCAGTTTCGTCCACATAATGCATGACCCCATTTTCATAAAAAATTTTCTTTTTGGCTTTCTAGTTAGCAGAGTGATGTTTGCCACATTCTTGATTTCCCTTTTCACAAGGGATAGATAAGAAAGGCTACTCCAGATTTTTTTTTCCTTCATTCAGAAGCAGTTCACAGCTAGAAAATACAGAAAAGGCTAATTCTGTCATTACAAGTTTCTTTTTCTTTAACATGAAAACATTCTCCATTCTTAAGCATGCTCATTTTCTTAAACCTTAATTTAAATATGAACAAGGTGTACTCCAATATTTGTAAAGCTCCAGAGAGTTCATACACATCACAAAACTAACAGTTGTTTAGAGCAGATTTTCTTTTTTTTTTTTTAATTGTAAATGAACAAACGAACGAAGGAAGTAAGCCCACAGAGATATGCATCTCACATTTCCCGTTTTTATTTTATTCCCTTTCATCGAATGGAGCACCATAGATTCTGGGCACTCCTCTTTCAAACAAAACGTGTTTTGCTGTCCCATATGACATCAGTACTCGTATAAGCTAAATTAAACTTTGCTTTCCCTGTTGTTTTTAAAGTTGTCAATCTTTCTGAATCTGAAACGTGTAACCCATCTCCATTTTGCCACATATTCTCTACCCTTCTCATTTTGATGCGGCTTTGGGTCATTTTAATTCTAGTTGTTAAGTAAAAGATTTTGATTGGGTTTAGACTCGTGAGAGTTTGAAGTTTGGGTTTTCAATGATGGGAGTGCTGACATGATCTGTTTTACACTTGTGGGGGTAATTCTTAGACATCATAATTTTTTACAACTTTCTTCGGGACACCTCATTCACTCATCATAATCAAGGAGAGCACATTATGCAAGAGACAACATAATTCAAGAGTGGAGTCGGCAATCTTTGAGTGAAGTCTGATGTTGAATCCAAGTTTGCTATAAGTGGCTATTGTCTATTGGGCAAAGCTATATCATGACTCTTAACGAGTTAAAGACTACCCTTTACTTTCTCTTTCCTTTTTACCTTTAAGTCAAATTTGCAACATCATCCCCTTCAAAATAGCAAATAAAACAACACTAACATTTTATTTTATTTTCTTAAATAAATCAAACGAAGAGGAATATAATTGCATTTGGATTAGAATCAATTTTGTGGTGTTCCAAAATGGAAAAGAAAAGATATTTCGCCAAACGGAGAAAACAAATGCTATGAACTATCTTGTTATGTGGACTGACTCCAAACAGATGAAGTGTCAAGCTCAAGCACATGGCCTTTAATCGACCATAGCGCTAGTATGCTAAAAACGAGCATTTTGTCTTCTCACGCTGCAGAGCTCTAAATGGGTGGCCGTGGTTGGTTGAATATTTGAATATCTTATCCTGCAAAAGCCAAACCAGTTAAATGTCTTCCATCAAGTTACAGGGCCATATATACCATCATTGCTTTGGCTCCCACGTCTAGTGAGCTTGAAACTTTTTTGCATTTACTTTCCTTTAATATACACCAGTATTTTCTCTGTTCTCATTCACATCGACTCATCAAGTTTCAGTATCTGTAGTCAAAAGGGTTGCAACATTGAAGACTTTCTTACAAAATTAGAGATCTTAAACAGACAGGGCCGCAAGGATCATTTCTGTTATAGAAAATTACAAATGGTTGGGTTTTGGTTCAATCTTTTTTAGATCAGGAAAGCTGAAAAGAAAAATGGAATTGACATTTGTTCTGATGCCATGTGGTTGTTGTAGCTTTGATCGACTTATCTCTAACTTTAAACTTGACTATGACAAGATCATATAGTGGAAGATATTAGCAAAATTTATATACAATAACCAAAACAATGTACCAAAGCTACGGAAAACCAATTAACGTACCAAAAAGGTATATGCAAATGCAATCAATATTCTCATCAGGGGCACACCAGGGTAGACTCAGATTCCTATTTTTAGTGACAGATCAATCAAAGAATATGATAAAATTAACAAGGTTAATATATCTAAAAAAATTGTAAAGAAAAGGAAACAAGCTTCATGTTTTTCCCCCTGATTTATCTGGTGTCGGTAGAATCGAATTCCTTCGGTTGCGTAATTTGGACCTTTAATCCCCCATTATACCAACCAAGTAAAAACTGACAGTTTCATTTCAGGGCTGATGAAAATGGAAAAATCAAGCTTAAGACGCAAAATGTTTGGTAAACTCTATCACTGCATCCACGACCTATAAGGCATTTAATTGGAAAAGGGACAACCTAACCACATGAACATTAAGCTTCAAGTTTGACAACCAAATCCAAAAATCAATGGAAAGCAAGCACCGGCTAATGTTGACCTTGTTTCATCACTGGGTTTTATCTTGCTACATGTGCCATGCACCAAAACATGTTGTTTACTTTTATTTTCTTGAACAATATTCATGGAATCATACACATGGCTGTTTAGTTTATAACCATGCAATATGCCTGTCAGCGTTAGCTGGAAATGCTGCAAAGGGTATTATATATAGTTTCAAGTCTTGAACATTCACAGTAAACTTTTGGGAAGAGAATATAACTAATTGAGTAGCAATCATCCAAGAAGCTTAATTTGAGGTTTTGATTGGAGTAGTGATCATATTTTTTAAAAGATCTTAACAAACGTAGCCCGGAAGCCTGGTGTTTGCTCAACGCGCGGTGGACTTTTAAGCCAGGCAACATTATCAATTTCGTTTTCACTTACCAATATAAATTTTTGAAGGTTCAGAATGGAGATTAAGCGATACTCATATCATAGATATTTCAATAATATTGTATGGTCGTCCATCCACATTATACAAAACCGTAGGGAGAATGGGCAACAGGAACAAAACTATAGCCGTCGATTTTATGACTAAAATATAATAGAGAAAATTATGATTAGAGAGGTTGTTGCAATTTATATGTTATTCGTATCTAATCACTTCAGCTAAGCAAACATGTGCATTGATTCTACATAAAGTTTGAAAGACGGCATTTATTAATTTGTCAATATTTATTATAATAACTTATTCTGTACATGATAAGAGTAGTTCAGTATTTATTGTTTACAAGAATTGGTAGGGCTTAGCACACGATCATGGTTCAATGACATAGAACTTGTTGCACTTTCCTTAAATGTAATGACCTAAAATATATATGGAGAATTTTCTTTTTGTTGCTTGGTTTTGCTTTATCCATTTTCTATAGATTTTGAATTTGATGATTGGGCCTCTAGATATTCCTCAGAATATATTCTTTTTTTTTTTGTTCCAAGTTGATCTTCCAATGGCCATTGATATTTTTTATATGCCAAATTTATATGAAAAATTCTCATCGAACTATTTTCACACCGTAGAATACATTTCAAACATTGTCATCCTCTGGATAGATACTTGAGAATTTGATATTCCTTGATAGGAGATCCCTAGAATCTCCACTTCATTGATAATGAATGAATTGTGAATCGTCGCATCATCTCACTAAGAATCTAAGATTGGGACGTAAAGAAATAATTCTAAAAAAGGAAGACAAAAAAAAGTTGAAAAAAGAAAGGCAGAAGAGTTAAAAATACAATTCACGGTGCCCAATAAGGAAGAGAGCTGAAAAGATTGGTGTCCATTTCTGAAAGAATGCCGGCTTGGGCCCCTTGCTGATTTTAAAGAGCAAATGGGCTTTGTCGGCAGGTTTTACTTTTAGTACTTGATGTGATTTGGTAGGGTACCCCACGAATTAGATTTCGGTTTCTTGCAAGAGAAGGGAATAACAAGATATATATTGGGTATAATTCCATCACGGTAGTTTAGTTTTCTTTTCCCTTGCCCTATGGTACCTCAGATTCATGTCTGGAAAGGATGTGTTCATTTTCCAATATACAGCAGTAACAGCACTCAGAGATTTTTTTAGGTTGAAGCTGGCATCCCAGGTCTATGGAAGCCAACAGAATTGCAGAACGGGATACTTAAAACAAATTTATTTGTTTGGATTCAAAGTTTCATTGGTCTGCATTTCAGCAGTGTGTAGTTTAACTGTGGTTTTTGGTTTTGTTTAATGGGATTCAGCTGTTGAGACTAGCTTGTGGTTATGTCACCAAAGCCCAACGCATGATGTATTCAAAGTGTGTTAAGTTGAAGTTGAGCTACGAGAGTGACCTATTTGAAAGTTGATAAAGAGGAGATAGTGCTCTGATATTGGATTAGTCAGCAAATTAATCATGACGAGAAGAATTCAATCTTTTTTATTCAAAGGCTAATTATAAGGGTCACAAATTTGATGTTCAAAATTTCAATTAATTGAGATTTTGGAGATAAGTTGTCGACATCTTTGATCTCTACTTTTTCTTTATTGAATATAAATTGACTAATATATCAATTTTGAACCTTGATTAACCCGTCTTAATGAGATGAGATGAGATGAGAGAATTATTTTGTATTGTTTAATTTAATATAAATTAAAAAAACATATAATGATGTGGTAGAAGCTAATAGGCAAGAGTGCATCTCTTCTCCCAAACTTTCAAATGACTTGACTTATGGGTTCAAACCAACACTTGGGAGGGAATTCCTCTTCAACGGCGCATAATGTCAATGCTTTGATTGTCTTGCCTACGTATGATACAACACAGCCTGAAGAAAATTTCAGCTTCTGACAAAGCCTATGCCTAAGGCAGTGCTAGCAACACTTTGAGACAGTGGGCCTTGTTCATACATGTAAGCAGACCACCAACCACTTTTGGAAACAAACTGGCTGCTAGGTTATAAGGCCTATTGCTTATAATTTCCTCCCATAGGACAGGACAGGTCCATCTAAGGCTTGAATCAAAGCCCAAGGAGCCGACTAATGAATGTATAGATATTCTATTAATTTATTTAATAAAATAGAATATAGTATTTGATTTCTCCAGTTCATTGATTTTTTTTTATTCACTTGAAAAGGACTGCAATGGTCCCTACTAATATAAGTAAATAACTTGTATTAGTACAAGTACTTGTTATTTACAGAGGCTTTTTCTAATTTTAAAAGCTTGCGAAGCGTGGTAGGGTTTGACTGGTCAAAAATTTGAAGGTTTAAACTCTCTCTCTCTCTCTCTCTCTATTCGAGGAGAGACAATGTTGTCTGTAGTAGTTATGGAATGGTCAAGATATTAAAACCCCTTTCTGTTCCATCATGAGAGATGAGAGGCTGACAAAGATTTTATTTTATCATCAACTTGATGGAACCATACTCATTGCCTTCCCTCCCCTTCCATCGAGCTCTTAGCCTTGGATTCTGGAATTAATCAGTGCCTTACACATTTTTTTTTGGAAATTAACCTTATTTTGGAGTATTAACCTTATTTTGGAGTATTAATATATGATTATTATTATTATTATTTTATGTAATAAATTTTGATGAGAAATACCTAAAAAATTTATAAAAATTAAATAAAAACTTCAATCTCTTAAAAATTATATTCGTATACAAACATAGATGAATTATTGAAATCAAGTTTCATGATATGTAAAAATGTGAAATTAATGCTTATGAGCCTTTTTTTTGATACACATAATCAAATGACGAAAATCTTTAAGGAATTATAAATTCATGCAAATATATCATTTTTATCTAATTCTGCAATCTAAATCTTAAATGTATCAAAATATTAAAGGGATGCTTCTTTTTTATATATTTTGGATTTGTGAATCTAGTATTATATATTGATTGAGAACTTTCGTTTTGTTTATAAGCTTTAACAATGCCTTTCACATCCACCATATTAGTATTGCTTCGATTTTTGAGCATAAAAATGTACTATATGTGTGGGGAGAGATTAAAGAATAGAACAATGAGGTCCTCCAATCCGAGGCTTGAATAAACAATTAATCATATGGTAATGAGAAATAAAAATATATAAAAAAATTGTACAAACACTGAAGTTGGAATTGGGAATCACGTGATGCCATTAAGACAAAACCCCCCGACCAAGTGACTAAAATAATTTGCAAGAGAGAGAGAGAGAAAGAGCTTCAAGCATTTTAAAATTAATGATTCAGTCAAAAATATCACAATTAAACTAGTAGTAGAAGTAGTAGTAAAAAATTTGTAATTTGTTTTAAGTTTTGTTTAGCTAACATAGAGGAGATCTGTGGGGAATGCCTTTTCTTCTACTCATGCTTGTAGCCATGTCCTCATCAGAAACCTTATTAGCTGATCTCCCACACAAATATAGCCCACTTCTCTTCTTCCTCACAATCTGATCACTACTGTATGCCATGCTCATGTTCTCTGACCCTGATGACCCTGAAGACCAGCTCATCGGCTCATCGCTGTCTACAATTGTTGAATGCGGTGTCTCGTTTGTCATTTCATCCTCTCCCGTGTCTTGTGGAATCAGGAAATCAGGGCTCAGAGTTAAAGTGTTGCATTTCCTTAAGAATGCAGAGAGGTCTTTGTAGTGTTTCAGCACAAAATCCACCTGATAATAATTCAAAATTTTAAGCCCACAATTTAAGGGGGGGATTAAATCATTTGATTGCTGATCATGATTTAGAGCTTTAAGGTAAATTAACAAGTCAAAATTCAAGTGAATATATATTTTACCTTGCACCCCAGAGAGCAATGAATAAAAGGTTCTTGGAGACTTCTGTCACAGGAAGTACAATAGTTTCCGGCCCCTTTGAATTGCCTGTTTTGAGGTCTCTTCTTGATGAACACCACTTTAGCACTGTTAATAGTATAGGCCTAATCGAATTAAGGTCATCGGTTAGCAAATATGAACTGAATTGTACTTAAGAAAGAAACTGTGATGAAGAATCCAAAATTGAACTTCATTTTTTTCCTTTTGAAGAAATAACTAACCTGAACATTAGAGCAATCTATAAGCTTTTGGAGATCTTCCAATCTGACAACATCATGATATACGTACCGACGAACCTGAAGAAGCCTGTGAAAACGATGTGAGGGTATGCAATGAGGGCAGATACTAATGCAACAATCCAAGCAATACACGTTCTTTTCATTCTTCTTTGCAGTTTCATGGTAAGAACACCCCACGAAGAATTTCTGAGAATAAAGGGCTTCCAACCATGCAGGCTTCTGAATTCCCTAAAGCAACATGAAAGGAAAAGTATCCCAAATTAACCATGAAGTCAATAAACGAAAAAAGAACCAATAAAAGATTTAATGGAGAGAAAGGGAATAAAGACAAACCATGATAACCATAAACACTTGAGAGAATAGAGCCCTCCTCGAGCAGTACTTATCAAGACAGTGGAGTTAACAGAAGAGAGAGGGAGAGGGGTGGGGGGTATGGCGATTAGAGTATTTATGGAGGTTCACAAGAAAGGGAAGGGTATATATTTATTCCTTGGAGAGATACACAACATTTTGTCAATTGGTGGCTTATTATATATATGGGGGAGAAAAGAGAGAAAGATAAAAGAAAGTGAAGTAAGATATGACGAGAACGTGGGTGCTGTTTCCATGTCTCCCATTCTAGACCACACCTTTAAACAATTCTTCCATCTCCTTGGCTTAAGAGCTCCTTATTGCTAAACTAACTAAGCTCTCCTTGAAGGAGCTGCCTTTTAGAATATATTTTTTTGCTGTCCTTCAGTTTATTTTTCTGTGATTCTCATGCTCATCGGCTCTTGGTTGGTGAAATGGGTTGGCTCTAATCTCTCTTTTGTTGGGAATTTGAATTGAACAAAAAGCATAGTAATTTAAAGATTTTATGTTATGATTAACTGTAGCTCTAATTAACGATTGAGTCAATGATAAAATAACAGTGATTGAAATAGTTCATATTTGCAGTAATCACAATTATTGCTTTACCAAGTCACCTTAATTGAGCCTAATTCTTTACAATTATAACATTGGTAAAAACTTAAGCAACTTGTAAGGATAGGTCTTATCTTAAGAAGTCTGTCACGTAGTTGAAAAACCCAAAAAAAAATAAAATAATAATAACAGCACTTAATTTACTAGTATTAAATACACACTTTTGTTTTTGGAAGATGACATATTTTTCTAGGTAAGTGTTGTTTTTCGCATAACACATTCTTCCCAAATTTATTATCATCCCTGGTATGACTTCAAAGCTAAGTAACTAGGTACCGCACAGGATGGTAACGTGAGTGTGTATATGTATAGAATCTGAAAAGAGATCTCTGATATGCCTAAAGCTGCATGGAGCCCCAATATCTATAGTAATATATTTTAGCTAATTTTCCACACATTTCAGATTTGGTAGAAATTATTTCACATGAAACTAAATAAGTGCAAACACAATAATTATATTTAATTTCTTAAATAAAACCACAAGGAAATATTAACTGTAAGAATATTTTTCAATTTTGAGCTTATCATCAATTTGGGGGAGTACATTAAGATATATATCAAGGCATGAATTGTGATCATAGAAAGAAACAAGATGTAGTTAAGTAGAAAGAAAATAAAGATTCCCCCCATGTATCTCTCCTAGCCAAGTCGCACTCTATTTTCTTTGGAAGTCTAGATGTACCGTCCTTGTAAATGGGGAAATCTTTATGAGGACCGAGGATACCCTATGAGGGGGATCCAATCACAGTCAAATTATGTTCTCTTGCAAATGTTGACTTTAGCCCTTGTTTTTATTTGCCTTTATCATTTTCTGTGGAGGAGCTGTTATGACAAGGGGTTAATTTTCCATCATTATTGATTAATATTTTTAAAAACCAGTCTTTTATAAATAAATCACACAAATATCACTCGGATTCATATTTTCCTGTGTAACAATTGGATGTACTTAAAATTAATGATATA
Source organism: Theobroma cacao (assembly GCF_053813885.1). Classification (NCBI taxonomy): domain Eukaryota; kingdom Viridiplantae; phylum Streptophyta; class Magnoliopsida; order Malvales; family Malvaceae; genus Theobroma; species Theobroma cacao. The sequence continues at coordinate 8,033,078 of NC_142647.1, forward strand.
TATTCGCGTAAGAATAAAATTATTTCATCATAACTTAAAATTATGGGTTCAAATTTGGAAAATAATATCTTTGGATTTATGTACATCTATATTGTATTATATAATTAGTAATATCAACTAATTAGCAGAAAAAAACCATTTAAATTTAGCAATAGCAAATGATTTCACCTGCTCTGAGGCAATAATTGGAGGCAGAGTTTTTAGGGTATGTACATTGGCCGGTGCTATTACCTTGCAATATTGCAGCAATCACTGAACCTTATGAACAAAGCTAAAAACACAAACACGTACGAGGAAACCCGGTTTTTGGGGATTCAGACATGGCAACATTCAACCCAACTACTCCACTAATCAGAATCAACTATGTGGCTTTAACAATAATGTGGTTTTTCTAGCACAAACAATTGACAGACAAACACAACTCATTAAGCACTAGTTAAGAGACTCAATGTCCCTTAAATTAATTCTGGATTCATTTTACTAATTTTGAGGTGACCTAGCTTGTTGTGCCTTTAAGCTCCATCCAAGAGCAAATCTTGGGGTTTGCTAACTATTTTGCCACTTCCACTTATGCCCTTCAATTTTCAATTTGATCAACCTCCTAATCTTCTGGCTAATCATCAATCGTAGCATGCCATGTCACTATGCAAAAGTGCCAGGTTTTTTTATAATTTTTTGGCAAATAAAATAAACAAAATTTTCCAAAAAACAGGAGTAGGGTTGATTACTTGTTTAATCTTCTCTAGAAAGTTCAAATTGATTTAGACTGCAACCGCTGCCTAGCTAGCGTTAGCTTAATGTAATGATAATCCCAAATTTTAAACCAAGAAACAAAACTAGTTATATATTCGAAATAAATAGCATATAATACGAATTATTTCCCTTGTAAAATAGTGACAAGAAGCAACAAAAAGCAAGATGGTCTGATAGATTTAAGTTAGACAACAATCCGAGCTCGCAATAATCATAACAAAGAAAGGTTCAGACCTATGAGCTTGCAATTAAGATCTATGCTAAATTTAGGAAAAATGACAAAATAGGGTTCCGGAAAAGCTGCTTGTTTTCTTCTGGTAAAGGAGCTGTGAAAAAGTTGTGCGGGCGCTAGGCTTATAGCCTCCCTATATTTTTTGTTCACACGTTTATTTATCTCATGCTAATGCGCATTTTATAAGCTCATATTTTTTATTCATTGTGTTATTAAAGAACATTTCACATTAAATCCTAAAGCATTAATATTCAATAAATTGAGTACATTCAATTCCTTTAATAAAAAATTACTACAATAAAAGATAATATTTCATTTAGTTCATGCTTATTATATAATCTAAAATTTTTAAGTTAATTAAGTTGCTGATTATTCATGTTTTTGTTCATTTTTTAATTAATTTTGAAAGCAAAAAACTAAAAATATATTTAGAAACAAGAGTAAAAAAATATTTTTTAATAAGTATGAATAAAACATTTATCTTTACAGATAATAAAACGCATGATTTTACTTGATATAAAAAAATTATATTTGAATGTATGATGCATTTAACATTTGAGTCTTAAAATTCCACCCATCAGCTCAAACTCGGCGATTTTTCTTTTTAGTATTACTTATACGTGGCAACCATATGTGTCATGTGTGCATCTGAATATTTGGTTTATTGGTTGGTACATAATCTCCTGATTAAAGAGTAAAGTTTGAGATAAATTACAATTAATCCTAAAATTATCCAAATAATTATTGTCTTCCTAGAATTTCAAGATTATTAAATTAGTCCTTGGAGCTTAAACTCAATCAAATTATGTTGTCAATCAAACATTTCAGTCCCTCCATTTAGAATGACTTGTTTAATCTACTAGGATTGTAAGTAGAGGAATGCCATGTGGTGAATAAAAGAAAATCTCAAAAGTAGTATGTAATGGAAACAAATTTGAAAAGATTTAGGGAAGAAATTAAAGAATAATCGAAGTCCGCATATATAAAGTTGATACAAATTTTGAAAGTTTAGATATTAGTCAACCGTTAGTCATGTTAGATTTAAGATTTTATTTGATTTTAAGTTTTGATTCGACAAATAAGTGATCAAAATTATTTTTTAAATGTTCAAATAAGTCTAAACGGCCTTTGAAAAGGTTTAAATGAAAGAGTTAGTACTTAATTGAAAAAAAAAAAGCTCCTTTATTTGAGAATCTACCTTTAATCTATTGATAGATGTTTTTTATCAAGGGATAGATGAAAATCATCTATTGATAGTTGGTTATTCTAAACATTTGGATCTCAAAGACCATAAGCATTTATCGATAGATGCCACGCATCTATTAATAAATAGCCACTCGAAAACACTTTAAAAGATCTTGACTTGTATCTATCGATAAATAGACGCGACTTTGAATTTATTGAAGGCAATCTATCGATAGATTATAAAATCTATCAGTAGACAGTGACAGTTGGAGTCGAAACAAAGTGCTAAATGACTATTTTCACATTTAATGGATCTTCAACCATCTTTAAAGCTTCAACAACTATACATACAAGCTCCCACCACATTTATGAAGGTTGGAAGAAATTCAGCTCAAATCATTTAATACTTCTTGTTCTCCTCTTCTAGCATTTAAGTTTTTTATTGTATCATTTATTAAGCTTTTATTTCTTACTTTCTTCCTTACTAAACATTGTACTTAATCTGCTACTGAGCCTTTAAGAGGCATTCTAACTCTGCTCATCTCATTTATTGTATTCTCTTCGGTGGTTATACCATAACCAATTAAAAAGATAATATTTAACTGGTTAGTCAAAGTAAAAGGTAGAATAGTTGTGCTTGATTATTATATTATAAGAATGTACTTGTTTTATAATCAGTATTGTATTCAACTTGATTTCAATAGTGGATTTAAAACTCCTTAGTAAATCTAAAGAAAAGAACATCGGCAAGGAATTCGAACCTCTATAAAAATTATTGTATTGATTTTTTTTTCTCTTCTCTTAATCTGATTTGTGCACTTAATTTCTCTTATCTTACAAGAAATCACTTGTTCTACTTATTTCAAAAAGGAAAATTGTTTTTAAGAAAAAGTGTTTTCTCAAGAATTTGAAAGAAATCTCAAAATATACAAAACATTCCAATTCACTTTTTCTTGGAATTGTTCATATTGAGCTTATTGCACTAATAAGTCTTAAAGGTATATTAGATCTAAATAAAAATATAAAAATTTAATTGAATGTAATAAAAAATAAAAATTTATTTAATTTTTCAAAATAATTTAAGAACTTTTTCAATCATTATACTTAAAAAAAGGTAGAAAAAAATCTTAAGTTGGAATTTTTTTTATCTACTTAACCACCAAAATTCTGATCAATTAAAATTTGCGTTACTCTTTAAATACACACATATTTGTGCAAAACTACCAATCATGTTCGTATTATTTTATAATTTTGAAAGAAATAAAAAAGACATAAAAAGAGATAAGGATAATGTAGAGACAAAATAGAAGAAACGTGAGATGTTGACATAAGTAAGAAATACTTGATTTAGAGTCTATTTAGTCTGATTTTTTTTTAGCTTAAAAGCTATTATGAAGCTCTTATAAAAAATAATAACTTTTAAAATTAAACTAAATCTATTTGATAAATTTACTTTTATAAAGTCTTTTTTATAAATAAGTTATTTGACAAAATAATTTATATAAGTTATAATTTTGATTAAAATTATCATAAAAGGTATTTAATAAATAATTTTCTATTAATCACAAATTTCTTTGTTCATAATGGAAAAAGGTTAATTTTATTTTTTTATTTATAAAAAGTATAAAAAGTATTTTTATATAACATAAAATTTATAATTAGTAATAAATAATATAAAAACGAAAACAAATAATGTTGAAATTATTTTTAATAGATGAGGACATATTTGAAACAAAAAGAAAAATTTTCTTAAAAAAGAGATGTGTTTTTAAAAATAGAGGAGAGAAAGTTCCTCTTTGCAGCTTTTTCTGAAACTCTTTTTTACAAAATTTTATTTTTAAAGAAAAAACTACTTATTTTTTTAATTATTTTTTAAGAGCTTTACCAAATTCTTGTTTAACTTGATTTTTGTTTTTAAGAGATGAATAAGTTGAAAAAAAAAACGAGACCAAACAAGCACTTAAAATATTTAAAAAGAGACATTATCAAATTGTGAGAACCAACTCATCCTCCCCATCCCCATCCATCATATATTAGCCAAAACATTAACATAGACAATATAGATGATTTGCTTGTGCCCCCATGTTTTAGGGTATTAGAGTTGGTCGATAATTAAAATTTATATGTTTTTCAGTTCCATCTGCAGTTTAGATTGCTTGCCTTTACTCTATTTTTTGCCATTTAGAGAAACAAACTGAAATTCCAATATGCATGCTAGTTTTATATAGTTTCATTCAACAAGAAAAACTAACCATATATAAAACGTATATTTTCTGAAATATACTATTTCCAAATTTGAGCATAATTTGCAATTCACCTAAATCGCAAACAACTTTGTGAAATAACATTTTATCCTTCTTTTGTATTTGTGATATATTAATTCAAAAGGTATAATATCCAAAAAAGCCTCTAAATTATTTTAAAAAAATTTAAATAAGTCTTTATATTTTTATTTTAAGCTAAATAAGTCATTATTTTTTATTTTAAATTAAATAAACCTTTATAATTGATAATTGACTTAGTTAAAATACTATTTTTTATTTTATTTCATATAATATTGATGTGACATAATAACATATCATGTGATGTAACATACTGATATATTATAATTGTTGATAATGTGATATATTAATTTGACATAATAACATGAACATTTGATATTTTCACTTTCACATCAACGTCATGCCCATGTCATATGGATATAAAATAATAAAATATATTTTAATTAACGATAATTAGTTAATCATTAGTTATAAGAGTTTATTTGATAAAAAATAAAAATACAAAAACTTATTCGAATCCAATAAAAGAATAAGAACTTATTTAAATTTTTTAAATAATTTAGGAATTTATTTGAACATTATATCCAATTCAAATAAAAAAGAAATTAAATCATATTTGAAAGACATTGAATTATTTTTTTTTGTACTAAAAAGAAAATATTAGGACTTGAATCTTTCTCAAGTCTCATTCCATCCTTACAATATTTGTTAAAAAAGAATCAAGTAATCATGTGAATATACTCTCTAAACAAAAATTCAAATGGTGAAAACTATGTGATATATGATTAAAATGTAATGGAATTAGGCTTCTCTTGTCACCGTTATATATTACGCTGCGTTCTTCATTTTTATGCTCTAAGACTATTTAAAAAGAAATTTCAAAAAATGTGAATAATTTAAGAATGAAGTAGGTCGCTTTTTTAGACTTTTTGACTTCAAAATTATTAGTATATGTAAAATAACTAACAGTATCTAATTTTTTCTTGAAACAACAATTTTCTTCAAAAAAGCGAAACTTAAGTTACTTAACGATGTCTTTCAATTACTTTTGAAGTAAAAAAGGTGGCTATTATTAGAGCAAAGCAGCAATATTTATATACTTTATTAAAGAAATAAAGGGGATGAATGAAAAACGATAAAGAAACCATATGTTTTATCTATGTAAAATATAATAGCAAAATTCAGTATGAAATCAGTAAACTTTCGGTTGATAACAGTGGATTAATCATCAGAACCGACCAATTGAAAATTAGGAAGAATTCACGTGCACTCTCTAATAATCAAATCTATATTATGTAAACCCCAAAGACAAAGAAAGTACTTATAATGAAGAAAATTGTGAAAGAAACAAAGGGGGATTAATGGTTCAAATGAGCATCCCCACGTGCCATGAAAAGGCAAAACCTCACGTGCAGGGGATCCAATGGCCTGACTTCGAAAGCCGAAAGCGAAGGGTGTCTTTCAACAGACAAAAATATTTCTCTTTTTTTTTTATTTTCCTAAAATTAAATTGGGTGGTCAAAGGTCAAAGATGCAGCAGAGATGTAATGTGGGCAAGGGGCAGTGGGCGTTAAGGGGAAGGGGAAACTGTGGAAGAACAAAACAGAGAGTGGGTCAGCGTGTGAGCCGCACGAGGGGATCTCTCTGACCCCCCCTTTTCTTTCTAACATGTGTGAGTGACTCACAGCCACTTTGCTCCTGTCAGAAACAATGGGTTTTAATTACTGGCATTAAGCGGCTGAGCCAGTTTGATGTTACTTGTATAGTTTTATATTTTGCACCCCTTTGTGATCAAGGCCTACCTCACGTGCACGTCCTTTTTCCAGGTATTGAAGGTGGTAACTGTTTTGAGGTTAGTCTCACGTGAGATCAAGATGCGTGGAATCAAACTCTTTTTAAAACATTAAAGCTGAGTAATGAATCAACAAGTAAAAGATGACTAAAGCCAGTACCTAAGCTTGGTCTAAGTACGACCATCATCACCTTCACCCTTTGTCATTACTCGCATGAATTAAACATTGCGCAAAGAGAAGGTGCCTGGGTTGTGATTATTTACTTCTTAAAAACTTATAGCTGCTTAGTTCGTGCATTCATCTTTCCCCATTGACTGTTTTGAAACGCCATTCCTCTGCTCTGATCTCCCTCCTGCTTAAATATCTTGTATGTAAGGCGTTAATTAGCTGGTAAAGTTCTTGGCTACAACTTAAACGTCGAGTTTCGTCTTTATTACATACAGGAGTCCTAGTTTCCATGTCTTATTTATGTACATTTTTCACAGTATTATGCTGCATCATTTATGCATGTGAAGATGGTCATGCCCCAAAAATAAATAGATGAAAGTGCTCTGATACCATTTGATTATTGCACATAATTGGCAAGATACTTAATGAGTCATAGCTGTATGTGGGAGTTGTTAATAGCACCTATGATTGGAACTCCATGTCAAAAGGGTGGCCTTGCCACTACATAGATTCCTAAATCTTTAACTATTTAAGATTAACACACAAAATTGCTCCTACTTTGCAGATAAGACATACCGGATACCACCCAGGTGGTTTTTAAGACAACCTGACGACCCTACCTCATTTCTAGCCCTTTTTTTTCCTTCTCTACAAATAACTATCAAGGTCCACATTTCCAACTTGTTTAGGAGTTTATATGTCACCATATAATTCAATAACATTTAACTAATGATCTACCTGCTACTGATTTATACTTTTCACCACAGCTAACAGCAAAACAAGGAGTCACCAAGTTTAACCCTCTCAGTGCATCATATGTAAGAAAGAAAAGGGAAACCTAAGTTGGACAGCTAAGTAGACCATATAATGCCTTGCATTAATAATGAGTTTAATAGTATTTACACAATCATCAATTCGCAAGCAGGCAATACTTGCATTAATAAGCATACACCAAATATTGCCTCTTCCCCAGGTTATCATCTTTTTCCAGGTCTTTTATTCCTGGTGTCTACATAATCAATAATTTTATACAACAAATTTCAAGGATCATCATAGATGATATGCAAGGAAAGAAAAATCATACTTCGAATGATCCAAACCCAGCTTCAAGGCTTCTGAGCAGAAAACATGATGAAAGATTGCTGAACCTTTTTTGTAAAGTTGGTAAGACCACAAGATGTGCATACGTCCTCTATCTCCTCCTCTGTAAGGTAGTTATAATTTTGCAGAATCCTCTGCAACAAAAGATGAATGTCTTTAAATTCAAGTTGATGGTACATACAGTGCAACCAAACAACTATAATCATCTCAAGAATAGAAATTATTAAAAAGGAAAAAAAATGCATCTGAGAATAAAAATTGCTAAGTGATGGAAAGTCAAGAAGCAGGTCAAACCTCTGGTACTAATTAACACATCATTATACGTGTAGCAACTAGGTTTTGGACACAGAGGATAGACACAAAATACCGGTTGGACTTTTGCATATATTGGGGATGTTATCTATAGTTTAGACATTAAAAAAGACTTAACATAAGTGAATGGCAGAAATAAAAGGCAGTGGAATTGTAAAATGCAGCATGGTGAACAACTCAGTGTAGCCAATGTCCATGTGTTAAAAAATGGGCATGTTTGCCAAATGAAGGGAGAACATGCTAATACAAAGTGAAAAGTTAAAAAACCTGACCAAAAATATTGTGCTTTACCTCTCTGAAAGGTCGTACTATCCAGGGAGTAGTAGAGCTATAGCGAAGAAAAGTGCTTCCAACAAAAACTCCACCACTTCTCAATATACGGCTAATTTCAGCAACCTGAAAATAATCAAAGCAAGTAACCACTTAAGAGTATTCTCTAACTCAGAAAAGTCCTGAAAGTGATGTGCACACTGACTCAAGGAAGTAACATTGCCATGAAGTAGCATGCTATAAAATTAAAAAAAAAAAAACCACACTATTGAGATGTTTTATCATCTTAAGCTCTTAGCTGATAGGATTTTCCATAGGTCAGCCTACAAGACCAATGAATAAAAAGATGCTTATTTCTTTTGTCTAGTTAGACCTACAACAGAATTCTAAAAAAATTTCTCCAATCAAAACAGTCTTTAAGGACAAACAAGGACAGAAGGAAGAACAGAACAAATTCAGTTTGTCTATCAGGAGGGTTAAGTCAGTATTGTCAGATCAAGAACATTTTGGTACATCTGCAAGCCAATTTGCCAGCAAAATTGCAGGAGAAAAACAGAGGAGGAAATAATGCTTACTGCATTTGAAGTAGATGGCCAACAATGCAAGGCAGCACCAGCATGTACAGCATCAATGGAACCCGATGAGAAAGGAAGCCTGGAAACATCAGCCCTGACAAGAGCAATATTGCTGCACATTTTGTAATGAAGTGTGAATCAATTTTTGGCTTAAGAGGAAATACAAACATTCAAAAGTAAAATATTGATATTTGCATAACTGCTTCAACTTTTAGCATCAAAGAGGTAGAGATGCTACCTAGCTAAAAGAGATGCATCTTGCTCAATGAAATCATTACATTGCCGCAGCATGTTTTCAGAAAAATCAAGTGCAATAACACCAGAATATGTCCCAGATTTGGCAAATTTTCTGGAAAACAAACCACTTCCACAGCTAACATCCACCAAAATGCCACCTTCTGCAGGTTTGAAGTATTCCTGAGCCATTCTGAACTGCATTATTTGAAAACCATAAAGTTAAACAAAAATAGCAAGGTTACAAACTCAACAATAGGTCATACAACATAAGGATATTCAGTAGGTATTAATTCTGCTTGTTCAGGAAAAAGAAACGTCAGGCAAAAAATATTACCCTTCAACTTCATTTACTTTCATGGAGAGGCTTCACAAAACAATATATGCATGTGTATAAATTAATATTCTACAAGAGACTCATTTCTTTAGAATGACGTTCAGAGTGTTATTCATCCATCTCTGTGCATTTGAATATGATAGAAAGCCAATCAACATTTACCTCTTCATCAGGCCCAGGAAAGCCGCTTCGATTAAAATTTTGACGCCAGCCTCTTTCATAGACAAATGATACAAAAGGACTCCTAGAAAAAATGAAAGCACGATATAATGAAAATAATACCTTTACATTGAAAAATTTTAGTTATGCCACAAAATGTCATCTTTGGAGGTGTATTAGAGGCAGTTATCATTCTTGTAGCAGCATTATTCAGGACTTCTTATTATCCTGTTATCTCAATTATGGCAGTAGGTACCTTGTATTTTTCTATGGCAGATCTGAAAGGAACCAAATAAGTGGGCTGAACATATGTTGGTTTTGGATAATGTTGGATTAAAATACTTCTATTTTACTTGGGACTCAGTTCAATCTAGAAATACAAGTAACTGGTAAAAAGTATTGTGACTTATTAACAGATTTAGGTTAGAATGGTTCTTGCTTTTGTTACTTGTTGTTTACGTCTGGAAGTCGAAAGTATTAAATGTGTAAAATGCAAGAAAAAACAATATTTTTTAAGAATTAAAAGTTAAAATTTCAAATTTTTTAGTTAAAAAAAAATATAGTTTACTTTAATATGGAATAATCATGCTTGAAGTAACCATTTGCTTGTTTTTAATCAAACACAATTTTCTTTTCTATATTTGCATTTGCATTTTATAGAAATTTTTTAGGAAGTGAAAGGCAAACAGCTATAGTAAATATCAAATGCAGACTTAAAAAATGAATTGTTTTTCTTTTAGAGTAGATTTTCATATTACATTTCAGACTTTAGATTAAAGTATCAAGCCTTCTTAAACATAACTTTAACGAAACCTTTATGTTTTCATGATTCTATCTTTATCCCTGCCTTCTCACCCTTTAAATTTGTTGAAGTCATGTTTTAGCAATTCAGAGAGTTATAGGATCTCAGACAAGTTATTTTATAGTTTCATTATTTACTGCAATCCTGCTCTGCACAGGACCCCCAAATTCTGCACATTTTCTGGAATATGCTACAGAGTTGATTTTTGTTCTCAGATATATTTGGAATTTGAACACAGATTCATGGATCCAGTCATAAACTGCTGATTATCTTTCTAGCTGCATCAAACTCCAGAACAGATTATACTTGCCAGAATTTGATTTACTTACTAAACATAAAACCTAACCAAATTGTACTTAAAATTCGTAGAACAAGTTGAATACTCAACCTGTCATGTGTTAAGACATCAAGTGTAAATCCATGTATGTGCAGCAACTACCCATACCGGAATAGCTCGGTCCCAACTGGTTTGACTTCGGTGTAGTCCCTCAATCCAGCAGTAATAGTCAGATCCAAGTATACATCTTTACTCGAGTATGATTTGTTGCATTTTTTACACTTGAATCCAGACCGGTAGATAGCTTCCCTGCAAGTTGTCCAAATTCATTAGATAATCATACAGTAACCCGATCGAATCCATTATATATCAGTATAAATTCTAACTTACAAGTTAAGACCTGAAGGACCTTTTCTTATCAGTGGCTCGTAGCACACAGGGCAAGAAAACAAGTCAGTGTCCACTGTTTGATTCCGCTGAGAACTTAAATCCTGAAAAAGATATTGTTTTAATTATCTTAATGCACAAGTAAACAAGGGCATCCAACTTTTCTGGGTGAAAGGAAGTTGCTCCATGATGTTAAGCATCATATAGATAAATACTACATAAAATTCAGCTGTAACACTTGTGGACCAGAGTGGAGTCATGCAACAAGGATTTAAGATGACTGAAAAGGGTAAAGAGCAAGAAAATTTTAATTCCCATGAATTAACCAAACTCTAATTCACTTGAAAGCGGCACAGCATGTAATTTCCAGCACATCAGAAAAAAAAACGAAAAATTGAAACTTTCAGTTCGGATAATTAATGTGAATTTTCAATTACTTAAACATCTTTTCTGACACAATAATTCAAGCGGTTAAAAAGTAGTACTTGAAATTTAAGCCAAAAATAAATTAGGAAAATTTATAAAATAAAAAAAATTAAAAGGAGGAGCAGATAAGAGTGTACCGGCTCCAAAGCGACAGCGGAGCTCGCACGAACAGTGAAGCGGAGCGGTTGAGAAGAGAAATGGAGGGAAGGACGAAAGCGTGAACACTGAGAAAGGCAAGGGTATTTCGGGAAGAGAGATTTGTGAAGAGGGCGAAGAGATGGTGAAGCAATCGCCATTGGAAATGGAAAAGGCTGGAAATTGTGGTTTTGGCAAACTTTTGCGCCTTTGGGTATTGTAATATGCAGGTATGTTCGTTGGTTTGCATTTAACTTTGGTGTGGAATTAGCGGCATAAACGTCAGCACCAAAACAAATAACCAAAAAACAAATATTCTTCCGGCAAAAAATAGAAATATATATATATATTTTGTCCTCCCTTGTTTGATAGTGAGAACATATTATATATTCAAAAATCAAATTCTAGACTTGCTTACAACTTACACCTTACATTGAAAAAATGTATAAAGTGTATATTAAATTTATTTATATTTTCTAAGATGCTTGTGCCAGGCAAAGGGCATATATATATATATATATATATATATATATATATATATATATATATATATTTTACTTGAGCATTGTTGCAGGAGAAAAATTGTTTTATTTGAATGATTTTTAATTTAAAAAATATTTATATTTTTTATGTAACCTTAATATATGTATGCGCTAATATCAGCATATTGTAAATAATTTATAATATTTATATATTAGTAATTAAAATTATTGTTTTATATTTTTTTTGAAAAGTAAATTATTTTTTTATATAAAAAATATTATTTTTGATATAATCAATTAAACCTTCCAAGATTTTACTTCTATATATAGTTTATAAATTGAAATATAAGGCAAAACATGAAATTAGCGCGTGAGCCTTTTGTTGAATGATAATTGTGTATCTCCCTATCATAGTTCGGTTTCAAATCCTCATCCTCAAAAACTGCTCTTAATAAAAAATAAAAATTATGTATAACTATAGTTTTCCTGCATCCTATCAATTTCCATATGATAAATATATTTTATATAAAGAAGAAAATATATATTTCAATAATATTATTTAATCGAGTGTGTTAGTTTTATGTTTGAAAGTTTCATTGTTCAATATCTTTGTTTTTTGAAATTATAAAATAATAGTATTACTGTCACTAATCTAAGTGCAAATCCAGTCTTTCATTTCACTATGGAAATTGAAACATCTTGTCTTAGATGATCACTTTGTTTGACAGCATGTCAACTTTAGTATACTAATTGCATATTTGGTTCGCGAAATAAATAAGCATAGAATAGAATAGAATAATTATTCTGTAAAAATAAAAAAAGGTCTGAATAAAAGAAACTAAAATAGTAATTATATAGTTTGTTACGATAAATGGAATAGAATAGAAATAGTTATTATAACTTATTACAGTGTTTGGTTGGTAAAAACATTTTTGAAATAAGAAAAGAATAGAGGATAAAAAGATAAAAATATCATTTATTACTTATTTTATTATTTATTATTTATTTTATTTTTTACATATTAATATTTTATTTATAATTTAATTATTAAAGTTATAAAATATTAATATATTATTTATAATTTAGATGTTATTATGATCATTTATTTTTATTTTTTTAAATATGAATAATTTATAATTTATTCAAAATATTAATATTTTGATAATTTAAATAGTAATACTTTATTTATAATTTAATTATTGAAGTTTTAAAATATTAATATTTTATTTATAAATTAACTATAATTATGATTAAAATATTAATACTTTTAGTTAATTTTTAAACTCAAAAATTTTTTAAATATAAAATTGAAAACTTAAACTCTTTATTATAACTAGTTATCGACCCATGCTATGCTACAAGAGTTATTAATTGACATATAATTTGAAAAGATTATTTTATTTGTAGATTATTTTGAATAGTTAATAATTTAATCATATATTTTATTATGAAAAAAACAAAGTGATCTTTGCAGATAAAACCATTTAATTATGAAGTAACATGAAACTTTTTACATGACATAATGAAAAAGGCACTCAAAGTCTCAGCTTTAGCAATTCTTGTAAAATGACATAATGTATTTTGGTCTGGAGGTGCTTCTTAAAATGAAGAAGTAATGCCCTAGATACAGCTTTTGAGTCATATGAAGCAACCAAATTACTCACAGCTGGATCGTCTAGTTTAATCGGTCAATGTTATATCCCTCTCTTCCTATGACGGGAAAGAAAGAGTGCTGTTGTTCTATTCAACGGACCAATCATCATCTCTGCATAAATAAAAAGGGAAAGAAGTCAAAATCTAAATATAGAGAACAATCTCAGCACCTGAATCACCATAATTCCTTCATAATGTTAAATTCATTTTGAATGTATTTATTATATCAGACAGGATCATTTATCAAACAATTTAATTACTAAATTCTTTTACTTGAAATCCTAAATGTCAATATTATACGTCAGTAATGAGTATCCCATCACCATACTTAACCACTGACATTTAATCCAAGCTATACAATTGTAATGATGCTGTTTCATGTTAAAGTTGAAAGATGAACTCATTGATTAATATATCAAAGAACTGTTAAACACACAAGAAACTGTAGACACCAGTTGTACGACATGTAGGTTTTAGAGTAAAAAAAACTAAGACTAATTTTTCTTTTGATGGACAAACAAAACTAAGACTTGGAAGAAACTACAATGAAAAATAACTTGGAAAATGGCTCATCCTCAAGCTTGTTGCTTCCAATGGTGTCATATACCTTCATAATCAAAATGGTAGATCATATGCTTTAGTCACCATCTTGCATGTACTATTAAAAACAATTTCAACTTAACTCTATGCATTGGTGAAAGTGATAGAGCCTCGAATCACAAATATAAACCTAAGAATACGATGTGTTCCAATATATCAAAATATATTGCCTTGTCCTATAAATAATCCATAGTACTTGATGTAGTTGGAATGTCCTTTTTAATGAAAGTCAACTATTAGATTTTCTATTTTGAAACAGAATGGATGTTCGGGTAGCATTCGTACTCCCAGTGTAATCTAACATTCAACAACCATACACTTATCAATATTCATACCTCAATTCTTTATTTCATAACTAATTCTAGCTTTCAACTTATTTCTAACCTTATCAAAATAGCTCAATCTATGGCAAATCAACATATAGTGCTCAAATCCTTTAAATTCTTCAACATTAAGCGAAATCTTGACCTTAGATGTTAGTTTGGCTCTTTCAAATCTCAAATTCCCAGCCACATTCAAGCACCACCAGCCACTAAGCTGAAACATTAAATTTCTCAAAAATTAAAAACTGAAAGTCGAAAGTAACCTCCAAACATATTAAAATACCAAAGACAGATGTTAGGTGTAGAAGGGTAGGATTCATTATACTTTAGATAAGATTTATTTTCATCAAAAATAAAAATACTGTTTATATAATTGAGTAAAATTTATATCAAAAGATAAAATTAAGTAATTTTTTTCTTTTTTAATCATTTAATTTTTTATTTTTATTAAAATTAAAATTTTAATAATTTAATAATTTATTATTAAGTATTAGTATAGTTTTTTATTTTTTATTTTTTAATTGTATTTTCAATTAATAAATTTAAAATTAATATTTTTAAAATATTAATATTTCATTTATAATTTAAATATTGTTATAGTTAAAATATTAAAATATTAATATTTTTTAATTTTTTAATGTAAAACATTAATTTTATAAGTTTAAGTTTGTAATTTTTCAAAGAAAGTAAGGACATTTTATTTTAAAATGTTTTGAATTCTATTTCCATGGGTATGAAATAACTAATTCCATGGTATTAGCTATTTCAAGGTTTAGGATGATTTTGAGGAATAGCCATTTCTTCCTCCAAATATCAAACATAGGTAGAAAATTTTTGAAAAGTCATTCCCTCAATTAAACATGCTATAAAAGTATCTTACATTCCTACTCATGATCAATAACTAATGGTTTAACTAAACCTCTCTCTTGGCAAAGATATTTGTCTATGAGATCCAAGATTGAAGTAGCAGATGCCTTCACTATTTTGCGACGGTATGTAAAGGAAATTGAGCCTCTTTCGTCCGATGCAGCAACAGACTAAGCTAAACTAAATACGTAGCAATAGACCAATACAGCAACAGATCAAACTAAATTAATGTAGCAGTAGGCCAAGTCATTGGAGCAACAACTCCAACTTCAGAAAGTGTCTAATAATGCATCAAGTAGCGAAGCTTATCCAATGTAGCAGAAGCAAATCAAAGTAAAAAACTTATCAAATCTAGCAGCTCAAGGCTAGGAAATTTAAATTAAAAGATCTAAAAATGAAATACCAAATTTAAGCTTAGAAAGTCTTATGACAGCTTTGACTTGTTCAACTTAGTTAACTTGAATACTTTTACCCCTTCTAATTTCTTTATTTTTCGTCAATCTCTTTATTTGCTTGTTTCTCCACTTCAGCACATCATCAATGAATCCGTACTGGTATCTCAGCTGTAAGACATGCATAATCCGCTGCCCCATATGGTTCAAACAACTCTGCAAACATTCCTTTCTTTCTTCTTGACTTACATCCCATGTCCTTGCATAATTGGTCATTGTACCATATCTGGACTCCAGCAATACAAGACCTCCTGAAATACTTGTTAGCATTTTGTTTAATGTACTTGTCCCAAATTTTTACATCCTTTTCCATCTCTCTTACAGAAGGCAAGTCCATGTTTTCACCAAGGAAATGTGCTAGCCATTGACATCTTATTTCAGAGGTAGCCAAATTTGATAGACTCTCTGCATATCCTATTATGGCCAATTGTGGAATTCGAGGTGGAATTATTTGCCTGCATCAGTGCAGAAGAAGATATTATATTAAAATTAGTTGTACTGAAAAGAAGACATGGATTTATATATTGTAAGATTTAAATTCTTTTGAGGTGGTACAAATTGTAAGATTTAATAATTATGTAAGAACAATCGCACAATTATCTACATCTCCACCCACTCTTAGGTAGATTTTCCTCTTAGTACAAATGTGGAAGAAACACATAGTTCTGCATATAAAATGATGGAAATTAGTTTGATAAACACTGTTGTTTGTGGACCCTAATTGGCCCGGAGAATCTGTGTGCCTTGTCGCTGTTTCTTTTTAATACTTAATCTTTATGTAAAACGGCAGTTGGAAAGAAAGACTGGAACAAGCAGACGTGGCAGCTGGACATTCATGGCGTGTCCCAGTTGCACCAGAGGAGTCTTGGGAAAGAGTGCAAACAATGCAACTTTATGAATTTTGGACAAAGTTGAGAAATGCAATCTACCTGCCTAATGATTTACTGACACGGCATGGTGCCCTGTAGATATCTACCTATTATCTCTATTACATGCTTAAGAGGAAGCCGCAAAGGAGATTCCACACTTGGCCACGTTTGGGGCTTTTTTTTATTGACTTGAAATTAATTTAAAATGATTGATTTAAAAAAAAATTTGAGATGATTTTTGTGAGCCGGTTGCATTTAGGATTGTTAACAAGACATTTTTTTCTGAAACTTAAGAAGAGGTTTTTTTTTTTGCATTGAGTGATGATGTTTTGGTTCACAAAGAATTTAAGTTAATAGTGCTTTCATATACTAAGAAATATATTTTTTTATAAAATAATTTTTTTTTAGATATTTGTGGATTTCATTCAAGTTTGATGTGAAATAAATTTTTAATTTTTAATGAGACATGATAGAAATCATAAGATGGATTAATGCTAAATAATTATAAAGGCATGAGAAAAAAAGTATTAATTAAAATTGAAGATCATTTAGAAAATTTCATCATTAAAATTAAAAAAATTTAATAAGTATAATTAATATTCATTTTATTTTGATTTTCAAAAAATATTCATTTTATTTTAATAATTTTATTGTATGAATTATGTAGCTTATCAATAATTACTTTTAAAATATTATATTTTCTCAATATGAATTTGATTTCACTATTAGAATCATGTAATTAACAAAATATGATTGTATCAACATTAACATATATTAAAATCTAAAAAATCAAATGTTTTCAAAAAAAATTATTTAAATAAAAAATTTGCTTAATAAGAGATGAGAAAATATTTAAATTTTTTTAAAATAATTATCTTTAAATTATCATTATAACTGTTATTTATAATATTTTTAAATTTGAAATTATTTCTCTTTAATTATAATTATTTTTATTTATAATATTATATAATTTTAAATTATTTTAATAAAATATTCAACACTCTCGCAAAGCGAGGCACCACTCTAGTCTATAACATAAGTAAAAGGAACCCCCAAAGGAGCTTTCTCATTTACCAACATTTTGATCCAGGCAATGCCCACGTTTTCAATCTCTAAACCCATTAGTAAGTCTAACTTTACAAAAGAAGTAGTCAATCCACGTTTCTCCATCAATCTCTAAACCTATTAGTAAGTCCAACTTTACAAAAGAACTAATCAACTCACGTTTCTCCATTAGTCAAATTCTTATATCTTTTCTTTATAGCTAGAGAACCTATGTTTTCTAGGAAGGAGTTTTGAACTTGTCAAACTTGAAGGGAGGGTTTTGAAATCTCTGTCATGGGTTTTCAAATAAAACCCAAATTGCCCACATTAGTAAGTCATTTGACCTTGTTGGTATTTCTCTATCCATTCCCATCCCCTGTTCTTTTACTCCTTGAGTTGGCTTATATTTACATGATCATTTTTATCTTTTCAGCTCTCCTCATTATCAGCTTTCCCTCGGGTCTACTCTATACTTTAGGCTTGCTCTCGAGTCGACTTGGGAAACAACAGGGCATCATGAATTTTTAATATTTTATCATAGATTTCGATCAGAGAGTTTCGGTTTTTGGGATTCAGTGCTATGTTTGCTTTTTGGGATTTCATTTTGGCCTTTGGATTTTCTATGTCCTGTCGACATGTGTGGTTTGAGATGGGTGTCGTGTTCAGTCTTTTGGCTCCGACCATATCTCTATTTTTTTTTTGTTCTATCTTGGTTTTGTTTTTCACTTCAATGATTAGCACTTCTTATGATAGAACAAGTTTTTAATTTAAAGTCCTTTCTCATGATTGACTTTTTTTTTTATTTATACATAACTTTACTTTGAGTGTTAACAAGTCTAACTCAATTTTTTCTTTAGTAAAGTAAATAGTTTTATATTTAATCCCAACGTAACACAACGCAGGAGTTCAATCCTAATACATAAGTAAAAGAAAGCCCATTTTGGGCTTCCTCCTCTAACTACGTGGAGGCCAAAGCAGAGAATAAAAAAATACTAAAAAAAAAGAGATAGAAAGAAAAAGGAAAAAACAAGTAGAAAGAGGTTCATGGGTGACGCACGGGTTATAGTCTAGTGTGGATAATCAGAAGCTTTTTCTTTTAATAAAAAAAATTAGGTAAGAACCAAATACCTGTAGAGAGGAAGTATAGAAGTTGGTGACCCCATTATATATTGTTGGAAAATTGGAGATGCAAAAATATTCTTAAGCTTTTGATCACCCTTGAATCCAGTAGCAAAAATAACAATATCTGTTTCGAGGGGCCTAGCCTTGTTGTCGAGGAACAAACCTTTCCTGCAAAAGCCAAAGACTGGTGAATTTTTAATAACGATGCTTCCGTCTTCCAATTTGTTAAAGAAATTTTCTGGTAGCGCTGCTATCTGACATGAAAAACCATTCTGAAGAAAGCTGTATTTGGGGACCATTCCATATTTCTTTAGCGGGAGTTTCCATCTAAGATAGCACTCAACAAGCTTGGAGATACCCCATCTCTGAAAATATATGTATATAGATCGACTTGGTAATTCACAAATATAAATTCTGGAATATGTTAGTTTTCAAATTCAAATAACAAGGTGAAAGTTGTACCAATGGTGAGAGCAAGGTTGCCAATAATTCTAGCAGAAATTTTTCACCAGGCTTATGAATTGAAAACTCTGAGATACGATTGCAGTATAGAAGACCCAGAGCAATTCCACTAATATTGTCATTAGGAAGAACCCAACGAGCAGTCCTTTGAATCATCGTGCAAGGGTACCTTGCTCCTAGAAAAGAACAGAAAGACAGATTTCTCTATGAATGAGGACCAGGCAGGCCAGGTTTTCCCGGAAACTTCAGTACTTGCATATATAGCAGTGATGTTGTTTTAAGTTAGACTTACCATTTATATTTGCACAATGTGCGGCTAAATCCATTGCAGATTTACCTGAACCAATAATAGCAACTCTCTTATTTTTCACTAATTCTTCAGCACTTGAGCTGTTCATAGCAGCGTAGTCCATGAAATGCAACACCTTGCCATTGAACACTTGAAGGCCTTGAT
This sequence comes from Theobroma cacao, assembly GCF_053813885.1. NCBI lineage: Eukaryota > Viridiplantae > Streptophyta > Magnoliopsida > Malvales > Malvaceae > Theobroma > Theobroma cacao. Next base: position 8,052,834 of record NC_142647.1, read on the forward strand.
TTGGAGGCATATCTGGGATATTTGGGAGGCCACTGAATTGCCCGATACAAAGAATAACAAACTCAGCTTGGTAAACCTGGCCATTGGTATAATCAGTTCAGAACCCAATTAGCAAGAACAAATCCAGTTTCTGATATATGATTTCGTACCTCAATGTTGCAGCTCTTGACATCTCGCACTTTGAGGTGCCATTTTCCTTTGGAGCCAAAGGGCTTTCCGGTTCCTCCCCAGAGATGCCACGATTCAATCTGTTCATAAGGCTCTCCAACATAATCTATGCTTAAGACCTTGGAATTGAACTTGATGTAAGACGAGATGCCAAAATTCCGTGCATAAGATTCAATATACTCCATCACCTGAGAGCGACTGGGATAAATTTCTTTCACCGACGAAGGCCATGGAAAGTCAGAAAACTGGTAAGCTTCTTTAATGTTTTGGAGTTTTGTAGAATCTATAGTATGAGCCCAAACTCCTCCAATGGTGTTCTCAGCTTCAAACACATTAACTTGGAAACCCTTCTCCAGGGCATACTTGCAGGCAAGAAGGCCACTTACTCCAGCTCCAACAATCGCCACTCTTTTTTCCATGGTGATTAATATACTTCAAAGAAGCAGCTGAAACTCTGTTGTCCGTAGTTCTAGTCTATATGCCTTGTATCATCAATACAAAATGGCGAAACCTGAAGTACGTTTCAAGCATTATTTACCTGTTCTTTTCCTTGTCTTTTTTACTTGCTGCGCCAACCACTCAATTTTCGTTCTAATTTGTGATAATTACACTTCTAGTCCTATATGTTTGTGTATTTTTAACTTTCAGCCTTAAACGTTCAAAATTTATTATTTCAATCCTAAACATTTGGGATATGTTAATTTTAAATGTTAATAAATAAACAAATTTGATAACGGAAATATCTACATGGCTACCACCTTAGGAGGCTTCTGGTCTTATGTGGCACTGAAAAGAAAAGGCTATTTTCTTTTGAAATTAATAATAAAAATTATATAATGTACGCTACAATTGAAATAGAAAAATTAACTAAACCCAAATCAAGATTTTTTAATAAAATTCAAAATCAAATCCAACAATATCACAACTATATTCCTTTCCTCTCCAAATTCAACAAACCCAGCGCCCCAATTCTTCTACCTTAGGCTTTGTGATCTTCCTCTCACTCATAAATTCTTCCTTTCAACCAATATGGACAGCTGCTCACAAACCAGCAGTCCATATTTGGTTGCAGGTAGAGGTGAAGACTTGGTCATTGTGTTAGATTGGAGTGTTAATTTATTGAAGGGGTCTTTCAATTTTAAATTATTTGGGTTAAGTTAATTTTAGTTCAATTTAATTTTATTACTTTCAAAAGAAAATACAGCTTTTTCCTCGTGGCACGTAGACCAACACCATGCTAAGGTGGCAACCTTGTATATGGCAATTATGCACCATTGTTTCCACGCAATAAGCTTTTGGTTACTAAATCTGTTTGTTTATTGACATGAGGACTAAGGTTATCACAATTAGATAAAACGTCTAGGATTGCAACAGCAAATTTTAAAAGTTTAGGACTCAAAGTTAAAAACACATAAAAAGTTGAGAACCAAAAATGTATCTATCCTGATTATAATAATAATATAGATTAAAGTAGTAACATATCGATTAAATGACCTATATTATACATTCAATAGTTAGGTTCTCTCTTTACCGTCATCTCTATTGAAAACCAAACTTGATTTTAAATCTTTAAAAATGATTAAATTTTCATTCAAACTATAAAATTATATGATCGTACTACTTTTTTTTTTTGTATTCATGTCGTAATAAGAATTCGTAGTCTATTTTGATAAAAAAGGTCAAATTGAATCCATCCATTTAGAATAAGAAAATAAATTATGATTCCCCTAACGTAAACGTAAGATAGTTCATTATTATAATTAGAAGTTTGACCGATCGACTAACTTTTGTACATTATAAAAATTGTTAGGCTACATATGATTTCTTTTTCCTCAGTTGCCCCTGATCTCAATTGAAAACGAAATTTGATTTGAAATCTTTGGAAATGATTAAATTCTCAGTCAAACTATGAGATTATTGATCGTACTGCGTCCTTTTTGTAAATGTCTTTTTCTTTTTTCTTTCCACATCACCAAGGGCGGAGCGTCCCATCTCTCAAAGTTTTAAAATTTGAATGATTAATTCAAATAAAATAATAATAAAATGACTTCACAAGTTTTTTTCAACTTTACCCCTAAGTTTTTTCCTAATTTTTTAAATTTCTCCACACCCTTTTTCCTCTCTTTCTTTTATCTTTTGTCCTTTAATTGTGAATCTATGAAGAGATAAAGGTTTTTTCATCTTCTTTTTTCTATTATTATTATTTTTTTTTATTTTATTCTATTTGCCCACATGTTTTAAGTTTCTATAGATTTTTTTCTTTAAATTTCTGTAAACTATCAACCATATTATTCTTTTTTTTTTGTTATGTAGGTTTTATCTTCTACTTGCCATATTTTTTTTTCTGTTCTATGGATTTTATTTTTAATAATTTTAGATTTTAAAAATTAAAAAATTATTATGTAATTATTAAATATAAGTTGTAGCGTTGCAACATTGGTTGTTGCTTAAAATTTTATTAATATATTATTTTTTATTAATCTTAATTATATAAGAAGAAATTATCTTGAATATATTTTTTTTATATGCTTTATGTTTTATATTTGGTTGAAAGGAAATTATCTTGAATATTTAGTATTTAAACAATCCTAATTATATAAGAGAAAATATTAAACTTGTATCTCATATTTAACTATTTATATTTTATACATTATAATTTTATATTTAGTATTTTAAGTTTAAATAGAAATAAAATAAAATATTGGATGTTGATTGCATTAATTTTTTTGTTCTTTATATTGAAAAAGACAAGACTTCGGAATAAAATAGATAATGAGTTTTTACAAATAATTTAGTTGTTTATATTGAGAAAAATATTATTAACCTTTTCAGTACATAGTCAATAATTAATGAATTTAAATCCAAGGAACATTGTCTAACACAATTTTTCTATAAGACTATTATAAGTTTTTTTTTTCTTAATTTTTTTGATTTACATGTTATATAAATTTTGTAACACCCCGTACCCTCGTATAATAATCAATGTAACCATTCCAGTAAGATGAAGGGCTAATTGGTACGAAATTATGTGCTAAAGAGAGATAAAAGGAGCAAAGGATTGCTCCAGAGTAAAAAATTTTGCACGCACAAAAATAATAATTAAATAATAATATCTTTGTCGCGGACGAATTAGCTAGCTAAAAGATGATTTGGAAGTGAATTGAGACATAATAAGATGTTTCGGGACCAGAGGAATATTTTATTTAATAAAATAATATTAAAATATTAATATTTTATCAGAGATTGGAATTAGTTATGAAAAAGGAGTATATGGCTAATTCAAGTGAGAGAGAAGAAGTACGAATGAATTTTGGAGAGGAATGACGCAAATGAGACTCGCGTGTTTTTATCAAATTGAGCTAGCGCAGGTAAGTAAATATTTAAATATTATGGTGATACCGCTTTGAAGTGTAACTTCAATATTTCGATTATACATGTGTAAAAAAAGAAAGATAGAAGGAAATTAAAATTTTTAAATGTGTCAGAAGAATCAAATTTTAAAATACAAAAATTAAAAGGTTGTGTAGCAAATAAAATAAAATTGAGGATTTATATGTAAATTGCATTATTTGGAGAGAAAAAAATAAACAAATAATAAAATAATAAGGAAATAAAAGAATTGGGAAGTGGTGGATGGGAATGAAGAAAAGTCAAAGCTAATTGGAAAAAAAATAATAAATTTGGAACAAAATGGAGTGGGTAGCCAGCCATGTGGAAAATACATGAGTTAAAAATATATTTTAAGTGATGAATTAAGAAAGATAGGGGCCGGCCACATGGAATAAAGAAAAGAAGGAGAAGAAGAATGGTGGGGGGGGGGGGGGCAATGCAAAGAGAAATGAAATAAATAAAAGAAATGAGTGATGGGACAAGAAATGTCCGGCTGTCCCTAACAATGCAGCCCATAAGATAGAAAAAAAAATCATTTGCCTTTATTTGGCTTGCATCAGCCGACCATTTGAGAAAGGAAGAGAGTGGTCTAGAGAGTTAGGGACCTGCTTGAGAGAAGAAAAGTTTGCCAAAGCCGAGGAAAAAAAAAGAGAAAGAAGAAAGGGAAGAAAAAAAAAGAAGGAATTCCGCCGGACTAAGGAGAGAAAAAAGAAGGACGAAAAGGAAGAAGAAAGAGAGAGGGAGAGCGGCGGTGCTAGAGGAGAAAGGGGAGAAAGGAAGAAAGAAAAAGAAGAAAAAAAAGAGAGAAACCCCGACTGAAAGAAAGACTGACAGCAAGGGGAGAAAAGAAGAAAGAAAACTAAAAGAGAAATGTTGGCTGGGAGGAAGGCCGACAGTAAAGGGAGAAAGGAGAGGAAGAGAAAGAAAAAAAAGCAGGAAAGAGAAAGAAAGAAACAAGAAAGAAAGAAAGAATAGCTAGATACACGTACGAACCAAGAGCGAAATAGCGTCTCGCTATTGTGAGGTGAGTAGGTGTTAAATTTCAAAAACTATATCCTTATAAATATATTATATATGTTATATTTAATAGTTGACGAAATTATAAAAAGCATGAGTTGGTAGAAAGTTCTAGGCTGTTTGTAATTGCAATCAAGGATTTTAAATCTGTTTTTTTATATTATACATAAGCATCTATCTACAAGGTTTTAATTACGGGAAAATAAACCTTTGACTGGCTTTTCATTTCAAAATCATACCTTGTAAGCTTGTGTGATGTTTGGGCCAATGACCATTACTTGATTCATAGGATTTGATAAAAAAATTTATTGATTTCACTTAATATGCTGATTTGATGGATAAGCCATGCTTTGAAATAAATTATGCATAACATTCAATTTATGATTATATTGCTTTCGATCTGTCATGTTTTGCAAATGCATTAAATTGCAATGATTTTCATTTTAATGTAATTGAGATACTGTGGGTAAGACCTGTTACCACATCAGATTAAGTGTGATCTTTTAGCACAAAGTAATGATTGTTGATTATCGATATTTGATTATAAAGGAGGACCTGAAGTCCCAATTCATATTTGGTGACGTGGGTAGTTCCCACGAGTAGGTAAAAGGGGACCTGAAGCCCCAATTTACATTGGGTGACGTGAGCAGTTCCCACGAGTAGGTAAAGGGGGACCTGAAGTCCCGATTTATATATGGTGGCGTGGGTAGTTTTCACGAATAGGTGATGATGTCTGAGAGAGTAAGCCTAAGGGCTATATTAAACCTACCCAAAGATTATGCTCACTTGTGGATTTTTATTACACAATGCATGGCATTAACACTTGAAATTTACTATTAAATGGTGTCGTAACGTGCGGGTCCGGGAACCCGTCCGCCAGACGCGGGCAAAAATTAAATATGTGTGGGAGTCGCCACCAATCTTTTTTATCTAGATGTGATTGGTCACCTATTAACCCGATTCTTAATCGACGAAGTCCTAAATTAATTTTAGGTCCGTCGAAAGAACGAGAACTGGTCCACGTTTTTTAGAGATGGGTTCGGGAGTGCGATTACGCACGGAGAAGGGTTAGCACCTCCGTGACGCCCGTTCTACGAACGGTACCATTTAATCTTAAGTTATCTTAATATAGCATTTTCTTAGTTTAATCCCTATTTTATTAATTAAATTTTTATTGAATTGCCAGACTGAGTTTTTCACTTGGTTTTACGTATGCATATGATGCAAGCGTAGAATGATGTCGTGACTTGTTTATTTTAAATGATGGAGTCGGTAATCTTTTATTGGAAAATTATTCGAAGACCATCCCAACGCTTTGGTGAAGTCTCGAAATTCTCCTCACCTAGAGATATCCCCGAAAGAACTCGCCTCTACAAGCTCCTCAGGAAAATCCCATCATCGGGATTCCCGCGCCATTTGCAAAATAAGAGTGGCATGCAATGACAGTATAAAGTGATGGTATCTACATGCGCGCGTTTATTGATTGTTTTAAAAAATTTTTGATTATTTATTATTTATATATATACTTTATTTTTTTGGTTTTCTATTCAAATCCATATTTGTTGTTGGTCAATTTTTTTACTTGATTACAAAGCTTATCTAATAAATAAATAATTAATTTTTAAACGATTGGATTAACTTTATTTAGTAATATTTATTTAAGTTAATTCGAATGTAACAAAATTTTCCTACATATATTATTTTTTAACAATGACTATTTGACTTAACGGGTATTGGAGTTTAGAGTTCGGACTTATCCCGACGCTTCGGTGAAAATCCGTCTCGAACTTTGCACCCAAAAAAATTCACTTAAAAAAAAAGTAACTCTTTGCCTTTCTTAAGTGAAATTTTTCCAATAATCATTTCATTTTATATATATATATATATATATATATATATATTTATATTCGTATCATGTATTTTTGTATGTATATTATATTTACAACTATCTAAATATATTTATAATATAACTATTTCTTTCTCTTTTTTTATTTTATTCTTCGCATTTACTTACTCTTGTTATTATTATTATTTAATTATTTATTTGATTTCTTAAATATATTTTTTCTTATTTATTATTTTATAAATACATTTATAATTTTTGTAAAAACTATATTGAATGTTAATAAAATTAATACTAATAATATAATAACTCAAATAACAAAAAATGCAAAACTTACCTAATTTTGAGTTCGACGAAACTCAGGTGAATTCAAGAGCCCACAACTTTTTTCTTATCTTCTTTCTTGGTCAACTTGCTTTGTCTTCTTTTTTATTTTCCTTTTCTTTCTTTTTTTCCTTTCTTTCCTTTCTTTCTCTTTTTTCTTTTTCTCTTTCTTTTCTTCTCCCTCCCCGCGGGTCCCCCTTCTCTTTTTTCTTTTTCTTCTTCCTTCCTTCCTTTCTCCTTCTCCTTCTTCTCCCCGTTGGCTTCTTCTTTCTTTCTTTCTCCTTCTCTTTCTCTCTTTTCTCCCCGCGGGTCCCCATTCTCTTTTTTCTTCTTCTTCTTTCTTCCTTTTTTTCTCCTTCTCCTTTTTCTCCCCGTTGGCTTCTTTTTTCTTTCTTTCTCTTTTGCCGACCTCTCACCTCTCTCTCTCTTCTTCTTTTTTTTTCTTTTCTTTTGGTTGTTTTTTTTTTTGTTTTTTTGTTCCCCCTCTCGATTTTTTTGCAAGTGCCCCTTTAAAGAGCCGGGTTGTCCAAAAATTTGGACAACCCGACGAGGGGGCTCTGGCATCAGGGAGTTGGTGGCCAGAACCCCATCACGGGTAGTGGGTGGGGGACGGGATGGCTGGGCGTACTCTTTTGTTTTTATATATATATATATTTCTTTATTTATTTTATATATTTTATTTTATAATTTAAATTTTTTGTTTTATGTGTCTACAGTTGCCCCTCTTTGTACATTCTTGAGAATCAAGGATAGTGCAAAGACGTAGACACCGCATTTAGCTTATCTCGAAGCCAATTGGTTTAATCAAATCGATCTAGACTCGACTTATCTCCAAATAAGTTCAATTTAAAATGAAATTTCTAGACTTGATCTGGGCTTGACCCATGTTAGAACAAATTCAATTAAAATTTCTTGGTTTAATCTAGGCTCGACCTATCTCACAACAGGTTCGATCTACAAAATTGAAGTTCCTAGACTTAATCTAGGTTCGACCTATCTCATAACAGGTTCGATTTAAAAGTTGAAATTCCTAAACTTAATTTAGGCTTGACCTATCTCACAACAGGTTTGATCTAGACTTAATCTAGGCTCGACCTATCTCACAACAGGTTCGATTTAAAAATTGAAATTCCTAAACTTAATTTAGGCTCGACCTATCTCACAACAGGTTCGATCTAAAAATTAAAATTCCTAGACTTAATCTAAGCTCGACCTATCTCACAACAGGTTCGATTTAAAAATTGAAATTCCTAAACTTAATTTAGGTTCGACCTATCTCATAACAGGTTCGATCTAAAAATTGAAATTCCTAGACTTAATCTAGGCTCGACCTATCTCACAACAGGTTCGATTTAAAAGTTGAAATTCCTAAACTTAATCTAGTCTCGACCTATCTCACAACAGGTTCGATTTGAATAAAATTAAAATTCCTAGACTTAATCTAGTCTCGACCTATCTCACAACAGGTTCGATCTAAAAATTGAAATTCCTAGACTTAATCTAGGCTCGACCTTTCTCACAAAGGTTCAATTTAAAAATTAAAATTCTCAGACTTAATCTAGGCTCGACCTATCTCACAACAGGTTCGATTTAAAAAATTGAAGTTCCTAGACTTAATTTAGGTTCGACCTATCTCACAACAGGTTCGATTTAAACAAAAATGAGATCCTAGACTTAATCTAGGCTCGACCCATCTCATAACAGGTTCGATTTAAATATTGAAACTCCTAGACTTAATCTAGTCTCGACCTATCTCACAACAGGTTCGATTTGAATAAAATTAAAATTCCTAGACTTAATCTAGTCTCGACCTATCTCACAACAAGTTCGATTTAAAAAGTTGAAATTCTTAGACTTAATCTAGGCTCGACCTATCTCACCACAGGTTCGATCTAAAAATTGAAATTCCTAGACTTAATCTAGGCTCGACCTATCTCACAACAGGTTCGATTTAAATTCTTTAATGCTAACTTAATTGGATTAACATAAAATGAAAAAAACTCAAATATTTCCATCAAAGTTTTACAATCTCAACCCTTTAGGTCGAGTGACTTTCTACCTTCGACGCTTGGGACATGAATTAATTTGATTCTTGTCGAGTGCGTGGCTAGGCATGTATGCATGATTGACATGATAGAATGCTTTTCATGTTTATGATTCATTAAGGTTCCAAGACCTTTCTCTTGCTTCATCCGATTTTTTCACTACAACTTTCTATCTTCTTTGCCTGTTTTCTTTCCTCCTATAGAATTCAGGTAACTCCAGATTTTCCCTAAGCACCCTCTCTTTTGACATCTGACTTTGCCTTAGGTTCAGGGCTCTACCATTCCTTTTTTTCATCCTTAAGTCTTTTGCTGAACAATGGGTGTAATTTCTTGCTTAATTAGTTTATGTCTTTTACCAATCATCATTCATTTCTATGACAATCACTATGTGAATCATGGGATGGTAAATTACGAAAGAGTTAAAATAAAGAGGCGAAGAAGAACTTCATATATGAGGAATCAAATAGTTCAAGGCAAACAGAATTTACAGGGCAAACATGAGATCTTTAAGTAATGAACACTTAGACCACTAAGAGAAAACAATCTAATATTCGACTTCAAGAATTGTCCTTGTTTAATGCTTTGAGCAAATCTGTAGGTTGCAGACTCCTTAACTTCCCCTATTTTGTGAAATTGTGGAGCTCCATTCATTGTGTATTTTTACCTCCATCTTGTGTTCCCTTTAGGCTGACATCCCCAAATTCCATTCTATCCTCCTATTTTTTTTTGGCCTCAAGCCGCCCTTTTTCGGGTTTTCGGCATGAGCCTCCTCCTTTAGGTACGAGCTGCCCTTTTCGGGTTTTCAGCACGAACCCCCTCCTTTAGGTACGAGCTGCCCTTTTCGGATTTTCAGCACGAACCCCTTTCGTTTTTTTTTTTTTAAGCATAGTACTTCTTCACCGCATCCGCATTTATTGGATTAGGCAGATCTCCCCCATCCATGTCAGTCAAAATCAAAACTCCTCCTGAAAAAGCCTTCTTTACCACGTATGGCCCTTCCCAATTCGGCATCCATTTTCCCCGAAAATCAGTTTGATTAGGGAGTATTCTCTTGAGAACCAACTCTCCTTCTCGGAACTGCCTGGGATGAACTTTTTTCTCGTACGCTCGCATCATCCTTCGTTGGTACATCTGACCATGACAAAGAGCCGTAAGCCTTTTCTCCTCAATCAGATTCAACTGTTCGTAGCGGGAGCGGACCCACTCAGCATCTTCCAATTCTGTTTCCATCAACACCCTCAACGATGGGATTTCTACTTCAACAGGTAGAACTGCTTCTACACCGTATACTAATGAGTACGGAGTTGCCCCGGTGGAGGTACGCACAAAAGTTCGATATGCATGTAAGGCAAAAGGAAGTTTCTCATGCCAGTCTTTATAAACTTCAGTCATCTTTTCGACAATCTTTTTTATGTTTTTGTTGGCTGCCTCTACCGCTCCGTTCATCTTCGGACGGTAAGTTGTCGAGTTATGATGCTTGATCTTGAATTTAGCGCAAACATCCTTCACCATCGCACCATTCAAATTGCTTGCATTATCCGTAATGATCCTTTCTGGAAGCCCATACCGACATATGATCTCCTTTTGGATGAACTTGCACACCACCTTTTGTGTCACATTGGCATAGGAAGCTGCTTCTACCCATTTCGTGAAATAATCGATGGCCACCAATATGAATCGATGTCCATTAGAGGCTTTTGGCGTAATAAGTCCAATCACATCCATTCCTCACATTGAAAATGGCCAAGGTGCTGTGAAAACATGCAATGGGGCTGGTGGAGCATGGATCCTATCAGCGTATACTTGACACTTGTGGCATTTTCGAGCAAAGTTTATGCAGTTTGATTCCAACGTCAACCAATAATAACCAGCTCTCATAATTTGTCTAGCCAACATATGTCCATTAGCATGAGCTCCACAAGTTCCTTCGTGGACTTCTTTCATTATTTTGTTGGCTTCCACAACATCCACACATCTCAAGAGTACTTGATCTCGACTCCTTTTGTAGAGCACTTCTCCACTAAGGAAGAAACTCATTGCTAATCTTCTAAGAGTTCGCTTGTCATTATCCGTGACATTCTCAGGATATGCCTGGTGCTTGATGTATTGCATGATATCATGATACCACGGCTTACCATCAACCTCTTCTTCAACATTCAAGCAGTGTGCGGAGACTTCGCGGACTTCTGAATCAAAATGGCGTACATCAGCCGCCTCTTTTATTTTGAACATCGCTGCGAGGGTGGGCAAAGCATCAGCAATCTGATTCTCTTCTCGAGGCAAATGGTTGAAGCTGATTCCTTTGAACTGTTTGCTTAATTCTGTAATCAGCTTTTTATATGGAACTAGTTTAGAATCTCTAGTTTCCCATTCGCCTCTCATTTGACATATCACTAAAGCCGAATCTCCGTAAACATCTATCGCGTCAGCCTTCATCTCAATTGCTGCTTGTAATCCCATTACCAACGCCTCATACTCCGTCATATTGTTAGTACAATTGAAATTCAATCTCGTCGTGGCTGGATAGTACTTTCCATTTGGAGAAATCAACACTGCCCCAATTCCGTGCCCCAAAGCATTGGATGCTCCATCAAAATACACTTTCCATGGATTAAGTTCATTGGGACCAACCTCTTCTATATGCAAGACGGCCATCAAATCTTCATCTGGAAAATCGAAACTTACAGATTCATAATCTTCATTAGCTCGATCTGCAAGGAAATCGGCGATGGCGCTCCATTTGATTGATTTTTGAGACACATACACAATGTCATACTCAGACAATAGCACTTGCCATCGAGCTATTCGTTCGGACAGGCAGGGTTTTTCAAAAATATACTTGATGGGATCTAATTTCGCCACCAACCATGTTGTGTGATACAACATATACTGTCGGAGCCTCTGGGCGGTCCATGCTAACGCACAACACATCTTTTCGAGCGCAGAATATTTGGACTCATACTCCATGAATTTCTTGCTCAAGTAATATACGTCTCGTTCTTTCTTCCCAGTTTCATCATGTTGTCCTAATACACATCCCATAGAATTCTTGTTCACAGTCAAATACAAAATAAGAGGTTTTCCGACCGTCGGTGGCACCAACACCGGTGGATTTGTGAGATATTCTTTGATTTTATCAAAGGCTATTTGACATTCTTCATTCCACTCTCCTGGGTCTCGTTTCCGAAGCAGCTTGAAGATTGGATCACATTTGCAGGTGAGTTGGGATATGGATCGAGCAATGTAATTCAACCTCCCTAAAAATCCTCTCACTCTTTTTTGCGTTTTGGGAGGTGGTAGCTCTTGAATAGCTCGTATTTTATCCGGGTCCACTTCAATTCCTTTTTCACTTACTATAAACCCCAACAATTTTCCATAAGTTACACCGAAAGTGCATTTTGCAAGATTCAACTTGAGCTGGAACTTTCGCAATCTCTCGAACAGTTTCTTGAGATCGACAGTATGATCCCTTTCTGTATGAGATTTTGCAATCATGTCATCCACATATACCTCTATCTCTTTATGCATCATATCGTGGAACAAAGCTACCATTGCCCTTTGGTAGGTGGCGCCTGCATTCTTCAATCCAAATGGCATTACTTTGTAACAAAACGTTCCCCACATGGTCACGAACGTTGTTTTTTTCATATCTTCGGGTGCCATCTTAATTTGATTGTAACCAGAAAAGCCATCCATTAATGAGAACAAAGCATGTTTTGCTGTGTTGTCCACAAGAGTATCAATATGTGGCAAAGGGAAGCTATCCTTCGAACTCGCTCTGTTCAAATCCCTATAATCGACGCACATTCGAACTTTTCCATCCTTCTTAGGAACTGAAACTATATTAGCCACCCATTCAGGGTACTTAGCCACCTCTAAAAATCCAGCATCGAATTGCTTTTTTACTTCCTCTTTAATCTTCAGCAACATTTCTGGCTTCATCCTTCTCAACTTCTGTTTAATAGGCTTGCAATCTGGTCCCATAGGTAACTTGTGAACAACCATGTCAGTGTTAAGACCTGGCATATCCTGATATGACCAAGCAAACACGTCCACATATTCACGGAGCAATTCTTCTAGCTTCTGTCGTTCATCGGATGACAGCGAGGTGCCAATCTTAACCTCTTTCTTCTCTTTCCCATTTTCGAGGTTAATCATTTCTGTGAGTTCCTGATGAGGTAAAATCTCCTTTTCCTCTTGTTCCAGCATTCTCGACAAATCAGGGGGTAAGCCATAGTCATCCACCTCCTCTTCATTTTTCAATTCATCAACGTTCGGAATCATCTCAAAATCGATATTAAAATCGTTGTCTAGATTGTCTTCGTGTTCATTATTTAAATACCTGCAAACAGGTAAAGTTGGACGCGTGTATGGGCGAGTATTTATTGGCTAAAAGAATAGATGAAAGAAAACATGCAAAAAGGTTGATGAATTATGAAGCACATTATGCATTGTCATTTATTTAAATGATGAAGGTAACAGAAAGCCCTACTTAAACAAGAAATTACTCTTAACACCCTTGGGCATAGGCATTTAGATAAAATTGTTCATTACATTTCGGAAGACTTAAAGATGATGGGCAATTCCGTGGCTGTCCAATTGCTTAGCTCCTCTCCTGGTAGTACTGGATACACCATAGAGATCTCGTTAAGTTCTTCATCTTTGATCATATGGATTGATAGCTTACCAAATATCCGTAGAACCTGATTGACCTCGTCCGATGCCTTGCACCCCACGAATCGAAAGGTTTCATACAAAAAGGGAATGATCTTTTTCCAAAATTCTTCCTCCTCACTTTCTTCATAAAACTCGATTTCTGACAAATCCATCAGCTTTTGCAACTTAAGACGAAAGCCATCACAATTTTGAATGGAATGTCCAACAACCCCCATATGGAATTTGCAAGAAAGGGTGAGATCATGTCCTACTTCTTTTATCTTTATCGGTTCTGGAGTGATGGCTTTTATTTTGGACAACGCCTCAAACACTCTATCCATCGGTGTTCGAATCTCGTCGACATTCTTTTTCACCCTTCGAATCATCCCTTCATATATTGCATTCACTATCAGACCTCCATGGTTAAGCAAGGGATTCCCATCAACATTTGAATTATCTTTTTTGGCAAAATTTAAAAGTCCTGCCTTAATGAGCGCTTGAACCTTATGTTTTAAAGTAGTACAATTCTCGGTGGAGTGCCCTTGAATTCCAAAATGGTAATCACAATGCGCATTCGGGTCATACCATTTCGGGAAAGGTGATCGGAGTGGTTCTAAAGGGGTTCGAGCAAGGAGTCAATTTTCTATGAGTTGTGGCAGCAATGTAGTGTAAGGGACTGGAATAGGATCAAACTTTGGTCTTTCTGGGGTAGTTTTAGGTCCTCTTTGACCATGGCCAGGATTATTGGTTGAAACTACCGGTCTTGATGGTGGAGTTTGTGGAAGAACATTGGTTTGAAATGTTGGTTGCGGGACAGGTTGGTACACATATGGGTTTTGTGTGATGTTGCCTATGTTCGGATAAAAGGGTTGGTATGGGGGGTACGGGTAATATGGGTTAAAGTTGTGGGCTTGTTGGCCATCGTGAACGACTGCTTGCACATCCCCTTCTTTCTTCTTGGGCGTACTCCCTTTCTTCGAGCTGGCAACTTCATGCCCTTCAATTTTTCCACTTTTGATAGCTCCTTCTATTATTTCTCCCGATAAAACCAAATCTGCAAAGTTTTTCGTGGCATTACCGATCAAGCGCTCATAGAATGGAGCTCGGAGTGTATTTATGAACAAAACAGTCATCTCCTTATCAGTGAGAGGTGGCTGAACTTGCGCTGCTGTATCTCTCCACCTTTGGGCATATTCCTTGAAATTCTCGCTTTGCTTCTTTTCCATAGTCTGCAATGACAATCGATCAGGGACTAATTCAGCCACATGCTTGTATTGAGCTCTGAAGGCCCTTGCTAAGTCTTTCCAAGTCTTAATACGGTTTTGATCTAGTTGTACGTACCACCGAGCAGCTGACCCAGTCAAGCTGTCTTGGAAAAAATGGATCAGTAACTTATCGTCGTGAGACTGTGCAGCCATCTTCCGACAATACATGGTAATATGTGCCATGGGACACTTTGTTCCGTCATATTTTTCAAATTCTGGAACCTTGAACTTGGCAGGGATCAATACATCCGGCACTAAGCATAGCTCGGTTGCGTCCATGGTACCAAACCTATCAACTCCTTCGATAGCACGAAGACGTTCTTCCAACAGATCGTACTTCTTCTGATCTTTTTCATTTTCTCCCGTTTGTGACAAGTCCTTTCTCAGTTTCTCTTGCTTTTTTGGATCATCTAAATCTGGGACGTGTATTGGTTCAGCAGGGTTTATCCCAGGATATGGCCCAAATCGCCCATGAGTCGGTTGATGGCCCATCGGAGGTGGTGCATTGTAATAAACAGATGGCATCACTTGAGGGTGGACCCTTTGAGAGGTTTGAGCATGTGGTGGAGTGAACCTTGGGGGATAGGGTGGATCATCCCTTTGATTTCCACTGTCTTGAGCTGGTGGGTTTTCTGACGGAGCTGACTCTTCTGCAACCCTTTTTCCTTTACTTAATCTTGTTATCGACTCCATCATCTTTGCTAACTGTTCTCTCATTTCTTCTTGAGCTCTCTCCATTCTATCCATTCGCTCACTTTGTTCTTCTTCCATGATCCTTGCTCGTCGACGCGTATTATGAACACGTTGGTCACTTGGCTTAGGTGGTCGAGCTATTTTTGGAACCTTATTATAATCATAAACGTGAATTAGATGCATGTATGAATAAAAAAATGAACCCTTTATCTTTATTTACAGGTGAAAATACTTATTGTCATGAAATGAGGATTTATGCACATATGAATAATCATGTACTAAAAGTATCTGTCACATAACACCCCTCAACAAAGTAATTCAGTGCATAAGCTATTGTTTCTTGTTGCAATTCAGGAGTCATCTTTTGCATCTACTTCGTCAATGGTTGTCAAATGACATACTTTTCCTATATGCAAAATTATGATGCAAACATGCATATGCAAAAAAATTCAAGTTAGCACTATAAACAAAAATTCCAAAAGATGAATGAAAGTAATTAGTAACCTGATACCTTTATTATTCGCGGAGAAGAATTTAGAACAAGGGGATTATGAAAATTCCTTCATGTGTACCTAGTCAAAAGGTATATTCTCACCGGTGAAGCTCTACCTAAGCAAAGGCGACTCTCGGTATTCTACATGCTGAGTTTGGGTTGAAAATGGAGCTAAAGGTTCCCAAATCGCTCCTCACTGTCATCCACACGGACTAGTAAGGCACCCCGGTCCTCACCCATTACAAGCTTCAAACGGACTAGGTTCGATCTGAGTAGGAGTCTTCACTAGCCCGTGCGGAGGTTATCACCTCACGAGAGCGTAGCTACTTAATTCCCCCCTAATTAAGGATAAAGCCCTGGTGGAAGGCTTATGCATGAATGCAAGATGTGTAGTGTGTGAGAAGGAATATATTGATCTCGGACCAACAATTTCACGCTCCCTTTATCCTAAATTTCTCGCAATTATTAAAAATAGTGAAGTAATAATAGCAAAATAAATGAATGCATTAAACAAAAATATGCAAAATTGATGCTAGGGAAAACAACAAATTATTTAAGGCTTAAGATAACTTATGATTAATTAATGGCTTGACTCTCGATGTCCCCAGTGGAGTCACCATCTGTCGTAACGTGCGGGTCCGGGAACCCGTCCGCCAGACGCGGGCAAAAATTAAATATGTGTGGGAGTCGCCACCAATCTTTTTTATCTAGGTGTGATTGGTCACCTATTAACCCGATTCTTAATCGACGAAGTCCTAAATTAATTTTAGGTCCGTCGAAAAGAACGAGAACTGGTCCACGTTTTTTAGAGATGGGTTCGGGAGTGCGATTACGCACGGAGAAGGGTTAGCACCTCCGTGACGCCCGTTCTACGAACAGTACCATTTAATCTTAAGTTATCTTAATATAGCATTTTCTTAGTTTAATCCCTATTTTATTAATTAAATTTTTATTGAATTGCCAGACTGAGTTTTTCACTTAGTTTTACGTATGCATATGATGCAAGCGTAGAATGATGTCGTGACTTAGTTTTACGTATGCATATGATGCAAGCGTAGAATGATGTCGTGACTTGTTTATTTTAAATGATGGAGTCGGTAATCTTTTATTGGAAAATTATTCGAAGACCATCCCAACGCTTTGGTGAAGTCTCGAAATTCTCCTCACCTAGAGATATCCCCGAAAGAACTGGTCTCTACAAGCTCCTCAGGAAAATCCTATCATCGGGATTCCCGCGCCATTTGCAAAATAAGAGTGGCATGCAATGACAGTATAAAGTGATGGTATCTACATGCGTGCGTTTATTGATTGTTTTAAAAAAATTTTGATTATTTATTATTTATATATATACTTTATTTTTTTGGTTTTCTATTCAAATCCATATTTGTTGTTGGTCAATTTTTTTACTTGATTACAAAGCTTATCTAATAAATAATTAATTAATTTTTAAACGATTAGATTAACTTTATTTAGTAATATTTATTTAAATTAATTCGAATGTAACAAAATTTTCCTACATATATTATTTTTTAACAATGACTATTTGACTTAACGGGTATTGGAGTTTAGAGTTCGGACTTATCCCGATGCTTCGGTGAAAATCTGTCTCGAACTTTGCACCCAAAAAAATTCACTTAAAAAAAAAGCAACTCTTTGCCTTTCTTAAGTGAAATTTTTCCAATAATCATTTCATTTTTTCATTCATTTTTTATATATATATATATATATATTTTTATATTCGTATCATGTATTTTTGTATGTATATTATATTTACAACTATCTAAATATATTTATAATATAACTATTTCTTTCTTTTTTTTTATTTTATTCTTCGCATTTACTTACTCTTGTTATTATTATTATTTAATTATTTATTTGATTTCTTAAATATATTTTTTCTTATTTATTATTTTATAAATACATTTATAATTTTTGTAAAAACTATATTGAATGTTAATAAAATTAATACTAATAATATAATAACTCAAATAACAAAAAAATGCAAAACTTACCTAATTTTGAGTCCGACGAAACTCAGGTGAATTCAAGAGCCCACAACTTTTTTCTTATCTTGTTTCTTGGTCAACTTGCTTTGTCTTCTTTTTTATTTTCCTTTTCTTTCTTTTTTTCCTTTCTTTCCTTTCTTTCTCTTTTTTCTTTTTCTCTTTCTTTTCTTCTCCCTCCCCGCGGGTCCCCCTTCTCTTTTTTCTTTTTTTTCTTCCTTCCTTTCTTTCTCCTTCTCCTTCTTCTCCCCGTTGGCTTCTTATTTCTTTCTTTCTCCTTCTCTTTCTCTCTTTTCTCCCCGCGGGTCCCCCTTCTCTTTTTTCTTCTTCTTCTTTCTTCCTTTTTTTCTCCTTCTCCTTTTTCTCCCCGTTGGCTTCTTTTTTCTTTCTTTCTCCTTTGCCGACCTCTCACCTCTCTCTCTCTTCTTCTTTTTTTTTTTCTTTTGCTTGCTTTTTTTTTTATTTTTTTGTTCCCCTTCTCGATTTTTTTGCAGGTACCCCTTTAAAGAGCCGGGTTGTCCAAAAATTTGGACAACCCGGCGAGGGGGTTCTGGCATCAGGGAGTTGGTGGCCAGAACCCCATCACGGGTAGTGGGTGGGGGACGGGATGGCTGGGCGTACGCCTAGCCATCCCTCTTTTGTTTATATATATATTTCTTTATTTATTTTATATATTTTATTTTATAATTTAAATTTTTTGTTTTAGGTGTCTACAAATGGCAAGTGAAATTTACATATTTAGTGGTGATCAGTTATTTCGTATTTTTATGTTTGAGACTCTTCATTTTACACTTGCTATTGGATTTACTGTTGACTGAATATCAAAATTGAAAGATTTTTTTTAGTACCTTAAATATAACCCTTTTAATATATGTTTACTTGTGATTTATTATTTTTAAGACTTGCAAGGTATAAAAACAAACTTTCTCAGCTTAATGGAGTGTGTTTTCTACGCTTACTCTTGGATTTATAAACATTCCATCTATATGTTTGTTTCCCCTCCTAGCCTGCTCACAGGTCGATGATCACTGAGTCTGTGAGACTCACACCCTTCTTATTTCCCCTTTTTGCAGATAAAGATTAGCTTAACGTGTAATCATCGGTGCATACGGTCCACTGCAGATTAGGTAAAGGCATCTTCTAACCCGCTTCGAGTTGCCCCGTTGCCTAGGGTTGTGTCATAAAGAAATTGTTAGATGTTGCAAAATGTTGTAAACTCATGGACATGAATGGTTTAAGACCTTATGATTGATATTTAATTGTTATTATTTTGAAGAGAGTAAACAATAGTACAATTAATATTATTCGCTTACTTACGTGAATGTATATTTAATGGATCTAACAAAAATCTCAAATGAGGCTTGTTCGGGACTTGGCAAAATTTTTCGAAAGTCTCGGACATTGGTAGCAACCGAGGTGGGGTTGTTACAAATTTATTGTTTATTATAAATCTTTTGATTATTAATGGTTAAGTTCAACATATTAGTTTTAAAAAATTTTAATCTTTATTTCTCTTCTTCTTTGACTACCCAATAAAAGTTGACTAGCTCCCTTTAAGTCACTAATAGGACATAATCCATCATTGATGGCTTCAATAATGATGTTTAAGAAGTAAATGACATCAATATAATGCCATCTAATTAAAATTTTCAATTCCATAATTGAAAGTAAAAAGGAAATCTTATTA
The DNA here is from genome assembly GCF_053813885.1 of Theobroma cacao. Lineage (NCBI taxonomy): Eukaryota > Viridiplantae > Streptophyta > Magnoliopsida > Malvales > Malvaceae > Theobroma > Theobroma cacao. The sequence goes on from NC_142647.1 coordinate 8,072,418, forward strand.
AAGTTTTGAAGGTTATAGAAGCCATAGATAATATGATAATTATTATATGCATTTTTTATATAAAACAATAAACAAAAATAAAAGTCCTAACTTTTATATTATAAAATTATTACATGATAACATGTATAACACGTGAATTAGAACTGGCAATTAATACATGTTTTTCAAGTTATAATTTTAAATCATAATTAAGTGATTTTTTTTCTTGTAAGTGATTTAATAAGTGATCTTTTTTATAATACAGTTGATAATTTCAAACATTAAAAAATAGACCTATAGTGAAATCAATTAAAAATATCACACAGTTGTCGTAATGTGTGGGTCTGGGAATACAACCGCTGATAGAAAAAAATTAGAATCAATTAAAAATATTACATAGTTGTCATAACGTGTGGGTCTGGGAACCTGACCGTTAGAAGGGGAAAAATTAAGAGTTGCTACCAATCTTTTTATTTAGGTATGATTGATCATATATTAAATTTGTTCTATTCGACGAAGTTTTAAATTGATTTTAGGTTCATCTAAAAAACAATAGCCTAGTTTGCGACTTTTAAGAGTTATATTTGAGAATATGGTTACTCACAGGGAAGGATTAACACCCCCCGTGATGCCTATTTCATGAATAGTATCATTTAATCATATGCTATCCTATGAAAGCTTTAATTTTTAAATTTATTTCATTGTGTTTCCTTAACCATTATTTATTTATTTTATTAAACTGGGTTACAACTTACTCTTTTATTGTACATGTGATATAATCGTGAAATGTATGACGTAAACATTGATAAGATGTCGAATGAAGACTTTTTATCGAAGTTATTCCCCGCACCTGCCCATCATACTGGTGGGACCTGAAAATAATCGTTCACCTAAAGAATCACTTGAAAAAGCTCACCTTCGCAATTTTACTGAGTAAATCCCATAAGCGGAGTAATCATTTATATTTAAAAATAACATTTTTTGTAGATGCAAACCATAATACGAGCGAAAACTTTTTATTAAAGACATTCTTCGAGCCTTCCCATCATATTGGTGGGACTCAAAGGTGTTTTTTCATTTAGGGAATTTCTTGAGAAAGCTTGTCTTTTCAAGTTCCCTTGAAAAGTCCTATCATCGGGGTAATCATTTGTGAGTAAAAATATTTTCATAAATACAAATCCTAGCACGAGTAAAAGTCTTTTATTAAGAACATCCTCCGAGTCCTCCCATCATGTTGGTGGGACTCGAAAATACTCTTTCACCTAGGAAATTTTTCAAGCCAACTCTCCTTTGCAAGTTTTCTCAAAAAGTCTCATCATCGAGCTTTTGACTCGTGCCCATAATATGTCTTACATATCATGACATTTCACAATGCAATAATGATGTGTGACGTGCCCATAAATTCTAATATTTATTTCTTAACCTTCTTACTGCTCTTTTGTTGCTTCTTTGAAATTTCCTTTTTATTATTTATCTTTGCATATACATATATATCATGAGTGAATATTTTATATTTATTTATTTTTTAATTATATTTTTTTACTATACATTTTTATTACTTTTTATATTTAAGTATTTATCTACTTTACTCTATAGATTCTCTTTTACCTAAATACTATTTTTTAAACCAAATATTTTATCTCATAATTATTATTTATGGATATCTGTTTATAACTCAATTTTTTTCCTATTTTTTATTAACCTAACCTATATATTTTTGAAACTATAAGTATATATGCCATTTATTCTCTTGTATTTGCTATAATTATTATTATATTTATTATTATCATTACCTTATTATTTCTTTTTGTTTTTATGTTTTTGTTTGATTAGTAATTAAGTTAATGCGTTTTTCATTTTAACTTAGGATTATAAATATCGAGACTCAAAATTAAAACCCTCCCATCGTACTGGTGGAGTCTTAATCGAAATCCTTAACTTAAAAAAAGTCATTCAAAATTGTGATTTCTTACATTCCAAATGAACATTTCATCATCAGAGCAATTTATATAACTTATATATTATTCCCATGATTAATATTATGACATCCTTTCAACCAATCCTATATGCCTTCCTATCTATTAATAGTGACCCTAAACATCTATTTTATTTTTAGTATTATTTCTTTACCTTATTATTCTTAATATTTAGTTACAAATGTCTACTTTTACCTATATCTATTTTTTGCCCAAATAAATTCTATTTTTCTTGTAACTAAATACACTTATATATTTATTCTTTTTTTTTTGTATTTTGCATCTATTTAAATTTATTCTTTTACAACTAAATAGTTTTCATCTATCATTTATTTACACATTCTCTTTTTTTTTACTACAGAATATTTATTTAATTTTCTCCATATATCTTCTTTTTTTAGTAAGTTTATTATTATTATTTTTAGACATACATTTTCTTCTTATACATATATTTTATTTAATTAAACCTATTCTTTTATAGCTACATGTTTATCTATATTTTTATACACAGATTTCTATTTTTTATTTTTATTTTTCTACCCTTAAACATCATGTAAATTTTTCATAATTTTTTTTTCATCCTACTTAAACAAATCATCCATTTCAAGCAACAAACTTTTAACCAAACAAATGGGCAAACCCCAATAAACTCAATCTAAACTCAACAACAAAGGATAAGGTTTTACCTTATTTGGGCTCGGACAAGCCCAAGAGCACCTTGGCTGTGAAGGGTCAGAGCAGCTCACCAAAACCTAACAAACCTCATTCAAAACGCATCGCTTTGTACTTCAAGAATCCCTCCAAACAAACGATGCAGTATAGGCGCTGCCCCTTTCAAAATTTAAATTAATTCACTCTATAATCTGCATTTTGGATAGATTACCCCCATTCATAAAATCTTCTCAATCAAGAACTCTTCAATTGTTTAATTTAATAAGAAACTTATTGTTTTAATTGTTTAAACTAAATAAACGAATAAGCAAGTAAAAAAACAATATACATAATATGTGTTTACTTTATTATACGACAATATAAAAATATATATACTGGTTCACGGCTCTCTTCTGCCTCTTTCTGGGATGATTCTTCTGGTTGTGACTCTGATATCTCTTTTGATTCTTGGATGATCTGATGGTGCCCTTGTGTTCTGGTTAGGGGGTTGGTTCACTGATTCCCACTAACTGGTTTAAATTTTTGCTGTTTTTGCTTGAGCGGTGGGATTGGGTCGCACTTGAGTCTTGATTGTGAATATTCAGCCGGGTTGCCGCCTTTTTCCATTTTTTGTTATGTACAGTACTGCGCACGTAATACTTTCAGAGGGGAATGCTATTTTTGTCACATCATACCTGCCGTACTCTTGTAACCTGTACAGTTAAAAATGAATTACAGGTTTTTTTGCTTTTCGATCCATGTAGATGTAAGTGATGTCAATGACGCCACAGGTGTCAACAATTTTTATTAATTATATTAATTATATTAAAGTTTTATATAGTTAATAATATTAATAAATTTTTTAATTTTTTAATTATTATTATTATTTTAATTATAATACTATTTATAAAATTTTTAAATTTATCTTTATATATATGTGATCAAAGTATGCAAAAAGTATTTGTACAATAATATTTTATTCAATATAACCTATTTATCCAAAAACTAATAAAATTAATCTCTGTACTTTGTGTTAATTAGGTCTTTATGAGTAACTTTGTTGACCATATTGACGTGACAAAGATGTGTCAGATGAAAAGAATTCTTTTAGCAAAAAATTCGTCACATGGCTTTTGTGTGCTATGTTATAAGAATCAAAATACATTAAATAGTATACTACATGGATTAAATTAAGGAAATTTTAAGATAGAGGGATTAAATTGAATAAAAGTTTATAGTATAGGGACTTTTGAATACTCTTACCATTTTTTGTTTCACATTACATATGGAAATGTTGGCCCTTTCCATAAGTTAAAATGGTGTATGAAAATCTTGAAATCTTTTTTTGTGTGGTTGTATGCAATTTTTACTTATAATATGAAACATTATAATTGAATGTAATTTCTGCTTGTAATTTGAAACACTAGATCTTTTGTTTTATTGATTTATTTATGCAATCCAAGAAAAATATCTCATGAAATGATATCATTATATTAACTTCCCCTTGTACTAAGAAACAAAAAATGTAACAATTAGGTTTATGTTCAAGTACAAACCAATTACATTAACTGCTGCATTTCTAAGAATTAACTCAAAAAAATGTAATATCTAGTTTAGTTTCTTATTTACATGAAGATATTGGTCGATATACCCTCAACTTGCAACCAAGTATACCCTCCCAATATCCCTAAATGACTCCAAATCCCATCCCCACTTTGTTCCTACTCTGCCTTTGTGTCAACTTTGGCTCTAAACAAATACCTATCACCCCTGTTTTCCACATTTTCACAGGATGTGCAGAACAAAAAATTATCTACAGACATATACAATGCCAATTCGACAAAATATCTCCCCCATAACTGTATTTTTCACCAATGGTAATCCCCATCCCACAATGAAGTTCATCACAATGATTTGCGGATGGAGAGTATACAGATCAAATTCGTGATAAATAGATGTCAAGTTTTCTGAGTATAATGGTGGAGTTCTTAGGCTAATTAATTTAAATGACTAATTAAGTCAAGTTTAGAGGTCAACTTTTTTTTTTTTGAGTGTATGATTTACGGAGCTTTTTAGACTCTGTAGAGTCCGGTTTAAAGGTCAAGTTTCTCTAGTATTGGTTTACGGACGTTCAAAGACTTGTCTCTCTTTTCTAGCTCACTCGTAACTACAACTCTTGGGATTTGGTAGGGAGCATTCAAGACGAGTGCTTGATGCGGAAACAGTGACAAGAGTTTGGTGGCTTGCCTTGATTCTGATCCTACACGTTAGAGGCCTAGTATTCCCCTTTATGCTTGGAAGTTTTGGCATACCATTAATTCAAAGGAACCTGGATCTTGAAAAGGGGAGCAATCTTTTTTCAAATAATAAAATGTAAATTTACATTATAATTTATGCTTTTTTTTTTCATTTTTATATCTTTCAAAAAAGAACTTATTTCGTTTTGATAAAAAGACAATATCATAATCATCCATAATATGATATAACAAACTAGGTTAGACTACAATATTGAACATGAACTCAATTTAATGAAAATTATCATAAAAATTATTTTGATTTAAATTTAGATAATACTAGTTTTTATTTTTTCTTTTTAATTTCTTCACACATACTTGAACACGTGTGTGTATGTACATATGAAAAAGTATTTCTTTCATTCAAACTAAATAAAAAATAAATGCTCAAAGGATTGATTTATGATTTATGTGTTGTGGAAAAAATTTTATGGGAAATTTCAACTTTTGGTGTGATAAGTGACATGGAAATATTAAATACTGATGAATTGACATTAATGAGTGAAAGGAGATACAAGCTGATGTGGTATAATAGTTTCATAAAATCTTTTATTTTTATAGTTCTATTGTATTAATAAGATCTTTTCATTAGGATTTTTTTTATATTTTTTTTTGTAATTGTGGGAGGGAAGATTCGAACCCTATTCTTTAGGCAGGAGATTATGTACCAACTAATAAGATAAATATTCGGATGCATCTTTTCATTAAGATTTATTGCTGTTGCTATACCATTCTTATTGTCTTTGAAAACATTAATTAGACAAAAAAAGTGTTTGAATAAAAAATCAAAATGAATTTGAAAGCAAAAATTAGACTTATCCATGGATTGAGTGATCTGTCAAACTTCACTCAAGTTGAGCCTCGAATAGGTTTCGTTTGATAATATTTTTAATTTTTATATTTTTTTTTACAAAAAAGGAATAGAATGTAAAATTGAAAAAAATAGTAAAAATATCAAATAAACCAAACCTAATATAATTGTTCACACAAAAAAAATTTTAGAATTTTTTTGAGAGCGAGTCATGCACTATCAATGAGCCAAATGATCAAGTGTAAAAAAATTGTTATTAAGTTGAATGAAATTCATCTTAATAATGCGCTGATGGAGAGTACACTTATCAAATTTGTGATAAATGGCTTTTCAAAAAAAATATTCATGATAAATAGACGTCGAGTTTTCTGAGTATGATGGCAGCACAGTTTTAAGGCTAATTAATTTAAATGATTAATTAAGTCAACTTTAGAGGTCAAGCTTTATTGAGAGTATGATTTACGGATGTTAAAAGACTTGTCTCACTTTTCCAGCTCACTCGTGACTGGAAGTCTATGTATTTGGTATGGACAACAGAAGATGAGTGCTTAATGTCAAGATACTTGGAAGACTTTGGTGGTTTACCTTGAATTTGGTCCACGCGTCAATGGACTAATTTCCGCTTTCTACTTTTGAAGTTTTGGCATACCATTAATTTCTAAGGAACCAGAGTCGTGAAAAAGGAAGCAATCTTGTCTACAATGGTTAATTTAGTGGTATATAAGAATAATGGACATCAGTAGATCGGTAGATCCCATAACAACCAAAACATTTCCAATTATGGACATCAGTCACAGCCACAGCAACAACCCATGTTCCAGTTTCATGGTATATTTCTTTCTCTTGCTATTTCACTTGCTACTGCTTGCGTCCTCATGTTCAGGCAATGGCAACGTCAGCGACAAATGCATAGAGACTGAGAGAAAGGCACTTGTCTATTTCAAGGAAGGTCTCATCGATCCTCTTGGAAGGCTTTCCTCTTGGGTTGGATTGGATTGCTGCCGATGGCAAGGGGTAGAATGCAACAACCGAACTGCTCATGTCACTGAGCTTGACCTCCATAGTTATTCCTTGAGTGGTAAGATAAAGCCTTCTTTGCTTCACTTGAAACATTTGAGTCACTTGAGTTTTATGGGCAATTCTTTTTGTGGAAACGAGATTCCCAAGTTCTTTGGCATGTTAAAGAACTTGAAAGTTCTTAATCTCTCTTACTCAATTCTTTGCAGGAGAGATTCCATCTCATCTAGGGAACTTATCAGCCTTGGAGTTTCTTGACCTGACTATGAATCGTGGTTTGCATGCCAAAAGCCTTCTATGGCTTTCAAGTCTGTATTCACTGGAATATTTAAATCTAGGATGGGTGAACCTCGTTGACGTAGGAGGACATTGGTTGAAAGCAGTTAACATGCTGCCATCTCTTTCGTCTTTATATTTGTATGATTGTAGGCTTACAAGCCTTGATCTCACCCTTCCATCAGTCAACTTCACTTCACTTGAGGTCCTCAATTTGTTTGGCAATTCAATTAAGTCTCCATTACCGCACTGGTTCTCTAACCGAACCAATCTTGAAGTGCTTAATCTGGCAACAAATATTCGCTTCGGTGGTACAATTCCGGGTTGGCTCGGAAATTTGTGCAAGTTGAGAGTTTTGAGTCTCAATTCGAACCATTTCCACGGTGGAATTGTTGAGTTTCTGGACCGTCTCTCAGCTTGCCATAAGAACAGTTTAGAGTACCTTGATTTAGGAGGCAACGACCTCGAAGGAATCTTGCCAGCATCATTAGGAGCACTCAAGAATTTGCAAGAATTGGACCTCAACACTAACTTCTTTTGGGGTTCAATTCCGGCTTCTATAGGGAACTTGTCATCCTTGAGTTTATTGGAACTCTCTCATAATCATCTCAATGGAACAATTCCCGAACGTTTTGGGCAACTCACCGAGCTATCCATAGTGGATCTACAATCAAACCAAATGGAAGGTGTCTTGACAGAAGCCCATTTAGCAAATCTCACCAAATTGGATTCTTTCAGGCTCACAACATATCCAAATAAGTCATTGATTTTTAACGTGAAACATGACTGGGTTCCTCCTTTCAGGCTTAGAACCCTCACATTAATTAATTGCCTGGTAGGTCCTTCTTTTCCAGTTTGGCTTCAAGTTCAAAGCAATCTTTCCTATGTTATAATTTCCAATGCTGGGATTTCGGACACTGTAGAAGAAGAATGGTTTGCCAGATTATTTTCTAAATGTTGGTACGTAGATCTTTCCAATAACAACATCAAGGCCAAGTTACCCAGACAAATTTACTCAGAATGGTTAGATATTATTGATTTGAGTAGGAATAGCTTCGAGGGCCAGATCCCACTTTGGTTGACTAATGCAAGGCAATTGTATCTCCAGAGAAATTCATTTTCAGGTTCTATTCCACAGAACATTGGGGAACTAATGCCAGGGTTGCAAACATTTTTTCTTTCTAGGAACCAGATCAGTGGTAGCTTGCCATCATCATTATGCAAAATGAAGGGTCTAAAATTTCTTTCTGCCGGGCATAACAGGTTCTCTGGAGAACTTCCAAATTGTTGGAATGAATTGCCAAGCTTGAAAGTTCTGGATATCTCAAACAATAGCCTCTCTGGTAAAATCCCAAGTTCCCTGAGTTCGTTATGTGCCCTCGTTTTGTTGATATTGAACAACAACAATCTTCGTGGCAATATTCCTTGTCCACTACACCTTTTCCGGAATGTACCTCGGCTTTACATTTTACAGCTTCGGTCGAACCTGCTTGAGGGGAACATTCCTGAACAACTTTGCCGTCTTTCTCATATCCACGATTTGGATCTTTCAGACAATAATTTTAATGGATCCATTCCGAAATGTTTCCATAATTTCACCAGCTTGAAGTATGGCAATACAAGTTTGGATTACGAAGAGTTATTTGACCTCCAAGATAGTACCATTAATGAGCAGACACTCCTGGTTGGGACCAAGGGAAGAGAACTTGAATATAGCAGAACTCTTCTGCAGGTCAAGAACATTGACCTTTCAAAGAATGATCTTACAGGTGAAATGCCGGATGGGATATTTAGATTGGCTTTTTTGGACACCTTGAATTTGTCAAGAAATCATTTAAATGGAAGCATTCCCAACAATATTGGCGACCTGCGATTGTTGGAATCTCTTGATCTGTCGCAGAACAATCTCTCAGGGACGATTCCTCCAAGCCTTGCCTCTTTGTCACTTTTGGCACACTTGAACTTATCTTACAACAACTTGTCAGGAAGAATTCCCACAGGGAATCAGCTCCAAACACTTAATGATTCGTCCAACTACGAGGGCAATCCATTGCTCTGTGGGGTTCCCCTCCAAACAAGGTGTGCAGGAGACAACTCTCCTTCGACGCCATCATCCCATGGTGCTGATGGTTCAAAAGACAAGCTATGGCTCTATCTTAGCATTGCTACGGGGTTTGCTGTGGGATTTTGGAGTGTTTGTGGTACCTTAGTTTTGAAGGAGTCGTGGAGGCATGCGTATTTCCGGTATGTTGATAACTTGAAAGAAAAAATGTTACTTTGGATTTCATTGAAGGAGGCTCGCTTGCGAAGGAAGTTTGGGAAGGGAAATAATTAAAATAGGATTAAAGTATGTACTTGTTCTGAAGATATGTGTTTTTTCTTCTTTTGTTTGGTTGTTGCAGCGCAGTGTATTATCTTCTATTTTAATTTTTAATGTCTAAAATTATATGTAATTTTGGGTAATATTTAAATAAGATTCCTTAAATTAATTATGAGAGTTTTTTTTTTACAATTATTAAATAAAAGCTAAATTTAAGAATTTAAATTTACAAATCAAAAAATCTTATTACATAAATTAAGTATATAACATTATTTTTATTTAGATTGGAGGAAAGGGATTGAATCTGAATATTAGAGTAGATAGATAAATGTATGAATGCACAACTCATAAAATCTTTATATTTATAAATATGGGCTTATGTTAAAAAATATATTTGATTAAAATGTAAGACTCACTTATATTCAAATATAATTATTTCGTTTTATATAAAAAATAAAGGTAAAAATTTGAATAATTATTTTGTTGAATATAAAAATAAAAGTAAAATCATGCATTTTATTATTTCTAAGATTAATATTTTAAGATGAAGAGGAAGCATGTTTGTAAGATAGGCCTGAGCAACAGCCTACAAAAACCTCATAAAATGGATATCAACGCTTCGAACACAAGGCCGCAAGCGAAAGTACCGACTACCTAGTAGATAAAGTGAAAAGAGACAGAAACAAACTATATAAGCCACTCTTGCGGCCATAAAATACACAGTTCATGGCTACTGCCATTAACCCTTTACTTCCTCTTTCTCCTTCACTCAAACACACCATTATTCCTTCCTCAACTCCATGGATTTCATGCAAACCCATCTCGGGTTCAGTGGCTGCTTTAACCATTACTCGCTTCAGTCGACAAAGAGGACAGGTTGCAGTCTCAGTCTCCTTCAATCCTTCCGGAAATTTTGACCTCTCCTTGTATGGGGATGAGGATGGTAACGACTGATCAATTTCACTACTAGCTAGAATGTTGTTTCGTTTTGAGATATAATTTTGGAAGTTGCTTTTTTATTTCCTGGTCTCAATTTGTGCTCAATGTTTGATTAAAACAATTCAATTTTGGGGGAGGAAGAACAAGAAAGGAAAAAGGAAAGAACAAGAATCTGATACTGATAGCGTACCGTATATAGGGATATTTTGTTGCAAAGTACTGGAATTTGGAAATAGAGACTGAAATTACAAGATGGGATGTTAAAATTAGAATTCTGGAAAAGTAGCTAGTACTAGTAGATAAGGCCCAAAAGGGTCTGAACTACTGATTAAGTATAATTTAGCTATTTTTAAGTTTTATACTATGCCCAGTTACCCATGATTAAAATTGGAAATTTATGTTAAATCTGTTTTTAAAACTCTGTTACCCACAGATTCACCCCAGGTAGAGCCTCCATTGCCTCCAAGTGAAGGCCGATTTGATGTAGTCATTGATAATGATGCTATACGCCGGCTTGATTTATCCCCATTTCAGATTGCTACTGGAATTACTTCACCTTCATCAGGTAGAAATCACATATAGATTTTCATTTGCTTATATTTTCATAAAGTTTTAGGTTGTAACCCTGATAAACTCTACTATCTTTGCAGCCGAAGCAAAAGAGTTTCTTGAAAGAACAATTGGATTTACTATTAATTATACAAGAGATGATCCACATGATCCACGAGAACTGTCAGAATTTCCTGATATAAGGTTATGGTTTGTAAGACTTGATGCTACTTATCCCTGGCTCCCTGTCTTGTTGGACTGGCGAGCTGGAGAATTAGCTCGTTATGCAGCCATGTTAGTCCCGCACCAGGTAATGTCGATTGAAATATATAGAACACCCAATTGAGAGGCAGAGAAAATATTTTTAATGGCCTAATTTTTTTTTCTTTCCCTCTCGTATATGTTGGCAGATGAGCATGAGAATGGGAGTTGTGTTTAATCCAGAGGCCCTGGAGTTGTTTATCATGAAGAAGGTCTTCATTGTATACGCATGGTTGAAACAGCAAGGCATTCCAAAACCTAGACTGAAGACAAGTGACATGGCTAGGATGCTTGGATTTGGGATCGGAGATGAACTGTTTGACTTGATTGATCAACATGCACTTGATTCATCATAAAAAAACCAGGAAGTAGTTAATAATTCCAGCTCGCTCGTCCAACATTGCCTCCACGGTTTTTGGATTAAGCCTCCTAAGCTACATAGCTTTCGAATTGCCCCATAATTTGGGTTTTAAATCAAGCCAAACTAAGGAGGGTTTGTTCAGCTATTAGCACAAGGATTGGATTTGGCTGCATTACCCACCTTCTCTGTGGTTGTGTAATAAATTTTAACTCTAGAAGAAAGAAACACAGATGAAAACAAAAAACAGCAAAACTATATTATCATTACTTAATTGGTCTACTTCTTAATTGCTTGCCAGCAATCTATGTTGGAAAATAATGTATTTCATAGGGTTCAAACATCCTATATTGTCAAGATACATAAAAGTTGAATACTTTATATATGAAAATCAACTATAGACTTGTTGCAAGTAAGGAAAACGGAGTGGGTCGTGCGCATATAACATTGGGTCAAATTTTTAAAAATTTCAGCTTTCCCCCCTTTGAGTGCGAATACACACGTAAGTTGTGTCCAAGTGACTTTTTGTATCTTGGTTTTGATTTTTTTTAAGCTTTTTCAGTTTTTGATTAAATCAAACTAAAACTCTACCATGCTTACCTGGTCACTCCATGCCTATAAATACAGCCTCACACCCTCACACATTCACTCACAACACACACCAAAGCTTTTCTTCTCTTAAGCTTTCTCCACTAACTTTCTTTGCCTCCTTTCTTCTCTTAAGCTTTCTCTGCCTCTTTTCTTTTCTAGTTGAGTTTTCTCCTTTTTGTTGTTCCTGTCATCCCTTAATAGTTTGTGCAAACTATAAGGAAGGGTTTGTTAAATCTGGAGGATAACTGCTACAATTCTTTTGTATCGAGTTTTATACTCCGAAGGAGAGAAAATTATCTTTAAGGGCAGTGATACCACGCCTTAGACCAATTACTGTTTTCACTTGTTTTATATTCCTTTGTTGCTAATAATTTTTTTTAACATTCTTAAGGATAATGCATTCCCACGTTGATAATGTTGCTACCACTGTTCCTAATGCTACCTCTGTCCCTACTGCCACCACCACTGTCAACGGTTCCCCCATAGCTCCCACTTCGATGACCATTCCTCTTATACCCTCGGTTTCATATGCCAAACCATTTCCAGATATTTCCAAAATAGAAGTCTTTGATGGCAGAAACTTCAAAAGGTGGCAAGAAAGGATTTTTTCAATCTTTGATGTTCATGGGGTGGCTTTTGCACTAATTGATTCCAAGCCAGATGATGTCAAGATGCTGAAACCATGGATGCATGCAAATAAGGTATGTAGGCATATAATCATTAGCACACTTTCTAATGAGTTGTTTGATGTATACAGCCCTTACAAAAAAGCAAAGCAAATATGGGAGTCAATGATAGTCAAATACACTACTAAAGATGTTGAGAAACAGAAGTTTGTGATTGGCAACTTTTATCGCTGGAAGATGATGACAAGGACATCAAGAGTCAGATTAATGAATACCACAAGCTGGTGGATGATTTTAAGGTTGAAAAAATCAACTTGCAAGAAGAGTTCGTTGCTGGGTTGCTGATTGAGAAGCTGCCAGAATCTTGGAATGGATACAAGCAACAACTGAAGCACAAGGAAAAGTAGTTGTCACTTGCAGATTTGATTGTGCAGATCATCATTGAAGACACAACCTGTAGGGAGATTAAGGCCTCCAAAGCTAAGGAAATTGCAACTAAAGCTAATCTTGTGCAAGGCAGAACCCAGCGTCAACAAAGATACCCTTACAAATCTGATCATAAACCCAAAGCTCCTTATCCTACCTTCAAAAAGAAAGGTAGTTGTTTTGTCTGTGGAAAGCCAGGGCATCATGCAGCACAATGCAGGAAAAGAGCAAAGGGAAATGACAAACCTACTGATCAAAGAGTCAACTTGGTCAAAGCAAATGAATCCGACGATGTAATTACCGCGGTCATTTCACAAGCAAATATGGTGGTCAGTGTGAAGGAATGGGTGGTAGACTCAGGTGCTACCAAACATATTTGTGCAAACAGAAATGCCTTTACCTCCTATACTCCAGTAGGAGAAAGAGAAGAGACAATATAACTTGGTGATTCTCAAACTGCTCAAGTTCTTGGTAAAGGGAAAGTCCTTCTCAAGCTCACATCTGGCAAAACCCTAACTGTAAATGATGTTCTTCATGTTCCCAATATAAGGGCAAACTTGGTATTTGTGGCCTTATTAGGCAAGGTTGAGGTGAAAGCGTCATTCGAATCTGACAAGATTGTGATGACAAAAAATAATGTGTTTGTGGATAATGGTTATTGCAATCAAGGACTCTTTGTACTTAACATTTCCAATATTTTGGATGAAAATGGTAATTCTTCTACTTACATGATTGACTCTGTTGATTTATGGCATGGTAGACTAGGACATGTTAGCATTCCCTATATTAAGAAAATGAAATCACTAGGTTTAATTTCTAATATTAAAAATGGATGCTTTAATAAATACGAAATATGTGCTGAAATGAAATCAACTAAGAAAACTTGTATTTCAGTAAATAAGGAATCTGAATTATTAAGTTTAATTCATACAAACTTAGGAGATCTAAAACAAACTATGACTAGAGGTGTTAAGCAATAATATGTTGCATTTATTGACGATTATTCTAGATTTACTAAAGTTTATTTGCTTAGGCATAAAGTTGAAGCTTTTGACATGTTTATTAAATATAAAGCTGAGATAGAAAATCAACTGAATAAAAAGATAAAAAGAGTTAGACCAGATAGAGGGGGTGAATATATACCGATTAATAATATTTGTGAAAAAGAAGGAAAAATTTATGAAATTACGCCTCCATGTTCTCTTGAATCAAATGGTGTAGCTGAAAGAAAAAATAGAACATTAAAAGAAATGATGAACTCTATGCTTGTTAGTTCTAATGCATATGAAAACTTGTGGGGTGAAGCTTTATTATCTGCATGTCATATTCAAAATAGAATACTTTATAAGAAAACTGGTAAGACACCTTATGAATTATGAAAAGGTTATTCTCCTAATTTAAAATATTTGAAAGTATGGGGGTGTCTTACTAAGGTAATGCTTCCTGAATTTAAGAAGAGAAAAATTGATTCTAAGACATTTAATTGCATGTTTATTGGTTATGCTGAACATAGTGGTGCATATAGATTTCTTGTATTAAAAAGTGATGTTCTTGATTGTAATACAATTGTTGAAACAAAGAATGCTGAATTTTTTGAGCATATTTTTCCATTAAGAATTAATACAATTTCTCGTGCACTCTTTAGTAAAAATGATTTTGAAATACAAAATGATGATTTGAGAAGGAGTAAAAGACCAAGGAAGGAAATTTCTTTTAATAATAATTTTTATACTTATCTTGTAGATAATGATCCTTTAACTTATGCTGATGCAATTTCTACTAATGAAAGTTTATTTTTGAAAGAAGCTATACAAAATGAGATTGATTCGATTTTACGAAATCAAACTTGAGAATTAGTTGATTTACCACCTAGAGCCAAACCAATTGGTTACAAATGGATTTTTAAAAGGAAATTTAATCCTAATGGTTCTATTGATAAATACAAAGCTAGATTAGTTGCAAAGGGTTTTACTCAAAAGCCAAATATTGACTATTTTGATACTTTTGCTCCAGTAACAAGAATTGCATCAATTTGTGTTTTATTTGCCTTAACTTCAATTTACAAACTTGTTGTTCATCAAATTGATGTAAAAATCACTTTTTTTAAATAGTGATTTAGAAGAAGAAATTTATATGGTACAACCCGAGAGATGTATTCTTCCTGATCAAGAAAACAAAGTTTGTAAATTGATTAAATCGTTATATGGCTTGAAACAAGCACCAAAACAATGGCATGAGAAATTTGATCAAGTTCTTGTTAGTACTGGATTTTCTACTGTTGGAGTTGATAAATGTGTGTGCACAAAAATTGTTGATAGTGAATGTGTGATTATTAGCTTATATGTTGATGATATGCTTATTTTTGGTACATGCATTGATGTGGTCAATAAAACAAAATATTTTTTAGCTTCTAAATTTGACATGAAAGATTTGGGAGAAGCCAAAGTTATTTTGGGTTTTAAAATCATAAGATGTGATAGTGACTTAATGCTAACACAAGAGCATTATGTTAAGAAGCTACTTAAAAGGTTTGGACATTTTGATCTCACATTTGTGAGTACTCCTTATGATAATAATATCCAATTAAAGAAAAATAGAGGTGATAGTGTAGTTCAGTCTGAGTATGCACAGATTATTGGGAGTCTAATGCATTTGATGAATTATACTCGACCAGATATAGCTTATGTTGTATGTAGACTGAGCAAATATACACAAAGTCCTAATAAAGATCATTGGACTGTCGTGAGTAGGGTGATAAAATATTTGAAAGGTACCATAAACTATGGTATTTTATATAATGGATTTCTCGCTGTAGAAGGATACAGTGATGCTAATTGGATCTCAGATTCAGATGAGATGAAATCTACAAGTGGTTATGTATTCACCCTTGGTGAGGGTGCTATAACTTGAAAATCAGTCAAACAAACAATAATTGCTAAATCTACAATGGAGTCAGAATTTGTAGCTTTGGAGTTGGTTGGTAATGAGGCTGAGTGGTTGAGAAACCTCTTAGCAGATATTCCGTTGGGAATGAAACCAACATCTTTTGTGTCCATGCATTATGATTGCCAAGCGGCAATAGCCATTGCAAAGAATAAAACTTTCAATGGTAAAAATAAACACATTCATTTGAGACATGATGTAGTAAAGCAGCTACTTAGAGATGAAATTATATCCATTAATTATGCGAAGTCAGAGTTGAATTTGGCCGATCCTCTAACTAAACCCCTAGGAAGAAAATTAATTAATGCTACATCAAGAGGAATGAGACTTAAGCCAAATGAGAAAATCAACAAATAGTAGTAACCCAACTTATGTGATTGGAAATCTCACGAATTAGGTTCATATGGGTAATAACAAGTTATTTGTTGATAAATTAATGTACTATTGAAATTATTGTCCCTCCTATGGTGTATAAGTAGTGCAAAACTGTAATGCAAGAGAGGTTGAGTTAAACTCTTAATGCATTTCATATCCCTTATGGGTAATGTATTATATTACAGTATACACTTGATGGAATCAACTTATATAAGTGTGGAGTGGGGCCGCTCCTATGAGAATTATGGTAAATTCTCTAGAGTACTTATGAATAACCAGGCACGCGAATGGCCTATTCGCTCAAAACCGTGTTGAATAGCAGAAATTGTGGAGGTGTAATGTGATTGATGAAAACTATATTTCACATAAAGAATTTTGGTTCATATAAGTTACAAACTTCACCAAAATTCTGTGACTTATATTTTATTCTTTCTAGAGGTGGTTCATAACTTAAAAAGCACCAGTCACGATGCATTACACTCAAATGAAATTTGACCCAGCAAAACTTCTTATAAAACCTTATGAAATATGTGGGGGATTGTTGGAAAATAATATATTTCATAAGGTTCAAACATCTCACATTGCCAAGATACATAAAAGGTGAATGCCTTATATATGAAAACCAACTATGGGCTTGTTGCAAGTAAGAAAAACAGAGTGGGCTCGCGCGCACACAAGATTGGGCCAAACCTTTAAAAATTTCAAATTCCCCCCTTGCGCGGAAATACACATGTGGACTGTGCCCAAGTGACATTTTGTACCTTGGCTTTAATTTTTTTTTTAAGCTTTTTCAACTTTTGATTAAATCAAACTCAAACTCTACCATGATTACTTGGTTCTCCTAGTTTTGCTCCAACGTTTATCTGACTTAGTATAAATGTTGACTAGGTTTTTCTCAACTCCCTAATCTGGTGCAACGTTCACTTCACTCCATACCTATAAATACAGCCTCACACCCTCACCCATAACACACACCAAAGCTTTTCTTCTCTTAAGCTTTCTCCACTAATTTCCTTTGCCTCTTTTCTTCTGTTAAGCTTTCTCTGCCTCCTTTCTTTTCTAGCTGGGTTTTTTCCTTTCTGTTGTTCCTGTCATCCCTTAATAGTTTGTGCAAACTATAAAGAATGGTCTGTTGAATCATGGAAGATAACCGCTACAGTCCTTTTGTACCGAGTTTTATACTCCGAAAGGGTAAAAATTATCCTTAAGGACAATAATACCACGCTTCAGATCAATTACTGTTTTTACTTATTTTATGTTCCTTTGTTGCTAATAATTTTTTTTAACAATCTATACTTTATTTTGCTCCATATATTCTGAGTAAATTTCGATGGGTTGGTATAAAACATCAAATTCTGATAATTGGACAAACTCCGAGTCTCTGACGATATTTTATATCTGTGCTCCGATTAGGAATTAAATTCTAGTTGTAATCGCTTCAAAGATCCAAAGATACCAATATTCTAGTTTTATTAAGTGGGTAGTAGTGTGTTTGTGCTATAATCCAATTGGCTTGTAATAGTAAGCCACTCATCTAGCCTAGCCTACTAACATTGTGCTGAATCAGGTTGAGGTGCATTCTCTTTTTTCCTTTTTCCTGAGAAACTGAGGTACATTTTCTTGTTTTACCATGAAAAAAAGGGAAAATTTATAAATTTGCCTCTCGCACTATTGGCTATTTGGATGCATGAGAAGAGAACAAAAAAAAAAGGTCCTCATCAAATTTAAATTAATCCAAAACATATTAAACTGAGTAATTTGAAATTCGTTCACTAAATCAAAGATTTCATTCACTAGTGATGGATAAAACAAGAATGAAATCATTCTTTTATCCTAGTCATAATCTAATAATTTTGGCACACTACTATGAAGTTTTGTCCCCTTCAAATCACGTTGCTTTTTCGTTTCTGATTCACCTCTAGGTTATTTTCTTAACGCTGGCTATCACCTAATATTCATCTTTTGCAGCTGTAAAGCAAGCTATGGAGTTTCCAAATGTCACATATGGTGCTATGACCCCTACCGGGCTATTCTTCGCCAGTCTGGATGGGGTTTGATGGAGCTGGTTGGATGTTTGTGTATGTTGGTAAGTGACTACGACTCTGACCCCGTTGGTTGGAGCATGATGTGGAAATTTTGCTCTCTGCTCTGTCTTTGGGCCAATGTCTTCTGCTGGTTTGGTCCTTCAAGGTGGCTGTTTACTGCGTTACTGTGAACCTGCGTTCTGGTGAAGAAAGAAGAATTGATTCTGGGATGGTGTATTATTGCCAGAGAAAGGATTATGATTCGCTGAGGAATGCTCTGTCACGCTAGCTTTCAATTTTGAACTGTCCTGGTTTAAGTTCTTTGCGCGGTTTTCTGGTTGATGCATTTCAGAGAATGGGCAAGAGTCATGGTTTTGTCTAACAAATGTGCTATGCAAAGGTGGGGAGACCAGGAAAGATGTGAAGGGTCAGTAGTGATGACTTTGAAAGGATGTTTTGGCTGCCTGATGATTTGGATATTAAACTGCAGTGGTTAGTTCTTATGACAGATAAAATAAGTCTGCTTGTATGGGGAAAGGAAACCGGGTTGTGGTGGGATGACCATGCTTGGGCCATTTGTTGGTCATTTTAGGGAGTCTCTTATGCTTACTCTGATCCCATCTGCAACTGGGTTGAAGGTTTTGTTTCTTTCATATTCGCAGATAAGGGAGGTATAGCCCTGATTGGTGCTTTCTGCACCACTACCATACAAGGGTAGTTCTTTGTACATTACCTTGAGGAATGAAATCACCTTAAACGCTTTTCAAAAATAAAATTAGGATTGATATCAGATTATTTTCGTAATTTTTTTTTGAAAATTAATATTTCATTTCATTAAAGGGAATATCTCAAAGATACAAGTTCTATCAGGAAGTGCGACCAAAGAGAGATCAGTCTGGACTCCTATCATACAAGACTGGCCGACGAAAGTATGCCATTGAACCGTACTCTGTTCCTATACACATAGGAACACAATGGGCCATCTCATAATCTTTACACTACATTTCCATTTAATATTGACAGACTTTGCATGCACCCGAACCTATGACGGGGAAACAGAACCTGCATGCATGTTTCTTTTTCTTACTTCGCCTTACGCACAATCTGCACATGTACGCATTCTACAGATTGCTCAAAATACAACAGCCACTTTCACAAAAAATGTGGCCTTGTCTCCTGAAACCATCTCTTCCAATCAGCAAACCCACCTATCAGTACCATCCAGCATTCCATCGGTAAACATGTCATCATGTATTTCAGCCAAAATCTGGTCGGTTTCGATCTTAGCAGTATTCCATTTCATCTCCACCAGTATCTTATTCCATCCAGAAGTATCCACCTACTGAAAACACACAGCCAAAGAGACAGAAATTCCAAACGACCGTCAAGAACGTTTTGCTCCACTATATCAACACAATAACACAACCACAAAATCCACGTGTACTCGGTACCACATAGCATCCGAAAAGCCATCTTCTCCTTTTTGCTCAATCCAACCTAGCAGAACGCAGCTCATTCAAAGTTTCCATAAAAATCGAACCTGCTAAACTAAGCATCCTTAGAGCAGCTCATAGTTTGCAATACAACATGGCTCATGAACACGAGGACTCCCCCATGCCATCAAGAACTTTAGCTCAGCTCATCCAACCAGACACTCAATGATCAAACAAAATTCCATAGCATAGACCTGTTTAAACTAGGCATTCATCATTTGTGCTGATTGGAAACAATTTTCTTTACAATATCCATTCATTTGTGCTGCAAGATTCACCAACCATGGATTTGGCTAACATGTCCATATTCAAATTATTGTTGATAAATTTCCATAATTAGAAAAGCCTTTTGAGTGCAGACATATATACAATGATGGCATCTTCCTTCAGTTGTTCATTTGTTTTGAAAATGGCTAGTCAAATTGGTGAATCTGTCCTCCTAGTTCCTCATGACTCTAATTGCTCTCATTGTTTTAGATCAATCTTTGACAATAATAGCGAGGAAACAGGTAAGGCCCTCATGGTAAAGACTTGCAATAAGATAGAGTATCCTGAAGACTGCATCTCGATCGGTACTGGAATCAGATCCTCCCTGTTTCATTTCCACTATAACTGGCCTTACCAGTATTGCTTTGGGGATAACAGCATCGAAGGCCAACAGTTCCTTATCAGTAGCTAAGCATCGGACGAATCATTCACCTGATTATCCCAGTTGGGGTTAGGCTGTAGTCTGCGTGAATTATGACAACGATAGCGTCTATTCCATGAAGGACAGTCTCAAAGCCTTTGATGAGTTGAAGTATGATGAATCGTACCAAAGTCTTGAATCTGTTAACAATCTTGTTACTGCAGGCAAAAGTGTTGGCTTCGAAGTCTTAAACGATGTCAATGCAATGAAGTTTAGGATCCACCAAGGATGTCATGGTTATCTTGCATCTGCTTCCTAGTCGATCAATTTGAAGACCGCTTCTAATCTTCTAAGCAATAAATCACAAATCATATCTGTTGACTCCATATATCGGAGTTCCTTTTTCAGTTTTTCTATTTCCTTCATTCAATAATGTGTTCTTGTCTTCAAAGGAAAACTCTGACAATTACAATTTCGAATTATTCTAATTTAGAGATTTCAAATTTGAGACTAGGATTCAGATCAATAAGATCCGAATACCACCTGGCTGAAAATTTAGGCAAAGATTTCTGGTACTGGCCATATCATTCGAAAAGATGCTTGTTGTCGAAATTGGTCGGCTGCTTTCAACTTGGTGACATTTTTATTTTCCGGTGATATGATTGAAGCTTCCTTTTCACAATGTTAGCTTGTAAAAAGCTGGATCAAATCATTAATTGAATGATAAGGAAATAATCTTGTCCCAAATTAAACTACGTGTGCATAAGTATTCCGACAAGATATAAATCATATCACCAACTAATTTCTTTCCTTTTCTCTCATCCAGTTCTCAGATTATTGTGATTCACAAAGTGGTGCAAAATATAAAGCAATCCAGCCATTCAGGCATGCAATCGCCTAACAATTAGGTTAAAGTGATTATCATTTCTTATATGCATAGTAAAGAGCCAAATTTTGAAGTTCGATTCAATTTACTAGCCTTGTTTAAAAACGACCAAAAAGAAAGTCCTTGTCCTCCAACAAGGCCTTGTCTAATCAATTGGGGTCATGTCTGTGGTCGGTGAATTCTTCGGCAGCCTCGCCGGAGCACTATAGTGATCACCGCCAACTCTAAAAGGCTAACCAAGGTCATGAAAGGATGGGTTCACATTATAAGGGCTAGCTAGGGCGGGGGCTCCCATGTGAGAATGTAGCACGAAACATGTGAGAATGGGAAAAGAGTAGGCATGGGGAAGGGATAGACAGGAAAGAGAAAAGGATGTGGACTTGAGGGATTGATGAATGGAAAGGTGTGCTTTTGTTGCAATGCTTTAGAATGGTGAGACAATGTCGCCAAATAGTCAATGCTTAATGCAATCACACTCGCTCAAATTTTCTTCTCTTTTGGTTGAACAAAGTTGTTGGCTTGCAACTATAGCTAGTCGACGAGCTACTTCTCGTAAAGGCTCGTGGGACCTCCACCTCTTCTTTCTGTCTTTACATATATATATATATATATATTTATATATATTTCACGAAATTAATGACTTTAATTAGTTTATATTATTATCTTAAGAAATCTTGACCTGTGCTTCAACAGTTTGCATTTGTTCCCAAAGGTCGTCGAGGTCAATCATGCAACGCAACAAAATTACCCTCTTGACAGTGTTAAGGATGCTTTAGATATGATATGAGTTAAAACTATAATCTGTTAACAACACTAGAAATTAAATATTTAAATCTCAAATCCCATATCAAAATTTGTCAATTTCTGCTAATTTTTAACAAAACTTGAACCTCAAAATACTGTTAATTTCCCTTCCTTTCCAACTCCTTCCTCTTCCTACCAAACGCACTCTTAATCCGTGATCTAGAGCAGGTCAATCCATCTACGTATGTGCAAAAAGGGCAAATATGTGTGGCTAGGCAGCCAGATATTTATATAGATTATATTGAAGCAATGTTGCAGCAAAGATAAAATGTCCTTGCCTTTGCTAGTGATAATTTTTCTTTCTAACAATTTGTAAACAAGATATCGAACATTTGTGGGACGCATTCATGACTTGTTCAGGAATATAAAATATATATAGGACTGTACTCTTTCTGAAGTAAACAAATGATTCCATTTTCGGCATTGCATATATATATGGGTTAAACTGTAGGCCAGAACAACTGATATAACTCTTAATGATTTATATATTAAACATCAATTAAGGAAGGGTTGTCTATTTGAGACGTATACTCTTGCTTGGCTCACATTTAGTACAATTGTCCTCTTGGCACAGTGTTTTAAAATCGCTGCAACGAAACCTCATCATTTTTTCCAGGACATTATGAGACAATTAATATTCCAACAAGATATTCCAAGTAACGTTCATTTCCAGCACTGCTCGACCACCAAACATAGAGGTAAAGTTTGCGTATATCAATCATATATCTCACGATATTGAATTCAACGCATATATATAGATACTTTGCTAGTAATGTTTGCGTAAACGTAAGGGGAGGCGTATCCTGGTTGTTGCTAAATGTTAGCCACATATTTGCTGTAAGAAAAAGAAAGTTTCAAAGTCCAAAGTTTCGTCTCTTAAAATTATTGGTCATATGAGAAAAGGTTCATAAATCCCACACGGAAACGAAGCTGAAAAAATTAGAGCCTGTTCACTTATACCAAGAGTCATTGTGTTGAAAAGTAAAAATAAAAAATGCATGCTTAAGTGTCCACTCTTCAGCAATATGACTAGTTTCAAAATAGTAATATTCATATTATTTTTTTAGTTTTATTATCTGAGGAATTGAATTGATCAACTTCCAAGAGAGAAAAAACTTTAATCTGATAAAATTGTGAGTCACAAAGCAAATCTCAGTATATCCACGATAACTTTTGATGAGAGAAAGGAGAAATTCATGATTGAGAAGTACCCAATAAGAACTTTTTGTTGCATGCAAGCTTCATCCAGAGTAACCCTAGTCTTTAGTAGCTAAAAGGGTAGTGGCTAGATAAATTGTAGAAGATGAAATTTTAGTTTAGGACTACTTCTTCAAGTAAAGGGTAACCGATTAACGAGATCGCATTTTTCGGTGGCAACCAGACACAATATATATCACAAAGAAAACATCCAGAAGAACAAGGAAACCATAAAATTTCATATGTGGTCCAGTATATTCTAACAAATCCCCAAAACATGTGATGTCGCTTTGTCGGCCGAGCTCCCTTACCCTTGTTTTCGTTATATTTGGATTCATTTCCACACTACATATTGTTGAGAAAGTCCCATGGTCTCAATCAACATTACTCATTAATTTTACATGTGAACTGCTATAGTAATCTGCTTTTTTAGTGAAATGTTTGGACATTGCTTCAGCTGACTCTGGTCTTACTACCATATTGCCCCAGAAAGATGTTCTGGCGACTTCTAGGTGAGAACATCAGCGTTCTGTGCCTGAAAAACTTCGAAGTTTGCTCCAACCATTTGAGCGAAGCTATGCTGATAAGTTTAGCAATTAATGAAATTAAGAGAGTAGGTCTAGGACAAATCTGAAGTTGATTTCTTTTTTCAAATTTTTTGGCCATCACGTTAAAACAATAGTACAAGGACAAAATTAAGTGACTGTTTATAAAGAAATTGTGAGAGATAATATTTTTCATAAGCTCAATTCAAAAATATCATTTATTATAATTTTAATTATTTTTACTCAATTTTTGACATGACTAGACAACAATGCTCTTTAAATAATTTCAGACAAATTAAAATAGTTTCAGTTTTCTTTATCTCGTCATCTAGAAAAAAATTTTAAAATTAAATCTTAATTTCTCTCTCTTACCAAATATTGTCTATCTCGCCATGTAGCTCTTTTTCGCTATTCCAAAGAACAAAAATGATATCAAGGTATGTGTTTTAAGTTCTTGAGTTTATTTGTTTATATTCATAAAACCCCAAAGTTGAGGGATTGAAATTAATTAGACATATTTATAAATTAGAACACTATATAACTTTAGCAACTTAAACCTAGACGCGAGTAAGCAAATCAATGAATTATTAGATATTACATTACTGGTTTTTAGACATTATGTCACTGGTTTTTAGGTTATTGTGAGATTAGTTTTTAAGCATTGCATGACTATTTTTCAAGCATTACATGACTAGGTTGTCGGCATTGTGTAACTGATTTTTAGGTAATACCTAAGTCACACAATACCTAAAAACTAGTCACGCAATGCCTAAAAATCGGTTACGCAATATTTGAAAACCACAAAAACTACTAAATTTCATTTAACAAAACTAACAAATACAAACAACACATCATATTTCATTTAACAATATAATCAACGAATATACCTACTTGACGAAAAATGCTCATAATACTCAAAGGTTTTTTTTTATGTATCAAAAACCACTCTAAAATACTTAAAATGCTCAATACACTTAAAGGTTTTTCTTCGTATATCAAAAATCACTCAAAAATGCTCAAAATACTTAAAGGTTTTTTTTTCCAACAAGAAATATTCTAGAGATAAATGGTCTGGCGAAAAAAGCTTAAAGAATAAGAGTCGGTTTGAGGCACGGATTTAAACATATGCGTCAGTTTCATTAAGAATAATTTTATTTAAAATTAATTTCTCTTAGTTAAAAATAATTAAAATTATAAAGAGGATTATTTTCAAAAATATCTTTTTTTTTAAAAAAAAAAAAACCCTATTTATATCATCTTATGTTACTCAGATCAGGTTGAAAAGGCAGTTGACATTATGCATTAAGCATTTTCTTCATGATTGAAGAGAGAAAAAGAACAAAGCAGATCCAAGCTGCTTTAATTTGTATACTATAAGATACATATTACTTCTTCTTCCTTTTACTTTTGTGTATATTACTTGAAGTTTCAAAAGAGAGTTATCCTCTTCCTTCTTTAAAAAGGGTAACAACGTTTGACCAATTCCAGGTTATTAAAGGATCAAAATTTTCAAAACTCAAAACAAGATGAAGAAGAAAAAGAAAGAATTGTGTTTTTTGAAAGTTACACAACTATATATTCAAAGCATTTGCCCATGGTCATGAGTTTTTTTTTTTTTTTTTGAAAGAAGGGGGATTCAAATTCATATAGAAATATCATGCACTAATTAATGAACTATATATTTGGGTACATTTAGGGCTATGAGATTGAAATATATAACATAAAAAAATGAAAGATAAAGTCTAAATTTATTATTTTAAATAGAATAGTAGATCAAATTTACTATTCATCTTTGAACAAATGTAATTTTTCATCATTGTGCCTTCTAAGTTGATTTAAAAATAATTAAATATTAGAATATTTTGAAGAATATTCTTTTATTTCTTAAGAGAATATATTTTTCTCGTTAATTTTTATTACTTTTTAATTAAATTTAAAAATACAATAATAATAGTGCATCTATTCACGAATGAATGATAAATTTGATTTATCATCTTAAGTAAGTGAAAAATTTGAATCGTGTAAAAAAAAAACCTTTGAAACCCTACAAAATATGGCTGCATTTCCTTCCTTCCTTTTGCATTAATTTTTAATAACATGCGTCTAAGCATGTTCATATTTTTTTCATATAAGGAAAGATTAATTTAATACAAACAGGATCTTGTTGAAGTAATATATCATTTGTGTCTATTATTTTAAGATTACTTTTCTTCTTGACGTCTACAGATAGACAACAGAGTTTCATTTGTTACAAGCTAAACTACAAATTCCGGCGGAAAAAATGCAAAAGTAATGCATTAGGTCTTGTCTACCTGCTACATACACCCTATCAAAACACTAATTTTGGAAGCCTCAAAAGAATAAGATTGCCTGAATGAGCTGGTTAGGACTTTGAATTAAACAATTAATTAATAGTTTACCAAGTAAAGACAAAAGCAAGCTATACAAGTTAGCTCCATTTTAAAAACTGTTCTACTTAAAAATTGCTGAAGTAAACGACCCACAATAGTTAGTTTACCTAGTTTAATTTATAATTAAAAGTGATGTCTACTTGTAACCATAAAATTTTCTATTTAATAATAAACTTTCTATGTTTACACTGTAAGTAAACCATGGCAGATGAAAGTAATTGATTGAATGATTCCTACACTAAAGTAAAGTATTAATAAATCTTAGGGAAAAGATTTAAATTTGCCATTTTTCTTATAATAGTATTTACAATAAATGAAGAAAAGTATTTGTCTTTAACCAATATATATTATTTTTGGGTGATACTTCTTTTACCCGACAATCCAATAATTTAAGTATTCACAAATAAGTTAAGAAAATAAATAATAAATTTATTAACATTTAGCTTTTGTGAGTAGTCGAAATTAATAATTTTTTTATGAAGGATTAATTAGGAGAAATGTCCACTATTACATGCGGTTGAATTTTTATAGATGAAAGTCGGCCCACATGGCACCTCCCCGACAGAGTAGCCTTATGGGATGTTTTGTTGTTGGCCAAAGGAATAGCATTCAACGTGAACTGGCAGTGTCCACCTGGCCGAATTAACTGCCACGCCATACCTTACCGACTCAGGATAATGACGTCCACGTGGAGTGGCCTCCCCCTTGGGCAACTAAGGACAATGCTGCCATGTCAGCATTTAGGCAATTTGGGTGACACAAGAGGTGACTTCCAGCGTTGTCTGTCACCGTCACATTAAATTCTATTGTTTCTTGTGACACGTGGGATTGGCCCACTTTGTCTCAATCAGATGCTGACGTGGTAAGATGTAATTCATTCCCCCATTGAATGCCGCAACTGCTACTCTGCAATTTATCTATCGCGTAATTATTTTTTTCTTTTTTCCTTTTTCACTAACATCCGTTATAATAAATTTTCACCCATAAATTAAATCATGCATACCTATTTATTAATTTGTCCTATATTTATTTTTTTACACGATATTCAAATTAATAGACGCAAAAAGTAACGAGCAATTTTTTTTTTGATGATTACTCGAACAAGATAACATATCATTAGAATATTTCGTAAAATATTTTAATTTCATTATTTTTCCTTAAAAATTTAACAAAATTAAAAATACAATAAAAAATTTTGCAAATTACATTAATAAAACATTTCATAAAATATTCAGTTCCCATTACTTTGTTAAAAAGAAACTAAAATATAATGAAAATATTCAATATTGAATCAAAATATAATAGCAAATTTGATCTTAGTCCCCAACAAATAATAACTACTCTAACATTTTACAAAATTTGCTTAACCAACTTTCTTACACCTTCCTAAGTCTCAACAAATTTGTGATTTTTATTTACCAAATGAAGCCTAATGACATATAAAAGACTATTACATAAACTTAATAAAAATATCTACTCAAATTATCTAATGTATATCATTTAAATTTAAGCACAAGAGATTAAATGTACATATTTTCTTGGTATTTTTATAATTCTATAATTATCCACCACTAATTAAGTAGGGTCCACTTATAACATGCAAGTTCCTTATCACAAATACTAAAGGATTAAACTGTATGAGTATAACAATTAAATTTGTTGTTTCAATTACTATTAGAAGCTGGTTTTTTGTTTGACCCCTTAAATTTATGTATTCACTATAAAAAAAAATGGGAAGAGATAAGTTCAGGACATATCAAGACATGTTATCTGAAATACATTACCAATTTAAGATCTCAAGTATGGTGGCCACTACTGAGATAAACGAGGCTCTATGTTTTTTTTCCCTGTTATTTCTTGTAAATGCTCTTTGCACAGAGAATCTCATAAAAACCAAGTTCAGACTAAAAAGAGGGGAAAACAAAAGTTATGGATTAGATCTGTCAAGGAGTCCCATCTCTTACAGTTGCATTAATCTGGCAAGTCTAGGCTGTTGTGTCAAAAGGCTCCATGCAAGACACCCATATCTATTTGATCTGATTAGTCATTTCAGATGGAATACCCCTATTGTTTTAGGTTTTGGCAGAAGGTGAAAATGCTGTTGACTTCCCTAAGGAAGTGACATCAAGGGCTTACAGGTGATGGTACAATATGTACAATCAATAGCAGTACTAATTAGTTGTCTAATCCTAACCCTAAAAAAAATTAGTTGTCTAATCCTACATGAAAACTTCACTTGATTGCTTGAATTTTAAAATGAAATTGATAACAGTAACAAAGCTTTGTGTGAAGGTGTTGGAACAGGGGGGCAAAGTCTAAACCAGGAATCAGAAAACCCTCAAGCTACTCCAAAAGGGTAGGGCAGTTAAGGAAATGCAAAAGCCAAAATGTTCTTGTTTCTCATTCTTTGAGGTTATTTCTAAAATTTCTTGTCTTTCTTGGGTTTCATTCTGACACTTAAAACTTGAACATAGGAGAGAGCATCCCCATTAATTAAAAATACAACTATGTCCCCCAATAGGCCTATAGAGTCCATACTAGAGCATCCTAAAACAAGACCCACACACTATCCATAATTGAACAATGGGGTAGTGGGGGTGCCCAAATGATTAGTCATTTTCTTAGACAAATTATAGCTTCATCACTTCAGAAAAGAAGGGAAAAAGGCAAAGAAAGTGGAAGAAAACTCTTTTTTATTTAAGTTAAAATCGGAAAACTCCATGTGGGTCCCAACAGCCAAGTATATATCAAGGCAGGCACTTCCCATGCTATGGACAATTCACAAGCTTTCTAACACTCAAGTTCCAACACCAAGAAGGAAGAATCAGAAACAAAAACTGAAACATACGTTTTTTTCCTGACCTTAGAATTCCATAGCAATTAATCATTTCTCTGCTCTTCAAATGAGGCCTTTCTGCTTAGCAGTCTCCCTTCTGCTGTTATGCATTTTCCTTTCTAGTGTTCAAGGTATATGCCAAGAAATCTTTCTTATTTATAACGAACAGATCTCCTGTTTCTGCATTGCCATTACAGCATGATTAAATTCTGATATCTTATGTTTTTTTGTGAAGGGATTCGCTTGGAGAAAAGTTTCAAGTCAGCAAGGCATCCTAAATTGCATGTCAGTATCCAAATCTTTCAAGATTTATTCATTCGGTGCAATACATTGAATGTTTTTGGGATGGAACATTTTTTACTTCTATTCAGTTATCCTTTCCCACTATTAAAGGTGTAAAAACTGTTGCTATATGCAGGAGGGTACTGTGATGAAAACGAGTAATGAAGTTATGGGAGAGGTCATTCTCTGCAAAGAAGGGCACTGTTCAGGTACCAAGAAGAAAAAAGCCTCTAGAGTATTGAACAAATCACACCACTGGCTACCAAGCATTCATGAAGATTACTATGGACCTAGGAGGCACAGGGCAAAGCACCATTAAATATCCCCTCCCCTAGGATAAATATTCTTCCACATTTTTTACTACTAGGCCTAGCTAGTATAGTACTATTCTTTTCAGAACATTTGAACCCATGGCCATGTAATCTGACAAAGCAGTTTTGTCCACAAAATAAGAAGCTTCTCATGATTAATTCCCTTTGAGTTGGATCAACTATATAGATGTTTATGGGGCACTTTGTGTAAGAAATGTGTGGTATATAGACACCAAAGTTTATCAATCAAAAATTTTAGGAAAGCCCACGTTGTCTTGTCTTGCACCAAATCCAACATTCATGTCTAAAGCGGATTTTCACATTCATTTTTGCAGGAAAGAGTAGAAAACTTTCGTCTGCAATGACTTCTAGCGCTCCTACATCTACCACTACTTCCAAGGTTGGTTAATAGTTACTAGTTAATATCTAAATCTCCATACCTAGGGTTTAGATCTTCCCCTAAATGACATTATATGCTCTCCATGTATACAGAGCGAAGAGAATGGAGAAAACAAAGGTAACCCTACTTCAAAAGTCAAATCAGGCAACGAAGAAAATGGTGAGAAGCAAGAGAAATTCCCTGTTGGTTCACCGACAAGTTCCGAACACCAGGAGGTCCATGACCAATATGCCGACATTATGGACATAGCTGAAATGGACTACTCTCCAGCCAGGAGAAAACCTCCAATACACAACTAAGAGTAGGGAAGAAAAACAAGACAGAGAAAAAGAAGCCACAACGTTTTCCAGCACAATAAAAGTAATAGAAATGGGACAGCATTCCAGAAATGCTGCAGTTTTTATAGGGTTTAGGAAGATTTGTGTACATAGAATATTTTATTATCATAGTTATTGTTAAAACATCACTTTTGATGATTGAGTCACGATGCACCCTTTTGGGGGGGCACTTTAGGCCTTGTAACCTCACATATTATAGAATGAAAACTTACTAATAACATCAAAATTTATGGGTTTAATTAATTGTTGGATATACAGTGATTAATTAAGATATAACTTAGTTGATTAATACAACTCTGATTTTAGAAACTAATTAAGTTCATTCTTTCACTTATGCAGAGGTTGGATGATGATCTATATCTTAACTATAAAAATGGGATGTGGACAGAATTTAATAAAATTGTACAAAACAAGCGTAAAAGGTGCCAGATGGGGGGACCTAAGATTTTTTTAAAGAGAAACTTGTGTTACCGAAACAAACATGAAAGAGGCCTGTGTTAAATGAAGTAGGTGTGGAGCCTTATCTGAAATTGACCCCTTGTGTGTTTTCTTTACTCGGTAAGTGGCCCACCAGGGATTTTGGGCTAGACCCACCATGTTTCACTTCTTGATTATAGTGTTCAAATCGTCAGTGGTCACTCTTACATGTGGGCTCACATGTCCTCACTTGGGTCACCTATGCTTCGGTCACAATAGCCTAGACTGCGGTGGACCATGCAAACGAAGTAATGCCTCCAGGTATGGTCTCTTTAACGTGTTTTCGGACAGTGTTCCCCTGTTGGCTCGACATATCAACTTGTTTCGGCTATAATTATGTGATTGTTTGGCTCGGTTCTTTTTCAGTTTCTTTAATTTTTAAAAGGAAAAAATTAAATTAAATAGAGTTTTTGAAAAGTTTTTGAGAAAAAAACTTTTTTTATAAAATAAAATTAAAAAAAAGTTAAAAAAATTCAGAGAGGAGTATTTGTTTTAAAAAAAATACATTAGTTTTTCAAAAAATATCTTTCTCTCAATCAATCTCTCCCTCTCCTCTTTCCCTCTACAAATCACCATTTTTCAACACAAATCACAATCTTCCTCTCGTTTATCTCTCTCTATAAAGATTACTAGAAAACAAAAGTCTCAACAATTAAAATTTAAGATTTTTTTTTTGTTCTTATAAAAATTAAGAGAAACTAAGATTGAAAATGCAAAGCTGCATTCATATAATATTTAAAGATTTTTTCTCTTTTACACCCAAAAAGATTTTAATGTCAACTACATCGTTTCTTTTATTTTCTTCTTTTTTGGAGAATTAAAGCATCATGATCCGATTGCTTGTTATATGAACAAAAATCGAATATTATTAATTTTGAGAATTGTTTTGTTTTTTTATGGATTTCATTGATTTTAACATTTGAAATCGTATATAAAGTCAAAGCAAATTTGTTCTTCTTTAGTTTATTAGGTGATTGAAAATGACATGAATATCTTTTATGATTATTTTTGTCAAAATTAAATTTTATATAATTTATTTTACCAAACAGCTTACTAGGCAGTTTTAACTTAATTTTAAAAATTATTATTTTTTATAAAAATTTCATAATAAAACTGGTAAACTGATATTAACTTTCAAGAAATTTATTTAATTTAACTTCATCCGATTAAAAAACATCAATCTCTAGAACTAGAACGTGAGTTGATCCGAACTTGAATAACATAATATTCAATTTAAAATGATTGTAATTTCAATAATTCATTCGAATTTAATTCAATTTGGTTTTTGTAAAGTCAATAATTTAAACTTGTTACGAGTTGAATCTAAATAATTTGAATGTCTAAACTAAATTACTTAATATAAACATAAATCCAAAATGATAAGATTTTAAATAATTCAAACTTAAAAATGACTTGATCAAAATGAATTGACTTGACTCAAATTAAATTATCACGTCTACTTGCGTAGTAGTCAGTGACTCCAAAGAAAAATTGCACAGCAGTTTTACGGAAGTTACTTTTATTGCTGCTATGAAAATTGCTAAAGAAATAATTTCTTCCATTGTCAAGTAATTAAGGGTTGGAAACAGCTATTTGACGTCTAATTTGGTGCAAGGCACACCTTTTCTTTAGTGTTAGATCTCTTTAAATACAATTAGGTTACATGCTTAACTAACTGTTAAAAATCTTTACATAATGCTCCTCCGATTAGAGAATGACTTGTTATACTTGTAAATCTCAAAACAGTACTCTTACATTGTCCCTAAGCTGCTAGGGCATTAATTGTAATTTATATCTTTGTTAAAAGGACATTCGGTTATTAGTCATTAGTAAGATTGAAAGTTCAAGTTACAAAACCTCTATACTCTTACTATGATAAACAAATAACTTGGTTCAAGCATTAGCATGCCATGATGGGAAGAAGGAAAAGCTTAAACATGTTTTCCATGTTGTCCGCACAACATGTTCGGCCCCTGTCAAAGTTTTTACCCTTTTTTAATCGAAGTTCAGAATGCCCAAGAACTCATCAATACACATGGAAATAATACCAACAAGCAGGTCTGTTTCAACGATGAGATACAATACACATGGTCCTTAGAATGTGATGGGCTGATGGTGATAGAAGGCTGAAGAGTTGCAAAGAGACACTCTCTCCGACCTAAAAATCAATCCATCGTGAACAGGCCGCAACCTACCTACAAAGGCTACAACCTTTATGGCTCTACTTTCAACAGACAATATTCATTCTCAAAACGAGTGCAGAGGACGGATTTACTGTCCAGGAATTTGGCAGTTAGCAACTCAGATAACAAACGAGCTGGCAGATT
The DNA here is from genome assembly GCF_053813885.1 of Theobroma cacao. Classification (NCBI taxonomy): domain Eukaryota; kingdom Viridiplantae; phylum Streptophyta; class Magnoliopsida; order Malvales; family Malvaceae; genus Theobroma; species Theobroma cacao. The sequence continues at coordinate 8,105,769 of NC_142647.1, forward strand.
ATGTAGAAACATCGAGGCCCCAGAGTCTATTCGTGACTCTCTCCTGATGTATTCGAATGGAATCTAGAGTTCCAGCAAGGCTGCTTGGTAGCTGCTAGCAAATTCCGGGTGATGCTACAATGCCGTCTTGCATAAGCAGCCTTGAGGCCTGCATAAAATTCAGAGTTCACGATGTTCAAGTCTTAACTCGTAAGGAATACATGTGGATGGCATTACGCTGCATTCGGCATTATAGAAAAGTATGAAAATCTCTAGAGTTTACCTAGAGTGAAAACATCATTCACGCTTAGTGAAATACTAGAGAACAACGAAAATTGTCAATAATCAACTTAAAATTCATGATACTGTAATAAGAAAAAGTGTGAAATATAAGTTCTCAAATGTCTGATGCATGCACCTTGGGTGTTAGATGTAAGAGAAAGGTCAACCAACAATGATCTAAAGTTCATATTGGTAGGTGTGCACAAAGAAAGCATTTTCAAAGAAAGACTACAAGTCAATCACTAATTCAAACATGGAAAGACTGAATTATCACTTAACTATTGGGTTAGTGGCTACATGAGAATACTTAATTGAACACATTTCAAGTGCAACTGACTTTGAAAGCAAAGAATAATCTACTTCGCTCATTAAAAGAAGAAATCAGAAATGTGAGTTAAAAAGACAGAGCAAGAAAAATACATTTGAAGTCAACTGTTTCTTTCCTTTTCTTTTTCCCTCAAAACACAGTTAAAAAAGATTAGCCAAGAAGGAAACTTTTCCAGTTGGGAGGAACAAACAAAATTGAGCATAGATTTGAAGAACCATGCGTTGCTCAGGACTGCTGGCAATGGAGCTCCATTAGATTTAACAGTCAAGGAAAAACTAAAGCCAAGATATTTAATGGTTTCATAAGAACAGAGAAGCATATTTGGTGTTCGAGTACAGATTAAAACATTTATGGCATCACCAAAGGATCTTGGAAACTATATACAAAATAATAAAAACAAAATTTATGGATGAACTGTGTGCAAACAAAGAAGTGTGGTTAAACTATTAGAATGTAACGCAGTCAATGCAAAAGGATAAATGTTCAGCATAGATGCTCCTATAATTGTTTCCAAACAGTTGAATATAAGTGAAATACAATAGTTTGATTTGACAACACTGGAGCAATTTCTACTTTCTACTAAGATGCATGCCAACCAGGAATATTTAAGGTTAAAGCTGAAAAAATAAAAGATAAGTCAATGGGGGGCTCATCCACCCTCTTGATCTAGAAATACTACTACGTAACTTCTTTTCTCCATCCTCTTCTGCCCCCCTCAGAAAACGTCAGGATGATAGAAAGTGAAGAGAGTACCAAGCAGAATTAAGGGGCAAATTCTTATATAAAGAAAACGGGATTTTACAAGTGCTTTGGCATAAAATACTAAATTAGTGTGCAAAGAAAATTTTCACCTTATATAAGGTTCTACAAAGCTACCAAGAACTTCCACGATTCATCGTTTACCCACCAAAGCAGTTTTTGAGATCGCCAATGAACATAGACTTGATGTCTGCTGAAAGGTTTTAAGTTATGACCTGCAAAGAAGGAAGAATGGCAACTAATAATACAGACAGGTCAACATCTTACAATTTTGAGCAGCAAAATGATTCTTGATAAATCTTAAATAATCTTAACATCAAAATGTCTCATAAGGTTTTACATATATGTATCTTAAGCAGCGGCGATAGATCTCAAAAGGTTATCACAGCGAGTAAAGTGCTTCAGTGATTTGAAGTCCGAAAGTCAAATCTCCAAGCAAGCCTGTGACAAGTTTGAGAAGAATATGCCTGTTCAAATAAAGACACTGGAGAATGACCGGCATTAAGCACCTTGAATCTTTACCATCATCTTGTTTTCCTATAAATACTCTCCAACTTAATTCTTTACTCTGACATGTCTTCAAATGGGATTTCCTCTGGCTAGACATCACAAATAAATTTTCTCATCTTTCTTTTCTAATAATTTAGCCAACCCACACAGTGGGAAAAGGCTTAATTAGTAGTTGTGTTGTTGGTTGTATTTGTTTTCTAATATTAATACTGTAATCCATTATTTTCTGCGATCAAGCAAAGGGAACACTGATTGCAGAAAATATTCAGCTTCTTAAGGAACTAAACAAACTCTCCGAGAGAAGACCCAAATGATTAAAACTTCAGACTCCAATTTGGAGGTCTCTGATTTTAAACCCTATGATAGGAGGGATGAAATTTGTGGAATGAAAGAAGGCTCCCTCCTGTTGCGCAGTCAAAAATGATAGATATTAGAAAATAAAATAATTGTTTTCACAAACTAAGGGTGCCTTTGTTTTGAAGTAAAATCTTTACCGGAAAACATTTTCAGGAGATAATGGCATTTGGATGACTGAAATAGAAATCTTAATACAAAAAAGTTTTTAGGGGTCAACATGTAAAATTAGGGATGGTAATGAGTCCGTGAATATTTGACTTGGTTATATGGGGTTAGGGTATCTTATAATTAAGTTTGGGATGAATTCGGGTAGTGATTTCACTATCTGAATTGGGTTCAAGTAAGGTTCGGGTATCACTCCTTGAGTACCCGTTACCCGAACTCGATTACTATTAATGAATATTTTATTATTATTTTAATAATTAATTTAAAAATATACAATTTTTACTAACTTTACAAGTAATTTTTTTTATTAAAAACTAAGAAATATATGAAAAATATGGTTACTCTAATTATTAAAATGATGACATTAATATATTTAAATTAAAAAATTATTAGATTGTTAATCATGTTTAAATAATATGAATATCATATTATATTATAAAGAGATATAATTACTATTATATATATATACTTTTAACATAAATATATTTACTTTCTATTTTGTGTTTTAACATTACAAAAATTATGACTTATCAAATTATTATTATAATATATATACCATTATTTATATAAATTGATAACATATATAATCAAAGAGAACTTTTGAGATTAGAATAGTTTTGAAATCTAACTATTTTTTGTAATTTCATAAAATTAACGACAAATCTATATAGTTAATTAAATTAATTCTTGAAACTATTATTATTAATTAACTTGTAATGTCTTTCAATAGATATAGTTTATATATTGTGTTAATTTATAAAAAATATAATTACTATTATATATATACTAAAATATTTTTAATATACATATACACTTTAAATATAAACATATTTACTCTTTATTTTGAGTTAACATTACAAATTATAACTTATAAAATTATTATAATATATTTAACTTTGTTTATATAAACTTATAATATATAAACTTAAAGAGAAGTTGTGAGATTAGAATAGTTCTGAAATGTAGTTTTTTTTTTAATTTCACGTAATTAAGAACAAATTCGTATAATTAATTAAATTAATTCATAAAACTATAATTATTAATTAACTTGTAATATCTTTTAATATTTATACTTTTTATATATTAAGTTCATTTATAAGGAATATAGTTACTATTATATATATATATATATATGAGTGTGTGTGTGTATGTTCTTTAAATATAAATATATTTACTTTCTATTTTGTATTAATATTACAAAAATTATAACTCATAAATTATTAATTACAATATATATACCTTTGTTTATATAAAGTTATAACATATAAATCTAAAGAGAAGTTATGAGATTAGAATAGTTTGGAAACTTAGTTATTTTTTTAATTTCTTGTAATTAAGGATAAACTTATATAGTTAATTAAATTATTTAATAAAACTATAATTATTAATTGACTTGTAATGTCTTTTAATATCTATACTTCATATTGGGTTTATTTATAAAAAATATAATTAATATTATATATATATTAAAACACTTTTAGTATATATACACTTTAAATATAAATATATTTACTTTCTATTTGTGTTAACATTATAAAAATTATAACTAATAAATTTATTAATTATATTTGAGATATTTATTTTTGATTATTTACATTTAAATATTATTATTTGTGTGTTTTAATTAATTTAATTATTAATAAATTATATAGAATATGTAAGAGAAATATTATTATATATGAATACGAATTCGAATTCGGGTAACTGGGTACCTATGAATAGTATTTTAATAATTTTTTTACATAATCGAGTTTTTAAATTGATTAGGGTAATTATAGGATAGTGAGGATGTATTAAGGTTAGAATTAGGATAGTAATTTTAAAAAATATTAGGGTAGTTCATAGGTTCGGATAAGTTATTTTTTATAAGGTTTGGATTCGAGTACCTCAAAATTAAGGGATACCTTACCTGTTGATATATATCCTTATGTAAAAGACTCGCTGACTCCGAAAATTATCTTATGTCTTTGAGGGACGTAAGACGATTTCCACCACACTAAAACAAAATACTCATGTTTCTTTTTAAGCAAGAAATTTTAAGCTTTAATTCAGCTTTTCATTTAAGTTTGTTATCCCTAACCTTTGACATGGTTTGAATATCTATTTTTTATTTCCTTCAAAATAATAAAGTCTCAAAAAGGTATCCTTGTATTTCCTTTTAAATAATAGGACTCTGTGGCTTAAAAGCCTTAAAATGACATGATTTGAATATCCACATTTTATTCCTTCAAAATAATAAGATCTCAAAATGATATCTTTTTATTTCCTTTCAAATAATAAGACACTTGCACATTTGAGTTAAATATTTTTTAAAAGATGGTCCAAACAACCGAAAATGTTTTAGATGGTTATTTAAACAATAGAAAATATAAAAATTTTTCCTTAAATAACTTATTTTACGATTACCAAATGGATCCTAATAAGAAAAAAAAATCTAAAAGTTAAAAATATTCCTAAACTTTGTATCTGAAATGTATCCTGCGTATACTTAGCATTAAGTATAATAGGACTTTGGGTTTCTTGTTTTTTTAATTCTACTTGACATGCAAAGAAACAAATTTAATAAATTTTTTTTTTCAATCTCCAAGCAGATACTTCTCCTGCTGCACCACCATATGCAACAACATCCATCTCCATGTTCTTTGTAAATGGGTCCTTTACATAAAGAGAAAAAGTGTTGTAAATAAGCAAAATGATGTATTAGAGGCGAGAGAAAAATATTGAAACAGTTCTTGAAATACTGAATGTTGTGATTGGTGAAAAAGAATAAGTACGTAATAGAGTGGAGAATAAGTAGAGAGTGAGTGAGTATAGTAATATTAAGTGGAGGAGAATTAAGTAGAAGATGATCACAGAGAAGCTTAGAGTGAAATTATGTTATTCCATTTTCTCCCTAAATTGAATTGTGAAGACTTCATAAAAAGAGCCACACGAGACATTCACTTAAGAATAGACCTCAATACACATAATGGATAATTGTTATTGAAACTTATTATGTGGATATTAAAATAATAATTTTATTGTATCTATTTGTTTTTTTTACTTAAAAAATAACTTTTTTTAAAGAATAAAATTAAAACAAAAGTTTCAGGAAAAACTTAAAAAATAAGTTTTCTCTTCACTTCTTTTAAAAACAGGCTAGCTGTAGGCACTTTATTTTTCCTTTTCTCATTTTTTCGTTATTGGTTATTACGTATTTGTTTTATGTTAAATAAACATTACAGAGGAAAAAAAAAAGAGAAAAAATAAGAAACAAAAAATGAGAAAAAACAAACAAGAAACAAAAAAAAAATGAAAAGAAAAAAGAAAAAAAATGTGTACGACTCTGTGCCAGACGCGAAAAACTCGCGTCTGGCAAGGTAGTGGAGATGGCACCCGACTGAAAGAGGAGTGTAAAAGCTTTACTGAAGCTACAAGAGACAGACGGCAACTAAAAAACCCAAAAATCCCTAGTAGCAACCAAAAATCAAAAATCCTAGTCTAGCAGCCAAAAACAACCACAAATCCACAACCAAAAAAATACAAAAAAAATATCAAAAATAAAAAAATACAAAGAAAAAGGAGAATAAGAATATAGTTTGGCTTTAGGATTTTTAGCTCGCCTTTGTAGGGATAGATTTTGAGGGGGTTTTGGTGACCGGTTAGGGAGGAAAGTCTTGGGGTAGTGCCGTCGTTTATACGACAAGGACTGGGTTTGGGTGCCGCCGATCAGGGAGTGTTAGAGCTTGGGGTTTTGCCACCATCGGTTAGGAAGCCTGGGTTTTAGTGCCGCCGGCAGAGAGGGAAGCCCGATTTGGGTAGCCGACGAAAAGGGAGAGAAGGAGATCTTAGAGAGAGAACCGGTGAGATCGATTGACGCCAAAGGGAAAAAAAGGGAGGAGACTGATGGACGCCCCAAGGGAGAGTTGGAGGGTTGATCGGCTGCAACAAAGGGGAACCTGTGGGGTAGCCCGCGATGGTAGTGAGAAATGAGAGAGTTTCAAGCTGCCGGTGGGGATGGATTAAGAGGTTGAAGGGAAAGGTGAGATTTGTTAGATAGAAGAGAGAGTGCCGCCGCTAGAGAGAGAAAATGAAGGCATGAAGAAGAAAGAGAGTGTTTATACTTAGATCTAGACCAAACGACGCCGTTTTGGTGAAGGAATGTAGACAACTAAAGAGCTTGAAACGACGCTGTTCGGAGGAAGAAGGCTGAATGCTTGAAGTGGGCAAGCAGGCCGTCTACTGATCCAGTTTCTCCTTGAGCGGATCTGGGCTCAAATTTTGGGTAAGCTTTGGACCTTTGACATATTGAGTTTGTAGATTAACGATTGGTTTGATTGTTTTTATTTTTGAGAATTATTAACATAATTTTATGCAAATGATAAAAGTAATAATGATGATCAGTATAAATGAAAACAGAAAGAGATATGTTTGTGTTGTAATATGAATGTTAGAAATATAGAAAATTTACTGAAATAGGAGATATAAAAATATATTAGAATAAACATTTAGTAATAGAAAAGAAAATATATATTTAGTTACATAAAAAGGAAAATAAAATTAGGAAAGAAGTAGAAAAATTACTTAGTTATAAAAACATGGTTAGGTATACAAAAAATATAATAGTGAAATAAAGAAGTATTTAGTAAAAAATGATAGATTTAGGTGAAAGAAAGAGAAGAGAAAAAAAGGGGATAAATGAACCCAAAATGAGTAGAGGCTTGATATAAAATATATAGATTAAATTAAGTAAACGATGGAAATTATTTGCTAATGGGAGGATTTGGATATATGAAAAACACAAAGGAACATATTAGGTTATAAAAATAGATTTAGTAAATGAGTGAAATGGAAATTAGGGCAAGGTGAAGAATTATTCATATAAACAAGACAAGTACTTAATTTTATACCGATGATGGGATGATTGGCCGGGATGCGAGGAATCACAATCCCGGACTAATTTTCCCTAAGTTCGGAACCCAAATTAAAGCTCTACCAGTATGATGGGAGGGCATCGATTTTGAGGTTTCAAGATTTTTTAATTTTAAATAAATAAAAACTATTATACAATAAATTGGTTAAACAAAATATAAAAACAAATGTGGCATATATAAGAGAATAGATGACATATATTTAAGTCGTCCAAAGATAAAAAAAAAAAATTATGAAAATGGTAATATTCATGACAATAAATAAATAAATGAATAAATAACTAAAATAGTCAATGATGGAAAATTCAAAACAATAAATGGGTGTAAGATATAAATTTAAATATCTAGTGGTATAAAATATATTTAAATAAATTAATAAGTGTTATGAAAAGCGAATAGGATAGATAATAAAAAGAGAAAAATAGAATTAAAATATATATAATTATGAAATAAGATATCATGCTATAGGTTTGGGAGTGAAAAGATTATTTAAATAGTAAAAAGGTTTACTTAAATAACATAGAAACATAGATAATTTATAATATGTATAACTATAAAGGGAAATATAGAGAAAGAAAATCCCTAAGAAATAGCAAGGACGGCATAGGATAACTTAAAATAAAATAAATAATAATAATAATAAATAAAATAATAATAAACTTCACAAGCATAACATATACTTCTAATGCATCATACATACCATAGCACATAGGTATTCTTGTTCACGAGTGTAAGTCCTGGTGATGGGATTTTTCGAATATCTTGCGAAGGCGAGTTTCTCTCGAGAAGCTCTTTAGGTGAAAGGACGTCTCCGGGTCCCACCAGTACGATGGGAAGGCTCAGGAAATATCTTTTATAAAAAGGCTCTTGCTCGTAATAGGTTTACATTCATAAAAATACTTTTTTCTAAAAAGCGTATGATAACCCCAATGACAGGATTTATTTGTCAAATTTGCAAAAGTGAATTTTACGGATAATTCTCTAGGTGAGAGAATATCCCCGGATCCCACCAGTATGATAGGCAGATTCGAGAGAATGTCCTCAATAAAAGGTTATTTGTCCAACATTATTTGAATTTCATACCATGCATTTCACAATACCTCATGTTCACATCACACTTTAGAATCCAATAAAATATTTTAATAAAATAGAGACTAAAATAAATAAATAATAACTAAGAAAACATAATGAATTTAAGGATTAAGGCCCCCTAATAGGATAATCTAAAATTAAATGGTACCATTCATGGAACAGGTGTCACGGGGGTGTTAATCCTTTCTCGGGCATAACCGCACTCATGAACCTAGTCCTAGAATACGTAGATCGGTTTAAAATTCTCTCGACGAACTTAAAATCAATTTAAGATTTCGTCGATTAGAATTGAGTCAATAGGTGGCCAATCAGACCTAGAAAAAAGATTGGTGGCGACTCCTAATGTTTTTCATCACGTCTAGTGGTCAAGTTTTCGGACCCGCACGTTACGACACTAGTTTTGCAGGAGAATTTTTTTTTGTTTCAAAAATGTCCTCATCTATTGAAAATAATCCCAACATTATCCATTTATATTTTTTTATAGATTTATTATTAATTATAAGCTTTAGGTTATATAAAAAAGCTTTTTATATTTTCAAAAATCTATTTTAAATAGATAAAAAATAAAGTTAACCATTTTTCATTGTAAACAAAGAAATTAGTAATTAATAAAAATTTATTTATTAAATACTCTTTATGTTAATTTTAATGAAAATTAGAGCTTATATAAGTGATTTTGCTAAACAATTTATCTATAAAAAAAGCTTATAAAAATAAATTTACCAAACAAATTTAACTTAATTTTAAAAGTTATTATGAAACTCTTATGAAAAATAATAGCTTTTAAATTAAAAAAAACTAGACCAACAGACTCTAAGTGTAGATAGAAATCTATTATGTGACCATTGAAGCAATGAGTGTTTTTGTCACGACCCGGAACTCCCATCGGGCCCGTGACAACCGCCGCGGCGTCCCGATAAGCACTCATTACCCCGAATGCCGATCGAAACCCCGCAAGGCTTAGCATCAACTTTCGCATCTCCCCGGTGAGCGACAGTTATTAAATCTCGCATTTCAAGAAATCATAAGTTGTTTCCAACTCAAAATAATAAAAATATTATTTTCTAGCTCACTGGGGCATTTTCGTCATTTTTTTTTTGAAATTTCGAAATCCGAAAAAATGTAATATGTAAGTGGAAACACATATTTCATGATTTAAATTAAATTTTGAAGTCTAAAACATTCGTTTAAAGTAAAATTATAGCTATTTGAATATAATAAAAATATTAAATAAAATATTCTATTTTCTTAAAACACAATATTTTCAAAGTCTTCCTAAAATAACTTTTGTAGCGTAAGAGTAAAATAAATTTATTCATATAGTAATAAAGATAATTAAAGTATGAAATTTCGTTTACAGTGACACGTGGGCCCCCAACTAACCAAGAAGGTGTAGAGCTACGAACCCTTACTTCCTATGATGCAACTCCGAGATTAATTCTCGTCTTAATCAACTATCAACAAACTGTCCTGAGCCTGAAAAATGGATAGGAAGAGGGGTGAGATTAAATAATCCCAGTGAGTAAACAATTGCCATCAAAAGCATCTAAAGCCGAGTAGATGGAGACAATATAAAAACGTTATATCTCAATAATGTTCATAACACAAAATTCGTTTCAATCTATACCAAATAATTTCTTTTCATCAAAATTTTCCCGACTTATGAATTTTTTTAAACTTGGCCCCTGCCAATATCATTCTCGTGGGTACCTTTGTCAAGGTATCCCACTGAGACCGCCAAGGCTGTTCAATGACCCATACCCATAAACATGTTTTCACATTTGACACACAGCCGTTCCCTGGCGTTGGCTGAGTCTCACTCTCACGTGGTGGCCCGAACGTGAGGTGCACTCAAATCATACCTCAAGAGATACTTCACCCAACATCTCCCTCTGGAGGTAAGTATATAATTGAGTTACCGTGCCCCTCTCATAGGCTGTCTACGGAAACCCCCACCACTGCAGTGACCGTTTAATATACCACCAGATCCATAAAAATTCCAGTAGCATAATATGGCGAATAAAATGTAATCCAGTCTACCGAGACCAATCCAAAATTATTCATATATTTCATGCCAACCCCAAAAATTTAGCCATCATGCTACCATAGTGTCATAAGCCCTAATTTCAATAACATATAAAATCAAAAATTTCAACACAGTCTCCATATACTCAATTTTCCCAAAACAATATTTGATTTCAAAACCAGTATAAATCTCATTTTTATTAAAAAACATTTTAATTGGAAAACATAATATTTTATAATTTAAATTCACCATTCAATAAAAGCATCAAACAAGTATAATTACTCTAGATATTTAAGACGATAAATTGTCCACTCACAGTTCTAGGAGTCGATGTACTCCTAATCTCAGTCTTCAAGCACAATTTTGGTACTTTTACCAGTGTAATTTGCTCACCACCTATCCACAATGTACAATACATAATTCACCACATCAATGCTTGACCATTATAAAATCAATTCAGGCTCGGTATATATGCATGATATGACATGCAACTTATCCGACTACCGCTTAAATGCGGTGCTGACTTAATTCGGCCTATTACCCGATTAAATTACTAACGCGTCCAATTTAATCTCAAATTAATTTTTTTCAGTTTCTATACCTCAATTGCACCCAAATTGACTTAATGTCCCTCGGTGTGGTGCAAATTATCAGTCTTGATAGCAAATTACGAAAATACCCCTAATGGGTAAAAATTCATATTTTTGCTCCAAAAATTTCCATTATTTTTCTAGACTCATAATTCATCATTATTCATCATAATTCCTCAAATAAACATCAAGATCATCAGCCAATATTCCCCTAGAAAATTCAGCCAATAATGGTAATGGAGGAAAATAAATTCTTTTCTTGTTGTTTTGTTCCTAAATATGCTAAACTAACTTAAAACACTAACATAACTTAAAATCAAATTAATCTAACAAGTTTCTTTCTCCTAACCCATTTTTCCAGAATTGAATTCATCCTCAAATCACATGATTCAACCATGGAAAATGATGGGAAATGCATGGGAAAGGTAAAGCACAAGTCAAAATCAAGAAATTTTACCTTTGGTCACTTGTTTCCTTGAATTTTCACCAATTTTTCCTTGAATTTTCACCAATTTTTCCTTGAATTTCTCCCCCTAGGTTTTTTTTTTTCTTTTCCCCTTTGTTTTCTTGCTATGGCCGGCCATAATGAAGAGAAAATGGTGGTGTGGGCTGATTTTTATAGTTAAATAATATAATAATCTAAACTTGCCACATGTCACTACATTATTGGTCCATTTTTTAAATTCTTATCTTTCAAGCTTTAAATCTCCACCACACATTATTCCTTAAAATATCCATAACTTAGATAAAATTCTCAAACTTATCCAAAGTCTTGGTGAAGTAATTTTTGATATTTACACTTTTGCCCCCGTAAAAATCAAAAATTACATTTTTGCCCCAAAAACTGAAAAATTGCCCATAGACATATTTTTTATCCCTTATACTCATATCATTCCCCAATTTTTCAAATGTGATCTAAATTCTCTCAAAATCTCAAATTTTGTCCGCAGATGGAAAAATTACAATTTTACCCCTATATAGTGAAAATTTCAATTTGACTCCGAATTGATCCTCGAACTCCTAATTACCATTTTGAGTCATCTCTGAACTGTGAAACTCTTAATTTCACCTTAAAATTCCTATTTGAACTAGTTTGAGGCTTAATCAACTTAATGATACCATTAGGGGCAATATCGTTTTTTAACGATTTCTCGAACTTCCTAAATATATAAACATTCTATCGAGCATGTGAATGATATTATAATTATTTTACAAAGCAGGGTTTGACAGTTTTATAATCATTAATAATGTAATAAAATTTATTCTTGAGCAAATGTAAAAAGGTGAAGGTATGTATGAAAATGTACAAAAGAATAATGTAAGAGGAAAAAGGTGAACGTAAAAAGGTACAAGATAATAAGGTGTACGTGAAAAAGCATAAAAGAACAAGATAAGACTGAAAAGGAGAAATATATGGACTTTAGGAAAACTTTCTAGTAAGGGTGAGTACAATTGGACCAAACTAATGACCTAGTTGAATCAAATTCAATTTAGGTAAAACAATTCGGTTCGATAGGTTCAAAAAGTTTGGTCTAATTGATTATTTGGTTAGTTCTTTATCCTAAAATTTTTAGACCGAATTGACCAAAAGATCAAACTAATATTATATATAAAAATATTATATATATATATATATTTAAAGTTATATAAAATTTATATTTTCCTATTATTAAGTTGATGATGTGTGATGGTTGATTGTCTTGTATTAAATGATCTTATTTTGTGGATGTTAATTTATTATCTTTGTTATGTTGAATTTTGAACGTTAGAACTTAGAGTTTAAAACTCTTAAATACTAATTTGATGGCTTATGTGCAATGACATAAATATGTAAGTGAAAGGACAAATGTTATATATTTTTATATTTAAATTATTTATATATTTTATAATTATGAATAAAATTTATAAATTTCAATGTTATAATTTGCAAAAGTAAAAATGACAAGAATTCGATTCTTTTGGTCCAAAACTGAATCGACTGAACTAATTCAATGTTTGATCGATTCGATCCTACTTTAAATTTGATCGATTTTCTAAAAATGTTTGGTCCTTAGTTATGATAGACTGAAAAAATCAATTGTTCATCCCTACTTTCTAAAATATATCAAAAAGTGAAAGTAACTCATAAACCCTGTCACTTATTTCAAATTACTTTTACAAATTTAAGTGAAGTAATTATTCCACCTGAAACAATTATTCTACTTGTTCTTATTCTCATTATTCTCTATATGGCATTACACTTGATTTAAAACAATTCTCAAAAAAATAATAAGTTCATAGTTAAAATCAATTATCAACAATCTTAGATTGTGATTAGTCCTTATCAACGAGTGAAAGTTACATATATACCAGCACAATCAGGTAATAGATGCAACGAGTGAAAGTTGCATACATATGACTTAGTTTTCATAATACGAACAGGATGCAAGGTGATGGATTCTACGTCACAGTTTTTCTTCAAGTACACAAATTTAGACAGCGTAAACTTGGTACATTGTTTTTACCTTGCTAAAGTTTCATAAACTACAATATTCTCACTTTATAAGTAAAAATTTGATTTCATAAAAACTAATGCCCACAAAGTAATTATGTTTTCAATCACTCACTACTATTCTTAATGCCTACAGCCACTATTTTTTAAGTTCTCGCGTGAACCAAAAGAAAAGTGCATGAGAAAACACTCCAATTAAAATTAAATGTTTATTTGAATAAAAAGATCTACTAATTCCAATGTTCACTATTCTATCTATGGTTTGCCACATAGAATTCCAAGAACAAGTGACAAGAGATATGACCAACGTGAGGGGCATCTCGAGTGATGGATCTAATGACGAAGAAGAGTGCTATAGGAGAAATCTATATGTATTTGTGATGCTCTACACGAAGTGCTCAAATATATGATTGGGTGTCCAAATAATTAGACAATAAAGAAAAAATTCTAGACAAAAAGACACATGATAAAAAGATGAATAGTAGTAAATAAACATCTAGACATGGTTTCATCAAATATTCTGAAAAGGATTACTACTTGTGTTGAACACATATCCAAAGGATTGGTGGCCACATAGCAATCCACCATTGGGTTACGTTGCTTTTTACTGACATGTTACATAGATGACGTCTCTCAATCACGGTTCAATAACCTCAAAATTTTAAAGTAAAATATTTTAATGCGATATTTTTATTGAAATTAAGAATTTTTTTAAACTTTGAATAACCTAAATCATATTTTCGACATATTCAAATATTTATTATGAGGTATTAAAAACATTTAACTATTATAATTATTTTATATTTTTTAGATGGCTAATATAAAATCAATAATCAAAATTTCAATTTCTAATAAATTAACTATCACATAAAATAAAGATAATATAATAATATAATATAAACTCTAAATTAAAGTAAAAAAGTTTACAAAGATTATAACAGTAGTATATAATTGTTGAATGCTTATTGCAAATTGTAAATGAGACCCACAGCTTTATGAAGATAATAACATAACATATTTCTTATGTATTCTTTGAAGAAAATATGAAGTTAAAGGAAGAAAGAGCAAATGACGAAAGAAAAATTCAAAAATGGATATTATAAATTGAAAAAAAAAAGTAATTAAGAAGTGATAAAAAATTAAGATTTGTTAGATACATAATTAAAGAAGTACGAAAATATGTCATTTTATTAATTATTTTTGACTTTTACATATTTTTAATAGAAAATTAGATAATTATTTTAGAATTTATAAAGATATGGAAGTGAGAGAAAAAAATATTTATTAAGCATGAGAGAATAGGTCAATATTCTATTAATTATCTTAATTTTTACATATTTTTAATATAATTAATTATATTATTATAAAACTATGAGACCTTTTCAAATTTGGAGCCTAAAATCTCTGCTTGGGTGGCCTTACCCAAAGGCCGACCCTGAAGTCCTTATATTCAAAGCATGATCCTGAATGACATACGATCTAAACAGTGAAAAAAGGTACTCAATGTTCCAACTCTTTATCTTAACTAATGCAATTTCTCACTTTTCGTCACATTTCATTGCAATGGGATGCCAATGCAATAATTTAACGCTTACTCTCCTATTTGACTCGGATAACAAAGCAAAATGAAATTGGCAATGCATAAACAACAGAAAATACTTATGGCTATATATTATCATCTTCATGATCCTCAGTAACATCATGCTATTTCTCTACACATGCACATCATTTAATCATAATGCTTAAACCTTAGTGAAACAAACAAACAAAGACTATTTACGTTGTTACTTTTGTTATTTGTCTGTTGCTATGTTACAAGAAAAAAATTTGTATTATGAAATTATATATATGTTATAGAAGTGAATGAGGATATACACACAAGGTTAATCATATTCATAGTCTAACTCTAATTAGATATTGCAGTCTGACTTGATAATAATATTATATTATAATTTGAATTAAATATTTTGTATAACTATCTTAACACCCCTTAAACTCAACGTGATCCTATACACGTCAACTTGAGTTTGGAAACTAACTATTAAAATCGACTAGTAAAATGAGTTTTGGTGAAGATATCAACAATTTAGTTTAAAGAAATTACAGAAGCAAGATGAAGAGTCTCTTGAGTTACATGATGATGAACAAAAAGACAATCAATTTCAACATACTTGGTGTGCTCATAAAACACATCATTATGAGCAATCTAGATAGCTTTGTGGTTATGACAGTGAAAGATAGTGATAGTAATTCGGACAATGCACATATCCACTAATTATGGACAACACTAAAGCAACTTTGAAGTGACATTTGTAGGAGCATGATATTTAGACACAATGCTAAAACAAGCTATTATAGTTTCTTTCTTATTACGCCAAGAAATGAGAAAAACACCTTAAAAGAAATAATAACTCATAGTTGAACGATGATCTGTAAGATCACCTACTTAGCCAGCATTAGAATTCCTTGATAAAATCAGAGTAGAATGTGTAGAAAAGTGAAATCCATGAAAGAGTGTGCCTTTGATATAACGTAGAATATACAAAATAGTTGAAAAATGAGATGACCAGGGAACACCCATAAATTGACTGATTAAATGAACAACATAAGCAATATTAGGTTGAGTCACTATGAAATAGACTAAAATCCCAACCAAATGACGATATAAAGTAAGACCAATAATAGAGGTACCATCCATTGAAGTAAGTTCAACATTATATTCCAAAGGAGTAGAGACAATTTTGCTGTTAGTAATACTAGCTTGAGAAAGCAAGTCAAAATGTATACTTAGCTTTAGAGAGATAATAACTAAGAGTGTGCAAATCTCGATTTTTTTTTATTTTCGATTTGGTTTTTTCTAAAATCGACCAAAAAAATTAAGCATTCTAACCGATCGAACCGCATAAGGGCTAAAGTCAATTTCGGTCGATTTTTAAAGGTGGTAGTTTCGGTCGATTTCGGTTGGTTTTTATGAGTTTACTGAGAAGCACCAATAATTTGGTCTGTTGGTTTAGAGTTTAGTATGAGCGGCAAAGACTAGAGAAAGAGAGCTGGAGAGGTGAAAAAGCAAAAGAGAAATAAAGGGGGTCGGGCCGTTAGGGGGAAAGGGCAAATAAATGAATAATAGTAGCAAATTTTCACCTTTACCCTTATGGGGGGCGAAGGGGGTGTTTAATGAAAGGCATTTATGTATTTCCACCCTTTTGAAAACTAAAGCCTATCATCGACTGGTTATTTGGTCGATTCGGGGGGGAAAGAGTCCCCCTCAAGGGTCGAGCAGATCGACCGACGAGGCCAATCAAATCGATCAACGATTGCGGTCTGTTGCAACCAGGCAACCGATCGCTGCCCACCCCTATTAATAACCATCAGAGGCAAAATGCATACTTAAGGATGCTTATATATACCTTACAAAAAGTCCTAAAATCTCATTTTTGCTATTTTTCATCTCTGTATTTCTTTCTCACTATCATTCCCCATTTTCTTTCATTAAAAACTCTAACCTTTCTTAATCTTCCCTTGTTTCATGGTTGACCACTACCAACAACCTTTATTTCCCCTTTATCTTTCTACTAATTTATTTTCTTTCAAAACTTTTCATTTTCTTACAAAAAGGATCAAAAACCAAAACTCCATCCCCACACTTCTTGTTGTCGCTACCATAGTCACAAAGAGAAAACTCCATCATTCTTTCCCTTTCTCTTTACTCCACATTTTCATCCCGTTGATTCCCATTGGAATCAAATTCCTTTTTTTTCCTCTTTGAAAAAACTTGAGACTAAAAAGCCTAAAAGACCTTTTTAAAACCTCAAAAATTTCATACTTTCACTTAGGGGTGAGCATCGGTCGATTTCAATTGTGAGGAAAATCAAAACCAATCAAACTAAATCTTTAAAATAATCAACCAAAATTGATTGAGCAACATGAAAAACATTTAAACCGAAATCAACCACGGTTTGGTCGATTTCGATTGGTTATAGGTTTTATATTGCTTAAGCTTAAATGACCTAAGTTGAAAAATATCCAAGTAGCCCAATCGACCGATAATTTTTATGAGGACTTGGGCTTTATTGGACTAATGTGAAAATTTCATGTTGTTTAAGTAGGTATTTAAGTCCATATGATTTATTTTTAGTAAAAAAAGCAATAAATAAGTAAATATCATATAATTTAATTTTAAAGATTAAGGTTCCTCTTTGTTAGTCTTTACAATAAGTCGATCAGGGAATGGAATAAATGAAGGCTACTTGTGAAATTTCTTTTCCCCTATATTAAAATAAAAAAATAACCTTCGATTTTTCGGTCAGTGTCAAAGGGAGAATTCCCTTGATGATTGAACTAATCAATTGAGAAAATTGGTTGTCATAACCGATGCCTTAATTGGCATAGAATAACCAACCCATATAGGGTCGAAAATCGTTGACTTCGGTTAGTTGTGTGGTTACAATTGACTGATGCACAATCCTATTGTCATAGACTTGGAATGTTAGCCCAAAACCGCGCACCACTTAACCTTGTATGTGAAGACTAGCAAGCCTTAATTCATGATAATGCTTCCCTGTATGTGAAAACAAAGTAAGCCTTAATTCATAATAATGCGGAAGCATAAGCCAAAGATGAATGTAATTTAGAGAAATAATAAATGTATTATTCTTAAAGGCAAACAATACCAAAGACCTATGCTAAATGCTTATGAAATAGTTTGGTGGTCTAAAAAGAGATCTTAAGAGGATTCTTTATAGTGAGATAATTCTTGCTAATTTTGATAGAATTATAGAAAAACACAATTAAGGATATTGTTTAATTTTTAAATTACTTGTAATGTAAGTAAAATAAATAGCTAATAAAGAAAGATTAAATAAAGATATAATCTAATCCTAATAGTCCTAGCCACCTAGCAGCTTTATTACAAAGAGTCCTAACTCTAATCAGCAACCCCAAGTAGTGTCCATGTGCGTGGCTCCCTGTGCGTAGCCTCCATGTGCACGACTTTCCTTACGCGCAATGCCCATGTGTGCAGCTCCTATGAGTGCAGCATGTGTACCGCATAGCAGTTTTATTACAAAAAAGTCCTAACTCTAATTAGCAACCCTAAGTGGTGCTGTGTGCGGCTTCTTACACACAGCCTCCGTGTGCGTGGCTTTCCTTATGCGCGACGTCCATATGCATGGCTCCTGTGCATTCAGCATGTGTGCAGCCTTTGTGCACGTAGCCTTTATGCATGCATCTCCCATGCATGCGAGCCTTGCACGCCAATTTGTTGCCCCAGGCTCGCTAGTCTGCAACTTCGGTCAGCCCACTGTGTCGTGCCTTGTGTGTGCACCCAATCTTGCGGGCGTCCTACACACACGACAACCCCACTCACTGTTGACTCGATGGTTGCCTGAATTGGACTCGCTTGGGGTGTCACTGACTCTTACCCAATTCTCAATATCTTTTTTGTGATGATTTTTTGTATCTTGAGGTTTTTGAAAAAGATTATTCTTAATCTTAAATCTAGGATATTCTTTTTTTAAAAAAAAAGTTTTGAATTTTAGTATTAAAATTTCTTTTTTTTTATTTTTTAGTGGATTGTGTTGTTTTTGGAATTTTTGTGATAGCTTATGGGCAACGTATGGTTGTTTATAGTTGTGTCATATGTTTGTGAGGGTAGTTTTTCTAGTTTCATTTAAAAAAAAAACGATTTAAAAAAAACGTGTGAGAGTCAATTAAGGACTTGCTAATGGTCAATTGGGAGCCTATCAAGGATTACTACAGTGATTTTAGTTTAATTGCATGTATTTTAGCGAAAGTGTATAAAAAATAATAAAAATATATTTTAATTATTCAATAATAATTGATAATTAGAGATTGAGGCCAGAGAGTTTAGCTTTTTTAAATTTAATTACATGAATTTTTAGAACACAACAACTTTTAGATGAAATTCTCGAAATTTTCAATTTGAAAAATAAATGAAATAGGTAAAGGAATAAACCCCAATTAAATAAATAATAAATATATCCATAATATAAATAATAATCAATTAAAAAGTTATATCCATATATATTAGATTTACTTGACTATTATTTTTAATGAAAAGCTATTGAGTTTTGGATTAGAGACCAACAAATAGCCTTACGTCCCATAATCTCATTTTCCTTTTTTTTGAAAATTTAAATTTAAATTTTTTTTTAAGTTACTCGTTTTAAATAATTTTATAATCATATAAATGCTTTTAAATCGAAATCTTTAGTGTTTTTTGTTCAAACCTATATAATTGGATGTTTGCATGAGCAAATGTGAAGCGGATGTCATCCATTAAAAAAAAATTCATATATAGTCATTTATGTCATCGAAAGTTTTATTACTCGTTTTAACGGATTTTATAATTTTATAAATAATTTTAAATAGAATTTTTTTTTATTTTTTGATTAAAATAATTCATAATTAGATGCTTGTATTAAAAAATGTGAAGTAGATGTCATTAATTGACAAAAAAATTCTATTTATAATCACTTACGTTTTCGAAAGTCTTTTTACTCAATTTAAATGATTTTATAATCTTGTAAATAATTTTAAATCAAAATCTTTTTTATTCTTAAAATTGGATCCAATGGTTGTTGAACTCTGAACTTTTGATCACATTTTCATGTGAAATACATGATTATTTATAATTTAAAATTGATTTAATTTTTCATATATTATTTGTTTGACAAATTTTAGTAACCACGTTTTCGCTTTTATAAATAATAAACTTTACTTAAAAAAAGCTAATGATAATAAAAATAAATATTTTTATTTAATTCTTTATTCCTACTTTATTCTTGCTTATTGGGAGTTTTATACTTCTTCCCTCGTACTCATTGCCAAATTGCTAAATAGAATATTGTCCATATATAATATAAATTATAAAATTAATTTAGACATAATTTTATTTCCAAATTCTTGATTGGTTAGAGTTGGATCTCACAAACTTCATATTCATATAACAATTAACAAATCTTTGTTTACAAGTTTTAGATCAAAAGAAACTAAACTTATGTGGTCAAGGACATCAATGGAAACAGACAGAAACTAAGAAACATAAACCACAAACAAAGATCCCCAAACAGATACAAACGTTAACAACAGTAAAAAAAACAAGGTATCCAGGGTGAAAAACTCGGTATCAGGGTAAAGATGGCCACACGTGAAACTCTTGTGCCTTGAGTTTAATACATTTGCCACGCAGCAGTGACAGAGTGGAGAGAGAGAGAGAGAGAGAGAGAGAGAGAGAGAGAGAGAGAGTGTGTGCCGAGTTTACACATCAGCTAAGAGAACACAAAAGAGAAAATAAGGAGAGAAACCGAAGAAAAAAAAAAAAGAAAGCACAGGGAGACGAGAGAGTATCTTCTCTCTATTCAATTTGGTTATATCTACAACCTCCCTGTCACTCTATCAGTTTCTCCTTCCTCTGTTGTTTGAGAGTTGATTTATCTTTCTCTCTCTCTCTCTCTCTCTCTCTCTCTTCTCAATCTTGAATAAGGTATATATCATCTTTGGTAACTTCTAATTATGTTATTTTGCCTATGTTTGATGGAAATTCCATTTCGATGATGTAATTTGGTTTTTATTTTTGGGTCTCAATTTGGGTTCTTTAAAGTTTTAGTTTTTAGTCTGTTCTTGAGGGTTAGAATCGAAAAAGGTCGTGCCTCCTGTATTCATGTATTTTTGGAATTTAATAAAACCCTAAACTTGCTTATGGAGTGATCAAATGGGGATATGGGTATCTTGTCTCTATGTTGATGAGGCTTGCTTCTTTTTTTTTTTTTTTTTTTTTTTTTTTTTGTTGTTGCTTGCATGTAAGCCTAGGAATAAGAACTTTGGAAATGGTTCTTTGATATATAAATATGACGGGGTAAAGTTTGTTGTTCAAGGTGTTGTTCATATTTCTGTTATATGATTCTTGGCCCCTTAAAGCTGAAAACTTTGGTGGGTATTGAAGAATGTAAGTAATTAGCATCCAGATTTTGAAGTTTGTTTATATTAGGAAGTGGGCAGAATGTGGTCTTGTTGGTTAGGAGGTGAGTGATGATGGGTTACTGCTGCTTTGTCTAGGATCAAACAATTTTTTGATTTCACACGTGTTTTTGATTCCTCCGGACCATATTAACGTTAATGGATTTGTATTGTCATTTGGTTGTGAGAATTCTAAGATATCAACAAAACATAGGTTGTTGTTTTGTATCAATATTTTGGTGCCTGGCATATCAGGAGAATGGAAATTTGCTTCTATTTCTGTATGGCTGACCACAAAAGAAACGTTTTTGATGTTAAAAGTGCATGGAGTTGCGAATGGATTTTAATTGCATGAACCTGAAGCTTTCTAGATTCATTCAAGGTGAAAGCTGTGATTTTTCTTTTTGGGAGCTTCCTGGTGCTTTTGTATGAAAAATTATGAATCCATTATGCAAGGTTGGTGATTCCATTTTGTTTGAACTTAGTATGGCTTTCATATGTTTTTAAATACTTTTGGATGTGCTTTCAAACTTTTAGGATATGAACTTTATAGCAGACTGTAAACATGTTCATTAGCATATGATGATATGAGAGCAGTACTAATCATTCATGGAAGTTGTCTAGAGAGAGTTGAAAATTCTTCTCATAATCCCATGCAATTATTAATGCCAACTGCTTTACCAAAGATTGAAATGATGTCTAATTGAATTCAAGATACTGAATCTCAGATACTCGTCAAGAGATGAAAGAGATTAGAGTTGAAACATGACACAGAATGTAAAACTATCATCAATTATGCCTAAGCATTTCACTTGGTGTGGATGCTTTTTTAATTCAATTTTTTTTGGTTTCTGGAGTCTCATGTTGTTCTTTAAATCAGAGGGTTAGAATTTAATTTCCTTGCATTGCTTTATTTTTAATCACTTTCCTTAACATATTTCTGGTTGATCAATACGACTTATGGAAAGTTTCCAAACTTACCAAATGTGGCCTATTGTAGTTGTAGCCATCAACTTGTTAAATCCTTGGTTTTGGGGCCAAAAAATTATTTGCCTAAACTGTAAGGATATTTTGGTAGATGGAAATAAATTTTTATTATTCTTGTTTGTAATTCATCATGATTTTTGCTTTGTGCTTGTTATTGCATCTTTTCCATTGCGTCTTTTTCCATTTTCCCACAAATAAGTTACAGAACCAGTGACAACAGTTTGTACTTTTCTTCTTGTCATTACTCTGCCTTTTCAGCTATAGGTGTTGATTACCTTGTTTGAAATCTGTCATTCATCATCAAGTTGGGCAGACCTGTTGATAATACATAAGCTGGCTATTTTATAAGAAAAAAAAAATTATTCTCTTTCGAGAGAAAATCACCTTTTAGTCAGATAAATCAGATTACTGTCTTGTTAATTTTTCTTTAAATATGCCAGAATAACAGAATGTTCATACTTTGCACAATTGGCAAAAAAGCCATCGGCAAGTGGTTAATGCTAGGAGATTTGCATTTAAAGATCATATGAATCTAAAAGCCTTTACAGTGTCAATTTCATTAATCTGGGTGTCACTCTGCTGGCATGTGGGGGAAATTTGTGTTGTCATGATCAAAGTTAATTCTGCTTTGATCTGATTAAACCTGCCTTTTTGAAACATTTTTCCAATTCACACATTTGTATACTTATCCTCTATTTGGGGCTTTAGAGATTTTCTCATTTTCTGAGTCTGCATTGTTTATCTCTATAAAAGTAATGGCACGCAAGATATGGTAATGAGAGCCAAAAGGATCATAAAATTAATTAGACTACCTTTTTTATGCACTGGGCAGATGGGGTTGAGTTTGAGATTGAATTATATGGAAAATTGCATCAATCTTTCGTAACAGTTCTACTCTTTTTTGTACACTTCATGTGTGCAAGAGTATTCTTACAGCCTCTGTTTAATATCTACAAGGGGAGGGAAGGGAGAGAGAGCAGAAGAGGAGGAGAAGAGGGGAAAGGAGAAGACGAGGCTCCTGTTGTTTTGATTGCTTTAAAAAAGAAGAGGGATACGAAGGTAAGAAGTGGGTACTTGAGTGACCTTCTTTGGCTAAGGAGTAGAAAAGTAAGAAAATCTACCTTACATGTCCTTCCTAATTATATTTATAACAAAGGGTAATTTTGTTTGTAAAAAGAACTTTTGATGAAGAATCTTTTTCTTCCATTAAATCTTTCTCAAACTAGGAAGAGGGTACAATTTCCTACCCTTTCTTTTCCTTCTCCATAACCCAAATCTACCTTAGTGTTTGTGTATAGTGGAAAAATCTTTTTTGTTCATTTGTTGGGGGGGGGCGGCCGGGTGGAAGATAATAAATAAGTGATAGAATCATTGATGGCTAACCTAATTCAGTTTTGTTGAAAGTGTGCTTCACTGAACTTCTAAACGTAGGTGTGTATCCTTGTATTTTATGGAGAAGAGAATGCAAAATTTTGATGATTTCGTGCAATGAAGCAAGATTTTTTTCCTTGTGTCTTTTTTTTTCTGTAATTTCCAGTGAACACCCCCTTAGTAATGATGCAACTTATTGAGACTTCCCCTGTCACTTTTTTCTGAACTTTTGTAGTCCCTGACATAGCATGTTATGATTTGATAAATTCAAAGATGGCTACCAAGTTATGGGTTAATCAATTAATTTATAAATGAGATATTAGAGTCAAATGAATATAATATCTCCTCATCAGGTGGGACAAATGTGTTGGGATAAAAGTGTTGAGGCAAATAGTATTTTTCATATTGTTTTGGCTGTTTGATACAAAATGAAAAATTTATGTTTTGCCACCTACAAATCTTTCATTTTGTTTCTTCATTACAGGTGTCTGTGTGGTCAGTGAATAATGGGAAGCACTGGTGCTGATAAAGTTCCAAGAGATAGTGAAACTGAAGGTTCTGAGACCACAATAGAAATAAAAATAAAAACACTGGACTCTCAGACTTATACTTTGAGAGTAGATAAACAGGTAAATAACTCTTATGCTGTTTTGTCGTGATCTAATCTAAGTTCTGATAGTGTGTAGTATTGATATGTAGTATAGTTGACCAATTACAATTTGTTAATGCATACATGACTTAGAACTTTTTCTGCCCGGTTTGCTTTTGACAAATCTCTGACTTTGCATAATATATTTTCTTCATTTGTTGAAGAACTTGAATTGTTAATGTAAGCATGTTCTCTGATTTTGCTAGTAGTAGTTCACATCAAATTTGGTATGGTAGCTTCCTACAATTACTATGCTATTTACCTTATGGAATCTGATATGTTATGTTGGTACTTAAGGTTTTCTAATCTTCAATCTTTTCATTTCCTTCTGATTGGCTTGGGCCTTATACTAGTGTATTTGTTCTAGATTTTATTTGTGAAATTGTTTAACATTTGTGCTCCACTATGTTGTTTCTTGTCTCTTATATCTTACAGATGCCAGTGCCTGCACTAAAAGAACAGATTGCTTCTGTAACTGGTGTGTTATCAGAGCAACAACGACTAATATGTCGTGGGAAAGTTCTAAAGGATGACCAACTACTTTCTGCTTACCGTATCCATTTTCATTTTAAATATTCATATTGATTTGTAAAGAAACTATCACATTTTATTGATTGTCTTAGGTAAGAAGTTGTTCCTTTCTATTTATTATGGCTATTTTTCATTTTTCAGGTAGCCATGTATTACTGTTTACAATGTAATTATCTGTTCGCATCTAGAATTTGATCTGAGTTTCTTAACTTGAGATAGATGTCGAGGATGGTCACACATTGCACATGGTGGTCAGGCAGCCGGTTCCACCATCATCTGATGGCTCACCTCATTCAGGTTTTGCTGCACTTTAGGATCCATTATCATCATATTTATTTTGGTACAAACATTGCATGGGCTCAAGCCTTTCAGGAAAAAAAAATTGCATGGGCTCTTTAATCTAGTTTTATTTAATGCAAAAGCCTTTATGTCTTTGCTAGTGGCTTTATATTTGATGGATTACTAATATTGGCCCTAATTAATGCTTGACATGTGTGAAGTATTGAACTTAGCATATTGCTTTACAAAAGCTTGTTTCACTTTATTGTTTGCCACGTACATGTTTGAAACAAAGTATTCATTGTAAAGAGTTTTATGTTCTGTGTTATTATCTGAATGTTGGGCATAATATGTGGTTTCACGATATAGGTATGCCTCCTACCCCCTTCGCCCAGTTTCCCTTTTTCATAGAATAATTTAATGCTAGTGGCAACAAACTTCCGTTGGATCATTTTAACCTTCCAATTACATTAATGAGAAATTCAACTGATTTTCTGAAATGAAATAGTTTATACAATTTTGTTAAAATTTTTTATGGTAAATTATAAGCCATTAGTAAAAGCCTTGGTCTTACAAGTGCATGACCTCATATGAAAGTCCTTTGAATGGTGCTTCTGCAAATGCTAAAAGAAACATGTATTTAGAGCACCTCCCCCACTAATCTTGCTTCTGTAAGGGTACTGATCCTTATTTCCTTATTGAATGATAAATTTGAATTTTATAAAAGAATGTCAAACAAATAGCATCCTAATTATTTCTTCATTTTCTTTGCTGCTTTTAGAACTTTACAGGGTGCAAACACTATAGTGTCCTTTGTGGTTTGCATGTATAAACAACAAGTATTATTCTAATCTTCTTGTTTTTATATATATAGAGCTTCAGATGATGAATAACTAGTAATACCTATATTCAACAAGTAATAACCTTTGAATATCAGAATAAGAATATTTAGTAAATATATTAAACAACAAATACTATTTTTCCATTCAAATTTAGTTTAAATGGGCTTTTCGACTTTTATTGTTAAAGTTCTAAGCCAATAGGATTCTACTTCTTTAAGCACTTGTTATTGCTCAGATTTTTTTTCTTGAGGAAATAATCATTCAATCCTCAGTTTTTTCAAGTGTATTGTGACTTGGAGGTCATGGGTACAAGTTGTGGCAACAGCCTGTGAGGCTTGGGGTAAGGCTGCCAAAATTTACTCTCACAGGGACTGTGGTGTGGGAACCTGTTTTTTATTATGTTTAGTTAGACTTTTAGCTCGTAAATTAAATGGTTGCATTGTTTGCTATGGTAGTCTTGTAATGTCATATATCAATAGGGACAGTTATTAAGTTTTTGCATTGAAAATTTTACAGTTTGTAATTCTCTTCCACTATTAGTAAGAAATTTAACAAATTAATACATTCTCGTTCTTCCTAATTGCTTATTTACATCTGCATCATGAAATGTTGAGAGGAAGTAATATAGGTGATTAACGTTTCAGTTTTTATGTGCCTAAAAAGATTATAAAAGATAGACTGCATATCCTTCGTTTCAATTGCTGTCATGATGCTTACTTTACTCCCTTTACTCCCTGTGTAGTCCTCTAACAATTAGCAAGAAGGTCACAGACCAGTGATGTGCTGATCAGTGAGAGCATAAGCATGTACAGGGACTAATGATTTTCACTAAGCCACCATTCTTTCTGGACCAGAAAAAAGAAGAATAAAAACTCATTTAAGAGTTAATGATGTGCAAGCTACTAACTTTTTCCAGTTTATATTTTAAGGGCTTCGATCAAATTCTTTTTGCTTTTAGGTTCATCTATTGGGTTAATCTAAAAAGAACTTCAGTGTTAATACTTTTATGATATTTTGAGACTCTATCTTTTACTTCTGATGCATGCACAAACACATGTGATATGAATGTGATCTTAGTATCTTGAAGTGGTGTAAAATATACTGGGACAAAGTGTCAATATGTTCACTACAAGAATGCTATCAGCATCAGAACTGAATAACTCTAAAACTTGCTTTGTTATGCTCTCAATGTCTTGCACATTTTCTAATCATGCAGCATCTTTCGTATATGCAGTAATACATTCCGGTCAAGCCTGGGGTCAAGTCATTGAAGTAGATTAATATACATATGTATTCTCATGCAGCTCCTTGCAAAAAAAATGACAATTTTATTCTTAGGATATACTGGTGGTTAGTAGATGTACATATATCTATATATTATATTATATTATATTATCAAAATTATTGAGCAACATTTCCATAAACATAGTTAAAAATGTTGCGTTTGCAGTAGAGGTAGTGGTAGTAACATGAGTGGGAGCAAATGTCAATCCCAACTTCAAACAGTTTTTCCCAGAAGCAAAGAGGTTGATGCTAGGAATCCATCTTGTGTCTTGAGAAATCTATATATATAAAAAAAATAAGAAATTGTTGTCATAGGATGAAGCCAATTTTATGTCTTTTTTTTTCGAAGGCTTGAGAGTGTTTTTGTAGTTAATAAAGAGCAGACTTCTAACCATTATGCAGAGAGTAAATTTTTGTTGTAGCAGCTGATGTTGATACAACATGATTCTTATCATTTAAGTTACCCAGGAACGCTTCTTGGATGAGCATTCCTTCTTGTATGCCTGTTACCCTTTCTCCAGTACAAGCTGCACTTTGTTTGTAATGATAATTTTTTTGATAATACGTGTTTGTAGTATTAATTTATTGTGCATTGCTTATGAAATAAGCTGGTTAAGACTCAGTTATTAACATTTAGCACCATCATTTGCAGCAAATGATTCTGCATCAGGTACAAGCCGTGGTCACAGTAATCATGTAGCCCCTAGTGTTGTGATAGAAACTTTTAATGTGCCTGATCAAGGGGATGGAGTTCCTCCTGAGATCAGTCGGGTAAGTTTGCAACTGGATGTGAACTGGAGAATATTTCTACAGGGGAAATATATCTCATTACGATGATTTCTTAATTTTTAAGACTCTTCTTTCCTTCTGAGCAGATTGTCTCTGCCGTTCTTGGCTCTTTCGGATTTGCAAATGTAGGAAGTGGAAATATTGGGGGTGATGTCAGGGTAAGTTTTAACTTTTTAATTTTCATAAAGTAATGACAGTTATTTATCTGATTCAACTTTTGTTAGTCTTTTGTTGCTTTGATGTTTAATGAAAATGTCTGTACTTGCTATCTGTGCACGGGCACACAATAA
This sequence comes from Theobroma cacao, assembly GCF_053813885.1. Classification (NCBI taxonomy): domain Eukaryota; kingdom Viridiplantae; phylum Streptophyta; class Magnoliopsida; order Malvales; family Malvaceae; genus Theobroma; species Theobroma cacao. Next base: position 8,134,257 of record NC_142647.1, read on the forward strand.
ATAACTTAAAAAAGGGATCCATGAGATTCAAACATCCAAAATTCTAGTTTTCAGAGGTTCATTTTAGGCCATGTTTTAACAGGATGGAATATTGACAATTCTAAGACATCTTGGAAAAGTTTGGGTTTTGTTTCTCTAAAATCTAACAGCATGTTTAGTTGGGGAATGGAATAGCCATCCCTCCTATTCTTAATCCTTTTTTTAACACTTTATTTGGTTGGTAAGAATGGCCATTTCTTGGAGATGAGCGAATAGCCAATACGAAGCTCCCCTTGGTATTGGCGATTCCAAGAGGCAAGGAATAGTAAAAACATTAATGGACGAAAATGTCTTTTATTAATTTGAAGAATTACCTTACTATATAAAATACATTTTATTCATTTTTTACAATTTCTTTCTCTCTCTACCCAACTACCTCTCTCCTTCTCTCATTAAATTAAAATGAATTTAAAATTTAAAAATTAAAAATTAAAATGAATTTAAAATAAAAAGGTTTAAGTTTTAATTATACATTATAAAAAGTTAATATTTTAAACTTAAAAGTTAAATTAAAATTTTAATTATAAATTTTTTATAATTTAATATTTTAAAATTAAAGAATAAAAGAATAAAATTAATATTTTAATTATAAATATTTTAATTTAAAAATTAAATATTACAATAAATGGTATTTTTGTCATTTATCACTTATTCCTTAGTTGTTCCTAAAGCTATTCTCGCCAACCAAACATTAGAATAATTCATAATAGCAATTCCTTCCCAATTCCATTCCTATGAACTAAACTATATAATAGTTATTTATCTCTTATTCGATACCAATGGAATAACTATTCCATTCCCACTTTATTCCATCCTGCAAACCAACACACCTTAAAGGTTTTTATAGGCTTTAATATCTATAGTTAACTTTATGTGTGTCTAAATTCATATGGTCTTACTTCATTGGAGTTGTTGGATACAAAAGGAACATGGTTCACAAAGACTTGAAAGAACATCTGGTGCTAGTGGCATGCCAGATTCATCCCAAGCTCAAACGGAACAAGCTAGCATGAGGGGTCAATCTGATAGAGTACATAGTGCTTTTGGACTTCCAGCAGCAGTTTCCTTGGGGCCTCTGCAACCTCCTGTGAGTTTATAAGTCCTAACTTTCTTACTCATTTGTCTGTCACTTTGTATTTGCCCAGTTGATTTGTTCAATTATTCTCTAAATCTTGTGTGTGCATACCTCTTTTTGGGCTTAAAGTTATTATATTTTTCAATGTTCTTTATTTTTGTAGGTTATTCCTGATTCTTTGGCAACTTTGTCCCAATATCTGAGTCATTTACGACGTGAATTTGATGGCATTGGTTAGTTTTCCTTTGTCAAAAAGTATAATTATATTATCTCTGTCAGTTACTCCAAAAAGTACCGGTTCATTGATGATTTGCAACTCATCTCACTGCCAGGTAGAGCTGGGGGAGAGGATCCTCAGGCAGCATCCTTGAGTAGGACTGGAGATAGAGATTCTAACCCTGCATCAAATTCAGGGACTGTACAGGAAGGTCTTCCAACACCTGCATCTTTGGCAGAAGTGTTACTCGCTACCAGACAACTGCTCATTGAACAAGCTGGAGAATGTCTACAAGTGTGTCCTGAACTACCTTTTAGTTTTCTTTCTAAATTGGTGACATTGTTTTCAGGAAGCTGCGTGGTGTTAGCCATATATGTTAGTCTTCCTTGTTGATTGAGGTGTGAATAATTGGCCTGCAAGGGAAAATGGGGGATTGGTGTTTAAGAATGTTTGGCATGGCCATGCAGTTTCTTTTTCTTTTTGAGTTCTCAACATTTTGTTTTATTATGTTATAGATAAAAACACGTTGTTAATTTCTTTTGATTTGATGGGCAGCAACTTGCAAGGCAACTGGAGGATCAAGGAAATGTGACGGACTCCTCAGCACGGCTGAGTGCACAGTCCATTGCTTGGAGAACTGGAGTTCTATTACAGAACCTAGGCTCACTTTTCCTTGAGCTTGGTCGTACAACCATGACAATTCGCTTAGGTCAAACACCGGTAAGATAATCGCATTCTACATCGATGACATTTAAATCTTTCTAATATCCTTTGTGATCAATGTTGCTATAACTTATTTCTTTTGCAGTCTGAAGCTGTTGTTAATGCTGGACCTGCAGTTTTCATATCCCCTTCTGGTCCGAATCCTCTCATGGTTCAGGCAATGTTCTAACAGCCTTTTTGAACCTTCTTGTTTGGCATAAGCAATATTCAATTTCTGCTGATTTATCTGTATTTGTTCAGGCTCTTCCTTTTCAACCAGGAACTAGCTTTGGTGCCTTTCCCATGGGAACTGTACAGCCTGGATCTGGTTTGGTTAATGGACTTGGGACAGGGCTTCTTCCTAGGCGTATTGATATACAAATAAGAAGAGGTATGCTATACCTGGCTATTTTCTCTTGTTTGATAGGTATAATGTGTTGGACCAAACACTGATGTTGTATTTACAATAAGGTTCATCGGTGGCAACACCCAATGTTAATCGAGAGGAACGTGGTGATACTGCACAACAATCAGGCCAAAGGAACCCATCAATGGGTTCTGGCAGTGAGAATCGTAGCACTCAAACAAGTTCAAGGGTCTCAGATACTCCATCTTTTGCTGGGGAATCAGGAGTGCGGGTAGTGCCAATTAGGACCATGGTTGCGGCTGTGCCCACTCCCTTTGGTCGCTTACCGTCAGATTCTTCTGGTAATTCTGTGGGATTATACTACCCATTCCTTGGAAGATTCCAGCACATTGCTTCCGGACATGTTAGTGGGGAACGGGGATCTCAGGGATCTGGTGAGAATCTCTCCCATGGTGTTCAATCTGAGCAGCACCTTATTCCTGAATCTACAGCGCAACAACAAAGTTTCGAAGAGTCAACTAGAGATGGTAATATGATAAATCCAGCACTTCAACATGCTAGTGAGGTTTGATGTTCTCATATAATTTTAGCTTGCTGTTATGAACTTGATGTTCTCGTAATGCTGTTGTTTCCCAGTGGTGTCCAGAGGTTGTTTGTTATTCCTTTTTTCTTTTTTCACATTTCGTAGTTTTTAAATTTCTTATTTTAGAAAACTGTTAATGTTCCTCCCATTTTTCCCTGCTAAGGTATGCAAAAAAGCTGTTTGGAAAAATATATACCTTCATAGTGGATTTTATCTCATGACAAATGTATTTTCTTATTTCACATTTTAAGGATATTAGTAAATAGCTTGAATGCTACTTCATGAATATTAGCTTGCACATGTCTATGCTGCTGCATTGCCACATCTTTTGTTAGTTTCTGCAGTTTGAATGATTCTCTGTATCAATTGACCAAAAGGGTTAATTAAGCCCCTCCAAAAAAAAGGGAAAAAGAAAAGGTGAAGTTGACCAAGAGGGGTACTTCCAGGAACTGACTGTCAAATTGCTTCTTGTTGGAGGTTCATTGCCAAATCCTAATTCAAGACAACAGGAGCGATCCAATACTCGCAGTGTCAGTATAAACATTCTAGCAGCTGGCCGGACTCAAAACAACCAAGACTCAGAGAGACAAATTCCTAGTAGTGTTCAGTTTCTGAGGGCAATTTTCCCTGGTGGTGAAATCAATGTAGAGGAAGCAAGTGTACAAGGAGCAGCTACAGGTTCTGTCCAAGAGCAAGCAGGGACTTCCAGTGGTGCTCCAGCGGCTGAGCCAAGTATTACTGATCAAGGGGTGTTTTTATCTAATTTGCTTCATCAGATCATGCCATACGTACCTCAGCAAGCAAGTTCACAACAAAGTACTGTGCCTACAGAGGAAGCAAATACTTCCACCCAGGTAAGCATGCTTGCCATTCTTAGTTCTTTTCGTAGTGGCCAAATATGCATTAGGTCTGAACCATGGGTTGCTTGTTTCCTACAGAGGAAGCAAATTCTTCCACCTAGGTAGGCCTGCTTCCCATTCTTAGTTATTTTTGTAGTGGCATATATCCACCAGGTTTGAACCATGGGTTGCTTGTTTGATTAAGGTCCTGATAATCCTTTCCATGATCAAATATAAATGAAGAATTGAAACTATAGCAATTGAGATAAAATAGATGTTAAAGTCAGCAATAAAGATGCTAAATGCTGCTGTATTTTCAGGCTGAGCACACTAGTCCTGGGAGTTCACGTAGACCAAGTGACTCTGAACCAAATTCACCAAACTCAAAACGTCAGAAGGTACTGGTTCTGAATACTTTTGTTATCTCATATCTTCTTTTGCCTTTTATATTACCCCATTAACTTTTTCCTGTGTCTCACGTAGAAATAATTAACAAACCTCGTAGATTAGTCCATCTAGTAATTCAGTTACAATCAATAAAAACATGTAGAACAATGTTATCTGATTATTTCTCTTGTGTGTTGCGTCCACATGAACTCTGTCCAATTTTTTTGTTGATCACATGTGTACCGTGAATGTATGTAAATGCAGTATGGCATATAAGTACATAATAAGCTTAATTAAGGTTGGTTTAGATGTTTAAGAGTGATCAGATGTGGAATAGAACATGCAGACACTGCTAGTATGGCACAAATAACATTTCATAAGTTATATGTCAACAGCTAGGTTGTTAGTTTGACATGTTTACTATGAATTTCTGATTGTTATGACTGTCTCTATTTTTAAGCTCTTGAATAGTTGAAAGATTTTAAGCATGTGGTTATTATTGTTTTGAGTAAAGAACAGTTAAGACAGGGAGATTGGTGTATGTCTATATATCCTAACAACTGAAATGCTGCACAACTTATATGAAAGTATTGGAATAGCATGTATAAGAGGAATATTTAAGGTTAGTGGAGGTGGCAAAAATTATTTGAGAGCATGGTCATATATATACACTTGATATTTAAAGCTTATTTGTTTGATAGTACAATTCGGTCCAAACTAGTTTATTCTTTAGATGAATTCCACTGAGCTCATGAACATAGAATATGAGGTTAGTCTAAATTTAAGGTATAAGTGATACAGTTTAAAATTTATTCAATTCTGGAATATGAGGATTGAGTTGGACTGCATGTAGATGTAGATGTAGTGATGCCAGATGTTTAGTATTGGACTAAGCTTCGACTGGTTACGAAATGAAATGGCTTTTTGTTGCAGACAGAGTAGCTTGTCAAGAGAATGAGGATTTGACTAGCTTCCCATGGTTATAAAAGGAAATCGCTTTTTGTTGCAGAGAGAGTAGCTTATGAAGAGAGGGAGGATTTAACTAGGCTTCCCATGGTTATGAAATGAAATGGCGTCTTGTTGCAAGACAAAGTAACTTATCAAAAGATGGAGGATTTAACTAAGCTTCCCATGGTTGTGAAATTTGTGATTGCTGATTTGAGCACTTGTTGGCACGAAAAGCGGCATGACTTTTATGTTAAATGTGGTATACCATGTTTGTTGTATTTCAAATATGGCATTTGATAATTAGTATAGGGAAATATGTTGTCACAGTTTTTGGTCTTTTGACTTGTACAATATAGTAATATGTTTTGCATGGGGTTTTACTGGATTTTTCCATGTGTAGCCCCATCCATCATCTAGCTTCTCTTGAGCGTCTGTGGCTTTTGATTCCCGATTTTATTTTTGTACATCCAAATTGCATCATGGTTGCATGGAAGAATTCTGCAAGGGCAAGCTACTGCATTGGCGGATGTTATGGGAACATTTTGCTTTAACCATTTACATCTTCAGTAACTACAATGCAAACCATGAAGCGAACCTCTTACTCTCATGCTTTATTTATGGTTTGAAATAATGTAAGAGCGTTCTATTCTAATGCTAAGCCATCTTTTCTTGGCTCTTGAGTCACGAGTTGTGGCCATGTGGTTGGTTAAGTGATAGTTGTTTTTTAGCAAACCTTACATAATTATCCTTTGAACATATTGCTAGTAATTTGTACAGAAAGTACACATGTTCGAATTAAACGACCTTCTATATATTTAAATTTAAAACCCGAGGGCAAGAGTTTGATCCATTTATGAAGAAGAGAAGATTATTATTATGCACGTGATCGTAACTGCACAATTAACTTAAGGATGCTTGTGTATATACTCAACAAGGTAGTCAGGCATTTCTGTAAATAGCTTGATAAGGGTGAGGTTAGTTTTGTAAATAAACAAGTTATTTACTTACTTTTGCAGCCGTAAATAAATCTGCATTTTTCTGTAATATTCTTTTGATGAGAATATATCTCTTAGTTTTTCGTTCTCAGTTTATTTTTGTTCTTTCAAATCATAAAAGTTAACATGGTATCATAGCAATTAGTGATTTTTAGGATTTTTTTGTTTTTTATTTGTTCAAGAATTTCATTTTGATTTCTTGTTCTTGAGGTTTTAGCATTTCGTCCAAACGATTATCGATTCTTCATTTCTTTTATTCGATTCTTGATTCAGTTTTTTAAAAATTTGCTTTTTGATTCATTCTTGTTTCTTTGATGATGGCTTCGAAATCAAAGTCCATTAATGTTTCTGCTATTGAAAATCTTCTTTCTTCTTATTATCTTTATCATAACGATCACCGCGAATCTATTGTGATTAATCGTAAATTTACCTGTACAAATTATGCATCTTCGAACAGGTCATTTCTCTTAGCGCTCTTTATTTGGAAAAAGAAGGGTTTTATTGTAGGATCTCTGTCAAAACCAAAAGCTGATTATGAATTTGTATGATGCTTGGGAAAGGTGCAACAATATTATAGTTTCCTGGCTGTTGGAGTCTGAATCTCCGCCAATTGCTTCTACTGCCTTTTATTTGGACTCAGTTGTTGAGATGGAATATTTTGAAGAGGTGGTTTTCTCAGCCTGATGACACTCGGATCTATAATCTCCAGTTCAATTTGTCAAATCTTGTTCAAGGCACAAAGTCTGTTGATCTTTACTTCACAGAGCTTAATTCACTCATGGGAAAACTTAGAATTTATCGAAATAGATAGCATTGTGTTATTTTTTATGATTCATATTGTGTCAGTCAGGAACAATATCATGGACTGTGATTGGTCATTCTAAGGTGAATGCTGGCTTATACTTCTTGCAAAAAAGGCTGGAAGACAGTGTTCTTTCTTAAATTGCTTTTGACAGAACTTTCAAAAATCACGTCAACTTCACTTCTGCACAAACAAATTCTGTTGGTTTTCATTTTCCTGTAAATGTTTGTAACTTTATAATAAAGGATTTTGATGTTTGGCATTCTAGGCTAGGCCATCCTTCTTCACATGTAACAAATCAAATTCAAAAATTTTTTCCACATGTTTCATGTTTGAAAGATCATGTTTGTCAAACTTGTCCCTTGGTAAAGCAGAAAAGACTCCAATTCCTTATTCATGTCCAAAGTTCAATGAAACCTTTTGAGTTAATACATATGGATGTTTGGGGCCTTACGTAGTGGCAACTATTACTGGTCAACATTATTTTTTGACTATTGTTGATGATTGGATAAGATTTACTTGGATTTTCTTGTTAAGAACTGAGTTAGATGTTATTGGCATTATACCTTCTGTTTACAATTTTATATGCAATCAGTTTGGTCAAAGTATTAAGCAAATTAGGACAGATAATGCACAAAAGTTTAATTTGGTTGAATTCGATTCCTCAAAAGGAATTATTCATCAAAACTCTTGTGTTGGCATACTTCAACATAATGGTATAGTTGAAAGAAAACATCAACACTTATTAACAATAGCTAGGTGTTTTATGTTTCAGTCCTTATTACCTATCAAATTTCGGGGTGAGTCCATGCTTATGGTTGCACATATTATAAATGGGCTTCTTTCTCCACTTCTCAAGAATAAAACTCCTTATTAAATTCTTTTTCAAAAGAGTCCTACCTATACACTGTTAAGGGTTTTTGGTTCTTTATGCTTTGCTTCTACATTGTCTAATCATAGGAAAAAATTTGATTCCAAGTCTAGAAAATGTGTTTTCCTTGGTTATCCTATAAGAATTAAAGGTTATAAACTATATGATCTAAATGTACACAAAATGTTTATTTCTAGAGATGTACTAGTCTTTGAACATTTGTTTCCATTTCATATAGATTTTGATTCTACCACACAAAATTATATTCAATTCTTTGCTCCTAAAAACACTTTTAATGACTCTCATCATCATTCACCACATCCTTTTTTCTCTAATTCTTATACTACTTCAAATTTTGATTTTGATAGGTTTAATCTTTCTAGTTCACATGGTAATTCTCCTTTTGTTATGCATTTTAATCATATTGATCATGATTTGGCATCTATCAGTACATTTACACATATTTCTGTTGATTAGAATGTTCATATTTCTCCACCTAATTTTTATGACCAGCATGCTCCTGACACCCATCATCACTCTTTTGTTCTTGTAACTAATATCTCTCACCCAATAAACACCAGAAAAAGTGTTCAACCTGAATAGCTTCTTAAATTCCTTGTCCTGTATCTCCACAACTTGCCTACTCATTCTAATTCAGTTATAGCACACTTTATTTCTTGTTCTTTGTCAACAAATCAATTGTCTGAAACCTCTAAAGCTTATATAGCTTTTCTTGATCATATTCCCGAACCCAAATACTTTCATCAAGCTATCACATATGATGAGAGGAAAGATGCTATGAAAAATGAACTTGATGCTTTGGAGGATAAAAAAACATGGACAGTAGTTCCTCTTTTTGATGGTGCACATATTATTATATGTAAATGGGTATATAAAATCAAGCTTACCACCGATGGCATAATTGAAAGGTACAAAGCTTGTCTTTTAGCTAAAGGATACAGTCAACTAGAAAGATTCGACTACCATGAAACTTTTAGTCCGATTGCAAAACATACAACTGTAAGAGTGTTTTTAGCCACGGCAGCTATTAAAGGGTGGCATTTGTCTCAACTCGACATAAACAATGCATTCCTTAATGGACACTTGGATAAGGAAGTGTACATGGACTTTCCTCAAGGATATGCATTTCAGGGGGAGTGTTCTATGACTTCTCGGATCGTACGCAGACTTAATAAATCATTATATGGCCTGAAGCAAGCTTTTAGGCATTGGAACTGTAAGTTTACAAATTCTTTATTGAAGTTTGGATTTCAACAGTCTAGAGCAGATTATGCTTTGTTTACAAAAACTGAAAAGAATGGAGAATTTGTGGCATTCTTGGTTTATGTAGATGATATAATAATTTCTAGTTCTCGTGTTGAGGCCTCTGATAAGGTGAAAAACTATTTGAAGACGTAGTTTAAGCTTAAGGATTTGGTTGAAATTAAGTATTTTCTAGGCTTAGAGCTTGCTAGTTCCAAGAAAGGAATTTTTGTATGTCAAAGGAAATATGCTTTAGATTTAATTAATGAGTATGGTCTTCCTGGTGCTAAACCTTTGGCTACCCCTACTGAGTATAACAACAAGCTTTCTAAAGATAATGGTGGCACAATCTTGACAGATTCTACTATATATGGACAATTAGTTGGAAAGCTGTTGTATCTTACATTCACCAGACCTGATATTGCATATTCAGTACAAGTTTTATCTCAGTTCATTGGCAAACTAACTGTTGGTCATTTACAAGCTACTTATAGGGTATTGAAATACCTAAAGAAAGCATCGGGACAAGGTATATTGCTTTTTTCTACTTCTAACATACATCTCACAGTGTACACAGATACTGATTGGACAGGTTGTAGAGATACTAGAAGGTTTGTGACAGGTTTTGCAATATTTCTTGGTCATTCTTTGATTAGTTGGAAATAAAAGAAACAAGGAGTTGTTGCTAGAAGCTTTGCTGAGGTAGAATATAGAACTATGGTTATTGCTTGTTGTGAGGTCGTTTGGCTATTGTGTTTGTTAAAAGACTTTGATTGTAATTGTTTAGTTGCTGCAACCATGTCCTGTGATAATCAGGCTGCCTCACACATCTCCAGAAATCCAACATTCCATGAAAGAACCAAGCACATCTAGGTGGATTGCCACTTTATTAGAGAGAAAGTGCAAGCTGGTATTGTACTTCCACAGTATGTCTTTACCAAGGATCGAATTGCAGATATCTTCACCAAAGCTTTACGACTTGCACAATTTTATGGACTTCTCAGCAAGATGAGCATCCTCAACATTCATGCTCATTTTAAAGGGGAGTGAAAAAGATTATTATTATGCACATGATTGTAATGCACAATTAACTTAAGACACTTGTGTATATACTCAACAAGGTAGTTAGGCATTTCTGTAAATAGATAGTAATGGTGAGGTTAGTTTTGTAAATAAACAAGTTAGTTACTTTACCTTTGTAACAGGATATAAATCTGCATTCTTCTATAATATTCTTTTGATGAGAATATAAAATAAATTCTCTTCTAGCATGTTTAGTTCACTGAAAAGAATAAAATGATAATAGAACAGTCATTTCAAAAAAATAGAATAGAAAAAAAATAACTATTATATAGATTGGTTCATGGGAATGGAATCGAATAAAAATTGCTATTATTACTTATTTCATTATTTAGTTGGCAAGAATAATTTTAAGAATGATTAAAGAATAATGGGTAAATGATAAAAATACTCTTTATTAAAATTTAAAGATTTTTTAATTAAAAAATAAAAAAACTATGATGAGAAATAAATACTCTTTATTAAAATTAAAGAATTTATTTTGTTAAAAGATAAAAATATTTTGAGCAATAAAATCAAAATAACTTTTACTATAATTAAATAATATTTTCACCAAAAAACAAACATATTTTTATTATAATATAATAATATTTTGTATTAAAAGATAATTAAACTTTTTATTATAATTAAATAATATTTATATATTAAAAGATAAAATATATTCTTCATTAAATTTAAATAATACTAAATAATATTCTTTATTACATTTATTATACTCAAATAATAATATTAAGTAATATGCTGCATAATATTTATTATAGTGAAATAATATTAATATATTAAATAATATTTAAATATTTTCATTCCCTTTTTATGAAAATGAAGTAAAAAATTTTGTGTCTTTTGTGCTTTAGAGAGAGAAAAGAAGTGAGGAAGAGAGAGAGAAAAAATAGGTTTAGTATTTTTTATAAGATAATTTTTTTAATTATAAAAGGGTATATTTGTCTAATTAACTTCTTTTCTTATTCTCAATAATTTGAAATAGCTATTATCAAGGGGGGCTTGGAAATGGCTATTTAAGTTTCTCTTGGAATGGTTATTCTGAAGAATAACCATTTCATTGAACCAAATATAGTTTTATCTCAAGAATGAGAATAGGGAAGGAATGGCTATTCCATTCCCCCTAACCAAGCATGCCCTTAGTTCTTCGTTCTCAGCTTATTTTTATTCTTTCAAATCACAAAAGTTAACAATTTACTATCATCTTTTTACTTATAATTGAGGGTAGAAACTAATGTAACTTTCAATACCTTTTGTAAGTGAAAAACTAATGTGCCAAAAGAAAACAAAATTCTTTTTTTTTTAAAAAAAAAATCACTCTTATTTTATTTGGTTTATAGAAATGTAGCCTAAAAACTTCAAGCACACTCAAATTATCTTGGATTTTTTAAAATATTTCTTGTATGCTATAATTGAATTCTATTTTGTACCTTGTTCATCAAAATAAAATTTAGAAAATTGAGCATATGATTGTTCCTCAATGAAGTTTTGAACTTTATGACTTATTCTTTTTATAAACTTAAGAATGACATTTGTTTTTCTATAAAAAATAAGAATGAGTAAAATTAGATCGAATCAATAGCTCAATCAAAGCAAATGTGATTTGGATAAAATAATTTTATTTAATTGATTCATTGGACCTATTGGTCTAAAAAATTTGATTCAATTAATTTATTTATTTGATTTTCAATTTTAAAATTTTTGAATTGAATTAATAAAAAACCAAATTAATATTATATATATTATTTTTAAATTTATATAAAATAGTATATTTTCGTTACTAAGTTATTACTAGGCAAGCTAGTACTCGCCGTTCCGCTCATAACCTGTTCTTTCTTTCCCTTCTTCATTTTTAACTACCCTCCCACCGTCCTTTACTCTTTTTTTTTTCTTTCTTTCTTTCTTCAAATCTAAACCTAAACTCCCTAAACAAGCCTCACCTTAACATATTTTTTATTTTGTTAATGTATTTTAAAGATGTTAAAGATTGGGATAGTGGATTTCATTTCCATAATTGACGACTGATTAGTGAAGATATTGGAAATGCATTCTTCACACTTCAATTGAGGTAAATGTTACATTTTATAACTTTTTACATACTTTTTCATTTTTAATCTTCTTTTTACTTTGTTATTAAAAAAAATTTACACTAATTATATATTTTTTTATATTCTTCCAATTTTTAGATAGTATTTGTGAGTGAATGTGAAGAGCCAAGTCATAAAGGATATTCAAGTTGATGATGTGTAATGGTTAATTCTCTTGTATTAAATGGTTTTATTTTGTAGGTGTTAATTTTATTATTTTTTGTTATATTGAATCTTGAATGTTAATTTAATGGTTATTGTAAAATGATATAATTATATGAGTAAAAAAACAAATGTTACATTTTTTTTATATTTAGATTATTTATAAATTTTATAATTATAAATAAAATTTATAAATTTAAATATTATAATTTATAAAAAAATTATAAAATTTTAATTTTTTATTCAAAATTGATCTGATTGAATCAATTCAATTTTTTATATATAATTAATTAATTCATTTTTAAATATAACAACTCTAGCTAATGAAATCAAACCGATTCGACCGAACCACAGATTCCTAATTCAAAGTTCTATTAGAGGAGGTGTAAAAAATTGTCCAAGAGTCACAACTCCGAAGTCTTTAGTCTTACGTGCATCGTTCATGGAAAAGTCAACCGAGAATTCAATTGCAAGGGCATTATTGGACAACGAAACCTCGGACTGGAGATGTGAGATTCAGGTGGACGGAAGAAGGCAGGTACTTGAAAAACTCCATCCTCTTGTCCTAAAATCCCAGTTTCCTTCTACTCTAATCAAACTCCTTTTTGTTGTAACAACAATTTTTTTATTTAGTATATCATCTAATACTTCCCAATAATTCATTCCCAAACCACGTTTTCTTCTTCCTTTTAAATCACACCCGGGAATTGCAGTGTTCATTGTTAAAAGAGTTTCAGATTTTGAAGATCAATTTTTTTTCCTTTTATAATGCAATCGAAAACCGTAAGCCTAGCTCCAGGATTCACCCTTTTCCCAACCCTAAAACCCCCACATAAAACCTTAATCTTCCACCAAATCCTTATCTTTATCCTCACTTTCTTAGCCTACGCCTCTTTCCACGCTTCCCGGAAACCCCCCAGCATTGTAAAAAGCATCCTAGGACCCACAATTCAATCAAATTCAAGCTCAACAGACGCCGGATGGGCCCCGTTTAACGGGCCGGAAGGAACCCACAGGCTCGGTGAGCTTGATCTTGCATTTTTATCGTCATACGCAATAGGGATGTATTTTGCTGGACATGTAGGTGATAGGATTGATTTAAGGCTTTTTCTTGTGTTTGGAATGATGGGTAGTGGCCTTTTTACGATAATTTTCGGGTTTGGTTACTGGTTTGATGTTCATTTGTTGGCTTATTTTATGGGAGTTCAAGTTGTTTGTGGGGTTTTTCAGTCTATAGGTTGGCCTTGTGTGGTTGCCGTTGTGGGGAACTGGTTTGGGAAAGATAAAAGAGGGTTGATTATGGGGGTTTGGAGTTCACATACTTCTGTTGGCAATATTATTGGGTCTGTTGTTGCTTCTGGGGTTTTGGAGTTTGGTTGGGGTTGGTCGTTTTTGGTGCCTGGGGTTTTGGTTATTGTGGTTGGGGTTTTGGTTTTTTGTTTTTTAGTTGTGAGTCCTGACGCATTGGGGTTTGAGATGATGGAATCTGGAAAGGAGGTTGAGATGAATGTGGAGGGAGAAAGTGTGGGAAATTTAGAGAAAATAGAGTCAGAGGAAGCAGGGCTGCTTGAGAACGAGGAATCTGATTCTTTGGCTGCCATTGGATTCTTGGAGGCATGGAGGTTGCCAGGTGTGGCACCGTTTGCTTTCTGCCTGTTCTTCTCGAAGTTAGTGGCTTATACATTTCTGTATTGGTTGCCCTTCTACGTGAGGCACACAGGTACTTGTTATCACTTGATGTGGTTATTTTACTTGATTAAATTTTTTGGATTTCCAATGGAAAATTTCTATAGAAATGCATTCTCAATGACCAAGGCCATACGAAAGGGGGCCATAGTTTACAATTTTTTTTTGAAAAGCATCAAGAAAGTTTTCATTGCTTGGATTTAATTACAAAATACTACCCTTGTGTGGTAGTGGTGCAAGTTAGCTCATTGCAGGACAGATGACTGCCACGACTACCCTGCATATTAAGAAAAAGATATCAAAAATACATTTGGTTGCTAATAAGATCAAGCATAAGCCCCAGGGAACAGGGGGCCTGCTCCCATACAAACAAGAAACCAAGAGACAGACCGTGATCATCCCACTGCAACCAAATTTCCTCTATTTTTACGAACCACCCACAATGTTGTGAAACAACTAACCCTCATGATAAAGACAGCACCTGCTTATACTGACAAGGCAGCCATCCATGTACATCAGAGCCTTTACTTTCAAAAGATAGTCATGTTCATTGATTTTATGTGGTCCTCAATAGCCCTTGATGCAGCACCTCTAAACCCCTGTAACCCTATACAAAAACAAGTACCCTTCCCCTCCATGCCAACACAAAAAACATCAACCTTAACAGCAAACCAAACTTAGCCACACTGCATGAAGTGACTCACAGTAACTGTACCTAAGCCCATCCAGTGTTCACAACCAGCACACTAGAAACTCTATGCTCAAGCGGCACACTGAATCATCAAACTCAGGTAGCATCCGGATGAGGACTCAGCTGTCCTCATTAACCTTTAAACTATGAACCGATCACAGCCTCAAACAAAACATCTCACAGCAGAAAATATGGCATTGACTGACAATAAAATTCATCCAAGAAACAGCACTATTACTGTATGTTTCCTGCACTGAAAATCAGAAGAAATAAAATCCAGACACCTGCAAAAACATAACCCAGCTCAAGGTCCTTGGAAACATTCACTCTTCATCTTCTGAATTTTGCCAGGGCCATTCCCCAACTCTGTCACCTGAGGCTGTGACTTTTGTAAAATCATAATCCTCAAAAACAGAGAAACTTTCATGTTCATAATGCAGTGCAACCCTTTCCCTAGCATTCATCCCTCTAACCCAAAACAAACATCATCCACAACAATTCCAGCAACATAGCAATTTACAGGAAACCATCACCATATCTTGCCATGACAATTTTGCAAAACATCATGGGCAGAGGACGTGCCACTCAAGAAAACTCAGCAGCAGAACAACTACCTTATCCTATTAGAACCAAACCATCACACAGCAGTATATATCAATGATCAACCTGTGACATAGTTCCAATATAAACCCAAAAACATAATTCGCCCAAATCAGAACACTGTCAAAACAGTACAAAGAATTAGTCGAATCAGGCATTGATTCAATCTTCATCTTTTTTTAAGTTAAGCATTTCATATACTAGTATTGACTGTGGCAACAGCGTGAAATGCATTTAATGGCCCTATAACAGTTGATTATAAGGTGTTATACTGTGGAGCTTGAGCATGTTTCAGATGCTTTAATCTATTACTGCACTTTGATTAGCTAAAATGACAGATGTTTATTACAAGTTTGTGTTGGAACTGTAGCTGTTGCAGGAGTGCATTTGTCACATAAAACTGCTGGGATCCTCTCTACATTATTTGATATTGGAGGAGTCTTTGGTGGGGTGATGGCAGGTTTCATTTCAGATATCATTGAAGCTCGTGCAGTTACTTCAGTAACTTTCTTACTATTATCAATTCCAGCACTCATTTTGTACCGGGTTTATGGAAGTGTTTCTATGGTTTCCAATATTACATTGATGTTTATCTCTGGGTTGCTAGTGAATGGCCCATATTCACTTATTACAACAGCCGTTGCAGCTGATCTTGGTACCCAGGACTTGATTAAGGGAAACTCTCGTGCTTTAGCTACAGTGACTGCAATCATTGATGGTACTGGCTCTGTTGGGGCAGCTCTTGGCCCCCTTTTGGCTGGGTATATATCCACTAGGGGTTGGAATAGTGTATTTCTAATGCTTATTGTGGCTATATTCTTTGCTAGTTTATTCTTGATTCGTGTTGCAAAATCTGAGATTGAAAGGGTCAATGAGGGGAAAGGGCTTTGGAGTGGTGTGACCGCAAGGTGATGCGGTTTCTCTAGGCATCGACTGTTTTTGTCTATTGCACCCATAGAAGAGGATCTCATTAGGATACAGCATGTGATGTAACAGTTTTCTGTTCAGTATACCGAAGTCTTGTATTGTATCTCATTCTTTTATACAGAGAAAATCTTCAATTCACTTGTACATGTAAAATTTTGTATCAGAATAAACTTCACTCCTCTTTTTACCTATAGTGGATCTAAGTTTGTACTCTTAAATGCTCACCCTTTATAATTGAGCAAACTGGTGTCCACCGGCCAGGTATAGCTTTTGGCATCTTCTTTGTAAAGAAGATTAAGAACGGAAACTTTCATCTCTTTGTTTGTACAGGAAGTTCTGTTAAAGTGATTCTTTCAAAGGGAGGTGTTAGTTGTCTGTCTGCTGGAGGTGATTGCCTAGATAGACATCTAAGCAGGTCAGAAATTGATCCAACCAGTCTAAAGGTCATGAAACTTGGGAGTATATCTTCTTAATCTTGTGATATTTTGGTGTGTGTGCACGTGCACGCAACACGTGCAGACACTCTCATTTCATGATGGTATGCTAGTGTTGGATGCACCAAGTAGCATATGCTACATTGTATATACAACTCTTTATTTCCATTATGGTAGTGTTGAGTTGGATTCCCTAAGTCGCACAGGCTACACAGGCCACTTGGTGGTCCGACCCTGTGGAGTCCACTTGCATCCCCAGATATCCCCTAAAGGAATAGAGGAAATTGTGAGAAATCATCCCTACAGGAATATCCGTTCAAAAGCCATCTTCGAGCTCAAAACAGTGAGACTATGCCTGCTTCTATGGTTAGGAAACTACCTTGAGACTCAGAGGATTACTAAAAAGATGGCTATTAAACTGTCAGCAGTTCAATGTTAGCACAATCAGGAGCATGGCAATTGTGTGCAATAATATATATTAAAAAAATAGTACAATAACAGAATTATTTCTGTTTACAATCAGCTGTGCCCCTTATATACAAATCAATTCTGTTCCTCAAATTATCCTGGAGCTCCATTAGAAGCCAATAAGAATGATTGCGAAAGAGAATCTAAAATCTATCAAATTATGAATTATAATTCCATAATTTGATTCTTTCAAATTTTCTTCTTCTATTGGTGAATGTATATACACAGGAAGATCCCACCTGACAGCCAAGTACAATCATTAGCTAGTTCCCTCCTTTATTTATCACGTACTGAGTGATAAACAAATATATATTCTATCCTTCTAAAAGGCATTTGAGACTCTGAAGCCCCTCAGCAGAAATACTTCGCCTGACTCTAACCCTTTGTATGACAGAAGAGGGAGGTGGCTCCAAGTGAAAACTAACCAGAACAACTGTCAAATTGTCTGTTGCTCCTCTTTTTATTCCTTCTTCAACTATTTCTTTGCAGCACAACTTCACATCATTGTGCTCCTGTAGCCGCCTCCTTGCAAAATCTATGGCATTTTGGCTGGTAAAAACATCCCATATTCCATCACTGCCAATGATCAAAAATTCATCTTCCTTGGTCAATGTTATCATTTTAAGTTCTGGTTCAGCACTTAAAGGGCCAACCCTCCCGCCTGTTTCCTTCATACCTTCAAGGTGCCAATCACCTAATGCCCGGGTGACACCCAGTTGGCCATTCAAATACCCATCATCAATGAATCCACCCAGAGACTCAATTCGTCTCCTCTCTTTCAAGCAACAGGGCCTATGATCTTTGGACATCTCTATAGCTGTTCCATGCCGTGATAGTACTGCCCTACAATCCCCAGCATTTGCCACAAGTAGAGACCTGTCAAAGATAAGATCATACTCCAGGCAAAGCCAAAACCATAAATGTTGATTAAAATATATATTCCAAACAAACTACAAGATGTCCAAACCGTGCACACAAAAAGTCTCTTTCATTGATTCACTTCTCCAAACTCACATACACTAAATTGTAAAATGTTGCCTTTCTCAATTTCTATCTTCATTTTGTTCCTTGCCAACCAGAGAAAAGAGGAGGGGCAGAGAAAACAGAAAAAGCACAGTAAGGCCAACCCAAAAAGGTTAGGAAGTGCTTACCTCCCAAATATGATTGCAGTGAGAACAGTAGTGCCAGAAGCCAAGGCAGACTCAAGGGAGCATGACTTCGCAAATGCAGCATCAGTCGCCATGAATGACCTGGTCACTGCTTTCTCAAGTTCTAAGGGAAAACCAGCATCCTCAACAATTACTCTAGGTAAATGATCACGGACAAAATGAGATGCACCCTTCCCTTCATGCCCATCAAAAACCTGTTTTTGATGTCAAAAAAGAGAATGCTTATGTATTCTTGTGAGCTTATTTTTCTTTTATGCTTTATTTAATGTGATTCAAGAGCGTTAGTTTTGGCTGACAAAACAAGTTTTTAATCTAACAGATAGCTATTCTTGGTTAAAGGTCATGTTTCAATAGAAAATAAGTAGACAAGGTCTCTATCAAGAGCGTTAAATACCCTTCTGTTTGTATCCCTTTTTTTTTAACAACTCTGCATCCAATTCATCCTTTATCCCTTCTGTTTGGTCATCCTTGCTTGGGTAGACTAAAGAGCTAAACTAAGAACATAACTCATAAACATGAATTGCTGACTCAATTCATGTTAGGTTTACATGCTGAAAAACTTTTATGCTAGGGTTTGGGAAGGACTATGCAAATTATTACTGCAACTTTCAAGATGGCTAATGTTAAGAAGCAGCAGCAGCAGTAACTTTTAATCATTAATTAGAAGCAACATGTTCCAGCATTTTATATGCATCCAAAAATATAATCTAATAATGGGGAAGACAAGATGACTTGAGAGATGACAAAACTTATTTGCCTTTCCAATTAAGTCAGTTATGTGAAAATGACCCATCTGAATTTCAGCAAGATGATCAACTGCATAAAGCTTCTATTCCTAGAGCGACAGTTGAACAAGAATGTTTGGTTTATCTCCATATTCTAAAATAAACCACGAATACATAAGAATAAAATGGTATTCAGAAATATTGGAAAATCTAACAGGACAACATATCTAAAATAAGGATGGTTTATAAACTTACACCATAGAAGGAAACAGCTTCTTCACTCATTAAATTACAACTGAAATTCTTAGCCAAGTCTGCAATGCATATATGAGTATCCTCCATGTAGGCACGACCCCCAATGTCAGACCACTCTCCAGATCGAAGAGTGGGGACAAAATTTGTCAACACATTATGTTTTCTGTCTGTGGCAACTGCATCCTCAGAAATACTTTCCAGCTGAATGAAAGAAAAGTGCGAATGAGACTATTAGAAAAATACAATAAAAGAAACCTGCAGAAACCTTTTCAAGGAAGAGAAGGTAATAAATGTACTTAATCCCTATCCAGAAACAACTGCCTACCATATCAATGTGTTGATTTTACTAATTAATAGTTCTCCAAAGAAAACTTCACAAAAACAAATAGCAAAATAGAAATTATAACTGCAGGGCAGACACTTCTAAAAATGATCTCACTTGCAGCACGGGCGAGGTTAAGAAGAGATAAAGCTTTAAACAAAGAATAATAGTGTAATAGCATGAATACCAATTCCATCAACAAAAGACTGACCACACTCTCTAAGTACCCAGGGTTTGGGGTAGATTGAAAACCCTACAGAATATAAAGCTAAATTCTGAACATACTTCAACTATACTCCTAGTTAGACCCTAACTATCAGAGTGTATACTATTTACCACAAGTCCACTTGTGTGATATTCAATATTTGAACATTTTATGAAGAAAGGTAGATCATAAGCTGGCATACGCTGCATACAACATTTGGCAAAATCCTTATACCTACAAAATGTAAGGATTTTTTTCCCTTAGAAAGATTGTCGGCAAGGAAAACCTTATACCCCGTGACACCAAGATATCTGTTCCTTATAAAGATCAAGAATAAGAAGTCAGATTTCAATACATGCTGAATTGGTTCCAGAGCTAAACATAAACATCAGACCTTATTTGATATTCATAGATTACAATGTCAAAGAAGTCACCTAATATCTGTGCTAAATCATGAGAACCCACTTCGAGTTCATTCCTATATAGGAGTAATTAGAACAGCATGTTCTAAGCTGAGAAAAAAGCAAATGCTATGAACTTTCCACAACCCTCAACAGCTGTGAGCAGTTGACTTACATTAAAGCACTGGACTCTGCAGTGAATCAATAAAGAAAGAACTTACATTAATTTAAGCAGATAAGGCGCCGTAATACAATTTAAAGAAGCTGTTACATCAAACCTGATTTATAGGAAAATGACATAACAATAGATTCCACTTTTGGTTATTTTGGTGTAACAGAGATGCAAGTGACCATCTCTGGCTATGGCTTCGTGAACAAGCATTCCTCACTATCAAAATAACTTCTATAACATTTAAAAGAGGAAGTTCGCCATAACTACATTATAGTAGTCCAATTTTGTCAACTCCTATCAGGCTTATCATCTAACCTACCGTGGAGCATGCAGCTATGTACTAAATGAATACAGTCCAACGCCAACAACAAATTTCATACCGTTCTTCCATACCTATCTTTCAACCAGAAATAGAAAAATACATGTGATATAAATGGAAAAAAAAAACAAATTGAATAAACAAAAACACACATGTTAAGTTCCAAATAATAAAAGCATGATAAAACAAAGAAATATACGGTGACCCAACCCTGCAATTCAATCTTATCTAAACCACTCTATTTTTTATTTAATTTATCGATAATCAAAAGTCAGATTAATTGCAAGCATACAACAGAAGCAGAAGAAACTATAAACAATAATAAAACCCAATCGAAATGGAATAAGTAAATAACTAAATAAGAATAAAATCATCAGTATCCACCAATATATATATATACAATCAGATAAAGCGGGAGACCAGTTTTGCAGATGACCGCCCTCCAAGTCCAATAAACAACAGCATGAATATAGAAGAATTTAATATTAAAAAGACTAACATCAAAAAGCAAAAACAATTTTCTCTCTCTCTTGTGAACAAAACAGCTTCATGAATACATTATAGATGAATCTGACAGAAAACTGAACATAAGTAGCTGATGGGACTGGGATAATTTAAAAACATGCCATTATGAGTGGTGATCAAAGTGCATATAAAGGGAAGAAAGTATCAATATTGGCTATTTTACATAAAGCTAAATGCTGTCCAAGAACACATTTACAGCAACAAATTTCTCAACTTGAAGCAAAATTTAACCAAAAGACAAGTACCCAGAACAGAATTATAAGAAACTGTATCATCGATAGCCACCTTCTCTTCACACAAAAAAAAAAAAATTGTTACAGGAAATGAAGTTTGGATACTGACTCTAGAGCTGCCACTGACCATAGCCACAGGAGAGTCTTTATCATCCCAATTCTCCATCTGGGTACAGAAGAAATCACCCCCACAAAGCAAAGGCCAAGTCTTTTTGTTATTGCTGTCATCAAGGTCCTCCATTTCTTGGCTGACCTGCTCTGCATCTTTAACACACATGATGGTGATGATGCTGTTGATTAAAAAAACAAAAGGAAAAAAAAACGTTTTTGATGGGTGGCTTTCTTTTTTCAGCTTCGCAGCAAGTTGATAAGCGTATCCAGAGTAACAGGAGCAAAAAGAAGAACAACAAAAGAGAGAGAATCAAAAGCAAAATAATGGACTGGAGAGAAGATTCTTGAGAATATATTGCATTGGCTGTGAGTTAAAAATGGAGGGTCCCTTCCCTTGCTTATTATTATTTTGTGCTTATATATTATTATTCTTAAGGTGCCGTTAATAACAATTCCAGATTTTTCTTATGAAAGCGTGGCTGAAAATCAGCTCTATTGGTTGGTTGGTTTTTCTTAATGCTTTTATGATCTTCTTCTTTTCTGGTGCAAGCTTTTTCCCTTCCTTTTCAAATGTTAGCATCATGTCTCAAGAAATGTCCTTCTCTTTAAATTACCTTCCAGACCCTGCCCTTTTTCCATATATTTGTATAAAATAAAGATTGTAGACTTCAGTCTTCAACATATAATGGAAAAAGGATCTTCTTAATTGCTTTGTATGAAGCGTCTGCAAACTAACACCGTGTTTGCTAGGAAAGAAATTCAAAGAAATGAAAGGTGGAAGGCAAAGTTGCAGGAAAAAATATATATTTCTTCTCATTGGTAGGTATGAAATTTGAACAGCAAATGCAAATAACATATAGATTTGCATATTTTTATTCTCTCAAAACCCAATTTTCCCACTGTTGAAAAGAAAACATTCTTCTAAATTCTAATTAACAATTAATCATTTTAATTTATTATACCTACCCCCCAGATGTTATAATATTATTAAGGGTTTTTTTTTCTTTGTTTTGTTTTATTATATAAATTGGTATGTCTAAGAGTGGGTGGTTTGAACCTAAATTTGTAATTTTCTAACCCCTAAGGCTAGCTACCTAAATGTGAGACAAAAGACCAAAGGTCCACAATTATTTTTATTGATTATGTTAATGTAAATGTGAACCATATGCTGCTTAACCTTTTTTGACTACTAGAGATTACTCAAGTCCTAAATGGGCCTTGATTATCACCCAAAAAAAGAGGGTCTTGTTTTATTTTCTGCTCTAAATTTTGTATAAATTATATATATATATATATATTATTGTATTAATTAACTAAAAGTTAGGAAGTTTGGAAAAGTTTCCTGAAAATTTAAATAGAACCTGTCATGTCCATTTATCTTCAAATTTTGGTTAGAAGTGTCTCTTGTCTTTCCTGATCTGGAATTTTAACAAAAGATGGTGTCTGAAAAGACCATGCATTGGTGGGATTGGAATGGTAGATGTAATGTGAGTGCATTTACAATAGGGACAAATCTAATGTGTTTCTTTTTTTTTTCTACAAACGAATGATTTGTGATAAACTAGTGATATGTTAAATCATGGTGGTTTGTGTTATTTTAGTGGTAATAATTGAGCTAAAAAGATTTGAAAGTGAAGGTTTAGGCAATAGTATCCCCAGTGTGAATTCCAAGACAAGGAGTAGGGGAGGGGGAGCAAGATGATGTAAAGAAAAAGACATAAGATTTCTCTTTTGCTTTCCATAAAGGTAGTGATAAAATATCTTCCCTGTATACATGATCAAAGATTCAACATTGGCTTCCAGATTGTTGCCTTTGCACTAATTGTCACTAACCATAAAGTTGTTTCTTTTCTTAGACCATCATGCTTGCCTTTTTTGTAATTTATCTGTGAAGAATCTTACGACCAATTATATAAGAATTAAATTAAATTAAATTAAATTTTACTTTTATTTAATTTAATAAAATAAATCCATAAAATTGGATAAATCGGCAACGTTGCAAATGGGAGAAAGGATATTTAGGTTTAGGGTGGTCAATTTCCAATTATAGGTCTAAATGAGCTTTAAACGAGTATTTAATCGAGTCAAGTATATTTATGTTTGAACTTTGCTCATTTATTAAATGAATTCTAAAATTTTGTTCGAATTAATTTGTTTAAACAAATATAGACGAGTTTAACTTAAATCTATTTACGAATTGTTTTGAATCTTACGTCACAATATTTGAGAAAAATAAACAATTTTTAGCGTCAAGATGCTGGTCAAAAAGCACTTAGCTTTAGCACAATTGATTTGGAGGAAAAGTTGAGTTACGCAAGCACCGCTCATAACAAAGGCACCAAAAAGATAAATAGAAGCTCATAATTAAATTTAATGGGTATTTCTTTTTATTTTTTTATTTTTGACATATGCACAGTAATTGGGATAGACATAATGCTTTTTTAAAAAAAAAATGGGATAGAGGCATAATAATTTATCATGATTAGGAATTTCGTATCTATTAAGGAAACAATTGAGTTAGAACAGAAAAGATTTTTTTTTTTTTATATAGAAGGGAGAAGATATAAAAGAACTTATTACATCATCCTATGCCATGATATTATTTTAAATATTGTAAAATAAATCAAAATGTTTATATTGCTAAAATTAAAGTAAAAGAAAATACAATATATTATATTATTTAAAGTAAAGCAACAACGAATTAGCATTATTTTTCTTAACTATTATGGAACTAATCATGTCAAAATAAAAAAGAAAAAGGAGTTGGCGGTCATTGGTGTTCTAATGACTTCGAACGCATTCGAAAATTTCAGAACTACAAGAAAATTAAAAAAATATCGTCCAATTAAACCAATTAAACCTTGTACGTTTATGCTATTCCCTAAAGGTAGTGATAATATATCACAACATTGGCTCGGAGATTGTTGCCTCTGCAGTAAAGGTCACTAAACATAAAGATATTTCTTTTCTTAGACCATCATTCTTGTCTTTTTGCAATGCACATGTGAAGATTCTTACTACCCATGATGGGAAAAAAAAAAAAAAAGAACCATGAAATTTTTACTTTTGTATGGAAGATGGAAAAAAATAATTTAAGGAGGGTAAAAATAAGAATATGATAATGATTTAATTGCCTTGATTTTATTTTTATTTATAAAAATTTAAAATCTTCAAATATGATTTAATAATAGAGATACATATTTGTTATCAAGTTCCAATATTTCTTCTTAAATAAGAAAGAGAAAGAAAAAGTGAAAATTTGATAAACTTTCTTAGTAGGGGAAGATAAGGGCGTGCGTCACCTTCATGCATGTTATTATCAAATCAATATTGAAAATAATGCCTTAATTCTTGTTGAAGATACGTTAAATGCCTTGAAAATAGGCAAGGAGAGATAAGTTCAAGAAAAGCAAAAAGCAGCCGTAAGTCAAGATGTAATGTGTTGATCTAAATTGCTGGCAAGATGAAGCTGCAAACTTTATTGACTGCAATAAAATAATAGTCTTTATCTTTGAAGAGCATGGCAGCTAAAGTTATGATGTAATAATTCTTGGGTATTATTGTAATTGACTCGATCTTGTCTGAGCTAACCCCAGAATAAGAAAAGCAGGCGTGGAGTGCGGAGAGACCAAATCCATTTCTAATTCGAGTGGCTCATTAGGACAAGACCAAAAGCCGATAATGGTTGGAAAATGCCATGGAATCTGGTGTTGTTGCATTGATACGTGGCATGTTGTTGTCCAACAGTACTGCATTTGTTGCGTGTTGGGGTTGCGAATTCCATTAGCAAAATTATCATTATTATTATTCCTTTGAAATTCTCCTATTCGTATTTTCCTTTTGGACTGTCCTTAAACCCTAATCCAATGGAAAATCTTTTTCTTTTCTATGGAAATATATGGACAAAAACAAGAATATCAATGCCGTACTGCCTACGGGTGAGCATTTCAGTTTTCATATAGAGATCGAAACCCATCAGTATCAATGTTTTTCATATTTTTTGCTATATAAATAAAAATGTATAAACTTGGAATATATATATATATATATATGTAAACTATTTTTATCAGAAATATAAATGTATTATACTAAATATTTATATGTTCGAAAATTGAAAACAAAAACATAGAAGATTCAGATCCATAATTGAATTAACTTATTGTAGAAAAAAAAATTTTGTGAAAATTATTTTATTAGAAAATTTAATATTTTTATTTAAATAAATAATATTTTCTGTTATTTAAATCACTCTGTAAAACATCTTTTTCTCATTATTTTTAACAAAAAATATTTTCCCATTTCTTACCTCAATGCTATTCAATCCCTGGGAAAGAGAGAATAGAACGGGAAGGCAGTAAAAGGGATGGTGAAGGAGGTCGACCAAGGGGATTATCTTACGTCCTGCAACCTGCAACGGTTTATTTTTCATCGACCGGTATCAAAATTTTTGGTCATTGCATTTAGGATTCAATTGATTTAGGATTCAAACAAGAAATAATTTAGCCCAACCCTGTTTATCTATATCTGTCCAAGAAATGGCCCATCTACTATAATAGTTAGCCAATCCCACTTAACTTGACCCAAAAGCATCAGCCCACTTGCTTAACTAAACTCAAGTCCCAAAAGCCTTCATAATGAGAAATCATTAACAAGCCTCTAGTCCAAATTTGATTTCCCCTCCAATGTTTTTCTATTTTCACATTTTCCCTTTCAATTCCGCTGCCTACCTTGAGTTCTGCACATCTGCATTAATTTTTTGGATAGCGGATGTTATGATAACATTGGGATGTTATGCATTGATGAATTGATTTGGTGAGTTCCTCGTGAACATGCAGGCAGGCAGTGTAGCAGTGGTGAAGGTCATGATTTGCTAATTTTTTTACTATAATATAAAAGACAAACCACCAGTCAACCATGGACAATAATACCGACTACAGGTGGCTTTTCTCTCCATTTGGCAATGAACAAAACGTATGAAGACAGCTGTAGGACAGCAAGACTGAAAACTGAAAACTGAAAATGAGTGACTACAACTAGAATCCTCTCTCCCCCAACGCAACATTGAAAGTAACTTCTGATTTGTAGCAAAATAGCGGAGAGCGGGATTAAAATCACTACTTAGCCGAGTGAAGTGTCCATGAATAAGGGCTGCATAATAGATGCCTCCAAATTAATGTCCAGGTTAACTGTCTTGAACTAGAGTGAGAAATGAAAACACCAGAAAGTTGATCCACAATCTCAAACAAAGTGATAGACATATTCTTCGAAAGTAAGTTCATACTAATGAATCAAAAATTCCAATTGGAAAGAGCATGTTCATACTAATGAAGCAAAAATTCCAAGCCTATTTGAGAACCATATATAATAAGGGATATCTTCAAGATTCTAAATGTCGTAATTTAACAAAATCCAAACATAAAAGTGAAAAGAAAGAAAAACAATAGCAAAAAACATCTAACAGTCAAAGTTCTTCAAATCTAGAGGCAGTTCAAGAACTTAATATCTTCTCCATAGATTCCTACACCGAAGATACCACAGAACACACTCACACCTTATATTCCAGTGAAAGCTTTCTTCCCACCACCAGAAGATCCAGCAGGAATCACTTTCAAAACGTTGAACCTCACAGTCTTTGACAATGGCCTGGAATTAAAAATTATTTGACATGAATTACAAACAGCTAAAATTGTCTACCCCTATCTGTAAAAATGATTAGATTCATAGACATTTAATAAAATCCTTGTGTTTCAGAACTTTTACCTGCATTGCCCGATAATGACATGATCCCCTTCCTTCACACGGAAGCATGGAGAAATATGTGCAGGAATGTTTGAATGCCTCTTCTCATACCTAAAAAAAAAAAAAGGAATTTATCAAAATAACTTCAAAAAATAACTATTCACATAAGAAAAATCCATAAAAAATGAAGCTGTATCATGCCTTTGGTATTTCTTGATATAATGAAGGTAATTCCGTCGAACAATGATTGTCCTCATCATCTTGGCACTATGACAAGTACCAGCTAAGATACGACCCCTGATGGAAACAGTGCCAGTGAATGGGCATTTCTTATCAATGTAGGTTCCTTCAGGAAACAAATACAGAAAAAAAAAATTAACAACCAGCAATCATAATCTGGATACCGACAGAACTGTTAACACATAAAAACATATTCTCTATATCCCTTCCAAATATCAGAGTCTTCATGTTAATTAAGCCAAGTAGTAAACCATCATTTCTTTCTTATAAAGTACTATGTATCACGCGTCAGTATAGTAGCATTATAAAGGATCCATTATCTGAAATTTCAAAGGTATGGCAATATAGAAATAAAGCAATTACTATTTAGAATGATATTGGCTTTTCCAGCTAACAACAAACAAATGTTTACTCAGCTTACTAAATGCAAGTATCCAAGTAACACTCACAACTTAAATAAAATTTTACATAAACTAAGCATCCCCACCACCTATAATAAATACAATAATAGAAATAAAAATTAAAAAAGGAAACTAAAAAGCCAACAAACCTTCAATAGCTTCACGAGGAGTCTTGAAGCCCAAACCAATGCTCTTCCAGAAGCGGTTCCCTCCCTTTCCTGGTCTCTTCCCTTTCCCAGATTTCTTCGAGCTGAAAACAATACAAAATCAATAAAACCCATCTAAAATAAAAAACCCAACTCGAAAAATGTAAAAAGTTGCAAAATTTTCATGGTTTTTGAGTTTTGAGATTACCTTAAAAACACTTTGGGTTGCTTCAAAAATGCCTTCTCGGTCTGCAAACAAAAGAAAAACCAGAAAATGAAAAGCCAAGCATAGAGGGAGGGAGAGGGGGAAGAAGGAAAGAGAATGGGATCTGAATGTGAACCTGTTCTGCCATGGTTGATGAGCTCTCTGGAGGGAGTGAGGCGCGGCTGCTGCGGGCAAAGAGAAGTAAAAATGAGAGAGCTTTGCTACGAAAAACCCTAACCCTAACTAATAAGTTGGCTTTTCATAAGGGATGCGTTTGGGCCACCTTATCAAGCTGGGCCTTCAAAACTTGGGTCTTGAGATCTTCTATTTGGGCGAATACATGGTTTGTCAATTGATTAGTTTTTCTTTTTTTTTTTTTTTTTTGTGAAAAGTTATTATAAAACAAATGCAAAAAATAAAAAAAATAATAAACTAAATTTGGATAAATAATTAAAATATAAATACCAATATAACATAATTAGTTTATATAAAAGTAGAATAATATGTTTCATTATTTTAAAAAATTACATATTTTATCTATAGTTTTCTCAAAATTATTATTTTCTTTTGTATCGAAATGTACATATTTATCTAGGATATTTTTTTTTTTTGTTTCTACCTAAAAGGGTAAATATATAAATTTTACATTTTACTTCCTTGCATTACCAAACGAGAGCATGAATTTCATCTTCCTTTATCTTTAATTTATTCATGAACCAAGCAAGGCCTTTCTAATGCTCTGTTGCCTTATGACTGGCCTACCTTTTTTCACTTACCTTTAAATTTCCATTACTTAGATGTTGGCTTTAGGAAAATGAAAGTAATAAAGTTTTTAAGCTGCTTCTAATAATTAATTTCATTTTACTCTAGGTTGACTCGCTTGGATATTAGTTCCGCGTCAAGGTAAATCATTCTATTGCTTTACATGATCGCCCTCGAAGAGCATTCACTGAAAAGAGCATGCAAAAGCAAGGTCTAGCCCCCACTAGGCACCCCAACTCAAAAACTGACCAAAGCAAAGTAAATTCAACAGCCATTCTGTTGACCCTAAGCATTTTTCAGATTTTAGGCCTGAAATGGCTACGGGCTATATCAACAACTCTATTGGCATTCTTAGGCGGAGTGCAAATAAAAACATTCACCCTGTGATGGAGATGTATGCTGAACCTATCAATATGGAGTTCTCTGATGCTACATCAAGTGATTGGTCTCTTTTGACAAGCTCTGATAAGGTGTCGTTTACAATAGAGAGTACTAGAGACTCTTTCAGTACTGTGGACTGTGCTGATGCCAGTAGTGGAGATCCATTGTCAATCTTCAACAACTCGTATACTCCAAAATCCTCCTCTTACAACACGGTTTCGTGTAGAATCTTGTCAACTAGTAAACCCCAGACTAGGTATATATTAGAGGAGAAGGGTTATGTTTTTGATTCATACTTATTAGCCTAACTTGTGATTAGAGTTCAAGAGAACTTGAAGCAGGTCGGTAATTTTTTGACCAAAATTTCTTTGGATAGTGACTATGGCATGTCTGTAAAATATGGGAGTAACCCAAAAAATGCTCTTGATAGAACTTATGGTCATTGTGAACTATAGCTTGTGAAAATTCCAACTGATTAAATATTGACTTAACCAGCTAGAAGTGTTGCCTCAATTTTCGTTTCAATGCTTTATTGATTGAGTTATGTGGATCGTATTAAAATAACCAAGGAAAGGAATATTCTTGTTATTTTCAAAAATATTTTTTGAAGATTGTATAGCGCCAGCATTTAAAAATAAATGTTATTCTTTGAATGCTTTAGTCTGTTGATATTGAAATGGTAATGTTAATGCCTCCTCTAATACTTTCCACGACTTCTGCGTTGGGCATTGCGCCGAGCTTAATTATTATTGTTACCCCAAGCAGCAACATTACCCCTCGAGTTAGCGGCACCAGCGTTGTTTCAAGAGGATTAGCCACACCAGCTTTGTTTCTACGGCCTCGAGTATTGCCTTGAGCAGCAACATTGCCCTTTGATTAGCCACACCAACATTGTTTCCAGGACGATTAGCCGCACCGCATTGTTTCCACGCCCTTTGCGATCTCTGCGCTGAGCATTGCCCCAAGCAACAGCATTGCCCCCTGCACCAGGATTAGCTGCAGCAGTTGCACGACATTCACGTTCCTGTTCCTATAAGTGCATTATAAAAAAAAGCTATAAAATGAAAAATAATAGTGTAGAAGAAAACCTGCTTTGACAACATATTAGCCAACTTTGTGTAAAACAACATATGAGATTGGAGTTGTAAAAAAGGCTTGCACACATATGCGATTAGAGTTGTTTGAAGGGTAGTGGCATATCATAATGGTAATTTCAGTTCACTATGTACCTAAGGTAGTTTCAGTTCACTGCGCATAACAACATGAAGCCAGCAACTATAGGCAAATTTATCCATGTCTATAAAAATTCTATAATTTCTGCACTTCTCCCTTTAGCTGTCACAACCAAGACATCCTTTGTATCCCTAATAATTATGTAATTAAAAAGGATACAAAAGAACATTTTTGTAAATGATTTTGCAAATGACGTCTAATATAGTTTTTGCAGTGAGCGATGGGACAATTATGTTGTTTTGGCATGATGAATGGACCAGTGGGTGTGGTCCTGGCTCATGCTTTTCAAGAATTCTTGCTTTGGCAGAGAACAACAATAGCAAGATTGTGGAATATGGTGGATGGGAAAAGGAAAGATGAGTCTAAAATGTGAACCTTAGAAGTTAGCTTTTTGATTGGGAAGTTGATCAATGAGAGCATTTTGAGAAACTATTGCAAGATTTTAAGCTAAGTAAAGAACTTAAGGACGAGCTAATTTGAGAAAAAGAAGCAAATGGGAACTATACTGCCAAGTCGCTCTGTAAGTATGTCTTGTCCTCCAATGTTGAATATAATGGGCTATGGAAACATGTATGGGCTAGGGAAGCACCTTTTAGGGTGGAAACTTTTGTTTGGCAAATGGTTCACGGTAAGGTAGGGGTTAAGGATGAGCTAGTTAAAAGGGGTGTACAGTTAAACAATTAGTTAGATTGTGTGCTATGTAAGAAAGAGATAGAGATATGTAATCATCTATTTATTGAATGTAAAGAGTCTTGGATGGTCTGGTCGTGGTGGTGCAAAAGATGGGGAGTTGTTTGGGTTTCACCAGGAAATACTAAAGATTCGTTGGTGGCTTGGAATGGATGCCATATGGATGGTTTTCATAAAAGAATTTAGGAAATGACATTCTTTTCTATGGCCTGGTCATTATGGAAAAGCAAGAACGAAATTGTCTTCGAAGGGAAAGAGTGGGATATTAATCAGTGTTTGGAATTGGCAAAAATTAGAGTTACTGCTTGAGCAAATGCAAAGTAGCCTGGGGAGCACCATCAATTTTAG
This sequence comes from Theobroma cacao, assembly GCF_053813885.1. Classification (NCBI taxonomy): domain Eukaryota; kingdom Viridiplantae; phylum Streptophyta; class Magnoliopsida; order Malvales; family Malvaceae; genus Theobroma; species Theobroma cacao. Next base: position 8,166,062 of record NC_142647.1, read on the forward strand.
ACATTTATAGACAATTGTCACGCCCCTTTTGTGGAGGAGGGTGGGACAGCCCGATGGCAAGGGCTTGAGGTTCGGGAGTGAACGAGCCAGCTCGAAGAGGGACGAGCAACGAGGGCTGGAACCCCGATTTGGCGCCAAGGGACTTGAGACATCGGCACCCATGGGCGGATGAGCGCGCAGGCCAGTTATCAGATTGGGCACGTGGGCCAGCAGACAGGCAGTGTGCCCGGGCCAGCGGGCAGACGGGGTGCGCAGGCGTGCAGGAAAATGGCGCGCAGCAGAGCTGGCAGACTGGCTCGCAGCGGGTGGGCGCGAACTGCCCAGGCAATCTGCCAGAAGCGCGGGAAACACTGACCAACCCGAAACCTGCAGGGCAGCCGTTGCCTGCCATTGGCAACAGTGCCAGGGACGCATCAGAGGGGCCCAGCAAAGCTCAAAACAGCCCCTAGCCGTTGGGAACTGCCTTGTAACAGCTCCAAGGGGTCCTAAGCTGTATAAACCTCTTGAGTCCCCTCGTTTGAGATTAATGACTCTTATATTGAAATTTCTATCAATAAAAGCTCTCTTTTTGTTCTCTTAACTCTCTTGTACTTGTCATAATCGATCCTAACTAGCTAATTTGAGAAGGCTGCTAGCCTTTCTAACCCCTTTTAACGATGTAAAGACTACGCCGCACGGGTCAAGAGAAAACCCCCGTGACACGATCACCTAGATAAAGGCTGCAAAGGAAGACAAGGCAAGGAAGGGGCGACATCAAATAGGAAAAACCACAGCCAAGTTTCATAAAATTCAATGTTAATGGCTGCGTAGGGCCAAGGGGATAGGTGGTATCTTGAGGGACCCTTGTGGGGAAGCCAAAATCACATTCGCTAAGCCAATAGGTATGGCAGACTCTAATCTTGCAGAGATTATAGCAGTAAGAGAAGCATTGATCATTTTCAATGCATCAAAATGGAAGGATGAATGTGGACTTGTTATTGAAAGTGAGTCAAGCAATGCCGTTAAGTGGATTCAACAACCTGTTTTAGCTCCATGAAGGATTCGAAAGTGGATGCTACAAATTGAAAGATTTAACGAAAAGCTAGATGGTTGGATCATTCAACATGTGAAAAAAGAGGTAAATCATACGGCAGATGCTTTGGCAAAAAAGAGGGGTGGAGCTGACATTAGAATTATTGCAAATATTCTTGTAAATATCCTTTCTTTCCTTGTGTGTTGAATGGTTGCATGATGGTTGAGGAGTGCTGGAAAAGAAGGATGAAGATTGGTAAAAGAACATGCTGGATATATTACATACATATCACCCTGTTTCTTGAGGATAGATTGGTGATGAATAAACCTGATTATTGAGGTGGGCAAGACAGGTTTCGTGATGGGAATTTTGGTTTTTTTTTTTTTTTTTTTGAATTTAAGTGGGTCCTTGAATTTTGATATGAGATGTTTTTGTATATGGGATAGGATACTAGATCCTGTTCTCTGTTAATTTGTTTTGGTGCAGTGGAGTGGTGATGATTGATGTTCTTGTACATGAGTATATGGGGAGGGGCTTTTGATGCCTGCATTGCTTTTTGCTTGTGCAAAATGAATGTTTTTTGTCTCGACCTAGGATGTTTGCTCAAAGGTCTTTTGGGACAGGATACTTTTGTATAAGCCAACTTGAAAGGCTCTTTGTAAGGGGTAAATTTCATTCCCAGTATTTAATGAAAGCTTGCTTATGATTTTCCCAAAAAAAATCATGAGAATGCTAATAGCGAAACAACATCAAGATATATTAAATGTTGTCCTGAAAAGAAGACAATTGAAAGCAATTGGAGGTGACATATGGGCTGTTATTGAGTTATTTCGGATAGGATCAATGACTGCCACGTGTTGGCCCAATTGAGCCACACACGGCCATTTCGTTCAATTGAAACTTCTGATAATTTATTTTGGTAGAAATGGGCATAACTTTTAATCATTTTTCCCTTTCTTCCGTTTCTTTGCCCTTTCTTATTTTGCTTTCTTCATTCTTTGGCTTCTAGATGTTTTGCTTCTCCCCTCGATTTCTCCATCCTCCCTTTTCTTTTACTTTTCCCATTCCTTTCATCTTTTTGTCTTCTTTTTTCATTGCTTTTTTCGTTTTTTTACTTTTTTTTGGCTTCCTTAAATTGTTTTGGTGTTTTTTTCTTTGATTTGTTCAACCATTGTTCTTCTTGGTTTTTTTTTTTTACTTTTTTTTGGTTTTGATTTGTGATTTGTATTCTTTTCTCTTTTGTTTCTTTTTTGCATTTCGGTTTGGCTGTTGTATGAATATGTCTTGGTTTTGTGACTTCCATTTTTTCTTCTGTTTTGATCTGTGGTTTTTGTGTTGCTTTGGTTTGATTGTGTTAATTTGCTTTATGTTTTAGTTTTTCAAGTTGTATTTTGTTTTCATGTACTCATGGTTTGATTTTTCTTTCTTGCAAGTTCTTTTGTTCGACTTCTGTTTCACTGTTATTTTTCAAATTTGATTTTTCTTTTATTTATTCTCTTTTAGTTTTTATTTATGTCTTCTCAGTCGATGCTTTTGTTTTCAAGTTTTTAAGTTGTGCATGTAATGTTTTTTTTATTTGCCTGTTATTAGAAAATTATGTGTCCTGCCTTTTTCTTTTGTTGTTGTTCTATTATTGGTTTCATTCTCGCTTTTGCACCTTTTGCAGCTGACGGTTTTTGTCTTCTTAGATATTGCTGTTTCATTTCCTTGGCTTTTGTTGGTTTTTTGTGTTATTAGCTTACATTTTTTTTAGCATATCTATTTTTCTGATTGTCATGGTTTTTGTGTTTCTTCTCATTCCATCTGTCAATGAGTTTGCTGATTCCTTAGCCAAGTTCGGAGTAGGAAGAGAGCAGGATATGATGGTTGTGCTTTGTGATAACTAAGAATGACTTGTCCAGGTACATGGTTAAGATTTTGCTCTGTTGCTGATTCCTGAAGTGGCTGCTTTTATTTGGTTTTTGATTTTTTTTGTTTGTTGGTTTGCGTTGACGGGCGATTCTCTTTGTGTGATTTTGTCTTTGTCTTTTGAGGGCTGTCTGATGGTCCTCCTTTGGTTTTGGTGGCTTTGTTGAGGTTTTGATTTGTTTGTGGGTTCATTGGTGTCCTGCTGGTATTTTTTTTTGGGTGGATTTATGGATCTGCAGGTGGTTGTTTTCATGCCATTTAATGGGCTGCTTGCTGTGGTTTTCTCTTGGTTTTGTGGCCTTTGAGAATGTTGATTTTCGCATAATTATTATAAGTTAAGAACAAAAAGGAGAATGAAAATTGAAAGGGATTATAGTGAGCATTAAGGAGGAGAAAGAGAAAATGAAAGAAAGGAAGGAGAGCTACTGTGTCGTGGTGCAAGAAGAAGACCAGACATATGCTGCATGGTGATAGAGCAGCTGTGGTTAAGGAGAGAAATTCATAATATGGAAAAGCATGGCGATGTTACAAATGGAAGAAAGGATATTTAGGTTTAGGGTGCTCAATTTCCAATTGCACTTCTAAACAAGCTTTATACGAGTATTTAATGGAATCAAGTCTAAGTTTATCTATGTTTGAACTTTATTAAAATGAATTCTAGAATTTTGTTCAGGTTTGTGTGTTTATGTGGTTAAACGAATATAAATTAGTTTAACTTAAATCTCTTCAAAAACTATCTGTCTAATGTCTTGATTCACTTACATTATTATCTATACAGATTTTAAATATTAATAATTAACCAAATACTAACAATTATATCAAAGTAAACTAGATATTAACAAATCTAATTTCAGAGATATAAAACAAAGTACCATTACAACTTACAAATGAAAATTGAGCTGAATATATATATTCTTCTTCTGTAATTACATCACATGAACTGCAAAGGCTTAATTACATTATCACACAGCAGCGACTCGGGCGAGGTGGTGGTGGACCATGGGGACGTTGAGGATGTGGACCATGGTGTTGATGAGGCCCAAACGGTGGTGCATACGGCTGCGGCGGCCCTGAGTGTGGATGATGCGGTCCATGTGGTGGCCCCGGGTGTGGGTGGTGTGGAGGATGTTGCATATCTTCTTGCACTTACCTACCTAGCTCTTTCTCTTCCCTTCTTATACTTTGATGTGCAGCAAACTGTTCGAGAGAACTAACGAACATATATTGTTCACGCTGGTACACCTGCCGAATATATATACATGAAAAGACAAAAATGAATCACGTTCTGGTTTTTCTATTTAAGATATTTATTTGTTGGTTTCTAATGTATATTTATGGTTATGACTCTCAATTGATTTAAGGCCAAAGAGAATTTTTGTAATTTTGTTAATGAAAAAGGATAAGCCCATCTGTCTCAATTCTCATCATCTTCTCCCTGTAAATGTTTCATCACCGTCCGCGTCGTTGCTCAAGTTTAAACGTGATCCTGAATGGCCCACATGCTGATAAGATAAGCTGGAGCTTTTGACTTTTTCTCTCGTATGGGACACACTTGCTAGAAACAACATGCAACACACGAGCTGAATTGCAATACAAGAAACAATCTAGGTTGCTATCAACATTATGATTCCTTCTAAATTTTAATATGCAGCATCTAATATACAAATTTTGTCACATTGTTAATGGGATTGATTTCATTAGAAGTCTGTTAAAAATACATTTGACAGCAATTTAATTTAAATGATGAAAAAATTTTCAGATAACTATATTTTCAAACAATTTTTGATGGAAAGTTTCATTTGAATTAAATATACAAAAGAATTGGAATATATTTTTTAAAAAATTTGCAAAAAAATTTTTTTTATGAAATTTTCAATGAAACTTTAGAAAATTTGAACAGAAATTTTGAATATGGTAAAGAACATGTTGACATCAGACCAAAATTTATTTGAATACTTGTATAAAATGAAGAGAAAAATGACAAACCATTTGGTTCGGTACTTAAATTTTTGGATTAGTGATTAATACAAGAGAAACAATTCTCTTCTTTATTTTCCTTTATTTATGTATCCACAGATGCCAAGATTCAACTTATAATTTTTAGGATATCGAAAGTGGATGGCTATAATTTGCTAAGCAGCACCGGATATATCAATAGAGCCTGAAAATTTCACATATTGAATGGATACGAGAAGAATGCATTGTGCTGAACGGATATATATATATATTTGACACTTCAGAAGAGGAGAATTGGTTAAGGGAACGGGGCCTGAAATCTCAGTTAAATGAATAATTAAACTGATCAAGATTGAAAGTTATGGCTTCGTTTCTAATTAATTGCAATCCTCTGCTTTTAATTTTATAGAAAGTAAATGTTGATATCACATACTTTGTAAAATACTTTCTAATATTTTACTTAATCTCCCTGGGCCTGTATCAGATACAAGTGCAACCGATGGAATTAAGAAGCTCAAATTATAAGGTTAAATTAAGAAGCTCAAATTAATTTGTAACATGCTTTTATAATTTTATCAGATATATCGAAGCAAAATGGAAAAGAACCCCACGGCTCCAGAAAAGAATGTTATGGAATATAAGCAGAGCAAATCTTGTACATATACGGTATTAGTCCATATACGTTTATTTGATTAACATAGCATAACACCCCGTACAAATTAAGATCAGGATTTCACTTTTCACTACTACAAAACATACATGATAGAGCAAACCAGCATTTTATTTTAGTAAAACGATAGCATTTGTGCATGCTTAGCAACGTCCGCCATGGCCGCCATGCGAGCCACCACCATGGTGACCAGGACCGCCTGCTGGAGGACCATGGTGACCCGGACCACCTGCTGGAGGTCCATGCTGACCTGGACCACCTGCTGGAGGTCCATGGCCCCCCTCCGGGCCACAACCATGACCAGGACCGCCTGCTGGAGGTCCATGTTGGCCCGGACCACCTGGAGGAGGTCCATGCTGACCGGGACCACCTGCTGGAGGTCCATGGTGTCCACCGTGGTCGCCGCCCGGGCCACCTACTGGATGTCCATCATGGCCTGGTGGAGGTCCTTGGGGACAGGGAGGAGGCGGAGCCTGATGCTGATGAATCCCTGGTGGTGGAGGTCCGTGAGGATGATCGTGCATCTTATCTGCTGTTGTAGTTGGTATCGTTCTCTGCTTTGCTTCTTGCTGGTGCGGTGAAACGGTTTGAGAGGACTATTGGATTTATAGTAGTGCGGTCCTTGTTTTCATTATTTTTTGGCCAGAATGGTCCCAGACTTGCAGATAAGGTTATTACCATGAGAACTTTGGTCGGAGGTTGTTAATGCATACCTTACACGTTGTTGACGTGACCATTTGTTGGGATATTTCCATTGTTATGTGGTTGTTATTCTCCATTGACATGATGAGGCCAACAACCTTATCTTTCTTAATTTCTTTCTCAGAAAATGATTTTCATCTCTAAAATTTTGTTAAGAATATATTTACAGTCCTTCCATTTATTCAGAAAATAATTAATCCATCATATTAAGCTGAATCTGAGTCTTTAATGCCAGCCCAAAATGTTTGTCTAGAGCTTTTTTTGCCCACTAATCACAAACCAATACAATGCGTCTAGGACAAGTATTCATGAAGTCGTAGCCTTGCAAGCCTGAGGAAACCGCTTAGCCCAAAAACAGCTCCTGTACTTGAGCTTGAATCCCTCCAAACTAATTACTACGTGATTTTGTTTTGGCCAAGTGTTATATTCCATATGATATCAAATCCAGAAAACGTGCTAGCTAATTAAAAAAAATTGTGACATTGTTGTCTTGATGTATAAACTCATGACACTAAGATATCAATATAAATAGGTAACCACGTGACTCACTTGATGAATTCACAGTAACCGGAGCTTCAATGTCATGTATTGTGCTTTTGTAGTTTATCAATATAAGTTCAAGTATTGCCCAATGTGGGAGTTGAGTTAATTATAGCTTATTAAGGTTCGAGGAGTATGTACGTGGTCGGTGAGGCATATTCGACTTACCTGCCATGCCTTTTGCTCAAATAATTGAGCATTTCCACAGACCAAAATGGAATAATATTCAGCCCTAAATTAAAAGGATTGTCAAAGAAAACCAAAATTACCAATTAAAAGCAATGAAACATCATAGTTCATGTATAGGACATGATCATAACAAAGCAAAAATAAACATGCCCACAACGTAAATAACATAGAGCAATATTTATTACTGTAGTAGTAATACTTTTTTATTACATCATATTTACTCGTCACTTAAGTAAAAATAAGATCAGAAAATAGGACCCTAAACACCAACTGGTTAAAAGAGCACATCAGTGAGGTAGCACAAACTATTTAATCCTACGTACCGCTGGCTACATAATTTTACATATGCATTAAGCCAATATGATTAGCAGTGGAGGGATTATGGACGCGGTTTGTGTGGCTCAGCAGGACCTGGTGGAGGCGCTCTGGGACCTGGGCCAGGTGGAGGGGCATGAGGACGAGGAGGTTCAACATGCGGTGGACCTGGAGGCGGAGCATGGGGTGGTGGGTGGTGGGGATGGTGGGGGTCTGGTGGTGGAGGATTATGCATCTTTTTCTTTCAATATTCTCCTATGCTGATTCTCTTTCAGATAGTGTGATGTGGCGTATACGAAGAGCTTGTGAATTTATAGTTGTAAATACCCCCAGGATCACTTAAGGTAACTTAAGCGAGAAGGTTTTTCATCTTTTACAACTACAAGTCAGACCCGCGTTTGGTTTCTGGTAGGTTTCTACCTAAATTTCAAGGAGTTTTCTGGAAGATAAAAGTGCCCTGCAGAAACTTCTTTGCAGTGCTGATGACACATTTCAGTGTGTTACATTTCCCGTATGCAGTATCTACATCTAGTCTAGCTCTTAACAACGAGTGATATGATTAAGAGGAAATGGGTGCAATCGTCATGGACCATGACCAAAGCTCATCATTAGCCCATTAGCATCCAACTCCCATACTAATTTCTCCCTTTTGGGCCATATGACTAGTTTCTTTTCTTTTCTTTTCTACTTCTACTTAGCTTGCACTTTTTTTTTCCCTCTTTTCTAGTGTAGCTTAATAAAAGTAGGCGCATGTACTTTGTTTTTCCTATGCTTTGCATAAAGATATAAGTATTAGATTCTAATACTATATATGATAAGTTTCAAATAAATTTTGTTATTGTTTAGTGATTTAGAAGATATTATTACATACTAAATTTGTATTGAAATTGTTATGAGCATATTAATTTCAACGTAAACATTTGAACTTGAGGCTGGAATAATAAGTCAAAAAATTAGCATAGGTAACTTAGTTTAGGGTGGGTCATAGGTGAGCGAGGCTAGCAAAGATGGGCTGGGCCGGAATGCCGGCTGCGCCACACTCTAGTCTCTGGCTGCGAGCGGATAACGTTTTTGCAACGTATACTACCGGCGCTGGTACTAGTATAGTATGCTTTTTGAGTTTAGACTAGACCGGAGTCTATTTTCCTAACAAGAAAACGTCAATACTCCACTGCCAGTCTGCCAGCCATGGTTTCATTTTGAATTCTAAAGTCCAATGGCTGCCTCATCCGTTCCCCTTCATCACGTCGGCGGTTGCTTCAGCTATCCCCGCCGGGAAAGGGAATATCATCATGGACGTGGGTGGTCACCAACGCCAAGAGCCAGTTATCCTTTGAGACCCATTAATGCTTCAGTGGAAACTCCTTTTCCACTCTTTCAGCCTCCCCCACTTCAGCAATCTCCCTCTCAGGTAAATGCTCATTGGCTTATCAATTGAATACTTCTGTTCCTTTTTACTTTTGCTTTTGAGTTTTTAATACCTTCCCTTCCTTTGCTATTTTTGCCGTGTTCCTCACAGCTGGAGCCTGCCGACCCTGATTTCTACAAGATTGGTTATGTTCGAAGTATGAGAGCTTATGGAATAGAGTTTAAGGATGGACCTGACGGTTTTGGAGTCTATGCCTCCAAAGATGTTGAACCTCTGCGTCGTGCCAGAGTCTGTTTTTACCTTTTACCTTTTTATCTCTCACTCATTCTTTCCGTTTAGATATATCAAATTAACTTCTTTCCATTCTCATACTCATCACTTCCTGCCTGCATCACCAATTTCGTGTGTTTTTTATTTTGTATTTGCTTCCTAACGAATGGCATACTGTATTCTACTAGTTATAATATTCCAGAATGATATTTTTGTGTTTGGTAACTAAGCTTCTGCACTTGACTGAACAGGTTATCATGGAAATACCTTTAGAATTGATGTTGACAATAAGGCAGAAGCAGCCATGGATGTTTTTCCCCGATATAGTGCCAATAGGTCATCCCATATTTGATATAATAAACTCAACCAATCCTGAGGTAACTGAAATTTTCCTAGATTTCGAACACTTATTTATCCTCGAAGAATTATGCATTCCTTATTCAATTTGGTGAATGCACTAGCACACTATTTAAAACTTTTACAATAACACTAGTCCTTTTGTTCTTTCATTGTAATTTATGGGTATTTCTCTTGGCAGACCGATTGGGATCTGAGATTGGCATGCCTTCTTTTGTATGCATTTGATAGGGATGATAACTTTTGGCAACTATATGGTGACTTCTTACCTAGTGCAGATGAGTGCACTAGCTTGCTTCTTGCTACAGAGGTGTGACAAATTGGAAGATGCGAAGCAACAATCATTTCAATGTTTATTTTCTTGCTTTTACTTTGTTTTGAGTTCTTCATTTAATTTTTTGGCTAAATTACATTTTTGGTCTTCAATAAAATGAGGGGGGAGGGAGATATAATTTAATGAGGGCATAGAAGCATTGGATATGGTAGTTCAACGGCAAAGGATTTCAATTGTTGAATGTCAAATATATGCACACACACACATACAATTCATAATGTTGTGGAGAACTTTAATTTTGGACAAACTGTTTGTTAGCCTTGCTTTTCATAATTGTAAGAGTCACTTATTAGGAAGCAACTTGCTGTACTCACAACTTGCTCCATTCATGCAGGATGACCTCTCAGAACTGCAGGATCCTGGCCTTGCTTCAACTATGAGAAAACAACAACAAAGAGCATTAGAATTTTGGGAAAAGAACTGGGTATAAGCTACCTGTCTATCATATATGGAACTAAGAATTTTCCCTCTCACCATCCTCTCATATGTTTCAAGAAGTTCTTGCTTACTTTAATGATAAATTGTTTGTGTGCTTAACCTCACTCAGCATTCTGGAGTTCCCCTGAAAATAAAGCGCCTTGCTCGTGATGCTGAGAGATTCATTTGGGCTGTTAGCATTGCACAGTCACGGTGCATTAACATGCAAGTTAGGATTGGTGCACTAGTTCAAGATGCAAATATGCTAATTCCTTATGCTGGTAATCTTCCTACATGAGGCTCCTTGTGATGTTGTCAATGTATTTCTTGTCTGTAATGGTCAATCATAAACTAATGCAGGGCCTGGTAAGATTTTACTTATCCTTTTTTTTTCTTTCGGACCATTCTGTAAACCAGTATTCCTTCATTTATTGTCCTCTTCTTTGTCCTAAATGTCTTTGGCCTGTTTTGCATCAGTTAATACCTCCCTGCCTTTTCTAAACTTTGACTGCCTTCACGTTTCCTTTAAATTATTATTTATCTGAGCTGTCTTATATCTTAATATGCTTTTCATGTATTTATTTGTCATGGCAGATATGCTAAATCATTCATTTCAGCCAAATTGTTTTCTCCACTGGCGTTTTAAGGATCGCATGGTTGAGGTGATGATAAATGCCGGACAGAGGATCAAAAAAGGAGATGAGGTATTGGTATTCCATGTTATCTTTTGAATTCTAATTTTGTTGAATTATTGGAGTGAATGGTCTTGGTCCAAGGGGAATTCTTCACTAACAAGGGAGGTCCAACTACCATTATTTGTAGTTTTTTCCCAGAAACATGAACACACCTGTGCAGAACCTAGTGGAGTCTTTTGCCAGTACTAGCTTAATTCATCCAAGTTTATACTCAATGAAATTTGCAACTTTTAGGTGAATAATTGGTTGTTATCTTTTCAGGATTTTTCACATTTCTCTCTTCTCTATGGTTAATTGGCCATTGTCAATATCAGTCTGTCTCAAATATCCTAGACTTTCTTCTTTATAGATTTAAAATTAAAAATCCGATTATGTGATGCACCTTTTAAAATCTAATCAAATGTGTTGGAGTCTCTTGTGGCTATTGGAGCTTATGTAAATTTTGCTTGAAATTATGACTTACTCAGATTTAATACCCTTCTTTGGGCCAAAATATGCCGCCTTCTTGTTGTCCTTGCTATATACCTTGTAAAGCCATCAACCGAATTAGGTCCTAACGATGCTTTTTATTTACATTTTGGGGTTTGTATCCACAATTCCATAAATTTTGGCAGATGACGATCAATTATCTGAGTGGACAGCAGAATCATATGCTCATGCAACGATATGGCTTCTCTTCAGCTGTGGTAATTAGCTCCAATCTTTAATTTTTGATCTGAATATGTAAAGCTGTTTTATATTAACCTGATTTAACAGAATCAGGAAAAAATCTGACGTCCTCGCAAATAAAGCAAAAAAACATTCATCTTGTAATCATATCTATAAGTCAGTTTTGCAAAAAATTAACTCATGAGGCTTGACGATTGCAGAACCCGTGGGATTTAATACCATTCTCTGGAAATGCACATATTCACTTGGATTCTTTCTTGTCAGTCTTCAATATATCTGGTCTTCCTGAAGAGTATTATCATAACAGTATGCGTCATTTTAACTTTTTAGAACTTTTGGAATGAGAATGGTAGTTTTATATGCATAATTCAGCACCTTAAGCATTACAAATTTTTATCAGGTCAGTTAGCAGATAATGGAGATAACTTTGTCGACGGGGCAGTCATAGCCACTGCACGAACATTGCCCACATGGTCAGATGGTGATGTTCCTCCAATCCCTAGCATAGAAAGGAAAGCTGTGAAGGAGTTACAGGAGGAATGTCAGCAGATGCTTGCACAGTTTCCTACAACTTCTGAGCAAGACCAGAAGTTTCTAGGTGAACATATTTCTGTCTTAAATGGGTGGAATCAACAGTCCTTATGCTTGATCCATATTAGAATGTTCAGAATTTTAATTCCTTGAAAAATAATGCGTTCAAGTTTTCATGGTTAAAGTGCGGTTTAAGCTGGCAATATGAAAACTTCTGCTAATAGTTTATTACCATTAGAATTTTAAGATCTGCTACTTATCTTCTGCTAAAATTTAATTACTATCAAAATTGCAGTACTTTAAATTTGAAATCTGAATTATTAGTTCAAAAAAGCTCTAAATCTTCCGCCTTTTCAGTTTTTAGGTATTATGTTGATGCCAATTTTCACTAGCTCTGAGGATTTATACGGTTGTTGAAATTAGAGAAAACTTGTTGTGGAGGCTGGGGCTTGAAATGGCCTCTATAAGCAGAAAAAGTGTTTTAACTTTAAAATAATGCATGATCATCTTGAACATGGCTAAATTTTATTTGAGTGTTTTTTGGATATATGATGCTGTCTTCTTCACCCCTTAATTTTCTACCAACAGATTCTCTGCCTGAAGCAAGGACGCTTGAAACTGTGATTAAGTATGTGATTTTGACATAACATACTTCTTCTCATGCATTCAGGTTTTAATTCTTAAGTACAGACTGAGTTGAAGTCACTCTTATTCTTACATATGCAGGTACAGATTGCACCGGAAATTGTTCATAGAGAAGGTCATCCAGGCATTGGACATCTATCAAGAGCGAATATTGTTTTAAATGAGTTTCGACTTCATAGGATCGCAGACAGTTTTGTTCAAGAGCCGATGTCAAAAAGCCAATAAATTGCTAATTTAGAAAGAATGATGAGTAGTTGGGAAATTTTGTGAATGCAGAAAATATTATGTCAATCTATCCAAAAGATAAGGTATCCATTTTTCTGTTTCTTCTTGTTCACCCCATCTTATCTGTCTGTATCTTTAGTCATACTTGGATCGTTGATTATTAAGAAGCGGTAATGGAAGCATAATTGGATTAACTGGATATATAGTTTCATCTGATCTTCCTCATTGGTCCATTACAGTAAACGGTTGGGAAAGAATATTGATTGCTAACTGGATTTTCACTAAGTGGTAGATTTGATTAAAAGGCAATTAGCCCCTAGCAAAGAAGCACTCATCTTTATTTGTTTATTGCATTCCATCAATTTTTGTATATTCAAAATATCATTTGTCATTTTATAATCACTAGGATGGTGCCCGTAGCTATGCTACGAAAAAAATCACAAAAAATATTAATTATGTTAAAGTTGATTTCAATTTGGTACTTTTAAAAGAGTTTGTAGAGAAAGCAATATTGTATTAGTCAACTGCATGAATGTCCGGTTTTTACTGATAGAGGAAAAAATAAACTGGTATTAATTGAAAATAATTATTTGCTCTGGTTTCAATTATCGGAAACTTGCATCTACATATATGATTATAAAACAGTTGAATATTACGAAATGAGAGAGTATATAACATATACTATTGGCAGATTAAGATAAACAGTTGTACAATATAAGACAATCGTATAATATAAAGATTTTATCAATATAAAATAGTTACTAATTTATAATAATATATCTTTTATATATAAAATGAATGGTTAAAGATTGTCAAATTTAGTTGATTTATTTGTTCAATGATGATATGTGTTATGTATATTAAGAAATGAATAAACCTTATTGATTTTTTTATTTTATTCAATGAATTGAATGAATATTTATTGAAATTTAAACATTCATGTATAAAAGAGATGTCTAAATACTATGGATTCAGGTTCATGCAGAATAAGAGGATATAAATAAAAAATAATATTAAATTGTAATTGATAAATATTAAATGAATCTATATTATAAATATTAAAAATTAAAAATTATTGTTTTCAAGTATTTTTTTTACTGAAATAAATAAAAAAAAAAACCCTTCAAATGTAAAAAAACAACGTAACTTTGACATAAGGTGTAAAAAAAAATTAATTCAATTGATAATGATAACCAATTGACCTAATTAGTTATTTTATTTAAAACAGAATTTATCCAAAAAAGATGATAATCCTATCAAAGATTATTAGATGTATAATAAACTATTAAAAAATGAGAAAATATATAACCTATACTATTAATAGATTAAAATAAATAGTTGTAAAATATAAAGTAACAGTGTAATGTAAAGATCCTATCAATATAAAATAGTTAGTAATTTATAGTATTATATATTTTTTATATATAAAATGAATAGCTAAAAGTTATCAAATTCAATTGATTTATTTATTTAATGATAACTGTGTGTCATGTATATTGAGAAATGAGTAAATTTTTTTGACTTTTTTATTTTGTTCAATGAATTGGATGGATGTTTATTAAAATTTAAACATTCATATACAAAAAAGATGTCTATATACTATAGATTCAGGTTGATGCAGAATAAGAGAATATAGATAAAAAATAATATTAAATGGTAATTGATAAATATTAAATGAATCTATCTTATAAGTATTAAAAGTTAGAAATTATTGTTTTCAAATATTTTGTACTAAAATAAATAAAAGTAAAAAAGAAAAAAAACCCTTCAAATGTCAAAAGCAATGTAGTTTTGACATAAGATGTAAAAAAAATTAATTTAATTAAGAATGATAAATGTCAATTAATTGACCCAATCAATTATCTTACTTTTATATAATGAATTGGATAGATATTTATTGAAATTTAAACATTTAAGTATAAAAGAGATATTTATATACTATGGATTCAGGTTCATGTAGAATAAGAGAATATAGATAAAAAATAATATTAAATTATAATTGATAAATATTAAATGAATCTATCTTATAAGCATTAAAAGTTAGAAATTATTGTTTTTAAGTATTTTTTATTAAAATAAATAAAAGTAGAAAAACAAAAAAAAAACCCTTCAAATGTCAAAAATAACTTATTTTTGACATAAGGTGTAAAAAAAATTAACTCAATAGAAAACGAAAGGTCAAAAAAATTAAAAAGAGTTCTAATTGAATGGCACTTGTCATTCAATTGAAGACTCAATTGAAAAAAATTAAAAGAAATTGAAACATCTTACTTTTATATATATTATAAAAATCTATCTTCTAAGCATTAAAAGTTAGAAATTATTGTTTTTAAGTATTTTTTATTAAAATAAATAAAAGTAGAAAAACAAAAAAAACCCTTCAAATATCAAAAACAACTTATTTTTAACATAAGGTGTAAAAAAAATTAACTCAATAGAAAAAGAAAAGTCAAAAAAATAAAAATGAGTTCTAATTGAATGACACTTGTCATTCAATTGAAAACTCAATTGAAAAAAATTAAAAAAAAATTGAAACATCTTACTTTTATATATATTATAGATATAAGATTAACGTTAAAAGTGAAACATGCTATGTGAAAAATATTATTTTATACTCATAAGGTGTGTAAAAATATTTGCGTGCAAGTCTCTTATATAAACTTTCAAGTATTAGCTTTCAATAACCTAATCATTTCATTAAGTCACCCCTATATCTTAATACACCTATGCATGCTACAAAATACAAATTAAAAAATGATAAGTGTTAATACTATAAGACATAACCTTTGAATTATAATATGAAAAGATAATTTTTCATATCTAAACTTTTGAATAAGGTTATTTTTTAATTGTTTCATAGTTTTTGGATTTAAAAGTGTTTTTTTAAATATCACTTTATCAAAAACTATAATTTTTCATATAAAAAATTACTTATAATAAAATAATCACATTATGTCACATTATATAATATAACTTCTCAACTAACATAACTTTTCAATAATTAAAACTTTTTATGTTAAAAAAAATATAATGTTTCATTTACAATATCTCATATGAAGAGACATAATCTATCATTTGGAAAATACACTGAGAAAATTATTTATGTAATTTACTTAATATTTTTTGTTATAACTAGAATTAGAACTTTTACAAAGCTCTATTTTTTTCTGGGTCAAATTATACACTGTATCTATTATTTATCAGTAAAGATCAATTCGGAAAAAAGCGGGTGGGGGAAGGGCGTGGCCGTGTGGGGGCCACTTGGGATTCGGGTGGGTCCACTCTACTAATCCAAGGTACAAATATATCCAAATGAGTTAGGCGTTACAAAAGTGGAATTCAATATTCACGTTTTTTGTGCTTTTGGCTATTTGGTCCAAGGGACTGTAAAAGAAGAAGAAGACGAGGAACACCGAAGATTTATTTTTGTCTGAATTGTGGAGAGAAGAAGAAAAAGAAGGTATGGAGAAGATTTCTTCATCATCAACCGAAGGTGGTGGTGGTGCTGCTGCTGCTGCTAAGATATCATCAATCTTTATCTATCCGATAAAATCATGCCGTGGAATTTCTGTTCCTCAGGCACCCCTCACTCCGACTGGTACTCCTTTCTTTCTTTCACTCACTTCCCTTTTCTATCTCTTTAGACTTTAATCCTTAAATTATTTCTTCAAGTTCAAGCCTGGGTTTATTTCTCTTTCTTTTATCTGCATGTTCTTCCTGCATCAGATGCTGGGATTGCTTTTATTTGCATGCCTTTTCTTTAGCATTTGCCTCCAAAAAACAAAAAAAAAAAAAAAAACCTAATACTATTAACAGTTTCTCCCTGGAAGGAGTTTATAAAACAAAAAACTATCAATAATTAGCCACCTTGTTAATTAGATTGGACACCTGCTTCCAACCTGCGCTTCATTTACTGACACGAACTGACGTATTACTCTGCAACTCCTGGGATTAGCTCAGCTTTAACACTTGCATGAAGAATTTTATTTTATTTTTTTTGTTTTTTGTTTGTGGTGCTAAACCCAATTTTTTACCACTATGAGTCCGATTTTTCTGTGCGATCATTAAGTTAAAGCAAATGACATTAGAATTTATAACTAAGAAATATTGGACAACTATAGTGGTGATTATTATGAATCATTTTTCTGTAATTTTGGGGATTGTTCACCATTTTCTCACTATCCTTTGATTTTTTTCAACTTTATTTACAAGACTACCAGTTGGTCATTTTCCAAAAACCTTCAGAGTGGAAGCAAAACTTCCAAACACATTACAAGAAAACTTGTACAATCTTTGAAAATAAACAGTCTAGGTATCTTGATTGGACTTGTTCACTGGCCTCAACAGTCTGTCAATCTGTTCAGTTAATTTTTGGTGTCTTACCTTCAAGCAACGGTAATTTCATTCATAGTAGTTTCGATGATGGATTTACAGGATTTCGATGGGATCGGCAATGGCTTGTTGTGAATCAGAAAGGGAGGGCATATACTCAAAGGGTTGAACCAAAGCTTGCTCTAGTCGAGGTAGACCTGCCAAAGGAGGCCTTTTTAGAGGGTTGGGAACCTACTAAGACCTCATATATGGGTAAATCAACTCATCCTTGTTTATGCCTCATTAATCTATAACACAACTTAGATATTGCAGATTTTAAGCAAAATTTTGTTTTTACAAGGCAATGTTGGTTGTGTTTGATGTTTCAAAAACCGGTTTCATCTATTTTCTTGGCAAACCAACTCAAATAAGCTTATCCTTAATCCTGAACTATTTGGGGTTGCTTACATGCATCTTTTCTCTCCCTTTTGCTCAGGATGGTGTTATAGTCAATGAAAGATCTAAAGATAGTGAACCCTTTCTCATTACTTTAACTGAATCACTTGTCTGCAACAAAGCATCTCAAAGCCTATGTTGCACAAGGACAAACAACCTAAGCCGTCTAAAAAATTTTCCCCTAATTATAGAAGTTTTGGTGTGAGCAACTTGGTATCATTGTTATCTATGGCAGTTGACCAATTTTTTTTTAAGAAAAAAACCACAGATAATTTCATAACTTTGAGTAAATTGTGAACTAGAATAAAAACCATCATTTTCTTTTGACTTCCCAATTGAAGTGTCAAGTTGTGGTTCCCATGTTTGTATAAAGGATATTGCAGTGATGACGCTTTTGTAGAAACTGATTTCCTTATAATAGGTGTGGTTAATTATTTGTGATTGTTAACGTCCTATGCTGATTCATTTTATTAGTTTGGTTCTATATTGAATTGTTATGTCTCTTCTCCTTAGCAGTGCAGGGATGCTAAGAAGGTGTCTTTCTTTTACTATTGTCTGGTTACTGGTACATTGTTTTCCTTTGATTTTTCATTAGATTTTCTGTCATGACCAAATTCCACTTTCATTAACAGTAATAAAAGCTCCTGGAATGGATTTGCTCAAGGTTTCACTCAGTAAACCACCAGAAATAGCAGATGGTGTTTCAGTATGGGAGTGGTCTGGCTCTGCATTGGATGAGGGTGATGAGGCTTCAAAATGGTTTACCAATTATCTTGGGAAATCCAGCAGGCTAGTTCGTTTTAATGCAGGTTTGTTTCATTCTGGTATATTTCACAGAATAGGACATTAAAGTGCACTGATTGGGTTTGTTAAGGTAAAGTAAATCATGTGGATGGAGAGTTGCTTATTTTGAAGCTCACTTCTTAATAAGGGATATCAAGGGAAAGCAGAGGATTTGGGTGGAGAGTAGCTCATGGTAGCCAAACCTCTCCTCAAAGATCTAAAGATCAAATCCCCTATCCTAATTATTCCAATTGATCGATCAGAAATAAGAAAGAGGAAAACACTATACTCTTGGTAGGCAGTACTGAGATGAAAATATTTGCCTTGAAGAGCAATAAATATATAGATACTGATTACATGTTAGCACAGTGTGCATATAAAGATGCTTTCAATCAGAAATTTATTTGTCCAATCATTTGGTTGCATTATTATTTTATAAATGCAGCATCTGAAAGGAGGCCTGTGGATCCTGTGTATGCTCGT
This sequence comes from Theobroma cacao, assembly GCF_053813885.1. Taxonomy (NCBI): domain Eukaryota; kingdom Viridiplantae; phylum Streptophyta; class Magnoliopsida; order Malvales; family Malvaceae; genus Theobroma; species Theobroma cacao. The sequence continues at coordinate 8,184,899 of NC_142647.1, forward strand.
GGGCATAACATAATGTTTTCTGACCAGTACCCATTCATGCTATTATCTCAGGTTAGTCAGCTAAAGGATGTTAAGGGTTTTTTTTTTTTTAAATAATAAAAATTATTATTACTATTAACAAAGCTCAAATCGGATCTTATATGTACAAATTTTTGCAGGAATCGCTGGATGCGCTGAACAAGCTTCTGAAGGAGCCTGTACCAATTAATCGTTTTAGGCCCAAGTAATTTTCTTTCCAGCCTTGTATAATGTCTCTTGTTTTGTTTCTTAAGGATGTGCTTCTCTGCTTACTGCTGCCATATAACAAATCCCCTCTAGGATCTATTCACTGCTTCAGATTCAAATCTTAGTATATTTCTCTAATGAATTTTCCGATAGAAAACATGTGTCTGACTCTAAATTTGATTACCTCTGTTTTTCTCCTTTTCTGTATTATTTATGACTTAGATTACATTGTTTAACTGCTTGTGACAGCATCCTTGTTGATGGTTGTGAACCATTTTCTGAAGACTTATGGACAGAGATTAAAATAAGCAAATTCTCATTTCAAGGTGTGAAGCTTTGCTCCCGCTGTAAGGTAAGAATCTATGCATTCTCCATTTTCAGCCTATCTTATGCAAATTAATTTATCTTGAGAGAATAAGTTGGTGATGTCAACTTGTCAAGTGCAAGATTGTTATTTGAGTTCACCATTTCTATGCAATTTATTACCCCCTTAGTAGACCTTATGTTGAAGACAGTGAGTTCATTAATACCTTCGCTGATTTGTTATTTAGAGGTATGCAAACTTACAGATGGGTGGTTAATCCAAGGAATATTCCATAGTTTCCATACAAGAATGCTTCCACTCTATATTTGACTTTGCATTTTTGCTGTGTGCTAATAATTTTGAAGTCAACTTTCAAAAAAAAAAAATTTTTTGAAGTCATCAATTAGAGCTGTGCAGTTAAGCACATTGTATCCTCAGACAGTTAATAAAAGATGATTGTGCATTTAGTAGGTACCTACAATCAATCAAGACACTGCAATTGCTGGCCCCGAGCCAACTGAAACTCTTAAGAAAGTCAGGTCGGATAAGGTTTTGCGACCGAACCAAAAACAGCAGGGGAAGGTAAGATGTGAATTCACAACTTTTCGCTATATCCTTCTGTGTGCTGTCCATGCAAATGATAGATGTAAAGAATGATGTTCCACGGTATGGCAGATCTATTTTGGGCAGAACTTGGTTTGCAAGGAAAGTTTTACTGAAGGGAAAGGACCGATGGTTAAAGTGGGAGATCCTATTTTTGTCCTCCAGAAAGTCTCCTCTGCTGCTGAAGCAGCAGCTTGAACGCTGAACAGTATCTTAGACTTCAAATCTGTTGTCTAAATAATAAAAGAATTGAATGGTGTTATCTCTCTTTCCTAGAATAATTAAGAGCCATAACTCCAAATACAAGACTTGGGACAGGAGATCTGTTATGTATTGCTGTTCTAGTCAGTGGTCACCTTTATTACCCTGCAGTCTCATCTTCGTGTTATTGTTAATGTTATTATCGTGTTAAGATTGAGATGATTTTATCAATACCAGTGTCTATGTTTGATTTTGGTTAATATAAATTATCTATTCAATATCATCAAGTCATTTTTTGTAGGGAATTACATTAATAATGGAGAGAGCAGCGGAAGCAACTCAAAATAAATAAAAAATTTACATCACCGCATGAAACAGTACAAATAATTTTGAAAAGATCAGTAAAATTTTTAAGTTACTTTCATTGTTGGAATATTTAAAAAACTTGACAATAAGAAGATGTCATTCACACTTCGAAAACCTTAACATCTATGCCCTAATATAAAAGGAAACTTCAAATAGGCTCCAAAACAGTACTATGTGTCGGTTTGGTCATTAAATATGTGGATGCATGAGAAGGTTTTTATTAGGTTTGATTTTTATGGATCGCATGGCTCTGTGGTGAATTATTATAGACGGACTATTATGAGATTTGACCTTGGAGGGACTGCATTATTGGTGGCCTGTATGGGTGGTAAGTCGCAATTAATAAGACTTAAATTAGAAAAGGGGACTTTAATACCATACTAGCAGGCAACTTCTCATCGGTTGCATTCATTGCACCTACGTTCCCTCTCTAAGTTCTCTCTCCTCTTATCTTTCCTACATCCTATTTATTATATTTTAGGGCTTGCTTCAACTTTCATGCCATGAGCTTGAAATTTTTAGTCAAGATTCGTGTGGTGCTATGGTCTCGAATACATAAGATTAAACAAGTCTTAACGAGATTTATTGAATATTGGTACAGAAACGTAAAGTAAATAAATATAAAGAAAGAGACTGAGGAGGATAAATAAATATTATTATTTAAATGAGAGAAAAATAAAGTACTTAAGATCTAAGTACAAAGTAATTAATATGTTCAATGAAAATGAAAGAATTTAGGACTTATTTTGGGTAGTAATTCGAGTTGAGTTTAAGTACCTTAATATTCAGCTCAAAAGACTTGTTAATATAATAGAACATCTATATTTGGTATTTTAACCATAATAAATAAATAAAAATATATTAATATTTTTATATATACACATACATGATAACCTCAAATCAGGTTTCTATGCTTTTTTTTTTGGAAATTTTTAAATAGGTGTTTATTGACATTGATTAAGGTAATATTTATAATATATATATATATATATATATATATATACTATTAATGCAGCATCCTTGTTTGAATTTGATGAAAACAATACATTAAATATAATAACCTTTTAAATTTAATGTTTTAATTATCCTTAACTAACAGGCATCATTAACCGGACTCTTGCTCTTCATTTTAATAAGTGGGGTTCGGTGCATGCTGCCAAGCAAGACTTAGCCCATGGAAAGAAACAGCCTAGCTGGAGGATGAATGACAGGCTCTTCTGTTTTTGTGAATGAATAACAGAAAGGGCAGCATCAGGCATCAGGGGAATAAATTGGCCAATAGAAATTGTGTGGTTTAGTGAACAAAACTCATCATTTTCATGGGTTTGGCCTCCTAAAGGTGTACATATATTCTCTTGGTTGTCTCTTTTCAGCTTTTTCTATGAAGAATATATATATATTGTGTGTGTGTGTGTTCGAGAAAGACAAAGGGTTTTCAATAGTCTCCATCCAACATGGAATTCCAGAGGCTTACTTAGCCTAACACCAATTAAAATCATTTGGCTAGCCTAGGCAAGGCTGATAAAGCTAGATATCATTCAAGAATACTGAAAAATTTTGTGATCTTGGGACTGTGAGCTTTGATTATAGTGGGGTCTCAACATTTCTACGCGATCAGGTCTACTTCCCATCAGATCCACACTTCCTTTCACTCTTTTTAAATTCGGTGGAGTCAACGATATATGTTTTGTATCTTATATTAATAAGAGATGAGATGAATTTTAAGTTTATAAGCAAGAGTTTTTATGTAATATGTTTTTTAAATTGAAAATGTGAATTTATACCAAATAATATCAAAATTTATTTAATTTTTTTTATTAAAATGAGACTTCTTCATTGATATAAAACTCTTATTAGAAATATCAAGGTTAAAAATATTGTACAATTGAGTAATATAAAATATCATACATTTCACGTCAATAAGAGAAATGAGAGTCTCTATCATCTAATATACATATTTTTAAATTAAAAATATAAATTCATGACATATGAATTAAGCCGGTCCATGACGCACAATGACCTACTAAGAATTCTTAGCTGCAGAAAACAACTGCTAACTTGTTTGAATTGAATTAAGATTTGACAACAAGAAAGAAATGAGATAATTGAAAATTTTTGTAATAGTTAAAAGTTGGAATAGCAACATCATCACCAAACGAAAGTGAAGTTGAAAAACTCAATCAACCTACCAAAACAAGTACCTCCTTGACCAAGTAACCAAGTCTCAGCTGCTGCACTACATCATAGTTTTCACTTAAATGTTAATAATCCATTGTCAAAATCAAAAGGAGGGAGTAGAGCAATAACATATTTGTATAATTGCCAAACTAATGGTTTGCCTTTTATTTGTGTCCACCACTTTCAAGCCTCACTGCATAATGTCACATGCATTGCCCGCAAAGTGGGTTCTCACTGCTGCTGCTGCTGCATGTCCACCACAAAAGGGGGAATATATCTCATACTAAAATAATCAGAATTAATTGCTTCCTTTATGTATAGCAAAATAAAATGGTTGTTTTTGTTATAAAAAGAGAATATTATTAATAGAATGTAAGATATTGCTCCAACATCATCTTACTATTATTTTTTTTTTGAAAAGCACTATTATTATTATTATTATTATAATTATTATTTCCAAATAACATGTCAATTTCCTTTATAATTAATTTGTGAAAATCAGTTAGCAAAAATTCATTGTTTTAGAAAAGAGATACATATTACATAATCTCATTGATATCTTTTTTTTAAAAATAGAAATAAAAAATTTAATATTTTATTTTTCATCTCTAAAAAAAATCATAAACTCCAGAATTCAACTCCCTTGACTTCTATAATCTTGTCCTATGTGTTTTTTTTTTTAAATATATATATATATAAGTAATTAACTTTGTCATAATTTTATTTTATTTTTTAAATCATGTGAGATTCATGACATTCTCTTTTACTCAATTATATAATATTCTCATTATATTAATTTTTTCACTTGTAAAAGAGAGAGATTCACGAGCCAAGCATGATTTCTCTCGTAAGAGTTTTTATTAATAAAAATTTAATAAATTTTAATATCATTTATCACGAGTTTATATTTTCAATTCAATATATATATATAAAAGAAGAAATGTCTCCAATTTTAACTTTTAGCATGTCTTCAATTTTAACTTTAATATTAACCGAAATGTGTTCAAGTTTAACTTTAATACCTATCTCATTTCTGATTGAAATTTATAGGTAGGAAAAATACTAAAAAATTTTCAATTATCACTTTTGTTTTGACGTTAATCAAATCATAACTATTATTTAACCGAAAAAGTGAAACTATAATTATTGAAAGTCTTTTCTATTTGGAATTTTGGAGCGCTGGACAGTTGGTGACTCAGCAAAAAGCATAAAAATAAAAGAAATCAAATGAAATTATTAGGACATGATTTAAACTTTGAAGTTTGAACCCCACCAAAGAGAAAAGAGGGCCTATAACAATTCCCATGAGTGCACTGTCACTGTATAAAACCAAACTCCCAAAACACAAAACTCACTCGTTGTGTCTTCTGTCTGAACAGGGTTCCCCTTTTTTCGTTCCCCCAATCACACGTAAGTCCGCAAAATAAATTCATTTCCAAATAAGTAATTAAAAAAAAGACCTTAAGAGTTGGGTCTTCTTCAATTATCAACTTCATAATACTTTGCGAAAAAGACAAAGACCCACTACTCACCAGAAAAACTCTTATTTTCTCTCAAAAGCATTTGGAAAGAAGAAGAAGAAGAAGAAGGCTTAAAAAAGAAGGGGTTCAAATGGGTTCGAGTAGCAGTCGACTGGGGTCGAACCCATCACGGGGGAGACTTAACCACCGACCCAAATGGTGTTCCAGGCTCTCCTCTCTCTTCATCTGCGGTGGCTCTTCTTCTCAAGCCCCTCTTGAGGTAATTAACTAGCGAAATTTTGGTCCTTTTGTTTGTTTGGATGATTCGAGATAGGGTATTTTGGTTGCTGAGTTATATACAAAGATTATTATTTTCTGACTTTTTAATCATAAAGTCAATGCCCCATTTCTTGCTTTTTCTTAATTTTTTTTATTTTTAATAAACTTCTGGCGATCTGGGGTTTCCTTAATTCATACCTAAAATACTTCTTTGTGGTATATTTGTTTTTTTTATATATTATTTCTTCATCTTTTTGATTTAATACAGGCTTGAAGTATCATGTTTTTTGATTTTGTTTGTCCTCTCAAAATCCTCTGGTTCAAATCAAGTCAGGATAGAGAAAGCTTTTAAGGTCTTCGTTTAGAAATTTTTTGTAAATTATTGATTTTTATGTTTCTCAATTAACCACGTTACGGGTTCCTCTATTGACTTTTTTTCCTTGATCATTTTTAGCATTTAATTGTCTGAAATATAACGTTCTCTGTTTAAAAATTCCAGATTTTAATGGTTGGTTCTTTTTAAATAGTGCTTTAGTTGATGTTGTTTTGATCCTTCTGAAAGACAACGAATTTTCTTTCTTATCCTGGTTGTTTGTATTAATGCATTGAGTGTGTGTGCGCGCGCGCGCGCGTGTGTGTGAATGATGCAGTTTGAGAGGGCCTGCCTTTCTTTTTTGGTATTTTGGACCTGTTTTACTGCCCCACCTGGAGGTTCAATTATGTATTCACCCATAGCTTTCATCATGGTGGGATGCTTTTAAGGAAATATGAAGAATCTGTAACCTTGCGGGATTTGGTTCTCGTGCTGTGTCAGACTTTGATTTGGACTAAAGAATATTTACTAGTTCTTGCAGCCCCTTGTCTCAAAAAATAAGCTTGTCCTGTTGCACTGTTGCAGCAAATGTGCACATTCAACTATCCCCTTTGCTTCAGGCCAAAAAAAAACTGTTCCCTTTGCTTGCAAATTTTTTAAGTTAGTGTAATGTGCTTACTAGTTACTTGTCAACTGCATTTAAGTAATGTTCAAATTTCTGAAGTATCTTTTTCTCTGAATTTTGCTCTTTCAAAACAGGAATTTCAGTTTCGCTTATCTTTGCTTGGTTAGTTGTCAGTGTATCTTTTATTTGGAGGGAGGAACTGAAAAAGAAGTGCAATGCTCTTTTGCAGTATCCTTTGTTGAGTAGATGGTAGGTTTGTAAATTAAAACCTTCCTAGCTAAAATCAGCAACACATAATATTGGAGATAGGCATTAATTTACCAAGTATTACTTGTTTAAATTGTTTTCCAGTTGATTTTTGTACCTTTTCTATTAGCAATACATCTTTTGTAGTTGGTTAAGTTCATTTTTAGTTAAAATGCCATGAAGGAGCTTAACTCTTTAGCTTTCCTCTCGGTTCCAAGATGTAGACAGGAGGCAGTACAGAATCTTCTTTCTGGCAGTGGGTTGAGCATCTCATAATTGTTGCTCCAAACCTGGGGCCACCAAGAGAACAATATGAAGTCTTCATTGAGGATGCAAGAGTCAAGTGAACTCTAAATTCCGTTAGCACCAGCAAATGTCTTGTGGAATTGCATGTTCATGAACACGTTTATGTCTTGGAAGTTATCTTTCTTTTTTCTTTATTTTTATTTTTTATTTTTGGTTTTTAGATTGTAAACTAAGCATTTTACATGCAAGCTCTAGAATATGCAGCAGGAAGTGATACAATGACATTCTTTTGATGTAGATGGAAGATTATCCAGCTGAAATTCTGGTGAAGTCTGCAGAACACTGTGGTCCAGTTGGCAACATGGTCCAAAGTCCCCTGGAGGAATCTACTTCGATCTGCAGTATGGAAACAAGGTTCAGCAGCACAGGTACTGAAACTGGAATTTCAGCTGAAAGCAGTTCTGCAGCCAGTGGTGATCCATCTATTGAAGGTGGTTCAAGAGATCTAGAAACAAGTAATTGTAGGAAATGCTTGATTGAAAGTACGGAGTTAGTTGCTCCTCAGGTAAGTGCTGATTATAGTTGTGGTGAATCTCATAGGGATAGTAGTACTTCAGCTAGCACTTCCTTTAAAGAACAACAATCTTCAGACCCTATCTCAGTAAATCTTTCGACTAATGAGGATGCAGTCAGTGGCTTTGAAAATGCAAACAAGGGTGCATCTCAGATCCATCCTGAGCCAAGTATTTTGTCTCCTCAAGGGCTTGGAGATTCACATTTGCATGGGATACCTGTTGAGAATCAGTTAAGTGAAGTAACAACAGTCCATAACTCTGATCCTGATCCTGCTCCTCATGCCTCTGAACCGGTGACTTTTCACTCACCAGGAGGTGAATCCATCAGAGAGGCAATACCTTCAGGTTTAGGTTTTCTCGTATCCAATAGGGAACCAGGCCGGGGAGATGGCAGTGTGCTTCATGTTGACGTTGTGAGTATCTCTTCCAATATTTTATCTGGTGGCAGTGCTGATACAAGTAATCGTGAAGCCAGGAGGAATAGTAGAAGATTGTTTTGGGATGCATTTTCAAGACGCAGCTCTAGAAGACTTAATGATTCCTCATCCATTTTTCTTTCAACGGATGATAGTGATGATACAGGATTTCATGACAGATGGCTTCTTGATTTTAGTGGTGATTTCTTTTATGATGGGGCTGGAGGTGATTCCGGCTACCTCAGCAGTAGAATTCACAGCTTGAATGAACGAAGACGACACTCGAGATCAGAGGTATTTATTTGCAAAGCACTTTGAATATTGAAGTTTATACTGCTTGTTTTTAGTAGATAGAGATATATCAAAACTTGCTTTCAGAAACTAGATTTATTTTAAAAATTTGTTTTGTCTCCATTATTCCTGGATTGGGGCTTATGGTCCACTGTATTTTTGTTGGAATATCTTTTGTATCTGGTTATGTATTTGATCATTGCAATCATGTGACAACATTTATCAAGATCTCTTTCGCTATATATATTCAATTTGTCATCCTGTTCCCTCGTGTACCTTCTATGAACTATCCCATTTGACTCTTTTTCAGATCTGGGAAAGGCTGCGTGGTGGCCATGATGAAAATAGTCGGCGAACGACATTTTGTCCATCTGGACTCCACCCTGATGGCACATGCTCATGTGATTCTCTCTTGATGACTGATGAGTCTAGTGCCCGTGCAAGCATATCACGAATAGTCATGCTTGCTGAGGCTCTATTTGAGGTAGTTTTCCTTTACCAACTTGCATGTTCTGCCTATCTTATGCCAACTCATGATGTTAATGTGATTTTGTTTTACTGTGCCTTTGTTCCATGAGAAGTTGATCTTGTGTTGCATTTTGTGCCAAATTATAAAGTTACTTGTTGATAATGGTCATGGTAGATTTTGTCAACGTGGAAGAATGAATCAGTATCAGGACTTTTAAGATGTTATAGATGGGTTGTGGGTGTTAAAAATACTTTGTTTTCCCCATTTCTAGTATACCTTTGCATGTGAGATGTTGGATCTTTTTCTTATTCAGAAAGATTTTTTGTAGCATTTCTAGTATAATGGGGTGACTCTGTGTATGTGAGGCAAGTGAGACTGCAACCTTTGTGTTAGTACAATGGAATGTAGTAATGGTTAACATTTCTGCTCATGGTGCATTGATATTGATAAACACCTATTCAGCTCCACAAGTTTCACCCATTTCTTCATTCTGTCAAAATGAACGTTTGTAGGTTTTGGATGAAATTCATCGTCAACCAGTATCACTTTCCCTATCTATGGTGTCACTCCCGGCCCCCGAATCTGTAGTTGATTCTTTCCCTCTTAGAAGTCACAAAAAATTGGATGCAGCTGAGGGCGGGGATGCTGTTGAACAGTAAGTTGTTTCTAAATACTTGAAGAAAGGATGTGTATCAATTTGCTTCTGAAAGAGCATAGGGAGAAGAGTGCGTATCAATTTGCTTCTGGAAGAGTGTATGGAAAGGAGTGATTCTATTTACTATTTGTGTTTCTCTACTTATTGTATATAGAATATGCTATTAATGTTATCATTGCTACTACTAATCTTATATGTAGGTGTTATATATGCCTGGCTGAATATGAGGAAGAGGATAAAATAAGAGCTCTGCCTTGCCAGCACGAGTTTCACATGTCTTGTGTGGATAAATGGCTTAAAGAGATACATGGGTATCATTGCTACTATATGCTTTCCCTGTCGACCTGCCTTTTTTTCATCTTCTGTTTTGGAAACTGACCTCACTGTCTCTTATCTCTGGTTTACAGGGTGTGCCCACTTTGCAGAGGTGATGTTCGTCAGGGTGTGGAGTCCTCTGTCTCAAACTCGGAGATTCCCTCTCTTTGATAAAATTGTACATATGAAAATACTAAATAGTAATGGCTTCTTATACAAATGTTAAAAATGTTGTATCAACAGTATTTACCATGTTGTATTTCCTATATGCCATCGTGTAGCATCTTTTCCTCATGATGCGAGTCCACGGGATTATTACATATAGCAAATTGAGGAAAATGGGATTTTTCCGGCTTTGCATTTTCCTCTGATGGCTACATCTTTAGCTTAACCAACATGGGAGGACTAATTCATCAAGCCTATGTGCACAGATTGACCGAGGCATGCTGCTGTTAATTTGTGTTGTTAGATATCCATAGATGCTTGTTATGGTACGAATGTCAGTAAACATTTAAAAGTTAACTAATAAACATAAATGCTTACCCTAGTTTCCCTTGCATGGTCTTTTATCGTTTGATTGAATATTATTATTTTTGTAGTACAAATTTCCTCATAAAATTGCAGCTTGAATTATCCAAAATCTTTGGGTGCATTGAGGATTACAGAGATGCAGCAGCTAAAATGTGTGAAGCAACAATGCAGCAAGTGACTACGATATATGATTGTGGTAGTTTTGAGTTGCGAAGCCTGTAAATCATATTACAGATGGAGAAGACTTGTAGGCTTTTCACCTTTTTTAAGTTACTCTATTTGCCGTATAAGTTCTGATATGATAACAAATCAAACAAAGTTTAGTTCAATGATTGTTAATTCTTCCTTATATGGAAGGACTGCAGGTTCAACTCCCTTTTGTTTCGGCTTTTTTCATGTGTCTGAAAATAAAAATCTCATTTAGGGAACACAATCTTGACTATAATTATTTTGATTTAACCTTAAAATTACATGTTCTAACATTATACATATTGTTTTTTAAATTAAATTAGAGTTTACTTATTCAAAAGAAGAGTAACTTTTTCTTTATTTTGATGTTTTCTCACTTGATACTTGATACTTTATTTTCCTCACTTAATACCTGACATCTTATTCCGTTTCCATGTGGAGTTATAGCGTCTATATTTCTCTAATTTTTATCCCATGCTCAAATTAATTAAGTTGAAATTTCAATTATAAAAAAAGAAAAAGAAAAAAAGTGTTTTAAACCCTTTAGACATTCTAAAATTTCAAATTCCAAAGTCAATATATTGAATAACTTTGTGAATACCAAAGAATATTCAATACCCAAAAAAAAAAAACCAGAGAATATTTGAAAAAATATCTTAAAAGATTGCAAATTTGCAATGCTGCAAATAATTTTGTCCAGACGTACAAAGGAAAACTGAGGGACACAATCTACACAAAGCTAATAGAGGCTGTTACAGAATGTTGCTTGCTTTACCTGAAGAACCGAAATGCTACAGATTACTCAGAAGAACAAAGTTCTTCTTCATAGTTCATACATTGCTATATCTAAAATACATAACAACCAAAACAATGCTATTCCAGAAGCAATTGCAAATGCCTAACTGAAAAATATAGGATACAGATAAAAACAGGATACAACAGCACTTGCTTTTCGATCTAACCCAGCAAAGAAGAGCCATTCCTTGGGTTCCAAAAGGGATTCTGATCTTGACAGAAAGCTGATTCAGGTCTCAGCTTGCTGTCAGTGTAATCATAGGAGAAAGGATTATTTTTGTTATCAGTGTAACCACTAGTGTGATTATTAGCAAAGAGATTTGGGTGACAGTTTTCATCATCTTCAAAAGTAGTCCATCGCATTGAGTTATTATGATGCTTCTCTCTGGTTGCGTTTCTCATGTTCTCCATCTCTCCTACATGGTCCTTGAATTCTTTCTTCACCACATCCAGTACAACATCTCCATATCGATCACACCATGACCTGAAAAAATTGGCAAGGAGAGAGGACAATTAGAAATAGAAACGCTGATAATCTGGCTAGAGATCTAACAAATCTTTCAAATCCAAAAGCAATGTACTAAAAGAATCAAGGCCTTGTAATCTAACGGATTACAGATTTGGGTAAGCCAGGGGCTGATACTATATTAGGCTCTACTGAAGTGATCCGTTTCTTGCATCAAAGACATATATTGCCTAATTTATACAGGACAGCATTGTACTCTTTTCGTGTCATCTTAGAGTTGTAAGCAGCAATAATGCAATATAATTCTCCACTGCCCATAAACACAAAGAGAATAAACATATATGTAAGCGTTGTAAAGAAATCAAGCTTTATCATCCTTACTTGGGGAAGAACTTTTTGAGGTCAGCCTTGTCCACAGGAAGGGTTGTGGAAATCGCTTCCATTTGATCGTTCCTAGCGCAATTCCAACAAAAGCAAACTTAGGCAAATGCGCAAAATATTGCTCCATTTGAAGGTTTGATGGGAAGAACTCGCTTACGAAAATTTGAGATTCGGATTGGTAGTGGAGAGCTCCATTTGAATTCGTGATAGCTCCTTCTTTATTTTGTCTCCTAAAACCTGCAAGAGTCACTCAAAATAGGATATTAAATATAAGCTCCAGGTTCAATATAAGCCAAGACTAGTATGCAATTAATATATACATAAGCAACATTAAGATGAACCTTGTCAATGAAGAAATCAGATGGAGCTCCATTTGCATGCAACTTCTTCTTAATCTGTTTTGTGTCTGGCCCCTCTCCTATGGGAGTGGTAACAAGCTGGCATGACCCCACGAAAGCTTCACTATCTGATCTTTCGTTAAGGGGCAAAGGAGCAGTCTCATCCTCTAAATCACTTCTCTTCCATTTCTTGAAACCATCAAAACCCCATTGCTTTTTGGCTGATTTGGATGCTTTTTCCTCTGAACCAGGGCCATAATCACCACCCCCACCGCCATGTCCCTCTCTTTGCTCTCTATGAAACAAAGTTCTAAACGGTTTTCTCTTTGCCTTATCAGTACCACTACCATTTTCCTTCATGGATTCCGTTGGCAATATTTCTTCTTGCATGAGAATTAATTTTGTTTCGTTTTCTTTGCCCTTCATATGACTATCCCAAAACGGGTTTTCTTTAGAACCCACCATATAGGCTGAGGAATTTGAATCTACATCGAATATGCTCTTTTCTGATCTGTTTTTACTTGGCTTCTGAGATGATCCAAAGCCAAAAACTGAAGCTGCTCCTTTGATCTGCTTCATTGTGGGGTTGTTCTTTGATTTGTTCTTGGAATGCAACAAATTGTCTCTATTAGTGCTGCAGTTTTCATCCTTCAAGTCAATGACAGACCATTCTTCTTCTTGATTCTCTTTAGTGCCTTTGGGGTTCGCAACAATTACATCGCTGGCCTCAATTTCAGCTCCTTGTACTGCTAACCGCTGTAACAAAGGCCTCTTTGAAGAATGGTACTCCTCCTCTGATATGCATTTTGCATAAAGCAGTTCCTAGGACAGAGGAAACCAAAGTGGAAACTTATCAAATCCATTTTCACTCGATGAATTTTGTTGTGTTATGCACTAAAAGGTAAAACCCAGTTGAATATTAGCTCAATTGAGTAAATTATTCATCTAAACTAATGAAAATTGTTCTTTTTAATCTACAAATGTAGCTTAATTTTCTATATCCAAGACAAATATCCACAACAACTGCAACTTACAAGACCAACTAATCTCCTAAACTAAACCAAAAAACTAAATCCAAAAAAAAAAAAAAACAAAAGAGAAAAAGATAAATAAAGTAGGCGTTAAATACTTACCTGCAAGAAGACCAATTTATCTCTCAAAATAACAGGCTGCTCGAGTTCAGGTGGAGAAGCAATAAGGGTCTCAAGCAAATGCGTTCTAAAAGCTGCAACCTCAGCTTCACCCAGAATCCCTTCTTTGTGTAGACCCATCAAGTTCAATATCTGGTGAAAGGAATCCTGCTGCCATTTCAGATTATCAGACTGCAGCTTGGAAAGCCTGTGTTCCAAGGCTGGTAACCGCCTTTTCTTGAATGAGAAAGGGAGAATTGTCTTGCAAAGAGAAGTGATGGAGTCATGGAGAGTGGAGTAGTATGTGGGTGTATAACTGTACACCATTTTCGATCTTTTGGCTTGTTGATGAGAGCTTGAAAATGGGTTGAAGCAAGATTTGAGACTGATGGTTTTAGTTGCCAGAGCTTTTGATTATTCTTTTTGAAGAAAATTTCGGGTTATGTATTTGAACAAGGTGAGATTGTAGTTTCAGTTTCGAGAGTTTTGAATCTTGGGGAGAGCTTAAAACGGTCACTTGAAACTAGCCGTTGAGAGATGGAAGACAGATGCGAAGCCAATTATTTGTTAATAGAACGCTGTCGTTTTCCTCCATGTTTATAGTCATGATACCAAGTTTAAAATTTGTGCAAGAATATTTAGTTCCCTTTCTCTTGTCTTTAAAGAACATATCTATTTGTTTACAATTATTGTAAGAATAGTTATAAAATCCAATCCAAAATCAACTCCAAGATTTTGGGTTATTGTAAGGGTAATTACACAATGATATATTTAAATTTTAAACCCAAAACATGAAGCATGATATGTTCCAATTTAAAATAATTATTTCTTAAGCAAATACCAATATGATATTGTTATTTAAACATCTTAAAATATTAAAAAACAATAGTATATGGTAACAATATTAAAACATATTTCTTGTTTTGAAAGAATATACTTATTGATTTACAATATAATATTACTCATTTTATCGTCAATTCCTTTGACTTTACTATAAGTTAATGATTATCTCAAAGTAATAAAATTTTAAAAAACACAAAATATAGTTAAATAGGTTAATAGATAAATTGAAAATTAAAATAAAATATTTTTATTTGTTTTATTCATTAAATAAGTAAGATAAATACTTTATCTTGCTTATTTTATACTTGGTTTTATTGTTTTTGTACAAATAAAGGTATTACAAATAAAAATTTAACATAATCAGGTCATTTCTTACTTATTATGATAAATATATTTTGTTAATTTACATATTATTTATTTGTTTATATATCAATTTATACTTCAACAAGCATAATATTTACTTGGTTAAACTCCACATAAATCTCCTGATCTTTTCTCCCATAGTAACCTAAAGGTTATTTTTTTTTCATATAAAACTGTGTTTTGCCTTTTTTTTTTTTTTCAAAAGTAGTAATAGTATTAAATTGTCAATTAATTTTTTATAAAAAGACAATAACATCCTTTGTGTTTTAATCTTTTTGTTTTTTTTTTGTTTGTTTAATTAAAAAAAGAATTTAATATTTATTTGTGTTTTTTTCTTTCTAACTTTTCTCTCCCTTTCTCTCCTCATTTTCTTACTGTCCAAACAAGAAACATAGGTGACGCTTGCCCGTTACCTGTAATAAAATTTAATGCTCTCCCTCTTACCTCAATGCCCTTACTAGATTTCTTCAGTTCCTTTTCTGCTCCGGGTGCAGGTTTAGAGTGTTTCCTTCTTCGAATTCTAGTTCCTTCATTGACCCTATACTGGGGCAAATCTAAAGTTTGATTTTATTATCAGCATATTTGAAGAAGAAAAATTTTAGCCAGATTCTGACCGTTCATCTCACCTTTCACCAGCATCTTGACGTTAGATACAAAACCTTTTTAATCTTGAAAAGACGTGAAAGCTTTTCAATGAATGACTTTCCATTGTAAAGGGGCTATTCACTTAGGCATTAAAGTACACTCCCCTTTAGTGATCTGCTACTTTGGACAAATGCTTTGCTTAGGCATTAAGATACACTTTGTTATAGTGATTTGTTGCTCTGGACAACGACTATATAGAAACACGAAAACCTGGACCCAACATGCTAGCAAATACGGAAGGACTTCACATACGCAGCATGCTTGGAAGTCTTCTTTAAGCTTGTTGACTTTGAACAAGTGGGATATTTGGCATTGAAGTTGAATTGGTTAAGGTAAAGTATAAATGCAACTAAGAGTTTTGACCAAAGTGATGGCTAACATTCATCTTCTTAGACAATTTTTTTTTTATGAATTCTCTTTTTAAGATTAAGTTTTAATTTTTTTAATTAAACAACAAAAAAACAAAAAAATTAAAACACAAATGTTGTTATTGTCTTTTTATAAAAAAAATTAACTTACAATTTAACATCATTACTATTTTTTGGAAAAGAAGTAAAACGTAAGGTTTAATATGAGAAAGAAATAACTCAAGAAGTTATAGAAGAAAGATTATACCACAAGGGGTTGACTTGGAGATTATCCTATTTACTTTGTTCAAGTTCTTATGTTGGTTAAATTGGTGAAAACTTGGCTTTTCTTTTCAATTCAATTTACCTAAACCCAAGTTTGATCCTCACCCTTGATAAATTTTTGGTAATTGGATTAATTATTAATTGTAAATATATAGACAAGTTTAGGGTACGAGTACTCGATGCTACTCAAATATTAAATATAATTAGGTTTGAGAATTGAGTATTCAATGAATGATACACCGTACTCTACTTGAACTAGAAATGGATAATAAATTTGTTATTTGAACGGGTACTTAAAAATGGCATTTCCGTTTCCTTCCCTTGCAGAGGTGTCCAAGGTTGAGCTACTTGCTCAAGCCTGTTAGCTTGACTCGATCATATTTTGGCAGATTTTGTGGCTCGATCTCGACTCGTCACAATTAAATTATTTTATTTATAAATAATTTAATATTATTTAATTTTAATTTAAAAATATTAATATAAAATAGTATTTTTAATATTTTAATAATAAAAAAACAATTAAATGAATAAACCAGACCGAACTTAGACTTAGCTTTTTAAATTAAAAGTCCAATGGACCCAATCCGATCCACGATCATCTCTTTATATATGTATCATCGTGACATTAGTAGTGATCTAAAAATGATTTAAATGTACTATTGCAAGTGACATACATACCAATAAATACTAATAAACTCTTTGAAAGTTCTCTGTTTTCTTTTTATTATTATTATTATTCTGATTATTCTTGGTTTAGAGTGGTTCGAATTAAATTAAGGAAGTCGGTGTATTCGTTGAGACTTGCAAATATTTTTCAAATCATGCTTATCACTAATCCTCTCTTGCTCTCCAATAAATCAATAACCATAAGCATCAAAAAGAGTAACGACCAATTAATGATACAATTAACGTTTATTATAAGAATTTCGAGTATGCTTATTTTTTGAGTTATAAGATATTTATGAGAATTAGCTTCATCTCATTTATTTTCCAAACATGATTGACGATTATTATTATTATGGTGGGGGTGGGCTGCGTATGTAAAAACAAAGACATTGCACATTTCAGTTTCAGGTGAGACCATCTTCTTTTTCTTTCTTTTATCTTTCTCTTTGGAATGGGTGCTCTGGTGGTCCTTAATCTTTGACAAAACTAAATTATCCTCAATAACACGTAACATTACATTACATTACATTCCACTTTCCACATTGTTAGGCATTAGCCTACTTCTTTTCCGCACAACATATCATTTGGGGATGAGCAATTGATTGGTTCGGTTCATTATAATTAAGGATTAAATAGATTAAATATTTTTAAAAAATTAATCAAAATTGACCAAATTTAGAAAAGATCGAATTAACCAAATATCGAATTGATTTGATCAATTCGGTTTTGGATCAAAAGAATTGAAATTGTCACTTTTTTCTTTTACAAATTACAACATTGAAATTTATAAATTTATTTATAATTATAAAATATACAAATAATTTAAACATAAAAAATATATATAATATTTGTTCTTTCACTCACATAATTATGTCCTTTCACAAAAACCGTCAAACTAACATTTAAGAGTTTTAACTTCTAAATTCTAACATTTAAGATTCAACATAACAAAGATAATAAAAGTAACATCTACAAAAAAAGAACATCTAACACAAGACAATCAATTATTGCAAATCATGAACTTAATAATAGAAAAATATATATTTTATATAAATTTAAAAAATATATAAACTAATATTATATATTAATTATATAATATTAATTTGATCTTTTAGTCAATTCAATTCAAAGATTTTAAAACTAAAAATCAGTCAAATAAATCAATTGGACCAAACCGTTTAATTACTCAAATTACATTTAGTTCGATTGGGTCAATAATCCGATCCAATTTTACTCATCCCTAATATCATTTACTCTGTGATATGACAAAATGGATGCTATTGTCAAGGTCAATACTTACTTAAAATTGAAAAATTAACAAAAGAAAATGAGATTCAAATCCGATTTTATGAATAAGGAGATACATGTTAATGTTTTAATTTGATAATGTTCACATTCTTATCTTATAGTATGTTCTTAACGAATCGACTAGGTAGGCTTCTTTGTGAATCAGGTGTGATCACAATTCATGGTCCGTCCATATAAGGACGAATAATTCAAGCTAATAGTGGATGGAAATCGTTTCCATAGGAATCCTGTATAAATCGATAAGCATCACTAGTACTCATAACCAATATGCTATTGACGCATATGATTATATGAATGGAACAGGTTGCCCAAATCACATTTAATTTAAGTTCACACAGGGGCGGTTCAACATTTTTAAAGGCCTAAAGTGATTAAACATTTAAATGAGACCCTTACTGAGTAAAAAATAAATAAATAAATAAATGAAGCTCTTTTTATTGAAATTAAAAAAAAATTACCATTAGTTGGAAATCATTGAAAGTATATTACATTCATTGAAAATAAAAAAAATATAATTGAGAATTATTAATATTATGAGAATTGAAAAATAATAAAAAATAAAAAATTATTAGGCATAATTGAAAAAGTGAGAGCACATGTAATTTTATTAATTATTTTAACTTTCACAAAATTGAGAAAGTGAGATAAATAGTTAAGAATTAATAGAAAGTAGGAAGTGAAAGAAAATAAATATTTAATAGATACTTAATTTAAAAAATATTTTGTTAATTATTTTAATTTTTATATATATTTAATATAATTAATTATATTATATAAAATTATGAGACCTAAAGGAAGGACTTTGCTGGCTTTATGCTAAAGCTGGCCCTGAGTCCACACCTGCCTAATTGTTTCCCCTTTTTCTTTTTCTTTTCAGCCTTTTCACCATGAGCTCCAACCCTTTCATTATCAATGCAAAAATGTCGATTTATCCGTCAGTTAGCTGCACTATTTAGTTATTTACAAATAATGTAAACATAATTAATATAATTTTATGAACATTTTATTTTTATTAGTAGTAGGACAGACAGTCAAAACTGATTGAATTCTTTATCAATCTCGTAAAGATTTGGTTGGCATTTGATACATCTTAGTGAGCAGAACATGACTTTATATAGTCCACTCCAACAATGGAAATTGGCCTACTTTTTACGAAAACTAATTCTTAATTATTTATATCAGCTTTGGTTTTTGTATAATTTATTGTTTTAATATGACTGGGTGAAAATGATTTTGTAAGTCCAAATGTTGACATCATACGAGGGCTACAATTTATCATTCAATAACAATGATAAAACATTTCATAACCCTAAAAGAAATGCAGATGCAAGAAGAGTAATTCATTAATTATAACATCTCAACTTTTTAATTTTTTTTTAAATAACTCAACCTTAGATTTTACAAAGTTGTTGGCCCACTGTGATTAGAGTTGGAGGTAGACAAGATTAGGTGCATTATTTAAGTTGAATTTCAAAGGTGGGGCAAGAGAATGAATGGACATTGATGTGCATGTTCAGTAAAAGAATCACTTTACCATGACGAAATGCCCCATTCACCTCGAATTTTATTAAGACTTCTTCTATCAGCTGCAACAAAAGTATAATAAGGGTGCGGTACTTTAATTAACAGTAAAATATAATGATATTTTTTTATCATAATTATATGGGTTAATTAGTTTTTAAAATAAATAATCCGTCCAAAAAAGATATTTTTATTGGCCATATAAGTCATGTCATTAATCAACTGACAATCTTTTTATTAATTTGATGATATGATAATATTTTTAAAATAATTTTATTTTTTATTAATTTTAAAAATTATTACCATATAAACTAAATTTTTAATTTTTTCTCTTTTTTCAGAAAAAAAAAAAACTCTCAATCCGACCACCTTGCAATTGGTGGTGCTCCACGATCAAGGGAGCACCAGATTTGGTGCTCCTGTTCGTGCTCCCTTGAGGAGCATCGTCTTCCCAAAGGGAGCATTGATCTAGTGCTTCTTGTGGGGCAGGGGAGCACCAGATCTAGTTCTCCATAAGGGAGCACCAGATCTAGGGTGCAAGACTAGATCTTGTGCTCCATTGGAGAGATTCGGTTAGATCTGGCATTCCAAGGTCAAATTCGACCGTAAGGTGGCCGATCGATATAAGGTAGTATCATTAGTCGATCTCAGAAAAAGGAAAAGAGTGAAAAAAAAAAGAAAAAGAGTATTTTAAATATTTTATATCTAGGGATTAACACCATTTATATGTTTGGGATAAACTGTTTATTTTGAAAACTAATGAAACTACATATAATTATAATCAAAATATGAAAATATCAATATATTTTACTCTTTAATCAATTATAACCCTCTCTCTGCCAAGAGAGGATTAGGTAGTTCATTTAAATTTTCAACATGCATAATATATATATTTGAGTTCCTAATAAGTTGAATTTCCCCTTTGCTAGAGGAAAAAAGAAATGTTGCTAAACAAATATATTTGATTGTATTATATAATTTTTATGATAGTATTTTGGGTAAAAAAATGTTGTTAAAGTAATTTCATATATTAACGAAAACTAGATTTCTATACAATAAAACATTTATAAATTAATATTTTGGGATCATGAAAATTTATTAATTAATCGATAAATTAATAATTTATTAATTTATATATTAATTAATAAAAAATAAACTATTGAGATATTCTTTATTTATCTTTTCAAAATACTGAATTTAATATATGTATTATGTATTGTGATTATACGAATATTGCCTAATTATTGAATTACGAATTATCATTATTTTATGTATTTGTTTAACCAAAACAATGTCCATGAATGTAATTAGTTTTATTAAATAGAAGTAACGAATCTAGCCATTTTTGTAACAAACTACAATTACATTCGATATATACTTAATTAATATACTTCATGAACATTAAGTCAAACAAAAACATCTATCAAAAGAACATACAATACCACAAACAGTAAAACTAAATACAACGACTTCTTGAGATGTAAAAAAATCAATAATGACGGATGAAATGCGTAAAACATTGTGTGAGTACATCAAATAAGATCAAGATGTACTTAAAGCAAAATTACATTGCATAATTTTTCCTATAATATGAGAACACTACACTAGAGTTTTTTTAATATACTAAGAAAAGTTAGAGATGAGGTATAATGAGACATCAATTTCAAGAAGAAACAAATAATATTGGAGCTATATTTTATAAAAAATTTCTTAATTGAGTCATGTATATATATAATTTTGATGTATAAAGAGATTATTAATTTATATATATCAAGTGAGACCTATGTGTTTTCTTTTAAATATATTATTTTATAAATTTAGTGAATTATTAATTTACTACGTTGATCTTAATCGGAACCGATTAAAAATATTATTTAATTTAAATTATTAATTTATCAAATATTAATTTATCAAAATTTTACTGTAATTGAACTCGTAATTATGGAAATTCTCATATATTCAACTACTAACTTCGATAATCTTCCAAGAAATTTTTGGTGATTACTAAGATGATATTCCATAATCAACCGTGTACATTGTGATTTTGCTTTTTCTTTTCCTTGCCAAAAAAATATAATCAATTCTCTGGTACGGCTATGAGGGAAAGCAACTTGCTTTGTTTTATGTGTGCGTTGCCTTAACATGGAGGAAACTGATAAAAGTGTAGCAAATGGAAATATAGGGGTACAAGATACTATACCAAGTATATACTACAACTCTTCCAAGGAAAATGGTGATTATGGATGTGTTTTATATATATATATATATATATAAAGGAAATATATTAATTTATATATAAAGGAAATATATTAATTTAAATCAATGAGTCGGCGGATGTTTTATAGTATCATTGTTTTGTTTTTATTTCATTTAATAGAAGAATGTTTTAACATTATGTTGTTAAAATATTTCTGCATAAATTAATAAAAAAAATTTAACTTGTTGGATTATTGAGGTGTTGTATTGCCTTTTAAATTTGATTAAAAACACTGGCTATTTATCTACAAATGTATCTGAAGAAAGTTGAAATTAGGAATTGGTTAGAACTTTCGTAGCAGGACCTTAACAAAAGCCTTACTACTTCCTAGAAATACCTTGCTACCTTGATTGTTGAATCATGATATAAGCAGTTCTTAGCATTTAGAACCAAAATACTACTACTATCAAGAATTCTGTGATCAAGAATGCTAGAATTAGAAACATCAAAAGAAATTTTTAATTTCACATATGAAAACAAGCTACTTCCTGATTCATGGGTAATCATTCATCAGTAACCCTACAACAATCCCTTGGCTTTCTGATAAAAAAGAAAGAAATAACCTTTTTTTCAAGATAGGATGCCCATTCTACAACATGGGCAATGAGCATTATTCTCTACCCATGGGATCAGGCACCTCGAATGAAACCGATGTGCACATGGCAGATGAACCAAGGTCTCACCAGCCTTGAACCGTTCCAAGCAAATGGCGCACTCCTCCTGATCTGAAGCTTTCCAACTCAACTTGGCCCAACTAAACCTCTTTGTGCCACTCTTCTTTGGTCCAAACACTTCCTTGTGAAACTCCCCTTGAACCATAGATCTTCCATCAACGCACCTCAAACTTTCTTTGCTATTTTGCCTGATTTCAATGCCCAAAACAGGGGAATAAGGGCAAAACTAAAAACTAATTAAGCTGTATGTTAGCAAGTCACATAGCAGATCTGCTAACATGAGCCTGATATAAATATTCTGTTGTTTAGTACCTTTTGGGTTCTGATTTTCTTTGTGATCTCAGCCTCTCATCTAATCTTTCCTTAGCTTCTCTTGCTACCTCTCCCAGCTTCTCATCTTGATTGGCCTGATTTAATATGCTCCTTTGCTTTATTTTTTCCAAGTAAAACCAAGTCAGTCCCAATTATAATCTCCACCATATATATGGACCAAAAATTACTGTATAATCAGGAAGAAGAAGAAGAAGAAGAAGTACCTGTGAAGAAACAGAGCTATGATGAGTTTCATGGTTGCTTGTATACAAACAAAAAGAGGACCTCCTTGTCCAGCCAATTGGTACCGTGCTTGGTGAATCAGATGCGCCTCCGCTTTGATGGAACCGTCTTCTTCTGGCACATTCAACACCAGGAAGCATGCCGGCCATTGATGAAAGATATGAATTCTGAAAGAGACTATTAATTAAGATCAGTGTCTTTTATTTGTTATATTAAGGCTTCGGGCATGGTCTACTGTAAACTGATTTGTCTGCCGATATGAAGCTACCTGAAAGAAGGAGGAAATGAGTGGTTATAAAGAGGAAATACCTGTATAAATAATTGCAAGAAGAAAGGGTACCAAAAAGGGGTTATGATTAAAAAGTGAATCAATCTCTAAAACAAAGAGGAAAACAGTTGTTACCTCATATAGATTACTAGTGGGAGACAAAAGCGGGTCCGTGCCATTGATTGTCGAAGAAACAATCTTTCTCAATCACCCTTCATTTGAGAGATAGAAGAAGTATGAGTCATGTTTCTGTGTAAGAGCTCAAAATATACCCAACAGATTAAAATATTAAGACCGAAAAGACTGTTGGAAAAAATAAGGAAGGGACGAGGAAGGAGGCAAGGGAGCTTCACGGCAACTCACCGTGTACCAGCCGCCCACCAGACGACCGCACTTGTGTAGAAGGGTGAGCCACGTGACTAACCCAATTCCCACTTTTCTGTAATTGCAAATGGAATAACTTTTTCCTTCTCAAAATTTGTTTTTCTTTAGACATTTATTAAAACCTTATTCAATAACCACGTCATTTAAATATCTAGGCAATATTTAACATTTTCAAATTTTTATTTCAAGACATATGCTTTATTTTAGTTAAGTTATTTGTTATTTTATAGAATAAAAATGAACATAGAATAGTTAGATAACAAGAATAGTAGTGAAAGTAGTCCAAAATAGATTGTAAAGTTCATGGGTATCACTAGTATGTTATAATGAATTTGACTAAATGGTTCAGATATAATTAAAAAGTTTTTCACTTAATTTTTTTTCTTAGTACAAGCATTTTTCTTTTTCTTTTTTCATTTTCGGGAAACATGTGAATCATTACTAAGTGTCATTGATCTCCACTAGTTCATCAAATCAAAATATCCATTCACTGCCTAACATATGTAGTGAGCTAACATGTTATTTTCATGATAAACATGTTCTTACATAATCAACTTATTCTTTCCATGATGAATATGCTCTTCTATAATACACTTGTTCTTCCCATGACAATTATGTTCTCCCCATATGTGCTCTTTTCATGACATCGAATAAATACTTTCTAGTTAACCGCATACACTTTGTATATATAAGAACCTTGGCAATTCATCAAGGGCATTAAGAAATTCAATAGATTCTTTCTCGATTGAAGTACATATGAAGTCTTTGTATTATAACAATTTTGTTTAATTTAATCTTTTTACAAATTTTTTTAATTTATCCCCCTCACTCAGCTAATTTAGATAGAATTACTCATAATGACTAAATTACACCAAATACTAAATAAAGAGAATTCACCACCTACCTAAAATATCAAAAATACATAAATTTTAAGTTAAATAGTACCCGAAAACAGCTCATACTCTTAATTCTTTTTATCTAAAACGCAGAAACAGCCAACAAATTGATGGAAGAGAATCCCACCAACCACCACGGAGGTATCATGATTGAGCTCTGTAACGACTGTGAAAAGAAAAAGAAAAGAAAAGAGATGAGATGCACCACCCCCACCCCCTCACTGCAATATTTTTTTATTATTGCATGATATCTCGGCAATGATCCGACTCGTGCAGGAAAGAGAGGATGATGAAAGAAAACGCGAAGTTGTCAAGTGACAAGGATAGTGAAGATTGAAGCAGGAAAAACCATGTAACCCTGGATTATATACTTTATTGGGTCTTTTTGTTCTCCAGCATTATTTTATAGAATAGTGCATTAATTTGCCCATAATCTCATAATAATCCTTTTGATAATTGGGCCAGAAGGGATTCCAACTGATAAAAATTTTTATTTGGATCAGACAACAGCTGCTGCCCTGCTCATCACTTTGTCTACATTCTTTTGATTCATTTAGCCACAATACTTGATCTGGTTTGTGTGAAATTGTAGACACATAAATTAAAAAAATAAATAAATTAAATAATAAAAAATAATAAAAAATATAAAAATATAAAAAATATAAAAAAAAAAAAAATCGGAATGGCTGGGCGTACGCCCAGCCATCCCGTCGCCTTCCCATCCCCCACCCACTACGCGTGAAGTGGGGGGCTCTGACCACCAACTCCAGGGGGTGGCAGAACCCCCCTCGCCGGGTTGTCCAAAAAATTGGACAACCCGGCTCTTTAAAAACCCTGCAAAAAAGAGAGAGAAGGAGAGAGTTAACCACAGAAACAAAAGCAAAAAAAAAAACAAACACAAAGCAAGAAAAGAAAAAAGAGTTAGATCTGAAAAATGGAAGAGAGAAGCGAGAGGTCGGTGTAGAGAAGATAGAGAGAGTGGCGGCAAGAGAGAGAAGGAGAGAGAGGAAGAAAGAAAAAAAAAAAGTTTAAGAAGAAGGTAGAGAGAGTGGCGGCAAGAGAGAGAAAGAGAGAGAGGAAGAAGGAGGAAAAAAAAAAAAAAAAAAAAAAAGAAAAAGCTTGAGGAGAAAATAGAGAGAGTGGCGGCAAGAGAGAGAAAGTGAGAGAGGAAAGTGAAGAGAGGGAAAAGAAAAGAAGCTTTTATAGCTAGGTATAAAAGACCAAAACGGCGTCGTTTTGGAGCAATTTTTTGAAGCCAAAAACGGTGCACTTTGAAGGGGATTAAGTGGGCTGTTGCAGCGGGCTTGACTTCCTCCTTGGGCTAAGGCATTATTGGACTATTCGAGCCCAAACCAAAAAGCAAATGCAGCAGGCCCTTTGGGCCCAGGCCGAATTGGGGGAGACCTTTGAAGCCCAGTGGAGCTTGAACCCATTTGGAGCATTGGGTTAGGTACAACCCAATAGGTATTGGACCTCATTAAATAATGGTTTGGGCTTGAGTTATTGAAAATGATTGTTTAATTTCTTGTTTAAGTGTTATAATAGTTTTATTATTTTTTGTATTATTTGAAATTTATGCATATGAAAAATAAAATATATGGAGGCTAAAAATGAAATTTTTAATACAATAGATAGCAGATGTAGTAAATTAATAGATATGCATGTATAAATATATATATATATATAAACATATAACAAAAAATAGGAGAATGAACAAGAAAAAAATTTATTAATTAATTAAATGAAAGATTAGAAAGTACTTAGTTTTTTTTAATATGTATAAAATAATTAATAAATAATAGAAATGGGTCTAAAAAAATGAAAAGAAATAAAAAAATGAGAATAAAATATAATTAGTTGTAAAGGCAAGAGAAAATAAAATGTTCTAAGTATTTATGAATATATAAAATGTACAATATAATATTAAATTACAAGTATTAAAAAATCAAGTGGTTAATTTGAGTTAATTCAATAATAGAATTCTGCTTGAAAAAGGGGCAAAGAGTTGCCTCTTTCGGGTGGATGTTTTTCGGGTGCGAAGTTCGAGACGGATTTTCACCGAAGCGTCGGGATAAATCTGAACTCTAGATTTCAAAACCCATTAAGTCAAATAGTTATTATTAGAAAACAATATATGTAGAAAGATTTTGTTAATTCAAATAAATATTACTAAACAAAGTTAAATTAATCATTTAAAAGTTAATTAATTGATTATTTAGATAAGCTTTGTAAACAAGTAAAAATTGATCAACAACAAACATGGATTTAAATAACCAAAAAATAAAGTATATATAAAAATAATAATAAATAATAAATAAATAACCAAAATTTTTTAAACAATCAATAAACGCGTGCATATAGATACCATCATTTTACACTGTCATTGCACGCCACTCTTACTTTGCATATGGCGCGGGAATCCCGATGATGGGATTTCCCCGATGAGCTCGTAGAGACGAGTTCTTCCGGGGATATCTCTAGGTGAGGAGGATTTCGAGACTTCACCAAAGCGTTGGGATAGTCTTCGAATAATTTTCCAATAAAAGATTACCGACTCCATCATTTAAAATAAACAAGTCACGACATCATTCTACGCTTGCATCATATGCATATGTAAGACCAAGTGAAAAACTCAGTCTGACAATCCAATAAAATTTTTAATAAAATAGGGATTAAACTAAGAAAAGGCTATATTAAGATAACTTAAGATTAAATGGTACCGTTCGTAGAACGGGCGTCACGGAGGTGCTAACCCTTCTCCGTGCGTAACCGCACTCCCGAACCCATCTCTAAAAAACGTGGACCAGTTCTCGTTCTTTCGACGGATCTAAAATTAATTTAGGACTTCGTCGATTAAGAATCGGGTTAATAGGTGACCAATCACACCTAGATAAAAAAAGATTGGTGGCGACTCCCACACTTTGAGATTTTAATTTTCGCCCCGCGTCTGGCGGACGGGTTCCCGGACCCGCACGTCACGACAGATGGCGACTCCGCTGGGGACTTCGAGAGTCAAGCCATTAATTAATCATAAGTTATCTTTAGCATTGAATAATTTGTTGTTTTCCCTAGCATCAATTTTGCATATTTTTGTTTAATGCATTTATTTAGTTTGCTATTATTACTTCACTATTTTAATAATTGCGGGAAATTTAGGATAAGGGGAATGTGAAATTATTGGTCCAAGGTCGGTATATTCCTTCTCACACACTACACATCTTGCATTCATGCATAAGCCTTCCACCCGGGCTTTATCCTTAATTAGGAGGGAGTTAAGTAGCTACGCTCTCGTGAGGTGATAACCTCCGCATGGGCTAGTGAAGACTCCCACTCAAATCGAACCTAGTCCGTTTGAAGCCTGTAATGGGTGAGGACCGGGGTGCCTTACTAGTCCGTGTGGACGACAGTGAGGAGCGATTTGGGAACCTTTAGCTCCATTTTCAACCCAAACTCAGCATGTAAAATACCGAGAGTCGCCTTTGCTTAGGTAGAGCTTCACCCGTGAGAATATACCTTTTGATTAGGTACACATGAAGGAATTTCCATAATCCCCTTGTTCTAAATTCTTCTCCGCGAATAATAAAGGTATCAGGTTACTAATTACTTTCATTTATCTTTTGGAATTTTTGTTTATAGTGCTAACTTGAACTTTTTACATATGCATGTTTGCATCATAATTTTGTATATAGGAAAAGTATGTCATTTGACAACCATTGACAAAGTAGATGCAAAAGATGACTCCTGAATTGCAACAAGAAACAATAGCTTATGCATTGAATTACTTTGTTGAGGGGTGTTATGTGACAGATACTTTTAGTACATGATCATTCACATGTGCATAAATCCTCATTTCATGACAATAAGTATTTTCACCTGTAAATAAAGATAAGGGGTTCATTTTCTTCATTCATACATGCATCTAATTCACGTTTATGATTACAATAAGGTTCCAAAAATAGCTCGACCACCTAAGCCAAGTGACCAACGTGTTCATAATACGCGTCGACGAGCAAGGATCATGGAAGAAGAACAAAGTGAGCGAATGGATAGAATGGAGAGAGCTCAAGAAGAAATAAGAGAACAGTTAGCAAAGATGATGGAATTGATGATGAGTCTCAGTAAAGGAAAAAGAGCGATCGAAGAGCCAGCTCCGTTAGAAAACCCACCAGCACAAGACAGTGAAAACCAAAGGGACGATCCATCCTATCCCCCAGGGTTCACTCCACCACATGCCCAAACCTCTCAAAGGGTCCACCCTCAAGTGATGCCATCCATCTATTACAATGCACCACCCCCGCTAGGCCATCAACCGACTCAGGGGCAATTTGGGCCATACCTTGGGATAAATCCTGCTGAACCAATACACGTCCCAGATTTAGACGACCCAAAAGAACAAGAGAAACTGAGAAAAGACTCGTCGCAAACAGGAGAAAATGAAAAAGACCAGAAGAAGTACGACTTATTGGAAGAGCGTCTTCGTGCTATCGAAGGAGTTGATAGGTTTGGTACCATAGACGCAACCGAGCTATGCTTAGTGCCAGATGTATTGATCCCTGCCAAGTTCAAGGTTCCGGAATTTGAAAAATATGACGGAACAAAATGTCCCATGGCACATATCACCATGTACTGTCGGAAGATGGCTGCACAGTCTCACGATGATAAGTTACTGATCCATTTTTTTCAAGACAGTTTGACTGGGTCAGCTGCTCGGTGGTACGTACAGCTAGATCGAAACCGTATTAAGACTTGGAAAGACTTAGCAAGAGCCTTCATAGCCCAATACAAGCATGTGGCTGAATTAGCCCCTGATCGTTTGTCATTACAAACTATGGAGAAGAAGCAAAGCGAGAACTTCAAGGAATATGCCCAAAGGTGGAGAGATACAGCAGCGCAAGTTCAGCCACCTCTCACTGATAAGGAGATGACTGTCTTGTTCATAAATACCCTCCGAGCTCCATTCTATGAGCGCTTGATCGGCAATGCCACAAAAAACTTTGCAGATCTGGTCTTATCGGGAGAAATAATAGAAGGAGCTATCAAAAGCGAAAAAATTGAAGGGCATGAAGTTGCCAGCTCAAAGAAATGGAGTACGCCCAAAAAGAAAGAAGGGGATGTGCAAGCAGTTGCTCACGACAGCCAACAAGCTCACAACTTTAACCCATATTACCCGTACCCTCCATACCAACCCTTCTATCCGCACATAGGCAACATCACACAAAACCCATATGTGTACCAACCCGTCCCGCAACCAACATTTCAAACCAATGTTCTTCCACAAACTCCACCACCAAGACCGGTAGCTTCAACCAATAATCCTAGCCATGGTCAAAGAGGATCTAAAACTACCCCAGAAAGACCAAAGTTTGATCCTATTCCAGTCCCTTACACTACATTGCTGCCACAACTCATAGAAAATCGACTCCTTGCTCGAACCCCTTTAGAACCACTCCGACCACCTTTCCCGAAATGGTATGACCCGAATGCACATTGTGATTACCATTTTGGAATTCAAGGGCACTCCACCGAGAATTGTACTGCTTTAAAACATAAGGTCCAAGCGCTCATTAAAGCAGGACTTCTAAATTTTGCCAAAAAAGACAATTCAAATGTTGATGGGAATCCATTGCCTAACCATGGAGGTCCGACAGTGAATGCAATACATGAAAGGATGATTCGAAGGGTGAAAAAGAATGTCAACGAGATTCGAACACCGATGGATAGAGTGTTTGAGGCGTTGTCCAAAATAAAAGCCATCACTCCAGAACCGATAGAGATAAAAGAAGTAGGACATGATCTCACCCTTTCTTGCAAATTCCATATGGGGGTTGTTGGACATTCCATTCAAAATTGTGATGGCTTTCGTCTTAAGTTGCAAGAGTTGATGGATTTGTCAGAAATCGAGTTTTATGAAGAAAGTGAGGAGGAAGAATTTTGGAAAAAAACAATTCCCTTTTTGTATGAAACCTTTCGATTCGTGGGGTGCAAGGCATCGGACGAGGTCAATCAGGTTCCACGGGTGTTTGATGAGCTATCAATTCATATGATCAAAGATGAAGAACCTGATGGGAAGATCCCTGTGGTGTATCCAGTACTGCCAGGAGAGGAGCTAAGCAATTGGACAGCCACGGAACTGCCCATCATCTTTAAGTCTTCGAAAATGTAATGAACAATTTTATCTAAATGCCTATGCCCAATGGTGTTAAGATTAATTTCCTGTTTAAGTAGGGCTTTCTGTTACCTTCATCATTTGAATAAATGACAATGCATAATGTGTTTCATAACTCATCAATCTTTTTGCATATTTCCATTCATCTATTCTTTTAGCCAATAAATACTTGCCCATACACCCGTCCAACTTTACCTGTTTGCAGGTCTTTAAATAATGAACACGAAGACAATTTAGACAACGATTTGAATATCGATTTTGAGATAATCCCGAACATTGATGAATTAAAAAATGAAGAGGAGGTGGATGACTACAGCTTACCCCCTGATTTGTCGAGAATGTTGGAACAGGAAGAAAAGGAGATTTTACCTCATCAGGAACTCACGGAAATGATTGACCTCGGAAGTGGGGAAGAGAAGAAAGAGGTTAAGATTGGCACCTCGCTGTCATCCGATGAACGGCAAAAGCTGGAAGAATTGCTCCGTGAATATGTGGACGTGTTTGCTTGGTCATATCAGGACATGCCAGGTCTTAATACTGACATGGTTGTTCACAAGTTACCTTTGGAACCAGATTGCAAGCCTATTAAACAGAAGTTGAGAAGGATGAAGCCAGAGATGTTGCTGAAGATTAAAGAGGAAGTAAAAAGGCAATTCGATGCTGGATTTTTGGAGGTGGCTAAGTATCCTGAATGGGTAGCTAATATAGTTCCAGTTCCTAAGAAGGATGGAAAAGTTCGAATGTGCGTCGACTATAGGGATTTGAACAGAGCGAGTCCGAAGGATAGCTTCCCTTTGCCACATATTGATACTCTTGTGGACAACACGGCAAAACATGCTTTGTTCTCATTCATGGATGGCTTTTCTGGTTACAATCAGATTAAGATGGCACCCGAAGATATGGAAAAAACAACGTTCGTGACCATGTGGAGAACGTTTTGTTACAAAGTAATGCCATTTGGATTGAAGAATGCAGGCGCCACTTACCAAAGGGCAATGGTAGCTTTGTTCCACGATATGATGCATAAAGAGATAGAGGTATACGTGGATGACATGATTGCAAAATCTCATACAGAAATGGATCATACTGTCAATCTCAAGAAACTGTTCGAGAGATTGCGGAAGTTCCAGCTCAAGTTGAATCCTGCAAAATGCACTTTCGGTGTAACCTCTGGGAAATTGTTGGGGTTCATAGTCAGTGAAAAAGGAATCGAAGTGGACCCGGATAAAATACGAGCTATTCAAGAGCTACCACCTCCCAAAACGCAAAAAGAAGTGAGAGGATTTTTAGGGAGGCTGAATTACATTGCTCGATTTATATCCCAGCTCACCTGCAAATGTGATCCAATCTTCAAGCTGCTTCGGAAACGAGACCCAGGAGAGTGGAATGAAGAATGTCAAATAGCCTTTGATAAAATCAAAGAATATCTCACAAATCCACCGGTGTTGATGCCACCGATGGTCGAAAAACCTCTCATTTTGTATTTGACTGTGAACAAGAATTCTATGGGATGTGTGTTGGCACAACATGATGAAACTGGGAAGAAAGAACGAGCCGTATATTACTTGAGCAAGAAATTCATGGAGTATGAGTCCAAATATTCTGCGCTCGAAAAGATGTGTTGTGCACTAGCATGGACCGCTCAGAGGCTCCGGCAGTATATGTTGTATCACACAACATGGTTGGTGGCGAAATTAGATCCCATCAAGTATATTTTTGAAAAACCCTGCCTGTCCGGAAGAATAGCTCGATGGCAAGTGCTATTGTCTGAGTATGACATTGTGTATGTGTCCCAAAAATCAATCAAAGGGAGCGCCATCGCCGATTTCCTTGCAGATCGAGCTAATGAAGATTATGAATCTGTAAGTTTCGATTTCCCAGATGAAGATTTGATGGCCGTCTTGCATATAGAAGAGGTTGGTCCCAATGAACTTAATCCATGGAAGGTGTATTTTGATGGGGCATCCAATGCTTTGGGGCACGGAATTGGGGCAGTGTTGATTTCTCCAAATGGAAAGTACTATCCGGCCACGGCAAGATTGAATTTCAATTGTACTAACAATATGGCGGAGTATGAGGCGTTGGTACTGGGATTACAAGCAGCAATTGATATGAAGGCTGATGCGATAGATGTTTACGGAGATTCGGCTTTAGTGATATGTCAAATGAAAGGTGAATGGGAAACTAGAGATCCTAAACTAGTTCCATATAAAAAGCTAGTTACAGAATTAAGCAAACAGTTCAAAGAAATCAGCTTCAACCATTTGCCTCGAGAAGAGAATCAGATTGCTGATGCTTTAGCCACCCTCGCAGCGATGTTCAAAATAAAAGAGGCGGCCGATGTACGCCCTTTTGATTTAGAAGTCCGTGAAGTCTCCGCACACTGC
Organism: Theobroma cacao; assembly: GCF_053813885.1. Lineage (NCBI taxonomy): Eukaryota > Viridiplantae > Streptophyta > Magnoliopsida > Malvales > Malvaceae > Theobroma > Theobroma cacao. Next base: position 8,218,061 of record NC_142647.1, read on the forward strand.
TTGAATGTTGAAGAAGAGGTTGATGGTAAGCCGTGGTATCATGATATCATGCAATACATCAAGCACCAGACATACCCTGAGAATGTCACGGATAATGACAAGCGAACTCTTAGAAGGTTAGCAATGGGTTTCTTCCTTAGCGGAGAAGTGCTCTACAAAAGGAGTCGAGACCAAGTACTCTTGAGATGTGTGGATGTTGCGGAAGCCAATAAAATAATGAAAGAAGTCCATGAAGGAACTTGTGGAGCTCATGCTAATGGGCATATGTTGGCTAGACAAATTATGAGAGCTGGTTATTATTGGTTGACATTGGAATCAGACTGCATAAACTTTGCTCGAAAATGCCACAAGTGTCAAGTATACGCTGATAGGATCCATGCTCCACCAGCCCCATTGCATGTTTTCACAGCACCTTGGCCATTTTCAATGTGGGGAATGGATGTGATTGGACTTATTACGCCAAAAGCCTCTAATGGACATCGATTCATATTGGTGGCCATCGATTATTTCACGAAATGGGTAGAAGCAGCTTCCTATGCCAATGTGACACAAAAGGTGGTGTGTAGGTTCATCCAAAAGGAGATCATATGTCGGTATGGACTTCCAGAAAGGATCATTACGGATAACGCAAGCAATTTGAATGGTGCGATGGTGAAGGATGTTTGCGCTAAATTCAAGATCAAGCATCATAACTCGACAACTTACCGTCCGAAGATGAACGGAGCGGTAGAGGCAGCCAACAAAAACATCAAGAAGATTGTCGAAAAGATGACTGAAGTTTATAAAGATTGGCATGAGAAACTTTCGTTTGCCCTACATGCATATCGAACTTCTGTGCGTACCTCCACCGGGGCAACTCCGTACTCATTAGTATACGGTGCCGAAGCAGTCCTACCTGTTGAAGTAGAAATCCCATCATTGAGGGTGTTGATGGAAACGGAATTGGAAGATGCTGAGTGGGCCCGCTCCCGCTACGAACAGTTGAATCTGATTGAGGAGAAAAGGCTGACGGCTCTTTGTCATGGTCAAATGTACCAACGAAGGATGATGCGAGCATACGAGAAAAAAGTTCATCCCAGGCAGTTTCGAGAAGGAGAGTTGGTTCTCAAGAGAATACTCCCTAATCAAACTGATTTTCGGGGAAAATGGATGCCGAATTGGGAAGGGCCATACGTGGTAAAGAAAGCTTTTTCAGGAGGAGCTTTGATTTTGGCTAACATGGATGGGGGAGATTTGCCTAATCCAATAAATGCGGATGCGGTGAAGAAGTACTATGCCTAAAAAAAAAAAAAAAAAAAAAAAAAAAAAAAAAAAAAAACGGAGCGGGGTTCGTGCTGAAAACCCGAAAAGGGCGGCTCGTACCTAAAGGAGGGGGTTCGTGTTGAAAACCCGAAAAGGGCAGCTCGTACCTAAGGGAGGAGGCTCATGCCGAAAACCCGAAAAAGGGCGGCTTGAAGCCAAAAAAAACAGGAAGATAGAATGGAATTTGGGGATGTCAGCCTAAAGATTGAGGTAGAAATACACCATGGACGGAGCTCCACAATTTCACAAAGTAGGGGAAGTTAAGGAATCTGCAACCTACAGATTTGCTCAAAGCATCAATCAAGGACAATTCTTGAAGTCGAATATCAGATTGTTTTCTCTTGGTGGTCTGGGTGTTCATTATTGAAAAGATCTAATGTCTGCCCTGTAAATTCTGTTTACCTTGAACTATTTGATTCCTCATATATGAAGTTTTTCTTCGCCTCTTTATTTCAACTCTTTCGTTATTTACCATCCCATGATTCACATAATGATTGTCATGGAAAGGAATGATGATTGGTAAAAGAAATAAACTAATTAAGCAAGAAGTTACACTCATTGTTCAGTAAAAGACTTAATGATGAAAAAAAAAAAAAAAAAGAGGAGTGACAGAGCCCTGAACCAAAGGCAAAGCCAGATGTCAAGAGAGAGGGTAATTAAGGGAAAATTTGGAGTTACCTGAATTCTACAAGAGGAAAGAAAACAGGCAAAGAAGATCGAAAGTTGCAGTGAAAAATCGGATGAAACAAGAGGAAGGTCTTGGAACCTTAATGAATCGTAAACATGAAAAGCATTCAATCATGTCAATCATGCATACATGCATACATGCCTAGCCATGCACTCGACAAGAATCAAAATTAGTTCATGTCCCAAGCATCGAAGGTAGAAAGTCACTCGACCTAAAGGGTTGAGATTGTAAAACTTCAATGGAAGGATTTGAGTCTTTTCATTTCATGTTATTTCAATTAAGTTAGCATTAAAGAAATTCTTTAAATCAAACCTGTTGTGAGATAGGTCGAGCCTAGATTAAGTCTAGGAATTTCAATTTTTTTTAAAATCAAACCTGTTGTGAGATAGGTCGAGCCTAGATTAAGTCTAGGAATTTCAATTTTTAAATCGAACCTGTTGTGAGATAGGTCGAGTCTAGATTAAGTCTAGGAATTTTAATTTTGTTTAAATCGAACCTGTTGTGAGATAGGTCGAGCCTAGATTAAGTCTAGAAATTTTAACTTGGTTTAAATCGAACCTGTTGTGAGATAGGTCGAGCCTAGATTAAGCCTAAGAATTTTTAATTTTGTTTAAATCGAACCTGCTGTGAGATGGGTCGAGCCTAGTTTAAGTCTAGGAATTTTAATTTTGTTTAAATCGAACCTGTTGTGAGATAGGTCGAGCCTAGATTAAGTCTAGGAATTTTAATTTTTTAGATCGAACCTGTTGTGAGATAGGTCGAGCCTAGATTAAGTCTAGGAATTTTAATTTTGTTCAAATCGAACCTGTTGTGAGAGAGGTCGAGCCAAGATTAAGTCTAAGAATTTTAATTGAATTTGTCCTAACATGGGTCAAGCCCAGATCAAGTCTAAAAATTTCGTTTTTGTTTAAAATCGAACTTATTTTGAGATAAGTCGATTCTAGATCGATTTGATTAAACCAACTGGCTTCGAGATAAGCCAAATGTGGTGTCTACGTCTTTGCACTATCCTTGATTCTCAAGAATGTGCAAAGAGGGGCAACTGTAGACACATAAATTAAAAAAATAAATAAATTAAATAATAAAAAATAATAAAAAATATAAAAATATAAAAAATATAAAAAAAAAAAAAATCGGAATGGCTGGGCGTACGCCCAGCCATCCCGTCGCCTTCCCATCCCCCACCCACTACGCGTGAAGTGGGGGGCTCTGACCACCAACTCCAGGGGGTGGCAGAACCCCCCTCGCCGGGTTGTCCAAAAAATTGGACAACCCGGCTCTTTAAAAACCCTGCAAAAAAGAGAGAGAAGGAGAGAGTTAACCACAGAAACAAAAGCAAAAAAAAAAACAAACACAAAGCAAGAAAAGAAAAAAGAGTTAGATCTGAAAAATGGAAGAGAGAAGCGAGAGGTCGGTGTAGAGAAGATAGAGAGAGTGGCGGCAAGAGAGAGAAGGAGAGAGAGGAAGAAAGAAAAAAAAAAGTTTAAGAAGAAGGTAGAGAGAGTGGCGGCAAGAGAGAGAAAGAGAGAGAGGAAGAAGGAGGAAAAAAAAAAAAAAAAAAAAAAGAAAAAGCTTGAGGAGAAAATAGAGAGAGTGGCGGCAAGAGAGAGAAAGTGAGAGAGGAAAGTGAAGAGAGGGAAAAGAAAAGAAGCTTTTATAGCTAGGTATAAAAGACCAAAACGGCGTCGTTTTGGAGCAATTTTTTGAAGCCAAAAACGGTGCACTTTGAAGGGGATTAAGTGGGCTGTTGCAGCGGGCTTGACTTCCTCCTTGGGCTAAGGCATTATTGGACTATTCGAGCCCAAACCAAAAAGCAAATGCAGCAGGCCCTTTGGGCCCAGGCCGAATTGGGGGAGACCTTTGAAGCCCAGTGGAGCTTGAACCCATTTGGAGCATTGGGTTAGGTACAACCCAATAGGTATTGGACCTCATTAAATAATGGTTTGGGCTTGAGTTATTGAAAATGATTGTTTAATTTCTTGTTTAAGTGTTATAATAGTTTTATTATTTTTTGTATTATTTGAAATTTATGCATATGAAAAATAAAATATATGGAGGCTAAAAATGAAATTTTTAATACAATAGATAGCAGATGTAGTAAATTAATAGATATGCATGTATAAATATATATATATATATAAACATATAACAAAAAATAGGAGAATGAACAAGAAAAAAATTTATTAATTAATTAAATGAAAGATTAGAAAGTACTTAGTTTTTTTTAATATGTATAAAATAATTAATAAATAATAGAAATGGGTCTAAAAAAATGAAAAGAAATAAAAAAATGAGAATAAAATATAATTAGTTGTAAAGGCAAGAGAAAATAAAATGTTCTAAGTATTTATGAATATATAAAATGTACAATATAATATTAAATTACAAGTATTAAAAAATCAAGTGGTTAATTTGAGTTAATTCAATAATAGAATTCTGCTTGAAAAAGGGGCAAAGAGTTGCCTCTTTCGGGTGGATGTTTTTCGGGTGCGAAGTTCGAGACGGATTTTCACCGAAGCGTCGGGATAAATCTGAACTCTAGATTTCAAAACCCATTAAGTCAAATAGTTATTGTTAGAAAACAATATATGTAGAAAGATTTTGTTAATTCAAATAAATATTACTAAACAAAGTTAAATTAATCATTTAAAAGTTAATTAATTGATTATTTAGATAAGCTTTGTAAACAAGTAAAAATTGATCAACAACAAACATGGATTTAAATAACCAAAAAATAAAGTATATATAAAAATAATAATAAATAATAAATAAATAACCAAAATTTTTTAAACAATCAATAAACGCGTGCATATAGATACCATCATTTTACACTGTCATTGCACGCCACTCTTACTTTGCATATGGCGCGGGAATCCCGATGATGGGATTTCCCCGATGAGCTCGTAGAGACGAGTTCTTCCGGGGATATCTCTAGGTGAGGAGGATTTCGAGACTTCACCAAAGCGTTGGGATAGTCTTCGAATAATTTTCCAATAAAAGATTACCGACTCCATCATTTAAAATAAACAAGTCACGACATCATTCTACGCTTGCATCATATGCATATGTAAGACCAAGTGAAAAACTCAGTCTGACAATCCAATAAAATTTTTAATAAAATAGGGATTAAACTAAGAAAAGGCTATATTAAGATAACTTAAGATTAAATGGTACCGTTCGTAGAACGGGCGTCACGGAGGTGCTAACCCTTCTCCGTGCGTAACCGCACTCCCGAACCCATCTCTAAAAAACGTGGACCAGTTCTCGTTCTTTCGACGGATCTAAAATTAATTTAGGACTTCGTCGATTAAGAATCGGGTTAATAGGTGACCAATCACACCTAGATAAAAAAAGATTGGTGGCGACTCCCACACTTTGAGATTTTAATTTTCGCCCCGCGTCTGGCGGACGGGTTCCCGGACCCGCACGTCACGACAGAAATGCTTTTGAATAAACAACTTAATATTGGAGATATATAATAATTATATAAAAAAAAACCCAACCTTAGCTTAATAGTTTTTATCCTCGTGAAAAGCTAAGATTTAACATTTAAATTCACCTTCACCCTTACCTTGTGAGTTAAAATATAAGCAAAAAAAATAAGGTTTTGATATTTGTAAATATTAAATTCAAATCCCATAGTATATAAATTTAGTGTAATTTTATATTGATTTGTATTAATTAGTTTATTTATCCACTAATTTAACTTTATATTAGTTTGTTAGTTAGTTGGTTTATTCACTGATTTTTTTAGTAAATATAACATATAATAATATATATGAAAATTATGTGATTTTATTTAAAATTTTTGTTTGTATTTATAATTTCATAAATAAATAAATAAAAAAGCCTTGGAGTTACTGTCGAACTACAAATAATTTTTATGGGTGCTCCTTATGGGTTTAGACTGGGTTCTAAAAAACAATATGTTAACAACTTGAACCAAACCCAAATATTTGTCAATGCACAACTGGTGCTGGTTGACTGCCTGCCAATAATTTCTGGGCTTGGTTTCAGCCGACCCATATCCTTCGCAAAAACAAAGAAAAGCACAAAGAGAATTTATTATATGTAAAATGATATGTATATCAATTACAGTACTTAATAAAATTTTCTTCATTCGAATTTTGTAAATTATTTATAGTTTTTATTATTACTTTTTTATCTTATGTCTTCATAATTATTTTAATTATGTTTACAAGGTGGATTAATTTTAAATAATTATTTTCAAACCCTTTGTTCTCACCCCTTTCTTCATTTCTCGATCTGGTGCTGTCATCAACCTTGTCCATTCCGACAACAACAGCTCCTCCCTTTGTTCTCTCCCCTTTTCGTTTTGCTGCCAATTTTCACTCTTTTTAAAAAATCTTAACGTCCCTTTGATTTTTTTCTCTCTCCACCATCCATCCCACCATGAAAAAAAAAAAAAAAAAGCTAGGAGGGCTTGATTGAGGCGTAGGCCCTCAATTGGAACAACATCAAAAACTTTATTTTTATATATAGTAATAAATATGAAGCAGAAATGTAGCATGCAAACAAGATTCGAACTTCAAACTTTTATCATTTCATATTTTTTATTGTTAAGAAAAGTTACATTAACGTTAATAAATAAGATTTATAGTTATTGATAATCAAAGAATTATTTTTTTAAAATTAAATTATCAAAATAGACAATCTCCTTTCAAAAAAATTTTCTTGTTTTATATCAAAATATAAATATTTTTACTCTTAAAAATGAAAAGAAAATAATAACAATCTCTATAAGGTCACAGCCAAAACCCTCACCAACTAGATGGAAATTGGTGATTAGTGAGGTTATCGACAAGAACCACTTTGCTTTTGTTGCTAATAGATAGCTTCTTGATTGCTATCTTACTGCAAGTAAGGCCACTGATTACATTAGAAAAGAAGCAAGCAGTGGACTATTATTAAAGGTAGATTTTGAAAAGGCGTATGATTCCATTGATTGGGAGTTCTTTTGTCTAATTTTGGAAAAAATGAAATTTGATAGTCGATAGAGAAAATGGGTTAAAGTGTATCTTTCCTCAACATCTATATCGGTGTTGGTCAATGGTAACCCTACAAATCAATTCTGAATGTGACAAGGACTACACCAAGATTGTTTGCTTTCGCCCTTCTTATTTAATTGTGTTGTAGAAGCTTTTAGTGTGTTTATGCACAAAGCTGTCAACATGGGTCTATGTCAGGGAGTGGAAGTTGGTAGAAGACGGATGGTTGTCTTTCATTTGCAATTTTGCATTTGCAGTTCGCAAACGACACGTTAATCTTATGTAAACTTGATCTAAATAGTTTAACTAATGCTAAAATTTTACTGAGGTGTTTCCAGATAGTTTTCAAACTCAAGATTAATTTCCAGAACAGTTACTTGTTTGGGTTTAGTCTTGATCATGAAACTATTGTGGAATGGGCAAGGAAGATTGTTAGCAAAGTGAACAAATGCCCTGCAACTTTCTTGGGTTTACGTCTTAGCACATCAATGAACTCGATTAAGATGTGGAAGTCAATTGTTGAGAAAGTTGAGGCAAGACTTCCTATTTGGAAGGTGAAGTCCCTATCTTTTGGTGAAAGAATAACTTTGTTAAGAGCTATCCTTAATAATCAATCAGTCTTCTTTATTTTGATGTTTGCAAAGCCAACTAGAGTAAAAAAAAATCCTTGACAAATTACAAAGACAATTTCTATGGGGTGAAACCATTGAGAGAAAACAGATACATTATGTTAGTTGAGAATCAACTTGTCTTTATCGTGACTTGGGTGGAATTGACCTTGTGACCTCCATGTGAGGAATAGAGCTCTTCTCAATAAATGGCTCTAGTGGTTCAACAATGAAACTTGGTGTCTTTGGAGTGAGTTGATAGAGGATAAGACAGATTGTGACCTTAATACATTACTACCATCAAGTGCCAAACAAGAAGATCTTCCAATGTGTGGAAAAACATTGTCAAGCCTCTTAACGATAATTCTAACATGGTGAGAATTACTTGTGATGGAATAGGAATTTTGTTTGTAATGGCAAGAGGATTAATTTTTTGAAGGAGCAATCGATACTAGGGGTAGTGCTTAATCAATTCCCAAGAATCTTTGCTTTGGCGACTGATAAAAACGGTGTGATCGATGACTTTGGTAAGTGGGACAATCAATGGTCGAGTGGGCCACTGATCTAAGGAGAAATGTGCTTGGATGGGAAGATGAACAGTGGGAGGCTTTTATGTGCCTACTTCTGAATCAAGAGTTAGATCAGGAACCAGAGCATTTAGCTCATTGGTTGGTACATGAACCCCTGTTTAAAGAGCAAAGTTTAATTCCCCTCAGCACAATTATATAAAAAAAATTAAAAAAAAGAGTTAAATCAGGAGTTTCAAGACAAGATGATTTAGAAGCATAACATAAGTGGCAACTACAGCACAAAATCCTTTATGTTGAACTGTATTAATGTGAGACATTCTAGTTCTGAGGTGTGGAGACAGATTTGGGAAGGTTTGACGTCCCATAAAGTGGAAGCATTTTGTTGGCAATTGCTCAAAGGAAGATACACCTAAGCATTTAACTCATTAGTTGATGCATAATCTTTCTACTTAAAGAGTAGGGTTTGAATCCCCTTTCTCTCAATTATAAAAAGGAAAAAAACTACTTAAGGGAAGATTAGTAATGAGAAAAGAGTTGGCACGTAGAAGTATCATTAGACAAGAGGCTACGTACTGCTTGCTGTGCAAAACAGGTAATGAAACTCTAAATCACTTAGTTTTCTTATGTCTTGAAACATGGAAATTATGGCACTAGTGTTGTGATTACTAGAATGTTAAATAGGTATTGTAATTATTGGAATGTCAAATGGGTATTACATGAGGACCCTGTTATGTGCTTTCAAGCTTGGAATGAGATGAGTAACCAGATGGAAAATGGAAAAGTGTTTAGAATGGTTTTTTACACTATTGCGTGGTCCATCTAGTTAGCTCGAAATGATGTTCTGTTCTAAGGCAAAGTGTGGAGCAACTTCAACACCTTTGACACAATTAAGTTGAGGTTGGGATGGTGGGTAAAACTCAAATGGCCAAACTTTAACCCATATTTGTTAGATGTGATTAGAAGTCTGAATCTTGGCTTGAGCCTTCAAAATAAGAAGTAGATAAAGAGTATAATAGCTTGGAAAGAACCACCCCCGAGAAGCTTTAAGTTTAATGTCGATGCAGTTGCAAGTGAATGCCCTGGCAAAGTAGGGATAAGGGCTCTAGGGGATGAGAATGAGAGCATCCGTTTATTATTTTCAATTTCAATGGGTGTCATCAATTCTAATAGAGCTAAGCTGATGGCCCTTTGGAAGGGTTTTCAAGTGATGGTTGCATCAAAGTGGCCCAACTTCCATGGGGTTGTTTTTTAGAGTTATTCCTCCAACGTTGTCTCATGGGTGCTGAACCCTCACAATACTCCATGGAAACTTAAGAAAACCATCATAAAGATTGAAGGGCTAAAATCCAAGCAATCTAAATAGGGTATAAGTAAGATCTCTTGGTCTACAAATGAAATCACAAATAGCTTGGCTAAAACGAGCATACGCAAACAAGGTGATCTAATGTGGACTATTGGCAATGTAAGTGCGAGCCAAGTATCAGATGAAAACTAATTATGAGTTCCTAAAGTGATGTACAATTTGAAATATCATAGGGCGTATAGTTGGGAGGGGTAGCTGACAAAGCAATCTGACCTTTACTGTAAAATTATTTTTGTTTACTTGTAGTTTTGAGATCATAGGCAAAGGCTACCTAGGCCACCATTTGTGTGTTCTTTTGTAGCTATCATTGTTAATACAAGATCACTGCCTTTCAAAAAAAAACTTAACTTACCAATATATATGAGCTTGTTATAATATTTCGAACTCATCACATTTGCTTAACTAAAAAATATCATTGATAAAACTCAAATCAATTTTCAAATAAAAAAAATTAAAAAAATTAAAAAAAAAAGGCATGAATGGAGTGCCCAAAGAATTTCCAAAATCACAAAAAGCATTAACCTCCACTATTTATTATCTAAAATTACTGAAAGCACCCATCCCTTCAGTCGCGGAGGTTCAGGTTTCTCAGTTGAAATCATAACCAACCATTTTCTCGTTTCCGTACCATTCGCGTCCTTTTTTTTTTGTAATTTTGCCAAATCCCTTCACTCTATATTTTATTATTCCCTCTCCTTCACTCATTCGCAAAATAACTCCCAACAAAAAAAAACCCGAAACCTTTTCTTTCTCTCTTTTTTTATTTTTCAAAAGAGAAAAAGAAAAAAAAAAAAGGTAAGGCAATGAGCAGCGAAACAAATCCAACCTCTCCAATTTCTCCATCATCTCTAAAACAAAAGCTAAAGTCTTCTATTCGTCTCCCATGGCTCTGCCACCACAGCCGCCAAGACAGGGCTCTAAATGCCTCAGCCACTCCTCTTCCAACCCCTACTCCAAGCCCTACGGCTAATAACAACCACAACAAGCCAAGGCTAAGCAAGACATTGTCTCCTACGTATCTGAAGTCCCCGGAGTTTAGAGACAAGTGTCGTAGCTTGATTAACCGCATTGGACACGGTCCTGGTCACCGCCATAGCCATAGCCACAGCCACAGTTATGGTTATCATGGCCATGGCCACGGGAGACGACACTCGGCGGATTTTCGATATGATCCGTCTAGTTACGCATTGAATTTTGATGAAGGATTCAATGATAGCCAACTTGATGAGTTCCCTTCGAGAAATTTTTCTACTAGGTTGCCAGCTTCTCCTACTACTACTACTTCTAGAGAAATCACTGCTTATACTTGAAAAATAAGATTTTGGCTTTCTGTTGAATTTGCATGGAAAAATGATGGCTTGATGAGGATATAGTGGTAGGTTTTTTTTTTTTTGTTAAAAAAGAAAATTGCTTGCAATTGTATATAATTTTTTTTCTTCTCATTTGTTGATTAATCTTTGATAAAAAGTTACTATAAATAAGATGCATCCTTATCTCAATTATGTAAAGAAGATCTTGAAATTTATTAAGTTTTAAGTTTCCAATCCCATTATATATGAAGTTGATTATATTTTATGTTAATTTGTTAATTTATTTATTAATTTCTTCTATTAAATATAATAATCATCTTATATTTATTGAGAATTAGATTATAATTTTTATTCATGAATGTAATCTCATAAAAAAAAGTTTTTCATAAATTTGTGAAGGTAATTGCTGAAATTAATTAAATATTTAATTATGGAAAAATAAAGGGATATGAATGTGGCTTCCATGGAAAAATGCATAAATTCCAATATCATGAGTTCATGTAATAACTTATGTTTGAGAAAGAATAAGGAGACAATCTAGAATTAGTATCGCATCACCTTTTTTAATATATATATATATATATATGTGTGTGTGTGTGCGTATGTGTGAAATTATCTTATAAACTTATTAATGTTAAAAGTTTTGTTTAGTAAGCTTAAATTAACTGTTTTCAGAAAATGAATTCAGATGTGCCTATATTGTTGAATTGTTGTGCTTGATTCTCTAATTAGTCATCAATAAGCAGTGGCGGAATCAAGATTTTAAGTTTGAGGGGATGAAATTGAAAACTTTAATAGTTGAGGGGGTGAAATTATAAAATTGAAAAAAGAATGAGTGATTGGAGAATGAATATTTGAGAGTGAGAGGTGATTAAAAGGCATGGCCAGCAGCCCAGCACACCTAGCTGGTTGCCTAGTGGAAATTGAAATAACAAGAAAAGCAGATTCCATATTTTTCTCAACAAAAGCAATTTGTTTTACTAAAACGGGGATCTTCTTATCCAAATATGATTTTGCAAGAAAAGGGATTGCTCATTTTGCATAGGCAAACATTATTACCAGCATCAGCATTCTGTACCAAGTTACCATCCTAATAATTGTCTCTGAGTACTAAATTTCAATAATGCAATGAAGGCAATGATACGAGTAAACTATACAACGGATATGTGTAAAATACGTGTCCGAAGGTGGCCCAAGGCTTCAACCTTTAGATTGAATTTAAGACACAAGAAATTATATTGATGATATACATGGGTTTATATGCTCCAAAAAATGTAACGTTTTAATTGGCCTTCGCCTTATCTTGTATTGGCAAGTACCCTAGGATTTTACCCAAAAGTCACTCATCTACTTGCATAGGTTCTATCACTCAACTCAAATTAGCTATAAGTATATAAAGGACATGTGTCCAACTTTCTTATTTGTGAATCAACAATGCATGTACTAGATATGAGATTTATAGAAATAGTCTTTCATCTCAATTATTTCCTTACCCCACTATTCCAAGGATAATGCATTAGGAATGTTACACTGCGTGCATCGATAATTCGCGATTGAATTGCTATTGAACTCTTATACACATGGTTTTCAAATGAAGAGATTATTCTTTAAACTTAAAGAATCAAATCTCTTAATTGACGTCGATGAGATAGAATTGGTTTCAATCAACACTATCTCCAATCGGTAATAGTTTCATACTTCTCATAGTGCTACCAATTTTATCGCTTGATACAAGTTTAGTAAAAGGGTTCGCTAACATTTAACATGTAAGAAAATATTCAAAATAAACCTTAGCTTTCTTTACAATAATTCTCAAATCTCACATGATTATATCTCCAAGCAATATGCTTGTTATTATTTGAAAATCTCTCATTTTTAGTGTTGTAAATTACAGCTTGATTCTCACAATGCAAAGTGATTGGTCAATTTGTAAGAGTAACAAAACAATTGTTAGTTGAGGAAGGGTGGCTCACATATTTTTCCCCAAGTGGAACATATCAAGTTGCATTTCGAATCTGTCAGTAGCTCGATAGGGTTGCTACGGGTTAACATCCCTCTTAAGGCTCGTATGTTTCTTGTCATGTCTCTAGATCCATTTATGAAGGAAGGTTCTGTTTTTTTACTTCAAGATCCATAGTACCAATTCCCCCACAATTTCTATATTTACACACCTTGTTCTACTCAATATAATGAACTTTTTTGCTCTGCCCTAGCCTCACACTAAAGAAACATCATTTGAATTTTTTTCAAGTTCTTTTTTAATTCCTATGAGAATTTAGAACAAAAATATGAAGAAATAGGGAGATTTACTAGAAACGACCCCAATAATGTCACTACTCCCACTCGAAAACAACTTAGCTTTCCACCCAGCTAATTTTACCTCATACCTCTTGACAACTACCGATTTCCAAATCTTTAGGGAGAGTTGATTTGTCCCCAATGGGAGACCCAGGTATGTATTTGGAATGTTTCCCACTCTAGAGATCAAATCAACCCAAACACCAACCAGTTGCTTATCAATTCTAATCCCAAAGAGATTACTCTTCTTGAAGTTGATCTTGAAGCTCAAAATGACCCGGAAACATCTTAAAATTCTCATCACATTCTTCAAACTTTAAGGCTTAGGATAGTGGAAGATCATAGTGTCATTTGTATACTGTAAACGCAAAATTTTCAACCCTTAATCCCTATTGAGACACCCTTGCATAAATCAACCTTCTTTGCCTTGTACATACTACCACTAAAAACTTCTGTTACAATCTTGAACAGAAATGGTGACAAGGGTAGCATTATCTTAATCCCCTCTGCATTTTAAGCTGCCTTGATTAATATTAAACCTTTATGCATTTTGTTTATTCTTTCTTTTTCTTTCTTACAAATAACACACACATATATACTATTATATAAATGTATTATAAAATTATTATTATTATTATTATTATTATTATTAAGAGATATATATATCTAATATACAACACCAATAGTATAAATCATCAATAAGAGATTACATCAAATTTCAACCAAAAAAAAAAACAAAAACCTAATTAAGTGAGTAATGGTTCACCATAGGACCTTAAGAGCAAGATTTGCTCTTTCCCGCAACCTAAGGTCTATGTTGCTCTATTTTTATTTTTTATTTTTTGAAATATTCGTGTTTTATACATATTTAACATACATAAATATGGAGTTCCAACATTTAAATATGAAAAAAATAGAAAAAGTTGAACATATTCCACATGAAACGCATATTCAGGTCCTTAAACTCACCCAAAATCCAAAGCCGAGTAACATAGCCCAAGGCAGCAATGCCCATGCCCCTTCTTCCCCTGATTGAGAAAACAGGGAATTCAATATTCACAAAATCTTGACAACTATTTCACGAAAAACATTTCAACAGCTATAGTAAAATTTTTACAAATTAATAATTTTTATTAAATAATATTTTTAATCAGTTTCAATTTGAAATTAACGTAATAAATTATTAATTCGTTAAATTTATAAGATAATATATTTTAAAAAAAACACATATATCTCACTTGATATATAAATTAATAATCTATTTATAAATCAAAATTATATATATGCATAACTCAATTAGAATATCTTTGTAACATATGATTCTAGTGTAATTTGTTTTTTCTTGAAATTAATATCTTCTTAGAACTTATCTCTAACTTTTTTTAGTACATTAAGAAGCTCTGATATAGTATTCTCATATTACAAGAAAAAATTATATAATGTAATTGTTGCTTTAAGCGTATTCTTGTGAGAGACAAGCTCCACTACAAAACTATAGCCTTCGACTTCATTTTTTTTTCAACTTTCATGACGTTCTAAATAATTTACTCATCATGAATATTAATAATTTGTAATTCGATAATTAGTTAATATTTGTATAATCACAATAACAATATATGTATTAAGTTTAATATTTAAAAAAATACCTTAATAAATTAATTTTTATTAATTAATATATAAATTAATAAATTATTAATTTATCGATTAAATAATATCTGAATTAATTAATAAATTTTTCTGATCCCAATCATATTAATTTTTTTATCAACTTCTGCATTTTCCCAGGCCCATCTGGTTTTAGGGAAAATAAAAAAGGCTAATTAGGCTTAGAAGCAAACAAAAAATGGTCACGTAGATTTGATAACACAAAGATTCACAACAGCAAGACCGTAAAAAAAAGGTGTGGAGTACAAGAATCTATAAGATACCACCTTCCTCGGATAGACCGATCTTGTCAACGTCTCTAAAAGATTCTCCCATATTGTCAAAGGTGTGGTGAATGGTGATTGGCTTTGCTTGGTGGTGCTGCTGTTTAACAAACAGACGCATAATTTTCTCACGCATGTGGATACAGCGGTTTCGTTCATCAGCTCTCCCAAATCTATGCATACCCCACTCAAAATATAGATTAAGGTATGTCTCTTCCCAGTTTTCTATATTACATCAGAAAGAAAATCAAAGGCATAAACAGTCAGTGAACATGTTCTCTCGAGGGATAGAATGTGGATATTTATTTTAGACGGTGAGAACAATCGGAAGATGGACCCAGTTTCTAAGCAGTGGGGGAGAGTACGTAGCGATGGACCACATATTCAACTGGGATTCGTTTGAATAAAAGTACAAAGCAACAGTTACAATTTTGTTTTCTGACTTACATCTGAATTAATAAATGACAAGTCGGTTCAGTTTTTTAGTGTTTGTCTCTCAATAACAAGTTGTCTTTAATTCAAATCAAACCAGTGGGCTCTCACGTTGTATTAGTCCTTAATTATATTATTGTTTGGAGGATTTAATAGCCTATTTAACTCCAAGTTTTCAAGTGCCAAATAGAATGTATTAAAAATTTGCTTCAAAATAAATTAAATATGAATAAAGTATAACCAATCTCAAATATATAAATAAAAAGACTATTGTTAGGATAGGATATGCAAACCCACTTGAGAGATTGATTTAACAAATTTTGAATTTGAACATCTCCCAACGTCAAACTCGTGATTTTTTTTTTTAAAGTGAAAGATAATCATAGAGCAAATATAAGCCTAATTCCCATTCCCAAAATGAACTCTAATAATATAAGATTTAAACCAAGTCTAATAATATAAAGATAATTTTAATTATTCATGAACTCAAATTTTAAAACCAAGTCTCAATATGTATAATGATATAAGATTTAATTATTTATGAACTTTAATTTTACACTTTTGAAGTTGGGATTATAGTAAGACCAAGTGTCAATACGTATAACAATATGAGATTTAATTATTCATCAAGTCTAACTTTGTCCTTATTTAATGAAATTGAACCGCTTAAGAGTTATCTAAAGGATTGTTATCTAAAAATTTATATTCTAATGACAGCAATAGATAAAAATTAATTTAAAATAGTATTTTAAAATTTAATCAAAATGAATGTCCATTTTATTAATAAAAAAATTTGTTAAGATTGGTACTTATATATATATATATGTATTATAGAATAATTATTATAGAATAACTTATTATACACATATGATGCTTTGATAGTACATAGTAGATAAATACCATACTGTTTTTTCTTGTTAGTGCTGAATTAAGCTAACCCCAACTAGAAGCAAAAAATTGCCATTAAACGAGAAAAGGGGTTCGAATTTATAAATCAAAATAAAATAAAAATTACAAAGAAGCAAGGACCAATGGTGACGTAGGAAGTGGATTATAGGATTGACAAAGTAACCAATAGATGAGAATGACCAATCTCTATCACAAAGTGTCTAGTCGTTCCAACCGAAAAGACAACATAAACGTGTTGGGGTTCCTATCTTTTCGCTGAGTTGATCAATTTTGGGAAACCACCTTATGTCCTACCAAATAGGCTTTAACGACTCGTCAACTCGTTGGTTGTTGCGAACATGTTTCTAGGCATCCTAAGTGGATAAGATGATGTCTCCATAAATTTGTAGTGTATGAGTACTTTGAAGTTTTTACCAAATTGGACAAAATTATTTCAAATTCTCGTGAGAGATGAAAATTTTGGAAGAATAACTTCTAAGTTCAAATATTCATGGTTCATTGATGATAGATTTGTAATTCATTGGGGATAGAATCAGAGGTAGATTTAAGATTTTATATAAAAAATAATTATATAAAATTATAAATTTATATATTTTAAATTATATATAATATTAAAAAAGGCATTAATGTTTTTAATTTTTAATTATAATTACATGTAAATCCATTCATTTTTAAAATTAACCTTTGATTCCAAAGTATAAATGGTGTTAATGTTTAAATGTGAAATATTTAAAATATTTTTTTTTCCTTTTCTCTCAAACCGACTCGTGTAAGGGAGCACCTAGCGATCGGATCTGACTATGGAATGTTAGATCTAGTTGAATCTCCCTAAACTCCTTTAGGGAGCACTGTGCATTCCTTGGGGATCTAGCGTTGTTAGTCGCAAGTGACAAGTAGAAAGATTTTTTTTTTGAAAAAAAAATTAAAAAAATTATAATTTTTAAAATTAATGAAAGGTTAAATTATTTTAAAAATATTACCATATCATCAAACTAATAGAAATATTAACAGTTAACTAATAGTATGACTTATATATCCAATAAAAATATTTTTATAAGAGAAAATATTTATTTTGAAAACTAATACTTACATAAGATTATAATCAAAAGTTGATAGAGTTAATATATTTTAACCTAATAAAATGATTAAAAACTAAGAGCTGACAATGGCTACTCCCATTACACCTTGACTCCGCCACTAAGTGAAACTCTGAAAAATACTATGGAAGTCATAATAGAGCACCATCATTGTTTTTTTCCATCTGTGTGTAGTAAAAATCTCCTTCTTTAGATGACAAACAATCATCAAAACACATAAGAAAGTTCAATATCGATATTTAATACTATACATACGATTGCTTCCATAATTTACTCAAAGTGTCAAAAAACTTCAAGTCACGTTACATATTTGTAATTGTATAAGAGATTTAAAATAAAATAATAAAACATTACTGTACTTGTCGCTGACATGGGTATATGTTTCCATTGCTTAAGGGCGAAGTCGTCGGAGGGCTGGAGAGTGGCCTTGCTCCCCTTGGCTCTTGAAATGTTGGTTTAGTTTACACATAGCATTTCTCAAGTAAAAGGGAAATTTTTGAATTTGACCTCTCAAGAATTCACAACATGGCCTCTCTTTTACAAAAACTTTGTTATTGATATGATAAATTCTATATTCGTTAATGTACATTTTAAGTTTTAATTTTAATTATTGATCTAATTTCTTTTGACTTTTCTTATGTAAGTATTATTGTAGTTGATTTTTAACTCTTTAAATCACCATTTATCTTTTCAATTAATTTAAAAATATCTTGACAATCATCAAGAGTAATAAAAGAAAATAAAAAAGTTATATTTTGTATATAAAATCAATTATGCATACAACTTTTCTGTCTTTAGTTTTTTCTCTCCTATTTTATTTTTTATATATCAACCTATATATTTGTTTTCACAAGATTTGCAACTTCAACTCTATTTTTAGTAAAAAATATTAATAAATCTATAAATTTTATATAATCATTTATTAAGCAATATTGTTTTGTTTAAATATAAAAAGATATTAATTCTGTTTATGCCTTAACTAATTGATTTTTTATTTGAATTTAATATGATTTGTACTATTTTTTAATTATCAATGAAATTTTATTATATGTTTACTCTTATTTAAATTACAATTTAACATACTATTCTTATCTTGACCCACCCAAATAAAAAAAATCTTGACTTATTTAAACAATTTTCACTATTTCATTGTTAATGTTGTTAATAATGAATAAGGAAGATTGGATGCCTTAAGGCTTAAGAAAATAGGATTACTTTCCATGCTCTTTAAACAAATATGGGATAAACTAAACGAAAAGGAAAAAGGGTCATTCAACTCAAAACCCTGTGAGCTTTAATGACAAGAAATTTTCCTGTAAATTGCTATGATGCTTGCTTTCGGTGATAACAGTTACAGTCAAACCAACTAACACAAAAGGGAAAAAATCTCAACGACTCATTTGGTCTTTGACGTTTTGCTTAAACAATCTGGATTTTTGGTAAAGAATATGCGCATTTTTCTTTATCAGATTTTATTTATCATAAAAGACAAAGACAAAAAAGTGCACCAGATCATTAAACTTTTCACCAACAAAGTCAAGAAACCTTATCTTATTCAAAACGCTTTCTTTGCATGTTATTATTATACCTTTTTTCTTTTTATCAAATAGTTTAATTAACGCGGTTTCCCCACGGAATACAAGCTTTTACGTTTGAATATATTTTTTTTAATTTTCAATATAAACTTTTTTCTACACTTGATTTTTTGTCTTTGCTGCGCTACTGTTCTTTGCCCATGATTTCATCCTGTTTACTTAATTATTCTATTGTTAAATAATCCAGATTAATGATTTAATCTAAAAGTTTTACAAGCGTTTAACAAATAATATTACCTAAAAGGATCTTCAACTAACAACCGTCCACCCAAAAAAAATTATATGTAACTATCTGCCTACACCATAATGAATGGCTTTATACTCCAAACAATTGAAAAGTTGGTTGTTCTTGCATCCCCCAACATCTCCTTTGCGTTTATTTGTTTGACAAACCACAAGCTTTGCCATGTTTTTACACTTGTTGATTCAAAGGGAAAGCCTTTTATTTTTTCCATTTTACAAAGGGGAAGTGGGCCTATTTATTTTACATTTTTTTTATATTTAAAAAGAGGATTTGAATCTTATTTTTAAAAGAGGATATGTATTAACTATTAAATCAAATGTTTTAATAGTTATCTATATCATATTTATTTATTTATTATAACTCGTTAATTGGGAGATGAAAGTTAGGTACCGTACCTTCATTAGATTTGAGAGATAAGGTTTTCCACTCATATCTAGATAAGTTCAATTTATCAGTCCTTAATATTGACAAATAATAAAATGATTTGCGAATATTTGTATTCATTAAAGATTTACTTATAGAGCCCTTGCAACATCAACATTTCAATTTTTTGGAAGACCAACCTCGTGAAAAATAAAATTAATAAAAAAAGAGTAGATTGCGAAAAAGGGGAAAATTTGAAAAAAAAAAGAAATTGAAATATTTTTTATGACATAATAACTAAAAAAGTTTTGAAAGTATTTTAAAAAATTTAAATAAGACCTTATATTTTTATTACTTTCAATCAAGCTCTTATATTTTTATTTTGAGTCAAATATGTTTTTATGATTAATGATTAATTTAGTCAAAATATCATTTGTTATTCTATAATGCGTGGTGCTGTATGACATACTAATATATCATAAATGCTGATAATGTGACATGCTAACGTATCATAATTTGTAACAACGCAACATGTTAATTTGGTATAATAACATGATAATATGACATTTTTCACTTTCTACGTGAACTCTATATTAATATCATGTGGATATAAAATGATAAGTTATTTTGATTAATGACAACTAATAAAAACTTGTTTAACTCAAAATAAAAATACAGGAACTAGATTAAACACAATAAAAAAATTAAAAATTTATTTAATTTTTTTGGATAATTTAGAAACTTATTTGACTATTATGCTTTTTTTCTTTATCATACAAGAAAGAGTATTGAAATTCAAACACATAGATCTCAACTTCTAAAGGATTAATTTTGGTTTGGAGAAGATTATTAATTATTTCAAATTTAATGTAGGTTACTTCCAAGTTTTTTACTATTAAAAGATACGTTAGGTTTACAGAAATTGAATGGATTATTTTAGTTTAGGTCATTTTCGACTTATTTATTGTGCAATAGAACAACAATTAGATTTTAAGCCCAAAATTAAACAAGATCATTTTGGAGTTAAATTAATTTAGAATTGAATCCTTATCTTACTGGTAAATTCTAAATCTCATTGACTTGGGGTTTCCATATGAATTGAATCACATTTCAACACATTCAAGTAAAGTATGTAGGTGACCTTGCATACTATCCCACGTAACCAAAAAACTAGAGTTTCCCCTAGTTTGGGTAACATACTTACAAGATGCCACTATAACAGATCCAAGGGAGATGGAAGTTGGGACTCAAGTACCCCCGAATAAGAAATAAACAGAATTATGGGACTCTAATAAAAAAAAAGGATTAAGATTTTCTTCTATGCCAAAGAAAGAAAATGCTGGAAATGCTAATTTGGTATTTTAATTGCTTGGAAAAGCAAATCGTTTTCTTGATGGGGCAAAGAAAAAGATTTGATAATGGATTATGGGCAAAGAATAATTAAAAAAAAAGAGAACAAAAAGAATTTAGAGAAAGAGCCCACCCAGGTCCATCTTCTATTCCTATATGTCACCATCTTCCGTTTTTTGTAGATCATCCCAAAAAATGCAAATTCTTTTGGATTTGACTGAAATTCTGCATGAAACCATCCACGTGCCGTCACCCCTTGTCACTCTTCTTTCATCTCTTTCTTTAATGCCGCATAACTTAAGAAAACCTTAATATAAAGATAAAAACACCCAAAAATAGTCGCTGCCGTTTTCAATCCCCTTCAGTTTTCTCGAGAAAATTAAAACCCCACCACCACCCAGAGAAGAAGAAGAAGAAGAAGAAGAAAAAAAGCAAATCCCATGATGAATTTTATTTTCAAAACAAAATAAAAACCAAAAGACCTGATTCCCAGAGAGAGAGAGGGAGAGAGAGGGGGGGGAGGTAGGAAGCAGAGAGACAAAAAGAGAGTTTGAAAGAAAGAAAAGATTCATCGAAAGCGCAAACAAAGCCCTGAATCAAAGGCGGCCCAGAACCAGCTCCAGCAGCAGCACGGACCCAGTGTCTCTGTCTCTTTTACTTCCATCTTAAGTCTCTCTCTCTCTCTCTCTCTCTCTCTCTCTCTCTTCCCGCTTAAATCTGGCACTCATTAATCTGTCTATATTTTTTGTGAGTTTTTTTTTTTAGCTCCGTTCGTTGTTTTAGAAAAGACCCTTTTATGTAAAAGAAGGTTTATTGCTGTTTCTTACAGTTAGTATGTGAAAATTCTTGTATGTTTTAAAGATAGAAACAAAACCCAGAAACCAAAACCCTAGCTTTATCCCTGCTACACTTGATTTACACTACATTTAAGCTGAAATCCCGTTTCAGCTGAACCCTTTATTGTAGATTATGGCATTTGATCAAAACTCAGTACCAAAAGATCTGAGACCATTGAATGTAGCTGGATTAGCTGAAGAGCCCCGCGTTGGGGCTGCGGTGGCAGCTACTACAAATGCCAGCTGTAGAAATGTTGAAGGATTTTTTCCCAACCCGGCTCGGGAGTCTGGGAGTCCTGGTTCCATGCCTGTTTTTTATCCGGCAACAGTGCCTGATGCCGGTTTTGTAGGCTTAGGGTATGCGAATGCAGTGCCCTTGGCTCCAGGTGTCCCGGCATGGAGGCCTCAGGTGCCTCTGCCGATGCCTGTTCCTGTACCTGTGCCAGTGGGGCATCCGAGTATGAATCCGGTTGTTGGGTTTGGTTATAATCCCAATTTCAGCAATAGGGTGGTTGCTAATGCTGTGGATGAGGTTAGTAACGATGTGGTAGCTGGGCATAATTTTAGTCCTAGTTTGGGCAATAGGGGTAGTGGGAATGGGAGTGATCAGGTCAGTAATGATGCGCTGCCAACAGGTTTTGGACATAGTTCCGATATGGGAAACAGGGGTAGTGGCAATGGGAGTGATCAGTTGAGTAATGAGTTAATGAGTGGGCTTGGTTATGAACCAAATTTGGGACTTAGGAGTAATGGCAGTGGGGCTGATCAGGTGAGTGATGAGGGCGGGGATGATTCGGTGTCAGGGAAAAAAGTTAAGTTTTTGTGTAGTTTTGGTGGGAAGATATTGCCTAGACCTAGTGATGGCATGTTGAGATATGTCGGGGGTCAGACAAGGATTATTAGTCTTAGGAGAGATGTGAGCTTTAATGACTTTGTGCAAAAAATGGTGGATGCTTATGGGCAACCTGTGGTTATTAAGTACCAGCTTCCTGATGAGGATCTTGATGCATTGGTGTCCATTTCATGCTCAGATGATCTTGATAATATGATGGATGAGTATGAGAAAGTGGTTGAAAGGTCTTCAGATGGTTCGGCTAAATTAAGGGTATTTTTGTTTTCGGCTTCTGAACTTGATGCTTCTGGTATGGTTCAATTTGGGGATTTACATGACAATGCGCAGAAATATGTTGAGGCAGTTAATGGAATTATGGATGGAGCTGCTGGTGGCATCACACGGAAGGAGAGCATAGCAAGTGTGGCTTCAACACAGAATTCTGATTTTAGTGGGACTGAGGCGGTTGATAGCATCGGTGCTGGTCAAGGGGATGTTAGTGGTCTTCCATCGGCAAACATGTTGTCATCTAGTGGGAATTCTGCTACTTCTCATGACACTGCTCCAAAAATGATGGCTGTGGATCCTAATCCTGCTGGTCATTTAGGAATTCCAGTGGTCAAGTCTGGTCCTCCTCAGACATTGACTTCTCAACCTGAGGTTGAGTTAGAGAGGACGGTGCCCCTTTCCTCGACACAGCAGCAATTGGGATATGATCTGCAGCAACACTATGCATCTACATATATTGATCCTCACCATGATGGTATGAATCGTACTGATTATGTGCGTCTTGGGCCTCAAATGGGGTTCTCAAGTCCTAAGTTGGTGGGAAATACTGGTTCTGTATTCAGCCAACAGCAGTTTTCTGATAATGCTCCTGGGATTACCCCTCATCAGTTCATTCCTGCTTTGCACATGACAATGACTCCCCCCACTTCCCATGTCAGTATTCGACCAGCTGTGGTTCAGCCACTGTTGCAACCCCAGCAAACTCCCTTGGAGCGCTATCATGATGAAAACTCATTTGGAGCAAGGGTAGTTCAGCTTCCAGCTGATCGGAGCCACAATGTTTATCAGGCCCAGATTCCAGCAATAGTTGCAGGAGGTTATGCCTGGCATCATATTCCACAAACTGAGCATGTTGTCTTCTCAGATGGATCATTTCCTCGGCACCAAGTAACTATTCCTGAGAAGATTCCAAGGCTAGAGGACTGCCATATGTGTCAAAAGGCATTGCCTCATACACATTCTGATCCACTGCTACAGGACCAAAGAGATAGTGGTGTAACACCTATAGTAAATACAAATCCAAGTTATCATAGTCTCCGTCCTGAAGATGCTATGAGAATTTCATCAGTAAACAGAGTTGTGGTGCCTGGACCATTCGGGGATGGCATTGTTGAACAAGGAGCTGGGATTCGACAGCCTGGTCAACTTGATCATCAATTTGGGGTACTTAAGTCAGAGGCAGTTGGATTCTCTCAAGGTCTTGAGGCACAATATGAACATGACAGAAATATTTTCCCAAAAACAGATAATTCTGATCATCCTAGGATTCCAGCAAGCCAGGGTGTGATGGGTTTGGCAGGTGAGTTGCAATTACAATATGGTTTGCCGACTCAATACCAGTTTAAACAGGAGGTTCCACATGTTGGGGCAATGGGCATTCAAGTTGCAGAACAGCCAGCGCATGAAGTCTCTAGACAATATAATGGCAAGCTTCCTGCTGTCCCCAAAGAAGATATTATAGACCCTAACCATCTGATGCCAATTGATGGGATGATGGAGACTCTTCGGGTAAGCAATGAGCAGAGTAAATCCCCTGTTGATAAAACTAGAAAAGGAGATATCTTGGAAGATAGATCGCTGCAAACAGCAGGGAGAGAGGTGCTTTTGGATAGTATCTTTAGCAAACCATTAGATTCCAATGAGATGGTCATTTTGGGAAATGTGGTAGCACATGCACAGCCAAAAGTTGGAGCCCCAAACTTGGATTCTGTTGAAGTTCGATATGGGAACCCTCCATTTTCTGGTGTTGAGACAGCACATAAATTGGACAATGTTTCATGGTTGGAGCAGAAGATTGTACAAGATGACACTGAATCTGTCCCTTTGAATGGTAACAGTCAAACTTCCTTGTCACCATCCAACAGAGGTGGAGATGCTTTGGATTCCTCCAACTCACTTTTTAGCAATCAAGATCCTTGGAATTTGCGGCAAGATACTCATTTTCCTCCTCCTAGACCTAACAAAATTCAGTCAAAGAGAGAAGGAACTGCTACTAGAGACCCTTTTGGTGAGAACCAGGTAGCAATTAGCGGGGAATCTAATACCCAATTGGAAGATGAAGTTTACCAACCGTTAGGCCAGTTGAACAAGGATTTTAGTTCAGACCACACACAGTCCACAAAAGGTGAGCTATTTGGTTATAGTGATACTATAATATGTTGTCATGTATCATTTTATGCCTGTGGAGTAAATATTTATTGTTGTTGCCTTCACTGCCAAAGGCTCAGCCGAGGAACTCATCAAGAAAGAACTACAAGCTGTTGCTGAGGGAGTAGCTGCTTCTGTTTTTCAGTCATCTACCCCTTCCAATCCTGACATACCAGCAGAGGTCAATGTGGCTGGTTATGAAGCCAATCAAGACACAGATGTTTCAACTAGCAATATCGAAATGCAGCATAAAGCTAAACTTGAGGTGTGCAATCTAAGATCTCTTCATTCTCTATTTGTATGCTCGGTCCTGTCCCCCTTTCACCCTTGCCTTTTTTTATTGTGGCTGCATTCTGCAGATGCATTATTGAGCTGTCTTTCATGCTATTTTTATTAACTCAGGAAATCAAGACCAAACAGCCAGACAGAACTAATTTTGGTTTTCGAGTTTCAGATGGCATTGCTGGTCGCTTGCAGGTTGAAGCATTGTTTTTACGTGATATTTGTGATTTTACTATTAACCTCTATTGCCCATTAATTTAGCTATATGTTCGTTTGGCAGATTATAAAAAACAGTGACCTTGAAGAGCTGCGAGAGCTGGGTTCAGGCACCTTTGGTACTGTTTATCATGGGAAGTGGCGGGGTACTGATGTTGCAATTAAACGAATTAATGATAGATGTTTTGCCGGAAAACCTTCTGAACAAGAACGCATGGTTTCACACTTTCTTTTCTCTTTGCAAGCTCCTATTTTCTCCATATTAACTTCACTTGCTCACAACTTGTACTGTGGTAAATGCATATGATCAGATAGATGATTTCTGGAATGAGGCAATTAAGCTTGCTGACTTGCATCATCCAAATGTGGTGGCTTTCTATGGTGTTGTGCTTGATGGTCCTGGCGGCTCTGTGGCAACAGTGACAGAGTACATGGTTAATGGTTCTTTAAGAAATGCTTTACAGAAGAATGAGAGGTACTACACAATTCTAGTTTTGCTATGCCATATAGCCATTTCCCTATAATTGTGTGTAAATTGTAGGTTTATCTGATAATAAATAATTATTGGATGACTTGCTGTTGCCAGGAATCTTGATAAGCGTAAGCGTCTCTTGATTGCCATGGATGTGGCCTTTGGGATGGAGTACTTGCATGGAAAGAATATAGTGCACTTTGATTTGAAGAGTGACAATTTACTTGTCAATCTTCGAGATCCTCATCGCCCAATATGCAAGGTTAGTGCTTGGGCCTGTGTTTTGTTTGCAATCTCATTCTAGTGCAAGTTCTATGGTGGGAAAGCTTTTGATTATTTATCCCAAACATCTTTGATCCAATTGGCATTTCTTTAGATTCACTCTGGATATTAATTGGACATATATGTAAATTTGGTTCCCTGTTGGAGTACGTTAAATTGGCATATTAACAAAGTGTCTTGTCTTGAATTCTCATCTTAAGGAGATTAATTTCATAACTGAGTTGACTGATATATGAGATGTTTATTTATCCAAACAAAGAAAAAAGATATATAAGATATTCAGGTATTCTTGGCTGAGGATTTGGGGATGGGATTGGGGTTTGAGGCTTTTATTGTGGATTTTCATAAATTATTGTTTGGTGCAAAACAGCAGTCATTAATAACAGAAGAACAGAGCAAGCTCTTGTATTAATATTTATTAACTTGGAATGAATATTTCTGAGCTCTTTATGAGTAATCTATAATTAGTAGTAGCCTTTTAATTTCAACCTGCTCTAAATCTTAACTAAAAGCATTAGCTGGATGGACAAGCCTTAATTGTTCATTGTAGTAGCATGCTAATTGCATTCCATGTGCCTTTGGTCATATATATACCTTTTGGTATGGGATTAATTCTAACAGAAAAATCTACTTGCTTCAAAAACAATCTCATCTAAGTTTTATACATTGATTGGTATTCATTAATAATTCAGCATGAACTTTCCGTTGTGGCCATTTTATTAGTCCTTGTTTTCCCTTTTTCCCCAGTCCTTTCATAGTTATCAACTTCTCTTAAAAAGTAAGCTTCCTTTTCTTTTCTTTTTCATTTTTTTTTCTTTCTGGTTGGGGAAACACAAGTTGTCTATTAATTAGAAATAATCTTGCTAGATATTTTGGGTCTTTGTTGTCAATGTCAATCTACCTTTTTCCACAAATTATGCGGCTTCTTTATCCTATGCTTTTTCTGCAACTTTCACCCATGAATACCTGTTATAATTCAAATAATCTGGAATTATTCTCTCATGTTTCTGTTTGATGCATGTAAAAATGGCTATAACCAAGTGGCTGTTAGCTATCCTCTTCAATCTGAGCTACTTAAAGAAATCATTTCCTTGTGGTTTGATTTTTTGCAGTCACAAATTACTACTAGCTTTTTTGTTGTTTGTTTGCTTTTGATTTGCTGCTCTTGAGGATGAGGAATTAAATTTTAAAATCCATATTCCTTTTCAGTTTAATCATGCAATGCATGCTTACTCTTTTATATACTTTAAATTATTAATAAAATATGATTGGTGCATAATGATTGAGTTGAACAGTTGTGAAGTTGACTCTTGTCAATTTCTATATATCAGTCCATCATATTTGAAACACTCCTTTGTATTTTCTTCTCATTTTTTGCAAAATGAGAAGGATAAAGGGGAAATATAAATTGATTTGGTAATGAAGCACTGAAGATAAAAGTTGTTCTGCTCACTTTTAAAAGGTTAATTAGATGTCATCTGCAAAACTTAGAACAACTTGCTCTTATCCAACTTTCTTGTTGAGCTATAAATACAAATAACTGATTTATTTGGACTTACATTGACTCGGATGTTTCAAATGATTTTGATTGAAATGTGCAGAGTGCTTATATGCAATCTATTTAATCTTGAGTTGAGGACCTCAATTTTCTCAACATAAAATTATGAATTCTGGTATATTAGTAGTCCTTTAATCAACTGTTGATAGGAGGAGGGAGCTTAATCTGATGCCAACTAATTGGTGATTGCATGGTACTATACCCTCTAAGATATTGCTGTTATAGATTGTTTCTCTTAAATTCAGACTGAAGGTTATGTTGCTTTTATAGATTGGTTTTAATGATTCTTTCAATTTCATTCTGAACTGTTTCAGCAGATTCAGTTTCTCATGCCTAGTTTTTGGTAGCAGGTTGGTGATTTGGGCCTATCTAAGGTGAAATGTCAAACTCTGATCTCAGGTGGCGTACGTGGAACACTTCCATGGATGGCACCAGAACTTCTGAATGGCAGCAGCAGTCTTGTCTCAGAGAAGGTCTGATTTTTAGCACATTTCTGGTGCCCTCTAATCTCTTATCATTTTATTTTCTTACTTCACTTATGTCCTACATAATCATGTAAACTTTTTTTGTCTACGTATAGTTAATCATGAGATTTTTGTTTTGATATTTTCTCTAATTTAGGTTGATGTGTTCTCATTTGGTATTGTGATGTGGGAGCTTCTCACTGGAGAAGAACCATACGCAGACTTACACTATGGGGCTATTATAGGTAATTGCATTATATGTACGCGTATTCATGGACTCTGTTCTTTCCACTTTGATAAATCATAGTGATCATTTGCCTGGAATTGCTTTCAGGTGGTATTGTGAGTAATACACTACGGCCTCCGGTTCCAGAATCATGTGACCAGGAATGGAGATCATTGATGGAGAGATGCTGGTCATCAGAGCCATCAGAGAGACCAAGCTTCATTGAGATTGCCAATGAGTTACGCTCAATGGCTGCAAAAGTTCCACCTAGAGGACAAAACCCACCATAAATGTGCTTGGCTTAAATCATCTTCTGTTTCTGGCAGTTGGAGGAATAGGATGTAAATGTGCTTGGCTTGAATGTAATACAGGGAACTAAGTTACAAAACACACCCCCCCCCCCCCTATTTTTATAGAAATTATACTGGCTTGATTGTGTTAGCTCTTACAATTCCATTATAAGTGAAAAATGTCCTGATATGCAATTTATTGGTTAATTATGGTGAAATCGTGCATATCCTGTCAATCTAACAGGGTTGAATTGTTTCGTATATCCAGTTTCATAGACCTAAATTTTCTGTTCTCAAGCTTATAGATGTGCAACATGCGGGGAGGGGGGATGGTTTTGCACTAAAACCAATGATCTATGGCATTGGCCACCTAGTTAGCAGAACAGCATTTAGTCTATGACTTGAAACCAGAATGCTTGCACCAATGATCTGAAGGACAATCAGCTAGGGACCCTGGCAAGCCGGTTGCTAATTTATTAACTTATAAATTTATAATGTAATTGATTTAAATGGGTTGGATGTGTTGAATTATGTAAGTGATTGTTAAGCTAAAGACGATTAATTCAGCATGCTAAAATGGATCACAAGTAGCTCAGGTTTGGCAGGATTACCTAACAATTTTGGATTATAATTAAGCTAAACACTTAATAGTCAAAACTCAATTAATTAAATTAGCACACTTATTCAAAATTCGAATGCAATGAATTTAGTGCTGATATTTTTGACCCCAGCATTAGCATGAGCATTTCTTCAGTGACACCTGATGCCATTTTCCTCTTTCCAGCCGCGTTATTTCCATTGCCGCGTTGCAATGGGCCGCCAAACGGACTGGGTCAAATTCAAGTGGGTCAAATTCAAGTCCCTAGCTTATCATTTTCCAGTTCCCTACTAATCACAAACTGTTACGCACCCTAGTGAATGACCAATAAAATTGACCCCTCTAAGCATTGGATAGCCAAGATTCTTCTTCTTCATACAGGTGGCATTTTTATATTGGGCCTTGATGATAATCTATCCTACTCAAGGCATTGCTTACAAGACTCCTTATTTCCACCTCCCATGATATTTCCTTGCTTGTTTCTCTTCAACTTCCTTGCATGGCTTCTCTAATCAAATTCTTTTGAACTTCCCCTAAACCTCTTAGAACTTCTCCATATAAAAGCCTCCTTTCGTCACAATCCAAAACCATTAGCCTTATTTTTCTATCTTTAATTTATATTTTTCCTTCCCATGACAAATTCCGAAGAGAAACCAATCTTCATGCACAAGCATTCACCATTACAAGGAGAGGATGTTGATGACCATGAAGAGGAAGTTTGGGATAAAGGATGTGATTGGTTTAGTCTCTTCTGCCTCAAATGGCGGCGAAACGACATCGAGGAAACTGATTCCTTAGTGCACCAGAGAGGAGAGCCCACACAGACATGGTGGAAAAGCAAACTGAAGAAAGTGAAAGAAGTCTCGGAAAAACTTGCAGGGCCAAAGTGGAAGAATTTTATAAGGAAGATGAGTGGATATTGCAATAAGCGTAGGACTCGAAAGAACAGGTTTCAGTATGATTCTTATAGCTATGCTCTCAACTTTGACGATGGTGCGGATAAAGAAGGAGATGATTTGCTTCAGGATTTCTCCGACAGGTTTGTTGCGCCATTTTCGGACGAGAGACAGCGGGCTGGGTCAGGAATGTAATCACACTGGTTTAATGATTGGTATCTCTTTCTCAGCATATGCAAATTAATGATACTGATAAAAATGTTTGCATATATATGATTTCCTTTATACCCTCTTAATTGGAATCCATGTGAAGTATAGTTATATTCTTTGGCTTATTTTGATTCTTGCAAACCTGGAACATAGTTAACGTAAATTTAACTGCAAGGTATGGGCGTTATGTCAATTAATTTGTATGTAGGGCCTCTGAAATGGAGTTTGAATAGAATCTGTTTGTATTTGCACCTTAAGCTATGCCTGCCTTTCATTTATGGCAAACCTGTTTTCAGGTATGAACAACTCCCAACCAATTCAGATCAAGATTTCAATACAAGATGTAATTAGCGAGCTAGCATAGGGGACAAATTGTTAAACTCGATATTCTAGTATTGGTACAAGGCATATTCATACACCTTAGTTACTTTGCCTGGTGGACATGGAGCGATACCTTGAATGCTTTACATAAAGAAATGCATATTATACTGCATGACAGTTTGGAAAATTGTTGTTAGAGAAACCATATAGGCGAAACTGAAAAAGCAGACACTCATGCCTTGTCCTTTTGCAACCAGGCAACAACAAACAACATTTTGAACCATGATATTTCTTATGTTGTCTATTTCCTGGTTTTACTCAGCGCTGCTTTGACAATAGTTCTGCAGATTAAGCAGAAACAGGGATACTTTCCTTTCGCTTCAGCAACCCAAAGCTTTGAAAATTTTTTTATTAAGATATAGAGGTTTAAGTCAAGTCACTTATGTGGACATGAATATAAACTATTTGTTTATGTATATGCACGAGTAATTTATGCTTAAAGGCAGGGGAGAAATTATAGAAGACATTAAGGACCAAAGAATCCTGCAGCTAATTTAACCCCATGAAGTAAATTGTGTTGCTCACAGCAAATTGTCTCTCCCACATCTCAAAATACTCTTGAGTAATAGACTTTTATGTTGCAGCCGGAGACTTAAGGAAGAAGTTTTGAAGCATTAATTACGCTTTGTTTTTGTGGTTAGGTATGATTGTATTGGTTTTGTCTTATCGTTGTATTTGTTTCTTTGTGCTTTCTGCCTACCTTCTCATGCAGCTTGGTTTGTTTTGTATCACTAACAGGATTTCTTCCTGACTTTAAGATGAATGAGATTTCATTTAGCCAAAATACATATATGCTAAGTTGCGGTCACAAGTCCCGTTATTTGATACCTAGCCCTTGCTAGTTTATTATCGTTCCCTTAAACAAAATTTTAATTGATCCTGTATATCCTTTCTGGATTGTACAATGACATTTATCAAATGGAAAACCGCTGATACAGCACATACAAAAAAGAACCATGGAACCATTCCACGAATAGATGATATGGAAGCTACACCAGAAATCTAGGTGGTGTTATTAAATAGTTTGACCAATCGAAAATGAAATACCTCAAACCCCATGTCTCTGTCTACATATTATTGCAAGCATTAACCTTCAATCAATTCACAGGTAAAACATTACATATAGTATGAACAAGTTGATAATTACATTATAAACCCATGACTTAAAGCCATTCTTGTCCACAGATATAAAAGCATGAGCTAAAAATTTACAGCTACCTATGATACATTAATTCTATGTAGAGGACTTTTCTTACAGTCTTGTAGGCTCTAAATTTCAAGAATCTAAAACAACATAGTTACACAGATATCATTACCTATCGGCGGATTACCTATTGACTAAAACTGATTGGTGCTCATGCCAACCCATTTGTAAAGCTGAACCACAAAACTTGTTATTGATGATAGCTAACCACGTTAACAAAATAAAGCACCCAACGGAAGTTGTCTTGTACCCAGACTTTCCATTGCAATCGCCTATAATGCATGCTCTGAAGCTGAATTTCCACCAGTATAGGCAGAAAGCGAAACAAGTAGTTTTCTATAGTTTTTAATTTACATTAAGTGTTCATTGCTGGTTTTACCTGCATTACTTCTTTTTCCAAATTAAATTTGGCGAATGATTCTTGAGAAAAGCTCATTTTGATTGAGAAACACACACATTCATAAGCAGCCTACCTCTTACGTTTGCTTTTCAGAGAAGTAGATGGGTTACTCTGCCAATTCCTTTTTCTCTGGTTTATAAACCAATTGTTAATCTGCTTTAACTGCAATCCGGTTTCCTGCACTAATCTTGCTTTGTCTTCCTCCTGCAACAACATTTTGTCAGAAAACTGATGAAAAGTACGTATCATAAGGTCAACAGAGCTACCCAGGAAATATATCACACTCACTGTTGGGTAAGGCCATTTAGAATGTGACTGCCACCAAGCTTTTAAGAGGGAGGTGGTGTCACCTGGTAGCTTTCCAGCCCTTCTCTTACGCAGAATTTCCTCTCTAACGTCCACAATTTTCTCCTTGTAACCCTAAAATGCAGAAAGCACATTTAGGTGCAGAGTATATGTCAAGTCTTTCCACTATTAAGTTTAAGAAAGCATACCTGCTTCAGCTCATGCTTCAGTTCTTGCCTAACACGCTCCATCAAGGACCTCTCAGTTTCAGATGGAATGAGAGGACCAAATCCCATGCTGTCAATCCCATCCAAACTTCCATCAAACAAGCTTGTATCACTATCTACCACTTCATCTTCATCATCAGACATGGTTGCACCAGTGCCTTCACCTGGAGATACACCTGTTCAATACTTCATGGCTTAGATCTAAGTTTAGCCAGTTTAATCCATGGCTAATGCAGTAATACTAAAAGAATAAAATAAACAGGGAAGGATAAGTTCATTATTATGAATTATAGCTGGTGGGAAAGCTAGATGTAGAATTCAAATACTGAAACCAACTTCTAAGGCTTATGTATAGACCCTTTTTCAGTTCTAGGTGAATTAAAGGGACAATATCATAGTGATTAGCATTGTTCTTCATTGGCCATAGCTGTCAGTTTGGCTTTTACAGGGAGGTGTGTGTGATAGAGAGAGAGAGAGAGAGAGAGAGAGAGAAAGGTGGCTTAACTATCTACAACTTATAGCTCAGAGAAGTCTCAACACAAGGTTCACTAGAAGGGAGCTAACAAATATAATGGTGTATAAAAAACCGGTTCAACCCTGGATCAACGAGAATGGTTGGCGGTAAAAGATAGTCTGGAAGAAAAACAAAAAGAAAAGGAAATGATAAAAATTTCTAACGAAAATAAAAATTAAAACTTAGCTAGGAACTAAGACCTCTTAATGCATATGCTTAATCTAAACCTCCAAAACATTTCCTGATAGAGGAAAGACATAACAAGGAAGATTTAAGTAGAATGGATGTGACATGAAGCCTGGAATATGGATGCTACTATCAGAGCACTGACACTTGAATAGTTGGAGCATCATTTAGAAACCAGAAAAAGGAAAATGCATAACTAATTAAAAGATGCAATCATTACGGATAACATAGCTCCAATGCATCAGAATGATGCACTTGCATGCTACTACTACTTTCTGCTATCTGTTCCAAAAACTGTTCACCTTAAGGTGAACTATTTACCTGTTAAACTTTGAAGTGATTGCTCAAGATCCCAACAAGCCATAACTGCTTCCATTGCATGAACACGGACATGTTGTTGCAATTGGTCTTTAAAGAAACCAAGCAATAGAACATAATTTGTCTACATTAAAGGGAGAAAAGAGAGAATATTCAAAAGATGCCAATGATCACATATAACATGTCTATATTAGAAAGCTGAGAAGGAAAAAAAAAGGCAAAAGGGAAATAAACCATCTCATACTTATTAAATATTCAATAAAA
Organism: Theobroma cacao; assembly: GCF_053813885.1. Classification (NCBI taxonomy): domain Eukaryota; kingdom Viridiplantae; phylum Streptophyta; class Magnoliopsida; order Malvales; family Malvaceae; genus Theobroma; species Theobroma cacao. The sequence continues at coordinate 8,252,464 of NC_142647.1, forward strand.
TCATTGAATATTTACAGCAGCTTACAAAAAATTTTAGGGGATTGATCTGGTGAGGCAACTATGTGAAACAGAGGGGACAGGGAAATTCTGATCTATTCCTTATTCCACAAAATATACAATAAAGGCAGATCAAAACTTAAAAGACATCACTTCAAATGATTTTTAACAATAATGGACAATAATCTATCGTGAGTCCCATAATTGCATAATCCTACGCCTCATCATAAAAGTAAAGATTATTGTGAAAAATTTCTTGCATTGTCAAATTCAAGAAACCACTTCCTTAAATATAGACAGGTCATGTTTAGCTTGTCTTAAAAATAATGCCAGCTCTTTCAAGACCTGTAATGCTGGCTTGTACGAATGCTTTCTATGGCCAGGTTGACCAAAGAAACCACTATACTTTAGAAGACTGTCCAACACCATAAAGACTGATAAAGGTGCAATCCAAGCAACAAAAATAGTTCTAAAAAAGTAACAGATTTCTAATACTATCAGATGCCTGATTGAAACACAATTTTTTTTTTCCATAACTGAGTTAACTTTTTTAGCTTGGTCTCCGAAATACTTAATGGCATCATAGAGAATATATCTGCTATTATCAAGAAAGACCAAATGAGGAATATAGACGCTTGGATAGAAAAATTAGTTGCAGTATCATCCAGAGTTGAAACCAAGATCATGCTTCCAGCTATCTCCAACAGCAATTTCTTATTCCAAATAATATGTAAAAAACAAAAAAAGAATAGCTCAAACCATTGGAAATTTAAGAATTCAATTAAGTTTTCTTTACACAGTTAAAGGGGAAAAACATTGAACAACTAAATTGCCAGTTGGTACTTGCATGTTTATACCATCAAACTGATACTAATTCACTCAGAAGGCCCGAGCACTGATGCTCATCCAGAATCGGAAACAATATGGAAACAGAAACCTAACAATCCCCCCCTCCCCCCCACCCAAAAAAAAAATGGCAGAAACTGAAAGTTGGTCCTTCACGCAAGAACAAATTCCGTAAGCAAGGAGAGACATATTACAACAATCAAGAAACAAAAGATTCTTGAGAGCACTCCAAAAGTTCCATTATTAGGGTACTGAAAAGCATCATCCATCCAATGAAGCCACAAAAGCACATTCTGGTTCACATCACAAGGCACACCTTCAAGTACTATCCTCCACTAAGAAACTCCAGCATACCATCTTTTTAGTTGACACATAAAATACTACCAACATAAAACATCCCAAAACCCATCTATCTCCCCTCATTTCTTTAACTAAATTACATAATAAGAAACCAAAAAAGTAAAAGGGTTAGATTAAAAACTTCAGCTTTATTAAGGAGCAGCATCTCCATAGCTAAAAAAAGAAAAAGCATGAAAACAAAAAATCTCTAGCTTGAAGAGAAATCCTTTCCTAAAATAGTCACATACTGTTGTAAAATAAAAACCCATAAGTCCAGCTACTCATTAAAAGCAAATAATTAACAAAAAAATTTGTATACTACAAATAGAAAATAAAAATAAAAAAACTCAGTATAACCAATGGATCATAACTAAACAAAGAAAAAAGAAAAAAAGACCTAAAACCAACCGGTCAACGGTGACCCAAATAAGAAAGATAACAAGAACTAAGCCAAAAAAAGAAAAGCAAAGAGCCCAAATCAAGAAACAAGAAGAGAAAAGGGTTTACCATGAAGTGATCGAGTTCATCGTCAGAAGCAGTAGCAGCGGTAGCTGAGTACTTAGCCAAGACTTGCTGGGACCTAGCCAACTGAGCGTCGATCTTAGCGAGCTGGTCAACAGGCGTAGCAACACGCAGACAAGCGACGTGTGCTTCCAACAGCTGGTCGTACATGGGATGTCCCATTATCTCGGCCTTGTGTTTGGCTCTTTCCCAGTGGTCGACGTCGGCAGCAGCTGAGGCAGAAGCCGATGCAGCGGTTCCGTTTAGAGCAAGGGTTTGCATGTTTTTGGTGTGGTCGGAGACAAAGCCATCGAAAGCCATGTTCAGAGAAAGAGATGAAAGGGCTTTGAAGGGTTGGAGTTTTAGTAAAGAAGAAGATAAGAAGAGAGAGAGAGAGAGAGAGAGAGAGAGTCTTGGAGAAGAAAGAAGGAAAGAAAGAGAGGAAGGCGCGGTTGTTGGAGGGATTGTGGTAATAAAGACAAAGGGGGATCTATGATGCAGGGGAACAACTATTGACGTTTGAGTTAAATTTCTAGGTCTTTGGTGGTTAATTTGGTTGGCTTTTTTGTCTCTTCTGTTTCACTGGTTTACCTCCTTTAATTACATAAAAACCATTTGTAATAATACTAGTATTTCAAGTACAATCACAGCCAAATCAAAATAATAAGGTTACTACAAAAGACCTAGACACATCTTCCGTTACTTGCGTCTTTCATCTCTCTTTACGGGTAGCCATTCATGCCATACAACAAAACCAAAAATAATTACCGTATTTATCTGCTAAACCATTTTTCCATTTTAAGTATTCACATACAAATATCAACAAAATTTTGTTATTACTTACATAAAAATTCATTAAATCGATACCTTCATCAAATAGACTTCACTATGTTTCGTTTTTCCATAATGATCGTAATTTGTTAAAAAGTTATCATGGTTTAATGATTAAGTTAACAATAATTATAAGTATTGATTCAGAATTGTTGAAATATTGTTTTAAAGAAGAGTTTTTAGGTTTAAGATACTGTTTTTCATTAAATTTAAAAGAAAATACATTCAATATAGTTTTTTTTTCTTGTAAATATCACCCTAACCAACTTTTTTTATTATTATATCGGGTGATCCGTCATTCTCTGACTTGTTCCTTAGCTTTATGCTTTAAAGGCAAAGGTAAAAGGAAATGTACATTTTTGTTTTTAGTTTTGTGTTTTAGCATATTTACCAAACCAGAACAAAAAAAATAAATATTTATTGTTTTGGTCAGTGAAAAAACATTGCTCTGCAAAATTAGGTCAAGCCTTTGACCGAAAAAAGGACGAGGCCCAGCTCGAAAGGCAAGGACACTGTGAATTTCATTGCAAGAAGCCAAGAAGCCCTATGATGACACCATTGCCCATTTCCAGCTCCTTGTCTCCGTACGTTCTACACGTGTCATCCTCATATTTCATTGGACCACCGGTGGGACCATCTAGGAGAACGAACTACATCCCTTCACCTGTCCGTTGCAGGCTAACCAGGGACCGCTGCCAGCAAAAGAAAATAAATATTTATTTTTAGAAATTATGAACTCGATTTTCTATATTCAATCACTGGTTTATGTTAATTACATTTCAAGGCATTTTCTCACTTTAATTAAATATATAATAATGATTTCTGATTTTCTCAAATAGCGACTTGATTAATTTTTTTGTATATCAAATACTGAACCCACTATTTAATTTCAAAACTTCACCTAACCTTGACTAACTAGTGCTATAGGTAAGTTAAGTTGGTTTAAGTAGCAATGACTAAGCATTTTTGGGGCACTATTAAATTGAATATGGGTTTATATTCTGTCGGTAGGAGGAAATAGGAATCATTCAAAATTACATGTTGCAACAGCTACTGGTTGAATGAAGCCAAGGAGCCAAATTCATTCATTGCTGAGTTTGAACTTTGAAACCCATTAAAGTTGACCCAAATGGTCCCGGCTTGCCCCCTCTTACTCAGCATAGCTTGAATAGCTTTTTGCTACGAACACTCGGCCATCAATAATGAAAAATTCCATGTATCTTACACTACAAGTCGAAGGATCTGACTAAGAGACCACCTTCTCTACATGTAATAGATAGGCCATTTGATATGCTCAAGATTTTTCTTGTAAAGTGTGGGATGACATGTCTCATGGTTTTTGGTAATAAAAAATTCAACATTTTCAACCTTAGCCTACCCTAATTAAGCTCCAAGTTCCCTCGTGATGTCAACATGGTGTTCAAGCTTTGTCAATTCGGTGCTAAATAATTTATTGTTAATAACATAGATTTTAATAACAAGTTCAACGGTTTACTCTATTCATTGATGTTTAAACAGTTTAACGGGTACATATAAATACTTATTCAGGAAGATAAAATATATTAATTATAAATATCATTTTAATAAATATTTATCAGTTCTTTTTAACTTTTATAATTGATTTTTCCATAAAGTTTTGAAACCTTCAATCTCAAAGCCCAGGTTTAATAGCTTGGGCTCTAGATCCTAACCATGTTAAATCCAATCTGCTATGATTCTCTTAATTTTGCTCTTGTTTGTTCTACTCTTCTAGCCTACTAGACTAGCTTAGTTTGTTAATTAAGCCCCGGTTTTAGCGGTAAGCCGTGATCAACCATGCAGTGGGCGCTAAGATTTGCCTGCAAAGGATGATGAGGGGCAAAACAAAACCTCCCTTACCGTACCATCATTTGCAACATGTAGCTTTGCTCCCAGTTACAGACAGTATCTGAGTTTGAAGTTTGAAGGGCAATACTCTTCTCTCTTTCTTTCATGCATACATATTGTTACGAAATTTTTCTGCAAGATCGGACAAGTTACACGACGAGAGTTTGTACATGCAAAAGGGGAGGCTAAAGAATGAATATATTACTTGTTTCTTACGGCAGAGTAGGTGACATAGAAGGCTTTGTAACTTGGACCTCTCCACAGTCACTGATGTAAACAGTTTTAAGGGGCCTGTTCCATAACGTGCGACCTTTCTGTGCTCTTTCATCTCCAAAAAATTCAGCCAAGTCATTTAGTAGGCGAATTCTTTCAGAAGGTTTGTAGGTTGGGATGGAAGCGATTGCTGTCACAACATCCAACCCTGAAATTGAAATGAAATCAAAGTTCAAAAGGTGGCAAATTATTTCTTAAAATCTAGACAATGTGTGTAAAACGCACAAGGACAATGAAGAGGGAATATGAAGAGGGAATATATGGATAGCAACAATTTCCAGAAACAATTTCCAGTTCCTGCATATCAAAATGTCTGATAGAATTCTTCAGTTTTCAAAAGGACAAACACTTCTAGAGGTTCATACCGCACCACAGATACCTATCATTTTGACAGTAATATCAGAGTTTGAGCATTGGTAATATCTACACAAGTGTGGCGAATTTGCATCAGCATGCATGCAGAACCACATGCTACAAATGGTATGTGTTTCACTGGAAAGGCAAACCAGAACAGACACAAGTCATTAGAATGCAATATGCATCAAAGCAACAAGACATAATGTTCAAGGATCTAAACTCGTTTATATTCAATAAATGTGGAGAGATTTTGTGATTCTCCTCTAACAGTGGCAAGCTGTCTTAAGGTTACTCATTCATTTCAACTATAGCAGCAACCTTCAAGATATAATTAATGGAACAGAAAGCATTTCCTTGGGAAGAAGTCACAGCATTTAAAAGATCTCGATTTTTCTGGTGTAGATGGATTTCGAATTAAGAACAAACCTCCAAAGAGGACAAAAGGAAAGGGCAAAGGCATTTGAAGTCAGATGAGGTTAACCTTTTCCTTAACACGATTAGAGACACATGTGCTCTACTAACCCTGTGGCACTTTTTTTTTTTCTTTTGAAAGTTAGTGTTTTATTGATAGAAGAGCTAAAATGCTATGCTGAGTCTTGAACTTTATATAGTAAAAGACTCCTTTTGGCATAGAAGCTAACATACAGTACTTGGAACTGTGACTACAACCCAATCGAAGCGACTCAAAACCAGATGCTATCATCCTCGGAACAAAAGTAGCAGCCCCTAAGCAAAAGAGTTTAAGCTGTAGTAACACCAAATTAGGCAACAAAAATCACTGCAATGAACCCAACCCTGGTGTATTTTGTTATGTTGTTACATTCAACCCTAGAGAGTAACATTTGCTAAACTTGAGCAAAATTACAAAAACATGATTCAGATATTCTTGTTCAATTCAATTTCTGAGAGATGCCATCCAAATGGATTTATTATGCCTTGATTCTCACAAAGTTTATAATTGTGGGGGAATTAGACAAGACCAAAGACACTCCAAAAATAAGAACTATATATATATATATAATAGAGAAAATTGTAAGAACTAACTCACCTCATAAGGCCATTTCAAAAATAGATAATAAAGTTCCAAAATTAATATTGTCCAACAACTGCGTTCCAAAGTCCTACTTCTAGCAACAGTGTGATTCCAATTTTAACAAACAGAGTATTTATAAGGAAGCTGTTTGCTTTTGAGGAATCATTAGAAAAGAACTGCCTTCAAGTTTTTATGCAAAAGTTCAAGAAAGAAGACTGAAAGAAACTGCAAAACATCAGTAACCAGTTCTCTAGCTAGTCTCTCTACCAACTGGGAACAGCTACAATCACCACTTACCATCGCAATCACATATTTTAGAGATATTAAGAAATTTGAATTTGTGCAATGCCATTCTTTCCTACAAACTCTATTCATAAAGTACCCAAATTGAACATTACCAAACCCATCAGACTAACCTCATCAGAAGAAATAAAACATGCACCTGCATATATTACCTACTAATTAACTGAATTTCACTACTTTATCCCCCCGAACGAAACTTCATTAACGAAATCAGCAGAAATTAAATGCATATATGCTAAACTACACATAAAATCTAAATTTAAGCACTGCTGACATAACAGACAGACCGAAACCTTACCTTCAAGCACTGTCCCAAAAACAATGTTGTTATTATCCAGCTGAGGGCAGGGACCAGGCCCTGTAGTGATCAAGAACTCAACATTCCTATAATCAGAACCAAGCTTAACCTCATCATCATCATCGTTCTCTGATAAACAAAGCGAAACGACGCCAGCCCTTGAATGTCTAAGCAAGAAGGCCTTAGAGTCAACAGTCTCGGTGTTCAGAGGCAAGTCCAAGGCAGGAAGGAGATGGACCTCCCTGTACTCTCGGCTTCGGCCTTGGCGTCCAGCTTGAAAGAACTGTCCTGGAAATACTTTGTGGACGAGAGTGTTTTTGTAGGAGGAAGATGTGCACATGAGCTTGAAAGTGGAGACTGTGAGAGGGAGGAGGTTGCCATAGAGGCCGAGGACTATGCGGCCTAAAGGAGTAGGGTCCGTACAGAGAGGGGTATCTGCGGCGGCGGCGGTCGTGGATGTGTTGGTAACAGTAGAGCGGAAGTAGGTGGGGCAGAGGGAGAAGTCAAGGAAGACGCGGTCAGTGATTGCGGTGTCTAGTGGGGGTGAAAATGAGGATGAAGATAAGGATGGGGTGTTGAGGGCGGTGGAGAAGGTGGAGGAGAGGAGGAGGGAGCGGCGAGTGAGGGTGGTGGAGGACGAGGAGAGAAGGGGCGGAAAAGGGATTGGAGATAGAGGGGCGGCCATGAGGGTGGAGAAGACATGGCTAGTGGGAGATGGGAGGGAGAGAGAGGGAAGCTGATAGCAGTGGTTGGTAGTTAGAGGGAGAGTGGGGCCTACATTAAGTGGATAAATAGACAATAGGAAATTAGGCCTTTGTTCGTTAGTTGCTAGAGTTTATCAAATTTTGTTGGGCCGTAGGATGGGTATGGGCTTGTCATGCAACGAGTCGGAATGATGAACAAGTCAGCCATGGTAATAAAGTGAGGCATAGGTAAATTAAAATGTCATTTTTTTTTAATTCAAGTATATAACGAAGGAAAGTGATGCTATTTTATCTATATATCCAAAAATGATATGAGATAATAAATAACATTTTTTGTTATTGGTTCAGAGTTAGATTGCAGAATGAATTTTTGAAAAATAAAACATTCATTCAAGATTAACTCTTGATATCAAGTGAGTTATAAACAAAGATATTTCCCACGCTCACATCCCATGTAATTCACAATCAAGCCGAGCCAAAGAATGGGTTAACTCATCCCCAAGTCTACTTGATGGTGGTGATCGAGAATTAGCGTTTGACTTGATGATTTTTGTCTTGCAGCATGAAGTGCTAAGTGCTTGTAAGATTTTAAGTTCGATCCAGGCTAGCGAAAAGCAGCTATGGATTTTGTCTAACTGTTTTAATTCAGCTGTATCAAATTATTTCTCTGTCTCATTTTCTACAAAATAAAAATTATTTCTTTTTTAAAGCATAGGTTGACAAAGATACTCTCAGGATCAATATCTTGTTTTCCCCTTGAGCATCATTTGTCACTTATGAGAGTTGGAAAAACCAAACAAGAAAATATAAGGTTCCAGTTTTGTGGCAATTTACTTGTCTTTTCTGTGTGTAATTTGAATGCTACATTGTCACGTTTCATCCAAACAAGGCCAATCTATATATATATATATATATATATATATATATATATATATCGTACATGAGAACATTAAACTCATTAATCTGTTTTGTATCTTCGATGATATTAAGGACGTGGCCATCTTTGGGAGAGACCTCCTCTGTTCAGTCTCCAACTTAGAAAACAACATATTAGAATGCGATGTCCTCCATATTCCAGCCTCTGTCTCGCACTTAGAAGAAAATAATACTTAATTAAATAAAAGGAGCTGATTAACTTAGGATTTATCGTTCTGAGCCAGTACTCATATGTATTACCGTTTCACACTCAAATTTTACTTGTAAAGTGAAATAACATAGTATGCTTATTTGGATCTCTAATTGCAAAGCTCGTAAAAGTTTTGATTTCACCTTGATGTAACTTTAATTGGACTAATGAAACCATGGTAAACGTGGAAAATGGGTATTTCTCTACTTTTTTACTATAATAATTAAACATGTAAAAAAATTTAGAGGCATATCTACCCTTTTCAGTCTATATGGTATTAATTCAGTGAAAAGACTCGGTTAGCATGGAAAGATCATAAAATTCTGTCATAAAGTTTTCTTTTGAAGTTGTTGCATTCCTCGCAATAATAGTAGTAGATAAAGTAGAAAATGACTCTTCAGTCAATTCGGGTTTGGTCGAGTAAAGTAGAAAATGAAAATATAGTATCAGAACGAGACCTCCTATAACCAATAATTGTTCTTTTTCCCTCTGGTCTACAATCACTAATTGTAAAATATGAAGTTAAGAAACGAAAGGCTTGTAATTTGTTTGTATTGTTTTCTGATTTGCTGAAATGCAATATTCCAAAGGAAACGAAGTACAGAACTGCCTTTACATCTTGTTCTCGACAGAAATTTACAAGGATTTAACAACTAGGTAGCTAGAAGAATGCCTGCGCTCTTTCCTCTACGTAATTTCATTAGCCCTAGGAGTATGATACTACGGAGTATAGAGATCACTAGAAATATGGAAATTAATTGAAAAAAAAAACCGAAACTCTGTTTTTCCTAAACTGTTTCTTTTCCACTTAGCTGTATCAATCCTCGTAAATATTTCCATCATCTACAAACATATGTACGCGACAAAGGGCCATTACGTCTGACGAGGAGCCCACTCAGGGCTGGAAAGAGAAGATTGAGAAGAGAATTTGGGAGCTGCTCCAATGGACAAGGAGCAATCACTCCAAGCCTGCCTTTTGGGGAATGATATATTCCTTGTACGGAAACAGGCGGAGGAACAAACACCTTGTAAGTTATGCAGAGCACAGCCGCAATTCCGATGGTATGGCCTCCGCTGTATCTCTATTTCGTAAATTGCTAGGCTTCCTTCAACGACACATCGGAGCATCGTCTTAGCTGCTCCAATGGCCATTTTCTCTCTCTCTCTCTCTCTCCCTCTATCTCCTTCCCTCTTAAGTAAGGGTCTCTTCTCTTGTCTCTCTTTAAGTGCTTATGTGTGAACGTGTTAAAGAGTGTTGCATGCTTTTACAAGTGTTTATATAGAGCAAGGAATAGGAGCTAGGTGGGCGTCAAAGATGGAATATTATGTAGAGAGAACAATTTTGTTTTAGTTCTCCACGTTGAGTTCTAGATGACTTTGTTCTTGAAAAATTGGTTCTTGCTGCGGTAGTTTTCTAACTAAGACAATCGTTCTTGTCAAGGGAAGATTCAATCCCCATTGGAAAACAAATTTTGGCGACAAAAAAGAGACGGAAGATACTGGAGTGGTAGGGAATCTATGAGGACTTTGGAGAAATCAGTGGCTTGGCTTAATCTGCTTGGTTAAGTTTGCAATGGCTTGTTTTTGGAATTTTTAGTAGAAGTAGGGGAGGTTTTCTCATTGTTTTTGCCGAAAGACACCCTTTTTTGACTAGCTAATTGTTTGAAACTCTGATGGATCTTTTAACGGTTTCAAATTTTCTGTTTACGACATGGCGGTAATTTCCTATGCGACAAAGTATCCAATTTTCTAGACTTGAGCTATATTTAGCTACCAATAAAAGCCAAGTAGTATCGGTCTAATTTGGCTTCTGTTTTCTGACTGTTACCTTTGCCCTTTAGATCTCATCCTCCATTTCCATGGTACGAGCAACCGGTATGAGGAAACTAGTCTAACATACGACCACTAATTAATTATCTTTTCTTTAGCGGGGAGGGGTTGTGGAAACTTTTAAGTATTATAACAATTCTCCAATGTGTTCATTTAAGTACATACTAGTTACTACTTGTCACAAGTAAGGATAAGCAATTGGACAATTTGATCGATTCATTGGTTTGATCCATCATGTTTAAAGATCAAATAAATTAAATATTTTTAAAAATTAGATCAAACTTGGTCAAATATAAAAAAAAAATAAATCGATCAAATATTGAATTGATTCGATTGATTCGATTTTAGACCAAAATGATTAAAATTTTATATTTTTTATAAATTATAATATTAAAATTTATAAATTTCATTCATTATTATAAAACATAGAATGAAAAAATATATTTATAATAATTTTAAAATAATATATATAAAATATTATTAATATATAAAATTAGTTTGGTCTTTTGGTTGATTTGGTCTAAAAATTTTAAAATTAAGAATCGATCAAATAAATCAATTAAATCAAATTTTTGGACCAATAAACCCAATAAACCAATTAGATCAAATTATTGTACTCATATTACATTTGATTCGATTAAATCATTAATCTGATCCAATTTTACTCACCTCTAATTCTAAGTTACCTACTTGCTTCCACACCTACCATTGATCCTTTGCTTGGTTTTTTTTTTTTTAATAGCATTTTTTTTTATATTTTGCCTGGTTTGATTCAGGCAAAACAAGTGCTTCTGGTTCCCTTGCTTGTGCCAACTGATCTGATACTATTTTCCTAATTCATAATATTTTAATTGATTTAAAATTCACCTTTTTTTTCTTTTTCCTTTTTCTCTCTCCAATGCATTCAACTATTCATGAGATTATAAGAGGAAATTTATTAAAGAAAATTGTGAAAAATAACCCTCTTTATAAGTCCAATTTAAAAATATTCTTTATTATAAATTTAATTATTTTTAGTTAATTTTTGACATAACTTGACAATAATACCTTTTAAATAATTTCAAATAAATTAAAATGGTTTTGGTTTTTTTTATTCCACCATCCAGACAAAAATTTCAAAATTGAATCATGATTTCTCTCTCTTACCAAATACTATCTATCTTATCATCTAGTTCTTTCTCGCCATCCCAAAGAGTAGAGATGACATCAAGATATATATTTTAGATTCTTAGATTTATTGGTTTATTCATAGAACCTCAAAGTTGATGTGTTGAAATTGATTAGATATATTTGTAAATTAAAACACTGTATAACTTTGATAACTTAAACTTGACTCCGAGCAGACAAATCAATTAATTATTAGGTTTTGCATTACTGGTTTTTAAGTATTGTGTCACTGATTTTAGGTATTGCGAGACTAATTTTAAGATATTATGTGACTTAATCATTACGTCTCTAGTTTTTGGGCATTGTGTAACTAATTTTTAAATATTGCATAACTGATTTTTAGGCAATGCCTAAGTCACACAATGCCTTACTAACTAGTCACACAATTTCATATCAACCAATCATGCAATACCTAAAAATCAGTTATACAATACTTAAAAATCAATCATACAATGCCTAAAAACCACCAAAACTACTGAATTTCATTTAATAAAATCAACAATTTCAAATAATACACCATATTCCATTTAACAACATAATCAACGAATATGCCTATTTAACGAAGAATGCTCAAAATGTTCAAAATACTCAAAAGTTTTTCATCATGTATCAAAAACCACTCTAAAATGCTTAAAACACTCAAAGGTTTTTGTTCGTATATAAAAAAGAGACGGAAGATACTGGAGTGGTAGGGAATCTATGAGGACTTTGGAGAAATCAGTGGCTTGGCTTAATCAGCTTGGTTAAGTTTGCAATGGCTTGTTTTTGGAATTTTTAGTAGAAGTAGGGGAGGTTTTCTCATTGTTTTTGCCGAAAGACACCCTTTTTTGACTAGCTAATTGTTTGAAACTCTGATGGATCTTTTAACAGTTTCAAATTTTCTGTATACGACATGGCGGTAATTTCCTATGCGACAAAGTATCCAATTTTCTAGACTTGAGCTATATTTAGCTACCAATAAAAGCCAAGTAGTATCGGTTTAATTTGGCTTCTGTTTTCTGACTGTTACCTTTGCCCTTTAGATCTCATCCTCCATTTCCATGGTACGAGCAACCGGTATATTTTAGATTTATTGATTTATTCATAGAACCTCAAAGTTGATGTGTTGAAATTGATTAGATATATTTGTAAATTAAAACACTGTATAACTTTGATAACTTAAACTTGACTTCGAGCAGGCAAATCAATTAATTATTAGGTTTTGCATTACTAGTTTTTAAGTATTGTGTCACTAATTTTAGGTATTGCGAGACTAATTTTAAGATATTATGTGACTTAATCATTACGTCTCTAGTTTTTGGGCATTGTGTGACTAATTTTTAAACATTGCATAACTGATTTTTAGACAATGCCTTACTAACTAGTCACACAATTTCATATCAACCAATCATGCAACACCTAAAAATCAGTTATACAATACTTAAAAATCAATCATGCAATGCCTAAAAACCACCAAAACTACTGAATTTCATTTAACAAAATCAACAATTTCAAATAATACACCATATTCCATTTAACAACATAATCAACGAATATGCCTACTTAACGAAGAATGCTCAAAATGTTCAAAATACTCAAAAGTTTTTCATCATGTATCAAAAACCATTCTAAAATGCTTAAAAATGCTTAAAACACTCAAAGGTTTTTGTTCGTATATAAAAAATTACTCAAAAATACTCAAAATATTTAAAAATTTTTCTTTCTAGCAATAAACACTTCGGAGATGAATAGTCTGGTAAAGAAAGCTCAAAGGATATGAGTCGGTTTGAGATGCGAATTTAAACATATGTGTCGGTTTCATTAAAGGTAATTTTATCCAAAATTTATTTCTTTTAACTAAAAATAGTTAAAATTATAAAAAATATTATTTTTAAAAACAGCTTATATATGAAAGGTATTTTTGAAAAGAACTCAATTTATGATTTTTTAGTCTTTTTCATTTCCCTACTCTGTACCGAACCCATAGTTCTGAAATGATAGAGAATAGTATTTTCTAACCCACCTCAATCAGCAAGTGCTAATTAATTCTTAAGATTACAAGCTATCACATTCGAATTTTGAATAATCGGACCATGCAAACTCTGATATAAATAGTCAACCATCATAATTAAAAACTTAAACCCTTATAATCATACCAATATGACATCTCCTAAGACCACTAAATGAAGGGCATTAGAAGCCAATCAAGCCTTGTTCTAATAATCAAATTAACCACAACTGCTGTTTATATGCTTATATATGTTACTCCTAAATCCCCTCGCTATAGTAGTTCTCTTCTCTGCTGATAATGTCTTTACACTTTGCATACAACATTTTTGTACGTCTTTCCGCACACGCACAACGACAATACTAAGAAAGATGTCAACCACGTCACATGATTTTGAATGGTCTTTTCTTTTATTCTTTCATTATGCAACTTTGGCAATTATTCCATGGAAAGAGATAAGAACAATGGCTGACGACCAGAGTGATTTTCTTTCTTTGTGTTGCAAACAAAGATCAATATTATTGAACCTTTTTATGTGATATTCATCCCACTTGGAATGTTAATGTGATTACGCAAGACAACCGTACATCATGAGAATTTAAATAATTTGCAATTCTGCCAGGCATTACACTTAGTTTGCAAGTAAGATTCCAGGAGTATATATAAAGGGAACAATTGTTTCTGCGAAAGCAACTTCATGCTTTGATGAAGTTGTATCGTATCAGTCCCCAAGAAAATGACCGCTATAGCGACTTTTCTTCCCAATGACAAAATTGCATTTCTTTGAAAATTGTATTTACAGTATTGTAAAATCACTATATTTGTACCAATATAAAAAAGTTATTAAGCAAATAAAATATTGACTAAATATATTAAGAATTGTTAGATTTTAAAAAAAAAAACATATTTATTAGTCTCGAGAACCAATATGTCATTTTAAATCTCTTGCTGAAATAACAAGAAACTTCTCATGACATAAAGACATGGTATGAGTATAAAAAATCTGTACAATTACAAAAGACAATTACTGCTTAAAAAGCTAGTGACGGTTTAACTCGAGTTGTTGGATTAACTACATAAGATATTTAATTTTGACAACTTTTTATTGCTCTCAGCCAACTCTATTTTCCCGAGAGCAAGCTACATAATTTGATGCAAGTGCTAATTGGTAACGAAATTAATTCGACCAGATATATAGAATGATCATAGTTTTCGTTCGACTTCAAATTTTTCTACGTTTTCGCTCTCTGTTTCTTCCGGTTCGTAGAGAATATCTTTGATTCCGTAGCACTTAAAGTCCAACATAGTTACTTCAAAAAAAAAAAAAAAAAAGAAGTCCAACATTGTACTCATATAGTATTACTACGTATGGTCAACAGCTATTTTTTTAACCTTTTAATTTCTTTGTTCAACTCGTTAATGAAACTAACCAATGCAAAATACGCAGTAGTAGGACAAAATTAATGAGAAGTCCAATCCTCGATGATGTTAAGGATTTCCGGCTCTAAAATTGGCCGATGTCTAGTCTTTCTTACAAAGAAGGAAAGCAACTCCCAGCTGTCATCTTTGACAGAAACCGAGGAAAACATCCTGTACTTCCCAGACACTACTGGATCTCACTTCTTGTTCATGATTGAAAGTACGTAAACAACCCAGGTTCCCATTGTGTTCTCCTAACACTAACGCTGCTCTTAGTAGCTCATTCTGCTTTCTTTAGGCTACATATTCTCTTGTAGGCCAGTTAAATGATTCTACTGTCTTTACGGTAAGCAGTCTAGAAAATAGAAAGGATTCTGGAAGAAATGTGGAACATTTTAATTTCTCTGTCCTTTAACTCGGAAAAAAAGAACCTAAATTTGATCCCACTGAGACAATGCCTAAAAAGTAAGCATAATTTGATTGTAAGAGGGCTGCTCTGTTTCAGAGTTAATGCTCCATTCAAGTTGTCCTTCATTGAGTATAAAAAGGAGGAAGAGGAAAACAAATTAATCATTTCAGCTTGGTTTAATGTTATAGTGGATGGCACTATATCACTATTGAAATTAAGAAACAAGAAAGAGTTGGAAACATAACTTTACATTGAACTATGCAGAATTTACATGCATGTAGTTTAGCTAGAAGAACCCTGTACGCTTTTTTCCTTGTATTGACCTAAGAGACTACAAATCTAAAGGCAGAATGAAAAAAAAAATAAAATAAAGATCTCGATTTCCTAACCTGTTTTTCTATACTTTTAACTGTATTGAGCTTCTGACGTATTTTGTCATCTTGGCTAGCTAGTGGAGGGAGGTGTGTGTGTGTGTGTGTGTGTGAAGTGTATAATTTGTCTGAGGCTTTTGCTGATTTCCATGATCTCTGAAGTGTGTTTATATAGAGCAAGTGTTTAGTCTTAGATGGATCTAGAGAGAAAAACCTTGCATTAGGGACTAGTTATTCCTCGTTGAATTCTAGAGAATCAACTTTGTTCTCGAGAATTCTTGTTGAAGTACTACTTCTGCAACTGTCCAACTAAGACAAACGTGTTTCTCTGGGAGAAAGTTTCAGTTAGTTTCTCAAAGTGAATCCGAATAACTATGCTTCCAAAGAGAAACGGGAAGAGAGAGAGAGAGAACCTCTTGGTAACTAGGGAAAGAAGTGACTTGGCTTGGTTGGATTTGCAAGAAATTGTTTTGGAACTTGTTGGATGAAGTTGGGGTTCCCTTATGGTGTTTTTTTATCATAAGTTAATTCAGTAGCTCATTAAAAACTAATTAGAATTGATTCTTGAAGCTAGCTTAACGGTCTTTATTGTTTTTTCAGGAAGCGGGCGATCTACTCCAAGGAACAACCTCTCCAATTCTCGTGATGTGGGTTTTTTTTTTGCATTGTCATTTTTCGTAAAGGGCAAATCCAAGTTTTCAGTTTCGTTGTTTCTAACATTTTTTTTCTTTTTTGTACTTTGCCCTCATAACTTTATTTTTCTGGTACTTAATTACCTCATAACTTTATAAAGGGATCTTTGTTATGGTAGCTAGAGGAACAAAAAAAAAAAAATCAACAAATTAAGGTGTTTCCATGGATTTAGAGTTGCTATATTCCATTTTCATATATTTTCCCCCTTAAAAGTTGAATTGCATCCCTGTTTTCTATTCTTTTCTTTGTTGATATACTTCAAATGAAGGTATGAGGATAAATATGTGATGGAAAAAACAAATCTTCTAATGTCCTTGGGCTAAATCTAATCCATGATTCATTTACAACTTGAGCTCGTTTGAGCAAAAGCACGAGAAGAAATGAATGTAGAATACTATGTTAAGAATCTCTCTAACATTGACTAGCATGATCTACTTAATTGGGAAATAATTAAAGTACTTGTTTTTAATTATATAATCTAGTTTAGAATTAATTTGATTTTTTTCTTTTAAATTAATTGTATCATGTTGTTTTCATGAAAAAAGACGGCTATATTGTCCTTTTATGCAGATAACAAATTTATTAATTAACCTTGTAAAACTGTTGTCAAAAAATAATAAAATTTGACATAACGATGACAATATTTCTCGAAAAATAATAGTCAGTTGAGATTATTATTTCATATAATATCAAATCATTTTCTCATTCATAGTTTTTAGAGAAGAAAAAAAGGAAAAATTCTTTGGTGATCTTGACATTTATTTTTCACAATATCCAAATGATCTGCAAGAACCTAAATCACCCCTTTACTGTTAGATATATTAGAATGTGGCCCTCATCATGTTGGGGTAAACTATTCTCTTTTAAATTTTAGTAAACTCGTTCGGAAAAAAGACATTTTAATTTGATTCACTCATGAGTCATGATTTTTCCTTTTCAAACTTTGACATAAATCTAAAAATCCAAATTTGAAAACATGGCATTTCTTTAGGCTTACACATAACAAAATGAAAAAGTCCTTTTGAAGTTTCCTTTTAAGTATGTAATAGATAATTTGATGCAAATTCTTAAAATTTAGATTAGTTCTTCCAAATTGTTTGCTGATGGCTGATAATGAGGGCGAAGGTATGCCTTTGTTCCATATATCCAAGTAGCAGCCATCCGAACATCAATTTCCGGTAAAAATGGTTAATAGTTGTAACTTATTTTCTGTTACCCAATTTGATATCGGACCAGGCCAGTGTTGCCTTATAGGACAGACCGAGAACTCATATGTATCATCGATGGCATTCATCACTTGACCATATTCCAAGGAATATCAAAATCTATTATTATATGTGGACGTGTCTAGTCTCCACTGAGGAAAGAACAAAATTTGGTGATCTAAGTTACTGTTCTCTTTCGTAGCGAAAAGAAGAAATGCATTCCAATTAAAATCCCCTGCATATAACCTTGATATGTAGATGAAGTTATAGTCTCCAAGGAAACAAGAGAAAGAAGAAAATTGATAATTACATTAGAGTTTGCAAAATTTACAGGGATGCTTAATTTTCAGAAGAAAATTTTAGATAACTTCATTATCTTTAAGGAGTAATAGAGACAATAAATATGGGAAGAAAAACATATAAAAAAATAGAAGAAAGTTGTCACCTCCAAACCTGTTTCTTTAATTATTTAATTATATCAAAATCTCTGAAAACATTTCATTATCAGTGTTTTCGAAGCCTTATTCACAACTTTCCCGCTACTGACTGCATGGAGGGACTAGGACGAGAAGATGAAGCTGCAACATACAAAGAGCAGTCACCCTAGTGGTGTTTCTTGGAGAAAGACATAATATACAGAAGCTCCTCTCTCTTCACCTCTTTAAAATGATACACCGTAGAATTCAAGAGAACTTTGTTCTTGAGGATTCTTGTTGCAATAGTTGCGTAACAAATTAAGTCAAACGTGTTCCTCAATGGGAGTTTCAGTACTGTGCTTAAGTAATATTCTTAGGAATTAGGGGAAAGAATTGAGCACTGGCTAGGTTTGCAATGCCTTAAACTTATTTTTGGAACTTAATATTACAAGAAGTGTGGATGTTGTCGTCGTCACAAAGTCGGTAGAAACTTAAAATAATAGATCTCCCCGTATCGTCTGTTTCTCTCAAGGCATTTTCTGAGGCAGGCGATCTTTGCTAAGCAAAAAGCATCCAGTTCTTGTACGAGTCTATAGCGGATTATAGAAAGCGAGAGGTGTTTAACTGATTAAAAACAAAAATTAAATTTTTCCAACGGAATATTACATCAATAAGCCCTTAAACTCATAGGGCCAGCCGTCAAATTAAGGA
Organism: Theobroma cacao; assembly: GCF_053813885.1. Taxonomy (NCBI): domain Eukaryota; kingdom Viridiplantae; phylum Streptophyta; class Magnoliopsida; order Malvales; family Malvaceae; genus Theobroma; species Theobroma cacao. Next base: position 8,271,146 of record NC_142647.1, read on the forward strand.
CACTTGGAAGCTGCAAGAATTATAGTCCTAAGTCCAACAATGAACTATATCAAATCTACATGAAGAATTGATTAGAATCTATGATGCGAACCACGGTTTTGATCACTTGATTTGACTCTCAAAGTCCACTGGCTTTCCTTATGATCCTTCTTTGTACTAGGCAAATTTGGCAATTAATATTTATTAAAAAAAGGTAAAGAACAAAAGGTGATCAAAATGTTATTGGGATCCTAGTGATGAACAGAGTATTTCTTTCTAATTAGAACTAAATTTTACTCTCTTTTTGGGGGTTCAAACTGCTTTTATTCAAGTCGTCTCACACCATTTTGTGCAAAAATGTGCTTGGTCTTCCATTCTTGCCAACGGCAAAGCATGCCTTTTATAAGTGTATTATAGGATTGTGATATTATATGGCTATGCCGCAATTAGAAAGTAAGCAAATAAAATGACAAACAGTTTTAGAAGTATTCAATGCATTGTAATATGTCGCATTGACATTTCATCTTGCAACATTTTATAATGATGTTATATTTACAAATAAAAAATTATAATCACAATCAAATGACATTTTATCTATGAAAAAATAATAATTAAATCATATAAAATTAACATAGAATTTCATTAAATTCACATTCGATTGGATAAATCTTATTGGCTTATCTTGGCAACTCTTTTGAGGTCTACTACTGAGCTGTGTAAATGCAATAATAAGTCACATAATTTGATGCACGTTTTTAGTAACCAAATTAATTCCACCTTATGCAAAATGATCAAGCTTTTATTCCACTTTGATTTTTTTTTCTCCTTGGGGTGTAAGAGCACTTTTTTTGTCCTTTGATTTTCTTCTGGGGTAAAGTGATGAGCAAGAATATTCGGTTCCATAGAACTCAAGCTCACCTATCAAATCATGGTGAAGATCTTTCTAACCTTTTCTCTGTCCAACTTGTTACTGAAGCTGACTAACGCAGAATATAGAGGACAAAATTAATTAAAATTAATACCATCGATAATATTTAGGGCTTTGCCATTCTACAATTGGCAAACGTAAAAATAGAGACAAATGACCCTTTTAATTTATGATATGCTAGTCCAAATTCTGTGCAGAGAGACTTAATACGGGCAGTTTACTTGATGATTAGGACAGATAACATCTTAAGCCAACAACTTCAAGGCTGAATTGAAATGTATGGTTAAAGCATGACTAATAGGCAATAGGCTAATGATAATTAGAAGAGAAAATGAAAATGACAGTTTACACAGGAAAATTGGAGTCTGTTTATCTAGAAGGATGTGGCTCAATGAGGGATTCCTGTGCTGAATCTCAACCTGGGGAAACACCGGTTTAATAATTGCTTGTTTGCTTTTCTTAGGTAAAACAAATGGTCCCCCAAAATTGTTAGCTGGAAAATAAGGAAAGGAGCATGAATTGGTATCATATATGATGTTCATGTGCAGTTACAAAATTCTCAAAGAGAAAAATGCAAGACTTTACAGGGGTAGTTTAGCTAGAAAACCCCTGTACTCTTTTTTCCAAGTGTTGGAGACTATAAATCTGAAAACAGATTGAAAAAGAAAAACTTCTCCATTTCCTAACTTGTCTTTGTATACTAACTGTATTGAGCTTCTGACATGTTTTGTCATCTTGGCTAGTGTTTGTTACATACAAAGAACCACTCATGTGATTAACCACCTAATTAAATTTATTTTTAATAATAAAATTTTAATCTTAACATAAGTTTATTAAAAATGATAGATTACAATTTATAAAACAGATAATCATATATTATATGTTTTTAACTTCTTCTTTTTTTTTTTTGAAAAGCTATCTGTTTTTAACCTTGATGAATAATTCTTAATTTTCATACTTACTTTAATTTCACTTAGTTATTATGTATTCTGTTCTCTTTTTTAATAAGTTTATTATTTAAATATTAGAAGATTTTCAAAGGTCTTTCAAAATATTTTTTGTGGGATGGTCCTAAAAAATTCTCTCCACTTCAAGAATACTCAAGAAAGTTATTTGCTCTCTAGAGGAGATTTCATTATCGAATTTATCAAAGTCTATTTGGCGTTTTGTATCCTGTTGATGTTGATTTATCTTCTATTCTCATGATTTGCCTATGAATTGAAAGAAGTTACTTTTGCTAAAGCCAGATTACAATTGCTCTTAGTTTCACCATGTCTAATTGCTCCATTCAATTACTTTGTACACACAAAAAACAAACATAACTTCAATAGAGTGCAGTCACATTATTTGTCAAGAAAAAGACAGCTACACTGTCATTTTCAGCAAACCATGAACTTATTTCTCACTTGACAGTCTTAAAAAATAAGAAGGAAATGTTTGAGTTGCAATTTGTCTTCCATTTTGTGCATTTTAGTGCAAATTTGTCAGTTTTAGTTGATATTTTTACTGGAATTTCAGAATCAACTTCAGTTCAAGTACTTGCCAGTGGCTTTACCATATATGTTGCACATTTTTCTTTTGTTGATCTGCATGAAGGTATGAATCACTGGCTTGCCGTTGTCCATCTGAACTAGAATATAGAACTTAGGTGATCTAAATTCTAATTCATGTTTTTAGCAATCTGATGACTAATTCTACTGGAAAACCACTTTTTTCAATTCAGTTTATCCTTTCAAAAAAATGGTTCTGGCACAGGAGAATTGGCTAATTGGTCATTGACAAATATATCTCCACAGTTAGGGGCCTACATATTGTTTCATGTTAACCTAATACTACTTAAACCTCTTCTTTATTCTCTTTGTTTGCACGACTAGCCAGCATAATTTATATTTCTACCCAACAAATTAGGACTCATAAAACCGATTATATTAAGGACTAAATTAACATCGGGTTAAGCCATTGCGTCTACTAAGATATAAATCCCCATCATTCTGGTCTGCACTGAGAAAACAACAAAATTGTGGTGATATACAAATCCTTGAGAACCTTGACGGTAGAATACAACAATTCAAGATTCTTACTTGCCATGTTTAGCCATTGCACTCAGTTTTTACTTCCTGATATCTTAACCTGAATCGGCTCTGACATTTACAATTTCAGCATGTTCTGCTGCACATAGCTTTGAGTCCTTGACCAAATTCTGCTCTTAGCTTGCCATAGACAATCCAGGAAATGAAAGGAATGTTGGAAGAAATGTGGAAAGTCGTTTCTTCCCTGTTTTTGAATTCAAGTAAATTTTGTAGAGGAAAATAAAAAAGATGTAAACATAGTGGCAAATCCACCCTTTGAATCCAATCCTTGGGATACCTCTCAGGGCCCAGCAACTCCTAAATCCAGAAGAGGACTCAGTACCGGATGCTTACTTTCTTGTTCAAGATATATAATGATGTTATAAATTGGTGCTAAAGCTATAGGAAATGTTTATAATATGGGTAGTAATGGGAAGACAAAATAAAAGGTGTTACAAAGGAACATCGAAGCATTTCACGTGTGGTTATATATATATGAATGATCACACTCTGTATAATTTTCAAAATTGACCTAAACACGAAAGATTCTATTGATCCGTCTGAATTCCAATTCAATACAAATTCGATTTGATTGAAAAAAGTCGACAATCCAAACTCATCTAAAGGTCTGATTGTTTTAATATAAATTCTTTTTGGAAAAATATTTTCAGAATATAATGTTGTTTGGATGATTGATAAAGAGATTCAAATGGAAAAAATTTTAAGGGTCAATGGGAAAAAGACCCATTGATCCCGTAAATTGGCTTGATTTATGTCTGCAATCTACTTTCATCAGGTGAGAGTTCAATCTCGCACCAAAATTTTTTATTTTGAAATGGTGTTAAAATGGGTCAGGCGTGTACTATTTTTTAAGATAGAAATTTTTTTTGAAGATTAATGATCATGAAAAATATTTTCTATAAGTTTATCTAAATAATAAAAATTTTTTTTACAATTTATCTAAATAACAAAAATATAAAATTTTTCATAAAAATATTTTACATAAAAAAACTTTTCGTATCCAAACTCAAAATAACTTGAACACGAACTCAAATAACCTTGGGAGCACCAGTGGATGCTCCCCTTTCTTGTGGGACCGGTGCTCTCCTCTGTCCCATTTTTTTATTTTTTTAAAATATAAGAATAATTTTTTAAATTAATAAAGAGAAAAATGATATTTTAATTTTCTCATAATCTTTGTTAACGGTATTTATACTTTTGGAGTAAAGTGTCTATTTCAAAAACTAATGGATCTGCTTAAAATTCCGATTAAAACTTCGAAATATAAAAGAATTTTACCTTTTTATTATTTGTATATGTATACTCTTTTAATTTTGGCTTGATTTATATATGTAATTTACTTTCTTTTTGTGAGAGTTCGATCTCGTATTAAAATTTTTGGCATTGAAATGGTGTTGAAATGGGTCAGGCATGCATTATTTTTTAAGATAGAAATTTTTTTGAAAATTAATGATAATGAAAAATATTTTCTATAAATTGATCCAAACAATTAAAAATATTTTTTACAATTTATCCAAATAAAAAAACATATAAAATTTTTCATTAAAACGGTGAATTCTACAATAGGGCTAACCTTACTGTAAGGTTAATTAAAATAATTTTTAAGAAAATAATAAAAATTTACTTAACAGGTCAACAACATAAATAATTTTTTAACTTATCCATTTTCTATTAACAAAATAGAAAATTTTTAAATTAGTTTATTTTATTTTAAATAATATATAATTTTATTTTTATTATATTTTTTACTTTAAAATATAAAAACATTATTATTTTTATACTAACATTATATCTAACTAATTTAATTAAATTAAAATTATTATTATGACTTATTACATTAAACATCACACATATATGTCAATATTTTGAATATTCCTTAACTACCTTTATAATGTTTTACGTTAATTCTTATCACTTTATGTCAAAGTTTTTCAACAACTAAATTTTACCATAATTCTATTTATCCTTACTATTATTTACGCATAAGTTAACATTTGTAAGCTGTAAATCACTTTAAACTTAAGAATAAAAATTTAACTGTTTAATTTCTCAAAAATTATGTTTATTTGACATAATTGACTTGTTACATTAAATCTCACATATTTACGTCAATATTTTGAACATGTTTGTATCACCTTTATAATATTTTACGTTAATTCTTATCGTTTTATGACAAAGCTTTTTAAATACTAATTTTCATCATAATTTTTTTTATCTTTACTATTATTCGCGTATAAATTAAAATTTGTAAGCCGTAAAACACTTTAAACTAAAGAAAATAATTTTAATGTTTAATTTTTCCAAAAATTATGTTTATTTTACATAATTGACTTATTATGTTATAACTCATACATTTATGTCAATATTTTGACAATTTTTAATCTAACTTCATAATGTTTTACGTTAATTCTTACCACTTTATGTTAAGGTTTTTCAACTACTGATTTTTTCATAATTCTTTTTATCCTAACTATTATTCGCGCATAGATAAAATTTTGTAAGCCGCAAAACATTTTAAACTCGAGAATAACAATTTAAATGTTTAATTTCACCAAAAATTATGTTTAACTAACATAATTGACATGGTATATTAAATCTCATACATTTACGTCAATATTTTGACAATACTTATTCCACCATTATAATATTTTACGTTAATTATTACCACTTTATGTTAAGGTTTTTCAACTACTAAATTTCAACATAATTCTTTTAGTCTTTACTATTTTTCACGCATATATTAAAATTTATAAGCTGTAAAACACTTTAAAATTGAAAATAAAAATTAAATGTTTAATTCTTCCCAAAAATTTTCTTATTTAACATAATTAACTTATTACGTTAAATCTCACACATTTACGTCAATATTTTGACAATTCTTATTTCACCTTTATAATATTTTACGTGATTTTTATGGCTTTACGTCATGACTTTTCAACTATGAATTATCACCATAATTCTTTATATCCTTACTATTATTCTTGTATAGATTAAAACTTGAAAGTCATAAAAAGTTAAATGTTTAATTTTTCAAAAAATTATATTTATTTGACATAATTGACTTGTTATGTTAAATCTCACACATTATACGTCAATATGTTCACAATGCTTGTTCCAGCTTTATAATATTTTACATTAATTCTTACGGCTTTACGTAATAACTTTTCAACTACAAATTTTCGCCATAATTCTTTATATCTTTACTATTATTCTTACATAGATTAAAATTTATAAGCCGTAAAACATTTTAAACTCAAAAATAAAAATTTAAATGTTTAATTTTCTCAAAAATTATTTTTATTTGACATAATTAACTTGTTACGTTAAATTTCACATATTTACATCAATATTTTGACAATGCTTGTTCTAACTTTATAATGTTTTACTTTTATTTTTACGGCTTTACATCAAGATTTTTCAAATACTAATTTTCACCATAACTCTTTTTATCCTTACTATTATTTACACATGGAATAAAATTTGTTAACAATAAAACACTTTAAACTTGAGAATAAAGATTTAAATGTTTAATTTTTTAGAAAATTATGTTTATTTGATATAATTGAATTATTATGTTAAATCTCATACATTTATATTAGTATTTTGACAATGCTTGTTCCATCTTTATAATGTGTTACGTTAACTTTTATCACTTAACGTCAAGGTTTTTCAACTACTAAATTTCATTATAATTCTTTTTATCTTTACTGTACTCATGCATAGATTAAAATTTATAAGCTATAAAACACTTTAAACTCGATAATAACAATTTAAATGTTTAATTTCTCCAAAAATTATATTTATTTGACATAATTGACTTGTTACGTTAAATCTCACACATTTATATCAATATTTTGGCAATGTTTGCTCTAACTTTATAATGTTTTATGTTAATTCTTACCACTTTACGTCAAGATTTTTCAACTATTAATTTTCACTATAATTCTTTTTATCTTTTTTTATTATTCACGTATAGATTAAAGTTTGTAAACTATAAAACACTATAAATTTCGAGAATAACAATTTCAATGTTTAATGTCTCCGAAAACTATATTTATTTAATATAATTGACTTGTTACGTTTAATCTCACACATTTACGTCGATATTTTAACAATGCTTGTTCCAGTGTATAATATTTTACATTAATTCTTACAACTTTACATCAAGGTTTTTCAACTAATAATTTTTACCATAATTCTTTTTATCTTTCTATTATTCATGTATAGATTAAAATTTATAAGCCGTAAAATACTTTAAACTGAAAAATAACAATTTAAACGTTTAATTTTTAAAAAAAATTATGTTTATTTGACAGAATTAATTTGTTACGTTAAATCTCACACATTTACGTCAATATTTTAACAAAGCTTGTTCCACCTTTATAATGTTTTATATTAATTATTATCACTTTATGTCAAGGTTTTTCAACTACTAAATTTCAACATAATTCTTCTTATCTTTACTATTATTCATACATAGATTAAAGTTTATAAGCCATAAAATACTTTAAACCCAAGAATAAAAAGTTAAATGTTTAATTTTTTTTGAAAATTATGTTTATTTTACATAATGGACTTATTACGTTAAATCTCACACATTTATTACAATACTTAGACAATCTTTGTTCCACCTTTATAACGTTTTACGTTAATTTTTTCGACTTTACATCATAACTTTTCAACTATTAATTTTTACCATAATTATTTATATCCTTACTATTATTCTTACTTAGATTAAAATTTGTAAGCCGTAAAACAGTTTAAACTCGAGAATAAAAAGTTAAATGTATAATTTTCTCAAAAAATATATTTATTTGATATAATTGATTTGTTGCATTATTCTCATGCATTTACGTTAATACTTTGACAATCCTTGTTCCACCTTTATAATGTTTTACGTTAATTCTTAGGGCTTTACTTCAAGGTTTTTCAAATACTTATTTTCACAATAATTCTTTTTGTCCTTACTATTATTCTTATGTTAATTATGGTGAAAATTATTAGTTGAAAAGTCATGAAGTAAAGTCGTAAAAATTAACATAAAATATTATAAAAGTGGAACAAACATTGTCAAAATATTAGCGTAAATGTATGAGATTTAACATAACACGTCAATTATGTTAAATACACATAATTTTTGAGAAAATTAAACATTTAAATTTTTATTCTCGAGTTTAAAGTATTTTATAACTTATAAATTTTGATCTATAAGTGAAAAAAATTAAGGATAGAAAAAATTATGGTGAAATTTAGTAGTTGAAAACCTTTGACTTAAAGTGGTAAGAATTAACATAAAACATTTTAAAAGTGAAACTTGTATTGTCAAAATATTGACATAAATGTGTAAGATTTACTGTAACCGATCAATTATGTCAAATAAATATAATTTTTAAGAAAATTAAACATTTAAATTTTTATTCTTGAGTTTAAAGTGTTCTATTACTTAGAAATTTTAATCTATACAAGAATAATAATAAGGATAAAAAGAATTATGATGAAAATAAGTAGTTTAAAAGTCATGACGTAAAACAGTAAGAATTAACGTAAAATATTGTAAAGATAGAACAAATATTGTCAAAATATTGACGTAAATGTGTGAGATTGAACGTAAAAAATTAATTATGTGAAATAAATATAATTTTTTAAAAACTTATGCATTCAAATTTCTATTCTCGAGTTTATAATGTTTTATGGCTTACAAAATTTAATCTATGTGTTAATAATAGTGAGGATAAAAAGATTTATGGTGCAATTTTGTAAAGTCTGACCTTATAAAATACTTGTCATGACATACATGTGATGGATAGCATGTTTGCATGCTAGGAGAGTTCCGAAAAATTTACAAAAGTCTGTATTGTACCTAGAGGTACAACAAAGTTGATTTAAACCTCGAACCAGATCAAATAGAGATTTTAAGGTGAAATTAAAAACTTTACAGTCTAAGAATGATTTAAAATGGTGATTTGGAGTTCGATGATGAATTTGGAGTCAAACCGAAAATTTCACTATCTAGGGGTAAAATGGTAATTTTACCACTCGAGGATAAAATGGAAATTTTTTTGAAAGATTTTGATCACATTTGACTTATTGGAGTATGATTTGAGGTTGAGAAGTGAAAAATTTTAATTCTGACATTTTTTCGGAGCATAGGGGTAAAATGATAATTTTGCCACCCTAGTGGCAAAATTGTAATTTTACACCACCGACACTTGTCCAACACATGAATTTTATCTAATATTATCATGGATAATTGAAGGAATTTAAGTGGTGGAGAGAGAAAGCTTAATAGTTAAGAAACTATAAATTGACCAATAATATAGTGACATGTGTCAAGTTTATAACCATTATTTATTTAGCTTTTAAATAAGCATAAAATCAGCCTATTTTCTTTCATATGGCTGGCCAAACCAAGAACAAAGAAGAGCAAAAGAAGAAAAGGAAGAGAACAAACCCTAGGTGGAAAAATTCAAGGAAAAAGTGTGAAAATTCAAGGAAACAAGTGAAAAAAAGGTAAAATTTTTCAATTTAGCTTGAGATCTTTCTTTCCCATGCATTTCTCCTCATTTTTCATGGTTAAATTATATGTTTTCATGATGAATTCATGGCTGGTCATAATGGGTATGGAGAGAGAATGATGTTAGATTGATTTGATTTCAAGTTATGTTAGTGTTTTTAGTTAGTTTACCATGTCTAAAAACAAAACAATAAGAAAAGAATCCATTTTCCCTATGAATTTTCATTGGCCGAATCTTCCTTGATGTGTGTGGGTGATGGATTGTTATTATTTCAAGAGAAATGGCTTAGAAAATGATGAATAATGGTGAGAAAATTAAGTAGAAAAAATCACGATGTTAATGCACTGTTAGTGACCGAAAATTTTAAGAAGAAAAGTAAAGATGGTTTTGCCAAATTTTAGGTTATTTGACTTGTGTTTGGTGAATTAAGGTATTGAAAAAGAAATGGAGCAATTTGGAGCTAAATTGGACACATTGGCCAATTAATCGGGTGATAAGATGAATTAGGTCAATACCGAGGATTAGATGGTTACCAGTGCATTTTGCATTCCATATCATGCATTAATAGTCTAAATTAGTTTAATTTCGATTTAGTACCAAAGTAGTAAGTTTTTCGATTTTGTACTATGTCAAGGTGGTGAGTCCTCCGATAAAGGCAAGGAAATTGCATCCGACGACCAGTAGTCAGAGTACTTTGAAAATTCGCACTCTAGACATTGTGAGTAACCTTACTATCGTCTTAATTATCTAAAGTGATTTTTATCCGATTTTGTGAATTTTATAAAAAAGGAATTAAATGATTAATTTTTTGGTTTTATAAACCAAATGTGATTTAGTGAAATGATTTCATAAAATTGTTTTGGAATTGAATGATGATTTTGAAAATAGAGTAATTAGAGACCTCTGATGTGTTGTAAATTTATGATTTGAATTGATGGCTTATGTTAATGCGTTGGCATGACTGGCTGGATTATGTTTTTGGTGAACTGTATGAATTGTTCTGTTTTACATTTACAGGCTGGGTAGTATAATATTAGTCACGTCATGCTGTCAAAATTTTATTGTATGGTAGGTATTGCTTGCTGCAGTGGGCTGGGTTCTGTAGACTAGCCTATTAGAGGGGCACGGAATCCTAACATATTTTACCTCGATTGGAGAGGCGAGTAGGGTAACTCCCGAGGTAGAACTTTTAGAGTTCACTTCACGCCAAATCACCACGTGAAGGCGAACTCAGCCAACGTCAAGGAACGACTATATTTTCTAAATAAAAACATGATTTATGAGTATATAACTTTTTAATAGCCTTGGTGGACTCAGTTTGGGATAGCCCTCGGCCAAGGTATCTCTGATAACTGAGTATGATAATAATTTTTGGCATGAGCCAAGTTTTAAGAAATTCATAAGCCATATTGATTACTCGATTTAAATGAATTGAATTTTATTTGGTTGAAATGAGTTGAAAGATGATAAATTAAAGTATGATGATTTATTTTATCTGTCTCCATTTACTCGACTTTAGATATTTTATATGGTATTTGTTTACTCACTAGGATTATATAATCTCACCACCCTCCTTTCCACCCATTTCAGGCTCAGAATAGACTGTAGATAGTTGATCGCATAGAGGACTACCATTGGAATTGCATTTTCCAAACTGTAGGTTCACAGTCCTCTTTACTTTTGAATATTCGAGGGTTCCACTTGTTACTGTAAATTAAATTTCATACTTTAGTTATCTGTACTACTGTATATAAGAATTTATTTTATTTTTATGCTGTAAAAAAATTATTTACACAGTGTTCTAAAAATATTGTTTTAAAAGAAAATAGAATATTTTACTTAATATTTCTTTTATTTTTCTATTATATCCAAATAAGCATAATTTCATTTTAAATGAAGATTTTAGACTTTTAAACTCATTTTGATTATGAATTATGTGTTTTGTACTTTTATATTACATTTTAGCCAGTTTCGAAATTTTTGAGAAAAATAACCAAAATACTCATGTGAGACGAAATTATTATTTTATTTGTTTTAAGTTGGAAACAGTTTAAAATCTTTTAGAACATGGTATTTGGCAATAGTTACTCAGAACGAAAATGAGAAGCTGATATTAAAGTCTTGAAGTGTTCCGGTTGACATTCCAGGTAATGAATGTCGATTGGGGCATTACAGCGGTTGTCATGGGCTCGAGGGAGAGTTTCGGGTCGTGACAAATTTAGTTGAAAAACATTGACGTAAAGTGGTAAGAATTAATATAAAATATTATAAAGGTGAAAAAAGTATTGTCAAAATATTAACATAAGTATATGAGATTTAACGTAACAAGTCAACTATATCAGATAAACATAATTTTCAGAATAATTAAACATTTAAATTTTTATTCTCAAGTTAAAAATGTTTTACCACTTACAAATTTTAATCCATGCAAGAATAATAGTAAAGATAAAAAAAATTATCGTGAAAATAAGTAGTTGAAAAGTCATAACGTAAAGCAATAAAAATTAACGTAAAACATTATAAAGGTGGAACAAGTATTGTCAAAATATTGACGTAAATATATGAGATTTAACGTAGTAAATCAATTATGTCAAAATAAATTTAATTCTTGTTAAAATTAAACATTTAATTTTTTTTTATCATTGAGCTAAAAGAGTTTGATAGTTTATAAATTTTAATTTATAAATGAATAATAATAAAAATAATTATAACTATAATTAAAATATAAATTTTTAGAATAAAATTTTTATTATAATATTTATTTAAAAATTTCTCAATAGCTAATAATTTTTTACTCAAGAATATAATTATAAATGATTAATTTTCATAAAAATTTTGTTAATCTCTTTGTTAGTTTTTTTGCTTTTATTAATATTTTTGGTTAATTATTTCCTTTTTATTATCATTTTATTTTTTTATTTTGGGTTATTTAAGTTTTTTTTAACATGTTTGTCAGGTAAACAAGTTGCAATTTTTTTTAAAAGAAATTGTGAGAAATAACCCTCCTCATAAGCCTAATTAAAAAATATCTTTTATTATAATTTTAACTATTTTTAGCCAATGTTTGGCATGACTTTCTCTATTCTGTCATTCAGACAAAAATTTTAAAATTAAATCTTGATTTCTCTCTCTTGCCAAATATTGTCTATCTTGCCATCCATCTCTTTCTCACCATCCCAAAGAGTAGAGATGACATCAAGATATGTGTTTTAGGTTCTTAGATTTATTAGTTTATTCATAGAATCTCAAAGTTGATGAGCTAAAATTGATTAGACATCTATAAATTAGAATATTGTATGACTTTGGCAACTTAAATCTGGCTGCGAGTAGGCAAATCAATTAGGCATTAAATATTACATTACTGATTTTTAAGTATTGTGAGAATAGTTTTTAGGCATTAGTGATTTAATCATTACGTCTTTAGTTTTTAAATATTACGTGACTGATTTTTAAGCATTATGTAATTGATTTTTAGGCATTATGTAACTGATTTTTAGACAATGCCTAATTCATACAATACTTAAAAATTTGTCACGCAATGCCTTACTAACTAGTAATCGTAATGACTTACTAACTAGTCACGCAATGTCTTACTAAATAGTCAAGTAATATCATATCAACCAGTCACACAATACACAAAAATTACTCGCACAATACCTAAAAATCAATAACGTAATACCTAAAAACTAATCATGCAGTGCCCAAAAACTGATTACGCGATGCCTAAAAACTATAAAAACTACTAAATTTCATTTAATAAAATCAACAACTTCAAATAATACATCAAATTCCATTAACAATATAATCAACGAATATACTTACTTGATGAAGAATGCTCAAAATGCTCAAAAATTTTTCTTCATATATAAAAAATCACTCCAAAATATTTCAAAATACTCAAAACGCTCGAAGATTTTTTTTCGTATATCAAAACTCATTCTAAAATACTCATAATACTTAAAAGTTTTTTTTTCTTGCAATGAATACTTAAAAAATGAATGATCTGGTGAGAAAAGTTTAAAGGATATGAGTCAATTTGATGTACAGACCTAAATATATGGGTTGATTTCATTAAAAGTAATTTTGTTCAAAATTAATTTTTTTGACTAAAAATAGTTAAAATTATAAAAGATGCTATTTTCAAACATTTTATGTATGAAAGATATTTTTCAAAAAAATCCTTTTTTTTATTGATCAATGGTTGAAAATAAACTTTTTAAATCCAATGGTTCTTATTCGTAACTTTACATTAACGTTAAACTTACTGAAAAATTTACCCAATCATTAACTTGAAATGACCCGATCTCAAATAATCTATCTAAATCCAATTGATTTGATTATAAAAAATTAATAATTTAAACTTAAAGTATTTAAATTTAAATAATTTAAATGTCAAATCTGGATCATTCAAATTCAGAATAATCTACAGTTCAACCAAAAAGGATCCAAACCTAAAATTAACCCAAATTTCCTTCAACCTGGCGTGATCTGACATAAATCGATCTGATCCGTCAACTGTCACATCAGTTATTGTGCAAAATTTGAAACGCTTTCATAAAAATTTCTAATTTAAATTCCATAAAAAACAAGGTAAAAAAAATATTTCCATTTCCCTTATATGGCCTAACCAACGAAACAAACAAATATAGATGCCATGGCTCGCGAGGTAATCAACGGACCCTCAAGTAGCAACAAAATGTAAACCCAATTGCAGACCAGACACAACAGGAGACTCAAATCATCATTCTGTATAGTAGTCGTTGAACTGTTCAAAATTTACAAAGTTTCAAAAGGTCGCAACCAATTACGCGTTGTTCTTGGGGTTTCTTGCACCGTCACGCCGTTGAATTTGGAATGAAGTACGGGATTCTTTTATCTATATTATAATTTGTACAGTTCTGGAATTCGATTGTTTTCATGATAGGAGAAATGATACAGGAAACTGAAAATGATCCCAAATGGAACTTTGACGGTATTCTTTTTGTTTTGGAGGAAAGCAATGCTCAACGGTCACATTTTCACCTAATGTCCCAAGAATGTGAAACTGTCTTCGATTTCATCAGCTGCTTAATTTTGTTGTTGGTATGTGACCCCCAAAAAAAAAAATAATTTGTTCTTATTTGAAATGAAATTGCAAACAACTATCAAAGTTAGGAGATGAAACAATATGAATTGCAGATGACCACGCAAAGCATGAATTATTATTCAATAAATGAGTTAAATAATTTTTTTTCTCCCATATGTTTGACTCTCAACTTGTATATATTCATGTGATTTTTGAGATGAGCAAAATCCAATAAAATTTCTAACGCACTTTTGCCTAATCCATGATCACCAATACTTGTGCAACTGGCACTTGCGTGGGAAGAAGGTAAAAAGTGGCTCATCAAACTTGCCGTTGTTCCATTATTGTGGAAAAGTGCAACAAGAAGTAAGAAGCCGTTACCTTAACGCTTAGGAAATCCATCCTTTTGCCCCTCTTCTGTCCCAATTACTTGCTTTAATCCAGAGTCAAATCACTTTTTCTTTTTATAAAGAGATTGATGTATTGTCGTTTTATGCCGACGGTTAGTGAATTTTAGTTTATTTTTTAAATTTGTTCAAGTATCCGTGTAAAATCAGTGTGTAACAAATCTGAAAATTCAAGTAGTCGTAACGGAGGAAAAGAAAAAAAGTTAAACAGAAAAAGATAGTAGGCCTAACTGACTTGTCCCCTGTGTGTTGATACAGGGAGAGGGAAGTACCTTTATTGTTGGCACTTCTCACTCATAACTGTAAACAATTATTGTTTCGTATCAGATTCGCTGTAATAGGCCTTTACATTGCCTGCAGTTGTTTTGTAATTTCACAATGTTGCAGATTTGATCAATGAATTCTCCATGGCATCCTTGCCGAACTGGGAAAGGGAGGGGACTTTAAAATGTGGGAAGTATTGTGAAACCAGATCCATGACCCCAAAGGCACATTCAGAAATAACTTCTGACAACTAGGAAAAAGACAGATTCAACACCTGTTTCCCATTTGTTTTGTTTTTCAAGACAGGTTAGGTTAGGAAATAATTGACACAAAAGTTGTCAGATCCATCTGTTTAATTCTTTCTGAATTCGATCAATCTCACCAGAAGATCAAAATGAATGCGCATCTGTCCTTGTCAATGCATATAGTGCCTCAGATTTGTTATACATGGTTTAGGACATGAAAGAATCGGAAGAAATGTGGAAATTAAATGGTCACTCTTCTCTTTTTTTTTTTTTTTTTTTTTCAGTTCAATGATACTTGTAAAAGATATATAGAAATGTGGTGGCAGAAATACCCTTTTGAACAACAATAATTTTGTTCGGAACCACAGAGGTTTGGCTACAGTTGTCTACAATGAATTCAATAGGATATACAGGGATGGAACTGAAAGAATCTTGATCTAAAAAATGGGGAAAAAAAATTATCAATCTCCTAACCTTCTATCTGTATCAAACCTCTGACATATTTTCACCATCTGTGCAGCAAAACCCCCTTGATGTCTTTGATTCCATGCTTCTAACGGAAGAGCCACCAGGAAGAGAAGATTGGGAAGAGAAATGGGAAGTTGCCATGGACAAGGTACAATCACTCCAGGTCTTTTTCTTGGAAAACGATATACTCCTTGTACGAGAACAAGCGGAAGAGCAGACACCCTTTAAGTTGTGCAGGGCACAGCTGCAGTTGCGATGATATGGTCTTCGCTCGATCTCAATTTCTTGCATCACTAGGCTTCCTTCAAGGACACACCGGAGCATCATCTCAGCCGCTGCTCCAGTGGCCATTCTCTCCTCTCTATCTTCCGCTCTTCGAAATCTCCCTTCTCTTAGTTCCTAGAGTGTTTATATATACAGGGTAGGGAAAGTGGGAGAAATTTACTAAAGGGAACTATTGGCAGCTGGTTTCAGTTGTGTTCGATCTTTAATGCGGAGCAGAGAGAGGGTCTCCTTGGAAACAGGGAAACGAATGGCTTGGCTTAGCTTGGCTTGGCTTGGTTAAAATAGTTGGCAAGGACTTGTTTTTGGAACTTATATTGCATGAAGCTGGGGTAATTTTCTCATTGATATTTCCGTTGGAGTTAAGACGTCCCTATGACTAGCCGGTTATGAACTGAAAATGAATATTTAACGGTCTTCTTTTTGTTTGTGAGACATTCGACTCTCTCTATGTATGCAACAAACTATCCAATTTTTAAGTCTTTATGTACTTCAAGGAGGCCTAATGTTCAACCAATTATGGTTTTGGTTCTGTTTTTTAACTTTGACTTTCTTCCCATGCCGGCAGAGGTGACCTCTAGCAGTTTCTATTGTTCATTCGTTGTTAAATGCTGCATTGAGTCTCATCTTCATGCAAATATAAATGGCAACAGGCAAACAAGTGCAACTTCCTTGGGGCCCTTCTGTTTTTGCCTCGAAACAAGTGGATCGCTCTTTGAATCAAAAAGCATAAAGAGAGTCAGATGCTTAGGCTGGCTGTATCAGGGCCTCATATTGAAAGTTCCAAACCTGAAGCTTTTCATGTTTTCCCTTCCTCTTTTAGATTCTTGGCATAGGTAATCTGTATATTACATGATTGGGTCTTGATCTATTTGTTCTGACCTTGTGGGCACTGCAACCACTAAGAGATATATATATATATGTTCTTCTCAACATTTTATTTTTTTCCCTATCTCTTTTCGTGTATATATATATATATATACCTTTCTTCTCAATATAGAGCTGATAATAATCAATAATCTATTACTAGTTTGTTAAGGTATTATTATACTATATTACTTGAATTCGGGATGAGTGTCAACATTGAATATGTATCTAACACGATAAATTTAATTTTTTTTCCTGTTTTTTCATACAGTTAAAGAGTCATATTTATATATTCATAATAGTTGAGTATATGTTGAACATGAATTAAAAAAAATAAAAAGTTAGAGCAATATAAAATAGCTATTATATTTTGTGACTATACTCAAATTCAGTGGAATTTACCAAATTGGTGCACGAATTCGATCTCCAACTGGGCCGTGATGGAATGTTGAACTTTTCCTTTATTTATATTTTTATTTTTTTGCATTAATCTTCATGGAAGGAGCTAGTGAGCTGTAGTTGAACAATCAATTATAGCGTGGCAGCTAGTTGGGAAAGGAGTCCCATTGACAGCTGGGTTTTGAGAAGAATCATCATAAGCACATGCTGGGTTTAGTTGAATTGTAAGACTTTTAGTCAAC
Organism: Theobroma cacao; assembly: GCF_053813885.1. Taxonomy (NCBI): domain Eukaryota; kingdom Viridiplantae; phylum Streptophyta; class Magnoliopsida; order Malvales; family Malvaceae; genus Theobroma; species Theobroma cacao. The sequence continues at coordinate 8,288,897 of NC_142647.1, forward strand.
TTTTATGGGTCGGCTACCAACCCAGCTAAGCAAATGCTTTTTGCATTTCTGAACCCATTTTTTGCATTGATGTTCAGAGCACGTCTAAGTCGATTCCCAGCTCCTAACTCCCACCTTCTCAACCTCTTTTCTCTAAGGTTGCAGCCAATTAGTCTCAACTTTTCATAACCCAAGGACATTTCAAGAAAAACTTTTACAATTTTAAAAATAAATAAATAAATATATTAATATGGATATAAAATGTTAAATTTTAATTTTTTTAGTAGCATATATTATTATATATCTTTTACTTACATACTTTGGGTCGCTCAACTTTTTGTATTCTTGCTATTTTTTAATATTCTCAACTTTTTTTCCTTTAGAAATAGGTTAAATGTTCACTTTAAAATCTACTTTTTTATTTAATTTTTATTTCATGATACAATCCATCAATTCATTCAAATTAAGATATTTGATTTTATCCATTTAAAAAATGATGATGAAAATTAGCAAATTACCATTAATTGAATTAAGGGATATATATATATATATATATATATATATATATCTATTAAGAATTACTTTCGAATAACAATGGTTAGTATGATTAAATATATATGGTAACTTTGTTATCAATTTTCTTTAGATAGTTAAATTCAAAAGATTATTTTTAATTGTGAACAAAATAATAAATTGAATCTTGAAATGAGCATTTATATTAAAATGAGGTTAAGTCATCAGTTGATCAGTTTAACTTGTCAATCAACCAATCAAGGAAATACCAAAATATATTGTTACAATACTATCTTTTTGCTTGATTTATAAAATTGCTTAAAAACAAAATTTCGAAATTAACATAAAATACTTTTGAAAAACTAATTATTAAATTTCATTTTCTTGGAACCCCAAAAAATGTGACTTTTCTTTTTTGGTCAATGGAATAGTGACTTTGCTCTTGACCAAGACGAACTCTGAATTCTAGCCGAAAATGGGAAAAGGAAGAACAGTGTACTTTGTATTTGGACCAAGGCCCAACGTGTGCTCTGCATTTATGCTGCACATGCTGCCTATGATCTATCACAATGCAACCAAATAGAGAAACTTTTGAAAGTGGGTCATCTGCCTCTTTGTCTCTAATGCCGTATTGAACCACTCACTCACTCAGCCATGTGCCCCCACTTTGCATAGCCAGCTTCACCTCCATTTTCATCTTTGACGTTTCTTCAAACCGTGAAACGAAAGGGCATCTTTTATATGCATTTCGGTCGGTTTTTCCATTATTTAATTGGATAAAGGTAAATTGAGGAACCCCACTAAGATTTATTTTAGTACCCTTTTAACTTATCTTCAATTTAAAACATAATGCACACAGAGTTAAGTAGTCAAGGCAAGGGATGCATCGAACTAATCAGCCGACCATATATGACCAGCAAGATTATAAACTTGGATGAGCCTAAACCCCAAAAGACAGATTAAGTTACATTCCCAAGACCCCTTTAATTTTTTATATTTCCATTTATCTGTTTTTAATTCTTTGTCATACTAATCTTGATCTGATCTTCACATCACATTCTAGTAAATGTTGTTGAGAGATACCTTATAGAAAACAGCAGAAAGAAGACGAATGGTAATTAAAATTTGGAGACGTACAGTTTCAGTAAGCAGAGTTTAGATACTTCAGGAAGTTTCCCTAAGAGATATACGCCCTCTTGCTTTTTTATGCAATTCCGTGATCAACTTGCATAACTCGAAAGCCAAAAACGTGTTATAGAAATACTGCCCACTCGGAATCAGGTTCCACGTTTCTTGGCTTTGGGTTTTTATCAACTAAAAGGAAAAACATTTTAAATAAAGAAATTCAACTTTTGAGATGGTTGATCGCTTAACATGTTATCAGTATTGCAGGTTTCGACCTGGAATTCTGCAAATCTCATCCATGAATCAAATCTGTTTAGTGTAAATGAGAAGAAGATTGAAAAAACCATGGCAAGATGATTGACAATCTGTTTAGTGTATACTCTAATATACACAGATGAAAGGATATTATATATGAACAAACTTTTCACCTCCAAGTACAGTACAGAGCAGCCAAATTTGATTAGGCCATGATGGATTTGCAAGGCCAGTTAATCAAATTCCAATCAACAAGTAACAAAAATTGCCTTGCCTCACCCTATGATCTGTACTTATTCTAAAACCAGAACATCAGAAAAGGCCAAAATTTATTCATTTCCCTTTCATATTCATTTTTTCACACCGTAGCCGGTGCCAGTTTATCTTCCTCCTCTTCTTCTTTATATGATACCAATCGATGCTTCCCAGCCCCGTGAACCCCGGAAAAAGCCGGTGAAGAAGATGGAGAAGAATGACAAGAAGCTGCTGCCATGGCCAAGCATCCCTCACTCCATGCTCTCCTTATTGGATAAGACACGTTCTTGCATTTAGGGAATGCATGGGGACAATTCCCACGTGACTTGTCGTGGAGGGCACAGCTGCAGTTCCGGTGGTACGGCCGGCGCTCGATGCCGATGTCGCAGCCGGCGATACACCCTTCGTAGAGCGACCGGAAAAGTCCATCAGCAGCTCCTGTGGCCATGTTCCTTAATTAGCTAGCACAACCACAACTCCTTTTGCTTCTGGCAATGTGCGTAACCTTTCAATGTCATGGAACAACGGTGGCATTTATAGAAAGTGGTTATGGTGGTTATATAGGGCGAAAAGACAAAGGCCTAATTTGTTGGCGAGAGGTATATGCGGCAATGGCGTGGGCCATCAGTGTTGTGGGAGCCGTGTCTTGAGGGTCGGTCCATAGACTTTGCATATTTCCATGTTAGTCTTTTGGCCTCATTAATTTGTGTTGCGAGGAAAGACAAGCAAAAATTTAGGAGAGAAAATTGCAGAATTGGGGAATTTACCGACAAGAAACTTCTTAGGTTGCCTCAAAATGCAGGCTTACTTTATGGACTAAAATTTAGTAACTCAAGTGTTTGGCATGATTCTATACGCTATTTCCATTGTTCAGTATATATATATAGCTCTTGTTAATTACTTTTCGGTTAGTCCTAGGATATTGATAAGATTTTTAGGGGATAAACCAAGAGAGCTTTGAAAGATTAATGTTAGGTCGTCGGAATGGGGACATTAGTTTTGGCATGAATTAATTGGACTGCTTCCTAGGCATCATTTCTAGCTAGGTCTTGGTGTAAACATGTGTATATTCATCTATTGATGCGGGTAAACCAACTGTCTTCAGGTTATGCTAGTGTTTAATAGTGCTCCAAACCTAAGCTGTTATGAAATTAAGATCTAACCATTTTATGTGTTCACTAATATAAGGCCATTGGATGGTTAATGAGTTATAAATATAACATCAAACAATTTTTTGATCATATATTTGTCGGTATGATCATATATATTGTAAGAAGTTTTGCACATGTTTGTGATGTCAATATTCAAATTTTCGATTTGAAAATTTTGGGTTCAAATTGTAAGAGGAGAGGGATGGATATTTATGGTATTGGAGAGCCATAGTCCAATAATATTTAATTACATGTATAATTTTTTAAAAAATAACATATCCACATAAGAATTTATAAATTTCAACATAGATTTTGTGTTTGAATTCATTTTCAAGAGTTTATGGGATGAAAAATTGAAATATTCTTTCTTCAACTATGAAGCTATAAAGATATATATATATATATCTCCTATTAGGATAACTTCATCATAACTCATACCTAACTAAGCTGGCTAAATTATAATGACAGCTAAACAAGATATAGAGGCGACCTATATGATATTGATGCTTCTATAAGTAAGATTTATTTTAATTATGACATATTGACATATTCAAAGGGCATACTATTATTCTGCAAAAACCTGACCAGAAATAAGTAGTTAAGCTGTAGTACTGGACTTTAATTAATTCTAGAACAATAATGGAGTAAAAGGTGAAACATTGCCAAGTTTAATTATATCAGCCAGATTCATCTGCTGAACCTCCTTGAAGGAGTAGCACTGCAGATAATACATTCTTATTGGTGTATTTTTGGTTTGGGCTTGAGAGACATGGTCAACTTACTTGAACAGATAAGTATGAGGTTACTTGTCATGGAGATAAATGGAAATGTTGGTATCTTCAAAATCAAGCTGAAAGATATGGTGAATAATCAAGAGAAAATCTGCACAAGTTCCATATGCATGGCAACTGGCAAGTATATATATTTATCTCCTGTGTGCATTTGCTGCATGCTTACAATATTTCATACCTACTTCACCAGCAAGAGAATGCTTGATGATTTTAGAAATTAAGAGAAGCTATATATATATATGTGTGTGTGTGTGTGAGAGAGAGAGAGAGAGAGCTTTAGCCTAGATTATATCTATCAACTTTCCTGACTTTGTAGTTTGTATCCCACAAAAAACAAAAGAATTTCCCATTTCTTGGGATTTAAATGACATTCAATTTATTAACTTATAAATTATGGTTTAATAAAAAAGAAGGGATATAAGATGATTTTGAGAATGTTTAATGAGAAAAGAAAGGACAATCTTCTTAATTAGAAGGAGTAGCAATCATTAATTCAAGTTTGCATTGTTTTTGTAGATACCATGTGGTTAATTATCTATAAGTATATTTCCTTATTGATAAAAAGAATCTAAATTTGACTAACTGCTCTTTGCAAGGCATGTTATGTGTGGAATTAGAGGTGTGCAAATTTAAATTGAACTGAATTGGAGTTTGTTTTTTTTTTATTCCGTTAGTTCGGTATTCAATTATTTTAGTTAATTAAATTTGGTTAGAACGATTTAATCGATTCCATTTTTTGTTTAAAATTTTTTCAATTGAATTAACCGAAATGAGTAACACTTAGCATGCTTGGTTCACTGGAAAGAATAGAATAGAAATAGAATAGTCATTCAAAGGGAATAGAATAGAGGAAGAATAGTTATTATGTAAATTGGTTCAAGGGAAATGAAATAGGATAGAAATTGCTATTATTATTTATTTCATTATTTGGTTGGTAAGAATAATTTTCAGAATGGTTAAGGAATAATGGGTAAATGATAAAAATACCCTTTATTAAAATTTAAAGATTTTTTAATTAAAAAACAAAAAAACTATGATGAGAAATAAATACTATTTATTAAAATTAAAGAATTTATTTTGTTAAAAGATAAAAATATTTTGAGCAATAAAATCAAAATAACTTTTACTATAATTAAATAATATTTTAACCAAAATACAAACATATTTTTTTTAATTTAATAATATTTTGTATGAGAAGATAATTAAACCTTTTATTATAATTAAATAATATTTAATATTAAAAGATAAAATATATTCTTCTTTAAATTTAAATAATACTAAATAATATTATTTATTACATTTATTATATTTATTATATTCAAATAATAATATTAAGTAATATGCTTTATAATATTTATTATAGTGAAATAATATTAATATATTAAATAATATTTAAAGATTTTCATTTCCCTTTTTTTGAAAATGAAGTAAAAAATTTTGTGTCTTTTGTGCTTTAGAGAGAGAAGAAGTGAGGAAGAGAGAGAAAAAAATAGGTTTAGTATTTTTTATGAGGTAATTTTTTAAATTGTAAAAGAGTATATTTGTCTAATCAATTTCGTTTCTTATTTTCAACAATTTGAAAAAGCTATTATCAAGGGGATCTTAATAATGGTTATTCAGGCTTCCCTTGAAATGATTATTCTGAATAATAGTTATTTCATTGAACCAAATATAATTTTATTTTAAGAATGAAAATAAGAGAGGAATAACTATTCTATTCTTCCAACCAAACATGCCCTTAAAGAAGATAAGTCAGCCTTGAGATTATTCAATTAAAAAAATAAACAAAATAAAATCTCAACAATTAAAAAAATAAAGAAAATCTCAATATGAGATCTTGTGAAAAAAATCACAATTGAATCGAACTAACTGAAATATTCAGAGTTTAATTTTCGATTATTATAATTACTTTGGTTCAATTTTAAATTTTCTAGAGAAGGCGTTCGATTTTTTCAATTTTAAAATTTTTAAAACCCATTTCATCAAATGAACTGTTTGCACACCCGGAGTGTGGATACCATTTCAAACAGACAAAAATCCACGCTACCCAGCCCTTATACCAAGAGGAAAGTGCATGTTGAAATTTGAACTGACTTAAAAGAAGCCCAATTGAATACCTTTCTGGGCCACATAGAATTTCCATGTTGTGGGCTGAGCTGAATGAACCTGGTCCAATTATTTTTTTCTTATGTTATAAAATTGTAATAAACAGTAGTTTGATTGTGAATGTCAGGAATTTTCTTAGAGGTCATGTTTTAATTTTATTAGATCATATTATAAGAATTTCATTTTAATGTGTTATTTTGATCTAAATATATTATTTTTATTTATTTTTAAAAAAATAAAAATTTTGGATCCCAAATCTAAGGCTTGACTCTGGTGAAGTGGTAATCCGTTCACTAAATTAAAGGTGACTGTCTCATGTTGTGTTAGTTCTTGTTATATTAACAATTCATAGGTTTAACTGAACATATTATTTCATATAATATCAAAATTGTGATCCTTTTAATTAATTATGTTGGAATGCTCAAAATATATAATGACCCAATTATAACCTTATAAAATAAAATATATTAATTCAAGTCTCTACCTCTACTACATCACTTTAAACAAACTACTCTTATAATAAATAACTAATGTCATGCTCGCGCATTACGCTCAGGATTGTTAATTGTTTTTTTTTAATTCAGTTTAGAGCAGTTGGTGTATATGTAATGTTAATTGTATTAGTATATAAATTGTTGATGAATATTTAGGCTATATAAAGTATAAGCGTAGCCATTATGCGAGCATTGGATGTTTAAACAAAGTGATTATTATATTGTTGAAGAAAGGCTGATGCCTTGACATAAAAAGGAGAAAGCTTGCTTTTTTGTAGTTGGCAAGACTATCTTGATAGTGTCATGTACAATAGTTGATTCAAAAGCTTGCAATAGAGTTGTGTATATTTAACAGAAATTGTGCAAAACTACTGCCTTCGTACAAAAAGGAGAAGGCATTTTGCTTTGCAGTTGCTAAAAAATTCGAACAAACCCCAACACAAATCCAGTATGACACTATAGAACAAAACATGTAGAGAAGCCAAAAACGCTAAGTAAATCAAAACAAAAGGAATGAAACATACAGGAACCAGCAAATCATTACCATAACACCGGCAACAGGAGCAAAAAAGAAAATAGACAAGAAAGTAAAAGGAAAATAGTAGGCAGGAAGGTTCTTGAATAGATTAAACAGAGCAAGAATACCAAAGTGCATGAATTATTTTTTGAGAATCCCAAAAGAACCTTAGGCAAAGTAGAATAAAAAATTTCAAAAGACCAAAAGAGACTTGAAATCTCTAAAAAATTTCAACAAACCCCAACATATATCCAGTATGGCACTACACAACAAAATCAAATAGTTGAACATGTCACCAAAGCACCGCTAACAGACGGTGTAGCAAGAAGCCGTTCGGCATTCATCATCTGTTAAAAGTCGAGCCCCCAAAATAGGAATCCAAGCAGAGCCAAAAACAGTTGCCATACATTGCCGATGAAGTTGAAACCTAAAAGTGTAATCAATTGAACTAAAAGAATAGGAAGCAAAAAGATGAAGGAAAAATGAAAAACATCAATCGTGGTCCATCAAATTTGAAGGCTAAAGCCCAAAATATCAGCCACGTGTGGGAGGAAGCAAAGTGAGCAAAAAGATGAAGGAATAGCCCATGCCTCATATATCTCAAACCCACAGCACAAAAATCAGCCATGTGACAGATGATTAAAGCTTGACGTGGAGCAAAACCAAAGCTTGAACGTGTCACAATTTGAGGCCCGTGCGTTGCGCTTAGGATTGCTAATTGTTTTTTAATTTAGTTTAAAGCAGTTGGTATAATAGACATGTAAATATGTAATGTTAATTGTATTATAATATAAACTGCGGTGAATATTTGGGCTATATAAAACATTTTCTTACAAAAAATTCATGTAGTGTAAGTGTAGTTATTATGTGAACATTCGATGTTTAAACAATTGTGATGATTATATTGTCGAGGAAAGGTTGGTGCCTTGATATAAAAAGGAAAAAGCTTACTGTTTTGTAGTTGGTAAGATTATTTTGATAGTGTCATGTACAAAAGTTGATTCAAAAATTGGTAATAGAGTTGTGCATATTTAACAGGGACTGTGTAAGATTACCGCCTTTATACAAAAAGGAGAAGGCATTCTGGTTTGCAATCACTAAAAAATTTCAACAAACCTTAACACAGATGCAGTATGGTACTACAAAACAAAACCAAACAACAAACAAAAGACCAAAACATGTGGAGATGACAAACACATTAAGCAAATCAAACAAAAGAAATGAAATATACAAGAATCAACAAAGCACAACAAACCAAAACCAAACCTTAACCACAACATGGACAACAGAAACAAAAAGGAAAACAGTAATCACAACACAAGACAAGAAAGTAAAGGGAAAATAGTAGATAGGAAGGTTTTCGAATGGATTAAACAGAGCAAAAATACTAAAATGCATGAATTATTCTTTGCAAATCCCAAAAGGACCCCAGGCAAAGCAAAATAAAAAATTTCAAAAGAGCAAAAGAGACTTGAAATCTCTAAAAAAATTCAACAAACCTCACCACGTATCCAGTATGGCACTATACAACAAAATCAAATAGTTGAACACGTCATCAAAGCACAACTGACAAATGCGTAGTTAAAAGCCATCCGATATTTATCATTTGCTAAGAGCCAAGCTCAAAAATAAAAAGTCAAGTAGAGCCAAAAACACCTGCTGCGATTGATAGCCGAGCCCCAAAAAAGGAACCCAAGTAGAGTGAAAAACAGCTGCCATATATAGCCAACGAAACCGAAACCCAAAAATGTAATCAATTTAATTGAAAGAGGAGCAAGCAAAAAGAGTAAAAAGATGAAAGAAAAATGAAAAACATCAACCGGTGCCCATCAAATCTGAAGGCTAGAGCTAAAAAATCAATCACCTGTGGGAGTAAGCAAAAGGAGCAAAAAGATGAAGGAATAGTCCAGAAGATCAACCATGATCTTAAACCCATAGCAAAAAAATCAGCTATGTGTCAGATAAGTAAAGCTCTACATTAAGCAACACCAAAATCTAAACTTGTCACAATTTTGAAACCCTCTTAGGCATCCTTTTAATATAGTTATAGGTTTTATATTTAAAGAAAAAAATATAGTACAAGTATTATAGTTGAAAACTCCAACTGCACTTCAACTATAGCAGAGCAGATGATTATTTTGGTTAACTTGATTTTGAATATCTAATAATTGAAATAATCGAATTTATATTTAAAAATAATCGAAATTAAATCGAATTTTACAAATAACTGAATTAATAGTAACTAAATTAATTTGGTTAGTTTTTTCGATTTTCATAACCTAAACTTAAGAAATTTCTTTATTTGTGTTTTTGTATGTTTATTTATGTTGTTTTTTTTTATAAATCAATATTTCAAAAACATTAAAAATGATGATAAAAAATTAAGATAAATCGATGGATACTCATGCAAATAATAATAATTAAAAATATAAAAAAAACAATAATAAATAATTTATGATTTATTTTTCATGTGAAAATTTTATTATATTTTTATTCAAGTTCAAGTAATTCAATTAAGAAAATTTTTAATCGAAATTGAATGGAATTAACACTAATAACTGAATTATTTTAACCAAATTATTTGATGAATCGAACTAATCAAACCAAAAAAATCAAATTCAGTTCAATTTGATTCGATTTGTATTTGTACACCCCTAACTGAAACTGCATCATGTCGGAGCTCCGTCGGTTACCAAATTGGGAAAAACAAAGGAATCAGACCGATCCGAACGAGGATATTCGGTTCACCCGCGTGACACGACCGATCCGCATTTGCAGCTTCACACGCGTCAGTACATGAAATTACGTACGAGTGCGACCTTGTTACCTGCAAGTAAGAAACGTTTACCAGATTCCATTATGTACCAAGCACGTCATCACGACGGACCCACCTAAACAGGTACACCCCGTAAAAGCAAAACTCCATCAACGGCCCAGATTGATCCCAGAACACTAAGTAGAAAGAATAGCAAAGGGAAGGTAAAGATCTCTTCAATCATCCTCTACTTTGAATGTTCGATAAAAAAAACACCAAGGTTGATTTGATTGATAGGCTTAACGGCAGCCATGGGAGGAGGTAATAAGAGAAGATCAAATAACAACAACAACAGCCATAATAGAACTAAGAGTAGCAAAGGAAGATCAAGAACGGACCCCAAATCTTCATCGTCTCGAATCAGGAACTCTCTCTTTGTGGAGGGTGGTCTTTTATCTGATTGGCAGTTGGATTCTCGAGGTCCCCTTCTCTTATTTTTCCTATTTAACTGCCTGTTTTGTTGCTGAGAAATGAAAATGGGAAAACAAACGAAGCTTGTTTTTTGTCTTCATCTAGAATTTGTTAAAGCACTTAAGAAATCAAATGGGTTGATTATATGTTTTATTAAGTTATAATGAAACTTAGTTGGTGTTGGAATAATCAAAAAGGTTGCTTTCCGTATTGTGTTGGAGGAAGGAATCGTAAGATCAAGTGGGTTGTCTTTTCTAGTTAATAAGTTAATTTCTTTGAAGGTGGATGTAGGGTTGGAATAGTGAAAAATCTTTTCGGGGTGTTGAATTGCAGGAAGGAATAGAAATGAGAATTCAAATTTGGGGTCGAATTCTGATAGGGCAAAGGCTTCTGCTTCTAAAAACGGATCATCAAGGAAGTCTGGTGGGAGTGCTATAAGATATGAGTACCCTTCTCTCAATCTTCAAGTATGTTCCTTTGCATACCAAGAGTTGGTTGCTTTATGTAATTTGTATTTTCATAAAGTTGAGTTTTTGTTCCCCTCTGTGGTAAGCACAGGGAAAAAATAGAGTGAAGAGGGAACTAGTGACATTTGATTGCGTTAAAGACTGATTCAATTTAAATTAAGGTTTTCGTATTGAAGCTCTTCGTTGGTATTGGTTTAATGTTTGTTTTCATGTGTGGTTTTCCCAATTCTAGTTTTTGTGGTTGTTGAAATTGATCCTAATTTTATCACTATCAAACTGGCATTTTTACTTAGTTTCTAGTTTCTGCTATTTGATGAAACTTGGAGGTTCTGTAAGAGGTTAGATATTGGTTGTCACAAACTTTTTATTTTTGTTCTATACGTTATTTGAACTGAAATAATTTGTTGTAGAGCAATATTTCCTTGTGCATTTTTTTTACAGGAAGTAGCTCCAAATGGTCTGCAAATAATACCCTCATTTTTAAGGACGTGAGTAGGAAAACTTAGTGTAATATTAGCCCTGAATTAGTGAAGATGTTTCGCTCAGTAGCATGATGACCCTTTTCTTTTTTTTTTTATTTTGTCACGAAGGTCTCTTTTATTCCCCTTTTGCTTCTCTTTAAGAGTTGTGTTTTTCTTTTTCTTTTTTTTTGTGTGTGTTAATGTATTTGAGAGTTTTGAGGGATGATTAATCCTGATATTTGAAAGTCATTTTTCTCCTTCCTGCCCCTGGTATAATGAAGGTAAATGATAAAGTCTTCCTACTTTGCCTAGTTAGTTTCATCCTTAAGAGGATCCCTCTCTAGCTCTGAGAAATGACTTGCATCAATGCTTTATCTAGGATATTTAGCCCAAAACTCGTAGTTAACTATACTGACTAGATTGTGATGATAGTTTTTTATTTGGATTTCTAGCAGGATCCAGAATCAGGTGTTCATGAGTGCAATGGAGATAAAAAAATGGATGAGTCACACACTGTTGTTTTGTTTGATTCAAAGGAGACCCAAATTGTTGCTTACATGGATCAAACCACACCTCCAAAGCCCCACCATGTAAAATATACTTATGAATACGATTCAGATTGTGTGCTAGGTGATAGCTCTCATAGAGGATTGGGTTTTGGTGATGAATCTGAGGCAAACCCCAGTGGAATTGAGTCATCTACAAAGCAAATAGAACAACAAGAGGGCGCATGTTCTGATTTATCGTCCTCTGAGAAGGAATTGGTTGCTGATCATGGTAATAATAGCAAGGTGGATGCAGAGGTGACTGAGGAATTGTTTGCTGATGCATCATCCTCAAAGAAAAACTCGAAAAACTCAGGGTTTTTGTCAATTGGAGGCATGAAGTTGTATACTCAAGATATGTCTGATGGAGAAACTGATGAGGACTATGATGGAGAATCACTAGATGATGAAAGCTCTGAGACAACCGATCAGGGGGAGCAAGACGGAGTGTATGGGAGTGATGCCTCTGAAATTTTGTCTGATGATGACTCAGATATTGATGAAGAGGTTGCAGAAGATTACATAGAAGGAATTGGTGGGGGTGATAGTGTTTTAGATACCAAGTGGTTGGTAGGTCAGGCTTTGGATGAATCGAATGATGATAGTTCTTCTAGCAGTTCTATTAGTGAGACTTTAGAGAAGCTGGGTGGGATTGCACTCCAAGATGCGTCTAGGGAATATGGCATGCAGAAGTATCAGTCAAGAAAGAAATACTCTGGGGTTGCTAATGATGTTTTGTCATCAGCTTTGGATGATCTTATGCTAGTGAAGGACCCAAGAACTGTATCTGCGAAAAAGAAGCATGTTGCCAGATTTCCTCAGTCTTGGCCTTTGCAGGAACAAAAGAGTAAAAATTCCAGAAGATTTCCAGGTAATGTTTGTTTACATAGGTTATCTCAATCCATATGCATTTAGTCTTCAGTGTGACGGTAAAAGCATCTTCTTTAGGTGCTTCTTTTCCATTTTTGTCCAGAAATTCTTAGGTTTTGTCTGGAATTGTGGAAAATTTATTGGAAGGAAAACTAGGAAAACAGAGAATTGTATTAATAAAAATATATTACAGGTTCACTGCCATAAATTCCTTTGTTAACCTTTCTCAACTTATATTAGCAGTATTTCTCCTTTTGATTTGGCCTTGGTATGCCAACATCTGAAATTTTCCAATATGAGGGCATTTAGTTTTTAAATGGTAACAAGTATATATTATTTTCAACTTTTTCATTTTGAAAAAGGGGAGTGTTACTATTAATTCAAATGCAGTAGATTGGTTGCAGCCCTTTTTAAAAAAACTTGATTTTGCTATCATGTTCTTTCTGGTACATTGATATCCTGAATGCAAATCGTGTTGTATATCCTTATAACATGCTTTACCATTCAGGTGAAAAGAAGAAATATCGTAAGGAAATGATTGCTGTGAAGCGTCGTGAAAGAATGCTTCGCCGGGGAGTTGATCTTGAGCAAATAAATTCGGTAAAACGAAAAACTTTTAAGAGATTTAACAACCCGCTTGTGCCTTTTATTGCATGTGTGATGATTATTGATGCGATTTGTTTTCTCATAGCATAGTTATCTTTTTTCTTCTTTTTTTTTTTTATAGCACACTCTCATAGTCATAGGGTTTTGCTATGTCATTAATGTTCTTCTTCTCCTTCTTCCACATTTTGAGTTTCTATAACTGTTATTTAAGTTTGAAATCTTTTGTTTGTATCTTTTAGACAGGGTTTTAAATAGTGGCCCTGTCATGGTGTAGCGACCGCTATTTTGCAGTAGTGGCAGCTTCTGCATCTGCTTTTGGCCGCTATTCATCTGTTAATTTGAATCACATTCTTAGTGGCATGTAATGGCCATAATAAAATGGTTTAGTGGTCCCTCGCGCCATAGCAGACTAACAGTGGCCGCTTTCCCATCCCTATCATGGGTTTCCCCCTTTTCCCCTGTTTCAGTTTCTAAAGAAAATTTTCTTAGAAAACAGCCTAATACCCACAAAGAAATAACCTTAGATCTAAAATTATTGAACAAATTACCATAAACAATCAATTTGAGCTTTAAACAAAAGAAAACAGATCAATTTTCGAGGGAAGAAGCAAAATTTTCTCAACAATCTCTCTTTGAAATTTTTTCTATAGAAGAATTGTTATATAAACACATGAGAGTGTACTGGCAGTATTATGGCAGCCTATCTTGATTTTTGTGGGGTGGAAACTTGCATCTACAAATTGAGGATAGATGGGTTGCTACCCTGCTATGATACTCGTTTGAGAAAGAAGCTAAGCAATCTGCCACTTTGACCACTGTTCGAGGATGTCAGATGGCTGTTGGCAAGGTTGATTGAGTTAGGATCTCCATTTGCGGGAGAGAAGAGGAGGTAGTCAGACCATGTGATGCTAGGATCTTGTTCCCATAAGAAAATACAAAAACGAGATTGAAGAAAAGAAAGGTGGAGGGCTCTGGCCAAGAGTGAGTTTTGAAGCAAATAATTTGGTGGGAGGGAGAAAGAGAATTTTTTGTAGGACAGTGTGCTTATTATCGGTTGTGTGAAAATTTGACTTTAGAGGGAAGGATTGGTTTGGGAGGAGAGTAGAAATTTCTGAGCGTGAAGTTTTTTTTTTTTTTTTTTTGACCTTTAATTAACAATATTATATACTTGGTTTTAATATATAAAGATAATTATAATATTTAATTTTATGATGTTATTATGATTTTTTAAGGAGTGAAAGTGCAATAAATAATTCAAATATTATGGAAAAGAGTTGTCGGGCTATGATTATAGAATTTTGGAGAAAGGGGTGCAACAAAAAGAAAATTTGCGACTGCAACAGTTGCAAGCAAAGGTAATGTGTATGCAACACCCGCAACTATGATAAACATTATGTGACTGAAAACGCGGATGCAACCTCATTAAAATCCCTGATTTTAGATATCTCTAGACATTATTACTAGTTATAATTGAACTACCTTGTCCCACCTCATGCTGGCACCTAAAGATTTCCTTTGGGTCAGAAAATATTTGAAATAGATTTAGAACAGCTATACTTGTGAAGAATTAATGAAAAAAGGATGCTATTTAAGTCTTTCATTTTTCTCTTTGTATAAGACAAGGAACAAAGTTTTATGTTCAGGAACAACTAGACGAAATAGTGTGCTCCATAGGCTTTTCTCCTATTTGAGAACCTTACCGGATTGAACTGAATTATTTTTTTTCTTTTCATTTCTTTTCATAGTTTATATTAGCAGAGGTGGTCCCAATAAATACAAAGCAAATTGACATAAAGGTGATAGAAAACAATCTATTAATTTGATTAAGTGAAGATAGAGTAGGTTGAGATATTGCATCAGAGGTCAGTGAATAATTGTGCAAGTCCACTTACATGCAGATATTTTCTTCTCATTGGAATTTAGCATATAAGCTTTTGCACTCTTTGGAGGATTAGAGAAGTACAATGCTACAGTTTTTAAGTAGAGAAACTGATGTAGCCAGAAGGTTTAGGACAATTAGAACTCAACAATTAGGCTTGAATGGGGTTGATTGTGTTTGGAACAATAAAAGATAATTGGGTTTTAAAGAAACCTCTTGAATAAAAATTCAGAATAACAAAGATGAAATAATAATAATTCTCTATCTAGGACCACCTATTTATGCTAGGTAAGATAAATCCTAATCAAATAGTAATTCTAATCCTAAATAAAGACTTAAAGTACTAAAATTCTAATAAGGATAGAAAAATAAATCTCAAACTAAAGAAAATAAAATCCTATGCCAACAAAAATATTAAATAAAATAGAATCCTAGATGTACCTGCGTCAGAAACAAATTCTGAAATCGTTTAATTAGCACAAAAAGTCCTTGCTCTTAATGATCTTACTCAAGATATGGTCTGAAATAGAATACAATGGCAAAATCTGATCTATGTAGCTGACGTGTCATAGTGGGAAAAGGACTGGTTGTTCTTGTTATTTTGGTTAGTAATCTTGATGCAAGATTCAAAATTATTCTGTCACAAGTGGATAAGGCACAGTAAATGCTAAATGAATGGTGAATGACCAGTACATTTATATGATTTAAGCTTGTCCATCATTATTTACTCGTATAACTTTGTTTTTTAAGTAGCAGCACAAATCCTGTGATATTACTTTTACTAGCAGCAGAAATCCTGTGATATTTCCACAGGATTAAATAAGTGTTATTATTGCCTTACATAAAAAAATAAAAATAAAACCTTGTAAAGAATTTGTTATGAGATCAATGTGTAAACTTAATTAGTTATACAACTTCCGTAAACAATACTAGTGGACAAGGAAATAAGAATGAGTACATGATATTAAAGTATAAGTGGAGATTTTGGGGAAAGCTTAAATTTTGACTTTCACTCTTTAGCTTGAATGAATATTCCATGGAAACTATCTTATATAATTCATTTTTCAATGTAAAAAAGGCTAATAGAATAATAGGAAAATAAAGTGTGATAATGTATTTATATAAGTGTATTAAATTCAAAGTTCTGGGAAATTATAGGATTGGATTATTGAAGATGAAACAAACAATTCTATCTCTTTTATTCACTATACGGCAATGCTCTGAGACGAAGGAAACTTTTGAAGTAATTATTAGATCAATATTGTATTATCATGGCTGGTTCAGGACTTTAACTGCTCCATGGTTTGATGAATTGTAGAAATTAGAGCAGATTGTTTTGGATGGGGTTGATATGTTTGCTTTTCAACCCATGCATCATCGAGATTGTTCCCAGGTATGAATCTATGGTTTAACTTTAGCAGTTTGAAATTTATTTTCATATTCAGCCCCCTCCCCCTCTTGTTTGTTCTGCATCATTTTTACCTTATCGGCTTATCTTACAGGCGTGGATCATCTTCTGCCATGAGATGATGAGATGCAATCATTATATGACAATTTTATCTTAGTGCAATTGAATGGCTTGTTTCATTAGTATCAAATGAAGGATAAGGTTTATTTGGTTTTAAATAAGGCTATGACTTGGAGAATTATGTTAGTATGTACTGGAGAGCAGATTATCTACGAGGATTATCTATGAACTTATTTGATAAAAGTAGACTCCAGTTAGAATAAGAACGAGAAGCTTCTATTACTAGGAGACATGCTTTTAAAGTTAATCAGTGTTTTGAAACATAATGTGTTATCCCATCACCTTGGTATAGTCATTAGGAAGTGAAAAATGAATTGCCTTATTTAGTTCTTGTGCGTTATCCAAGTAAGCCTTCAGGTGCCAGGTGGATAGTGCACAATAGCTTGTAACCCACCGGCCATGAGGCAACTTTTTTGTCTTCTTAAACATTTTCCCCAACACAATGTTGCTAATGCTCAGGAAACCTGAGGCATTGCTTCATCTAATAGTGTTTAGGCATACTTCTATTTGTTTTTGTAGTTTCATTTACATTGACAGCAGTAACTTTGCTTTTATTCTCAGGTCATAGTTTGAAAGAGTTTGTTAATTTCATGGTTTACAAATGCTTGTTGTGATGCTTCAATGCTTCCAATTGGTGATTTCCTTTATGTCTTGTGGTATTGGCAGCCTTGTTTAGTCATCATAATGGTTTTTTATTTGATGTTCTCATTCTTTTTCATGAAGTACATTTGAGCTTTTAGAATAATTTTCTGCAACTCTTTATATCAACTTAGCTGAAAATATTAATTCATTAATGTTCAGTTTGAAAAGTTACTCTGTTAAACCAAATCTATGGCCTAGCAAAGCAAATGTCATCAGCGGTGTCAAAGAAGATGAATTGTAGGATGAAAATATTAGTTACCCAAATTAACTCTTGCATTGAATGGAACAGAAACCAATTAAGGAATCCTGTTTTGAAATTGAATGTGGAGGTCTGAGTTAAATCAACATAAAAGTGAGGCTTTTATCTTCAGTTTTACCAAGCTGATGACTCCTTTGCCGATATTGGAGTATATTTGATGTGCTTCATGTCTCTGTAGGTACAAAGATTAGCTGCAATTTATCGCTTGTCCAGCGGCTGCCAAGGTTCTGGCAAGAAAAGGTAATTAGTATGTCTGCTGCATGATTTAGAAATGGAATTAATGCTTAAACTTGATGCCCTTTCCTTTTACAGGTTCGTGACAGTGACACGCACACAATACACATCCTTGCCATCTTCCACCAACAAACTTCGCCTGGAAAAGGTTCTAATTGTTGTTAGCTACATTCTTATGATTATACACTGCATACAGAGGATTGTGCATTTATATTTTATCCAATTGTTAATTTGATGTTATATTGCCCGTCTCAAGTTACAGTATGTAATTGGACAGTCTCTTAATGGCAACTGAGCAAACTTATAACCATGTTTTTTTTTTTTCCTGGATTTCAGCTAATTGGAGCTGGCAATGAGGATGCAGACTTTGCTGTTAATGAAGGCTTTAATAGAAAGTCTGTGGCTGCAGGTAGAACAAAAGCAGAGAAGGTTGGTAAAGGGAGTGGCTTAAAGAAAGCCAATTCAAGTTACATTGGTGAATTGATTGAGAAAGAACGAAGTGGGAAAAAGGGTTCATACGCAAATCAACCTGTGTCATTTGTATCAAGTGGCCACATGTCATCAGAAACTGTTGAGGTCAGAACGATGGATCCTGAGGGTACAGCAGAAACTTGTGAACATAAGGGTATAGTCAGCTCAGCACAGTTTGGTGCATTTGAGGTACACACCAAGGGTTTTGGATCCAAAATGATGGCTAAAATGGGATTTGTCGATGGTGGAGGTTTGGGAAAAGATGGTCAAGGAATGGCACGGCCTATTGAAGTCATACAGCGGCCTAAGTCACTTGGGTTGGGTGTTGATTTCCCCAGCGCAAGTAGTGACTCAGACATGGTTCAAAATATATCCAGTGGAGCTTCTGAAAGGCGTACCAAAGGATTTGGTAACTCAGCCAGGGGTCAGCATAAAGGTTTTGGAGCTTTTGAAAAGCATACCAAAGGTTTTGGATCCAAGATGATGGCCAAGATGGGTTTTGTTGAAGGAATGGGCTTGGGTAAGGATTCACAAGGCATGGTGAATCCTTTAGTTGCTGCTAGGCTCCCAAAATCGCGAGGATTGGGTGCTAAACATTAGATGTCATGCCTTAAATGAATGTACAAGAGGCTAGCATTTGAATACTAACAGTTATTCGGTCAGTTCCTTTATCATTTCCCTGGTTTAGGACCTGTTTTCATTAGTTGGGGCTGTCAGGCCCTTCCATTTCAATTAGTTTATAGGGTGGTGACACTGAATATCCAGGATGTATTGATAGAAGCCACAAATTAAAGTTGCAAAAGGCATTAAATGAATGCCTGTATGTGTTTGGAGCCCTTCAAGCCTTATTTTTGGCGTGGTTGTGACTGGTGGGAGCTGTAAAGAAGTCTTGTTTTGAGTGCTTCCCCATGTGACAAGACACAGTTCGATCAGGAAATGTGAAAAACACTGCCCCATCCAATCACGTAAACTTCCTTCTTTAAGCCTTTTATTGTGGGTGATTACTACATGGAGCTCCGCTCTCGTGAGGTCCTGGAGCATGAGCCGTTCTATTTCATGGCTTTATTATCCAGAAATTAAGTTAATACTATCATATATTTAAAAGTAATTAAAATGTAATTTACATTTAAAAATAAAATTTTTGTCAAAATTAAAAAAAATAACAAAAATAATTTTCGAAAATGAGACAAGCCGGAATCAAGTTACATATATATTTTTCGAGTTAGGATCAGATACTAAAAGTAAAATCCAATGTCAAAGCAAGGTGGGTTCAAGTTAATAAAACGTTGGGTCGAATTCGGCATATAAAATTTTGTCTCTTCGTGATGTTATGTGTCACTGTTTTAAAAAAGAATCGTGAATCTTAAATTAGCTGTATATTAGAGTATAATTGTATATTTAAATATTCACATCATCTTCAATTTATGAAATATTTTTTGTAAGCTAAAATCATGAAACTCGATAGATTAAAATAGATAATATTTTACAGATTAATGTGGATTGAGATATCATATTTAAAAAAATAATAAAAGCAAGTGAAGAAATATGATTAACATACGTAAAAAGTGTTTGTGAATTTGTTAAATAATTTATTCGTGTTTAATTGTATAACCCTATAAATATCGGTTTAAATTAAGATTACATGTGCCATCTTTCTTTTGTCTTTTTCTATGTATAACCTTTATCACGAATTACACCAAACAAGTTACATTTGTCCACGTTTTTGCTTGTTTAATTCTTCCAGATTTAACTTTGGTTTTGTCTTTCATCTAATGACCGGTTGCGTGTCTGCACGGGGGGTTTCACGCGGACCACACAGCTACATGCTCGCCCTTTCTTATTGCTTCGTGGTGAGGTCTCTGCATCATGGCCCGTATGGTATACCTTTCATTCTTTGGGACATTTAATCAGAATATTATTTTAAGCTAAAAGATTTAGCATAAGACAAGTCTATGTACATTAACAGCTCACTTAACTCTACAAGTGGGAATCTTGGTTCCAACCTCCAAGCCATGTGATTATTGTACATCATCATCATCTTTTTTTGGTACTCAATCACCGCATTGCAATTTTGGTTCGTGGGGCACACACATCAAATTTGTTTAACTATAACAAGAAATTGCATTATGTATATATATAGGGTACAATACTTAGACTCTCTAACTTTTAATTAAAATTTTAGATGAGTTCATTAATTTTCAAAATGAACATTTCGTTCTAAAAAAATATTTTTCGTCGGACACGTAGATTTAGCTGTTAATCAATCGTTATTGTTTCTGTTAATTTGATGATGTGATAATATTGAAAAGATAATTTTACCTTTTATTGATTTTAAAAATTACTATTATATAATTTTAAAAAAAAATAAAGGAAAAGTGTTCCCCTCCCCTAAGGAGCACCTGCAATTGAGAGAAAAAAAAAAGGTATTTTAATTTTTTTTATATTTTTTGTTAATAGTGTTTATATTTTTAAGATGGACTGCTGATTTTGAAAATTAATAAATTAATATAAAATTATGATTAAAAATTAAAAGATTAAAGTATTTTACTCATATATATTGTTTGTTCTTCTCCAAGTTTCATTGTTACTTTCAATGTAGACCCATTTACTTTGCTCACAAAGTGGGTAGAGTCAGATCTAAGCTACATTAATCTTAAGTTTAGTCCTTGGGAGTCATTGGTCAAGGTTATCCAAGATAAGCAAAAGAAAAACTTAGCCATCCATCTCACCAAAAGCCAAAAATTGATCCAACAGCAAAGCCTGACATCTCCATACACAATTCACTCTAAACTCTATATTTACTTCTTCTGTTTCATACTTTGTATTGCTACTTGCCCAAATATTTCATCTCATCCTTTTGCTCTTTGTTTGAGCTTCAATCCAAAGATCCAATATACATAATGCTGAAATGAGTCAACATGATAATGTGTTACACTATTGTGCTTATTATCTTAGAAAAATGATAAAAAAAATCTAAAATATATAATCTATAATCTATATTATAATGTCTATAAAAATAAGAATGTTGAAAATTTATTTAATTGACAAAAATAGATATTTTTAATCATTATATCATAAATTGCAATTTACCATTTTAAATATTTTTAATAACTATAGTGTACATGGTCGTGTCAAACAAGGATTGAAATTCAAGTTAAGATGTAAGCGAAATTGATAAATGAGATAAATTTCAATCTTATAAAGTGTCCTTTTAAATATTTTTATTATAAATATTAATAAGATTTATCTAAGTTGTAAATAAGAATTTTGATTGTATTAAATTACTTTTATTAAAAATATTTATTGAATTCTCATAATATTGAATAATTTGTAAATTGATATTACAAATTTTGAATTATTTATATTTCTAACTTTGTATTTTAAAAGATATATTTTTATTCATATATAATTATTATTAAAAATAAATAAATATTCACGTATAATGCACATGATAATAAATATCAATACTTAACACAATCATATATCTAATCTTAACCTTCCCTCTATATTCTTGTGTTTATCTAAAAGTTGTCTATTTTGTCCATTAATTGCATCATAATTAGCGTCATTAAATGCCTTTCATTCTCAATAATAATAATAATAATAATAATAATAATAATAATAATAATAATAATAATAATAATAATAACGAGAGAAGTACATTGTAATTTGACAAGAATGAATGCCTTAGTCAATGGCATAGCAACCATATTTGTCTAAGCATGTGTTGCTGGCTGATTGATTTTGAACGTACATGACACATTGACATATTATGGAATTCACCCTAATAATCTGTCCCACAAAGAAAAGTTTGGTCCACATAGTGGGGATGGGGATGCCCATATTTGATCAAATCTATGGGGCAAACTAATTGACCACAAAATTCAAAATTTAGACTTACACCAAAGAAATTGTTAGTCTCTTCTAATTTTTTTTCTACTTACTTTTTACTTTAAAATTGATTAGAAAATGTACTAAACATTCCTAAATTGGTAATAAAATGGGATTTTTTTATTTAATTTATATGGAAATGTTTAATGGTAGAAAGTAGAAGTTAATTTGGCACCTAAATACATAAATAGGGGCATTATAGTCAAATAACCAAGAATGCTCCAAAAAAGGGGAGAGAAAATGAAAATGAAAAACCTTTCAATACGGTGTCGGTGACTCGTTGTCAGCTCGAAACGCACAAAGCCAATCATATAAAACCCGTTATCGTGCCTTCCATTGCTGCTTTCTTTCTCTCGAAATTTCGGTTAAATATTTTGAAGATCTCTATGTTTGGAGTTGAAATTTCTTCATAGAGAGTCTTCGCGTCTTTCTCTCAGGCAATTCTAAATTTCTTTCCAGAGGTCAGTCAGATTCATCCTTCCTTTACACAATTTCTTCTATATTAGTTGCACTGCTAGATTTTGTTTTTTTTTTTTGCTATAACCTCTTTTTAACACAAAATCCCTCACACAGAAAACTCATTTCTGGATCTGGGTTTTCCCAGATCTGACAAAATTTGGACTTAATGGGTAATTTTGGGATCTGGGTGTTGACAATTTGCTTGCTATTTCAATCTGGATATGGGTTTTATCTTCCTGGTAGTTACCCTCACAAATATGTGGTTGGGGACTATTTATCTGTCAAAGTGAATTCCCTCACTTCCATTGACACCGAAATGCCCTTTAGCTATTACAGTTTACCCTTTTGTAAGCCTACAGAGGGTGTTAAGGATAGTGCTGAGAATCTTGGTGAGCTTCTCATGGGAGATCGGATTGAGAACTCACCGTATAGGTTTAAGATGTACACTAATGAGACCGAGATCTTCTTGTGTCAATCTAACAAGTTATCAGCTGATGATTTTAAGTTGTTGAAGAAGAGGATAGATGAGATGTATCAGGTTAACTTGATTCTCGATAATTTGCCTGCTATAAGGTATACTAGGAAAGAAGGTTTTATGTTGAGGTGGACCGGGTATCCTGTTGGGGTTAAGGTTCAGGATGTGTATTATGTGTTTAATCATTTGAAATTTAAGGTGCTTGTTCATAAGTATGAGGAAACAAATGTGGCACGTGTGATGGGTACTGGGGATGCTGCTGAGGTTATTCCCACTGTTGGCAATGGGGGATCGGATGTGCCTGGATATATGGTTGTTGGGTTTGAGGTGGTTCCTTGCAGTGTCCTGCATAATGGTAACTCTGTTAAGAACTTGAACATGTATGAAAAATACCCATCTCCAATCAAATGTGAGTCGACTACTGTGTCGATGCCTATCAAGGAAGGTGAGCCAATTGTCTTCACCTATGAGGTTGTCTTTGAGGAGAGTGATATCAAGTGGCCATCGCGTTGGGATGCTTATCTGAAGATGGAGGGATCCAAAGTTCATTGGTTCTCAATCTTGAATTCTCTTATGGTGATCACTTTCCTTGCTGGTATAGTCCTTGTAATCTTCTTAAGGACTGTTAGGCGGGATCTGACCCGATATGAGGAGCTTGACAAGGAGGCCCAAGCACAGATGAATGAGGAGTTATCTGGGTGGAAGCTTGTTGTTGGGGATGTTTTCCGTGCCCCATCCAATCCTGCTCTTCTGTGTATTATGGTTGGGGATGGAGTTCAGATCCTTGGGATGGCAGTTGTGACAATATTGTTTGCTGCTCTTGGATTTATGTCACCAGCATCCCGTGGAACTCTTATTACAGGTATGCTATTTTTCTACATGATTCTTGGTATTGTAGCTGGCTATGTTGCAGTTCGTCTTTGGAGAACAATTGGCTGCGGTGACCACAAGGGATGGGTTTCTGTTGCTTGGAAGGCTGCTTGTTTCTTCCCTGGTATTGCCTTTTTGATTCTAACCACTTTGAATTTCCTGTTATGGGGAAGTCACAGCACAGGAGCTATTCCATTTTCTCTCTTTGTTATTCTACTTCTACTTTGGTTCTGTATCTCTGTTCCACTCACCCTAGTTGGTGGATACTTTGGGGCTAAGGCACCTCATATTGAATACCCTGTTCGAACCAACCAGATCCCTCGGGAAATTCCAGCCCAGAAGTACCCATCCTGGCTGTTAGTTCTGGGTGCTGGAACTCTACCTTTCGGTACTCTTTTCATTGAGCTTTTCTTCATTATGTCTAGCATCTGGATGGGGCGAGTTTACTATGTCTTTGGGTTTCTGTTCATTGTTCTGGTCCTACTTGTTGTGGTTTGTGCTGAAGTATCTTTAGTGTTGACCTACATGCATCTCTGTGTGGAGGACTGGAAATGGTGGTGGAAATCCTTCTTTGCTTCTGGTTCAGTTGCCATCTACATCTTCTTGTACTCCATAAACTATCTCATATTTGATCTTAAGAGTTTGAGTGGACCTGTCTCCGCTACTCTGTACTTGGGGTATTCTCTCTTCATGGTCCTCGCAATCATGTTTGCAACAGGCACAATTGGATTCCTTTCTTCTTTCTGGTTCGTACATTATTTATTCTCTTCAGTAAAGCTAGATTGAAGAAACTTCTCCAAACACAAGAATTGGCACATTTGAAGAGGTAAATGGTACATTGAAGAGGCTCAGGAGAAAAGAATTCATCCTTTACATTAGTCAATCCTCTTTTACTTGTTACTTTGAGCGTTTATTTTGTTAGGGGACTTTGGTAAATGTAATAACAATAATTTCGCCCAGTTTTGCTTAATTCTTTATTAGATCTCTATGATGCATGATAATGCAATACGAGTCTGTATTTGCATTTTGATGTATTGGAGGCCTATCTAGGTTGTGTTGGTAACTTTATCTGTGGTACTTATACTATTTACTTCTATGTCCAAACTTTTATCAGTCGGAATGCAATGAGCACAGTTCATCACTTTTTTCTTTTGTTCTTATAGTACTCTCCATTCCCCCACTGGGCTTAACTCTAAAATGCTTTCAACTTCCCAAGATAGGAATACTGCCCTTGGATCTTGGTAAAGGGACACTCATGGGGTTTCCCGTGAACTGCTAGTATTCAGATCTGTATTTGTAAATTACCACTAATTAGTTTGCAAGTGTCTGAAATGAAAAGAAACTGCAGTCACAACACACATGCCTAAGTCTAAGCTTCATAACACGTAGGTTGGTATGCTGTGAGCTAAAAGAAGCAGCTGCCAGGGTTGAGGGGGCAGAAGTAGAAGTAATGTCACAAAGTTATGACATTCACATTATATGATAAATAAATAAGAACTCAAGATCGCCAACCATGTTTGTGAAACAAAAGAAACCAGTAAAATGGCAATAGCTTTTACCTCCCAATGGGAAAAAACTAAGCAGTTGCAAACTAAAAATCAACATGAAAGAAATAAATGGGGTCACCTCCAAAATTAATGGCAACATCATGGACAAAACTTGGTGGGCATATTTGTGGTGATGATGCCACAAAGGCACCTCATGAAGAAGTGCACTTAATGATCATAATCCTTTTATATACAAGTTTACGTACATCTAGGTACATGAGCAAATCGGTACCTCAACTAGTCGAACCTAAGAATCTTGAATAATCACAACAAACATGGATAATAGATTCCTACATTAGCATTTCAAAAAAAAAAAAAAAGATTCCTACATTAGATCAACCTTTCAGAAACCTAATGTGATATGATTAACAATTTAAGGTAGAAAAGGATAATTATATGTAAGGTAGAAAAAGATGGAGGCCAAGACAAGTATAACAAAGTTCAGGTCCGAAGAAGAGACGAGAAGCAATTTGGCCCGAAATGTTTGACAGCAGCGATTGATATCTTCAACTTGCTTAGCTTAGGCATGAGGCAATCTCCGTGGAAAGAGATAGCCACCGCTTCATCATCACCTCTTGCTGCCCCTCTAATAAGAAACTAGCTTGCTTCTTCTATCCATGAATAATCTAGGCATTTTCAGCCTTGAACTCTGCAACTCATTGTCTAAAAGGTTGCCATATGTTTTCTCCAGTCTTAGGCTTCCTGTTTTAACTTAGAAAGATCAAATGGCTTTGTTCATAAATGGGATTTACTATTTGCATCCATTCCCCCTTTTATTTAATAAAGAAAAAGAAAAAGAAGAAATTGTATTTTAACCTCTAAGTTTGTTATTAACGAGATTTATTGTCGTTTATCATCACATAAATTACATTAGTTTAATATAAAATAATTATGAACATGCTATGGAGTTTATTGTATTATAAAACAATTAAAATGTTTTAAAATTAAATTCAAATAGATTTATGTATTTAAGTAATAAAGTGATGTAGCTTAAAATTCTTCACTGAAGCCTAGCCCGGGGCGGGCAGGGGCACGCCAGCAAGGCAAAAAAAGAAGGAGAAGAAAAAAAACGTATGGTGTCCGTTGATCCGTTAGCATCAACTACTTTTCAACTTCATTTCAAAGCCTCTCGAAGTATTTTCGTCTCTCTGTCACTCCTCTCTCCATTGGCAAGCGGAGCAGCAAAAGGAAAATGTTGGCTACTTCTACTCCTACTACCACTGCTTCGCTCCCTTCTCTTCACCCACTTACCTATGATGCCATTCCAGCTCCCTCTCTCAACCCTTCTTTTCTTTCTTTCTCCTCCTCCTCCTCCTCTTCTTCTTCTTATTCTTCTTCTTATTCTTATCTTTCCCCTCTCTCTTTTGGTCTCCATAGCAAAACCCATGTCAGGATTAACCCAAAACTTAAGGTCTTTCACTTTACAAAAATGGGTTCTTTTCCTTTCTTTTTTTTAAAGAAAAATACATGTTTGTTCATTTTCTTTTCCTTGCTTCTCTTTTTAATACGTTTTCTTTCCCTTTGTCGGCAGGGATTGAGGGTAAGTTGTTCAAAAAGTGAACCTTTGAAGGTGATGATATCAGGTGCCCCGGCATCAGGTAAAGGCACCCAGTGTGAATTGATTGTACAAAAGGTAACTTACTCTAATGTTTTTCGATTTTAGTTTTTGAGAAGGCTAAACAATAAGGTTTTGCGCACCTTGTCTATTCTAATGTTTTTCGATTTTAGTTTTTGTGAAGGCTTGATTAGAGCAGCCTCTTGCAATAAAATTTGATGATTGCCTTTTCTTTTTCTTGACTTATATTGAAGATAATATTGTTTGCCTATCGGGTTAGCTCTACGTGGTTAAGACTTCTGCATCTAATTGGGTGGAATATATATATATATATATATATATATATATATCTATATTTTGAAAGTCAATAATAATTTCATTGCATTTAGAAGTTTACAAAAACCACCAATTATGGTAGTAGACAACACTGCTCTGGAAGGAGATACATTCCAGAGAGGCTTGCATATATACAGTCTAGTAATCAAGGTTTGCTTTTGAATCAAACTAAGACACATCATAGCCTGACTCAGTTTAATCCCATAGCAACCCACATATCCTGTCCCAAGAATATCAAAATCCCTTAACAAGACAATTGCACATCCTTCTGGACGCCTCATCTCCCATATGCAAATATAGATTGCTGTCTTTGCACTTTTTGATGAGAAGAAACCTGCGGTGTGGATTTCTTGAATGATATATTTAAAGAAAACTAAGTGAAATATTTTACTGAATTTTTACAATGTATGCAGCATTTTTTTAATTTCTCAAATGTTACAGTTATTCTACTTACTTCATATTGGCAGTTTGGATTGGTGCATATATCAACAGGGGATCTCTTAAGAGATGAAGTATCATCTGGGACAGAAATTGGAAATAAAGTGAAAGAATTCATGAATGCTGGGAAGCTGGTTCCGGATGAAATCGTTACGGCTGTACTACATAAATGACCCAATTAAATCATTCTTTCCTTCCTTATATGGTTAAAGAATTGAATATATACTTCTATATTTTGTAGATGGTGACAGCCAGATTATCACTTCAAGATGCTAAGGAGAAAGGGTGGCTTCTTGATGGATATCCAAGGAGTTTTGAGCAGGCACAAGCTTTGGAAGAATTGAGTGTTAGACCAGATATCTATATTGTATTAGATGTATGTTTCTTATACACTCATGTTGGTTCTGCTTTACTTGTCAGAAGTTGTTTGAACTTTATTGAATCCTACCAATGGCAAGTTTCTTGAGATACTGACCACCATAGGACTTTGCACAAAGGCTTAGTAGTAGAGAATTTAGAAAAAAAAAAAAAGATAGGAAGAAACGACTTAAGTGTCCCATGTTGGGGACATACCTAAGTCCAACCATTTACAACGAAGAAAGGAACTAAGCTTCCACCATAGTGCTTGAAAACCTTTGGTCCAACAAGCGATTTTACAGCCTCCTTCCACTCAACCACTCATGTGCTATATTGTTACTTTGCCATCAAATTACTTGATGGTAATTGTGATATTATTCTTGAAGTGGCTAATTGTCTGCATAAGATCTCAATCTAATGCTATGAGGTATTGTTTTTACATCTATATAATTTATTAATATTGCCTCTTAAAATTTTAACTCAAGCAGTGAATAGTGATCATATCTTTTTCAATCTCTAACATGTTTACTGAATTTCATATTAGCTAGACAACTATTGCTAAAAAGTATGCCTTTTACATTTGTTTTATTTCTTAATATTCAGGTTCCTGATGAAATTCTAATCGACAGATGTGTTGGTAGAAGGCTAGACCCAGAGACAGGGAAAATTTACCATGTAAAAAATTTCCCTCCTGACTCAGATGAAATTAAAGCAAGATTGGTTACCCGTGCTGATGACACAGAGGAGAAAGTATGATCCTATATTACTGTTGTCATGTACATGCTTTCAGTCTGTTGCTTTTCATTTGCTTAGATGCAGAGTGTCAAGATGTTGTATGAGTACAACCTGGCGCATACTATTGCATGGTCAACATATATCTGGCTTAGTATTCATCATCACATAGATTATTTCAAGAGGTTTGTCTGAGATTCTTGGAGCAGGGACTCCACTTCACATTAGACAAAACTTATTCAGTTTTAAATGATTCCCCTGTACACCCATAAAAGTCTGTTATATGCATTGTAAGGGAACTTGCAGAAGCACTCATAACAGCATGTACTGATGGTTATTTACATATGCATCATTTTCACACTACTGCATGGACATGGAGAAAGTTGAAATCTTGTGGGCTTATTTTAAACAATACAAACCTGAAGAACCCTACATGGAGCACGACTTGACCGTGAAACTTTTATGAATAAAACTAGGTAGAAGTAATGCCTGCATTTATCACTATGTGAATAAACTGTAGAACTTTCCAGTGAATCGAGTCCGATAAAGTACTTACTTTTCAGAGTTTCATATGCTGTTGCAATTTTTCTAAATTCCTTTATGCACTGAGTTACTTGAAGATAATGCTGTTGTTGCATGCACTTTATTTCTTTAATACATGTTTGCTTCATTTCATGAAACGTAATTTACCTTAATGCTCTGTGTTAGCCACCTAATATCTGCCCCATCCTTTTTCCATTATTGTTTTTTTTTATTTAGGTGAAGTCACGACTAGAAGTATACAAGAAAAATGCAGCAGCAATCTCATCCACATACACCAGCATAACGAACAAGGTTTGAGATATTCAAATACTTTCTCTAGGATTACTTTCCTCCTATGCTTATTATGCTTATGTGTATCAGTTTTGCGTTTCCCCACAGATTGATGGAAACCGTTCAAAAGAGATCATTTTCGAAGATATAGACTCCTTGCTGTCTCAAGTGCAGAAGGATAAAACAGCAAAATCAGGTAAGTGAAAACAAATTTCAGGTTTTGAAGCGCATGATACTTTGAACTGTCTTTTTGCTGGAGTCTTTTCCTACTCTTCTTAGGCTTTATCAAAGGCTTTCTGAAAATGAAAAGTTTTGCATAATTTAAAAGATTTTTGTCAATAGATTCTTGAATTTCTCATTTGAGGTGCATTATTTGCTTGAGCTAAGCTTAGGATCACACTATCAATTCCTATAGATTAAGCCAGAAATATTTTCAACCTATGTAGCACTATCTTTTTTACTAAGGGATACACCTGTTATGTTTGGAAGAACCATTGATTAGAGGCCTTTCAATTCCCTTCTAAAATATTGATGGTGTTTTTTCCCATGTGTGTCTACATAGACTTGTTTTCTTTTGACCTTTCTGTTTCCTTGTTATGGATTGATACAATTTTGCAAAGCTTATATCCAAGCACCTGAGGGTAATTTAACCTTGATCACATCAGAAGTTAGATGGCATTTTCTTGAATATCAATTATTCATCCATGGACTTGTATTTATAGCAAATAAGGCTTTTAATCATTGTTTGTCCCTCCATTTCTTTAAGAATATGCTTATACTGAGATTTCTATGGTTTAAGGTAGGTCAGTGTCTCAGTGGCTAGAATTGAGATTAATGTCCATGGGATCACTTTCTACCCTTGATTTGGGCTGCTATCTAAGTTGAAACTAGATATCTTCTGCCAGTTGTTCTATATATATGCTGAGAGATCCATGTTTGTCATACTTGTTTGTTTACTTCTACTCCTTTGATGTCAGTTTCTGTACTGACACCTTAACCTACTGTTGACACTTTTCAACTTCATTATATGATTTTGTTCTATAAGTTTATTACCAACATGTTAACCATATTTCCTCATATATAATTTCAATTCCAGGAAAGTTGTTTGCAGGTACTTTTTAATGTGTAGATCACTTAATGATTACCATGCATATGAGTAACTTTTGTTTGAGCCTGATCATAGAAAAGTCATACTATGTGCCTTTAACTAACAAAAGCCTCTGTTATCTGTCTTGACTTTTTCCTGTTTCCTTCTTATTTCCAGTGAAACCAGTTCTTCAAACTGAGAGCCGTTTAAATCTGGCATCTTCAAGCAGGGTAAATTGTTATAATTACTATTTACATAGTGGTGATCAATACTTCTGGATCCCAAATTTTCTACTTAAATTAGCTTAGTATAATGGTTCCTTGTTTGTATTAAGAATTAGGAATCAAATCCTGCCTTCACCAGGGAAGGGAAGGTTATGGGAAATGGATGGATATCCCTTGTATAGCTTAGTCATGGGCTAAGAAATAAAAAGAATCATTTTCACTCAAAATTGAAATTTCATTTCTTACTTTCTTTAGCTTTTGACAGGATAAATGGAGAGGCATTCCTACTAGATTGAATAATATTCCTCACTCAAGAGAAATAAGAAATTATTTCTATGATGATGTGCTACAAGCCACACAGAGAGCTGTCAATGATGGAAGAACTCGACTAAAGGTCAGATATTATTACTTGATTTGTTTGGACTAAATTACCTCGCCATAGAAATCACAACGACTTTTATGACTATCAGGTGACTAGTAACAGTTCTTTTCAATTGTACATTTTTTAATCCTGACTAGCACTTTTCTTTTTATTGTTCAACTGAATCCTATTCTCTTTGCAAGGAGAAAAACTAAGGTATATATAAGGATTCCCTACTTAGTGAATGCATAGCAAACATAATCATTGATTATACATGGCTTGTCCTGGTTCTTACCCTGAGGCTTAGCAACTTTAGTTTTTGAGTAATACTGATAGAGAATTTGTCTATAGATGTACTTACTTTTGTAAATGGAATAATATACTTTCCTCCCATCTCCATATCGGTTGGTGTGAAATAGTTTTCTATTTTTCCTGCATCATTTATTGTCCAGTTAAAGAAACTCCCATCTATTATGCGTCCACTTGATTAATATGGTTTGGGCTTGGGAGATACATCAGGGGCATTCATCATTGGCAGAAATTCTTCAAACTAGCCACAAATCATCTGCACATTTTTCAGATGGTTGGGGCTTGTGAAAAAAAAGGTTATAAGTGCTTCTGTAAGAATGTGTGACTTAATTGAGGATGACCATGTTAAAAAGGAGGGAGGAAGATCAAAAGAAGGCGTCGGTGGAAGCAATCAAGAAGGACCTCACTTTCACTGAGCTTCTTATGTATGGCTCTAAATAGAGAATAATGGCACAATAGAATCCATTTTTGCAACCCCAGCTAATGCGAAAAGGTTTAGATTGTTGTTGTAGCAAAATCACCAAAAGTCAACTAATAACTCCTGCTCTTCAATATTTTTTTTTGATTAATCAGAATAATAATTTTATTAATTATCCCGTAAGGAAAACCTGGAAGGGTCCAGGAAGAACAAAGGAGCAAGCAGAGCCAGAATTTGTCTGCTTCGAAGGACATAAGACATCTTGATACCATGTACAAAAAGCTTACCGGCAGTACAATATAGGAGCAACTGTTTATTGGACTAGCATGATATTAACTAAGAGATGAAGCTTTTGATGGAAGAGAGATTGCGATGAACTTACATTCCTTTGGTACTTTTAGCATTCAGAAATCTATCCCAGAGGAGCTGATTAATTTTGTTGAAATTTTCTTTTTATATCAACAGGTTGAGATTAATATCCCAGAGCTGAATCCAGAAATGGTGAGAGGTTAACTTTATATATATTTTATTTTCTAATTTCCCCAGTTTCTATAGGGTTAACCAATCTTATGATGCACAGGATGTGTATCGAATAGGTACCCTAATGGAGCTAGTACGAGTTATTGCTCTTTCATTTGCTGATGATGGAAAACGTGTCAAGGTACTTTTTGTAGTTACTGATATAAATCTGATAATGTTTCTTGTATTTATCCAGACATTCCTACTTCTCCTTGTCTTTCAGGTTTGTGTTCAAGGTTCTATGGGAGAGGGTGCACTTGCAGGAATGCCCCTGCAACTTGCTGGTACTCGGAAGATATTGGAATTCATGGATTGGGGTGATTATGGTGCTATGGGAACATTTATCAAGATTGGTTCAATAGGTATGAGGACATACTCCTTGCCAATGCCAAGGTTTATTCTCTATTTTTATATGATTGTTTTGCAAATATCTATGTTTCTGCCAGAGATCACATCTTGTTGGCAATCTGCATGTAGGAGATTTAGTGAGCATGCGCATATGTCCATCCATTTGACTATTTTGATCCCTTGTGGATATTACTGTCATTCGGTTAATTGGTATATGCTTTAAATTTGCCTCTGCTCTCTTATGGTTGCACAAATTCTGAAAATATGCATAGTGGCTATCATTGTAAGAAGTTAACCGAGTCTTTGTCTTGAGACTTTTCATCTCTATATGCCCTTATATGTCAGATTTTTAGCACATATTAAACTCCATAAGACATTGTGTATCATATAGAGATACTTAAGGAGCATTGGTATTTTTAGCTAATTTTTTTGATCTTTGATTGACGTGCTTTTTTTTTCTCCAGATTATGTTGCAAAAACTTATTGTAGACAACAATCACATTGAACGTTTGAAAATTCTTTCCACCCATGCTTTCTCTTTATTACGAGTAACCATTTTGTTACATTGACTCGCGTTTATCAAGTGATATACATAAATGCTTGTGTTCCAACAGAAGTGATTGATTGTCCTTAAATCACATTTTTCAATTTGTTTGAATGGCATTTCTGCTGAAATTAAATAGGTAGCAGTCTCCTTATGTAATGCAACAACTTATAGTAAAATGCCATGAATATTACAAAGATGAGCATACCAATAAGATCTGCTATAATTTGTAAAACTTATCTCATCCCTTCTGCAGTAGCATTGTGGAATACTATATAGGAAGGATTATAGATCAATTGGAGTATCCCTCTACATGCACAATTTAAATGATTCTCATTTTTAATGTTTTCTTTATTTGCAATGACAGGTGCCAAAGAGGTTGATGAACAAGATGACATGTTCATCTTAGTGGCTCCACAAAATGCCGTAGGGAATTGCATTATAGATGTAAGAATCTGGAGACTAATTGTTTTACTATGCTGTTCTAAAAGCATTCTACTTGACATTTTAGTTTCTAAGTAATGTTGCTGCTAACCGTATAGGATTTAAAAGCTATGACTGATGCTGCTGGGAACCGGCCAGTTATTCTTATCAATCCTAGACTCAAGGTCAGATATTCGTATGATCTTAGATGAATATTTTTGCTGAATGATTTTGTACGTCAAAAAAGACAAGGATTTGAACCTTAGATCTTTATGCAAGTCTGAAACCATCAACCCTCATTACCTGATCCGTAGCTCAGGTGGTGTGATATTTCTGTATTTTCCTTTGAAGACTTACAGATTTGAGGAAAAAAAAATCATTTAAATGATTTCAGTATGCAGTGCTAGGCCCGCAACTTTAAAGTATTTGAACTTCATTTCAAATTTCAAAATCTGCTATTTCATTGGGAAAACATATTGTTGCATTTTTCCATACCAGACCAAAAATCCATCTTGGTCAACTCCTAAAGTAGATGAAGAATAGGCTGCATAGGGTGATTGGTATTCGTTTATATTTCTGACCTGTGTATTTTTGGAATTCTCTGAATATAGGATCTTCCAGGTTCAAGTGGTATCATGCAAGTAAGTTCAACCTTTCTTTGGGTTCGTTTTGCAATTAGATATTCCCAGAAAGACATTCTTTTCTAATTCTGTTTGCGATCAGTATGTTTTTGGATTTAAAAGGAAAAATGATTGAAATTTCATAAAAACAAATGGATTTAAGAAAACATGAATATGTTCTGAATATGTTTCTTTGAATATTGTAGTACAAAATATTTAATGAGACATGTTAACAGGAACCAATGTTGAGTTTTTAACCCTTTTTTTTCTTTGTAGACTATGGGTCGGGACAAGAGACTGGAGTATGCAGCTTCCTTTGAAAGTTGCTACTTTTTCAGGCTTCTTTATTATGCTGGAACCCAGTATCCAATTATGGGTGCAATAAGGTAGGGTTATTTATTAGCCAAATTCTCATTTATCTTATTCTACACTGTATGATTTTTGACTGGTGCTTGGTGAATTTTTTGGCCATTTGGATTGGTCTAACCTTTCTTGCAGAACTGTGCCAGTACAAACATATGAAGACACAGTATGCAGGATATATCTATAAATATCTGGTGCTAAGGATATTCTACTTTGCACTTTTTCGCTTTATAAACCAATAATCATCTGGATATGTGCTTTAGCTTTATCTAATTTAGCAGCTTAATTGATTAAATGGAATAGAGAAGTTGGTTGTGGACTTGATTTGTTATGTAAGTTGTTGGAATTAAAGTGCATAATATATGAAAACTAGTAGAAATCCAAGAACAGTGTAATTTATTCTTGGCATTGGGCTAGGTCTATCTTAATGTTCTAACTCACTTGGAGAGTGTTAATACCTCCTAGATCCTCATCTCTGAATAAAAGCCTTTAACGGGGACTTCATTGCTCTGTGGCTCAAATAGAAAGTAGTCTCTCTCCATTGCTTCTGTGTTTCTAGTGAAATGAAACTAGACACTTAAAGAGATGAATAGCAAATAAACATATTGTGTAAGCACAAAATCAGCATTTTTATCATTGTTTACATTGAAATTTATAGTTTCTAATTAAGAAAAAGGTTCGAGCAATTTTCCAATAGAGATTTAAAGTCTTCAACTGTATTTTTTTTCTTGATGAATGTTCCAAGTTGGTCGAAAGTATACAATTTAGAATGGAAGAGAAATCTATGGAGAAAGTGATCTCATGGCGTTCTTCTATTCCTACTGGGTGGGTTATTCGTCTCCTCTTCCTATTATGACATATCTTCTCATTGCCTGACAAAGGACAGGAGTATATTGGCTATGTTAGAGGTTTTGCCAGCGCGACTGCATATAGAAATCCAATCTTCTGCTCTCCAATTGGATTGATGGCCCTTGTTAGCGCACATTTGATGTCATTGTTGTGCTTTAAGGAAAATGCTGGATGTTACTTTATCTCCAAACATTTTATCCTGGAAATATTTCAGTGGAAATATCTTTATTAAACCATTGTCATTTCATAATTGCAGAATGACTTACCCATCTGTTTATGAACTGCACAAGAGGGTGGATGAACCATCTGGGAAGGAGAAGTACATTCCATTATCAACATTTACAGCAAGGCCAACCATTGATGAAATTAATGATGCCTTCCTTGGAAAACCAAGGTAAGATTCATGATCTATTATGGTAGGAACAGCTCCATATTGTCTTTGTTATTTTTACTAGTCCTAATGTGATCATTTCGTTTGGATTTCTCTCTGCAGGAATAAAGATAAGAAAGCCTCTGGAATTTGGTAAGATCAACGTCCATATTCTGTATATCAACTGCAATTACTATCTCTTGATATCGACCAATCTAAATATTTCTGTTGCAGGGGTTTTCTGAGTGGTGTATTCTGAGTACAACAGAAGTTGTTTAACCACAACGCCCTGAGGTACAACACATCACAAGCAAGTTTGTATATGTAGTAAGTATTACAGAAAAGAACAAAAAAAAAAAAAAAAAAACTTATACTCTTTGGACTGTCTTGCAATCCTATCCCATCCAATATTCCAATTTTTTCATTCCAGGAATGAGCTGGGACGTCACAAATGCTTGAGGGTACAGGTTAAGCCGGTTGTTTTGCTTTAACACATATCAGTCCAGCTATCTTTTGCCCCTTCTTTTTTATATTCTTGGGAGGAGGAAACTTAAATATGTATGTTGGTTGATGATAGGCAGGCTGTAACCTTGAGTGAAATTATGATAACTAGACCATTTGGTTTTAGTAACATAAAATTATTTTAGAATGGTTATCTGTCCTAGATCAAACCTGCATCATAACCAATCCCTAGAATGATGAGATATCTTAAAATTAGTTTTACTGTAATACTATTAACAACCTTATCACTACCATTGACATTGACAAATCATATGAAGAAATGGGTGGGTATACAAAGCAAGAAATGCAAGTGGGAGTTGAGATTCAAGGAATTCACATGGAATAATTTGGGTTCTTGCTCACTACTTAATAAGGCATCTTTTCTTTAAATATTAAAATTAGCAGAATCATGCAATTTGATTGTCAGAGCCATTGTATAATAAAAGAGGAAATCAGAGTCAAAGGGAAAAACAATGGTTAACTAGTATGTAATCAATATTATGACGATGAGGAGATTGAAAGTTAAGAATGCAGCTCAAAAAATAAGCAGAGCCAAGTGGGACAATAATGTATAGAATAACTCAAAACAAAAACAGCCGCAGACCAGTAAAATTTCCAAAATTATTGTCTTGCAATGTAGGTTTGGTGAAGTTCAAACAATGAAGAAATTGCAGGAAAGATATGGATTCCATTTTCTTGTTTACGGAAAACATTCTGAATGTAAAACTTCATTAGGTTAATACGATAAAAAAAAAAACATACTTAAAATTATTTGAGAGAAATTTTGTTTTTATAATTGAGAGAAGAATTCAAATTCTACTCCTTAAAACAGTAATGATGTACTAATCAACGAATTAAATACTCGAAAGGAAATTATTTTCAAATAAAATCTAAGAATACCCATGCGCTATTAACAAAAGAAATATAACTCTTGAGTCAATATTGCTGTAATACTTGAGTTGACTGAAGTATTTAATTCGATAAAAAGAACATATATATTTTCTGCTCAAAAAGTAACTCTTCGTTCTTAACCGAAACAATTTGGACTTTATTGACCGAAACCCTTAAGGCTGAGTCATCTCCAGCACCACCCATTGCCAGTTTCCATCTTTTCTTACTAAACAAAGTTTAAAGATTCTGGCACTTACTACTATTTGGCAAGACGTCTGAGTTCTGCATTGCCTTCACCGTGAAATGGGCTCCATCTCCATGTGGACACGAAACTTGCGTTCACAAGCTTATGCTCCCTCTCTTTTAATGCTTAATCGACAAATGCAACAAATGGCAACGCTGCGTATATAATCTCTGCTGGGATATTTTAGACCATGGGCATAAAAGTAATTTTATATGCCCTTAAATATGGTAATTAGCTTCCATGAAAGAACCCTATTTTTATGACTCTTCTTATATGGATTTGGAATATCTTACCGTGTAGGTTGAAAAATAGAATCAAATTTTAACATTACCATAAGTAACATTTGGTAAGAGAAAAGTAAAAATATATATTTTTAATGTGTTTAACTAAATTACATTAAAGTGATTATTTTGTAATAAATTATTGTAATATAAATTGTAATGCAAGAATATATATACAATCAATATATGTAATGTGATTGCAGTTCAAAATTACTACAATTATTGTATTGTACTTTATAATATTATTAAAGATATTTTTATCTTTTAATTTTGTTACTTTGTTAAAAATATTTTGTAATATTATAACTTTTTTATATAAATTTCGAAAGATATCTCTTTATCACTCTCCATCGTAATTTTTTATTAAATGATGGATAGTAATTATTAATAAAATTTATATTGTCTTTTTTTAAAAAATTAAATATAGAAAATTATATTAAGAAATAAAAATAAAACATATAAAATTATAATAAAAAATAAAAACAAAATATATAACATTAAAAATATATTTAAGAGATTATATTCTATTAAAATTAATAATAAAAAATATAAATATATTAAACTTACATTTTAATAAATAAAACTAATTCTAAAAATTGATATTATATTCTTGATAAAATATTTATAAATTAAATACTATAATATTATTTTTTATATTTTAATTATATATCATACATTATAATATTATTTTTTTTATAATCATATTATTTATAATTACATCTTAAAATATCCAACACTACCTAATTATTAGGAAAAGAAAAAAACGACTTGCTTTACAATACAACGAATAAAGTAAGGCTAGTTATGGCACGTTTGGTTGGCGGAATAGACAGGAATGAGATAGAATAATTATTATGTGGGAATAGAATGAGGTGGGAATAGAATAGAATAGTTATTACTTAGTTTGGTATGACAAAGGGAATAGAACAGAAATAATTATTATGACTTATTGTAGTGTTTAGTTGGTAACAATAATTTTGAAATAAGAAAGGAATAGAAAATAAAAAGACAAAAACACCCTTTATTATTTATGTGACATTTTATTTTTATTAGATTTTTTAAATATTAATAATCTAGAATTTAATTAAAATATTAATAATTAATTATTTAAATATTAACATTTATTTAATTTAAATATTATTATGATTAATTTTTATTTTATTTTTAAAATATTAATAATTGATAATTTATTTAAAATATTAATAATTGATAATTTCAATATTAATATTTATTTATATTTTAAAATATTAATATTTTATTTAATTTAAATATTATGATGATAAATTATTTTATTTTATTTTATTTTTGAAAATTAATAATTGATTATTTATTTAAAATATTAATAATAGATAATTTAAATATTAATATTTTATTTAATTTAAATTTTATTATGATTAATTTTTTATTTTATTTTTTAAATATTAATAATTGGTAATTTATTTAAATATTAATAATTGATGATTTAATTATTAATATTGTTTATCTAATTTAAATGATATTATGTTTATTTATTTTTAATTTATTTTGTTTTTAAATAGGAATAATTTATAATTTATTTTATTAATAATTGATAATTTAAATATTAATATTTTATTTATAATTTAATATTAATATTTTATTAAAAGTTAGAATCAAGTGAGAGAAAGAGGAGAGAGAGAAAAATAATATTTTATATTAATAAAGTTGTAAATGTTCAAACTTGTAAGAGATATTTTTGTTTTTATTAATTTTAAATTTATTCCTTAATCATGGAATAACTAATACCATGAGATATGGTGGTATTAGCTATTCCTTGGTTTTGAAAGATTTTGAAGAATAACCATTTCATAAGAATGGTTATTCCTTGGATCATTTTTCAACCAAAAAAAATAAAAATTTATTAAAAATAAAGTGAGAATGACTTAGTCATTCTCCCAACCAAATATGCTATTAGGGTTAAGTGAAGTGAGACTTTAGGTAGGAATTCTCCCAATCTGATGAAATTCTCTCGTCATGCTAATGCAGTTTAAAAAAAGGGACCCACTCTGGATTGCAACTTGTCTGACTATTCAATGATTTTAACAATCCACGTCGTGGTAATAATTGTAAGCGCTGCGACCTTTTCGGCTGAAAGTGTGAAGCGTGTAGCTAAATACAATCCCATTTCAGGTGCTTATTAAATGTTGGCCCACTACTTTAGACTATTTAAATATTGTCTTTAATGACCGAGTAAAGGGTCAAACTTAATATTCATTAACTTTTGTTTTATTTTAATAAAAAATTTTAAATTTTAACTTTTTTAATAAAAAATAATATATTAATTAATAAATCAAATACTCAAATACTTTTCATTAATTTTTGTTATATGTTTTTTTATATAAAATTATCAATACGTATAAAGTAATGAGAATCCTGCACTAACTATATATTGAACCTTAATTAAATGAGTTAAAATTCAATTCCTAATAAGATTCTATTAAGAGTGACGTATTAATATACAAGACATGATAAAGTGCTCTGTCTCTCTTTCTTTCTAGCTAGGAAATTCGGTGAACTCTAAAAGTCTAAAACTCCCACTTATTCTTCCTCGGATATTCAGTACAATTGCCAGTTCATTACGCAGGATTTAGAAAAAGGGCTTTCCTTTTGCTTTCATCTGGCTAGTAAAGGTGCATTGCATTGCATTGTCAATGAAAGTAACAGTGATTGCCTGATTGGATGATAAGAGATGCGTTTCTTTACGTGCATTTAGTGAGA
Source organism: Theobroma cacao (assembly GCF_053813885.1). Taxonomy (NCBI): domain Eukaryota; kingdom Viridiplantae; phylum Streptophyta; class Magnoliopsida; order Malvales; family Malvaceae; genus Theobroma; species Theobroma cacao. Next base: position 8,329,832 of record NC_142647.1, read on the forward strand.
AAACGAAAAAGAACGAGACGACACAGAGATAATAACAAAGACAATGTATTGCATTTCTACCAAGCAAGAGAAAGTTAAGCCTGTGCCCTTTTGACTTGCAGGTATACATATATTTATAGTGCATAGGCACTAAGGCAGCAGCATTGCAACATGGCTCAAATCCAGACAAAATATACGAGAATCCGAATCAAATATGAAACAAACACATACGGGCAGTTCATTGCAAACCGTCAAAATCATTGAAAAATCAATGTCATTCTGATGCTACCATATTCACTTCTACTCATAATATTTATTGCCTTTTAGTTTTTTACATGAACATGATTGACCAGATTCAGTCTCTTCTCTTAGTATCCTTTAAAGGCCAAATAAGGGAGATTATTCATACATACAAGTATATATTTGTCCTTTGTTTCTTTTGGTATAAGATCAAGAATTTGGGTATCTGATCATGTTAAGAATAAAAAAAAAAAAAAGTTGAGTTGGATGTTGGTGTATCTGCTAACTCTGATCTAACTTTCCAACTACCATAGGCAACCATCTCCATCTCGGCCTATAAATACTATTCAAATTATATTCCTGTTTTACAGGATCCTGTTCCATGGCAACATTTGACAAATATTATGAGAAACCAGAGATTTCTCTTCTTCAAGTTTGTCACTCTATTCTCCTGTATTTTCCCACTTGAAAGACCCATGAAACAAAGATTTACTGTGACCCTTTTCTTTTGCAGATAAATACAAGGAAGAGCGTCTTCTTTCGATCCAACTAGTTCATTTCATCTCAGTCAGAAAGTCGAGAAAGGTATGACTGAAAAACCCAGAAGCACGATGGTCATGGTGCTTCACTTGGCATCACAAGAATGCTAATTACCAGAAATAGATATATTCCCAATGATCACTTGTTTGGCAATCAAGACCATGATTGTCAGATTTTTTCTATCTACCAAAATTAATAATATCTTCTTACCTTTTGTGACAATCTTATCTACACGTGAAATTTGTTTCTTAGAAATAGAATGTTTGCCTGGTATGAGTCTTGCCTTAGTTGTCAGGGAACGTTTTTTCTTTCTCTTCTTTGCTAAATAATAGAAATAGAAATAGAAATTTCAAATAAAGACAAAAAGATTGTAAAATGACAAACTTAACGGCAAGTTACCTAAATATCCTTGTAGATCATAATCTCCATATATATATATATATATAATACTGCCATGTCCATTAAATAAATGAATAAATAATTTCCTTGATAGATACTTGATATAAACACTTTGTAATTTATTTCCTAGATTTCGAAGGTCAAGTGGGAGGCTGTATCCCTTCAGTCAACCGTTATAATCAGCTTCAAAATCTTCAACAAGAGGCAGGCAGAAAAATTTACACCACAAGGCTCGAAGGGCTATCCTCTTTTATTTCATCTGGTTTTTTGGTGTCTCTGGGAAGAAGAAAAGAGAAGCTTTCAAACATGGCTGGAGGGTCTTTAGCTCCAACCGGGGTGGCCAAGGAGAGAGCAGAGCTGTACCAAGGGAGGGTTACCTTGCATGTGATTATTGCATGCATGGTTGCAGCTGTTGGAGGATCAATCTTCGGATATGACATTGGAATTTCAGGTACTGTTCGTTTTGTCCGCCAAACTTTTTATAGATAGAATTGTTTAGATTGTTGTTCAGGCGTTCATTTTAAGGAGAAAATCTACCAACACTTCACCAAGAACCTACCGAGAAGCAAATGTAGAAATCATCAAAGAATGAAAATCTGGTGTCGATGGTAATATAAAGAAGTGAAGGAGAACGTTATCTATCAACTATCATATTTAAATTCAAGAGTTGCATCTTTTGGCAGGAATGGAAACACAATTGTTCTGTTTCACCCTGTTAGGTTTCCAGGCACCGGAAAAAAAAACCATATCTGGAGCTCAACAGAGCATCTAGACTTCCAGGGAGATAATTTTGTGATCAGGAATCAAACAATAGATAGACTTTTGAACATAAAATTGATTTAGTTCGTGCAATTCATGTTTTAAACCTGTTCTATTTCCAAAGGCCAATGAAACTTCAACCTCAGCCTCTGTATGCGTTGAAGGCAACTTCAATTCAATACAATTTCTAAGGAGTAGATTAAAACTTGAACAGTCCTTGGCCTCATCTTGAACACGCAATTAATTCTGATATTGAATTCCACACTTTGAATCTACTGTTAATTAAAAAAATATGACCCTCTTTGTTTCTTCCCGAGTGAACATGAAAATAGACCAGAAAAACTAAACTGACAAAGGGTGTGCACCATTTGTGCTTACTTATTAGTATAAGAATTTGCAGAGCCAGAAAAGTTTTTCAGAAACCAACAAAATATTATGAGACTTTTTGTCAATGATATTCTATTTAATGTCATGACAATGATTCACAGGTGGAGTGACTTCCATGAATGGATTTCTGCGGAAGTTTTTCCATTCGGTGTACATAAAGAAGCAGCATGCCCACGAAAACAACTACTGCAAGTACGACAACCAAGGGCTGGCAGCATTCACCTCTTCTCTATACTTAGCTGGTCTAGTTGCATCCTTGGTGGCATCTCCTATAACCAGGGAGTACGGCCGTCGTGCAAGTATAATTTGTGGGGGAATCAGCTTTCTTATCGGAGCAACTCTAAATGCCGCAGCTGTCAATATCGCAATGCTCCTGTTGGGTAGAATCATGCTTGGTGTTGGAATAGGATTTGGAAACCAGGTAATAACCTGCTTCACTTGAAGCTTTCCTTGTTCATCTTGTAGAATGAACTTACTAAGGATTTTGGAAAGACCAAAATTTTCCTTCCCATTCTTTGAAGCATAGGATTTGTCTACTTGTCTGAATAGGAGCATTGATTTGCTTCTGGTTGCAGGCAATGATTCGATGTCTGTTATTGTGTATTGATCCTAGAGAGATTTAACCATATAATAGTATAGTAGATATTTCTGAGAATTCCTGAGCCATGCTTTTTCATGCTTATTATGAAGGCTGTTCCGCTATACCTGTCAGAAATGTCACCAAGTCATCTACGAGGAGGCCTCAACATGATGTTTCAGTTAGCAACTACCCTTGGAATCTTTACAGCGAACATGGTCAATTATGGGACTCAAAAGCTTGAACCATGGGGATGGAGGCTCTCTCTGGGCCTAGCAGCAATACCAGCCTTTTTGATGACGGTGGGAGGATTCTGTCTTCCTGAGACACCTAACAGCTTAATTGAAAGGGGATCAAAAGAGAGAGGCAGAAAAGTCCTGGTGAGGATTAGAGGAACAGATAATGTTGATGCAGAGTTTCAAGACATGGTAGATGCTAGTGAGTTGGCAAATTCAATCAAGCATCCCTTCAGAAACATCCTTGAGAGAAGGAACAGGCCACAATTGGTCATGGCAATCTGCATGCCAACATGCCAGATCCTAACAGGCATAAACTCCATCCTCTTTTATGCTCCAGTGTTATTCCAAAGCATGGGATTTGGACGAAATGCTGCATTCTACTCTTCAGCTCTCACAGGAGCAGTTCTGGCTGGATCTACATTCATTTCCATGGCAACAGTGGATAAATTGGGTCGAAGAGTTTTACTCATCAGTGGTGGAATACAAATGATTATATGTCAGGTAAGAGATCTTAATATTCTGCCCTTGAAAATATAATAATTGAGCTTCACTGAAGTCATCACATAATAAATTCCAACTTCTCCTAAAAGCTATAAAAGTAACTCAAGAAAGACAAATGATGATTCTCTTATCTCCCTTTGAAACAGGTTATAGTTGCCATAATCTTGGGGTTGAAGTTTGGGGAAAACCAAGAACTATCAAAAAGTTACTCAATATTGGTGGTGATTGTGATATGTCTCTTTGTTTTGGCTTTTGGATGGTCATGGGGTCCATTAGGCTGGACTGTACCAAGTGAAATATTCCCATTGGAAACCAGGTCAGCGGGACAAAGCATTACAGTGGCTGTGAATCTTCTATTCACTTTCATCATAGCTCAGTGTTTCCTTGCCATGCTTTGTCATTTCAAGTTTGGGATCTTCCTATTCTTCGGGGCCTGGATCACTGTCATGACCCTTTTTGTTTACGTTTTCTTGCCTGAAACCAAGGGAGTTCCTATTGAAGAAATGATATTTCTGTGGAGGAAACATTGGTTCTGGAAGAGGATTGTCCCTGAATATCCCCAAGTTGATGAAAATGAGACTATATAGAAAGACCAAGAAGAATATCCTAGAAATACTTGTACGCCAACGCTTGTGTTGTGATTGTACTAGTCATCAAGGTAATGCAGGTAAGAGGACGTGATTCGACCGAGATGGGAATGCCAAAAGCAAAGGGCACCTAGGTAAGGATTATGAAGCTCTTTTAACATCAATACAAAAATTCCTTGCTCGGTGGTTGTACCATTCTAAATTTAAAGATGAATGTGATTTTTCTTGTCAAGTTGAACATGTATGTCTCGTACTAATTGGTGGTCTATATCATATATAGAAGGAAGATTCAAAGATGCTTTCAGGTAGGTCACGTTATAACGTTTTTTAGATGACACATGGTAAGTTGTGGAAAGATACTGATTTAAGGAGAATACTGAAGAACACGTCGTGATCCTCTTTAGTTGACACGTGGCGGACTGTGGAAGGATAACGACCTAAGCAGTTAAAAACTTGGTGTAAGTAATGGTACTTGCATAAATAGGAAAAAAAGATTTGGTAGTCGGTAGAAAGACCACTTAGATGTAAACAGAAAGGAAGCTGCAGGGATTTAAATGGGAAGATGAAACAAAAAGTAAGATGTTTGTCTCATAAATATTATTTTTTAATTATTTTTAATATTTGATAAAATTAACTAAATACAATTATTACAACATATATTATTGTGTTTTTGTGCAAAGCTCAAGTACATTTGTAGTAATTGTTTAAAAGGTAACAAAAAAAGCCAATCAAAAATCAATTGCTTGTAGCTTTTATTACAGAAAAGGAAATCAGCTTGACTAGTTTGAGGATTTCCTATTCTATTTCAAAGCAGCTTAGCTGCTTTTGGTGTTCAGTATGTTTACTTCCTGAATTGAACCCCCGTCCCAACAGGTGATTTTACCTTCCCAAAATCTAGTTCAACTAAAATTTTGTTTCTTTGTAAAGAATCCAAACCATGCTCTCTACTTTTGTCCCTTTTTAATTTTGAATCTTCAATCCGGATTTATTCAAATGTGGCCCAAGATACAAAAATACCCTCAAAATGTAGTACCTCGTCAGAGATTTAGACAAACTTTGATAGCAAGTAATCTCTTATAGGTGATCAATGGTTACATTCCTGTGCTGTGCTAACAAGATTCATAGCTCTGCAATGTTAACTGCTTATACATGAAGCTTTACTTGTGCCATTTACAGATCTGTAAAGCACCTGAAAGCCAAAATCCAAATGGCAAAAACTTATTAGTCGTATAAGCAGAAATCATGCATTAGAAACTCGTATCAGGTAACTCGTATCCTTTAAAAAACATAAACGCCAGAATACAAATCAGTCTCTTGCTTCAATTCTTGGAATCCTCAGAACCGAAGCACATTATTAGCAGAAACAAAACTTAAGATGGATGAACACATTAAAAAAAAAAAGCGTAAAATTCAGAAAAGACCAACACAGCCGATGAAACAGAAAAGTTACGTTCATTGTCCTGATGCAACCAAAAATAAATTCTAAGTTCTCATCCTGATGGGGCTCAACCTCAAATCCGAACACAACAATATTGACATTAAAGAAACCGACTGCCACACAACACCAGCCTGCAACATCCCATGCTCCAGAAAACCAATACCAGCAACCAGCAAGATAACAAGCAGTCACAAATTTGTCATGTAACATGAACATACTAAACTTTTCAGACATACCCGCGCCCAAATTTTCTGCTCTCAAAGCCTAAGGTTTAAAGGTGACACTCAAAAAGTAATCCATAACTATCAGACAATCACGATTCACAACGAATGCTCCTCCCACACAACATCAGGAGAATTTGAACCCTTTTAGACAAAATTTAAGATGACTGGAATGGATTTTTCAACACCAATTCCATGGACCATGGATGAAATGGTAAACTAGCTACCTAATAGGATGAAACAGCCATCTGTCCTACAAAAGGGAAATCTAACAAGGACCAAAAGGAAAAATATATTGTCTATGTGAACCAGCAATGATGTTGCCAATTATCTATAAGACATCGAACATACAAGCAATATGGTGGCAAGGGAAGTAAAATACAAAATTTATGACTCCGATAGAATGCATGCCCAAAGGACAACAATTCTCTCCATGAATGTGGCCATGATGTTTAGCACTTGATGAGAACCCAATCATGATGCATCAATGCAGAAAAAATATCAGCAAGTCATTTCCAGCAACTTCTCTTGCCACTTCAGCCCCTTGTTTGCCGGGTGTTGTATGACTTGCAGTTTAGGCATTTTCGGGCCAGGACATGAAACTGAACTTCTGACTTCGTTCCACAATCATTGCAAAGGATTGAAACCTGTTAATCACAATTAAAATTTGGAGGATGAACAAATCTAAAAGGAGATACTTCCATGAAAATAAATCTCAACTAAATCATTTCATGATGTCATTCTTTGCCCTCAAAAAAGAGAGATACTCTTATTACAAGACACATGGTTAGTTGACAGCACTCTCAGCTCTCATACTATACACAAAAGGACAGACTATGTAAAACAGACAATGATATTGAGATTACAAACCATTTTATTTTGGTACGGTTCTGGCATTGGTGTAGCTGCAATCTCTTCGTCAAATCTCTCCCAAACCTTTGACATGTCACAAACCGACTTGAAGCATAGAGGACAAGCATATCTGTTGCAGTGATTAGCATAGCAGTCAAGGACATTAAAACGCAGTAACCAAAATAATTAAACTTGAGCTTGAGCTGAAGAACTCACTGGAAATGGTCCCTCATCTCCTTAAAGCAATCTGTGTGAATGGTATGTCCACAAGGCAGAACAGTTACATCATATCTTGACTCAAACAAAAACTGCACATCCAAATTTGGGGTTTCAGTTATATGAAAGCAATTTAATACTTAATAAATATGACTTTTATTCATCCAATCACACACTTAATAGGAGAATGTTTCGTTGAAGTTACCTCAAAGCATACAGGACAGTCATGGTGCATTGCTCCTTCCACGCAGGGATGACTGTTTTTCAGAAGAATTGAGTAGCAGCAACCTGTTTGTAACAAAGAACAAAAAAAAGAACCAGACAAGAATATTAGTAATGATCAAATACCCAACCAGCTTTTAACGCAAACTTATATAAAATAAATTCAGATTAGCTTACCACACTTGTAGCAATGGAAGAAGTTCTCCCGTCCACCAATTCTGGAAGAAAATAACATTATTATTTAATTGTGACAATTACAAGATTAACTGACAAATGCAGTGACATAATAAAAACAGCAACAGTGAAAAGGGAAGAAATACAGATAATAATTTCATAAACAATTTCTAAAACAGTTAGAAATTCAAAAACAGTCAACAGAAATTAGGAGGGGAGAAATATGGGGAGTAGTTTCCAAACGATCTTGCTAAATCAGTCAACTAAAGAATACGAAGAAAACAACGGCACTTTGAGCTTAAAAGCAAGGTCAGCATCTCCCAATCACATTGAGGTTCTACTTTACAATTTTCAAATTGTGGATAAAGAAATAGTCAACATACCACATGAGAATGACTGCTCTAGGTGAATTTTTTTTTTTTAAACAAAAAACCATTACTGCACGTAAAACATAAAGGCGTACAAAACCGGCATGAACACCATACCTACAGATTCCGCAACCGTCACAATGATACTGTCTCTTCGATGTCTGCATAGTGAAAAGATTATTAGTATACCAGTTCTTGTATCCTATGAACTGTTTGTGCAAAAACATAAAAAGCTTAGACAACAGGAAAAAAGTCGCAGAACATTAAAGATTGAAAACCCAACATTCACATTCTTTTGCTACACTAGATAACTGTTTATCCACTTACATCATTGTCAAAAAATTTGCAGGTCTCACAGAAATATTTTCCCATACATACACCACAGTTAATGCAGACTTGTTGGACCTGTTCAAAATTGAAATCAAAAAGCAAACATGCTTAGGCGAACTCAAACTACATATAAAAAGCTTACGAAGCACTAGATTGTGCTAGTTACTTTTTCCTGTCATCAGAAATACCATCATTCCTCCCGCACATGAATACCTTAAAAGTTTCAAGGAGTAATATTGACATATTTCCTCTAGAAAAAAGGCTTAAAGAAATACCCATAAAATGAATGAGACTAAATTACCTCTTGTTCTGTGCCACAGAGTGAACATATGACCTGGTAAAAGGTAAGGGGGAAAAATAAAAGAAATGTCAGTAACATGGAGCATTACTACAATGGAGATGGAGATGTCAGCCAATACAACTAAAAGAGTTGCAGGAACCATGGGGTAGAAAGAACAAAGCTGAACCTGTGGATATAAATACCTGACTTATTTGATGCCGTGGGATATCATGTCTGAGCTTCTGGTCAACATTGATATTGTTCTGTACATAATCAAAAATTACTTACATGTTAATATTATTGAAAATAATAATAAGAAATGATTTTTTTTCGATAATAGGATAAAATAGTTCTCAACTTGCCAGTTCCATATTAGAAAAGAATCATGGCCATAACTAGCAAATACTATATTTTCAATAAAAGCACATCAATATCTAAATTTCATGAACCTTAAAAGATATCATGACACAATAAAATAAATTTGCATGATAAACACTTAATTTATCCTCATCATGTATCCTCCTTAACAGTAGCATTCTCAAACAACAATTTTATATAGATAACAATTAATGTTAACTATAAAATGTTTAAGGGTAAGAACTAACCTTGGCCTCATTATGACAGTGGCGACAATCGAAGATCTCACCACAACAAGGAGCTCTAATCCGGCACCTTCTTCGATAATGTAAACAGCTGGTGAAAAAAGGGGGGAAATAACAGTACATGATGTTAACCAACAAAGAAAAGAATGAAAACTGAATGAAAGTCAATTAAAGTGAAGCAAGAGATTAGAGCTTACCCATACTCCATAAACCCCTTCTCCAGCAATTCAGTAGCTTCTGCCTCATTTGATTCTTGTTTGAGCATACAAGGTCCACCAGACTGCTGCGAGTGTGACCCCCCTGCCTTTTCTTCATTTTTGCAGGTTTCATTCTGTTGCTGACAGCCAAGCTCTTCAGATCCAAAATGCTTAATTTCCACTTCCTCCATTGAAAAGGATATCTCCAGATCAAACCGAATCTATCTAACAGCTGGTAATAAGTCTAGAAAACCTGCAGATAGTAACTCATTTAGCAAAGATCCTAATATTTTAAACATATCTAGTGGCTCGAACAAGCCAAGCAAACACTCCATGACATTGTTGCTTTCTTCTATACTGCTGCAGACCAATCGAAATCAGCAACAAAATAATCCAAGAAAGGTTGAACAGCTCCAATCAGCATTACTCCAAGAGAAGGATTCATCAAAACAAGTAGAACTACTACAATCCCACACAAAAAACAATAATGCAGCACTGAGGAACTCCAGAGCCTCCAGCAGTGAATAGAAAGCAATAGCATTGCATGATCACTTGATTGCTTGAAGTTCTGGACCCAAATCCAACTATACTGGAAACGACCAATAGACGCCCAACCTATGGTAAAAGCAATAGATCACAGAATCAAACTTGTTCTATAATGCAAAATAAAGCAGGGGAAAGAGAGTGATTGATTGCAAAAACGTGCTTTATTATTGTCCATAAGGACAAGCCTACCTCCATCAGCATTTCTGCAACAAGTCTCCTCTGACAATTGTACTTACTCATCACTTAATTCTTTCCCTTGCTTAGGACTTGAGAAGGTGTATCTTCAAATAAAATTGAGCTCATTTCAACTTAGCTATTTGTGTCCCAAAATCAAGTTCTAGACAGAGATCTCCAAACTACCAGAAGATTTGCAATCATGAGTAAACCAGCTGGTAGTTCACCACTAATTAAAATACTTCATATCTAGGAAGATAGGGCGATGGTAGTACAGCACCTATTAGCAGAATCTCTTTTATTTCTTGTTAGTTAACATCAACCCTCTTAAGGATACTGCAGAAGAATTGTAGCTGAGTGGACAAAAAGGCTGACCCCATAATTTTGGACAAGGACACAGCAATGACCTTGTGTATAGGTTATTGACCTTGTCTATGTGTTATTGCCACACTACAAGAGACTCTGTTGTTTCTTGTTAGTTTACATCCACCCTCCTACGGAGACTGGAGAAGAATCGTTGCTCAGGGGACGAAAAGGCCAACCCCATAATTTAGGACAAGGACACAGCAATGACGTTATCTATATGTTATTGCCACACTTCAAGAGATTCGAATATCAAAGTTTAGAAGGCAAATATGCCTAGAATGAACAGCGAAGTGACCATACACCTAAAAGCATGTGTTTTATCATTACCAAAATCATGCTGATCCTGTTAAGGTTCAAATATGATGAAGAAATGAATAGACAATGGCAACTTTGGAGAGGTATCTCTTGGCTGAGATATAAAAGAAGAGTGTAGCAACCCACACACTTAAGCCCCTCGATTGAGTAGATTAACAAATTCCACAACTTGTAGAAATAGTGAATCTCTGCAGAAGAAAGCCTTGCAAACCAACTAATACTAAGGGGTTTACTGACCTTTAGCATCTTCAACACCTGCAGCTAATGTTAAAAACAAATATCTGCATGCAAATTCCTAACAAATTCCAATTATAAGCTGCAGGAGCAACTGAAATTCAAAATTGAGAAGTCAAAGTGAAGGTGTCCTTGGTTATCTTAAGTGATGAAGTAAACACACTTTCCAAGTGATGAAGTAAACACAAGTTTTATTATAGATTCAACATACACCTAACTGTGTCAATCTCAAAACTCTCTTTTATGGCACTTTCTTGCCCAGGGAAAATATCATAATATGTCAGAAGATCAACTTTCCAAAGTGGCCCCTAAACTGTCATGGTAAAGTTATTATCATTCTTGTTTGTTCAAAGAAGACACCGAAGTTATTCAAACCCCAAAAGAAATTACATCTATGTTTTAGACAATAGAAAAATTGGCTACCAAGCAAATAGCAGGTCAATTACAGAAACAACAAGGAGTAATGTAAGTTTGTTTTTCCCCATTCTACATCCTATTGCAGACCTATGGCATAATACTACACAAAACTATATCATTTTCTTTTTTGGAAGAAGTTTCAAGAGCTTTTATCACATGAACCATGAGGATGACTTAATGATGCATCTCACATGAGTTGGCTGTATACTCCCATATACCAATAATAACAATAAAAAACCATAATTTGATAGTTAATCCATGGTATTACTTAGCAACGAGTAATATCTAAGCTCGTAATCCCTTCACAGTCAAATGCAACCAGCATGCTATGCTTATGCCAAAGGCTCTAAACAGCCGGTCACATAATTCACCATATGAGGAAACACTTGAATAACCACTATAAACAACTACACGCTTTAATGAAAATTAGCATGGCAAAGACACAAATAACTTCCACACAAAGGGACAGAAAAAAAAACACTCCAATAAACAGAATTGACCTATACAGTCAAAACAAGCAGCATATGATAAAATTTCTGCGCCTAAACTTAAATTCCTACCTAGCACTGCAAACAGAAGTTAGCAGCAGTAACAAGACGAACAATAACAAGAAAACAGCAGCAGCAGCAGCGAAAACAAGACAGCCATGACCCCAAATCAATCAGGCAGCAAAAACAACTATATTTGTTTACACACCATATTCCATGCATAAGCAAATTCAATCAAAATTTACAATCAATCACAAATTCACGATCTTATGCTAATAAAAGCCATTCGTTCAATCATCTATCATTAGTGCACTACGGTTGATCCCCAATTAGATCATATTAAGCCAATCAGTTCTCTTCATCCTATGACTCTGCTTGATTATTAAGTAATCTAAAGAGAAAGATAAAGAAACGTGAAACCATAATTTCCTACATCAAGATTATTTTTTTCCCAAAATGTTTCGAAAACATTTCTGTTCTTCTTCCTGAAAAGGAATTGCATGATTTCAAGCAACTTTCCCTTCTCTTTCAGCCAATTTTCTCAGAAACCAAACAGACATTGAATCACCTAAGAAAGAAAATGAACAAATTACTATTTTCAATAATAACATTGACCTGACACATTACCTAAATAAATAATTCAACAACAACCAAAAAATAAAATTGCTAACTTAATCAAATTTTTATAAAATAACGAACTTTCAATTCCAGAGAATCGCCCCGATCCGACTAACAACAACGGTGTGATCCCGATGAGAACGTCCGATCGCAAATATATCCTTTCAGACTCTCAAACAGAGTCTTTCTTTTTTTTTCTTCTTTTTGGTTATTACAGAAATATGATGATAATGTGAACGTTAAAAAAACGTGACCAAAGCACAGCCTTTATATAGCTGTTGGAGAGTATAGAGAACATCGGTTTCTTCGATTTCCAGAGACTTCGAAAATTTTTGCTCTTTATGAAATCCGAAAGCGATAGCTGTTAGCCTACTGGTTTTCGTCATTGTCTTCGCTGTCGTAGTCGACAACTTACACGTCAAAATGACGTGTACACCCCTCTGTTACTTCAAAATATCTCATTCCTCTATTTTAATATTAAAAGAGTAATAATCAAGTGCAAAGGCAACCATTATATAAAAATTGCACTCTAATTATCAATCGTTGGACAAACGAAAATTGTTTCTCTATAAGAAGGAAGGGTGGATTTTATTGCTTACTCTGAGTTTGGGCGTAGGATAACGCGTTTGTCAAATTGTCGGTGCCGTAGGACGGTTTCAACTATGAAGGGAAAATGAACGGTCGTGGTCTGATGTGACTGCAAAAACGAGCGAGTTAGGACACGTGTTGATAAATATGGCTGAGGTATTAGATTGAAGACACGTGTACGTCAGCCAGACAACCTGAACTGGTGATCGGATTTTTAGGCTAAAAATGCTCGTGGCTGACGTGGAGAGATTATTACGATATTATATCATCATAAAATATCTAGTAAAAATGATCCGTCCCTCAATTTTCCAACGCTATCTCATCCACCATACACACATACATGCTGGATTCCAATCTGATCCGGACCGTCGATACTATAAAATACTGAAGCACTCATAGCAATTTGACACGTAAGCACTTGTATGATAATCAAGACTGCATGTCTGCATCAATTATTTAGGTTTTTTCCGAGACGAAATCATATCACACGTGGCAGATTAACAACTTAATCCAATTTTTTTATCTTTGATTCTCATCATTGTGTGGTTTCTAACTTTTACGCAAAGATTCACAGCCAGATATTTTTAAAATTTAAGAAAATGCTACAAAATCATGATTTGGTTCCGTCACGGATTAAATTTGATTAAAAAATTAATAATGCTTTCCATGATAATCATGAACTTAAACAGGAAATAAGTTACATAAGTAAATTTTTTTTTTTACAAGAAAAAAGAAAGGCTTTGAGGCATATTTTCCACAAACTGGAAAAAAAAATGGTACATCATTAATTCAAATACCCAAAACCTATTAGTCAATATTTTTGGGTCAAGAATTTAATATAAGTTTAAATTATGTATTGAGTATCAGAAATATAATAAAATTGTCAATATAATATCAAAAATTTAAAAACTCAAATTGGATAGTCAGACGTACTTTCCTTAATTAGTTCGCAACTAGCAAAAGAAACCTATAAAATTGAGCCCCATATCTAAAATGCCTCATAATCTTGCTTTTTATTTTTTTCTAAAAATTTATTTTTGAAATTGAAATAAAAGAAATTTTGAAAAATAAAAATTAAAAAATAAGTTTTTTCTTAAAATTTTTCTTATGGAAATTTTTTGAAAAATTTGAAAATGAAAAATAGAAAAAAATTTAAAATATAAAATTTTAATTTTAATTTTAAAATTAAGGGCAAGATACTCTATCATCTTTAACTTTTTATCATAATAACATACGGGTCCATTATTTTTTAAAATAGATACTCCGCTCCAAACAGTTAAATGATGTTAATATCTAAATTGAAATGTCTAAAATATCTTTCTTTTTTTTTTTTTAGACTAGTCAATGTTCCTTACCCTGATCGCCCACTCCGTGGCCGAATTTGACTCAGATCCGATCGAATTTCTCAGGTAGTTCCAAATCTAGTTCTCCCAAGACCACCAAGATCGATTCTCCCTAGGGAGCTGTCACGACCCGGAACTCTCATCGAGCCCGTAACAACCGCCGCGAAGCCTCGATAGACATTCTTCACCCCGAATGCTGATCGAAACCTCGCAAGGCTCTCGTATTAGCTTTCGCACTTCCCCGGTGAGCAATAGTTATCAAATGTCGTAATTCGAAGGATTATGAATCATTTTTAAATCAGAACATAACATATTATTTTCTGCCTCACAAGGGCATTTTCGTCATTTTTCATCGAAAATCTCAAAACTTACTAAAAATGTAGTAGGTAAGCAGAAAATATATATTTAGTGATTTAAAAACAAATTAAGTATCTAAAACGTTCATTTGAAGTGAAAATTTGATCATTTAAATATAATAAAAATATTCAATATAATAAACTATTTTCTTGTAAAATAATTTTTATAAAGCTATCGGTAAATAATTCTTATAGCGTAAAAGTTAATTATATTTGTCAAACCCTGTTCTATAAAATAATTACGACGTCATTTACATGCTCAATAGAATATTTACATATTTAGGAAGTTCGAGAAATCGTTAAAAGACGATATTGCCTCTAATTGTACCATTAAGTCGATTAAGTCTCGAACTAGTTCAAATAGAAATTTTAAGGTGAAATTAAGAGTTTCACAGTCCGTGAATGATTTAAAATGGTGATTTGGAGTTCGAAGATCAATTTGGAGTGAAACCGAAATTTTTACTATCTAGGGGCAAAATGGTCATTTGCCACCTAGGGAAAAAATAGAAATTTTAGAAAAGATTTTTTTTTGCCCCATTTGACTTATTGGAGTATGATTTGAGTATTGGAGTATGATTTGAGGTTTAAAAGTAAAAAAATTTTAATTTTCGGTATAATTTGGAGTATAGGGGCGAAATGGTAATTTTGCCACCTCGAGGGCAAATCGGTAAATTTTCACCTTAGACACTTGTCAGGACCAAGAGATTTTATTCATCATGGAAATGGATAAACATGAGAAATGTGTGGTGGAGAATTAAAGAATTAAAAGTCAAATATTTAAAATTTGAACCAATAAAGAAATGCCATGTGTCATGCTTTTATTATTTTATTATTTCTTTATAAAAAGGCAAAAAATCAGCCCATTTCTCCCATAGTGATCAGCCAAATCAAAAGAGAAGAGAAACCAAGGAAGAACAAACCCTAGGTGGGAAAAATAAAAAAGAAAGTGCTGGAATTCAAGGATTTGATTAAGCAAAGGTAAAATTTCTTTGATTTTGCTAGTGATTTACCTTACCCATGCATTTTCCCTTAATTTTCATGATTAAATTACATGTTTTCATGATGAATTCATGGGTGGTCAAAATGGGTAAGGAGTAAGAAAGATGTTGGATTGAATTGATTTTAAGATATGTTAGTGTTTTTAGTTAGTTTAGCATATTTAGAAGCAAAACAATAAGAAAAGAATCCATTTTCCCCATGTATCTTCATTGGCCGAATCTTCCTTAATGTGTGTGGGTGATGGATTGTTATTATTTCAAGAGAAATGGCTTAGAAAATGATGAATAATGGTGGGAAAATTAGGTAAAAAAAATCACGATGTTAGTGCACTGTAATGGCCGAATTTTTCCATGAAGAAATGGGAAGGTTTTGATGCTGAAATTGGTGTTATTTGAATAATATTTGGTGAATTGAGGTATTAGAAATGAAATGGAGCAATTTGGATCCAAATCGGACACAATTTTCATTTAATCGGGTAATAGGCCGAATTAGATTAGCACTGCATTTAAGCGGTAGTCGGATAAGTTGCATATCATATCATGCATATACACCGAGCTTGAATTGATTTTATAATAGTCAAGCATTAATGTAGTGAATTATGTATTGTACATTGTGGATAGGTGGTGAGTAAATTACATTGGTAAAAGTTCAGAGATTGTGCTTGAAGATTGGGATTAGGAGTACATCGACTCTTAGAACTGTAAGTAAACTTATTATCGTCTTAATTATCTAGAGTAGTTTTATACAATTGTGTGATTTTATAGAAAATGGGTTTAAATGGTAAATTGCTACGTTTTAGGAGAAATTGTGATTTTATAAAATGATTTTATAAATTTTCTGGAAAATTGAACACTGGTTTTGAAAATAGAGTAATTGGAGACTACTTGCTTGTGTTATAAATTGTGTTTTAAATTATGTGGCTTATAACAATATGTGAGCATGAATGGCAAAGTCGGTATTTGTATCAAAATTATATATACTATGTATTCAGTCTTGAGAGGCTGATTGCGATAAATTACCATGTCATGCAGATAATGATTTTATAAATCAGGTGGTAGATAAAATAATTCATAGTCACTGCAGTGGTGGGGTTTTTGTAAACTGCCTATGATAGGGGCATGGTAACTCAATTATATATTTACCTCGGGGGGAGATGTTGGATGAAGTATCTCCTAAGGTAAAGATTTGAGTGCACTTCACGTGGACCATCGCGTGAGAGTGAGACTCAGCCAATGCCAAGGAACGACTGTGTGTCAGATGCAAAAACATGTTTATGGGTATGGGACATTTAACAGTCTTGGCGGTCTCAGTGGGATACCTTGACGAAGGTAACCGTGAGAATGTGTCACAACTCGGAACTCCCCATCGGGCCCGTGACAACCGCCGCGAGGCCTCAACAGACATTCTTCACCCCGAATGTCGATTGAAACCTCGCAAGGCTTAGCATCAACTTTCGCGACTCCCCGGTGAGCAACAGTTATTAAATCTCGCATTTCAAAAAAATCATAAGTCATTTTTAAATAAGAACAATAAAATATTATTTTTTTGGCTCATAAGGGTATTTTCGTAATTTTTTGTCAAAAATCTCAAAACTTGCTAAAAATGTAGTAGGTAAGCAGAAAATATATATTTAATGATTTAAAAACAATTAAGTATCTAAAACGTTCATTTGAAAGTAAATTGTTGACAACTAGTACTATTCAAAAATAATAAATAAGATATTCTATTTTCTCATAAAATAAATTTTTATAGAAATATTCGTAAATAATTTTTCGCACATGAAAGTAAAATAAAAATTGTATGAATAGAAATACAAATAACCAAAATATAAGTTTTGATCTGCATTGACACGTGGGCTCCAATTGACCAAGAAGATGTAAGACTGTGAACTCTTACTTTTTATAATGCAGTTCCGAGCTTAGTTCTCGTCCTACTCGACTATCTACAAACTGTCCTGAGCCTGAAAAATATATAGGAAGAAGGGGTGAGATTTTATAATCCCAGTGAGTAAACAGATACCATCTAAAGTATCTAAAGCCGAGTAAATAGAGACAATTAAAATAAGTCATCATACTGTAATTTCATTACCTTTCAGTTCATTTCAACCAAATAAAATCAATCCATATAAATCAAGTAATCAACTTGGCTTATGAATTTCTTAAAATTTTGGCTCGTGCCAAAACTCATACTCGGTGATACCTTGCG
Source organism: Theobroma cacao (assembly GCF_053813885.1). Taxonomy (NCBI): domain Eukaryota; kingdom Viridiplantae; phylum Streptophyta; class Magnoliopsida; order Malvales; family Malvaceae; genus Theobroma; species Theobroma cacao. The sequence continues at coordinate 8,347,589 of NC_142647.1, forward strand.
CAGGGCATCCAACCGAGTCCGCCAAGGCTGTTAAAATTTTGTATACACTTAAAATATATTTTTAGTTTGAGAAAAATACAGCCGTTCCTTGGCGTTGGATGAGTTCCCTTCACGTGGTGGTTTGGCGTGAAGTGAACCCTAAGCTTTACCCCAAGAGATACCCTACGCGCCTCTCTGTTCGAGGTAATAATATAATGGAGTTTACCGTGCCCCTCTAATAGGCTGGTCCACGGAACCCCCTCTGCAGTAAATAATTAATATATACTCCACCAATTCAATAAAATTCATTCTAGCATGGCATGACAATTTATCACAATCTAGCCTCTCAAGGCTGAATACACAATACAAATAATTCTGACACCAAAATCAATTTAGCCATTCATGCTCATATATTGTCATAAGCCATTCAATTTAAAACCATAAATTTACAACACAAGCAGGCAGTCTCCAATTACTCTATTTTCAAAACCAATATTCGATTTTTCAGAAAATTTATAAAATCATTTTATAAAATCACAATTTCTCTTAAAACATAGCAATTTACCATTTAAACTCATTTTTTTATAAAATCACACAATTGTATAAAACTAGTCTAGATAATTAAGACGATAATAAGTTTACTCACAGTATTAGGAGTAGAAATACTCCTATCTTCTGCCCTCGGGTGCAGTCTCTTACCCAAAACAATTGACTCACCACCTATCCATAATCCATGACACAAAATTCAGTAAATTGTGTCAATTTATCATCAATTATTTCAGGCTCTTATCCATGCGTATGCACTAGATAGGATTTGAAATGTCTAGACAATCGCTTAATTGCGGTGTCCGACCTAACTCGCCTATACGCGATGTAAATTCCTAAAATCCCCAATTCGACTCCAATTCCATCCATTTCAGTTTCAATTATCCAATTATATCCACAATACCTCAATGACTGTGAATTTGGTCCAATTTATCAGTCCGGACTATAAATTACGCTTTTACCCCTTGTGGGTAAAAATTTCAATTTATTGCACCGAAAATTCCCATTTAATTTCCAACCTCATAATTCATCATTTTTCCACCCAATTCTCTTAAAATAAAGTCAACCTCATCCTCATATACCATTGGCTAGATTCGACCTAGAGAAATTCATGGAGAAGATAAATATTTTTCTTGTTGTTTTACTCATAAACATGCTAAACTGACACTAAACACTAACATAGCTCAAAATCGAATTAATCTGACAACTTTCTCTCTCCTAACCCATTTTTCAGAATTGAATTCATCCTCAAATCACATGATTCAACCATGGAAAATGATGGGAAATGCATGGGAAAGGTAAAGCACAAGACAAATTTAAGAAATGTTACCTTTTTTTCACTTGATTTTTGAATTTCCACCTATTTTCCCTTTAAATTTCTTGGCTAGGGTTTTATTTTCTCCTTTCTCTCTCTTGTTTCTTGCTTGGCCGAATGTTGAAGAAGAAGAATGGGTTATGGGCTGATTTTTTTATGCCTTTTTTATTAGTTTAATGAAATAATATTATTTTATTCATATTTTGAATATTTTATTAATTCATTTTTTTTTCTAGCCATCCACTTGTCTTACTTTTTCCACCATTCATTCCCTTTGACTTATCCAAGTCTTAAGTGAAATTTTCAGATTTTTCCAAAGTTTTGGTGGAGCAAATTTTTCAAAATTACACTTTTGCCCCTGAACTTTTCAAAAATTACATTTTTACCCCAAAAATTGAAAATTTTCCATAATGCATAATTTTCACTCCTCATACTCATTTCACACTCCAAATAATTAAATTTGATCAAAATCCTTTCAAAAATTAAATTTTTGATTTTGGGTGGCAAAATTACCATTTTACCCTTTTACTCCAAATTGTACCGAAATTAAAATTTTTCACTTCTAAACCTCAAATCTTACTCCAATAAGTCAAATGGGGCCAAAAATCTTTTCTAAGAGTTCCCATTTTGTCCCCAAGTGGCAAATGATCATTTTGCCCCTAACCGGTCAATTTTCTGGATTGACTCCAAATCGGACCTCAAACTCTGAATTACCATATTAAACCATTCTGGGACTTTAAAATTCTTAATTTCATCGTAAATTCTCTATTTGATCTAGTTCGAGGTTTAAATCAACTTTGTTGTACGTCTAGGTATAATACCGACTTTTGTAAATTTTTCGGGACTCTCCTAGCATGCAAACATGCTATCCATCACATGTATGTCATGACAAATATTTTTATAGAGTCGGGCTTGTCATCTTCTCCCCCACTTGGATCAACTATATGATCCTTCTTCTTGATTGACTTCGACATCCGGCTAAATATTAATATTTTAATATTATTTTATTCTAAAAATTTTATCTTGTCTCCTTGGTACCCAAAATACCTTATTATGCCTCACTTGACTTCCAAATCGCCTTTTATCTCACAAATTCTCCTCCGATAAAATTATTATTATTTTATTATTATTTTCTCACTTACGGAATATTTTATCCTAAACTACTCCTTTCGTCTTTTATCACTTCTAAACATTTTAATTGACCTCAATTTGCATTCGATCAACTTTATTTATCACCATATCAAAGTATGGGGTATTTCAGAATGATTTTGGCAGGAGCCAAGTTTTGTGAGATATATAAGCCATGTTGATTAATTGAGTAAACTGAATATTCATGTTATGAAACATATATTGGAAAAGAATATTTTAATTCGTCTCCATTTACTCGTCTTTAGATAGTTTAGATAGTATTTGTTTACTCATTGAGATTTTATAATCTCACCACCCTCATTTCCTCATATTTCAGGCTCAGGGAATTCCATAGTTAGCTGACTTTGATAAGGACCTTCATTTGGACTTGAATCAGCAAAAATTGTAAGTTTTCAGCTTTCGATGCATTTTGGTCAATTGGTGGCCCATGTGTCACTGTAAAAGTAATTTTGTACTTCAGTTATTTGATTTAAAGTATGTATGAACATATTTAGCTTTTAAACCATGTTTTTGGCGGGTTTCGATATTTTCGAAAAAAAATAACGAAAATACCACTGTGAGCGAGAAAATAATATGTTATTGTTTTGATTTGGAAACGACTTATGATTTCTTGAAATACGAGATTTAATAATTGTTGCTCACCAAGAAGATGCGGAAGCTGATACTAAGCCTTGCAGAGTTTCGATCGACATTCGGGGTAATAAGTGCCTATCGGGACGTCGCAGTGGTTGTCATGGGCCCGATGAGAGTTCCGAGTCGTGACAATTAAAGTGGTATCAGAGCATAGTTTAAAGATAAGAGATTTTGGTTTTAAAGCTTTGGGTTTTAAGGTTGTTTTAAGAAATCCACACTGACACTGCGTGGCCCCGAGTTAGGGTAAGTTAGGTTAGATTGAATAGGATGCATTTGCATATAGATCTTGGAAGTATAAATGGGATTATAAGGCATATATACATATGTGGGTTTGATATTGTGATCAACTAAAATGAAGAATGATTTTTAGTGAATTAAGATTCAAACTTAATATATGATGAGTGATGTAGGTAGTACAATGATAAGAAATTTTATCAGAAATTGAACTATGTGAACATAATAGACTCTGGAAAATAGTCGAGGAAATAATATCAAGGAAATATGATCTATAGCATGGTTAAACTGTACGAGATGGATTAATATGATTAAGAAGATTGATATTTCATACCTGTGAGATAAACAGGAAGTATGTGGAAATAATGAAAGAAAATACCCCACATTTTCTTTGAGTTTGATAAGTGAAATTTTGAGGACAAAATTTTACTTTAAGGGGGGTAGTGTTGTCAAGCCTTATTCTATAAAATAATTACGACATCATTTACATGCTCAATAGAATGTTTGCATATTTAGGAAGTTCGAAAAATTGTTAAAAGACGATATTGCCCCTAATGGTACCATTAAGTCGATTAAGCCTCGAACTAGTTCAAATAGGAATTTTAAGGTGAAATTAAGAGTTTCACGGTCCATGAATGATTTAAAATGGTGATTTGGAGTTCGAGGATCAATTTGGAGTTAAATCGAAATTTTCACTATTTAGGGGTAAAATAGTCATTTGTCACTTGGGAATAAAATGGAAATTTTAGAAAAGATTTTTTTTGGCCCCATTTGACTTATTGGAGTATGATTTGAGTATTGGAGTATGATTTGAGGTTTAGAAGTGAAAAAATTTTAATTTTCACTTTAATGTGGAGTATAGGGGCAAAATGATAATTTTGTCATCCCAGGGGCAAATCGGTAAATTTTCACCTCGGACACTTGTCAAGACGAAGGGATTTTATGCATCATGAAAATGGATAAACATGAGAAATGTGTGGTGGAGAATTAAAGAATTAAAAGTCAAATATTTAAAATTTGAACTAATAAGGAAATGCCATGTGTCATGCTTTTATTATTTTATTATTTCTTTATAAAAAGATAAAAAATCAACCCATTTCTCCCATAGTGAAAAGCCAAATCAGAAGAGAAGAGAAACCAAGGAAAAACAAACCCTAGGTGGGAAAAATAAAAAAAAAAGTATTGAAATTCAAGGATTTGATCAAGCAAAGGTAAAATTTACCGATTTACCTTCGAGGTGGCAAAATTATGATTTTGCCCTGATACTCCAACTTATATCGAAATTAAAATTTTTCACTTTTAAACCTCAAATCATACTCTAATACTCAAATCATACTCCAATAAGTCAAATGGGGCAAAAAAAATCTTTTCTAAAATCTCATTTTGTCCTCAGGTGCCAAATGACAATTTTGCCCCTTGATAGTGAAAATTTCGATTTGACTCCAAATTGATCCTCAAACTCCGAATTACCATTTTGAGTCATCCCTGGATCGTGAAACTCTTAATTTCACCTTAAAATTCCTATTTTAATTAGTTCAAGGTATAAATCGACTTACTTGTACTTCTAAGCACAATACCGACTTTTAAATATTCTTTCGGGACTATTCAATTATACAATCACTCTATCAGTCTCATGTGTAACATGGTAGATAATTTAGGGCTGGGCTTGATGGATTGTCCACGTTAAAAACTAATAGACCCGTATAAAATTATGATTAAAAGTTAGAGAATGAGGATATTTTACCATAAAATTAAATAAAAAATAAAAAAAATCTAAATTTTCAAAAATTTCAAAATTTGAAAAACAAATAATAAAAGTAAACAAGAGAAGTGAGTCAATAAACGAAAAAGAAAGCTAGGGAAAGGAAGAGCGAATAAAGAAAAGAGCAAGGAAAAAGGGGAAAAAGGGAAAGCTTGAGGTAGACGACATCGATCTACTTCAAACCAGATGTATCAATTAATCTACTTAAGACCGACTGGTTGGTGTGTAAGAAGCTCCCTTCGTCCTTCCCCATTCTCTTTCTCTCTCTTTCCTTTCTCCCCCCTCATTTTTCGCTCTCCTCAAGTTTTTTTAGTTTTCTTTTATTCTTAATTTTAAAAATATAAAATTCTAAAAGAATCAAAATAAATTTAATATTTATGCATTGTTCAATTATAAAATTAAAATATTCCACTGAACTATTTAGAAAAATTCAACTAAACCTTTATTCTATTATAACATCCAATCAATCTCTTATATTTTACTTTGAACCAACTAAGCCTTTATGAGTAATATGTGAGTAATTATTGTTATTCGAAATGTCATTAGTTATTTTATACTTCATGGTATTGATATGACATACTAATATGTCATAATAGAAAATGATGTAATATGATAACATAATTATGTGACATTTTTCACCTTCTATATTAATATCATTTAAGTATAAAATAATAATTGATATTTTAACTAATTACAATTAGCCAACATTTCATTATAAGACTTTATTTAATTCAAAATAAAAATATAGAGTTTGATTAAATACAATAAAAGAATAAAAATTTGATTTAATTTTATTAAATAAATCAAAAACTTATTTAAACATTATGTTGTAACAAATTCAATATTGAATTATAGTATAGTAATAAATTTGACTTTAAGCCTTCAATATTTGTATCTTATTACACTAAATTTCTTATTAACGTTGAATCCACATTGAAGTAAAATAAAATGTTGAATTCTATAGTAAGACTAAGCTTATTGTACGATCAATTAGTATAATTTTAAAAAATATAATAAAACTTGTTTAATAAGTTAACAAGTAAACAACATAACTAATTTATAAGAGAAAATTGTAAGAAATAACATTTCTAATAAGACAGTTTCAAAAACAACCATAAAAATAAATTTAATTATTTTTAGCCAAATTTAGCCATGAGATGAAAAAAATGCTTTTAAAACTATTTCAAACAAACCCAAATTAAATGCTCCCAATTTTTCTCTCTCCCCATTAGTCTGTTGCACTCCCCATTCAGCTACGCTCTCTATTTTTCTCTCTCGTTATCCAACTTTCTCTAATTTTACCATAATCACAATCTCTCTCTATCTTTCATCATCTTGCCAAGTCTTCATCGATTTATAGACCAAAGAGTATAATATAGAAAGTAATAACATATTCTTAGATTTATTAGTTTACATTCACAAAACCCTCTATCGTCGATCTACAAACCAAAAAGCATGGTATGGAGAGTAACAATAAGTTCTCAAGTTTATTGGTGTTGAGTTTTTCAGTGATTCAAGTCTGGTAGAACATGCCTTAGCATGTAACAAAGTTATTCATGCCTTGGCGTGTAACATCAATAGAAAAGAGGAAGCTTTGACATATAACATCTAGTGTTGAAGCTTTGGTACTGAAACCTTGACCTTAACGTGTAACATCTTCTGCTTTGGCTTAGTGCTTTGGCTTTGGTGTGTAACATTTGGTGATAAAATTTTGACCTTGACATGTAACATCTGCTGTTGAAATTTTAGTGTGTAACATCTTCTGCTTTGGCTTTGACATGTAACATTTGGTGATGAAGCTTTGGCTTTGACATGTAACACTTGCTAGTGAAGTTTTGGTGTGTAACATCTTCTACTAAAAACATGTCACATCCGCTTAGGCTTGCAATATAGTTTTGTTTTTTTTTTGTTATAAAATATGGCATGTAACTTGTTTTTTTGTATTTCACTACAACATAAACTCTTGCAATTAAAACATGTAACAAATTTTTTTCAACTATAATAATATTTTTTTAAACATGGCATATATTAACAATATTTTTTAAATATAACGTGTAACTTGTTCTCTATTTTTGTATTTCATTAGAATATAAACTCTCGAAGTTAAACACTTCCACGACAAAGATTAAATAAAAAAGAATTTAACATGAAAATGAATATGTATTGAAAAATTATTCAACGTCGCTTGGATGAAATGGATTTAGGCAAAAATATATTATCCAAAATCCTCTATTTTGGACAATTAAGTTTTTTGTTATTTTATTTACTTTTTTAGTAAAAAAATTAAAATATACTAATATTATAAAGAAAGAATAGAGAAATCAAATCCATCAAAGCAAAATTGAAAATAAATAGATTGAAGAACGGCAACAAAAGCAATGAAAACAATGCTCATGACAAGCAAGACATATGGGGAGATCTTAAGCCCGGGTCCATCATTTGTGTACAACTTAAGCATAGTCTTGGCAACCCTTCGGAGGCTGCACTACTTGTCGTTCTTCTCCTCCTCGTGCTTACAACTATGGTTACACTTTCTCTTGGTGGAGCTATCAAACCCTACTTTATAAAATAATTATAATGTCATTCACATGCTCGATAGAATGTTTATATATTTAGGAAGTTCGAGATATCATTAAAAGACGATATTGCCCCTAATGGTACCATCGAGTCGATTAAGCCTCGAACTAGTTCAAATAGAAATTTTAAGGTGAAATTAAGAGTTTCATAGTTCAGGGATGACTCAAAATGGTAATTCGGAATTCGAGGATCAATTCGGAGTCAAACCGAAATTTTCATTATCTAGGGGTAAAATCGTAATTTTATCACTCGCGGACAAAATTTGAGATTTTGAGAGAATTTAGATCACATTTGACAAATTGGAGAATGGTATGAGTATAAGGGATGAAAAATATGTCTATGGGTAATTTTTCAGTTTTTGGGGCAAAAATGTAATTTTTTACTTTACCGGGGTAAAAGTGTAATTTTTAAAAATTTACTCCACCAAAACTTTGGAAAAGTCTAAAAATTTTATGGAAGACATGGATAAGTGAAGAGGATTGAGTGGTAGAAAAAGAAAGTCAAAAAGATGGCTAGAAAAAAATAAAATAATAAAATATTCAAAAGGTAAATAAATAATAATATTTTATTAAGCCTATTAAAAGGCTTGAAAATTCCAGAATTCTTCATTGGGAGGGTCAGCCAAAACCAGCAGGAGAGAGAGAGAAATAAGAACAAACCCTAGAGTGAGAAAATTCAAAGAAAAAGTGTGATTTTTCAAGGAATCAAGTGTTTAAAGGTATGATTTTTCAAGCTTAGCTTAAGATTTATCATTTCCATGCATTTCTCCTTGTTTTCCATGGTTAAATTATGTGTTTTGATGATGCATTCAAATCTGATCATATGGGTTTAGAGAGAGAAAGTTGTTAGATTAATTTGATTTTGAACTATGTTAGTGTTTAGTGTTAGTTTAGCATGTTTATGAGTAAAACAATAAGAAAAATATTCATTTTCTCCATGAATTTCTCTAGGCCGAATCTAGCCAATGGTGTGTGAGGATGAGGTTGACTTTATTTTAAGAGAATTAGATGGAAAAATGATGAATTATGAGGTTGAAAATTAAATGGAAATTTTTGGTGCAAAAAAAATTGAAAGTTTTACCCACTAGGGGTAAAAGCGTAATTTGTGGTCCGAACTGATAAATTGGACCACATTCACAGTCATTGAGGTATTGTGGATATAATTGGATAATTGAAATTGAAATGGATGGAATTGGAGTTGAATTGGAGATTTTAGAAATTTACACCGTGTATAGGCGAGTTAGGTCGGACATTGTGATTAAGCGATTGTCCAAACATTTCACACCCTATCTAGTGCATACGCATGGATAAGAGCCTGAAATAATATATATTGATTTGACACAAATTATTGAATTTTTTTGTGTCATGTATTGTGGATAGGTGGTGAGCTATTTGATACGGGTAAAAGACTACACCCGAGGACCGAGAATAAGAGTATATCTACTCCTAGTACAGTGAGTGAACTTATTATTATCTTAATTATCTAGAGTAGTTTTATACAATTGTGTGATTTTATGGAAAATGGATTTAAATGGTAAATTGTTATGTTTTAGGAGAAATTGTGATTTTATAAAATGATTTTATAAATTTTCTGGAAAATCGAATGCTGATTTTGAAAATAGAGTAATTGGAGACCTATACTATGATTGTGTTGTTTATCCATGATTTTACATTAAATGGCTTATGATAAATGTGGGTATGACTGGTTATTTTTATGATTTAAAGAATATGTAAACTGCTTTGATTTGCCTTGAATGTGTTAAGTGAGTCATGTCATACTATTGTGATTTTATTGGTTGGTGGATTATAAAGTGGGCACTGTAGTGACGGGGGTTCTGTGGGCCAGCCTAATTAGAGGGGCACGGTTTTCAATTATTGAGCTTACCTCGATTGGAGAGGCACGTAGGATAACTCCCGAGGTGGGATTTGAGTACACTTCACGCTGGCCACCACGTGAAACTGGGACTTAGCCAACGTCGAGGAACGGCTGTGTTGTCAGAGGCGAAATGTGTTTGTGTGTGTGACAATAAACAGCCTTGGCGGTCTCGGTAAGATGCCTTCACGGGGTATCCTCGAGAATGGATTTTTGACAAGGGCCAAGTTTTTGAAAAATACATAAGCCATGTTGAGTAATTGGATGAAATCCAATTATTTATATGGGTTGGGATGAATTATTTTAATTGTCTCCTATTACTCGACTTTAGATTATTTTGATGATGTTTGTCTACTCACTGAGATTTTATAATCTCACCCTTTATTTCTATACATTTTTCAGGCTCAGAATAGGTAGTAGACTGTCAATTGCATCTAGAAGTAAATTTCGAAGTTGCATCATAGAAAGCAAGGTTATAGACTTAAACCTTCTCAGTTATTTGGGGCCCACGTGTCATTATAATTTAAATTGCATACTCCAATTTTCTATATTACAGTATGTATAAATTTATTTTATTTTTATGTGCAGAAAATTAATTTTTGATGTTTCAAAAAAATATATATATTGTTTTACATTAAAATAGATTATTTTAATTAATATTTTTATTTTATTTTATTATTAAAAAAAAGAAAAAAAGATAGAGGAATGGAAAAACTAGTACAAAAGCCTTGCGAGGTCTCGAAAGGCATTCGGGGGAAGAATGTCTGTTGAGGCTTCGCGACGGTTGTCAGGGGCTCGATGGGAGTTCCAGGTCGTGATAATTTGTGTGGTATCAGAGCGTGGTTTAAAGATCAAAGATTTTGATTTTAAAGCTTTGGATTTTAAAGTTTTTAATTTTAAAGTTGTTTTAAGAAATCCACACTGACATTGCGTATCCCCGAGTTAAGTTATGTCAAATAGAATGCATGAGTCTGCATATAGAGACTTGTTTGTTTGTAGGGTGTATAAGAGATTAAGTGATTTTCATTTGATTTCATATAAGTTTTAAAGTGTGTTGGATTACACTTAACATGTCTAGGGGGGATAGTGATTCTGATATTTCACAGAGTGTTAGTGAGGGACCAACAGATTTTACTGCTGAAAGCCGATGGTGTCCTGAACTTAATAATCTAGAAGGAGTATAAAAATCTTTTAGTATGACAAAGGTAGATTAGTAATATAAGTATTGAGGATGAATAATTATCTTAGTGACAAGATCGATTATTTTAAAAAGTATTGAAGGTTGAAATAAAAAGCCATTAATGGTTCCAGCAACTATTAGATTTAATAACGATTAAACCTTGCAGTACTATGAATTGATTACCAGTTAACGGAGTTAAGTCAAGGATTATAAATTTGAGTATGGAGGGAATTGAAGGTTATACCGTAAAATTTTAAGATGAGGAATATAATCGATTATGACTATGAGAATAGTGGGATACTATCAATAATGAATCATTAGGCGTGTGATGAAGTTGTGATCTATTGAACCATATGGGAAGACTATCCTAAGGTGGGACATAGGACATAAGGATTTTTGGAGTGCTTATAGAGGGAGATATAAATTGTAAAGTATGTTTTCCCCAATAAGTTTTAATTTATTTGAGAAATTATCATGGTAAAGATATGTGAATATTGGTAATGAAATATGCCCTAAAGGATGACGGTGGCATATCACATAGATAATATAGATATGTTAGGGTCAGTATCCCGATCATGCATCTGTGATAGAAAATTTACTTTGCTAATTGTGGTATAGACTAAAAATGGAGCCAAGCCGTTGAGAATGACTAAGGTAGTAACTCCAAAAGTAAAAGATCTGTTTTGATTAAGTAGATTCCAACAACTACATTGAAATAAATTACTTTGTGGAGTATTAAGATCAATAATGTATTGATCAAAGTCAAATCTTAAGAAATAAAGAGGATGAGAGATTAATGAGAAGGGACATCAATGTTAAGTAACCAATTTGTGAATAAAGGATTACGACGGTGGCATAGAAAATGAGTACTATAAAGGATTACTAAGAGGATTTATAATTCTTGTATTAACTCAGTTGAATGAAAAGTGACTAAATGAAGCAACTCTTGTGGTAAACAGCGGAATAGTGGAGTTGACATAGAGTCTTGTTTATAGTCAGTGATTGCAGCACCAATTATAGACAGGAGGCTGCGTAGACTCTTTATCTTGGAAACCACTTAGTATAATCCTAAATGACATAAAGACTCATGATCGAGAGGATTATTGCTAATCAAATTCTAAAGGGTAATAATAGATATAAGTGAAGTATTCAAGTTGAGTTGGAAATAAATACGAGGAGAAACTCAAGATTCCCTATAAAGGAGATAACAGGAGAAGTTGAGCATCGAATAAAATATAATACCCCGCCTTTTCTTTGAGTTAATAAGTGAAATTTTGAGGACAAAATTTTATTTTAAGGGGGGTAGTGTTGTCAAACCCTGCTTTATAAAATAATTATAATGTCATTCACATGCTCGATAGAATGTTTGTATATTTAGGAAGTTCGAGAAATCGTTAAAAGACGATATTGCCCCTAATGGTACCATTGAGTCAATTAAGCCTCGAACTAGTTCAAATAAGAATTTTAAGGTGAAATTAAGAATTTCACAGATCAAGGATGACTCAAAATGGTAATTCGAAGTTCGAGGATCAATTCGGAGTCAAACCGAAATTTTCACTATCTAGGGGCAAAATCGTAATTTTTCTACCTGCGGATAAAATGTGAGATTTTGAGAGAATTTAGATCACATTTGACAAATTGGAGAATGGTATGAGTATAAGGGATGAAACATATGTCTATGGGCAATTTTTCAATTTTTGGGGTAAAAATGTAATTTTTCACTTTGCGGGGGCAAAAGTGTACTTTTTAAAAATTTGCTCCACCAAAACTTTGGCAAATTCTAGAAATTTCATGGAAGACATAGATAAGTGAAGAGGACTGAGTGGTAGAAAAAGAAAGTCAAAAAGATGGCTAGAAAAAAATAAAATAATAAAATATTTAAAAAGTAAATTAAATAATAATATTTTATTAAGCCTATTAAAAGGCTTGAAAATTCCAGAATTCTTCATTGGGAGGGTCAGCCAAAACCAGCAGGAGAGAGAGAGAAATAAGAACAAACCCTAGAGTGAGAAAATTCAAAGAAAAAGTGTTATTTTTCAAGGAATCAAGTGTTTAAAGGTATAATTTTTTAAGCTTAGCTTAAGATTTATCATTTCCATGCATTTCTCCTTGTTTTCCATGGTTAAATTATGTGTTTTGATGATGGATTCAAATCAGATCATATGGGTTTAGAGAGAGAAAGTTGTTAGATTAATTTGATTTTAAACTATGTTAGTGTTTAGTGTTAGTTTAGCATGTTTATGAGTAAAACAACAAGAAAACTATTCATTTTCTCCATGAATTTCTCTAGGTCGAATCTAGCCAATGGTGTGTGAGGATAAGGTTGACTTTATTTTAAGAGAATTAGATGGAAACATGATGAATTATGAGGTTGGAAATTAAATGGGAATTTTTGGTGCAAAAAAATTGTAATTTTTACCCACTAGGGGTAAAAGCGTAATTTATGATCCGAACTGATAAATTGGACCACATTCACAGTCATTGAGGTATTGTGGATATAATTGGATAATTAAAATTGAAATGGATGGAATTGGAGATTTTAGAAATTTACACAGTGTATAGGCGAGTTAGGTCGGACACTGTGATTAAGCGATTGTCCAAACATTTCACACCCTATCTAGTGCATACGCATGGATAAGAACCTGAAATAATATATATTGATTTGACACAAATTATTGAATTTTTTGGTGTCATGTATTGTGGATAGGTGGTGAGCTATCTGATACGGGTAAAAGACTACACCCGAGGACCGAGAATATGAGTATATCTACTCCTAGTATAGTGAGTAAACTTACTATCGTCTTAATTATCTAGAGTAGATTTATTTAATTGTGTGATTTTATGGAAAAATGATTTAATTGGAAAATTATTGTGTTTTATGGGAAAATGAGATTTTATAAAATAATTTTATAAAATTTTGAAAATTTAATAATGATTTCAAAAATAGAGTAATTGGAGACCTATACTATGATTGTGTTGTTTATCCATGATTTTACATTAAATGGCTTATGATAAATGTGGGTATGACTGGTTATTTTTATGATTTAAAGAATATGTGAACTGCATTAATTTGCCTTGAATGTGTTAAGTGAGCTATGTCATATTATTGTGATTTTATTAGTTGGTGGATTATAAAGTGGGCACTGTAGTGACGGGAGTTCCGTGGGCCAACCTAATTAGAGGGGCACGGTTCCCAATTATTGAGCTTACCTCGATTGGAAAGGCACGTAAGATAACTCCCGAGGTAGGATTTGAGTACACTTCACGCTGGCCACCACGTGAAACTGGGACTCAACCAACGTCGAGGAACGCCTGTGTTGTCAGAGGTGAAATTTGTTTGTGTGTGTGACAATAAACAACCTTGGCGGTCTTGGTAAGATGCCTTCGCGGGGTATCCCCGAGAATGAATTTTTGGCAAGGGCCAAGTTTTTGAAAAGTACATAAGTCATGTTGAGTAATTGGATGAAATCCAATTATTTATATAAGTTGGGATGAATTATTTTAATTGTCTCCTATTACTCAGTTTTAGATTATTTTGATAATGTCTGTCTACTCACTGAGATTTTATAATCTCACCCCTTTTTCCTATACATTTTTCAGGCTCAGAATAGGCAGTAGACTGTCAATTGCATCGAGAAATAAATTTCGGAGTTGCATCCTAGAAAGTAAGGTTATAGACTTAAACCTTCTCAGTTATTTAAGGCCCACGTGTCATTGTAATTTAAATTGCATACTCCAATTTTCTATTTTACAGTATATATAAATTTATTTATTTTTTATGTGTAGAAAATTAATTTTTGATGTTTCAAAAATATATATATATTGTTTTACATTAAAATATATTATTTTAATTAATATTTTTATTTTATTTTATTATTAAAGAAAAAAGAAAAAAGAAAAAAGAGAGAGGAATGGAAAAACTGGTACAAAAACCTTGCGAGGTCTCGAAAGGCATTCGGGGGAAGAATGTTTGTCAAGGTTTCGCGACGGTTGTCACGGGCTCGATGGGAGTTCCGGGTCGTGACAGGAGCTATTCCAGTTATCATTTTTAAATCGATTCAAATTTCAGATCTGTAATTTGAATATAAAAAGATTTTATTAAGAGTAATTTTGTTCAAAAATCTTTTTTTCTTAACTAAAAATAATTAAAATAAAAAAAGGTTACTTTTGAAAATAACTTACTTTTTAGGGATAAAAAAATCATCCCAATTTATTAACTTATCCATTTGATTTTAACAATATATGTAATTTTTAATCTTATCTTTTTTATTTTCAATGTTGTTTAATTTTCATTTTTATTCTATTTTAACCTTAATAAAAAAATATTATTATTTTTAATATTAAAATTATATGTAAGCAATTTAATTCAATTAAAATTATTATTATGAGTAGTTACGTTAAATCTCACACATTCACATCAATATTTTAACAATGTCTCTTCCACTTTTATAATTTATTACGTTAATTCTTAAAGGTTTATGTCTAGATTTTTCAATAGCTAAATTTCATTATAATTATTTTTATCTTTACTATTATTCATTATAGATAAAAATTTATAAATCGTTAAATACTTTAAACTCAAGAATAAAAATATAAATGTCTAATTTTTCAAAAATTATATTTATTGAACTTAATAATTTCTTATGTTAAATCTCATACGTTTATGTCAATATTTTTACAATACTTGGTTCTCATTTAAAATTTTGTACGTTAATTCTTACAAGTTTACGTCAAGGTTTTTCAATTGCTATTTTTCACTAAAATTATTTTTATCTTTACTATTATTAGTTTTTAAATTAAAATTTGTAAACTGTTCAATACTTTATACTCAAGAATATAAATTTAAATGTTTAATTTTTAAAAAATTATTTTTATTTGATATAATTGACTTATTGCGTTAAATCTCACATGTTTACGTTAATATTTTGACAATTCTTGTTCTACTTTTATAATTTTTTACGTTAATTCTTATTACTTTACATCAAGGTTTTTCAATTAGTAATTTTCACTATAATTATTTTTATCCTTACTGTTATTTATTTATAAATTAAAATTTATAAACCGTAATATACTTAAAACTTGATAATATAACTTTAAAAGTTTATGTTTTGGAAAAATTATGTTTGTATGACATAATTGATTTACTATGTTAAATCTCACATATTTATATCAATATTTTAACAATACTCGTTCTGCCTTTATAATTTTTTATATTAATTCTTACTATTTTACTTCAAAGTTTTTCAACTACCAATTTTTATTATAATTTTTTTTGTCCTTACTACTATTCATTTATAAATTAAAATATGTAAACCATTAAATATTTTAAACTCGATAATATAAATTTAAATATTTATTATTTAAAAAATTATATTTATTTTACATAATTCACTTGCTACATTAAATCTCACATGTTTACGTCAATATTTTGATAAGGCTTGTTCTACCTTTATAATGTTTTATGTTAATTCTTATTGCTTTACATCAAAGTTTTTCAACTACTAATTTTCACAAAAAATATTTTTATCCTTACTATTATTCCTTTATAAATTAAAATTTGTAAACCATTAAATACTTTAAACTTTAGAATATAAATTTACATGTTTATTTTTTTAAAAAAATATTTTTATTTAATATAATTCATTTGTTATGTTAAATCTCACATGTTTACGTTAATATTTTGAAAAACTTGTTTTACCTTTATAATGTTACGTTAATTGTTACTACTTTATGTCAAGGTTTTCTAACTACTAATTTTCATTATAATTATTTTTATCCTTACTATTATTCATTCATAAATTAAAATTTATAAATCGTTAAATACTTTAAACTCGAAAATATTAATTTAAATATTTATTTTTTCAAAAAATGATGTTTATTTAACATAATTAACTCGTTATAATAAATCTCACATGTTTATGTCTATATTTTGACAATAGTTGTTCTACCTCTGTAATGTTTTACGTTAATTCTTACTACTTTACATCAAGGTTTTTCAACTACTAATTTCATTATAATTATTTTTATCTTTCCTATCATTCCTCCAAAAATTAAAATTTGTAAACCGTTAAATACATTAAACTCGAGAATATAAATTTAAATATTTAATTTTCAAAAAAACTATATTTATTTGACATAATTTACTTATTACGTTAAATCTCACACATTTGTGTCAATATTTTGACAATTCTTGTTTCACATTTATCATATTTTACGTTAATTTTACAGGTTTATGTCAAGGTTTTTCAATTACTAATTTTCATTATAATTATTTTTATCCATCGTATTATTCTTTTATAAACTTTTATTTATAAATCATTAAATACTTTAAACTCAAGAATATAAATTTATATATTTATTTTTCCAAAACATTAATTTTTTTGACATAATTCACTTGTTACGTTAAATCTCGCATATTTATATCAATATTTTGATAATGTTTGTTCAACCTTTATAAATTTTTATATTAATTCTTACAGGTTTAAGTCAAAATTTTTCAACTATTAATTTTTACTATAATTATTTTTATCCTTATTATTATTCCTTTATAAATTCAAATTTGTAAACTGTTAGATACTTTACACTTGAGAATATAAATGTTTATTTTTTCAAAAACATTATGTTAATTTTGACATAATTTACTTGTTACGTTAAATCTCAAATATTTATGTCAATATTTTGACAATGTTTGTCCCACCTTTATAATTTTTCACATTAATTCTTATAGGTTTAGGTCAAGGTTTTTCAACTATTAATTTTCACTATAATTATTTTATCTTACCACTATTCATTTATAAATTAAAATTTGTGAAACATTAAATACTTTAAACTCGATAATAAAAATTTAAATATTTACTTTTCAAAAAAATTATATTTATTTAACATAATTCACTTATTATGTTAAATCTCATGGATTTATATTAATATTTTAATAATACTTGTTCCATGTTTATAATTTTTTACGTTAATTTTTACAGGTTTATGTCAAGGTTTTTCAATTACTAATTGTCACTATTATTGTTTTTATCCGTGCTATTATTCCTTTGTAAAATAAATTTGTAAACCATTAAATACTTTAAATTCGAAAATATAAATCTAAGTTTTTAGTTTTTTCAAAAAATTATGTTTATTTACTATAATTGACTTATTAAGTTAAATCTCACATATTTGCAGTAATATTTTAACAATGTTTGTTCTACCTTTATAATTTTTTACGTTAATTCTTATAGTTTTATATCAAGGTTTTTAAATTACCAATTTTCACTATATTATTTTTATCCTCACTATTGTTCCTATAAAAAATAAAATTTGTAAACTATTAAATACTTTAAACTCAAAAATATAAATTTAAATGTTTATTTTCTAAAAAATTTATATTTATTTGGCACGATTAACTTTTTACGTTAAATTTATACGTTTACGTCAATATTTTGACTATGCTTACTCCACCTTTATAATTTTTAATATTAATACTTATAGGTTTACATCAAGGTTTTTTAATTACTAATTTTTACTATAATTATTTTTATCCTTATTATTGTTCTTTCAGAAATTAAAATTTGTACATCGTTAAATACTTTAAACCCGAGAATATAAATTTAAATGTCTAATTTTCCAAGAAATTAATTTATGTTTATTTAACATAACAAGTGAATTATGTCAAGAATTAACGTAAAAAATTAGAAAGGTGGAGCAAGTCTTGTCAAAATATTGACGTAAATGTCTAAAATTTAACATAACAAGTTAATTATGTCAAATACATATAATTTTTTTTAAAACAATAAACATTAGTTGATTGAGATTTAGAAGTGAAAAATTTTAATTCCGGTATAATTTATAGTGTAGGGGCAAAATGGTAATTTTACCACCTGGAGGGCAAAATGGTAAATTTTCACCCCAAACACTTGTCAAGACCAAGGGATTTTATTCATCATGGAAATGGATAAACATGAGAAATGTGTGGTGGAGAATTAAAGAATTAAAAGTCAAATATTCAAAATTTGAACCAATAAGGAAATGTCATGTGTCATTCTTTTATTCTTTTATTGTTTCTTTATAAAAAGGCATAAAAATCAACTCATTTCTCCCATAGTGGTCGGCCAAACCAGAAGAGAAGAGAAACCAAGGAAGAACAAACCCTAGGTGGGAAAAATCAAAGAGAAAGTGTTGGAATTCAAGGATTTGATCAAGCAAAAGTAAAATTTCTTTGATTTTGCTAGTGATTTACCTTACCCATGCATTTTTCCTTAATTTTCATGGTTGAAAAGCATGCTTTCATGGTGAATTCATAGCTGGTCAAAATGGGTATGGAGAGAGAATGATCTTGGATTTGTTTGATTTTTAGGTATATTAGTGTTTTTAGGTGATTGATGATGTGTAGCATGAAAACAAGTGAAGAAAACCACCAAAGGTTTGGTATCCATGTCAAACCCTGCTTTGTAAAATAATTATAATGTCATTCACATGCTCGATAGAATTTTTGTATATTTAGGAAGTTTGAAAAATCATTAAAAGACGATATTGCCCCTAATGGTATCATTAAGTCGATTAAGCCTCGAACTAGTTCAAATAGGAATTTTAAGGTGAAATTAAGAGTTTCACAGTTCAGGGATGACTCAAAATGGTAATTAGGAGTTCGAGAATCAATTCGGAGTCAAACCGGAATTTTCACTATCTAGGGGTAAAATTGTAATTTTTCCACTTGCGGACAAAATTTGAGATTTTGAGAGAATTTAGATCACATTTGACAAATTGGAGAATGGTATGAGTATAAGGGATGAAAAATATGTCTATGGGCAATTTTTCAGTTTTTGAGGTAAAAATGTAATTTTTCACTTTACAGGGGCAAAAGTGTAATTTTTAAAAATTTACTTCACCAAAATTTTGGAAAAGTCTAGAAATTTTATGGAAGACATGGATAAGTGAAGAGGATTGAGTGGTAGAAAAAGAAAGTAAAAAAGATGGCTAGAAAAAAATAAAATAATAAAATATTCAAAAGGTAAATAAAATAATAATATTTTATTAAGCCTATTAAAAGGCTTGAAAATTCCAGAATTCTTCATTGGGATGGTCAGCCAGAACCAGCAGGAGAGAGAGAGAAATAAGAACAAACCCTAGAGTGAGAAAATTCAAAGAAAAAGTGTGATTTTTCAAGGAATCAAGTGTTTAAAGGTATGATTTTTCAAGCTTAGCTTAAGATTTATCATTTCCATGCATTTCTCATCATTTTTCATGGTTGAATCATGTGATTTGAGGATGAATTCAATTCTAGAAAAATGGGTTAGGAGAGAGAAACTTGTTAGATTAATTTGATTTTAAGTTATGTTAGTGTTTTAAGTTAGTTTAGCATATTTAGGAACAAAACAACAAGAAAAGAATTTATTTTCCTCCATTAACATTATTGGCCGAATTTTCTAGGGGAATATTGGCTGATGATCTTGATGTTTATTTGAGGAATTATGATGAATAATGATGAATTATGAGTCTAGAAAAATAATGGGAATTTTCGGAGCAAAAATACGAATTTTTACCCATTAGGGGTATTTTCGTAATTTGCTATCGAGACTGATAATTTTCACCACACTGAGGGACATTAAGTCAATTTGGGTGCAATTGATGTATAGAAACTGAAAAAAATTAATTTGAGATTAAATTGGACGTGTTAGTAATTTAATCGGGTAATAGGCCGAATTAGGTTAGCACCGTATTTAAGCGGTAGTCGTATAAGTTGCATGTCATATCATGCATATATACTGAGCCTGAATTGATTTTATAATGGTCAAGCATTGATGTGGTGAATTATGTATTGTACATTGTGGATAGGTGGTGAGCAAATTACACTGGTAAAAGTATAGAAATTGTGCTTGAAGACTGGGATTAGGAGTATATCGACTCCTAAAACTGTGAGTGGACAATTTATCGTCTTAAATATCTAAAGTAATTATACTTGTTTGATGCTTTTATTGAATGGTGAATTTAAATTATAAAATATTATGTTTTCCAATTAAAATGTTTTTTAATAAAAATGAGATTTATACTGATTTTGAAATCAAATATTATTTTGAAAAAATTGAGTATATGGAGACTGTGTTGAAATTTATGATTTTATATGTTATTGAAATTGGGGCTTATGACACTATGGTAGCATGATGGCTAAATTTTTGGGATTGGTCTCGGTAGACTGAATTACATTTTATTCGCCATATTATGCTACTAGAATTTTTATGGGTCTAGTGGTATATTAAACGGTCACTGCAGTGGTGGGGGTTTTCGTGGACTGCCTATGAGAGGGGCACGGTAACTCAATTATATACTTACCTCCGGGGGGAGATGTTGGGTGAAGTATCTCCTGAGGTATGATTTGAGTGCACCTCACGTTCGGGCCACCACGTGAGAGTGAGACTCAGCCAACGCCAAGGAACGGCTATGTGTCAGATGTGAAAACATGTTTATGGGTATGGGTCATTGAACAGCCTTGGCGATCTCAGTGGGATACCTTGACGAAGGTACCCGCGAGAATGATATTAGCGGGGGCCAAGTTTAAGAAATTCATAAGTCGGGGAAATTTTGATGAAAATAAATTATTTGGTATAGATTGAAACGAATTTTGTGTTATGAACATTATTGAGATATAACGTTTTTATATTATCTCCATCTACTCGGCTTTAGATTCTTTTGATGGTAATTGTTTACTCACTGGGATTATTTAATCTCACCCCTCTTCCTATCCATTTTTCAGGCTCAGGACAGTTTGTTGATAGTTGATTAAGACGAGAATTAATCTCGGAGTTGCATCATAGGAAGTAAGTGTTCGTAGCTCTACACCTTCTTGGTTAGTTGGGGGCCCACGTGTCACTGTAAACGAAATTTCATACTTTAATTATCTTTATTACTATATGAATAAATTTATTTTACTCTGACGCTACAAAAGTTATTTTAGGAAGACTTTGAAAATATTGTGTTTTAAGAAAATAGAATATTTTATTTAATATTTTTATTATATTCAAATAGCTATAATTTTACTTTAAACGAATATTTTAAACTTCAAAATTTAATTTAAATCATGAAATACGTGTTTCCACTTACATATTACATTTTTACGGATTTCAAAATTAAAAAAAAAATGACGAAAATGCCCCAATGAGCTAGAAAATAATATTTTTATTGTTTTGAGTTGGAAACAACTTATGATTTCTTGAAA
Source organism: Theobroma cacao (assembly GCF_053813885.1). Lineage (NCBI taxonomy): Eukaryota > Viridiplantae > Streptophyta > Magnoliopsida > Malvales > Malvaceae > Theobroma > Theobroma cacao. The sequence continues at coordinate 8,369,535 of NC_142647.1, forward strand.
CGCGAGATTTAATAACTGTCGCTCACCGGGGAGATGCAGAAGTTGATGCTAAGCCTTGCGAGGTTTCGATCGACATTCGAGGTAATGAGTGCTTATCGGGACGTCGCGACGGTTGTCACGGGCCCAATGGGAGTTTCAGGTCGTGACAATTAGATTGGTATCAGAGCATGGTTTAAAGATCAAAGATTTTGATTTTAAAGCTTTGGATTTCAAAGTTTTTTATTTTAGAGTTGTTTTAAGAAATCCACACTGACACTGCGTGGCCCAAGTTAAGTTAAGTTAAGTAAGTCATGTTAAGTTAGGTTATATCGAGTTAGTTGCATATAGAATTTAAAGTCATCTAAGTCTATTCCATTTCTTATTGTAGAGTACCATGCCTCCTCGACGTGGGCATCCACCTTTCTATAGGTCAGTAGGGAGGGGAAGAGGCCGTGCTAGACTTAGTCAGCCAGATCCCGTGGAAGGGGAGTCTGTTGCACCTACTTTTCGAGCAGCACCTTCTGCTGAGCCTACTGAGATTCCTCCACCTCCTCCACCACCTACTGCTACTCCTAGTGTTCCTGACATGTCTCTTGAGGCAGTTCAGGCATTAGCCGCTTTTCTTAATGTCATTATGGGCCAAGCTCAAGCTGGTCAAGTCCCTCATACTGTTCCCCCAGCAGTATCTCTAGTGCCACCACCATCACCTCTTGTTCCACCACCAGTGCCAGATGTCTCCATTTTCAAAAAGCTTAAGGAAGCTAGGCAGCTGGGTTGCACTTCTTTTGTTGGTGATTTGGATGCAATTGCAGCTAAAGATTGGATTACTCAGGTAACGGAGACATTTGTGGATATGAAATTGGATGATGATATGAAATTAATGGTGGCCACAAGATTACTAGAGAAGAGGGCTCGTACATGGTGGAGCTCGGTAAAATCACGTTCCATTACTCCGTTGACTTGGATAGACTTCCTACAAGAATTCGACGGTCAATACTACACCTACTTTCATCAAAAAGAGAAGAAGAGAGAATTCCTAAGTTTACAGCAAGGGAATTTGACCATAGAAGAGTACGAGGCTCGTTTTAACGAGCTGATGTCATATGTGCCAGACCTGGTGAAGTCTGAGCAAGATCAAGCTAGTTATTTTGAAGAAGGGCTCTGTAACGAGATCAGAGAGAGGATGACTGTGACAGGCCGGGAGCCTTATAAAGAAGTTGTACAGATGGCTTTAAGGGCCGAAAAACTCACGAATGAAAATCGGAGAATGCGAGCTGAGTTTGCAAAGAGGAGAAACCCGAATGTATCCTCTAGTCAACTGCCCAAAAGAGGTAAGGACACATCTGCTTCTGAGAGTACTGTTTCTGTTCCGGTGATATCTCCTCGACCCCCACTTTCACAGTTACAGCAGAGACCTCCAAGATTTAGTAGGTCTGGGATGAGTAGTACTTCCGAGAAGAGTTTTGGAGGTTCAAATAAATGCGAAAAATGTGGGAGATATCATGTTGGGGAGTGTTGGGGCATAAGATGCTTTCATTGTGACCAGTCGGGCCACATTAGGAGTGACTGCCCACAGTTAGGATGGGCTACGGTAGTTGCTCCATCCCCATTAACTCATACGGATATGCAGAGGAGAGATTTCTCTAGAGTACACCCGAGGCAGGGGGTACCTGTACGATCTGAAATGGGTAGCAACACCCCAGCACAACCACCTTTGAGGCCATTGACTCGTTCTTCAACAAGAGTTTTCGTTGTAACGGAAGATGAAGCACGAGTCCGATCTGGAGAAAGTGAGTGAAAAGTTAGACGAAGGTGTAAAATAGTGATAGGGGATGTAAATACCAAGTGATGGACGTGTAAATAAAGGTTTCAAGAATAATATAGTAAATGAGTTCATATGGAATATGGTTGTAAGAATTTCTTACTATATTGTGGAAATTAGAACTCAAAATACTTGAGGTATACAAAGTTCAAATGAACTTAAATCTTAAGCAATAAATTGATGTCGAAATACAAGAAGGATACAAAGCAATATAGAGGCACGAAAGATGATTAAGGACAAAGGGATGACTCTGAGGAATTATGATATTGCATCGTATGCGATGATTAAATCAAGATAGATCTTGGATGCATAAATGGGATTATAAAGCATATACACATATGTGGGGTTGATATTGTGATTAACTAAAATAAAGAATGATTTTTAGTGAATTAAGATTCCCTATAAAGGAGATAACAGGAGAAGTTGAGCATCGAATAAAAGATAATACCCCGCCTTTTCTTTGAGTTGATAAGTGAAATTTTGAGGACAAAATTTTATTTTAAGAGGGGTAGTGTTGTCAAACCCTGCTTTGTAAAATAATTATAATGTCATTCACATGCTCGATAGAATGTTTGTATATTTAGGAAGTTAGGGGTATTTTCGTAATTTGCTATCGAGACTGATAATTTGCACCACACTGAGGGACATTAAGTCAATTTGGGTGCAATTGAGGTATAGAAACTGAAAAAAATTAATTTGAGATTAAATTGGACGTATTAGTAATTTAATCGGGTAATAGACCAAATTAGGTTAGCACCGCATTTAAGCAGTAGTCGGATAAGTTGCATGTCATATCATGCATATATACCGAGCCTGAATTGATTTTATAATGGTCAAGCATTGATGTGGTGAATTATGTATTGTACATTGTGGATAGGTGGTGAGCAAATTACACTGGTAAAAGTATAGAAATTGTGCTTGAAGACTGGGATTAGGAGTACATCGACTCTTAAAACTGTGAGTGGACAATTTATCGTCTTAAATATCTAGAGTAATTATACTTGTTTGATGCTTTTATTGAATGGTGAATTTAAATTATAAACTATTATGTTTTCCAATTAAAATGTTTTTTAATAAAAATGAGATTTATACTGATTTTGAAATAAAAAATTATTTTGGAAAAATTGAGTATATGGAGACTGTGTTGAAATTTATGATTTTATATGTCCTTGAAATTGAGGCTTATGACACTATGGTAGCATGATGGCTAAATTTTCGGGATTGATCTCGGTAGACTGAATTACATTTTATTCGTCATATTATGCTACTAGAATTTTTATGGGTCTGGTGGTATATTAAACGGTCACTGCAGTGGTGGGGGTTTCCGTGGACTGCCTATGAGAGGGGCACGGTAACTCAATTATATACTTACCTCCGGGGGGAGATGTTGGGTGAAGTATCTCCTGAGGTATGATTTGAGTGCACCTCACGTTCGGGCCACCACGTGAGAGTGAGACTCAGCCAACACCAAGGAACAGCTATGTGTCAGATGTGAAAACATGTTTATGGGTATGGGTCATTGAACAACCTTGGCGGTCTTAGTGGGATACCTTGACGAAGGTACCCGCGAGAATGATATTGGCAGGGGTCAAGTTTAAGAAATTCATAAGTCGGAGAAATTTTGATGAAAAGAAATTATTTGGTATAGATTGAAACGAATTTTGTGTTATGAACATTATTGAGATATAACGTTTTTATATTGTCTCCATCTACTCGGCTTTAGATTCTTTTGATGGTAATTGTTTACTCACTGGGATTATTTAATCTCACCCCTCTTCTTATCTATTTTTCAGGCTCAGGACAGTTTGTTGATTGTTGATTAAGACGAGATTTAATCTCGGAGTTGCATCATAGGAAGTAAGGGTTCGTAGCTCTACACCTTCTTGGTTAGTTGGGGGCCCATGTGTCACTGTAAACGAAATTTCATACTTTAATTATCTTTATTACTATATGAATAAATTTATTTTACTCTGACGCTACAAGAGTTATTTTAGGTAGACTTTGAAAATATTGTGTTTTAAGAAAATAGAATATTTTATTTAATGTTTTTATTATATTCAAATAGCTATAATTTTACTTTAAACGAATGTTTTAGACTTCAAAATTTAATTTAAATCATGAAATACGTGTTTCCACTTACATATTACATTTTTACGGATTTCAAAATTTCAAAAAAAAAATGACGAAAATGCCCGAGTGAGTTAGAAAATAATATTTTTATTATTTTGAGTTGGAAACAACTTATGATTTCTTGAAATACGAGATTTAATAACTGTCGCTCACCGGGGAGATGCGGAAGTTGATGCTAAGCCTTGCGGGGTTTTGATCGGCATTCTGGGTAATGAGTGCTTATCGGGACGTCGCGGCTGTTGTCACGGGCCCGATGAGAGTTTCGGGTCGTGACAGTCCATCAATAGCCGAATTCTCTAAGTGAATAATGAAGAAGAATGGGATGTTATTCTAGGTGATTTGATTCAGATATAATAGTTTTTGGTGAATTGAGGGATTGGAAAAGAAATGGAGCAAGTTGGAGTGAAATTGGACGCATTGGCCAATTTATCGAATAAAAAATCGACTTAGGCCAATACCGGGTCTAGATGGCTACCCGTGCATCTTTCATTTCATATCATGCATATATATCAAGCCTGAAATAGCTTATGACTGTTAGACACAATTTAATTAGAATATATGTCATGGATTATGGCTAAGTGGTGGGCCATTAAAAATGGGTAAAGAACTGCACCCGCGGATTGAAAATAGGAGTATTTCTACTCCTAATACTGTGAGTGGACAACTTATTGTCTTAAATATCTAGAGTAATTATACTTGTTTGATACTTTTATTAAATGGTGAGTTTAAATTATAAAATATTATGTTTTCCAATTAAAATGTTTTTTAATAAAAATGAGATTTATACTGATTTTGAAATCAAATATTGTTTTGAAAAAATTGAGTATATGGAGACTGTGTTGAATTTATGATTTTATATGTTATTGAAATTGTGGCTTATGACACTATGGTAGCATGATGGCTAAATTTTTAGGGTTAGCATGAAATATATGAACAATTTTGGATTGGTCTCGATAGACTGGATTAAATTTTATTTGTCATATTATGCTACTGAAAATTTTATGGGTCTGGTGGTATATTAAACGGTCACTGCAGTGGTGGGGGTTTTCGTGGACTGCCTATGAAAGGGGCACGGTAACCCAATTATATACCTACCTCCGAGGGGAGATGTTGGATGAAGTATCTCCTGAGGTAAGATTTGAGTGCACCTCACGTTCGAACCACCACGTGAGAGTGAGACTCAACCAACGTCAAGGAACGGTTATGTATCAGATGCGAAAACATGTTTATGGGTATGGAACATTTAACAGCCTTGGCGGTCTCAGTGGGATACATTGACGAAGGTAACCGAGAGAATGATTTTGGCAGGGGCCAAGTTTAAGAAACTCATAAGCCAGGGAAATTTTGATGAAAATAAATTGTTTGGTATAGATTGAAACGAATTTTGCGCTATGAACATTATTGAAATATAACGTTTTTATATTGTCTCCATCTACTCGGCTTTAGATGCTTTTGATGGTAATTGTTTACTTACTGAGATTATGTAATCTCACCCCTCTTCCTATCTATTTTTCAGGCTTAGGACAGTTTGTTGATAGTTGATTAAGACGAAAATTAATCTCGGAGTTGCATCCTAGAAAGTAAGGGTTCGTAGCCCTACACCTTCTTGGTCAGTTGGGGGCTCACGTGTCATTGTAAAAGTAATTTTATACTTCAGTTATCTGATTTAAAGTATGTACGAACATATTTAGCTTTTGCACCATGTTTTTGACGAGTTTCAGTATTTTTGAAGAAAAATGACGAAAATGCCCCTGTGAGTCAAAAAATAATATTTTATTGTTTTGATTTGGAAATGACTTATGATTTCTTGAAATGCGAGATTTAATAATTGTTGCTTACCGGGAGATGCGGAAGCTGATGCTAAGTCTTGCGGGGTTCCGATAGGCATTTGAGGTAATGAGTGTCTATCGGGACGTCGTAGCTGTTGTCACGGGCCCTATGAGAGTTCCGAGTCGTGACAGCCAAGGTAAGTAAATGTCGTTGGTTGATTGAAAAAAAATAAAGAGTAAAAAAATGAAGAAGGATATTTTAGACATTTCTTATGTAAGTGTTAACGACATTTACACATTTGGGGCTAGATGTTCATTTCGAAAACTAATGGACCCGCATGAAATTATGACTAAAAGTTGAAGAACTTTATGTATTTTACCCAAAAAATATAAAGATGGAACAAGTATTGTTAAAATATTGACATGAACATATGAGATTTAACGTAATAAATTAATTATATCAAATAAACATAATTTTTTTAAAAAAATTATATATTTAAATTCATATTCTCGAGTTTAAAGGATTTAATGGCTTACAAATTTTAATTTTATAAGGAATAATAGTAAGAATAAAAACAATTATAGTAAAAATTAGCAATTGAAAAATCCTGACGTAAATCGTTAAGAATTAACGTTAAAAATTATAAAAGTGGACCAAGTATTATCAAAATATTGACGTAAATATGTAAGATTTAACGTAATAAGTCAATAATGTCAAATAAACATAATTTTTTAGAAATTAAATATTTAAATTTATATTCTTGAGTTTAAAGTATTTAATGATTTACAAATTTTAATTTATAAATGAATAATAGTATGGATAAAAATAATTATAGTGAAAATTAGCAGTTGAAAAATCTTGATACAGTAAGAATTAATGTAAAAAAACATAAAGGTCGAAGCAATATCAAAATATTAACGTAAACTAGTGAGATTTAATGTAACAAGTCAAATATATCGAATAAATATAATTTTTTGAAAATTAAATATTTAATTTTATATTCTTGAGTTTAAAGTATTTAAAAGTTAGAAAAATTTTCTTTTAAATGAATAATAGTAAGGATAAAAACAATTATAGCGAAAATTAGTAGTTGAAATATATTGACTTAAAGCACTAAGAATTAGCGTGAAAAATTATAAAGTTGAATCAAGCAATGTCAAAATATTGACGTAAACGTGTGAGATTTAACATAACTAGTCAAAATAAATATAATTTTTGTGAAACTTAAACATTTAAATTTTTATTATCGAGTTTAAAGTATTTTACGGTTTATGAATTTTAATTTATGTATGAATAATAATAAATTTAAAAATAATTATAGTTAAAATTATTATTTATTAAAGTTAAATTTTATTCTAATATTTATTTAAAAATTTTTGAATGGTTAATATTTTTTGCTTGAAAATATAAATGTAAAGGATTAATTTTCATAAAAATTTTGTTATTTTCTTTGTTAATTCTTTTCTTTTAATTAATAGACCTGTACGTTGCACACGAGCCAATAATTTACCTATCTAAAGATGGAAAACCCAACAAATCTATGATAAAACCCTCTGACTCCCAACCATCACATGTTAGGCACCTAGCTTAATCTCCAATAGCATGCTTGGTTCACTGGAAAGAATAGAATGATAATAGAATAGTCATTCTAAGGGAATAGAATAGTCATTCTAAGGGAATAGAATAGAGGAAGAATATCTATTATATAGATTAGTTCATGGGAATGGAATAGAATAAAAATTGCTATTATTACTTATTCTATTATTTGGTTGGCAGGATTAATTTTAAGAATGGTTAAAGAATAATGGGTAAATGATATAAATACCCTTTATTAAAATTTAAAGATTTTTTAATTAAAAACAAAAAAAAACTATGATGAGAAATAAATATTCTTTATTAAAATTAAAGAATTTATTTTGTTAAAAGATAAAAATATTCTGAGCAACAAAATCAAAATAACTTTTACTATAATTAAATAATATTTTCACCAAAATACAAACATATTTTTATTATAATTTAATAATATTTTGTATTAGAAGATAATTAAACCTTTTATTATAATTAAATAATATTTAATATTAAAAGATAAAATATATTCTTCATTAAATTTAAATAATACTAAATAATATTCTTTATTACATTTATTATATTCAAATAATAATATTAAGTAATATGCTTTATAATACTTATTATAGTGAAATAATATTAATATATTAAATAATATTTAAATATTTTCATTTCCCTTTTTTTGAAAATGAAGTAAAAAATTGTGTCTTTTGTGCTTTAAAGAGAGAAGGAGTGAGGAAGAGAGAGAAAAAAAATAAGTTTAGTATTTTTTTATAAGGTAATTTTTATATTGTAAAGGGTATATTTGTCTAATCAACTTCATTTTTATTTCCAACAATTTGGAATAGCTATTACCAAGGGGGCCCTTAGTAATGGCTATTCAAGTTTCTCTTGAAATGGTTATTTGAAGAATAACCATTCCATTAAACCAAATGCAGCTTTATCGCAATAATGAGAATAGGGGAGGAATGGTTATTCCATTCCCCCCAACCAAGCATGTCCCAAGAGTTTTGAAACCCTTTCTTCAAGTCTCGGCATGGATACCTTTTTAACTAACACATGGTAAAATGAGGAAACCCCTTTAGAACTTCTTTTTAAGTATGTACTAGATTTTTTATTTTTGTTTATTAAAGGTTATTTAAGTTTTTTGCTTAACCTGTTTGATAAGTAAATATGTTGCAATTTTTTTTATTGATCAATGACCGAAATAAAAGCCTCTAAATCTAATGACTATTATTTATAGCCTTATAATAAGGTTAATCTTGTTGTAGAATTTACCAAAATAATGACCGTATGACATTATAAAAACTTTACACAACAAGTGAACATTGCCAACGTTAATATATCTTGAAACTTTCGAAAAAAAAGAAAAGACAAAGAAGGTATTGGTGAAGAACGTGTATACAATATTAGAGAGGACAACTATTTTAAACCAACAAATTTGTGATATATAAGTAGTTGACTCTTAATATTTTAAACCAACAAATTTTAGCAATTTTCCTTCTATGGACATATCTCTAACTAAAGTCTAATTTGTGATATCCAACTTCATTATTTGTACTTGGTTTTTCAAAGAAGCCTTAATTTGGTTTATATTTCTAGCTAGTGGTCAGTCATTCATAGCCATATTGATATTCTTCTTCTTCATTTTTTTTGTCTTTTTTTTTTAACCTATTTCCAACACAAACAGGGGTAAAACTAGCCAACTTTTATTAGGAGTTAAAGATGACAAAAAGGGTTAAATATTTTGAAATTAATATGTTAAATTTAATCAATAATCAAAAAATTTATAATAGATAATAATTTTATATAACATGTAAATAAAAAAAATAAGAAAAGAAAGTTTGAAAATGACAAAGATCATCATCATCTGATAAAAGATACTTCTTAAAAATGGATTGACATGGCTTATGTTTGAGATAAGCACGATGATCATAAATTCGTTTTGAAGAACAAGGTACGTTTTAGTGGTAAGTTAAAAAGAGAGTAAAGTAAAAAATGTGTTTCAATGTAAGTTACGTAGAAAAGAGTAAAGTAAAAAAAAAAAAAAGAGAGGTGGGGAAGAGAAATTTAAAAATTAAAATAAAGTTGAGTATAAAACTAGTAAGATCATTTTATTATTTTTTGTTTATATTAATTATTAAATAAAAAATTACTTTGAAAAGAGCATTAAAAAATAGTATAAATATAAAAAATTAAAAATTTTGAGAAACCATATTCCATAAATATACTTTTTTTTCAAGATTATTAAAAAACATATAATAAATAAAAATTTTCAAAAATTTTGAAGGGACCACGGCACCAAAAGTATATGACCCTCTGCCCTGTCACACAGAGAAAATTGGTGGTAAAATCAGCCATACTTGGAATGTATCTAGATATTGAGGTATATTAAGGGTAGTTTTTACTCACTAATAATTAATATTGCTGGATCATTGAATATTTCCTTTAAGATGCTGAACAAAGACTATAAAAAAATAGGAGTTTGGTTGATGAAAGGGAGCAAGAAGCGGCAACTGTCCGAAAAAGGCGCTGCCCCAAAGGCTCCATGAATCATTCACTGCCACTGGCTCAGTCTCAGAGAAAATTCAAACACTAGTATTACTTGCCGAGGCTTTACCCGCTGCTACAGTTGCTACAACCATTTATTTATCAGATGCCCTTAATGCAGAAAACAACCATGTACGTGGGATGGGACCTTTCGCTAACTTACATTTCCACCTAACATCTTTAACATTTCATTTACTACTGAATATAATCCCCCTTTTTTCAATATTCTTTGGTTTTTTTTTTTTTTTTGTTTGGGGGGTTTTCTCTCTTTATCTTTTTGTATTTATTCTTCATTTAATGCCCTTTACTTTCCCATCAATCTTGGGTACACTAGTTTAAGTGCTATTATTTTTTCATTTAATGTTTTAAGAGGATATTATATTTAAAAACAAAGGTTTTTTTTTTTATAAATATGTTACTTTTAATTAGATTTGACAATTAATATTTTCGTATCTTAAACGTGTAAGATACGATTAGATACAAGACACGTTAAGATTAAATACAAATATGACACGAATGCTATTCGTATTTTAAATTTAAAATACGTACACGTATATATTTAATAACCATATAACAAGACACGATTAATACTTTTTGTTAAACGTATCAATATATGACATGACACGATTAATAACACGATTACATAAAAATATTTACAATTAAATATAATTTTATTATTTAAATTTAAAATCAATAATTATAAAAACAATTATAACAAAACAAAATAACAATAATATTAAATATAACAAAACAAAATTTACAATTAGGGTTTGGGTATGACATAATTACATTATTATCTTTATACAATTTAAAAATCTTATTAAAATAATTATTTAAAATTATTTAGGTAAGACTAAAATAATTTTTTGATTATTAATTTTTAACAAGTTGATAAACTTGTCATGTATGCACGTTTAAATACGATAACACGATTGACACGATTAACTAAATGAATTTTAAATGTGTCAGATACGAAATAAATTAAGGTTAAACTCGAACTTATTTAATCTTGTGTCTTCTTGTGTTGTAGTAATGTATGGTATCTAAAATTATCAAATCTACTTTTAACCAATATTTATAAGAAGAGGTTAACGTTTTGGATATCTTTGCATTATAAAGTCATTGAATACATAGGACTTTGGCATTTTGATGTGGGCTTCCAACTTGACCTAAAGATGGTATAAAGAACGGAAGGATATGGAAGTGAAATCCTTGGTCCTCAGTGTCCAGTCCAACTTAAATATAGTGTTATTCAACTCATGACCAGGAGGGAAAGCCGCGTTATGATACAAGGGAAAAGCACCAAATGCTTCTTAATAAACTGATCCAGAGAGAGAGAGAGAAAGCTAAGCATGTGAAATATGAATGCTTACTTTTCTGCAGTGATTTAGCTGTATAAAGTTTTGACAGACTCTACTCATTTATTTTTCCCATACTACCAAGGCTTCTCCAAAAATTCTCAAATCTAACCAACCCCATTTTCCCAGCTCTAAGATCTCCTCCTTCTCCACCATTTCTCTCCCTTCCTCCCTCTCTCTCTCTCTCTCAGATCCAAACAAGGCATACAAAACGATAAAGGACAGAAACATCCAATCTTTTTATACAATAAAAAATTCCCATACATGTTCAATTGTGTCTGATGAAGAAAAACATTAGTAACATTCTTGCATCCTTCGTTTCTTTCATTCTCATTTCCTTCACTACTGCCCATAAAATCTCTACATCTAGCCATGCAACAGCCCTCACAGACTCCCAAGCTTCTTTTATCAAACAAAGACAGCTGATTTATTACAGAGAGCAGTTTGGCTCTGGAGGTAAGTTTGACTCAGTTCCTTCTCAACTCACCTTTGACAACTCCAGGCTTAGGAGTGCCTACGTTGCCTTACAAGCATGGAAACAGGCCATTATCTCAGATCCTTTGAACCTGACGTCAAACTGGGTGGGATCCGATGTGTGCAACTACACTGGAGTTTTCTGTTCCCCAGCTCTGGATGACCCATCTATTCAAACTGTTGCTGGCATTGATCTGAATCACGGGGACCTTGCCGGTTACCTCCCAGAAGAGCTAGGACTCCTCACAGATATTGCATTGTTTCATATTAACTCCAACAGGTTCTGTGGCAAGGTCCCTTGGAGTTTTAAGAAACTGAAGCATCTTTTCGAGCTTGATCTCAGCAATAATCGCTTTGCAGGGAAGTTTCCTTACGTTGTTCTTCGTTTGCCTAGCCTTAAGTTTCTTGATCTTAGGTTCAATGAGTTTGAAGGTAAGGTACCCGAAGCTCTCTTTGATAAAGATCTTGATGCCATATTCATAAACCATAACAGGTTTGCTTTTGAACTTCCTGATAACCTGGGAAACTCACCTGTGTCGGTTATAGTTCTAGCCAACAATAGGTTCCACGGATGTTTGCCTATGAGCCTAGGTAACATGTCAAAAACTCTAAACGAAGTGATTCTGATGAACAATGGGTTGCATTCATGCTTTCCAAAAGAGATTGGCTTGTTGAAGAATTTGACAGTTTTTGATGTGAGCTATAATAAACTCATGGGTGAATTGCCTGATTCGATTGGAGAAATGGTGAGCTTAGAACAGCTAAATGTGGCACACAATATGTTCTCAGGAACTATTCCTGAGAGTGTGTGTTCGTTGCCAAACTTGAGGAATTTTAGTTTTGCTTACAACTTTTTCACAGGGGAGCCTCCTGTGTGCCTGGCGTTGGAAGAATTTGATGATAGGAGGAATTGTTTAAGAGGCAGGCCAGTTCAGAGATCAAGATTACAATGTAAAGTGTTTCTTTCTAGGCCCGTAGATTGTAGTGTCATTAAATGCCGTCAGGTAATTCCTCCAAAGCCTCTTCTACCACCACCTTCACCACCAATTTTGTCGCCTCCCCCTCCACCACTATCACCATTACCACCGCCTCCGCCATCACCTCCACCTGCACTACAGCCACCACCACCTCCTCCAACACCCTGTATTTACTCTCCTCCACCACCTCCACAGAATTCTCCACCGCCACCACCACCCCCTCCTCCCAGTCCATTCTACTTCAACTCACCACCTCCACCCCTACAACCACCTCCTCCACCTCCAACTAATTCACCACCACCGCCACTGTTGCCGTCACCACCACCTCCTCCAAGTCCATTCTACTTCAACTCACCACCTCCACCCCTACAATCACCTCCTCCACCTCCAACTAATTCACCACCACCGCCACTGTCGCCGTCACCACCACCTCCTACATACTCTCCACCACCCCCACTGAATTCACAACCACCACCACCACCACCACCACCTCTACCTCCATGCGTAACCCCACCTCCACCTCCATCTCCCCCACCATGTTGGCAATTACAATCACCTCCACCTCCACCACCAGTTCAACCCTCTACACCACCGCTAAGTCCCATGTACTATGGCCCATTGCCACCAATTGAAGGGGTAGATTATGCTTCTCCACCACCACCTCCATTCTACTAATTCTTTCTGAGAGATTTTCTTCTCGCACCTTATTCTCGAGAGCTTCAAAAAATGGACACATGTTTAATTATGCAAAGAAGAAGACACGTGAAGCTAGAGCGAAAGACTGTGATCATGTGTTCGCTGCTGTCTAGGAAATGGTTTTAGAGTAATTGGGAAAGAGAGGCGTGAGGGAGAACGTTTTTTCCCAGGATAATCTGCATTGTTAGTGTGTGTTTTGGAGGCTGTTATTGTTAATAAGATGCAGGATATAGAGAGAAGAAGGTTGCAGGAAAATGTAATTATAAAGATGAGATGGTCGAACTGTTATGACATGCAGATTCAGTAGGTAGCACCATCGCTGCTACTGTTTTGTCGGTTTACTCATGATTCTAGCATGCTTAATTAGCTGAAGCGTGAAGGATGATTAAAAGAAAGGAACCTCTAACTTCTAGCATTGTAGCAATATTCTTCAATGTCAGATTGCTGCTTCCATAAGTCATATTATTTTGCAGCTAATTCGAGATTAAGTATGAAATGTCGCTCGAATGTAGAAAACTTTATTCTTGTTAGAATTCCAATTAGTTACTTTGTTTCTTCTCATCTCTGAAACTGAAACTATGGTTGTTGCTGTTGATGGTAAGAAGGTCTGCAAAGCAAGTGACCAATGGTTAATGCTAAGATTAAAAATGCATACGAGCAGAGCAGGTAGTTCTCACCCCCCATAAAATTACATGATCCAGCTGCAAAGGCAGACCAAGAATGAGAATTGTAGTTGCTAACAGCCTTTTCATTCTTCTGTTAGACAACATTAAAAGAAGGATTGGTCAATGCTCAAAGATCTTCTAATCCGATCTGATTCTGTTATATATCTTTAATTCTTTATGGCCCTTTCTTTGTTTCTTTCAATTCAACTGGAAAGATGTTGTATGTCCCCACTCCGCTGATACATGCAAGCTTTTACAGTTGCCTTCTTTTAATTACACTTTCTTCCGTACTCACGTCTAAAGAACACGACCACCCTAAAGTGTCTGCCGTTTCCTTTAAGTCTCCCTAGGCAGTCAGGAGTGAGAATAATTATTATCATAATTAATCCACAATGTCATAAATTAATTTCCTCAGCTCTATGAATGCCTCAAATATATATTCGAGTGTCGACTAATAAAACAGCAATTTCAGAAAGCATGGGCCATGCTACTTGAACCTCATACTGCTGGTAACTTAAACGAAAACGCAACTTCGAGAGAATTACTAATATTTTCAATGTATATAAACAACTCTGAAGGAAGTAAAGAATGAACGGCAGGACCTTCTTTTCTTGTCGTTTGAGGCTGATGGCAGGGGAGCGTAGCACGCAACGTCGACTCATCCATGGTTCTCCTGGAGAGCATCGAACGAAGCATAAGATAAGGCCATGGGAGTGCGACAAAAATCAATAAAGACATCACCTAAACTTGACTGACAGCACTATCAACTACCGCGGCAAATATACATATATAGCCCTTACGCCAGGACCCAGCACCACCATGCATAAAAAGAGGCCACGTTGGGGGTGTCGAATGTTACAGGCTAAATGATACTTTTTAGAAAAAGAAAAGGATTATATTAAACTGGTAACAAATTCATTACCGTGTCGGCAAGCTTTGATGCATATAGCTGCATATTTGTCTAGTACAACTAATCAACATGTGCTTGTAATCAAGTCTAGATGCACAAATGTAAATGCACCTATGTGTAACTGCACATGTTTGGGACCATGTCTCTTATACTTACTGCAATGGCCTGTCTGATTCTTGACCTTCTATAAATATGAGACCCACGTCAAAATCATTAGCAACAGGATTTAAAGAAGGTTAAAATCCATGTACTATGTGCTTAATATGTTGGAGTGAAAATCCCCGATTCTTGTATTCGTCACAAGCTGCTCCGTGCGGCTTTGAGCCCTGGCCCTGAATCACGCTTACATCCAGCCCAAATAAGCCTATAACCTACCAAAAACCAATCAAGATCACGAGGATACTTGAAAATAACACAATAAGTAACAGATCACACACACAGACGCAAGCAATGATTAAGCCTTCAAGCAAACCACACAAGTACTGAGAGAAAAGTTGACGGCAAAAAAGCCTTTGGATTATAAGTGTTTCATCAGCTATACAATGATTTACGCTGGAGCTTATACAGGCAAAGCCTTCTACACATATGTCCCTACTTACACAAGTCAAAAATGTACCTAAGAGAGGCTCCATGTGAGTAACGACTAAGGAGAGTGTGAGTTACGGCTAGTGGCATTCAAATTGCAAGACGAGGCTCCCAGTAGTTGTTTCACAATTCTGGCCCTCTGTGCCTGACTGTCTGCTTGCTGGTGCGGGTGGCTGAAGAGCCTGGACAACCAGGCTGTGTGCTTTGGGCCCCTAGGCACGAATAGAGGTTTCCCATCAACCTGGCCAATGGAAAGAGAATTTCCATGGGCCTCAGACTCCTCATGCGCACACCCAGTATGCACTCCTAATCCTCATTTGACCTGAGCCGTGACATATTCCCATAATTGGGTACCTGGTTGAAAATGTAGCAGCAAATATGTGCGACCCGAGATAAGTCCTTGTTAAAGAATATCGAATTACATATTTCAATCCGACTAAGCAAGTCTGATTGCATAAGATAACCAGAAATTTCAATCTCAAACCACTCAAGACTTTTACAGTCATGACTCACTAGAAACTTATTCTTACAAGTAATTTCTGTTCTATTCCTACTCTGGAACTTGCTCAGTTGGTAGCCGGATCAACTTTGCTGGGACAAAATAGTGGACTCCACTCCCACATGGTTGAGTGTAATATTTGAATTAGGAATCTGAGATATGAAAATATCCCAAATAGGACAATGGAAATTCCAAAAAACTAACATGCCTTCAAATACCAAGGATTAGATATAATCAATTCAAAACAACCTGACCTCAGGTTTCAATGAATGAGACTGCAAACCTTACAGTGTCTAAAAAGGCATAAGTAATTTTCAATCTAAAAACAATACAGTTCAGCCAGAAACTTCAGCTTATACACATATTTATAAGCTCAGATTAACTAAACAAACATATAAGTCTTCTGTCATCTCTGTTGCTTGGAATGATTTTCATATCCAATTCATGGACTAAAAGAGTTAAATTTGACATTTAGAAACTTCTCATTTCATTTTGCTGGATATTTAAACTTGTCATGAACCAACTAAATTTTCTCCTCTTTTTTGACCCTACTCAGTAATGAAAGTTGATATTCCACCTTTCAAAAAAAAAAAAAACAAAATGAAAATGAATATAAACCAGGACGACCTGAGAACATACTTTTTGTGGGACAATTTTTGCTTAATAAAGCAAGTTTGTCATATTAAACCTGAGAACACTGCTCGACCATACCTGCAAGGTTTTCATACGCTTTTCTGACCAAAGCCAGAATAAAAGATTTAAGACACAAAGATTATACGATTTGATTGCAGCAGTTTCAGTAGAAGAAGAAGTAAATCTAGTTGTTACCATTGAGAAAGTCCCAGTAAATTTCCAAAACAAACATAATTCGCCAATGACCCTCCACTTTATGTCACTGCAGTATGGTTAGAGAAAGAAAAAAAGTTAACTTTTAGCAGAAAAGATGAGAAAATCCCAAAGAATACCTGCTGTGGGAAGGAGAATAGAGAACAATATAGACCTTGGCAGCTGAACAGCTTAAAACCTGTCCAGATGAAAGAATGCATGAGAAGCTCAATAGTGGGAGTCGGCTAAAATGTAATTCTCCCATTTCTTCTTCTCCACCCCCCCCCCCCCCCCCCCCCCCCCTCCCTTGCCACCCTTCACCCTTTTCTTATGGAGAGGCAGAACAATATAAACTAAAAAAAAAACAGAAGCAACATGAAGCATGAGCAAATACAGTACCTCAAGTAGGTGGAGTTTGAAAGCCATACATTTAAAACTTCATGTTTGCTTTTCCAAGCATGATAATATGCATTCTTCCTCAATCAGAAGCTAGATTGTCAGAAGATAACTTATAACTTCACAGCCTCACCGAAAGTGTTCAATTGCCTTTTTAGGATGCTGTAATCAATGAGAACGTGGAAAAAAGAGAGTATTATCTGCGAGAGTATTATCTGCTACTTGAGAATTAATCTCAGGAGGCGATTGCTGGAGTAGCCCACTGTTAGACAAGTCTTCCAAGCCTTTGATATCCTGTTGCAAGCGAGTTGCACACAGAATAGCATGATCAAGAATAACAGGATCATCAGGGGGATTATGCAGAAGACTAAGCAAGGTCTGCCTATAAATTTGAGCTGACAACAATGGCCTTGCAACCTGCCGGTTTTTACATATCATTGCCACCTTGATGACATGCTTACAGAGATTTCCCAGACTTGACCAGTCGCAATCACAGAGGGAAAATTCTGAACCAGGGTTCCAAATTGCATAAGCCAGGTTTCTGTCTGTTTGGGAGATGACCTTTGCAAGCTGGAGATTCTGCTCATCCAATATGACATCGACATTTGGTATGTGGAGGGCCTGATACCAAGCATTGGTTGAGAAAGATTCATCTCTAAAATTTGGAAAATATCCTGTTTCTCTGGTGTATTGTTCTAACCAATATAAGGAGTGACATTCTGTGGTCAAAGCGTGGATTAACCAGTCAATTCTAGACCAGAAATTAGCATGTTGCTCATTAAAAAGCTTGTACTTCAATCTTCGGTGATAGGACTCAATGGCAGCATGGGGCTCTGGACCAGCTACCGGAAGGGACCTTATGCCGCTAACCCATGATTCTGCAAGAGAAGAAAGCATGTTAAGCCAGAAATTTGAAATAACAACACAAAACATTCTAGTTTGTCAACAATTACCGTCGTTAATGCTAAATGGCGATCATTTATATAGTGCTACTACGCATTTCATGGAAGCAACATAGTTTAAGATTCATGTATAAACAGCAGAACAGAGATTTGTTGCTGATTAATAAAAAGTCAACAACCAATTGACACTCACCTATGTATGGTGACCATCGGCTCTTGAAATAATCTATAAAAGCAGATTGATCAACAAATATTTCCAAGAATTCTTCAACTGCATCCATAGCATTTGGCCCGCTTCTTGAGGAATACAAAATCCAACCCAAATGCTTAAACATCTCTCGCTGCACATCAATGTTGCAGCACTTCTTTAAAAGACTCCTTATCCAAGCACGGCGAACACGCCAGACACACAATAGAACCCGGCACTGGAAAGCATCTCTGAGAATAGGCAACATATATATCACATTTCCTTTCATAAAATCAAAATTATGCAATAAACTAGAAATGTCAAATTGAAATTTACCTTATGACTGAAATCCCAAAAGAAGGATCATCTATTAAGAAGGCATTGACTCTCCATCTAGGGTCCTTTGCCCGGATTCTTTCAGAAAGGAAACCTATCCATTTATGAACATCTTGACCAACCAAAGCAGAGGTAATCACCCAAGCAACAGGAATTGCATTTTGGGATGAGTCAAAGACGAGTAAAGTGGATAAGGGATACTGTCAATGGAGGGGATTTTCACCAAGTATAAGGTCTTAATCATTTGAAACAATAATAAACATAAAGAAATTGAGCTATATGTATGATAACACAGTTATGCATCCTGCAGTTTAAGCAACAATGGCTACGAATATAACATGTCTATCTCAAACAGTTTCCAACCAATATATTTGCAACAATGGACACATAAAAGAATAGAAAACCTAAACGGCATAACAAAAATCTGAAATTATTATCTCTGCTTGATATTGTACTTATTTAGGTATATCCTACCTTTGTATTTCTTTAGGTTTGAAAATCACAGGTTTCATTTTCTTTGGTGTTTTCCTCAACCACAAGTGTAAGGATTCCAGTAATTCTAGATTTTCTGGGAATTACAGATATCAAGTATAGGAACTTATTTTAAGCTTTCCTTATATATAGTAAGTTTTATTTATGGTTTAGAGTTCTTTTAAGTCAATTTTGGTAGTGCCTTACATTGAATATTAGATCCTTGTGAGAATAAGATTACTAGAACTGTATAAATAAGCATGAAACAACTTTCACTAAATAGCGAACAAGCTTATGAGAATTATACCAGCTGTTCTGTTTTATTTGGAATTGTGCCAAACAACCATAATCCTAGATGTGAAGCATAAAGAGATCTTGTGAAGCCGTGATCTTTCCCTTCTTATCATTCTTTAAATCTCACTTCTGTTTCAGACTGGCAATCAGATTTGAATCATTCTCTTTACACACAAACACACACATATGTATGTATATAAGGTATATTTAAAAGAATACCTTAAGTTTCTTTGAGCCAAAGGTAGAATGAGAAGCTATTGAACCATTATGTCCATAGTGAAGCATCTGTTGCAGCTGCCAATCTGTCTGTATCCCCAAAATAAGGGGTTCTGAACCAGAAGCATCTTGGAAGTAAAAAACATGTTTTTGATGCCTTTGTACCCATACTTTTACACTGCATTCATCATCAATATGAAGTTCATGTGATGTATTACGAATAACTCTTTCAATGTTGCGAACATCGTTTCGTGTGAGAAAATCATCTCGGTTGTGTGGGCCCCCATGCCTTTGGACCACATCCATGTGATGCTGAAATATGTTGTCCAAAGATATTCCAACATAAAGCATAGATATCACCTTCTGGCGTAATTCCTCTGAGATTCGTGGAGCATACATAGCTCTTGTCCCCACCGCATCCTGATCAAGTATCCCATGACAAGGGGCCCCTGTTTTATCTACATGCTTCCTTTGATTATATATAATAAGGGCAAGGAGGGGGCGGGTGTACAAGCGTTTTACAGTAAAATGGCAAAGGCAACCTCTCATCATGTGGCGTCGCCCTGGCCTGCTTCCCTTCCCTGTGGCAGGTTTCATGTTTGAGACATCCCCAAGACCAGACTCGCTATCTCGGTAATCTTCAGGACCATAAGAACACCAGTATCTGCAAAATCACCAGACTAGCTTCTATGTTACTTAATGTGCCTAACGATGGGCTATTAGCATTAAAAAAAACATTATTGCAAGAAAAGATAAGGCAAACACACACACACACACAGATACACACCCACCAACACATGCACATATAAAATATGATACACTGAAATAATTTTCCTGATAAATTTTGTTGCGGCATGAATAAAACTGCTAGCCTTAGAGATATATTAATATTTTGCATAGATGGCCTGAAAAAAATCAAAGATTATGAAACGACTGCTATGATGAGACGAGAACAAGTTTTGCACAACATCTGCAGCCTTTGATGATGAAAAACGGAAGAGTATTTTGAAGAACTATTGTCATAAAAACAATTCAAGAAGTATTATATATTAACTGGTTTTCATTTGACAAAGAATTTTAAAGAGAAAAAAAATAAAGTATATTATTGATTGGTGGCACAAAGTTTGACTAGAAAGGCTGTAAATTACTTAAACAACATATAATATAAATTGAAGATAACCACGAAACTCAAAAAGAGAGGCACTTTAAGTAGCTACTATCAGAAAGTTATTTTCAAAGAAACATAAAATCAAGCAGTCTTGTTTACTAAATGGAGTTCAATCAGCAACATACAGTGTATACTCAAGATATCCATCAACCCTTGGTTTGCTGATACTCCCTTCAGATCTCTTCCTCCTCGACTCAATGCGGAAACTAGCAGGACATTCTGCATTAGATGACTCTCCTTTAACAAAATCATCTACTCTAGCAAAAGGGATTAAAGCAATATCATCACCACCATGGCGACCACCTTCCACTTTTACCCACTTTATGTGAGCAGCAGAAAACTCTGAACAAGGAGGATCTTGCACCGGAAGGTTAAGAATGTCCTCCATTCTTGGGATCTAAATAAAATAATAAAAAAAAGAAACAAATAAAAAGTTCATGTAAGGAAAAGCATAAAAGCAGGACTCTAACAAATGAAAGGCAATTTATCCATATCTAATTATCCTACTCATCATCTTCTAATGGTTCACAAAGTAAACTATAACATCACTATCTAATTTATCGCTCAACCAATTAATGATTATGAATCCTTCCACTTGAACATCTTATTTTGTTCAAGAGTAGTGTTCATGTCAGCCTCGCACCACACCTTTCCACTAAATGTAAGTGTTTCGGATAACATAAAAGTCAGAAGAAGAAAACTTTTACTTCCTTTCGATTTGATTACATGGGTGAGATGTGTTCACACAGAATGGCGTAGCCAGGTTACAATCAGCAAATAAACTACTTATTCACGATATAATTTAAGACCAAAAAAAGGATTCAAATTTAAAACGAAAAGGCCTTTGGAAGACATTGCTAGTAAACAGTGGTAACTTGAGTAAGAAATTGAATAATTACCTTTGATTCATGGCCCTTCATGCTTCCTCTAGATTGAATAATTCCTCAAACTTTTACTTTCCTCCACTAAATTCAAGAAGAAAAAAAAACTATAAATTAGAAACTAAAGCTCATGCATTTAAGAGATTAACTTAACTTGATCCATGAGGGAGATATAATAAAAACTTTATTTGACAAAGAACCCTACCAATAAAATGCTTGAATTCTGACACTCAAAGGCAAAATTCAAAGAACCCACAAGGTAAAAACCAATAAAAATGACAAAAGAAAAACAAAAAAAAAACTTTAAGAAAAGAAGAAGAGGAGGAGAAAATTGAATCAAAAACAAAAACACAAAAAACCCAACGTGGAAATGAAAAGCTGGTTTTAAAATTTAAGAAATTTACCTTTGAGAGTGATCGTGAGGGAAATTTTGTAAGAGCTACTTAAAAGGATTTTTTTTTTTTTTTTTTTGTGATTTTTCGGTTGAATGTAGTAAGCTGTCTTTTCTGTTTCTCTCGAGGTCGGGGCTCCTGTCTCCGGCCCTCCTGGAATAGTAATCAAATTTATTACTTTTTTGTTAAATTTACTGGCTAAATTTTAATTCGCTCAATATCATTAATTTTTTAAAAATATTGGATAAAATAACCTATTTTTTTAATTTTAATCAAAATTATATAAAAATTCATTAATTTTAAAATAGATACTTCACTCAAAAACTATAAATACTGTTAACACAAATAATAAAAAAATAAAATATTTTTATTAATTAAAAAAATTATCATTATATTTTTAAAAAATAAAAAAAATAAAGAGTACATATCGGTGCTTCCCAGCTCTCCAAGAAACGGGAGCATCGGGGGAGCACCAGATTAGTGCTCCCTTGGGGAACTCTTAAGGGGTTGAAGAGTTTTTTTTTTTTTAATTAATAAAAAAATAATAAAATTATATAATTATAATTATAAAAATTAATTAAGGATAACATTTTATCATTTTCTTGTCAGTAAGTAGACAGAAACATTGATGATTGATTAACAGTTAGATTTACTTGTCTAACGAAAAATATTATTTTGAGATTAAGTGTCAATTTTAAAAATTAATAGATTTTCATATAATTTCAATCAAAATTTAAAAAGTAAGTAGATTTTACTCTAAAATATATCAAATGGGATCATTCTAAATAATTTCATTCAAATAAATAATAACATAATAGATAATCACTTAAACAATCATGTCATTTAAAACTTTATGTTAATTTTTGCCACTCATTTTTATTTTTTTAATTTTGTTAAAATGAAAAATCTACTAATATAACGAAGAAAATAAAAAATAAAAAGAAAAAAATAATAAATTTTTAAAGGACATGATTATGTAAATAATTACTTTATTTTCATTAATTATTCATTTAAACAGAACCTGTTAAAATGATTATATTGGATACAATTAAAAAATTCATTGATTAAATTAAGACAAATTAAAGTTCAGTGAAAAAAGTGAGAAAAGAAAATCAATTTAGTGAGTATCCATAAAATCTGTTAGTAAATTAATGTATACTTAGATTAATATACACTTATTAATTAAGTACAGTTTTTTTTTTGTTTTTGAAAATAAAAAGTAAAACATTCATTTTAGATTTAAAAGTAAATAAAAGTTCTATTAAAGAAATTTAAAATATAAAAAACTATAATATTTTATAGGACAGATAAGAGGAAGAATCAAAGTTCTTTTTCAATTTTTGTCCAAGTTTAGGGTCAACAAGGAAGTATCAGCATGTACTTCACTAAGTCTCCACCAAAAAAAATATAAAACTATTTATCCAAAAAACAATTTTGAATATTTATATAATTTGCAATAGACCATAAATATTTCAATTTGCTAAAAATCAATTGTGATATCTCATCATATATTAAATATAAAATTTATATAAAAGTCTAAATCAATTATCATTAACAAATTAAATTTAATATTTTAAAAATTATATGATTTAAAGTATATATCAAGTTGCATTTGAGTATTTTTTTTTTTTTTTACATACAAGCGAAAACCGTTTGATTTATCACAGCTCTAGGTCTAGCAACACCAACTAAATCATCTTGAAGCAAAGGAGATAACCCATTTGGAAGAGATAGCCGTGTAACAACACCAAATGCCCCCAATTGAGCCTTCTTAACAAGAAAGTTAGCACCAAAATTTGCTTCTCTATAAATATGATGTACCGAACATACCCGATCTCTTATTAATAACTGCTGGATAAAGTAAATAATTTGTGAAAGAGGATCCTTGTCTTGGATTATTTGATGAATTTTCTAGACAACAATTGTAAAATCCAATTCAATCACAATCCATCGACATCCATGATCCCAAGCTAGTTTAAGATCTATATGAATAGCATGTAGTTCAGCTTTTAGAATAGTGCCCATTTCAAGTCTACTTGTGAACCCAAAAATCCAATATCCACAGTTATCTCGACATAAGCCTCTCATGCTAAGCTCTCCTGGATTGGAAGTGGCAGCTGCATCAACATTCATCTTGACAAAGTTCTAGCTAGGTGGTTGCCAAGTAATAAAGCTCAACTATTGAAGAAGAGAAGAACAATAACCCACTTGAAACTCCATGTAACCCCTTGTAGTTGCAATTAGAGCAAAACTAGCATTGGATGTCCATTGATATCCTTCCTCAAAGAGACACTTATTACTAAGCTTCAAAATATGCCAACAAGTAAACCCAAAAAGAGTGGGCCAGCAAATGTTAGCTTCTACAAGAACATCCTTCCTATTAAAGTTATAAAAGATCCAATCTTGCAAAGAAAGACCATTAAAATGGTCAAGGTGAGCACTATGGAGCCACTTTCTCCAAATGGCCTAGGATTCAGAACAATCCCCGTAAGGCATGTAATATATCTTCTGTTTCAGCATCGCATGTTGGACATCGAGAAGTGTTTGAATTTTTTCTTCGAAGACAGGCCTCCTTTATAAGGATACGGTTATTTCCAACTAACTAGAAAAAGTGACGAATTCTAGGTGGCCATCCCGTGGTCCATATCTGAGACTAAGCAAAAGAGGTTGCAACATGGTTTTGTAACAATGAATATGAAGAACTAATCGAAAAATTAATGTCAGGAGAAAGTGACCATTTGACTTAATCTTTTTTACTGGGATGCAAACGCACCAAAGATAGTTAGTCACGCAAACCTTGTGGTAAAACATTTAACTTCTCATTTATCCATCTCTCATTTTCATCGATAAAATCACTTACAACTTCATGAGATAGGTGGTTCATAGATAGTTCACATACCTCTGTTAGTGTTTTGGTCCCTAACCACCTTTCATGCCAAAACTTGGTGTTTCTCCCATTGACAATTAGTTTCGAACAGCCTTATTTGACCACTTCTTTTGCTGAACAAATGCTTTTCCAGGTGTAAGAAGCATTTGACTTAGGGATTGAACGAGTAAAAGGCTCACCGTTCAAATATTTTGCTCGAAGAATTCGTGCCCACAATCCTTAATCACCGTATTCAAGTTTCCAACCCAATTTGGATAATAAAGCATTATTCATTTCAACTGTTTTTCGTATCCCTAAGCCACCCATTTTCTTTGGACGACACACCATATCCCAATTAACCATAGGAATTATTTCTTATCATCTATAGCACCCCATAGAAAATTTTTGTTCAAGGCATCAATATCTTTAGCAACTCCAATTGGCAACTTAGTTGATTGCATAGTACAATTAACAATTGTACTAGTCAAAAAGATGGAATCAGCCAAAGGCTAGCTGCGTTATTTCTCTGCTACTTCCTAGACAGTTTCATTGACTCCCCCTTGTACTTCCCATTTCTTTGGTCTAGCCAACATCTTCAGGGAGTATCACCCTGCTCTAACAAGCTCCAGTCTTATACCAGCTCCGATGAATGATCCATCGTCACTTCTCTCTACTTCCACAGCCAGACCTTTCTCCACCAAAAGCCTTGCATTCGAACAAGATCCATTTTTACCAACCATGCTCCCAAACCAATCCCACATCCACCGACAACAAACCAACCACCCACCACTCTACGCGGCCCCACCATACCACCACCAATTCACACCGGCCCCATCAACCTTTTTCCATCATGCACTGAACTCATCCTTCTCGAACACCCAACACCTCCAACCGGCCCCACCCCAAGGTAACATCTTCCAGCAAAACTATGCCATTCCAACGCCGCGACAAACAACGCAGCCAAGCAACCAAGCCTTCAAATATCCACCTGCACACTCATACCCAGAAGCCATAAACCCCCCACTAAAAACTACCCACCGTGACTGGCAATCATCTCTCCACTCAATCTACATCTCGAACTTGAGTCGAAGAATCACCAGGTAAGGACTCAAAGAGGTTTTTGATGCTTATGGAAAAGTAAGGGTCGTCTTCATCTCCAACAGACAAAGCCAAGACAAAGTCACCACCTTCGCTTTTGTCAGGTACAAAGAGCTACGGGGGATGGACAGAGCTTTTACCCATGGAAATGAAGGAGACTCGATGGGCATTATATTATTGTCAAAAAAGCTGAGTATGGATGGGACCAAAGAAGGGTAAGAGCGCAACCAAGCCATACTAGACGACCTAGCCAAGCCAACGGAAGCAGACAGCCAGCACAATCACCATCAAAATACCGTACAAGGCCAAGCTCACCAAGAGATGATAGAACTTATCTCCAGGTCCTACAAAGGAGCCTACAATCGCAACCACCACAACCACCACAACAGCAAGCTAGCTTTTACATTGAGGTATGTCAAGAAGAATTCGAATGGCTCAACCGCAGTGCTGTAGGCACACTATCAAGCTACGTCCACCACCAGATCCTTCAAGAGATTTTTGTAGAGGAAGGATATCAATGTGTGAGCAAGCCGATGGGGGGCAAAAACGTTCTACTCACCTTCTGTCTCAAGGAAGACCTGAAGGCTTGCACCGAAGAACACAGAGCATGGCTTAACCTCCGGTTCGAATCCATTGTCCCCTGAAAAAATGCAACCCCTCATGCTGAGAGGCTAACATGGCTAAGAGTTGATGGTGTCCCGATCAACCTATGGACTGAAGCACTCTTCAGTGAAATTGGGGAACAATGTGGCTCCTTCATCATGATAGATGAGGACACCTACCACCGTCGACGATACGACTTTGCTCGAATGCTCATCTCTGTCAAAAAAACCACTATTATTCCCACCTCAGTTACTTTCAAAGCAAATGGAGGAGTTTACAAGGTCCATGTAAAAGAAGAAGATGTGCAAGACATTCCTAAACCCCATAGCTTCGGCGAAGCTCCAACGACATCTCACCCCTTAATTCGAACCAAGCAGCACAGTGACAGTGGGCAACGGTCTATTGGATGGGACTTGTCAGAACAGCAAGGCTCGAGTAGAGCAGCTTGTAAAACTCAGAGTGAACACTGTACAAGAACTGATAGCCTCAGGGAAATTGTCCATCTCGAGCCCATCAAAACACTGAGTAGCACCACAACGGCTCCCCCAATCAACTTACAAAACAAAAGTCCCACCCATGCTTCTAGTTTGCAGTCTCCACCCTATCACCAACTAAGCTAACAAAATAGCCCCACACAAGTAAACCCACCATCACACAACTCAAGCCAAAAGATATTTAACTTTGTATCATGGCCAATGCTCAAGCCCACCAACCCAACCAACTCAACCAGAAAAGCAAAGCAATCCAAAAAGACAACAGCCTTGAAAACCCAACGAGGTAGCTCAGTAAAAGATAAAGCAGTAGTGTCACTCAACCCGTATGCCCAGGATCTCCACTCCTTAGACGATGACTTTACGCCACTTTCAAAACTCCGGGCAAAAATAAGAGGGAGAAAAAAGGACAAAAAAGTCATTCTTCAACTCAAGAAGTCAAGAAAACTCAAAAAGTGTCTTGGTTCAGAAAAGAACAAAGTAAAAGAAAAAAGGGATCCAGGCAAAGAAACCAGAGGGAGGAAACAACAGAAAAAGAGGAAATCCCACACGAAGACAAGTAACCTTATAGAACCGGAAAACTGTTCAACAAGTGAAACAGAGAGAAACTCCTCTGTATTGGAAGAAACAAGAAAGACGCTCAACATATGTTCATTACTGGGGCTTGTCTTTGAAAATGATGATGACACAACTATCCAATACGTTTCAGAGTCTCTGGTCGACTCCACCAACAAGGCTAAATGATTTCGCCAAGTGTGATAAGCGTCTCCCCACTCTTCCACCATGATTAATGTTATTTCATGGAATATCAGGGGCTTAGGATCGAGGATTAAGCGAAAAGTAGTGAAAAGGCTTGTTACCTCCCAAAAAGCAGAAATACTTTTCTTACAAGAGACAAAAAGGAACACTATAGACCCCTTATTTGTCAAATCCTTATGGCAAAAAGAGAGGTTTTCTTATGAGATGGCAGCCTCCATAGGTGCGGCAGGTGAACTCATTACCATTTGGTCAGAAGATTTTTTTGAGACCTCTTCTGTTGTAGTCCAACAAAGATATATCCTTACCTCCGGAATCATTAAACCTGTCAACTTCCCATGTTCGTTTCTGAATATCTACACACCAAATTGCTCAGTGGAAAGAGCTAGTCTATGGGTTGAAATTTTAGAGCTCAAAAGTCAAATAACGGGGCCTCTGTGTGTTTGTGGTGACTTTAATATCATCAAGACTGTTGATGAGAAAACAGGAGACAACTTGAATTTCACTGGTATGGCTCAATTCTCTAATTTTATCAATGATATGAATCTTATTGATATTCCCCTTTCTAGAGGGTTGTTTACGTGGATAGATAATAGGGAGGCCCCAACCAAATGCCGCCTCGATCGTTTTTTATCAGCAGCGACATTATCCTCAACTTCCCTGCGATTTTACAGAAGGCACTCCCAATATCCCTCTCTGACCATAATCCCATCACACTCATTGTTGACCAAAGGAATTGGGGTCTAAAACCCTTTCGACTATTTTCTCACTGGCTCGAAAATAAGGAATTTGTCACTTTCTTGAAAAGCACATGGGATTCGATCAATCAAGAAAATAGTGGCTTTGGTGGTCTTTTTGGAAAAATGAAGAGGCTTAAACTCTCAGTGAAAGCTTGGCAACAACAACATCATGCTAAAGATGGAAAAATGATCACCATCCTTGAGAACGACATTGATACCTTGGAAAAAGAAGCAGAAAAGAGGGAACTCTCTGTATCTGAAAAAGCCAACCACACCAACCTTAATCAAAACTTTGGCACCTGTACAAACGAGAGGAGCAATCATGGTTACAAAAATCACGACTGCAATGGACTAAATTAGGTGATTATAACACCAAGTTTTTCCATATTACAGCCTCAAATAGAAGGAGAAAGAACTCAATCCATCAGATACAGAGAAACGGGACCTTTATCTATGACCCCATCGGCATAAAAAATGAGGTACTCTGTCACTTCAAAACCTTTTTTCTTAGGCAAGTTACCTTGAAAATTAAAAAGTTTAATTGTCAATTTAGACAACTCAGTGTTGACCAAAATAGCAACCTTGAAGCACCTTTCACTGAGGAAGAAGTCTGTTTAGCCATTCAAAAGTGTGATGGGAACAAAGCTCTTGGCCCATACGGCTTCAACATGGAGATCTTTAAGAAACAGTGGCCACTTTTCAAAGAAGAAATTTTTGTTTTTATGGAAAATTTCTACAGCATCGGAAAATTCAACAAAAATATAAATTCTTCTTTTATTACCTTGGTCCCAAAAATAAGCAGTCCTACTTTGATCTCTCACTTCAGGCCCATAAGCCTTATAGGTTGCATCTATAAAATCTTAGCAAAAGTTCTTGCTAACAGGCTCAAAGTGGTGATCGGATCTGTCATTGGTGAAAACCAATTTGCTTTTTTCAAAGGGAAGCAGATTCTTGATTGTTGCTTAATAGCTAGTGAGCTTATTGACTATATGAAAAAAACCAAAAAAAACGGTCTCATGTTCAAAACTGATTTTGAAAAGGCTTTTGATAGTGTTGAATGGGACTACTTGGATTTAATCATGCAGCTCATGAATTTTGGTCCAAGATGGCGAGGTTGGATCAGGCAATGTGTTACTACTGCCAGCATTTCAATCCTTGTGAATGGCACCCATACTGCTCAATTTTTTACTCAAAGAGGACTTAGGCAAGGATGTCCTCTTTCCCCCTTTCTTTTCAATATTGTTGTTGAATCTCTTAGCATCCTTCTTAACAAGGCTAATAATTTGGGAGTCTTTGAAGGAGTCAACATTGGGAGCTCTAACATTGCTATTTCTCATCTGTAATTTGCAGATGACACCTTACTTTTTTGTAAACCTCACTCTGATCAGATTACAAATATTGCAAGGATTCTACGAATTTTTCAATCAGTTTCAGGGCTCAAAATCAATTTCTCTAAGAGCTGTCTAATGGGCATTGGTATCGATGATTCTCTGTTGAGTTCTTGGGCTTCAATGATCAACTGCAAGGTGGGAACCCTCCCCACGAATTATCTCAGGTTACCGTTAGGAGCTAATCTTCGCTCAATGGGAACTTGGCAGCCCATCATTGACAAATTTAATTCAAGATTAGCTGGCTGGAAAGGACAATTTCTCTCTATGGGAGGCAGGCTTACACTTATCAACTCAGTCCTCTCAAGCCTCCCTCTCTTTTACCTCTCCATTTTTTGTCTTCCAACCATGGTCAAACAAAAACTTAAAGCTATTCAAAGAAACTTTCTCTGGTCTAGTTCTTCTGAGAAAAAGAAAATTCATTATGTCAACTGGTCCACTGTTAGTAACCCAAAAACTCAAGGAGGATTGGGAATCATTGATTTAGAGCTAAAAAATAGAGCTCTTCTCAACAAATGGCTTTGGAGGTATGCAAATGAGCCTAATAGGATATGGAGGCAAGTTGTATCTGCCAAAAACAAGTTGAAACCGGAGTGTTTGATTCCTATTGACAAACCTCACAAGCCTTCCTCCCTTTGGAATCACATCATGAAGCCAATGGACCCAGCAAACAAATATCATGAACTTGTAACCAAAGGGTTTGCTCACTCCTCGGTAAAGGCACCACCATCCGCTTTTGAGAAGACTTGTGGGCTGACGACTCCACTTTGGCCACCAAATTTCCACGCATTTATGTACTGGCAATAAGCAAGAAAGCCACGATTGCTAAATTAGGAAGCTAAGTCGAAGGAATTTGGAGGTGGGATGTTAAGTTAAGAAGGCAGCCTCTTAGCTGGGAGCAAAATCAGTGGAGAGATTTCACTACCTTCATTAAGAATTTTCAACCTCACCTCACTGACAAAGATATAGTGGTGTGGAAGAAAACTACTAGTAGTCTTTACACTCCTTCCTCTTTTATTAAAGCAAGCCATGGTACCCCCCTAGCTCTACAAGTTTTTGGAAAAATGTTTGGATTGGCTACGCTCCCCCGAAAGTTGAAACTTTCTCTTGGCAAACCCTCCATGGGAAAATAGTTGCCAAATCTGTTTTGATGCATCGGGGAGTTCTTGCGGTTGATGACGCTAATTGCTCTTTCTGCACCTCTCAACTCGAGACTCCCTTTCATGTCCTCTTTGATTGCACCATTGCTTGGAAAACATGGTCTTCTTGTCGTTGCTTATGGGGTATCACTTGGGTTCAACCTGGTGATGTTTTGTCTTTTTTTAGGGTATGGTTTGAACTTCCCATGCCTACGGGCAAGAGAGATACATGGAGAATGCTCTTTTTTGCAACACTTTGGACACTTTGGCTTTGTAGAAATGAGGTTATTTTCAGAGGGAAAAGCTTTAGTCCAAACAAAATGAGAGACATCGCCCTTTTACGCCACATGCTTTGGTGTCAAGGGAAATGGGAACTTGGCCATGTTCCTGCTGACCTATGTCTCATGAAGCCTCTTTGCTCCAACATCAACACTAAAAGGAAGAACCAAAGAATGGCTACCAATTGGTCAACTCCACCACTTGGAACTCTTAAACTCAACACAGATGGAGCAGCAAAAGGCAAACCTAGACCTGCTGGTATTGGAGGAGTGATTAGGGACCACCATGGCTTCATTCGGGGAACATTCTCTGAAAACATTGGAATCGAGGACTCAAAATTTGCTGAATCTTATGCCATACGGGAAGGAATCAACTTCTTCTTTTCATCTCCCTAGGCTGCCACTCATTCTCTAGTTATGGAAAGCGACTCTGCCAATGCTACCAATTGGGCACAACACCACTGCAAAGTCCCGTGGCGGATGAAAAATATTTCGAATGCCATTGAAACTTTCTTGCGTAAAAGCACAAGAGTCACTTTCAAGCATGTAATGAGGGAAGCCAACAAGGTTGCAGACGGATTGGCCAAAGCAGGGGTATTAAGAGACTCAAACTTCAAAGCCTACTTTCAAAACCAACAAGGGGAGAGCACATGAACTATTCATCCATTGCAAAGGCTTTATTATTTTGGTTAACCTTCAACTACCCCTATGTTTTTTCTTTTGAATATGATTTCTCACTTCATCCTCTGTTTGTCATGCTTTGTACCTCAATGCTGGAAGTAGCAGATCTCTTTTTTTGTAATCTGCTACTCTTTTGCATGGCATTCTTGAAGTGCCTTTTGTAATCTCCTCTTGCGAGATCTCTTGTGATTAATAAATACTGCCTTTCAAAAAAAAAATAATTGTACTAGTCACCAATTGAACCAAGTTAGCTCTTCTTGCTAATGATAATTAATTAGCTTTCCAAGATGATAATATTTTTTTGACCTTCTCTAAAAGGTAGTTATAAGTATGTTTCTCAACCCTCTCAGAGAGAATAAGAACTCCAAAATAATAACAAAGATCATCCATATGTTGCATGCCCGAAACAGTTTTCATTTCCTCCACCACCGAGGAAAGGACATTATTTGAAGTAAAAAATTTAGATTTCGATAAGTTCACTCTTTGTCCTGAAAAGGAACAAAAATCATTTAGACACTTATCATCATTTGGCCTTGTTTAGTTGAACCCTCTCCAAAGAGTCAAAGGTCATTTGCAAAAAAAAAAAGGTATTTTAAAAAGTAGTCCTTATAGATAAAATATTTTTAAAAATGACCCACTTTATAGTTTTAACTATTTTTAGTCAAGTTTGACAAAATTACCCTTAATGAAGTTACACGTTATGATATTACACGCCATGTATAAAAATCTGTAACAAGCCATGGTTAGCGCGTTACACGCCATGTATAAAAATCTGTGACACGTCATGTACAAAAACTTGTGACAAGCCATGGTTAATGTGTGACATGCCATGTACAAAAATTTGTGACAAGCCATAGTTAGCGTGTGACACGTCATATACAAAAACATGTGACACACCATGTACAAAAACTTGTGACAAGCCATGGTTAGCGTGTTACACGCCATGTACAAAAGCTTGTGACAAGTCATGGTTAGCGTGTGACACACCATATACAAAAGCCTATGACAAGCCATGTACAAAAACTTGTGAAACTTCAAATTTTCTCAACTTTTTTCTTTTTTTTGTTTTTTTTTTTTACAATTTGGCATCGATTAAAGTGTTTCTAACATGTTTTCATAAATCAAAATACAAATGTTTTTTTTTATCTAAAACACCCACTTTGACTAAAAATAAAAAAAATTCTTTGAAAACTTAGATTTATAAATTTCAAAATTTTGAGTTTATTGATATCTAGGTCCTGAATTGATTCAATTAAAAGCTATTTCATACATTTGTGATTATTTCTACCATTTTAGTTTTATCCAAAATACCTAAAAATCAAATTTTCCAAACAACCACCCATCCAAGTATGTCAAAATCATTGCTTGGTGCCTTGAAAGCGTAAGAAAGAGAAATCTGAAAACGTGAGAGAGAGAAATCGGAAGCATAGCAGACGAATGTCGAATAGAGAAATCGATAAAATTTGAGAGATTGGGATGGTGAGAGAGAAATCCGAAGCACAAATGAGGAAAAATGGGGAGAAATTGTGATAAATAGTTTAATTTATTTGAAATAGTTTAAATGGTATTTTCGTCAAGTTATAACTAAATATGACTAAAAACAGTTAAATTTATTTTGATAATTATTTTTAAAATATTTTTATCAAGAAAGATCATTTCTCACAATTTTCTCTCAAAAAAAATATGAGATAAGGACGGCCCATAAAGTTATAGGTTGCCAACTACCATCCTCAACTACATCATCAATCATGATGGATAACTTATGCAGGCATAAGACCAATAAATAGGGAGAAAGGGGTATCCTTCACGTAGACCGCAAGTTGGTTTAAAGCACGAAGTCATCTCCTCAGTCCATATATGATATTCATTTTCGTAAAAGTGACAAAGAACATGATTAAAGAGATTAAAGTAGAAGGTGAGCCTAAATCAATTAGCATCCAACGAAGAAAATCCCAACTAATCTTCTTTTAGGCTTTTTCCAAGTCTATTTTCATTATAAGGCCATATATCTTACCTTGTTTTCTCCTAAGAGAATGAACAGCTTCTTGAACCACAACTATATTGTCAGTGCTACCTCTCCCTGGAATGAAGCTACTCTGAGTAGGAGAAATAATATCTTTCAAGTAACATCGAAGCCTACCCATAATAAATAGGGAGAAAGGGGTATCCTTCACGTAGACCGCAAGTTGGTTTAAAGCACGAAGTCATCTCCTCAGTCCATATATGATATTCATTTTCGTAAAAGTGACAAAGAACATGATTAAAGAGATTAAAGTAGAAGGTGAGCCTAAATCAATTAGCATCCAACGAAGAAAATCCCAACTAATCTTCTTTTAGGCTTTTTCCAAGTCTATTTTCATTATAAGGCCATATATCTTACCTTGTTTTCTCCTAAGAGAATGAACAGCTTCTTGAACCACAACTATATTGTCAGTGCTACCTCTCCCTGGAATGAAGCTACTCTGAGTAGGAGAAATAATATCTTTCAAGTAACGTCGAAGCCTACCCATAATAATCTTCAAGATCAATTTCACAGAGACATTGCAAAGACTAATTGGACGAAGATGTGATACCCTTTCCCAGTTATCCACTTTTAGAATAAGCACGATCAGCACCTTACTAAAAGATTCATCAAAATGTCCTGTAATAAAAGCTTCTTTGACGAACTTGCAAACCGACTCCTTCACAGCCTCCCAATTTGCATGGTAAAAGCCTGCCTGAAAACCATCAGGGCCTGGAGCCTTGAAGGGGGCCATTTAACGAAGAGCTCTATAAATCTCATCTTCTTGTGGAATATGAACAATCTCCAATATTTGTCTCTCATCAAAGTCAAACCGAGACTTAAGACAAATATCATCAATATTAGTCGTAATCGAATTCTCTTGGTAAAGTTGCATAAAATAATTAATAACCAAAGAATTAAGTTCCAAAGGATCATTGCACCAACTATCATTTGCTATTTTCAAAGTGCTAATCATGTTTCGACTCCTCCTAATTACTGTGGTCGTGTGAAAAAATTTGGTATTTTGATCACCAAATTGGACCCAGTTCGATCGTGACTTTTGAAACCAAATCAATTCCTCTTGCAAAAGCACTGTATTATACTCCAAGGTAAGACTTTCCTCCAGTCTAAATAAATAAGGATTACGCTGCACCTCTAAAGCCTTTTGAATCCCATTTAGACAAGCTAACAAACGTCTTTTTTTCTTAAACACATTGCCAAAGGTAGACACATTCCATTCCTTGACAACTGTTTCAAAATCCTTGAGATTTACATGAAGGTTGTTCCCCTCCTTTCATATACTCCTAATGAAGTCTAAAAAAGAAACATGAGATAGCCAAGCCATTTCAAAACGAAATGGTCTCAATCCTTTTTTAATAGGGGTTCTTCTATATAGATTAACCAAAACCAGACAATGATCACTTTGGACTCTCAAAAAATTAGTCACAAAAGCTTTAGGAAACTTGCTCCTCCATGTTGTATTACATAAAGCTCTATCCAGTCTCTTTTTTATCAGATTTTCCCCGCCTTGGTTATTAGTCCAAGTAAACCAACATCCCACCGCTACAAGATGAATAAGGCATTTATTAGTCAAAACATCTAAAAAATTTTCCATTCTTCCTGAGCTCTCCTACACTTCCCCTTGCTTTTCCAAATTAAAGATAATTTGATTAAATCTCCTCATAACAACCAAGGATTTTGATCAAACTCATCAAATATTTTCAAATAATTCCAAAGAAACATCCTGTTAGCATGAGTAGGACTAGCATATACAGTAGTAAAGGCCCAACGTTTTCCTCCACCATCCATGATAAGGATAGAAATAAATTGCCCTGCTTTCTCAAAGACCTCCAATGCTATTTTTCCATAACACCCAAAGACCACCTGAAAATCCTCTAGCATCCACTCCAGTACAAAAATCAAAATTCAATTGTCTAATGACCCTCTCAGCTTCCGTTCCATTAATCTTAAACTCAGCTATGACTAAGATATTAAGCCTATGAACAGTAACCAGTTACTGTACATGCCGCAGAAGCTCAACACTAACTGCACCTTGACAATTCCAAAATAATATGGACATAAGATACTGTTAAGAAAATAAAAAACTCCCAACGTTGTTAAAAGCATCTGTAAATCTACTAATGGTGGCAAATTCCCACCGTTCCCCAAATCATTCTTCATAGCCAAGTTTGCTGTATCTATTTCACTTGTAGAGTCCATCATTATGTTTTCATCAGTTCCAGTCAAACCCACCTATTTCTTTACACTTGCTTTTAAAGACGGTGGATATTTTTTAGGGAGAGAATTTGGGCTTGTATTAGTACGATGGAGGATTGGACTAAAACCACCAAAGTTAATATCAGAAGGCTTTTATGATAAACCACCCTCATTCATTTTGATACCAGCTTGCTTAACATTAGAGCCCATGTTACTCTTGGGCCTAGTCTTACGAACTTGACCACCTTTTAGGCTTTCACCAAAGAAGTGCCAGCCTGAAAGGTAAGTTTAGACAATTCTCCATGTGAATCTATGATCACGGGTTCCACTACCTTAAAGTTGACTATTCCTAGTTGATCTTGTTTCCTTTGTAAACTAGGCTTAGCAACGTTTTTAAGTTTAAACTTGCTTGGAGGTCGCAGTAACTTCTTCGTTAGCACTATCCGAAAATCTCTCTGTCAAATCAGCAAATCTATTCCGAGATTCCAATCCCAAACTATTCGGATTATGCTCACCAACCTTAGCTAATTTTTTGCTATTATCCCTCCTAGAATCACTTGTACTTAATTGCTTGCACATGAGTATTTAATTTATTGTTTGATGCAAGATTAAAGAGTAAAATTTGAATCTTCCTTCCCCAAATCTTTAAAAAGCTGTTAATAGCATTAATAATACAAAAATGTATTTATAAACATAAACTAGATAATTTTAATTAGCCCAATATTTAAGCTTAACCTTGAATCATAATTTTTCTCGCCATTGCTTTTGTTCGGTAATCGAAAAATAGAATAAAATTTTTTCTTTATAAAATATTTTATAGTAAAATTTAATATTCTCTATTGTTTAGATAAATCATCGAAAATTGTTTTTATTGTTTGAATTATCACGTGGAAAATATTTTCTACTATCAATGATGAAGTTGTTTGAGTATTAAAATGATAAATAGGAGTTGATTACAAAACAATAATACAATTTGATTTTATATTAAAATAAATAATGAAAATGAAAATAAAAAAATATCAATAATGATATTTTTCAAACATTTAACCACATATTATAATACTAATAAGCTCTAATTTTCAAAAAAGATTTACATATCATAATTTTTTACCAAAACGCTATAAAAATATTAATATTAGTCAATTTGTGTAAAACATCCCAAACGTATATTTGTAAATGTGTATTCAATGATTGAAATATTTTTATTTAATTATCATTAAGATTTATTCAATTTATAAATAAAAATATTAAATTATATTGGATGATTTTATTAAATTTTGTTTAATTTTAATAATATTAAATAATTTAAACATTAATATCTTAAATTTAAATTTTTTAAAAAATTAAATATTAATATTCATAAAAGTTGGTGAATTATTGGAAAATGTCACATTGGGGGGAGTCATTGATGCACTGGCATATTCCCCTGTAGACACTTGATTTCCGACTCTGTTGAAAGCCAAGGGCCACTTGGAAAATTCAAAGCAATATTGAAAGAGGTCATACACATTCTGATAAGTTTATTCTGATTGCCGTCATCACCCACCAATGAAATCCCACTTGCAGGGAAGATGAAAGGCGAGAACCTTTTTTTTTTTTTTTTATTTGTTTGTTTAAGAGAAATTCACAAGAATAGAATTGCTTCATGTTATGTCTCCATCGATGAAGTGAGCATCACATTCCATATTATGTTAAATGGAAATTCTTTTCATAAGGAAAGAAACTCTCATAAACGGAAGTGCCTCCACTCCACTCCACTAACTGGGTTTTTCTAGAGAAAATCAATTACTTGGATCCACCCCAATTCGAATTTTAAACTATCTTAATTAAAAAATTATTTAAATTTAAAATAATTTGAAATCAAAATGATTTAAACTTAAATTGTTTTAAAAGATTATTCGAAAACAATTCAAAACTTAAACTAATTTTATTTTTAAAATTAATAATTTAAATTTGAAATGATACAAACTCAAATAATTAAGTGTCAATTTTAAAATAACTTGAAGTTAAAACATTCTAAACTCAAAAATTATCCAAATCTCCCTCAACGAAAAATAAATCAACCTGAAATGGTGTTATCCACGTAATTGTTACCTATGCACGGCGCGCACGTGCATTTATGTCTTCTCGTTTACATTACAACTGTGATTAGAATATGTTGTGGTTTTCAAGGCCGCTGTTCAGAAGATGCTTCACGCCATAAGGAGCGGCTCATATTTTCGGTTCACTATCGGCCTCTCATGAACCAAAAGGATGGTCAACGTTTACCGAGTTGCTTGTATAAATAAAACGCACATTCACAGATACACTTCACAGCCATGGAGTCTCGAAGCCCCCAAGTCCCACTTCGCCGAACCGCTGAACACTTGACTGAAAACCCTCCCAGCAACCCTTCACCGACCAACATAGTTGATAAAGTGAAAAGAAACTTAGTTTTCCAATCCAAATGGGCAGAATTGAATGGTGCCATGGGAGACTTGGGCACATATATTCCTATTGTGTTGGCCTTGACACTTGCCAAGGACCTTAACTTGGGCACCACGTTAATATTCACTGGTGTCTACAACATTGTCACCGGCGCCATTTATGGTGTTCCGATGCCTGTCCAACCGATGAAGGCGATTGCAGCGGTAGCTATATCAAATGGTTCCGATTTTAATATCCCGGAAATTATGGCAGCTGGAATCTGTGCTGGTGCGATTTTGTTGGTTTTGGGTGCTACGGGGTTGATGCAGCTAGTGTACAAACTTATACCTCTATCTGTTGTTAGGGGAATTCAGCTGTCACAAGGGTTGTCATTTGCTATGACTGCTGTTAAGTACATTAGAAACGTTCAGGATTTTTCCAAGTCAAAATCTAAAGGGGATAGGCATTGGCTGGGATTGGATGGATTGGTTTTGGCAATTGTTTGTGCTTGTTTCATAATTGTTGTTAACGGTGCAGGTGAAGAAAGAAATGAAGGAGAGGCTAATGTTGCTGAAGAAAGGAACACGAGAAGAAAAAAAATCAGGAAAGTAATGGCTACTATTCCTTCAGCTTTTATCATATTCTTGTTAGGTGTAGTTTTGGCATTCATAAGAGGGCCTAAAGTTGTGAATGACATTAAATTTGGACCGTCTTCTATAGAGGTTGTGAAAATAACTAGTCATTCATGGAAGGAAGGATTCATCAAGGGTACAATTCCTCAACTGCCTTTATCAGTACTAAACTCAGTGATTGCGGTCTGCAAATTGTCATCAGATCTTTTTCCAGGAAGGGAATTCTCGGCTACCTCAGTTTCAGTAACTGTCGGGCTAATGAACTTGGTGGGGTGCTGGTTTGGTGCCATGCCATGCTGCCATGGTGCAGGTGGGCTAGCTGGGCAGTACAAGTTTGGAGGCAGGAGTGGTGGGTGTGTAGCCATTCTTGGGGCAGCCAAGTTGGTCTTGGGTTTGATATTGGGAACTTCTTTGGTGACGATTTTGCACCAGT
The DNA here is from genome assembly GCF_053813885.1 of Theobroma cacao. Classification (NCBI taxonomy): domain Eukaryota; kingdom Viridiplantae; phylum Streptophyta; class Magnoliopsida; order Malvales; family Malvaceae; genus Theobroma; species Theobroma cacao. The sequence goes on from NC_142647.1 coordinate 8,409,314, forward strand.
TTCCCGTTGGTCTTTTGGGTGTTTTGCTGTTGTTTGCAGGGATTGAACTAGCAATGACTTGCAGGGACATGAATTCAAAGGAAGAATCGTTTGTGATGCTAATATGCACAGCTGTTTCCCTTGTGGGCTCAAGTGCAGCACTTGGCTTTGTGTGTGGAATGCTAGTGCATGTGCTTCTTAAGTTACGCAACCTGAGCAGAGATCAGCCCTGTTCTACGGTGTGCATGCCTGGTACTCCATAATAATACCATGTTGTAAAGTTAAGCTGTGTGTAAAGAATGCTTGAAAGAACTCTAGAAGCGTATTTTGTTTCATTGAATTTCCTTATTAGCTATTTAATAAGCTTTTCTTCTATCCTTCTCCTTGTTGGCTTTCAAAATCCAAACCCTGAATGAGGGCAAGAAGAGAATGAAAGTCAAAACCAATGCACAGCATATTCTCCATGATCCTATCTGTTTATATGTTGCGTGGGACAGCCCTCCCCTGGTTGTTCATCGTGCCAAAGTCAATCTAAGCTGTAAGCATACATCTATTTTGTTTTTTAAGAAAAAGGTACGCCTTCCCCTGACAAATTTGAGGACCCTATTGTATTCTTTTTGATAACCCAGCATTGTTGACTATACAAACAAAACAGAGATCATCTAATCAGCGATTTTAAATTATCTATTTTAGGGAGAGTGATTGCATTGGTGATGTAGCAATACTCTCTAGCTGGATTACATTCACTATGAAACTATATGAATACAAACTGGTAACTACAGCAGATAGAAAAATTGAAAAACTATAATCACTTAATGAAAAGGACAAGGAGCTAATACTATAGCAGGGAGATCAAACCAGGCAGGAAAGAAATAATGGCAACGAGAAGTTTACAAAATGGATTTAACCTTCTTGCGAATGTATCCTGGTCCAGAATGCTCAATTTCATATGCTTCTTTCACATCATCTTTGATACTCTTGATCCATGATACAGAAGTCAGAAGACATCATCAATCATGCAACTTTTCTTTTCGATTTTTCAACCAGAAAGAAGTCTGACTTATGCTTTGGGATTTTGGAGGCTCAAAGTACAAAATGGAAGCAGGACTCGGTACTTTTTTATTCCTTTATCCAAATGGATTTGCTCCCATTTTAGGAAAAGAGAGTGGAGAATTAGATGCTGAGTGTCCACCTGTAGGTTCCTGAGTTGTACAGACAGAGCCCCTACTAAATTCATCACTGCCAATTACTTGTGGTCTACAATGACAATCCAAAATCTTAACATCATTTCATTTTGACAGAGAAAATCATATCACAAGTAGCCAGAAAAGTTCATAACACGCAGAGAGAAGACAGGGTGGTGGAGAGAGAGGGAAAGGGCAAGGGACTGATTCCCAAAGTTATTAACTTACAAACTCTATTGATGACATTTAGAACAAAAGCATTTTATTAAGCTTAGATAACATGCATGCTAGCTAGAGGAAAACGGCAATAAGATGTCAGCAAAGCTTTTGCCCTAGATATCCAGTTACATGAAAGTATCATCCAACTTTAAGACCTTACCAATATTTATTTACAGTGGCATACTTTTAACTTCTGTCTAAGATCATGTGATACATGCATATAATATAAGACAGCCAGAAAGAAATGTCACCTGGAAGGTGGCACACCAATGTGTGGTTGATCTCCCATGTATGCATCTAAGATCATAAATTCATCATAAGCATAATAAAACCATATTAAGAGGAAAATTTAGCAGAATTCCAAGAGAAGTAAGTGAATTTACTAGAAGGCATAGCCAATGTGCAAGGTGACTCCGGAGTCATCAAAGATGCAAGATATGATGAATGAGATGTCATTCCTAAAGAATGGGCATCAAAACTGGTCGTATCAGACAAGCCAGTAGGAGCTTGAACACTAGGGAGGCCTCCTGGCAAAGATGCCATTGAAGGAAACTACAGAACAAATAACAATTAAAAATGTACATTTGAAGGCTAGAGAAAGAGCATTCAGATACAAAAAATATTTCTAATACTTTTGGAGAAATAGAAGCTATGTCATTGTATCAAAACAAAAATAAGAACTCTTGAAACCTTCAATCAAAAAGCTTTTATTATATAAAACTATTGTTTTCATAAAATGATAATGATCAACTGAATAGAAATCACTTCATTAAGGGAACTAAAAGTGCAGAAAGTGGAGCAGAGGCAACTTTTATCTTTAAAAAAAGAATTAAAAGTTAAAAAAGCAGTAATCAAGGTGTGCAATAAGTTTGTATGTGTGGTGCCTACTGATCGGGCTTGCTCTGGAGTCGTTTCACTGTTAAGATCAAATGGATTTGCCTTTGCAGTGCTTCGAAATGCTGCTGCATGCTGTAAACATATACATACAGTTTAACATATCCAAAAAAAGAGCAAAAATTAACAGAGAAATTACAGAACTCGAATTCTTAGAGATACCACTGCATTAGGATAATACTGCATGCCAAATCCCATTCCATGCTGTAGACCATATTGCCACCCTGGAACTGCTGCAGGGGCTGACGCATAGCTTGTAGTAAAGAGGTCCTGCAAAGATGGTAGCATATATTGTTAAGAGAATTAATAAATATCTGAGACAATGTAAGAGAAAACCATCACCTCCGGAAGTTCCTTTCTTCCACTAGACTTTGTTTCTGCTGAAAGAGACCGTGCTCGAACTTCATAACTTGTTTCTTCAGCTGATTTTGAGGGGCCTTGAAATGATTGTTCAATTGATACATTGGAAGATTGTTGGGCATTAAGCATAAGCAATGAAGTACCAAGCTGCAAATATGCACACCAAGCAACAGGGTTAGCAACTGAAATGGAGTTCACAACATATTTTAATACAAAACACAGGGTATATTCTTCATGTTTATTTAGTTTTCACCAACTTCTAATCAACTCCAATGATCACCTGGCTATGTGATGCTTCAACTGTTGTATTACTTTGTTGTGAAGTAAAGCAATTATCAGAAACAGAGAACATAGAAGACTGATGCTTTTGCTGCCCCTCAGGAGCTTTGACTCTATAGTCACCATTAATGTGAGTTGTGGCTTGAAGAGGGCCTACATTGGAAGGTTTTTGTAGGACATTTATAACTGGTGGCATTGTTGAAAAGCCAATACTTGTCAATGCCAAAATCTGTTCTGCAGTTGCTGCTGGAGAAACACTGTCCACTGAAATGCTCTGTCCAGATGCAGTAGATGGAGCACCTGTGGTACCTGGCACAGCAGACACATTATCAACAGGTTCCACAGATGGAGTTGACAGATCAAACAGTAAAAATTCCAGAGAATTTGCACTGGAGGCAGGAGGTGCTTTGTCCTTTGAAGAGAGTTCATCTGAGGACTGGTCACCAGCGTCATGTGATGGAGGGACTTGCTGCATATCTGGTGCTGCCACAGCATTAGAGGGCTCAGAATCCGTACTGAAATCAATCAAACTTTCCATGCCACCAGATGATGCAATCTTCTGCAAAGCAACAAAATAACAGGTTAATTGCAAAGAATGTTCTAAACAGCCACATGAAAATAGAATATGATAGGCTGCCAAATTAATGAAAGCATTTAACAAAATTCAAACTGCAAAACTACAAATAAGAAGTAATCCACGGCTTCTCACGGGCACAATTTAAAATTTTACTCTATGAAACAAGTTCTTTCACTAATCTATTTATATAAGCATTCATATACTATATAAATGAAATCCTATGCAGAGTTTCGTAGCTAAATTACATCCATCCCTTTCAAGAGAAAGAGAACAAAACTCTAATGATAAGGGAAAAAGTACCAAGGGTCTGGCATAGTTTCTAAGTAGTCACTATGCCTTCTGCAAATTCACATGGTGCACTTGCTAGTTCTGAACTTCTGAATGATCGTTGTACGTGGTTAAGTAAAAGAAACCTATAATGTTTTTTGAAAACAAAATAAAATAATAATAAACGACAAGCCTCTAAGGGAACACCATTAGCAAGTCATATTAAAATAGAAAGGAAATACCAAGTTAGCAACAACGTCACCTGGTTTATAGCGGAACCATCAGGATCCCTCCCAGCATTTGCTTTTGAATGTTCACCCACCTGTAGGGTAGGAGCATTTTCCCCCAAAATATCTCTAACTGGGCGCACCACTGGAGAAACGGACCTATCCATGTTCTTTTGATGGTCGGATGACCCGCTTCGGGCCATAGGTTCTCTATGTGAAAAGATGTGCTTATTTTGTCTCCTGGCACTTCCACAACCATCTGATCGGAGCCTGTTATCAACAATCTCGATACACAGAGGGTTTCTACGGAAACCTCCATATCTTGAATCTTCTTGGGCAAATCGAGGACTACTTCTCTCATTATAGTAACCCCTAACAGCATCACTTCTTCCAGCAGGACTAGATCCCTCATTAGAACTCCATTCATGTCTATCTTCATAAAGTGGACTTTTGGATATACCACTAAACACACTGACCTTCCTGCTTTCAGGGGAACCCGCCCTGTGCCCCTATACAATATGTACAAGAATCTATAAAAACAATGGAGTGGCCTTTGACTGTGGAGCACCCAAAAATGTGTTTGACTATTCCAGAAGTAAAAATTAATGTGTCCCAACCTTCTCGAACCAATCACTTCTAAAATTATAAGATGGTGAATATTGGCAAAAAGAGTAGATAGAAGTAACGATAACATACTAAAAATGCATTACCAATCTCACACTCGGAAGCCTATCACGCCTCTCCCCAGCGTATTTCCTCTCCACGTAGACATGCTTGATGAAATCTCGGAGCCGATGAAGATTACTGAAAGCAAACATATGAGAATTGGGACACATTCCCAATGGGGCATAAAAAACTTAAAAAATGAAAGATGCTTGGTAACCTGCCATCAGGTAAAGAATTACGTTGAGGATCCCATGCTTTGAAATAAATTTGTCTTGCCCGCTGCAAAAAAATGGGAAATAAGTTAGGCAATGAAAACATGAAGAAATGTGACCACATCGCTCACTGACTATTCATACAGACCTCATTTCCTGCTGCTTGAAGAGCATTCACTTCTTCTTCACTAAATTTAGCCATTGATACCGGTTTCACCCTATGAGTGAATTCCCTACTGAAATATGAAGATCCATGGACCAGGTAATACATAAATGAACTGAACTAGGCAGTTGCTTTCAATCCCTTTAGAACCTCTTTCTTGTTAGGGAGAAGATAGTTAGAAGTATGAAAATTTTAATTAAGAAACTCAAGATAAGGCTAACACTTACTGTATGCCACTACAGGTGGTGCAAACAAAAGTCCAGAAAGTGGTACAAACATATTGGGGACCCTGCCAAGAAAAAAGAATGTTAAGAATTGACTTTGATACCCACTGAAACACTTCTGATAAACAGTGAAATCCCTCATGTTCTATACATATAACTATTAACAAGAAATTTTAGGGAAAATTAGAACCACGGAAACCTCTGATAATTTTGATGATTCCATACATAAAAACCATGAAACTTGAAAAATAGACGTATAAAATATACAAGTAAAGAAGAGAAAACCTTACCAAAAGATTGCAATTGATGCATCTTTTATTCTCGGGAAGTTTGAGAAGAGCCCGAATCGTCCTCTCCGTTTTATCATCTTCCTTTATCTTCTTATTCCCCATTTTCTCAAAAAAAAAAAAAAAGAAAAGAAAAAGAAGATTTACCCCTGTTTCATCCAAAAAGAATCAGAATCCCGATCCCCAAATAATCAATCGTTTTGATAGAAATGAACATAATGCTCAGTTCAAGCTTGTTACATCCATTTGGCGAACTGATGAAACAAAATCAAAGGATTATTTAAATTTTATCATAAAAAAATGAAGAAAAAGAGGCATAAACTTTTCTCTTCTTTTATATTTCCGAACTTTCTCAGGAAACAAACAAGTAGGGATAAATAAATATTTATTTGAACCTTAATTACTAGCGAGAGAAACAGAAATGAAAAGGAGAAGGTTGATTTATTGCAGAAAGCCAGAAAGAAGAAAGAAAGAGAGAGAAATTTGCCGGGAAAAACGGTTAGGTGACCGTTTTGAGCCGTTGAACGTTGGTCATGCTGGATTCCACTTTACTATTTTTTTATTTCTTTTTTTCTTTTCAGAAGTTTTTTATTTAAATCTTTTGCTACTTTCTAATTTACTAGAATGTGCACACTCATTATCTGCGTACAAGAGAGAGCAAAACAAAGAAAAAAATTCTAAAAAAAATGTTTAATTTGATATAATATTATAAATAAAATATCCGTACATTTTTAATTTTTGATCAAACTTATACAAAGATTTATCAATTTTGAAAAATAAATAGTCTGTCTCAAAAACCTTAACTCCACTAACAAAAAAAAGTAAAAAGATTAAAATATTTTTTCTTCTTTCTCTCAACTTTTCTCTTGTTTAGATTATTTAATTCATCGACGACTCTCTCTTACATCGACTAGTCATCTCGTGACCAGATTTGACACTCTTCAACTCTAAGAGAGAGCTCTACCGCTCCCTCGAGAGCACCTTCAATGGGGAGTTTTGTCGCTCTCTCGAGGGAGCGCAAATCTAGCTAAAAAAAAAGGTGGGCTTTTTTTATTATAAAAAATAAAATTTTATATAATGTTGTAATTTTTGACATGTTCGAAGGTAAAATTGTCTAAAAATTATTATCACATTAATAAATTAACGCAAGTCTTAACGATTAACTAACTGTTGAATTTATATATCTTACGTCAGACTTTCTTTTAGAGTAGAGTGTCTATTCCTCAAATTAATAAATTTTTATATAATTTTAGTCGATACTTGAAAATGCATGAATATTTTATCCTAATATTATTTATTTTAATTTTTAAATAATTTTGTTAAATTAAAGAATTAACTCTAAATGATAATATAGACGAAAGATAATAAAAATAATTTTCCTGTCAATTTAAAATTATTTTGTAATTTCTAACTTTTATATATTCCTAATAAAAACAAGTCATTGTATTTGAAGAATACAAACAAGTCATCTAACGAGTAGTTTTAAAATTTTAGATTAAACTTTTCCCAGAGCCTTTTTGACCTTTTAGGTTAAAATATTTGAATATTCTATCCACTCATGTAGAGTGTTTTATAAAAAAAAAAAAAAGAAATAAGAAATAAGCCCATATAAAATAATAATCCATGACATTTTGCCTTTCACTTTTTATTTTCAACATCAACAAAGAAGCAATTTATTTGATTTAATTAATTTTGTTTAACAAAAAAATATGGTCTAAACTTTTTAATTTATCCATTATAGCTGTGGAAAAACTAAAATTTGCAGGATATTACAAATAATAAAATAATCTCAAGAGGCTGAGTGTCAATCCTCCTTGGCCAAGAAATAGCTAACATCGAATTTGGGTAGGCAAGAGCAGAGCTGATGGACTCTATGGAGGAAATACATAATTCGAAAATTTTCCAGACATAAAATAAATAAAATTATGAAGGATATATATTGCTTCTGTTTGGGACATGTTGCTGTTATTTCTTGAAGCAATACAGAAAAACAAGGAACAGGCTGTACATAAACGCTTCCCAAATCATCTATTGCTCCAGACAATTCAAAATCAATAAGACACATGTAACAATGTGAAGCAACAAAAGATTCTTGCCTTCTAATGAATCTCTGTGAAAATTTATAAAGATAATTACTTACAGCATTCTCTATTTCCTCATTTCAGATGTGCGCTTTTGGTTGATACATACCTACGAAATGCTCCAAACATTTCAATCAGACAGGAAATTGTAATTTGATTCAAAGGGGTGCTGTATTATTTGGGCCAACTGCTACTCTGACATCAAGGCTAAGGGGAAAAATCGAACAAAATAAGAGGTAAGGAAAAAAAATATATATCTGTACAAAGATCGGCTGCCAAAATTCCATACACCCCTTACCCGCAGGATCAAACAACAGTTGCACTCAACTGGTAGCCTGCTGTTGGGATTAACAAAACCTACTGACTGAAAAAGCTGTGAAGTTGCACAAAAAAACACTGCCACGATATGCAGCAGAAGCAAAGTACTACTCTTACTGCTCACAGCTCTCCTGTTAGAACTTTTACACTGGATCAGTCAACAACTCCTGGCCACCATCACTGAGAATGGAAAAACCAGACCCATTCCAGCAAAAACAATGTCAATTCTTTAGGTACTCTTCAATTCCAGAAATGCATGGTGCTGGCTAATTTCATTCTGTCCACCCTCCATATTTCATCAGATTATTCTACCCATCACCATTTAAGTCCTCAGAAGATTCTTTGATTGCCTCTGCAGTCATGAGAGCAACCACAGCCTTGTGAATTGCTAGATCTGCTCTGAAAAGCAATCTCTGAGCTCTCTCTCTTTTGAACTTGGCCATATTAAGTGCCTGCTGGGCTGCGCTAGATGCATCACGCAACCTGAACTCATCAATATCAGAATTATCCAACTGTTCGGGGCCATGCCTTTGAAAACCATCTGAGAAGGAATGCCGCTGGCTTTGCCACTCAGAAAAGCCCATGTTCCACTGACGAATTCCATTTCTCTTGCCCATTAGTCTCTGGCTATATGAAGCCATCATTTGTGCGTCATTTGATGATAGAAAATTGCCAAATTTCTTTGACTTGCTCCTTTGAAGTTTCTGGTGATATTTCTTATTAAACCCATCACTGCCCATGGAGAAATATCCCATGCTGCCTACATCTCGTGGTGAAAATACCCTTGGTGATGCCTGAGACAGTGGGGAATCCTCTAAAGATTCATAGTTATGCACAGGATATAGAACCTTTTCATCCCCAAACAGGAATCCATTTGATCTTCTTCCTGAAATGACAACATATAAAGTAAGACTTGCAAAAGAAAACATTACAAAAAGCCAGATGAAAGTGAAATTGCAAAGAACATTACCAAAGGAATGACAACCCTCATGATCTCCCAACGCATGGTTGCTTTGACCAGAAACTGAAATTTTCCGCTGAGATCTTGGTTTTGACCCTTTGTTTGGCACTTCCAAACCCCGGGGTTTCAAACAGAAAGCAAACATGGGGGGCTTCTCAATGGATGGAACCTTATCTGAGCATCCATTGGGGAGAATAGGGTTAACTTTTGACATAGATAGCTCCCACTCTCTCACTTGCCGTTGATACATTTCCCACAATGGCGGCTGAATGACACCCAAATATTTGATTATAAGTTAGACACAATAGCATGTTTAAGATAAAAACAAACACAAAAAATACAAAAAACTCACACCAGACATGGCGAAATTGTCGGGTAAAATGAGAACTTTGAGAGATGAATTTGAAAATTTCTGAGGTTCTAAAATCAGATAGGATATAGAACAGGTCCATCAAAAAGAGAAATCCAGTATAGAGATCATTGCATGGAAACCACAACTCCCATTGACAGGTACCAATCAGACAACCCAAAATATACAATAAAAATTAGGTGTATAAAGAAAAAGAATAAAAGCAACAACACCTGAGGACAACTTACTCTTTGTGACAAACACAGAGGAGGAAACCAAATTTCCAGTTTATTATATTAAGAATGATTGGAACTAGACAACAACATATAATGCTACAAAATATAAATGATATAATGAAGTGTCAGAACTTCCAAATGCAATCATCTTCACCCAGGAACATATTAACAAGAACCCACCATATATAAAAAAAATTGCAACCCCAAAGTGAAATACATGCATGCATCCAAGTGTGTAATTGTGTTGACAAGGGGCCAAAAGAAACAAGTTTGTTAATATGAAACAGAAGACACAAGAAGAACAAAAAAAAGAGCCATACACCTTATGATGTAGGGCCACAAGTGGCTGGGTCTAAGTCAATTCCCTGATCTGATTCTCAAGGAAAGCAGAAAGAATCGAATGAAGAAAAGACGAGAGAAAAGATCCCTAAGCTTAACACCTAAGGTTGATTGTGTCACACATCAAGAAGAAAGGAAAGATCCAAAGCTTCACAACTAAAACTGTTTAGAAGTCACACCTAAGGTTAATCGCGTAAACCAATCACAAAAGCAATAATGCAGGAAATTCCCTGATAATAATCAATATCTCAATAGAAAGAATACTTTGATTTATATAGACTCCTAGAATCCCTAATCCTAATACTACATTTAGGAAGATGAATTTGGGGAAAGTGTATTTGGATTCATTTGTTATATAAATTGTGAGGGTGAAGGCAAACATTATGTAAAAAATAACAGAATAACTGAATAATACTTGTAATTGAAGTTTTCATTTTTCTTCAGGTTCATGAGAAGAATTTTTTTTTTTCCTTGCCTTCGCATCACTCATTTCTCTACAACAAAGTCACTCCTATTCTAAGAAGATGGCAAGTACAAAGGTTCGAGAAGAAAGAACATATAAATAAATCAATAAGTATACAGCAGTAAGACTATGGAATACAACTGCAGAACCCAGTACTTCAGTAAATCAAGTGCCCTTGCACCAAAAAGATATTGACAGTTTCAGTCAGTTTGCAATCTAAAAGGTACAAATATTATAAACATAAAAATGAAGGAAACAAATCCAAGAAAGACAAGCAATCCAAAAGATACCTGAAGATGCCGAATTAAAGGCAGTCCAACTCTCTGCCTCTTCTGTCGCCAATGCTCATAGATCGGTCTGATTACTTTCATGGACCCAACTCCAGCCATGAGCTCTTGTATTTCATCAGAATTAAACTGATCACACTGTTGAGTATAGGCAGCCTTCTCAAAAATGTCCATTGTCTTCTCAAACAATTCATCAGAAAATTCCAATGAGCAGCTGCTAACATCACTTTCTGAAGATCTGCGAATTCTTGAAATCCACTGTTCATCATCACTATCCATGTCATATAAAACATGGGATGGATCCAAAGCCATCTCAACATCCGTTTCAACCTGCCGCAAGTATTTGGAAGAACTGCGAAAAAATGTCACTTCTGCATTTTCATCATATTCCTCTATCAAGCGAACCCCTGGAATAGGAATGTTCTTAACTGAAGCAGCACGAATGTTACGATTGTAGCACTCTTCATGCATCTCCTTAAAAAGAGCCCACTGGCTCCTGTCAGTGAACTCCAAGATCCAATCCTTTCCTCCTTTCCACATCATAGCATGCGTATAACGATTGGTAGACCCAGGCTGCAGGAACTGATGTGCCTTGTGAGAGTACCTCGTAGACCCTGAAACTTTCACAGCCAGCTTCCATTCATTATGATCAAAAAGCTCTAGCGCAACCTGTGCTCCACATTCTCTCCATCCTCTGTCACCAAGAGTAATTAGTAAATTTGCATCACAAGATAATAACTCCAAGTTTTTTTGGGAACCTCTAGAAACATCAGAAGACCTCTTCTCATTAGCCCTCCTAATTCGCTTGTGAGGAGGACCTCTCTGGTGGTGGCCTTTATTTTTTGAGCTGTAATCTAAACCTCCAAAGGGCATTGAGTATGATACCTGGGTTCGTGGCTTCTTAGGTCCATTTCCAAAATTATTGTGGAAGAAATCAGCCTTTCCTTCTGACCATCCATGGGCATTATAACCAATCGATGAGGAACTACTTCTATTCCGATGCCATGTACTTCTAGGAGCAGTAGGATTAGGGCTTGGGATAATGCCACCGTTCATATTCCAAGTCAAATCACTAGACTGTTGAGTACCGGGTAATTCGCCATCAATATGATTTTCATATTGATCAAAGGATGGAATCTCGACCCTAATATCATTCAAAACGGAATTAGACCCTGCATTGTTCCTATCACCATCAACTAGTGACTTTGATGATGAAACAAGTTGCTCAGACTCTGAATGGGCACATTGTTGCTTCTGTAATGGAACAATAGCCGTGGCTCCAACTTCTTCAGGTTCATGAGAGCTGGCAAAAGTTCCATAAATAGTTTGATCACCATTTTCATACTTCTGTGAGGACTTTTTCCAATGTTCATCACCACAAACAGAGAGATCAAGAGTTGTTAACTCAGTGTCAGAAGCAGCATCCTTTGATGAAGCCTTCAGATTTTTCTCTACACTACTACTGTCAAACCTTTTGTCCACACAGTCCTCTCTATTAGAACTGTCATCCACCATCAAATCGCCAGAGCTTCCTAGCTGCTCATTGGAGTCATGATCCTGAAAGCTGATGCGAGCAACACTATGTTCCATAAGTAGCTTAAGATGCAAACTAAGAAAGAAAGTAGGTGCAGCACCAAAAGAAAGGGCAAACAGAGGAAGATTTCTGTGCTTCTTCTCAGAACTGGAAGTAAATTGGCCAACTTTCAGAAAACTAGATTCTCTGGAGACACCCATAAGGCTGATACCCTGCCTATACCTTCTCCTCCTTAAACCCTGGTCAATGGCAAGCAAATTTCATAATAATTAACAACAGCCATCTAACAAAAGAAAGACATTAGATATCCAACTACAGAGCAATGCCAAAAACTCTCCAGTACCCATTGCTGATGATAAATGGCCACACAGAAGAAAACAACAGCACCGGAATCTAAAACTAAATAGCATCATTTTGGGGCACAAATTTCTCTTTTCCCCTTTTTTTCAGGGGCAAGAGCGGTTTTAGGGGGAAATAGGAAAAGATAAAATATGCATTTCCATGAAAAAACTATAATCACAGGTAAAACACATAAAAAAAAGCACCTTTGAGGTTTCAATAGCAACATAACATGGGAGAGAGGCATACCTCAAGTGATGAGGAGTCTTTGTAAGCAGGAGAACTAAGTAGCTGATTAGTTCCATTCTGAAGAGCCTTAATGTTATCATAAGTGCACTCAGACAGAGGTAATTGCCTAGTGATCAGACACTGTCTTTTCAGCTTAGAATCCAAGAACACCCATTTTGAATGCTTCACTTCATGGAAGTTGTAAAATGCAAAGACAATCTGCTTCCTAAAATCTTGAGAGCAAGAAAACTTGAACCTGATTGAAGTTACAGGCAACTGCAGGTCAGCAAACTTCCCCTGCTCAGTAGGTAGATAAAATACCGTCAGGACCCGGAAAACAAAAGCTACAGCCTGTTTCAGGGAACCTTCAAACAAAAGAAACCTTAGCCCAACTTCATTATCAACAAAAAGGATCTCCAGATGAACCATTGGCCAGATAGTCATCACCGTACCACACTGAAGCAGCAACAAAGTATGAACCAGCGAAAAGCTCTTTGTTCCAAATAAGTTATTTGAGACAGAGAACACAGGGAAGCTCAACCCAAACCTGAATTGTTTTGTACGTAACAAAGAAATATTTAATCGTAACTGCCCTGCATTATCACTAAACAACAAATCTCCTTCAGGATCCAACCTTCCCAGACAAACATCAAGTTCTCCCAAATCCTGAAATTCATCAACAGAAGCTAGGGAAGTTATAGATTCAGATACACTACTGGCAACACAATTGCCTTCAGAAGCCTGACACAATGCTTTCTCTGTCCTGCGAAACCGCCTTCTAAAATATACGATAGGATGTTTGCTGTCCTTGAGGCAACTGGTGCTACCCAAGGAAGAATCCTCAACCCTAATGCCATCAACTGGTCTGTCTGACAATGCAGAGGCACCAGACAATTCAATTTTGTCCACTCTCAATGAAACCCTGTACAGACAACTGTTTTCATCCACCGCCTCATCACACAACAACGGTTGGCCCGGAGAACTATGAGATGAGGCAGATGTTTTCTGTCTCTTCACAGCACGCAAAGGGCAGGATTTGACACGATGACTAGAGCGTGCCAACCAGGAGATGATTGGCTCTGAATCCATATAGCTCCCATTACCACTGTCATCTTCTGTCACAACATTTCTCTTCTCCTCCCTGTTGGGCTTCAAGTTCCTGATTCTATCATCAGAACACCTCTTTCGCCGGGATCTTTTCCGCTCAGACTTGCTGGGAACTTCACTGGGAAAAAGCAAGAGTTTAAACCTCTCATTCTGTAAATTTATCCACTCCTCATCACGATCATCATATTTTACATGGTGAAGCTTTCTCTCTTTGTCATACTCATTGACAAGGCCATAATACCAACTCTTGTCCAAAGGCCAAAACACCTTGATTCTTCTATTCAACACCCAGGACGCGTCCAAATCTCCAGAGTAAATTTCATAAAAATGGCGCCTTTTCCTCGAGTTGCTTTTCTCTTTATGACTTTTCCTTGGTCTCAACACTCTACCAGAAGCATCAACAGATGCAGATTCCGAACCAGAAAAAGTCTTAGACCCAGAACTAGCATTCTGACCAGAAGATAAGAGAAAAGAAAATCCATTCTCAGATGGTGATACAGAGACTTTGCTGTTTGAAGAAAAGCCAGTACAGCTCGGGTCAAACCGTGATGATAACATCCTAGCTGCATTCTCTTCAAGATTCTCTTCATCATCTTCTTTAAAATCATCACACGTCTTAACAGAAGAACCAACTAAAATCTCAGCCTTCTTTGCAACGCTTTTACCACCCTTCACCGAATCCTTCCTCTTCCTAGGATTCCTCTGTGATTTTTTTAACAAAGAGTCACCATCATTTACAGCTAGGTAAGCAGCAACACCATCTTCTTCCTTTAAATGCTGAACTAAACTGGACTCACTGTTTCTATTTTCCTTAAAATCATCAATAAACTTCTTCTGTTTAACCTTGGAAGACTCATTCTGAGTGCCAGAATCTTCACTGGTTAACTTCACTTCCTCCTTAACATCACCAACTGTACTACTAGATCGCCCTGCCAACTTCAACCTTTGACCACCCTCAAACTTGTTCCGCCCCACAAACCCACGTTTACGCCTTGGAATCCTAGTCTCACTGTCCCCCAAACTAAGTGAAATGCCATTAGCACCACAACCATTTTTTAATTTCTGACTCAAACCCAAATTCTTCAAACTTTCCGAATCATGCAACCCCGAACTGAACCCCCCATTATACACTTCTGTTAAACTCTTGCTACTATTGCTACCATCAACGGTTCTAAAACTACTGAGAGGCAAAGCTTTCCTACTTTTCTTTCTCTTGTTATTATTACTACTCCTCTTCTCATCATCACCTTCTTGTGAACTATCTTTCCTCTTCAAGCTCTTATTTTTAGAAGACTCCTTAGAATCACCAGACTTATACAAACTCTTAAGATCCAAAGATCTTGATTTCCTAGGAATTTCCGCTCCATGAGAGTTTCCTATTCTATTTTCCATCAACAATCCTTCAATCCAAACAGGGAAACCCCAATCCCCCACTTTTCACATTCCCATCACACATTTTTCAGATCTGTAAAACCAAAAATACGCCAAAAAATAAAGAAAAATGAAAAAGATCCCTCAAATTTCCCATAAATTAACCGATCAATCCTCAATATCCATATATTCAAATAATTCCTTCAACAAATTAAACAATTAACAAAGAAAATCGCAATAAAATTAACTACTTACCTGGATCGGTATATCAAATAACATCAATTTCTCCGCTGAATCGTGAATATCAAGAGTACGAGCGTCGACTAGGGTTTGAATCTAGGGATTTCGAATTGAAACCCTAATAGATTTGTCGATTTTTGAAATTAATTTCTCGATAATTTTTTTTTTCTGGAAATTCAATTTTTTTTCTTTTTTTTTTACCGTGTGAGACGGGACGAGAGCTAGGGTTTCTTTCGGTTTCACGAGAGTAAGGTTTTAGATACGTGGCAAAATAACAAAAAAATAGGCAAAATAGGAAAAATAGAATTAATAACAAAAAAATAAAAGAATTCCTAAAAAGTCAAAAAAATGGGAAAAATAGGAAATACTTATCAGGTTTTTCTATTTTGATACGTGGCGATACATTAACCCTCGGATTTAGAAGTGCGGTGGGGATTTTATACGGATTACTCAAAGCTGCAGGATTCATTAATTGGGCTCGACATTTTCGGGGTAGACGAAGTGATGAGCGAAGGGCCACGATTGGGTAATTGACAGGTGGACGGTAAGGATTTTGAATGAATTTGAGAGATGTGTGGTAGTTAAGCGGCTACATTTTGCTAAAATGGTAAATCTGAAGGAAAAAAGAAAAGGTTTTATCTCACTTTTCCATTTTCGTATTAGATAATTGACCCTAGTGTTTCTGGAAAATAGCAAAAACGCCATCAAGATTTTAAGTTTGTAGGCGCCATTAAGGAAGTTAGAAAGCCACTCGCTAAAATGGAGCGTAAAGAGAACTCGCTTTAATTGTGAACACGTTGGCAGAAGAATCTGAACACTGCCACGTATCTGTACTTAAAACGGCGAGTTCGTTGTCGTTGCGCCTTGTGCGTGCGAAGGAAGGCAGTGCTAAAAAAAAGCTGGTAACTGCAGAACAGAGTACCAAGTGACGTGGTGAAAACAAAAAAGTTAACAAAATTACGCCTCCATCCTTCAAACTTGCTGTTAATCACAGCTTTGTCCAAAATAAAAGTGTTAACTTCTCCCGCCATAAAACAAAATCAATAAATCATCCACACTGGCATGTTTCGTACTCAATGTTCCACGTTAGCTTCACCTTTGAAATTCCATTGGGTGGACAGTCCATCCCGGCAACTTACTAATTCGTATAAATTGATTAATTGATAATAATTGTCAATTACAGTCACTATCAATTTCCTAAATGATTAAGGATATTAAAAATATTTTTCTCAAATAACAAATAATGAATTTAATATGTTCTATTTTAAAAAGTCACGTGATATTATATGATTGTTTTTATTTATAAAAAAATTAATTTTTAAATATAAATAATAAAAAAATTCTTTTTAAACAACATAAAAATAGTAAGCTATGAATTAATTGTAGAATATATGAGCAATAGCTTCTTTAGAGTTAATATATATATGCAAGAGCACCTTTTAAAATATATTAAATAAAAAGTTAGTTGAATTCGTTTTCAATTTTTTTTTAACCGAATCAATTAAATTTAAGTGATTTAACCGAACTTTCTAGCTAACTTAATCAACTTAACTGAATTAATCAGTCCAAATTAATCAAATTTTTTCAATTAATTCAATTTTAACCGACTTTTGTTTATCCCTAATTACACGATCATTTTCAAGTACCAACATAAAAAAAATTAATTTGTTGAATAAAAAACAATGAAACATTATTTTTAAAAAACAAAAAAAATAGAAAAGTAGATTCAAATACATTCTTATATAATATTGCATATTTATTAGAATAGTAAATAAAATAATAATATTTGATCCAACACTTTTGTCTCTGCTGATGTGACAAAATTTCATTAGATAAATTTAAGAATAATATCTACCAATTTATGATAAATCAATTTATTCATAAATATGATATTTAAAATTAAATCAATAAAATTTTACCATATTAAGAGAGCCAAATAAAATTTAAAGAGCTAAATAGTAAAAGAAATTTTTTTTGTTTCAATTTCACTCAAAAAATATATTTACTTCAATAAAAAAATCTTTTCACAAATCATAAGCGTTTATATTGATCTTGATCTAAATCTAATGCATTTATTTCTTCTCTTATTAAAATTCAAGTATATACAACAACAATTTTATTCCTGATAAAGGTCAATTTGATAAAATAGAGTTTCAAATCTCTCCGATTTCCGATTTGAGGTAAAAATTTCCGTCATATCTCTAATTTTTGCTTAATTAATAAGAAAATCTTGAAAATTAAGTTTTTAACCTTTACATCTTAATTTTTTTCCCTTGGGAATCAAATGTTAGTTTAGGGATTTTGATTTTTTTTTTTAAATTGAGGAGGTTAATACCAAAAATGCATGTGAAAATGACACAATCATCATTTAGGATAGGGATGGCAATGGTTTAGTTTTATTCATGTGCTCGGCCTAATTATGATATACATGTAGTGATTTTTTTAATAAGTTTTTGAAAACAACATTTTAAAAAGTTATGTATTATTATTATTATTATTATTATTCAATTTTTAACTGTAATTTTAAGTCAATTTTATAAAATAGAAAAAAAATGCAATATATTTGTGTTACAAAGTAGTGCTTTGGATTTCCTTTTAATTGATTAATGATGAAAAAGTATTTTTTTTCTTGCACTTGTATTTTATAATGTATTATTCGCATCCAACTGATATTGTTCCATTTCCATCTCTGTTGATTGTGTTAATTTGCTTTATGTTTTGGTTCTTCAAGAAGTTGTATTTTGCTTTCGATTTTTCCCTTTCATATGCTCATAGTTTGATTTTTTTTTTCCTACAGATTTTATTGTTCGACTTCTGTTTTGCTGTTATTTTCTAAGTTTGATTTTTCTTTTATTTATTCTTATGTATTTTTTATTTATGTATGCTTTTGTTTTTAAGTTTTTTTTATTTATTCTTACTTAGAGGTTTTTTAAGGGTTTTTATGTTTTTGGGAGGCCATGGCATTTCCATCTGTTCCTAATGCCAAGAATCCAGAAATTTTTCTTTTCATTAGAGTGTTCTCTTGGTTTCTTCTCTAGCTTAAGACGAAGAATCTAGAGAAAGAATGAAAGAATGTGGTGAGGAAAGAGGAAAGAGGAGAGAAGAGAAAGGAGAGATCTAGTAAAAGTAAAAATACAAATATAAATTCAAATTTTTGATTTTTTTAATTAATTAAACAGATTAGACAGAGATAAACTAGCTTCTTTCTTCTTCATCTTATTTCCTTGCCCATTGTTTTTCTTTTTAATTATTTATTTGATTTATTTAATTTCAATTTATGCATTAATTCAAATTTATGAAATTAGTTTAAAAAATCATAAGAATAAAAATAAAATAATTAATTGAATAATTAATTCCATGATTTTTTATTTATCCAATTTTTATTATTTGGGTTTTTATTATGTTTTTTTGTAATATAATTGCTCCTATTAACCATAAACTTTTGGTGTAAGTTTCTAATTTTCTCTCTTTTTATCTCATTTCATTTGTTTATTCAAGCTTTTATTATTTGAATTCTTTATTACTTTCACTTTTATTCAAGCTTTTAATTCAATTGATGGGCTTGATTTAGGGAATTTTAATAGTTTGTGACTTTACTAAAGCAATTTCATTTTATGTCTTATTGTTAATGTAATTAATTGTTCACTAATTCTTTTGATTTCATTTCAAATGCTTAAATTGAATTAAAAGGAATAGTAGTTAAGCACTTGAAAAATAAGAGAATTATGAATGTTATGTGAAGTAAAATGAAGAATGATTGCATTTGTTTTATTTTGTATTTTGTTAATATTGAGAGGAATTTGTTTTACGATTTTGTTGCATGATTAAGTTATTTTTGGAATGTTAAGTTTATAATTTAATCATATGTGTCTTTTGCTTTAAATTATAAGATTTTAAAGTTTAAAGTAAGTGTGTGTACCACATAAGATTGATATGGATTAATATATATTTCTTCATTAATTGTTTATAAAGCTTTTTCAAATGCAGTTTTCAGTTTTCATTATATTAACTATATATGAAATTTTATAAACTCGTTGCATAGCACAGGTACTCTTCTAGTAGACTTAAAAATGTTCTTGGTAAAAAAAATTTACATCAACAAATTTCACAGTTTTTTTCATCTTTAATAGCTTAACTGCAACATCATAAACAAATTTCTCTAATTACCTCAATTTTTAGTCAACCACACCAACAACTCCAAGATCAACTTCAACATAACCCTTATGAAAATATCATCCCTTTCACATTGATTGTAGAATTGAACATTTATGATTACGTGTCTTAATCGTGTTATGTAAATATAAAGTTTTAATAGTTATAAGTAAACACAAACATGATATGATTAATTAAATGTTTCAAGTTCTTAAACATATATATATATATATATATATATATTAAATGTATAATATAACACGACACGTTTAACATATTTATTAAACTGGTCAGATTAAATTTTATACAAAAAGACACGATTGATAACCTATTTAAACAATTAAAATAATTAAAATTTTAAACATAATTAATACAATTAAATTAAAATAATTTTGTTAATAATTTAATTTTAACATAAATAAAAATAAAATATAACTCTATCAAAGTTTTAATTAAATTTGTTAATACTTTAAATAATATATCAAAAATTAAATAATTTAAATTTAAACATTAAATTATAATAAAAGATATTTTTATCTTTTTATCACTTATTCTTTTCTTATTCCAAAATTATTTTGTCAACTAACATTGGAATAATGTTAGAATGACAATTCCATTTCATAAATTAAATTATATAATAATTATTCATAGCATATTAATATTTTAAGCATAATATCTAAAAAAGCTCCTAAACTATTTAGAAAAATTCAAATAAGCTCTTGTTTTTTATTATGTTCAATTAAGCCCTTATATTTTTAATTTGAGTCAAATAAACCATTAGGTGGCATTTGGTATTTTGTTGAGAATATGATTGTTGGGTATGTGATTGTTGGAAATGTGATTGCTGAAAAGATAATTTTGTAGCGTTTGGTATAACATGAGAAAGTGATAATTGCAGGAAATGTGATTTTTGGGAAGATTAGATTGTAGTGTTTCATTTGGAAGCACTTTAATAAATTTTTAATATAAATTTACAAAATTACCCTTAGATATGAAAGTTGAATTTTTAATGTAAAATTTTAACTTTTCAACTCTATCCCTTAAAATAATAAATAATAACATAACAAAAATAATGTAATATTTTAATATTAATTATTTAAATATTAAAATATATAAAATTATTAAATGTTTATTTTTACCTTAAACCTATAAATATTAAAAATAATAATGCCTAGAATTTTCACATGAATAACAAAAAACATTATCCAAAGAATTTTCTATTTTTTTGTCTTTGAACTTCTTTGGCTAATGATTTCTTCTTTTATTTTTTTAAATAAAAAATAATTGATCATTCACTTTGATTTTTTTTTTTCCGCTACTATGTGGTTGGAATGCTCTGGTGGATTCTACTTCTACCCTTGCTTTGGTTGTTGCAATTTTTGGTCTCTTCTTTGCAGCTCTATTTTGTTTTTTGTTTTGTAACTGAGCTATTTTGATTGTTGCTTGTACAGATTTTTTCTTGGGTTTATTTTTTAGTTTTGATGTGGGAGTTTTTAGGTTGCTTTGAGATTTTGCTTACATTTCTAAATCTCTCCTGCAAACTGGGACGGTTCCTTTTTTGTTTCTTTGCTTATTTTGGTAGCTGAAATGTGCAAATGAGTGGGGAGAAGAAAAAGAAGAGTTGACCGAAATGTGCAGGTGAGCGAGGAGAAGATGAAAAAGAACAACAACAACAACAGCATAAAATAAGAAGAGGAGTGTTGGGGATAAGTTGGGAAAAAAATTTTTTTACTTTTTCTTTTTTGCTGAGGGAAAGTTACTTTCCCTCCATAAGCTAAGAGAATGACATTCTTTTAGTTGATTGTAATGACATTACAATTGCAAACACATTCCCTTCCCTTTGTTACAAACCAAATGTTGCAAAAGTCATTTTATCTATTTAAATTGTAAGGAATGTGCTATACTTTCACAATACCGAAAGCTCCCTTATACTTTTTATTTTGAGCCTAATTAACTCTTAAGATTAATGGTTGACTTAGTCAAATATCATTTAGCACTTCATGTCACATAGTACTCAGGTAGCATGTTGAAATGTTTTAATTGATAATGATATGACACACTAACATATCATAAGTGATGATAACGTGACATGTTAATGTGACATGATAGCATTGTCATTTGGTATTTTGTCATAGACTTGGCAATTCGTGTTAACGTGTCGTAAACGAGTCAGATATGATTAAACACGAAACACGTTAAGGCTAAACACGAACACGACACGTTTAATATTCGTATCTTAAATTTAAAACACGTACACGTACATGTTTAATACACGTGTAACACGACACGACACGATTAACACGTTTATTAAACGTGTCAATATACGACATGACACGATTAATAACATGATCAACACAATTAAATAAAAATATTTATAATTAAATATAATTTTATTATTTAAATTTAAAATCTATAATTATAAAAATAATTATAATAAAACAAAAATAATAATAACATCAAATAATCACCAAAAGTTAAAAATTAGGGTTGAGCATGTATAATTACATTATACCCTTTATAAAATTAAAAAAACTTATTAAAATTATTATTTAAAATTATTTATATAAGGTTAAAATAGTTTTTAACTATTAATTTTTAATAAGTTAATAAATGTTTCACGTATACACGTTTAAACATGATAACACGATTAAGTAAACGCGTTTTAAAAAATTTTCGTATCTTAAAATGTTAGACACGATTAAACACGAAATATATTAAGACTAAACCCAAAACCTATTTAACCCGTGTCTTCTTGTGTCGTATTAACATGTCGTGTCCAAAATTGCTAGGTCTATTTTTTCACCCTCCACATCAGCACCACATCAATGCCATGTGGATATAAAATGACAAGTGGCATTTTGACTAATAAAATTACTCAACCATTAGTCATAAGAGCTTATTTGAGCCAAAATAAAAATATAAAAGGTTTGATTAAATGTAATAAAAGAATAAAAAACTTATTTGTGTTATGAACAAATATGTGAATGTCCATTATATTATGATCCAAGAAGTGCAGACCAAGTCAAACAGCCTAATAGGTAAGATACAAGAAATGTAATATGATTTGAACTCTTAGATGGAATTAGATTATGATTATAATTCAAGGGGTTATTGGCCTATAAATAGGTATCTCACTTCATTTGTAAATACATACTTGAATAAGATCCTCTTACTCCCTCTAAATACTTTCTTTTATATTTATCTTATAGTTGTTCTTTTAAGATTTATTTTATAACACGTTATCAGCATGATCCTCTCTGATCTCTCAAGTTTTGAAATTATTTTATTATCATCATTTTCAAGCTTCAAAAGGATTTCAATGATTGAGTTTTGATATTTAGTTTTAGCAAATTAGGTAAGTGTTGGTATTATTTTGTTCTTTAAAAGGATTTCAGTGGTTGGTCTTTAATTTCTTATTTTAACAAATCAGGTAAGCAACTTGATATCTCTTTAGTATTTTCATTCTCTAAATATCAACTTTATTATGAATTTTGCTATCATGTTGTATATATTATTTTGTCTCTTGATTGGAAAGTGAATTTGCTATTATATAACTACTAATGAAAAATCATGAATGTTCATTCCCTGAAGTGAATGTGATAAACTAGCTACTAATAAAAAATTATAAATCCATCCATTCCCTGAAGCAAATGTGACATCATTTAATAATTATGGTCATAATCATGAATCCATTTATTCATTGAAGTGAATGCAACATCATTTAATAATTATGATGACCATAACAATTTATACTATCACTATTTTAATTCTAATTTTACCACCAGAAGTGGATGAATAATTTTACCATCAGAATCTAAAAATAATTTTACCACCAGAAGTAGATGGATAATTTTATCACCAAAATCTAAGAATAATTTTGCCACCAAAAGTGGATGGATGCCATAACCCACTAACTCACCAAAAGTGAATAACTCATAAAAAAAAAGTGGAAGAATACTTTCAACTCACCAGAAATGAATAAATAATGAAAAGAATAAAAAGAATATAGAAAACGTATTATCATTAATATGACATGAAAGACCATTGGTTACATACCTGTTGTACGTCTTGAATTTTATCAAGCATCACTGAAACTAAAATATCTTGTGATGATTTTAACCATGGCTAAGTTGATATAGTACATCAAGATATTTGTCCACCCTAAAAGAGGAATTGATTATATGATTGGTAACAGAAATATCCATTGTTCTTGTCCTGAAAAAGGAATTGATCATTTAATTGGTAATGAGAATATCCAAGAATAAATTTAATAGTAATTGGTATGTTTTAATATAACTATATTATAAAAATGCTTTAATATGTTCTTATTATATTTAAATGATATATTCTTATTATATGTTTTAAATACACCTTTAATGTTATTTCATGTTAACTTGTAAATTTCTTATTATATATATTTTATTGAAGATAATATAGATATTCATCTTGTTGGATTTAAGATCAATAATGTAAATATATGGCTAGAAGACATTGCTATAACACACACTATATTTAAAGACAATAAATATTTTTCCTACTTGATAACAAAAAAAAATCAATGTCAATTTAATATTTGGTAATACAAGATTAATTAAAGGCTCCAGAAGAGTTAATATTTTACTACCTTGAGGAATATAGAAATAGATGATGTATTATTTTCTACTGAGTCTCAAAAAACTTTATTAAGTTTTAAAAATATTTATCTGAATAAATATCATATTGAGACAACGAATGAAAGAGACATTTAATACCTTTATATTACATTTAGTGTCACGACTCGGCACTCTCTTCGAGCTCGTGATAACCGTCACAAAGTCTCGGTAATCATTCATTACCCGGTATGTCAACCGAAACCTCGCAAGGCTCTTGCATCAGTTTTCCACTTCCCCTGTGAGCAATAGTTACTAAATATCGAGTTTTAAGAGAATATAAACTATTTTAGATCGAAAACAATCAAAATAAAATTTTGACCACACAGGGGTATTTTGGTCATTTTTACCTAAAAATTTCGAAACCTGATAAAAATACAACGTATGGTAGAAAGATATCCATTTCCGATTAAAAATAAATTTTTGCAATCTAAATCATCCATTTGGAGTGAAAAGTTGACTAATTAGACTAAATAAAAATATTCGATAATGTATTCCATTTTCTTATAAAATAATTTTTATAGAACTATGCATAAATAATTTTTGTAGCTTGAGAATAAAATAAATTCATACACATAGTAATACAGTAACCCAAGTATTCAAAATTATCCTACAGTGGCATATGGACCCCGAGATAACCAAAAGTGTGCAAGAATGTAGACCTACGATTTCCAAGGAAGTAAGTCCAAAAGAAATCTTTGATGAAATCGACTGCCTACAGATTATCTTGAACTTGAAATAGTTAAAAAAGAAAGGGTGAGTTTTCATAAACTCAATGAGTAAACAAAGTCCGTCATTAACATCTAAAGCCGAGTAAATGGAGACAGTTAACTTTTCATCATACCATAATCCACAACATTTTGTACTTGTTTCAAATTATATAAAACAACACATTTCATTATAATACACATCACGACTTATGATTTTCTTAAAAACTTGGCTCATGTTAAAAATCATACTCGGTGATACCTTGGTCGAGGCATTCAACCGAGTCCGCCAAGGTTATTAAGTTAACAACTACTCATAAAAACATAGTTTAGCCATCCCTTGGCGTTGACAGAGTTCATCCTCAAGTGGTGGTTCGGCGTGAAGTGAACTCTATCGTACCTTAGGAGATATCCTTCACACCTCTCCTACTAAGGTAAATATAACGAGGTTTACCGTGCCCTTCTAATAGGCTGGTCCATGGAAACCCGTCTACTGCAGTGGCTAATGAAATAACCCACCAATGAATAAAATTTTGACAGCATAACGTGGCTAACATAATACTACCCAGCCTGTCAAAGGAAAACAAACAGTTTATATATTTCACAACCCAAAATCCCAGCCACATATGTCATCACGTATCAGTTCATAAATCATCAATTCCAAACATAGGTACGTAAACTTAAATATGTAAGCAACATCAAAGGTTGGTCTCCACATACTCACATTTTCATAAACATTATTGAATTGTAAAATAAGTCATAAACCTTATTCCTTAAATCGATTATTAGTCATAAAACATAAAATTCATTTAGGTTCAATATTCTTAAAATCATAAAAACGATTGTAAAAATACTCTAGATAAATAAGATGAACAGTGGTTACTCACTTTGACGGGAATTTACAATACTCCTATTCTTGATCCTCGGGTGTAATACCTTTGCCCTTATCCGAGGGCTCACCACCCATACATAATATGCAATGGGAAATTTAATATACTTATGCTAAATCGTTACAAAACTATTCTATGTTCTATATGAATGCATGCAATGAAATGGGAGGTGTTCGGCCTATCGCGCACTATGCACTATTTAATCGGTCTAAACGTCCAATTCGATTCCAATTAATTTATTGCACTTCCAGTACTCCCCAAAATTCCACAAACTTCACTACAAGTCTATTCTAAGTGCAATTACCAAAATATCCCTCATTATGGTGCAGATTGCCAACAACGGGAGTAAAATTTTTCGGTACCCGTTTTCGATTTTCGGTAGTCCTAAGCACCAAATACATCTAAATGGCATGAAAAACAACCAAATTCATCATCAATCCTCACCCATAAAATTCAGCCAAGATAGGTTCTATAATGGGCATGTGGATTTCTTGCTTAATTTTCATACTAAATGTTACTAAACACATAAAAACACTAAGTTACCTTGAAATTCAACTAAATTCATCACCAACTTTCTCTCTCCAAATCTGGCCAGCATATTGCCCCTCATGAAAACTTGAATTTAATTCATGGAAAATGGAAAAGAATGCATGGGCAAGATGAATTTCAAGCTTAATATTAAAAATCTTACCTTTAGTCATCAATTTCTTGAAAATTCAACAATTTTTCCTTAGTTTTTCCTCCCTAGGGTTTTTCTTTTCTTTTCTTCTCTTTTCTGCAGGTGCTGGTCGGCCTTGAAATGCTGAGTGGAAGAGTGTGGGCTAGTTTTTAAATGGCAATATAAAAATATTAAAATTTTGACACATGTCACATTTTTATTGGTCCACTTGTTTTAACTTAATTTTTAAGCCTTTTCTCACCACCACAAATGCTCTAATATTTATCCGTAGCATTAAATAATGAGAGGTAGAATTCTGGAGCTTGACAAATGTCATGGTGGTGTAAAATTACAATTTTACCACTAGGGTGGTAAAATTACCATTTTACCCCTATGCTCTGAAAAATACCGGAATTACAATTTTTTTTTCACTTCTTAACCTCAAATCATACTCTAATAAGTCAAATGGGATAAAAAAATCTTTTCAAAAAATTCTCATTTTGTCCCCAAGTGGCAAATGACCATTTTACCCCTGGATAGTGAAAATTTTGGTTTGACTCCAAATTGATCATCGAACTCCAAATCACCATATTAAACCATTCTGGTACTTTAATATCCTTAATTTCATCTCAAATTCTCTATTTGATTTAGTTCAAGGCTTAAATCAACTTTGTTGTACCTCTAGGTACAATACCTATTTTTGTAAATTTTTCGAGACTCTCCTAGCATGCAACCATGCTATCATTACATGTATGTCATGACAAGTATTTTATAAGGTCGGGCTTTACATTTAGAATCTCAAGTAAAAAATATGTGTTGAAAAAAAAATTACTTGCTCTGTTCTCAGAATTAAGCTTCACAAATATGAGAATAATTAAAACTCATAGTAAACTAGAAGTTTACTAATGATTTTAATGTTTGATATGACCGGTTGGATCATCTTGGATCAATAATGATAGAAAAAATGATTGAAAATTTATCATTCATTGAAAAATCAGAAGATTTTTCAATCTAATGAATATTTATGTGTTGCTTGCTCTGAAACCAAATAAATTATAAGGCTATCACCAGCTAAAATTGAGATTGAATTTCCTACATTTTTTAATAATATTCAGGGTTATATGTAGATTCATACATCCACCATGTGAACCATTTAGATGTTTTACGGTTTTCATCGATGCATCGACTAGATGGTCACATGTGTGTTTATTATCATTTTACAATTTGGCATTTACAACCATTTGTTTGCAAACATATTTTCCTAGTTATATAATCAAGATTATTTGTCTTGACAATACTGGTGAATTTACATCTCAAGCCTTTAGTATTGCATATTAGTTGGAATAACTATTGAATAGCTTGTTACTTATGTTTATACACAAAATGGCCTAGTAGAATTATTTATTAAATACTTCCAATCGATTGCAAAGCCATTACTTATGAAATTCAAACTCTTTATGTCTGCTTAGGGGCATGCTATTTTGGATGCAGCGGTATTTGAATGCATTAGGCTAAACAAGTTATTATAAATTTTTCTTATGCAATTGGTTTATAGTCAAGAACCAAATATTTTTCATCTAATAATTTTTGGATGTGCGCTATATGTTTCAATTGCTCGACCACAATGCACAAAGATGGATCTTCAAAAGAGGTTAGGAATATATATTAAATACAAATCTCCATTTGTAATTAAATATTTAGAATTATCAATACAAGATTTATTCATAACAAAGTTTGTTAATTGTCATATTGATGAAACAATTTTCCAACAATAGGGGGAGAAAAAATAAGCCACTGCAAAAGAAAATTTTTTAAAATAAATTATCATTATCTAGTTTTGATCCTCGCACAAATCAATATGAACTTGAAGTTCAAAAGATAATTCTTTTGTAAAATATAGTAAATTCGTTGCCAAACGTATTTACTAACCTAAAGAGAATAATTAAATCTTATATACCAGCTGAAAAAGCTCCTATTAGCATTGATGTCCTTATAGGATAAGGCACGCCAAAAGCATGGAGACCAATCGATACTAAAGATAAAATCCTAAAAAAAAAGTAAATATTTAAGATGGTCAGAAAGAGAAAGTAGAAACTCTAGAAGAGACCCTTGACATAATTGATAAAATTTCAAAAGAAATTCAAGTACCTGAAATTAGTGAAAATAAAGAGATCTTAATAAATTATGTCATGATGGAAAAAGATGGAACCGGTAAACAAACGTCGACAATATTTTGTATATAATATAGAGCTCAATAGTATGAAAGAAAATGAGGACCTTGAACCTACATCTATTGAAGAATGTAAACAAAGAAATAATTGGCCAATGTGGAAAGACGCAATCAAAGTAGAATTAAATTCACTTGCAAAACATGAAGTTTTTAGACCTGTAGTCCGTACACCAAATAATGTTAAACCAATAGAATATAAATGGGTATTTGTGAAAATATGAAATGAGAAAAATGAGATTATGAGATATAAAACATGGCTTGTCGTATAAGGTTTTTCCCAAAAACCTGATATTAAATATGAAGTGATATATTCTCTATGGTGGATGCAATTACAATTTTATATTAACTAGTCTGGTAATATATGAGAAGATTGAAATGCGTCTAATGAATGTAGCTGCAGTCTATTTATATGGCTCTTTTGATATCGATATCTATATGAAAAACCCTGAAAGATTTAAATTGCCTGAAGTACAAAAATTTGAATTCTCGAGAAATTTACTCGATTAAATTAAATAAATCTTTGTATAGATTAAAGCAATTCTGACACATATGGTAGAATCGCCTTAGTGCATAGTTGTTGAAAGAAGGCTATAGAAATAACTATATGCCCATGTATTTTATAAAAGGATTTAGATATGAATTTATTATAATTGCTGTTTATGTTTATGACTTGAATAGTACTGAAACACCTAAAGAGTTATCAAAAGCCGTATATTACTTAAAAAGAAAATTTGATATGAAAGACCTTGGAAAAAAATAGTTTTGTTTAGATCTTTAGATTGAATACTTGACAAATGAAATTTTTGTCTATCAATTTAACTATATAACAAAATTACTAAAATGATTTTATATGGAGAAAGCATATCCATTGAGTTCACCAATGGTTGTAAGGCTATTGATATAAAAAAGACCATTTTTGACCTCGTGAGAATAATGAAAAACTTCTTGGTCCTAAAGTACCATATCTTAGTGTCATTGGAACACTAATGTATCTTGCTAGCAATACATAACTTGATATATCAATTGCTGTGAATTTATTATCAAGATACAATTCTTCTCCAACTTTAAGATATTGGGATAGAATTAAACATATACTTCAATATCTCCAAGAAATAATGGATATAGGGTTATATTATTCAAATGCATCAAAATAAAATTTAATTGGTTATGCAGATGCAGAATATTCATCTGATCCACATAAAGCTCAATCCTAGACAGGTTTCTTATTCATTGGTGGAGGTATGACTATTTCATAGTGTTTTTGTAAAACAAACTATAGTTGCTATTTTTTCTAACCATATAGAAATTTCAATAGTTCATGAGGCAAGTCGTGAATGTGCTTGGTTAAGATTTGTAACTCAACATATTCAAGAAAAGTGTAGCTTGTCAACCCAGAAGGAAATTCCAAAAATGCTATATGAGGATAATACTATTTGCATAGCATAATTAAAGGAAAGATATATTCAAGGCAATCGAATAAAACACATAGTTCACCAAAATTCTTCTTCACTCATGATCTCTAAAAAAAGGGTGAAGTTAGTGTTCAACAAATTCAGTTAAGTGACAATCTAGTAGATTTGTTCACCAAAGCCCTTTTTACTGCAACATTTGAAAAGTTGGTATAAAAGATTGGAATGCATCATTTTAAAGATCTCTATAATGCAGTCATCAATGGAGTAAAATACGCATTGTACTCTTTTCCTTCATCAAGATTTTTCCCATTGGGTTTTTCTTGATAAGGTTTTAATGAGGCAGTATTTCAAAATCGTATTCTTGAAAGGATTATGTACTCTTTTTCCTTTACTCGGATTTTTTTCCTATGAGGTTTTTTCCTAGTAAAGTTTTAACGAGGCATATTCTTAATACAATGGGCATTCAAGGGAGAATGTTATGAATAAATATGTGAATGTCCATTATATTATGACCCAAGAAGTACAGCTCAAGTCAAATAGCCCAATAGACAAGATATAAGAAATGTAATATGATTTGAACTCTTAAATGAAATTAGATAAGGATTATAATTCAAGGGATTGTTGACCTATAAATAGGTCTCTCACTTCATTTGTAAATACATACTTGAATAAGATTTTCTTACTCCCTCTAAATACTTTCTTTCCTTTTAAATACTCTCTCTTATATTTATCTTATAGTTGTTCTTTTAAGATTTATTTCGTAACAATTTGAATTTTTTTAACTAGTTCATGAGCTTTTTCAAGCATTATACTATTATTTTATTTTCATTGAATAACTATTCCATTTTTTTGTATTCCACAATCTAAACATGCCTTAAATGTATTTGTCTTATAAGTACAATGAATTCAATATAAACAAGATTTTGTAGAGAGAACATCATTTTCCAATACATGTGACGAGATTCGAAAGTCCAAATGACATGGTACTATTTCTTGAAAGGTTTCAATTTGAGCTTTAATATAATTGTATTAAGGGTAAATTTCATCGAAGTCCTTATGGTTTTGTCATAATTCAACTCAAGTCCATTAAATTTAAAAATGGACATTTTGCCCCAAACAAAATCAACTTGACAAGTTTAATAAGTCTTGTCGTTAAGCCATTGTCATGTATGCTGTTAATAAATTCATATGAGTATCTCGTGATATCCATAATACCCTTTTATTGTTGAGAAAAAGCATTAATGTTAAACCTTTTTGACAAGAAAATATCTTCTTATAGAAAAAAAGAGAGTTAAAATTACCTCTAAAAGAAGAGATTTACCTATCAAAATTCTTAAGAATGTTTTTATTTTTTAGGTAAAATGCCTAGACTTCTTTAAGTTATGCTTATAATTTCACGTGGGGTCAATAGTATTTGAAATTGACATTTTGCCCCAAACATGTAAATGATGTTAATTAGAAACATGAAATGTTGAAATTGCCCATGCATAAATATAGCTTAATCACGTGTTAATGTTTCTTAATCACTGTTTGAGTTGTTCCCTTTCTCTTATCTCGTTCTCCCTTTTTCTCTCTTCGTTCTTTTTTCTTCATTCGTTCCCTCATTGATCGATTAAGGTTTTTTTAGCATTTTGCTTTGATTAAAAGCTTCATCTTACAGCAAAATAGCCCTAAACCAAACCTTTATTTCGAACCTTTTAAACTCTGACCCAAATCGAGAAAGTGAAAAGATTAAGGTCCATCGATTGTCAACCATTAGTATGTTTTGCTGTTGTGTCTAAGGTTAGGGTTAAGGTTTAGTGGTTTAGGGTTATTGTTTATTGCTGATGTGGTGAAGGCTTGGAAACAGTTTTGTCTAACCCTGTTCTATAAAATAATTACGACGTCATTTACATGCTCAATAGAATGTTTGCATATTTGGGAAGTTCGAGAAATCGTTAAAAGACGATATTGTCCATAATGGTACAATTAAGTCGATTAAGCCTTGAACTAGTTCAAATAGGAATTTTAAGGTGAAATTAAGAGTTTCACAGTTCAGGGATGACTCAAAATGGTAATTCGGAGTTTGAGGATCAATTTGGAGTCAAACTGGAATTTTCACTATTTAGGGGTAAAATGGTCATTTGCCACTTGGGGACAAAATGAGAATTTTTAGAAAAGATTTTTTTAGCCCCATTTGACTTATTGGAGTATGATTTGAGTATTGGATTTGATTTGAGGTTTAGAAGTGAAAAATTTTAATTTCGGTATAAATTGAAGTATAGGGGTGAAATGGTAATTTTACCACCCTAGGGGCAAAACGGTAATTTTGCACCCCTAGAGCATTTTTCCAACACAAGGTCTTGACCCATCATTATTTTTGACCCTTGAATAATGTGTGGTGGAGATTTAAAGCTTAGAAGATAATAATTTTTAAAAAATAGACCAATCATGGAATGCCATGTGGCAAGTTTAAATTATTATATTATTTAACTATAAAAATCAGCCCACACCACCATTTCTCTTTCATAAGGGTCGGCTTTGGCAAGAAAACAAAGGGGAAAAGAAGAAGAAACCCTAGGTGGAAAGAAATTCAAGAGAAAAGTGTGGATTTTCAAGGAAATCAAGTGGAAAAAGGTAAAAATTTCTTGATTTTAGGTTATGAACTATTTTTCCTATGCATTTTCCCTTAATTTCCATGGTTGAAAAGCATGCTTTCATGGTGAATTCATGACTGGTCAAAATTGGTATGGAGAGAGAATGATCTTGGATTGGTTTGATATTTAGGTATGTTAGTGGTTTTAGGTGATTAATGATGTGTAGCATGAAAACAAGTGAAGAAAACCACCAAAGGTTTGGTGCCCATCAATAGTCGAGTTCTCTAAGTGAATAATGAGGAAGAATGGGATGTTATTCTAGGTGATTTGATTAAGAAATAATAGTATTTGGTGAATTGAGGGATTGGAAAAGAAATGGAGCAAGTTGGAGTGAAATTGGACGCATTGGCCAATTTATCAAATGAAAAATCGACTTAGGCCAATACTAGGTCTAGATGGCTACCCATGCATTTTTCATTTCATATCACACATATATATCGAGCCTGAAATAACTTATGACTATTAGACACAATTTAATTGGAATATGTGTCATGGATTATGGCTAGGTGGTGAGCCATTGGATACGGGTAAAGGACTGTACCTGCGGATTGAAAATATGAGTATTTCTACTCCTAATACTGTGAGTGGACAATTTATCGTCTTAAATATCTAGAGTAATTATATTTGTTTGATGCTTTTATTGAATGGTGAGTTTAAATTATAAAATATTATGTTTTTCAATTAAAATATTTTTTAATAAAAATGAGATTTATACAGATTTTGAAATCAAATATTGTTTTGGGAAAATTGAGTATATGGAGACTGTGTTGAATTTATGATTTTATATGTTATTGAAATTGTGGTTTATGACACTATCATAGCATGATGGCTAAAATTTTGGGGTTGGCATGAAATATATAAATAGTTTTGGATTGGTCTCGGTAGACTGGATTAAATTTTATTCACCATATTATGCTATTAAAAATTTTATGGGTCTGGTGGCATATTAAACGGTCACTGCAGTAGTGGGGGTTTCCGTGGACTGCCTATGAGAGGGGCCCGGTAACCCAATTATATATCTACCTCCGGGGGGAGATGTTGGATGAAGTATCTCATGAGGTAAGATTTGAGTGTACCTCATGTTCGGGCCACCACGTGAGAGTGAGACTCAACCAACGTTAAGAAACGGCTGTGTGTCAGATGCGAAAACATGTTTATAGGTAAAAGACATTTAACAGCCTTGCCGGTCTCAGTGGATACCTTGACAAAGGTACCCGCTAGAATGATTCTGGCAGGGGCCAAGTTTAAGAAATTCATAAGCTGACAAATTTTGACAAAAAGAAATTGTTTGGTATAGATTGAAACGAATTTTGCGTTATGAATATTATTGAGATATAACGTTTTTATATTGTCTCCGTCTACTCGGCTTTAAATGCTTTTGATGGTAATTGTTGACTCACTGGGATTATGTAATCTCATCCCTCTTCCTATCC
Organism: Theobroma cacao; assembly: GCF_053813885.1. Taxonomy (NCBI): domain Eukaryota; kingdom Viridiplantae; phylum Streptophyta; class Magnoliopsida; order Malvales; family Malvaceae; genus Theobroma; species Theobroma cacao. The sequence goes on from NC_142647.1 coordinate 8,443,472, forward strand.
ATTTTTCAGGCTCAGGACAGTATATTGATAGTTGATTAAGACGAGAATTAATCTCGAAGTTGCATCCTAGAAAGTAAGGGTTCGTAGGCTTACACATTCTTGGTCAGTTGGAGGCCCACGTATCACTGTAAACGAAATTTCATACTTTAATTATCTTTATTACTATATGAATAAATTTATTTTACTCTTATGCTACAAAAGTTATTTTAGGAAGCCTTTGAAAATATTGTGTTTTAAGAAAATAGAATATTTTATTTAATATTTTTATTATATTCAAATAGCTATAATTTTACTTTAAACAAATATTTTAGACTTCAAAATTTAATTTAAATCATGAAATATGTGTTTCCACTTACATAATACATTTTTACGGATTTTGAAATTTTTGAAAAAAAAAAGAGTCTAAAATACCCCTATGATGCAGAAATAAATTTTCATTGTTTTTGGATGGGAAAATGGTCCATTTCGTTTCAAAACACGATTTTAGTTACTGTCGATCACAGGGGAGGTAAGAAAACTGATACGAAAGCCTTGCGAGATTTCGATCAGCATTCGGGGTAAAGAATGTCTAACGAGATTTCGCGACAGTTGTCACAGGCTAGATAGGAGTTTCGAGTCGTGACAAGGTTTGTATTAAGGTTCAAGTTGAGTGTTCTCGAACTTGAACCTAAACACTATCCTTATATCCCCAATTCCAAAACCAAACCTTAATTCTCTAATTTAGGGATTTAAGGTTAAGGTTTTGGATTTGGGGATTTAAGGATAGTGTTTAGGTTAAGTTGGGATTTAACCCAAACACTATCCTTAAAATTTAACCTAAACACTATCCTTAAATACCCAAATCCAGAACCCTAATCTTAAATCAATAAATTGAGAAATTATGGTTAGGGTTTTGTAAATTAGAGATTTAGGGATTTGAATTTGGGGTTTTTGAAAATAAGTTTTGATTTAGTTGAGGTTTAGGGTTAGTATTTGGGAATAGGGTTATTGTTCAATATTTTAGAGTTACTAACCTATTCTAATTGGATTTTTCAAGTTTGGACATGGTGTAGATGTTGTATAACTTGGTGGTGCACCATGATAGAAAGGTGATGGTTATCAATAGTGTTGATCTAGTTAGATACTCATACATAAAGCTGACAAATGGCGTCTTTGAAATGTTAGTGGACATTCCAATGTCGGAGTTGGAATGGTTGTCTCCATTATTACACAACACCTTAAATCAAATGAGGTTATCGAATTGAAGAGTGATGGTGATGTGTTGAAGCTGTTCGAAGTTCATAAAGGTATCGAGGAAATTCATTTGTACTTGGACGTGATTCATGCCATTCCATTATAGACAATGAGATTTGGTAAGTCTTCTGTTGCCAAAAATGCTAGTGTGTGTGCTTTTGTTAGACTTGTTAATGGTGCTTTAGGTGTTGGCAGAGGCAAGATTGATGAGTCTAGCTATAGTGTTTTGAATAACTCTACTTTAGACAGAAATAATGAAGACAGAGTTGGTGAAGTAAAGGTTGAAATTGGAACTTCAAGAAGAGGTGGTTTAGATTCAAGTAGAGATAGAAGAAGAGGTAAAGGTAGAGTTGGTGAGGGTAGAGTTAGTGAAAGACCTTCTATTACTATTAGTATTAATGATGAAAAAAGTCGTGATTTAGATAGAAAAAGTAGTGATTCAGTTAAGGACATTGATGGAGAAGATGTATTCACTAAAGATGTAAACTAGATGCTTGAGATAGAAAGTGAAGAAGAGATAAGTCAGTCTCAAGACAATTAAGGTAGTGATGCAAAGAATGTTGAGGTTGAATTTGATAAGGCAGAGGTAGAGTTGGTAAGGGTAAAGTTGGTCAAAGACCTTCTATTACTATTGGTATTAATGATGAAGAAAGTCGTGATTCAGATAAGGAAAGTAATGATTCAATCAAGGATATTGATAAAGAAGATGTAAACTAAATGCTTGAGAAAGAAAATGAGGAAGAGATAAGTCAGTCTCCAGACAACTAGGGTAGTGATGCAAAGAATGTTGAGGTTGAAGAAAATGCAAAGAATGATGGTTTTTTGGATATTGGCACTAATGTAGAGGAAGGGAACTAGGATAGTGATGAATTTGACAATGAGGGTAGAACAATAGATAGGTCTTTTAAAGGCATACTTTATGCTCCTGAAGAGAATGGGAATGTTGTATTAACAGTGAACATATTGTCTACAAGTATGCATCACTTTAAGGAAGTGATGGCTAATTATATGATCCAAGAAGAGATAAAGCCAAAACTGAGAAAACTAAGTTCAAGGCTTTTTGCAAAGGAAATGGTTGTAAATGGATGGTTCAGGCAAACCTATGTTTGCATTGGAAAACCTTTAAGATCAGAAAGGTAGGGAATGAACACTCTTGCATTAGAATTAGTAACAATAATGTTGCTGCTAATAATGCTTGGATAACTAACAAGCTTGTTGCTTAGTTGCACTCTAACCCAAATATGTCATATAATTTGATGTAACATGATTTACAAGAGAGGTATGGAGTGAGTATTCATTCTAAGAAGTTGTATAAGGTAAAGAAAAGGGCCCAAGAGGAGTTTAAAGGGGCTTATGGTAAGCTCTATTCTTACATGCACCTATTTGCCTAGATGGTGAGGGATACAAGTCCTTAAAGCATAGCCATCATGCAGCTAGAGAGGCTTGAGTTGAGCATGTACCCAACTTTCAAAAGGTTATTCTTGTCCTTTGATGCTTTACGAAAATGGTTAAACAATGGGTGTAGGCCTTTCATTGGGGTTGATGGTTGCCACCTTAAAAAGCTATATGGAAGTGCCTTGCTATTTGCTATTACCATGTATAGGAATTGTGGTTTGTTTACTATTTCTGTTGTTATGGTGGAGATTGAAAATGGTGACCTTTGGTCTTGATTTTGTACTTGGTTAATATTGCCATTAGGGACTTCAATAAACCATTGGCAATGATGAGTGATGGGTAAAAGGTAAACCTTAAACCCCTACTATTTTCCATTTAAGTAATTAATTTCAATTACTTATTAACTGTTACTTATTCTTATATGGCAAGATCTAAATGATATAATTACAAAGATAACACTCCATACCACTTAAAGAAGGTGTGTTAAACGCCTTTATAACAACTTTAAGTAAAGGTTTTTAGGATTGAACAAAAAGGTGAACTTCTGGAAAGCTGTTAAACCATACAACTAGTGGGATTGAAATGAAGCCATGATGAATATTAAAGTTGAAAATGATCAGGCATGCAATTGGTTGATGGAAAAGCCACTCACATTGTGGGTAAGGCACACCTTTGACCCAAGTGTGAAGAATGACCATGTGATCAACAACATGACTGAAAGTTTCAACCACTATATTAGGCTTATAAGGACTAAACCCATTTTGTCTTTATTTAAAGAAATTAGAGTCAAGATAATGAAGATGCTTTATGATCGGTATGAGAAGGTTAGCACATGAGAAGGGCAAGTGACACCCAAAATTAAGAAAAAATTAGTTTCTACTGAGTAAAGTGGCAAGTTTTGTAAGGTTGTACATGCCTCGATTTCTAAATTTAATGTGTTTCAAGGTGATAGGGCATATTTTGTTAGCTTAAGTGTAAGTAGGATAACTTGTCCATGTGGTGTTTGGAATATTTCAGGTGAAGGTGTCTTAACATATTTCATGTATAATCTAATTGGTTACATATTTCAGGCTTTACTAACTTGTGTTTAGCTATGTTTTAAGTATTCCTTGCAAACATGCAGCAGCTTGCATAGGTCATGTCACGACCTGGTACTCCCTTCGAACCCGTGACAACCGTCGCGGTGTCCCGGTAGACACTCATTGTCCGAAATGTCAATCCGAAGCCCCGCAACCATTATCAGTTTTTCATTTTCCTTGTGAGCAACCATTGTCAAATATCGTGTTCTAAAAGATTTTAAACTGTTTCTAACTAAAAACAAATAAAATATTAATTTTCGTCTCACAGGGATATTTTGATCATTTTTTTCTCAAAATTTTCAAAACTGGCTAAAACGTAATATACAAGTACAAAACACATAATTCATATTCAAAATGAGTTAAAAAGTCTAAAATCTTCATTTAAAACGAAATTACGATTATTTGAATATAATAAGAAAATAAAAGAACTATTAAGAAAATATTCTATTTTCTTATAAACAATATTTATAGAGTTATACATGAATAATTTTTTATAGCGTAAAAGCTAAATAAATTTATACATACTGAAATACAGTAAGCCAAAATATTTAATTTAATTTACAATAACAAGAGGGACCCCGAATAAACAAAAGCAAAGAGGACTGTGAACCTACGGTTTGGAAAATGCAGATCCAACGGTAGTCCTCGATAAGATCAGCTATCTACAGTCTATACTGAATCTGAAATGGGTGGAAAGGAGGGTGGTGAGATTATAAAATCCTAAAGAGTAAACAGACATCATCATAAATATCTAGAGTTGAGTACATGGAGACAATAAAGTAAATCATCGTAAACTAAGTCTCAATATTAGAATACATTTCATTTAAAATACGTAAAAAGGCTTATGAATCTCATAAAAACTAGGCTTGTGCCATAAATCCATTCTCGGAGACACTTTGGCCGAGGCATCCTACCGAGACCGCCAAGGCTATTAAAATTCACATTTCACATAAATCATGTTTTTGTTTTGAAAACATAGCCATTCCTTGGCGTTGGTTGAGTTTCCCCTCACGTGGTGGTTTGGCGTGAAGTGAACCCTAAGCTTTACCCCAAGAGATACCCTACGCGCCTCTCCGTTCGAGATAAGAATAGAATGGGGTTTACCGTGCCTCTCTAAAAGGCTGATCCACAGAAACTCCATACTGTAGTGATTAATTAATATATATAATTCACCATACAATAAAACTCAATAACATGATATGGCAATTTTGTAATTCACAGTCTTTCAAGGCAACCAAACAATTCGCATTTCAATACAATTGCCAACTAGCCAATCATGCCCGATTTATCATAAGCCAATCAATTTAAACAATCAAATTGCCACAATTAACAGTCTCCGTGTACTCTGTTTTTCAAAATCATTATTAATTTCAAAACAATTTATAATTTAATTTTATTGAAACACATTTATTCATAAAACATGAAAATTTACCTTTTTAAATTCCTTTTTCCATAGAATTCATGAAATCCCCTAAAAACCACCCTAGATAATTAAAATGACAGTAAGTTTACTCACAATGTCTAAAATGCAGACTTTCTACGCACCCTGTCTACTGGTCCTCGGATGCAATTTTCTTGCATTTATCGGAGGACTCACCACCTTGGCACAGTACAAAATTGAGAAATTTACTACATTGGTACTAAATTGAAATTAAACTAATTTAGACTATTAATGCATAATATGGAATGCAAAAAAATGCACTGGTAACTATCCAAACTCGGTATTGGCCTAATTCGTCTTATCACCCGATTAAATTACTAACGCGTCCAATTTAATCCCAAATTAATTTTTTTCAGTTTCTATACCTCAATTGCACCCAAATTTACTTAATGTCCCTCAGTGTGATGCAAATTATCAGTCTCAACAATAAATTACGAAAATACCCCTAGTGAGTAAAAATTCATATTTTTGCTCCGAAAATTCCCATTATTTTTCTAGGCTCATAATTCATCATTTCTTAACCAATTCTCCTAAAATAAAAATCAAACTCATCCTCACTCATACATGGTAAATTTGGCCATTAATGGTTGTGGGAGAAAATAAATTCTTTTCTTGTTGTTTTGTTTCTAAATATGCTAGACTAACTAAAAACACTAACATAACTTAAAATCAAATTAATCTAACAACTTTCTCTCCCCTAACCCATTTTGATCAGCCAACAATTCATCATAAAAACATGTAATTTAAGCATGGAAAATAAGGAGAAATGCTTTAGGAAAATAGATTTCAAGCTTAAGTTGAAAAATCTTACCTTTTTCACTTGTTTTCCTTGATTTTCCACACTTTTTCTCTTGAAATTCCTCACCTAGGGTTTGTTCTTCCTTTCTTTCCCTCTCTTCCTTGCTTGGCCAAATATTTGGAGAATAATGGGCTGATTTATGATGATTTTTAGGTTAAATATTAAATTATCCTAAGCTTGACACATGGCATTTTCTTATTGGTCCATTTTTAAAATTTTAAAAATTTAAACATTTTATCTCCACCACATGATTAGTCAAAGGTCCAAAATGAGGATAAAGGAAGACCATGTGCTGAAAAAATATCCTGGTAGTGGAAAATTACAATTTTGCCCCTAGGGTGGTAAAATTATCATTTTACCCCTATACTCCAAATTATACCGAAATTAAAATTTTTCACTTCTAAATCTCAAATCATACTCCAATAAGTCAAATTATACTCCAATAAGTCAATTGGGGACAAATAAATCTTTTCTAAAAATTACCATTTTGTCTCCAGGTGGCAAATGAGCATTTTACCCCTAGATAGTGAAAATTCCAATTCGACTCAAATTGATCCTCAAACTTGAATTACCATTTTGAGTCATCATTGGACTGTGACGATCTTAATCTCACCTTAAAATTCCTATTTGATCTAGTTCGAGGATTAAATCAACTTTGTTGTACCTTTAGGTACAATACCGACTTTTGTAAATTTTTCGAGACTCTCCTAGCATGCAATCATGCTATCATCACATGTATGTCATGAATAGTATTTTATAAGGTCGGGCTTTACAGCACTACCCCCTTTAAAATAAAATTTTGACCTCAAAATTTCACTTACCGGATTCGAAGAAAAGATGTGGATATTGGTTTCTCATCTGGCCCTCGGCTTCCCACGTCATCTCCTCCATTCGAGCATTCTTTCACAATACTTTCACCATTGGAATGCTCTTGTTCCTTGGCACTCGATCCTTTCGATCTAGAACACAAGCTGCACCTCGAACTTCAAATCCTCATGCAATTCAATGGGAGGTGTTTCTAAAATGTGCGAGGGATTGGGAACATACTTTTTCAACATCGAAACGTGGAAGACATTATGAATCCGATCTAACTCTGGGGGTAATTCAAGTCTGTAAGCCACTGGCCCAATCCTTTCAATGATACGAAAGGGTCCAATGTATCTTGGATTGAGCTTTCTCCTCTTCGCGAATCTAATCACACCTTTCATCATCCAATAAATACCACAAATTATCACAAAAGTATAATCAAATAAGATTTAATACTTGAAATTTTTAAATTATTACCTTTCTAAGGAGAAACCTTAAGAAAAACTTTATCATCGTCTTCAAACTCTAAATCTTTCCTTCGTTTATCCGAATAATTATTCTACCTATCTTGAGCTGTCTTTAACCGCTCTCGGATAACCTTGACCTTATAATTTGTCAGATCAATCAATTCCACATTCACCAATTTCCTCTCACCTACTTCATCCTAACAAAGCGGAGTTCGGCACTTCCTTCCATACAAAACCTCGTATGGTGCCATCCCAATACTAGATTGAAAACTGTTATTATATGCGAACTCCACCAATGGCAAGTGTTTGTCTCAACTCCCAATAAGTCAATGACACAAGCCCGTAACATATCCTCCAAGGTCTGAATAGTTCTCTCAGATTGACCATCTGTCTGCGGATGAAAGGCAGTACTAAATCTCAATTTAGTTCCAAGTGCTTCTTGAAATTTTGACCAAAATCAATAAGTAAACCGAGGGTCTCGATCTGACACAATAGAAACTGAAACTTCATGTAATCTCACAACCTCATCTATATAAAGTCTTGCCAGCCTCTCAATAAAATAAGTGCTATGGATAGCCAAGAAATGGGCGGACTTAGTCAATCTATCCACAATCACCCAAATAACATCCTTTCCACTTTATGTCCGTGGCAAACCCAATACAAAGTTCATAGTCACGTGTTCCCACTTCCATTCAGGAATCGGTAAAGGCTGAAGAGTACTTGACGATTTTTGATGCTCCGCCTTGATTTGTTGGCATGTGAGACATTTCGCTACAAACTCTGCTATGTCTCGTTTCATACCCGACCACCAATAACTTTCTTTAATAGTCCGATATATCTTGGTGCTTTCGAGATGTAAAGCATAGGCGGAAGAATGAGTTTCCTCCAAAATAGCTCGTCTCAACTGATCATCCTTGGGGACACAAATTCAGCCTCTAAGCATTAAAGTACCATCATCGCTGAGTCTAAACTCACTAGATTCTCCATCTTGCAGCTTTTGAACTTCCTGTTTCAACCAATCATCAGATTTCTGTAATTCTCTAATCTAATTCAACAATGAAGGTCTCACAACAAAACTAGCAAGTAGGGTTCCATCCTCACCATTATTTAACTGGATCCCTAGAGATTTCATCTCAAGCAATATCGAAAAATAAGAACTCTGAAGTGCTGTTAATGAAGATGAGGATTTACGACTTAAAGCATCTGCTACAACATTTGCCTTTCTTGGATGATAATCAATCACTAAGTCATAATCCTTAATCAACTCCAACCATCGTCTCTGTCTCAAATTAAGCTCTTTCTAGGTGAGCAAATATTTCAAGCTTTTATGATCAGTAAAAATCCGACAACGCTCACCATATAAATAATGTCTCCAAATCTTCAATGCGAAGACTACTGCTGCTAACTCTAAGTCATGAGTAGGGTAATTCGTCTCATGCTTCTTCAATTGTCGGGAAGCATAAGCTATTACTTTTTCATCCTGCATCAATACGCACCCTAATCCCAACTTAGATGCATCACTATATACCACAAATTCTTTTCCATTTACAGGAAGTGTTAAGATGGGAACAGAGGTTAATCGGTTCTTTAGCTCTTGAAATCGATTCTCACAAACATCATTCCACTCATACTTAACTCCTTTATGAGTCAAACGAGTCAGAGGAGCTGCTATCAAAGAAAATCCCTGAACAAATCTCCTGTAATAACCTGCTAAGCCAAGGAAACTATGAATCTCAGTTACCGTTCTCGGTTGCTCCCATTGCAAGATTGCCTCAATCTTCTTGGAATCGACATAAATTCTAGCTCCGGACACCACATGTCCCAAGAAAACCACTTCCTTCAATCAGAATTCACATTTAGAGAACTTGGCATAGAGTTGCCTCTGGTGTAAAATTTGTAACACAATCGCAAATGGACAGCATGTTCATGATCATTCTTCGAATAAACCAAGATGTCATCTATGAATACTATCACAAACTTATCCAAGTATGGATGGAACACCTTGTTCATAAGATCCATAAAAATTGTCGGGGCATTAGTCAAACCAAACGGCATCACTAGAAACTCATAATGCCCATAACGCGTCCTGAAGGCAGTCTTGGGTACATCCTGCTCCTTAATCTTCAACTGATAGTACCCAGATCTCAAATCAATCTTAGAGAATACTATAGTATCTCGTAATTGATCAAAAAGATCATCTATCCAGGGTCAAAGGTATTTATTCTTGATGGTCACTCGGTTCAGCTGACGGTAATCGATACACAATCGAATAGTGTCATCCTTCTTCTTTACAAATAGGACTGGTGCTCCCTAAGGAGAAATGCTAGGGCGAATGAAACCTTTATCCACCAAATCTTGCAACTGGACTTTCAATTCCTTCAACTTTGCCGAAGCCATTCTATATGAAGAGATAGAAATAGGTGCGGTACCCAGAAGTAAATCAATAGGGAACTCAAGCTTTCGATCAGGAGGTAGTCCCGGTAAATCATCAGGAAATACATCAGGAAACTCACTTATTATTGGGACATCCTCTAACTTAGGTTTCCCTTTTGAAGTATCAATCACGTATGCCAAATAAGTCGGATGCCCTTTTTGCACTAATTTCGAAGCTTTGATGGTCGAGATTACATAAGACGGTAATACTCGACGTTTCCCTACAAATACAATCTCTGCTCCCTTCGAATTTCAAAGGACAACTTCTTTTCGAAAACAATCCACGTTTGCCCGATGTGCAGTTAACCAGTCCATACCCAATATTAAATCAAAATCCAAGATCTCTAGAGGAATTAAGTCATCCCTAAATTTTTCCTCACCTACCCTTACCCCACAGTCTCTATAACAAGTATTTCTAATCAACTGTTCTCCTAGAGGGGTATGCACTACAATTTCTCCTTCTAATGGTGACAAGTTTCTATCAGCAATTGATGCAAATGTCATACTCACATAAGATCTATCTGAGCCAGAATCTATCAAAACATAAACATTTTTATCAAATAGAGACATAATACCTGTCACTGCTCCAAGTCAGACCCGTGCCTCATCTTCCGTCACAGCGAAAACTCTTGTCAAAGTATGAGTCTGTGGTCTTGAAGGTGGATGCGCCGGGGTATTACTCTCCACACCGGATAATATGGCTACTCCTTGTCTCGGTGGTAACCCAACAGAATCTATCCTCTACATATCAGTACGAGCTGGTGGAGATGATGCAGCTACAGTGGCTCGTCCTAACCGTCGGTAATTACTCCTAATATGACCCGTCTGTCCACATTGGAAACATCTTGTTGGCCCTCTACATAGCCCACTATGATAATTCTCACAATTTCTGCATCTGTCAGAACCTCCGGAACTCTTCCTAGAACCAGTCATAGCAGATCTGCTAAACCTCGAAGGTTTCTGCTGTGATAGTGGAAATAGAGGTCAAAGAGATGTTACGGAAACAGAAGTAGTGCTCCCTGAAATCGTTGAGTGCTTGCCTCTTTTTACTAGCTAACTAGAAGACATACCAGGATTCCTCCTTTTTGCAAACTCAGTTCGAATCCTCATATTCTCAGTCGTGAGCTTTTTAGCCCGTAAAGCCATCTGTACCACCTCCTTATGTGGCTCCCTACCAGTCACTGTCATTCGCTCTCTAATCTCATTACGAAGCCCTTCCTCGAAATAACTAGCTTGATCCTGCTCAGATTTCACCAGATCTGACACATATAACATGAACTCGTTAAAACGAGTCTCATACTCCTTTACAGTTAGATTCTCTTATTTCAAACTCAAAAATTCTCTCTTCTTTTCTTTCTGATGAAAGTAAATGAAATACTGACCATCGAATTCCCTGAGAAAATCGGACCATGTCTGAGGAGTAGTGGAATGGGACTTCACCGAATTCCACCAGGTACAAGCCCTCTTCTCTAATAATCTCGTAGCCACCATCAGCTTCATGTCGTCATCTAATCCCATATCAGAGAAAGTCTTTGAAACCTAATTAATCTAGTCCTTTGCCACAGTGGCATCTAACTCACCCACAAAAGACACACAACCGAGCTGTCTAACCTCCTTTAGCTTCTTAGAAATGGATACATCCTATACTGATGGTGGAACTAAATGAGTAGTTGGAGGCACTATAGGTGGAACTTGACCAGTCTGAGTTTGACCAGCCATTGCGGTAAAGAAAGCTACCAATGCTTGTGCTGCCTCGGTAGGTATCGCGAGAATACCAATAGATAGCTGAGGAGATGGAAGATGTGGAGGACTATCGGCTTGCTCAGCAGCAGGTGCTGCCCAAATGGTAAACGGAGCCGATTCTTCCTCTACTGCATCTAGCTGATGATGTTGGAAATGACCTCTTCCCCTCCCAACCGATCTAGTTGGAGGTGGGCGTCCGCGTCAAGGAGGCATTATAATCTATAAAATTATACGAGCAAGTTTAGGTAACCTTAGGCTCTATATGCAGATGCATGCATTCTATTCGACCTAACCTAACTTAATCCGGGGCCACACTGATACTGTCAATTTTTAAAACAACTTTAAAACTAAAAACTTTAATCTTTAATACCAAAGGCTCTGATACTAATCGAATTGTCACCCGGTACTCTCTTCGAGCCCGTGACAACCGTCTCGATGTCCCGGTAGACACTCATTGCCCGGAATGTCAACCCGAAACCCCGCAAGGCATTATTATCAATTTATCATTTCCCTTGTAAGCAACCATTGTCAAATATCATATTCTAAAAGATTTTAAACTGTTTCTAACTAAAAACAAATAAAATATTAATTTTCATCTCACAAAGGTATTTTAATCATTTTTTTCTCAAAATTTTTGAAACTGGCTAAAACGTAACATACAAGTACAAAACACATAATTCATATTCAAAATGAGTTTAAAAGTCTAAAATTTTCATTTAAAACAAAATTATGGTTATTTGAATATAATAAGAAAATAAAAGAAATATTAATAAAAATATTCTATTTTCTTATAAAACAATATTTATAAAGTTATACGTGAATAATTTTTTATAGCGTAAAAGCTAAATAAAGTTATACATACTGAAATACAGTAAGCCAAAATATTTAATTTAATTTACAATAACAAGAAGGCCCCCGAATAAACAAAAGTAAAGAGGACTGTGAACCTACGATTTGAAAAATGCAGATCCAACAGTAGTCCTTGATAAGATCAACTATCTACAGTCTATACTGAACCTGAAATGGGTGGAAAGGAGGGTGGTGAGATTATAAAATCTCAATGAGTAAACAGACATCATCATAAATATCTAAAGTTGAGTACATGGAGACAATAAAGTAAATCATCGTAAACTGAGTCTCAGCATTAAAATACATTTCATTTAAAATACGTAAAGAGGCTTATGAATCTCATAAAAACTAGGCTTGTGCCATAAATCTATTCTCGGGGACACCTTGGCCGAGGCATCCTACAGAGACCGCTAAGGCTATTAAAATTCACATTTCACATAAATCATGTTTTTGATTTGTAAACATAGCCATTCCTTGGCATTGGCTGAGTTTCCCCTCACGTGGTGGTTTGGTGTGAAGTGAACCCTAAGTTTTACCCCAAGAGATACCCTACGCGCCTCTCCGTTCGAGGTAAGAATATAATAAGGTTTACCGTGCCTCTCTAAAAGGCTGGTCCATAGAAACTTCCTACTGCAGTGATTAATTAATATATATATAATCCACCATACAATAAAAGTCAATAACATGACATGGCAATTTTGTAATTCACAGTCTTTGAAGACAACCAAACAATTCACATTTCAATACAATTGTCAACTAGCCAATCATGCCCGATTTATCATAAGCCAAACAATTTAAACAATCAAATTGTCATAATTAACAGTCTCCGTGTACTCTATTTTTCAAAATCATTATTAATTTCAAAACAATTTATAATTTAATTTCATTGAAACACATTTATTCATAAAACATGAAAATTTACCTTTTTAAATTCCTTTTTCCATAAGATTCATGAAATCCCCTAAAAACTACCCTAGATAATTAAAATGACAGTAAGTTTACTCACAATGTCTATGATGTAGACTTTTGACGCACTCTGTCTACTGATCCTTGATGCAATTTCCTTTCCTTTCCTTTATCGGAGTACTCAACACCTTGAATTCTTTTTTTTCCTTCAGACATCGCAAACGGTCTGCTGTTGTTAAATTTTTAAAAACTAACTTCCTCTCATCACGAAGAGATGCAAAAATTTTTGCAATATCTCCCCTAACCTATTAAATGATAATTAAGATAAAAGAATTATTCACAATCATTCATTCAAAATTGAAACTATATTAAAATTATACATTTCAAAAGGGCATATTTATACACCTTATTTGTCAATTTCATCTTTTTACCCTTTTCGTTTTCACCACAAATGGATTCATTGTCAAGAAAAAAATAATTATTATAAACTAAATTTAATCATCAACATAAACATCAATATATAATAAATTTCACAATGTAATGAACAATAATACTTACAATTATGTCAAATAAAAAAAAGCAACATATGTACACACTTACTAGTAAAAAACAAAGGCATTCTTAGATCGCTTTGGACGACAAGATTTGTTAATGACTTGGCCTTTGTTGCCATCTATGTTTTCATGGTTTTCACATTTTTCCAAAACGAAATCCATGCAAGAAGTTTTTGTCATAGTCTCAACAGCTCTCATTATTGTTGTCATATATTTTCTAACAGCCGTATCTGTAAAACTGCATTATAAAGTAAATATAACCAGCCTTAAACAGGATTATGAATTGAATAATTGTTATGACAAAATCAATAACAAATACCAAGGCATAAATTAAAAAGTTATACAATAATGATGTTCAAACACAACTAGATTTTTGTTAACTTATAAATCATATTATTTTTAAAAAATTCTAATAAAAACTATTAAAAAAATAGCTCAGATGCAAACTATTCCCATAAAATTTTAAATCAATTTTCATAAGCGTGTTATTGATATGAAGAGCAGTGAGTTCAAAAATAGGAAAGTAACAATGATTCAGCTTTTCTTTTCTTTCAAAATATTTCTGGGCATGTTGAACTTGGGTATTTAAACGTTTATTGAACCAAAATGCAGGCCATATATCATTCATTAAAGATGCAGCTGCCACTCGACCACCTGAGAATCTTTATCACCTGCTTAAAGTGCTTCAAACAATTTGTATTAAATTATCATGCAGTAAAACAGGAAAAACCAAGGTAAATACAATTAATATCGAGTCTCCAGTTGTTCTTAGGATGACAGAAATGGAAGCAATGTCTACATATGTCTGAGTAGTGACCAATACGTCAACACAGACTTGTTACATGTTCCAATATAAAGAGCATGGTCAGAATCAGTCATAGCCACAATTATATGTAACCAACAAAAATTTCAGCAAGCATTCACCAGACAATTTTTTTATCATATTACAATGATATCAAGGACAAAAGAAAATCACTCAAAGTTTTCCTGATACTCAGCAAACTTAATTGCCATTGTCTTGAGAATTTTGTTAGTAGGTTGCAGTAATGTATGCGCCTCCTAATCAAACAGAAAGTTAAAGAATATTCTTGCCGTTTTGTAAGGTTTCGATGCTGATATCGATTAGAGTGAAAGACCTTCTAAAAAGGTTGACATTGCAGGAGAAGATTAGGTTGCTGGTAACAATGCTGCACCATCCACGGGTCGAGATCAAAGGGTACGAATGGTGATCCAAAGGCAATGTTGCTTCAATACACAACGCTGCAGCTCTGAATTCACAATAAAATAATTCAAAAAAAATTCCTTTATTAAGAGAGAACACAGTCTGTTGGGGAGAGTCTTCATCTTCCCTGGCTCCTCTATTTGTGAGAGTTCTTATTTCTCTTGACTTTTTAATTTTATTTTTTTATTAACCAGTTGAACTAGTTTACATGTTTCTTTATCAGTTTTAAATCAATGGTCACAATTTAATCTTGTAAATTAAACGATGTTTATTAATTGACCTTACAGTAAGGTAAAAAATAATCACCTTACTGCAGAATTTGCCTATTTCAAATAGTAATGGATCCGCGTAAAATTATGGATAAAATTTAATGGGGTCAAGGTATTTTACCCTTGTTTTTTTATCTTTAACTTTTTTCAAAAGTTATTTAGGTTTAGGGTAAAATATCGTGACCCCTTTAAATTTTAGCTATAATTCCATGCGAGTCCATTGGTATACGAAATGGATATTCCGCCCTGATAGAATATCTTTTGCTAGACACATAAGTTAGTCATTAGTCAACCGTTGATGTTTCATTAGTTTGATGATATGGCAATATTTCTTGGATAATTTTACCTTTCATTAATTTTAAAAATTATCACACTATATAAATTATAATTTTTCATTTTTAAATTTTTTCTTTCTTATTCAAGAAAAAATTCTCTCTATCCTACCTTTTGTTGATCGACCATTTTGTGACTAGATTTGGCTAGGGAGTGCCAAATCTAACCAAATTTTGCTCCCTCAAAGGCTCCTAAACACTCCCCTAGGAAGCATGGATCGACGCTCCTTAGGGGAGTGTCAGTTTAAGGAGTGTGGATCTAGGGAGCATCGACACTCCCCTAGGGAGCACAAGATTCTCGCTCCCTTAAGGAATGTCAATCTCAGGTTCCCTTGGGGAGATTTAGCCAGATTTGACATTCCACGACTAGATTTGGTTGTGGGGTAATTAGTCAGTATAAGGGAGCGTTATCGGTCACTTTGAGAGAAAGGAAAATAGTGAAAAAGAGTGAAGAAAGAATATTAACATTTTAGATATTTTACATTTGCCAGTTAACACTGTTTACACATTTGGGATGGATTGTTTATTTTGAATACTAATGGATCCACCTGAAATTATGACTAAAACTTAGGGGTCAAAGTATTTTACCCTTAGATTTACTTGCTTGCATTCTATTTAGCTAGAAGTCATAGCCACCAATATGATTAATTGCAAACTAAACTTTATTACATATAGAGAAAGTTGAATGGGACAAAACATGATCCCAACATGGTCTCTGAGATGCATAGTAAATCTTGTTCTTGATTCCTTAATATCAACAAATAAATAAAATTTGCATGGCCTAAAGAGAAAGGAAGATTAAAAGTAATGAAATTGTTAGCAAATCCTCTAATAGACTTGATAAAGCAAAGACCAAGCTCCAAAACATTTACATGGGCAATTACGTCCTTTGTAAGAATTTTTTTTTTTTTTTTGCTTTCAAGTTCTTTGCAAATGATGATGACATTGACTTGGGCAAGAGTCAATTCTACTTGCTCCTCTTGCATTACAAAATATTTTAATAATTACACTTTTCCTTGTTTCGTAAATTATCTGATTTGAATCATATTAATATCCAAATGAGATAACTTCAAAGTCTATGCAAGTGTACTAGAGACAATTTCAAAGTTCAAAGTTATGGCAAAGAATGATTTAGACAACCAAGTTTAAAGTCACTATAACTACCCATAACAGTGAATATGAATATGTTAAATTTTAAATAACATGTCAAATCTTATATAAAAAAAATAGTATAAGAAAAGGAGTAAAAAGGCTTGAGGCATGCTGTAACATACTTTCTTTAAAGAGTTGCTATTTACTATGGGGATTTGGAAATAAGGACTCTCTAAGATACAACAAGTTTATTGCATAATGCTTTTGATGGATGAAGTCAGTGCTGAAAGTGCATTCTTTTTTATATATTGAAAAGTTGTGTCCGTTGTGTTTTTATATATGTGTCTGTTGTGTTTTAACAGACGTGTTTATTGAACAATTTTCAATAGTTGTGTTTGTTCACTTCTATTTATTAAAAGAGTTATATTTTAATTTAAATAATAACATCTTGAATTATTATTTTCCAATGTGAGACTCTTAAATATTACAAGCTATCTAACAATCCTTCATTAGTTTGTAATATTAATAATACTATGTATAATAAAAAGTATCATGAACATTTGAACTTTCTACTAGAATAGAAATTTTAAATTAAGATGAAGTTATTGGTATCACAGGGATTGAACTGTAACTCCTTATGCCATAATCGAAAATATCACATACATAACAATATTTAATCGCTTTAAAATTCTACCAACTACTTTAGCACTTATATGGTCCTGTGTTAATCCTCGTTTCATGAATATTTATAAAAGTAAACCTTTTTAACTCTTATTCAAAGTGGCACCACTTTAATATTCATATAAGTGAAATTTGTCATTATGTCCCTATTTCTACAGGCATTTAACATTTCAATTAAGAGTTTTTTACTCATCTTCTCCTTGTAACAGTTGGACTAAATATTCTAGAATAAGGCTATTTAATGTAAAAAATTCAATACATAAGAATAGCATATTGTAACTTGTTATTAACCATTAAACTTTTATTGTTAGTTTTGTTAACTCAAAGTTGGGTTTCATTACTAACGCATTTAAGTCAAGGGTTTTAGCCCTATTCCACTAGATGTTGATTTTACAACCTCTTGGCAAAGTTTTGGTAAGTGGATTAGCCAAATTTTTACAAGATTTAACATAAACTATTATTACAATACCATTTGAGATTAATTTTCTTATGTAAGCATGTCATAGACTTATATATTTAGACTTTCCATTATAAATCTTATTGTGGGCTACACACATTGTAGCCTCACTATCACAATTTACGAAATTGGTTGGCATTGGTTGTGGTTATAATTTTATATTGAATAACAAATTTTCGGCTATTCCGTTTCTTTTCCAACAACTGTTAATGCTAAAAATTCAAATTCCATAATGGAATGTATAATACAAGTTTGCTTCTTGAATGCCTAACTAATGGCACCACTTTTTAAGGAAAAAATCCATCTTGACGTGGATTTATTGTCATCAATACCAACTATCCAACTAGCATAAGAAAATCTTTCTTTCTCAATTGAGACCGTTGTATCTTAATGTACATACGAAATGTCAAATTAATACATCAATGTGTATGTTCACACAAGTACCATTGTACCTTTATTACACAATAAGAACGTTATGTCAAAGATATTGAATATATATGTTGCACCATTATGTTTTCGATGATAAAATAGGAATACATCATAAATCAAGTTGTTAAATTTACATATTAGTACCATTATACCTTTATTTACAATAGGAATGTCACATACCAAGCTATTACATAAACCTTAATGGTATTTACATTGGCATCATTATATCTTAATGTATAATAGGAATACTAGATGCCCACCTATCATATGGGCTTTGATAGTATTTACATATTAGCATCATTATACCTTAATGTATAATTGGAATGCTACACATCTTTTACGCTAACAAGTTTTTAAAATTATTAGAAAAGTAGTATAAGAAAGGGAATAAGAAGGCTTGAGACACGTTGTAATACATTGTTGCTTATTACAGGGATTTGTAAATAAAGACTCTTTAGGATACAACAAGTCTATTACAGAATGTTTTTGATAGATGAAGTCTGTGTTGGAAGTACATTCTTTTATATAGACTAAAAATTTGTGTCTGTTTTGATAGATACATTTATTATGTTTTAACATATGTATTCAAAGTGTTTTTACAAATGTATTTGTTTTGTTTAAAGATATTGAATAATTTTCAATAATTATGTTTGTTTAAAATTCTTGTATATATTAAAAAAGTTATTTTTTAATCTGAATAAGAACAGAATAATTATCTTCGATCATGAAATTCTTAAATACTACAAACTATCCAACATTTTGAACTATTAATTCAAATCTAATAAACTTTAAGTTGAATTGCTATAAAACTTTTAAGTAGGTGAGTGGAATTTACCCATGTACCCATCCATGTTTTTTTATAAGTGTCGGCCGAGAAGGTCAATCTTGCCATTTCGTAAATTCATCGGTTGCATACCCGTCGAGAGGCTCCACAAAATTTCCCCTTTGTGTTTTTTTTTTCCTATCTTGCCACGCTAAAAGAAAAAAAAAAAGAAGAAGCTCGCATTGGAAACTGGAAAGCGAAGCCAGACAAGCAACCGATTCCCTTCTTTTTCTGTCTTTGTTTCCAAAAAGAGAAAAAAGATTCAAACTAACAATTAGGAACAACGAAGCGGCAGGCATTCTTAAGCTTTCACGCCATTCCTTCTCCCAGGTTTCCTTCTTTTTCGATATCTAAAAAACTAAAAGTTTTTTGTTTTTTTAATCAACTATTTAGTTCAAGAGCGAAATTTTTGATTTGTTGAATTTTTAAATTTTAGGATTTTTTGGGAATGTTTGCGAAGTTTGAGATAGTTTAAGTTGTAAGGGGACTAAGAGCAAGAAGGTTCTTGGTCCCCAACAAGATGTGTTAAGTCTATGAGGTGAAGAAGAGGAAGAAGAGAATGAGCCTAAAACTTAATTCCCCATTTCTTGCGATTCCACTTGGAAGCTCTTTAAATGGTAAAAAAGGCCATGGGCATTGCTTTGGTTTTGATAGGGGTAAGCTCGTTAGAAGAGCAATTCGCAAGCGTGTATCTGCGGAGAAGCAGAATGATTGGATTTCTCAAGCAATCAAGTTTTCCCATTTTTGTGGGAAAAACATTGATTTGTTTAGGAAAACTATTGGGTTGAGAAATGGGTTTGTCGTGAAAAGTGTTAAGGAGCCTTTTGCTGGGAGCAAGGCTCTAGTGAGGTCTTTGTCTCCGTTGTGGAATGAGGGATTACTGTTGGTTAGGTGCTCCGTTCTCACGGCTGTCATATCTGGTGTGTGTTTATTGGTTTGGTACGGACAGAAGAAAGCTAAAGGTTTTGTGGAAGCAACGCTTTTGCCTTCGGTTTGTTCGGTGCTTAGTGAATATGTACAGCGTGAGATTGATTTTGGCAAGGTGAGGAGAGTTTCGCCATTAAGTATCACCTTGGAAGCATGCTCTATTGGGCCTTACAGTGAAGAGTTTTCTTGTGGTGAGGTTCCCACTATGAAAATTCGTGTTCGGCCTTTTGCCAGTTTGAGGCGCGGAAAGATCGTGATAGATGCAATTTTGTCTCATCCAAGTGTATTGATTGCGCAAAAGAAGGATTATACCTGGCTGGGGATACCCTTTTGTGACAATGGTCTGCAAAGGCATTTATCAACTGAGGAAGGGATCGATTATCGTACAAAAAGGAGGAGGATTGCCAGAGAGGAAGCTGGTGCTTGCTGGGCCAGAGAGAGGGATGATGATGCTAGGAAAGCAGCAGAGATGGGTTACATTGTTTCTGAGGGAAGTTTAGATATATCTGAAGATGATTCAGTTAAAGGGATAGGTCTTTCAGCTGAAATAGCAAGCTCAAAGTCATTTTCATGCATGGATGAGAAGATGCATTGGAGGGATCATCATTGCGTGGACACTGGTGTTGATTATGACACGAAGCATGCAGAATTGGAGAAATCATTTGGTGTGAAAATTCCAGGTTCAGGGCTTACATTGTTGCCTAAAGGTCCTAAAGGGAACAAATTTAAGAAAAAGTTTAACAGGAGTGATACCTCTACTGCTGGTGTTGCTGCCAAGAGACGAATCCTTGAGCGTAGTGCATCGGTAGCACTTGCATATTTTCAGGGTCTATCCCAAGAGGACTCTGGTGATTATTCAGAGGCATCTGGAAGTTATGATATATCGGACCTTAATACCCTATTGGTGAAAAGTGAAGTTGATTCTAATGCTGAAGCTTCTATTGGCATTAATACTGGTGGAGGAAGTTTGCTCAGTTATAACCATTATGGAGAGCAATGTGAAGAGACAGAAAACCTGCATATTATCACGCACTGTAATGATAATGGCACTTTAGGTAATTTCAATTTCATACGTGATCCGTTTCTTATGACTGTTGAAAGACTTAGTGGAGTCAGAAAAATTGGCAAAAGTTTTCCATATGATGTAAATGCTGCAGGAGCTGCTAAAACTATGAGCTCTAATGTAAATGGTGAGGATTTGGTTGTTGATGTTGTTGTAACTGGAAATATGAATGAGAATGTATCCGAGGGTGAAAGGAGTCATGCATCTCAAAGTTTTACTTCCATAAAGTCTGACCTCACTCCTTCCGCATCCCATTCGGTTACATTTTGGCCATTAGGCTTGAAATTTACCTTGCCTTCTTTTCCTGACAACATGGGGGAACGTGTTTCCAATTTTTTAGCTGGATCCCTTCAAAAGCTAAAAAATGGTGTGGCTCTAAAGGTTGAAGATATTGTTGCAGAACTTGTTGATGGGGTAGATGTGGCGCAAACTGAAGGAATTGAGAAGATGCTTCCAGTTATTGTGGATTCTGTCCATTTCAAGGGTGGAACACTGATGCTGCTAGCATTTGGTGACAGAGAGCCCAGGTTCAAACTCCATTCCCCTAGTTTCCCTCTTTCACTTTATGCATATATACATGTGTGTACATTAGTATATTCATATATTTCAATGATTTCTTACTATGTACCACGGATAAAATAAGAAAAGCAAGATTCAATTTCATTTCTCTTCATAGCCCTACCTTAAAGTGTCTTTAAGAATCTGTCGTAGTGAATTAAATGCACTTTTTCAGATCGCTTTGAAATGTAGTCTATAATATCAGTTTCAGAATTTCCTTTCTTATGCATTCATACCAAATGACTTTTCGTATACGATAACATATGGGAATTAATATGTACATTTTACCTTCTCTCTGAGTTTCCTCATACCCTGCAAATTTATGCTATTGAAGGGATCATTTTTTATTGTTTTGTTTGTATAGGTTTTAGGTTTTGGCTTATGCTTCTTAGAGTTATGGGTTTGTAATATGTAGTTGTTTTGGATGATATGGTTTCTGTTGGAAATCTGATGTTGGTGTTTGAATGAAGTATTTGAAATTGAAATGCCTATATAAAATACCGTATCTCAAAATTGATGAATTTTAAAAAAAATCTGTTTGGGAAGCAGTGGACAACATTCCAATGTAACTTTTTTAAGGAAAAAGGGACTCTACGAAGGTAAAAAAAGAAAACTTGAAGCTAATTTGCCCTCATCCTCTCTGTTGCATCTGCCTTCTATCACTGTGCCACAACTGCGACATACCTTTCAAACATGCTATAATTCACAACTGTCAAAATTGACACTTGAACCATGAAAATCACCATTAAATTAACTCTAAACATCTTTAAAATAGATGAATTCCCACTATTTGACCACTCCAAATTTCTTAAATTTGACACGAAATCAGTAACTAAAATTCTCAACCTTCAATAACCAAAATTTTCAACCAAACATGCTCTAGGGATGAAGGCAGGTATGAAGACAAAGAAGAATGGTGATGACAATCGAAATTGTAGGAGGAGAGGAAACAGAGACAGAGAGAGAGAGAAAAACACTGAAATTGATTTTGAAGATGTTGCCTAAAAATGAAGGTTTCTGTGGTTGGGGAAAGACAAGATTAGTCTATAGGTGAAAGAGCTTCGCTCTCTTCTTATGTTTTGTCTCTTTCACAAGACTAGGCTGCATTTTCATTTGGCCTCTTGAGGCTTAATTTAAAGCATATAATTGTGACCCTCAGAGTACAGGTGCTGAAGGCAGATGCATTTACCAAATTCATTGTCTTGATTTGCAAAACAGAGTATTTGACACATTTTGAAATTTGAAATTCACTCTTGATGTACAACCCTCCTTGAAATACTCCATACATACTTCCTTAGTGAATCTGATTTTTCTCTATTGATCATTTACCGTGCTTGGAGAAAGTTTACAAACAAGAGATGCTCCATGTTAGTTCTATCTTTTAAAACTTTCAATATTGTTTGCAGAGAGATGGAGAATGCCAATGGATATGTGAAGTTCCAAAATCATTATGGCCGTGTGCACATACAACTCAGTGGTAACTGTAAAACTTGGAGATCAGATTTGGCCTCTGAAGATGGTGGCTGGTTGTCTACAGATGTTTTTGTGGATACTTTAGATCAGAAATGGCATGCGAATCTAAATATTTCCAACCTCTTTGTTCCGGTAAGGTGTAAAATGGATGTGATGCTTAACTTTTTTGACTGCATTTGATCCAGCATGAATTTGATATCTATGTTTTTCGTTTGCCTTTTCCTACAGCTTTTTGAAAGAATTTTAGAGATTCCAATCACATGGCTTAAAGGAAGAGCCACTGGTGAGGTGCTTTTCTAACTTCACTTTTTAGTTTTTCTTTTTTTGTTTTGATTTCTGGCATTATATAAAAATACATTTCAATGCTATAGGTTGACCAAGTCATTTTATATGCATTGCAGTACCATGTTGAAAGTTGCTTCTGGGATTAGTTTTATAATCTGATGTTTATGATCTCTTTTACTCCCTTTGCTATCGACTTCTGTTTACTTCTAAAATTTTGTTGTTTGATATTTCATGGGAAGTTGCTGACCTGCTCCCCTGTTGTACTTTGCATTCACCCAGCATAGATGGGAGAGATGTAAGAGCATCATAACACTGACATTAGTTCGTAGGAATGGTTGATATTTACAAGAGTTGAGCAGTATGATCCAAGCCCGTCTCCCTGTCCCCTAACAATTTAAAATGACTTAAGAGGGACTATTTTTTTGCTTCATAAGCAATAGACCCGGGTTTGGCTCCTGGCAAACACAGTTGTTAAATTTCTGCTTTTCCAAAAGAACAAAAAAACACTGATTTAGGCTCTAGAGCATTTATTTCCTGCCTTAATAAGTGGTAAAGTTTCTGCCAAGTTTTGTGACTGTGTTGTGTTATAGAAGGAAAAAGAATCTAATACTGTACTTACATTCAATACTCTACTTATATAAATATATATATATATATATGCTGGTCAACTTTGGTTATTGGCAGGACTGTATTCTGCTATAGAAGGACGAAGAATCTAATACTCTACTTACTTTGTAGAAGGATTGATTGGTTGATATCTGTATCCTGGCCAACTTTGTTTATTTGCAGGTCCACCTGTGCATGTCAACAGGGGAGACATTTCCTAATCTTCATGGACAGCTTGATGTCACAGGGTTGGCCTTTCAAATATATGATGCTCCATCATGGTTTTCAGTATGTCCTTGTTTCATCTTCTCTATAACGTTTGCCTGCTTCCATTTCCATTTAGATATTTCTTGTAGCATGTCATACAATTTTGCTGAATCTTGTTGTAGCCTAGTACTGGGAGAAAAAGTTACTATTTATTTATTTTCCTGGGTAGCAGGACGAAGATATGAAACTCATTTGCCATATCTGGTTGTGTGGTTGCTAATTTACCATGTTTTATATAGTTTATACGCCCATTTTATTTATAACTGAGTTTTTGATGATGTGTTGCTAGCACTGGAAAAACATTATTTTTCTGGTAGCAGGTCCAAGATCTGAAAGTCAATTTATGTTTTTTGTTACATGGTTGCTAGTTTTCTGTGTTGTATACAGTTTATGCCCATATGATAAGTGAGTTTTTGTTTCTGGTGTTGTTATGCTTAGGGACTCTTGAATGCTTTAGGTGGTTTTTAGGTGCTTACAGGCACATTCCAGTCTATTAACATTATGCAATGAAATAATATATATCTTCATGAAGGAATTATAATTCAGTCAACCTCATATATCTGGCATTGGTAAGTATTACATGTTTGCCATTTGTATGGACTGAAAAGCTGGATTAGAGAAGAGAAGTTGGTTCACATATTCCACTTGCTAGGATGTTCAAATGCAAATGTGGGTGCATGTGTTGAGAAATAATTTCCTTGAGAATCAGTTTTTATATCTCTGATTCTCTTTTATTTTATCCGTGTTTTCATCGTTATTTCTCTTTTCTTTTGTTTGTCAATTGTAAACAAATTGATTAACTTTGTTGCTTAGAGTGTCCAATTCTTGTTTTCAGCTGCACTACTATTTTCAAAAACTTCAGCAATCCAATCCTAGTGCAGGAATAAATGCTATTTAGCTTGAGTATTGACATTGTGTAATGTGGGAGTTGGAAGAGTTTTCTTACAGATGTCTACATCCTTGTTATTGGGGCAATGTGAGATTGCTTTTCTAGTTTGAATGATGTCATGCGGATATGTTTCTTTAAAATTTTTCTGTTTCTCTTTTCCCGTTGGGTTAGAACAGGAAATGGGTGTATTTAGTTGAAGGCTTTTTCTTTCTATGAGTGAGGTCTAAAAATTTGACAAAGACGGTTTTGTAGTGCAAAAAAAAAAAAAAAAAATCAATTTTGCATCTAAGAATTAATCTAGCTGAAGGCGGCAATGGACTGGACAAAAAGTCAAGTAGACCTTTGGTTGATGTGGGTTAAGCAAAAAAACAGAAAAAGGAAGAACATGTCATTGCTGAGTAATGGACAATTATATGGCTCTGCATGAACCTTAGGATATTTGTATATCTGATTTAATGAGATTAAGGTTTTGTTTCTTGATCGTATATATTCATGTTGTTTGTGTGACATCAACTCATTTCTTGTGACCTCTTTTGTTTCTGGTTAGTATTGTTCTCATCTTTCTTGACATCTGAGGCTAGAAAAATACTCACTAAGTTTATTCCTTCTCTGCTTTCCTTTTGATTGCTTTTATGTTCATGCAGTGCTTTGGACTTACATTTATACGTTTAAAATCAGATAAAGCTGACCATTAAGTTGAGTACCAAATTCTTGTTTGTCCTTTGGGAATATATTGGTCTGTGGATTTCGTTGTTGCAGGACATTTCAGCACATTTATGTTTCCGGGGTCAGCGAATATTCCTTCATAATACAAGTGGCTGGTTTGGTAGTGTTCCTTTAGATGCTTCTGGAGATTTTGGCATCCATCCTGAGGAAGGAGAGTTCCATCTTATGTGTCAGGTGTGTTATTGCATATTTTCTGGCCAGGCTTTATTTAATGCTTTTGAGGACCTGGTTTTCTGAATTTTACTGCTTTATTAAACTGGAAGAACTTCTTGTTTTGTTCAGACTAAAAGTGATGTTGCTGTATGTGCTAAAATGTATATGGATTTGAACAGTTATTCAGTTACACTATTGAAGTTTGTAATACAATTGAAAAGGGGATAATCCTTGTTGATAGTTAGAAGGTGGGATTGAGTTATTTCTTTACGGTTTAAACAAATGATTGGTTTAGTAGTGTTATCCACATCAGTCAAGTTCGAAATTTATTCTGGCCTTTTATTTAGGTTGAGCTTCTCCCTTATCAATTTGTTTTAAGTTGGATGCTTAACTTGGTATTGGAGCGCAAATTGTTTGTTGTTTTTATTATTTGTAAATGGTTATTCCCTAGTTGTTGTCCATGTGGTAGGCTTGTTCCATTTGTTTCAGGTTTGTCGTATGTCTACATGCTAGAGGAAGTCTTGAGCGGTGTTATCTAATATCAATTAAGTTTGGGATTGTTGTTGTGGTGTTATATTCAGGTTGGTCCATTTCATCTATTGCCAATTGGTTTAAGTCTGATGTTTAACATGATCCTTTTCTGGGTTTCTTGATTGCTGTTATCACGGAGAATAAATTTCATGTCAAAGTTCCTTTCACTCCACAGGGAGATACAGTTTTGTAAAATGCTAGCCCAGATTCTTATGTTTTAAACTTTTCTTTATTTTCTTCTTTTGTGGTAAGAATGTTAATGTCTCTTATAACCTGCTGCCTCAATTTGTTTTAGAGCTAGATTTTAAAATGAATGTTTGAAGTTAGATTCACTTTTGAAGATGTACTGTAACTTTGATGATCACTTCAAAGATGCTGCATAAAGCAGCTTATGTCCATATATTTTGCTTTTTAGGATGGGAGTTTGTAACTTTGTGTCTAATGATGGAACTCCTAGGCTATTGTTTTAATTTCAATGAAGTTATTTGTAACATGAATCATGACATTCGCATTTGAGGTTATTATGAAGAAAAAGAAGTCATGACTTACAATCCAATGCATTTGTTTGAGCTTAAAGTGACAGCTTTGCTATGTTCCTTTCTTTTTCTGAAAACTTGTAGTGTTTTATTCTGCCTTCATTGTCTAATTGTGTAACCAGGACTTTATTTTCAGGTTCCATGTGTGGAAGTAAATGCCCTGATGAAAACTTTCAAGATGAAGCCTTTGTTGTTTCCGGTATGCATGGCATTTATCTTCTCATCATCATTATTACTGTTTGTACAACTACTACCCATACCCAATAGGATGACATATTCTGCAGGACTTTTCTGTTCTTATGAAGTTCATCATCGTTATTACTGTTACTACCAATGCTATCCATAGTTAATAGGATGACATATTCTGCAGGACTTTTCTGTTCTTCTGAAGTGATGCCTCTACTACTATTATTATGATATGACTATCGTCATCAACATCTTTCCTTTAATTAGATGTAATTAGTCCTTGATAGTTTAATTCCTCATACACTGTTGGTCCTATCTCTATACCTTTTCACTTCTTTAGGAATTTACTCGTATGGTTTTATCTTTGATCTATCAATGTTAATCTCTTTCAGCTTTCTATCTTGACTGCAGTTGGCTGGTTCTGTGACGGCTGTTTTCAACTGTCAAGGCCCACTGGATGCCCCTACTTTTGTGGGGAGTGGAATGGTGTCTAGAAAGATATCTTACTCTGTTGATGTCCCTGCGTCCTCTGCATCTGAAGCAATGTTGAAAAACAAAGAGTCTGGTGCAGTGGCAGCATTTGATCGTGTTCCATTTTCATATCTGTCAGCTAATTTTACCTTTAACACTGATAACTGCGTATGTTTGTTTTCAATAGAAAGTCTTGTTATTAAGATGGACATTTCTTTGACATCAGTGCAGTGTTCAGCTTTTGTAAAATTTTTGTCAAATGTGATAGGTTGCTGACTTGTATGGAATTAGGGCTAGTCTTGTGGATGGTGGGGAGATTCGAGGGGCAGGAAATGCATGGATTTGTCCAGAGGTATGTCAGTATTTCCCCTTTTTTGCCCAATTAGCTTGGCTGAGAGAACACTTGATTGTCATTGGATTATCATCTTATTCAGTGACTTTCTTCAAGTACCTTGTTGACAGCATGGAACGTGGTCCTCCATTATGCTTCATCCTTTTCTCTTGATCTGTTTGTTGGCTATGATATCTGAACTGCAGCACTTGGTTGGCAATTTTTATACATTGAAGTTGTTATTTTCTGGCCTTTCATTGTTGCTTCTCCTATAATCTTTTCATTGTTGGTCATACAATAATGAGTGTTATGCACTTATGCCTTTTCCAAATTGCAATTTCTTCATGATTTGTCTCATACTACTTAGGTTGGCATGTTTTGATTTCTTAACTTTAGCCCTCCCAATAACTAGTTGGCAAAGTGGAAATACAATAATAGACGTATGTTTCCTTGTCCTATGATGCATTATGTATTCAAACGTTATTTCTTCTGCAATTCTGACGTACAAGACCTATATCCCACAGGGTGAGGAAGATGATACAGCAATGGATGTAAATTTCTCTGGAAATTTGTCCTTTGACAAGATTATGCAACGATATATACCGAGGTATCTTCATCTTATGCCACTCAAGTTAGGGGATTTAAGTGGAGAGACAAAACTTTCTGGATCACTTTTGAAACCGTAAGCTGATGAGCTTTCCTCCTTGATTTGGGTTCATTGATGCGGACAGTTTTATTTCTTAATTTTTTGTTTGTTTCTTCATTGATGTTGCTTATAGTTTAAGTTGGCTTATATTCATGTTCCTGTAGGAGGTTTGATATCAAGTGGACTGCACCAAAAGCTGAAGGGTCTTTTAGTGATGCTCGGGGAGATATAATGATTTCACATGATTGTATAACTGTCAATTCTTCATCTGTTGCTTTTGATTTGTTTACAAAAGTTCAAACTTCATATCCTGAGGAATACTGGCTAAACAGAAAAGAGTTCAATGTGAAGAGTGCTGTGCCATTTATTGTTGAAGGAGTGGAGTTGGACTTGCGTATGCGTGGTTTTGAGTTTTTCAGCCTGGTTTCTTCTTATACTTTTGATTCTCCAAGGCCTACACATTTGAAAGCAACTGGAAAAATAAAATTTCATGGAAAGGTTCTGAAGCCTTGTATTACCAGTGAGCAAGATTTTGGTCCCGAGGGGAAACCTGAGAAAATGACAGATGAGAGAAGCAGACAGAGTCTTGTTGGTGATTTGTCAGTCTCAGGTCTCAGACTGAATCAGTTAATGCTGGCACCTCAGTTGGTTGGGCAGTTGAGCATCTCTCGCAACTCTGTCAAGGTGCTGCCTCCGCTAAGCAAGATACTTACTAGTGCTTTTATTGTGTTTGTGCTGAGGGTCATTTTATGTTGCTAAAAGCTTTCACATGCATATTGAGAGGGTCATTATATACTGCTGGATACATGGAACTTGAAACTTTATTATGCTCTATAAATATGACTGTATGAATTCTCTAATGTGGGCATAATAATATATAGGTTTAAACAATTTTTGTTCTTTCCATAGTGTCTAGGGGAGGGGAAGGCCAAAGAGGAACATGACCACAATGGAGTAGTATGATCCTTATAGCTGACCCAACATAGGGGGGAAAACTTAAGTTGTTTTTGTAGCTTCCAAGTGTATATTTTCAAGTAGGTTCTGACTTTCATTGAAATTTAGTGTATTTATGCGATACAAAAGCTTCTGCCTCATGTTTCTCTACTGTATTGCGACTTTTTAGGTCTATGGTTTATAGTTTATGATCTTGAATTTCTGAAAAGATTGAGAAAGCATCTAAAAATTGTGTAAAATAAATAGTAACACATGTCATATAATTTCCCATCAAGTCTGTTCTTATTGGGCTGAATGGAATACAAGTAAATCTTTCCTCTCAAAACATCAAGTATTTCATTGTCAAATATAATATTTGTGGGAACTTATTCTTATTGTATACCCATCTATTGCCAATTCTTTTACTAACTTATTTACCATGTCATCTTTCTTCTCCCTGGTTGTGCAGTTAGATGCCTTAGGTAGGCCAGATGAAAGTCTTGCAGTTGAGGTTGTGCAGCCCCTGCAACCTGGCTCTGAGGAAAACTTGCAAAATGGAAAACTATTCTCCTTTTCTCTTCAAAAGGGGCAACTGAGAGCTAATATTTGTTTTCGCCCACTTCATTCTGCTACCTTGGAGGTATCGTAAGATCTTTCTAGTTTAGTTTATGAATTTTAGTCTTATCAAGTGTTCTTAATATGAAAGCAAAAAGGTAAAATGAAGTTGAAACTTTCCTGCCCATGTGTATGTTGCTTGCAGATACGACACTTGCCACTTGACGAATTGGAGCTTGCTTCACTGCGTGGAACAATACAGCGAGTAAGCTTTTATATGTCCCTTCAAGACTTGAGAAGAACAAAGCTAATATCAGAGACTGCAGTTGAATTCAATTGAGATGATAGATTGAAGGATTTTTTTAGGGAGAGAGGGATTACATGCATAGCCTATTAATTTGGCAAGAAAGGATCAAAATTCTAATATATATTTTTTGAAATAAGTCAATGTAAGGGGGCGGGGGGGGGGGGGGGGTGTGGTGGTGTTTTCTGCACATTACCGCATTGTGAAAATCTTCTTCAATCTAAAAGAAGTTTGTACCATCTGCGACAGTGCTTGTGTCAATGGCCATAAGCTGTTTCTGCTCTCCATCTGAAATGTTGTGTTCCAATTCATTCTAAATGTGATCTTTTGGGAGGTTGATGATGATAAATCATTTAATATTGTTAGTTGCTAGTGGTAAATTGGATGTAAAACTGTATGGTTAATTGTGTTTTTGTTTTTCCACTTTCAGGCAGAAATCCAGCTTAATTTCCAGAAAAGAAGGGGCCATGGTGTTCTATCTGTGCTTCACCCCAAATTCAGCGGTGTGCTTGGTGAAGCCCTAGATGTGGCTGCTAGGTGGAGCGGTGATGTTGTGAGTATTTGAAGTTTTCATATTATCAATATGTCTGTTTTTGCTGGTGAATTGATTGGGTTATCTCACATGAAGTTTCCGTTTGGTTAATATTTTGTGTTTTTGGTTAATTGGTTAGGTATTTTTTCAAACAAGTTCAGTTTTAGGTTTGATCTTTTACTTGAAGTGGTTGCTAGGGGATCTTATCTTTCTTTCCCATCTTTTTTTTTGCTTGATGTCTTTCTTTACCAATTGCATGTGCAGATTATGCATTTGATGTTGTAACTTACTGTTGATATTGGGCTTGAAGTTTCCTCCTTTTTTTTTTTTTTTTTTGCAATTGGTTTCATTTAAAACTTCTCCTTGCAAGCACTTGTAAGTTTCCTCAGAAACTGACCTCCAGCCTTCTTCTACCATTAGTTTTGTATTACCATTTATATTGTCTAACTAAAATTAGTTATATTGACTGGAGCAAACAATAATTTATAAACATAATGTTGGTCATTTAAAATATATTGACATTGTGATTGGAATCTCTAGCCTTCATATTAGTCAATGCCAAGTTTTTTACTTCAATTTGGATTTTTGGCAACAAATTTAGTTCCAGTACTGCTTGCTGAAGACATTGTAATATTTTTGAGGATACCATCACTGGTTTCTTTCATGTATTGCACGATCTAGGTGCTGCAAAGGAGGTAACTGATGTTACTGATTGACATGGCCTTTTGTAGATCACGCTTGAAAAAACTGTTTTAGAACAAATCAGTAGCCGGTATGAGCTTCAAGGCGAATATGTATTGCCTGGCACCCGAGATAGAAACCTTTCTGAAAAGGGAAGGGGCGGCTTGTTTAAAAGAGCAATGACTGGGCATCTGGGTAGTGTCATATCTTCTATGGGAAGGTGGAGAATGAGACTTGAAGTTCCTCGAGCTGAGGTTGCTGAGATGCTTCCCCTTGCAAGACTCTTGTCCCGAAGTACCGATCCTGCTGTTCTTTCTAGATCAAAGGTTGTGTTCTGGTTTTTTTTACTGAAATGGATTATAATTCTATTTTGTCCAGGCAGCTTAGACACCCATAGAAGTCACTGCAACTAAATAAAATCTGGAGCTGGCTGTTCCATCGTTTTAGCAGGAAGCATTTGGCTAGTGGCAAT
Organism: Theobroma cacao; assembly: GCF_053813885.1. Lineage (NCBI taxonomy): Eukaryota > Viridiplantae > Streptophyta > Magnoliopsida > Malvales > Malvaceae > Theobroma > Theobroma cacao. The sequence continues at coordinate 8,475,608 of NC_142647.1, forward strand.
ACAGAGATTTTATTGTTATGATTTGAGTACAGTTCACCCTAGCTTCAAAAATGAAAAAACTAGAGTATCAAATGGGTTTCGAACATCATTGAAATGGCCTTACCCCAAAGTTTGTGTTCAATTAGGCTATATTAATACTCTTTTGGGTTGTTTTTTTGTGTCCAAAATGGAAAAGAATATAAGTGTTATTGATGTCTGTACATGTTAACTGTTTAATAAATTACTGGTCACTTATTTTGATGCAAATATTACAGGAAATAGTTATGGTATCAACACTCAATTATTTATGAGTTAGAAGGTCTCAAGTTAGAACAGTATCAATCCAAAAGAAAATGTAGAAATTTAACATATATGTTCCTTAAAACAATATAGTATCTAAGGAGGATTAGATATTGTTGGCATGTGACAAATTCCAATCTGAATAAGTTTAGGATTGCATATTAGATAGCTGGTGGTTGTTTGTGTTATAGTGAACTTGTCTCCTTTTTTTTTTTTTTTGGGGGGGGGGGGGGGTTGGGTTGAGGAAAAGAAATGCTCTACATTAAAGTTTCCTCTTTTCTTAACACTATATTTGTTGTTTTCTTTACACTATGGAGATATCTGCAGTATTTATTCCTTTCAAATTGAAAATCTTTATGGCTGCATGCTATCTGCAGGATCTTTTCATTCAAAGTCTGCAGTCAGTAGGAGTATATACTGAGAGTCTTCAAGACTTGCTTGAGGTACTTGTTCAATACCTGATATGTCTTTCTAATCTTGAAGATGCAATTTGCAGTACCTCTTGATATGTGCGTTTTGGAATTGGAATGAGATGCCTATGTTTCCAGTAACTTCTATGACATTAGCTCAATATATAACTTACCAAAATTTAATTTTTTATACTTTTTTACACTTTTAAGGTCTAACAGCTCTTTGAATTTTTTAGGTAATACGAGGTCATTATGCTGCATCAAACGAAGTTATTCTTGAAGGCTTAAGTCTCCCAGGTTTGGCAGAACTTAAGGGCCGCTGGCATGGTTCTCTTGATGCAAGTGGCGGAGGAAATGGAGACACAATGGTATGCATTTTCCAACCTGTGCATACATGAATAAATTTTAAAAATTATTTGTTTGTCAAATATGAAATATTATAGCTAGTGTGTGATCAGTCTATAACCATGTATTTGTTGGAGTGCAAACTTAGTTGTGTGACATAACAAGGTCAGGATTTCTTATTGCAAAGCATAATGAAACTAGATCATTGATACATAGTATTTATTTATATATTTATTTTGTAGTTCTTCAGATAGGAAATGGCCAAGTGTGTACTTGTTCATGATCATTCACTTGAATCTGGACTTAAAGCCTGTTTGTAACTCCCATCTTAGGAACTATAAAAGTTGAATGTTACAGGTGTATTTGTTAAGGTTACGCCACTCACTCCTAAATTAACACATAAACAATCATTCTCAAGCACAAAATTTTATGCAGTTTTCGTGATTTTGAAGTTTACTGTTATGTGGACATAGATGAACATATTGATTCGGACACTAGCAGTTTAAATGATTCATTTAAGGAGCCTAACTTTTTAAATTTATGCTGCTGGTTTTGGAGATCTCGAGGCTCCTCCAGGGGACCTTCCCTTTCTATCTCATTTTATGTATCCAGAGCTTCGGACGGGGGCTTATAAGTGTTTTCTTCTATTTGTATTTATTGGGAAGGACAGATTACCAATTTTTCTTTTCCTGTATCATTTTTGAATTTCTTTACAAGGAGGCATGTTTCCTTTGACATTATTGGTTCTTGTCAATGTTTTCCAGGCAGAATTTGATTTTCATGGGGAGGATTGGGAGTGGGGAAGCTACAACACTCAACGAGTTGTGGCAGTGGGTGCATACAGCAACGATGATGGTTTGCGTCTTGAGAAAATTTTTATCAAAAAAGATGATGCAACAATCCATGCTGATGGGACTTTGTTGGGGCCAAAAACCAATCTTCATTTTGCTGTTCTAAATTTTCCTGTTAGTCTAGTCCCTACCCTAGTGCAGATTATTGAATCATCTGCCACTGAGGCTGTTCATTCTTTGCGACAATTGTTAGCCCCAATTAAGGGAATATTATACATGGAAGGAGACCTCAGAGGAAGTCTTGCAAAACCAGAATGTGATGTACAAGTAAGGCTTCTGGATGGTGCCATTGGGGGCATTGATCTTGGGCGTGCTGAAGTTGTTGCTTCCCTAACCTCAAGCAGCCGTTTTCTGTTCAATGCCAAATTTGAACCAATCATCCAAAATGGCCATGTACATGTTCAAGGAAGTGTTCCTGTTACTTTTGTCCAAAGTAGCATGTCTGAGGAAGAAGAAACCGAAACAGAACGAAGTGGGACAACTTTGGTCCCTGGCTGGGTGAAGGAAAGGGATAAGGAGTCAAGTGATAAAGCTAGTGAGAAGAAAATGTTTCGGGAGAGAACAGAAGAAGGTTGGGACACTCAGTTAGCTGAAAGCCTTAAAGGTTTAAACTGGAACATCTTAGATGTAGGAGAAGTTAGAGTTGATGCTGATATAAAGGATGGGGGCATGATGTTGTTGACAGCATTATCTCCTTATGCAAACTGGCTTCATGGCAGTGCAGATGTCATGCTTCAGGTGGGTTAGCTCAAGTTAGGTTACTTGTCGCCTAAACACTTGTGGTAAATAATTTGCCAATAAATTTTGATTCAGAGTTAATGTTAACTTTTAATAATCTTTTTTATGTGTTTTAAATAAGCAGGTTAGAGGCACAGTTGAACAACCTGTGCTTGATGGATCTGCATCGTTCCACAGGGCATCTATATCTTCACCAGTACTCAGAAAACCACTTACAAACATTGGTGGCACTGTTCATGTGAAATCAAATAAGTTATGCATTGCCTTTTTGGAGAGTAGGGTAAGCAGAAAGGGGAAGCTGTTTGTAAAAGGGAATTTGCCCCTTAGAACAAGTGAAGCATCCTTGGGTGATAAAATTGACTTGAAATGTGAAGTTCTAGAAGTACGGGCAAAAAACATTCTGAGGTGTGTTTATCTTTCTTTGAAATGTGATTTATGATTTTTATATGATGATTTTGTTCCTCAATGCTGATGTTTGCGCTTATTGCTAGTATTGATGGAAGGCAGTAGTTCCTGCCCTACACCTGCCCACCAGGCTGCCATCTGGCATTTGCCTACTTGATCCATTAGCTCTTTATACCCAACAGATGAATTCCCTTTCTTCTGGGTTTTTGTTAGCTGTGTAATTGTTTTGTTTCCTTTATGTGTCGATTGTGGGAACTGACATCTTGCTAATATCAGTGGCCAGGTTGACACTCAGTTGCAGCTAACTGGTTCCATTCTGCAGCCAAACATCTCAGGGAATATTAAATTGAGCCATGGGGAGGCATATTTGCCACATGATAAGGGTAGTGGAGCTGCACCTTTTAATAAACTGGCATCAAACCAGTCCAGGCTTCCAGGTGCTGGAGTCAGTCAAGCAGTTGCTTCTAGATATGTCTCACGGTTTTTCAGTTCTGAACCTGCTTCTTCAAGGACCAAACTCCCACAATCCTCTGGTAGTGTATGCTATTATTACTTTCAATTCTGATGCCTTTTCTTTCTTTCTAGTAGTCACTGACTGCTACAATTGAAATCTAGACTACTCTTTGTGGAAACGCCACATGATTTTAAAATTTTTAACTTTTTCAGTACATCCTAATGAAATGTTTATTTTTCAAGAACTGGATCAGACTTCAATAGTAATCTAGAAAAGATTCTTTTTAATGCAATGCCTAAAGAGCGGATGACATTTCCTTTCCAATATTTTTCTTTTCCTAGTAAGGGCATTCTATAAGTTGACATTTCATTTATCACCCATTTACCACCCATTTACTTGTGAGATGTATCAATTCTAAGTTAAACACAAACAAATCTCTAAGTTAGAAAAGAATGGTGGCCTTTGCCTTCAGTGAGGTTCTTAGATAACCAGAAATTTCAAGGCAAAGATCTCTTATGGTGGGTTTTCTTTTTGCACTCAATGTTTGGAAGCCTTAAATGGGTGCCACGTAGAAGGAATAAGCTACTTTGATTTTAAGAAGAAGAAGAAGAAAGTAAACTCTAAAATTGGTGAATTAAGAATTTGTCTATAGGTGAAATTTTGAATTAGAATATTTTATAGAGATACCTGCTGGTCTATCTCTTTCCAAAAATAGGATGTGTTATTTTTCAATGTTTATTTCTTATTTTCTGCACAAATTAGGTGGTAATGACTGGATGAAGCATTTTGTTAGCAGGAATAAGAAGTAATGTCAATTTCATGAAATGAAGAATAAGGATTTACTATCAGTTTTATATTTACTGAATTTTTGTGAACGTGCAGAATCGTATCTATGGTGTATGATCAATTTGTCTCTATTATTTTTTTGATTGTCCAAGTGAATTATTTATTGTGTTTTGCAGTTAAATCAGCTGAAGTTGAGAAGGAAATGGAGCAAGTGAACATTAAACCAAGTGTTGATGTCCGCCTTAGTGATTTGAAGCTTGTTTTAGGACCAGAATTGAGGATAGTTTATCCTTTGATTCTTAACTTTGCCGTTAGTGGGGAACTTGAGTTGAATGGCCTGGCTCATCCAAAATGGATAAAACCCAAGGGCATTTTAACATTTGAGAATGGTGATGTGAATCTTGTTGCAACTCAAGTGAGTCTATAGTATATCTATGTTACTGTTGTTCAAATATCTTTGTGCTTTTCAAATTTGTTTCTGCTAGACTGGTTATTTTATTGCATTGAACACACTGACAATTTTTTTGAAAGGCAAGTAGAAATTTCAAATTTTTGAACACACTGACTTTGACTTCTGCAAATTCAGGTTAGGCTTAAGCGAGAACATTTAAACATAGCAAAATTTGAACCTGAGCATGGGCTAGATCCAATGCTGGACTTAGCTTTGGTTGGATCAGAATGGCAATTTAGGATTCAAAGTCGAGCCAGCAATTGGCAGGACAAATTGGTGGTAACCTCAATACGTTCTGTGGAGCAGGATGTTCTCTCACCTACTGAGGTAATATTATAAAAAATAATATGATTGTGTGTAAATTTTTTGTTTCCTCTGTGTCCCCTTAACTGATATATTCTGTCTGTAAATAGATTAGGACCTCTTGTACTAGGGTTGCATCCTATGGCATTATTTAATGAAGTATTATTCGGAAACGATGATTGAGGATTTCTGATTCTTATTATATGCCGAATAAGCTGTGCGTTAAGGAAGTGATACAGTTGAATCATAAGTGAAATATCTTGTCTTCCTTATGATCGGCAAATTTACTTGAGACGTAATTGCAAATTGAATTTAGTATCATGTAATTTGAGTTGTTTACTTGCATTCATATTGAATGCATGTGTCTGATCTCTGTTGCAATGGATGTGATGTTTGCTTCTGGTTTTCTGTTGGTCTAACAAGTAGCTGTCCAATGCTGCAGGGAATTTATAAGCTTAGCCTGGATACGTTGAGAATTTTTGCCCTAGGTTTTTTATGTGGTTAATCTTATTGTTTGTAGTTTCCAAATTCATATAAAAGTGTTGATTTCATGGACTGTAGTGGTTTGGTTTGGTGTTGTGAATTTTCCCCCTTTGTCCAGGCTGCTAGAGTATTTGAGAGTCAATTGGCTGAGTCCATATTGGAAGGTGATGGCCAACTTGCATTTAAAAAGCTCGCAACTGCAACAGTTGAAACACTAATGCCAAGAATAGAAGGGAAGGGGGAGATTGGTCAGGCCAGGTGGAGGCTAGTGTATGCTCCACAAATCCCTAGTTTGCTTTCTGTTGATCCTACAGCTGATCCTCTCAAATCTTTGGCTAGCAATATATCCTTTGGGACAGAAGTTGAAGTCCAGCTTGGAAAACGGCTGCAGGTAAATCTAACTTTAATGCATCCTTGACTTTTTTCTTGTCTCAAATCAACATTCCATTTCACATAAGGAGTTCTTCTTTCATGTTAGTGAATCAATATATAGAATTAAAAGGTGGACGAAAAACAAACTCTACATTGTAAACAGTTTTTGGGTGCTTTCTTTGATTGGATTCACTAATCATTGGCCTGATAAGCTTTTATACAACCTTTAATCAATTTTGACTTTTGAAGATTTCGTTGTTATCCCCTAAGTTCTTTATCATTTTCCAATGCTTTCATCTCTCTCAATTAGGCCTCCATAGTTAGGCAGCTGAAAGACTCAGAGATGGCAATGCAGTGGACCTTGATCTACCAGCTTACAAGCCGATTGCGAGTGCTCCTACAATCTGCACCTTCCAAACGCCTTCTTTTTGAGTATTCTGCTACTTCACAAGACTAACCTGCTAGCCGCCTTCATCCATCCAGCTAAAACCGGGCCGCTTGCACCGGCAAAAGTCTTTCCATGGTCATGCCTACATTTCACGTAAAATGAGGGAAAAAAAGGTCTGGGGAAGGGGTAGAGTAGTTTTTGACAATGTAAAGTTAGGTTTAGTTACATATTCTTATTCTTTGCTCGGAAATGAATGAGCTTTGTTCATATGTCAGCACTTTGAATTTTGTACAGACAACAGATGTAAAATTCAATAGAATGGTCCAGCTTCAAGTGAAGAAGAAAAAAAGAAAGAGGTATTGGTTTTCTAGTAATCCTTGATGTAATTAATTTGTGTACGATTTAATTTTTGTCGTCTTTACTAACATTTTTATTGCCTTTATTTATATAATGCAAAGAGTAGAGCCTAAATATGCCATTTGATTGAAAAAAAAAATGCAAATGCCGAAGTCTGATCGAGTCAGTGTAAAGGGTGAAAAGAAAATTCAGATTAGTTTAAAGACACTGAGGGAGTGGTTCTTTCTTTCATTCGTTTCACTGCCACTCCCATATAAGCAATCTCCAGCAAGCATGTTTGTTTAATTTTACAATATAAGCAATTTCGAGAATAGGACAGCAAACCATTACCAGTGTAATGCACTTGCTCCTTGCATACTTTTCATGTCCATATATGAAAAATATCAAGTCTTATTTCATCATGCTTCATTCGATTTGTCAAAGCGGATGGCAATAAAAAGAAAAGAATCACATGACAACAGAGTTTTGAAATTGTTAAAACTTTACACTTGAAATCAATTCCGTGGAGGGGGAAAAACAATGACCACCCCAACAAGACAAATAAAAATAAAGAGAAGGGAAGGAGAGAGGGAGGGAGGGAGGTTGTCACCAAAATCTCCATGGATCCTTGTATGGAGGAACATAATTATCTGTGGGTGGAAGAAGGTGAAAGGATGCAACAGTCTGTTCCAATAAGGGGCCCATCTGCATTACGTAAGCTTGGCTTAGTAAATAATCCACACATTTATTATAGCTTAGAAGAGAGAAAGGGTCATGTATTATTGTGGTGAGAGAGAAAGGGGGACCTTAGTCCACTGCTGGCTAAGCGTTGAAGCACTTAGAGAGTACAGATAACCTGCAATGCACATTTGCATAGTTGAATGAAAAGATGATTTGCAGAAATCCTATAAACACAAACATAAAATGATTTGTAGTGCCATAAGAGATCAGTAAATCACCATCTTAAGTCTCAACCATTGACTATGTAACCACGGTAGAAACTTGTTATCTGAGCTTAAATGGGTGAGGCATGTTTCTATATCTTTTTCCTCTCTCCATTGGAAATAAATTGGCAGATGAGCTATGTAGATCAAAAATTGATTAAGCAGTTTATTTTCATTCTAAATCTTAGGGTTTCAACACTCGAGGAAGTTTCAATTTCAAAACTTATGAGAAATTAGAAAGTAGACTTTGTTGCACAGAATGAAATAGAACAGCTACGTCTTTCGAAAATGAGGAATGACAGAAATTTGCTGATCCTACCTTCCCGTTCAGCTGTTGAAGCAACATAATGTCGGTAAAGGTTTGGTTCTTGAGCCTGCACATATCCACTAAAGGCATCAACAACCCACGAAAAGGGCAAAGCTGTACACATCTTTGCACCAAGAATTACTGGTGAGAGAGGAAACACTTACGGATTTGGTCGGTGATTTGCGAACAAGGTATTCATAGTACCAATATTGCTCACCATCAATCTGAGAAAAATGAAAAAGAGAATGAAACAAGTGGCATAGATCACTCATAGTAGTTATGTAATTTCCAAAGCTTTTAGTTGTATATCAATTCTACAAAAATCTAAACTGTCAAAAATGGCAATCATAAATTAAGCAAGGTTTTTAAAGCTTACTTCACTAGCATGCGCATCAAGAACTGAACTCTCGCTCATGCGCTGACTTGAGGTGACACGCTGCCAAAATATGTAGAATTTCAAATGAGAATCCACTCAATGAAGTTAAGTTTTCAGCAATTAAATATAAGAATCCTTCCAGAGACCGTTATTTACTTGTTCATTTTTTAATTTACTCGGACAAAGAGTAAAGATCTTTTGACACTTGCAAGCAGGTCTAGAATAATATTAATTGATTACACGGTTCAACCTCCGTAAGACAGTTCCAACTTTAGTTTAATGTCTATAAAAATGTTCAGACATTCACCTAGGAGACATGTATCACTGCCAACAAATACATAACATATAAAAATTTTTGAGGTTGCTTATATTTTCTATTGCAAATCTCAGTTTCCCACAGATTTCAGTCTTAATTACATATTTCGGAAATTTTCAGGTGAAAGAGCCAAAATTCCAAATATGCAAGTTATCTAACATACATGTGAACAATGTACTAGTTAGCAAGAAAAAGTCATTTGCATTACCAGCGCAGACTTGTCAGACAATACAGAATCAGCAACATCTTTTGCTGCCCAGGTCTTCTTATCCTTTGACTTTAAGAACTGAATATTTGGGGGACCTATCTGAATCAAAGGATGAAATAAATTCATAAACCTCGAACAGCTAAGTAAGAGGATGAAATTCAGCAAGATATAGTTTTATAAAATTACCGAAACAGAAATGATGAGATTATCAGCTATGTCAACACGTTCAGACACAATGCGCAGGCGTGCATCAGCTGCATTATATATAAATGATCTAGTTAGATATATCATATGGTTTGCATCCACAACATAATTCTGTCTTGGAAATAGTGCTACAAAACTTGGAATCCTATAATTAACATTGATAAAAATGTTTTTGCAAGAGGAACTTTTCTTTTTTCAAGCTGTGAGATTGAATAAGACTTACGAGACAGTGGTGCAGCGGATGAATAGCGTTCAGGCTTTCTAGATTCCACCCTTCAGAAAAATGCAGAAAGTGTCATGTTCCTACAATTTTAGGCCAACAATAGATAATAATAATAATAATAATAATAAAGCAGATAAGTGGTTTGTTTTTACACGAGTAATATTAAAGTGAATATATGAAAGGTGTATCAGCATCTCATTGTGAAACAAAGGGCAGATGTCCTTTAAACAAAATCTGTAACTGTAATTTAACTCCACTGAAGGTACTTCTTAGTGGAAATGTGAATTATACAGCACAAACTGTAACAGGGATCAATTGCTTCTATAGCAGTAAATTAGGCGGTTGCGGAACAGGGATGAGAGTGATGGAGAAGAGTCCACAAAATGTTTTATTTACAAATTTCTTAGTTATCATTATATATGATAAAATAATAAAAAAAGGCAGCAAGTCATATCGCATATAAATTTTGATACTGAACACCTACCATTTGAAGAGGAATTTCTTATATGGCAACTCCACTGGATATGAATAGGTATAAGCATTTATTTCATCAACGATTGAAGCCATTTTTACATCTTCCTCAGCAAGACACCCTGCAATAAGCTTTCTATAATACTTGGAAGAAAATGGAGAAGAGTATGGACATAGAAAAACTTGAAAAACTAAAGAAGATGAAGTTTCCACTGTGGAATTGTCAAAGCCCCGGAGTAGTAGGAATAATAACAAAAGAAAATTTAGAACTTCCCGTCATGATCCTCTAGATAAAGATTTGAAGAAGGATCTAGCTGAATTTCTAGAAATAAAGGTTTTAGCAAATCAGTTTTGCTAAAGTGAAGAACTGGGGATCAGACACATATCAATTTCCAGAACCATACTGTTGTGATCTGAAAAAACTAGAAGTTGCTTAAATGCAATGATGATAAGTTTAGATTGCCAATTTCTTTACATAAGCTCAAGTCCCAGCATGGATGCCTCACTTAATAATAGTTTAGTCAATTAAGCACTATGATTAAACTTTTTATTTGTGGGGTTTTTATCATTCTTTATAGATAACAAAGGCAATTCCTTCGGTCAAAGGCATAAACTCAAATTCATCGAAATCAAAATCAAAAGTAGCATACATAATCTAATTATAACTCATCATGAAAATTTTCCATCAGTGCTGACAAAAGGGCATATGAGACATTTTAATCATGAACTACAGCATTTCACTTACCCTATTTAATTTCAAAGCAAAAAAGAATAATGCATAGGTAAACCAAATGTTATGCTCCTTAATCAAGGGATTTTTTTTAAAGGGTTAAAGCCACCACTTAAAAGCTTTAAATAAGTGAGTTTCCAACTGTCATTTTCAACATTCATAAACGTGAACTAGTCAATGACCATTAGTCTCCTTCAACATTCAAAAATAAAACCAATATGCTATTAAAAACAAAAGTAAAGAGCTATATACCTGAAGATGGAAGAAGTGTACAAAGTGAAGAAGAAAGAGCAAAAAGCAGCAAATCCCTTCTCCATAACACGTCTTGGGATGTGGGTTTTGAAGGAAGACTATAACAAACTGTGATTTTCTCATGCAATCTTCTACTGTAATTACTATTCTTATCACTTAGCATTCTACTGCCTGGGTCATACCTGAAAGGATAAAAACCCCCACATTAAAAAAGACTTGCAAGTTGAGAAGAAACAAAGGAAAAGGAAAGAGAGAAAAGAGAGAGAGAGAGAGAGAGAGAACCTGAGGAAATGGAGGGTTGGGAGGGAAAGAAGAGAGGGAGACAGAACCACCATTGTTCCTAACCTCTCCTACAGCTTGCTTTCTTTCTTTCTTGGTTAGCTCAACTCATCCACCTGATTTTCCTTTCCTTTTTTTAATCTTTTTAGATTTTCTTACTCTTATTCTTTGAAATAGGTTATGTTCTTCTACAACTCGGCACAATCGAGTAAAACTGACTAACCGATAATGTATGGCTACGTGGAATGCTACTTCTCATTTTTTTTCTTTTTCCTTTTTCCAATCTTTTGGTAGTAATTAATAAGAAATATAAAGTAATAAATTAATCATTTCATCATAAGTTGAATTTAAAGTTAAATTTTCTCTTAAAGTGATTTATTACATATGATATGAATAGGATAGTACAAAATAATTGTTTAAAACTATTAGCATTTTATTATTAATTATCTATTATTAAATACTTTTTTAAAAAATATTTTTTATAGTAATTTTTAACATTTTTAATCAAATTACAACGTTGAAATTACAGTCATTGAAAAATAAAAATAGATTTAATTCATCACTTTAAAATTATATTTGAACTTTATCTCTTTTAAATATTAATCTTAATAACGAAACAATATTGTCAAAAAAAATAATAATAAAACAACATTGATATCAGCGAGCGGGTTAACCCGTTTCACGAATTTTCTAAGGAATTCGTAAACCGAAACCCGATTGAAGTTAAGTCGGTTTCCAAACAGGTCGCCAACGTCACCACTGCTTTCAAGTAAACGTGCACCCCCCCCCCCCCCCCCCCCCCCCCTCTTTCTCCCCTCACTAAAATGCTTTGTGATTGCTTTCATTTTAATCGCAGATCTCTTCAATCAATTGATCATCGTCTTCTTCTTTTTTTCCCCGACGATCTTCATACGTTTAGGATACTCTGGTAATTTCTCTTCCACTTTTCCTTCTGGTTTTCCGATCACACAAACTCCACCGAATCACGGAATCTTGTTCTTTTCTCTTGTATATCTTTATCGAATTCTTTGCTTTGTTTTCTAATTGTGTTCTTTCTAATCTTTGATTTTGGTTATTTTTACTTTTCTTTTGGTTGATCTTCCGACGCTTTGAATTCGAGAACGTTATCGAAGAAAAAAAGCTTAATGGAATTTTCGTTACTAGATTGCTTTCTTGATTGCATTCTCTGAAAAAATTTAAAGAAATTATGCATTTCTTCATAATTTATTTCTCCTTTTTTTGTGGTTGTTAATGTTCTATTTCTTGATCAGGTGCTTACAATTTTTTTTCCTGTTTATAAAGTCGATCTTAAAAAATTGATCATACTAGTCTTTGTTGGACTTTACCTTTCAAGCTTTGATAAACAAATCATATGATGGAGCTGATTATCTTTTATATTTATGTGTAGAGAGGCTTATTTATTGTAAAGTAATTTTGTCACTGAATTTGATTATTGTTATGGTTATAACATTATCACATTATGGTTATTTGAAGAGCAGCAGTCATAAGTAGCAAAATGGAGTTTATTTTATATTATCGGCTTGATAGAGATTAGATGCTGCTTTTTTTTTTTCATATATAAATTGCTACTTGGTATCCATGCCTTGTAGTAAATGTTAAACAGAAATCATAAACCCACAGGATTCTATTTTGGATGTGAATGCTACCCAAATTTATTGTTAATTACAATTTACAAATAATTTTCTCTTTTTTTTTTCTTAGTTCTTTGGAACTTTACTTAGTAACTTTCTTTCATTTTACTGTTTTTGCTAATAGGCTCACCTCATATTAATTGTCCTGGTGTCAAACATTTCCTCTTTGTCTGTTATTCTTTTGAAGCATGAAGGATTTGCCTCATTTTCTAAATAATTTTTCTTTTGGCTAAATGAATAGTATTCTTTTTTCACAAAGCCAATGAAGCCAGGAGTTTCTTCATTGAATCCTTATGCAGCATCATACATACCTCTCGCCAAAAGGGAGGGAAATGATAATGTGGCAGCTAAAGATATTAAGCGTGGCAATGAGACTGCTTGGTACGAACCATCCTCACATTTGGCACATAACCCGCACCATAGCAATACTTCACTTGACTCTGTGACTCATGGCACTGGAAAGCACCAGATTCCTGAAGCTTGTGCACTGAAAAGCCATCCTGCCCATGGCTCCTTGATGCAAAATCTGGGAGAAATGACTGACAAGCAGATTATGGATGAAGAATTTGACATGGATTTGGAGTATCTTTGCATGATATTCCCTGGTTTATCCAATGAGTCTCTTCTGGATGTCTACTGGGTAAATAATAGAGACTTAGAAGCCACTGTTGACATGCTGAACCAACTTGAGGTAAATTTTGGCTAACTTTATTTTATGGGTAAAATACCCTCACCTCCTAAACTTTTAGCCATAATTCTACATGGGTCTATTAGTTTTCAAAATAGATAGTTTGCCTAAAAAGAATATCCTTCGCTGGACACATAAATCCAGCCGTTTGGCTAACTTTATTTTATGAGAAAAATACCCTCACCCTCTTTAACTTTTAGCCATAATTTCACGCAAGAATATTAGTTTTCAAAATAGACAGTCCGTCTCAAAAGAATATCTTTCGTTGGACACATAATTCAACTCTTAGTCAATCGCTAATGTTTTTGATAGTTTGATGACTTGACAATATTGAAAGTATAATTTTACTTTCTATTAATTTTAAAAATTATTACACTATAAATTATAAATTTTCATTTTTAATTTTTTTTCCTATTAAAAAAAATCTATCCCATACCAGATCGGGCTTCAGCCATATCTCCTAGCCCCTGTGCTCCCCAAGATAGTCACGCCCCCCAACCCCAGTGTGCTACCCAGGGGAGCGCAAAGATCCGCGCTTCGGTTCCTTTGTGGAGCGCAGGGTGGGGAGGTGCGGCTCTCTTGGGGGTGGCTGGCTAGGAGCATCGCCAATTGACTTGAAAAAAAAAAAAAAAAAATAGTGAAAAGAGGTAGAAAGAAAATGGGTATTTTTAACATTTCACACTTGTCTGTTAACATTGTTTATGTGTTTGAAGCGGATTGTTCATTTTGAAAACTAATGAAGTTGCGTGAAATTATGACTAAAAGTTAAGACATGAGGGTATTTTACCTTTATTTTATAGTTTATAAATATTTTGGGTAAAATACTCTGACCTTTTAAGTTTTGATCGAAATTATACAGAGGTTTATTAGTTTTCGAAATAGACATTCTGTTCCAAAAAAAATATTTTTCGCTGGACACGTAAATCCAATCGTTAGTCAACCGTTAATATTTCTATCAACTTGCTGACGTGGCAAGGATAAAAAGATAATTTTATCCTTAATTAATTTTTATAATTACTAGTATATAATTTTATTATTTTTTATTTTTAGTAATTAAAAAAAAATATCCCCATCAGGGGAGCATCAGAGCTCCCTTGAGGAGCCTCGATCAGGGCTCCCAAGGAAGCACTTGGTGCTCCCCAAATGGCGAGGCCCAAATCGAGCTCCCTAAGGGAGCATTCGGTGCTCCCCTAGGGACCCTGATCGATGCTTTCCTCCCTTGGGAGCATTGATTGGTGCTATTTTTTTTATTTTTTTTTTAAATGATAATAATTTTTTAAATTAATAAAGAAAGAAAAGGTATTTTATTCTTTTCATAACTTCTGTTAACGGTGTTTGTGCTCTTGGGAGGAGTGTCCATTTCGAAAACTAATGGACCTCTGTGTAATTTCGATCAAAACTTAGGGGGTCAGGGTATTTTAACTTTTTTTGTCAGAGTGATATTGGTGGATTATTTTTCTTCAGTCCTTCTCATCATGATTTTTTCTTTTCACTTTTGTTTCTTGAGCCATGGGAGGATGAATGTTTGAGCTCCTCTTCTGCTGTTCTATCTCGCACATCTCCAAATATCCTGCTATGAAGGGTGCTAATAGTGAAGTAATTAAATTTCTGAACAATTTTCTGATTTTGTTGTCAGATAACATATTTCACCTGATGTTCTATTTTTGGCTTTGACTAATAACTGTATGACATCAAGGAGCTTGGGATCTACTCCGTTTTCTGGGCCACTTCAGCATGGCCATAGTTTTCTTCTTCATTTGTTTAGGTCTTTTCTTTCGTTCAACTTCTGACCTCCTTATGATATTTCAGAAGATCAGTAATAGTGACTGCAAATGAATGAAAATTTTCCGCTCTTTTTGCTTCCCCCACTTTTGGGCTCTCATCTGATATTATGCATTGTAGATTTACATTATTGACTTGTCATTCATATTTGGTTCTTGCCATACTTATGTCATTTTGTTCTTTTATTGTTCTTTCACCATCACTGTTGGCTGAATGTATCAGAAGTGATGGTTCGTATATTGGGTCATTTTGTTCAGTAAATTCGTTTGTCACTTTGTTCGATAAATTTGTTTGTAACGTTGTCTTTATTCTGTAATTCCATCGAATGCAGGTTAATTGGGTGGGGTAAAGGGAATTCCTCTTAAGTGTGGGCCAGATGTTTTAATCATGAATGGAGTGCAGCATGCATCTTGTGTGGTCATTGTATGACAAATTCTTTATGCCGTTTGCTTCAGCTTATCAGTAGTTATAGGAACTACAGGGGGTTTTAGACTAAACCTAATATTTAATTCTTTTGCTACATAGAAGAAAATATTTAAAAGAGAAGGAAACAGAAAGAAATAAAAAATGTTTTGTTTTGTGATGGCTACTATATTCCATTTTTTGCCATTCTGTGAGATATGCTGAATCATGGTCATTCCTTGGGTTTCTGTTGGAAGTGATTTCTGGAGTATATGCCATGTTAATTTTCAAATTGTGGATGAATGAGTTTGAAAAATGTTTTCTTTTACGCTCTTTGGTATTCATGGAAAATGAATTGTTGCCTTATGCAGATGTACACTGTTGAGTCTTCTGAAACTCTTCCCGACACCTTGGATATTGGTGATGTCTCTGAATCTGGGTCTTCAGCAACCTGCGGTGCTCTTAAACTGAAGAACGTGGCAGGCGAAGCCAGTGCCTCTTCATCTGGTTCTGCAGAACCTGCTGTTGCCTCCTGATTGACTTAGTGAAAGATTCTAAGTGGTCTTCTTTTTTTTTTTTTTTTTTACTTGTGCCTGTTTGTGGATAAGAAGTATACAAGTAGGGGATCTTTCATGAAGGACGAGAAAAATTATACTTGCTATAACATTTGAAGGGTTAAGGTTTGTATAGTTGTACGCTGCTTGCCTCCGATTTCTGTACTGCTTTTGGGGCTTATGGTTTGGTGAAAAGCTCCTTGTGCAGTTAACATGCAAATCCTAGTTTTCATCAGAAATGAAAATGACTTACGTTTGTTCATGTTGTTGGTTTATGTTTTCTTGAGGATGCATCGATTTAGATTTTTTAACCTCTTTTGATAGCTCTAAACTGTGCAGTTGCCGAGCCCTGTTTCGGAATAATGCAAATTTTGGCCACTCAACTCTTCTCCAAATGCGTATTAATTCCACTCTTACACCATGGGACTACACCTACATTTGGTTCTGAGAATCCATAGGCCGTGGCCGTGGAAGTCTAACTCGGTTGGTCCTGTAAGAGTGTCTTCTTTCCCTTTTTTTTTTTTTTTTTTTTTTTTGGATTTGGGTGGAGAAGCTCCAGTGGAAAATTAGTTCATGAACAGCTCATGCTTAAGTTCAAAGTATAAAAAGGGAACACAAAAACCTCAAAATAAAAAACAAAAAGCCCATAGCCGAAATAAATTAGCCCACAAAGAAAAAGAGTACTGGCTGGGGACGAGAAGCTTTAAACTCTAATAGTCCGAGCCCATGCTTTAGGGCCTATACTCCATAATGTATTAATGTACCAAAACCAAGTTCTCCTCTTCACTTCCCAGCTAATCTCAGCCGACTTCCCCTCGTTCTTTTTCAGTTCCACCATTTTCTCTGACAATAGGTACTGACTCTGGAGGTACAGTTCCCCTATGTTCCTCTTTGTTTCCCAAACGTGTCCGTATCCGACACGGACACGACACCGTGCTGCAGCTCCGGTGCCGCTTGCCACTGCTTCATAACACAATATAGTTTAGCGTTTTTGTTTTCCTTTTCTCCTTCCGTCAAATTTCCTAGCATCCCAAATTTACTAAATGCAATTGTATCCCAAAAATTCAACTTTCTGTTCAAGCTTTCCATGCCTTTTTGTTTTTCTCCTGCTGTTACTTATTCATACAGAATTTGCAGAAGTTTTCGTTTTTTTGAGAGTTTTGCTACTTCCTGTGCTCTAAAGACGGTGGATTTCTTTGAACAAGCCGATACCCATGTTGCCAATTACTCAGAATTGCAGCGCAGGATGCAGAGTTATGCTATCTCAGGTGACTTTAGCAATGCTCTCTATACTCTGAGTTTGATGAAAAACATACATGGAAAACCAACTGTATATGATTGTAATGCTTTGATGTATTGTTACTTGAAGTCGAAAAACGTGTGTTGGAAAGAGTTAGTTGAAATGTACATTGGGATGAAGAGCTTTGGGCCTCAACCAAATGCATCCACTTTTAATACCCTCCTTAATGGAATGCTACGTCTTGGTAATTTGAAAGATGCGATTTTTACTGTTGAAGAGATGTGTAGGAATCATTTTGTGCCATCATTCAGTTCTTTGTCCAAAACCTTGAAAAAGGCAGTCGAAGAAGGGAACTTACTTGATTGTCTTACTGTTTTTGAGCTTATGCTGAGGTATGATTATCACCCATCTGAACCAACTTTGAATAGATTTATTTCAATGCTTTGTGAAGCTGGAATGATTTCCGGGGCTTGTTTTGTTTTCTCTCTTCTTTTGAGGAAGGGTTATGTTTTTAGTGTGTACTGTTACAATCCCATTCTATGGGCTTTATGCAAGTGTGGTCGAAGTTCTATTGCTTTGCGACTGTTTTATTTGATGAAGAAGAGAGGGTTTGTTCATAATGTGTGTTCGTATACTGCTTTGATTTATGGGTTTAGCAGAGAAGGTCTGCAGGAAGATGTTTTTCAGTGTCTAGATTTCATGCAAAGGGATGGGTGTAAGCCTAATGTGATTACATACACGATAATTATTAAGTTTCTTTTTGACAATGGGAAGTTTGAGCAGGCTATGGACTTTGTGAGTAAGATGGAAGCAGAAGGATGCGATGCTGATCTGGTTACTTATAATGTTGTTCTCCGTGAACTTTGCCATAGAGGTAGAGTGGCTGACATTTCTGAGTTCATTCAGGTGATGAATCAGAAAGGTCTTTCTCCAGATTCATACTCATATGCCGCTCTGGCTGGAGGCCTACTAAAAATAGGAAAAGTAGGGTTTGCATGCGAACTTTTGCTTGATGTAATTTCCAAGGGCTGTACTTTGGATGCTGCAGTTTATAATATCTACTTCCGATGTTTATGTCAAGTGAATAGATCAAGAGAAGCATTATCTCTTTTGAAGAGCATGATGGAAGCAGGCTTTAAGCCAAACAATGTGTCATATAACACAATCTTGAGTGGCTTTTGCAGAGAAAGAAATATTAATGAGGCTTTGGAGCTCTTGGACCATTTTGAGTGGGATGCAAATGGGCCTGATGTAGTTTCTTTCAATACAATTTTGTCTACTGCATGCCGACTGGGAAACTCTGCAATAATCCAAAGTATCTTGTGTCGCATGGAATATGAACACATTAAGCTCGATGTTTTTAGTTTGACTTGTTTGATCCAATATTTCTGCACAATTGGAAAATTTTCAGAGTGTTTGAAGTTGTTGGAGTCCATAATGCATAATGATCCTAGTTCAATTGTAATCCCTTTCAATATTCTACTACATAACCTTTGCAAGAACTGGTTACTTGGAACTGCATACTGGATTTTCAAGAACTTAAGGAACACCAAGTTCCTTCCTGACGTGACTTCATACAACATTCTTATCCATGCTTGCATAAGAGACCACAATCACCTTTTGGTTGGTCAATTATTAAGGGAAATGAATAGACAGAAACTGAAACCTGTTGCTTTTATCTATGGTTCATTAATTAGTGGCCTCTGTAAGGAAGGGAAGATATCAGTTGCTCTCCAGCTATGGAATCAAACGCTAGAGAGTGGGCTCATTCCTAGTGTTCTAATTTACAATACAATATTGCAGGCAAAGTTTCAGAGAGGCAACTTTGGGGACATTCTCTCATTACTGAAAGTCATGATAGTGGAGGGGTTTCAACCTGATGAGGCAACTCTAGGGATCCTTAATGAAGCAGTTTCAAATGGTTGGATGAAGAGATTTCCTAAAGTTGCTAAAGTTCTGGGGTGGGTGATAAGCAATGACTTTCAGAAAGAAACAGATAAAGGGCAGTAGCTGGCTGATTTATTTAGCTTTTTAAGTTTCTTCTCATTTCGTTGCTCACAGCATTTAATCATTGCTGGAAAGGCTCAGCTTCAAAACCGTATGTGGGACTCTCACCGCATACGGCTCGCACAAAGACTCCTAAATCCATCCGGAGACCTAATACTTAAAGGTGCCCATTCACAAAAATTTGCTTTGAATGCCAGACATTTTGCAATAAGTAGAAGAAGTGTGAGCATTGGATCGAGTCAATTCATTAAGCATTTCAGTCAATTTGTGCGAGCTTTATTCCTTTTGTCGATTTGTTAGAATGGACTCCGCTATAATAGCATCCCTAGCTGCTCCAACTGGAAGGGAATTAGGAATGTCCCTATTCCTTTGAACTGGATTTGATGAGTAACAAACTCTACAAAGAAGAGTGAGGTGAAGGGGCTTGGTATCTCTGAAGAAGATTCAAGCATGAAGAGGTATGCAGAGTTCATATTCAATGGGCAAAAAAAAAGGAAGATTCTTATTGCATCTATATTTTTTGTGTTTACCTGAGAAAAAAAATTATGTAAATTATTAATATTGAGAACTTACCTCTCATGTTTTCTTTTATTCTGGTATGCAGTGAAAGGGGAAAAAAAATCCTTGCATTCAGAGATATAGATTTTCTTTGCACCAAGAGCATCTGGTGTTGAACATCTTAAATATAGGAAAGGTAATGTGTGTTTATTCTTCCTATCTCTCCAATTCTTTCCCCTCTGGCCACACCCTTTTCTGTAATATTTACCCCAGGATCTGTTTGCATAAGTTTCAATTTGCTTGCTGTCATCCTTAGATGTTGGTGATTCTAGTTTCACATGCTTTATATTTGCATAGGGGCCCATGCCATGTGCTTGCTTGCTCCAATTATCAGGTGCTTCTTAGATTAGAAATGGTGTTGATTTAATTTTATTGTTTACTAAAAAATAAGCAAGTAATCTAGTTTCTTTGTACAAGTGAAATCTCTGTTGCATAGAACTTTATACTTCCTTTTTCATTTATTTTAAAATGTTGCTCTAGCATTTTATTAAAAAAAAAATTGAAGATCATGGTGTAGATTGTACATGCATTTCTTGCATGTATTTTTGAACTTTTAACCTGGGCATAGTTAGATTTAAATTTCTTGGCAAGAGCATTAAGGAGTTCTCCTTCATTTGATGCATTCAAAGAGGCCATCCATCAATGCCTAGTTAGACACATGGCAGATACCTCTAGGACTAGGCGAGCCAAATTGGCACTTGGTGCCATCCATTTATTCTCTTTTTTTCGTGTTGTATCTTAATGTATATTTTTGTGTAAGCAGTTACATCCCTTGTCTTCATCTGACATAAATAGAATCATATGTTCATTGTTTTTTCTTTGAAAATAAATCAACAAAATTTGGAATTGAAACTTTCTTAAGTAGTTCCTTCCAAGTTTTGTTGAACAGCTTAAAATTTGATTTAGATGCACCAAAATGCTGGTCTCAAGGTCAATTTAGCATTCAACGGTAGGAGATCTAAATATGATTGATAAGTGTTCATAATAGAAAAACTTATCAAGTGAGGCTTTTCATTTACTCTTTATGGCTTAGGTTAATGCTAGTGATTTGCTTTATCATTGATTATTTCAGCTCTTTGCTAATCAGCAACTTTCTAATTAACATTCTTGGGTGTCTGGATGAATATATAACAAGCATTTATTAGCACATTATCTCACCTGATATCATACATATACATTTTCTTTTTCTTTTATAGGTAAGCTGGAATTTCATCCAAGGTATGGCAAAGTGTACATGTGGAACACTTGTGTCTGACTTGTGATTGGACTAGAACAGTCTGGTACAAGGGATGTTTGGGTCTTTGAATCATAAAGAATATTTTTATAAGATTTGAGAAATTGGCTGCTGTCAATTTTTTTGTCTGGTGGATATTTCCATGGCTATTAAAATTTGGATAGCCTACACATGTTTGTATATTTGGAAGAGCAGTTGTGAAGTTAGGTTGGGAATAAGGGGCTAGATGTTCATTCAATGATCACCAGAATTAAATGGCAGTAGGGGAAGTGATTGCAGCAAATTTGAAGAAGACTCTGAAGTCCAAAAAGGTAACTGTTGGTAATCCTGATTCCCTGGGATCATTAGTCTGCCAAAATCCTGCTTAAATCAAATTCAACTTTGGTGTTATAGCTCATAACAGTCAAGGCCAAAGAGTGGTCAGAGAGGGTAAAGCGGTAAAAGTTAAGGATACTTTGACAGCAGAAGCTCTGGCTCTGAAGGTGCCTTATCGGCTAGCAGGGAATGCTTTAGAAGGGTTGCGGTTGACTGAGCTTCTGCAGTTACTGTTGCTGACGTAGAAGGGAAGGCTCAACCTCAGAAGTGGAAGATTGCCCTTATTATTTCAGAGTTCAGCAATTGGCCCAATCATTTCAGAGTTAGTTTACCATAATGCGTAAGCCCAATCAGGCTGCTGATTGAGTTGCTAGGCAGTCGAAACAGGGATGTGCCCAAAAGGTTGCTAAGCAGTTGAAACAGGGGATATGGCTCAACAGAACCCTCATTTTGAGTAAAGATGGTCTTCGTCATGAGTTGTTCCTGGCTGATTGTTACGAGTTGCTTTGGCATTCTCTTCATGGCTTCTGTCGTTGTACAAGTGCTTGTATTCTTTTTAAGTAATAAACATCATTCTTCCTTTGTAAAAACGAAAAAAAAAATTACAACTATAATTTGTCCATCTTGTCACATGTCTGACGATTGGAGCAGCCTATTTGATCCCCATATTTCAAGAAGAAGAAAAAAGAAATTTCTTCGAGGCAATGTTTCCGACCTTCAGTCAGAGTCTTTGAAAAGTCCTTCAAATAGGCAAAGGGGTCCAACTCGAAGGCGCTGCCTTTCAAAAAATGCCCCTTCGATGCAGCATCCAAACGCTGTCCTAAGATATAGCTTTACATTTGCATTTACGCGGCACTTCCATTGCAAACTGCGGACCATGATCTCCCAGGAATAGAAAAGAACAAAAAACCCAAAAAGGCCAAAGGAAAAAAGCCGAGGACCAATTCTGAAGATAAAATGCGTACTTTTAATTGTAAGACCAAACGGCAATCTGACTGACATGTCAGACATTAGTTTAGTTTCCGTTGGTTTCGGTTATATAAACTGAAGTCTCCCAAAAAACACACGGTCTTAACCAAAGAAATTCAGGCACATTCGCAAGGCACAGAGAGAACAGACAAGAGAGAGATACAAAAATCTTTTTTACCTTTTTTTTCTTTCTTGTCTTTTTCTTTTGTTCATTCAACAACAGGAAATTTTGAATCTGTCTTTAGCTTGTCTCGTCAACGTCATTAGACAATGTTAATTTTGTCTGCAAACAAAGCCTCCATTTTCCCTGTTCCGATGTTGGCGCAGTTACATGTATAGATCTTGTTTTGCAGAATTTTGATGTGATGAAATAAAAGAGAGAAATTTAAAGAAAAGTTGGTGTTTTTCTTTTTATTTTTTGGCTGGGCTTTTGTCTATCTGTTGAAATTTTTTATGATTTATAGGATTTGGATCTAATTGTAAAGAGAATAAAGAAGAAATGGGGGTGGATTATTATAATATATTGAAGGTGAACAAGAATGCAACAGATGATGATCTCAAAAAATCATACAGGAGATTGGCAATGAAATGGCATCCCGACAAGAACCCAAACAACAAGAAGGAAGCTGAAGCCAAATTCAAGCAGATCTCTGAGGCCTATGAGGCAAGTCTTTCCTTGTTTTGCTTCTCTCTTTTAATTTTCAACTTAAGAAAAAGAATGGAATCCATTTATTTTACTTTTTGTCTCTATATATATTTGATTATGGTATTTGCCTAGAAAGAAACTACGATGATGCTGATTCTATTTTAGTTAAGAAGAGGTGTTAAAATGAATGAATGTTAATGGAGGAAGGCATGATGTATTTGCTGCAAATGATAGGTAGTGCTTACACAAGGAAAAAGTGAGATAAAGTTTGTCCAAACCGGCTTCAATCTTCGAATCTGATAGCTAGCTATTAAATAGTATTAGGCATGTAAAAGTGCGTTCTTGGTCACCAAAGGGAATTAGAGCTTAGAATAAGAAAGTAATGAATAAGAATAGAAAGGGGCATAGAATAAGAAATTAAATGCATTTGCAGAAACTATATGATGTAACAGGAAGACATAGCTGCTTTCTAAGCTCTTTCCAGATTGCAGTTTTAACATGTTGTTTTCAGGCCAAAAGAGATATTGTAATGCTAATTAGTGCAGATTCTTGAAATGGGACAGAATTAGGTTTAGACTTGAGTTATCTTAAACTACTCCCCGTAACCTGGGGTCAACTATTGCAACTTTATAATTTTGTTTAGAATTTAATATTGGTTTTGTAAAGATTTTCTTACCTCTAGATATGGGTCTCAAACAAGGTGTCTTATTCTCTTTCTTCTGTGCTGCTTATGACTTGTCTTTTGCCTTAATCTAGTCTCTCCAACTACAATAATATTCTAGGTTGCTGTTGCCAGATTAATGCAGCTGTTAAAGGCTTTGTATCTGTGAATGTTCAGTAGTTCAAAGATTTCTGAAGCTATGATAAGTTTAATTGTAATCCTATCCTGACTTGGATTTTCAGCTACTTCGTTCTAAGCTTTTGCAGCTTTTTTCCTTCCTTTTTTTTCTCATGGCTTAAATTGTTAAAACAATTGAACCAAATTATAACTAATCTGATTGTCCTATTCTAGATTAATTAGGAGGGATTTACTTACGTGATTATGTGCTTTAACATTTCTTTCTAAAACTGTTTTAGCTTCTAAACTATTGTTGATTTCTTACTATCTTATTAACTGGATTAGTTAATAGTCAAATTTGAGTTCCTAAATTTATTTTATTTTAATCATCGGAAATTAATAGAGAGGTGTTAGGGTGTCTGGCTTCAAACCTGAACCTGGTGCATACCATAGGGGCTGGTTACCTCCAAGACAAAGGGTGGTTCACCCTAGAATAGGTTGTGCTTACTGCAACCTGAATTTCTTGTTTATTTTGAAGACTAATTACACCAAACATGTGCCTAAATGGCACACAATAGGTTCAAATTCCAACTTCTCCTGCATCATTATAGGCAGCATTGAGAGAGGTAAGAGTTGGTTTTAATCATCTCCTGAGATCCCTAGTTATTAAATATTCAACATCCAAGAATTTAATTATAACTTCCTTGCGTCCTGACAGAATTAAAGGAGTCACTTGTGCTACAATCTGTTGCTCTAAATTACTACTCATGATCATGGTGTCCATGTTGTCATATTGGAACCTTTTCTTTATAAAAATGGAAAAAGTAAGATGTCACATGGAGAATTAAGCTAATTTTGTGATTCAGGTCCTGAGTGACCCTCAAAAAAGAGCAGTTTATGATCAGTATGGTGAAGAAGGCTTGAAAGACATGCCACCACCAGGCAGCAGCGGACCATCATTTGGAACTGGTGGTCCAAATGGGTTTAATCCTAGGAATGCGGAGGACATCTTTGCAGAGTTCTTTGGGAGTAGTCCTTTTGGATTTGGGTCATCAGGACCTGGTAGGTCTTCAAGATTCCATTCTGATGGAGGGATGTATGGAGGATTTGGTTCGACTGACAACATTTTTCGAACTTACAGTGAGGGGACTGTACCCAGGAAACCTCCCCCAGTTGAGAGCAAATTGCCTTGCAGCCTTGAGGAGCTTTACACTGGATCAACGAGGAAGATGAAGATCTCTAGAACTGTTGTCAATTCGGCTGGGTATGAACATTCATCTCAGAACCATGCTTGTCCTGCTCTATTCCTTTTTCTTATTAAATCTCCTACCATAAGCTTTTGCTTTCTGAATTTGATTTTGCATATATGCCAACATTTTAATCTAGAAACACCCTATGTCATCATCAATGGTTCTCAAGTTTCCAAGTTTCGAACAATATTATGCATGACCCATTATTGGATTTTCTTGATTGAATTTCCCAGAAAATATAGTTTTGTGCTCCAAGGATGGAACTGATGAAATTCTATAGTTGAAACTTTCATCAAAGATGGACGCTTTCTATGTACCTTTTCTTCTGCAGGTTGACAGAAAGCATGCATTTAACCTATTTATGGAACTAAAGAGGGAAAAAGAAAGAAAAAAGTTTCAAACTGTATGTTGGTAGACAAATTTATTGTTTCTTTCATGGTTTGTGTTTTTTTGTTTTCCTTGCATGTATTTCTTTTTCATGCTGAAATCTATTTATTGTTGTGATAGTGGCATCATTATTGGTTGCTTTATATCTACAGCAAGCTAGAGTTTCTATCTTTAATCTCGCTGATTGAATAATAATTTGTAAACTTATAGGCGGCAAGTACAGGAAACAGAAATATTAACCATTGATGTGAAGCCAGGGTGGAAGAAAGGAACGAAGATTACTTTCCCAGATAAAGGGAATGAGCAACCAAATCAGCTTCCAGCAGACCTTGTATTTGTCATTGATGAGAAACCCCATGATTTTTACAAAAGAGATGGCAACGACCTTGTTGTCAACCAAAGGGTGTCACTAGCAGAGGCACTTGGGGGCACAACGGTAAATCTTGTTACTCTGGATGGGCGTAGTTTGTCATTGCCTGTGACCGATATTATCAGCCCTGGTTATGAACTTGTTGTTGCCAGAGAAGGAATGCCTATAGCAAAGGAGCCTGGTAATAGAGGTGATCTTAGAATCAAATTTGAGGTGAAGTTCCCTACAAGGTTGACTCCAGAGCAACGAGCCGGACTCAAACGTGCTCTAGGGGGTTGAAGTAGGAAGTATTCCATATGTACCAAAACCATTATTTCCAGGCAGGACTTAAACACCGAAGCTGTCTCTGTTAGAGTAATTGACTGGCATCTTCAACAGGGAGAGTTACCTTGCCTGTGTATCATAGTTTACCGCCCGATCATCGTGTTGGGTACATTGAACTTGCCTCAATCAGTATCTTTAACTCCTTTTGGCCAAAAAATATCCCACCCCCGTCACCTAATATTCATTTTGTTTTTATTATTATTATTATTATTTTTATTCTTTTCTTTCCCATCGTTTGCTTTGTTTAATTGCTTAGATTCTATACAAGTTAGGCGTTGAAATTCTCATTTTCCATACAAGATATCCATCTGCAACATGTATAATCCATTCTCCAGTCCATCTGTAATTGTAACTTTTCGAAGTGATAATATATGGATTTATTCAACAAGCCTGATCAATTCCATGTTTGAACATGAATTGTTTTCCTTTCTATTTTCATAATTCATAACTTATGAGAGTTGAACTTCCTCTAACAACAAAAATCAAAAGGTACAAATTGAATAACTGGAAGAGCTTCATCCTACTGAAGTGGTAGTATAAGTAAACAGATAAGCCACTGAAACGATGTGCAAATAGTTTAAAGAAATCATACGTTCCTCTGATGTAAAGGAGTAAAGGCAGTCTTGACTGTGCTGCTGCCCTCCTCTGTTACGAGGATCAAAAGTAAAAACAAAAGCATGTTTATGTGCGAACGCAAGAGAACTCAAATCCATTTTTTTTTCCTGCTTGGGAGAGAACGAAATGGAATGGAATAGCAGCAATGGCAATGCATGTCAAAGTGCCTTTTGGTGTCTACTTTTCAGTGCTTAACACGAGTCCACCGACATATTACAGATGGTCCGGTTAAGACGAACCCACGTTCAAAAATCCGAATCAGCATGCTAAATAGTTTCAAAGAAGTGTTATGAAAGTCTTAGTTGAATTGCGGTAGCCATGTCCGCTTTAAAAAGTGGTTCGGTTAAAGCGCACGTTGGCCGTTGCTTGAGAAGAACACAAATTCTTAAGTTTGCTTTAAAAAACTACTATTATTAAACTAAAAAAGGCTATTGTAATGAAAACATGCAAGATTACCAAAAAACCTAGAGGACAGCTAAATAAAACAGCAACAATCACATTGCACGTACAAAAGACGAAACTAAAAGCCTCTACTGTGTGGAGGATCCTTTCGCCAGGCAGGCTGCCCGGTTCCTACTGCTGCCCCGTAAAATTGAGCTCCATTGACAAATTGTTGGCCTTGAGAACCAGACGTCGGAACCCACCAAGTTCCCTCCTGCCACGACTGAGTAGTGTTCTGTAGACCTTGCACATGCATGGTCGACAATGCCTGGTGGGGTAATTGCTGGGGCACATGCATTGGCTGTTGAAATCTATGAACTTGGGTTGGAGGCTGCGGCTGCTGTTGTTGGGATATTTGAGGCTGCCATTCGGGTATGTCATCATCATCATCATTCCACGGTTGCATTGAAACTCCTAGGGACGCATTGGTATTTGGTTGCCCATACTTTTGTACGAGCTCCCTCATTTGATCAACAGGACGAGATGACGTTTGAGAATGTAAATGAGCCGAGGCTATCCCCACTCGTTGGGATTGGTACCCAGTGGGGTATTGAGGCCCGGATGGGTTTGAGCCACCAGAGAAATTAAACTCAGGTAGGTCATCTTCGTCCCGAGAAGTGGCAGGACCAAAACCAGGGGGAACATCATCATCCTCGTTGTCATCAAGAGAGGGTTTGGAATAGACAGGTGGTCCACTATGGGAAAAAGTAGGCTTTGATGGAAAATTAGAATTCATGTTAGCATCCTTATCTTGGTGTCTCCTAGAAGTGAAGTGTTGCTTTTTTGAGGTGTGTTTATGGTGTGAAGTTGAGTTGGGTGATATTAATTGAGCTTTTCTCCATACAACAACTCCAATTAGACCATTGTCAATAGCATTAAGAGCCTCAAGGTGGTCCTTCGGGAGGATCTTGCTGAGCATTTCATGTGTTCTGGCATGAGGTGGACAAAAATAAAGTTCCACTCCAGAGGCAGGCTCAGCAAAACCCACTCTCCCATCCAAAATATACGAATCAGCCGCCTGCACAAGCGCATGTAAGTTGACTATCAGACGACAACCAAACAAAAGTCAATCTAACTAGAAAGTTTCCCAGCGTTTCTTACCTCAACCAGGCTCCCACGTTCACTCTCGGCTGATCCCTCCTTGCAAAGAAAATGAACCACCTGCAAAAAAATACATAAGAATTACATCAGTCTAACGTGTAACTTACGCTCTAAAATGGTAGTTTTAACAAATATACATGGAACTGAACCATAAATTTCTTTACCCCCACCCTAACAATTAAAAAAAAAAAAAACAATTTCTGTTGTCCAAATAGATTGACTTATTCGCTGAGGGGCCCTCAAATATTTACAGATTATTATTATGTTTCGAGTTTACAGAACATTTGACGTCCTTGTTCTTTCCCTGGGTGATTAATCAGGAAATATTGGCAACATTTGACATTCTTTTCATTGGGCAGAGTTTGTTTTCCAGTTATTCAGCACCCTACAAGTAAACATAGAAACAGCACAATTTGTACATGTAACGCCAATCAGATGGATATCACCGTCCTCCAAACTTTTCATTCCCACTTAGTCCAGCCAGCGGGAAATCGCAGCAGATGAGGTGATCAATCTTTCATGTTAACTCAAACTAAGAATCTTAATCAAGTTGTATCCCTTTGTCTCTTCTTGTTTGCCCTTGACTTATTAAATGAGATTGACCCCACACTCAGCAAAAAGAGATAAATGGAAGACAAAAACTGGGATAAAAAAATTGTTATTTTTCCCCCAATTTTTCTTTTATGGCAGTACAGGAATTTACTACAATGTAAATGAACTTGAGATACCATTACAGCACGACTTCGGGACATGGGTAGCTCTTGCAGGAACTTCTCAAATGCATCAAGCCTGACTCTGCCCTTGATTTCTAGCAAGCTAGGCCACTCCTTTGTACAAGTTTTTTCACCACTGCACCATGAAATTTAGGATCATTAATACACACCATGAACCTTAAAACAAATTTATTTCCTTTCACAGAACATTATAGTTGGGTTTGAGAACTTTAATTTGAAAGAAAGAATTTTGATTTGATTTCAAATTTAAAATTATTATATGATGACACACATGTAAACATAACTTTCATGATTATTTTCAAATTCATGAATTTGTTGAATCCATATTTAGTGATAAATTTATGAATTTTGAGTTCATCTACTCATTCAAATACATAGCCACACTGAATTTTAACTAATTTCTATATAGTGTGCATTCATGATTTCATCTTCACAAAACTCCAAAGCTACTGTCTCAAATTCATGTTCCCAAACATTGCAAAACATTCAATGAAAATCACAATACTCAGCACCTCAATCAAAAACAAACCATCCAACAGAAAATTTAAAAAAAAAAAAGAAAGGAAAAATTGAACACAGCAAAGTGGTATTCACATCAACCAAAATATTCTGTCTTCCACCTATTTCTTTAAACCTATAAGGAATCTACCTCTTCAATAAAGCACATTATAGTTTCTTATAGCATCCAAAAGGCCTTTCCCTGTTCGTTCTACAGATTTTCCTTAAACCAAACAACTTATAGATCTTTTTCCTCCATGCTTCAAGTCATGCCATTTATCTACCTCCAATATTCATGTACCTGTACGTGCTGCCTACAAATAATGGCACTCAAACGAGTTCATCGTCACTTCATAACGAACTTACCTTGACGGTGTCCTCAAAATACTTGACTTGCAAGTAGAAATAAGCTTTAAAATCTATCATATCCACATCCTAGTCATGGTTTTAACATTAAAAAACCAAGAAAGTTGTATGATGTTTCAACTCCACAACTTTCCCAAATTAAATCCTATCTATAAAGCAAGCACAAAATGCAAAAGTCACCCACTGGGCCCACAAGACTTAGAGGAAAAAATCACCATCATCAAAGTTTAGAATTAATAACAATTTAAACTTAAGCATTGTCTGCCTCCGCTCATCAATAAATCACATGATCATAAATAAAAAAACATGTGCTCGTACATGTGACAATATACAGAAAAGAAAAAAGGAGCATCATGATAAATAACAGACAAACTGAGACAGATACCAACAGATGCAGACCAAAAAAGGATCAACAACAAATTATGTTCAGAGAGAAAAAAAAAAGATAAAAACAATATATCCTTGCATAGCATGCCATCTTGTAAAACATACCTTTTAAAAGTACCAATGACAGAGGTCATGGCTGTGATATTCAGCTGGAGCAACCCTTCCCAGACATGTTCACCCTTCAAAGTGGCTACAGAAACTGTAGTTTCTGTTTTCACAGGAATGTCATTTGGCTTGACATCTGCATCAGACTTCACATTACTTGCGTCAATAGTTTCAAGTTTATCAGGCGTGGTATCAACAGGATCTTGTGAAGCTCGACCAGAAGACTTTGAATCAGACCCAGCTTCTGAGTCATCCTTATTAGAAATGGATGCTGCTTTCCGAGCATCACTAGGTAAATTCTCAAACGGTGGCTCTGAATCAAGAGATTGCATGAACTCATCAAGGGAAACAATTGGAGGAAGAAAATCTGCATCCTTCAATTCATCTTCTCCCATCAACCCTTGCATTGGATCAGGCCCTTCGCTTGAAGGAATGGTAATGGTAAGATCTGGGTCCTCTATATTACTCTTTTCACCTGCAGTACCTGCTCCATCTTTCTTTCCAACAGTTTTACCAGTTGTAGGATCTTGTTTTGCCTCAGTTTTTGGTCGCCGACTAATTGAAGTAGCAGCAGAAACTTCCACTGAAGCACTATCAGTTTGTTCAACCTCCACTTGAAACTCACCCTTATGTGTTTTTCTCACTAATCGTCTAATGTCAACTTCTGTATCAGGCAAAACTACCATTTGAGCAAGCTCTTCTGCCTTTGCTTGTCGCCACTGGGAAAGCTCTTTAGAAGCTAGTTCCTCAGCACTCATAGAACATAGTCTTTCTGGGGAAATTTCACCTGACACAACTCTTTCTCTGAGTTCAGGGTTATTACGATCCTTTAAGTTGAACAATAAAGACCTGCCCTTCTCCTTATACTTTTTATTCACACCTCCAAATAATTTAAACAGTTCTGCTTCAATTTGATATGCCAAAACTTGTGGAGACTGTACTGATTTTTCTACAGCATTTTCTCCTATCTTTTCATTAACAGGGTTTTGTTTCCCAACAGTTTCAATTTCCTTGTTCTCTGCCACATCTATTGCAGGTTCTAATACCCAAGAAAGACCATTTCCCTGCAAAAGTTCATCTCTTGCAAAAATATTATCACTAAATGGAACATCCTCATCGGGTAAAAGATTACTTGATTGAAATTGCTGCCCATCACATTTCAAAGTTTGTGTAGTGTCACTAATATTCCCACCACCAGCACCATCCTGATTGGAAAGCAATATCCCCCGAGGTTCTGCAGACATAGAGCCAACAGCATCAGCATTACCAGAATTAGAATCAACAGGGTTAGAACTCTCCTGTGTCTTCCCAGGGGAACTTACAGCTTCACCATTAGAATTCTTCTCCACCTTTGAGTTTTCACCTTGCTGTTGAGATACCAAGGCTAGGGCAGCAGCTAATGATTCCCGCATCTTGGACCTCACAGATTCAAATGACTCAGTCTGAACTTTTGGAGCCGACCGCATCTGTACAGGCTGATTCCTTGAAGTGGATGACCCTGTTTTACTTGGAACTGATCTCTTAATCGATGCTGGAGAAGGCTGTGATCCTGGCATGACGGAAACAGACTGCATCTGTACAGTTCTTTTACTAGATGCAGATATTGGTTGTAACCAAGGCCTGTGTTCCATATGTGCAACTCGTTTGTTTGGTACTGGTAACCTCTGTGGGACAGAATCTGTAGAAATTGGTTCCATTGGTGCCTTACGCTTGCTCAAAGTTGGTAATTGATGTGGTCTCAGAGTATCCAACATGGTGGGAATCATTTCTCCTACTGGCTTATTAGACATTAAATACTGCTGTGACAGCTGAGTATAAGCTTGGGACTCAACCTGTCCAGGTTGCTGTTTTGACATTGATGATAACTGTGATCTAAGATCATTTGACACAGATCCCATCTGTCCTATAGGCATATTCGAAGGTATCTGCTGCTGTAGAGATCCACTGGTGCCAAATCCCATCAACCCCATGGACATCGGTGCTTCCAATTTGCTGGAAATGGGTTCCAGCTGAGCCATTTGGCTACCAGGTATCGTTAATTGCTGAGATACCAGATCGTTGGACATGCTAGATCAGTACCATAAAACGTATATACAAATATCACTGCATTGTAAACCAACAAATAAATCATCAATCCATTATACTATTAAATCATGCTCACATGTTGACTTCATCAATGAAACAAAAGAATGGCTATGCAAGTCAACCTCCAAAAGTAAGGAACATATGAAATAGTCATTTAACTTCTCCAAAATATTGAATTATTAAAAATAGTCAAAAAAGAAAAGACCGCTGAATATATAAAATCTCAATTCAAGTAGAATATTCGATGAGTTATATTGTCCAAGTCCTTAAAATCAGAAAGACGAATAAACCAAACAGAAAGTAGTAAACAATACTAATAAAATTATAACAAATTGCAATGCTTTTAAAGCACAAAACAACTCAATTCTTTCAAATTGCAAATAAGATTTAATTGAAACAATAAAATAAAAACTAGACATTCTTGAGATAATTAATTGACATGAAAAAGAAAACATGCAACGTTCGAAATCATCGAAAGCACAAACGGGAAAAACAAAGAGTAAAAACCTATTGTCAAGAAACCGATCCAAATCTAAAACCCTAAATCGAAACAAGTAGTCAAATTTTCAGAAAAATGATTGATTCAAGAGGAGGTCAAGGGTTTCGAATTAGGAAGCTTACCTGAATCGAGAGACGCGACGCAGAGCGGAGCTGAGAGGGGGAAAACAGACAGCCGTAGAGAGGATTTGAGGGTAGCTTGATGAAGCCTTTTGGAGGCTTTGAAGAGTTGTTTGGTAACAAAGAAATTGTGAACCCTAATTAAAATAAAAATATATAGTAACAAAATACTAGAAGCTTAACGAATACCGCCTCTGAGTCTTAGTACCACTTTTTTACGAGTCTTGTGTTTATCCCGTGTCGAAGCGTGAAAACGGTCTTTTCTAGAGACGGATTATTAGATTGACACGTGCGCCTTTCTATCTTCTGATTCGGGCCCATCTCCATTTTCAGCCCACCTGTATCGATTCTGCAAATCGGATCCAACCAAAGCATTGACCTGACCCGCTCCTTGAATGGGTCAGATTAAGAGATTTGTCAAATTCAAATCCGCCGTCACAGAAGGGTAAGACAGGCGATTGGGTAACTTACTTTTATTTGGATTTGTGTACACTAATATAGGACCAAGTGGTTGAGTTCGTGGTCTTTATATTAATTTTTTATATGCTGACAAGTAGTTGATAATTTATTTAATTTTATATAGAAATTCAACTATAAATCATTTATTCATCTGTCTCGACTTTATCCATATTCGGTGCTTATCTTGAAAATTGCCCTGAATCTTGAAGAGCACAATCCATCATGCCTAAACAACTTATTTACCTGATTTTTGTACCAAAATTTCTTTTACATATAAGGAAATTCAACAAGAAATAGAAAAAGCACCCTTCTAAAGAGGGTTTTTTTTTTTCTTCTTCTTTTTATGTTAAATAAATTGTCATATTCCTTTTTTTTTCTTTTTTTCTAATTATAAGTGATTTTTATAACGAAGACTTAAATAGATTAATTCCATTCTTTTGCGTAAAAATACTCAATACAAACCAACCACTCATTTATATAGAGATATTAATAGGTACATACTTTATATTATTCGATTAAGGAAGTTTAGAGCATCTTATAATTATATTCGAATAAAGTTTGTATAGTGTAATTACTAACCACCGTGGGTTTGAGTTAGGTCAAGAAATAATTTTAGGAAACTCACTACCCAACTATGATTTTAATATGAAATTTTAGTTATATATCATTTTTGTTCATAAATTGCTTATAATTAATGTGATATTTATCAATATTCATTAATTGTTATCACTATAATTTTAAATTTTAATTTATTTTTTTATAAATTAATTTTAACTTTTTAATAATATATAAAAAATTAATTTTAAATTTATTTTAATCCAGTATTTAATTAGTACAAGTGTTTAACATATAATTTTTAAGATATTCAAAGAGAAGTTCGTACAACAATTTTAATTTTAAAATTTAATTAGATATTTATATAATACGGATATTCTATCAAATAAGGAGTGATGCAATTGATGTCGATCACAAGGAAACACAGACCCATTTTAAAAGGAAGGGAAAGCTTGAGGAAAAGTCGAAAAGTTTTTCTTCATTCATTGCTTTGAAGTCCCAAGGACAAATGTCTTTGCAGGCAAAAACCTAAAATTCTTTGCAAATTTTGCAAAATCTCTATTATTTATATAAGTGTATGTGCAATTACATAGCAAATCATTTCCATTCTGATTGGCAACATAGTAATAAATTTTACATGGCTCTTTTGATTGATGGTGCCATTGCACAATCTGGCTACATCATGTTTGGTAATTGGAGAATTGCCGTGTGTGTCTAACAAGCTACATCTCACCCCGTAAGACAACCATAAAGAATGGAAGGGACGACCACCCAACACATAAGAAGAAAGATCATCAAACTGTATGCAGCTGGTCATACAAATATAATTCCAAAGGATCAATATATTTATATATATCTTTTTATTACATTAAAACACAGAGCTGGTATAACTGTTGCCCACCCTTCTCTCACCTCGTCGCTGGTTATCGTGC
The DNA here is from genome assembly GCF_053813885.1 of Theobroma cacao. NCBI lineage: Eukaryota > Viridiplantae > Streptophyta > Magnoliopsida > Malvales > Malvaceae > Theobroma > Theobroma cacao. The sequence continues at coordinate 8,510,571 of NC_142647.1, forward strand.
GTTCCAGAGAGTGAACTCAAGATGCTGGCACTTGTCCCAGAGATGGCATCCAAAATGTTCTCACCAACCTCACTCTTGCAAAGAGGACAGGAAGCATTGATCTTAAGCCACTTGTCCACACATTCCTTGTGCATAAAATGAGAACATGGCAACTCCCTCAGCTCATCATTATTTGCATATTTTGCCAAACAAATGCAGCAGACCTATACAAGATCCAAACAGTGCCATTGTCTCAGTATGTACAGGAAGAACAAAACATTAAGAAAATCAAAAACAGCAACTTATAAGGCCTCCTTAATCATTCCCGAGTAAATTTTAGTAGTGTGGAATACCATCACATCTTTAATTGAGCCATTACAGTAATCACGGAGTGAGCATAGGCCTATTGGTCATCCAGCTCAGGTAGTTAAAGATAATAGCAAAAGACAAAGTCAAGCAGGTTCTAAACCCAAATGATATAATGGGTTTAAATAGCTGATTATCAAAGGAACAAAACAATAACATAAGAAACATATAATGAGCACGTTAACTATAATTGCACAAGTAAAGACATTGCTTATGACACCTGGAATTATGAATATCAACTCAAAATATGCAAAGAGATTTGTACTTCTTATTAACTAGACTATGAGACATGCCGTTATATTATCAAAACAATAATCAACACATCATGGAGGATCAGTGTAAAGGATCTGAATATGAATCCATTAAGAAATCAAGAAACACTCACTGCATCTTCTCCAGAGATGGCACGTTCCTTTTCTGTTCCTGCAGCCACAACCCCACCCTCACCAGCACCTGAGATGATTTCCCTATCATCACCGTTTCTACTTTTCTTCACCTTGAACTTGTAAGTTGGTAAAGCATCTATTGATTCGGGCGTGGCCCCTCTGGCCTGTGATAGATCCTCTCTAAATCCAAGGACGGAAATAATACAAGGCAGGCAACAACAGATTGTAGCACATAGAATGAAGGGCATAGCATACCCAATACAGCTAAATGTAAGAAAAACTATACATAGCCTGCAAAGAAAGAAGATAAAAAAGAGGATGAACTCTTAGAAAAGGTGTAAACTAAAAGCAGTAAATGTAGCCCATGCCACTAGGCAGTGGCCAGTACCTGTACATGTTAGGAGCCTCACTGGCAGATGAATGCCCACCAAATATCCAAACATTGCCAACCACAAACCAAACAGCAAAGAAGCAATCTAAAGCCATTTTGAAGTATTCCACTAGTGCTTTAATTCTGCAAGATAAAAATCAGCTGATTGTCAACTAAAGGCTACAGGCCATTATAACCATCAACTAAGTATGACTCTTTGTCAAATTTCAGCAGCATTTGACCCAAAAAAAAAAAGTAAAAACAACTTTAACACAATGGGAGGTCAAATGGTCAAATATACCATATCTGCATAGCAACTCTTGGAAGCAATCAGTGCACCAGAAACACAAAACTTGAAAATGTATCTTACTCTCGGCTTATCTTTTTTTCTCATTTCAAATAATAATAAGAAAATCATACCTTGCACTTGTTACTCCTGCATTTTGACCACCTCTAGGAGACATAGTAGCAGGACGATGATCACCCCCATCAGAAGTCCTTGTTACAGAGAGAGAAAAGGGTCCAGCAGGGACATTAATGTGTGAAGTGTGATGATGTTGAACTGGGTCTTGCTCAGAAGCCTGGTTACGATGACGATAACGCCAATAAAGAAGAGGGAGGGTTGCTATGCATCCTGATGCATAACCCACAATCCAAGCAAACAGCGGTGCATGGGGATGCTCATTCCTTGACAAAGTCAAGACAACAATAGATGCTACAATTTGGCTCACTGTAAGAACTAGTTCAATAGAAATCCACAAACCAGAATTCAACGGACTCCTTCGACGACGAGCATCCCCTCTCCTTACAGCAGAGGAGGTTCTTGAGTTTGTACCATTGGAAGAAAATGATGAAGGCTGAGAACCTAGCACTCTTGCACTACCAGAAGGTCTGTCTTCATGCTGCAAAACATCCAACCCGTTCGAAGTTCTATCATGAGACAAGTTTGATGAGGAAGTTTCACCACTCCTTGGTATGTCAATAATATGTTCACTAAAGTTCTCAGATCGCTCCATTAACAATGGACAAGTGTCAGTTCGATGCTCAGAATGCAGTTCCGCAGAGGGAACATCCATCTAAGTTGACCAACACAACTGGAAATGATGAAAGCATAGAAACCTAACACAAGGTTACCAGCTTTATGTACTTCTTAACTGTGCTGAAACAATGGGCACTTTTGTCCCTGGTATTTGTCAAGTTCTGATGATTGACTCAAATTATTTGGCACCACAAGATGTGGATAAATTTACAATTCCTGTTCCTTTAAGAATGAAAATGCAACTAAATCAGAATAAAAAGTTCAACATCTTCTTCCCCTTAAGGACATGAATATACAATAGTTGATAAGCATAAATGAAACTGAAAAGGCAAAAGACATGTTGAACCAATTGATTTTTGTAATAAGAACCCACAAAACCTAGAAAGCCGAAATCTCCACCAAGTGAACTAATGAAAGGACTTGGCTCCATTAAGCTTTAAAACTTAATTAATAATTGACAAAAGAAATATTTATAACCAAAATATAGTTTCTGAGACATAAAAGGACAATGACAAGTAACATGAGAATAATTTACAGGTTACCTTTCCAGCACTAAATTTAACAGACAGAAAACAAGAAATCAACTAGCAGCAGAATAAAACTGAAATAATCAAGAATCTTTAGATTCATTATTTCTCATATCCCAAATCCTTTAGTCTCGTATGGTAACCCTCAAACTGCACACCAGCACAATTAGATCCCAGGGGGATCCGCCTTAAATCATTGCATCTCCCTTCTTCTTTTATTTCTAAAAGAATTAAACACTCCCCAGTCCCCTCAACCAAGCAATGAACTTTGGCATTCATAGGATATATAAGAAATTTAAGGCTGGAATTCAGGCTTAACCTATACATCTCCAATGCTCTCTAGAAATTTCAGCTCAAAAAAAGGAGGGAGGAAAATCCAATTCAAGTTCTTCACAAATCTTAACCAACAAACAAAGATAGCAGCTTCACTCTTAGAAGAAAAGGAAATTAATATTGTTTCAAAAACTAAACTTTTCACCATAATGAACACCATCCTTCAACTACCTCAACACCCCCCCCCCCCCCCCCCAAAAGAAAAATAAAGAATAATAGAGTAGCTGCAGAAAATTTCTTATTACTATCATTTCTTTTCACTTGATTTCTTCTTCAACCCAACTCGAGAAATAATATTAATATCCAGATAAATTTTCAAATCAAATAATCCATTACAATTAAAACCAGTAGCGACACCCTAAGATCGAAGCATGACCCTTGCACCTTACACATAAACATTCATTTGCTCAATCAACAAAAAAAAAAATTCGACATCTCTTGAGCCGCAAAAAGCGCAAGCGTTGACTAACGTTTAAAAACGATCAAACCCACCAAAAAATTAAAAGAAAAAACAAAAAAAAAACATTAATTCTCACTCCATGAACCTTCCAAGATACAAAATTCAATCTATAAAGAAACCAACAACAAGCAAGAACAGCAAATGATATTTGCCACCAAAATATAACATACATAAAGCTAACCAAAAGTACACACACAGGGGGAGAAAGAGAGAGAGGATCGTACCAGAAAGGTTTGAACTGAGAAGAACCGATTAGAGACTGTCATAGCTGAGAAGTAACCGGAGAAGCTGAAAACGGCGACGTTTACAGAGTGACTGAGCTGCTGCTCTCCTTTTTTTTTTGTTTGTTTTTTTCAAATAATTTTCCCTTTTGGAAGGTTTGTCGTGTGAAAGCGCGTGAGAATTTTGCTTGTTGGGTTTTTCGTTCTTTATTGGGAGATAACAGTAAAGCATCAGCACCAGACCTCCTTCATTTGCTTGGGTGGGTTACCCAGGAATAATAATACTATAATACACTACTCCTATCCTCACGATCTTTGATTTTTTCTATCTTTGAAAATTCAAACCCTTGGGTTGTTGCCTTTCTTTTACTTTTTTCACTCTTTGGATTTTTCCCCTCTGTCTGTTGCCCTGTTGCTGGATTTTCTCCCATTTGCCACGTACGCTTGTCTGTGCCTTTAGAGGATCACTAGCTGCAACGGGTCGCCGTTGGAAAAAGCGACGCACCCACAAGTTTCAAATCTGGTCCTTCCTCCCATTCGCCCATTCCTCCTTTTACTTGTTCGCTACTCTACTTGTTCTTTATCTTGCTTTTGATTTTGTGCTACTTCTTTTATGGGTTTTTGTCTATTATTATTATTATTTATCTTATAATAATTTCTCAACAATTCAGCGCTGGTATTTAAAAGAAAAACAATTACTAATTTTGTTTCTTTTAAATTGAGTAAGCTTTTCACATATAAAATAAATAATTAAAAGATTATTTGAATTTAAGTTTGAATTAACAACTTTTATCCTCTCTAGGAGGATTAAAATCTAAATTTTGAATTTTCATTTGCCCTTATATCTCTCATACTTTCCCAAAATAAAATATTCATAAGAAATAATGTGAGTAAATAGAATAACAATAGTTATACTCCTCAAATAAACTTTTAAATTATTGAAAAAAATTTAAATTAGTCTAGTTTTATTATATTCAATTAAGTTTTTATATTTTTATTTTTTATCAAATAAGTCTTTATAATTAATAATTGACTAATTATTATTAATCAAAATATCACTTATCATTTTATATCCATATGACACTAATATAATATTAATGTAAAATGTGATTGATATATTATTATGTCAAATTAACATGTTATGATATCATCAATTATAATATGTTAGCATGCGATATCATCATTAATGATATATTAATGTCAATGTCACGCAGTACAAAATGACAGATGATATTTTGACTAAATCAATCACTAATCATAAGAGCTTATTTGACTCAAAATAAAAGTATTATGATTTATGTGATTCAAAATAAAAGTGTAAGAGTTTAATTGAATACAATAAAAATATAATGATTTATTTAAATTTACCTAAATAATTTAAGAACTTTTTTAAATCTTAAAACAAAAGACAATTTGACGTCATTAGTAACATGATAATTTTTCTACAATTAAATAGTTTGATTACTATTAAAATGGAAAAATTATATAAAAAGTATAATGTTGTACTAAAAGAATATAGAAATAATATATAAAATTAATTTTTTAAAATTTAATATTTTTAAAATTTTGTAGATTATTTACAAAATTTTAAATAAGTCTTCATTTTTTTATTTGAGATATAGCTAATTGTTAATTAATTACCATTAGTCAAAATGATACTTGTTATTTATATATCATATGGTGCTAAGGTGGTGTAAATGTGGAAAACAAAAATGTCATGTTATCATATAATATCTACATGTCACGTTATCATTCATTATACCATATCAATATATCATGTTAACACCACATGATATAAAAATGATAAATGATATTTTAATTAATAAAAATTAATTAACTATTAATTATAAGAACTTATTTGATCTAAAATAAAAACAAAAATATTTGATTGAAAGTAACATAAGAATAAAAATTTATTTAAATTTTTTTATATAATTTAAGAATTTTTTAGATATTATATCAATTTTTTTAAATATTTATTTGTCATAACTAAGAGTGAGCATAATTGTCTATATTTAATGTCATTTGCAATTCTTATCAATAGATCACCGTCCAATAAATCTTACCTTTCACGTGGTCTTCGATAAGGTGATCCTCTGTCAGCGTACTTATTTATTATTTGTGACCAAGCTTTTTCAATTGCTTTACTTTTATACTCAACAAGAAGGGAATTTGTATGGAGTAACTATAGAAGAAGTGGACCTTTCGTTCTTCATTTACTTTTTTTAAAGATGATCCTGAAGCTTTACCAATTAATTTTGAAAGATGTCTCAATTTTTGGATTGCTATTGATTGTTACCGGGCAAGTGATGAAATTGTAAAGTAAAAGAGCTAGAAATTTTGAAGAAAAGATTTTCAGTGGGAGTTGAAGAAAGGAGAAAGGATCATGTAGAAGGATGGATGGATGGATTTCTTTACCCAACACGAAAAGAGATGTTAATGATATCAACAACACAAGCAATCCCAACCTATGCAATAGGCTATTTTCTATTATCAAAATATACTTTAGAAAGCTTTGAAAAGGAAACCAGGGATTTGCGATGGGGAAGTTTAGATGCGAAAGGGAGGTTTCAGTGGTCAAATTGGAATGTTTGAAGCAAGCTAAAAATGGAGGATGGGCTATAGGATTTAGAAAAGTGGATGCTTTTAATAAAGCTTTGGTGGCTAAGCATGGATGGAGAGTTGTTACTATCAACACTCTTATCTGGGGAGATGTTATTAGAGGAAAATATATTCCAAGAACACAAGTTTGTTCCCAAGGAGTGAAGAGGAAATGGTAGAGCTGCTGTTGTTTTTTGATAATGATGACATCCTCGAGTGGCAGAAGGGAGCGATTGGCTTGGGTGCGCGGTATAAGATGATGAGGAGTTGAATTCAGCCACGGATTTAGAATTTTATATAAAAAGCTGAGTAATCATACAAAATTATAGACTAGATGAATAATTTGATTCAAAGTCAAAAAATTAATTAATTTTTAAATTAAATTTAATTATAATATAAAATTTTATTAATAATTTAAATATAAATTTTTAAATTTATTAATATAAATAGACTAAAAACAAAAAAAATTAATATTAAAATTTTATATTAAGTATAGTAAGTTGTGCTCAATATACTTTTATATTTCTTCAAATTTATCTATAATTAAATATGTATAATAATTTTGACAATCTCTGAAAAGTGAATTAGTGAAAAATTAATTTTTTATTTTTTTATATAACATCGTTTTTATAATTTTTTTATTGAAAATGCACACTTTGTAATTATTATAAAAATTAAATGAGTTAAAATAAATCGAGCTAAATAATATAAGAAATGATGACATTCACTGACATAGCTCTTAGAAAGTTAAAGCATTTATGATATCAAAATTTAAGCTGAAAAAATAAAAGAAAAATAATTTTAAAATTTAATAATTGATTTTTTTATTTTCGACATTAAGAGGCATAGCTCAGTTTCATTACAGTCTGATTGTCCTTCACCAGTCAAGAATTGATAATGTGGGAATTGGAATGTTAGGAGGCACTGCAGCTGTCGAGTTTAAACGCAATATCACAATTTAACACTTCAATCCTTTCCTTCGTAAGTTCCGCTACCGTCAGAGAGTAATTACTAACGTCATCAAAGCCAACCAATCATGATCCAACGGTTGACACCACGTGTCACCATCTTATCAACGTGCACCAAACCAGAGCATACATAAGCAAACAAAAACAAAAGTAAGAAAATAATTGTACTTTCTTTTATGTATTTTTATTTTTTTATTTTTTGAAAAAAGGCGCATGCCTGCATTTTCCGAGAAAATCCCACAATTTTCTCATCAACCGAGAAAAATAAATTCTCTTTCCTTCTTTTTCTTTTTCTTCAACAACAACAGAGATTCCAAAAAAAAAAAAAAAAAAACTCGACCTTGATAGTTAGCTAGATTTCCACCATAAAAAATAATCAAGGACGACGACGACGACGACGACAACAATGACAAGCTTTCTCTTTAGCCTTATTTTCTTTTCTCTTTCTCTTTCTCTTTCTCTCTCTCCAAACACACATTTTTCACTCTCTCACTTTTTTCTCTAGAAATCTCTAGGGTGGATCTTTCTCTTTCAGTATCAAAGATTCGTACATAACTTTGCAATCAATTCCCTCTTTTCTCTAGGAATAATGAGATTCTGATTCATCATCTAACATTATTTCTCTCCCTCTTTTTTTTTTCCTTTTTTTTCTTTTTTGCGGTTTTGTGGTTTTGGATTGATATTTGTGAACATTGTTTCTATTAATTTTGGAAGCAAAATGTTTGTTATTGAAAATGGTTTCCCCTTTTCACCACTCTTGAAGAACCTCTTTCTCTGCTTTGGGCTTCGATCTAAACGCGTTCCAGTCTGTCCCAGATCTATCAACAAAATATAGGGTTAGGTTTTCCTTCTTTGTTTCCTGAACCGTTTTATTAATTTATCAAATCATTCTCCGGACAATGTGGCTGTTTTCAATTTAAGACCCCTTGGTCCTCAGTTCAAGGTTTCCTTTTGTTTATTAAATTTTATCCCTCAAAAAATCTACAATGCTAAGGCAATTCCTCAGTAAGCTCCCACGAAAATCCGGGAAATCGGACTCGCCCGAGCTAGCTCGGTCAAACTCATGCACGACAGCTGGGTCAACTCCACAAACTCACCGATCCAACAGTTTGAACTCGGGCTCTGTCCGGCCCTGCGCTGCAAAACGGACATCCTCAGCCGTTTTCCCGGCGAGTGTCGTGGCAGGAATCGAGCCGTTGTTGCCATTCAAAGACGTGCCGAATTCGGAAAAAATGAATCTTTTCGTGAGTAAAGTTAGCCTTTGTTGTGTAACTTTCGATTTCACTGACCCAGCTAAAAGTTCAATTGAAAAAGATGTTAAAAGACAAACCTTGCTTGAGTTGTTGGATTTCGTGGCATCTGGGTCTGTTAGATTTAGCGAACCCGCGATTTTAGCGATGTGTAGGATGTGTGCTGTGAACTTGTTCAGAGTTTTCCCGCCTAATTATCGGTCTAGTGTAAGTAATGGTGCTGAAAATGATGATGATGAGCCAATGTTTGATCCAGCTTGGCCACATTTGCAAATTGTGTATGATTTGCTGCTTAAGTTTATCACTTCTTCGTGTCTTGATGCAAAACTAGCAAAAAAGTATATAGATCATTCCTTTATCTTGAGATTGCTTGACTTGTTTGATTCGGAGGATCCAAGGGAAAGGGAGTGTTTGAAGACTATATTGCACAGGGTTTATGGGAAGTTTATGGTTCATAGGCCGTTTATTCGGAAGGCTATAAGCAATATATTCTATCGGTTTGTATTTGAGACGGAGAGACATAATGGGATCGCGGAGTTGTTGGAGATTTTTGGGAGTATAATCAGTGGGTTTGCTTTGCCTTTGAAGGAGGAGCATAAGATCTTCTTGTGGAGGGTTCTGATTCCTCTGCACAAGCCGAAAACTTTGGGAGTTTACTTTCAACAACTGTCCTATTGTGTTACGCAGTTCATTGAGAAGGAGCCAAAGTTGTCCAGTACTGTGATAAGGGGGTTGCTGAAGTACTGGCCCATAACAAACAGCCAGAAGGAGGTGATGTTTCTTGGTGAGTTGGAAGAGATTTTGGAAGCAATTAATATGGTGGAATTCCAAAGGGTTATGGTCCCATTGTTCTGGCGGATTGGCTGTTGCATCAACAGTTTCCACTTCCAGGTACTTTTTTTTCCATATAGCTTGGTATATTCTTGTTACATCATATTTACTGAAGATAGCCTGTGTGCTTTTCTTCAATTAGTCATGTTATACTTAGTATGTTCTTATCTTCCTTTTCTCCAAGGTGGTGCATTGACTTGGATTCTCTTTTTTCACAAATTTTGAGTCATGCTCTGCACCTTCTATTTCACTCTTTTCCATTTTCAAACTTTCTACCATATCGCATTTAAAAGATGTATCATTTAACTTGCTAAGAAACATAATGAGTAGACTATCTTCAATTGTATGAAATGTTTCCTGTGATTTTTTATTCATGTTAAATTTATTTGCTTTTAATGCTTGCTTGGGTGCATTTCAACTTCTTATGTTGCCTTTTTTCCATCCTTTACCATACCTGATATAATGCCATGGATTGTGCCCAGGGAGAAAATGTTGCTTTCTAGGAATGGAAATTAGAATAAGCTAAGCCCACACACCAGAAGTTAGCATAACTTTGGACAACTTGGGGGTAGGCCCTGATTTGTTGACTTATATAATGTCTAAACTGGGGGTTGACAGCCTCTGGCCTCGGTTTGTGGGGGACTTCCTGATGTCTTAACGAAGGTTGCAAATGTTATGGTTTTGCTGTTAAATCTTCAGCTATTAATGCCAGAGTCTTAGGTTATAAATATTCGACTTGAAAGTTAGTAAACATTGTATCTCACAAGCTGTAAGCTAGTTGTCTTTATTTTGCAACAATAGAGTTGTCTATCTAATGCAACCAACCAAACAATTATTGACTAGAAGTTCTATATCAACTGTGTTAATGGGGGTTGGTAGCCTTCTGGTTGGCTTTAATGACAATACGCAGGGCTTATCTCTTTTGTGGACATGAAGCAAATTGTCAATGTTTCCTTTGCAACCATTTTGTGTTTAAGATTCTGTCACTTCATGGGAACCTTGTCTGAACTGAGATGGTTTTAAACGGTATTCAGTTTCAGTCATGAACTGCAAATTTCTTTGTTTAAAACATAACTTTGATTTTTGCTCTACACTTTTGAGGTGGTGATACCTTTTTACTCGTTTTCAGCCCTTTGTTGTTGACTTGCTGCTTGTATTATTGACTTAAACGAAGTGAAAGAAGTGAAGTGCCAACATGTCTTTGTTTAGTTGAAGTCATGGAGCTAGTTGATATCTCTTAACTCTTGGCTAGAGTAAATTTCCTCATTTTACAATAAGGATGTAAATTTACTGCAAAGAAAGGCTGCCCTCACCTTGGAGGATTTTTGTAGTGGACTAAATGCCACAAGCTTCTTCCCAGGTCCAGTGTTTAACTGTTGTTTTAGTTGGGTGATGCCTTTTTTTTGTTCTCTCTTTGTTTTCTTTTTCTTATTCTAAAAGATGCTTTTCTTGGCCTCCATTCCTTGTATGGTTATTGTATTCATCATGAGATATCAGTGATTTCACTTAATTGATCTAATTAAACTGAGATTTGGAAAGATGATTATAAGTTTTATTTTGATTAATCTGCTTGTTTCAGGTGGCTGAAAGGGCACTTTTCTTTTGGAATAATGATCAAATTGTAAACTTAATTGCGCATAATCGGCATGTGATTTTGCCCGTCATACTTCCATTCTTAGAAAAGAATGCCCAGAACCATTGGAACCAAGCAGTGCTTAACTTAACTCTTAATGTCAGAAAGATTTTCATGGAGATGGATGATGTACTGTTTATGTCCTGCCATACTCACTTTAAGGAGGAAGAGGCAAAGCTAAGCATATTAGCCGAGAAACGAAAGGAAGCATGGGAGCGGCTAGAAAATGCAGCCAGTCTCCAGCCAATAACTGGAAATACTGCTGTTCTGGTAACTCCTTTGGCAACGTCAATCGCCTGTTAAGTGGCTTTCCTGAGTTGTTGTAGTCCCGAGGTTTTGGATTTTTCCTCTTTCCCACCTTTTATAATGATGGGAAAATGTATGCAAATGGCTGCTGTTAGGGGGTGGTGGGATTTTTTTGGATGTTCCATTGGCAGCCGTTTCTTGTAACTTGTTTTCTGTATTCTCCAAATGCTACTGTGTGGGATGTTAATTGCTTCCTGGGAAAGGTTATGGGAAGGGCCATGCAGTGGATTATACAAGTTTCTGTATCAGCTAATTTTGTTTACTCTCTCTCTCTCTCTCTCACGCACAACTCCACCACCTTCTTGTAACAGTATTTTTCTTCAAAGTTTGGCTCATGCGTAGCATTGGCATCAGCTTAATATAGTATCCATAAAGTTGAGAGGCTAAATCAAATGTTGCTGTTTCAAGGAAATAAAACCAAACCCTCACCTGCTTGAATGATTATAACTCATTTGATTCATTCCTCCCTTTGCTTCACCGTCATAGACATCAATCAAGTGGCTGTTGTCGGGTCGCAAAGCCAACAAGACGGGGCCTTGTGGCTATAGTTTCAGACACTGACGGTTCCTGAAAAATCATTTTGTCTTGTTTCTCTTGGTTTTATGTTTTTGGTTGAGGATGATAACACTTGACGTTGAAAACACAGCTGAGGTCCAGCCCATGCCCATCGATTCTTAGATTCCTTTTCTAATCCTGACATACAATAGTATTAGATGGGCTATCATCCACTCTTTACTCCCCAGTACCCTCAGAGCCATTCCCCTGTCTTTTTATCTTTAAACAACAATTTTAGTATGAACCGTAACCCACACGCATCACGAGATGGACCTTTCTAACTCATCATTTAGGTTTTAATTAGCGGTGAGTCTGTATGCGTATTGTAATTAGTTAACATCTAGGAAGGTGAGGGTTAGTTGAAACGTGGAATCCATTTTCTGCTTTTCGATCAAAGAAGGAAACGTGGATTACAATTCAAGATTTGACCCCAAAACAACGGATTACCATTTAGAAGAAACAAGTCAAAAAGCATTGGAGATGGGAAAAGAAACCATTCTTTTTTCTCTTTTTTTCTTGTTTTTTTTTTATTTTTTATTTTTTTTTGGAGTCTTACATACAAAGAGTCACGTTGAAATTAAGTACAAATTTGCAACCTAGCCAATAAAAAAAAATTCTAGTTGTGGTGGTTAGGACTTCCCAATTCCCATCGGAAAAAGGAAGTTCTAAAAGATTATTTTCTGCCTCTGAGGCATGATGTACCATCGACGGTCTAAAATGTGATTACAAGGTTACAGTGAAGTTGGTCTGGGAGCACCAGAACCTGACAACATGTTACAACAATGATAGAAGAAGATTGAATGGGACAATTTAAAAGGAAAAAGAAGAGAAAAAGATTAGAAATAACTAAAAATGTAAAAACCTTTTTAAGATTTGGGAATCAGATTCATTCTCCGAGCAGGGGAATGGACATGGACTGTCATGGTGTAGAAGACAAATCAGCTTTCCCTTCATCTTGAGAAAAGTGATACAACACTTTCTGGGGCTGTCCTCGTTGCTACGCATTTGAACTATGATGGCAACAGAAAGCAAAAGGAAAAATCAGTTTTATCAGAAGCTCCTGTCTTTCAAACATGAATCCATTACCAAGCCTTCTTCTTTTTTTTTAACTCCCAAAAAGAGAGATTCAATCTTTAACTTTTTAAGCAAGAGATATCATTGAGTCATATACTCAAAGACACAAAGGCATGTAGCTGTCTGTCAGATAGGCCCTCGTGTCTTAAGTCTATTTTGTTGGTGTCATGGGAATATGTTGTTTAGTTAAATTGGTCTTAAAATGCTAAGAAGCGACTGTTATATCAATCTATAATTTACCTTCTGTTGTCTGTACTTCTCACGTATAGCATTCAGGGAGCAACCATTAGTGTTGAGCTGCAAGTCTTCCAGTGCAAGTACTGTAGTTTTTAGCTCTGATGCCTTAAAACTAGTATAATGCTCCAGGGTTGGATTCTGCTCAAATCATATGGGAAATGCATCCTTCAGAGATAGTTTCTAATTATAAAAAAAAAAAGAACAGAAAAGAAAATGCGAAATTGAAGGGGGAGGTGCAAGGATTACAGACCCATGGATGGTCTGATTGATTTAGTGTCCATCTGGCAAGGAATACAGCAGATGCAGCAATAAGCGAAGGTAACAACTTTAAGAAATTGTACTCAACAAGAGTCAGCTCTGCTAAATAATTTGCCAAGAACTCCAGTTCCATACAAGGAACCTGTACATCAAGGTAATTGAAGTGCAAATCAGTTTTTTTTTTTTTTTTTTTAATATTGAATTGATTTTATAGAAAAATGTAGACAGTGATTCTGAGATGAAGTACCTTATAAGTTGCTTGTGCTGCTTGAATGAATCTCCTGAGAAACAAAAATTAGGTGTCAAATGATTAGTTACTTGACTATTTGATGGCTTTTAAAGCATAGTTTAGAAGATGGTGTCAATTACCTGAGGAATGATTTTGTGGTTGGAACAGATAACTGAAAGCACAAGAAATTCAGAACTTTGCTCTCCATTTTCAACACCTGTCATGCAACTAGAATCAGGAACCTTGTATAACGGCACATGTTAACGAACATTATTGTCTCATAGGGGATTTCATAATGTTGGCAAATTCCTTATCAAGTACTTTGGAAAAACTCAATCCAAACTATCGACCAGAGTTGGCTTTGATTTTTAACATCATGAATCAATCAAAGTGTTATTGTGACTAACAAATGTGTTGAGAGTTAGGCAGAATTAGCAAGGAGGCCGTATAGAGTGAAACTTACATGAGGAATAGACCTCACAAGTAGTTAGCTTTTCATTAAGGCCAGTTCCTCTGGGAGTATTCATTATTAAGTTTCACCTTGTTATGAAAAAACTTTAGCAAACTAAAATTTTCTATCCCTGTAACTCAGGAACATAATGTACAATGAGGTATTCAAATTGCCTCTGATTCTGCATTGGAAACAAGGATTTTCTTTGTGAATGAGAAGCTACATGTGGTTGCTTAATAAACAAAAATCCTAAGCAATTTGCTTAATTTTGTAGTAAGATTTTATTGTCAGGATAATTGTTATCTCACATGAGGTCAGCTATGCAAAAGTTACTCTTTTAGTTTGGCTTTACTTATGCTGTTTCCTTAGTAAGTCACAAGTTATTCTACTATTTCTTTCAGCTGAAATACAGTGTCAATTTGGCAAATTTCATCCATCATGCAACCCTTATAGTTTGAACTTCAATGCAAATGACCAAAAGTTACAGAACTATAAAGATTTTCATGATATCTATTTAAGAAGATCCAAGCAGCACCCAATAATGAAAGTACTAATTATTTTGATTGTGCACTAAAAAACTAAAGGGCTGAAAAGGGTGTCAAGAGGTTTGATTTAATGGGAGTCAAGGGAAGCCTAGAAGTCTAGAAAGCATATGGATTGAGAAGGTTAGAATGATGGCAAACACACAAGTCAATGACTCTGCTAAAGTCATAACTTTAGCAGAGTCATTGACTGCAATGTATATAGCTAAACTATCATACCTCTCCTCTTGTGTAGGTATTATCAGTGATGAAGCAAAATTCTTCCACTCGAGGTGCACAGATCTCTTCATACTTTCTTCAAACCATAATAAGAAAGCAGTCAGAATCCTTAGTGAAAGAGTAAGATAATAATAACCAATGTTAGAAATATCACCAAATTCAATCAAAAGTTTGGTGCATACATGAACTACAACAAATATAGGTACTTTTTCCATATTTATCAGCATGCATCAGGCATGCATATGCGAGCTATAATTGAGTGCTCATGAAAGAGAGAAAGAGGGATCCCTTATTGTTGTTGACATCATCATGACCAACATTTACTATTGTTTGTGATTATCTACTGATAAGAATAAGTGCAGAAACAAACAAAATAACTTACGAGGCAATTAGCATGCAAGCAACACCAAGTAGCTGGAGTCTTTGTTTTTCGATAAAGTTGTGAGAGAGAAAACGATCAATTAGGCTCACTGTGAGGTAAAGTGTGTCTGGGACTAACTTATATTCTTCAGAAACCTGTAACAGGATGAAAAACTATAAATAGCAAGCACATCAAACAGCCTAAATTTTAGCTCATACTAACAACAGTGAGTGAAAAAGGCTACCCTCTTTATACAATACAAGTACAAACAGAATATCCTTCTATTTAGAACTCGATAAATATATGATTTTTTTTTTGGGGGGGGGGGGGGGGGGAGGAGAGAGAGGGAGAGAGAGAGAATAATAAACAGTAGACTTTGTCCCTGCTTATAGGCAAGAAAATGAGATTGCATAATAATATCTTCTACTAGGGACAAACAAACAGCCTTTGCAATGTCTTGTCCTGCATTCAAGGTGGAGACGCAAGTAACTATTTGGGTTTATATAACTTAACTGCATTGACTTACCTCCACTAGCCAGTCAATCAAGATTCCTCGCATGCTTGGAGTAATATCCCGCTGCAATTGTTCCATATAATTAGTTGAAGGTCTTTGGTTAAGCTGCGGAGAGGACAATCTCATGAAATAAGCATCAATTATGTTGTTGATAGAGCAAAACTTACAAGCTAAGAGACATTCTTCTTTGTAAAAACAGATATAACAGTGTTCTCAAAAATCAAAAAGGAATGAACAAGTATTTCAGTAAAACCAAAAGAACCCTGATATTTCTAACAAGAGAATATTAAATCTGATAATAGTATACTTAACATGTCTTTCATATTCTACTTTTTAAAGATGGAAAAACAAAAAAAGTAGCAGCATCATCAAATTAAAATTTACTGAAAATAATATTGAATAGTGATCAGTATGAAACTAGAGTGCTCTTATGAAAAACTATGACAATGCTATTGGCATTAAGTGAATGAAAATTGCACCACCAACCTCAGTAACACGTATATTATTGTATATGTCTGGAGCATATAAGCCACACAGTTGAGGATCTTTTAGGTTTGAATCAATATCCACAACACCTTCTGAGGCTCCTAGTTTCTTGCAAACCTCATTTTCTTCTGCATTATTCAATCAAACCCAACATTAATTTACAAGCAGTATATTTAAAAGCTAAGTGCCAATCTTCTTCCTGAAACTTTGTCATATTCTACACAGCCAAAACATCAATGACATTATCTACTTCAGTCAATACTAGAATATTATTAATCAGTTAATTTAGTGATTATCTATCTTAAAAATGAAACCCACAAAATGCCCAATTTTCATAATAAGGTTCCCTAAACAGATATGGACTTAAAAGTAACAAAAATTTTTGTCAAAAACCAGAATAGTAATATTGTGCAGTATCTCATTGCCTGTTAACCTTGCAGTAGCGTTCGCAACTTAACCTTCTGAAAGAGGAATGCCATTTCTTAGACAGCTGACTAAAGGATTTTAAACAGAGGCATGTCATTACTTGTATGATTTTAAACATAGCACAAACCTTTTTCTTGATGGCTTTGAAGTCCAACAGGTATTCTTGAAGGCTGTATTGGAGGCATTGGATCTGCTACAGGACATTCTCTTGCACCAGGACACATAGGTTCCGCTTGTTCCCTTTCTTCCAGTATTTTGGGTAAAGTGTTTTCTTGTGTTTCCACCATCCTTATTTTTGATAAGTCTTCGGCTAACTTTGTTTTAACATCCTCTTCGACTAATGGGATTTCCACGGAGATATCTTCAACCATATCTTTCTTATTCTCCCTAGGGTCTCTAATAGTCTGCTTGGTGGTCTGTCAACCAGCAATATGAACCAAAACTCTTAGTTTAGATTATTTAGTAAGAAAGGATATTTTGGTGCTAGCAGAATAACAGAAGCAAATGTCATCCCTGCATTTATGACCTCTATCAGGAAGAACTTCATCTTCTAAGTTGTTTATTTGGGTCATAGTAAATTAAACAAGCATGAAGTTCCTGAACGGATGTTATTAGTATATTATATTTGGTAAACTGGAAATTTTCAGACTGAACTTCATGACAAAAAAAAAAAAAAAAGAAATTGATGTTCTCACCTGAATTTTTTTTGCATTTATGCGGTCCATGTACAAACTTTCTGCGCAGACAATAGTCACATCTTTAAGCACTGCCCTTCTTTTAGGCTGAAGGCCGACAGTGGCAGTCACAGAAGCTTTGTTCTCATCTGATGCTGCTCTTTTTGAGTTCCCTCGAAGAACGCGTTTTTGGTCCTGTTTGAAGGATGGTTTTGAGGAGGAGCATATTCCTCCTGCTGCCCCCAGGGCTTTAGACCGTGCTCGTGTAATTCGTCCTATAGGCTCTTCAACTTTTTCATTTGGTTCATTTTCTTTATTCATACTTGCTTGCCTTTTGTAAGAACAATGCATGATAATTAAATTGAAAACATTTTCATTGAACCTGCATTTCTAACACCAAATCATTGTCAAGTAGTCAGAAGAAAGAACACATTAAACTATAACTTAAAAAAAAAACCCTATGACTTCAATCAATCCTCCAACTGTATAAATATTATCTGATATTTCTAATTTCTACTACATTATGAAAAATTTATTGACCCAAGAAACTTTAGCCTCATGCATAAATTATCCCTTGTAATTGACACTAGAATCTATATTTTGATATATATGATGACCTATTGAGTCTTCAGACATAGCTCACCATCTTCAAAAATTTGAATCTTAGATCTGCAAAGTCCAAATCAAAGTCTAAATTCTAACAGTTGAATGTCTCGTAGGGAACTTTGGCATGGGAATTTTGATTTGTGATATAAGCTACAACCTCTCTCCACATCAATGCACTAACTTCAGCACTAGCAGTAATAAATATATAAATACCCTGATAGAAGAATGAATCACTCCAAATTTTAAATTTAGAAATGGCGGTGCTGTTTAAAAATTCACATTGTCTCAATATATGATAAAAATTCAGAGAGTTGATTTTTCTGTTTTCTGGTTAAGCTATTCTCTGAGTTAGCCAAGGCCAAACAGAGGATTCTATCTGTTGTTCAAGTCCTTCAATATCTTTATGAAAAAAACAGAAACCAAAAAAGAAAAACCTTAATTCCTAAACAGTTTTAATGTATTTTAGACTTAAAGTTCAAAAAATTCTTCTATTCATATCCGAGCTAAAGCAAGCAAAAACAAAAAACAGAAACAGAAAGACCAAGAGTCTATCATATTTGCTAAAAAAAATTGAAAAGAACCTTCAGATTCATAAAAAATACGTAATGCGCTTAAAAATTTGATTGAATTTCAATATATATAATAAAACGAAACATAGCTTGAAAAAAAATTAGCGAAAAAATGTGCAAAAATATTGGAAAGAAAAGGAAAAAAAAGCTCTATCACAGATCTGCAAAATGAAACTCTCGAACTCCACCGATTCGAAAACCAGCATTAACCAAAAATAATCAAATGCAAATACCTAGAGCTGCGATTAAATTTTTTTAAAAATAATAAAAAAAAAAAACAGGACAGAGATGGAGGCTAGCTTACTGTTCTTTGGGGAGCTCCGAGACGGCGAATGGAGAGGTCTGGAGAGCTCTAGAGACAAATTTGTTCTCCGTTCGTTGGCTTTTTTCCTTTTTCGATTCTCTCAGAGAAAGAGAAAAAGCGAGAGAGAGAGCGAGAGTGAGTGAACTGTGGCTTGAAAGAGTGTCGAGTGGTGATATAAGGCAGGAGGGAGGAGCGTGATTGCGTGAGCGGGACGGTGCTACAGTTTGAACTTCTTAAAAATATTTTTTGTTATTTCCACTTCTCGCTTTTCTGTCTCCTTCCACACCCAATGGTTTTTTCGACGCTTTTCCTTTTGACCATGTGTTGTTTATATTTTTGAGTTTTGCTCCTGTCGGGTGGTATAAAATAAAAAATGAAATCTGGTTCGTACTTCCCAATCATATTCCGCCACGCAATTTCGAAAAGGGCATTACCATTTACAAAGATTGATGAAATAGAAAATGTTTTTATTACTGTTTTTTCTATTGAATGAAAAAGGAAACAATTACTGTTCAACTAATGTTTCCAACAAAATCTTTTCAGCAGGAAAAGACTGCGAAAGCTACTAAGCAGAGTATACTTTCGATAAAATTTATATACGAAAGCGATTAAATGAATTTTGGAAGCAAATTCTTTGATAATAATTTGTAGAACGTAAAGCTTTTCAAATTCAAAAATGTCTTACAAAGTAATTTCTTTTTTAGGTAAATACAAAGATACAAAACAAATACTAAAAGCTAAACATGGAAAGGTTATTGGCGCTTGTACTTGTGCATGGAAGTTTCGTTTGTCTCAAGACAAATCCAGAATGTACCAGCCGGCTGGGCAATAAAAATATTACTACCAATTTTATTTAATCAATATAGTATAAAATTAAATATATTTGCAAAAACAAATATAAAATTATTCCCATTTATTAATGTTAACACTACTTTTAAATTGCTCATTTTATTTTTGTTAAACTTTTGTTGATATTATCATAAAAAGTGGAAGATTTTTCTCAATCATTAACTTGTTTAATAATGAAAAGATTTTTTTTTTAATTTAAAAAAAAGAGATATTTTTGGACGTAACTATTGAATAAATGCTCAATTACAAACAATAAAAATAATTATTAATTTGATTATTTAAACTCCTACAATGTAATCAAATTTAGAATAAGTAACAAAGTTAAAACACTTGTAAAAATGTATCGACTTGATAAAATTTAAAATTATCATTGAAACTTTAACATGGTATCCACACACTCACAAGTTTTAAGTGCAATTAACAGGCATAACTAACATTAATATAGGCATATAATTTTAACTTTAAAGCATTACCATGTCTAGATTTGACAATAACATTTAGAAAAGCTTGAGTTTTATGATAATTTTGTGCTATTAGTTTAAATATATGGAAATATTTCAAAGATTTAAACTTGAAAGCTTATTCCTTTTTATCGATCCAAGCAAAGATTATTGCCAAGTAAATAACATATATATATAATATTAATTTTATGATAATTATTGTATATCATAATCGTAATTAGTGATTAGAATGAGCGAGTTCATTGTTGAATGTTGTGCTATACATGAAAGAGGGAAAACACGTGCAGAGTCCAAATGACAATTAAATCCCCATGATCTTGCTTATTACCTGAGGGATTCCTTTGAAAACACAGTAACTTTTCTTTTCTTTAATTCTTTTCATTTGAGGGGAGAAGAGAAAGTTGCATTTACTTCACAATCTTGACAAAGTGGGCAGAAAGGGGTGCGCCTGGGGCCTAGAGGAGCGCCCAGCTGCTTACATAATCCAATCCAAGTTGTTTTACGGGATAATTACATATTTCACCCTAGAGTATACAATATTATTTAATGTAATATTTGTTCTAAAAAATATATACTACAATGTGATACTCGGACTTTTTTTTCTGGACATCTAAACACGATTAAACGAATTTGATGAAACATAATTAAATTTGAATCAATTTCAAATAAGAGGTAGTAATGTATGAAACGCTTTAGATAGATGATATGTTTTGATTGAATATTAGACATAATTGAATTTTGTTAACCAAATTAGACCATGAAGTATTTTAATTTAATTAACAAAATGAAAATTCAAGTATCATGTTGCTTATTTTATAGTACAAATATTATATTAAATATTTTATATATTTTAAGGGTCAAATATGATACTATCCTTTTTTTTGTATTATTAATATTATTAATGCATTGAACCCGAAGTGCAAAATGTTCGGTGAATGAATAGCAGTTGACTATAATAACAACAATGGGATTTTAATTCCAAAAGAGTTAATCATTTGAACTTTAAAACTACTACAGTCGCAACAATGATGAACCTTGGCAGAATTTGGCATGCTGCAAAGTGGAAATCTGAAGTAAGACTTTTTACAGCTAATTTTACCAGGAGGAGAAAACGTAGAGGCAATGGTCCCCGCTCCTACAATTGCCTTCCCCCACCCAACCTCCTGCCATCCATTTCTGTTCGAAAATCATTGCCACTACTGTGTAAACAAAAAGGGTAGCAACAAATTGATGAAAGTTGTGTTCTCCTGTTCTACATTGAAGCTTTTGCTTTCGGTCCATTACTGTGTGCCTGTAGGGCAGGTGGGACTCATAATTAGATCAAAATTGGCTCTCAACAACTTTTGCAATTGGATCTTAATTTTCAATCCAGCTATTGTCACGTATTTTGGAGTCAATATGTATGGACTCATAATTCATTATTTCTACTTATGAAACTCATTTATGACTCATGTGACTAGCAATTCAAAAATTAACAAAGAAACTGTTGTAACGGGAGCCACATAAAAGGCCAAAACATGGGGTGCTTCGGACTGTCACCGATTTCAAGCTCTGGGAAGTTTTTTTTTGGTTATTTAAAGCAATACCTTTTTCCATGGCCACATGTTTTGTAAGTCCAAATCAATTCATTTTTCAAAATCTCAAGATTCCAAGTTCACATATCAATAATTTGGAAGGACAACTACTTTTAGGAAAACCTCTTCTTTTTTTTTTCGTTAGTGAACAACATGGGTTTGGCTTCACCCAAAGCATCAAAACATTGAATTGAGAGATACATACCAAGTAGGCCTCAGGTCACTTCAGTGTTCTGTCCCTTTTGTGACTCAGCTGCAAAAGAAAATAAAGGGTTGTGTAGTCCCTTTTACCTGTATCAGCATTGGCGCTGCCTTTGTACGTGGCAGTCCACAGAGTGGAAAGGCTTGGATTGCGGATGGGGGGGGTCCATTGAGCCTTATCCCTACACTGATTCTAGGCTCCTCTTTGTATCATAAAGTAGTTCAATTCCCATGAATTTTTGAATCTCGTACAGTTGACACTTGACATTGCACCACTATCACCAAAACGAAAAGTTATATGTTTGGTTCACATTAAATGTTTTTATCTCTTACTTTATTGAGGATTGTAAAGTAAAATCTATTGCTTTTCGTGTTACTTTGAGGAAGCTTCCTGTCAAAACTTAGGTAGATTACATGGTTGATATGGTTTAACTGATCTCAAGATTCAAGATATAAAATGGTATGCAGCTCTGGTTAGCCCTAGTTAGTTTATTATTACTACTGCTTGCTTTCAGAATGGGTGTTTCTAAATTTGCAGGAGTTTAGAAACAACAAACTGTATTCTACCTAAGAGCCTGAGCAGCAAATGCTCTACTGTTTTGAAGGCAAACCATGTAAATAATTGGGCTGCAAAGATTTTTTAAATTAAAAGAACATTTGAATAGGAAGAAGGCGCCGAGAGAGCAAAAATAGCCAACTTTTCTAGTGACATGAGCATGTGAACTGTACCCCATTTTTTTGACTAGGGGAAAGCTGAATATTCACCTATACAAGACAATAGCATGCTCTTCTCTTTCCAATAATTAGATAACTACTTCTAGCAAACCAAATATAAAAACAGAGAGTTTAGACCTTTATGGCCTTTGTTTGACAGTTATACCAGTCTCTATCACATGTCAAGCGGCAGAAAACAATAGTACTCAGAAACTGAATTCAGTATGTAGCATATACATGCACCACAGATGCAACTCATCTCAGGACCATCTTCATTTGTTTCTAAAATTTCACTTACTTTCGCTAGAAATAAATACTCTTAGTGACAGGGAAAGACATTTTTCATATGGGATCTTATGGAAAGCTTGCGACTCGTGTTCTTGACACTGATGTTCCAGTCATGGTGGAGGTATTTGACATGTAGAGTTTAAACTGATGAGTTCAACAACTACTGAAGAAAAGAA
The DNA here is from genome assembly GCF_053813885.1 of Theobroma cacao. NCBI lineage: Eukaryota > Viridiplantae > Streptophyta > Magnoliopsida > Malvales > Malvaceae > Theobroma > Theobroma cacao. The sequence goes on from NC_142647.1 coordinate 8,533,609, forward strand.
GATGAACTTAAAAGGATATAAGCCTTTTATATCTGCTTTTTTTTTTTTTTTTTTTTATGATCAGTACATAAAGATTATATACCACAACTAACAAAGTGTTGTTTGCAGATGCCAGAGTTAACTAAAGGAGCTACAGATCCTATTCCGCTAGGGAAGGTATATTTTGCCTCTTGTTCCATTTTCCCTCTGATTAATGTCCGTGAAAAGGACAAGGATTTTTATGCCATTCTCTGGGATCATGATTCATTCATGAATGGAATGTGCAATGCTATAGGGAGCAGTATACTGGCAGCCACCTGAGCAGGCTCTTGAGAAAGTTAAGCAAATAGCATGGGAGCCTTCAACTAGCAATTATGGCACTCATGAAGGTCTTCCAGAGCTTAAGGATGCATTGACAAAGAAGGTACACATTTCTAGATATGCTCATAAAAATTTTTAATGTTCGTAATTTTTCATATTAATCATTTATATATGATGGAAAAGAAGATTCACTCAATATATAGTCCCTGAATATGACATAATAATATTTAATGACTTGATAGTGCAAAGTACTTAATAAGATTGTTGTTTAATGTTGCTTTCAGCGTAGATAAATTTATACTTCCCTTCTATTAAAAAATTTTGTGCCAGCAGCTGTGCCAGGAGAACAAATTATGCAACTCCTCGGTCATGGTTACAGCAGGTTCAAATCAGGTAATTACTTTTTCTATCAACATGGGAAAGCAAAAGAAGAAAAACCCTGTACTATAGCCACATTAATGCACAAAATACTACAGAAGGTCAGAACTGAAGTCTAAATTTTACCATGAAAATAAAATATGAATGAAAGTACAAGGAAAACATGTACTGAACAGTCCAAACAAAACTCTTGATATGCCACTTCAATTTGCATACTATAAGCTCTTTTGACCTAACTTTAACAATATTAATCATGTAATTGTAATGAAAAAATTATTCATGAAGTGCTATTGTTTTTGAAATCATAACAGCATTGTATTATCTTTAGGAATGTCTTAGCATGTTAATTTCAATGTTTGGTTGTTCTCTTCTGGCTCTCACTCTAAACTGCTTCCTGAAATTTCTGAGGATTAGGGATTCTTAAATCTTGTGCTTACACTATGTGACGTTACGGACTCTGTGGTACTATTTGCGCCATACTTCTTCAATGCACACATGTCATTCCGGATGACTGGCATCACTAACATACTAGTTGGTCCCAGTAATCCCAAAACACTTCAGCCAGATGCAGGTTTGTAAGCCTGCACTACTCACATTTAATGCTATTAGTTTTTTAGAGTGCTTTTTCCAATATGAATATCATAAACTTGAGTTCACCTACCCTTTGCATGTCTTTTCATCATAAAACAGAAAGGAAGAAAAATAAAAGGGGGCTGACTTCTGTCAGCAAACATTTCTTGTATAGTAGTACTGAGTAAAAATGTGTTAACAATCTCTTGCAGATTGGTTGGAGAGAATTCTTTCTGAAACTAAACCAACTCCAAAGCTTGTCTCTATTGTAAATCCAGGAAATCCATCAGGAAACTGTATTCCAGAGCCTCTTCTCAAGGTCTCTTTCTCCCTCTCTCTCTCACACACATGTGCACACATCCGCACATAGTCACTGTGTCAATGAGAAGTATTCAATTTTCATTTATCCACTCCCATGAACTTTCTTAATTGCTTTTCTTGTTTCTACTAGAGAATTTCGGACATATGTAAAAAGGCTGGCTCTTGGCTTGTAGTGGATAATGCATACGAGTAAGTGCCTAACTTAATGTTACTAAAATGGTGTACATCCCAAGCCTCATTTTACTAAAATGTTAACAAGCAAGCACCTCATCATACACCCAGTAGATTCTCTAAAGACAAAATAATATGAAGAAAGTACTTGATTTTGAGCTAATTGATATGATGAATATGTTAACTAGTCTGACAAGTTTCCAACTGATTGAACCTGCCATAATTCTGGAATCAATATGAATAGCCTGAACTCCTAATTCCACTCTGTCATTCTGTGATTTGATTTTAATGACTGATTAGTTTTCTCATTTATGTTTTCAGGTACTTTATATATGGAAGTTCAAAGCACTCTTGTGTTGAGGGAAACCATGTTATCAATCTATTTTCTTTCTCAAAAGCATATGGAATGATGGGATGGCGAGTTGGATACGTAAGTAGAGTTTCAACCATCAGTAGCCTATCTATTCATAACAATAAGCGAAGTGATTTTTATTGCAAAAAGAATGAAAACATATGCTACATAGTTACATTATTTCATGGAGTCACAAATTATAAATATTGTCTGATTTAAAGCAGACACCATGGCAGCTATTTTTATTGTGTGATACTAGACTGGGTTACTTTCAAGCATTATTAGAGAAATAAGTTATGGCATAGAAAGTGTATCTGATTCTGATAAGATATTCTGGTTAAATGTTGAGAAAGTAGGCTAACAGTACTTTGTTGCATTCAGATAGCATATCCATTAGAGGCAGAGGATCTTCGTATTCAGTTACTTAAAGTTCAGGATAATGTGGCAATCTGCGCTCCAATGATCTCACAGCATGTTGCTCTCTATTGCTTAGATGCCGGGCATGAGTGGGTCAAAAACAAAGTTAAAACACTTGCCAAAAACAAGGAACTTATCATGAAGGCTCTTTCTCCACTAGGAGAAGATGCAGTTATTGGTGGAGAAGGAGCAATCTACCTATGGGTAAAACTCCCAGAAAGATATCTGAATGACTATGAAGTTGTTAGCTGGCTTGCACGAAAATATGGAGTGGTGGTGCTTCCAGGCAGTGCATGTGGTGTAAATGGGTGCATTCGAATCACATATGGTGCAGTGATAGAAGAAAAATGTGATATTGCTGCAAAGAGACTAAGGAATGGGCTGGAAGAACTTGTGACATATGGCATGGTGGAGTAGCGATTCTATTCAGAAAGCTCTAAACAGAAGGCGAGAAAATCTTTTCAGAATCAGAATGTGTCTTTCATGTTATGACAACATTTGGTTTCTTCTTGTATTATATAACCATTATTAAGTGCTTTCTTCGACTTTCCAATTTTTCTTCTTTATTTTCCTCCGAGAGCAAAGATCAAGAGATTGCTGCTCTCATAAGTGAAAATTGGGTATTTTAGGTATCTTAACATTTTTTTAACATTCATGAAGATAGCGGCTTTCCATTAATAATACATTGCAGTTGTATATCTCGAATCAGCTCATTCCTAAAAATGATATGAGAAAAAATGGAGCAGCTTCATTGGGCATGTTTGAGTTCAAACCTACTAATGAAACAGTCTAGGACAGGTATTGCAAAACTCAAACAGCTTTACAATTCTGATCATGGAGGAGACCAATTCCATTATGTGTATAAATGTACAATCATTGTTCACAAATTAGAACTACTATCTTGGAAATTTCACACAAAAGATATATGAGGGACAAATGTAGAATGTTAAAATTGGTTACCAAGAATCCCTGATGTGAACAGTCACTTCATGCATTCTTCCATTGGGGCAGCCTTTGAACCACAACCTAAAACCAACAATTGCAAAGATAGAGACTCATTAGATATCTTATTTAACACCGTATCACTGAGAAACTTTGCTTGAGTTGCTCAAACCATATGACAGCGAATAATTCTTTAGCAAGAACATTTCTACTATTTTGTTTTAAACAAATGAGAAATTGGTAATTTTACAAACTAATTCCTGTAACTTTTTTAAAGTTTGCATACTAAGCATCCTATTGTTAATACATTTGCCATCCTACAAAACAAAGAGTATGCATGCCATACATGCCTAACTTTTACTTGTTCTAGGGTTAAGCCATGATGCATAGACGTTAACATCAGTGTTGTCAAAGAGGGAATCAAGTTCCAACTCACTCGCTGACTTGGGATAATTTCTTTTCAACTTATTATGAAAGTAAGAGTTATGCTATCTCTTTTTCTCCTTCTTCTATTTTAGAAGGGTATGGAACAAAAGCTACATGCATAATCCCTAACTTCTAACTTAATATGAGGAATCTATCCATAGACTGATTTCAGTATGGTAGCAACATATAGCACACTCCAATCATTTGCAGGGGAAAGACAACAGCAAGTAAAATAGTTTATGCATCATACCTTTCCGGAATTCTCCTTATTTCCCACAATAGTTTGACAAGCAAGCCTCCAAGATTCTGGTTTCTGCACATTAGAATTGTGGTTTTCAAACAATAGACAAATTACATCTTATATTAAGGAGAACACCCCCCCACCCTCAAAAAAAAACCAAAAAAAAAAAAGAAAAAGAAAAAATAATGTCAAAGTAATGCATGCAGAGGGACACATTTATAGACTCTTCTTGTTTTAGCAAGTGTCTTGTGGCATTGTGGTATAATCCAGAGAAAGGTTTCTTAAAAGTGATCATTAACCAATTTTTGAGACTGATATATATGAGTAAGTGTCTTGAAAGAAAATACTATATTGAAAGAAGAAAGCATGCCTTCTTGAGATACCGAAGTTCTGTATTGGTTCTTTCATTCAAAAGATCTTTCCCGTCAACAATCTGCAAAGAGAATCAAAAAGACCACAAATCAATTGTGATAAAAATTTGATGCTTTAATTAAAATGAAACAACCCACATTAAGCTTCTATCATTATTAACAGAAAGAAGGTCAGAAAAAAAACTTATACTAATTGAATAAGAGGATTAACCGTTAGTACTTAATTAATTCATACCTCTACAATGCAAGTTCCACAGCTTCCACCACCTCCACAGTTCATCACTTTCCCCTAATCTCAAATTTCAACTTAGGAACATTAAAAAAGGGATCAAAACCAAAGCGTATGGAAAAAAAAATCAAATAGAGGTTCCATTTCTTAAAGCAACTTACATAAGCAGCATAGAGCTCAATCTTGTTATCCAACATGATGTTTCTGAGCAACTTTTCTCCACTTATTGCTTTAGCTTTATCCACTGGATACGACCCATCACTTCCTGGATTCGGCTGCCACATTTCACCATCATCAAAAGTTAAAATTCCACAACTTAAGACTTCTGTAAAATAAAATAAATAAAAGGGTTTGATTTTTTTGCATGCGATTGCAAACATAGTAGTACCCCAATAAATTCCAGCTCGATTTCAGGCTTTTCTGTTGTAGTTGGTGAATTGGTTTCAGGAGAACTCGTGGCCAATGTAACAGAAAAATGTCTCTTCCTGGGAATAAAGATAGTTGGGTTCCTGTAACTGTTGTTGTTCCATGAAAATCCTGTTGGTTGGGGCGTTATGCTAGTTAAGTTCAGGGAAGCCATTTTTTTTCTGTTACTTTCTGTTACCCAGATGTTCTTTCAAATTCTGCGATTCTTCTCTTCCCTCTGGGACGGTTGACTTGTAACGCTTTGGGCCTCAACTGCAGTGGTAGTATGGTAATTTTAACAGGCTCTTTAGATTGTGGCCAGCATTCACTGGGCTTCAAATTTGTCCAAATTCTTTGGGCCTTTACCCAACAACACAGACAACCGCTAAAACCCACCTTAAACCCCTGAAATTCTTTGAGAAAAAGCCGGAGCAAAAAATGAACGCTCTCTTCTTCCAGCGGCAACGCCGTTTTCTTCTTCTGAATATTTGTCACTTCCAAAAGCTCTTCTTCTCTGATCAATCATGGCTTTCCAAAAAACGCAACCCTCTAATCAAGTGGCCACCGCCTTCTTCCTCTCCCTGCAACCAACCTCACCCAATTCCCAATCGTACTTTCTCGCAAAGCAATTTCTCCATCATCTCCAATCTCCTAAAAAACCCAACCATTACCTCCGGGTCGTCTCTCGAGTCCGCCCTGGACCAAACAGAGGTCGACCCAGATCCCGGCCTGCTCCAAGCAATATTCGAATGCTTTGATTCTTCTCCAAAGTTGTTGCATCATTTGTTTCTCTGGGCTGAAAAGAAACCTGGGTTTAAATCATCTGCCACGCTGTTTGACTCGATGGTCAATGTTCTTGGTAAAGCTAGGGGGTTTGAGGACGCGTGGAGTTTGGTTCTTGATCGGATTGGCGATGGAATGGAGGGTTCCACTTTGGTTTCTGTTAATACTTTTGTGATTTTGATTAGACGCTATGCTCGCGCAGGTAATTTCCTTGACATTTTGCATAAAAAGCTTGGAACTTGTTTGTGCCTGGAAGTTTGATAGAGCAATATTACTTGCCTCCCCATTCTATTTCTGTGTCAACTATCTGCATTACTGACATGCGCTTTAATTTTTCGATGTATTTAAGGGTACGGTGTAGCAATTGGCTGATGACTTTGCAAATCCATAAATAAGATAGTGGATTTGGACTAGTAAATTACGGGTTATTATCCTATTTTGCCAGCACGTATATTTACTGGTCACATGTCCAATTAACCATACATATGAAAATTATTATTGAGCCGGTTCCTTGATTGATATTTTTACTATTTGCTTTTAGATTTCTATTTATTCGTAATTTTTGTTTTTTCATTCCTATTCATTTTGGGCCTAAAGCAATAACAGAAGCATCAACCAAATGGAATATAATTTACTTTTATGGATACGTGGTAACCTAAGCATATAAACACGCTTCTGAAGTTCTTAAACTTCACAATTGGTGTATAGGATAATGATTCATAGATTATTGCCACATCTGGTGGGGGCAAATAGCTCGCATAGAAGTTTTAGGATGAATAACGTTTTCCCTTGTAATATGAGTACAGGACTGGGTTGGCTTCTACTCTCATGAAGATACTTAACATTTTAAAGGCTGACCAATTTGGACATGTATTTTGAAATGCAACACTTGAATTTGGATTAGTTTAGTCTTATTCTCTTTGTTGTAGTTTTTATTGTGGTTTCACTCTTTGTATGTTGTAATGCTTGTAGACGTGTGGTGCTCACCTGCTTATTTTTTAAACCTGTCATACTTGTATGTTGTATGACATTTAATTGGTCAGCAGTTTAAGTGGCAAAGCTTGAATTTTATTGTTCTTTTGGAACTAGTGATGCTTATGCAGTGAAAATTCATGCAGGTATGCCTCAGCCTGCTATTCGTACATTTGAATTTGCAAAGAGTTTAGAACAAATTTGTAATTCTGATGAGGAAACAAACCTATTTGAAATAATGTTGGATTCTCTTTGTAAAGAAGGGCATGTTAGGGTGGTATCGGAATACCTCACTAGAAAAAGGGAAACAGATCTTGGTTGGGTTCCATCAATCAAGGTTTATAACATACTATTAAATGGATGGTTTCGGTCAAGAAAGCTCAAACATGCAGAGAGACTTTGGTTGGATATGAAGAAGGAGGGTGTCTTACCTAGTGTTGTAACATATGGTACCCTTGTAGAAGGATACTGTACAATGCGTCGTGTTGAAAGGGCAATTCAATTGGTGGATGAAATGAAAGGAGCAGGAATTGAGCCAAATGCGAAAGTATATAATCCGATTATTGATGCACTTGGGGAAGCAGGTAGGTTAAAGGAGGCATTGGGGATGATGGAACGGGTTTTTTTGTGTGAATCAGGCCCCAATATTTCTATGTATAATTCTTTAGTGAAAGGTTATTGCAAGGCCAGAGATCTAGTAGGGGCTAGTAAAATACTTAAGATGATGATTAGCAGGGGTTTCATCCCAACCCCTACAACCTACAATTATTTCTTTAGGTACTTTTCGCAATTCAGGAAAATTGAGGAAGCAATGAATCTTTATACAAAGATGATTGAGTCTGGTCACACTCCAGATCGGCTTACTTACCATCTTTTGTTGAAGATGTTGTTTGAGGAGGAGAGGTTGGACTTGGCAGTTCAAATCAGCAAAGAAATGAGAGCAAGGGGATATGATAGGGACTTGGCTACTAGCACCATGCTGATTCATTTGCTTTGTAAAATGCATAGGTTTGAAGATGCTTTTGGAGAGTTTGAGGACATGATACGGAAGGGTATGGCTCCACAATACCTTACTTTCCAGAGAATGAATGATGAGTTAAAGAAAAGGGGAATGACTGACATGGCAAGTAAACTATGTGATATGATGAGTTCTGTCCGTTCTTCCAAAAAATTGCCCAATACATATGTTGGAGATGAGGACTCATCACGAGCAAGGAGGACATCCATCATGCGAAAAGCTGAAGCGATGTCTGATATGCTAAAGACATGTAAGGATCCAAGAGAATTTGTTAAGCATAGAACTTTATCTGAAAATGCTGTGTCAAGTGCAGGCCGGTTGATTGAGATTATCAAGGAAGGAGCTACAGAGACAAGTATGAATAGTTAAGGCCTAAAAGCTCGAGAAAAGGCTTCAAGAAATTTTGATGCAAGTGGTGTTGGATGACTTCTGTTATCTGCCAGGGAACTTATTGGAAATTGATTATGGAGAATTCGGTTTTGTGATTAAGATGGTATGTGATACACTGATATGAAAGCTTGTGTAACTTTAGGTATAAGATCACCAGCCGTCTGATGAAGATGATAGACCATTTGTATACTGCACATATTGGGATGTGGGGGACACAATGATAGAAAAGAGATCTGCAAGCTGGAGGATCCCAATTGAATGTGTTAAACTCTTGCTATTTATTTGAAATTGACTTGGAGGAATTTTTGAGGCGGCAATTACTTAGGACCATCTCTTCTTTTGTCAGTTTTCACTACTTCATTGTCAAAGATGGAATTCCAAATCTATATTTTTGGATTTGGAATTTGCAACACAGAGGACAGGCTGAATAATGATTTGAGAAAGGCTACTGCATGTGGAATGCAGGTAAGATATAAATTATACTTGATTATTCTAAATTGCGTAGTCCTGTTATTTACATATTTGGGTTTTTCCCCTTCCCTCACTCTAAGAAAATGAGAATAAAACAACTTTTCGAATAGTGATGCTTTCTTTTAAGCTTGGCATACATAATCGGTCGATGATGTTTCAATAAACCAAGTAAGCTAACAACACCTTTTCCTTAAGTTTAATTCTCTAGATTTCTTTCCCAAACTTACACGTATTTCTTTATTCCAATGTAACTGTTATACATATTAGATACCAAAATTATTTGCTCTCTTTTGCTTTGTAAAATTTTGGCCCCATTACATGCTCAAAGTAGTGAGGCCTCTTTTAAAATTTTGGCCCTATATAGACAAAACAGTTACCTACATTACATTTTCAACTTGATGGGCCCTATTATCTTGTATATATGAATTATCCTTGCATGATGGACCCTTTGAGGAGGAAAGTTTCCATAATCATAGGAATTGTTCATTCCTTTCTCAAACTTTGGCCCAACAAAAAGAGAACCTGTCCTGACTAAACAAATTTCTTTGACAGGGATTATTTAGTCTCAGGTGGTTTTAGAAAATATATTAAGTAAAGCTGCTAGAAACTGGGCATTGGAAGCTGGTTTTACTTCACTCCTGCATTGTGCCTTTGACAGATTATGTATTCAATGTATCAAGTGTTTTTCTGTTATACAATGTGCAACTGTAGAAAATGGGAGCTATTTAGGCACCTGGTAAGATATGGTTATTAACCTTGGCATTTCAGTAATTACCTTTGCTTACTATGATATCCATTGATGTTCATGTTTCCTGATTTGGTGCTCCGTTGTCAACATTTTGTAAGTTAGCAACTATTTAGCAATCACGCTTTAATTTAGTTGCTCCAAATGGCCAGTCTCAGAAAAGGGGTTTGTAGCAAAACTTGCGTTTTCCTGCTACCTGCTGGGTGCCTGTTGAATGTTGAATCATATTTTGTGCAAGGCATGTGTACCTGTTAGTGTTTTGGATTTAGTATTGAGAGAAAAGTTTACAGAGATGTATCCTGTTTAGGATTTTTTTTTCCTTTTGAAACATTGAATGCAAAAAATATAGGAGTGAGTAAAGTCCAAGGCATGTCAAAAGATCAGAAATACTACCTTTTTGTTTTTATTATTCAGTAAGTGGACTTTGTGTATATACTTCTGAACTTAGTGTATTACGCGGTTTGAACTGATTTCATTGCATCTCGTATTGATTACACTTTGGTTTCTGTTGCGTTTGCTATAGCTCTAATTCTGAGTTCATCAATCTGAATCAGTTGTCGTGTCATCATTAACTTCATGTATCTGCATCACTACCGAGGGTGAAATTTGGAGTATGTGATACACAATGCGCGTGGGGTCTGATGTCCCATTGAAAGACTTTGACAAAAACATATGGTCCATGCAGGAATATTTGAAGGGTGCAAGAATCACCAACTGCGTACACATAGGGTAACTTATTCCTTCAATCCAAGATGTGATGGCTTATTATTGGTGGGGTTTGATTGCCACATGTATTACATCACTGATTCCTCTTGTCATCTAAAAGATTTTCAAGGTTGCCTGCTACAAGCAGCTGTAGACTAATGATATCTTCCCCTAAATAATTTATCATAAGTTGTGGGCAAATGCTGGACTTGTATAAATTATTAGTCTGGGATTTGATTGTCATGGTTTGGATTGTATTAACCTAGCTAACTAATTGTGATGTCGATGTTACATCTGATGTTATTGAGGTTTGGTTTGAAAGGGATCAGATTGTACTACTGTCTACAGGAAAACGATGGAGATCTTTCAGGAATTGACACCCAACAATTTGTATTTGAATTTGGTTGAAGGGTTCTTACCTCTCTTCAAAAAGTTAGTAATCAATATGCTTAGCTTAGATGATATTTAGTGATGATGACTGAAAGATTTAAAGCTGAGGTCTTGCAATGATAATCTTACTTCATAATTAACAAATAACCCAAATAAAGGAATAAATTATTGGAGGGTGGATACCCCTTGTAAAGCTAGATTAGGTGCCTCATCTTATATTTATAACCTTATTTAGAAAGTTAATATAAATATATATAAAACAAAGCCTATAACAGATAAGGAAAAAACAATAGTGAAGGGTCTGTTATTTTGACAAATAGATTATCTAACTTGATGCCATGTCTTATAAGTTGGAAGATCAAAATAATTATATATATATAATACTTTAATTTCCAAACTCAATGAATTTATAAATATGTATTAATTTTGTTAAATAATAATTTACAAAATTAAGAAGAAGAAAAGCAGAATAGCCATTGTCCGCAACCAAACATATCAGAATGTTTAAGTCCTTTATTAGGTTATCTATAGTCCTTGTGATATTGTGGGCCTCCATGTGTTGATGGCAACGTCTAAATTCTAAAAAGGCAAATGTAGAGAGCATACCTCATTTCCAGCCAACAAAATAATCCTTATTATGGCCATTCCAACATGTCATTAATGAAACTAAAAAAATGACAAAGTTTTTAGGTTGGTGAAGAGATGATTACATCCTTGTTTGATCTGAGTTCCTATCTCCATAAATATCAGATGCAACCACAAACCCTGTCCTCTCTTTGCATAAATATCTCAATGTACACCTTCTGAGACCCGCAGCAACAATGTAGCTTGGCTTTTTCTTTTTTCATTTTTATTTCAGGCACATAAATACTTCATTTTATTAAAAAAAAAATAAGAGTCAAAATTTAAAATTCTTAATTTTGAAAATTTGGAATTAAATATTGAGATGATAGGAATGGAATGATTAAATAAAGGTAAAATATTTTAAAAAGTCTTTACATTATTTTAAAAAATTCAAATCAGTTTTTATTTTTTTATTATATTCAATTAAGTCTTATGTTTTTATTTTAAATTAAATAAATGTTTATATTTAATAATTCACTAATTATCGTTAATTAAAATATCACTTATCATTTAATGTCATGTAATACTGACGTAACATATTGACATATTATTAAAAGTGAATATCGATTAATTTTGATTTTAAAAAAAATTAAAATTGACCAAATCAATACTTTAGGATGACTGACCAAAGTCCATTGGTCATCATGACAAACCGATCAAACTGAAATCAACACGATTCAATTGGTTAATGAGGCTCATTTATTGCACAAAGTTTAGCTATTAAGACTCATTTTACCTTATAAATAAATGGGTAAGAAAGGCTGAGGCGGTTGAGGAGGGTAGATGGGGCACGACGATGGCCGGAGGTAGAGCAGTAGACAACAAGTGAAGATGAGAGGGGAGGGTTTTTTATTTTAGGAGCTCTTTATTCTAGGATTTGAACTTTGAAAGAAAGGCACCGATATCAGGGAAGGGGATGCAAATGGGGGGAAAGCCAGGGAATTAATGAAGGCTCAAATAGGAATTCCCCCTCTCCCCATATATTAAAAATAGTTAAAAAAAAAAAATCAATCTTCGATTTTTCAGTCAGTTCGAAGGAGGAGAAGGGAGAACTCCCAGCAACTGAACCAATTAGTCGAGGAACTTGGTTGCCACAACTGGCATCGAATAACCAATTCGTTTAGGGTCGTAACCATTGGTTTCGATCGTCTGTGTGATTACAACTGACAGATGTATAGTCCTGCATGTTATAGTGGATAGTGGTGAAATCAAGATTTGGCGTTTGGAGGTGAAGATAATATCTAAAAAATAATCATATTAGAAGTTAAATGTTTAACAAAAATATGAAACAATTTAGATGGAAAAAGTTTATGTGAAAGTTATACAAACAACTCCAGCTACATGTTAAATACAAAATAAATACATTTTTTTAATAATTATTGCATGCTAAGATTAGAAATATTTAATTGAGTTCGATGGTCTTTCATAGAGTTGAAGACATTTATTGTTGAATTAATGTCAAAATCTCGAATGATTTCTTTTTCAATGAGAATGGTCAACGAATTTATAAAAAAATCATCTAATACTATATTACGAGTCTCGTTCTTAATAAGTTTTATAGTAAAAAATGCATGCTTTGATGTTGTAGTGGAAATTGGAAGCGTCAAAATAAGCCGAATTAATCTGTTAATAAAAAAGTAAACTTTTGATATTCTCATCTTATTCAACACTTGATATAGCTCAAAAAGTGTAAATACATTTTTCAAATGCTGATTGTGAAAAATATCAAGTTTGAGTAGATCCAATTGATAATTTAAGTGCATTTTATTATACTTACTAAAATCATTAGGGTAATAGTTATTTACAATGATACAAATACTTTTAATATCAAACAATTTGAAATCGTTCTAAAAGTTCACAGATATGCCAAGAGTGAGCAACTCTCCTACATTCTCATTAAATTTGGAATCCAATTATTGCAAAAGAAAGTCTATAGCAACAAAAAATAAGTCAACTCGACCATGGTGCTTAATTGTCACATGATCCTTTTGAAAATGACATTTACTAATTTGTAACTAATTATCATGTTAGGAATTTCAATTTTATATTTCTTACAAAACTATAAATTAGTCCTATTAAAATTAGTTGTTGACTAATTGTTGTGAGGCATCTCATTAAATAAAAAATTATTACAGGAGTAAAATTATAAAAAAATTTTTAAAAAAATATGTTAGAAAAATTTTAAAATTTTTGTGGAGGGGAAATTATAAAATTTCAAAAAAATAAAAATAAGTTATAAAAGTTTGAAAATTGTTGGAGGATGAGGGCCTCCATTAGCTCTGGTCTTTTCGTCTCAATAGTTGATAATGTCACATAATAATATAATCATGACATATTTTTCAATTTTCATGACAGTATCATATCAATGTCATATAATATAAAATGATAAATGATATTTTAAATTAATAATAATTAGTCAACAATTAACTATAAAAAAATTTATTTAAATAGTTCAAGAATTTTTGTAAAACATTATATCTTAAATAAAAAAAGAATTATGTATAACCCAAAATCCAATGAAATTCTATATGTAAAAGAATTATAATTAGGTAAAGAAAACGAAGTTGGGCACTTGGGCATAGAGCAATGATACTAGACCAGATGATATTGAACTTAAACTCCTAAAGTGCCGAAGAATCACCATACAAAATAAAGCAACTTTTCATGTATGATTTGAGTGGCTCTGCCATTTCAGCATCTGGCAAGCTGGTGTTTCAAACGTGGAAAAACTGAAAGTAACACTTGTGTGGCTCAAATGGTAAAATAGATGGGATAGAAACAGAGCTGTCACTTTCCGTTTTCCATGTCTGAAAATCTTGAAGAGGAAATTTCAGGAAAGCATCTTTGAGCATTAGCAACAAGTTATTCACATGCCCAAACCGTACATCTGGAAGACATAAGCTCATTGCCTTAGGGATTAATGGAAATTAATCATTTTTTTCCAATCAATCAAACAAAACAAAATAAAATAATAATAATAATAATAATAAATAAATAATCTTCTATTGATGATGATTCTGAAGGCACTATCTGATGAAGATATGATGCTTAAGCTGAGTGATTTATGTACTGGTGAAGAAGAGTGAAGTGGTTGACACGAATGCCGAAGTGGGGAAAAGGACGGCGAGAGGGTAATGGCAAATGGTAAGAGGCAAAGGTGGTGGGAGCAGTCAACAAATGTACTTGAAAGAGAATCAATGCCCCAATATTCCTCCTATTGGACGCACCTTATTGCCCACAAAATCCTGCTTTGCACGTGTTTTGCTCTTTAACCCTGCATTTCCCTGCTTACTTTTTACTCCTCCCCCAAAAATTTGGTTTCACTTTTGGGTTTTTTTGAGCTTTTTGCCTTCCCATCCCTTCATTTCTAAGCATTTTCACCTTCCATTCACGATTAATGTTGTCTGAGTCAATTTTCCCTCTCGAACTAATCTGATTTCAATTGGTAATAGGGCATCATTAGTTGAGGTTTTGCCGTGTTAAGTCAAGTTTAAGACTTTATTAAAAAATATAAATTTTCTTAAGTGACTAATTATATTTAAAAATATAAATTAACGCCGATTCATCTTTTACGATTTAACATATTGGATTGAAACTCTGTTTTTACTTTTAAAAAATTTATTGAAATGAGACATTATAGTTTTGAAATTTTTGAGAAAATAAATACCTTGCTTCCTATTTTACCATTAAAGATTATTTCTATCTTTAGTTCGTTACCAATTTCTTATTATAGAAGTTTATGAAATTTAAAGCATTAATTTTTATCGTTAGTAGCACACTCTAAACATTACTACAACTTAATTGAACTATAGGCAAGTGGAAGATAATGTTCCTGTGTTAGCGAATCTCTCTATGAGCCTGGAGATTTTTAAAAGGGAGACAAGAAACAAAGTATTTCATTGAAAAATAAATAAATAAAGAAGGAAAGAAGACAACTAGTAATGATTAAGGTTCGTAGGATTGACAATTAAAGTAGAGAAAATTAAGGTTGTTATTTATTTTTCATCCTATCTATTTTAATTTATATCACATGTAATTATTTTTTATAATTAAGTTACCATGATTTAACATTTTTAATACAATGTTTGTCACGCACACAACTTTCAAGAAATGAATGAAAGAGACATTCCTTAAGTTCTTTCATATTAATCATGCATATAAGTTGGTTTAGTTATGACATTTCCCAAGAACAAAGGACTAAAATCCCCGTTAATTCTATAATATCTACAAAGAGAGATTTGGAAACATTAAACACGCGTTGACCAATAACATTATTAGCTTTTGCACAAAATCTTAATCATTCCGATTAATTTTTTTAATTAATAATTATTGATTTTGTTGCTTGAAAAACATTCTCCATTCATTCCAAAACAATTAATTTATTACTAAAATACAAACACTATCAAATAATATCTTCTTCATGTAGCGTACGAAATTTGATTAAAGATTTTAGAATTTCAAAAGTAATATTATAAAAAGGTAAAAATACGTAAAATATTGATGAAAATTGAAAGCCGTGTGTTGAATAATTATTTTGATAATGGGAAAGGAGTAGGAAATTGCAAGAAGCAGCCCATATCCTTGCCCACCATTCAATAAAAGGCAAAATCTTTGTTGGGGGATGATTGCACAATTCACAAGAAGTATAGATCCCAACCGAACAAAAAATAAAAAAAAAAAGAAAAGAAAAAGAGAACCAAGACCAAAGTTACCAAAGTCCCCTCCTCGTAGTTCAGCTTACACACACACACACACACTCTCTCTCTCTCTCTTTTGTTTTGTAAGAAAAAGATCACAAATTTATTTATGCTGGAGAACAAAACAACCCAACATTCAGACACTGGAAACAGAGAGAGTGGAAACCTCCCCTTCCAATAAAACTGAGAGCATAACAAAAAAGAAAAAAAAAAAGGGTAACCTTTTGCTTTTAAATGCTCCCTTTCTCTCTCTTTCTCTTAAAAAGGACTTTGATTCTGAAATTTCTCGCCCCTCTCTCTTCTTCCTCTTTTATCTTTTTTAAAAAATCGTGCTGTCTTTTCTGAGTTCTTCTCTCTTTTCAACAAAGGAGCTGAGATAAGTGAGAAGCTAAGCTATGGTGGTGCAGCGACAGCGGAAGAATGATGATGATGATGTGGAGATGGTGATGAAATGGCCGTACTAAAAATGGCTCAACAAAGCAAAACTACCAACACCAACAATGCCAACACTAACAACACCTCGACTCATTTGCAACACCAACAGCAAGTAAAGCCAACGATGTTTCACGATTTCCTGGGCATGAAAGCTACAGATTCCCCTGTCGTTTTAGCCCATAAGGCCACTGACGCAAGGTTTTCAGAGGCTTCCCCTTCTGCTTCGGCCTCTGTTGGTGCTTCTTCTGGTGGTGGTGGTGGTGCTGGCCGTGGGCCCATCTCTTCCACCTCTGATCTGGGTTCTGGTTAGTTTCTCTCTCTTTTGCTTAAAGCTTCGTTTGTTTTTCTTTTTTCCTTGTTTCATTTTTCAAAGCTGTAATGTAAATGGGGAAGTTTATGATTTTAGTTTTTGTGTTCTTTTACTTGGGTTTTTGGTTTCTTTCTTTTTTTTTTTTAATTTTTTTCTTCTCTTTTCCTTGTTGTTTTTGATAGGTGGTTTTCATGTGGAAAAACTCTCAGTATAATAGCTCATTAGGGAATGATGGAGTGTGGAAAGTATGATTCTTGTCGTATATTTGATAAGTAGTTTTGATTTTGGATTTTGGTCTCTGCTTGAGGCTTAAAATGGTTGATTTAGCTGCTGAAGTAGCAAGTCTTTTCTCTTATGGTTGGAGTTGGTGTCTTTATGATGGATTAGTTTTGTGAGGTCAGCAATGGGGTTGGTAGCTCCTCTCCTAGGTCATCCCTTCTCTCTTCTTATTTTAGTTTCTTTGATTTTTTTTTTTCATTATTTTACTTTGGGCTAGATAGCTATGTAAATAAGGGGGTATGGTTTCAAATTCAGTGGAAAATTTTAAAGTTCTCTAACTTATGTCTGCTTTTTTAAGGTAGGTGTAGCCGTTATGGTGTGTGATGACTTTATCTACTCAATGCTGCTGTGCGATGTCGTAGTTCTTTACTTAATGTTGCCATCTCCTGTGGGTAAAAGGCATTGATGCGTCTATGCTACGAGTTTTTATAATTCGTCTGAAACAGCAATATTTAATTAGGCATTACGTGTTGCTAGTTAGCTGTTGTACATTTGCTCATAATAACCTGCTTTTGACCTTAGCATGTTGACATTCCAATCTTCAAGCTTGTTTCTTGTAATTGAACTGCTCAGATGGCAAGATGTTTGAACTTTGAAAGTACTTATATGTTCTGAATTGGGATTCTACCTGTCACAATTAAAGTTGATTTATTTTCTCATCAATTAGTAGAAAGACAGGTTGGGAATCATCTTGAGGGCATTCCATACTATGGCCCAAGGAGTGAAATATCTGGGCCCGAGATAAGCAACAGATTGGTAGGAAGTAAGAGAGGTAATTCAGATTCAGCCTTTATGGGTCATGAATCTCTTGAGAGCTTGCATTTGATGAAGGTATCCGTCATGATCTTATCATGTTTCACCCTTCCCTTCTCAAAATGAACGAGAAGCTCCATATGTTGTTAGTCATTTATATTTACTTAATATTTCTTTATATTTGTACTCAGATGCTTCGTAATGGGGCTGGGGGAGAGCGTTCTAGAAGGTCCAATGAGGATGAAGTGTTTCTTGGTATGCAGTCGATGAGGCCTTCTTCTGCATCTCTTATATTACAGCCTCCCACTGGTAGCAGACTTGAAGGAAATGCTTCCAAATGGGAGCGGTCTGTCCCCATGATAGGCTCTGCAGTTCAGTATGGTCCACGTGGTGGTCACTTTGTGCCTTTTGTGCATCAAGCATCTTCAAATAGGTTCAAGGATACAAATGTTGGTCCTTCTGTTATCTCTCAGTCAGCTGCTGATGAAGGTTCTAGAACTGGAATTAAAGGCCCTGGAATTTTGAGTTCTATTAATACTAGTGGTATTCCCACTGAAAAAAACTCATCTGGGGTAGTGCCAAGTGGGGCCAGACCAAAGTCAGGGGCACATATTTCAGATCCAGAGTCTTCAGTTCCTCCAAGGTTATTTTAATATATTCTTTGTATCTTGTTTCTGACTGTTTTGCTCTTGAAAGAGAATATATATATATATATATATATTTATTTATTTATTTATTTACTGAATGCGGTATTTTCTGTTGTGGTGACAGTCGACAAGGATTAACATCAGCCAGCCGACAAATGACTATATTTTATGCTGGTCAGGCTCATGTCTTTGATGATGTGCATCCAAACAAGGTTGGTTTTCTTGTTGTTTGCCAGTGGACCTCAAGTTTTTTTAATTTCAATTTTTTTCTACAAGGCTTGTGTTGCATGCTTTACAAATACTTCTATCTGATTCAAGTATTTCATCTAATTGAATTTTTAGGTCTAGATCATGTAGGGTAGGTTGCAGTTACATGATATAATCCATAGAATAGCAAAAGCAACTAGGTTTCAGATTTCTCTGTTGCTCATTGAGTCAGTGTACAAGAGGACCATCAAGCTTAACATCATAATAATGTAAGATTTGCATCGTCCAACTAAACTATGTGTAATGGAGCTTTGAATTTCTCACGAAGTTTGATACATCATCTTGTCATCAGAAACATGCGATGAGATTGATTCTTTTGATATCCACAACGGCTTGGAGAATAGGAGGAATGAACCTGTGATTTGCTCTTTCTCCAGAATATGTTGTTGATTCATGTAGTTGGTTTAGGCTGACATAAATTGACAAACTTGTTCAAAATATCAAATGATAGAATGTTGTTTTTTTGCCAATATAGGATGATTAACAAAATACAATTTCCAAATTTAGAAGCTTGACATTTATATTCAGGAGTTCTTTTACTTAAGCATGATAATTCAAGAAGTGGAATAAAGCTCCTGTTCCTGTTGCTCTTGTCATAAACCTGAGTTTATGCAATCCATACTCTAGCAAATGGAACTGCTGATGTTCCTTGGACACATCACATATGGTTACCATAAAGGCCAGAGATGGAGGGTGGCTGCCTAAGTTTTAAGCATGTAGAGTGAGTTCTTGTGATACGGAGAGGTTGCAAATAAGTAAAAAGGATGTGTTGGAGATGACAAAGAGGAAGATTGGAACAGTCCTTGAAGTATAAGTGCTGTGATAGAGAGAAAGCGTAGTGTTGGCACAAGATGGAGAATAAGGCGAAGAAAAGCTAAGTAAAAGAAGATTTGAGAGGGAATATTTAGAGAGATATGGAGAGCAAAGAGTGAAAGTTTGTCTGTCTTTACCCAAGAAATCTTGTTTTGCCAAAATAGATTGTCAAAGCATCTATGTATAAAGCAAGAAGAAATAGTTACTCAAGAACATGGTTTAATGCACATGATGAGTAACAATATTGAAAGGAGTTTTAATGTACATATTCAGTAATAATTATTGGTGTGATGAAACTTATTTTTGAGTAAAAGGTAAGAGAGAAAAATACTTTTACTTTAGAAAAAGGTTAAGAGGAATACCTCTTAACTATCTTCATATTTGAGCCATTAAGCTGAGCTCTTTGGAACATATCAAGGTTGAAACAAACTTGCGAGCTGTGCAACTTGTATCGAATTACATTGATTGCTGTCCAAGTGATGTAGTTGTTCTACTTGATCTGATTGTTCTCATTGCTCTCTATATATAGTCAGGGGTGGAGCCTCCTTATGTGATGGGCCTCCTAAAACTTTTAAAAATATTTTCATAACATATAAAAATTTTTAAATTTTTTTATATATTCTATTAATGACCTTTTTAAAAAAAATTTTATTTAATAATTAATATAAATAAAAAATAATAAAATAGTTTCACATATCTCACCCAATTTTAATTTTTTTTCAATTTATATTATTATTTTTATTTATATTTATTTATTTTTTTCGTTTCTATTCTATTTGTTCATATGTTATAAGTTTTTATAATTTTTTTTTAAATTTCTACAAACCATTAACCATATTCCTTTTTTTTTTCTTTTTTGTTATATAATATGTGGTACCTAC
The DNA here is from genome assembly GCF_053813885.1 of Theobroma cacao. Taxonomy (NCBI): domain Eukaryota; kingdom Viridiplantae; phylum Streptophyta; class Magnoliopsida; order Malvales; family Malvaceae; genus Theobroma; species Theobroma cacao. The sequence continues at coordinate 8,553,912 of NC_142647.1, forward strand.
CTTCTACTTGTCATGTTATTCTTTTTTATGTTACGTAAATTTTATTTTATATGATTTTAATATTTAAAAATTAATAAATTATTATATAGGTCTCAAATATAAGTTGTAGTATTACATTGTTACTTAAAATTTCATCAATGTGTCATTTTTTTATTAATCCTGATTATATGAGAAAAATTTAACTTGAGTATATTTTTTTATATGTTTTACGTTTTATATTTAATTGAAATGATATTAATTTGAATCTATAGTATTTAAATAATTCTGATTATATACGAAGAAACTATTAATCTTATATATCGTTGTTAACTATTTATATTTTACAAATTATAGTTTTATATTTAGTTTTATATTTCTATTATCAATATTTTTATTGTTGATCGAATTTAACATATTAGTTTTTAAAATTTTTAACTTTTTTTCAACCGTGTTTGGCCCTCTCAATAAAATTTGACTAGCTCCGCCCCTGTATATAGTGTTATGCTTGTTGTAAAACAACTCTTAGAGAAATAAGAAGTTAGTAGTCAAAATCAAGCATCTACATTTTGTCCCCTACATTAGAATTCTTGACATGAAAGGTTCTTATGCATTGTTTGTTCTATAGAAGTGAATTATAAAGTGACTTACAAAAAATAAATTTAATGCTTGACTTAAGGAAAAGTTATATATATTGTGCTGTAATGTCTTGTGCGTGGTAATATACCGATGCGACATGTATGCCTTGCATGATGGCATGCTAATACCTTTTGTATGGCTTCAAACCTATTTCTTGCACACTGCATCGATTCTTTTTGTGTACATCTCTAATGCTTATTTCTTGTCTCTATGGCAATGCTTTTTTTTATGTATTTCTAGCTTGGTTGCCCTTGCTTGGAAATTAGTTTATTTAAAATAATACATTTTCCATGCATGAGGAAAGCAATAGAAAAACAGGAATTTCAAGGTTAATCTTAAAAGGAAAGAAAATCTTTTCCATCTATGCTGTATAACCACAAGACTCTTGTAAATTTTTTTTTCTAATTCAAATTAAAGCATTCTTTTTGTAAATCTCTCTGAGCAAGTAAGTTTTCTTCATCTTCTCTTCTCTCTCTTTTTTTTTTCCTATTATTATTTGATTAAAACGTAAAAAAAAAATTTGAAATTACTTTCTTTGATCCAAAATCATTAAGATCTTTTTTTTTGTGTTGGATTTTTTTTTCTAAATTTTGAATCATTAGCCTTTTTTAGCTTGCCCTATAGGGTACTTTTTGTTTGCAAAAGTTTTTGCATGTAGGTGTGCAATGGTTCTTATGATAAGGAAAGGTAGAGTTGCAAATAAGTAAAAAAAATGTGTTAGAGACGACAGAGAGGAAGAATAGAGTAGCCCTTGAAGTATTGTGTGTCATAGCGATTTTAGGAAAATATAGATAGATAAAGTGTAGTGGTGGCACAAGATAGAGAATAAAGTGAAGAAAAGTTAAGTAGAAAAGGATTTAAAAGGAAATATTTAGAGAGAGTTAGGAGTGAGTCTATTTGCCTCTTCTTGATAAATCTTGTTTTGCCAAAATGAGTTGTCAAAGCTCTAGATATAGAGCAGCAAGTAACAACTACTCAAGAACACGCTCTAATGCATATGATAGAGTAACAATACTGAAAAGAGCGTTAATGTATATAATGGGCAACCGCTAATGTACATAATGAGTAACAGATACTGAAATCCCATTATGTGACCGAGAGTGAGTAGTGGACTTTTTTAAAGGATGACTATTAATGATGTAATGAGACTTTTCTTGAGTAAAAGGAAAGAGGTAAAAGGTAAGAGCGAAAAACACTTGTACTTTAAGAAAAGTTAAAAATAAAATCTCCTAACTATTTCCATATCTCAGTTACCAAGTCAAACTTTCCAGAACGATGAAACTAACTAGCAAACCTTGCCACTTGTTCTAGGTAAAAAGTAAGAGCAAAAAACACTTGTACCTTAAGAAAGGTTAAAAATAAAATCTCCTAACTATTTCCATATTTGAGTCACCAAGCTGAACTTTCCAAAACATTTTAAGGATGAAACTAAACCACAAACCTTGCCACTTGTTCCAGGTTACTTTCACTCTGTCCATGTGATATATTTGTTTTACTTGTTCTAGTTGTTCTCATTGCTTTCTGCATTATGCCTGCTGTAAAAGAACTCTTGGAAAAATAATAAATTAGTAGTCAAATCAAGCATTTACACAAACCTTTCTTTTGGTGGAAATTTAGAAAATAGGGCTTTGTTATTTGGGCTTTGTATATGCAGATTTTGCTATCTATTTGGGATAGATTAATGTTGGCCTTGAACTAAGGAATATATGAGCTCATATATATAGTTCTTTTGAGGACCTGTTAGTTACTTTGATTATTGAGAAATTGAGATTTTGATTTGAGAACTGAAGATTGTCACAGACTTAAGAATTTGAATGCAACTGGGATTTTCCATAGTTTCTTCCACTGAAGTTTCCTTTTCACTCAATTTTCTGTCTTTGAGATATTGGTGCCAAGTCAGTGGACTTGCCTTTAAAAGAATACATGGTTGAACCAGTGTGAAGTTGTCTTGACTTGTATTAATCCCTTCCCTTCTCTTTTGGGGTGATATAGAAGAGGATTGCATTTCTGTTTTTTTTGGGAGTCATATATGTTCTAATATGAAAAAGCTTACTTTGTCTTGAAAGCCTGGTATCATTTGCTACTGTAGAAGATTTTAATTAAGATTGTAATTGCTGTAACTTTTGATCTGCTCATTTGAGTTACTTTGCTGTGGTTATGTTGTCAGTTATACTTTGTTGTTACTCACTGGCTTATGCTATGGGTGGGTCATCACTGCTAATCACTGTGATGAGCTCCACTTGGAGCAATATTTCTCTGGTATTTGAGCTACGGGAAGTCAACAAAGTTTTTATGATTTTAGTTTTTGACATTTGAAAAGGGTTGGTTTTCAGCTACATTGCTGTTCACTGCTTCAAATGTGATGTTTGCTGACCATACATAATCATAAGGAATGTGATTTGATGGGAAATACACTAATGATTCTCCAACTTTCTTCATAGAGGAGGAATGCATGTTGTTATAGGGGACTGAAAGTCCATTCTTACGGTTGGTCTATATTTGTTGGGGAAGTTTGTTTTTTTTGCATAGTGTACTGATTTAAAATTATTTACTGTTGCGTTGCTTCAGGAACAATTAGCTTTTGGTATAATAATAAACTGCTGTCCGCTATTTTTTTCCTGCGTATCAATTAATACCTGTTTTGTAAATTTGCTGTTTTACGTTGTTGTTTGGTCTCACTCTAATCTTCCTATCCCTCTTTGATAATTAATTTTGTTTAATTGTATTAGATGTTTCTTGTCCACTATTTTATTTAACATTCTCTTAATTTGACTTGTTCTGGTCAGAGGCTCTGGATTTATTTCTTATTCAACAGTGGAAAAGGCTTCGCTGCATATTAATCATGAGCTCTTCCCTATATTCCAAAATCTGTCACCAACTTGTGATGCTAACAAAATTTAGCTTAGTTTTGCTGTCACACCTCTTCATATCCCCCCCCCTGCGTTCTTTCCTCTACCAGTTTTCTGCACCATTCCTTGTGGTTGCAACTTGCCTATTGAGTTATTTAAAATCTACATGTAATTAGGTGGTAAAGCTGCAAATATTGTGGGGCAGTTGTTTTTGTAAGCCTTGTTCAATTACTCCTGTTCATCATAATGTTAGTTATTTTGGTGAGTGATTATAGATACTTTCCTTTTCAAATTTAAATTGTCATAGGACATATTACTGTTTTATTTCTAAAATTACTTGGTGGTTTTATAAAAGTGGAGTGGCTCTTTCTGATAAAACATGGTTGAGCATCTATCTTCAGGTATAATGTCAGAACAAAATGAGTTTCTGAGAATGAGGAAGTGATGTTTCTAATCCACTTCTAATGTTGTTATTGTATGCTACCGCATTGAAGGATCGTAGCTAAACACGTCCATACTCTGGTTCTTGTCACTTTTCTGGTTTTCACTGGGTTCTTTGTATGTCGTATTTCATGTCAAGCATCCTGTAGCTTGAATTTCTTAATATACATTTGTGGTCTTGACCACTGTTTTCTGCATGGTCATTTCAGGCAGATGTCATAATGGCATTGGCGGGATCAAATGGAGGATCTTGGTCAACAACCTACTCCCCTAAATCTGCTGTGAGGCCAGTTAGTGAAAATTATGCACCCGGTGAGGAGCCTGAAGCAGTGGGTAGCATGGTGTTCTCACGGGAATTTAGAGGGAGGATAGCTGTCGCTGGTAACACTAGTCAAGGAACTGGTTCTGGTGAACGAATCTCAATACAAACAGGTGATCCTTCAACTTCCTTGCTGCTATGTAGTTTATTGGTTTCCATGTTACTTGCAATAGTATGTTTTAGTGGTTTCTCAAGCATGACATAAAATACATGTTCTGTTGTCTCTCCAACTCCAAATGAGTTGGCCTTTTTTTGCATTAAATAGTTGATCATGTACGCATAAAGGCAATCAGCACAGGATTCAAATATGATTCTGCAATCGATAAAAGTTGTTCTTTTTCTGTAAGGGGAATTGATAGGAAATGCTCAACTTTAGTATGCTTATTACTTTATAAAATGTAGGGGTTCCTCAGGGCACCATTGTTATTGCGAAAGATGCAAGAAACCCAGTTCAAGCAGCAGAACCTAGTGCTGAAGATAAAAGAGAGGTATGAAGGTAAGGGAGTTGGGAATAGCTTCAAATCTATGAGCAGACTTGTTAGGAAGAGTGAGATGTTTCTTCTCTAATGTCATCAATGCTTCAACTTCTTTTTTCTGATTTTCTTGCATTATTATCATTTTTAGAAGTAAAGAGAAGATGGGTGGTTTGGGGGAGATGGGGTACTACTGTTTTGTTTATAGAGGAGACAATTGGATCATCAATTAACCATCAGGTGAAGATATTTTTAAGCTTCCCATGCTCTTAATTTGCCTTTTGTTAGTCTGAAATTCAAAATGCTATAGGTGATTTCGTCCCTTCTAACTCACATTTTAATTTTTGATGTTCACAAGTTCTAAAACGCTGAATGATTAACATGATGTTAACCGTTTCATTTCGTGTATATCTATGTATGGATTTCATTTCGCCACTTAAACCCTTCTCTAAATCAAAGGATATGGATAACAAAAAGAAACCATATATCCAACATGTCGATTAACCTAATGTGTGTAGATCAGTTGTAATAAAAAAAGGTATGGATCCCATTTTTCTTTGGTATAATACTACTTGGAAAAGGACCTTGAATTATTTTTTAAAAAAATTAAATTAAATTTTTATTTTTTATTACATTGAATTAAATTTTTATATTTTTATTCTTGTCAATCAAGTTTTTATGATTAATAATTGATTAATTAATTAATTAATTAATTAGAATATTAGTTTTTATTTTATATTTATCCGTATTTATATTAATAATTTATAAACTTAGGAGCGAGGTGTCAAGTTATGTAATACAAAAACTATAGGTAAAAAAAAACAAAAAAAACAAAAGTAAACAAAGGATGGATTCTTCCAATTTCAAACTGGACATGTACAAAATTCTATCCCAACAACTAAAGATGAAGAGCAGTTTTGAATATGGGTTGGGAGGGGAGGAATGATGAGGATGTGATGGGATGACTTTGACCCGTTGACAGCTTCATACCGTATGCAACCTGACATGCTTTTTTCTGATGTTGACGGAGTATCGTTTGGAATGGGGCTGACTGCCCTTCCTCCTGAGGGAGTGTAAGGTTACTCTGCTTTTCTGCGAGGTTATTGCTTGAATGATATGCTGCTTAGTGCCTTGGAACAATTGTAACACTGGGGAAATGGCTTTTACCTGTTCTATCTAAATTTGTTGATTTGTACACAGCTCAAATCATGTGGAGAACATGTCCCGTATCAACGGGGCTGCACTAGCACCACACTGAGGGAGTTTTTTATGCATATTTAAAGCAAGGAAATCATTTCAAATGCCTTTAAAAAAACACATGAGGGCACTTATGCCATGAAAATTTTAAATAAAGAAAGGTCAATGTGTAAAGTTCCTTAATTCCATCATTGCCAAGCTAGGAGTAGGATGAAGGCCTAGTATTCCGTAACTAGGTGAAATTGTCTGCTTCAAATTTCTTCAACCATTCTAACCTTCCACGGCACTTTCATCTCTAGGCCCACAAAAATTCCAAGCTGAAAAAATTGGTTAACCTCGAAATTTTTCTGAGAAAATTGGTCAATCTCTGCTTTTGAAAATGAAGTTGGGTTTTGTCTATCTTCATAATTTGTGTACTTGACTCTCAATTTCTTTTTTGGACCATTATATTTTTGGCAATTAAACCCACCAGTCAGACACATGGTTTTCTTTGTTTTTGGAGCCTAGTGAGCCTTCATTAATCAAAGGTCGAATTCCGACACTGTACAAGTCGTTCAAAATGAACAAGTGAGCCAAATAGGCTCCCTTCGGTATGACCACAAGATTTCCCCCACCTTCACCACAACCCCTCCCCTTGATTTCCACGTGATTGCCCATGTTTAGGGGTCGGGGGATGGAGTGCAGCAAGTGACTTAGGTCAGTGCTTCTGTAGCCAGTGTCACCCTGGAATTGGAGATCCAGCCAATATGTCCACCAAGCGAATTCCTTGGTCTTATTCCATTGCGAAATGCCCACCCAAAGAAGCCAAAGATGATCAGGTTGGGAAATGCAACGTGAATTTGTACATCCCCCCACCCCATGTGCCAATTAATCAGTGAACATTTATGGGATTCATTTATTTATTGTGACTGGATTATAATTATCATTACATATTGTAGCTTTTAGATCATTGTCTCATTCAAGCTTCATGTAAATCATGCAGACATATGCATCTTGATTCAATGCGTTTTCTTATTCAATGATTCTGAATGTGAAAATAAGAGATCCACTAGAAAACCAACATCTCATTTTCAACATTAATTAAGCAGTTGTTGGAGTTAATAACGATGGTCAGAAACACGAGTCTCGTGCTTGGACACCAAACATGATTACTTCCAAAACTCTAGCGTGTGTTTTGCTAAGATTATTTAATGCTAAACTTAGTTACGAGTTCACATATAATCACTATTTTAAATTTATTATTCATACCCATCCTCAGTTTGAGAATTTCAAATGATCAATATTTAACTGATAATTATATTATTCATACCCATCCTCAGTTTGAAAATTTCAAATGATCAATATTTAACTGATAATTATAAAATGATTTTGTTCATTTCATTACTTTAATATAAAAATTAAAATTTCAATTTTTGTACGATAAATATGAAGAGATACAAGAGAGAGAGAGATTTTTTTTTTTTAAGAGAAGAGGATTCAAACTCATACTTTTTACGTAGGGAGACCATATACTAATTGACGAGTCAAATACTCAAATATAAAAAGAAAGAGAATTCAAACTTTGAAACTAAAACGTTTTATATAAGAAGAGATTGTAACAAGCATTAAGTCAAATTTAGATTGTTGATAGAGTTTTCAATGCTGTCATCTCCTAAACATCCATAATAGTATAGAGTTGTGATCTGATAATGAACTCCTGATTAACTAGCTGGATAGGTAGGGATCAATTATCAATTTGGGTGGCTTGATCTCTTCTCCTTGACAAAAGAAACAAAAGGAAATACAAACTAGTCTGGCCAGATTAATTTTTCCTGCAACTGTAGTTATTTGGAGTACTTGAGAGTTTTATTAAACTTAAATTAGGCAGTCCTTTTCCAAATTGCCAAAATGTCACACTTGTGGACAAGGCATGCCTATTGTCCACAAAAGCGAAAGGAAGAAAGAGAGTCCCTCCTTATCATGGAACATGAAAACTGTTTTCAGTCTTTGAGATGCCCCAACTTTCTGCATCTTTTGTTCCTTCTTTTGTCTTATTCAACCAATCCCCCGCCGAGTCCTTCCAATTTCACATCCGGACAACATTCTGTCCAAACAGCCACTCTCACCCACCTGCAGTATCAGATCATCTAAACCTAATTCCCTATATTTTTATCTTATTTATATTAATTAAAACATCTTATATTATATATACATGTACTCTGGTAATCAACACCACAAACAAACCCTAGCCTTGTTTATTAATTTATTGGTTTATTTTTTTCTCTTTTTGAACTTATCATGACCACTCTCTCTGAAGTCTACAGAGAACATGCTATCCACCTCCGGCATATCGTTCCCCTGGACTTCCACTCCGTCCGGACCGTGCCCGACTCGCACGTGTGGCCTAAATCCGATGACTTCTCATCCGATGACCAGTTATCGATCCCAATCATTGACCTCAAAGATCCCCTCGCTGTAAAACTTGCAGGTCATGCATGTGAGACATGGGGTGCGTTCCAAGTTATTAACCATGGCATTCCTTCGAATCTTGTCGAAGAGGTGGAGTCTGAGGCTCGGCGGCTGTTCTCTCTCCCGGCTCAGCAGAAGATGAAGGCGTTACGTGAACCGGCAGGCGCCACAGGATATGGTCTAGCTCGGATATCCCCGTTTTTCCCAAAGTATATGTGGCATGAAGGGTTTACAGTCATGGGTTCACCGGTTGACCATGCTAGGGCACTTTGGCCTAATGACAATGCACGTTTTTGGTAAGTCCATGCACTCTTCATGCATGCACGTGTGCAAAATTTGACAAAAAAAAAAAAAAAACAAATAAAGATACGGCTAGCTTCTTCCTGATACATTGAACCTTAATTTGTTTCTTTCATTTTTTGAGGAAGCAACCATCCTTATTAACAAGTCTCGATATGGGTTGGTTTCTTCATTTAAAGCGATTTATCTTTGTTCAAGAAAAATTTTCTCATTAAGTGGGGACCTTTAATTTAGGCCCCTATGATCTAGCTATTTCAAGGAACTTTAAGTAAAGTTACAGGTAATACTTAATTAGCTACGTCTGATATCATAAGCTTATTCATTCCTTCAAAATCATGTAAATCCCTTCTAACAATACCTGCCCACGTGCCAAACATCATTTGTTTTAACTTATGATTATTTGTTAATATTAGAAATTAAAAGACAAAATAAGGGCAAGTTAAGCTTGACAGACATGATGCACAGGCATAATTTAGTACAAATGTTTATATATACATACTTTAAAATGTTATATCAGTCATTATCAATTTTATATTCAATTACAAGTTAATTTTGGCTCGTGAGTCATGTACCCTGTCCCTTCTAAGAGTAGAGAAGCCTCTAGCATCTAGGATCGAGTTAATAGTGTTTTATGTACCATTCAAGTACCGGAGTGCACCTATATTATTGCCACGGTATAAAGTAAGGAAAAGTTAATTATATGTATACACTTATTTTTTTCTACCACATACATGTATATATTCGAAAAATATTATAAAAATATTTTGTATTCAAGGTATTGGTTTTTTTGGTCAAAAGACATTGTTCTTTGTAAATTACGAATTTGATAAGAACGATGCATTAATTAAATTGATAAAAAAAAATGTTACTTAAGACAACACCTGTATAAATTGTGTTATATATACTATAAAGATATAAGCTTGCCCTAGCTCCGAATTGCAATGGGTACTAATCGAGGAGTCTAGCTCTCATAAACTGTTAGCAACATTGCAAATTAATCCTAGAAATCCAGCCAAAAGTATTGTATTTTTTGTACTAGATGGACCACATCCTAAATCAAAACCTCATTTAGAAATTAGGTTTTGTATTTAACGAAAACCCTGGTAGAGTTCTAAGGTCATTTAAAAATTAGGTTTAGCACATCAAATAGTTTCGACGGAATTTCTCGAAGATATCACTTTTGTTTTGATAAACAAGGTTAAAATGCAAAGTTCCAATTCTCTTTAATATTTACCTTAAGCTGTACAACAATTTACACCAGTTTGTTCATGCATTTATTGCTTGTCAACATATAAACAGTGACGTAATAGAGAGGTATCAGAAGAAGATGAAAGTCCTAGCAGAGCAACTCACACATCTCATCCTCGAGTCATTGGACGTTTCCCTAGAAGACCTAAGCTGGGACGTCGGTTCTCCCTCTACCGCTCTTCAGCTGAACTCTTACCCTTCGTGTCCAGACCCGAATCGAACCATGGGTCTAGCCCCACACACAGACACATCCTTCTTAACACTTCTACACCAAAGTTCCATAAGCGGTCTCCAAATCTTCAAAGAAGGAGTTGGTTGGCTCTCAGTGCGACCCATTGCCGGTGCCCTGGTTGTAAATGTTGGCGATCTTCTGCATATTCTGTCCAACGCTCGATTCCCTAGTGTCCTTCACCGGGCCGTCGTAAACCGAGATGGGTGTCACAGGTTGTCAGTGGCTTATTTCTATGGAATACCCACAGATTGTAATGTATCCCCGTTGGCAAAGCTCTTAAATTCAGGCCATACTCCTAGATACCGGTCTGTGACAGTGAAAGAATATGTGATCCTTAAGGCTAAGAATTTCGAGGAAGCACTTTCTTTGATTAGAATTTAAGTTTGTAGGTTTTTAACATTAGTGGGACAAGCCAGTGTTTGGATTTTGTGCTTTTAGCTTGGCACGTTGCTAGTTGGCATTGCTAGTTGTAATTAAATAAAATTATCCTCCTTTAAACTTTGGCATATTCTATGTAAAATTGAAACGTATATTGTGATGGTTTTTTTTTATACATGTTACTTTTCTTTTCAATAGAGTTTATTTTTTTTAAGAAGAAGGTGAATTTTATTAATTTTCAAGTCCAAGTTACATATAGAGAATATTACATACTCGCTTTTCAAAAAAATAAAAAAACGTTGCATACTCATAAGACCTCTCAACAGATCCTCCCATTACAAAGATCCCTACTATATGATTTTAAAATCTCATTAAAAACCTTATCATGGAAAAACCCACTAACATAAAAACATATTAAAAAAAAGAATTCTTTAAAAATCATGTATTGCGTAAATTACGATACCTCTAATCACCCTTCATTGAGCTCACACATTTCTTGTCTAACAATATATTGTTGTTGGCTAAAGCAAAAAAGCAGACTTGAAGTTAATTGCTGTTTTGTACATTGTTGAGTCCGAAACCTAGTTTTAGCAATGAACAGTGAAGTGCTGGAATGACTTATAACACAATAGACAAGCTTACCCATATATATGTATAGAAATAGAGAAATTACCATAATATGCATTTAGTATACTTTTCAACGACCATAATGTTCAAAATAATTATTGATATATAGAATATGATTAGGAATAGGAAATTTGACTGGGTGATTTTTCTTTAAACGAGAGATGTGTAATTTTGTGTAGCATTTTTTTTGGCACATGTTTTAAAAAGTGTTCACAGGGCATGGACCAATTATTTTGTCAACTCAAAAATTTTAAATATAATTTTATCTTTATTTTATTGGAGAAGCTGAAGGAAAGAACGTAAGGAGTGTACTTTTGTTTTTTTTTACTGCTGTTAAAAAATTTGACTATCTATTCGTCTATAATTATAAAATTACATAATTCTAATTACAGTCTAAGATTTAATTATGTGGTACCAACTACTTTTTATTAAGTCTAAAAGAAAGAAGATTCGAAATTGAACTTTATATATATACTAAGGAATTAAATTTTCTAAGTGCCGGACCAACTATTTTCTTCAAGCCAAATTTGTTGGCAAAGCTGTGGCTTATTTTTGTTTTTTAAAAAACTGTTTAGGCTTAATATCTAAAGAAAAAAGAAGGGGGTCAAACAAAAACCTAAGCAAATAACTCCTTTGCATGTTTTGGCTGAAAGTTCATAGCATTCACAGTGGCAACAAGGAAAGCCAAATTTCAAAAATGGATCTGCTTTCTTTTCACTCCAATTCCCATGCAATTCATGATCTTTTGCTGGCTTTGCAATTTGTCGTCAATGTAATAGTAATCCATTATCGCGTGGAACACCTTTTTATGTAAATTATATTTCTTAGTTATCCATGTCTGCAAACATACGACAGATAGAATATCATGCAAATGGTCGCACCGAATATTTGTCTTATCCTCACCTCTGTATCATTTCAGAATAGGAGATCGTTCGTCTGGAAAAATACGTTCCTCAGGTTTTTTATATGCAGGAATACAGAGGAATAAATCTTGTCCTATCATGTCATTGATCTCTGGTTTTTTCTGCTTCAATTAATGGTTGCATCAAATCAATGCACAGTCCGAAAACCCCAAAGTCCAAAACCAAAATCTTTCTTCCACTTAAAGACAAAAGAATCTTAAGAAATCGGGCTTTGTCTGCATTCCGACCCAAATCATGCATTTTTCACAATTATTACCAGCAATTATTGTTTCTTTTTTTACTCCAATCATCATCAACTTTATAAGTGTTTCTTTTGTCTCGTTGGGATATAATAACCAAAACTTTGTTAAAATCAGACTCTTTAATGATTTGAAAGAATAATTACAAAAAATATATATTTAAAAACAATGAAAGAACAATTATAAAGAAAATTTTTAAAAAAAAGTAAGAAAGAGAAAAAATATTTAAAAAGAATAAAAAGATCTTATTTAAGTGTGTATTTATAAATAAAATGAGAGAGTTTATTTATAGACTAATAATCCTTAGTTTAGATAGAATTTATAAGATGAAGATGATACTAAAAGGTTAGATGAATGGATTAAATTTTAATTTTCATCTAATCTAATGTACATCAAAATGTAGATATACATAACATAAATAGATATTCACAAAAATTTCATAACACTCTTCTTGAATATCTATTGTATTAAGAATATACCTTATTAGAAAAAAATTTGATGAAAAAAAAATTCGAGTGAAAGAAAAAGAGTACATAATTCTTTTCAAGAATACGCTTTTGAAATATATAATTCTTTTCAAGAATACGCTTTTGAAATACTATCTCATTTAAAGCCTTATCAACAAAAACTAAGTAGGAAAATTCTTGATGAAGGAAAAAAATACAGTGTATATTTTATTCCTTTTGATGACTGCATTTTTTAAATCTTTAAAATGATGTATTTTAATTTTTTGCACCAACTTTTCAAATGTTGCAGTAGGAAGGACTTTGGTGAATAAAACTACTAGATTGTTACTTGAACAAATTTGTTAAACACTAATATGACATCTTTCTTGGAGATCATGTGTGAAAAAGAATTTTGACGAAATATATTTTGTCCTATTGCTTTTAATGTATCATTCCTTTAACTAGGCTATGCAAGCAGCATTATCTTCATATAATGTTGTTAACATTTCTTTCTTAGTTGACAATCCACACGATTATATAATATTTTCAATGACATATTTTAACTAGATACATTCACGACTTACCTCATGAATTGTCAAAATTTCTGTAAGGTTAGAGGAAATCGTAAATATAGTTTGTTTTATAGAATATTATAAAATAGTTGTATCTTTGCATGTAAATAAGTAACTTGTTTGGGCTAGTTTTGTGTAGATCAAATAAATATTATGCATCTGCATAACCAATTAATTTTAATTTTGATACATTTGAGTAATATAAACCCATGTCCATTGTTCCTTGGAGATATCAAAGTATATACTTAATTCCATTCTAATGTCTTTGAGTTGGAGAAGAGCTACATCTTGCTAATATGTATAGCAAATGATACATTAGGTTGTGAATTGCTAACAAGATACATTAGTGCTCCAATGGCATTAAGATATCGTACTTCAGAATAAAGAAAATTTTTATGATCTCCACGAGGTTAGAAAGGGTTTTGTCACATTTAGTGACTTTATAACTATTGGTGAACTCAATGGATGTGCTTTAGTCATATAAAATCGTTTTAATACTTTTACTATATAATTTGATTGATAGACAAAAATTTCATTTGTCAAGTACTCAATCTTAAGACTTAATCAAAAATTTGTTTTTTCAAGGTTTTTCATTTTAAATTCTTTTTTTATATAATCCACGGCTATTGATAACTTTTCAGAAGTTCCAATAATATTCAAGTTATCAACAATTATAATAAATTCATATTCAAATCTCTTTATAACGACACATGGGTATGTAGGATCATTTTATAATATTCTTTTAACGAATATTCACTAAGACGATTATACCACATGCATCCGGATTATTTTAATCCATATACATATTAATTTAATTTAATTTAATAAATTTTTTGAAAATTGTGTACGTGTTTCAAGTAATTGAAATCCTTAAAGAATTTTTATATAGATATCGATATCAAATGAGTCATATAAATAGGTTGTAGCTACATTTATTAAACGCATTTCAATCTTCTCATATATTGTAAGAGTAGTTAATATGGAATTGTAATTGCATTCACCATAAGATAATATGTTTTTTCATAATCAATACTAGGTCTTTGGGTAAAATCTAGTGCAATAAGCCGTGCTTAATATCTCATGATCTCATTTTTCTAATTTTATTTTTACGCAAATATCCATTTATACTTCACTGATTTCACACCATTTGGTATATGAACTATACGTCCAAAAACTTCACGTTTTACAAGTGAATTCAATTCCACCTTGATTGCATATTTATATATTGGTCAATTATTTCTATTTCTACATTTTTCAATATATCAAGATCTTCATTTTCTTCATATATTGAGCGCAACATTATATACCAAAATCTTGTCGACGTTTATTTCATTACAGTTCCATCTTTTCCCATCATGAAATAATTTATTGAGATATCTTTATTTTCACTAATTTCAAGTACTTGAATTTTTAGAATTTTATTAATTATGTTAAAGGTCTCATCTAGAGTTTCAATTTCCTTTTTTTGACAATTTTGAATATTTGTTCATTTTCTTTTTCGATGATGTTATCTTTGAAACCGATTGCTCTCCCTCACTTTTGATGTGCTTTGTCCTACAGAGACATCAATTCTGATAGAAGCTATTGTAGTTGATATATGAGATGTTGTTATTCTTTTTAGGCTAGTAAATACATTTGGCTACTGATTTACTATATTTTGTAAATGAATTATATTTTTTGAACTTCAAGTTCACATTAATTTATGTGAGGATAAAAACTAAATAATAATAATAATACATTCCAAGATATTTACTTTTCTAACTACTTATTTTCTCCCTTTAATGTTGGAAAAAAATTATTTGATCAAAATGACAATTAGCTAACATTTTCGTGAATAAATCTTGTGATAAAGGTTTTAAGTATTTAATGATAGATGAAGATTCATATCCAACATATATTTCTAACTTCTTTTGAGAACTCATCTTTGTGTATTGTGGTGGAGCAATTGGAATATATACTGCACATTCAAAAATTTTAAGGTGGAAAATATATGGTTTAGGATCATAAACCAATTGTATAAAGGGGAATTTATAATAACTTGTTGGCCTGATGCATACAAGTGCTACTGTATCCAAAATGTTATGCCCCAAGTAGAAATTGAGAGTTTAGATTTAATAAACAATGACTTTACAATCAGTTGAAAGTATTTACTAAACGATTCTACTAGATTGTTTTGCATATGAACACGAGCAATAGGCTGTTCAACTAATATACGGTATTCATTAAAAGCTTGAAATATAAATTCATCAACATTGTAAAGATGAAAAGTCTTAATTACATAATCACGAAAATGTGCTTATAAACAAATGATTGCAAATGCCAAATTGCAAGTTGATAATAAGCACACATGTAACCATCTAGTCAATGCATTGATTATAACTGTAAAATATCTAAATAGTTCATATGGTGGATGTATGAATTCACATGTATCACCCTGAATATGTTTCAAAAAATATAGGAGATTTAGTTCTAATTTAAGCTAGTGATGACCTTATAATTAATTTGTCTTAAAAGCAAGCAACAAATGAGAATTCATTAGATTGAAAAATCTTTTAGTTTTTCAATAAAGGAACACACGTATTTTCAATAATTTTTCACATCATTATTGATCGGGATAGTCCAACCGGTCATGCCAAATATTAAAATAATTAGTAAAGTTCTGATTTATTATAGCATAAGTCAATCATGTTAATTTTTGTGTGGTACATTCTAGAAGACAAAATAGGTAATTTTTTTCAACACACACTTCTTACTTGAGATAATACATATAATATAAAGGTATTAAGTATTTATTTTATTCATTGTTTCAATATGATATCCATTTAAACAAATATCTTTAAAACTTAATAAATTTCTTTGTGATTAATTAGTAAAAAATAATGCATCCTTCATTATGGACTTTATTCTTTTAGGTAGTAAAATATTAGCTCTTCCAGAATCTTCATTTAATCTTGTACTACCAAATATTGTATTGATATTGATTTCTTTTAGTGTTAAGTGGGAAGAATACTTCTTATCTTGAAGTATAGTGTGCGCTATAACACTGTCTGCTAGACATATATTTGCATCATTAATCTTGAATCTAACTAGATCAATATCCATATTCAGATGAATATCCATATTTTTCTTCAATAAGAAACGATATATACATTATAAGTTAACATAAAAGAATATTAAATATATAATTAAAACACATAATAAGAACATATCATTTAAATATAATGAGAACATAACTAAAATTTAACAAAAAACTATTAAGAAATTTCATTTTTGGATATTTTCATTACCATTCAAATGATTAATTCTTCTTTTAGGATTGACAAAAAAGTCTGCAGTATCTTGATGTGTTATATCAACTTGACCATGATTAAAATCATCTTAAATAAAATTTACTTTAATATTTTTTTTCTTTTTGCATTCAATGATACTTGATAAAGTTCAATAAAATATTTTAATATATAACAAGTATGTGACCAATAAAGACATTTTCTATATATTTTTTTATTTTGTACATTTTTTATTTTTTTCTTATATCTCTTCACTATTCACCCATCAGAAGCATTTATCAATTTTTAGTAGCTTAAAAACATTCATCCACTCCGGGTGGATAAAGTTATACATATACTTTTGGTGGGTAAAGTTATTCTTAGAATTAAAATAGTGATTAATGTAAATTATTATGATAACTTCTTTCATGTCTATGACCATAATTGTTAAATGATATTGTATTTACATCAAGGAATGAACAGATTCATGATTTTTCATTAGTAGCTATATGATATCAAATTTGCTTTCCAATCAAAAATCAAAATAAAATATATACTATATGATAGCAAAATTCATATTAAGGTGGATTTTTAAGAAATGAAAATACTAAAAAGATATCAAGTTACTTACTTGATTTTAATCAAAGACCAACTATTGAAATCTTTTTGAAACGAGGGAATGAAAACAAAATAATAGCAACACTTACCTGATTTGCTAATATAAGAAATCAAAACCCAATTATTGAAATTTTTTAGAGAATCGTGCTGATAACGTGTTATAAAATATAACTTAAATGAACAATTATAAAGCAAGTATTTAAAGGGAGTAAGAAGGAGAGAGAGTAAAAAGATCTTATTTAAGTGTGCATTTATAAATAAAATAAGGGGACTAAAAACCTTTTATATAGATAGAATTTACAAGTTGAAGATAATACTAAAAGATTAGATGGATAGATTAAATCTTAATTTTCATCCAATCTAATTTACATCTAAATCTAGATATATATATATATATATAATATAATATAAATAGATATTTATAAAAAATTCATAATTGCTTTTTCCTATTAAATTATTTGAAAATTTTAATTTTATCACTTTTTTGTTATAAAAAAACAAAAGAGCTCATTTTCAGATTTTACAAAAGTTAAAAAGTGTTTTGAAATTTACGTTGAACTTTTATAGAATAAAACAAATATTCTAACAGCTAAGGCTAGCGCAAATGATGAAACCAAGTAGACTTGTCCACGGGACAACTCACCAGGCCCATGGGCGGGTCAGGTTGATTTCGATAGGATTTTCCAAACCAAACTTGACTTTCTTCAACTCACGAGATTATTTTATTATTAAATATTTATTTTTATTTCATTTGATTATAATAAATATTTAAAAATATTAAAATAATAATTATATATAATAAAGATTTTTAAAATATTTTAATGATAAACAAATTTCAAAATGAGCAATCAGACTTAACTTGAAGTCTAAATTTTATAAATGGCAATTCGGCTTCTTCAGTTGATGAACATTTTTAGAATCAAGTACTATTTGGTAGTACATTAATTATATTTACTACAAATAATATATGGACACCGAATAAATTTCTTAAAAAATTAGGGTATGAAAAATAGTTTCTAGAAAAAAAAAAAACAGAATATAATGTCACAAAGTTAATTTTCTTGTCATGAAAAAAAACCAGAGGATCCGAAGAAGGCATTTATTGTTTATTTTCTTAATTTTTATTTGCCTTATGCAAAATGACAGCCCCAATATTTTATTTGGTGAAGAAAGAAAATAATTTGGATTTTGAAAACGAATGAAAGTGAAAGGCGGCTCTTGCAGTTTGAGGGGGGGAAAGGGTACAAGATTACATTCTGTTCATTTTCAATCCTAATAATTTTTTCTTTGCAGTCAGTCGGTGGAATTAATCAGCACAACTTTTCATGCATGCCGACCGATGAATTCATTAAGAGACCATATTTCATTCAAAAGAAAAAAAAATGGGCAACAGTTTTACTTGGTTTCTTGGGCAGCGATTTGTGGGTAAGAAGTGCAAATGCGCAAGCAATTTAGATTGCAAACCTTGGTTTAACATTGATTCGTATAAAAAATCTAAAACATCAAATGCATTTATTTATTTTCGTTAATTAAATTCCTAGCTTCATGTGGAGAATTTGTTTGGACTGGATTTCATATTAATCCTCCATTTTCGTATCATCGGTAGTGGGACAATAAAGCAAGTTAAAGAATTAATGGCAATGGACATGAGTAACAAGTAATGGAGGAAAAAGTTGGACGTATCCAATTTTAGTCACTCATCGTTGCTAAGCGATGATGAAGAGGCAGACAAGGGAGAAGATCATGTCCCTTTGTTTTTTTTTTTTTTTAGCAACATTTTAAATAAGGTGCAATGGAGATGGCTTAGAAGAATCCGTCAACAACTTGGGAAGGGGGTCGATGTTTACATTGTTCGAAAAAGAACCAGATAAGCAACCAAATTTGGCTTTGTAAGATCTGCGACATTTGCAGATGCACAGAGAGCAATCCTCAGAATGAATGGAGCATAGATTCTCAACCAGAGTTCGGGAGTCAGTATTGCCAGATTTAGGGAGTTGGGGGGCGGGGGGAGAGAGAGAGAGAGAGAGTCTTGATGGAAACAAAAACGTGCAACCTATCAACAAGGCTCGACAAAAGTTATAACAGGAAGGATTAATAATAGGCTAGAAAATTCTGCCAGGTGTAAAGATATCGTATGCACCAGCTCTGACTGGCGGCAATACAAAACAGAGCAAGAGTCTGAAATAAAAGATGAAAAGGTATGTGGCATAAGAGAAGACTCAAAAAGGTATTGGCTCGAAAAATATGTTGTGGCAATCGCTGATGACCAGGCTGATGCCGTGACATTAACGGAAAATGTTCAAAATGGATGGTTTCTCTGGTTTGCTTGTAAGAAAATTGGCCCCCTACTATTTTCTGATTTCCATGTCAGATGATGAACTCTTTGAGAAACTCAAGAAGAAGCACCGGGGTTGGCCCAATAATGGGTTCATCTTAGTTAATATTTGGTTAGAAGATTTTGTTACTAAGAAGAGTCATAGATGGGTGTCTGTTCAAGGTGTCCTTGTTCATGCATGGTGTCATAACACCCTCTCAAACATTGCATGTGTCTGGGGCGGAATCGTGTTTCTGGATGAAAAAAATCAATGAATTATGAAGAACTAAGTTTTGAAGGTCTGGGATAGTTTTGAATGCATTGATGAAATAACGGGAGTGGAAGTTGCAGGTAAAGCTTTCCATGTCAGGGTTAAGGAGATCCACTCTGAATTAGAAGAGGTGGTTGCAGCTAACATTTTTCTCAATCCACCCTGAATGAGGATCTAGGGTTTGTTTTCTGGATTTGGGGGTTTGTATGTGTTTCCTTCTTCCTGTTGGTTGCTTTAAGAGTGATTTTCTAGTTTTTCAAAAAAAAAAAAAAAAAAAACCCATGTCCATTGGCTTTTTTTATTGATTTGAAATTCGAGGAGTTTTTTTTTTTTTTTTGTCTCTGAATGCTTAGGGGTGTTTTCCATCATAAACATTAATCACAAAGTGGCCCCAACGATTTAAAGATGACAACTTTTGATTTAACAGGAATTGCATTGCTTGCATTAGATTATTGAAACGTGACTTGGAAAAACTTCCAGGGAAGGTCAGGTCAAATCAAGCTTCCTTTGCTTTTAATATTAGTATGACGATGGCGATGGCGATGACGATGAGGATGATGCATTAAGCTAATGACTCACAACTTGTCAGATGTAAACAAAACAAATTACAAGGGTTGATGTTAAGATTGTCATTCTAACTCTTACATTAACATTATCCGAGAGAAAGAAAAATGAAAAAACCCTCGTATTAACAGTTCAAACATATAGATGTGCCACCCCAAATAATAATTCTAATAATTCTAAACAGCAACATCAGCAAACTATTCTATAATGAGAATTAGTATATAAATCTCAGTCAAAGTGCCGTTGCGTGTTCATAATGTTTGTTTAGAACTTTTGGTAAGATGATGCAGCACCGATGTGGATCATCAGCTGCATATGAAAAAGGCAAGAGGATACCATACGAATGGTAGGCTTGAAAATTTGTTTTCGATTGAGGAAGAAAATCTGATCTCCGCCTAACTATTTCCAAAGTTAATCACTTAATCCGTCCCGTTTAGACATGTTGCAGGTATGCATTGCAGTTTTGAATGCACAAAGGATACTTACACACGCCAATTTGAAGTTAGGCAGGAGTCTGGCTTGGTAGTCTTTCATTCCTTGCACATCCTCCTGAAAAATTGAAAGCTCCATGTTAAGATTCCAAGTTAAGCAGCAAAGGAGGACCGTGACGACACTCAACAAAGAATTTAACAAGCTCATCACTGCCCCAACTACCTCTTCTGGCATAGTGATGAAAATTGTATTGATCCATCACCCACCATCCCACTAGGGAAATGCAATATTCACCAAAGTCACTACACTGATATTTAAAATTGGGACTAGGCATCATGCTGTTTGTGAAATGAAGTCTTCTGCTTAAATCTCAAAAAGCACAACCCAGTGCAATTGTGGACTTAATCAGATCCTTTTATTTTGCCAAATGGTGTTCAAGGCTCTTAGAGCATATGGGAGCCTAGGCTAGATCAGATTCTGTTGAATTCAAACAATGACGTGGGCATAAAATTCATCATGAACAAGTTATCTCTTCAATACTAACTCATGTACAATGTAGCTGAGGCTGACATCCAGTAGCAACAATGAGGTCATTAGCATGCAGGTTGCTCAAGTTTCAAATCCAAATCGAATTGTTCTACTAGATCATGGAAACTAGCGCAGATAGCTCATTTTCATATTTTAAAGAATGCTTCTCCCCGTTCTTGCACTATTTCTGTCCAAACGCTACTCCAGAAACAATCAAACACATTTATTCTCTGGAATGAGTGAAATTTTTCATAACTATTAAAACCACAATACTACAACATCACATTACTGACAATGTAATTGACATTGCCTACGTGAATAGTTTTTAAGAGAATAGCAGCGTCTTTGCTCTGCTACTTCAGCACCATACCTCTCTTTGAGAGAATCACAAACCTTCTGCTCTTCTTGAAGCCCAAGTTGCAACTTTTCTAGCTTCTGCAAAATAAATGCTTCATGAGTGCACCTCCAAATAATTTAAAACATCCATAACATCAAATTAGGTTAAACTCCTTTATTAGTTTCTGTGGGTCATGGAACTGTTCGCTTTAACTCCTCTTCTATCATTTCAGTCAATCAAGTACAAGTTCCATGTTTGATATGATTTTACTGAGCAGTTATAAATTACTAGAGATTAAATAATTACCATGTTTATTTCTAATTTCTCAAAGTAAAAGATAATACTATGAAAAAGAAAAACAAAACTAATAAGCTTTCTCATAATTAATTATAGGCCCAACTGATTACACTGTGCAAAAGGCCCCATTGATTGTGTTGATGCCAGTGAAGTGATTGTTTTCTTGAAATTGAGGCAGTCTAAGCAATATGAACTTTAATTGCTAGAGATATGGTTCGGGGATTTTGTGGAAGTTGGTTTTGGGATTGGGTTGTTAGGCACATATTTGGATTTTCGTACAAGATCTTTTCTGTCAAGTTCTTGCCGATGGAAGAATTATGAGATGCTTGGTTGATGGGAAAAGTGGAGGAAAATGAAAAGGGCTTTGATTCTCTTTCATTCTCTCAAAGCTTCCTTTTTTTCCTCTCCCTCTATGATTTCGACAAAACAAAAGGTTATCACTACCTTGGTTATATATTAATCAAGAGATGGTCAGCCAGATGGAGGATGCCAAGTTTACCATGTATTGGAAGTATTACATCTCACTACCATTTCAACTTCCAATGGCATCCATGTCTGAATGTTAGTTAATTTATTTGATCAGATTAAATTTCAGAGTACATGGGCCTGATTAATCCATATCAAAGTAAATTTTGAAGTGAACATTTTGCACTAGTACAAGGGCCAAATGGGTAGCTCAACCAACCAAAAGATGAAACAAAAGGAGAATGAGCAGTATATCCTTGCTATTTTCCAACTTGCTAGCAAGGAACGTGACAATTACCTGTTGGCTGCCCTTTACAATTCCCTCCATGGACTCCAGTAATTTCATGCGACCAGCAGGGCTAGCAATGGCATCCTGAAACTGTAGGGAAGGTGAGAAACTATCTACTAATAGACAACAGCAAAGTATCAGAGAAAAACTGCATTCAATAGAAGAATCTCCATCTAATTAGTAGCAAATTAGCTGAAGCAGAAATTAACACTAAGAACAGCACTGCATTTTTATTTGCTAGCAAAGCAGTGTGAAGGAAATAAAAGCAGGTGCAATTTATTAAGACTCAGAAAAAAAAAAAAAGGAAAAATGAAACCCATAGATTTTAGAGTTGCAAGGCAGAAGCATAACAGACGTAATGAACAAATGCAGAAATTTCACTCATTTGAGTTAATACCTGTGAGCTTATGGAATTCAGCAAAGAAGTTTCCTTTAGCATCAACTCTTTAATCTCCAAAAGAGCATTATAGGTAGCATAGAATTTTCGAGTCTGTTGAAGTTTTTCCTTTAAAATAGCAAAGAGCAATATCCAGTTTTAGCAGAAACAGAGTTAATAAGAGCTGAACATAAGAACAGAATAATAGGTCAAGCAAGGGTTTGCAGATCAAAATCACACACCTGAATATGAGCATTCAGCTCTGAAAACCGGCGTTCATACCTGCAAAGGATGGCAGAATCAACATTGAGTATTACACTTATTACAAAAATGCAAAAAGATGAAAGTCTGAATTGTTTTCTTGTTCTTATTGTCAATTTTCCCAGAGGAATGAGACATTGATAAGGAATCATCTACAGAACTAGAACTAGATTGATTTTATGTATAATCTCACTGGTAGTGCTGAATGATAAAATATATATAACCAATAGAAAGAAAAGTTTCATACAGCTATTGGTTGAATTGGTTTCTGAATGTTAACTATAGTCTTCTGTCCTTAACACTAAATGCTCTAATAGTCACAAGTTATAAACATCAAATTACGTAGCATTGAGTACAACAACTCACGAATAATCACCAAACTCCATTGTGTACAAACAACCTAAGGAATATCAAAGACTTGAAGGCCTAAAACTTGACGAGCAATATGAAAAGAAAAGTGAGCATACTGGATTAGCTCCGATTGGGAGGGCACATCATCCAGCTGCCGCTTTACCGATACTATTGCCCTTAGTCTAGCTGCAAGTTCCTATGACCCAAATATATGAATATTGTTAATAACTATTTAATTATTTACATACTTAAAAGGAATTAAGAATCTTTGAAAATTGAGATGTTTTACCTTCTTCGCTGAATTAAGCTTGTGCAATGATTCATTTAAAGAATCATCTAAACCATGAGAGAGCTTCTCGTCATCACACCCTGTTGCTATCTTTTCCTCCAAATCACTAACCTCAGCTTCCAATGAAGAACGTTTTGCATCAAAATCAGACCTAATTTGGGATTCTTGTCTTTCCAGTGTCTGGAAAAAAGTTTTAATAATCATAACTGGTAATTGCCAACCAATAAAAACAAATGCAAAAGATAAATGGACTATTGAAAATCACATTGTTAGAAAAATAAATTTTCGTTTTTTGTTTTGAAATTGCATATTAATAAGAAAAAAAAACAAAAATATAAATGAGAGGAAATAGTTTAAACCTTCGATGTCTCCAAAAGGGGTACAAATTTCAGCACTTTGGCATCAGCACCTTGCTTTCTAATCCTCTCTTGTAAATTTTGTAATTCATTGAGAAGGCTAACCTTTCTTTGGTTCTGTGTTATTAAATACGCCAAAAGGGGAGGGGAATTAATCGATTCATCCATAAAAATAAGGAAAAAAACGAACAACAAAGTTCACAGCTTTGGAAAATGAGTAACCTGTTGATCTAAATTTGAGTTCAATATCTCAATTGAAGCTCTTGCACTGTTCAATTCCTGCTCCTTGCTGCCTTTTTGCATTGTTTAGGATCCGCTATGGATGATGACTCTTGACTCGGACTCAGCCTTTGAGTCGGGCGTAGCTTGACTCGGTCGTCAAGCGAGTTTTCTTTCTTCTTGTTGGATCGGAACTATGATCTGTTACTGTTGGACCGTTATTTCGCGAGAGAAGACGATGATCTTAGTGGGCTCTGGTTTAGAGATTTTGAGTCTTTTATGGGCCCAGTCAATGCAGTTTGGCCCCAAACTGCTACTTGATATATAATTTTATTATTATTATTATTAACAGCTTGTCTAGTTTAGTTTTTTTTTAACTTAAAAACTATTATAAATTTTTTATGAAAATAATAACTTTTAAAATTAAGCTAAAGTTATTTGGTAAGTAGTTTGGTATAATAAATTATATAAGCTCTAATTTTAATTAAAATTACCACAAAATGTATTCAAGCCATTTTTAATCACCTAATAAATCAAAACGGAACAAATCTGCTTTGAACTTATATACAATCTAAGATGTTGAAATTAAAGAAATTCATATAGAGATGGAACAACTCTCAAATTTTGTATAGTAGTAATAATATTAGATTTTTATTGATCTAGTAAGTAATTAGATTATGATACTTCCATTTTCCAAAAAAAAAGAGAAAAGAAAAAACGATGTATTTGACATTAAAATTTTTTTTGTGAAGAAGAGAGAAAATCTTTAATTAATATTTGAATGCAGTTTTGAATTTTGAGTTTTCTTTCTCTTAATATTTGTAAAAACAAAAAAAAAATCAAATTTTACTATTCTATTGTTGGATGTTCTGTTTTTTTTTTTTGTTTTTTGTTTTGTAATTTTTGTAGAGAGAAAGGTATAGGATAAGGAGATCCTGAGTTGCGTTGAAAAAAATAAGGTGATTTGTAGAAGAAGAGAGAGGAGAGGGAGATCAATCGAGAGAAAGGATATTTATAAAAAACTAGCATGCTTTTAAAAGAAGAGAAGAGAAAGTTCATCTCTGTAACTTTTTTTTAAACTTTTTTTTTTTAAATTTTGTTCATTAAAAAACAACTATTTATTTTTTTAAAAAAAACTTCCTAAAATCTTGTTTGTATTATAACTTACTACATTATATCAAGATTAATACTATATATTACAAATATTTTTCTCATACATGCAAAAACTCATTAACTCTTGAATTACACCATTGGTGTAACCTTGTAGCTCTTATCTTAATTAACCACACTCTTATCTTTCATGGCTTAAAGTTGATTTCTTTAAATTCAAATCTTATAAACCAACCCTACAAATATTTGTTACAAACAAATAAACTTAAAGTAAAGTAATAAAGAGGGGTAAATTGGTTATCAAATATATATATTTTTAAATTTTCAATACAACTGAAGTATAAAGAGTAAAGTTATATATATCGAGTATAAGATAAACAAGTAAAGTGTAGAAAAGTAAAGAGTATTCAACCAAGTTTTTATAGAAATTTGGCCTATGATGCCTATGTCCTCTCCAGTGATAGCACAAGAAGTTTGAATCCATTATCAACTTGTCTTTTAACACAAGATCACGCTTAATCTTTACAATTGAGTGCCTTTTTAAGGATCAAGCACAACCTCAACCAAAGTCACTACCTTTTTAGGATCAGGCACAATTTTTACAACCAAAATGAACCTCAAATATATGCCTTTTAAAGATCAAGCATAACCTCTTTAGCTTTTGCTCAAAGGTATAACCTTAACACCACCTTTTCAAGGAAGAATAACTTATATAATAGTGAATTTTTAAAAGAATCTTTAGCTCAAAACCTTTAATAAAGCTGGTAATGAATTTGAGTGCAAAAAGGTGAAAGCTATCTCAAGAATGATAAATGATGAAGTGAAGTTTAGGCTCAAGAAACTATAGTTGGAGACAAAGATAAGATCTTAGTTTTTTGCTTTTGCTCAAAGAAAAGATTTGCTCTCTTTCATGTTTTTCCTTTTTTCTCTACTCTTTAAAATATTTAAATTGTTTTTATCTTTTCACTTGTTCAAATTGTTGCTTTCAGAATCATAAAAAAAAAAGAAAAGGAAAACGCTCTCAACTCCCACGCGTTTCCCCCACTCCTTACCATTCACGGCTTGGCCACTGGCCGACCGTCGAACCCTCCCAAACACTCACTGTTGGTCACCACACGTCCCCCAAGGCAGTCGGCATTAGGCCCAAGCGCGGTTGTGGAGAAAACCTTCCAGGCGTGTGACTTTTATGGCTTCCTGCAAGCCATACAAGAAAAAAACCAGCAGCCACTCTCACCCCATGCTCTCAAAAAGTCATTTCTCTCAATAGTTTCAAGAGAAAAGTCGTTTGTGATCCCTTCATCACATGATCCAATCATCTACAAGGACTATTCGGCTGCAGCGTTCTTTAAGGACGAGATCCAGAAGCTTGCCTAGCTTTTCCTCACTCCATCATTGGGAAATTTAGCCGCATGCCAAAACTGCAGGAGATTCACCAAGCGTTCAAGGGAATTGGTCTCACGGGTGCCTATGCAATACCTTGGTTAGATTACAAGCACGTATTGGTTCATTTATCAAATGAACAAGATTTTAATAGGATCTGGATTAAGCAGCAGTGGTTCATTGTGAATAAGAAAATGCGGGTGTTCAAGTGGTCTCCAGATTTTGAGGCAGAAAAAGAATCAGCGATTGTTCCTGTTTGGATCTTTTTTCCCAACCTAAAAGCCCATCTATATGAAAAATTGGCATTATTGTTAATTGCCAAAACTATGGGAAAACCACTATTTATTGATAAGGCCACCACTAATGGTTCTAGACCTAGTGTGGCTCGGGTTTACGTGGAATATGATTGCAAGAAGGCTTCGGTTAATCAGGTTTGGATTGTGGTTAAAGATTGGGTCATTGGGGCTGTCATTAGAGGCTACACACAGTGGGTTGAGTTTTCAAAAATGCTGAAATATTGCGATCATTGTTGTCATGTGGGACATTCAGTTTCAAATTATTTGGTGTTAGGAAATAGGCCAGCAAAGCAAGGGAAGCCTATAGGGAATAAGCCTTTGAAAGATGATGGAAGAGAGTCATAAAAAAGAGATGCAGATTTACTGTAAAAAGAAGAAAAAAGAAAAGATCAAATGCCAACGATTCAACCAAAACAAAACATGAAATGGCAACTGGTTGGCAAGCTGGGAAAAAACGGAGTAAAGGATGCCACAGGTTAGGAACTTGATGTAGAGGATCAGGGAAAGGAACCGGTGCCATTGTCGAATAGATTTGGAATGATTGAATTGTGTGAAGAGGCAGATCTAGAGAAATATGTAGAACAGGGCGAATAGAGCATGTGAACAGTACCATGCTTGCCAAAAAAATTATAGCAGCAACTGAACATGCCGTAGTCGACCACTAGCAACTAGGAATCTGAGACACGTTGAAGGAGGAGATCTCAGTGGTTTGAAGGGCAATAAAATAGGTGATAGTAAGGAGCAGGGGAGGATTAGCACAGATCAATATCGGCGATCAACGGATGGTAGAGTGGTGGATAGCTCACAAACGACGGAGGATCTCTCTACAAGTATTCAACACTCTGGTGATTTTGACTACATTCAATGGGCAATAGATCATGCTCAAAATGTCACAACCAGAAAATGTAGAAAGAAAAAAAAGGTAACAACACTAGTGCAGACAATAAAATCAAAGGTTGGGTAGCATTCGGAGAGTCAAAAATAGTATTTCGAGCAAACACCATAAGCAGTTCGATCAATTCGATAATGAATGCTAAGGATGTTGATGACTTAGAGATACGACTTTTGTAGAAGCCACATGAGCCTGTTGAAACGAGCTAGGAAGTAAAAATGGATGAACACTAGATGCCGGCTGTAGAAGTAGTGGATGCCGAGGAAAGCAGTGCTGAATGTTCGAATATTCCATGATTCGAGCCAAAGAAGGATAAGGGACTGGCCGTCTACGTGCAATCTCCCATGCAAACATTGAAGTTCATTCTTTGGTGAGGTGCAAGCAAAAATCTGATAGTGCATTCTTGGTTGGGCGCAATGTAAGTTCTGCCTTTGATGAATATATGAACGATGAGAGGATAGATGGAATGCAGGAAAATGTTTCCATCTCTGCATGCTTTCCTGCCAGTACTTACCCATGATTCATGCTTTAATTTGGAACATCCAAGGCATTGCAAGTAAAGTGATTCAAAGAATGATGAAAAAATTAAAAATGATGCATAATATTAAACTGCTAGTTGCATTGGAAACTATGGTGCATGCTAGTAAAATGGAGGATGTTAAAAGGAAACTTGGTTTTGATATGGTTATCATTAACTATTCTCATAAAATATCGCTATTTTGCTTTAATGAAATCTGTTGTGAAGTGGTGAAGGACTAGTTTCAATGTCTACATGTAAAATTATCTTTCCATTGGTTTCCCCAACCGGTATATGCTTCCTTTGTTTATGCCAAATGTACCCAGCTTGAACGAATAAAGCTTTGGAATAGTTTTCGATCCTTTTCGACTGAAATGCAAGCTCCCTGGATAATGGGTGGAGATTTAACTCCATTGTCAGTGGTGATGAACGATTGTACGGTGCAGTTCCCCATGATGGATCTGTTGCTGGCTAAAAATAATAATAATTCTGGCTATGCAATATGTAAATATGCTCAAATTGAATGTAAATTACTAGCAAAGACTTCGTGCAAGTGTACACGGTCATGACAAGTAATAAGTGATGAGTGGGATGTCGAACCTTAAGGAGTTGATCTAATGATTGCTGCTAATTACCAAAATTGACACAAGCTAACCTTATCCAAGAAATAAATTTTTGGACTATGATTAAATAGAAAATGTAAACTAATTAACAAAAATCTACTCTAAGTAATGCCATTAATAAATGGAAATGGTATCAATGATCTAATAACCTAGGATTATGGTGTTCTCTATTACTTCATTTGGAATTGGTCTTGGTTAGTTATTTAAACTCAATGGAATTCAATATCAGTCTAGGATCTTAAGTTGTGTGTAACCCTCTGTCAAGGTATTACACACTTGCCTAATCTATTTGTCTCCTTATATGTCTATAGGATACAAATAATTTAAGCTCTTGAAGTTAAGGAATTCTTAATTAACTAAGTGTGGCAATTAGTTGTATTTCTACCCTAACTACACATCAAAACATTAACATTCATTCTTTTTTTAGTGTTATGAACACACTTTACTCAAGCCTAAGTTTAATTTAGATTAACCTTTTCAAGTGTCATCCAATTACTCAAACTCAATTAATTGGTGATCAATCAATTAAATGAACAATAGATTCCAGCTTGAATAAACATCAAGATTTGCATTAAGAATAAACACCCAACCAACCAATTTCCAAACTAATTAATAAAGTTAACCATAATCCTAGATAAATGAGCTTAGCTCAACATTTCAAAGAAATAGAGTACACAATACAACAGTAAGAGTATAGTTTTACAAAATGAGAGAGAGAAAGATTCAAATCTAGAGAGAGAGAGAGAGAGCAAAAATAATCTGTTGTAGCTTTTAAAATCTCTTCCTTTTGAATCTTCCTTCTTTTCCCGTTTTGTTGCAACTCCTCTTGCCAAAAGTGTCTCCGTCGAATCTCCTCATTTTTTGTGCCGAAAATTCTATTTATAGTCCCTCTCATTTAGCCTTGACCTAGGATAGCGAGCTCAGAATATTCTTCTTCTCTGACATGTTCTCACTACAGCGAGATTGAAAGTTCGCTGCAGTGATCTAAAGCTGATCTAGCATGGTGTTGCAATTTCCTCATTTTCGCTGTAGCTAGATTGGATTCTCGCTGCAGCGAAAATCCTTCTGTTTGTTTGTGCTCTGTTCTAGCAGCAGGGAGATTGGGTTCTCGCTGCAGCGAGAAACTCTCTGCTTGGACAATTTGTTGCTGCAACTTTGATCCTTCTGCCACCATGCTCTCCTCTTTTGAGCCACCAAATGCAGAGTTGATGAGGTCCATTCTTCAGCTTCACTTTCAGCCACCATTCCTTCAAAATCAAAGAAAAGTTGAATGATCAAAGGTTACATTGAAGGGAGTTTTGATAACACAAATGAAGATTAAATTGCCTTCATGACGCTAAACATCCTAAAAATTAACTCCTATTAAAAAGTATGAAAATTTGATAAGAACTATGCTGAAAATTAAAAGAATAAGTACAATTCATGCTCTACAAAATTGTATGATAACTCTATGTAATAGAGTTATCACACCCCCAAACTTACTCTTTTGCTAGTCCTCGAGCAAAACTTAAATTAATCCGAGAAACTTAAAAGTAAAATCCTAGACGATGAATTCATTGCACCAACACAAAGATCACTTTTAACTCCTCATAAGTTACCTAATGTTCCAAGCACACAACAAATCACAATTATTGTTCAAGTGCATGCATCAACAAAATTGTAAGCTCATTTTCAGTTGGTTTCCCGTGAGTGTGTGTAAAATTTCTTGCAATACATATCATGTCACTCATATTAGTTTATACTCATGCAAGAATTTAAATTATCAAGAGTTTCATAAGTTTGCTCTTCGTTTCTCTCTCCACTAATGTAAGCTAACACGCAGTCAAAGATCCTTAGGACTTTTCTAGCTTGTAATGAGTGGCTCGGGTTAAGGTATGATAAAGGATCAATTGTAGCTCAACTCACCCTAAGCACATGACTATTTTGAGATTTCTAACAAGCCTTACCTCTCACTTTTCCCAGTCACTACTTTTTTCTTCAATTCATCATCCTCTAAATTCATTAAGCACACACTTTTTTTTTTTTTTTGTATTTGAGTATGCACCCCGACACTTATGTCATTTAGTGGTAAGTAATGGGGTTTTTTTTTTTATTTAGATAAATGAGTTGGCGACCCCACTTATTTACCCTTTTTTCATTATGTCTACCCTCACAACATCTTCTAGAATTGATCTATGTGCTTAAGAGTGATGGGTGTTAAGAGTGGGGATTTTATTTACAAGTTAAGGCTTTTTACTGAGTGTGATGAAAGAAAGGAAAAATTTTGGCTCAAACAAAGGTGACTAGGGATATAATTGTAATTGGTAGGCTTGAAAAGCTCAATCAGTCCAACAACGGCCTAAGTCATCTCCTTAACTAGGTTTAGCCTAGGATTTCGCCTCGAGAGAAACTAAAACAAATTCTAAAACTCATGATTTATGGACACCCTCACATTCGCATAAACGTTCTCTAAGTGATCACGATTAGTTAAAGCAAGAAACTAGTGCACCAGAAGATGAGAAAACACAACCTACAATGATGCTTAGCATTCAAGCTCAACAAAACACTCAAACCATATTCATAATCACTATGAGCAATAGACTAAAAGGTAACTAATTTTCTTCATCGGATGAGTAAATCTAAGTTATTGATGCAATGAACCATTAAATCCACATTTGCAGAATTTTGAAAAACTGACTTGAACTTAAAAAGAAACCAACAATTTAAAAACGAAGTTTTAAAATTCTAAAAATAAAGACCTCTAAAATAAAGAAATTTTAAAACTCTCCCCCTAACTTAAATCTAACATTGTCCCCAATGTTAAATAAAGTATAAGAAAGAGTATTCCCCTTCAAAATGAGTCACTATCTTCCTCCTCGTTCTCCTCATCGATTGTCTCCTCTATTGGTTGAGGGAAATTAGACATCTCCATGCCCATGTGCTCTGCCATAGCTCGTAACATCTGCTCCATATTTCCCACTATTCGCTCCAAGCGATTGATTCGTTGAGGCAGTGTCACTGGTTTACTATGCGATGCAGGCCTTGACGGGGTCGATGAACTAGCACCGACAGCTTGAGATTGTGAATGTTGCATCCTCTACATGATCCCACTGTCTAATGGGGCTTTTGGGTGCATAATTTCCTCGTCGGAGCTCCATTGGACACCCGCTTGTTTACACAAAACGGTGATGAGTGACGGGTACCAAAAACCATCCCTAGCTGAACCAGCAGTACGAAGAATGTTAGAGAAAATCAATTCACCAGTGTTCAAGGATTTACTTGAGAGGATGGCATAGATCAAGACCGCCCGGTCCTTGGTCACGTCACTTGTATGTTTGTTCGATAACAACTTGGCTGAGACAAAGTGGTGCCAAACCTTGTATTTGTTCTTCAGTGCACTAGCCTTGAATGTTGCCAGAACCCCCCTAGCCAGTCTCCATGTTGTCCCGAGGTTTCCTAGCAAACTAATAACCTCATTTAGGTCCACCTTCCCACCAATATACTGAGTATACTCATCATTTCCTATGTCAGGGGTGTTGTAGAACCGATTGATTGTTTGGCTATCAAATGGAACTCTTTTCCCTCTACTGAATGCCACTCCACCTTCATGCTCTACCACATTGGCATAGAATTCTCTAACTACAGGAATGACAGCTACCTTGGGTTGTGCACAAAAAGTGCGCCATTGTCTTTCCCTCACTATATCTGAAATAAAATTATAGGTAATTTGAGGCGGGTCAATCCCTCTCTTTAGAACCAGGGATTTGTGTAGCAACGATTGCGTGTGTCGGTGTAAAGCCTTTGCAGACACAAATTTTGTTCTGTCGAATCCCGCACTACTCATCCTAACTCTTTATGGGTGCCATAATTCCCGTCAAACTCTCAAATTCACAGTGCCCTATTTACAATTGTCATTAACAACACCTACTAAACACCAATTGTTTATCACAATTTAACTCCCAATTCACAAGCCTCAAATAATCCAAACTAAATCTCACCAATCAAAATCTCAATCAAAATCCCTTTCCAACAACCTTACAACCAAAAATTGTGCAGCACATTGAAATTAACTAATCACAATCTACAGACCTCAAATGATAGAATTCCCAATTAACAAACCTCAAAATTAA
Source organism: Theobroma cacao (assembly GCF_053813885.1). NCBI lineage: Eukaryota > Viridiplantae > Streptophyta > Magnoliopsida > Malvales > Malvaceae > Theobroma > Theobroma cacao. The sequence goes on from NC_142647.1 coordinate 8,587,379, forward strand.
CCAATCATATCACTAAAACTCTATCAACTCTTGCCAATTGTACCACAACTCCGAAAGTTAATCCAAACCCAATAGAAATCAATTACCAACAATTCCACACAAGCAATTTCTTCCAAATTGAATAATGTTGGCAAAAACTTACCCAAACCGTGAGTTTTGGTGAAAAACCTTGCCTAAAACCTCAAATTTTGGATTTGGGGACAAGAATTTGGTATTTTGTGAGGATTTCGGCGGTGGGTGAGGGAGAGATTTGAAGTTGAGAGAGATAATCGAGAGGATTTAGGGTTAAGGTTGAAAATTTAAGAGAAAATGGAAAAAAGGGGAACAGTCGAGCCTTTTATAGTGAGGAGGGCCGGACATCTCGCTGCAGAGAGAATTGCAACGGTCAGGGGAAAAATATTTCGCTGCAGCGAACTTGGTTCCTCATTACAGCGAAAAAGTCTAGAAAATGGGAGTGAAATCTCGCTGCAGCAAGATTGAGTTCTCGTTGCAGCGAGAAAGTTTTTGGAAAATGAAGTGCAGCACAAACCAAATCTCGCTGCAACGAGCTAAAGCTCCCTGCAGCGAGAAATTTTTTGAAAATGGGGGTTTAAACTCGCTGCAGCAAAAAACCTTCTGGAATTTGAGTCACAATTTCGCTGCAGCGAACTTGATTCTTGCTGCAGCAAAAATCTTTCTGTTTCTCACCTTTTTCTGTCATTGTTCTCGCTTCAGCGAGAAACTTTCTGTTTCTCAGCTTTTTTCTACCTTAATTTCTTTGCAATAAGCCTCTTTTTCCTGTTAAACAAAATTTTAAAAGCAACAAAGTTAAAACTATAGTGCTAAGTGTGAAAATGATAGGTAAATGAGACCAAAAATGGTAATATTAAAGTAAACATGATAGAAAGAAGACTAAGGGGTAAAAATGGAAAAAGATAAAAATGGAAGCATTCAACAGCCAAATGATTAAATTTTAAAGCAAAAGACTAAGGAATAAGGAACTTGGGTTGCCTCCCAAGAAGCGCTTGCTTTAAAGTTTTTAGCCGAAGTTTTCGAGTTCTTAGTGAGGGTCGACTAAGTGGATTGATGAGCGTTGACGATCAACATCCCTTCCAAAGTAATGCTTCAAACGCTGTCCATTAACCTTAAATGTTGCATTTGTTTTGCTGTCTAGCACTTCCACAGCACCGTGTGGAGAAACCTTCGAAACAACAAATGGCCCTGACCACCTCGACTTTAGCTTTCCCGAGAATAGCTTCAAGTGAGAATTGAACAGCAGCACCAATTGACCGAGCTCAAAGCTTCGTTCCCATATCTTTCTATCATGCCATTGCTTTGTCTTCTCTTTATACAATTTGGCATTCTCGTAAGCTTGAAGGCAAAACTCATTTAGCTCATTCAATTGCAACAATCTCTTCTCCCCAGCTACTTGTAAATCCAAATTTAACTTCTTCACTACCCAATATGCCTTATGCTCAAGTTCCACCGGTAGATGACATGCTTTTCCAAAGACTAACTTGTATGGAGACATGCCAATTGGTGTCTTGTAAGCAATCTTATATGCCCACAATGCATCATCCAATCTTCTTGCCCAATCCTTTCTTGAGGGACAAACAGTTTTCTCCAAAATTCTCTTAATTTCTCTATTGGACATTTCAGCTTACCCACTGGTTTGCGGATGGTAAGCAGTTGCAACTTTGTGCTTGACTCCATACTTTGCAAAAAGTGCCTCAACATACTTGTTGCAAAAATGACTCCCCTCGTCACTAATGATTGCCCTTGGAGTGCAAAATCGGGTAAATATATTTCTCTCGATGAACTTCAGTACCACCTTCGCATCATTGTGAGGAAATGCTGCCGCTTTCACCCACTTAGAGACATAATCCACAGCAAGCAAGATGTATCTACTGATGAATGAAGAGACAAATGGCCCCATGAAGTCGATACCCCACACGTCAAAGATTTCTACCTCTACCATGTTGTTGAGGGGCATTTCTTGTCGCCTGGAGATGTTACCCACTCTTTGGCATATTCACATTGCACAACAAACTTATAAGCATATTTAAACAAAGTAGGCCAATACAAACCTGATTGGAGAACGTTGGCAGTAGTCCTTGTTCCTCCAAAATGCCCTCCATAATATGAAGAATGGCAATGATGAAGCACGCTTTGAATTTTTTCTTCTGGAACACACTTTCTAAGAATTTGATCATTACATTGCTTAAACAAGAAAGGTTCATCCCACACATAGGATTTAACATCATGCAAAAACTTCTTTTTCTGGTGAAAATTTAAATAAAAGGGAATGATATTGCTCACCAGATAATTCACAAAGTCAGCATACCAAGGGGTTGAGCTTTTACTCACTTGAAGGATTTGCTCATCCGAGAAGGTCTTTTTGATGACGGTTTCCTCCTTACCTTGATGTTTAGGCTCCAATCTCGATAGGTGGTCTGCTACTTGATTTTTTGTACCCTTTTATCACGAATCTCTAAATCAAACTCTTGTAGCAGTACGATCCACCTAATCAACCTTGGCTTGGCATATTTTTTGGCAATCAGATACTTAATTGCATAATGATCAGTATACACAATGACCTTAGTGCCAACCAAATAAGAACAAAACTTATCAAATGCCAAAACTACAACTAACAGTTCTTTTTTAGTGGTGGTGTAGTGCATTTGAGTTTAAGTTAAAGTTTTGCTTGCATAATAAATAGAAAGAAAAATTCTAGATTTTCTTTGGCCTAGTACTGCTCCTACAGCATAGTCACTAGCATCACACATCAACTCAAAAGGAAGACTCCAATTCGGAGCTACAATTATAGGAGTAGATACTAATTTCTTTTTCAATTCTACAAATGTAGCTTGACATGCATCATCAAATTTAAATGGGACATCTTTCTCTAACAAATTGCACAAAGGTTTGGAAATTTTTGAGAAGTCTTTAATGAACCTCCTATAGAAACCAGCATGACCCAAAAAACTCCTAATACCTTTCACTGAAGTTGGTGGTGGAAGCTTCTCAATTGTCTCGATTTTGGCTTTGTCAACCTCTAAGCCTCTACTCGAGACTTTGTGTCCCAACACAATGCCTTCTTCCACCATGAAATGGCATTTTTCCCAATTTAGCACTAAGTTGGTCTCTTCACAACGTTGAAGGACCTTAGCTAGGTTCAAAAGACAGTCATCAAAGTTAGTACCAAACACGAAAAAATCATCCGTGAACACTTTAAGACACTTTTCAACCATATCAGAAAATATAGACATCATGCATCTTTGGAAAGTTGCTGGAGCATTACACAAACCAGAAGGCATTCTCCTAAAGGCAAAAGTGCCATAAGGGCAAGTAAAAGTAGTCTTCTATTGGTCATTAGGGGCAATAGCAATCTGGTTATACCCTGAGTAACCATCTAAAAAGCAATAAAATTTCTTACCAGCCAAACGGTCCAACATTTGATCAATAAAGGGAAGTGGGAAGTGATCTTTTTTTGTTGCTCGATTGAGCTTTCTTTAATCCATACATACCCGCCATCCGGTTACCGTTCTTGTGGGAATCAGTTCATTGTTCGAATTCGGGATCACAGTCATTCCACCCTTTTTAGGGATGCATTGAATCGGGCTCACCCATGAGCTGTCAAAGATAGGGTAGATGATCCCAGCATTCAACCATTTGATGATTTCCTTCTTCACCACCTCATTCATAATAGAATTAAGTCTTCTTTGATGCTCAATGGAGGTATGGTGATCTTCCTCCAAAAGGATTTTATGCATGCAAATGGACGGGCTAATCCTTTTAATGTCTGCAATAGTCCATCCTATAGCTTTTTGTACTCCCTTAATACCCTCAAGAGTTTCTCTTCCTGCAGGTTAGTAAGTGCAGAAGAGACAATAACCGAAAGTGTAGCTGAATTACCAAGGAATGCATACCTCAAATGTGAAGGTAGTGGCTCAAGGTCCAACATGGGAGGTTCTTCAATGGATGGTTTTAATGGTGATGATGAAGCAGATAAATCTAAAGCTTCAAACGGTGCCCTCAACACTCGAGAAGATGCATCCAATAATTTCACACATTCAACAAAATCATCATCTTCCCTTTTGGAACTAGCTACTATAGATGCTTCTAAAGGGCCTTGGGGGTAACTTTCCTCAAATACCTTATAGGTGACATTATTGACTACACTTATAACAAAACATTCATCATGGTCATTGGAAAAGTTTAGAGTTTGAAGGATATTAAATGGTACCTCTTGGTCTTGAACTTTCAATGTAAGATCCTCTTTCTCTACATCAATAAGAGCTCTTGCAGCGCGTAAAAAGGGTCTCCCAAGTATGATTGGTACCTCTCGACCTCTTCCATGTCCAGAACAATGAAATCCACTGGGAAAATGAATTTGTCCACCTTGACTAACACATCCTCCACAATCCCTCACGGATAAGTGAGAGAGCGATCAGCTAGCTGTAATGTCACTGTGGTTGGGTTGATTTCCCCTAATCCTAACTTCCGATAGATTGACAAAGGCATCAGATTTATGCTGGCCCCTAAATCACTTAAAGCCTTAGCAAAAAACAATGTCCCAATAGTGCAAGGTATCGTGAAACTTCCCGGATCCTTGAGCTTCGGTGGCAACTTATTTTGAATTATGGCGCTACACTCCTCGGTTAATGCCACAGTTTCATATTCGTCAAGTCTTCTTTTCTTTGTCAAAATATCCTTCAAAAACTTGACATATAAGGGCATCTGCTCTAATGCTTCAGCAAATAGTATATTAATGTGCAGCTTTTTGAACACTTCTAAAAATTTCTGAAATTGAGCATCTAATTTCTACTTTTGGAGGCGTTAAGGAAATGGAGGTGGCGGTGGGTTTGTGAGTTGAGTATCCTTGACTTGCTTCTGCTGGTCAGAACTTTCAGCTGCTGTTTCATTCCCAGTTGGCTCCTCTTGAAGTTTCTCTTACTTAGTACTGCTGCCAACCAATACTTTTCCACTCTTAAAAGTGATGGCCTTCACATGTTCTTTGCCTTCTTTTCTCGGATTTAGCTTTGTGTCGCTAGGCAATGTTCCTTGAGGCCTAGCGTTAACAGCATTGGCTAACTACCCCACTTGAGTTTCCAGATTTTTCAATGAGGCTGCTTGACTGTGAATAAGGGTATCGATCTTAGCCATATACTGCATGAGTAAATCCTCCATGGAAGGCTTCTTTTCTTGTATTGGGGGTCTAGGCTGCTGTGGAAAACCTAGGGGAAAGGGTGGGCGCGGAGCTGATGAAGATCCTTGCTGGCCGCCTCAAGAAAAATTTGGGTGATTTCTCCACCTGAGGTTGTAAGTATTTGCATACGGGTTGTTTTGCTATGAGAAATTCTGTTACTTGTTACCAACATATTGCACTGATTCAGCACTCACTGGACAGTGATCAATAGGATGCCCATCCCCACCATATTCACAAGAAATAAATGGACTTTGTACTGAATGGACTCCACAAGCATCAATTTTCTTCGTGAGAGCAGCTACTTGTGCTGTCAATGCATTAATGGCATTAAGCTCGTGAACTCCAGCTACCCTCCTTGGCAAGGCCCTCTCGGAATGCCATTGATAGTTGTTGGAGGCCATCTCTTCTAAGAGGTCATATGCATCATCAATCGACTTTGCCACGAGAGCACCTCTAGCTGTTGCATCAATGGTGGTTCGAATCGGGTTTAGCAGGCCATTATAGAAGGTCTGCACTTGCAACCACTTGGGGAGGCCATGGTGTGGACATTTTCGGAGCAAATCTTTATACCTCTCCCATGCTTCGTATAAAGACTCGAAATCCAGCTGTGTGAAAGAAGTGATGTCATTTCTCATCTTTGCAGTCTTTGCTGGAGGAAAGAATTTGGCCAAGAACTTCTGTGCTAGATCATCCCACGTAGTGATAGACCCGATGGGAAGAGAATTCAGCCACACTTTCGCCTTATCTCGCAATGAGAATGGAAACAATCACAATCGTATCTCATCATCGGTGACCCCGTTATGCTTGAAGGTGTCACAAATCTCCAAGAAATTAGCAATATGCGCGTTGGGGTCATCGTTGGGCAAGCCTCCGAATTGAACTGAGGTTTGAATCATCTGGATGATGGCCGGCTTAATCTCAAAATTGTTTGCTTGGATTGCCAGCCTCCGAATGCTTGAGTGAAAACCTTGCACCAACGAGACTGCATAGTCTCTCAAAGATCAATTATCCACTGCTTCCTGCTGTCGTACATTTTGTTCTCTCTGGTTTGCAGCCATATTGTCTGCTTGTTCACCATCTTAGGGCTCTTGTCTAAGTAGTCTTTGAAACGTTTCCCTTATCTCCGGATCACGCAAAACCTATTCAAAGCTTCTTACTCTTTTCATATAAAAAGGGTTCTACGCACCTAAAAATATAGAAAAATAAAGCTTGAATTAAGACTAGCTTGTTTAGTATTAATATTAGCACCAAAAATAGAAAACAACTCCCCGACAACGGCATCAAAAACTTGTTGCTAGCTAAAAATAATAATAATCCTGCCTATGCAATATGTAAATATGCTCAAATTGAATGTAAATTACTAGCAAAGATTTCGTGCAAGTGTACACGGTCGTGACAAGTAATAAGTGATGAGTGGGATGTCGAATCTCAAGGAGTTGATCTAATGATTGTTGCTAATTACCAAAATTGACACAAGCTAAACTTATCCAAGAAATAAATTTTTGGACTATGATTAAATAGAAAATGTAAACTAATTAACAAAAATCTACTCTAAGTAATGCAATTAATAAATGGAAATGGTATCAATGATCTAATAACCTAGGATTATGGTGTCCTCTATTACTTCATTTGGAATTGGTCTTGGTTAGTTATTTAATCTCAATGGAATTCAATATTAGTTTAGGATCTTAAGTTGTGTGTAATCCTTTGTCAAGGTATTACACACTTGCCTAATCTATTTGTCTCCTTAAATGTCTATAGGATACAAATAATTTAAGCTCTTGAAGTTAAGGAATTCCTAATTAACTAAGTGTGGCAATTAGTTGTATTTCTACCCTAACTACACATCAAAACATTAACATTCATTCTTTTTTTAGTGTTATGAACACACTTTACTCAAGCCTAAGTCTAATTTAGATTAACCTTTTCAAGTGCTATCCAAATACTCAAACTCAATTAATTGGTGATCAATCAATTAAATGAACAATAGATTCCAGCTTGAATAAACATCAAGATTTGCATTAAGAATAAACACGCAACCAACCAATTTCCAAACTAATTAATAGAGTTAACCATAATCCTACATAAATGAGTTTAGCTCAACATTTCAAAGAAATAGAGTACACAATACAGCAGTAAGAGCATAGTTTTACAAAATGAGAGAGAGAAAGATTCAAATCTAGAGAGAGAGAGAGCAAAAATAATCTGTTACAGCTTTTAAAATCTCCTCATTTTGAATCTTCCTTCTTTTCTCGTTTTATTGCAGCTCCTCTTGCCAAAAGTGTCTCTGTCGAATCTCTTCATTTTCTGTGCCAAAGAATTCTATTTATAGTCCCCCTCATTTAGCCTTGACCTAGGATCTCGAGCTCAGAATATTCCTCTTCTCTGACATGTTCTCGCTGCAGCGAGATTGGAAGTTCGCTACAGCGAGCTAAAGCTGAATTGGCATGGTGTTGCAATTTCCTCATTTTCGCTGTAACGAGATTGGATTCTTGCTACAGCGAAAATCCTTCTACTTCTTTGTGCTCTGTTCTTGCTGTAGCGAGATTGGGTTCTAGCTGTAGCGAGAAACTTTCTGCTTGGACAATTTGTTGCTGCAGCTTTGATCCTTCTGCCACCATGCTCTCCTCCTTTGAGCCACCAAATGCAGAGTTGATGAGGTCCATTCTTCAGCTTCACTTTCAGCCACCATTCCTTCAAAATCAAAGAAAAGTTGAATGATCAAAGGTTGCATTGAAGGGAGTTTTGATAACACAAATGAAGATTAAATTTCCTTCTTGACACTAAACATCCTAAAAATTAACTCTTACTAAAAAGTATGAAAATTTGATAAGAACTATGCTGAAATTAAAAGAATAAGTACAATTCATGCTCTACAAAATTGTATGATAACTCTATGTAATAGAGTTATCAGGATCCATGGAAGACTTTGCTACAACTTTGCTCAATTGTGGTTTGCTGGATGCGGGGTTTGAAGCCAACAACTATACTTGGACTAACAACTGTATGTTTCAATGAGTAGATAGGGTAGTCTACAATCCAAAATGGGCCAAATGCTTTTCCACTACACGAGTCCTCTTTTAATCTCCTGTTTTAATGCAAATCAAAAGGGTCTTTCAACATTCCGCTTCCTACATGCATTGACAAAACACCATGATTTTCTTAACTTTGTAGAAAAGAATTGGCAAATTCTTTTACAGGCTACAAGACTACAAGCATTTTGGCACAAACAACAGCGACTTAAATGAGATTTGAAATGGTGGAATAAATAGATTTTCAGGGACATCTTTAATAACCTTCAATTAGCGGAATTAGAAGCAGAAGAAAGAGAAATGAATTTCCAATAGGATCCTTCAGTAATTAACAGAGACCATATACACAGAGCTTCTGCTAAACTCAACTGCCAATTAAGTATTGAAAAACTTTTCTGGCAACAAAAATCTGGTGTTAAATGGTTGGTAGATGGGGAACGTAGCATAAAATTTTTTCATATGAAAATGTGGAAAAATAAAGTGAGGAATCACATTTTCTAGATTCAAGACCAGGAGGGGAACGTCTTTGAAGATCCTCATCGAATTCAAAATTCTGCCATTGATTTTTTCCAAAAATTATTGAAGGCAGAACATTGTGACATATCCAAGTTTGATTCCTCTATTATTCCTCGGATTATCTCTAACTCTGATAATGATTTTTTGTGTGCAGCCCTATCATTTCAGGAAGTCAATGAAGTAGTTTTTAATATTAACAAAGATAGTGTTGTTGGCACAGATGGTTTCTCATCTTTTTTTTCCCAACATTGTTGGGATATAATCAAGCAAGATCTTTTTGAAGCAGGGCTGGATTTTTTCAAAAGGACCTCACTTCCATGTGGTATTACTTCTACAACATTAGTACTGCTGCCTAAAAAGCCAAATGCTTGCCAATGGAGTGATTTTCGTCCCATTAGTTTATGAACTGTCTTAAATAAGATAGTAACTAAACTTTTGGCGAATCGACTATACAAAATTCTTCCATCTATCACTTTAGAAAATCAAAATGGTTTCGTCAAAGGCCAGCTTATAAGTGACAATATCTTATTAGCACAGGAACTAATTGGCAAACTTGATGCCTAATCAAGGGGAGGTGATGTGGTATTAAAACTGGATATGGCAAAAGCATATGATCGTCTGAATTGGGATTTTCTTTATTTAATGCTAGAGCATTTTGGTTTTAATGCACAATGGATAAATATGATTAAAGCATGCATTTCCAGCTACTGGTTCTCTTTACTTATAAATGGTTCTTTGGTGGGTTATTTCAAATCCGAGAGGGGACTATGACAAGGTGATTCGATCTCTCCTCATTTATTTATTCTAGCTGCAAAATATTTGTCAAGGGAATTTATTATTTATTCAGTCAGTATAATTCTTTGTAGTATTTATCTGGCTGCCAAATGTCGATTAGTCACCTTGCCTTTGATAATGATATAATTATTTTCACTAATGGATGCCGCTCAACCTTACAGAAAATTTTGAATTTTTTACAAGAACATGAACAGTTGTCTGGACAGCAAGTTAATCATCAGAAAAACTACTTTATCACAGCTAATGGTTGTGCACTATCGAGGAGGCAAATCATATCACATACTACTGGTTTCACCACAAAACACTCCTTGTCACCTATCTTGGAGCTCCTCTATATAAAGGACATAAAAAGGTATTCTTTTTTTATTCTTTAATTACTAATATTCGAGATCGTATTTTAGGTTGGGAGAATAAGATTTTATCAATTGGGGATCGAATCACATCATTGAGAAGTGTTCTATTCTCACTTCCAATGTATTTGCTACTAGTTCTCAAACTACCAACGATAGTGATTGAGAAAATAGAGAGGCTTTTTAATAGCTTCCTTTGGGGTGACTCAAATGAAAGAAAGAAGATGCATTGCGCTGCTTGGACTAAAATCACTTTCCCATGCTTGGAAGGGGGACTTGATATCAGGAATTTGAAAGATGTGTTTGAGGCATTTACGTTGAAATTATGGTAGAGATTTCAAACATGCAATAGCCTATGGACACATTTTTTGAGAACAAAATACTACCATGGCCGAATACCCTACTATGTGCAACCGAAGCTACATGACTCCCAAGTGTGGAAATGGATGGTAGGAAATTAGAATGTGGCAATCCAGAACACTCGATGAAGGATAGGAAAATGGGAGCTATTTTTCTGGCACGATTGTTGGATGGGAGACCTACCTTCCCTTTATTTTATAATGATATGTCTTTTGTTAATAGATTTTATAATGGTGATAGTTGGGATGTGGATACATTGAAATTATATCTGCCTATGAGACTAGTTGATGAGATATTGTAGATTCTTTTCGATAGATCACAAGAGGATGTAGCTTATTACGCCTTAACTTCCAATGGGGAGTTCTCTACCAAGAGTGCTTGGGAGGCAGTTAGGCTACAACAGTCACCAAATGCTTTAGGATAATTTATTTGGCACAAAAGCATTCCATTATCTATTTCCTTTTTTTTATGGAAAGTATTACACAATTGGATTTTGGTTGAACTTCGGATGAAGGGAAAAGGTATTCATTTGGCCTCTAAATGTGTATGTTACAACTCTGAGGAGTCCTTAATACATGTCCTCTGGGAAAATCTGATAACGAAACAGCTTGGAATTTTTTTGCAAAATTATTTCAAATCCTCAACATGTTTCTCAAATTATATGAGCATGGTATTATTCTGGTGATTATATTAAAAAGGGCCATATCCGTATATTACTTACAATATTCATATGCTGTTTTCATGGTTGAAAAGAAATGATGCAAAGCACAAGCACCTGAGTATGTATCCTGACAGAGTGGTATGACAAATTATGAAATTGTTAAGGCAGTTACATGAAGGTTTTCTCTTGAAACAATGGCAATGGAAAGGAGATACAAACATAATAGCTATGTGGGGTTTTAAGTTCCCCCCTAAACATTGTGTACCCCTTCAAATTATTTATTGGATAAAGCCATTTATAGATGAACATAAATTGAATGACAATGGTAGCTCCTGGAATTGTCAGAATACAGCAAGTGGAGGGGTACTCCGCGATCATACAGGTAAGCTCGTTTTTGGCTTCTCAGAGAATATTGGTCCTTGTAATTCTCTACAGGTGGAACTACATGCATTATTTCAAAGGCTACTCTTATGCAAAGAACGAAATATTGATAATTTGTGGATAGAAATGGATGCGCTGGTGGTAATTCAGATGATTCAGAAATCTCAAAAAGGGTTTCATGATGTACAGTATTTGTTGGAGTCTATATGGAAGTGCCTGGGTAGTATCTCTTATAGAATTTCGCACATCTATCGAAAAGGTAACCAAGTAACGGATTTCTTGTCAAATAAAGGATACACACATCAGGATCTTTGTGTATTTATTGAAGCACAAGGTGAATTATATGGTATACTTAAGTTAGATAGATTTAATTTACCTTATGTTCGATTTAAATAATTGTAAAGGAGTAATACTCATTATTTATAATTTTTGTTATTTTAAAGTCCATTTTATTTTCTTATTTCATTGTAATAGTGGGGGATCTCTACTCTATTGTAGCATCAAAAGCTATGCACGTAAATTGGAATTCCCTGCTCTAAGTGTTTTTTCGATTTTGTCACATGCTCATGTAATTCTAGAGGTACAGTTTAGGTCCCCTTTTTTTTGTATCTTTATTTTAATTAATAAAATTTAATAGGGTAGTTGGGCCCTGTGGGAATTTCTAACTTAAAAAAAATTGTTGCTTTCAGAGGTTTTTTCATCAGGTATTTATAGGCTTTGAAGAATATACCTGTTAGAGTAAATTTCAAAATGATTTTCGTACATTTTGGCTAGCTTGCACATTTTTGTCGCATATGTAGAATCAATTTTTTGTTCATAAGTTGTTAGTTCTTCATAAAGTTTTAAACTTTTTGTCTCTATAGAATCGATTCTTTTTTCTTGAAATGTCACTTCTTCCACAACTTAGCTCAAAGGTGACACCTTTATACTTTTGTAGAATCGATTCTTTTATTTCAAGATGTCAATTTTTCACTGTGGTCTGTCACCAAAATTTGAATTTGAGTTTGAGTTTGATTTTTGAGGCTCCAATCTTATCTAATTATATTATCTCTTTCTTTTTCACTAAGTTTCTGATTTTGTCATTGGTGCTTCAAGAACCGATATCATTTTCCTCTAGAATTGATTCTTTGTCTTTAAATTTGAGATATTTGATTCATTCTTGCTTAAAATTGACGATTGCTTCACGGAGAAATGATTCTTTCATGCACAATTTCTTCCTTCTGCGTTCGGTTTTTTCAGCATTGATTTTTACTCTATGAGGTGTCGATTTTTCTCAAATTTTGAAGTTTTTGTCTTCCAAGAACTGAATTTTTTTTTCTTAAAATCGATTCTTCCTGTAATAAGAGAATAAATTTTGCTTTCCACTTCTTTAGGAATAGATTCTTAATATTCAAAAGATTGATTATTTAAGGTTGGCACTGGAGTTCAAGTTTGCTTAAAAAACAGTTTTCTTTACAAGCTAAACTTCAAAACTCTTGAAGATTTTCTTCAATTTTAAAAACATTTTCTAATCATTTCCAAATCATATTTAGATCAATCAATTTTACTATTTCAAAGCCAAAGTAAAGCTAACAATATTTTTTCATGAGAATTAGCTAATGATATGTGAAAAATATGCATTTTTTAAAAATATTTTTAATAAATATATATTTGAAAATTACTTTATTTAAAATTTTTACAAAGTGTTTTTTTCTTCAAAATTTAACTATGATTTATGAATAAATAGTGGTCAAACTTAAAAAAATAAAATGAAATTTAGACACTAATTATGAGACGAGAAAGTCTATATTTAATATAATTAAAAGATGAATAAAAGTTAAAACATTTTTATATAAATATATGTAAAAGAATATGCTAAATTTAAACAAAATAGTAAAGTAATTGCATAAAAATGTAAATTTCTTTTGATAAGTAAAAAATAAATAGTTTCAAACATTATAATTCATATTACACATAAAAGAAATAGATAAAAAAAGTCTAACTAACGATTTCGTTTAAAAGTATAACATAATTTGCAAAACTTCCAAAAACACCAAAATGCATGGTGATAGGAAATAAAAGAAGAAAAAAGAAAAGAAAAAGGTTGTATCTAGAGTTGATTTGCTAAGCAAAATATATAGCAACTAAATTTTACTTAATCAATAGCCCAACCCATGATCTTGATGGCTAGAAACACCTCTTATTCTTGTAGAAATCTTAGTTCGAGGGCTACTTGCAGCGTTGGTGGAAGTTGTTGAAATCCTAATTTGTAAAATGCACCCGAGCATTTGGTTTATTGGTTGATACATGATCTTCTTGCCTAAAAAGTAGGGTTTGAATCCCCTCTCCCCCCAATTATAAAAAAAAATTTAAAAAAACCTTAATTTGTAAAATGGGAGACTATATTATAAATTTTAGATGGGCTAAAATGAAAATTTTTGCTTTTTTACCTTAAAACTTTAGCATGGATTATTAAAGGCGACATCAACAGTGAAATTAAGATTTTACGTTTTGAGAGCTAACAAGAAGTGGTTTGGTAGTGGTATCTTGGGGTAAAAATGAAAATTTTCATTTTTTATCTTAAAACTCTAGCATGGATTACTAAAAGGGAGGTCGGTGGTGAGATCAAGATTTTGTGTTTTGTGGGTCAACAAAAAGTGAGCTGGTTGTGGGGTATTGAGCAATAGCTTTATTGTTTTCTTTAGTTTTTAAGTCTATTAAAATTAGTCGTTGATTAATTGTTGTGCGTATCTCATCAAACAAACAAATTATTATAGAGAAAATTATAAAAAAAATTTAAAAAATAAAAATATATTATAAAATTTTAAAATTTTTAAAAGGAGGAAGACTGTAACAACCTCCCATGAAAAACTTGTTTTGGGTAGTATCAATCAGTTCCATTCCTCCTATTAGACCAAATAATGGCTGTACTTTGACATTAGCTAACATGCAATGATTAGTTGATTGACGGTGGGTATCTTTGACCCTTAAAACTCTTAAACCTATACCTAAACTTAGAGTCTGTTTGACCTAACTTTTTTTTTAACTTAAAAGTTATTATTAAGCTCTTATGAAAAATAATAGCTTTTAAAATTAAGCAAAAGTTGTTTGGTAAACTGTTTAGCAAAATAAATTATATAAGTTCTAATTTCGATTAAAATTATCATAAAGGGTATTCATGCTATCTTCAATCACCTAATAAGCTATAATATCATGCTTCAAGTTTATATGTAATTTTAGATGTTAAAATCGAAGAAATCAATAAAAAAAAGAAATAGCTTTTAAACTTGTATAGTAGCAATAGTATTAGATTTTTGTTGATCTAACAAGCAATCAGACCCTAATGCTTTAATTCCCAAAAAATAAGAGAAAAGAGGAAACGATGTATTAATATTAAAATCTTTTTTGGTGAAAAAAAGAAAAAATCTTTAAATAGTATTTGAATGCAGTTTTGAATTTTAGATTTTTTTTTCTCTCAATCATTGTAAGAATAAAAAAATTTTAGATTTTGATATTTTGTTATTGAGTTTTTTATTTTTTATTAGTTTTTGTAGAGAGAGGTAGAGAAGAGGGAAATCGTGACTTACATTGAAGAATGGTAATTTGTAGAGGGAAAGAGAGGAGAGGGAGACTAATCGAGAGATGAGTATTTTCTGAAAATTAATGTGTTTTTAAAAAAAGAGAAGAAAAAGCTTCTCCCTGTAGCTTTTTTTTTTAAAATTTTGTTCTTAAAAAAATATTATTTTTTTTATAAAAGTTTTTCAAAAGATTATGTTTGGCCTAACTTTTACTTTTAAGAAGTAGATAAGCTGAAAAAAAATTAGGCCAAACATGCACTTAGCCTTAATTGACAAATTAGTGAATTAGAGAGAAAAGGGAAAGAAAAAACCGACGGATGGCTGTCCCACTTTCCATGGTTCCAGAATGTTGATGGGAGTTAGCATGTGATCCCTCATCTTGCCTAATACTTGTCCATAAAGTCTGCCTTCACAATTAAAAAGTAAAAAACTGTGCACAAAAAGGTGGTCATGAAGCCACAACATTATTAAGATGAGGGGGAGAGAGAGATATGATCGATATTTCCGTTGACTATTTTTTGCAAAAGCCAAATGAATTCTGGTCTTCCTACACTAGTCATTCATGAAACAAAACTTTCTATTTTCAACCCTCATACAGGGAAAACCGACCCTTCCTCATCTATTATACTATTTGAGAAAACAAGACTAGCCATGTGTTACTACTTTTTTTA
Source organism: Theobroma cacao (assembly GCF_053813885.1). Lineage (NCBI taxonomy): Eukaryota > Viridiplantae > Streptophyta > Magnoliopsida > Malvales > Malvaceae > Theobroma > Theobroma cacao. The sequence goes on from NC_142647.1 coordinate 8,602,890, forward strand.
TTTATTTTATAAAATATTGTTATTATTTTATACTATTGACATGAAAATTTTAAATCTTATAAATAAATGTAAATATTTATCATATGTTTATTGAATAATTATGAGAATCAGTATGGAATCTATTTTTAGAGCTTAAAAAATTATTGTTAATGTGTAAAATAAATTTTTGCAAAAGAAGACAAAATATTACTCAGAGATATATATATATGGAAGTGTCCCCTTAATTCTGTTTATTGAAAGGGCACACTGCACACGCCTTTTTCCTAACAATGGGAGGTTGTTTTCAGGATGTGAGATGTTATGTGAAGGTGCATTGATCTTTCGAACGTGGTGGGGTTCTGCCAATAATGAATTAGTCTCCCTTATCAGAAAACAAAAAAAAATCCTGTCTCATACCTTTTTCCTGCCCAACTCTCCATTGCATAAAGTAAAGGCTCTGATATCTCGAGCTAAGCTAGCTATGTGGATTAAATGAATAGAGGTATTGGAGCACTTTTCCTCCTATAATGATAAAAGCTAGTACAGACATAATTTGTCAAGTGAGAATTAGCTCCAAGTGTAATGAAGGAAAACAAAAAAAAAAAAAAAAAACAGTGAAATGTGATGGTAACAAAATTAAGCTGCTAGTGTAATAATAGGTCTTTTTTTCATTTATGTGATTAAACTTCCCAGCTGACCTTTTCTATGCTTGGTACAAATTTCACCTCTGAATAGTCTTAAATTCAGGTGTGTTTATTGGAAAAAATGAAACATCCGAAGATTTCTTGAGAACTGTATTATAAGTTGGCTAGAGGCTTGTAGGTTGGCTTCACCAGTACTACAAGCAAGTCACTGTTTCAGGGTGGGTCTATAGAAGTGATTTGCTATCATTGTCAAAGAAGAATTTTGCTTTTAAATCACTTTTTCAGCAAACCATATGTTTCATTTGAAGTATGAAGACGGGAAACTAACACATGTTTTTATCAAGTAAAACAGCATTAAGAAAGCTGATCACAGCATTTACAATCCCAAATGATATGGATATCACACCCCTGCGTAAATCTCCAGTGCATCATCACTTATATTGGAAACAAAGTAGGAGAAATAGTCTGCAAATTTGAATGGCCGGTAAAGGAGTGGATGTTCTTTGTCAACAAGTTCACGCGGCACCTCAATCATTGCTCCTTCCTTTGGCATAGAAAACAGCCCGAAAGAGTACCTCTCTCTGTCGGCCTTCATCACCACCCTGTGCTTCACAGCAACAAGTCTTCCATTGCTCCAGGCCTATAGGATTGAGACATGTTTAATTTAATCATTCATGTCAATCCTTTTCATTTAAGCATGCTGGGTGATAATGCATTCAGTTCTGATAAATCTACACATATTCTATAATACAGGTTCAAAGATGTATACATATTTCTTGTTTGAATATGAAAATTGAGATATCTTTAGTTTATTCATTTTCATAAATTTAATGTGGAACTAATCAATAAGCATAAGGTGTAATTGAATAGATTAAGACTCAGTATTTAATGAACATAACAGCGCTAACCATCTTCATCAATCTTTAATAGGAAAATGTATAAATCCCATGAAATAAGATGAGTTTTAACATTGATTATAGCAAAATCAAAAGGATTTACCAAGGGATCAGGTAGAGTACTTGCCATATGTTCCAAAGTGAAAATGTCATGAATGAGGGAATCATTTATAAGAGTACTTACCTTAAGGGCATCACCAACAATGACTACAAAAGCTTCTCTGGGAACCACCACGTGTTCCCAACGGCCTTCTTTAGTCATAACCTCAAGACCTTGCACATCATTTTGGCATAGAACAGTTAGAGCATTCTTGTCTGTGTGAGCCACAAGGCCAAGATTTTCGTCCTTCCTGGGAGGAACTTTGTACTTCATTATACGGAAAATGCTAGTGCTGTCCCTCACAAGCGCATCGTAGTTCTTTTTTTCCATCCGAAAGCTCTCGAAGATCATTTCCAGGATGGTAAAATTTAGCTTTAGCAGCTTGGAGCTCATGGAATTGAGTATCTCACTGTCATAATAACAAAGAAGAGGACAAAAAAAAATTAACAGAAGAAACATCAAAGATGGTTTTAACATTTCTGAAGCTTAATTAATTAGTAGTGAAAATAATGGAATATCTGTGGCCTCAAAATATGAGGGGGGTTGCGTAGGAAATAATAAGTCTAAGTATGTAATTATGACTGGAATTTTGTGATTGGTGATTGATTGTTTTCAGTTGACCAGTATGCGACCAGATTACAGCTGAGCATTTGACAAAGACTTAAATGAAACTGCACCAGACACCAGTTACTAAGAGGCTGCGTTTATTTCTCTGTGATGATTTTCTGGCAAAGGCATGTGCAGTTTGTAATATAAACAATCATTTTAAAGCTGGCACTGTATTAAATACAAATCTATTTCAAGGATAAGCCATATTAAATATGGAATTGGCAGGTAGTGGAGGCGTTTGGTGGCAGCCATTATCATGTCAAAAATATAGCTTTCTGTTGTCATAAGAGCTTAAAAGCAGTTGTCTGCTTTGAATAGACTTTGTGAATTAATGGACAAATGGAATAGTATTATATGATTTTCAAGTTAATTTCCTCGGTTGATTGTGACTAAAGGTCTTGGTTTCAGAAACAATCTTTACGAATAATTATATCGAAATTTTAACAACCATACGTTTTTAGGTCTGGTAAAGCAGGAAAAAGATACTCAACTTTTGCAGAAAGATGGCATGACAAACTAGCTTACAAAAATTTAAAATGTTAACTGTAAAGGAAACAGGAAGTAATGAATCCATGAGAAACATGTGAGAACCTCAACATTCTGTTATAAAAACGTAAACTATCTACCTTCTTTATCAAGAAACTGAGTTTAATTCACTCAAATGTTCAAGCTGGTTTTAATTCTCTTAAAATTTGATACATTTATATAGTTATTTACCTCTACATCTGGAAAACAAAAAGATAGTATGGTAATATTTTAGCTTGAATTCAGTGATTTACGAGTAGAATTTTTATATTTAGTTCATCAACTCTGAATCCGATCACTATCATTCTTTGAGAAGAATATATAGAAGCATTGATGCGAAAATGTTACTAATGCAACCAAACAGAAGCTTTGGCCATAATTCAGAGGCTACTAATGCATGTAGCTCTTCTCTACTGCATGGTAACAGTCAAAAACCAGAAAAAAAATGGAAAACAAGAGAAAAGAAGAAGAAAAAGAAGAAGAAGAAAGATAAGGGAATCTGACATTCAAGCTTATTTTTGAAGAAGAACATATATTTTACCTGAACGCTGGGTTTCCCTGAGGCCACATGAGTTGAGTGAATTCTTGAGCGGCTTCGAGCCGTGTTGCATCGTCGATGCCGAAGCTCTCATGCAAAGGAACCACGGGGCACTTGCCCTGATAGCTGCGGTAAGGCTTAGGGTTCTGGTACTTGCTCTTGGTCTCTTCAGGGAGATCGAACAATGCCTTCATGGCTACCAGCATATCTTCACGTAGACTTGTTGGGATCTTATCGTACATTAGGAGGAAGCAGCCATGAGTCTCACATGCCTCTCTAACTTTGCCACACAACAGTTCCCAGCACTCACCCCCACGCTCCCTGTCAAGATGCTCCCCTGAAAAATCAAGAACTGGGATTTTAGCCCCATCCATCTCCTTCTCCCTCTCCCTCTCCCTCAATCTCTATCTTTCCCTCTCTTTCTCGAAGTTGAAGCACTGTGGAAAGGAAAAAGGTTCCTAGTTTATAAGGGAGCTACTCTAGACATGTTCGAAGGTGCTCAACTTTTTAGAGCAAGTGATGTGGGCACCCTTCCACCCTGTTCTATAGCTCACCATTTTTTTCCCCTTGTGAACCATATGTGGAGCGGGATTTTAAGAGTTAAGACCAACACAGCAAAAAAAAAAAAATTTAATTCCAAATAATATTTAATGCAAATATTTATGAGATATAACTAGTTGCGTGTTTAAATTAATTGACAATATGCACATTTCATCATGTGAACTTCACGTGATTGTAATTGTGTATAAATGACTTAATGGGACCTAAATAAATAATGTGAACAGTTAATGAGATATCTTGGATATACCTTATTTACAATCAAAGTTTCTTTGTAAATAGCTGTCACCTTCAGGTCCTTGAAACCAAAATATATTGAACTGTAAAGTACGTAATAGCAAAGTATGGATTAAATCAGAGTGGAGAGAGAGAGAGCAGCACCCACCGTCTCAATGCTCGCGTGGCATCTTATTGCTATCTGATGACTCTGACAAAACAAAGTCAATAATGTCAGCATTGTAACAACCAGTGGAAAGAGTGTAGGGGCGCCCACACAATCAAAACAAAAAAGAAGAAGAAAAAGGTTTGGTGCGCCCATAGTGGAAAATGTTTCTGTTGTAACGCTTAGCATTTATGTGTGCTTGATAGAGTAGCTATAAACCCATTTACCAATTAATGCTTTTTGCCATAGATATAGAAGCAAACATATTCTTTTTAGGGGGGCCTGAACAGAAACATACCATGACAATAATGAGTTTGATTGTTTGCTTAGGTCTCTTTGAAGGGGCTTGAAGAGGTTCAAAACAACCAGCCCCCTATTTCTTTCCATCTGTTAATTGAGGACACATGGAAATTTCCTACAGGCTCCGGGTCCTCTCTTTAGTAAAGGCCATATGGGTTCCCATGGTCAATGACAATTACAAACCGTCATTCTCTTTCAAGGTGCAATTTAAAAAATAAAGAAAATTAGAAGATTGACCCAACATTTCAAGATCATTCTGATTCTATCCTTGTATCAGAATTTCATTAACCCATTGTTTGGAAGCTTGTATCGAGTAAATCTATAGGTGTGGAAAATGCCCCCTATTCTATCAAACAACTTCCTGTTAATCAGATTGACAAGAGGAGAGACATTTGACTCGGGATTATCAACTCAACGAAATATAACAACTCTTATTATTGTTTGCATGGCCATGAACAATGGATCTCTTTTTCTTTGCCCACAAACAATGGATCATGTTTCATGCACTCCCTCTGAACGACTGTCACTTGTAGGTTTCATCTCTTGGGTTCAAAACAACAAAGCAAAGTACCCCACCTACTTAATTCGGAAAAAAGAGATCCCAACTTAATTCTTTTAATAATATATATATATATATATATATAATATTAAACTAAATGTTAGACACAATCACGATTATAATTTTGTAGAGACTCTTTAGATAATCAAGAGGTTGGGTAATTGGAAACAAAAGGCAGGACACAATTAACTTGTTAATCTAAAACCTCTGTACATTATCTAAGCTTAAGCCGGTTACGTACATTAATTAATGTAGTAATTAACTAGAAAGAAGTGAGAAAAGAAATTAAGCAGAAAACAGAAAGTTTAAACATCAGCGTCCAAAAACACTTGAGTGAGGAATCCCAATCCTAGGTATGATCTTTTGTGAGCAAGGAATCTCTATTTATGGTACTCAACATGTCAATAGGGGGATGAGTTGGTTCAGGGAATCAGTTAGCTTTAGTCAGTTTGGGAAAGGATTATGAAGAGAAAAAAACAGGTGGGATGTGTATGTAGCAACCTCACTTGCATATGTAACCAAAAATTTAATTCAGATGGGACACGCACCAAGAATTGTTCTGATTGAATTGGCAAGTCGGCAGCAAGCCCACATGATACAATGTATGCTCTATAAATCATCTCCCCAGCTAGGGGGGCTCCTGGTGACATAATTAATTGGTTTGAAAGTCGGTCCAACCACCATGTGTTCTTGATTTTGCTACATTTATCCGTGATAGTAAAAAACAAAACTTATCCAAAACTACCTATTGCTTTAGTTGAACTATAACTTTGTTATACAAAATGAATAATTAGCAAGGTAGTGCACATGAAGAAAGATCATTAATTTCTTCTGTATTTCATAAAGAAAGACCATGTATGCTCGGAACAGTGTTATTTTCTTCCCATTTCGATGGAAAATTGCTGCTGCTTCGTCGATCAAAACAAATTAATTTGCTAGCTGCAAGAGAAAGCTTGAAGGCGAAGAAAATGAACTTGTACTGTCAATAAAGAAAGAGTGAAGACTAGCTAGCTGGGCTTTGATTTATTCCCTTGAATTCATCCCTCCTTTTGGAGATAAATCATACTTTAGAAACTTATTGGTGGTCCAAGAGAAAGAAACGCGATGATTGAGTGTGCCAGTCTATGTTGAAGCTGGTCCTCAATCAATCAGCAGAGAAGTGAGAAAGCTTTAGTCACTAAACACCCTTGAAGCTGTCATAAGATATGTATGCAAAAGGAATCCAACACATATTTGGGTGCTCACTCTGTTGATCATGTGGACCGAAAAATTCTTTGCAAAGATCAACATCACAAGTTGGCATTTTCCTTTCATTGCTTTATTAGACCATACAGTAGTTCATAAGTCACAAGAAAAAGTCAGTGTTAGGGAAGGAAAAGGTCGTAATGAGGGTGGGGCTAATTAATTTTTAGGCACCCATCTTCCCCTCTCTAGTTTGTGCTATGGTGGCGGAACCATTGACATGAGTCCATGAATTCGGGCATTGCTCTGGCTAGCTGGCCCTTCTCTTATCATCCTCCCGAAGCAAAACCAATTTCAACTTATATACTCACAATCCCTACGGTTAATTAGAAACTACTCTTGTTCTTTTGCCAAAAGGCTTTTATTCAGACCATATATAATCTCATTAATTTCCTTGATCCAATTGTTCTTTGTTCCCTATTTAATTTGAGAGATACCTATATGGTCTAATTTCAATTAATATGATATTTGGTTCTGAGAATGCTTTTCATTAAGCTTTTCTATATATATTTACTAAATATTTATCCAAATAATCACTTAGAATTCTTATGTATATTAAGCATATTTTCTAAAATCAATTGACAATTAATAGGCAAAGAGATTTAACTTAAACATAAGATCATATTCAAGATCACTTCACCAATGCAAAATACTTCTAAACAATTAATGTAATAATTTTTTTTGGCATAATGTTTAAAAAAGTTCTTAAACTATTCAAGCAAAATTCAGATAAGTCTTTATTCTTCTATTACGTTCAATCAAACTTCTATATTTTTATTTTAGACTAAATAAGTCCTTATTACCACTAGTTAACTAATTACCAGTAGTCAAAATGCCATTTATCATTTTATATCCATGTAGTGCTAATATAACATTGACGTGGAGAGTGAAAAATACCACATAATTATGTCATCATTATTATAACATGTCAACATACCACGTTAGTCTCATGTGATATAAAATGACAAGTAATATTTTAACTAACAACGGTTAGTCATAAGAGTTTCTTTAGCTTAAAATAAAAATATAAAAGTTTGATTAAACGTAATAAAATGATAAGACCTTATTTGAAATTTTTTTAAATAGTTTAAGGATTTTTTAAGTATTATGCTTTCTTTTTGTTCAATCGAAGGCATTTTATTAGGTACCAAAATGTCGGTACATAGTTCATGGCTCCTAAAACAAAGCACTAAAAACACCTAAACAGTTAAAACCTAACTTCACACACCTAATACACATTTAGTACATCCTACCTCCAAAATTCAAGAAAACATATGGGACACAGATCTTACAAACTAAAAGACATGAACATAGATAGAACACTCCCCAACAATTCCATGAAAAAATCTCAGAATGTCGTTATTATGAGCCATAGTAAACAAGCACCCAAAACAGGACTAGTAACAATCTCCTAACACCAAGCCACGAACATATCTTCTCAGTCAACTCCGAATTTAGCTAAAGAATCGGCAAAAGAGTTTGCCTCCATCAATGTGTGCATAAACTCATACTGGACAATAGACTTGAGACATTTATCAATATCATTAAAAATCTTTTAATAGGCTTATGGTCTTTGTTCATCCATCACCCATGTCATAGCTACATTAGAATCGGACTCAACAATTAACTTTTTATCTCCCACATAAGGTAACAACATTAATACTTGGAACGTCTATTAATAGTTATTATCTCAACATAATTTGAGTCATGCACCCTAAATGGTCCAACCATAGTCCCACAACAATGTCTTCATGATTTCTTAGGACCCTTCCACACCTAGTTGGACCAATTTTTCCCCTAACCAAGCCATTAACATTGAACTTCAACTCTTTTGCTTTAGAGAGATCCAATCAACCCCTGACCTAATATCAGTACTTGCAATACTCACGTTACCCCTTCAAAGTTCCATTCACCATCCAATTTTATTAATCTAATCCATTACATTCACAAGCTCTAACCAAAATAATGGTCTCATTTTGATGAGAAAGAGTAATTCTCCCACATCCCAAGCTTTGCCATGAAACACTATTACATTATGGCTAACCAAATTGACCACAAAATGGCTCCATAAACCACCTTTTGTTAAAAAAGGTAAGTCTTGTAGCTAGTGTAATATTTGAATTTCTATTATCTATCTTGTAGCTAATGTAAATATTTAAATCTCCTTTGTCTTTATCTTATCCTTAAGTTTGTTTAGATAGTTTGAATTTATTTTCTTTCTTTATCTTTTCCTTATTTTTTTGTGGTTCAAGGCTAAAACCAATCTGTGTATAAACTATTTGACTTGTAGACACTAAGAAATAGATTAAGAGAGTTTATGTTTTTTTTATTTTTAGTTATTGAAAAATTCATATGGTATCAGAGCCTTAATTTGATTATTAGGGTTCATTTCAGTTCCTTAATTCCTTTTTCAATAATAAAAAATATAACTTCCTCAAAAATAGTTTTCAATGGTAGTCAATTTGTTCTCATAAACAACTTCAATGGCAGTAAATTTGTTTTAAAAAAAATCTCCCCACCTATTGCAAACCATTTTCATCTTACTTTTTGCATCACTCTGATTATCATGGATCAATAGTAATTAGCTTAAAATTGACCTTCACCAGTTATTTTTCTTGGAGTTGATTATTTTTGTTAGTGTTGTTTATAAGTAATAAATCTAGTTTCATTGAAAGAAGTATACCAGAATCAAACTAATCTTATGAGCTTTATGCATATTGGACATGATGTAACAATCTCATCGTTGCTTGGCTACTTGAATCGATTTCTCCTCCCATTGCATTTACCATATTCTACATGAAGACAACATAAGAAATTTGGGACACATTGAAAAGAAGATTCTCTTGACTTGACGATGCCAGAGTATGTAATTTACAATTCACTTTGTCAAATATCACACAAGGCACACATTTTGTAGGTGAATACTTAATTGAACTCAATGGAATTTAGGAAGAACTTAAGAACTATAAGTGAATGCCTCATTGTGTTTATGGAAAATGCAATCAGATTTACTTTTAAAAATATGTTCAACAATGTCAGAAAGGTAATGTTTTTGAGTTTTTGAATAGTCTAAATGAGAGTTATGCTGCATTATGGTTTAAAATTGTCATGATTAAGCCCTTTCCTTCATTAAATGAAGCTTACAATTTGATCATAAGGGAGGAGTCTCAAAGAAGTATTCACATGAAGTCATAACCTTTCATTAAGGCATTTACCATGGCAAGTTATGTGGAAGGTAAGAAAAGAAAAAAAAATGATTTAACATGTAGCAATTGTGGGATAAATGGTTATATAAAAGACAAATGTTATAGATTGATAGGGTTTCCTCTAATATCAAGTTCATTAAAGGCAAAAACAACCTTAAAAAATTCATCAATAGTATAGTTCACATTTCTTAATCAAGTCCAAATGAAGATAATGCTACAAATACTATGTCTCAATTGTCTTTGATTATGAATAAAAAACATTCATTAGTCAAACACTCATGGCAACTCTCAATGAGAACGGTGGGTTTGGTATCAATGACAACCTATCTACTACAAATACTCAACAACCTAAACATTCATTAGTCAACTCAACAATAGTAGGTATTGTTTATAATTTTGTGAACAAATTTGGTCAGAATGCATCACTGTTTAGTTCATCAAATATAATTGCATCTACCATCAAACTAGATTTTTGAATTATTGATACTGAAGCCTTAGATTATATAATTTGTTCTTTGAAATTTTTCACACTTGTTAGACCAGTTCATAACATATTTGTTCATATTGCTAATAATTCTAAAGCCTTATAAGTTATATAGGCATTGTTCAAATCACATTTTCATTAATCCTAGACAATGTCTTGTATACACCTTTATTTAAATTCAATTTAATATTTGTTAGTAAACTGAAAAAAATGAAAAGAAGTGCATTATTTTTATGATTCACACTATATAATTCAAACAATCAACACATGGACAATGATGGGTCTTGCTAAAATGCAAGCTGGACTCTATTTCTTACAAAAGAAGTTAGACTCTGGTTGTCTTTGTTTGAAAAGAAAGTTGTAATCCAGTGCATCTCTTCAAATTGTTCTTGAAAAAGACATGAAAAATATTGACAAATTTGCTTCTCTGTCATTTTTACAAGTTTCTTCAAATTATCATCCAAAAGTTTGTAATTCTACATTTCAAAACTTTGATGTTTGGCATTTAAGGCTAAAACATGCCTCTTTACCTATAATAAAGCAGATTTAGCAAATTTGTCCTTTTGTTTCAATTTTTGAGAATAATGTTTGTCAAATTTACCTTTTGGTAAAACAAAAGAAATTATGATTTCCAATTGATGTTCAAAGCTCTGATTCACCGTTTGAATTGTTACACATGGATATATGGGCCCTATATGTAATTTTTATTATTAATAATCAACATTATTTTTTGACCATAATGGATGACTATTCAAAATTTACATGGTTTATCTTATGAGGGCAAAGTTCGATGTGTTCACAATAATATCTTTTTTTTTATAACTTAATACAAACACAATTCAGTGTTAAAATCAAGATAAGTAGGATAGATAATGGTTCTGAATTTAGAATGACAAACTTTTATCTATCTAAAGGCATAATACATCATTTGTCTTATATTGAAACTCCCCAACAAAATGGGGTTGTAGAAAGGAAACATCAACACTTATTTATAGTTGCTAGATCTTTAATATTTCAAGCCTCTTTGCCATTAAAGTTTTGGGGGGATTTTGTCTTGGTGGTAACACACACCATAAACAGAATACCTTCCAAAACTTTGAAAAACAAATCACCTTATGAGTTGTTGTTTTGGGGGATTAATTGATTGGATACCTGAAAACCAAAACCTTTCCTGTGAACAACTTCTACGATTATAGATAGAGGTATACAAAACCTAATCACTCACATTGTAGAGTCTTTGGTTCATTATGTTTTGCTTCAACATTAACTAGTCACAAAAAAAAAATTGATTATAAGGCTAAAAGATGCATTATAATTGGTTATCCAATGAGAATATAAGGGATACAAATTATATGATTTGCAGTCTAATAAAACATTTGTTTCCAGAAATGTTGTGTTCTTTGAACACATTTTTCCTTTTCATGTTTCTGATTCTCATTCTTTACCAACTTCTATTAACATATCCAATAGTTCACATGACACTTTCTAGCATTCTTCATCTAAATCTACATCACATACTGATGAACTATCTTTCATGCCTTTAGATCCTATTAATTCCCCGATAAAATTTACTAATGCCATTACACATGTTGACCTTGATCCAAATGCCTCTGTAAACCTAGTTGACAATTTTCCAATTGAACATTCTTCTTTAAATTTCACTCATCATTCACCTCTTAAGAGAAGTTCAAGACCTAAAACACTACCTAAATGCTTAAATATTTATCACCATACTCATCCCGAACCTACAAACACTATATCAAAACCATCAAACCCAATGCCACCTTCCACAACTACAGTCATAGAACATCCTATTAATAATTTTTTAACTACCAAACAACTCTCTCCTTCATATGAAGCCTTCACCACTTTATTCACTCATATCCTTAAACCTAAAACCTTTTATCAAGCTAATCAACATTCTTGGTGGCATATTGCTATAAAAGAATAACTTGATGCTTTAAAGGATAATGGGACATGGTTAGTGGTGTCTTTACCTACTAGTGCCCACACAGTTGGATGTAAGAGGTTTATAAATTGAAACTCAATGCAGATGGCACTGTGGAAAGGTATAAAGCAAGATTGGTAGCCAAAAGGTATAATTAGAAGGAGGGATTTGATTTTCATGAGACTTTTAGTCATATTTCAAGAAACTACTGTAAGGACTTTATTAGCAATAACAGCTGTCAAACAATGGCATTTATCTCAGTTGGATATGAACAATGCCTTTCTTAATGGTGATCTAGATGAAACAGTGTACATGGACCTTCCACAAGGTTGTACCATTAAGGGAAAATGTTTCAAGTTTTCTAAACTAGTTTGCAAGCTTCACAAGTCTCTGCATGGTTTAAAACGAGCTTCAAGACAATGGAATAGCAAGTTCACAGAGGTCATACTTCAATATGGTTTCAAACCATCTAAGTCGAACTATGCATTATTCACTTAAGATGAAAGCAATGGTGGTTTCTTGGCTTTATTATTATATGGTGATGATATTGTGATTGCAAGTTCCTTCATTAAGTTAGCTAATAATGTGAAAAAAAATTTTAAAGACCAAATTCAATCTCAAAGATTTAGGAAGTCTCAAATACTTCATAGGTCTTGAAATTGCAAGGTCAGGTAATGGTAGATCCTTAAGAATGCACCAGGACAAGGTATCTTACTTTTATCTAAGTCTGATTTGAGCTTGATTATTTACATAGATAATGACTAGGTTAGTTGCAGGGATACTAGAAAATCAGTGAAAAGATTTGGTATTTTTTTTTAAAAATCTTTGATTAGTTGGAAATCCAAGAAACAAGCAATGGTTACACGAAACTCTACAGGGGCAGAGTATAAAGCAATTGCCTATGCTTTTTGTGAAGTCATTGGATTGCTTTGTTTACTGAAGGATTTGGAATTCAACATACTAAGGCTATGGACTTATTTTGTGATAATCAATTAGCTTTACACATTTGCAAAAATCCAATTTTTTTTGAAAGAATAAAACACATTAACATTGACCATTACTTTATAAGGGAGAAGGTTCAACAAGGTGTTACAATCCCCCAACATGTATCCACTACAAATCAGGTTGCTAACTTGTTTACCAAAGCTTTTCTGTCACGACCCGGAACTCCCCATCGAACTCGTGACAACCGCTGCGAAGCCTCGACAAACATTCTTCACCCCAAATGCCGATCGAAACCCCGTAAGGCTTAGCATCAACTTTCGCATCTCCCCGGTGAGCAACAATTATTAAATCTCGCATTTAAAAAAATTCATAAGTCATTTTCAAATAAAAACAATAAAATATTATTTTTTGGCTCATCGGGGCATTTTCGTAATTTTTCGTCAAAAATCTCAAAACTTGCTAAAAATGTAGTAGGTAAGTAGAAAATATATATTTAATGATTTAAAAACAAAATAAGTATCTAAAACGTTCATTTGAAAGCAAATTGTTAACAACTAGTACTATTCAAAAATAATCAATAAAATATTTTATTTTCTCATAAAATAATTTTTTATAGAAATATTCGTAAATAATTTTTCGCACATGAAAGTAAAGTAAAAATTGTATGAATAGAAATACAGATAACCAAAATATAAGTTTTGATCTGCAATGACATGTAGTCCCCAATTGACCAAGAGGATGTAAGACTATGAACTCTTACTTTCTATAATGCAGTTCCAAGCTTAGTTCTCGTCCTACTCAATTATCTACAAACTATCCTGAGTCTGAAAAATGTATAGGAAGAAGGGGTGAGATTTTATAATCCCAGTGAGTAAACAGATACCATCTAAAGTATCTAAAATCGAGTAAATAGAGACAATTAAAATAAGTCATCATACTGTAATATCCATTACCTTTCAGTTCATTTCAACCAAATAAAATCAATCCATATAAATCGAGTAATCAACTTGGCTTATGAATTTCTTAAAACTTTGGCTCGTGCCAAAACTCATACTCGGTGATACCTTACGCAGGGCATCCAATCGAGTCCGTCAAGGCTGTTAAAATTTTGTATACACTTAAAATATATTTTTAGTTCCTTGGCGTTGGCTGAGTTCCCCTTCACGTGGTGGTTTGGCGTGAAGTGAACCCTAAGCTTTACCTCAGGAGATACCCTACGCGCCTCTCCGTTCGAGGTAATAATATAATGGAGTTTACCGTGCCCCTCTAATAGGCTGGTCCACGAAACCCCCTCTGCAGTAAATAATTAATATATAATTCACCAATCAATAAAATTCATTCTAGCATGACATGACAATTTATCGCAACCTATCCTCTCAAGGCTGAATACACAGTATAAATAATTATAACACCAAAATCAGTTTAGTCATTCATGCTCATTTATTGTCATAAGCCATTCAATTCAAAACCATAAATTTGCAACACAAGCAGACAGTCTCCAATTACTCTATTTTCAAAACCAATATTCAATTTTTCAGAAAATTTATAAAATCATTTTATAAAATCACAATTTCTCTTAAAACATAGCAATTTACCATTTAAACCCATTTTTCATAAAATCACACAATTTTATAAAACTACTCTAGATAATTAAGACGATAATAAGTTCACTCACAGTATTAGGAGTAGAAATACTCCTATCTTTCACCCTCGGGTGCAGTCTCTTACCCGAAACAATTGACTCACCACCTATCCATAATCCATGACACAAAATTCAATAAATTGTGTTAATTTATCATAAATTATTTCAGGCTCTTATCCATGCGTATGCACTAGATAGGATTTGAAATGTCTAGACAATCGCTTAATTACGGTGTCCGACCTAACTCGCCTATACACGGTGTAAATTCCTAAAATCCCCAATTCGACTCCAATTCCATCCATTTCAATTTCAATTATCCAATTATATCCACAATACCTCAATGACTGTGAATTTGGTCCAATTTATCAGTTCGGACTATAAATTACGCTTTTACCCCTGGTGGGTAAAAATTTCAATTTATTGCACCGAAAATTCCCATTTAATTTCCAACCTCATAATTCATCATTTTTTCACCCAATTCTCTTAAAATAAAGTCAACCTCATCCTCACATACCATTGCCTAGATTCGGCTTAGAGAAATTCATGGAGAATATAAATATTTTTCTTATTGTTTTACTCATAAACATGCTAAACAAACACTAAACACTAACATAGCTTAAAATCAAATTTATCTAACAACTTTCTCTCTCTAAACCCATATGACCAGAATTGAAATCATCCTCAAATCACATGATTCAACCATGGAAAATGATGGCAAATGCATGGGAAAGGTAAAGCACAAGGCAAATTTAAGAAATGTTACCTTTTTTTCACTTGATTTTTGAATTTCCACCTATTTTCCTTTTAAATTTCTTGGCTAGGGTTTTATTTTCTCCTTTCTCTCTCTTGTTTCTTGCTTGGCCGAATGTTGAAGAAGAAGAATGGGTTATGGGCTGATTTTTTTATGCCTTTTTATTGTTTAATGAATAATATTATTTTATTCATATTTTGAATATTTTATTAATGCATTTTTTTTTCTAGCCATCCACTTGTCCTACTTTTTTTTTTTACCATGCATTCCCTTTGACTTATCCAAGTCTTAAGTGAAATTTCCAGATTTTTTTTCAAAGTTTTGGTGGAGCTAATTTTTCAAAATTACACTTTTGCCCCTGAACTTTTCAAAAATTACATTTTTGCCCTAAAAATTGAAAATTTGCCATAATGCATAATTTTCACTCCTCATACTCATTTCACACTCCAAATAATTAAATTTGATCAAAATCCTTTCAAAATTAAATTTTCGATTTCGGATGGTAAAATTACCATTTTACCCTTTTACTCCAAATTATACCGAAATTAAAATTTTTCACTTCTAAACTTCAAATCTTACTCCAATAAGTCAAATGGGGCCAAAATTCTTTTCTAAAAATTTTCATTTTGTCTCCAGGTGGTAAATGATCATTTTGCCCTTAGATAGCGAAAATTTCAATTTGACTCCAAATTGATCCCTGAACTCCGAATCACCATATTAAACCATTCTGGGACTTTAAAATTCTTAATTTCATTGTAAATTCTCTATTTGATCTAGTTCGAGGTTTAACTCAATTTTGTTGTACCTCTAGGTACAATACCGACTTTTGTAAAAAAAATTTTCAAGACTCTCTTAGCATGCAAACATGCTATCCATCACATGTATGTCATGACAAATATTTTTATAGAGTCGGGCTTGTCATCTTCTCCCCCACTTGGATCAACCATATGATCCTTCTTCTTGATTAACTTCGACATCCGGTTAAATATTAATATTTTAATATTATTTTATTTATAAAATATTATTTTATTCTAAAAATTTTATCTTGTCTCCTTTGTACCCAAAATACCTTATTATGCCTCACTTGACTTCCAAATCGCCTTTTATCTCACAAATTCTCCTTCGATAAAATTATTATTATTTTATTGTTATTTTGTCACTTGCGAAATATTTTATCCTAAACTACTCCTTTCGTCTTTTATCACTTCTAAACATTTTAATTGACCTCAATTTGCATTCGATCAACTTTATTTATCACCAAATCAAAGTATGGGATATTTCATCTTCTGTCTGCACAACATTATAATTTGTTGAACAAGATGAGTATAATTGATATACATGCACATCATAATACTTATCTTGAGGGGGAGTTTTAAAGATAACAAGTCTTGTAGCTAGTGTAAATATTTGAATCTCCTTTATCTATCTTGTAGCTAATGTAAAGATTTAAATTTCCTTTATTTTTTCTTTATCCTTAAGTTTGTTTAGATAGTTTGAATTTCTTTTCTTTCTTTTATCTTTTCCTGATTTTTTAATGGTTCAAAGCTAAAGCCAATCTATATTTAAACCATCATTGTAGATACTAAGAAATAGATTAAGAGAGTTTTTGTTTTCTTCATTTCTATTTATTGCAAAATTCACACATTCCAATTTCTTTTGACTCACCCCATCAATGGCAATCATCCCAAAGGCTAATGAAGTCTTCAACCAAATTGGGACACACTCATTCAACCATCCACCACCAACATACCAAACACCTCATATTCCATGGAAAATTACACAATAATAATAATAATAAATACACACAATCATCCTCTACCATACAACGCCAGGGGCATAACATTAAGTTGTCATAAAAATTAACTCCTCTAAGCTTCAAGGAATACTTTGTGGGTATACCATTAAGAATGGCAAACCACATAAAAAAAAAAAAGGAACCTTGAGGTGTATTAAGAATTTTCATAATGAAAAGACACATACCTTACATTGTCTCACTACCCAAAAACAAGCTTTTTCCAATTGAATTATCCGTTGAAAAAAGTTAAAATTATGTTGGAAATATGTTTTTTCGACGGATTTCTAATGGAATTTTTTGTTGAAAATTTCATCGGTAAAAGTCTCATCGAAAATACTTTCTGTTGGAAATTCGTCAAAAATTTTCAATGAAAATTTCCTTTGAAAAAAAGAGATAATCTGTGAGCTATTCCGTTGGAAATTTCCAACGGAATTTTTAGTTGAAAAAGCATTTCCCACAAAGAATTTCGTTGGAAAAGCATTTCCCATAGAAAATTTCGTTGGAACTTTCCAACGAACTTTTTTGTCCGAAAGACATTTCCAACAGAATTCCGTTGGAAATTTCCAATGGAATTTTCTGTTGGTGATGTATTTCCAATAGAAATTCTTTTACTAATTTTCAAGTGCAGTTCTGTTAGTATTTTTTCCAACAAAAATTACCAATTAAAATTTTGATAATAAATTATCAATTGATATCCACAATTGACTTTCAAAATATATAATAAAAACACACATTAAAATCTAAAATACAAAGTCAAGTTCATACAATTAAATATTGTCATAAACACACAGTATCTAAAAATGTTAAACACATAACCTTATATAAAGCTAAATGTGTTATTAAATACCTATACTAAAAAGTATTTAAGTCTAGAAATGAAAAAAAGACATCATATCATGAAATGTTACCTTCTTACTTGTCAAGATTTGAACTTGAAGTACCCATATTTCCTTATTTTGAAAGCGCATTAGTCACGATCATTGTTTCCATACGTGCCATAAATTCACTCATGTTTTCCGCCATTGCATTTTTAATTTCTTCACGTATTTCCTCACAAATCTTACCCAAGTTTTCTGATAGATTTTTCATTTTTTCTTCTAATGCAATTACGGGACTGGTAGCGTTTGAGTTGATAGGGCTACACGCAGACTCAGATGTTGCTACATTGCTTTGTGTTCCATTAAGTAAAGTTGTAACAGGCACCCGAGTACCAAACCCATATACGTGAGTGTGTGTAATCTCTATCCCTCCAATTGTTTCAGTCTAAGCATACGGATTAAATTCTGGCTAAGAAGATGAATCTTCACCATACTTCTGCGATAGTACAGAAGTATACATTTCCTACATAAAATATTAAATAAGATTAGTATTCAATTATATTGTCAATTTTGAAGTAAAAATTAATCCATTTTGTACATACTGCCCGTTTGGCCTGATTTGTTTTTAGCTTATCTACTACTTAAAATCAGAAGTTAGACCAATCAAGATTTCGTAAAAAGCTCTTTAAAAAATAGCCTTTTTTTAAAGAATAAAATCTGAAAAAAATGGTTAAAAAAAAGCTCTAATTAAGAGCTTTCTCTTCTCTTTAAAAAAAAAAAAAACACGCCAGCTTATTAAGAGAGTTATTTTTTTCCAAAAAGATCCTCCCTCCCTCTCTCCCTATCGATCTTCTTCTCTTTTCTCCTTTTCTGTAAATCATCATTCTAGGATTTTTTTTGTTCTTACAAAAATTAAGAAAAAATAAGATCTAACATTCAAAACTGCATTCAAAACTGCATTCAAGTTAAAAAAAAGCTAGGCCAAACGGGCACATGCACTCGTAGATTTAGACTTGTTATCTATAAAATCACCGTGACTCGCCATACGCTTATGGGTGCGATTGATCACTTCCAAAAAGCTAACATCTCTTTTCATCTCAATTGCCTGCATTTATTTACAAATATATATACTCAATTATAATCCATATATATAAATAACATGTAAGGAAAAAGTAAAGTCAAACTACTAAACATACAATTTAAATGTAATTTGAAACAAAACCATACATATAAATGTGAAGTAAGATTAATTCATACTATCATTTTTGCATAAACAACAAATGGAACTGAACTGCTAGTGTGCTTTGGAATGCTTCCTTTTTTTGGCATTAAATGATTTTGCCTTACTTTTCTCAATTTGCTTTGCCATTCTTCTGTGCCCCATATCGTATCGATAAGGGCATCTCAAATTTCATTTGTGATCCATTCCCTTGACATGCCTTTGCAATCCCGAATGTTGTTTGTTTTGGCTTTTATCATTGCTTTATTCCTCTCTTTTGAAAGCATGTTCTTAACCAATCGGAACAAATTTTATCTCATATTCATCGAACCAAAACATCTTGATTTATAGGCCAAACACATTTTTCCTACATCAAAATAATATAATAAGTAAAAAAATTGATACAAATTAATTGAAAATAAAAACTTATAATTTAATTGAATAACAAACATAGTACCTGAAATTTTTTAAACATTAGCTCCTTTACATCATTAGGCACTTTCCTCCATGCCGGCCATGGACCATTGAAGTGATTTTTTATGATCCTTGTTATTGTAGTCGTGACCCCTCGCTCGAAAAAAGTAATTGTACAAGATAAAAGAAAATTATTGCATAATAAAATATATAACAAATATAACTATCTCATTATAATACAAGACAACATACCTTTCTCTAACAGGAGTTATACGCAATCTTTCGGATGGATCTATAGGAGTCTGTAATCCTACACCAAGCCCCCTACCCCTTGACCTTGAGGATGTACCATCTACACTTGCACCTAAATCAATAGATGTGGATGTCTAAGGCATAACCAAATGTTTCAAAGGCTAATGTAAATCGTTTGATGGTGAAGCGCTATTGGGGTCATGCATCGATCCAAAGTAATCTATCACACCTCCCATCATTAATTGTCACCTTCATTAGCTTTGATTGAAGCTCACTCATAAGGTTCTCTTCTCAAACAAATAACCTTTGTCTAAAAGATATATTCCAATGGCCTTCATACCATACTTCTGTCAGTTAAAATTCTACTACGCAAGTATACGTATCCAATAGATAATATATAAGTAAAGTATAGTATTGATCCCACAGAGAATTGATCTAAAATTTTACTAAGTACTAAAATTAGAACAATTTAATCTTATCCAAATAATCAAAATTAATTAACTAAATTAATTAACTAAAACTAATTAACCAAAATTTAAACTAAAAAAATCGAAATAATATTAATTTGAATAAAAATCAAATCAAATAAGCTTAGGATTATAATATCCCTCACACTTTATCTAAATCTTAACTACCTTCCTTAACTTATTTCAATGGGTTGAATGGCTAATCTAGAGTCCTCAATTAAGGTTTCCCAACTCATGTTATAAAAATATCTATTTTAACCAAAACATTGTATCCTTATATGAATTGAAATTAAAATAGACTCATTAAGTTTAGGCTCTAATCTGGCTACATATGGCCTATAGGTATATCCCTATCCTATACGCAAATCAATTAATATGATCATATGCTATTTCAATTTTAATCTACACTAAACTCCCTTTCCCAAGTTTGTTTAGGTTCCTAAATCAATTTAATTGGTGACCAAGCAATTAAAAACATTAAAAACAAATTGGAATAAACAATTCAAATCCCATTAAAGATAAGTAAAAAAGAGATTAAAAATGTAGCTTACATATAGTTCAATTGCAATCCTAGAAAAAGAAAATTAACTAGTTATGATTGAAAAGACATATAATATTATATAAAATTCAACCACTGAGAGTAACAAGAAAAAAATAAAAGCTAAGGAAGAAACAAAACAAATATTTGTAGCCTTACTCTACAAGTTTCAGCCTCCACTTTTAGCTTATTGAATCTCCCAAAAGTTGTCTCCCTCATGTCTCTTAAAAATATATTATTTATACTACCAAACTTAACCTATAGTTCCTTAAGTTAACCTACTAATTTAATAGGGCTTAAAACTGTACTATGAGGCCTAAACATCAATTGTCAGTTTTAAAATTACCATTCTCGCAACAATACACCCAGCCATTTTTTGATACGATTTTTTGTATCTTCGAAGCATAACTAGGTAAAGTGATCCTCATGAAAATTTAGCTTTGTCTCTTAGCTTTCCAATGGTCTAGGAATTGCAGCATTAGGAGTTCTATAGCACGAGTTATAATCAAAACACTGAAGCATATGCAAACAAACTTCTGAGTCTTTTAACACCTTACTTTTTAAAATTAAGCTCAATCTCTTTAAATCCTACAAAAATATAAAAACTAATAAAAAATAATCAAATTAAAGGAAATAAACATAAAATTAAAATGACTCACTTAAAATAAACTAATTATAAAAATAACCAAAAATACCTAAATTATAATTGAAAATTAAGGACTTAATTAATATTAAATAATAAAATTGGATTAAAATAATTCTATAAAATAGAATTATCAACTTCTACCACCTTAGTGTCCTTATCATAAGCCACACAAAAAAAAAAAAGTCTAACATATGTAACATTTATGAGTGTCCAAAAGTCATATATCCAATCAAAAATGATCTTGTTATTACTAATCACAGCATGAATCACCTTTCGTAACCGGTTGGCATGTAGTTTGGAAATAAGATTACTGGTCTAAGTAAAGGAGGAATTTAAACCCTTCTCAAGTTTCCCTGTCACCCAAAGGTCTGCAACAAACTCATATAAATGCCTATCAAGCTCCGAGATTTTTTCAAGAAGTTAAAATTAAATCCGTCAAGTCTCATGACTTTAGACCCATCACACTCGGAAACCATTTTATAACTTCTTCCAATGTAATTGAAGCTTCCAAACTCCTTACACTATCATCATATATTATTGGAGTTCTTTTTTTAAATGGGTCCCATGGATAAAGTATTTTTGATAATAAACCTCTTCATAATTTTAACTGTTTTTAGCTAAGAGAATTAAAATTTAGACAAAATTATCCTTAATGAAATCGACCTATTTATTTGACTCCGCGCCTCAACCTGAAAGCTATTAACGGGTCAAGTATATTTAAGTCTACACCTCAAACCGATTCAGATTCTTTGAACTTTTCTCGCCAGACTATTTATCTCTAGAGTATTCCTTACTAGAAAGAAAAACGTTTAAACATTTTGAGTATTTTGGAATAGTTTTTGATACAGAAAGAAAACTTTTGAGCATTTTTAAGAATTTTAGAGTGATTTTTGATATATAAAGAAAAACCTTTGAACATTTGGAGCATTTTTTGTCAAGTAGGCATATTCATTAATTATGTTGTTAAATGGAATATGGTGTATTGTTTGAAGTTGTTGATCTTGTTAGATGAAATTCAGTAGTTTTGGTGGTTTTTAGGCATTACGTGACTAGTTTTTAGGCAATGCATGACTGACTTTGGACATTGCGTGATTGACTTTGGGCATTGCGTGACTAGTTTTTGTAAGGTATTGCGTGACTAGTTGATAAGCATTGCATGACTTGTTAGTAAGGTATTGTGTGACTTGTTAGTAAGGTATTGCGTGACTAGTTAGTAAGGCATTGCGTGACTTAGGCATTACTTAAAAATCAGTCACGCAATACCTAAAACCAATCACATAATGCCTAAAAACTAGTCACGCAGTGATTGAGTTACACAATGCTTAAAAACCAGTCTCGTAATACTTAAAAATCAGTCTAACCAATTTTAACTCCTCAACTTTGGGATTCTATAAATAAACTAATAAACTCAAGAACCTAAAACACATACTTTTTTTTTTTTGCTAAGCCATAAAATTGTGCATTTCATAAAAGATAGGTTACAAAACTCGATAACCTTCCAAAGCAAGACAAAATATAGGGTTCTTTTTTAAAATGGGCTTTATGCATAATGTGTTTTTGACAATAGACATCCCCATAATTTTAATTGTTTTTAACCAAAAAAATTAAAATTTAGACAAAATTACCCTTAATGAAATCTCTCATTTTTTTAGCTCCGCATCTCAACCGAAACCTATTAACGGGTCAAGTATGTTTAGATTTGCGTCTCAAACTTACTCATATTTTGTGAGCTTTTCTTACCAGACTATTCATCTCTGGAGTATTCCTTACCAGAAAGAAAGACGTTTAAGCATTTTGAGCATTTTGGAGTAGTTTTTGATACACGAAGAAAACCTATGAGCGTTTTGAGTATTTTTAAGCATTTTGGAGTATTTGTGATATATAAAGAAAAACTTTGGAACATTTTGAGCATTCATATTCGTTAATTATATTGTTAAATGGAATATGGTTTATCGTTTAAAGTTGTTGATCTTATTAAATGGAATTCGGTAGTTTTGATGATTTTTGAGAATTACGTGACTAGTTTTTAAGCATTACGTGACTGACTTTGGATATTGCGTAACTGACTTTGGGCATTGCATGACTAGTTGATAGGCATTGTGTGATTAACTTTGGGCATTGCATGACTAGTTTTTGATAAGATATTGCGTGACTAGTTTCTGATAAGGCATTGCGTGACTAGTTGATAGGCATTGCGTGACTAACTTTGGGCATTACGTGACTAGTTTTTGATAAGGCATTGCGTGACTAGTTGATAGGCATTACGTGACTTGTTAGTAAGGCATTGCGTGACTTGTTAGTAAGGCATTGTGTGACTTAGGCATTGCTTAAAAATCAGTCACGTAATGTCTAAAAACTAGTCACATAATGCCTAAAACCAATCACATAATACCTAAAAACTAGTCACACAGTGATTAAGTTACACAATATCTAAAAATCAGTAAACTCAATTTTAGGGTTCTATAAATAAACCAATAAACTCAAGAACCTAAAACACATACGTTTTTTTTTTTTTTTTGCTAAGCCATGAATTTATGCATTTCATAAAAGATAGGTTACAAAACTTCGTAACCCTCCAAAGCAAGAGAAAATATATCTTTATCTGGAGGCCTTGCTCACTCCTCTTATACAAAAACAAAATATACCCTTTTTACAAAATATTTCATGAACAATTTCAACTCAAAATCCCATAAAAAAAAAATCAAAATCCCTAGCAAGCATGCTTAACAATCATCCCAATCCCAAACACAACAAAACCGTGAACCACCATAAAACCCATCAAACATGCTTTAGCTGTTCTTTCTCCCTGAGCAAAATCGTTGCCTGCAAATAGCAAAATCGTTATTCATCACCCTTAAGAATCCCAAGATACACCATCCAAAAAAATAAAATAAAATAAGAAAGAGCTTGATGTCATCTTTGCGAATTGGATGGCGAGATAGACATATTTGAACAGAGAGAGAAATCGAGATTTAATTTTGAAATTTTTATCTGAATTGCTGGGAGAAAGAAAATTGAAACCATTTTAATTTGTCTGAAATTGTTTAAAGGGTATTATTGTCAAGTCATGCCAAAAATTGACCAAAAATAGTTAAAATTATAAAAAATGATATTTTTGAATTAGGCTTATGAGGAAGGTTATTTCTCACAATTTTCTCCAAAATATATCTCTATCGGGAGGGCCTTACTCATTCCCCTTATGCAAAAACAAAACATACTCTTTTACAAACTATTCCCTGAACAATTTCAACTCAAAATCTCATAAAAAAAATCAAAATCCCCAACAAACATGCTTAACAATCATCCCAATCCCAGACACAATAAAACTGTGAACCACCATAAAACCCATCAAACATACTTTAACTGTTCCTTGTCCCTGAGCCCATCATCTTAACCAATCTGATCCAACTCATCAACATAGGCATCTCCATCGCAGCACACATTTTGAAGCAAGTCATCACCAGAAAGCATCCAGTTACTGCATTCATCATGTTGCTTGCAATCACCATAGAAGAGCAAAATCGCTGTTTATCTCCCTTGGAAACCCCAAGATCCGTCATCTAAAAAAATAAAACAAAATAAGAAAGAGCTTGATGTCATCTCTACTCTTTGGATGGCGAGATAAACAATATTTGAACAGAGAGAGAAATCGATATTTAATTTTAAAATTTCTGTCTGGATGGCGGGATAGAGAAACTTGAAACCATTTTAATTTGTCTGAAATTGTTTAAAGGGTATTGTTGTTAAGTCATGCCAAAAATTGGCTAAAATTAATTAAAATTATAAAAAATGATATTTTTTAATTGAACTTATAAAGAAGGTTATCTCTTACAATTTTCTCTATATTATTTTTAGTTTTTACAACGTATTTTCAATTTTTTTGAAGAAATATAATATTTTAGTGAAAATACAAAAGAACCAGTAATTAATAAGTAAAAATTAAAATAGGTATGACATTAAAATCATTTTAAAAAATTATACTCAATTGACTTGGGTCAATAAAATTAAAATCTGATGTGTTATAATTTTTTTCATTAACTCAACAGGTAAATGTGAGTTTTTGACTTTTTGTAGGTCAAATGCATAACTAATCAAATTAAAGAATCGACTCGTATCAAGAGTTGAGTCACCAAATCGAATGATCCGATCATCGAGCTGGTCTACTTTGGTAACTTTAGGATATTGTTTATTTAGTTTGATATTAAATAAAAAATAGTTTTTGTGAATGAAATTTTTAGGTGCTTTGATATGTTTCTGGTTGATTAAAAAGTTCATGTATCAAGCCATGTGATTATGCCACGTCACTCAATTTAACGATTAGAAATTCTAACCATAATGATGGGACTCAATTTGACATATGATGAAAGAATAAAATTAAATAAATTCACTGAAATTGTGATAGAGGTACTATAAATCCTTAAAATTAAGATAGTATACATATCAATATTTGACTTCGAATCTTTTAATAGGGTTTTAAAACCAAAAGACAATTTGCACGCGTAAGTCGTACGTCCTAAAATAATTAATACATCATAATTATTTTTAAAAAAGAAAAGAAAGAGGGAAAACGAATTAATCACATAAAATACATTGACATCTGCACAGTTAATACAAACATATTATATCATCCTTTGCTAGCTTCAGTACTTTTGCATTGCCAATTTGCCATGGTCTTGAACTCCATGCACTAGTAATTCCTCAGTTGAGAAGCATATGCGTAGATCTGCTCGGCGGAGTCTATTCTCTTTGCTTCCTCAGAGTTGGCATAAAAGAGGAAGTCCATGAACTCAAACTCCTTGAAAACTTGAGGATGTTCCTCATTTACAAGCTCTTTTGGTGCCTTGATTATCGTACCCACCAACGGAATTGCAAAGGCTCCCAGTGAATACCGGTCTCTGTCTCCACTCATCATCACTCTATGCTTCGCCGCTTTCATTCTGCCATTACTCCATGCCTTCATTTCAAGGTTTGTAATGTTCAATATATCAGTCTTCCAATCTCCATTTTTAGTTTAATTTTCAATAATTAGGTAAGATTTTGGTTTCCATTTTACCAAAGGTTAAAGAAACCAACTTTCTAGCTAGACTTGTATATATATATATATATATATATGTAATTAAAAATCAAACTCATTCATTTAGTTTAAAATTGATGTGGACACCCGCTACGAAACTGATCCGATCCAAATTCAATAATAAAAAAATAAAATTTAATCATATTTGTATTTAATTTGTCAAAATTAAATAAATAAATTCAAAGTAAACTTCATAGTTAGATCATTTATAAATTAAAACAAATAATTTGTCTGTTATAAATAATACATACATTAAAAATGATATAAAAATTAAAATAAATATTAAAAAAATCATCGATAATTAAGTTCGGATAACATATGTTGTTCCAATAGAACCATTTTTAAAGTACTATAAAGGGAAGTTAAAATTGCCCTTTGGCAAATATCATGAAGAAGTGTTATTGGATGTAAAAGCTGTTCAATAATATTTTTATTTATTTAAGAAAATAAATATAAAAGGCTTAACTTTATTAAACAAAATCATAAGTTTTAAGGTGAAAAAATAAATAAAATAATTTTTTGTTAATTAAAAATAAAAAACAAATGAAATCAAGAGAAAAATTAGATCATCTAAAAGGATGAATATATATAAAAAAATCATTCTCTGTGTAATTTTATAAATTATTAAAGGATAAAGTGAGAGTGTTAAAAAATTTATTAAATAGTTATTACTACATATTAACACTTTTTTGAAAAATTTTGATTTATAATTTCGTTATTAAATAATTTATAATTTAATTATGTTAGGACCAAATTCTTGGATGCTAATAAGTTATGGCTTTATCATAGTCCCTCCTTCCCATTATTAAAGTTAGCCGAGTCATCAAACCTAATAAATTTTTGAAAAAAAAATGATAAAGGGCCAAACAAGGGCCAAAGGTGGCCTGCTACCCTTGGTAAGGATGTCGGCTCGTCGCTATTTCCATGGGTCCAGGAAGCAAGTAACTAGAAAGACAGAGGAACTGAGTAAATCTTGTGGTTTACTGCCTTCTGACAAAAATGAAAAGCATTTGTAACTGGATTCTTGGTACAAAGGAGTAGATAACATAAGTTAAGGTCATTTAAACCAAATTATTGAGCATACCATGAGAGGATCTCCAACAAGAAAGACAAAGGAACAAGATGAAGGTAACACCTTGGTCCACTCTCCGTCCTTAATTTCAATTTCCAGTCCTGAAATTTGATCATTACAAACGATTGCACTGGCTGGTTTATCAGTATGAGCGTAGAGCCCTTTCACATAGTTCCCCGATGGAGGGGCCATGTATTTCATCATTCCCAGCAGCATGTAACATCTCATGATCAATTACTCCCATTTCTCCCCCAACTCATAATTATCAATAATCATCAACCAGATTATATGGTCAGCTCCTCCAATTGCTTGGCCATGGTGTTCACGGTTTGGCTGCTCAAAAGGAATGAACACGTTAATTAAGACTACAAAACTACTTAGAATTCCTTCAAATTTGTAACTAATCTAAGTCTAATTCGAGTATCTGATGGATGAGCTTTGATAATTACCATAAGTGATGGTGGCCATCAGGCCACATAAGTTGAGCAAAGCTTTTAACCGAATCATGGTTGGAGGCATCTTCAATTCCGAAGCCCTCCTATAGAGAAGCCAGGCTGCATGGTCCAAAGTAGCTATGGTAAGGCTTTGGATTAACATTTTTCTGCTTTCTCTCCAACGGGACTTCAACAAGTTCTCCTACCAAGGAAAACGTCTCCTTCCGGAGTTTCCTTGGTATCCTTTCATACACCACCTGGAAACAACCGTAATTCTCACAAGCCTCTCGTACCCTCCTGCACAAACGTTGCCACCCTTAAGTTCCTCGCTCCGAATCCGGTGAACCCTCGGTCGGTAAGTCGATAACTGGAATCTGAAATTCAGCATCGGAACCCATTTTGATTATCCCTAACAATATTAATTTCTTAGACTAAATTAGCTTGTATATGTAACAATGGTCTTTCGTTGTTGCCTCACTACCAGAGGGGCTCAACTCTTTTATATGGCATTGTTTCTAAAGGCGACAAGCAGATACCACCAAACTAGCACCTATGAACTTCAATAAAAGCATCTAAAGCAGAATCATATATATATATATATATATATATATATATATATATATATATATATATATATATTGGTAAAATTCTGAGTGTGTAGTATATATAAATTTAGAGTCCCATTAGAAATGCAAGAGTTTCAGTTTGTTTAGAAATTCATTTTGTCCGTTTGTATGCCATGCACATTGATCGGAAGAGAATGAAAGTGACGTGTGGGAACTAGGAGTTGAGCTGGCTCATATTTGTTGCGATGAAGTCACCTTATGGACATAGCAGAGCTGCGTGTGAATGTCAGGTGCAGGTTGGGTAATTGCTGTGGGTCTTTTCTCGACAGACTTGGTGCTAATGTTTGGATATGTTTTGAATGAGCATTTATATGGTAATATTCAAGTGTTAGTTCTCCGTCCTCGATATTCCCAAATCTGGGATATAATCTTTTATTTTATTTTTATCTTTTCATTATTGTAAACATAAAAGATCATAGTTTTTTCTATGGCATCTAGCAATAAATTGAGTAATTCTCAGAAAAAAAAAAAAAACACCTAATTAGTTTTTTTTTCTTTTTTCAAATAAAGCTTTTATAATTTCCCATAACAATTAAAATCTATGTGTCATGCTTCTTTTGGAAACACAATCACATATTTGGCTTTAACGCATAGACAAGCTAATAAGCAGAAGGCAAGATACAAACATATCTTTCGTCATATTAACCAAACCTAATATATTTGCGATGTTTCCATGCCTGAAACCCTTTTACAACTTAATTAATTTATTGGCTGAGCTGCATAACTGAACACCTACTTTGCCGAGTCCAAGTGCATTGCTTCCTCTGAAAATTTGAGGAAGGCCATATAATAGAAGTCCCTAAAAACTTGAGGATGGTCCTCATCTTCCAGCCCCTTTGGTGCTTTGATGATTGAACCCTTCACAGCCACAGGCACTGCAAATGCTCCAAAGGTATACCGCTCTTTGTCTCCACTCATCATCACCCTATGCTTCGCCGCGTGCATTCTGCCACTGATGATTTTTTTTATTTTTTACTGTATCTTTAGTGATGTCAGCAGCAATTGAGTTTAAAATTTCTATTGCACACTTCACCGTATAGAAGTCAAAGGTTTTCATTGTCATAACATTGAACGTTAACATCAATTAAGCAGTAAATCTTTACTTGATGATCATCAATTATTTCAAGGCTTTACCTACACTACCTAATGATAAGTATTTGAAGTGGTTGCCACCTTAAATCAAATATAGAAGTCAAAGGTTTTCATTGTCATAACATTGAACGTTAACATCAATTAAGCAATCAATCTTTACTTGATGATCATCAATTATTTCAAGGCTTTACCTCCTTAAATCAAGGTTATGAACAAATATGTGAATGTCCATTATGTTATGACCCAAGAAGTGCAAACCAAGTTAAACAGCCAAATAGGCAAGATACAAGAAATGTAATATGATTTGAACATTTAGATAGAATTAAATTAGGATTATAATTCAAGGGGTTGTTGCCTATAAATAGGTCTCTCACTTCATTTGTAAATACATACTTGAATAAGATATTCTTACTCCCTCTAAATACTTTCACTTATATTTCTCTTATAGTTGTTCTTTTCAGATTTATTTCATAACACGTTATCAGATCCTCTTTGACCTCTTAAGTTTCGAAATTATTTTGTTTATATCATCTTCAAGCTTCAAAAGGATTTTAATGATTCGGTTTTGATTTATAGTTTTAGCAAATCATGTAAGTATTGCTATTATTTTGTTTTCATCATCTCTAAGCTTTAAAAGGATTTCAATAGTTGGTCTTTAATTTTTGGTTATAACAAATCAAGTAAGTGACTTGATATTTCCTTAATATTTTTATTCCCTAAAAATCAACCTTAATATTAATTTTAATATCATATAGTATATATTATATTCTGTCCCTTGATTGAAAAGTGAATTTACTATTATATAACTATTAATAAAAAAAATCATAATATTCATTCCCTGAAGTAAATGTGACAAACGAGCTACTAATAAAAAATTATAAATTTATTCATTCCCTGAAGTGAATGCGAAATTATTTAATAATGATGGTCATGGTCATGAATCTATTTATTCCTGAAGTGAACGCTACATCATCTAATAATTATGATCATGGATATGAAAGAGGTCGTTATAATAATTTACACTATCACTAGTTTAATTCTAAAAATAATTTTACCATCAGAAGTGGATGGATAATTTTACCATCATAATCTAAGGATAATTTTGCCACCAAAAATGGATGAATAATTTTACCATTAAAAGTGGATTGATGTCGTAACCCACTAACCCACCAAAAGTGAATAACCCATAAAAAAAAGTAGATGAATACTTTCAACCCACCAGAAGTAGATGAATAATGAAAAGGTAAAAATGAAAAAAATAAAAAGAATATAAAAAACGTATTATTGTTAATGTGGCATGAAAGACCATTAGTTACGTAGCTGTTGTACGTCTTGAATTTTATCAAGCATCATTAAAAACTAAAATATCTTGTGATGATTTTAACAATGGCTGAGTTGATATAGCACATCAAAATATATGTCTACCCTAAAAGAGGAATTGATTATATGATTGGTAACGGAAATATTCATTGTTGATTTTCTTGTCCTGAAAAAGGAATTGATCATTTAATTGATAATGGAAATATCCATTATTGATTTTCTTATCTTGAAAAAAGAATTGATCATTCAATTAGTATATTTTAGTATAACTATATTATGAAGATGTTTTAATATGTTTTCATTATATTTAAATGATATATTCTTATTATGTGTTTTAATTTTATATTTAATATTCTTTTATGTTAACTTGCAAGTTTTTTATTGTATATATCTTATTTTATTTTAAAAAATATGAATATTCATATTGTTGGATCCAAGATTTATTATGTAAATATATGTCTAGTAGACATTACTATAACACACACTATATTTAAAGACAAGAAATATTTTTCCTACTTGACAACAAAAAAAATCATTGTCAATTCAATATCTGGTAGTACAAGATTAATTAAAGGCTCTAGAAGAGATAATATTTTACGACCTTGAGGAATAAAGTAATAGAGGATGTGTTATTTTCTATTAAGTCTCAAAGAAATTTATTAAGTTTTAAAGATATTCGTCTGAATAGATAGCATATTAAGACAACGAATGAAAGAGATACTTAATACCTCTATATTACATCTATTGTCTCAGGTAGAAAGTATGTGTTGAAAAAAAAATTACTCGCTCTGTTCTCAGAATTAAACTATACAAATATTAGAATAATTGAAACCCATAGTAAACCAGAAGTTGCTAATGATTTTAATATTTGGCATAACCGTTTGAACCATCTCGAATCAATAATGATGCAAAAAATGATTGAAATTTTATATGATCATTCATTGAAAAACCAGAAGATTTTTCAATCTAATGGATTTTATGTGATACTTGCTTTGAAGGCAAATAAATTATAAGGCTATCACCAGCTAAAGTTGGAATTGAATTCTCTATCTTTTTTAATAATATTCAAGGTTATATATGGATTTATAAATCCACCATATAAATCATTTATATATTTTACGGTTTTAATCGATGCATAGACTAGATGGTCACATGTGTGCTTATTATTAGCTTGCAATTTGGCATTTGCAACCATTCATTTGCAAGCACATTTTTCTAGTTATATAATCAAGATTATTTGTCTTAACAATGCTAGTGGATTTACATCTCAAGCCTTTAATATTGCATATTAGTTAGAATAACTATTGAACAACCCGCCGCATATGTTTATACAAAAAATGGTTTAGCAGAATTCTTTATTAAACACTTCCAACTGATTGCAAGGCCATTACTGATGAAATTCAAACTCTTAATGTCTACTTGGGGGCATGCATTTTGGATATAGTAACATATGTACGCATCAAGCCAAATGAGTTATTATAAATTCTCCCAATACAATTGATTTATGGTCAAGAACCAAATATTTTTCATCTAAGAATTTTTGGATGTGCAGTATATGTTTCAATTGCTCCACCACAACGCACAAAGATGGGTCCTCAAAGGAGGTTAGGAATATACGTTGGATACGAATCTCCATTTATAATTAAATGTTTAGAATTATCAATAGGAGATTTATTTATAACAAAGTTTGTCAATTGTCATATTGATCAAACAATTTTTTCAATATTAAGGGGAGAAAAATAAGCGGTTGCAAAAGAAAATTTCTTAGAATAAATTATCATTACCTACTTTTGATCCTCACACAAATCAATATGAACTTGAAGTTCAAAAGATAATTCTTTTACAAAATATAGTAAATCGGTTACCAGACGTATTTACTGACCCAAAAAAATAACTAAATCTTATATACCAACTGCAAATGATCCTATTAACATTAATGTCCTTGTAAGATAAGGCACGCTAAAAGCTTTGAGACCAATTGGTTCCAAAGATAAAATCTTCAAAAAAGAAAATGAGCAAATATTTAAGATGGTAAGAAAGAGGAAGTAGAAACTCTAGAAGAGACCCCTGACATAATTGATAAACATTTCAAAAGACATTCAAGTACTTGAAATCAATGAAAATAAAGAGATCTCAACAAATTATGTCATGATAGGAAAAGATGAAATCAGTTAATAAACGTCGACGATATTTTGTATATAATATAGAACTCAATATTATGAAAGAAAATGAGGATCTTGAACCTACATCTATTGAAGAATGTAGACAAAGAAATTATTGGCCAATGTGGAAAGACTCAATTAAAGAGGAATTGAATATATTTGTAAAACATGAAATTTTTGGACCTGTAGTCTGTACACCAATAGTGTTAAACAAATGAAATATAAATGGGTATTTGTGCGAATATGAAATGAGAAAAATGAGATTATGAGATATAAAGTACGGTTTATCGCACAAAGTTTACCCAAAGATTTGGTATTAAATATGAAGTAATATATTCTATATGGTGGATGCAATTACAATTCTATATTAACTAGTCTGACAATATATGAGAAGATTGAAATGAGTCTAATGCATGTAGCTACAGCCTATTTATATGGCTCATTTGATATTGATATTTATATGAAAAACCCTGAAGGATTTAAATTGCTTAAAGTATAAAAATTTGAATTCTCAAGAAATTTACTCGATTAAGTTAAGTAAATCTTTATATGGATTAAAGCAATTCAAACACATGTGTGGCATAATCCCCTTAGTGCATATTTATTGAAAAAATGCTATAAAAATAATCCTATATGCCCATGTATTTTATAAAAAGGTTTAGATATGAATTTATTATAATTATTGTTTATGTTGATGACTTGAACATTATTGAAACTCCTGAATAGTTATCAAAAGTTGTGGATTACTTAAAGAGAGAATTTGAGATGAAAAACCTTGGAAATAATAAAGTTTTGCTTGGGTCTTTAGATTGAACATTTGGCAAATAGAATTTTTGTCCATTAATCAAATTATATTGCAAAAATTCTAAAACAATTTTATATAAAGAAAGCATATCCATTGAGTTCACCAATGGTTGTAAGGTCACTAGATGTGAAAAAAGGAAAAATACATTTTTTGACCTCATGAGGATAATAAAGAACTTCTTGGTCCTGAAGTACTGTATCTTATTGAAATTAAAGCACTAATGTATCTTGCTAGCAATACATGACTTGATATATCAATTGCTGTGAATTTATTAGTAAGATATAGTTCTTCTCCAACTCTAAGGTATGGGAATAGAATTAAACATATACTTCGATATCTCCGGAGAACAATGGATATAGGCTTATGTTACTCAAATGCATCAAAATAAAATTCAATTAGTTGTGCAGTGCAAGATATTTATTTGATCCACACAAAGCTCGATCCCAGACAGGTTTTCTTATTCATATGTGGAGGTGTGACTATTTCATACTGTTTTGTAAAATAGATTATAGTTGCTACTTCTTTTAACCATGTAGAAATTTTAGCAATTCATGAGGCAAGTCGTGAATGTGTCTAGTTAAGATCTGTAACTCAACATATTTGAGAAATGTGTGGCTTATCAACCAAAAAGGAAATTCTAACAATGTTATATGAGGATAATATTGCTTGCTTAGCACAGTTAAAGGAAGGATATATTAAAAGTGATCGAACAAAACACATAGTTCGTCAAAATTCTTCTTCACTCATGATCACCAAGAAAAGGGTGAAATTAGTGTTCAACAAATTCAGTTAAGTGATAATCTAGTAGATTTGTTCACCAAAGCCTTCTTACTGCAACAATTGAAAAGTTGGTATAAAAGATTGGAATGCATCATTTTAAAGATCTTTATAATGCAGTCATTAGGGGAAGTAAAATACGCACTGTACTCTTTTCCTTCATCAAGGTTTTTCCCACTGAGTTTTTCTTGATAAGGTTTTTGATGAGGCATATTTCAAAAGCGTATTCTTAAAAAGATTATGTACTCTTTTTCTTTCACTTGGATTTTTTTTCCATGAGGTTTTTTCCTTGTGAGGTTTTAACGAGGCATATTCTTAATACAATAGACATTCAAGAGGGAGTGTTATGAAAAAAAATGTGAATGTCCATTACGTTACGACCCAAGAAATGCAAACCGAATCAAACAACCCAATAGGCAAGATACAAGAAATGTAATATGATTTGAACTCTTAAATAGAATTAGATTAAGATTATGATTCAAGGGGCTTTTGGCCTATAAATAGGTCTCTCACTTTATTTATAAATACATACTTGAATAAGATCTTTTTACTCCCTCTAAATACTTTCTTTCCCTTTAAATACTTTCTCTTATATTTCTCTTATAGTTATTTTTTTCAGATTTATTTCATAACAGAGTTCAATATTAAAATTTAATATCAAGTTGTGGCCACCTACTGGCCTAAAATAGTGACATAATAATAATTAATATAGCATAAGTAGTTTGATTGATGGATGAGAATAAAATAATTAAATATGCTAAGTGTTGACATCATGCATACCTTGCATGAAACAATCTTCAACGATAAAGACAAAGGAAGTGGGAGATGATAACAGCTTCAACCATTGTCCGTCTTTGGTTTCAATTTTGAGCCCTGCAATCTAATCCTCTCACAGAGGAGTACACCAAAAAATTTATCAGTAAGAGGAAAAAGTGCATTGGTGTAGCCTCCGGAAAGGGAGGCTAGATATTTCATCACTTGTAAAGGCATGAAATGTGTCATGAACGACTCCCGTCTCCCTCCTAAGTCCTAAGCCATAACTATCGATGATCATCAAACCAATCATTTAGCTTAGCTCCTCTCCAATCGCTTCATCATAGTGTTAAATAGAAAATAAATAACACATTGAAATTAGTCAGCAACATCAACACAGTAAATGAGCCCTTTAATCGACAAAAAAAAGAGTGAATTTGGATTACCAGAAGTGATCGTGGCCATTAGGCCACATAAAGTCAGCAAAGCTTTTAACAGAGTTACAGTTGGAGGCATCTTCAAGTCCAAAGCTTTCATATGAAAAAAATAAGAGGCCTGGTTCATAGTGGCCATGGTACGCCTTTGGGTTGATATGCTTCTTCTTTGTCTCCAATGGAATATTGAAGAGTTGTTTTACTGAGGAAAATGTCTCCTCTTGGAGATGACTTGATAGTTATTAGATTTTAATTTGTGGTAACATTGTAAATAAGTGCAGTGGTATTGTTGTAATTAGTTTAGTAGTCAATTTATAGTTTTGTGATTGCCTTTCTTCCATGTACATAAAAATACTGCTTTATTTCTCATAAGTAAATTAAGTTTGAGTAATGATGATTCAAGAGTATTCTCTTCCAAATGGGTCTTCTTGTTTTTTTTTTTATTCTTGAGATTTCAGCAACCTACGATCTTGGTTCTTACATGGTATTAGAGTGCATTGATCAAGCTTGAAATTTGTTCTTTGATTTCTTCCATTAACCTTTTTGTTTGTTTACAATTTTTTTGATTCTCAGACTTCTTGTGATTTTTCAATTTTGCATTTCCAGAAACCTTAGATCTGTGATTTTTTTTTTAGATCTATAGCATGATCTTTCTAGATCTGTGACATTTCTTTCTAAATCTTTTGATCAATTTACTCGTTTGGTTATTTAATTGTGTATCTGTTGAAAAACCATGGCTAACATTTCAACTTCAAAGTTCATTTTCTCTACTATTGATGATCCTTAGTCTCCATATTACATTTATCATTCAGATCATCATGGTTCAGTGATGATAAATCCAAAGTTGAATGCAAACAACTATGCATCATGGAGCTAATCTTTTATTTTGGCTTTGTCGATCCGAAACAAGTTAAGGTTTATTAATGGTATGATTGTTAAACTAGAACCCAGTGATGAGATTCATGTGCAATGGCTAAAATGTAACAATCGAATAGTCGCATGGTTGCTGGAATCGATTTCTCCTCTAATTGCAGCAACAATTTTCTACATCAACTAAACGGCACAAATTTGGGAGGTTCTGAAGAAGCATTTTGCTCAGCCTAATGATTCACGGATCTGTGATCTCCAGTTTATTCTTTCCAATGTCACACAAGGTAATCAAACAATCGATTCATATTTCACTGAGTTAAATGCTATTTAAGAAGAACTTAGGAATGTTAGGCCATTACCTCATTGTGACTACGAATATTATAATCCTAAATGTTTCTAGAAATATATTGATTAGTTCACTAAGGATAATGTGTTTAAATTTTTGGATGGCCTAAACGAATCATATGTTGCATTGTGATCTTAGATTTTGTTAATGAAGCCTTTTCCAAGTCTTGATAAGGCTTATAATATGATCATTAGAGAAGAAAGTCAAAGGAATCTGCGTATGCAATCTCAACCTCTAGTTGAAGGGTCTGCGATGATAGTAACAAGTGAAAAACGAAAGAAGTTTAAGCTTGATGTTACTTGTGGACATTGTGGTAAGGCTAGTCATGCCAAGGAAAATTGTTACAAGCTTTTTGGTTTTCCTTTTGATTTTAAATTCACCAAGAACAAGAATCCTTCTGCTAAGAAATTAGGTTCTTCTAATAGTGTGATGGTCAATGTTACAACTGCTGGTAATGAGGAACATGATAGTGCCGTATCTAAATTGTCTTTCACTTAGTCTCAATATCAATAATTAATGATGTTAATCAATAAAGGTCATGCTGATTCTGGTGATAAATCATCCTTTTCCCTAAACAAAGGTATTCAGAACCAGTAACTCAAATTTTCAATTGTCAATTCTTCAATGGCAGGTATAATTGCTAACCTTTTTTGCTTTAATTCTGCTCATGGTTATTATGATGGATCATCTGTTAATATTTTTAGATATTTTTCTAATCATTGAATTGTTGATTTGGGTGCTACTGATCATATAAAATGTAGTCTTCAATTTTTTAGTTCACAAATTGTTATTTCCAATGGATTTGTTGAAATGCCTAACAATTGCAAGGCTTTAGTTACTCACATAGGAACTGTTCAATTGTTGGATAATCTTACCTTACCCAATGTCTTGTTTGTTCCTAGCTTTAGGTTCAATCATGCTGATTCTAGTGATAAACCACCTTTTTTCCCTAAACAAAGGTATTCAGAACTAGTAACTCAAATCTTCAATTGTCAATTCTTCAATAGTAGGTATAATTGCTAACCTTTTTTACTTTAATTATGCTCATGGTTATTATGATGGATCATCTGCTAATATTTTTGGATATTTTTCTAATAATTAGATTGTTGATTTGGGTGCTGCTGATCATATAGAATGTAGTCTTCAATTTTTGAGTTCACAAATTGTTGTTTCTAATGGATTTGTTGAAATGCCTAACAATTGCAAGGCTTTAGTTACTCACATAGGAACTGTTCAACTGTTGGATAATCTTACCTTACACAATGTCTTATTTGTTCCTAGCTTTAGGTTCAATCTCATATGTAAATTAAGTCTAAGTAATAGTGATTCCAAAGTATTCTCTTCCAAATGGGACTTTTTGTTTCTTCTGTTCTTGAGATTTCAGCCATTTACGATCTTGGTTCTTACAACACCACTTCAAACACAAAATTCTTACAAGCCTCTCTCACCCACTTGCACAACCTTAGCCATCCATGGGTTCCTAGCCCCATGTCTTTTTGAACCGATCGACAACTCGATAATTGGAATCTGACGCTGAGAATTAGAACCCATTTTAGTACTACTTTTTTGCTAGCTAGAAATATGATTTAGTGGTAGATTTCAATTTTGTTACTCGTTCATCACTTTCCCAAGAGCTTTCATTTGATTCATTGGTTAATACATAATCTTTTTTTGTCCTCAATGGAATATCAAAAAATTATCTTACCAAGAAAAACGTCTCCTCTCAAAGATGACTTGATAGCTTATCATACATAACTTCAAACAACCAAAATTCTCACAAGCCTCTCTCACCCACTTGCACAAACTTAGCCATCCATGGGTTCCTCGCCCCATGTCTTTTTGAATCGATTGGTAACTCGATAATTAAAATCTAAAGCTGAGAATCAAAACCTATCTTGGTACTGCTTTTCTACTAGCTAGTAATATGATTTAGTGGTAGATTTCAGTTTGGTCGCTCCTTCATAACTTTCCCAAGGGCTCTCTATATTGCAAGATTTCTTAAGTGCTCCAGGAGACACTCGAGTATTTGATTCATTGGTTGATACATAATCATTCTTTGTCTCCAATGGAATATCGAAAAGTTGCCTTATCGAGGAAAATGTCTCCTCTCATATATGACTTGATAGCTTATCATACACCACTTCAAACAACCAAAATTTTCACAAGCCTCTCTCACCTGCTTGCACAACCTTAGCCATCCATGCGTTCCTCGCTCCATGTTTTTTTAAATCGATCAACAACTCGATAATTGGAACCTAAAGCTGAGAATCAAAACCCATTTTGGTACTGCTTTTTTTCTAGCTACTAATATGATTTAGTGGTAGATTTCGGTTTGGTGGCTCCTTCAACACTTTCCCAAGGGCTTTCTATATTGCAGGGTTTCTTAAGCACATGAGGAGGCACTCAAGCATTTAGCTCATTGATTGATGTATGATCCTTTGTCTAAAGAGTAGAATTAAAATCTTCCTTCTCCAAATTAAAAAAAAATATACACAAGGAAATACAACCAAAGTAACACTTATCCAATTCCATAAAAGTATCTAAATCAGACTCATTTATAACTGTCCGAAATCTAATCATATATCAACGTGCAATTATAATGCAACC
The DNA here is from genome assembly GCF_053813885.1 of Theobroma cacao. Taxonomy (NCBI): domain Eukaryota; kingdom Viridiplantae; phylum Streptophyta; class Magnoliopsida; order Malvales; family Malvaceae; genus Theobroma; species Theobroma cacao. Next base: position 8,642,719 of record NC_142647.1, read on the forward strand.
TTTAATAATCAGATAGTGTATTTTACTTGGAAAATTTAACTATTATGACATTTTAATCAATTAGTACATCATGACGATTTAATTATTTGTCAAATATAATTAAAAACTGCTCCCCATATATTTTGGATATTTCTTTTCAATTTTGATGAAATTGGTAATAGATAGTACTAATGATAGGAAACCCCTCTAGACAAGATTTGAGGGGTAAGATGTTTTAACAGTTCGTTATATCAAAGAGGAGGAATCAATAGTACTTTTGAAACAGTCCTCTCATTGTAATAGGGTGTGCATAGCTCCAACTTACAAACTATCTTAGCTCGGAGCCAAGTTTTTGAATATTTAAGTTTTTAAAGCTTATATTAACAATTAGGGCTGCGACGGTATTTATATTTTTTTTCTCTCTTTTTGAATTGTTTTTCTTCTCTTCCATTGAATTATAATCATTGTTATAATAATTTTAATCTTATTTTATACATCGATTCATGATAATGAATCTAAAAATTATAAAGTTTGTAATACTTAATTACTTTTAATTCGAAATGATTAATATTTATAAAAATAATTTTTTATTTCTTTTCTATTAATTAGTATTGATGTGAAACTTTGATAATGGAAGAATTAATGTCAAGGGAGAGAAACAATTAAGTAGAAATTCCTTCTTTATATTTAAGAAAAGGAAATTTTGAATCTTACTCTTTGAATGGAAAAATCATACATCAACTATTAAGTCAAATCTTCCTTTGGGACATGAGGGTTCGATGAGTCAAATTTTTCTTTGGGTGATTTTGGTTTGTCGGGTTGAAGGGCTCGTTTTTGGATGGTTCTTTGTTTATGCCCTGTCCATGTTTGGCTGTCATAGTTAGGATACTTGTGCCTTCAGGGTAGGGAGTCTGGATGAGGGAGGGGAGGTGGCCTTCTTTAGAGGGATTTTTGCTGATGTTGTTCTGCTTCATGTTGGTTCTCCTTCCTCTAATGCTTCTTTGAGTGTTTGCTTTGTGAAAGAATGTGCATGAGTAAGGAAGAAAAAAGAAAGTTTTTTATTCGCGCTTAGGTTTTTTAGTTTTATTTATTTCTTTTTATCTTATCATTTCTTCATGTATCTTTTTTATGATGAGAAAAGGAAAAAGAAAAAAGAAAAAGAAAAAAAAAAAGAAGAGAAAGAAGAAAAGAGGAAACAAAAAGAAAGTTAAAGTAAAAGTTAAGAAAAAAAGAAAAGGGGAAGCCTGTTTGCTAATCTTTTGTGTCTGTCCTTCTACTTCCTTTTTGGTGTTTAAGTTGCTGTCCAAAGGTTTTTTGCTTTTTCTGGTTTTGGTCTTGTGCTGTTCTAATGTTTTGTGTTGGTTGGATGTTGTGGGACACTGGCCTGAAGTGGATGCTTGCTGGCTTGGGGGAAGACGTTGGGGGGGTTTCTGTTTTTCAGGTGAAGACTTCCTGTCGCTGTGGTTGTGTTGTTGAGGCTAAGTTGGGAGGATGCTTCTTGCGGGGTTCTCCTGGCCTCTGATGGTGTTTCGTTTTTGTTGATGTCAACTTTGCGACAGCTGGTTGTTTCCTTGTTGCTCTTGATGTTGCTCGACCTGGTGTGGTGACTGCTGTTGTTCTCTCCATGGATGGCTACCGTTTCTCCTTTATGTTGGCTGGTTCCTAAAGGGGTAATGGTCTTTCTTGTTTGGTCTCCTGCTTGTTCCGGAAGAATTCAATATGTGGTTGCCGCTTACTTGCTTGCCTTTTCGGTTTGGTTTCTCCTAGATTGCCCTACTTAGCTTATATCGAGACTTGGAGGTTGTCCAACGCCTCCAATTGAACCGAAGGCTCCTGTTGCGGGGTTGTGTTGTCCAATACCTTTCATTGTTGACGCATCTATGGCTGCTCCTAGCAAGTTTCGCTTTTCACTCTGCTTGCGGCCTGGATTATTTATGTGCATTTTGGGCGCTTTTCTCCTTCTTCATGGCTGCTTGGGTCGTTTCTCCTTGATTTCTTTGGGTCCTTTTTTGTGGCTGAGTTACTTTTGTATAGGTTGCCTTTTCCTTGGTTACGAGCAAAATGCTCTGTTTTTGTGTGGTATAAATAGGTTCCTTTTCTTGTAATGCTGCCACTACTCTTGAGTAGCAGAAAACTTTTGGAAAATGTACAGATGTCCTTAACCTCACCAACTCTCTTATGCCATTAAGAGTCTTTTGCAGTCAAGCTTAAGACTCGAAATGCCATGTTGGTGAAGAGATCAAATAAAATCACTTTTAAAAAAAAAAAAAACTATTAAATCAAATGATAGAGTATAGAATCGAATACCTTTGCTTTGTAACCATCTTTCATTGTAATTATCAAATCTTAAGTAGTTACTTCTACTTCGATTGATTTATTTTTTATAATTCCACTGTGATAACCTGCATGCCTCTTTTGCAAGATACAATTACATATTGTCTTATTAACCAAAACAGAGTATCGCTTTACCTATGCCTAAATCCTTTCTTTATGGTGGTCACCCACTCAAACAATTTCCTTACACTACTCTCTTTGGTTGAGCAGCAAATATGAAGAGCTTCTTTGAAGAGTCTATTGCCATTGATTCCTCTGAATCTGCATAATTGAGGAAGTCCATGAGATCAAAATCCTTGAAAACTTGAGGATGCTCCTCATCTACCATCTCTCTTGGTGCCCTGATGATTGTACCCTCCACAGGCACTGCAAATGCTCCCAAAGAATACCGGTCTTTGTCTCCACTCATCATCACCCTATGCTTCGCCGCATGCATTCTGCCATTACTCCACGTCTGCAATTAATTCAGTGTTGGTATTTATTCAACGTGTAAGCTGTTAATTAGGGTAATTGTATTTCTTGAATCAATTAATTTTAACTAACACAAATATTTTGGACCATCACAATTTATAAATTCAAATTAAAATACAACTAAATAGCATTTTTCAAAGTTCAAGGGGAACCCCATCGATGTATATACATCAAGTTGTTCCACCGTGGGGGTGGGTGGTGGCGGCCGCCGACGTTCATGTCAATGTATAAAGTTGTTACCATTACCACCAGTAGGTGGGTTTGGCACATGATGATAAAAAGATTCCAGCATGTTAGATAAGTAAACAAGGGCAGCTAGAGATGATATCATACCGTGAGTAGATCTCCAACGATAAAGACGAAGGAACCGGGAGATGGAAACAGCTTGACCCACTGTCCATCTTTGGTTTCAATTTCAAGCCCTGAAATCCGATCCTCGCAAAGGAGTGCACCGTAGAATTTATCGGTATGAGGCAAGCCCACAGTTGTATACCCTGCGGAAGGAGGTGCCACGTATTTCATCACTCACAGTAGCTCGTAATGTGCCATGAACGACTCCGGTTTCCCTCCCAAGCCGTAACAATCAATGATCATCGAACCAATCACATGGCTCAGCCCCTCCAATTGCTTCATCAGAGTATTAATAGTTTGGCTTGTGGCATAAAAACAAAGGAATCAATTAATTAGTCAACGTTTAGAATGAACCAAATCTTGCTATTCCCAACGCTAGGAGAGTTCAAGGATTTCAAACCCGAGTTCATATCAATTAGTAGAACTCTTTCTTATTCTACATTTCCTATACTTACCCAATCATAATTCATAATTATGAATTGTGCGAGGATCCATCATTAAAGGTAAATGAAGCAAAAAAAGATTGTATCTGATACAGTGACTAGACTAGGACTAACCCAGTCGGACAAGCTACGTAGCTAGCTGGAGGCTATGTCTTCCTGGAAAAAACAACTTGGATCAAAACATATTAAAAGAGTTAATTTCGATTACCAGCAGTGATCATGGCCATGAGTCCACATAAGCTGGGCGAAGCTTTTGACAGAGTTACAGTTGGAGGCATCTTCAAGTCCAAAGCTTTCATAGAAAGGAAGGAATTCGCTACCCGGTTCATAGTATCCATGATAAGGCTTTGGGTTAATGTTCTTCCTCTTTGTCTCCAATGGAAGATTAAAAAGTTGCCTTATCAAGGATGATATCTTATCATACACCACTTCGAAACAACCATAATTCTCACAAGCCTCTCGCAACCTTCTGCATAAACTTTGCCATTTATCAGTTCCTCGCCTCAGATCTTCGGATTCTATTGGCAACTCGATAACTGGAATCTGAAACTGAGACTCAGAACCCATTTTGCTATTTCTTTTCTGCTAGCTAGTGATAAGGTTTAGTGCTAGATTTTGGTTTGGTCGCTCCTTGACTTTCCGAGAGGGCCTTCTATATTGCATATAATGTCTTGAGACGAGTACGACCAAACTAGCAGCTATCCAATTCTGTGAAGTTGTAAAGCGGATTCATATCTGTCCAAAGTACATCTATTAAATGTATAAACTTTTATCATTTGTATAGATTTTCTTTTCAGTGATTCAGATATCACGTGTAGTTATGGGTACTAGTTGGGTCCTGAACTATACGGTGACAGCATATCTACGTCAACCATAACAATTCACAGGTTGGGTCCTGAACGACAGAGTCAAAGCAGCCCTTCATCATCCATCTCCACATTCCGACTCCGATGCATGCATAAATTGGTTTCATTTTTTTTTTTTTTTGTGTGTGTGTTTCCTATGACACTAATCATTGATTATTTTGGATTTAGGTATGATGACTCCTATTGGTCGAGGAATCATAATGTTAAGATGAATAGCGAAGAGCGAAGAAAATCAACAGGTATTCAGCCATAATGCTGTGAAATTGAAGTGAAATGTTTTGCCAGTTGCAATGCAGCTTGGTAAGCCATAGGATATGATAATGCTTGGAAGAGAGCATTCTCTCAAGTTTCCGCAGTAGCTTCATCAAATCTAATCTGGCATCTTATCTTAATCCACTGGGAAAGCATCAGAATCCGTACTGACAAAATTTTGGAAAATGTTAATTAACTTAAAAGCAGGAATGTCCAAGTTAATGATTTAACGACACAAGGTTACATATGCATGCATACAAGAGACAAGGTTAGTTACTAGGGTTATGCGGAGCTAAAATTGGGACAAACCACAAAATGGACACATTGAGCAACCACAACAGCCACAAACTAACAATTGTTGCTGATTAAAAACACTGATGTGTATTTCATCTGGCTAGCAATCGTATCACTTCCACAATTTGACAATCTTGTCATGGCTGGCAGAAGAAACCAGCCCTGTCACAGGTGATACAGCCAATGCAGCTATTAGTCCGTCATGAGCTGCCAAAGTCATAGTCTTATTCTCCGTCATATTCCACAGCTCCAACGACTGCAGCACAAAGATCAAAATACTTGGTAAGTAAATGAACCCAACATGACTCAAAAGGCCCATTATTTCGTAACCAGTCTCCACCAACCAAAAGAAACAAAAAAACAAAACTCTTTTTCCCTCATTTCTATTTACCCATACTTCTTTCTCTCTCCTCAACTTTTTCTCATCATAACAGGTTAGATTATGGATGTGCACACATTTGAATTATAAGAAGATAAATGAAAACCAATAGCTAGTCGATGGAGCCGAACGAGTCTTAAAAACATTTTCCAACAGTCATAAGTGCAAACCACTACAACAAGAAAAAGATTACTTGGAAAAAATTAGGGATTTACAGATGCTGTAACCCCTTTTTCATATTCCAAAGGTATTTAAGAAGGATTCACAAATCACTGGTCCTGAACCTTGTGAAATAGATCCCATGTACTCCCAAGTGGTTTATGGGGAAGCTCACAACAAATTTGATGTGATCATTCATGCAGGTTCTCCACATGCATGATCAACTATTCATGCAGGTCTTATTCATGTATGTTTAACTTAAACAGGCTACAAGGGAATATCATTACAATGACCATAAAATAACATAACATTGCCAAGGTATAATAACAGCAAATAAACAAATGCATGTTAAAGAACAAAAAGAAAAAGTTACTTGCCTGGTAACAGCCAATGACCAGCAATGATGGATATGTAGGATGGAAAACACAAGAGTGAAACTTGTTCCCATTACAGCTCAATTCATGAACACATTCCCCTTCACTCCCCGATCCAAGTGTCCAAACTCTGACAGAGTCCTCACTGACAGATGCTAGAAGCTCACCCGAAGTGTCCCAGCATACAGAGTGGATCGGTTTAGTGTGTCCCTGTTATTAAAAATCCAAAATCCAAGTTAGTCATGCTGCAGCAGAATAAATCGCAGAAAAAAGATCTTAAGAACAATGTATAGATAGAATTCCAAAGGGACAAACCATCACAACACAGCAAGAGCATAGGACTCCATACAGTAATACAGATGTAACCATCATTGGATCTTTAGTCAAGTAGTCAGTCACCAGACAACAAGCCACAGTTCAGCTCATATCGTAAGTTTTGAACTAAATTGATCTAGTTGTAATACAATATGGAAATTTGGCACTTTAAAGACTTTTAACAGTGGCTTGAAACATGACCCAAACAAAATCTAGATTCCAAATCCTTTATCCGTCCACTTGAAGCTTCACTGGAACCCTAATTATGGGCTACTATTGGCTAGTCTAAAATTTTTTGTTGTCAAACGTTAGAAATGTATGACCATTGAGGCAAATCTCTCAGTGGAAAATATCAAGATAATTCAGCTATCACAACATATTTTTTAATGGGGCAGTAGAAAACCAGCATTTAAACCTATGCATAGATCAAAATCATACCCATACATGTGGCCATAGTAGGGATCAATCTCTCCAAGAAACAAATTGACACTTCTCAGTTCTCAAAAATTCAGTTGAAATCAATTGGAATTCACTGTTCTAAATTATTTGTTCAATTATTTCAAGAAATTTATTCTAGGAGCCCCATCTAAAATTTATATTTTAAATAAATTTAAATGGAAAAACTCCCCAAGCTTTATTATGTTTATTTCATTTTTTTCAAAAGAAGATAGCATCTCTTGTTCAAAGACTGAAGCTTTTACTTCGATATCATTTATGCATGTATTTTTTTCCTCAACTGATGCAAACTGATAATGACTTGCTTCCTCTTTTGTTGTTCTACCTTCTTTTATTTCAAGCAAATTCCTTAGGGTTTCTTTCATTTTTTTTAATAATCCAAATAATTTACCTGCAATGAGTGTCGACAGGTTTGAGTTTCTGTGTCCAATATAGATACAACATTCTCTGCAGCTGCAGCAAGATACTTTCCAAGGCGAGGTTGAAATCTCAACTGGGCTGTACCACCCTGATCCACACAAAGGAAACAATCTTTATAGCTGCCCATCCACATCAAAGAGAGGCCTAAATACAATTTATTCTAATTGCAAGCAAATCTAATGCAAGATCATACCTTGAATACTCTTGCACAGCTCCCATTGTTGATACTCCAGTATCGTATTTCACCATCACCATCACAAGAGCAGATAAGATCATCCTTACTTGGGTGGAAGTCAAGTGACATAACAGTAGCAGAATGGCCCATAAAGGTACGAAGTGAATAACCAGGCTGCAGACAAAGCCGAGGCAATAAACAATCACATCCAATAAGAGTTAAAAACAAAAAACCTAAGGAGGCAAACCAAGCACCACCCCACCCACCCCAAAAAAAAATCTATGGAGATTCTCATCCAAAGAACAAACCCATGAAATGCCATAGAAAGACTTTAAAAGCAAGCATGAGAGAGAAAGGAAACAGCTGCAAATTTAATAACAACACCAGTATTAAAGGTTCGCCCAAACTTAAATTCCAAACAGAAGAATATTACCCTTAGGTTTACATTCAGGAGGAAAGACCAGCGACACTGAAAGTATGAAGTATGAACTACTTCTTCAGTAAAATTTATATTAATCATGAAATGAGAATACTGAATAGTTGCCCATTATAGAAACCTACTTTGCATCAAAAAGAATACTATGTTATGCATTTACTAGATATTGAAACATCATAACAGTAATAAAGGGGAATTTTCATAACAAATTTTCAATGTTGCAACAACTGCAAAATTAATAACACCACCAGGACTACAGGTTGGTTCAAACTTGAATTCCAAACAGACGCATATAACCCTTCAGGTTTTACATTAAGGAGGAAAGAGTAGCAACACTGAAAGTATAGGTATGAACTACTTTTTCAGTAAAATTTATATTTATCACGAACAGTGAATACGGAATAGTTGCCCATTATAGAAACCTACTTTGCATCACAAAGTATACTATGTCTAGATTTTGAAACATTATAACCAGCATAAAGGGGAATTTTCTTTCATTCTGCACAGTGCTAATTGCATTGTTGGTAAGAATTAAAAACCACTCGCAGCAACCCACATCCACCTATGCATTAAACTAGTAAGTATAAGAAACAATTGGTTGCACCCTACTAACAAATGACATAAAAGCTAAAATCTGCAAAATAGAAGCACCTTAATTGATCTAAATGCAGATTAGACAGCAATCCAGAAGAAAAGACACTTTAGAATGGCAAAAGCATGTGCATGCACAGATTTTTAAATGAAAATTTCAGTGAATAACAACATGGTGCATCATGCATACGTACAAGAAGACATGATCAGCTGAAAACAATCATAATAAGTAAAAGAAAAGAAAAATGTCCACTAACACTGTCAGCATCCCAAACTCTGACAGTTTTGTCAAATGAAGATGTTGCAAGCCGTGACATGCTTGGACTGAAACGAACATCAGTAATTAAAGATGAATGTTCTTCAAGAGTAGACTTTGGCTTCAAAGTTTCTGTGTACCATAATACAGCCTGCATTTTGATATAAAAATTAAAAAATAAAACAAAGAAAGAAAGATGCAAATGATTTCAGTTCCCATCATAAGAAAACTAAAACCAATTATAAACCAACGATCAGAGTACACTTATCCATCTCTCCTCTGGGAACTCACCTTTTTATCATGGCCACCACTAGCAAGTAACTTTCCGTCTGATGAGAAATGACAACAATTAACTTTGCTTGTGCTTGCTCGAACAGAATTTACTTCCATAAATGTGAAACCTGAAGTCAAATTCAAATTCGGTACATTTAAAACAGGACAATTTTGAATATGAAGTGTGAACTTATCCACTTGTATTATGTAGTAATAGAGTAATAACGATGGCCCATGCAAATCGCAATAAAATAATATAAAATGAATGTGTATCACTCAAAATTACAAAAATAAGGATAGATGCACATGCCCATACAATTACACCTTTTTTTCTTCGTGATACAACTAGAATTTGATAAATAAATGAATGTGGCAAGATCATGATATTAGTAGCAATTACTTAACATGTATAATAACAATTCAGTGAGTATAATACCAACATGTACAAAGTTTAATTAGATTTACAATTTCTATACTTAAATGAACTTAGTGCATTCGAACAAGGATGTACCAATTACCATAATAATTTGCAAAAACAATTAGCAAATTATCTTGTTATCCCCAAGAATAACTCAGGACATGGACAACGTCAACAAAAGAAAACTACAATGTTAGAGAAAATTTAACAAATGATAACCATAAAAGTTATATTTATACACCTTTACTGACATCCATACATCGGCCAACGGTATCTCTAGGATCCGTATCATCATGGGATAAAAAAGACTCAACATTATCATCAAGAGATCCATCCTCCACAAATCGTTCCATATCAGCCTGCAATTCAAGATCTTTATCATCCCACTGCCACAATGGAATGCCAATGAGAATTCATGCAAGGAATTTTTAATTCCTCCACCAACACGGGAAAATAACTAATGGACTCACCAACTGATTTGATGGTGATGTAAGTGTGCCAGCACCATCAGTGCCAAACATCATCAGCGGCTTGGAAGAACTGCCACTATGCGGCAGGGCAGGCATTGAAATCACATCTCCAGGGGTGTGCGTTGATGGCGTGGATGGTGCTGAACTTGGCGAAGGTCCAGCTGTGTTTGCTGTCCCTGAGCTATTGGCAGGGCCTGAAGAAGACACTGGCTGTTTTCTCTTTCTTCCATTCTGGTTTTTTGAAACCTTGAATAGAAATAAGGAGATTATGTTAGGAACCTGCTCAGATATTTACTTAAGCTAAGAATCAGAAGTCAATAACAACTTTAAATTAATGTCCACCTCCATGTCCCTGCAACATAACTAACAAATGCAATCCAAGCTTACTCGACCAGAAAAAACAAACAGGTTTTAAAGCTTTATAGAAATGCACTATAGGTTATTCTTGAAATGTTTTCTATCGGATAAGTATTACAAGAAAAAAAAATTGATGGTAACAGTATGGTTTTTGAAGCTACCATATTATACTCTTAGGAAAGAGCTGCTTCAGCATTTATGGTTCAATCCAAATTCCTTTAATAAAAATGGTACCACTACTCTAAGAGGGGAGGAGGAAGGAGAAGATTCGATGGTAGATTCAAAACCTGAGGAAGTCTACTAGCTAGCAATGTCATCAACAGGGACATTACAAATCTCTACCATGCAGTGCAAGTAACACTGCTACAAGGGTGCTACATGGAAGCAGACACAACCCTCAGTTGGGAATCCTTTTGGCCAGATGAATTAGAGGTAACCAGAAAAGGACAGACCTGATCATTCCCTCGAAATGAGTTTGACATGCCACCATCCACAGTGACACTTCCACCTCCACCAACTTTATCTTGTTGATGTAAACCTGGATTAGAACTCTGTGATTGCTGATTTGAGAGTGCATGCTGCTGAAGTTGCTGCTGCTGTGAGTTACTATTCTGTTGCTGTTGCAGTTGCTGTTGCTGGTGCTGTTGCTGCAACTGAGCCATTTTTAACTACAAGGCAAATGAAATATCTAAGAAATGGAAAGATCATAAAACTTATGTGACAACAAAAAACGTAGCAAATGGGGAAATTTAAAATTTCCATATAAGAGAAAGAGAAGTAAAAGCGCCCTTCAGATAGACAGTAATACCTTAATTAGCATATCTGTATCTCCCCGAGGCATGAGAGGACTGCCTGCCTGCAAAGGTGATACATTTGGAACCACGTCACCAACAGAATTAGAAAGGCTATCCTTTCCAAGGCCCATGGTCCGATTATTATTCAACAGCATTCTCAATCTCCTATTTTCATCACTGCCAGATGGTGATGTCAGATTCTGCTGAGCAAGCATGAGTTGCTGCTGATGCTGTGGTGTCAACATCTGAAGTTGATGAAAGGGCTGGGGAGCCTGTATAAAAGGTTTTTGCTGCTGAAGGAGCCCAGTGCGCAGTTGTTCCAGACCCTAAAAAATGGATAAAATGAAAACCATTCAGAAGACACACTTGATGAAAAGTAAAATTTACAGTTCAATACTACAGGTGATGCATAAAAACAGAAATAATTTCAATCAAAAGATAAATTTATTGACAAAAATGCATACAAAATATATATAATTACAATATTCAGAGTTACCAGTATTTCATAAAGTGTAAACTTTATAAAACTCACCGTTAATGGCCATCCTTTCAAAGTCAAATTATTTCCGCCTTGATTTGACCCTGAAAGAAGCATGATATCACAATATTTACTATTCAAATTTCATAGAAAAAAGAGGCCAGCATATCACAAGGACAAGGAATATGATGAGTTAAATACTATCATCAGTGCACTATTTTTAAAGGGAAGATGCAGTTTAAACAGAACCCTGAGAAAAGTGAAACAAGCCTACCCGAAATTCCAATTAAAGATCCATCTGGACCTGCAGCTCTGGGATTCAATACTGGATTTATCTCAGTCTTTATGTCCTGCTTTCAGATAAAATTTCAACAAATGATACTAAGAGAAGCAACATGTAATGAGATTAATTTGAGGTGGCCCTACCGGTGTTGTTCCTGGCAATTGCTGACTTCGAGCTTGAACTTGAGGAGACATAGCACCAGCTGTACCATGCAATACTTGCCTGGAATTTGCATAATGCTAGATAAATTTATTGCTGAAAACAACTAAGTGGTGGATGTTTGAACAAACCCTAAATATGTAACTGGTAATTTCTGATAAAAAAGCAGGTGAAACAATTCAAAAATTGTTTCATTGGCATTCAGTGGCATAAATTCATGTTAGAATAGATTGACCACAAGATTGAAGTAACTTAGCCCTAAAAAATCTATTGAAAACGTTATGTAGCCGTTTTGCAAATTGTCATAATTAACATCCATAAGAATTTATCTTAAATGCTCTTTACAAAACAATTTGCAGCCAAAAGCTCTTTACATAATAAAAGAAGTGTAAAATAAATCACCCTGAAGGTTGGCCCGTTGCTGCCGCAGGCTTCAATATCGAGGCATGATTTGGATCCAAGAGCTGGCCAACATTCTCTCCGTACCTTTGCTGTAAGGAGTTCCTAAGGTGGTTAACAACTAAAACAAGAAAACATTTCTAAGAAAGAAAAAATAATACACCTACCTTTATTGCTGCATCATCTAAAGAATCCCTTGGAAGTGGCAATTTTAATCTTTCCTCATACATCTTTGTCGCTATGGCATTAGCAGTTCCAGCTGGCTGACGCATGAGAGAGTCATTTCCAACAAGTCCATTTGTACTGCCATTGAGGAGGTGAGGGCCATCCCTTCGCTGCTGGGGCGGCTGCTGGGGCGGCTGCTGCTGCTGCTGCTGCTGCTGTTGCTGTTGCTGTTGCTGCTGCTGTTGTTGCTGCTGTTGCTGCTGCTGTTGCTGCTGCTGTTGCTGCTGAGCATGCCTCTGCAATAGAAGCTGGTGCATCTGCAGTTGTTGCTGCTGCTGCTGTTGCTGTTGATGCTGAGGCTGTTGAGGTTGCTGCTGCTGCTGCTGTTGCTGTTGCTGCTGCTCCCGCGCTTTAATCAACTGTGTCTGCCATATCAGTGCACCATAAGCATCCCATATTTTAAGGAGAAATCATTTGAAAGGCTTATCATGGATTTCAAAATCCATGCTACAAGTACCGTAGAAAATGAAAAATCTTAAAATATTTGGTAAATAATTACAATTCTTAACAAAAATTAACAGTCAAACACTTCTCCTGCCATCAGTTACGTTCCTTACTTTCAACGATGAAACACTTTTAGTTAGCCAGTTCTGCAACAAAGCAACCCACATAGGTTCTCATAGGGCATTAAGTTAATAGTCATTATGCAATAAGCCTTCAAGAAAGGAATCCAATTTCCAAGCACAAAACACAATATGCAACATCTGACTAACAAACCCTGACTAATGCCTCTATTAGATGTCATTTGTCAACAAACCAATAAAAACAATAGTAAGAAATACAACAATGAGTTTGATGGATGAACACTCCAGAGCACACTGATATAGCCATGAAGCTTGTTCAAAGGAAACTGCCCAAAATTACTTATGCAAGACATAGAAGACATAAGACAAGGAGGTCTCCCTTTGTTTCTTCTTGTTTGCTTCTCTCGTTTAGGCATCCATGCACATGCTAGAGAGAGAAATTTCATTTAATCATGACAACTCCAAGCAGGTTACCATTTAAATATTTTGAGGTAAAAGGACTGATCTGCCACTTGAAGTTTACAAAAGGAAAGAGCTGATTTTGTCAGGGACAAGAAGCCCTATCATACCTCCTAGACATTCAATAAAAAGGGAATGAGGTGTGAATGAACACCAAAACAGAAGTACAGATGGGCTTTAATCTCAAATCCAACCCTTTCACAACTACCCCCCCTCCCCAACAAACAATGCAAACCAAAATGTTGAAGCTACCAAATATAATAGAAACAAATTGAAAGTTTAGAATTGGAAAAATGAATAAAACCAAAGCCAACCTCAATATAAGATGCAGCAACCTCTGAGTGCTTCTCATTAGTCCTGGCGATGAATATGTCCCAGAAAACAGACCACCATTCAAAGAGAAAACCTCCAGGTGCATCAATAGCTGGACATCCAGGTTCAAAATCAACATCAACATCAACATCAATGAAAATATCAAGTTTTCTAAAGAAAAGGGGATGTTTAGGCTGAGAAAACAAGAACCTAAAAAATAGAAAACGCCTTCTTCGGCTCTAAAAAGAAACTCTTGAACCCACTTAGCTACTTACCTACAGGATCTGATGATACTTTTCCTTCAGCTTGAAAAGCCTGAGCTGAAGCCTTTAAATCCCTCTTTACTAAATAATCATGGATATACACATCTAACCTGTTATTGAGAAAAAACATGGCCATACCGTATCACTTATGAGAGCAAGAAATCAGAATTTACAAGCCTAACTGCAACACTATCAGCAAAGAAAACCAAATCCATAGTAGAAAACGTAAACCTCACATAAAATCTGATGAAGGACAGCTGAGAACAGCTTTATACAAATTTGGAATTCAACATGATATTGCCAAAAAAAAAAGAGTAACTCAGAAACAAAATACCACCAATGGGAAAAATTAATTTTTGATGCAACAGTCTTTTCAAAACAGAGCAGTAACATTAAACACACAAAACCCTAGACCAAATTTGTTTAATTAAAAAAATAAAGAACAGAAAAAATGCAAAACAGCAGAACAGTAACTACAAGTTTCAGAACAAACAAAACCCTAACAAAGACCAGCTTCAAAGAACAAAACTTGGAATCTAAAAAACTTCAAAAAGAAGAAGCAAAAATCCAGAAAAGCTTACATACCCAGAACCCAAATCAAACACAAAAAGAAACAACTTTAAACTCCAAAGCCACATTAGAAACTAAAGAAAAAAATCTAAAACCCAAAAAAGCAAGCTTTAATAAGCAGAAGGGAAAAAGAAAGAAGTTACATTTTATCAGCTTCCCAGTTGGTTTGAGACATCTTGTTGAATCCAACAACAGCCCAAAAACACTTGAGAACAGCTCCAGATTCCTAGGTACTTGTCTGAACGGCTTCTCTTCGAGTTTAATGGCTACCCAGAAAATATAAATACTAACTCATTATTGCACTACGACCCAAAAAAAAAAAGAGCCAAAATTCAAAACAAAAACAAATAAAACTTATTTCAGTAGTAGAAAGAGAAGAATCTATGTAGAGGAATATAGAAGGCAAAGAGGCAGAACCTCTCTAATTTTAGCAATATGAATATTAAAATTTTATTTATTTATTTATTTATTTATTTATAGATTAAGAAAAGAAAGAATAAAGAAAGCGAAAGATAGATAGAGATACCTGCAATCCCAAAAACGTTTATTAGTTTTTTGAGAGCTTTCCCCTTTTTTTTGGTTTTTTTTTTATTTTTTGCAGTGAATTTATTTTCTTTTTTTTCTGTAGCTTTGGGTGGATTTGGGTTGCTGTTGCAGATATCATAATGGCTTTGTTGGTTGAATTTACCCAAAAAGCCCTCTCAACTTGTTTAATTTTCAAAATGAGACTGATTTCATGGGACGACTTTATCCTGAAATGACCATCATAACCTTAACATTTTCTGAGAATTATGACAAGTTTTCTGTAGAAACTTGTGGGATAAGAGGGGTTTGTTGGGAACTTTTAGTAAATTCAGTAGCAAATACAATTCTATTACCTTTTCCATTCTGGGGTTCACTTCTTTAATATTTATGAACAGGCACCAAATTTGTTTCTTATTTATGCTTTACATCCCCTGTTGTTTCATTTTCACTTCGAACTGTACCCATATTTTTGCCCGAATCTATTTTGGTGGGTAGGCTAACCTTTATTAAGAAACGGTTCTATTTTTTATAAGACTTGTCTAAAACGTTCTACATAAATTGTTTTCTTTCAAAGCTTGAATATATTAAGCTTTAAAGTTCAAATATAACCAATAACACGTTATTATCTTCAATTTTGTTAACAAATGCTTTAAGGGCACTCTTAAAAAATTACCATGTTCGATAATATTTTTTTTCTATTATTTTGTAATTCATCACACTGAGCATCGAGGTTTGCATTCCGTACAAGAATATCGATGTAAATACTACATTAAAAATTATACTTTTACAGTTATTGTACTTAATAATATCTTCTCTCAACAGATTAGAATTTGTCACACGAACTATTAATTACTACATTTAATATAAAAATATTACCATAAGAAATATCATAACAATTCTTAAAAGAGTAACTTAGTTATTAATTAGCAAAACTGCAAGTTTGTTTTGCAAAATGAAATAGAAAGAGAATGAAAAAATAATAATAATAATTATTATTATTATTATTGGATGAATAGAATAAAGTAATGATAAAATATAAAAAATATTATTTAATTCAATTCATAAAATGTAATTACCATTCAGATAATATTTTAATATTTAGTTAACAAAAATAGCTTCAAAATAATAAATGAATAAATAATAAAATAACATAATATTATTATTATAATTTAACAAAAAATTTTAGATTTTGGAAACTCATTATTTTTTTTCAATATATTGTAATTCATCACGTTAATTGTTAATTACTGCATTAATATAAAAATATTACTATGAGTAAGAGTGCCTTAGGCACTCGTCAGCAAAATCCTAATCCCTTAATCATGCCTTGTTACTTGTGATAAAAATAATAATAATAATAATATTCAAGTAAAATGACTATAAAAAACAGTAACATCCTATTTGTTTTGCATATAGTTAAACTTAAATTCTCTATATATACATATTTCCAAAAAAAAAATGTAAAAACGTTCTTAAATTTTAGTATTTTGATTAAGGAATGCTTCTATCTCATCATATAATTTTAAGTTGGATTAACAATATAGAGTTTTCAGACACTAAAGTTTTGAGAATCATTTTACAATATCTTTATATGAATATATAAACTTTTTTTTCACAAAAAGTTTTTAAATCTAAATTTTTCATTCCAAAATTAAAATGTAACCATATTAAAATATTATAACATCGAAAATAAAGGTGTCTAAAAGTCAAGTTATCCCGTTTATATCTACAAAGTTAAGCGGACTCAAGTCGAGTTTGGGTAAGATTTTTAAGATAGGATTTAGTCTAGTCCTCAAGTTATTATCATGTTAAAAATAATTATTTTTATTTATTTTTGATTTTAAAATATAAAAATATTTCAATAATAAATATAATTTAAATGGATTAACCTGATCAAGGCTTGAGTTTAAGTTTTAGAAGTGTCAATCAAGGCTGACATTCTATCCATTGGCACCTCTAGCTAGGAAACAAATGTCGCTACTGTGAAAAATGTGAAGAAGTATAGCAGACTATGCAAGAATGTATGAAAAAATTCAATTGAAATATTTCAAATTTTACAATCAAACTCACAAAAGAAAAAACATAGTAATTTTTATCTATTTAAATACCATGCAAAGAAATATACTAGTAATAATGTGGGTGATACCATTCTTGTGAGTTTAGGATTGAGATCGTCTCTATTACTTTGTTATCCCCTACATTTTAATATAGGTAGGACTTATGGATAATATATAGTAAATGGTATATGTCCGACTCATAGATCATATATATTGTGAATTAAAATAATTATATAAATTATTTAATTAGAATTATTATACAATATTATTATCGAGTTAGATTATAATAACAATAATTAGAGTTATCATATAATACTATTATCTAGTTAGAGGTGTATGTTTGGATTGAGATATGCTCTATTACTTTCTAAAGTTATTGTAATCTAACGAGATAATGATATTGTATAATAACATTAACTAAATAGTTTGTATAATTATCTCAACATTTGTGAATAGTAATAAAGGATGTATAAACAAATAATTAATGAAAATCTTTTTTTTCATAGAAAAATTGGAAAAACAAAAAATAAGTCTCATGGCCCATGGGAGGATAGATAACAAAACCAAGCATATTGACATCTTTATCGCGGGCATGACTAAGGGATATTTTCACCATTCATAAATTATTATGGCTAAAAGATATGGTAGATATCATGATACATGCACTCCTTCATATTTCTTCAAAAACCAAAAAGCAAATATGAAATATAACTAATATTTTGTGTAATATTTATATTAGTAAAAGTGTAAAATGGTCATATATATATATATATATATATTATGCCACGGGTTTAACAATAAATGACTTTAAACTCTATAAAGTTTGTTTATAAAATTCATTTACACCCTTACATTATAAAACACCACATCAAATTTTTGAATAAAATTCATTGATAGTTTGTGACATTTTATAAATGTTTTTATTTTTATCCCTGACCAAAAAACTTTACATTTATTATTTACTCTCTTTTCAAAATGTTAAAAAATTCCATCAAACCTCTAACCATCCATCCAAAAATTGATAGAATTATAGACAATTTAATAAGATGAAATGAAACATAATTTTTGTTG
The DNA here is from genome assembly GCF_053813885.1 of Theobroma cacao. NCBI lineage: Eukaryota > Viridiplantae > Streptophyta > Magnoliopsida > Malvales > Malvaceae > Theobroma > Theobroma cacao. Next base: position 8,660,907 of record NC_142647.1, read on the forward strand.
TCATAGTATGGAGTATTTATAATAATTTTATTCAAACTTTGAATTACCTGAAATAGTTGAATATACAAAAACTCGATGATGAAAACAATATATATATATATATAAAACAAAAAATAAAAAAATTTACAATATAAAAAAAGAAACAACATAATAATTAAAAGATAGTATTTCATTTACAATTATCTTAAACTATAATAATCTAATCACAATAAAAGATTTTGTGAAAGCTTATTATTTATAAGTTTTATATTAATTATCATACACGATAATCAATAGTTAAAAATTAAATTCCGATACATCATACATATCTTGATTTAACAACTTCACTTCAAATTTAAATATTTTTCACAATCCTAATATTTATTGGATTTGCATGACACAATTACTATACCATGAAATTCTAAGCAACTTTCTACTAACAATAACAATGGCTCTTAATAATTTAGGATTTCATTTTATATTCTAATAATTTAACATATAATCATCAAGATCCATCAAGATGGAATTAGAACATTCTTAGGGAAACCACAATTTTAGATTTCCATTTAATTTTTTTGAATTTAGGGATGATATCCTCACATTCAAATAGTAATATACTCAAATTAAAGTGAATTAGGTAAATTTTGATTGATGAAGTAAAGGAATGAGTAAAAAATCTATTTTAACCCACGAAATCTCAGTATTTTACTTTTAGTTGGTGGAACTTCAATAATTAACGTACAAATTAAGCAAACACCTTGAAAACATATATATAATTATCACTCCTCGGTGACGTTGTAAAGGAAGAGTCAAGCATTAAAAATAGCGGAGTTTATAATTTCTTCTAACTTTCTCTTCTGGGCAAGTAAATTATTCTTAAAATTTAGTTTCGTAAGGAAGAAGCCTATGAAATTCGATTAAGGTGAGTCAACTCAGTTCCAGGAACTGCTTACTCAATAATCTAATTTAATATGTGTTAGCTGAGACCCTTTGACCAAAGAATCGGTCGGGTCAATTCCAGGTGCTTTCCTTCTTCGTATAAAAGATTCAATTTTGCACCAGTGAGCTTCATGCAATTTCATTTACTAAGTTGGCCCTGTATTTCTTTGATCATCATTCAATTAGTGTTAATATACGCATAAACTTCAACTCAATGGGTCAAGTATGAGCAACAAAAGAAATATCAAAGTCTCTACGTAAGACCAAGGAGATGATGGAAAATTTAAATAATTATCATATGATCATATTCGGAACGTCTAATCAAAATAAAAGCTGTTAGGAGAATAATTTGCTTGGCTAAGGTAAGACCACTGAAAAACCATTCCATTGCTAAGGCAAGCCATATTGTGGAGACAATGTCATGGGAAGGGATAATAACAACAAAAAGGCTAGGCCGCTTGTCTAGGGAAAGATTTTTCAGGGTGGATAAAGGCTTTGAGTCTGATTGGATCGGAGTTTTGTTGGCCCAAATATTTGTTTCTGGGTTTAAAGGTTGGCACGATTTTCTCAAGAAGCATCAAGGGTTGCATCACTTTGGAGTAAAAATCCAGCCCGGTTACTTGGGCTTTCAATGCCTGTGATTTGCAGTTTTTTGTGGTTGATGTTTTCAAGCCATGTGTAAGTTGAAGCACCATGGCAAATGCCAAGGTTTACCTCTTGACTCTTGAGACTGTTGTCATTCCAGGACTCATTATTGTTGTAGCATGGTCTGCCAAAGCCAAAGGACAAGCAGATGGGTAAATTAATGACAATATTAAAGTAGGAAATTCATAGACCATTGCTAAGTATATGTGCAAAGAAGAGCAAACACCAGCTGCAGCAAGCAAGGAAGTGTTAAAATTTACTAGAATTAATTAAATTACTAACATATTATCATTTTCAATGATAAAAGGAGTAGTAGACTGATATTGTTGAGATATACAGAGAGCTGAATGTGTGTTAGCAAAAGTGAAGCTGGGAATACCATTCTAAGCTAAAACATGTTCCACGAGTATCAAACCCACCTGTCAAATTGTACATATATGTATACATATGTTGATGTGCAGTAGTGCAAAAAGAAAAAGAAAAGAACAAATCGAAGACAGATAATGCAATTGAAACATTAAGGAAGGAAAGAGGTCAAGAAGTATGGGCATTGTAAGGTCTCTCTCTTCCTATAGCACTTCTCCTCTCATGTCAGCTGCTGCAAAAGCAACATGCCACTGGGATCAAGTGGGCCCAAGATCAAAGAATCAGAAAAATTTCGAAAGGACTCCGTGGGGGGGAGAGAAAATTCTCTTCCTTTTGGGGACCCTCCCTTTCTCTTGTATCATTATCTCATCACGATCCAAAGAAAGACCAAGAAAACTACTAAGTCCAAGAATTTTCCAACAGCAAATGAATTTTGTCCTCTGCATGAATGAGAACATATGAATAGAAAATTCATTTATCAGTTAAAAAATTTGTTTTTCATTAGATTGCATGGGTAGTAGGGGGCGCATGTCATTGGCAATTTGGCATGCATGCACAACCATCAGTCTTTGATCAGTACGTTTGCATGCCATGTCATGCCAACCTATACTTGCATAGATACGCTCCTGCATCGAACATTGAGTTCCACTGAGCCCCAGCCTCCACAGCCTGCGCGTGCATCCACGCGCAACCCCATTGATTTGAACCCGACTTGTGATCTTCAAAACCCCGCCTGTGGAAAACGCTTCCATTGAAAGCCACGTTAAGCATGAAGACCATAAACCGGTGTAGCTCGGGGCGAGTAACAAAGAGAGTGAGAGTAAGAAGGGTGACATCAGCTGGGGAGCATGCAAAAGAGGGATATGAAATGAATCTATCGAGATCGAGAGAGAGAGAGAGAGAGGTGCCTGTTTGATCATTAAACCATGCAATCTGCCTCCTCACTGCAAATTGGTCAGTGAGAAAAGAGTGACGTTAGGTTGTCCGAATACCGTAACGCGTGCATTGGAAGCGTGTGATAGGGATTTTCCGAATTCAATGCTCCAAAAAGGCCACCTTTTGTTTTTTAACTCTCCCATTGGACTTTTCCTTCCCACCCTATGGTTTTCCCTTCAGTATTAATCTCTCTCTCTCTCTCTCTTCCCCTATTGTCTTATGGCGGCAGAGAGAAAGGGGCTGGTTTGCATCAGCAATCAGCAAAGGGATTGTGATGTGGAGCTGTAGAGATGGGAAATTAAGATGATGGTAGAGAGGCAGAGCTGTCAATCCGTTCTGAAAGCTTCGTACAATATCGTCAATGGAAGAGAGGGAGGCGTCAGAGCCCCATCATTGTCTCAATTATCAGCGTGAAGGGGAAAGAGAAAGATGGAGAGATTGCATATATCTATATATATATATATATATATATTTAACAAAGAGAGAAGAGAGAAAGCCTGAGACTTGGCATGGTGTGGCTGGTATCAAATTCATGTAGAGATACGGACACAAACAAAGTTTTGTGTTATGTACTGTGCCTGGCGGTGTGGATACTGTCTGCGCAGGTGTGCCACAGTATAGTTGAGCTTTTGAAAACCCAATTGCGTGTGCATTGCCCTTTGTCATTGCAACTCACTTCGGTTTGGCTATTTGTAAAAAAGCTCAAATTTTCTCCCTCTCTATATATATATGCAAGGAATACTCAACATATTTCCTTTCATATTGTACCTAATTATACATTCAAGATTCTTATTTTATACTATGTTTGGTCATGACTTTGTTTTTAACAAGATTCGAATCATGACCAACTGTCTCGGGTGACCACATATCTTTGTCATTAGACAAAAGGAAGTCCTGGAATGAAGCACCAAATGCCTAAAAATCTTACAATATCTTTGAAATTAAATGACAGGTATGATTAGAGAGCTAATTAAATGCACAAGTAAAAGTAGAATAGAAGCATCGAATGGATTGAATGGGTCAACTCTGGGGGTGAGAAAAATCAAAAGATTATTGGGATGACAAAAGGGCGTTCCATCCAACTGTATTAACGCTTCTTGTAGCGACGAAAACTACCTTTGATGAGTAAATAATGAAAGTAAGCTTGCAAAAGGGGAAGGAATCCGTATGCCTCTTTATTCAGTAGTATATCCATTTTTAGCAAAAGATTGAGAGCTATCAGAACTTATTTTATTCTAAAATTTCAATTAACAACCAACGGCTAGACGTCAGCCACATCTATAACATACTTAAAGAGACTTCCTCTTTTACCCACGTGAAAGATATAAAAAAAAAATAAAAAAAAAAGAAAAAAATAGATAAAAAGAGATCCGTGTGCAACGTACGGGCCATAGTCTAATGGTAATAAAAGAAAAGATAGGTTGTTATTCTGTCTATTTTTCTCAATATTAATTAACATTTTTTATTATTTTATATAGTTACAGTACAATTTTTAAAATTTCACAATCGACGAAAATCTATTCAAATAACTACTTCAATTCAAGGATTTTCCTTATTAAGTGGATACATTCGTACTTTTAAAATTTATTTATGAAGCTTCAAAGCTTTAGGGTTTGTGTGTAGGATAATTTTTCATAATTTAAATTATTTAAATTTATTTTTTAGCAACCCAATAGAATACCAATGTAATTAACAATGCCATAGGTTTCAATTTCTCAACCAACCTTTAATAGTGAATTTGAGAGAATGATGGAGAGAAGTTTATTCTAAAGTTGAAGGGAGGGCGAGAATTTGAATATGTTTTTTATTTATAATGAAATAAAAATAATGTATTTATGTCAAAATAATGCATGAGGAGTTAAAAGAAAAATACAAATATGTTAGTGAGATGTGAAAGATGTATTTTGCCTCGGTTTTTTCGATATTAGGGAAGGAAAAGATTTAGATATGGAAATTGGAATTGTAACACAAGGTACACTTCAATTAAATTATATCTCAACCACCCATCTGAACTATATCAATGAAAGCTATTTATGCTTTAGCAAGAACCCATTCGAAAAAGTTGCTTTGATGCTACCTTTTGACGACCCTAGTTAGAAAGGCAAAAAAATAAGAGAAAACCCTATACTCAAAACAACCAATCTCAATAAATCCTAATAATGAAGGGCACTATCTAAACCCTAATGTTGTTAAAGGCTTGAAGCTACAGCAATAAAGTCGGTCTATCCTTGATGTTATTAAGAAGGCATTTTTAGGTTCTACAATAGCTTTAGAGAGAAACTTTTGGTGCCTTTTACTTTCTTCGCATGCTTTTGGGCATGCATGTTATTTAATACTTTGTTAGAACAGAAGACAATACACACAAAAAGGGCCTTTTCCCTTTCTTTCCTTGCAAGGACATTATATGTGGACTTTGTTATTAATACTCACATTTAGAATAGAATACACATAACAAAAGGGCTTTCGATTGTTTCTTGGCTTGGAAATTGTTGTACCATGACTTTTCATCAAGGCCAGCACATGTCATGTTATTGGAGTCCCTTCCAAACAATGTGTCCCAAGATATTTCTGTAATCCCATTTTCGATTTTTTTTTTTATTTTAGAGATTTTGAGATAATCGAAATAGAATTAATTGATTTTCATTTAATTATACAAGGTTGTCCTAGGCCCTTGAGCAAATGTTTGATGGGCCTTTCCATGGGGAGGGTTACAAAGGTTTTTTCCTTTTTTGAACTTTGCATCAGTACATGGGGGGATGGGGTACCCAAATCACAGCACTATGATACGATTCAAGGACAATTTATTCAAAAAAGTTTCAAAGTAAAGTACATTCTATTCATGAAATTATTTTGTACAAAGTTGACAAACTTACATCATCATAAAAACTCATAAGAGGTAAAGGATGGATGCAAACCCCCCTCATACAAAATTGGTGCATTTACAATATTTAAAAGAGGGGCTAAAAAAACCCAAAAAAGAAAAAAGTCATCCTCAGTAAATTCCCCATCTAACCGAAAACTCTTTTTTTTTTTTTTTTTGTTTTCAGAAAGATCAGGTTTCCTTGAGCAGGATAACATGAGAATTACAACTGTTGTTGTTACAGTCTTTGATTGTCCTCCAATGTTCAGCAACGTCTCTAGCAATCTTAACGGCGTCAGAAGCCGTTCCTTGCAGCCCTCTTCTTGTAAACCCAACTGTGTACAATCCCTTCTCTCCCTTCCATCCGTTGGGAAACGGCGTTTTCGGCATGCCATCTTTGGTGAAAAAATCACATCCCTATATTTCCAAGAAGGGCACACAAATGAGAAAGTTACTACTAGTAAAAACAACATTAGCTAATCAATTAGTATTTGAATTGATGGAAAAAGAGCAGGAAAAAAAAAAAAAGGCAATTCAGGAATTTTCTAGGGAATTTCTAGGCAAATGAATCCTAAAAGAACACAATATTTCATGATACTTACACATCATAAACCCCACAGAGAATTTCAATTTTTCCCCCTAAACCCTAATAAAAGAAAACTGGGTTTTATTTGAAATTAGAAAAAAAAGGGAAAAAAATAAGTGGAATAACCCCCAAAAATGAGGCTAACTGATTTTGTGCTTTTCTGCATGGAGAAAAGAAGAGATTTGTAGACTTGTGGCCTCAATGCATGTGTCCAAGGCAGAAAGTGATGTGTGATTCACAATAAGATAGAACTAAAAACTAAAGAAAATGTAACAGCTCATTGCTTACCTTGAGCCAAGTAGGCACATTGCTTTTGTACCCAGTTGCCAGGATTATTGAATCAATCTCCTTTTCTTGTCCATCCATAAACTTTGCTCCATTTCTTGTTATCTCTTTCACACCTTCCATCACCTGAAAGAAAAAAAAAAAAAAAACCCAACAACATAAACTAAAACGCCTCAAGATAATGGGAAAATGTCATTGAACATGAGGGTCTATTTGGTTGGTTGGTGTTTACCTTAATTTTACCAGATTTTATCTGTGATAGTGCACCAACGTCGAGCACCGGCGTCTTTCCAGTGACATTCTTGAGCTCAATAGGACCGGTTTTCGGCCGTCGAAGACCTATTTGGTCTGTGTTGCCCAGGGTGAAGTTGGCTACCAGCAACAGGAATTTATCTACTAGCCTCAAAGGGAACCATCTGAGAAGTGCCATGGCTATACCAAATGTTGAGAAACCAAACATCTCCCTAGGCAAGACATGCACCTGTAGTATTAAAACAGATAAGAATATGAGCAACAATGAAAACGATGCAGAGTACAAATTAAGATGTTTTCAACAATGATTTTGATTAAAAAGTCAAAAGAGAAGTTAAGGTGCTTATGTAACATTCAATGAACTAACCGTGTTTCTAACAACCATATGCGGGGTCGCATTGTGCCGACAGAGGTCCAAGCTAACTTCCATGCCAGAATTGCCACATCCAATTACCAAAACCCTTTGGTTTCTAAACTCAGAACCAGACTTGTACAAACTGGTATGAACAACAGGACCGTTGAACTTGTCAATCCCCGAAATGTCTGGTATTACAGGCTCAGCATTTTCACCAGTAGCAACAATAAGCCACCTTGAAATGTACTCACAGTCTTGAGTTTTAACCCTCCAAAACCCCAAAACATGATCGAACTCTGCGCTTTGCACAGCTTGCTTGAACCTAGGTAGGATTGAGAAATGTGAAGCATAGGATTCCATGTAAGAGATAAACTGGTGCTTGGTTGGGTACTTTGGGAAATTCTCAGGGAAACCAAGGAGTGGTAATTCGCAAAACTGTTTGGGAAGATGGAGTTTGAGACGATCATAGGTTCGATGTTGCCATAAGGCAGCTATGCAGTCGCTTTTCTCAAGAATAAGAGAAGGGACGCCTTGCTGAGTAAGGCAAGCAGATGTTGCTAGACCAGATGGTCCTGCACCTACAATGATAGGCCCATGAACCCCAACGCAGTTTGCTTGAAACTGATGATGGTCTTGTTGATCTTTACAAGAACCCATGTAGGACGATCCCAAGAAAAAGAATGATAATAGAAAGAAGACGGAACGAAAAGGAAAAGGAAAAAAGAAAGGATAGTGAAAGAAAGCTTAAAAAGAAACAGAGGAAAACCTCAGTAATTTCTTTTTACTTCCCCTGTTCTTTTCACTCTGTAAAGCTCTGTTTTCTTTCCCCTGTTTTCTCACGGCTCTTTTGCTTCTTGAGAAAAATCTTATGTGGATGAGGTCGGATTTTTAAAGAGAGAGGAAAAGCGTTCAGGAGAGAGCGGGGAAAAGCAGGAGTCAATGGGAAGAGAAAAACAAGACGTGGGGTGATGTAACAGAGGGTTTTTAATGCCGAGAAAAGAGTGAAAGAGAGAGAGAGTGAAAAAAGAGAGAGATAGTAATAGGTCTTTACGAGAAGTGAGTGATGGAAAGAGAAAATGAGGGAAGTTTAAAAAACTGTAATTAATTTTACCAGTAAGAGAAAGAGTGAGAGGAAGAGGGAGAGGAAGGTGTTAATGGAGGCGTGAAGGTTAAGGAAAAGGATTTGTTCTGTTTCTCAAGGTTCTTTCCTCTCAGCTTCTCCCTGCAGAGTTGGGGTTGCGATGCAAGTAAGCAAATGACCAAAGAGGAGATATAAATACATTTATGAACGGCCTTTTAATTATTTTAAGTTTAAAATTTTTGAGCTATCCTTCCATCCCACTCGCAGAGGCATACAGAAACCACACTTTGTGCCATTTCTCACTCTATTAGCCTATTAGGGCTCATTTGCCATAACGTTCGATTTTTATCTATTTATCCATTTAGAACATGTTTGATTTGAATTTTTTTAATTTAAAAACTATTATAAAGTTTTTATAAAAAATAATAGTTTTTAAAATTAAGTTAAAACTATTTGATAAATTTACTTTTTATAAATTTTTTTTTATAGATAAGCTGTTTGAGAAAATAATTTATATAAAATTTAATTTTAGTTAAAATTACCATAAAAGGTATTTAATAAATAGCTTTCTATTAATCACGAATTTTATTGTTCAAAATACAAAAAATTAACTTATTTTTTACTATTTAAAATAAAAATTTGAAAATACAAAAAATATTTTTATATAATATAAAATTTATAATTAATAATAAATCATAAAAAAAAGTTTCACAAATAATACATAGGTAACACATAATTCATAAATAACTTATAAATTAATGATTTCTGTTTTCCATCAATGCAGTAGCTATTTGGTTGCGAACTCTACCCATGTAACTATCATCCAATGCTCTTCTAGAAGTATATGAACCCATTTCTTCATTATTACTTCTTTCTTCTTGACTTTTAGGAATATAATTAAGATTACGATCACATTTGTCAAACTCTTCATCTATAACACCACACTGTCTAATGTAGTTATGAAATGCCGTTATTGCAACAATAATCTTTTCTTATTTTATCAACGAAAATGGCTTCATATCACGTAGAATATGCCACCTATTCTTCCAAACTCCAATTGTTCGTTCAATGACATTTCTTAATGAAGAATGTGCATGGCTGAATGTTTCTTCTACACTTTCTAGCTGACTGTAACATCTAAAATCAGGAATGTGATATCTTTCACCTTTATAAGATGCTAGATACCTTTTTATATTAGGATAACCAGCATCCACTACATAATATTTACCTAAGAAAAAAGTTTATACAATAAAATATATAAAATGTCAAACTTTATACAATAAAAATTATAAGTTGTACCTTCTGGAGGGTGAGGGAACACGTTTTTCATTTCTTCAAGCACAGTTGAAAAGATACGGGTGTCATGTGCAGTGCTAGGCCAACCAATAATCACAAAAGTGAATAGCATGTCAAAATTACACATTAACATGACATTGTGTGTTGGATATCCCTTTCGACCAATAAAACGAATTTGATCATTCGCAGGAGGAATAACAGGAACATGTGATCCATCTATAGCACCAACGCACCCTTGAAAATAAAGCTAATATCTACGATCATTTTTAATTTTGGATGGAACTTCTGCAAATTAAAAATCTGAAGCTTTGACAATTTCATTGGCCAGTAAACATAAACTATTTAACACTTCACCGAACTTCCTACTTACAATCTCTCCCAATTTTTCAAATTTATTTAGGACATTACGATTTTTTTCGCTGTGTGAACAAATCCAAAGAAACATAGCAACCGCCTCCAATGCTGTCATGTCTTTAGATGGATATAACAATCTCTTATTTTTCAATGTATCTGTAAGTTGCAATACAGTATATGATTCCATCCTAAACATTCTATAACTTTCACTTGGAGCTTGTAAAGTTTCACGTACCCAATTCCATCTATCAGAATAATTGAATTTGTTTCCTTGTTTCATTAAGTATTTCATGTGATATACAATTGCAATAGCAGCTCCTCCATACATGTTTTGATAAAACCTTGCACATTTACTTCTCTTTACAACTTGTATTGATGCTTTGACTTCATTAGAAGACATCTGTTTAACAATATCAAAATACATAAGTAGAAATCTAAGTATAACAATTAAAAAAACAAATATTATTTGAAACAAATCAAATAGTACAAATAACAATTCAAATAAATATAACATGGATAATGGCAATTTAATTAAACATAACAAGTAACACAAATACAAAAATAAAGTAGTTTAAAGTTCAACATCAACCTAAAATAAATAAATCAAATCCTAAACTAATCAACTAGTCCCACCACAATTTTTTGATAGATTATGCTCATATTGAATCCAGTTTAGCTTATCACTTAAATCTAGCAAAGAAATGAAAATGAGTCTATTTTCTTCCTTTTTAATCAATTGTAGTGCAAAATTAAATTCATCTGCACTCAATCTCCCCTCATTTTGTAGAGATTTCATTACTCTAACACACTCTTGAATACTATATTGTCCTGTGGCTTGTGATGATATTGAAATTTCAGCATATTCAGCTGCGTTATGACTTTCTGTTGCCTTGCACAATCGTTCCAATGTTCTTTGCAAGCTTGTTGTAGTCCCTGTTTTTGCCTTACCTTTTGCCACTTTTTTTCCCATTTCTTCTGGCTCCATTTTTTTCCTCTTCATTTGAGTGTTTACTATAGAGTCGTTATCTTCATCACAATTAAATTCTTTAGCATCAAATTCAACATTATCTTGTAACGGAGTTAGATTTGTAGATCTGACATTATTTTTAATTGGTATACCCATCGCTGGTGTCCATGCATTTTGACTAGTGGCTACTGTATGCTTAAATATAAATTCCAATTCATCAACATGTTCCAATTCTTGATATCGAAATCTGGCAATTTTGGATTAACCTACACAAACATTAAAGAGAAAGAAACTTTTAAACGAGGTACATATGTAAAATTATTTATTGTAGATGAAACATATAAAATTTAAAATACTTACTTTTATTTTGGCTTCCCACCATGTGGCATCCGCTTCAATGGTTCCCGTCTCATGGTTCCAACCCAAACCTGTCTCTTTGCCTTTCAACTGTTTCCTTAAGGCCCATTCATTCCTTAGATTATCCAGTTTATTTTTCAATTGCTTTTGGGTATAGTCTTTATTAGCACGAGTATTAAATTCTTGTACTACAACTTCCCATCTTTTAGATCTAAATGAAATTCCTAATTTTCCACACTTACGAATCTCATTCGTACAAACTTGAAGTAAGATTTTAGTAATGACCAAATCCCACTTTGCATGATGTTTTGGTTTATCTAAAATTTCAAAATTAAGTGGAGGCATTTCTTGACTAGCCATAAACTGCAACACGGCATATAAAGCAATAAATATTGTGTCATCACTCAAACAATAAGACACCTAAATTTATGATGCAATCAACAGAGATTAGAAAATGAATGCTGTTATTTTTAGCTTACTGTTTTGATAAACTTAGAATAATAATGTCTAATTCATATTATATCATGGTTTGTAAATTTTTCCTATTCCTTAAGAACTGCCCTGAATTTATGTGCTTCACTTGCAATTTAGCAAAGGTTAAGGTGTGTTAGGGGTTGACTTGTTTAGAGATTGTGGCTTGAAAATTGAATGCAAGCTACTAAAGTGATGGTTGTTTTGGATGTGCTATCGAATCATTCACTGGATAAGGAGTACTTAGGAGAGAAAATGGAGCCATTGTGGGGGGAAGATCCAATTATAAAGGCAACAATTGGAAAACTTAATGGAAAATTGAAGGAAATTGAAGGAGATTGAAGGGATCATTGATGAAAAGAATGCAAACGATAGTTGGAAAAATAGAAATGGAGTTGGGATTGTACCATATGAGCTTTTGAAGCCATTTTCTAAGCCTGGTGTTACAGGAAAAGGAGTTCCGTACAGCATCTCAATATGAAGTATGAGATGTTCATTGAGCTTCTTTTAAGAGACCATAAAATAAATAAGAGATGTAATGAAATTTTCGAATGTATCGACCATAATTGCCCAGTAATATTTTCATCTCAGTTATTTGGACACTTTTTTTATTTTTGGATAATTGTGATTTCACTTTTCCAAAATAAGCAACATGAAAGAAATACTACTAGCTAGTACAACAAAGTTGGCTTTGCCTGCAATGAAACAAGGCAAACTATCCAGCAAACTATAAAGTAGTTTGAACGAGTGTGAGGACTAATATTTCCTTGTTTAATCACCAATTCTGACATGGCATTTCATTAATTAATATGGCAGCCAACTTAGACAAGGTATCTAATATTCTTGCTTGAACATCAGCTAGTTAAAATAAAAGTAAGCAAAACAATCTCTATAAGAAATATGGTTTTAGAGCTTGTTCAGTGTGGAGTTAATTGTTGAAAGTTACAAATCTTACTGCCTTATTTTAGCTTATGTGCTCGTTTATATGGTTAAGGTATTGCTTAGTATTAGTCCATTTTGTTTCTCTAACGTACACCAACAACGAGTTAGTGTTCTTAAATCAAAAACACTTGGAGCATAATGTAATTGCTTCAAAATATAGAGTACTCTTCACTAAGACCCATCTCTTGCTATTCCCTATACTGCAATAAGTGCGAACAAGATATCAAATCTATAAGATATTAGCTTCTTTGTATAATAGTTTAGATTTTTTTTTATTAAGCTTTGATTTTGAGTAGGAAAGAAGAAGTCTTGATGTGTATTCTGTTGGCTTCAAAGTTGAAAAAGAACAACAAAATCAGAACAGGAGAACAAATATCAATTTATTTATTTAACTTTAACTTTAACTTTAACTTTATGTATATCAAGTATCATATATATGACTTATTTAACTTTAACTTCTCAATTTTCATCTAATTTATTTCAACAACTATTGACCTATTTGACTTATTTCAATCATAATCAATAAATATTATATATACAAAAAAAAGTTAAGAATAAATAAATATCACATAATTATCATATCAAACAATAAATTGAGAAATATCAAATAATAAAGAGAGTTTCCAAAACCCAAGAAATATCTGAATGCAGTTTTTATTTTTTGGTTTTTGGTCCTCTTAATTTTTGTAAGAACAAAAAAAACCCTGATTTGTAGAAGAGAGAGATTAATAGGGAGAGAGGAGAGGGAGATCAATAGGGAGAGAGAGGATCTTTTTGGGAAAAAATAGCTCTCCTAATAAGCTGACATGTTTTTTTTTTTTTTTACAAAAAAGAGAAAGCTCCTAATTGGAGTTTTTTTTAGCTCTTTTTTTTAGATTTTATTCTAAAAAAAAAGGCTATTTTTTAAGAGCTTTTTACAAAATTTTGTTTGGCTCAGCTTCTACTTTTAAGCAATAGATAAGCTAAATATAAGTCAGGCCAAACGAGCACTTAGTGTTGCTTTGCTCCTTGTTTATCTTCAATAAGATTTTCATTTAGAAATAAATAAATAAATAAATAAATATTATTTACGAAAAACAAACTTTTACTTACTTTTTTTTTTACTTTGTTTACGAATATCAGTATCATACATGGTTTATAGAACTCAAATTGATTGACGATGCTAAGAAAACCCAACAAACTACAATATTTGCCCATACACATGACAAATTAAATCATTTTCAACTTTATATTTCTCCATGTTATCATTCAAGTTTTTAGGAACTTTAATGTAAGTAAAAAGTTATTTTCAACTTTATAGTATGTAATTTGACTGCCACTTATCCCAAATTTATTTTAAAATTGTGCATATATACATATGTGGGGAGGATTTTTTTTTTAATTTGGAAAAAGGAATTTGAATTTTACCCTTTTTTAGAGAAAAATCGTATACCTATCAATAAACTAAAAGTTCAAGTTCAAAACGTAAAAAGCTGAGAGAGATTTTGAGAGCTTATTGGGTCTAGTCTTTTTCAGTTTAAAAGCTATTATAGAGTTCTTATGAAAAATAATAGCTTTTAAAATTAAGTTAAAACTATTTGATAAGTTTCTTGGCAAAATAAATTATATAAGTTCTAATTTTAATTAAAATTACCATAATAGGTATTCATGCTATCTTCAATCACTTAATAAATAAAAGCAGAACGAGCTTGTTTCGAATTTATATACAATATCAGATGTTAAAAGTCAAAAAAATTCATGAATAAATAGAACAACTTTTAAATTTGTACAGTAGTAATAGTATTAGATTTTTGGTGAAGAAAAGAAAATACCTTTAAATATTACTTGCAAGTAGCTTTAAATTTTGAGTTTTTTTTTTCTCTTAATCTTTATAAGAATAAAAAAAAACCTTAGATTTTACTATTCTGTTTCTGAGTTTTTTTTTTCTTTTCTAGTAGCCTTTGTAAATAAAGATAGAAGAAAAAGAGATTATGATTTTGCGATGGAGAAAGGGTGATTTGCAAAGAGAGGGAGAGAATAGAGCGATTGATTGAGAGAAACGAGTATTTTATAAAAAGTTGATGTGTTTTTATAAAAAAAAATAGAAAGTTCCTTTCTCTAGCTTTTCTTTAATTTTTTTTTAAATTTGTTTTTTTTTTAAATATTTTTTAAAAAATTTTCTCAAAAATCTTGTTTGACTTCATTTTTTTTTTAAGAAGTAAATAAGTTGAAAAAAAATCAGATCAAATAAGCACTAAGGTAGCATTTGGTATGAGAGAAGTGAGAGCACATTTCTTACAATGTATTCAATTAAACTACATTACAGTATTTATTTTGTAACAAACCACTGCAATGTAAGATTACAATGCAATCATATTACAGTCAAGAGATGTAATGTGATTGCAGTTCAAAACCAATGCAATCACATTACATTGCATTCTGCAATGTTATTAAATATATTTTTACCCTTCAACTTTATTGTTTTGTTAAAAACATTTTGTAATGTTATAATTAAAATAAAATATATAATATAAAAATTAGAAATTAAAATAAAATAAAATATAAAAAATTAAAATTTATATAATATAGGTAAAAGAAATTAAAATAAATATATAATATAAAAATTATATTAAAGATATGAAAATAAAATATATAATATTATGATAAACATGAAAATAAAATATATGATATTAAAATATATTTAAGAGATGATATTATATAAAAATTAATAATAAAAAATATAAGTATATTAAACTTGTATTTTAATAAATAGGGGTAATTTTGAAAATTAATATTACATTTTTAGTAAAATACTTATAAACTAAACACTGTAATGTTATCTTCTCTGTATTTTAATTATTATTTTATTTATATATCAAATACTGTAATATTATTTTTTTTATAATTATATTACTTATAATCACATTATTTATAATCACGTTATATTGTAAAATACTAAATGCTATTTAAGTGAAAAGAGCTATGTAATAATGTAGAGGACAAGAGTGCGGTCCACGCGCCTTTTCGAAGCATCCGGTAACAAGAATTAAGAAAGTGTAGAGAGGTTGGTGGCAAGATGGGCTTAAGGCATGATGCCACGTGGAGGTTTACTAAGCATTGTATTTGTTGTTGCATGTTTGGAAACAGAAGGGATTGACCGAGAGCCGGTGAGAGCCGTCTGATCATTGACTTTCAATCCTTTTCCCACGTTGGCATTTTCTCTTTACTTGACTAGGACCAACCACAAAAACATAGACGTGCGTTCTAACCCCTTTTGAATAAAAATACCTGTAATTTTACAAATAAAACGAATACTCTAAAATCAGTTTAGTATTAATGAAATCTATCCTTATCTAATTTATATAACCGATATAAGTTAATAATCATAAGTGGTTTAAATTAATCATGTTACACGTATTCCATGAATAATTATGATTAGTTTTATTTGTTAATATTAATTAAAATTTTATTTTAAGAAATATTTGTAATTTCATACACTATTCTCGCAAATCACTCAATATTTATTTATTTATTTTTATTTATAATTAGATACACAAAGAGGATTCTATAAAACGATTACTTTACATTAACATATTCAAATCATGTCACATAATCATATTCTTAAAGAATTGGTTTATATATGGACATAGAGAACAGTTTAGAAATAGGGGCCCAACGAGGTTTAAGTATTATTAGTCAGCAAAATAATTACCAATAAAGTTTCTTGTGGAAAATTAAATGCAAAACTTAAGTTTATTCTTTAGGAGAGTGTGTTTCATTAAATATAGAAGGAAGTATGAGGGTAATCAATGCAAAACATGCAAAAAGCCAAAATAGAAATTAATCTCTATTGACTAAATGATCGATCTAATATGTCTGTCTTCTTTGATACGTGCTTCTTGGTTTCCATTTCCAACAAACATGAATTTTGGATTTTAATTTTGCAACATATAATCAAAAGTAACCTACTGAAGAGAAAGGGAATCAAAGAGTCCATTTATTTTGTAATAAAGTATTTTTTAAAAAATATTTTCAGGACTTATAGATGAAAAATTAATTTCAGACATAAAATATTTTACGAGTTAACATGGTTAACCAAGAAAAATATCTTTCGAAAAATATCTTACGCACTTGAAGGGCGTAAAACATTTTTCAAAAAATAACAAAAACACTTTTATACTAAGTTTATGAGTATAAGTATGATGAATAGTAATATTTAATTTAAAATAATAATAATAATAATAATAATTAATTTTAAAAAATTAATTTAAAATATTAATATTTAAATTATACAAAAGTATTAAAATTAAAAAATATTTTTTAATGAAACCATTCAATACAATTATATTTTTATTTATAAATGGAATAAATCTTACTAACAATTATAGTAAAAAATATTTTAATGATCATCATTTGATGAATACATATTTATAATAAGTTTAAATTTCACTAATAATTATAATAACAAATATTTCAATGATCGTCGTTTAATGAATATATATTTATAAGTATAGGTTTTAGATATCTTACACAATTGATAAATTTTTTTTTCATGCAATAAATCATTTTCGATTACCAAACAGACCTAAAGAATAATGTCTTTCCTATTGATTGCTAAATTAGGATTTTTTCACTGCCCTCTTTTCCCTCCCTATTGGTACTTTGCTTGCAATAAGCAAATTGTTTATTCCCCCCTTTCCCTTATCAAATCTTTTTATGAGAGAGAGAGATGAGCAGAAGATGAAAGAAGTTGGAGAGGTGGTTGTAAATGTGCGGCGTCAACTGTGTCCAGAAATTTTACCTGACGAAACTTGCTAATGTATTATGAGTAACGCATATTGATGTGTCACCTTTTTTTATTTATTTATTTAGGGGATGTGCAAATGGTTATTTTAGTTAGTTTAATTTTAGATATCTAATAACCAAACTCATATTTAAAAATAATCGAAATCGAACTGAATTATATAAATAACCGAACTAATTCAATTAGTTCGTTTCAATTTTCAAAAATCAAACTTGACAAAATTTTTATTTTTTTTGTTTGTATATATTTATTTATGTTGTTTTTTTTTTAATAAATCAATACTACAAAAATATTAAAAATGATAATAAAAAATTATAATAAATAAGATGGATACTCATATAATTAAAAAAGAAATAAAGAGGAGAAGAGATTAGGTTTAGGATTTATTTTTCATGCATAATCTTCATAATACTCTTACTTAAGTTAGGTTAAAAATTTTCCTAACCGAAATCGAACCGAATTAATTTTAATAACCAAACTATTCTAACCGAACTATCCAAAGAACTGAACTAACCAAATCAAAAAATCGAACTCATTTCGATTCGATTCGATTCGATTGTTTAGATCGATTTACATTTGCTCACCTTATCTACTGGCTCGATGAACATGCATAGTGGCTTCGTGGCTGGTGGCTGATGATGTAAGGCTAATTCGCTATGGCTATTCCCTTTTCTTTCTGGTCAAGTACTAATGGCAGTTAAGGGCGGAATTAAATAAGGGAATGAAATCATTGTTTTTTTTTTTGCCAAGCATGTAATGAAATCATTGTATTCGATTTCTTTTAGTAGTATATATATAATCATGAGTGATGAGCATAAATATTAATCTTATTTGAACTAGTTAGTTCACTCTTCTTATCGTAATTATTTCAAATTCAAACTTGAGAGCTTACACTGCTTTTAGACATATTTGCGATTCAAATTGAAATTTAGGATGGGTATTGCTAGTTTTCATTTATTTATTATCAACCTTAGCTACTACCTATGCATGTAAATAGGATAAGGTACACAACGCTCATAATTCATAAAACTCTTTTATGAGCAACGAAACTGCTTACATATTTCTTTTGTAGCTAGCTAGGACTTTGTTTAATTAGTTAGTGTTGCAAAGCGTGTTTCGAAATGGTAGTAATTAAATGCAAAGTTTGGTTAGGCGCAGGAAAAGTCTAATCTCCAAATCCTTCTAAGATAATACATAGCATGGAGTTGTCGAAAGCCTGAAGAGAGGAGATGTGAACAAACGTCAATGAATCATAATGCTCGGATGCGGGGATCTAAGGGGCTTTAAATTGACCGAATATTTATAAGGAACAGAGGAGAAAATCTAGGATGTAATCAAAGCCGAGTACATATATATATATATATATGTATATATATCTATCTATCTATCTATCTAGGGTTAGGATCTCCAGGGAATATATACTTACGAGTTGGAGCGTACATTGCCGCTGGCTGCTATGACTATGATCTTCCATGCCATGTAGAATTGGCGTGTGGTGCATCATCAATTGGTATAATTGCTCATACTCTCATGTAACACAACTTGCATGCCATATACATCCTGTCTTTCAAGATCAGAAACGTGTCTTGACCAATAAAATAAAGCCCGAATAATTTCTGCTTTTTCTCCAAACTATTGATGATATTCCAAAACCTTTTTCTAAATAGGTGTTGAAGATAAGTCATGAGTCAACCCATTGATTAAAGAAACTACATATATATGTCCTTAGTAAAGAAGAGATATATTAAAATAACAACTAAAAATTGGTGGGTGGAGATTGACCAACAACTATATATATATATATATATATATATATATGTACAGATTGGCTCAGCTAGGGTTAATTAATACATAGTTAAAATAACCCTTTGGATTGATTCAGTAATTGAGTTGTGTTGCATGCTTGAAATACCTAAAATAAAAAATATTGGACTAACCTAAACCTAGCCCCATCCATTCCATTGCCGCCCCCTACTCTTATTTAACTTTATTTGAATTGTTTTTCAAGCATCGAATCCTCCCCCTTGACGCAAAGATGATCAGTTTTCTTCAAGAGAAATGTTATCATTCATACATTGATTCAAATTAGTATTATAATAAAAAGATATGTACTTTTGTTAGAATTTTTCTCAATGACTACAAATTTTCTTACCTGGGATTGCAATGATGATCTCCAGATGTTGGTAGTTAGTCGCATTAACGCGATATTAATAGAAATTCAAGCATATGATATCCAGTAGTTGGACCTATTCATAAAGTGATTTAGGTTCATGTGATAGTACTTGAAACAGCAAATAAATGAATAATTTATGTTTGATCTTGATGATTATGATAGTAATAAAATCAAAGGTAACACAAGGGATTTACCGACAAAGGTTGAATTGTTTAATTTATGGATTATGCTCATCATTCGGAATTTGAAGAGGGGAGACCGAAATAATGAAAGTCTATTCTAAATAATACAAAGGGAAAATTTTTTTTTAGCCCTTAAATATAAAGTGTTTATGGAAATAACCTTTCAGATAATTTTAATTATTTTAAGCTAAGAAAAGAGATTTTGAGACAAAAATACCCTTAATGAGACATCTTCATTGACTCGCACTTTCATACACACTTAAAATGGGAAAAACAAATTTATAAAGAATTTGTTCCCTCTAATTTTGAGCAAAACATTCATTTTTTTTTAGAAGCTTGTGCAAAACAAAATCATATTGCAGGAGACGGTTTTTTAGATATTTCAGACATGACATTCAGATAAAACGAGAAGGGTGATATTAAACTGAACGAGGAATCGGTTGTGATGAATCAAAAGCTTCGAGAATGATGTGAAACCAGAAATCTTTGATACGGTGGTGAATCGAAAGGAGAAAGATGTGAATCCAAAGCATGAAATGGTCGTGTTATAGTAGGCCATATGTGACACTGCTGTGTCACGACAGGGTTTATAGTTTGTGAAATGGCATGGTGAGAATGTGTGACACGTCATGGTGAGAATATGGGACACGACAAGGTTTGGACTTTGTGACATGCCATGAAAGAAATATGTGACACGACAAGGTGAGAATATGTGACACGACTCGCAGGGAATATGTGATATGACATGGCAAGAATATGTGACATGCCAGTGTGAGAATGTGGCACGCCATGGTGTAAATATGTGACACGCCATGGTGAGAATATGTGAGAAGGCATGGTGAGCATATGTGACACGACAGGATTCAGAATTTATGACACGCCATGGAAGGAATCTGTGACACGACAAGGTTCAGAGTTTGTGATATGCCATGGAGGGAATCTATGACACAAGAGGGTGATAATGTGTGAGACGACACAGTGAGAATATGTGACATGGGAGGGTTTAGAGTTTGTGACACGCCATGGTGAGAATATATGAAACGGCATGGTGAGCATATGTGACATGGCTGTGACATGGCAGAGTTCAGAGTTTGTGACACTCCATTGAGAGAATCTGTGACACGGGAGGGTGATAATGTGTGAGACAACAATTCAAGAATATGTGACACGGTTGTGATACGACAAGGTTTAGAGTTTGTGACACGCTAAGGTGAGAATATGTGAGACGACATGGTTAGCATATGTGACATGGTTGTGACACGGTAGGGTTTAGAGTTTGTAATATGCCATGGAGGGAATCTGTGACACGGCAGGGTGATAATGTGTAAGACCGCATGGTGAGAATATGTGACATGGTTGTGACATGGCAGGGTTTAGAGTTTGTGACACTCCATGGTGGGAATGTGTGACACCACATGGCTTGAATATGTGACATGCCATAGTTTGAAATAGAAAAAAAATGTGGACAAATAACAAGGAAACCGTTTGAACCTCCACTGAATGAATGAATATTATAAGGCCATTTCATTTTAATTATATATTTTTCAGAATTTACAAACGTCTATGTGAAGGAACTAAGAGAGTTTGATTCATTACTCATTCCCAAAAAGACTAGAATGTTCGACTTCATTCTTTGTAAGCTTAATGACATCATAGCAATAATGTCGGTTATCAGTGAAGAGGTCAGTCAATCTCAAATTAAAACTTTCTTCTGTTCGTTCATTTTTTGCTGGATTGCTGTGATATGTTCATGTTTTTGCATTATTATGTTTTAACTGTTTTCTTCCTGGTTTTATGGTTTTTGGGTAAATTGTGTAAATAGAGAACTACAACATTTTTTTTGTTGACATAACTTATGGTTGTACTAAAGTTTTGAAGGGGGTCTGCATTTGCATATCGTGTAACACAAACTACAACATTTGATTTGGTGTGTAGTGGGTTAAGTAGTTTTTGGGGTTTTTAGCTTATTTTTTAAGGTTTTTAACGTGTCACCACATTAGGTATTTTAGGGCAGTTCGTGTAACGAGTAAGTAATTACAGTGATTGGTGTGTCATCACATTGGGTATTTTAGGGCAGTTCGTGTAACGAGATAGTAATTATAGTGACTGACATGTCATGACACGCCATGGTTGACGTGTCACCATGCTACTTAGCGTTGACGTGTAACAACATTTGACTTGGTATGCTTAACGTGTAACAACATTTTACTTGATATGCATGGCATGTAACAACATTTTACTTGGTATGCATAGCGTGTAACAACATTTATTTCTTTCTTCAGTATATCGTGTTGCACATTATGGGTTAACTCACTCATGCATGTGAGACATGTTTTGCAGATGCAGTCCGGACAATATGATGATCTTGATAGTTTGCTTGTTGTGTAGAGGGAGAAGTGGGCGTTTAAGGTCTCTATTAACACCCACTGTAAGTGGTCTCAACTGCATTACATCAATAAGACACTATAAGAGAAAGGATAGTACAATGCAATTAAGCGTACGTGCTTCGAAATGCTGCTGGATGTATATCCACAAGGTTACTTTTGCGCTGATCTCCTGCATAACATCATGATTCGTCGAATCACTAAGATAGAGTCAATGAACCATGAGCTATGGTTTGCCATTGGCAAGAGCAAGGCGAGTATATCAAAGCAGGAGTTTTACTTTATCACCGAACTCAAGTTTGGTCGAATGCCCGATGTATTCACATAACAGTACGAGGCTGTTTTCGACAGAATTCATGCGAGATACTGAAACGGGCAGCAGAGCGTTAAGTTACAGGCATTGCTTGATACGTTCCGAGGAGGCAACTTTCAACGACCAGGAGACGCGACCAAGATGGCACTCGTCTTGATCGTGAATAACATTTTATTTGGTCAAGACTACCGTAGACGGGTGATGCCTTGGCTTTTGTCATTGGTGGAGGACATCGATGCTTGGAATGTCTTCCCTTGGGGTCACTATATTTGGAGGTTGATCAAGGACTACCTATTGAAGGGGTTCGAAATGTCTACCTTAAACTTGTAGAGGGATAATCGTTTATGCTACAACATTTACGGATTCGCGTGGGTGATACAAGTACTGTCATGTAACATTTTTCAGTTTCTTTTTGACATAATAATTTATGGTTGCACTCGTTTATCATTTACGGTCTGATAATGGTTACATTTGACTGGCTGTTCTGGGCAATGAAGGCAATTCTTGCCTTCCAAAAAATAGTTACCCCCTCTACTTCGAAGGACAATGTTTACCCACGTATGTGCAAATGGCAACACAATCAGAAGTCGAAAGACTTATACAAGGCGATTGATAAGTTAGAGTCATCTTAGTATGTGAATGAACAACTATTAATTTGTGCTGTAAATTTGTATAATAATTTTCCCTAAAATTTAATCGCAATACCTATTTTGTAGTTATGGGCACTCGAAACCTTGGAGTGCACATTGGATGAGGTCACACGTTAGTATTTTGTGGACATTGATGTCCCTTTATCTGAAGGCCACTAGTACGTGCTGATAGGGCACATGGAGGATCGAACAGACTGGGGTTTAGGTGCGAGGGAAATGAGGAGAAACTTGAAGGAGAAAAGAACCGCTGATGCCATGAAACAGAGGTGCACCGCCACTGCTGGAGACGATGAGCTGTCGGGCCCTGAGTTGATGGAGGAAGTGGACGACCATGGCAATGTTAGTGAACAGTCGGTATTGACAGTTCTAACAGTTTATGTTCAATAATTTCATATGTGATTATCGAAGAACATATTTGTGTTTGCAGTTGGACCATGCAACGATAGCTCCTCAACCACACAGAGACCCTTATTTGAGGCACAATTCTAATGAGCCGTCGGTAAGATCGATTCTAATGTTTTGTGTTCAACATTTTCACATATGTTTATCGCGTAACACAGTAGTTTCTGTTATTACAATTGATGGATGCGACGACAACTCCTCAAACAACAATCGGTCCTGCTCAACTGAACAGTGCTAATGAACCGCCAGTAAAGATGTTAAGGTTCTAACTGTTTATGTTCAACAATTCTATATATAATTATTGAATAATACAGTAATATATCTTATTGCAGTTGACCCATTCAACAAGAATCAATGACGGAGTAGTCACAAAATGTCAATTGGGACAGATCATGCATAGGCATAAAAAGCCATGTTAGAGCTGAAGACTTCAATTCAGTCATCGACTCTCACAATGTAGACATTTGAGGACTGTATTGTTGGTCGAATTCTAGACGGCCTAAAATCACAAGTACGTTATTCTATCTTTACTCATATATTGGTGGTTTACGTTTAGCAAGTGTAGTCCTATTTTTTATTCTCAATTTATGGTTTGTGGTATTTTATGAGTTAATGGATTTTCCCATTTGTCTCATCTGTAGGGCGGTGCTTCATTTCACCATGATGATGAGCACCAAGATGATGCTGATAATGGGCAACATGATGAACCTGGTGTTCACACTTACCATGACGTTGTTGGTGTTGACAGAGAGAATGTAACTCATGTTGATGACGTTTTCAATGACGCTGTGGCAGGGGATGTGACCCTTCAATCAGTTGATGCTAAAGGTGACCATGTTCTTGAGGTCGATGCGGTTGTTGATGCATCTGTGGGTGGGGAGGGGGACTTTCACTCAGTTGAGGCTGAAGGAAACCATTTTCCTCAAGCTGATGCAACAGTCGAGGCAGCAGCAGGAGAGGATGGTAACTTTGTATCAGTTTAGGCTAAAGGGGATCATGTTCCTCAGAGCACTCTTGAAGGTAGCGGGTCATGGGTGTCGTCACCAGAGTTGTCTAATGTCCACCATCGTGAAGCAGTCAATTCAGACCCAACTAAACGGGCACAGGTCAAAATGGCCAGCAAATACATGGCAAGCCCGTACGTTGACCCGACAGTGAGCCGCCGAGATCTGAAGAACTTAATGGTGAAAACATACGAAGCTTTCAAGAAAAACGAGTGTGTGAGGTAAACTCATAAATAACATTGCAAATATTGTTTTTGAATGAAACATTAATCCACCAAGCCTTTTGGAATTCATTATGTTATATGTGTAGGCGTAACGTTGGGATTTTAGATGATCAAAGGGTTGACTTTTTCACAACATTAAAGGATCTCAAAGAGAAAATGACAAGTGAACAAATAGACGCATGCCTCAGTGTTCTGTGTAAGTGAATAATAGGGCCAAAGTCTTAGTTGTACAACACCTCTGCATACATGGTTGATACGATATTGTTCGTAAGTTTATTTGCACATATTTCAATTATGAAAATACTAAAGTTTTGGATTGCATGAAGTGTAAGCTAATATAGACATGTTTCACAAGACACCATTCATATGCTTTATACCGCATATCCAACTGAAGATAGACGGTCCATTATGAAAATTCCATATGAGTTGTGGGGGTACGTGGAGTGTGAGACGTCGACATACGGTAAAAAATGAGAAGATGTCGATTTCATCCTTGCACCTTGTAATGTGGGTGGGCTTTGGGTGGTTGCGAAGATCGACTTGGTAGGTAGAAGATCAAGGTGGTGGACTCTGTAAGAACTTCAGCTGCTAAGGCTAACAGAGTGCGTGTGACTCAAATGATGTCCCTTACGACAATGATGCCAATCATCTGCCACCAATTGGGTTATTTCAACAAAATACGTCGAAAGACAAGAGATTCGATGCCGATGCCATTGGAAATTGATTTTCCAAAAGCATTAGTGTATCGTCAGAATGATAGTGTCAGTTGCGTTATGTTCATTATAGTGTACATTGACGATATTTTGCAATCGGAACCGATCAGAGTTAAGCAGAATATGATTGCTAATATGCGTCACCAATACACTTTGGAAATTTTTAGCAACAGTTGTGAGAGCGAACCCTGAACCCCTACGCCATGAACATATTCGGAATTGTATGTAGATTTTTTTGTAGATACAATTAATTTTATTAATTTTAATAATATTTGTACACTTTATACATTAATTTTTCAATTCAAACACAGTGCCTATAATGAATAGAAGCTGATATAAATTAAATTAATTGGTTGTTTTTCCTTCAACCTATGAGTTTTTTATTGATGGCAAGCCACAACAAGCAGTAAATGACATGTAATAAGCTACAGAACTCCAATCAATGTGATTCCTATACCATTGGAAGGCTAAGATGAAGGGCTATAATTTTTCATGTTTATCACTTTGCCCAGTTTGGATCCAAATATGGTCAAAATATGCTTTAGAAGTAGCTTGATTGTAGCAGTTGTCCCCTTCAGCACAAACCCCTCACCAAACAAAGGCTTCAACGCTGCAGCACCAAGCTCCCAGCACTGCAGCGTTGTCCAGCACTACCAACACTGCCATAGGAAGTAAGCAAAGCGTGTCACCCCAATAATACTGTAACCACGTGGTGTGTCACTTCATAAATCTGCTAACACTCAGCATGTCACCACAAGATGTCATCAACATCTAACAATTGGAGCGTGGCATGTCACCCCACAATACTGCAACAACTCAGCGTGTTACCCCATAATTCTGCTACCACTAAGCATGTCACCCCATAAATTTGCTGCCACTCAACGTGTCACCATAAAATGTCATCAACATCTAACAATTGGGACGTGACGTGTCACCTCACAATACTACAACAACTCAGCGTGTCACCCATAATTCTGCTAGCACTTAATGTGTCACCCCATAATGCCATTGACATCTAACAATTAGAGCATGTGGCTGATGTGGCAATGTGTCACGACTCGAAACTCCCATCGAGCCCGTGACAACCGTCGTGAAGTCTCGTCAGACATTCTTTACCTCGAATGCTGATCGAAACCTCGCAAGGCTTTCTTATCAGTTTTCTTACCTCCCCTGTGATCGACAGTAACTAAAATTATGTTTTGAAACGATATGGACCATTTTCCCATCTAAAAATAATGAAAATTTATTTTTGCCTTACAAGGGTATTTTAGTCATTTTTTTTGAAAATACCGAAACCTGCCAAAAATATGGTGTAAAAGCTAAATATGTTCATACATACTTTAAATCAGATAATTGAAGTATAAAATTACTTTTACAGTGACACGTGGGTCCCTAACTGACCAATAAGGTGTAGGGCTACGAACCCTTACTTTTTAGGATGCAACTCCGATATTAATTCTCGTTTTAATCAACTATCAACAAACTGTCCTAAGCCTGAAAAATGGATAGGAAGAGGGGTGAGATTACATAATCCCAGTGAGTAAACAATTACCATCAAAAGCATCTAAAGCCGAGTAGATGAAGACAATATAAAAACGTTATATTTCAATAATGTTCATAACGTAAAATTCGTTTCAATCTATACCAAACAATTTCTTTTCATCAAATTTCTCGACTTATGAATTTTTTAAACTTGGCTGGTCCCTACTAGAATCATTCTCGCGGGTACCTTCGTTAAGGTATCCTATTAAGACCGCTAAGGCTATTAAATGTCCCATACCCATAAACATATTTTCACATCTGACACACAGTCGTTCCTGGCGTTGGCTGAGTTTCACTCTCACGTGGTGGCCTGAACGTGAGGTGCACTCAAATCTCACCTCAAGAGATACTTCATCCAACATCTTTCACTAGAGGTTATTATATAATTGGGTTACCGTGCTCCTCTCATAGGCAGTCCACAAAAACCCCGACCATTGTAGTGACCGTTTAATATATCACCGGACCCATAAAATTTTCAGTAGCATAATATGGCGAATAAAATTTAATCCAGTCTACCGAGACCAATCCAAAACTGTTCATATATTTCATGCCAACCCTAAAAATTTAGCCATCATACTACCATAGTGTCATAAGACACAATTTCAATAACATATAAAATCATAAATTCAACACAGTCTCCATATACTCAATTTTCCCAAAACAATATTTAATTTCAAAATCAGTATAAATCTCATTTTTATTAAAAAAATATTTTAATTGGAAAACATAATATTTTATAATTTAAACTCACCATTCAATAAAAGCATCAAACAAGTATAATTACTCTAGATATTTAAGACGATAAATTGTCCACTCACAGTATTAGGAGTAGAAATACTCCTATTTTCAATCCGCGGGTACAGTCCTTTACCCATATCCAATGGCTCACCACCTAGCCATAATCCATGACACATATTCCAATTAAATTGTGTTTAACAGTCATAAGCTATTTCAGGCTCGATATATATGCATGATATGAAATAAAAAATACACGGGTAGCCATCTAGATCCGGTATTGGCCTAAGTCGATTTTTCATCTGATAAATTGGCCAATGCGTCCAATTTCACTCCAATTTGCTCCATTTCTTTTCCAATCCCTCAACTCACCAAACACAACTAATTAACACACAATTAGGCAAAATTTATCTTCACTTTTCTTCTTGGAACTTTCGGCCAACAATGGTACACTAACTCCGTGATTTTTTCTACTTAATTTTCTCTTTATAATTCATTAATTCCTACACCAAAAACTATTATTTCTTAATCAAATCACCTAGAATAACATCCCATTCTTCCTCATTATTCACTTAGAGAATTCGGCTATTGATGGGCACCAAACCTTTGGTGGTTTTCTTCACTTGTTTTCATGCTACACATCATTAATCACGTAAAAACACTAACATACCTAAAAATCAAACCAATCCAAGATCATTCTCTCTCCATACCCATTTTGACCAGCTATGAATTCACCATGAAAGCATGCTTTTCAACCATGGAAATTAAGGGAAAATGCATAGGGAAAATAGTTCATAAACTAAAATCAAGAAATTTTACCTTTTTTCACTTGATTTCCTTGAAAATCCACACTTTTCTCTTGAATTTCTTTCCACCTATGGTTTGTTCTTCTTTTTCCTCTCTTTGTTCTTGCTATGGCCGGCCATAATGAAGAGAAAATGGTGGTGTGGGCTGATTTTGATAGTTAAATAATACAATAATTTAAACTTGCCACATGGCATTTCATGATTGGTCTATTTTTTAAATTCTTATCTTTTAAGCTTTAAATCTCCACCACACGTTATTCAAGGGTCAAAAATGATTATGGGTGAAGACCTTGTGCTGAAAAAATGTTCTGAGGGTGCAAAATTATCGTTTTGCCCCCGGGGTGGTAAAATTATCATTTCGTCCCTGTACTCCAAATTATATCGGAATTAAAATTTTTCACTTCTAAACCTCAAATCATACTCCAATACTCAAATCATACTCAAATAAGTCAAATGGGGCCAAAAAAATCTTTTCTCAAAATTTTCATTTTGTCCTCAGGTGGCAAATGACCATTTTGCCCCAAGATAGTGACAATTTTGGTTTGACTCCAAATTGATCCTCGAACTCTGAATTACCATTTTGAGTCATCCCTGGACCGTGAAACTCTTAATTTCACCTTAAAATTCCTATTTGAACTAGTTCGAGGCTTAATCGACTTAATGGTACCATTAGGGGCAATATTGTCTTTTAACGATTTCTCGAACTTCCTAAATATGCAAACATTCTATTGAGCATGTAAATGACGTCGTAATTATTTTATAGAACAGGGTTTGACACAATGCCATGTCACCATCATGATGATGGGGCATGTGCCACGTACACTTTCGGAATGGATTGTTGACGTGGCTTTTATGGGTTCAAATGATATTGATTGCTGACGTCGCACATATGGTTTCAAGTACCATGTGGCACACCAAGAGATTGCCTTGTGGCAATCTAAACTCTAACACGTGATAATTTAGTTTTCAAAATATGCACTTGCTAAAGTTCAAACCCAAGCCCAAGTCCTCGAATAAAGAAACCAGTGTTTTTACCTTTACACTTATACGTTTACATTAATGTCGCATCTGAATCAATTTTTTTTAACTTTTCTTCATGCTTTTTCTTTCTTGTTTTTTTCTTTTTTTTTCTTTTCATAAACACTACGTCATTTTGGAACTTTCTTATTTTTAGAACTTTCTTATTAAGTTTAAATTCTCCTTCTATAAAAGAAATTGAAAAAATTTCATAACTAAAGTCAAATTTAGATGAATAACTTATATTATGTTAAAATAAAATAATGTAAAATAACTAAATATGTTGATTTGATTACAACTTTCATAATTTACAAATACACATTATTTTGAAATTATTCACCTCTTACCCAATTTACTTTTTATTTAAATTTGCTCAAATTAGCAAAATATATTGATTTAGTTACAACTTCCACAATTTACAAATACACATTCGTTTGAAATTATTCAACTTTTACCCAATTTAGCTTTTATTTAAATTTACTCAAAATTTTTTATAAAACGATTTTATTTAAATTCAAACACCACAATCAAATTTTACTAAATTTAAATTTAAATTATTAATTTGGATCTACAAAAAATTTATTAATAAAATAAGATGGAACAAATATTTACAGTTATATTAACTTTATCAACCATAAATACAATCTTTAATCTAGAAAATTTTAACTTAAAAAATATAACTTAAAATATTAAATAAAATAAAAACATAAAAAATAAATAAATAATTATAATGGTGGAACTCATATTCTATGGTTGTAATAAGATGTTTGTCATGTCTAAATTAAGTAAGCTAGAACGAGAAATTACTTTTATAATCATCGCTAACATCATATCTCTGTTTTTCATTTCTTTAAAAGAAAAAAATTAAATCAACATATTTTGGTTGTTTGATATTAGCTTTATTTAAAAACTAAGTTAAATAAATTTTAAATTTTTATACTATTATAAATAGAAGAAAAAAGAATTTATTTAGTCATTTTATAATATTTTATTTTAATGTAATACAAATTATTCATCTGAATTTGACTTCAGATATGAATTTTTTTTTAATAGAAGGAGAATTCAAACTTAATTTTTGTAAAAGAGATAAATTAATTTACATATTATAGAATCAAACAATCAAGTAAAAAAATATTTATATATATATATATATATATATATTTTGCACTATAAATCTTTTACACTTAAATATTTAGTTTATTAATAAGCATATCAATAATAATCTACTTAGAGATTTGTATTTTTTAAATATTTTTTCTAATTTAGTCCCTCAACATCTCAATTTTGTTCAATTTAGTCCCTGTACTACATATTTTGTTCACTTTAGTCTTTATGACGTTGTAATTTTTTTTTTCTAGAAAATTTTTTGATCTACCACGCGGCATTGACATGTCAGCATGTCAGTGCCACATAAGCACTGCTGCGTGGCATTGTCACATCATCACTTGGAGCCACGTGGCATTCCACGTCATCATCTCAACGCAACATCATAAAAAAATGACACATTAACACTGATGTCATTGTTGACGTCAACGATGACGGTATTTTTTAACGAAAAAATTATATGTCGTTAGGGAGGGACTAAATTAACACAATTTCCAAAATCAAATGACTAAATTGTTTCGATTTTAAATACAGGAACTAAATTGAACAAAATTGAAGAGTATAGGGACTTAGGAAGTCTTTTAACCATTTTCTATGCACTGATCAAAACTAAGGACAAAATGAAATGAATAATCAAACAATATATCTACAAAATAAATAATATAAATAAAGACTCATCGACAAGAGGAAACTAACAGATACAAAATATGAATGAATGTAAGAAACTGCAAGAGGAAATTGTGAGAAAGGTATTGCACAGGGCTCACACATTTAGTTAGGCTGACAAGTTGTCTTCATCTACAAGACACCCTAAGTTTTTAGACGTTGTCCTTCGTATTGGACATGTGTTGCGTGTGTAACTGGTTTGTCTACAAGTTGAACATTTTTCGATCATCGCACTCGTGGAGGCGTCGATAAACTTGGAGATGGTGTCGAATTTGTGGATGGAACTGCCAATGGGTATGGGTAATTTTGTTTATTATGCCCGTACCTCTTTCATTGTGAACATCTCCGTGCTCGACTGCATCTATCAACTGATGAAATTTTTTTCCTTTTAGGTCTTCCCGCTTGGCCTTGCCAAGGTGGTGGCAAGACAACAATTTGTTTCACATGAGGGGGGATGTCCCATTCACTAGGATGCCCTACTAGGTGAATGGACCCCGCATAACCTTCCACCAAAACGGTTGTCTTGTAGTAGTTATCACAAAATTCAACGGCTTTACGTTTGCATTTACTAAAAAATACAATGAACTCAATGTTCAAGCACAATGTAAATGCTATGTCAATTAGGGTTCAAATAAGAAATAAAGATATTCTGACCTTATTGTTGTAATGGCATGGCTGCATGGTAGTAAATCTGTTTGGAACTCACAACATGAACACGTCTTTTGGGCAGGTTTACAAGTCCATCCATATTCCCGTCTTTAACTTCGAACTCCACTCGATTGATGGGTTTAACTACAAAGCGATATGCATAATTGAACTCTCAACTACCTCGCAACCTAAGGGTTGAGGGGTGTGGTCACCTTGACGGCCTCTTCGTACCAATCATGAAACAAACGTTGAAATATGTCCCTGATGAACTCGATTAAAATAGTGATTGGCATTTTTTTTGCATACTTCACGCATGAGTTAACACATTCCGCAATGTTAGATATCATGAGTTGGTATCACCTTGTCGGTGAACGTGCATGTGCCTATCTCTCAAGGCTTATTCTCATAAGGTCAAATTGGGCTCTCGTGTGAATCTGTTTAAGCTGGTTTATACGTTTATTGAAATCGAAAACCTTATAGCAATCTTGAGTAAGAGTTAAAATCATAGAAACGTAATCGCGCTTGAACTTGTTTTTAAATTTTTTCTTCAAGTGGTAATCGCATAAATCGTGGTGCGTTACTGAGTATGCATTTTAGATTGCTTTCTTAATGTCGAGATGCTGATCAGAAATGACATAGTGTTTTTGGGACAACCAACCATATCACGCAACTTGCTAAGAAACCACGTCCACGTGTCTTTGTCCTCAACATGGCCCATGCCAAATGCAATTGGATATAAACACTCGTTCGTATCTTTGCATACAGCGACAAACAAAATACCCTTGAACTTGCATTTCAGATGTGTCGCATCAATTGTAATCGTAGGACGCATTACATCCCTAAACCCTCGAATACAAGCCCCATATGACCAGAAACAATATTTGATTCTTTGTGCCTCATCAGTGGCCACTATAGTGACTGTGCTAGGATTTTCTTATTCCAACATATAAAAAAATGAGGGTAGAAGTTGAAATGACTTTTATGGGGGACCAAAAACAAGCCTCTCCACTTACTCTTTCGCTTGTCAGACTTTACCATACAAGCATTCTAATCCCCACTGAACCTTCATCTCACCAATTATGTCTTTAGGTAACAATGCTACTCCATTACCCTGAAGCTTGTGTCACATAAGTTCACCAATTATCTTCGTACTCGCGGTTCGAAATTACCTTTGCAAACCATCGACAGTACACGTGTGTGCTTTATGGAACGTCCGAACTTGCCAATATTCTCCTTCAGGTAACTTCATTGCACGCACGCTGAACTTGCATGCCTTGTCCTTACAACCAACCTCAAAAACGACCTTTACATGACCTTTTTACTCTTATCTCAAATTGCTCTTTTAAAGCCAACATGTTCAAAACTCGTTTCAACTCGGCATTTGAGGAAAACATTTTTCCTTTGTATAAGTGATCATCAGCACATGTCAACTCCTCAGTGGTAATTGTTGGGAATGATAACTTTTCTTCACCTGGAATTAGCCACGTACGAGAATTCTCTGCATTTCCCCTTTCTTGATAACTGTCATTGAGCAATGCCTTAGGCAAACAAATCCCATTCTCACCAGCGATGGGGTTATTGTATATGGGGTCATCACACTGAACATCTCCTACATCAACACTTTCAACAGGTTTCGTTTCGCCTTCAACATTATTGCAAATTGAAATGTCACTATCATAAAGCTAGTCATCGTTTAAACTGTCATCAGGCCCGTCATCTGAATTTTCATCAAATCTATCTTTACCGACAAGGAACAAATCCTCATTTCCCTAATCAGATGCAGTATTATCCTCGAGCGTTGTAGTGTCAGCCTTCAACGTCGCAGTGTTGTCCTTAAATGTCGTATTCTTATTTGAAAATGACATTACACCCTCTACAGTTTCAACCGATTGTTACATTTGTTGGATAGAAGCAAGTAATTGGTTCGATGCACATGCTAATCGAAATTGTGCAGCCAGTTGTTCTGTGAATGTTTTATGTCTACCGGGTGCACAAACTCTTGTGCATACATCAATTGCCATTGTTGTGGGTTACAAATCGAATGCTGTGGTATATGTGAAGTACTGTAAATCTCATTTTTATTGAGCTGATTACCATGTTGTACAGCTTCTTCATGTGACATAACATTTGTTTAGCGTTCCTTAATGGTGACATACACAGTTGGAACATTTCTCTATTCTAGCAGAATTAATGCAACATCCTCATCGTTCTTCATAGTTAGGCGTGATAGCTCTCCGAGTGTATTGATCAATGCATGTAACTCAATCTCGTGAATTTCTGAGTTTACCCCAACAACATTTTCAACCAGCTTCATCAAGCTTGCAAACAACAAATCACTCCTAACCCCCCGCATTCATGACTCATCACCTTTGTAACTGTCATCCACCCACTGACCACCGTGTTTTATCACAAGTCATACAATTGGAACTCCACTGAAATTTGAAAATAAAAAATCTGTCAATCATTTTACACATCACATGCCGTGTTCTAAAATTTGTCAGTTACATGCCATGTTCAAAAAATGTTACACACAGTTCAAAAATTATTACACGCCATATTCACAACATGTTACACGCCATGTTCAATAAAAATGTTACACAACATGTGCTAACACATGTTATTTCAATATATTTTTTACACACCATGTGCATTATAGATGCATGATGTGTAACAACTCTGGGCAATATTTCTAATCCATGTTCTAATTTACACTAAAAGTTTTAAAAATTAATGTGTTGCAGCAATAAACCCAATAGCATACCTTGATGTCATCTCTGTTATAGGATCTGTTTATCAACGACAATATGGCCAGCTATCGAGAGATAAACCGCAGCACGACGACGATGGTGCTCAACAAAGAGTTAACAGAGCTGATACAGTTCAGAAAGTTGAAAGAGCTGATGACGATGGTGCTTAACAGAGAGTTGACAGAGTTGATATAGTTCAGAGAGCTGAGGAGAGAGATGAGCGAGCTGAAATAGCTGAGCATTTATTTCTATTTTTTCTATGACGGAAGGGAGATACGGGGAGCTTAATTTACCAGGATATTTTTAAGGGTATTTTGGTCTACTTATGCTTATTTTTAAATAAAAACAGATAATTTTATATAGGTGATTATTTTTGAAATCACCTTATGAAGAGGACTACTTCTCACAATTTGCTTATAATACAAAATCATAAAGATCAAAATTGTATCTACCTTCTTCGAATTATTAGAATCATCACTATGCTTTCGGATTATTTGCTATTTTCTTTTTAATTAGAAAGTAAAAGATAAGCTGTAAAGCGATTATGCATTACCTAGTTAGGTGAGAGAGAGGCGACGGCAATTAAATCATGGGTGAAATTTTTAACACCCAAAGTTCCATACGGCATGAGGTTCAATCAAATACATGCCTATGAATAAAAAAATAATTGATTTATCAATTATAAGTAATAGAGTAGGCAACTTTTTTCTTAAATTTGTTCATTGATTTCTTCTTAAATATAATAGTTATATCGTATTTTTTTAATTCAATTATAGTTTTTACTTGTATATGTAATCTCATTATAAAAAAATAATTTTATAAATATTATGTCAAATAATATTCAATATATAGAAAGAGAAACTTATTTATCACCGTATAATTCACAATATACTTGCGGTAAAAACATTACAAAAAATGCATGTATTTAATCAATGATATGAAAAGAGAAATGAAGAGAAGCAAGATGGAGATGAGAGGGGTGTTTAAACCCCAAAAGAAAATACTGCAAATGAACATTGAATTGGTAATGTGAACAACGTGGATGATAAGGGCATGACCACAGAAAGCTTTGTCATTTGACATTAACACATGCTAAGCAAATAGTAAAGGGTCCCCGCCCCGTGTGTAACAGGCCGGGCTACAGGTATCAGCTCCCTCCTCATGCATCCATCTGCGTCTAAGTAAGAATTTTGGCAGAGGGAGGACTTGGTGCCGATTTGCCCCAATGACATCTTGCATCTTTGGGACCCCAACAATATACTTGTATATGTGTAGTGTAAGTCAAGAAAGAGAGTGGCTTAGGGGCTCGAGCCCTCCCTCTCCACCGCCTGACAAACAGTATCTCATCACCACACTTTTATCTATGAAATTTCTGGCTGATCTCTATCCACATCCCCCTGCCTCCGATTCCTATGTAAACATTTTGGCTCCCCTTTTTTTTTATTTGAACCATCTATATTTTTTAAATTTTAGTTAATTAATTGCATTCCATGGTATACCCTGATTAATACTGAATTTGTTTTGTCCAGTCAAATTTATGGTTTTCTTTTGCTATGTAGATGCATGTGAATCAATGAATTCTTACTGATAGGTCCCAAATACATAAAAAGAATACTTACTTTTATTCATATAACAAGAGAAATGTCAAAGAGGAGAAAGGGACTTTCAATTTTGGGTCTCTAGTACTTCTTAAGAAAGAATAAAAATCACTAACTCCATCTTGAGGGATTTGAAAAAAAAAGAAGTTACTGAGAATTGATAAGTTTGTTACACTTCTTTTCAAAAGAGTTCATATATATATATATATATATATATGTATATATACACACACACAAAAACGTGAATATACTTATATAATCCAAACCAAAAACATGTTTTACTTCCCGTATAAAAACATAATAATCTTAATTTTATTTCATGAAAAACATGGTTTTCTTTCATTAAATTCATATCACTATCATATTCAAATAAAATGAAAACATTTTAAATCTAGCCCTAAATCTATTATGGGAAGCTCTGAGATCAAATGTTTGAAATTGTACATTGAATTTGAGGACAATGATCAATTAATAGAATTTAAAATTATGATTTCTAATTAATTAATATATCAATATAGATGAATGTGTTGGATACTCAGTACTCACATTATGAAAAATATAAAATAAAATTTTAGAATAAATGGGTAAGTTGTCAATTGAAAAGTGTGAAATTTAAGAAGGTACAAAATTTCAATTACATTATTGTTGTGTAAATGAGAACATAATACAAAACCACAATTATATGCACTAAAAAAAACTATATATATATTTCACTTAACTAGCTAAAAGAAATTCAATTTGCGAAGTTCAAATTGAAGATTATTGGCTATAATTTTAGCTATTTATTGGTGCACCTTGAAAATTTTTCATCCCATTGTATTTGCTTGAAGTTGAATTTTATTATATGCTATTTAGCACACAAAAAGAAAAAAAAAATACTGTGCTTATATGCCATTCTATTATTTTAAATTACCAATAATAACGCTATTTGATCTTACACTTTTTTGTTCTATTATTTCCATTCTAATGTGGTAAAATATCAGTAGATAACTTAAAAGTTGAAATCTATCAATTTACGGTAGATAAACTTATTCATAAAAATAACGTTTAAAATTAAATCAATAAATGTTTACAAATAATATTATGGACAAATGTGTAGAGTCAAAAAAATTTCCCATCGAGGAGCTTATTTATAAATTCAATTGAATTTCTCTCGAACAACTTAAAATTGTAATGATTTTGTAGCTTAAGTTTTTTTTTTTTTCCTTTCTTAAATGTGTAAGAAGTAGGAAAATGCTAAGGAGTACTTATCACATTTGAAATTTACAAAAAAAAAAATTTAATTAATATATTATTTCTTATTGAATTTGATGGGAATAGTGTATTGGATGAAATATAGAAATTAAAATAGCATATTTACTAAATTGAACCAATGATTATAAATACTTGTTAACATAATAAAAAAAAGTATATGTATAATATAATTACCAATAAGTGATTGGTTTAATAAGTTAATTTGTTTGTCTTGGAAAAACTCATTAACTATTAAATTGTAAACTCCTCCTGGAAAGAAATATAGAATGCATATTTATGATTTTTTTTTTTTACAAAAGAGTGGGATAATTTTATGATCTAATAAATCTAGACTTGCAAAGACCAAGAAATATATATATATTTATTTATTAATTTGGTGAATGTGAAATTCATGTAAAACTTATGAAAATGCTCAAAGTGAGAGGCCTAAAACACTTGAAGTAAAAAGTCATTTTATTCGTATGAAAATTAACTATAAATATAAATCCAAATCTTCTATCCTCATTTCTTGCATTAACTTTCACAAATTATCACATTTTTATTTTTTATTATTAAATTAATACATATTTAAATTTAATTTTTTTCTCATTCTCTCATATGTTCCCCTTCTTTCTCTTATGCTTCTATGTAGGAAAAAATTGATTGTAGATGCAAAGTTAACTTTTATTCCACAAATACCTGAGTCACTAAAAAGAGGAATTTATCAGACGTCTCCAATGTTTTAATCAAACAAAATGAGAATCTTTATGTCCTTGATTAACTTGGTTAGAATCGAAACAAATACCTTTTCAATTCTTAAGATTTAATTATTCTGGATTATGGTAATTATGGATTCGACTTTTTGATTAAAAACGTCAATTCTTGCCGCTGTTTTTTGCAATCCTGTTGCTTGGAATTATGATGTATAATTTGTATTACTTATTGGTGTTATAGTGAAAGCATATCTTTAGGTGAATTTAGTCGTGGCTCTTTAAGCAACTTTCGACGATGGTGGAAAAATGAAAAGGTAACATATGAGAGAGAAAGCGTGAAAAAAAATTAAAACTGAACATGTAATAAATTACTAATAGAAAAATAGATGTGCAGTAATATGTCAAAGTTAAAATAAAAAAATAGATTTTGATTCGACAAATATGGTAACATGACAATTTGAAGGTTTTTTTATTAAATAATCTCCTTAACATCAATAAAGTTGACTTCTTTCTTTAAATTTGTTTACCATAATTAACATATAGACAAAAAGTCATATACACATAAATAGGAAGAGACATGTACGGATTCCTCGTAGTGCACAGCACACTCAAACTATACGTCACGGGGACGTCGGCCCGGAGTCTGGAAGGCGATGCTGATGTCACGTGACATAACTCCACGTCACTTCTGCCAGTCACGTGGCATTGGCTTTAAATTCCCATCGTCCAATAACACGCCGGCGTGTACTCAGGCTGAGCTCTTTTCTGAGCAGCTGAAATGACCAAAACGACCCTGACACCTTGACTGTGATGGTAGGACTGATTGCATTGCGCACCCGGGAAACACGTTCAGACCCCGTTGAAATGACGGTCACGAGGATTAGTGCACTTTGATTT
This sequence comes from Theobroma cacao, assembly GCF_053813885.1. NCBI lineage: Eukaryota > Viridiplantae > Streptophyta > Magnoliopsida > Malvales > Malvaceae > Theobroma > Theobroma cacao. Next base: position 8,700,112 of record NC_142647.1, read on the forward strand.
GACGGTAGGGGGCATTATCGTCACGAAGAGGATCCAACACGTGTCACGAACGCAATTTCCACCTCATCAAGTCATCAATCAGCTTTTCCCCGTTATGGAAAGATTTGACTGCCAGTTTTAAAGCATCGATTTTGGGGCTTTGATTTGAGCAGGGCCGTTGGATTGGGCCTCAAAAGGCGGATCACACGGACTTCGAAGTTAATCTCACGGCTGGGGATGGATGCATGAGGCGGGAGAAGTACTATCGACTTTTTTTATTTGATTTTGGATTTGTTAATTAAAAATGTTGTTTTATACTTTGAATTCGGTATAATATTTGATAAATTTTTTTATTTAAGTGCTTATTTAGCTTTTTTTTTTTAAAATTTATTTAGTTCTTAAAAGTAAAAGTTAAAATAAATAAGAATACGAAAAAGCTCTTAAAAAAATAACTAATTTTTTTAAAGAATAAAATTTTTCAAAAAAAAAATTTAGAAAAAGCTCCATAAAAGAGTTTTTTTTTTTAAAACATATCTCTTTTTAAAAAAAATTTTCTTTTTATTTCAAAAATATCTTTATCTATTAAAAATAATTTTAACATTATTTATTTTTATTTTTATATAATTTATTATTAATTATAAATTTTATGTTACATAAAAATACTATTTATACTTTTTATAAATAAAAAAATAAAATTAACTTTTTTCTATTAATCTCAAAAAAATTTATAATTAATTAAAAATTATTTATTAAATACCTTTTATAGTAATTTTAGTCAAAATTAAAACTTATATAAATTATTTTGTCAAACAACTTATTTATAAAAAAATTTATAAAAGTAAATTTATCAAATAGATTTAGTTTAATTTTAAAAGTTACTATTTTTTTATAATAGTTTTTAAGTTAAAAAAATTAAATCAAATAGACTCTAAATAAAAAAAATTAAATAATTTTTTATCTTTATTACATTTATTTTCAATTAAATATTTTTTATTTAATAAAATAATAATTAATTAATTATTTTTAATTAAAATATTAATTATCATGTTGTTTTTATATGACATGAGGGTGAATACTAAAATATGTATTACATCACATCACATCGACATACGACATACGACACTAACATCAAATAATATAAAATTATAAATAATATTTTAACATATACATATAAGATATCTATTTACAGAACATAATCTTACAAAGAATGTCACAATTCAAAAAGTTGTCAAGTTGTTTTTATATTTCTTTGACTTTTACCTATACTGTATATGAAAATCGTTCTGCAGTGGATTTATAGATTCTTGATTTGATTTTATTGGGTTGGGTATTGATTTGGTTGGTGGAAGAAGAGTTCGAGAGGGTTGTCTTTCGGGAGGTTTTTTATTTAGTCGCGACGTGGTAGTCAGCAATCCTTTTTGAAATTAATTTTTTTATTTTAATTTTGTAATAATAAATAAATATTTATTTATATATTAAAATTAATTTGAGTGATGCTTGTATTCGAGTATTTTGTTTATTGATTGATACATAATTTTTTATTTAAAAAATAGAGTTTGAATTTTCTTCCTTTAATTATAAAAAAAAATTTAAGTGATGTTTTGAATGACATTTGATATAGTATTTTGTATGATGAACCTTGACAATTCTTTTTTTTTTATTTTAAGTTATTATCTATATTATACATAAAAATATATTTAGATGAGCATTTTCATACTTGGTTGAAGTGACACATATAATTCTTTTAGATTACAAAAATACAGTGACCTGAGCGCAGAGTATGGGTTGCACACTAGAGTGTGCAGATGCATGCGTGAATGGTAGACATTTCCCTTTTTATATTTTTCTTTTTCTTGGAAAAAAGGAGTGTGGGTCTACGGAGAGTGGGGCCTGGAAGACTTAAGCAGAAAGTGGAAACCATGCTTTGACTAAAAGGCCCAAGCTTGAGTTGCAGAGCACTCTCTCAGGAAGCCCAAAGTTTCATGAATAGTAGTAGTACTCCTAAGAAAATAAAGAGCACTAGTTTCCCATTAAGAATACAAGCATGAAAGTTTGATATTGCCGATCTTACTCAAGACCGATGTGTGTATATATAAATATATATGCATTGATGCTTTCTGGCACAATGAATCATACATAGCAACAATTTGAAAAGAAAAGAGGCTAAAATGCAAGGTCATTGGTGATTGGTTTCTGGGAAAGTTAGCTCGGTGTAGGTGTTCCAAAATTCTTGCAGGCGATGATGATGGACTGATTACTATATGCGATCCTTGAACAACGAGGCCCCATGGGGAAGAATATACTCTCTAATCAAACATTCATCACTGGAAGTTGTAGTTATAGGTTTTTAGGTCATGAAGTGATAACACACACAGAGATCCATGCGTGTACTGATGCATGCCCCAGAGTGACCCAGACAGTCCAAGTGCCATACTTTTCCACTCCTCCATCATTGTTTCAGTGTTTATCCTTACATGCGGGTTACATCTACTACCTCCCTTTGATTTTCTCTAACCATTCATAAATAAATTATAATTTGTATCGATGAATCTGTCGAGATATGCATGCCATCTTAGTTTGGACCAACTTTTGGTTTCCCAAGTCCTAATTAATGAACCAGACGTATTTGAGCTTCAGTGACAAGGAGCCAGATGATTTCGCCATGTAAATCACAATTCATTTTGGCTATATAAAGTAATTATGAGCCACCTTATTTTAGTATCATCATCATGAACAAACATGCAAAAAAGAGCTAGGTACCGCGAAGATGACAGCAGAATTGTGTCCTTAACCAACAGATTCCCGTTTTGTTTCTTTACTCGATGATATAGCTTGCATTAGAGAGGTTTGAGTCCCCTTTGAACTGGCTAGGATGTTGTTGAAGCCTTCTTTCGAAGCCAACTACACCCCATATCTCAAAGCCACAACACTGCACTAATAAGAACCTCCCCAAGATGCTGACTACGGAATGACAAGTTGACAGCCCATTAAACCGGCAAAGAAATCATTAGGACCAAGATTTTTTAAACATGGACTCAATGGTTCAAATGTCATGTTATACAGTTTGTACAGAGTTAAAGTTGATTCTGAATATATTCGCATCGGAAATCTATCAACGATTCTAGATTTTGACGCATGAAAAGCGAATATTTTTTCTATATAACATCTTAACATATTTTAATATTCATTATATAATATAATTTTTGTACATTTAATCAGACACTTATATATGTTCTTAATATCGTCCCGTTCAACTTAGGTTTACCTTAATTATACAGTATACATCTCAAACTCTTCCTTGCATTAAGCACTTTTTGCAACAGCTTCAAACTCAATTTAAAGCTACTATTCGACGCCGTTTGGTATTATTGAAACTATTTTAGAAAAAGTTAATCAACTTTTTTTTTCCTTATTTGGAAGAGGAAAAGCTTTTCCAAATATAAAATATATCATGAGTTAATTGAAAAAATTATATTGATTGACGTAAAAAGTCTTGCGTCCAAGAAAGTCTATAAACTATTTTCTACCTGCCTTCTTTTTCTCAAGTCAATTCCATAAACTTTGGGATCAATCCCACTTGGAAAATGCTGTCCTTCTCTTCTTGTCGGATTGATCCCACAAATCAATAAAGTAATAGAGTATCATTATTTTCCTTTTGATCTTCATGTCTTTATTTATTATTCTTTTTCTCAATAAAGCATCACTAATTATTTTTATTCAATTATTTCATAGAGATCATATATATCACTACAATAAAATTTTCTAAGATACTACAATCTTTAGTGTCTGTTTGACCTGATCTTTTTTTTCAGCTTATTTACCTCTTAAAAGCAAAAATCAGAACAAATAACATTTCTAAGAAACTTTTAAAAAACGCAACTATTTTTTAAAAAGCAAAATTTAAAAAAAGGCTAAAGAAAAGCTCCAGATAGGAACTTTCTCTTCTCTTCTTTATAAAACAAATCAACTTTTAAGAAAATACCGTTCTCTCTCAATCAATCTTCCTTTTCTCTTTCTCCTTCTGCAAATCACCCTTATCCATTGCAAAATCACAATCTCCCTCTCCTTTACCTCTCTTTACAAGACTACTGGAAAAGAAAGAAAAAAAAAAAAGAAGATAACAACCTTTAGGATTTTTTTGTTTTTACAAAAATTAAAAAAAAAAAAAGAAGATTCAAAATTGAAAGCTACATTCAAGTGCTATTTAAAAGTTTTCTCTCTTCACCAAAAAATCTAATACTATTACTATTGTACAATTTGAGAATTGTTCTGTTTCTTTATAGATTTTTTTTTAATATATGAAATCGTATATAAACTCGACATAGATCTATTCCACTTTGGTTTATTAGATGATTGAAGATGGTATGAATACCTATTATGTAATTTTAACCAAAATTATAACTTATATGATTTATTTTGTCAAACAACTTACCAAACAGATTTAGTTTAGTTTTAAAAGTTATTATTTTTCATAAGAGCTTCATAATAGCTCTAAACAAGCTTTTAATATAAATACAAAATAATTAAGGTCAATTAAAAAAATTTTATATAAATAAGAAATAAGTTTTTCACACATGAAAATATCTTATTTATTTTAATTTTAATTTATGATTTATTTTCTTAACAAACTAATCATTGACGTTCATGGTTCCAATTCTCAAAATGAGTGGCTTGAGCTTAAGAAATAGCCCAATTACTAAAGGGCCAATTACAAAGTAATTGTGGCCAGAATTAGTAGAGAATCGAAATAAGATTAAGAGCACGTTTGATCTAGCTTTTTTTTTTAGCTTAAAAGCTATTATGAAACTCTTATAAAAAATAATAGCTTTTAAAATTAAGTTAAAATTATTTGGTAAAATAAATTGTAATAACAATTTAGCCATTGTGCAAGTAAAGGAATCAAGGTCTCATAAAAAATCTAAACATCTATTGCGACGCTATCATGTGATCAAGGAGATCATTGAGAGAAGAGAAATTAGCATAGAGTGTATACCCACTGAGGATAATGTTGTCGATCCTCTCACTAAAGCACTGTCCCAACAGAAACATAATCATCATGTTGAGAAGATTGGTATTAAATACAGAGGTGATTGGCTTTAGTGCTAGTGGGAGATTCTTGGTATGAGCTCTATAAGCTAATAAGTGGTTAAATGGGAATAACAATTTGAGATATTCATGTATGACATTTTGTTATTTATAATAATATTGAGGTAATTCTCTATCCATAAGTTTGTAATTTAATTACTATTTATACTTATGTAGATAAAGCCCATGGAACTACATATGCCTTGTAAACGAATTGTATTAAGACACAACTATGAGATCCATATGCATTAAAGCATTGTTCCTAAAAGTCTATGATCATTGTATTATTGAGACGGGGCATCAATAATGCTCAAAGATTGACACATGTTATGTTCTTTACTTGTGAAGTAAACAACTGATCGCATAGGTTGAAGTATAAAAATACTTGGAACTAACATGTGAGTGTCGTAACGTGCGGGTCCGGGAACCCGACCGCTAGACGTGAACGTGAAAACTCACTAAAAATTAAACTAGGAGTCGCCACCAATCTTTTTTACTAGGTGCGATTGGCCACCTATTGACTCGATTCTAATCGATGAAAACTTAAATTAATTTTAAGCCCACCGAAAAGAACCTTAAACTGGTCTACAATTTTCTGGATCTAGGTTCGGGAGTACGGTTACGCCCGGGGAAGGATTAGCACCCCTCGGACGCCCGTTCCATGAACGATACCATTTTAGATTATCCTATTGGGCTTTAATTTTTAATTTCACTAGATTTCCTTAATTATTATTCTTTATTTTATCTCCTATTTAACCTAAAAAAGGAATGCAAGTAGGTGGTGAGATGAAATGCATGATGTGAGATAAAAATGCCGGACAAATAACCTTTTATCGAGAATATTTTCCGAATCCGCCCATCATACTGGTGGGACTCGGGATATTCTCTCACCTAGGGAATTATCCGAGAAACTCGCCTTCGCAAATTCGACGAATAATTCCCGTCATCGGGATCGTCGTACGCTTTCTTTTTTAAAAATAATAGTTTTGTGCATAATGAACCTAATTCGGGCAAAAGCCTTTTATTAAAGATGGTTCTCGAGCCCTCCCATCATACTGGTGGGGACCCGATGACATCTTTTTCACCTAAGGAACTTTTCGAGAGATACCCGCCTTCGCAGGATCCCCGAAAGATCCCATCATCGGGGCTTAAACTCGAATACAGAAATATTTATATGCAATGACATGTATGATGCAATACATATATGCTATGCTAATGCAATTATCTATATTTTTTGTTATTGTTAATTATTTCATTATTATCATATTTCCTATTCTTATTTCTTATTATTATTATTTTTTTTATCTTTATCTTTACATTTTTTGTTCTAAGTTCTTATGTTTTCCATTTATACTTAGACAAATTGCTTATAATTCTACATTATTTTAGTGAACAAAAATTATATATTTTTTATTATACTACTTTTTATTTTATGTATTTTTTATATTTTTTATTATTATATATTTTTCATAAGCAATCTTTTATTCAAACCTAATGCCTAAGATCTTACTTCATATGTATATTATTATTATATTTTTTTTATCTTTATCTTTACATTTTTTATAGTTTATGCCACTTAATACTCAATGCTTAATTTTAAATTAGTTGTTTTTTTATTATTTTATTATTTTATTTATTTAATGTCATGTATATTGTATTTTCACAAATTAATTATTTATTATATGTTTGAATTATTATTATATATTTATTATTTTTATCAAGTAAATTTTTTTGGTATAGTCAAACTTTTCATTTATTAAGAATTTCGGAAACTTGAAATCGAGGCCCTCCCATCGTACTGGTGGAGCCTTGATTCGGATTCCGAGCCTAGGGAACATAAGCTCGGGATTGCGACTTCTCGCATCCCGATCGATTATCCCATCATCGACAAATTATTTTATTAATTATATATATATATATTTTAAAAGGGTTAAATTTCTAATATTGATTCTCATACCTATCTTATTATTTTAATGCTTAATCTAATAATTTTTAATTTCTTAATTTAATCTTTTAGCCTAACATTTGTTTCATTCATTTATATTATTATTTTATTATTGTTGTTTTTGTTATTTACCTATTTTTTTATATATTTTCTATTTTGATGATTTTGGTTTTTTACTTATTATTATTTTTCTTATATTTTTTTTAATTTATATTGCCATGTTATTATACTATGTCCCCATTATTTTACTAACAAGACTACATTAAGAAAATCATCATAATTACCACAAACAAAAGCCCAAGATTTAAAACTTACCCAAGATTCAAGCCCAACTTAGCCCAGTACGAATCAGTATGGCAGAAAGCCCGTGATCATGCCCCAAGTATTCAGCCTTCTTGAGCCAAAACGCAGTCGTTTTGAATGTCCTTGAGCTGCCCAATCGTATTCCCCAAAACGACACCGTTTAGCTTTAAACTTTAATTATAAAAGCATTTTTTCTTTCTTTTCTTCCCATTTCTTCCCTTCACTTTCTCTCTCTACCCACAAACTCTCTAACTTCTCTCTACACTCTTCCACCGCTGGATTTCTCTTTCTCCCGCCGGCGAACTCCCCTTGGCCGCCGATCTGTTGGAGGACCCACGTCGACGAACTCCCCTTGGCCGCCGATCTGTTGGAGGACCCACGTCGACGGACTCTTTCTGCCGGCGCGAACCCCTTTGGCGTCGATCGGGTGCTGCGGCTCCCTTCCCTGTGTCAGGTACGGTGGAACGACGGTCGGGCTTCCTCGGCCGCCGATCTGTTGGAGGACCCACGCCGACGAACTCTTCCTGCCGGCGCGAACCCCCTTGGCGTCGATCGGGTGCTGCCGCTCTCTTTCCTGTGCCGTGTACGGCTGAGCGACGGTCAAGCTTCCTCTCTCTCCTACCGCCGGTCGACTTATGGTCAGCCTCTCAACTACCGTCGGTCGGCTTCTCAACTACCGTCGGTCGTCTTCTCCCCATTGCACATTTTCCTATTTTTTGAAAAGAAAAAAAAAAAGAAATTTCTTGGGTTGTTCCGGTTGCTAGGCAAACTTAGGGTGTCTTTTTTGATTGATTTTTTTGGCTAATTTTGGTTGCTCTCTATTGCTTAGAAAGCTGGTAGTTTTTTTTTGTTGCAGGTTCCTCCTCGAAATGCTACAGTGCCCCCTCTCCTTTATACCCGATTCTCGGGTTCTGGAGGGGGCACGCCCCATTGCCTTGTCCGCACCCTGCCAGTCGTACCTCTCTCCTTTCTTTTTCATCATTTTTCATTTTTTTTTGTTTATTATATTTTTAATTTTTCCTTGTTTACAATTTAGTGTCTACAGTGAGTGCTTGCCATGGGAGAGCAAATTCATTGAACATAACTTGACATGAGAAGTACATTTGGTATCTCACTCTACTGTCTATGTAATACTTCTCATGTATCAGTCGTGTAACTACTCTTTAAAATTGAGGCACCATGTTGTTTTATATGTGAAGTATTATACTTTGATTTCATCCGTATGGATCCTATCAAAGATGCTAAAACAAGATATTTTTGGATATAGCATAAAGCATGTAAAGGCAAATGAATGGTTAAGATACGAATTATCACCACAAGTGATTCAAGGGGATATATCTCATTAATTCTTGGTTGATATTAGCTTAATCAAATCCTTGGTTAAGGTGATTGGGAGATTATGAAATGAGTTTCATCAGTCTTCATAAAGTTAATGATCTAACTGCAGAAACAAATATAGAGATAAATAAGAATAGACACTACACTACGCTCTTATCATCTCCGAGATATATGTTGAAAAAATGAATTATATTAATAGACTATACACTGAAAGGTTGTCATATTAGCTTAATCAAATTCTTGTCCAAGGTGATTGGTAGATTATGAAATGAGTTTCATAAATCTTCATAAAGTTAATGATCTAACTGCAAAAACAAATATGGAGATCAATAAGAGTAGACACTATACCAAATTCTTATTATCTCCAAGATACATGTTGAGGGAATGAATGACATTGATAGGCTATACATTGAAAGGTTATCAAAGAACCCTTTGACTCTCTTAACAATTGGGTGTTAATGATGCATTGCTATATGTCAATCTTAATCTATGAAATTATATTAATTTAATATGAATATGATTCATTTAAATTAATTAATAAAGATTATGATTTTATTCCATTTCTAACAAGTTAGGAACCTAATTAGTCACACGCATAAAGCTGCATTACGAACTAAATTGAGAGTGAGACGATTCAAGTTAGACTTAAATCATAAATTAGGCTTTAAACTACTAGGGACTTAATTAAAATAGTTTAATTAAGTTCTAGGTTAATATTACAAGTTATAATATTGAGGATTTTTTTGTAAATAAATAAGTTATTTAACCTAGCTATAAAAGGTCTATTTCTAACCACTCTGCTTACAAGTTTTTTTAAAAAAAAATTGAGAGACTTTTTCTTGTGATGCCACCCCTTGTGAGAGCCCTTGAGAAGAGTTTCTCTTGTGTGGTTTAGTTAGAGATTGAATGAAGAAGAAGACAATCAGTTGTCCACTTTGCTAGCATAAAGGCGTGGTTAGAAAGCTCTCTCCTTGAAGAAGTCTCCATTGTAGCCATATGTGCATATGTTGGAGGCCAAACCCTTGGGTGGCTCGGGTTCTCTATTTCGTTTGGTGTTCACAGGTTGAATCAAAAAAGGGGGAAGCCATGTGATTTTCATATCACTTGGCAAAGTTATTTTCATCACTTTCTTCTCACTTATAATTTTTTGGGTAAAATACCTCAACTGTTCTAAATTTTAGTCGAAATTTCAAGCGAGTTCATTAATTTTCAAAATGGACACTCCACTTAAAAAATACAAATGCCATTAACAGAGATTAGGAAAATACTAAAATGTCATTTTTTATTAATTTTAAAAATAATTATTATATTTTTTAAAAAATTAAAAAAAAAAGAGCAACTATCAATGCTCCCCAACTCTTTAAGAAAGGGAAAACCGATAGGTGCTCACAAGGGAGAGGAGTATCGGTGCTCTCTTAGGGAGCCCCAAATTGAGCTTCCCCCATATGGAAAGCCTTTTTCTTATTACTAAAAAAAATAAAATAATAAAATTATCTACTAGTAATTATAAAAATTAATCAATGGTAAAATTATCTTTTTTGCTTTGCCACATTGACAAGTTAATGGAAACACTAATAGGTGACTAACAGTTGGACTTACATATCTAGCAAAAAATATTTTTTTTTGGACGGAGTGTCTATTTTGAAAATTAATGGATTTTGATCAAATTTAAGTAGGTAAGGGTATTTTACCATAGTTTTTATTTACGTTAAAACACTAAGGTGATCTGAGGTAGGTGCAATATTTTATTTTATTTGTTATTTTGCTACGGTTTAATTTGATCATGTCGTAGCTAACAGTTTTAAATTTTGGATTTTCTTTTTTCTTAATCTTTATAAGAGCAAAAAAATCTCAAATTATGCTATTCTATTGTTGGGTTTTCTGTTTTTTTTTTTCTAGTAATCTTTCTAGAGAGAGGTCAAGGAGAGTGAGATCGCGATTTGTATTGAAGACGGATGATGTGTAGAAGAAGGGAGAGTAGAGGGAGATCGATTGAGAGAGTAAGTATTTCCTAAAAAGCAGGCATGTTTTTAAAAAAAGAGAAAAAAAAAAGCTCCTCTTTAAGGCTTTTCTTTAAGTTTTTTTTTAAAAAACATTTTTTTAAAAAAACTGTTTTTTTAAAGCTTTTCAAAATTCATATGTAGTATGGCTTTTGCTTTTAAGAGGTAGATAAGTTGGAAAAAAGCCGCCCAAATAAGATTTTGAAAAACTCTTAAAAAACAGTTCTTTTAAAAAACAAAAACTAAAAGAAAAAAGTTTCAAAAAAAGTTTCAAAGAAGAGTTTTCTCTTCTTTTTTTTTAAAAAAACACGTTAACTTTTTAAGCGAATTTTTCTTTTTGTTCTAAAAATATCATTCTCTATTAAAAATAATCCTAACATTACACTCTCAAAAAATTCCCCTCCCTCAATCTTAACACGCTAGCTTTTATATTTTCAAAAATTTGTTTTAAATAAATAAGAAAAATAAAGTTAACTTTTTTTTTCAATTCTAAAAGCAAAGGAATTTGTGATTAATAGAATGTTATTTATTAAATACTCTTTATGTTAATTTTAATCAAAATTAGAACTTATATAAGTTGTTTTGTCAAACAGTTTATCTATAAAAAGAGCTTATAAAAGTAATTTGTCAAAAATAATTTTAACTTAATTTTAAAAATTATTATTTTTCATAAAAGGTTCAAAATAACTGTTAAACTTAAAAAAGGTCAAGCCAAACAAGCTCTAAATAGACAAAATGAGAATCTAATGGGGCCTAAATAAATTAATGGATATGACTTGAATTAAAAATTTTAAAAAATTAATATAATATCTAAAAAATCTTTAAACTATTTTAAAAAATCAAATAAATTTTTGTTTTTTTATTGTATTCAATTAAGCTATTTTTTTGTTATTTTGAATCAATACGATCTTATAACTAATAGTAACTAATTGTTATTAGTTAAAATATCACTTATCATTTTATGTTATGTGACATTAATGAATTAATTATATGATGTCCCTTGTATTTATTTTTTATTCAGTCTAATATGAATTTTTATATTAAAATAATAAAATTTGATGAATTCAAACATTTGAATTAATTGTTAGTGCAAAATTTTTTAGTTTAAAAAATAAAATATGAAATTTTTTTATTTAAATAATAATAATATTATGATTACAGTAATCTTTTTGCAAAAAAAGGGGATATGATTACAATCAAGTTGGACTAGTTGAATGTGATTGTATATGGAGAGTCTTAAGATTGGAATGAAAAAGAAGATTATTTTATGATAAAAAATATTTGACTCTTAAGAGAAGATTATTTAATGATAACTATATTTGAGTCCAAGTCAAATCTTAGTTGTTCTTCTAATTGCTTAGTGGGTTTCCACCGCCCAACGGCCCAAGTACGTATGACTTTGACAACTTGGATCTAGGGTCGGCCCTTGGGTGAAGCCATCCAAGCAAGGGCTTTAGGCCCCCAATTTAAGGAGGCCTCAATTTTAAGAAAGATTTATATTTTTATAATAATTATAATATAATTAATTATATTAAAAAATATAAAAATAAAAAATAATTAATAAAATTATTTGTTCTTTCACTTTTTTAATTATGTGCCTAACAAATCTCAATTTTCTATTACTTATTTCTATAATGCTATTAATTCTCAACTATATTCTCTTATTTCTAATAAACTAACAGTTATATGTATTTAATCATCTCCAACAACTATTTTTTTTTTACTTATTTATCTTATTTCCAATCAACGCATTTAATTATTTCCAACCGCTATTTTTTTCCTATATATAAAACCAATTTTTTTTTTTTCAATATAAAATATCTAGTTTTAAAATCTACCTTTCACATTTGTACTTTCTTCCTTTAACTTCAATTTTTCTCCAAAAAATACACAATAAGTCTATTCTTTTATTATCTTCATAAAGCTGTGAGCCTCATTTGCAGTTTGCAATAAGCATTCAACATTTAGGTACTATTGTTCTAATCTTTACAAGTTTTTTTGCTTTAATTTAGAGTTTATATTATATTGTTATATTATTTTTATTTTATGTGATAGTTGATTTATTTGAATTAGAAATTTTAATTGTTGATTTTATATTAGCCATTTAAAAAATATAAGATAATTATAATTTTTAAATATTTTTGTACCTCATGTCAAATTGAAAATAAGAATCTGGTTGTTCAAAGCTTAAAAAAACAAAAAGAATTGAAAGTTTATTACAATCTCAAAAAGGAGCTCTTGATAAATTTTTTACAAGTAATAAAAATAATAAATCAAAAATTATTAATAAATGTCCCTTAAATGAACAAGTTAATAATCTTAGAGAGTTATGATGATGAAATACTAGAATAAGAAGTTAATGAAGAGATTCAAAATGATCATAGAAATCATGAAGAGATTCAAAATGATCATCGAAATCATGATGAAAAGGATCAACCTATTAATTTAAATGATTGCATTCCTAAAAATATTTATGATCCAAGTCAATGGACAAATATTGATACAAATTTAAGAGATTTATTAGCAGAAAAAGGTCCAATTAACGTTAATGATTTAGATTTTCCCAAAGATGAATTTTCAAGACATTTTTCTATTACATACTATATTCAAAAGTTGGCAAATGGGGAGACACATGAAAGAAGATGGCTAGTTTATTCAAAAGACTTAGATAGAGTATTTTGCTTTTGTTGTAAATTGTTTAATTTGGCTTCTAGTACAAGTAATTAGCTAATGTTGGCACCAGAGATTGGAGAAACCTTAGTGCTAAGCTTAAAAGTCATGAAATGAGTAATGAGCATATTACTAATATGAGTTCTTGGATTGATTTAGAAATGCGATTATTGAAAAATAAAAGAATTGATAAAAGTGTTGAAAGACAAATAAAAAGAGATTAAGAACATTGGAAAAAAGTATTAACAATAATTCTTGCTGTAATAAAAACTTTTAGTAAAAATAATTTGACTTTTCGTGGAAAAAATGAAAAGATCTATCAAAAAAGTAATGGAAATTTTTTAAGTCTAATTGAAATGATTGCAGAATTTGATCCAGTGATGCAAGAACATATTCGATGCATTAAAGACAATAAAATTCATACTTATTACATTGGACATAAAGTACAAAATGAATTGATAAATTTGTTAGCAAGTGAAATTAGAAATAAAATTATTAAAAACCTCATAGAAGCAAAATATTTTTCAATAATACTTGATTGCACTCCAGATGTAAGTCATCAAGAGCAAATGTCTTTTATATTATGATGTGTTAATATTTCATCAAGTCCAATTAAAGTTATGGAGTATTTTTTTGAATTCTTAGAAGTAGATGACACAACTGAAAAAGGTCTTTTTGATGCCATTGTGGATGAAATAAAAAATATTGGGCTTGATATTAATAATTTAAGAGGACAAGGATATGATAATGGATCTAATATGAAGGGCAAGCAACAATGAGTGCAAAAAAGAATTTTAGATTTAAATCCTAGATCCTTTTATACACCATGTGGTTGTCACAATCTAAATTTAGTACTTTGTGACATGGCATATTCTTGCACTAAAGCTATATCATTTGGAGTGGTTCAACGAATATATTCACTATTTTCTTCTTCTACCAAATGATGGAAAATTTTACAAGACAATATACCTAGTCTAACTCTTAAATCATTGTCACAAACAAGTTGGGAAAGTCGTGTTGAAAATGTTAAAGCAATAAGATTCCAAGCTCCACAAATAAGAATTGCTTTTTTGAAATTACTAGAAGTTAGTGAAGATCCTAAAACTAAAAGTGAAGCTAATTGCTTAGCAACATATGAGCTTGAAAATTTTGAGTTTTTGTTGGGCATGACTATTTGGTATGATATATTGTTTGCTATTAACTCTATTAGCAAAAATTTGCAATCAAAAGATATGTGTATTGATGTTGCTATAGAACAATTAAAAGGTCTTCTTTCTTTTTTTTGAAAAATATAGAGAAAATGGATTTGCATCTGCAATGATTTCTTCTAAAAAAATTGCATTTGAAATGAACATAGAACCTAAATTTCGTAATACATGTATTATTCGTAGGAAAAAACAATTTGATGAGATTGTTGATAAGGAAATAATTAGATCTCTTGAAGAATCATTTAGAATTGATTACTTCTTGTATATAGTAGATCAAGCAATTTTTTCACTTCAAAGTAGATTTGAATAGTTTAAGATATATGAAAATATTTTTGATTTTTTATTTAGCAATAAAAAGTTGAAGTCATTAGATGATAATAGTTTGAAAGAATATTACCTTAATCTTGAATGTTTTTTAAAATATAACAACTATTATGATATTGATGGTTTAGATTTATTTTCAGAGTTAAAAATTTTAAAAGAAATTACACAGAAAAAAAACAGTCAAATTGACATACTTAATCATAAAAAAAGACTCGATTCTTTTCCAAATGCATATAAATAATTCCAATAAGTGTTGCTTCAAGAGAAAGAAGTCTTTCAAAACTAAAATTAAAAAAATCTTATTTAAGATCAACAATATCTTAATAAAAATTAAATGGATTGGCTATATTATCAATTAAAAAGTAAATATTAGAAGAAATTGATTATAAAAGTTTAATTAAAAATTTTGCATATCAAAAAGCTAGAAGAATAAAATTTTAATAATTTTTTTTAATTTCAATAAAAAAAAGTCTCATTTGAATATTTCGTTTTAGGCTTTTAAACTTATTGGGCCACCCTTGCTGGATCTGGAAGGTAACGTAGTCCCCATTCTATTTATCATGACCAAACAAATTAAATATTAGCTACTTGGTTCATACTAATTAAATATTAGGTGGAGAGATTATAGAAATAAAAATTAACTTACAATATAATATAATGTAAAGTAATAACAAAATTATATGATGGCAAAATAATGAATTTATATTGAATTGATGAGAAAAACAGAAAAACTACCATTATAAATGAGCTTAGATAAATTGACAAATTTACGTAATATATGTAAGAAAGTAAGAAAGCATTAACTAAATTTAATTTATGTAAGATTTTTCAAGATGAAATTATATAAATAATTTTAGAATCTAATTCGACTCGATCAAAACACACATATTTAATGAATTTGAATAATAACTGGTTGCAACTGACATATACAAATGTTATTTTTATCATTTTCTTTTGATGGAGAAGGCTTTCTTGAAGTAATTGGTTACATTACAAATTGTTTATGTAAGTTGTTAGTTTGAAAATCTATGCATTTTTAACAAAATTCTGAATACATTGCAATATTCCCAAGTGGAAGTTTCCTTGTGTTGTTTTTTTTTTTTTCTACATAACTACATAAAAAATGTCCTTTTTTTTATGAAATTCTCTAAATTTTGGTTTTTTACTTTTAGCTATTTGTGCTTTGTTTTCTATTTATTTTTTTATACAAAGAAAATATAAAATATAAATAAAACGAAGTTTAAATGATAATTCATTTAGTCAATATTGTCATCTAGTTTTGCTTGTGCGCGTTCTCTATGCTATGAAGATGAAGCTAGTTATTTGACAAAACAAGAAAAGAAGGTATATCTACATATATATATATATATATATATATATATATATATATATATATATGTGTGTGTCAACATTAATTATTGAAATATGAATGAAAATATAAATGTGGCAATTAATCCAACTCAATTTTTGAGGTCTTCTAAGTTTCAATAAATCTGATGAATTTCAAAATTTTATTTGAAAAAAGAAAAACATTGCAATAAGTATGAATTCGGAATTTGACACACTTATATACCAAAACCAAATTTCATAAATTTAAGTTATGAAATTGGGACATTACAAAGATCTTGGCATTAACTTGTTGCATGCATATATACTTTCAGTTTGTCACAGTTTTTGCTGTTATACTGCTTTTTAAGAAGCTC
The DNA here is from genome assembly GCF_053813885.1 of Theobroma cacao. Lineage (NCBI taxonomy): Eukaryota > Viridiplantae > Streptophyta > Magnoliopsida > Malvales > Malvaceae > Theobroma > Theobroma cacao. The sequence goes on from NC_142647.1 coordinate 8,716,667, forward strand.
AAGCCTTGAGGGAGGAAGTTGGAAGTTGGAAGTTGGCAAGTATAGCCGAAAGGACTTCGAAATTTTCCTAGACAGGACCAACGCGGAATAGTCGTTTCGTTTCTTCTGTAATTTTACAGGGATGTGATTGACGACCCAGGGAAATAAAGGCACACAGAAATTTCATACAAGCAGCTGTAGATGAAAATGATGTTGGGCCGATATAACAACATTTGCGCCGGGCAAAAGTCTTCGTAGTACCAGACGAGTTTTAATTACTAAGCCTAGTTTCAGTCCAAAACTGCTGCTTCTAAACTCCGAAAATTCATCTAGTTGATCCTTGCCTTGGGTCAGTTTTTATCCGGAGCTTGTTGCCTGCTGGCTGGTAGCAAAACTGGTATTTTTGATCTTCTTCATTTTGGCTACTCTGAATTTTGGCATGTTTATCAGTCCCGATTAACTGATCCATTATGAAGCAAAATGAAAACCCCAAAATTGTAATGTTGCATAATGGAGTTTGTGTAACAAATTTTTGCTTTTAGCTCTGTAACAATGTATCAGCCCAGTCTAAACACGGCTTAAAGGTAAAGGCAACACAGATGGCTTCATCCCTCGATGACCATGGTAACAGTTGCAAAGAAATGAGTTTCGTCATTGAAAAACAGGAAAAGAGAGTTAGATATCTTGAAACAATGACGATGAAGCTAGTCATCTCATACGTTTTCTTCCAATCTTGTCTATCTCTCAAAACTCGGCAATCTCATGCGGAAATTGGTGGATTCCATTCTGCCTTTCCTCATTAATGGCCACCGTTTTCGGCCTTACCTTCGCTAGCACCATCATCCACTGGGCACCAACTCAGAATCGTCGTGAACTGAACTTAATTGAGCAGGAAATAATACACTATCAGATGTTCATGGCGGAGAATACATAGTCAAATGAAGATGCAAAAATTATCTGATCATCAAGCTTGTTTGCTGCCAAAACCGGACACGGTGAAAGTTTATCAACTGTATACTTACATCTATGCAATGGCTTCGGCGTTACTTGCCTTCACTATTCTGGTTCTGCATGCTTGCCACTCCGTTCTCTGCAATGACCGGTGATGCCTTGAAGGAGCGACAGAGTTAGAATAACTTGGAGCATAAGTTCGAATTACGGAGTAAATAAGCCAGTGAGTCAGTCACTGACTCCGCTTAAGTTCTCCTGCTGGCTGCTCCACATTTCCAGCTTTATGTGCGTGCTTCTCTTGTTTGCCTTTGTGTCTTGCATTATTATATCAAAAGTTCTCCCGTGAACATGTATGAAAAGCAATTCAACCCCTGTTATTTTTGCTTGATTTTGCATTCAACTATGTATTGATCAGTCCTAACCTCTAATTTGGAAACCATATATTTCCATTATTTTTTTGTTTTTGCTTAATCAACCATTTTATTTATAGGCTGGTCTCAAAGCACTTAATCACTATATCCAATGAGGTTCAGTGAATAAGTATTACAACAGAAACCCGCCTACCAAGGAATTACATCCATTCACCTAATAACACAACTCAGAAAATAGATAAAAAAACAACACTTCATGATAAGAAAAACATAGCAGCAGAATGAAAAGAAGCTCACGTGAACCCAGGCACATGGTCAGTGAAGCATTGTTCCAACGGTTCCTGAAAGAAAAGAACCTTCCAGCACTTTGATCTCCTCGTAGTATTCACCACCATGCAAGGAAGAAATCACCACATTGGTGTTCGGAATGTCTGTAGGATTTGGTGTCTGGAGTCCAATAATATCGGAAGATTGAACCTAATTATAAAGAGCAAAACGGATCGAAAAGCATAGTCCTTTTTACACGAAAATACAAAGCTTGGACTTGACCTGCATTTATATATACAAGGGTTGAAAAAGACGAAAATAGCATAGCATTTGTTATACAATTATGGCCGTCGACCGTTGATCTTGAAGGGCCAGCCAGTTTCGTTCCAGTAGGCTGCGGAGATTGTAAGTTTTGCAGTGGCTTCTTTCTACGTTACGTACCAGGAAAAGGAAAAAACGAGAGAAAGTTATTTACAAATTCATATAATAAAATATCAGTCAAGTTGCAATAAGTTTCCAGTGATGACGTCTGCTTCAGTTCTCCCTGCATATATAATCTCTCCCACCCAAGCAGAAAGCCCAAACCCCTGCAAATCAGCATGGCCTGATTAAGGATTTGACCAGATAAAGTTGTATATTCGAGGAATTAAAAAGTAGGGACCATATAACCAATTCGCTAATCGTGAGGGAACCTGAGCCTGCGAAAGATGTCTTTGGATTAAAACTATATCAGTTTTAACAAATATTCTGAGCAAAGAGGGCCTTGAACGCTCTACAGCTCTATTATGAAACATTCTTGCTCCAATCTTCTTGTGAGCATATGTCTGGAGCTCAATGGTGTGGCGATAGTAATGGCGGCGCCATTCCTTGATTTCAATCACTGCGCTGGCGGCTTTACTCTCCAGCAACACCACTCCACTTAATAAAACCATGCATGGTCCTGTCAACTATACATGAAAAGATAAAATAATCAAACCGAGAAGAAAGGCAAGGTTAGTCAATTACCAATTTAAGTAGTTGTCCAAAGAAGAGTTGAAAGGGTGTTGATTAAGATTGTTACTGTTCTACAATCCAAGTTGCAACTCGGAGGACATCGCAGGCCCAGCATTGAACTCTGACTACTTGTCTTATTAATTATACAGGTAAGCATCTCATTCGGTCTAAAAAACTTATCATAACAGAACAAATTATATTTTAAAAAATAAAAATGAATCGAAATCTACTTAAATGATCAATTCGATCAATTCTAATTATTAGTAACATTAATAATATTCATATTATAACATAATAAAATTTTTTAATATTCAATGATGTTTCATCAATAAAGCCTAAATGTTTTTAGTTTAATTATGTACTATATATTAAAAATATTATATAGATATAATATTTAAAATATTGAGCAAAAAAACTTAGATTATATCAACATGCCAAAAAATCGCAGCTATATCATTGACGTGGTTTACCAGCACTAAATTAGTAATAATAACTTTTAACCTGAAATTTTATACAACTCATATAGTCCTAGTATATATATGTATGGTTGTCAAATCTTTATGTACCATAAAACAATTTATTTTTTATGGAAAAATTTGTAAAAGTCATCTCAATATTGCAGTTTGACTCCTTGAAGGAAATGTTCAGTTTCTTACTTAGCCTGGTGTTTTAATGGGCTCCATTAATGACCTGAAGACCCAAAAACCCAATAAAAATGATAAAATCTGGGCCTTTTGCCAAGCCCAAAATAAAACCCAAAAATCTAACAATCCAGTTATGGACCCAGGATATCTTGTTTATATGGTCCACCACGTTTCCTCCATGGTTATTCATTCAATTTGTACTGCATGTGTACTAACCAAAACTCAAATAACACCAATGTAGTACTACAACATCAACTCATTCCCCAATCCCAAATGAGAGTGAGTGATAAAATTTGAAAGTAATCATTTTATACCAGTCGTTAGCTTTGGACGATATACAATTTATAGGTATTGATTTGGTCTACAATTAATATTGTACAATTACATGGAGAAGCAATTGGTTCTTGTTTTTGTTGTCACTTTCACTCTGATTGCCGGGGCATTCTTGGAGAAACCAATAGCTTCCCATCTTCTATGAGCTGATGGTCGTGGGAGATTCTCCGGCACGATGGTCTCCAGCGAATTTGCATTCCATGGAGGGCACACTCTTTTATCACTCCATCTTGCTACTTTCGAGTTTGACTCTGTGGCAGATGAGACTTCCTCAGCAATGGCGCTGTTGTCAGTTATATTACCTGCTTGTAATCCAATTATGATGCAGGTTACCCCTAGTACACATTGCTTCCTCCATTTATCATCCCTTGGCCTAAGAAAATGGATGGACAAAAAAGAATGTCAAAATCTTGTATAGTACAATATTAAGGAGGTAACTTAGTAGATCCTTCAAATGATGAAGAAGATGACTTACCATGCAACTTGGGATGCCTTCTTGTTAGAAGAAGACATGTCAAAGCCAGGAGTTGGAGTTGGAGGGGACACATTGAGGCAGCACCTAGTTGAAATGGCCATTCCTCCGTCTCTCTAATATTCCTTGCTCTCCCTCCCAAGATTTGAGTTTTGACAATTATGGCCAAAAAGAGAAGGAGATTAACACATATATATAGAGAGAGAGAGGGAGAGGAGCTGTAGCTTGTTACAAAGGGCCAGCCGCGGGCTTTGGGGTTTGAGGTTTTGGAGAGGTTGGTCAGATCACGGTAGCTGACTAGGACCCAAAGCTGTCCTTTTGCAATTAAACCACGTGGGTTGGACCCTTCAATCAAGCCACCTTTTCGCTTGCCGTCTCTCACCATCGTTTCCTTAGGCTTAGAGACGCGTGTCGGGAACACTTTCTTCTGGAGTGAAGACAGATTAGTCATTGGCGCGTTGCTCAATATTTCACCTTGACAGATCTGACTTTTATTTTCTTAAATATTACGGTATATAAATACTAATTGAGAAAACAGTATTTATCTATATATATATATATATATATAAGATTTAGATGTGATGTTGAATAATTTCTGTTATACTGTCAATTCATCATAAAGTATTAATTTATGATACAAGTAAATTTAAAATTTTTTAAAAACTTTAAAATAAATATTAATAATTTTCTTAGAATTTAATAACCTAAAAAAAATAAAATCGAGTTTCTTTCATCCACAATCCTCTTTCACCCAACTTCTTCTTCTAGACTCAACCTCTCACTCCAAATCTCAAAACTCCTTTCTTGTATGATTGAGATAGATTCCAAAATGTTTTTTTTTTTTATATTTATAGTTTCTCTAATATAATGTATATTGATGATTGAGACAGATTGCACATGTTTTCACCGTACACATACAATACATTCCGTATTTGTTTGCAACAACTCAGAATCTAAGCATGTAATTTTCTTCAACAATTTAGGACTGTAGTTCTTTACACAATTTTCAGTCGTATGACATTTATCGATCATGGAAATATAAATTATCTTCAAATTGTAGAGTCCTTGAAAAGATGTGGTACTTATGAAAATTCAAGTTATATCCTTCTTGTCAATTTAGTGCTTCTCTGGATGAGGTACGAGGTGGCAGAACCTCATCTGCACTCACTGTTATGATCTCTCAGAATTCTGGTAGGTGAAAACCGTGGAGAAGCTTATATGAATGGAAGAAGAAGAAGAAGAAGAAGAAAGGGTTTTGACTTTAGAGCGAGAGATGTTGGTGCAAATGGGAATTTCTTGGAATTCAAAGCAATTGATAAAATTGACTTCAAGACAATGTTTTTAATAGATGTTATTGTAACACTTATTTTATTATCATTATGTGAATAGTTCTACAAATATAATAAAATTAACGTTCAATTTCGTTTTTAGTTTTATAAGATAAACACTCGAGGATTACAAAATTGTTTATTTTTTACAACAAATAAATTATAAAGAATTTAGATTTTTTGAGAAAATAATGAGAACTCAATTGTTTATATTTATTTTTTTAATTTTATTCAAAACATAATAATTCGTTCTCGATTTTCTACTATTGTCTAGTTTGTTTTTGGTATGTTAAAATGGTTGCTAATGCTTTTCAAAAAAAAAAAAAAATGGTTGGCCAGTGTCTTCTTTTTAAGGAGACAATACTTTCATCAATGCATTTTTACGTTTTAAAGATACGTTTGTATATTACAAGACACAAATTTAAATAATTAAATTATTTCAATAATTACTATTCATTTTATTCGAAATAACTTTTAAATTACAATGTAAAAAAAATAATTTTTCATATCTAAACTTTTGACTAGTGATATATTTCAATTGTCTTATAACTTTTAGATTTAAAGATGTTTTGTCAACATATTACTTTATCAAAAAATATAACTATAATCCAATAGTTACAATATGTCATTCTATGTGATATAACTTTTCTATTGATGTAACTTTCAAATAGTCATAATTTTTTATATAAAAAATGTAACTTTTTATATGAAAAGATAATTTTTTATTTTGAAAATACATCAATAAAAAATTAAATCTTTTTAAAAAAAGAGATTAAGTGATAAATTTTTGTTTGTAAGATGATCATATGATTAATGATTATATTCAAGTACCTATTTCGTATAAGAAAAATTACGAAGATAAATTTAAATGACTCCATATCATCACCAATGATGATATAAGATCATCACCAATAATGATAAACTCCTTTAACAGCTCGATTGAAACATCATCAAACTCTAAATATTCTCGAGTCGTATTCTATTGATTGAGAACTCTTTATATTTCCTTTATTTTTAACGAGATGCAGTGCAACCATATTAGTTGGATGTGTTTCATGCCATGGAAGAAGATTGGTTTTTTTTTTTTTTTAATGGTGTAATCTAAATTCAATTAAAAGAAAAATCAAGTTAATTAGCCAAAGATTTTCTTGAACAGTCTCAAACCTACTACTACCAACATAATGGAAACTAAAAGCAAGGACAACAATAAATGGAAACTAAAAGACTAACCAACTACCAACGTAATAATAGTTATTTCCCACGTGATTTTTGTGTTCCAAGTTATTTCCACATTTCATCATCAAATGGTCGTTGAGTAGTTACCAACTATTTGGCAACGTTGATGATAGCTCACTATTCCTTGATTTCTTATGAACAAAACATGAGTAGCGTGGAACATATTTGTTTAATTTAATTCTTTGGTGTATTTGCCCCACCCACTCTGTTGCCACTCAAGTCTAGCGATGTTGACACGTTTGCTAATATTTTTTTATTTGGTAATTTATTTTATAATGAAGGAAAAAAAAGTAATGGAAATGTTTACTATTTTTATCTTTATTATTTTATTTAATAAATTGTTAAAATTTCAACTATAAATTACTTAAGGGGCACTCAAAAAATTTTAATTTAATAGTGAGTGTTTTAAACTTTGAGTTGTATTAAATCATCTTTTAATAAAAATAAAAATATTTATATTTACAATTTCCAGAACATATATAAGTTGCATGTGATAACACATGCTATTCACATGGGAAATCTTAGCTAGGTTAGATGTATCATCTGTGGTCAACAATTAAAAAAAAATTTAATGTCTAAGAAAATAGATGATATTACATACAGACAAGTTCTATTAACCATGTTGATATATAGTCTTTAAATATTAGTATATGATCATGGAATCCGTTAACGAATGGTGCATTAGAAGTTATAAATTTTATTTTTAAGATAAATACTGATTAAATAAATTAATTTTGTTATATGCACGAGTTTTATATGCACTAGCTGAATAAATTAATATTGATCTTTTTGGGAAATGTGGAGGAGTGCGTTATTAAAAACGTTTGAAAAATAAATTAAATTTAAGTGATTTTTTTACAAAATAAACATGTATAATGTACTCACCAAATTTAAAAAGAATGATAAAATAATATTTTTATAATAATTGTTCATTATTTATAACTAATATCTTAATCAATATTAAGGGGCACTGATTGAAAAGTTACGAACAATAAATTCTTTGCCATTAATAATTCAAAAAGAGTAATTAAAGTCAGCTGCCATTCAAGTAGTGGGAAAAAGGGTACCATCGTAATAATTATAATAATCATAATAATCATTATGAAATATCTATACAGTTTTATGGTGAGGCGGTAAAACCCAGAAGAGAAATCTAACATTTGATATTTGCAAATCTCAAACCGACATCGTTTAGGAGGCCCCACAGCTTGGCCTTTAAAACGGACCAGTCAGAACTCAGCCTTCAGCTGGAAAAAAGCCCCGTACTCACGTCCTCGTGTGAATCGCCCAAAATCTCTCTCTTTTCTTTTATATTTTCTGCACAGAAAAAAAAAAAAAGATAGATCACATTGAAATCGCTATAATTTCGTTATTTCTTCATTTATCTCTAAAACCCTAAATTTCTTTTTGGTCCCTTTCTAAACCCTAATCTTGAAAACCCTAAATCTTGAGAGAATCGGTTATTGAATATATTAGTTTTCTCTAATAGGGAGGCGAACTTAAAACTCATTGACAGGACTCACCTAGTATTATTGCATTTGCTTTGGTTGTTTTAGAATTTTGAGCTGAGCTGACTAGCGAGTTGACTCGATATAGAAAGTTAAATTATTTTTTTCCGAGTTATTTGGGGTTGAATTTGGAGTATGTGATGATGGAGGAGAATAACGGGATTGATTGTTTAGAAAATGCGAGCACGAGCGAGGGAAAGCCACCGAATCCTCGTACGCCTTCGTATATGCAGCAGTGCCCGACCAGTGATGGCGTTTTGAAGCCTTGTAAGAAGTCCCTGGTTCGACACCCGTCTCTTGTGAGTTGCCTTTTCATGATTTTCTTATTCAGTTCCTTTATTTGTTGTTGTTGTTTTTCTACAATCAGTCGGTGGCATTTTAATTGTCGGTGATTTTGATTTTTTTTTCTTTTCACCGTTTTTAGGTGGAATGCCGATTTTTGAAGTGTATTAACTGATGGAAATTTTGGAATTTAAATATTTAAGAAAATAAACTGTTAAATAAAAAAAGTGAAATTTAGAGGTTGTTCTTGTTAAGGTTCATCTAGATATAAAGAAGCTATGTAATTTGCGATGTGTGTGTGTGTGTGTGTGTTTTTTTTTTTTGGACTAATGGGTATAAGGAGATTGATTGGCGATGAATCTGATCACCTTATGTGGTTCATGTGGGGCATTATAAAAAGAGATTTGAAAAAAATCAGCTACTATATTTGGTTTTGGTAGATTGGTGGCGGTGGTTGCTGGATTCATGTAAAGTTTCTTGTGGTATTGAACGGTGTGATTACTTATTGACCTATCCAACCATAGCTCGCTAATGAGAAAATGAAAATGAAAATATAATTAAAGGGGATTCATGAGGAGATAAAGATGTAGATGGAGTTAGGTGGTGCTCTTGTTTTATGATATGCTAGTTAAAGTTCTGCAATCTGAAACGTGGTTGATGTTAGTGATGATTGACTTAGGGAGACAAATTGCTAGCAATTCTACTTCTGAAGAAGTTAGCTTGCATTCTGGGTAGATAGTAGATCTGGCGATCCGTGTTTTCGTGTCTTAAACGTGTTAGACACGAAACACGTTAAGGTTAAATATGAATATAACACAAATAATATTCGTGTCTTAAATCTAAAAAATGTACATGTTTACGTTTAATAACCGTGTAACTTGATATGACACAATTAAAACGTTTATTAAACATGTCAATATACTACACGACACGATCAATAACATGATTAACACATTTAACACGATTAAATAAAAATATTTACAATTGAATATAATTTTATTATTTAACTTTAAAATCAATAATTATAACAAAACAAAATAATAATAACATCAAATATAACAAAATAAAAGTTCAAAATTATGGTTTGGGTATGGCATAATTACATTATTAGCTTTATAAAATTTAAAAAACTTATCAAAATAATTGTTTAAAATTATTTAAGTAAGGCTTAAATAGTATTTGACTATTAATTTTTAACAAGTTGATAAACGTGTCATGTATACACGTTTAAACACGATAATATGATTAATTAAATGTATTTTTAATGCGTTACTCGTGTTTGACATGTTAAGACACGAAAATTTTCGCGTTTTAAACGTGTCAGACACAATTAGACATGAAACACGTTAAGGTTAAACCCAAACTTGTTTAACGCCATGTCTTTCCGTGTTGTGTTAACGTGTCGTATCCAAAATTGTCAGGTCTGGTAGATAGTTTGGCTGTATTTGCAAAGAATTGTTGTTTGGTTTGCTTGGAGTCTTGAATGGTGTGATCATATATATTCTCCAAAGTTTGCCTCTTGAATGAAAATAAAAGAAAATAAAAGGAAGGGAGATTCATGGGGGGCTAGAAAGATAAATGGCTTGAACTGAGGAAAGGTTTTAGCTTAATTTTGGCATAGAATGCATATAGCTAAGGCCAATGATCAGGATAAATTGAGTGGAGATAAGCTTTGTCTAAAATCATCTCATAATTGGCTACTGGCTGATTTCCCTGACGTAATTGTCATCCTAATTTTCTACAACTTATTTCTACGATTAATTACCAATTGTGCATGTTGGATATGTTTTTGTTTCTTCACTTAGGTAATGACCTTCAGTGTTCAACTCTTTTTTCTACTCTGTTATTAACAGTCTGTAGCACTATTTATCATTGACTTATTTTTGAGCTAATTTAAGAGATACTGTGCCATATGTTGATAGACAAATAATCCAATTGTATATTTAGTCATCAATATTGTGATAAATTTTGTTATCTTATGTTGTTTTCTCCAACTTTTTTCTGAGTTTTGACATATAGCATGATCTCCTCCTCTCTCCCCTCTTCCCCCTCCTTTTTCTCCTGGACTGCTTTTATATGCTGAGGAGTTTTGTGCTATTCTTTTAGCTGGATGCTGTCGTTTATGCAGTTATTTCTTCTCATTTTATGAAATTTCTCTGTGCTTGGCCATGCTTAGTCAATGTGCTTTCTTACTTAAGAGTATGAAGGAATTATATATGTTGCATGTCATTGTTAGAGTTTGAGAAGTTTGTTTTCTACAGATGAAATGTTTGCACATGGTAACTCTCATGGAGATGAACAATGTTTTCCTTTTTTTGTTTCTGATTCTAATTTTAGCAGGTGAAGTCAAAGGCATCAGATATTGCTGTTGAAAATGGACATGCTATAGAGAATCATGGTGCTGATTTCATCCCTATAGTCCGTTCCGGAGCATGGGCTGACATAGGGTTTCGAACAAGCATGGAAGATGTATATTTGTGTGTTGATGATTTTATGCATGATTATGGGCTCAAGAATTTTGCTGATGGGCCTAGTGCCTTCTATGGGGTATATACTTTCCCTTATTGTTTTGTCCGTCTGGTATACTTGTTTTGTTTCTAACTATAATTATAGTTCTGGTGTATTTTAGATCTGATACATCTGTTGCATTCCTCTCAAGTACAGTTTTCCTAGTCAAGAGTTTTGAACTGTGGGGTTCTTTTAGTCAGGTTTAGTCAAGTGTAAGAAATGAAGTCATTTCAGGCTGGCTGTTTAGTTCATTCACTAAGCATTAAAAGCAATTTTTGTGTTAGTTTCTTAGAAGGTTTTGCAGGTTCCTTTACATGATCTTTACCCTGCAAAAGCAAGAAAATTATCCAAGATATGCTTTTGATGGGCCCTTGCATAGCATCAAGCTTTATTAACAGTAGGGACATGTCAAGTTGGAACAGTTGATAGATTCCTTTGCATATATTTGTGTATTGATGGCAGTTTGACATTAGCATTTCCAACTTTTTGGTGGTCAGGTGTTTGATGGACATGGTGGGAAGCATGCTGCTGACTTTGCTTGCTATCATTTACCAAGGTTCATTGTTGAGGATGCAGACTTTCCTGGAGAGATTGAGAGGGTTTTGGCTTCAGCATTTCTGCAAACTGATACTGCTTTTGCAGAAGCTTGTGCATTGGATTCGGCCCTTGCTTCTGGTACCACTGCATTGGCAGCTCTTATTCTTGGGAGGTTAGCATTGTCTACTAACAGAAAGTATTTGTGTGAAATATTCTCCAATTTAACTTAACATGTAAGATAGCATTCCTCCGTCCTGCATTTACAGCTTTAAGAAACAATAACCCACTGGAGGCATTGCAAATCAGTTACACGGTTTGCCAATGTGTGTTAATTGATAAAACCATCCATATTGATGGCCTGTTTCTTTGCTGGAATTTCTTTTCTTGAACAGAGAACTCTATTTTTGTCAAATAATTCCCCTCACTCTCTTTGATTTTATTAACCTGTTTAACTCTTCCTTTTTCCAGTGGTAAGTATGATGTCTCCATGATCATGCAGTAAAGCTTCATTGTCAAACAAAGTCAACAAACATAATTTCAGTTGAAGATTGCACGTTCTATTCCAAATTACTATTTGCATTTTACTTTTGATTCTATGTATGTGCTTCCTGTTCTTGTGACAATAACAAAAAAGTAATAATATTGGGGTCTTGAGTTTGTAATAATATTTAATGAGCATTTAAACTTGTGGCAAAGCCTATTAGACGTGTAGAAAACTGTTTAAATTAATAATCATATGAAAAAGCTGCAGTTTAAACTCTGTTGTAAGGCATTACTTGTTAATCTAAGTAGATTAATGATAAAAAAAAGAGATATGAATGGATGAAATTGGCTAATTCTTTTTTTTTTTTTAAGTTTTGGATCCCCCTGTCCTGTCCCCCTTTTGGTGTAAGGATGTCCTATGTCATATTTTAATTTAATAACCATGGTAACTAATTAGATTTTGTGCTTTAAAAGATGATAGGATCTCATCACTTGTTTGTTGACTTTGTTTCTGATGTCAGAATGTTGGTTGTGGCAAATGCTGGAGATTGTCGAGCAGTTTTGTGCCGTCGCGGCAAAGCCATTGAAATGTCAAGAGATCACAAACCCATTTGCAATAGAGAGAAAAAACGCATTGAGGCATCTGGAGGTTATGTATGTGATGGTTACCTCAATGGGCAACTTAATGTGGCCCGTGCTTTAGGAGATTGGCACGTGGAAGGAATGAAAGGTGCAGATGGTGGGTCACTGAGTGCAGAGCCTGAGCTTATGACTGCAAATCTAACTGAGGAGGATGAATTTCTTATCATAGGATGTGATGGGCTTTGGGATGTGTTCCGGAGCCAAAATGCTGTTGATTTTGCGAGGCGGAGGCTTCAGGAGCACAATGATCCAGTCATGTGTAGTAAGGATCTGGTAGATGAAGCTTTGAAGAGGAAAAGTGGGGATAACTTAGCTGTTGTTGTTGTTTGCTTTCAATCCCATCCACCCCCGAACTTGGTTGCCCCTCGTGCAAGAGTGCAGAGGAGCTTTTCTGCTGAGGGGTTGAGGGAGTTGCAAAGCTTCTTGGATAGTTTGGGAAACTGAGCTGGTGACGAATGCTTACTTTTTTCTTTATATTTGCCCCCTTCCAACTGAGTAGTTCATTTGTAGTTTTAGGTATTGAGAGAGAATGAGTGTCAATTGTAACATACGCGGCTGCAAGTCGATCCACATAATTTGGTGTTTCAGGAGTAGGGGTTTAAATTTATCTTATTTTGGCCCTTGTTAGGCACTTATTCAAGCAGAAATATTTATTCCATGTTACCGGTTAAGATTGATTAATGTTTGTATTCCTTTAGGTGTACTTTCCTGACGGAAATAGGAGTTGCACTGGTCCATATAGCCCATGAGTCGTTAAATTTGTTGATCTGTCCCATGCATGTCGCTTTGTACCCGTCTAGCATGAAAGATGGAGAGCATTCTAAATGAGGGCAAATCCTACTTATGGGCTGCAGCCTCACGTGGATACATTAGCCTGTCTTGCCAAAATAGAAGGTATCGCTTGACGCGTAACTTTGAGTTGCCCCCTAAAACTGGATCACTTCTTTGACGGATTGGGTTTTCCTTGTGTAAAAGCAATCTCAGTGTCTGATCTCGGATTTGCCTTGTCCATTACATTTTCAGGCCCTGGTATTCATCTGTTCAGCAGACGGAGGATTGCATTCTTATGATCTGTCTGACCTTTCTTCGTTCACATCATACTAGAGACATTCATCATAAAGACCAAACCACTGATTGTCCAGGAGCTGATGTAATCTGAAACGTAACATTCGAAGCATCTTTCCCTAACACTATATTTCCTCTATTTTTCTTCCTTCCTATTGTCCTCCTTCCTGCCAAACACAGTGTACGTGATGGAAAAATGTTGTAGTTTTCGTGTCCCCCGTGTTACCATAATATCACATAAATCCCTCTTATTTCAACTGACACGTATAATTATGTGCCAATTACGGTCAGGACTTGACAATACAATTGCAAGTCCTGACAAGATTGAGAAGGCTTTTATAGTGATTGAACATAACGCACACTGGGAGTTTTACAAAGAGAAAGAGGACAGTGGGAAGGAGGAGCGGAAAACAAAACAAAGACTGCGAAATACTATACATTTGACCCAAGTTCATTGGACTCTGTTTGTAGAAGCAGATGGGGTTTTGTTTTGTGCCTGAGAGAGACGTAACTTGCGTATCTTCCAGGACGGCAGATTTGTTTGGCATCCTCATCTCCTTTGGTAGTTAAACGCCTTAATCGAGAAGGCGAATATGAACGCAATTAGCACAGGTATTCCAACAATTACAACTGCAACGACTCCCAGAAAGTCACTTCTAAAGCCTAAATAGGTCCTTACGAAATGTTCCACTGTCTCACCTGACTCAAATTTATCCTTTACGCCCCCAAATTGTGAAGCAGCCAACCCATACAGGGTCCATGAAACAGGGCAGATCCAATAGAACCATCTCCACCACACAGGAATCCTCTGTCGTTGAAACAATGAACGTTCGTTGAATTAGGCTATGTAGGGTCGCATTTAGTGTTCTAAGGTAATATATGCTTAGGGTCAGTGTAGCTTACCGTTCGAGGAATGATGAATCCTGAAAAAAGGTTCCATATTCGATAGAAGAAGGTTGAAATTATGGCAGCATTATGTTGGTTGGCAGTAACCGCTACAGTCATCATCCCATAGAAAGTATAGTATAAGAGGGTGAAGTACATAAAGAAAAGATACCAAAAGAACTTGCTAGCTGTCCATTCAAATCCAATCATTGCATACACTATAACTCCGTATATAAGAGTTTGAATCAAAGTGTATGGCAGCTCAATGACAACCTGCAAAACAGAGACTTTTGTGAGGAAACTTAATGCTACTACGCCTGACTCTTTACAAGAAAGAAACTATTCTTGAACCTTTCAGTAAGATTAGATTGTTCACAATGGCTATAATTTAATTCATTAGTTCTCCTTAACACCCTATAAGTTAAGCATTGTTTCTTCATTTATAACCAACCTTCTGGCTTCTTTTCTTTCCAGACTTAACTAATTCTCTATTAACTTGTTACAACTACCAGAGATGACAATACCATTAGGGAAATGTCCAAAAGCAAAGGAATAGCAGTGTACCTGTCCGAAGGCATATGGCAATGCTGAGTACATGCCGGCTGCCTTTTCTCTGTAAAAGACTGTTCTTTCAACAGCAACAACCGGTTGTACTGATACAGCGTTTTGAAGTCCTAAGAAAATTACAGCAGTATACATAGAACCTACTGCATTTAAGATATCCTGTTGCCTTGTTCTGTGGTTCCAAAATTTTTTCACTTCAATTAGTAGTTGAAGTAACCAAAACTAGGCTTTATTGCACAATAATTATATACCTTTTGGAACCTAGATCCCAGAATATCGTTCCAAGCAGTAGAGCTATAACAGTTGTGAATACGAGTCTCACTGCAGTGTATGGTGGGTTTCGCCAGTAAGACCAATGCTGCTTCCAAAGACAAGCCATACATTGGATTTGGAAAGGCTGTGAATATCTAGTCTGGAAGTGTAGATCTTTGGAACCAGGAGCAGGAGTGCTAAGCTCCTTGATCAATGCTTTGTTTCTCCTACACCAGTAATTTTACAGGGTTAATAGTTAGTATAGAACAGCATTATTGATTATAACTAACTAATTCTAGCTATCTTTTAAGGACATGGATATTTGTCCTTTCAAACTCAAGTCATTTCAATCTTAGTTTTTAAACATGAAAGAATTGTCAATACAAATTTCAGAAATAATTGATTAACTACAGAGCTTGTTTTGACTATAACAACATTGGACTTGTTTCCAGCATTTAAAACTTAAAACATGAGTGCCTGACTGTCTGGAGGCTCTTTCTTTTTACTCCTTGAAAAATTGAGGTGATCCTACCTATACAATTCTGAGTTCTTATATATGTTGGTGAAGTTGATGCCAATAATTTCTTCTTGTATAGCCGAAGTAATCTCCAGCATCCAAGTTGCAGGGTTGTAACCATCCTTTATCTTTGGAATGCCTTTAATTTCCTAGTAAAAGCAAAACTTCTTTCAGCAATTTTGGAGCAGACATACAAAAATTGCATTATCATAATGTAGCTACTAGACTAACCTCAAAATACTTAATCAGGCGACAAGAATGACGACCCAATGGACCTACATATATTTCTTCACCTCCCCTTTTCATCAGAAATAGCTGTATTTGACCATTAATATGCGCGTGTTAGTTTAAGGAATAGAAAAGGTAATTGGATGCCTTACCTAGATAAGACTCTCACCTCGTCAAAAGCATCAAATATATCAATGCTAGGCTGGTGGATGGTGCACACAACAGTTCGTCCTGTGTCCACAGTGTTCCTCACAGCTCTCATTACAATTGCTGCTGCCCTAGCATCAAGGCCAGATGTTGGTTCATCCATGAATATAATAGATGGGTTGGAAACAAGCTCAACTGCAATAGTTAGCCTTTTGCGCTGCTCAGTTGAAAGACCACTAACTCCAGGTGATCCTACAAGTGCTTCCCTTAAGGGAGTCAGCTCCACAAGCTCCATGACTTCCTCAGCAAACATCTATAACCCATCAATTTAAGCAACAAATAAGCTTGACACTGCCTAAACAAAATGTGCTACTGTCTGTATTAATAACAGTAGTAACTTTTCTCATTTCCTATTGATTACAAAGAGAATTTCTGTCAAATTCTACTAGTTTGCCTCTTTGTTCCCAGAAAAATAATATAAAGCAAGAACATACCTTCCTGGCCTCAGAATTAACCTTAAGGGGTAGTCTAAGCCATGCAGAAAATAGTAAGGACTCATAGACTGTAACATACGGAGAATGGACATCTGTTTGCTCACAGTACCCTGATATGCGAGCAAATGTTTCTTGCTTCTTTGGGTACCCTGAAATTGTGATGCTTCCATCTATATAACCACCTGTTTTTCTTCCAGCTAACACGTCCATTAAAGTTGTCTTGCCAGCACCACTGACTCCCATCAAAGCTGTTAGGACTCCAGGCCTGAAAGCACCACTCACTCCCTTCAAAAGTTCCAGTCGATCCTCTGGAACTCCTTGCTCTTTCATTTCCTGCAAGTGTTGTAAAAAGTTCAGCATGAAGATACACTTAGCATTAATTGAGATATCCTGATTTGAAAGGATTTTAGAATTTAGGTGGACTCTATGCTAATTCCAAAAGGCAACTTACCAATAAAACGTTATGGAACCTAGCGCTGAGTGAAAATTCTTCAACATGTAGTGCAATAGTACTGAATTGCACATATGCAGTGCCATATCATTGAATATGAATCAAAATCTATAGAGAATGCATCAAAACTTTAACAGTGCAGTTGACATATGCTCCTCTACTTCCTAGGTTCCCACTTATTGCTGCCTTTTTTAAAAGCTTAAAGATACCTGCGGCATGTCTACAGCATATCTGATTTCATCAAAAGTTATAGAAAACGGTTCAAAAGGGAGAACAGTCCCCCTTCTACTTGGCTGACTAGCTTCATCAAAGCTGCCCATTCTTGCATAAGGTGGCCTAGATGATGGGCTTCTTGGGCTTTCTTTCCCTTGGTCTGCATTGATTTTACAATGATCATGCTGTAGCTTGTATAACAAAAGGTAGCATGAGAAAATAGTTCAACAATTCTAATGACCTACCAGAAGATTTCTTTCCTCTTAATGATAATTCAACGGACTGCCTTCTGCTGTCAACCTCAGGCAAGGTTTCTTTAGATATTACTGCTTGAGGCTTACTGAATGCTACAGAAAATTAACCTAGTTTAGAGCATAGTCTCTGCATTTGAAACTCATAAGCATAGGAATAGAAACTTACGATTAAGATACTTTAGAGCCGAACTGAAGAGGAAATTGAATAGGAAAGCATATCCAATTAAAGCACCCACTCCAATCCAGTACCAATGTGCTTCTGGGAAAATCCCACGAGATTTTAAGACCAAAACTCCTAAACTTTCTGTGGAATTAGGTGGAATCTACATGATGATATTTTGCAGATACTTGTTAATTGGTGGCGATCAAAACAATCTCCACTATTACATTTAATTTGCTTCTTTCATCAAAATTCAAGAAAGATGGCCTTACATGTCTCCAACTCTTCCCAAGAAATTCATTCACAGCTATAGAGTTTTGTGCATACATCAGCGGTGAGACCCAATAACCCCACAACCACCACTTCTTCACACCATCTGATGCAAAAGAGTATATTCTTTACTGTGAAAAACTCAATATATATCACAGTGAAGGAAAACAAAGCAAGAAACAATAAGATGAATCAAGCTCATGTTTAATTCACCTCGTGACAAGATGAATCCTCCCATAGCACTAATTGCCAGCAAAGCTAGTGAACCGCAAGTATTTGCAACAATCATATTTCTTCCTACTGCTGCCAATAATCGGAACAATCCCGACGCCATCTGGTTAAGACACAGGAGTAAAAGGTACTGTCTCAACAACCTGCCAGTGAGAGCTTTAATTAGGGTTGACTGACACAAAAGATATAATCATTGTGTATTTCATTTCTCACCTCCCTACATTTGGATCAAAGCCTATGACATAATAAGTCATGACTATCCAAATGGTGACTTCTATCAAGGTGATTGGAATCTTCATAATCCATGTGGTTAGAGCATATGCCCATGAAGGATAAAAAAGAAAGTCCCTTTGCTTGTAGAAGACAGGAAGTTTAATGATGGTCATTGATATCTCTGAGACTCCATTGAGCATTATCACCATGAGAGTAAAGAATAATGCACCCATAAAAATCCCACCATCTATGACTGAGTTCCGGTGCATATCCACTTTCAGAAACAATGTCATTGTTATGAAAGCTGTAAAGATGAGCTGAAATACACAAGAAAGTGGGGATAATAAAAGGACAAATAACACCATCTCTAGGACATGAGTCCAAAAACTCAGGGATACAATTTAACTTATGGAGTTTTCTATATTTACAATACAATAATTAACCCTCTTGAGAATGCTTCTAATTAGATACTACTCACCTGGATAACTTTGAAAGCATAGACAAATAAGTTCCTTTTCATAAGCAGATAGTCCCTTGATATGCAAGCTTTTAACAGTTGCTTCTGGCTAACACCATACTTCTCTGTCGCTAGAGCAGCAGGGTGGCTTTGTGACTTGTCAAATGGAGTTGCAAGCTCTTCATTTAGTTTTTGACCAATTTGAAATGACTGAAATTCTTCGGCAAATTGTTTGGCAGTAACAAAAGTATAACGCTCATTTTTATGCACCCAGTACTGCTCTTGATCTTTCCTTGATGTCACCTGTTGCAACTCTATGAGAATGTATTCAAACATAACCTGAATATTTACTAGGAATACTTGAAAGAAAGTGTGGTGAACATTAGAATTTACTTCTTGTAGAAAATCAGCAACTCCTTTTCTCTCAGGACACTTGAAACCCATGTATTCAAAGAACTCGAGCACATTTTCACGAGGTCCTTGGTAGGCAATTTGTCCATCTGAGAGAAGAATTATATCATCAAACAGGTCATATGTTTCTGGGGCTGGTTGGAGAAGAGAGATAACAGCAGTTCCATTCAGGATGTGGATGGATTGTCTTAGTGCATTCACTATTTGGAATGTTGTTGAACTGTCCAAACCAGTAGATATCTCATCCATGAAAAGTGCTTTTGCTGGTCCAACGAGCATCTCCCCTGTATCATTTAGCATAGAAAACAACTTGACCATCAGTTTAAACTTTTGGACTAATTACTAGACAAATTCACGCTATACCTGTCAAAAAGTCATTGAATAAGCTCACCTGTTGTGACTCGCTTCTTTTGTCCGCCAGAGATACCTCGTATCATTTCATCTCCCACCATGGTATCAGCGCAAACTTCAAGTCCCAATATCTACAAACTTTAAGAATAAGAGAACAAATAGTTGCAAAGATTTTTTTTAAAAAAAATTTGATATTTTATATTTTCTTATATCATTTGTTAGCTTAGATCATTTTAAAATTTTCACCTTGAGTATATAATCTGTAACTACGCTGGTCTCTTGCCCCTCCAGTGCTGCTGCCTGTTACTTTAACAATAAAAATATCATTTTCGAACCTCAAAAACACTTCTCACAATGTAAATGAACCCCTTCAAATAAGAAATTAAAGTAAAAATATTTATCCAGAATGATTTAAATCACTTTGGTTCATAGTTGTTATATCACCTTCATATAGATGTCAATATCAGGGTCAGGTTTTATATTTGCTGCCTTCTCTCTTCTTGCTAATTCTACCAACATGTCTGCCAATATGAACAATCTTTAATTATGTGACTCAACAATTCCTAAAACAAGCAAGTGTATGTCAATTGTAGTGTTTCAGCTTACCGTAACGAGGTCCAACTCCTTGACATCTTGCAGAAAAAGCCAACGTTTCTCTTACTGTCATTTCTCCTATGTGGACATCGTACTGACTTATATAAGCCGATGTCCTCTGCGGTACGAACTCTTCCATTTCATGTCCATTGTAAGTTACCCTTCCAGAAATCTGAAATTTTCACATGTCCTCATATCAGATCATAATATCAATTAATTCCAATGAACATGCCGGTAGAATATAAGCTTATTTCTTACTTTTAGTTCTTTACGAAGCTTTCCAGCCAATGCTAATAGTAATGTGGTCTTGCCTGAGCTTGGAGGCCCTAACAGCAATGCCATTCTGTCCAAGTTTGGCAAAGAAATGGGCAGTTTAACATTTCACGAGCTCATAACAAGTTCATGTACTAGTTGAATTAGTCTCCATACCTTTGAGGCCTGATGATTCCACTGACATCTTTAAGTATGGGCAACGTTTTTTTCTTGCTTGGGAGGATATGAAGGTAATTCAAGAAACCCTTTATCAAGACAAGAAGACTTAAAAACCAGGTTTGAAAATTGGTAATTTTGAGATATTAATAGATGATAAAGCATGTTTGGGATTCAAAAATACCTCAAACATGTTCACACAGTAGTTGAACACAGTTGGTAATGATCTACTTCCCTCATAAGCTTCTGCTTCAACATTTAAATGCTCGAACCGGACTTCAATTGTTGGAAGGTTAATCCCAACTCTGGTTTTTTTTTTTTAATTTTTTTTTCAGTTTGAGAAACAAAGATACTCAAATGAATGCTTAAAACACAAACTTCATGAAGAATGATGGCAGTCAAATGAAACTTACTGGTCAATGCGTTCCCTGAGCCTCAACAAGAACTTCTCATGATCTTCCCCGGCAACTTTCACTAGTCTCTCCACCAAATTCCTTCTCTCCAGCAACCCCAGATTCTTGATGTCAACTTCCCTCAATTGACGACCTTCTTCAGCAAGTATACCTGTTCTGATACGTGAAAATGTTGGCAGCTTCTCAATAGCAGCCCATTTCAAAGCTTCTTCATCGTCTTCTTCCTGGAAAGACTTGGAGAAAACTTCCATGGAGTTGCTCCTCCATAACTTAGAACTCCCTATGCGTAAACTACTGGCTCTATATGGTTCACCACTCTCCATTCCGCCACGCCAAGTAGTAGATACACTTAACAAAAGCAAAGGGTGATGAAAACTGAGTTACATGCTTAATATAATAATTTCAGAGATGATGCAGCTGTTCACAATAAAAGATACAATGAGTGAAGTGAGTGGAGACAGACAGTACTCGAGAGTAACATAACAATCCTTGGCCATTCCTTTATCAGAAGGATAATTGCCTGTTTAGATATTTTAAAAGGTTTAGACAGGACACGGGTCCAGAGGCTGCGGGATCATTTTCTCTTTCTCATTCACAAGAAAACAACTTTGAAAAACAACCCCACCAATAATTCATTACAACAACAGATTTGTCAAACACTGTAGCCCCGTCCAATCAACAAGGATACGCTCCAAATTGCTTTCCATGGTGGAATCAGCCAAGATACATGCTCCCAATAGTTTGCATTTTCTTCCAGGCAGGATTTATAGCTCAACCACCTTGACATGCATCAAAGAAAGAAAGGGCCCCCAAGTAGGTGGCGCGGTCCCATTGGATATCCACATTGTAATACCCTAACCCGAATAAGAATTGGGCTGACTAGAGGGCGGTTGGGTCATTGAAAATTGAAATACCTTAACCCATAATTAGAAAATTGGGTTGGAGGATCATGACAGCTCATGGATCGAACATCTCATGCCAAATTTTTATTACTAAGACAGAAAAAAAAAAACAAAAAAAGAAGAAAAAACCTTTTTTCTTAAAGAGAATGAAATACAACAATGTTCATCTCTTGCATCAGAGGTTGAATATAGACTATAAATATTTAACAAAAGTTTGTTGCATTGACTGCATTTTTGAGGATAAAAGTTTCCTGGATATCTTTAAGAACAGCATATTGCTTTGAACCCATGTTTATGGCATCATCATCTTTTTTGGAAGTTGAATGCCTTGATTGAGAAGGCAAATATGAAGCCGAAGAGCACACAAATTCCAACAATCACGATTGCAACAACCCAAACAAAGTCATCCCTATAGTCGAAATAGCTTCTCAGAAAATCTTTCACCGTTTCTCCTGACTCAAATTTATCTTCTATGTCCCCAAATTGTGAAGCAACCAGTCCATACAAGGTCCAAGCAATGGGGCACATCCAGTAGTACCATCTCCACCAGATAGGAATCCTCTGTCATTGAAACAATTTCCAGTCCGTTAGGCTATGATCTGATTCATTGTTACAAAAAAATGTGCGTAGGGTTAGTAGAGCTAACCGTTCGAGGAATGATGAATCCTGAGAAAACATTCCATATCCGATAGAAGAACGTTGAAACTATGGAAGCAATATTGAAGTTAGGGGTAACAGCTACTGACATCATCCCATAGAAAGTGTAGTATAACAGGGTGAAGTACATAAAGAAGAGAAACCAAAAGAACTTGAGGACTGTCCATTCAAATCCTATCATGGCGTACACTATAACTCCGTATATGACAGATTGAATCAAAGTGTATGGCAGTTCAATCACAAGCTGCAAACAGTAGGATTGGTAAGTTAGTATAGCGCTAAAATTCCCTGATTTTTATTAAAACAAAACTGTTTTTAACCTTCCAGTTAGATTATAACTTGTTCACAAGTTCCCCTAGAAGCTTAGTTACTTTCTTGCATTCATAAACCCAACTTTTGTGCTATTTCCAGGCTTCTTTACAATGCTAACACTACATGGACATGAATCACAACTACATCTACATATAGATGATTTCAATTTCCTTTAAAATGTTTGGTTGGTTGGATGTCTAAAATCGAAGGCAAAACAGTTTACCTGTCCGAATGCATATGGCAATGCTGAATACATTCCAGCTGCTCTTTCTCTGTAGAAGACCGTTCTTTCAACAGCCACAACCGGCTGGACTGATGCAGCATTTTGAAATCCTAAGAACATTACTGTAGCATACATAGAACCCATTGCATTTAAGATGTCTTGTCGCCTTGTTCTGCAATTCAAAGCATTTCAACTTAAATTAGAGTTTAAAGTTACAGAATAAATGCTCTGCTCTGACCAATGGCTATCAATGTACAATGCGAAAAAATTGTATACCTTTTGGAACCTAGATCCCAAAATATTGTTCCAAGCAGTAGAGCTATAAAAGTTGTGAATATGAATCTCACTGCTGTATATGGTGGGTTTCGCCAGTAAGACCAATACTGCTTCCACAGACAGGCCATACATTGGATATGGAAAGGCTGAGAGTATCTCGTCTGGAAGTGTAAATCTTGTGAACCAGGAGCAGGTGTGCTATGCTCCTTGATCAATGCTTTGTTTCTCCTGTAACAGAATTAATGTTTGCTATAAAACAAAACTTATGCATTCGTGATTAAGCTGTAGAATGCTTTCAGTAATTTTAATCTCTTTATTTCAAATTATTGTTATTTGACAATTCAGAAATGATCAACCATTTACATACCTTGTTTTGCTTCTAAGCACTTTGAATTGATGTAAACTTTGAACTTAAACATTAAATGCACAAAGGAAAATTTTTTCACTCATTGGGACTCTGAGGTGATCCTACCTATACAGTTCTGAGTTCTTGTATATATCAGTGAAGTTAACACCAAGGACTTCTTCTTGTGCTGCTGAAGTGATCTCCAACATCCAAGTTGCAGGATTGTAACCATCCTTTATCTTGGGAATGCCATTGATTTCCTTCGGTAAGGAAAATTTCTTTCAGCAATTTGGCAACAGATATGTCAAAATCTCAATATATTATGTATTCATCAGACTAACCTCAAAATACTTTATCAAGTGGCAAGAATGGCGACCTAGTGGACCAACATACAATTCTTCACCTCCCCTTTTCATTAGAAACAGCTGCATTTCGCCATTGATATGCTTGTATTAGTTTAAGAACAGAGAACAGGCTAAATGCCTGCCTAACCTTAAAAAAGATTCTCACCTCATCAAAAGCATCAAAGATGTCAATGCTCGGCTGGTGGATGGTGCACACAACAGTACGCCCTGTATCCACAGTGTTCCTCACAGTTCTCATTACTATTGCTGCTGCCCTGGCATCGAGGCCAGATGTTGGTTCATCCATGAATATAATAGAAGGGTTGGCAACAAGCTCAACTGCAATGGTTAGCCTCTTGCGCTGCTCAGTTGAAAGGCCGTTGACTCCAGGTAATCCTACTAGTGCTTTCCGTAAAGGGATCAGCTCTACAAGCTCCATGACTTCCTCAATGAACATCTGTAATCCACCAATTTGAGTAACAAATAAGCTGAGTTTCTGAATAGAACACCTGGTAATGTTTGTATCACCTTCTTTGCCTCTTTAGCCTCCTTAAAGAGAAGAAGAAAGCAGAAAGTAAAAACATACCATCCTCGTCACAGTATTAACCTCAGGGTGTAGTCTTAGCCAAGCAGAAAATAGCAAGGACTCGTAGACAGTAACATGGGGAGAATGGATATCTGTTTGCTCACAATACCCGGATATGCGAGCAAATGTTTCTTGCTTCTTTGGATACCCTGAAATTGTGATGTTTCCATCAATATAACCACCTGTTTTTCTTCCAGCCAACACATCCATTAAAGTTGTCTTGCCAGCACCACTAACTCCCATCAGAGCTGTTAAGACTCCAGGCCTGAAAGTGCCACTCACTCCCTTCAATAGTTCCAACCGGTCCTCAAGAACACCTTGAGCTTTCATTTCCTGCAAAGTAAAGATTAGGCATCAAGATACAATCAACCAAATTTAGTTGAGATGTTATACATTGTGATTGACAACCTACATGCTAGAACCTTATGAATCCTGATGTTTGTTAAAAGTTCTTTAAAAATATTGTATTGTGTTAAAATAGTGCAACTGCAAAAATGTTTCACATATACTCCCTAGTTCTTATCTTTTAACATATTGTTGCACCTTAAAGAGGCTTGAATATACCTGTGGCATGTCTACTGCATATCTCATGTCATCGAAAGTGATAGCCAGTGGTTGAAAAGGGAGAACCATTCCTTGCTTCCTGAGCTGACTAGCTTCATTAATGCTGCCCGCTGTTGCAGACAGCGACTTAGACGATCCACTTTTTTGGCTTTCTTTCCCTTTTTCTGCATTGTTTTACTATGATTATGCTGTAGCTTGAATAAGAAAAGGTAGCATCAGAAAGTAGATCAACAAATTAGACCCACCAGACGTTTTTCCTCTTGATGATAGCTCAATAGGCTCCCTTTTAGTGTTAACACTTCTCTTAGGTATGGTTTCTTTTGATATTACTGCTTGATGTTTCCCGAATGCTGCAATATGTTAATCAGATTATTAGAACATAGCCTTTACATTCACAACTAATACATGTGAGAAGAGAAACTTACGATCAAGATACTTTAGAGCCAAAGCAAACAGGAAATTGAATAGGAGACAATATCCAATCAAAGAACCCACTCCGAGCCAATACCAATGTGCTTCTGGGAATATACCTCTGGATTTTAAGACTAAAACTCCTAACTTTTCAGTTGAATTAGCTGGAATCTACAAGGAAAATTTTTTCATATAGTCTTTAGCGAAATTTCATCCATTCCTTATGCCTAAGATTTGGTTCTTCTATCATAGTTCAAGAATGATTTACTTACATGTCTCCAACTATTTCCCAGAAATTCATTCACGGCTATGGCATTCTGACCATACATCAATGGTGAGATCCAATAGCCCCACAACCACCATTTCTTCACATTATCTGATGCAAAACAACACATTCTTTAATGTCAAAACTTAAAACTCATAGAGGCAAAGGGGAAAAGAAGAATCTGTCCAATTCTAATGTTTAATCACCGTGTGACAAGATAAATCCTCCCATAACCAGAACTGCTAGCAAAGCTAATGCACCACAAGTGTTAGCAACAATCATATTTCTTCCTAATGCTGCCATTAACCGGAACAATCCTGATGCCATCTGGCTAAGACATAGGAGTACAAAGTACTGCTTGAAAAACCTGTCAACAAGAGCATTAATTAGGTTACAACACAAAATGTACAAACCTTACAATCATTCAGTATTTCCTTTCTCACCTCCCAACATTTGGATCAAAGCCTATGACATAGTATGTCATTATCACCCAAACGGTAACTTCTAAGACAGTGACTGGGATCTTAAGAACCCACGTGGGAAGAGCATATGCCCAGGAAGGATAAAAATGAAGGTCCCTTTGCTTGTAGAAGACAGGAAGTTTCAATATGGTCATGGAAAGGTCCGAGAATCCATTGAACATTATTACAATGAGAGTAAAGAACAGAGCACCCATATAAATCCC
This sequence comes from Theobroma cacao, assembly GCF_053813885.1. NCBI lineage: Eukaryota > Viridiplantae > Streptophyta > Magnoliopsida > Malvales > Malvaceae > Theobroma > Theobroma cacao. The sequence continues at coordinate 8,743,371 of NC_142647.1, forward strand.
ACCATCAGTTACTGTATTGCGGTGCATCTCTGTTCTTAGAAATACTGTCATCGACACAAAAGCTGTAAAGCAGAGCTGAAAATTCACAAAAGAAGCAGAATGAATCGCATTCTCTAAAACTTGAGTCCAAAAACTCAATGTTTCACTCAGATTTTAGTACTATCTAGATTCTTTGCACTGTCAGAATTTTAAATTCGTCAAAAACTATAATTTTTAATACCACTCACTTGGATCATTTTGAAAACATAAACGAATAAGTTCCTTTTCATAAGCAGATATTCTCTTGACATGCAAGCTTTTAGCAGTTCCTTCTTATTGACACCATACTTGTGTTTTGTTAGAGCTGCAGGGTGGCTTTTCGACTTGTCAAATGGAGTTGCTAACTCATCACACAATTTTCGACCAATGTGAAATGACTGAAACGCTTCAGCAAAATCTGTTGCAGTAACAAAATGATAAGGCTGCTCTTTATTTTCCCAGTACTGCTCTTGATCTTTTATTGATGTCACCTGTTGGACCCCAAGGGCATAAAACAAAAAAAACTTGTAAACATATTCAAGCACATTCTGATTGTTAAATAGGAAAGGTGGACAGCAATTTGAGGTTAAGACTAGAATTACTTCTTGTAAAAAGTCAGCAACTCCTTTTCTTTCAGGACACCTGAAACCCATGTATTCAAAGAACTCGAGCACATTTTCACGAGGTCCTTGATACACGATCTTTCCATCTGAGAGAAGAATTATATCATCAAAAAGGTCATATGTTTCCGGGGCTGGCTGGAGAAGAGATATAACAGCAGTGCCATTGAGGATGTGAATGAATTGTCTCAGTGAGTTCACTATTTGGAATGTTGTGGAACTGTCCAAACCAGTAGATATCTCATCCATAAAAAGTACCTTAGTCGGTCCAACCAGCATTTCCCCTGTCATACACAAATAGATTGATGATCTGCTAATACTTTGGCATTCATATTAGAGAAAGCCTGTCCAATAACTGTGAAAAATAAATGTCATTCAATAAGGTTTACCTGTGGTGACTCGCTTTTTTTGTCCCCCAGAAATACCTCGTAGCATTTCATCTCCAACCATGGTATCAGCACAAACTTCGAGTCCCAGTATCTGCAAAGTTTTAGAGATTAGAAACCGATTTTGCAAAGATACTATATTATACTTGTTTTGAATGATTCTTTAGGTTGGATTTGAAAAAATATCGAAATTACCTTGAGTATATAATCTGTAACTACATTTGCCTCTTGCCCCTCAAGTGCTGCTGCCTGCATATTTTACAGTAACAAATCCTTCTCAAACAATGGCAAGTTGAGAACACCCTAAAATAAGAGAAGTAAACAGAACACATTGAAAAATTTGCTGCGGCTGTTGTCTCACCTTCATATAGATGTCAATATCAGGATCAGGCTTGATATTTGCTGCTTTCTCTCTACGTGATAATTCTACCAACATGTCTGCCAAGTTTGGACAATATTCAGTTATAAGCCCACCAAAATTGCTAAGATCAAGTGCATGTCAACGTTCATAGTGTTTCTACTGACCGAAACGAGGTCCAACCCCTTGACATCTTGCTGAAAACGCCAGTGTTTCTCTAACTGTCATTTCTCCTATATGGAGATCATGTTGACTTATATAAGCTGATGTCCTTTGAGGAACAAACTCTTTCAGTCCATGTCCATTGTAAGTAATCCCCCCAGAAACCTGAAATTCTCAAATGTGCTCGTATCAAAATTGAGATTGTAATTAGTAATGTCAAGTAAATTTCCAAAAAGCCTTTAGGGTGGGTCTCTTTGTACAGATTTTGAGGCTTTTACGCTACTATATATGCTGGGTTTGTAGCACAACGTCATAAAAGCCTGCTTTTGCTTGTAAGATTGTGGGAGTAATCCCCTTGTCAATGAATTTCACTTTTCAAAAAAAAAAAAAAATCCAAAAATTGTACCAAAAGCAAAACTTGAATGCAAACAAAATATAATTTAATTCTTACCTTTAAGTCTTTGCCAAGCTTGCCAGCCAACGCCAACAATAATGTGGTCTTGCCCGAGCTTGGAGGCCCTAGGAGCAATGTCATTCTACAGAAAGTTTGATCAGAGAAATTATGAGTAATGTACCATTTCAAGACAATATAAGAGATTGTTTTTGTAGAACTGGCCCTCTTGCCTTTGAGGCTTGATGATTCCGCTAATATCACTAAGAATGGGCAATGATTTCTTTTTGCTCGGAAGAATATGAAGGTAATTCAGGAAACCCTTAAGCAAAACACAGGCAGAGAGAAAACGAGGTCAGTTCTAAATTCTGATGTATTGGAATTTGCAAAATGAATAGAAAAATACATGATAGAAGTAATTAAGCATGCATGTTTGTGATCCGAAAGAAGTACCTCAAACATATTAACAGAGAAGTTGAACATGGTTGGTAATGCTCTATTTCCCTCATAAGCTTCAGCTTCAACGTTTAAATGCTCGAACCGGACTTCAATTGTTGGAAGCTGAATTCCAACTCTGTGTTTTGAGATTGAAACATAGAGAAAATTAGCTATTCTGAGCTTTAAAACAACCCAAAAAAGGGATATAATATATATTAAAATGAACTTAACTACCGTTCAATACGCTCCCTGAGCTTCAGCAAGAAATTCTCATTGTCTTCCTCAGCAACTTTTACAAGCCTCTCTAACAGGTTCCTCTTCTCAAGCAATCCCAGTTTCTTTATATCAATCTCTCTTAACTGCCTCCCTTCTTCGGCGAGTATACCTGTCCTTACACGTGAATATGTTGGCAGTTTCTCGATTGCAGCCCATGTCAAAGCTTCTTCATCGTCTTCTTCACGAGAAGACTTGGAGAAAACTTCTACGGATGAGCTATTTCTCCATAACGTAGAGCTTCCTATACGTATGCTACCAGCTCTATATGCATCGGCACTCTCCATTTGTGCCACGATATATGCAACAACTATTAATGAAAACAATGGCCAGGGAAAGGCAAGCAATTAACTTTCATGGAAAGAAACAATGTCCAGGATGTTGGATAGGAACGTGTATTTATAACAACTATGCTTCATGGTGAATTTCATTGTTGCAGGCTAACCTGATGCAGTTAACTTGAGTCAAAATACTTTACGAGTATGTTGAAGTATTGAAGTCTTCTTTTTTTCTATGAGCATCTTAAGATTAAGACTATGGTCGCTACCCAATTTCTAATTATATTAGATTACGGCTTAAAATTAATTAAAAATGAAAGCTGTGTTTGGGGAGAAGTCATAAGTGACAATCTCACATATATACTTGTCATATTTAATTTAATTTACTTGAGATTCACAATATATATTAAACTTTATTAATTGAATAAGATCAAGCAAAAGCTCTAATTATATTAGATTAGGGCTTCTAATTAATTAAAAATGAAAGGTGTGTTTGGGGAGAAGTCATAAGTGACAATCTCACATATATACTTAGACCTGACAATTCGTGTTAACGTGTCGTAAACGTGTCAGATACGATTAGACACGAAACACGTTAAGGCTAAACACGAACACGACACGTTTAACATTCGTGTCTTAAATTTGAAACACGTACACGTACACGTTTAATACACGTGTAACACGTTACAACACGATTAACACGTTTACTAAACGTGTTAATATACGATACAACACGATTAAATAAAAATATGTACAATTAAATATAAATTTATTATTTAAATTTAAAATCTATAATTATAAAAATAATTATAATAAAACAAAAATAATAATAACATCAAATAATCACTAAAAGTTAAAAATTAAGATTGAACATATATAATTACATTATACCTTTTATAAAATTAAAAAAACTTATTAAAATAATTATTTAAAATTATTTATATAAAGTTAAAATAGTTTTTAACTATTAATTTTTAATAGGTTAATAAATGTGTCACGTATACACGTTTAAACACGATAACACGATAACACGATTAAGTAAATGTGTTTAAACGTGTTTGTCGTGTTAGACACGTTAAGACATGAAATAGGTTAACACTAAATGCAAAACCTATTTAACCCGTGTCTTCTCGTGTCGTGTTCAAAATTGTCAGGTCTATATATACTTGTGATATTTAGTTTAATTTACTTGAGATTCACAATCTATATTAAACTTTATTAATTTAATCGGCTGTGTGGATAAACTACTAAAAATATTTTAAAATCATTGAAAATTTTCATTTTCAATTATTTAATTTTTTTTCAATGTGTTGCATAACTCATTTTAGAAACCACTTATACGAAAACTTTTTAATAAAAATATGTTGAAAATCTTAAGTACTTAATATATTCAATTATATAAAATCTTCAAAATCTGGAAAATAAATGAAACAACGTTTAAAGATAAAATTCAATTTGCACTCAGATATTTATTTTATGTAGTCATATATGATGTTTTATGATTTCAATTTTTTTTTTGTTTTCGTTTTGTTTGAAATTATTATTTTAAGGATTGTAGACATAAGAAAAGAAAATTCTTTTAATATTAATTTTAAAACATTTTTGATAATTATTATTTTTATTAACTATTATAATTATTGCTCTAATTTGAATGCTTCTAGACAGTTGTTGATCAAAAATAAAGAAAACCTATTATAATTCATTTTTGGAAAAAAATAGAAAAAAGAAAGAATAAAGTGATTTTATGTACTCTAATCATCTATTTTGTCTGATCATCATTAAAATGCTTAAAAATTAATCTATTTCACATCTATCATGTTCTAAAATTAAATTTAATTATGTTTTAGGCAAATTGTTATTTTTTTTTAAATATTGGAGGTTTGTTAAGTTCTGCATATAAAGTATTACTTCCTTATTATCTCACAAATGCCACCATTCTTTAGCAACATTTTATTCTTTAGTTTTAAAGAGAACCATTATAATGTGGTATAATATTTGAAAGTTACAACACTTTAAATATACATATAAATTATTAATTAAGGTACACTATTTTTTTAGAATAAAATTTTATTACCATTTAATATGGTACAAAAGTTTGACTTGATCATATTAAAGCTCAAACCCTATGGAATGTGAATTTATTTAAATAGTCAATGAACCAAACCTGAAATAATTTGAAACCATGCCCAATTGCTATCTAATATAGTAAAGTTACAAAACTAAAATTTGAATTTTTTTATATAGAATTAAGATTCGAAAATTTTATATTAAAAATTTTAAATTCAAATACTTTAATTTCATATGTATTTAAAAAAATATGATGTGAATCGACTACAACACCAACATGCACTCAACTCATCTAAAAATCAATTTGAATAATTAATTTAAATTATCAATATACAATCATGTATACCTGATTGTCTTCTCTTTAAAATGAGAAAATAAAATTCAAATCGAATTTTATCTTATCAATAAGATACGTATTTGTTTTTCCTTCTTTTTCTTTGAAACGATCAAGGAGAGCTCGAGTCGAGTTTCACGAGCAAGATACATTCACCAAACTTGAAATACACAGGCCCTCCTCTCTCTTATTTTTTTAAAAAATATTTAATTGTCAATTCTAATTATTATTATTATATAATAAAATCTGAGCTTAATGATAAAAGGAGTTGAGCAAGTCATTTTCCTTGTCCTAACCACAAATTGAGGAGGAAAAAGAAAGAGATTTTGTAGATTGTAGTAAAGGTTGTTTGAGTATGCGGTCATCGATGACATCATTATCCAAAATTTACTTAAACAAGTTGAGTATTTGCTGTAGCCAATGGAAATCATCATGCTGGACTATCAAGTTTCAACTAATCAATTGAATTTTATATATTTATATTATATTCTGAGTAAGTGAATGTAGCCTCCTCAATGACTAAACATACTTAAGTTGTCATAATCCTTTTGTCATAATGAGAAACAAATAACTAAACATCGCAGTAGCTACGCGTCAAAAATATGTTCATTTAATTATTGACGACAAAGAAACCATAATTAAAGCATAATGAAATGATTGAGTGGCTGCTATTATCCTTTCCACTTTCTTTGAACAAAGACAAGGGCCTTTGATGTTATCTTGTTAACTATTTATGTTTACCATAGATTACAATGGCGTCAGGCGGCTTTCGTTTTGTTTTATTAATGTTAAGATAATTATATAAATTATCTAAATAATTGGAGAATTTTGTTTTTAAATATTCAAATTAATATTCTCTTCTTACTTACTTTTTAATGGAAAGTTTTATAATAAGAACATTATTTTTGTTTTTTCTGAACTAATATTGTTTTTGGATTTTGACATTCGAAAAACTTTTCCTTAATTTCTTTATCCTACATTGCATTTTTCTTTTTTTTTTTGGTATGAAAATAGAGTACATATAAGCCATTATTAACATTAGATTTTGCTATCATCCTACGTTCACTTTTTAAGAGAAGAAGTATCACTGAAAATTGTACCCATGTCATCCCTTTTTACCACGTGAATTCTTTAAAGTTGTATTTTGAAACTTTAATTTGGGAAAAAGTCATTTAGATTTTAATTTAATGTAAAAAATTTTTATTACGGGGGATAAGAAATATAGCGAGGACAAGTATGAGCTTTTAAAAGCCCCAACTTGTAGGAAAATTTCTCTTCAAGCTTCAAGGTAAGTAAAACCCTATTATCATAGGACAACTCTTGAGTTATGACTATTTTTCAATTAAGTTTTTAATCTTTTATTGTATCTTAGCGAGTTCTTAATCTTTGATTTGTATTCAAACAAATTCTTAATTTAAACAAAAAATTAATTGTCATATATTAATTGATTTTTTTATCCATATGACATATTATGTGAATTATTACTGTCATTTTTATCTATGTGATATGATGTAAACCACTAACGTGATTAGTGGAATTGGTCAAGTTAGTTATCACATGTCATCCCAATTGTCATGTAATCACGTCAGCTTTCACATAATCATCTCAACTTGTTAGTTCATGTATTTTGTGAGCATAAGATGCCAGGGGCGGAGCATCCCTTTGTAATGGGGGACCATGGCTCCTCAGAAATTTTGAAATTTTTTATATATTATATATTTTTTAATAATTTTTTAAAATAATTTTTATTAAAAAATTAATATAATTAAAAAATAATAAAATGACCTTACAAGCTCATTCAATTTTACTCAAATTCTTAATTTTTTAAAATTTTTTAAGTTTCTCCACTCATCTTTTTCTCTTTTCTTTTCTATCATTGTATTGTGAAATTATAAAAAGATAAAGTTTTTATTTAATTTTTCTATTTATATTATTATTATTTTTATTTATTTTTTTCAATTATATTCTATTTGCTCATATATTTTAAGTTTCTATAGATTTTCCTTTTTAAATTTCTACGAATCATCAACTATATTCTTTTTTTTTGTTATATAGGTTATATCTCCTATTTGTCATAATTTTTTTTATTATATGAATTTTATTTTTAATGATTTTAATTTTTAAAAAATAAAAATTATTGTATATGTAGTTCTCAAATATAAGTTCTAGTGTTACATTATTGGTTGTTGTTTAAAATTTCACTAATATTTTGTTTTTTATTAATCCTAATTATATAAGAAAAAATTATTTTGAGTATATGTTTTTAATGTGCTCTATATTTTATATATAGTTGAAAGAAAATTATTTGAGTATAAAAAGAAATTATTAATTCTATATATCGCATTTAACTATTTATAGTTTATACATTATAGTTTGATATTTAGAATTACAAACTTAATTATAAAAAAATAAAAATATTAGATGTTGACAATATTAATTTTTTAGTCGTTATATTAAGAAAGACAATACTTCAAAACAAAATGAATGATAAGTTTCTTACAAATAATTTAGTTATTTATATTAAAAAAGATATTACCATCATTGAACAAAACTTTTCTAGAACACTGTTATAAGTTTTTTTCTTTTTGTTTCTTTTGATTTACATGTTATATAAAATTATTGTCTATTATAAATCTTTTGATTATTAATGGTTAAGTTCAATATATTAGTTTTAAAAAATTTTAACTTTTATTCTTCTTAGACTTTGGCTCCTTTAATAAAAATTAGCTAGCTCCGCCCCTGCTAGTTGACATTTGATTTAATGACAATTAATTTTTTTAATAGGGCTAAGGAAGTGTTTGATATAAAGAAAATTGCTCACATTTCCTGTAATGTAAGTGATAAAATTACAATGTTTGGTAAGAGAAAAAATCAATGTAATGTAACATTACATTTGAAAACCAATATAATCTTATTTTACCACTTACTAGGCAACGAAAAAAAAATTTGATTTATCATTGTTACCTTTGTTCCTTCAACGAGATAATCACATTACATCTAAAAACCAATATAATCTTACTTTACCACCTGCTAGGCAAAGTAAAAAAAAAAAAAAAAAATTGATTTACCATTATTACCTTTGTTCCTTCAACAAGATACTTTGGTCTAATAAAACTAATTCTTTTTTCTAAAATATTTTTTGATTTCTTAAAAATAAAAAAAATCTAAAAAATAAGGAGAGAGAAAGAAAGAGTGGTTTTTGCATGAGTGTAATTGTAAAGAATGTGATTGTAAGGAATGTAATTATTAGAAAAATAACATTTTAGGGTTTGATATATGAGGAAAGTGTAGATTAAAATATTGGGAGGATAACATTACAATATTTGGTTTATAAGCAGTTTATTAGGAATATGATGTTAATTTTCAAAATTACCCTTATGTATAAAAATGCAAGTTTAATATACTTGCATGAATATCGTCATATTTTTAATTATATAATAAAAATGTAATAAAATTTTTAATTATACAAAATGAACAATATCTTACAAGTTGGTGTAAATTGTGACAGTAAGAGGAAGAAGAGAAAAGAGAAAAGAACCAAAAAGGGAAAAATGAAAAAAAGAATTCGGTCATTTTTTTGAATTGAAGGAGGATAAAAATGTCAAATCAAGTTTTCTAACTTTATAGAGTAAGTTGCAATATGAGATTGTATTAGTTTTTCATTGTAATCACATTATTTTTATTAGTTGTAAAGTGATTGCAATGTAACTAAAATTGGATTTTTTTTTTCATACCAAATGCTGCAATATAATTTAAATGGTTACATTGGACGGAATGTTGGTGTACATCACTTAAAATCAAAATATTTTAATATTTATTATATTATTAAATCTATTATTTTATTAAAAAGGAATATTCTTTTTTAATTAAATAATATCCAAATCACTTAAAATCATAGTAGTTTAATATTTTATTTTATATTATTAAATTTATTATTTTTATTAAAAAGGAATATTCTTTTCTAATTAATTATATCTAAATTACTTAAAATCAAAATATTTTAATATTGGATGTGATATTATTAAATTTATTATTTTATTAAAAATAATATTTTTATTTAATTTATATATAAATCACTTAAAATCAAAATATAGTGACAAAATTGAAATAATAAGAATTTTATTAAAAGCATACTTACAAAATATACACAAAAGTTCTACTATAATAAGAAATGAAAATAAAATATATGAGATTAATTTGATCTTGCTTCATATAAATTTAATTTCAAATTATGAATTAAAGAGTATATATGTAATCAACATATTAGAGTGCCTCAAAAAATTTATTAAAGAGGGGGAATAGCAAGATTTATTGAACGGATGATATTGTATTTAAATTTACATTAAAAAAAACATACAAGTATATTAAACTTATTTTCATATATATATATAAGAGTAATTTTGGAAATTAATATCACATTTTTAGTAAAGTGCTTGTAAATCAAGTAGTGCAATATTATCTTTTCAGTATTTAAATCAGTATTTTTCCATATATACCAAAATGCTGTAGTGTTCTCTTTTTAGTAATCACATTCCCTAGGATGACACTTCTTGCAATCACATTATATTGTAAGGCACCAAAATGTTATCTAAGAGTTGATTTGGGTACTAATCAAAATTTAAAGGCCATAATATAATGGCTTTTTTACTATTTAAGTCATAATTTTTTAAATAAAGAGATCATACATCAATCAATGAGTCAAACGTTCGGATATAACGCTCATGTTGTTAGCACAAGTATTTGTTGCATTAAAAAGTAGGTTGATCAACTATTTTCACTAGAAAGAAAATTGAAAATCCAGTTTTTAACTCAATAAATGAAAAATGGTTTCGATCTTTAATTCTAGGAGAAAGTGTACCCATGTATTGCTATTAGATTAGTCAATTTAAGTCAGATTTAGGTTCTTACGGGGGGATTACAAGGTTGTTGGAGCAAATGAATGTAAGTAAAATTCTCACACACAAAAGAATCAAAAGGTTACACGAACTCAAATAATTATGAATTTATTCTTGGGATGTCAAGTAATCGACACGTAGAAGAAGAACATGAAGTAGAGCAAATACCCAGCAACTTTGACAAAAACTCTTGCACTCATTACATTTTTCTCCGAAAGGAGATGTATCCTGTGTTGCACAACTTATAGGTACAATAAATTGCTTTCTGTACGCCCTATTCTCATCTCTGTTGGAAATTAAATGTCTTAATTGAGTAGGCGTAAATGAACGCGAAGAGGATACAGATTCCAACAATTATGATTGCCACCACTCCCACAAAGTCATCTCTAAAATCGAAATAGCTTCTTAAAAACTGTTCTACTGTTTCACCGGACTCAAATTTATCCTTAACGTCCCCAAATTGTGATGTAATCAATCCGTACAAGGTCCAAGCAAAGGGGCAAAACCAGTAGTACCATCTCCACCAGATTGGAATCCTCTGTCGTTAGAGTACAATTTCACTTCATTAGCCTATGCTCTACAGTCTCATACTGTGTTATCAACAAATACGCATAAGGTTGTGACTGCCTGGAGCTTACCGTTCGGGGAATAAGGAATCCTGAGAAAAGGTTCCATATCCCGTAGAAGAAAGACGAAACTATGCCAGCAATGTTGTGGTTGGGAGTCACAGCCACGGTCATCATTCCATAGAAGGAGAAGTACAAGAACGTGAAGTACATGAAGAAGAGATACCAGAAGAACTTGCTAGCTGTCCATTCAAATCCCATCATGGAATATACCATGACACCATATATAATTCTCTGAATCAAGACATGAATGTAGCTCAATCACAACCTGCAAAATAAACAGGCTTCGTCAGGCACGAAAACTGCTGATTTTCCTCTTAAAGAAGACTATTTTTATCATTTCTGGTTGGATTAACTTGAATATTTTATTCACAAGTTCCTCACAACTCCTGAAAGTTCAAATATCCAACTTCGGTACTCTTTCCTGACACCTAAACAAATTACATTGTCATAATTACCATTTATATAGATGACTTAATTAGTTAGCTGTGATTAAAAAAACTCCACGTAATTAGGGTATGAAAGTTAAAATATCCAACTTCGGTACTCTTTCCTGACACCTAAACAAATTACATTGTCATAATTACCATCTATATAGATGACTTAATTAGTTAGCTGTGATTCAAAAAACTCCACGTAATTAGGGTACCTGTCCAAAGGCATATGGCAAAGCTGAGTACATTCCAGTTGCTCTTTCTCTACTGACGCAGTGTTTTGAAATCCTAAGAACATTACTGAAGCATGCATAGAACCCATTGCATTTAAAATATCCTGTTGCCTTGTTCTGCAATTTCCAAAATTTCAATTGCATTACTGATTGAAATAGCAGAAATCATCTAGTTATAACTGCATAATGTGCCTTATAGAATTGTACACCTTTTTGATCCTAGATCCCAGAATATTGTCCCAAATAGTAGAGCAATAAAAGTTGTGAATATCAATCTCACTGCAGTGTATGGTGGATTTCTCCAATAAGACCAGTGTTGCTTCCATAGGCATGACATACACTGGGAGAGGAAAGGCTGAGAGTATCTAGTCGGGAAGTACAAATCTTTGGAACCTGGAGCAGTAGTGCTAAGGTCCTTCACTAGTGCTTTATTTCTCCTGCACTTACATTTTATAAGTTTAATAGTACCCATAATACTATGTGCATCTAAACAGAACAAATTTTCAAGGACCTAATTATTTCCTTTGAAAGTCATGTCAGTTGAAACATCAATTTCTTAATGTTATAAAATTTTCAAGGACCTAATTATAACCGCTTTTGCTTCATTCTAATTTTAGAATTAAAACATTTAGTTCCCTCAGTTATGTTTTTCCTTTTCACTCCTTGAGACTCTCAGGTGATCCTACCTGTATGGTTCCCAGTTCCTATATATGTCAGTGAAGTTTATACCAAGGGCATCTTCTTGTGCAGCTGTAGTAATCTCCAACATCCAAGTTGCAGGATTGTAACCATCTTTTATCCTTGGGATTCCATTCATTCCCTTGCAAAAGAGAAACTTATATCAACAATTTAGTTCAAGATGTGCTGTGACTTAGATGACAAAATGCACCCTTTAGACTAACCTCAAAATACTTGATCAAGTGACAGGAATGGCGGCCTAATGGACCCACATATATTTCTTCACCTCCTCTTTTCAACAAAAGCAGTTGTATTTTGCCATTTATGTGCTTGTATTAGTTTCCTAAAATCCAAAAATATAATTAATATCTAAAAGTGTAAAAGAGGACTCTCACCTCATCAAAAGAAACAAATATATCGATACTTGGCTGGTGAATTGTGCACACAACTGGGCATTATTTAACAAGTGGATATAGAGGTACGAGAAGGAAAAAAATAATTTGTGGGGAAAGGTAGTTGCGAAAAAAATAGGAGCGAATCCCATTGGTCTCCTGTCCAACACAAACACAAATAGGGAGTTTTCCAACACTTAAAAAAATATTTTGAAACCACTATATGCTGCTAATGATTTTTTCTCGCAAGTGACTTCTAATTTACAGATGGTGGTTAGGAATGGCAGAGACATCAAATTTTGGAAGGATCAGTGGACCGAATAGAGGACTCTTAAGGAAAGCTACCTTAGTATCTACGCTTTGGCTCAAAACAACAGTGGAAACATTGATGAGTTCGATTGCTAGACCAAGGACAATGGGAGTGGCTTTTTGAACTAAGGAGGCAACCGTTCGGTTGAGAGGAAGCTCAATGGCAACAGTTCAAGGATACAGTGGAGGAATATCAATTGTGCAAGCATTTAGAGGACAATTTTGTGTGGAAGGGTTCAACTTTAGGGCAATATTCAGTCAAATCATTCTGTAAAGAAGTGATGAAAAATGATAGCAGGGAAGAGATGGCATCGGGAAAGATTTGGTTTAATTTGGCTCCCCTAAGAATCGAAATGTTTTGTTGGCAACTCATGCATGAGAGGGTGGCGGTCAAGTATGAACTATTTAGAAGAGGATTGATAACTGAAGATGCTGCCATCTGTGTCTTGTGTTAAAAAGAGTGAGAGACAGTAAGGCATCTTTTCATTCATTGTCCTATAACATGAAGTGTATGGATGAAATGGTATTGTAAATGGGGACTAGTAGAGGCTGTCCCTAATAGCCTAAGTAGACAAGTAGATGTTCATTTGTGGAAAATGGCTTTCTATACTTTATCTTGATCTGTCTGTTTACAATGGAATGATATGGTTTTTAGGGGACACAGTGGGATAGTAATCAAGTCTATGAGATGAGTAAATTAAGGGTGGCAACTTGGGCTAAAGCTAAATGGCCTCACGATTACGGAGTTGTGCTCAATACTTACAAATGCCCAAATGTCAGAATAGAGGCGGCTAAAGTCAAGATCGTAAGACAAGTTAAACGCTGGAGCAAACCTGCTTATGGTTGGATGAAGTTCAATGTGGATGGGGCTACCCAAGGGTGCCTAAAAGAAGTTAGGATTCAAGGAGTTCTCAGGGATGATACATGAGAGATTAAGATCCTTTTTTCAAAAGCAATCAAAATGGGAGATTCTTACCTTGTTGAAATCAGGGCAATTAGGGAAGCTTTCATTGTTTTTTCAGTTTCTAGATGAGCCCAAACTCACACTATGATCATTGAGAGCGATTCAAAAAATGCTATCAAATGGGCTAACGATCCAAGCAGCTCGCCTTGGAGAATGAGGAAGTGGATTCTTCATATTGAGAGGTTGAAAAGAAGTTAAGAGATGGGAGGTCAACATCTTTATGGAGATTAACCATTTGGCTAATAACCTTGCTAAGGATGGGGTACTCTATCAAGCTGACATCTTAAGGGTTTTCGAGCAAGGAGGGTAAGGCAATGACACTTTTTGAAGGTTGTCCTTGATGGTTTTGGTTTATTCTTGCGTTATGTAGAGCTCAAGTGATGTTATCCCTCGTTTTACCTTAAACAGGGTTTTTGGGCTATTGCTAGTTTGATTCTTGGGTTTGGCTATTGCTGGTTGTTGTATACTAGATAAAGGGTGTGATGGAAGCTTTTGCCTTATTTTTTGTTGTGCTCATGCACTTTGTTGCTGTGTATGGCTATTCATTGAGGATGATTCTTGCTTCTTGCTGGCCGTTTGGTTTTGTCAATATTTTGTTTGCAAGCTAGTTGGACTTTCCTTTGATGGATGTGTTAGGGGAGTTCATGTCATAATGACATTCTTTTTTTGTGTGAATTGTGTTGGTATGCCTATCTTGTGGGCATGGTTCTCAAGTTGGGGGGGGGGGGGGGGGGGAGGGGTTTCTTTTTGGTCTTTCTTGGTTTTTTATGGAGGTTGGTTAGTGTGTAAATGAGTTGGAGTGCCTCAATTTTGTAGATTCTCTGTATTAAAGGGATGTTGTCCTTGGATTCCCATGATTGACTCCTTAATTGGGTTTTTTGTATAATCAGGAGACAATTTGCTTGGTTAAATGTACATCTTTTGAGGGTAACTTTGTTACCTCTATTAATGAAATTCTTTACTTTTCAAAAAAAAAAAAAAGTGCACTCAACAGTTCGTCTTGTGTCAACTATGTTCCTAACTGTTATCATGACAATTCCTGCTACCCTGGCATCAAGACTAGAAGTTGGCTCATCCATGAACATTATGGATGGGTTGGCAACTAGCTCAACAGCAATTGTCAGCCTCTTGTGCTACTTAATTAAAAGACTATTCGCCCTTGATAATCTTACTAGTGTTTCTCTTAATGCATGAGCGGACCCACCTTGAGAAGAGTGGTGTCACATGACACCACTCATTTAGCAAAAATTTTTACTTCTTATACAACTTTATAGAGTTTTATTAAGTTTTAATAGTTAATAATACTAATGAACCCATTAAGTTTTTAACAATTTTGTATGGAATGGGGTTAAAGATTCCAAGCATAGTAAATTTATTAAAAAGTAATTTATAGATTAATATTTAAATATTACATGGAAAAATAAAAAAATTTTCTTCTATAATTTAAGATTTTATTAAAAAAGTCAAAACTTAAACCACTCTCCCTTCCCATCATACTCTTTATATTTGTAGTGACGCTTCCTTTTCTTAGTCTTTGGTTGTGTTTTTCACTTTCCCTATCCAAAAATTCAAGTCCTATATCAAATGAGTGATGAGTGGATGAATGATTGCTTGGTGATATATATTGAAACAGATGTATTTGATAATATTTCTATTAATGTTATCATAAACTGTTTTTAAAATATGAAAAATTATCATGGACAATTATAGTTATTTTAAATATTTTTACTTGTATTAAATGAATATACTAAATTTACATTATTTTAATTTAATTCTAAAACTTCTAGTTTGTGGATTTTAACATATTTATATTTTTTAAATTATTATTATTATTTTAGTTATGACACCACTTAGAAAAATTTTTAAGTCCACCCCTGTATTAATGAGTTCAATTCCACAAGCTCCATAACTTTCTCAATGAACATCTATAACCCATTAATTTGAGTAGCAAATAAGCTAAAATGCTTAAACAAGAAATGTTGTGTTAATGTCCACTTCAGACCTCTAGAACATTATAGGTCCCATTAATCATAGGCATTGAGGATTTCTTTTTAATGCTACTATTTTGACTATTTATCCATCAAAAGAAGAAAGGAAATGGAGGAAGTGATAACATTATTGTCTTGGTCTTAGAATCAATCTCTAGGGGTAGTCTTCGTCATTCAAAAAAAAGCAAGGACTTATAAACAGTAACATAGGATGAATGTATATATGTTTGCTCACAATACCCTGATACACGAGCAAACGTTTCTTGCTTCTTTGGGTACCCAGAAATTGTAATTCTTCTATCAATTTAACCACCTGTCTTTCTTCCAGCCAACACATCCATTAGGGTTGTCCTGCTAACACCACTAACCTTTATTAGAGCTGATAGGACTCCAAGCTTGAAAGCACCACTCACCCCTTTCAAAAGTTCCAACCTATCCTTTGGAACACCTTAAGCTTTCATTTCTTGCAAGCAATGTAAAATATCAACTTGTAGGATTCAATTAAAACTTTGTACTCTGTGAAGAAAAAGAATTATATAGAATGGTTACACATCCACTGTGCCATTCCAAAAACAGCCTAAAATGCTAAAAGCCATAACCAATGATCTTTGTTTCTTGCAAATATTTATTCATATGTTGTGCAAAATCAATTTATTAAGTCAAAATATAACAAAAACCTGAACAGAAGCCTTGGAGGTTAAAGTTGACAGATACTTGAGGCTTATGTACAATATATCTAATTTCATTGAAAATGATGGAAAGTGGTTCAAAGGGGAGAACCATCCTCCATATCCTATGCTAACCTGCATCACTAATGCTGCCCACTCTTGCAAATGATGTCCTAGATGATTTCCCTTTAATTATCGCATGATAGAATTTAGAATTAGTATCACCATACTTCAACCAGTCAATCTTAGCCCTTTGCTGCGACATAACCTCCTTTTGAGAAAGAACTAAATTGTACTCTTCAACTAAAGCAACCTCCAGATTTTGAAGATAGCCATTCGGTCCTTTATCAAGGTGCCGTTGGACTCTTTGAAGTCTTGCCAGTAATCTTCGCTTCCTTTTCACTAAATCACCAAAGAACTTATATTTTCATATTTCTAAAGCATCCGCTAATTTCTTTAATGTCAAAGTAAGATTGCCATCTTCAAAATTCCAAGTTTCTCTCACAAATTTATCAAAGCTTGGACGAGACATCCAAGTCTCTTTAAATATGAATTTCTCTTATCTACTTGTATGGCAAAATACTTTGGCACTTCACCAAAATAGGATGATGATGAGAGTGAGTTTGAGGAAGATTTAATACCTAAGCATATGGGAAGAGATCACACCAAGCCTCATTAACCATTGCTCTATCCAATCTTTTGCTAATGTACGCCAAGCCATCTCCTTTCTTACTCCATGTGTATTTTGGTTCGAATGTACCTAAATAAAAAAGGCTACAATAATTTAAGCAGTCAATCATCTGATTGGATTGAGAGAAGTTCAAGCTACGCCTTCCTTTCTTTTCATCAGCTGAAATAACTTGGTTGAAATCTCCCATCACTCACAAAGGCAAAGAATGTAGCTCACTAGCTAAGCATAGAAACTACCAAAGCCTTTTCCTCTCTCCTGCCATGGGACTTCCATAAACCATCGTCAAAAGCCATTTACCTTATGATGAAGTAACCATAGCATGGATTAGTTGTGATGAGTATGCCAATATTTCAATTTGTAGTAAAGTTTCATCCAACAACAACCATATACCCCTTGAAAAACCACCTGCCTCTACTCTAAAAAAAATTAGAAAATCCAATTCTACGACATATCTAAGTTGCTCTATCATCTGAAATTCTTGGCTTCAAGATGATTACTAATTGTAACTTATGGATTATGATCATATCCTTTACATTCCTAACAATTCTACAAGAGGTTGCTCCTTTTACATTCTAACTCAAAATATTAGTCATAAAATAATAAAATAAACAAGAACAACTGGTAATAATCATAACAATCCATCAGCAAGAATTAATTTTACATGATATCATGTTCCCTTTTTTCAATTTTCATAAGATCCTTTTTTTTTTATGGACAGTCCCTTTTTCACGTGTAGTACCATTCATTCCCACCCTTAAGTTATTGGTAATACCTTCACGGGCTAAAGTATTAGGAATTTCAATACTTTGGTTGGGCATTTGAAGGCTTCCATCTGGCAATTTTACTGTTCCTGCATCTCTATTCATTAATTCATGAGACATTTCAATGGCATCAAGAGCTCTATTATTGTCCTATGTCTTGGCTGCACTATTAGGCACCGAAATCTTCTTTGAAGAGGCTATTTTAATGGCACTAGAGCAAACGTTTTTACCCTTTGCTTTAGTTGAAGACTACTCTCTATTTGCAACATTGGCAGAATGTTGCAAAAATTGCTTCAATATCTCCTTATCTTTCAAGCTGGTTACAATTCTCTGTTATTTAGCTACTAACGGCACAAAAAAATGCTTGCTCTAAAGATTTAGGGATCACCTTTTCTTCATCGAATTCTTCTAACAAGTGGAATCTCAAGCCTGATTTTGGGTTGCTTTTAATAATCTCTTTATGGCTAGTTTGCTTCCCTCTAGTCTTTGCTCCTCCCTTCATTCGATTAACATCATTCTTCTTATAGTTCTTTTTAGCTACCATTCATGGACCAAATCTATAGGTATCAAAATCCTTTACATGATTCTTATTTAAATCATCCACTTTCAGTGCTTCCTCCTCAGACAATCCTTTATTCACTCTTTGTTTCACAAAACAAACCTCTATAATATGACCAAATTTGCCACAATGAAAATAAAGCATTTTGAGTTCTTCATACTCAATTCTCTGCCATTGCCCACCAATAAAGACCTTCGACATTAATGGTTTAATAAGGTCTAATTGCACACACATATTGGCAAATTTGCCTTTAGTGGAATAGGAAGTAGTCTTGTCTATTCTTAGAGTTTGTTTCAGCTTATTTCCAATTCTCGATAAAATGTTTCTATCATAGTAGTCAATTGGCACGCTTGGCAGTCTAATCCAAGCAGCAACTAAATCAATGGATGCTTCCTCTAAATGAAAGCCTAGAGACCATTTTTTAATAGTCAAATAATGATCCGCAAAAATCCACAAACCTTCAGAGAGAACATAATTATAGTCAGACTTGTTATTGAATCGAAAACAATAGTACCCATTATCAAGGTCTACTACTTGAAAATCACCAATCAAAGACCATAACTGCTTAACGCTATTACAAAGATAGGTATAGCTAATATCTCTCCTAAGTAGCTTGACAATGAGATTATTCTTCCATGGTTTTTGGATTCTCTATTTCTTCTTTCTATTCAGCCTTATATAAAGCCATTCTATCATTGCTTCATTAGTTTCTTCATCCGAATTTGAGTCATCAAGTATTTCGCCGTCCTCTTTGAACTCCTCATCAAGCTGTAGGGTTTCTTGGTCTCCATGCATAAAAATATTACGACTTGACGATTTAGCAATATCTCTTTCAACTAGAACCTATTCAAAACCATAGGGAACATTTGGCTGATTTGAGTTTGCATTAGAATCCAAACGAAACCTTCCTCTTTTCAATCCTAGTTTTACTTCATTCAGAACTTTATCCATCCCAACTAGCGATGATGGATCTCTAATCGGATCCACCTCCATAAGGCACGATGTGCAAGATTTCCTCAATATGGTGCAAGATAGCAACTATCTGTTAATGTGTGTCTCCAAAGCTTTTCATAAATTTTTATTTTGTTATTATTATTTTTACATAAAATTTAAATATTGAAAATTTAAATAATCTAGTCTAGCATGCAATAAATCAAAAGAATGCTCAACAGTATAAGCAAAAGAATTATTCATTTCATTGATATTGAGTTTGAACATTCCGTCATGGGAATATCCTTTTCCAACAAATACAACATTTTTTGATATTACAACCTTGCCATATTCTAGTACAATCTTAAAATCATTTTTACATAATAGATGTGCAGATACAAGATTTTTTCTAATTTCAAGAACATGGAATACATTAGGTAAAATTAATTTCTACTCTGAGGTAAATTTTAACTCAACCATTCCTTTGCCAAGCACTTTAGCAGGGTTATGGTTCCTTGTTAGAATTTCTTCTAGTTTTTTGAGTTCTTCATAACTCTTAAACTGCCTTTCGTCATTGCAAATAACGATGTTAACGTGTAAGGCACCTACTTATTTTGAAGTACACGAACCTGAACCCTATAAAAAATAAACTACCTAAAACTTATTAACTACCCTAATATTTTTTAAAATTACTACCCTAATCCTAACACTAATACATCCCGACAACCTGATAATTACCCTAACCCGTTTAAAAACTTGATTATGTAAAACAATTATTAAAATACTATTCATGGGTACCTAATTACCCGAATTAGAATCCGTATCCATATATAATGATATTTCTCTTATATATTCCGTATAATTTATTAATAATTAAATTAATTAAAACACACAAATAATAAAATTTAAATTTAAATAATCAAAAATAAATATCTCAAAGATAATTAATAAATTTATTAGTTATAATTTTTGTAATGTTAACACAAAATAGAAACTAAATATATGTTTATATTTAAAGCACATACACACACACACATACACACCCACCCATATATATATATAACAATTATATTCCTTTTAAATGAACTTAATATATATAAAGTCTATATATTAAAAGACATTACAAGTTAATTAATAATTATAGTTTCATGAATTAATTTAATTAACTATAAGAGTTTGTTCTTAATTACATTAAATTAAAAAAAATAACTACATTTCAGAACTATTCTAATCTCACAACTTCTCTTTAGGTTTATCTATTATAAGTTTATATAAACAAAGTTATATATATTATAATTAATAATTTTATAAGTTATAGTTTTGTAATGTTAACACAAAATAAAAAGTAAATATGTTTATATTTAAAGTATATATATACTAAAAATATTTTAGTATATATATATAATAGTATTTATAGTTCTTATAAATTAATACAATATATAAACTGTATATATTGAAAGACATTACAAGTGAATTAATAATAATTGTTTCATGAATTAATTTAATTAACTATATGGATTTGTCTTTAATTTCATGAAAATAAGAAAATAGTTAGGTTCCAAAACTACTCTAATATCAAAAGTTCTCTTTAAGTATATATGTTATAAGTTTATATAAATAATGGTATATATATTATAATTAATAATTTTACAAGTCATAATTTTTGTAATGCTAAAACACAAAATAGAAAGTAAATATATTTATGTTAAAAGTATATATGTAACAGTTATTATATTCCTTTATAATATGATATGATATTCATATTATTTAAACATGATTGACAATCTAATAATTTTTTAATTTAAATATATTAATGTCACCATATTTATAATTAGAGTAACTATAGTTTTCATATATTTGTTAGTTTTTGACAAAAATAATTGCTTGTAAAGTTGATAAAAATTGTATATTTTTAATTTAATTATTAAAATAATAATAATATATTTATAAATGATAATCGAGTTTAGGCAACAGGTACCCAAGGGGTGGTACAGAAACCCAATTCGGGTAGTGATTTCACTACCCGAATTCGTTCCAAACTTGATTATAGGGTATGTTAACCTTATATAACCGAATCAGGGTATCCGCGGGTATCCTGTAATAGTGTACCCATTGCCATCCCTAATTACAAACATGAATAGTAGCATCAGAATGTAGTTATCATTTTGATTATTTTGTTGTAGTAGCCATGCGTACTTCGGTAACCATTCCAATATACATTTGAAGCACCATCGCAACAAGTTCTATGACTTCATGTTCAACAAGGTTTACCCTCTTCTTAAAACCAAAAACGGTAATCTTGTTTTCAAGATTTCTAGAATTTTTGAACTTGCACTCCTTGATAAAATGCCATTTCTTTTCACAATGATAACACATTTTATCTCTCTTAAATTTCTTGAAGTCAATTTTCTAGACTCTGTTTCTTTTCAATTTTCTAGAATCCTTTTCTTTTTCACTGACGAGGTTTACATTTGATCCAAGAATAAGTGCATTTTTAACACAATTTTCTACCTTAATATGCAAATGAGTTCGAAACTCTTCAATAGTAAAACTTTCTAGAGAATGTAAAATTTTATTCCTATTTCCATTCTAAGAAGGTAGAAGTTTGGACAAAATTGCTTCTACTCGTAATGAGTCAGGAATGTTTTATTTCCAATTTACTTAATTTAAAGGTCAGAATTCGTAACTCATGTATTTGATCCATAATTAGTTTGGTATCCATCATGGTAAACTCGAAGCATCTCAATGCAAGAAATTTATCCGTACATTTTCTCTTTTTTGTACGTTTCCTCAAGTACAATCCAGATTTCCTTTATTGAAGTCTTATGTCTGAAGAGATCATACAATTAACCAGTGAGAGAATTGAGGATGTATCCACGACATATAAACTCATCATATTTTTGTTTCTCCATGTTAACATTAGCAGTGGTTGTGACAACAATTGTTATTGTAGCAATGTTTTCAGAAAGTTTTATTTGTGTTGTTTCTGCTTATGTGATCTCTACTACAATTAATGGTTGATCCATCTCAAGAACAAAATAAATCTTCAATGTGCTTAATAGGAATACCATCTTGTCCTTCCATCTAGTGAAATTTGTTCCATCAAATCTGTTGAGTTTGATCACTTCTTGATTTTGGAAGTGAACCTTCACGCTTGAGTCCAGTCTAGTCTCTATCACGAAACAATTGCAAAAACGATTTAAAGAAATACCTTAAAATAGAAATTATTAAGAAGAAGAAGATTACTTTGAAGACATGAATAGTGAAATTGGCATTCGTTATTTATATAATAAGTCAACATATACATCTATTAATATAACTTTTCAAATAGTTATTTCCTTTCCTAATTTAATTTTTTGAAAGTTATATTTAATAAGGTAACGTTTTATAACTTTCACTTACATTTTTCATCAATAAGCACTTTTCGTAAATATTATTTTATTATTTTAATTTGAAAATTAAAATAATAAAATTATTTATTTATTAATATTTTAATCTAAGAGTCCAAATATAAATATTATCAATCTATCTAATACAGAATGGGTTGGGTTTGCCTTTGACGAGAAGGTCTGTGTTTGGAGATGCTGATTGTCCCGATCATTTTGAGATTTAATTTCCTGCTGTCTTGGTGAGTCTTGTTTGAACTAAATGTGTCTCGCTTTTGTTGCAGGGATGATTGTCTGTAAGCAAGCTAATAATCATGTAAGAGCTAGAAACAGAGATAAGGTTTTGTCTGTTTAGGGTTTTTTTTTTTCGACTAACTTATTGTGTCATGATGTGGCTGTTTTTGTGTACCTTACGTGGCTGTTTTTTTTTTCTTTAGCGAATATTTTGAGCGGTTTGACCATGGACGGAGGCCCTGGTTGATTTCTACTTAGCCAGGGTGCTTGGCTTTCTCAAGCAAGGCAATTAAATTCTTAATTTTTGAACTAAAGAGTAATGTTAAATGTCAGGTTAAAAAATGTGAAATGATAGAACCAATATTAGGAATTTAGGACAACAGACGTAATAGTATTTAGTGTCACCAATGACAAGCTTTGCTTGGAGGACATATGTTGCTAGTAAATTATATGTATTATACCATTTCTTTTACTGTCAAACTTTACACAAAAATATAGGAATCTATATGGTACTTTAATGGAAGATTGACTAATTATCCAAAACAAAAACATGAAGGAGCTAGAAAAACTGTACAATACCCTAAGCAAAGTTGAGAAAACTCCTTATTGATAATATTTATCTTCCTTCTCTTGTTAGAAGTTGGTCGTGGATATAATTATTTCGTGTCTTGTATGAGCAAAACTTATTGGAATTTGCATTTCAGCAAATAGCTTGGCAGCAATGTTAATGGCACTTTTCATCTCTTCTGGAAGTTAAATGCCTTGATTGAGAATGCAAAGATGAATCCGAAGAGCACGCATATTCCAACTGTTACGACTGCAACCACTCCCACAAATTCATCTCTGAAACCGAAATAGTTTCTAACAAAATGTTCAACTGTTTCACCAGAGTCAAATCTATCCTTTATGTCTCCATATTGTGAAGCAATTAGTCCATACAATGTCCAAGAAATGGGGCAAACCCAGTAGTACCATCTCCACCACACAGGAATCCTCTGTCATTGGAACACATTTCAGTTCATTAGAATATGGTCTCATCCTGTGTATTAAGAAAGTATGCAAAGGGTACGTTCCTAAAGCTTACCGTTCGGGGAATGACGAATCCTGAGAAAAGATTCCATAGTGCCAAGAAGGCAGATGAAACTATGGCAGCAATATTGTGGTTTGGAGTAACAGCCACGGTCATCATCCCGTAGAAGGTGAAGTATAAGAAGGTGAAATACATGAAGAAGAGATACCAAAAGAACTTGGCAGCTGTCCAATCGAATCCAATCATGGCATACACTATAACTCCATATATGACAGTTTGAACCAGAACGTATGGTAGCTCAACCACAACCTGCGATACAAATTGGTAAGCATCAGCCTGTTTCCAATGCCTAGACTTATTACTAGCTAAACTTAAGTTCCCCGTAGAAAGTCTAATTTGCTGAATCTCTAAAACGAAAGGCAATATTACCTGTCCGAATGCATATGGTAGCGCTGAATACATCCCAGCTGCTCTTTCTCGATAAAAGACTGTTCTTTCAACTGCCACAACTGGTTGAACTGATGCTGAATTTTGAAATCCTATAAAGAGAACAGCAGCATACATAGAACCCATTGCATTGAGAACATCCTGTTGCCTTGTTCTGCAATTCCCAAGCATTTTGATTGATTCAGAAATCAGAAAACAATAACACTTTTCTCTCCACTGCACTAGTAGCATTAAATATTTATATACCTTTTGGAACCTAGATCCCAGAATATCGTCCCAAACAATAGAGCAATAACAGTAGTGAATAAAAATCTCACTGCTGTGTATGGTGGGTTTCGCCAGTATGACCAGTACTGCTTCCATAGGCAAGCCATACATTGAGTGATCAAAGATTGTGAATATCTAGTCAGGAAGTACAAATCCTTGGAACCAGGAGCAGGACTGCTAAGTTCCTTGACCAACGCCTTGTTTCTCCTGCAACATTATTTTTACAGCGTCAGTAATTGTATAAAAAAAAATTATGCATTAAACTTTAACAAGCTTTCAAGGAATTGGATATTTATGTAGTAGTATATATGAAGTTTGCATTCAAAATCAGTTAGGAGTTCTCCAATATGAAACTCAAAAACATCAACCACTTGTAGGGGTGAGTTGATAATAACCGCTTTGACTTAATGTGAACCTAAATTTGAACCATGAATTCTTGGAGCTATGTATTTCCCTTCCTGTGTCTGTCAGGTGATCCTACCAGTATAGTTCCGAGTTTTTGTATATGTTGGTCAAGTTGACACCAAGGGTTTCTTCTTGTGCTGCTGAAGTAACCTCCAACATCCAAGTTGCTGGATTGTAGCCATCCTTTATCCTTGGGATTCCAGTTATTTCCTTCAACAAGCAAAATCTCTCAGCAATTTAGCAAGAGATGTAAGATAGTTCCTGTAATATCAGGTATTCATGAAACTAACCTCAAAATACTTTATCAGATGGCAAGAATGGCGGCCCAATGGCCCCACATATATTTCTTCACCTCCTCTTTTCAACAAAAGTAGCTGTATTTTACCATTGATTATGTGCTTGTGTTAGTTTCAAGAAGCCAAAAGATATAAATGGGTGCCAAAACTTGGAAATGATTCTCACCTCATCAAAAGCATCAAATATATCAATGCTTGGTTGGTGGATGGTACACACCACAGTTCGTCCTGTATCCACAGTGTTCCTCACTGTTCTCATTACTATAGCTGCAGCCCTGGCATCAAGCCCAGAGGTAGGCTCATCCATGAATATTATGGATGGGTTGGCAACAAGTTCAACCGCAATTGTTAGCCTCTTGCGTTGCTCAGTTGAAAGACCATTCACCCCAGGCAATCCTACAAGTGCTTCCCTTAGTGAGGTTAGCTCCACAAGCTCCATGACTTCCTCAATGAACATCTATATCACATCAGTTTGACTTAAAACAAACACAACAACATGCCTAAGCAAAACATAGTAATATATAATGCTTTTGTCACTACAACCATTTACCTTTTCTAGTTTCTAGTAATTCCAACACCGGTAATGCTTTTTTTTTTTTTTCAGAACACCAGTAATGCTTTTGAATGCTTCTACATTACTTCTTTGTCACCTAGAAAATATATGATAGCGGAAGTCAGAACTTACCATCCTGGTCTCAGAATCAACCTCTGGGGGTAGTCTAAGCCATGCAGAGAAAAGCAAGGACTCATAGACTGTAACATGGGGGGAATGGATGTCCGTTTGCTCACAGTACCCAGATATGCGAGCAAATGTTTCCTGCTTCTTTGGATACCCTGAAATTTTGATTGTTCCCTCAACATAACCACCAGTTTTCCTTCCAGCCAACACATCCATCAGAGTGGTCTTGCCAGCACCACTTATCCCCATCAGAGCTGTCAGGACTCCAGGCCTGAAAGCACCACTCACTCCCTTCAAAAGTTCCAATCGATCCTCAGAAACACCTTGAGCTTTCATTTCCTGCAAGCATGGTAAAAGTTCAGGATGTAAAGTTCGACAAGCACATTTTTATTGTTATTTTTTTAACGTTTTTATGCTAGTCAAGAAACCTGGTGATTATGAAAAAATCCAAAGAAATTGTTTCACAGGAATATTATATTTTTCCATGTATGGAGCAAAATCATTGTATTCAATAAAAATATGACCAATATCTACACAAAATGCCTAAAAGTTTAGTAATTCATTTGCCTATGTTACCTAGTTCCTATTTTTGAACATATGGTTGCCTCTTGATAAAAGATAAGATACCTGTGGCATATCTACAGCATATTTGATTTCATCAAAGCTCATAGACAGGGGTTCAAAAGGAAGAACCATGCCCCTCTTCCTGTTCTGAGTAGCTTCATTGATGCTCCCAACTTTTGCAGACAGCGACCTCGATGATGCACTTCTTCGGCTTTCGATCCCTCTCTCTGCATTATTTTTGCATTGATCATGTTACAGCATGAATAATACAATGTAGCATCTGGGAATATAATCATCTGTATTAAATTAGATTAATGACCCACCAGAAGAACCTTTTCCTCTTAATGATAGCTCAGCATTTTCTCCAGTCTTGCTAGCAATTTTCTCAGCTAGGGTTTCTTTAGATATTATTGCTTGAGGCTTCCCAAATGCTGAATCAAATTAATGTATCAGAAAAAAGAGCTTCACATTTGAAAACTCAGAAATCAGATGAGAGAAACTTACGGTCAAGATACTTTAGAGTCAATGTGAAAAGGAAATTGAACAGGAAACAGTATCCAATCAAAGCGCCCACTCCAATCCAGTACCAATGTGCTTCAGGGAAAATTCCACGAGACTTTAAGATCGAGACTCCTAATGGCTCCTTAGAGTTTGGAGGAATCTACAGTACAGACATTTTCAGGTATTCAGTAATTGCTGCTGATCAAAACAATTCTTCTCATATCTTATGCTTCAATTTCAAATTTGAAAACTTTTGTCAGCATTCAAGGCAGTGTTGCTTACCTGTCTCCAACTCTTCCCTAGAAATTCGTTCACAGCAATGGCATTCTGTCCATACATCAATGGTGAGATCCAGTAACCCCATATCCACCATTTCTTGATATCATCTGATGCAGCGGAACGTAGCAGTCGCCATTAAAACTCAATATACATGATTGAGATAAATAATGGTAATAAATAGTATTTTACTTAAATCTATTCAACTTTATATTTAATTCACCTCGGGCTAAGATGAATCCTCCCATAACAAGAACTGCAAGTAAAGCAAATGAACCACATGTATTTGCAACAATTATATTTCGTCCTAATCCTCCCATTAATCGGAATAGTCCTGATGCCATCTGGCTGAGACATAGGAGTATTAAGTAATGCTTGAAAAACCTGCCAATGAGCGCGTTACTTAGATTGTGATCGCACACAAAATGTACAACTTAACAGATATGGTGCACAATGTTTCTCACCTCCCAGCATCTGGGTCAAAGCCAATGACATAATAAGTCATGAAAACCCAGATGGTAACTTCTAAGACGCTGATTGGGATCTTAAGAATCCATGCGGGTAGAGAATATGCCCATGAAGGATAGAAGAGAAGGTCCCTTTGCTTGTAGAAGATAGGAAGCTTCATGATGGTCATCGCAAGCTCCGCGAATCCATTGAACATTATCATGATGAGAATGAAGAATAGAGCTCCCATGAAAACAACACCATCTGTCATCGTGTCTCGGTGCATCTCTGTCCTTAGAAATAATGTCATTGTTATGAACCCCATGATAATGAGCTGAAAATTTCAGCAAGAAGAAAACAATCAGTTTGGACTTAAAGTGTTCCAGGTATACTCTTAAAACAGTTTAGTCTCTTTACAAATTTTTGTTTACGCACTTGAATCATTTTGAAAACGTAGACGAATAAGTTCCTCTTCATTAGAAGATATTCCCTGGATACACAAGCTTTTATCAGTTCTTTCTTGGAAACACCATACTTCTCTTTTGTTAGAGCAGCCGGATGGCTTTTGGACTTGTCAAACGGAGTAGCAAGATCATCCCCTAGCTTTTGACCAATATGGAAAGACTGAAATGCTTCAGCGAATTCCTTGACAGAGACAAAACTGTAAGGCTCATCTTTACGAGCCCAATACTGCTCCTGATCTTTCCTTGATGTCACCTGTTGTACCCCATGGATAAAAAAAGGACCAAAACAGTTACAGATATATTCCAATAGTTACTGGATGTTTAATAGTAATAATAAACAGAAATTCTGGATAAGAGTAGAATTACTTCTTGTAAAAAGTCGGCAACTCCTTTTCTTTCTGGACACTTGAAACCTATGCATTCGAAGAACTCAAGCACATTCTCCCGAGGACCTTGATACACAATCTGGCCATCAGAAAGAAGAATTATATCATCAAATAGGTCATATGTCTCCGGGGCTGGCTGGAGGAGAGAGATAAGAGCTGTTCCATTGAGGATATGGATGGACTGTCTCAATGAATTCACTATTTGATATGTTGTTGAACTGTCCAAACCAGTAGATATCTCATCCATGAAGAGTGCCCTTGCTGGTCCAACCAGCATCTCCCCTGGATCATTTTAGAGGGAAAACGCAAATAAAAAAACACATGATAATCAGTCCAAAATTTTGGCATTGGTAGAACAATTTTGTCCAATACTTGTCTGAAAATCATTGAACAAGATTTACCTGTAGTGACTCGCTTTTTTTGTCCACCAGAGATACCTCGTATCATTTCATTTCCCACCATGGTATCTGCACAAACTTCAAGTCCCAATATCTGCAAAGTTCCAATATTAGAGTAACAGAAAATGCAAAGATTCTTTTCTGTCTCCTTAGCTTGGATCTGAAAGTTGTACCTTGAGAATATAATCTGTAACTACACTGGCCTCTTGTCCCTCGAGTGCTGCAGCCTGCAAGTTTAACATTACCATGTCATTTGACCAAAAAAAAAAAACACTTTGAAATGTACTACTGCAAAAGTAAACTGAATATTCTTTGTTCCCCTTCTCCGTTGTCTCACCTTCATATAGATATCAATATCAGGATCAGGCTTGATATTTGCTTCTTTCTCTCTACGAGACAATTCTGCCAACATCTCTGCCAAGTCCAAAAGGGAGAAAAACATTTAACTAAAGAACACCAAACTCTTCCGACCTATTGCATGTCATAGTTCAGGGTATTTCATTATACCATAACGAGGCCCAACCCCTTGACATCTTGCTGAAAAGGCCAATGTTTCTCTAACTGTCATTTCTCCTATGTGAAGGTCATATTGGCTTATATAAGCTGATGTTCTCTGTGGCACGAATTCTTCCATCCCATGTCCATTGTAAGTTACTCTGCCTGAAAACTGAGATTTTCATATGTGCCAATATCAGATCATGATGCCAATCACCTGTCCAGAAAAATTTGGAAGTACAATGAAATTTAGTTTCTTACTTTCAAATCTTTTCCGAGCTTTCCAGCCAAAGCCAATAGTAATGTGGTCTTTCCTGAGCTTGGGGGCCCTAAAAGCAATGCCATTCTGAAGAAGTTTGATGAAAGAAATGAGTGGTACCAACTTATCGAGAGATTACGATGAATTTCTGAAATCTGGTGTACAGATAGTACTCTTCTTACCTTCGAGGTTTAATAATTCCACTGACATCATTGAGGATTGGTAACGGTTTCTTTCTACTAGGAAGAATACGCAGGTAACTCAACAATCCCTTCAAAGAAACAGGGATATAGAAAAGTTGGTAAGGTCTGTTCAATTAGAAGGTGCGAAGGTGGTAGCTAATACATAATAAAGCTTGTTTCTGATTCAACAAGGAGGAGTACCTCTAGTATATTTGCGGAGAAGTTGAACATGGTAGGTAATGCTCTACTTCCCACATAAGCTTCTGCTTCAACATTTAAATGCTCAAACCGGACTTCAATTGTTGGCATATCAAGTCCAACTCTGAGGTTTGAGTTGTGAAATCCAGAGAAAAACAACAATTTGAATTAACTGAATGCATTAAACAATTTGCAAGAGAAAAAGAGATGAAAAAAAAAAAAGTAATGGAACTTACCGCTCAATGCGTTCCTTAAGCTTCAACAAGAACTTCTCATTGTCTTCTTCTGCAATTTTCACTAGCCTTTCCAGCAGATTCCTTCTCTCTATGAACCCAAGATCCTTTATATCAACCTCCCTCGATTGGCCTTCTTCTTCAGTGAGTATTCCTCTCCTTACACGCAAATACGTTGGCAGTTTCTCAATAGCGGCCCATTTCAAGGCTTCTTCATCATCTTCTTCACGAGAAGACTTGGAGAAAGCTTCCATGGTGTTGGTCATCCAAATGCTAGAGCTTCCGATACGTGCACTGCTGACTCTAAATGCATCAGTACCGCTCTCCATTTTTTGCCAACGCCACCCAATGCAAAGAGATTAGTTCAATATAAACCAAAAGAGAGGCCCAAAAAGAAAGTTTCTTTGGTTTGCTTTCATACAAAGAAACTCCAATTCATGAATTTTAGAGCTGGCTAGCAGCTCAGCTATAAGATATACGTGTAACTTTCTCGATTTGAGTGTTTGGAGTCAATGGACAGAGAAAAAACAAAACAAAATGCAAAAGAAACTAAAAAATTGTCTTTGTGTCTTTCTCTGTTCTTTTTGAGGAGCATCAACAATATGCTGATTCTTTCTTGAAGGCTTTCATATAAGAGAAGGGTACATATACATATATATACATAAAGTATAACTTAAGAAGCTCATATATACATTCTTCAACCATTTAATTTGGTCATTTTCTTTATACTGAATTATAGGATGATGTAATGGCATATATCATATGAAGCGTAAGAGATTTAAAATTAACTATACTATAATTCAGTATTCAATTTACTACTCAATAAAGATGTAAATTGTTATATGAATTTCCATGTAATCATAAATCAGCATACAACATTGGACTACAGTTTAATAATAAGAACTTCGTGAGATTATCAACACTCATGGTAAACTTGAGTATCATGTGGTACGCGAGCCATTTTAATTGGTTGAGCTTTCTAGCTGATGTAGTAACTAGAGGTTGACCTTTCTGTTGACTGGTTGCCAATCTAGTTTAATGCTAAGAAACAACTGAGTTTATAACTTTCAAACATATGCCTAACCCAACCACATCTACAATAAATAAATCATTTTTACTCATGTTTAATTAGTATTGATTTGCTTTGTCGGCGTTAATAGCAGGTGTTACAACTTGAAAAATTAATTAATTACTACACTTTTACCATGTGTTGATTCCCAAATCCATCGTCTGAGCTAAGCTTATTCAACTAAAAATAACTCTCCATTTCTTAGACATGCCAAAACCTCCATGAAGTGTCCTATACACCATGCCTTTAAGACAACATGCAACTGCTCTTGAACTGTCCAGGAAACCAGCAGCTACTTGCCTTAATATTATAATATTTTATCTCATTTCCAAAATCCGAGAATAAATGATGTGTAAGTTTTGCTGCCAACCTAAACAAAATAAACTAATAAATTATAAGGATTCAATCATGTATATATTTGATGTCTGCCAGTCCCACCTAATACCGTCACTGAGATTTCCTGGAAATGGGTACTTCTCCCAGATGTTGTTAGTCCCAGTTAATGCAGATATCTCAAATGATTTTCCCATTGATAGCTAGCTGTTTCTGAGATCAGTTTTTTAATTGAATCTCCAGATTGATTAATTGTCATCCAGATCAAGTTTCACCACGAGGGCACGTGCACCTTGGACCAAATAATAACTTACCTAATTAATCCAGAAAATTTGCCAGTATATCATGAAAGAATACAAATCACAAACGCATCAAACATCTCAGTAAGTAAACATTAGGATATATATATATATATAATTAGGGATCTCCATGCATCTTGACCCAAAACTCAATGTTGCAAATTATGATAATTAATTTACTATTGAAAGTGATGATGAGGATCTAAGATTAGGTACTGAGGCTGCTGTGAAAATCAAATACCTGGTATAATAAATTGACTTGGATTATATTTGTGTATCAAGCAGTAGGTCAAGAATCGTTATAAAAAATATCAGAATCAATCTTTAAAGATCTTCCAGTTCCTTCGCCAAGATAGACCTTGGTTTGTTCCAGAGCCTACGTACTAATTATAAGAGCTTACTAATTCTTGAATATTAATGCATGATATCAAATCCAAAATGGAGGGACGTCAAAGAAAGTAAATTGTTTGCCAAGTTACAGCTAGGTATGTTAAGCTTATGGAAGAATGGTGTTAGGTGGCGTGTTGTTTGTTCCCTTAATAATATTTTTAGATCAATAATAAACAAAACCCAATGGAGTAAATTTTACCAAAAAAGAATTGTAGTATATTAAAATGAGGCTGAGATAAGTTTGTGTCCGTCATACACAAGCACCGCAAGTTGACGCTTTTAAATATCACCAACAAGATTAGAGGATTGTCACATATATTTTCATTAGCAAATATTTAAAAAATTCATAAATTATTATAATAATAAAATATTACATACATTCTCTAACTTGATTTGTGATGTTTTAAAATTTCAACGATAATATATTATGTCAATGGGTAAGTTAACCATTTGTTTTAGAGGTATTGAATTAATTGTATTAATTAAATCAAAGAAAGGCTTTTCTTTTATCAAATTTGCTATGTAGTATGAAAACAAAAATACGACTTGTCAAACTATATGAGAACAACAGTATATATATATATCCAGGTTAAACTTTAGGGAAACTAGGTGTATGTACTCTTGAAATTATACAAAATCACAATTTAAATATACAAATAGAGAAAATTAACTCAAGAAATAGAAAAATGCTTAATTAGCTTCAAAGTCAGCCCTAATTGATACACAATATTAGAAATTTTCAATTCAAATTAATACTAAGAAGCATGCAACAGATTCCAAATTAATGTAGAAAATAATAAAGCAAAGTCAACAAAAAATGAATATTAGAATGCCTCAGAGCCGTGCATATATATATATATATGCAGCCAAATGTCCCATATTATTCTTGCAAGCCAAGAACCCAAAAAAATCAATGATATACGCATAATCATACGTCCCATGTGCAGAAAATCCCCACAGCTACGGAGAAAATCTGTTTGGTCCAACACCAAATTGTTTTTTAAATCTGCATATTTGCGTACATTTCTCCTATTTAAATTATTTGCTACTATTATATTATATTGTGTCTGCGGTACATGCATCCAAGTGGGGTTGCATAAGGCTGGCCAAAATCGAAAAAACAAGTCTTGCATTATGTGATTCCACTCATTTAATCTTAAAGAAATATTTTCTTTGCTTGGGAAACCTGTCTTCCTATATGTGCCACCCAAATCCTAACATCGAAATAACTTTTAATTTTAAAAAATGGCCTTCTCTCGAATCTCCATCATTTTTATAATGTAAACATATCTAAGGGTTTGCATATCCATCATTAACGTTTCTTAGTAGTACGCAGGATTATCTAGTAGATGATACTGTGGTTTATTATTTAATGTGTATGGTTTAATTTCTTTAGACAGAATTAACTAAAAACGTTTATTTTTTGTTTATGCCCTTCACGTATGTAATGCTGACTGTTTATGGATGATTTGTGGGTTAATTGTTTTGATTTTTGGATTATTTGGCTTAAATAGAGCGCAAGTTGAAGAAGAGAACGAAATTTTTAGAAGATGAAATAATAATAATGTTGGCTCAATGACAAACTTCAACCAAATGGAATCTTTGGCTGCTTTTTTATTTGCAAGCCAACAAGTATATTTCCTCATTAACCTTTCTTTTCAAGCCTTCAAGGGTCGACTCCATGCTTATCTTATATATATATATATAGCTTTGTTATGACTCTTTATTCTAGTACTTAGTTTAATTATTTTTGTTTTTATAACATATATTTATGATATATATAATCATCGCAACCAAACGACAAACTTAATATATATATATATATATATAGAAGGTAAGTAATTCATTAAGTAAAAGGAACTGATTAATTAAACAAACAAATAAAATTAATCAGAGTTCAAGAAAATTAAAAAAAAATTGAACCAAATTCATGCACAGTGAGACTAGAATCAAATCCATGTAGGATGAGATTAAAATCTTGCCAATAACCTTTGAGATTATGATCTTTTAACAATTACTTTAGTTATATAAAGCAACGAACTTCGAAGGATTCTTTCATTTGGTGATAAATTGTTTGAGCATATTATTCTTCTTTGAATTGTTGAGATTCCAGGACGCAAACTGCCATTCAAACTTTGAATAAATTGCCACTCGAACGGCTAAACATGATTTTCAGTATGATTAATTAAACCATAAATTGAAGCCGTAATTTAGGGAATTCTCTTGGCTTCTTTCACTACTTTATTTATTGAATCAACTTGCGGCTAGTTTCATAGTTACAAGCATTACGATATCTTGATTGGAGGTTAGAGCCAAATAATCTTCAAATTCGGATGGCTATGACAATGACTATGATATAAATTAATTAATATAGAGGGTTAGAATAGTTGCCTATAGAAACCCAGGTTCAAACCCTATTAAAAGCACTGGGATTTATTCCCTTTTAAAAGTATCACCTTACTGATAAATTGAAAACAGTTATGAATTCAAAATTTTATATGAGAAGTGATTAAATGGTAAACATATTGTAAATACTTGATTTTGATTAATACTTATTCTTTAAAGAATTATTTTATAGCATAATATTGTACAAAGAATAATGAAAATAATTATTATAAGTGAATCACTATTTCACGTAAAACAACTAAAACAAGTGAAGTACTATTTTACACAGAATAATTAAAATAAGTGAAGCACTATTTCACGCAAAACAACTAAAGTAAGTGAAGCACTACTTCACACAAATAGTAGTAGAAGCAACCTAGAATAAGTGACAAGATTCACGGGTTACTTTTATCTTGTTCAAAAGAATTTGACTGAGTAGCTCAAATATGGAAGTAGTTAAAAAATCTTTCTTTTAGCCTTTTCTTAAAGTATAAGTGTTTACCCTCTTACCTTGTTCTCGTGTAACTATTCACATACAACTTCTTCTTTTATACTTGTTCACGTACACCTTTTTCTCTTAACTTATTCTTAGATAGCTTTTCACATATATTTCTTCTCTAATACCTTCTACTCAAAAATAAGTTTTATTATATCTAATTACTTCAACGGTCACATAATAAGTTTATAACCATTATTCAATATTAACTCTCAGTAATAGTTACTTAACATTAAAACT
Organism: Theobroma cacao; assembly: GCF_053813885.1. NCBI lineage: Eukaryota > Viridiplantae > Streptophyta > Magnoliopsida > Malvales > Malvaceae > Theobroma > Theobroma cacao. The sequence continues at coordinate 8,779,183 of NC_142647.1, forward strand.
CTTCTTAATATCATTCATTACATACATCAAAGCCTTATTAAGTAACCACTAATTCTGACACTATATATAGAACATTCACAATTCATTTGAGGATCTTCTCTTTTTCGAGAGCTAACACATTCTCCTCTAGAGCTTCTCTCTCTAATTCTCTTCTACTCCTTAATTCTCTTGTTATTCTCTTATATTTGCCACGCCACCCAGTATTTCAAAAATTGCTTCGATCTTCCTCTTTATTGCCCCCGATGTATTTTTTTTCTTGTTTGTAACATTTTCTCTCCCTATCACAAGAACCCACTTTATACATACAAAATCATGAATTTATATATCTCAAATTTTATACATATAATAATAAAAAATTAAAAATTAAAAAACTAAGGAGATGGTGGCTAGCACCGCCCACCACCATCTTGGCTCAATCACGGATGGCAAGTAAATTATTTTTATATTGAATTTCTAGTCTGATCAAAGAGCTCATTCTTTATTTGATTTTTGAATCAATCTCTTTAAACTTGCATCAAATTGGAAATGATGTTATTTCTTCTTCTTCTTTTCATCGTTATTTTCTTGGTGACGATTGCCGAATGTTTAACACCACGGGCTGAATGAAGGAGACACCTACTGCCGTCTATTGTTTGACCTTGAATAAAATTTGCTTTAAAAAAAAAGTGGTTGAATTGTGAAGCCAGATCTAGGATTTTCATGTTTAGACCAGATAATACAATAATGCAAGAAACCAGAATAACAAAAAATAAAATAAAAATTTAGAGCAGCATTATGATCCTTTGCATGTGGACCTGTATTTGAGTTCAAAGTCATATTATAAGAAAGTTGTGTTGGAATTGGATGGGGAGGCACAACCAACCCCTGGAAATGTGGGTCGAAATTAATGAATCGGAAAGATGAATAACCAAAAAAAAAAAAATTGGTGAAAAGAATCTAAAATCTTGTAGAAAGGGAACACGTCTAATTGCTTTGTTTTTCGTTTGGAAATGGGGGGCTCAGCATGTAGGTTGCCTCTCTATATATATCTTCTACTTTTAAAGATTAAATTACTGATATTCGTGCGTGATAGTGGTGTCTATATATGGATCAACATTACGAGGCTCAATGTTCCTTCATTAAATGTGTAATATTAAAATGAAAGTTTGTTTTTATTCAAGACATGATACACTTTCAAATTTGAAGGATGTCTCATGGTGTAAGAAGGAAAAAAACAATGTATCCCGAAAGGGAAAAGAGTGCACATTTTTCATCATATCTATTATTGTGAAAGCTTATGTAAACAAGGGGTCCAAGATGAAATATGGGCTAAGCTAACATTTGAGTTTGTAATGTACAAAATTTCTCTTTAATTAATCAATTAAACTAATGCAAGTAGTAAAAGTGGAATTAAATTAACTAAAATTTTTAAGTTAAGGCCAAAGTATTTTCTTTTCTACTAGAAGAAAAGAAATCGTCCCTCATATATATTGTCGCATATAACATTGGTTTCAGAGTATTAAAAACAAATAAAGCCCCTCGAGGAGTAAAAACGGTATCCCTCCTAAATACTGCGCGCAACGAAAAGATCCACTAATTCCTATGAAATTAACGATGTAGCTTTTAAGAAAATAAAATTTATTTATACGATACTAATTGCCAAAAATAATCACAAGATCTTTTTAATTATATTGAAATTCCAAAAGATATACTACCCTCTTATGAAAACAAAATTTATTTATATGATACTAATTGCAAAAAATAATCACAAGATGAAATTTATTTGTACGGTACTAATTGCAAAAATAATCACAACATATTTTCACAAAAGATATAATTGGAGTTTACTTAAAATTGTAATATTTTTTATATAATTAAAATTTTAATATTTTATTAGATAAATAAATAAAAATAAATTTTAAATGAGATTTTGTGGTCAATATTAAAACTTTAATATTTTGTTAAATAACTAAATAAAAAATAAAATCTAAATGAGATTTTGTCTGAGCCCGGGTTCGAACCGGGGACCTCTAGTGTGTGAGACTAGCGTGATAACCAACTACACCACCCAGACATTGACATTATACTTTTGAGTTTTATATAAATTAAGTATTAATTTTATTTTAATTATAATTTGTAAACCTTTAATTTTATTTTTAAAAAATTTATATTATATTCATAAATTTTTTAAAATAAATATTCACATTATTCCCACTTGATAATAAATACTAATTACTTCATGAAATCTCCTCTTAACCTGTCAAATCTACCTCATTCATCGTCACTTCCTTTCTGAGGCCAGAAAAGATCCGCTTAGGACCAATTATATATGTGGGCACTCTTTTAGACCTGGATTACTCATTGTTGGATGGGCCTAATCAACATTCGTACGGTCAACCTTATTTCTGGTTTGGGTTAGTTTTGAAGATTTTCTAGAATTATGAAGTAATAAAGTATTTTTTTATATAAATATAAATTTATTATTTTAATTATTTTTTATTTCATAGATATCACTTTTTATTCCTTAACCATTTTACACTATAACAATTGATGACTATATTTGATTTGTTATTTTAAAGCAATTTTTACTTAAAAAAGCAACATTTAAGAAATAAGGATTTGTCGAAGAGGAAATTATGAGGAATAACCCTCTTTAATAAGGGTTTTTCAAAAATAACTCTCAAAATAAATTTAACTGTTTTTAATTATATTTAGTCATGACTTGACAAAAATACTTTTAAAACTATTTTAAATATATTAAACAATTCATCATAATTTCTCTCCATTTGTACTTCTGATTTCTCTCTCTCACCATCCAACTCTCTCTAATTTTATCGATTTTTCTTTTTGACATTCGTCTGCTATACTCTCGATTTCTCTCTCCTACACTTTCAGATTTCTCTTTCCTACATTTTAAGACACCAAGCGATGGTTTTGATTTACTTGGAGTTAGTAGTTATTTGAGGAATTAGATTTTTAGGTATTTTAGATAAAATTAAAATAGTAAAAATGATCACAGATATTTCAAATAACTTTTAATTGGATCAATTTTAGATTTAGACACCAATAAACTCAAGAATTTGAAATTTATAAACCTAAGTTTTCAAAGAAAATTTTTTTTGATTTTTAATCAAAATAGGTGTTTTAGATAAGAAAAATTGTGTTTTGATTTATGAAAATATGTTAGAAACACTTTAATTAGTGCCAAATTATAAAAAAAATAAAAAAAAATGAAGAGAGTTGAGAAAATTTGAAGTTTTAATTCGTAAATAACAATAACGTTTTAGGTATTAAAGTATAACAAAATGTTTTTGAATATGGTGTATAATAATAATATTTTTTCAACTTGACGTATAACAACAATATTTTTTTCAATATAACGTGTAACATGTTTTTATATATGGTGTGCAACAACAATATTTTTCTCAACATGACGTATAACAACCTTTTTTAACTGTGATGTGTAATATGTTTTTGTACTTAATAATAAATTTTTTTAACATAGCATGTAACAACTTTTTTTAACCATAGCGTGTAACATAATTTTGTTCATAGCGTGCAACAACAATATTTTTTTTTAACATGGAGTGTAATAATCTTTTTTAACTGTGGAGTGTAATATGTTTTTGTATATGACGTGTAACAATAATATTTTTTTTCAATATAATGTGTAATAATTTTTTTTAATCATGTTGTGTAACATGTTTTTGTACATAACATATAACATCATGACGTGTAATTTCATTATGAATAATTTTATCTAACTTAATTTAAAACAGTTAAAATTATAAAAAAAAAAAACTATTTTTAAAAATATCTTATCTTTTAAGGTATACTTTTATAAATGCCCTTTTGCCAAATTTCAGTGGCTTGGCAAACAACAACTAATTTCAGTCATGCTAGTTTTTGTTTGTTCCCATCAAAACAGCTGGAGAGAAGCGTTGAATAAGATCATCCTCACATAGCTTAGCTACCTCATCCTCCGGGAGTGTAGCCATGACCACTCTGCTCAATGAACCTTCACCTGGCGCTGATCGAGATATCAGCACTTGCCCCGGTCCCACCATTGGTTCCACATAATAAGATACCTGAAGTGGTTCCAATTGATCTTTAAACGTGGCCAAATATGGGTTCACTCCCTCTAAGTTTACGCAAATAAGATCATAACCATTCATCAATGGAACAGTTTGATTATCATTGCATTTCAACCACTGGATCAAATCCTTGATCCCTTCAGCATTCATTTTTTTCACCACTTCGCTTATAGCCTTTGTAGCTTCTGGTAACATGGTTTCACCCGCAGATTCTAAATGAACCTTGTTACACACCATGCAGTTTCCGAAAAACCCTGGATCCAAGCCAAGGCAATTTCTCATATCTAAACAAAGTGACATGTTGAAAAGCCTTCCTTTCGTTGCTTTCACCTTGCTTAAACAAACCCAAAATAGGGCTGCCAATGCCTCAAAAGCTGGTGAGCAAGACTTACCTAAAGCACCGGTAGCTTGAGCCATGGCAATACAGTCTCGCACCATGGAATCAGTGAATGATAAAGTTACGGTGGCGTATTTTTGATTGGTGGTCAAAGGAGTTAGTCTCTCAATGGAGTATTTGTAGTAGTTAATCAAGTCAGTACAGGATTCGTGGTTTGGGTTCTTGCTGTAATCAGCTTTTGTTAGCGGCAATGAATGGAACAAAGGAGGAGTTGACATTATTCCAGAGAGGGTGGTGTCGGCCCAAGCCTTGGAAAACATAGTGGCACAAATGGGATCAGCAAGCAGGTGACAGCAGCTCAAGCCAATAGCTAACCCACCTTTTTCAAATTCAGTCACCTGCAAAAAAAACAAAGGAAAAATCCCTGAAATTTAATAATAACTTAATGCTCATTTGGACTAGTCTTTTCATTCATAAGGTAGATTAATCCTTTTTCTTTGCCTATTATACAAATGATTGATTTCTAATTCGCCCATGCAAAAATAGCAAGCGGAAATCGTTTTGAGCCGATGAGGCATATCCTTAAGTACCTGAACATAAACTGTAGGCCAATGATGGGGTTTGGGGAACATTTCCTCCCAATAAAGAAGTTTAAGTTCCTTCTCCCTATCCACACTCTTTAACCAATCCTCCACACTCCCTTTCACCTTAGCCTCTACCATTCTTACTCCTCCATCATTGCACTTCACCATCCAATGCCCTTCCTGGTTCTTGTGTAAACGTCCAGTCAGTATAGGAAAATTAGTGAGCACACACGACAACGAGTCCCTCAGCTTCTTGATCCACTCTCCAGGCTCTGCATGATCTCCCCGAGATGGATAATAGTAAACAATCTTCACTTGGTTTTGTTCCATTAGGCGATCGAGAACAGATACGTGGCAAAATTTTCCGGGTTCTGCATGCCATCGTGAGCTTACCACACTGCGCTTGCCGATGTGTGTGACCGTGCCCTCGGCCATTATTACTGCGCTAGCTAAGGATCGATATCGACCTGTGAGAGTTTGTCGACGTACACAGTTCTTATGTTTATGGATTTTATTTTGTTTATATTGCATATTTTATAGTGATAAAGTTAGGTTTGGAGGGACCATACACCGACGGCAAGTGGAAAAAGCCACCAAAGTAAGGACTTTAAGTCCCAAATTTGAAATTGTCTCATAATTTTATAATAATATTATTATTATTAATTTTATTAAATATATATAACAATTAAAATAATTAATAAAAATATATATTTATTTTCTCATACTTAATAAATATTTTTTTCTTATTTTCATATCTTTATTCATTCTCAACTATTTATCTCATTTTTTATTAAAAATATGTAAAAATGAAAGACAACTAATAAAATGATATATTTTCCCATTTCTAAATTATGTACAATAAATTTCAGTTTTTTATCACTTTTCAATTCCTACAATACTATTAATTCTTAATTATTTCTCTTATTTCTAATCAATTAAGGTAATATGTATTTAATGATTTTTAGAGCTATTTTTTTCTTATATATAAAATAAATTATTTTTTTTATTTTCAAACCTAAAAATTTTAAAAGAAATTATGCAAATGAAAAAATTAGAGTCCAATTGATATACTTAATCAAATAAGAAAATTGGATTCTTTTTCAAATATATATATTACTTTTAGAATAATATTAACAATTTTAGTAAATATTGTTTTAGTCAAAAGACGTTTTTCAAAATTAAAATTAATAAAATTTTATTTAAAATCAATCATGTTTCAAGAAAGATTAAATAGATTGATTATATTATCAATTAAAAAATAAATATTAGAATAACTTGATTATAAAGAGATTTTACATTTCAAAAAGCTAAAAGAATACCTAAAAAAAGTTATGAAAATAAAATTTTAATAAATTTTTTTCTTAATTTTAATAAAAAATATCTCAATTGAATGTTTAACTTTAAGCTTTCAAAGTTATTGAACCACCTTGAATCTATACCATTTCATTTTCATGCTTACCAGAAAGTAAACCAACTTCTATGGATTTTGGGGAGAGCAAGGGCTACTTGATGCTTGCAAATTGTTAAATTTGGTTTGTGGGACATGTTTCATATTTTTTTCTTCTAATTATTACTTATGCTAATTCAGCGACTTAATTCATTATACGCTTGCTTCTTAATTGTTTCATTGCTAGCGGGATTGTGCGCAGAGAGTTTGAGATTAATTTTTTGAGAGGAAAAATTAAAATCAATTTATATCCTATACGTATGTATATTATCGAGTCAATGAACGAAATAATGCTTCTCGAAGAGGTACTATTTTAGTATGGGCACTCTAGCTCTGATGCACCTTGTAAATTTCGGTGGCATAATTTCTTACCAAAAAGTAGTGCTCTACGGAAGGCCAAATCCCCTAGTGCTAGCGAGGGAATGGCTTTACCTAATTGCTCTAAAGTGCATTGAAGTACGTGGTGATAGCCGGCTGAGGCAATTTGGCTGTTGATGTAGAACCTGACCACTGACCGATGGGAACATCTGTCGCTTTGCGATACGACTAGAACTCCAAACGAGTCCAGGCTGATATTTCATTGTGTTTTATTAAATATAATAACTACATGTTGAGTTCCTATTTATTTTGATATTTTTCATATCGAATTTAATTTGATATGAACTAATAAAGTCAATGTAATATATATATTTAATGAAATAAGGAAATTACAATAAGAAAGAAAAGATCTGAGAGTATACAATATTACTTGCCCAATCAAATAAAGATCTATTTTATGCATTGCGTTTGAAAGAAATATTGATCATAATTTCAAAAGCATCTGTTCCTATTCGCTATGCTATCGATAATAAATTTGTCATTACAATTTGAAAATTTTATGGCAAATCAAAATTGATGATTAGAATCAAATAGAGTTCTGATTGTAATATCAAATAAAATATTATATTTTTAAAACTTTTTTAATTTTTTTTCCTTTTAGTAAGAAGAGATCTGAATCTATATATAATGGCTAAAATACTAAAAAAATATTTATACTTTCTTAAATTTTTCATATAAGTATTATTTGTACCATATCAACATGTATGTGATTGCTATATTTATTATATCAATTTTCATGTGACAAAAATATAAAAATTTATATTGAATTAATGGTTACATGGTATATCACATTAATGTTTATAAGAATTCTTTTTTATCATATATGTGTCATGTGCATGTTGACATGATAGAGAGACGGTAGGCAAAAACAATAGATTTTGGAGCACATGTTAAATAAGGGTTTAATTAAATAAAAATAATATTTTAAACTCAAAATTGGGCATGATAGAAAGATAGAGGCTTATATGAAAATCTTTGAAAAAAGTTCAGGGTTTCTTTGGGATCTTAGTCAATCGAAATTTGGCAAACTCGGCATAGATTGAAAATTTAATAAAACGACGCCGTGTGACCTGAAGCACGAAATTTCGTGATCTGAACTAAAATAAAAATACTTAAAAAACCGGACAAAAAACGCAGGCCTCTCTCTTCTCTCTCTCTCCCTGTCCGTGATCTCAATCAGAAAAAAAGAAAAAAGCAGGAAAAAATCCATCAGATCAAATAGTAAGGGTGAAGAAAAATGTCAGGAGCATCAATGGTAGGAGATTCAAGCTCCTGGTCCACAGCTCTCGTCAAGATTTCACCTTACACTTTCTCCGCTGTCGGCATCGCCATCGCCATCGGCGTCTCCGTCCTCGGCGCCGCCTGGTACCCTTCTCTTCTAGCTTTTTTTCTAATTTTTTGGCTATAAATCTGAGGAACAAGTTCTATATAATACGAATTAAATGGGTTTTTTTTATTATTCATAGGGGAATTTACATTACTGGGAGTAGTTTGATCGGTGCCGCTATCAAAGCTCCTCGAATCACTTCCAAGAATCTCATTAGGTAAATTTTTGTTTCCTTTTTTTGTTTTTAAAATATTTTGCTTTTATTGAGTGATTTAATCTGGGAAATGGCCTAACACTTATTATTTGGGCTTTATAGCCCTCTTTTGTACCAAAAAAATCAATACTTTTTATTCTTAAACCCTAATCTCTTAACTAATTGTTGCTAAAGTTTATAAGCAATTTATACTTAATTATAGTTTATTCTGCTAGATTTCTTGAATTGAATTAGATTTTGTTATTGGCCTTTGAAAATCAGATAAGCATAACTAGGAACATCTGGGACACCTACATTTTCTTTTCTTTTCTTTTTTAAAACTTTGAGGTATATGTCCAAGCCCTGGATCTTTATTGTGTTTATGCTTGGACTCCAATAACTTCGATTGAGCTAAAAGGTGAAAGGAAGGCACGCATTTGCTTGAAATGGAGCATGAGTAACAAGAGTAGCTATAATTTAAGGTTTTTTTGTGTGTGTATAGATAATTTTTATTCTTTCCTAGATATTGCCATTACAAATTTATAAATGGCCCGCATGCAATTGAACTGTGAGACAAGTAGTAGGTTAATTAACTTAATTTGTGTAATATATGCTGAGTTAGCTGTAAATTAGAGTGGATGGCTAATGGAGCACAATTATGAGTCATAAAAGTGGATTGAAGATACTAGACCTGTCCAAACCTTTCAACTGGAATTGTTAAAATTGATATTACTTTAAATTTTGTTTCAATATGAGTTAAACTTTCTTCAGCATTTCTGCTTATTTATTTGAATGCTGTAATGCCTATTGATATAGTAATTTTTTACTCAATGCTGTTGTTATTGCAGTGTAATCTTCTGTGAAGCTGTTGCTATATATGGTGTTATTGTGGCAATTATTTTACAAACAAAGTTAGAGAGTGTTCCATCAGCACAGATATATGCACCCGAGTCTCTTAGAGCAGGATATGCAATCTTTGCTTCTGGAATTATTGTTGGCTTTGCAAACCTTGTTTGCGGGTTCATTTCTCAATCCTTTTCTCTTTAATCTTTTAATAAAGTTATCCAAATGAGCATTTTGCTTATTTCTATGTGCTTATGATTTGTTTTGGTGACAGATTGTGCGTTGGAATTATTGGAAGCAGCTGTGCACTGTCTGATGCACAAAATTCCTCGCTTTTTGTGAAGATTCTTGTGATTGAGATTTTTGGCAGTGCACTTGGACTGTTTGGAGTGATTGTAGGTATAATTATGTCAGCTCAAGCAACTTGGCCTGCAAAATCAGTGTAATTTGATGCTCCTAGTAAAAAAAAAAAAAACAAAATAGCAATTTGGTGATGTGAGAATGCAACCAGTTTTATGTACCAGAAATGAAACCTACATTTTTTTTTTATTTGTTATTAGTAGGCATGCATGTAGAAACTTGCTTGGAAATGTTTTCTCTTTTTTGTTCTCATAATGAATTTGTTGAATGAGAAATAAAAGTTTTTATGAAAACCATGATTTATGGTTAAGTGGATGAGTTAAGTTGTGCTATTGAAATTTATTTACATTTTGATTTGTTATGTATCTCAAAACTTGCTTGGAAATGTTTCCTCTTTGTTCTTATAATGCATCTGTTAAATGAAATAAAAACTTTTACCAAAACCAGAGCCGAATTATGGTTAATAGCATGAGTTAGTTGTGCTAACGAAGTTTATTCTTTTATTACTCATTTGTATGCTGCTAATTTCTGTTACTGTTGGTTGCGTTTTTAAGCAACCGATAGAAAAGAAATTAGACATTATTACATAGGCCCGTGCAGGGAGACTAAGATGAACTACGAGTAGGCTTTAAGTACAGAATTTATGAAATCAAGCCCTAGGTTCAAACGAAGCTGCTGCTGGGAAGAAGGTAAAGTCTTCATCTTTGGTTTTGTTGCTTCACAGAAAATTTTACCTTTTCTTTTGTTTTTGGGTTTCAAGGTGGGCAATTAGCCAGTCACATACTTTAAATTACTTGGTCAGTATCCCACCGACACCATCTTTTTTGGTTTTGGCTTTTCAATTTGTGAAACTGAAACTCTGGGTTTTCTCTCTTAAGGCCATTAACTACATGATTACATGATTTTTTTTTTTTTTAAAAAAGTCTTTCATAATAATGGGTTTTTTAAGGTTTTATTTTGTGTTAATTTTGCGTTGGTGATTTTTAGGCGTCATATACTGATTACCATCGCTCTTTATTTAAACTATGAGCGTTTGTGTATGAACTGACGCAACAGCCTTTGTTACCCTTTCTGCACTGCTTCCAATTTGGAAGCCTTCGGCTTCCTAACCGCAGATAAGGGGAAATTCCTTTCCCGGTTTTGAATGTGGGACACGGCGGGTATTTGAAAAGAAAAAAATTGGCCGGGAGGTGGCTAATGTTGGTCACTCGGGGCCTCATTTTGTATAGAATTGACTGTCAGACTGAGTTAGGCTTTTATACAGAATTTATAGGCTTTCACAATGCCCAAGCCTGGCTATGCAGGCCGGTTTAGGTGACTGAATGTGTTGAACCGGACCAACACATAGACGTGTTTCCAGTTCTGTGCTTAGTCCTTGCATCAAAGCTCTCTCTGTAAGGGCAAACGTTCAGTTGTGTTAAAGTTAAAATACTTAAGATGTGGCGACCGTTTTGCTTTTATTTTAGTTTTTTTTTTTTCAGTTTTTATCTTTGGTTTGGTTAGAAGTATCACTAATCTATCTAGAACTCTATTAATCGATAGAATAGTTGAACTTTAAAATATTCATCAAAATTTGATAATCTTAAATATTATCTGTTAAATATATGAATTCAAGATAAATGATAAAATTCTTATATGAACTCATCTTAAATTCGAATATATTAAGTACCTCTGTAATGGGATATATAATATACCTGTTGACATTCTTTATTTTGATTCATTCAATGATAATTTTTTATTATTTTGTTATTGTTGGTTTTAAGGTGCGCAAGTAGTTATTCACATTTACTTTAATGGGTTCATTCAATGATAGTTTTTCATTATTTTTTTATTATTAGTTTTAAGGTGCGCAATTAGGCAGTCACATTTGCTTTACTTGTTTGTGACTTTGAGTCTTAAATAAGTGCCATGGCCAAAATTTGAGGATTAAACAACAGTATTGATTTTTATTTTTTGGATAAAATTTGACTTGTTATTTATCCAAAGCCACTGCAATGTTCGGACATGTTATTACGACAGCATAAAGTTACCTGGGGATGTTACAACAACCTTACTGTTAGCAACACAGATGTACTCGATTTCCTTTGTGGAGGCTTGTTCTGTTTACTCTCCTCCGAGAAACCCTAACGCTTTCAAAAAAAAAAAGAAACAAATCAAGCCCTTGGCTACAGAAAATGTACCCTTTCTTTCTGTGTAATTGATGGCCATAGTGAATAAAGTAACAATCAGATGAGAATGACTAAAAAGAGTAGCCACACTCGCATGCTTGAAAATTGTATAGATAATCAACTCTTGTAAAAGTATCATTGAAAAGAGATGCCAAAGGCTCTGTTTGCTATGAGGAATGTGATTCATATACATGGGATTGTAATTAGGAAAAATATTACCATGTTTGGTATGACTTAAACCCAGTGGTAATGTGATTCCCTTAGGCATCACTTTCAGTAAGGACTAATCACGTCTTTTATGTACTCAATCCCCAGAGAAAGAGAGTCCAGACAATCACATATATTGGCAAGAGAGACTAAGTAACCAGTTTCAAAATTCCCAAGCATTGCCTGGTTACAGAGGACATACTGCCATCTTTTAAGAGATCAAACAGAGCGTAACATGGAATCAATTAATGAAGGAATTACAGAGAAGAAAGGCATGTTCTTCTGTTGAAGATCTGTGCAATCCTCTGGAGTTGCTTTCTTTGGATCAAATGGCTCACGATTAGGAAGATCTAAGCCTTGTTTAATTCGACCCAGCTGCCGTGAGTGCAGAACTTGTTTAGAAGTGACAGGCAGCCGAATGGACTGATACTCTTCCAGAGCTGACTGTAAATTTTCCAATCCCCATTTGTCAAGGCTTTTGCCTAGAACTGCTGCATCTAATATTGACATGTTTGTGCTTCTCAGGCCGTGAGGACTTGTTGGGTGAGCAGCATCCCCAATCAACACTACATTGTCCCAAAAGATCTGTCTTAGAGGGTCACAATCATATATGGCATTTAAGAAAGGATTCTTGGTCTCCTTCATGACTCTTACAAACTCTGGAACCCAAACTTTCTCTGCTTCTTGGATCATATCATTGATCATGTCTTCATTTACCTTCATGGTAACTGAATTTCCCTGCACATATAGTAACAAAAGATGAACAGGTCTTGTTAGTTTTGATCGCTGCAGAGTCTACAGAATTTAAAAGGCATCTATCTATACGTGTCAAATCACTGTCCAACTTTAGATGTCCCCAAACCATTATTGATATGCAAGAAGCAGAATATATGAGATTTGAGCGAGCAACCACCTTTATATCAGGCTCAGGTTGATTGATATAAAAAATCCAATTGAGCCTTTTGTTTGGAAGTTCATAAAGCGCACTATGAGTTCCAGAGCTAAGGTCAAAGTACAAGCATTTCCCAAGGTCGGGGTACACTTTACGGATGCCTGTAATGGTTTCTGAAGCCTCTTTTCCTGAAAAATCAAGAACCCCTCTCCACGCAGAGTAACCTGAATACCTGCAAAGAGTTTAGCCATGTTATACTATTCATTGTAAGGGATAGTTGCATCCGAACATTTGATTCATCGGTTGATGCATAATCCCATCAAACAAGTAAAATTTGAATGACCCTTTCCCTAATTAAAAAAAATATTTTTTAAAGAAAAAAAATCATAATGGATAGTTGATCAAGATACTAGAAGAAATTTAGTTTGAAATAACTAACACACGCAACTACCAGAACTCTTGTTAGTTGTATTAAGAACTTGGAATCCAATAACACCTTCGATAATATTAGACTTATCCCACTATGCTGCCTGCCTGCCAACTAGGAGCAAATAAGCCACATATACCTCAATTTAATGTCTGGGAGGCAACTCTGGCGGATTAAAGAGAGGCACCCATCTGCTGCAACGAGTAAATTTCCATCTATCTCAATGATCTCATCGTTTCGAAGAACTTTAGCCTTAACTTTGACAGAGGATTTGTCCTCTGAAATGGTGAAACAGAGGAATTGGTGACCCCAGAAGAATATATCTCGTGGCAATGCATTGTATAGAAGGCCATGGAGATCAGCCCAATGTGCTGCTCTAAAATTAAATTCCTCATCTCTTGTTAATGTCCAACTCATCTTCGTAGCACTATCTGTTGCTTGGTTCTGTTACGAACACATTTCCAGAAATATGGCGGGATATTAACTAAACATTTGATCATTTTTTGTCTGAATGAAATGTAACTAGTAGTATTTTTCTTTATGAGCAAAATATGTCTAGCTTTTGATAATGAATACTAATACAAAGTTCTGTTAAGGACTATAAGATTTGACATTAACCTGATCAATTGTGAGGGGCGAGGTGGCCTGCTGGAGGAGCTGGGGATGGCCAAGCCAGGAACCAATGAGCTGTTGAGCCGTAGGGTCGAGCCCCAGTCCAGCCCCGGTTGGGCTCCCAGTTGGGGCTGTGCGAGTTTTCTCAAGCACCACAACTTCCCATCCTGCTGAAGTGAGCGCATGGGCGCATGACACCCCGGCTATACTCCCTCCTACAATGATTGCCTTGGCTTTATTCTTCTTCTTCTTCTTCTCAATCATCTCTCTCTCCCTCTAAGGAATTCTGGTGAAGGAGTTTGGAAAGAAAGGAAATTTATAGATGACGAAATGGGATCTCTGGTAAGAGGCAGAAATGACAAGAAGTTGTGCTCTCCACTTTTGGAGCTTTGCAAGGTGGTGAGATGGGTCCATTTAATTAATCATGGTCCTTATTTTTTTTATTTTTCTTTTATTTTGATCCTCTTTTTTTGAATGAATGTCTTTGAACATGTGAGTTTTAGGGTCCTGAGCTGCCCACCTGCCCCAAAGGCCAAACTATTGAAAACTTGTTCATTCGAAATTTTAATTTTAACTTGGGAAACACCCACTTATATTTGGAGAATTTCTATTTTATGTTGGAATGTGATTTTCATTTGTTGATCACTGTTAATAATTACAAAAATCATGTATTTAAAATTTTGGATGGTCCGAATAATGTATGTATCGATATGAACAAATAAAACAAACTGTCTTCGTCCACTTTTTTTATTTTTCTTTGACTTTTGTAGAAATTAAAACAAAAGTTTTGGTTTTGACTTACTTTATATTAAAACTTGAAAAATATTTTATAACATAGATGACGTTCAATATTTTTTTTACCTTTAAATAAAAAAAATCATGAAAAACAAATTATAATTAGAGTATTAGATGTCTTGAAAAATGGATTTCGTTTAGGGACATCCCAAAAAAAAAGACAAAGAAAAAGAGAGGAGAGAGTAATTTCGATGAGTTTGATGAAATATGCACAATATTTGACTTTAATGTCAAATTTAATTCCAATTTGTTAAGTTGATAAATTATCACAAAAATGTTCACATTGACTAAAAGAAAAAAGCGAAATGATATTGTTCTTCCTCTGGGCTTAGGCAAGGCCCAGTTATCAGTTGGGAACTTTCAGAGCCGAATTCTCAAGTCAGAACCTGAGAAATTTCATGGTAACCAAAACGAAACCCACAATGACCCAAATAGGCAAATAAAGTAGAAAAAACAGGTTGTGGGAAAACCCCCAAACTGCCCCTCTAAAAAGGCAATCCCTCTCCCAACCTTGTCTTGCTACAAAGGCCTCCCTCCATCCCTCCCCTGTACATGTACATACAAGAAATCCAACCCTGTCCGTACAATTCTCTCCACACCATTGGTTTTTTTTTTTTTTCCTCTCTGCAAATCTTCTATTTTCTTCGACCAAAATACTCAAAATAAATAAATTAAAAACAAAGAAATGGGGGCTGGGCGAGAAGTTGCAATATCACTAGATGGAGTGCGGGACAAGAACGTGATGCAGCTGAAGAAGCTCAACACTGCTCTCTTCCCTGTTCGTTACAACGACAAGTACTACGCTGATGCTCTCGCTTCTGGCGAATTCACCAAGCTTGGTCTGCTCCTTTTTTTCCTTTTTCCCCCTCATTCTTTTGCCTAGCCTTTTCTGGGTTTTCCTTGTTTCGTTTAAAACCAATGTTAATTTCTCTTCGTTTAGCCCATGTTGTTTGGTTTTGTCTTTCCAATGGATTTTTTGAATAATGGGTTTTTCGTTTCTGTTTATTAGTATATACCATCTATTGGGAAATTTATTGTAGCTCTCTTTTCCCCCCCACATATGTGGTTGTTATCTTATTATGGGATTTTGGTGATTGTTTTGTTGGTTTTGGCTTCTGCTTTTTGATTGTGGGGTTTTAGTTCTTTGCATTGGAAAAATGCTGGTTTTAGTGGGCCACTTTGATTTGTATTGACATCTGATGATACACATCATGGAAAAGTAGTTTAATAAGGTTTAAATGAAAAGAAAGCTTAAAATTTAGAGGATGTAATGAAGTTGAAACTTCCTTTTCATATATTCTCTTCTTAAAGACCCAAATTGCTAGCCTAGATGTTTAAGTTACGAGTGATGAAATTGGCAGAGTCTTGCTAGCAAGATTGTATTAATTATCAGTTTAGTGTCCTCCCATGTGATCATTGTTCAAAGTAATTTATTGTTAGATTAAAAAGTTTCAGGTTAGATAACCCAACATAGATTGAACTGCGCGTTCTAATTATTGTGTTACATAGCATTTGAGAACTAAAGCTTTTCTTTCCCTCAATCTTGAACTTTTAAGGCTTATTGAACTTAAGAAATGGGTGTCAACATTCTTACCATTCATCCTTTTTAACATGTGCCATTGACCATAGAATACATCGTTACTTCTCTTGTTGCCCTTGTGGTGCCAAAGACTCAAATATGTCACTAATCTTAATTGGTATGCTCAACTCTTCTATTGGTCCTGCACATATTATGAAATGTTAATACATCCATTCTTATCCTACCATTATTTTTTTTTAATTTCTAGGTAGTAGCTATCGTTATACTTTTTTGGGTAACTTCTAAAAGTCGTAAAATCTTAGACTAAAGATTTCCTGATTCTGAATAGGAGGTACTTGCTTCTTCAGCCTGATGATCTATATCTGTTTACAGAAACAGTAAACATTTCAAAACCTGTTAATCATAGAGAAGAATCATCCTATCATTTTCTTCTGTATACAGGATTGAAGTTTGAGTAGTTCTATTCTTGGCTAACTTTATGTTATTATGAAATGCGTAGAACATGCGATGGTGTCTTTGTCACAGTGCCTACAACGATGGATATTATGTTTTATTGTTTGTTTCTTTATGGTGCCTTGATAGTTAGAAAGATACAATTTGTGATTTTCTACAAGTATTTCATGGCTTTTGGAGACAAATTTGGTGACCTTTAATGTCCATAAATTATCATGGTATCCTAACAATCACTGCTTTGTTTGCTAATTCAGCATATTACAGTGACATCTGTGTCGGATCAATTGCTTGCCGGCTGGAAAAAAAGGAAGGTGGGGCTATCCGAGTGTACATTATGACATTGGGTGTTTTAGCACCATATCGTGGGCTAGGCCTTGGTGAGTAGACAAGCAAATTTTTTTACAAGTGTAGGTCTTGTAAGGGAATTAATGGAAAAACCTTAAGCCATGCTTATTGTTTTTTAAATTGGTTATTTTTTTTTATACAAGGAATGGTCAACTATCATAAAAGATTCATCAACATGATGGTTGAGAAACTTGTTCATACATAATTAAAAGGACCCTGCTGGCTCCTTTAGATGGGGGAGAAGGGGAATAGGGGTGCTGTACCACAGAGCTGAATGCTTTGTTGGTGACAAGAATTAGTTAACTTAAGTAACCACCTCCAGCATGTTTCACGGAAATTATGTTTCCCTTGGTTCTGAATAAAAAACCATAGTTTGTTAGAAAAGCTTGAATCTTCAGTTTTCTGACTTTTCTCTTTTGTTGGATGGTTTTCTTAAAATCTGGGATTTATGTAGGTACGAAGCTATTGAACCATGTTCTTGATCTCTGTTCAAAGCAGAACATACCAGAGATTTACTTGCATGTTCAGACAAACAATGAAGATGCCATCAACTTCTATAAGAAATTTGGATTTGAAATCACAGAGACAATCAAGAACTATTACACAAACATTGACCCCCCTGACTGCTTTGTTGTTACCAAGTTCATCACTCCATCTCAAGTGAAGAAATAACAGTTCAAAGCTAGTACTGTTCTCAGGAGTTATTGGTCATTGTTGTCTTATTGGATTTTATTAATTTATATACTTGGGGAATATTTTGATGATAAGGATGCTGTAAAGCATTAGTGACATGAGTTAT
The DNA here is from genome assembly GCF_053813885.1 of Theobroma cacao. Lineage (NCBI taxonomy): Eukaryota > Viridiplantae > Streptophyta > Magnoliopsida > Malvales > Malvaceae > Theobroma > Theobroma cacao. Next base: position 8,796,963 of record NC_142647.1, read on the forward strand.
GGCATTAATGAGATGAGTTATGATCGGTTTATCTTTGTGTCCTACTTTAAACTTATGTGTTGGAATATTGTTATTGTCTTGTTCAACACTCTTTTTGCTTGTATAACTGAGCATCTGTAGTCTGCCCCCAACAAGTTGCAATCAGTACATTTTTCCTTGTATCAGTCTGAATGTGATCCCCATTGATAAAACATAATATCCTTGGTTGTAGGCACTGTGACGAAACATCATTACATGTTCCTTGTTACCATCGTTCACCATTCGAAATTGTAAACACTGGTAAATGGTTAATATGATGGAAATATATGTTTTTTCTACATCAATTTAATGTCCTCAATTGAAAGATCTATGACTATGCCCTCAGCAAGAATGGTTTTGGCTTGTATTGTTCGAGTAATGTACATGTAGCAATATTATGTGAAATAATTTTTCTTCACATGGGAGTTATAGAGTGGCTAGTTACAAAAGATTAGATTTACAGGTGACCTTGTCACTGTCCTATTTTTGGATAGATGAGACCTTCAACTTCCAGGAGGTTGATCTTGCATGGTTACTGGCATGATGGCCTTCCATTTATATAGGTTCCAACTTGTAATAAAGGAATATGGGGCTGAGGAAGGGAACCGTGGCCCAAATTCACACAAGCAATTTCTCATGGAACAATCAACTTGCCAAATGACGAAGCTTCTACTCAATGCCCTATCCCATGTGTCAATGGAGAATCAGAATCCAAGTAAATTTATTTGCAGACTTTATAGCTTAGATTTGCACTCCACGCTAACACAGATATTCCAAATTGCTATGATAGGCTGTCTAGTATTTATGAGGTGTCCAAATAAATCCATAATTAATAAAACTTAGTAGGCTACAAAAAGATTGTAAAAAGAAAGCAAAAAAAAAAAAAAGAGAGAATATTACATTTAATTCTTATATTTTGAGAAAAAAGTTTAATACGGTACTTGAATTTAAGAGATGTTTAATATAGTACTTTATTTTGTATATCAATCTAATGATTTGTATCAAAATGCATCATATGATCAAATAAATGTCATATTATTCTTTGATCATAACACATGATTGACATGCGACATAATTTTATTGTTAAAAAATTTAGGTTTCTCTTTTTATAAAAAATTTGAAATTTTGAAAAATAAAATTATTTTAAAATTTTATTTTTTAAAAGTAAAAAATTTTTAAAAAATAATTTATTTTCTTTCTCTCGCTTTTCCTTTTCGTCTCTCTAGATGTTCCATTTTTCAATGGAATCCAGCCATTAGCCAATAAGATCTAGCCGACGACAACGCCAAAATGCTCGATGATGGGCCGAAATTAGCCATTAAGAGGAGAGACAAGGAAGGACAAGAGAGCGAAGTTAAGAAAGAAAAAAAAAAAAAAAAAAAAGAAGGATTTTTCAGATTTTTTTGTTTTTCATTTTCAGAAAATAAAAAATTATTTTACAAACAATTTATTTTTTTTATTTTATTTTTCTTTTGAAACCTTTCACATGAGTAATTGAAACAAGAGATACTGCATTGAATATATTTTTAATACAAGTATCAGAGTAGATAGGTTCTTCAAGTATAAAGATTAACTATATTATCCTTAGAATAAAAACATAAAACTAGGAGACATTTGAAAAGATGAAAAACATGAACAAAGGAGCCAACAATTACTGCAGCTCCCTAACCTCTATACTTTATATATACAGGGTCAAATTTACAATGTTTGACAAGGCTGGAACTGATACACGTGGTGATGATTTATTGCACTATCTACATATTGGACACAAATAATTCAGAGTAGCTGCACTAATTGTTATCAGTAAGCCAAACCACCAGCAAATGCATCTCCATCATGAAGTAAACTCTCTGTCAACCAATAACCATCCCATGAACCACCAATCCTCTGCCAAAAACAAGCTACTAATTGATATAGGAACAAACCAAAGTGTTTAGTTCTGATTTCTAATAACAAGCGAGATTCCGAAGTTTATTCTCAGTAAAAAGATTAGCAAATTCCATATTTATATAAAAACTCAGTAATTTTCTCAACTTAATTGACCATGCAGCATGATCATAGTTTGGAGATACACTACCCCAACCCGTATTTTCCCCTGTTTCTTCTCACATGTTTGACAACAAGCACAAAACATTAATTTGATAAACCATTAAAAGTTTTCTAACTGTTTCCGCATGTGACTTGACTTTCTGCATATGAACATGAATACACAAACTTTTATTTGATTCAATAATGATTCAAACTCTTAAAAGCACCAAATTTGCTACAACTATTGATAAGAGAGAGCAAAAGGGTTTTTACCTATTAAATATGATAAACATTGAAAGATCCGATTGAATAAGAAAGTTCAAAACATTTCTTACTAATGAAGTCCTTTAGAAACCAAAGATAGGGACATGATATATGCAAATGCTATTATCATTTCCTAGGAAGAATTGCAGATGACTAGTAAAAGAGGTCAACTAACAAACCTGCACCATTGTAAATTCAAATATTTCTTCCTCCTCTGGGCGACTTCCAAGTATCCAAACCCGTTGTTTGAATCGGTTCTGTTCAACAGTTCGAAAACACAACAACATGCGGTTAGAGAAACATGGATAACAAAGATGGCAAAGGTCTAAAGATAAATCACAAACAAACTGCTTCAATACCTCCTTCACAAACAAACTGCTCAAGATCTTTCTCTCCTTGTGACCAAGCAATACTCGATAAGTTGAATGGTGAAAAATTCGCCTAAAGCGTTCAAACTGTATTTCAAAGGAAAAAAGCATCAGCACCTATAGCACCTCAAATCATAAAATTTTGAAAAAACATTAACTGACCTGCCCTAGATCAAAGAAGGGTCCAAAATATTTAGACCTTTCAAAAGGATCAAACCCAGCAAACTGTCAATTGAACGTAAAAAATTAAAAACAGCCCTTTAATAGCCACAAATTTCCAAGGGAAAAGTGCAGAATGGTGTCGTATTAGGAATTACCCTGTACATAACCTCGATCCCGTAATCCTGTCGAGGTTGGTCATTATACTTCAATGCATCAAGTTGGTGTTTGACAGCTTCTTCTGCACTAAACTATAACAAGAGTTTTAACTTACTTACTGCTTTCAGAGTTACTTTTACTACATTTGCTCTCCGCTTCCGGAAGCAAAATGTGAATGATGCTTTTGCATTCAAAAGCAAGTACTAGAATTCTTGAAGAAGAATCAAAATTTAATTACTGTAAATTGATTCCGATAACCAAATACATAATTTTAATAATTATCTTAGAACTCGGCTTTACGGGAACTTTTAGAAATAAAAAGTAAATAACAAAAGCCACAATCAATCCAACCTTTGTTTGCATATATAAGTATATAATTGCGAAGCTTGAAACTTACAGTTAGCCTTGGGCCAAAAGGCCTTTTCCTTCGAGATTCGAGCCTGAAATTTTTTTTTAAAAAAAAGTATGAATTATAGTTATATATTTACCGTGAATATATAAGGATTGAGAAACTGAAAATTATAGTAATTAATGGCCAAAAGAAATTTATAGTTATCGGAAATATACCAATCAGCGGAGAGGAAATCAGGAACGTCAGCAGAAGAAGAAGAAGAAGCTCTGATGAAGCCATGGCTGAAGATTTTGGATCTTTTGGGGAAGAGAGACATGGATTTTGGAGTTGACAGCGAGCAACATAACGACATCGTTTTTGCTTATCCTCCTGCCTCGGAAATACACGTCGTCTTGTCTTGCTTTGCTGTCTTTCCCTCTTTTCTAGTTCCCCCTCGTTCGTTGGGAGTGTCGATTTGCGGGAAATGAAGATGAGGCGGAAGTTGGATTGGATTAATCTTGACCGTTTATTGTCGACGAAGGAAAATCCGACGGTTCGGGACCCCTGAGTTCGCTACTAAATAAAAAGATGTTCACTTCTTTTTTTTTTTTTGAAAAGCACCTACTAAGACTTTTATTTGAGGATAGTCACAATTTAAATGTTTATATTTTTATCATAATAATCGAATATGAAACTTAGGGCTGCTTAAAATCATTCCGAATCGAAAATAAGTTTGATTCTTTTGGTTCGATTAGAACCAGTTTTGAGATATTTGATTTTGTAAATTCGATTATTTTAATAAATTTGATTCAGTTTTTTATAATTAAATTTTTTAACCAAAATATTAGTTAAATCTTTTAGATCTCAATTCAAAAGGTAAAATATTTTAAAATTTACAAATTTAAAGAATAATATCATGTGAAAGGGAAGATTTTTCTTTATGAATCTATTTTTTGATATCCTAGGGATTGCAAATTAGTCAAAAGCTGACGGCTTCCCAGCAGAGCTCTAGTCCAAACGAGGCAAAATTTGCCTTGAAAATTAAGTTTTCAACTTTCTTATATTGATTTTATAAATAAGAAGAAGAGGATTTGATTGTTTTTTCTTTTTAATATTGTCAATAAAAAAAGGGCAGAATTCCCTATTTTTATTTAAAAAAGGAAACATTAAGGACTCAGGTCTCCTTATCTTTACACGTTCTGACTTGTAAATTTAGTTAATGATTGAAAAAACAAAGCGAGGGTTGATCTGATAATGTTATTGATTCTTAATTTAATTAGTTCAATTTGATTAAAAGATATAAAATGATATTTGATTAAATGGTTAGTCCTTTAATTAGTAATTAAGAGTTTAAGAATTTAAATCATATCGCTAATAAAATATGTTAAAAATAAAAATTTTAAATTCAAACAAAAAGTTTTAATCAGTTCAAAAACCTAATCAAAATGATTTAATCGAAATGTTAACCAAGTCTGGTTAATTGCTTTTTGTTTGATCGAATAGGTTACCAATTTTCGATTCAATCGGTTTGATCTAACTTAAATATGCAAGAACTAAGAAAAGAAAAAAAATATGAGGTCGATTCAAATTATGTTTTTCTTAATTATTTAAATAAAGTCCTTTGATAAAATATATGTTACATTCTTCTTTATACTTTATATACTTTCGCTAATTATTGTAAAAAGAAAAAGTATACTCTTTTCTGTCACATATTGATATTGGATTTATTTCTTTTATCAAAATTTCAATTTTGATCCTATTTTATTTTTAACTGGTTGTTTGTTAATTTTTTTAAATCATTTTAAATATGTATTTATTAAAATTTAAATTAACAACATATTTAAAATAATTTGAATTAAAATTTAAAAAATGGATTAAAAATCATATCATAACATTATATAACAAGAGGGAGTACTACTATTACTGTTTTAACTTGATTAAATGCTCGAATTGAGATTAAACATTTAGACACTTTTTTATTTAAGGGAAAAAAATCATTTTAAATATGTATTTATTAAAATTTAAAAAATGGATTAAAAATCATATCATAACATCATATAAGAGGAAAAAATACTGCTATTTTTTTTTCTATAATTGGAAAATAGGGAATTCGAACTTTACTTTTTAAGTAAGTGATTATACACTAACTAATAAGTCAATGCTCAAGTGCAAGTACTACTATTACTATTTTAACTTGACTAAATGCTCAAATTGGGATTAAACATTTTGACACTTTTTTACTTAAGGGCCAAACATTTCGACTGTAGTTATCAAGAGTTAAATGTTTTTGGTTTTAGTTAAGATAAGAGGTATCCAGTGTGTGGTCTACACGCGCATGATGTAAACATTAAATTTTCAATATAACGTGTAACAACTATATTTTTCAACATGATATATAATAATTAAATTTTTAATATGACGTTTATATTTTTAACATAATGTATAACAATTAAATTTTAAGACATAATGTGTAACATTACATTTTTTAAAGCTACCATGTCATTAGCTCATGCGATTTTTTATCAAATGTGATACACGTTTCATTTGCTTATTAATTTAATTCTTAGTTATAAAGAATAAAAAATATTTGACTTTTAATTTTTATAATTAAAATATTTAATTGTTACTTAGAAAAACTTAAAGAGGAAATTGTGAGAGAAGGACCTCGTGATAAGGTGATTTCAGAAATAACCACCCATATAAAGTTATCTGTTTCTACCCAAAAATAAACATGAGTACACCAAAATGTCTTTAAAAACATCGTTTCAAATAAATGTTCAGTTGTTTGAGCTATTTGCCTCCCGCTAGAGAGAAAATGAAAAACACTAAAAATAAAAACACGCAGCTGTTTGGGCTCGGTCATCTTTATCTGTCTCAACTCTGACAAGTCTCTGTTGAGCACCATCGTTGTCAGCTCTCTCAGATCTTTGAACTGTATGAGCTCTGTCAACTCTCTGTTGAGCACCATCGTCATTGGGCTGTGGTCTATCTCTCGGCATCTGGCGACATTTTCGTAGATTAACACACCCTATAGCAGAGATGACATCAAGGTACCTGTTATTGGGTTTATTTCTGCAACACACTTAATTTTCTGAAATATTTTGTGTAAATGATAAGATGGATTATAAACATTGCCCAGAGTTGTTACACGCCATGCATCTATAACATGAGTGAACTGTTATTTTAGCGTGTCACGGCTGTTACTGGCGTGTTGTGGGTTAACTAGTTATTTGGGTTGTTAGCGTGTCACGGCTATTCCTGGGGTGTGGTGGGTTAACTGAATTTATGGGTTTTTGGTGTGTCATGGTTGTTCTTGGTGTGTCGTGGGTTAACTGGTTTTTTAGGTTTTTAGCGTGTCACGGATGTTGGTGTAACCAATCAGTAATTACAGTGATTGGCGTGTCACGATAGTGATGCATGGCGTGTCACGACAGTGATGCATGGCGTGTAACGATACTGATTCATGGCGTGTCACGACAATTGACTTGATATGCATGACGTGTTATAACATTTTACGTTATTTGCATGGCGTGTAACAACACGACTGACAAATTTTTTATCACGGCATGTATTGTATAAAATGATTGACAATTTTTTTTTTTCAAAATTTCAGTGGGGTTCCAATTGTGCGACTTGTGATAAGACACAGTAGTCAGTGGGTGGATGGCATTTACAATGGTGGTGAGTCACGAATGCGAGGGGTTATGAGTGATTTGTGGTTTGTGGGCTTGATGAAGCTGGTTGAAGATGTTGTTGGGGTAAACTTAGAAATTGACGAGATTGAGTTAAATTCATTGATCAATACACCCGGAGAGCTATCACGGCCAATTATCAAGGACAATGAGGATGTGGCATTAATTTTGCTATAATAGAGGAATGTTCTGGCTGTGTATGTCAGCATTAAGGGACGCCAAACAAATGTCTTGTCACATGAAAAAGTTGGACAACATGGTAATCAGCTCAATCAAAATGAGATTTACAATGCTTCACGTATACCACAACATTCGGTCCGTAACCCACAACAATGGCAATTGAGGTACGCACAAGAGTTTGTGCAGCCCGGTAGACAGACGACATTCACAGAACAGTTGGCTGCACAATTTCGATCAGGATGTGCATCAAACCAATTTCTTGCTTCTCTTGAACAAATGCAACGATCGGGTGAAACTGTAGAATGTGTAATGCCATTGTCAAATGAGAATACGACAGTTGAGGACAACAATATGAGGTTAGAGGGTGACACTGCGACGCTGGAGTATAATACTGCATTTGATAGGGGAAATGAGGATTTGTTCGCTGCCGGTGAAGATAGATTTGATCACACTTCAGATGATGGGCTTGAACAATCGCAAGATGACAGTTCAGACGATGACTGTCTTTATGATAGTGACATTCCAATTTGCAATAATGTTGAAGGCGAAACGGAACCTGTTAGAGGTGTTGATGTAGGAGATGTTCAGTGTGATGACCCCATATACAATAATCCCATTGCTGGTGAGAACGAGATTCGTTCCCTTGATACATTGCTCGATGATAGTGATCAGGAAAGGGGAAATGCAAAGATATCTCGTACGTGGGTAATTGCAGGTGCAGAAAGGTTCCCCTTCCAAACAATTACCACTGAGGAGTCGACATGTGCCGAAGATCGCTTATACAAAGGAAGAATGTTTTCCTCGAAGGCCGAGTTGAAACGAGCTTTGAACATGCTGGTTATAAGAGAGAAGTTTGCGATAAGAGTAAAAAGGTCATGTAAAGCTCGTTATGAGGTTGGTTGCAAGGATAAGGCATGCAAGTTCAGTGTTCGTGCAACGAAGTTACCTGATAGAGAAGAATATTGGAAAGTTCATAAATTACATAAAGTACACACCTGTACCGTTGATGGTTTGCAAGGGCGGTTTCCAACTACGAGTGCGAAGATGATTGGTGAACTTATTTCACACAAGATTCGGGCTAATAGAGTAGCATTGAGACCTAAGGACATAATTTGTGAGATGAGGGTTCAGTGGGGATTGGAATGCTTGTATGGTAAGGCTTGGCAAGTGAAAGAGTATGCGAAGAGGCTTGTTTTTGGTCCACCGGAGGAGTCATTTCAGCTACTATCATCATATTTTTATATGTTGGAACAAGAAAATCCTGGCACAGTGACTGCAGTGGCTACTGATGAGGAAGAGAGATTCAAATATTGTTTCTAGTCATAGGGGCTTGTATTCGGGGGTTTAGGGATGTAATGCATCCTACGGTTGCAATTGATGTGACACATCTAAAAGGCAGGTTCAAGGGTGTTCTGTTTGTCGCTGTATGCAAAGATGCGAACGAGTGTATATATCCAGTTGCATTTGGCATCGGCCATGTTGAGGACGAAGACTCGTGGACGTATTTCTTAGCAAGTTGCGTGATGCGGTTGGTTGTCCTGAAAACACTATGTTCATTTTTTATCAGCATCTCGGCATTAAGAAAGCAATCCAAAATGCATACCCAGAAGCGCACCATGGTTTATGCGGTTACCACTTGAAAAAAAACTTTAAAAACAAGTTCAAGCGCGACGATATTTGTATGTTTTTCACCCTTGCTCGAGATTGCTATAAGGTGGTCGATTTCAACAGACATATGAACCAGATACAGCAGATTTACTTGGGAGCCCACGCGGACCTTATGAGAATAGGGCCTGAGAAATGGGCACATGCATGTTCACCGGCAAGGCCATACTAAATGATGACATCCAACATTGCAGAATGTGTTAACTCATGCTTGAAGCATGCAAGACAAATGTCGATCACTGTTTTGATCGAGTTCATCAGAGACATGTTCCAGCGTTGGTTCCATGAACGGTACGAGGAGGCCATCAAGGTGACGTCGCCCTTCAGCCCTTGGGTTGCCAAGCAGTTAAGTCAAAGGTTCAATGATGCACATCGCTTTCTAGTTAAGCCTATCAATCGAGTGGAGTTCGAAGTTAAAGACGGGAAGATGGACGGACTTGTAAACCTGTCTAGGAAGACATGTTCATGTTGTGAGTTCCAAACAGATTTACTACCATGCAGCCATGCCATTGCAGCAATAAGGTCAGAATATCTTTATTTCTTATTTGAACAGTAATTGACATAGCATTTACATTGTGCTTGAAGATTGAGTTTTTAGTATTTTTCAGTAAATGCAATCGTGAAGCCATTGAATTTTGCGCTGACAACTACAAGACAACCATTTTCGTGGACGTTTATTCAAGATCCATTAGGCCGGTAGGGCATCTTAGTGAGTGGGACATCCCCCCTCATGTGAAACAAATTATCTTCTTACCCCCACCTTGGCGAGGCCAAGCAGGAAGACCTAGGAAGAGAAGGATTCCATCAGCTGGTGAAGGCAGCCGAGCACGGAGATGTTCGTAATGCAAGAGGTACAGGCATAACAGACAGAACTGCCCATACCCATTTGCAGTTCCATCCATAAATCCGGCATCATCTCCAAGTCAATCGACAACTCCACGACTGCGCCGACCCAAAGCATGTTCAAGTTGCAGACAAATCGGTCACTCACACAACAACTGTCCAATACGAAAGACAATGTCTGAAAATGTAGGGTGTGTTGTGAATGAAGACAGCCTGACAGCCTAACTAAATGTGTCTGAAAATTGTAGTTGAATTCGTTTTGCTTTACGGATTTGTTTGCTCGATCATTCTATGAGGCACTTTTAGTTACGGACTTTATTGCCAAACATTTCAGGCAGATAAGCATGTCAAGGCCTCTATCTGATCAAGATCGTGTTAAAGTACATTCTTACATTGTTTGTAAAAATGTTTCCAATTACAATCTCCATCAGACAAGAGCCATGTATTTGCTTATCTGCCTGAAATATTTGGCAACAAAGTCCGTAGCTAAAAGGGCCTTATAGAATGACCGAGCAGACAAAATGTCAAGATCCTCATACTATATGCGTTGGATATGCAAAACATGGTACAGATGCATCAGTGAGTTAAGCCATAATGTGCAACAAGGTATACAGAAGAAATAAATAAGAAATAAATGTGAGACACGCCATGCATAACAAGTAAAATGTTATGACACGCCGTGCATATCAAATAAAATATTGTAACACACCATTCATAACAAGAAAAATGAAATGACACGCCATGCATAACAAGCAAAATGTTGTGACACGCTATGCATAACAAGATAAACTTGGTGACACGCCAAGGATAACAAGTAAAATGTTCTGACACGCCATGCATAACAAGAAAAGGTTGTGACACGCCATGCATAACAAGTTAAACGTTGTGACACGCCATGCATAACAATTAAATTGTTCTGACCCGCCATGCATAACAAGTTATGGTGTGTAAATTTAGACGTACGATTTAATAATGGCAGGATATAATTTTGGCCTGAAAACAACTGGAAAAATAAGGGAGGATGGATATAGAATAATTTCATGCTAGAAGCAATTAGATGGATGGAAAAATCTATATATTCAATGTTAATCAATGTAATGTTGTGTTGGTGCAGCCGGTGTGCTTGGAAGAGAAAGACGACGAACCTGAAAATTAATTAATGCCAAACTGGGGTGACATGCGACGGCCCAATTCTTATGACACACCGACTAGAAGTAGATTAATGGCGTCACACGCTAAGTATCTGGAGATTTATGGCGTGACACGCCACAACCCAATTGTTCTGACACGCTGAGTGGAAGCAGATTACTCGGCTGACACGTCGAGTGTTAGTGGATTTACGGCATCACACGCTGACTTATTACAGAATTTTGGGGTGACACGCTGAGTGCAAGCAAATGTATGTTGGGACACGCTGACTGGTATCATGTTTAAGGCGTCACACGCTGACTTCTTCCGACTGTGTATCAAATTAAATATATTATATATAGAAAAGGAAAAAAATTCTTGGTATCAAATTAATTGTGTATAGGTAAAAAAATTAATTATGTATCAAATAATTGTACAAAGTATATTGTGTATACAAAAAGAATTATATCTGTTTACAATGAATTGTATACAATAAATTGTGTATACAAAAAATGTGTATAAAATGAATTGTATAAAAAAATTTATGTGTACCAAAAAAATTGTACAGACAAGGGCTTATATGTTCAGGGTTAGCTCTCACAACTGTTGGAAAAAATTTCCAGAGCATATTGTCAACGCATTTTTGCAATCATATTCTGCTTAATTTCGATATTTTCTTATTACAAAATATGCTCGATGTACCTTATCATGAACATACCGCAGCTGACACTATCATTCTGCCGATGCATTGGCGTCAAATCCCGTCTCTTCCGAAGTATGTTATTGAAATAACCAGCTTGGTGGCAGATGAATGGCATCATTGTCGTCAAGGGTGTCATCTGACCCGCACGAACTCCGTTATCCTTAGCATCTGAAGTTATTGCTGAGTCCACGACCTTGATCGTCCACCTCACCAAGTCGATCTTTGCAACCACCCAATGCCCACCAACGTTGCAAGGCGCAAGGATGAAATCAACATCTTCTCATTTTTTGGCATACGTTGGCCTTTCACCCTCCACATAGCCCCGCAACTCATCTGGAATTTGCATTTTGGCTCGGGCATCTTCTGTTGGAAATTTGGTGTGTAGCATACGGATGGTGTCCTGTGAAAGATGTAAACATTAGCTTACACTTCACGCAATCAAAAACTTAGTATTTATAGAATTGAATAATTTTCAAATAAACTTACGAAGAATATCGTGTCAACCATGCATGCACAGGTAGTGTACAGCTTCGACTTCGGCCCTGTCATTTGCTTGCAGAGTAGGCTGAGGCATGCGTCGATATGTTCACTTGTCATTTCCTCATTGGGATCCTCTAAGGTTATGAAAAAGTCAGCCCCTTGATCCCTTAAGATGCCGACGTTACGCCTGCATATGTAACATAATTAATTTCATAAGTCTTGGTGGATAATTGTTTCATTAAAAAATAATATTTGTAATTTTATTTACGAGCTTACCTCGTGGACTCCTCTTTCTTGAAAGCTTCGTAGTCTTCTACGATTTTATCCCTCACATCTCGACGGGTCATTAAGGGGTCGATGAATGGGCTTGCCATGTATTTGCTCGCCATTTTCAGCCGTGCCCGCTCAGTTGGGTCTGAAATTTCTACTGCACCATGATGGACAACAGATGACTCTAGTGACGATGACCGTATCTCAACTGCATCAAGAGTGCTCTCACGATAAAGAATGATAGCTCCTGCTGCTGCGTCGACGAATGCATCGACCGGAGGAAGATGCTCTCCTTCAGCATCATCTGACTGAAGGGTGACATCCATTGCCACAGCTTCTTCGACGACGTCATCTACATGAGTTACGTGCTCTCCCTCAGCACCAAGAACGTCATCGTCAATGTCAACACCAGGTTCATGATTCTGTCCATCATCAGCATCATCGTGCTCCAAACCAGCACCGTGAGATGGACCGCCCTACAAAATTGGAAAAACCGTTAGGGAGCTCATAAAATACCACAACCCATAAACTGTAAAATGTTGTGACACGCCATGCATAACAAGATAAACTTGGTGACATGTCAAGGATAACGAGGAAAATGTCATGACACGCCATGCAAAACAATTAAAATGTTGTGACACGCCATGCATAACAAGATAAACTTGGTGACACGCCAAGGATAACAAGCAAAATGTTGGGACACGCCATGCAAAACAATTAAAATGTTGTGACATGCCAAGGATAACAAGCAAAATATTCTAACACGCCATGCATATCAAAATCAAACGTTGTGACACGCCATGAATAACAAGTAAAATGTTGTGACACGTTAAAGCTGACACGGCAACAACTAACTATAATACAAATGTCCTGACCTGCTAATGACCAAAAAATAGTTAAACCACTACCACTTAACCCCAAAAATATCAAAACCATCAAGAAAACACAATCTAAACAGTTGCTAAATGTAAACCATCAAAATACAAGCGAAGATAAAATAACGTACTTGTGATTTAAGGCCGTCAAGAATCCGACCAATGATACGGTCCTTAATCGTCTGCATTGCTACACTCAATGACTTAATTGAAGCCTTCAGCTCCAACATATCTTTTTCATGCTTGCGCATGATCCGTCGGAGCTGGCGGGTTGTGACTGCTCTAACATTGACTGTTCTCGACTGGGTTAACTACAATAACATATATAACTGTGTTATTCAATAATCATACATGAAATTGTTGAACATTAACCGTTACAACTTTAATATCGTAACCAGCGGCTCGTTAGCAATCTGCGATGGAGCCGGACCGATCGGTGCTTCAGGACCTGTCGTCGCTTCCACATACTGTAATTACATATTTAACTGTGTTATTCAATAATCATGTATGAAATTGTTGAACATTAACTGTTACAACTTTAATATCTTTACCGCCTGCTCGTTAGCAGCCTACGGTGGAGCCGGATCGATCGGTGCTTCAGGACCTGTCGTTACTTTCGTAAACTGCAATTACATATATAACTGTGTTATTCAATAATCATGTTTTGAATTGTTGAACATTAACCGTTACAACTTTAATATCCTTACCGTCGGCTCGTTAGCTATTTGCGGTTGGGCTGGATCGATCGGTGCTTGAGGACCTATCATCGCTTCCGTAAACTGCAATTACATAAATTACTGTGTTACTCAATAAACATATGTGGAAATGTATAACACAAATCGTTAGAACCGATCTTACTGACGGGTCGTTTCCACTCTGCATCTGAGGAGGACCGGTGGGTGGTTCTGGAGCTGCCAGCCCATGGTCCAACTGCAAACACAGAAATGTTATTCGATATCACAAATGGAATTGGAGAACACAAAATCGTTACAATTGTCCTTATCGGCTGTTCATTGCCTTGACCATGGTCATCCCCTTCATCCATCAACTCATCAACTAAAGTAGCGATGGTGCGCATCCTCGTCGTGCCACCAGAGGCTCTTTTCTCCTTCAAGCTTTTCCTTTTTTTCCTCGCACCTAAGCCCCAATCCGACCGATCCTCCATGTGCCCTATTGGCACGTACTCGTTGCCCTCCAATAACGGGACATCAAGGTCCACAAAATACTCTTGGAGGGCCTCATCTGTAATGGGTTCCAAAGTCTCCAATGCCCATAACTGTAAATAAACAAATAAAATGTTGTCATTATCGAATAGGGAAAATTATTTTACAAATATAACGCAAAAATTAGCAGTTGTTCACTCACTTGGTCAGATGACTCTAACTTCTGAATTGTCTTGTGGAAGTCTTTTGGCTTCTGATTATAATCCCATCTGCACATTCGTGGGTGGACGTTGTCCTTCAGACCAGAGAGGGCAACTATTTTTTGGAAGGCCAAAATTGCCTCCATTGCCCAGAACTGCATGTCAAATGTAACCATTATCATATCGTTAATCATAAACGATTGCACCCATAAATTTTTGTTCGAAAGGAAACTGAAAAATGTTACGTTTTAGTACTTGTATCACCCATGCGAATCCGTAAATGTTGTAGCGTAACCGAGTTTCCTTTGTCACGTTCAAGTCAAGAACTTCGAACCCTTTCAAAAGGTAGTCCAAGGTCAGCTTCCAAACATAGTGCCCCAATGGGAAGACATTCCAAGCGTCGATGTCCTCCACCAATGACAACAACCAAGGCGTCACCCGTTTACGGTAATCTTGACCAAATAAAATGTTATTCGTGATCAAGAAGAGTGCCATCTTGGTTGAGTCTCCTGGTCGCTGAAAGTTACCCTCGCGGAAGGTATCAAGCAAAGCCTGCAGCTTAACGATGTCTTGCCTATTCCAGTATCTTGCATGAATTCCATCCGCAGCAACCTCGTACGGTTGTCTGAACACATCGGGCATTGGACCAAACTTCAGCCCGGTGATGAGGCAGAACTTCTGCTTTGATAGCCGCGCCTTGCTCTTGCCAATGATAAACCATAGCTCGTGGTCCATTGACTGCCTCTCAGTGATCCGGCGAATCATGATGTTGTGCAAGAGACCGGCGCAAAAGTACCCCTGTGGATAGACGTCCAAGAGCATTCTGAAGCAGGTACGCTTAACTGGATAGTACTCCCCCTTTTGTTGGAGAGTCTTTGTGATGTAATGCAGCTGCGACCACTTACAGTGAGTGCTAATTGCGACGTTGAACGCCCACTTCTCCCTCAGCATGATCAGCAAACTGTTAAGATCCTCATACTGTCTGTGCTAGATCTGCAAAATATGGCACACATACACCAGTGAGTTAAGCAGTTATGTGCAACAAGGTGCACTGAAGACATAAATAAGGAATAAATGTTGTGACACGTCATGCATTGTAATCAAAATATTGTGACACGCCATGCATAACAAGTAAAATGTTATGACACGCCATGCATAACAAGTTAAACGTTGTGACACGCCATGCATATCAAGTTAAAGGTTATGACATGCCATGCATATCAAGTAAAATGTTGTTAAACGCCATGCATAACAAGTAAAATGTTGTCAAACGCCATGCATAACAAGTAAAATTTTGTGACACGACATGCATATCAAGTAAAATGCTGTCAAACGCCATGCATAACAATTAAAATGCTGTCAAACGCCATGCATAACAAATAAAATGCTGTCAAACGTCATGCATAACAAGTAAAATTCTGTGACACGACATGCATATCAAGTAAAATGTTGTCACACGCTATGCATATCAAGTAAAATGTTGTCACACGCTATGCATATCAAGTAAAATGCTATCACACGCTAATAACTAACTATAATAACAATTGCGTCACACGGTAAACACCTAAAATCGCTAAAACCACTACGGCTTAACCACAACAACCATCAAACCAGCAGGAAAACACAGTCTAAACATTTGCAAAACAAAACAAAAAACCCGAACATATCAAACAAACCTAGGAAAAAACTAAAAAATTAACAAACACAAGAATGTTGTGAATTTGAGACTCACTGATCTCTTCATTCATGGCCGACATTTTTGCTGGTGCAGTGGTTTCGTTTCGCTTGCAAAGAGCCTTCTCGAACACTCCGGTACTGAAAAAAATGAGAAATGAATCACACAAACGTAACGAATTCTGAATAACAACTGTTTAAAATGAAAATGGCATTCTAATATTCTTATTTATTCTGAAAAAGGGAAATTAATACAGTGAAAGTCCAAAGGATTACCACGTTAGCTGCTCGTTTTTTTTCTCTCTCTCTATTTCAAACCATGACGTGTCAGCTGCTCAAGCATTGCCGTGTCATGCACTATAAACCATGACCATGGCGTATCAACTTTTCAAGCAATGCCGTGTCACACACTCTAAACATGACCATGGCGTGTCACCAACTCTGAACTCTAGCGTGTCACAGATTCCCTCCATGGCGTGTCACCAACTCTTAACTCTAGCATCTAACAGATTCAATCCATGGCATCTCACTAACCCTGAACGCTGACGTGTCACAGATTCCCTCAATGGCGTCTCACCAGCTCTCAACGCTGCCGTGTCACACATTCCCACCATGGCGTGTTACTAACTCTTAATTCTGGTGTCTCACAGATTTCCTCCATGGCGTCTCACCAACTATGAGCGGTGCCGTGTCACACATTCCCAACATGACGTTTCACAAACTCTAAACCCTGCCCTGCGACAGCCATCTAACATATGGCCTGCTATAGCAGGACCATTTCCTGCTTTGGATTCACATCTTTCTCCTTTCAATTCACCACCGTATCAAAGATTTCTGGTTTCACATCATGAGCTAAGCTTTCCATTCATGACGACCTGTTCCTCATTCGATTTAATATCTCTCTTCTCCTATTATCTGAATGTCATGTCCCAAATCTCTGAAAATCCATCTCATGCAATATTATTTTGTTTTGCACAACCTTCGAAAAAAATTTTTGGGTATTTTGCACAACCAATCTTTACATATTTTTTTTCCCATTTTTCACCTATTTGAGAGCGTACGCTAAAGAAGACGGCTCATAAAGGGCATTTTTGTCCCAAAATCTTTACTGATGATTAAAAACAGTTAAAAGTATCTTCCGGTTATTTACAAAAATATGTTATTTATAAAAGCTTAAAAAAAATCCCCAAACTTAAACATTTAATCTCAATTTAAATATTTAACTTTTTAACTTTAATATAAGTATATAGTACTTATTTATTTAAACATGCTAAGTTTAAAGTGACTGGCAATCTGACATAGTGCAGCGCTCACTGCGTCATACTCAACGGCGTCTGAACAACGACAATGACCCTACCCGGAATTTGCTCTTTTTTTATTATTAATTCTGGCAGTGAGAACAATATTATCTACATATATATTTTGTCATTTTCAATTTCAGACTTATTTGAAATCTCCCAACGGAACTGTGACACATGTAGTTGTACTTATCAATACTTTTTTCTCTTTTTCTTTTAATGTTAAAGAGACAGACAGCACCTTTCTCTCTCTCCTCGGCTTATCCTTCCACTGTCTCTCACTCACTTTCTTTTATTGGAAACCTTTACCTTTCTTCCTGAAAACACAAACCCCAAATTTGCTTTCACATTTTTCATATCTTTCTCATCCATTTCCCCTCCATCTTCACCCCGTGGAACAGGTTATGAGATTGAAACATGAGTGATGTCATGTCTTTCAGCTGGAGAGCACCGTTTTCTGCAACAGAGATTGATACTAACTGACAGTTTCATGTAAGGTCGTGCTGTGCTCCAAATTTCACTTAGACAAGATTTCCCTTTAGTGTAGAAACTAGAATCAGTCTATAAGAATGAATGTAGTGAGTATCGTTATATGCAATTACTGATTTGATTAGTGTCAATGAGTTTTAGTCTTTGCTATTGCTTGATTCGTTGGCCGCTCTGTTCTTTGTCTATTTATCTATGAGACATTACTCTTTCGGTTTTCAGTTGGATGTTCTGCTTTGGGACGTACTGATCTAGTAGTCATCAAATCTTAGTTTTGCTTTTCTTTTATTAAGACAATAATTAGTAGTATTAAATGGCTACTTGTGTATGTTATTGAATCTGTTGTTTTAAAAGAATATTGATGTTTATGTTAATGTTTGACAATCTCATTAACCGATTTTAGATTTACGTCGACCTTTATTGCCTTTACATATGGGTCTTGACAAGTTTGTGTCTTTTCTCAAACAGGTTGGAAGTGGGGGCATGAACTTTAGAGACCCAATTTTTGAGTCAGATCAAATTCAAATTGAGCAAAAATCTGCTGTGCAATTTACTTTCATGGTCAAAACACAGTTCCCTAAGCAATAATTTGAATAATTGCAATTCATTTGGTTTAACTTTAACTGCAATTGTTGCTTTGTGCCTAGAAGTGGTTTACTTACTCCAGAATACCTTAGGAACCTTGCTTTTCTTATTATCAAGTCTTCCTGTATGGAAAATTCTTTCTTATAAGAATCTAGCTTTTCTTATTATTAAGTCTTCCTAGCTATATGGCTATATATTTGTCAAAATCTTGAATTTTAACCAATGTCTCATCCCTTATATGCTACATAAACCACCTACACCTCCCCTCTCTTACAATCTTCTTTCACTAGGCAGTTTAAAACTCAACAAAAATCAAAGAGGAAAAGTTTTTCCATTACCTTCAATAGCCATGACTGCCATCTTCCTCCTCCTCGCCATATTCCTCCACCTCTTCACCACCACGACTGCCCTTGGAGTTAACTATGGCATGGCTGCAGACAACCTTCCTTCTCCCTCTGTGGTTGCTAACTTCATCAAAACCCAAACTATCTTTGATAGTGTCAAAATGTTTGATGCTAATCCCGAGGTCCTTAGAGCTTTTGCAAACACTGGCATTTCGGTTACAGTCACAGTCGGCAATGGAGATATTCCTGCTCTTACCAATACTGTTGTAGCAAGGAGATGGGTTGCTCAACACATAAGCCCATTTTATCCTCAGACTAAGATCAAGTATGTCTGTGCTGGTAGTGAAGTCTTATTCTCAAATATTACTGATTGGATTAACAACCTTGTGCCCGCAATGAGGAGTCTTCATTATGCTTTGGTTAAAGCTGGAATTCAAGATATCAAGGTTAGATGAATGCATAATTTATATGTTTATCTTGTTCCTGCTCTTTCTCTTCCTATTATTATTGTTCTCCCCTTTAAATGTAAAAACTAATTTCAAGTTGTAATGATTTTAGAACATTTAATAACCATATGTTGTTGTTTCTTGTAACTTTTGACATTGCTAAGGAAATATTTCATGATTCATGCTTCATGCTAAAACGATAAATTTTTGAAAAATCAGTAATTCAAAAAAGATTGGTTTAAGATGAAAACAATGATATTCTTTACTTCTATTTTCTTCTATTCTTGACTGATATGATAGAGAATGAAAATTCCTTGCTTGCTTTGAGCCAATTTTATGTTGCTCAAACTTGAGGAAACAAAAATGTTTCTTGTAAGTCTTGTTCAAACAGATGTCACAAATCTCATCCTAAAATTCCCATTACAAACGTCTTTACTGTATCTTTTTAAATTTAATATGTATTATTCATACTGATATCGTATTTCTGATGTTAGAAACATATAGGAATAGCTAGTTTTACATGAATGAAACTCCAAAGACATCAACAATTTTTCATTATCATCGTTCAACTATTTTAACCTTGTTTTTTTCTTTTTGAGTAGGTCACAACCTCTCATGCACTTAACATATTCCGACGTGAAACTCTACCAAGTTTGACCCGTTTCATGGTTGGCTATGACCTAAGCTTCTTTGCACCCATACTCCAATTCCATCGCCGGACCAAATCACCTTTCATGGTTAACCCATATCCCTACTTTAGCCCTGATTTATCGAGAAGATTAAATTATGCTCTTTTCAAACCAAACCGTGGAGTCTATGACAAGTACACTGGAAAAACATACACCAATATGTTTGATGCTCTCATGGACTCAACTTATTCGGCCATGAAAGCCCTTGGCTATGGTGATGTGGAAATTGTGATTGGTGAGACTGGCTGGCCCACACAAGGTGATTCCAGCAGTCCTTTTGCCACCATGGACAATTCAATTTCTTACAATGGGCATGTGATTAAGGAAATTCTTTCTGGCAAAGGAACACCTCTGATGCCAAACCGCAGGTTTGAGACATACATGTTTGCATTGTTTAATGAGAATCAAAAACCAGGTCCGCTTGCTGAGAAGTACTGGGGATTGTTTAAACCTGACTTAAGCCCTATTTACAATGTTGGACTTCTTCGTCATGGGCAGGTATGCTTATTTCTGAATGAAGATCTCTTTTTGTCCTTTTTATAGTTTACACAATAAAGGCAAACATTGTTCTTATTGCTTCCTTTCTTCTGCCTCCCCCTATCTAAAATCGGGAAAGACGACATGATTCAATCTTATTGATACAACTATCACAAGAGTTTTTGTTAATTTAGTCTCAACTGACAGTCAAATATGCCGTCAAATCACTTTCTCCCAGGCACAATAGATTGATTTTAATTTCTAATAAGCTTGTAGAAAATGATAAGTTAAAAGGTTCTATTGATTTTTTTTTCTTTTTGAAATATTAGTCGGTGCCAACTCCTACAAATCCATCCCCATCAACTCCAGCACCTTCAGGCAAGAGTTACTGTGTTCCACAAAAGGAAGCTACCTATGCTCAATTGCAATCAAACCTGGACTACGCATGTGGCCAAGGCATAGATTGTACACCAATTCAGCCTGGTGGATTGTGCTACGAACCCAACACTATTCAGTCTCATGCTGCATTCGCAATGAATTCTTACTATCGAACCAAAGGTCAGAGTTATTTAAGCTGTGATTTTGCGGGCACTGGTCAAATCACCGCTGTTGATCCAAGTAAGTGAAATATGTTATCCAAGACTTACAATCATCGATGAATATTGAGAAACTTGCAAACAAAGTATAATTTAGCATTATGATGATAACTAAATTCATTGTCCATTACATTAAATCGATATGATATTTGCTAAAAACAATAACCATTAAGAATTTTAATATTCTTCATTCTGTGTTTATGTGCAGGTTATATCAACTGCCATTACCTCTAAAAGATTGGAAGGGAAGGATCAAGGATGAGCTTGACATATGCCCTTAAAAGTGTTAATCAGCAGAATGTTGCTAAAGTTCATTTGATTAGTCCAACTCTTCCTTCTTTGATGATTGTACTGCCATTGCTGTATCAAATGTGAACAATTTGTCAATGATAAAATGCACTGCTACTTCATTCTTTAACTAGGGTTGTGATTTTTCTTTCATAGATTATGAACTTATAAATGATAATTCAGATATAAACCTTACTCCCCCCTCTCCTTCAACTTTTTCAGATAAAGCTAAATTCAGCAACTCATTTTTTCCACATAACTTCTATTTCTTTTATACTTGAAAAAGAAAAAAAAAAGAAAACTTAATTGTTCTCCCAAATGAAGAACTAATATTTTAATATAATAACATTTTAAACATTAAGAATATTAAACTTAATTGGTATAATATTATTTTTTTAATTATTTAAAAAATTTTAAATAAATTTTTATTTTTTATTGTATTTAATTAATTTTTTATATTTTATTTTTAATCAAATATAATTATTGATTAATTGTAATTAATTAAAACATTATTAGTCATTTTATATTTACATAGTGTCAACATAATTTTAACATGAAAAATAAAAAAAATCACGTAATTTTATTATCATGTCACATAAATATATCACGTTATAATCCGTAACATGTTTGTATTTTACGTTAACTTTATATAATATAAAAATGATAAATCAAAAGTAAAAATATAAGAGTTTGATTGAATATAACAAAAAAATAATATTTATTTGAGTTGTGTAGAATAATTTAAAATTTTTTATATATTTTATGTTGATTTTATTTTATTTTATAAAATTTGATTCTGTCCATTTAGAATAAGTACCATTAACAATTAATTAGTATCTTTGAGAAAAAAACACATAATTAGTTTTGTATAGTCGTTACTATCAATTTTAAAATATTAATTTTTTTTTCAAAATTATACAATTTATAGGTGTATTTTATTTTAATCTCAAAATTCTAAAATTGTTATGAATATTTTTGTGAATATCCATTTATCTATATCTAGATTTGATGTAAATTGGGTTGGATTAGGATTTAATTCATCTAATCTTTTGCAGTATGTTTGGTTCATTGGAATGAATAGATTGAGAATAGAATAGTCATTCTAAGGGAATAAAATATGAGAAAAATAACTATTATATAAATTGGTTTATGAAAAGGGAATATGATAAAAATTATTATTATTACTTATTCCATTATTTGATTGGTAGAAACAATTTTAAGAATAGTTAAGAAATAATGGGTAAATGATAAAAATACATTTTATTAAAATTTAAAGATTTTTAATTTAAAAATAAAAATACTATGATGAGAAAAAAATACTTTTTATTAAAATTAAAGAATTTATTTTGTTAAAAGATAAAAATATTCTAAGTAATAACATCAAAATAACTTTTACTATAATTAAATAATATTTTCATCAAAATACAAATATATTTTTATTATAATTTAATAATATTTTGTATCATAAGATAATTAAACCTTTTATTATAATTAAATAATATTTAATATTAAAAAATAAAATATATTCTTCATTATATTTAAAAAATACTAAATAATATTCTTTATTACATTTATTATATTCAAATAATAATATTATATACTATTCATTATAATATTTATTATAGTTAAATAATATTAATATATTATATAATATTTAAATATTTTTATTTCCTTTTTTTTTAAAATGAAGTGAAAAATTTTGTGTTTTCTGTTCTTTAGAGAGAAGAGTGAGGAAGAGAGAGAAAAAATAGGTTTAGTATTTTTTTATAAAGTAATTTTTTGAATTGTAAAAAGGTGTATTTGTCTAATTAATTTTTTTTTTTTTTCCAACAATTTGGAATAGCCATTACCAAAGGGGACCTTGATAATGGCTATTCAGGCTTTTTTTGGAATGACTATTCCAAAAAATAACTATCCTATTTAACCAAATGCAGTTTTATCTCAAGAATAAAAATAGAAGAGGAATGGTTATTCTATTCCCCCCAACCAAGCATGTCTTACGTGTTATCTTCATTTTGTAAATTCTATCAAGATAATGGGGTTATTTGCCTATAAATAAACTTTCTCAGTTCATTTGTAAATGCACATTTCTAAGATCTCTTTTCTCCTTCTAAATACTTTTTTTCTTTTATTTAATTGGTCTTTCAAGTTAACCTTATTTGTTCTTTTAAGTTATACTTTCACAACACGTTATCAACATGATCTTCTGATCTCTTAAGTTTAGAATTTGTTTTCATCATTTTCAAGCTTCAACAGAATTTCAGTAATTAGGTTTTATTTTCTAGTTTTAGCAAATCAGGTAAGTGTTAGTATTAATTTATTTTCATCCTCTCACAAAGGTTGTTTTTTTTTATTTTTATTTTTAAAAAATCAAGTAAGTGACTTGATATCCTTTTAGTATTTTCATTCCCTAAAAATCAACTTTAATATGAATTTTGTTATCATGTAGTATATATTATATTTTGTCCCTTGCTATTAATGAAAAATCATAATGTCCATTTCCTAAAATGAATGTGGCAAACGAGTTACTAATAAAAAATTATAAATTTGTCAGTTCCTTTAAATGAATGCAACATCATTTAATAATTATGGTTATAATCATGAATTTGTCTATTTTTTGAAGTGAATGCCACATCATTTAATAATTATGATCATGGACATAGAAGAAATCGTTATAATAATTTATACTATTACGATTTTAATTAAGGATAATTTTACCACGAGATGTGGATGGATACCATTATCCACTAACCCACGAGAAATGAATAACCTATTAAAAGTGGATAATAATTGTATTCCACAAAAAGTGAATGAATACTTTCAACTTACCAAATATGGATGAATAATAAAAAGACAAAAATGAAAAGAATAAAAGGAATATAAAAAATTTATTTGTCATTGGTTAAGTACCTATTGTACATCTTGAATTTTATTAAGTATCATTGGAAACTAAAACATCTCGTGATGATTTTAACCATGGTCAAGTTGATACAGCACATCAAGATGCTTGTCCACCTTGAATGAGAAATTGATTATATGATTGGTAATGGAAATATCCATTGTTCATTTTCTTGTCCTAAAAAGGAATTGATCATTTGATTAGTGAAAACTAAAACATCTTGTGATGATTTTAACCATAGTCAAGTTGATGTAGCACATCAAGATGTTTGTCCACCCTAAAAGAGAAATTGATTATATGATTGGTAATGGAAATATCCATTGTTGATTTATTATTCTGAAA
Source organism: Theobroma cacao (assembly GCF_053813885.1). NCBI lineage: Eukaryota > Viridiplantae > Streptophyta > Magnoliopsida > Malvales > Malvaceae > Theobroma > Theobroma cacao. Next base: position 8,821,613 of record NC_142647.1, read on the forward strand.
AAAGAATTGGTCATTTGATTAGATGTTGCTACAACGCATACTATATTTAAAGACAAGAAATATTTTTCCCACTTGACAACTGAAAAAAATAATATCAATACAGTATTTGATAGTACAAGATTAATTGAAGGTTCCGAAAGAGTTAATATTTTACTACATTGAGGAATAAAATTTATAATAGAGGATTTATTATTTTCTTTTAAATCTCAAAGAAGTTTATTAAGTTTTAAATATATTCATATAAATAGTTATCATATCGAGATAACGAATGAAAGAGAGACTTAATACCTCTATATTACATTTATTATCTCAAGTAAGAGGTGTGTGTTGAAAAAAAAATTACTCGTTTTGTTCTCTGGATTAAACTACACAAATATTAGAATAATTAAAACTCATAGTAAATCAAAAGTTTACTAATGATTTTAATATTTGGCATAACCGATTGGACCATCTTGGATCAAGAATGATGCAAAAAAATTATTGAAAATTAATATGATTATTCATTGAAAAATCAGAAGATTTTTTAATCTGATGAAATACTCATGCGCTGCTTGCTCTCAAGGCAAATAAATTTTAAGACTATCACCAGTTAAAGTTGGGATTGAATTCTCTACGTTTTTTGAACGTATTTAAGATGATATATATGGACCCATACATCCATCATGTAGACCATTTAGATATTATGTGATTTTAATTGATGCATCGATAAGATGGTCACATGTGTGCTTATTATCAACTCGCAATTTGACATTTGCAAGATTACTTGTACAAATAATTTGTTTGTGAGCACATATTTCTGATTATGCAATCCAGACAAGTCGTCTTAACAATGCTAGTGAATATACATCTCAAGCTTTTAATAAATATTGCATGTCAATTGGAATAAATGTTGAACAATTTGTTAGTCGTGTTTATACACAAAACGGTCTAGTAGAATCGTTTATCAAATGCCTTAAATTGATTGTAAAGTCATTACTTATGAAATCCAAACTCCCAATTTCTGCTTGGAGGCATGTCATTTTGCATGCAGCAGCACTTGTACGCATCAAGCCACCAAGTTATCATAAATTCTCCCCTATACAATTAGTTTATGATCAAAAACCAAATATTTCCAATATAAGAATTTTTGGACGTGAGGTATATGTCCCAATTGCTCCATCACAACGCATAAAGATAGATCCTCAAAGGAGGCTAGGAATATATGTTGGATATGAATCTCCATCTATAATTAGCTATCTAGAACCCTAAACAGGAGATTTATTCATTGTAAGGTTTGTTAATTGTCATTTTGATAAAACTAAAATTTCAACATTAGTGTTAGAAAATAAGTAATTGGAAAAAGAAATATTTTGGTATACATTATCATTATCTTATTTTGATCATCGCACAAATCAATGTGAACAAGAAGTTCAAAGATAATTCAGTTACAAAATATAAAAAAATCAGTTGTCAGACGCATTTACAGACCTAAAAAGAACAACTAAATCTCACGTACCAGTTACAAATGCCCGAATTAGAATTGATGTAGGACAATCTGCTATTGCTAATGAGTCTAAGACATGCCAAAAGTGTGGGAGACCAATCGATTTTAAAGATAAAAATCCTCAAAAAAGAAAAAAAGTAAATATTCAAGATGGTCAAGAAGAGGAAACAAAAACTCTAGAAGATACCCTTGACATAATTCCAGAAAAAATTCAGGTACCTAAAATCAGTAAAAATGAAGAGATCTCAATAAATTATGTTATGACTCTTGAAGAGTCATATTTTTGCATACAATGTAGTGTTCAATATTATGAAAGAAAATGAGGATCTTAAACCTACATCTTTGAAGAATGTAGACATAGAAATGATTGATCAATATGGAAAGACGCAATCAAAGTGGCACTTACAAAATGTGAAGTTTTTGAATCTTTAGTCCGTACACCAAATGGCGTAAAATCAGTGGAACATAAATGGGTATTTGTGCGAATATGAAATGAGAAAAATGAGATTATGAGATATAAAGTACGACTTGTCACACAAGGTTTAATCCAAGGATCTAGTATTGAATATGAAGAGATATATTTTTTGTGATGGATGCAATTACAATTTTATAATAATTAGTCTGACAATGTATGAGAAGATTCAAATTCATCTAATGAATGTAGCTACAATTTATTTATATGGCTTATTTGATAATGATATCTATATGAAAATTCCTGAATGATTTAAGTTGCCTGAAGCACAAAATTTGTATTCTTAGGAAATTTATTCGATTAAATTAAATTAAATCTTTATATGGATTAAAACAATCTGAACGCATGTGGTAGAATCGCCTTAGTAAATTTTTGTCAAAAGAAGGTTATAAAAATGATCTTATATGCTCATGTGTTTTTATAAAACAATTCATATATGAATTTGTGATAATTGCTATTTATATTGGTGAACTAAACATTATTGAAACTCTTGAAGAGTTATCAAAAGCCTTTGATTATTTCAAGAGAGAATTTGAGATGAAAGACCTTGGAAAAATAAAGTTTTGTTTAGGTCTTTAGATTGAACACTCAAAAAATGAAATTTTTGTTCATCAATTTAATTATATAGAAAAAGTCTTAAATGATTTTATATGGACAAAACACATTTATTAAGTTCATCAATGGTTGTAAGGTTATTAGACGTGAAAAAAAGTCTGATCTCATGAGGATAATGAAGAACTTTTTAGTCCTGAAGTACTGTATCTTATTGTAATTGGAGCACTGATGTATCTTGCTAACAATATACGACTTGATAAATCATTTGCTATGAACTTATTAGCAAGATATAATTTTTCTCCAACTCAAAGACATGGGGATAGAATTAAACATATACTTTGATATTTGTGAGGAACAATGGATATGAGTTTATATTATTTAAATGCATTAAAATCATATTTAATTGGTTATGTAGATTTAAGATATTTATCTAATCCACACAAAGCTTGATCCCAGACAGGTTACTTATTCACATATGAAAGTATGACTATTTCATGACGTTCTATAAAACAAACTACAGTTTTTAGTTCTTTTAACTGCACAAAAAGTTTAGCAATTCATGAGGCAAGTTGTGAATGTGTTTGGTTAAGATCTGTAACTCAACATATTCGAGAAACATGTAGCTTGTCAATCAAAAAAGAAATTCTAACAACATTATACGAGGATAATACTACTTGCATAGTATAGTTAAAAGAAGGATACATTAAAGGCAATAAGATAAAATATATTTCGTCAAAATTTTTCTTCACTCATGATCTCCAAGAAAATGACAATATTAGTATTCAACACATTCGTTCAAGTGACAATCTAACAGATTTGTTTACTAAAGCCCTTCCTACTGCAACATTCAAAAAGTTGGTACAAAAAATAGGAATGCGCCATTTTAAAGATCTTAAATAATGTAGTTATAAAGGAAGTAAAATACACACTGTACTCTTTTTCTTTATTAAGGTTTTTCCCACTGAGTTTTTCTTGATAAGATTTTTGATGAGATAGGATTTCAAAAATGTATTTTTGAAAAAAATTATATACTATTTTTCTTCTCTAGGATTTTTTTCCTATGAGATTTTTTCTTTATAAAGTTTTAACGATGCAAATTCTTAATATAATGGATATTCAAGGGGGACTGTTATAAATATTTTTGTAAATATCTATTTATATATATATATATATATATATCTAGATTTAATATAAATTAGGTTGGATTAAGATTTAATTTATGTAATCTATAAGTGTTATCTTCATCTTGTAAATTCAATTAAGATAAGAGGATTATTTTCCTATAAATGGACCCTTTAATAAAATCTCTTTTCTCCCTTGAAATATTTTCTTTGTTTTGTTTAATTGTTCTTTCTAGTTAACGTTATTTGTTATTTTAAGATATATTTTTATAACAAAAATTTAATGATCAAAATACTTAGAAAGTCCTTATACTGAGGTATTTTCTTCAGTTTAATCTTTCTGGTCAAAATCGTAACATTTTAGTCCCTTAATTTTGAGAATTGTTTCAATTTAGTCATTTTAACGTTTTTCGTCCATATTGACCTTTACGGTGCTGACATCGTCGCTAACGTGGCCTAAAAAGGGAGTTTTAAGCATTGAAGTGGCAGTGTCACATCACCATATGGATATGGATTACCACGCGGCACATCAAGAGGCTACCACGTGGCAATTTATTCTAAAAAAAAATAACTAGTTAAGATTTGAATTCAAGACTTCTAGCAAATAAAGTAGTCTTTACCATCACACATAAATTGTTCCTTTTAATAATATTTTACTTGAATTTTTTTTCTTCTTTCATTCTTTTTTCTATTCCATAAAGTTGCGTAATTTTGGAGGCTTTTTATACTTTCAAAAACCATAATCATGAAAACTCTTTGGAACCTTCTTCTTAAATGACGTAATTTTATAAGAAAAAAAAAAGTTCCAAAACAATTTAGTTTTATAGAAAGAAAGAAAAAAGTAAAAAAGAAAGAGAAAGAAGAAAAAAAAAATAAAATTTAAGTAAGATATTATTAAATATAAGAGTTTAAGTGTGATAGTAAAAACGTTTGTTTATTTATTAGAGATTTTGAGTTCAAATATTAACGAATCTTTTTTTGAAGAATAAATTAGCATGTGTCAGCATATAAGAGTGTCACATGATAATCTTTTGGTGTGTCATGTGACAACCTCTTTTAAGTATCACGTGGTAATCCATATTCATAAAGTGACATGATAATACCATTTCATCATGATGATAATGTGACATTACGACATCATCGACTCAATCTTAAAGTGTGGTATGACAATGTTATATCATCTTGACATAATGATATTATAGTACCACATCAGCATCCAAAATCACTTTTATATATCATATCATCAATGATGATGTTAGCATATTAATAGTTAATTTAGATAAAAAAATATTAAAAAATAAAATAAAAATAATTTTTAAAATTAAAAAATTATAATTTTAAGTAAAAAAATTAAATTAAAGAAAATATCCTTAAAGGGACTTCTCAAATATTTTGATCAAAATTTAATTTTTCTTTTCGCCGTTCTTACAAAAGCCTTAGCCCCTGTTCCTCTTCCACTTCACTGGAGCTCTCTCGCTCGATGTGGCGTCCTTCTTTTTCTCTCCGTCCAAATATCCTTGCCGCGAGCGCTATCGCCGACCCCGCCGTCATGTCCTCCTCCCGCCGTCCTGTACCTCTTCCATCGCCTTCACAAATTACATTGCTCTGCATATTAAGTCTCAAATTATATGCACTAACTTTCAGTTCTCTAACTTTAACAGTATCGAGGCCGCCGCAATCAGTGGTGCAGAGGCTTCTCGGACCGATCCAACAGCGGCGGAAGAGGCCAGCTAGTCACAGGAGACTCGCACTTAAACTCTGTTCGAGAAGCGAACCTCGGCTTCCGTCGAGGAAATTTCTCGAATCAAAACTCTTTTCAGCCTCAGCAATTCGGTTACCGCCCTAGGCCTCAGTCTCCTTACGACCAAAACCAGCAGCAGTTTCGTCAACCGCCTCCGTCTCATCCATACAACCGTTATCAACGGCCACGCCAATCGTTTGATCAAAATCAAGCTGCTCGGCCCTTCCGGCCACGCAATTCCAAGCCCTGGGATTACCGGGAATGGGAGTACGCAAAAACTCCACCGCCTTCGCATTCTGGTAATTGACATCTCTGACTTTAATTTCCGTATAGCTTTTGTTACTTACTGCAAAAAGAAAAGGAAAAGAATTACAATGTTATTTAAAAATTAAAAATTAGAAATTTAACTTTTGAAAAACAAAATTCGCTATTTTACTTCTATATAAAACAATTAAGCCACTTGCTCATTTTTAAACAGGGGTCGTTTTTTTTCTTCTTTGATTTTCTTTTTTCCTTTTAGCAAAATCTTGAGGAAGCCAAAATGCATATAGCAGAAAGTAAGTGGTAAAAGTAAAAACCAAATTGAGAGGTAGTCCATTTAATTGGTTTAACTTTAATGAAGTTTGTTGATATGTATATATCATTTGCAGAGAGGTTTATTGTCCTTTCCTATAATATATTGGCGGATTACCTTGCTAGTACTCATCGGAATCTTTACTTTCATATACCTCTCCATATGATGAATTGGGAGTGGAGAAAGAGGAACTTAATGTTCGAGCTTGGACTATGGTCAGCAGACATTATGTGTTTCCAGGTTATCCATTCGCTTTCTGTTACATTTGAAAACTTTAATGAAGTTTAAAGATTTGCAAATGAAATATAGAAGCTGTGTAATTTCATTCTACCTTTTTCTTGAAAATATACGATAGATAGAAGCTTTCTCTACCTATAATGTAAAGTTAATACTTTCAGTTGGTAGCATCTCAGTCAAAGTTATATTACTGCTTCAATAGTTCAATTTACTTTAGGTTTGTCATTAGTGACTCAATTGTGGGCTATTGCTATTAGTTTTTTCAGCAAAAGTAATCATGCTAGGACGTTTTTGCTTTGTTTATTTTCATGCTACTTTGGTGGAGATGGTTGTATACGTATGGAGGCTCTGAGGCTCAGTGTGTCTTGAGCCACACAATGGGAGGTAGCTGTCTTCCCTACCATAAATCCAACCCCCTTCATTCCTAAGTTTTGAACTTGTGACCACCACATTAAAAATTTGTGTTTCCTGGGACTGTCAGGAGATTAGATCAATTTTTCCTTATTCATCTTAAAATGAATCGCATTGTCGTCACAAGGCATTAGGCTATTGTTCTCCTTGCCTCTTTGATATGATATAAACACATTCAAATTGGGCTCTTCCTGAGGTGATGATATTCACAGTTTCCGCTTGAGTGATAATTTATATATAGGTGAGACTGTGTGTGTCTGTGTTTTGGTGGGTGGATGTGTTGTCTTCAAATTTTGAAATAGTATGTTTCCTTTTACTATGATTTCAGGAGGTTGATAAATTTCATGACCTGGAGGAGCAGATGAAGTACAGGGGATATAGTGGCATTTGGAAGGTTTGTTGTGTGTCTGAAGCTGTTTCCATTATTAGTATTTGCCTCAGATTCATTTCAGATTTTGAAAAGCTATATTATACGAATGACATTTTATGCTTTTACTTGAAGAGCATGCAAACAACTTTGCCCTGGAGAACTGAATTCTGACTTATTTGGTCATTTTACAGATGCGAACTGGCAATGCTATGGATGGTTGTGCAATTTTTTGGCGAACATCAAGGTAATTGTACTTCACCTTTTATCATTCTATAATAGTCATCAATATGTGGTGAATTGCTACTTTGTTTTATTTGCTGCATGAGTCTTATCAATTCTCTCAATTATCATCTTAAGCAGGAGGTTAACTGTCCACCTTATCATTCAGCAGTTATGCATTTTTTTATTTTTAAGCTCCATGCTACAATTACTTGCTACTTCTATGTGCCTTTTAGTTGCTTGATTTCCTGGTTAGGGCACTGTCTATTAGGTATTCTTTTCCCTAGTAATGGTCATCGATGCTCGTTGAGAGCACATTCTGAACCATATTTCTAAATTTGTCCATCATTATTGTAAAAACAAGTGGCCACATTAGGAAAGCTACTTCAAAGATGTTTATTGCTGCAAAAGTCCCTTAATAATTGGGTATTGGAAACTACATCAACATTTCCATTTATTTATACAGTCAACATTCCTTTCAATTTTACATTTTAAAGGAAGGATATCAATGTACTTTGATAGTTGTATTCGATTGCATGCATGATCACTTGCTATGTACCCAAGTTACAAGTCAAGGGTTTAATCGCTTGATTGGTGTTAAGCTGCCTGGGATTTCTCGGGCTTTTACCAGTTTCAAGATTTTGATTTTTTTTTTGTTGGAGTATTTATTGACTCCCTGTTGATGCTATCAACATGACCCCTCATCAAAAATTTCATTTGGCACTGAAGTATATCAATTCATTTTATAATCTTCATATTAGGTTCAAGTTACTTCATGAAGAATATATAGAGTTCAACAAGCATGGACTTCGGGATAATGTTGCTCAGATATGTGTTCTTGAGGTAGACTGCACCTTTCTATTTCAATCTCGAGTGGAATTGCCAATCTAATAGGGTTTTCTTGATTGTATTTCATCCCAACTTTCTTTGTTTTTCTTGACATGGTTATATACCATGCCTTGACTTCTATTTATTTACACTTTTCTATACAGTTGTTGAGCCAACATACCCCTGAAAATACATCAGCTCCACTAAAAAGGTAACAAGAGAAATTTTATGCTTTAAACTTGTTTAATGCTTTTCTCTCAAAATGAATTTAAAACAATCTGTAATTGTTTTTTATTTATACTTGAGATCAAGTTTTCTTGTGAAGGTATATTTTGAAAGAAGTATTTATATTCAAAGATATTACGTACTGAGTCCCAAAGGGTACACCCCAGTGGTTAAGAATTTGAGATTCCAGCTTGGAGTTCTTGGGTTTGAATCTTGGGAAGGGACATGCTACTTCCTATTGTGTAGTTCAAGATCATATGCACTAGAAAAAAAGATATTATGCACTGAAACAAAGAGTTAAAATTCAGTTGCTGTCAGGACATCATTTTTCTTCCATTTGGTACTTGTGCTTTCTCATTACAATATGCATTTGGTCCTTGCTTGCATTGAGTATTCTATTAGAAATTCACATTGAACTTTTTGGTCATTTCAATTCCTAGTTAAATGATTAGCATTTATTTGCAGCTCAGCTAATAAAGTTGTCGTGTGTAACATTCATGTGCTATATAACCCAAGAAGAGGAGAAATTAAGCTTGGCCAGGTATTTACTTTTCTGGACATTTAGTTACTCAGTGGATGGATGTAACAGTTCGTTGCATGCTCTAGAGGTTTTTCCTTGTCACCTCCTCTGTGGAGGCCATGATTCCTGATTGCACCAGCTTCACCTAAGGATCAGTCTTGCTGCTCATTTGCTGGACTTTCACAATTCATCACAGTGCACCTTATAAAACCTGAGGTTAATCTGCCTCGAGGAGTTGTATTGCCATGTCAAATTCTTTCTTTCTGTGTGAGTTCAGATTTGATGAGTAGTTCTGCCTTGTGTGCATATAACTTATGTTGCTTTTGCTGAACCTCATCTTGCTTCTCGACACTTTATATTTTAGATACCTTTGCCAATTCATGCAAAAGCCCTAAATCTGATGCAAATTGAAATGGTTTTGGACCCATCTTATGTTTCCTTACCTGCTGTAGATTTCATTACTTCATATTTTGACTTCCCAGCAGTCTCTCTCTCTCTCTCTCTCTGCTTTGCTGGTTTGCGTGATCAGCTGTGCTTAGTCTGGCATGTTTATAAAATTTTTGGAAAAATTGATCCTGAACTGGTTTAGTAATCAGACATTATTCAGTTAACCTAGAGGTACCTAAATTTTAAGAACTCTTTGGCATTGCTTGTTTACCTTGACACACCCACATACATGCAAAGATTTATCCTTGTATTTTTCTTCCCTTGCCAACCTCCCCCTGCACACAGATGCCGTTTCTTCTTTCTATTCACTAATTTGGCCCTCAATTAATTTTTATGTCTGCATGCTATTCTGCTTTGAGCCTTTATTTTCCTAAAGCACATGTATCAAACTCATATCTGACGCATCAAAGTGGACATGGGTATGACCTATGAGGGTATGATGCTCTAATACAAGTAAAATTTCAGGAAAATGTGAACATACCCACATCCTACATTTCTACCTAAGTCTGAGCACCAGTTTATAATGGTAGTAGTTATTCTAACCTCTGCACCTAAGTTTTCCTCAAACAGGTTAGGAGGCTCCTAGAAGGAGCTCATTCTGTTTCGAAGAGTTGGGATGATGCTCCCGTAGTTCTTTGTGGGGATTTTAATTGCACTCCCAAGGTATTCACTTCGTTTACACCTTAAGCTTTAGATAAGCATTATCCACATGGTTTATGCCTGTTTTGTATTTGTCTTTTACAACATCTTCAACTTTGATAAGTTACAACATCAGATCTTATTTTTGTAACAGAGTCCATTGTACAACTTTATATCAGAGCAAAAGGTAAATGCATTTTAACTTTTTCTCTCTTTGTTTCGACGATGGATGGTCAAGTAAGATTGTGATTATATCATTTGAGGCAGTTGGATTTGTCAGGAGTAGATAGAGATAAGGTATCAGGACAAGCTTCTGCCGAAATTCCTCCACCAATGCCATATAATCCTAGTTCCGGGTAATGTTTGTACAAGTTTCTGTCTATGACACTCAAATGACTTTTCAGTGCACTCCTGATTGTTGAAGATGAAAAGCTTGCAAAAATATTACAGGGTTCAGTCTTGTGATAATTCAGTACAAGTTCCTTCGACAGTAGATATCAAGGAAGTTGGTGTGGATAAGAATGATTCTCACTCTGACACACAGAAACAAAATAATCTAGACAGAAATATCAAAGATGCTCCTATAAACAACTTGCCTCGTTTCAGTGAGACAATGCAGGATTTCTCAGATATGTCTTGCAACAATTTGCTGACGGATGGCAATGGCAGTGCACAATATGGTGAAGTGACCACAAGAACTCACCAGAATGTGATTGATGTTGCAAAAGCTGAAACTGGATCAACATTCTTCATTCCAATTGATAGCTCAAAAAAAAGTTCAAGCTGTTGTCATAATGAAGTCAAATTTCCTATAGATGAGATGGATGATGATAAGCAAAGATTTTCTCTTGCTAATTCTTCCTGTATTGAAAATGTATGCTCCGATGTGACTGAGATGGAGCATACAGGAATAGATATCACCATCCATTCTAATGAAGACACATGCATTGTGATGGATGATCATTCTAACAGGGTCAGAACTGACCCTGAGTTTTTGAATACCTCCAAGTCAACTGGGTCATTATGCCAGACTCACTCTCCTGATTCAGTTGTAGTTTCCCATCTTGGGATCTCAGGCAGTCGGTCATCCCAGTCAATTGCTAATGACGACAGTGTTAGTCCTTCAATTCCTTATCAAGTCGACTTCTCAGGTCTATCTGCTGGCATTGATATTGAAGTAGAAGAAAAAATGGATAATTTGTCTCTTGAAGAGCTTAGTAAAGCTATGGTAGAAGGTGGAACCATTGTTGAAGACAATAATGCATTTGTAGCTGCATTGTATGGTAATGAAGATGTCAATCCAACAAACTCTGGTCTATCAGTATCATCAGATTTGGATCATTCCTCCAAGGAATTTTTCAGTTCCCAAAACTCCCAGTTTCTATTACCAAGTGATGAAATGCTGGATGATTTATCACCTTCCTTGGATTCTGAAGGCTCTGAGGTTGAGCAGGCTACTTATGATCCATCAGTGTGGAGCCCAATGGAAATAGCCACTGCAACTGGCAGTGAGGACTGCAATTTTCTAGAACACCCTCTGCAGCTTAAAAGCACATATACAGAAGTCAAGGTACATCATTGCGGAGCTTTACTTTCTCAGTCTTTTCAGTGATTAGATATGTGGCAAGCATAATTACTATAAATGAATTCAAATTTGGAATTTTTTTTTTCCACGCCTTTACAGGATTTTTCAGGGACAAGAGACTTGGATGGGGAGCCTCTTGTAACCAGCTACAACAGGCGTTTCTTCGGCACCGTTGATTACATATGGTAAGTAGTTATAGTTGTCCCGCTTATTAGATTTGAATGTACTTGAGAGTCATCACAAATAAGGCATATTCAAATGAAGTTGCAGCATTACTAATGTTTTTCCATGTAAAACTATGGACACATCTGACATGGACTTGGATATAGTGTCTGAATGATATTTTAACCACCCCTTCTCTTTTTCTTTTTGGTACCATACAAAGTTCAATCAGGAGCTGAGATCAAACCTTAGAACTTGACCTCTTCCTACTTTATCTTCCTTCATTGTGGGATGGTATGAAAAGATATGTTGTCCAAGCTATACATACTTTTTTTTTCATTGTACCACATTAATATGGGATCATTTCTTAATGGAGCTTTTCAAATGAGCCCTTATCTTACATTTCTCATGGTTTAATCTAGTCAATTAAAATAAGCCACTAGCTTTGACTTTTATTTAGAAAAAAATTTGGTTATAGAATTGTGCTTATGTGAGGGTTAGAATTACTTAAATCTTTTACACTGCTCTGACTTTCAGGCGTTCTGAAGGTCTCCAGACAGTCAGGGTGCTTGCTCCAATTCCGAAACATGCTATGCAATGGACACCAGGATTCCCAACAAAGGTATGATAGCAAAACCTAGTTTGAATAGAAGCTCTATTTCTCAACTTCTTTGGTAACAATAAATTATGCAGTGCTTTTGGGAAATCGTAAGAGTATTAATATAAATAAAAATTGATAATGACTTTTAATAGGAATAAAAGAAAATATAAGATCTTTAGATTCAAATTTGATTGAACATTTCTGATTTAATACAAGAAATGTGTAAATTACATATACTAAAATTCTCCCCATCTTTTCAGAAATGGGGTAGTGATCATTTTGCACTGGCTTCAGAATTGGCATTCACAAAAGACTATCAATTAGGACCCAAAAAGTAAAGTGGGTAGAAAGATGTTTGTATTTGCGGTTTGTAACATTCAGTTTTGCCTCAAGTTTTATCTCCTGTGTTATTGCTGTATATATTTGAATTTTGTTTATTTATTATAGTTGGATATATTAATTCATCAATCCTCAAATTTTAAATAAGAAAAACTGTTACCAGATTTGTAGTATTTTGCATCATAGTATTCCTGTGATCTATAACGTAACTCGGTATACTTTTAGCCACTAACGGCTGGCATTTATTTATTTTTCCTCAAAACCTTGTAAAATATGTGACCCTGATCCTGCGCATTCTTGGACGCAACAGCAAAGTTTAAAAAACATATGCCCGTAGATCTTGCTAGAACACTTGAATCAGTTTCAGCAGCTCACAAGTGGAGCCCGCAGTTGGTGTTACTGTTAGCCAATTTGTATTAGAGGTTGCCATTTGTGTATTTAAAATTCGAGTAATATGTTACTTTATGTCGTTTAAATATTAATAATTTAAAAGAAAAGACTTGAGTTTAAGTGGGTTAAATATATTGAAAAATGTTTAGTTAATATATTAATACAATTAATTAAATGTGTCAAATATATATGCACTGCGGATCAACTGCATGTAACTTGAATAATTTTATATTTAAAATATAAGATCATAACATGAATAGGATTATACAAAATTTAAATTTATTTAATTTGATATCAAAAATTATGAAAACTGGCATGTTTGGCAAGATAAATCTTCATTTCTTTTCGCTCATGTTGATCTCACCATGCATGTCTTTGCCTGTGGATCTGGGTAATGACCAGGCTCTGCTGTTGCAATTGAGTCTCCAGGGTTGTCCATGTTGCTTCTCTGCGGCATCATTACGGAACTGGATTTCACTAGTTGGACTACAGTTTTGGGTTTCAAGGCAAGGCAAGGCAAGGCAAGGCAGGGCAGAGCCCAGTGCGGATGGTTTCTGTTTCATCCACTTGTGATAATCTGTTATCTGTACGAAACGTGCTGCATATGGATTTAGCTTGGCTGGGGACTTGAAAGGCTCTCGTTCTGACAGTTTAGCAGTAAAAAAGCCAGACTGGTTTGGTTGGTTTGCACGTGACTCACTGATATTGAAGCATCGACCTCAGTTATTTCTCTCTTTTACCTGGAAAAGACCAGAGGACCGATTCTGCCATTCACAAGCACAACCCCAAACAGCTCGTTTTGAGGGACGGACAGCTTCCTCTTTTTTCGATTCTATCTTTCGCTCCCCCTTCTCTTCTCTTCTTCCCCCAAGATTATACATACCGGCATGCTCCATCTAAACCCTTGGTTTGTTTTTCTTCTTTTATGGTAATGTGTAAAATAGAGTATAAATCATTAAAAGGGTACCAACTTATTAAAACAACTGATTTTCTTTTCTCACGTCTTGCTTTGAATTATTTGGTTTTCTCGGCAGACTGAAAGGAGGATGGACGACGATGAAGAATAGAACAGCACGTAATACATTCAGATGTAGCGGTGTTTTTGTCCAACGCTTGTAAAGGGACAAAAGAGGAAGATTTTGGGTGTCAAGCTGTTCGCCTTTTGGTAGTGGTCGACCGCAAAGTACAATCGTGCCTTGATGTTTTCAAACTTTGAGTGCTTCAACGGTTTTCTGCTAAATGTTTTTTCGAAAGCAAAAATTCACCCCATGCATTTGTCATGTCCTTTGGGTAAAGGAAGACAGAGACAACACATTTTCATAAGGTAATTCCAAATAAATATAAATTACAAAGGTTGCACATGCATTGCATGTGCTCTTAACGTAATATGTGCGTTTTAAAAATGACGTGAATAAACCCGTCGCAAGAGAGATTTTTAGCGACTGCTTGATGAACAAGAGCTTAAGAAGACCACCAGTTTCTGACGTGTCAAAATCAGAACAAAAAAACAGCCAAGTTTCCAATTCAAACTGGACAAGCAAAGCTTTAATAGACCTGTTGCCTATTTATTTACATTAAATTCCCATTTGGCCGCCGTATCAGTGCAATTTAGGAGTTGCAAGCAGCTCCATTACAGAAGACAATGTCAAATACTTCCTCCGCTCTTTCATTCTCTTTCTCCAACTCTCTACACTCTAAGGCCAGTTTTTTCTTCTGGGTCTCCTCCCATATTTCCTCTCGTCTCTCTTCCGTTTTGGTTTTTTTTATTTTTTTCACTTTTGGATCTCTTCTAGATTCCAAAAATCAGCAATTTTTTATATGCATAGCTGCTGAAGTTTTCTTTTAGTTTCTTTCTGATGAAGGGTCTTTTCTCTTTCATTTTTGCAGGGATTCCAATGCTGATAAGAGCTGCATTAGCTTAGTCTGTACCTCGAAGGACCTTTCTTGACAGTCTGAAATTTTAAGTAAACCAGTTCCAATTCCATTATAATTCCTTTGCTGTTCAAAATCCCAGGAAAGCTTTACCCAAGCTCAACTACCTTGTCTTTTGTTTGATTTCTACTTCATCATCAGAAATTCCTTCAAAATGCACCCTCCTCTTCACTACTGTTTCATCTATATTTCTTATCTATAAACTTTTGTTCATTTGTTTTACCAAAACAACCCATCTGACAAATCCCCACCAAAAAAGAAAAAAAAATGTCTGAATCTAATCCAAAATTACCTTCTAACAAGCTTCCTGATTTCAAGCAATCTGTGAAACTGAAATACGTTAAACTTGGCTACCATTACCTGATGACTCATGGAATGTACATATTTTTAACCCCTCTTGTTGTGGTCATTGCTGCACAACTCTCCACTTTCTCGCTTCAAGATCTCCATGAGCTTTGGGACCATCTTCGTTTTAATCTAATGTCTGTGATCCTATGTTCCACCCTTCTCGTTTTCTTATCAACCCTTTATTTTCTTACTCGTCCTCGTCCTGTTTACCTTGTTGATTTTTCATGTTACAAGCCAAATGACGCTAGGAAATGCACCGGGCAGATCTTCATGGAAAGGTCTGTTATGACTGGTACTTTCACAGAGGAAAACCTTGAGTTTCAAAGGAAAATTCTTGGGAGGTCTGGTCTTGGGGAGTCCACTTACCTCCCCGAAGCTGTTATAAGAGTTCCTCCTAATCCGTGCATGGCAGAGGCAAGGAAAGAAGCAGAAGCTGTGATGTTTGGTGCACTTGATCAGCTTTTTGAGAAAACATCTTTGAAACCTAAAGATGTTGGAATTTTAATTGTCAATTGTAGCTTGTTTAATCCAACACCATCTTTATCTGCAATGGTAATTAATCATTACAAGCTTAGAGGGAATATTATTAGTTATAATCTAGGTGGGATGGGCTGTAGTGCTGGTTTGATATCCATTGATCTTGCCAAAGATCTTCTTCAAGCACATGCAAATTCCTATGCTTTGGTCATTACCATGGAAAACATTACTTTGAATTGGTATTTTGGGAATGAAAGGTCCATGCTTGTTTCCAATTGCTTGTTCCGGATGGGAGGGGCCGCAATTTTACTTTCCAATAAAAGGTCTGATGGTAGGCGGTCCAAGTATAGATTGGTCCATACTGTTCGAACTCACAAAGGTGCAGATGATAAATGCTTCACTTGTGTTACTCAGAAAGAGGATTCTACCGGAAGGATTGGAGTTTCTTTGTCAAAGGATCTGATGGCGGTTGCTGGGGATGCTCTGAAGACTAATATCACAACCCTTGGCCCTCTTGTTTTACCAATGTCTGAGCAGTTACTCTTCTTTGCCACTTTGGTTGCCAGGAAACTTTTCAAGATGAAGGTGAAGCCTTACATCCCAGATTTCAAATTGGCTTTCGAGCATTTCTGCATTCATGCTGGTGGAAGAGCTGTACTGGACGAGTTGGAGAAGAACTTGCAACTCTCAGATTGGCATATGGAACCTTCAAGAATGACACTGTATCGATTTGGTAACACTTCAAGCAGCTCTCTTTGGTATGAATTGGCTTATACAGAGGCCAAAGGGAGGATTAAGAAGGGAGACAGAACATGGCAAATAGCATTCGGTTCAGGGTTTAAGTGCAACAGTGCTGTTTGGAAGGCTCTGTGGACCATAAATCCAGCTAAGGAGAGAAGCCCATGGATGGATGAGATTCACCAATTCCCAGTGGATGTTCCAAAGGTTTCAGCAATCTAGAATCCATTTAACCACTTTGCTTTTCCAGCATTAGATTAGTGATTGCTCTCCAGGTGATAAACACCACTTGTCTCTGTTGTTTTACTGCAATTTCTTTCTGTAGGGACTAGTTGGTGATCGACTAGGATTTGCATTTAGTCTTTCTTGTTTATTTGTTGAAAAGATGGCTGCAGTTAGGTCTTTTAGTCGATCTGCTTATGCTTCCAGTATGCATGGGTTGTTGTGATGGCTTGGACTAATGTTTCTCTATCTATTCATGATTTTCTCATGTTTGAGATTTGATCATGTTCATTGCTGATTAATTCGGCTAACTTTTCATTGTGTGGAAAAATAACCAGTTCCAATGTGAATTGATAAAACAGAGTTGGCATTTCTACTAGACGGTTAATTGATTCTCATAACAGTGCAAATATTAGGCCAACCAAACTGAGAAATCAACCCATCCATCCTGTAAATACTGATAAAAATCATCACAAATCAGCAAATATACACAGAAATCAATCTTTCCAAGACTTTTGAGTTCATGATCAAGAAAGACCTAGTTATTAATCCTTACGGCACTTGTTTGATAAGAGCCTTGTGAATGTGAGGGATGACACCAGGACCAGCTATGGTTCCTTTGATAAGGGTATCAAGTTCTTCATCACCATAAATTGTTAACCGCAGATACCTTCAGATCATTAATTACTTGCAGCAGTACCTGCCAACTCTACGACTTGTACAGTCAGGTACTCTAAGATGGCAGAAGTATGGACAGCTGCAGTTGCGCCAACTCTTCCATTTGCTTTGACCCTTCACTTAAGAAGACGGTGAATCTGGCCAACACTGAACTGCAGGACAAGTTACAAGGTTGAGTAATTAGGGAGAAAAGGTACTAGTGAATGGCGACAAATTTATCAATGGAATACATACAGGGAAAGAATTCAAAAACAATTAAGATCGTGGTCTTGATTTTGATTAATAGTTATTTTTTAAATAATTATTTTTTAGTATAACATTGTATAGAGAATAATAAGAACAATCATTACAAATAAAATATTATTTTATATAGAACAATATCTATAGCAAGTGAAGTATTATTTCATACAGAACAATTAAAACAAGTGAAATGTTATTTCATACAAAACAACAAGAGTAAGTGTACTTCATTCTATGCACAATAATCACTTCACACAGATGATAGTGAAAACAATTTAGAATAGGTGGCAACATTCACAAGTTATTTTCATCTTGGGATGTTTTGTAGAGTTTGGCTTGGTGGCTCAGATATGGAGGTAATTAAGAGGTCTTTCTTTTAACCTTTTCTTAAGTTACAAATAGTACAAGTGTTTCCTCCTCTTCTCATATTTTTTTGTACTTGTTCACGTACATCTTATTCTCTTAACTTGTTCTCGTATAGCTCTTCATGTATAGTTCTTTTTTGTTACCTGTTATTTGAGAACAAGTCTTATTATACCTAATTACATCAATGGTTACATAATGAGTTTCTAACCATTACTCATTACATGCAATAAAATCATTATTTTAATATCCATGAATTATAATAATGGTTACTCACATTAAAACTCTTTATAATAATATCATTCATTATGTGCATTAAAGCTTATTCTTGACTAACCGTCACTGTTGACATTATATATAAACCTTCACAATTCATTTAAGGGAACTTTACGTTTCCGAAGTTAGCTCACTCTTACTCAAAGTTGTTCTCTCTAAATTCTCTCACTAGCACTTTTCTACTTAGTACTTTTTAGCTTCACTCTAGCATTCTCCTATTTTCTACTTGTTCTCAATCATTACTTCACTATTCATATATTCTTTTCTATTTGTCATGACATTAAATATTTTAAAAACTGCTTCAATCTTCCTCTTTGTACTTCCAACAAATCCTTTACTTATTTATAATACTTTCTCTTTCTATCGCAGGAACCCTTTTACAATGGTCATCAAATTACAACTAGAGAGAGCAATATGTCACTCTATAGTTAAGGCGACATGAACCTAATGGAGAACATTTCATAAAAGCTACTAACCACCTTTCCATGGTGGTCATCTAACCATCCTAGACTTCATTTGACGAGGCACATTACTGAGACCCACATAGTACAAGATGCAAAGACTAGTCATATCTACTTTCAAACTTTCCACTAGATGCTACCACCCTTAGTCCTAGAACTCATGAGCAAGCAAAGCAACTTATTATTCTTTCAATTTGCTAATACCCATTTCAAAGTTCGGCCTAAGTCGGGCCAAACCTATGGGCCTAGTAAGTGGTTAAGCTCATGGAAAGGTCTACCTACCGCCCACACCTATAAGGTTATTATTTTGTAGTAAATAGACCCCAAAGTTGTGGCTTTGCTTATGCAAATTAATGAAAAGTAGAAGAATTCAAAAATACAACATCCCATTAACTGTTGCGCTTCCATGTTTATCTAGAATCTTGTGTGAGTATAACTTTATCAAATTCACTTTTTTTTTTATTAAGAAAGAAGAATTTGAACTTAATTCTTTAAGCATAACATATACATTTAATATTAAATCAAATGATTTTCATAAAAGTCACAATAATTTGACTCAAAATTCTTAAATTTCAAGTATGAACAATAACTATTCAATCATATATTACTCTAACATGTTACAAAATTTATTAAAATTTCAAATTGGATATAATCTTAATTTTAACAAAAAATCATAAATTTGGGTGCAAGTAAATATCAATTTGTAATTAAAAAGCATCAAACTATGTTCTAGCATCGCATCACCTTGCTTGGCCCATAGGTAGCATATACATCCTTCAAGGAAACCAAACTCATGGCATAAGAATGTATAACAAATGGCGAATCAAGGATGGACCTCGTTTGGACTTCCTTGATGGTTTTTGTTTGTAGGTTGTAGATAGTCGATTTTGGTTAATACCTATTCTCTAAATAATTATTTTATCGTATAACATTTTATAGAGAATAATGAGAACAACCATTACAAGTAGAACAAGTACTTTGCACAGAATAACAATTTCACATAGATGACAGTGAAAGTAATCCATAATAGATGGCAGGGCTCATGGGTTACTTTCATATTGGGATGTTTTGGAGAGTTTGGTTTGGTGGCTCAAATATGCAGTTAGTTAAGAAGTCTCTCTCTTAACTTTTTCTTGAAGTACAAGTGTTTCCTACTTTTACCTTATTATCTTGTACTTGTTCACGTACAACTCTTCTCTATTAGCTCCTACTCGAGAACAAGTCTTATTGAATATAATTACTTCAATAGTCACATAATAAGTTTCTAACCGTTACTCAACATTAACTCTTAGTAACGATTACCTAACATTAAAATTCTCCTTAATGATATCATTTGTTACGTATATTAAAGCCTTTTCTTGTAACCGTTACTTTTGTCACTATATATAGAGCCTTCTCAATTCAAAAAGAGGCCTTTTTCATTTTCAAAACTACTTAACTCTCACTCAAAAGCTTTTCTTTCTAGCTTATTCTCACTTAGAACACTTATTCTTTGACATTTAGTACTTTAGAACTACTCTAATCTTCCTCTCTGCTACCTTCGATACATCCCTTACTTGTTTGCAACGCTTCTTCTTCTTATCACAAGAACCTCATTTACATTTTGGTAACTCCACTGGGGAGAAGTAATTGCATTAGGTAAGACTTTTACTGCTACAATTTCTTGTTACCGAAAAGATAGAAAGTTCCACTAGCAACCAAGATGCACCTATTCCTTCTTACATTCAAGATCTGATGAGAATGATCCAAGCTTCTTAAGAGAGGATGCAAACATTGGAAGACAATAATAGGCGAATGATGGACACTATATCTCAACTCGCGTCCTTTACTATCACCACTTTTGAAGCCCAACCTGTGCACCTTAATGAGAGTGCACCTGATGGAGTCATTCATCTAATTACAAACACTTAGGGGAATGGAGGAAATGGAGAAGGTGCAGCTGATGTAGTAGTTGTTAAAACCTTAATCCTACCAACACCACTGCTGCAGTTACCCTAGCAATTACCTCTACTGCAGTAATCCCACCTACTTCTACTCAAGGATTTGTGACAATGGAAAAGCTCCAAAGGCTATTGGATCAGAAAAACAAGAGCTTGAATTTTTTTGAGTTTGATATCAAGTTGCCTTACCTGGCTAG
Organism: Theobroma cacao; assembly: GCF_053813885.1. Lineage (NCBI taxonomy): Eukaryota > Viridiplantae > Streptophyta > Magnoliopsida > Malvales > Malvaceae > Theobroma > Theobroma cacao. The sequence goes on from NC_142647.1 coordinate 8,842,404, forward strand.
TGTAGCTACAAAACCATACCCTAAAGACTATATTAGCCTCAAGTTCAAAAATTTAATGGAAAGATTGGAGATGCATGCGAACATGTCATGAAATTTGTGGAGACTCTTAGAGTTGCTAGATTGGATGATGACCTGAAGTTGAAGGAGTTCTCCAAGTCTCTCACTGAGAAGGCTTATACATGGTATGTTAACCTCACTCTTGTTTCTGTTCAATCTTAGAATTAGATGTGTAGGATGTTTAGGGAAAATTTCTTTTCTACTCTAAAAAAGGTTACTCTCGTTGATCTTGGAAGAGAGTTTCAAAAGTCTAGGGAGGATTTAATGGAGTATATCCAACCCTTTTGAAAGAGGGTGCTAGACATACAAGAATCTCATGATGAGAAAGAGCTAGTAGAAATGTGCATGCAGGGGATGTTTGATGAATACAGGCTACATTTGGAGAATCTACCTTTTCTAACCTTTGCTACACTAGTGGAAGCTGCACGAAGGACCAATAATACGGTTCTTAGACAAAAAGAACTCACTCACTTTGGTAGAAGGAATACCCTAATGGTGAATGCCATCCAAAGCAAAGGTAGAGAAAGAAAGGGTCCAATCCAAGCAAATTTACATCCAAGAAGAGATGTCCCAAAGAGAAGGCCAAGGGAGGAGAATGACTCTTCTCCACCATTTTCAGTACCTTTAGATACAGTGAGAGTTCTTTTCCAAGAATGGGTTAGGTATGGACAAATAAACTTACCTTATACTCCACGACCACTAACAGCAGAGGAAAAGGCTAACCCAATATATTGTGATTATCATCGAGTAGTTGGTCATCCACTTTCTAAATGCAAAAACCTTTGGAGAATGTTCCATAAATGAGTGCAAGCAAGAGAGTTATTGATTGGAAATAACAAAGTCCAAAATAAGCCTCTTCCAGTTCATCCAAGTCTTCAAGGGCAAGTAAGTGCATTAATTCATGCTCAACATGATGTCTCTTCTTCTTCAAACACCCAATTTAATGATACAAGTGAAGTTACTGTGGTTACTTCTTCGATTGCCAATTCACTCATGAAGACACTTAACTTTAGGCATTTCTTTGACCAGCTTGGGTTTTCAAAAAAAGTAAGGAAAAAAGCAGCTATATCACTAGCTCAAATAGCTGGTGAATAGTATGGAGAGTGTAACATAGTAGTACGACCTATGGGGAAGATGGTTGGTGCGTATCAGAATGCTATTGTGTTTATAGAGGCAGACATGTGTACACTGCATCCTTATCATAATAAACACCTATATGTGGAAAGTACTATTAATAGATATCCTATTAGGAGAACGTTCATTGATGATGGTTCTTTTGTGAATCTCATACCTTTATCCACTTTGAAAGCTGTAAACATAGATTTAAAGAGTTTACTTCGTCCTATGGCTATCATTTACTTTGATAACAAGGAGATTATGACTTTGGGGCAAGTGACAGTGAACTTCAAGATAGGGCCGATTCAAGATCAGACATGTTTCCATGTTATTGATGCAAATGTGGCTTATCATGCTCTAATTGGAAGAAAATTCCTACACATGCACAATATCATTCCTTCCTTACGCCATCAAGGTATTAAAGGACATTGGAAAGGGAAGGAAATTTTCATTCTAGCCACTAAAGCTCCATTTGAACGGCATGGGGTGAGTTATACAGAGGCTTCTTTCTTTGAAGATCTAGTAGAAGAAGGAGAAATAGTTATTGCTAGACCTATCGGTGTTCCACTTCCACAATGGGAAGAGTATGTTGGGAATAAGGCAGAGAGTAGTGGCAAGAAGAAAAAACATTGTGGGAAGAGAATAAGGGAAAACACTTCCACATATAGAGAAGTAAATGAAGAAAAGACGTCTAATGGGGTAACTTCTTATCCACGTGAAGATGGAAAAAATTATGTATTGCTTATGATGGGACGTGGGGTCTGGGAAAACATCTTCTCCTGATCTCAAACTTTGAAAGCCATTGGATACATCACCATCATATTTTTAAGGGGAAGCAGAAAAGGAAAAAGTACAGGAAGTATTACCCATGAAAGAACAACTCCCAGATCAACCCAAGCCTCTAAGTGATGAGTTAGAAGAAATAAATATGGTGGAATAAGGAGAGACAAATAAGCCACTCTTCATAAGCAAAAGTCTTTCTAGTGAGCAAAGGGTTGTGCTAATTGAGTTGTTGAGAAAATTCCAAGATGTGTTTGCTTGGACTTATGAGCAGATACCTAGATTGGATGAGAATCTTATTACTCACGAGTTACACATTTCTCCACAAAGTAAATCAGTGAAACAACATGCTCGTGTATTTTATCATGAGATAGAAAGCCAGTTAAAGGAGGAGATTAATAAACTCCTCAAGGTTGGATTCATCAAACCCATACATTATTCTACTTGGTTAGCAAGTGTAGTTCCTATGAAAAAGAAGAATGAAACAATTCTAGTGTGTGTAGATTTTAAAGATTTGAACAAGGCATGCCTAAAAGATGATTTTCATTTTCCTAATATTGATACATTAGTGGATGCTACAACTGGTCATGAGATGTTTTCCTTCATGGATGGGCTTAGTGGATACAATAAGATATGGATGGCACAAAAAGATGTAGAGAAAATAGCTTTCAAAACTCTATTCGGTAATTTTTATTACACTGTAATGCCATTTGGATTAAAGAATGCGAGTGCAACCTATCAACGTGCAATGACAGCTTTCTTCCATGACATAATGGTTGACTGTATGGAAGATTATGTGGATGATATAGTGGTGAAATCCAAGAAGGCTTTTAATCACTTTGAAGACCTGAAAATAGTATTTGAACGGTGTAGAAAGTAAAATCTTCACATGAATCCTTTAAAGTGTGCATTTGGAGTAATAGCTGGGAAATTCTTAGGTTTTGTGGTTTATAAAAAAGGTATAGATGTTGATCTTGCAAAAATAAAGGCTACTCAATCCATGCCATCTCCGGTGAATCAACAACAACTCAAAAGCTTGTTGGGAAAAGTCTCTTATATTAGGAGATTCATTCTAGCTTTAGGAGAAATCATTGTGCCTTTTCAAGTTTTGCTTAAGAAAAGTGTTCCATTCACATGGGGTGAATCACAACAACAAGCATTTGAGAAGATTAAGAAGATTATTACTTCTCTTACAACGATGATTATGCCTATCAAAGGAAAGCCAATGATATTATATTTGACATCTACTCCATATTCAATTGGTGCCTTACTTGTATAGGAAATGGATGGAGAAGAAAAACCTATGTACTACCTTGGTAGATGCTTAAACGGAAGTGAGTTAAATTATCCACCAATGAAAAAGTACTATTTGCTTTAATGCACACAACTTAAAAGCTTCGACATTATTTCTTGGCACACAAGCTCATAATCGTGACAAAGTCAGATCCCATCAAGTTCTTACTTTCTAAGCCAGCTCTATTTGGAAAAGTAGCAAAGTGGCTTCTTTTATTAAGAGAATTTAATGTATCAGCTGTTCAGCCAAAAGTTATCAAGTCTCAAGCACTTTTAAATTTGTTAGCATATTTTCCATCTTAGTTTGAAAAGGTTATTCTTGATGCCATTCCAGCCGAATTTCATGAAGAAGTATGCGCAGTAAATATAGAAGAAGGGGAATGGATTTTATACTTTAATGGTTCTTCAAACAGTTTTGGAAAAAGTGCCAGAATAGTTCTCATTCCACCGGGTCGAGAAGATAACTCCTTGATACAAAGTTCTGAATTAACTGTTTCTCATTTGAGTTAAGATCACATCTTTTGGGAGGGAAAAGGTCTTCGTGTCTTGGAAGCATCAAGTGAAGATGGGAACTTCTTGATTTCAGGTTTAGAGTTAAACTCCTTAGAGTCAAGTAAAAAACCTATCTCTTTAGCTTTCAAGCTAGATTTCCCATGCACAAATAATCAAGCTGAGTATGAAGCACTAGTTTGGGGTTGTATGGGGTAGCAACGATTGGAGAAGCAATTTTTGCATTCATGGAGATTTTAATCTTATTGTAAAGTAGACTAATGGTGAGTTTTCTTTGAAAGAGCCAATGCTTGCTTTTTATAGAACTCTTGTTCAGTCATTGTTATACAAATTTCAAACAGTGAGATGTGAACATACTTTGAGAACAACGAATCGTTATGTAGATGCACTTGCTACTTTGGCTTCTAAAATCCATATTTTGGAGAAAGAACGAAGTATTCTTGTAACTGTACTTAAGAGAACTATCCCATGTCCATCTAGTGAGCTATTACAACCTCCAATTTATAAAAAAGAGGATTGGCAAAAACTTATCATAGAAGAGCTGTTTAATCCTTGTTCTACTACTATTCTGCGCTTGAAGCAATACATTTTGATTCATGGTACACTTTACCATAAAGGAAGTAATGGAGTTCTAGCAAGATGTGTTTTTGAGGAAGAGGCAAAAGAAAGATTGAGAATAGCCCATGAACAATGGTGTGGGGAGGAAGAACCACTTTTACATTGATTACTCCAAAGGGCAGAATATTTTTGGCCATCTATGTCCAAAAATGTTTTACAACTTTAAAAGGCTTGCATTAGATGTTTTGATCCACTAGATGTACAAGAGTGTAATTTTGTGAGAAGTGCTAGTGATTGACGTAGGCCTTATATTGATTTTCTCCAAAATGGAATTTTACCAGCTAACTTTCAAGATGCAAGACAACTTAAGAGAAAAGCTCAACATTTTTTTCTAAAAGGAAGTGACTTATTCAGACTCTCATTTGCAAGAACACCACTGAAATGTGTTTCCCTAGTTGACGTCAATCCATTGTTAGAAGAAGTGCATGCAAGTAGTAGTGGAGAACATGAAGGTGGAAGGAAGCTTTATCAGAAGCTTTTGGGTATTATTGGCCTACTATGGAAGTGGATGCAGTGAATTGTGCAAGCAAGTGTTATCCGTGTTAGATTTATTGGAATGCTATGCATGCTCCGGTTGTACAACTTCATAACATCATTACTCCATGGCCATTCCATACTTGGGCGTTTAATTTGATTTGACCTATCAATTCTCCTTCTAAAGGATATACTTGGATATTAGCAACAACAGAGTGCTTTACTGAATGGGTGGAAGCTATTTCTTTGAAGAATGTGACTGGTCCAGCTGTGGCAAATTTCATCGAGGAAAACATCATTTGCAAGTTTGGCATACCTAGACGTATTCTTTTAGACAATGGTACTCCATTCATTAATGCTAATGTAAAGGAATTACTTGCCCTTTATGATGTGGATCATGCGAAGTCTACTCTTTACCACCCGAAAGGAAATGGTCAAGCTGAAGCTACTAACAAGACTTTACTTAAAGTGCTTAATAGAATGGCGCATGAAAAACCAAAGATGTGGCATGACGCACTTCTAGTAGTGTTATGGGCATATAGGACTTTCAAGTATGGACTTACAAAGGCCACTCTTTTTTCACTAGTATATGGAACAGAGGCAGTACTACTTGCAGAAATTCTAGTTTCGTCTGCAAGATTAGCCTTAGACGTTAAACTTGATAATGATAATTTACGGATGTTAGAATTGGAAGCGCTAGAGGAAATAAGAGATAGAGCAAAGAAGGATTTATCAATTTATCAAAGAAGGTTGAGTAGAGCTTATGACAAGCTAGTGAAGAGGAAGATATTTGAAAGGGGTGATCTGGTACTATGCATAGCTGAGCATATTAGAAGAGGAACCCTAGCTTATAAATTTAGCCCAAAATAAGAAGGACCATATGTTGTTCGTGAGGTAAATGAGAGTGGATATTGTAAATTGATAAATCTAAAGAACAACGCCATCATTGTTGCAATCAATTTTCAATATATAAAGAACTATCATGTATGAGATTCTAACTCCACTCTTTGTTGTATGCAAATAAATGATTTACTTCTTCGTAATGAAAAACATTCCAGTTGCAGCTTCACCGTTTTTATATTGGCTTTGTTTTACTATTTATACTTTAGCTGTTAGCTTCATTGCTTATATCTTGGCTGCAATTATACTATATTATTGGTCACAAGCTATATCGCTCAATCTTTGACCATAATTTATCATCAATGTTTCAGTCGCTAGCTTTATCGCTCATAATTTGACTGTAATGATATTATGTTATTAGTCGTATGCTTCATCGCTCATCTTTGGCCTTAGCTTAGTACTCATAAATTGGCCGTAACTCTGACACTTGCCTTCTTCACGTCAAGTTAGAGTTAATCTTTTTAATGAAAAGTTGAGAATTACCTTTTGGCCGCATATAATAATATGAAATGTGAATAATTACGCAACAAGCGTGTGGTATCATTATTATTGCAAAAGAAAAAGAAATATGATATATCAATAGTAATGTACTAGCTTAAATGAGCTTTCAAAAAAAAAAAAGAATAAAAGTAAAGGAAAAGCAAAAGACTAGCCAACTACATACTCCATAGAGAAGAGCTATTATTGGCAAATACATTTAATTATTCTTGTATTTTAGCTTCACGTTTTTTCAATGAAGCTATCTTCACTGCAATGTCTTTTAACTCATTTTCCAAGGAAAACTTGTTGAGAAAAACCTTGGCTTTAGATTTGCAATCACTAAGGCACTCAAGCTTGAATCCAAAGTTACAAGCATCATTGAAATCCTATAACATTTGTTGCAATTTCTTTGGTGAAGTACTCATTAATGGAGCGTGGGAAATGGCTAAAGCTCTACCCAACATTTCCATCATTAAGCAAATGACGTCTACGTTCTTTACAAAAGAGGTATTCCAAAACTCTCCCTCTATATTGAAAACATGCTCCAAGTATGCCACATACTCCAACGAAACTTGAAAACCATGGAAATTAACTTTCTTACCACTTTGTTCAGTATGAGCTACTTGCGTGCTAGAAGCACTATTGGTATCTTTGTGTTTTGGCACTAGGGAGGAAGAGGCACGAGGATTAATTGAAATAGCTCTAGCATCATCATCAGTATCAACTCCAACATCATGAATAACCTCAATATGTGGAGTAGCCTTAGGGAAAACCTTAAAAGCAGGAATAGCCTCAATGTCAGGAACAAGCTCATCTCGAATAACCTGGAGAGTAAGAATAATCTTAACTTCAAAAAAAAAAAAATGGAACAACATCAATCAGAGTAACATAGTGATATGTTTATACTTGGTTCATAGTAGAGCTCTAAACATGATTTGGCAATAAAACATCTAAATCAATGAAATCATCAAAAGGGGTTAGCTCACTCTCAACTTCAGCTTTATCAACATCAATTGATTCATTATCAGATTCATCACTACGTTTAAAGTCACATGATTCCTCAGTCTCTACTTTAAAAATTTCTTCCTCTTAAACTAAATTAAGTTCTACTCTTGTAGTTGATTCTCCAAAAAAAAAAAAAAACAAATAAAATGAAAAAATAAAAAAATGTAAAAAAAATGAACTTACTTTTCGATAAACGTGTTATCTTTTGTTTGACGAATAGGAGCATAAGGTGCAACATCTTTTTCTTCAATTATATTTTTCTTGTTTTTAAGAGGAATCAAGTGTAAGGATACATCACTGTTACTTACATGAGGAGTGTAGAGATGAGCATTAGGATTAGTTAATGGCACAGTAAAAGATCTCCATTCTCCAAGACATTCTATCCAATAAGCAAACCATCCAGAAGTATGGATACCAACTCTATCAAGAGCCAGGATAGTACAACTCTTAAGTTTATCTAAATGGAGTAGAAGTCTTGCCATGATAAATGAAGAAACACAAGAAGAAAAGCTGATAGACGAAGCAGAGTCAAATAGAATTGGTTGGTCAAATCCAAAATGACGTGCCACTCTATAAACAGAATGCACTTCGACAAAACGAAAGTCCCTTATCTCCGTCAGAACTAGAACTTTCAATCATAAAAGGCAATCGGGAACTATGAACCCATATACAAAAGTTAATACCTCGTGAACTCATTATTTCAGATTGTAGAGGGTAAGGGTTATAATAAATTGTAGGATCACCAAATACATTTATAGGTTGCACATAAGGTCTGGGATTGAATTCTTTTGTAACATCCATCACTTTGAGATCATTACCCCTCGGTAATCGATCACGCCATGCCCAAGCTCTATAGTTGTTCTTGGATAAAAGGTTATTTACAGAAAAATATACAAAAGGATATGCATTAGGCATAGAAGCGTAAGAACCAAACCTTTCCCATGGGCACATCTGAATTAAGGAAGCATCCATATAAGTCAAAACTTTGTAACGACCAACTGACTCAATAGTTTGAGTTGGTACAAGTCTAATCTCTTATATAGAGATCTTAAATATAATGGAGTAAGAGGAAAACGTATTCCTTTAACAATTTTTATTACTTAAGAAAAAATTACTGAAGAGATACCTTCATCTGGACACCTTGGGAGTATGTGTCGTGCTAACCAAAAAATTATTAAAGCCACTAGCTCATGCTTATGGTCTGGGTACTCAAGAGAACCAATTTCAATTCTTTTGGCATTGAACTTTTTATTAAAAACCCTATCTAATTGGAGAATCGTGCAACCTTTGAGGTTTTACTCAGACTCTTAAGTAGATTAAAGAAAAAAGCTCGAATGCATACTTCTTCTTCAGAAAGCTTAGTAGAGTGAAAATCATGCTTTCCTATACAAGGAAGTTCCAAAAGAACACATACATATTCCAAAGTGAAGGTAAATTGCCCCTATGCTGTAATCATAGTATGAGAAAAAGCACTCCACTTTGCAACAATAGCACGCCATACATCCATCCTTTTTTCTCTATTGATCTTGGAAGTGACATGTATAACATCAAGTATTCCAGGAAAAAAGAGAAGTTTAACATAAGTAGGATTCTTCAACACCTTATTTACCCATTTATCCTAACCATGAATAAATTGAGAATTAGAGCCTAACTTAGTAGTAGAAAGGGGAAACTCATCACGCTCAAACCAAAACTTTAGTACAGATAGTTATGGAATACCACTTCTTTTATGAGGAGGTGCTTGTGAGTATAGACGATTCCAATCATATCCAACAAGCTCATAGAGATGTTCATCAACCTGTCTGGCACTAACTTCTTCTAAAAAATGATCTTATTCTCGTACTCTTATAATTTCATCTTCTCAGTTTTCAAGGATAGGAGGAATTTCACCACTCTTGCCTATTCTAATTTTCTTGGGAGCAACTAATTTGGAATCATTATTCTTCCTTTTATGAGCAGTGGTCTTGTTCTTTGTTGCAACCCTTTCAAGTTCATTATGATGGATCTTCGGAGGAAAACACGTCCTAGGCATAAGGGAAGATGGAAACTTTGTAACGTCCAGCTGACTCAACAGTTTTAAGTTAGTACAAATCTAATCTCTTTTATAGAGATCCTAAATACAGTGGAGCAAGAGGAAAATGCATTCCCTTAACAATTTTTATTGCTAAAAGAACAATTGTTGAAGAGATACCATCACCTGGACACCTTAGGAGTATATGTCGTGCCAACCAAAAAATTATTAAAGCCACTAGCTCATGCTTATCGTTTGGGTACTCAAGAGAACCAATTTCAATTCGCTTGGCATTGAACTTTTTATTAAAAACCCCTATCCAATTGAAGAATCGTTCAACTTTTAAGGTTTCACTCAAACTCTTAAATAGATCAAAGAAAAAGTCTCGAATGTATACCTCTTCTTTAGAAAGCTTAATAGAGTGAAAATCATGCTTTTTGATATAAAAAAGTTCCAAGATTACACATGCATATCCCAGAGTGAAGGTAAATTGCCCTCATACTATAATCATAGTATGAGAAAAAGTACTCCACCTTGTAACAATAGCACGCCATACATCCATCTTTTTTTCTCTATGAATATTGAGCTTGGAAGTGACACCTATAGTATCAAGTATTCTAGCAGAAGAGAGAAGTTTAACATAAGTAGGATTTTTCAACACCTTATTTACCCATTCATCCCAACCATAAACAAATTAGTTAGAGCCTAACTTAGTAGCAGAAAGGGGAAACTCACCACGCTCAAACTTGAACTTTAGAATAGATAGTCCTAGAATAATATCCAACAGGCTTAGAGGGATGTTCGTCAACCTATCTGGCATAAACTTCTTCTTAAAAACGATCTTCTCCTCATTCTTTAATAATTTCATTTTCTCAATTTTCAAGGATAGAAGGAATTTCACCACTCTTGCCTATTATAATTTTCTTAGGAGTAACTAATTCGGAATCATTATTCTTCTTTTTATGTGTAATGGTCTTTTTCTTTGTTGTAGACTTTCCAGGTTCACCATAATGGATCTTTGGAGGGAAACGTGTCCTAGGCATAGGGGAGGATGGAAACTTTGTAACTCCCAGCTGACTCGATAGTTTGAATTGTTACAAGTCTAGTCTCTTATATAGAGATCCTAAATACAGTGGAGCAAGAGGAAAACGTATTCCCTTAACAATTTTTATTGTTAAAGGAACAATTGCTGAAAAGATACCATCATTTGGACCCCTTGGGAGTATGTGTCGTTCCAACCAAAAAAATTATTAAAGCCACTAGCTTATGCTTATGGTCTGGGTACTCCAGAAAACCAATTTTAATTTCCTTAGCATTGAACTTTTTATAAAAAACCCTTATCCAATTGGAGAATAGTGCAACCTTCGAGGTTTTACTCAGACTCTTAAGTAGATCAAAGAAAAAGTCTCGAATGCATACCTCTTCTTCAGAAAGCTTAATAGAGTGAAAATCATGCTTTCCTATACAAGGAAGTTCCAAGAGAACACATACATATTCCATAGTGAAGGTAAATTCCCCCCATGTTGTAATCATAGTATGAGAAAAAGTGCTCCACCATGCAACAATAGCATGCCATACATCCATTTTTTTTTCTCTACGAATATTGAGCTTGGAAATGACACTTATAGTATCAAGTATTCTAGCAGAAGAGAGAAGTTTAACATAAGTAGAATTCTTCAATACCTTATTTACCCATTCATCCCAACCATAAACAAATTGAGTTAGAGCCTAACTTCATAGCAGAAAGGGGAAACTCACCACGCTCAAACCTAAACTTTAGAATAGATAGTCCTAAAATACCACTTCTTTTATGAGGAAGTGCTTTTGAGCATAGACGATTCCAATTGTATCCAATAGGCTCAAAGGGATGTTCGTCAACTTGTTTGGCATGAACTTCTTCCCAAAAATGATCTTCTCCTCGTTCTTTAATAATTTCATCTTTCCAGTTTTCAGGGACAGAAAGAATTTCACCACATTTGTCTACTCTAATTTTCTTGGGAGCAACTAATTCGGAATCATTATTCTTCCTTTTATGTGCAATGGTCTTTTTCTTTGTTGTAGCCCTTCCAGGTTCACCATAATGGATTTGCGGAGGGAAACTCATCCTAGGCATTAAGGAGGATGTAAAAAGAAGCGTACAAACATGATCATGGAAAAAGAGATAAGTATATATACACAATAATATTTATTATTTATGTATTTGTCAAAATAATAATAATAACAATAAACCTACAAAGTAGAACAATAAAATTTATCAAAATTATAAATTTTGTTATTAATATATATAATAAAAATAATAATAACAAATGAACAAAATTTTAAAAAATAAAATAATAAAAAATAAAAAAATTATTATTAATCAAATTAAAAGAATTCACTTAAAAGAGTACTTAAAAGAGCTCGCGGAACATAATTGAAAGAGCTCGCGACACTCCAAAATAAAAAGCTCTCTAAAACAAAAAGTAGAGCTTCAACATATTAAAAGAACAATTTATATATATATATATATATATATATATATATATTTAAAAAGAAAGTACCACAGCTTGTGACTTTCAATGTTGGAAAACCCTTTTCTATATATAAACAAAAAAGAGAACTGCAACTTGCAGCTTTTGCTGCCAACAAATCAAAGAAAAAAAGTTTGACAAGTTAGTCAACCTTTATTTACTTCTTTTATTCTAATGTTTTGCTTTTCCAAGGCTGCTTTGCTTTTAGGCTTTAGCTATAAACTATAATTTATGGGTTATAAAGTGTTGAATCAAATTCTTGTATCAAGCAAGATTTTTTTTCTTTTTCTTGTGCTTATCAATTTAGTTTTCTTTTGAACATAAAAATTCTTGCTTTGTGTTTTTCTTCTAAAATCAAATAATTTATTTATTTGTTTGAACATATATATATATATATATACATAAAAAAAAGAAAAAAAACATCATCTCATACATGAAATTTTTTTTTCCTCATATTTCAATTAAAAAAAATTCATGCAGGGGGCAACAAGCAAAAGAATTCAATTTTTGTTTTGAAAAATAAGAAAAATACAAGAAAAAAAAAGTCAAACAAGAAATTATATTAAAAAAAATTACTTACTCAAAAAGATTTGCAAAATAACAGACCTTGTTATGAATTTTATTTTGCTTTGAATTTGAATGAAGAAAATTATTCATAGTAACTTGATATTTATAGGCCACATAGAATCAAGATTTTTATGAAAAAGATTAACTTTCCTTTTACCATTTGTATCTTGAAAATCTTATTTTATATGAAAAAAATTATTGCACAATCAATCAAATATTACAAAAAAAATATTGGCATTACACCTTACACAAGATAGTAACATGTTACTACCTAAAGTATTATTAGCTAAGGTGTTATTGTCTAAGGCGTTACTATCCAAGGTGTTACTACTCAAAGTGATACAGTACAATATGTTATGGTACAAAATAAAACTTTTACATTCTAAATTAATACATAAGAATTATTTTTAACAATTAATTCTTACGCAAGGGGCAAAATGTAGATAATCGATTTTGGTTAATACCAATTCTCTAAAGAATTATTTTATCGTGTAACATTATATAGAGAATAATGAGAACAACCATTACAAGCCTATCAATTACTTTGGACAAAATAACAATTTCATACAAATGACAGTGAAAGTAATTTGGAATAGGTGGTAGGGTTCATGGGTTACTTTCATATTGGGATGTTTCGGAAAGTTTGGCTTGGTGGCTCAAATATGGAGGTAGTTAAAATATCTCTCTTTTAACTTTTTATTGAAGTACAAGTGTTTCTGCTTTTACCTTGTTCTCTTGTACTTGTTCACGTACAGCTTTTCTCTATTAACTCCTACTGGAGAATAGGTCTTATTAAATATAATTACTTCAACACACATGATAAGTTTCTAATCATTACTCAACATTAACTCTCAATAATGGTTACCTAACATTAAAATTCTCTTTAATGATATCATTCATTACGTGTATTAAAGCCTTGTCTTTTTTATTGTTACTTTTGGCACTATATATAGATCCTTCACAATTAAAAAAATATGCCTTTTTCATTTTTAGAACTACCTAACTCTCACTCAAAGCTTTTCTCTCTAGCCTATTTTCACTCAGAACACGTATTCTTTTCTTATTCTCTTTCGTCTGCCACGACATTTAGCACTTTATGAACTACTCCAATCTTCCTCTCTACCACCTTCGGTACATCCATTACTTGTTTGAAACACTTCCCCTTCTTATCACAAGAACCTCATTTACATAGGTCATATCGAAATACTCCCCCAATGCTCCAAGGTAGTAGTGCTTTCTTATTCTGGATATTCTCCACAATCATCCAACGACTATAATCACATTAATATTTGAGAAAGGGATATTGCTTCACATTCCAATCAAGGTCTACCTTCAACACCTAAACATTTATCACTTTAGGATAGAGAAAGCAAAGTGATAGACCGTATCTTTCCATTTTTGAGAAACTCATACATCTCTGACACCGTGCGAAGGAACATTGCTCGCCTGGATGAAGCAATGCTTTGAATTCTTCAGTATCCATGTTAAATAAAACGATAGAGTTTGTACAAGGAGTAGAAGGTGTTGAACGGATTTAGCCATCCATGGAGACTTATCAAACATTACTGAGTGCCATGTAAATGTTTCGTAACTAAAGCTGTCAAATCTTTTCTAGGATTTAGACTTTAGACTGTTTATAAAGTATTCATTGTACCCTGATCTCCGTCGTGAATAGATCAACCTGTATCCCTTGGTCAATGAGTGAAAAAAGATTGCAAAGACCAAGCCTTTAGGATATGATTTTTCCTTAAGGTTACTACTTTTTGCGTGATAAGGTTACAAACGAAGAAATATAAACTTAAAGGATCAGTAGCTCTGCAAAGTATTAATTTTAAAATTTATTATTATATAATTTTATTAATAAAAAAAAGCTCCACTAGAGCCTCGATTTTGGTGCTCCCTTGGGAGCTCCGGTGTTTCTTTGGAGTGCCTCATTAGGGCTTTGGTGCTCTTAGGGAGCATCGATCTGGTGCTCTCCATGGGTGATCAGTCGGTGTAAGGATGTCACCAGTCAGCTAGCTTGAGAAAGAAAACACTAAAAAAAAATGATCATTTTAAACATTTCATATTGAATATTAAGCCGTTTGGAGTTTTGTTTTAAAGCAGAGTATCCATTTTGAAAACTAATAGACTTCCGAGTAATTTCGATTAAAACTTAAAGAACAAGGATATTTCACCCAAAAAAAAAGTATATGGATTTGTACTTCTAAATATATGTGATGCAGTATAGTAGAGAAAGAACAAAAGACATACATAGGTTCAGATGGCAAAAAGAAAAGGAAGAGGATGAATGTGGGGAGTTTGTGTTTAGCATATCAATAAACAACAATGTGCTTAAACAGTTACATTATCTCTTATGCCGCATAGTGTGCAGGCCAAAGAGTTTTATAGTGATTGCCTTTCCAACTTTTTAGGGATATTTTCTTAGTCCTTAAAAGTTAGAGGTGAAGATGTTTAGTAGGCAACAAGATCAAAGGGTAATTTTGAGATAAAAAAAATATATTGTGATTCTTTCAACAATTTTCATTTGTAAAAAGATTTATATGATACAGTTAATAACTTTTATGCACTGTCAATTTATGAAATGTTATCATCTCATTAATGAAACAAAGTAAAACTAAAAAACTTTTAAGAACTCAAAACTAAATATTAAAAATTTTCTTAAAAAATATATAAAAAATTAAAAAAATGTGTTTGTTTCAACTCCTATCTTATCCTCTTTTTCTTCCATTAAAATTAGATTTGGCTAACTTCAAGAACAAGATAAAGGAAAAATCAATTCTTTCCTTTTCACTTGTAACTTCCTTTCTAAAAAAAAAAAAAACTTATTCGGTTAAGATGTTGAAGGATGAACAAGATAATGGCTTTGAAAATTGAGTAATAAATATAAAACTTAGAATCAAGCCAGAAATCGAGCTAAGATCAATATTTTTGCTATTTTTGTGGCGATTCTTAGAGGTAATTAAAAGAGATAATTTTTAAAGGAATTAAAAGCATAAAGCTTCTTAAATTGAGAGAGATTCAAGGCTGGCCTTTGGGTAAGGTCACCTAAGCAAGAATTTTAGGTCTCAAATTTGGAAAAATCCTATATTTTTAAAATAATAATATAATTAATTATATTAAAAATATATAAAAATTAAAATAATTAATAAAATATTTATCTGTTGTCTCATGTTTAATAAATATTTATTTTCTCTCACTTTCACATTCTTATTAATTCTCAACTAATTATCTCATTTTCTATTAAAAATATGTAAAAGCCAAAGATAATTAACAAAATGACATTTTTTCTCATTTTTCTTCATTATTTGTCTAATAAATCTCCATTTTTTTATCACTTTCCAATTTCTACAATGCTGTTAATTTTCATTTATTTATTCTATTTTCAATCAACTATTAGTAATATCTATTTAATGATCTTCAACATTTATTTTTTCTCACCTACTTTTTCTATTTTCAATCAACTAACGATAATACGTATCTAATATTTCTGGCATTTATTATTTTTTATATATAAAACACTAGAAAAAATCATTGTATTTGCAACGGATTTGCAATGGAATTTAATTAAAATTTTTATCTACTAGTTCCGACGGATTTCCAACGGATTTCTGTTGAAAATTTTCGTTGGAAATCCGTTGAAAAATTAAATTCCCAACGGAATTTTCAACGAAAATTTCGTTAGAAAATTTCCAAAGAAAAATTCCGTTGGAATTTTGACTTGTACAACACACACATGGTATGTTTAATATTTTCAATGGATTTCCAACGAAAAATTCCGTTGGAAATACTTTGGAACTTTAAACTTAAAAAAAAAACGGGTGTAATCTTGATAGTTTTCAACAAAATTTTCAACGAAATTTTTCGTTGGAATTTCCAATGGAAGATTTCGTTGAAAATCCGTTGAAAATTTCATCTTCAGAACACATGTCTAATTGTTAATTATTTCCAACGGATTTCCAACGAAATTTTTCGTTGAAAATTTTCGTTGGAACCTTAAACATTTCCTACGTAATCTTTAACTTTTCCAACGGAAATTTTCATTGGAAAAGTTAAAGAGTCAATGATGCATTCAAAAAAGTAACCTTCCAATAGAATTTTTCGTTGGAAAGTAACTTTTGAATGCATCAAAACTTTTATGACTTTTTAAACTTTCCAACGGAATTTTTCATTGGAAAATTCCGTTGAAAATAATCATAATTTTTCCAATTATAAAATTTAAAATTTTTATAAAATTTTTTAATTATTTTTAAAAAATTAGATATTAGTAAAACCAATTACATAGTTATTGAAGTAAAATTTTTTTAAAGTTTAAATATGTTTTCCTTCGAGTAATTTTGTATAATTTTTTTAACTTTAATGAATCATACAATATTGAAATATAATACCAAATTAAGGTAATGTTATATTATTCCAAAATTTAAAAAAATAACTATGTAAAATTTTATATTTTATTAAAAACCATGATAAGATATAATAATCATATAAAAAATATATATTACATTATTTACGTTTTAATTGTAATTAGCTAATATATGTAAATTAAGATTGAAGTTTTATAATAAACTTATTAATATTTGTGCTTAAAAAATATCATTTTATTATATGAGATATATTAAATAAGGGTCTACATATATATATATATATATATATTAATATATAATTTATGTAAGATTATAGTAAATTTCATTTAGATGATTATAATTATTAATGTAATTGGATAAAAATCATACATTTTATAAAAATCATATTGATAATTAATTATACAAGTTTGGTTAATACATATCAATGTATAACCTATAAGTTGTGATCATTATATATGTATATAAAAAATTTAGTCATATCTGACTATTACTTATATTGAGTAATATTAAAAAAAAAAACTTTTTGAACGAAGATAAAATAAATCTAAAAGTACTGTTATTGTCAAGACTTGAACCTTTGCCCACATGTTAAAAGAGTTAAAAGATAATCATTTCTTCCACCAGCCCATACTTAAAACTTATCTCCCAAACTTAATTGGGTATTAAACCAAAATGAATATTAGTTGCCTTTGGCCTAATACGTCGTCGTTCTGCCAAAATTCGATCCCCTTAACCCTACATCAAAACGACGTAGTTTTGATTTATAAAACCCTATATATAAAGTCACAAAATTCTCCCCAAACCCGACTTTTAAATTGCCATTTTCTCTCTCTGCTTGCGGCGCTGTCCCCTTTCTCTAAAACCTTTGCCCGACTTCTACAGCGTTCCCGGTGCTGTCCCATAACCTGTGGCCTAACTTCGGTTCCGACGTTGTCCTATTTTAACAGCAATCGGTCTCTCTCAGTCGCCTTTGGCCCCGTCGTCCTGCTGCTATATTCTCCGATTTAAACCTTTGCCGTCATGACCCAAACGCTCTTTGAATGAATCTGTCCCCGTCGCCTTAGTCCCCTTAGTGCTGCCTTACTCGCCATCCGATCCCTTCCACAAATCTAGCCTTAGGGGTTAATTTTGTATATCTTGTTTATTTGATTTTTATCAATATTTGTTTATCAATTGATGCACCCTAGGTATTTTTAATGATGTTATTGTGTTTTAATTATTTGATTTAAGGTTACAAGCCTAAATGTTTCATTGCTTTAATTTCAGTCAAAGGCTAAGGTCGGCTCTGGAAGCATAAAAGTAGTGTTCGGTTTGCTTCAAAACAAGATTGGGTTTTGGTCTAATTTTGCAGGTGACTAAGATGTATAGATAAGCAATTAAATGTTGGTATTTGAGAACTAACCACCCTTGTTTTAATTATTTGATTTGCTATTACAAGCCTAAATGT
This sequence comes from Theobroma cacao, assembly GCF_053813885.1. Lineage (NCBI taxonomy): Eukaryota > Viridiplantae > Streptophyta > Magnoliopsida > Malvales > Malvaceae > Theobroma > Theobroma cacao. The sequence continues at coordinate 8,860,536 of NC_142647.1, forward strand.
TTGACATATTTAAATGTTGGTATTTGACATATTATTTGATTTGCATTCAATTTAGTTAAAATTTTTATCAATAATTTATAAACATAAATAAATATGATGTTTATTATATTTTAATGCAATTTGAATCATCTAGCCAACTAGCCTAATATCTTATTAGCCGATTGGGATCAAAAGCAATTAACATATTTTACCTTAAGCCCAAATAAAATTAAGGCCCTAATTATAATTTCCACTTTAAGTCTTATAATATAACGCTTGAATTTATAGCCCAATTTTAAATTTCAAAATAAAATTTTCATAACTGTATGAAATAATAGAAAATTTTGATATTTTTTAAAAATTGTAATAAATTGGAAACTACATGAGTTAATGATATTTAAAAGAAAGGGTAGACATCATGTATATATAATTTCAATTCAAACTTAATGTACGGTCACCAATTTTAAGATGCAAGTGTGAATCTCTAATTAAAGCAATTTAATGTGCAAATAAATATAAACCATCTGCCTAGGTTTTTTGATAATTCATGTATGCAATAATTTATACTATAAGGGCTACTTTGCATCTTACAATGTAATTTTGAATATATTTATATAAAATACATATTGAAATGTAGGGTTTAACAAATTGTTTTGTTACCATCAATGCAATAATATGTTTGGTCTCACATCAAGATGTTTTAGTTCGACGCATATGGGAAAAAATTTGTTCTGATCGATTAAGAGACATGCTTTTAGAAGAAAGGCATAAAGCAATAACTGAAGCCAAAGCTAACAACATTACAGAATGCAGAGGCATGTTGAGGGAATGGATCACAAATGAAATATGAGACACCTTGATCGATACAGTATGGGGTACAGAAGAGTGGCAAAACAAATCGCGAAAAGCAAGGCAAAATCGTTTAACGCCAAAAGAAGGAAGCATTCCAAAGCACACTGACGGTTCAGTTCCATTTGCGGTTCATGCAAAAAGGATGGTATGAATTAATGTTACTCAGAATTAATATGTATGTTTTCCCATCAATTTCATTTAAATTGTAAGTTTAGTAGTTGGATTTCAGTTTTGCTTTACATGTTATATATATCAATTATGAATGACTAAATATAATTGTTAATAAATTCAAGCAATTGAGCTGAAACGAGATGTTACCTTCTTCGAAGTGTTCAACCATACTCATAAGCGCTCAGGGGGTCATGGTGATTTTATTGATAACAAGTCCAAGTCTACGAGTGTAAGTAAAAATTCATTAATTTTTATTGTTTCTTCTAAGTTGATGTTCTACTTCAATATTAATCATTAATGATGGTTTTTATGTAGGAAATGTATAATTCTATACTATTGCAGAAGTATGGCGATGATTCATCTTCTCAGCCAGAATTCGATCCGCATGCTTGAACTGAAGCAATTGGAGGGAAGGAGACTACACGCACTCACATGTATGGGTTTGGCACTCATGTCCCTGCTACAGCTTTGCTTACTGGAACACAATCTAATGTAGCAACATCTAAGTCTGTGTGTGGCCCTATCAACTCAAACTTTAACAGTCCCACAAATGCATTGGAAGAAAAAGTGGAAAATCTTGCATAAAACTTGAATAAGATACGTGAGGAAATACACGGGGAAATACGTGAAGAAATGAGAAATGTGATGGCGAAAGGCATGAGTGAATTTATGGCACGTATGGAAACCATGTTCATGATTAATGCGCGTTCAACCCTTGGCGATGCGGGACCTTCAAGACTTGACAAGTAAGAAAAAAAAATTCCCTCACATGATGTATAATTTTCAGTGCAAACACTTGGATACTTTTTAATTTAGTTATGTCTAATATTCATATGTATCAAACTATTTTATATATTATTTGTTAAGGATAATTTCTAATTAAATGTTAGGGCTTGAATCTCAATTTTGTAATGTGTATTTCTTTTATATATTTTACAGTTCGAATACGGAATTAAATTTAGTATCGGAATGAAAATTGGTAATTTTTTTTGAAAATTTATTATAAAAATAATAGATCAAAATATTTTCAACAAAAAATTCAGTTGGAAATATTTTTCCAACGAAAAATTCTGTTGGAAATGTTAAATGTTTTTCTGTTGGAAATAAGATTTCCAACGGAAATTTTCGTTGGAAATAATTTTTCCAACAGAAAAAATTCTTACTACTCTTTCCGTTGGAAATTCTATTTCCAACAGGAATTGTTCCTACTGTTTTTTTCGTTGAAAATTTCCAATGGAATTATTTTCCAATGGATTTAAAAAAAAAAGGCAAAATTTCAAATTTCCAACGAATTTTCAACAGATTTTCAACGGAAAATATTACTCACAAGGCTTGTACCGACGGAATTTTCGACGAAATTTTCTGTTGAAAATCCGTTGGAAATAAACATTTCCAACTGAAAATTCTGTTAGAAATAGCCAAAATTTTTGTAGTGAAACCAATTTTTTTCTTCAATTTATAATATCCACTTTTGAATTTTTCTTTCCTCATTTGCTCTCTTTTCCTTTAACCTCAATTTCTCCAAACAATAAATAGTAAGTTTGTTATGCTATAATCTTCATAAAGTCATGAGTCTCATTTGGGGTTTGCAATAAACATTAATTCAAAAATTAGGTACTATTATTCTAATCTTTTCATACTTTTTTACTTTAATTTTAGAGTTTATATTATATTATTATATTATCTTTATTTTATGTGGTAGTTGATTTATTTGAATTAAAAATTTTGATTGTTGATTTTATATTAACCATTTGAAAAATGTAAAATAACTATAATAACTAAATAATTTTTGTACTTCATAATAGATATTTGAATATGTTAAATAGAAAATATGAATCTAGTTATTCAAAGTTTAAAAAAAAAACGAAAAAAAGTTTAATACAATCTAAAAAAGAACACTTGATAAATTTTTTACAAGTAATAAAAATAATGAATCAAAATTATTAACGAATCAGAAATTATTAAAGAAATATTAAAAAACTTAATTATAAAAGTTTAATTAAAAATTTTACATTTCAAAAAATTTAAAGAATAAAATTTTAATAATTTTTTTTAATTTTAATAAAAAAATCTCATATGAATATTTCCTTTTAAACTTTTTAAGTTATTGACTCTGTAAAGAATTATACACGGAGAACCATTTGCCATGCTCTTAATTCAGCAAATATTAATTTTTTAAAAAAATGACTATTTATTGACAATTACCCTAGTGCGTGGTACGAGTCAATAAAGCAGATAGAAACCAAGGCCACGCTGGAACTGGAGGAATGGCAAGAAAACGCGACATCTGTTTTAAACCAAGTATTTCATCTTCTTTCTAGAAAGCCGAAAGAATAGAACTAGGGGAAAAGCAAATTTGTTTATTTTGCTAAGAACACACCTTAGCTAACCAAACTTGTTTATTTCATTAGAAAAACAAAGAATTTGATGTAATGTTAACCTTCCTCTAATGGTTGCCTTGCCTTCAAACTTTTTCTACCTCTTTTTTTCCTTTATTTAGAAGCCTTTCATTTAAAAAAAAAAAACTTTTAATGGACATTTGTAATTGTTCATCCTTCATCGTCAAACTTAGTCCCATTAGTTTTTCTTTTTTTTTTCTTTAAGAAAGTTACAAGTGAAAATGAAACAACTATTTTTTAATCTTTGAAATTTTTATTTATTCTATTATTCTTAAAGTTATAAAATTTGGTCAAACCTAATTTTAATAGAAAAAGAAAAAGAGAAGAATATGATGAAGTCAGTGACAAATAAAAAGAGAAAACCAAGAAAAAATTGTTGTGAGGGGGTTGGAGAAAGAAATTTTTTTATAATATGTATTTTTTAACACTTATGAAAACCATAGCATTGTATCAAATAAGTTGTAAAAAATTTAGGGTAGGTAATATACTCTGACCTTTTGAGCTCTGACTATAATTCCACAAAGCTCCATTAGGATTTAAAATGGACAATCCGTCTTAAACATGTAAATGGCGTTAATGGATAAATGTGAAATGTCTAAAATACCTTTCTTCTTTCTCTATTATTTTTCACTATTATCTTTTTTTTTTCAAGCCAGCTAACAATGCTTCCTTACCCCAGTTGATCATTTCATAGTCGAATTTGGCCTTTGAATGCCAAATTCAACCAAATCTCCCAGGGGGAGTGTGATATTGTGTTTTACGTACACTTGGTTAAGCTCAAGAGTTGCATTCATATGGCTTTTGATATTCAGACTTTTGTTTGCAAGTAGTGCTTCTAGCCTTTGTGTAACACATATGTAATAAAACAATTTAAAAGCTGACTTGTGATTGGCAATATTTTATGAACAAATACTTTTCCAAAAATGCAAACTGATGTTATAATTCATATATGATGCTAGAAAAGCTAACATTGAAGTTGAGAGAAATTGTAACAAAGATTGTTGTAATGAAGAACCGTGAAAAAGAGTTGTGAAGATGATTAGATGCTTCCTCCAATAGTGATTCTTCTCAAGAATAATTAAATACATTGGGAGAGATTGCAACAGATATTATTTTATTGAAAAATCGTGAAATAGAGTTTGCAAAGATGATTAGATACTTTCTCCAATAATAGCTATTCTCTATGGAACTATATAGTTGGTTGCTCCTTTATTAACTTCGTAGACTCATCAAAGTAATGTTATTCATATAAATGTTACACACCAACACCACATATTACTGTATATGGCCAAAAGGGAACCTTCAAATCTACATCAAGGAGGTTAACTTTTAACTTGATGTGAAGGAGATTAGTTCAACCCCTTAAATAAGGACGCATAAGAGTTGCGACCAATTTGTGAGTAATAAGTTATGGTTAAGAAGTAAGTGATAAAGCTTATGGCTAATAGCATAACATCATTATAACCAAATTATAAGTGATAAAGCTAATGGTTGAAATATGAGTAATGAATCATGGTCAAAGAATGAGCGTAAAGCTTGTGACTAATAGAAAAAATATAATTTCTAGCTAAAATATAAGCGATAAAGTTTGTGGCTAAAATATGAGTGATGAGCTATAGTCAAAGAATGAGTGATAAGCTTGCAACCAATAGTATAATATAATTGCAGCAAAAGTATAAGCGATAAAGCCAGCGGCTGAAATATGAATGCTTTACTTTCCAAATGTCAAATTTCAATATATAAAGTAATGGAGAGTCAACGTCATAAAAGTATCATACATGAGCGAAAAACAGGTTGTTTTGGACTTTGTTGTTCCCAATTTGAAACTCTCTTGCTTACATCTTCTTGTGGAATATTCTACCTAAGTCTCTACATTCAAGAAGTGAATGATCAACTATTCTATGATAGTCAAAATATCTTGGGTTGGATTTCTTCTCTACTGTTGGTGATCAAGTAACATGGGGCAAGTACACCTGTCCATCCCTAATCCATTCATGAAAAAGCACTTGCACTATATCTAGTGGAACTGAGAATGGTGGAGAAGAATCATTCTCCTTATATGGTTTTCTCCTTGTATCATCCTTTTTAGTGTAAATTTGATTGTAAAGGACTTTTTCTTTCTTTGCCTTTTCTTTGAATGGTGTTACGTTTAAATCAATTTCGTGTTCTAAAATATCAAGTGCACACATCCCTTAACACTTTCAACTGAGTTTGAGAAGAAAAACAATGAAAAAGGACTTTGAAAAATGCATTCTGGTCTAAATCTATCGATACATGTTCTCCATGTATCAATACATTTGGACAAGTATCGATAGATTTTGAAATCTATCGATACATGTTCTTGAGAAAAGTGAAAATTCAAAAAGTCAAACTCAATCTATCGTGATAGGAATGCAATAGAATGCTCACTGTCTCAAAAGTATTGATACATTTTACAAATGTATTGATACATTTTCAATAGAATGTTCACTATCTTAAAAATATCTTATACTTGCAAATGTATCGATAAATTTTAAACAGCATGTCAAAACCCTTGCAAGCAAGTTCAAATGTGTCGATAAATGTACAAATTTATCGAAACATCATAATGGGAATTCAAAAATAAAAGAGGTAATGTATAATGTATCGATACAATATGATTTTTAGAGTATTGAATGAAGAGAAGAATGACTATTTTCACATTTAATGAACCTCCAACTACCCCTGAAACTTCAGCAACTATAAATACAAGCTTTCTCAACATTTATGAAGATTGGAAGACTTTGAAACACAACTCAAAAAAGAAGAATTTAGCAAAAATGATTCAAGGCCCTTTGTACTCTTCTTCTAATCCTTAAAGTCTTCTAGTGTAGCATTTATTGAGCTGTCATTCCTTCACCAAATATTGTACATAATTTGTTATTCAGCCTTTAAGAAGCATACCAACTATATATATTTACTTTCTTCTCATTGTACTTACTTAAGTGGTTATATCTTAACCAATATAAAAGGTAGAGTGTAATAACCATTTCCCTCGTCCAAGCATGTTGTGAGTGTCGTGGCAGGTCGAAGAGAATAGGTAGAGAATTAGAGAATTGAAGATAATTAAAGAGAAAAACTCTGTGTGGGAATGTTATAACTTTGGAAAAGAGTCAAGATCTCTCAAATGAATTATGAAGGTTCCATATATAGTACTAGAAGTGGTGGTTACTGAAAAATAAGGCTTTAATGCGTGTAATAAATGACACTATTATGAAAACCTTTAATGTGAGTAACTGTTATTGTAAGTGGATATTAAAATGGTGATTTTATTGCATATACTGAGTAACAGTTAGAAACTTATTATGTGACCGTTGAAGTTATTGGGCATAATAAGACTTGTTCTTGAGTAAAAAGTAATAGAGAAAAGGTATACATGAAAAGGTATATAAGAATAAGTTAAGAGAAAAAGGTGCACGTGAACATGTACAAGAGAATAAGGTAAAATGAGGAAACACTTGTACTTTAGAAAAAAATAAAGAAAATAGGTAGAGAATTAGAGAGAGAAGTTAAAAAGAAAAGCTCTGTGTGAGAATGTTACAGCTCTAAAAAAGAGTCAAGATCTCTCAAATGAATTGTAAAGATTCTATATATAATACCAGAAGTGGCGGTTATTCAAAAATAAGTTTTAATACGCGTAATGAATGACATTATTAGGGAGAGCTTTAATATGAGTAACCGTCATTGTAACCAATTATGTGGATATTAAAATGTTGATTTTATTACATATAATGATTAACAATTATAAACTCATTATGTGAACATTGAAGTAATTGCATGTAATAAGACTTGTTCTTGAGTGAAAAGTAATAGATAAGTAGTATACGTGAAAAGCTATATGAGAACAAGTTTAAAGAAAAAGGTGTACATGAGCAAGTACAAAAGAATAAGATAAAAAAAAGAAACACTTTTACTTCGAGAAAAAGTTAAGAGAATAAATAGAGAATTAGATAATATAAAAGAAGTTAGAAAAAGAAACTCTGTGTGAGAATAGTTATAGCTCTGAAAAAGAGTCAAGATCTTTCAAAAGAATTGTGAAGGTTTTATATATAGTACTAGAAGTGTTGGTTACTCAATAATAAGCTTTAATGCATGCAAAGATTGATGTTATTATGAAAAGCTTTAATGTGAGTAACCGTTACTGTAACCCATATAATGAGTAACTGATGAAATTCATCCGTCAATAAACTTGGTACCATCTTACAATATTACGTGCCATTGTATTGCCGATGGAATCTATTCTATCGGTATTCCATTGTTGTGCAGTCGATAATACTTAGCACATAACTCCGTCAATATTTCGTCAGCTTTTCATTGGAAATTATCAACGAATTTTATCGATGGAAATAATTTCACTGGTAAAGCTTTATTTTTTTGTAGTGCGTGGCATCTATTATGCCTCGGGTTTAGGGTGTGATAATGAAGTAGTCCTTCACTTGCTCTAGTTATGCTGCGTGAAGTAGTGCTTTACATGTTCTAATTGTTCTCATATTTTCTGCACAACATTATGCTTAATACAACTCTAAAGAAAATAGGTAGTGATCAAAATCAGCTATCTAAACTAGTTAAAAACGAAGTGATAGGAAATCTAAAGCTACTAATTTAGATTATAGTCTATTTGATTAACTTTAGATTATAGTTTGTGTGATTTTTTTATTAATTAGATTATTACTAGTAGATTTGTGCATTTAGAGAATGTAATTTCTCAACCTCAACATTTTGAACATGGTGGATACTACATGTGTTGAAATTCTCTGAAAAAGTATCTTGATTAAGGTAGCAGAGTAGATCATTTACTACTTTGGAAGCTTTGTGGAGGTCAAAAAGAAGAAGCTTCTTTTAGGTTGGATAACGGGTAGCCTAACCTAGCTATAACTATATTTAAAGGAAGCCCCAAAGGGCTGTTGGCTTGACACTTGGCAAGGTTATCGACTTAAAGCGTAGTTGGGTTTTTGGGGTGTGGTCTTGAGATTTGATGGGGCTGGGTTTGAGATTGAGTTTTTGGGGCATGGGCTTAAGGTATGATAGGGCTAGGTTTGGGCTTGATACTTCACAAGGTTCTTGGCTTGACATGTGGTTGGGTTTTTGAGGCGTGGGCTTGAAGTTTGATGGGGCTAGTTTCATGGTTGGATTTTTAAGGCATGAGTTTAAGGTTTGACGGGACTGGATTTAGATTAGATTTTTTTTTCTCTCACTATGATGTTCTAAATTTTTCTTTGACTTTTTTTATGTTGTTATATATAAAAATTCTATTATTTATTACTCCATATCATTTTTTAGTGTTAAATATAACTAATGCAAAGTGGTGCAATTTTTTAGCTAAATATAAGGTTTTGAGAGAGATAGAGTTACTACATATTCTACTGTAAGCTTAGAAATTTTTTTCAAGATTTTATTTTTTCGTAACTGATTATAAGTGTGTTTTTGTATAGAAGCTCCGTCACAAATACTATCATGACCACTACAACAATTATATATTTTGTAAAATAACATTTTGTACATATATAATAACTATTGCATATCTATTTCACAAAGTATTCTCAACTCAATTAAAAAAAAAATTCTGTTCCAAGCTCATCACACAGACAGTAGACTAGTATATACTGAAGCAAAGCCCACATAAATATCTCTTAATCTAGAAAGTAAGACTTGAAGGTTGTCTATCTAAAATATATACTATATATAAAATCCTCCTTTGCACAGAAAAAGAAGAATTTGAGTTTGACATTTTATGATTAAATTCTTTTAACTTTGACATTGTATTAAATTTATTATTGATCAAAATCTTCAAACGAAACACTTTTTAAATATTTTAAATTAATAAAAAGTTTATAATAAAATAATAAAGATTTCAAAGTAAATGGAATGAAGGCAGTATTTATGATATGAAAGTTTGGCCTGCATACATGTGAGCTTATCTCAATTCTTCAGTGACAAAAGAGTCAGGACCGTTTAGTTGAACTAAAACTTAATATTGTCGCGTGAGAGCCGGCAATATTGACATTTAGTGAAAAAGGTTAATCCGGGCAACCACTGCGTCCATCTTTAAATTATATCCAAAAGATTGATTCAATTCAAGCCAAAAGGAAAATCCGAAACCAATAATGGAAAAGAAAAAGTTGCATTGAGCCCATTAATGGACCAATACTTAGCTTCCATTGACAAACAAATGGATGCATGGTGTCACCATATTCGTGGGCGCATATCTTGGAATAAAGCTCTGTAGTAAATGGCTTGATCGAAGTACAATCAGATTAGCATGCATGCAGTATTCGTATTCTTTATCTTAAATAATCAAAAGAGAACAACTTGATCACGTTCACGAGATATATTATTTTGATTTTTCTTCTTGTTATCTATAACTGTCATCACTAAATGTGGCTTCAATCAAGCCTTGGTATTTGTTGACCAATTGTTTTCACAAGAAAAGTCGGAATTTATTAATAAGTCCGCAAGAAGCAGGTAAAAAGAATCGATGCCAAGTACGTGCTCCGTGACACCAATCTGTGTGTATATTTCTCCTTACATCACTCTCTTATTTTGTGTAGAATGGGAACTGCATCTTTATAATCGAAATCAGATTGGAAAAAAATTCAAATATTTCTAGAAAGATCATGTTGACAAATACATACGTTTTAATGCATATATTAATAGGACCAAAAAAGCCAAATCGAACGCTTTGACTTTAGATGGATGGGGTTCTAGAACCAAAAGAATTTGATCCAAGCTTCATGAAACAAGTACTGAGGGGTACCGGAGTCTTCATAATTCAGACCCTGCCACAGAAAATTACAATATACACTTGAGTTTCAAAGCAATTCAGTTTCCATTCACAGGATTGCCTTTTATATAGTGTGGAATTACCTGATGACTCAATTAGATCTATATATGTTCAAGAAGAAAAGCATGACATGTTTTCTACATATAGGACCTGAAGATATATATATATATATATATATATATATATATACATATATCTATATATATGTGCCTACTCCATACTAGCCTTTAGTTCATGAAACATATATAGAACAGATTCTTCATCAATATTTTTCTTCAGAATCTACGCTTTTCGCAGAACTTGAACAAAATTAATGCATTTTCTCAAGTCCTTTTGAGAGATACCGTAGCTATTCGTAATTGTGGATCGTGAAGTTTTATTGTGACTATATATGTATATATTATGTAATCATCCGTTTGTTTATATCAAACTAGAGAGAGCAAGCAAAGGATTTTGACGTTTTTTTCTTACTGTTGGAATTCAATGTTAACGGATGCTGCAGACGGATTTGCAATGGCCCCAAATGCAGTTGTAGAAAGAACTATTGTAGCACCATTGCTGGAAGGCCTAGAAACTGATGTCTCTGCTCGATCAACAATCCTTACTTGAATCGTTTGCCCAGGCTTGCAAGTTCTTGGGGTAGCCGCACTGATGCACCTTACTAAGTATTGCCGCCCACAGGAAGCACCGTTGTCCCATATGCCTTCCCCGGCCGCTGCGAACAAGTTGCTAGAAGGAAACTGGGAGGCATCGTTCCCGAAGCAGGCGGTGGCTGCACCGTGACCCGACAAAATATATGTCATGTACGGATTTAGTTACATAATTACTGAACTACAGCCGGTAACAGTTGATCTGATATTAATATGGTAACCACTTACGAATATATGGCGGGCTGTAATGGGCAGCGGCACCTACGTCACCATAAGACAGATGGAAGAGCGTTGTTAGGAGGAGGATGATGAACGGCCATGGCTGCTGCTTTGACATTTCTCCTGCCTATTTGAACTATTCGTACGTGGTTTTTAAAATGCACACGTTATAGACGTTATACAGTCCTTAATTGTAGCCAGGAGTATAAATAAGCATTAGGTTGGACCTACTTTATTGCCCTTAATTTTTTAATGTAAAATGCCCATTCGTTACATCATAAATAGATAGATGGGACTTTGCTATAAATAAATAACGTACCGATGAAGGGAGGCTTTGACCTTTTTCTGTCAAAAATAATAAAAAGTAAAATATGAAAATCAAAAAACAAAAGTAAAAGTATAATAAATGTATTGCAAAATAAAAAATTTGAATATAAATAATTAATACTGCAGGTCTTTGTAAACTAAAATATTTGTGGAATCAAATAGCAAAAACAAAAAGCAAAAGCATGGTAAATGCAATTGTGAAATAGAGAACCCGAATATAAATAATTAATACTATAGGTCTAAGCAAAATAAAATATTTATGGAATTAAATGGAAGAAAGTTATATAATAGTTTTATTTATTTATCTTTTAGTTTAAGCAATATCGGATTATGTGTACAATGAATAAATAGTCTTCTTCGGTTTCAGAAATTTCAACTCGCTTATCTTAGTATTCAAACCCTTAACCTCCGTCCAATATTCAAGTCTTATATGCATAGCCTGCATTAAATGGGCTTTCATATATAAAAAAATTATAAAATTTTAGTGGAAAAAATTAAAAATCAAAACTACAATTTTAATGTAATTTTAATAAATCGGATCATATTTATAAAAATTTAATTACTTTTAATCATATTTATTATCCAAACATTCCATTTGATTATTACTTTTGTTTCCAAATTAGAAAAGGCAAATTTGAGAATAATACCAAACATATCTTCAAGTAAATAAGCAAAAATACTAGTTGGAAAGCTATCAAACACATATAAGCCCAATGATAAATTATCATAGTCTGTTATCATCACATTGATTAGTTTTACGATGTACGTAAAGTGATAAAACACTCCCAATTCTTCTTAAAAAGTTCTCAATATACTACTATAAAAGTCCAAATCTCATATCAAACTTGAAATTTTATGAATCACCAAAAAGAAATCAAATTCTACTAAAACTCTTTTGTACCCTCTACTCCAACATAATTCTAATCCCTGATGCTTTACAACATTGTTTTAAAAAGTAATAGTGGGATTCATTGGAAATAATCAAAATGAACATAGTCTTGCATTAATTACTTCAGATGGAATTTGGAAAATGCTCAACATGATAATGGGATCTGGAAAATATTGATAATGTGTATTTGGACATTTTAGTTATAGACAAATAGGCAGATATGGGCTGGAGATCCCCACATTTAGCCATGTAGTACTTAGGGCTTTTTAATATTTGATGTATTTCATTCTCTTGTAAATATGCTCTTACTAGTTTGGCGTTTAGTAATAAAATTATATATTTTTCAAAAAAAAGTAATTAATAAATAATTCAAGAAAAATTAAATAATAAAAAGGTATAATATTCAAATAAACTCTTAAACTATTTAAGAAAATTCAAATAAGTACTAATTCTTTTATGTCATTCAATCAAGCCTCTATACTTTTATTTTAAATCAAATAAGTTTTTATAATTAAAGATTGACTAATTGCTATTAATCAAAATACATTTATCATTTTATATTCACATAACGCTGGCATTGATATGGAAAGTGAAAAATACTATATGATTGTATTTTCATATTAAATTAATATATCACGTCATCATCAATTATATATGATATATCAGTATGCCATACAATGATTAATCATGATATATTAATATGTTCTATCAATGCCACGCAATATAAAATGATAAAATAGTATTTTAACTAAATCAATCATTAATTATAAAAATTTATTTGATTTAAAATAAAAATATAAGGACTTATTTAGTTCAAAATAAAAATACAAGAGTTTAATTGAATGAAACAAAAGTATGAAAATTTATTTAAATTTTTTTAAATAATTTAAAAACTTTTTAAAATATTGTATCTAACAAAAATAAGTATCAGTAAAAATAGCAGTGATATCAGCCTCCTAAAGAAAAGTAAACAAGTCCTATGTTTTGGCAAAAAAAAAAAAAAACAAGTATGAAGTAACCAAATTGATGTAGATTCGTGGAGAGTTCACATTTGACATTCTCTGATATTTACTCATGATTTGTGCTTTTCCTTAGTACAAAACTAATAATAATAATAACAATACTAGTAAGTATTCGTATTAAATTATAAAGGATACTTTTAATCTTTATCAGTCGGTACTAGTTTGGGTCAATATTCAGGCGCCGGCGGTCAATGGATTAATGCATAGAGTTAGCTGTCACCAAATTGGCAAATCCTCAACCAATTGTCGCTGCCGCCTGCACGTTAACGTCAAAGCACCACACTTACCGTCTTCAATTTAGCCGGTTGTCGTACGTTGAAGTTGAAGTTGCGGATTTATATTTTTACTTTTAAAGTAGTGTTTAGTACGAGAGAATTGAGAACACATTTTTTATAATATATTTAATTAAATTATATTGTAGTGTTTGTTTTGTAATAGATAATTACAAAGTAAGATTACAATACAATCACATTATAGCCCAAAATCAATACAATCATATTACATTACACTCTGTAATATTATTAAAGATATTTTTACCCTTCAACTTTATTAATTTGTTAAAAATATTTTATAATGTTATAATTAAAATAAAAAATATTAAAATAAAATATATAATATAAGAATTAGAAATTAAAATAAAATATAATATAAGAAATTAAAATTTATATAATATAGGTAAAAGAAATTAAAATAAATATATAATATAAAAAATTATATTAAAAAATGAAAATAAATATATAATATTATAATAAAAAATAAAAATAAAATATATGACATTAAAAATATATTTAATAGATGATATTATATAAAAATTAACAATAAAAAATACAAGTATATTAAACTTGTATTTTAATAAATAAAGGTAATTTTAAAAATTAACATTATATTTCTAATAAAGTACTGTAAACCAAACGTTAATATGTTATCTTCTCTGCATTTTAATTATTATTTTATTTGTATACCAAACACTATAATGTTATTTTTCTTGCAATCACATTAGTTGCAATCACATTATTTATAATTACATTGTATTGTAAAGTACCAAATGTCACCTAAGAGTTTGTTAGGTAAATTTTTACAATAATGTGATAAATTTACTTTTATAAAATTTTTTTATAAATAAACTGTTTAGTATAATAATTTATATAAATTTTAATTTTGGTTAAAATTATCATAAAGATATTTAATAAATAAGAATATTTTTGATAGAGTAATGTTGAGATTATTTTTAATAGATGAAAACATTTTTGAAAAAAAAATTCTCCTGAAGAGTTGACGTGTTTTTAAAAGAAAAGAAACATCCCTTAGCTTGAAGCTTTTTTTTTAGATTTTGTTTTTAAAAAAATTAAATTTTTAAGAGTTTTTCAAAATTTTATTTGTTTGACTCTTACTTTTAAAATTAGATAAGTTAAAAAAAATCAAATCAAGCAACTACTAAGAGACCTACTTAATACTCATCTCAAATGAAATAAGTAAAACTTTACTCTACTCAATTGTGTAATGTGCTCGTTTTATGAACTCTTTCATCTATAGTAAAGAAGGACCAACCTTGATCCAAGATATCTTATGGACTCTTACATTAATCAATAGTTAAGTGAACTTTGATACCACTTGTTATGAATTTACATTTTTAATTTAAAAAATATATTTATTAGATTTTTTATGTCAATATATTATCATGCAATGCTGAGCTTTTGTAACTCTAGACATATTTTCCAAGCCAAATTTTTTATGTCAATGAAAGTCTTTTGACAGATAAGTTAAAAACTTAATATGATATTTTGACATTAAAAAAATAAAGACATATTTTTCAAAAAAAATTTAAAATAGATCTCATCTTTTACTGATATTACATGAGATATGTGATAATAACATGTTCATAGTTCAGCAAAATTAATGGAAAAGCAAATGCTCAAACACCTACAATTTAATTCTTATATTTTTATACTTATATATTCTCTATTAACTTCAAATTCTACCTTGTTTATTGATGTTAAAAGTTAGAAACAAAAAACAAAAAAACTTCCCCAACTTAATTTGTTTTCGACACTTGGTACTTTCCTTTGAAACAAAAAGATAGAGGATGTTTTATGCAAAAGTTATTTATGTGGAGATCTAATTAAGTGTCACTTCTGATTAAGTTGTTAACATCACTGGTTAAATACTGTGATTGCATCTAAGAAATTAGATTCAAATTTCATTTATATCAACATAGAGAAATTGATGGAAGTACATGTAATTGATTTGACATAAGAATTAAAAGTTTCTCATCTAATTAAAATTACTTAAAATTTTCATAAACACGATTAAATTGATAAAATGTGCTAATTTAAATAGTCAAAATTTGCACAATCTATATATAAATATATATATATATATATATATATATATATTTTGAGACTTAAAAGAAGAAGATTTAAACTTTACTCTCTAAGTAGAGAGATCATGCACTAATCGATGAGTCAAACACTCAAGTGTTTGTATAACTTATATGTTTAATATAGTATTTGGCTTAATTTCACATAGAAATATATCCCAAAATCCTAGTTAGTGTAAATCATAGTTATGAAAAAAAGAAGATTCTAGTGGACCCTCGAGGAAAGATAAGATGAGAAAGTGAAGAACTTGGGCCAAGAATTTTTTTTGGTGAACATGGGCTAAGAAATCTTGCAGCCAAGGGATTGCAATACCTAATGAAGCACGACAAGAATCAAGGTTGACATGATCACATATATGGGTAATGTTATTTTACTTTGATTTTGATGCTCTAAAGTACATTTATCATGTACACTTGTTTAGACCCAAGATTTAAAATTGTTATTGTCAAGGACAATGGTAAAATTAAAATGAACATATTAAAAAGATTAATCCAATTCTTAAATTAAGCTGAAAATATTAAATCATACCAAAATATGCAACCAGTCATACTCAGACTTAAGCCTTAATTACTGCAGAGGTAAACAATCTTAGTAATTCAGTCAATATGCCCTTGATTAAATTTCTTAATCTCCATAATTAACATTATTACCATTTCGGGCTTCTCAATATTTTCTCTGGTCCGCTTCTCCTCAACGTTTCTTGCGTCTCATTCAGCAATTTTCTTAAAGACACTTAACCCGCTACTATTCTCACTATTTACAACACCAACACTCTTGCTTTATTTTATTTTTTATTTTAATCTTAATAATAATAATAATAATAATCATCACAATGATGTTTTCATCTTTGTTCCCTGCAACTAGGCTCCCTCGTTGTGAGTTTTTTGTTTCTTTTCTCTGGCAGTAACCAAATTATACTGAGTTGGGTCTTTGAGTCTCCCAATGGGTACTGCTCCAACTCAGTGCCCACCTGGAATCTCTGCAAATCTCCATGCCAAATTTGATAACAGAATTGAATTTTCATGCTCCAACTTCCCTTCTACGCTTAATATTTCAAAGCTTAACTGCCACCCCAATTCCAAGGTATGCAATGATCAATTTCTCTCAAAAATATGTTTGGCTTGTATATTCACTATCATTCTATTAAATGATTCTTTGTTTCCTGATTTTTCTGAGATTATGAATCGAACTTATCTGTAATATTGATTTTTTTTTTTTTACATATCTATTACCGTTCACTAGAAGTTAATTAAAGGAAAACATTTTTTTTTTGGAATTATTTATCTATAGGTGAATTCGAGTAGTTTATCGCAAACTGTGGAGGATAATGAGAAATTTTTATTTTATAATCATATTTCTTTTGGATTTGCTTTTCATAAAAACGGAGCATTGAATTGTATAATCTTGTTTTTATTATTCAATGTACCCGGAAAAGCGCATGAAAACAAGCTGTTTTTTGGTCAGAAATACTCAACTACATATACTGCTATGTAAATGTCAAGGAAACTTTAGCCAGTTTGGGCCAAGGAACCAGTTGTTTTGCTTGATTGATGGTTTTGGATCGTATTGCCCTGAGGGTATGTTTCATGTGGATGTGAATTTGCTAGATAGCAAAAGCCTTGGATTTGATTTCAGTAGTTTGATTGGGATGGTGATGTCTGATTTTTCGTGGTGCAGGGATTAGTAAATAGAATATGTTCTTTGCCTGATATTGATGATTTGTTTTGGGAGAAAGTCCCTACGCCTATACTCGATGTGGTTGAAAACCCTATGCATTTGAAAAACTTGACTATCAAGGTTTGAGTTCTGAGCCTTATAATTCTTACATATGCATATGCTTTAAGCACACTTAGTTATAAATTGTCTCTGCAGGAACTGAAATTATTAGCGGATGAAATCCGTTCAGAATTGTCTTCGATAATGTCAAGAACTCAAAGATCCTTCAAGGCCAGTTTAGCTGCAGTGGAATTAACGGTTGCATTACACTATGTTTTCCATGCTCCAGTTGACAAGATACTGTGGGATGCTGGGGAACAAGTAACATCATATTTCATGCATTTTTCTTCCATGCCACTCTTTGCTTATGTTTCTATAAGGATGCCCCTACATCTCTCTCTGTTGATGAGCAAATGCTGATCCAATTCAAGGAAGCACAAAACATGGCAATGAATCTTGTGTATTTGCACCTCAATATTTTGATCCATGATCCGCAATTAGTTGTTATACTGATTTCTACTCTATTTTTGCAGACATATGCACATAAAATTCTTACAGGAAGGCGGTTCCTTATGCCTACTTTGAGACAAAAGAATGGTCTTTCTGGCTTTACTTCCCAAACTGAGAGTGAATATGATCCATTTGGGGCTGGGCATGGATGCAATAGTATATCTGCCGGACTTGGTAGCATTTCTTGCCTTCTGTTTATCTATATTTTTACTTTAGAGAGAATCACCCACTTTAAGAACTTTTCTTTTGTTACTTAGATTTCTTATGCTTATAAAGTTTCTCTTAGTTTTGGTGCCTAATATTAAAATCTCTTCTCCTGCTGCAAATTGATTTGTCAATATTTAGTATGTGTACTTTTGGTTAAAATCCTATCCAAGGTTGCTCAGTTGCCGTTGTGTTTTACATTTTATTAGCTTCCATCGGCAGATTATCCTTTCTATTCAGAATCAAACTTGGAAATTGAGAATTCTGCTTCATGTTAGGTATGGCAGTTGCGCGAGATATTAAAGGCAAGCGAGAATGTGTAGTTACTGTGATCAGCAATGGCACAACTATGGCTGGTCAGGTCTATGAGGCCATGAGTAATGCTGGTTATTTGGACTCAAATCTGGTTGTGATCTTAAATGACAGCTGTCATTCTTTGCATCCAAAGATAGAAGAGGGCCCCAAGACATCTATAAACGCTCTATCCAGTACCCTTAGCAGGCTTCAATCAAGTAAATCCTTTCGCAAGTTTAGAGAAGCTGCTAAGGTAAATTTTATCTAGTTTTGCTTCCTACCTACTTGAGACTTGAGTAAACATCAAAAAGACCTCTTTTCTTGCTCTTCCTCCTCTTCATGTTCTTTCTCCCTTTTATTTATTTATTTTTTATTTTTAAAATTGTGTTGCCAAGGAGAACCATTTGTAAGTGAATATTCAAAAGATGCATCTTATTTGAAGCTGTCTCTGCAAATGCAAGAGTATTTTGAATATTGTTGCCTAATATTACAAGCTGTAACTGCCCTTGTCTTATTTTGTTCATACATTTTCGTGAAGCCCATATGGACATACTCTATTCTATCACACTGATCAATTAACAGTCTGTATGCCTAGACTGGGAATGATGGAATCCAGAAATACAGTGAAATATGCCTAGAAATTGAGAGTTATTTGGGGTAGTCTGGAAATAAGGGGATAATAAAGTAAGTGTTGGATTAATGGGGATATTTTGGGGTCCTTGGGCTACATATTGGTAACAAAAAGATTGTGCATGATTGGTGCTTAAAAAAAATATGAAGTTCCATTGACACAATTTCAAAAGGCAGTCTCAATGATTGGTTAATGCTGTAAAAGTGCTTTATTTCCATGAAACTGATACATCTTTGTTTCTCAGGTTGTTACCAAAAGAATTGGTAGGGGAATGCATGAACTGGCAGCCAAAGTTGATGAGTATGCACGTGGTATGATGGGTCCACTTGGATCAACTCTCTTTGAAGAGCTTGGGCTGTATTATATAGGTCCTGTTGATGGACACAACATAGAAGACCTGATATGTGTTCTACAAGAAGTCGCATCTCTGGATTCAATGGGTCCTGTCTTGGTTCATGTGATAACAGAGGAAAATCAAGGTTCAGAACATGACCAAAAGAGAGAGACAGAGGAGAAGCAGCAAGAAGGTGAACGTCCTTCTTTACATATCCCTCAATGTTTTTTGTTCCAAATATCATTATCAATTCCTCTGCAATAACCCTTAAGAGCCACAACTTTACTGAGTTATATACTTGTTTGGCAGATGGAAAGTTTGGTTTTAACTACAATACATCTATTGCTGTATAGTTAATCTCTTTTTCTTTCTGGTTGGTTTATCATATACATATTGTCATTAGTCATACTCAAGGGCATTTTCAAAAGAGGCTACTTTCTGCTTTATAACAGAAGTCAGACTTTTGGGTTAATGCTCTGAGAAAAATGGTTTACTTACTCAGCTGCTCAGGATCTGAAAATGACTAATATTCGGTGATTGCTTTAGTTTGCAAACCTTTTTTTTTTTACGTTTTCCTCAAGAAAAATGTATGAGAAACCCTTTTGGTCTCGTACACATTGCATGCTTTGTGCTAAACCACCTCCCACCACTTTTTCTTGGATTTTCTTGCAGGTTTAAGTCTAAATGGCACTCGTTCTTTCTCATACGGTGAACATTGCCGAACTTACAGTGATTGCTTGGTGGAGGCTTTGGTTTTGGAAGCAGAGAAAGACAAAGATATTGTAGTAGTTCATGCAGGAATGGAAATGGATTCATCACTTCAGTTGTTTCAAGAAAGATTTTCAGACAGGTTTTTCGATGTGGGAATGGCTGAGCAACATGCAGTTACATTTTCTGCTGGTTTGTCATGTGGAGGGTTAAAGCCATTTTGCATAATTCCCTCTACCTTCCTGCAGAGAGCTTATGATCAGGTTCTTTCTCTCTCTCTCTCTCTGTATTTGTATGTGTGTGTGTGTGTGTGTGTGTGTGTGTGTGTGTGTATGTCTGTGTCTGTGCACTGTGCACATGCATGCAGGAGTGTGCACAATGCATGTGCCAGTGTAGTGCTGCCTCTTTTACTTATGCTCTTATGCATGTGAAATTGAGAGTTCCTGTTGCAATGCCATAAGAGCTTGTTCTAGCATGCAATAGTAAATATGGATAACACATTCCACTGTGGATGAAAAATCTTGATGCTTCAGGTTGTCCATGATGTGGATCGGCAGAGGATCCCTGTGCGATTTGTCATTACAAGTGCTGGATTGGTCGGATCTGATGGTGCTTTGCAGTGTGGAGCATTTGATATAACTTTCATGTCATGTTTGCCAAACATGATTGTCATGGCACCATCTGATGAGGATGAGCTGATGCACATGGTTGCCACTGCTGCCCAGATTGATGATCAGCCAGTTTGCTTTCGGTATCCAAGGGGTGCCCTAGTCAGGACAGACTATCCTATATGTAGTGGAACTGCTCTTGAGGTTAACCTTTTTTCTTCTTCATATCTAATTTATTGGCTCATTATTTTTGTTTTTGTTGTTATTATTATCTGCTGATCTGATCTTAGCTTGTCACATTGTTTTTTTTTTAGTTCTATTACTTGGCAAAAGCTGTATCATGTGATGCCACTAGTAGTTGTTGAAAGCTTTGATTCTTTATATATATCCATCCATGCATTCTTCTTTTGAGGCATATTTGCTAAATGGTGTGACATTTTATAAATGTCTGAATATATGCATGATCTAGATGGGTTCATTTCAAAATACTTTGGTGATAGAATTAAGTTCTTACGGCATCTACTCTTTTTATTTTTATTTTTATAAACCACTTCAAATTGTTACTATCCATGCTCTCTATCACAAAGTACATACACATTAAAATGTAGCTGTAATCAAATCTTCCAATTTTCTGAATGGATCTTCAATTTTTTTTTTTCTGAAATCATACTACTATTTGTTTTGTTATTGTGTTTTTGCCTTAAACTCTAAGAATACTTTATAAATTGTAAGTTTTGACCTTTGATGATAAATTCCAATGCTAAAATTTTAATTATGCTGATGTCTCTTTTTTAAATTTTGACAATGAAGCAGATTGGCAAAGGAAAAGTTCTTGTTGAGGGCAAAGATGTTGCTTTACTTGGGTATGGGGCAATGGTTCAAAACTGTCTCAAAGCTCAGACCCTTCTTTCCAAGCTTGGCATTGATGTCACTGTTGCTGATGCAAGATTCTGCAAGCCTCTTGACATCAAGCTTCTCAGGCAGCTTTGCAATAGTCATGCCATTCTGATCACTGTGGAGGAAGGTTCTGTTGGGGGATTTGGTTCCCACGTTGCACAGTTCATTGCCCTTGATGGACAGCTTGATGGAAGACTTAAGGTAATATTATCATGTGCCCAAGATTATTCTTAAGAGTTTTTGCTTTTCAGACAATAAAAAAGGGGAATATTCGTATGAAAAAATGAAAGAAGAAAGAAAGAGACATCAACGAAACTATTTATTGATCCATGCTAGCACCCACTTCCTTATGTTTTTTTGGATTTATGTAATCATAGTCATCCTTGTTTTTACCTGTCAATTATAGATGTATCTTGAGGGGTTGGGGTGGGATTGGGGGAGGGTGTGGAGGGAGGAGCCTGGAGGATATTCTGTTAAAATATTCCTCCATATTCTGATGATTTCCTGAATGAATTTCTACAGTGGCGACCAATTGTCTTGCCAGACAACTATATTGAGCATGCATCCCCCAAAGAACAGCTTGCTCTTGCAGGGCTAACTGGACATCACATTGCTGCGGCCACGTTAAGTCTTCTTGGACGGACCCGTGAAGCCCTACTGTTGATGTGCTAGAATGTTGTATAGGTTTTCCTTGTTAGGTTCTTGATGTACCCCGAGAAGGCTAAACAAAAGGCGGAACAACAGATTCTCTAGAACAGAAATAGGGTGAGGGTGAATTAATGATCTTTTTGTATTGGTGGTTCCTGTAACTTGTACAGTTCTCTAATATGTTTATGTGATCATGTGAATATCTAATTTACATTAGTGTAGTACAGAATTATAAATGAATAGATGTCCTTACGCATATAACATGTGCTGCCTTCCCAAGGATAGGGAGAAATCTAAGTGATTAGAAGCTGAGATGTCCTTTCTACAAGTTTTAACTTCCAATCTTAACATCTTATCCAATAAAATCCCCTCTCATAACATCTTGATTTGTGGAAGGAAAAAAAGGACAGAGAAAGAGGGAAATTGAAGAGAAACGAAAGAAAAAAAAAATATATATGAAGAAAATTAAGTGATTGGTAGATTAGATTAAAACAACCAAGGAAAATTAACAATAAAATAGACATGACATAAATTCATATAATGTAGCTCTATGTTATAGACAAATCAAATTAATAATATCCCTTATGGTATGATATTTTTTTAGATAATATTTTAATTTCTTTTACAAATAAAATTTTGTGTAGTTTTCATATAATAGTGTTAAATTTTTACCAAAAAGACAATCAGACACTTATAAATTTCACTAAAAAATAATAACATTTTATATTTAAAAATTTTATTTTTTGGATTTGGATCTTAAATTCTCAAATTCTTCCTCTTGAATAATGTTTGAAAAACAATATTATTTTTTAAGATAAAATACCTTGACTTTTTAAGTTTTGACTATATTTCCACATTGATCCATTAGTATTCAAAATAAAAAAATACATCTCAAATGTGTAAACAACGTTAATGAGAAAATATAAAATGTCTAAAATAACACTCTTCTTTTTCTAATTTTTTTCACTATTTTCCTTTTTTCTCTAGTTGAGCAATAACGTTCCCTTATGCTTATTGGCCAGCCAAGATTGAATTTGGTGTTTCAGCCGCAACAATTCCAGAGGTAGGGTGGAGAGATTTTTTTTTTGAATAGGAGAAAAAAATTAAAAAAATAAAAAATTATAATTTATATAGTATAGTAATTTTTAAAATTATTGAAAGATAAATTATTCGATAAATATTGCTATATCATCAAAGTAATAGAAACATTAATGGTTGATTAATAGTTGAACTTATATGTAGGGCAAAAGATATTTTTTTATAATGGACTGTCTATTTCAAATACTAATAAACCCATTTAGAATTATAATCAAAACTTGAGTCAAGGTATTTTACTTTTTTTTTTTTTTTTACTTTTGAAAGAACTATGAGGTTCCTGTCTTATACTTGAAAAGAGTGATCTTGAGAGCTCTTTATCCAAAGATTCAATCTACACGAAAGGATTTAGCTTAACCAATATTAGGAGAGAGTATTGGTCAGTTTCGGTTGGTTTCGATTTTGGAAGAAATAAAAGTCGACATAACTGATGGTAACTTTTTACCGACTGAAACTGACTTGTCTTAATGAAAAATCAATCAATCGAAACAGATTTCGGTTTCGGTCGGTTGAAAGTTGAGATGGGCTTTGACTGAAATAGCCCAAAGTTGATAAAAATTGAAAAGTTTGTGTTGGGGTTGCACTTAAAATTGTGTCAAACCCATATTTTAAATGAAATCAAGTCGATGTTATTTAAATAAGCAGTTCAACCCATATAATTTATTTTTAATTATATAAATAAACATTACATAATTTTTTTAATAAAAAACAATAAACACCATATTATTTATTTATAAGAATGCAAAAACAATAATATATTTTTTTAAAAAATATATATTAAATTGGCTAACAAAAATATTAAATAAAATGGAAAAGATGAGAGACGAAACATTTTCATAAATTGTACATAATTTGCAATGCAATTTAGTAAGTTATGCAATGCAATTAATCTAACTGCGAGAAGTACAACATAAATTAATAAATTATACATACTACAAATCCATAGATAGTAGGTACACAATATAAATTACTAAATTTCAAAACATAGATTTGATGGACCTTGGACCTCTAACTCTAATTTATCGATTTTTGAAAACATGTTCCTAAAAATGTTAAAATATAAAATAATTAGTATATATAATTGTATTAAGATAATCTAAATAAATTATAAATGTAAATATGTATAACACTTACTGATAATATTACTTGAAAAGTGAAAATAGTCTATAGGAATAACACTTTACTCAGAGTCAAACGTAGACTTAGCCTTAGTCTCACATATGGGCTCCAATGTAATCTTTGATAAATCTAAAAAATAAACTAACAAATATGGTAAAATCTTTAAATAAAGAGCTAAAGAAACAAAGAAATAAATTGCGAAAAAGAAATGATACTATATAAGATGATACTATATCATGATAGATTAAACAAAGAAGTAAAGAAATAAAGAAATAATTACCGAAATCAAGTTATCGATCTCGTTAAAATCATCCTTAATCTACTCTGGATCACATGTGCTTTTCCATTCAGCCAATCTTGAGTACAATTAAGTGCTTGCATGACCTTAGAAGTCCAAGAACTCTGTATGCATCAAGCACACGTCCACGGTACTAAAAGCGGATTCTAAAGCAACTGTTGATACGAGAACCATCAATACATAACGAGCAATAACGGTAAGTATAAACAACCTATGCTGATTGAGTTTCCACCACATGAGAACATCAAAGTCAGTATGTTCATCATCATCCACTGGTTCAGATAAATATTTATCCAATTTCGATTTTGATCCTCTAAGCCACTATTTAACCGACGCCTCTTAAAAGCACCTAATTTTTTCTTAGTATTTATTGGGTCCTTGCCACTCGAAACAACAACACTGTCATGCCCACCTTCACCACCAGTGGCTTGGCTCATTAACATTTGAAACTCTTGACCACTTTCACCAACATAAGATTAATGTTGAGGTTGCAACATATTCTTATAATATTGAAACAACAAATCCATTGTTCTTTTCACCAAATAAAACATCAACAAAGCTTGCTTGATTAGAATACATATCTTGCAAAGTAAATTCAACATAAGCAAGCTTTTTCCTCAGATCAAGAATCGAGGCAATGTACAATACTAAATTTATTTGTCCATATTCTCCCAATACTTGTCAAATTTAGCTTTCATTCTCATTGTCATAGACCTCATATCAACATAATTACTTTGTTGTCATTCAATCAAAGTGACATACACATCAGAAATAGAATCAAGAAAATAATTGGCAGTGACATAAGGTGTACCTGAAACATTCACAGTCATATTATAAAACTTTTTCAAGAAAAGATAAATCATCTTAATAGTTGCCCAATCTTTATCATAGAGCACCCCATCTCCATTCCTTACTAGCTCACTTTTGTAACTACTATCACAATACTCAAATGATGCAAAAGCCCTCTTAAATTTCTTAACTGTATCTAACATAAAAAAAGTAGAATTTCCATCTAGTGCACACATCTAAACACAATAAACACTTACTATCAACTCCCGCATTAATAGCACATTACTTAAACTTGGTTAATTTAGAATGAGATTATTTAACATATTTTACTGTTGCTCTAACACGAGTAATTGAGTCATTGATATCCTTTAATCCGTCAATCACAATAAGATTAATAATATGTGTAACACATTTCATATGAAAAAATTTATCTTATAAAATACTAGTTCCGACAACATTAAATTCTTCTTCAAATGTCTTATTGCAATATCATTGGAACTAGCATTATCAACAGTAATAAAAAAAAATCTTTTGAATCTCTCAATTAACCAAACATCTATAAATTGTCTTCCCAATAACCTAACCTTCGTGACTAGTAATGGAACAAAAGTTCAAAATCCTTTTCTACTACTTTCAATCTTTATCAATAAAATGAGTAATCAAACACAAACAATTCGAACTCCATGTGACTGTGGTGAGACATATTCTATCAGGACATGATGTCAAAAATTTTTTCATATGAGTTTTTTCATCAGCATAATCCTTATAACAACCCTTAGCAACGGTCTATCATGATGGTATAGGAAATCTAGGACATGTTTCTTTCATGTGTTTCCTATACCTTTGACCTTCTACAAATTTAAAAAGCAACTTATCTATAATGATCATTTCAGCTAAACTCTTCCTAATTGCATCTTGATCAAACTTTCAACTACCCAAAGACCCATCTTTTGATGAAAAAACTAATTATATATGATTACTCTTCTCACTAGCACAGAGCATTTTCCAACTTCGAACAAAACATGATTATTTAAACAAGATGTTTCATGTTTCTTTTTTTTTTTTTTTTTTGTATTGGTACATAAAATCTTGTCACAATGACTACATCTAGTCTTATGTTTACCTTGGTCATCAACAAATTTTGTGAAGTGATCCCATACAAGCGATGACGTCTTAGATGGTTTCTTTTGTTTTTGCGATTTAGAGCTTACCACTTAACTTCTTGCGTTGCTTTCAGTAGCAATTGCATCAACATGAGGTGTAGATGTTGTGTAATTAGTTGCTAAATTTATATCTTCTTCAATTCATTTGACATCTACAAAATAAATAAATAAATAAATCATCATATAAGTAGTAAATTTGGTATGCCAAAGTGAAAAAGAAAAATAGTACCAAGCATAAACAAAACAAAACAAGCAAAACAAAATGTTGAAGAAAATGTTATGAGTGACTTGGTACTATTAAACAAGTGTAAACGTTCAATTTAAAAAGTGAAACAGTTTTTTCCTACTAAATGTGGTAAAAAAATTCAATGAGTTGTTATATTTAATAAAATTTAATTGAAAATACAATAATAACGTTTAATAAAATGTTATGAGTGACTTGTTATATATTTAATAACATTTAATAAAATTAAATTTAATTAAGCTCTAGTAATTGAATTTTTTTAATACAATTACTATATCACATTCAATAATTAAAAACGATTTTAAATTATTTAAGAAAATTCAAATAAATTCTTATTCTTTTATTGTGTCTAATCAACCTTCTGAATTTTTTTTTTGTACTGAAAGAGGAAAATATTATTCAGATAGAAAATCAAATTACATCATTTTAGGCCAAGGTAAGCCTAACTTATCCACAAATAAAATAGAACTAATATCAGTAGGAGGATTATCAAAAATATGTAATCCTAAGGGACGGCCATCATGATTTGCAACCAATCAATTTAAGCTTTTATTGGCTTTCACGAAAGATGTGAGTGATAGAACATTTCCAATCCCGTTGAAACAATTCCTTAATGAGTCGCAACAGATTTGCTTTTGGGTTCAAGGAAGAGCATGGTTTTGATAAACTTTGTATGGCAAATAAGGAATCAGTTTCAACTTGAATATGTCTAAATCCTCTGTTACAACAAAGTGTGAGTCCTTGAAAGATAGCCAAGGTTCAGCAGAGAGTGCATAAGAAATTCCAATATTGAAGGTAAAACCCACGAGCCATTCTCCATTTACATCTCTTACTAAACCCCCAGCAGCAGCTAAACCTGGTCTTCCACTTGCACTGCCATCTATATTTAACTTGACAAAATTTTCTTTGGGCTTCTCCCAAGTTATCATAGCTTCCATTCCCATAAAGTGCACTTTTCTACCTAAAATGTCCCAAGCTTCCTTAGCTTTTGACCAGATCTGTTGCTTAGCATTCTGTGACTAGCGAGAGTCTTCGAATACATATAAATTTCTCCAATACTATACTAACCATAACGTATGTATGAATATTATCCCCCACGGTATATCTTCAAACATTACTGTGCTGGACATATTTGTTTCCACCCAGTGTGGCAAATCAATGTTGAAGAACTCACCATCAATGAGATCTGGTTTCACTTGTAGCCAAGTTGCCTTGGAAGAATTACAATCTCTCAAGGCATGTAGAATATTTTCACAGAGATCATCACAGTGAGGACATTGGGTGGAGGTAGCTATGTGCTTGTGACTTAACCAATCTTATGTAGGAAGGGATTCATGCAAAATACGCCACACAAAGAGCTTAACCTTCCTGGAACTCACAAGTTTCCAAACTTTCTCCCAATGATTGTTTTTCTGCAAGGAGTAGGTAGTTTGAGACTCATAAGCTAATTTAATAGAGAAGTCATCGTTACTGGTTAGCGTCCAATTGCAAGTGTCTTTCTCTTCATTAGAAGGATCCACAATTGCCGCTGCAATCATCAATATTATATTAGTAGGAAGTGATTGCGAAATAAGACCAAAATCCCAATTGCCGTATTCGTCACAAAAGCTTGCAATTGGTAGCTCAGCTTCAACTTCTGTGAGTTCCTCGGTGGCATAATCAATTAATGGCCAGCATGGAAGCCAACTACCTTTCCAAAATTTTGAATGGTGACCATTATTTGCTGTCATACCGAGACCTCTAAAGAGTACTTCATTGCTCTTTAATAAACTTCTCTATACGTACGAATCAATAGCTTTAGCTGTCACCGTGAAAAAGCCCAAGTTTCTCAGATATTTTTTCTTAAGTATATCTACCCAAAGGGAGTCCTTGTTTTTCCAAATATTCCAACCAAGCTTAGCTAGCAGTGCCAGATTAAATCTTCTTGTTTCACGAATTTGTAATCCTCCATCTTCTTTGGTCAAACATATCTGGTTCCAACTAGGGCATGGATTCTCCTTACACCACCTACATGGCCCTAAATAAAGTCTTTATTCGGCTTATCAATTTCACATGCTATATTCTCTAGAAGAAGAGAAGTTTGCATAACATAAGAGGCCATCATGCTCGTAACAGATTGGACCAAAGAAATACGTCCTGCCATAGATAAGTACTTATTATTCTAGTTCTCTAATCATAGCTTCACCTTATTGGTCAAATATGAATATGTATCCCTTGAAACTCTACCATGGATTATAGGAGCTCCCAAATATTTGCCGAGATTCTTAGTCAGAGGAATTTTAGCAATATTACTCAAGATTCTTCCTTTTGTAGGGCATATGTTAACAGAAACCAGAAGTCTTGATTTTTCAAGGCTTACTTTCTGACCAGAAGCTAGACAAAATTTATCAATGGTTCTTATCATAGTCTTCACTTGGTTAGTCGTGGCAACTCCAAATAACATCAAATCATCTGCGAAACAAATATGTGAGAGACTCAGCCCATTTAATTTCGTGTGAAGGTCAGGGGTTTTCAATGGCCCATACTTACTTACTTTTCTATTAAGTGGGATAATTTCTCCAAACATAAGACAAACAAATACTGAGAAAGTAAATCCCCTTGCCTAATACCCCTTGTAGGCGTGAAGGTAGGCGTATGAGCACCATTTCAGATTATTGAGAATATAGTAGATCTCGCTATAAACATTATTAATTCAATCAATTGTGAGGGACGACCAATTTCAGTTAATACCTCTCGCAAAAAATGCCACTTCAATCGATCATAAGCCTTTTCCAAATTTATTTTAATAGCGAGAGCCCCTTCCTTTTCTTTTCATATTTCTCATAGTATGGATAGCTTCCTGTACTACGATCATATTGTCAGCCACTTGTCTTCCCGAAATAAAAGTACTCTGATATTTTCCAATGAGCCCATCAGGCATAGGTCTCAACCTATCAACAAAAATTTTTGTGATTAGTTTGAGAGGTACCGAGCATAAACCGATAGGCTTAAACTGATTAATTTGCTCTGGACCTTTGACTTTTGGAATGAGCGTTATCAAAGTATGGTTCAGTTCCACTGGAATTGTCCCAGTAATGTAAGCGTTTTGAACAAATCGAACTGAATCTTTTCCATATGTGTCCAATTATTTTGAAAAAAACTTGCAGGAAATCCATCTCCTGTTGGACTCTTATTAAGATTCATATAAAAAATTGCATGCCTAACCTCATCACTGCTAATTGGTTTAAATAATACTGACCGTTGCTCATCATTCAAACTCCAATCCAATTTTGCTGGCAATGGGTTTCGCCTACCATCATCAGTATAAAGCTTCAAGTAGAACTGAGTTGTCAACACCTCTAATTCCTGTGGTTTCGAACACCATGAATTGTCATCACTTTTGAGAGCAGCAATTTTCTTCTTTCTTTGTCTGTTTTTTACCATTGCATGGTAGAACTTGGAATTTCCATCTCCATACTTCAACCAATCTACTTTTGCCTTCTGTTGCCATAGTTACTCTTCCTGATAAAGTACTAGATTAAACTCTTCCACCAGAACGGTCTCTAGATGTTAAAGATAATCATTAGGTCCCTTATCCAATTGGTGTTGAATGCCTTTTAACCTTGCTACCAATCTCTTCTTTCTACGACGTATATCCCCAAAACTCTCCTTACTCTATCGACTCAAATTTGTTGCAAGGTTCTCAAAGTTACTACTATATCATCAGCTTCAAAATTCCAACTCTCTATACTAATCTCAGAAAAATTAGGATGAGACATTCATGCTTGCTCAAATCTAAAGTTCTTCCTCCGTAAAGATTGAGATGGGGAGTCAAGATTACGTACTAGTACCGGATGATGATCTGAATGTGTCCTTGGGAGATTCAAAACATCTGTATGAGGGAATAGACTGCACCAATCCTCATTTGCTAACGCTCTATCCAACCTAACACGAGTATAGTTCTGACCATCTCATTTATCGCACCAAGTATACTTCGAACTCGAAGCACCTAGATCAAATAGGTTATAGTAGCTCATGCATTCTAAATCAAATTACAATTTGACAAGTTAATATTTTTCCTTCCCTGCTTCTCCTCAGAAGAAATTACCTAGTTAAAATCTCCCATAACCAACCACGGCAAATTATGTAGATTACGAGCCATATTTAGAGATTGCCATGGCCTGCTTCGCTCCCTTGCATCAAGAGTTCCATATACCGCAGAAAGAAGCTTGTGGCTATTTGAGGAATTTACTAATAGATGTATCAATTGAGCGGAATAAGCCATAACCTCAATCTCGAAGTCCAATGAATTCCATACAATCCAGATTCTTCCTGCAAATCCATCTGCTTCAACACAAAAAAAAATTGTAAATCCAATACGGTGACAAATCTTGTCTACTTTTGCACTGGAGATATGCGGCTCCAATAAAATCAAAATATGTATGCAATTTAATCAGGTATCTAACGTTTCTGACACATCTACAAGAGGCAGCCCCTCTTAAATTCCAACTCATGATATTTGGCATCAATGAAATCAGGAAAAAAAAAAGAGTAACTAGAGAAGAATTTCTTAGGCAGAATAACCCTGCATAGCTCTCGCTTTTAGTCTTTCTAAATCCAAATCATCAGAAGTATTGATTATTTCCAATGCTTCCAAAGACTCCTCAATCATCATATCTTCTCCTTGTTCTCTGGCTGCACCATTAATCCCTATCCCCAAGTTAATGCCATGTTCTTTATTTTCATATAGATTATTCTTTTGTGATATATGCATATCCTATTCCCTCTAGTCTATATCTTTGCCCAAAGGTAGTATCCTTTCAGTAGGAACTCCACTTTAACATTCCTTGTCCTTATTTCCATTCTTCTTGTTTTGTCTTTTAGTCATCTCCAATAAGGCTATGTTGACGACTATCTCCAAATTCTACTTTCTCTTCTTTGCTATTTTGGAAGGGAAGTCATATCTATTCGACACTTGAGCTGTTTGCTGCAAATTTTTCTTCAATGAGGCTTTCGTCCATACTGTCATTTTTTGTTTATCAGTCTTACGTGCTTTAGGATCAGAAACTGGTTGTTCCAGGGTCTTCGGTACAATCTCCCCATCATCCTGAATATCAGTATCATGCTCCAACACAACAAAACGTGACCCAGATTGCATTCTTGCCATAGTTGTATCCTCCTGTTTCCTCACCTTCACCTTTGTAGATGGTCCTCTTCGATAGTTCTTTTTAGTCACCATCCAAGGTCCAAACTTTGATGCTCATAATCCTTTTCTTGGGATTTCTTTAGTTCTGTCTACTGTTGTACATGTTTCTCAGTATACTCTTCACTTACTTTAAATCTTTGCTCGCAACAGTCAATATTATGACCGAACTTACCACAGTGAAAGCAAAGTATCCTCAAACCTTCATATTCAACCTTCTGCCATCTGCCTCCAATGAAGATTTTTGGAACAAAAGGATTTTTCAGATCAATCTCAACACACATTCTAGCAAACTTTCCTCTAGTTGCTTGATAAGTGGTTTGATCAATTTTCAGGGTTCTTCCTAGTTCGTTGCCAATCCTAGCAATTACATCATAATCATAATATTCAAGTGGCATTCCTGGTAAAGGAATCCATGCAGCCACCGAATCAATAGATGCATCCTCAGACCTGAAACCAAGAGTCCATCTTCTAATCGTCAGATAATGATCTGCTATGATCCTGGGCCATCTATTAAGACATGATAATAATCAGATTTATTATTGAACTTGAAACAATAGAATCCATTATCAAGATCTATACCCTGAAATTCCCTAACCAATGACCATAACTGCTTGACTCGATTACAGAGATAAGTATAGCTAATGTCCTTTCGTAACAATTTAACGATCAATGTCTTCCTCAATGGCTTACAAATCCGTCTCTTCTCTTCTTTGGTTATCCTTATCTAAGGCCCTCTCAAGTCAATTTCATCGGAATCATCCTCTGAATCTGGTTCATCCGTTATTTCTTCTTCCTTCGATGTATCATCTTCATCTACAATGTTTTCTTTGGTGGCATTCGTAAGAGCATTACGATAGGACAAACGTGGAGACTCTGCTGAGTTGAGTATTGATTCTGCTTATGCATAGCACTCAGTAAATTCTACAGAGAGGAAAGTTCCATCTCGGATCGAATCCTTTTTGAGCCCACTTTATTAGACAATAGCATTTAATCGCCTCCTGCTTCCAGCGGCAGATCTCTTGCCGAGTCTGCGTCCATGTAAGACAACAGCGGCTAGGTTTTTTTTGAATATTTTGGTATATTTTAAGTTAAATAAATTTTTATAATTAATAGTTAATTAATTATTATTTGTCAAAATGATATTTGTCATTTTATGACATATTATGTAAACGTGACATGTTGACGCCTCATTATAGATGATAATGTTATATGATTATGTGAAAATGACGTGATGTTTTACTTTTCATATAGACGTTATGTAAATATAAAATGACAAGTGATATTTTGATGAATAACAATTAGTCAATTATTAGTTATATGAGTTTATTTGACTTAAAATAAAAATATATGAATTTAATTCAACGCAATAGAATAATAAAAATTTATTTAAATTATTTTAAATAGTTTAAAAGCTTTCTCAAGTATTGTCATAAAAAAAACAAACATAAATAATTAAGTAGTTAAACAACGTAATTTTTATTAAAAAAGAAAAATAAATATACTTTGGAAAAGGAGGTGGAGGCTTTCATATCATAAATCTTGGAGTTATTCTAAAATGATTATCAATTATTTTAGGCCTCTGATTTTATTTGTAAAAATAATTACAAACAAGAGTAAATTGAGTAGGAAAATGAATTCACCTGGTAATAGAAGGAAGTATAGAAACATTGGGCTTGGCGTTAGTGTTCAATAACTTGAAGTAATTTAATACTAAAAAGTTAAGTACTAAATTTTTAATTTTAAAAAATTGAAATACTGAATTTATGATATAGAAAATTAATTGTAAAGCAGATTTTTTATTAAATCTTTTGAACAAAAAAGTGATATAAAAATCTTATAAATATTTTGCATTAATAAAAGTTGAAAAGGGAAGAATAAAAGATTAATGTAATTAATTAACATATTTTTACTTAAAAATAAAATTGACTTACATTAAGTAGCTTTTAACTGGTTAAAATTTGGAATGCCTTTTTTTTTTTGTTGAAAATTTTCCATTAAATGATTTCTAAGATTACTGTGAGACAGTTGTTATGCCAATCTGGAAACAGCAAACTGAGAGTTCATCATAAGACCCAAGTTGAGCTAAGTCAATAATTACCATAAATTTTGTACAACTAAATATGGGTACAAATAAATATACCTCAGGTTGACATGAACTAAAAATAAATTTAATTTATTCTTAAAGTGTTAAAAGGGTTCAGCTTCAAAGGTGAACCCCGGATTACTCAAATTTAGATATTGGCTGATCAGCTGGATTCCACCTCGTATGAATCTTTATTAAGGGTTGTCCCAGACACTGATTCAATGACTGCAAACTTTATCATATTCCATAGCACGATATCCAAAAAAAAAAAATGAACCCACGATGAAAATGCAGAGACACAGATACAGACCTGGGACCTCAGCCAGATGCAGAGAAAAGTTTGAGTAGACGTCATGTGATTGGGTGAATGTCGGTCAGTAGCAACTGAGCAAAGTTCCAAAAAGTATTGTCATTTATTCTCAGTCTGTCAAGAAGGAAAAGAAAAAAGACAAAAAACTAAAGCTTGGTCTCTTCATTTCGACGCGGTTATTGTTATGGAACAGGGACAAAGGTTCCCTTCAGTCCATCTGGCAAAACCAAACCCTTTACGCGGACGGATCTTTAAATTCTTATACCCTCCTCACACTACTAGGGTCCCATTTCACAGCAACATATTTAAAGCATTTTTTATATGTAATTTGTTTCGTTTATTTGGTTGGTTTGCTACTCACTAATTTCTTGGAAAATTCCTAGATTTTGCCAGCTAATTCATATTCCCAAAACATTGCACTTGGAGAATAAAACTATATTTTCTCACATGAGATGTTTGAACATCTCCAGTTTCATGCTTTTACTTTCCCAATAATGGGTTGTTGGAGCCTTGGGCAAATTTTTAATCATAATTAAACATGGTATTCAAGTTAATTAATATTCAATATTGTTCTACTCCATTCAAGTTTGTCTATATACAAAAGAAGGGGAAGACTATAGTTCAGTAGCCAATGGACTACATGATATCTAGATTTCCCATTTAGATTCCTTTTGGTGAACAATATATTCTTTGTTTCCTCTCTCCTCATAATCTATTGAATAATAATGTGTTCGGGGTTTATTTATTTCTTAAAAGAATGTATCTTTGCTTAAATTTATTTCAACTCTTATTTCTGTCATATGAGTATACCAGTCTCTGTCACGGCGTCTACATTCTAGAGGATAGACAAAACCAGAATGGAAATTCCTCCCGAGTTAGCAGAGGGTCTGGCCCACCGAGACCACGCCGCGTCAGGAACGTCCCAATTTTAAGGGCCCACAAATAGAAGTGGACCCCGCAAAACGCTCTCAGTTTTTAAACCAACCCCTCGCCCCTCTCTGCGACACCTTCAGAAATTTGCTCTCTCTCGTCTGTGTAAAGAGGAAGAGAATAAGCGCTGTCATAGTGTCATTCAAAGGAAAAATATAGAAAGTTTGATTCTGATTATTTTTATTATAGTCGGTTTTATTTTTTCCTTTTTAAAGGAGTCTTAAAAGAGGGAATAGAAAAATCTGACCTTTTCGCTTTCCCAACCTCCGGGGAAATCTGAAATTTCCGACCACCTCCCTGCCTCGGAAACTCTGTCTCCGGAGCGGGAGCTTCGAGGTCCGTAACGTTTTCTTTTTCTTTTCCATTTCATTGATGATGGATGCTGGTGTAATGAGCTGCTGTTTCCATTTCATATAAGATTTTTACGTGCATGGGAGCTTGAAAATGGAATCAAAATGAAAAAGAAGAAAACCTTGTAATATGAGATAATGTTTGAAATTCTTTTTTCTCATTGTCAAAGAAGGGCCGTTGAGATTTTTCCATTCGTCGAAAATGTGTCTCTTTTTCTTTGTGTAGAATGAGAGAAGAGGTCAATAGCTGAATCTTGATTTCCTTGCTCTGTTTCATATTTTAGATTTCATTTTCACCTTTTTTTTTTTTTTGTTTTCCCATTTTAAGAAATTGTGAGTAAAAATATTATACTTTCTATGATGCAGAAATT
The DNA here is from genome assembly GCF_053813885.1 of Theobroma cacao. Taxonomy (NCBI): domain Eukaryota; kingdom Viridiplantae; phylum Streptophyta; class Magnoliopsida; order Malvales; family Malvaceae; genus Theobroma; species Theobroma cacao. Next base: position 8,896,708 of record NC_142647.1, read on the forward strand.
TTGCTGTAGGCATTCTGGGTTCTTTCGAAATGAAATTTTTATTCAGCTCCCTTTATTTTTAATAACAAAAAAAAAATCTTGCAGAATTGGTTTTTTCTTTCTTGGACATTCTTGGATTCTTTTATCATTCATTCTGCCATATACCATTCATCTGAAAAGTTGTTAATATTTTTATTGTTTTATGAGATGTCCAATAACAGTTCCAGCATGGGCAGATCAGACGAGTTTTATATATTATATTTCTTTTGGATGGTTCTGCTTATAATATATGATGTTATTACTTGTACATTACCAATCACATGTATCCCATTAATTTTGGTAATTAATTCTCTCTTTTAACATGCAGTTGTATCATGACTCTCTTGCTTCTTACAGTATTAGTTTTACATAAAATCCACATGCATACATGCATGCATATATACATGCATAAATGTTCTCCTTAATACGCTATTCATGTGATTTGCCAATTTCATAGAGACAGTTTACACTTTACATGGTTTCTTCTTATGTGATTAAGAGGATGTTAGGATATCGGTGTTGTTATCATTTTTGATTATAAGATAAATGTAAATCTTTTTTCTCTTGAATCAGTTATGGAAAACATCAGAAGTCCATTCAAGGGGATAATCAAAGACGTCAAGGGAAGAAGCGCGTGCTACAAGCAAGATTGGGTCAGTGCACTTTGCTCAGGCTTTGGGTATGTTCTTTTTTTTTATGTTTTTGGTACTACTTTATGTTACGCTGGTGGAGATATTCCATTTTGATTCATATTTCATTTTATATTTCTATCAGGATATTAGCTCCGACTACCTATATCTTCTTTGCTTCTGCTCTTCCTGTTATTGCCTTCGGAGAGCAATTGAGTCGAGATACAGGTACTGCGTTTTTTGTCTCCTTAAAATGAGAATATCTAAAAGCCAGCATAATCTAGGATGAAGTTACATCAACGCAAATCATCTTATGTCAAGAATATTAATGCTGGATTTTATTACCAAATCTCATTTATCCCCTCTTTTTTTTTTTTTTTGCTTTTTTGAGTTTATGGCTTTTCATGAAGGAGCCTGAAGACTATATTTTCCCTGTTTTAGATGGCACCCTCAGCACAGTGGAAACGTTGGCTTCTACAGCTATTTGTGGAGTCATTCATTCCATTTTTGGTGGGCAACCTTTGTTGATAGTGGGTGTTGCAGAGCCAACAGTTATAATGTACACTTATTTGTACAGTTTCAGCAAAGGAAGGCCAGAGTTGGGCCAGGAACTCTTTTTGGCTTGGACTGCATGGTAATAGATATAATTTCCTCTTCTTTTTTTCATTTTGTAATTTTAAGATTAATTTAATGTTTTTCAAGCTTCTTGATTTGGCAGAAATGTTCTTATTGTTTAATTTCTTTCTTTTGTTTTTCTTCCCAGGGTCTGTGTATGGACTGCTCTGCTGCTCATTCTTCTTGCTATATTCAATGCATGCACCATAATCACCAGATTTACAAGGATTGCAGGAGAGCTTTTTGGCATGTTGATAACTGTTCTTTTCCTTCAAGAGGCTGTTAAGGTATTGAATGACTTATGCAACAAACAAAATGTGCGGTTTATGATGACAGAATCCTGTGGTTTGACCCTGATAATGATTCTGTTGGATCATAGGGGGTGATCAGTGAATTCAGTATTCCCAAAGGTGAAAATCCTAAGTTGGAGAAATATCAGTTCCCCTGGCTATATACAAATGGGCTGCTGGCAGTCATTTTCTCATTTGGGGTTCTAGTCAGCGCCCTAAAGACACGAAAGGCAAGATCATGGTGTTATGGAACAGGTACATCAACCAACTAACCGAATGGGATTGACTAATTTGATAGTTTCGCTACAAATTCTGTCGTGGATTTAATTTATGTTCTTTTTTCTAAAAAAAATCTTATATTTAACGGCTCTGGTTTCAGGTTGGCTTCGAGGGTTTATTGCAGACTATGGGGTTCCCCTAATGGTCTTGTGTTGGACAGCACTATCTTACACAATACCTGGAAAAGTTGATTCTGGAGTTCCCAGGAGGCTGTTCTGTCCACTTCTATGGGAACCTGCATCATTACATCATTGGACAGTGATAAAGGTAGGTTGTGAATTTATTAATTTGTTTGTTCCCCTTTCAGAGATCTTATGTTTTTTTTGTATCTTATAATTGGACTGTCTCTAAAATCCATAACCATAAGCTAGAATCTAGGAGGCTTTTGTTGAGAATCTAGGAGGATGTTGTTGAGGATCTAGAGTATTTGTTCAAAGCATACCTGATTTTTCTAATTATTTGAGACTAAAGATAAATTTGTGCTTAATCATATCTCTTAATACAGGATATGGGGAAGGTTCCAATAGTGTACATCCTTGCAGCCTTTATACCAGCATTGATGATAGCAGGTCTATACTTCTTCGATCACAGTGTCGCTTCACAGATGGCACAACAAAAGGAGTTTAACCTTAAAAAGCCCTCTGCTTACCATTATGATATCTTGTTGCTAGGAGTTATGGTACTTGACTGATGCTTCCAACCTACTCTCTCTCTGCCCTCCCCCCCTCCCCCCACAAGTTTTTATGTTCAAATCTATATTTCCTACTATTTTAGGCTTAATTGCTTCTTGTCAATCATGGTTTCAGACTTTGATTTGTGGCTTGCTGGGACTCCCTCCTTCAAATGGGGTCCTTCCACAATCTCCCATGCACACAAAGAGCCTTGCAGTTCTCAAGAAGCAGGTGGGATGCTGTAGTTTTAGAAACCATTCCCTTAATTGTTATATAATTCCCATTAATGTGGAATCTTAGACTATATAACGCATGAATTGCAGTTGATTCGGAAAAAAATGGTAAAAAGTGCCAAGGAGGGCATGTTGCAACAAGCAAGCAACTCAGAAATTTACGGAAGGATGCAAGCTGTGTTTATAGAAATGGATGCATCTCCTGCTGTAAGTATTATAGGCTTGTACTACTGCTTATACTATTTACTCTCTACGCATACATGAAGGCATACTTGATTGCAAGATTCACTGAACATAATATGGATGTTATCGCAGCTTATTTCAGTAGATAAAGAGCTGAAGAACTTGAAAGAGGCTGTGATGAAAGGTGATGATGGGCAGGATGCAAAAGGAAAATTTGATCCTGTGAAACATATTGATGCTTATTTGCCTGTCAGAGTTAATGAGCAAAGAATGAGCAACCTGTTGCAATCATTCCTTGTGGGACTCTCAATGTGTGCTCTGCCTGTAATAAAAAAGATACCTACCTCTGTACTCTGGGGATACTTTGCCTACATGGCCATTGACAGCCTTCCAGGGAACCAGTTCTGGGAAAGGATATTGCTGCTTTTCATCACCCCTAGTAGGCGTTACAAGTAAGTCACTGTACCTTTAAAAAAAACACAAATAAAACGCAGGCATTTTATGAAATGATACCCGGTGATACAGCTAATTTTATGGAGGTTTGGGAAATTTACATAATTTAAAATATTTTTAATTTCTTTAAGTTGCAACTAAGCAGACTATCTTGCAGGAAAGAGGACTAATCTAGTATCTCTTCTGAACTACAACAAATTAAGCCTTTCCCTACAAAATGGGGTTGGCTATACTGATTGTTTTGTGTCCTTTTTCTCTATTTAGGACCATATTTACAGTAAGCTCATAGCACCAGACCTGGCCACGGGCTGGGCCCTGGACAAGATTTTTGAGGCTTGGGTCAGGCCCAGCTCAGTCCGGGATATTATTATATTTATTTTTATTTAATTTTAATACTAAAATATTTTTATAAATATTGAAATGTTAATATAAAAATCTTTTAAAATATTTTAATATTAAATATAATTTAAATAGTTGGGCCAAGCTGGGCTTGAGCCTAGGTTTAAGAGGTGTCAACGGGGCCCAGCCTGACCCATGGACACCTCTATATGGTAGTGAAGTCCTTTTTATAGTTCTTCTTGTGAAGTGTAATAAAAAAATTTTTAAATACAGCCTGAAATATTTTAAGTGTGTTTACATGGGTAATACAGTAATATAGTGTATAGAAGGTGTAGTCTAACTTTGATAACAAACTGAATGTGATGGTTGATGTGGTTTTGCATCTTATATCTTTGTAGCAGTGCTGTAGTTAAAAGTTTATGCTTTCTGTCATTAACTCTTCTTATCTGTGGCATTTGGTTGAACAGAGTCCTGGAAGGTGTTCATGCATCATTTGTGGAGTCGGTACCTTTCAAGTCCATTTTGCTGTTTACACTCTTCCAATTTGTATATTTCCTAGTATGTTTTGGGGTGACATGGATACCTATAGCTGGAATACTGTTTCCACTGCCGTTCTTCCTTCTCATCAGCATCAGACAGCACATCCTTCCAAAGTTTTTCCATCCTGAACATCTTAGGGAACTAGATGCTGCTGAGTATGAAGAAATTGCCGGTACACCACGAAGAAACTTAAGTATATCGCTCAAGGTACATCTTATTCGGGTCCTTCCCCATAATTTTCATTTTGTGCTTTTAGAATTAGACCAACTTTTCATTCGGTAGTAGTCATTACACCAATAATGAGAAAACAAGTTTTACTGTAAGTGGAGCACTAATATTCCTGACCTGTAGTTCAGTTTTTAGTTTTGATCATTTAAACCTGCTACAAGTTTTTTTTTTTTATTATTATTGTTGATTTCTTTTGGGAATTTAATAAGTCTATGGCTATTGACAAGTTATTTGGACTACTTCATAACTTTTTTTCCTTTCCTGGCATAATTTCAGCTATGTTGACAGATTTTATGCTTTTTAATCCTGTGGGGAAATTAATGTTTGGTTTTTCACCTGTCAAACTAACTGGAAAGAGTTTCCTCTTCGTAATTGAAAATTTTCTGTGTTTTAGCATAGATGATACAATCTTCTTTTTGTGCTCTAGCCAGTTCAAAATATAAATGTTCCTTTGATTGAAATGGTGTTATACTTCTTTCTTCTCTATATGCACTTAAATTCACAGAAAATATTGTGTAAACAGGAAAGGGAACCACCTGATTCCAGCAGCGAAGGGACTGACGACGACTTTTATGATGCTGAGATATTGGATGAGATGACAACCAACAGAGGAGAGTTGAAGCTTAGAACTGTAAGCTTTAAGGAAGAAAGGTTACATCAGGTATATCTTGAAATTTCCTTTTTGTGCTGTGCTATTTTATTACCAGATTATAGTTTATTTATCCTTATGCTTGAATATGGCACGGTTTACAGGTTCATCCAGAAGGAAGTGCCTGAACTCATCTGGAACAACATTAATATTCAGTGTACAGTGAGCCTGGTATGATGAGGATTGCTAGTGTTGATCATAATCCTACGCCTGATTGAAGAAACAATCACGGTCCTAAGAAAGAAAGTCCGAGAATGTTGCCTTGTATAGCCAGTTAATTACCCCGAAAAAGGCTGGAAAAAAAAATTGACAGAAAGAAATTCAACTGCTGTCTGGTGAGAGGAAGAAATACAGGAATGGAAGCATTGAAGTGTATTTTCACCCCTTCTTTGGTTTTCAATTTGTTAATCCTTAAAAATTAGGCATATCTGCTAGAATATTAACAGTGAGGATTGAGGTCAAATTGCCCTTCAATCATTGCTCTTTTTTTAGGCTAAGGAGATGGGGGAAAGGGGAGGAGGGACAGATTCTTTTCATTGCTAAATAGATGAGGGGATGCGGTACTTTTCATGTTAAAAATTGGAATGGCCAATTCTTTCATTTGTTTTACTTTAGTAGAATTATTTTTAACTAGTCATAATTTGTCCAGACTAACATACTCTTATTGAATCATGAATATAGATTATTTTGTTGAGCTCTATCCGTTTACAGTATTCTGATTTGTTCATGCTTTTTCCATCGTCTTTCAACTTTCAAGACCAACTGCAAGGCGGAAGAGAATGTGCTTGATAATATTGAAATGTACACACTATTGCTTCTTAGACTCAGCAATGTTAGAAGCATAACTTTTACTAACATTTGCACCCAAATCTTTTTATTAAAAAAACCATCAGCAATATCTGCACTAACAAAACACAAATCCATCATAAGACTTCACTTCACCAAGGAACCATACAAGACCTGGAAAAGGAAAGTGTTATGATGTCTAAGCCTCATGGAAATTCACCAAATTTTTTAGCTTATCTTTGCTGCAAACAAGTTTCTCTAAACAAATAAGAAATTTTAATCTTTGCACAAGTTATAATTTATAAATTAACTCTACAAAATATATTTATTTCAGTCTTAACTTAAATCATATTGAAAGTTTATCAATTCCCAAAAACAATCATAAGTTTAGAATGCAAAAAAAGAAAAAAAAATCAATTGAACTGGTACTTATTATTTATTATTTTTTGTTTTTTTGAATACTTATATTAGTTCAATTAATTTTTGTTTATTTTCACTTAATAGTTTATCTTGATAAAGTGGTAAATTATTGTACCAAAAATTTATACCATTTTTTCTTTCTTCAGTTTCACTCTCCTCCTTGCCCTTTATAATATATAGGAACCCAGATTGAAAAGATGAAAAGAAAGACTTTTTTTTTTTTGGCACTATGAGGAATCAGCTATATGGACAAAGATATATGGAAAAGAATCATTTCCGAAGCTCAAATTTCTTTAATGGTGATAAAGTAAGACATGAGAAAAGGATAAGTTTAGGTGCCACCATAGGTGCTGGATGTACTGCTTTGAATTGAACCTTTAATATACTGGCTTGTTGGAATTTCATATTCGGCACTTACAAGAACAAGATGATCTCCATCTCTAATAAGCTCTATATCATCAATTTCAGCTCCTACTTCTGTCATAACTCTAGTTAGGGAGAAGCCAAATCTTTGGGCACCAACATCCAGAAGTTCTTCTAAGGACTTTGGCAAAAGAATGAGCTTACTGGGAACTTGACTTCTTTCAGGGCAACTGATTGTGACTCTAGCCGAATAGTTGCTTAAAGGTGACAAAGCTGGAAAACCTGCTGCTGAAGGACTTTCACCTGCATAGTTAAACTTCAGTTTCAACAGCTTTTACCTGATATAAACAGATAGTAATTAAACTGCTAAAAACTTTTGCCAAGTTGATACTTGATCAAATAAATTTTCTTCCGTAAAGAATTATATTAACTAGAGTCAATATAACAGGAAACTGAGATGCATGCTCACCAGTATTGGCAGCTGATATTATACCAAATAATGAATTGTGGAAAGTGTTTGCTTTTCGCCTTCGACGGTTGTCCATCCATGTCACCTCTGGAACTGGTGGCACAACTTCAGAAATATATGAAGATATTGTAGGCTCGCTGCTGTACTTGGCAATGGTCTTCCCATGTGAGGCTAATTTCTTCTTTGGAATTGTGACAACTGATAATTTCTTGACCTCTGGCCGGTTTTGCAATAATGCCAGTATCTCTTCATGGCCCTGATGATCTGCCAAAGCCCTTGCTGTCCATCCATCGGAGTCTTTCACATCGATATCAGCTCCCTGCTCTAACAGGAACCTAACCATTTCAATGTTTCCTTCACAAATTGCAGCATGGATCGGTGCAGTTCCATTGCTCCTGGCCTGGCTTACATCCCCTCCATATTTGACAATGTCCTTAAGTGAATCTAACCTGTTTTGTTCAACAGCAGAGCAAGCGAACTGACCCACATCACCAGAAGATAACGTTGCACCATTATCTACCAGAAGTTTAATCACAGATTCATGCTTCCCCATTATTGCTTCCCATAATGGAACATTTCCTTCGGAATCTGTATAAGCAAAAGTAACCCTAGTTTAAGTAGGAACATATGAAGAGAGATTGAAACAGGAAAAAGCAATACCATCTATAATACTATATATAATGGAAGAAAAAATTCTGTTATAATGTAATAAATTTCAGAACATGACTTACCTTTACAAAAATGTAGTTGATAGTAAATATTTAGAAATGTATTCAATAAGAATAGTTCAGGCCTTCAGGGGAACTTGACAGTATGAAAGCCAAATAACACACATAAAAAGGAGAAAAAGAAAAAGCAACAACGAATCCAATATCTTCTTTAGAGTAATTCTCTTGGTAAATGCAAATTAGTGGATATTTTTTATTTTCAAGGAAAGGCATTCTTGTAGAAAAGGAGATAACTAAAAGTTAAATCTAGTTCTCCAATTTCACAAGTATAATTTTGTAAAGTATGAAATTGACTACCCTGGAAAGAAAATAAGGTGCACATATAGAATAATCAACAAGAAGTGAAGGAGAAAATAAGAAACCAAAAGAATATCAGAGAGTAAATGATACCTCTAATGTTAGGATCTGCTCCATACTCTAGAAGCAGAACTATACAGTGCTCACTTCCATTGGATGCGGCGATATGCTGTTTGTTAGAAACCAACAGAAGGTTAAAGAACATATAAAAGATACCCAACACACACACATATAAAGGGGGAGGCATACATACCAATGCTGTTCGCCCATCATTGTCCTGCTCATTTGGATCTGAACCACGTTTCAGCAACTGCTGCAGCAATAAGTCATCTCTTCTGGCTGCTGCAAAGCATAAACTAAGAGGCAAATCCATTCTGCCTCTTGCTAGCATGTGCTCCGTCTCATGCAAAATTTCTTCCATCACTGGATCATTGGACTCCTTCAGATGCTGCATCACCATGATTAATTGAATCAGTTAGCAGATTTCTCCCACAAATTTTCTTTTACCCATAAGTCTTATTCTTTTTGGTTCATAAGATCTATTTAATAATGTGAATAGTTGGCATTAAGAACAAACTTGAAGGAGAGGAGCATAATAACAGTACTAGATGAGGGTAACACACACACACACACACACACACACACACATATATATATATATATATATATATATATATATATATATTCTAACATGATGTGCCTATATCACTAAAGAACTACAAAGATCACATGGATGTTTAGAACTTGGCTAATTACAATTTGAACAATGGACAACAGAACAGAAGCATCAACTTCATTTTGATTATACAAATAGTACACAAGGGAAACTTATTATGCTCAAAAACAAAATTTGATGTATGCTTCTTGTGAATATTCCCAAATACAATCTAATATTATATTTGTAGATATATGAGCAGATGAAAGTGTATATGCTAAAAGGAAACTTGATGTATGTCTGAACTCCCACATACATCCTTTGGTAAACTTTTAATAGATATACCAAATGCCAAAAGAAATTCAAATGCGAACCATCAAGTAACAAATTTGATATTACGTCGGTCGGTCTGTTTGAGCAGTGTGGTAATTGGTCATAAAGATAAAAGATATTATTTATCTGACTTCAGAGTCCTGACTGTATAGAAGGTTGACTGCAAGAATTTTATCCATATAAACAAAGAACTGTAACATTATACCACTAAAAACCTTTTGAAGTAGTAATAGTTTTTCAAGTAGCAGTCTGAATATTCCGACTAATAATGAAGATTTTGCATACAGTAGTAGTCATTGTCTCATGCAAACAATTTCAGTGACAGTGAGATAGGAATCTTCTGATAATAAATGGCTCTACAGTTAACAAGTCAAATCAATGAAGAAATACAAAGAAATAGCCTAAGCGAGATTTGGTCAGTTAAAAAAACAGTTAAGAACCTGAAGAAGATTGTTCATGATTATTGTCCCATCTCCAACATTTGCCTGAACAATATTTAAAAATTCATTGCGGTTCAAACGAAGCAGCTGACTCAATCGTTTGGTCCGAACTGTAAACAATTGTGGCCTGTAACAAAGCACTCCTATCTCACCAACAACATCTCCAGTGGTTCCCTCATCAATAACCTGCAATGATCCAGTGCAATACCAAATATGTTAATAAGAAGCAAGCGCTTTTATGTGATCTGGTGAAAATTATTTGCATGGTAAACTTGCCAGTTCTGCTCCATTTCTTTGCACAATCAGTTCCTGTCAAGCAAGCATACAAGTCAGAAGCTAAATTTCTCACAGAGAAAACAAAATCATTTTTCTTCCGAGTGGCAGCAAACAATTGCCAAGGAATTTAGTAGGATTGTCCAAGGTTCTCAGTATTATCTTTTAACTTTTTCACTGAACACAGTCAAAGAATGACATCCACCTTCACCTTTTCTCTTTAAGAAACAAAAAGTTGGGGGGAATCTTCTTTAATACTTGATCCTAGCCCTATTTACATTAACACTGGATAGACACCAATTTCCTGCATTCAGACACCAATATACACACACAGGAAATAAAGCAAAAGATGGAGGAGGCGAGGAGGAGGGAGTTCTTACCACAGCACCAGTCACCAATATGTACATTTCTGTAGGCCCTTCATTCTGTAAAATCACATCTTCATTAGGAGGATAATACTCAGCTTTCATCTCCGAGACCTTCAAAATACAACAATTTAAGACAAGTCAAAATAAACTCATCTATACTTACACATAGAATTGGTTGGTACTTGGATATATAGTAATTTAAATTTTTCTGTATGTTGCAGTGTGTTAATTCTTCTTAAATTGTGGATACAACAACATTACTATTTTCTTATTCATGGCAAGTAGCTATCTTTTCACAACAGGATAGGTCTTTTGACAGTTGATTAAACACTGCAAACAAAGATAAAGCAGTGACAGTAGATTTACCAGTTGGAAAAGTAAGTCGTTTGATACTCCACGGAACAAGTACACTTCATCAACCAGTGAATAGAACAGAAAGTGTGCAATGCTTGATCTAATAGCTTTAGGAAGGGCATCAATAGTCTCTTGCTGCTGCACCCCTTCTGAGTCAGTTCGGTACCTCAAAGACAAATGATCGAGCATCTGATCTTGCAGGCGAACTGGGAGTTGATTCCTTTGGGCAAAATTTGAGGCAGCTTGGATGTTTTCTCTCTGGAAAGGGCCCAAAAATGATATACTCAAAATCACTCTAATTGATCCACTGAGACAAAGACACATGCAGAAATACACCATGACTCATTAATTAAATATATTGCTTATAGAAGCTTGAGAACTTGAAAACAATGCTTGAGGTGTTCTAAAGATTCTAGAGCAACTTATCTTGCCTATTGAAAGTGGCACTCAACAGAGTACATTTATAATACAAGTAATCCAGATTAGTTGGTGAAATCATTCATATGAAGCAGATTAGTTGGCGATAACGTTAAACTTTTTCAAGGTAGTCTAATCAAGACCTTTAAGCAGATACAGCAAACCAACAGTTTCCACTCTGGAAGGACTGAAAGAAGCTTAAATCTGTTCTGCTTAAGCAAAGGTGTGTTGAATAATTTCATATACACAAAGTTGCAGAACTGAAATGAGGAACAATTTGCAAATGTATTCCAGAGATAATTGAATTCAGTGCTTGGAGAAAGTAAAATGGTCCTAGCTAGAAACGTTATCCAGAAAGGAAGTGCCCCCTCCTAGTTGAAAATGATCATTCAAACAATGAAGATATCTCAGTTCAAAGATCCTCTAGAAATGTTAAGAATTCTAAAATTGGCATAAAATAAGAAAACAGAATTTACTCACAAATTTTCTAGTTCGACTTGCTCCATGGACAATCAAGTTGGTCATATTTCCAACTAGGTATGCTTGCAGTCCAAGATTAAAGAGCAAGTAGAATATGTCGAATGCCATCTCCTTTGAATTCACTGGATGCAGATCACCATAACCAGTGGTTGTAAGCGTGACTATGGACCAGTAAAAGGATGTTATATACCGGTCCTGTAACGGCAGTTGCTTCCAGTCCTCTTCGTAAAGATGCATCCATGCCCTCCCCGGGTTATGATATTGAGCAGCCATATAGTAGAAGATACAACCAGCAAAATGAGCAGCAAAGAGAGTAACCTGCATTGGACATCAGGAGCCTGGTGACACACATCATATTGAAGAATGAAGAATCTCCTCTCTTACAAGTATTACAATGTTTCTCTTTTCTAAGAAATACTCACGCAGAGCAGCTTGAGGCATCGAACCCAAAAATAGCTATAGTTCTTATCTTTCTCCAACCTAAACAAAGGAATAAGGTTGCTGGCGTTAGTGAATAAAAACTATTGTTCCAACGCTCACCTAGTAGATTTTTTTTGGTTGAGCAGTTCTTGACATAGAACCAAGGTCTCCTTGACAAAGTGGTTTAGTATTCAAAGATCGACTGCCTTTTAGTTCTGTCAAATGTCAGTAAATTTAGTGTAAATTATTAGTGGGCTTGTGTTTTGTCATCGTTTTTGGTTCAACGACTTGCATGTGAAGCCATCACAAAACAGTTAAAACTTTTCAGCTGAATACTTTTTCATAATTTTCTTACAAGAAACGCAATGGATATATACATATCGATTGGACATTGCTTTTCATAAACTAATGGGTTGGGAAGTCCTTTATGTGTATTTAAACTTCACTTATACCCAACTATGAGATTGATCATACCCCGTGAAGTGAACTTCAATTCATTCTCAAGTCATTAGGAAATTTTAACTTCGAGCAAATGAGATGATGATAAAACAAAAGTTACCTGGAAAATAATTGACTGACTCTCCGAAGACGCCAGAGACGTAGCAAAGTAAGTAGACCGTATGATGGAAACGGGTGGGGCAATATAGCCCGAGCAATTTCAGCAGGGACGATGGAGATGACATCAAAAAGCAACCAGGTACGTGCGTATCTCCAAGCAATCTCTTTGGGCTCATCCACCAGTAGATACGAGGTTTTGTCAAGGTATGCTACAAAGAAGGTCAACACGATGTCTATGGCAAAAAATGCATTGACAACGTTGTCCGTTATGGAGAGAGGGTGTTCAGGTTTCTCCAGGAACCCAAATTCAAATGGAGAAACCCATGCTGTGTAGAACACTAGAAATACCAGAAATGTCTCCCAGCTTCTGCAAAATTAGAGGTTGCCTCACCTGTTAGAGCATTTCCATCCCTTGAAATAACAAATTAATCAAATTTATAAGCAGAAAAGGTATCATCATTTGAAGCCAAGAGTTTCAATTAGAATTTAAGCTTTCTGAGAGAGGAAAGAGAAACCTTAATTTACAGACATCAAATGTCAATAGAAGAAAATGTCAAGTGAAATTGATACATTACTTCTGCAAGTTAAGCAAAAGGAAAACAATCAATTCTGAAAAAAATTTATGACAATGAGACAAAATCTCGTTGCAAAATGTGAATTTAGGTGGAAAAGGAAAAGGAGATGATGAAATATTGGATCATTTAATCGCTTTCAGTTATTTTTTTCATTTGTTTCGTACCTCGAAAAGTAATTAAGAAAAGAAAGAAACAAAAGCAATGCAAATTGAGCATGGCTATAGAGGGGAGGGGGAGAAAGGATATGCAAATGTAGTACCTATAGCGGGGATCAAAAGGGGAGAGAATGAAGCGACGAAGCTTGACCTTGCGGTTACTACGATAAGGGCCAAGAGAAGGCAAAACGCCTACGCTGAAGCTATATTGGCTACCTTCCTTTGACAATGAACGTCGATCACCTACCACTTCTCTCGTACATGACCCGCCTTCTCCATCTTCTTCTTCTCTTGCTCCACAAAACAACACTCTTTTCTTCTTACTCGGCATAGCTTCAACAATATCCGCTGCCCTTTCTCTCTTTGGCTTTTTCCGTCCACAAGTCTTGCCTTCTGAATCCTGGTTTGCCTCTCTCCAAGTTCCCACCAATGGTGATTCTGAAATCACGCGCCAAAAACGGCTCCCGGTTGGTTTATATAAGGGACGGTTTAAGTAGCATTGAAACCACTTGTTTCGTTGCTACTTTGTTTGATAATTTAACAACTATTATTATCCGTACTTAAAAGAAGAACAAGGTCGAAGGTTCGAGTTAAAGGTCCTCCTTAAACCTCCTCAGATGTAGTTATGTACTAATGAGATCTCTGGAAGCTGCTCACTAGGTTGCTTTTACCTGACTAGCGAGTCGCGGGCCTTCTTTTTTTGTGTGTGTACTCGGTACGGTTTCCGAATACTCCTACCTTACTTTCCGCTGTCCTTTGCCTTGTATTCGCTGTTCTTAGTATTTCTTGGTGTTATTTACGGAATGCATGCGGTTGCTAAATTCATGGTTTGTTGAGGGGAAAAACAAAATTGGCTAGCTAGTTTTTCAAATAAACAAGTTTTTGAATTTGGCACAGAATATCTAGGATAAGTGATTAATTACCATTGAACATCCAGAAGAATAATGAAAAGAGGTATATCGACTAAAAATATTGTTCAGTCTTCTAGAAAGGTATCATGTAGCAACTATAAAAAGGAAGGAGAGATGGAGTCTCTTTGCACAGGTCTTTGCTAGATTTGAAGTATCCCACTGACGCTCCATTTATCACCAATGAAAACCGAGATGCAGCAACGAATCATATCAATCCAAAGCTCAAAGAAGCCAAAATGCTGCAACATTTAATAGATAAACTCTCAGTTAATTCTATCATATGTCTTCGTCATGTCAAGCTTCAATATTACATTACCTCCCCTGGTTTCATCGTCAATTTGATGCATGAGCTCTTGAGCTAGCAAGATGTTATCATTTATTAATCTTTTAGCAGTAAAAGCACTTTGGTTTTCATAATTAATTGAGGTAGCAAAGAAGAAAGTCTATTTGCAAGAATCTTTGTGACTATATTTATTAAAAATAGTACACAAACTGATGGGATGAAAATCACTCCATTGAATTGGATTCTGAACTTTAGGAAGCAAAACTAGAGTAGTTGAAGTTGCACCGTGGAAAAAATCATTAACTGCATTCAACAAGTCATTTGCAATGATATCCCAACAATATTGATAAAAAAAGTGATGAAAAAGGATCAGGACCAGCTACACTTTTTTTTTATCAATATCCAACACTACTTACTTCACTTCCTGAAATGTTGGAGCTCCACCTAAAAGTTCATTATCTACATCAGATACTAGAGAAGGGATTAAGGAATCATTAAATAATGAAAAATCATTATTTCCAGGTTTCAAAAGATTAGAAAAATATTATATAGCCGAAATTTGAATAATAGATGGAACCTCTATCATGTTCCCATCATTATCCTTAATCTTGAAAATATGATTCTTTATTCTCTTTTTTCTCATCATAGTGTGAAAGAATTTTGTATTTCTTTCACTTTCAATCAACCACTTTTCATTTGATTTCTACTACCAAAAAGCTTCTTCAATGCTCAAAATTTTATTAAGTGCTACATAAGTGGCGTAATGTGTTGGATCCGGAAACTCGACCGCTAGATGTGAGGTATTTTAGAGAGTCACTACCAATCTTTTTTACCTAGGTGCGATTAGTCACCTATTAAATTGGTTCTATTCGACGAAGACCTAAATTAATTTTAAGTTCGTCAAAAAAATGATAAACTGGTTTACGTATTTTATTTAGAGTTGGGTTTGGGTGTACGGTTATGCATAGGGAAGGATTAGTACCCCTATAACGCCAGTTTCACGGACGGTGCCATTTAATCATATATTATTTTAACCTATTAATTTTATTCTTGCGTTTCTTTAATTATTATTTATTTATTTTATATTTATTATATTGATTATTTTATTTTTTATCTTTTATTCTATTAAAATATTTTATTGTGACGTACCCGTGATGCACATTGTGAAATGTATGGCATAAAATTAAGATAATGTCAAACAAATACCTTTTATTCCAAATATTTCTCGAATCCGCCCATCATGCTAGTGGGATTCAAAGATAACCTCTCACTTAAGAAATTACCCGAAGACTCACCTTCGCAAGTTTAACGAGTAAATCCCATCATCGGGATAATCGTTTGCGAGTAAAAACAGTATTTTTATGAATGCAAACCTAATACGAGTAAAAGCTTTTTATTAAAGATATTCTCCGAGTCCTCCCATCATACTGGTGGGACTCAGAGGTATCTTTTCACCTAGAAAATTTTTCGAAGAAACTCGCCTTCGCAAGCTCCCTCGGAAAGTCCCATCATCGGGGCTTATACTTGTATACAAAATATATCTATATGCTATGACATTTAACAATGCAATTATGATATGTGATGCACTCATAAACTTTATGTTCGTTTCTTATCTTTTACAAAATTTACTACTTTTCTTTGTGTGCGTATTTATCATGAACGAATATTTTACATTTATTTATTGTTTTTGTATAACCATTTCTATTTCATTATATATTTTACTATATAGGTACTTATTTATTTTATTATATGAAACTCCCCCAAAATCACATTTTTAGACCAAGTATTTTTTTATTATCCGTAATTATTGTTATTTATGCATATGTATTTTATCTGTTTTTTGTATTATTATGAGTAACAAATTTATTATTATCATTAATTCTTTATTTCTTTTGTTTGTATATTTTGATTAATCAGTGATTAAATATGTATATTTTTTATTTATTTAAAATTAAGAACATCAAAATTTTGAATTAGGACCCTCCCATCGTATTGGTAGAGTCTTAATTAAAATCCCTAACCTAAGAAAATTCACTCGAAATTGCGACTTTTCGTGTTCCGAATAGACATTCCATCATCGATCTCGATCTTAAAACGATTATTACATTTTTTATATCATTTTTATTGTTATTATTATTTATTATTATTTTCTTAATTATCATTATTATTATTTTTGTTCATTATTTTTATTTCTTTTTTGTTGTTTGCTTTGTTGTACGCACATGTATTATTATATTTTTTACTATTATTGACTATTCACTTTTGCTTTATATTTTACCATTCTTTTTTTAAGTTTTAGTTTACCTAACATGTTTGAAACTATTTTTTTATTTTATTTATATTTTTATTTTCATTTTTACTTTCACTACTATATTTTTTTATTTATATTTTTTATTTATTTTAATTTCCTAACACTCAAATAGACATATATGTAAATATCTTACTATTATAACTATTACCATTTCTTTTTATTTTTTGAATTCAAATGTTTATCTTTTTATTGTTTAATATTCCTTCCCTAATACTAAATAATTTTTCGAAACATTTTATTTCATCTTATTTAGATTAATTATGTATTTAGAACACATATTTCAACATAAAACAACCTAACATCTTAGCCCAAATAAATTCACAAATGGATCAAAAAAGAATTATACCTTTCTTAGTCCAGAATCGGCCCAAAGCAACCAAACCCGTTCCACTGGTCTCTAAAGTGCACTCCAAAAGCACCGTTTGGTGCTTGAATGGCCAGCTGCTCTTTTCTCTTTCTTTCTTTTTCTCTTTTTTTTCTTTCTTTCCTTCTCTCTCTTTCCTTTCTTTCTCTCTTTCTTTTTCTTTCTTTCCTTCTCTTATTTCTTCCTCCCTTTTCACCCCTACCGTCGGCCTTTTCTCTCTCTTTTTCTCTTTTTTTTCTTTCCTTGCTGCCAACTTCTTCTCTCTTTCTCTTATCCGCTGATCAGTTTCTTTTTTTTTTTCTCTTTCTTTTTTTTTCTTTCTCTCTTTCCCTTTTTCTTCTTTCTTTTCTCTTCTTCTCTGCTGTCGATGTTACTTTCTCTTCTCCCTCTCTTTTTCTTCTCTTTTTTTCTTCTCTCTTTTTTCTTTCTTTCCTTCCCTTTCTTCTTCTGTCTTTCTCTTCTCTTCTTCTTTGTCGCCAACGTTTCTTTCTTTTCTCCATTTTTTTTTACTTTTCTATTTCTTTCCTTTTTGGTTTCTTGATTTAGTTTTTTTTTTATTATGGCTAGGCGTTTTCGTTGGTAGAACTTAGGATCCTTTTTTGGCTATTGTGTTTTTTGGGTTTTTTGGTCATTTTTTTGCTTTAAAAAAAAATCTCCCCCCTCCCCCATTGTCGTTTGTTTGAGAACTCCGTTTAAGAGTTGGATTGTCCAAAAATTTGGACAATCTAGAGGTGAAATTATGCTTTTTTTTTAGCATGATTTCACAAGACTCTAGCACAAAAAGAGGAGTTAACAGCCGAAGGTGTCCATTCCTCCCCAAATTCGACTTTTTCCCCAAGGCATTAAATGCCCTGCAATGATTAACTAGAGAGGGAGGCTGAGGATAGGCTCAGTCTTTTCCCTTCTCTGTTCTCCCCTTTTTTTTATTATATTATATTATTATTTATTTTTATTGTTGGAAAATATGTGTCTTTAGTAAGATTGATACACACTTTTTTAATTGGCAAAGGTTGGATCGACTTGATACAAAAGCTTATTAGCTATGACATTTTCTTCAACTAATTGAACCTTGCTGAAAATATCTCCAAAAATCAAATGATTCCAGCATTTAAGTCCCTGTTTAAGTCACAATTGTTTTGTCAAAAAATTTCAAACCAGAAACTTGAATAAGAGCCTACCAATTATCTTTAACAAAATTCAAAAATTCATGATGCTTTATCCAAACATGAAAGAACTAAAATGAAGATGGATGCATTTTTCTCAGAGTTAGAACGTGATATTAAAAAAGAGGGCAATGATCAAAACCATCTCTTGTCAAATGTTAAACACAAGTACTAACAAATAATTGAGACCCCACGTGATTATGGGCAACGTTATCCAACCTCTAATACATATGATAGTTAGTCCAAGTGAAAGAATTACCCTTAAGTCTTACATTAAGAAAACCACAATCCAACAATGTCATGGCAATTTGAAGGGTTGGGAGAGAGCTTCAATCTCACTTTAAAAAAATACTACAACTGAATGATCTCTGTCACGAGCAGGAGTACAGTTTGTATGCACGATTGGTGGCTTTTCTTGTGAAGTTACGGCCAAGAGGATTTACGCAATGCCTTTAGTGACATAGGAGGTTGTGGCTACACATGTTTTAGGGTTGAAGGAGGTGGTGGTGGTTGTTTGGTTAAGATGGAAGGTGGTTGTGCAAAGGAAGAGGATGGAGGAGGTGATATAATGGTGTTGGGATTGGGTGGCTAACCATTTAATTGAAAATTGGTGACGGTTGGCAATGGAGGAAAATCGCCTCCCAAAGAGAGCATTTTTAAAGTTTTAAGGGTTTAATAATCTCTATATAAGTTTTAAGGGTTTTATAAAATATATCTATATAATTTCATAATATAAGATTTCTTTCTTTTCTTAACAAAAATATAATCTTTGTGGAAGACAATCATAACCTCTCTCAACCATCATGTTTGCATCCTTTACCGGATTGTGATAAGAGGTTGCAAGTGTCAATGCATGATGCCAACATTCTGATAACTCTATTATATAGAGTTATTTTGCCATATGTTGAGTGATAAAATGACCAAGCCTTTGAGTTTAGGCAAAGTTGTAAGTAGTTTTTTTTTTCTTTAATTAGTTAACTCATTATTAAACTAGTTTATTTTAGGTTATTTTAGTTCTTTTATATGGTTAAAAGGCCTATTTTTAGCTATGGCTGATTTAGTTCCTATGTTTTCAAGGTCCTTAAAAGAGAAGGGGTCAAGTGACAAGGAATTACACAAGTTGGCCTGGTGCAGACTTCACTAAACATGCAATGGTTTTTCATACATAACTCAAGCTATAGAAGTCCAATCAATGTAATTCTTAGACCATGGGAAAGATAAGAGGAAGGGTTATAACTTTCATACTTATCACTTTGTCCAGTTCTGATCCAAACATAGTCAAAATCGCATTAGAAGTAACTTGACTATAGTAACTCTGCACTAGGCAGCTTGAAGGAAGAAAACATGGAAACAGCAAGCACAGCGGTGTAGCACTACCCCCTACCAAACAGAACCTCCAGTGCTGTAACACCAAGCTCTCAATGCTACAGTGCTATCCAGCACTACAAACACAACCTTTGGCAATGAACTTAACGCAACAGTGTTAAACCCCCAATGCTGCAGCGCCAAGTTAAGTAATGTGAACCCTCTGATTTTTTAGAACAAATGGTAACTTTTAAAAGTTATAAAAGAGAGTTTTTTTTTTTAGGGAAAAGGAAAAGGGAAGAATGGGAACAGCTTATCATCAAAAATAGAAAAAAGTTAGGGATTTGGTTTGCGCAAAAGAGGAAAAGGGAGAAAAAAAGTGAAGGATTTTCTTGAGAGTTGTATCATCCACATCAGCTTACTTTTCTCACACTAGTTTCATCTCTTTCTCTCTCTCTCTCTTTCTTTTATTTACTGTAGAAATGTTTTCTGAAAATATTGGGTTTTGTATTAAATATGCTGAACTAAATTTCTATTCCTAGGATTGTGGTTAATCTCTACTTGTAGTTTGGATACTTTCATTTCCTTTTACTCAATATTAATGGGTGTTATGTTGTTTATTTCAAATCAATACCTGTTGCTTCTACTTGTTTGATCAACAATTAGATTGAGTTGAGTCTCTTAATACAACTTGACAAAGGAAATTTAGAATAGACTAAGGATTTGAATAACATATGTTCACTTCACTTAGAGCATAGGTGATTTGATTAGTATTTAGGATAGAAATATACCTAAATACCATATGCAGCCAAGATTAGGGTATAAGCTTATTGAACCTACCTTAATTAATCTATATAGACATATGAAAAATTAATTAAGATAGGTATGTTTACAATATCTCAACAAAGAATTGTAGATAAATTTAGACTCTAAGCTAGCAACCAACCCATTGATACAAGTATAAGGAGTGAAATTAAATCCAAATAAAAAGTAGAGTACTTCCACAATCCTAGGTTCCATTTTGCTGAACTTCTAGAAATTCCTTAGCATTAATTCATTAGTTTTGCTTGTTACTTTAATTTCAGTTTTAATTAATTTTTAAAATTAGATTTACTTGGACAAAATTAGGGTGCTAAATTTTAGTAATTAGCAAGAGTTTTGATACAATTTCCTGAGGAGACGATACTTACTTACTATTATACTACTTGTGCAACACGTACGCTTGTGTGTGTATGGAACCAACAACACATTCTAATATCTTCCACTACCCCTATTTTTCTTGTTATTAATACGAAATCACTTTTTTACTACAAGTTCCACATACCTTTTTTGCAATGCTGTCTTCAAAGGTGAAGAGAGAGGGGTGGCGGCTAGTTTTTAATTTTTTTATTTTTATATGTATAAAGTCAAAAAAATATAACTTTGTCACCCCTAAATAAATTAAAAGAGTTGATTTAGAGTAGTGGTAATTAACTTAATCTGAATTTTGAATGCCTAGATTCAATCCCTTTTAGGTCCAAACTTTGAAATTATTTTTCTTGTTTTCCTTTTTTCCTTTAGCTCAAATTTTGAAATTATTTTTCTTTTCTTTTTTTTTCCTTTTTGCCTTAGCTCTTCTAGGCCCAAGTTTTGGAATTATTTTTCTTTTATTTTTTCTCTTTTTTTTTAACTCATCTTTTGATCTTAAAGATAGATTTAATTATTCAAGATTGATGATATTGAACTTGATATTATGCGAAATCCATGTTCTTTTTTCTTTTTTTTCCTTAACTCATCTTTTGATCCTAACGATGGATTTAATTGTTCAAGATTGATGACATTGAACTTGATAATATGCGAGATCCATGCTTGCAAAGTGTTTCAACTTTCTCAGAGCTATGCCAATTAATGTTAAATGCAAAAAAATCATTTGTATATTTTCTTCTAGATCATTTAATTGCATATAAAATATGAATTGGAGTATTTTGAACTTGATATTAGGCAAAATCCATGTTTGTAAAGGGTTTCAACTCTTTCAGAGTTATGCCATTTAATATCAAAGACAGAAAAATCAATTATATATCCTTTTCTAAATTGATTGATTCAACTTATCTTAACTCTTCCAGTTTCTATAACAATTACAGAATGCGCATTTTCAATTAAGAAAATTGTAAAGATGAGATTACGTAATAAAATGGAAGATGATTTTCTTACTAGTTCACTTATCCTTTACATTAAGAAAAAGATTGTTAACATCATTGACACGGGCTTAGTCATAGATGAATTTGAAAGTATGAAAGCACATCGAGCATAGCTTACGATGTCTAATGTGAAAATCTAATGTCAATTTTTCTTTCTACTTTATATCTATTTATGCTGGTAAATCTGAAAATTTATATTTAAATTGTTAATAAAATTTTATATAATAATTTAATTTTATTTCAAAAATGATTAATTTTTTGCTCCAAATCGAATCATTAACCCAATTCATGACGTTGTATGATTACTCCACACCCCTCATATGAAATCCTGGATCCACCACCAGTTATCCTTAAAACCAAAACCATACACCTAGAATTCAGCGTGTAACATGTTAGTTCTCCGTGTGTGTTAACACATCAGTTCTCCTCATGCACTTTGAAACTCCACGATTAAAACATTAGCACTATGATAAGGGATGACCGAGGCCAAACCAATATCAGGTTGCATAGGATTAACAAAATTCTATGGTAGCGAGGTCCGATAGCTAACTTGATCTCTTAAAGTTTGACCTCTGTTTCAATCCCTTGTATTTGAGACTAGGGGGTGGAGGGTAATGACAACCCCTTTAAAATTTTTGAAAATTTTTATTTTATATATATATATTAATAGCCCCTTCAAAATTTTTAGAATTTTTATTTATTATATATTTTTTAATAGCTTTCTTAAAATAAATTTTTTATTTAATATTAATAAAAATAAAAAATAATAAAATGACCACATAAACCCTACTTAACTTTATCATAATTTAAGGTTCTTCACACCTCTTTCTCCCTTTTTTTTTTTTTTCTTTCTTTTCTTTTTTATGCTTTTATTTTTACTTTAGTCTTTTCTCTATAACTCACAATTAAAACACACTTCATTCCTCCAAAGACTTTTTGAGTTTGAATAAGGAATGACGAGGACCACTCACTACTATTGTATTAAATTAAGAAAATGTAAAATTTTTTTATCTTAATCTTTCTATTTATATTATTTAACTATTTATATATTTAATCATTATGTGAAATCTTGTATATCATATTTAACTATTTATATTTTATACATTATAGTTTTATATTTAGTACTTTAAGTTTAAATAGAAATAAAATAAGAATATTAGACCTGGCTACACATTGGTTAGGAGATGGTCTTAGGTTTTTTTTTTTTATGTTAGTGGTCTCATGTGCTACCTTTTTTTTTTTTTTTGTGGCATTTTTTTTCTCTTTGAGCAGCCATCAAGTTTTTCGAGTGGCTTTTTTTGTGTAATTGTATAAGTTTTCACACCCATATCGGGTTCAGGTGTCTTTGATCAATCAGAGATTTAATAAAAATTACACTTTTCAAAAAACAAATTCAAGTTTGATTAAAGTACGAGTAAGTTGAAACAATTGATAAATTTTTTTTAAAAAAATTATGCAAATCATCTAAATAATTTTTCTACACTTAAGCCATCAAGCCTCAATGTTTCAAATCATGAATAAGATCAATATGAATCAAAACATCATAGGCTCAATTTTGAAAAAATGGCTGCTTTTCAGGTAAAATCCAATCTTTATAAAATTATTGTACGTCTTTCTTTTCTTTTTTTTTTTTTGAATTACATGTTATATAAAATTATTATTTATTATGAATCTTATGATTATTTTTTAAATTCAACATCTTAATTTTAAAAATTTTTAACTTTTATATCTTTTTCATCTTTGGCTCCCAACAAAAGTTAATTAGCTCCGCCCCTATTTGAGACTAAGCATTGATTAAATTAAACATGTTTCATCAAGAAAATAATATTTTAATAATAATTTTATTATTTTTGATTTGCTTGTATAGAGATGTTTACTAACTCCAAAGATTTTGCTAAGATAAATGCATTATCTATGACAGAGCAAGAAATAATGATAACGTGTACATAACTACACGGAAGGCATCATCCATATATGCTTCATATGATCTGATAGCATCACAAATCCAACAAACTACAAGGCATGGCATATTGGCATGTTGTGAAATTACGAAAAGCATATTTCTTTTAAAAAGCAGTCAAATCCTTTATTCCCTCCAGGTTTAATGAACGTTTATACTTTGCTCTTAAAAGAAAAAAATGCTTTTCTTTGTCCCTCATTTGTTTTCTCAGTAATCATAGACAGTTCAGTTTCTTTGTTGGCCTCTGCACCGTTACTTATTGTTCTTATTGTCAAAGTAAATCGGGAATCATGATCCTAAATCTTTCATGGGCCATTCAATTTTTTATGCTGTCCCAGCAGTCAGTCACTCTAATTGCCCCAGATTTTCAAAAGCAATGTGATGTTGTCAAGATACTCACAAGGCAATCAGGATCGGTTTGTGTTGTTTAAACGATTCAAAGTGAGAGTTGCCCACCAAGTTTGCATTTTAGTCAAACAATACCTTGGTGACTGGTGAGACTTCCAAAAAGCCGGTGCTAGATGCTCCTTATTGTCGTCTGATGTTTCTTCTGTTGCGAGATGTGCCCAAGCCCTTTGAACCTTTTTGCATATGGTATAGAAAACTGATGTCATGACATTAAGATTACAGTATGAAATCATTTGCATACCTACCTAATGAAAGCAGCAAAATCGGACGAAATGATTCACAGAGGCTTGAGAAACTGTATTATGCATTGGGCAGTATGTGAATTTGCTGTCCCACAATCAAATTTTGTCAAATGAAATTCTCATTCCGGAGAATGGGAACGTCTTTTGCTAGACTACCACGTTAAGGGTGGCCAGAAAAAGACTACCACGTTAGGCTGTTCAGAATCAGGCCCATTATCCGCCGTATCCTTGTGATTCTTGTCTGTCAAGTTGCCCACCGCCAAACTAGTCAATGGCTCATAGCATCAACTTTCTTTTTCTTTTATAAAAAAAATTTAAAATTCAAAATTACATTAAGATATTATTTAAAAGTTTTTTTTTTTTTATCAAAAAAAAATTTAATATCAAATATATCGTTTCCTCTTTTCTCTTCTTTCTTGAGAAATTGAAGTATTATAGTTCGATTGCTTACTAGATCAACAAAAATATAATATTATTACTATTATATAAATTTGAGAGTTGTTCTGTTTCTTTATAAATTTATTTGATTTTAACATCTAAAATCGTCAAAACTGATTTGTTTCATTGTAGTTTATTAGGTGATTGAAGATAGCATGAATACCCTATATGATAATTTTAACTAAAATTAAATCTTGTACAATTTATTTTGTTAAACAACTTATCATACAATTTTAACTTAATTTTAAAAGTTATTATTTTTCATAAGAGCTTCATAATAGCTTTTAAACTAAAAAAAGTTACCAAACATGCTCTAACTCTCTTAAATCTATTTGTCATTTGAAATTACATAAAATAACTCAAATTCTCATAAATCAGAACTCTAGACAATTTGCACATCATCCACAAAAATGACCATATTTTAAGTTATGAAACTCAAAACCAAGATTCGTTTAATGTGTTGGAAACTTAATAAGCTATCTATTCATATAAATCTCAACACTTAATTCACTATAGGAAAAGTGCAAAAAATTTTCAAAATTGGCCCTAGCATTGTGTTTACAAAAATAAAAATCATATCTTTACATAAGAAACTAAATCTACTTCCTTTTGGTTTATTAGAAAATAGACTTATATAGCTTTCCAACCATATATAACTCAAATAGCAAAACTTCTATAAATCGATACAGAACTAAACTTAAACTAACATTACAATATACAAAACTCAATTTTTTAACAAATTTCCTTTTTAGTATTAATTCAAATTCTTCGAAATTAATCAAATATTTTTCTTTAATTTAAAAAATGGTTTTTACTCACCTAATGATGGTAAATCCAACAATAGCCTTTAATTGTTTATTATTCAAGTTGCTCTTAAAAATCTCCAAATCTTACACAAAAATATACATGTGGACTTTTCTTCTTAGCTATAGGTTTTTTCACTAAAGTAGCTACCTATGTTTAGATGATATATTTATATTATTTGACATATATAAATATAGGTTTTTTCACTTGAGATCTATCATACCTTAACTCAAATATTTTTTGGGTCGGGGTTTTACATCATTATGAAGAAGGGAAGCAAACAAGGGACCCAACCCTGATGTAAGACCTTTGTCCTTTAAAAATGAGAAAATGCCCTGACATTTCTCTCCTATTTATGCGCCATCTTCTTCCCTATTTCCATTCCTGACACGCATAACAATATCCTAATTTGCTATAATTTAAAAAATGATTAACTAATGTATCTGATTAAACACTTATCAAATAAAAATGATCGAATAAAATTTTAAAAGTTCTGTTTGAATTGGGTTCCTTTTTATGTTTGTCTTCTTCGACTTCAAGCTTGAGCTTGAAGAAATGTTCAACTTCAATACATTTAAAATTTTGATTGGATTGTAGTGTGAAAACCACAAAGACCATCTTAACAATTGTGTATTGAGTAGGGTTTTTTTTTTTTTTTTTTTAAAGTTAAGCGTCAATTGTCTTCCTTGCTATTTCATCTAGAAGTTTTAGTGGGAGCTGATCGAGAAGGATGTTCTTCTAAATTTTTTCTCTTTTGTTACTTTCTCTTTCTAGGTAGTAGTTTAAGATGAAATCACTTCTCATACTTAATGAATAATAACATGAGTCATATTATCTACAATTGTTACTTAATGAATCCTTAATATT
Organism: Theobroma cacao; assembly: GCF_053813885.1. Classification (NCBI taxonomy): domain Eukaryota; kingdom Viridiplantae; phylum Streptophyta; class Magnoliopsida; order Malvales; family Malvaceae; genus Theobroma; species Theobroma cacao. The sequence goes on from NC_142647.1 coordinate 8,923,162, forward strand.
ACGAAAGAAGTGTTGTAATAAGGTTCATTGTACCAAGTTATTATAACACAAAGACATATGATAATAAAGTCTTTTCTTTATTAGATCTTATTGTCAAGAAGACATTTGAAGGTCAAAAGTTTAATAAAATATCTTAATTTATACTTAATATTATAAACTACTTGTCTATGATGTCCCTTGGTGCCAGCACTGATCCTTGTATTTAAAGCACAAGTCACCCTTTGTTCAAGACTCAATGATTTTTTGAGGGAGCGAGGGCAACTAAATATCACGCGTCAAAATTAAATAGGGTGTTGCAACTTGCCCATGACAGACATAATGAATGGACACAAATCAAACTTTAACCACGACGGGCAAGCCTAGGGTAATCCTGTCCGGACCAACAAATAAGCATGCGCTGCAGCTCTGAGATCCTTAAAGAAAAAGTTTGAGACGTAGGGTCTGGCCCAAAAGAAAGAATGGACCAAAATAGGGTTCGTAAAGACGGGGTTATTAGGTGCATAGGGGCCCGATAATCCATCAGCTCTGAAACGACATCGTTACTTGTCCTACATTTGCGCTTTGAAAGAGTCTTGGTATTTGCCTAATGGGTAGTAGACAGCGAAACAGAAAAAAGGAAAAAATAATTATCGACGATTCTTCCAGAAAACAAAATAAAAAGAGATCGGTTCGGAACTACGGTGAGGTAGAGAGAAAGAGAGAAGCAAAAAATGTCGTCGTTTTTGCAATCATTTCTGGATCCGAAGAAGAGCTGGTTGGCAGCTCTGCACATGAAAGCCCTCTCCACCCGCCTCCGCAAATATGGTTCGCTTTTCCCCAAAACCCTAACCCTAATTTCTTTTTTTTTTTAAAAAAATTCAATTAAACTTATTGGAGAATTTGCTTAGGCCTTCGCTACGACGATCTTTACGATCCTTACTACGATCTGGATATCAAGGAGGCGTTGAATCGGCTGCCACGTGAGATCGTCGATGCCCGTAACCAACGCCTTAAGCGTGCCATGGACCTCTCTATGAAGCACAAGTATCTCCCCAAAGATCTTCAGGTTTCCACTTTTTCCAGTTTTCAGTTTAGATTTGGAAGAATTGTATTTGAGTACTTAATTTGGGGGGATTTTAGTTGTTTTTCTGTAATTTTAAATAAGATTTGGTCATTATATGTTAGAACAAACCTCGAATGGATCCTATTGTGAATCATATTACCCTTTAAAAGCATATGTCATTGATGTTTTAGCATTTTTTATAATTAAAAAAAATAACACTACACGTGTACTAATATCCTGATATTTTGTGTATGGCTGTAGCCCTGTATGGGATATAAGTAAGATAGAACTCTTGAGTTCTTTTCTAGGATTGGTTGCTACTTATAGTACTTGATTTTTGCTTCCGAAACCAATAGGTAACCATTAAATGTAGAAGGTTAAATTGTTCTGAATTATTAAATGGAAGTAGCAAAGTGGGAACTAAACTCTGTTTTACCTATAGAGCTCAATCCCTCTAAGGCTAGTAAACAAAGTGGATGCAGAGTGAGGAACTTAAATTTCATTATTTGTATCTATAAGATAAGCAATGTCTATTTTTGGTAAACATCAGTTAATTTCTTTGATTATGTTTATAAGTCTAAACCATGTATTCTTGCCACTCTTTTCACTTTGTAAGAAATGGGGATGGGTAAAAATAGCATTAGTTTATCAGTGTTTTTGATGTGAACATGCATCTTCACTTCATTACTGTACTTTGAGGTCTCATAATTCATTGGATTTTATTGTTCCTTTGCAGGCTATGCAGACACCATTTCGGAGCTATCTTCAAGATATGCTTGCTCTTGTAAGTTCTTAAAACAGTAAAGTTCTGTTGATTAATTGACTGATTTGATTTTGCCTCTTTTTTTGGCTTGGTTATTTCATGTGAATATCGGACATGGGTATGTATTTGACACAGGTGTCTTCAATTTGTTATACGGCTATCTTATAGGAAGGTCATACACTCATGTCCCTACCTTATGAGGTGTCAAATAAATTTCCTGCATGCATACTTTAGAAAAACTGAAGAGTTGGAGATTTGGAGTAACATTCACATGATGTGAACAGTAATCTGTACACTGCAGTAATTAGTATGTTTCTATCTAGTTATGTAGAACAATTTTGCTAGTACTTGGTGTATTCCGACAAATAAATGGATAAAGTAATAGGATTCAAATTTCATATTTTCTATTTTATTATCTAACTAGGGAACTATTGCTCATGCTGCATTTATTGTATTCATTTCCTCCGTTTCACTACCGAGACTAGTTTGTTTCTATAAGACCCTAATTCCTTATAATTATATTTCAGATGATTCTGATTGTTACCACTATATCAAAGTAGAAAGTTTTATAGGGATTGTTGTATCTGATTGAATTCTGTCTTTTTACTTATTGGATTTTAAGAAGATTTCACTTCAATCTTCATATGTTAATCGTCTGGGATGTCAGCAATTGAAATCTTGTTCTACAAGGCCCCAGCTTTATCTGAAAAAACTTTCTAAATTAAGATGGATGGTTATGGTTCATTTTGGTGTCAAAATGCAAGATTCTTTGTAGTTATATTAACTTTTATTAGTTAGCTGGTTTGGGATGAAGTTTATATGATTGGATTGCTGCAATGCTTACCAACCAAGAGGAGTTCATATGGTTGAAAACTTCCAGGTTTCTTGCTAATACTACTATGTGATTGGATTGTTGCAATGTTTACCAATCAAGAGGAAGTACATATGGTTGAGAACTTCTAGGTTGCTTGCTAGTACCAGTTGTTACATGTCCCGTCATATTGTTTATCAATCACAATTTGCAGACACATTGTGTGCTTTTGCTGCACTTTATCTATGATATAAATTAGAATTTTTACCTAGTATGTTCTGTGTTAAAAAGAAGCATGACTTGCTTTTAATGTGTAAATCAATGGATAGAGTTTGAGTCTGTGTTAAGATACTTGTCGGTTGGTATCTTGCAGGTGAAGAAGGAGAGAGCAGAGCGTGAAGCTTTAGGAGCTTTACCCCTGTATCAGCGAACCATTCCTTGAGGTTTTAAGAGTCTCCTGTAGCTATTGCCGTTGGAGTTTATCTTCAGAACAGTGATTTGTATGTCGTATCATGCTTTGCTAGCAGATGTGGACATGAATTTTGCCTGTCCTATTGGTTGGTTACACAGTGATCTTTGTCAGTTTTGAATGGAATCACTAATTGGGTTTAATCTGTTTGCAATTCCCTAATAATATGTAAACCAGCGAACTGCATTTTATGCTTGAATGCAAATTTACAATGAAACCTTACTCACATGGAAGGTTTTCTTGTTAGTGGTTGGGTGCATTTTGATTTGTGTGTTGGCCCCTGAACTAACTTGCATTTTTGTGTAGATCTATACCGACCCATCCTAGTTTTGTAGGCAATCGTTGAAGCCCATTGGGCTTTTAGTCCGACAAATAAAGGTAACACTTTTTATCCTATAAACACTACTTCCCATGGCTAAAATTCAGCACTTAAAAGACTGCCTGGAGTGTCTCTCCCTGTGATCCGTATTACTTATAGAAGTGCCCTTTTGGATTTTATATAAGTCCATCATGGTTACTAATCCTATTGTTATTAGTTTTTCCTGCTTAAAAAAGAAAGCCCAGAGGCCGTCGGTATTTAAGGACGGACCTTACCTCAAGCTGATCCATGAGTCTGTGGGCTTCATGCTTTCGTGGCAGACCTAATTCAACGTGCAACCCTCTGCCCGCGAATCTGCTGCTATTATTTTTGTCGAAATTGGTATATCTCCATAAATAAATCTTGGTCTTTCACTCAGGTGTGTCTCCAAATTGAGCTACTCTGTACCCATAGGAATTAGGATGAGGGAGGGGGATTTTTTATCCTTGGCATCAATCTCTCAAGTATCGTACCGTAGCACTTTCTTTTTGTCCTTCGATAGTTGCAAATGCTTAACTTCCTCATCGCTGTATAATATTTAGTAAAACTTGGTTTTGTTTTTGTTCCCAGGACAAGAGCATTGTTTTTATCTTTGCCCAAATCATATGGATTTCTATCCAACATTTAAAGTCCGCAAAAATGTCTCACTTGTTAGGATGTGTCCCAATATTTGCGTCCATTGAAACCCTTAAACCATGTTATCTAGGTACCAGACTTTTAACCATCCTAATTACCATTGATTATATTGTCCTGCAGTTGGATCACCAGCATTTAACTCCGTCGTCCTCTGATCGGATCATTCTCAATTCCACGTTACAACAAAGTTGAGCTATAGTTCCCTCAACAATTTACCTTAGCAAACAACAAAATATTAGTAAGAAAAAACGAAATAGTAGTATTGACATGAAGAAAACATCAATAAGAATGAAGGGGAAAACTAAAGATTACTGACATATACATTGGGGTTGAAAATTGAGCTTGGTACAGGACTGGGAGAGACACAAAAGCAAGCGCTGACATTTTTGTTAAAACAGTTACTTGCATCACTTAATTGCAACTTATTCTTCACCATACAAATAGCTAGGACTGTTCCTGTTAGGTATGGTTCAAAAATTGTTGATGAAGAGGACAAAAAGTAGAAAGAGATTTTCTCCAAACATGTCAGTGTAATCCAAGTAGAATTAGCCATGTGGAAATGGGTGGTTTTGGTGTCCTCATCTTCTGTCCCCCTTCATCTCTATCCATCTCCCTTTGTTTAAATATTATACAACTCAAGCCTTGCAAGGAAGATTTTCTTTCCGATGGACATTTCCATGTGATTCCATGAGGCCCATGCCTTTAATGCAGGCAGCAACTGCTCTTGTAATAATAAACCATCCTCCGCCTTGTCTTTTTGGATTCATTCTTTAATCAATGGAGATTTTCAAGTCCGGAGTGATTGGTAATTGAATTAAGTCATGAAGAAGGTACGGAGTGTGGGGAGAACCCTGTGAGTGAACGTTCAAATCTTCTCTTCAGGCAGCCATGAGCAAACAGGACAGGGACATCCTAATCCCTGAGACAAGTTCAATGAATGTTGGACGCGTGGGCAGTTAGTGCACCGCCTGATCTGCCCAACATAATCCCTCCTCGTTTAGCCAAATACAGGGTTCAGTTCAATTTTGACATGGGATCAAACTCCAACCCTCGAGCTCGACCGTCGCTGGAGGCAACTCCCTGGGACTTCTAATTTTCTTCCCTAGCAGTGCTAAGTTGCCAGGATTTAGGAGTAAGCTTTTTGGATGCCAAGCCAATTGGGGAGTTGCAATTTTGCACCCAACATGTATTTGATCACAACCCTAGACAAATTAATTGTATAGAGAGTTGCAATTGTGATAAATTACTTCTCAATCTCAAAAGAAAGTACAGAGAATTGTGATAATTGCTTTCATCAATCATAATTTTTAATCTCAACAGTCAATCACAATCATAATACTAAATATGGCTCCTAGCTTCTTTTTGGAACTTAATGCATGCCACATGTCAAAAGTTCCATATAAGTTCACTATAAAAAAAAAAAGTTTTTACGATAAAATAACCACAGTTGTCGACAGATTTTAAATTTTTATCAATAAAAATATTAAATTTGATAATAATTGGTTGTTTTTGCTTAATGAAATATAAGTATTATTATATTTAAGAATTTAATTCAATTCATAGTATGTCTATATCTTTTACTTAAAAAATCAAGTTTGCATTATATATATATATATAATTAGAATATCTATTTAACGATTAAAAAGATTACATTTACAGCAATATATGGTAACAATTACTAATTACAGATTAATATATCTATATGTAAACACTTGAATATTTGATTTATTGGTTGGTGCATAATTTCTTACTTAAAAGAGTAGGGTTCGAATCTTTCTTTTTTCAATTATATATATATAACGTCAAAACTACACATTATGATGAATTTAATTGATCATATTTAGGAACATCAATTTGAAAGAGTAGATTTGGGTTTTATTTGTTTTGTAAATTGTGAAAATGAAATGCACATTTACTTATATATTTGATAGAGTATAAGTACAAAATGTATTTCAGATTCACAAATTTACAATTAAATGAGGACTTAATAACTTTATTAATTTGAAAATAACATTCATCAAAATCATGTTTACATGTGTGTGTCACATAATTTATATAAAATTTAAAATTCAAATATATTTTTTTTCAAATTCAAGTTACCAAATGCAACTTCAACGGGATAACCAAAATCCTACCATTATAGCATCATAGATGGAAAAATGCCAAGTCTAGCACATTGAAATCGAATGAACTTGGACGTTTTTGTATTTTTTATTTAGTGAAAGCCGAATTCAAGTTTCTAACCAATTTTTTTTTTTTTTATGAGTAAGAGATAGATACATACATACATTAATGCTCAAGTCAAATATGCTTAAGTGTGTAACTTCATCCCTCAATGTTAATGCTATACTTAATTGAAAGGATCTATACCTCCCTACGAAATTTGGGATGCATTTAACGAACCTTTCTCACAATAATTATGGATTAAATCAGATTATTGCATTAAAACGATTAAATTCAAAATTTAGAAAAAATATGAAATCGCGTAAAAAATTTTAAATTAGACCTTTAAAAAAAGAAACGCAGTTTATAATTAAGAAAAGAGTGACTAATACTAGCTAACTAAAGATATTCAACAACCTTTCATATGGTATATAGAAAAACCTACAAATTGGTGCAAGCTGATACCTGTCAATGCAAATACAAAGTCCCGGTCTAAAATCAAAGCTCAGTGCATTATTGGAAGCCTGACCCTTTTTTTTTTTTTCCTCATTTAAATTGGTTAGTATCCAAATGAAAGCAACACCTGATTAAAGCTAAGCAATTTGAAATTCTTACTGCTTGCTTTAGATCCGACTTGTGATTAGTCAGACTTGGGGGTTTTTCCGTTGGATTGGTAACTCCATTCGTCGGCCTCTGTCAATATCAGCAACTAGAGCTGTTAGCCCCTCAAATTTCGTGGCCACAATCTCAGGGATGCGCTGTTACAACCAATCCAGATTTCCGACACTACTATTCGGGGAGCGAAGACAGCTGCTGGCCACTGTCACTCTCAAACAGGGTTCCAGCACCCAATGCATGCACGAGCTCATGAACCCTAAAAGCGGATCTTCACATTTTTTCCTTGTCCTGTTCTTCAATCCAGCTTGATATATACAAGTTGCTCTTAAGGCGTTGCCATCATCGTATTCAAGGAAGAGAAATCGACGGATTAAGCCAGCAAAAGACATAGCTAGCTCGATTTGATTGCCACTATGTATATATGTATCTTTGGATTTGGACCCCCTCCCCAGTTAATTTGTTGTCTTCTCTCTTTTTTTTTTCTTCCTTTTTCAAAGTTCCATGGCATACTGTTGATGCTTTTACTATTCTTATATTATCATCATGTTAAAGTATCACTATCAAAAAGACAAAGATGTATGCACCTTTCTTATCCAACCTATCAATTCATTTTTTTTCTTTTTTTTTTTTAACTTAAAAATATAGTTGAATCACCATTCAGAATTCAAGGTTTAATTATAACAGAAAACAGTGTTCATACTTAACATTATTATAATCACTAAAGACACATTATTTGAATCTTAAAAAGGGTAGGATCAGTACTAAGAGGTGATGATTTCAGGCAAAATCATTATTGATAGTGATTGACCGAAGAAGGATTTATATATATAATTAATAGTTCATGCATGCCATGGTAAAGCAAACAAAGACTATCAAAATATTTTATAGGCACTCATAATTGATGTCTTTGGCAATGAATATAGGTTCATTGTATTTTTAAATGGTGGGAGTTCCAATATTTGTCTCATCTAGCTGGATAAATATATATCAGCTAAGTTCAAATCAGTACCTTTGGATTCACTATGGATATTAATTAATTGTTACAATTTTCATAAAAAGAAAGTTTGAAACTTACTGAAAAAAAATGGTAAGAAAAAGATGTTCATCAAGTCCTCTTGTGTCCATATCAATTTGGACTTTCCACTTTGTAACATCTATAATATATATAAAAGTAAGATGTTTCAATTTCTTTCAATTTTTTTCAATTGAGTCTTTAATTGAATGACAAGTCTCATTCAATTAGAACTCCCTTTTATTTTTTTGACCTTTCGTTTTCTATTGAATTAATTTTTTTTAACACCTTATGCTAAAAATAAGTTGTTTTTGACATTTGAAGGGTTTTTTTTTTTGTTTTTTTAACTTTTATTTATTTTAATAAAAAATACTTGAAAACAATAATTTTTAACTTTTAATGCTTACAAGATAAATTTATTTAATATTTATCAATTACAATTTAATATTATTTTTTATCTATATTCTCTTATTCTAGATGAACTTGAATCTATAGTATATAGATACCTTTTTTATATATAAATGTTTAAATTTCAATAAATATCCATCCAATTCATTATATAAAAATAGGATAATTGATTGGGTCAATTGATTGACATTTGTCATTCTTAATTAAATTAATTTTTTTACACCTTATGTCAAAACTACATTATTTTTTACATTTGAAGGCTTTTTTTTCTTTTTTACTTTTATTTATTTTAGTAAAAAATATTGAAAACAATAATTTCTAACTTTTAATACTTATAAGATAGATTCATTTAATATTTATCAATTATAATTTAATATTATTTTTTGTCTATATTCTTTTATTCTGCATCAACCTGAATTTATAGTATATAGACATCTCTTTTGTAAATGAATGTTTAAATTCTAATAAACATCCATCTAATTTATTGAACAAAATAAAAAAGTCAAAAATGCCTACTCATTTTTCAATATACATGGCACACAGTCATCATTTAATAAATAAATCAATTCAATTTGATAACCTTTAGCCATTCATTTTATATATAAAAGACATATAATACTAGAAATTATTAACTATTTTATATTGATAGGATCTTTATATTTTACTATTGCCTTATATTTTACAACTGTTTATTTTAATCTGTTAATAGTATATGTTATATACTTTCTCATTTCTTAATAGTTTATTATATATCTAATAATCTTTAATAGGATTATCGTCTTTTTTGGATAAATTCTGTTTTAAATAGGATAATTAATTGGGTCAATTGGTTGTCATTCTCTATTGAATTAATTTTTCTTACACCTTATGTCAAAGCTGCATTGTTTTTTTTACATTTGAAGGGTTTTTTATTTTTATTTATTTCAGTAAAAAAATACTTGAAAATAATAATTTTTAATTTTTAATGTTTAGAATATAGATTCATTTAATATTTATCAATTGTAATTTAATATTATTTTCTGTTTATATCATCTTATTCTATATGAACCTGAATCCATAGTATTTAGACATCTCTTTTCTACATGAATGTTTAAATTCTAATAAATATTTATCCAATTCATTGAACAAAATAAAAAAATCGAAAAGGTTTATTCATTTCTTAATATACATGGCACATAGTCATCATTGAACAAATAAATCAACTAAATTTGACAACTTTTAGCCATTCATTTTATATATAAAAGATATATTATTAGAAATTAATAACTATTTTATATTGATAGGATCTTTATATTATATGGTTGTCTTATATTGCACAATTGTTTATCTTAATCTGCCAATAGTACATGTTATATTCTCTCTTATTTTTTAATATTTTACTATTTTATAATCATATATGTAGGTATAAGTTTCCAGTAATTGAAATCAGAGCAAATCATTATTTTCAATTAATACCAATTTATTTTTTCCTCTATCAGTAAAAATCGGACATTCATGCAGTTCACTAATATAATATTGCTTTCTCTACAAACTCTTTTGAAAGTACCAAATTGAAATCTACTATAGCATAATCAATATTTCTTATGATCTTTTTCGTAGCGTAGTTACGGACACCATCCTAGTATATATAAAACCACAAGTAAAATTCTTATGAAACCTCTATAATTCTTGGTGACAGAACTTTAAATAAATACAAAGAGAAGTAGTCAAATAACAAAAGGGCAGAGCTTCCCCATAGCTTTTTTTTTTTTTTTAAATATTGATTTTGTATCTTGCTATTTTTCTTCCTTCAATTGCACCGCCAACAAGGATATAAACCTTGAACAACCAAATTTGGATTCCCAAATTCATACAAGTACAAAAAAAAAAATTTTTTGGTCTCAAGCTACCGAAAGAAGATTAAAATGCCCTTTTGATTAAATTGAAGTAATGGTATAACTTTGCAGTGGTGTAGATCTAAAATTATGACCAGACAAAAAGAGAGAGAAATTCCAGAGAGAAATTCCAAAAAAGAGAAAGGACAAAAGGACAAAGGCCCCCTTGATTTCCTGCATAAGCTCGGTCGTCCACATGCAGGTGATCACAAGGGGATGAGGCTGAGATTCAGGTCGGCCCATTTTGCTAATTTTTTTTTTCTCCGTATTACGCTTTTATATATTATTATTATTTTTATGTAAAATATGTATATAGTACATAAAAGGGCTATGGGCCCACGTGCTTGTTCCTGCATGGAAGCCCAGAAACAAGCCACGATCCCCCTCGCTTAGAGTTCTAGGGTTTGGAATAGGTCAGCTGGGATTTTCAGATTTTCAGTCTTCCATCTCTTGCGGGTCCCAACTCCACCATCCTGTAATCAGTTGCCCCCACTGCTCCTCGTGGTATGTTTCTTCTTCTAGTTGCACATCTTGTCCACTACGTCATGCAGGATTTTCTGCTACTTTGTACTGAATTAAAGGGTATTTTTATCATTCAAACATATATATATATATATATATATATATATATATATAATATAGACTCGAGTATAAAATCTCTCCTTCTCTGTACTAATCAGTCTTTTCTTACCACACCATTTTGAATGACTCATTGTTTCTTCATAGAATCAATTAGGATTATGGGGTTTGACTCCTCTATCATGACCCAATTTTATTACATATAAATAAATTTTCTTTTTTTTTTCTAAACAAACGGGTGTCACTTGTCAGCAAAATTTGGATTTGATCCTTCATTACGTTTAAATATATCGACTAAAAGGTCATGGAATAATATATTAGCCAGAAGAAGTAAAGAAAAGATTGAAGAGGGTAAGGGACAATGACAAGGGGAAGGGGGAGGAGCTGTTAGAACGCTTTTGTTATCAAGCGAGCGCAACGCATCATTCTCCCATTCCAGTTCACTCTTATCTTGTGTGAGCTCAACTGAAGGGATGACGTCCACCAAACACCGGTGACCTTTGCTTCCTCAAATCATGACATCTGGCCTTTTGCGGATGGATTAATTCATCAGCAGACATTAGCAAATGGAAACCACTTTCAATGGGCCCCTATGCTACTCTCTGCATGAGATAAAATCCAAGCAAAATGTTGTAATATACAACCTTTTTTCCCTTTTTCATGATTCCAGAAGACTAGTCCAGCCTTCTGAGAAAAGTAAATCACATGCAATTATCATCAGTTTTTTGAGCCCCGTTTTTCCTTTACATATTCTTTCCACGTTATCGTCAAATTCTATGTAATTATTTCTTGCTGATAATGCAATCTAAACGCATGTCTAATTAAAAAAAATCATAATAATTGAAAATTTTATTAAATTGTTAAAAAATTTTAAATAACTTTTTTATTACGTTGAACTAAATTTTTATATTTTTATTTTCAAATAAATAAAATTTTTTAACTAATAATTAATTAATTATAATTAATTAAAATATCACTTATTATTTTTTACTCACGTGATCTTGACTTTGAAGGTAAAAATACCTCATGATTATGTCATAATATTCTATCAGTATAGCACATTATCATTTATGTCAATGGTGTAACGTCAACGTCACGTAGTATAGAATAATAAGAGGCATTTTGACTAGTAATAATTATTCAATAATTAATTATAAAAATTTATTTTATTTGAAATAAAAGTACATGAGTTTAATAGAAGATAATAAAAAATAAATATTTATTTAAAATTTTTTAAACAATTCAAGGACATTTTTAACTATTATATAAAAAAATAAAAAGATTTTAGAAATCTTTTGTAATGAGGCACAATATTTCTCTACGGGGCACATGGTATGCTTTGCAGCATAATACAACAAAATCGAATCATGTTAATCACCTGATTAATACACCCCCATATACATGTTGGCAAGAAGTTCGCATTTGACTTTCATAATTCCGTTAATAATATGATTATATAATAAGGTTAATTAATGATTTGGGTTTTAGGTGTATGGTCAAATTAGCTTCATGGTTATAAATGACTAAACTCGTCACCTTCTCAAAAAGACTCATTAATTAATTGGCATTACTAATTCATTGTCCATACCATGTGATTTGGTTGTATACCACATTTTTGGGCACTTTTTGGCTATTAAGTTAGCTTTGAAAAACATTCCTTAAAGGGTGTCTACTTAATTAACTCAAATGTTGAATATGAGTATACTTAATTAAATCAATTAATGACAAAGTTGTTAGGTATCGGAAAACATTCCATACCAGGAGCAGATGGTTGTGTAATTATGAGGCTGTGGTCTTCAAAATTTTTGAAAGATTTTATATATTATATATTTAAAATATTAATTCATATCATTAATATAAACATATGATAAAAAAACTAGTAAAAATAAAAAAGTCAAAAAATTATCACTTGATTAATATATTAATTTATCTTGTTTTAGTTTTTTCGATTTCTACAATAATTACAAAAAGAGCTTTTCGCAAGATTTCATAACAAAATGATAATAGTTTTTTTATAATTAATTTAATTATTTATATTAAAAAAGATAACACTAGTCTTTTCAATACATATTAAGAACTTTTTGTTGGTATACATGCCTATAAAGATTCTTTAAATTTTAGATTATTTAGACTTCATGTGGTTGATATTTTTATTTATTATTCATTTTTTACAAAAAAAGTAAAAATATTAATCAAATAGAGTTTTAAAAACGTAATCCATTCTATCTTAAAATTCGAATAGGTAAGTAACAATTTATCAAAAATCAATGGTTCCACATAAATAGGAAACAAAGTGAACGGGATGATGAATGTATATTTAGTACTATGTTCTAATTAATTAATGACAAAGCAAAACTAATCTAACCATCAACTGACAAAAATGTCCTCGGCATCAAATGAAAGTTTAAGCTCAAGATGTCATGGCCTTGCATGCGTTGCAACAGCTTAGGGAGTGAAACCATGTGACATTGAACAGTTTTTGTCTTTAACCTCCACCAGAGCAACCCAAGGAGCAATTACGTCATCAGAAAAACCCCACGTGAAGATACATTCACGAATGTCAACTTCGTTATTCTGCTCAAATCCAAGGGGTTTCTTATAACTCAGCATGCATATAAGCCCCATTCTCTCCTCTGTTTAGCCCTCAGCAACTTGAAGGTGCATCTCTCTGTTTTGTTTTCTGCATCTCTCTGTTTTGTTTTCTTTCTTTCTCTTAGAAAGTACACTAAGACTTAACAGCAATGCGAGGGGTCATCTTAGTGTCGGTGCTCCTTTGCGCCACCTGCCATCTCGCCCTTTCCGCAACCAATGGCACCGCGGAGAGGAACGGCACTGTGGCAGACGGTAAGAATACTCGTGCATGCATATCTGTTTATATACACGAAAAAATGTATATATACACATGTATACTTACCACGAACTTTTAAATTTGTTACTATGGTTCTTAACAGCTTGAGCTTTTCAGAAAAATAGTTTGTCTTTTAGCATGAAATTAGAGCTTTCTTTTTGAAAAAAAAAAAATTTTCTCTTTTCGTCTCTTCGTTTTTGCTTTGGAGAGAGGTTGTAGTACGGGCTAAGAAACCTTAATGACAACACCATGTTTATGGTTTTTATATTAAATTGCTTGCTTGGTTGATCACCATGTGTTCTGGTTTAAGCAGATGCTCTTAGCTGGTTGCTTTGCTTGGGTCCAAAATCTTCTTCTTAAATGCTTTCAACCTGTTGTTGCTTACGCCTCTTGACCGCCTTTGAGCAGAATTCAGAGGAATATAGGGATGGAAATTGATATTTTTGGTTGGTACAAGAAATCTTATTAAGTTAGTATGCTTAGTTGTTGCATATTAATTTGTCATATATAAAACCACAAGACAATTCCAGCTAGGATTTGAAAGATCAAGCGTAGGTCGAGAATGACCAGTATGACATTACTATTATGATATTTTTGTTCTTTGTGGAGGGTATTTTGAGGTCATTTGGATGTGATGACTCAAAATTCATGACTATGGTCTAGCTACAGGGTTTTCAGGGAAATTTTGCAGAAATCCTCAAAAATAGAAAATCTTTTTACCTAAGCAAGGCCCGGTTTAATCAACCTATTTGATATGTAGTAGCAGATTATTTGGAACGGTCGTGATAAATTCTGGTGATGGACCACGGATCGGCTTGAGCTGGAGTTTGCACATGATGCATGTTAAAATGCAGTATTAGCATCAATGGTTGCAAGCAGTACATAGCTTGTTATAGCCTTATAGTTTACTATTTTTAGCAAACATGCCAAAAGTTTGCTGAACAAGTTTCTGTTTTTTTATTTCCTTTGGTTTTGAATGAAGACATTTTCACTTTCAATATACTGAATACTCACTCAAACATCTTTCTTCTATAACTCTATCTGTTCTTTTGGGGACCACTAAGATTCATGATTGAAGAAACTATAATAAAGTGAGCTCTTGAAGTCTGATTCCATATTCAATTTTGCTGTATAGCAAGCATGGAAGAATGGGAGGTTGGGTTTAATGTTTTGTCTTTCTATGATGATTGAATCCAGGGCTACTAGATAATGGTAACTTTGAGCGCGCCCCAAATGCAACAAACATGAAGGGAACCGTGGTTGTGGGGCGGTACGCAATACCAGGATGGATAAATGAGGGCTTTGTTGAATACATAAAGTCTGGGCAAAAGCAAGGGGACATGTTGCTGGTGGTGCCCGAGGGGGCGTATGCAGTTAGGCTAGGAAACGACGCATCCATCAAGCAGGCTATAAAGGTGATCGTAGGGCTGTACTACTCCATCACATTCAGTGCAGCTCGGACTTGTGCTCAAGAGGAGAGGTTGAACGTCACGGTGGCACCGGATTCCGGTGTGCTGCCTATCCAAACGGTGTATAGCAGCAACGGTTGGGACAGTTATGCATGGGCATTCAAAGCAATAGCTGCTGTAATAGAGTTGATTATTCATAATACAGGAAAGGAGGAAGATCCAGCTTGCGGACCCCTCATTGATGCTGTTGCTATCAAGGCTTTATATCCTCCCAGAGCAACCAACAGTAAGTCTTCTTTTCACCTTGAATTACTGTGTGTCTTAAGTTAGACCTGATTGAAATTTGGTTTTTCACCCGGGGGAATTCACATATATACAAATTTGATAGCGGTCTTTTTCTGCTCATCTTTTTTGTGGGACATGGAGCAACTGGCAAAAGTAAATGTTGTATGTTGTATGGGCTACAATGATGAGGGAGACTGACCAAATTATAGGTCATTCCTGCTGGAGGAATCTATGTTAATGTTAGGAAGTGCTCGGTATACGGCATTTTCAAAACAAAACTTCCCTTCATTTGGTTAATCAGGACTAGTGCATTTAGCACTCTGATTCTGTTAATTGATGTGTAGAAATCCGGTTAGAAACTGTGGTGTAGCTTTCCCCTTTCCTTAAAGCCATCGTTCAGGGTGAAAATAGGATTAACTTTTATGTAATTCACACATCATTAATAACATTAAATTATTTCATGGTGATGTTGCCAAAATGACAGTGGTGAAAATTTGACAGAAGAGGAGCGAAATTTGAATTTGAGATATTGCTATAACAACAACAGTGTGGCCACCGGTTTCAAGTTATGATTCAGCCAGCTGATCAAACAGACAATTCCATCTAGAAACTAGTGCAGTACCTACCACCTCGGTCCCATTTCAAATGACATTGAATGCTATTCTTTCACTATAAATAAATTAATTTTGGTTTTAACATAGAAATTAATATTGATTAAGACTGTTAGTAATGACGACTAATTTGGCAATTTAATTTTCTATTTCTGCAGAGAACATACTGAAAAATGCAGGTTTCGAAGAAGGTGCATACATATTCCCCAACACTCCATGGGGTGTCCTAATCCCACCCAACATCGAAGATGATCACTCTCCTCTCCCTGGATGGATGGTCGAATCCCTCAAGGCCGTCAAGTACATCGACTCAGACCATTACTTTGTGCCTCAAGGGCGAAGAGCAGTGGAGCTAGTCGCTGGGAAAGAGAGCGCTATTGCTCAAGTAGCAAGAACCATCATTGGCAAAACATACACACTCTCCTTCTCCGTCGGGGATGCTAACAATTCTTGTGCAGGTTCTATGGTTGTGGAGGCATTCGCTGGCAAAGACACGCTCAAAGTTCCCTACGAGTCAAAGGGCACAGGTGGATTCAAGCGTGCTGTGCTTACATTCAAGGCTGTTTCCACCAGGACAAGAATCATGTTCCTCAGCACCTTTTACACTATGAGGAGTGATGACTTCTCTTCTCTATGCGGCCCTGTCGTTGACGATGTGAAGTTATTGAGTGTCCGTAAACCTTGATCACGATCAACCTCTCTCAAGGCTGTTGATGAAGCAAGTCGGATATGGCCTCGATCCGGATATATCCAATCTTTTGCTATACTACGAATGTTTTCTTTTCCATTTTTGGGCATGGCATGGCAAATCAAGGGTTTTCGTGTGAGCTTTAGCATATTAATCCAACAAAATAAGAGTATATATATATATATATATATATACTATATCAGGATAGCATACTAGTGTGATTTTATTACGTGTTTATGTATTTTAGCATAATAAATGATAAAAAAATTATTAACTATTCATTTCTGCGTTTTTCTAAATTATATTGATAAAATGATTTTCTAAGTCAAATGTATATTTTAGTTATAACAAATTAGTAAACTATAATATAAGCAATTATGAATTGTGACTGAATAAAGAAAAAAGATTATACAGCACTTGATCATTTGGTTCATTAATTGACACATAATTTTTACTTTTAAAATAAAATTCAAATCTCTTTTTTTTCAATTAAAAAAAATTACAAATATGTGACAAAACAAGGATCTGAAAATTATGAAATCCGTTAGAAATACACTACTTCTTAAAACATAATTGTAATGAACTAAATCGAAAAGTAATTTTGCAATAAGCCCCATCTCCATCCATTTACACACCAGGAATGACTTTCTTCTCCAAGAAAAAAAAACACACAAACTCTAAAATATTTTTAATCAATATATATATAATTAGGAGAGATGAAGTTACATCGGTGTAAAACTAATCAAGTTTTACACTTTTTTATACCTTCATGTATGATTATACATGTTAATAAATTAACAAATTATTTTTAATGACAGATCCCACTGGAACAAAAAAAAAAAAAAACATGAGAGGGAGAGTGCCAGCGCTGGAATAGGGACCGGGATGGTGGACAGGGCTACCAATCAGGACATCAAAGGGAGGACTGGAAGGCTATGCTTCACACCGTTTATGTCAATGACCTCAGTATAAGGGTGATCTGGAAAGCTGTAAATGAGGTTTTCAGCTAATTCGGTAAGGTCATGGAAGTGTACATCCAAGTTCAAAAGGGAAGAAGACAGGTGAAGGATTATGCCTCTGCATTCATTAGATACAAGGAGCTAGCTGAAATGAATGCTGCTACACTGAGAGGGAATAACAGGGTAATCCACAGTAGATGTATTGTGGTGAAAAGAGCTAGCTTGGCAGGATTGGTAGTCAGAATAGCTCTCAGGTGAGAAGGGGCATGGAAAGAGAAGGAGCTAGAGACAAACGTTACTATTTCTACAAGGAGGTGCTAGCTAGTTATACAAGGATGCTTAACAGCCGGCAATGGTGAGAACATGCCAAAAAGAGTAGCAAATGTGGTACTCCCAACTGCCAACAGAACGACTTGAAAGGTGACAGTGATGGGCAGTGTGAAGTAAGTGGTCATGAGGGGAAGCAGCTGACCTTCAACAGGACCTTACCTCAAGCGGATATGGACAGGCTAAATCGGTCTGTAATGGGAAGGCTACACAAAAGTGTATATTATGAGATGGGTACAAGAGGCACTAGTGCGTAAAGAAATACTGGCAGGGGGCCTCAATGTGGCTCTGATTTCTGTTGATGAAGGGGAAATGGTGGAGTTACTGAAGAACTATAAGGAGGTTTTTGTTGAAAGGTTTGAATGTTTGTACCCAAAAGAGAAGCCACTGCAAAACTCAACAAAACTATACATTGCCAACTCCAATTGCATTTCCAGCCAGTCCAGAACCCCCACACTATCATGCATCCATAGCCACCATAAACCAAAGGTAACTTTCTCTCTGCATCCTCAAATGCATGGCAGTTCAACATGCCTTGTCTCTTTGCAGCTGACAGCTATTTCTCAATACTTTCCCCGCTGGATTGAAACATGGAACGCTTTGAAGCAATAATTTGCCGGTTATTTAAGCACAAGAAACTCCAGAAAGAGAAGTTTGCCCCTTAGCTTTTCCATTTATAAGTATATCATAAGTAGCGGCATCAGGTACGAGACCTCTATCAAGCATTTCATTATGCAATCTCAAAGCCTCTTCTAAATTCCCTTCCTTGAACTGTCCAGCAATCAAAGTATTATAAATAAGAACACTAGGAGTCATACCCTTTCTGTCCATCTCTTCTAAAATCTTGCGAGCATTCTCAAGCTGTCCTTTATTACAAAGACCATTTAGCAGAACAGTATAAGTGATTATATCAGGCTCAATGCCCTTGGCAAGCATCTCTGAGTAAAGATCAAATGCAAAGAGTAATTTACCCTCTCTCAACAATCCATCAATCAGTGTAGTGTATGTTTGCAGATCACAAAGAATTCCCTCATTTATCATTTTTTTGTGCAAGTCAAGAGCAGCTTCCATGTTATTTACATTCCTAAACCCACGAATCATGCTGTTATAAACAATCACATTGGGAGATAACCCAACTTGTTGGAGTTCAGAGAAAAGCTCACATGCTCTGTCCATGTCTTGCTCCTTGCAAAACCCATCAATGAGGGCACTGAAAGCAGGAACATCCAATCGAAGACCCTTGCTTTTCATCTCATATTGCATTTTCAGCGCAAGATCAATGTTATGGCTTTTGCAAAACCCATTAATCAAGGTGGTGTAGGTGACAACATTGGGAGAAAGCCCACTTTCACACATTTCTCTGTAAACTGCCAAAGCAGAGTTCATGGCACCCTCCTTAACAAACCCATTAATAATGCTATTGTATGTCAAACATATAGGGACAAAACCCTTATCAACAAACTTCTTCAGCATATCCCTTGCCTCAGATGTACGACCAACTTTGGCCAAACCATTAATGATTATGTTGAATGTGAAGTCTGAGGGAGTAATATTCACGCCCACCATTTCATCAAAAACATCTAAGGCCTGTTCAGCATTACCTTTTTTGAAATGCCCATCCATTAATATGGTATACGTGATGACAGTAGGTTTAATGCCCCGTTCAAGCATCTCTGAAAAGACAGTATGTGCCATATCCATATTCCCTGCTCTACAGTGGGCAAGAATCATGTTATTGTAAGAAGCATAAGTAGGTACCACGCCATTATCCTCCATTCTCTGCCATAAACTGTGAGCTTCATTTACCTTACCATCATTACAGAAATGGTATAAGAGAACATTATATGTAAAAACATTGGCAATGCCAGACTCAACTGCCTCATCAAACAAATTGGATGCCTCTTTCAATGAGCAAGCTTCTAAGAATCCACGAATCAAGGAATTCACATTAAAAACGGTAGGTTGAATATCCATGAGTTTCATTTCTGTATAAAGCTCATACGCCTTTTTCACATTCTGCTTCCTACAACACCATTCAATCAGAACTGCATAGGTAACCTTGTTAGGAGTAAGCCCATCCTCCTTAATCTTATTAAACAGATATAAAGCACTACCAATATCACCTTGCTTGCAATATCCCTTCATTAAGCTAGTAGCAACCACCAAATTCAACTGCTTCCCACAACTCAACATCTCATCTTTGAGCCTCAACGCCTCTGCCAAATTTCCCTGCTTCACAAATGCCCCAATAACAGTTGTAAACGTACCTTCAGAAGGAACCCATCCCCTATCCCTCATTTCCCTCAATAACCCTCCAGCCATATTCAAATCAGGTTTCTGGCAAGAAGCCTGAATAGCAATACTATAAACTGCAGCATCAAGTTCCGTCCCTCTAGCCTTAGCCTCCTTGAAAAACTCCTCTGCTTCCCAAGGCTTCCCATCTTTCAAAAATGCACGCATCATCAAAAGAACTGTAACACGATCACCTCTAACTCCTATGGAAACCATCTTATCATACAACTCCCTAGCTTTATCGATCAAATTCCCCCTAACCAATGCTGTTAAAAGAATATTCATAAAGGGTAACATAGGAACTATATCATGCTCAATCATTCCATTGAAACAATCCACAGCATCATCAATCCTAACTCTAACATAACTATTCAACAAGTAATTAAAAACCCGCGAATCCAACTCAAAATCAAACCTTTTCGCTATATCGATCAAGTGATCTAAAAAAACAATAGGGGTAGGTCCTGAATCGCCTGCAACAAATCTATTAAGCAAATATTTAACTTGTTTATTAGTCTGTTGGGATCCTACCAAAATGTGAAGCAGAACGCAAAACACATCGATGCTTCGGACAAAACCCCGCTTATTTTCGACAAAACGGAAGTACTTCAAAGCCGATTCCGGATTGTTTCTGTGGATCAGAAGAGTGTTGATAACATGGGTTCGGGTCAAGCTTGTATCTTGTGTTAAGGATGGTGTTAAACGGGGGTCTTTGGGTGTGGGCGGGATAAGGCTTCCGGGACTGTCGGAATCTGAAATGGATTTACTGGGACAGTGGGAATCTGAGGTGACTTTCTCAAGAAAATTAGTGTTTGGGTTGGGATTCCCGGGAAGTGGTGTTTGTGGGTTAGAGCAGAGGTATTTGGGGCTTGGAAAAGAACGGAGAAGAAAAGGTGAGATGGATGAAGAATTTTTCAGTGGAGCCCTCATTTCGCTCTGGGTTTTGCCT
This sequence comes from Theobroma cacao, assembly GCF_053813885.1. Taxonomy (NCBI): domain Eukaryota; kingdom Viridiplantae; phylum Streptophyta; class Magnoliopsida; order Malvales; family Malvaceae; genus Theobroma; species Theobroma cacao. The sequence goes on from NC_142647.1 coordinate 8,944,263, forward strand.
TCGCTCGGCAGAGAAGAGAGGCAGAGCTCGTGTCAAAACCCTTGAGAGGTTAAACCCTGAATTTGAATCGGAAGTGAAAAGTGAAAAACAAGGGGAGAAACTATGGATTGAGCTGGGCTCTTTCTAGTTTATGGCGTCGGCTTTCGGAATTGGGTCAGATACGTCAATGTGAATTGGCTTCGTTTTCACCAGCAAATGGTGGACCGAAGATAGTTTTGGTGAGTAGACAAAAATGGCCCCAAATAACGATTCTAGGGAATTTACCCTAAATTGTTGCAGGATCAGGGATTTGAACCAAACCCTTCTCAAGCCGGAGAAAAGAAATTAAAGACTAGTTGAGATCATTTGGGTAAATAAAGAGGTGAATGTATTCTCCTGTTTGAAGAGTATGGGTGTAATTGTGATGCCACCGCAGGGATAATAGATTAATAGTGGTAAGGTGGTGGCATCAATATCCATTAAATGTGCTTAACTAGCAGTGAGCTATATATGGGATCTCCCATATTTCCTTCTTCCATAATCCATATGGTATTGTACCTGCTACGCTGTCTACTTCTCCTCATCTAGTTCAGAGTTATTTTGTCATGCAAAGGATGCTGCAAAAGTGACCTCAAGGCATAGAGATTGTGAATACATAAATAATAGCTCCCCATGCATTCAGTGAATTATTTCTTTGAATAATGACAACTATGAACACTTGCACAAGGAACATACCTATTAAATTTAAGAAATTATAAATTTAAGCTTCAAACAAGTTTATTCGAGGAAACAAAATCTAGTATTGTGCAAAGCATGGGTCACAACAACCTAATGACTATACAAGTTTAGGCTTCATTCATAATTGTGCAAAGCATTGGATCATTCAGGAATGGATTATAATTCTTCATTGACCTTTAGAAAATAGATAGAAACTTGCAGAACTGCTGTTTCATTTACGAGATGACTCAGAAATGTTTACTGAACAACAATAAGTAGCACTTGTTTGCTTATAAACATGCCATGGCAAGTTCTTGCTGGCAAGTTTAAAATTACCTACCATCTATTAAGCCTACATCATTCTAAATACAATAAAAAATACAAAAGCTTTTCATCCCTCTAGATATGATGGTTATAATACAATTTCTACATTCCCTTGGACAGACCTCCCTCAGCTAACTTGCCAATTAATTTCCTAAGGGGAACAAATCAGATACAAATAGGACCCACTCAGTCATCAGCTACTAGATTTTCAGACTGGATCTAAGTGGAGCCACAATGCCCTGGCTTAAGAACTTCAGACACTCACCCTTGCAGGGAAAAATGATCTGCATCTGGTGAATGGAGCTCTTCAGCTGAAAATCAGCATGGTTGGGCAAACAGATACTGGAGTAAGGGAGCAACAACAGCTGCACTTAGACTATTTCCCAGCATTGCATAACTACATCAAAAGAAAACAGATAACTCCAATTTGTCAAAACAATACATACATTATCCACAGCAACATTCTTAAAAAGTTAAATACAGTAAAATTTAGTTCAATGAGGAGAAAAACAGTCCTCAAGGATAACGTCATACCGCTGTCTAAGGCTTATGTGCTTTGGAAACTGAAAATCCTCTGGAAAAGAATGCAAATTGGCAACCTAAACATTGTAAAAGGAAACTAGTTAGAATTTCTAAAATTTTTTGTAAATGAGAAAATAAAACCAGGGAAATCAATAGATACATCAAAACACACATACCTCCCTTGGTGTAAAATATCTAAGGCACTGCTCCTTTAACGAAGTAGCTTTCCCCTTTCTCTTTGGCTGCACATTGCCCATTCATAAATGTCATGCAAAAAAAGGGCAACACCAAGATAATGTTAAGATTTGCATTAAAGGTAACTGCACGGCAAATAAGATAAGAAACTGCCCTGATGTCTACAATTGTTGGGTCCGCTAATTACATTGAATATTTAGAAGTATATAAAGCAGTTGAGCATGAGCTTTGTATCATCTGATAAGCTGGACATATAGCCTCAACTTTAAGTATACAATGATAGATGTCAGCATTCTAAGAAGGAAACTCTACCTGAACTGTTGCCAAGAGGGAGCCAGTACCTTTCACATATCGATAATAGCTTTTCGTAAAACAACAGCATCGTTTCGAATCCGGGTAGACAATATCTAAATTTCATTAAGGATTACTTTAAGAAGAAAGAGATGATGCTCAGTAAATGCGTTAGAGTTCAAGTGGGCATCAATAAAAATTAAACAATATCGAAAAGATACCCATAGCACTTCCCCACCTCTCAATTAGACTTAATGGAACTACAAACTGATCTATAGAGCTGAAATCAAATGCATCTCCTCCAACAAATTCCTCAGAAGTTTCCAAACCATTTGCAGAAACATCAGTAGTCCCGAAAGAACTGGTCTCCACGTCTACTTGATCACTTGAAGAAGTAAATTCAAGAAACTTCTCTATTGGTTGGCAAGACTCGATCAACTTATCCCAGTTCTCTTGTGATTGATCGTATTCACCAATCACCATGTTCTCATCATTACCAAATAACGGGCTTGGAGACCAAAGAAGCTGGTTATTGAACAGTTGGCACTGAAAAGATAAGGGCTTTCTTTTTGCCTGCAGAAATAAACCAGAAATTACACTAAATTCTTAAGACTAAAAAATTAAAAACTTATCACACCAAAAAAGAAAGAAAGAAAAAAAGAAGATAAAAGGAAACCTAAAGACTTCTCAAGTTTCTAGATAAAAAACCCAAGTTTCTATCAACTATTAATTGGCACCACCTATTAGAACTTGTACAACAGTTCACACAATTTATTACCCATATCAGACTTCTCTCAAAATACTTGTCCTTGGTTTCAGATCTAAGCACACTTACACATTTATATGCAGGAATATTCAAGTTACGAACAAATTGGCCAATACAAAATAACTGAAGTACTGAACTAAGCTCAAACATGAGTCAAATGAGCTCAATTTGCTTATTGAATTGTGCCATGCTGATATTTGCTGAAAACTTAAGCTATTGAATGGCTGATAGAATATTCTAAATATAAGATATAAATATATATATCTAGAGAGAGAGAGAGAGAGAGACCAAGCAAAAGTAACGTGGCCTAGAATAGGGAACACCAAATTGAAGTGGGCTCAATATAAGCTCCTGTGTAACAAAATCAGATTTTGCCAATATTTCAACCATTTTTGCACGAGTATCTGAAGTCTGCAACATTTCCAGAGTGAGAGAGATCAGAAAGTGGAGAAGCAAGTAAAAGACCTCAAATTACAAATTTGGATCATGTCACAAATGCGTTCTCAAGAACCATACCTCAAATCCAACAACATTTTCCACAAATACCATAACTGGAGGTTTTAACATGCGTGTTATAAGTTCAAGAATATTAAGAAATGAAAATGCCCGAGCATCAGCAGAGTGTTTTTGAAGACCTAACAAAAAAATAAAAGGGGTTTCCCATGTTCACAGTGCTAATTATCAACTAATCAAAATAATCTATTTAAAGTGTAGTAAGCAACATTAGCAAGCTTCACCTTGTCTAGTGTAGGGTTGGCAAGGAGGGGAAAGAAGCCACACGTGTGCCTTATAGCTGTCGAGATCAGCATCAGTTAGGCTCTGAATGTTTCCCTGTCCCAACCACAATGTTCAGCATAACATAAACAGGTAAAAAAGTAGGAACTTCCATTGTTTGAGTAGCCTAAGACCAAAGCATGGAAACCGAATATGAAAATTTACAGTCAACTATAACCAGAACACAGTGAAAAGGACAAAACTAGATCGATTTTAAAAAACAACAAGGGAATTTCAAATAAAAAATCATAATTCATAAATATATAAAATCAAGCAAGAAGACCCATCGAGAGGACCTGATAAGGGCGGTGACCGAAATTGTGTTGGTAAACATCATTAGCTGTATCGTTAATATCAAAGGCTTCGACTACTTGAGCGTTGACACCAGCTTTCATTAGCGAATACCTCTAAAACAAAAGTAAATATCTCACTCGCACCCATCAAGTACTAATTCAAAGAACAGAAAAACGATTTAGAATTTTGGGGGTTTTAGGAGGGGTTTTAAGAGATACCAACCATGCCGCCAATGCCGCTGTAGAATTCTAATACTCGCCATGGCTCCTCTGCCCCTCTGCATATACTTTCCGCCATTTCTCTTTCTTCCCCAACACCGCCGCTTTTCTTGTTGGCTTTTTTGGTTTTTTTTTTAAGCTTCCAATCCAAAGTTCGGAGGGGAATTATCAAGGCTGTAACCGTGGGTCAAATATGAGCATGAGATGAAATAACGCAAACGTAACGTCAGGTGTAGTGTATTGTCTAAGATAATTCCCCTCAAGTGTATTAGATTTATATTACTAGGACCATTTTTCAATGACAGTATAAAAATGAGTCAATGTTCATCAACTATATAAGATATCTAAAATATTTTTTACTATTAAAAATATTATATATAAATAATAAAATAATTAAAACTATATGTATAAAACAAAATTTTCATCCTACAAATATTTATCATACATAATAAAATTATCATCTTCCAGCAATCCTCAACAAACATTATATAAACCATAAAGCTTAATTATCATCCCGTGATACAAGAAATGCCTTAAACAAACTCTTCTAAGGTTATCGTTCTTGACTATGAGTAACTATACTTACTTCTCATACTCTATTAACTACTCGAAGATAGATGCAAAAATTACCTTGTCTAATCCTTCCATATGTATCACTTGCTCATAAAGGACGACAACATCAATTTTGCCATCACTTTTTTTTGGTTTATGAAAAAGAAAATCTCTCTCAATCTTTCTAACATTTTGTCAACTTCAATACCGGAATTGTGCAATCTTTTGCAATGAGATTGTGATAAAGAAGTTCTAATTGATGAAGATGCTTGCCTCCCCTCTAACATATTCATTAACTTTATTTTCTAAGTGTATGGGTATTTTATTAATTTCAATGTTCTCTTCTAACTCTAAATCGGCAAAAAATCTCGTGAAATTCCCAATTGTTATATTTTTTTCAACAACCAATATCATTTCATTATACATGTTAATTTTCTTGTTGATGAAAAGTATATACCCTTTTTTTTAAAGTTGGAAGAATCTCTTAAGGCTAGCTACCCTAAGGTTCATATTTAAAATGTATCTATTTCAATTTATTAACAATTTCTTTCTAACATATAATATGAAAATATTAATAGTATAAATCAATAAGATATATGTACATATTGTCACTTCATCCTCACAAACTTATATAAATGCAATGATCATCTTTTAATTATCATCCCATCAAATCTACTCCTAGATATAATTTTTGTAATTGTATTTCAAGTAATTTTTACGATCCTGAAATGATTCTTCACGTAATTTTGCCTTTACATTGAACTATAAATTTTTCATTAATAACTTTCACTACGCGAGTGTTCAAGAATGACTTAAATCTTTTTGTGATGGTCATTTCCTTTACCAATTGTGATATTATAGTCATGTGGATATATTTAAATTAGAACATTAATATTACGTACACGAAAGTAAAAAGTATGTACATCTAAATATATTAATATATACATATACATTCTGATAGACATATGTACATCCAAGCGAATTAATATCTAAATGTATGTTCTGCGATATACACATATGTTAAACTTCACAATGTATGGTGTGATGTGTTGGGATAGACCAGCCATGCATCCCAATGCAATAGAAAATAAAATTACACAACAGAAACAAATAAAACATACAATATCAGTCTTACCCACCCAAGGTCATCTTCAAAGGTCTCTTAATTGTCATTAAGTATTCATACATCAAATATATAATCACAGATCATTACCTTTATTGATAAAGAAAGTTAGATTCCTTATCTAAAGCCCCGAACAGCCTTTTTCATTGACCTCACACCTAGCTCGATTGTAGCAAACCAAAGCTGTCCAAAAGGCTCATGTGCAGCCTCTAGCGAAAATCCACACAATGATTATGAGAAACCCTATGTTAAGGTTGGATTGCTAAGCCTTACGATGTGCTAGCAAAGTAGTATTCATAACACTTTTCTCTAAAGGAAAAAGAAAGAAAAAACGTTTAGCTGAATAGTCAAGAAGAGAATTGATTTTGTCCTTTGTACTCACTAAGAGAGGCATACACTAGTTGGTTGGTTTTTCTTTTCTTTTTCTTCTCATTTGAAATTAGGCTTATAGTAAGGTTTATATACTAAGATTAATTTCAACCCTAATTAGGTTAATTATATAACTTTTATGTAATTACAGATTAATCCAATAACTTAATTAAATAATTTTAATTAAGTCCTTTAAAACTTATAATTCGTTAATCAAATAATGATTACATTAATCGATAACACTAAACGCATATATGTTCTCAATCGATTAAGTCTAAAAGCTTATAAGTCTTTAATTGATTAAGTCCAATTTAATCATCTTTCCCAATTTAATCTCAATAATCACTTTTTTTGTGTGACACATTAAGCTTCCAACATGTTAATAATGGAATTAAATTGTAATCTTAATTAATTTAATTCCATAGACCAAGATTGGCATCTAGCAATGTATCATGGCCACCCAAATGTTAGAAGAGCTAAGATGGTTTGACTCAACCTTTTAGTAATCAGTCTCTCAGTGTAATTCATTCTCTCGTTGTATATCCCAAAAATTACAAAAGCATGGTATAGTGTTTACTTTCATGGATCTTCATATCGTTCCTGAGGTTAGATCATTAGCTCAATACAGATTTTTGAAACTCTTTTCTATAATCTCCAAGTTGACTTAGCTAAAAACTTTAATAAGCTAATATCAATCAAGAACTATTAAGTATATCCCCTTATTCACTTGGGATGATAATTCCTATCTTGACCACTCATTTGCCTTTATATGCTTCATGTTATACCCAAAAGCATCTTGATTTGGCACCCTTGGTTAGGCACCCGTAGGGATGAAATTAAAGGATAGCACTCCACATATAAGACAACTTGGTGTCTCAAGTATAATGAGTTTTTACACGACTATCACATAAAAAGCATTACATAGATACTAGAGTGAGATACCATATTCATTTCTTATGTCGGGTCATGTTTAGTGAACTTACTTTTCTAAGCAAGCACCCACATCCTAATTTCAAGTATTTTTATACTTCAACCTATGAGACCAGTTGCTTACTTCACAAGTAAGGAACATAGCATGTGCTGTTTTTGAGCATTATTGATACCTTATCCCAATAATACAATAATTAGACACTATTTAGAGATTATGCTTTGATGCATAAAGATCTCATAATTGCAATCCATTACAATTCTCTTGCCGGACATATTAATCTCATACACTTCATCCAATTAGACTTATAACCCATTACAATTAATGTCTTATTGATGAAGGAAAAACTTTTAATCATTCAATATGAATGATATCGTTGCATGATTAGAACCAAGTCTTAACCAATCTCAATTGATTGGAGGACTCATTCCAACAATCTCCCACTAGCACAAAATCAATTGCTACCTCATCATTTGTAGATTAATCCATCTAGCACTCATGTCTTTATGAAGACTCGTTTGTACCCTTCAACGTGGTTAATTGTTTTTATTTTTGTAACGTCATAACATATTGTCATTTTATTATATTTAGATCCAATGAAACCTAGTTCTAAAAGTATGGCTCTATTATTACGATCTAAATATCCTCCTATTTGAGCCTTCAATAGGATGTATATGATTTTGTTTATTTATATGTATACGTTTTTGTCAGATCGAGTTGTGCCGCTTGCCCTTTAAATTTTATAATTTCTTTGCATACACATTGCATCCTATGCAATTATATTACCAAAGAATCGGATTCGCTCCCACTAACCTTTTTATGTGTATGAGATAAGTACACTTGTATTTTTTTTATCAAATCTAACTCTTTAGATCACCTTTGATAGAACAAGGTGTAAAACCTCAACATAGATCGTATTTAGTAAATTCATCTCATATGAATAATGCATCTCAATATATCCTACTAAATTCACAGAGTTCTCATACATTTAATTATATTGATTATGCATCTCTATGCAAAATCATAAGTGTTAAATTCTAATGTAACATAGTAATACTGATAAACTATTTTCTTATTGTCATCATTCTCCCACTAAATTCCAAGATCCTTTGTGAAAGTAATATTTAAACTATTTTGAATATTCCATGATGTTTCATTCATACATCTCAATGTATATTTGGAATCATATCATTATGTAGTATTATTATAGGTTTTATGTATTGGAGAAGCATGGACCAAATCATATCACTATATTTTGTTTTCTTTTGCTTTTAATGAACATCTCTATGTTTTATTCATAAGAAAATTTCATCTTTAAACAAAACAATTTTCATTCCATTTGATCAATTAATCATAAATCTTAATTGAATAATATTCATTTTAATCAAACTAATTTGATATCAATCGTAATTTGTAATTGATCAAACACTGCTGCAAGGAAAAATATGAAATGTGGATAATGAAACAAAACATAATTATTCCAAATAATTTTTAGACATGAAACGTTAAAACTTTAACTTCCAAATGCTAAATATAAATGTTTCTCACCACAAGAAAACAGCTTTTCTCCGACGAAAAAAATTTCGTTGGAAATTTTCAACGAATTTCCAACGGAATTTAAGCAAAAAGTTATCTTAATTTTTTCGATGGATTTCCAACGGAATTTTTCCAACGAAAATCCGTTGGAGAATTTTTTGACCCTCAAAAAAAATTTCACCCACCACCTATTCCGATGGATTTTCCAATGGATTTCCGTTGGAATTTTCCAACGGAAAACTATCTGTTGGAAATTCGTCGAAAAGTTAAAGGACTCAAAAAATTTTAAAGCCCGCTAAATTTTTCAACGAAATTTTTTGTTAGAAATAATATTTTTTAAAATTTTTTCCCAAAAATATTTTATACATTTTATAAATATTATTAATCTTTCATAAAAAAAAGATATTAATAAAAGCAAATATATACATATTGAAGTTTATAATATTTAAAAGTTTAAGTATGTTTTCCTTTGATTATTTTTATACATTTTTTAAAACTTTATTGAATCTTACATTATAAATTAATAATTCAAAATTCATTAATTTTATAACATTAAAAATTTTATAAAAAGAACAAAATTAATTTGTTAATTTTATAAAAATACATGATAAGATATAATAATCAATTAAACAAAAACTAAAAATAATTTAGAAACATACTAATATTAGTTAATATAAATTATAAGAAGACTGATATATATAATAAACTTATAATTAGTATAATATATTTAAAATATATTAGTTTATTATATGTATACAAATTATATATATATATATATATATATATATATATATCTAACTACATATAAACCTGTATTAATATGAAATTAACTGTTATCTATTTTAAATTATATAACTTTATAAGTTTATATATATATATATATATATATATATATATATATGAGATATTAAGTATCTTACATATATATTAATATATTATAATTATTACACCTATGTTTTATATGTTAGCTTATAATAAATTTTATTTATATGATTACATTTAATAACTTTATTAGTAATTATTACTTTAATTTTTATAACATATTGTTTGCAATTAGTTATTAGTTATACAAACTTTGTAATATATACATATAATATTATAACATATAATTTGTGTCATTAATATGTATATAATAAAATAATATAACATTATGCTTCACATTGATTATATTTATGTAAGATAATTCTAAATTGGAGTAAGTGCGTCATTCTTTACGATTAATTTCATATTATAATTTTAATAATTGAATTGATGAGTACGATATAATATATAACCATATAAGGTATACAAAAATAATAATACTTGATGTATACTAATATTAGTTGATATAAATTAAGAAGAATTGATAGTAAATTTAAATTAAATAATATACTATGTAATATAAATATATAACTTATATATATTGATATTGAAGTAATTTACATTTAACAAATAATATACTTATTTAATAACTAATAAACAATATATATTATATAAACAACAAAATAGTATTATACATTTGATAATATTAATTAATATATAATAAGTATATTAATACTAATAGTTCATTAAATAATATATATATATATATCAACTGGTTGTGATAAAACTCGAACTCAAACATTGAAAATGAAAATTCTAAAAATCTACCAACTTTACCAATAATTCTTATAAATAATTAACTATCTAATAAGAAACCCATGTCAAATACTGTATAACTAGGCCTACATGCCCAACTCTTTCCCCAAATCTTTTCCCAAATTTTCAATCTTTCCTGCCCTAGTCTCATCCCCTGTCCCTTGCCGCCCCTTGCCCTGCCTTGCCTTTACTTCTTCCTTTTTCCTGGTCCCTCTCTGCTTATCTTTCCCTCCCTTAGATCTGCTCTCAATCAAATCAAAAGAAATCTAATTTTAGAAGGCTTGGCATGTATGGGGTCTGGCATGTGTATCGCTTTCAAAGGTGGCAGGCCATGGAAATGAAAGACTATGTCAGGGAGATCTCTGAAGCTCTCAGTGGTTTGTTCATCAAGTTTCAGGGAATTGAAGGAAGGCGGCAAAGGAAGAAGCACCAAAGGCATAAAAGTAAAAAGTGGGGATTTTGAGATCTTTTCCCATGGATAGACTAGAAGTGCAGAAAAGATCTATGACAAAAGCAGAGATCTTGTGATCTTTTGAGATTTCCTAATGAGAAAGGAGTACGTTGGGCGCATGGAGGCGAACGAATTGGAAATAAATCGCAGCACCGTTGCATTTTTGGTCCATGGAGACGGAGATGGATGGGAAGCGACGAAAAGAGATGGATGGGTAGGCTTGGGAGACAGAATCAATGTAGGAGATGATGCTCGAGGTGTCCCAAAAACCAGTAGTAAGAAGGATGGTGATGGAAAATTGGTAGTTTCACTGTTGTAGGATGAGTTTGCCTAGCTCCACCATTGACATCACATGGCCCAAGCCTGGCGATAGGTAGAGCACTATTGTCTCTTGCATTTTTTTTGCTTTCTTTGCTTGACTGTCTCTTCAGTCTTCAGCTATGACTACTTGTGTTTGTTTGAAGAGGTAGAGGAGCCAAAAGAGGTTATAACTTCTGGAAAAGCATAAAACACAATGACTTGGGGGCAAGAGGGTTGAACTGCGGGATTCTGAAATAATAAAAATTATAATGTTATCATCTAAATTCCGTTGGAAATTTCCAACAGAATTTTTTCAACGAAATTTTTCGGTGGAAAACTATTTCTAACGAAATTTTTTGTCTGAATTCTCTTTTCCAAAGGAAATTCCATTGGAAATTTCCAACGAAATTCTTTCTGCAGTGTTTGCCAATGAAATTCCAATGGGATAGCCATCAGAAAATAAATTTGTTCAATGGAAAGTATTACCGACGAGGCTTTTACCGATGGAGTTTCCAACGGATTTTTTCGTTGGAAATAGGTTGTTTTTTTGTAGTGTCTTCAACCATCCACATGGTAACAAATGTTTCAAAACATTTAATTAAATTATCTAACAAATCAAAATATAAATAGTAGTGCAACCATCCATATGTAGCATCCAATGCTTTATATAGCCTATCAATGTGGTCAACTCCTTAGCTAAGATCCTACTAATCTTTGTCCTTGGTTTCTGCAACATGTCATACATATTAGAACCAACATAAGGTATCATATACCTCCATAACATAAAGTAGTATATCTTAACAAATAGTACCTAAATTAAAAACTTTTACAAGCTTTTTTTTAATAGATACTCCTTGCAATTTCTCCTCCAATGCCTATGCTTGCTGTAGTGATGGCAAATCTTTCGTCCTTTTTGACACCTTTTTTAGGCTTAATTGCCTTTTAAGCTTGGGACTCTATCTTTTTTCCCTATTAGGCTTTCTTATTCTTAAGCTTCTTTGGGGCCTTTGAAGAGGAAACTAGAAGTAAAGCTCCCTCATCCTTCTTGGTGAACCTCTCTGCCGTGACCACTATATTTAGAAGTTCAGGAAAAATGGCTTCCAATTGATTCATATGGAAGTTCAACACGAACTGATTGAAATTGTCAAGAAGAGACTGTAGAGCTAAGTTTATACTTAGCTCATGATCCATCGCTAGTCATAATTGTCCAAGCCTCTCAATGAGTCTAATTATCTTCAGCACATGGGATCTGACAGAACTACTTTCTACCATCTTACGTCGAAACAATTCCTTAGAGATCTCATATCTCTTAGTGCATCCCTTTTTATCAAACAATTATTTAAGGTGAAGAATCTTGGATTGAACATGCATGTGCTCATGCTACTTTTGGAGCTCAGATATCATATTGGCTAGCATCATGCATGTTACCTGCTCATCGTTTTCCTTGTGACACTAATATGCTTCCCACTTCTCAGCACTATCATCATCAACAGGGATTGGTGGAATAAGAGTGTCAAAGACATATGATTTATTTTCTTATTTCAAGACAATCTTGAGGTTCTGAAACCAATCCAGAAAGTTTGGGCCAGTGAGTTTGTTTGCATCCAAGATGCTCCGAAGTGACAAGTTATTAGACATTTGCAATGTATATAAAATATGCCTAAATAAAATAAAAAAAAAAGCAATAGGTAAATAACATGCATAAACTATTTAAAATAAGATTTTAGAATTTTAAATAGTACTTTCACTATTTTTATGCAAAATGACAACCCTCAAAGTCATTTCAGAAAGTCTCTTCTAGGATCTTTTTAGTGGGCTAGGACCCCATTCAACATATCATAACCTTGAGTGTGCTCAACAAGCCAAGATATGTCTAATTGGGTAGATAACTTAATTTGACTATCACATCTCTTATGTGACTCCTAGATTTAATTAAGTGACAGCTCATTGTCTAAGTATATCATATATACTTTGTTTAACTATTGGTTCTAGTTTCATAATAATCAAGTTTCTAAGCATCCAAATTTTATTAAACTAGTTGAATAAGACCCACAAATAGCTCAAACATATTTGCGTAAAAGTGTGGCCTTGAGTATGCTCAATAAGCTTTCGATTAAAAGAGCAGCCAAGTTATCTTGCTATGTGGTGGAAGGTAACTTAATCATGCGTAACATGTGACTCAATATTTTATGAAGGATTTATCATTTTCGTTTTACTAAGGTCTCATTTGATTAGCGTGCATAGCATTTACTATATTGCATAAAATTAAATCTATCACATGTTGTTCTACTAGGATGGTTATGACCTTTTCTGCTCTATTTTCCTTGAGCCATCAAAGAAAACTAGTTGGTCAAATCCTAAGGGATAGCATATGTTAAGCACTTCATGCCTTAGCTTGCATCCACCTTTAGCTCTTCATAGCACCTTGGATCTCCATCTTCAGATTTACAAAATTTCTTTCCTAATCTAATCTTATTTTTAGTTATAATTGAATGTAAAAATCTCGAGTTACATTCGAGGGAAGTTAGATAAGAAGAGAATTTTATAAACCCAAAATGTAAGAGATAAAGTAGGGTTCGCAGACCCTATTCAAAAAATTACCATAAAAAGCCATTTAATCATTTGTCCACAATCCTATTAAATCTATAGTTCATAACCATCCTCATACATCCACAATATAATTACGCACATATAAGTAAATACAAACATGTTTCACATGATGCTGATCTTGCATTTCTTTTGAAAAATGTCATCCATCATTTGAAGACCATAATCCCAATAATTCGATACATTCTTGTGGAAACATAATTTGCAAAACACCTTAATCAAATCATTTACTAAGTGATTAATCCTATTAATAAGTTTAGTCAATTCAAATCCGATTTGAAAATCTATCTAGATTAGTAGTTCATTTTAATTATAATGTTAAACCATTTAGGAAACTTTGCAAATTTAGATATCCATCTTAAATGTTATAAGAAAGTTCCATAACTATTTAAGACATTCCAACATATTTGGAAACATGTCAACTATGTCTTAACACATTAGGAGACTTGCATATATGGTCTCAATCAAATTTGAAGTGTTGTCTTAAATATATTATGTGTCTTAAACACTTTAGGATTTATCCTTATCTATTTAATTATCTTGTAATAATTATCTTACCATTTAAGACTTCTAATCCATGTTATAATCTTTAAATAATTTGGTAAAATAATTCTTTTTTAATTAAATTTGTGTAATTGGATTACATGAATATCTTCTAAAGAATATCCATAAAATTTACCTAAAATAATCTAATCATTATTTAATTTTAATTGGTCAATCAATCCTATTGATTTCGAAGTTATCTAATCTTATTGAATAAGATTTTAATTAAGAGATTTGATATTAAATGATTACATCTTACATCCAAACTCTTTGTTTTTAAGCATATATTCTTAACATTTAAGAGTCAATGATCAACTAAGAAAAGAATCCTCCACGATCATTGAGTGCCAAATTTGTTTAGTAAACAGCTTCTTTCCATAAAACGGTTGCATTCATGGCAATAGGAGGTGTGGCGGCACCATGCACAACTTTTGTCATAAGTGTCATTTCACATATAAAGAACATTCTTTTAATTTAGTTAAGTGTCCAACCACTTAAAAATTAATACAAATTAAAAACTTTATCCTTTAATTGAACCTTTCAAATGAGGATAACATTATGAGACTTTCAGAATTAATTTTGGAAGATTATCTTGCCATTCAAAATCGATTTCCAACCTATAATTGTTCACTAAACTGTTTTCAAACTTGCAACAATTAATAGCTTAAATCAGCTTGTTTGGTCATGAAAATTTTTATAAATAATTCTCATTGAACATTTTAATAAAGATAATTTTTCTAGATTTTTTTCAGAATTAATCTTCAAAAGTTTCTTATCAATTAAAACCTAAATTCATGCCAAAATAGTGAGTTGGACAGATTTATATTTGCACTGATTTTCTTGCTTAAAATAAGCATATTTGACCATGATATTTTTCAGAAATAATTCTTAAATAAACATTTCAAATAAGAATTTTATTTTGGAATTTTTCAGAATTAATTTCCAAGACTTCCTTGTCAATTAAAATTGAAAATCATGTTAAAAACTATGTGTGAGATAGATTTTAATTTGTTCTAGTTTTCTTGCTCAAAATGAGCCAATTTGATCATGAACATTTCATGACCTTGCTATCCGCTTATCCAGCAACTAATATGGAACAATTCCACAAAATTTAGTTGCTAGAAATTTACAAAAAAATAAAATTGAGTAAGAAGTCCAGCACCAACACTCCACCTAAACATCCATCACCATGCATCTTTTTTGAATGTGATTGAAATTTCATCTTATGCAATTTACATTTACATTCAGGGATGCTAGCAGAACCTCTTGATTGACCAATTCAGGATAAGGAACTTCTAGAATGTGTTGATTAGTTTTCGAAACCAAAGTAAAAGGATCAAATCGAAACACGTATGCTGTCATTAGACAACATAAAAACCGATTAATATTTGCTTCATTAAAAAGATTTATCTCAAATAGTAATTAATCCTAACATTTT
This sequence comes from Theobroma cacao, assembly GCF_053813885.1. Taxonomy (NCBI): domain Eukaryota; kingdom Viridiplantae; phylum Streptophyta; class Magnoliopsida; order Malvales; family Malvaceae; genus Theobroma; species Theobroma cacao. Next base: position 8,959,807 of record NC_142647.1, read on the forward strand.
AGGATCTTAAACATCATTTAAAATAATCTAAACATGATCTAAATTATGGAAAAAAAAACGTCTTTGAATTTTAATAAAATTAAGATAATTTAAAAAATTTTTAAAATCAATTTTTCAAAAAGCGATGCTCAATCAAAAAGAAAAATTTTCATAAATTAATCATCAATATATAAACATTTTAAGATAATTAAAAGCCTTGAAGGTTGCTCTGATACCACTGTTGGGATAGGGTCGGCCATGCTTCCCAATGCAATTAAGAATAAAATTACGTAATTGAAACAAATAAAACATACAATACTGGCCTTACCTACCTAAGGTCATCTTTAAAGGTCTCTTGATTATCATTAAGCATTCACACAGTAAATATATGATCATAGATACCTTTATTGATAAAGAAAGTTAGATTCTTTATCTAAAGTCTTGAACAACCATTTTCATTGATCTCACACCTAGCTTTGTTTATAGCAAACCAAAGCTATCTAAGAGGCTCTTGTGTAGCCTTTGACAAAAGTCTACACGAGGATTATTGTCACGATCCAGTACTCTCCTCGAGCCCGTGACAACCGTCGTAGTACCCCAATAGACACTCATTTTTTGAAATACTAATCGGGACCTCGCAAGGCTTAATATCAGTATTTTATTTCCTCCGTGGGTAACCGTTGTCGAAAATCATGTTCTAGAAGATTTTAAGCTGTTTCCAACTCAAAACAAATAAAATAATAATTTTCGTCTCACATGGGTATTTTAGTCATTTTTTTCCAAAAATTTTGAAACTAGTTAAAATGTAATATACGAGTACAAAACATATAATTCATAATCAAAAGTGAGTTTTAAAGTCTAAAATCTTCATTTAAAATGAAATTTCGATTATTTGGATATAATAAGAAAATAAAAGAAATGTTAAGTAAAATATTCTATTTTCTTATCAAACAATATTTTTAGAGCTGTACGTAAATAATTTTTGTAGCGTAAAAGTTAAACAAATTCATACATACTATAATACAGTAAGCCAAAGTATATAATTTAATTTACAATAATAAGTGGGCTCCTTAATAAACAAAAATAAAGAGGACTATAAACTTACAGTTTGAAGAATGCAAATCCAACGGTAGTCCTCGATGAGATCAGCTATCTACAGTCTAATCTGAGCCTGAAATGGAGGGAAATGAGGGTGGTGAGATTATAAAATCTTAGTGAGTAAACAAACATCATTCAAAAGATCTAAAGTCCGAGTAAAAGGAGATTATTAAAACATTTCATCCAAATAAGTTTTTCATAACATAAGTATTCATTTCATTTAAATAGTCAACATGGCTTATGAGTATTTAAAAAAAAACTTGGCTCCTGCCAAAATCATTCTAGGGAATACCTTAGCCGAGGCATCTTACCGAGTCCGTTAAGGCTGTAAAAATTTCGTATACACGAAAACATATTTTTAGTTTGAAAAACACAGTCATTCCTTGGCGTTAGCAGAGTTCATCGTCACGAGGTGATTCGGCGTGACGTGGACTCTAATCATACCTTAGGAGATATCCTACGCGCCTCTCCGACCGAGGTACATATTTATATCCGGATTTTGTGCCCTTCTAATAGGCTGGTCCATAGAATCCACCTACTGCAGCAAGCTAAACCCACCATACAATAAAATTTTAACAGCATGACAGGGCTAATATAATACTACCCAGCCTACAAGGGTAAAATGAAACAATTCATATAATTCATAAAACGTAGCCTAGCTAGTCATGCCAACACAATAACAATATAACATAAGCCATCAATTTCCAATAATAAATTACAACATACCGGTGGTCTCCAATTATTCTATTTTCAAAATCGTATTTCGTTTCAAGACAATTTATAAAATCTTTTCATTTAAACACATTTTTGTTTATAAAACCTAAAATTTGCCATTTAACTCATTTTCATAAAATTTCATCAAAACCGAGTTAAAACATACTTTAAATAATTAAAATGATGATAAGGTTACTCACAATGTCTAGAGTGGGAATTTTTGAAATACTCAGACTACTGGTCCTTAGGTACAATTCTCTTACCTTTATCAGAAGACTCACCACCTTGACACAGTACAAAATCGAAAAATTCACCACATTGGTACTAAATTGAAATTAAACTAATTTAGACTATTAATGCATGATATGGAATGCAAAATGTCCGATTAATCACTTAAATGTAATATTCGACCTAAGTCACACTATACTCGGTCTAATCGGTTAAAATCTTCAATTTAACTCCAAATAAATTCTTTTCACTTTTTACACTCCAATTATACCTAAATTACCTCAGTGACTATGAATGAGATTCAATTTATCAGTCCCGGATCAATAATCATACATGTCTATACATTGAGCAAAAATTCAGATTTTCACACCAAAATTTTTCATTTAATTTCTAACCTCACCAAACATCAAATATCATCAAAATATCATGAAATATCATCAATTTCAACCTCAATATTCTTCCTAGAAAATTCGGCCTCTTATGGATAATGGGAGAAAATGAATTTTTTTCTTATTGTTTTGTTTCTAAATATGTTAAATTAACTAAAAACACTAACATAACTTAGAATCAAATCAATCCAATTTCATTCTCTATCCATACCCATTTGGACAGCCATGAATTCACTATGAAAACATGAAATTTAATCATGAAAAATAAATAGAAATGCATGGGAAAGGTAGATCACAAGTCAAAATCAAGAAATTTTAACTTTGATTGCTTGATTCCTTGAAATCCCACACTTTTTCTTCAATTTTCCCACCTAGGTTTTGTGTTTTTCCTTTCCTCTCTTTGTTCTTACTATGGCCGGCCACATGAAGAGAAAATGGGATAAATATGGGCTGATTTTTATGGAAAATAATAAAATATCCTTACTTGACACATGTCACATGCTTATTAGTCCATTTTTCTTTTTTTTTATACTTTAATAATTATGCTTCCATTCTCCACCACATGATTAGTCAAAGGTCAAAATGAGGATAAGGGAAGACCATGTGCTGAACAAGTGTCCTAGTGGTGAAAAATTACGATTTTGCCCCTAGATTGGCAAAATTATCATTTTACCCTTATGCTCCTAAAAGTACCGAGATTATAATTTTTCACTTCTCAACCTCAAATTATACTCCAATAAGTCAAATATGATCAAAATGTTTCAAAAAATTCCCATTTTGTCCTCGAGTGGCAAAATTATCATTTTGCCCTTAGATAGTGAAATTTACAATTTGACTCTAATTTGATCATCGAACTCCGAATCACCATTTTAAGTCATTATGAGACTTTAAAATTCTCAATTTCACCTTAAATTCTCTATTTGATCTAGTTCGAAGCTTAGTTCAACTTAGTTATACTATTAAGTACACTACCGACTTTTAACGATTTTCGGAGCTTTCCTAGCATGCAAACATGCTATCCATCACATGCATGTCATGATAAGTATTTTATAAGGTGAAGCTTTACAATTATGGGAAACCCTACGTTAAGGTGAGATTTCTAAGCCTTACAATGTGCTAGCAAAGTAATGTTCATAACACTTATCTCTAAAGGAAAAAGAAAGAAAAAACTTTTGGCCAAATAGTTAAGAAGAAAACTAATTTCTCTTTTATACTCTTCAAAGGTAGCACACATTAGTTGGCTGGTTTTTTTTTTCTTCTTATTTGAAATTAAGCTTATAGTAAGTTTTATATACTTGGATTAATTTTAGCCCTAATTAGGTTAATTACATAACTTTTAAGTAATTATAAATTAATCCAATAACTTAATTAAACAATTTTAATTAAGTCCTTAAAAACTTATAAGTCATTAATCAAATAATGAATACATTAATCAATAACACTAAACGCATATATGGTCTTAATCAATTAAGTCCATGATTAATCAATTAAGTCTAAAAGCTTATAAGTCTTTAATTGATTAAGTCCAACCTAATCATCTTTCCCAATTTAATTTCAATAATCACCTTTTATGTGTGACCCATTAGGCTTCTAACATGTTGGCAGTGGAATTAAATTGTAATCTTAATTAATTTAATTTCATAGACCAAAATTGACATTTAGCAATGCATTATGGCTACCCAAATATTAGAAAAGTCAGGATGGTTTGACTCAGCTTTTTAGTGATCAGTCTTTCAGTGTAATTCATTCCCTTATCTTATATTCTAGAGATAATAAGAGCATGGTGCAATGCCTACTTTCATCGTATATTGTTCCCGATGTTAGATCATTAACTCAATAGAGACTTATGAAACTCTTTTCCATAATTTTCAAGTCGTCTTGGCTAAGGACTTCAATAAGCTAATATTAACTAAGAACTGTTATAATATATCCCCTTATTCACTTGGGGTGATGATTCCTATCTTAATCATTTATTTATCTTCACATGCTTCATGCTATACTTACAAGCATCATAATTTGGCATCCTTGATTAGGCACCCGTAAAAATGAAATCAAAGCATAACATCCTATACAAGACAACTTGGTGTCTCAAGTATAAAGAGTATTTATGCGACTGTCACATAAGAAGGATTGCATAAACATTAGAGTGAGATACCATATGCACTTCTTATGTCGGTCATGTTCAGTGAACTTGCTTTCTTAAATAAATATCTATATTATAGTTTCAAGTATCTCCATACTTTAATCTATAAGACCAGTTGCTTACTTCACAAGTAAAAAACATAGCATGTGCTGATTTTGAGCATTATTGATGCCCTGTCTCAATAATATAATGATTAAGAACTATTTAGAGATTATGCTCTAATGTATAAAGATCTCATAATTGTAAACCATTACAATTCTCATGCAAGATATATTAATCTTATAGATTTCATCCAATTAGACTTATAACCCATTATAATTGATGTCTTATTGATGTACAAAAACCTTTAATCATTCAATATGAATGATATCGTTGCATGATTGAAACAAAGTCTTAACCAATCTTAATTGGCTGCAAAGTTCATTCCAACATAATGTCTGTGTTAAGATTCGACAAATTTATTTTATGTACATAGAGTTAATTAATAAGAATGATTTCTTTCTCCCTTTTTCTCGCTCCTCTTTCTTTCTTGCATTCTCCTTAGTGGGTTTGTTTATTTATTTATTTGTTTTTTATTTTTTATTTCAAAATAGTTTTATTTAGAAAGAAAATTGGCATGACCTTTTTAAATAATTTATTGGCTATACTTGTCCACGTCATATATTAGACTAACAAAATTAGACAAATGTGCAAATTGATGGATAAAAGTATAGTTGGAATATTTAATTGCAAAATTTTTTCTTCAGATACCAAAATTACTGTTTTACTATAATGGGATATCAAATATCTGTAATTAAAACTGAATCTTTTACATTGGTGATTGGTGATTGGTGGTTGGATCGACAATTAAGGAACATGTAGGCTTGGTTTAGATAGTGTGAACTTACGATGGTTACGTAGGTGGGATCCGAAGTCGGTCCACAAGAAATGGGCCCCAAGGATACAGTGAGCTGGGTTCTATGAAAACGGCCGAAGGGGAGGAGGAGAAAACATGGAGGTCATTTTGAGGGAAAGGGAAGGGCAATCCAGACCAGACACAACCCACAAGTCAGGACAGTCCAGTAACTTCACAGCCCAGTAGTAGCAGCTAGGCCTAGGCTGCTCTTTTTTTTAAGCCGAAAGCCCACTAGGTTTTCAAAAAACGCCCTCTTCGTGGTTCTCTCTTAATCGTCACTCGCTCACATTTTTCTGTGGCTCTGCGTTTATCAGGTGACCTTTCTAGGGTTTCTACTTTTCTTAGTTTCTCTTTCACTATTTCCTCCTGATTTTTAAAGAACTCATTTTAATTGCTCGTTTTAAGCTCAATATTAGTGCGTGTATCTGATCCAAAAGCTACATGGTTGTTTTTCCTTAAATGTCTCTGTAATTTACATCTATTTAGTTTTCTTCACTTTAATCTGTTTATTCATATTTAGTTTTTGTGTGATTTCCCAGTTTTTGAGTTCAAGTTTAAGATTGTATTTAATATATAAGCTTGTTTGTAAGGTTTTTTTTTTTTTGCTATTTCAGCTAGGCTTTTAGGTTTTCAGCTTGATTTTGATATGATATTATTTTGACCAACTGTTTTCGGCTTGCGTGTGCTTTTGTACTTTTGCTCGAAAGTGTGTTGTAATGGCCGTTGCTTTTCTTTTGATGATCTGGGATTCTGATCGAGTGCAATCATTCACTAGATGCTTAGGTTGAAGTTCTGTTTTGTAGATCTGTAAAGTTGATTTTTTCTGTCTTTTCGTGCTCTGTGCAATCAGTATGTTTTGAAATGCTAGGATGCATTGCACAACCTTGACTTATGACGAAAGGGGATACTTGCCAAGCATGCTTGGTGCCTGCAATGCTCTGCATTTGCTTTTTGCCCAATGTTAACAGATACTATTTATTGTGAAAATCACTTTTGTTACATTGATACCATGTGGAGGTGCTTTACGAAATATTGATTTCTCGACTAATGTTTTAAAAACATTGGATTGAAATGAGAAATGTTTTATGTAGGAACAAAAACTCCCTTCTGCTTTGCTTTTTGCTGTAATGAAGACTAGTAAATTTTGTGAGTTCTTGCTGATGGAATAGGTGGTTTTGTTATTGACATGTGAATTTAATGTAATTTGAGCTAAAATCCATTTTACCCTGCTGATTGCTCTTGCTGGTTGTTTGATCAGATTATTGGTTATGCTGGCTTGAGTTCTGATTCTGGTGAAAATATGGCAAAGAAGAAGAATCCTTTAGTTTTTATGGATGTGTCAGTAGATGGTGATCCTGTTGAAAGGATGATTTTTGAGGTATTTTACTGAATGATAAAAGCAATCCAACAAGATTTTACATTTTTTGCCTTGTCGTCACCTCTGTATTTTTGTTTTAAATTACTACATGTTGGCCTTTTTCTTAAGATCATCTTTTTGTTTGTATTTGTTGGTTTTCTTTGGTTCTTCAGCTCTTTCCTGATATTGCTCCGAAAACTGCAGAAAATTTCCGTGCCCTTTGTACAGGTGATTAAATAAAATCTTCTCCAATATTTTCACTTTCTATTGTTTCTGATGTTTTCTTTTACAACACGTTGGTGTATAGGTTTTTGCTCTGGCAATTTTATTGTATTAAGAATAATTATTATTGTAAGTTTGTTGTTTATGATCTATCTTATTTTCTTTTGAAGAAGCATTTGGTGGTTAGGGGCGGGAGAGTTTTTGGGGTTGTAATTTATCACTATCGTACATTCATACATAGACACACACAAACATTTATGCATATATTTATATGTTAGCCTCTCGCTGATCTCCTATGTCTGTCTTGATCTACAGGAGAAAAGGGCATTGGTCCTAAAACTGGAAAACCATTGCACTACAAGGGTTCCTTTTTCCATCGTGTTATTAAAGGTTCCATGGCCCAGGTTTGTTGGTTTATCTTACTTTAAATTGGCATTTTTTCTGTAGCTGTTTTCTTGTTGAATGTGGCTTAGAAGTGGTATGTCTTTTGGTCAGTTACTATTGTTTATGCTGTAGGAAACAGGGCTGATGGTCACGACTGCTTTTCTTGTGATGTAGTTTTAAGGTTGTACTTACCAAGTTGTCAATCCTCAAAATTTTACTAAACTTCGCCGTGTCCAACCCAGTTTTTTGCACATAAATGTCTTTTTTCTTACTTGTGGACTAACATCTTGTGTGTGTTGTGCAGGGTGGTGATTTTGTGAGAAGAGATGGTATGTTTTCCTTGCAGAGCCATTTTTATTTTATTTATTTTTGCAGCTGTTAATTTACTTTACTATAGATAAGATCACTTTGAGGGTTGCGCTCAATGTGACTACTTGTTGAATCTGTTCTTGAACTGCACATCTGAGTTTTTAAATGTATTTCTTTCCTTCTTCAGGAACTAGTGGGGAAAGCATATATGATGGGAAGTTTCCAGGTGAGTGGTCTCTTCTCAGTCTTTTTTAAGGTTACAATCATAATTTAGGTTGTCTTATAAGGAGGAAGAAATGATGCAAGGTTTTCCGTTCGTTTAATATTTTAAACTTCAATAATTTCCTGGGAATGATTTGAACCTTGCATTATTCATGGTATGCACATGCTTTTGCTTTTGTAATTGCTGCGTTCTTGTGAATTTAACTATATTCTAAGTAGATTATAATAATATATGTTCTGAAGTGCATGTCGGTTTGTACTCTACAGAAGTAGTCAAAATCTCCAAATTTTCAATTTGTAATTATAATTGTGTTGCTAATTCATCTGTGGTCATTGTATGTAGTTCTGTACTCTTCCAAAGTGGTCAATAGCTCAAAGCTTTATTCAATTTATAAGTGTGTTGCTAAAACCTGTGTGCCCAATGTAATATAAAATTTGACAATTTGGTGTGGAGTTAATTAAAGTATGGTTTGAGGTTCTTTGTACTAGGGTGAAGATTGTACTGAGTATGTGCTTTCCATGGGTCTAGATTTTTGTGGAGTTATTTATGGTGTTATGGTTCTTTGTATTAGGAAGAAGATTGTATCAAGTATGTACTTTCTTTGGCTCTTGATTTACCAAAATTTCTGTGCCCTAAGTAATATGGAATTTGTTTTGGAGTTAATTAAAGTATGGTGTTAAGGTTCTTTGTACTAGGGAGAAGATTGTGTCCAGAAGGTACTTACCATGGCCCTTGATTTGGGCCATTTGAGAGAGCAATATGCATTCTCCTAATCTCTGCCCAAGCTTTGTTTTGCACTAAAATTGTATTGAGTAAGTATTTTTCATGGCTCTTGATTTGGGCTAAGTATTTTTCATGGCTCTTGATTAGGGCCTCTCTGCTTATGAAAGGTTCTTTGAGACAGCCATATGCATTCTTCTAATCATCTGGAGTTGCCCCAAGAGAATCGATAGGTGCCAGTGTAATGACATCATGACTAAAAATCATTTAAAGACTGCATCAAATCCTAAATATTTATATGCAAACTATTCATCTAGAAAATAAGTTGGCTGAAGTTGTACTATTTTTGCACAAATAATTGATTAGTAACAAGGGGGTATTTGAAGTTTACAGATGAATCACCCAGGCTAAAGCATGATGGACCTGGTCTTTTATCTATGGCAATTGCTGATCGTGACACTGTAGGTTCACAATTCATTATCACCTTCAAGGCTAATCATAATCTTGACAGGTAGTTTCCTATCTTCTTTGTATAATTGTAATTTTATTTGGTGTCCCCTCCTTTCTATATGCTGGTCCTAAGTTTGTGTACTTTTGGCATGTGACAGAAAGTATGTAGTTTTTGGGAAGCTTGTGCAAGGACATGAAGTGCTGAAGAAAATTGAAAATGTGGGTGATGAGGAAGGAATACTAACTGTAACAGTGAAAATAATTAATTGTGGTGAAGTTGGTGAAGGTAAAGGTCTTGGTGCCCCTATTGGAGGGTTGTATTTCTTAAGATGGAATAACTTGATTTCATTTATTTTGCACCTGGCAATTTTTCTCCTTATTGGTGCTCTGTTAGGCGTTTCCCTTGTCTCTTTCTAATTTTACCTTCCAATTTATCATCTTATCTGCAGAGAAAAAGAAAAGTAAGTTGAAAACAGGAAAAGATGCTTCCTCTGATGCTAACAGTCATGAAGTGCGAAGGAAGGGAAAGCATAAGAAATCTTCAAGAGACAAAAGGAAGAAGAGAAGAAGATACTATTCATCTGATTCAGAGAGTTCCTCAGATTCTGAGACAGAATCATCTGAATCTGAAAGTGATTCTGACTCATATCTGTCATCATCCACTGACATTAGTTCTTCAAGTGATGACAGGCATAAGAAGAGGAAGAGATCTTCAAAACGAGAAAAATATAGGCGTGGAAAAAGAAGAGATAAACGGCGTGACAAAAAGAGAAAAAGGCGTGATAAGAGATCAAAGCGTAGATCAAGAAGGTTTTATGCTTACTATTCATTTATCCTTCGTACCAGTCTAGTTAATAAACTTGCCGAGTATTCTACTTGTTCGGCTACGTGTATGAGGGAACTCAAACCTTTTGGAAATGTAGTTGAAACTTGTTTGCTCCTGATACTGTTTTCTTTGCCTCCCATGCAATACATAAGATTTCTTCTTATTTCTGTCCTTATTCTGTGCAGCTGATTTTTCCTTTTTAATTGTTTTTGTTATTTGAGTGCATACGGTTGGTCGTTGAGAAAAAAGGACCTGCACCTTGGTGAAGCAAGATTCACGATATGAATTGTCTAAAATTGTCTGGTATTTGATTTTCTTTAGTCATCATATGAGTTGCATATGTAAATCAATTATATAAAAAAATGCAGATCAATGATTAATATAATGAACAAGTTATACCACACAATAATATATTTTCCTATTCCTTCTTTGAAATTCTGTTGGTAACATGTGCCCTTGTTGAGCTAGCTCCACTATGTATCTCTCTCGTACTTGGTGAAAATTTATTGAGAAAGAATCGTGGTTTGTGTCCACTTGTAAGAGTCAACACCTTAATCCATCTTGCATGGTTTTATCTGTTCAGTCTATGGTAAGGCAAAATTGGAATACAATGCCTCAAAAGTCATGGATGGGCTGATTAGCTTTGTTAAACTTCTTGTAGACTATACTTAAACTATTCTATCCTCTCTGTTTTCAGGGCTTCGGATAGTCTTACAGATGATGACAGTGACAGTAAAGGTGAAAGCAGCACTGATAATGATGTTGATGTGCAAGGAAAAGCGCAGAAGCACAAAGAGCTTTCTCAGAAAAGTGGTAAGGGTTGGAGTTATTTCATCTGTCTCCTGGCATTATGTTTTACTGCTTATCCTCTGTATTAATTTTCGCTTCCATCTTATCTGATTGCACCAGTTAGATATAGTTGCTTATATAGATGGTTTTTTTAACTGTGCAGTTATTGAGGTTGATATTTTTGGTTGTAGCTGAATTTGAAATAGGCATCTGTTATTTCTTTTCCCCTATGCTAGTTTACTGTTTTCTTTGTTCTTGTGGTGCTTTCCCTATATTTTGACTGGATAAGCTTTCTAGGAATATTTGATATGGCTGTGAATAACCTTTATTCCTCGGTATTCTTTTTCTTTTTGCCTCCATAATGCTATTGTTTCATAAGCACCGGTCAAACATGATAACAGCTTTCTTATGGATATTCGACATGGCCAGCGACGTACCCTTCATTCTACATTATTCTCTCTCCCCCTTCCCCTCTTCTCCCCTACTCTGCATAATGCTATTATCACATTACACCTGTCATTAAAGATGTTGTGGAACTTGGAAATTCTTGTTATCTACTCGCCAATAATCTGGCTTTGTGTGCTAAGGCCTTCTTATTCTGATAATTGGTTTGTGTTATTTAAAGATTTTTGATTTGTTACCACACTGTATTCATGAGTTGTTTACAATCTGCAGTTGGGAGTCAATCCCCTTCACCTGTTGAGAAAGAAATTCGTCTAAGAAAAAGGGAAGACGCTAATTTGCTTTTAAAGGAGCATGAAGCTCCCAAGGAAAATGGAGGCCGACGGAGCAATGGCATTGAAGAAGATGCTCAATCTGACAGAAGTGCAGATAGACAACCTGATGTGGTAGATGATCGCCCAAGCAAATCTAGGTCTACTTTCCATTCTTCTCACTCCTCAGTTATTCTTTATACTTACCATCTCTTCCCAATCCGGTATTTTATTAAAAGTTGATGAGCAGGAGTCGAAGCATGAGTCCTAAAAGGGCCATGAGTAAGAGTATGAGTATTAGTCCCAGAAGGAGTCCAAGCCGGAGCCCGAGTCTTAGCCCAAGGCGAAGTCTGAGCAGGGGTCAAGGTGTGAGTAGGAGTCCCCCACGTTGTCCAGAAAGAAGTGTAAGCAGGAGTCGGAGTCCTGTTAGAAGTAGGAGCAGGAGCCCTGCTAGAAGTGTCAGCAGAAGCCCTTTGAGGGGTAGAAAGAGTACAAGCTTCAGCAGGAGCCCTGTTAGAGCACATTCTCGAAAAAGCATTAGCAGGAGCCCTGTAAGGTCCCGGTCTCGAAGAAGTCTGAGTAGGAGCCCTCCCAGATCAACAAGAAAATCAATTAGTAGAAGCCCTGTTAGACTTTCAAAAAGAAGCATAAGTAGAAGTCCAGCGAGATCTTCTCGGAGAAGCATTAGCAGAAGTCCTGTAAGGTCTCCTCGGAGAAGCGTAAGCAGAAGCCCTGTGAGATCTTCTCGGAGAAGTATAAGTAGGAGTTCTGGCAGGGCTCCTCCAAGGAGAAGCATCAGCAGAAGTCCATTAAGGGAACCAAGTAAGAATTATCGTCGGAGTTATTCAAGGAGCCCTGCCAGGGCTCCTCCAAAGAGAAGCATCAGCAGAAGTCCATTAAGAGAACCGAGTAGAAATTATCGTCGTAGTTATTCCAGGAGCCCCAACCCTGCACGGAGGGTGAGGTCACCCCCTTCCAATCGAGGTAGAAGTTTATCAAGAAGCATTTCCCCTGATGCATCACCTAAGCGCATCAGAAGGGGTCGGGGTTTTAGTGAGCGCTACTCCTATGCACGAAGATACAGAACCCCCTCTCCAGATCGTTCTTCTGTGAGGTCCTATCGTTACGGTGGCAGAATTGATCGTGAGAGGTAGAAATTCCACCAGGTTCTTTTAAGTTGTTTTACCTTAAAGTTTTTTTTTTTCCTAAAACTGTATTATATTTTGACCATGGGTGGTTTGGCTGTTAATTGCCTACTAGGTATTCAAGTTACAGGAGGTATTCACCTAGGCGTTATCGAAGCCCACCAAGAGGAAGAACTCCACCTAGGTCTGATATGCCCTATGCCTATTATTTATGGTTTCTTGAATGATTCACTTATTGCTGCTTCTTTTTCCCTATGTGTGTTTTTCATAATTAGAAAAAAAAAAACCTTTTTTTTTAATAACTTTGTTCATTTGGGTGGTTTGAATCTTGTTGCTCGATTCCTGGTTAAAATCTGCTTTGCAGGTATAGAGGCAGAAGAAGCAGGACACGAAGTCCATCCATATCACGTAGCCCTCGGTACCGTAATCGTCATTATAGTCGTAGCCACAGCCATAGCCCTAGTCGCAGTCGGACCCCTATTCGCAGCCGTTCTCCAGTTGATGTGTCTAGATCTCACTCGTCTCCGAAGGCTGGGAGGCGAAGGTCCCCTTCTCAGAGTAGGAGCCAATCAGAATCGAGGTCCTCGTTGGACTCTCAGTCTCCAAAGCAGGCAAGCAAAGCAGGGTCAAGGTCAAGGTCAAGGTCATCTTCTGGAAGTCCAGATGGTAAAAAGGGCCTGGTCTCTTATGATGATGGTTCACCAGACTCGGGAAGGTGAATTAGGTAAAAGGTTTGGGGAGATTTGGATATTTAGTCTTTGATGAGTCCGTGTTCTCTTGATGAACTGGATTCTGCAGTTTTTACCATGTTGTTTCTAGTTTGTTGTTGCCAGACGTTGTGGTTAATTAAATATCTGATTTTAGAATTTTTCATTCGGGTTCTTCTTGGCCTGTTTTTAGGATACTTTATAAATAATGGAGAGTATGTGGATCATATTAGGGGTAGGAATCTTGTTACGTTGTTAGTGCAGTATCCCTAAGAATCTTCTGTAGTACAATGAGTCAGGCAATATGATATAGATGCATCTAATGTGTCAGAAAATTTTCCTACGAAACTGAGAAATGAACTCTGGTGATGATCGGGAATTAGTGCTTTGTTGAAATGCTGAGTACCTTGTTTTTATCTCTTGTTCATTTAGAGGAAATCCAATCAGAATTTACCGAAGGGGAAGGGAATGCCAGTGATGTAAAGAGATCACAGATGCTGCAAATTCTAGTTTGCCAGTGAGGCAGTGACTTGTGCTGGTAGTGATTGGGTTTTTGGGTGTTTGGTTATCTAATATGTCGTCTTATTTTAATGATATAATTGGTTTTTAATATTAATTAATAATAGTAAATAGTAATAATAACAGCAACAATAGTGGTACTAGCATGATGGTGGGTTTCTTTGGACACAAGATTTTGGAATTTGGTTCAAGGCTTAAATGTGAATTCTAACAAATTCAAAATCATTTTTCCCTCTTTGATATATGATAAACTTCAAACTCAATCAGAATACTGTATAAAACATTTAATCGTTACCAAAAAAAAAAAAAATCAGAATACTGTATAAACTTGATTATTTACAACCTTCTAACTTTACATTTATGGGGCATTCGAGTCGTTTCCACTGTGGTCCTTTCATTTATTGTGGCTTTACACAAACTAGAGTAACGGTGATTGGTATCGAGGGTTTTGCTATTTTGTAGCTACATAAAATCTTTCGTCCTTTAAAAAATCCTTAAATATAATCAAAGGTAAGAATATAAACATATAGAGGAAACCAAAAACCATATCTCAACTATGAAACCATCGAAACAATGTTGCAAAAATTTTTGGACCAACAATCCAACAAGTGAAGGTTTTTCCAATGTCGTTGAGCATTGGATCTATCTACATCTTGTCCTGTCTTCTGCAACATCTTCACTTTCAACATATAGATAGCCTCTTGAAGCATGTTAGTTTTACTTGATTGGTCTTATGAAAACATTGTTAGCTTAACTTAGCACTTAATTTGAACCATGTCAACAGTTCGGGTTCGTGAAACCCTTCTTGAATATCTCTTTGAAGCGCAATCGGATTCTCATGAGGTTCAGCAGAAATCCCTACAAACTCTGGCGTCCATTACCAAAGTCAGTCCACAGAATAGGACTTTGCTGGCACAAACAAATGGAGCCATATCTGCCCTTCTTACCCTTTCCAAGTCTTCCTCTCCCATTATCCAAACTCTCTCTCTGTCTATACTCTTTAACCTCTCTTTGAACCCTGATCTAAAGCAGTCTCTTGCAGATATGGAAACCATCAATCACCTCAACTCTATAATTCTCTCCCCAAGCTCCCCTGAGTCCAGCAAGTTGGCTTCTTCCCTGGTTTGTAGCTTGGCTATGCTAGACAAGAACAAGGCCAAGTTTGGGGTGGCTGGTACCGTCCGTTTGTTGGTCAATACAGTTTCAGGACCGCGTAGTCCTGCCGCTCATCACCTCCTTAGTTCTTTAGCAGAGCTCGTGCAGTTCCATGGGAACTGTACCCTAGCTGTTCGGGCTGGAGCTGTCCCAGTGTTGATCCAACTGGTAACAAGCACTGATGGTGAAGACCTTGCCGGAACCTCACTAGCCATTCTGGGCCTTCTTGCTAGGTTTGATGAGGGATTAAATGCTTTGAAAAAGACTAATCAGGTTGTTAGTTCAATGGTAGATGTATTAAAAGGGAGGTGCATGTTGAGTAAGGAAGGTGCAGCCGAAATTCTTCTTCTTCTGCTTGATGAAAGCGAGGACTGCCTAAGAGATGCTTTGAGGCTTCCAGAATTCTTTACTGTGCTAGCTGATATTTCAGTTAGAGGATCCGCAAGAGCTCGAGAGAAGGCTGGTCAGTTGCTGAAGAAAATGATGGAGGCTAATTTGGATTCCTACAGTGACGGCCACTCCTCCATTTTCGAATGGTAATAGCATTTATTGATTAAGATTTGCGTGATCTTGCTCAAGCTTTTGTTGGATTCTTTACTAGTGTAGCAAATCAGAGATAAGGTTTCTTGCTTTATCCAAAGATGTTTGCCTAAATAAAAACTTGTATCTAGTAAACCTTGATGAAGTTTTGGATGTTAAGGATTCATTAATCTACTGTGCAAACCACAAGCACAAGTACAACACGATATGTTTTATTAATTAGTCACACGACAAGTTGGTTGCCATGTAAGATGAATTTGGCTATGCCTTTTGCAGAATGGAATATTCTGAAAATCAATTATATTGAGGCTATTGAAAGTTGAAAAATCTAGGGGATGTTGCATCCAGAAAAGAGAAGCTAGTGGAAGTGGATTTTTTGGGTCTGCTCACAAATACATTAATCGTTAGAACTGCGGGGTTTCAGCTGACATTGCTCGTCAACCAAGGTAATATATAGAGGAGTTTTTTATGCTCAAAGGACAATCAGAGGGTGCCGGAGCTGGGGCTCCGAGCTCTGGGGTTCTTGCCCATGTAATCTAAAAATATTTCACAACATGAGTGAATATATATACATATAAGTTTTTATACATGGAAAGTTAAAATATTATTCATATTAATTTGTAAAATATTATCTATTTTAATTTATTGAATTTTATAATTTTATTTTAATAAAAATATCTTACAAATTAAAGATAGTGCGGACATTTAAATATCTAATTTAACTCTAATATATAATTGATGAGAGATTCATGATTCTCTTTGAAATCGTGACAGTAAACATAAACTTGAAATGAAGAAATCCATTTGTCACAGTCTTTCCAATCTACTTTTCTCTTGTTGTTGCATTAATTCCAATTTTTTTTAACAGATTACTCCTATTAATTTATATACTAACATTGGTGACACCCACGTCATGCAATTCCTTTCCGAATTGGGCACTAATTACGAATGGGAAAGTAGGTAGCGACTTATTGAACTCTTTTATTATTCACAAATCAAGGAATCAAAATTAGGTGAAGATGAGACAAAACTTTTGGGAATCAAAAGTATTCCAGGAACGATATTTTACCATTAAGAATATAAGAAGAAAGAAGAATAATACTCCATATATATATGTATATGTATATATATATATATTAGGTTTCTGTTCCATCAACATGAAAGGGAGACGATCAACAAATGTCAAATATGGATGGAGAAAAGATGGTTTATACAGCTATGTTGATTCCTCCTTCACCAAAAGAAGGAAAAGACCATTTTGATTCTTCCATATTAACGGTTAAAAACTCCACACAACCCAAATAAATAAAGTATTATATATATATATAAAACTAAAAAAAGGTTAAAAGATCAATGGGTACATTCTGCATCAATTGATTTGATTATTACCTTTCCATGATTATTTAGTCTATTTTTCTTCTTTTATACAAGAACTTTCCCTTCTTAAATATTGTGACTTACAAGCAACTCTTCCCCTTTAATCCAAAGCATTAAGATTTTGACGAACTCCTTAATCACTTGGCGACCCTACTAACAAGTTAGTGCATCTCATGAACCTAAATTCAAAAGGGATATGACCTTGCTGTCATTCTTATTTTTTTTTCTTTATTCATTCTTGGAGAGCATAATAAAACCATTAACCTTTTAAGGGGTGAAAATCTTGGAGAGAAAACTGTGTTTTTCTCTTGTGATTTGTTGGAGAACAGAATTAGGAAACAATGAAATGACTTCGATACATATATAAATGTCATTATTTTTAAGATTTTATTTGTCTTCTTTGATAATATGCAAAAGATCACAAGCGATAAATTTCAATCACATAATAAAATTCAATGATTGATTACGTTTTGCACTGATAAAATCAATCACTAAGAATTTTTTTTACAAATAATTTAGAAGACCAGTATATAACAAGATTGTCCAACTTTCATAGAATTTTTCCACTTGTTTTTGTGTTTTTTTAGAATCAAAGGAGAGTGACAGACACAATTATTTGTTTCACATACCAAATGCCTTTAAAATGAATTAATTATATATTATTAATTTAATTAATTTTCAAGATTAATCAAGTTTGAAAAGTCAGTCTAATTTACACTTTAACCCACTTAATCCTATTATTATGAACTTATTTTTTTCTTTATTTAAAAAATATATATTTTTATTTTTAATGCAAAATTATGTCTAATACTTGTTATTGTTGAAAATGTGAAACTCAAACATGATTTGCAACTAAACTTTCACACTTCCCTTAGAAATTCAAATGAAAAACAAAATCTTCTTATAAAACAACACTTCCAATTTAAAACAAACATGTTGTAAATCGAAAATATGTATGCCTGAATTGGTAGGGAAACTTCTCAGAGGCTGTGTCACATGAAACTTGAGTTACAAGCAAATCCCAAAATTCCCCTCTGATTTCTATAATGTTTGGCATAATATGGCACATCAATATATTAATTTAGGCAATCCATCTTGGAGAACACACGACATTGGGGTGAATTTATTTGAAAATCCTGACAAAATGCCCGACACTCTGCATTAACAAATTTCAACTTTTAGTCTTTTCTCCATTTTTGAACCCATTCTTGGGCAGTAATTAATTAAAATTATGATGCTGGAAAAGCTTCGTGCTAAAGTTGTAGCATTAGCATATGTTGCTTACTCTAACCAAATTTAAAACAGTAAAGCAAAGGAAAAATATTGATTTCCATATTATTCCAAAGGCTTTGCTGCTAATCACTTTTTACGTACAAGAGGAACTTTTCGAGTGTACAAACTCCGCAGATTCTCTCGTTATGGATGGTGGGGGTAAGCCAAGAGTTGACAGCTTATGCTTAAAGTAATGCCTATGACATTAGGGTTTAGTTCGACTAGTTAGGGTGAGGTAAAATTTGGGTAAACATCTTAGAGTTTATCCGTGATTTCTATAATTAAGAATAGGATTTCATGTAAAAATAATTTAATGTAAATTGCATACCGAATTTTCTTAATTCCCACCACAATATTCCCTTCGTGTTGTGCGCCTATATGTTATTTTATCATGACAGAAACCAAGTTGAAATTTGCTTCTTTTAGGGACCATGGCATGAACTGAGAAGGTGGTTTGCTCTGTCATGAGCATAGAAAAATCCAAAGAACATCAAGGCAGCGAATCCTATTAAAAAGAGATGAACATTCCCCCCCCCCCCCCCCCCCCCCCCCCCAACAGCATTTTTATAATGAAAAACTTAATTGAATGCTGCAGTCATTGTACCCGAGCACTCCCAACATTTGATCCACAGCTGGAGATATCAAGGGTGCCATGCATTGGAAATTATTGATGGTACAACTACAATTCAAATAGGTTTATATATTTTGGGTGCGTGATCATGATCGAGTCATGAGCTCCCTCGGAAAGCAATTTTCTATGGAATTTGGGTTCTAAGCAACATGAATCATGCATGTATTCAATCCCTTTCAGGTTTAAGACAGACAACTCTATGCATGTAAAATGCCTGACACAAATTAATAGTATAATAAAGTGTATAGTATAGCAAATATCAAAACATATGATAAGAATTAAAAACTGTTGTCCCACGGAAGGCATTTATCCTCCAATTCCACTCCATGTTAGAGAGAGGGAGAGGCCCAGCTTGCTTCATGCACTTTCCTAAAGGCAGAAGCAGACGCCAATTTGGAAAAGCTTCCTTTTTTTTTTTTTTTATCCCTTTCAGACAAATCCCTCTTTTCCTCCTCCATGTATAAAGTTATTTAAATTTCAAACCAACAGGATTGCAGATGTCACTTGCAAAATGCCAAGCTATCCACTGAATATTACTTCCAAATTAGGATGGCCGCGGCAGCGCGTTTGGGTAGGGCCGCCTGCTTACTAGTAGAAGAGAAAGATGATATATATCTAAAAAGTTTATGAATTAATTAATAAATTTTTATTTTTTATTATGTTTGATTAATTTTTTATATTTTATTTAAAATCAAATAAACTAATAATCGATTAATTGTTATTATTCAAAATATCAGTTTTTATTCTACGTAATATGACGGTGATGTTATATATTGTTATGTTATAATAAATAATGATATGATAAGTATATTTTTCACTAAGGACAAAAGGTTATATACTTTTGGGGAGAAAATTTTTATTTATTACATATTTTTTTAATGGTCTCGGAGAGTAGTATATTTATGAGGTTGTAACTCTCAATATTTTTAAAATTTTTTATTTATTATATTTTTTTAATGACCTCGAATAGTGGTATATTTATGTGGCTTTGACTCCAAAAATTTTGCAAATTTTTATTTGTTATCTATTTTTTATAAATGATCTTTTCAAAATAATTTTTTATTTAATAATGAATACAAATAAAAATAATAAAATATTAATTTTTCCACACTTCTTTCTCCTTCTTTCTTTTTCTCTCTCTTCTCTTTTATCATTTTGTACTTTTTTTTTCTTTTAACTTATCATTGAAACACTTATTACTTTACTCTTTCTCTATAGCTAACTAATAAAACACACTTCATTATTCAAAAGAGATATATGAGCTTGTAAATTTAGACAAAGAAAGACAAAAATCACTTACCACTATTGTGTGAAATTAAGATGAGATAAAGTTTTCTTTTATCTTTTTTTTTTTTTATGCTGGAAATTCTCGCAAGGTTCAACTATCTTGTTAAATTTTATTAATTAATAAAATAAATTACATAAGGAGGGGTATGTAATACCTTACCTCCATATTTGCAAGAAATATCGAGAATATATCCTACCCAAGGTATTACTTGCCATGCATTTTCATACATGCAAAGGATGAGAAATAGCAATAGTTTACATAAATCTACAAAAAAATAATAATAAATTAAGTATACTACTCCCTTACATTCATTTGAACCTAATACATGGTAAATTAAGCTTATTTAATTGTAACATACCTTGTAATTCGCCTTGTGCTTGAATGAAAACTTGCGAATTTGCATGTAAGTAGCCACGATTAGATAAATAATCTGCAACTTGATTACCTTTACGATAAATATGTGTAATTCTGTAAGATAACTGCTTCAACCATGGTTGAATAGACGCTAATAAGTAACGTATGTCATAAGACCCCATACTTTCCTCCTGAATCATTTGTATCACAACCAATGCATCCATCTCAATCCAAACTTTAGTAATATTAAATTGTTAACATAAGATTAGGCTTCTATGTAAGGCCAATAATTCTGCTTTTAGAGAATTACTAGCTCTAATGTTTTTAGAAAAACAAAAATAAGCGTACCTGTATTATTTCTTAATAAACTTCCTCTAGCTGCATTATGAGAGTTATTCTTTGAACTATCGTTAACATTTAATTTAAACTCACCTGTCAATGATTTATGTTAATAAATTATTTTTGGAACCACAAAATGCTCATTTTGGAACTTTAATCCCAACATATTAGTTATTTGAATATCACCATTCTACTGCCATTTCTCCCCAAGCTTACCTTGAAATAAGTGGAATAAAAGTTTCATGATCTTCGAGATTATTTTATTGGGATACATACCAAGGCTTCTGTGTTTTGCAACATTGTGTTCCACCCACAAAAACTAACAGAAAAATAATGGTAGTGAAACCCCGAATGTGGCCTTGTTTAACATAATCTCCTAAATAGACCCATGCCCAAATAATCTGAATAGTATTTTGAAGATGAATAATATAGATTTGAAAAAATTTTGCAAAATAATTCCAAATATGGCTAGCCACTAGATTATCACAAAGCACATGTATGAGAGATTTTTCTGAATTATAGCAAATGCATTTAGAAGCTAATTAAATACCTTTATTTTTCATCCGTAGCTCCACCGGTATCCAATTTCAGTACTTCTTCTTACTATTCATATTATTTAAGTATTTATATATTTAATCATGGTGTGAATTCTATATATCTTATTTAACTATTTATATTTTATAAAATATAGTTTTATATTTAGTATTTTAAATTTAAATAGAAATAAATAAAAATATTGAACGTTGACTGTATTAATTTTGTTTTTAAAATTTGATTAAAGTATGAGTAAATTAAAAACAATTGATAAATTTTTTAGAAGAAAAGATGCAATCGTCTAATTGATTCTCTTAGACTTAAGTCCTAAGCTTCAATGTTTTCAACTCATAAATAAGAGCAATGTAAATCAAAACGTCCATAGCTCAATGTTAAAGAAATTGATTATTTTCATGCAGAACCTAATCATGCATTAGGAGCAATGATATATTAATTTCTTATCAATCAAAGAGATGAAATTCACCATGCTTATCTCAAACGTGAATCTTGTCAACCCATTCTTAAGAAGAATCTTTTATCAAATGATGATCATCATTCTCATTTTCAAGGTTTCTTTTTTTTTTTTTTATTTACATGTTACATAAAATTATTATTTGTTATGAATCATTTGATTGTTAGTTAAGTTTAATGTATTAGTTTTAAAAATTTTTTAACTCTTGTTCTTTTTTTTTTTATCTCCAATTAAAGTTGATTAACTCCGCCTCTGTTTTTCACCTTTTACATCATTATCAATGAATATTAAATAATAAATTATATTTTAATCAATAATAATTAATTAATTATTAATAAAAGAATTTCATTGGGCTCAAAATAAAAGTAAATGAATTTAATTGAATGTAATAAAAAAAATAAAAATTTATTTAATATTTTTTAAATATTTAAAAAAAAAATTCAAATATCATGTTAAAGAAGATTTAAAGATTTATAGTCATTAGCAAACGTATATATATATATATTTAAAAAAATCATGCCAAGTTGCAAACGTAGATGCCGGACATCTGACATCTGTCACAGTGATAGCAACTTTCATATGGAAACAAATTACTTTTGAAGAATTTGCATCAGATGGTGTATGAAGATATGAGATCTCAGATGGGTGGCACCACCTCTGATGTAATGACAATGGCATCGCAAATTCTTACTCATCTGCGTCTGCATTGCACTGCACCCTAATTCTACCTTCAGAATCGGAATATAAAAAATAAAAAAAAAATCCTCCAGGGTGATATGGCACGTGTTTGAAAATCATACCCAAATCACTTTGATCATTGACATTCGATCACAGACCATATTGCCCATTGCCCATTGCGCATCTCTTCTTACTTCTTGTGTTGTGATCAACATACATAACTTTTACACCATATCAAATATACCTAAATCACAGTTTGGAGATGAAGAGTGTTAAACCAACATCATATTGGTCCAAACTTATGCAATATTCTTCCTTAAACTTCAATAATAAACACTACCCAAAGTCATTTTTGAACAATTCCACATGATGTTACTATGCTATGGTAGTATTTTATTAGCTCATTTGTCTTCTGTTATTTTATGTTTACTGAATCCCTTCTGTCTTCTTCCTTGTTTTTTTCTTTTGTAGAACATGTGAAAGCCGGTTCCCTAGTTTTTTCACTACAGTTTCTAGCGCTTGTTAATTTCCAACTTTTGGTTTGCGAAAGGAAAACACAACACCGATTTTGCCATTTTCATATTACATAACATTGGAGAAGAAAGTGCAAACATCTGGAGGGCATTTCAGTCTTTGCCTAATGAGGAAATGACCAGGTTTTTGGAACTCCCCACCATTTCAGCTTCCCTATATGTGCCTGTGGACTGTAATGTGAACAAACAAAAACAAAAGGAAAGTTCAAAAGTTGAAAGTTGAACGAAGCAAAGAAAGAAAGCAAAGAGAAAAGGGGAAACAAATAAAGAGAAAAGGAAAGATTTTATGCTTTTGGGGTTTGTTTGTTGCACACCAGGTTTGGTTCCATATAAAGCTTAAAAGCTTAAACCCCACTTTTCTTCTTATTCAATCTTATTATTTCCATCAGATCTTTTCACTGCATTCAGCAAGTTAACATCTTTATGGGTATCTATGGAGGTTAAAAATATATATGTAAAAGAGAAGATCATTTATTTCTTGATTTTCTTTTTCTTTTTAGATAAATCAGTCATCTTTTTGACTTTGTCTATTTTATTTGTGTGGTCATATATTCTGTAGTTGTATATTTTTAAGTGCTTTACTGGGAATGCCCACTGTCCGCAAGTATTGATTCTCTTTTCTGTCTTTGCATTGCAAATTTGTAATCTGAAAGACTTTCTTTTAATGCATTTTCTTTCGTCTGTTTGTGGATTCTTTTGTTCATGAAGAGCTGAGGCTTTTATTTGTCCCTTTCATTATCTCTCTCTCTCTCAACCGTTCTTGGGTGCCTTTCACTTTCTGATATAGTTTTTTACAAAGGCTTTCAGACAGTGTGTAACCGGTGTAAGCAAGAGTCGTAGCTGATTTAGTTTGATGGGTTGTTTTCCATTTCCACCCTTTCCTATGCTTATAAATATAGATGGTCACTTCTAGTTCATTTTCATTGCAGGAACTTAGTCGACACCATTGCTACAAGCATTCTGCATAGTGTAGTTCTGCTGCTGGAAAAATAAGAAAAAAATAGCTACAATTAGTAACTCTACTATGAGCTCTGGTCAGTCTTTATTATTATTTTTCTTATGAAGTAATTATTGATATTTCTTTTAGCATTCTGAGTATTTTAGTTCTTACCTTTTTAGTTGCAATTTTTTCAGGTAGTGGAACTACTAGAACTTTTGAGTTTGGGAGGACCCATGTGGTCAGGCCTAAAGGGAACCACCAGGCTACAATAATTTGGCTGCATGGTCTTGGTGACAAGGGCTCAAGGTATAAATGCTAGACTTTACTGATGTTTGTCCTTGCTAGCATTAGCATTTCTTTGATCATGGTTTTAAGATCAAACTATTAGCTGATGGTTTTGTATCAAGTGGGAAACAACCTAGTTGATTATGGGAATCAGCAGTTTTAATGGATACATGCTATAATTTTCTTGCTTATTCTAATCCCTTTTTTTCCATTCTACGACAAGTGTGGATTGACAATTTGCACCATTAAGAGTTTGAGCCATCAATTATCAACTAGGTTGTGGTGTTTAGTCCATCTTTATACCTGTTTCATCTGTGCCACATGGTGAAATTTAAGTCCTTCTTTTGATCTTAGGCATTTGCCTCGTGCAAGAATAATGAACTTGTTTTCTTCCTGGAAAGCAAAAGAAAAGGAGACACAAAATGTCAACATTTTGTCCTGTTCCAGAGGAGAAGTATTTTGTTTAATAACTTGAGCTCTATGCCCCTCTCCAGAAGATTCCCATAATGATTGATTTGATGGAAGAGATCATATAGCTCTAAACTTTAATAAAACAGGGTTAGTTGTTTATATGCATTTCCTCTAAGGATTCTAAGCTACATGGGACAGCCTCAAATCTGAAAACTGTATATGCCAGGACTAAGAATAGGGGACCACTTCTGGACTACCTTGATTGTCCTTCCAATTTTGCAGACCAAGTTCTATTATTATTTAAAGATATACTAACATTGATGATTAAGTAATCAGCTTTTGTTTTCCTAAAATTAGTAAGAGGAAATTATATTAAGATGTTTCTATTGTTATCTAGTATAAATTGCACCATTATTTCCAAATGTTAATGGGAGATTCTTAAAATATATCAGAATGCTGGCAACTTCTCTGAACTTGGGTTCTGGTCTGTTATTTCAGAATGTTAAAGAGTTTCAAAAGTTTTTTAGGGTATCTAATGGTGACTAAGATGGATATCTCCCTTTTTTGTTTTTGTTCTGCAGCTGGTCTCAGCTCTTGGAAACCCTACCCCTTCCAAATGTAAGGAAATAATTTTTTCAAATTACTCAGTGTCTTGTATATATGCAAATGCAACATGCTTAGTGATTCCCCTAATTTCTGATTGAGTAGAAAGTTTCATTTACAGACAACTGATCATATGTTTCTGTTGAAATTTAATGTTGCAGATTAAGTGGATTTGTCCAACTGCTCCTACCAGGCCAGTGGCAATATTTGGTGGACATCCTTGTACTGCATGTAAGATTTTATTCCTCGGAACAGCTATTTTCTTTAGTTCTTGTTCTAAAATCAAGCTGACAGGTGCATCCTCAAGGTTATATTTGACAATTTGCTGTGCCCTCTGTCCAAATGAATTTCAAGTATTTTCTAAAATTACCGCAATGCTGAAAAAGATAAACTAAGCTTCTGTAATGTGTTTCAGGGTTTGATGTGGGAGATCTTTCAGGAGATGGTCCTGATGATTTGGAGGGTTTAGATGCTTCAGCAGCACATGTCGCCAATCTGTTGTCAACAGAGCCTGCTAATAGTATGTTTTTTATTCTTAGCGACCTTCTGAAATCTTAAACCTTTAGTCATAAATTTAACTGCTCTATGGACATGCAAACAATTCAAATGTCAGGAGGTTTAATATTCTTGAGCAATTATATCATCAGAACAGATAGTTCTGATGGTTTATGTAATTTTCTTGACTATATTCTTTTAAAAAAAAACCCAGTTTACTTACTTCTGTGGTTGCTATGATGCATCCACCTCAAAGTTGAACAATTTTCAAGAAGTGTTTGAATCCATTTATATGACCTCTTATCTACACTTTGTTTCTTTTTTTTTTTTTGGGGGGGGGGGGTGGGGGGAGAGGGTGGGTGTGGGGTGCGCTTTGTGTTGGTGGTTGTGCTCTCTCTTACAATAGATATGGAGACTCAAAAAAGAATTTTATGATTATTGTGCAGTTAAACTTGGAATTGGTGGCTTTAGTATGGGTGCTGCAACTGCTCTCTACTCTGCAACCTGCCACATATTAGGGAAATATGGAAATGGAAACCTGTATCCGGTTAACTTAAGTGCAGTTGTTGGTCTAAGTGGTTGGCTTCCCTGTTCAAGGTTTGAACTGTACAGATACAGCACATAGAAACTCATGTACCCTTATTTATGTAAACACTACTACTTTCGTACTTTGTTTATATGCAATTCATTCAGCTCTATAGCTATTATTTTTAGGACCTTGAGGAACCAGATGGAAGGATCAATCCAGGCAGTGAGGCGTGCTGCATCCTTGCCCATTCTGCTGTGTCACGGCTTAGGTACTTTTACTCTTTTGGACAATTTTGACAGAAATCTTCAGTATAAGAAATGACGTATCTTACACTATTCAAGTCATGTAGAGGGGTCTTAGGCAAGATGCCAGGTCCAAATAATGTCATCACTTGGTAATTTCAAAGTAAACCATTTATAGGTATCAAGAGATCAAAAGAGATCTTGAGTTTTTGATAGAATGCTTCAGTCTTCTCTTATAATGTGGTCACACACTTGCATATCTTGTACTATTTAAGTCATGTAGAGAAGTCTAGGAAATAAGTATATGTGCAAGTGCATACGTATACACATGCACATACAAACAAAGAGGGAGCCATAACTATCCAATAGCTTGCCAATTCTGAGAAGCATAGAAAACTTATCATTAAATTGGGATGTTGAACCACAGTACTGTACAAGCATATAATTTCATGTGCACTGTAACATAGCCTTTGTTGGAATCTCATATATGGTAATAGTAATTATCTTATTAATTGTTTTACTGCTCTTACTGTTCAATGTTCTTACTTAGCTTAAACTACAGAAATTTCTAAATTTGGCTCTGTGCATACTTTACACTCAATTATGTAGTTCATTTTTCATGTCTCACCACTTCAGCTAATAGAAATGCATGTTTCACTTATAAGTCTATTTCTTCATCAATGATATAGAAGTTTACTTTAGCATTAAAATCTTGATATGATGCTGGTTGCTTTATCAGACTGCATCATCTGGTAAAATAGTGGTTTACTGCTTATCTTTTATGTTCATTGTGACTTAATAAGCAATAAACTAGTTGAATAAAATATATTGATGCTAGTGGTTGTGAAATCATTTTGCTTTCAAATTAATGTACTCAAAATTGTATATTAGCACACTTTGCAAAAGAAAGACTGCTGTTAGGTTTAATCTCATTATTCTCATCTTTCCTTCTCTTGTTCTCTGATAAATTTATTTAAATTAAAAATCCTAAAGTTTTAAGATATGCAGGTACGTCAAATAAGATTCTAAGTCAATATTGGCAAGAGGTTAACTTGCACCTACTATGCCCTAGACTTTTAACTGCCTTGGTGTCTACCCTTGTCATGGTGCCATAAAAGAATTTGCTTCTTCCGGATATAGTTGACTCTTTTTTTTTTTTTTTTTTTTGTTTTGCTGCAGGTGATGATGTGGTTGCATACAAACATGGAGAGAAATCAGCACAGGCCTTAAATTCAGTTGGTTTCCGGAATCTCATGTTTAGAACCTATAATGGGTATTTAATTGGCCCCACTTCATCAAGAACCACACAGACACGCATACACACACAACACACTCAGAAACAACTCATGTATTCTAGAGTTCAATTAAAAATGCTTAATATGTTGCGCAGGCTCGGTCACTATACAATCCCAGAAGAAACTGATGAAGTCTGCAATTGGCTAACTGCAAGGTTGGGTCTTCAGGGGTCACGATCGTGACATCAAATAAGTTGGTCTGGCAATGTGGAGATAGAGAAGAAGGAATTTAATCAGACTTATGTGTAAGGATTAGAAAGAGGTACTCTTGATAGATGCTTGGTGTGGGGTATATGGTATAGCTGCATTTTTCTACTAAACATTCCCTATCTATCGTGCTTTCCTAAATAAACTTTCTCGCCATGAGTTATATTTTGGTTGACTGGCTGCTAGGAGTTGGCGGTGGTAAATTTTGTTCATTCGGTTGGAGTGGATGGGAGTTGTACTGCCATTCTCTCAATCTAGGAAATTTTGGTTTGGTTGAATTATGTACCCCAATTATAAGGCTGTCCTGCGTTTTATGTATTTTAAGTACATAATAAAAGCTGGAATTGGATGGATTCATTTCTTTCCTACTTGAATACCGTTGTGTGGTCATATATGCCACATGTCATGTAGACTCATTTATTATCAAAGCCAAACTTGGCTCAAGTAATGGATCTAACTAACAATGCTTAATCTTTGGCTTTATGTTGTTTGGGGAAGTATAGGAATTTGAGGTTGTCTCTACCTCTAGCTTCCATTGACCTATATACAATTCATGTACCTACTTTGTAAAGCGCTTAGGCTACATTGTATTTACACTTGCAGAATACCCATGTACAAGAAATAGCCGACACAATCATTAACCCAAGTCAACCAGGTAAAGGTCTTCCCCAGCCGGTGGAGCTTAAATCACGGTTGCAGTCCTCCGTTCTTCGGTCTTCGAGTTGGGAGAAAATTGTAGTAATAATTTTGGATCCATTGCTTTCATCATTGCCGCAAAATAACATTAGTACATTCCCCTTCATGGTTTCGGATTCAGAGGCAAATTGTATATGGTTGAATTAATGACCAGTATGTTGCATGTAAGTAATTTACCAGCGGCAAATATAACAATGATGATAGAATGGCGCACTCTTACATAAAGGTTTGACAGAAGGACAACAAAGGCTTACTCAACATTAGCTTCGATAATCTCATTAAAAAAGATGAAAGAAATGCGGACATTAGTGTTGATAAATTTTTTTTTTTTTTTTGCTGGGTTGAACGGCAGCACCTTTGGGCTTTGGCGAGTCCTTCCTCTAATCATGAGGAATGAACCATAAGTGGCTTGCATTAGAAACATCCAAACGAACGAAAAGACTGACAAGTAACGGAGATAAACAGAGAAAGGAGGACTAGGGATCACGAGGCCATCATTCCGGGAATTTATTCGATGCTCTAAAAATGTGGCCGCTCTAGTACCTGTATACCAAAAAGAATTATGATGGCAATAATCATGAATATAAAATGGCAAAACGCTACTTCAAAAGTTCCAAAGACAATATGCCAAACCTTAAAAAGTTATGAAACTTTAAAAGCAAGGTGCTCAATGCTCTCTAAAGCTCAAGTACAACAATCCAACATGAAAGTACCCTAATGCAGTATGCTGCACAATGTAGCAAAACCTAGCATAAGTCAGTGATTTGGCTAAAAAATGCACATAATAAGGGGTCAGTAAAACGCAACAACTTACTCCAAAATGCAGGTTTGAAAATTAATCATTGCTACTATTTTCTTGGCAACTGCTTCTATTCTGATTACTGCTGCCTTTTAAATCAATGCAGGGAGTGAGAGGTGGGAAAGAAGGCACAGCTTTTAATATGAACTTACGGCCACTTCTTAATGGCCCTGAAGAGCTTGACCCAAGCTGTAGCAAATTGTGAGGAGGTGAAACTCGCTTGCCATTTGGAGAACTTGTTTTCACAGACTTATTGGGTGTAGATGTGTCTTTCAATATCTCAGGTGTATCATCCTCCAAAATGTCAGAAAGTCCATCAGAGTCAAGCCCCTGAAGATTCTTAGTCCCATCTAAAGAAGACATGGGCGTAATAGGCGAACTACGCCAACGAAGGGAACCCCCTGAAGAGAGACAACCACTTCTAGGGCCCAATGGGAATCGTGAAAGACTTGTCAATTCCCGTGCTTTGGATGATGTGGAACCTAAAATAATTGAGGGATGATTTGGAAGTGGAGTGTGATGGCATCCATCGCCAAGCACATCTGCGTTGTTGTAATTGATTCCCTCACAGTAAGAACCAACATCCAAATTTTCTTTACTTGTTTCCAGAAGCATGTCATTGCTATCAGAAGTTCTTGGAGATCTTGGAGATTTTGCTAAGACGGTAAGATCAGACTCAGGTGATGGAAGGCATCTCCTGGAAAGAAGTCTGGATTTGGGTGCATTCTTTCCATGGCTGAAGAGAAAAGCAAGTAATCAGCAAATAAAGTAGTTGTATTGGTATATATAGTTTTCCTTGAATGATACTAGGACATCACAATCATAAATCTTACTCTGAGCATTGGAATGAAGGTGTCAGAGGTGTAAGATAATGTGGATCACACAAGTCAGAATTCAAGAAATCTTTCTTAGCTGCCACTGTGCTTTCTGATATCTCCCCACCACCTCTGTTCACTATCTCTTCAGTCACACAATAGTCTGTAAACACAGCAATAAAAATAACATTGATACTTAATTCTTACCCACCAAAAGATACTAATTTTCAGCCCAAAATTAGACCCTTAAAAGATGTTGGAAGGAGAGAGCATATTTCTCAACTTTCTAGTTTTGGAGATGAAGACTAGAATGCATCAAGAGACAACATTCTTAATGATATTTCTTGCAAAACTCACCTTCTTTCTTGCCAAAGACATTTTTACACCCCTCACATCGACATCCAATGGAGCAACCAACATTAGCCTTTTCAATATAAAGAAGATTCATAAGACCAGCAACAATATACTAAAAGAGATGACATGGTAAGTGTGACAGATGATTCAGGCAGCAATAAATACCAGACCTGATAGCATTCACAATATTTTTTCAGACACATTGACCTTTTGCAATTGCACCCTCTTTTGTGTCTTGCTGAGGATGGTGTCTTCCAGTTTCCATCTTCCTATGGAGGAAAAATATGATTATAAAATTACTAAATTAAAACAAAAACCAAGGCAAAAGGTGTGTTTCTGTTTTTAAGCTGGGGAGCTGTTTTATACCCTGCTAGTTACTGGAAACTCGGTGACTGGCTGTACAATCTTGGGGGCAAATGCTAGTGGATTACGCGATTCAATTTGTTGACGTGTCTCAAGAACTGTATCTTCATATTCAGGTCGGTTGAAGCAACCTTGGCAGGAACAAGGATCAGCACAATAGATTCCGGCAGCAAAACAATCACAATAGCTGCAAAGGAACAAAGAAGGAAAAAATAAGCACATATTGCACTAAGACAGATATATATATGGACTTCAACCATGAAAAAACAGAAGTCACTTACAGTTTCAAGCATTTGGTCTTCTTGCAATTGCAACGCTTGCAACCCTCACCATCAGTGCTGTTTGATGATTTCTTCCTAAAGAAACATAAACTATTAATGGTCCTGATCATAGAGAGAAACTTAGAACTACCAAATCTGCAAGAAGAATCACAAAACTTGCCTTTTCTTTTTGGGGCTTTGTTGGTTAAACATCTCATTACTATCTCCATGCTCCGAGCTAAGCTCCCTCTTTCTGTGTAGAGTCGTCTGACAATCAATCGATTCCATGGTGCAGAGTGATTCAGAAGCAGCAGAACCTGGAATCACACAAGCCTTTGCTTCAAGTGTTCCATCCTGAGGAGCAGCCAATACTTTCTCAAATGCATCTGAGCAACTCTGCATGTTTTCCATTGACTGACAGCTCATAACAGATGCTGATTTTATCCCCTGTATACCCATAGAATCCACTGCCAATTTCATGCTTGCAGTTCCACCTCGACCCATTGGTATAGCATTAACAATGCTGTTTAGGTGTAAGCCAATACCTGATGGCTTGGAAACAGTTAAGGAAGACTTTTCACCATAGTGCTGGGGAATCATGTTTATCGCTAATTGGGACAAGTTAACTAGTTGCCTCTTTCTTGATATAACACTTAAATCCACATGAGACAAACCCAAACCCTCTGTTTCTGATGTTGTAGCAACTGATCTTGAAGTGATCATATCATTTGCTAGACTTGAACTGCTGCAATTTGCTGTAGCTTCTGGCTGAGCATCTCCAAATTGAAGGCAACGCCTACTCATGCCACGTTGGTGTTCGCTAGCCTACATTGACTGTGTAATTATTCTATTGCAAAAGGAAAATCCTAGCAGCATTTAATAACCAAAAAAAAAAAAAAAAAATTAAAGAGCACCATACAATCCACTAGTCTAATTTTGATTTCCCTACATCACAGCTACTTCAAATCCTTTTATACCTCAAGATCATTTGTCATGCTATCAACTGTAACCTCTGCAACTCCTTCAAAATTTTCAGCAAAATCTTCATATTCCTGAACCCTTTGCAAAGATCCAGGCAGCAGTTGAAGGAAACCATCACATCTATCCTCATGGTCCTCTACTACTTTCTGCCATAAAAAAAAAAAAAGACTGAAACATGCATACCTTATCTCCTAATATACATGGTGCTATTCCAAACTTGTTGCAGGAAGACAGAAATCAAACATTACCTGAGCATCCAAGTTTTTGCATTCTTTTCCCTGAGAAGAAAGATCAAACATGTCAGACCCAAATTCGGGGCATTCATCAGATTTCACTTGACCAGCATGTTGCTCATCTTCAATCTTCACTGGCTTGACATGAGAGGTTAACTTTCTTTCAAGGCCTTCTTCACTCTGCCCTGACAACAATTGGGCTGCATCAATTTCCCTCCCCACATCATTTTTTCCAGCAAATTTTAAATTCTTTGTTTCTAGTAAACCATTTACTGATGATTGAAACGCATTTTTTGATTCTTTGCAATTTAAGTTTATGAAATATTCAGAGTTTGCACAGTCTGCTTCCACAGGATCAGCCAAGTATTCATCAACACAGCCAGAGGAACTACTCGGTTGGACCGACACAGAGTCCTTGGTATCATCCTCCTTCTTAATATCAGTGATCAAGCCCTGCTGCAATTCAGAAACAGATCTTTCCAAACTACCAGGACCATCTATATTTTTCTTATCTCCTTCACCATTTTGAGATACTTCCACACTGGATGACTGCGGCCTGTGCAAAAGGTTTCATGCAATCAGAGTTAATGAAAGAAGCCATTCAAGCAGAAAACAATAAAGCCAAAATCCAAGGGATGACAAACCTTCTAAGTGTATTTATATGTGGGGATGTAAATACAAGAGGGGGAGAATTAAGTCCCAGGAACCCTTGAGCTACATGTGGCACCTTGTCATGCTTTATAGGAGATAGACTGCTAATGTAATTGGAAAAAGGGGATTCCTGAAATCAAAGTGAACAATGATATATAAGAATTCTAGAAATCATGATAATGGAAATGACATCCAATTGTAAAGGCTATACAGTTAGCTAGGTAAGAAATGGGAGGAAGAAGGAACATAAGGTGACAGCTGCAAAGTAATGGACTTAACCAATATCAAGTGTAACATTATTATTCATGTCATACCATAAAGCGCATAATAATTGCCTTCAAACCATTCTCCTCTCTCGGTAACCAAGGTCAGCATACAATTAAACAATTAATGGAGCAAACTAAATGAAACACAATTATCATCACATTGTGCAAAACACAATTATCATCACAATGTGCAAAATCTAGAACTGCAATAAGTTAAAGAACCAAGCAGCATTTACTCATCAAAGAAACTTTTGTTTTCCAAGACACCTCCAATGACAAAATAGCTTCAATAAAAGATAAATTCAAATCTACTTCAAATCCAAGCCATCATCCATTAAAGAACAGTCACATCTTTATACAAAGTTTAGTGTTTTACCACTCCATTGAAATGAACCTCCCAATCCCTCACAAAAAAAAAAAAAAGACCAATACCCAGATAATTAAACCCATCCAATTAGTGGAATTCTAGTCAAACACACTTCAAATTACAACTCTCCCAATATAATTAAAATGTCACTTAATCAAACATTTTATGTTCACTAACACCTACAAACCTTAACCACATTTACAAACAAAACCTCCCAAAACACAAATCTAAAACTGAAACTGAAAAAATATCACCAGCAGCAAATTTACAAAAATACCATCTAAAATCCAAACAAAAAAAGTTTTTTCTTTAAAAAAAAAAAAACTTAGAAAGAGATCTGAAAATACAAGAAATGGTAAGAACACTATAAAGTAACAGCACAAGTTATATCAATTAAGGGAATAAAAACTATACAAGAGTAAAAAGGAAAAAAAAATTACTTGAACTGGGGAAGAAGCAGAAATAGAGGCTGCAGCAGAAGAAGAGGAAATTGGGGCTTTAGAAGGTTCAGGAGAATCCATGCTTTGAAACCCTAACCCTAATCAGTCTCTGCATTTCTCTGTGTTTTTTTTTCCTTTTTTTTTTTTTAACCTCTTGAATTTTGATGTTGAAATTTTGTCAACATTTTTTTCGTTTTTAGTTTCCTTTTTATTTTAATTTCTTTTAGAGGAAAGAGTAAATAGAGACGTAGGCTAAGAGGACAAGGGCGGGCATTCAAAATCCGAGCGGGAACATCCTCTGGCCTTTCTATTGGATAATTTTCTGGGCCCTCATTTATTTGCTGTACTGGGTCGGGCCAACAATCAATTCTTCAGCTTCTTGCTTTTATCATTATTTTTTATTTTGCTTTTCTTACGATAATTTTAATGTTAACCTTTGTTCGTTTTGCAATTTACTTTAGGTACTTTACTTTTTTAAAAACAAATGTAAAATTATAGTAATTGATTAAAATTGAATAAATAACTTAAATACAACAATGCTATGTCAAATTTTATATTGAAGTAAAATCATATATTTTGTTCATATTAAAACTATAATTTTTAATTATTTAAAAATATTATTAGCTCTAACACTAGTACCTTTTGCTTTGTCTTCAAAAATAAAAACCAATAATCAGTGTTTTTTAGACATTGCTCAAAGAATTCTATAAAGACAATTTTATACACAACTAGTGTGTTACTCGCTATGCATTCAGGTTATTATTTTGTATTTGTGTAATTATCAAAAGTTAATGGGAAAATTTTGTCTTAAATTATTTAAATTTGAAAAGTACAAAACTGCAATGTTGATCTAATATATATTTATGTATCTTAATATAAAGCATAAACATAAATTTGGACATGTATATATATTATTGAAAAAATATAAATATAAATTTTACTTTTTAAGTAGAAAAATCATACACCCACCACTAAGCTAATGCTTGATTGAAACATGAATTTAGATTATAGTTCTATGAGAGTTTTTAAAAATAAAAAAGTCATGATTATGATGGAATGTCAACTAATTTTCTAAGAAGAACATATTTAACCTAATATTTAACAAAGTTCTTAAATTATTTAAAAATTTTAAATAAGTTTTTATTCTTTTATTACGTTTAATAAAATTTTTCTATTTTTATTTTGAATTAAATAAACCTTTATGATTAATGATTAATTAGTCAAAATACTTCTTGTCATTCTAAACCACGTGGTGTGATGTGGCATATTAATATTTCATATTGGATGATGATGTGGCATGATGATATAATCATATAATATTTTTTATTATCCACATTAGAGTCATTTAATGCCATGTGAGTATAAAATGACAAGTAGCATTTTGATTAATATCAATTAGTCAACTATTAGTTATACAAGCTAATTTGACCTAAAATAAAAATTAAAAAATTTAATTAGATGCAACAGAAGAATAAAGACACATTTAAATTTACTTAAATAATTTAAAAAATTTTAAATATTATGCCAATATATTTGATATTCTTCAAAATGAAACTATCAAACTCTATTCTATAAAATAATTACGACGTTATTTACATGCTCAATCAAGTGTTTGCATATTTAGGAATTTCGAGAAATCGTTAAAAGACGATATTGCCCATAATGGTACCATTGAGTCGATTAAGCCTCGAACTAGTTCAAATAGGAATTTTAAGGTAAAATTAAGAGTTTCACAGTTCAGGAATGACTCAAAATGGTACTTCGGAGTTTGAGGATCAATTCAGAGTCAAACCGAAAATTTTTAGGGGTAAAATGGTCATTTGCCACTTGGGGATAAAATGAAAATTTTTAAAAAAGATTTTTTTTTGGCCCCATTTAACTTATTGGAGTATGATTTGAGTATTGGAGTATAATTTGAGGGTTTGGCAGTGAAAAAGTTTAATTTCGGTGATTTTTGGAGTGTAGGGGCAAAATCGTAATTTTTCCACATGCGGACAAAATTTGAGATTTTGAGAGAATTTACATCACATTTGACAAATTGGAGAATGGTATGAGTATAAGGGATGAAAAATATGTCTATGGGCAATTTTTCAGTTTTTGGGGCAAAGATGTAATTTTTGACTTTTACGGGGATAAAAGTGTAAATTTCAAAAATTACTCCACCAAGACTTTGGATAAGTCTGAGAATTTTATCTAAGCTATGGATATGTGGAACAAGTGTATGGTGAAAATTTGGAAACAAATGGATGGCTAGAATTTAAGGAATTAATAAAACAAAAAAAATAAGTAAAATAATATTATATTATTTTAGCCTTTAAAAAGGCCAAAATTTCCAGAATTCTCATCTTCTTCAAGCTGTCCAAACCAGGAGAAAAAAAGGGGGAAAAGAAATAAGAACCTTAGCTGAAAAATTTGGGGAAAATCAACAGAAATCAAGAAATCAAGCATTAAAAAGGTAAATTTCATTGATTTTTCTTGTGATTTTCACTACCCATGCATTTTTTTCTCATTTCCATGCAAAATTAGAAAGTGGGTATGGACACCCATGCTGGCCAAACCTCCATGGATGAGTTTTGAGCTTGAGTTTTGGATGATTTTAATTGAATTAAGTGATTTTAGTTAGGTTATATTGAAATATAGTAAAAATAAGCTAGAGAAATAACTTTCTCCCATTGAAACCCATTATGCCAAATTTTCTAGGAGAATATTGGCTACTGATCTTGATGTTTATTTGAGGAATTATGATGAATAATGATGAATTATGAGCCTAGAAAAATAATGGAAATTTTTGG
This sequence comes from Theobroma cacao, assembly GCF_053813885.1. Lineage (NCBI taxonomy): Eukaryota > Viridiplantae > Streptophyta > Magnoliopsida > Malvales > Malvaceae > Theobroma > Theobroma cacao. Next base: position 8,996,814 of record NC_142647.1, read on the forward strand.
AGCAAAAATACGAATTTTTACCCACTACGGGTATTTTCGTAATTTACTGTCGGGACTGATAAATTGCACCACACTGAGGGACATTAAGTCAATTTGGGTGCAATTGAGGTATAAAAACTGAAAAAAAAATTAATTTGGAGTTTAAACGGACGCGTATATCGATTTAATCAGGTAATAGGCCGAATTAAGTCAGCATCGCATTTAAGCAGTAGTCAGATAAATTGCATATCATATCATGCATATACATTGAGCCTAAAATAGCTTATGACTGTTAGACACAATTTAATTGGAATATGTGTCATGGATTATGGCTAGGTGGTGAGCCATTGGATACGGGTAAAGGACTGTACCCGCAAACTGAAAATGAGAGTATTTCTACTCCTAATACTGTGAGTGGACAATTTATCATCTTAAATATCTAGAGTAATTATACTTGTTTGATGCTTTTATTGAATGGTGAGTTTAAATAATAAAATATTATGTTTTTCAATTAAAATGTTTTTTAATAAAAATGAGATTTATACTGATTTTGAAATCAAATATTATTTTGGGAAAATTGAGTATATGGAGACTGTGTTGAAATTTATGATTTTATATGTTATTGAAATTGTGGTTTATGACACTATGGTAGCATGATGGCTAAATTTTTTGGGTTGGCATGAAATATATGAACAGTTTTGGATTGGTCTCAATAGACTGGATTACATTTTATTCGCCATATTATGCTACTAAAATTTTTATGGGTTTGGTGGTATATTAAACGGTCACTACAGTGGTGGGGGTTTTCGTGGACTGCCTATGAGAGGGGTACGGTAACCCAATTATATAATTACCTCTAGTGAGAGATGTTGGATGAAGTATCTCCTGAGGTAAGATTTGAGTGCACCTCACGTTCGGGCCACCACGTGAGAGTGAGACTCAGCCAACGTCAAGGAACGGCTGTGTGTCAGATGTGAAAACATGTTTATGGGTATGGGTCATTGAACAGCCTTGGCGGTCTCAGTAGGATACCTTGACGAAGGTACCCATGAGAATGATTCTGGCAGGGGCCAAGTTTAAGAAACTCATAAGCCAGGAAAATTTTGATGAAAAGAAATTGTTTGGTATAGATCGAAACGAATTTTGCGTTATGAACATTATTAAAATATAATGTTTTTTTTATATTGTCTCCATCTACTCAGCTTTAGATGCTTTTGATGGTAATTGTTTACTCACTGAGATTTTATAATCTCACCACCCTCAATTCCCCACATTTCAGGCTCAGGATAGTTGGTAGATAGCTGATTACATCAAGGACTTCAGTTAGCCTTACATCGACAAAATTGTAAGTTCACAGACTCGCATCTTATTGGTTAGTTGGAGGCTCACATGTAATTGTAAAAGTAATTTTATAATTTAGTTATTTGATTTAAAGTATGTATGAACATATTTAGCTTTTACACTATGTTTTTGGCGAGTTTTGGTGTTTTTGAAGAAAAATGACGAAAATACCCCTGTGAGCCAAAAAATAATATTTTATTGTTTTGATTTGGAAAAGACTTATGATTTCTTGAAATGCGAGATTTAATAACTGTCGCTTATCGGAGAGATACGGAAGCTGATGCTAAGCCTTGTGAGATTTCGATCGGCATTCGGGGTAATGAGTACCTATCGGGACGTTACGGCAATTGTCACGGGCCCGATGGGGAGTTCCGGGTCGTGACAGAAACTATCAAAATAACAAGTATTTTCACAGAGATATTGGACGCTTAATTAGATCGACAAAAGTGTAAAATTAAAGTATTTGATATCAAACAACCTTCGTATATTTATTTATATCATAGTTAATCAATTAATTTCAAGTTCAATTTTGAGCAGAAGAGGAGACTAATAAATAAGATAAGGACATTAAATACATTTGAATCAAAAACTACAAATAACCAAATGAAGAGAGCAAGAAACACACTTGATTTGTAACAGTTAAAAAGAAAAAACTATATAAAAAAAATTGAATAAAACAATACATTCATAGTCACAATAATAATTACTTGTAGGCTATAGTTTCCTATATTATAAAGCTCTAAAAGTAAATAAATAAAGGTTTTTTAGTTTTTACAACTAATGCACTCATAATGTTAAGAATTAAAAAGAAATAAAATCAAATTCTTGTTTCTTACATATAAGAGGTGTTGTAGATTTTTTACATTGTAATCAGATATAATCACTTTACATTGTTTAGTTTGCTTAAAATATATTGTAAAGTCATTTTATTACAATGTGATTACAATAGGTCAAAACAATGTCATTCCCTTTGTAAAGGGAAAGTCAAATTTTTTTTCCCAAATCATTATACCCATAGCCAACCCTCTTTTTTTTTTTCTTTTTCTTTTTGCCACAGTAAGAACCCTAGCCGCTCACTCTAACTTATTTGGTTTCATTTTAATATGAGTTCTCAATGATATTTAATGGGAATCCTTGATCCTTCATTGCAAATAATTTCCTCTATTTCCTTTTATTTTTCAACTCCCAATTTTCTAGTGTAAATCCTTCATTACAGATTATTTTCCCTATTTCCTTCTATTTTTCAACCCCCAATTTTTCAACTATAAATCCTTCATCATTGAGCTTGTTAAGTCATTTTTTTGTGTGTTTCTAGTTTTTTTTTTTTTGGTTAATGAGTAAGTTTAAGATATCTAATGTAGTAAGAAAATTTTGATTCTTGTGTGTAGATTGGTTGGTTACCTTTTGAGTAAAGACTTTTTAATGTTATACAAAATTAAGGTGTAACAAAACAAACTTTCCATGTAATGAACCAAGAGTGAATGATTGTTTTCTCTTTTTCTTTAATTTAAAGCTTAATTTTTTGTGTTGTTTTTCTTTTTTGCCTTATTTTTGTTGTCTCCGGGTTGTGCTCTGTTTTCTTCTTTTTTAAGGTGTTATCTTGTTTTTGGGTTCTCTTTCCTTTATTATGACTGTGTTTTGTTTCTCTTTATATGTGGCTTGAGGTTCATCAGACTTCAGTAACAAAATGTTGCTATTCAAAAAAAAAATTCAAAACTTAATTTTTTTAAAAAAAGGGCCACTTCGAGAGAGCATAATTGACAAAATGGAGAATCCATTTTAACAATGCAAACCATTCGGTTTTTAGTAACTTCATCCGTACATGATAGATTCCAAACAAATTCTTGCCCTCTAAATTATTTTTTTTTTGAAAGAATGATTTCAATCAATCAAAATCCATAATGTTTTTTTTAAATATTAATTGTCAATTTTTATTTATATAAGGGTAATTTTATAAATTTATACTATATTCCCAATAAAGTACTTTCAAACTAAATACTACAATGTAATTTTTTTAGTAATCACATTTCTTTAAATCATTACTTTCCCATGTTATAACAAACGTTGTAAAGTTATATTCCCAGCAATCACATATAGATCAATTACATTCCTATTAATCATTTTCTATAAAATACCATACAAATTTAGATTAATTTTAAAAACTATTATTTTTCTTAAAAGCTTCATAATAGCTTTTAAGCTAAAAAAAGTTAGGCCAAACAAACTCTTATTAGTCTTAGTCACTATAATAGACAAGATTTTTCAAGTCTTTTATGCGTATGTTGGAATTTGATATAGTGCTTTGATTAGAAAAATAAATGATTTGCATCATTGTTATAATGCTTAAACAAATACTTTCTACTTTTACTAACCACGAGTCAAAAATTCTATATGGAAGTCATAAAGAAAGTGACCAACAAACTTGCTAAGAACTAGCTGATTTTAGAATCTTTATAACTTTAATTATCTTGTCCTAATTCTATTGAATTTTTACGTTTCATATCTTTGTAATTGATTGCCAAAATAAAAACCATTAGAAAAGTTTCTCATACTTCATTTCTTTTGCTTAAATTTTCAGCTTTATGTGTCTTTATCTCATTCCATCAGTACCATTAGAGCAAGTCACATGTTAGCAGACAACAAAACTCTAAACTCTAGTAACAGGATCTCCGAGCTAGTTTCTTCAACAACGATTCTTTTGATAACCACGACTTGGGAATTTGGCTCAAAAATGATGGAACTAAGAAGCCAATCTGGGTTGCCAACAACAAAAACTCCATTTTGGATTGAGTTTTCAAAATAAGGTTTGATGATGAGAATTTGATCCTCATAGACAGACGACAAACATCGATAATAGTCAATTTAGGCTCACTTGTTACAAGCAAAAACACTGGAACAACCCTGTTGGATTCAAGAAACTTAGCTTTTAAATAAGGATATGCAATAATGTGGCAGAGTTTTGATTTTTTGATTGATACTTTCTTTTTTAGAATAAAACTTGATGGTTAGGTTTGAATAAGCCTCAGTCAAAGATTCAAGTTCTTGTCTCGTGGGTGAGTCCAAAAGCCCGACACGGGACGCGTTTACACTATTAAGTTGGAAATAAGCTATTGGTTGTAGATGGAAAGCTTGATTAAAGATCAATAAAAGTCAAATTGAAAGAGAAGCACATGCAGAATACATGAATTCTTAAATGCACATGATTTGCACGTGTTTTATATTTAATTTGTTATTTACGTTTCACTATTTTTTTACTGTAATAATTAGTTAGTTGGCAAACTGATTAATCAACTTTACTATTTTGTTGACTTTTTTTTCCCTTTTTTCTTAACAGACGTTTCTTTTCTTTTTGTAAGCTGCGTATATAAATCCATTTTAGCTTTGTAAATCTTAGATTTTTTTCATTCAATGAAATAGAAAGATTCTTTCCATAATTTTTTTTCTCTTAGCTTCTGCAGTTTTTTTTTACATGATATCAGAGCAAACTTCGAGATTGAGAGTCATGGTTGTAAATTCATCTAAGGTTTTATTGTTCCTCGTTCTTCTTTAATTTGTTGCCTGATTTCTAATTTTCTTGCTTTATCAAGAAATCTTGCTTTTGACTCTATCGATCTGAAAATTTGCAAGAACTGGTTCTTTGAATTTCTTTAATCATTTCTAAAATCATAATTTGTGAATACTAAGTTGTTTTTAGCTTTGATTTGTTCATATTTTGAGAATGGCAAAAGAATCACATATAGTGACAAATATTTCAACAAATCCTATAAATACAAATTCACATTTAAAGGATCTTTAGTCTTTTTTTTATATACACCATACTGATAATCATGGATCTGTGATCATAAATCCCAAGTTTACCTGCAGTAACTATACTGCCTAAAGTAGATCATTTATGTTGGCACTCTCAATTAGGAATAAGGTAGGCTTCTTAGATGAAACAATCACTAAACCAGATGTTACATGTCCTCTCTATGGTTCACGGATCAAATATAATAATTTAACAGTGGCCTATCTTTTGGATTTCATATCATCTCTATAGCATCCAATGTATTTTACATGGATAATGCCTTTGACATTTATAACACTCTTAAGCTGAATTTTGCACAGTCAAATGACACTTGTGTTTGCAATCTACAATACACATTAGGTAATGTGAATTAGGGAATTAGATCAGTTGACCCATACTTTATTGAATTGAAGGGGATTTGAGAATAGCTGAGAAAATTTAAACCACTAACACATAATAAATGTGGTAAGTGCAACCCAGCTTGCTTAAACAAATACTCGAATCAATACCAAAAAGATATGGTATTCAAGTTCCTTGATGGACTCAATGAGACTTCTTCTACAATAATGTCACAGACTATATCAATGGAGCTTATTCCAAAGTTAGATAGAGCCTATAACATGGTTTTAAGAGAAGAATCAAAAGAAAATTTACTGATTCAGTCAAATCCAACAATAAAGTCCTATACTATATTGGCTATTGTTGATAATAAAAAAAAAACAAGGCAGGTTTGGTATGTAATCGTTGTGGAAAGAAGGGCCACGAAAAGGTGAACTGTTATAAAATAATTAGATTTCTAGAAAACTTTAAATTTACGTAAGGTCTAAGGGAATTTCAAGAAAACAAAATCAACTACTAACATTATCTATATAGGAAATTCTTTACAGTTAAACAAGATGAAAAGCTCATTCGCATAAACTCTATGTCCCAGATATCTTACATCAAGTAACAAATTCAGAAATTGATGTTTCTTCTTAGTGAAAGTGGTTTAAACAGTGAGGACTTTCATGGTAGTTCATCAAATACTCAGTAGGGCAAACCTTTTATAGTTAACTCAACCTTTACAAGTATTGTTTTTAACCACTATTGCTTTAATACTTTGAATAACCTTCCACCCAAATATAAGAATATAAAAAATGTATGGTAAAGCATAATTCCTGAGTAATAGATATTGGAGCTAGTGAACACTTATCATGCTCTTTGGATAATTTTAGCTTTGTTAGATCAGTGAAAAACCGCTTTGTGCATCTACCTAATAATGCTAGGGTCATTATAACTCATATATGAACAATGAAGCTAACATTTTTGTTAGCATTAGAAAATGTAATGTGTGTCCCTTCATTCAAGTTCAATTTAGTTTCAGTCACCAAACTTACCTCTTGCAAGAAAAATTATGATCTTTCACTGATAAAATATGTATTATTTAGGATCTTCTTTCATGGAAGGTGACTGGGGTTGCTAAAGTTTCCTTAGGATTATACTTCCTACAAGATTACCAAGATGAACAAGTTCTTTCCAAGCTTAGTTTTGATAATCTTGTACAATTTCCTCTTAAAACTTCTTTCAATACTTGTAAAGCTTTGTACCAACAATTTGGCTTGTGGCATTATAGGCTAGGTCATACACATTCAAGTAGAATAAGTGTCATCAATAAACAATGTCCTGAGATTCAGTGTTCAAAAGATTGGATATGTGATGTTTGTCCTGTTTCCAAAATAAAAAAGTTGTCGTTTCCCCTTCACATTAAAAATACAAGTTTTGCTTTTGAAATTGTGCATGCTGATGTATGGAGACCTTATGCAGTTCTTATTGTATGGGGACAACATTATTTCTTTACTTTAGTTGATGATTTCACATGCTTCACATGGATTTTTCTCCTAAGAAATAATTCAAATGTATCAAATATATTACCTTCATTTTGTAAGTTTGCTAAAAAGTTTTTTAGGATAGATCATGGTGGAGAATTTAATCTCACTGATTTTTATGCAAAGCATGGTATTATACATCAACTTTTTTGTGTGGAGGCATCTCAACAAAACGGGGTTGTTAAGAGAAAACATCAGCATGTCCTGGTTGTAGCTAGAGCTTTAATACATCAATCTTCCATGCTTATATCTTTTTAGGGAAAAACAGTGCTTATTGCAACTCATATTGTAAATAGGATACCTATTAAGATATTGCAAGATAAGTCACCCTATGAAATGTTATATCTTAAGTCTCTTTGAAGTTTGAAGGAGTCAATTTTCACTCAAAATTCAAGCAAGAAATCAGATAAAAATCTACTTGAAATCTGGCAAATTGAACAAGTGAACTAAAATCTTCAATTCTGAATTTTAAAGGTGGAAGACTTAAACTAAAACTCTCATTGCTTTTAGCTATAAATACCCAACCAGTCTAGCTCTTCAAGCAAGCATTCTTTTATTTGTGTTATGCAGTTTTTAGGATATTAGTTTAAGTTTCTTTATATTTTTCTAGCAAGCTTTCTTTTAGTTTTCTTGTGTAGCAGAAATTGACTTTGAATTTCCAACTGGTGTAGTTTTAAGTTCAATAAAAATTCTATATTTTTTTTTACATTTTCTACAATTATTTTTTTAGTTCATTCTCTGTTTCTATCTTGTCCTTTGATAACCTTCCATTTAAATTTAAGTTCTTTCAAAAAGGAGTTAGTTTGGAGAAAGCTTTTTATCTCAACCTCCTTGCTTATTCTTCTTAGCACTCTTTGGGTTTTCAATTAATAAAATTCTATTTATTTTCTAATCTTTTTATGCAATTTCGACCCATCATTGGAGCTTCATTAAAGTTTAACGAAGTTGGTAAAGTGATAAGATTTTTAGTTGATTTTTAATCCTAGAAATCTTGTTATTTTGTTGACCAAGCCTAACTTAATTATAAGGTGATTTTGATGTTAAGGTTAAAAGTACTATTTCTTTCTTTTTAAATTTTAGCATGTTCTTTATTTTGTTTCACTCTTTAAATTCTATTCATAATAAAAATATGAGTAGCTAAATAATTTTAGCTAGGGTTTTGAATGGAATATGGTCAAGTAGCTTAGGTGAAATAAATTCTCTTTGGTAAAAAAAAAATGTAAACTTAAATAACTTAGTTCATTTTCTTTGTGTTTAATGCTCTTTTTTAATTAACTTTATAAATGTGATACATGGTAACTCTAAGAAACCTTATGGGGGGGATTAGGGGGATTCTTAATGAACTAGACATAGAAATTTCAGAATCCAGACCAAGGGAATTAATTAGGAGACTAATAACTTTAATGAACCTTACGGGGGAATTTAAAGGGAGTCGTAATGAACTAGACATAGGAATTTAGGAATCCAAACTAAAAAAGAAATGACATATGAATTAGTAGATAGATGACTTTTGGGTGTGAGCAAGCATACTAACTACTATATCTACTAGTCATGTGTAATAGCTTAAAGGAACTTAATCTTAAGGTGTTATTATTAATTATCTTATTTATTGTGGTAAACCATTAGTAATAATAGGTTTACATGACTTAGACATAAGAATGTAGATAATTAAGTGTCCTCAATTAACAAGTTGTTTAAGATAAGTTAAACCAAAGAGAAGGCATTAACCTAAGTGAAAATGATCAAAGGAAGTTAAAAACCCTAGGCTTTTGTTATTGATTCTCTCTATAAAATTCTCTAATCTTTTTGTGACATGGGCTTTAGGCAAAGGAAATGAGACGCAGTAATCAGTGCAAGCCCACACAAGATAATCCTCATAGAAATTCAACACTCTACTTACACTTGTCTACTTAAAACGACCCATGCATTTACGAAATTATGCTGTCAATTTGCAGATACAATTCAATGTAAATTGAAGGCTTTAAAAGATAATGGTACATGGACTGTTATACCTTTACCCTCTGACTCATATGCCGTATGCTGTAAGTGGGTGTTTAAAGTCAAAATGAATGTAAATGGGTTTGTGGAAAGGTACAAAACAAGGCTAGTAACTAAGGGTTATAATCAAAGAGAAGGGTTTGACTATCAAGAAACTTTTAGCCTTATTGCAAAACAAATGTTGTTGATTTCTCACGCAAATGCACGTAGTGTTAAGAAGTAATATAATAGTAAATAGAATTCGTTCTCACGGAGAATTGAATTAATTTCTAAATGCTAATTACTAAAATTGTAACACCTTAAACTTATCCAAACAATTAAAAGTATAATTAAAACTAATAAACTAATAAACCAAAAATAAAACTAATCTAAAATCTATTAGCAAATTTGTTTCATTAAATTCGAGTGATTACTAGACCTAAGATTATGATATCCGTCAATACTTTATCTGATTATTGTCTCTCTCTCTTAACTTACTTTAATGGATTAAGTTGTTAACCTAGAGTTCTAAATTATTTACAAGTCTCTATCGAGTTTCTCATAAAAATACCTCTCCCAATTAATTTACTATATGTCTATGCAAATTAAATTAAAAAAAGATTTATTAAGTTTGTACTCTAATCCTAGCTATGTATGGCTTATAAGTGTATGTTTATCCTATATGCAAATCAAACCACCTAATCAACTAAGTGTATTCGATCATATGCTATTCTATCCAAGGTCTACCTAAATCTTCTTCGCAAAGATTTAACCTAGGTTTCCAATTCAATCTAATTAGTGATCAGGCAATTAGAAGCATTAAGAACAGAATAAAATAAACGACTTAAATCTATCAAACATAAGTAAAAGAGAGATAAATAATTCAGACTACATATTGAGTTCAATCAAAATCTTAGATAAACAATTTAGTTCCCTATCAAGTCACACATCATTATTGAATAAAGTTTTAACATTAAAATCAAACTAAGAAAAATAAGAAAATAACAAAAAGATAGAAAAACTCAAGAATTGTATTCTTGAATCCTTCAAATTCTTCTTAACTTTAATAACTTTGTGGCTTGACTCTCAACTATCAATCTAGTGTTTCGTTCTTTTTTTTCTTCCTCTAAAAATATTTCGAAAGGTTGTCTTTATAAGGCTTTGAAGTTAGGCCAAGTTGGGTGAAGAAAGAAGCCAATTCCATTCAGGATTTCTTCATCAGACTATGTGAGCCGCAACTTTGCCCAATTAATTAACAGAAATCATAATTGCTATAGGACTACTGCAATGTGTCAATTTCAACAAGAGTTTTGACCACCTTCTAAGTCAAACTGGGTAAAGTAGTAGCATGAAAGTTGTACCTTTTTCTCTTATCTTTCCAATGGTGCAAGACTTGCTTTATTTGGAGCTCTGTAGAGAGAGTTATGATCAAAATATCAAAATATATGCAATGAAAGTCTACACCTTGAAATTGCTCTCCTTCTTTCACTAAATTTCTTCACTAAATTTCTTCTTTCATCAAACACCTACAAAAACACAAATAAATCAATAACAACCTATCTTAACCACATTAACATCAAATTAAGTATAAAATTAACTAAGATTAAATTGACTCATATAAATTAACTAATTTAAAATAATTAAATAAAATCTACTAATTTCTATGTATTGCTACAAGAACTAGGCTAAATTACTATCAAAATTAAGCCCAAATAACTTTATATCATAGACTTATCAGCAAACCACTATCAAAATCTTCTTACCATTGGTAGTTGCTAAGGGTTGGTGTTTATCACAGCTGAACATCAACAATGCTTTCTTAAATGGAGATTTGGAGGAGACAGTGCATATGGAGCTTCCTCAAGGTTATTTATTAAGGGAGACTATCAAACTGGTCCTAAAATGGTATGTAAATTACACAAATCCCTTTATGGTTTAAAATAGGCCTTAAGGTAGTGGAATACTAAATTTACTACCTTTTGGTGAAGTATGGCTTTAAATAATCATTCTCATATTACTCTCTGTTTATTATGATAGCATTTGATGGAGATTTTGTTGCATTGTTAGTACACGTTGATGACATAATCATTGCAAGTACTTTTACTCAAGCTACAGTTCGTGTTAAAGAATACTTAAGTTCTCAGTTTAAACTGAAAGACTTAGGAGTAGTGAATTATTTTCTTGGACTGGAAATTGCAAGGAATTCAGAAGACATTTTAATTTATCAGAAGAAGTATACATTGGACCTTTTGGAACAATATGGCATGCTCGATTCAAAACCAGTCACAACTCCGATTGATTATAGTCACAAGTTGAGTAAAAACACAGATGATGAAGAGATCACTAATTTAACAAGGTACAAGCAGTTGATAGCTGAGCTTTTATACTTGATCTTCACAAGACCTAACATTTCTTATATGGTTCAAGTACTGTCTCAGTTCATGGACAGGCCAAAACAAATACATTTATCAACAACATATCGTGTTTTGAAGTACCTTAAATCAACTCCAAGTCAAAAAAATCTTATGAGAGCAGAATCAGATTTGGTAATCTTAGCATATTCAAATAATTATTGGGTAAGCTGCCCAAATACTTGTAAGTTTGTTATTGATTATTGTGTGTTCCTAGGAAGTTCATTGGTGAGCTAGAAATCTAAAAAGCAATCGATAGTGGCTCGAAGTTCAATAATGGCACAATATAAAGCTATGGCTTTTGCCTATTGTGAAGCGATATGGATAAAGTACTTGTTTTCTGATTTTGGCATTAAACATTAAGCAACAGTCAAGTTATATTGTGATAATCAGTCAAGTTATATTCCATGAACACACAAAACATATAGAGATGGATTGCCACTTTATCAAAGAAAAGGTTTTTACAGGTATAATCAGTCCTATATATGTTCCTATAAAGTGGGAAATTGTAAATATATTAACTAAAGGATTACAGCCGAAGTAATATCGTAAGTTGCTAAGCAAGATGAATGTTCATGACATTCATGCTTTGCCATGAATATTCATCTTGAGGGGGAGTATCAAGTTAGAAATAAGCTCTTAATTGCAAATGAAAAGCTTGATTAAAGATAAATAAAAGTCAGATTAAAAGAAAAGTGCATGCAGATTACAGGAATTCTTAAAACAAGGCTAGGAATTGAACACATGTTTTATATTTAATTTGTTATTTACCTTTTACTATTCCTTTACTGTAGTAATTAGTTAGTTGGTAGAGTAGTTAATCAACTTTACTATTCTGTTGACTTCTTTTTCCCTTTTTTCTTAACAAACTTTTCTTTGCTTCTTGTAAGTCGTGTACATAAACCCATTTTAGCTTTGTAAATCGTAGATTTTTTTCATTCAATGAAACATAAAGATTCTTTCCACAAATTTTTTGTTTTAGCTTCTGCAGTTTTTTTTACATACTTTAGGGGTTGAGAACAATAGCTCAACAACTCTAAGCGTTTGGCAAAAAGATATTGCTCACATGGATAATAGATTTAGCCATATAGGATGGAAGAAATTTTCAGTTTACATTTGATGACACATCAGGGAATTACAATTTTAGCTATGTGTCAAATGAAAATGAAACATACTTTAGTTTCGGTAATAAGGAAAATGATTTGTTTAAATGGTTTGTGATGGCTTCTATCGGGCAATATGATGAGTATACTTTGTCAAAAAGGAGGATTTCATCAATGAGTCATACAATTTGTGAAGAATCATTAGTTGGGGGTAATGGTAAAAGGTGCACAACATCAACACCATTGATGTGCAAAAATGGGGATGATTTCACAAAGATGAATGGCACCATGCTAACTTCCATGTTTGTCAATGGTTCAATTAACATGGGATTTAGTGATTGTGAGATTTTGTGGCATAGTAATTGTTCTTATATTGCGTTTGCTTCTCTGCAAATGATCAAATAAGGTGTCAACTGTACTTTAGGAATAAAAATCATCTCTTGGATGTCATAGAGAAAGGAGTGGAGATTGCTTATGTACACGGAAAGGTTTCTAAAGAAGCCGGTAAGTATCGTTAATACAAAAAAATTACTAATATGATGATTAATCAAGTTAAGATAAAGCTTAATCTTGTGGATCAATGTGGCATTAATAAATTATACTAGTAGCCACTACTAGTCCACATAATATTGATTTTAAATCATTTTTCTTATTCAATTGACAAAAAATTTCAACTCTACTTTGTTTATTTCTGAGTGCGACCAGTTGAAATGCTGAATGTTTTGATAAATTTTGCTTTCTGATAAATTTGTCATGTTAAAAATAAACCAAAAATTTTTGATAAAAAGAAAGGATCTGAGAAAGAAAAGTAAAGATAAAGAACAGCACATTGATTTATTTTCATCAGAAGTCTGCCTTTTTAAAGGCAATAATTGGTTATCATACGATCACAAAAAGAAAACAGTTGGATAACAACTAATCATCTAAAGAAATAGGAAAATGAAATGTGGGCCTATAATTGCCACTATGGTAGATACAAAGTAGTGCTTTTTGACCCAAACACAAACAATGAACATGGTTTTTTAAAAAGCCACATTTTCTAATAACACTAAAAATGATACTACATGGTTTAATGAATCACGTGGCCCACTTACGTGTGATTGTCTTCCTTCTTGCAACAATGGATCACCAATGTGAACAACAATGAAAAACATCTCCATGCACAACCAAAACTCATTTTCTAACAAACCTCCTTGAGTTAGGTCTTGCACAAACCCAGCTTTGATTTGAAAGTAAAAAATTTATCTTTGCCTAATCCTTAGTGAAGATATATGCAACATGTTCATCTGTGTTGCAATATTTCACACTAATTTCTTCATTCTTTATATCATCTCTTATTGCATGATATTTGACTTTGATATGATTAGTACGACCATGTTGTACTGAATCTTGGTAATGGCTATTACGGATTGATGATCAAGCCAAATTGTTGCTTCACTATCTTGTTTAAAACTCAAGTCATTGAGAATTTTTTTTAGCCAAAATGCATGGTTGGCAACCAAGGCAGCAACCACATATTCGGGTTCAACAAAGGATTGATCCACTATTTCCTATTTCTTTGAATTCCATGTAAATATGACATTTCCAAGTGAAAAACAAAAACCTAAAGTGCTTTTGGCATTATTTGGACAAAAGACCTAGTCATTATCACAAAATCCCATAAGTTCTCTACTTTCATGATGGATGTACTTGAGTCCATATTTTATAGTTCTTTTAATGTATCGTAGGACTCATTTTGCTGCTACCATATAAGTTTCAGAAGGCTTTTTACATGTTATCTTGACAAAACACTTGTTGCTTGCGTTATGTCAAATCTAGATGTTGTTAAATACAATAGATAGCCCACCAAAATTCTATATTAAGACCAGTTTGCAAATAGAGCATCATCTTCTCTATATAGTTTATTTCTAGAAGCCATAAGAGTGTTAACCGATTTGCAAGACTCCATATGAAACCTTTTGAGAAGTTCTTGAGCATATTTGCTTTCGTGAAGACAAAATATTTAGGTTCTTGTATGATTTCAAGACCCAAGAAGTAATGCATTTTTCTTAAATTAGCTATTATCAAATTCTTATTTCATTTGGGTCTTGAATTTTTTCAACTACAAAATATTAGGTCCTGTCACAAAAATATCATCAACATAAAGGGAAAGTATCAAGCTTACTTGGTCATGTGAGCTCTTGACATACAGAGTTGGATCATTAAAGTTGTGTCTGAATCCTTTCTTAAGCAAGTAGTCATCAATTCTTTTCATACCAGGCTCTTGGAGCCCGTTTTAAGCCATACAAGGCTTTAATGAGTTTACAAACTATCTTCATTTCCTTGCTCCCCAAACCCCTTGGTTGCTCAATATAAACTTCTTCCTTAATCAATCCGTTAAGAAACGCAAAGTTTACATCTAGGTGCCATATAAACCATTTTTCTCTTACAGCCAAAGCACGTAATATTGAATCGTATCTTGGCAAGGTACTAATGCAAAAGTCTCAGTAAAATCTATCCCATACACTTATAAATAGTCTTTGGTTACAAGTTTAGTCTTAAGCTTATTCATTGAATTATTTACATTAAACTTGTTCAATATACCTAATTAACACCTATGGTTCTCTTATTTTTTAATCTGTCAACTAATACCTATGTGCCATTTTTCTTGATTGCATTCATTTTAGCTAGCATTGCTTCTTGCCAAGCTTTATTTTTCGCTAAATCAAGGTAGGTAGTGGATTCAACAATGGACACATTGCACTTTTTATAAATTTCTTGCCAGCTTCTTGTCCCTTTTACAATCATCATCATCTTTTTCATTAACCTTTTGGGCTATTTCAGCTTCATCATTGCTTGTACCTTGAAGACCTTCAACGTGGTTAGTCTTCCAATTCCATCTCATGTCTTTTTCAATCCTTACATCTCTTGACAAAAATACCTTAAGTGTGTAAATTATAAAGTCGATAAACTTTAAAAGCCCCACTACCAAGTGAATAGCAACCTTAAATTTTGCATCAAGCTTTGTGCGGTTTTCATCAAGAATTTTTGCCTAGCAGGGACATCCAAATACACACAGATGAGAGACTGAAGGTTTGGTTCTATGTCATGCTTCAAATGTGCTCTTCATGTTTAATGTTCTTGTTGACAGAATATTGCGTAATTGAGCCGTAACATTTATGGTTTCTGCCTAAAAGGTTTTAGGCATTTCTTTCTCTTGAAGAAGACATTTAGCCATCTCTATCAAGGTTTTGTTTCTCCTCTCACATTTCCCATTCTGTCAAGGGTTGTATGGTATAGTGGTGAAGTGTTTGATGTCATTTGTACTTACATAATTTTTAAATTCATTTGAGTTAAACTCACCCCCCTTATCTAATTTGATGGGTTTTATTTTGCAGTTTGCTTCATTCTCTATAGGAGTTAAAACCTCTTGAACTTATCAAACACATAGGCTTTTCTTTATAAAAAATAAACCTAATTGTATCTTGTAAAGTCCTCAATAATCAGCAAGTGATAGAGATTTTCATTGAGATATTTGACTGTCATGGGACCTCCCACATCTACATGAAGGAGTTTCAACTTGTCATGGGCACGTAAATCACTCCTTTTGGGAATGATGTCCTTGTTTGTTTGCTAAGTTGGCATGTCTTGCAAACTTTTCCTAATTTTATGAATTTTGGCAACCCATCAATCACATTTAAAGTGGCTATGTGACTTATTGAGTCATGGTTCACATGGCCTAATCTTTTATTCCACAGTTTAGTGTTAGATAAAAGGCATTTATATGATTGTTGTCTTATTTTCACCCAATTCACAAGAAAACATTTATCTTGCATTCTTACCATGAACAATTCATTTCCATTTACATCAAATATCTTGCAATATCTATTTTAAACATTAAAATATAATTACTTTCCACCAATTGGCCCACTCTAAAAAGTTTTGGCTTACATCTAGTGCATACATAACCTATATATTAACTTACTACTAGTCACGATTTGCACTTTCATTGTTTCAATAACTTCAATTTTTAAGCAGTCACCATTTCCTATCTCAACTTGTGACTTATAGTTTTTATCAAGATTGATAAAATTCTCTTCTCTCCCTGTTATATGATTAGTGCAGGCACTATCAATGAGCTAGGTATTTACTCTATTTAATTTATTAAGTTTCCTCACCATGAACAAAGGTCCATTTTCTTTTTCGTGTTGTTCCACCACCATTACTTTTTTGTCATTATGCGTGTCTTTTTCCTTGCAAAATTTTTCCATGTGACCCATTTGGTTGCATGATTGCACCTAACATTGGGTTTAAACTAATAGAATTTTTCTAAATGATTTTTCTTTTTGCAGTAAGAATAGGGAGGAAACTTTGCTTTGCCTTTTCCTTATCTTCTATTAGTGCCTTTCTTTTTTTTTTAATTGTTTTTCATAATCTTTTTTCTTGAAATAACTACTACTATTGCCTTTCTCTTTTGCTCAGCAACCAGTGCTCCTTCAATGGAATCTTCTTATCTTAAAGCTTTTTATTGCAAACCAAGGAGTTTTGGGGGGCTTGGTATCATAAGTCTCTACCAAAGAAACACAACTCTACTATGCAAATGGTGGTGGCAATATGATGTGGAAGAAAATGCCCTATGGAAACATCTTATTCTTGAAAAGTATGGTGCAGGGTAAATAGCTTGGCTTCCAATGACATGCAACCAAGGGTGTATGCGACCATAAATATTGTCAACCTCTTTTCCATCGAGGGTGTACAAGAGGTAATTGGCTTCAACCCTGTTAAATAGATTGTTTGAAACAATTCTTGTGTTTTCTTTTGACAGAATAATTGGTTACACATGTAGCCTCCAGTAAAGAATAGATATCCTTGTCTTTTTTCACTTGCCACGAATAAATATGCCAAATTAACAGAGCTATGGAATGGTGTTGAACGGGTTATTTCTTTCCTACAATCATTGTATGCATGGGAGTTCATATCTTATAATAAGCTTCTCAACATTTTATCAACTATTGTTTTAATTCCAAGAATAAAGAATAGTTTAATCCAGAAGCATAACCTAAGGAGAAAATTCTTGGTACGATCTCTCACAACTTTGCTTGGGGGAAATCATGATACACAACCAATTTGCTTTTCATTCATATGGAAATTAGCCATTCTTTCTAAGGTTCAAGGTTTTGTGTGGTTGGCTATTCTTAACTCTATCCTGACAAAACCATTTCTAAATTGACGAAGGGTCTATTTCAATGATGACCAATTGCTGTGTGCTTGGTGTGGACTTGAGCTAGAGACTTGCTCACACATTTTGCTAACTTGTCACTTAAGTTGGCTGGTATGGTCTATGGTGCTCAAATAATAGGATATGACATGGGTGGCAAGCAACCCTATTGCATCACATATCCAAACATGGGCTGACAATCCATTTTTGGGTCTGTTGAAAAGATGTTGGATGATAGTGTGGGGTAAGCCATTTAGCCATTATGGTTGGCAAGGAATGAATTGGTTTTTAATGGAGAATTTTGGGATTGCATGTGGATATTTTTTCTCATTAAAATGTGCTTTTTTTCTTTGGATACATGTTTATGATGGTATAGATTCTTGATGAGCTTTGTTGGTGGCAAGAACCTAGGAATGTCAATTTAAAACATACTCTGCTCCACAAAAGACTCAAAGTTTCTTGACAACCCCCAAATGCAGGAGAACTAAAATTCAATGTTGATTGTTCTACAAGGGCCAAATCGAGCTTAACTGGTTGTGAGGGAGTTCTTACAGACGCTGAAGGATATGTTGTCAGAATCTTATTTGACCCCCTCAGTATTTAAGATTCCAATTATTTGGAGATCATGGCGATAAATTATGCTCTTTAGCTATTTTCTTCATCTACTCTTGCCAGCACCAAAAAACTAAGCATAAAGTTTGATTCCATAATGGCAATTTCATGGGTGCAAAATGTGGACCAAAGGCCTTGGGACAAATGGGCAACCTTCAACGAAATGGACGCATTAATTCAAAATATTGGTGAAGTTGACATCGTGCACACACCAAGGGAGGGAAACTTTTTTGCCAACTTCCTTGCTAAATTCGGTGTGGATAAGCAAAGTTGATTTTCAACCTAGTGGTAATTTTGCTATGCTATCCTTGGATATTTGATGTTACTGTTTATTGCTATGTTTTTCATATTTTTGTTCTGTAATGGGTATTAATAGCTTTATTGTTGCTATGCCATGTGTGGATAGTTGCTGGCTGCACTTATTTTATGTGTTTAATTCTATACCAAAGTGATTCTAAGTGTTGTAATTGAAACTTCAAGTCACATCCCACACTATTTTACCAGTGATATATAAAATTCACATATTTGACTCAGCAAAAAAAAAAAAAAACTCAGTTACTGAAATTGTGAGATATCTTTGGAGTGCTCTAGAAAAGAAATTTTGGCTTCAAATTTCTCTAGTAGGCTCACAAGAATTTTATGAACTATACTTTTTTCAATCAAGTTTTCTCCCAACAATCTTAGTTGGTTCACAAGTTTCATAATTTTATTTGTATAAATATTGACACTTTCATCCTCTTTCATTCTTAATACGTCAAATGCTCTAAGTAGATTAAAAATTTGAATTTGTCTAGTCTTATCCTTCCATGAAATTCCTCCTTCAATTTGTCCCAAGCCTTTTTGATTATATCACGATTCATGATCCTAGTGAAAATTATGTCGAACATAGCAAAGTGAATACATGGTAATGCTTCAAATCTTTTAAAAACTTCTTCACTATGTTGTTTTAATTGAACTATGGTTGGGTTTAGTTGTTTAAATTTTGAGAGTTCACCTCCTATTTCCGTAGTATCTCAAAGATTGAAACCCTTAAGATAGGCTTTCATTTTGACAGCCCAAATTAAATAATTTTCAGTTGAGAATTTTGGAGGTGTAGCAGCTTTAAAATTTAAGGATGCTATGATGAGTTTTTGGTTGGTAATACTATTTGGAAGGCTAGATATTTATTTGATATTTTTTTGTTTTAAGATACCATCACTAAAGGGGCTCTAATATCATTATAAATTTTGCTTTCTGATAAATTTATCATGTTAAAAATAAACAAAAAATTTTGATAGAGAGAGAGAGAGAATTTGAGAAAGAAAAATGAAGATAAAGAACAACACAGATTTATTTTCATCAGAAGTCTGCCTTTTTAAAGACAACAATTAGTTACCATACGGTTACAAAGAGAAAACTAATGGATAGAAACTAACAATCTAAACTAATAAGAAAATGAAACGTGGACTCCATGACTACTACTATGGCAGAGACAAGTATCTTTTTGATCCAAACAAAAACAATGAATGTCAAACCCTGTTCTATAAAATAATTACGACGTCATTTACATGTTCAATAGAATGTTTACAGATTTAGAAAGTTCGAGGAATCGTTAAAAGACGATATTGCCCCTAATGGTACCATTGAGTCGATTAAGCCTCGAACTAGTTCAAATAGGAATTTTAAGGTGAAATTAAGAGTTTCACAGTTCATGGATGACTCAAAATGGTAATTCAGAGTTCGATGATCAATTTGGAGTCAAACCGAAATTTTCACTATCTAGGAGTAAAATGGTTATTTGCCACTTGGGACAAAATAGAAATTTTTAGAAAAGATTTTTTTTGGTCCATTTGACTTATTGGAGTATGATTTAAGTATTGGAGTATGATTTGAAGTTTAGAAGTGAAAAATTTTAATTCCGGTATAATTTGGAGTATAAGGGTGAAATGATAATTTTGCCACCCCGAGGGCAAATCGGTAAATTTTCACCCCCGACACTTGTCAAGACCAAGGGATTTTATTCATCATGGAAATGGATAAACATGAGAAATGTGTGGTGAAAAATTAAAGAATTAAAAGTCAAATATTTAAAATTTGAGCCAATAAAAAAATGCCATGTGTCATGTTTTTATTATTTTATTATTTCTTTATAAAAAGGCAAAAAATCAGCTCATTTCTCCCATAGTGATCAGCCAAACCAGAAGAGAAGAGAAACCAAGGAAGAACAAACCCTAGGTGGGAAAAATCAAAGAGAAAGTGTTGGAATTCAAGGATTTGATCAAGCAAAGGTAAAATTTCTTTGATTTTGCTAGTGATTTACCTTACCCATGCATTTTTCCTTAATTTCCATGATTAAATTACATGTTTTCATGATGAAATTATGGCTGATCAAAATGGGTATGGAGAGAGAAAGATGTTAGAATTGTTTGATTTTGAGTTATGTTGGTGTTTAGAGTTAGTTAAACATGTTTAGAACCAAAACAACAAGAAAAGAATCCATTTTCCCCATGAACCTTCAATGGCCGAAAGTTCCAAGAAGAAAAGTGAAGATAAATTTGCCTAATTGTGTGTTAATTAGTTGTGCTTAGTGAATTGAGGGATTGGAAAAGAAATGGAGAAAGTTGGAGTGAAATTGGACGCGTTGGCCAATTTATTGGATGAAAAATCGACTTAGGTCAATACCGGGTCTAGATGGCTACCTGTGCATTTTTCATTTCATATCATGCATATATATCGAGCCTGAAATAGTTTATGACTGTTAGACACAATTTAATTGAAATATGTGTCATGGATTATGGCTAGATGGTGAGCCATTAGATACGGGTAAAGGACTGTACCCGCGGATTGAAAATAGGAGTATATCGACTCCTAGAACAGTGAGTAAACTTACTATCGTCTCAATTATCTAGAGTAGATTTATTTAATTGTGTGATTTTATGAAAAAATGGTTTAATTGGAAAATTATTGTGTTTTATGGGAAAATGAGATTTTATAAAATAATTTTATAAAATTTTTACAAATTTAATAATGATTTCAAAAATAGAGTAATTGGAGACCTATACTATGATTGTGTTGTTTATCTATAATTTTACATTAAATGGCTTATGATAAATGTGGGTATGATTGGTTATTTTTATGATTTCAAGAATATATGAACTGCTTTGATTTGCCTTGAATGTGTTAAGTGAGTCATGTCATACTATTGTGATTTTATTGATTGGTGGATTATAAATTGGGCACTGCAGTGACGAGGGTTCCGTGGGCCAACCTAATTAGAGGGGCACGGTTCCCAATTATTGAGCTTACCTCGATTGGAGAGGCGCGTAGGATAACTCCTGAGGTAGGATTTGAGTACACTTCACGCTGGCCACCACGTGAAACTGGGACTCAGCCAACGCCGAGAAACGGCTTTGTTGTCAGAGGTGAAATGTGTTTGTGTGTGTGACAATAAACAGCCTTGGCGGTCTCGGTAAGATGCCTTCACGGGGTATCCTCGAGAATGGATTTTTGGCAAGGGCCAAGTTTTTGAAAAGTGCATAAGCCATGTTGACTAATTGGATGAAATTCAATTATTTATATGGGTTGGGATAAATTATTTTAATTGTCTCCTATTACTCGGCTTTAGATTATTTTGATGATGTCTGTCTACTCATTGGGATTTTATAATCTCACCCCTTCTTCCTATCCATTTTTCAGGCTCAGGACAATTTGTTGATAGTTGATTAAGACGAGAATTAATCTCGGAGTTGCATTTTAGAAAGTAAGGGTTCGTAACCCTACATTTTCTTAGTCAGTTGGGGGCCCATGTGTCACTGTAAAAGAAATTTTATTTTTCAGTTATTTAATTTAAAATATGTATGAATATATTTAGCTTTTACACCATGTTTTTGACGAGTTTCAATATTTTCAAAGAAAAATGACGAAAATGCCCCTGTGAGCCAAAAAGTAATATTTTATTGTTTTGATTTGGAAATGACTTATGATTTTTTTTGAAATGTGAGATTTAATAACTGTCGCTCATTGGGGAGATGCAGAAGCTGATACTAAGTCTTGCGGGGTTTCGATCGGCATTCGAGGTAATGAGTGCCTATCGGGACGTCGCGACGGTTGTCACGGACTCGATGGGAGTTCCAGGTCGTGACAATGAATGAGGATTTTTAAAGAGTCATATTTTCTTATAACACTAAAACAACATTGGATAGTTTAATGAATAGCGTGACCCATTTACACGTGATTGTCTTCCTCCTTGTAATCATGGGCGAACCCATGTTGGAGACACCACTCCCTTTCTAAAATGTTTTAATTTTTATTTAATTTATCTAGGATGTAAGGTAGTTAATACATTAATGAACCCATTATTTTTTTTGTAATTTTATAGGAAGTGGGGTCAAAGACTCCAAAATAATTTATTAAAAAGTAATTTATGTATTAATATTTAAATACCATAAGGAAAGACAAAAAAAAATTTCTTCAATAATTTAATATTTTATTAAAAAAGTTAAAACTTAAACTACTCTCTTTATCTAAAAATTCAAGTCATTTCCCTTCTCAGTCCTTTTGTTTTCACTCTCAAAATAACTCATGTAAACTTCAATTGTAAGTAATTTTTAACCCAAATTAAGTTTTTAAATACTTTATGTCTAAATATTGTTTTGATTAGTTTGATAATTGGGTTCCTAATTATAATCTAGTTAATAGAAAATAATACTACATGTCAAATAATATCTTGAAATTATGAGTTTTTCTTTTTTTATTTATTTTGTAGATATACTATTTGATTATTTGATTTTTGTATTTAATTTTATGTAGTTTATGGATGCTTATATTTAGTTTTGATCAATAAATAGAAAATTGTTATATTGTTAGTCACTGAACTTGATAATTTGCTATGTAAGATTATATTTTTATTTAATTTTAATGAACAGTAATCTTTAACAAGTTTTATAATTTTAGATAAATAAAACATGAGAAGATATTTTAAAAGAAAAGAAATTATCTTACAAGACTTAAATTTCGCGCAATAATAACAAAATTCTACTGATGATGGTACTCAACAATATTCTTCTAAATAAAATCATGTTAAATTTAATTTAAATACTCTCATAACAACGAAAAAATAAAATTGCTGAGCATCATCTTATTAACACCCCGAGATCAACTGGTATGAACAACAACAAAAAAACATCTACATGCAAAGATAGAACGCACATTTTAACATGTTTCACAAGAATGCCTTCAGGCTTCATACGTGCGTTTAGAAAAGCATTTTATAATTTCAACTAGTGATGACTTGTTGGAAACGTTATTTATGTGATAAGTGCTAACGTCCGTTCATGTACACTACTGCTTTCGCATCTGCCTTAACCTAGAGTGCTTTCTGTAAAATGATTCAGTCTCCAAGGAGACATCTCAACTATTAGAATTCGAAACTTCATCTTGAAGGTCTTGGATTTTGAATTTTGGGATCAGCAAGATGAATCTATGAGATAGTACTTAGAGGCTACCTCTTATTTGACATGGTTTAGTGAGTTTATTGTGATAAAGACTAACTTAATTTTCATTCAGTTCGAAAAGTCCTTCCAAAAACTGCTTAGTTAATGGCTTTTGTTGGTTGTTAGATGATGAGAGAAAGAGAAGGCTGGTGTTGATTATCTTCTGTTCTCTTGCTTCGCTATTGGTTCCGGTGCTAGTCTCCTCGTATTATTTCAGAAAGAGAAAGCATCATTCTAGAGGCTAGTTCTCTCTCTCACTCCCCAACTCATATACAGTTGATTGTCAACACCATTCTAGAGGCTAGTTCTCTCTCTCTCTCTCTCCCCTACTCATATACAGTTGATTGTCGAGCTTAGTAAATTTTTGTGTATGCTTGCAATGTATAAGTGACAACTTATTGCTTTTGATCAGAAAATCAAGGTGTAACCAGAGAAGACATGTCTGGAAACACACCCGTTGGGTTATCTCAGACAAGGACGAACATGGCTTACTTTCTTAAATTGCACAGAGAAAATGAACAAGAAGTGCCTTTGTTCAGCTTTGCTAGCATAGAAACTGCAACAAATTACTTCGGCTGCAAACAAGCTTGGTGAGGGTGGATTCGGGCCTGTATATAAGACAGTCTGTTGGTGATTCTTTGTTAATATTATACCATACGCATTTTACGACAATATATAATAGAACTTTGTATTTGGGATAAAGTATTCCAGGGTAAATTGGCAACAAGGACAAGAAATTGCTGTCAAAAGACTTTCCAAGATTTCAAGGCGGGGAATCACGGAGTTTAAAAATGAAATCACACTAAAATGTAAGCTCCAACGCAGGAATCTGGCTAGGCTTTTGGGATCTTGCATTGGAGCAGAAGAAGGTCTACTGGTTTACGAATATATGCCCAACAATAGCTTGGATTCCTTCATTTTTGGTGCGTCAATAATTATATTTAATTACTCAAAATGTCCATTGTACTTCCCTTTCATCCACATTGATGGAGTTGAAATTTAACATTTGACAGATTCGACTAAAGGAGCACTCTTGGATTGGAGAAAATGTGTCAATATTATCCAAGGGATTGCACAAGGGCTCTTATATCTTCACAGGTTCTCAAGATTAAGAATTATTCATCGCGATTTAAAGACCAGCAACATCTCATTGGACAGTGACATGAACCCAAAAATATCTATTTTGGTATGGCAAAAATTTTTGAAGAAAAAGAGACATGGATGAGAACAAATAGAATTGTTGGGACAAAGTAAGTTAACTAAATATAAAGCATAATTCATAGTCCTTTCCATTTATTAAGTATCTAATAAGTTTTTGTTAAATGATAAGTGGTTATATGTCTTCTGAGTATGCAATGGATGACCTCTTCTTAAAAAAATTAGACGTTTTTAGTTTCGAAATCATTATATTGGAGATTGTAAGTGCCAAGGAGAACATTGCCTTTTTCGAAACTGATCACTCCCTAAACTTGCTAGGCAGGGTAAGCAACCAGAATATAGTACTATAAAGTCTTCAATCTGAGGCATTGCACCATTAAATCTGAAGTGCTTTGCCTCATACTTTCCCATGTTCTTTGCTTACCTATTGAAACTGGGTACGTATCAGGCTTGGGATTTGTGCAAGCAAGACAGATGCATGGACTTGATTAGATTCAACGTTGCGCGATTCTTGGTCCGCAAGCCAAGGTCTTCATATTGTTCAGCTAGGGCTCTTACGTAAGCAAGAAGGAGTTAAAGATCAGCCAACCATAGCAGCGCTGTCCATGCTTAGCATGGAAACAGTGCCTCTTCCTCACCCAAAGCAGCCTGCCTTCTCAAGTCAGTTTATTTCTATTGCTACTGAATCATCTCCAGCAGGACAAGACATTTTTCTAGAAATGATTTAACAATTTCAGAGATACATGCTTGATTGGTGAGCCAAATAATTTTGGTATTTGTGATCCAAATCTCGGGTAGTAACGAATTGAACTGCCCAAGCTCTTGAAAGGCCCTAAAAGGCCATTGGGCTCTATGCAATGGGCTAAAAGAAGTTATCAGTATCAAAGCTACGTTGTTGATGCTTGACAGGGTATTCTCAATTGGCAGATGAAATGCTTTAAGGGAAAAAATTTACTTTCTTTGAATAATTTGGATACTCTTTTAGGAGATTTTATTAGCTAATTAAGGAGCTCTTTAGGGTCTTTTGTGGGTTCTACAAGTATTTTTCATTTCTTTATCTCCAATTTATGACTAAATTATGATTCATAAAATTATTAGTTTACTAAAAAGACTTGAGCTCGCTCGATCCTATATTTGTTGAAGTAATTGAATATATGTAAATTATACATATCAATAATTTATTTATTTGCTAAGAAAATAGAAGTGTTCCTCTTTGGTTCGAGAAGATGAGGAATGAAGTTGAAGCATTATAATAAAAAGGAATAATTCCACATAGGCCCCTTATGGTATATCATTTTCTTATATAGCACCATGAGGTTATTTTTTTCTTACATAAAACTTATGTTTTACTTCTATTTTTAAAGGATAATGATGTTAAATTTTCAGTTAATTTTTTTATAAAAAGACAATAAAAACTTTTTTTATAACTCTTTTGCTTTTGGTATTTTCAATTAATTTTTTATAAAAAGATAATAAAAACTTTTTTTGATAATTATTTTGTTTCTTTAATTAAAAAAACATTTGTGTTGTAAAAGAAATAATAGAAACAATTAGAAAAGAGAGATATTGAGAGAATGCTCTTTATAGTTGAAGCCTCTTATAGATGAATGACTATTACAATCTTCTACTAAGATATATCTCTAAATTATATTATCTTCTTCATAAATCCCACATTATCAGCTAGATCATATCCACATTTAGATGAATCTTGATATATGTAGAGTGTGGATAATATATACATTTATAATTTATCAAATTTACTTTAATTTTGAATTGATCTAATGTAGTTGTGATATGTCCATATTCTACAACAATTTGAACTTTTTTTGAATTTTTTTTATGACTTTTCTTCTCTCTTCATTAAAAAAAAAAGTAATTGAAAGATTTTTTGACATGTGTTTATAATAGTACAATAATTTGACAGGATTGGGACGGTGTAGTGAGATTGAAGTATAGTGGTGTAATTAATATTGATTGATGGGTTTTGTGGGCAATCCAAATGGCAACCAAGTCTGGTGCATCTCTTGTTCATACCTGGAACAAGTCACCCTGCTGATTTTGTTCTGCTATAATATGATTGGATGGCTTTTTATAAATCTTTCACCAAAAATGAATCCACTACAAAGTTTTTTTTTTTTTAAAGATAATTGTTCCATTTACAGTTTTAGGAGGCTCAAGAAAGAGAACTTCGAATCTAACTATATTTTCTTGTTGTATAAAATACTTGCTTCATTTGGTAGACAAGAGTGGGAAAGTGAAGAGAAAAAGGGAGAGAAAAATAAAAAAATAAAAAATATCCAAATCTTTTTTTTAATTAAACAAAAAATAAAAGAATTATAAAAAAAAGTTCTACAATAAACTAATTGAAAATTTTATACCATTATATTTTTTTTGGAAAAGAAGTAAAATATAAAATTTTATATGAAAAAAAATAACCACTATGTGAAAAAAATGCTATAGCATATGTTGAAGGACTGAAAAGTAAAAAAAAAAAAAAAAAGGAACCAACTTTTATCATTATTATCATCTGAAATCATATCCCTCTAACACCTCACGTGCATGCAACCCATATTTCCACAATCTTAATTCCTAAATCATGTCCAATTTCACACTAGTACTACTTTCTTTCTCTTTTCCATTGTCATATAACTTGGTTCAATAATAATAATTATAATAATATATACTTATTAAATAAGTTAAGTATGCACACTTCTTATGGTAAACTCTCCTTTGTCTTTCTATTGATGAAAAAAATTGGAAGCATTATTTATAAAACTCTCTATCCTTTTATATATTTAAATTTACATACCTAAATTATATTAATCGAATATACATTATTTTATTTCGAATATAATTTCAAAAAGAACCCCTTTCTAAAATTTAAAATGAAACATTTAAATATACTACATATATTATGCATGGGTAGGCTTTTTGTAGTGTATATATAGAACAAAAAGGACGTAGTCATGTTGTTCAATATAAAGATATAATAGGGAAGTATAGAATGGAATTGTGCAGTGTAGGTGGAAAAATGTGTCTGTAATTAAAAAGTGAAAGTATAGGATTAGGTTATTAGGTGTATGGGCTTGGGTCATTGGTCATGCATGGAAGCATTTCCCAAAGAGAATCGAATCAGTCCCCTTTCTTTTTGCTTTTTCACAGTTTGCTACAGCCTTCTTTACCATTCCCCAAGAAAATGGTGGGTGGTCTCTCTCTCCCTACGGTTTTTTACATGACATTTTTCTTTTCTTTTTCCTTCACACTTGTCTCTTGGAAGAAAGAGTGAAAAATAAAAATAATAACAAAATAAGTATGATAGGATGAGAAGGGGGAAAAGAAAATGACAGTGAAAAAGCCAATGCAGTGAAGAGAAAAAGAAAAAGAAAAGATGGTCAAAATTTGAACCTCGAAGACTTCTCTTCCATCATCAGCTTCGACTATCTTTATCGAAACTCTACCATTTCCCTTTCTTTAATTTTGAACCTATTCTCCTTAATCATCTTTTCCTCCCCCATCAACATATTAAGCTATACTCATCAAAGGGAAAACTTCTCCCTTCATCTTTCAATAGATTCAACCAAAGGTGTGATAAAATAATATGGAAAATTAGCTTTTAACGTTCCTTGAAATTATAGCCATGCAACTTTAGCTTTAACCTCGGCTACGTCTTAGGCTATGATCTCCATGGAAATGACCAAAACCTGACATGCACGAGTGACATGAATATGTTATACATAAATCTCTGTGTGCTTCTTAATTCTAGTTAACTTCTTCAATTTTTAGGAAGATGGCGTTAGTATATATGTATAGATTTCTTTCTTTTGGATTTATGGCCAAATCGAGGTTTGATGCCTAGAAATGCTGGCCCAAGTACTCTGATATAAATAGATGTAAGTTTATTAAAGCCAATACCTAAGAAAAAAAATATTGACTTGACGAGTCAGGATATAAATAGATGTATAATTGAATGCAATTCCCTTATACGTTCAAACGAATAAATTTAAGTGATTCTTATATATCTTAAAGCAATATGTGCACAATACATATAGATTGCAATGATGAATGAGAGTTCTCGTTTTTGAACTTTTCACATGGAGCAAGATTTGCTTAAAGATCTTGAAGTTGATATAAGGTAACAAGAATAAGAATGGATTCAAACACTCAGGACTGCAACAGCTGCTCAAAGATGGGGGAAGATATTCCTCTCAAAAAGAAAGAAAGGCATGATGTTAATAGCTAGGCACTTCGGAATAACCACAAGTTGCAGGAAAGCTACGGTGGTTTATGTCCAGAAATGACAGCTTAATGCTTTATATACATATATATATATATATATATAACAATTTCCATCTTTATAAAATTATAGGCTATTCTCAAAACCCTTTTGACTTAGCTGAAAAAAATACGAAGTTCCAAGTACAAAACAATGGAATATTCAAAAATTGAAAAGCAACCCCAATTTTTCCTACACAGTGACCGTTAGGGATGGGTGCTTCAAAGTATATTATTGAAAGGAGACACGACCACTCCTTCGTTCATTCTAAGATAAGAATAAGCCGGCGTGGGGTCCTTTTCCTCTTAAGGTTTTTTAGAGATTTGCGGAATATTCATCTTGTCTGGTGAGAAATAGTGAGTTTTGTTCCTCCTTATCCAATCCTGACTCAACAGGGAGAAAACACTTAGGCCTCATCTCCCTGCCTGAATAGACCTTAATTCTGTTAGCTAACACAGCAAATAAGGGCCCTCGTGCCACAGTCAAAAAGTTCTCTTTGGTTCATCAAGCGCAAGATTAAAAAGATTGAATGTGCTTGCTGTGCTTGGAGGTTACAATGCATGCAAAATTTGCTTTATGTAGGGACATTGCCGGGTGGGGTTTTGACTCTGCCTATAAAGTACTCTGTATCAGCTCAAATTCAAGTTTAGAGCTCCAGATTGCTTATAAAATTGATGCTTTGCTGGCAAATTAGTGTATAATATAGACTTGTTGCGTCTCTCTAGACGCTTATAAAACTTGTAAATGATTTACATATAACAATATTAACCCAAAAGTGTCCAATCTGAATGGCTTGTGATGGTGGAATGGAACAAAGGCACGAGGCCAAATTGGCATACAAGAGATACTAGCCAGACTCCAGTGCAAGCTCACACGTTTTGACCATCTCTGGATATAAGCTAGACGGGAACAGCAAGATACAAACAGGGCTGAAATGCAAGCTACATCCACAGAGAGAGAGGTCTACGTAGAGGGTACACCCTTCCTCCTCCGCCTTTCAGGGAAACAACTTAAGTTCACAGAACAAAATTTTGATATGCTTAAGGCTGAATGAATTATATATATGCATTCGATATGTTTTTCTTGTAGATAAACAATTAATAAACACCGATAAACTGGATCCTCATTAGCAAATGAGCTGGGGTTTTTTTCCTCTGCTAGAAGACAATTTCAATTCAATCAAGTTACTTATAAAGTTGAAGCAAATAGAAAAATTAGGATACAATTGTCAAACAAAGTTTTATAATGCTTAGAATCCCTATTGGAAACAATTAGAATTTGAAATTCATTTAACTTTAGTAAAATTTTAGATTCAAACTTAAATTAGAAAAACGAAAAAGAAAGGAGTAACAAGATATAAGATAGAAGGAGTTTTTATAAATAACTTGCAATTCAATGAGCCTTCATATATTTCATAAAGGAAAGATTTACAGGTTGGGAGTATAAAGGAAAAACAAGCACAAAGAAGGGCATATGTGGAAGTTACTAATACGAAATTGTTTGCATGTGCTCATGCAGTTGCCACCTCTACATGCAACCAGAAGCCCAAAAAAGGGGCTGTAGTTGGAGCTTTTTAAATCTTTTTTTCCCCTTTAAAATCAAATTTCAAATATCCTTTATCTCTTTTTCCAATTTTAGTTTCTTGTGATTCCATTGTTCAAGGAGTTAAAGTGAGGAATATGAAAAAGAAAACCTAAGCCCTCCACTGGCTAGCTACTACTTCAATCAGCCCGATTCTCAAGGTCTAGTCAGGTTATATAAATAGCCAAACCCCATACTGAAAAACCACAAGTTCCTTACAGGATCTCTTTGTATCTTCAGTGCAACTGACTCTTCTACCTTCCAATCTGTATAGCTGCTTTCTCAAGGTGAGCTAGACGCTACGGATGTTCAACTCCATTCCCTGGCCTCATTTTTACTTTCTAGACCTGCCACTCTCAGCACTTTTTGGTTTTGATGTTACTACCATATATTCCTGGCTTCATTATGAAACTGACGCATCTCAAATTAGTGTTTTATAATTTAGTGCCTTCCATTTTTTTAAGGAAGATAATTTCATACTTACTTATCTGTGTGCTTCCCTTGTTTAGTTAACGTACTTGAAAACCAGACAAAAATATTCTCCTTCCCAGCTCAGTCTTTGTTACTATTATGATGTAGCTTCTTCTTTGTTACTATAAGATGGAGTGATTGTACATCTGCCTCTTTTTTGTGTAACTCTAGAGGAGAGAAAATGAGCAGGCCAGGAGACTGGAATTGCAGGTCATGCCAATACCTGAACTTCCAAAGAAGGGACTCATGCCAGCGCTGTGGAGAACCAAGACCCGGTGAGAGAGGTGACTATGGAAGCTTCGGTAGCAGGGGTGGCTCGTCATTCGGGTTCACTGGCCCTGATGTTAGGCCTGGTGACTGGTACTGCACTGTGGGGAACTGCGGAGCTCACAACTTTGCTAGCCGATCAAGCTGCTTCAAGTGTGGTGCAGCCAAAGATGAATCGTCGGGAGGATTTGAGGGTGACATGCCAAGAATGAGGGGTTATGGCTTTGGCAGCGGCAGCTCTAGTCGCTCCAGCTGGAAATCTGGGGACTGGATTTGCACCAGGTTGATTTCATTGGGTGAACACAATTTTTATCTTTGCCTCCTTAGAGGAACACTTAAAATATGTTCATAATATTATAAAATACTTAATTATATGGTGACCTATTGATAGACATGACCTGTTGATAGGCAAATTTATTAATTTTTTCATTAAAAAGGAGAGGTTTCAAAGTCGTGAACTATTTTTTTTTAAAAAGAAAAAGATTATATTCGTTTTTACCCTGCATGCTTAACCATAACAAAACTTGGACGTGGAAACTGATGAACAGTTCCTGATATGCCAAAATATGTCAGTTGACTAATTTCTCATTCATTTTGGGTGGAATTGGACAGGTCGGGATGCAATGAGCACAACTTTGCCAGCAGGATGGAATGTTTCAGATGCAATGCACCAAGGGACTCCGGCAACAAATCTTCATACTAATAGATTTTTCATTTTTGGGTATGGGACTTAATCTTTTTTGACAACTTGGTCTCTCCTCACAATTCACAACTTTATCTTCTCAATATTAACTACTTTTCCATGACTCTCATTTCAGGGACTGCAGTTTCAGGAGAGAGTGAGACAAGACAATCTCAGTTGTTCACTCTTTTTGCTCCTATCTATCTCTCTCTCTCTCTCTCTTTTTCTTTTGTTTGTTTTTTTCTTCTTCTTTTAGATATTACTTATCTCTTTTCCTCTGCCAGGATCTTTAGATGAATCATGTTTGAAGACTTCGGTTGAAGTTGAGCTAAATTATCTAGCAATTTGTCAGCTTTCTTATATCAAAGTATAGGCATGTACTTGTATGGTATCAATCTTATATCAGTGTCTTTGTGCCCCTCTCTCTTTCTTTCTCTTTCTCTCTGTTATATCTATTGTTGAAGACTGCTTTTTCTGTTTGAAAATGGTCCAAGGAATGTTTGAGTTGTAACTTAAAATCAGCAATTTCTCATTTCTGCAAAGCAAAGTAAAAGGGTTATATTCTTGGACCACAATAAGATCTTTTGTTTAAACCAATGCAGGAGAAGTAATGCAGTACTAGTAGCATATCTGATTCAAATAAGTAGGCCTTTTGAATATTTAACCTTTTAATTAGCAAGAGATCATGTCCAAATCATGAGCATCATACCTTTGAAAGATGAGACATTATTGTAATAAGATTGAGAGTCAGATGCATGTACAGCTTCAAAACATTTGAAATGCAACATCTATATTACATATATGCTTGTCTTCCGAACCTTCAAATCTATATATTATATGCTTCTCGAATCCTCAATAATGCATCAAGCTTAACACAGTATGAGCACCCTGAAATTTATTTAAACAAGTGGGAAATTGTTTCTTGTTTAAAAAGTTATATCAAGCCTAGGTAATTTGCTTCATTAATTCTAGTTAATCTTTGTTCTTTATGGTTTCCCAGTGGAATACTTTACCTTATGATCAATTGGATGGGATTCTCAAGTTGAAACAGTCACTTTATAATAATAATAATAAGACATTCAAGCAATGCAAGTCAGTGTAACTTGGGCCATACACATAAAGTGTACAAGCTAATTAATTAATAGCTATATCTATATTTTCCTTCTGCCATCCATGGTTGTGCTATTCCATATAAATAAGAGAATGTAGATTCGGGTTAATGTCCATTATACAGAAAGAAGATTTCCTTTTCTACAATCTTGTTAGTGATGGAATTGTTTCAAATGGAAGAACTTTTAGGTTCCCCTATTTGTTTATTTTCTCATTTTTATGTAAGAGAGAGGACAGGAACCCAAATATCTAACCTCACATTGTTTTGCACTTACATTTAACAGAGAGTAATTTGGTTTCATGGAGCTCTAAAATGCCCTACTAATCAGTTTAAACATTAATTAAGAACTGCTAATCATTAATATTATCTTAATTAGAAAAGGAAGAGATAACTCTTGCATGTTGTACTTTGCAACATCCAATGTACTCATTATAAGGAACAATGGAAAAGTTGTAATCAAAGTAGTGTAATTTTTCCATCAAATTAATTATCATATAATTATATATCTATATGTCTTGTTTCTTTGATTAACGGATGGGGTTAACTTTGACTAATCCAACTTAAATGTAAGAAGATTTTTGTTGATGAATAATTCGCATAGGATTCCAAAGCTTTTAAAGGGAACCTTTCATGGGTTCCCTCATTGACCTCTTGGGGTTGGGGTATAAAATTATATAGGGAAATGTTAATTTAACAACAAAAAATGTATATATTGGTCAAAAAGTAACCACACATTCATTAGTTTCTGCTACTACAATCCATTACTTAGCTTTTAGCAAGATATTCTTTGTTTCACTTTAAGCTTAGCTTTATGTTACTTCACTTCATTCTGCTTTTGATGGTGTTAGTAAAGTGAAGTACTTCGTTCATTGCATACAATCATGTCACCTAATGTCACATTTTTTGCTCTTTCACTTCCTGCTTATCCATGTTTTTGCCCCATTTTCAGTGCATTTTCCATCATTGTTTATTCAACTATATTCTTTCTGATCTGTCTCTTAACTTGATCATGTGAGAAGCTTTCGCCCCCATTTAGGATCCATGACTGGTCTACTAAAACGCCAAAATGGGACCATAAATAAATGAAAACTAAGTATAGTATCAAGTAACATGGCTACTTATGAATCTCTTAACTCTATTTGAATATAAGTAGTTGATTTTTGCTTTTCTAGATGACTTAAATATTGAATTTTTTTTTTCTTTTTTTTACATGAAACCAACCCTTGATTTTAACTCAAACATCAAAAGTTTTTATAAGTTAAATTCGTAGAATTAAATTAATCTTCCTTTGAAATCAAAACTTATTCTTTAGCACTTCACGAATGTCTTGTAATTCTTTGATTTTAACAATTAATTCTCCCATGCATCACTTAAGAACTTGTACTTTAACCTCATAGTTAAAGTTAATATAAAGGGATATCTTTTTTTTTTTTTTTTTACTTATTAATTTTGAAAGGCGAGGGATATCGTTTTATACTATATGAGTTATAACACATCTCTTCATGTATACATCAAAAACCTTTAAATGATTAAAGCAATTTATATATGGCAATAACTGAAAAGTACTTAGAAATTAGACTAAAAGTTAAAGTGTAAATTTTACAACTCCACATGGGTTTCAATTTTCAAGCAAGCATGCAAAAGGGGTGTTGAATAGGCAGTGGGAAAAATTAATGCAACAAAGAAAAGACAATTGATGGACATTTGGTAGATGAAAGAAGAGCATGAACATCTTTAATCATGATTTTAAGATATCCCCAAGGGCCTTGAAATCAGTAGAATTCAGTGAATTAAGTAGCTAGTCGATGAGTTGAAATCGACACTGTGATGGTCAATATTGAAAGCAAAGACAAAAAAAACTTTTTATCCAATTCAAGGCACGAAAAAATGACTTGAACTTTTTAAAGTTTTTCCCTTTAAGTCTAACTTTATAAATCAAGCATGTTGAAACTTGTTAAAGCTTATGCCTTTTTAATCCTTTACAAACCATTAACAGTTGGCACCCCGCACAGTTTTGCAAAAGCTTTAGGGGCGTTTTTCTTATGCAAAGTCATAGTGGAATTGCTTTAGTTGGTGCCTCGAAATCAAGTGTTTTGTTTTCTTCTTTTTTTTTTCCTTTTAAGTGTTTGGGACTTTTTTTTTTTTTTTTGGAAACATATCTGTTGGACAATAACAGCTCATTCATTTCACTTAAATTTCAAAAAATTATACGAAAAAGGAGAACATCAAGTGCAAGTTTTGATACGATTTGATGGTTACAACTTACAAGTACAATAAACCGATGAACCAAGCAAAGCTAGCATCAAGCTCAAAACGCTCCAGTAGAATGACAACTTCACATGGTTTATAGGTCTTTTCTTGTAACCTCCTGTTCTACTTCTCTCACTATGATCCAGTTGGTTGACACGTAGGCAAAACTCACTGATGAAAGTTTTTTTAAGGCAGCTAAAGAGGCATTATTTACGTTTGCCATTTCATTAATACAGAGAAAAATAACAGCAAGAAACCTGTTATAGAAGCCAAGGGAGGAATACAAATCAAAGACCGAAACAAGATGAACAGAACAAAGCAAAAGAGGCTAAAACAATAAGGCTAAGCACCAAAATAGAACGAGCTCTTGTAGACTATCCAAGTTGATGCCACGGCTTCTTTAAAGGATCCTGCTAGCAGAGTAATATTTCACCGTCTTCAAACTACAGATTTTAGCCCTTATCACAGCCAGCCTGCCACAAATGTACAATTATGCACAACATCCTTAAACCTTGACTAGTGTCAATGCAAACATAAGATTCCATTCCTATCCATCAAAGTTCCAATGGTGGCATGCAGCTCCAGAAGGCATTGGACGATACACAATAAATTTGAAGCAGCAAAAAAGGTTTACATTTTCAGCTCATTTGTTACAAGAGTTTAGTATAAAAAAAATTGAGATATCGGTTTTCACACAAGAAAACAAAGTTTCAAATTATTTCAGCTTAGATTTGGAAGAGCTCTTAAGAGGCTTTGCAATGGGTCGTGCAGGGGCAGTTCTCATAACTTTCTTCACGTCATACTTGATAGATGTCAAGGCACAAATCAGTGCAATCAACATTGTGGGATATACATACACAGCTTTTGTAGGATCAGAATTTGCTGGTTTTCCCAAGATCCCTTCCTTGACAAGACCCCAGATTACCAGTAGTGTCCCAAACATGCTCATCCTTCCAGGCTTTAGAAGACCCACAAGTGCTCCTGCCACACAGAAGTAGCTTCCTGCAAGAACCTGTACGGGAACCGGATAAAAGAGATGAGATTACAAGACAATATCATTTTTGACAAGATTGGGCTTATGGAAGGACACAAATTTGGATGACTGTTTGAAGCTAAACTAGTGCAGAAGTTGCAAGGTACTGAAGAGTATACTGGAACCATCCTGCAGGCCATTATTGGATGTCCATTTTATTTTCTCTTTTGCTAAAAAATTTGTGCACTGTCACATATGCGGAGTCAATTGTACTAGGAAGGACATAGCAGAAGAGTTACATACTTGCTGAACATGATAGGTTTTCATTAACCCAGCCAGTAACGATGACATGGAATTGCATTCCGATGGCTGGTGGTGTGTGTGAGTGTTAATTTTTTGCCTCTGAAAAGGGATGGACTGGGGTGTTGCTTTTGCTAATAATTTATGAAAGGACCAGTAAGACTAGGTATATGGTTCCCTACAGACCCTACCAATAGTAGAACAGTAGATTTCTTCACACTAGAACTGAAAATGCATTCAAAACTAAAAATTAGAAAGATAAGGACCTCTAAGCGCTGGAGGTCAGGTACAGCAGAGGCTTCCTTTATACTAGTTACGTTATAGATGTTTAACAGGTTATCCCAGCTTGGAACAGTCATGTTCTTGACGAGGCCATTCGTAATGGCTCCTGGAAAGAGGAGTGCCTTCACCACAGCTACAGGAAAGACGTCACTTGCAATCAACTGGGAAGATGTGACATGAATTGGTGTTGAACACATTCCAGATCTGCATGGAATCCTGCCAAAAGAGAAAAGCTAATAAAAAGAAGCCCCATTCTGGAATCAAATCCAGTATATTTTACTCATCTATATATTTCTCAGTCAACAAGACTGTGGATAAAGAAATAGGGATGTCTTCATTTATTACCATTACTATTTCCAACAATATGAATGAACAAAAGACTATTGTCCAGCAAAGGCAACTGAACCAAAGCAAGCAACTTCCTCTAGTGATGCTAGTTACAAGGTATACTTCTGAGCGGAATCCATTGCCAGAGAAGTTGACAAATATCATTCAGCATTGAGCTGTTCAAAACCAAATGATCTACTACTTTCTATTGCAAACATTTTCACTTTGGAGAACGACAACACAGGAACGTTTTCATGAGCTGCAGCATGTTTCTTTTCCCTTTAAAAACTGCAGGGTAATTTGACTTCCATTATGTTCAAAACTTCATTAGGTCAAAACACTAAAAGAAGCTCAAATTTAGTCATTTGTATAATTAAATTAGGTTTAGTTATATTTTGACATCAATCTCATATCTCCCAAACTGGAGTATGATGTTTCTCTATAAGAAAGTACAGTTCCAATACAGAGTTTGTTGCAGTTCTACTCCTCTTAAAAGTCTAAAAGATGTAAAATACTTGGAACAATCTAAGGATCAGCAGATTAGGTGCTACATAGATTTTAACACATTAACTTATATTGACAGTCTTTATGACTGACTCCGAAGCAATTCATTTTAAATCAAACAAACAATAGTCCGTTAAATTACTAGTCTGCATGGTTGTTCAAACCTAATGCTTAAACTTATAAGTTCAATTCACATCAACATCACTAATAGAATTATCAATTATCCAAAAACAGGAAGACCAGGTTTTGCAAGAGTATAACAAACTTAGATGAAAATTTCATGGTTCAATCAAGAAAAAGAAAACCCTAATCCAATGATGCAATGCAAACAAATTGTATTGCATTGAATAATAGATCAGGTAGCAAACACGAAAAG
The DNA here is from genome assembly GCF_053813885.1 of Theobroma cacao. NCBI lineage: Eukaryota > Viridiplantae > Streptophyta > Magnoliopsida > Malvales > Malvaceae > Theobroma > Theobroma cacao. Next base: position 9,035,112 of record NC_142647.1, read on the forward strand.
AACTAGACCAGGATCCTAACATATAGTAAGTTGCAACTTAGTGAGATTTCAAATCTTTTTAATTGTACATCAGCTTTTAAATCTTTCCTCATATTCCTTAATCACTATATAAATGCATAAATGCAGCACCCTGCACTTCTGCCACCTACGCTGCCTGCTATAGTCCATCCATTTAAGCAAACTTAAAACAAGAGTTATTTCTTGCATATTGACAGTGTGGATGCTTGATAGACTCTATTAGTTATACTAGACAAACAGTCCAGATTGCTTAGAGACAAGAGTGAGAAAGGAGTTCTGAAAGTTTCCAAATCCTTAGTTCAAGCATAAAATTTTTCTCTATATTTTACAATTAAACATTTAAAATAAACAATGATGGGCAATATGGCTTCACAGGCTTACCATTTTTGAAATTAATGGTATATCAAATAAATCAATAAAACAAGCACCTGGATTTCAATAATGTGAAGTAATTAGTATCCTACAACATAACCTTAAAATATCATAGAGTTTTTTATAAGATACTCTTTGGTCCAAGACTTATCCCATGTAGAAGGAAAGCATTTCCTCGATAGGTGACCGACCTCTCCTCAGACCCCACACACCATAAGTGGCCTTGCAACTCCAAAATCCCTTTCATACCTGCTGTTTCCCATACAAACTTGAATAACCCCAGAGCCCTGTCCAATTGCTTAACCCCACTCCAAAACATCTTCTCCTCATTTGAAGTCAGAATTCTTCCCATGCACAAGGTAAACCTATTCTCAGAACCATTCCCATAAATCGCTCCATTCAAATCCACTTCAATATCTCTAACCTGTCCATAAAGGTAATACAATAAAAGTGTAAACAAACACTGTGATGAGTGTCCCAATGTCTTAGAGAGCTTCTTTTGTACCAGGCTTTCTTGGTGCCTGGCATCCTTATACCCAATGCTATTATCAACTAACACATCTTTGATCTGAGACAGACCTTCTTTCATAATCTCAATCTTCGTTGCATGATAAAGCCAACCCTTTTCACTCTTCAAACAGTTAATGAGATCTGTGAACATCTCAAGAACATCGTCCCATTTGCGCGAAGGAGGGTCAACAACTTTTGCAGGTGAAAGCCGCATCCATGAAGCAGAATCAGGGTCATAAGAAACAGCTGATTCAGCCAAGAACTTAAGGCAGCTAGAAACTATCTGCCCACCCATCTTGGTTCCTTTACTCGGGAATTGGCAATTCAACAAATCTATCTCTGATTTCAATTCATTCAAAATTTTCTCAATGGCACCTGTCCATATCCGGTGTTGTGTAATCTGTGGACATATTTTTAGACGCACCAACTTCCTCTGTTGAGCAGTAACATTCAAAACGTTGCTCACTTTGGTTAACGAATTCACAATCATGGGCTCTCTTTCACTAGGTTTACCAAATGTAGAAACATGTTTCTTTAGCACTAGCTGAACTGATGGAGACCCAATAAAGATCCTCGCAAGTGACTTGAAAGTACGCATTTTATGTTCAATGTGATCTTCAATGATGATTGAATCATCGTTCACATTCACAAGCCGTCCATCAACTAAATCCACATCTTTTAAAAAGTGGGCCAATCTTGTTAATTTTGAAAAAGACTTTTCATACCATTCATAAGGGAAGACCTCTCCGTGGGATTCACCTGCACGGTGATATAACACTGGATTCAAATGCAGAGCACCATTGTGCTTCGTTCCACAATAGTTTGCACCTTGGAGAACCTTTTGAACAACCGTAAGAGTCCTCATCAGTCGGCCAAATTTTTAATATGCTAAAAATCCCTCGAGATGATTGATTAGTTAGCTTTGGCTAAAATCTCCGAAAGTCAACTTCACAACTAGTAATCATAAAAACAACACTATTACATTATCCATTCGATAGCAGCGTTAGTTCTGACTTTCCATAGCTTCTCCTCAGTGCTTTCTTTCTCATTCACAGTTTCTTTTATCTAATCCAAATTGAAAAACAGATCTCAACAAAGAACAACCAAATAGGCCAAGCATCTATATGAAATAAATTCTATCAGCAGTTGCTAAAAATGAAAACAAGCAACTTAAAAGCAAAAGAGTGCAACTAAAAACATAAACCAATATAGCTAAAAGAGTATATCCAAATCAACCTAAACGTCCAAATAGCCGAAACCCAGATGCTAAAACATGGGAATAAGTAAAGCTAGAAATACCCAGATTGAGAAACAACTTAGGATATGAGCTTATGAATCTAGAGATCGTTGAAATTGAAAAGGATAAAAGAAATAAAAGGAGATTTACCTAAAAAGAGGGATCTGAAGAATGATAAGGAAGAAATAAATCCGAGATGACATTGACGAGAGGTTGCTCAGCCATCCCCTTGACGCTGTTGATGCTGCAGTAGTTGCCATTTCAACAGAGCGACCTTCCAACGCACCAGAGAAAGAAACCAACGGAGGGGTAGTGATGATCTGGTCGGATAGGTCTTATATACTGAACCAAGACCTGCGTTTCAAATTCCGAGATCGGAGTAGCGCAACCGCTGTGAATGATGACAAAAATGTATTTATCAGTAGGAATAGGTCAAAATACTCCAATAATCCCTCTTTCTATGCATTTCGTCAATTTAATCCATATACTCTAAATTTGATCAATTTAATTCTTTAATTTTAAAAAATTAAATAATTTAATCCCTTTTTACATCATTTAATTTTACTGTTAAAAGTGACTATGTTAGCTCTTACGTTATAAATTTACTGACACGATAATATCATATGGCACTAAAAGATGTCATGATGGTATCCTGTGGTACTAACATAATAATATAACAGTAACACGTGACAGTGTTGACGGATGGAGAAAAAATAATTTTTCAAAAAAAATTTGTACTATGTTATAAAAATATAGAATATAGAAACTAAATTAAATAAAATTGAAGTGTTTAAAAATTAAATAAAAATATTTAAAAAATATAAATATTTAAATAGATGATACATATACTTATAATAAGTCAAAAATTTAAATGTAAAAGATTTACGATGTTAAAAAATAAATATAAATATTTTCTTATTTGATTATTTAATTTCATAATAGGTATATTAATTTATATTTTTTGTAAAAATTAAGTTTGAATTCTCTTTTTATAAAAAAATTATAAATTTAATGGTGGAGTTTACTCATTGTGGATCGCAAGCTTATTAGATTATTTTGAACCATTGCTATCTTTTGGAATGCAAACTATGCTCATCTTTATGATCTTGGATCAAAACATATATAAAAATATTAGAATGATAATGTTAATTTGGAAAAAAAATAAGAAATATTTCTTTTTGTTTTGTAGGGTTTGGTGATTGAAAAAAATATATTTATAAGGTTAATTTGTAAGTTTAATAAATTTTATGATCTCTTTTGCCTCCAATCTCAATAAAATTTTTGTTATTTTTTTTTAAATTGTAAATGCTAGAATCAAGCTTTTGGCTTTTGGCATTAATAACTAAATTTAATTATAAGGTAAACAAAATACTTAAAAGGAAAGTCATATTTTGTCAAATACTCAAAATTACAACGATAAATGAGATGATTTCTGGACAAATTATTTTCTCATTAAAACATTTAATGGGTTTACTTTTGTTTTCATATATATATATATATATATATATATATATATATATATATATATATATTAAAAAAAGACAATTAAATCTTTTTGTTTCTTTTTATAAATGGATTATGAAATAATCTCATTAAAAATAATATCAAGTTTAATATAAAAAAGGAAAATTTTAAATGATAATGATTTTAATGATGATATTTAAAAAAATAACTATAAAAAATATTGGATTTTTTCTATAAATGGGGAATTCAAACTTAAATATTTATAAAAAAAAAAATTCACATTTGGTAAGGCACAATTTGTGCCTGGCGGTCGAGAATGCGGTTACGACACTAGCAAGGTGCATTTGCACCTTATAGGTATACCTGTCAAAAAGGGCTTGATCTATTGGGTCGGCTCATTTTTTATCAAATATAAGATGGGTTGGGCCTAAAAATTTATGCCCATATTTGAGCTGGGCCTAAATGGGCCAGCCGACCAAATCAGTGGGTTGGGTGGGCTGGAGCGAGCCAACCCTATGGGCCAAAAAATAAATAATTTAATTAATTTAATAATTTTATATATTTAATTATATAAGATTAATAGTTTAATTATCAATAATATTGTTTATTTTATATATTTTAATGTGTTTAACCTATGCTTATCAAATTAATAATTTTAATTTATAAATTAAATCATAAAATAATTTTATTATAAAATTATAAAAATATTTTTTTTGAAAAAAATAAAAAATAGGCTGATTCAACCCAACCCGTGGGCTAACAAGGGGTGGGCTGAGTTGAGGTTTTCATAACCCATATAAAAAATGGGTTGGCCCGGCCCGGCCTATATTTTCTTAACCCACAAGGGCTTGGGTTGGGCCAGCCCATATTGACAGTTGTACGTTACAAGGCTGGGTACGACTTTGTCTCCGCGCCCAGTTGGCTTCTTTTCTCTTTTTTTTCTATTTTTCTTTTCTTCCTCATTTTCCAAAATATACTCTGGTTAATCTCACTTAAATCTTTTGTTTTAATTAAATTTGATTAAATTTGATTGGGCTTATTTTAATTAACAGGCTCAATATCAAGCTTGACTTTTAAGTCTCAATAGGCAATGGCCATTTAATCTAGCTTCATTTATAAGACAAGGAAATTTGACTGGTCCAAACAAACCCTGGGTCTTTTGAAGCCCACTTAAATGATTTGTTAAATGTGGACAAACAATGGACATAATTAAGAATGACAATAAAATGAAAATGATATATTCAAAAATGATGTTGGCAAATGTCTATTTTTGTACATTTTTGAAAATCAAGAATAGTGTAAAGATGTAGACACCGTACTCAACTTGGTTAAATAATTCCTCATTTGAGACTTTATAACTTACAAAAAAAACAACTCTTCATCCGAGGCTTTACAATTTTAAAAATAATTTGGAAAGATACACAACTCCTCGCCCGAGACCACACCACTTTAAAAACAACTCCTTATTCGAGGCTACACAACTTTAAAAATAATTTGAAAAGATAAATAATCCCTCATTCAAAGCTTTACAACTTTAAAAGCAACTCATTATCCGAGGCTTCACAAATTTATAACCAACTCTTCATCTAAGACTTCACAACTTTAAAAACAATTTGAAAAGATAAACAACTCTTCATTCAAGGCTTTACAACTTTAAAAACAACTCCTCATCCAAGGCTCCACAAATTTTAAAATAATTTGAAAAGAAAAACAACTTCTCATTCAAGGCTTTACAACTTTAAAAACAACTTCTCGTAAGAGGCTCCACAACTTTAAAAACAACTCCTCATTTAAGACTCCACAACTTTAAACATAATTTGAACAGATAAAAAACTCCTCATTCGAGGCTTTATAACTTTAAAAACAACTCCTCATCTGAGGCATCACAACTTTAAAAACAATTTGAAAAGATAAACAACTCCTCATTCGAAACTTTACAATTTCAAAAACAACTCCTCATCCGAGGTTCCACAATTTTAAAAATAACTCCTCATTCGAGGTTCCACAACTTTAAAAATAATTTGAAAAGATAAACAACTCCTCATTCGAGACTTTACAACTTTAAAAACAATTTGAAAAGATAAATATCATCCAAGTAAAAATGATAATCTAGAGTTTTAAGAATGATTGTTCAAGGATCTTAATAATTTTCCTTAATTTTGATTCATGGTGTATTATGATCATTTCATTGGTCAATAAGGGGGTGAACAAAGTGTGCATTTCTTTCTCATCCACTCGATTCATTGCCCATAATGATTTGCATCTCAATTTCTGCATGGTTTATTTCCTTGCTATTTGTTTTCCATACCTTAGTTGTATTATCGAATCCCATTTCATTTTCTAATCAACTCTTATTTGCAAGCAATGTAAATGTCTTTTTTTGCTTTTCATGATCTTTAATTAGATATCATTCAAATTCTCATGACAAATGCAATGCATCCATATTTCCTCTGTTCATGGAATAAAAGTAAAAACAATAATAACATAAGTGGAAAGAAGGATATCTTATTGAAAATATGGGAAAGGTTAACATTCAGGCATAGTGACAAAGAGTATGGCATGGAGGCAAAATTCAATTCAAAAAGATTGCTCAAATAGACTTGGACAATGATTTGAGATTTTCTTTTAAAGTGGACCCAAGTGCCAGTCCCTTTGTCTTTATATGAACATCTCAGATATGGTTTCATTCGTTTTGTGTCAAGTCTTTGTAATTCTGTGATAATTGATCCTCTATCATGTCTAGACCTTCCTTTCAAATTTTTGCCCTAAACATCTTTCTTGGATCCGAGCTGTCATTTTAGGTTTTCAACTTGAATCCCTCATTCTTTTTTTTTTTAGACGTAGTATTTCTTGACAACATCTACATTTACTAGGTTTGAAAGCTCACCTCCATCCATTTCTGCTAAAATCAGTGCTTCTCCCAAAAAGTTTTTTTTAACACATATGGTCTTTTTCAATTTAGTGCTTATTTTCCTAAAGGATTAGGCTGGTTTAGGAGGATTCTCTTCAGGACTAATTCTCTTTCTCAAAATTGTCGGGGATGTACTTTCTTGCCATAATCTCTCATCATTCTACTTTCTTGCCATAATCTTTCATCATTCTCGCCATCGCTTTCTCTAACTCTACGTCCTTAAGGACTCTTAAAGAAGGAATCTCTATCACAATTGGTACTTCTGCTTCCATCTCGTATATTAATGAGAATAGGGTAGCTCTAATAGATGTTTTTCTCATGCCAATCTTTGTATACATTAGTCATCTTTTCAATTATCTTCTTAATGATTTTATTGGTTGCTTCTACCACTTTATTCATCTTTGAGCGATATGGTGCCGAATTGTGATGCTTGATTTTGAACCTTACACAGACTTTCTTTATCATTATACCATTCAAATTACTAGTATTATCTGTGACGACCCTTTTTGGAAGTTCATATCGGTATATTATCTTTTTCTTGATGAACTTACATACCACCTTTTATGTCACATTGGCGTAGGAAGCTACTTCCACCCATTTTGTGATATAATCAATTGCTACAAGAATGAACCGATGTCCATTTAATGCCTTTGAGGTTATAAATCCAATTACATCCATTTCGCACATTGAGAAGGCCATGGCGATGTCAAAACATGCAAGAAGGCTGAAGAAGTGTGGATTTCATCTATATATATTTGGCATTTATGACATTTTCAAGAAAAATTTATGCAATTTGTTTCCTATGTAAGCCAATAGTATCTTGCTTTATGATTTGTCTAGTCAATATATGCCCACTTGCAGGTGTATCACAAATTCGTTCATGAACTTCCTCAACTATCCTTTAAGAATTAGCTGAATCCATACATCTCAAAAATATTCGATCCCTACCTCTCTTATACAAAACATCTTCGTTTAAAAAGAAACTCATTGTGAACTTTCTGATAACTTTCTTATCATTTTCTGAAATATACTTTAGGTATTATTAATATTTGAGGATTGCACAATATCATGGTACCATGGTTTCTCATCCATTTCGTCTTCCACATTTGAGCAGTGAGCTAGGGATTTTCAGAGATCTATCATAGTGGGCTGAATTTTGACATTAATACCTACTTTGAACAAAGTTGCCAACATGGTTAATGCATTAGCCATTTGGTTTTCTTCTCGAGGTAAGTAGGTGAAGTGGATTTCATCAAAATTTTCAATCAACTTTGTTTTATATTTCTAGTTTCGGACCAACTTTAAATCTCGCGTTTCTCATTCTCCTCGCAATTGGTATATGACAAAAACGTAATCCCTATACTCTCCTAATTTGCAAATCTTCCTTTCAATTACAACTTAAAGACCTATGACACAAGCTTCGTATTCAGCTACATTATCAGTATAATTGAAACTAAACTTGATTATGATTGGATAAATGTCTCTTTTTGGAGATATCAATACTGATCTTATACAGTGCCCCAAAGCATTCGAAGCTCCATCAAAGAACATCTTTCATTTCCTTTCATCCTCAAACTCTTCCTCACTTGCTAGGCATACTAACATTAGGTACTCATTAAGAAATTCAAATCTCATGGGTTCATAATTATCTTCCACCCTATCTACTAAGAAATCAGCAATTGTGTTCCCTTTAGTGGCTTTTAAAGCTACATGTTCAATATCATACTCGGAAAACAAGACCTGCCATCTTGCCACTCTCTTTGATAAAGATGACTTTTCAAATATATATTTAATGGGACTCATTTTTGCTACAAGACAAGTTGTATGATACAACATAGATTGCCGAAGCCGGTGTGTTATCTAAGCTAATACACAACACATCTTTTCGAAAGGGGAATATTTAGACTCATAATCAGTGAACTTCTTGCTCAAGTAATAAACGGCTTTTTCATTCTTGCTTGTCTCATCGTGTTGTCCCAACACACATCCCATGGATCCTTCGTTTACTGTCAGATATAAAATGAGAGATTTCTCAGCCATGGGTGATACCAATATTGGAGGATTCATAAGATAGTCTTCAACTTTGTCAAAAATAATATGGCATTCTTCATTCCATTTTCCCCTATCGTGCTTACGGAGAAGCTTGAAAATTAGATCGCATTTAAAAGTGAGTTGTGATATGAATCATGCTATGTAGTTCAACATTCCTAAAAAACCTCTAACTTCCTTTTGCGTCTTAGAAGAAGGTAAGTCGCGAATCGCCTAAATCTTATATGGATCAACTTCTATTCCTTTTCACTAACGATAAAGCCAAGGAATTTTCCATAAATGGCAGCGAAAGTGCATTTTGTTGGATTTAGCCTAAGCTGAAATTTTTGTAATTTTTATACAACTTTTTGAGATTAATTACATGATCTTCCACTTTGCAGGCCTTCACAATCATATCATCCACATATACTTCCACTTCCTTGTGCATCATGTCATGGAAAAGAGTCACCATAGCCCTTTGAAAAGTTACACCGGCATATTTCAAACCAAATGGCATCACCTTATAATAATTATTAAAGTTAGTTTTTCAAGTCTTTCGGTGCCATCTTAATTTGGTTCTATCTTGAAAAGCCATCGATGAATGAAAACACAGAGTGGTGGGCAGTGTTGTCAACAAAGGTATCTATGTGGCGTAAAGGAAAATTATCTTTTGAGGTTGTTTTATTTAAATCTTGACAATCCACACACATTTGAACCTTTCCCATCTTTCTTGGGTACTGGGACGATATTTGCAACCCATTCCAAATACTTAGCCACTTTTAGAAATCCTACATTGAATTACTATTTTACCTCCTCCTTAATTTTTAATAAGATTTCGAATTTCATCATTCTTAACTTCTACTCAATTGGTTTACATTTTGGTCTCAAAGGTAGCTGAGGAGATACAATGTCTATCTTAAGACTTGGCATGTCTTGGTAAAACCATGCAAACACGTCTATATATTCATGGAGGAGTTTTATTAATTTTTGTTTTTCGGATGGTGGCAATATGGTACCAATTTTAACCTTCTTCTTATTCTCTTCAGCTCCTAAATTAATTTTTTCTAGAGGTTCCTAATGTGGGATAATCTGTTTCTCTTCTTGTTGTACTAGCCTTAACAAGTCCGGGGATATGTCATAATCCTTTACATTCTTGGTATTATTAAGTTCATTGACACGTGTGCCTTTTTCAAAATCAACCTCTAGATCACCTTCACATTCATTATCTTGAACCCTGGTAAATAAATGAAATTGAAGAATGTAGGACTATTGTAAACACAAAAGATCAAAGCAAAGAAAAGAAAAGAAAATGATAGGAATAAAAGGAAATATGATAAATGCATCACACATGTCATTTTATTAAAGTAATGTTTAATAAAAAGCCCTTTATAAATGAAATATTTCCAATGCTCTTGGGCATAAGCATGGATGTTCAATTATACATTACTTTGAAAAAGAGTCATAAGTGATTAGCAAACACATTGTGGCCTAACTACTCAACTTCAATCGGATGGTCTAATGTAAGATGCAAACATCCCTTCTCCATTTCCCGGTCGCTCTTTTTTCTCTTCCATAACACATAGTAAGACGTTGGAGAAAGCATCATTCAGAGCTTCCATAGATATCAGGGTTTTTTCAATATGTGCCCTGGAATAACGTGACCTCCAAATTGAAACATTTCATACAGGTGAGGAAATGTCATTGTTGTAGTTTCTAGTTCAAATCCTTTAAAGCGAGTTATCTTTTTTTTCTTTCTTTCAACTATCATATCATCTCTTTCCTTCCTTGTTGATTTGTACCCTAGACTAAATCTTTCTTCATTCTTGGTATTCACCACTAGTTTTTTGATACCTTGAAGTCTTTTTCCCAATCCTAAAGCTCAGCACGTTTTTCCTATTGTTTTGCTAATTGCCATCTTAGTTGTTTTAGACAACCTTTGGATGGGTATCATCGCTCTTTCTCCCACATAAGTGGCATTGATAAATTCAAAGGATCGGAAAAAGCATTTGGGTACTTCTTCAACGAATCTTACATAAGGAGTATCTACAAGTTTGCTTATGAAAAATTTTCTTCCCCATTGATGCACTTAATCCTTCAATCTACTATGAACTTGAACTTTTGATAGAGAAATAATGGTATAGCTTTGACTATATGAATCCATGGTTGTCTCAACAAGTAATTGTAGGATAGGTCGATGTCCATGACTTGAAATTTTATAGTGAAGGTATAAGGACCAAGCTCTATGGGTATCTCAATATCTCCCTCCACTTCTCTTCTTGTTCCATTAAAAGCCCTCACAATCGTATGACTTTTCCTCATATACTACATATCAATTTGTAGACGGGTCAAATTTCTCATAGGCATTACCTTTAAGGATGAACCATTATTAAGTAACACCTTTGCAATAGTACAACTTTTGCATTTGGTGGTGAGAAGCAAATTAATAAATATCGTATTCGATACATATTAGGTGCATTTTTCGTGTAGATCATGTGTAGTAATTGAACTTTCAAGTTTTTCTTGTTTTGTGCAGAATATGTGCAATAATTGAAGTTTCAAGCTTCTTTTCTTTTTTTTCATACAGATCATGTGCACACTATAGACACCATTTTTATTTTTATTATTTTATTTTATTTTATCTACTTCTTTTATTTTATATTTCATTTTATTTTTATTTTATATTTTATTCTATATTGTTATCTTATTTTATTTAGTCCAATAGATATTGGGCTTTAAGGAAGTCCGAGCCTGTTATTTGATACTTCGCAAGAAAGCGTTCGGCTTTTAAACAAACAGAACTAAATAGTTAAAATAAAAAAAATAGATCAAATTAAGTAACATAATTAAACTTAATAATCCAAGACTAAAACCAATTGATCTCAAGAATGTTCTGAAAATTGGAAAAATAAATAAATAAAAAAGAAGAAAAAAAGAGAGGCCAGTTAGAAACAGTAAAGGTGCATCTTTCACCCATGCTAGATGAGAGAAATTCGCGTTTGACAAGGCATCTCACTATGCTGGGCAGCCCAGATGGCACACCCAGCTCTCAAAGAGGGTAGCTATAAAAGTTACCCTCTTTTCAGAGGAAAAAGGGAACCCTAGGCAAAATCTGAGAATAACCCTATTGAAAACCCTAGAAATTCCTAGAGCAAAGAAAAATCCTAAGAACCAAAAATCCTAGCCTCTACCAATCGGTGAAATACCACAATCCCACTCGAAAAATAATAGTAAAAATCACCAAAAAGCAACAAAAAAATATAGGAACAAAGTTGGATTCTCTAAAGGAAAGGAGATCAGGTTTGAGGTTTGGTTTTAGGGTTTAAGAGAAGGAAGGAGCCGCCAGTTGAGAGAGTGAAAAGGAGGAGGTTGAAGGTTTTAGGGCTAAGGTTTTCATTTGAGTGAAAAATGAGAGATTTTGGGTCGAGAAAACAGAGAAAGGTCGTCTAGTAGAGAGAGAAAAAGGGAATGAAAAATGAAGAGGGGAAGAGAAAAAGGGATTTTTATAGTTAGGGTTTGGGGTAAGTAAGTGCCAAATTGACACAGTATTCTTAAGGTTCTTTGGTGGAAGGAAGGGCATCTAAACAGCTCTGTTTCAAGGGAAGCAAATTCTCTTCCCTAGGCACCTAAACGGTGCGTTTCACAAGGGAAGTGTTGAGGCTATTAGATTAGGCCGCAGACTTCCTTAGGCTCAAAGTTTGGGTATGTTTTGTATCTTTGATTATTTGGGCCTGCAATTTGATTGTTAGTATTATTATTTTTTGAGCATTTTTTTATATAGTTTTGTTTGATATAAACAAAAAATATAAAACATAATAATAAATAGACATAGTAAAATGTATTTGCATTTGCAAATTGGATATTAGAGATATGCTAAAGGAATTTACTAAAATAAGGAACTGCTAATATGCATGAACATAAATAATGAATAAATAATATATACAAATAGGAACAAAAAATAGATATTCATACAAAAAAGATAGAAGAATAGTAAATGGAAAAATATACTTCATATAAAATAGATTTAAGCATATATATATATATATATATATATTTAGTTTAGGATAAAAACATAATATATATATATAAACAAAAAAACTATGGGTAGAAAAAAATTGATAAATACATGGTAAAAATAAGTAAATATAATAAAATGTTTAATTAAAAAAATAAAAAGAGACTTAAATAGAAAATATGGAATAGATCTACTCATAAAAAAAAATTATAGAATAGACTTTTGGAAATGAAAAGGAAATAGAAGAGAAAAAAAAGACATATACATAATCATAAATAAAGTACGTTAGGTATGAAGTAGAAATAAAATACTTAGTTATACAAATTTATGTGTGTATATATATAGGTATATATAGAAAATAAAAGAATATAACATAGTATAAAATTATAAATATAAAAATATAATGATTGTTTTGAGGTCAAAACGATGATGGAATGTTTATTTGGAACGAGAAAAGTCACAATTCTAAATAAACTTTTCTAGGTTCAGGATTTCGATTAAGACCCACCAGTACGATGGGCAGGTTTTAATTTTGCATCCCGATGTTTATTGATTTTAAGCAAATGAAAAACCTATTAACCTAATCAAATAAAAACATAGAAACAAAAAGAAACAATGTAATAAAGAAAATAATGAATATAGTAATATAATAATAATAATAATAATTACAGGAAGTGATAAATGAAATTTATAGGCTTAAAATATATAAGACTATGGAAAAAATGATCATATTCATAACGATGAATAAATAGCAAAAAATAAGATTTCCAAAGATAGTAAACTCATAATAATAATGAAGATAACTAAAATATAAAAAGCAAATGTATATAATCATGAAAAATAGATTTATAAAAAAATAATAAATAAAAAAATTGAATTATAAGAAATATATGCATTAATAATAATAATTTTAAAATAAAATATTTGATTAAAGAAATAGCCTTTAAGTACAAAAGAGTTATGAGAAAGTTAAGAATAAATATTGAGCACATCGCACATCATCATTGTACTATTAAATGTCATGGCATGTAAGCATATTCTATACACGAGTATAAGCCTCGATGATGAGACTTTCCATAAGAGCTTGCGAAAGCATGTTTCTTTAGAAAATTTTCTAAGTGAAAAGATACCTCCGAGTCCCACCAGTATGATGGTATGGCTCAGAGAATATTTTTAACAAAAGGCTTCTGCTTATAATATGCTAGCATTCATGAAAATGTTATTTTTAAACGTAAATAACTATCCTAATGATGGGATTTATCCGTTAAACTTATGAAAGCGAGTTTCTCGGATAATTCCCTTGGTGAGAAAATATCCCCAAATCATACCAGTATGATGGGCGAATCTAGGAAACATCTTCAATAAAAGGTTTTTGTTCAACATTATTTGGATTTTATGTCATGCATTTCACAATTGAATCAAGTGCACGTCACACGCATAAAACCATATAAAATATGTTAATTTTTAATAAAATAAAAGATAAAATAAATAAATGATAATTAAGGAAACACAATGAAATAAATTTAAGAATTAAGGCTCCAATGTGATAACCTATAATTAAGTGGTACTGTTCGTGGAACGAGTGTTATGGGGGAACTAATCCTTCCTCGTGTATAACCGTAATCCCAAGCCCAACTCTAAAAAAATCGCAGACCAGTTCATCATTATTTCAATGGACCTAAAGTCAATGTAGGACCTCATCGATTAGAATAAACCCAATAGATGACTTATCGCACCTAGATAAAAAAAAAAGATTGGTGGCAACTCCTAGTTTTTTCCACGTTTAGCGATCGGGTTCCCGGACCCACATGTTGCGACACGCAGCACCTAAATATTAATAAATAATTGAAACTTCTTTTTCATTTTATTCATTCTCTTATGGAAAAACCTTTAAATTAAAGTATATGCTCAAAATCTAAGATGGTATCAAAGCTAATTTCTTAAGAGAACTATAAACTCATTGCTTAACTCTTTTGAATATTTATCTTGATAATTTCAAACCAAATTTGATGGCAACATGAAGATTCTCAACCTCTACTCCTCTTAACTTTTCTAGTTCTAACACATGAACTTTGACTGATATTTATAGCACGTGTAATATAACTATAGCTAAACCTACTAACTTCATTGTAGCTAATTTATATGCAAATTGGAAGGTTGTTATGGATGCTGAGATTGATATGATCAACAAAAATGGAACCTAGATTCTAGTTGAAAGACTTGAAAAGCAACATGTTATAGGAGTTAAATGGATCTACAAGACAAAACTAAATCTAAATAACTCTATCAACAAACATAAAGCAATGTTAGTTGTGAAGGGCTTTACTCGAGCATATGGAATTGACTACTTTGAAACATTTTCTCCTATTGCTAGACATGATACCATCAGGTTACTTGTAGCTCTGTCTACTAAGGAAGGTTGGAAGTTCTATCATTTGGATGTCAAATATGCCTTCTTAAATGGTATTTTAAGAGAGGATATTTTTATTGAACAACCTAAAGGATATATTGAAAAGGGATTTAAAGGCAAAGTATGCAAGCTGGTTAAGGCTTTGTATGGCATTAAGCAAGCTCCAAGAGCTTGGTATGACAAGATTGATGAGCATTTCAAGAGTTTAGTATCCAGCAGAAGCTTAATTGAACCTACTCTCTATGTGAAAAGCTTAAATAACTCAGTCATTTTGATTGTTGCTTTGTATGTGGATGATTTACTAGTCACAAGGCTTGATATTGAATATTTAAATGACTTCAAGGGTCAAATGATGAGTGAGTATGAGATGACAAATTTAGGCTTGATAACTTACTTCTTTGGTACGGAAGTTCAACAATATGCTTATCAAATCTTCCTACATCAATCAAAGTATGCAAATGATCTTCTAAAAAAGTTTAAAATGATGCTTGCAAGCCTATGTAAACAACATTTTCAGTTGGAGACAAGTTGAGTAAAAATGATGGTGTTGCTAAAGCAGATAGTTCTGTTTATAAAAGTATAATTGGTTCATTATTATATCTATTTGTAACTAGACCAGGTACAATGTTTCCTACTAGTTTACTATCAAGATTCATGCAAGCACCTTATGAGATACATTTGAAAGCTGCTAAGAGGTTATTAAGGTATATCAAAGGAACTTTGGACTTTGGTATAAAATAGTGCAAGTCTGAAAGTGGAATCCTTCAAGGTATACTAACAGTGACTGGGCGGGTTCAATGGATGATTCAAAAAGCACTGGTGGATTTTGTTTCTCACTTACGAGTGGAATTTTCTCCTAGAATTTTCAAAAACAAGATGTGGCAGCCCAATCATTTATAGAAGCTGAATATATAGCTACTTCAATTGTTGCAAATCATGTTCTATGAATTAAGATTTTGTCAGATTTTTGTTTTAATCAAGCTAATGGAACAATTCTGAATATTAACAACAAATCTGCTATTGTTGTTACTAGAAACCTTGTGCAAAATGGTCGAACTAAGCACATCAAGTTAAATATCATGCATTACAAAAGGCTGTAAAGGAGAATCAAATTGATATTCAGTATTGTCTTATAGAAGAACAATTTGCTGATATTTTTACAAACAATGTCAACAAAAAGAAATTTGAATATCTAAGAGTTTACCAATACGAAGGTCATGGGGGTATGTTTAAAAATAACCTTCATACGGAAAAACGAGAGCAATAGAGTAAAGGCGGGAAGCAATTGATGTTTGAAGGTAGAAGGAAACTACTCGGAGATGCAGAACTATGTCATTTCAACTACACCAAAATTAACTTAGTAAAACGAATCCTTCAAATATCATTTAGTCTGCTTGTTTCTAAGTCTTCGCTATACGACAATGTAGCATGTCGTTTTATTTTTTAATTGTATTAAACGTTTCTTTTGTGCGTCGTTTTATTCTTCTTTGTTAGGATACATGCCACCAATTGGTTTCAATTCGGTTAACTGTTGCTTGGCATTGTTTTTCATGTTTATTATCAGTACCTCGCTAATGTTTCGCTTTGATTTACACATCTTGAAGCTACATCTATGGCTCAAGTTTTAGTCTTTGAATTTGCGTAGTATATAAAGCAGTAATATGAATGAAAAAGTGTGATTCATATATTTTTCTTCCAATTCTTCTGCTTTATTGAAACTTCTTTATTTTATTAATACTCTTCTAGAAAAACCTCTAGATTAAAGTATGTGCTCAAAATCCAACATAGTATTCGAGCTAATTTCTTAGCAGACTTATAAACTCATTGCTCAATTCCTTTGAATATTCATCTTGATAATTTTAAACCAAAATTTGATGGCAACAACAGGATTCTCTACCTCCACTCCTATCTTTTTCTGGTTTTAATTGCAACATATAGTCATTGAAGATGAAATCATATCTGAAGGCAAGTAGTCGAGATTGCTGAAGAACCTCTTGTCCAACGTCATGCAAATCCTACACTGGCTTGGATCAAACAGCACAATGAAGAGATATAAAGCTCTCTCGTGAAGCAGTTTCTGAAACAATATTTGTAAGAATAATAAACTTTGATGATCTAAAAGTTATTTAGGATACTTTAACAGAAGAATTCCAAGGAAATGATAAAACTAAGGTGATGCAAATTCCAAATCTTTCAAGGGAATTTAAGCTTCTAAAGATGGAAAAATAAAGAAGGAATACAACTCTATTCTAATAAGGTCTTAAAGGTAGTTAATCGCAATCTCATTACTACAGTAATCTTAAAAATAATATCAAATGACGGGTGTTTTTTTAACAATATGATACTTTTTCGTAATTTATTTTTTTTTAAAATTGAGTTTTAAATTTATTGAAAGAATTACTTGTTTTATCATCAACTAATTGTCAACTTTAACTTAACACAAAAATTAGAAAAAAATATTTTGGGTTTTAGTTTTTTTATATGCTAAAAATTTATATTTTTTTGTAATTTTAAGATTTTATAATTTTATAGTTTTTATATAAAAATAAAAAACGTTATGGAAATATTAAAAAAAAAAGGGTTACATTAGTGTTAAAATGAAAAAACTGAAATAAAGACATTGGATGTTCATGGAAGAATATTTTTAATTTATTTTTAAATGATTAAACATTTTACAGTGATTCGGTTGAGGTAATTTTATTTTTAAATTATAAAAAATTTATGATCTAAGTTAAACGGAGTCAATTTTTTTTTGCCCTTGCTAATAAACCGAACCAAATTCGAGTCAATTTTATTTCTTCACCGCCCCAACCAACGGATCAGACCATAAACCCTTCTTTTCTACTCTGTTCTGATAATAGATTTTTCATTTTGGCCTCCGTGGCTTCTGCTTTATCAGTGAAATCGTCAATGGCTCTACGGCTTTTGCCATTTTTTTCTTGCAGCGGACGCGTTTTCATAACTCAACCGAGACCGTTCGATGTTCTGCTGCCACGTCAGTCTCCTCGCCCTTCTATCCTGGCTTTCTCTCGCCGCCGGAGCAACACTCCTTCAACCACTTCTTCTGTGAAGAAAAAGAAAGTAAAGAAAGAGAAGAAAGGATTAGTGGAGGAGGACGATTTTGATGGAGACCCTTTTGAAGCATTGTTCAGTCAGCTGGAAGAAGACCTTAAAAATGATAACTCAGACATTGAAGATGATGATGATTATGATGAGATAAAGGAAGAAGACGTTGATAGGCTTGCAAGTGAGTTGGCGGATGCACTTGGGAATTTTGATTTGGAAGCATTTACTTCAACTCCAGATGATGCTGAAGAAGAAGAAGAAGAAAGGCCTGTAAAGCTTAAGAATTGGCAGCTTCGAAGATTGGCTGCTGCTGTCAAAGTTGGTCGCCGTAAAACTAGTGTGAGTTGTTCATATACTTCATTTTTCATTGCAAAGCAATAGATTGAAATTGGATAACCAAGATTAAATTTTGAATTGTGTGAATGTTACTTTTATCTGAAATTTGATTAGGTTTAGAAAGAATTGTTTTTTTTTTTTTCTTGAATAGTAGCCTCATGAATTTCATGATACTTAAAGAGCTATAGAGGCCTTATCAATATTGGCTTTAAAAAGAATTGTCTCTTTTCATAGAATTTGGTCACCAGCATTGATTTTTTTTGTTTTTTGTAGATTAAGAGTCTTGCTACAGAGCTTTGTCTTGATAGGCATGTGGTTCTCGAATTGCTCCGTGAACCTCCTCCGGAGCTTCTTATGTTGAGTGCTACTTTACCTGATGAACCTCCCAAGAGGGAACCAGTGCTTGAAACCAAACCTGTAGAACCTGTTGCTCTAGAGACCACAGTGGATAGTGTGAAACATGAGCCCAAGGAGCCTAAGGTGAAAGAGCCAGTCCATGTGATGCAACACAGATGGTCTGCCCAAAAGAGACTTAAGAAAGTGCAAGTTGAAACCCTTGAAAAAGTTTATAGAAGATCAAAGCGGCCAACTGTAAGTAAAGTTTATGCACTTTAAGATTAATTGTATCTGTTACTTACCACTTATCTATGTTATTTTATACCTAAGCAATTTTTGGTATTTGCTGTAACTATCTATTGTACAAGTCATTGGTAGTGAGAATCTGGACAATTTATCATAAACCCTGTATATTGGCGGTGAAAATTGGATGATTTCATGCAAATATTATTCAAGGATTAGAGTTGATTTTGGAAGTCATATTGTTGAAAAGTATTCTTTCTTTATAATTGTCCTTTGTGACTATCTTTGGTAGTCCTCCTATCAAGTTATTTATAAAAGACTCAAGTGGTACTTTTTAACTGAGGGAATTAAATTTGTTGCTTTTGGAAGTTTAAAACATTATTGTGTTTGAGCAATTTCCACTTGTTTCTTTCTACTAATAAGATCGAATTCAATATATGAGTACGATGTCTTTTTAGAAGCCATCCATATTAAGGTTAATGATGCTTGTTGCTATCTACATTTAGCTGCCTGGTTGGTGGAGCCTTGTTTTTCTTTTATCTCTTGTTTGATTTTGATATGGTTAAATTACAGAGATGGTGCTGTATTTTTCATGGCTGTTTATGATTAAAAAATTGCATGCTGGGATGTCATCTTACATGTGCATGCTTTTTATGAACAATGCAGAATGCAATGATTAGCAGCATTGTGCAAGTAACAAACTTGCCTCGAAAAAAAGTTGTAAAATGGTTTGAGGATAAGCGCAATGAGGATGGAATTCCAGAGCATCACCAGCCATACCAGAGGTCTGTTTCGGAAACAGTCTTCTCCAATTGACACACTCTGTATATTTCGTGCCTTTTTATGTGCTTCCTAGACTCATCAAAAGTGACTGGATGTAACAGTATCGTAGTCAAAGCTCCCATAATGTGTTTGTTTCTTATGCAACTTTATGTTTATACTCCATAAAATGTAAATAATCTTTATGTCATTCAAGAGCCCCACATTGGGCGTTTCAAGCAAGGTGGATTTGATTAGTGAAGACTTACTATGATCTAGTGCCAGGTTGTCTGATATTTGAATGAGTTTTTATATTGGACCTTTAACTATTTTAATAAATAAGAATTTGGATATTCATTGCTTAAAAATGAATAGTATAGTACTGACTTATCAGGAGAATGGAGGTTTCATGGATAGGTTTATCCCAGTACTAGTTGCAAAATATAGGGGTTAACATAAAGTGGTGTTCTTTAGGGATTTATTTAAACTGTGAAGGGATTGGAATCAAATCATAAAAGTATTTAATTGATTTTTTCTTTCTAATGTGTTATTTATGAAAGTTCTTTATCTTTTTTTATCTTACAATTTTTTCATATTTTTGCATATCTTCTTCTGTTCTCTTTGCACCAATTGAGTTGATCTTTAATTCATTTTTTCTTCCACGCAAATTGTTCAATCTATTTTATCTAATGTAGGGAAGTAAAACTACTATGACTCGCATTTAACCATATCTTTTAATCCCAATCCAACTTTACCACTTGAGCTGTGTCCAAGTGGCATACCTTGAGCAATGAAGTTGATTCAATGCTCCACCTTCAGTTCTGGGGGAAAGTTTTTTTTTTTTTTTTCGTTTCTGCCTGAGTTGAGTAGGGGATATTGATGACAGTTTAGGGCCTTGTACAGTTAATAAGTAATTTTAAGACAAGGATAAGGTAGCAAGTTGAAAATTTATGCATCTTACATTCAAGTTCCTGTGGTTGCATTCTGATGTGACAACACTGCATACAAGAATTACATAGAAGTTATTGGAAAGGGAAAGAGAAGCAGGAATTTCCAAGCTCAGCTGGTATGCGAAAGAAAGAGCAAATAATCATAATAAACACTAGTACCCTACTCCTGCTGCGTAAGTAAAGTGAAACAGTGAAAGAGCAAACTCATTGCCAAAACATTTCAATTCCAAGAGGCTCTAGTCTCTATGCATCTCTTCTCACAATTTTTGCTCAATGTGTTCATCTGAATAGACTTAACTCACTTCCAAGCCTCAGTTCGCATAGCCTAGGAGGTCAATGGGCTCCTTGGCGTTGCAAGCATTTTGACCATAATCGTTGTGCTATGATTAACAACCCAGTTCGGCCAAATGCCGACGTTGCCAAGTCCTGCAGTCTGGGGAGTTTTGGTCCCATTGGACGAAAGATGAGTCACTTTTGAGACCTCGTGAGTTTGCATTTGACCAATTGTTTGTTCACTAGGATTGAACCAAAATCTCACCTTCCACTAGGCGAGATGTGACATAACGTTTAATATATATATATTCACATACTTATGAAAAGAGAAGAAAACAATAACACCATCATAAAAGATACTGATAGCCGTCCAAGTTAGTACCAGAACGACCTCAGTTAACAAAAATTCGATTCCCATAAGTACTTTAATATGTGACAAAACTCCTTATATTTTGCCACAAGTTTAACAAAACAACCTTCAGCAGAACCAACATGGTCAACTCAAATAAAAGATAAAGACAAAAGTATGTTATGCATGGTAAAAATAGACTATCCATCTTTCTCAGATTCCATCCATTAACCCGTTTCCTTCATTCTCCCCTTCAAATTCTTCTGTCTTCCCCCTCCCTATATACAAGCCTGAAGCAGCAGAGATTCTGTGTCTCTTATTGCACAACCTCCAATAGAGTTCAGAAAAACATGGCAACTTTGCAAAGGTCTGCAGTTTCGTTCAGGAGGGAAGGGTCATCAGGTTCGGTCTGGGATGACTTGTATGTGCTGGGGGAAGACGGCACGGTGCATTACAGGGATCAGCTAAGGCCATGCCAGAGCACCAGAGAGCGCAGCAGCTCAACCCCAGTGCCCAACGCTTGCCCTCGTAGCATGTCAACCCCGGCCATGGATCCATCTTCTCTCATTAAAGTATTTGGCAAATTGTCTCGTGAAGATAAACCTTTTCCTGAAGTCCCAAAGTTACCACAATCCAAGTCAAAAAAGCACAAGGCTTAGTCTCAGGTTAACAGATATTCGGCATTTGTTGTCATTGGGTTCTCTGCTTCCCCCTATGCATTTTCCTTAATTTCCCATTTAATTTTCTTGACAAACCATATTTTATGTATTCATTTAGTAGAAAAATTCTTTAACATACCTCAATGGTATGACAAGTAACTTCTAAGTTACCTCAAATATTATATCATTCCTGTAAGTTCCTAGTATCTTTTAAAGAATAAATGGCAGTACAAATTTGGTCAGCATTATATAGTTAGTATTGGAGCTTACATCTCTATCATAAATATCTGAATTATTCTATACTAATTTCATCTCTTAACTTTCTTATTTATAAATTATATCCGTGTAAATTCATCCGAAAAAAATCCTCCTGCCAAATGTTAGCCAAAGACCCAATCTTTTTATGCAAAGGCATAGATTTCGAGGACATTTCCCTTTTCTTTTCAAATCAGACAAAGTTCGAACAAACCAAGTCCTTATATTAGCATTGTTCATGCAACTATTACGTATACTAGTAAAAAAAATAAAAAGATATCTTAAATATATGCGAAGACCAAACCCAAAGGATCAAACGTCCAGGAGGGCTTGAATCAAGAGCTACCAAGTAGCACCAGCAAAGGTTCCAACTAATCTAAAATAAAACCAAGGATTCAGAGAAAAAGATTACAAGTAATTAGTTATGTTTGGCTTTGAATCTCAATGTTCCAATTTGACAAGGATACGTGACTCTGTTTCTCCAGAAATTTAAGTCACACTTTGTCTTAATCCACTAGTATTGCTAACCACACAAAAGGGTCCTTGTTTTCAACTCACTGCCACAAATAGGTTTGCGTGGAGCTTATAAAAGAAAATTTTCCCCCACAAGGCATAGGCATTAATGGCATTAGCCAGAATCGCATACAAATTTCTACCCAATATTTCCAATATATATACATATAATTCAGACCTGAAATTGTAGAAAATGGAACAATGGCGTTAAACCCTTTTGTCAGATTTTTTTTTTGTGGAATTTTTCAAGGGTACTTTGAAATTAAGGAAAATCCAAGTGAAAGGTAGGAAAAAAAATCCAATTTCCACAACGTTGGCTGTGAAAGATGACTTTCCTTGCTGCGAAGATAAGAAAAAGGTACAGGTGTGGTAGGAAAGCAAGCGGTTCGACGTCCAATACTTGATGAGGAAAAAGTAGGAATGAAGTAGGGGTTGAAGTTCCCAGTATAGAAGAAAGGGACCATTCAATTCTCAAGGGTTTTAAAGAATTGCTTGTTCAAAGTTGAAAGCTTGCCATTCACTTTCGGGACCACTTTCTGCACTAAAGAAAAGCAGCTCCATCTTGCAGCAAGTAAGGCTTACATTGGCAAAATTCTAACCTACCTGAGCGTGTCACTCTTTTTGGTTTTGAGTCCCCTTTTTCTCAATTTTCACTGAGGGTAACTTCATTGCCTGGATGTTTATACTTGTTGACATGAACCAGAATGTTAAAATTGTGTTTAATTAGTAAGAATGATGAGAACTTGTTTTACACAATAGTTAGTTATCTAAAATGAAAGAGCTTAGATGATTAACTTAGTCATTTTGTTGACAAGTTTTTCATCGTTTCGACTTTTAAATATTTCCTACCAAACATGGAGTTATGACCCAAGAACAAGTTTAACTAGCTACTGTACTTTCTTACTTTGTACAATCTGTTCAATTAGCCATCAACTTAGAAAAGTTTGAGCCTACCTAAACCAATTTGTGATCCATTAATTACTCCCAGGGTTCCATCCCTGTCGAACTCACTTCCCTCAAAAGGCTAACACCATTCTCACCCCAAGAAACACTTATTGCACACTGAAAGAGAGTGTAACTAGCTAGCTAGCTATAGCAGAACTCCACTAATTTCTGTCTATAGCCCTTTAACTCCAACCCCAGCTACTCCAACTATTCCTTCGCCAAAGAATGTATATGCAAATCCTTCTCTCTCTCTCTCTCTCTCTCTCTCTCTCTCTGTGTCTCTGTGTCTTTCTTGCTTGAGGGGATGAGAAATAATTAGAAGTGGGGGCTCCTTTCAGCCTAAAACAGCTTCAAGATTTTGGTCTTGTGGCCTATCTAAGCTCTTCTTGATATTTGCTTTGGACTGAAGGGAGCTCCTAATTCTTTATTTTCTCCGGTCTTTTGATACTTTTTTATGCATATGTGCCTGCATATGGGATTATGGATCTGATATTAACTCTAGCTACCATGGATTATAGCAGCAGCTAGCTCCATTAATTAGGTATATTATATTTCTTTCTCAACACTAGTTTTCACAACTTGGAGTGTATGGGCTTATATATATTATATGATGAAACTGCACCTCTTTCTTTATATGAATGTAATTTCTTAGCATATGTAAGTTAGTTTTGGGACAATTCTAAGGAAAATTGTCTTCATTAACTCAGGTTTAGGCTGATATAAAGCAACAGAGAATAGTCCTGTGTGTTTTGTTGTTATTGTTCAGGCGAAAAACAAAAACATTAATCTTATAGTGTTGTAACTCTTTATTTGATTGATTACAGCTTTACGTTGATCCATGAGTTTTGTAACTCATTGTTCATTGATTACAGCTCCCTTAAATTAGAGACTAAGAGGAGTTTGTAGGTTGGAGTTTCTTTTTTTTTTCTTTTTGAGGTAAACTTCACTTATATTTTTTATGATTTCAATTTTTCTCTTGTGGTATTTTGTGATTTTTTTTTCAATTAACACCTTGTGTATAATTTTTATTCACATAAAGAGTTAGGCTATTGGAGTTTTCTAATAAAATTACAAAAAAACAAAAATACCCTTATACGTGAATAAATATTTGAATGAGAGAAATAATTTTTTATATATTTTAATAATTATTTGAAAATTAAAAATAAATCTGGTCAAAAATCAATTGAAAATCCATGAGTAAAAGTAATAGAATCAATTCCGTCGAGATACTTGTTTTCTTGTAATGTTAACTATTCAATGAATTAAATAATCTTGATATTATATTATTATTGTATCAAGAGTAATATAAGAAAATACATTAGTTAATAATTTTTAGTTGTTATATTTTGCATATAAAACCAATTATGCATACAACTTTTCTTTCTTCTGATTTTTTTTTTATTTTTATCAATCACTTTTTTAGTCTTTTACAAGGTTTGCAACTTTGTTTAACATTTAATTTTTAAATATAATCAGTTTTTCAGATTTATTTTTTAGTTACCAAAAGTATTTATACGGTTTAATTACGCAATTAATTATTATTTATTTCATTTCATTTGATTTTCGTATGCTTTTTACTATATATTTTTACTGAAAATATTCTCTTTACTTTTGTAACCTATTTGAATTATAATTAAATATATATATCATTCTTATTCCGACCACTCAAGCCAAAAATTCAGGCTTTGCCCTAGACTCATTCTCTCGCCCTATTAGTATTGCTGATAATAAAATTATCATAACCTTCTTTATTGGTTGACACATACATCCATTTATTTATGTTTTGATTGTAATTTAATAAACATGCGATCATTTTATAAACATATATAATTGTGAAATTTAAAATATTTTTTGTTGTTGTATAAAATAATATTAATTCCATTAAAAAGAATCAACGTGACCATTTTTGGATAATTATATATACATTATCCTTAAGGTTCCTCACCTTTAACAGTATAACTTTTGATCAATTTTATTTGTAAATTAGAGTGGATTAGAACAGTTCATTAATCAAATTACTCGTTTAGACTTGCAAGTTCGACTCTTTTATCCAAATTAAGTAAAAATTTTTAATAAAGGATTACACATTTTATTTAATATATCTAAAAATTAATATAATAAATATTTTTTATTATATGTCATTGATCTCATATCAATAAGAAATGAGATGATTTTTAGGTTTATAAATAAAGACACTTCTAGATTGAAAACCAAAACGAAATTTTGTTTTCTTGTTACGGTAGGTATAGCAATGAGAAATATCCCTAGTATTGATCGTAGGCATAATTAACCAAGGTCCCATTTGATTTATGTTTCATTATTATTCTTCATAACAATTTTATATACAATTATTTTTGAGGGAGAGGGAGAGTCTCGACTCCAGTTCATTTCCTTTGTTATCTATGAGCTCATAATGTATGTATCAAAGGTAAAGGTAAAGATGTTTATGTTTTTGGAAATGAATCATCCAAATTAAAGCATCACTACAAATGGGATGTTTTTGGAGACTCCTTTTCCATATTGTCACAGTGATGGAGTGATGATATGCGCCTGATTAAATCCCTATTACAAGGCAATGAAATGATGATAAAAAGAAAGCTAGGAAACATTGCCATTGTCCCAATCTATTCCCATTCCTAGATTTGGATATGAAACTGTTCAACTTTGGGTGTATAGAAATGTTAAGTTTAGACACGAATTGTTATTATATTAGTAACATATTTTAGATACTTTTTCACATACAAGTTGTGGTTGGCAACCCCGACCCTTTATGGCTCTCCGTCGCCCTATTTACCATTTCTCTACTTTGTTTTTTGTTTTTTTTTTTTTGAAAAATGCCATTTCTCTATTTTGTTGTTCTTAATTATATTATGCAAAATATTATTACTATCAGGGGTGGAGCGTCCCTTTTCAAAAATTTTAAAAATATTTATATATTATATATATTTTTTAATAAATCTTTAAAATAATTTTTATTAAATTATTAATATAAATAAAAAATAATAAAATGACTTTACAGATTCATTTAACTTTATTCTTAACTCTTAAATTTTTCTCAACTCTTTTAGAAGTTTCTTCCTGTCTCTTTTCATCTCTTTCTTTTTCTCTTTCTCTTCCTTTTTGTCTTTTCATTGTGAAATTACAAAGAGTTAGAGTATCTAGTGCTTGTTTGGTTTTTTTTTTTTTTTAACTTATTCACCTTTTAAAAGTAAAAGTTAAACTAAACAAAAATTTTGAAAAGCTCTTAAAAAAATAATTTAAAAAAAAACACGCTTTTTTTTTAAGGGAAGTTTCCTTTTTGTTTCAAAAATATCCTCATTTATTAAAAATATTTCCAACATTATTTGTTTTCATTTTTATATGATTTATAATTAATTATAAATTTTATATTATATAAAAAAATTTTATACTTTTTATAAATAAAAAAATAAAATTAATTGTTTTCCATTACGAACAAAAGAGTTTGTTATTAATAGAAAATTATTTATTAAACACTCTTTATAGTAATTTTAATCAAAATTAGAACTTATATAAATTATTCTGTCAAACAACTTATTTATAAAAAAAAAAACTTATAAAGTAAATTCACCAAACAAATTTAACTTAATTTTAAAAATTATTATTTTTTATAAAAACTTCATAATAGCTTTTAAACTAAAAAAAAGTTGGGCCAAATAAACTCTTCGTCTTTAAATAACATTGATTATATGAGAGAAAATTATTAATCTTATATATTATACTTAATTATTTATATTTTATGCATTATTTTTATTTGTCTTTGACCTCCAATAAAAATTGATTAGCATCGTCCTTAATTACTATTATTTATACGAAAACAATCTGATCACTTTCCTGACCCAATGAATTTATTTTATTAAGTATAAAAATTAATATAAAATCAAATTTATGTTAAAATTAAACAAATCAAAAGTAAATTATATCATATATATATATATATATATTGCAAATTATTTAATAATAATTATAAATTTTACTTATAAAAGTAATACTTTAAAAAGAAAAGCAAGGACTTTCAAAAGAAAAAAAGGAAAAGCAAGGGTTTCTTGGTCAGCTTAATTACTGCATTAAAACTCTGACGCCTTATGCCAAGCCAAATGGTCCAAAACGTACATGAATCCTGGCCCAGTGAAATGAATAAGCCGTCTACTCCATATTAAATTTAATTACAGCTTTAATGCCTGTTGCTAATGAGAGTGGATTAGCATTAGTTAATGCATTTCAAAAAAAAAAACTTAACGTTACTTAAGATGATATTTACAAAAAAACTAATTAATGTAAAGCTTTTTGTTGAATTTAATGAGAATAATGTTTTAAATAAAAAAATATATTTTATTTATCCTTAACTAGTACTTGTAAACTATTGTTAACCGGTTCTTTGCTAAAATACTTTAATAAATAAACAAAATTTCTTTTACGGCTAATCCAAATAATTAAAAGTATATAAGTAAGTATGATCAGTTAATTTTGTTTATTAATATTTAGTACTAACGCCAAAATAATTACTTTTTTATAATTAGGATTTTGACAATAAATATGGAAATTCAAGCACTTGTTAACTTTACTTTTGAAAGTAATGTTTCCATTTAATAAAGTATAAAAAATGATCACATTACTTATCAACTACTATATTTAATGTAAAATTAATTCTATATATTATATTTGTACGAAAACATTAATTACTTGAACTCTAAAATCTTAAATATATATGTCGCGATCTGAATCCAAACACTATTAACTTATTAACTTTTTAAATTTAAAATTTTTTATATAGATCTAAACAATTACGATATGCTATTTTCTTTTAGTCAATTGGTAAAAATAATATAAATTTATACTTCAATTTAAGTTTCAAAACATCTTATTCATTGAACTAAAAAAAAATATTATTTTTCGCCTTTAAAATTTACTCCAAAATAATAAACACGTGTGTCGCACGTGAACAAACCAAATATAGAAAACTCATGCACAGATATTTTTTATTAAAGAAAAATAAAAAGAAAAAACGAAAAACTTTTTGGCAAAAAGTAGAGGTTGGAGCAACATGGGCAATCGCAACCAGCAAATACGGTGGTCCCAAATATATTATCCTCGTTGCGTTTCCTTCCTCTCAACTCAACCCATCCGTCCGATATAATCCCAATCCAACGGGTCAAACCCATCCACGCTCACTTCTCATTAACCTTTGATTCAAGAGCCTCCTCATGGCTCCTATACGTCCACGCTCCCTCACTCATATCCCTTCGATTCAAATCAAATCTGACGGTTGATATTCTTTTGCAACACTCTCTTTCTAATTTACTCACTGTAACATTAATATCCCGCTCTTTTTCTCCACTCCAAAAAAAAAAAAAAAAAAAAACCCAGAGAAAATCTCTCTCAATTTGTTTATTATAGTATATTATGCCATAGTACTATTTCTTTTCTCCATCTTTTTGTTTCAATAAATTTTTACATCAGAAAGAAATGCAAGAACAACCAACGAGTTCAATTGCAGCTAGTTCGTTGCCTTCAAGTAGTGAAAGATCTTCGAGCTCTGCTCTTCAAGTTGAAGTCAAAGAAGGTAAGCTTTTTGGTTCTTTCTGTTTTTCCCGCTATTGTTACATTAAAGCTTTAAATTTTGACCAGAAATGGCTTATCTTTGGTCCTTGATTGTTTTTCCTTCCTTCCTACATCTTGATTTTGTAGAATAAGATGGCTTTTCTATGTGGATTTTATGAAGTTTTTAGCTTTCTCAACTGGGTTTTATTTCTTTTCTCGAGAATCACTCTTCTCGAGAAAATCCATTGAGATCAACAGCATTTTCACATGTTACATTGCTTTCCTTTTAAGGAAAGAAGAAACGTTTCTTTTTTCCTTTTTAGTTAAAAATCAGAACGTTTTTGTAAGGTATGGAAAGCGATGAAGAGATTCGGAGAGTGCCTGAGATAGGTGGGGAAGCGTCTGCAGTTCCAGCTGCCGGTCGAGAAGCCGGTTCTGTGGCCGGTCCGGACCGGCTTCAGCCGTTGGGGGAGGGTGGCCAGAGAAAAAGAGGAAGGAGCCCAGCGGACAAAGAAAACAAGCGCCTAAAGAGGTAAGATTTGGACGGAAGTGGGTTCATCCCGATATTACTGTTTTGCCCCTTTTTTGGGGGAGTTCTTCTGTGGGGCCGGTGGCATATTGGTGATTCTGTGTGTTTTTGGTGGGTGTTGGGAAGGTTGTTGAGGAACAGAGTTTCGGCACAACAAGCAAGGGAGAGGAAAAAGGCATATTTGAATGAGCTGGAGACCAGAGTTAAAGACTTGGAGAAGAAAAACTCTGAGCTTGAAGAGAGGCTGTCCACGTTGCAGAATGAGAATCAGATGCTTAGACAAGTAAATTATTATTTTGTCAAATCGCCATCCCCATCCCCATCACCATCCATAACATTACATCATCATCATCATCATCATTTTCATCATCATTATCGTTCATTACCATCACCTCATAATTGTCCCTTGGATGGAACCAGTTGGGTCATACATCCATGTTTCTTCGTATACTATCAAGATTCTCGAAATATCAATATCAAGGATAGAATGTTAAAACATTTATCGGTGTTAATGAATATACAAATGTGCATACATATATAACCATCATGAAATGGCTTTATTACGTCATAATTTCCCAACTTGCATGTTATTCACGTCTAATTTCTTGTCCTCTGTTTCTTTCCCCACCCCCCTCCCCCCCCCAAAAAAAAAAAAAAGAAGTGAAAGATCACGAGCTTATCATTAATGGGGCATGTGGGGTTAGCCCACCTGGCCACTACTAGATGATGGATTTTTTGTCCCGTCATACAAGGATGGGGCTTGAGAATATGTAGATGTGAAACCCTAGCTAGTCTTTCCTTTAGGATGTGCCTTGGAAGTTTTCTGGTGGCTGCAGCATTCCTTTTATCTTTTTTGTTTTCTCTCAATTTTCGGCCAAGGAGTAGCTTTTCTGCATATGGCCCGGAAGAGAAAAATGAAGGATGGTTAGGAGAGGACTATACTGGGCCTAGTTGCGTAAGGAGAATGCTGTGGTTAGGTTTGGGACAGACAGGAACGGCCCAGTTTTAATCAACTAGATTCAGTTTCTGACTTGAGCCCAAGTTTTTGGCCGGCCTTGTGCCTGTTTCGGGATTAGGCCGGTGTTGGTTTTGTTGCATGCGTTAGCACTGAGTAGGTTTTTGCGGATGTGATAAATATCTGATGCACAGTAAATAACGTGGTAAGTAAGAAGAATGATCACCTCAACTTCGTTGTAATTTGCAGATAGTGAAGAACACGACGGCGAGCAGGAGAGGAGGAAATGGCAGTTCAAATGCTGCAGCAGATGGAACCCTTTGAGGAATGACTTGAGTACATAATTGCTGGGAATTGAAAAAAAAAAAAGTTAATGTAAAGAGACTTGTATTACCTATGCAATGAAGCAGCAAGAGTATAGAACTTTGGCAAATCTTAAATCCTAGAATATGATTGGGGCCACCACCGACACTTTTTCCATCTAATGAATGTTTTAAAGTTAGAGAAAACTAAAATGTTATCGTCTCACAATGATGGCAATGAAGAGTTTGCCTAATGGTTTTTTTTTTTAGGCTTGCGACGGCTAAAACGAATCGTGATTCATCTGTCCAAAATTTGGTCAATGGGTTTATGCTGCTAGTATTTAATGGTAGTATTGGTTGTGGAAAAAGATGATGGAATTAGGTAGGGCGTCGGCCTGTCGGCAACAACAGCAAATGAGTTGCTAAAATTCATATAATTTGTATCGAAAATCCTGTCAAAGGTAACACTGCAAGTTGTTTTGAGTTGGCATTTTCATCAAATTAGTAGATAAAATCATAATCTTAAATCCACTCTTTTTGGGTCTCCCATTTCAAGATTATCTTCAATCTTTACATCTTGTTAATAGGATAGGTACTGCTTTATCTCATTTGATTAATTCATTCTTTTTACTATTTTTTCTTGTAATTTCAAAGGCATAAAAGATCAAAGGAATTTCAATCCACCGGCATTTCGTGCCCTGATTGAAAACAAATATAATTCAATATAAAATTTAATTATTTATTTTCGAAAATAAGAATGGGGACACCCATACGGCCATAGCTACCTATATTCTTTCTTAAATAATAAGCCTCTAATTTTGCACCATACCTTCTGCTCTTTGCTAACTGCTAATTATTGTCCTTACCCTAACCAATGAATCTGCCTTTGATATTATTTTCAATTTCGTATTCTGAAACTAAAAGCATGTGTTGTATCAAATGAGAACAAAAGAAAAACAATATCTTATTTGATTAAACTCGTATACCAAATGAAGTAATATCAATTAGTAATATTCAATCAAGGAAAAAAAAACAAGCGCAGAAATATTAAATAATAATTCGTAATTATCTGAATTAAAAAAATATCTTGAAATTTTTAATTTCTATTTCAGTAAAACCCAAAAAAAAAAAAAGTTTGAGAGCATGATTTGCCCAGCGCCAGCGCCAGCAGCCAGCATTGCTGTTTTCTTTGAGAAGGAACTACACGCAAGATCGACACGTGTGTCGACTTCATAATGAGAAGAGGGTAAAGTTGTAAAATCGTAATTAGTTGAAAGCCCAAAAAAGCAAGAATTAAAAATTAAATCCAACATAGAGAAATTGTATCCACCGACACCCACTGGAGCGGCAGATGGGAAGTACCGGCTATAGCCGGTTACCTTTTTAGAACAGGCTGTTACCAGCGAAGAAAGACGTTTCAGAATGTCTCCTAGTTGTCCTTTTCATGAAAGAAACTGGTTAACTAGCAGCTGGATACGTGTAATATTGTTATTGGCTCGTTAAGCAAACGGTCAAACCGGAGTTTGACGGCTTTTCTTACAAGACCCAATGGCAGTCTGACATATCATTGAGCTCATGGTAGTACATTTTAAGTTCGTTTGGTTTTTGATGGACAGCAACAGTACGTGGCTTACGAGTCGTGGCTAAGAGCTAAACTGCTAGGTCCGGATGTTTATACCGTACTCACATAATTAATCTTTTTTTTTGAAAAGCTACTCACATAATTAATCTTTTACTTAAAAGATAAATATGCTTTGCAATAACTAAGTATTTTAGATTTATTAGCATTCAACTTATCTCTTTTGAAGATTATTTCACTTAATTTTTGTTTTGTTTAATCAATTATATCATTTATTATCACATGTTACTTCATTATATTTTCTTTATTTCTTTCTCTTATTTTTTAAAAATTATAAAAAACCTAATAATCATTCAATCAAAGAAAATGTTTTTTAAAAACAAAATCCTAATATTTCTATGTGTGTGTATATATGCATGTTTTATTTTTAATTTTAGAAGAAAATAATTATGTTTCCTTAGAAAAAACAAAAAGTTTAAAATAAAATTTAAGTTTTAATATATTAAGTAATTAACATTAACCAAAAATTAATTTGATTAATAGCCATTTGTGATTAATTGATATGTTTTTATTTAAAATTTTATATAAGATTTTATCAACTATACCATCAAGCATTTTCAATTGTATTATTTTATTCAATTGAGTATGTTTTTATAGCACATATTATTTCATTTTTTCATGTTATATATATATTTTAATAATTAGGTAAAAGGGGATTCGAATCCTCCTTTTCATTGTTCAAGATATTGCAAAAAAATATATTTTCTTAGATATTGAAATTGCAAATTTATTATATCAAAGTATTTAGATCAATGATAAGAACATATATTTTCAGCTCAAAAAATTGAATTCAAATCTTCACTTATTCAAATAAAATTCCAAATCTATTTATGTTGTTAAGGTGTACATTTAGAGTGATAATCATGATTTAATCCTTTTCTCTTCCTTCTAAAACCTTTCTTCAACTCCTCTTTCAATCTCTAATCGAAAAGCCCGTCCACTCTCACTTTTAATTTCCATTGATGAAGTCAATGATTTTATTTTTTTTGTTTTTTACATAATTTCAATTATTATCACATGTTACAACTACCCAACGAGATCATATTGTGCTAATACATATTTTCTTTTCTTTTTTTTTTTTTGAAAATTTAGAATGATTAATAAATAGAAGAGAAAAGTGATTATTATTGTATATACTATTGGTGGAGTTTTTAAACTCCAAAATGGTGCCATTAAAGGGTTATCATATACATTGTTAGGATATATTTAAAAAAATAAATTAATATGATAAATAAAAGGATATGTATCACTATTTTAATACTGTTTGCGAAATTTAAAAATTTCATTGGCTATGTATATATAGAACAATAGTCCAAGAAAGTAAATATAATAAGAGAAAAATATTTTAACAATTTTACAAGTAATAAAAAGAGTTTTTAAAAAAGATAAGATATAACCGAGAAGAAGAAGAAGAAGAAGAAGGCCATAAGCTGTGAGCCGCAAAGGTTGTGAAATGAGCAAGCCGAGTCCACTTAGGTAGTAGGCAGTAGCAACTGGTTCACCCGGTGAAGATCCTTACATCACGAAAAAGAATAATGACATTAAAATAAACAGAAAAAAGAAATGATAAAAAGACAAAGCCATTGAGCCCAAGAGCGAGAGTATTATACCAATAGCTGGAATGAGTGGAGAGATGATAGAGATGGCGTGTTGAATGGGCGAAGATTTTCACAGCTTTTGTCTAAGCCCTTCCCACACTTACATTTCCTTCTAAAACCTCTCTCTCCCTCTTGATCTGTGGAAAACATGGAAGCAAGTGCCGGTATGGTGGCCGGCTCCCACCGGAGGAACGAGTTGGTTCGGATTCGCCACGATTCTGATAGTGGGGTTTGTGTTTTCAGCTTGCCCCTTTTTAGTTTCAGCCCAGCCCTCTAGTTTCATTCTTTTATTTGCTTTGCATTGTGGTGTTTAGATCTGAGTTTGTTATCATGGAAAGTGACTTTTCAGCTTAAATGGTTAGACCGTTTTGTAGAAATGGAATTTGGGTAGTCGTTGCTTAATTTTGATAGCTTAACTTCGATGAGTTCGTTAGCGTTGAAAGTGATTTTATTGTTGGTTTAGATCTAAATGTTTGTTGGGTGAAAGTTCATTTACAGTTTAAAGTTTGGTATTTGTTTTGGTTAACTGAGGAAGTAAAGAAGTGGGTAGTGATCAAAATCGGATCTTGAAATTTTACTTATGTTTTTTAGCCTACGATTCATTTATTTGTCGTGTGGTGAAGTTCTTATTTTTACAATTTGTCATATTAGAATTCGATGATTTGCTGGGGCTCTGATTTTATTGGACCATATACGTGTCTGCATGATATTCCCTTTAACCTAATGGCTTGGTTTGGTTGAAGTGTTCAAATGTTGGGAATTCTAATAGCTATCATTGTCTATTGATAATGCAGCCCAAACCGCTGAAGAATTTGAATGGACAGACATGTCAGATCTGCGGCGACAATGTTGGCCTCACAGCTGCAGGTGATGTCTTTGTTGCTTGCAATGAGTGTGCCTTCCCAGTTTGCCGGCCTTGTTATGAGTATGAACGGAAAGATGGGACTCAGTGTTGCCCCCAGTGCAAGACTAGATATAAACGGCATAAAGGTTTGTGTTTTTGTTAGATTGTTTCCTTTTGAATTCTTTTTCATAATATGGCTTGTAACTTCTTATATCATGTTTGTAATAAGTAATGTCTGTATATTTCAGGGAGCCCCCGAGTTGAGGGAGATGATGATGAGGATGATGTTGATGATTTGGAGAATGAGTTTGATTATGCTCAAGGACATAGTAAGGCAAGACGACAGTGGCAGGGTGAAGATGTAGATCTTTCTTCATCCTCTAGACATGAATCTCAACAACCAATCCCCCTTCTCACCAATGGCCATTCGGTAGGCATTTTATGTGGTTCAGTTATTGATGTCATGAAGTTTTCATGAAGCTTGCACAGATGCTGTTGTTTTTCTTCTTTTAATACCCTCTCATCTATTATTGGGTGTTACGCACTGCTGTTTCAATCCCTGAGTTACAGTATTCAAGTTGGAAAAGTTTTGCAAGCCATGTGAAATCAAGTCATCCATTGTGGTTTATCTTAATTGAATTTTAATTGACAAAGTCATTTCATGCTTGCTTGGTTTTGTAGGATTTCTTATCTCCTTGCTAAATTTCCTTAAAAAAAAAAATTTCCACATCTATGCAGCAGCTATATGCATTGCAAGCTTGCTAGTTCTTTTGTTCATTAGCCATTGAACTTTTATGTATAGCCTGGTTTGATTTAATCTTAAGAAATGCTTTTTATATTTGTAAAAGTGACTGGTTTTGTTAATATATGCTCTGGTGATTTACACTGAGATTAGGATTCCTCTCTGGTTTTGATGTCATTTAGTAATGTTCTAGCATCTGATCATTTATGCTCACTGATAGGCCAACATTTTCAGGTTTCGGGAGAAATTCCATGTGCTACACCGGACAATGAATCTGTGCGAACAACATCAGGTCCTTTAGGTCCTTCTGAAAAGAATGTTAGTTCATCTCCTTATATTGACCCAAGGCAGCCAGGTAATTAAGTTCTTGAGTTTGTTTACAAGCTTTTACCTCATTCTTTTGAAGGGGTTTATGATCTGTCAATTGATAATGTTTTCTGTTCTTATAGTCCCTGTGAGAATTGTGGACCCAACAAAGGACTTGAATTCTTATGGCCTTGGGAATGTTGATTGGAAGGAGAGGGTTGAAAGTTGGAAACTCAAACAGGAGAAAAATGTGATGCAGATGAGCAGTAGATACCCTGAAGGGAAGGGAGATATAGAAGGAACTGGTTCAAATGGGGAGGAATTGCAAATGTGAGTTTATCTTGTCTGGAATAAGGCTAAAATTAGTTTACTCTGTTCCCTCAAGTGCTTTTGTATATCTTTTATGACCTTATAAATATACATCAACTTGATGATTTTTTTCCTCATATTTTTTGGGTAAAATTTGAGTTCTAAGTATTATTGCTTTATTATATTTCTATTTCCAGATGAAAATTATGTGCATTCCTTCTGATTTTGTAGAAAGAAATGATATGATTTTCACTAAGTTGCTCTCATCTATGTATTTAATCTTTGCATTTCTTTGAAGTTTCATAATTCTTGTACTGCAGGGCTGATGATGCTCGTCAACCTTTGAGTCGTGTGGTGCCTATTTCTTCGTCTCACTTGACCCCTTATCGTGTTGTGATCATTCTCCGGCTTATCATTTTGGGCTTTTTCTTACAATATCGTGCAACTCATCCCGTGAAAGATGCATATCCATTGTGGCTAACATCTGTTATCTGTGAGATTTGGTTTGCTTTATCTTGGCTTCTGGATCAGTTTCCAAAATGGTCTCCCATCAATCGTGAGACCTACCTTGACAGGCTAGCTTTGAGGTCAGTTCTATTACTTTTACTGATAGATTGTTGGTTATGTGGCTGAAATTTCTCTGGGCCTGTGTGTTGTTGGTGCTGTTGCCTGTGATCATACCACTGATAGTGGTTGGCTTTATTTTCTAGATATGATCGGGACGGGGAACCATCACAGCTAGCCCCTGTAGATGTTTTTGTCAGTACAGTGGATCCACTCAAAGAGCCTCCGCTTGTCACAGCGAACACTGTCTTGTCAATCCTTGCAGTCGATTACCCTGTGGACAAAGTAGCTTGCTATGTTTCAGATGATGGTTCAGCTATGTTGACTTTTGAAGCCCTCTCTGAAACTGCAGAATTTGCGAGGAAGTGGGTGCCTTTCTGCAAGAAGCACAACATTGAGCCTAGAGCTCCTGAGTTTTATTTTGCTCAAAAGATTGATTACCTAAAGGATAAGATACAGCCTTCTTTTGTGAAGGAGCGCCGTGCAATGAAGGTCAGTGTAAAGATACATAATTATGCTTAGGTGTGTGTTATGTTGTTGGGTATATATTAAATGTTTTCTTGAGAAGTTCTTTAATTGTCACATAAGTTTTCTGACACTTTTAGATATTACAAATTTTAGTTTTATGTTTTTGGTCTGGCTATTGACATGTTTAGGTTAAATTTGGGTGTTAACCTAGAATTAGATTTCTTTTAACATAATGCAAGTGCAGTTTATACCTTGAGATGAATGGAATGGTGGTAAAATATAAGACTATTTGAATTGGAGATAACATACAAAACAAAAATTTAATCAGTAAAGTATCATGTGCCTTGTGAAATATAGTTTCATGGATCTATTAAAATAGTTATTAGGACATAGGGGATATGTGGATGATTTCTTAAGTAAATGCTATTTTTGTGGGGATTTCTTGGTAAGCCTTGAGCTAAATAGTCCATGCAGTCAGTCTTTTCAGAAAATAAATAAATGAGCAAAACAAGTCCCCAGATGGCATCAAGAGAGTGCCAACCCAAGTACAAGGCGAATTTTTAGAATATGAGATCAATAAGCCATTTCACTTATACTCGCTGCTTCCTATTAAACTAGAAAAAAGAATTGTCTGCCACATTTTTTAACATGGAAAAGGTGAAATTTTCTTTCAACAGAGAGAATATGAAGAATTCAAGGTGCGGATCAATGCCCTTGTTGCCAAAGCTCAGAAAATGCCCGAAGAAGGTTGGACAATGCAGGATGGTACACCATGGCCTGGAAATAATCCTAGAGATCATCCAGGAATGATACAGGTTTTATCCTGCTACCCAGTCGTGTTTATATAAATTGGTTCTTTGATTTTCTTGACTATCATGGATCTTTTCATTTTCTAATGTATTTTTTGTGGAATGACAGGTGTTTTTAGGCCACAGTGGAGGGCTTGATACTGATGGAAATGAGCTACCTCGACTTATATATGTTTCTCGTGAGAAGCGACCTGGCTTCCAACACCACAAGAAAGCTGGAGCTATGAATGCTTTGGTATGCCATTCTTGGCCCTTTTTCAGTTTCACCATGTTTTCTCTTAAGCTGTCACAGATGTCCTCTTTTTTTTTTTTTGGGGGGGGGTTCTGTATATAATAAATGCGTTATTTAATCAAAGTGTTTTTGAGCATAATATTTATGGTTAGATGCATGCCTTTTAACCTGCCATAGTCCCTTTGCTGGATATTTCTTACTGAGGTATGTGTCGCATAGACGTCTGGGTTAGTTTTACATCAGGAATATCATTTAAGATCTTTGGCACATGCAACTTTGTAGGGCTAGAACTAATCTGGTTATCTTTGGATTTGCAGATTCGAGTTTCAGCTGTCCTTACCAATGGGGCATTTTTGTTGAATGTCGATTGTGATCACTACTTCAACAACAGTAAAGCTCTTAAAGAAGCAATGTGCTTCTTGATGGATCCCCTCCTTGGAAAGAAGACATGCTATGTGCAGTTCCCACAACGTTTTGATGGCATTGATTTCCATGACCGATATGCCAATAGGAATGTTGTGTTCTTTGATGTATGGTTCACTTAATTTGTCCTCAGGATAGAATTTATTTCCAATTACTAATTAGTTCATGGAGAATGGTAGTTCATTTTGAACTTGAATTTTGCAGATTAACTTGAAAGGGTTGGATGGCATCCAAGGTCCAGTCTATGTGGGAACTGGTTGTTGTTTCAACAGGCAAGCTCTATATGGGTATGATCCAGTTTTGACAGAAGCTGATTTGGAACCAAATATTATTGTTAAGAGTTGTTGTGGTTCAAGAAAGAAGGGAAAGAGTGGAAATAAGAAATACATTGACAAGAAAAGGGCAGCTAAGAGAACAGAGTCCACCATCCCTATTTTCAATATGGAAGACATTGAGGAGGGTGTTGAAGGTAGGCTTTCATCAAAATCTACTCCATTATTTCCAATTGATTTTGATTTGCTCTGCACCAGCATTAGATCCTATCAATTTGGTTTATTCATGAAATAATGTGAGGACTTCCCATTTCTGCATGGCTGCTACAAATATACATTATTTTGTGTTTCTCCAGCATCAACATTGTTCAAGAATCATGATCACTTGAAAAGTCTGTAGTTTAAAAATTATGTTTAATACTGGATATTCCATTTTGATAAGTTGAGGATGAAGACGAAATGAATGACCAGTAGTGTTAGAATGCCCAAGGTCTGTGTGGTGTTGACTTCATTTATTGTGGTCTGCAGGATATGATGATGAAAGGTCTCTTCTCATGTCTCAGAAGAGCTTAGAGAAGCGATTTGGTCAGTCCCCGGTATTTATTGCAGCTACCTTCATGGAACAAGGAGGCATTCCGCCATCAACCAATCCTGCAACTCTTTTAAAAGAAGCAATCCATGTTATTAGTTGTGGCTATGAGGACAAGACCGAATGGGGCAAAGAGGTCAGTGAAGTACCATGGCCTTTAATAGAATCTAAGCCAGCATCTCTTTTTATGTGCATTAACTTAGTCTCATTTTTCCTGCCACCAGATTGGATGGATTTATGGTTCTGTTACAGAAGATATTTTGACTGGGTTTAAGATGCATGCTCGTGGATGGATATCAATTTATTGCATGCCTCCTCGTCCAGCATTTAAGGGGTCTGCTCCTATCAATCTTTCTGACCGTTTGAACCAGGTTCTTCGATGGGCCTTGGGTTCTATTGAGATTTTGCTGAGCAGGCATTGCCCCATGTGGTATGGTTACAATGGAAGGTTGAAGCTTCTGGAGAGATTGGCATACATTAACACCATTGTTTACCCCCTTACCTCAATTCCTTTGCTTGCTTACTGTATGCTTCCGGCCTTCTGCCTTCTGACAGGAAAATTTATCATTCCTGAGGTAAGTGATTATTATAGCTTCACTTTTTGCTTAGAATGGGCTTTTCTCTTACATCCCTAACCCTGCAATCCTCTAAAAATTTTTGCCTCCCAATATATTAGAAGCCACCGGGACTTATGTTTTTCCTCCAATTTTTATGCAGATAAGCAACTTTGCTAGCATGTGGTTCATTCTCCTTTTCGTCTCCATTTTCGCCACTGGAATACTTGAGCTTAGGTGGAGTGGTGTCAGTATTGAAGACTGGTGGAGAAATGAACAATTCTGGGTCATTGGTGGGACATCAGCTCATCTCTTTGCTGTGTTCCAGGGTCTTCTGAAAGTGCTTGCTGGAATTGATACCAACTTTACTGTCACTTCAAAGGCATCTGACGATGATGGAGATTTTGCAGAGCTTTATGTTTTCAAATGGACAACCCTTCTCATCCCTCCAACCACGGTACTAATTGTGAACCTGGTGGGTATTGTGGCTGGTGTATCTTATGCGATAAACAGTGGCTACCAATCCTGGGGTCCACTTTTTGGCAAGCTTTTCTTTGCCATATGGGTTATTGCCCATTTGTATCCGTTCTTGAAGGGTTTGTTGGGTCGTCAAAATCGTACCCCTACAATTGTCATCGTGTGGTCTATTCTTCTAGCTTCAATCTTCTCCTTGCTGTGGGTGCGGATCGACCCCTTCACCTCTGATGCTACAAAATCTGCTGCTAATGGTCAATGTGGCATCAACTGTTAGTTTCATTTTGGGATTATTTTGTTGTGGTAAATGCTGTCTCTCCTTCCAGTTGGCTATCGTGTATATAAACAAGGGAAATTAAGATGTTTCAGTCATATGCATGATATAA
The DNA here is from genome assembly GCF_053813885.1 of Theobroma cacao. Lineage (NCBI taxonomy): Eukaryota > Viridiplantae > Streptophyta > Magnoliopsida > Malvales > Malvaceae > Theobroma > Theobroma cacao. The sequence goes on from NC_142647.1 coordinate 9,076,312, forward strand.
GCTATGACTGTATGTCTCAATGGATTTATATATTATGACCGATGGACATAAGACCAAGAACTCTATATCATCTGTTCACTTTCATTCTTCTACAAGGTGCTGCTGATGGTCTAAAGATGTTTTCGTGGTGCGGACCGAAGTTTGATCTTGATGTTGTGTAGTCCTATAAATTTTATACTTATTTCCTTTTTGCGCAGAGCATGTAGAGATATTTATTCGTCCAGTGCTATGAAAGGGACTTATTGTTATTCTTTTGTATTTTAGTGTCATGGTGGAAATTTTTGTTAGATCATCCTCATATGGTAATAAAAATATCCTGATGTAAGTTTGGATTCCATTGAAAATGTCATGATGTTCTGAAATCATAAATTGGATGCTCTTAAGTTTGATGCCAAATTTATTATTTAGTTAAAATAATTGCAAAAAAAATAAAGTTTGATGCTAAATTTGGCCATTGCATACTTTGAAAAAGAAGAGAAATTGCCTAGCTAATTGCATTCACAATTTTCACTCGAGCAGCTTATTCTGCATGGTCTTTCCTGGTATTTAATGTAGCCCACCAAGCAATTATACACATTGGGTTTGAATGGGATTCACTTATGCCCATTGCCAAATCTTCTCAACCCATGAATGTGTAATTACATTCCCATTATTCCAATTTACAATCATGAAATTTTAATTATATATGTATTTGCTTCTCCACGGGGTCCCATAATTTGAAAGTTATTTTTTTATTATTTTGTATTTTCATTTTCCTTGGAAAGAGTCTTAAGTCTGTCCAGGCCCATAAAACCCAATCCAACACAAACGAAAACGACGCCGTACAATTGCAAAAGGAGAATGGAGGCAAAAACCCCAATAAAGAAGAGTGGGGGGACTGGTGAGGGGGGCTGAATTCAAGGGTTTTTGAGCCACAAAGTGAAAGCCTCCTAGACCTACTCCTCCTCCTCCTCCTCCTCCATTTGCTTGGTGAGCAGATTGATAAATAATTAGGGTTTTTTTTTCTCTCTCCGAAGAAGAAGAATGGAGGGGATAACCGAGGGAGTGAACAACTTGAACATCACGGATTCATCAGCCTCCAACAAGAAGAACCGTATCCAAGTCTCTAATACCAAAAAGCCCCTCTTCTTCTACGTTAATCTCGCTAAGGTCCACTCTCCGTTTCCTTTCCTTTCCTTTATTTTTCTTTTTCTGGGTTTTTCTCAAATCTCTCTCTCTCTCTTGTTGATTTGTTTCCCCGCTTAGAGAGTTCTAGCACTATTACTTTTAAGTATGTTATTACTGTATGATAACTTTTATTTTATGAATTTGGGTTTTTCATCAATTTTTTAACTGTATTAGGATAATTTTATGTCATTCTGTTTCATTGCTGGATGTTTATCTTCTTAATGCGAGATACCCATGTCTGTGTGTGTTTTCTTAAATAGAATAAAGAGAAAAAAATTGAAAAAAAAAAAAGCGGATTCTGCTTAGTTATTTAAGCAATTTTTTTGCTCCATTTTGGCAGAGGTACATGCAGCAACACAATGAGGTGGAACTATCTGCTCTTGGAATGGGTATTCTTTCTTAGCTCCTTGTGCACTTTCATTCTATTTCAAATATGCTTGCTTCAGTAATTTTTTTGGAGGGGTTTACTGAAAGTAGCATCTATTTAGATGCTCTTGTCCCTATGAATTTTGGAATTCAGGTGGTTTTTCGGATTTCTTATTAGAAGTTATCCACTTAGGAGGGCGGAATCTGTTATAAATGTCGATAGGTGCAACTCTTAGTGACTAACACATTATGGGTGCCATGTATTCTTTTACTCTCATTAGCTTTATGATTGCCATGTTAACCCGAAGAACAAAATGACCATTTTCTTTTCTAACCCTGAGGTTGAAATAAAATGTTACCTTGACATGCAGACATGGTATGTGTACATTGTTTGTGTTATGTAAATTATGGATGTGTTTGGAATGTTGGAATACATATTGTTTAATAATTTCTTTTCTTGCCTTTCTTTACAACTTGCATTTAAATTCTGTCTACAGCTATTGCTACAGTGGTTACCATTGCTGAGATATTGAAGAACAATGGTCTGGCTGTTGAGAAGAGTGAGATTCTTACCCTTAACAAGATTTATTTTAGCTTTCATCTCATCTTGAGAACTCAAACTTACTATAATGTTATATATGCATCATATGCAGAAATCATGACTTCTACTGTTGACATGAGAGAGGAATCAGGAGGACGACCTGTTCAAAAAGCAAAAGTAAGTTGCAGATACAATATTTAGTGTTTAATTTTAAGTTGCATTCGTCATGTGGCATATTAGACTGACCTCAATGCTTATATAAACAGAAGCTCTACTCTTTTGTATGTGAGTCTGTAAGACCAATTAAATATAGGGAGTCTATGAACTTGGGATTTGATTGTTGTGAGGTGATGAGACATTACTTCCGTTAATTGGTGGGATAGAAAAATAAGATAAAAACAGCAAATTATTATTATTCTTTTTTTGTATTTGCTTAGTCAAACCCACTCAGTGGTGTGATACTTTTGTCTGTAGGGGTTGGTGGGTGTTCTGTCCCTTAGTCATGGCCTCCTTGGGAACTGGGATTGGAATATTTACTTGTAATTCATAATGGATCTCATTATGTTTAGCGGTTTGGTCGAATTAAAAGTTTTGGGCCCTATTAGGTGGACTAATTTCTGTTGAGTTTCAAGTATGTTCAGTTGTTCACACCTATACTACTACCCATTTGTCAAAGGTGCTGTCACCGTTTAACCTGCTTAGTTGAGTGTAGAGGAATAGTTCTGATTGGGGTATATTATTTTACGAGTATGAAAGGCAGGTGAGTTAACTATGGTATGGTTGAAGTCTCAATGTACCAGTTTGGTCCATTTTTGATCACGTAGCTCATATTAATTTTCTTGAAATGTTTAAACTTAACTCAAGATTGAGAGGCTGACAGCATGGAGTTTATAATTTTGTAGATTGAAATACTGCTGGGGAAGTCAGAGAAGTTTGATGAGTTGATGGCAGCTTCTGCGGAGGAAGTCTTAGATAATGAGGAGCAGAGCTAAAGATGGAGATGATCCCTTAATTATAGCTTGTGTTACTTGATTGCGAGCATCTTTAACAGTTCTTTTCTTGATTGGTGTATGGAGTGAAGCTTACTAGCTGTGATGATATTTTTAGGAATTTTTGTAAAATACTATGGCCTCTTTGTTATTCAAAATTCAAAATTTGTTGCTAATCCCCTGCTTACTTAGTTGAACATTTGAAAAACTTTTGCCTTATGTTTAGATAATTTACAGATGTTGTCTTCTTGTTCCCTTCTTTTATCCATGTTTAGAAACGTTTTCTCCCTCCAAACAATATGATATATCTCTATATCTTAGCAATGGAGTATCTGGTCATGAAATTCTATGAGGAAGCTACATAAGTTTTGTTTTGGATTATAGTAACCATAATTTTTTTCCATAAAAGCAAATTGGTGGTTTTTCGGAAGCTATTTCCTTTAAACGTTCCGGTGAAAGAAATTGGATTAAATGTTCAATTTGAGGTTAAAATTTTTGGATTTTTATCAATTTAGAGCTAAATGCGTCAATTGTAACAATCAAGGTTAAACATTTTTTGTTGTTTACAATTAAGGGTTAAAGATGAGTGGTGTCCGGTGCATGTAGAATATGCACATAACATGAATGTGGACTTGGAAGGATAAAATATAAAAAGGTAATTTTGTTAAAAAAAATTTTTTATTATGATATGTAAAAACTAAAATTTCAATATAACGTATAATAATTAAATCTTCAAAATGGTATATAACAATTAAATCTTCAAAGTAACGTGTAACAATTAAATTTTTAACATAATGTGTAATGACTATTTTGCAATATGATGTATAACAACTAAATTTTCAATATGATGTATAACAATTATATTTTCAACGTGATTTTTTAATTGTGTGTGATACACGCCCATCTACCTGTCAATTTAACCCTTAATTAATTATAAAAAATCGAAGGCATTTGACTTTACTTTTTCGTTCTAGATTTTGTTTCTTTGACATAATACTCAAAAAAATTTATGAACTATTCAAAATTTAAATAAATTTTTATTTTTTTATTATATTTAGTTAAGTTTTTATATTTTTTATATTATATTAAATAAATTCTTGACTAATGACAAGTCAAAATATACACAATCATGTCATTATATTATCTTAGATTTTTTATCTTTTAATTGAAAAAATGAAGATTCGAATTTTACTCTTCAAGTAAAAAATCATGCATCAATTAATGAACTAAATACTTAAATGCTATGCCATATTAGATGTTCACAACGTCACATAAAATGAAATACTAACGCAACCGTTAATTATAAAAATTTATTTAAATTAAAATAAAAATATTAAAAATTTAAATTTTTTTATAAATAATTAAAACTTTTTTTTTTAAGTATTATACCCTTTCTGCTTTCCTTTCCCTTCCGGTAAAACTTTAATCTTCTAGAGGTGACAATCTGCCCCTCACTCTCTCTCTTTCTCTCTCTCCCTCTCTCTCTCTGTCTCTCTCTCTCACACACACACACACACGCAAACACAAAGTCTGTCTCTCACACACACACACACGCAAACACAAAGTCAATGTTAATGTTGTTTTATTCCCTTAAATTTTATGAGAAAAGTTGGTGCAACTGCAAAAGAAGCACAGGGCAACCACGTGGTGCTGGGTATTTGTTGTCAGTTGTCCATTTCTGCTGGCCATGCAGATGAGACATTTTGAAGCCAGTGAGACCTCAAACCGAATAATAATAATAATAATGATAATAATATCCTTCACATCCACCATCGGTGAGGAAGTCCTGGTAACATGATCATAGATGGAAGTGTTCTTACGAAAGGTAAAAATAGTCGTGGTGATTATAGCTAGCACTTCCAAGATGCTCCTATATTTCCATTGTTGTCTCGCTTCGAGGCAAGTAATGCAGAAAATTATACAGTAAAATGTTAAAGAGTAACAATTTCTGTACATACTGGAAAACATGCAAGGAATGGCAGAAATAAACAAGTTCTAAACAGCACTCAAAAAGTCTCTCATTCTTCAAATATAATTTTATTTGTCTCCAATGAAAACTGTATGCCAGTTAAATTACTTTCAATATCATCTCCTACCTTGCAAAAGCCGCTACCTGAACTGAGCCCTCAACAAAAAAAAAAAAAACAAAACCAAAATTCAGCAGGAGAAAATATAAAAAAAAAAAAGATGAACCTAAAATGTATGCCAGCTCATTCCTCTGATCCAAAAGATGAGTTTAATCCCTTGGACGAGATCCTATGCTTCCTCATCTTTCTCTACAAGTATCCTTTTGCATGCTTCATAGCACATGAACGAAATCCCAGCAGCAGGTACCAACTTCATGCAACTAGGACCCAAACCTTTATATAGACCATGAATCCCTTCTTGTTCAAGAATGCTTGAGAGTGCATGCAGTACATTCTTGTAGACCTGTCTTCCATTGAGAGCTCCAACCTGCATGTGCTTGCGAGCCACCTCAAGTGGGAAAGTTGCACTACTTGAAATAGCCCCAGCTAGCGATCCAATTAAAAGGGTTTCAATATTGCCGATTTTCTCCTCCTTGAAAACTTTCCTGTACACTTTCCGTAAAGTATCGTATGCAAAATAATTAGTGGCAGCATACGGAATTACTCCAATGAGACTAGGAGCAAGGCCTCTGTAAAGTTCAGCAGGGCCCTCCTTTTGCAGTATTTTTAAGAAAGCATCAACTATACCATCATACATATTTTTCTGAAAAATTAACAAATCTCGGATGTTAGTGAAAAAATACCATTTTTACTCGGTGAATTTAAAAATATAGATTGCCTTTACCTCAATGGTTAATCGAGTCTTAACTAGCTCAAGAGGATAGGTGCACAAAGTTGAGCTGACTCCAGCACACGCCCCTGCAATTAATGAGGCAGGAATGGGAACCTTTGGTTCTTCCCCAGGTTTGGGAGATAACTGCTTATTCACGGTATCAAAAGCAAATAGCTGCAGATAATGAAGTTCAGGCATAGGGAATTAGTATTTGAACATGTTAGGAAAGATGATTACAACATAGGATGCTAATATCTGGAAAGATGCAGCGGAGTTTCTCCACTACCATCTTGTAGGCCAATTTACTTAAAACAAGAAAAATTCATTAACAATGGCTCAATTCATGTGTAAGTTTCTTTCTTAATGGTACTGAGATGACACATAAAAAGGAGCAAAGACTGGATATAGTGCAATATTTAATTGCTTTTATTAGTGAAGTAGACAAGATATTGCATGCATTTGATACATAGCAAGTATGAAACTACCAACAAGCAAACACCCCTCTGGCTAATAATAAAAAGAAGAATGCAAGCATGACCTCTTAGAAAAGCTTGCTTCAAACCTATATATGAATTCATGCAACAAGCTCCTACCAGATAATTGAGTTTAGGAATTAAATTACAAAAGCAAAACCAATGATGATAAAATAGTACGAAGCATAGAACTAATCACAGCAATTTTCACCAACAAGTGATTTGTAAAAAGGGATAATGTTCAATTTGGCCATTGTAGTTTAAGAAAATGTCTTATGTGATACTTATACAAAAAAATTTTTTAATGTGGTAACCAAACTTTTATTTCGTGAAACAATCTACTCCAATCCATAATGCCGCTAACAAAACCTCTTGACATGACTGTCAACCATATATGAAACATGGCTGAATAAAAGCCACATCACCTACTGGGGTCATCTCAATTTGCTTACATGATGACGTGTCTACCACATGGCACACACATGACAGTCACATGTCATATAATTACTCGTCCCTCTCTTTGGGGGAAATTTATTGGCTGGTTTTAGGGTTTAAAAAACATCAAAACCAAGAGCTGTACCTGAAAAGCCCTAATTTTCCTAGTTCTCTTCCTTCTTCCATAAAAAATCCCCCAAAAGAAAGAAAAGTGAAAATGAAATGTACAAAAAAGGTGATCACTGCAAACGAGAAAGGCTAGGAGATTCAATTGGGTTTTACGAGTTAATTCGATTGCCACCAAGAGATTCAAATGGTTTTTCCCAACCCCACTAGACTCACTTGATTTGCTTTTCTTTAAAGCTTTCCTTTTTTTTTCTTGATCTCTTGCAGAAGGCACTCAGACTCCAATTCTGGTGGCAGTTGAATCTCCTAGCTTTTCTTGCAAGAATCAAGTGAGTCTAGTGGGGCTGAGAAAACCTAGTCAAATCTCCTATTGGTTGTTGAATAACCTTGTACAGCCACATAAGCAAAGGGAGGGAGGGAGCAATAATTTTATGACACGTGGGAACCACGTGCTTGCATGTGACATCCATATAAGCAAATTGAGATGACCCTAATGGCTAACATGGCATTTTTGGTCATGTGTTAGATTTTGGTTGGTTGCCAGCCTCGTCATCAAGTTTCATTAATAATGTTATGGGTTCGAGTAGATTGTTACATGGAATAAGGGTTTAAATACCGCATTGAACAATGTTTTAGTATAAGCACTACATTAGACATTTTCTTAAACGACAAGGGCCAAATAGGATATCATCATTAAAAATGACAACAATAATTGTTTTGTCCACCTCTTTCATTTGTTAAAGAGTTTATTCTTGAGAAAGATAAGAATCAGTTAGAAATTAGCAGTAGAAGAAGATGACATATAAAGGCTTAAAATTTAGTAATGAATCACGGTACACAATTTGAAAATGGAAAAAAAAAAATACATTCCCTGATCCTTTGCTCTCAGGGTGCCACAATTTTCCACCCACTGTATTTACAGTTTCAAGGTTGTGTCATCACAAAGTGGTTCCCTAAAGGATTAATGGCTGATGCTCTTTATCAAATTTCTTAGACAAGGCAAATGGAGCTCTGTTTCACTATCCACTTAGAAAACTACCACTCTGATGTAATAAAGGTGGCAATCTATACTTTTTCTTGAACAGAGAGCCTCATTCTTAAAATGAGATTATCCAGAAACACCAATACAACAATAAAGTATAAATTTGCAACTGCAATACGTCAGTTCACAACCACTAGAACAAACAAGATATGCAGTTTGACACAATAAATAACAAGCGAAAAGGCTGACATCAAGAAAACAGAAGCTAAAAAGGTGCATATTAAGTATACAAGTGCATTACATAATAGAAAGCAAACAATACTAATTTGACTCATTCGCATTCAAGAAAACCTAGTAATGAGTATACATATGAACCAAAATACACTAAAGCAAAAAGAACACCACAAAGCTCAAAACCAAGCAATTGATTAACCAACATACTTAATAGTATCCAGTATCACAAAACCATAAACAAACTGAATTAAATTCATAAAAACACAATAAGAATTCATGGATTAAATACCTCTATCGCCTTGCTAGGTGCAACTCGAATCACATTAACCAGATTGCCCCTAAACAACCCTTTCCAACCATCAGTCTGCATTATATTATGGAACACCTCAGTTGTAGAATTCCCACTAGTCCCAACCATCAAATGCGTCCTTATTGTCTCCAATGGCGCAACGCAGGTCCTTGAAACCGCCCCCGCTATGGCACCGCTTATTAACCTTCTTAATGAAGGATTAGAAACCTTGATTTTCAGTTTTAAGCCAACTTCTTTCTTCTTCTTCTTCAAAGCTACTTCACCTTCTGGTAATCCAACAACCCGAATTTCCTCTTGTGATGGTAAATACTTCACAAACAAATCGGAAAATGGAGCTTTGATTCCACCATTGTCACGGGGATTTGGGGAGCTTGGTGAAACGCCAAATCCCATTCCCATTTGACCAACGCTTGCAAATAAGCCACCTGGATATAAGTGATTCCGTTCCAGACTCCATTCAGACCCCAAATCAGATATAGAGAAAAACCCATCTTTTTTATCATCAAACAACTGAATTCCTCTCTTGCCCATGATTTTTAAAACTTTAAAAAATATTAAAAAACGAAAAAAAAAACAGTTTTTTTTCCTAGGGTTTATTGAATATCAAAATCCGTTTTTCTCATTGTTTCAAGAGAATTGAGAGTGGTTTCTACGCTAAGATTCGATTTTGAACAAATGAGTGCCTAAAAAATCTATTTTTGGAGGTATAGGTACAAGAGAAAATCAAGTTTTTTCGAAAAATCCAAAGAGAAGAGGCGATGAAAACAAGAGACAATAGAAAATTTAGAAGCCTTATAATGAAAGAAAACGAAAAGGGAAAAGGAAGAGAGAAGAGAGGAGGGTAGGTGAATGAATCTGATTCTCTCAGGCTTTTTTTTTTTTTTTCCTCCTTTTCTCTCCGAAAAGACAATGACGCTGGACTCAGGTCTGTGGGAGTGTCAAAAGGTATTATATATATAGTAGGGTTGCCTTGGTTGGTGGGTTTAGGAGTTTGGAAGGCAGGTGTTAGGTGTTTATTGTACTTCCAACAATGGGAGTGAACCTGAAGGTGGTCTCCTCTCTTCTCTACTGTTGCTTTGGAGATTTAAGTAATTTCGATGTTCTTTGAATATTGGTTTTTTTTGGGAACTCGGACAATCGATGCATATAAGTTTTTAATATTTTTGCAGTGATTTTACGCAAATTTAGTGCTTTATATTTGAATTATATAATTTTATACGACCCACAAGGGCAAGGCCGCCCCTGAATTGATTATCCTCTTTCGAAAATATAGACAAATCCACTTTCCAGTCAGCACTCAAAACCACTCAATTCTGCAAGCCAAGCAGGAAGGATCTTCTGCTGATGCTGGCTTTGTTTGTCATTTATCTCTGGGCGTTTTTTCTAAACCTAAGCCCAACGGAGGAAAGCCCATTTTCCAACTTTTGGCAGTTGGCCCAGTACTTAAATTTCTCCCCTCATGTATTATATTTTAACCTACCACTTAAAAAAAATTCTACATTATTAAAAAAATTTAAACAAATTTTTATTTTTTTGTTACGTTGAATCAAGTTATTGTATTTTTATTTTTAATTAAATAATTTTTTAATATTAATAGTTAAATATTAGTTATCAATTTTTATATTACGTAACATGTTAATATATTATAGTGAATGATGATATAATTATATAATATTTTACTTTTTTTTAACTTTATGTGAATATAAAATAATAAATATCATCATGATTAATATCATTTAGTCAACTATTATCTGATTAAATATAAAAAAAATTATTTAAAAATGTCTTAAATAATTCAAAAACTTTATAAAACATTATGTTTTATATTTATATATATATTTTAGATTTTAGTTCACTTTTACCTATACATTCCCTCACCAAGTTTTCGCATCTCATCAACAAAACATAGGGAAGTATAAACCTGGAAAGGGGATTTGTTTTCGAAGACAGGGGGTTTGAATAATGAAATCAATCCCCCTAATAAATAATTAATAGACAGTGGAACATTTATCTTCCCAAGATTGAGGTTTGGTTTCTAGTAAGTCAAAAGAGTGGGGGAGAAAAAAAAAGACAGAAAAAGAAAGATGATACTATTTCACGACTACAGGACTAGATTAGTATCAAGCATCAACACTTTGTTGAAAGTTAGGCATGTTCTCTGAGGTTTCTTTCATGCGACGGTGGGGTCAACTTTGTCGTGTCCCTGCAAATTTGAAGCAACAAAAACACGTGCGGACGCCTGCTGCTGTGGCTGGGAAGTGGTTGAACGTTGTCCTCTAAAGCAATGTTCAAACGTAAATAAACTTTTGTTATATTTTTTTGTTAATGACATGAATTATTTTTTATTTTGATATATTATTAAATTTTAAATGAATAGATAATTAAAAATAACTTAATAATAAGTGAGGATTTTTTTGTCATATTTATTTAAAACACCCAAACTTAATTGATCTAAAATTTCATTAAGCACCATTCTTATACTCCTTTACTTCAAAATGGTCACATATTAGCCATTTGAACAAGCAGGACAGAGCATCAAACTAAACCCCCTAAATGGCATTTAACTTTCTCAAATTTTTATTAGCAGAAAAATAAAGAAAAACTAAAAATGTTTAATCAATGTTAAGTTTTTGAAACTCTTCACTCAAATTTTAAAAATTATAAATAATTATAATTTAATAAATTTTTTAGATATATGACACAAGAATTACATTTAATAATATAAACTTATAAAAAAAAATGAACTTAAAGTTGGCAGAAAACATGGTTGAATTAGAGTCTGAAGCCTAGTTTCAAGGCCTCGTCCACAACTCTTCACTATTACATTCAATAATTACTATAACTCTCATTATTCCGGTGAAGAAATGCAGTTGTTCTCTCCCACGTTCATTTGTTTGGTACTGATTTGCACTTTTTTTGGGGACATGGTACAAATAAGGCCCAACCCAAGTGCAACATACTTCATAGAGATGAAAGCGGAGGTGTCATTGTCAATGGGTGACTTTGGGCCTTCAACTGGACCTGAGTTTTTCAAAGCTAAACCCAACCCATCTACTTTTATCCAAAAAACAATTGAAAATATATCTATATTCATATTTTGAAACTTGTCCCGTATATTAGAATTAAATTCAAATAACAACTATGTATATTATTTATTCAAAGATAATAATCATTTCAGAACCAATGATCAGTCTGACCAAAAACTAATTGAACTCTCTGATTAATAGATTTTAATAAAATCATTCGTACTTTCTCACGTTATAAAATTCTTAAATGAAATATTATCTCATGCAGCGATAATGAGTTAAGAAGGTTGTAATGCAACATGTTTGTTAGGTTATATTTAAAGATATTAATATAATTATTGAATGAATGCGTGATATTAATAACTCTATAAATCCATATACGAAATTTAAAAACTTCAACCCTTGTGTATAGAATAAAAATTTTATGATAATACTATTATCTGATATCTCCACCAAAACTGAACGGTGCTTGTTTACAAGTTTTCCGTTTGGTCTTGTATATATTTGATAGTAGATAGCCCCGCAATCTGCTGGGTGGAATAAGCCGCCTGATTAATGAATACAGCTAGTGCTTTATCCTCTTAAAAAGTGCATGCCCAGTTGTAAGTGGGTGGGTGTGGTGGGGTTTCATCACTGATATTTTGGCCGTTAATTTTGGCATTAATTGCAACAATTAACTTCTGCGTTCAGCTTCCAGCTATCAAGGAGGAGATTTTGCCCTACAACAAGCATCACAGAGAAAATTGTCTTCCCTAGTATGAGTAACAGCCAAGTTTGGAATCACTGAGAGGCGATCCAAGAGAATATGCCCTAACTTGCAGCTGTAGTTGACACCAAACTCCCATTACCCTTGTTTACTTCTTCCTCATCCCTATTAGCCATTAAAATATAGCTTAGGTTGTCTGTAACCTCTCCTCTTATATCATGGAGAATTTGAATATTATTGTCTGGATGTTTTATTGATGAAGCATGTAGCGTTTAAATACAGGTTAAAATATTAATACAAAAGGAAAGGAAATATTTACAATAAATTGCTACGTAAAGTAAAGTCATTAGTTATACCATAAATTAAGGAATTAGAAAAATCAGTCAATGTTTACAGCGTACAATTAAAGAGAATAAGATCACCGAGTCAAACTTCCCTTATGAATGAATCAGGAAGCTTTGGGTCTACCACATCCATAGAAATGCCTTGCTGGTTCTCCCTCTTTTTTTTTTTTTTTTTAATTATTATTCAAAGAAGCAGGCAAGCCTGCTACAAAAAGTACAAACTGCACAAGGCAACAGCATTGTTTGTGAACAAAGAATAACAACAAACCAATAAAAAGAAACAACTATAGTAACATGTATATCTTCCTCTAGCACCTGGTCAAGCCTACTTCTAATAACTGCCTTGCTGCGATTTAGAATGACAGAACTAGAATTGCATCTCTTCTCCTTCCATGAAATTTGTTGTTTCATTCCATCCAAATATAGATAAGCACTCCAAGTAAGTCTAAGTATCATAATCCTTTTTCCTCTGCTGCGATTTAGACTGCAATCAAAGCTTTTTCCTCTGCTGTGTCGAGCTGAGTTCATTGAGCCAATTTCCTTCTTGTTTTTGTATGCCACATATCATAATCCCTTTGTTCTTTGAAGGGATACGGGGAGAAAAATTAAAAAGGAGGATTGGGTTGAGTTTAGTGAAAAATCACTCAAATTAAATCCTCCAAAAAGAGAGATTGGAATTGATGTTATAATAACCCTTTCATTGCATAATATATATTAGTTTAGTATACACCAAGGTTGTGTTTAATAAAAAAAATTAGATTATATATATATATATATATATATATATATCGTAAAAACCGAATCAATATGATACTAACTCAACTAAAGTCTTCATTCGTTTTTATATGTTAGTTTAGTATATACCCTTTCATGGCACGTTTATAGGTTCTAGATATAAAACGTATTGATCATTTTTTTTTTTGAAAAGCTAAAACGTGTTGATCACTAATGGTATATATGCCAACTTAAGAATCACGCATGATTCACGATGTGATGAATCTATATATATATATATAGTAATCGGTTGTGTAGAGAATTGGAATCAAGTTAGCATTCTCATCTCTATTTTATAATAAGTTAAACAAAACAATAAAGTGTCAAAAGTAGCCTTATACTCCCTTGATTGACGAGTTATATATATCTATCATCTAGAAGAAAGGGAACAATGAGGGTGGGATTTCTACGTATCCACACAATGACACAAGAAAAATAGAAAATTCACACGATAAGCTATATTCTTCTTTTCCCTTTTTAGTTGGTTGTTTTCCAAATCCTAGTATATAAACTTGACTGGACTTTGTTTTCCTTCAACATAATTATTCACCTTAATTTCCATTTTCTGAAATCATGGCTCTCTTGTTGGTGGCGATGGTATTAAGCTTATTGGGCAGAGAAGTTCTTGGGGATGTTGGAACTGCCGCATCCTATGATCCTCCCTACATACGTGAGTAAATCCTACCTTTTTGCTTGTATTTACAAAATGCTACTACCGTATATAATTGAAGCCTGAATGCGAAACATGTCAGAACTTACAGTTACCAACTAATGGTGAGGTTTAGGTTTAGCTGTCAAAGCTTAACTTAGGTGGTAAAAGAGAGATAAGATATGAATAAAATTCCTAAATTCGAATCCAAATGCTATTTTTGGTACCAAAGAAGGTGGACTCTGTAGTATAGAGCTAGGTTTCTAATGGTAACGACATATAAAGGAAAGATTTTGCAAGCTTTTTTCATTTATCATTAATTTATTTTTATTACTATTATTATTTTAGTTTTGAGAAAAGAGTATTCAAATTTAGTGCATGTTTGGCCTAGTTTTTTTTCAGCTTATCTACTTCTTAAAAGCAAAAGCCAAGTCAAATATGATTTTTTGATAAACTCATAAAAAAAAAGTAACTTTTTTTTTAAGAACAAAATTTTTAAAAAAAGAACTTAAAAAAAAGCTCTAAGGAGGAGCTTTTTCTTTTCTTCTTTTAAAAATATAAGAGAATTTTTATTTTTGTTTCAAAAATATCCTCATTTATTAAAAATAATTACAATATTACTCTCTCAAAAAAAAAAATACCTTCTATGATAATTTTAACAAAAATTATAACTTATAAAAAGAAATTTACTAAACAACTTTACCTTAATTTTAAAAGTTATTATTTTTCACAAGAGTTTCATAATAACTTTTAAGTTAGAAAAAAATCAAGTCAAACAGGCTCTTAAAGTCTTTTGAGCATGGAACATATACAACTACTATTAAATCAAATATTTGGATGCATCATTAATTTATTAGTTGTATATGAATTATTGGTCACGTTGCAAAATTGTGCAGGCCAATGCAGCACTGTGAAATATACGTTTGTCTCAACTTTCTGATTTGTTTTTTTTTTTTTGTTTCCCCTTTAACCTCAATTTTTATTCAGCTACCAAGTGCTATGGTAATAGTGAAGAGCAATTTCCACCAGGAAATTTGTTTGTCGCTGTGAGTGAAGGACTGTGGGATAATGGTGCTGCTTGCGGGAGGCGTTACAGAGTGAGGTGTTTGAGTGGCAATGGAAGGCCATGCAAAAGTGGTAATATTGATGTGAAGGTGGTGGATTTCTGCCCTAAATCGCCATGTCCAGCCGCCATGGTCATGTCCAATACTGCTTTTAACGCCATCTCGCGTCCTGGTGGCAGAATTAACATAGAATATGTGCAGTACGTTAATCTCTACTACGTACCTCTAATCTTTCTCTTCTATGCTCAAATACCTTATCTACATATATGAAGCTAAATTATTTTTGTGATTTTCTTGCAGGGTATGACTTGGTTCGACCTAAGTTCCATCTGCAGCTGCTTAATTATACTTAAAGGCCGATGTATAATGACTAATGCATGCTTATATATATCGTGCTTGATGCCCTTGTCTTTTCATCCCTACGTGTTTCTTATTTGTAATTGCCTATTTAATCAATAATATTGGAATATAAACAGAATTGTGCAGTATATTTAGCAGTTCTTCTGGCAATTGACATGCTTTTATTTTAACAACTTATATGCCAAATGAAAATCTACGTACTAAGAAGTAAAAATCGATGCCAATAGCAACACCCAGCAAATATATTCACGAGCAAGTTTTCACTATCTTAATTTTATTTGACCTTGTACTATATGCTATGGGCAAATGCTTTTAAAGATTGTATTTTTTATTTTTTAATTTCTTCTTAATTCATGTCCACCTTCTAATTATGTAGACATTATATTCATTTATACTGATATTAATAAATTCATCAATTTTTGAATGTTCATATAATTTTCTTGAATATGATTTAAATTATTAACGTTTTGTTTGGTGGAAATTTTAATTATTTGTTTTTTGTTTATTATGGAAAAAATAAATAAATAACAAGAGATAAATAGCATAAGTATTGACTAAATAAAGCTTAAAATACAATAGAAAAAAATATTTATAATTAAAAGAGCAAGAAGACTGGCAATAACATAATGAAATTTAACAAGTGAATAATAGATACCGGTACACCAACCAACTTTCATGAGCTTATAAGCAAAATCACCAAATTGATAGGAACAATCTTTTCTTTTCGTAAACCTTCAAACCCTCCTATATCACCAAGCCATTTTTTTTAAAAGTCAATGAGAGTTAAAACGAAAAGAAAAATAACCTTCTTTTTTATTTTGTGCGATAATGGCGTAGTCTCCATGCGACATTAATGCATTGCACCAATAGACTTCCCTTTTAGCTTAATAATTTATGTTCTAACATTTCCATTATATTTCTCCCATTTCCCTTTAGCCTTCCGTTCAACATCTCCTCCCAAAATTCTCATTTCTACTCCTCTCCAACTTCAACAAATCCCCTCATAATGCCATCAAATGACTCTCGACCAACTAGGTAAACAGTTAGCATATGATATTGAAATTGGGTTGAGTTGCGATTTCTCTTGTTTGTTCAACCATCCTCTTGGTCCCTTTATAGTATTGTTAGGAAGTGTTGTGGGTTGTGTGGTTGAAACAGAGATAGGTGTCGGAGCATATGGTTAAGTACTTGCAAAATATGGTGTTTGTGAAACAAGAGAGTATGGGAAAGGATTATGCAAGTCGTTTGACATTAGTGGGTATGGGTATAGACCTTGAGAAGTGTTATTCACTGTTGGGTAGTAAGGGTATGAAGGGTATGGATGGTAAGGATTATGAAGCTCATATTGTGACTGTTCCAAGGATATAACTTGGGTTTCTCCATCTTTTTTCTTAGAGGCCCATTCTTTCTTCAAGTTCATTGCTTCATTCCTTGCTAACTTCCATTGTTTTATAGCACTCTCAATCATTTCTCTAGAAATCACTATGCCGACAAAGTTCTTTGTAGCATTTCCAACTAACCTCTCTTAGTAAGGAGCTCGAAGGGTGTTGACAAACATAATGGTAGTTTTTGTTTCCTTCTCAATGAACGGGGGTTGAACTTGGGAAGCCATATCCCTTCATCATTGAGCATACTCCTTGAAACTCTTGATCAACTTTTACTCAATGTTTTGTAGCATACTCCTTGAAAGTCTTAGTCAACTTTTACTTAATGTTTGATAGTGATAGAAGACTCGGAGCCATGTTTGTAACATTCTTGTATTGGGCCATGAATGCCCTAGCAAGATTCTTTCACATATGAATCCCGTTTCAGTCTACTTTAATGTACCACTTTGTTTCAGAACTCGTGAGGTTATCTTGAAAGTAGTGGATCAGGAGTTTGTCAGCGTGTGCATAGGCATTTATACTCCTACAATACATGGTGATATGTGTAACTGACCATTTAGTGCCATTGTACTTTTCAAATTCGAAAATTTAGAATTTTAGGATGACCAGATCCTATATAAGGCATAACTTTATCGCGTCCATGGAGTAGTACATGTCCATCCTTTCCACCATGCATAACCTTTTTTTTAATAAGTCATACTTTTGATGGGTTTTAGAGGAGCAACTTTTCACTTTCTCCTGTTCTCGAGGATCATCCAAGTTTGGTATCGAGATGGGGTCCAAGGGAGTCATTCCCATTATCGGCCTTGCTTGCACATATGCCGGGATGAACCTCTGCATAAAGAAATTCCATAGAATAGGTACGGTCATGCTTGAGGTGCTAAGCCCTATGGATTCCTCACTTATGGTGGGTAGCTACTGATGGGTAACAAACTCGCACGTGATGATAAATTGGTGATTCCACTTGGATAAGTTGAGAGTCGAGCCAATTAAGAATCATAAGTTATCCTAAATCTTAATTAATTTATGTTTTTTTATTTCTTGAATCTTAAATAATATTATTTTATTCATTTTCTCTATGATTACATATTTTTTGTTGTTATTTTGCTTTAATAAATGCAGAGAATCTAAGATAGAGGGATATGAGAGTAGTGGTTAAAGTCCGATACGTTAGTTCATACACACCACAAGTTTTATATTGATGCATGAGGCTTTTATTTAGTTTTTGTCCTTTATTAAGGGAGTTTAGTAGCTAAGCTTTCGTGAGGTGATAACCTCCAATCCAAAACACACTATTCTCAGCTTCAACCCTTTCATTGCTAAATCCAAATTTTTTCTTGTATCATTTTCGAAAACTCCCCCTCTTCGCCTTTTTTCACCTCTTCCAACTCCATCTCCCATTTTTCCCAAATCATCCAATAAGTTCAACAACATTGCCAAAATCATTAGAAACTTAGTTAATAAGGTGTTCAAGAATGAAGATCTTGAGAAAAAAGTAAAGCCAACCATCAAGAGTATTGATAAAGTTTTACATCACAGGTACTTATCGAATATTAATGTCAGTATTCGAAAGGTAAATGTTACCGTTTGTGCCATTTTAAAAGTAATTAAGCAAAGGTAATCAAATCAAGCCATCGCTACCTCTTCTTTGATGTCCCCTTGCCTATGGTAATTCTAAAAAAAAATAACTTTCTTTATTAATTCTATGCAATAATGGAGTAGTTTTCGTGCGATACTAATGTATTGCGCCAATGGCTTCCCCTTTTAGGTTAATATTTTTTGTCCTAACATTTCCATTAAGTCTATTCCATTTCCTTTCTAGCCTTCCCTTGAACATTTCCTCCTAAAACTTCCACTCTTGCCTTTCCTCAGCTTCAACAAATCCCTTCTAGTCCAAAACTATTGAAATGGAATACTGTTTTGCATTTATTTGGCACGAAGTTTTAAACCAAAGTAGCAAAGATACATGACTGTGCCTCTTACGTGCCCTCTTAATTAGTTATATAGTCATGGTTCTCACATGCCCTTTTTTAATTTCGTTTGGTTGTTACTGTCTTGGTATTGTAAAGGCCACGTGTTTCTAGTTTATTCGATCTGTGTGTGTAAAGGACAACTCACAAGTTTACAGTTATGCAACATCTATTTCTTTATTCAATGTTTTGTCGTTTTCTTATGCCTTTTGTTATATAGTCAAATTACCATTTTTTTTTAAAGTTGATGATATATTCAAGACAAAGGAAACCAAAAGTTCACTTTTGAAAAAAGTTATAATTTGATTCAAGTTTGTAGCTCTCAAAATTATGAGTAACAAACCTCAATCATCATAACAACCTTTACACAAAAAACTATACAAGCCATAAGTGATCGCTGGCCTCTTTATTACTTGCCAGTAGTTTAAGAAACAACAAAACAACATTTGTACCTTTCTAGAAAGCAAAAAAGAAAGCAATTCCCACTACTGGTTAATACATATAGTAAACAAGTTCATTCCTAGAATCAATACAATCAAAGATAGCAAAAACCAAAATCTCCATAATTGACTTTTATTCAAACAAAATCATCTTATATGTGAAATATCATTTTGTTCAAATTCTCACTATAGCCAAAATGACTAATCAAAATTCAGTGGTTGAGGATACTCGTTTAGACATGCTTCAAACCCCAAATGCACACCTTGATCTCAATACAGTGGATAAACCATATTAAATTGCCTTTTTGCAAACATTGCTTTCAACTTTAACTCAGCATTGTAATCATATATTAGTTCCAAAGCATAGTCTGGGCAGTCTAAAGAAAGACACCTTTTGAATTTATACTTTGTGTCAACTATTTTCATGATGCTAATATGCTTATTGTTGATTGAAACCAAGCTTAGTTTGGAGAGTCACTTCATTTTCATATTCACTTGCTTAAATTCCAACTGTTCTGGTTCCAAATCTTCATGTTCAAAACATCACATTTCTACCAATTCTTTAAATATAAAACAAGATATCTTGTGCTTTTCTTCTCCTTCCTTTTCGAGCATTTTCTTTCATTATTGGTTTTTGTCTCCATTTTTGTTCCTTCAAGTTTTTAGTTTGAGTGATTATTTTTGAAAATCCAACAAAAATTACAGTTGGGATAAGCCGTGCAGCAAATTGGGATTGGTTAGGGCTTGATTCCAATCATGCAATAATATCATTCATGTTAAATGATTAAAGGTTTCCTTCATTAATAGGTCATCCATTATAATGAGTTATAAGTCTAATTGGATGAACTTCATGAGATTCATATGTCTTGCAAGAGAATTGTAATAGGTTGCAGTTATGAGATCCTTATGCATCAAAGCATAATTTTAAAATGTTTTTGTTCAATGTATCATTGAGAGACTAGACATCAATGATGCTTAAAGACTAGTATATTCTATGTTCCTTACTTTAGAAGTAAGCAATCGATCTTATAGATTGAAGTATAGAGATACTTAGAATGAGAATATAGGTGCTTGCCTAGAAGAGCAAGTTCACTGAACATGACTCGACATGAGAAGTGCATTTGGTAATACACTCAAGTGTCTGTCGTAACGTGCGGGTCCGAGAATTCGACCGCTAGACGTCGGCGAAGATTAAATAACTTGGAGTCGCCACCAATCGTCTTGTATCTAGGTGCGATTGGACACCTATTAACCCGATTCTAATCGACGAAGTCCTAAATTAAATTTAGGTTCGTCGACAGAACGAGAACTGATCCACGTTTTTCAGAGATAGGTTCGGGAGTGCGGTTACGCACGGAGAAGGGTTAGCACCTCCGTGACGCCCGTTCTACGAACAGTACCATTTAATCTTAAGTTATCTTATTGTAGCCTACTTTTGATTTAATCCCTGCTTATTAACTAATTTTTTATTAAATTGGCTGATTGAGTTTTTTTATTTTATTTGGTTTTACGTATGCACATGATGCAAGCGTAAAATGATGTCATGACTTGTTTATTTTAAATAATGGGGACGGTAATCTTTTATTGGAACATCATTCGAAGACCATCCCAACGCTTTGGTGAAGTCTCGAAATTTTTCTCACCTAAAGATATCCCCGGAAGAACTAGTCTCTACAAGCTCCTCGAGGAAATCCCATCATCGGAATTTTCGCCTCATTAAGAATATAAACGTGGCATGCTATGACAGGATAAAATGGTGATATCTACATGAACGCATTTGTTAATGTAGTTAGTTCATTATTCATGCGATATAAATATTTAATCATTTAAAGTGATTTATTACCTTGTTCATATATTTATTATTATTTTTTAATATATATATATATATATTTATTTGAATTAATGAGTATTGGAGTGTAGAGTTCGGATTTATCCCGACGCTTCGGTGAAAATCCGTCTCAAACTTCGTACCTAAAAAATTCACCCGAAAAAGGTAACTCTTTGCCCTTTTTAAGTGAAATTTCATATAATCATTACTTTTTTACTTATAATAATTATAATTCTTATGTTTGTATCATGATTTTTTTTATCTATATTAAATAATTCATTATCGTGTCCCATTTTCATTATCTCTATATTTTATATAAAACTATCTCTTTTAACTAGCTCGTCATCTACCAATTTTATTCCATTACATTTTATTTACATATATATATTTTATATATTTAATTTTAGTAATTAAGTGTATTTTTTGTTTCCCTATATATTTTACATTTGGGTCTGCTTTTATAACTAAATAACTATTTCAACCTAATCTTATTATCACTTATCATATATTTAAATATATGTATTCCTATATTTCCATCTACTCCCATTTTTTATATTACAAAACACTCTATTTTTATTCTCACCTATTTCATTTTGTTTTGTTTCTTTATATTTTTTTATATTTTCTCCTAACATCTCATTTGTATTTTATCTTTTTATTCTAGTTAATAACCTACTAAAATTGACTTATCCTCCTACCTAAATTGGTCACCATGTTTTCCATGCATAAATATATTTACTTATTTAAATTTAAACGTTCATCTATTATCTACTTGTAACTTTCTTTATTCTTTTAAAATCTCTAACCATAATAACACTTCTAATTCTTTTTCTTAATTTTCTTATACTTTCAATGCTCCTTAACATCACATTGGGTCAGCAAACAAGCCCATATGACAATTAAGAAAAAGATTTTACCTTAGTTTGGGCTCAGAATAATGACCCAAAGTAATTGTGCACAGCCCACCGAATCCAATCTAGCAACCAGCCCACCTGAGGGAGAGGGAGAAGACTTTCTCCAGCTGATGTGATGTCGTTTTGGAGCTGCTGTCCTCCTTTTTTTTCTCTCTCTCTCTTTCTCTTTTTTTTTTCCTTTGTTTTTTCTCTTTTTCTTCTTTTCTTTCTCCATCTTCCTCTCTCTCCCAGCCGTAGCGTTCCCCACTGCCGGTGCCTCTCTTTCTTTCCTCTCTCTTTCTCCTTCCCTTTTCCCTACGCCGACCTCTCACCTCTCTCTCTCTCTTCGTCTTCTTCTTTTTTCTTTTTGCTCTATTTTTTGTGTTTGATTGTGGCTTTTTGGGTTAATTGTTGTGTTTTTTTTGTTTCAGTTTTTTTTTTAATAGATGGTTTTTTTTTTTTGCCAAGAGATGAATCCCCCCTTTTT
This sequence comes from Theobroma cacao, assembly GCF_053813885.1. Taxonomy (NCBI): domain Eukaryota; kingdom Viridiplantae; phylum Streptophyta; class Magnoliopsida; order Malvales; family Malvaceae; genus Theobroma; species Theobroma cacao. Next base: position 9,098,660 of record NC_142647.1, read on the forward strand.
GCTTTGCTCTCCCCTCTTCTTTAAAAATGGGGTTGTCCAAAAATTTGGATAACCCGGTAATGGGGTTCTGGCACCAAAGAGTTGGTAGCCAGAGCCCCCATTACTCATGGTGGTTGGGGGAAGGGATGGCTGGGCATACGCCCAGCCATTCCTCTATTCTTTTCTTTTTTTTTAATTTTTTAATTATTTTATTTTATATTTTATATTTTATTATTATTTTTTATTTTAAATGTGTATACAGTGTCTATGCAACACTTCTCATTGTTAGTCGTGTACATACTCCATAGACTTGAGATATCAGGTTGTTTTATATGTGGAGTACTATGCTTTAATTTCATCCTTACAAATGCCTAACCAAAGATGTCAAAACAGGATGCTTTTGTGTATAGTATGAAGCATGTGAAGGTAAATGAGTGGTCAAGATAGAAATCATCACCTCAAGTATTTTAGGAGAAATATCCTATCGGTTCTTAGTTAACATTAGCTTATTGAAGTTCTTGGCCAAGACGACATGGAGATTATGAAAAAGTTTTATAAGTCTATATAAAGTTACTGTTATAATTTAGGAACAAAGATGGAGGTCAATAAGAGTAGACACTGTACTAAGCTCTTATTATCTTTAGAATATATAATGAAGGACTTAATTATACTAATAAACTATATACTGAAAGATTATCAAAGAACCCTTTGACTCTCCTAACAATTGGGTGGTCATGATGCATTGTTAGATATCAATCTTGGTCTATAGAATTGATTATAAATTAATTGATTGAAATTTATATTAATTAGTAAGTCATTAATCAATTCTATTGCCCATATGTTAGGAATCTAATGGGTCACACACAATGATTGCGTTTGAATTAAATTGGGAGAGTGATGATTTAAGTCATACTTAAATCACATACTAGGTAATTAACTTCTATAAACTTAATTAAAATAGTTTAATTAAGTTTTAGACATAATTATAAGGCCCTGATTGCAAAATATAAAAGAAATTAATTTTGATTTTAATTTTCAAGGACTTAATTAAAAGACTTTAATTAAGTAATGGGCCAATATTATAATGTGTTATAATATTGAGGGCTTAATTGCCAAATTGAAGTTATTTTAACCTAACTATATAAGTCACCTTTTAACTATTTTTCATATGAGAGTTTTTTCACAATTAAAGAAAACCTAGATTTTGTCAGAAAAAAAAAAAACGTTTTCTCTCTTTGTCGTTATTCCTTTTGTGTGAAAGAGAAAATTGCTTTTGAAGCAATTTTCAAGAAAAGTTTGGCTAAGATTGTGAAAAAAAAAGAAGAAAAAGACAATTATTGTCCTCTTTGCTAGTACAAAGTATACTTAAAAACTCTCTCCTTTGTTTAAAGTTCATGTGCAATCGTGTGTATTACCGTTGGAGGCCTAAAACTTAATTGGTTGGGGTTTTTTACTCTTTGTGATGTTCGTGGGATTGCTTCGGGAAATGCCAATGTGATTACGAATTTACTTGGTAAGGTAACTTCCTAAAAAAAAATTAATTTTATTCTTTTATGCGTTAAATATTACTAAAGTGATCCATAGATGGAGGCATGTTTTGGTTGTTTAGCTTTAAAGTTTTAATTTTCTTTTCGTTGTGTATTTTAAGTATGTTGTCCATAACCAAACCCATCAAATACACCATTCTAGACTTGAACCCTTTAATGGCTAAATCCATATTCTTTCTTATATCGTTCTCAAAAACTCCCCTCCTTGCCCATTTTCGCCACTTCCAACTTCGTCACCTGTTCTTCTCAAATCATCTGATAAGTTCAAGAACATTGCCAAAAAATTAAGAACTTAGTCAAGAACGTGTTCAAGAATTAAGATCTTAAGAAAAGAATTGAGCAAATCATTAAAAGGATCGGTAAAGTTTTACATCATAAGCACTTATCGGATATCAATGCTAGTATTCAAGAGGTTAATGTTACCCTTCGTGCCATTTTAAAAGTAATTAAGTAGATGCAATTGAATCGGGCTGATGCTACCTCTAGTGATGCCGCCCTATCTCGGTTGGTGATTGGTTTTACCTTGACTAAAAGAAAAGTAGTTATATTGGTGGGAAAGGCAATTAGAGTTAATACTAAAGAAAAATAACATTTTCGTTTAGTTTTGTCTGATAATGGTGTGGTTTCCGTGCAATTGATTTTTGGAAGTACTGGTTCCCTAGAGAATATAGGCATTGAACTGGTTGAACAACCTAAAATGAATATCTTTCTGCGATGCTAGAAATTGTTAAAACTTCCAAGACTATTTAAGAACAGTGTGCTTCATCTGAAATGGAATTTTAATTAACCCTGGTACACCTATATATTGTCTTCGTTAATGACATTGCATGTTGTAACACTTTTCCATTTTATTGCGTGATGAAGGTTTATGGTATTTTCATTATTGACTTAAAATTCTCATTATAATAATTCAACACTTTTTAAAATTATTTTAGGTCTAATTTATGAATACTTTTATTTTATATGTTAATATATATATATAACTCAAAATTGAATGAACATTCCCTTATACCAAAAAATAGTTATATTATTTAGATCGAGACTCTTTCTTTAGTTGTACAAAGAACTAAAAATAATTATATTACTTAGATTTCAAAATTGTACAAAGAACAGCCATATACATGAAATCATTGAAACAATAAATAAAGTAAAAAATCAACATTTATCTAGCAAAATCAATAGCCTCCCCTTTTAACTTAATAATTTTTACCCTAACATGTTCATTTCGTTTCTCCCATATCCTTTTTAGCCTTCTTTAACATCTCTTCCTCCCAGCCCTACCCCTCCTAGCTTCTGCATGCAAATCCCCTTTTAGTACAAAACGCACCATTCTTGGCTTCCACTCTAATGGCTATGTTCATATTCTTTCTTACGTCATTTTTGAAAACTCCCTCTCCTCGCCCTTTTCTGCCTCTTCCAACTCCGCCCACAAGCAATGCTCTGCCTCCTCCAATTTTGTCATCTTTTCTTCCCAAATCCGATAAGTTAAAGAACGTTGCTAAAAACATTAAGAACTTAGTTAAGAACGTGTTTTAAGAATTGAGATTTTAAAAAAAGAACAGAGCAAAACATCAAAAGAATTGATAAAGTTTACATCACAAGCACCTATCCGATATCTATGGTAGGATTCCAGAGATAAATGTTACCCTAGTCACCAATCGGATATCCATGGCACTATTTGAGAGATAAATGTTACCATTCGTGCCATTTTAAAAGTAATTAAGTAGAGGCAATCGAATCGGGCTGATGCTGCCTATAGTGATGCCGCCCTTAATCCTACTCCTGCTTCTGGTGATGATCCTGCCGCAGCTGATGATTTGTTTTGACTAAAAGAAAAGTAGTTATATTGGTTTCTCGATAGATACACGTCATTTGTTCTTGTACGATAGCTTACACATGTAGTGCGGGGTGTGGCAAATACATTAATGCAAAGCATATTTTTGTTGCAAGATTGAAACATAAAGATAAATATTTAATTTTTTAAATTATTTGATATGCAATTCAGGTTTTTAAAGTTGATGCATTTCAATTACCATATTGTACACTCATAATTTCACTAAGGCATGTTTTCTTAAAAATAATTTTAAAAAAAAAACCAAGGGATTTGAATTTTTTATAAACAATACATATACTCATCATTAAATCAAATGCACATAAAAATTTTTATGTAATCTTTTTGGTTAAGAAACTCTCTTTCTCCCTTCGTAGTTATGGTGAAGAAGGCTCAGATGCAACTCTTAATGCTTTGTGGAATCTCAAAATCTCTCCCAAGATTCAATGTTTGCTATGGTTTGCTTTCGAATGCATTTCGACAAAAAAAACCTTTCCGTTGTCGAGAGGAATTGCATTTAGTTGAGGAAAATACATTATGCCCTTGGTGTAACAATATTCTTTTTCTTGCTTATGGAGTTCGAAATTTTGAAACAGTGGAAATTGGCATGTTGTCTCCCTTGTTGTGTACAACTCTTCTTGCAGCAATGTGGCTCATTAGTAGGACATGCAAGATGTAAGACACAATAATGAGCAGTTTGTGAGGCGGTTTCATGGTCTATTTGGGGACTGCAAATGACGTTGCGTTTGATTGAAAAATAAAAGAAAATTAAAACTAAGTAAAACTTCATTCTCTGTGTTGGATAAAAGCTAGCTGTGGAGGAAAACAACATTGTTGAGATCATTGGGTGGACGGATCTGAGAAGATCCTCAGAGCACATGCCACTAAGCAGACACTTTGCTGTATGGATACCCAATAGAAACCTCCCCAAACCTGACTTCATCATGTTTAATGTCGATGGCTTTGAACTCGTTAGTTAATTTAATTCTAATTATGCTGAGTTCTATGTTATTAAAGTAGTTCCGGGAATTTTTTGTGAATCATCTTGGCTTGGAAATAAATTCTTCATTTATCGAATCCAACTCGAAGGTTGTTGTCACGTGGATTCTTAGCCCATGCAAAGGCTTTGGAAACTATGAAGGCTTTTCCAATTTTTTTTATTTATTTTTTAGGAATATCTCTCTGAAGTGAATTACTTTGCTGACTTGCTTGCGAAAATAGGTGTGGACAGAAGTGAATTATTTGTGGATTGTGCTGATTCGAAAATATTTTCCTCCTTTTGAAGCTAGGTTGCTTCTCTTTTTTGGAGTAAAGGCAGAAACAAGCTAAATAGTCTTTTCTTATGTATGGTTGATGCTTGTTCAAACTCTTTCCTAGTGTCGATTTGGATGTTTTGTTATCATTATTTTATGTATCTTGCTACGTCTTTGTATAGCAGGACTTGCTTTTGGTAGCTTTAGCTCAAGCAGCTTATTAATTGAATTTTGACTTCAGTAAAAAAATCCACATAAAAAAAATTCATAGATCACAAAGTAAGCACACACTAAATAACTTATGGTAAAATACCTTGACCCTCTTAAGTTTTGGTCATAATTTCATGCAAGTTCATTAGTATTCGAAATGGATAGTCCGTCCCAAAAAAATATCTTTCGTTGATATAGTTGATTTTTTATACAAGTGCACATATCGCTAACAAGTAAATAGTGAAAAGTAGAGTTCGTTCCCATAAGGATTTATTACCAAAATTTGTTAATTACTAAAATTAAAACAATTTAATTTTATCCAAATACACAATTTAAATTAAGGAGTAAAATAAAAATCTAAACTAGCAATAAGAATGATAATCTAAACTTGAGAAATTAATCCGAAAAAGTCTAGAATTACAATTTTCCTCAACTCTTCATTTGAATCTCTTCTACTATCTCATAGCTTACTAAATAGAATGAGTTGTTAACCTAGAGTTCTAATTTATTTATAAGAATCTTCCGATGTTCTAATAAAAATATCTCCCTCAACCAATTCACTATATTCTTATGCAAATTAAATCAAAGAAAAACCCATTAAGCTTAGACTCTAATAATGGTTACATATGACATGTAAGTATATTCCTATCTAACTTGCGAAACAAATCATTCAATCAACCAAATGAATTTGAACAATTGCTATTCCATCCATGACTTACATTAAATTTCTTTTCCATGTTTATTTTGGCTATCCAATCAATCTAATTGGTGATCAGTCAATCAGACACATTAAACACAAGATTGGAATAAACATCACAACTACCATTAATTATAAGAAAGAGAGAGTATTTGAAAACCAAACTACATGTTGAGTTCAATTGTAATCATAGAAAAATAAATCTAGCTCATCCTAAATATTGAAAACATAAGCAAAAAAAGTTTAACCATCAATTACAATACAAGAAAAACTAAGAAGAAATAAAGAAGAAAAGAAAACTAGAGATTTGTGGAATCTTCAATTTTCAATCCTTTAAAGTCTTTCTTGCCTTTTTTGTATGCTTGACAGCTATTTTTCCTTCAGAAAAACCCTAGTTCAAACATGCTTGCTCCAAAAGTGCCTTTAAATAGCTTACAAAAAATTTACTTTAAATCAAATCCAAAAAAAAATTCTGAAAAAGATATCGTGTTGGCACCACGGCCTCCACTTTCTAGTGACACGATGCCCAACTCCCTAATGCCTTGGCTCCGCAGTGCCTTACTTGTTACCCCATGTACGGCTACCTCATCTTCTTGGTGCCGTGACGCCTACTCTTCCATGGCCGCAGCACCCAACTTGCTATTTTTTGCTTGGCTTCTTTTTTCTTCATTGTTTTGAAGCCTTTCAATCGTGCATCTTCAAGAACAAACAAAACAAAGTTACTAACATAAAAATGACTTAATCAACATAAAATCTAACTAAAATCAAACTACTTAAAATAATTAAAACTAAGCTTAAAAGAAATGAGTAAAAAGTGACAATTTCAAATACAAACTCAAAAATTTAGCCAATTTTAATACTCAAAATGTGACAAAATAACTTTATAAATTACTAATATAAGTCTTATCGTTAGTCAACGGTCATTGTTTTCCATTAGTTTGATGACGTGATAATGTTTTTAAGATAATTTTACCTTTCATTAATTTTAAAAATTACCACTATATAAAATACAATTTCTTCATTTTACAATTTCTTTCTCTCTTTACCTAAGCATTGTCTCTTCTTTTCTCACTAAATTTTCTCAATTGCAGATGGCAACAGTGAATGTCAATCGAACGTTCCTTGATTGGATTCGACCACAAGAATGTCAGATTTGGAGCTCCCTCATGCTTTTCGATGTTGCCAAATTTGGCCATTAGAGCATCAGATCTAGTGTTTCCTTAGTCAAATCTGGCCATAGGAGAACCAAATCTGGTGTTTCCACAACTTGCATAAAGGAAAACCATCAATCGGCCTAAGAGAAAAAAAAAAGTAGAGAAAGAAGAAAGATATTTTAAACATTTCATATTGAGAAAATTGTGAGAAATGACCTTTTTTGATAAAGACAGTTTAAAAGTAACCATCAAAATAAATTTAACTGTTTTTAGTCATATTTAGTCATGACTAGACGAAAATACCCTTTAAACTATTTCAAATAAATTAAACCATTCATCACAATTTCTCCCCATTTGTGCTTCGGATTTCTCTCTCACCATCCCAGTCTCTCAAATTTTATTGATTTCTCTGTTCAGCATTCGTCTGCTATACTTTCGATTTCTCTCTCTCGCGTTTTTAGATTTCTCTTTCTTACGCTTTCAAGACACCAAGCAATGGTTTTGACGTGTTTTGGTGGGTGGCTATTTGGAAAATTCAATTTTTAGGTATTTTGGATAAAACTAAAATGGTAGAAATAATCACAAATGTATGAAATAGCTTTTAATTGAATCAATTAGGGACCTAGATACCAAAAAACTCAAAATTTTTAAATTTATAAATTTAGGTTTTCAAATAATTTTTTTTTTATTTTTAGTCAAAGTAGGTGTTTTAGATAAAAAAATATTTGTATTTTGATTTATGAAAACATGTTAGAAACACTTTAATTTGTGTCAAATTATCAAAAAAATAAAAAAAAAAGAAAAAAGTTGAGAGGATTTGAAGTTTTGGTTCGTAAGTAACAACAACATTTTAGGTATTAAAGTGTAACAAAATGTTTTTGAATATGTCGTGTAACAACAATATTTTTTCAACATGGCGTGTAACATTAGTATTTTTTTTCAACATGGCGTGTAACAACATTTTTTAACCATGACGTGTAATATGTTTTTGTACATGACGTGTAACAATAGTATTTTTTTTCAACATGGCGTGTAACAATCTAACCATGGCTTGTCACAGGTTTTTGTACATGACGTATAACAAGCTAACCATAACTTGTCACAGGTTTTTGTATATGGTTTGTCACATATTTTTGTACACAGCGTGTAACATGCTAACCATGGCTTGTCACAGGTTTTTGTACATGGAGTGTAACACGCTAATCATGGCTTATCACAGGTTTTTGTACATGGCGTGTCACAGGTTTTTGTACATGGCGTGTAACACGCTAACCATGGCTTGTCACAGGGTTTTGTACATGGCATGTAACACGCTAACCATGGCTTGTCATAGGTTTTTTTACATGGCGTGCAACATGCTAACCATAGCTTGTCACAGGGTTTTGTACATGGCATGTAACACACTAACCATGGCTTGTCACAGGTTTTTGTACATGGTGTGTAACATCATAGCGTGTAACTTCATTAAGGGTAATTTTGTCTAACTTGGTTAAAAATAGTTAAAATTATAAAGAATGTTACTTTTAAAAACATCTTATCTTTAAGGACTATTTTTTAGAATGCCCTTTTCATATTTACTTGTTAACACCATTTACACCCTTAGGTGGACTGTCCATTTTAAACACTAATGGATCACGTGAAATTATGGCCAAAACTTAAGAAAGTCAAGATATTTTACCTAATAACTTATATGATTATATAGCCCCGACTCATTACTTGCACCTTGCCCCATTAATAAACAAGTAGCACTAAACATGTCCTGAATCTAATTATAAGGTGCCTAAATTTTTTCTAGACTTATTCTATTGTGAAAGGAATTAAAGTCTTGTTTAAGTTTACTACTTAATTTTGTTACAATGAAGTGTTTTTCAAATAAATTGTATATTTTCAACAATTCATAATACTTGTAGTATTTAAAGAGCCTGATTGTTTTATTAACCACCTAAACTTTGGTAGTGTATATGTAAAGTATCAAATCATTCAAAAACAATTAGTTTCATCATTTTGATACTATGACTAACACTTTTTCTATATTTGGATACTTCAAACATAAAAAATTTAAATTTAATATATTATGCTGTTAATTTTATGCCAATTATTATATATAGCGGATGGCATAAATTTTTTTATTTTAAATTATTTTTAGTTATAAAATATGATATGTTATTTACATTTTATGGTTTTCTCACAATGAATAATGTAAGAAATGATAACTCTATTATATAGAGTTATTTCATCACATTTTGGTGCTTAAGTAGCTAAGTTTTTGAGATTTTAGGTTTGAAATTGAGTATTTTAGTTGTTTTTCTTAATTAAGTTTAATGCATGTTGAGTAGTTTAGTTTAAGTTATTTTAGTTTAATTTTATGTTATATTGCTTTAAATTACTTTAAGTTTAGTTATTGCTAATCTTTTTTATTGCTTTTATAGAAAATTTTATGAAAAGGTCTTATTTGGTGATTATCTTTGAAAGTATGGTGATAGTTTCATTCGTACATGTTGTAATATTTTAAGTATAACTTTCACTACAGAAGCCCAATTAATTGATGTGATTCTTAAACCATTAGAAATCTAAGAGATAGGGTTACAACTTTATGTTACATTGCCCAATTCAACCTAAAAGAAGGAGAAAAGTATGTCACAAGATGAAGTAATGCAGTAAAGACAACATAAGAGAAAACATCCCACACATTGACCCAAGAGTAGGGCACCGTGGCGCCAAAGAGACCAAGGCGACAATGCCAGATGTGTTTCTACAATAATTTTGAACCTAGGGTCTTTTTAAAGAGTATTTAAAGGGTCTTGTTTAGAGGTTTCAAAGGGGATATAGAGAGTAACTATTCTGGAGAAAAAAAAAAGATAAAAAATAAAGTAAGAAAGCAAGCAAATTCAAAGGAGAATTGAGATTCGAAAACTTCAATTATTAGTTCCTCTCTCTATTTTTGTTTTTATCTTACTTCTTTTGACTTGGATTAATAGTTAATTTTCTTTTGATGTTTTCAATAGTAGTTATGAACTAATTTTGCTTTTTCTAGGATTATGATTGAACTCAACATATAATTTGAATTTTTAATATCTCTTTTGCTTATTTTCAATGGGTATAAGTTATTTATTCCAATTTCGTATTTAATGCTTCTAATTGCTTGATTACCAATTAGATTCATTTGGATATCTAAATATAACTTGACAAAGGGAGTTTAGATTAGGCCATGAATGGAATAGCATGTGTTCAAATTCACTTAGTTGGTTTGATTTTTATATAGGATAGTAGAATTTGTAGTCGCATGTAACCAAGAATAGAACTCAAACTTAATGATTCTGTCGTTAGTTGAATATACATAAACATATAGTAAATTAATTGAGAGAGATATTTTTTATGAGCACATCGACAAAGACCTATAAATAACTTGAGACTTTACATTAGCAACTCAATCCATTGAAGTAAGTTTAGAGAAAGAAAAAGGATTCAGATGAAGTGTTGAGGGATATCATAATCTTAGGTTTTTAATCAATTATTTTTCAAATAAAAATTTTTATTCAACTATTAGTTTTAGTTTGTTAGTTTAATTTTGCTTTTAATTAATCTTTTAATTTTAATTACTTAGATAAAATTAGTTTCCCACAATTTTAGTCCTTAGTTTAAGTTGGTGCAATTCCCTGTGAGATTCGATATTTTATTTACCTCTGTATTACTTGTTATGATACGTATACTTACATGGATAAATTTAACAACAAAAAACAAGAAATAACAAAAAAGAGTTGTGAGTTTTTAGTCATTTTCAGTTAATTATAAGGGCATTATTATGGCTTAAAAACTTTAACTAGTAAAGGAACAAATAATCACAAAAATTAGCATTCCCCTCTTGAAATAAATGATAACCTAATAAAAGTAGCATTCCCTCTTCAATGATATGATAATTTAGGATTCAACCTGTTAGATGAACAAATATTAATAAAAAATTTTGTAAACCAAGCTCCCACTTAAAGTGCATGGCGGCTATCTTACTATATCAAATGGAAGGGGTGAAGTAAAATTGGAATGGAGATATTAAATTCAAATAGTAATTGCTTTTATTCATTTAAAGTAGATAGTTTTGGCCCAGCAATCACTTCATGATAAAGAGAAAACTTAATTAGCTACTGCCTTATACCTTTCTCTCAAGCTAACTGTCATGTCTTGTCTGATTTATGCAAAGAAATATATATAATAAACAAATTTATCTCCGTTCAATAGCATATATTATTAATAAATATGATATACAAGTGTTTCTACAAATGAGATTTAGATGAAATTTAAAAAATTGGGTAAAATTGACTGTAAAGTAAATTTTTTAATAGATGTTATTTTTATAATTTATTTCGTCTCCACCACTCAATATGTAAAAAGAGAATTATACGAATAGTCGTAAAGATACAATGAAGTCAACATCTAACTTTATCTTTACACTTTACAAGAACAAACAATTAAATACATTTAAGGGTTTACAAAGTTGTTCGGTTTCAGAATATATTTTATGCAGTAAGTAAATTATAAAGAATTTGGATTCTTTTGATTTCAAAATATAACACTTGTATTGCTCTTAATTTTTCTACTTTTGTCTTATTTGTTTTGGTGTGTTAAAAGATAGCAAGTTCTTTATATAGACTTGCAAGTGTCTTTTCCCAAGGATACAATCGTTTCATCAAGGTATTTCTTTGTCTTAAAGATACCTTTTCATTTTATAAGATATAATCTTTAAATAAAAATATTATTTCAATAATCACTTTATAAAAGGACAACGATTCATTCCATAAGAAATAATCTTCAAGCTATAATATAAAACGTTCTTTTCACATTCAAACGTTTAAACTGTAATATTTTTCTTATTGTTTCATAATCTTTTGATTTAAAAATATTTTTTCAATATGTCACTTTATATAATTATTCATATAAAAAATTCATCTACAACTCAATAGTCATATTATATCACATTATGTGATATAATTTTTTATTTTAAAAATATACATAGACAAAATTGAATAAAGTATAAAGATCGCATAATTGGCAAACACTTGGCTTTTTCATTCTGACAAGGAAAAACTGGGAGTCGGAATTGTTTTCGTACCATATGTTAGAAGCATCTAAACCTAACTTTTACTTTAACTAGACTATGACCCGTGCATTGCACACGGTCCTCTTTCGACCTGTTTTTTTCTTTCTTTCTACTTCTCTTTTTCCTTCTTTTTTTTTTAATGCTTTCCACGTGGCCAGAGGAGGAAGCCCTTTTGGGTTTCCTTTCAAGTATGTTATAGATTATGCAGCGAAATTTGGTTGGGGATGGATGGAAATTGCTGATCTTCACCGAAAGTTGGAAGGGACCAGAGGAAAAAGGGCAATACGTGTGGAAACTGATTCTAGTTTTTGATCATGAAATGTTTCTGAAGATGCTATTGCTCACTGTTTCGCTTTGAATTTCTTCCTTGGGTGTTCTGGATCAACTCTTTTCATGATATTCTATCTGTCAAATTAAAATGTATTAAACAGGGGAATCATTTCCATGTTCTTTCACTAGAAATACGCCGTTAAAAATCTTTCCACGAAGCTGGTGCTCAAATAATTAACTAAACAAGACAAAGAGCCGATAATATTGACTGAAGGAATTTGGAATTTTCGGGTGTAAGATGTGAACATTTTCACTGAAATTAGCATCTCTTCTCTTCTATCATTAGAATAACATTAATTACTGTGGCAACAATATATTAATCCATGACAGAAATTTTGTCTCTTACGGTTTCCAATGGCTGCCCTAATTTCCAAAAACATAGTCAATATTTCAAGGTCCTTTTGAGTATTACACACGACTTCAATTCCTTTTAGAATGGAAAGACCGGCCAATCCTTCATGTCCAGTACTTGCTGGAAAAGGCACATTTCTTGCACACGTTTCTACAACACCTTTGAAATTTATGTCAATTTCCCAATTTTACGGGCAAAAATGTCCAAGGTTGTGCAAACAAAAAATATGTTTTGTTGATTTCTTCCGTAGATTTATTATTTGATATAATATAAATATTACTGATTGAAAGTTAATTGTTTGATTTTCATAAATAAAGTAGGCTGAGAAGCAATCGTACAATTGATCCGAAAGGGCATGGATTCAAATCCCATTCTCAAGAGTTGTGTGTCAAGAAATCAGTTTGGAAATAAATTGCAAAAGAAAGAAAAAACAGGGCTCAGCAGCCATATAAATTAATACAGATAATTACAAAATTAAGAATGCAAATTACAAACTTCCAAACCTTAATTTTTTTGCGAACGGTAAACAAAATCCAAGATGCGGAGAAGGAGAACTGATTAATTAATCAACTAATTAGACACAAAAACACCTACAGCATCATGAGACCGAGGAACAAAGAGCAGCCAAGAAAAGAAGCAAGATGGAAGGAAGAGAATTGGGTTCTGACAGCTGATGACGTTCTTCCTCGAGCACGAGTTGCAACGCCACCACCTCTTACTTTTCTCATATGAATCCTGAACTTCTTAGGCACAGATGAAACGAAGTCGTCGTCATCTCCTCGTTTCTCCCCAGCTTTCACAGGCTGGCTTAGAAGGAGTCTCCTGAATGGAATCAAGACTCCTCCTCCGTCTTGGTCAGCAGCAGCTGAAGTTGGAAGAGATCGAGAGAACAAGAGGAGGGTGACAATTGAGAGAGCTAATATGAATCTGATGAGGGTCATGCCTGGCTGTTACGCTGTTACATATAGGGAGGGGAGCTCGATCTGGAAGTTTTGAAGGAGAAAAGATGAAATGTTGTAGCAGTGAAGTGCTCAAAGACCTGCAATGAGATCAGCTAGGAGATATACACAAATATATAAAATGAGAGGCGTTGGTTGGAGTGGTCCAGAGCTTAATCATCATAATAATTGCAAGAAGTATGATATCCGCACCGTGTGGGTGTACTTTGCTTTCAAATACCCAAAAATTTAAATAAAAATTATAGAGTAATTCTGGCACTGCCAGTTGAGGACATTGGTGGGGCAGGGCAGGTGAGGACAACGTAGCGACAGTGATGTGTGTTTTTATCAAATGTAAATGTAATAAGTAGCAGGAGGAGGGTAAAAAATCTTTTTAATAACACACATGAAACAATTACAAAACTATTATTTTACATTTTAAATATATAACAATTTATTCATAAAACTAATATTTCTCTTCTTACATGAAAAAGGTTGGAGTTTGATTCCAAGTAAAATTATACTAATGAAGTCCATGGAGATTCCCACGCACAATCTTATTATAAGTGGTGTTTGGTACTTTACAATATAATGTAATTATAGGTAATTTGATTGCAAGTCATGTGATCGTAGAGAAAATAACATTACAGTGTTTGGTATACAAACAAAATAATAATTGAAATGCAGATAAGATAACATTGCCGCGTTTGGTTTACAAGTACTTTGCAGATAATGTAATGTTAATTTTCAAAATTATTCATATTTATTAAAATACAAGTTTAATATACTTATTTTTTTGTTGTTAATTTTTATATAATATCATCTCTTAAATATATTTTTAATGTTATATATTTTATTTTTATTTTTTATTATAATACTATATATTTTATTTTCATTTCTTTAATATAATTTTTAATATTATATATTTTGTTTTAATTTCTTTTCCTTATATTATATAATTTTTAATTTTTTATATTTTATTTTATTTTAATTTCTAATTCTTATATTATATATTTTATTTTAATATTTTTTTATTTTAATTGTAACATTACAAAATATTTTTAACAAAGTAATAAAGTTGAAAAGTAAAAATATCTTTAAAAATATATTTAAAAACATTACAGAGTTTAATGTAATGTGATTGTATTAGTTTTGGACTGTAATCACATTACATCCCTTGGTTGTAATGTGATTGCATTGCAATCTTACATTGTAGTGGTCTATAGCAAAACAAACACTACAGTGTAATATAATTTAATTAGATACATTACAAAAAATGTGCTCCCACTTCCTTTATACCAAATGCTACCTATATTCTTTTAAAAATTTTTTTTGTTATTCTTCCACTTTCATTGAATTTAAAGAAAAAAATGTTGATTTCTTGTTTTTTTATTATAAATTGATGTTCTATGCTTTTTACTGTCTAAAAATTTTAAAAAACAATTAAAAGTATTTGGAATATAAAAGAATAAATATATTAAGTGTTAAAAAAAAGAAAAATATTGTAACACTCAACAAAAAAAAAAAAAAGACTTAAAAAAGTGTTAGGGTTCCTATGATACACTTGATCAAAGCATGTACAGTAGAATTTTAAAATTTTCTAAAACCCTAAACTATAAATCTCTTTAATGCAAACAATCTAATCATAATAACAAGGAATTTTTTATTTTCCTCAAAAGCCTGAAGTCGAAATTGCAAGGTAATTTCTTCCTTGCCTTTCGATCCTCCTTGCTCCACCAACAAGCGATTATGTCAAACTTTAAGCACAAGTGTCTTGTCTCTAACAATGATCTTTACAACAACTATCAGGAATATCTTCTTTAACATCGAAAAGATCAAAAACCGAATCTAAGTAGCCTAATGATCATCATCATGATGTCGGCAAGCTTTCCAAGCTTCCTAAACAAGTCGACATCTCCCCAAGTCCTCTTAGAGAAATCACACATCATATGTGCATATCCTCGAGATAGCTTGAATCTTATTTCTGTCCAAGCTTTCTGGCATCTTTTGTGTGAGCTTAAGCCATGCTATTACATCACCATGTAATGCTCTAAAACTTAGTTTATTAATTATGTTCAAATAAACTTCTTTATTTGAACTTCTTGCAATAGCCTCAAAAACTCATAAATTGAATTCTTCAATTTATCTCACTATAAAGTCTTTCAACTTCATATATCAAATCCTATTTGATTGATGCTCGAATTAATTCTTGATAATTATTTTATGTGTGTTACTTATTAAGCTTTTTATCATGTTGAGAATAAGTATAAATTGCAATTTCAAACCTCGTTTAAGATTGGATGAATCAAATCCTATTTGATTTCATCATTAATTCTTTAATAGACTAATTATACTTATAGACCAAAATTGACTTCTAACAAAGCATCATGGCCACCCAAATGATAAGAGTCATATAGTTTGACTTAACCTTTCGTGTCTAGTCTTACTTGTGTAATTCGATGCTACCATCATGTATCTCAGAATGGACAAATGGCATGGTACAATGTCTCCCCTTTATATCTTCCATGCCAACTATTAAGCCTTGATGACAACTTTGGATGATACCTTAAGGAAACTCTTTTCCTTTCATCCGGCTTTGGCCAAATACTTCATCAAGTCAATACAAACTTAACTAGTAAGTACGATACTTCCCTTTAACAATTTTCACTTAGGGTGATGATTTCTCTTTAGACAATTCATATGCCTCCATATGATTCATGTTATACCCAACAACATCCTTTTTAGGCATCCATGCTTAGGATCCGTAGAGATTGAATCAAAGTATAACACTCTTCGTTCAAGATAACAATGATATCTCAAGTTTAAGGATTACTTACACATCTAACACATGAGAATTTAACCCTTAGACATTTGAATAAAATACCAAATGAAATTCTCATGACAGATCTAGTTCAATAAACTTATTCTTGCTTGAACAAGCAACCACATGTTTGTTCTAACTATCCCTATACTATCAATCATATGAGATTGATTGTCCATTTATAATGAGAACATAACATGTGCCGGTCTTTAAGTGTTATTGATGTCTTGTCCTAATAATACATTAGTTACGAACTTATAAGATGTATGTTTTGATACATTAGAATCTCATAATTATAACTATTTATAATTTCCATGCAAAGCGCCAAATATCCAAGAGCTTCATCAAATTAGTTTTATAATAACTTGTTATCTATAAAACTATTTGATAAAATGAAATTTTTTAAGGTTTTATGCATTTTTGGATATGCATCTCTTGTCCAACTCTTAAACTTATTTGATGAAGTGAAACCTTTACAAGTTTTATGCATTTTTGGATATGTGTCTCTTGCCCAACTCTAAGGCATACACTTACAAAAAGTACCTAGTGAATTTAAGAAATTCGATCATATCTATCATTAAGAGTTTGGCATTAACTTGATTGACCCCCAGTTTGATGCTTTTTGAGAGATGTTGAAGGGTATATAATTTGATTAAATGCAAGAATGAAGCGAATTAATTATGGGACTTTTTATTGGTCTCCCAACTGAGATAAGTTTATTCTGGCAGCTGCAATTTTCTCCCTAATGATTTGGCAGTTTATCAATTATCTTATTAATGAAGTTTAGGTGTTTATAATTATAAACAATATTTTATAAGGCTTTTATTTTTAAAAATGCAAAAATATGTTTGGATACAAAGACATGATATTTGTCAGATGGAAAAATTCTACCTTTCTCGCAAAATGTAAGAGTTTAATTTCTATACAGAACAACTATGTTTAATTGGGGTTAAATTTTAAGTTTTAATCTTTTTTAAATCAAATATTGGTTATGCTATTTTAGTAGTATTTGTTTTACTTGATAATAAATTATAATAAAGAAAAAAGTAATAGTAAAACATAAATATAGTGAAAGTTTATGGGTTTTACCCTGTTTGTACAAAGAATTCTTTAATTGTGATGATTAGTCTGCCATTATATATTGTCGGCTGTCAAATTTGAACTCTCATATTCTAAGTAGTAATAGTAGTATTTGGCAGGCCAATATGCACTCTCGCAACACAGTTGGTGGATGACCAATGCAGCCATGAACAATAACACCGTTAATGTTTTGTTTTTACTTGGTAAGGATTAAAAAGGAGAAAGATGAAAAAAAAAAATTAACCAAGCGGTTACTTTTCCATAATCACTTTCTTACTTTGCAGCTTAATCATTTGCATTAAAACTTTTTCTTTTGCTCCTCCTTTGCCATCGTTCCAACCAAGCCAAGTTTTAGATTTCGTTGCGACAACTATCCTCTGCATGACAGTTTAGGATCCATGGCTCAATGTTCATCATCTATACTCTACTTTTTATTATGGTTGATGATTATAGTGGTAGATTTTAGTATTCTTGATGATGATGGTAGTTTTATTACGTTTGAGGAATATTATTGTTTTATCATAATTATTTTTATGATTATTAGTTTTAAAGTTAAATGATAAGTTTATATTTTATTTGGAATTGTATATATTTTAATTTAATAATGTTTATTGTTTAAAAGAATTATAAATAATATTATGTTATATAAAATTTAATCCAATTCGTTTAATAAAAGTCATGTTACACATTTAATAAATGTATATATAATCGTATATAATATGAATCTTGATATGTTTAATTAATCGTATCGTCTTCATATTTACCTGTATAACTATTAATATTATATATCTACACAATATAATTAAAATATACAAACACAAATTGTCAAATCTATTACAAACTAGTTTCGTTTTATTTAAATTCAAAAGCTTGTGTTTGCAATGCTAAAATAAAAATGTTTTAATTTTTATTTTTTGTAAAACAAGGTAGCACGCAGGTATATAACAAAAAAAATATGTAAAATGCTGATCTAAACATCAAACAATAGTCTCATCATGATATAATGAACTTGGACAAGAAGCAATCTGAAACTTCTTCCATATCGTGTGGAAAAAAAATAACGAAAAGATATTACCAAAGAAAAGAACTCTAAAAACACTTGATATGTTTTAATTCACTATATTCAAAGTAATGATGCAGCGCAGAAATAATTCAGAAGTTAGAATCATACTAGTCTCACAGGTAAAATGGTTTTCCAACACGGTATGAAATTCAAGCAGTCAACCACGCTGACACACGCAGCCGCCTAAGAGACGCGCTGAGGTACCACTACCTTGAAGCTTCAGCCGCTACGACCCTGGCTTAAAACCTGTACGTAAATTTGAGGCAAAGTCGCAAATCCCATACTTTATTCTATCACCAATTTTCAAACTGAGCAAAGACCAAAGAGATGCTATTCTCGTTCCATTTAAAATGCAAAAGTGCTCAAGGGGATAAAACGCTTGAAACTTGTTTTCCATTTTAAGCATGGTTTACAGTTTGCTATCCCAGAACTAGAACCAAAAAAGTTTGAAGCATTTTCAGGCATGTGACTCCCATTGCAGATACCCTAACGGAAAAGGGCATCAAAAATATCTGAATTGAGCTTCTGCAACAATGGAACCTGACCCACGAGTTTAGCCAATTCTCCCGTGACTCGATCAATGTACACCACATACAGCCCATTTCTGCTCTCTAGAACTTCAACAGCTTTCCGTGCCTGGACAAGTGATGTCACCCACTCTTCAAAAAGAACTGCAATGTCATTGTCATTTATCATTCCCTAATGGTCAGTGCAGCCCAGCAACTTTACCATTCACCTCAACCATAGACATTAGATGGATGAATAGACGATAATAACGTTACTGTAGTATCGTAAGAACATAGTGTCTCTAATTAGCAGTAAATAATAGTAATCAAGATTTTGATGCTAGTTTCATATTTACTGAAACTTTTTCGCTAATTTGAACAAGGGTGAATGTGAAATTAATATCTTTTTGCAGCTATTCACAATCAATGCATACTGCTATTTACTTTTCTATGTTAGAAGGGAAGTAGGCAGGGGCTTAAAAGAGACTGTTCAGAACCAAAGAAATTACAAAGTTCTAAAAATGAGTAAGGGATGTGGACAGAGACAAAACTTCAAATATAAGCCTACCTTAAGAGTTTGCTTCTCTTGGGGCAAACCATACCATATGCAATGACCAATGAGCAATGCATGCAAAATGCAAGGATTGTGTGCGTTATCATATGCAAAATGTGCTGACATCTCATGTTCGGTACATGCATGCTGTGCAAAATACTACATCAATCCCAGAAACCATATATGTACGCCTAAGTGGTATGTTACATTGGAACCGAGGAAGCAAGCATGGTGAAGTAATAGGACCACAACAGTATAAATAACCATGAGCAGAAAAATTTGGCAATGCATACTATTGTCAAAGCCTTCATTTGTTGACCAGGTTAACAGGTAGTCTGATACCAAAAACTCAATAAGCTGGATCCTGCCACCCAGAGAAACAGATAAAACTGAGCTACTCATATTACACGGAGGAAATCCATATGCAATACCAGAGACTTAAAAGTATAGCATAAAATCTCAAGTTATTTACACAAGCAGCTTGCTGAGGTTGCATACAATTCACCTAAAGCTTATTAAACAGCACAGAAGCTGGTATATTTAGCACAAGAAACAAATATGTTACCATGAAATTTGTTAACAATAGCACAGCATGAAATGAACTCCTTTCTAAATGAACATGGTAAAAAAATTTTGGGTAGTATTCAAATCTACCTCACAGAAAAGCAATTTATCCATGCTGTCAATGGATAACACTCACTCCAGCATCCTTTATATTATCAACAGATCCAGACTAGGATGAATGAATGCTTAAAATATGAAACTGAAGCATTTCAACCTTGTTGGGCACAATAATAAGGTTTGCTTGCTCGTGACTCAGACATTATGGGTTCAAGTTAATCAAAGTAGGAATAAGACTGCATATATCTACGTAAGAAACAAGCGTTTATCCAAAAATAAATAAATAAATAAACATTCGATAAGAATCTCCTAATATTTCTTGAAATATCGTGTTTCAAGGGGCTTCAATAACTTTTTCCTACTTTTTTGTCATTTCATCAAACATCCTCAAAAATATCAAAGTGGAGGTCAATATCCATGAAATTTCATGTCTTCGAAATTTCAAAAAAATGACACAAATTTTGCCATATTTCAATGTTATACTGGACATATGGAGGATCCATCCTCAGATTCGACTGACATTCAGCAATCTAAATATCCTTCTGAGGCAAACTTAATGACTTAAAACAAGTTTCCAAGCTCCTGTGCCTTCTCCTCAATTGCTAGAAACTCAATGCAGTACATAAAACCATAACTCTTGTGCAATAATTCTGGTGGAAATCTCTAAATTTGAATATTAGGAGATAACTATTCCAGCAGATAGAAAGGGAACAAAACAAAGCACAAGATGCAAAATGCAACTCTGCAGCAAGAAGAGATATAAAAATTGCGGTTTTTAAAACAGAGCATAATGCTATTTTCTCACAAAAAAAAAAGTAGTACAGACACACACATATGCACACGCACCAGAGCATGATGCTAAGGAAAAGAGAAAACATACAGCAAAACAAAAAAGGCCAAGGACAAAGACTGAAGCGATAAGCAATCCAAAAAATTCTTACAAGATTGTCCTGCGTCCTAATTTTAAATAACTGTAACTAATGATTGCTCTTGTCAAACTATAACTAATGAGCTGCAGTTAATCAAAGTTGAAAATTTAGAGAAAAGAACATAAACGATTGGATAACTAGGAAATACTTACATTACAAACATGCAGTCATGCATAGCAGGAAAATTTTCATCAAATGGATCTGAGAATAGTAAACTTTCTGCGAGTACAGATATTCTTTGAGAAACTGAAAGTATTACACGCTGTCCAATGTAGGGTTCACACCCAAGCTTACGGAGCAAATGTTGAATGTAGAACTGGGAATTGGTGTCACTGTGATGTGCCTCTGAAATAGCATGTTGAAAACAAAAATAAATAACTGACTGAAAGGAGAGAAAATTGATGGTGACGAAAGGCAAACACACATTAGCATCTCGCTTCTGTAATCAGTAGATGCTGATGTAAACAATTAAGCACAAGAAAAAAATTTTCTGTTTATCGAAGACATAAATGTTTAACACCACAAACTTACAACAAATCTAAACAAATTCCAACCACAACAGAATATTTACCATCTCCTCTTGAGGGAGAAGACATCAGTCTAACCAAACGCATAATTAAGCTGCTAACAACTCCTTCGATGGATTCCAAGTTCCTTCCCGTCGATAATAGATTCTTCAATGCCACTAAAGAAAACACATGAAAGAGGAAGAGGAAAAGCACACAGACAGTCAGGATGCTCAAATCAGTATAGCAAGCCGAGAAAAGGCCCGCATTGCAACACAATAAATACTGGAAGAAACTAAGGGAAACGAGGATAAAGAAAATATGGAAATCAACAGTTTATTCATTTATCTTCCATGTCAAACAAGCTTTCAGATTCAACAATGCTGAATAACCACTAGTTTACATCAGAGAAACAATCTTTTCTGTTCTTAACTTTCTTTCTCAAATACTAGCAAACATTGCAATTTCTGCTAGTTTCCACTAAGCTTAATCTGAGTGACTTAAGTCTTATTTTCTATTCAGTCGGACCAACAGTTCTCATTTCTCCTGCCTCAGAACAACTTCAACTTGTACAAGACGGTAAAGGTAAAAACATATTTATATTTTTGTTCTTTGAATTTGATTTTTAGGTCAATCACCTTCCAAACATCCTTCATGTGCAGTCCTGTCTATATCATCTGCCTTTTCTCACACTGCTGATGCCATTTGTACGGGTTCATAAACTTAACTTGGCTTCAAAGTAACTTAATCACCAAAATCAGTGTGGAACCATTGCCTCACTCAGATATACATTAGTCAGGGATGTCTAAATCAGAAAAGCATTTCATCTACTTCAGAATGAGATAAGATACATTAAAAGACAATATCAATTTTTTCTCCCCTGCTTTCTAACCAACCTGAATTTCATGCCATGTGGGCTTCAACCATTTAATATGGTAAGCAGGCAAGGTCTTCTACAGTAATATGGCCAATGCTACCAGTTTTATTAGGCTTTTAATTCTTTTCTGATTTGTTAAAAACAGGATCAACCCGCACAAATGGCAAAATCTAATAAAGGAAAATCGTAAGTTATTCAGTAACAAGAGAAAATACACCAAAAGGCTTAAGTCACAACTATCCTGGAATTAAAAAACTCCATTCTAACCTTTTTTTCTAGTAGAACATAAAAGCTGCCTTAGATCAAAATCCAAAGACTGTCCCACAATCTAAAAACAGGAAATGACATTAGGCAAGTACTCATGGGAACTAATCGCAGTTTACATTATGGTATTCAAAAAAACACCTTATACCAAAAGCAGCCACAATTAAATAGGTTAGGCATTCCTTTTGTTGATCTTGCCTACATCAATCCTACAGTTCACTTCTTGTCACCAACAAGATGTGGAAGTTATCAGTACGTTTAAACAACCATGGGATTGAGATATCTCCATCTGAATTTGATATTCAACATGTTGTACACCTAAGTTTAAAAAAAAAAAATATGTTGTATACCCCTAGATATACAGTCTTTTGAAGAAACAGTTCATGAATTGAATTTCTATTGTGAAAGATTTTACATAAGCTCCAATGAATGATACCATGTCATGATTACCTAAAATGAATTCCACAGCTTGGTGAGACCAATTTTCGAATTTAGATTCTTGAACCTACAGAAAAGGTATAAATAAGAAGAAAAGAAGAAACCACACTATGGATTTACATCTCTTAGAGTGACAAACAAAAACCAGAAGGTAAAAAAGGCACTTTACAGGAGAACTTGTATCACAAAGCTCCACAAGAAAATCAATTGAAGCCTTAAGCTGCTCTGCTTGATCTTCATCATTACAGCCTGCAGTTATAAACAGAAGTCCTGTTAATAGTTCCATTAAAATAAAAGAACACCATCTCTTTTGGTATATTCATAATGTTCAAACAAAAAAACTACTAATCTACTCTATGATCATGATACAAACTATAAAATACCTATTCCATTCCAATCCCACTCTATGAATGAAATGATTATATTCCAATTCTACAATATTCCATTTCACAAACCAAATATGCTATAAATGGCATAAACGGGCGGTACTTGATGTTAATAGCCCATGCATAGTAATTCTACTAACTTTTTGTAATAATGAAATTCATTCACTTCATACTTTCTTATCCCAGTAAAATAAACATTAAAGTGAGTTGATCATCTAAATCAAATAAGATACAAGATTGAACCTTATATTGCCATATGATCGTGGTGCCCCAAGAAAAATAGATTGAATCACAAAAATTTAAAGCATAAGAAGGAAGCCAGATTAGTTACAAAGGGTCCAGAAAGGTTTTATAAATGCACCTAAAACACGCCCTTTTAGAGATGAAGCAGCTCTTTTCCTTCTTTCCCTCAATCGAACTGCAAAGCAGAAAAGAAGCCATATATTAGACAAACATTGAAAACACGTCGCTAGTTCTGATAATTGATAAAATGTTAATGATTTAACCTTGTCTGAGAAATCTTCGGCGAAGAACATCATTGAATCTACGATCAGAAGCGTCTCCAAGTCGATTAGGGCTTAATTTCCCCATCTTATCGAAGAAATAGCACTTGCAAGAAGCAGTTTGCGGGAAAAGATCGCATTGCGAAGCATCTAGAAACACATACATTCACGCAACCCTATGTTCAAAGAAAACTAAATGCAGCCGAAAGGAAGGAAGAAATTTTGAAGAGAAAGAGTAGAACTGGAGAACCTTCGGCTTCCTTGAGATCGTCTCTGAGTCTGAGAATCGCTTGCTTTCGCTCCTTTGCCTAAAAATTCCATCAAAGAGAGAGAGAGAGAGAAATTAGAAGCTGAGATTGGCAAATGTAAAGAGGTAGTTAGAAGGAAAAGAGAGAAATAGAGACCTTTCGCTTCCATTTAAGAGCGTCGGATTGGGAAGGAGGAGGATGGCGCTGGAGAAACTTTGATCGGAGGAGAGATATGGCTACGGCTAGCCTTAACGATTCATCATTTGAAGTATCTGTCGCTGCTGCTGATGCTGCTCGGTTTTCGCCGGCGGACATTTCTGTCTACCGAAATCAAAAGACGCGGGAAGATTCTGGGATTTTTTTATTATTATTATTTTGGAACTTGGTTTTAAAGACCTGCCCACCTGGGCCTGTTTCACATTTCACAAGGTTTATGGTGGCCCAATAGTCCAATTTCATCTTTCTTAGTTCCAAGTATTTCTAAGTCAATGAGTAATGAATTTTATAAACAAAAAATTCATGCTAATATTAGATAAATGTTCGAACATAATTACAGAAACTTATTAGCATACCAAAAATGAAAACACTTTTCCTTCCCTCAAATGCTTACAAAACTTTTTAAATCATTATAAATACAATTTATCTCGACATATGAAAAAGAAGTAAAACAGACATACCTAAAAACTAATATTTGTTCACTCCAATATTACTACTATAGATCAGCAAAAACTTAAAAATACATTAACGATTTTATTAAAAATTAGTCCACGATAAATCTTCTTTATGCATATTCTTTAATCAACTTATAAGTTTAGAAGAACTGATCTTGATAAGAGTTGTGAGCTTGGGATAATCAGATGGAGGCATTGGTGAAATAAGAAGAAAAAGTTGAAAGGTTAATTAATTTAGAGGCGCAGAAAAGGTCCGATAAGCCAAGATTGGTGAAGTCCAATAGGTGGAGCGTAAGTTAAGTTAAACTTGAAGGGATAGCAAGCTCAATGATTGAAGAAACAACTATTCAAGTATATAATCAACAGCGGTACAAGTTTAGTCAACAAACACTTTTATTTGACAAGCCCCTTTCAAACCCAAAAATTGACAGCAGACATTGATCTTTTTGGCATGACACGGCGCCTCCCGCTCCCCCTCCCCCTCCCATGCTGCTGATAAGATAAGCTCATAATCCTAGCTAACTCTATTTTGCATTCGGCAAGCCTCCATTACAGCCAGGAACATGCCTACCCCTTGGCCACCACATATTATTATTAAGCTCATATCCTATTCCTGGATTCATTTAAGACAACCATTTATCACATTAATCTAAGCTCCATCAACAACAGTTAGTACTAGGTGATATACCCAAGAGTTGCATGGATTTTTCTTCAGGACTTTATTTTATTTAGCATGCAAATTACCATCCTAAATCAGTCTCCGACAGCACATCGTAATGAATTTATGCTTTTTTTTTGTT
The DNA here is from genome assembly GCF_053813885.1 of Theobroma cacao. NCBI lineage: Eukaryota > Viridiplantae > Streptophyta > Magnoliopsida > Malvales > Malvaceae > Theobroma > Theobroma cacao. The sequence continues at coordinate 9,124,309 of NC_142647.1, forward strand.
TTATTTTAACTTGGTAAAGTGAGAATGCACGGATAAATGCAGTGATAGAAATCAAAGTGGACTTCACTTTGACTGTAAATAAGATAAAAACTTGAGATTTATGGACTAAGTTCAACAATAAACTAAATTACTCAGTCAAAAAAAATTATCAAAAAACTAATCAAATACAAAAACAACTGGATCCCTTAAACAGGTGACCACTCTTCCCGAGAACTCTGGCATGTATTAGCCACACTCGAGGACAAAATCCATGGCATTATGGTTTTCATTTCTTTTCTCAATAAACACACCGCTATGACCTCGGAGAAATATACAACTCAATAAAATTTTACCTGTCCTTGGCAGCTCCACCTTTATCAAATAATACAAGTTGCTCGCCTCAAAAAGGGGGGAAAAACGTAGGGGACATCATATTGAAGTGGAGATAAGCAGAAGTCCTTGCGAATACAGACACTAAGAGTAGCATGCAAAATTTAGGATAGATTCTGACAGGCCTCAACCTCGGATGCCTGTGCATCCAACAGAGCTTCCCCCGAAGGATTTGAGCTAATGATCCTCATTGTTGCATCAAATACAGCTTTTTGGTACTTGTCATCTTCCATCTTCTTTAGGATTTCCTTCACCACCTTAAAATCTAATCCTCCAGCCATAACAAGTTTCCCAATTATTTCTCCAAAATTATTTGGTGCTTTTGGCGTATCAATGCCAATATCATCCAACAAGGCACCATAGAGCAGGCATCCAGTCCCTATGTCTCTAGGTGTAAGAACTTTCTTAATAAGTAAGTATTCCAGAAGTCTTGAAACCGGCTCAACACAGGATGGGCTTTTCTCCAAGGCAATGGAGATGGCTTCTTTCACAACCTCAGGGTGGTATGATGGAGATTTTAGTTCCTCCACACATTGCAATGCTTCATCCAGCAGCCTAACACCAAAATATTCCTCCAATAGCGCCTGTGTTTTTCTCTGTAGATCTGGATTTATACTTGCAGCCGGTGCTGGCGGTTTCTCTAGAACCGGAGACAAAACAGCCACAGGCACAGGTTTGGCAGAAAGAGAAGGTTGTCCCACAGGCTCTGCACCTAAAATAGAGTTAGATGGCCGAGCTGGAGGGTTTGAACCGCCCTGCAACAGGGCACTTGTCCTACCACTCATTAGGCCACCACTACCTTGAGGTAGCAGCCTTGGATTCATTGAAGTTGATTTATTGATTAATGGTGATGGGACACGTCCCCCAGGCAGTACACCTGACCCATCACCCCTTGGCATTGACCGGTTCCTAGGAACCTCCCAATTATCATTGTCCATTCCAGGCATACCAGGCATTCTTCGAGTTCCTGGCATTCCAGGCATCAAACCCCCAGTACCAGGACGAGTGATAGGAAAACCACCAGGACCAGGACTCATCGGACCACCAGAAACAACACGACTATTTCTAATACTTGCAGTAACACCTGGACGCAGCCCAAGATTTTTTTCAGCCTCGGAATGGATTTCTGTGATTGTTTTGGCTTTCACCTGCAAAAATTAAGAAAATAAGGAGACATTGAGTTTAAAACCCATTCACAAGGACATGTCAACAACATCTATCTAATCTAAAGCAGAAAATTCGGATGGCATTTATGAGCTACCTCCTCACGCCTGGGAACCCAGTTGCTTGCACGAAGATCAAGAACATCACGAACCATAAATCTCAATCTTGGGGCAAGCTGAGGATTTGTAGTCAATTCCTTCAGTCTGCTGAAGTACATATCATTTATGCGCCGTGATTTTGGACTCTCATCAAGCTGCTTACCAATAGTGTTGAAGAACTGACAAATGGCTTCAACATTCTCCTCTGCAGGGCAAGCTTTAGTATCATGGCCCAAAAGTTCCTGTTTGACAGAAAAGGTAAAAAATGGTTTAGAATAAGTTACTAATGAACCCAGGCACCATTAATCAGAAAGACAAGAAGTAACCTGCACAATGTGATGGACTATCTTCTCAGGTACCATTTTCTGCTTCAGAAGCTCACCAATTAAACGAATGTTACCTAGAGTACGGAGCTTGACCATCCTTTCTTTATCCCTACGCTCCATCTCTTGCTCAGGGGCAGTCATCAGCCCCACTTCTTCCCTAAGCTTGTCAGCTCCCTCAAATGCCTCTTGGCAGTTATTCAAAAGGACTCGCTTAAATGTGATTTCTTTACCACCAGGTTCATCAGATGGGAATGAGGGGAGCTTATCATTAAGATCAGAACACAACAGAGCATACATGGGACAAAATGTGGGTTCCAGAACAGCCTTCTCAAATATTAGAGAAATAACCCCCTGCAAAGATACCATCAGTGAGTTCATCTTACAACTGCAGTAACTTAAAAAGAAAACGATATAAATCAAAGTGTGATAGCATGTGTGTGTGTTTACACACACACACACACACACACATACATACAGAATAATGTGTAGTAATGTAAAATGACTAACAGTAATGTAAAAAAGAATAACCTTCAAGATATCAGCTGATGTGATGCCAGAATCAATAAGTTGACCCTTCAGAAGATCATACTTCTCAGGAGTCAGCTTGTTCAGTATCCTGCACAGAGAACAGAGAACCATTCAGAAAAATCAGTCATTCACAGTTAATTTCATCACAAAGGACGGGGAAGGTAATCATTGCCTCTTCCTATCATGCAAACTTGACAAAAGAAAAAACACTTTGCAAGTTTGCAAGCTATTTACAAATGGAAGACATGGCTTGTAAAGGTGATCAGATAACGAATATGCAATTTTCACCACTGCCATTAGTATCAAGAATAAATTTATCACATTCTCTTAATTCACTGCTCAACGTAAGGTGCAACTCGTATTCAACAACTTCGAAAACTAAAAGTTGCAGATACAAACCATACTTAAAAACATATTAAATCTAAACTGTAGAGCTTGTTATGCCATAATAAAATCCAAGGTTGGAAGTTCAAAGCAATTCCTTATTTCAGTAACTTAGTAAGAAACCAAAAAAAATGTTCCTACTACATGGATTACTAGGGCACCATTGGGCTTAATAAAGACCACATCCTGAATAAGATCAAGAAAATCAAAGTCCCTTATGGTTTGTCAATAGAAATCAGACATAATGATGCAAGAAACGTATTTTAAATTTTACCCTTTAACAGTCTTTAGAACACGCTCCTTCTCAGAAAGAGTCCCCCTTCTAGCTGACCAGGGCACCTCGGCTTTGACCAAAGACGGAGCTGGTCCTCCCTGGTTCAATAAAGGAAACTCAATGTCTAATGCCAAAAATCTTAAAAACACAAAAAGAATTCAACTCTTTTTACATCAATTACCCCTTGGTTAGAAGAGACTTGTGCCCGGGAGAACTGAGAGTTGAGTTGGTCCTGGCGATTAAATTGATTAGCTTCTGTCTGTCTGGAGTCATATCGGTTTCCAAATTCTCTATCCCGAAGGGATTCCCAAGACCTCTCCTCAGCAGCAGAAGGAAACTGTGCTGAACGGTTACGCCAATCACGATTGTCCGGCTCAGAGTAACGGTTCTGACTCTGATTTGGTGGCTAGCAAAAGTTTAGAAGATGGATCAACAAGTGTTAACAAATAAGGATGGTTTGGCAGAAATAATTGCAAATACAGACATAATCAAGACAAATAATTACTCCTAAAATAAGCAAATAAAACATAAAATGCAAAAAAGAACTTAGAGATTACATTGCTTTCCCCACGACCCCAGTTTTGATCTTCACCAAAGAGTTCCGCTTCAATTTCTCGTTTTATTTTAAGAATCTCATCGGCAACTTCTACAGCCTAAAAGAAGGCAAACAGCATAAGCAGAGATTATATCAAATACTAATCAAAAAGTGACACTGTGCTATTTCAACTCAATATAATTGAAACAGAGTGCAAACAACATTGAACAACTCCCTTGCAAGCAAATAAAAAGCATATGTTCTCTCTTTTTTGGTTGGTTTTTGGAAGCAAAATTTAACAATACTTTAATAGATGCAGAAATAAAGTATACTACCAAGCACAAGTTTATACAATTACCTCCCTAAGCTGTAAAAGCTGGTCGCGGGTGTATCGCACACGTTCACGACCCTCAAATCGTGTGTCTCCAGCCTACAACAGTAAAGCAATTGATAACTTCAGATTCTACAACCCAACAATATTCCAATATGCAGCATGTAAACATGCAGATCACTGTCTAAAGAATAAAGCAGGCAATGGAATAAAAGTAAACACAAACTCTAAATCATTACTACGAACTTATATGGAGAATTCCAAACAAGGTTATCAAAAAATTAACATATTTATCTAACAAAAATAAAAAGATAAGTTCCACAAATGCTGAGTGACATCCAAATAAAAAGACATCACAATAGTTGAAATACAAAGATTTTGTATCATAAGGAGGTCATCAAAAGATCACATCTTTTGCACCTCACAATCCTCAATATAGGCTTGGTTACTTAATATGCAAAAAGTCCATACACTTAATAAAATTCAACTCATTAATATAACTTATTCTTTCCAATTAGGAGGATCCACAAGTAAATACAAGTGGCACATATAACTATATATTACTATTTTACACACCAGCAGCAGAGTTTAAAAATCCACAAGTGGGTTTAACTGACCGCATGCACTTAAAATTTTAATGTTAACTTCTTTATTTGTAGTTAAAGAGAGACATGGCAATCAGTTAAACCCGCTTATAGATTTTTCAAATTCCGCCACCAATAAATCAAAAAATATTCCATAGATAACCATTGAAACATAGCTAAGAGGATTGACCAACAGAGAGGACAAGTTCATCATCTTTCCTCACTGGAACAACTCCATTTGTTTAAAAATAAGATCCTAAATGTTTGTAGGTCCTTTATGGGCAATCAGAAACTCATAGAATACCCACCTAAAGCCTACATATTTATCTTTGTCCATATTTACAGCAAGTACACATACTAAGTGCCCCACCAAGAATTAGGACAAAGCTATTCATACTCTTCCCCTTTTAAAGGTCTAATAATATCCAACTCTATTCTCTTATGATTAATAACAAGAAAAATTTGGCAAACACCAAGTTTGCTAGTAAAAGCAAGACGGTATAAATTTAAAGTCTTTCAAACGAAAAATAAAAAACAATATTTATCTCAAACATATATTACAAATCGACAACAGCAACGATAAAATCACATCTAGTTGCTAAAGATCCAATCTAGCTCAGAATTCAGTCGCAAAAAAGCACTACCTAACAGCTGTTACAAGAACAATTTAAAAAGAAAATCCATCTGAATCCAACAGTAAAATATCTACAAGGCAAAACTAACCCAACCCAAATCAATCAAAACCAATAAAGATCACATCACAAAGGCTAGATCCAAAAAAACTGAAATATGGGTTTTGAAGAGAAAGGGATAAAAAGATTGAACCTTAATGGAAAAGGGAGGAGGAGCACCGCCATGAGGACGAAATAGAGGAAGATCAGAGGAAAGGGAACCAAAGGCTAACGAAGAAGAAGATGAAGATGATGAAGAAGAAGAAGGACCACCAAGGAGTCTGCCCCCTCGACCACCACCAGGTCTTAAGCTCAACACCGTCTGATCACCCTGCTGCATACCTCAATCTTTTCAGGCGAGATTCAATCTCCACCGTCCGATCAGAAAAGGCAAAAAACTCAGCGATAGTAAAACGCTGAATCTGAATATCGAAGGACAAAAAAAAAAGGTTCTTGAATATAAAGAGATAAAGAAACAAAATTGGTTTTTCAAGAGAGAGAAGAGACGAAAGTTTTTCTCTCTCTTCTGCGGGAGAGCAAAGAAGAGAAGAGAAGAGAAGAGAAGAGCAAGTATGTGAGGACGGTAGCGAGGAAAAACAAACCCTTCTTTTGAAGAGTTTTTTTTTTTTTTTTTTTCTTTCAGTCACTATTTGTTGGTTTATATGTATAATTACATCAGTACCCTTGTTGGTTTTGCACTTGCCAAGATCTCTTTGGCTTTGATTGACAACTTTGCCCTTCCTCCTTTATTAGTGTTCTACTCTTATTTAAATGTTTTAGTTTTAAAAGCCTTATACAAATTCTATTTATTGCTTAAAATTTTATTTTTGTTAATTTGATAATTAATATCACCTTGTAAATTTTTAAAAACCTTATGCCAGTCCCTCTAAAATTTTATTAGAAATTACAAAGTGCGTATGTGCTTGTTTCATCATAACATAAAAATAAGTAAAATTGGAAAAAAAAATATTTTCAAATATGAGCACTCTGTTTAGGCTAATGTCTCTTTGATAAAGAAAGCAACCAAGGTGAAAAAGAAAAAGCTAACTTCTCTTGGGACAAAATACAATGAAGAAGAAAATCATAAGCTCAAAACAAAAGGCATACATAAGGTTTTCTTTCTTTTTATGATGATGATAATAAAGTTAATGTATATATGAGGATATAACATAGATTCATGTCAAGATATAAACATAGAAAATCTATTGTTTTGATCACTTTATTGATTCAAAGACTTTCTTTTGGGTACTTTTAGGATTGTATCATCAAAGATACATTACATATATTAATTATCTTCTAAAAATACATAAAAATTATTATTTGTAATCAAATATATTTTTAATTAGAATAAAAAATATTACCAAAAGAATGAGATAATAATTATCAAAATCAAATGGACAACATAGTGAGCCGAACCTCGATTCGAGTTCATTCTTTAATTGATTGTTTTGTACATTTAACTTGAATAAACTCGCATTAATTCATTGGGTTTATGAAAAAATGATGATATGTATTTTTCATTTAAATATATCTTTTAAAAAATTTTAAAAAATAAAAATACATTATACAAAACTACAAAGTAAAATCAAATTTATAAACTTAACTCTTTTTTTGATAAGTTTTCAATGATAATGAATGTTTCTAATATTAATCATAAATTATCATTTATATAATTATACAAAATATCTAAATAATATATAATTTTATTTATAATAATTTTTATTTATATGAAATTAACTAAAATGACTTAACAATTGAATCATTGTTTCAATAATCTAGAGTTTTAAACAGATCATTGTCTGGTCTAATTCTAATAATTGTGAATGAATTATTCTCATACAATAATTGTATAAGAACTCACTTAGAGCTATACTATTTTTTTAGTATTTTTTTGCACAATACTTTAAAAGTTCTTAAATGATTTAAAAAATTTAAAATAAATCATTTTTCTATTACATTCAATTAAGCTTTTGAATTTTTATTTTATATCAAATAAAGTCTTATAATTAACGACTGACTATATGTCATTAGTGAAAATGACACATGTTTTTTTTATGTTATATGATTGGTCATAATGGAGGATGAGTCTACCATGTGATCACGTTATTATACCACATTAACATGTAATGTCATTATTTATTATGATAAGTCAACATATTACATTAACATCGCATGATATAAAAAATAACAAGTTTCATTTTAATTAATAGTAAGTAATTAATTATTGATCATAATAACTTATTTAAACTAAAATAAAATATAAAAACTCAAAAAATAATTTATTTAAATATTTTAAAATAATTTAAGATTTTCTAAATGTTATATGTATTTTTTTAATATTATAATACCACCAGAGTAATGTCATAGAAGCAAAGGGCCAAAAAAGTAATTTCGAGAATCGACTTATGACTTGCATCATCTATGTCGGGGGAATAACACAAGGACAAAAAAGGTACTTTAAAAAAAATAAAAATACTTTTTACATCAGTTTTTTTTTCCTTAAAAACGAACGTGCTTTTTTTTTTCTTATGAAACTCACTCACCCTTGGCGGCCTTACCCTCTGCGTTACCAAACATGACACGAGGGAGCGTGCGTTTGTGTTCTTGCCCTAACTTTTACCGGTTACCGCCTATGGGTCCCCTCTAATTTGTACTCCCCCGTCTTAGCCGAATCTCAACGCGACAGCAACCTCGTAACCTACACGTGCCGGTCAGATTGAAGCCTGCCTTTCACTTTCGCAATCTACTTGCACTCAGTGAGTTACACCGTTGCGACACGTATACCCTTGCGTCATACTAGGGAATTTTGCTATTCTGTGCACTGTTTGGTGAGCTTTGCAGTAATTTTTTACATGGAGAGAACGGTATAAAAATTTTGTTGCTCTTTAGTCTTTAACCTGGATTGGAAACCTCATAGTTTTTTGGTAAAAAAAAAGGTTAGAGACAATAAGTTGTTTCAAAAATGAGTTATTTATTGTCCTAACATATAATTTTAATTAATTTAGTCAACTTAACATGGATCATTAATTTTCTTAAATGAAATTTGGGTTTTTTTTTTTCTTTTACAAATGAAACATATAGATAGATTTTGCATTGAATTTGTAAGTGGGCAAATGACAGTGAGAATATACCAATTTGACTTTTTCGGGGATTTTGTTGCAGTGTCGCCAAAAGTAGCCTGCACCTGCAATCATTGATAAAAGCAAGTGAAAAAGGACAATGTTTCAAGTAAAACTTGCTCTTGATTTTCCAGATTTTGCCTTTGCCTGTAAATGGGAATGGACTTGTCACATGTGATCAGTTTTTAGTAACTTTCAGTTACTCAGGGGTATAAAAATAAACTTTTCAGTCATCAATATGTGAAATCTATAATTATGATATATATTAGAAGTAAGGTTTGAGTTATTGCTCCAATTGACGGTCTAATTGACTTTTAGGCAATTAAGTCCTCTCAATTTTTTCTTTAAATTCGGGGCCAAACGACTTCGATTTGCCTTTACTTAAATATTATCAGTTTTTTGGAATTCATGGGGAGGATAAGGAGAGGAGAGAGAATAGACAAAGAAAGGAAAAAAGAGAGTTGTCGCCATCGTCGCCACTGAAGAGAGGCGACGATGGTAAAAGGTGGTGAGGGAGTCTCAAGTTTTTCAAGAGTTGACAGGGGCGGACCGTCCCTTTGTAATGGGGGCCAACTTTTTAGAATTTTTTATATATTTTATATCTTTTAATGATTTTCTAAAATAATTTGTTATTGACTAATTAATATAATTAAAAAAATAATAAAATGACCTTATAAATTCATTCAATTTTACTCAAATTTTTAATTTTTTTAAATTTTTTAAGTTTCTCTACTCATATTTTTCTTTTTTTTATCCTTATATTATGAAATTATAAAAAGGTAAATTTTTTATTTAATTTTTTCTATTTATATTTATATTATTATTTATATTTATTTTTTTTAATTATATTCTATTTGTTCATATATTTTAAGTTTTTATAGATTTGCTTTTTTAAATTTTTATGAATCATCAACCACATTCTTTTTTTTTTTTGTTATATAAGTTATATCTCTTACTTGTCATGATTTCTTATTTCTGTTATGTGAATTTTATTTTTAATAATTTTAATTTTTAAAAATTAAAAAATTAATATATATGTAATTCTCAAATATAAGTTCTAGTATTACATTATTGGTTGTTGTTCAAAATTTCACTAATATGTTATTTTTTATTAATCTTAATTATATAAGAAAAAAATTATCTTGAGTATATGTTTTTAATGTGTTTTATGTTTTATATTTAGTTGAAAGAAAATTATCTTGAATATAAGAAGAAATTATTAATTATGTATATCGTATTTAACTATTTATAGTTAATGTATTATAGTTTAATATTTAGTATTACAAACTTAAATATAATAAATAAAAATATTAGATGTTGACAACATTAATTTTTTAGTTGTTTATATTGAGAAAGATAAAACTTTAAAACAAAATGAATGATAAGTTTTTTACAAATAATTTAGTTGTTTATATTAAAAAAATATTATCATCGTCGAATAAAACTTTTCTAAAATACTATTATAAGTTTTTTTTATTTCTTTTGATTTACATATTATATAAAATTATTATCTATTATAAATTTTTTGATTATTAATGGTTAAGTTTAATATATTAGTTTTAAAAATTTTTAACTTTTATTCTTCTTAGTATTTGACCTCTTCAATAAAAATTAACTAGCTCCGCCCTAAGAGTTGATTTAGAAAAAAAAAAATTAATCGGTGGAAGCTTTGAGGGAGGAGAGAGGAAGAAAATGATGGATTCATCGGCGAATACTAACGTCATGTTAAGAAGTTTGACAGAAGCTAGGGTATTTTTGGAGAGAAAGTGAAAAGGAAAAGTAAGTATGATTAAGATTTTTTAAAGTATTTGTATTAAGTAGAGTAAAGGATGTTGTTTTGGAGTGGTGGCTATGTAAGAAAGAAAATAAAAAATAGCCTTAGAGGGAAATGTTTCTCTGAATGGCTATGTAATGGAAATTAGGAGGAGGCTCATCCACCCGGCCACAATTCGAATTAGCCTTAGAGGGAAATGTTTACGAAATATTTAAATAAAATATTTATTTAAAAAAATTTAATTTTTTTTATTTTTATTACATTTAATCATATTTTTATATTTTTATTTTAAATCAAATAAATTTTTATCATTAATTATTATTAATCAAAACATCACTTCTTATTATATGTTATATGAGATTGACGTAACATATTGATATGTCACAATAAATAATAATTTTATATATTGATGTAATATGATGACATAATCATGTGATATTTTTACCTTTTATCAATATCATGTAAGCATATAAATGACAAGTAATAATTTGATTAAGAATAATTAATTAAAGATTAGTTATAAGGGTGTATTTGATTCAAAATAAAAATATAAAAACTTGATTGAAGGTAATAAAAAAATTAAAGTTTATTTGAATTTTCTTAAATAATTTAGAAGCTTTTTTTAAGCATTATACCAATACCTAACTTGTTCTTTATATTTTTTATTTTGTTAATTTAATTTTTAACTTTTACGCATGAATAAAAATGATGAAAATAAAATTATTAATTAATAAATTGAATTAGGAAAGGAAAATAAAATAGAAAGAGAAAGCGAGGAAAAAAATCCTATTTGTTTTATAATATGTTTGTATAAGATCATTTTACAAAAATATAAACAAAGTATTATATAAACTAACCTTACTTTTATAAATAGTAATGGATATTAGTTATTAATAAATATATCAATTTTTTTAATAAACTAATTTTATGTTTAAGATTATTATTTAAATGATGATTTTATTTTACTTACAATTAAAATGAAATTTACATGAAATTAATATATTTCACAATATTAATGTACGCTAACTTTTACAATAAAACATAAATATTTTAAAAAATAAAACGTATATATAAATAAATTTATGAATAATGATATTTAATTTCCTTAACTTTAATTTTATTTCACTATTAGAGTTATCATAACTAATAAAATTATATAAAGGTATAGTTATCATTATATTAAAATTAGTATATATGAAGATGTAAAAAATATACATTTGATCAATTAAAAATAAAATATTTTTTTTTATTAATTAAGAAATTTACAAACTTGATTTGATCAATCTCTTATAGATTTCGAAAATAAATGGAAAATTAAAAAAAAAAAAAAAAACCCAGAGAGGCAGGCGAAAAGCAATAGGGAAATGAAAGAAGAAATCGTAGAGAAAAATTCGGCATTTTCTAGCACAAGCATAGGTGGTATTTAGGCCCAAACAATACAAGAGTTACACACTCAAGTAGGCGTCGAGAACAGGCCATACATCCAAATTGTAGGTTCCACAAAGCTTGGGCTTAAATTTTTTAAGTTTGAGTTGGACTTTGTTCAAATATTTTTGAGTGACTAAAATTTATATTTCTATTCAATTATATTTTTAAATTATTTTTTATCATTTAATATATATATTTAATTTTAATTTAATATGAATGATATTTACAATTTTAAGTTGTAATATCAGATATTTAAAATTATTGTTCTTTATGCTTTACATATTCGTAATGTTATCATCTGACAAAAAGTTCGTCTACGTCGCAAAAGAATTATAATTTTTATATACTTAATGTTTAATATTTATTGTTTTAAGTACTATTTGTTTGGAGCTTTTGTCTTGCATTCACAATAAAAAGATGTAAACAAAGGTTTAGCGAATGCATAAATGTGACATTTTAATTGCATTAATTAAAATTTAATTTGTTTGTCATTTGTTATAATTTTTAATACTCTTTTGATTAATAGATTTTATTTATGCAAAAGGCAATTTTTACTATTTATTATGCTGATTAAGAGGCGATTGTGATTGTATAAGATAAATTTTCATTTAATGCATTGGAAGTTATTACATTAATTTAATTATTATATCTAATACAAAAATATTATTATAATTTACTTAAAAAAGTACCTTAATAGATAATATATAATATTAAATTTCTGATAATTAGCAGTTCCATTAATTTGATTAATTAAGTTGAAAAAATTTTTAATCGAAAATTGAATTGAATATCCTAAATCATATATCCTAAAAATCATTTTAACTAAATAAAAAAAAATCAAACTCGTTTCCATTTAGAATGATTTTGCTCACCCCTACACGGACAAATGAATTAAATGGTTATATTAACAAACAATGAATTAAATATAATACAAATGATTTTTACGGATAGTAGATTAACTTATTAATATTGTTTTCATTTATTTATTTTGTCAAAGCCTGCCATAATTCTCCTGTACGATGCGGTGTAGAGAAATGGAGAAGCAAGTGTACCTTGAATCTTCTGCCCAAAAGGCTAAAAGTGTTCACTTGAACTTGGCCCATTGCCACGTATACGCAACCCAAAACCTGGTTTGACACCAAATGCCACGTGAGTCAATCCCATCTTTCACCTGACACCGCATCACCGTTTCCATCCATAGTTTTTTCTTTAGCTACAGGTGAAAACGGCTCGCCTCGATCCTTCCAAAAACTAATGAAACTAAGAATTTAACACCCCGACCGTCTCAGCATTTTAAATAATCTGGATTTCCCCAAACTACCCATCCTTTCATCCCACAGTAACGTCAGATAATGCAGGATACCCGGTAAATTCAACGTAATTGAATCCCTTTCTCTACCTTAAAATGAGTCTCACCAGAACTTCCTCGATTTTCCACTAAAGCACTGCAATTTTCTGGAACTTTCTAGGATAAATTTTCCTGTAAACACTATAAAACTAAGTTCCGTCCCAGACCCACCTCAGATTCTGCAGTCTGTTCACAAAATATCAACAAAATCTGTAACACTCTTTTTCTTTTCTTTCGTTCATTTTAGCTTTCAACAATGGCAACAAAAACTGAAGGCAAGGCAATAGGTATAGACCTGGGCACAACTTACAGCTGTGTCGGGGTATGGATGAACGATCGTGTCGAAATCATTCCCAACGACCAAGGCAACCGAACCACTCCTTCTTACGTAGCCTTCACCGACACCGAGCGTTTAATAGGCGACGCAGCAAAGAACCAAGTCGCCATGAACCCTGAAAACACAGTTTTCGACGCTAAAAGGCTCATCGGTCGGCGTTTCTCCGACCCATCCGTTCAAAGCGATGTCAAACTATGGCCATTCAGGGTTATCCCAGGCCCTGGAGATAAACCTATGATTGTAGTTCGTTATAAAGGGGAAGAGAAGCAGTTTTCTGCAGAGGAAGTTTCATCCATGGTGTTGACTAAGATGAAGGAAGTCGCTGAAGCTTTTTTGGGGCATACTGTGAAAAACGCTGTGGTTACGGTTCCTGCTTATTTTAATGACTCGCAAAGGCAAGCTACCAAGGATGCTGGTGCCATAGCTGGGCTTAATGTATTGAGGATTATCAATGAGCCAACGGCTGCTGCGATAGCTTATGGCTTGGATAAGAAGGCTTCGAGAAAAGGCGAGCAAAATGTTCTCATCTTTGATCTTGGAGGTGGTACTTTTGATGTTTCGTTGTTGACGATTGAAGAAGGGATTTTTGAAGTCAAAGCTACGGCTGGTGATACTCATCTTGGTGGTGAAGATTTTGATAATAGGTTGGTTAATCATTTTGTGGCTGAATTCAGGAGGAAGCATAAAAAGGATATCAGCGGAAATGCTAGAGCTCTGAGGAGGTTAAGGACGGCTTGTGAGAGGGCTAAGAGGACTCTGTCTTCGACTACTCAGACGACTATTGAGATTGACTCTTTGTTTGAAGGGATTGATTTTTATGCTACGATTACAAGGGCGAGGTTCGAAGAGTTGAACATGGATTTGTTTAGGAAATGTATGGAGCCAGTGGAGAAGTGTTTGAAAGATGCTAAGATTGATAAGGGTCAAGTTCACGAGGTAGTTCTCGTGGGTGGGTCAACTAGGATTCCCAAAATTCAGAAAATGTTGCAAGATTTTTTCAACGGGAAAGAGCTTTGCAAGAGTATAAATCCTGATGAAGCTGTCGCATACGGCGCTGCGGTTCAAGCTGCAATTCTCACTGGTGAAGGGGATGAGAAGGTGCAAGATTTGTTGTTGCTTGATGTTACTCCTCTCAGTCTTGGATTGGAAACTGCCGGTGGGGTCATGACTGTGTTGATTCCAAGAAACACCACAATTCCAACCAAGAAGGAACAGATTTTCTCTACTTATTCTGATAATCAGCCCGGTGTTTTGATCCAAGTTTATGAAGGAGAACGAGCACGAACCAAGGATAATAATTTGCTTGGGAAATTTGAGCTTACTGGTATCCCTCCAGCTCCAAGAGGTGTTCCTCAAATCAATGTTACCTTTGACATTGATGCAAATGGGATATTGAATGTAACAGCTGAGGATAAGACAGCTGGTGTTAAGAACCAGATTACAATTACCAATGATAAGGGAAGGTTAAGCAAGGAAGAGATTGAAAAGATGGTGAAAGACGCAGAGAGGTACAAGGCAGAGGATGAAGAAGTGAAGAAGAAAGTGGAGGCAAAGAATGCGTTGGAGAATTATGCTTACAACATGAGGAACACGGTGAGGGATGAGAAATTTGCAGCGAAATTGAGCCCTGAAGATAGGGAGAAGATCGAGAAGGCGGTGGAGGAGACCATTGAGTGGCTTGATAGGAACCAGTTGGCTGAAGTTGATGAGTTAGAAGACAGGCTTAAGGAGCTGGAAAGTATCTGCAATCCCATAATTTCAAAGATGTATCAGGGTGGTGCCGCTGATGGTGATGTGCCGATGGGTGGTGGTGGATATACTGGGTCGGGGTCTGGTTCTGGCCCTGGACCAAAGATTGAGGAGGTGGATTGAAGTTGAAGCGAAGAAAAAGGTTTTGCCTTTTGCTTCAGGGGCTTCAGTTGGGGGCTAGTTTTGTGTCTGTCTAAGTTCAGTTTCTAGTTAATTGTGCTTCTTGTTGTTTTGTACTGTCTTTGTTCCATGTAAAATTGTTCAAGTTAAAGCCTTTTCTAAGTGAATCTTATTATAACTGGCAGATTTCCTCTTTTTCAAGTTGAATCACTTGTAGTTTTCTCATTGCTAAATGAAATTGATTTAGTTTAAATATAAAACAACAAATTTCAAAATCACAGCAATATGCTAAATGGGTTGGCCTTTTCGGGGCCCAAAGTCCCAAAAAGTCCAGCCTCTCGTAGTCATAGCTCACAAATATTCGTAACTTTGTTTTTCAGGATAAGCATATTCCCATTTTCGCGTGTGCCAAACTCCCCATAGCACACAGAAGAGCCAAAGCATAGCCATGGCTGGGATCACCACCAGCTTCCCTTTCAAGCCCCTCCCAACTAGACCCACCAAAACAATACCTTTACTTCTCTCTTCCCTCGAATCTAAGCTCTTTGGGCTCCATTTCCGCAACCCCAATAGTTTCTCCTCTTCTTCTTCTTCTCTTCACTGCTCTGCTGCTATAACTGCCCGTTACGGAGGTGATTCTCGGTTTTCAGGTCCCGGTCGGTCCAGACGGAATGATGAAGACCAGGCCCTTGATATATCTGGCATTAGGTTTTTATTTATTTATGTTATTTGATTAATTGCAACTTTTGAGTAGCTTTGTTTCTCTGGTGTTTGAATTGAGTTTAAAGGCTGTGTTTGTTCCTACTTCATTGCTGTGGTGTAGGTCAGATTCTGTCAGGCTTATTGATGAGCAGCAGAATATGGTAAGTGGGATTTTCTTTTATCTTTCCTCTTTGTAATATTTAGCTGCCGAGAAGGCAACTTGTGCATTATCTTGAATATATATATGTATATTTTTGTTCTCAAATTTATTTAATTTGTTAATGTGTAGGTTGGGATAGTTTCTAAAAGCCAGGCCGTTGAAATGGCCGAAGATGCGGAGCTCGATTTGGTAATGCTTTTCTCGGTGCACCTTTTTTGTGGTTTCTTGCTTTGACTACTTGATTTTTCCTATTTGCGTTTTTTTTTTTGGTTAAAAAGGCTAAAAGTGTAAAGTAAATAGTAGAAAAAACATTATATTTGATTAAAAATGAGCAAATTAGCTAAAGTGTAAAACTCATTCAGATGTACTTGTTCCATACAAAAGTAGAATCGTGCATTGTTCTTCACAATTTAATAATTCAGAAACATTATTTGCTTTCATATATAAACACACCTTTTGCTTTTGCTTTTGGATGGAAAAAAGCTAGTAGTAAAGGTAATGGAGCCTTCGGTATCTCTGTGTTGTACAATTGGTCCTATTACTTGCCTACATTGTGTGATATACAATGAGAATGTATGTAATGCAATGAAGTGGCTTAGTTGGGATGCTTTATGCTTGTAATTTAGACTCCATAATTTAGGTATCTGGGTTGTTGTAGTTCTTCTTCTTTGTGGCTACATGAAGGTCAAGTAAAGCCTTGTTGCAGACCTTGCACCGGTTTACAGATGGATAGAGGCAGAACAAGAAATGCATAGTTGCTTATATATTTGCAGCTTGAGTAGGCTTATGTTCAGAAACATCCTTGAGTAGGTTTCAGTGTTTTGTAGTTCTTCTTCCTTTGTTCTTGTCAGTTTTAAATATGATCATCATTGGATTCATTAATTCTTGTTTGGTTTTGGTTTTGCCAATTTTTCTGCTGCTATGTAATTCTCTAGCTGCTAGCTTATACCCTTAAAGTTCATTACAGGTCACTTTAGTAGATTATTTTATTTCTCTTTTGAGAAAACTTGATATGAAATGATTGAGGAAGAAATTAATATGGAAACAATCAACTACATGTTTGAGCTATGCGATTGTGCTAATACTGGTCTCTGTTAAGGGCAACATACAATCTGATTTGCTCTAAGTGGATACCTTAGAATCGAAAGCTGAAGATTGTGTAGAGACATTCAAGTTGGTATTGTAGTATACTTTCAACTGTTAATTGTCTCAGTTTTGCTTTGCTTTGTTTTTTGTTTTTGGTTGTACTTTTGAAGTGATAAGAATTCACTTAAATAGCCAATACATCCTTGCTTAGTAGATCGAAACTCATAACTTCTTTCTTTTCTCTTTTAGAAAGCAAAGGCTTTTTCAAACTTCTTTTGCATATTGGTGACACTGAAATTTGTTCTAATACCACTTCTGCAGGTGATATTATCCCCTGATGCAGATCCTCCAGTTGTCAGAATAATGGATTATAAGTATGATATGCTTTATGCTATCTTGAGAGAAATAATATGAGTTAGTATATTTTTTTTTATGTAGGGTGGAGGAACAATCAGTTGAGTCTAGCAGGCCTGTTTATCTACCCTACTGAAGAATTTGAAATTTGAATCTAAATTTTTACATAATTGATATCTAAATGCTGTCCTTTATTTATTACTCATGTCTACTTTAATGAACACAGCGCTATTAGGCTGATATTAAAAAACACTGCTAAATTAGAAGTCTTAATTTCTATATATCTTTTTCTTTTGAAATTTCACTTTAAAGTGTATTAATACTTGCTTTTTACCTTTTCCTCAGTAAGTATAAATATGAACAGCAAAAGAAGAAGAAATTACAGCAGAAAAAAAGTGCGTGTGAATGTCCTCTCTGTTAAGTTTTGTCTTTGGGAAATGCTAAAGTCATATACCATCGGGCTGGTGGCGAATTAGCTCTGTTCTAATTTAATATCAGTATGATATGATTCTGTGGGGCCAGCCAGAATGACTGTGGATTTAGCACTTCCCTGTGTGTTTCTTTTTGATTCATAATTAAATTTTTCTTTTTGAGGAAGGATGCTGACTAGACTATGGTTTTAACTGTCAGCCAATCGCATGGATTTGAAGGAGCTCAAAATGGGGTATGTGTTTTGCAGTATGCTTCAATGTAGTTATTTGTTTTGAAGCCCACAACTTTTTGGTGTTTATTATATTACTCTGTCTCAAGGTTTTTATTAGTGGCAAACTATCATTGACAGATACAAAACAGGTTTCTTGTGGCAAAATTATTTCATAAGCACATTTCATAGATATTTGCTACCTGTTAAAATTTTCTCTCAAACACTGATGACCCCAGTCTGCCTCCTATTATCTTATGAGTGGGCATCTAAGTTTGCTTTCTAACACTGATGACTTGGTAAATGAACTATAATTCTGCTTTTTAATATCTTTTTGACCTACATTGAGCTGTTATCTGGAGGCTGCGTATATCCCCTGTTGAATTCTGCAAATAAAGAAAGAGTCTGATATTAATAGGGCTTTAGGCTAGTCACTAGTGGCTTCCGAGATATACAAGTGCCTTCATTCCATCTTCTTGTATTAACACTAGAGGTAGAAAGTTGTGATCATTTACTGTGGTAGTGTTAAATTGCCAATGGTACTATCTTAGTGAGGTGAGGAATACTCAGTGTTGAGTCCAACATTGCCTATTTACTTCCTGGATATATAACTGCCTTTATTCTATCAGATCTATCTTCTTAATTAACACCGGGGGGTAAAAAGTTGAGAGGGTAACTGGTTTTGACTGTGGTTTCTATCAAGAACTTCATTCTAAAGCTATAATGAATAGCTATTTTTGGGCTCTTGGTGGCCTTTCTAAATGTTTCTGTTTGTTTTGAACAGTTATAACATTGATCAACATGATTATTCTGTACGTTTGAAAGCTGCAAGGAAGTTTCTGAAAGATGGTGACAAGGTTGTTTCAGTTTTCTTATTATAGTTGCATATTCATGCTTGAATTATGCCTTGGAGTTCAATTGCGCTGAAGTATTTTGATCTATGCTTTCAGGTTAAGGTCATAGTGAACTTGAAAGGGCGAGAAAATGAATTCAGAAATATGGCTATGGAGCTCATTAGGCGTTTCCAGAATGATGTTGGGGAGGTACATTCATGAAATATCTTTTCCCTTCGTTGAATAATGAATATGCAACTTTTAAGATTAACAGAGTAAAAATCATCATATAAAGTTCTCAAATTTCCAATAGTGCAGTACTATAGATTGATTTTAGGTTAAATATGAATTGATGATTATGTGTAGGTGGCATATTCCGAGCTGAATAAGAAAATGTTTTAAGCATTTCCAGAATCAGAGGTAGCACAAGAACTTGCATCGTAGTTTAACCAAGGTCATTTGTTTTGGATGCTACTTAGTTTGTTCAAAAAATGTCATCAAATAGTTCCAAGCAGAGGATTGTCATTGAATGTTCTTTAGCAGATTAGATAAGATTTGTGGCTGGATGATAAGATAAAAGGGGAATGATCAGTGAACAACTTATACTTTAATAAGCAACTGTCTTCTTTGATTGTGGTATTTGGGTTTTTGCTTGTCAATGGTGTTTTGTTTGTCCCCTTCAAGCATCTTTATGCTGTTTAATGCGTCTGTTCTCGTTGTATTTGTGGATCATATTGCTTTACCTGAAAGCTTCTCTGAACTCCAAACTCTAACGTCCATTCTGGTTTGCAGCTCGCAGCAGAGGAGAGCAAAAACTTCAGAGACAGGAATATATTCATAGTTTTGGTTCCAAATAAGGCTCTTCTGCAAAAAGCTCAAGATCCAGGAAAGAAAAAAGATAAACCGACCAAAAACGAAGTCTCAGCTGGTGTCTGACGATTAAATCTCGAAGAGAATTTTGGCAGTATAACAGTGGGCGGTTAGATTTATGTTCATCAACTAGGGCACTGGGCCTTGTCCTTGGGAAGTCTTGTATAGTATATTAGTGTCACAACCCGTATCAAATGTTTATTAAGATTTTAATAACAAAGCAACTTTGTCTACATCAAATGCTTATAACAGTTTATCGGACCACAATCGAATTTCTCTCTTGGTATTCCTCTTTTCTGTTCCAAGTGAATTCAGTGATGTACAACCTTGAGCTTAAAGGGTAAATCTATTAGATTGTCCTTTTTTTGGTGCGAAATATCTTATCTCTCCGGGGGTAAATAGGTTTGATCAGATCCTCAAGCCCAAGGTAAGATGTGCTGTACTTCACAGGGAGAAAAGAAATTACCAATGGAGTTAACCCATATTAGTTTTGGGGGACTTGATGCATTGTGAGGCCGGGAGGGAAAACTGTGGAGGAGAAGATTAATACTATGTGCCAGTGTCGAAGCAACTTATCTTGGTTAATAGTAAACCACATGAGAGAGATAACAATAAGATGACTAGTCCAGACAGGAGCGAGGATGTTGTTGGTTTTGGTCTGATGGCTCTTAGTCTTAAGCCTAATAGATTATTTGGACAGTGACTTTAGAAACATAGCTAGCATAAAAAATGAGTAAAGAGGAGGTAAATTGTCTTGCACCTGCCAAATATGCACGTGGTAAGCGCACATGGAAGCCTTCCCAAATTAATAATGGGTGGTGCTAGTGAGCGAAGCATTTTGTTTTCCCAAACTGGAAGAAATCTATTTCGCCAGGAATAGAAACTAGAAGGAAAAAAGGGGGTGGGGGAAATCAGATGAGATTAGATTAGATGATCCTGGAATTTGGGCTTTAAGTATAAGAAAAAAATCTGCTGGGCAGAGGCGGAGGCAGAAACTATATTGCATTGCTGTTAGTGTTATATACGTAACGGAGGGCTTAATTTTGTTTATAAAGTAGGAAGAAGTAAGCAGTCTAGAAGATGGAGAGATTTCAACGTATGCACCTAACGATTGTAACCTTAGCTTTGGTTCTAAGTTCTTCCTTTCCAAGCATTCATTCTCCTCGTGTGTGTGTGTGTGTGTGTGTTTTTTTTTATTGTATCGCCATTTTCACCACCAAATAAAGCAATGGGTTTTTGTGCTTTTATTGTATATGTGAGGCCCTCTCACTGTCCAAATTTACTTGTATTTCAATTTTCTTTCCAACTGCATGAAACGCCAGCTGCCTGGACACCTGCTAACCGCTTCCCTCTACGATTACTAGTTTCATCCTAGTATAGCACAATTGACACTTGTTGAAGACATATTTTAGATATTAAGTTAATTGAGGAACCTCCTTGCCCTTGGTGTTTCCATTGCCTCTTTAGTGATGGGTTGTACAACAGGATAGTTGTCCCTTCCAAACAAATCATGGCTGCCACCGGTTTTGTAATGCTTTAATCCCATGGCATGCACTAGTTGTTGTGCAGCAAACTGTACTATCCCCCTCCTAATTAAACAAAGACTATATATATATGGATGGTGAAGCCCTGCTCATGTTAGGCTGCCAGAGTCGTAGGATAAACTTCGTGTAAATTCATTAATTATAATCCAAAGTTATGCTGTTGGAAAATTGTTTCTCGGTACCCAAAATTTTAATGATTATGATCCATTACATCACATTTACTGTTTCATTTCATACCAATCAAATTTGGATGCCTTCACTGTCACCCCTCTATCAATCCATCTATTACGTGGATTACCACCAAGTAAATCAATGAAAATATACTTGAAACAAACTGCACAGCAAATTCAATATTAACAGTTGGATTGTTATTTTTGTTACTTATTTTTTTTTATTTTCAATGAAAATATATTAAAAGCAATAGCAAATGATATATAATAGATAAAAATCAATTATGATTAAAAATGAACAAATAATTAAACTATAACACTAATTGTAACAGGAAAATAATTCTAGATAAAAAAGTAAAATTAATTATGTATTTTATTATAAAATATTTACATTCAAATGTAATTTTTGCCTTCTATATATTATTGTTAAAACATTAGAATTTAATCATAGTTTTAAGAATTAAAGATTATTGAGGCAAAGAAGAAAAAAAAATGATGAAAATAGAGAGATGGGAGGTCGCTGAAGCTTGAAGCTTGTAAAAGCCGGGAAAGAAGGGGGGGCATGGATGGTAGTTGGAAAAAAAAAATAGAGGAAAGCTTAACTTCAAGGGAATGGAGACTCTGCAACCAACGACACCATCCCTTAACGTGGACACATTAGGTAAGAGAGAGAGAGAGCAACGTATGTTCAGCTACCCCTTCTCCTACTTCTTATTCATAAACACTCCCTCTCCATTGCCTTACTCCTCACCCATCACCTCCATTCCCCTCCACCAATGGAAGCCAGCGCTGGACTTGTCGCCGGCTCTCACAACCGCAATGAACTTGTTGTCATTCATGGCCATGAAGAGGTATAGTTTTACGCAGAAAGATAGCAAAAAAAAAAAAAACATGGTTTTATTTATGAAACAGTTTAGTTGGTTTTTCTTTTTCTTTGATCGTGTTTTGGTGGTTGCGTGCAGCCTAAACCTCTGAAGAACCTGGATGGTCAAGTGTGCGAGATTTGTGGTGATGAGATCGGGCTGACAGTAGATGGAGATCTTTTTGTGGCCTGCAACGAATGTGGTTTCCCTGTTTGTAGGCCTTGCTATGAGTATGAAAGGAGGGAAGGGACTCAACAGTGTCCTCAGTGCAAAACTAGATACAAGCGTCTCAAAGGTATATTTTATCAAAACAGCTGCTTGGTGCAAATTAACAGCTATTAACTAATTCTTGTAGGAAGTGATCAACTGACATTTTTTTTTGTTTGAATTATGTTGTGAATAGGGAGTCCTAGGGTGGAGGGAGATGAAGATGAAGAGGATGTGGATGATATCGAACATGAATTTAACATTGATGATGAACAGAACAAGCATAGGAATGTGGCAGAATCGATGCTGCATGGCAAGATGAGCTATGGAAGAGGCCCGGAAGATGATGAAAGTCCTCAAATCCCACCAGTTATAACTGGTGTCCGATCCAGACAGGTAAGCAAAGTTCTTTGTTTGTCATTAAGATTTATAATACAAAATGCAAATATTTGCCTGTTGCTTTGAAATGCATTAATAATAGTATCTTTTTTCTATTGTTGCAGGTGAGTGGGGAATTCCCCATAGGAGGCGCTCTTGCTTATGGGGAGAACATGTCAAATTCTTCCCTTCATAAACGAGTGCATCCGTATCCAATGTCTGAACCTGGTATGTTTTTTCAATCTTGTATTATTTTCTTTTTATGTATGTGATCAGTATATGTGCCTGAAAATTTTCCATCCAAGTAGTGCAAATTGACTAGGCAACATACCAAAAGAGAAAAACAATGTCTCACCATTTGTTTTGCACTGAATATATTTGCAAACAAAAGGAAGCGCAAGGTGGGATGAAAAGAAAGAGGGAGGATGGAAAGAAAGGATGGATGATTGGAAGATGCAGCAAGGGAATCTGGGTCCTGAAACTGATGACGCCAATGACCCTGACATGGCCTTGTAAGTACTTATTGCTGTCAAGTGCTAGCATGTAAGAAACTCATGTGCCCGAGCCAGTTTGATAACCAGCATGTGTCTTCTTTAATGTGAACTTCTTGCAGGCTTGATGAAGCTAGGCAGCCACTGTCAAGGAAGGTGCCAATAGCATCCAGCAAGATCAATCCGTATCGTATGGTGATTGTGGCCCGTCTAGTTATCCTGGGTTTCTTCCTCCGCTATCGAATTTTGAACCCGGTCCATGATGCAATTGGGCTGTGGCTAACTTCTGTGATCTGTGAAATCTGGTTCGCCTTTTCTTGGATCCTTGATCAGTTCCCTAAGTGGCTCCCTATTGATCGTGAGACGTATCTTGATCGCCTTTCCCTCAGGTATATAGATTTTGCCTTCTAGTGAAGCTCCGTAAGTATTTGAAACAGCTTTGGTGCAGAACTTGAAATCAAATTTTATACCTTCAGAGGATAGTTATAATTCATCTTCTAAAACTAAATGCTTCAAGAACATCCTTTATATGACTGTAATCATCAATTCACCTACAGTTTAGTTATTTTTTTTTCCCATGATGAAACTTAATTATAATGGCTGATGCAGGTATGAGAGGGAAGGTGAGCCCAATATGCTTGTTCCTGTAGATATCTTTGTCAGTACGGTCGATCCCATGAAGGAACCCCCTCTTGTTACGGCTAATACAGTTCTATCGATCTTGGCTATGGATTACCCAGTGGATAAGATCTCTTGCTACATTTCTGATGATGGTTCTTCCATGCTCACCTTTGAAGCATTGTCCGAAACAGCTGAATTTGCTAGAAAATGGGTGCCATTCTGCAAGAAGTTTGCTATAGAGCCCCGAGCTCCTGAGATGTACTTCACTTTAAAAGTTGATTATCTCAAGGACAAAGTCCAACCCACATTTGTTAAGGAGCGCCGAGCTATGAAGGTTTGTATACATGAACTCCTGAAGATACCTTTGAGTTTAAGCCGCAGTGAACTAATTTACTTAACGTTCAAATTTTCTTGGTGTTTAACAGAGAGAATATGAAGAATT
This sequence comes from Theobroma cacao, assembly GCF_053813885.1. NCBI lineage: Eukaryota > Viridiplantae > Streptophyta > Magnoliopsida > Malvales > Malvaceae > Theobroma > Theobroma cacao. The sequence continues at coordinate 9,148,809 of NC_142647.1, forward strand.
CAAGGTTAGGATTAATGCACTTGTAGCAAAAGCCCAGAAGGTTCCTCCAGAGGGGTGGATCATGCAAGATGGGACACCATGGCCAGGAAACAATACTAAAGATCACCCTGGTATGATTCAAGTATTTCTTGGTCAAAGTGGAGGCCATGATACCGAAGGCAACGAGCTTCCTCGCCTTGTTTACGTTTCTCGAGAGAAAAGGCCTGGTTTTCTGCATCACAAGAAAGCCGGAGCCATGAATGCCCTTGTAAAGATCTTAAGAACTAGTGTTTTATTCAAGTTCCCTTCCTTTCTAAGCCCTGCTTTTTGAGGTAATAATTATGTTAATGCTGTGTAAAATTTCAGGTTCGCGTCTCTGGTGTGCTTACAAATGCTCCTTTTATGCTGAACTTGGATTGTGATCATTACATAAACAACAGCAAGGCTGTAAGAGAGGCTATGTGTTTCATGATGGACCCTCAAATTGGAAGAAAGGTCTGCTATGTCCAATTCCCTCAAAGATTCGATGGTATTGATAGGCACGATCGATATGCCAATAGAAACACAGTTTTCTTTGATGTAAGTGCAGCAAGAATGGGCTTTATGCTTGTTTTTTGTACACTAAGATTATAGAGGGACAAAATGAATCAATTTCTAATTCTTTTTCTCTGGTTTCTGCAGATTAACATGAAAGGTCTAGATGGTATTCAAGGCCCTGTATATGTCGGCACAGGATGTGTTTTCAGAAGGCAAGCACTCTATGGTTATGAACCTCCCAAGGGCCCTAAGCGCCCAAAGATGGTAAGCTGTGATTGCTGCCCTTGCTTTGGACGCCGCAGAAAGGATAATAAGCATTCTAAGAACGGCGGAAATGCAAATGGGCCAAGCCTTGAAGGTGGTTACGATCACTTTTCTTGTTTTTCATTTTTGAGCTGCCTCCCTAGTTTTTGTTCCTTCACACCTAACTCAAATCTTTTATATATGAACAGCAACGGAGGATGATAAGGAGTTATTGATGTCCCAGATGAACTTTGAAAAGAAATTCGGACAGTCAGCCATTTTTGTGACGTCAACCCTGATGGACGAAGGTGGTGTCCCTCCTTCCTCAAGCCCTGCAGCCCTGCTTAAAGAAGCCATTCATGTAATTAGTTGTGGCTATGAAGACAAAACAGAATGGGGTAGTGAGGTACTGCCAACCGCTTGAAATTTCATGACATTCCACTTCTGCTGATTGACGAAGAAGAACAATATTTCTTACTGCTTATAGAATAGTTGGGTTTTCAAGTTTAAACATAATCATCTGAAGATTATTGTGTCTTGTGTACGTGCAGCTTGGCTGGATTTATGGCTCAATTACAGAGGATATTCTAACAGGTTTCAAGATGCACTGCCGTGGATGGAGGTCTATATATTGCATGCCAAAGTTGCCTGCATTCAAAGGTTCAGCTCCCATCAATCTCTCAGATCGTCTCAACCAAGTCCTTCGGTGGGCGCTTGGTTCTGTTGAAATCTTCTTTAGTCGTCACTGCCCTGCATGGTATGGCTTCAAGGGAGGAAATCTCAGGTGGCTTGAGCGATTTGCATATGTCAACACAACCATCTACCCCTTCACGTCCTTACCACTCCTTGCCTATTGTACCCTTCCAGCAATCTGTTTGCTTACAGATAAATTCATAATGCCACCGGTAAAAGAATGATTCTCATTTCATCAATTCAACTATAGATGTTGGAATGCTAACGGAAGATTAAATAGCTTTTATCTGCTAGTTTTTAACTTGGTCTTTGTTCTCACCTGCAACAGATAAGCACCTTTGCAAGTCTATTCTTCATTGCCCTGTTTCTTTCAATCTTTGCAACTGGTATTCTAGAGCTAAGGTGGAGTGGAGTTAGCATTGAGGAATGGTGGAGAAACGAGCAATTTTGGGTCATCGGTGGTATTTCAGCCCATCTGTTTGCTGTTGTCCAAGGTCTGCTGAAGGTTCTAGCTGGTATTGATACTAATTTCACAGTCACATCCAAGGCAACAGATGATGAGGAGTTTGGAGAATTGTACGCCTTCAAATGGACAACCCTCCTGATTCCTCCAACCACTGTCTTAATCATCAACCTAGTTGGAGTTGTTGCAGGCGTGTCAGATGCCATAAACAATGGATACCAATCTTGGGGACCTCTCTTTGGAAAGCTCTTCTTCTCCTTCTGGGTGATTGTACATCTCTATCCGTTCCTTAAAGGTCTCATGGGGAGGCAGAACAGGACACCAACCATTGTTGTTATATGGTCAGTGCTATTGGCTTCAATCTTCTCCTTGCTTTGGGTCCGAATTGATCCATTTGTGTTGAAAACCAAGGGACCAGACACGACCCAATGCGGCATCAACTGCTGAAAAATTTGTTTTCCCTTTCTTTTTGATGCGTGGTTCTCAAGATTATACATGTACATTCTTGCTCTTACGAGTATGTGGTATGTGATGTATGAAACAAGCAAAATGGAGATGAACAACAAAGAATAAAGTTAGAGTGAAAATTTTTTGTGTAGTGCTATGCATTGTACCAAGTTTTGTCATTGAATTGAAAATAGTTCTACTTTGTGATCACCTATGTTTCATTGCTAAAATTGCATGTTCTCATTCAAGCATCTCAAACTGTATACAATTTCATTTTCTTCTTTTCTTTGGAGTTTGGCAACATCAATTGGGAGTGAATAGGAGTCTTCTAACCCATTGACTTTTACGAGAAAAGCTTAGTTGGGTGAATACCCAATTATCAGTGTAGATAGCATGGTCTGTTGAGCAAATGACTGTAATGCCATTTATGAGAGAGAGTATGCTTAAGCAATGGCAAATGTTTAGAACAAGCAACCAATTGTCTTTGCTCCTTGGAAAGATCAATAGCATGATTGTTATGTCAATCACAGGGCATTTGTAATCTACAAGATAAGACTTAAAAGATGAAGGTGCCAATTTCACCAAAAAGAAAAAGATAAAGGTTTCAACTGATAGTGATTTTATCAAGAGTTTAAAATTGAATCTTACTCTTACTAGGATTGAAAGAGTCAAAAGAAAAGGAGGAGAAAAAGTATGTATTTTCAGAGTCCAAACATTAGAACGAAAAAAAGAAAAATAAGAGTCATGATGGTCAGTACTGGGGCTTTCCAAAAATATAATCAAAATATAACTGCAAAACGAAAGTAATAAAAAAAACATGGTGTGTTCTAATTTTTGGTACCTAGGACTTGACTTATGAGATCTGATGGTATCAACTTCTTACAGAACCACACCACACACACAAAAACTGATGGTAATTCGCAAAAATGGTACACACATGTCAAGCACAACTACACAAGTAGTTTAACAAAATAAAAAAAATGGTGCTTATTGAAAAAATATTACTTAACAATAAAAAGTACATTAATGGAAGTAAGTTACAAAGAATTTTCCCGTTTAAATGAACATCCTCTAAGAAGTCAAAATTGCAAGAAGAATACCTTTTTCATGAAAAAGTTACTCCGCAATCTGTTTGTGCACAACATTTCTTCAAGGACCTAAGGAAACAGGAAGGATGGACTGATGAAAATATAAAGATTACCAGAAGCTTGAGGCTCATGTCGAACAACTGAATGGTCCGAATATTATTGGCATTCTCCTAGTTCTACCGTTAGAAAACTTGCCAATTATAGAACACAGGTATGCAACGTCAAAACATAGCCTTAATTGCATTCACTAGCATTAACTCTGGCATAAGCGATTCTATCCAAGTTGACTGGTGGGCTTGAATGACATGCCTCAGTTGGATGACAGCACTCAATCTTGATTTGCTAATTTCTCCAAACCATCTTAGTCAATGAACCGAATAATTAATTCATCACCAATAGTCTCCACAAGAGCACACACCATCTTTAAAGTGATGGAACCGATTAGCATCCCTAACCACAATGACTCTCTCAGTAATCTTTGCTATAAATTTTGTAGCAGTATGGCAATCTACACAAACTCGAAGATTCTTAAAAATCCTAATCTCAGTTCCTGGTTGCGTAACAACAAGACCAAAAGCAATGGCCAATTTCTCACTGTGAACATTTACCATTAGCTCCTTCTCTTCCTCCTCTACATCATGCAATGCCGTATCAGTCTCTGTCTGAAACCCTGCCTCCTTCATTTTCCTTATTAATTTTTCTAGCATTGCATATATTTCTGTGGCTTGAGGATGGGACCTGTCACCAGATGTAAAGACATGTGGGGTTTCACCAATCTCAATTAGAGTGCATCCAGGAATCTTTGCCAGCATTCTTTTCTTAACATTTTGTCGGACTGAAGCAGCCAGTGGATAGTTCCTCTCAGCTGAGTACAAATTTGACAGTAAAACATAATATCCTACATTTTCTGGGTCCAATTCAAATAGCCTTTCAGAAGCTACATGAGCAAGTTTTTTATCCTTGTGGATCATGCAAGCACCAAGCAATGCACCCCACTCAGCAGGACCTGGTTCAACTGGCATTTCTTTTATAAACTTAAAGGCCTTCTCTAATTGGCCAGCTCGGCCAAGGATGTCAACCATGCAGGCATAATGTTCAGCTAAGGGCTTAAATTGATTAGCATGGACCATAGAACGAAATATTTCCTCTCCTTCTTTCACCAAGCCAGCATGACTGCAAGCATACAGGAGAGAAAGAAATGTAACACCATTTGGTGAAACCCCAGAATGTAACATCTCAGAGAAGAGTCTAAGTGCATCCTGGCCCTGGCCGTGGAGGCCATAACCTGAAATCATTGCATTCCAAGTCACCACATTCTTCCCCAGCATCAAATCAAACAATTGTCGAGCCTCTCTAATGCTGCCACACTTTGCATACATGTCAATTAAAGCGGTTGACACATATATGTTAGAATCAAAACTCTTGCTTTTAACTAGTCCATGTACCCATTTCCCCAGACTTAGAGCTCCAAGCTGAGCACAAGCTGAAAGAATGCTTGTAAGTGTGACAGGATTAGGACCAACTTTAGACATCTGCATTTCCTGGAAAAGAGATATTGCTGCTTCTGTCAATCCATTTTGGGTGTAACCTGAGATCATAGCATTCCAAGAAGCTGGAGTTTTCTCTGATGACTCGTCAAAAAGCTGCCATGCAGATTCAATCTCATTTAGTCTGCTATAAGCAGTAGTTAATGCTGTTGAAACAGAAGATTGTGAAACAAAACCATATTTCACACAGAAACTATGAATACAATTAGTAAGATTTAAATAACCAAAGGGAGACAACACAGGAATCAATCCCACAATTGTGCTTGAATTGACCTTTTCACCCGAACCAAGGAGTTGTTTAAAAAGCCTCACTGAACACTCACTCTCACCATTGCTGGTATACCCTGAAATCATTGCATTACAAGAAACCAAATCTGGTCTACCAATCTCTCCAAACAATAACTTAGCCGCCTCAATCTCCCCACCTTTTGAATACAAAGAAATGAGCCCGGTAAGCACATAAACATGGGAATGAAAACCGAGTTTTAAAGCTAAACATTGAACCTCCATCCCCGAAATCAACTCTTGCAACTCCGAGAAAGCCGGTAAAACTGCTGCCACACTAGTTGAATCCAACCGAATCCCACCATCTTCAAGCATATCCCTAAAAACCCGAATTGCATCCTCAAAACAACAATTTTTAACCAACCCAGAAATCATCGAATTCCACAACACCGTATCTCTTTCAGGCATTTTATCAAAAACTTTTCGTGCAAGTTCAACCCGCCAAATCTTGAAGTAGAAGTCAACAACAGCAGTACCCACAAACAAATCGAATCCATACCCATCAACAACCGCATGTTCGTACAAAAACATCCCCACTTTCTCATCTGAAAGGGTCGAAGCGGAGGCGATAGCGAAGGCGTAGGTGAAGTTATCAGGGTTGAGACGAGTGCATTTCCTCAAATGGGTATAGAGCGAAATGGAATGGGTATTAGAGAAGCCTTTGATGAGGACGTTGAAGAGGAAGAGATCGGGGTTAGGGATGGAGAGGAAGACGTCACGTGCGTAAGACGTGGCGTTGAGGTCGAAGAGCCGGTGGGTGAGTTTGGTTATGGTTGAGAGGTCGTTTCGGAAGCCGTTAAGGATGAGTTGGGCGTGGGTTTGGGTCAGCTGAGGAAGAGTGGTGGATTTCTTGAGGAGGTTTAGGAAAAAGTTTCGACTTCTTGTCGGTGAGTAAGTGCTCGCAATGGACTTGCTAAACATCTGCCTTCTCCTCCTCCTCCTTCTTCTGCAATGAGATTTAAGTTTTGCTTTATGTTTGCGCATAGGTTACCGTTATACAAACTCTCTGAAATGTGGTAAAAATGGCGGGAAATGGAGAGAAAGGATAGAGGAGGGTTGCGTGCATGGCCGGAAGAAGCTGGGTTCGGGCAACGGCTCTGTGGCCTGTGCCATTAAAGCCCAGTTCGTAGTGCCAAAATTCTCTATTCAAAATCAACCCAATGTAACAGTAAATATTGTTTTTTCCCTCGCTTGCTTCTCTCCTTTTGTGAAACTATTTCTTTCTTTGCCTCTGATACGAGTGTGCCAGAGGCTAATTTTTAACTTCAGGGGAATGAGACGAGGTAGAATAGCATGACAAGTGAAAGATGATACTAGTATAATACCATCTCATTTTGATCATCCAATTATGAATAAATTCGGGTTGTAATTTGTAAGCATTTAGCTGTTATGGTATTGTGCTCTCTATTTGGCTAATATGAAATTCCCTGTGTACATTTTATGATGATGTTTCCCTATAAACATTAGAATTGAATAAGGGTTGGCGAATATGAAATTCCTAAGCACTCCTGGGTAGCTCTCAAATGTAAAACAATGCAGTTGAATATCAGCAATTTTCAATCAAAGTATTTGCTGATTTTACCATTACATAATTATCCAACTCTATGGGCTTAAGCCATGGACTTCTTCTTCCAACAAAATTATGTAGTAACAGTAAGATTTTCCAGGGCTTTGAATTAAGCCAACTTTCCTCATCAAGCATTGCCAATCTCATGAAACATTTACCATTGATTAAAATCAGGAACTACTAGGGTATTAGTCTAAGAATCTGTGGACCACAGCCACCAGTGTAATAGTTCATGCGTTCAACAATTTCTCTCTCTGAGTGAAGCTAATATTGCTTAGTTTCTCCGGAATCTCAACTTGGAATATTGAAAGTGTAACATTAGGCAATCAGTAACATCAATATGTGACAGTTAAGAATGATTCTCTAACCTGATATGCAACAGAAACTTCCATACAAGTCCACAACTAAACTAGCTCTACATCTTTTTTCCATCTTAAAACTTTTTCTTTTTGCGTACATCTTTCTCTCTTAAACTTTGCCTCTACATTGAATTTCAAATCCTTTGCTTCCTTTGCATTTTCTTTTCATATGCGTGATACAAAAATTACACGTAGAAGAAACAGAGCCAGTAGCTCCATTTTTTAATAGGTAAAAAATTAAAGAAGAAAAAATTACCATTTAAGTTAAGGAAAAAAAAAAGGCAATTTACATTTACTGGGAACTGAGCAGATTTTGTATTTTATCTCACTTAAATGATAAATTGGCAGATTGTTAGCGTACCCGCTGGTCAGGGCCATGGAAATGTTTTGGCTGCCAAAATTGGCTGCTTATCCCTCTCCAAAGGTGGTTTTGTTTGTATGATATGAGATCTTAGGCTGTACTCTTCTAACTGTTCAGTAATAACCGTAAAAAATAGTGTCAAAGATACACAAGGAAAAGGACAAAAGTAAATATATGCTTTAGAAAATAGAACTTGCAATTGCACAATCTATTTCACCCAGTCCATAGGGCACATATGCACAAAAAGAACTTTAAAAGAGTCATGATCTTTCTTAAAAGCCATGCGAGCAATGATGAGCTCAAACTAGCCAGCCACTTTGATAGGGATAGCATGGATTGGCCACATTTACAGCAATTGAATTGAAAAAAGGACCAGTGTACAAATGAAGAGAGAATACTGAAGCATTGACAGTCAGCATTAATTGGCTCTAAACACTTCAAAATTTAACCAGGTTAGTGTCTAACTTAAGTAGGAAAGGCTGAAACATGCAACTAATTAAAACTAATTGTGCACCCAAGTAGGGTCAGTTTCAAACAAATATGGACCAGAAGGACCTGACCTACAGTCCCCACTGGCATGCATTTTTGAGCATGCCAACTATTGCACATCAGCTTCATACCTGAAATTCTTTCCTGTCCCTATGAACAGGTAAAATAAATTACAGCCTCAGCGCAATCAACCAGAACTAAGTCAACTTAACACCAAATGAAAGCCTTTCTCCCACAGTAAGGTTGGCTTTGGCTACATGGATCCTACTATGTCTTTGTTCCGTATGAGACAGGAGTTAACTAACCATTTGAAATTCAAATTCAACCTCCCTCCCTTCTCTCTCTCAAGAAGAAAATAACCAAAAACCTTATCCTCAAGCTTTGTCAGATTTTTCATTACATACACAATATTTACTAGTTTTTGCAACAGAGTAAATAAACATCACATAATCTTAACTTTGGAGGAGTTTAATAGGTCAACTCTGGAAGAAATATCTCTTTTTTGAGGCACGCTTAGATGATGTCTTATGAGCATATATTTGGAAGTTCAGTGATTCTAAAAGCCTAGAGTTATTCATTGTAAAGGTATGAATTAAACCATCACAAATACCATATGCAGCTCCAGAAGTCAATCATCTCATCATCCTATGGGTTAAACTTCGATCCATGCAAATAATAGCTCCACGTAAAAGAAAAAAATGCTAGCTAATTGTTTGTCAATGCAAGATATCCAAAGCGTATAGTCATTTATTCCAAAAAGTCAAGTTCTGCAAGCATGTAATGCGTCCTCACCTGCATAGCTGCAGTTGAAGCCAGCAGAGCTTCACAATGGTCAAGCATGTTTTTCTCTTGTGCAGCTATCGCAGCAAGCTCAGAAACCAAATTGTTTATCCCTTCCACCTACAACACATAAAACATTGACATACAGTTAAGCATCCGGAAAGAAATCAAAGATATAAAAAGACATAACAGCAAGAGAAGTGCATGCTAATATCAGAATCCATAGTTTTTCACATATTGGAGCAGCACAGGACCAAAACCAGAGTTGTTGCTGTGAAATTTTGAGTGATTAGCAGGCATATATGCTTTCATCATAGCATTAGACACAAAAGAAGAGTAAGAAATAAAAATATTTTCAAAATTCAAACATATATCCTCTAAGTTGAAATTGCGAGAAACACTTTTTCTCAACACCTTAAAGTAAAATAAACAGAAACAAAACTTCTCTTGACTTGTACCAAAAATTAAATTTTCATGGAAGATATAAAAGCAATCAGAATATTAAATTTCAATATCAAATAACAGAAAACATCTAAGGATTCCAGAATTAAGCAGAAGGAACAAAAAGCAAGATTCAGAATCACTATTGTGATTGATAGACATTCAATCAAAAATAATATTGGTAGGTAAAGACTACCACATTGATATTTGTTCTAACTGCCTATAATGTCAGCATTTATGTACAAAAAAGGGAAAAGAAAAATGGCTTGGGAAGCTAAATACCTTTGAGAGTAAAGAACAAATGGAGGATCCCATAGCCTGCATCACGTCAACAGCAGAGCAAATAGCAACTTTCAATGATTCAATGTCAGCCTGAAGAGAACAAAATCCAGCAACGATGTCAGGATTTCTCTTTTTATATATCAATCCCATATTTTTTCTAAACTAACTTACCCTTGCCCCTCCAGTTACAGGAAGACGGATAGTGCTCGCCTCCAGATCTTCTACTGCTCCAGATAAAGAACTTAGATGATCTCTTTCAAGTAATGACCAATCATTGAGGTATGCCATCTGCATGAATAATGTATATACATGCATTTAGATCATGGAAATTCTGCAGACTGACATAAGAAATTTACAAATTGGTATTCAAAAGCATGACTGAAAGTTGACTATATTTCTGCGTACACATTATCTCATGCTTGGAATTTAATGTTATCTTTTCGGTAGATTAAAGAGGAAAATGAAATAGATTATAGTTGTTTTCTTTTGTCATTAACTACACCCTCTTTTCTTAGACAGATGGAATGATGTCAAAACATCTACAAATTTATAAGTACAGCACAACTCAGGAACAAAGATCTCAGACCATGCTAAAAGCCATAACAAGTTCTTTAGATGGGAAAAGAAAATACAGCAGTGCTTGAATGATAAGAAAGAAAGAGCTAGGTCACACTGAAGCAGTACAGGAAAGGAAAAGAGTAAAGAGAGGAAGAAGAGCAGAAAGAGACAAATAATGGCATTAAAGGTGAGACCAAAAACAAAAAAAGAATGGCATCCTACTCACAGCTTTATTTTTATTTAGCTGCAATATGTTGAAGATGGACAGGTGTGTACAACGTGAGAATTCAATCCAGATATACCTCTAAAAGAAAATATTGGTACACCTATACTCTTACAAAATGCTTAGAAGGGAAAGCCTACAAATTTTTGCTTAGTGGAAAGAATCTATACTGATATACTGATTGTCAGAAAATATTCTTTTTCTTTTGCACGTGTCAGAAAATATTCTTGAATGGCTGAGGTAGCATATTTAATTTCTTCTAATTCTTAAATGAGAAGATGTTTCCAAAAGGATGAAAGATAACTCCTTATATCTAAATTTTGGAGACATAAGCTGTTGATCAGAAGCAATTGTTCCAAATGTAAGACATGAAAATATATTATTCATGTAGATAGTTAATCATTTGTCATTTCCATCAATTCAATATTAATCGCCATACAAAATATTGGATCAGAAAATGTTGATATAAAATTGTAACTGTAATGTAATTTTAACAGAAATAATTTAAAGGCTCATGAGCAAGCAAGGAACAAGTCAATATTTGTATAAACACATAATAGCTATCAAGTGAAGGTCACTTTGGAATCATAGCGGACATATGTCTCACACAGTCATCAATACCAGATGCACACTTGACACCTGGTCTTCTTGATATACCTTCCATGTTTATGCAACAAAAGTTCAATTTGATATTTGTTAAATTTTAGATAGGCATCCAACCTAAAACCAATTGGCAATAGGTGGAGATGGCCTTGCTACATTTATGTACCCAAGATACCCCTAATTTGATCAATCTGACTTATTTTATCACCACTTCAACACTCCCTCTCACGTGTAGGGACGATAGACATATCACATGCTATGAACTTCACATGTAGGGATAATGGGCCTATCGTGCGGCATGGACTTCACACATTAGCCTAACAAGCCTATCACGAAGGGGCCAACGAGTGAGGGTAGAGCCTGCTCTAGTACCATGTTAAATTGTAGATGGGCATTCGACCTGAAACTAATTGGCAATAGGTGAGAGGTCCATGTTATATTTATATGTTCAAGATACTCCCAATTTCAAATGATGTGAAATTTCTTTTATCACCACTCTAATAATATTTTATTGCATTAATGAAAACCTTTTCCCTCCAAGCTTCTTCCAATCCTTTTAGGTCTTAAAATTTTATAGTTTGTCTTATCCACTGAATCTTGCTGACTAAGTGGGTATTTTAAATATGGGGATGCAGAATATATTTGAATCTAGCACGGTTCCTAGCATCAACAGAGATGGAAAAGTTTAAATATCAAAGATTGTTTAAGAGCCCATCAAACTGGAATTACATGTCAGCAGTAAATTACTGGTACTTCTGATAGCATCAAACTATGGACTGGATCCATATGTAGAAAACCTTCTATTTCCTCAGATGCTGAAGCTTGGGGCAAAATAAACTCTGCAGAATGAGCTACCAGTCATGGCTTTTCTTAAAAGGCTAGCACAACTAGAAGATAATAATTTACAATTCTACAAGATGTCTAACTTCATTCCAATCAGTATCTCCGCCAAATTTAAGAAGCTTGAAGGCCCAAAACAATGCTATATATCACTAACTATAACCATGAAATAGAACATTGGCTCTCTATTGACCTAAATGGGGCTTTTAATAACTATGTCGATATGATAATAACTATTCGATCACAATAAAATTTAGACCTATATAATGGACCAAGGCATAGCTTAATGATAACCACCTTTCCACCAAAAGGAAGGTTCCCCAAATATAACAATTTTAAACCTACAGATGAGAGCAGATACATAAGCATGCACTGGATACCTCCCTGTGTCTTCACTAAGAGTTTCACAAGGAAAAATGCACATAAACTGCTATTAAAATGTCAATCTTAAAATATAAAAGCATATCTACCATCAAGAATGTACGAGAGGAATTAAAGTTTGCTACGAAAGGACAATGTTGTTATAGAGAGAAGCATTACTTGATCATTCAAAACTGAGTTCAGCTTGAGCTCTAACTTCAACTGTTGGAGATTGATCTTTTTCTTGATCACGGCATCCCACAGACTCAAAGTAGCATTCCAAACATTGTACAAAGTTTCCTGCAACAACAGATCAAAATTTTCATTGATAAAAGATTTACCATATCATAGAAGACGAAATTCACTTTTGATGCCATTTCTAAAGCTCTAAGCACATGATATGCATCTGACACTGTCATGAAATTCCTCATGGTAGGAAACTGATCATTGTGGACCATGACCCAAAGAAGTAAACAATCTGAAAATCCTCTTTATTTATAATTGGAGAAATGAACAATGGAAAAAAAACTTTCCTAATCAAACCATCAAAGGTTATCTCCTTGCTGAAATTAATATTTGCTGACACAGAGTTGTTCGTTCAGAGAAGAAATCTACCTCCACAGTAACTTTCTGAATATACAGTACAGCTTCTGCCCGGGCATTAGCAAATCGCCACTGCAAATAACGATTGTAAAGAAGCCGTAGTTGATGAGCATCCTCTATGTAGCTTGCACTTTTTCTTCCCTTCTTAAAATCTGCGATAAAACTGAGAACTGAAGTTGAACTATGGGATTGACTAGATGAAGAGGATGTCCTCATCCGTGATGGACTGACTCCCCTTGGAGTTGGACTGACTCCCCTTGCAGGTGGAGTGGAAGGTCTTGCCCGAGAGGGACTGACACCCCTAGAAACAGAGGTCCTACTTGGTGACTGGGGTCGTGATCCAGGAGCAGACAAAGACTGGGATTTGACCCCCTGTGTTGCTAATGTCATTTTATCCAATGAACTTACAGAAAGAAGCCTAGCAGGTCCAGTTACCAGCAGAGACTTACCATCAATTGAATTTGCCTCAGACCCTACTTGACCAATTTCCTCAAGTGGTAACAACCTTGCAGTATCACTAACAGATTTCTGTAGAGGTTTACCCAAACTATCAGACATTGGCATTCTCTTTAGTGAAGACATTCCTGGAACTGGTGTAGATAAACTTTTAATGATCTTATTGCCCAGATCCACACTTTTGTTCAATGTATTGGAAGATAATTTTCCACCTATTCTACTAGGCCATCGATGCTGATCTATCAATCGGCTAGGCAAACCATCAACCGGTTTTGCATTTTCAGACTGATCAGGTGCATTTTTCCCTTTAAGAGGACTTCTCTTTCTCTCTGGAGTGGGCTTCCGTGATAAGGTAGATGACTCTGACTGTTGTTTATGAGCCATATTTGAAGAAGGTCTTAAAGTGCGGTCCAAGGAAACATTACTCACTGGTTTTTCCTTTTCCTTTTTACTAACAGGAATAGAAATAGTATCAGACTGAAATGAAACACTAAGACTTCTCATAGTAGAAGGCCATAAACTTTCTGGTATACGGCCAGTTGATAGCCTTCTAGATGATATCTGCATAGCTATTGATGTATCATGAACTGGAGTAGATGGACTTCGAGGTGAAGGTGGTGTTGAGGGCCGCTTCCTCTCAGCTGATACAGCTCTCTTTTGCACCAACTGGGAAGGTGTAGGGGTTGTTCTAGTGAGGTTTGGAGATGGGCAACGCCTGGGACCAGAAGGTGTTGATGGAGTGGGTGATTTATACCTCGAACTAACTTCCCTTGTTCGAGGACGTCGGGTAGTAAGCGGTGCATTATTCTTTTCAGCAGGAACAAGGGGTGGTCTTGTGGTATCCACGGCAGCAAGCTTGTGAAATCGTTGCTCTGATTCACATACATCCATCCAAACTCTCCAAACAAGACCACATTGATGGGATTCTTCAACAAAAAAACCAAACTACATTTAACAGCCTAACCTTTACATAAATCCCACATGTAATTGGAATAACACCAGCTGCTCAAAAAGAAGATACTTTTCCCGGCAATAAATCTGCCACAAATGCACAAACGAAAAGTTAGATGCTTACAGAATGGCAGAAAGAAAAGGAATAATTATGAACACCATAGAAAAAAAAGGAAAAAAGAAAAAAAAAACTGAAAAAGAATACATCTTTACAGATGCCCAGATCTGACTGATGAAGAATTAGAGTATTACAAGAAATTAACTGAAATGGACATTGGTTACTCATCAAGAAAAACCCAAATCCAAGCAGATCAAGCCAAAACAATGAGGCCAAGAACTGATAAAACAGCATCAGGTACAGTGGGGGGGTCCTTCAGAAATTTCAGTAGAATTCTGTCCAACGTACATTAACGGTCATCACTAGGTTGGCTTTAGGTTAAATCCCACACAAAATTGCAAATGCCATGTACTGTCAGGTCTACTGGTTTTTGGTTCCTGGTGGTGGGGTGTCGGATAAAAAGACAGCTAGAAGAAAGGTGCGTAGGATAAGTGAGAAAGAGAGAGAGAGAGCTCTAATGGTCACTAATATTGTTATGTTAATATTACTCTTTTGTCTCTCTCACGGGAATGTCATGGTCGGCTGGGCTGGAAAATAAACATAGAATGGAGGTCACTGATTTTCACTCACAAAAACAAATACACAGCCCCACTCTGGCTTCTTCCTTTCCTTCATTTCCTTCTCTTCTGCTTTTCATGAAAAGGAATTCAATGAAAATGATCCCAACAAACAATTGCAGTAAAAAATATATATATATATGTCCTATCTTTCTATGAAAAAAAAAAACAAAAATTTAATCGCATGGGAGTTTTACCTTGGGATCACATGCTTGATTAACTAAAGACAGTAAAATTAACATAACAATTAAAAACTTAAACTGCAATTAATAATTAGGAAATAATGTAAGTTTGTTTGTTTCTATTCACATTTGTTTAAGACATTTAAACAATTGAAAAAAAAAATTGCAGTGGTAATGTTGTTGAAGATATGGGAAGAGACATGGAGGACCACGTGCAAGAATATCATTGTCCATCCCCATGAATTAACAGTAAAAGCTTTAAATAATAGTTTTAATTTTTTATATCAATTAAAAAAATTATAATACAGATAAAATCATAGTAATTCCTAGAAACATCGTTTTTGAATTAAACAATGATTTATGAATTGACCATCTGGGTTTTTTTTTCTATATCCAGATTGAGGAACGAAAATCGATGGAAAACCACAGGTAAAGATTAAAGCTTTAAAATTTGATTAAAATTGAAATAATTAAGATGGTTTTTTTTTCTTTATTGAAAAGAATCCAAAACCCATAATAATGTCTGTATTTGCCAGGGTGATGTCTCTAACATTGAAGACAAAATACAGTAATTAACCAAAAAAAAAACTGTTTCATGTAAATCTCTTTGTAAGAAAGTTGCAGAGATTGTTCGTTGAATCCAACTGCTAAAAATAGCAACAGAAGAGATTACTTTAAACTAATTAATGTTAAAAAAATTGTATATTTTATTTCTTTTTATTTTGTTTTATCCTAATTCGGTGATCTAGAAAAGCAACATCAGAGAAGAATGCTGAAAATTAATTTCAACATAAATATCAAAACAAATAAGAGATAAAATTATTTTATAACAAAAAAAGTCTCACCTTTATCGATCTCAAAATTCTTCTAAATCATTCAACCAAAAAAAACTAACCCTAAGAAATTCGTTAATTCTTTGAAGATAAAAAAGGAGCCAAGAAGGTGATCGCCGGAGAGGAAAGGACAGATCTCCGGCGACTGGTCGGAGAGCGAATATTCCAGCGGGAGATGGAAACCGAGTGGATTTATTGTTAATTTAATTTCTGCTTGTGTGAGAGAAAAACCGACTGGGAAAGAGAGGGAGGGGATATAAAAAGCGAGAGATTATTTCGAGGAAGAAATGAGATAAAGAGAAAGTAAGAGGTAAAATAGAAAAAAAAAAGAAAAAGAAAAAAGTTTGAAAAAAAAAGATGAGGCCAAAGAAAACGGTTTTTCAGTTGAGAGGGGCTAAGAAGGATGTTGTTTTCGCGCCACCTACTTTATTAGGCTTTTTAGAGCTTACATCTTAGAAGAAGGAGAAGAGAAGTTTTCTTCGTCAAAGCCCAACTTCTTTTTCAAAAAAAATTTAAATAAAAATTATAATATTTAAAAAATTTTAAAATTATTAAAAAGATTGTAATTAAATTTTTATTTTTTATTATATTTAATTAAATCTTTATATTTTTATTTTAATACGAATTATCTAATATATTATAATAGATACTAATGCGATATGATAATATAATTATGTAATATTTTCACTTCCCACGTCGATGTCATATAATATAAAAAAAATAAATAATATTTTAATTATAAGAGTTTATTTAACTTTAAATAAAAATATAAAAATTTAATTAAATATAATAAAAGAATAAAAACTCATTTGAATTTTCTTGACTAGTAGTTTTTTAAAGCATTATATTAAAATATAAATATTTTGTAGATTAATTATTAAATTTTTTTAATTTTTATTATTAAGTACATGTATCTCTTATTAAAAAAATGAAATTTAAATAATTTACTAAATTCAAAATAATGTGTAATTATTTTTTCTTTAAAAATAAATATTTATACTGTATCTCCTCTTCTTAGTCATGAAAGTGCCCTTTCCACTGTTTAAAAACAAGAAGGTGGCACTTTTCTTTCCTTTATCAAGTTTTAAATTATATATATATATATATATATTTGTATATATAGGTTTTATAGATTGAAGTTTGAACAAGGGCAAAAACTATTTTCAAAGAAAAATAAGTAAAATATGGTCTAAATTTGAATTGTTTGCATATGCCAAGAAAGATTATTAAAAGGTTTGAATTGGTCATATGGAGAAGATTTCAAATCTCTCTAAGATGAATTTAGTGAATGTTAGATTTAGAGATACCCCTGCTATCGGCGTCAACACTTCTATTTGTTACATGTAAGTTTGCTAACTACAAAATCATAATTAAAGAGTGAATGAAGTTTGAAACACTAATCAAAAATAGAAAAAGTGGTAGGTACTATGTAACTTTATTCGAAAATGAAACATGAACATGGAAGCATAAATAAGTAAAATTTTATTCAATTTATTGAATTTAATAAAATTTAACTCCTCAATAAAGCAAAATTTAAGAAACACCTTATATCGGTATAAATCATTTTATTTCTGTTGCATTATATATTAGTGTGTGTGTGTGTGTGTATAATCACCCATCATTTACATTATATATGGGGTGAAAAGATTATCTCATTGTATTGTGTAAATAGTTATAATCCATGTGGATTTTTTTTACATAAATATTTAAAAAAATTTAAATAAACCTTTATTCTTTTATTATGTCCAATCAAGTCTTTATATTTTTATCTTAAGTTAAATAAATCTTTATAACTAATGGTTAATTAACGATTATTAGTTAAAATGTCACTTGTAATTCTATGTCACATGACATATTATAAAGGATGTTCATATGATATGCTGATTTAGCATGATAACATGACTATATTCTATTTTTTACCTTTTATGTCAATGTCATGTTAATTTCACGTGAATATAAAATAATAAGTGGCATTTTGACTAATGATAATTAATTAATCATTAATCATACGAATTATTTGACTTAAAATAATAATATATGAGTTTGATTGAATGCAATAGAAGAATAAAAATTTATTTAAAATTTCTTAAATAATTTAGGAGTTTTCCAAATATAATGTCATTTTTATTTTACTTTTTGTTGCATTATCTTTATATTACTTGATAATTATAGTTTGTTTAATTGTTCAATGATTTCTCCTCTTGTATGTACTAATTATGTTGTTTTTAATGAAAATTGTTCAATTTCAACTTATACACGTAATTTCATCAAGAAGAAAAGTTAAATCTTACACATGCAAAGCATTGAATTGAAAAAGTTGATGCGATTGAATAAAAAGTTACTCTAATAAGAACAAGTCCAAGGTTTTAGTGGTGATTAAGGGAAAATATTTGGTTGTTGTCTGCACGGCACATTGATCTTTAACAGCTTATGGAAAAGTTATAATTTCCAAATCCAAGAGAAAATGGAGCAGACATCAAAATCACCACCAACATTGTTATTAATTATAACATTACTTAAAGTTGCATTCAAATCACCAGCTATATAACATTGAAAGCACTAATCACCCCATTTAGATCATCTTCCACCTGAACCAAATCTGTCCCTCAAATTATGAAATTTTGTTGCTTACAGATGGCCCCAAATCTTGGGATTGAATTTAATACCCATTAAAGGATCTTCGAGAAATAGAAAGGCTCTTGAGCTAGTAAGGAAACCACTAGATTTGGAATGTTAAACCTTATTAGGGAAAGATTCAACTTCAGCAAGTAATTGTTGTTATTACATAACTGTTCAACTTAGATCCAGCATTTCTTTTATCTCCAATTTTGCAAATAATTACAAAACCAAGTGATTTCGCATCAGTATTTAATAAAATTTTTTAAACCCTACAAGTGACTTTCAAATATATGCCAGACACATAACATGCATTTAAATTTATTTGTGGAGTTAAAAAAAAAATTCACTATTAATGCAATCTGTTGCTTCTATTTTTTCTGGTTAAATAGATAGTCTAACAGGAATATAGGTGGATATTTTTTGTTCTTTTAGAATAAAGTTAACCAATATGTCAACTGATCCATTATGATTAAATTTGTCCTTTGTAAATTTTTCTGCTGTGGCAGCTGGATATGACATGAAACTGAAAGGGATTGGGTTGAACTCGTTTAATTTGTCTTTTCGGTCCCAAATTGTGAGGTGTGTCTTGAGTCTTGCTCATAGGTTAGGTTGGTTTTGCATCTTAAGAATACTAGCAATGGAAGGTTTTGGTAAGCCTATGCCAGAAGTTGGTTAATTAATCTCAGAAATATCTACAAGGAGGGCAGCATGCAGCTGTTACCAACATGAAATAATTATGCCTATATCGATAGATATAATCATCAGTTGAGCCTAATGTCCGTGTCTTATTAATTTGTTATATGTTCACCCCCTAACTAATCCTCTAATTATGTTTTATTTTAGAACTTGTTGTAAAAGACAATCCTGCAAAGAGGCATTTTCAAACCAAACCACCCCAACCTAACCCAACTTTTACTGAGTGGGATATGTCGGATTTTAGTTTTAAGAATGAAATTAGGAATACCTATGTAACACCCTAGCTCAAGATAGGAGAATAAGTAAGTCAAATCCTGGCTTTGACTTAAGAATACTTAAATTAAATTTGTCGTTTCTACAAATTTTTTAGTTACAATTATAATACAATACTGTTAACTAGTTAGAATTATTTAATTACCGCACTTTTAGTTTATTAGAGTAAAACTATTCAACTTTATGCATATAAATTTTCATAATATAATATATATATTTTTAATATAGATATAAAACAAGAAAAATTATAGGGAGATAATAAGTCAAAAGTATCATTGATAGATATTGGAGAACTATATATTTCATGTTTATAAGCAAGTGACACACAATATTATTCCATTTTGAGAAGAAAACCTAAATTTATAGCTAGGAAAATGTGAATGGATGTGGAGTTGTAGGTGCTATTTATTGATACTTGTATTCTAGATGTGAGTATTGGTATCGAAAGTGTTCAGTGCTGAAGATATAGGAATACAATTTGTGATTATCAAGGGGTGAAAATTCTCTTCTTTCTTGGGAAGCAATTCTCTGTCTGTTTGTCTAATTCTGGTTGTCCAACCCCCAAACCAAACATAAAGTTTGGTGAATAAAAATCAGAATAATTGCATTCTTGACTTTACAATTCATGATATGTCATAGGAGGTAGGCCTTTTTCCCTAACATTTTTTCCTCAAATTTTATATTTCAAAATCTATTAATTAAGTGACATCTCTTGCAGAAAAAATTAGAACAAAGGAATTAATTAAGTTCGTTTCATTTAGAAGATTATTTATTAATCATTAAGTCAAATACTCAAAAATCTTAGGTAATTTTTACCAAATATGAAATTAAATGCAAATATCTTCTTAAAACAAAAAAAAATATTTTATCGAAATCCCTTTGTAGAGTTTCAATTCTTGGAAATGAAAAAGGTATAGAAACAAAGTAAAAAATGTACTAGTTAGAGCAAAATTAGAGATTAAGAATTATTTATAAATTATAAAGGCTATGTCCATCACCCAATAATTTTAGAGGTATAGAATTGTTTTGGGATTTTGTAATTAAGATCAAAACACTCAACAAATCTTTATTCAAACCGGCATTCTTGGGTTTGGGCTAAATTAATATTTGAAAGGAATTCTTACAGCTTAGCCGCCGGCAACTGAAAAAGCAACAAGTCTTATTTATTTCCAATTTTCCTAAATTTGACCCCAATTTTATCTCACTTTCCTACTATTTATCTAGCAAAGTCTTTGTGTTGGGTGCGATGGTGACCAATAATAACACGGGCAGGGCAGCGCCGGGTCCAAAGATTACATTCCACAGAACAAACGTCAACACGGAAAAATCAGTCCCCCAAACGCAAATGTGGCCATCATTTATTGGCCCATGCATGTAATTCATGACAGCAAAAGGCCTGTAAAATTGCACGTCTAGGTCAAAGCAGCCGCACGCTATTCTATTCACTTCATAATAACAGTAAATAGAAGGAAGTCTGAAAAATAAATGCTAAAGATTTCTAAAATAGTTAGAATATTGAGATCATGTCATTATTTGTATGTTTTTTTTTTAAATTTTCAGATACGAATTATCTAGCACATTTTGATCCAAAAATGTTATTTTTTCCGTATCAAAATTTTTGTTTATCTTTTTTTTTATTTCAAATTTTATAAAAAAATTCATATTTTTATAAATATATATTAAGGTCAATTTTTCTTCTTAATGTAATGTCTTTGACCTGGGAATTATAATTGATTAGTTGTTCCTATCCATTTCAGTTTTTACCCGCAAAATCCGTAGCTTAGTTGAGCAGAACAGTTGCAGAATAATAGGCTTTTCCCTGCACGTTTAGGATTAGTCAAAGAGTTGCAATGTTTTGTTAATTAAGGTTGAATTTTGAGCCTACTTTTAATTTGTTTTATTATACTTCTCGGACTGGATTGCTTTTTTGTTTCCACTACAATTATCCACGCGCCACGTTGTGGGACTACTACAATTTCTTTCTTTCTTTTTTTTTTTTTTAAAATTTCAATTGATTAATTTCTATACAAATTATTTTAAATAGTAAATTTTTAGAGAAAATACCTAACTGAAATAATAATAATTAAAAAACCAAAATTGAGAATAATTAACATGATAAAAACTTTCATACTTTTTTCTCCACTATCTCTTTTTTTTCTTTCACAAAAAAAATTCAAAATTTCTTTAATTATATTTTAGAAATACAAATGGATAGATCAAATATGTTTGTTTGATAATATATTTTTTAATTATTGTAAATAATAACATTTTACCGTTGGAAAACCTAGATGAAAAAAAGGCTGAACAAAAAAAAGAATGAAGGAAAAAAAAAGAGAAAAGAGTGAAGAAAAAGATCCAAAATCATATTTTCTTATCAAAAGTCAAAATCCTATATTCCACCACTAGTTTTCTCTCTTTTCCTCCGCCGCTCCGCCATATCCCTCTCCTCAGATGGTTCCTGTCTTCCTCCACAGTCCTGCCTCCCTTTTCTCTCTCTTGATTCTTCCTCAAAATTCACAAATTTGGAAGAGAAAAAGCAAAATCTCAAAAGTGGGCACACAAATATTGTTGAGAGGTTTTTTTAACAAAATGATTAGGTAAGTGAGAACATTTACTGTCATCTTACGAAAATATACTTTGAGTATAGAAGTTAAAAAGAAGATAGTGGAAATTCTAAAACGTGCATCAGGGAAGGTAAAAAGAATAGGGATTTATCCTAGCTTGTCCAATGCCTTACAGCATTAGGCCATCGGCACATAATATGTTGCCTTTCTCATGTAAAACACGTTTCATCCCTCAAGCCATCTTCATTGTGTCCATAAAAAAAATGAAAATATTGCTAAATATAGTTGACTTAAAAAAGAAAAGAAAATGTATTAGAGTATTTGGTTTATTGATTGATTCATAATAATCTCTTGTTTGAAGAGTAAAGTTCAAATCTCATTCTCTCAAATAGACAAAGAAGAAAGAAAATGCTTTTAAATTAAAAAAAATAGACAAAGTGTTTTAATTTTATATTGAACAAAAAAGAATATCTTAGAAAATTTATCAGTGTGAGGCCTACACACTTTAAGTTAATTTTTTGGAAAAAAAATAATGGTGCCATGATAAAATGATATCAAAACTAACTTAGACTTAATTTATGCCAAGCACTTTTAAAGAGGAGACAGACAGGGTGATTGACGGCAATGAAGATGTCATTGAATTAGTTGAGAGAGAATTTCACGTCAAATATTTAAAAAAATAAATAAAATATTTTAATCTCACATCAGACAAATAAGAGATCTTAAAAAATTTATAAGTATAGATCTTGCATACTCTATCAAATTAATATTAACTTATTAATATTAATACAAAGCACTAAGCCAAATGTATTAACTATAAATTGTAATAGGCCAACATCTCAGTTGCAAGTCTGCATATCAATAAATGTGATTAATTTAGGTAAAAAAAAGTGTTTCAGAAAATAGGGTCGCCACCACCACATTAAATGCCTTGATCTAGCGCTATCTACCTGTCGTACCAGGTAAACTAGTATTATTATTTCAGGACCATGGCAAGGAGCCACAGATTCCGTGTCGGTCAGGGGATATAGTACACTTACTCCACGTCCGAGACTCGGAGTGTTATTCTGTGAGAAAGCCTGAGAACTCAGACCTCACAGTTCCTGAGCCCTCTGCCCCACAGTCATGATTCATGTATGGTAGCCTTTAATTTGTGCCAATATTTGTGGGTAATTTTGCATCTATTCTTCAAGCATCCTACACTTACAGTGGGGTTAATACTATTTATAGGGCAAAGAGGAGAACTGGACTTCCAAGCTAGGCCCTAATTGAGAAAAAAAAAATGTTAGTTATTTGTCAGTAATATATTTAATAGGTCTATGAAACTATGAAAAGTTAGCAAGAGCTCAGCTGTCATTAAGCAAATTCTTGCCCTGGAAATTAGTGCAACTACTAGCATGAGTTTTATATAATCATGCGCACATGGAAAACCTCATGCCTATCTTCTTTCCTAGACGTGCAATTTGAAGTACAAGAATTGCCGTAAAGCCTTTCAAGTACAAACCAAAGAACAAGTTGAGTAGGCTAAGGTGAACAGGAAAATTCAAATAATGATGTTATTAAAGTGTAACTAAAAAGAGAGAAAAAAAAAAAAGGATTTTTGCAATAACAAAGAAGAATGCAACAATTTGAAGTATGAGAGTTGAATATGTATGAAATTGAAATATTAACGTAAATTGTTGTTGATGACTTGAAGTTACGTGCACAAACCTTATTTAATGATAGCTGATTGAAGACTTTGTGAAACAAAAGCCAAGCAATGCTTGCGAGCAAAGGCATATATACACAGAGACTTTCTTCGCCTCCTACTCTTTCCAATTACATGCAAGTGTTGACTACCAATTGATTAGTTTGCTTCGTGATGTGCCCATTTCTAGCTTTACTACTAACAAATCAATTGCAAAATTAATTAAAGACCAACAACATCATTTTTCCATTGCCAAATGCATCATTTCGCCATTTTGCTTTTTGCCTCTTTTATTTATTGCTTATTTTGCCTTTTAACTTTTCAAGCAATATAAAGTGCTTTCACAATTTATTATTAACGCACGCCTCTATGTGAATACATGTAGACTAAATATGGAATAAACTTCACTAACTATATGATTGGTAAGTGTTGTATATTTGTTGATAAGAAAAAGATTGATAAACAATTAATAGTCATGTAATTCTGTCTTAATTATTCTCCTTTTTAACTCAAAAAATTAAACCTCCCAATAATTAAATCTGTACTCTAATTATCATTTATAACTCATTAATTCAATATAGCTAACCCCTAAAAATCTATCATTAATTAGTTCTCAAATACCAACATTGTCTAAGATCATAACTTAATTGATTGATCTTTTAACAAGAGAGCATATTGATTCAATTTTAAGATCTAATCTCTAACCCCTACTCATGGTTGCTTCAATTATTTCTTTTTCTATCCATTATATATATGTATTTATCCATTCATATAGTTAAGATCTTTAATAGAGAGAGAGAGAGGAGATCTTCCATTTTTTTTAATCTATTACTATTAATATATATCCATCGTTGTCTTTTTTATATTTAAAATCTACAATTATAATTAACGATCGCACCTGAATATTTGGTGTATTAGTTGATACATAGTTCCTTTGCTTAAAAAGTAGGGTTCAAATCCTCCCTCTCTTAATTATATAAAAAAAACTATAATTAACGATCATATCTCATATATATGAATAGTAGTAAAAAGAATATTTCAAAGAATTGGATAAAAAATTAATCGAAAGAATCTAAATCTTTCTAGTGTTTTGAATTATATTCAAAAATCTAATTTTTTTTTGGGTTATGAAAAACGAAGAAGGAAGCAAGCAAAAGTATAAAGAAGACAATATTGTTATTTGTTTGGAATGATAAACTCATATTCATGCATGCGAGTGCCAGGCAGCCGTGACGCGGAGGTTTTGGAGGAGGTTGGTAGGTCCATTTAAGGGGCAAAGATGAATGTGTGTACTTAAGAAGGGCATCATGGCACATGACATGAGACATGAGTCCCTTTCCTTTCCCTTTGATGATGGCTTTTTTACACTTTATTGGACCACAGCTTTCGGCTGGCACTTGAAAGGGAAAAAGTGGCCCATTTACAGCTATTTTGCTAAACCCCTATGTTAAAAATCATTACTTCCATATTAAAGCCTATCTTGATTCAACATTGACCTCATTCATAAACCTCAATAGCTGCCTCACCCGGCCCAACTCCATACTTAGCCATCATACTCTTTGACGAATAAAGGTGTCCATATTACATAATTTTCACAATATTTTGGTTAATGAGAACCATCATTGTATTAGCTTTGAATTCTCTCCAACACATAAGGAAGTTTCCATGTATGTTCTTTTTTTCTTATTATATCATAATATATTAGGATGCATGAGAAGAGGAGTCAAAGTCTTGGAATTTTGTGATTATTAATAAGATTCAGCTAACCCTTCAAAATGGAATTTGAAAGTCCCACTTCACCTTAATACCCAAAAACATGACAAATAATGGTGGAAAGTTGTATTGGTTGAAGTTGCTAGGCTCAATTGGCAATAGAAGACACATGCAGCCATGAAAGAAGAAAGGGTGCAATGATCCACACGTAACCTACATATATAAATTCCATGGGCATATATATATATATATATGTAGAGGAGCCGTGGTTTTTCATGCAATGAATCTCATGACACAAAATGGCTTCCAAATATTTTTTTGGGTCAGAGAAATGGTTCCAAACTTTGACCTCTACTCATCACTTATCATTAAGATTTGAGGCACAAAATTATTAGCAAAGTTTCCAGATTTTTGCTGCATGTGAGGATCCTGTCTCATTTTATTGACGTGTAACTTTCAGCTTCACATTGTGGGCCTTTTCCCCATTTCTTTGGGCTTCCTATTTCTTCTCCTATTTGTTTTTAATTTTTTATTTAATTTTTTGTACCATTATACACATACATAGTAATTAATATTTTTCTAACTGATTCTAATGTATTTTAGGTTCCGACGTCGGTACATAAAATAATAATACATGCTATTATTAATAAATTTATTCAAAAGATCGTGTCATTTTAAACTCTGACATTATTTATTTTTTATAATTTGAGATAAAACAACTCATGATAACGAGCACAAATATGATTATATAAAAAAGGATGACTTATGAAAAATATAAAACATACAGTTAGAAGATAACAACCAATCTTCTAAATATAAAATAAATAATTACAAAAAATTGAAGTAACTGGTTGATACTTGATATTGCAAAATGTGTTTTTAATATTTTTATTTTTGTATTTGAAAGGCGTATATAATTATATGTTTTGATATGTAATTAATTTCTTTCATATTGGAATTTAAAAATAAAATTAATTCATTGAATTATAACACAAAAGGCAGCCAAGCTAGTTTTGAATCAAATGGTAATATGAAATACTTAAATTATGTTATATTGTGGAAGAATTTCGTGGTGAATGAATCTTACACAAAAGATCAAAGTAATGGGCAGTCATGTGCAGGAATACGCAACCCAATCATGATGACAAAGCCCCCTGCATATGCCATGCCCCTGCATGTTGTGCAAGTGCTTCGGCATGTCCTTTTTTCTTCTTTTTTTTCCATAATTTTTAAGATTTATTTTATATTTTCCCAAGGAACAAAATCTGAAACTAGGTGTCCTAGTTGTCTCTTGTGTTTTTTTTTTCTATTATTTGTTTTATTTTTTTCAATTTTATTGGCAATCTCTTCAATTTTTTCTTGGGTATGACAATATTTTGTAGGTATATAATCATGAATATTGATTCCCACCGATTCTATTTTTGTTTCATTGATGGGATTATTAAATGTATTTCACATAGGATACCATGTGTCCATGACAGCCTTCTTCACAAAGGGCCGTAAAAGAATGGGAAATACAAAGGCCATGAGCCCTAAAAAAATGGGAGTGAAAGAATGTACTCCAAAGGTCTGACCCAAGGAACAAAATTGAGAAAAAGTATAGACTCTACAAGAAAAAGGATTTTAATAATTTGGATGTGTTAATTAAAAAATTAACAAGTTATAATTTATTGGGTTCTATTTGGTCTATGGAGCAATAATAGTTCATTGGAGTTCCATAATGATGTGTAAAGAAGAAACAAAGATGACTTAACATGTGATAGCAGTGTTTTCTTTTCTGCTTTGTAGTTGCATGTTCTTCCTAATGATTTTGTTTCCCTTTAAGAATGAATGGAATGAGTTTATGTTAATTCATAATATTTCATAACTCTGCTTTTGACAAGTTTGATTAAAAGGAAAGAGACGGAAGTTTTACTGAAATGTCAAAACAAAAATGATTTCTGTAATTGCTGAATCTCAATTGACAGCTCAAAAGATCTTCCAACCCTTAATTTAAAAGAAATAGCCTTACTGAATAGGTCCTAGAGCTACAATGATTTCTATAGCTTGCATGCATGACTATGGATTTCCTTGTATATTTGTTTACATCATTTTTGTTTAGCAGCTATACACTTCTGTTTGCTCTTCCTTTGTCACCCTTGAGGTTCACTTTAATGACAATGCCCAGACAAAATACACAACCAGTTGAACAGGTGCATGATCAACAAGTCAAAAGGCCCAGCAACCTCTGACTGACTGACTGAAACTGAAAGGCATCCTTCGATATTCCCTCTTAGTGAACAATAACACGGTTTGGAGTGCTCTATTATAGGATGGATTTACATGGAGAATCTTATCCTTCCATCTAGCTGCATATGCATAAAAGAGAGAGAAGTGCAAACGATAAGAACCACTTCATAACTTCATTAAAATGTTTATGATAAATCATACTTACAGTTTCTGAAATAAAACTGGAGTCAGATTCGATTTCCCCTCCTCGTCATCCTCAATTTTGGGAAGCCCTAAAAAGATACTGGAGCATGTACTCATGTGACGTGAATTGTTTTACACAATCAAGTGGAACAATCCCCTCTAGTACTTCACAAATCCAGCACCCTGAGCCTTCCCTAAAACTGACTCTATGTCACCATGAAACAAATCAAAATTTTTTGCCACAGCGAAACCAGTATACACCCCATCAACTGCTGCACTTACAATCCCACCGGCATAACCTGCTCCTTCACCAACTGGGTACAGCCCTCTTAAAGACATGCTCTCATATGTGTCACTGTGGCGTGGAATCTGAATGGGAGAGCTAGTTCTAGTCTGAAAGAAAGAATGAAATTTGAACAGAAAAGTGAAAAAGACAATCGATGCAAAGAAGCTGCAAATCAATTAAATTGTCATAAAATAATGTCAGTCACCATTTAAAAGGAGCATAAATGAGATAGATAGATATGTGAACTGCCTAAAGAAAACTTCTAGGGATCAACAATACATATTATGTTGTCTAAATGCTGTGTCCATTTGTGTGTGTCTGTCTGTCTGTCTGTGTGGGGGTGGGGGGGGGGGGGGGGGGGGTGGTGGTGTGCAGCACGGCGGGCAGCATGAAAGAACCAGATCTAGTTTGGAAGTGAAAATACAAATTTCATGGTATGATTAAAGTTGTGAACAACGATTTAATTTTATCAACATGTTGCAGAGAGCATGAAATTAGACTGGCCAAATGGGAAGAAGATTCATGTGGCAAAGCCCAATGAGTTTGAGATAATGCTTTACTTGAGTTGGATATTAATTTATATGACAAGACTATGATACATTTTATGAAATAGTTTGTTAACCAATTTATAGAGAAAAGCCAAAAATGAGGTTATGGAGTATGCCAAAAATGAGGTTACGAAATATGAGAAGCAGAACCCAATCTGATATCAAATGCACAAAAAAATACTACTCAATATAAAGAAAAGTGTAGCAGCAGCAAATTGGTTACCTCTACTCCATGAAGAAGAGCCTCCTTAGAGATAAATCCAGGTAGCTGAAAGTTCAAATGGTTGGAGAAAAAGAAAAGCTTCTTAGGTTTAGTTTGGATATTATCAAATGGACATGGAAATGGGAAAGCGGAATAATATATTGGGGAAATATAATAACACCTCTTTATCAAACATTGAGATAGAATATCGTATAGCATCTGTCATATACATGGGGAATAATTCATGGAGACTTGCTGCCTTCACTCCTAACCGGTAGCTTGATGGTGGCATAGATGTTACTGATAAGATAAGGCAAGTTTTAGCCAGATGAAAATTAAAAGCAAAACAAATTTGGAAACAGACAAAAAAATGTTACCTGATACTTTATTTTCCATGAAATCAGGAACTGTCTGCACAGGCACCACAAAATTTCCCCCTCCCATTAATGCTGCTCTTCGCTCAAATTCCCTCTGAATAACAAAATGATAAAACAGAATCAAAAAGCAATATTGAAGAAAGCCTCAATCTTTATATCTTATAATTCCTGCGGGGAGTAGAGACTGCAAGCAGGTGAAAGGTAACCCAATAAATAATGTGGAATTATTTTACTCTGTCATTCATAGAAAAAGAAAATTTTCACAGGGGTGTAAGAAGAGTCTGTAAGTATTGCTGCTCTCAAGTTTTTTGATAAGTCAAACAGAAATATGGTGCCTGCATGGAAGTCTCTATGGTCAAGCCTACAGTAGTACCTTGTTTTTTTTTTAAGATACCAAAGGTAAGAACAAAACGGCTACCTGAAATTTGACCCCAGCAAGAGGTCCATGGAAATTTAATGCGTCAAAATCCTTTGTTGAGACAGTCACAACAAGGGCAGCATTTGCCCACCTAGATGAACGGCGAGAAAATGACATCCCATTGATACAGATCTCTGATGGGCTTGTACTAGTGAGAACAACCTGCAAAACCCAATATAAGCGATTTCACCAGAAGATATATTCCACAGATGTTTCTAATATTTATGATGGCTTCCTAACTCTTCCTGCCTGTACCTAAAACCTATATATCTAGATTCAACTAAACACTCTTCAAGAAAATAGTTAATCAGAAAGTTCAAATGTTCTCCATTATGCAAATGACCATCAAGAGTTATGAAGCATGTATAAGATAGAAGTTACAATACAGTTTAGATATGTTAATAAAAAAAATAATAGTTTACTACATTAAAGCCTACTGTATATTAAACAGTGTACCATTCAGTTGAAAGTATATTAAACTACATGAAAATTCCTTCTCATAATGAGCTACAACCTGTATGTTATTCTCTTTCTTAACTCTTATTCATTAAACTGATTCTTAATCTATGTTTCCATAAATGTTTGATATATATTAATAAGTGTCTAGAAAAGGAAGTATTTTTAAATTTGGATACATATGTGAAATATTGAACAGGCATGACTCAATTATTTCCTATGTGGAATGGTTCCTCTATAGAGGTATTCATGTGTCAAGGAGGAAATTGATTGAGAAATATTTATGTAGTACTTAGACTACACATTTCCTGGTGAAATAAGAAGCACCAATATCATCACCTACAGAGCATTAAAAACAATTAAAATGTATACTGCAAATAAAAAAAACAAAAGGACAAACATACCTGCCCACCAGGGCACATGCAGAAAGAATAACAACTACGGCTTGTGGACTCCAACTTGAATGGCGAGTGTTCATCCTCATTGCTAACATACTGCACGACCTTATAATCTGCCACTGGTACTTTCCCACGTCCTCTGCAAACTTCATTGGCCAATCCAGAATACTGCACAGGTGAATAGTTCAGACCTTTAGAAATATAAGAACAATTTCAAAAAGCAGGAGCCTTCACATGGTTATAAAACTTCATTTTGTTTCAAGTTTATTCTACATACATTCTTTATAAACATCATTAATAAAGAGTCAAATAGTTTGCTGACAGTGAAAAATTCTGGATTTTCAGTCATTCCCTTCTTTCCAAGTCATAAAAAATCACATCACAGAAAACCTCCCTACAGATAATGATAACATAAAATCTGATGCAAATGGAAGCTACATGATAATTTGAAGCATGATGGAAGCACTACAACATTGTGATATTAGAGACTAAAATTTGGTTGCTAAAACTTTAAACTTAAACCTCAAAACTCCTCCAATAGTAATACTGTTGACACTCAGGGTGACAACTATTGGAGTTTAATATCTCCTAGAAATATGGATCACACATTAAAGGCCAGAGCACAATGTGGAAAGACAAGAGAGAAAAAGAAATGACTGAAAGAACGTAGCAGTTGCATTCCATGCACAACACTGCACTAATACCAAGGAGCCAAATACTCAATCTTCAACATTTTCACAGTTTGGATATGTTAACACAAAAATTATTCAGATTTCAAAACTTGAGGTAACATGCAACTTGGAGGGCAAATTATTTTGTAACCCAGCTAGACTGTGGACCAGAAACATTCAATAAACTCGATTAATTTCATTACAAGATTCACAAAACAAAATCTGCAGGCAACTAAACAACTACAGGAATAAGAAAGAAAATGACCACAAGTAGGCCGTGCTCTTCTCTGATTCAACAGAATGGCAATAAGTCCTCAGATATTGATAGACATGGAAGTCCTTAAATAAACACAATTTTTTTTTTCACGGGGCAAGGGAGGGGGGGGGGGGGGGGTGAGAGAGGAGGCATACAAATCCATTTTATACGTGAGTAGAAGGAAAAGTTCCAAATCAGAATGCAG
The DNA here is from genome assembly GCF_053813885.1 of Theobroma cacao. Lineage (NCBI taxonomy): Eukaryota > Viridiplantae > Streptophyta > Magnoliopsida > Malvales > Malvaceae > Theobroma > Theobroma cacao. The sequence goes on from NC_142647.1 coordinate 9,180,435, forward strand.
CTGACTGGAGATAATTACAGCTATGAGTATGCAAAATTTCCTCAACTTGAACTTTTCTTGATTAGTATACAGAAAAAAATTAAAAAATATATATATAAATGACCTGTATGCTGTTGATTAGTTCCTGAGGATGCTCTACTCGAAAACCAACCTGTTTTGACAAAGCAAGTTACGAAGATAAATTACTAATCAACATCCAAACTCAGGTATCATTGCACAATTTTTATTCATTTCTAAATGATATTGCCAACCACAAAACACATTCCAGAACGTATATAACTAACGTCCGCAGCTCTCAGTACCACCATGAAATGACAATGAAAATTCTGCAATATCCAGTAGACCATTGGAGCCAAAACTTGGAAGAAAAGAAAAGGAAAACGCGATTGAGAATTTAGAAGAGAGAAATGAACTATCAGCAACTCAAGAAAACTGTTAAAAACTGTGTTTCACACAGCATCATATGTCTGAGCTTACCTATGTGTGCATGTATTCAGATGGTTTTATAGGTGTCTCCTCTAATGTGCGTCTATATAAGAGATAAATTTGGAGAATTCAAACAACTAAAAAAACGAAGTAATCTCTGTTATAATATCTTAGGAAGGTGAGTAAAAGAACGAAAGCTGTAGTGGCTAACAGATTGGTCTGTCCGAATGCCCCACACTAGGACAAAATAGCTACCCTTGGAATTCGTTTTCCCAGAGCACAATATAAACTATTCATGTTTTTCAAAAATGCAAGTTCACATATTTCAATTATGGGATAATGCTCACAACAACTGTTTTGATAATTTTAGGATCACACTAGCTGTAAGTGATGCTGGTTGATGCTGGGCAACATTGGTAAAGTGACAAAAGTTGGAAATGCAGGGGAATGTGCTTTCACCATGAGATGACAATGAAAATTCTGCAATTTCCAGTAGACCATTGGCACCAACACTTGGAAGAAAAGAAAAGGAAAAAGCGATTGAGGATTGAGAAGAGTGAAATGAACCATAGGCAACTCAAGAAAACTGTTAAAAACTGTGTTTCACACAGCATCATATGTCTGAGCTTACCCATGTGTGCATGTATTCAGATGGTTTTATAGGTGTCTCCTCTAATGTGCATCTATATAAGAGATAAATTTGGAGAATTCAAAAAACTAAAACAAAGAAGTAATCTCCGTTATAATATCTTAGGTAGGTGAGTAAAAGAATGAAAGCTGTAGTGGCTAATAGAGTGGTCCATCCGAATGCCCCACACTAAGACAAAATAGCTACCCCTGGAATTCATTTTCCCAGATCATGATATAAACTATTCATGTGTTTCACCAATGCAAGTTCACATACTTCAATCATGGGATAATGCTCACAACAACTGTTTTGATGCTTTTAGGATCACACTAGCTGTAAGTGATGTCAGTTGATGCTGGGCAACATTGATAAAGTGACAAAAGTTGGAAATGCAGGGGAATTTGCTTTCAGGAAATGATATATTAACAAAGCAAAGTTGCACAAGTGATGCACAAGAACTCACAGCAAAATCTTTTGGGACCAAATCCAAATTATGAGAAAGAAGCATTTGATATATATCACGTGCAGAATGTCCAACAGCCAGAATAACTGCATCAAATCCCAACCTCTTACAGTCTAACTGCAATTTATTTGTTGAATCAGAGACTTCAACACCCATAACATGTCCATTCTGTATAAGCAGATCATCTACCCTCGTTCCGAACTTGATAGTCACCTAAGCATATATAAAATGAAAAAGCAAAATCACATTTTGAACTGTAATAAAGGAAGCAAACTTTGTCTGATATACACATTAATATCAAAAGGAAAGAAGTTAATTATTAAACTCACACCCAATGATTGAAGATGTTGCCGAAAGTTACGGAGTAAAGGAACCAGCCTATCTGTTCCCAAATGAGGCTTTCCATCAACCAATATATTTTTCGGAGCACCAAAATGAACCAAGGTGTTCATGATCTGAGAAAAGAATATTTGTGAGTCAATCTATTCTGTGAGTAATGCATGATAAAATTTTAAGACTCAAAATCACAATAATACATGTAACACATAAGGGTGAAATGATTATAGTTCCCTTTTCTTTCTTTATCAACATATCCTTTTGGCAAATTAATAAATATAGCTACACAATATTTCTCTGATGTTTGGAATTAAACCTCCCACTTAGTGGCAGAGCAATTGGGCTTTCTTTTAGCTGAACAATCCGTCCTTCACAATACTAAGCATATCAAAATTTTTTGCAATAGCCAGATATACATCAATGAATATCTGTAATCCACATAAAGTGCCATAATTCAAAACTTCATCATTATTATGCCAAGTGCAATCAATTGCATGCAGGAAGTACATTGCACTGTCTAAGTATATCTCCATGCAGAAAGAGCAGGTGGGTTTAATTTAAAAAATCATACAATTAGCAAATCCATATAAAAGCATGCTGATGACAACTGAATATCAACCCAGGAGTAGGAGAAAGCAACACTTTACTAGAACAACAAAAAAAAAAGGGGGGGAGGGGGGATTTTAAAATCCTGAGGAATGGTTCTGACCGCCAAAACACTGCCACTGTTTCTTCCAATTCTAGTTACCAGCTTTCCATCACTCCAGGTACCTGCACCACCCTGCCATACATAAGTCCTTAATATGACTGGAAAGTGAATGAAAAAATAACACTAGCTGAGAAACATAAAAACTAAAAACCCCATAGAGAAGAAAAATGAAGTTGGTTTTGAGAAAAGCAACAAAGGACTTGGATTTCACAGGAAATATATAGAAGTCAAGCAAATGACTTCGATAGCCAACTAACCAAGTTATTATTTTCCATAAAAAAATTGCTTCTTGAATATTTTATGAGGCAAGTAGTTTTACAGGGTTATATGCTATCATAGATAACTAACAATGCATTGGTGTAGACCAAAATGCATTTAAAAGCTTGATTGGAATCAGGAAAGAGAGCACATTTATACTAAACATTTTTCCCTTTGTTGCAGACAAGAAAGCATAAAAAAGAAGTTCTCTGGCCTCAGTTAAAGTAGTTAAGCCTACAATATCCATCAAAGTAAAAAATGAGATTTATTTATTTAGCACCAAGAATCAGCATTTTCTCCCATCTGTAACTAACTATGTATTAAAGCAGATCTGACCCAGGACAACAAGAATAAGTGAGAGAGAAAGCAAAAGTTTTAGCTTCACAATATTGTTTCTAGTAAAATAACAAGATTGTACTATGCATGTGATCTAGATAGCACCTTGTCATTGCTACTTCAACCTGTTCTCCACTTCAGTACTAGAACCATAAAGCTGTAAACGTATGATGCTCTATCTCCCTTTGTCCAACCAACTTATCAAAACTTAATATAAAAAACAATAATACTTTTTGAATAGATTAAATTAATTTGATCTAACTAAGCTAGTTAGCTACATTTACATTACTGAGAAAACTCAGGCGGTCACATTACATTCGATTACAAAATAATGGTCCTCTAAGTTAAGAGGCAGTCCTATTTCAAAATAGCAGACACTAAAGAATGAAACCAAATAATATCAGCAATTATGATAATAAATATGCTTTAGCAGAAATACCAAGTGAAATGAGATATAACCTCCCCAAAGCAAAAATTGCTTTCTGATTCTAAAATACGGCGAACAACTAAAGCACCAATGTCACGCCCCCTCCTCTCAACTGTTTGACCTCGTTCTATCAAAGTAACATCTGCACCAAATTCTGCAAGAACCAGGGAAGCAAACAAGCCAGATGGGCCACTACCCACAACTGCAATTTTTGGTTTTCTAGCTGGGGAACACTTGAGTGATACACTAGAGTCAATGTTATGTCTGTGCTCTCTTGCCAATGTATCATCATTGCTGTCTTTAAAATCACGTACTATACTGGTCAAATCATGACTGCTTCTTTCGTGAGGCATATGTTCTATAAGCCCAACTTTTGGCTCCAACCGAGAAATGAAGTCCCACGTACGAGGTTCTAAACTCAGCAGCTTTCTGACATCCATATCCACAGTATATACAAACTTAGCCTCCTTCAGTATCTGAAGACCATCAACAAAGCAAATCAGTAAAATGTATATACAACTTAAACTCTGTTATTTTCCAATGTTCTTCCATTTCAAATAAAACAAACCAAAGACAATATTTGAGAGAAATGACAATAGATATCGGGCACTAAAAAGTATGCTGCAGGAACAGGTTCCAACATGTATAATATTTGAAAACTAGTTATTCCTTGGTATCAATCAACATAATTAGTCTATAAAAGTAAAACAATTAATTTTCTTATGTAGAAAGATTACATTTGTCATTTCTAATTTTCTCAAAAATACTATTAATTAAATATGTTATTTACACGGCTTTCTGCTTTCAGAATAAATATAAAAAAGTAAGTACTAAATGAACAGAGCCTAAATTCCTTACCTTTCTTGCGTCAAAAGATTTCCGAACCACTGAGAAAGCTTCTGCTGGCAACATGGAAGCAACCTGGAATAAACCAAAATTAGAAAATAAAGAAAAAAAAGAACATTTCTCTAAAATAAGTTTAAACGAGACAAGAAATTACTGGGAACTCGAGGACTTTAGCGATTTCTTGAAGCAAGCCATTATGGACTTCGAGAAAGTCTTTTCCGGGGTCGTTTTGGACCGAAACGGCAAGCTTGGAGAGCCTCCAAATTCCCTCGAACTTGTTCGAGACGGAGGATACAACTTCTTTTTGCTTCAATTTCAGTTTCTTCTTCTCCGAAGGGTATCTCTGCTTGCCTCTTCTCTTGGCGCAGATGATTCGGACCGTTTGGCGACGAGGATACAGAAGTCGTGGAGTGGGATAGGGGAGAACGGAGTTGCAGTAAGGATGGGGGAGAGGAAAGAGAAGCTTGGACGGACATTGAAGCGGAGACGACATTGTGAGAGCTACCATACCGAGTCCCAGCTTTGGATAAGAAACCGTTTTATATTTTCGCAGAAAATTTTTTGTAATTACCGTTTAGTAAAGGTGTCATATTTATACTCAAATCCCTTGGGATTTAACCCGTGTAGTAAGTTAGGTTTATAATTAAAATATTTAATAAATTATTTTAAAATATAAATTTAATAATTCACTGATTATTTTTAACCAATCGATCACAATTTTCATTCAAGCACAATTTTTGTGAAAAAAAAAAATATAACTCTACTTCTTTCAATTAAGGGTATGCGCTTATAGTAGCAAATAAAAAATTCAACTAATTGAAGCTTAATTTTAAATTTTCATTATTTCAAGTGCCAAATAGGATACTTAAGTAAAAAAAAAAAACTACATTTTATTAAGAAGGACGAATATAGTTTGGCTACATTACATGTTACCACAACCAAATAGTTTGGGAAGATTGCCCACAACAAAATAGAAGCAAGAGTTGATGCATTTTTCTACAAGATAGAACCATGCTCCTCTCCGGTAAGGATTGATGAATAAAACCACAGCAATACTCAATAAAACAGTTATGTAAGACAGAGTGAAAGTCACGTAAAAGGATGTGACGTCAATTAAACCAACATCTTCTCCATCTTCAGTTGAGTTTGATGATACTTCAATTATTGAACACTTTTTAGGCAGTGGTTCTCCACAAAGAAAAGGATTTCCCCAATAGCTGTTCTCGTCAAAATCACTTGCAAACTGATTTGTCCTTGGAGGTGGTTTTCCAGATAAATTGTTGTATGACACATTGAAAGAAGCCAAGAAAGATAAATCAACCAATTGAAGAGGGATACTCCCACTCAAATTGTTATAAGAAAGATCTAAACTCTCAATGTTTCTGAGATTAGAAAACGATGGTGGGATTGGTTCTATCAAATTGTTATAAGATAAATTTAAGATAATAATTTTATGAAAATTTTTCATTTCGTGAGAAATTTTACCCGTCATCTTATTATAGAAAAGATCGATTCCACACAAGTATGTTAAGATTCTTCCCTTGTAAGAGTAGGATATGGTTTTTGTTGTTAATTGTATGGGTTCTTCAGTGGGAAATGATATGTGAGAAATATGTGAAGTATCCATACCCTCATCATATCGAAAATCATATTCATGAACGTAACCTTTAATTTCCTCATGTGGGGTAACGTTCGGGCAATGAGGGATACGACCAGAAAGATTATTATGGGAAAGGGCAATCACACTTAATTTGTCCAACTGACAAAGCTGAATTGGGATCTCACCTTCAAGATTATTGTAGCTCAAGACAAGATAACTCAAGCTAGAAAGCTTGCCAAAGCAATTTGGGATATTGCCAGTTAAATGGTTATTGCTGAGATCCATCGTCTCCAGGTTAGAGCTCTTGCAAAGTTTGTCTGGTATTGGTCCTCGAAGTCTGTTTTTAGACAAATGAACATGGTTTATCCATGGTAGGCCGAAGCAAGATGGTAGTGTGCCAGATATACTGTTCATTGAAAGGTCCAAAACTCCTGGCATGTTAAGTTGACAAAACTCCACTGGCATAGGACCTTCAAGATGATTATTGGCCATGATTAGTTCTTTCAAATTTGACAGATTCCTCATCCACCCTGGGATTTCACCAGAAAGATAGTTATGACTGACGTCGATTGTTGACAAGGTTGAGCAATTGGACAAGCTATTTGGGATCATTATTCCAGTGAAGTGATTACCATCCAATCTTAGATACCTCAATTTAGTTAGCTTGAAATTTGCAGAGAATATTTGGCCCTCCAAGCTGTTGTTTGATAAAATCAAGACTTTTAAGAAGGAGCAACTCAAGGAAAGAGACTCAGGTATTACGCCGGTCAAACTGTTGTTGGATAAGTCCAATTCTTCCAAAAACTTCATGTCACCAATTGAAGAGGGAATGCTACCCTTAAAAGAATTTCTTGAAACGTATAGAAATTGCAACTGTGGCAGATATGCTCCAATTTCTACTGGAATGTGGCCCTCAAAGATATTTTTGGAGATATCCAAGTAGTTTAACTTCATGGATGCATGAAATGGCAATCGAAAATGCCCCGATAGAGAGTTATTGCTAAGTTCAAGTCTTCTTAGTTCTGTATTGTTTTCCAACAACCAGCTTGGAAAATCTCCCGTTAGTTTAATGTGAGAGAGACGAACATGTTGCAACTCATTTTGATAGTGGAGAAAGTTCGGAAATGGTCCGACATCTCCACAACAAGACAAACTGACTCCATTCAATTGAAATCGTGGGGCCAAGAATTTTTGTTCTGTTTTCGCTAATATATTATTGGTGCCTCCATAAAAATACTTGAGTTTTGAATGGTTGAAAAGGGGTTTTAATGAGATTGGGATTTGGAATTGATTGTTAGAAAGATATATGTATTCGAGGGATGTCAGAGTTTGAAGTGGAGACGTAACTAGATTATCAGAAAGTTGATTGAAAGACAAATCTAAATGTCTAAGGAATGTGAGGTTTGAGAAACAATCGGGGCAATGTACCCCTTAAATTATAATCTAGAATATGGAGCTCTTCAAGACGCTTCAATTCACAAATACCCGTGAAAGTACATAATATACAAAAGCTTTAGTTTAAATTTCTAATGAAAATTAGAAAGAACAGAAGAAGTTAAGAGAATCGATCTAATTACCCTTAAATAGAAAAGGTGTCACTAATTAAGTCCACAATTATATCTCTCTGTCCCTATCTATATCTGTTTATATGGAAGTTTGCACTTAAAAAATATTAAACAATATATAATTATATTCATGGTCTCTAAAATTTGACTTATATATTATTTTGGTTTTTTTATTTAAAAAATAATTATTAATTTTTATACTTTCAACGTTTGTAGGAAACTATTTTTTATAAATATTTTTGTTAAATTGTGTTATTAGACGAAACGTTTGAGATTTGAGGTAAATGTGTAACAATTGATGTATATGAAAAAGTTGAATTGTGCAGATTTTATTTTATTTTTCTTTACGCCTTGTCGAATCGCCTGGGCCAATATGGCTTTAGTCGTCATCACGACGGCATTTGAGCCAAATCGAATCCTTTACGGACGTCGATCAGCCCTTGGCCCGGAGAGGGAGGGAAAGAGGGAGAAGAAGAGAAAAGAAAGACAAAAAGTAATAAAAAGAAAAGAGAGAAAAAATTTATAGAATAAAAAAAGAAAATATTTATTAAGCACCTTTTTTCTTTCAGATATATTTTATAAAATATTATAATTTAAAATAAATAATTTTTATACTTTTCTATTTTTTATAATATTTTTTCACTTATAGCTTTTTTATTATAATATGAATTTTAGGAATTTAAATTAAATAATTTTTTTTTTTAAAAAAAGTTAATTTACATGTGAACCGGCACGTGCACGTGACAGTCACACGTTGCCAACGAACACTAAATACGAAACTTAACCAAATAATTGATACAAGCGTAAGGATCCATAAATTACTTTTTAAACTATAAATACAAAAATGAGATGCTCCTCAAACTTGAGAGATCATAGGTGTAATTTACTCTAAAATTAAATAACTTAAATACTCTTATAAAATTTTAAATTCACTAATTTTATCATTAAATTTAAATTTTATTTTTAATTAGTTTATTAAATTTAAATTTAATTTAAACATGTAATGAAAAACCTAATTCCCTCTATTATGAAATCTCAAGCATAAAAAAACTTGTCTCAATGACAAGAAGGAGGTCCTAGAAACTCGATCACAAATATCGAGCTTAATTAATATATGCATGTATAGATCATTTTCGATTTTAGCTCAATTCAAGTCATGTTAGGTTTTGAGTCAATTTAAATTTGAATTATCAAAAATATCGAGTTATTTCAAATTTTGAATCACTTTAAATTAAGTTTTTTTTTTTGAAAAAGACACTCTAAATCAAATTAAGTCAAATATTGGATCATTCAACTTGGGGCTCATTTAAAGTTCATGAAAATTCAAGCTTTGAGTTAAATTATTTTACTAAATTATGTTTTAATTATGTGTAATTTAGGGTAGATTATAAGTCAGGGTGCTTGGTGGAGTTAAATATTTCCAGCTTTAAATCAATAAGTATATAGATGATAACGAAAAAGAGGATGGTTGCAAGTATAGGCTAAGGGAAGAGGCATTGAATTTGAAATACAAAACTATGCGGGCAATGTTTAGTGCTTGGAAGTTGAAAGATGAAAATTACCCCCAATATTATGTGGGCTGTCACTGGTCCAACCTCTAATATTAGGTGGGCTGTCACTGGTCCAACCTCCAGCCAAAGACAACAGTTTAAGAGAAGTCAATTCTCCGACGCGTTGAAGAAAGTTGTTTTGCAGAACAGAGTAATCCATGAATAACTCTTCCAAGTTGGTCAAATTACGCAGCTCTGCGTCAACAAAAACAACAAATTAAATATTTCAAACCAGAGTTTACACCATTTGAGAGCAGCATTATAAATAATCACCGATACTTGCCTTGAATAGTCTCTGTTCCGTTAAATTTATTAAATTCAAGGTGAAGAGTCTTCAGTAACGGGAAGCAGCCCAATGACCGCAGTAAGACGCTGCTGTTAGTGGCATTAACTCCGCTTAAATAAACAAGTTTGAGATTCTTTAAGCCTCTTGCACCTGTGAATAGGACAATATGGATGTAAACATTCTCCAAAGCTATTAGATACAAAATTTTTCATTAAATGTGAATTTTATCTAATTTTATATTAATTTGTTTAGTTATATGTTATTTTGTTAATTGATCTGTATATTTAGTTTATTTCATATTGATTTCTTTTATAAAATCTAATATTTGATCATAATTATAGTTCTTGTTCATACCTATAACTTCAAATATATATATCATACAACCTCACTAAAACACCCGTCACACTCTATTAGACATTTGTGATATATTGATATTTTAACCTATGAACCAATTATTTTTCATTATCTTTATTTTTAATATTTAACAAATTAATGAATAAAATTTAAGGTCCTTAGGCAAAGTTTTAAAATTGCTTCATTAAAATTTTTTAATTGAAAGTTAAAATTGAAAATAGAATTTGATTGATTAATAGATCTATTCAAATAGATTTGACTTAAACAAAAGAAGTTCTATAATAAAAAAAACTATAGCATTCTAATATTTGTGATATATATTAACATTGACTAATATATAATGTTTCCAAATTTTAAAAACATATTAAGGACAATTCAATCATTGTAATTTTTCTTCTCGAAGCAATAAGATACTTTACACGATTTTTATTTCTTTGTGTTTTTATTTTAAATATTTTAATTTCATGTCAATTTTTTGAATGACTTAAGATGCAAGAATAATATCAATTAATTATATACAGAGTTAATTAATTAAGTACTTTATGATCTCATTAGAAGAATTTTTAAACTTGGAGATACTAATAAACTAGATTTTGGCACACTCATTGTGTGGGTCTGAAAAGAAAGAAAACTATTGAAAAAGAAAACAAAAAGTAATTAAGTGATGAAAGATAATTTTGTTTCAGATGCATGCAAATTGAAAGGGGGTTTTTTTCATTAAAAAGTAGAAAGACATAAATAACCTTATAAGTAATTGCTAGAAGTATCCATGTGTTGGACTAGGCCGAGCCCACACTACTTTTATATTTTTAAATATTATTTTAGAATTAAAATTAAATAAATATGTATTTCTTATTAATATAATAATTTAACTGGATCAAGCTCGAGTCTAAAATTTCATGCTCAAACTCCAAGTCGAAATAGACCGAATTTATAAATATAAACAAGTAGCTTAACCTTTGGACACCTCTAGTAATAGGATTATATATGATACTTCAAGATTTTAATCTTCAAGACTAATTAAACTTTTATTTCAGCAAGTACCTTGGGATATGACCACTGCGTTCACCTCATTCTCACCCATGTGTAGTTCCTCTAACTTGCTCAAAGCATCCCGTTCTAAGGAGAGTTACAAATGCAAATAATTAAATTAAATCATATAAATTGTAGACACTAAAAATTATAACAAAAATCATAAACAAAAAATGAATTAAAAAAATAAAAATAATAAAAATTAAAAAAAATGAACAAGGGTGGAGAGAGGTACGATTGGCAAGGTACGGACGCACCCTGCCAGGCACCTCCCTCACCCTGCCAGACGCAAAAAATTCTCGTTTGGCAGGGTAGTGGAGCGTGCCTCCCCAGTGCCCAGGAACCGAGTATAAAGGGGAGGGGGCATTGTAGCAATCGGGGAAAATCGGGAACAAAAAACCAACAACCTGCAAGCCAAAAAACAAGCAACCAGAGACCCAAAAAAATCCTAGTCTAGCAACCACAACAACCCACAGATTCTCAATAAAAAAAATACAGAAAAATAAAAAAAATACAATGAGAAAGGAGAGTTGATAGCTCGTTTTAAGGGAGTCATTTCGTCGTCGCCGGTGATGGCGATTTTGCTTTCCCAAGCTTGGGTGCAAGGAAGCCGACGCTGGCAAGAGAGAGAGAGAGAGGGATAGAGGTTCGATCGACGATTGCTTTTGGGGAAGATCTAGAAATTTTAAGTTACCGGTTGAAGAGGAGAAAGTTGAGGGCTTAGCCGGCGCCGGATCTGGTGCTGGGAGTTGCCGTCGTACAACCCAAAAAAAGGAGAGAGAAACTCGATCAGCGGAAGAGCCAAGAGAGGAAGGCGCCGAAAAAGGGAGAGTCGCTTGTTAGGGAGCAACACCGACGGTCGTCGAGTAAGAAGGCTAAGAGAGAGTCGGTCGGTGCCGGAGAGAGAGAAGGGGAGACAGATCCGGCCATCTATGTCCTTGCGTCGACGACGGCAAGAAGCTCCCCTAGCCACCGGCGGGTAGTAAAGGGAGAGAGAGGTGAAACATTTTAGAGAGAAGGGAAAGCATTTGGCCAGCTAGAGAGAGAAAATAAGAACGGAAAATAAGAGAAGAGAGAAAAAAAGGGTTTATATACTAAAGCTTAGAGCCTAAACGGCGTCGTTTGAGAGAAACTGGTGCACCAAAATGGTGCGTTTGGAGGGGGCAGCTAGTGGGCCAACAAAGCAGGCTTGAGGGCGATCTTTCCTTGGACTGGTCTTCTTAGGTCACTGCTTGAGCCCAAATCAGGTAAAGGCTTTATTTTTCTTGTAGATCTGTTATGACTTAGATTGATCCATTTTATTTGTTCTAAATTATTTTAATATAACATTTTAAATTTTTTAGATGACAGTTTAAATTTAGGAAATTAATATAAATAGAAGAATATAGAAATAATAGAGCATGAAAAAAAATAAAAAAAATATTTTAGAAAATGTTTAGTTATACAAAGAGCTTATGTTTAGGAAAATATTTGTTACAAATATATAATAAAATTATAAGAAATAATAATAAAAAAATAATGATAATAAAATCAAAAAAGGGAAAAAATAGTAATAAAATATCAAGATGTTGACTACAAGTAAACATTGCCGATGATGGGATAATTGGTTGGGATATGAGAAGTCGCAATCCCAGGCCGATATTCCCTAGGTTTGGAATCCGAATCAAGGCTCCACCAGTACGATGGGAGAGCCTCGATTTCAAGATTTCGAAATTCTTAATAAATAAAGAGTTTGACTATACAAAAAAAAAATTACTTGATTAAAATAATAAATAAATAATAAATGATAAAAAATAATAATAATTCAAACATATAATAAATAATTAATTTGTGAAAATACAATATACATGACATTAAATAAATAAAAATAATAAAAAATAATAAAAAAACAACTAATGTAAAATTAAGCATTGAATATTAAGTGGCATAAACTATAAAAAATGTAAAAATAAAATAAAAAAATAAAAAAATAAAAAAATAATAAATATATATATAAAATAAGATCTTAGGCATTAGGTTTGAATAAAAGATTGCTTATGAAAAAATATAATAATAAAAATATAAAAATATATAAAATAAAAATAGTATAATAAAAAAAATATATAAAATTTTTGTTCACTAAAATAACACAGAATTATAAACAATTTGTCTATTATAAATGAAAAACATAAGAACTTAGAACAAAAAATGTAAAGTATACAAAAATAATAATAAGAAATAAGAATAGAAAATATGATAACAAAAAATATAATAAAATAAAAATAATAATAAGAAATAAGAATAGAAAATATGATAACAAAAAATATAATAAAATAAAAATAATAATAAATTAATAATAACTAAAAAATATAGATAATTGCATTGGCATAGCATACATATATTGCATCATACATATCATTGCATATAAATATTTCTATTTTCGAGTTTAAGCCCCGATGATGGGATCTTCCAAGGATCTTGCGAAGGCGAGTATTTCTCGAAAAGTTTCCTAGGTGAAAAGTTATCCCCGGATCCCACCAGTATGATGGGAGGGCTCGAGAGACATCTTTAATAAAAGGTTTTTTCCCGAATTAGGTTCATTATGCACGAAAACATTATTTTTAAAGAAAAATGTACGATAACTCCGATGATGGGAATTATTCGTCAAATTTGCGAAGACGAATTTCTCGGATAATTCCCTAGGTGAGAGAATACCTCGAGTCCCACTAGTATGATGGGCGGATTCGAGAAAATATCCTCGATAAAAAGTTATTCGTCCGGTATTTTTTTCACACCATGCATCTTGCCTCGTATTTGCATTCCATTTTAGGTCAAATAGGAGATAAAAATAAGTGAACAATAACTAAGGAAATATAGCTAATTTAAAAATTAAAGCCTAATAGGATAATCTAAGAATGATATCGTTCATGGAACAGGCGTCTCGGGGATGCTAATCTTTCCCCGGACGTAACCGTACTCCCGAACCTAGATCTAAAAAATCGTAGGCCAGTTTAAAGTTCTTTTCGGTGGGTTTAAAATTAATTTAAGTTTTTATCGATTAGAATCGAGTCAATAGGTTGCCAATCGCACCTAGTAAAAAAGATTGGTGATGACTCTTAGTTTAATTTTTTAGTGAATTTTCACATTCGTGTCTGGCGGTCGGGTTCCCGGACCCGCACGTTACGACACAAATACATACACAAGATGTATTTAAAATATATACAAGATAAAACATAATTTTATACATTATTAATGAAGGTCTTATACTTTATGAGCAGAGTTAAAAATTAATATATGTATTTATAAAAATTAATGAATAAATTAATTATTAAATAAATATATGACAATCATTTAACGAATTTAAAAACTCCATTATTGATGCTAAGATAATTATTCTACATATTTTTACTAAATTACTTTAGACAAAAAACTATCACAATATATTAATATTGTTTTTTTTTTACATTTAATTACTATGGATCCTTTGAAGTTGTTGCTTTGTATATCAAGCTGCTTCAGATTTGGGAAGGCCCCAAGGGATGAAAATATGCTATTGTTGAGATGATTATTACTCAGATCAAGCACTTCAAGATTGATCAAGTCCAATAGTCTTTTACTTTCTGTACAAGATGTACATGATTATTTCACTTCCAATCAAAGTTTATGTAAATTTACATGTAAACATCCAAAACTCTCTCTTTACTATATCAATAATTGAGTAATTTATGTTTGAAGTATGCCTCCAAAAGATCCAAAACTCTCAATGTCATTGCCCCATAACGACAACTCCTCCAAGTTTATCAGCTTGTTCAATTCTGTTGAAACCCAATAAAATATATAAGGGAGAATTTCAAAGCCTTAGTATGAGATGTTGAGGCCTATGATGAAATTGAATCCTTGGCAAATGAGAACAAAAATTGAAGAAAGTTAAGGAAAAGCCTACCATGCGTATGAATGGTTCCTTTTAATCCACAAAGACTCCAAACTTTTAAGTTTTTAACTATGAAAGAGGCCCAATGTAGGATATAGGATGTTGTTCTGTTTTTTTTTTTTTTTTAATGAAAAATAGTAAACTTTCATTAATTTGACAATAAAATATCTTCAAGAAGGGTGTCTAACCAAATTCTTTCTTCAAACTAATCACTGCACAATCTAGCTATCTTATGAGGTAAGGAATTATCTTGACGAATTGTACATGGAAAAAGAAACATGCATGACACTTGTTTTTTTTTTTTTGAATGGCAAAACATGAGTGACACATTAAAAGCCAAATTTCACATATCATTGATGATCACTTAATATATATTATATGTAAATATATGGAGAGAAAGAGAGAGAGAAATGGTCCAATAGGCTTGTTCGTAAATAAAAACAAATAAGAAAAAAGAACAAATATAATTTAAAATTTTAATTAAAAAACAATATGTGTGTGCAAAAATTCAATCGATTGTTTAATTTATTGATAAGCTCTATTAATATATTGCTCAAGAAAAAAATTAAGCTTTGTCACTTTAATGATTTTGATTTCAATTAAAAATTTAATAAAATTTTAATTAATATATATGGCATGATCTGTGAGATATTTCATAGATAAAAGCTCAGTCAAAGGTAACAAGCTACTGTTATTCAATTATCACTGAGGTATGATAACATGAAACTTAAAAGGATCGTTATTTTTAACAATTGAGTGATCCAAATGTTATTTTCAAAGTTGGATAATCAAAATAGAAAATTTCAAAAACTTAATTGATCAAGAAGAAATTTATTCTAAATATATAAACTTTCAAAATTTGATAGAAATTTTTATAAAATACAAAAATTTAATAGAAATTTGTAGTGAAATTCATAAATTTCATAAATATATATCAAATTGATTATACATGAATGTATGAGGTAAAATTGAAAATAAACAATATATATTAACTTTACCGTCTGTATAGATAAATTTCGTGAGGTTGTTGAATGATAAGTCTAAAGACTTGAGAGATGAGAACTCAATTAAAGATGATAAAATGCTATTGTTGAACTGATTGTCACTTAAGAAAAGATGCTCCAGTTTATCCAACTTCCCCCATAGCTTTTCAAAACCTACAAGGCATATTTTTTTTAAACACATAGGAGTTAATTAGTGGTTTAATTTGTCAAAAAAGAGATCATATTTAGAATTTTAAGAGAGCAGGAAAACGCATTGAAACAAGTTTATATTTTCACACGCGAAATTAGGAATCAATAAATTAAGTGGCAGTGAATGGATGGATGATATGACCTTCGTTGTCAAGGCAACCAGCTATTTGGTGCTCGCTCAGATCAAGACTCTTCAATTCCTCGAAGGGAAGAAACAGAGAGGCGTTGAGATACCACGGCTGCCTGAGGTTTTCACTATCTTGTGCTACATCAGAGTACTCTTTCCAAAGGTAGAGTCGTATCACTCGGCCAGAAATTGCGTCGCACTCAACCCTTTCCCACCGACAACAGTGTGAACTCTCTTTTCCTTCCACATCCACCCAGTTGTGTAGAGCGTTATGATAATTGAAGAAAGGCTTGAGTTGCAAAGAGACCAATTTTTTCTTGTTCCCAACACCCTTCACCCAACGGCCACCCTCCTAATAGGAACACTAGTACAAAAACTACCATAGCCGCCCCCATCTGATCAAATTCTCAATATGCTCAGGTCGCTTGATATATTTTGTAGCTCTATGCATTTGGGAGCAACACGCCCTTGGGCTTTATAGAAGGAACCAACCAGGTCAAGACCCGAAACTCTCATCGAGCCCGTGACAACCGTTTCGACGTCCTGATAAGCACTCATTACCCCGAATGCCGATCGAAACCCCGTAAGGCTTAGCATCAACTTTCGCATCTTCCCGGTGAGCGACAGTTATTAAATCTCGTATTTTAAGAAATCATAAGTTGTTTCCAACTCAAAACAATAAAATATTATTTTCTAGTTCACATGGGCATTTTCGTCATTTTTTTTTTAAATTTCGAAATCCGTAAAAATGTAATATGTAAGTGGAAACACATATTTCATGATTTAAATTAAATTTTGAAGTCTAAAACATTCGTTTAAAGTAAAATTATAGCTATTTGAATATAATAAAAATATTAAATAAAATATTATATTTTCTTAAAACACAATATTTTCAAAGTCTTCCTAAAATAACTTTTGTAGCGTAAAAGTAAAATAAATTTATTCATATAGTAATAAAGATAATTAAAGTATGAAATTTCGTTTACAGTGACATGTGGGCCCCCAACTAACCAAGAAGGTGTAGAGCTACGAACCTTACTTCCTATGATGCAATTCCACGATTAATTCTCGTCTTAATCAACTATCAACAAACTGTCCTGAGCCTGAAAAATAGATAGGAAGTGGGGTGAGATTAAATAATCTCAGTGAGTAAACAATTACCATCAAAAGCATCTAAAGCCGAGTAGATGGAGACAATATAAAAACGTTATATCTCAATAATGTTCATAACACAAATTTCGTTTCAATCTATACCAAACAATTTATTTTCATCAAAATTTCCTGACTTATGAATTTCTTAAACTTGGCCCATGCCAGAATCATTCTCGTAGATACCTTCGTCAAGGTATCCCACTAAGACCGCCAAGGTTGTTCAATGACCCATACCCATAAACATGTTTTCACATCTAACACACAGCCGTTCCTTGGCGTTGGCTGAGTCTCACTCTCACGTGGTGGCCCGAACGTGAGGTGCACTCAAATCATACCTCAGGAGATACTTCACCCAACATCTCCCCTCGGAGGTAAATATATAATTGAGTTCCAGTGCCCCTCTCATAGGCAGTCCACGGAAACCCCTACCACTGCAGTGACCGTTTAATATACCACCAGACCCATAAAAATTCCAGTAGCATAATATGGCGAATAAAATGTAATTCAGTCTACCGAAACCAATCCCAAAAATTTAGCCATCATGCTCTCATAATGTCATAAGCCCCAATTTCAATAACATATAAAATCATAAATTTCAACACAGTCTCTATATACTCATTTTTTTCAAAACAATATTTGATTTCAAAACCAATATAAATCTCATTTTTATTAAAAAAATATTTTAATTAGAAAACATAATATTTTATAATTTAAGCTCACCATTCAATAAAAGCATCAAACAAGTATAATAACTCTAAATATTTAAGACGATAAGTTGTCCACTCACAGTTCTAGGAGTCGATGTACTCCTAATCCCAGTCTTCAAGCACAATTTCTGTACTTTTACTAGTGTAATTTGCTCACCACCTATCCACAATGTACAATACATAATTCACCACATCAATGCTTGACCATTATAAAATCAATTCAAGCTCGGTATATATGCATGATATGACATGCAACTTATCCGACTACCGCTTAAATGCGGTGCTGACCTAATTCGACCTATTACCCGATTAAATTACTAACGCGTCCAATTTAATCTCAAATTAATTTTTTTCAGTTTCTATACCTCAATTGCACCCAAATTGACTTAATGTTCCTCAATGTGGTGCAAATTATCAGTCCCGGTAGTAAATTACGAAAATACCCATAATGGGTAAAAATTCGTATTTTTGCTCCGAAAATTCCAATTATTTTTCTAGACTCATAATTCATCATTATTCATCATAATTCCTCAAATAAACATCAAGATCATCAGCCAATATTCCCCTTAGAAAATTCGGCCAATAATGGTAATGGAGGAAAATAAATTCTTTTCTTGTTGTTTTGTTCCTAAATATGCTAAACTAACTTAAAACACTAACATAACTTAAAATCAAATTAATCTAATACGTTTCTCTCTCCTAACCCAGTTTTTCAGAATTGAATTCATCCTCAAATCACATGATTCAACCATGAAAAATGATGGGAAATGCATGGAAATGATAAATCTTAAGCTAAGCTTGAAAAATCATACCTTTAAACACTTGATTCCTTGAAAAATCACATTTTTTCTTTGAATTTTCTCACTCTAGGGTTTGTTCTTATTTCTCTCTCTCTCCTGCTGATTTTGGCTGACCATCCCAATGAAGAATTCTAGAATTTTCAAGCCTTTTAATAGGCTTAATAAAATATTATAATTTTATTTACCTTTTAAATATTTTATTATTTAATTTTTTTCTAGCCATCTTTTTTACTTTCTTTTTCTACCACTCAATCCTCTTCACTTATCCATGTCTTCCATGAAATTTCTAGACTTTTCCAAAGTTTTGGTGGAGTAAATTTTTAAAAATTACACTTTTACCCCTGTAAAGTGAAAAATTACATTTTTACCCCAAAAACTGAAAAATTGCCCATAGACATATTTTTTATCCCTTATACTCATACCATTCTCTAATTTTTCAAATGTGATCTAAATTCTCTCAAAATCTCAAATTTTGTTCGTGATTGGAAAAATTACGATTTTAGCCCTACACTCTAGAAATCACCGAAATTAAACTTTTTCACTTCTAAACCTCAAATCATACTCCAATAAGTCAAATGGACCAAAAAATATTTTCTAAAAATTCCCATTTTATCCTCAAGTGGCAAATGACCATTTTACCCCTAGATAGTGAAAATTTCGGTTTGACTCTAAATTGATCCTCGAACTCCGAATTACCATTTTGAGTCATCTCTGAACTGTGAAACTCTTAATTTCACCTTAAAATTCCTATTTGAACTAGTTCGAGAATTAATCGACTTAATGATACCATTAGGGGCAATATCGTCTTTTAACGATTCCTCGAACTTCCTAAGTATGCAAACATTCTATTGAGCATGTAAATGACGTTGTAATTATTTTATAGAACAGGGTTTGACAAACCATGTCTCTTGGAAATTTCATTCAAGTGAGTCTCCTTTGACAGTACCGAAGTGTTTTATACGTTAAATTGTTAAATTTCCACGATCGTGCTTTCATCGTCCAACTTTTTTTTTTGCCACTAATAATTTTTTTTTATTTTTTATGTTAAAAAATTAATGTTGATAAAAAAATTTTCTGTTAAAATACTTAAAATGTTCCTGAACTTTCTCTAAATTTTTTAGATAAGATCTATTTTTTATTACATCTTAACTGAGCTCTTCATGAATTATTGTTATTTAATTTAGTCTTTATTTTGATTGAAAAACATTAAAATCCCTTACCTCATTAGTGTCTACATGGCAAAAAAATGAAATTCATACTGAGTTGTGCTTACATGACATGCCCCATCGTCTATAGTCTTTATTTTGACATGTAGACATTGAGATGAAAGAGATAATGATCATCTAAGTGTTGTTGGCAAAGATAATAAATTTTAACAGTTTCATCTAAATAAGAACTCAGATAAGTAAAAATAATACTTTAAAGTTTGATTGGATATAAAAAAAAGACAGAGACGTATCTAAGAAACTAAGAAAGTACAAGAATTTTTTTTAATATTTTAGTCTCAAATTTAATTAATTTAACTAAGAGTCTTATAATAAAATCTTAATGACTTTTGGAATGAAAGTCAGGAAATAAACATAAACTATAAAATTAAAATATATATGTTGAGTAGAATTATCCATGTAATTACTTAAAGACTTTATTTGGTTAGGGAACTCCGAATTTCTAACAACTTTACTCTCTCATTTTTTTTTAAATAAGGAATAAAATTAAAAACCCTTTTAACTCATTTTAAACAAGAAATGTAGTAGAAATTTCCAGGGAAATTTCTTCTTTCTTTCTCACTTAAAGACCCCATTTGTTTAAAAGCTTAGTGGCTTTCTTTAATTTATGACCTCTCACTTAATGCCCCAACTTGTTTGAAGGTATAAGGCTTTAATTGTGACAAAAGTCGTTTGATATGGATTGTTATTGACTTTTGTTCCATCTTTTATCATCTTTAGGTCCCAATTTCACTAATCTATTTCCTGTTATTATTATTATTAGATTCAATCTAAAATAGTGAAATTATAAAGAAATTGAAGAAAAGCTAAAAGGGTTGAGAAGAGGAGAAAAGCCATTAGAAAGTTCAAGTAAGGAGGAGAAGAACTCTTTTTTTAAGATGGAGACATTGGAAATCTGAATACAGTGATTAGAATGGAGCTTGAGGAGACATGGTTGGTGGGTAAGAAGCTCAAGCTCATCAATTTGGGAAATGAGGAAGATAATATCATAAAAGATTTGGTTATGGAAGAAATTAAAGCGACGGAGTAGTGGTTTGGAAATGGGCCATGGGCTTTGTGGAAGGTTTTTTTTAATATTGACAAGTAGAAGAAGGTTGGTGAAGTTAGATATAAGCAGATCTATTAGGGAAGTTAATTGCTTTGCTGATGCCTTGGCAAAAATGGGTGTTGATCGATCAAACATGTTCAGTGTGAGTTGGTGATGGGGCATATACGGTGTTATGCGGTTCGTTGGTGATTATCTGTGGACAGTCTAAACACTTATGCTCTTATGGTTTTATATGCAAAGAGTGTAATGTAACGTAATTTAATATGTTTTATTTTGTATGACTTTTTGTCTTAAATGCTTTTCTTTTCAGTTTTGTGTTTTGAACTGTGATGTTGTTTAAGCTTTTCTAGTAATAAAAATGAGTATTTGAGTAAAAAAAAAAATACAAGACTCAAACTGTTTAATAAGAAGGATAGAAGAACCTTTAAATAGAAATGGAGTTGATGTAAAGACTGCGAAGGTAGCAAAATAATAAGCTTTGAAGGACATTACAAGTTGATCTAAGGACTGTGGATATGAGAAAGGAATAAGCTTTGAAGGATGTTGAAAATCCGCTGATGATGAAATGTCAAAAAAGATATAAGTAATAATTACAAGAGAATTTCTAGGTAAGAAAATTTTCTGAAATTTTACTCTAAATATAGAAAAGTTTTAGAAGATTTTCAAGATAAGGATTTGCACAAATAATAAAAAATGATAATAAGTAAATTAAAATAAGAAATAAATATAAAAAATAAAATTTCTCCGATGATAGAATCTCAAGAAAGTTATAAGTAATAATTTCGAGAGAATTTCTAGGTGAGAACTTTTTCTTGAATTCTGCCATAAATATTGGAGAATTTAGGTAACATTTTGATATTAAAGGATTTTTATTTGTTTTAAAACAATGAAATAGAGATATAATTGACGGAAATAAAATTGAATATCGAATTAAAGTTTACTTATAAAGGTTAAAAGATAACATACGATTAATTTGGTACCATTCGTTGAATGAGTATTGTGAGGGTGTCAATACCTTCCTCACAGATAACTGTATTTTCGAACATAGTTTGTTTTACAAATCGAAACTTATTATTTTTAATGAACCTAACTCAAAGACAAGATCACATTAGAAAAGATAGATTCGCTTAAGTGATTCATCATACCTAAATAAAAAAGATTAGTGACAACTGTTATTTCATGTTAAACAGATGAATTTACATACTCATACGTTAGAACAATGTTGTTCTTTCTTTTTTGAAATTTAGAACTATGAATTACTAGTTATTATAAATTTTAATAGTTTTCTTAGTGAATTCTTTTTACCCTTCCCTATGCACGTAAACATTTTGTCCAACCATAAAAATTATGTTTCTATTCTACTCCTTTTTCTTTGTCAACATATTGTTTTTTAAATAATATGTAACAACTTTATAAAAAAGTTTTAACAAAAAAAATGTGATAAACAAAAAAATTGGGAAGCAAGCGTCGATTAATGGTTTATATCGATTTAAAGAAAGTCAAGTGGGAAGCTTCCTCTTACCTCATCACTCCATTTCCTCTCTAGGCGGGGACTTTATTCCATCCCATCAAACAGGCCATTCTTCTACGAAGAAGAAAGTGATGGTATTCGTTTGTGGGAACCTTTATGTTTCGCCCCCACCTCATGTTTCACATCCACAACATGTGGGACGTGCCAATGATAGAAACTTTTGTTCTTTTTTTTTTCTTTTTCCATTTTTTAGATTATATTTCCTTTTTCTTTATAATATTGTTTTTTTTCTAATATTTCATTTTATCGCTTTCATATTTTTCATTTTTCTTTTTAATCTCAATTTTGTTTTCGAATATGTTTTTTTTTGTTTTAGGAATTGATTATGTGTTGTTTATATCATAATTATAATGTATAGTTATGAAGTTGTGAAATTAATACAGCAAAAGATTTGCAAAATGCAATTACTTCGGGGAGTTGTAAAATGCAGCAGAGTTATTACACTTTCAAGCGTAAGCCTTTTTAGTACTTTGATCAATATTGCTTGTAAAATGTAGCAGTATGGCAAAATTCAAGTTTTAAGCTCAAGAGATATCCAAGTGTCACGAGTTCAATGGTCAGCAGTTCAGGCAGATCAATAGTCCCAATAGGTCAATAGGCCAACGACCGAAGCAAGTCAACAATTTAGGCAAGCAAGTCCATTCGTCAAGTAGATAGAAGTCTAGTCCATTTGCAAACCAAGGGGTAGAAGTATTTACATACGCTTTTGAAAAGTATGAATATATTGATGTAATTTGAGTTTAAATGTAAATATGATTAAAATTTAAATATGAGTGATTTAAATATCATGAAATATAAATTTGAATACCTTAATGCTTGTTTGCCTTGACTTTTTTTCAACTTATCCATCTTTTAAAAGAAAAAGCCAGGCTAAACAAGAATTTGGATAAGCTCTTAAAAAAATAAGTAATTTTTTAAAAAAAATAAAATTTTGAAAAAAAAAGCTTTAGAAAAAGCTCCAGAGAGGAGCTTCTTCTCCTCTTTTTTAAAAACACTCCTCATTTTTAGGAAAATTTTTCTTTTTGTTTCAAAAATGTCCTCATCTATTAAAAATAATTCCAACATTATCTGTTTTCATTTTTATATGATTTATTATTAATTATAAATTTTATGTTATATAAAAATACTTTTTATAAATAAAAAAATAACATTAACGTTTTTCCATTATGAACAAAGGAATTTGTGATTAATAGAAAATTATTTATTAAATACCCTTTATGGTAATTTTAATCAAAATTAGAACTTATATAAATTATTGTGTCAAACAACTTATTTATAAAAAAGAACTTATAAAAGTAAATTTATCAAACAGATTTAGTTTAATTTTAAAAGTTATTATTTTTCATAAGAGTTTCATAATAGTTTCATAATAGCTTTTAAGTTAAAAAAAAAGCCAAATCAAACAGGCTCTTAGTCTTAAATATTTATTTTAAATTTAAATTATAAATAAACTAGATAAAGGGATTAGCATGCCTATAAATATCCAAGATGCTCATTAAATTAAGGAAGAAGAAAAACGCAATGAATCAAGTGTAGTTTCATAAGCGAATGTAGCAATCAATAAATTAAGCAGCAATGAATGGATGGATAAGGTGACCTTCGTTGTCAAGGCAACCAACTATGCCGTTCGTCTTCAGACGAAAACTTTTCAATTCCTCAAAGGGAAGAAACAAAGAGGCGTTGAGATACCAGTATTGGTTATGCAAGAGATTTTCAATATAACCCTTGGAAGACTCTTCCAACACTAATTCTTTTGATAGGTTGAGCTCTGTCACTGGTTCAATAGTTGCATCGCATTTAACTCTTTCCCTCCAACAACAATCTGAACTCTTTTTTCCTGCCACATCCACCCAGTTGTGTAAAACGTTATGGTTAGACACAAAACACGATTAAATACGATAACATGATTAATTAAACGTGTTTAAATGTATTTTAAATATATTAACTATGTTGACACGACTATGACACAAACACAATAAGGTTAAACCCAAACTTATTTAACTCCATGTCTTCTCGTGTCGTGTTATCATGTCACGTCTTCTTTATTGAAATCTAGAAATATGAATTACTAGTTATTATAAATTTTAATATTTTTCTTCGTGAATTCTTTTTACCCTTCCCGTAAACATTTTGTCCAACCATAAAAATTATGTTTCTATTGTACTTCTTTTTCTTGGTCAACATATTGTTTATTAAATAATATGTAACAACTTTATAAAAAAATTTTAACAAAAAAAAATGTGACAAACAAAAAATTGGGAAGTAGGCGTTGATTAATGGTTTATATTGATTTAAAGAAAGTCAAGTGGGAAGCTTCCCCTTACCCCATCAGTCCATTTCCTCTCTAGGCAGGGACTTTATTTATTTATTTTTTTTATGCTGGAAGTTCTCGCAGGGCCCAGCTACCTTGTAATTATTTTATTAATAATCGAAAAGTTATGTATAAAGGGGAGGGGGACCGAAACCTTACCTCCAGAATTACATGAGCATATGACAGAATCAAAAAAACACTAAAAGTAGGGAAATTAATTTACGTGCATAACTAGTGATGCTACAGTAAAATAGAGATCGCCCACTATTACAAAGAAATAAGGAATTAAAATAACAAGAAAAATAAATAAGGAGTACTACTCCTTTACAACTATCTAAATCGAACATAAGGTAAATTCAGTCTATCTAACTTAAGCATACCTTGCAATTCACCTTGTGCTTCAGTAATTACACAAAGATTTTGATGTGTGTATCCTTGGTTTGACAAAATATCTGTAGCTTGGTTACCTTCTCGAAAAATGTGCGAGATTCTATAAGAAATACTACTCATGCACTTTCTAATGGACGCCAACAAATATCGTATATCGTGGGACCCTTTTTTATATTGCTGGATCATCGAATCACCACCAACGCATCCATTTCTATCCACAGCCTTTCAATATGCGTTCTTTACATATGAGTAATCCTCGGAGCAATGCATGTAGTTCTGCCTATAAAGAATTACAACGATCTATATTCTCTGAGAAACCAAAGACAAGCTTACCTATATGATCTCGGAGCAATGCCCCACTTGTTGCACTCTGACGATTACGGGAACTACCATCTACATTCAATTTATATTCACCTGTAAATGGTTTTACCCAATGAATAATTTGAGGAGTTGTACCATGTTTAGGGGGAAACAAGAAACCCCACATAACTGCTATATCTTTGTCTCCTTTCCACTGCCACTGTTTCAAAAGGGAACCGTCATGTAACTGCCTTAACAATTTCATAGTCTTCCACACCACTCTATCCGGATACATGCCCAAATGCCCGTGCTTAGCATCATTTCTTTTCAACCATAAAAACCAGCATATGAATAAGGGAATTAAGATGCATATATGACCCTTTTTTACATAATCACCAGAATAATACCATGCCCATATAATATGAGAAATATGTTGAGGAGTCAAAATATAGATTTGAAAAAATTTTGCAAAAAAATTTCAAACCTATTTCGCTACCAGATTATCCCAAAGAACATGAATTAATGATTCCTCAAAATTACAGCATACGCATCTAAAAGCCAAATGAAAACCTTTTTCCTTCATCCGAAGTTTAACCGAGATCTAATTGTTTAATGCTTTCCATAAAAAAAAGGAAATAGATAGTGGAATGCTTCTGTGCCAAATTAAGGATCCCACCACATTAGGGGATTTGTGCTGTCTTACTACCTCCCAAGCACTCTAGGTAGGCGGGGACTTTATTCCATCCTATCAAACACGCCATCCTTCTACGAAGAAGAAAGTGATGGTATTAGTCGAGGGGAACCTTTATGTTTCGCCCCCACCTCATGTTTCACATCCACAACAAGCGGGATGTGCCAATGATAGAAACTTTTCTTCTTTTGTTCTTTTTTTTCCATTTTTTAGATTATATTTCCTTTTTCTTTATAATATTGTTTTTTTTTCTAATATTTCTTTTTATTGCTTTCATATTTTTCATTTTTCTTTTTAATCTCAATTTTGTTTTCCAATATGTTTCTTTGTTTGTTTTTGAGAATTTTTTATGTGTTGTTTATATCATAATTATAATGTATAGTTATGAAGTTGTGAAATTAATACAGCAAAAGATTTGCAAAATGCAATTACTTCGGGGAGTTGTAAATGCAGCAGAGTTATTACACTTTCAAGCATAAGCCTTTTTAGTACTTTGATCAATATTGCTTGTAAAATGTAGCAGTATATCAAAATTCAAGTTTTAAGCTTAAGAGATATTCAAGTGTCATGAGTTCAATAGTCAGCAGTTCAGGCAGATCAATAGTCCCAATAGGTCAATAGGCCAACGACCGAAGCAAGTCAACAATTTAGGCAAGCAAGTCCATTGGTCAAGTAGATAGAAGTCTAGTCCATTGGCAACCAAGGAGTAGAAGTATTTGCACACATTTTTGAAAAGTATGAATAGATTGATGTAATTTGAGTTTAAATGTAAATATGATTAAAATTTAAAATTTGAGTGATTTAAATATCATGAAATTTAAATTTGAATATCTTAGTCTTAGATATTTATTTTAAATTTAAATTATAAATAAACTAGATAAAAAGATTAGCCTGACTATAAATATCCAATATGCTCATTAAAGTAAGAAAGAAGGAAATCGCAATGAATCAAGTGTAGTTTCATAAGCGAATGTAGCAATCGATAAATTAAGTGGCAATGAATAGATGGATGAGGTGACCTTCGTTGTCAAGGCAACCAACTACTCCGTTCGTTTTCAGACAAAGACTTTTCAATTCCTCAAAGGGAAGAAACAGAGAAGCGTTGAGATACTAGTGCTAGCTACGAAAAAGATTTTCAATATAACCCTCGGAAGACTCTTCCAACACTAATTCCTTTGATAGGTTGAGCTTTGTCACTCATCCAATACTTCCGTCGCATTTAACTCTTTCACACTGACAACAATCTGAACTCTTTTTTCCTTCCACATCCACCTAGTTGTGTAGAACGCTATGGTTAGACACAAAACACGATTAAACACGATAACATAATTAATTAAACATGTTTCAACGTGTTTTAAATATATTAACTATGTTAACACGATTAAGACATAAACATGATAAGGTTAAACCTAAACCTATTTAACTCCATGTCTTCTTGTGTCGTGTTATCATTTCATGTCTAAAATTGTCAAGTCTAATTACAATGCGTGAAAAAGGGACACTTCTTCCCTCAAGGGCCTTCCCTCTAAAGATTTAACAAACTTTTATAAGTACGCTACCAAGTGACATTACATTTTTTGAAATACGGACATTTCCTCTTAAGGCAACTTAGTCTCTTATACAGTTCTGCCTTGTCATAGCCTTATACAAAAGTTAGCTCATGACATCCTTTCCCACTCAATTTGTCGACATCCTCATTAATTGGTTAGCTTGGAATTCTTCAATCTACTGCTTGAAGGTGCGGAGGTCAATTTCTCTTTCTCGGTGATTTCCATTTGCTCTAAAACCTTTCCATTTAACCAAGTACTCCTATGTTAGTCATCGAGAAACTAGTGTGGTCTTTTTTGTAAGAATCTATTCTATTTGGCACTATGATGGTGGCTTGGTGATGATGGTGGTTTTCGTGGCTTGACTTCGACTTGAATCTACTGGATCTGTATGGAATAGCTTCAGATTGTTGACATGAAACACTAAATGTTTCTTCATTCACTTGGGTGGATCAATTTTGTAAAAAGACTTCCCAACTATGGTAGTAGTGGTCACCATGCCTTTATACTTCTGCACTAGTCGTCGATCTTTTTTTCGTCGAAACTTGAGTTGTTTGGGTACCAATTTCACTAGCACAAAGGCACTTAACTGAAATTGTCGTGCCCTTCCACCTTTATTTGCCCACTTCTTTATTCGACTAGAGGCTTTCTCTAAATATGCCTAAGCAATCTCTGTGTTCTGTCTCCACCTCTTATCAAAATTAAAGGCTCAGGGGTTCTTCCTGCGATATAACTCCATTAAGGTGTGGGGCAATTTTGGTTGTTGCTTAGTGACGACCTCGAAAGGGGTTTTATTAGTGGAAGAGCTTCTTTGCAAATTGAAACACAATTGAGCAACATCTAACAGATCAAGCTAATTTTTTTGGTTTGCTAGTACAAAATATCACAAAATATTCCTCCAGTAATTCGTTAAGGTGTTTCGTTTGGTCATCTATCTTGGGATGGTAACTGAAGGAAATGTTAAGTTCCAACCTCAATAACTTGAAAAGCTCTTTCCAAAAGAAACCAGTAAACCTTGTATCATGTCACTAATGATGCTTTGAAAGATGCCTCAATATTTCACCACATATTTGAAAACCATGCACGTCGTATCTTCTGTAAAACCAAACTTCTGGATTGGGATGAATGTTGCGTACTTCAAAAAATGATCCACTACCACTAGAATAGACATCATATTTCCAACTTTAGGAAGCCTTACTATAAAATTAAGAGAAATACTTTCTCAAGATCTGGTTGATACTAGTAGAGGTTCGAGCACTATTGCCAATTTTTGTATCTCCACTTTATCTTGCTAGCAAATAAGGCACGTCTTGGTATAACTCATCATATCTTGACGTATATGAGGCTAGTAGTAACCTTGCTTCAGTAGCACCATAATGCATTGCCAACTTGGATGTCTTGCCCAAAATGGATCATGTCATTGCTGCATCAACCTCTTTCATAGCTCTCTTATTCTTGGAACAAATATTCGTTGCCCTTTTGTCAATAAAAGCCCATTTCCGATCCAAAAATACTTGGACTTCCCACTCTCCACTAATTTCATAATAGCAATGGCTTGGGGGTATTGTTTCAAATTCTTTTTGATAAGTTAGCAGGTGTTTGTAATCATTCTACTTGCTATAATTGGAGGTATCAATCTAAAGTGGCAAATTTGGTTTTTTTACTAAAAGTGTTTGCCACTTGATTAGACCTTTCGACTTTATGCTCAAACTCTCTTGCCATTTTACTTGCTTAGTTCTAAGTTTCAATTGTGTAAGGAAGTGACTAACAACGGTGTTGTCTGTCTTAACTATAAATCGAGACCTTAACAAGTAGTGCTGCCACTCCTATAAATAATGAATTACTGCCAATAATTCTTTCTCCTGCACCGTGTATCTCCGCTTAGCTTTGTTACCTTTCTGCTTTCGAACATAACCAAATGTACATCTTGTAATAATACTCATTCAAAAGCAAAATCTGATGCATCTGTTTATACCTCGAAAGGTTTTTCAATATTTCGGAATGCAAAAACAAGATCCGTCATCATTACTTCTTTTAAGTCTTTGAACACTTCTTGGCATTGGGGTGTCCAATTCCATTTTTTCCTTTCTTCAGCAGTTCCATGAGTACTATTGTTCTTGTGAGTACCTTTCCATAAATCTTTTATGGTACTTAGCTAGCCCTAGGAATGATCGAAGCTCAGTGGTATTCTTAGGAGTTGCCCACTCCTTGATGGCCTTCACCTTTTGCATATCCATCTAGATGTGACCTTGCTTAATGATATGGCCTAAAAATTAAATTTGAGTCTGGGTAAATGCACACTTCTTTCTTTTCACATACAACTAGTTGTCCCGTAATCTTTAGGATACTTGTCGTAAATGTTTTTCATGTTCTTCCAACGTTGAACTATACACTATAATGTCATCCAAATATATGACTACAAACTTATCTATATAATTGTGAAAAACCTTATTCATCAATGTGCAAAATGTGGCAATAGCATTAGTTAATCCTAAAGACATAACAAGAAATTCAAATGCACCATATTGTGTTACGCAAGTAGTCTTCAGTTCATCTTCATCCACAACCTTTACTTGATGATATCTAGACCAAAGATCTAATTTGGAGAAATACTTTGCACGACTCAGTTGGTTGAATAAGTATGCTATAAAAGGAATGGTATATTTGTTTCGTACTGTGACGTTGGTTCAGAACTCGATAGTCCACAAATAATTGTAAACTCATATCGTGCTTCTTTTGTAATAGTATTAGGGCCCAAAAGGTGCTTTTGAGGGTTGGATGAATCCAACTTGTATCAACTCGTCTAATTGTCTTCTCAATTTAGCTAGTTTTGGGGCAGCCATCTTATACAACCCCTTTGTAGGAGGATTGACTTTTAGGAGTAGTTCTATCTCATGATCAACTGCTCGTCGATGTGGTAATACCTTTGGTAGCTATTCTAGCATCATATCCTCAAATTCTTCCAAAACCAACTACACTCCTATAAGCATTAAGTTTGAATTATCCATGTACAAAATTATCCCTGTCTTTGTACATGGGCATGGCCACATATGAGGGTTTTCACTTCTTGATCCTTTTTTTAAACTAAATGGTTGATACTATCTTTTTTTCACACCTAGGTATGATTGTAGCAGGTACTACACATGATTTTTCTCTGAAAAACATTTAATAGCTAATGATAGGAAATAGAACGACCTATGTTTTTGTCATGAAGTCTAAGATAAGGATAACATCAACGTCATATACGATGGTAACCGTGAAGTTAACACCTTTTTCCCAAGAATCGATCTTAGTCCTCACATCCTTAGAGTTCCCCATGATAACTAAAGCTAGTGAGTTAACTACTTTCATCTACTTAACGTCTTTCTCAACTTTGAGGCTACACCTCTTACCCTTCCCGGGGTGATGAAGATGCTTGAGGCCCTCTTGTTGAGCATTGTTTTTGTCATTTAACACTATATCCACATACATGAGACCCCGTTGGAACTCTTTCTTCATCTTGTCTAATTGCAATTATAGGGTGTTCAGGAAATGAATTGAACCCATTTGTGCTATTACTCCTCAACTTCTTCAATTGAGGGCTGCTTGATGTGGGCACTCGACTACTTGATAAGGTTCATTGCATAGAAAATAAAATAAGGGGAGTCGTGGCGTGAAGCCTCATGTTCTATTTGTCCTTAGTTGGGGTGTGTTTCTAATAGTGATCTTTTTTCTCTTCCCCTACTTGAGGGTCTACTAACTTTGAAAAATTTTACCCTATTGTTAGAGCTAGAGTTACTATTCCTTAATGAATGATCATTTTTTTTTATAAGAACTATCACTATAATCAATAAGATGTTCAACAGCTGCCATCGTCGAAGTTACATCTTGCACCTTTTGTCAATGTAGATCTACCCTAGCCCATGGTTTTAGACCCTCGAGGAAATAAAACAGTTTGTCCTTTTCGATCATGTCCTTGATATCGAACATCAAGGTATTCAAGTTCCTTACAAACTCTCGTACAGTCCTGTTTGCGTTAATTCTTGTAGTTTCCACGAGCCATATACTTAACATTTTCGAAGAAAAATCGATTCTTTAATTCTCACTTAAGCTCAACCCAAGTGTTGATAAGGCACTCACCATTGATAAATGTTGAACACTACCGTAGCTTAGCATCTCCAGCAAGATACATTGTGGCCATTGCCATTTTGTCTTATTCTGACTTTATGCGAACAACTCGAAAATACTATTCTATATTCAAAAGGAAATTCTTCAACTTTTTCGCATCTTTAGCCTCTTCATAGCGCTTGGGCTTTAGCACTTTGGCTCTGTTCCCTCTATCTCCTAAATTTGCATTAGCATTACTTACAGCAATAATCAAAAGATTTACATGTGCTTTCAATTGTCCAAACTTGCCTTGGAGAGTGCTAAACGCATCCTTGGTCCTATCACTCGAGGTATTTATCATCTCAACCGGTTCCCGTTGATTGTTTCTATTTCACTTATTTGCTCAAGTGAGATCAACTAAGCCTTTACGGCAACATCGCAGCCTCTAGCTCCTCAATTCTCTGATGGTCATTTAGTGCACTTTCGCGTGTTCACCATTTTGTTTTCTCACTAGCATGTCTGGCTCATACTCTAATATCAATTGTCATGGACTATGCCCTTTGGCTCAAAATATGCAATAAATCATAGAACTCTTGGGTGGACACTTCCACACAAGCTAACCAAAAACTCAATTATATCTAGATAAACACAAATTATAGTCATAAGTTAGCTTACGAAATGCATTAGTAAAATCATAGGGCATAGCGAATGCCATATACGCAACCATTGATTCCAAAAAGAAAAGATATTTTATTAATATTAAAAAAAGAGTGCAAAAGGACCAAAGCTATAAATGTGCCATCGTCGGGCCATAGGGGCAGCCTTAGATGGTTAGCCACTAACATACTTTAACTAGTGAGGCAACCCAACAATCTGCCAACTGCTCATCCCTTATAAAGAGTTATCAAGTTTTTACAATTATACCACCAAGAGCCATTACAATGTGTGAAAAAGTGACACTTCTTCCCTCAAAAGCCTTCACCCTAAAGACTTAACAACCTTTTATAAGAATGCTACTAAGTGACGTTATATTGTTTGAAATGGAGACATTTCTCCTTAAGGCAACTTAGTCGTCTATGCAATTCTACCTCATCATAATCCTATACAAAGGTTAGTTCATGACACCTAACATAGTCTATTATTATAATAGCAGGTCGTGCTTCACATGGTCCATATGCTTCTGCCATGATAAGCTAGAGCTTTCAAGTCCATTGGCCCGTCACGACATGCCCATTAAGGGACTATGTCAGCTCGTGACATACGAGCTAGTACGACACAGCACACAAGCATAAATGTGCCTTGGCCATGTCAATGCATAACTACGATATTCAAGCTTATCTTATTGGCCCTTGTATTAACTTTCATGTTATTTTTATGATTTGATGAGAACTTCTCTGCTCTTACTACTTTATAACTATTTATATAAATGAAATTGTATCATATAAATCCATTTATGAAATATTTAAACTATTGATAGATGAAGTTATAATCCATTCATTTTGGTATTTGGTTTTGTAGAAAAGTGAACGTTCTATGAAAACCATAGCACTAGTAAAATGTATACTACGGCACATTACATTGAGGAAATTTTATTTGGAAGTTCGTTTAATTTTCAAAAGATTTTCTCAAAGGAATGATAATATGTTGTTTTAATTTCTTAATGTGTTTTTTTAATTTAAGAATATGACTTATCAATAATTATAAATTTTAATATTTTTCCTTAATAAATTGTTTCTACCTATTCCCGTGAATGTTGATATTTTGCTGAACCGCACAAATTTTGTATTCTATTGACTATTCTACTTTTATTTTTTTTTTGAACATAATAAAGTGGCAGACAAAAAATTTGAAAACTATTAATCCACCCTTCTCGGCCCGGTTCAGCACGAAAAACCATAAAACTTGTCGTGCCAAGCCTAACACGAAATATGAGGGTTGTGGTCCATGTCCTTAGCCTTCACAGATCTAGCCAGCATGGCCGTTGTCAGCATGGCCCATTAACACATGGCTGCTCGTTTTACTGGGTCGTGCTAGCCTGACATCGTATATTTGGTGACAGAGGCTCAACAAACGTGCCACTGGTAGAGATTAAAATTTAGGGTGGATAATTAAATATCAAAATTGCCTCACATAATTTTCTTATTCCTTATATGCAGGCTCCACTATTTTTAAAATTCAAGATAGTGCAGGCCTTTATCAATGGTTTATATCCATTGACAGAGAGTAAAGTGGGAAGCACAGAGCTCTCCTTACCCCATCACTCCACTGCCTCTCTAAATGGGATCTTTATCAAAGTTGTTAAAATTTCAAGCATATGAATTTCCAATGTCCTATTCAGTACTTGATGATGGGTCATTCTTCTAGATTGTGCTCCATTGGCACTTGATGATTGTTATTAAGAAAATAACATAGAGAACAACACAAGAGCATACTACCATGTAAAGGTACAACACCTGATGGCAACCAAACATATTCATCATTATTTTTTACAAATGAACAAATTTTTTGTCCTATGACAACATAATATCTTATGAACTTTGATTGGCAGATGACCCAAGATTTTACCTTCCAAGACCTTCATTCCAAATTCCTAAAAAAAAAAAAAAATGAAATCTCATAACAGAAATAAATAATCAATAATTCCTTGGATCAAGCTTTTGTTCCTCTATTTGAGTCATTTCCATGTTGATTTTAAATTTTTAGGGTTTTTAAATTTGGTTCTTTTCTTCTTTTGCTTTTTAACAAGCTGCTATGTGTGCAAAATCATGCCACATCAGCCACTAAATCCATGTCATTATGAACTATGCCATGTTGTCCATGGAGATAATGGACCAAATGAAGGCTTTCATGGATTAAAATAGTACTTTAAGGGCTTAATTCAATGCCATAATAAGATTGGAGTTTATCTAAATTTTTTTAAATAATTAAAGGGTATTTAGAGCATTTTAGCCTTCATGTTAATAATATGCAAAAACAAGAAATTATCATGCAATGAAATGGTTTTATGTAATGTATAAAAAAAGGTAATAGATAAATTATACGTATAAATATTAGTAAACAAAATGAAAATGTAAAAGGGAATCATATGAAAAGTGAAAAAAATCATAATAAGTATTGCAAAAAGTTTTGAAGAACACTTAAGGATTGAGTAAATACAATCTGAAAATGTTAAACATTAATTAAGATTTTGAGAAAACTAATTAAAGAGGGAGGGAAATACTTTCATACATTAGTATTGAAGTTCTTAAACTTCACAAAAGGATCTATAAATTTTTGTTTAATTTCTAAATAAGAAAATTAAAATTAAGATAATCATTACTTTTAAATTTTAAAAATTCTATTATTGATATATAATATGATAATAAATAATTGTAAATAATATCATCAGTTATAATTATAGTTCTCATAATCGGATAAGATTAACTATCATTAGAACCATTAATACAATCCTTGAAATGGTTGATTTTTTATTTTATTAGATGTTTTTGCAATTGACTCCTACAAACAACTTTTACATGAAAAATCGGTGCATTCGATGAGTTTGACTTATATACAGATAAATGTCTCTTAAACTATGATTAATTTAGTTTTTCAACAAAATTTATGAATTGTTTTGTTATTTCATTAAAATACTTATTTTAATAATTAAATAACAAGTTACAAAATTAGATAACTAAAAGCTACAAAAAGTCAGAATTAAAAAACGATTTGCTAAACAACTTTGAGAAAACCCAGACCTTTTAATTATTCATCCTCTTTTAAACTAGTATGGTTCATTACTCAATCGGTATTTTGAAGTTGATTATATCATGAGAAAGATGACTAATTAGAAATTGGTTTTTAAATTTTAAATTTAATTTATATTTTTTAATTTTACAAAGAATTTTATCAAACTTATATTATGTTGTAGATCTATAATTTAATTATTAGTATGAAATTATCCAAAATATTTTATTATTCGTTACATAATTTATTAAATGATTTAAAGTATCTTAATTTTTTAAAATATTTATTAAATGATGAAATTTAGAGAGGTTTTAAAAAAAATGATGAGATTGGAGTGGGGAAAACAAGGAGTGGTCTGTTACTACTACAAAAAACCAAAAACCTTCTTAAAAAAAAAAAAAACAAAAATCTAAACTAGCCGTTGGAGCAAACCGCCATCCCATAGCCGCCATAATCAACCGCCATTGTTATATATATATATATGTGTCTATGCTTCCTTCTTATTCAAGTCATAGGCAAGATTGATCAAACCACTAAACGCGATGAATTTGATACAAGAACTTGTGTTCCAGAAACGGGTACGCCTGTTTAAGTGGAACGTAAAATCACCCAGCTATCAGCACCATGTTCTTCAAGGACAAATCCTGTTTCTAATCAAAAGTCGTTTGGTTTCGACTCCTGCGACTTCAAATGTTAAATTCTCCCACCCAATTTCCTATAGTTTCCCATTCCACCTTGAATGCTTGTCTTCTACGAAGGATGTAGAAAAACTGGCTTATGAAGCCGTGTTGAGTACACAACAGTTTCTTGAACAGAGAAATATCACAGCTTTGGCCAACAGCCTTTCAGGATACCTTGTCAAGAACTACAGTTTCGGGCTTGACACATTGTCTAATCCCAATGCACCCAAAGTTCTCATTGTTGTTGAAGTAAATAAAGCTTGGGTTCTTAAGGGTTTTCAAGATTATGGCATTGGTGAAGTTGAAGTTGGGGATCGGTTCAGTGGTGAAGCTGATACTACTGATGAAGAAGATATCTTGCTGAGATTGAGAATTTTGTTGGGGGTGCCTGTGTTATCTGTGTTGGAGCCAATCGATATCTCTGAACCCTTGGGGTTGACACAAGTGCCTGGACTGGACTTGTTTGAACCATGTGACGGTGGTGCATTAGCGGATCAGGGCACGTGTGCGATCTGCTTGGAAGGGCTCTCCATGGATTCCTGTAGGAAGACGCCCTGCTCGCATGTATTTCATGGGGGTTGCATTGCCCAGTGGCTGTGGAGGAAAAGATCTTGCCCCCTTTGCCGATCTCAACTAGCTTAGGCCATTGGTTTTTAGTAATTCTTACAATTGTTTTTGTTTTTTTTCCCTTTTGGTTTGAGGATAGCCATTTTAATTTTGTTTAATGCGCTAGGTAGATAGGCATTTGTGTTTTTATCAGTCTCATGACTAGTGTCTCTGGTTTCAAGTTACCGAAGATGTTATTTGAATGTAAGACTCGGTTATAGTAGTATTATAAGTAAAATTTACCCTATCTTTTTTCTTTTTTTCTTCTTATCCTAAGAAGTTATATTGATAGCATAGTTTTCTTCATTTTCCGAGATATAGGCAATTTCTGCAACAAACGAGGCTCATCTCTGTTTCCCAAGTTCAAATTCCAATATATTTAATGACAATGTTAATTTATTCAAGTTTCAAGAAGTTGTTGATGACAAGGATTTCATTAACTTGAGGGTAAGGCATTGCAGGATAGGCAAGATGACAGTCACATTACTCTATTGTTGATAGGCAAGATGCTGAAAGTTTCACCTGCATTTATTAGTTCCTTTTAATAGGAAAATTGTGATAGTTGATAACAGTTTGGGCACTGGACTCACAATAGTGGGTTTGAGATCATAACATAGCTGCAGTTGTACGATAAGTCATTGTTCAGATGAAAAAAATGTGCAATATAACAAGATGAACCAGAAAAATATCTTTCTTCATAGTTAGTTTTAAGAGTTACATGCCACCTGTTAGCAAGGAAAAGAGTTTCCGCTTAATACATGATTTACTTTTTCCCGGAGCTTAATACATGAAATTACTGTATGTAAAAATCATGTTTCATGGTACAAAGACCACCAACAATGAAAGGATCATGACTTCGGTACATCTGCACTGCTGAATCTCCTTTCTAAGTTTCAGCTTTACCTTTTCCACAGCTCATCGTGGTTTCACCAATTTCCACTATCTGCATCACGAGATTGGTAGAAATCGTTTGGTTGTACTATGTTGACATCCTCAAACTCATTGTCATCTGGAAGCAGGAATGGACAGCTTTTCAAGATGCTGATTGAAACATGCAGATGCAGGCAGTACAATGATGCAATATTTGGTAAAGATTGTATGCTTCCTAATTCTCATTCTCTTAGCATGATGAACAATGGCAGAGAGATGAACCTTTCATTCTTAAAGCCAAACTAAACAAAATAGAGAAGTTAACGACAGCCAATTCTATACATCCATATTTCTCAGAAGCTGGACTAATTTGAAAGTTTTACTGGAATTAACCTGATTTGCCAATTCAAGACTACAATAACCATAAAATACATCTTCCAAGTGAGAGATTACATTTACAATGCAACATATTTAGCTAGAGGAGGTCTCAACACTGATGAAAAACAGGAACACATTGAAATACTGCCACAATTGCTATCTGGAGTTAGCATTTGCCACTTTAAATGTAGACATACGTAAAGCAGAGCTCAATATCATAATGCTCAGCCTAATTCCCAGTTTCAGGCAAAACACACAAGGAAAAATATGCAGCCTCAGAGTATTAAATATAAAAGCTCATTAAGATGGAGAAATCGAAGAGAAAGAGAAAATAAAACAAAGTGCCACAAAGTTACTATAGTAAATGATCACCTATAGGGAGAGAAAAGGCCACTTAGGGAAAAGAGTTAAATGCCTTTAATGAGATACTGACCCAAGCATTCCCATGCAAGCATAAATGTGCCAGCCCACACAATGCATACACAAACATGTATTTACAAGCATAAAAGAAGGCACTCAACATGTTTCACAAGATTCCAGATAAACTAAATTCCATTTTATTCATGACTTTGACAACATTAATGGGTTCAAAAGACATCACATCTAAAGGAGGACCTGCATTTCCCCTTATTAAAGAAGAGACAATTGTTTGTTTTAAGGGTTCAGCACACGAAACACATGCACTTAACGCAGAAAACATTTATGAATTATTGCTAATAATAGGAGTAACTTAGGCAATCTATTGTTCGTTTGCAAGTCTTCTACTAATAGTAAGAGCTTCTTCACCTATTGCATAACATAGCATATGAAACAAAAGTCATTCTAAGCTAAAACAATTTTCCTCATAAACACAGTGCAACCTACCTTCTAAGAGTCAAGTTAAAAGGTATATATCTATTATAGCTTGTATCTTGTGGTAACAGAAAAACAGTGCTAAAAAGTTCCTTTACTTTTGATCCAAATCATTTGAGCTAAGAAACCAGGATGATAATACATAAATCGTGGATGCTAACTAGCCGAAAATGATATGTGCAATAAGATCATATAAAGGAAATGAAAACTGAAAAAGAAGAAAACTACAAGTAAGCAACAACCTTTTCTCAAGGTCAGTGCCACAACAGCATCATTTTCAACCTGAAAGAACAAAGAATAAATCAGTGGTAAGATATTGAAGTGCTGTAAGAAAATTTTTCCACATAAATGTGAAGAGGAAAGAGAGAATATAGTAGTACCTTCTGATCTGCTAAAGTTTTTGAATCCTCTAATATTTCCCCTGTATTCACTAGGATCAAACGCTGATCATTAACAGGTTGATCAATGAGGGTATGCAACTTTTGCTTTATGTCTAAAGCAGTCTCAGTAGGATCACACTGGATAAAGTATGTCGTCTTGCTACGCTTGACACGAATGTACATAGCCTACAAAAGTTATGGTGAGTTCAAAGGCCAAACTTAAATATAACAGTAAAATGCTTTAAGTTGCTCATTAAATAAATAAAACAAACTGAACTGAACTGATTTTTGACAATATATATTGTAATCCATATGTATAACATCAGCTTAAAAAACAAAATATAATTTACTACATTGCTTTTGCATCTCAATTGGCTTTATTACATTAACTCTTCGAATGCTTACATAGAAGAATTGTAAGAGTTCCTTACTGCAGATTTCATTAAAAAATTAAACAATGGAATGGGTTGTTTCGATATATAAAAGTGAAGGTGGAAAAATTTTTGACAGAGCTCTTTGCTCCAAAGTGAAATTGTAGATAAAAATATTTTTTCAGCAACATATATAAAACTCATGATCTGGGAATCCTAATCATTATGTACACAAGGAAATCAAGCTATAATGCATATCTGTAGTCACAACCAACTACAGGAAAGCTGTTGAATATATTCACAGTTTGACAAGATGACAAGGGAGAACTGCTCTTTGAACAAGCCAAATAAACTACCAGGTGGATTCAAGCAAAGCAATGCTCCATTTAGTAAATCCAAGGATAAAGAATCCACTCCATATAGACAGAAAACTTTCAAATAAACACAAGCCAGCTTGAGACTAGAACTTTCTTTACAATGAACACTGAACAAGTAAGAAAACATTGGGAGTGGGCTATATAGCCCAGTAACAGTTGACCTTGCCCCAATAAGGAGTAATGAATCAGTTTCTAACTTCTCAACATTTAACCATGATGCCACGCCATATCCCCCAACTGTCAGTTCTTTCCTCCCTTTCAATCTCCTCCCACTAGACCTATTCAGTGTATAATAAACCTAAGACTACTTTAGATCCACAAACTATTCTTTCTTCCATCCTTTTACTAATCATTTATGGTGCCTATAAGCTATCATGTCCTTCACAATTCATTAATTCCCCAAACTGCAACATATATCTCAGTTTCTTTGTGTGTCAATCAGATTAAATTATTAAACCATTACTGAAATTGCCACGATTTTCTCTCTTTTTTCTTCACAGAGACTCGTAAGAAATTAAATCTGTACAAAAGCATTAAAAAAAATAAAATTTACAGTAAAAATGAATTAATACATGAATTATCAAAATAAAATGAGATCGAGGGCGTACCATTTCTTTTATTTTGAAGCCAAGACCCCGCTGCCGATTCTTTTACAGTAAGCTGCAAAAATGGTTATATTCAACAGAAAACTTTTTTTAAAAAAAGTAATAAAATCCGGGGAACTTCATTAATAGCCTTCTCTAGAAGAAGACGAAAAGAATAATCTGGAAAAAGGCTGGAGGTAAAAACGATCGAAATCGATTCCAAGTGACGACCAGCGTTTTAAGTAAATTCCAAGAACAAATTTAAGGGCAGGAATTAAATTACTATTACCAGGGGAAATCAGAGAAATAGACGAATACTAAGAAAAGGAAACCAACCTGAAAGAATCGCGACCTCCTATGTTGAAGATATTTGGTGCCCTCTTTATTTACTTTATTTTCTTACTTTTGCTTTTAGAATTTAGAATTAGAATTCGATTACTATCGTACTACTTTTCTTTTCTTTTCTTTTTTTTCAGTTTTTTGTCTGGGGTGCTGTGTGGCTGCCTGCGTCCTTAAATCAGTGGTAATTTTTGTACGGATATTTTTAGATTATACCTGCACTTTTACATTAATTGTTATGTGCTAATCTTGCCATACATTTATGAGTTTATATTTAATATATCGTTAATATATAAATTTTATACACTTATAATTGATTATAATTGATCGTATATTGTCACTTTATTAATGAAAAATTTAATATGTTCAAATAGTTTTATACAAATACATATACTTTAGCTTTTTTTTTTCAAATTTCTCCTCATAGTCGTGTTTGTCAACATTGAGATTGTCAAATTTTACAACAGTGAGATTTCTTTAATGATTTTCTTTTTCTTCAAATAATGGAATTTTTATATTTTTTCTGAAATCAAATAATTTTTTTAAGAGATGTTAACGGATAAGGTATCTTATAATTTTGAGGTACCCGAATCCTAACCCTATAAAAAATCAACTACTCTAACTCTATTAATTACTCGAATAATTTTAAAATTACTATTCTAATCCTAATCCTAATCCTATTACATTTTTACTATCTTATCCTAACCCGTTTAAAAATCCGATTAGATTAAAAAATTATTAAAATTGTCTTCATTGGTACTCAATTACCTAAACCTGTATATATATACAATAATATTTTTCAACGTATTTCATAAAATTAACTACTAATTAAATTAATAAAAATAAAAATAATAACATTTAAATTTATATAATAAAAAATAAAGATCTTCAACATAAACTTAAATAACTAAAAATAAATATCCATACAATGATATAAACTTAAATAACTATACATTAATATCCAAATAATAACATAAACTTAAATAACTAAACACAAAGATCCAAACAAATAACATAAACTTAAATAACAAAAAATATAATTTTTATAAGTTATAATTTTTTTAATGTTAACACAAAATAAAAAATAAATATATTTATATTTAAAGTATATATACTAAAAGTATTATAGTATATATAAAAAATAGTAATTATATTCTTTATAAATAAAATCAATGTATATAAAGTATAGATATTAAAAGACATTACGATTTAATTAATAATCATAATTTCATTAATTAATTTAATTAATTGTATAAATTTGTTCTTAGTTATATGAAATTTAAAAAAAATAGCTAAGTTTCTAAACTATTCTAATCTCACAATTTCTTTTTAGATAATTAAGTTTATATATTATAAATTTGTATAAACAAAGGTATATATATTATTTAGTAATTAATTTATATAATAGTAATTATATTCTTTATAAATAAACAAAATATATAATATAAAGTGTATGTGTTAAAAGACATTACAAGTTATATACTATAAAGTGTGTATATATATATATATGTATATATGACAATTAATAATTTTATAAGTTATAATTTTTATAATGTTAACACAAAATAAAAAATAAATATATTTATATTTAAAGTGTATATATACTAATACTATTAGTATATATATAATATGGTAATTATATTTCTTATAATATTACTCAATATATATAATAGATATTTAAAAACATTTCAAGTTAATTAATAATTATAATTTAATGAATTAATTTAATTAACTATATGAGTTTATTTTTAATTACATGAAATTAAAAAAATAGTTAGATTCCGAAACTATTCTAAACTCAAAGACTTTTTTTAAGTATATATATTATAAGTTATAATTTTTATAATATTAATCCAAAATAAAAATAAATACATTCTTATTAAAAATGTATATAATAGTAATTATATTCCTTTGTAATATGATATGATATTCATATTATTTAAATATAATTAATAATTTAATAATATTTTTATTTATATATATTCATATCATCACATTAGTAATTTAACTAACTATATTTTTAATATATTTGTCAACATTTAACAAAGAAAACTGTTGGTCAAGATGGTATAGACTTTGAATGTCTTCTTTCCTTGAGTTCGAGGCTGGTACCCACGGGGTACCTTATAATAGGATACCCGTTGACATTCCCAAATTGTTTTCTTACACGCTTTAAAAAACAGATTTTTGAGAAAATTTTTTGTATAAATATTTGTGATAAGCATTCAATTAAGCTTTTATACTGTTGGAACAAAATCCGTGTAAATTTGTGAGGATTTGAACCTACTCAACAAGTAAGGTTTTTAGTTTTT
The DNA here is from genome assembly GCF_053813885.1 of Theobroma cacao. Classification (NCBI taxonomy): domain Eukaryota; kingdom Viridiplantae; phylum Streptophyta; class Magnoliopsida; order Malvales; family Malvaceae; genus Theobroma; species Theobroma cacao. Next base: position 9,223,745 of record NC_142647.1, read on the forward strand.
AGTTTCTATTGGGGCCTCATTTGGATCAAAAGAAAGGAACTTCAAGGTTTTTTTTTGCTTGTATTGATCTGGTTTTTGTACTATGTTTCACATGGATCTGTTATAACTATTAAAAAGAAGGTTTGCACATTGTCGTGGGTTGTTGAGTAAATAAAAATTATTTGAATAATAATAGAAAATTTGCAAAATCAATTTGGAGGAATGTTTTAGTATGTCTAAGTAGTAAAATTATATTCATAAATGCCAATAAAATAGAAATGGAAAAAATTATATATAATTGATGTTTTGTCATACATTGCCATTCTTGGTTCAATTGTAGATAAAAGAGAGAAACAGTTGAGTGAGAATAGGTCATACTATAAACAATAAAAAGAAAATATTGTATACATTTGCGTCATTGGAATCATGCAATAACATATTATTGTGACTGTACAATGTAAATTATACAGCAAGCAGCCAGCACAGTGATAATAGTCTGTGCTACAGGTAAAGATAGAAAAATTTATACGTTCATCCCCAATTTAAGTGATGCAACAACAAAAGTAATTAGAAGCTTGTATCAAACTAAACATATGTCAGTAGTGATTAAACAAACAACAATATTCAAGAGGTCTTTAATACAAAGGAAATTGTAACTATTTATAGTGCTATTCATCATTAACTTGTCCTTTAAAATAAGCTACAAAATCGTGCCACATATTGTAACGATCATGCCACATATCATTAACTGCCATGTATTGTTTATACAGTTTATTATCCAAAATAATTGTTTAAAAGATGAGGATAATATGGCAGTAAATAGTGCCGTACAAAATCTGGTTGTTGTTCCATTGTTAGTTCATTTTTACCATAGACATGATCATATAATGAGGCTATAAAAAATATGCTCTAGTTATGATAAAAATTACTTGCTTCCTTTTCAATATGCTTTTCTTATAGTCATTGTGGTTGTTGCAGTTGCCTTGCATCTATTGTTCATATAATACAATAAACAGTGCTTAGTTTTTTATCTGTTATAGTATTTTTATTATAATAAAAAGTATATTAATTAATATAATTTATCTATTCAATTTTCATCTTCTTTCCTAAGGACTCATTTGGAAACAATTCTCTTGCCACTTGGACATTCATCGGTGAAAGTGGCACTTCCATTTAAGAGTCTTGGACCATGGGCAGTGGTGTTTGAGAACATGTAGGCTCTTCACTTGCTGAGCTTATTAACTCTTCCAGTCTCGATCTTTCAAGGAAGGATTTTTTGATATTGTTATAATTAAACATCTTGAAGATTATCAATTCATGGTCAATAACTTTTCTTGTTAGCCCTACTCTTAATGTTCTTTGTGTATTTATCAATGCTTTGATAAGAGGAGAAATTATCATTTTGTTTATTGCTTTGATTGTAGATATATAGTTGCCCCAATTAATTTTTCAAATTGCCGACCAAAAGCAAGCAGTTGAGTCTTTCCATTGTAATCCAGAATTGTTAATTCCAAAAGCATTATACAGCAAACGTTTTAAATTTGTGTGACTCCTATATTTTGTAACAATATCATTTGTAGGAAATTGGATTATAAGTAATTGCTAACATTCAGAACTAGTGTTTCTTCATCATGTATTAGGCATCAAATTTTGCTTAATACAAAACCATAAACCTACTACACATTGATTACAAGTGTTATAATATCACTCGTTTGGTGCTTCCATATTAACAATGTCATGACCCGGAACTCCCATCGGGCCCGTGACAATCGCCGCGACGTCCCGATAGGCACTCGTTACCCCGAATGCCGATCGAAACCTCGCAAGGCTTAGCATCAGCTTCTGCATCTCCCCGGTGAGCGATAGTTATTAAATATCGCATTTCAAGAAATCATAAGTCGTTTCTAAATCAAAACAATAAAATATTATTTTTTAGCTCACAGGGGCATTTTTGTCATTTTTCTTCAAAAATATCGAAACCCGCCAAAAACATGGTGTAAAAGATAAAAATATTTATATATACTTTAAATCAGATAATTGAAGTATAAAATTACTTTTACAGTGACACGTGGGCCCCCAACTGACTAAGAAGGTGTAGAGCTACGAACTCTTACTTTCTAGGATGAAACTCCGAGATTAATTCTCGTCTTAATCAACTATCAACAAACTGTCCTGAGCCTAAAAAATGCATAGGAAGAGGGGTGAGATTATGATTACATAATCCCAATGAGTAAACAGACACCATCTAAACTATCTAAAGGCGAGTAAAGGGAGACAATTAAAAATAGTTCATTTCAGTAAATTTTTCACAACACGAATATTCATTTCAACCAAATAATCAATATGGCTCGTGAATTTCTCAAAACTTGGCTCCTACCAAAATCATTCTCGCTGGTACCTTCGTCAAGGTATCCCACTAAGACCGCCAAGGCTGTTAAATGTCCCATACCCATAAACATGTTTTTGCATCTGATACACAGCCGTTCCTTAGCGTTGGCTGAGTCTCACTCTCACGCGGTGGTTAACGTGAAGTGCATTCAAAAAGCCCACCTTAGGAGATACCCTACGCGCCTCTACGACCGAAGTGATAATATAAAGGGATTTACCGTGCCCCTCTAATAGGTTGGTCCACGGAACCCCCCACCACTGCAGTAGCTAATCTTTAATCCACCAATTGATCAAATCTCAATGGCATAGCATGGCAATTACATTACTAACCAATTTATCAAGGCAAAACAGACAGTTCATATTTTCCAACACAAGTATAAATTCAGCCAATCATGCCAATTTATCACAAGCCATTTAATTCAAATCATAATTTTACAACACAAGTAGGCAGTCTCCAATTACTCTATTTTCAAAACCAGTATTCGATTTTTCAAAAAATTTATAAAATCATTTTATAAAATCACAATTTTTCCTGAAACATAGCAATTTACCATTTAAACCCATTTTTCATAAAATCACATAGTTGTATAAAACTACTCTAGATAATTAAGACGATAATAAGTTCACTCACAATTCTAGAAGTAGAAATACTCTTATTTTCAGTCCGTAGGTACAGTCCTTTACCCGTATCCAATGACTCACCACTAAGCCATAATCCATAACACATATTCTAATTAAATTGTGTCTAACAGTCGTAAGCTATTTCAGGCTCGATATATATATGCATGATATGAAATGAAAAATGCACGAGTAGTCATCTAGACCTGGTATTGGCCTAAGTCGATTTTTCATCCGATAAATTGGCCAATGCGTCCAATTTCACTCCAACTTCCTCTATTTTTTTTCCAATTCCTCAATTCACCAAGCACAACTAATTAACACACAATTAGGCAAATTTATCTTCACTTTTCTTCTTGAAACTTTCGGCCAACAATGGTACACTAACTTCGTGATTTCTCCTACTTAATTTTCTCTCCATAATTCATTAATTCCTACACCAAAAACTATTATTTCTTAATCAAATCACCTAGAATAGCATCCCATTCTTTCTCATTATTCACTTAGAGAATTCGGCTATTGATGGGTTCCCAACCTTTGGTGGTTTTCTTCACTTGTTTTCATACTAGACATCAATAATCACCTAAAAACACTAACATACCTAAAAATCAAACCAATCCAAGATCATTCTCTCTCCATACCCATTTTGACCAGCCATGAATTCATCATGAAAACATGTAATTTAACCATGGAAATTAAGGGAAAATGCATGGGTAAGGTAAATCACTAGCAAAATCAAAGAAATTTTACCTTTGCTTGATCAAATCCTTGAATTCTAACACTTTCTCTTTGATTTTTCCCACCTAGGGTTTGTTCTTCCTTGGTTTCTCTTCTCTTCTGGTTTGGCTGATCACTATGGGAGAAATGGACTGATTTTTTGCCTTTTTATAAAGAAAAAAACACATGACACCTAGCATTTCCTTATTGGTTCAAATTTTAAATATTTGACTTTTAATTCTTTAATTCTCCACCACACATTTCTCATGTTTATCCATTTTCATGATGAATAAAATCCCTTGGTCTTGATAAGTGTCGGGGGTAAAAATTTATCGATTTGCCCCCGAGGTGGCAAAATTACCATTTCGCCCCTATACTCCAAATTATACCGAAATTAAAATTTTTCACTTCTAAACCTCAAATCATACTCCAATAAGTCAAATGGGGACAAAAAATCTTTTCTAAAAATTCTCATTTTGTCCCCAAGTGGCAAATGACCATTTTGCCCCTAGATAGTGAAAATTTCGGTTTGACTCCAAATTGATCCTCGAACTCCGAATTACCATTTTGAGTCATCGTTGAACTGTGAAACTCTTAATTTCACCTTAAAATTCCTATTTGAATTAGTTCAAGGCTTAATCGACTTAATGGTACCATTAGGGGCAATATCGTCTTTTAACGATTCTTTGAACTTCCTAAATATGCAAACATTCTATTGAGTATGTAAATGACGTCGTAATTATTTTATAGAATAGGGTTTGACTGTCACGACCCGAAACTCCCCATCGAGCCCGTGACAATTGTCGCGAGGCCTCGACAGACATTCTTCACCCCGAATGCTGATCGAAACCCTGCAAGGCTTAGCATCAACTTTCGCATCTCCCCGGTGAGCAACAATTATTAAATCTCGCATTTAAAAAAATTATAAGTCATTTTCAAATAAGAACAATAAAATATTATTTTCTGGCTCATAGGGGTATTTTCGTAATTTTTAGTCAAAAATCTCAAAACTTACTAAAAATGTAGTAGGTAAGCAAAAAATATATATTTAATGATTTAAAAACAAAATAAGTATCTAAAATATTCATTTGAAAGTAAATTGTTAACAACTAGTACTATTCAAAAATAATCAATAAAATATTCTATTTTCTCATAAAATAAATTTTTATAAAAATATTCGTAAATAATTTTTCGCATATGAAAGTAAAGTAAAAATTGTATGAATAGAAATACAGATAACCAAAATATAAGTTTTGATCTGCAATGACACGTGGGCTCTAATTGACCAAGAGGATGTAAGACTGTGAACTCTTACTTTCTATAATGCAGTTTCGAGCTTAGTTCTCGTCCTACTCGACTATCTACAAACTGTCCTGAGCCTGAAAAATATATAGGAAAAAGGGGTGAGATTTTATAATCCCAGTGAGTAAACAGATACCATCTAAAGTATCTAAAGCCGAGTAAATAGTGACAATTAAAATAAGTCATCATACTGTAATTTCATTACCTTTCAGTTCATTTCAACCAAATAAAATCAATCCATATAAATCGAGTAATCAACTTAGCTTATGAATTTTTTAAAACTTTGGCTCGTGCCAAAACTCATACTCGGTGATACTTTGCGCAGGGCATCCAACCGAGTCCGCTATGGCTGTTAAAATTTTTGTATACACTCAAAATATATTTTAGTTTGAGAAAATACAGCTGTTTCTTGGCGTTGGCTAAGTTCCCCTTCACGTGGTGGTTTAGCGTGAAGTGAACCCTAAGCTTTACCCTAGGAGATACCCTACGCGCCTCTCCGTTCGAGGTAATAATATAATGGAGTTTACCGTGCCCCTCTAATATGCTGGTCCACGGAACCCCCTCTGCAGTAACTATTTAATATATAATCCACCAATCAATAAAATTCATTCTAGCATGACATGGCAATTTATCGCAACCCAGCCTCTCAAGGCTGAATACACAGTATAAATAATTATAACAGCAAAATCAGTATAGCCATTCATGCTCATTTATTGTCATAAGCCATTCAATTCAAAACCATAAATTTACAACACAAGCAGGCAGTCTCTAATTACTCTATTTTCAAAACCAGTATTCGATTTTTCAGAAAATTTATAAAATCATTTTATAAAATCACAATTTCTCCTAAAACATAGCAATTTACCATTTAAACCCATTTTTCATAAAATCACACAGTTGTATAAAACTATTCTAGATAATTAAGACGGTAATAAGTTCACTCACAGTATTAGGAGTAGAAATACTCCTATCTTTCGCCCTCGAGTGCAGTCTCTTACCCGAAACAATTGACTCACCACCTATCCATAATCCATGACACAAAATTCAATAAATTGTGTCAATTTATCATAAATTATTTCAGGCTCTTATCCATGAGTATGCACTAGATAGAATTTGAAATGTGTAAACAATCGCTTAATTGCGGTGTCTGACCTAACTCGCATATACACGGTGTAAATTCATAAAATCCCCAATTCGACTCCAATTCCATCCATTTTAATTTCAATTATCCAATTATATCCACAATACCTCAATGACTGTGAATTTCGTCCAATTTATCAGTCCAGACTATAAATTACGCTTTTACCCCTAGTGGGTAAAAATTTCAATTTATTGCACCGAAAATTCCCATTTAATTTCCAACCTCATAATTCATCATTTTTCCACCCAATTCTCTTAAAATAAAGTCAACCTCATCCTCACATACCATTGGCTAGATTCGACTTAGAGAAATTCATGGAGAATATAAATATTTTTCTTTTTGTTTTACTCATAAACATGCTAAAGAAACACTAAACACTAACATAGCTTAAAATCAAATTTATCTAACAACTTTCTCTCTCTAAACCCATATGACCAGATTTGAAATCATCCTCAAATCACATGATTCAACCATGAAAAATGATGGGAAAGGTAAAGCACAAGACAAATTTAAGAAATGTTACCTTTTTTCACTTGATTTTTGAATTTCAACCTATTTTCCCTTTAAATTTCTTGGCTAGGGTTTTATTTTCTCCTTTCTCTCTCTTGTTTCTTGCTTGGCCGAATGTTGAAGAAGAAGAATGGGTTATGGGCTGATTTGTTTATGCCTTTTTTATTAGTTTAATGAAATAATATTATTTTATTCATATTTTGAATATTTTATTAATTCATTTTTTTTCTAGCCATCAACTTGTCCTACTTTTTCCACCATGCATTCCCTTTGACTTATCCAAGTCCTAAGTGAAATTTTCAGATTTTTCCAAAGTTTTGGTGGAGCAAATTTTTCAAAATTACACTTTTGCCCCTGAACTTTTCAAAAATTACATTTTTACCTCAAAAATTGAAAATTTGCCATAATGCATAATTTTCACTCCTCATACTCATTTCACACTCCAAATAATTAAATTTGATCAAAATCCTTTCAAAAATTAAATTTTTTATTCCTGATGGTAAAATTACCATTTTACCCTTTTACTCCAAATTATACCGAAATTAAAATTTTTCACTTCTAAACTTCAAATCTTACTCCAATAAGTCAAATGGGGTCAAAAATCTTTTCTAAAAATTCTCATTTTGTCCCCAGGTGGTAAATGACCATTTTACCCCTAGATAGCGAAAAGTCTAATTTGACTCCAAATTGATCATTGAACTCCGAATCACCATATTAAACCATTCTGGGACTTTAAAATTCTTAATTTCATTGTAAATTCTCTATTTGATCTAGTTCGAGGTTTAACTCAACTTTGTTGTACCTCTAGGTACAATACCGACTTTTGTAAATTTTTGTTCTCGGGACTCTCTTAGCATGCAAACATGCTATCCATCACATGTATGTCATGACAAATATTTTTATAGAGTCGGGCTTGTCATCTTCTCCCCCACTTGGATCAACCATATGATCTTTTTTCATGACTGATTTCGACATCCGGCTAAATATTAATATTTTAAAAATTTTATCTTGTCTCCTTGGTACTTGAAATACCTTATTATGCCTCACTTGACTTTCGAATCGCCTTTTATCTCACAAATTCTCCTCCGATAAAATTATTATTATTTTATTGTTATTTTCTCACTTGCGAAATATTTTATCCTAAACTACTCTTTTCATCTCTTATCACTTTTAAACATTTTAATTGACCTCAATTTGCATTCGCTCAACTTTATTTATCACCATATCAAAGTATAGGGTATTTCATTGACAAACAATGTTTGCAGTGAGCTCGAACTTTGTATTCTGTGAGTTAAAAAAACAATCTTCTGTGCATGTAAATAAAAGTTGGCTTTTTTGTTTGTCAAGCATATAAAACTAGTAATTCTTACTCATCTCATAGGAAAGTCTAAAACTAATATTTTAGCATTATCTTCTTCGGTTCCATTGCTAACAAGTTAGCTAATCAAATCTTTGATTTGATTTATCTGTACAATATGCAATACATGTTAATTACAATAAAGAAGGATTTACAGTAAATTGATTAACAGTTATCTATTAAATGTACAACTCGAGAAATAAATTTTCTTGCACACAAACTTAACTGTACAAAGCCATCCTACTTCCACATATAATATATATATATATATATGTTTATTGTATACGATCTAAACCTAACTTAAACTGTATATCACTATTGACTTATTTTTATTACATAAATAAAACGTGTGTAAATAAAATAACCTAATTTTTACTTCACAAAAATGCACAGTAATAAACTACAAAATCATTCTTATCATGTAAACAAAACTTAATGTGTGTACTTGTATGCAAAAAATATCAACAACAAACTACAAATCAACTACAATAATGCAAAGTATATCTGGCATAAAACTAACTTTGTATGGAACTAATACTATCAAAAATATATTATAACTTCTTCTGTGTGGAAACAATATTACTAATACAAGAAATAATGAACAAAAATTATGATAAAACGATTTGTACGAAAGTAACAAAACAATAACACAATAAAAAAAATAAGCTACATTATTGGAAAAACACAACAGATGAAAAAAAATAAAAATACAATAAAAAAATATTTTAAACTTACTCCTCAGAAATTTTATTTGATAGTAACTGGTTAATTATGTGAGTGATATCTTTCAAGGATAGCTCTAACAAACCACTACAATAAAACCTACATCAAAATCAACTAACAACAATTTCAACACCTTTACAGCAACTCCAACAGTGAAACATAATATTTAAAAAAATACTATTAAGTCACACTTAGCATTAAGATCTTCATGCACAGCAAACAATTATCCCAAATGTAATATTATAAAATTTTATCAATAATTAACCTAAATAAGACAAACAATACAATCTAACGTTTAGAAATTTCACACCCAGAAAATCTACTAATAAATATTTCAACATCTTTACAACAACTTAATCCATGAGAATAGAACATGCAAATAACAAATATTAAACAACAGTTAATATTCAAATGTCCTATTATAGAAATTTATGACTAAAAAACTAATATTAAACATACAATAGAATGAAACAATTAGAAAGAATCCACATTCATTGTTAAAAGTAAAGAAACAAATTTATTATCACTTGAAAAGCTATAATAGTAAAAAAAAAAACAATTCCAATAATTTTGCGAATGTCTCTAGATTCTTTAGATTACAACTTGTAAACTTGAAAGTTTCATAAAGAAAACAATAGCAAAACACAAACCAGTATCCAACCACCAAACAACAAAATCAACTATTGATAATGAAGAATACAAAACAACAATAAGACAAAAATAGAACCTTTTCAACTGATCAAGAAAAAAAGATGAACAACATAAAAAAGACAAAGAAAAACCACTGAAGAGTATTTCAAAAGCTAAACGTTCCTACTTTTTTTGGTTTATATAGAAAACAATATAACCAAGCGGATATGAAGGGAAAAACATAGAAGATGAATGCAAGCAACTAGATATACTACCAAAAACCCGAATAACCGAACAATAACTTTACTTGCATCGATATACAAATCAGAGAGAAAATCAACCGAACAAATAATTGACATGACCACAAAATAGTAATCCATTCATCTAGAAACAAACGACACATCTATATATATATTTTTTTCCTTTTCTATTTTCATTCCTCAAAACAACACAATTTAAAACCAAAACCAAACCATAACAACCAAACCCTACAAATCTTTTTCTCTTACCAACCATAGCCTAACCCTTTTTCCAACCTTCAAGGAAAAAAAACGATCATCCCACTCTTTCTGTGCGAAAACTAATAGCCATCACCTTAATACTTCTTAGAAAATATATCATGCTAAATACCTTCACTCTCTTCCCCTCCCTTTTCGTTTGCATAAAAACAACTAATAAACCCGAAAACCCTAAATTGAACACTCATATAGCTTTCCCTTCGAATCTCTCTAAAAAACTCCAAAAATGATAAATCGATGACCCCTTAAACCGATTAAATCATAAAAAAAAAGAAACCAAAACAATAGAAAGAAAACAAAGCAAAATTGCACCGAAGCACAAAACCCCCACAAGGAAAAAATATTAAACCAAAGAAACCCTAATAGACAAAAAATTGAAAATTAAAACTTAACAACAAACCCTTAAATCGACAGAACCCAAGAAAGAAGAAATCAAAATGATAGCAAGAAATCGTAGTAAAATTAAATCCTAAATCCATCAATGCTAAAATTGAAAGTAGATTACATCGCATAGAGGTGGCATGAAACACATCATGTAGGAGCCATTTACACCATTATGCATTGTGAGTTGGTAGATTCCAACTCCTAAGACCTCTTTATCTACTATGTTCCTCATCATGACAAAGTGTTTACTTGTTGGTAAACAATAATAACCTACATATCTTGTACGATTGCTAGTTATGTGCTTGGTTGCTACTATATCTACAATCCAACCAAGGAGAGAATAAGCTATAAACACATGAAAACATACATAAGTTCTAAAGGGGTTTAGAGGATGAACTTTCTTAGGTTCAATGTATTCCTAAGCAAAATGTCATTTCGTACCATAGTTAAAGCATTTCAACTTGGACTTATCCTTTTTCGTACCATGATTGCCTCTCTAGCGCTTGATGACTTACTCATTATGGGGTCTTAGATTTCCAATCTTTTTTTTTTTGTTGTCTCTTTTGTTAAAGAACCTATCCTTTGCAATTTCCAACCTAAGCTATCATGGCAGTATTGTGGATAACTTCTCCACACTTTACCTCAAGCTCTAGATAGTAAGAAATCTCATCAAAAGTCTTTATCCCTTCATTGTGTGTCAATACAAGTTTGACATGTCCCCATGAAGACTTAAGGAGTAATTCGATGATAGCGAAGACTTACTATTTATCTATGAGATCATAGCCAACTATTTTTATCTCTCTTATTATGGCTAACATGGCCCTTAGGTGCTCAGCTATGGTGTGCTTGGAGTCCATCATATATTGATTGAACCTAATTGTCAAGGCATGAAGCTTCGTAACTGTGGTTCCACCATACTTGATTTTCAATTGTTCCCACAACTATTTGGTAGTTGGAAAATTCTCAAACTTCCCAATAAGATCATCATCCATGTAGCTTATTACGGTAAAGCGCACACTACAATTTGTCTTATACCAAGTGTCATAGGCCTCTTAGTTACAACGATGCTGGGTGGTGTTTCCAACTTCAAGTAGGTTCATCTCTTTGGTAAGATGATCAAGCAACTCTTACTCATTGAGAACATATTGAACATTTTTATGCCAAATATTGTAGTTTTGCCATCAAGTTTGGCACCTTTGATCAAATCTGTAATAATTTATTTTAAAACCATATCACTACATCATTGCATAGGATTTAATTAGGCACTTATCTAATTTTCTAATCAATTAAAATTAGACATATTTAATTTTTACCTATATTACTAGTTCAAAAATTTCGCATGCATGCTAGTAATCATCACCAATGATATAAGCATGCAATTAAAACATCTAATCCAATTTAACTTTGGATTATGGAAACAACTCCTATTATCCTGGAGCATAAGAACAATTTTCACTTGCCACATACAACATAACATAATAAATTGAGTTCTAATAAAGAACTCTATTGATATTTTTAAGTGCCCATATCCAAAATAATATTATTCGTAAAGTAAGCACGAAATTACATTACTTTACATGATCTCTATAAATAATTAATATAGCCCAAAATAAGTTACATCATAAGAAACCTATTACATCAATCTACAAAAATAAAGATGTCGTGCTTGTTTATACGTATTTATTATATTAAAATATTAATAATTAACAAATAATTAATAAATAATTAAAATAATCACAAAATGGGCATTTATAAAAAATCAATTTTACCATATAGTTTTACTTAACAAATAAGTAAAATAATCACATTATGCATTTTATAAATTTTACCTGACAAATAAGTAAAATATTGTAATCATATAAAATATTCTCAAATGGCACATAAGAGACATAGCATTTTACAACATATGTAAATTAATTTAACATGCATTTGCTATTTTCACTCAAATCATATATGTTTTAAAAAACCAATTTCTAAGATATAACACAAAAGCCAAAAGGTGGTTAATTAACAAATTAATTAACTATATTTATAATACATGTGAATTTAATTAACTAACATGCCAAGAACATAAATAATATTCTAGAAAAAAAAATAGGTCAACTTGTAATTTCCAAAAATTTTAAGGTCATTTTTTAAAAATAAAAATTCTTAGGGCAAAAATGTAATTCTAGAAAATATATCCATTGAAGCCATATGGCTGCCACATCAGGCACTTCATGACTGTGTCCAAACTTTTTGGGTCTTTACTACCTACTGCACTTTGAACTTAAAAATGCTTTTTTAGTGTAGTGGTTGAAGGGCTTATTTTGAGTCTTAATGACTTTGCTAGTGTAGATTCGATTCCTATATATATATATATATTTAATGCACGAAGTAAAAAGATGAAAGTACTATTGGGAGGTGGACCTACATTTTCAGATAAATTTTCCACTTCCTTCCTAATCGAAGAAGTTTGCTTTACAAATCCTTTTTCATGTACACAACGATTTCTTTGTTCTCGTTGTTATGGAGCAGCTCCTAGAGTCCCTGTTGTCGCTGTTATGAAGTAGCTATTAGAGTCCTCCATGAGGAATTACACATTCCAAAACCTTCTGGCTTTGATGGTGCCTTAAGAATAAAGAAAATGAAAAAAAGTGTTTTGGTTTTTTCTGACTTACAGAACAACTCACGTTCACTTTTGGTTGTGCGTAAAAATCAATACCTTTGTTCATTATTTATAGAGGTGTTAGGAATATAGAGTAAGGATATCTATTTTAAATTTAAACAAATTAAATTTAAGTGTAATTAATCCTTATTTAAATTTAAACAAATTAAATTGAAATTTATATCTTATCATAAATGTTTTTCAATTATTCAATTAAAAAATATCATAACAATATCCAACATTAATTAATTAACTAAATATTTATTAATTATTCACAAATAATCAACATAGTTACATGTCTTGTGGACAAGGGCGAAGGGTAAGCCAACAATGGGGGGGCCAAAATTTTTAAAAATATTTATTTTTTATATATATTTTATCAATGGTCCCCCTAAAATTTTTGAAAATTTTTATTTATTATATATTATTAATGGCCCACTCAAAATAATTTTTTTTTTAATAATTAATATAAATAAATTTATATTAACTTAACTTTACCCTAATTTAAGTTTCTCTACACTTCTTTCTCTTTTTCTTTTTCTCTTCTCTTTTGTGTCTTTTTATTTTTATTTCTCTTTTCTTGTAACTCACCATTAAAACACACCTTATTCTTCAAAAGAGATTTATGAGCTTGTGAGTTTGGACAAGGAAAGACAGAGATCATCCACCACTATTGTGTAAAATTAAGAAGAGGTAAAGTTTTCTTTTACCTTCTTATTTCTATATATATTATTTAACTATTATATGAAATCTAGTATTTTGTATTTAATTATTTATGTTTTATTCATTATAGTTTTATATTTTATTTTTTAAGTTTAAATATAAATAAATAAAAATATTGAATGTTAACTAAATTGTTTTTTTTTTCAGGTTTGATTAAAATATGAGTAAGTTGAAAACAATTGACAAATTTTTTAAAAGAAAAGAGGTAGATAGCTCAAATGATTCTCCTACACTTGAGCCACCAAATCTTAATACTTCAACTTATAAACAAGAGCAGTACGAATCAAAACATTCAAGGCTCAATCTTGAAGAAATAGATGCTTTTCATATAGAACCTGACCTTGGATTACGACCAATGCTATGGGAATTTCCTATCAATCAAAGGGATGAAATTCGTCGTGCTTATCTCAAACGTGGGCCATGTAAACCCATTCTTAAGACGTATCCTCTATCAGATGATGATCATCCTCGTTGTTTTCAATCTTCTTAGTTTGAATTATTTCCTTCTTGGTTAAAGTATTCTTGTGACAAAGATACTATATTTTGTTTTCCATGCTACCTTTTTGGTAAGAACACCTCAAATCGTCTAGGTTTTAATGCATTTATTGAAAAAGGTTTCAGAAGTTGGAAGAAAGTAAATAGTGGAGAAAATTGTCCACTTTTGAATCATGTTGGGAAAAATCCAAGTTCTCCACATAATGTTGCTATAAAATCTTGTGAGGATTTATTGAAAAAATCCCAACATATTGATAGGCTTATCAAAAGACAAGCATCAAAAGAGATCTTGAGTAATCGACTTAGGCTCAAAGCTTTTATAGATTGTGTTAGATGGTTAACTTTTCAAGCTTGTGCATTTAGAGGTCATGATGAAAGTCCATCCTCAAAAAATAGAGGAAATTTCAGTGAAATGCTGAAATTCTTAGGATCTTACAGTGACAAAGTTCATAAGCTTGTCTTGGAAAATGCTCCATGTGTTGCTAAGTACACATCCAATGATGTTCAAAAGGAGATTTTGTATATTTTGGCTAATATGGTGAGAAATTCAATTAGAGAGGAAATGGGAAATGCTAAGTTTTGTATTATTATTGATGAAGCTCGAGATAAGTCTAAAAAAGAGCAAATTGCTATTATTTTGAGATTTGTTGATGGTGATGGTTTTGTTCAAGAACGTTTCTTTGATCTTGTACATGTTAGTGATACCAGTGCAATGACTTTGAAGAAAGAGTTAATGTCTGCTTTTTCTCGTTATAACCTTCAAGTTAAAAGTATTCGAGGTCAAGGATATAATGGTGCTAGTAACATGTGTGGTGAATGGAATGGTTTACAAGCTTTGGTACTTAACAATTGTCCATACGCATATTATGTGCATTGTTATGCTCATAGATTACAATTAGCATTGTTTGCAACATCTAGAGAAGTAGTTCATATTCATAATTTTTTACACAGTTGACTTCTATTGTAAATATTGTTAATGCTTCTTCCAAAAGACATGACCAATTACAAGCTGCTCAAGCAATTGACATTGCAAACATGGTTGCTAGTGATGAACTTAAAACAAGTAGATGAGCAAATCAAGTGAGAACTCTACAAAGAGCTGGAGATACTCGATGGAGCTCACACTTTCATTCTATTTGTAGCTTGATGAGAATGTTTGATGCAACCTGCACTGTTGTGGAAAGTATTATTGACGAAGGGGCTAGTTATTCACAAAGAGGTGATGCTTTTGCTGCTAGCAAAATATTAGCATAATTTGAATTTATTTTCATATGACACTTAATGTATGAGATCATGGCAATCACTAATGTTCTTTGCCAAGCATTACAATTACACTTTCAAGATATTTTAAATGCAATTCATCTTGTTTTTACTACAAAATCACTCCTTCAGAAGTTGAGAAATGATGGGTGGTCTAATTTACTTAAGAATGTGAAAAAATTTTGTCAAAAACATGAGATAGAAATTCTTGACATGGGTGCACGATATATCTTGGGCAGAGGTCGATCTCGTCAACCAGATGTAACTGTGGAGCATCATTATCAAGTTGATATATTCTTAGTGATGATAGATACTCAGTTACAAGAATTGAATTCGAAAATGAGCAAGCTGTGGAACTTTTAACTTTAAGCACTACTTTGGATCCTAATAACAATTACAAATTATTCAATATTAATAATATCTACAAGTTAGCAGAGAGTTTTTATTCTCAGGATTTCACAGAACAAGAAAGACTTATTTTGATGTTATAATTGAGGCATTACGAGCTTGATATACCTCATTATCAAAGTTTTGAAGATATTATGACACTTTCTGAATTGTACCAGAGATTAGCAAAAACAGAAAAGTCAAAGAATTACCACTTGATTGATAGATTAATTTGCCTTATTTTGACTCTTTCGATTTCTACAGCAACTACAGAGAAAGCCTTTTCAGCAATGAAAATTGTGAAAACAAGACTCCAGAACAAAATGGATGATGAGTTTATTACAGATAATTTAGTTGTTCATATTGAGAAAGATATTGTCAGTCTTTTCAGTACAGAGTCAATAATTGATGAATTTGAATCTAAGAAACATCGTCGAGCACAACTTTCTTAGATAACTATTATAAGTTTTTTTTTTTATTTACATGTTATATAAAATTATTGTCTATTATGAATCTTTTGATCGTTGGTTAAATTCAACATATTAGTTTTAAAAACTTTTAGCTTTTATTTTTTTCATCTTTGGCCCCCCCAACAAAAATTGGCTTGGTCCGCCCCTGCTTGTGGACACACCACATTTACATGCAACATCCTATGTTATTGTGTTCTTAAGTGATCAAGTAATTTGCAATACAAGATGATGGATAATCCTCTTTGTCGGCATATGTAGAATATCAGCCAAATTCATTTAACGAGTTAAGTGAAAAATGTGAAATTCTCAGTACAATAATTAAAAGATGACAAGATTTAAAACATTTATCATAATCTTTGCCAAATTCTAGTTCCTTTGAAAACTAAAAAGGTGGATGTGAGTTGGACTTGTTCATTGTGCAAACTGATGACAACAAAATTGTTGACTATAGTAAGTAAAATGCATTATGCTTTGATCTAAGAATAGAGCTTTGGAGTCCTCTTAGAGTGGCTATGGTCTTTGTTATTATATAGTTGTTGTTGGTCTTTCTTAGGAATAACAATGAACATATTAAATTCAGAAAAAAAGAAGAAGGAAAAGTTATATATGGAGAATGAGCAAATAAACGAAGAAAGGTTAATGTAATAAAATATCTCATCTACACATACTATAAGAAACGAATATAATTGGAATTCTTAGAAAACGAATATAATTAAGAGTTTATGCCTATTAGTACCTGATCAGGTGGAATACTTAAATGCTATTGAAGTTAAAATGTCTTTAAGATTTTTATAACGTCTTCCCTCCCTTTACCCTATAAATGAACATTTTCCTGGCAAATCAATTCTTACAGCATTACAAAAGTATTCTACCAACGATCAAAAACAATAGAAGTTAGTGTTCCTTAAGTGTAATGGCAAGTTTCAATGTTTATATTGCTTTCGGTGTTTTGGTGATTATGACAAGCGGAGCGGTCATGGCTCGTGATGTTGATCCGATCAAAGCAAACAATTGTGAAACTAAGATGACAACGCATTGCGTTATCGAGGTTTTCGCTAGTATATTCAAGACCGAAATCGTTTCTAATAATTGTTGTCATGAGCTTACAAGACTTGGTCTACTTTGTCATAATGCATTGGTGAAGAAAACTCTTCAAAATCCTCTATTTAAAAATAACGATACATCAGTGATCTTATCAAGGGCGGCTCAAGTATGGAATAAATGCACTCTAATTGGCGAGGATGTTTCGCCCACTCCCTCTCCTTGAGAAGGTTAATAATTTATTTTATCAATAAAAATTCAAAGATATAATATACTTTCAATGTTGTTCTTTTTTGGATAAAGGCAAATCAATTTCATCATAATCTTCAATTTGTTCGTTTATGCCATGATAATGAAATGTAAAATTTTAGTTTTGGATAAATGATGATGTTTATAAATACAAAAAGTATTTCATAAATATTAATACATATCTTAACACTTTTATTCAAATCTTGATATAAAATAATATTTGTAGACAACAAACTTTATTCGGGGTCATGTTTGTAAATTTTAAAATTAGATTAAATTAAGACCATTTTTTATAACTAACTAAATATTCTAATACTACAAAGAAAGTAAGTGTTTCCAACGGCATTTTTTATAAGAAAAATTTAAATTCCCGTACATATCGTTGTATTTTTATTCAAATCTTAATATAAAATAATATTTGTAGATCACAATCCATTTGTGTCTAGGTCATTTTTATAAATTTTGAAAGTAAATTAGAGTAAGACCATTTTTTAATAATTAATCTTGTTTTGACATCACAAAAATTTGACTTTTTTCGACAAAATACAAAAAAAAAAGTTTGTCAAAAATTTCACCATTGAAAATGTAGTAAGCAATGCCAATGATCAAAAAATGAAAAAATTTCGTCAATAAAACTTTGAAATTTCCAATAAAAAATTTCATTGAGAAAGGTGAAAAAATGGCAAGTAAACTAATCGGTCAGTAATTATAGTATGAAATCCGTAAAAAAACTATTGAATTTACCTATGGAATTTTGTAGTTGATGAGATAATTAATTACCTATGGAATTCCATTGGTTTTTTCATCGATAAAATTAATAAAAATCGTCATAAATAATCTCTTTCTCATCATGACTCAAAATTTAAATTCACAATTCATAACAAAAGTGAGTATTGAAATATGAAATTAAAATTTAACTTGAAATTGAAATTAAAATACATAAATATCAATTCAAATTTAATTCAAGGGTACCAAATACATCGGTGTGAGAATGCCTTCATTAGCAGTAATATCAAAGAAACACCCTAATCAAAACTGTATACAACGCAAACTCCTTTGTGACATAATTACCCTTATAAAAAAAATCAATATATATGAAACATTTTTGAAACAACCCTAAAAAAAAAAGAAAGCCACCATATAAAGCACTACAAGCACACAATAACACCTCAATGCAACCAAAGAGCATAAAGAAAAGAAATAGCAATAAGAAGGTTCACCATGGAATATCGGCATTACAATTATTATTCATTAAAACATTTTGTTATGTAACATTAATTAATGTCTTCACTCTTTGAAGATTCCAAATCATGAAAACCTAAGAAATGCATTGGAATCAAAAGTTTAGGATCATGATTTTTTTAATATCATGGGATACACTGCAAATGACAAAGGTAATTTTTTTTAATATTTATTGATAAAACTTAATTTTCGACCTTCCTAATAAGGAGTAGGAGAGGGCGAAACATCTTTGTTAACTAAAATGCACTTATTCCATACTTGTGCACCTCTTGATAAGATCACCAATGTATCATTATTCTTAAATAGATGATTTTGAAGAGTTTTCTTGATTAATGCATCATGACAAAATTGACCAAGTCTTATCAACTCAATGCAACAATTATCCGTAACAATTCCAGTCTTGAATATACTTGCAAAAACTTCATTGACACAATGTAATGTCATCTTAGTTTCACAATTATTTCCCTTGATGGCATCAACATCACGGGCCATGACCGCGCCAATTGCCATAATAACCAAAACTCCGAAAACAACATTGAAACTTGCCATTGCGACTCAAGAAAGAATGATGTCTCTCGTTTTGGTTGGTAAAATACTTTAGTATTGCTACAAGAATTAGTTTGCCTGGAAAATGTTTATTTATAGGATAACCATGAGGAAGGAGAGACTAAGATGTATTCAAAAATGTTTTAATGAGATTTCAGGTTTAATAGCATTAAGTTTTTCAGTTTATTAATTAATTTGCTAAATCTTGAACTACAAGAGTTTTTAATAAGTACAGTATTTAGTAATTTCAGTTTTCAAATGTTTAAAATGAAAGTTACATTAATCTGAAAACAAAAGTTTTTGGCCACGATATTAAATTTGATAATTTGTGGCATTAATGTAGCAAATATGAAAGAAAAACATAAGAGATAGTCATCTCTCATCTTATAAATCCTATTCCTTGTTTCAATATTCAAGCCCAAGATTTTCAAATTGAATTTTAAGGTTCTTAACAAGTTGAAAAATTATAGAACAATGAAGTTGATGAAAAAAAAATGATATTCGAGTACAATTACAAAACAATTCCTTATTTGTTAGATTAGAGCACATTGCAAGCAATTAGGCACCAATTACATAATAATATTGAACATTGAAATCCCTAAATCCTATTTCAATTTACATCATCTTGAAAAACTTGAAATGTTAATTTCTTGAATTGTCAAAGTGTCACGACCCGGAACCTCCCTCAGGCCCATGACAATCGCCGCGACGTCCCGATTGACACTTATTATCCGAAATGCCAACCGAAACCCCGCAAGGCTTACATATCAGTTTCTTTCCTTTCCTGTGAGCAATCGTTGTTAAATATCGAGTTTTTAGAGAATATACACTATTTTAGATCAAAAACAATCAAAATAAAATTTTCGCCACACAAGGGTATTTTGGTCATTTTTTTCTCAAAAATTTCGAAATTGGCTAAAATGTAATATACAAGTACAAAATACATAATTCATAATCAAAATGAGTTTAAAAGTCTAAAATCTTCATTTAAAACGAATTTACGGTTATTTGAATATAATAAGAAAATAAAAGAAATATTAAGGGAAATATTCTATTTTCTTATAAAACAATATTTATAGAGTTATACGTGAATAATTTTTATAGCGTAAAAGCTAAAAAAATTTATACATACTGAAATACAGTAAGCCAAAATATTTAATTTAATTTACAATAACAAGAGGACCCTCGAATAAATAAAAGTAAAGAGGACTGTGAACCTACGGTTTGGAAAATGCAGATCCAATGGTAGTCCTCGATGAGATCAGCTATCTACAGTCTATACTGAACCTGAAATTGATGGAAAGGAGGGTGGTGAGATTATAAAATCCCAATGAGTAAACAGACATTATCATAAATATCTAAAGGCGAGTAAAATGGAGGCAAGTTTAAACAACAAATTTCAACCCATTTCATAATGTTTTTAATTTATTTCTTAAACCATAAAATATTTGTAATTTACCAAAACAGTTGTTAAGGCTTATGTCTTTTATTAAAACAAGGCTCAAGCCAAAACTAATCCTCGGGGATACCTTGACCGAGGCATCTAACTGAGTTCGCCAAGGGTGTTAAAATATTCACACGTGAAACACATTTTTATTTTTAAAACAAATCGTCCCTTGGCGTTGGCTGAGTTACACATTCACGTGGGGGTTCGACGTGAAGTGAGCTCTAATACTACTCCGGGAGTTACCCTCATCACCTCTACAACCGGAGTAACTATATAACTGGGTTTACCGTGCCCCTCTAATAGGCAGTCCACGAAAACCCGTCACTACAGTGACTAACCCACCAATTTTAATAAAATTTCGACAGTATAACGTGGCTTTTATTTATTTATCCAGCCTGCATAGTAAAAACAACTTACATAAATTTTCCAATGCACTCACAAAATTAGCCACATATACTCATTTCTCATAAGCCATTCCTAGGAAAATATATATTTTTTAAGTCAATTTGCAGCCTCCAATTACTCAATTTCATAATCAATACAATATACTTTTATTTGTCACATTTATTCCTAAAACATCAAAAATCTCGTTTTAATCTCGTTCTCATTTCATAAAATACACAAAAGGCATTTAAAAATAAACTCTATATAATTTACAATAATAATAACTTTACTCATCGTTTGTACAAACTAAAAGCTTTCTAAGCGCCCCAATCATTACTCGTCGGGTACGACTTCTTTACCTTTTCCAAAAGGCTCTCCTCCTAGACACATTACAAAAATTTACACAATTCATCACATTGATGCTAAATCACTATATAATTAACTTAAATCCTATACTAATGCATGGTATGAAATGCAATAGCCTAAAACGGCTTAAACGCGGTATTAACCTATTTTTGGCACTTTGCCCGATAAATTGCTAACGCGCTCCATTTTAGCTCTAAATCATCTCATTCTCTCTCTCACATTTCTAACCATTAAATATCAGCCAATAACCTTCTAAAAACAACAAAATCAGCTCACCCCCTTCCTTGAAAAATTCGGCCAAAAATGGGACATTAACTCGGTTAATTTTATACTTTGATTTTCTATCACGTTTAATCGTTTTTCATCATTTTCTCTTCATTTCCCTTAGAATAAAATCAATTCATCATCATTGTACAGCATTGAGCATCCAGACAAAAGTGGGTATTGTGAAAATTTAATGATTTCTTGCCCAATTTAATTTCTAAACACATTTAACTAACTAAAACTATCAATTTAACTAAAAATCAAAACCTAAAAATTTCAATTTCTCTCCCTAGAATTTCGTCCAGCCCTTGTTATCACTTTTTGATCTCTCTCCTCAAGCATGCTAAATGGAAATAAAGGCATAGGAAAGGTAGAAATCAAGCTAAAATCGAAAAATCTTACCGTTAGACGCGTAAACGGTCGAAAACCGCGAATTCCCCTTTGAATTTTCTTGTTTCTCTTTGGTTTTTCTTTTTTTCTTCCTTTCCTCTCTATTTCCTCTCTTGTTCTTCCTTATGGCCGGCCAGCACTTAAAATGGGGTTTAAATGGGTTGACTTTTTATTAAAATAATATTATTTTATTAAAATGCCACGTGTCACTTTCCCATTTGCCCATTTTTAAAATTTCATCCATTTTTTTTCAAATTTTCACCATACACTTGTCCCACATATCCATAGCTTAAATAAAATTCTCAGACTTATCCCAAGTCTCGGTGGAGTAATTTTTAAAATTTACACTTTTGCCCCTGTAAAAGTGAAAAATTACATTTTTGCCCAAAAAACTGAAAAATTGCTCATAGATATATTTTTCATCCCTTATACTCATACCATTCTCCAATTTGTCAAATTTGATCTAAATTCTCTCAAAATCTCAAATTTTGTCCGCGGGTGGTAAAATTACGATTTTGCCCCTACACTCCAGAAATCACTAGAATTAAACTTTTTCACTTCCTATCATTAAATTATACTCCAAATAGTTAATCTTGATCAAAAATTTCACTCCATGATCAAATTATTATCCTAGGTGGCAAAATGACGATTTTACCCTTGAACATCAAAATTTTCAATTTTACCCCAAATGAACCCTCGAACTCCAAACAATCATTTTTAGTCATTCCTTGACTATAAAATATTAAATTGCATCCTACAATTCCTATTTGAACTAGTTCGAGGTTAAATCAACTCAAGTGTACCATTTGGTACAATACCGAGTTTCGTCTATTTTTAAATGCTTTTCCTAGTATAATAACATGTTACTCAGTGCATGTATGTCATGACATGTGTTTATAGGGTCAGGTTTTACACAAAGTAACTTAGTTTTGCTGATCAAATTAGGGAAAAAGGGAAAATACCATGCCTCAAAGCTTTCTCTTCACATTTCCTAATCTAGATTTTGTCCTAGAATAGATAGCCAACCACAAAAAGAAGACAATGATAAGTATTGGGAGAGAATGAGAGAAATGAGGTGAATTCCAAAAAGTCTTTGTTCTTCCAATATCATAATGTGTCAATATACATTGGAGAAAAAAATGTGTAAAACTAATTTGACTTTAATTTTTCAAGATGTGAACAAATTAAACTGCTTAAATTATTTTAATGTTACATGAAATAGTATGAAAGAATGCTAAAATTCTTCTCGTATTCTTTGATAATTTGCTCAACTAGATGAGGACCTCATCTGCAACCTAATAAAGTAGTGAAATTTTTTTTGTTATCTAGAACCATTGAGCTTAAATCCATCCAAGCCTGCACAGAACAACAATCCCATAATCTTGTATGAAAGCTTTCAGAAGTTCACCTTGACATCATGCTTTATCCTTGTTGCAATGGATATGACAGCACAATCGGACCATCGTTTAGTGCCCAAATTGATTCTTGAATGATTTAAGGTGACAACACAAGGGTTTGATAATTCTAGCGACTCCAAAAAGAACTACCACCATGACAACAAAACCATTGGCATCATTATGGTTATGTCTAGAACTTTCTTTCTTGTACTCTTTTCTTTCTTAAGGACTGTTTCTTCATGCCAAACCTTGCCTGCATCACCATTTTCTTTTACTTTTTTCTTTTTGGACCTTTCTTTGGAAGCAGATTTTCTTATTCTTCTAGAGGATTGAGCACTAACATTGTTTGTTATTCTTATTAACACTGGAAATGGAAATTAAATTAAATTATAACCAGCCCAACAGTTGTCCAATACTATTTTCCTTTTTCATTATAAAGAATTTTTACTGAGATATTTCAAAAAAAATTAAAACAGAAGGTTGGAAAGGGAATTCATTTAGAGATATAAGGCTTTCACTAAAACTTCTAAAAAAAGTAAAACAAATAGTCATATGAATAAAAAAAGAACTAAAATAGCCCGGTGACTATTGTGATAAACTAAATAGCATAATGCAAGACTAAGATTACTTGCATGCTTCGATATACTCAATTTGGAAAAGCTTAAAATTTCACAATTTTCTTTTTATACAAGATGATCTAAGACAATCCACCACAAAGTGATCAACATCACTATTAATCGATTTTTCAAGGAAAAAAAGAACACTAAAGATAACGATATGTATTATTTTTCAACTTCACTATAAATAATGCCTAGAATAATCATTTGGATTGCAGTTAAGTAGATCTTATGGTAATATATTTTAAGAATGAATAACTTTACACAAAATGTCACCATTATCTAACAGAGTTCTCATAGATAATCCTATACTCTACACCTGTTTCACCATAACAACAAGGGTGGAAACAAAGACACGAGATTGTAGAATTTTTGTTTTGAAAACCCATAGTCAACAACATAGACAATTCCCTGCACTAACCACGATAACAAAGGTAGAAATGAATGCAACAATTGTTTATTATAAACTAAAAAACTAAAGTTTAATAAATAGCTCCAAAGCGAACATATCTTATCTCTTAAAAAAGTAATTTTGGCTATAATAAATGCAACAAAGAATGAAAGAATAATGATAGATTTCTCTACCTACAAAGAATTTTGTGTCCTTTTCTATATAAATCACACACTAAAATAATAATCCATGTGTTGCTTAGCTCCCACACTAAAAAATGAAACCACAGCTTATAAGTTGCAAGAAAACTTGGACTAATCAATTTTAGATAGCACAAATGCATATCTTAGGAATTCAAAAACAAAATGTTGTTTCACTAATGATCTTACATGCCAGAGGCACCTCCTTCTTGAAAGAAATATTAATTTCCTAAGTTTGAGTCTATGGATTGGGCATAGCATGAGTTAAGCAATACTAGAGGACTAGCCTTTATGTGTCTCTAATAAAAAGAGTTCTTTATTATCAAACCCAACAAATATGTCTAGGAAAATTATTGTTTCAACAAATTGGAAAAGAATTTAACCTACCCTAGAAAGAATCAAAGAATTATTAAGAACTAAACTAAAATTAACAGAAAAAAACCCTATTAAAAAACCTATAAAAAAACCATATATCATGGACATCACAAACACAACTGCAAGTGATAAAATTTTCACAACCTCAATGTGATTAACTAATATTGCAAGGTGGAAAAAAAGAGAATCAAAGGCCAAGAGAAAAAAGGAGAAAGAGATTACACACATATATTTTCACACTCAAACGGTGTACACAATCAAACCCACAATCCTCTTTATTTATTTCTTACCCTTTTGATCCAACCTGACTCGCCAAACAAGCATGGCTCGTTTTACGTTCATGAACTTGAATTCTTCCTCTACTTCCTCAAGGATCGCTCGTTTCTAATCTATGTAGAAAACCCAAATCATATCATCTCCAACACACAAAAATTGATCATCATCTATAAAAGGATTTCGTCAATGCTGAAGGATAGAAAAGCTTGATTGTTTTTAATTTGGTATCACTTAACATTGATTTCAATATCTCTTTTTAGCTTATCTAGAAGCCTTCTTGGAAGGAAGATGGGTGGGGGTGTTTTTTCTCTTTTTTTCTTTTATATTTGATCAAGATCACATTATTTTTTTTTTAGCTTGAGGCAATGACAAGCAATTGTCGTTAGCTAACTTTTCATAGACCAACGGACAGATGGTAGAAAATTATGAAAGGGGCAGTAAAGTGGGCATAGAAGGGGCAAAAATTTGTATTCCCATATACATCAAATATAAGATTGGTATACATTATATTTATTCTTGATTTTCTCAATCTTCTTATATTTTATTTTTTATAAAAAATAAATATAAAAAGTATCGAAAACTTAAATACTTAAATTTGTTTAAATTCCATCCAATTTGATAATTATAGTTTAATTGTACTTTTTAATTTTTCAACTATTTACTAACTAAATAAGTTTTGAGTAGGGTTGAGCAATGGTTCAGTCAGTTGGTTTTAATTGTGGACAATGATAGATTTAGGAATTTTTTTGAGTGGTGTTATAATAATAATAATAATAAATATGTTAAAATCCATAAACTAGAAGTTTTAACATTAAATTAAAGAAAATGTAAATTCAGTACATTTATTTAATACTTAAATGTAAAAATATCTAAGATAACCATAATTGTCCACAACAATTTTTCACTTTTTGAAAACGATGTATGATAGCATAAGTAGAAACACTCTCAAATACATCTTTTTCAATATATGTCACCAAGTAATCATTCATCCTTTCATTACTTATTCAATTGCGCAGTCTGTGTTTTATAAATTTCATTACTGAAAAAGCTCTTTCAACTGACGTTGTTGCAACTAATAAAATCAACTAATAAAATCAATGCAAGTTTTACTAGCAAATAAATTCAAGGATACATGATATTTCTATTTGTTTACAAAATAATCAAATATATACCTACAAAATAAATCAAAACAAGAAAGACTCATAATTTCAAGATATTATTTGATATGCAATATTATTTTTTATTATCTATATTATAATTATAGCCCTAAACCAATCAGATCGTGACCAACCATGATCGGTCAGTTAAGGGGTTGTGGGCTTTGGTTTGCCTTTGGGACTAGCAGTGTTGACGACTTGCATTGACTTGACCTGTCCAAACCATGCTTCCTCATCGTTTTAATCAACCATAAATTTTCGAGCAAAGGCCAGACAACTGTTTTGATGTTAATTAATATGTTTCCATGTTGATATAAAGGATGTAATGCAATGTATGTAGTATATGAAAAGTTGGCTTGCTTTTTTAGTATCCTTGGTTCGTCCCTATTATTGTGTTTCTAAACAGAGTCTGCTAACAAGTGGACTCACCTCCATCATATCTTAGATTAACAAAAAAAAAACACCTTCTAAAAATTGAAAAAAAAAAAACTATGCAAACTCAACCCATGTCAATCACAATCCTTGACTATCTTCAACAAATTTGAACTAAATAATGAAGGTTAATTAACAGAAAATTTCAACAAGATCAATCACAATTATATTATAACATTACCCAATATTAAAAAAATAAAAGAAAAATGATGGTTGGTTATTCGGTTGGTTTCAAAGGGAAGGATTCCCCACCAACGACTAAGTCTAGAAACCACAGAAGCCGATGCCCTCAACCAGCTCCTTAACCGGAGCCGATCAACCAACCCATTTCCAACCGAAAATCATCGGGCCCAGTTGGTTGACCACCCGTTGCTCAGCCTTAGTTTTGAGTACATAAATCAAAGGAGTTAAAGTCACAACATTTCAATTTATTGAATTTTACCACTGTATTTTTAATTTTTATTGATTTTTTTAAAATAATAGAAATGAAATGTTTTACAAAATATTTCATTCATACAAATAACAATTTTGTTGGTTTTTTTATTTTTATTAAAAAATCAACAAAATTAACAAAATTATAGTGATAAAATTTAATGAAAATTTGAAATTTAGTGATAAAATTTAACATTGACACATAGTATATAGTAAAATTTGACTTGAATCCCAAAATAAATAGCGAGATAAATTTTATCTTTGCAAACCAATTGTAAAATGTAATTTAATGTTTTAGATATTTAATTAATAAGCTTAGTTTAAACTTATATACCTTAAATGCTAACGTATAATCTCGGTTATAAATAATCAAATTGGAAGAATTTATTGAAAATTTTAGTTAATAAAACAAAATTAGGAGGAAGAAGGAAAAGAAGGAGAAAATCCAATCCCCAAACCCAAGCCAATGTGGAAAATGAAAGTGAAAGCTCCTCTTCTGTACTTTTCATCTTGTTCTCGATCAGCGTATCCACAACTTTCAGACAAATTACCAAACTAAACTACCACCTTCAAACGCCAACATTACGTGCCCTCTGCCCACGCGCCAACCTGCCACGAGCCAACCACCCGCAATTACCTTAGCTTCCCCTGCTGCAAAGGCAAAGGTTGTTGAATATTCCTGAATCCAGTCAAACAAACCACCACATTTGCACAAAAATTTACAACATTTTCACAAAAAAAAAACAAATCTCTTCATCGGAAACATCAATGGGCAACACGTCGTCGATGCTTACTCAATACGACATCGAAGAAGTACAACAACACTGTAACAACGCGTGTAAGTCACTCGCTATTGCTGCCATTCACCTAAATTTACTCTCCAAATTTGATCTTGTAACTAGTTTAGGCTTTCCTAGCGGTTGATTTTGTGCGTTTTTCTGATCGATCTGCAGTTTCGCAGCAAGAGATCGTGTCTCTATACCAGAGATTTTGCCAGTTGGATCGAAACGGCGGCGGTTTCATCTCCGCCGAGGAGTTCTTGTCCGTGCCTGAGTTCGCTGTTAATCCTCTCTCTCAGGTTTTCTTCTTTTTTTTTTCTCAATTTGTTCATTTTCTGTCTTTAAAATGCGCGTCGTCAGAGTTTCTTTCTTTTTTTTTTTTTGGTGAAATTGTGTTTTTTAAAATTTGGCAGAGACTGTTGAGGATGCTAGATGGATTGAATTTCAAGGAATTCGTGGCGTTTTTGTCTGCGTTTAGTCCTCGTGCTACTCTGCAACACAAAATTGAATGTAACGGTTCCTTAGTTTTTATTAATTAATTTAATATCAAGTTTAGTTAATTTCTGCCCTTTTTTAATTTTTTACTGAAATTTTTCAATTTTAAATCATTTATTTTATAGTTATATTCAAGGTGTATGATTCGGATGGCAATGGGAAAGTTACCTTTAATGACATGTTGGATGTTTTGCATGATTTGACCGGCCAGTTCATATCTGAACAACAGAGGGAGGTTAGTTGTTAATTAAATTTTCTATTAGTTTAATGCAACATTTTTTTTTCTTTGCTCTTTGTTTAATTGACAGGAAAAACATTTGGAATTTGTGTTGTGTCATTGTGCTGTTGTTTTAACTGCAAAATAGGATAAGCAGCATTTTTCTAAGATAAAGTTTGATATCATTCACTTTCTAAAACAAATTATCATCCAAGGCATCATCCTTTTTACTGGCTTAACGATACTAATATCAAACAAATCAATGCTGAAGAAAAGACTGGATGTAGAAGGAGAAAACAGGTTGCAATCTTCAGATATTGTATAAGAAAGCACTCAAAAATTGTTGTTTTCTCTGGAATTGTATTTGATTAAAAGAGATATGCCATAATAGGTCTGCAAAATTTTTTTCCTGGAACATTGATGAAGAGAATGGAAAATGTGGATGTTTCTTTGTCACTGTAGTTTCAATTTCAGTTGGTATTAGAAATGCATCTGGTTACTGACTGCCAAACCGTGATTTTTCTGCTGAGATAATCAAACAATACTCAAATGAAGTATACATTTTTTTTTGCATTTAATTCTTTTTGTCACTAGAAATTATGATATTGAGATTTGTTTGCCTTCTATTGATGTGTTTTTGGTGTTTGGCACAGCAAGTTTTGACCCATGTTCTCGAGGAAGCAGGCTACACGAAGGAGTCCTTGTTAGTTATGTCAGACTTTGTAAAGGTACCATTGCCTTTATATCTGATATTTCTTGTTTTTCAACATTGGAATAGCTTCATTTTGCTTTGAGTTATTTATAATGCTGATGTGAATTTTGGAATGTTCTTACAATGTGCATTCACTCAGACGATTATGGAAATGAGTAGCACTGGATTAGCTCTTACAAAGCTATTAAGGCAAAAACACAGAGAGGGAGCAAGTTTGAATGATAGAGTTGTTCTTAAATCGGTCATACATACTTGATGAATTTATTTCTCGATCTTTTAACATATAAAATGAGGGCAAAACTTTAAAATGTTTGTTCATAGATTAAATGATTATGGAGATATCTCTTTTGAAGCTCAATAGACTCAGCTGGTAGGCTTCTATATCAGCTTTTCTTATTTAGGAATATATTAGTATGTTGTTTTGTGAGAATATGCAATTTAATGGAGGATACTGATGTCAAGAGAACGAGAGGAAGACCAGAGGGGACATGAATGGAAACTAAAAAAAGCTCCTCTCTTTTACTGAATTGATTGAGGATACAGTATCGAATTAGAGCACAGCTATACAGTATGATCCATATAGCTGATTCTAGGGTGGGGAAATAGCTTAGTTGTTGTTGCTGGTGGTGAATTCATAATAGACCAGATTAGTGCTGGAATTTGTTTCTCTTATTACAGGAAGGTTAAGTTCATTACAGTTATCAAGTCAAGCTTTATTTAAACTAGCATTATGGGTTACTTTGGAATCTAGTATCATACCTTTGCCTTTATAGTTATGATTTAATTTGTTTACCATTTGAAATCTAGTTGATATTTTGGGTAAGAAAGTCAGTGGAGGTAGCAATGTCTAAATAGGAGGCAGAGTCCGCTATTCAAGACTCTCAAGCAAGTAAAGTATGAGAATGGAAAGAAAAAAAGAGGTAAAAGAAGTATCATGCATCATTTATAAAACATGGCTTAGTGTTTTAAACCATAATAGTTTCTCAAATTCTGCAAATTTTAGGGAAACTGTTGAGCATGAGAGGAGGAGGTGAAAAGGAGAAAGATCATCATTCTCCTACAACTAAAGCACCGTAAAAGGGGGCAATGAGAAGAATTATATTCGGCTGTTTATCTATCAAAGCCTCAAGTACAGTGTAGCCATATCATGGTTTGCTGTAACTAAGTTCTAAGGAAGATCTTTTTTTTTTTTTAACCATGGAAGAGCATACTCTAACTACTGCTGCAGATTTTTCTAGCTGTCTAAGTTGGGTTTTTTGGTGTCACATCACTTGATTTTGACAACTGTCTCTGCATTATTTGGTGAATCGAAGTGCATTTGAATCCTAGTCTAATTTGAATGGTGCATGAGCTAAAATTAGAGTACCTTGCAGTAGTACAAGTTAACTGGAGGCAGAGTACAATGTGACCTGATACAGAATAAAGCTACATTGATAGAGTCTCTGTTTAAGTCTGCTTGTGGTAGGACAGAGTCTCAACTATAGAGTGTGCTCATGCCTACTTGGTAGCTTTGTCTATGTGTACATGATTTTTGGTCCGATTGAGCTGTGCCCTGAGAGCTCAATGTCTTAATTAGCTTGAAATTTGGAACTTCCATAGATTCAGTTTTTCTTGCACTTCTATCCCAATTGTTGTATTTGAAGCTCTTAGAATTAATTCATTATATTCTTTCACTATTTTGGGATGAACATATAGAAAATATTTGCATAATCTGTACTTCTATAGATGATCAGTGCTTTTAGGATTAGCCTGGTTTGCTGTTCACTTTGCTTTCTTTCAAGTTTTTTAATCTTAAAACATTTTACTAATGTAATACTCTGCAAGATGATATTGCTGACATCTTATGCTAATTTTGCTTGTTTTATCATCTAACATAGTATGTGTGTGTGTGTGTATAAGGTTTTCTTATTTGGTATCTAATGCGTCTGTAAAGCTCTTATATTGCATACAATTTGACTGCACTTCTTGCAGATTCTTGGGAGCTCTGGATTGAAGATGGAAGTTGAGGTTCCAGTGGATTGACCTGAGGGTAACCATTCTTTACTACAGTGAATTCCTAGCATTGGCAGCTTAGATGTCTCTTTTAAAAAAGTTGATGCTGTATCCTTTTGTTTTAATGTGTCTAGTTAACTCCGGCAATTTAAAAAACTTAACCTTTTTGCATGTCACCAAACTTGAAATAGTTAAAAGCTATAAATTGTTTCGTGCTTTATCTTCCTTAGTGCTTTCTTTGAATGGGAAGGAGAAAAAGAAAGTAGCATCTCTCCTTTGTTTGAAAAACATTTTAGTGGGAGGGATCGGAAGAGATACATTTATCCTTCCAAAACCCTACACACTCCCATTATTTGTATTGACAAATGTCTTTATTTATTTATTTATTTTTCCAGTAGAAAAAGACTTTATTGATAGGTAACAAATGTAGATATGTTAATGTATTGTATATGGACTATTTATGAAAAAATTGAGGAGTTCAACTTTCTCTATGTACCTCAAGACCGTACAGAATTGAGGGAGGTGCAGGAAGACAATTTTTATCAAGGATATGTATACCAAGGAGGATGGGGTTATATTAACCCAATCTGAAAGGCACATCTCCCTTTGTGACTGAGCAGCAACCCTATCGGCAGTCATATTGTTCTTACAACTGATACAGTTCACCCTCACAGTTTCGAACTTTCTGAACCAAGCTTTTATGTTCGTCACCAATGGCAAGAACTTCCAATCTGGGCAAGGCTTGCTTGATTTAGGTTCTTATGCAGAATTTCAGTCTGTCGCCACGATGACCTTTGGAAATTTTGCTCACAAGCTAATCCGATTCCTTCTTTATTAGCCACTGCTTCAACTTCCATACTTGAGTTTACATCTACAATCTTTCCAGCCCCTGCTGGCACTCTGCCCTGGATGTTTCTAGTAACTATTCCAATTGCAGCTTTGGAGGATTATTACTGAAAGCTCCATCAGGATTCAGCTTCACCCATCCCTCACCAAGCCTGTCCAACTCATTTTTTTGATCTGTTTTCTGTTCTTCAGTCTGTTTGACACCTTTCTGCTGTATCATCTCTCTATATTTTGTTACTACGCTTGTTATTCTAACCCCTGTCATCATCAGATCCTGTTCTTTTCCTTTTTTGTTTGTTTAACATCTAGCCTTCCAAATATTTCAGCAAGTGAATGCTGTAAACACAGACAGCATCCTTTTTTCCTCACTGCTCAAATGATTCATATTAAGAACTTTATTAAGCCATCTGTCGAAGGTTGTGATATGATCTACTTTGTATTCAGGCCAGTTCCAAACCAAACTATTTTCACCCGCTCAAATTAAAATAAAACATGTCTTATAGTCTTTTCTTCTTTGTGACATATAGAGCGCGTAGGATTTGAGCTGACCTTCCTTCTCCACAAATTCATAAATGTTGCCACATCATTGGAGCAAGCTCTCCAGAAAGGGTTTTGTGAGGAATTTGTAGGTGTCATGTCTCCTTCCGAACAGCTGTGTCAATGATTTGGGGCCCGTTAAGCTCACATTGTTTTCCATCTCCTCCAACAAATTTTCTTTATTTGAACATACGTAACTAAAATATGAAATAATAGTAAAGTATTTTATAAGTTATCATTCACTCCCTTCTGAACCTTTATCGAATAACAATTATGAGATATCCAATTTTTTTTCCTATTCTTTTCTAGTAATCCATACAAGGGAAATTTCGCCCTCTTTCTTCCTCCATTCTCTCTCCTTTCTTTCCTCCTCATTTTGAAATCTATTTTGTTAGCGTAATTGGTCACACCCATCATTAGTCATCGATAAATCGAGTCCATTTTGTTTCTAAATCTTGATGAAAATCCTCTTTTAGTGCGGGCAAAGGTTGGGGTTCGTTTGCCTTTGTGAGCTTGTAATTAATCCAACATGATGGGATAGAATTTGATAAAGTGAGCCTATCTCCCTTTCCTTTGTGAGTGTCAAAAGTTTTCTCCAAAACTGATGATACTTGAACTTGACTTGGCTTTTCCATGCCCATGCCCTCTCTGGTCGGTGGTTCTCGTCAATGTGGGTGTTAGCTCTCATTAAATTATCCATATCTAGTTCTTATTAAGTTGTCATTTTTTTTTTATGTTTACATGTGATTTTGGATAGCAAAAAGCGAGACTTTTTTCGCATTTCATGAATCTCATTCTGTCCATCCTAAAGTTGACTTTTAAATTAGAATCTTAAATTACAATCAGTTGGCCTCGGTGTTGCAATGGCGACAGATTGATAATTATTGATTACAACTAACTTGATGGTAGTTGTTCACGTACGACCGTATCCAAACTCCTGCATGAACCAGAGCCTGAATTTCAGCCCATACGCTTGATTGCACCTTCCATGTGACTCAAATACGAGGAAATTTCTTCTTA
Organism: Theobroma cacao; assembly: GCF_053813885.1. Classification (NCBI taxonomy): domain Eukaryota; kingdom Viridiplantae; phylum Streptophyta; class Magnoliopsida; order Malvales; family Malvaceae; genus Theobroma; species Theobroma cacao. Next base: position 9,257,798 of record NC_142647.1, read on the forward strand.
TATTTTACTAATTGTTCTCTTTTCCCCCTTCCTCACCTCTGGGCTGTACTAGATTACAGGCCAACGCTTGCCAGTATCCACACCAGTTCATGGTCCAAAATAAAAATACTGATAACCAAACATAGTGGCGAAGACATTGAATATAAGAACGATGAGATGTTCCCCAAGAATTAATGCCCAAACCATGTGCAAATAATTCTTCAATAAAAAAAAAAAAAAAGAAAAGCATGCCCAGAGAAGATAATAATTGTATGAACTTGATAAACTACAAGCCATGGCACATCAGATCTGAAAATTGAACACGTTCCATGCCAAGTTGCCTAAAATTTGCAAGCCACTATGGATAATATTAAACAAGTACAAGTCAACCTTGCCTTTTATTTTATTTATTTATTAAAAGAGAAATAGTACTACTCTTTCATTCTTTTCAGAATCTCTTATTAACAAAATTCATCATATATAAATATACTTACAGTGAAACTTAATTTGATTTATTGGTAAATACGTGTATTTCTGTACTTAAAAAATCATGTTCGATTATTTTTTCTTTAAAATAAAAAAATAAATGTTGAATCAATAGTGGACTAAGAATATATATATATTTTTTACTATCCTTTCGGGAGGATAGGAATGCCCTATTGATCCAAGGTTGAGCGACATGATAAAATATTTTAATTACCAAATGAGAGATAATCCTCTTCTATTCAACAAATCTCACTTTATTTATTTCAAAATTTAAATTCGCAATAAAATTTGGGGTCTTGTCCACTATAATGTCTTGTCCAGTGATGCTTTTGGACATAAAGGACATGTTGTAAGAATATTTGATTGAAAGGCATGTCAGATGAAAGGCTTTGTTTGGGAGATTAACCTTTAACTAAAAATTAAGGATGGAGATCAAAGGCATTTAATTAAAGTTGCCATATACTTATGTCTGAGACACAGAGAACGCGTGGGACGGGCAGAGTAATGAACTGGTCGGCAAGACATGTGGACCCGCGAATAGCCGTTAAGATGGCTTTTAACCTCAACGGCTTTTTAAAAATCCAAGGCTTTGAACAAAGTTTGCGGGAAAAGAAATACATGGAAACAAGGTCCCACATTGGCAATCATTAATTACCCATAATTAACAGTGAGTTAATCTTGGAAATATCTAGCATTTCAGGGGTTTATTCTTTACGTTTTAATTCTCCAAAGCAGTTTCCAATGCCCCTCTCTCTCTCTCTCTCTCTCTTCCTCTTCTTTATCAAGATTGCCTTGCCAAAATCGTTTTCAATAAATTTTCCTTTTACCTGACACGGTTGAACTTGACTTTGCTTTGTTGAAATGCAAAGCAAAGCAAAAGCCAATCCGTGTCTGTAATAAGACTTACCATACCCAACAGATTTCAGGATTTCCCAGGTTTCATTTTGATAGGAAAAACAAAAAGAAAAGAATTCTTTTGCTTTGATTGAGAATTGAAAACTGGGTTTTGTTTTGAGTTTCTATCCTCTTGGTTTTCGGGAGGCTGGAGCGATTGATATTTTGGATTCCTTGAACAGAGAAAGGTTGAAGCATGAAAAAGCATTGGTATACTGATTGAGGGCTGTTATTCAGAATAGGGTTTGATCATCTTCTTCGTCAATCAGGGGCCCTGTTCTGAAGATTGAACTTGTTTCTTTCTGGAAAACTACCAGGTACGTTTGTTTCTCTTCTGGAGTTTGGATAGCTATTGGAATTTAGTTTCTCTTTTGGTTTTTGAATCTTGGCAGTATAATGTAATGTGTATACAGTTATTTTTTTCCGGAAATATGTTGGGTGTTTTCTTTTTTTTTTACTCAAATCCTATTTATGTTTGTTTAGAATTACTTTGAAAAAATTATTTGGTAATTAATCTTTTACTTGGTAGATAAGTTTAGAACTTCTTTTTATTGAAAAAATATGTGCTAAGGTTGAGCGTGATTGTTTTAGAGAGTTGAAATGTGCCTTTAAGAGATTGTGAGAGAGCTCTTGGATTTTAATGGGTTTTGGGCATGTGAGATTGTGAGAGACATAAAAGAAGATTTGGTGCTTGCAATCTTGATAGTTTGTTAGTGAAAGTTGTGCAATTTTTCCAAAAAGAAAATATCTATGTGTTTTCGTATATGGATTTGGGCCGACCCTTGGGTGAAGTCACCCAAGGAAAGACTTTAGGCCCAAGCAAAGGTTTTAGGTCTCAATTTAGAGAAGTTTCAAATTTGAAAAAATTTTATAATTTTATAATATAATTAATTATATTAAAAATATATAAAAATAATTAATAATTAATAAAATTATTTTTTTATTTTTATGCGTAAGGTAATTTTTAATTTTTAAAATATTATTAAATTTTCAACTATTTTTCTTATTTTCAATCAACTAACAATCATATGTATTTAATCATCTTCAACAACTATTTTTTTCTCACTTATTTTTTCTATTTTCAATCAATATATTTAATAATTTTCAACAACTATTTTTTTTATATCAAATTAATTTTTTTAATGTATAAAATCTACTTTTTAATTTTTTTTTTCATTTGCTCTTTCTTCCTTCTTCTTTTTAATTTCAATTTTTCTTCAAAAAATAAATAAGAAGTCTATTATGTTATTATCTTCATAAAATTGTGAGCCTTATTTACGATTTGTAATAAGTATTCAACAATTAAGTACTATTGTTTTAATATTTACATACTTTTTTATTTTAATTTAGAGTTTATATTATATTATTATATTATCTTTATTTTATGTGATAATTGATTTATTTAAATTAAAAATTTTAATTATTAATTTATATTAGTCATTTTATGTTTGTCTCAAAGATTAAGCCATGCATGTGTAAAAAAAAAAAATTATATTAGTCATTTAAAAAATATATGGTAATTGCTTTAGACCTTTAAGCTTAATGAGCCGCTCCTGGTGTGGTTATTTGCTCCCTCTAGCTTGATTGGTTAGTTGTCATAACCGTATATTTTATTGAAATGTATGTGTTTGAGCAATGGAACAGTTCTTTAGTTTATGTGGTTTTATATCCTTCTATTTCATAGCTTGGTCCTTATGTTTTTTTTCTTTTTTTATAATTGGAAGAGGGGGATTCAAACTCTGTGATTTAGGCAGAAAAATCATGCACCAATCAATGAGCTAAATGCTTGGATGCAACTTGATCCTTATGTTTAGTTTGTTATTTCGGATGCCTTTCACATGAATATGAAAAGGAGAAATGATAAATTTCTGGGTGATTGATGATGGGAGAAATTTGGTCTGTTTGTCTTTCAGAAGTCAGAACCATCTGCTTGGCATTGTATCAAGTTTAATTAATGTGCCATGGCTGGTAGTAGCGCAACTTTGCCTAGTCAGGAAACGGATATCACAGCTTTAAAAGAAATGCTTCGCACTCAACAGCAACTTCTGCAGAAGCTTTATGCTGAGTTGGATGAGGAAAGAGAAGCCTCTGCTACTGCGACTAATGAAGCTTTGTCTATGATACTGCGTTTGCAAGGAGAAAAGGCTGCAGTGAAAATGGAAGCAAGTCAATACAAGAGATTGGCTGAAGAAAAGATTGGCCACGCAGAGGAGTCTCTTGCAATTTTCGAAGATCTCATGTACCAGAAAGAAATGGAAATTTCTTCTCTTGAATACCAAATTCAGGCGTACAAGTACAAACTTCTAAGCTTGGGTTGTGATGATTTGGGTGATACTGAAAAACAGTTTCCAGAGAATTCATTTTCAGAAAGAAATGATGCATTTCTTGGAGAAAAGGGCGTCAAAGCCACTGTGAGAAGACTCAGCTCTCTGCCAGCAACTTTACCAATTGATTTCTATCAAAAGAAGAGTACTATTGATGAAGAAAGATATACATTTCCAGTTGCAGATTTGTCTTCAAGCATAGATGTGGGGAATTTTGATCAGGTAGTTCATGATAAAAGCTCGGATTCAAAGAGGAGTTCCTTAAACTCAGCAGCTGGTGACTACGATTCTTACTGGGAACAGATCAGAATGCTAGATGAAAAGGTGAAAGAGATTTCAGATTGTAAAGAAGTTGGTCAAAATAACTTTTCAAATGTAAAGGTTGAATCAGTGTCTGGAAGTACCAGCTCATCCTCTGATCCATCAAGAGCAAAAATTCCCCCTAAATGTCACAAAATAAAAAGTTATGAAGATTCATTAGAAAAAGAAGCCATTCCAAGTTCTGCCTGTTCCTCTAATACTGTTCATGATATATTTGAAGTCCCAGATATATTTGAAGTTCCAGAAACCAGTGAGAGAAACAAAACTTGCTTTAATGGGGAAAAGAGTCGAGGTAAGTCAATTTTGGAAGGAGATAATAGGCTTAAGAAGCCAGATTTGATTCCGGAAGAACCTTTTATGTCACCTGCAGAAGATGAAATTAACTGGATAAAGAAGAATAACTTTCAAAGTGCAAAGCCCGAGAAAAAATCATGTAAACTGAGAGGTGAGATGAATGCTGACTGCATATCGCCTGCTCAATATGAAACTGAACGGGTAAAGAAGAATAACTTGCCAAGTGCAAACCATGAGAAAAAATTATGTAAACTGAGAGGTCAGACGAATGCTGACTGCAAATCGGCTCTTCTTCACCCAGCTACTGGTGTTAATGATTATCGATCTGAGTTGCAACAGCTTACTCAGAGAGTTGAGCAGCTTGAGAGCGGGAGAAACAATACAAGGCATGAAATTAGTGAAGGAAGGGAAGAGGAGCTGAATTTGTTGAGGGAGCTACGAGAGCAGCTTAATTCAATACAATCTGAGATGAGAAATTGGAGACCAAAGAAATCCACTCCTTCGGATGAGGTCACTCTACTTTCTCTCAAAGAGGTATGCCTTTGTCTTCTTGTTTTCTCTTTCTTATTATTATCCTTTTTTCACTCTCTTGCATGCACATTGGTTCTATTCCCTTGATCTTCTTGCAAATATTAATGGCCACAGGTAACAAAGGCTTACTAAATTGCAGTTGAGCATTTTGTTCAGTAGTTGATCTATGACCTCCCTGCTTTGAGCAGGATTCAAAACCTTTTCCCAAGTAAAAAAAAAAAAAGGCTTACTCAGTGTTTTCTACGTTCTGGATTTCATTATGTTTATATTCCTTTCTTGAAAGCTTGATAATAATGTGACTGATCTACCTGGACAGGCAATGCTGCACTTTTGGCTGTAATCAAACAATTAATGTGGAATCAACTCAGACAAGAACCAGTGATGCGAAGACATATCATGGGCTAAAAGACTGTTCTGCACATATAATGTATATAATGGTATCTTTTGATTTTCTAGTGGGTGCTGTGAGAAAATAGATAGTTCTTTTATTGGGCTTGTTTTGCATATAAAATGAATATGATGCAAAAATTGCATAACATGCATCCATCAGGAAAAGAAAAAAGTGTATATCTGCAGAATTTGGGGGTTTTTGTTTGAGCTCTTTCATGTATGATTTTTCCTCCTGAAAGTGAGTTGGTTTTGCAAAGCTGAGTAGCTTATTCATATATGCACATAAATTCTTCTTTCAGTACTTCAAAGGACTTCTTAATTCAAAATATGGTATTACATGGGAAACTAAAGCTGCAAGGAGCCACTTAAGTGCCTGAAAAGTAGAACACTGAAATGATCATTTTCTAGTACTTTTTTAGCTATGTACACTAACCAAACTGCAGGGATTACACATACTAAGATTTTTGAGTTAATTATTTAAGGTGGGCTTCATACAGCAGGGATCCTGATGGGCAGTGAACAGAAATCATGCAAATAATGACCATGGGAATATAAAGTCCATATCCATATTGAAGATATTTTGTCATTAGAGCATTCTTGTCCCAGCTGAATAGTATATGTGCAAGATTTTTTGGGTTAAGACTGCATCTACAATTTTTTTATACTCTTAACTTGTAATTCTTTAAAGTGAATTTGCATTCTCATTCCCAGTTTAGTATTAACATCTTGCAACTTCACTACTGACAGAAAACTGAACTGTTATAAAGAAATCGTTTTATACATCACAGAGAACACCTATGTATTTTTTTTCCATCGGAACGTTTTACTTAACTATTTTATAATGTCATGTAGGACTGGATTTTCAATGTATATCTTTAAAGGTTTCTTTCTCAAACCTGAAGAACTTTTAATATATTTCTCGTCATGCAATTTGAAGCAAATTATCTTTAAGTCCCATGCTGAAAGTATGCCAGTGAATTTCCAATTTACCTTCATTTGATTTCCTGTGAGCAAGAGAGGATTTTTCTGATGCCTTCTGCTATTCTTCTTCCACAGAGGATTCAAAATTACAGTTGGCCTTGTGATATGTGACAGATTTGCTGATTGCAACCAATTGGATTTTGTCTCAATTATTGCAAGCCATTATCTTTCTAGAACACATGGATAGATCCAACCTCTGAAGGAACCAAAGTGGTTTTCTGCAACTATGCAGCATGGCTGAAAAACTGTGGAATTCTTACTTGACAAATATCATGATACCTACTCTGCAACCCTTATCCAATGAAAGGGTTTCTCTAAATATTATTCGGATTTGATGATGTGAGTAACGAAGTTATACATGTGTAACAATTAGCAGGGTTGAAAGAATATCTTCATATTCTCATAGTCATAGCAAGTTGACACTTGGAGAGCACCATTCTGGGTTGAACTGATTTAAGTTGAGAATTCATAAATGTGTCAAGTGCCCGAAACTCTTCTTCCCACTTTTAGAAAAGACCAAGATAGTGAAATGTACCAGCCAGCATTTTCCAGAGGTAGCATGAGTTTTGCCACTCAAATGGTTCACTTCTTTGCTAGTTTGCTGAAGCCAAAAACAGTTCGATAATGACTTGAAAACCTTGACACTGCACCCATCTGCTTGGCTGGAGAATCAAACCATTATTAAAATATATCATCGTGATCCATGTCTTTGTCATTTGATTATTCAAACTAATATTGGTAACCCTCGTTTAAGAAACTAGATCACTTTCCAAATTTCTTTCTCTGTATCACTGGTTTTATGTCAGAGATGAGAACATTTAATGAATCAGAGACTGTTGACACTGCCTAGGAGAATAATAGTATGGCTAATAACATGATCCCCATCCACTTTGTAGTTAGCAGTTGTTATTAACATCAGCAGAGAGCGAAAGAGAAACACAATTCACTGGCTCTTGCCACACATCCTTTACTCTAGAAGAATCCCCATCTCCTGAAAAATCTGATGGAGCAGTTCAGAGATAAACACAATTTTTTTATTGCATTCTTTTTTCTATTGTAAATGGTAATGTCCAAGAACCTACATGAGGAACGTACTAATTTATCCAGTCTGTAACATGTTTTACTGACAAACTGCAGTACTTGTGTTTTACATGTTTGCTTTTATCACTCAAGTCTTCTGTCCCAATAGATTCATTGATCGACTTTCAGTAAGATTCCTTGTGGAGGTCTCTGTCTAGTGGCATCTGGTCATACTTCCCCCCCGCCCCCCGCTTTTCATTTTTTAGTTTTTTAAAGCATGAGTGTGCAGTTTGCTTCCTTTACCACAAGTGGAATCAGCACTATGTGTGTGTTCCTTTAAAGCATTTCAACCTACTTTGGCTCCCTATAATATCCGGCTGCTAGTATTCAATCACTAATCTTTTTTCCCAAAAAATTTATAACTGCGCATGCTCACTGAAATTTAACTAATCGATTATAGGCTCTGGACCGGTGCTTATCCTCTTCTACAGCAGATGAAATTTTCAATTTCTTGCGGACAAAATTATTCATCAGATTTCTTTTCTTTCTTTCCTTTTTTTTTTTTTTTCTGATGACCATCTCAAAAGTTATAGTTTGAATATCATAGCCTTTCAGCCTTTCTGTTTAGAATGGTCAGCTCTATGTAATCTTCCCCAAAGTAGTTAGCTGGGCCTCGAGAGGTTTAACAATATCATCGCCTGTGAGGGACCTTCCATAGGGGCAAGATTACACCGAACAGCCACACCCAACCCCACCTCACATAGAGCCTAATGGGAGGGACATAAACTGGTACTATAAATGAAGGGGAAACCAAGAAGTAAAAAACTTATCTACTTAGTTTGCGTTTCTACTAAGATACTTAAAAGCTAACACCCCCACAAAAGTAGCTACTGAAATGTCTACAATATTTATGCAATTAACAACAATAACAACTTGGTCTATTTAGTTTGCATTTCTGAAGTATATGGCTATGATGAGGTTTTGCGCTTGATGCTAATTTCACTCTCGGGCACTTTTCCAAGTTTCCATTGAGTTAATTTGTCGGAAAATGACACCGCTACAGATTATCAGAAAGAATGCTTGTCCGCATTGTGGCTAAGGACTGGTGCAAGGGAATGATTAAATGAAATGCTTCCTTTTTCTCGAACATGCCAATATCAACTGACATGGCATGGATTCTGATAAGATTAGCTATGCGATTGAGTTGCCAGAGCCACCAGTTGGCATCAACTTAAAAAGATTAAAATATGGAAACCCCAGAAGAATATACTACATCTGTTACGATTTATTGGAGTGTTACTGTTACCAAATAGGAAGCTGACATCTGCTTTTAACTATCCAATACATCGTATGGAAGAGAAATAATCTCTTCTGAAGTTAAGGCATGCATTCTCACTTCAGATTTTTTGATAGGGGTGGCAAGGTAATTTTACTCGTAAATGTGTTGACACTGTGGTAGTGGTGCAAAAGGCCATGTTGAGTGGCCTGCTTGTAATTTTTCTAACTAAAATTCCATTATTTGTTTTATGATTGTAAATTAATCAAACAAAAAGGAAGGGGGGGAGGGGGGCAGAAGAGTTAGTATTGGTAGGTTATGGCAGTGGGAGGAAATTATTTGGGAAGAAGAAAGGGTGGAGACGAATTTGTTATCAGGTTATACCGGTGGACAACTAGTTAGCCATTCAGGAGGCCCATAGCAGCAGGTTGGTGAAATGTGTTTTTCAAGGCAAGGAAAACACAATTAGATAAATAATTTAAGATAAACAGCAGATGTTGCATTTCTGATATAAAAGTCATGCTGCCACTAAACCTATTTCTAGACTGGTCTCATATTCATAGCCTGGTGACTTCCCAACTTGACTTGGATATTGATTTGTATATCACCTATTAATTATTTTTCTAATCCCTGGTTTCCTATCTTTTGCCCGAGACAATTTGGCCTACTGCAATAAGCAGTGGTTTTATGACTTTCTCCTGATGCTAGTGCAAGGCTGTGAATGATAATATTGAATTGTTTAAGGTGGATTTTTATGATTATATTGGAGTGGGATTAAAATATGGTTATAGCCATCCACTAGCATCTAGTTGTTTTAGGTAAATTCTATATCAATGGTAGGTTAAAAGAGACCTGAGTACTGCAATATCTATTTTGGAAATCCATCCACATTGCTTGCCACAAAAACAAGGCTAATATTTAAAGGGAAGATTACACTAATGTAATTGGATGACGGATGATTCATAGTACACACTCCTGATTACACATCCCATTTTTCTGATAGATATCATTAATAAAGTACAAAGGTCATCTTTGGTTGGTTGATGATTTAGAAAATGAATTTAAGTAAAAGCAATGGAATGCCTTTTTTCTTGACAAAGGAGCTTTTTGGGCGGTGAAAGGGAAAAGCCCTTTATACTTGACATACTCATCTGCTGTTCACTTCACCTCTACTGGGAAAACGTTTTGCACAAGTCTTAGCTAGAATTGACATAATGATATTAGAGTAGTGAAATCATTAACTATAGTACCCTTGTGATATTTGATACTAATTTTTAGAATAATTTTACCGAGGAAAGGAAATAATTAAGTAAAAAAATCAAACAAATGAATACAATGTTGAAAACTCATCATTCTATGATCAGAAAGCATCAGCCTTAGAAGAGGCCTCTCCGGTCAACATCGAGGCAGGATTAGCGAGATACTGCTTTAGCCGCCCCATCTCAAGGGCTACATCTAGCATGGATGGTCTCGTTAAGGGATTGTACTGTGTACACATAAGGCCAAGTTCAATCAGTTCCAAAATTACATCACGCCACATTTCGTCATATTTTGTTGGCATTTCAGCAGGGCTGCACCTGATCAATGCTTGCTCTACTATGGCTTCAAGCTTATGCGGATAGTGACTTTTTACCCATTCATGCAAGCTTGTACCTTCATGGTCAGTAGGTCGCATTCCTGAAACAATTTCCAACAAAAGGACCCCATAACTGTATACATCCCCTTGAGTGGAGGCGCGTTTGCCCATTCCATATTCTGCTTTCAATCAAGTGAGAGAGAAATAACAGTGAATATATATTTTAGGTAATGATCAGATGACTTAATTTTATGATTTGATTAGAGTGTACTATATCATTTTTCTTATATATACTAAGATTAATTCACCTAAATTTTAGGATAATGACCTAGCCATTCAAAGTGGTGCAGCCTAATGTGGTCACTAATGAGATCTTCAATGATAACCTACAACTAGAATGAGTCAACAACTGACTTTAAAAAGCAAAATAAGGTTCTCAAAACTATTGATTCAAAACAGAATTTAATTAGATAAACGAATTTCCTGATATTTGACGATGTATCCAGTGCAATAGCATTGATAAAATTGATGACTGTATCATTGTTCTTATTAACTCTACATTCTATGTGGACTCTGAAGTACTAAGGAGAAAGTAGATTTATGTTATTCCTATATGAAACAATAATAATTATAGTAAAAAATAAAGCAATACATAAGAAGAAAATACATACCAGGAGCTATATAGCCGACAGATCCACATAGCAAGCCATCTGCTGAGCTATAGGAGATTGAATCATTTGCAGAAATACTCTCATCGACACCTCTGACCAATCTTGCAATTCCAAAATCAGTCACCAAAGCAGTCATGTCTTCGTCAAGAAGAATATTGCTTGGTTTAAGATCACAGTGCACAACTTTAACTGGTGAGTGATGGTGCAGATAAGCAACCCCTTCAGCAACATCACTACAGATGTTCACCAACTGACTCAAATTTAAGCTATAGCTTAATCCGTGGCTTGGGTATAGATGCCTCTCTAGGCTCCCATTTGGCATCAGAGGAAGGACAAGAGCTTTGAAATCTGGCTTGCTGCAAATTGTTATGATCCTAATCAAATTTCTGTGCCTGGTTCTCTTTAGAACTTCACATTCTCTCTTAAAACTCCCTGAAATTTCTCCAGCTGTCTTTGTATCCAAAACCTTCACAGCTATTCTTGTATTGTCCCCAAGAGTTCCTTTATATACATGACCAAACCGGCCTGAACCAATTAAGCTTGAAGCTCTGAACCCACCAGTGGCTTCAATAAGTTGTCGATATGAGATTCTTGGGTATTTGAGCTCTTTCCTTTCTTTTTCCTCATCTTCAAAGTCCCCTCCATTGAATACTGCCAGTCGACTTCTGAACTTTGACTTGAGCACCAGAGGATATCCAAACATAAACAATAAAGGAGTTGCAAACAATGACATGATGATTGGCAAAATTATAACCAAATGAGAAGGATGTTTCCTTCGGCAGTTTGGCATGCCTTTTATCGAACCACAAAGACCATCATTTCCCAGGAAAGAGTCTACAGTTAGCAATGAAAATGCTCCCTTGCCTGATATATTCCCGTGGAACTTGTTAAAAGAGAAGTTCATTTCCTTGAGAGTTGATGATGCCTGAAAAGTTAGTGGTATGTCTCCAGTTAACTGGTTTAAAGCTACATCTAGTTCTTTAAGGTAAGGCAACTGTCCTATAAAAGCTGGAAGTTCACCTTCTAAGAGATTACCAGAAAGGTTGAGGTACTCGAGGGCAATGCAGCTCCCAAGCTGCGATGGGATTGTACCTGAGAGATTATTAGAAGACAGATCAATTCCTAAGACCATATCCATTTTACTCAGCTGTAGTGGTAAAGGTCCTTGAAGGTGATTGCTAGACAAATTCACGTATAACTTCAAGCTCCTCAATCCTGCAACTTCACCAGGGATTATCCCTGAAAGTTTATTATGAGAAAGGTCTAAAATCTCCAAGTTGACACATTTTCCTAGACTTGGAGGAATTGTCCCTGAAAGCTGATTTCCAAAAAGCAGGAGTCTTCTTAGCTGGGAGAGGTTGGCAAAACTATCAGGAATTGAACCTGAAAGCTTGTTCTTTGATAAATCTAACAGACCTAAATGCGTAATATTTCCTAGAGCTGCTGGAATCTCACCGGAGAGCGAATTATTTGACAGATAAACTCTCTCTAGTTTTTCCATTCTGCATAGTTCATGTGGGATGGTTCCATTCAAAAGGTTGCTGGACAAGTTCAAGAGGGTAAGATTCATAAGGTTTGAAATGCGAGGAGGAATCGAACCGTATATGAGATTATCATCTAGATGAATTTGTACAAGATTGGTTGAAAGATAACCAATAATAGGAGGTGTCTCTCCACCAAGATTATTTCCGGCTAATTCTAGTTCTTGTAAGTTAGAGGAATTGAGTAAAGAAGCAAAAAAAGGTTCGAGGTTAGTGTTACCATCATGGCTAACAAACTCATTATAGGACAAATAGAGGAACTGCAACTGCGGCATTTGACGTACCATGTCGGATGGCAACTCCCCATTTAACATATTTGACTCCAAATCAAGCCATTGAAGCCTTGAGGAGTTTGAAAGGGCTTGAGGCACCGGACCAACTAGTCTATTCGACCAGAGTAACAAAAACCTCAACTCGTGAAGTGCACATTCATTCTTCAAAGGGATTCGACCACTGAGAGAATTGTTAGAAAGATCGATATATTGCAAAGAATACGATCCATTGCAGAAAAGAGGAGCTGGAATATCCCCCACAAGCCCGTTATTCGCCAAATCAAGATATACTAATTGGTGAAGAAAACCCAACTCTGAAGGAATGTTTCCTTCAAGAAGATTCCATGATAAACTAAGTTGTTTGAGCTGAACAAGAGAACCTAGCTCTCCTGGAATATGACCTTCAAAGAAGTTCTTTGACAAATCAAGAACCGCCAAAGAAGAAAGATTAGCAAGAGCGGGAGAAATAGTGCCTTTAAGTGACCTTCCACTAAGGTCAAGCTGCACAACTTGATCTCTAGCTTGGTTGCACTGGACTCCTGTCCAGTTACACACATGCACACTTGAATTCCAATCTTCCAGAGCAGGTTCGGGGTCTAAAACAATGCCTGACATGAATAAAAGCAACGAAACTCGATCCTTCCCAATTCTAGCATTCTCTTCCGCGGTAGCTACAAAGAGAATGCTGATCAGGAACAGAACACTAAACTTGGAAAATTTGCAAAACCCCATTCGCTCCTTGTAGTGAAACAAAGAGACCATTTGACATACAAAAAGTGCTTGTTTGCACCACCAAGTTTTTAGTAAGATGGAAGCTGTAGCGTTGAGACATGTGCAATATATACCAAAACGGAAAAAGGGTAGCTAGAAAATTTGTTGGCTGTGCCTAACTGCCGTTGAAGGAGGGAACGTACGTTTGGCGCCTCTGAAATTTGACTATGAACTTGACCAATCTGAGGTTAACAAGTGTGGACAGGTGCTGTGACACGTCAGCAGTGTCACGAGCCGTGTAACAATGGTGGTATACATGTCAGCAATAGGCCTAACACTTTTGGCTAATGTTGTTTGCTTGTGAGTTTGGGACAAATTAGTGGATGATGCGTTGTTAAGGAAAACAAAAAGGCTTTAAAAAACAACCTTATAGATAAAGATCATTTTAAAAATAACTCTATTTATAATTTTAATTATTTTAAATTGAATTAGACAAAATTACCTTTAATGATATTGCACGTTATTATACAATATTACACACCATATACAAAAACATGTTACACGTCATGTTAAAAAAATATTATTATTACACGTCATGTACAAAAACATATTACACGTCATGGTTAAAAAGATTCTTACACTTCATGTTGAAAAAAAAATATTATTGTTACATGTCATATACAAAAACATGTTACACCTCATAGTTAAAAAAGATTTTTACACACCATATTAAAAAAAAATAATGTTGTTATACGTCATGTACAAAAATATGTTATACGTCATAGTTAAAAAAAAAGTTGTTACACGTCATATTGAAAAAAAATATTATTGTCACACGTTATATACAAAAATATATTACACGTCATGTTGAAAAAATATTATTATTACACGTCATGTTTAAAAAATATTATTATTATTACACGTCATAATCAAAAAAATTTTGTTACGATTTATTGCCTAAAATATTGTTGTTACTTACAAATCAAAACTTCAAATCCTCTCAACTCTCCTCATTTTTTTTTGTTTTTTTATTGATAATTTGGAACCAATTAAAGTGTTTCTAATATGTTTTCATAAATCAAAACACAAATTTTCTTATCTAAAATACCTATTTCGACTAAAATAAAAAAAGTTTCCTTTGAAACCCTAGGTTTATAAATTTTAAATTCTTGAGTTTATTAATGTCAAGATACCAAATTGATTCAATTAAAAACTATATCAAACATCTGTGATCATTTCTTTTATTTTAGTTTCATCCAAAATACCTAAAAATCAAAATTTTCAAATAACTACTCATCTCAAACACATCAAAACTATCTCTTGGCGTCTTGAAAGTGCGAAAGAGAAAAATTAAGAGTATAGCAGATGTATGTCGAAGAGATAAATTGATAAAATTAGAGAAAGCTGGATGGTGAGAAAGAGAAATCGAAAGCATAAATAGGGAGAAATTGTTAAGAATAGTTTAATTTATTTAAAATAATGTCAAAAGTATTTTTATCAAGTCATAATTAAATTTATTTTAATAGTTAATTTTAAATACCCAATTATTTCTCATAATTGCTTCTTATTTATTATAGAGGCATGCTTTTGAAAGGTAATGCTGGCAACTCGGTTTGTTGTTGTTCTTCATATATTTCTTTGGTATATTTGTCGGCTGAGAGTGAGGTGTGGACAGCCTAAGGGGAAATCTCGGCGTAAAGTATATGGGTAGATACAGAGATTCATTGATTGATTTTAATTTATTGGGTAAAACTGCACTGAAAGGGTTTCAAGGATAGCTAGCCAGCTAGCACACCATGCAAACGCAACCAACCTCCTATGGAAAAACCTGTTACTACGTGTTACCTTATCTGTGAATATAGATGACTCTTACGTGTTGCATGTAAACAATCTGCAATTAGGTGAGGGCGAGTGCGTCAAAATATTGTTCAGCAAGATGACAATTAGTTTTTTGCTTTGTATACCTTTCTACGCCGCTTCATTTGTATGAATATACCATTGAATTCAACAAATATATACTACAAATATATTAACAGATAGGAGGAGCAAAGCATGGATCTTGAATTCACTTTTGTTCAAAGTAATTAACCACTAAAAGTTCTAAAGTTTAACTAGCAAAGATGAATTACTTAGCCTGATTTTCAAACCTAATTCATGAAGGCACGAAGAGCATATATTTTGAAGGACTTTTTGATACTTTCAATAAAGTTCTCAATTTTTTTTTATTTTTTTAAGAATCCCAATGGGGCAGCTGCCTCCATTATTCTTCCCATCTTGGATCCACTTGCTGCATACACCAACATTTTAGTCATGCCAATATCTCCATCTCTTCTCTATACATATTAAAATGAAGTCAATTGCTGAAAAGTACATGAGCTTTGAAGAAAAGATCAGGAAGGGGTCGTGGTTCTTGAGTTTTTTTTACTTTAGAGCGAGCTAGCTAGCTGGTTCCATTGACCCAAGAAAATATAATGAAAGAAAAACTCGAAAACGCATGAGGCAGAAATTCGTGTGAAATGCGTCTTGGCTTTTGACTCCAAAACAACTAAAAAAATGCAAAAGGCAACGCCTGAAGCTTAATATGACAGGAGCAAATCCAAATTTTGGCAAAGTTCAACTATTCTGTCTAATTTTTCAGTAAAAAAAAAGCTCAACTAGGATTCAAGAGTCACGACTCTTGACATATGAGTCATTATTTCAACATAATTAAGGCCAAATTGCCTGTAAATTTTATGACAAAAGCGGCTCACAAGATGCAAGTAGGAAAGCTTTGGTCTTCGATGTTGTCTACCATCATGCTCATAATAAAGTATACATACAAATTATAAGGTGCTGCAAAGGGTTCACATATAAGAGTGGCTGAGTGGGCATACATTACCTCGAGGGGTCCGGCAGGCAGCTGAATTTTGGGTGGTTTAATTAGTTTAGCTTGCTACTTTCCGTGGAAGCCAACTCTCTCGCATTGTCAATTGTGCATAAAGAAAGAAAAGATATCATTATTGATTGTCTTGTCTGAGCTATTTGTCTCATTTGATATGACAAAAACTTATTATACTTACGTATTTGTAATATATTTATGAATAATTAATCTATCATAAATTGATAAATCCCATCCTTAAATACTTATATAATAAATTTTTGTCACATTAAATGGTGATGGGATAAAAAAGGTTGAACGAAAATGTTAAAGGCAAGTAGTCGTGCATAATTTGCTAACAAATTATGATGATTTAAATTAAAGATTAATTCAAACAATCAAACAAGTTATTGAAGAATTTAACAGAGTTTAAAGAATTTAGGTAAAATAAAGATGAGACAGATGTGAAGAGTCATAGAAGAAGAAACGAGAATTCACTCCTTATATTTGAATGCCCTAATTTTCCCTTAGTTTTTTTACATCAGTATTATAAATATAATTGATGAGGTTCGGACTATGCAACCGTATTTTGATATTATATTGAAAAATTAATGAAAAACTTATATTGAAAAATTATTGATATTAATTATATCTTTTGCATGGTTAATATAATCTTATTTTGGGAAAAAAATTTAAACATTTGCTTTGACAATAAAATAAAAGGAACACAAAACATGTTAATATTAAAATAAATTGATTAGTGACTAAGTGACATAAGTTTTTACATAGTAAAATAGAATATATTCCACTACCAAATTGAACTATATTTGAAGAAGCATGAATAAGATATATATTGTATATGATGGAATGAGAGTTTAATTTTAATTACCTTTTAGTATTCAATTAATAAATGTCTAATATTATGGTTGTTTTCTTCAATGACTCTTTGATTTTTGAAGTTCAAAGGCTTAATTATAGAAAGAAAGGCCAACATTCACTGTTTCACTCTTCCAAACACAAGGTGGCTTTGATCGATCAAATTATTTGCAAGTAAATCATTTTGTAAGTTACTCCTTAAGCAAAAATTGCATTAAAATAATAAATAATATTTTTCTATTAACATTTTAAAATATTTTATAAAAAGGGCAGTACATTGCAACAACATAAATAATCAATACACATTGTACAATTCGATTCGGTTCATAACAAAATCAATACATGTTTATGCGAAAAATTGATTTTATCAAGAATTGGTGGTACATCTATCAATTTACAACCGAATCGATAAATAGTGTACAATATGTATATAAGTATGATACACTTCACTACGCCATTGATGTATTAAAAACTAGAACTACTGATCAATTACTTATAGATTCAATTTTAATTAGTTTTTGAAAAAATCTTATAAATATATATATAAAGCTTTTAGACTTAAATAATATAAAAATATTAATTTTGTTCTCTCATTTAATTGTTTAGGAGTTCAAAAATTTTAATTTATATATTTTTTTTTAAAATATTAAATTATTTTCATATTTTATACATATAATATATAATATATTGTGCATACATGAAGTTGGACAAATAAATATTTTTTAAATAGAACCACTTCATTATTGTTCATAAAAATATTAATTTTTTATTTTAAAATGCCATCATAGTTGTTTTACTTCATATCAATAAATGTAAAAAAATTAAGTTGAAAATTTTACATCGTCCTTTACCATTGATTCCATTTTAGATATTCAATTCAGAAAATTAATAATTCGAAGAATTTCAATTTGATAATTATGAGGAGAAGTATTATATAAATAAATAAAATAGTGATTTCTGATTGGGCTTAGCTAAACCTAAGCCGATTTCAAAGTGGGCTAGGCTGGTGAAACCTTCCATTCCACCTTTTGGACTCTAATTTTTTTATCTCTGCCCTAGTGAAGCCCAATATACAAAATATTAGGCCTGCCTCTCATGTTTTACACTTCTCTATGTAATAACACTACTTTTTTAAAAAGAATTTTTAAATTTATGGTTGATGTATGAATGATATAATTATTGTTTTATTAACCGTTTGGATTGATTTTTTTTTTTGAAATAAAATCTTTCAACTTTATCCCTTTTTTTAAGAGAAAAATTTTTTTACGAATATAAAATATTTTAGGAATTAACAAAAAAAGTTTAAAATATCAACATTGTTATGAATATTTTTGTGAATATCCATTTATTCTATCTATATCTAGATTTGATGTAAATTATATTGGATTAGGATTTAATCCATCTAATCTCTAAGTGTTATCTTCATCTTGTAAGTTCTATCAAGATAAGGGGATTATTTACCTATAGATAGGTCCCCTCAATTCATTTGTGAATACACACTTCAATAAAATCTTTTTTCTCCCCTTAAATACTTTATTTCTTCTCTTTAATTATTCTTTCAGTTATCTTTATTTATTCTTTTAAGTTATTTTTCATAACACGTTATCAGCACGATCCTCTCTGATCTCTCAAGTTTTGGAATTATTTTGTTTCATCATCTTTAAGCTTCAAAAGGATTTCAATTATTCAATTTTGATTTATAATTTTAGCAAATCAGGTAAGTGTTGGTATTACTTTGTTTTCATCATCTCAAAGCTTTAAAAGGATTTCAATGGTTGGTCTTTAATTTTTGGTTGTAACAAAATCAGGTAAGTCACTTGATATCTCTTTAGTATTTATATTCTCTTAAAATCAACCTGAATATGAATTTTACTATCATATAGTATATATTATATTCTGTCTATTAATTGGAAAGTGAATTTGCTATTATATAGCTATTAATGAAAAATTATAATATTCATTCCCTGAAGTGAATGTGACAAACGAGTTATTAATAAAAAAATTATAAATTTATTTATTCCCTGAAGTGAATGCGATATCATTTAATAATTACGATCATGGTTATAAATCTATCTATTCCCTGAAGTGAATGCTACATTATTTAATAATTATGATCATGGATATGGAAGAGGTCGTTATAATAATTTACACTATCACTATTTTAATTCTAATTATAATTTTATCACCATAAGTGAATAATAATTTTACTATTAAAATTTAAAGATAATTTTGACATCAGAAGTGGATGAATAATTTACCACCAAAAGTGGATGAATGTCGTAACCTACTAAAAAATGTATAATCCACCAGAAGTGGATAACCCATCATATGTGGATCACCCACCAAAAGTGGATATATACTTGTAACCTACCACAAATAGATGAATACTTTCAACGCACAAAAAGTAGATGGATACCTTAAACCACTAACCCACTAGAAGTGGATAACCAATAAAAAAGTGGATGAATACTTGTAACCCACCAGAAGTGGATAAATAATGAAAAGAATAAAAGGAATATAGAAAATGTATTGTTATTGATATGGCATGAAAGATCATTGATCATGTACCTGTTGTACGTCTTAAATTTTATCAAGCATCACTGATAATTAAAACATCTTGTGATAAGTTTAATCATGGCCAAGTTGGTATAGCACATCAAGATATGTCCACTTTGAAAAAAGAATTGATTACATGATTGGTAATAGAAATATCTGAGAATGAACTTAATAGTAATTGGTATATTTAGTATAACTATATTATGAAGATACTTTAATATGTTTTCATTATATTTAAATAATATGTTCTTATTATGTGTTTTAATTTTATATTTAATAATTTTTTATGTTAACTTGCAAGTTTCTTATTGTATATATTTTATTTTATTGAAAAAAATATAGATATTGATCTTGTTGGGTTTAAGATCAATAATGTAAATATATGTCTAGCAGATATTGCTATAACACACACTATATTTAAAGACAAGAAATATTTTCCCTACTTGGCAACAAAAAAAAAAAGTCAATGTCAACTTAATATCTAGTAGTCTAAAATTAATTGAAAGCTCCAGAAGAGTTAATATTTTACTACCTAGAGGAATAAAGTAATAGAGTATGTATTATTTTCTATTAAGTCTCAAAGAAGTTTATTAAGTTTTAAAGATATTTGTTTGAATAGATATCATATTGAGACAACGAATGAAAAAGACACTTAAGACCTCTATATTGCAATTATCTCAAATAGAAAGTGTGTGTTGAAAAAAAATTACTTGCTTTGTTCTCAGAATTAAACTATACAAATATTAGAATAATTGAAACTCATAATAAACCAGAAGTTTACTAATGATTTTTATGTTTGACATGACCGGTTGGACCATCCCAATCAATAATGATGCAAAAAAAAAATGATTGAAAATTTATATGATCATTCATTGAAAACCAGAAGATTTTTCAATCTAATGAATTTTATGTGCTGCTTGCTCTGAAGGTAAATAAATTATAAGGCTACCACCAACTAAAGTTGGGACTGAATTCCCTACGTTTTTGAATAATATTCAAGGTTATATGTGGATTCATACATCCATCTTGTGAGCCATTTAGATATTTTATAGTTTTAATCGATGCATCGACTAGATGGTCATATGTGTGCTTATTATAACTTGCAATTTGGTATTTGCAGCCATTCATTTGCAAGTACATTTTCCTAGTTATGTAATCAAGATTATTTGTCTTGATAATGCTAGTGGATTTACATCTCAAGCCCTTAATAATGCATATTACTTGAAATAACTATTGAACAGCCTGTTGCTTATGTTTATACACAAATGGTTTATCAGAATTATTTATTAAATGCTTCCAACTGATTGCAAGCTTATGAAATTCAAACTCCCAATGTTAACTTGGGGGCATGCCATTTTGGATGCAACAACATTTGTATGCATCAGGCCAAATGAGTTATTATAAATTCTCCTTATACAATTGGTTTATGGTCAGGAACCAAATATTTTCCATTTAAGAATTTTTTTGATGTGCGGTATATGTTTCAATTGCTCCACCACAACGCACAAAGATGGGTCCTCAAAGAAAGTTAGAAATATATGTTGGATACAAATCTCCATTTGTAATTAAATATTTAGAATTATCGATAGGAGATTTATTCATGACAAAGTTTGTCAATTGTTATTTTGATGAAACAATTTTTCCAACATTAGGGGGAGAAAATAAGCAGCTGAAAGAGAAAATTTTTTACAGTAAATTATCATTATCTAGTTTTGATCATCACATAAAGTAATATGAACTTGAAGTTCAAAAGATAAGTATTTTACAAAATATAGTAAATTAGTTGTCAAACGTATTTACTGACCTAAAGGGAATAACTAAATTTTATATACTAGCTGCAAATGCTCCATTAGCATTGATGTCCCTGTAGGATAAGGCATGCCAGAAGCGTGGAAACCAATCGGTTCTAAAGGTAAATTCTTAAAAAAGAAACGGAGCAAATATTTAAGATGGTTAGAAAAAGGAAGTATAAACTCTAGAAAAGACTCTTGACATAATTGAGAAAATTTTCAAAAGAAATTCAAGTACCTGAAATCATTGAAAATTAAGAGATCTCAATCAATTATGTTATGATGGGAAAAGATGGAACCAGTAAATAAATATCGATGATATTTTGTATATAATATAGAGCTCACTATTATGAAAGAAAAACGAGGATCTTGAACTTATATAAATTATTGGCCAATGTGGAAAGATGCAATCAAAGTGGAATTGAATTTAATTGCAAAACGCGAAGTTTTTGGACTTGTAGTCCATACATCAAATGATGTAAAACTAATGAGATATAAATGGGTATTTGTGCGAAAACGAAATGAGAAAAATGAGATTATGAGATATAAAGCACGACTTATAGCACAATGTTTTACCCAAAGATCTGGTATTAAATATGAAAAGAGATATTCTCTGTGGTGGACACAATTACAATTCTATATTAACTAGTCTGGCAATAAGTGAAAAAATGAAAATGCATCTAATGAGTGTAGGTACAACCTATTCATATGACTCGTTTGATATCGATATCTATATGAAAAGCTCTGAAGGATTTAAGTTCCCTGAAGCATAAAATTTGAATTCTTGAGAAATTTATTCAATTAAATTGAATAAATCTTTATATGGATTAAAGCAATCCAGACATATGTGGTATAATCCCCTTAGTGCAAATTTGTTGAAAGAAGATTATAGTAATAATCCTACATGCCCATGTATTTTATAAAAAGGTTTTAGATATAAATTTATTATAATTGTTGTTTATGTTGATAACTTGAACATTATTGGAACTCCTGAAAAGTTATTAAAACCTATAGATTACTTAAAGAAAGAATTTGAGATGAAAGACCTTGGAAAACAAAGTTTTGTTTGGGTCTTTAGATTGAACACTTGACAAATGGCATTTTTGTCTATCAATCAAATTATATCACAAAATGCTAAAACGATTTTATATAGAGAAAATATATCCATTGAGTTTACCATAATCGTAAGGTCATTAGATGTGAAAAAAAGACATTTTTCGATCTCGTGAGGATAATAAAGAGCTTCATGGTCCTGAAGTACTATATCTTATTGAAATTTGAGCATTAATGTATCTTGCTAGCAATACATGACTTGATATAGCAATTGCTGTGAATTTATTAACAAGATATAGTTCTTTTCAACTCGAAGACATTGGAATGGAATTAAACATATACTTTGATATCTCTGAGGAATAATGGATATAGCTTATATAATTGAAATGCATCAAAATAAAATTTAATTAGTTATGCAGATGTAGAATATTCATTTGATCCACACAAAGCTAGATCCCAGACAGGTTATTTGTTCACATATGGAGGTATGGCTATTTTATGGCAATTTATAAAGCAAACTATAATTGCTACTTTTTCTAGCCATGCAGAAATTTTAACAACTCATGAGCAAGTTATGAATGTGTCTGGTTAAGATCTGTAACTTAACATATTTGAGAAACGTGTGGCATGTCAACCAAGAAAAAAATTCCAACAATGTTATATGAGGATAATACTGCTTGCATAGCACAACTAAAGGAAAGATATGTTAAAGGCGATCGAACAAAACACATAGTTCACCAAAAATTCTTCTTCACTCATAATCTCTAAGAAAATGGTGAAATTAGTGTTCAACAAATTCAGTCAAGTGACAATCTAGCAGATTTGTTCACTAAAGCCCTTCTTACTGCAACATTTGAAAAGTTGGAATGTATCATTTTAAATATCTCTATAATGCAGTCATCAGGGGGAGTAAAATATGCATTGTACTCTTTTCCTTCATCAAGATTTTTCCCATTGGGTTTTTCTTGATAAGGTTTTTAATGAGACAGTATTTCATAAGCTTATTATTGAAAAGAATTATGTACTCTTTTTCTTTTACTCGAATTTTTTCCCATGAGGCTTTTTTCTTGTAAGGTTTTAACGAGACATATTCTTAATACAATGGATATTCAAAGGGGAGTATTATGCATATTTTTGTGAATATCCATTTATTCTATCTGTATCTAGATTTGATGTAAATTAGATTGGATTAGGATTTAATCCATCTAATATCTAAGTGTTATCTTCATCATGTAAGTTTTATCAAGATAAGGAGGTTATTTACCTATAAATAGGTCCCATCAGTTCATATATAAATACACACTTCAATAAAATCTCTTTTTTCCCCTTAAATACTTTATTTCTTCTCTTTAATTGTTCTTTCAGTTATTTTTATTTATTTTTTTAAGTTATTTTTCATAACAAACATAAAATATTTTACACTTGAAAATGACATAAAATATTTTTCATTTACCTTATTTCTTTCTCTTGAATCTATTTCATAAGCTTTGAGACCGATCTCATTTGAAAAATATTACCTTATCATTTTTGTGCGCTCCATCCCACAAAACAATAAAACAATAAAAGTATCATTATATTTCTTTTTTTTCTCTTTATTTATTATTATTTTTTAATAAAATATTATTGATTATTTTTATTCAACTATTTCATAGGGATCAAATCATTATAATTATCTTCATTGTGGTACTGCAATCTTTAATATTATGCAAGATACTTAAGATTAGTTAAAGAAAAAAATAAAAAATAGAAATTAAGTTTTTTCACATATAAAAATCTCTTTTAGTTTAATTTTCAATTTACGATTTATTCACTTAACATATTAATCAATATAACAATATTATTAATATTATTTATATATAATATTTTTAATATTGAAAAGAAATATTTTGAATGTCTTGCTTAATTGATATAAATATTAATATTTTTATAGTGTTAAGATTGGAAATTATTGAACATGAAAGTTTTTGAATAATCAATTATAACAAAAATATTTTTTATAAGAGGATCCAAATAACAAAAAAATATTTTTAAAATTTATCAAAATAATAAAAAATATTAATTTTTTTATAAAATATTCTACACAAATATTATTATTCGAATATCTAAATGTATTCTTATAATTTACTTGGTTGTCATAGGTTAACAATTTTTCTGAACAAAAAAAGCCAAAAAGAAAAATGATTTTGACTATTAAGTAGGGGCGGAAGGTAAGCCACGTCCCCCCCCAAAATTTTTAAAAATATTTATTTTTTTTATATATTTTATCAATGGCCCTCCCAAAAATTTTTAAAATTTTTATTTATTATATATAATTAATAGCCCACTCAAAATAAATTTTTTATTTAATAATTAATATAAATAAAAAAATCAAACAACCTCACAAACTTACTTAACTTTACCCTAATTTAAGTTTCTCTACACCTTTTTCTCTTCTCTTTTGTGTCTTTTTATTTTTATTTCTCTTTTCTTGTACTTACCATTAAAACACATCTTATTCTTCAAAAGATATTTATGAGCTTGTGAGTTTAGACAAGGAAAAACAGAGATCACCCACCACCATTGTGTAAAATTAAGAAGAAGTAAAGTTTTCTTTTACCTTTTTCTTTCTATTTATATTATTTAACTATTATATGAAATCCTGTATTTCGTATTTAATTATTTATATTTTATTCATTATAGTTTTATGTTTTATTTTTTAAGTTTAAATATAAATAAATAAAAATATTGAATGTTGACTATTTTTTTTTCAAGTTTGATTAAAATATGAGTAAATTGAAAACAATTGATAAATTTTTTAAAAGAAAAGAGGTAGATCACTCAAATGATTTTCCTACACTTGAGCCACCAAACCTTAATACTTCAACTCATGAACAAGTGCAGTGCGAATCAAAACGTCCAAGGCTTAATCATGAAAAAATTGATGCTTTTCATATAAAACCTGACCCTGGATTATGACCAATGATATAGGAATTTCCTATCAATCAAAAGGATAAAAATCGTCGTGCTTATCTCAAATGTGGGCCATGTCAACCCATTCTTAAGACGTATCCTTTATCAGATGATGATCATCCTCGTCGTTTTCAAGCTTATTGGTTTGAATTATATCCTTCTTAGTTAGAGTATTCTTGTGACAAAGATGTTATATTTTGTTTGCCATGCTACCTTTTTGGTAAGAACATCTCGAATCGTCTAGGTTTAAATGCATTCATTGAAAAGAGTTTCAGAAGTTGGAAGAAAATAAATAGTGGAGAAAATTGTCCACTTTTAAATCATGTTGGGAAAAATCCAAATTTCCCACATAATGTTGCTATAAAATCTTGTGAGGATTTATTGAAAAAATCTCAACATATTGATAGGCTTATCAAAAGACAAGCATCAAAAGAGATCTTGAATAATCGGCTTAGGCTCAAAGCTTTTATAGATTATGTTAGATGGTTAACTTTTCAAGCTTGTGCATTTAGAGGTCATTATGAGAGTCCATCCTAAAAAAATAGAGGAAATTTCATTGAAATGCTGAAATTCTTAAGATCTTACAATGACAAAGTTCATAAGCTTGTCTTGGAAAATGCTTCACGTGTTGCTATGTACACATCCAATGATGTTTAAAAGGAGATTTTGCATATTTTGGCTAATATGGTGAGAAATTCAATTAGAGAAGAAGTGGGAAATGCTAAGTTTTGTATTATTATTGATGAAGCTCAAGATGAGTCTAAAAAATAGCAGATGGCTATTATTTTGAGATTTGTTGATCGCGATGGTTTTGTTCAAAGACGTTTCTTTGATCTTGTACACGTTAGTGATACCAATGCAATGACTTTAAAGAAAGAGTTAATGTCTGTTCTTTCTCGTTATAACCTTCAAGTTGAAAGTATTCGAGGTCAAGGATATGATGGTGCTAGTAACATGCGTGGTGAATGAAATGGTTTACAAGCTTTGGTACTTAACGATTGTCCATAGGCATATTATGTGCATTGTTATGCTCATAGATTACAATTAGCTAGGGTTACAACATCTAAAGAAGTAGTTCATATTCATGAATTTTTTACACAGTTGACTTCTATTGTAAATTTATTAGTGCTTATTCCAAAAGACATGACCAATTATAAGCCGCTCAACCAATTGACATTGCAAACATGGTTGCTAGTGATGAACTAGAAACAGGTAAAGGAGCAAATCAAGTGGGAACTCTACAAAAAGCTGGAGATACTCAATGGAGCTCATACTTTCATTCTATTTGTAGTTTGATGAGAATGTTTGATGCAACTTGTACTGTTGTGGAAAGTATTATTGACGAAAGGGCCAGTTATTCACAAATAGGTGATGCTTCTGCTGCTAGTAAAATATTAGCATCATTTGAATTTATTTTCATATTACACTTAATGTATGAGATCATGGGAATCACTAATGTTCTTTGCCAAGCATTACAATTACGCTCTCAAGATATTTTAAATGCAATTTATCTTGTTTTTACTACAAAATCACTCATTCAGAAGTTGAGAGATGATTGGTGGTCTAATTTACTTGAGAATGTGAAAAAATTTTGTCAAAAACATGAGATAGAAATTCCTGACATGAGTGCATGATATATCTTGGGCAGAGGTCGATCTCGTCAACTAGATGTAACTGTGGAGCATCATTATCGAGTTAATATATTATTAGTGACGATAGATACTCAATTACAAGAATTGAGTTTGAAATTCAATGAGCAAGTTGTGGAACTTTTAACTTTAAGCACTGCTTTGGATTCTAATAACAAATACAAATCATTCAATATTGATAATATCTGCAAGTTAGCAGAGAGTTTTTATTCTCAGGATTTCACAGAACAAGAAAGGCTTATTTTGAGGTTACAATTGAGGTATTATGAGCTCAATATACCTCATCATCAAAGTTTTGAAGATATTAAGACACTTTTTGAATTGTGCTAGAGATTAACATAAACAGAAAAGTTAAAGAATTATCACTTGATTGATAGATTGATTCGTCTTATTTTGACTATTTTGGTTTCTACATCAACTACAGAGAGAGCCTTTTCAGTAATGAAAATTATGAAAATAAAACTTCGGAACAAAATAGATGATGAGTTTCTTACAGATAATTTAGTTGTTTATATTGAGAAATATATTGCTAGTCTTTTCAGTACAGAGTCAATAATTGATGAATTTGAATTTAAAAAACATCGTCGAGCACAACTTTCTTAAATAACTATTATAAATTTTTTTTATTTTTTTATTTACATGTTATATAAAATTATTATTTATTATGAATCTTTTGATCATTTGTTAAATTTAAAATATTAATTTTAAAAGTTTTTAGTTTTTATTTTTTTTCATCTTTAACCTCCCAACAAAAATTGACTAGCTCTGCCCTGCTATTAAGTGCCTTCTCAAACCAATAACATATAATTTTCTCAAAAAAAAAAAAAAGAAGAGAGAAAATCACAAAATGATAGTAGTATGTACTTAATTTTAATAGAGCTGCTGCGAAGTGGCCAAGTCCCAATCTTTTTATCCTTGCTCCTTCACCCAAACGACAGTGAAAAGTAAAAGTAATTTTTCATTTATCTTTTGTCTTTGATATTGACAATAGAAAAATATCATTCGAAATACGAGCATGAGAGGGGTTTAAGGGGGGTTTCCTTTCTTCATTCTTCAGCCCCTTATCTCCCCCGCCCCAAAAATGGCTTCCACAGCCTCACTCTCTCTAACTCAAACACCTCAAATCCAATACCCAACACGGCGGAAAACTCCCTTACCCCAAAAACCCCACAAAAAACCACTTCTTTTCCTTCCCAAACCCACCCTTCATCCTTCTCTTGTCTCTTTCCCTTTCCCTCTCAATCTCAATTCCCCTCCAAACCCAGCTCGTTTCTGCCCTTTGCACGACTCCCTCCACGACAACTTCGTCGAAAACATCGAAAACCCATCAAATTTCCTCTTACCTAAAGCCCAAAGCCACCAAATTCTTTCTCCAGAATCGACCCCAAGGCTCTTTATTCAAGACCCACCTTGGATATCAGCTTTATTCTTAAAGGGTCTTTACAAAATGACCAACCAGACAGTCAAAATAGAGCACAAAGAGATTGAGAAAAGGAAGTATAATCTGCTAAGAAGGAGACAAGTGAAGGAAGAGACTGAAGCTTGGGAGAAGATGGTGGAAGAATACAGGGAACTGCAGAGGGAAATGTGTGAGAAGAAACTGGCTCCTAATTTGCCTTATGTGAAAGGGTTGTTTTTGGGATGGTTTGAGCCGATGAGGGAGGCAATTGCAAGGGAACAGAAGGTTCAGAAGGGAAAAAGTAAGAAGCTGAGAGCGGCTTATGCGCCGCATATTGAGTTGTTGCCGGCGGATAAAATGGCGGTTATTGTTATGCATAAGATGATGGGGTTGGTTATGGGAGCTCAGGAAGATGGGTTTGTGCAGGTTGTGCAGGCTGCTGTGCACATTGGGGTGGCTATTGAACAGGAGGTTGGCTTATCAAGATTAGCTATTTTTTTCTTTTTTTTTTTAATTATGTTTTTTCTAATATTATGATTTTATTTTTGATGCATTTAAGAACGTTGAGAAGGGTTTCGAACTCTAGATTTCAACGTCTGAAGAAAGGGTAACAATTGCTAGGCCGAGCTTGGTTTGTTTGAATCTTATGTTAAAATTCGCGCAGGTGTGTTATTTCAAAAAGATAAAACTTAAGTAACCTCCCATATGTCATTTCCCTTGGTTTTCTAATGAAAACAAGCTATGTGTTTAAATTTATTGAGTTGACATGGACCCCATGCTAACTTTGTTTTGTCAAGTCAATAATTTTAAACACATGGCTTATTTTGTTGGGTCGTTAGGAAAAAAATGTGAAACCTTACCTAAGTCCTTTCAATTTTAAAATTGGTCTGTTGTTTGAGTTACTTGAAGAGAATTTTGTGAGCATATGGTTTACTAGGTAATGCACAAAAGATTCAAAAGCATATGGGGTTGTATAACTCTTCATGGACTAGAACCTCTTAGATGGAAATATTTGTATGGGGATGTATAGTTCTTCATGGACTAGAACCTCTTAGATGGAAATATTTGTATGGGGATGTATAGTTCTTCATGGACTAGAACCTCTTAGATGGAAATATTTGTACGGTTGATTGAATAATTGAGTAAATTTGTTTTATAAAATATTGAAGTATGCCCATTTTTCAGAACTGAGATACTCACATGATCATGTCTGTCTAACTAGGGGGAAATTTAGCACGTCCGTATCATACTATATACTCATTTGCATCTTGGGGGGGGGGGGGGGGGGGGGGGGAATATTGGTAAAATTTCTTTCTACCTAACGTAAAAATACGCACCAGTCGATTACAGAGTCACAAGTTAGAGGTTTGTGGCTCACATTAACCATGTAATACAACTGAAGGAAAGTTGAGGTATCTTTTGGCAAGAGCTAGCTAGCAGTAAAGTTAGAGGATACTAGTGCGCAAAAACATATTGTTTCAATTTTTACCTTATTAGTATATGCACTTCATTTTGTTCTTATCATACAATTTCATTTATTAGTACCTGCACTAATAATGAGGATGAAACGTTGTTAATGCTTCTTTGTCTCAGGTTAGAATTCATAACTTCTTGGAGAAAACTAAGAACTATCAGAGGAAGAAGACTACAGATGAGGTTCAAGGTTTGAGCAAGGAGAAGGAGATACTTAAAAAACGTGTTAATAGTTTGATTAGGAGGAGAAGACTCGTTGAGGTGCAGAAGCTGGTAAAAAATGAAGAAATTAAACCTTGGGGTAGAGATGCCCAAGCTAAGGTTTGCAGTCTTTTGTTAATGATTGGTTGATTTTGAAAGGTTTTGTCCCCTCTTTCTGGATCTTGAAAACCTTTCTTGGCTAAATGTGATCCTGCAGCTTGGAAGTCGTCTTCTAGAACTATTAACTGAAACAGCTTATGTACAACCTCCAATTGACCAGTCAGGGGATAGTCCTCCCGATGTTCAACCTGCTTTTAGGCATAAATTTAAAACTATCTCGAAGGACCCTGGGTGAGACTTCATTTTTCTCTTAGTCAGTAATTTATCTTTGCAGAATGGGCCCCATGCCACTGACTAATAGTCTGCTAGACCATCTTCCTTGCCCCTAGGCTATTTCTTGGGTATGAAATTGCCTGCATATGTCAGATATGATTTCCAAGTCCCTCTAGTAGACCTCTTGCTTTGCATTCATATAGTGGGGCATTCAAACTTGTTCAGATTTTGGACTTTACATACAGAGTGTGTAACTATGTATGGTATATTTGTGGGGGTTGATGTTTATGTTATTCTCTTTTGTTTTCCACTTAAAATTATTATTCTGAATCATTTTTGGTTGTTGCAGGAAAAAAATGATGAAGAGATATGGGGTTATTGAATGTGATCCCCTAATACTTTCAGGGCTTGATAGATCTGTAAGTTAAGACATATCTTTTCATTATTCCTTTCTATTCTGGAAACCTAAAAGTTAATTTTCATGTCAGGTTATAGTTTTAAATATGAACCGTCCAGTCCTTCCAATGTTTGATGTTTTAAGTCTACCTGTATGCAGAAGACATGCTTCATACTACTCAATGCAAAGATCTATTTAAATAAGAGACAATTAAAGGCTTCACACTTTTTTAATATATTTTTATTTTATTTGGTCCTCATTGTTTGCTTGTACTCTAATGATATTTGCTGATAAATAACATTAAGCTCGTTGGGCATTCTGGTCAGCAATATGTGTATTGGCTAATTATATGTCTGTTTGACTCTCTTGGATTCCTGTAACTCAATTATGCCTTATTTCTGTTGTTTCCATGCAGGCTAAGCATATGTTGATTCCTTATGTGCCAATGTTGGTGCCTCCAAAAAAATGGAAAGGGTATGTTATAGAGAATATTGGTGAAAGATTGATAGTTGCATTTGCTTTTGAGGAATTTTGTTACTCGTAGCTGCAAGAGTCAAAATGTTTTTCTGCAAAAGAAAAAAGTCAATATATTTTCTGTAAAATGAAGAAGAGTTAATGTTTTTAAAATTTCTGCATCACTTTTCTCGCTTTCCCTCTCTGAAGCCAACTAAACAAACAAAAGATAAATCAGTAATTAGACATTAAGCTGAAGGTAGAATACAGTCTGCACTTAGCCACTCAGAGTAGTAACTGTAAGTTAGACTTTGGTATTGACAAATCTCCTTCCAGGTACGACAAGGGTGGCTACTTGTTCTTGCCTTCTTATGTCATGCGAACTCATGGATCGAGGAAACAACAAGATGCACTTAAGGGTGTGCATGTGAAAAAGATGCAGAAAGTATTCGAGGTAAAAACCTTGGTGCCTTTTGTTGTCTTCTTTTCTTGCTTTTTCTTTCTTGTGCCCATAGGTTAATGCCAAGATGCTTGTTGTGTTCCCTAATATTCCCTTTAATTATTTAAGATTATCCTAAAATACCTTTGTTACACAAAGGGCAAATTTTAATATATATATATCTTTTGCATTAATTGCTTAACAGATTTGAGTTGTGGATCTATATCTAATCAATTTCAATAATTATATGCTTAAAAGCAACAAATTGGAAGTGTGAGAATTTATCTACAAGTTATCTGTTTTGAGCAATTGAAAGCTTGCCATGAACTAGCAGTTGTTGTCAGTACTCTTGGTCTAATTGCTCATGCTACTTGACTGACTGAAATGGTTTATCTGCAGGCCCTGGATACACTTGGAAGCACCAAATGGAGGGTGAATAAAAAGGTACTCGCTGTGGTAGAGAGTATTTGGGCTAGTGGTGGCAACATTGCAGGCTTGGTTGATCGTAATGATGTGAGCACATCATGAACTTTTACTTTTAAAAAATTTCATTATTATTTTGGTTATTTTTGTTATTCTGTTATTTAACCATTACTTGAAGGATTCTCTACCTAGGGTGTTGATACTTGCTGTTAACAGCATCTACATTGTAGTGGTTCTGACTTTGCTGAAGTCCTATGAAAACTAGTGCTAATAATTAACATATTTTATGATGATTAAGAAGCCTCCTTTGAATGAAAAGGTCACTTGGAATATGTTTCTGCATGTTTCTTTATATTAAAATCATGCCAAGATTAATTCCACCAAACCAATCTGACGGCTGGTCAAGTCCCACAAGTCGTTTTTTTGGTGAAATTTAACTTAGATTTCAGTTCAAAATTAGTCTAGCATGCATGAGCATCTTCAAACTTCCTCCCCCTTAAAATAAATGTCCTTTACCTTTCAGGCTTTCCAAAAATTGTCCTCTTCCCGTTTTCAGGAAACTAATCATCTTAATTTTTCTATATTTCATATTGAATTTTCATGATTATTTTTATTTTTTTGGCATAAAACATATTCAAAATTTTATATAAAAATTCTTACAGTCAAAGCTTTTTTCTTAAACTTCATGTCAAATCATATGTAGCTACTTAATTTGAGATGGGGTAACTAGTATATACTCATTTCATTTGTCTGAATTCTCCCTCCAATGTGTTTTTTAGATTCCTATACCAGAGAAACCTTCTTCAGAGGATTCAACAGAAAGCCAAGAGTGGAAATGGAGTGTGAGAAAGGCAAACAAGATTAACCGAGAGAGACATTCTCAACGATGTGACACTGAACTTAAGCTTTCTGTAAGATCACTATTTTTATCCCATGTGACATATTGCTTGATGGTTTTCATTTTTGGTGCATTTGCCTGTCTGTACATGAGTGCTTATATGTTTCCCCTCTGGTTTATGTTGCATTTTGTGAGTATGCATGCTAAGGAAGCTTGTCTTGGGACAGGTGGCTCGGAAAATGGAGAATGAGGAAGGCTTTTATTATCCTCACAATCTTGATTTTCGAGGCCGTGCATACCCCATGCATCCACATTTGAATCATCTAAGTTCTGATCTCTGTCGAGGAGTTCTTGAATTTGCTGAAGGACGACCACTAGGGAGATCTGGCTTACATTGGCTGAAAATACATTTAGCAAACCTGTTTGCTGGAGGTGTTGAAAAGCTTTCACATGATGGGCGTCTAGCATTTGTGGATAATCATTTAGATGATATATTTGATTCAGCAGAAAACCCTATTAATGGTAACCGGTGGTGGTTAACAGCTGAGGATCCTTTTCAGTGTTTAGCTGCTTGTATTAATTTGTCAGAATCCTTAAAGAGCTCATCCCCACATAGTGTGCTCTCCTACCTGCCAATTCATCAGGTAAAATTAGTAGGAGCTGAAGCAGACAAAGAACTGTTTAAGTTTAGGCAGGGTGAAACTTGCCATGTGTAAATTTCTCTACGTTGCTTGTTGAGTTTCGTTTTTGCACTTAATTAAATTTTGTACTTGGAAATGCAATTGAATTAATTATTTACTTCTCTCTGTTGCCATGATCATCCAATATGAATAGTATTCAGACATAGCAATGGACATTCCTATATCTTGTTCTTTAAACTTCCTTTTTCCTCGTAGAACAGGCATCATCCTTCTGGTCTTTAGTAGTTATTGGATGTGCAAGGTCCTCATTGTTGGTAGGCTCAGCCTTAACTGAGTGACACCTGCTGCTGGAACTACTGTTGCTAGGTTTCTAGCCTTTCTGGTTTTAACATATACCACTGTCATTAAGCTGGGATGAGTCCATAAAGATTTCAGTGTCATACTTCTTATCTTTAGAACATAAATGTTGATGAGTAGAGGGGAAACTAGCAATTGCAATGTACTCTTGTTTGATATCTTTAGGATTAACTTGTGGCAGTGGAAAATTCTTTTGCAAAGTCATATTCTGGTTGTAACAGTTTCTCCACTACTAGCATCTTATGGATTGAGGAAACATCAGTTCTACTGGAAAGGTCCCTATAATCATAGTGTACATGATCAAAAGATCCTTTGCCTTTGTAATCTTGTTATATGTAAGAAATTTGGGATCACCATCTTAAAACAATAAGATATTTTGGACTACTCATCTGAATATATTTTTACCTTTGTGAATATTCTAGGAGAGCAAATAAAGCACCGTTGTACGGTGAGGTTATCTGCTGCACATCTGTCTCATCTCTAAAGTGAATGTGATTATATGTTCATTGCTTGTAGTGACCTTTTAGTGCTGCCACATCTTGGGATAATTGCTTTTTTGATAGAGTGGTTGCAAAGCACCTGCCATGTTTTGGTTCTTTTCTTGCTCTCTACATGGCATTTTTTGTCAGTTCTGCTAACGCACATCTGAGGTTTACGCCTTTTCAATCAGTCTTTATACAAAGAGATCTGACATTTGTCTCCTCTTAATTGTCTAATTAGTTTTATTGTTTCTTGTTTCTAATTTTGTCTTTTTCAACCTAACTGACTCCCTCTGCCTCTCCTTCCTTTTCCCTTTTGTCCTTTAAAATTTGAATACAGGATGGTTCCTGCAATGGCTTACAGCACTATGCAGCCTTGGGAAGAGATAGTGTATGTTTGCTGTTTGTAGATAAGCAATTTTTGCCCCTTCTGAATGATTTACAATTCATATTCTCATGCTAGAGTTTCAGTTTTGTATTTTTTTTTCCTTAATATGGTTCAAGAAATCTAAACTCCTGTTCCTGACATAAATAAAACTTACCTTGCATCTAGGCCTTATATTCTCTAAATGGTTCCCCTTTTTCCGCTTAAAGTTCTCCTTTGGCATTACAGAGAAGTGAGTTAGGGGAATGGTGTTATTAAAATCACCCCAAGTATTGAGAAACTTTACTTGCTAGCCTCATTAGCTCATTTTTTGTAACTTCTGCTACAATATTATAAGGCTTGCACTGTCTGAGTAGCTGCTGTTTTTATATGCATGTAGTCAGATTTTCTTTTATTTAAGATAGTTTGGTTGGATGCTTTTAGATTTTGTTAACTGGTTCCCCACCCCCCAACCAAACAAGAAACCGGGGGATTGGTTTTCATTTGGAATGAGGATTATGTTGAAATAAACAAACTGAAAGTTAATATCTTGAATGAACTGAATCTTATTTTTTGGTCTAAAAACTCCCTTCTCTTTCTCTTGAATGATTTGTAATGTGAATGTGAGGTTGAATCGTACATCTTTGCTTGTATTATAAATTTAAAATGTTGGGTTGGTCTAACTTCTCTCAATCACAAATTATTACCCACTAATTATCAGCTTATCATTAACGACTTTTTATGCGTTGGCAGTTTAAAAGTGCATCTGTCGTCTCACATCTTTTATCTGTTTTTGTAGTTGGAAGCTGCAGCAGTTAACTTGGTTGCTGGAGAGAAACCAGCTGATGTTTATTCAGAAATTGCTGTAAGGTATATTGAATTTCATTTCTCAAACCTGCAAGTAAGGCATTGGAACTGAAGAATTCGTTTAGTTATTAACTAGTAAACTTGTAATGGGCATAGAAAGCTTGCTGTATCACACATCTTTTCTTGATTCAGTCAGAATTTTTTCCTGGTCATATTGTTTGAACCATTTAGTTGTTACTTAAGGATGAGGAAAGGAGTAAATAGGAACCAAAACATAAACATTCCACTTGCATATTGAAGTAAAAGTCAAACTTTTAATGTTTAATTCTTTAAAAAAAAATTTTGGCTTATGGATTCAAAGTGGACTTTTTGCCTTTTACTTTGGTAGCAAAATTAAGGAAAAAAAGCAACAATTAACGGAGCCTCAGTCATTGGGGAAAAGACTGCTGGATGTTGGTAGTGCTGCTTTAACTGAAACATTACACTTGGTAGAAGCATATACATAGAAGAAATCTTTTTCCATATAAATAGACATTTAAAAACTAAAGCAACATGAATTAGACAATTCAGGAATTTGATTATGGATTAGATATATTTGGTTTGGTAGATCAAAATCAAAGGAGCTGTTGATATAATTTCATAATTGCAGCATGAGGTGTAGATAAAAGGAACTTTTAGAAGGAGTATGGTGATAAATCTTAGAATAAACTCAAAAAATAGCCTGTCAAACTTGCAGGCTTTGTGGATACTTCCGTGATATAGAGCTTATAGAGCCGGTTACAGAAGTTGCCTTTGATCACTTGCTCTGTGCACTAGCCTATGAAGTTTGTAACATATGGTGTGTGATACATAACTGGTCCTATATGAAAATGCTTGACTTAAAAAGTTGAAGAATAGATAAGATACTAGTTGCAAGAGTTTCTGAACTGCAGCAATGTGGAAGAGTTTAAGGATGGTTTCAAATGTTTAAAGGATACAGAAGGAGAAACTTGGTGGTGGGTTGCCTAAGGTTGGAAAGATCAAGTACTTGAGGACTTCTCTGAGGGTATGATATGAAAACTGTTGATTTTGGCAGCTTGTAGCAGATGATTGAGCATTTGATAGTGGAAAGAGATGAGATCCCAAAGGTGTAAGATGAAAGGGTTAAGTGAGTTGCAAGTGCTACGTAGTATTATTGCGAGAGAATCAATTGAATTCTTTTAATGTCAGAAAATTAAGGATAAGAAAGAGAAAAATAAACAATCAGAAGATCTAAAGAAAACTCAGATGCTTACAAAATGAACTCATTCTATTCTACTCTAATCAGGTTCAATGATAATTGACGGCTGGTTCAATGTCTGCCAACTCTCTGTCAACTCTTACAATCTGCTCAGCCTGCTAGGAGAATTTTGCATTAGGCGGCTACAAAACTTGACTACTAAATTAACATGATAATTCATGGTTCAATAAATGAAGCTTTTTATTTTAGTAAATTAATCAAGCAATGTGACTGAAAATTTGTTGTAAAATTGGATCATCTTCTTAAATTTGAAAACAATAAGAAGAGACTGATCATCACTACTAAGCACAAAATATTACGAAGAGGACTTGGTTTTCTAGGTCTATTCTCAACAGGACCAGCATGTGGTATAACCTTGAGTTATCATATCATCCTTGCTTGAAAGTGGCCTATGTGTCTTGAGGGCACCTATGAAGCTCGGATACACGATAACCCTGTGTTTGTTTTATACATGTATAAACCCTTGATAAGGGGGATGTATTGGACTTGGTGGGATACAACCAAAAAGTAAAAAAGAAAAAAAGGGGGAAAAGTCAGATATGGTAGTACATTGAGAGGACACCAGATGGAAAAGGACAAGGCTGTGCTTTCATCATTTGGCTCCACCTTGAGTGACTCGTTGCAGATTTCCAATGGGTAAAATGGATGGTGGATGGCCGGTCTTGTTAGTTCTGTCAAGATAAAAAGAAAGGAAAGAAAAAGATTAAGAGAGGGAAAGTGTTTGACTGAAGGAAAGAAAGTTTGTTGCTAAAGAGATGGCTGTAGCAAAGAGTAGTTATTTACTGGAAGTGTGCAGCGGCATCAAATGAAGAGGACAAGAAGACCATAGTATCTGATTTTCAGGTTTCTAATTGGGCTGGGTCTGGGCATTTTTTTGGTCAAAGAATATATTTAAGCTGGATGCATTGGATAATTTTCATAATTGACTTTACTCTTATAAAGTTTTACTACTATTTTGATTTCAATATATATAACCCAATCACGAAAACAATTTATCCTGCATATGAATTCGGCATATGGGATCAAATTCCATCTGGGAGGGATGGAAACAGATACTGTACTCCTACTGTTTTAAGACTCTCTATGTCATTGTGCTCATACAAGTGTTTTCCACATAGCTTGTGTCCATATCTGTGCTTCATAGGTGAACACCTTTCAACATCATTTTCTTGTTGCCTAATCTTTGGGTGTTATGTCAGTCTCTTATCTCTTTTGCTACTTTAATTTCTGGCAATTTTCTTCTATTTCTTAAATATAATACTGCAAAATGAGGACTAAAGATTTTCTTGATTCCTTATCACTATTTAATTAATATTTTTGGGGGCTGGCAGGGTTCACAATATAATGAAGAGGGACAGTGACAAGGATCCTGCAACAAATCCCAATGCTTCATTGGCAAAGCTCTTAATTGATCAGGTTGGACTTGGTTCTTTTGAAACCAAAATTTCTAGATTTCCTTGAAGAGTTAGCCTTGAAATTTTTTATAATTGATTTTGAATTAGGATTTTCTGTTCTTACACTAACAGCTTAAAATGTTGGAAACTTTTAGGTGGATCGGAAATTAGTAAAACAAACAGTAATGACCTCAGTATATGGTGTCACTTTTGTTGGGGCACGTGAGCAAATAAAACGACGATTAGAGGAGAAGGGTCATATAACTGATGATAGAGTGCTGTTTGCCGCAGCTTGCTATACTGCAAAAGTAAGCAATGCATTTAGCATTATGTATTTATGCATGTGTGAACAATGCATGTGCACACTGTGATGATCTCTATAAACACATGCTACTGACTTGTGTGCACATGCATACGTACAGATCTCTCTCTTTCTCTCTCTCGTTCTCTTCAATTGATCTCAAATACTCTTTCTTCTCTGAATTTCTTGACATTGGTATCATATTCTTTGAAAATTGTTGTTGTTAGACTGATGTGAAATGAGAGTGTTCTGGATTTGTTCTTTTATTAGGTGGGTGGGGTTCCTAGAACTGTTTCATCAGTATTTGGAGGATGAAAGAAATGTTCTATTTATGTATGCATGTGGTGTGTGTGTCTCGGTGTTTTTGTTTGCCTGTGTCCTTGAAAAAGGGTAAATAAAAACAATTTTTTCTAATATTAATATTTTCTGTTGAAACTAAACAACTATGCTCAACATCTGAATTTGATACCAAAGTTATAAATTTTTTGACAGGTGACATTGGCAGCCCTTGGAGAACTATTTCAAGCAGCACGAAACATAATGGGCTGGCTTGGTGACTGTGCGAAGGTATACAAGAATCAATGCATAGAAACTGCCTTATGGTAATTATGGAGCATTGAGTTCTGGTACAATCATTTACTGGACTGTGAAATCCTTGTAGGTTATCGCTTCGGAGAATCAACCGGTGCAGTGGACAACACCTCTTGGACTCCCTGTTGTGCAACCCTACTATAAAAGTGAACGACATCTTGTAAGTGTTAAGAGTTGCAGTGTATTGGATTTCAAATGAGCAACATGATATCCTTATTAGCACTTTTATTAAATACTCGTAGGATATCAGGATGGCAGTTAAGATTTATGGTTACTCAACACTTTCTTAATTACTAAATAACTACTGATCATTAATCATTTTTGGTGGCATTGATCATTAGGGGCAGAAATGGTTAGAGTATAAGATTTTAATGAGAAATCAATTGATATGCAGCCTTTATATTCAAGACAGTTTCTAGGTTTATCAGACTTGGGAGCAGACATTAACAGAAGGATTGAGACGCAAGGTCAACAATCAAACTGTTATGTGCAAGGTTGAAAGAATGTTTTATAACATAATTTTAGAACATTATTAATTGTGTAAACTTAAAAAAATTTAAAAATTAAAGATTTTTACAGTTGAACAAGGATGCCCTATATAGCATACCAGAGCTGTACTTTTAAGTGTTTCTGTTTAAATAATTAATTGACATTAGAGTAACAAACTCACTGCTGCTTTTCAGATAAGAACATCTCTCCAGGTATTAGCCTTGCAGCGGGAGGGCGACTCAGTAAGTTCATTATTTTAGCCCTTCTTTTGAGTTCCCATTTCTGCTTTGGTTTGTTTTAAAACAAGTAGAAACACTCATATTTTGTCAATTCCAGGTAGAAGTTAGAAAACAGAGAACTGCATTCCCTCCGAACTTTGTGCACTCACTTGATGGTTCTCACATGATGATGACTGCTGTTGCATGCAGGGATGCTGGTCTACATTTTGCAGGTCTGTCTTGCTAACCTTTAGTAGGCAGAGCTTAGACCAATATAAGATTATTTTTGCATGAGAACAAGCAAAATTAACTTTCTATAGAGCCTTTGCACATTATTAGAATAGGTGGAAATACTTTAAGTGAATGCATATTCAAAAAAATGTATTAAACTGTTATACATCTTATAATCTTTTGCATATGTTGGGCATATTCATTACTTTATGGTGTCTACGTTTTCTCTTAATAGAATTTTCTTTTTATTGTCAAATATGTGGAACAAAGGAAACATAAATACCTAAAAACTTATTAAAGCTTTGCCACATTTAGCATTGACATACAGCTTAGATTGCTTCAACTGCATATTACAATTGGCTGCATGTTTTTTCATGCGTCTATTAAGAATTTTGGAGGCATGTTGATTACTAAGCTTAGAAGTGAAAAATCTTTGGAGGATAACCATGATTTTGGTAGATTCTTTGGTTGTTCTCCTGGTCTCATTCTCTCAAGATGAAGGTGACATTCTGCTGTGTCACCACTAGTATGTCATAGTTCAAGTATGTGTTCTCCTTTATTTTATCAGAATTTCTCACAGTAAAAGCTATTATAACCATCTAAACGCCCTTGATTTAAGATCAACTTCCGCCATATTATTTACATAGGCTTTGATACTTTCTTGTGATGTTGTAATGTCTGTAATCAAACTCTTCAACAGAAAAGCATTTGTTGCAAAAATGAGCTTGAAAATAATTTGCAGGGTATCTAGTTTGTTATTAACATATATGTAAGAGTGAACTTGCTATATTTAGTATTTACACTTTTTCAAGATATTGGGAAGACCATAAAAAAAAATGTTTTTCTGACACGTAAATGTTCATGTCCTTATAAAATAAATCTTTTGCAGGGGTCCATGACTCCTTCTGGACACATGCATGCGATGTGGAGAAGATGAACCAGATACTCAGAGAAAAATTTGTTGAGCTTTATAGCATGCCAGTTCTTGAAAATGTAAGTGTTGTGATCCCTGTCTTTCTATTCTTAGAGGGAGCCGGTAGACAGTATTTTATTGGTTTGTAAATGTTTCTTTAGTTCACCTTCCCGTATATGAAAGTCAAAAACCTTTTTCGTTCTAATATTAACCAGTCAATTGTGGTGTTGCTTTTATTTTGTTTTAATTTGAAAATTGACTATTACATTTACCAACTTTTCAATGTATTCTTAAATTTATGTTTCATTCATTTTCTTTGACCATATTAATTTTACTTTGATTCTCCCCAGTTGTTTGAAAGCTTCCAGACATCATATCCATCATTGGTTTTTCCTCCCCTTCCAGAGAGAGGCAACTTTGACTTGCGAGAGGTTCTCAAGTCTCCTTACTTTTTCAACTGATTCTTGAAGTGGAACAACATTTGTATATTATGTGCAGAAACAGTGCTAGCTTGTGCTACAAACATTGCTAGCTTGTTGTACATTCTTTTGCCCTAGAGCATCAAGAAGTTTCGGAGAGGAGTAAATCCCTGTGGGACTCAACTGAAATTTGGGATATGAAGATCTGACTGCTTTTGCTTCCGGGTAAGCTATCTAGACTGTGTAGGATTAGAATTGTCCTTAACAGTGGCTGAGATTTATAGAGAAACCTTGTCTCTGGCTTTGAGGTACTGTTACTCAGAGGAAATGGTTACTCCTTATATGGAAGTGTTAATGATTTCTAGAGCATGGGTTGAAACTTCCTGGAAGCCAAGAGACATTGTAGATGCCAAATACTTGCAGCGATTTTTTATATGCTGCGGGAGCTGATCATCCAAGATTACAACAGATGTCTTTTTTGAGTGATGTAAACAAGTAGCTGTTTCTATTCTTTCATGTCTATTTGTTGTATCAAAGGAACAAAAGATAATGTAGCAGGCACACGGGTAGTCACATGCACCTGCTGAATATCAACCTATGTACCTTAAAGCCAACATAATGAAATAGAAGAAAATTCTTTTAGCTCACTTGCACTCCCTTCAAAATCGGATATGTAAGTTTCTTCAAGTACTTTAATCCAAGTTTCATTTTGCACTCCCTTCAACATCGGATATGTAAGTTTCTTCAAGTTCTTTAATCCAAGTTTCTTTTAGCTTCATGACCCAACTCGACACTGAGTTTCTCACGAACTTAAGTTTCTCCATGTTCAGCCTTTAGTGCCAACTAGAAGTTCAATTGTTTTCCTGGTTTTGACAATATTTAGTCCTAGCCCTCTACTTATTGGATGGATATTTTGGTTGGTGATGAGAAATTGTGAGTGAATTCAGGAAAATAAGATAATTCAAATATTATATATTTTACTTAAATTTTGAGGGTATATATTTTATGAACCAAGCAAATACGCAAAACAATTGAAACTTAGGAAACGAGATTGATACGTGAAATCAGATATTATCTGAGAGACTTTTATTCAGCTGATACAAACAAATATTACATGTAATAAAGAGAAAAAGAGGTATGATGCGGTATGCTTTCCTGTATCTAATAGTACAAATATTTTGTAAACCAGAAGTATGGCTGCAAAAATGATCGAGAAACCAACATTCTGAACCAACAAATCCAACCATAATTGGATGATGATACCCCAGTTTGTTTCACGGAGTAGCATGCCTTGTCAATGAACACTAACTACTGTGCCCGAAGCTAATATTCTTGGTGAAGTAGAATTGAGGACAAACCCACCTGTATCTTCTTCTTGTTGGCTTGACTTTGCTTGCTCCCTCATTTGAGTTTATTTGATATTTTCACTTCCACAAACTGGCTTCAAATACACAGCTTTTCACTTCTTCGCACTCCATTCCATGGTAGTGGCATCTGCAAGAATCCTCCAAGCATCCAATGGCGTCTGCTTACCAGTTTCAGAATAGCTGGTTTCGCTTCAAGCTTCCACAGAGCTGAAAGAACAGCACAAAAATATTTCAGCTGAGCAAATGGAGAAGGCAGAAAAAGCAGAGATAGCAAGATCAACGTTATACACTCCAGATTTCAGCCAGAATTTTAACCAAAAAACGAAAATCGTTGAATGTGAGTCTTCAACATGGACGCTCAAATGAGGCTGAAAAATAACTCCTTGAATGTCAATTTTAGACAGGGATGTGCACCCAAGGCCAAAGAAGAAGCCAAAAGATAATCATGCTCTTAAAGAGAAATAAGAAGATCCAAAGTAAGTAATGGCTGTAACCGGTTTAAAAGCCGTTACACTTTGGGGAAAAGAAATGAGAAACCATGAAGTTGTGTAGAGAATAAGTATCAACTATTCATAAAATCCACCCTTCTGAATTTTCTGTCAAAAGCATTTAACTTCAAAAAATTTTAAGAAGTTGCTTGAGCAACAAAGACAAACTTGATTTCTTATATTCAAAGATATAGGAAATCATCAGAAGCCCATAGATGAAAGAAGTCACTGACAGAATCTTCATGTATGCATACGCAGAGGAAATAAATGCAGGGTAGAAAATTGATCGCCTTAGAGGCAAATACCTGGGAAATGTTTAAGTAGAATTCCAAGACGAGTTTGGATGTGAAATGACAGAAGCAAAAAGATTATGTAGGTCCACCTTCTGCAGTTCACATTCCCATCTGCTTCATCCACAATGACCACTTAACAGCCTCTAAGAACTTATCATTCTTTCGTAATGCAGTGATTAAATTGTTGTAAGTTATGTTATCAGGCTCTACCCCATTTTCTCGCATTTCCTTAATCAAACCCACAGCATCTTCAACCATTCCAGCAATTCCATATGCCTTTATCAATGTGTTATAACTGCAGAGATCAGGTCCTAGTCCACATTCTTTCAGTTCGGTCAACACAGCAGCAACTTCATCAATCCATCTCTGTTCTCCATAAATATTGATCATAATGTTGTATGTATAGCGGTCCAAAGCACAATTTGATTCCTTCATCCTCTGCAAGACACTTCTAAATTTCTCCATTTGGCCATCTTTTCCATACGTGTCCAACATACAATTGTAGGCTTCAAGGGAAACTGAAAAACCATTGAATTGCATTTCTCGAACAGTTGATGACATATTCTTTAAGTCCTTATTTTGACCATAGGCAGCTATAACAGTATTGTAAGAGATTACATCCACCAATCCTCGAGTTTTTGCCATCCAG
This sequence comes from Theobroma cacao, assembly GCF_053813885.1. Taxonomy (NCBI): domain Eukaryota; kingdom Viridiplantae; phylum Streptophyta; class Magnoliopsida; order Malvales; family Malvaceae; genus Theobroma; species Theobroma cacao. Next base: position 9,302,031 of record NC_142647.1, read on the forward strand.
AATAGTTTCTTGACCTTCTTGAAAAGTTTGGCTTTACCATAAACATCAAGCATGACATTGAAGGTGATAGTATGAGGGGCAAAACCATGCAGAAGCATCCGATCAAAAATCTTAGAAAGCTCATCAACTGGCAGGGCACGTGCACAACAGTTAATGACACAGTTATACATTTCTTGATCCCAAGTGACTCCGCTCTTCAAAATTTTATAGTAAAGTTCTGCTAATTTATCCTTCATGTTGCACTTTTGATAGATTCTGAGCATGTCACGGAACAGATAAATGTCTGGGACAATTTCTTTCTGCTTCTCCATGATTTGTAGAACACTGCAAGCATCTTTTAAAGATCCAGCTTTAACATACATTCTTCCAACTATGCTAAAGCCAATCATGTCCAAGGCAACTCCTGAGGATTTCAACTTCAAATAGAGTGTTTCTGCTTCAGTGAAGTGACCCATGACACTATAAATGTCAATCATTGTACACATTATATGCAAGTTTGGCTTGATTTCAGCATTAGGCATTTGAGAAAATATCTTAACAGCATTATCAAGATCACCCAGCTCCTTGCAAGAGCAAATTAATAAATGATACAGGTTATCCTCAAAAACTGGATCCTTCCATTTTTTGCTCCCCAATACTTTAATTGCATAATCCACTAATCCATTTTTCACATAAGCCATGACCAGAATGGAACAAGAAGTCTGATCCTTTAAGACATGTTCATAGAAAGACCCAATTAAGATGAGAGGTACTTTATCAATCCTCCCAACCCTCTCATATGCTTGCAAAACAGTACCAAGGATTGAAGAATGTTGACACCTCATCTTGAGCATATCATCAAGTGTTTTAGTGGCACCCTCTTCATCCCCGTGCTTTGCTTGCAAAGTTATTAGCGTGTACAAGTTGGAAGAGTTAGGCTTGAATCCCAGCTGTTTGAGCTCCTTGTAATACCATTTAACTTCCTTATAGTTGTCAGCTCGTCCCCAGCCCTCAATCATTGAACGGTAAGTTGTTTCATCAGGTTCTAATCCAACTTGCTGGATGCTCAGGAATACAAGTTGAGCAGCATCCATATTAGATGATTTCCCATACCCTGTGATCAGTGTATTATATGCAACAATATTTGGAGAAAAGCCTGCTTCTTGCATTGAGACCAATACCTGCTCAGCCTCCTCTAACTTGCCCCGTTGACTATAGGCATTAAGCATCACCAACCAATTTTCGAGATTCAATATCACTTTATCTTTTCTCATAAAGCCAATAATATCTTCTGCCTTGTCATACAAACTCAAGCGTGTATATATCGTGATCATCGCAGAGTATGCAGATTGACAAACAATGCCAGAATTCCTCATCTGTGAGAATGTAAACTCTGCCTCGCTAGCATTCCAACCCTTCTGGTAAAGTCCCATAAGCATGCCAAAAGTGGCAACATTTGGCCGAAACCCATGTTCCAGCATCATCCTAAACCACTTTGCCCCCAATTCCACAAGCCCCTTTTTAGAACACGCATATATAATCGTATTGAAAACCTGAAAATTAAGTTTACAACCTGAATCACCATTTGCTTGCCTTAACATCATTTCCGCTGCATCCCAATCTTCTCTCCTACCCAACACTCGAAGAACCAACCTATAGGCAGTCACATTTCCCTTTAATTTCCCATTGCTCCTCATCCACTCAAAAAATCTCAAAGCATTACTATCATTAGACCTCTCAAGTCTTTTCAATATAAAATTACAATGCGGCAAGTTCAAGTTAGGCTTAATAGCAGAGTAATCAACATCCAAGCCACTATTATTATGTACAAAAAGATCCTCTCTTTCTATTTCATTTCTATTCCTTCTGAAACGAAACTTGAAACCCACATTTTTTCTAATCCGTTTCTTGGGGTTTTGACCTTTTTGGCCCTCAACAAATTTTGGGTTTTCATTCACTAAATGAATTTTAGAAGAAAAATGGATATCTTTGTCGACTGGGCTTGGCTCAGGAATGTTGGGGAATTCAGTTTCAAAGCGTGAGACTTTGAAATGCTTAAGCCTAGTCAGAGAAGTGAGATTAGAAGCAGCTTTTGTAACATGTATACAACTAGTGAATGAAAAAATGGAGCAATGATCAGGTACATGAGATGGGTTTACATAGAAATTGAGTTTCTTTGAATCAACAGTGTCCAAAGAAATGGGCAATTTCAAAGAAGCCATAGCTGCTCTTGTTACTGTTATCAAATTTTGACTCAGAAGAAGAAAGTTTTATGCATCATTTTGTGAATGAAAGAATTAAGAAGATTCAGTACAAAGAGTAGTTGCACTTGTTTGAAAGAGAAGGAAAAAGTGAGAAAGCTTTTGTGCATACCTTGATGATGGGTCGTTGGGATAAAGGAAGTTGAAGCAGTGGAGGAAAATAACTGTCTCTGGATTTTCATGTTTAGTTTTTATGTTTCTCTCTCTACATTTCCTTTTCAGCTATTTTTAATATTCTTTAAATTCTAGTGTTAATCTAATTCAGATTTTTGCTCCCTTTCTCGTAATTTGCCTGCTGTTTTGTTTCTTTTTACATTTTACCTTACATACTTTTATACGTATAGACTACCGGTACGCAAAATTCTTTTTCTTTTGGAAGGGGCTAACTTTGGGAAAACGCCAAAATGTAAAGGTGGCAGGTGGAGGAGAGAGAGGGTTCGTAACGAAACGAACAGGGGCCAGCTTTCCCTCGCCCTCCCTCCAACGTCACTCGACTCGACTGTCGACACTGTCCTATGTAGTCCTGCTCTCTCTCTCTCTCTCTTTTCCTCTTCCCTCCGTTTCTCCAGAGACTCTGAAAGAAGAGAGTAATGAGCGAAGAAAACCCTAAGCAATTAAAGAAGCGAACAGCATTAGTAATGGCGTGGGACTCGAATGTTAAAGCTTCAGTTTCAGAAAAGCTTCTTCATTTGCTTGGAGACTTCAATTACAACCCTGATAGCTTGCGCGTCCTCACTGTAACGATAGTTTTACTCCCTTTCGTTTCTTTTGTTTTCTTTCATGATTCTTTGGGTTCGGGTAAATGAAAAAACACCAATCCTTCCTTATTTTTGTTTTGGTACCTTTGTTGTTCAGGAGTATGTTGTCGTGCTTGTTTCTAATGGCAAGTGCCAGTCTGAAGTAAAATCTGCGTTGGAGGCGTTTCTTGGTGATAGTGTCACTGAGTTTGTATCCTGGTAACCAACCCTATCATGTTTCTTCATCAACGGACTACTTTTTTGTTTTCATCTTCATTCTTTTTTTACAACTGCAAATGTTTTCTTTTGTATAGGCTATGGGACATTCTATCAGAAACTTCCAATGATTTAAATGCGAATATGAGCTCGTCAGATTTGGAGAACATCACTGGTGCAAGTTCCACTGAGGCTGATGCTTCTGGCAAGAACCAGTCACAAAAATGTGGGTCAGAAGCCCCTAAGAGTCATTGCCAGTTTTCGGTCTTTTCTAACACGTTGGCTGAGGAAACTAATAAGGATGCTTCAACGCATTCTTGTAAATTTAACAAAAACTTCAGAGAATTTGAGAATAATCAAGATGGGTCCTTAGCTGGCTGTTCATTTAAAACGAAGCCCTCTGCTGAAATCCTGGTTGCTGATGAACAACATATGCAATACGAGAAGGTTCATGAGAGTAAGCCTTTCCCGATCATTTGTAGTTATTTGGTACCTATTATTGGTGTCTAATAACTGAAACTCAAATGCTTTTGAAACACGTATCTGACTGAAAATATAATGGTTTGTCGTCTTAGCCTTCTCAAGGACCAAAGAGCAAACTGCTATCCAGGAATACTAACCCTTAAACTTCTGCTAATTGTAACGTCAAAGGATGTCTGCTTAGGCTTCACTACTGTCTCTTTGGCGTGTGTTGGCGTGTGTGTGTGGCTGTGTGTGCATGTGTATTTAAAATGCGGTGAGATTTAATCATTCATGCATGCAGTGCATTTATTTGGTGTCAAGAATGTGTTTTGCCCCTGTTATTGTTCTGCATTAATTTTTTGTACTAATACTTCTCTGATACCCATTAATGATCTGGAATGGCTCTCCCTAATTTTTACTCTTCTATCAGATAACTGAATATTTTACAGAATTTGTTGTAGAAAATTATACATGTGTGCACAATTAAATGTTGGAGTTCATCTGAATAAAAGTAACCTGAAAGCTGGCATGTGAATCAATTAAATGTTTATGGGAATTTTATGCAGGAAGCCCTCCTTCCAAGCATTGTCAGGAGACAAATGTTGGTAGAAGGAGGCTCTTTTCCAAGGCAGCTGGTGTCATATTTGTTCAGAAGGGAATTAATGGAACCACACGTGGTAATGTTTGGGATAGATTGGGAAAGCTGACTGAAAATGACACTTCTGTGAAGGTTAAGAAGGTTAAAGCAAATGAAGGTGATAATATCAAGAGGCAAATGTTAGAACAGAATTCGCCAAGGCTTGGTCAAAATACATTGATACCTACTGTTCATGACAGCAAAGTCAATGAAAATGTGTCAGGAAACTGTAATGTGAAAACTTATCGAAGCAATCATGATCGAAAGAGGCAATTAAATGATTTTATTCCTATTTCTGCTAGCACTTCAAATTCTCTGTATCATGAAGAAGAAAAATCTAGAAAATATAGAAGACAGGCTGAAAATTACACTTATATGCTCAAAGAGAGTGGTGCTTCATGTAAATCAGAAAAGTCAAAAAGTTACAATAAGTGCTGCACATCTGTTTTTGATGCATCAGTAAGCTCCAGACCAGAAAAAATATCTCAAGAGAAGTTGAGGATGGAGGCTCCGGAGTCTACTCAGACACTGATTTCACATAGTGCTTGTCCAGCCACCACTGGAGGAACTGGGCCTGTCCAAGCTGTAAGGAAATAAGTGCTTGCAAAACCGTCAGATGCTTTCTTGAAGTTCAAATAGAGTTTGTTTACTTAACATGCTTAAGCTTTTGATTTCTTACACAGCAATTGGTAGATATGAAGTTAAGATTACATCAACTTGAAACAGAAATTTCCAAGCTAAAATCAAATCCAGTGAACAAGGATGGAAATCATGCCTTATCCTCTAGCTTTGGTAAGATCATTTTATATGAGGTGCTTTCTTAATGAATGAGTCTAATGATCTTTGCATAAATAACTTCTTCAAATTGTCTATATTTCTTTGCTGCCCTGTCTTTTAATTTGAAATCAAGTCGTTTGAGGACTGTGGCTGGGCTATGTTGTTTTCTGATGTGTGGCAGTGGAAATAATTGACATCAAGATACTTCATAAATTTTTGAAAACATTTGTTTGTTTCTTGTTTTTGAGTTTGACAGCACAACTTCAAATTTGTCGTTTCATTGAATGCTGAATAATATATATTTATTTAAGAGGCTGTAATCAAAGAACATTTGGCTCTAGTGTACTGTGGAGATGTCTAGATTCCGTCTAGCAGATGTACAGGAAGGAATTTAATCAACTATGAAAAAGTTTTTGTGTTTTTTATGTGATTTTTGTATGCAGAAGATTTTTTTTTAGTCGGAATAATGTTTTCTTTGGCTACTTCAGGTTCAATTGATCTGCTCAAGGAAGGAGTTGAGTCAAGGACTGTATCTGTGACAAATGTGAGTTTGATGGATCATTTTTGAGTCATATCTCTTTGACCTTGGAATATTATTTTGTTTGGTTGCTGCTGCAAATTCTTTTTGTTTTTTCCTTCACTTGTGTGATATTTGTGCATAGCAAAGCACCATAGTGTATTGTTGCTTCTTTTGTCATGAATGTGGGCATTGTTCTCAAAGATTTCTTATTGTTCACAGATTTGATCATTTAAAAATTTCCCTGTTTTGCCGTGAAAAAGAAACAATTATAGAGGTATACCTTCCGTGTTCTTTGTGTTGTTTATCAATTTTTGGAATGATTTGGCTGGTAGATAATAGTTTTTGCAACTTTAATCATACATTTGTTTTGCATTGTTCTTTAATCATGAATGAAGAAATTGGAAAGGTTGGGCTATTGATTCTTCCATTATGATCATACCACCTTAGAGGGCTTCACACTGTCAAATTCTATATTAGAATGTCAATTACTTTCTTTATTTTATTGTTTTTGTTAAAAACTTTTCAGTGCTATCAATTCCTAGGAGTGATTAGCGCTGAGCTGCAGTATAACTTAAAACAACTCACCACTTGATCTAAGAGAGATTGTATATATTAGGTTATTTTATCATATCTTCATGTTAGTGCTATGATCTTTATCATCATCTGTTATCCTTGAAATGGGAGTATTAGAAGAAATCTATTGGTAAACTTGTGTCAAAAAAATGCATTCCTATCATTTTTATTTCTTTTATATCTGCCAGTTACTTCTGAAGATATAAGTAGTCAATCACGAAGGTTGTCCTGTTAACCAGAGTCCAATTGACACTGTAGATTCACCTGCAACAGCACTGACTTTTTGTCTCTCAAGTCCTACGTCTGAACTAATTGTAAACTTGGTACTGTCAAATTTGGGGATCATTTATGGCAATAACTCCTTGTAGTTAAAACACACTTTAGGTTCATGTTGCAGCAACTCAAGATGCTGTGAGATCTTACTTTGCCAGATGTGGAGCCATTATCAGAGTTATTAAGTTGACTGACACATTAACTGTCAAACAGAAATGGTATGACTCTCACCTCAGTTACTGTGTTGTACTTAATCTACCCTTTATTATGTTTTTTGCAGCATGATTAACAATGACTTTGGCTTATCAGGTCTGCATACATTACCTTTGCCAACAAGGAGTCAGTGGACAAGGCATTGGCATTGAATGGGACAAATTTCTTTTCCAGGATCATATGGGTTAGTAAGAAATTTTAGCTGTACTTCTTTGATGCTTGGGATTGGGGAGATTAATGTAGTACTCATAGCCATTCTAAATTTGACTAGTTTTGGTACCTTTTTGCAGCACTAGAAACATGAAAAGCTTGTTATTGTATTATGAATAACAATGCACTGAATTTGGAACAAGATTAGGACTTGTTCTTGTCCTCCATAGACATATACTGCCATGCATTGGTTTGTGTTATTGTGAGGTATAATTCTCACATGACAACTCTGCCTGAAGATGATTGGGGGATCTCACATATAAGAAAAGAGAAATCATTGAAGAAAAATGGATCTAGTTTGGAAAATGTCCACATAGATGAGATTACCCTTGTGTTGTGTGTGTCTCTGTGTGTCTGCACTTTATTTTTTTTTATCAGTTTATAGTTTTGGGTGAGGAGGGAATGGAATCCAGCTTAGAGAGTTAGAGGATATATCGCACTTACCATTTAGCAAATACTTAGGTATCTCTATCTATGTGGTTGGGAGTGAGGGAGGGCTCACAGATATATCTACCAGATCATAGTTCACGAGTTATTTCCCTTTTTTTCTTTTTTCATATATATTCGATTGTCGTAAGAACCATTCTCGTTGCCTGGAGTAGTCCAGAATTGCTTTGCGTAAATAGTAAAAAAAAAAAAATAATGCAAGTAGTATTAAGTTGTCAAGTCTTCCATGTCCTTAGATAAGATAGTAGTAGTTAATCCCAAAACCCATGCAATAATTGTTGTGTAAAACTTTTATCTGTGAGCTACAGAAGAGTCTACTAAGGAAATTGATGAACTCAGAGCTATTTTTCTGTAACAAATAAACATGCTATGAATTTTACATTTCCTTGAACAAATAGTTTCATTATGCATATTTCATTAAACTCATGCACCAGGTGTCCAGTCAATGTTTACATATTGCACAGAAACTTAGGTGTCAAAGATGCAGTCTCGTTAGTCTCTAGTATTACTACTGTTGCTGCTCTTTCATTTAGGTAAGAAAAGCAGGAAAGCAGCAAGCCAACCTGCTCGCAACATGCCAGTGACAGGGAAGCTATCTTCCAACAAAAGCACTATCACAACCCTCATCTACCTTGGCAAAGGAACTATGTAGATGATGCTCACTGACAGCATAGAGACATTATGTTGATGCAGAATTTTCAACTTAGCGAGCTGTATGATTTCCGCCAATTAAAAGACAAGATGTTTTGGGGGATTGAGACAAGGATCCAATGGCATCTCTAACCTTGTGTAAGCTTGAACCTGTTGAAAAAAGTTTGTACATGGATCTGCATGCGCACCTCTCTCTCTCTCTCTCTTTTACAACATTTATAAGTCTGTTCACTTAATGAAAAGCCACAAAGAAAGCAAGAGAAAAAGTTTCCAGGTTTTGAGCGTTTTTCTGGTCAAAAAGTTATCAGCATTTCACTGTCTTCCTCATCGATTCCAATTGCGACCATAACCTACTTATTATATGTAATGTCTAGGATATTCAAGTAAATCACACCGGACGAGATTAGAAGTATAATACAACCATGCCTGACATATATGAGATGTTAAATTCAAATGGGACAAGACTGAATTAAACCATTTCTAATAATTTCAACATGGTTCACATCTCAATCGAAACATTGTGCTGAATGTTGATTGGATATTTTTGGGAAAGGAAGAATGGTTTGTGGCCACCCACATAAACATTGCAGTCACATAGAGAAATGTTCTCTTCCTTATTTCGAGAAACCTGTCACCCAACCCAAATTCAGGAGTCACTGACTTGTTCCAAGCCCGGCATCGAGGTTCCTGATAAGAATGCTTTGACGAGTGTGAGAGCTAGTTTGGGTCTATGCAAAGGGACTTCATGCCCAGCTCCCCTCACTGAAACAAAGTTAAGTCCAGCATACTCCTGAGTCCATCCTCCCACCTGTTTGGCAGATTATTACTCACCATGATTACTGTCAAAAGCTGGATAACAGTGCCCAAGACACTGCTATACATATATAGCTACCAATAATGCTAGTTACTATGACAAAGAATCAAATCCGAAATTTTTTTAAGGAATGACTAGTTAAAATTACCTATAGAAATGAAAGATTATGGAATATATAAGATACAGTTCCTAAAGCGATTTACCTGTCCATCATCATACCAGGCACGCCAAGGCTTCACAGTTGGAAGCTTGAGAGCATCTATACTGTAGCGGGTGGATGTAACAGGGATTACAGCATCTGCGTCACCACTGTGGAATTGGTGGGATGTGGGGAATAAAGAAAATGAAAAAGATCAGAAAACATTGTCTGAAGTCACTTCTACAAAAAAAAAGGTAAAACTGCATTGAGAATCTAAATTATATAAAAAGACATGAGTTGTGCATGTCTAAATTCCAAAAAATGTTCAGTGAGTGTTTGATACGTCAAACTGTAATGTAATAGAACCTAAACATAAATCTAGCATTCGAAACAAAACAGATAAATTATCTTCACAAATAATGGTTTGCATTCTAACGATAATAATCTTTTACCATTTCAGTCTTTTAGACAGAAAGGTATGCAAGTTCCAAACATTATAAATGATAAATTATGAACACAAAAACGCTAAATTAATCCACACAGCATATATTGCCAAGTATACCAGCATGAACACTTCTATCAGTCTTTCACCAGTGATAATATTTAGATATATCCTATTATTACACTATCAAATCTTAATCACTCCTTTTATAATTTGTCTCATGCATCCCAAATTGACATTATTACTGTATTCTGGAAAAGTTTGTCCATCAAGCTTATTCATAGTATATTTATTTTTCAAACTATCTTCCTATAACTTCTAGCTGTGAGATTTACATAACAATTTTACAGGATCAATGGAAACGTTCTATTCACTCAAAGTGTATCATCATGCATGAGTCACCAACTTATACAACTTACACTCCTTTCACTCCATGCAAAAGTAAAAATCAAAGGTTACAGTGCAGTGAACAGTATATACAAATGAAAAGGTGAAAAGAGGATAATATGTTGAAGGATAATGCTAGGATGAGATTTAACAAGATAGAGATTACTAATATCATATACAGAATAGTTTTTGTATTGATCCATTTCTTCAAACACTAAAGCATTTACGATTGACCTCTTGCAACCTATGTTAGACACATGCTAGCTATATAGTAAAGCAACATCACAGATTTAGAGATAAACCTGAATATCCATATGCGAAGTCCTACATGTATAAGCTCACGGTAAACATCCAGCATAGTTCTTGGAGAATCCTTCCAGTTGGTACTTACAATATCACTGCAAAAAAGAAAGAAAAGCAAAACCTTTTAATTAAGACATATGTCTCCATGTGACTTCTAGAAAGTAAATGGGTAAACAGAAATGGTATCAAATAAAAGATGGTTTGAATTTACACATGGCGTGTAAAATAATTTAATGCTCAAACTTTGCTCTAAAAGAAGCAAACTAATAACGGTTTTCCTTATCAGCATACTGGATATGTCCTCTGAACACATTAAAATAAGGTTCATATGGACACAGTTAGAGCTATAACATTTTGTTGGGTGGTCTAGTTACTTTCGGTGAATGAAGGAATTCGTATCTATGAAAATACACCACATACCTGCACGTCTCCCACTTAGATGGTGCAACTTCTGGTAAAACATGGAGTGCCTTTTGAACCTCAGGTAGATTGAAGTATACTTCTGAGTGCTTCTCAGTGCAAGGATCATACTTATCACTGACCTGACCAACCCTCTGTTGCATAATACCGAATTTCCATAATGATTACACATAAAATATCAAATTCTCTAGAATTCAGTGTCAATTATTTAAAATAAAGTCTAAAATTTTCATTTCTGGTTAATTCCGGGGACTGTTATGGCCAATGAATTCTGCAGTTGATGAACTTTACGATAGCTTAAGTGAGCCTCAGTTCTTAAGAGTATAAATACAGATGAAAATTATCAGGTTCCTGCAGCAACTGTTACCACAAATATGAATATAATGATTTTGAAGATGATATGTGATCACCATCATTGAAATTCCTAAGAATAAGGACAGAAGAGTTAGATACATATAGACAGCATAAAAACCACCGAAAAAAATTAATGCTAAGAATTTTAAATTATAGACAATGCATATGTTCAACTGAATGCTGTCAAAACTTAAGCCTGAAGTTGAATTAATTAGAAAATCTTTTGACCGATATTAAAGATGGGAGAAAAGATGCAGAAGAATTACTCACAAGCCTTCTTTTCAGAAGCCACTTTGACTGGCTAACATTAGCAGAGCAGGGAGGAGTGAAGATGCTATATGGGTCAATATTTCCAAGTTCTTCACTTGCAACCTCCATAATCTTATCACAAGAACTTGAGGAGTGGACAAATGACTCAAAATCACATAGTACATTCAATAGCTTGTATGTTTCATCAGAAATCAAACCTGCTGACCACATAAATTGGAAGACCCCCAAATGATCGAAGTAATCATCAGTTAAAGCATTTCCAACCTGCATTACATATAGCCTCTATATGTCAGTTTTCTCAAATGATGCAAAGCTGATTCTGTTTCAAGAATAGAGTCTCTACCATATAACCCTTTAGATTAATTGCTTTTGCCTTGGTTGCCCAGTTGTATCTTAAAATAGCTTGACTTAGCTGTGGAACATAATGCCCTGCAATACAGTCTTTAATGTAAAAAACTACAACAACAAAAAAATCATAATGAATTTATTGTTAAACAGCAATTAAATATACAAAATATAAATATTGCAAAGTTCCAAAGTCATCAAGGGTATTGATGAATGTTACTTTTCTTATTTTCACAAATTTCTTTTGACTCCAAGCATACATCAGGCAGCACCAAAGTCATTTAACATACGTCCCAAAATGAAATGAAACATTCTTTAGCAACCTGTTATTTCGTACATTTACAGTGGCCACCTAGCTAAGTGGAGGTCAGAACTTGTTTGCATTTCTTTGAGCCATGAATATGAATATAACTCTTATACCCCTTTGCAAGCAGCTTATTTTAATAGAAAGAAAACTGCAAAACCAAAACATTTATGATTTCAGCCCGTAGCTGTTTTCAATGGTTCAGCTACGTGAATCTGTTTTCTCCAATCCACTCAGTTATACTTTTTGAAGATAAAAGGCAGCAAAATAGTTTTCTATGATTTCAACACAAGTAGTTTTTAGTCTACCTTTACCTCTTTTTATTCTTCCTACAGTGACCAAATCACTCTTGAGCACACAAGAGCATCCCGAGTTGGCAGCAATCCTGCAATTGAAGACAGTTTTCTTCTTTTTGCCCCTTCCACCCATCTTGCACTCCTTTACAGGTGTGATCTACTTGTAATTTCCAGCATGTCCAATATATTTTAGATATTCAGAATTATCTTTCTTGCCTAGAAACCTGGCTTTTATTACCAATTTGTGTTTATCAATATTTTAACTTCAGAAATGTCCCAATCAGTAGCTTAACAAAACAGAAACAGATGTTTGTTATTAATCTTAACTTAATGGCAAATGGTCCTTGAAAGAAGCATGTTATTTCGCTAGAATAACAGAGCTAGTAAACCACATTATGCGTTTCTGTAATCCAAAGGAAAATGACAAAAATTACTATTTACCTCCGTAGCTCTCTCCAGCAATGTAGAAATCCCTTTCTTTATACTGAGGAAAGCGCTCAAGCCACTTTAGCAAAAATGCCAGTGAGTCCTTAGCTGTACATCAAAGGGTGAGAAGGTACACAATTGCATAAGCTAGCCAAAATAAAAATTCAACTCTAGGTATGAAGTAGAAATGTTTCAGCCTTACCGGTTCTTTTATCACCATTGTTAAGCAAATCAAACGAAGTATTTGAATATGAAAAACCAACTCCAATGGGAGACTCAAGAAATAGAAGGTTGGCAACTGCAAAGCAGTAAAAGAATCTTGTAATGATGTAACTAATAAGGTTATTTCTAACATTCACATCCCCAAGTTGAAAAAAAATACTCTTGACATAGATTCAAACAGCACAGCTCTTTTAGATACAATGGGGTAAAAATCTTCTGAAAAATCATTCAAGCATAACATGCAGCTGACAATGTAATAAAAGGAAATTGTCAAGATTCCATAGAGCTCAAAAGAAAATGAAAATCATATGCTCACCAATACACATTTGTTGGTCACTTGGGTTTATGTTTTGGGTGTCTACACATGCGTGCACGTGTTGTTTTATGAGAGGGGGAGGAGGAGGAGGAAGATGCAGGTGCAAGAGTGCAGCAACAGCTTTAGATTTGAGTGCTAAATAAGATTGTGTAATAATTTGGATAGTAAAAGCCCACAATAGCCTAAGGAAAGTGATTGAAGTTAACCAGATGAAATGATATAACTTTTTTTTTTAAAAAAAAAAAAAAAACAGATGAAATGATACACCCAAAAAGTAATGGTTGCACCTAAGAATAAATATCTCTACGTCATAATGAAATTGAACTAATTGGCACTGCCCACCTATCGCGCACCATAAACAAATCATTCTCTTCTAGGTAATAAATAAAGTATACCATCATTCTAGAGGCTCAAGTACATGAAGTAAAACAATTCCATTTCCAATTTTTTACACCAACTATAAGAAGCACTAAAGAGAAAGTTTTGTCTTGCAAAACTGCTTTAATTTGCTCGACTCTCCGGTGAAATTTTAAAAGAATTGATTACCTTTATTCCAAGAGTAAGGGTTCAAGTAAAGGGTCTTTCCATCTGGCCTAATGTGAAATGGGCCTATTTCCTCTGCTTCACCATAAGCAACGGATGAACACCCAGGCCCTGAAAACATAAAACTGGAAATGAGTACTGCCTTTTTCCCCTGATGAGAAGTATTGGTATTGATTAGAAGCCAAACATAAAACTATTTCTAAAACCAAAACAAGATAATAAGAACTACAGGAGCCAACACACAAACTAGAAAAGAAATAAATCAAAAACACAATATTCCTATAAAAAGTTTTCTGCATGTTTAGACTCAAACAAAGAGAAACAAAGCTAATCAAATGAGAAAGGAAAAAGAATATACCCAGAAAAGGATCACAGTGAAATCATAAAACAAAAGATTGGATATTCAATAACATAGTCAATAATCAGTAAAAAGAACTAATGACCATATAATCATAATGTAAATAGCGAAACAGTATATACCCACATAATTAAATTAATCAAATAGTGCTAAAAAAAAGTCAAAACAAGACAAGAATCTTAAAACGTTTTAAACTCTGACCTCCATTGAGCCAAAGAAGAAGAGGCTTGGAATCAGGATCCTCAGCAGCTTCAAAGAACCAGTAAAAGAGAGCTCTCCCTGAGCCTTCATTGACAGTAACATAACCAGCATAGTGTGCAAAGCTCACATTGAAATTCTGCCCAGGAAGCTTAGGAACCTTATCAAGTTTTTGTTGGGCAACTGAGTCTTCCAAAGAAGTTGCAATTACACAACTACTCAGAGAGAGATAGAGGCTTGTTAAGATCAACCAGGTCTTAAGACCAAAAACCCATCCTGGATTTGCCATGTACTTGTTTTGTTGTGTTTAGTCAAGTTTAAGATTGTTGTATGAGTTTTTGTTGGGTTTTTATAGAGAGAAAGAGTCGGAACAGGGAAGCAAGCTGGGGTCAATGAAAATGTCCCATTTGCTTGCTTTGTCGGCTTCTGCCATGAAATTTATGTGAAGGAATGGCTGCTGCAGAAAAATATTACAACTTGAACTGAAAACTGGTTTTCTTTTCTATCTTACCATTTTGGGATGCGAAAAGGTCAGCATCTTGCTTGGAATTTGAATGTTTTTTATCCGAGATATGTTTAATTTTTTTGGAAGGGAAATTTAATTTAGTTGATGAAGAAGAATAGAAGATGGTCGGTATAATATTTTTTAAAAAAATTAGAAATTTTATCTTTTTAATATATTTAATTAATTTTTTATTTTAAATTAAATGAATTTATAAAATATAATAATAATAAAAAAATAATTTTAAAAGTACAATTTGATGTAATTTAATCTACATTTCCTTTCCATGTTTATTTCCATTTATATTTCCTTTCTGCCCATTCTTCATCTTTTTCTTCTCCTTCTGCTAAATATAATATCCACATGAGAAATAATTTATTCGAGTAGATATTGTTCAAGGTTTAGTAGATTTCAGTATCTACTAAAAGATATCATTATATAAATTACAAAACTTCGAAAGAGATGGTGTAACTTGCTTAGCACCATAAGAGACTAACTGACAACCTATCACTGACCGGGCAACGAAGAGCCACAAAAATGAAGGCTAAGGTAATAAGAGCAACACTATTTGAGATGTGACCTTATCTTTGCTTGTGTATAATAGTCCCAAGTCCCAACCCAATGACAAAAAGGTGAAAGGCAAGTGCACCCAATGAACATAAACGAGGAAGCTATCTTTTCAACTATGGGCAAAAAGTAAGGGAAGCCAACTTTTTAGCCATTCAAAAAGGGGAGAAAGGGGTAAATTTTGCTTTGTCATGGTCTAACTGTTTTCATCTATTGGGGTTTGGGGTTTGACGAATAATTTATATTTATGTAACGTTTGGTGATTTATAATATAATATGATTATAAATAATGTAATTACAAGTAATATGATTGTAGAAAAGATAACATTACAGTGTTTGGTATATAAGTAATGTAATTATTAAAATACAGAGAAGATAATATTACAGCGTTTGTTTTGTAAGTACTTTACAGGATATGTAATGTTAATTTTCAAAACTACTCTTATATATTAAAATATAAGCTTAACATGTATTTTTTTATTGTTAATTTTTATATAATGTCATTTTTAAATATGGTTTTAATTAAATATATTTTTTTCATTTCTTATTACAAGTATATATTTTTATTTTTATTTTTAATATAATTTCTTATATTGTATATTTTATTTTAAATTTTTTCTTTAGAAGATAATATTTTATTTTTATTTCTTAATACGTTTTATATGTATACATTAATGTGATAGCTTCCTCTCTTGTAACCAATAGCAAATTAGCAATAAAATACCCATAATTCTCAATCTCCAATTAATTTCTTTTGAAAATATCATAAATTCAAAATAACTTACTATCAAGCTAAAATAAAATATCAAGCATAACATCACCAAAACCAAATAATTGAAAATCATAAATGAAGTTCCTTGATTGATGCTCTAAACCAAAAGTCATAAAGTTCTAATAAACCAAAGTTGAAGTCACCTAAAGGATAGATACACCATTGTTAAAATACAAAAGAGTTCAAAGTTAATAACACTGTTAAAGTTCACCCTAAATTGATAACTAGTTCTTTACAATAACAATACCCATCATTTAGATAGAGCCCACTAAGCAAAACCTTCACATATATGCAACTCCTCTGACAATGAAAATAGATAATTTATCTTCCACATATCATTAGAGATGATATGTCTAGCCTTAACAATTTCTTCGGGAGTCAAACCTTCAACTCCTTGAACTGTCTCAACTACACGCTTTTTCAACCTCACATCTTCAGCCATGAATTGAAAACAACTTGCTAATTTATCAATTCCTTCCCTTGCACCTTGACAAATTTCTCCAATTTTATCCACACTAGATTGGAATGCATGAACAATGTTGTCACCATTACTTTTTGTCTTAGTTTTTTTGCGACTCACCTCTCTGTCACCTTGCTTTATAGTCTTTCTTCTAGCAGCAGTAGATCCCTCACTATTGGTAGCTTGAGCAGGAGAAACATCATCATCACCATTGTCATCTTCATCAACATTCAATGCACTTAAAGCTTCTGAAGCTACCCTTGTTGCTACAAATGCAACTTCCTCAGTTTCTATGTTCTCCACTGCATCAGCTGGTGACTCTACTCCTTCCCCAATTGCTCTATCCTTCCCAAATATAATGGCTAATTGATCAAAGTGAGGGAAAGGCTTGTTTCTAAGTCCTGCAGCAGCTGGGTGACTCTATATATAAAACCAAATACAAGGCATCAAAAAACCATGCAAAACCAAATATATGCCTAACTTTAGAATATAACAATGCTGTAAAATAAATTAGAATCATTACCTTGACCCAAGCAATCCAAACATCATCATCACAAGTAACACATTTCTTGACATCATCCCAACCGAATCCAGAAGTGGAATGCGATATCATCTCAGCAATTTCCCTATATTGTGTCTTCAACAACCTCATTCTAGAGTTAATATGGGGGATAGCCCTTATGTTGCAATTTGGGATCCTTTCTTTCATCCATTGCTCAAGTTGTTGCAAGTAACCAGGCTTGAATGTTCCATTATCTCTACCCCAACTTCCTTCATTGACAAGATCAATGCAGCAGTCAATTAAGACTCCATCTTAAGTAGGTGTTCACTGATGGGTGGATCTTTTGCTTGTCCTTCCTAATCCTTGAGATGATGCAACTTCCATCTACAGGTATAAAACATAATATAGAAACGGCATAATAACAAATATATAGTATACAATAGTTAATTAAAAATTAAAGAAGAAACATAACTTATCTAATTAAGAACAAATACAAATATGTCTCAATCAACACAATTTTGAGTTATTACAAATAAAACATACAACATTTGTTGAACCAAATAAAAAATTAAGTTTCATTTCTCGAAGCTATCCAATCATTCCACATTTCTTGTGCCAAGTTATTTCTCCAAGTAGTCCATGCATTTGATGTCTCAATGTATTGGATCGTATCTGCATTTTTCATCGCTTCTGATTCCACATACTCTTCATCCATTTCATCCTCAAGTGGATCATGTGTCATTTCTCTCCTAATGTGATTGTGTAACAATGCACAAGCAGAGATAATTCTACATTTTGTTTTCACTAGGTACCCAAACTTCTCTCTAAGTATTGCCCATCTCATCTTAAGGAATCCAAAACATCTCTCAATAACATTCCTAACACTAGAGTGTTTGTAATTAAACAGTTCTTTTTTTGAACGAGGAGTGCGATTTTGTCTCCATTCATTCAAATGATAACGCTAACCTCTATATGGAGTTAAAAACCCTTCTCCATTTGTAAACCCAGCATCACATAAGTAGAAAAAACCTATGATAAAAAATTTATTTTTAGTCCATCACTCTAAAATAGTTAATAATTGAATGTATATTTTCCTCATACCTTTTGGGACTTTCAATCCATTTCTTCTAGATATTGCATGTCGAAGAACCCTAAAGTCTGAAGCAAAACCCTCCCATCCAGGTAAAATATATATGAATTGCATATCCTGTGAACATACCCCTAACACATTTGTAGCAATTTCATTCTTCCTTGTTCTATATCTAGGCTTATCAATTTTCAGGACATTGACTTTAATGTAAGGTCCATCTAAAGCACCTAAACAATTCTATTGTTTTCAATAGAATAATGACAAAATTATCCTTTAGTTGCATTTTTAATAGATTTTTTTATACTCAAGCTATAAATGTTTAAGAAATTTTAATTTACCTTAAACCATTTCCATCTGAAGTCAGTTGAATTCTCAGGTACAAGCTCTAGCTTCTTTAGCAATATTGATTACAATCTTAAAACAGAATTCAAAACTAAACCAAAATGTCTAGTCACTATCTCACCACTTCTAACAAATTCTCTCTTTATGATCCTATTTTTTGCATGATGAGAAATAATGTACAAAAAGATAGCTACCATTTCCTCAACATTCATGTTTTTTGTTGGTGTAAACCTACCAATGCATTGAAGCATATTACATAGTTTATAAAATGCAGCTCTATCCATTCTAATATTTTCAATGCATGTTAAATCAAAATCAAACACCATTCTCCTAAAATTTAATTGTCTAATAATATGTCTCCTATAAGTATTAGTTTTGGATTTTTTACGCTTTCTAGTATATATTAAAATATGATAACATCCTTGAACCAAAGTATTAGCTAAACGTATCATGTTGAACAACTCAATGGCTAATACAATAGCAGACACGATCGTTGCAGTTTGCTCTTGAGAAAACCCTTCCATTGTGTGAACTAACAATATAAAAAAATAATTAAAATAATGAAATATAAACATTATATAAAAACAACATATACTAAGCACAAAGTTAACTTTTCATGTCCACCTTACAAATATTCAATTTATATAAAAACATTATATAAATACATTTTCATTATTTTTAAGTTAACTTTTTGCACTCTTTTCTTGCACCCTAAAATCTAAAAAAAAATTGCAATGGTTTTCTACTATCAAGACCAATTTTACCTTAAACAAAATAAAAAAAAATGGGAGGTCAAATCTTAAAAAAAGGCAAAAAAAGAGTAAAAATTCAAAACATGGTTAAAATGAGGTTTTTTGGGGTCAAAACAGCAGCAGACCGCCTTCGGCTGTTTGTCAACGCGTAGATCTCGAAAAGTTACATGGATTCAAAAAAACACCCCCATCGGACAACCGAGCGTAAAGTTATGACCTTTTGAAGTTGAGTAGAGGAAGAGATTCCTATATAAACCAACCGGGCATTTTTAAAGATAAGATGTTTTCACTATGTACAAAAACATGTGACACGTCATGTACAGAAATATGTGACACGCCATGTACAAAAATATGTAACACGCCATGTAAAGGAACATGTGACATGTCATGTACAGAAACATGTAACATGTCATGTATAAAAATATGTGACACGTCATGTACAAAAACATGTGACTCGCCATGTACAAAAACATGTGACTCGCCATGTACAAAAACATGTGACTCGCCATGTACAAAAACATGTGACACGCCATATACAGAAATATGTGACATGCCATGTAAAGGAATATGTGACACGCCATATATAGAAACATATAACACGCTATATATAAAAACATGTGACAAGTCATGGTTAGCTTGTTACACGTCATGTTGAAAAAAAATACCGTTGTTACACGTCATGTATAAAAACATGTTACATGTCATAGTTCAAAAAGGTTGTTACACGCAATGTTGAAAAAAAAAATATTGTTATTACACGTCATGTTGAAAAAATATTATTGTTACACGACATATTCAAAAACATTTTGTTACATGTTAATACTAGGTATGAGTTCTGCTCAAAGCTAGGATCTATGGATTTGGCAATGTTAGGTACGAGTTCTGCTGCTTTCAGCATTTCTAATTGGATAGAAGTTCTAATTGGATTAAACTTCAAAACTATTTGATTACCCATATTTTGTTGAGGGAACAAAAACCAAAAATTGCAACACCAAAAATTGCAACCAAACACGCAGCATTTTATTTCATCACAATTACCTATGCCTTTTGTTGAAAATTAGCCCAGAAATCCAACCTCTCTTACCGATCAAGGGCCAAATTGTTTCAGCGATAAACCCTAAAATATAAATAAGAAAAAAACCTAAATTAACACAAAAAAAGTCAGATTAAAGAATACAAGAAGAAGATAAAAAAAAAAAGAGAAAAAAAAAGGAAGAATGGGAGATTTTAACCCACAATTTCAGATGATGAAGAAGCAGAACTAGAAGAAGGATGAGCAACTTTAGCAAAATGGAGAAGAAGCAGCAGAAATCCCAAAAACGATGATTTTGCTTCAGATTTTTTAGTTATTTTTTTAAAAGATGATGGGTAAAAATGTCCTTAAAGACATTGCAGAGTGCAATGTAATGTGATTGCATTGGTTTTGGACTGCAATCACATTATATCCATTGGCTGCAATGTGATTGCATTGCAATCTTACATTGCAGTGGTCTGTTACAAAACAAACACTGCAATGTAATTTAATTGGACACAAGACAAAAAATATGACTTTACATCCCTTATACCAAACACAACCTTAAGTTTTAGCAGTCCCCTTTTCACCTACTTACAATATACATATCTATATCTATCTCTATATGCATAATATGTAAGATTTGTGTGTTGAGACATGATAAAATTAGACAAGTAATGATAGTAGTTTCCAAGTTACTGCAATTTAGAAATTGAGATGTGATTTGTACTATTCTAAATGCTCTTTTTTGTTTTCTTCAACTAGGAGGATAAGGAAGAGTGAGTTGGCGGAGGCCATTTTATTATTGCTTGGCTAGTAGTGTAGATAAGGTTATATTATGTTGGTGTATTTTTAAAATAAAAAAATTATGTCACATAATGAAAAGTTATTTTAATTTAAAAGTTATGTCACATAAATAGTGTGACTATTAGATTATAAGTAAATTTTTCATGTGAATAGTTATTTCTCCTGATAATATAACATATTGAAAAAACACCTCTAAATCCAAAAGTAATGAGATAATTGAAAAAATACCATAGCTAAAAAGTTTAGATATAAAAAATTATCTTTTCATATTATAGCTCAAAAATTATATTTTATGGAATGAATGGACAACCATTCATAAGGATGATTATTGAAATAATACATCTATCTAAGGATTGTATCTTATAAAATGCAAATGTATTTTTAAGACAAAGAAGTGTCTTAATGAAAAAGTTGTGTCTCTAAAAACAGACACTTGTAAGCTTATATAAATGACTTGCTACTAACCATTTTTATACACAAAAAACAAATAAAATATTAGTAGAAAAATCAAAATAAATACAAATCTTATGTTCTAAAATTAAACATAAATGCTCAAATTCCCATCATCTATCAAAGGAATCAAAATTCTTTATAATCCACTCACCGTAAAAAAGTAAGCTCCTCTAAAGCGAAACAACATTGCAAACTACCTAGTGTATCTAGCAGTCTACTTTTGTAGAGTGCAAAGACGAAGTTAAACGTTAACTTCATTGTATCTTATTCGTATAATTTTTTCTTTTTACATACCAAGTGATAAGAGCGAAATAAATTTTAAAAATAATATCTATTGAAAGGCTTGTAGAGTCAAATTTACCGATTATTTGAATTCTATCTAAACCCTATTTACACCAACCTATTATGTTCTACAATTTATCTTTGCAGGGTGAATTTGTGTTCAACTTGAACTGAAAACTGCTTTTCTTTTCTATCTTACCATTTTGGGATGCGAAAAGGTCAGCATCTTGTTTGGAATTTGAATGTTTTTTATTCGAGAGATGTTTAATTTTTTTGAAAGGGAAATTTAATTTAGTTGATGAAGAAGAATAGAAGATGGTCGGTATAATATTTTTTAAAAAAATTAAAAATTTTATCTTTTTAATATATTCAATTTATTTTTTATTTTTTATTTTTTATTTTAAATCAAATGAACTCATAAAATATAATAATAATAATAAAATAATTTTAAAAGTACAATTTGATGTAATTTAGTCTCCATTTCCTTCCCCTGTTTATTTCCATTTATATTTCCTTTCTGCCCATTCCTCATCTTTTTCTTCTCCTTCTGCTAAATATAATATTCACAGGAGAAATAATTTATTCGAGTAGATATTATTCAAGGTTTAGTAGATTTCAGTATGTACTAAAAGATATCATTATATAAATTACAAAACCTCGAAAGAGATGGTGTAACTTGCTTAGCACCATAGGAGACTAACTGACAACCTATCACTGACCGGGCAACGAAGAGCCACAAAAATGAAGGCTAAGGTAACAAGAGCAACACTATTTGAGATGTGACCTTATCTTTGCTTGTGTATAATAGTCCCAAGTCCCAACCCAATGACAAAAAGGTGAAAGGCAAGTGCACCCAATGAACATAAACAAGGAAGCCATCTTTTCAATTATGGGCAAAAAGCAAGGGAAGCCAACTTTTTAGCCATTCAAAAAGGGGAGAAAGGGGCAAATTTTGCTTTGTCATGGTCTAACTTTTTCCATCTGTTGGGGTTTGATGAATAATTTACATTTAAGTTTTAGCAGTCCCCTCTTTGCCTCTTACAGTATACATATCTATATCTATCCCTATATGTATAATATGTAAGATTTGTGTGTTGAGACATGATAAAATCAGACAAGTAATGATAGTAGTTTCCAAGTTACTGCAATTTAGAAATTGAGATGTGATTTGTACTATTCTAAATGCTCTTTTTTGTTTTCTTCAACTAGGAGGATAAGGAAGAGTGAGTTGGCGGAGGCCATTTAATTATTGCTTGGCTAGTAGTGTAGATAAGGTTATATTATGTTGGTGTATTTTTAAAATAAAAAAATTATGTCACATAATGAAAAGTTATTTTAATTTAAAAGTTATGTCATATAAATAGTGTGACTATTAGATTATAAGTAAATTTTTTATGTGAATAATTATGTCTCCTGATAATATGACATATTAGAAAAACACATCTACATCCAAAAATAATGAGATAATTGAAAAAATACCATAGCTAAAAAGTTTAGATATAAAAAATTATCTTGTCATGTTGTAACTCAAAAATTATATTTTATGGAATGAATGGACAACCATTCATAAGGATGATTATTGAAATAATACATCTATCTAAGGATTGTATCTTATAAAATGCAAATGTATTTTTAAGACAAAGAAGTGTCTTAATGAAAAAGTTGTGTCTCTAAAAAAAAGACACTTGTAAGCTTATATAAATGACTTGCTACCAACCATTTTTATACACCAAAAACAAATAAAATATTAGTAGAAAAATCAAAAGCAATACAAGTGTTATGTTCGAAAATTAAACATAAATACTCAAGTTCCCATCATCTATCAAAGAAATCAAAATTCTTTTATAATCTACTCACTGTAAAAAAGAAAGCTCCTCTAAAGCCGAATAACATTGCAAACTCCCTAGTGTATCTAGCAATCTACTTTTATAGAGTGCAAAGATGAAGTTAAACGTTAACTTCATTGTATCTTTAAGGTTATTCGTATAATTTTTCCTTTTTATATACAAAGTAGTAAGAGCGAAATAAATTTTAAAAATAATATCTATTGAAAGGCTCGTAGAGTCAAATTTACCGATTATTTGAATTCTATCTAAATCCTATTTACACCAACCTGTTGTGTTCTATAATTTATCTTTACAGGGTGGATTTTTGTTCAACATTCTAAATTGGGCCCATTTGAGCCCAACCTACGATCCTTTTGTCTGTTTTGCACCTTCAAAACTGGTAGGTAGCAGCAGTCTGAAACAATTCTGTTGCTTTAAATCTAAGTTTCAACAGATAATTAATGTTTTCATTCCTTGGAAGAAGTTACCGGCCATTCATTTCTTCACTCATCCCCACTTCGTATCCACACTTGGGATATATATATGCAACGACCCTATGCTCTCTTCTCCAAGCCATTAAAGAAGAAAATAAAAGAAGAAAACCCTCATGACGACTGTGTTTACGTAAGTCATTTGGTTGCCTTGTACAGTTGAGACTTATTTTGCCCCATCCAGTTGGGAGTTGGTATTGAAATCATGTTGCTTTTCTTTTAAAACTTCTTCCCACGCAAACAACTATTCTTACTTTTTGTATTTCTTTTGTCAAAGAAAACAATACTCCTTACGTTCTCAACGGAAAATAAAAAAAGAAGATTATTTTAAGGTTAAAGCACTAAATAAGCTTCTAAATTAACTTAAAATATTTTTAAAAAATCATTAGCTTTTATCTTTTTATTATACACAAATAAGTTCCTATTCTGTAATTTTATTTAGATAAGTTTTTATATTAATGAAAAGACTGCATGTGATCTTAATGATCATTCAACTCATGATCGGCTGAAATGACCATCTCTTAAGAAGAAAATTTTTCTACATAATCCATTTTCGTAATGTAAAAAAAGTCCTGTTATTATCTACTTGTACGAAAGATATTAATTGATCGCGAACCTAACAGTTGTTAAGGGTCACGTGATAGAAGATGGAATATCTTGATAGCACAAGGGTTTATTTGGATATAAATCAAAAAATAAAAATTTATTTAAATATAATAAAAAAGATAAATCAAAATATTACCTCCTTAAAAAATTACTAATCATTTCGTTCCTTACTTGCTTTTTATTTAGAAAAGAGTGCAACCCAAAGAATCAATTATCTAGCTTCTAATTTTAAAAAATATGTTAGAAAAATTAATAATGCAACGCTGGCGCTAAAAAATATAGTTATTAGTTGAATTTAAGATTGAAATTTGATATAGTCGTTGGATTGCCTAACTACAGAAAAAAAATCATACTTGACATTTGGTTAAGCCCTGATGGTTGCAAGGGAAGCCCACCCTCCCTCTTTCCTCAACTGTTTACCCAAATAGTGTACCTTTGGACAAATGCTCATTTTGTTGGATTAAATCTTTTTAAATTTTAATTGAAATTTGACGTAAATCTTTAATTTTTGAAATAAATAATAAAATTTAAAAATGCAAATAACATTAATAAAAAATATAAAAAAATAATTTTTTTTTCAAATAATGTGATCATAATCGACCAATACGTTCTCATTCGCAAGCTAACCATCCCATGGCATGTGCTTCCCAAGAGAGGTGCCCCGTCCATTGGGTGCATCAAATTGGTTCTCCGGGAGCACCAAATTGGGTCTCGCCTCCCCTGGCTTGAATTTTTTAAAAATAAAAAATAAAAAAATATAATTTATATAATATTAATTTTTAATATTAATAAAAAATAAAACTATTATTTTAATATTATCATATCGTTAAATTAATAAAAACATTAATAATTGACTAACGACTAAATCTATATATCTAGCGAAATATTTTTTTAAAAATAAAATGTTTATTTAAAAAATTAATAAATCAATGTGAAATTTCAATTAAAACTTAAAAGATTTATGTATTTTAGCCTCTTTTGTTTGATCCAAATCAATGAAAACCAAGTCTTAGTCTTGTTATATTATATTGACCGTCCAACTAATCAACTTGGAGTACTCCATTTTGTTTATATTAGATTTGAGAGTTGCACCCAACACAGATGTCAATCATTGATAACGCCAAACATTAACAATCCAACAAGATGGGAGATCACATTGGTCTGATAATTCTCTTTTTCTCTCTCTTTTTTTTTTTATTTTTTAAATACAGTCATTCGTCTACCTTATCACTTTCCCAGCCCCTCACTCACCACTATGATAATATTTTTATCCATACTAAATTTTTTGTTCTTAACTCATTCCATGGCTCCGGCGAGTAAAAAGAGGAAGTAGAAAGTTTTTTAAGTCATGAAAGCATCAGCTAGATTTCGTTTCATCTTTGGAATGATAATCTACAGCACTGTTACGGAAAGCTAATTTGTTATTTCATCATTAGAATAATAATGTTATTGGATAAATTTAATTTTAAAAATAAATAAGTTACTTCAATCTTTATAATAAAACATCAAATGTAAATGTCCAGAATTATCTTCAAAATAAAAAATAAAATTTCTTTATTTTTTGAGAAAAATATAGTTTTAAAAGAAGAGGGATCCAAAATTCAACTTTTTGAAAAATGAGATCTACTATATAATGAGATTATAGATTCCATTACAAAATGGTATCTAAAATTAAGAATTAAAATTACTTTGTAATTACCAAATTACAATATTTGAATTTTTATTACGTTTAATTAAGTCAATGTGTTTTTATTTTTAGTCAAATAAGTTTTTATATTTTTATTATGAGTCAAATAAGTTTTTATGACTAATAATTGACTTAATTAAAATATCATATATCATTGTATCTCATATGACGCTAACGTGATAGAATAACATATTATAATTAATAATAAAATAGCATGCTAACATATCATAACTAATGATGACGTGATATACTAATTTAATATCATAACATGATTGTGGCATTTTTCATCCTTTACGTTAATACTAATTTAGTGTCACGTGAATATAACATGAAAAATGATATTTTGTCATATGGATATAAAATGACAAGTAATATTATGAGTAATGATAATTAATCAATTATTAATTATAAAAACTAATTTGATTCAAAATGAAAATACAAAAACTTAACTGAACACAATAAAATCACAAAAAATTATTTAAAACTTTTTTGAATAGCTTAAGAACTTATTTAAGTATTATTCCCATTTCTAACTACCTCTTTATATTGATCAAAACTTTTTATTTTTATTATAATTCTTATTATTTTATAATTTCATATAATAAACATAACAAGGAAAAACACTATTTTACAGTCAAAGTAGATCAAAAAAAACGTGTTACTATATTTTACATGTTTAATACACGTCACTCTAATATCAATCAACAAGTTTATAAAAAATAAAGAAATTATGTATTTAAATATTTAATTTACTAATAAATACATATAAAAAGTCAAATCCTTATTTGCTAATTTTTTTTAAACTAAATTATGTCTTTCTTTACTTCCCCCTTCTTGCACGTTTCACATTTAAAAATTCTAGCACCTCAGCTTTCATGTTTTAATTTAATTCATCCTCTTTCACATTGACACGTAAATCCCAAGTAGCCATAATCATTTTTCTCCTAGGCAAGAGCTCGACAAGATCAATATTATTAGTCAAGTCCTTGTTTTATTATTATTAATTTTTTGTTAATGATTTTACCAAGCAAAAGTTGATAGGATCAAATTCCCCTCTCAAACTCAATGATTTCATCGAGACATCATTAGCTTTTTCCACCTCGCGCTCCTAAAACCTTTTCCACGTTGAAAAAACAGATTGATTTACCTCACGACTTTTAGACTCGATGGCTAAGACTACGTGGGTAAATATTGTAATTAAAACATTTATTTAAATAATATACTAAAACTTAATAGTCAATTGAAATTTTTTTTGTACATAATCAACACTAAAATTTCAATTTTAAATTTAAGTTTATTTTTTTTCTTTCAATAATTAAAAATAGAACGATATTCTGCCCACATAATTAATCTCTCTAATAGAAACAGCATGAACGTGTCTCACACCTCTCATGACCCATTGCCTCGTGTGGAAATTAATGTTTATTCCAATTGCCCGTCCACTTCTACAGTATTGTAATTGACTTCACATGTTTTCCTTGGACCCCATAAGAAAATCCCACATGCATATTTTTGTGACCAATTCTTGTAGACATGATTCTGTTCAATCATATTCAATCCCAAACCGAATCAATGGAAGGCCACGTGTATCCATGGCTTGGCTAACTAACATTGGACCTCAAAAATGTTAGCTTTTATATATTTTATATTAGATATTAGATATAAGTTTAAATTTTAAATTTAAAGTTGTTCACTATTGGCTTCAACTTCTTGCTAGCTCATACGTTTTTATTTGTTACCATTTAATACATTTATTAATATTGTCCACATCCCCAAAGTTGATAATTAATTATTAGATTCCGTGCAAATGATGATGATAAATACGTCAAAAAGTAATAAATAAAAATTAATAAAAAAACATCTTAATCCAGTTAAATTAAAAATTAAGTTATAACATATCAATTTTACGTATCAAATTGACATTATATAAGTTTAAACATGTATTCTCGATCAACATTATACATTTGAATCCAAACCTTTACAAGTTCCATCCTAAGAGTGATTGGCATATGCTAAGTTTGCATTAATTATGAATGGGACATTAATCATAGAGGAGTACGCTCGCATCTCTTTTAACATGTTTTATAATAAATATTATATATTTTTATTAAATTTTAATATTAAAATATATTTTAAAAAATTAAAATTAAAATATATTATTATTTAAATAATAAAATAATAATAATACAAACCCTAAACGCCTAGAATGACTCAAGATTGAGAGCCTAAATCAAAGTCACTTTCAAGTTTTAACATATTCATGCACATGCAAAGCATTTTTGCAGCCTGGCTAGTTGCCAGGTGCTATCTAAGGAAGTTGCCAAGAAACAGCTAAATTCAGCACAGCAGTGCCATTGAATCAATTGTGTCCCTGTTTCCCCTTTAATGTAAAAAAAAAAAAAAGTGGCGAATTACTTATCTAGTCACCGTGTCTCCGTTTTCAGCCACGAAGGTGGACTGAGCACAGTGTACGAGCATGCGTGAGTCGGTGGGTCTTCTTTGTTCACAAGATGTTACCCTGTAATTTCCTTTGGCATCTTCAATGGCTGGCTAGCCCCAGAAGGAGGCAAAGACAACTTGAAGATTTGGGTCATCTAATTCTGTGACCTTTTGTCCTATTAATTACATTAACAATGTGATTTTTGTACAATTTCTTAATTATTCCCAAGCAAGCGTGGCATTTGAGGATTGCAATTGGGCATCTGAAAACAAAATGGTACCGTAAAGAAGGCAATAATTAAAGGTGTAGAAACAAAGAAGATGTGTAGCATGCTCCTTTGTGGGCTAATAATGAAACACTACATGACCACTTGAAGTGTTTATATTTTTAGGTAAAGGAAGCTGTGGTTCTGCCAAGAATAGTAGTAGTAAGTGCAAATAATGAGCTCAGAAGAAATGATTGTGCAGATACAGTAATAGAGAGGTTGGGGTAGGAGAATGTACGGATGCAAAATCAGTGACGGTGATGCAGGATAACTAAATTGGTACTTCGCTAGCAAACGCCATTATTAATTCTAATTTCAAGTTTCTATTTTTTAGGGATTTTGATTTTAAATTTTAAAATAGATACGATAATCTTTATAGAATAA
This sequence comes from Theobroma cacao, assembly GCF_053813885.1. Taxonomy (NCBI): domain Eukaryota; kingdom Viridiplantae; phylum Streptophyta; class Magnoliopsida; order Malvales; family Malvaceae; genus Theobroma; species Theobroma cacao. The sequence continues at coordinate 9,331,364 of NC_142647.1, forward strand.
AAGAATTATCTCTTGTTGTTTAACTTAAAATCTCTTCGTAATTAAATAATTAATCTCATTATAATTAGTAATAAAATATAAGCATAAACCACCTTCTCGATTTTGGATTTATTTTCTTAACGGAGATGAATTTCTTATGTTCATATTTAAGTAAGTTGAGCAGTGGGAATTACTTGAAAATAAAAGTAAAATTTTTTATTTGGATTAAATTTTTATTTATGTGTAGCATATAAGTATTTTGTTTAAAAAAATGAGAATCACGTTCTATTATGATTTCTTAATTTTATATAAATCTTTGCTATTTGAGGTTATGGCTGGTTACCATCGGTTCAAAACTCCTTTTACCTCTAATACCACTTTTCAACCCCAATCCAATTCTATTTGTTAGAGGAAAATTCTTTACTGATAAATTAAAAATTTATCTTATTTTTTACTAACGTGGATAAACTATATCTCTTTAAATTATAAATAATAAACTTATCAAAAAATATATAAATATTAAAAAAATAAAATCTCAATCCTTTTTAAAAGTATTAATCATTGAATTAAATTCAAATTGTTCAAAAAATTAGATATTTAATACAATTTAATTTAGTAAAAATAATATTATCCCTTCGAAAGATTAGTTTTTTTTTGAATTAGTATTATTTTTCCAAATCCAACAGTGAGAAGAAAAAATTTATTCACTTTTTAACTTGTTATTAAAGATTCAAGATTGGATTTTACATGAATTAGTTGAGGTGAAAGAGTACTTCCTTGAGATAAGTCCTTGTTATATAAAAACAAATTAAATTTTCTTTCGAAGATGGAATTTCCGTAAATTAAAGAATAGAAAACTGGGATTTTCAGAAATGACAAAATTAAAATAAAGCTGCATTAATCTAATAATTAAAACAATTAGTCAAATAATAAGGCTATAAATAAAAATAAAAATAAAAATAAAAGCTGATTAACTTTTACTTGTTCTTCCAACAGAGATAAAGGAAAGAAAGAGAGAGAGAGATAAACTGAGAGGGCTCTTCTGCTCACACCGTCGTGGTTACTTCCTGCAGAAGGTTCTCTGTGATTCTCCCATTATTACTATAAAAAAAAAAAACCAAAGAAGAAGACGTAGATATTTAAAAAAATAAAAAAAATTTTATATCGAAGGGGTTTCGTGGAGAGAACCTTGTTTCCAACCCTATAAAAAAAAAATTCCCTCCGTTCAGATTCCTTCTCTTCACGTAATTGCTTTTGATTTTTGTCTCCTCTCAGCTTCCGATTACTCTTCCTTTTCCTCTTCGAAACGCCCTTTTCATTTTCCCTGGAGGAAACGTGGGGATTATCTGAGAATTGAGGTGGGGTTTTCTCTGGGTCTGTGGTAATTAATTGAATTTGTTGGTGGGTTGATCATGATAGGATTTTGGTGGCTTTATAATTGTTGGGTCTGGTCGGAATTCGGCTTTTTGGGATAAATTTCATGGTGGGTCTATTTCGATTTAGGGGTTTTGAGAAGGATTCAAGCTTAAATTTGGGAATTTTATTGGTCTGCTATATCTTTTGTGGGAGCCTTTGCAGAGGTGGATTTGGTCAAAATTTTGAGTTTTATCATTAAAGGAAGAGTTTTTGGGATTTTTTTGTCATTTGACTGCGGGTTAATTTGCAAAAATATTGAATTTTGAGTGGTCTATTTGAGATTTTTATTGTGGTTTCTGGGAGCTGAAGAAAAGATGAGTTCAAGTATCACGGAGAATTTGGTTCCTGAAGGGAAGCTTTTGGTTCATATAGCTGAAAATGGACATTCGTTTGAGCTTGATTGTGATGAAACTACATTGGTTGAAGCAGTTATGCAATCGATCCAACCAGTTTCCGGGATTCACTTTAATGATCAGCTTGTTCTATGTTCAGACATGAAACTTGAGCCACAAAGGCCACTTTCTGCATATAAGCTTCCTTCTAGTGACCGCGAAGTCTTCATATTTAACAAGTCAAGGTTGCAAACTAATTCCCCCCCACCAATACCAGAGCAAGTTGATATAGATGAAGTTTCAGAACCCCGGCCGCCAGCTTCTTCTAGTGATCCTCATCCTTTGGATGATGCTCCCGACCCTGCTTTGAAGGCTTTACCTTCTTATGAGAGGCAATTTAGGTATCATTATCACCGTGGACATGTTATATATAATCGAACACTAGCAAAGTTGAATAATTGTGAAAGGCTGTTGAGGGAGCAGAAGGTTCAGGAGAGAGCATTGGAAGTTGCAAGGAGTAATTTAGATCAATATTATAGGATGATTCACCAAAATTGTTCGGAATTCATGAAGCGCTATAAACAGCAATATCGATTTCATTCTGATTTGTTGGCAAACTTTGATAAGGATATGCAGAAGTTGAGATCCACCAAGCTTCATCCTACATTGCAGACTGCTACTAGGAAATGCTTATTGGATTTTCTGAAGGAAGATAACTTAAGGAAGTCCGCAGATGATTGTAACAGCTCCCACAAGCAGTTTGAGAACAAAGTTGTAGATTTCAATCAGACGTTTGGTGAAGTGAAGCGCAAGGTAGAGGAGTTGTTCACTTGGAGGGCTACCTTACCTATTAAAAATTTAGAACTAACCATTAAGGAGCACCATCGGTACCTGAATGAACAGAAGAGCATTATGCAGTCTTTAAGGTTTGCTCTCTTGGTTTATGCATTTTTTTCCTTCCTAGTAATTTGAAGGGAGTTTTGATCTTTACATACCATCCACCTTGCATTATGGTTTAAAGTTCTGATTCAGAGAGTTGATCATTTATGCAAGTTTTCCTGTTTCAATCTTGAACTCTTCATGTTTTCTTTTTATATGGATGCTTGACCTCACAGTAGGTGAAATTGAGACTTTGGTATGGACAAATCATTGCTTTTGTTCTTCTTTTGACCTTTGTTCTGCATGATTTGTCAGAAATGTTGCAATGAATATTTAGATACACAACCTAGGACAAATGTCTGATCCTCATGGCTGCTGGAATGGAAGCAGGGATTAGCATTACAGATTAGAAAAGAACTGAGTTGGTGTGTTTCTTGTCTGAATTGATGTTTAGGCATTAAGGCCCTTTGGTTGGAAATTCAAAGTGGAGATTTGAGGAGCTAGACATTGATGACTTCATGTTTATTGTGGAAATAATCGATATCCAGGGCAGTGATGAATTGAAGTCAATCACCTGAGTGATTGATGAGGATTGTCAGAACTTGCAGATGAGGATTATCCTTTTTACAAATATTATATGGCCTTATCAATTTGGAGGAGGTTTATTGTTGGGTTTCCTCATGTCCATGTCGGGGACTGCTTTTTTTTTTTTTTTGGGTACAAGAGGGAGCATTGCGGCTTGAACCTAAGATCTCTGATCTGTCAGAGACTGCCTTTGTTGTAGAGCTTAGCGTATAATAACTTATGTACATCAATCTAAAGTAGTGTCAACTTCAGAACTTTTCAAAAGCAAGATTGGGAGTTTTAATGTCATAGTTGTCTAAAAAAGTCATAAAAGGGTCAAGGACCTTTAATAACACTTGAAAACGTATTTGAAGCATGCATAAGTGAAAATATTTCTTTTAATGCTAGCTATTAATACTTCACCTCTTATAGAATATTTTGAGTTAATCTATATTTTAGACAATTTTACAATGCTTATTTCCTCTATACTCTACTTTCTGAGATCCAAATGGATCTTACATGTTCCAGTCATAAGGTTGAGTTTTGTTTAATAATTTTTTTGCAACTGCTTTATAGTTTACACTATTTTCTATGTTCGTCATCTGGGGTGTTATTCTGTAATAGTTGTCTTTGTAGAATTTCATTGATGTCTGAAATTGAAGAATTTGGGTGTCTATTCTTGCAGCAAAGATGTCAATACAGTGAAGAAGCTTGTAGATGATTGTCTGTCCTGCCAATTGTCTTCTTCCCTTCGTCCTCATGATGCAGTTTCAGCCCTGGGTCCTATGTACGATGTCCACGACAAGAGTCATCTGCCCAGGATGCTGGCTTGTGAGCGTGCAATATCAAAGCTGCTTGACTTTTTTAAGGATAAGAAGAATGAGATGAACATCTTTGTTCACAACTACATGCAAAAAACAACCTATGTTACGTACTATATTAAGGATGTCAAGTTGCAGTTTCCTGTTTTCAGAGAGGCGATGATCCGTCAGGATGATCTATTTACGGACCTTAAGTCTGTCCGTGGAATTGGTCCCGCATATAGAGCCTGTCTTGCTGAAATAGTAAGAAGAAAGGCATCTATGAAGCTTTACATGGGCATGGCTGGTCAGCTGGCTGAAAGGCTTGCAACAAAGAGAGAAGTTGAGGTCAGGAGACGAGAGGAGTTTCTAAAAGCACATGGTCGTTTCGTACCCAAGGATGTATTGGCTTCCATGGGGTTATGTGATACCCCTAGCCAGTGCGATGTCAATATAGCTCCTTTTGACACTACATTGCTTGATATTGATATTCCTGATCTGGACCATTATGCTCCTGAGTATTTAGCTGGACTGCCTACCAAGGCTGAGAAGCCTGGTAGCTTAAGAGCTTCTATTTCCATGTCGAATGAGAGTTCTAATTTGGCTGATACTGAAGAGGTTGGTGTAGATACTCTTGAAAAAGATGATTCTGATGACTTCCTTGGATGTGAACTGGTAGAGATTGCTGGAACTAGCAAGATGGAAGTTGAGAATGCAAAACTGAAAGCTGAACTTGCTTCTGCAATAGCCCTGATTTGTTCTATGGGTCCTGAATTTGAATATGAATCACTTGATGATAGTAAAGTCAATAATTTGTTGAAAGATGCTGCAGAAAAGACTGCTGAAGCCTTGCATCTAAAAGATGAGTATGGGAAACACCTCCAGTCTATGCTCAAGGCAAAGCAAATGCAGTGTGTTTCATATGAGAAGCGCATTCAGGAACTGGAGCAGAGATTGTCTGATAAGTATTCACAGGGGCAAAAGCTTTCCACAACTAATGATGGCACTGACTTTGGCCTCCTGGCTTCAAAGGCTGTTGATTGCAAGCCAGAAATCTCAGGTTGTGAGGTCAATATGCCTCGCATATCTACATCTGAGCCCATGGATGAGGTTTCATGCATTTCTAATTCTTTGGATGCAAAGCTGGGACTTTTTACACGGCAATCAAGCAAAGGTCGAGAAGGGGTTGATGAGAATATGATGGATTCCTCTGGAATACTCAACCCTCAGTTGGATTCATCAATGCAAGAGCCGCATCGAGAAGAACTGCAAGTTGGTGAGAAAGATGGTAAAGATAAGATAGTGGGACATTCGGGCATGTCACTCACTAACAGTTCTACCGCAGAGAGCATGCCTGAGCCTTTGAATGCTTTACCTTGTGGGACAGCAGCTGAGCTGATTTTCGATTCTAAAGTTAGGGAGGATCTTGTGTTGGAATTGCAAAGTGCGCTTGCAGAGAAGTCAAACCAATTAAGTGTAACTGAAACCAAGCTCAGAGATGCTTTGGATGAGGTTGCCATGCTTAGGAGGGAGATGGAAACAAGTAGTAAACTTCTTGATGAATCTCAGGTAGAGCAGATGAAAATTTTTCCCTCCCTATTTGCATTTTGGTTTTCCTGAAAATTGTGATAATATAGCTGATTCTATTTGCATTTCTTACTGTTCTTAATTTAGCATGTCCTTTTTTATGCATTCATGTTAGGTAATGCATGGATATTACTGGGATTCCCTGCTTCACATGTTATGAACTACATTATTTGAAGTCATATACTTTATTTTAGTACTTTAAGTTACCTGGAATATTATGTGGAAGTGGCGATGAAACTTGGTGCGATTTGTTAGGCTAACTATCTGCATATTGCATAACAAGGTTATTCTTGTATGTTGAATGCATTAAGCTGCCTATTCTTCACTTCAGCACCTTTTGTAGTAGCCCACCCACAGTATGGGTGGAGAGAGAGACAGAATTGGAGAAGACTAAGACTAAAGAACATTCGAGGTGTAACTAACTTTTCAAAGTGAGAGAAAATGTGATAAAGTAAGAGGTTGAACTAGGTGCCCAAATTGGATGGCAGACCAACTTTCTTATAAATTTAGGAGGAGGTTAATGGTGAACTCAAGGGCTCCTTTATATATTGTAGAGAGGTTATGAACTTGTTAATGTTATTACTTTTCTAATAGTTTTTCTGGTATGCTAGAGTCGATTTGAAACTTGGTAGCAATTGCTAAGCTGTTCTATCTGCAAATTATGGCTGAGAGTTTTAGCCTTTTCAGTATTACTAAAAAGCAGCATGGGTATAATGGGCTGTATGCTGTCTCCTTTTTAATGCAGTTCCTTTGAGTTGATTTAAAGATTCTAGGAACAAGGAATTTTATTCTTCTGTGGTAGAATCCACTTAAAGTTGGGATGTCTAGAGGATCAAGTCTATGACAGCACCCAGATTACATCTAATTGCATTGTGAGGATTGTATGCCCTGTTACAGTGATATCATGTAATTTTAAATTTCCTGAAAATATCTTTAGCGAATGAGATAATCAAACCTTGATTATTTTCAAGCCATTGATTGACTGCCTTTTCTTTTTGCTTTCTCCTGTTTCATTTTCATTATTTCTGACTTTTTCCCTAATGCCCCTTGTCATCAATATTCCAATGTTGCTTTAGTTTAAAGTTATGAGGTTGTTGTTATGGTTGATTTACAGCTTTGTTCCTAAGACAAATGTAATGCATGTAATCAACATTGCGTTTTCTCTCAAGTCTGCATCCCCCCTTTCTATTATGGTGGATAAGGCCACCTAGGTGAGATCTTGTCTAATATTGTTGGCAGTTAGGTGTAAATATAAATATATAGAAAAGTGGATACTAAAAGCTTTGATTTGTCTGATGACATTTTTGCCTGTGTAGTAGCTGGTGTGCTTGTGAAAAGAATTTCATTTATTTTTATTTTTGCCTCCTGCTTGTCAGGTATAGTTTGCAAACCTTAGGGATTCTGGGGAAATTGGAGAAACGGCAAAAAATTGTCGTTTCTTATGAAGTATTTAGTAACTAATGGCTTCTAGATAGCATTAAAGGGACTAAAAATAATTGTTGCAGCCAATTGTGCTGCCAATCAAATTTGATATGAGGGAATGTTGGAGGAAAGTATTTTATTTGCTTTAATAGTGTAAATTAGCTATTTGATCACCATTACATGCTAAACTCTAATTTTTCCCTCTCTGAGTTGCAGATGAACTGTGCTCACTTAGAGAATTGTTTGCATGAAGCAAGGGAGGAAGCCCAAAGCCATCGTTGTGCTGCTGATCGGAGGGCCTCAGAGTATAGTGCACTGCGTGCATCTGCTGTGAAGATGCGTGGTATTTTTGAAAGACTTCGAAATTGTGTCTACGCTCCTGGTGGGATGGCTGGTTTTGCTGATTCTTTGCGTGCTTTGGCTCAGTCTTTGGCCAAGTAAGTTACTTGCTACAATGCTTGTGAGGCTTCCACAGTAGTAATTTTATGTTCAGTCTCACCAACTCCCACTATTTCCCTTTCCAGTGTTAGGCCATTTTTAGGTGCAAAAGATTGGTGGGCTTAGGGCTGGAATAAAACTAGAAACTTATTTTATTCTCTACTTTATAAATTAAAGCAGAGAGAAAGCTTAATCAAATTTTAAAGTTGAAGTCCATGCACAAAAATTATTTGTTCATAATAAAACTTTTAGGTCCTATTTAGCATTCCAGAAAGTGCATTTGTTTATAAGAATGTAGTTGTAAATGCATTTTTCCCCCCTTTCAACACATTGCTTTTTTCAATTTTTGGGGAAAAAGTTGAAACTTCTGTAATCTAATATACTTAGAAGTTTAAAGGGCTATACACAGACATGACTGTTATCTTTTCTGATGTTCTGAAGTGTATTTTTTTTTTCCTGTTGAATATCACTTATGTGATTGACAATTTAATGACAATGTTCCAAACATCTGTGCTATGAAATTTTCAGTTCCATTAGTGATAGTGAAGATGATGGAACTGCTGAGTTCCGCAAATGTATCCGGGTCCTTGCCGAAAAAGTTGGTTTCTTGTCCAGGCATCGCGAAGAGCTGCATGAGAAGTACACTAATATTGAAGCAGTAAAGGAACAGCTTAGGAAGGAACTGGAAGAGAAAAATGAGCTGGTTAAAACCCTCTACACTAAGCATCAACTTGAGAAGCAGGTAACCTGTTCTCAATGATAGGGCTGAGTGGATAAGACTTGTTTATGCCATGCAGATATATGCTTGAACCACGAAAAAAAGTTTCTTACCAGCTTTTGTTCTTGCCGAGCCATTAACCATGTATAGCAAGCTGTTGTAGAATAAATAATTTGCTTGTCACTTATTCTTCCTGATTATTCTAAATCTAATTGTTCATGACCTCTTTCTTTTTATGTGCATGCACAGAGAGGATATATAGGATCTTTTTAGTCTTAACTAAGTTGTTTGATGTTCTTGGTTCAGGCAAACAAGGAAAAGATATCTTTCAGCCGCTTGCAGGTCCATGAGATTGCTGCATTTGTACTTAACTCAGCTGGGCATTATGAGGCCATCACCCGAAACTGCTCCAACTACTACTTGTCTACTGAATCTGTGGCCTTGTTTACTGATCATCTCCCAATCCAACCAAGCTTTATTGTCGGCCAGATTGTGCATATTGAGCGCCAAACTGTAAAGTCACTACCGCCTTCATCAACTAGACCTGAGCATGGTAGGGCGGATCCTGTGGATCAAATGACTTTTGACTCTGGGACAGAGCGGTTAACCTTGAATTCTGGATCAAGTTTAAACCCCTATGGTCTCCCTATTGGATGTGAATACTTCATTGTGACAGTAGCCATGTTACCTGATACCACCATTCATTCAGCGCCTCCTTCCTGATCCCTGCCCTGAAAGCAGATATGACATGATGGAAGAAACCAAAGTGTACATACGTTATAAAAGCCATCATGGTGGCAGTTGATCTAGATTTTCCTTTTGTACAGCTGATATTCCAAGTTTAATTTCCTTTGTACATAAAGCTACTCTTTTTAGATATGTAAAAAGAAAAAAAAAACTGTAAATATTCTCCAGGCATTTGCCCTTTAACAAAGCCTTGCTCATTTATTCAAAGTTCATTTCAAAAATGTGCTTCTGCATGCTTGAACATCATCTACCCCATCATCTTTACCTGTAAAATATCACTTGAAGGCAATCATCACCTGCATTATTTCCTGATGTTGCTAGCAGAAATGAGTTTTATTTCCTGATATTGTCTCAGACCAGCTGCCCTTTTGAATTGTTGTTATTAAGAAAGCTGGATGTCTGCAAATGTTTGTGGTAATATTCGTTGCATTCACTAGCGATTAGGACTTGTTTTACCGTGGTGTGATTGCAACCCTTTCCTTTGTTGTTAGACATACCCGTAAAGCCTTACTATGAACTTTTTTTAAACATATTTTCAGAATCTAATGCTTCGGAAGTTTGAACCCATTTTGTGATAATTAAATTTTGCAAATGATATCTGGTGGAGGATGTACGGAGGACTGGATTTTTGTCACCAATGAATATTAGCACTTGGGACCTTGTCATAGACATCAATACATGGGCAAAGTTTATAATGACAGGAAAATCAGGAAACCATAGACATTTTTACATAAAGTTTTCATTTTCCTTATGGATGCATCTTACATAAATAGCTACTATTTAGGAGATGAGGATGACTGGATGAGAGTTTCATGGTTCATGGGTTTGTTCTACATTGACTTTTGATAAAACCCAAAGTCCCATCCCCAAGGGAATAAAAGAGAAAGAAGAAATGGCTTTGCTTGCTGGCAGCCCAATGCAAACGGCAGATTCTACTTGGAGGTGTACATTAAGGCCGACAACCCTGAACTCCAGTTAGATAACCCACCAATTAGAAGAAAACTTCGGTAGGCTGAACCTTTTGGATGCTATTCGACATGTTGATGACTTGATACAAGTGGCTGACTTCAGTACCTCAGGTAGGTTTCGGCCAACCACAACTACACTTGACAATTTTTAAGTCCAACATTAACGAGAAGATGAACTAACAAATCATTCAAAATGACTGCTTCTTTTTCCTTCCATATGTGATCAATAATCAACAACCTGAGGGGCCACGTCCCCTGCTTCCAAGCTATATATAAGCCTTAGAGCATGCCTTGTTTTCCTCACTCAAACCATAAGAGAGAACTTTCCTTCTTTAAGAAAACAGTACTCTGCTTAGTTTCAAATCTCTAGAAATGGCCTCTTTCAATTGTTTTGTTTTAGCATTCTTCATGGCTTTTTCATTTTCAAGCATCAATGTTGGCCTAGCAGCTCGTTATCTTCTCCAGATGCCACCTTTACCACCAATGCCAACTTTGCCTAGAGCAACGCTGCCACCATTGCCATCTATTCCAAATCTCCCACAGCCAACAACACCAACATTGCCAACCACCCAACCATCTCTACCCAAGCCTGGAACTCTACCCCCTCTTCCTAGCATGCCAACCTTGCCCACCATCCCTAATACCCCCAAAATAACCCTGCCACCTCTGCCTAACATGCCCTCAATCCCCACCATACCGACTACTATTCCATCCATCCCATTTTTCTCACCACCTCCTGCAAAAACTAGCCCTTGATGAAAATGTTCAGTTTGTGCTCCCTGATACAAAGAGTTTGGATTATGTGTCTTTGCTTTGGTGTGGTTTAATACTTTTAAACATTAATCTTGTATCACCAAGGGATTACATAGAGGCTTTTAGCCGATTGATTCATTCCAGTTTACTTGTGGCAGAGGTTTTTTTTTTTATTCATATTTGTTTGTACAAATATTGGGAGTTTGCTGTATTATTGGTGTCTTGTTCTTGTATGATCAGAAATCACTTTGTGATTATATATATTGAATGAATACCGCAATAATATTGTAAATTGTGGAATGATTGAATGCAAAGAATCAGTTGGGAGAATTTCTGAAATATTTTTCATCATCTACAAATTCAGTTACAAGCTGCTGATGAACAGTTAACTGAATAACAGAATGAGGAGTAAAATTGTCCAAGCCACAAATGAACAGTAACAGTCTGTTAAAAACATTAAACAAACTTGGTAAAATACTACTAGACCTATAGCATCTCAAACTGAAGCCACTAAGATTTTTGTTGACAACAAATCAACCTTGCCATTAATAAGAATTTTGTTTATTATGGTAGGACCAAACATATCCATGTGAAGTTCCATGCATCAGAGAAGCTAAGAAGAATGGTGAAATTCATGTAAACTACTACCGCTTTGAAATTCAGTTGGCAGACATTATGGCCAAAGGTTTGCCTAGGTAGAGATTTGAGTATCTGAGATCAAAGTTGGGAGTCTTAAAAGCAATTCTCAAGGAGGACTGTTGAAGTTGAGACCTTCGTCGAAGACACAACTACAGGAAGCATAAACACTTCACTGATGCAGCAGCAGCCTACTGGATGAAGCTGTAAATATTTTTGGTCTTCATTCCTTTTGTAACTTAGGGTCTTGTAGCATATGTTTGCATGATTATAAGGTTGTGTAGGCGGTGTATATTTCCACTGTATGTGATGTAATGTTGACTTCTTCTAAAGAACACATTTTGTGATTTTATATTAGCATCTGTGGGAGTAGGTGGCAGTATTGTATTTTGAACTCTGCCCAGATTACTTGCAAAGTTTAGTTAGTGTGCTTTACAAGCTTATGTCATGATCATTGGAGTAAACTTGCTTGCATATAAACCCTATTGTGAATGAAAGAAATGAGAGGGAAAATTTCAGTTCAAAACCAAGAGCTTAAACAATTCCTGCACTGCTTCTCTTCTTTCATTGGTCTTAGTCTCTAATGCTTCCGTGTTTGAACTGAGTTAATGCTGTTTTTATTACGTTTCATCAAATATCAATACAACAGGCAAATTTCAGAGGCAAATCCAACTCAGCTCAAGGTTGTGTGATGCGGCAGCATAGTCAGCCAACTTCAACAAAATGGGCTAATAACTATTATTCCTTTTCTGCTTGTTACATGAGTTATCGTTTATTCTGTATATCTGAACCTAATCCTGTCCTCCATTGTTAATGTCTAGAGTTAAAAATCCAGTGTATATTGTTCCTAAGAACAGTCTTGTGCAACACCGCTGTCCATAAAGCATTGCAGGGCCAGGATAGTTTGATCTGCACACGACAGATCTATTTTTGATTTAGTGGTTTCTTCAACACTGATCGTTTCTAGCTGTCCAATGTGAACACTTCAATATGATTCATTTTCCAGCTTATTCATCTCTTTCACACTTGCACCAGATTAGCCCATCTTTCCGGTGTCACCTTTCTGTTTCTTCATTCAAATGTTAATAGATGATTGCAGTTGCAGTTGCACGGGCTCAAAAGACGTTCCCATCTTTAAAAAGTATAGAAATATACGCCACAGTGAGGCTTCAAACAAAGAGCATAACATAGATTTGCTAAGGAAGGAAACATGTCTAGGACTAGTAATCTACCTTTGTGACGAGAGCATACAAGGGCAAGGTGATGTAACTGCATAGACCTTGAGCAATTACACTGCAGAAGCAAAAAACCAAGATGAAAATATACAAAACAAGTACTGATGGACACCAGGATACAGCATCAGGTCTCGATTATTTACCCCATTATGAGTCTAGTGATGATATAGCCTTTTCTTCCCATGATGCATGAATGGAAACCATAGGTCCACTGAGAGGATATGAATTTAAACAAATTAATACATTTACAAAACACACTAGAGAAAGATAGCTTATCTTCTTCCCAAAAATGCCATACCAAGATCCAGAAGAAGAATGCAATCTCAAAGGCATTCTGAAATAGAATAAAGTGAATAAAGTGAAGAACGATCCGAGGGCGATTAAACCAGAAGTATTCATCGGAAGGTTTTACTGGTGGTGCTGCTTCCCGCCCCTGCAGCTTCTTCATTTCATCAACATCTTGAGCTAAACGAACTATTATGTGCTCTAGCTTGGCTCCCACAAGAAGTAGAAGCTGTAAAACTCCATTTACTTAAAAAATGTTAAACTATGTAAATCTCAGTCCACAACCAGTTTAAATGATCCACTGAAATTCAACTAATTCACTTACAACTACAGGTAGAAATGATAACCAGAAATACGCGTGCCATCCTGCTTGGAATTATAGAAATACTTAGAATCCCATTATTGTGAATTGTGAAATGTGAAACGACAAATGCAGTTGATTCATTCAGATTAAAGGAAAACTTACCTTCCACATTCAATGTCAAAAACACCACCACAAATAGCCATTGGTACCAGCTATGTAGGACAGGATACTAGTGAGCAATATTTATCTTCAAATCAAACAGATCTTGGGTTAAAAATTTGCTAAGATTTTAAGAATTACCTTATGCCAACAACATGTCTGAAGTCCCTTTCAAGTGACAATGTCATGTACTTGTGAAAATCATATTCACGATTGTCAGGGCAATGGGTCTAAGACGGTAGGGAAAATAGGTAAGTAGCATGCTTTTTGTAAAGCAACAATACAAACAAAACTAAAAACCAAGCATTAAGTACATATTAGACGAGAACTTAACCATGATAAACCCATCTCGAAGTGCTATGTACTCTGACAGGGTAACAGGGCTATGAAACTGTTTAAAAAATGACATCTGCCAAAAGAACATGGAAATCAATTGCCGTCATATGCTAAAGCTAAGTCATTATACCTCGCAGGAAAACATCAAACACCTTGGTTATTGTTAGCAACAATTGTAAAAAAATTATCATATAGAATTTTTTTTTTTTTACTCCTACTTTTAACCATTGTCAACAATGTTTTTTACTTTTAACTTAAAACTCCCTTAGCTAAATAACAGACGTGATACTGGAAAATGTCATAAGTTTGTGCCATTGCTGGTGTAACTTGTAAAAATAAGAAATAACTATTATTTTAGACAAGTAAGAGTAAGATGAGCAGATGCATGCAGGATAGATGAAGAATATATGTAAAATTTTGTTACTTGTTCAGGAACAGCTGTAATACTTACGGTCCAGCTCACAACAGCTGCCTTTCTCCAATATCCCCATGCATGTTTTTCGAGTACCTTTTGAAGATGATGGTTATGAGTGTCTATACCTGCAAAACAAGATGAATCTCAACTCTGAACCATAAAACTCTAAGAAACCAGAATGCTCTAATAATAAAAGATAACTAATAATCTTTGGAAACTCTATTGAATATTTACCCTTTTCTACTTTAGAAATCCACTCTTCCCAAGGTTTCCATTCGCGTATCTACATGAAATAAAGCTATAGATTTTGTTAGTTGAGAGTCGAAAACAATCACAACAGTTCAATTAAAGAGCAGGCAATTTCGAAATTGATCTAGTACTCCCATATCATGAAATATTTAACCTTGTTTTTACTCATTTTTACCATTGTTATTGAGTCTGATTGCATGACGTCGACGCTCAAATACTTATTTTTAACCCAAGTTGCAGTTATATTAAGGCATGACATCTTCTAAAACGAATAAGCTATCAAATTACATTGCTGCAAATAGTGAAAGTTAGAGGCAGATTACATTACCCTGGCTCCGCCAAGAACCAATATAATGGCACAGGATACCACGTGGACAACTGCCACTACAAAGATTAAAATGTGCAGCTGATGAAATGCTTCCGTTGATAATAAAGGGACCTTCCCCTGAGTTTGGAAAGAGAAAATTACAGAAATAAGCTGGATTCAACCTTAAATCAACCCCTCTTGGAAGGGTAAGCTTCATCTTGAGTTTCTTTCTTTTTCTTTTATTACCCAAAAGAAGCAGGCAATCCCTGCTATAAGAGAACACTTCTACGAAAGCAAGAAAACAGAGAAAACAAAAAGCTCAATCAAACATTGTTTCTCCCAACCCCCAGACCATACACAATTCACAGTTAAGTAGATCCCTGGTAATATGCTGCAAGCCTGAGAGTCTGAATCTGCTACCATATGCCATGAAGAATCTCGTCTTGAGATCTCCCCCTTCTCCTAAAGAACCTGCCATTTCTTTCTGTCCACACAGTATAGATATAAGCACTCCAGGCAAGCCTTAAACAACAGAGTTAAAGCCTTGTCTTTTAAACTTTGCTAAGCCCTCTGAAATTCACTCATCCAGTCCATGACATGTCTCCTCAAACCATGGAGTTGGAGAATCCAGATCCACAAGTGCTTCGTGTTAGCATAGCCAAAGAAGAGATACTCCCTGGTTCCCTCATCATGGTTGCAGAATAAAGACCAAGTGTTTATAACAGAAGAAGCACCCCAAAATATAATTCTCTTTTTAGTTGGCAGCCTATCCATTGCCGTCCACACTACTGAAGTATTTGTAGAAGTATAATGTTTAAACTCTCTCCTACTTATGGCGAATAACCCTCCAAGGGCTGGCAGTACAATGCAATGTACATGTGTTTCATCTTGAGTTTCATCATTGTATTTTCTCATTAAAAAAAAATGGGAAATGTATGTGAAAGGGGATGTGCAATGCGCATAGACATCCCTCAATTGACATGAAGGGCCACATTCATTAGCCAGCATCGGCAGGGTGCTGAAAAAATAAAAAAACTTCTTTAAGCATGGTAACGTACCTCACGTGAACAATGCTCTGAACTACTATCTGCAGAAAAGAGGAGATGTCCATTGACAGCTAGAGAAGAAAATTCTTTGTGACTTTTGCTTTCAGTATGCTTCTTGCATGGAAGCATACTAGATTCCAAGTGAGTTGGGATGCAGATTTGACTTATTAGACCTTGAAAGACATTTAATAGAAGGGAAATGAATCCTAATAGCATCAATTCTGTCAAGAAACATCAGTAGCACATTGGTTAGGCTAAAAACATACTAACTTGGGGAAATTTAAGGTGTGGTGAAGATGCACAGATAAGTTAGGAATCAATCTATACCATTTCTGCGCCATAAATGACCATTCATGAATTAAAGAAGTGAAACTGTATTTGGTCAAGATCAGGTACAACAGTATGTGTGAATGCAAGTGAGAAGCATCTTAAAGTTGACGTTAGGACAATCTGAAAAACTGAGAAGCATCTTAAAGTTGAAGGGCTAATTGATACAAGACATTATGTGTGAATGCAAGTAAATATTCAAAGCCAAGTACATAACTGCTTCAAACTCCCTAAAATTCTACCTTTGCAATTGTGATAAAACTTTTTACTTGGTTAATGTTGTGTTGCGTCTATAACTAAATTACAGAACCACAAAGCCTAGTTGGATTAACTCCTAATTTGATAAATGTGACAGAAATTACTGAGCATTACATCAGCTGCCTCGACATTTTAATTCAGCAAATCTAAAACACTGCTAATGCATGAGAAGTTCAAGACAGAAGAAAGGGCAAACCTGCTTTTAGTTTTTGTAATGCTTCAAACAGTGCATCTTGTTTGTTACGCCTCAACCACTGGATTGCCAAGTCAAAAACATACACAAGATTTTCTTAGGAGTGAGACACCCATGAACTGAAAAATTTTAGTTCTGGAAGCTTCGTAGAACAGCTCCAATAGAAAATACCAAGAGATAAAGGAATTCCATTGTGAGTGACTGCAATATACATTCAAAAGTCCTAAGAAATATTAAGACCTTCACGTTCTGCAAAATTTTACAGACTGGAGAGGTAGATATGATCCTACATAGAATTAGATTTCTCTCTAAATGTCCAACGACTCATGATTTAGTCAGCTTTATAAAGCAGGTGCAAGTTGGTTTGACCTGCTTCAGAAGCATGAAATTCGTCTTTCGAACTTCCTCTTGCATTAAGAATATGAATTTGACCTCTAAAATCATCTGTAAGTCTGGTAATTTAAGAAAAGCTCACACCCTAGAGCTATTGCATTAAATAAATTTGGAACTTGTGCTTCCCCTTCCCACTTCTGTTTGAATTCCAGGACAAATATTTAATTGGAATAAAGGAAAAACAGAATTGCGATTTTATCGTTCTACAAAATACAATTATACATTTGGTGAAACATGGAGGTCAGAAGAATGTAAAGTGTACCTTTCCAAGGTGATTAAGGCCACGTTCAGCGAAAAGACATATAAGAATAATGACAAAACAGACCGCTGCAACCACCCATGTTGGTTTATACTCCAGGGACCTGGACTCTGCCATTATCTTGATTCAAGTCAATATAGGGTAGCTTCTGCGCACTGATGAGCCACCAGAAAATGAATGCAGATGTTGTCTCAAGTACATTGTATATGAAGCTTGACTTTGACTTTACGAATATATGAAACAGAAAGAAGTGAGGGTGGCAAAGAATAAAGCATATACAAAGCTAAGGGTAAAGAACTTGATTGGATAACCCAAGTAACTTTCCAAGGAATCAACTCCCGCTGTTGGTGTGATTCATATGAATCACTTGATCTTTCATGTTGTTTCCGTGGCATGACAAAACATATCTAGGATTAGGAACAAGAACTTTACAACCTTTCTTACATTAAATCAAGAAATGCTTGTCAATTTAACGATGCTGTCGGCCTAGTTTCCTAATCAGAAGCATTCAAATGGGATAGCTCACAAAGTGAAATAGCTAATGTAAAGATCTCTAACCTCCTAAATAAGCAACCCTTTGAAATTAAGCTCTTGCTTGTTATGAAGTATATAGAAAAGTACAAGGATGAAATATTGAGACAAGGGCTGTAGAGGAATTTCTGCTGTAATGAGAAGAGATAGTGTTGCAAACAAGGAAAATGGATATGCTGATTGTGTAGAGGAAGATCAAAGCAAATATCTTTGAAATACTAAATGCTTGGGATATATAAGTTTATTTAAAAGTAAATCTACTTAATTCTTGATAATCAAGTAATATATAGGGTTCTACAAATATGAAGTTGGTTTTAGCCTTTAGAATTATGAGAGAGATAAATTTTTTATGAGCGATTCACAAAATTGTAAAATTGTGAGAAAGAGTAGGAAAACCCCTCAATTAATTTTTTGAGATAAAAGGTATTCCATTGGTCTAAACACGTGAATATGAATATTAAGTTAATTTTGGAGTTCAAGTTTACTCTTTGTTTTCTAGTGTTTTGTGCTTTTTTTTTTTAATTTTTACACTTAATAATAAATTATTTCTTTTTCTTTTGTGGATGTAGATGGTAGGTGCCGAATTACATTAAATATTATCTTTTATAGATGATTTTATTTTTGTTTTCCATGCGATAATACAATTTACCGTAGAACAAGATTAGTTATTGAAAAGATGATATATTAATAACCAAAATTAAGCATATTTAGTTGAAAGCTGAAACAGATTTTCTATTAATTTATTTGCATGGTAATTTTTTAATATATATATATATATATATATATATTGGCTATAATTAAAAATACCAATATTTATAAAATAAAATAATATATACTTATTGCAACTGAAAGCAGAGAAGAAAACAGTAAAGAAAACCCTTTGATAATGATACAGCAAAAAGTATATGGCAAATCAATTTAAATAAAATAGTTATGTAATTGCATAAAAAATGTAAATTTTTTCTGATAATTATAAAACATATTTAAATGTCAAACACTGGAGTTCCTATTTCATGCAAATAATTGAGAAAAAACTAAAGTCTAATTAATAATTTTGTTGTAAAACATAATAGAAGTTGCAAAAATTTCAAAAAGAAAAAGAAAAACTAAAAGTGTGATAGGGAAATAAAGGAGAAACGAAAAAAAAAAAGGTTGCATTCATAATTGCTGTATTTTCTTGGCAGTAATTAGTGTAAAAAATATTTGTTTTGATTAATTGAAAAGATAAATTTATAATTTAAGGAATAAAAAGAATAAAGTGCAATAATGTTTACATAAAAAATAGTCAAATGAAATAAAACTAGTGATTAATTATACTAAAAGTGTCAACGAATTATAAAATTATATATCTTATGGAAGGGTCGCAGTCCACATTAATAAAATAAAGGCGGTTGTGGTGGACTTCTAGTCCACACTGAAGAAGGACAAGTCGTGGACCAAAGCCTTTATATGGAGGATTAAACCCTCCTCCAACCAACAAAGTGTAGATTGTTTTCTTGAAACCCTTCGCAGGTTTTCTCTTTCAACGTTAATCGGGGTATGATTTATATGTATATAGTTTATGTCAAACTGTTTCAACGCTTATGCCTTTTCCATGTTTTGTTCCTTCGTTTGCATTAGTTCAATCTCTATTGATATGTGAGATTAAGATGGGTTTGGATCTTTTTAACTTCTTTTTCCAAAGAACATGTTACATGTGCTCTTTCTTCTTTGTGATTTCACTTTCCAGGATTTTATTTTTCAATGGCGACGTCGAAGGATGACCCTCTTGATCAAAGGGAAGATCCAAGACTCTGCTTCTTGGAGAACACCAACAGGCAAGGCCTTCGACCTTCGTCAGGATCTTTGCTTGCTTTTTTCAGGCAATGCAGATAGTTCATAATCAGTGCTATCCTTTTGGCCCTGAGGCCGATTTTATTAACCCAAATCTGTATACAAGTCTGATGAGTTCTAGAAATTACTTTCCTAACACATGCCAAATTTTCATGGTTCCAGGAAGGTAATTGATGGCAATTCCCAACGCCTCAGCACATACCATCCTCCCCATCAAGGCGTTTCAAGTCCTGGCAACAACCTGCCCGGTGGCGCTTCGAGCTCTGGTCACAGTAGAGGACTTCGGACTTGGAGTCGTGTTCGCGGAATTCTGAATGGTACACACCACGCTGGTGAATCTTCTCGAGCCTCTAACCCTGCTTTAGCAGCGGCAATGTCAAGCAGAGAGTCGATAGAATCCACTCGTATTGTCAGTGGACAACATCCTTTAGGATTAAAGCATGGTTCTGCTGATGAAGTTAGGACCTCCCAAACTGAAAACTTAGCAAACTCTTCAGTAGTTAAGCCGACGGGATTCAATAAAGTAAAAAGTCGCTCAGGTATTTTGCAATTTTGGCTCCTTATTATGTTTATCTTACCCCTAAAGTAAGATCATGCTTGGATAATAACAATTTATCCACATCTTTTTTTTTTTTTGATAAGTCTTATCTACTGTATATGGGGAACTTCCTAATTATTCTGTTAACAGAATTGATTTCTCATATGTAAGATGCGTTAACAAACCATGTTTTCAGCTTGAAATTAGAGCTGATACATTACTTCTTGAAACCCAGGTCATGCTCAACAGCATCAATACAATAAGACAGAGAGGAACCATGATCCTGCACCCTTGGTTAACAAGAGTGGATCCAATAGAACTCCAGTATCTAGGCTGTCTAAGCAGCAAGAAGAAACAACAGAACCTCCCAAAAATCACTCAAGTTCGTTCAGGAGTGTAACTAGTAGAATTCCGGTGTCAACGCAGCGTAGACTGATGGGCACAACCCAACCTCTCAAAGATCCCGCAGAATCAGCCAAACCGAGTACAATTAGTAGAATTCGGGCGTCGATGCGTTTTGTGAAGAAGGAAAGAACCCAACCTCCCAAAAATCCTACAGATTTGGTCGAGAATGGTGGAATAGGTACAATTCTGGCATCAAAGCATGCAATGCAGAAAAAGGAAACAGCCCAACCTCCCAAAGATCCTGCAAGATTGGTCAGGAATATTGGAACCGTTAGAATTCCAGTATCAATTGATGGTAATATTGGAACTAGTAGACTTCCGGTATCAATGCATAGGATGCAGAAAAAGGAAACGACCCAATCTCCCAAAGACTCCGCAGCGTTGGTTAAGAAGAATGAAACCACTAATAGAATTCCGATGGGGAAGCAGGTTACTCAGAAAAAGGCAGAATCCCAACCTTCCAAAGGCACTTCTGATCTGGTCAGCAAGAGTGCAACAGGTAGAACTCTGCCTTCTATGCTGGTTACAAGGAACATGGAGACAACCCCAGCCAAACCAAGACAAAAGCAACTTTTCTGTACCTACGAAGATCATATTGTGTGGGAAGGTATGTCCACAGGTTCTTTCTGGTTTGTTCTACTCTTATCTGATACTAATATCTTTTAACATTCATCCAACACTTGCTGGTGGATGATGATCTGAGTACAACATTGTTCTTTCAGTTTAGTCCAATAATGTAGTTGCTCTTGTAACATGCATAATTGCATATACATTTGCCTGAAAAATCCCAGAAGAGATCCTGGAAAGTAAATATCTTGCATTTGGCTTACCGCACTTTTCAAGTAGCATGTTAAAGGAGTAGAGCTAAAAACAGATAACTGAGATGTATGGCAGATTGCTTAGACTGACAGAACTTATATGTGAAATAACTAGGAATAAAAATTGTTGAACTCAGTTTCAGTCAAAGGATAGCAAAAGTATTAGGAAGAGGGAGGAAACTTGCGGCCTAGTATGTTAAAAGATACCAAAAGTAAAGGCCAGCAGAGTTAATTGCATGGAGAGACAGCTTGATGTTTTCTGTAATCTGTTATACAATGTAAAGATCCACCAATTTAGTGTTCATTTAGAATTAACCCAAAATGGAAATCTGAAAAAACAATAATAACCTTGATCATAACAATTTCCTTCCAATTTTGCAGGTTTTGACGAGCGCATTGTGCCACTTGGGAAGAGCTGTCTCTTATGCGATGGTGATCTAGCAAATAAACCAGTAAATAGTCCAGATATAGAGCGTCTTAACCCTTCGGAGAATGCTGTTCTTTCTTGTGGTCATGTCTATCATAGCCTGTGCTTGCAGTTCGTCACATCAGAAGAGAAGTCTAGAGATCCTCCTTGCATAATATGTGCCAGTATTTTGTCTTAAAGCCTCTATATTTTTTCATTCTCTTAAAATCTTCTCATTTTTTGTACTACATTCTTTGGCTGTTTTACCAGAGTAGGAAAGTCGAACGAAAACCGAATACAAGTGGGAACTGTTGATAACTTCATGAACCATAAATTTTATGCAATTGTAAGAAGCATGGAATAGAAAAACTTACTTCATAAACTTCCTGTATATGTATCGCTATACTTGTACAAGTAAGGATTGCTGAACTTACTTTGTGACAGTTTATCACATTGATATATGGCTGAATCATATATTAATTTCCTTCACAAAATCTCCCTTTTCCTTACTTTTCTTATTTTTATCTTATCCCATGCACTGTGAGAACACGAATTTCAACAATACCATGGAGGAAAAGGTTACCGGGCGTTTTTTACAGTAACAAATTGGAATGAGGGGCGTGTTCACTTTCCTCTGTACATCCACGTTTAAGTTCCCACTAGCATAGCTTTTCACGTATTATTCCCCTTCCCAGTCATAATCAGAAGATGCTTCCGGAGCCGGCTTTTCTTCCATGTGGTCATGCCTTTCACAGCATGTTACATCCTAAAAAGCAGCCGAAAGATCCTCCACACCTTCTAGTGACGTGCAAATGTTTTGGGGTATATGTAGTTCGTCCTCTAAAGTTCTTTCCATTGACCTTTCATTCATTTTGTTCATTCTCTCAAAATCTTGGCAATCAAGGGAAGTGATTGCAAATCAAATAGTAAATGGAACTGCTTGAATTTTCTTTCATCAAGAATATATGCAATGGAAAAGACTAAAAGTTGCCCCCACCAACGCTCAAACAAGTTTGTATTGCTGAAAATGCTTGAACTGTCTTGTATCAGAACTTTTCAATATCCATAGTTGAAGTAACTTCATCCCTCACACAAGTTTTACTTGTCTATCTTTCCCCTTGGAACAGAGTACGGTTGGGTGGCTAGAAGGAATTGAGAACACCTTACCGTATCCGAACTGCTATAAGAAAGCAAGTCTTATCACTGTCATTAATTACTAAGCAAGTCTTATCACTAGCATTAATTACAAACCCTTTGTCTTCTGAAAGGCTCATTAATTACAAACCTCATGCGAGTGGTTATGACTCTTTGAATGGTTGCCCGCAAAAATTAGAAATACGAAACATCTATCAACAGGATTCAGCAAAATATCCACGGGAACCAACGTCACCAAACAGCAAAATGGAAACTCGCCCCAATCCCATCGTGTCAAAATATCCAACTTACAATCAAGAGCCAAAAACAATTTACCAATTTCCACAGTGTATGATAAGAACAGAGAACTTGCAAGGATCAATTACAATTTACTTACAAATTAAAATAGAAACAACAATCTGCTCCAGATATTACATCAAACAATTTTGCTAAAACTCCTAAAGATTTTTACATGGGATTTACTAGAATTCTTCATCAAAAGAATTTTCCAAATCCTGATAAATCCCATTGTCGAAGCATCCCACGACATACATTTGATATAATAGACAACCTTCAGCTTTGCAACTAACATGAGAGAGATTGGGAAATTCATCATTTTCCAAAAGGTCGATAAACAAGAACACTATCTTATCTAGCTTGACTCTCTCCATCATCTTCTGAAATGTTAAACAAGAATTTTGGGAGAGATGCAATTCGGGGAAGATGAAGCAGCAACTCACCAAATGAGTCTTTTCTTGACATGCCTGGAGCCTGCTTGCTAGTAGAGACTTCCTTTGTATCCCCTTCAGAAGTCTTCACATCACCGTTAGCTGTAATATTAAACCCAGATTCGTAACTTCCATTTAGCTGAACATCTTTTCCATCATCAGGTCCACCGTAATTTTCTCCATTACCCTGTGAGTTTGTGCCTGTTGTAGTGTCCTTTTGCAAAAGACAACAGAGAGAATTGACCCTTGACATGAGGGATTTCTCATCAGAGGCTGTTGTAAACTGAGTGTCACTGAGAAGGTACTGTGCAATCTCCTCCAGCATTTCCTGGCAGTCTGGTATATTTTCAGAGGATGGATTTCCAGAGGTCATCTGTTCTGAAAGACAGTGTCCGATATGGCTCATAAAATCACTCATGGACATAGATGGGTGAAGTCCAGGCACTTTTATCTGGTCCCAATTCCTTGACCCCTTTGAATCCACTGCTTCACAAACTCCACTTCCTTCAATGGCATGAGAATCCATCACTAATGTGAAAATGAGAAATTAATTAGAGAATAATAAAGAAAAGTAAAAATGCTACAGTTACAAATAGATTATACTGTGTCATAAGGAAGAAAACATTATTGTACTAAAGCTATAAGTCTAAGCGCAGGAAGAAATGAAACAGTATCAACGTGCATACTAAATCCATCAGACACTGAACAATTCAAATAGCATGTATATGCCGAATACAGCATATATAGAAATAAAAAATAGACTACTGTGTATTTCTATGCTGCTACCTATATCAAAGCAGTACCACCACCATTAGCAAAAAGATATATAACTTCAAGTCTGTGCAACATCATTATCAACAATCAAAAAGCATGCTTTAGATCAAATGTATGCAAATTCCTAAGAAATCACACGCCACATTGTGTTAGGCATTGGACTTCAATAAAGTAAATAAACGAGGATACAAAAAGTCTAAATAACTTAAGACACTCTATCCATCAGCACATCAAAAACAAACCCAAAGCTCCTGACTGTACCTGAACTGGGGGATGGAGCTTCCCTGGACATGTTTTCTGAGGTTATACCAGCAGAATCCCCCTTCTCAACCTCCAGGGATGAAGACTGAGCTGCAGCTGGTGATGCTATATTCTGGAAGCCAGAGCTAGTGGATCCTTTACCAGTCTCCCCCTGGCCAAAACCATGCCCTTTCGATTCATCAGGATCCTCAAACACTGAAGTTCGTGATTCGAAGTATGGTGAATCCAAAATTATCTCTGGCTGTCTGCTTAAACAGTTCAAACGCATGTCACACTGGATAAGCTTTTCAAAATGCTTGTTTAACAATCCTTGGGGACACTGCAGAAAATGTTGCCTAAAAAGCAACAATAAAAATTTTGCATTAGTATATTAGCCATATAGCCATATGCAAACACTCTGATAAAGCATCAAAATTCATCTTGTACCTCCACAAATAAGAATTAGATCCATATTAGTCTTACCTATGCATGCTAGCTTGACCGTCAGTAAAATCTGAAGTTGCCTGCCATAAGGTGTGTTTTCTAGGCTGTGGATTAGTCTCCCTGAAAAAAAGTGGCTGTCTAGCCAGCTGCAGCATAGAAGAAATAACGAAGTCATACATATTCAGATTGCAGGAGAAGAGAGAGAAACAGAGAAGATTATACTAAAAACAAAAAAATCTTACCACAACATTCAAAGTCCCTGATCCATTATCAGGACAGTTTGCCTTAAGAGCCATAATATCCGACCACTGTATTTCAATCTTACTCTTCAGCCCACCTTCCAATACCTCCCAAACAAGCTTATGCTTTGCAAAATAACACTTGGCCACTAAATCACCTTCATACCTCGACTTATACTGCAAATCACCAAGTAAAACAATCCTTCAGGTACTTGACCCCCATTATTAATGCACTTAATCACACAATTAAACTAAACTTATTAAAAAATTACCTCCCAATGGCCGATTCGGAGAATGGAAGCTGGAAAATTTGAGGCTTTAAGCTTATCCGTAGTCACAGCAGCTTTAGCCTCCTTTTTGACTCCAGAGCTCAAATTTTCAGCTTCGGCAGCTGAGCTACTGCTTTGGGATTGAGAAAGGCGCATTTGGATCAAATCCAAAAGTGAAGGACTCTTCCTTAGCCTCAAACCAAGTGGACTCGGCTCATCCAACGGATTGTATAGCGATGGAGGGATCGGGAAAGCATTGACGTCGGAGTTCCACTGACAAAAAAAAAATCATCAAAACAATGCCAAAAAACACAGAAATAAAATCTTTAAAATTTAAAACCTCTAATACAAAGCTCTTTTTTTTTCCTTAAATAGCTGACATCTTTCTCCAAAATTAATTTAATGTTTTATTTCTTAAAAATACACAGGGAAATAAATTTGAGAAAAGAAATTACCTGTTGAAGATTTGGAGAGGCTTTGGATCGTTTACTAAGAGGGCCATGTTCTTCCTCTAAAGTATCCTCGACGATCTCCAATTTCACCGGCGGCTTGTCCCGGCACGACGTCGTCTCCGGCTCCGGCTCCGGCCTAAGATTTCCCGATCTCATTAACTGCACCATCCAATTCAAATCGAAACCCCGATTATCCCAATCTCAACCCCAAAAATCGCGGAAAATTCTAAATTTAAATTTTTCTTCTCTCTCAAAATTTCAAGAAAGAGAGCAAATTTCGGAGATTCTGAAGACCCTAGAAATTACTTTGGGGCAATCTAATTAACGGTGTTGAAGGAAGAGAGAGAGGGAAAGAGGGCCTTTTTTCTGACGGCGAGCACGTGCGAGATCCCGCGTTCTTTGATCCCTCGCACATGCGATAAGTTTCGGGGATTACTCCAATATCCTTGGTTTATGGCAATTATTGGCGTTAGAGCGGATGTTATTTTGGGTATTTGGCAAGAAAAGAGAAGCATGTGCTGGCAGACACGTAAACACATTAACGGATAATATGTGGGGTCCAGCGGAGTTAGGGTTTCTTTTAAATGACGGCGGTTGTTTGGTGCTGTCTGAAACGTGGCGAAAGATCCGGGGGTAGCTTCTAGCCTATGGTTTTTGAAGTTGACACGTGCACTGTTCCATTGAACGCCGAGGACAAAAGGTTAATACGAGGATGATTTGTTTTGTAGTCATTGTAATCAAAAGTGTCATTCTACCGTATAAATTTATATAAATTAATATTATTATATCATAAAATTTTATCAATTACTTAAAATATTATTTAATTAATAAATTAATAATTTATTAACTTATAGATCAATTAAACTTTTGCTATACTTAATTAATGTATAAATTAATTATTTGATATTATTTTTGGTATTGGAGCATGTTTGGCATAAAGACACACTCAAAATAATAATCACATTATATAATTTTTTCTCACAATACGATAGCATTATACCAAATATATCAATTTTAAGAAAAATTAGGGATGAGGTTTAAAAAGATATCAATTTTAAAAATAAACAAGTAATATTGGAGTTATATTTTATAAAGGTCTCATAATTGAGTTATTTATATATATAATTTTGATGTATAAGGAGATTATTAATTTATATATCAAGTGAAGCATATATGTTTTTTTAGATGTATTATTATATAAATTTAGTAAATTATTAATATACCACATTGATCCTGATCAATTAAAAATATTATTTAATCAAAATTATTAATTTATCAAGTATTAATTTAAAGAGGTTATATTGTACTATGATCCCGTTCCAAAATTGAAAGTTTATTTTTGATTTGGTATGAAAATTTAAAAAAAATGTTTTTCTTTTTCTTAATAATGTTTTCAAAAAATTGTTTTATAACATTAATAAATTTATAGTTTCCATATAAAAAATTATAAAATTTATTATAAAAATATTGAAAAAAAATAAAAAGTATACATGCCTAAAATAGAAAAATGAATTAATTTTAAAACAAATTTTAAAAAAGAAAAATAGATATTTAATTTGAAACAAATAGAATATTATTTTCATCGTATGTTAATTTATCAGACTAGTTCCAAGTGGTATGAACTTAATAAAACATATTCTTAATGGATGTTTATATATACTTGCTAAAATTAATTAAATGTTTAAATTTAAAGTTAATAAAATACTATTTTTAGATTTTCTTTCCATTTCATACATTACTACATTATACTTGCTTTGAGGACACTTTTAAAGTTTATCATATTAAATAAATATCTCCTTTCACTATTTAAATTTAAAATAAGTTATGGAAAATGATCAATTTCATAAGTTTATTTTTAAAATAACTTTTAATATAAAATTAATTATTTTATTCAAAATTTAGTCATGAAGTGATAAAAATGTTTTTGAAACCATTTTAAACAAATTAAACTTTCAGTTTCCCCATCTTACTATCTATACAAATTAAATGCTCTCTTAGTTCTCTTTTGTCATCCAAGTCTCTCAACTCTCTCTTGACATCCAGTTCTTTGTAATACTACCACCATTCCCATCGCCATTGCCATCGTCATCATTTTTTAATTTATCTCTTGTAGTGATTTATTTAATTTAAAATATAATATAATATAAATTTTTAAAATTTATACAATAATTTGAGAACCTTTTAAAACATTACATTTTTATTTAATAACTTCAGGCTCTTCTTTGATTTGAATTAAAATACTATCTCTTTTGATTGGAGCATTTAACAGACGATTGTAATCATGGCTCATCATTAAGTTATTGGACCGTCTGCCCGGTCATACCAAAAACGTGGTGAAAATGGTACAAAAATATTCTCTGATGCAATTAATTAAAGATATTGATATGATTAGAGGTCGGTGGTTTAAAGGGAACAAAGCTCAGAGAAAGATGCTTCGATTGGGACGACATTACATTGCGTACGAACATTGTATTTACAGAAATACAACTGTAATTTGATGCCACTTGCACAGGGAAGCACACAATCAGATATTTTAGGCAATAAATAGAATGGTGGGGTCCAGAAATGAAGGCCGGCTTTCGGGTTTGAAAAGTTTGGCCAGTCGTTTGACATTTAAGCACATTTAACACAACGCAATATGGTAGCCAAGCCGCCAAACGCGACCGCCCTCTGCGGTTCTTATTATTTGCCAAATTCAGAAATTATTACCGAATCTTAACAAGTTAAATCATTTTAGTTTAGCTAAGTTAAATTCATCATTAACTTAAATTTAATAGAACATGCCGCCATAGACAGATCACTTCTCTCTAGGGTCTCTAAACCATTAATTATTTATCACTTTATCATAGTTTTCGAGGATATTTAGGCTCGATTTGATTAGGTTGAAAAATTCTTTCGAAAAATATTTTAATCTATTTTTTTCTCATTTGAAAGGAGAAAAACTTTTATAAATATAAAATGCTTACTAGTCAACGAGAAAAACTATGTTGATCGATGGAAATTGTTTTACATTTAAAAAAAGTATAAAGCGTTTTTCATTTATTTTCTCTCCTTTTGAAAACGATTTCATAAATCTCGAAATCAATTTCACTTCAAAAATATTACTTTTCCTTTCTTGTGAGATCAATCCCACATAGCCATAAAGCATCATTAATTTTTTTTAATCTATTTAATTATTATTTTCCTGCTTGTGGGATCAATCTCATAAAATTAATTACATATGGAAGGAGAAAATGAAAATAATGTTTGTCGTTTATTAAAAACTTTCCCCAGTTTTGTTGTTTCTAATGTACCTCCCGGAAATGAGGGCAGATGAAAGTGGAGTTTGAGGATTTAGCTAACCAAAATTCATGCTTTTCCTCTTGAAGCCATGAATTGTGGAAAGATACACTGAACATCAAGAGGAGACAAGGTTGTCCATTAACATGACAAGGACATTGGAACAAGGAACAAAACAATTAACTTACCATTTGGACTCGTTGCATGTTTTTTCTGGAACGTGTCTGATCTGGGTAAGTGTTCAAGGACCATGGTAGGTTGGATATGAGAAGAAGGAAAATGGAAATATCTATTAAGTCTGGTTTCAAAGTTCAAACCAACCCACACTCGCTAAACGGGTAGAGAAATTAGGAAAACATAAGATCGGTGGTAGGTAGAAGCTACTCTCGGATTTGAATCCAACTCTTCTACACGTGAACACCCATAATGAATGTATTAAAAAATGGCCGATGAAAAAAATAAAAAAAAAAATCAAATTAAATTTCCGTATATATAATATTTTCTCTTTTTTTTTAATAGACCAAGAGTGGGATGGGAATTAAAAGAAAATATGTAATAAATCAAATTAAATTTCCGTATATATAAAACTTTGTTGCTAATTAAAAGAAAATAAACATTCATGTTTTTCTATCCATCTTTTCATTCTTTTGTAGAAGCACAATGTTTGGAGCAAATTGGCAAAAGAAAAAGGTTCTTCTTCTCTTCACCTTTATTAACTTTCCATTCTCCTGCTGCTCAAAGATACCTGCCAAGCGTGTTTTTACTTTGGTTCTGAAATTGGATTTTGATGGGTGTGAGACCCCACAGAGAGCAACATGACATGTTCTCAACCTTAATAGGAGAAAACAAGATTTGATGGGTTTGAAAGATGGCCTGCCAATAAGCAAAAACTTGAGCCCGTGATGGGAAAACACTCCATTTATTTAGCTTTGTGAACTTCAGTTGCTAACAAGTAGTCAAGAACAGAATAGGCTTTTTATCAAGATGGAAATTGGCAACAAGATTTTGCTGGTAGGGATAGCATTGCTCTACCAAATGAGTTTCCTGTTAGGGATAGTGATGCCTACCAATTATAACAAACGAAAAACCCTACACTTAATGTTTTTTCTGTCCTCAAAATAGCCCACCATGCATAACCACTCCATTGTTAAATACCGTCGTCGTTTCGTGAATCATCTACCCTTCCTTCTATTCACCAAAGTTGAGTTGCACGGACTGCTTATTGCACTCCAGAAATCAACTCTTGTTAACCAAATGAATTGCTATTAAAACAAATACCAATGAAAAGGTAGACTTCACACAACAGTAACATAACAAAGCAAATACAAGAGATGTCATGAACCATTCTATCCCTTTTGTTTAGAACAGAAATGATTGAGGATCCTTATGGATGGCCTAAGCCTTTTTTTTAAACCCCAAAGCATCCACCATCCAAGGAATCGGCATTTGATGCATGTAATATTTATTTGTGTGATGTCGTAAACTGGGTTCTGAGCATCAACATGAGTGGAAAAAAATAAAATTCAAATTAGAAATTAAAACAATCAACAAACTTTTCTCTGACATAATTGTGAGAAATTACAAGGTAACAAAATAATTAACTCCTCACATGACACTTGAAGACACTCTCTTTACTTAGCATTTCTATTTACTTTGAGATAAGGCAACGCACCAATCACATTGTCATAGTCATTCCGGCTAACTGCATGCTGCAAACAGAAATTGACACATACACTATAAGAACAAATTATATACTTCAATAAAGACCAAACGATTTAACCTTACACATTAAAAGAAAAGTGTTTCATTGTAAATTATCTCAGCAATTTAAACAGTCTGTTTAAAACAAACAAGGTAATGGATCAATTTCTCTTATGTCCCAAGGCATCTTGAAGACATGAAGACTAGACGGTAAGTAAGTCCATGATGTTAAACAGGGCATGTCTTCATGTCTTCAAAAGTGCAGTAAAGTGTAACGTATGAATAAAGTCTCTTGGTTTAAGTGTAGTGTATGAATAAAGTCTAACAATGGTCAAATATGATCAGTAAATTTCTCTATGACCTAATTTTATGCATATGCTTATGTATTGTACTAAACATGGTGCTAAATTTTAAGCTTTTTGAATAGCCTATCCCTTTAAGTTTAACATGGGACTTTCTCACAGTGTCATCTTATCAGAAAAACAAAAGTGCAATCTGCCTCTCATCCACCACACTTACCACAGAATGGGTAATAGCAAATAACTATAATTTCACCTTGAAATACAGTAAATAGATAAAGATGACATTCAGTTTACAATATATGTTTCAACATCTCCAGTCCAGGTATCTTTATATGAGTTCATATGAAGAAACAAAGAATCATGTTATCAACTGAGCATTTAAGAAAAACATTTCATTGATGGCGGTGCATGTTACTTTTGAATACCGTTCACTCACTTCTTAAGGTCAATATGGAACTTTCTCACACTGTCGACTTATCAGAAAAAAAGTGCAATTTGCATCCCATCCCACCACACTCACCAAACAATGGGTAAGAAAAAAAAACAATGATTCCACCCATCAAAACCTCCCAAAAAAACCAAGCTGATTTTGCTATATCCCAGAAAGAACATAGGTTCATTATTTCACCATAAAAAAAGCTATATAGATACTCTGGGGATGCCTGACCCTTTAGTCAGTACAAGATATGAAATGTATCTATATTAATTGGGTAGCCACAACTCTGCTTGAAAGAACAGGCGTGAACTTCGAATTCTACCTTTTGACAACGGTAAAAAGAGAAAAAACATGTCACAAATATAACAGGCAACAAAACAGGTGCCCCTTCAGGACTCTTTTCTCTCTCTGGATAAATTAAAAAGGAAAAATGTTATTCATAGCCTGTGTGACATGCCAAGGTGGAGTCCATTTACTAATCCCAACCACACATGGGAAACTCATTAAAGCCAAGAGACTGAATAGCAGGATTGAATTCCCATTGATGTGGAGGAAAAGAAGGGTGGTGGGAGAAAGAGGAATGGGGAAGGCACCAAAATTTAGGATATAATTTTGAAAATGAGCCTCATTCTAAGACATTCAGATCTAGAGTAAAAATGATCTAATTATTCTATTTTTTTACAAAATATTCTTCTCTATGCAATGTCTGATTTGCTCTCTCTCTCTCTCTCTCTCTCTCTCACCCCTCAACACAATTCTCTGCAGATTCAAAATTTATTTCTTCGACACAATATACCAGTCATTATAAATAGCTCCAATTAAGAAATTAAAAATATGACCTACAAATTCATTTCCCCAAGTTGGTATCTCCAATTAAAGGGATCAAGTGGCTTATCCTGTCCTAAGTCATAAAATGAAAGACAGCATAAATTTGGAGCAATGCTCACTTTTTTAGACTATCTAAAAGCTCAAAGATTAAATAAGAACAAAGCACAAGCAGAGGCAAAACTTTGGAGGAAAATAAAAAAACTGACCATCTTGGAAAGGCGCAATTTACGTTTGGTGTTCTTCTTAGCCAACAAATGCTGCTTCCCAGCTCTCCTCCTAACTATTTTCCCTCTTCCTGTTACACGGAATCGCTTTGCAGAAGCCTAATAAACCATATGACAACACGAAATCCATTAGAAAAACATACCCAAATGCATAAAAGGTAGAACAAACGCGTTGTAGTTTTTAAGCTGTGTCTTTCAATTGCCAAGAAAAATTTTCAACCATTGTGGAAGAATAGTCGTAAGGAACCGAATTTGCTCCAAAAATTCTAACTTTTCTGAACTCAAACCAGAGCTAAAAGTGTGGACTCTTTTGGCCTAATTTTAACTCAATATACCAACCAAATTTATAATATTGTTTGATATAATAACAGAAAAATAATGCTTAGAAAATGTAATCTTTCCTTTGTTTTGTAAGGAGTCAGTAGAGAAGAAAGAGAGAAGTACCTTATGGGTTTTCATTTTGTAGCCTTTAGCAGCAAAGACAGTGAGAGATTGGAGTCTTTGAGGGGCAGGGGTGATAGTGCAAAGCTTATAGGAAACAAATGAAGGGAACCCAGAAATGTTCTGAGTGGAACTCAGTTTCAAGGCCTTGCCCAACTTGTTGAATTGGGGGAGTTGGAGTGAGTCGCGCGAGAGTCGAGTGGAGGAGGAGTGGTAAGAATGGCAAAAGGGTAAATTAAAAGACATGGTCGTTAAATTCAGAGAAGAAGCCATTGATGATTGATGAGTGTGTTCTTTCGTTGAAGCTAAGGTTATGTTTGTGGGAAGGGACTGGTCATTGCATTTACGTGGGAGGCAGTGGATTTGGATAGAACGGAAATGTGCAGCCTTGACATTGCGTCCTCATGGAATGTCATGGACCAGCGGAACATGGGCGTTTGTGGCTGTAATTCGTTTGATACCAAAACTTTTACCTCTCCCTGTTCTATGGAAAGAAATGTTAGTAATATTTTTATGTAGAGGCAGTAGTTGATAATTTATGTGACAAATTTTAATATATATTAGAAGAATATGTTTATTATAATAATTATAAAAAGTATGCTTAAAATATTCATTTATAAACCTTATAATAAATAAATATCTATGAATATTATTAATTTATAAAGTAACCAGTGATAAATGATAAAATTAATTAATTTTAATTGAGAAGGTAATAAAAAATCTCGACCTGCAAAATAAGCATTTCATGGATGGCATTTCCCTTCCACATTTACTATTCAACTTAATCATAGAATAGAGCAACAAAAAGATAATATCTACCCTACCAAAGTAAAAAGATATGGTTTAGCAGAAAAAGGGTTCAATCTCATTGTAATTATCGAAGGCATAGGATTTTTTATAATTATAGACATTAATCTTGAGAATATTGTTGAGAGCAATACCCTTGGCTTGGGTTTTGTCTGCATCAACCCATTAAATGGGCGATAGAGATTTCTTCCTTACACATCTATCAAGACAAATCACCCTCACTTGTTGCATGGTTGTATTGAACACAAATAACTTCAGAGTACACCATCTGCATTGTACAGGCCAAAAGAAAACAAGAGACCATTCCACATTCTGGATCTTACATTCACGGCATGTCAACTTTGCGAACCAAAAAAATTAGTCGTTCCATTCCCACAAAGGCAAAGAATGGCTGGATGAAATTCAGTCTCCTCAAGTTACAGCTCACAGAAAGCATTGATAAATTCAATGCTAACGTTGTCTCTTTCCTGTCTTTTGTGTCTATTTCTTAATATTACGACCTTGTCAATATGGCTATAGATTCCCACTCCAAGCCACATATAACATCCTGCACGATATTGCATATAACTGTAAGAAACATAATTTATGCTTTTTAGATTTGAAACCCAGTGGGATAGTGAAGTTTCTATTTACCGAGGGGTTCTGCTGGTCAATGTCAAAGCTATTGATTGCACAGGGTTCCGCTAACAGCTCAACAGGTTCTTCACCTATGCAGTTGATAGAATATTATACATGTTAGTCACATGTGAATCCTTGAAAATAAAACGTAGATTCATCAGATCAATCCAAATACAAATTAATATATCTCATCATTAACTATTGGTCTGCCCTAGCTACAGATGACAATTCAACAATAGTTGCTTAAAAAATCGCTTACCTTGTTCTATAACGGCAAGAATCCCATCTTCTGAACAGATCATAACAGGTAGAATTCGTGTGGAAGACATGTTGTTAATGTTCGAAGACCTTGTGTAGCGGTCATACTGAACTTCCCAAACCTCACTTTCAGATAACAAAGGCATGGCAGTCTGATCTGTCCCTCCACCAGAAAGAACAATAGGCTGTTGTTGTGCTCGAAGATCCCAAGCAAATACAGTCCCTGACGAGCCTCCTGCCTAAAAAATCCTAGAAAGATTGAAAATCAGCACAAGACCTCAAGCAAATAGAAAATGTTAAAATCTTAGTTTGAAGAGAAGGCTAGCATGGATATAAAGTAGCCATTAAAGAATCCAATAAACAACAATTTCAATTTGATAAAAGAAACAACCTCTTAAAGTTTTTCTCAACATGGTTTTCATGCGGGTAAACTGATCAGATTTAAATCTTTTTCTTAAGAAAAAGTTAAAATGAGTTAATATACTGACATCACAGAGAATGAATAACCTTGGTTGGAATAGCACCTCAGGACATCACTTTGTAGTTCATATAACTTTCCCTATTGCTTAAATACATAAGAAAGAACTAAAATGTTGTATGAACTGAACAACTATGTAGCCAAAAAATTAATGATCAATTGCATGCACAGAATTCAATTCAAGTAACATTAATGTTAAAAAATCATTTTATCTAACAAAGTATGGTCCTCATCCTTTATTTATTGTACATAAGAATGTTCAACTATCTACTGCTTATGCCGGTAGCAATCAGCAACAAATAATTCCACCAATTACTATATGGTCCAGTACAACCTAGCAACAGCTAATATTAACTGTTGCTACCCTTTAAAATAATCACAATAGGATTGGGGGGCTATAGTCACCATTGTCTTCAACTTCATCCATATTGTTTATGCAACTTCTATCAGCAACAATATTTGTAAAGAAAGTAGAAAAACTAAAAAACTACCAGATCTAATCAGCAAATTATTTAGAAAATAAGAAAGAGGAAGAAAGATAAAGGCCGATTTTCTATCCTTTCTTTCTCTTGTTCTTCTTTATCTTATAATCTTTTTACAGTAGAAAGGAAAAATACCAGATGCTAACAAAAATATATTTAGAAAGTAAAAAAGAGAGAAAAAGGCTGTTTTCTGTCCCTCTTTCTTTTTTTCCCCCTTGTTTAAAGAAGAAAAAGAAAACAAAGGTACAGTTAATTTATCTCATATGTTAGTAGTCATTTCACCAAAAGATAAGAATACTTAAAAAGAAACCAAAAATATATCACTGATACCAGTATTAGTAAATTAATTGCTGCGATGTAGAACTAAAACATTGAGAAAGAAAAACCCATCTTACCAGACAAGTGTGCTTCCGTGATGGATGAATATCAATCGAGTGTACAATTCCAGATGTTTTCCCTTGACACCTGCAAGATAACCATTAAAAGAATAACATCATTTAATACGGTAGCACAGTAAGCATGTTTAATCTATAAGTTGTAAACATCATGATTGCGGTTGATGAGCCATTTAAATATTCCTTTAAGAAGCACAGATACTCAAAAAGTTCATAGGACAAAGAGAGAAGTGACCCAGACAGTTTTCCCCTTCTAAAGGTTCAAAAAGATGCAGCCAAACCAATCCTATAAAACTGAAATGCCAAGAGAAAATCTGTTTGTACGGGTTTTCAAGTCATCTACAATAACCAAAGACCAATAACCTTTCTATCATTAAATGGAAGCCAATTGCCAACAGGGAGGAACCCTTTGGATATAATTAGTTTTCCCCTTTTCACATTATTTGCAGAGTTTCCACCTACACACGTGTATGTATAGTTGCATGTACCCACATTGGTAATGAGGTGATGTTGATGGTGAAGGACACTTAAAGCTGCCTTGTTTAAAGGCCTGTGGAAGATTAACTGTGGAAAAAGTAGGATGGCCAGTTAAAGCAAAAATAGGGTTACATCGTGGTGAAGGCAGCAATGTGAATACCACAGCATCCAGCAGCATTGACATGGTGACAATGCCGTGGTACCTATTTATAAGCTACATTGAATCTCATCCAAACATAACCAGCAGCAGCTATCTTCATAGACAAATTACTGATTTCATAACTCATAACCACACACCAATAATATGTTGTTCACTTGTTGTGCAGAAAACAGATGCAAAATTCTTTTTACGAAGAACTCCTTCAAAACTTCAATATAACTGCTCCAATCTTGATAGCTAATAAAAAAAATGTTAGAATAACCTAATGTCTAAAACTCCAATTACAACAAATACATTTCTATTACCATTCATTATTGCAAAAATGCTTTTGATAAATCGCTCAGTTTACATTGTGGCGTTACAATTCACATAAACAATCCTTATGAGCATCAAAAGAAACCAATGGACAATGGAGCCTCCATTTTTCAGATCATCAAATTATCCTCCTAATATCATATAAAGTATAGAATTTGTCCAACTACTGTCATAATTCCTAAACATATCAAAAATCATAAAATGCCCATTAACATGCAACTTAGGAAGCAACTGATAACAACATAATAAAAGCACAAGCAACACCAGAATTTTTGCCAAATTGACCTCCATGGTGAAGAGCATCAATTTTATTTCTACCCACATTCTAAGAGAAATTGGCTAATCACATAACATTACATAAATGCACAGTAAAATTTGTTAAAATCACTTTAAGCTATATCACTAGATTCAACAACATAATTTCTTTTTTCACAACAAAACCAAGCAAATCCACTCACCAGTTCCCCTTAAACTGCGAAACAGGTCCACCAGGCCTCCTCTGATCCCACCACTGTAAACCAAACCCATACCCACCAGTCACAAACTCACTCGGGGACGCCCACCTAACCGCTGTATAACCCACTAGCCCATTCGCGTCGAAAATTCTTCGGTAACTCAGCTTCGAAGAATTCCCAACGACACTCACCAAATTAACCCTCCCATCTTCTCCAACACTCACGCACTCACTCCCACTCTCCCTCAAATCCACGGCCGACACATGCCCTATATGAAACTCCGTCCCCGAAATCGAGGCCTCGGATTCGATCACCGCTCCCTTTATTAAATCGGAGACCAAAATGTGAAGCGAGCCCGAGAAAGTAGCGGCAGCGAGGATCGGTTGGGGGGTGGATTGGGCGGTTCTGAGGGATGAAATGCGGGAAGGTGGAGTCCATGATGATTGAGGGGTTAAGGTTGGAGATAGGTTTTGTACGCTTGGGTTCAGACAGTGGATTTCGACGGAGGGAGAGTTGGAACCCGTGTCGAAATAAGCAATGGCTGCAAATCTGTCGAAGGCGGAAACCGGTGGGAGCCAGCGGACGGCGTCAATGTACTTGGATTGTGGGATTCTATGGACTTGTGAGGGGTTTTGGGGTCCTGAAATGGCCATTGTTTCAAGAATTTTAAGGGGTTTAGAAGGGGGAAGCGGGGTTGTAATTTTACCAGGAAGGGAAATGGTGAGTGTTTTGGGGGAAGGGGTTTTGGGTGGGAGGAGGGAAGGCAAGGGTTTTGGGTCGGGTGGAATTTGATTTAAAGGGACGTTTGCCAGCACGGGCGGTACGGTGAGGAGCCAAGCGCTCCCTAAATTATTTTCAGTTTTAAGTTAGCATTTCGATTATTTCAAATTTTAAATTATTTAAATTCGATTCTCTATTTTTTTTCAAGTTTAAAATCGTCCTGAATTTAAAAAACTGCAAGTTTTCTAATATTCTTTTATTTTTTTAATAAACTTTTGTTTTGTTACAATATTTTAATAAACTTATTATTTATGTAAAATTGCTAATGCTCAATTCTTGCTTATCTTTAAATAAATACAAATTCTCAATTATCCAAAAAAAAAATATATATATATATATATAGACATAAAAGCATGCATATATACGGGTCTGGTGGTTGAAACTTTTGTGAAATTACATAAACGGCCTTGTGATAGAGGATTTGAATGGATAGGGTGATGGGCGTTTTTCACTGGATAGGAAATGCTGGTGATACACAAAAGCCTTGTCTTCAAAAGCATCGACTCTTATCTTCTTGTGAGGAGAATTGACAGAAGACTTGTTCCCAAAATGACTAAAAGGAAAGATCCGCCAGAAAGTTCAAGAACTCAGCAGCAACCCATTTTCCCACAAAGGGTTTCCAACACAATTCTGGCTAGGTCTGTGGTTGCTGTGGTTGGACTTGGCTTCATTGATGCTGGGTAACATTTCTTCTTTCTTTTTCTCCCTTCCAAATCTTTGATCACCTCAATCTTCTGGTCAAATCTATCTTTTATATATATATATATATATATAAATATATGCAACAAATTGTGTAATGCGCAGGTATAGTGGGGATTGGTCAAGGATTGGAGTGATCTCAAAGGAGGTTGAGGACCTGCTAAAGATTGCTGCCTTTGTAGTTGTTCCTTTGTGTTTCTTTCTCATATTTTCTTTTTCCAAGGACTCTGCTGAGACTTGAGTGTTGGTTTGGGCAAGGAAGATAGCAGTCTGAGTTATAACAAAATAACACTGCCATGTATTTGTAATAATTGCTTAAAAGTTCAAAAGCTACGACTCTACAAGTTAGCAGCGTACTGACAGAACAGAAGGTACTGCCAGCATATACTTGAACCATTGCACCCCGTGTGCAGTATTCAATGTGCTACCCATCGTTACTGGAACTTTATGCAATTTTCCTTCTCAGATAACATGAAAGGGAAAAACCAAACTGTTGTTTTTTTATTATGAAGAAATTGTGAGGAATGTTTTTTTTTTTATAAAAATATTTTAAAAATAATTATTAAAATAAATTTAATTGTTTTTAATTATATTTAATTATGACTTGATAAAAATATTTTTTAAATTATTTTAAATAAATTAAATTATTTATCATAATTTCTTTTCATTTGCGTTTCAGATTTCTTTCTCTCACCATCTCATTCTCTCAAATTTTATCAATTTCTCTTCGACATTCGTCTGTTATACTTCCGATTTCTCTCTTCTACATTTTCATATTTTTCTTTCTTACGCTTTCAAGATACTAAACAATAGTTTTGATGTGTTTGGATGGATAGTTATTTGAGAAATTCGATTTTTAGATATTTTAGATAAAATTAAAACAGTAGAAATAATCATAGATGTATGAAATAACTTTTAATTAAATCAATTCGGGACTTAGATACCAATAAATTCAAAATTTTAAAATTTATAAACCTAGGTTTTAAAATGATTTTTTTTTTTTAGTCAAAGTAGGTATTTTAGATTAAAAAATTTGTATTTTGATTTATGAAAATATATTAAAAACACTTTAATTGGTGTCAAATTGTAAAAATAAAATAAAAAAAATGAAAAGAATTGAAAAGATATTAAATTTTGATTCGTAAGTAACAATAATATTTTAGCTATTAAAGTGTAACAAAATGTTTTTAAATATGTCGTGTAACAATAATATTTTTTCAATATGGCACGTAAGAACATTTTTTAACCATGACGTATAACATGTTTTTATATATGACGTGTAACAACAGTATTTTTTTTCAACATGCTATGTAACAACCTAATCATGGTGTGTAACTATAATATTTTTTTTCAACATGACGTGTAACAACCTAACCATAGCTTGTCACATATTTTTATACATGACGTGCAACAATCTAACCATGGCGTGTAACAACCTAATCATGACTTATCATATGTTTTTATATATGACGTGTAACAATCTAACCATGGCTTGTCACATGTTTTTGTACATGACGTGTAAAAACTTAATCATGATTTGTCACATATTTTTGTACGTGGTGTGTAACAACCTACCCATGTCTTATCACATATTTTTGTACATGACGTGTAACGACCTAACTATAGCTTGTCACATATTTTGTTACATAGCGTGTAATTTTATTAAGGATAATTTTATCTAATTTGACTAAAAATAGTTAAAATTATAAAAAGAGTTATTTTTGAAAATATCTTATCTTTAAAGGTTATTTTTTAAAATGTCCCTTTTATTATTCATATTTTACCAAATAAAAAATAAAAGGCAAAAATATTAACCAAATCGAGTCTTAATATAAAAGTTTCAGATGCTGTTTGACACCAATAGCCATTTTTAAAGGGAAAAAAGGGATCCGATCCCACTGCTCCTCTAGAGATTGATGCCAACAATTTTTATTTTATCGGGGAAGGAGATTAATGAATTTATTTTTTTGAATAAAGAGATATATTATATATACTTAAATGTGAATTATTTTTAAACTCTATTTTGTTTATGTTTTTATTACTCGTTTTTTGCTAAAAAAAATAACATTTTGGAATATTATACATTAAAAAATATGTAATTTAATTTTTAAATGATTAAATGCTTGGTTTTAGATTTACATAGATTAATTTTGTTATAATTATCCTTACATTTTTAATGATTTTTTCACTTTTAATCAATTACAATTTTTTTCTTTATAGTAATTATTTTTTTTAACAAATGAAAAGTAAATAATAAAAATATTAAGAATACAAATTAATTTACTAGCTTTATGGTTAAATGATCAAGGCTTTGTGTTACAGTCCAACGGCAAGTCATGTAAATCTCACATCGAAAGAAGTTTCTAACAAAAAATTAAAAGAGATTGTTATGATTTTAAAGAGGTGCCGTGAACTCCACATCGACTTTACTGTATTAAAGTAAAATTAAGTATTTAATGATTTACATCATTTTCAATGGTGTCTTTTGTAGAACAAAATCATGAAGTTAGTGAATAAAAATGAACAATACAATGCATATTGGTGTTGGTATGGATTGTGGCAATTTGTATCAAAACAAACTTTAAAATATTATCAATGTGCCACTAAGGACAGGCACATCAAAGAGAAGCTCCTAATGAGGAGCTAAGTAAACCATCTTCAATTTGTAAGACGTGTTTTGTAAAATAAAATCAAGTCAAAACGGATAATATCTTACAAATTGGTATTGGTGTAACAAATTGGTGTTGGTTTGGAAGGTAACACTTCTGCTGGTATAGCCATAAGAAGGCAACCACAATATAGAAAGAGACGTTTGTGGTCCTAATGGCTGCGAACAAACACGCCAACTTTCTTATTTTAAGTCGGCTAAGCCTATTATTCCCTTTCCTCCTTCATGTCTCGAACTACGAACAAGATAACAGTGATATTAGCAGACAATATAACTGCATAAGATGTTCATTCGGTGAATTGGTTGCTGCATACATTGTGTTTATGCATGTAGTTATGCCATTCTGTGTGTTGAGCATTGCGAAACATGAATATGTTATATGCGCTGCTAGAGTTCACTGCCTTTTTGTTTCGATCCTCTGTCTCCATTGCTATAAGCTCATCTATCCAGGGGAGGAGGTATTATGAGGATCTGATGCATATATATATATACACTTGAATAATTAACCAATAAATAACTTCTTCAAACGGATAGAGTAAGATTTATAAGATTAGGTATACGGTTGTTGCAAGAATCTACACAAGAAAATTTTTGGCTTGGCTGGTTTTTACGCAAGGGACTATGTTTCTGCTTCAGTTCCGCATCAAAAGGAGAAATCTGCTTGGTATTGTTGACTATGTGCCTTGGTGTGGATGGCTGTTGATGCTGGTCGTCCTGATCCGGTGAAGATGGTAACTGAATGAGGGGGATGAATCTGTTTTGCTCCTTGGGTTATTTTCTGGTTGCCTAAGGGAGCTTGTCTTTGCTGCTGCCTCTAGGTTCATCCCGTTGGCAGCCTCTTCAGTTATTTTGCTTTATCTTTACCATACGCAGGGCAAGTCAATACAGGGTAATTGTCTTGCATGTGCTGTGCTGCATTTTTTTTTCTTGAGCAATGAAATCATTAGAATTATCTTTTTTAAAAAAAAGAGATCTGTAAGATTAGATTCGAAACAAAAGCTAGATCAAAATTCTTTGTAAAGAGAGAAATGATCAAACTAAGAAATCAGTCATATAATTGAAAGAGTTCATGACAAAATGAGATCCAATGGTAGGATTTGAACCACATCAAACCCAACGATGTCATAGTCTAGCCAGGTTTTAAAACTTTAGTTTGTCCAACTATTATAGAGGAAATTCACGAAAGAAGGATATATATAGGGAAAAGATTTAGGTCTTTTTGTTCATGAATATTATGTTTCGTTTTTTTTTGTAGCCATGCACGTGGCATTGCACTTGAAATAATATGCAACACACTCATCTTATCTTTCCACATTTCCATTCTAAGATCATTTCTTGTCTTACTTAAGCTTCTGCTTTAACCACACAACAGCTGTAGTGCACAAATTCTATGTTTTACCCCCAAAAAAAAAACACAGAAAGAAAATCTTCCTTTGTAGTACTATCTTAGAGTTTCTATCCCCGTATATAGGATAACTTAAAAGAGCCATTTACCAAAAAGAAGATCAAATCCGGCAAACTTAAGATTAGATCCCTTGAAGTCATCAACATATTACACAAAGAGTTTTGTTCATTGCTTTTAGCTATAAAATTAATGGTTTGTTACATGAATATGTAGTGGTTGTTTAATTACGGGGAAAAATTTATTGACGGTTTATTGCTAATAAAAATGGAAAATGGAGACAATCCTTGTGTGTATAATCTCTCTGACTTGACATGATTGCATACAAAAGAAAACACTCAGCAGCTGGCTAGCTATATAAAGCAAGTAATCAATGTGTCATGTATCCATTGGATTGAATTTCACTCAACC
This sequence comes from Theobroma cacao, assembly GCF_053813885.1. NCBI lineage: Eukaryota > Viridiplantae > Streptophyta > Magnoliopsida > Malvales > Malvaceae > Theobroma > Theobroma cacao. Next base: position 9,374,796 of record NC_142647.1, read on the forward strand.
AATTCCAACCTAGTAGATGCTGATAACCCTTCAATCAGTTGTTTCTACTTTGGAATGGCAACCTTCCAAAATCTAGAGGTATGGAAAAAACGAAAAGAAAAAGAAAAGAGTCAAAATCAAAATAAAAATTAGAGAATGAGAGATGATGAGGTGTTAAGGAAGGAGGAGAAAAATGAGAGGTCTGAAATTGCTAGCCTTACGTTCTGGTTTGCTTGTGTACAAGAAAGCACCTGGCTTACCTTATCCTATCCAACTCTCTGTCTCTTCCCTTTCTCTCTCTATATCCTCTTCCCAAGCAACAGTACTCTCCTATCTCTCTCATTCTCTCCCCTTGTCCCCAGCTTTTCTTTCTTTCTTTCACTTGCACTTTTTAGTTTTCCCCTGATGCTCACCAATATCGTATTCCCTCTTATTCCTTCACCATGTAAAATCTCCTTTCCAGATCTTTTAAGTGCCTTTAATTAAAACCCATAATTCAATGCGGAAAAACCATAAGCAATCACATCACAATATCTCATCTGCTGCTCATTCAATGCTCTATTTAATTCACATTGCTATTGGTTTTTGCTTGAGCTGCTTTCAGCAGTTTCTTAATTTTCTTCTCTTTAGTTTTGCTGTTCTATATATCTGTTTCTTTATTGAAACTTTTGAGTTCTTTGTGCTGAGATATTACTGTCCACTGTCAAGTAACTCTCTGGTTTTTCTTATTCTTTACTATAAACAGAAAAGTTTTCGAGCGTTGGACGGAGATTTCTCTCAAAATTTGCATGCAGAGAAATTTAGTCGATAAATTCAATCTGGGTCATAGTTTTTATCGTCAAAGAACCGATTGAAGCATTCAACACTTGCATCTTTATAAGCAATCCCACACTTGTGGTGCATAATGGCTCCCAAGGCAGGCAAGGCAAAACCGCACAAAGCCAAGGGTGAGAAGAAGAAGAAAGAAGAGAAAGGTGTTTCCTCTCTTCGACCTCTCTCTCCCTTTTCTTTCCATTTCTTCTCCTATAGTTTGCTTGCATTTGGTTGCAAAGAAAAATTAGGAGGAAAACCCAAGGAAATAACCTCTAATTAAACTGATACCTATGTTTGTTTGATTGGTGTTTGTTGGTTTGACGAGTCATATCAATTCAAAAACGTCTGGTTCAAAATCTTTTGCTTATGATATTATATAATTTCTACTTCCATTTTCTGAAACCTTATCTCATATGCTCCATTGTCTCAACAGTTTTGCCGACTGTAATCGAAATCACCGTCCAAACACCAGAGGAATCCCAAGTCACTCTCAAGGTATCCATCTATCTATCTATATGTATGTATCCCGGTCTTACCAATTTGTTGAACAATACATAAAGAAATTTCATGCCTTATATATATATATATATGTATGCTTAAGAAATGCCATATATATATATATATATATAAGATGTATATTTGTCACATTTGGTTCTTAATTTTTGGTTAGTGGTATGAATTATGGTTTCCCACGAATGGGCGTGGTTTTATTCAGGGGATATCTACGGACAGGATCTTGGATGTAAGAAAGCTTTTGGGGGTCCACGTCGAGACATGTCATTTGACCAACATCTCCTTATCCCACGAGGTAGGTATTATAGACACACATTTTTTTTTTAATTTTTTTTTATTTTCATGCATTTTAAATCACGTGTTTTGCACATGCATAAATAATCTTTTTCTTCTTTCTCTTGCAATTCTCGTGCACAACATTTTAGTGTTAAAAAGTATGTGAACCTAAGGTTAGCTTTCTAGTTCGAGATTGGCATCCTCATCACCCAAAAAGTGGACGTGCCGGCCGTGGACCGAAGAAATAAATGTACCCTTTTTCTAACCATTGGCTCCGTTAACTCCTAAATTCCTTAGCTGCGGTCCTTACCCAATTGTCCATCAACGCTAGCTCTGAGTTTATTTTCATTGAGATATCTAACTTCTTTTCACATTTTCAAGCGTCATTAACTCTAGGAATTCTTCAATAAAAAAGACAAAAATTTTAGTTGCTCTTGTTTATTACTACTTGACTATAACATTATGTTTAATATTAATCATAATGTGACATATTTAAAAAATAGTAAATTATTATTAGATATAAAATTCTCTAAAAAATTATTGAATGACACTTGGAAGGAATGAAAGAAGAAATTCTGCATTCATTTGTAAGGAATTTAGCCCCAAATTTTTTCTTTTTTCTTTTTTTTCTTAATTTTAATTTAATGATGTCACGTTCAACTGGAAACAAAATAGGACTAAAAGTTAACCGTGAGTTCTCCCTGATCACATGGTTTGCCATTACCCCATAAGCTCAAATTTTTAAAATATTTATGATTAAATCAAATTATTGAGTATGTATTCAAATATTTAATTTATTAATTAATGTATGATCTTTATACACTATATATTTCTAAATCTGATTAATGTTGGTAAAATGATAAATTGCAAAATAATTCATTTTGTACAGTTTTACATTTGATTTATAAATTTCTGTTTTCTTAATCTTCAACAATTTTTTTTTTAAAAAAAATGGAAATTGAGTTGGAATGGACTCCGGAATGATACTTTCTAACGGAATAAACAACCAGACTTAAGTGAAATTAACGGTCTGATATCTCGCGGGCGAAATCCCCTACAGGTACGAGGACCTCAACTCAAGGACTCCGTTGACATCGCCTCCCTCAAACCATGCCACCTCTCCATCATCGAAGGTAACGTCCTAATCCGGCGGTCACAATTTCTCATTCCCCAGAAAATCTATCTTGTTAAAGAAACAAAAAAATTGGTGCAGAGGACTACACGGAGGAGCTAGCGATCGCGCACATCCGACGACTCCTCGACATCGTTGCCTGCACAACCTCCTTCGGTTCGTCCAAACCTTCTGCTCGAACCGTTCCTAAAGAACCGGGTTCTAAGGAATCCGCTGCCGCCGACAACGGTCCAAGCCATGGGAGTGATTCTTCCGACAACTCGAAGGCGAAGGAAAAAACCGAAGCGGCGGCGGTGACGGTGGTGTCGATGTGTCCTCCGCCGCAGCTCCGCCAGTTCTACGATTTCTTCTCCTTCTCTCACCTCACCCCTCCTATCCAATGTAAGTCTTTTTTTCTTTGTAGCCATTAACTGGTTTTGTTCTATTTTTTTCAAAGTTAAATTCCATTTTTATATGTTTATGTTATTGCAGATATTAGAAGATCAACTCGTCCATTCCTGGAGGATAAAACAGAAGATGACTTTTTCCAAATTGATGTATGTCAAAGTGGGATTCTTTACTTTGAAGTTTTATTGTATTTTTTTGCTTTCAAAAATGGGGGGCTAACTTGATTCTTTGGGGGGCCAACAATATTCGCAGGTACGAGTTTGTAGTGGGAAACCGGTGACCATAGTTGCCTCTCAAAAAGGGTTTTACCCAGCCGGAAAGCGCCCTCTTATGTGTCACTCTTTGGTCACTCTTCTGCAGCAAATTAGCAGGGTCTTTGATGCTGTAAGTTCCATTTCATCTCTTCTCATTCAAATTCTTTCCATTAGGTATCCCCTTGGAGATGTTTACTTTTTCTACAAAATGCATTTGTTACTACTACTACTACTACTACTACTACTACTATTATTATTATTATTATTATTATTATTGGGGGTTACATAATGTATTCATTTTAAGGAACTCTAATTTTCCTTGCAGGCGTACAAGGCTCTTATGAAAGCTTTCACTGAGCACAATAAAGTAAGTAAATTTTCAGTCGAGTTCCTGCATTTTGATATTAATAAGAGTAGATGGTTTTAATGTTTTCTTTTTTTTACATTTACAATTCAGTTTGGCAACTTACCTTATGGTTTTCGGGCAAATACATGGGTTGTTCCACCTGTAGTAGCGGATAACCCATCAGTTTTTCCCCCACTTCCAGTGGAAGATGAAAACTGGGGAGGAAATGGAGGTGGACAAGGAAGAGACAGTAAACATGAATATAGGCAATGGGCAAAAGAGTTTGCAATTTTGGCAGCAATGCCATGCAAAACAGCAGAAGAGAGGCAAATTCGAGATCGGAAAGCCTTTCTGTTTCACAGTTTATTTGTCGACGTTTCAGTTTTTGAAGCAGTCGCAGCAATCAAGAACATCATTGAAACCAATCAGAATACTTTAAGTGACCCTTCTGCTTCAATTTTGCAAGAAGAAAAGGTGGGAGATTTGATTATTAAGGTGACACGAGATGCTCCTGATGCAAGTGTGAAATTGGATTGTAAAAATGATGGGAGTCGGGTTCTTGGAATGTCAGAAGAGGAGCTTGCTCAGAGAAATTTACTTAAAGGCATAACTGCTGATGAAAGTGCAACTGTTCATGTCAGTGAACTATTTCTTCTGAGTGTTTACTTGGCGAACTAAGAAGGTGGGGATCTATTGCTGATATCACTTTTTTTTTTGTCTTGTAGGATACTTCTACGTTAGGTGTTGTGGTTGTCAGACACTGTGGCCACACAGCTGTAGTAAAAGTTTCAGCTGAAGTAAATTGGGAGGGGAATCTTATTCCTCAGGATATCGACATTGAGGACCAGCCTGAAGGAGGCGCCAATGCCTTAAATGTCAATAGGTAAGCTCATCTCTTGTCCTTTTCATTACCAAGTTGTTCTTATTCTATATTCAAAGATATATTATATGCACTAACTATCCCTCAATAACTCAAACACACAGAAAGAATCAAACATATGGATGCATACACAAATGAAAATGTGCACATACTTGATTTTGAAACAATTAGATATGGCAGTGGTATCTATGTCCACTACAGGATTGTGAGATATTAATGTCTATCTCTTACAAATACCTTTCAGCTTAAGGTTGTTATTGCACAAGTCATCCACACCTCAATCATCAGCTCAGCGATCACAGAGTGTGGATTTTGAGAATTTACATTCTGCTAGGGCTTCAGTTAGGAAAGTGTTAGAAGATAGCTTGCAGAAGTTGCAGGATGAACCCTCTAAAAACTCCACGTCTATCAGATGGGAGCTAGGAGCATGCTGGGTACAACACCTCCAAAATCAGGCTTCTGGGAAAACCGAGTCTAAGAAAAATGAAGATGTTAAGCCTGAGCCTGCCGTGAAAGGTCTTGGAAAGCAAGTTGCATTACTAAAGGAGATTAAAAAGAGAACAGATATAAAAGGTGGTAAAACTGAACATAGTAAGGAGGTTTCTCCAGGCAACAACCTTGATATGAACAGGAAATCAGAAGTCAGAAATCAGAAGGAACTAGAGAAGCAAGATGAAGAAATGCAAATAATGTGGAAGAAACTGCTTCCTGAAGCAGCATATTTGCGACTAAAAAAGTCAGATACTGGTCTTCACCTTAAGGTATAGCTTGCTACATTCCCAGAAGAATGACTGTCCTGAATTTGATCCATCCATGGGCTTTTTGAACTTATTTACCTGTTCTTTTTCCCCAAAATTTAACCTGTAAAATTTTTATGTATTAGGCAGCTCTCTCTCTCTCCTCAAAAGAAAGAAAAAACGTAGTTGCTTGTAGGTCATTTTTCATTTTAAGTTTGGTAGTAATGTTTCTATGGTTTGTTCATATGTCAGTCGCCTGATGAGTTGATTGAAATGGCACATAAATACTATGCTGATACTGCTCTTCCAAAGCTGGTTAGTCCCTCAACAATCAATATTTCCTTGTTCTCTGATATGTTGTGGACTTAATATATATGGTTGGTGTGACTTCAAATCTTTTAGGTGGCAGATTTTGGCTCCCTTGAACTTTCACCAGTTGATGGAAGGACTTTGACAGATTTTATGCATACGAGGGGTTTACAAATGTGTTCTCTAGGACGTGTGGTAAATAATTTATCTCAACATTTTTCCTTTTCCTTATAACTCATCACCATCTTTCTTATTATTATCATCTTCATTTATAATTACTTCTATTACAGCCGGGTTATACATACCTTTACGCCTGTAGCAAGTAGTAATGATAATCTGTTTTATAAAGAAGCAAAAAAATAATAATATGCTAATGGTCTCAAATTATACCAGCAAATAGTTAAAGCTAATATAAGAGTATTAATTTTCTTCTGTCATTCTATTAGAAAGTATGCCAACCAAATGATAAAAATCATATGGAGAAAAATTAGGTCACTAGGTAAGATATATTTAAAGAATATAATTTTTTTTGGAATACTGAATCTGAATCTCTTTTGAACTAATTCAATCCACCCTCAAAAGACCAAGCAAGAAAAGAAGAAAACAGGTGGAGTCTCAATCATTTTTACCTTTCAGAGAAAATGTTGAACACTATCCACTAAAAGGACTAAAGTTATTACTATGCCATTAATATAATTTCTACTGAATGGTGTCAAATTTTGAGTTTTTTTCATTGGTAATTTTTTTCAACCTAGTTGTGGCAATTAACACATTTAAAAGACAGTCTCAGTAATGCCTCTAGCAAGTGTAGATATTTGGCACGTATTTCTTGCACTGTTAATCACATTTGTTCTTCTTCCCTTTTATATCATTCATCTACTAAGAACAAAAAAACAGTTTTGTCTGAGTGGGGGCAACTTTGACTAGATATAATAGTCTATAGTGTCAGTTTGTCCAAAATGTCTTGAAATGAAAAATATGTTTGAAGAGTATCTGATCTCATTTAAGTTGGATGGCAGACAGGGAGCCTGGCTTTCTTATAATTACATATTAATGGCTACTACTGAGGACTGAAATTTTGAACTCCCCTCTCTCTTCTTCCCATCTTTTCCTCTTTCCTATCATTTTAGGTTGAGCTTGCAGACAAGCTGCCTCATGTGCAATCACTCTGTATACATGAAATGGTTGTTCGTGCCTATAAACACGTGTTGCAGGCTGTTGTATCAGCGGTTGATAGTGTTAGTGACTTGGCTGCTTCAGTAGCGGCATGTTTAAATATATTGTTGGGAACACCATTAATTGAGAATGGTGACATAGATATCATTAATGATGATAAATTAAAATGGAGATGGGTGGAAACTTTCCTTTCAAAGAGGTTTGGGTGGCAGTGGAAACCAGAAAGTGGCCAGGATCTGAGAAAATTAGCCATTCTTCGTGGACTGTCCCACAAGGTACAATCATCTTGACATAGTATGAGGAATCTCAGAATAAATGTTTCTCCATCTCCATTTTCTAAATGAAATGATAATTTCTCAGGTTGGGCTTGAGCTTGTTCCTAGGGACTATGACATGGATACTCCATCTCCTTTTAGGAAGTCAGATATCATAAGCATGGTCCCTCTATACAAGGTAAATAAACCACTGAGTGGAATATAAAAATGGCAATGAATTGTCTTACAATTTTGACTTGAGTTTGACTTTGGTGACATTTTTTCTTTCCCCACAGCATGTTGCATGTTCATCAGCTGATGGACGTACATTGTTGGAATCATCTAAGACTTCCCTGGATAAAGGTAAATTGGAGGATGCAGTCAATTATGGCACTAAGGTATGCGGAAGCATCTCTCTATGTGTTGTTCTAAATGGTTTTATTCTTCAGCTATATAAATGGAAAACTGAACCAATATATCTGAATTCTGAAGGCACTTTCAAAGCTTGTGTCAGTCTGTGGTCCTTACCATCGGATGACAGCAGGAGCATACAGTCTTCTGGCTGTTGTGCTTTACCATACTGGAGACTTCAATCAGGTATTTGCTTTATATGTGGACATTTATTTTTCTTTTTCTTTTTTTTTTTAATTTGGGGGAAGGGGGGTTTCAAACCCTGCTCTTCGAGCAAGGGGATCATGCACCAATCACTGTGCCAAATGTACAGGTGCTATATGTGGACATTTCGATTCATGCAACGCATGATCAAATTTATCTGCTTTGCTTACTAAAGGACTGAGAACTTTGATTGCTATTGGAAATCCATTGATGATCAAAAGATATAAAATAGAATAAAGTGGAATATCATCTTTTTATTTTTGGTTTTTTTTTCTTAGGTACCTCTGTTGTCATTCTTTTTTTAAATTTACTTTATTTGAATTTGGCGGTACTGAATCAAGGATTGGTTTCTAGCCATATGCTTCTGTGTGATCTCTATCCAGATTTAATAATTCTAGTGTTTTGCGTTTTCTTATCTGTTTTTCAATTGTGTAGGCAACCATTTATCAGCAGAAAGCATTGGATATAAATGAAAGAGAGCTTGGACTTGACCATCCAGATACAATGAAAAGTTATGGAGACCTAGCTGTCTTCTACTACCGCCTTCAACATACAGAGTTAGCCTTGAAGTATGCTTTTATATCTTTTTAATTAAAAATTTGTTTGGTTTAGCTTCCTTTGTTTTTAATTTTGAGATCTAAAATTAGTCCTAAGCCTTAGTGGAAAGAGAAAGGAGCTTACCCTGGAGATAATCCTCTTTGTGATTTCTCTGTCAAAAGGGTGCATGTTATTGATCAGGAGAGGTTTAACAATGATTTATATTTTGCAGTTTCTGTATAGAAAATTCATGTTCATATGCTGCACAGTTTATACCATTTACTTGACCACATAATAGGTTGTTGTTAGGTTATGACTTTTGAGTTATGACTATGTTAAGAGCTAATATTGCTATTTCCTTTTTCTGTTCATGGTGCCTAGGATTTCTTGTAGTGGTAAAACATATATTGTAGCTTGCTCAATAGCATCAAGAATTGCAGCTTTTAGAAAGATAATTCTTATCAACTACAATATGATTGCAATAGTCATAATCAATTGTTAACTAGGTGATTGCTTCATATAAACTCAGCCAGAAGAATCTGGATCATGATATGTTTTATTAAATTTTTTGTCCCATAAAAATTGAGATGTAATTGGGTTTAGACTCACTGAGAATATTATTGATGTCCTAAAGAGTGTAGATTCTAATACAATGGAGTTCAATAAACATCCATTGTTATATGATTGCAAACTTCCTAAATGTCAATGTTGTGGTAATCATAGGAACTATTCCTCATAAAAAATGAAACTTGTGAGCATGAGCCTTTCCAATGATGGTATTTGTGCCACAGGAGTGTTGTTGCTTGAGATTAGTAGGAAAACTTAACATCAATAGCTAAAAACTGAAACTTGATGCTGTCCACATGAGAAGTAAAACATAGTTCTTTAGAAGCAAAGCCCATGATTTTGAGAACGCAGAAGTTCTATTATTTTGTAGGATGAAATTCATTCTCAAGTAACATCAAGCGATGTTTTTATTATTAGAGTTCGTGCTTACCTTTTTCTTTTCTCATTCTAGGTATGTCAATCGTGCATTGTATCTTTTGCATTTAACGTGTGGGCCATCTCATCCAAATACGGCAGCCACCTATATTAATGTAGCAATGATGGAAGAAGGGTTGGGAAATGTTCATGTTGCTCTTAGATATCTCCATGAGGCTCTCAAATGCAACCAAAGACTACTTGGAGCTGATCATATACAGGTAAACTATCATATTAACAACTGAGAGTAAAGTAATCTCTGTTCATCATTCAATTAGATGTACTAGATTGAATCATGTCATTTATGTTGCTAAATTGAATGAATACCTATTCACTGAATGAACTGAAATTTAAAATCTGGATTTGCATTTTGAAGTTGAGCTCCTTTTATCAAATTTAACCCAAAAACAAAACTCAATCTAAATTGAACTGAAAGCAGACTTGGAAATAATAATGTCTATGTTAATGTATTTCTGACTTCTACAGACTGCTGCCAGCTACCACGCCATTGCTATTGCTCTCTCTTTGATGGAAGTTTACTCGTTAAGTGTTCAGCATGAACAAACTACCCTACAAATACTGCAGGCAAAACTAGGGTCTGAGGACCTACGTACACAGGTAGTTTGATGTTTGATAATTCTAGATTATATCTCATTTTATGTAGTGATTGTTGGTCCTCAGATCCATATCCTATGTCTTCTATAGGATGCGGCTGCCTGGCTTGAGTACTTTGAGTCCAAGGCCCTTGAGCAGCAAGAAGCTGCACGTAATGGTACTCCTAAGCCCGATGCATCAATCTCCAGCAAAGGCCATTTAAGGTATAATATACAAGCAAAATATATGTAGCTGAATATTAGTTCATGTTGTTCAATAGTTAGTTTATTTTTTATTGTCCAATTCAACACAGTTGAAATTGTTGAACCATAGGCTCAAAGGTTTCCCTAATCTTTAGTTGGCCTGTATTTTTCTGTTAAAGTTGATGGACATTTTTACTTGCAATGATCAAGAACCCTTTTGGAATGAATAAGCGTCCTGAAAAGATATGATTTACTCCCAAGGAAACCTCTTATATTTGAGATAAATTTAATTGTGAAGTCACCCAGTTGCCCCCAACCTCTTTTCTCTTTTAGTGTTATTTGTGTTGGTAAGAATTATTTATGATAGCTTCCCATTTTGGATCAGTGTATCGGACCTTTTGGATTATATAACCCCAGATGCAGATATGAAAGCAAGAGATGCCCAAAAGAAAGCCCGTGCGAAGGTTAGTCCCCTAACTAATCCCTGGCAGTCCTTTTGGTTACTATCATCTTCATATTGACAACATATCTAAGAGAAGGTTTCCCTTCAACAAACAGATGAAGGGCAAACCAGGCCAAAACTGGGAGACAGTCACAGACGAATACCAGAATGATGAGATTTCATCACCAACTTATCCTGTTATGGAGAATTCAAGTGATAAAGAAAACAAATCTGAAGCTCAATTCATGGAATCTAGTAATGAGAAACCCGATTCACTTCTCCCAGATCAGCCAGTGTTCATTAAAAATGATGGCCAAGAACTGGATGACACCTCAGATGAAGGATGGCAAGAAGCTGTTCCTAAAGGTCGTTCACCTGCAGCTCGTAAATCTTCTGTTTCAAGAAGGCCAAGTCTAGCAAAACTGAATACAAACTTTATGAATGTGTCCCAATCCTCAAGATACCGAGGAAAGCCCAATAATTTCACATCTCCACGAACAAAACCCAATGAGCCTACTGCTTCAGCTGGACCTAGTCCTCCTGCTTCAAAAAAGTTTGTTAAAAGTTCAAGCTTCGGTCCAAAGCTAAAAAACCCAAGCAACACAACCGGTGGAATGGAGAGACTGGTAAACCCAAAATCAGCCCCAGCTAGCCCAGCTTCAACTGATCAAGCTACCAAGCCTACTCCAGTGGCATCTCCGATCAGCGTGCAGGCAGCTGGAAAACTATTCTCCTACAAGGAAGTTGCTTTGGCCCCACCTGGGACAATTGTAAAGGCAGTGGCAGAGCAGTTGCCAAAAGGAAATCCTCTCCCAGAACAAAATTCTCAGGCAAGCCAAGAGACAGCAGCACTAGACATTACACCTAGTGATTTGGCAACATTAACAGTTGCCAAGGATGAAGTTCTGGAAGCCACTGGAGAAAAAGAGTTTCTAGGTTCTGAGACAGAAATCAAAAGCACTGCTAATGAAGAAAAAAAAGCACAGACCAGGAAGTCAGTGGCGATTGAAGCTTTGGAGGAAACAAAGGACACTGTAATTAAAGACATAAATATAGAAGCTGGAGCAGTAGAAGTAAAAACTGATGTTGAAACCACAAAAACAGAAGCTGCAAATGGATTCGCAAATTCTGATTCCTGCAAGGATTCAAATAGTGTTAGTTTAAAAATTGAAGCACTGGAAACTGGATCTTTAGACAAATGCCAAGTTACATCTTCCAATGCAGAACTGCTGGCTGTTGTAACTGATAATACAGCTCAGTTGCCACAAAAAGAGGCCTCTATTCCCTCAGGAGAAGTGGCAGATGAAGATTCTCAAGAGCTATCTGGTGGTGAAGTGAGTGTTAGGCAGTTGCCAACTGAAGGAGAAAAGCAAGATGAAGCAGAAACTGGTAAAGAGACAACAAAGAAACTTTCTGCAGCTGCACCCCCATTTAATCCATCCACAATTCCAGTTTTTAGCTCAGTTACAGTTCCTGGTTTCAAGGATCATGGAGGAATCCTGCCCCCACCAGTGAATATACCTCCAATGCTTCAAGTCAGCCCTGTCCGTAGGTCACCTCATCAATCTGCGACAACTAGAGTTCCATACGGCCCTAGGCTCTCTGGAGGCTATAACAGATCCGGAAATCGGGTTCCACGCAACAAGTCTAGCTACAACAGCAGTGAACATTCTGGAGAAGGGAACCACTACAGTCCTCCAAGAATAATGAACCCACATGCAGCTGAGTTTGTACCTGCCCAACCTTGGATTCCCAATGGCTACCCTGTCTCTCCTAATGGATTTTTGGCTTCTCCAAATGGCATGCCAATTTCACCAAATGGTTACCCCATGTCCCCAGTGACAGCAAATGGTTATCCGGCAACACCAAATGGTGTTCCTGTGACTCAAAATGGATTTCTGGCAACTCCAGTAGGATCAGTAGAACCGCCAGTTGTTGTAACTGTTGATATTGGAGCTGAAAACAAAAGTGAAACAGTTGCAGGGCAGACTCCTCAGAGTTCCTCCACGGAAGTTGAAGGTGAAAATCAACCAACAGAGCAGAAACCACAAAAGGATCAAACTTTAGACAATGAAAACATGCTGCCTGAAAAGGAAGGAAAGCCTGCAGATGTGGTTCCTCTGACTGGTGATGTTACTATGGCAAAAGAAGCTTGCTGTGAAATACAAGTTGATGAAAAATCAAGCAAGTGTTGGGGAGATTACAGCGATGGTGAAGCTGAGATTGTTGAGGTTACAAGTTGAAGAAAACAAGATTATTTTTGGATGGTAAGTGATTTTTCATAGCCAAGGGCTATATAGCACTATAGCTACAAGAGACAAGTAGTGATAAACCATGCAGAGCCACTAAAGACAGGGCTAAGGATGGGGAAGTTTATTTTGCAAAGTTTGTGACATGTTTGACAGTAAACCGAAGTGATGCGAATACGTTCTGATACGGTTGATTTTGCAGCACAAGGAGGCTTGTCGAGAGACTGGTATGCGAAAGGTACATACCATGACCATCATCTGTTGAGTAGTTCGTCGATGACTAGTACTTTTTGTTCTCTTTTTTTTTCCAAAAGTTTTTGGTTATTTTCCTGCCATCACTTTTGTTGGATGTGAACGAAAAGATAAAGAACCATGGAAGAATTGTACCTTTTCTAGGTTGTTTCCTAGGAATAATAAGTTGATGTAAAATTGACCTTAATAAAGCTTCAGTTTTCTTTCTTGTAAGATATAATGCAATAGAGATATCGTGCGTGTTTTTAGCTTTCCAGCATTAAAAGAGTATGCCTTCAAGTTTAGCATCACCCATAACAAATGAGGATGATATAAGTGGTGCAACTTTGGGTTTCAAATCAGCATGATGAGCAATCAAATATATTCTTGAAACATCACCAATACAACAACATGAACTGCGCTCACTTTCTGAAGAAAACCATGTTCTTGGACGTGATACAAACAACAGGAGAAACAACCTAGAAATATATTTTCCTCATTACTAACATTGTCTTCCTAACAGTGGAATGCCTAATACCCGCAGGTTGCTGTTTCCCGGCGAAAATCCATAATCACTAGTGTGGCAGCACCATGAGCAAGTGCCCCGAGAACAACAAATACATGAAATATTTGATGGCTGTGCCCTGCAATATCAAATGCACCGGGCTTCCACCGCTCTGGTATTCTGCTAGTGTAAACTGCAGCTCCCGCAGCGTATAGAAAGGCCATCGCAAGCTCATATCCAAGGGATACGAATATGTGCGGATGGCCCCAGTGCAGGGCAACTGCATGTGCTGCCGGGATCACCCCTGAGAAACCCATTGTGAGGAATAATGTAGCTCGAAAGGATCGGAAACGGGGTGCTGAGAGAGCAGGTGCTAGCAGAGTGATGATGGCAAGGATTCCAAGCACTGTTATGGATGTGAGATAAAAGAGCCGTGAATATGTGTGGCAGAAGAAGGCATAATAGATGGGTGCAAAGAAGGAGCAGACTATCATAAGAGAGATGCCAGCATAGTCTAGGCGCCAGAAGAAGAGGTTAAAGCGTCTGGAATGGCAAGCAAAGAGGTGTGAGACCGAGCTGCAAACCAAGCAGCCCATAGCACCAGACAAGAAAACAAACCAGGGCCATTTTGGAATAGAGTCATATTTATCTTCTTTCTGCAATTCATACAGAGATGGCTGAGGAATGTGCCTTAAGTGTGAATCCTGCACGGAAGCATCCAAATCATACGCATTAGAGTTCCTTCTGATGATTTACTGCTCCTACTAGAAGGATGTGGCACAGCAGGGTGAAGAAAAGATTAAAATTACAGTATTTGATGAACAATTTCTCTGTTCACAGATATCACGTCATTTTGAACTGTCATTTAAAATGGGCAGATACACCAAGGTCTAATGATTGAAACAAAGATCCAGATTATCAAGTATGCAAAATGCAAGCACAAATGAACACTTCAACAGTTCACCAGTGACCATAGGCCCATTGGTGGTTAGCCCTCTTACCCAAAACGCCTGTTTCAAGCCCTCTTGAGCTGGTGACTTGCATAGAAAAAAGGCAAAAATGAAAAAGAAAGGACATGAAGTCAAGAGTGAGACATCAAAATTATATTATTTCTTCAAGCTGTCCACAAGTTTCTTTTATTATCTTCTTTGTATGGTTTCTATATAAGATTGTTGTCTTGCAGTATGCAAGTCCCAAGGCTGTCAAAAGATCACTAAAATCAAAGCAAATGAACCTCCAGGAGGGACATACATCATCCTTCAAAGATTGTCCATTTAAGACACTGACATTCACCCATTTCCCTGCTAAAGGTGTTTTGGCCTATCACGTCACTTGTCCATAACTGAAAGCACACAGTCCCATCTTCTTGATTACGAGACTTTAACATCTGTTTTAAACGTTGAATCAACTGCAAACGATAAACTTTACAAAATCCTAAACAACTTACAGCCTATTCTCGTCAAGCATTGTGAAACAATTTCATATCAAATAATATAAAAATAATAAAAATAGAATAAAATAAAAGATTAAACATAGACATGTCAAAAAGAACCTGCGTTGGAATAACATAGAATGAGACAATGTGAACAGCATCACAAATTTCAAATTTAATACTACTACTCTTTAATTATAATTGATAAAGCAACGCTGGTGAATGTAACACGTCAAATGTTGTGAATTACTAGTGAGCAGCATACATCCAAAGAGATATTAGAAAATTAGTAGCGGCCACCGCCAGATGAGTAGTCACAAATGTTATGAACTGCTTACTGCTTTAACCAAAAGAATTACCATTAATGGCAGTCAGCCAGCTTAAAAATCTTTCTTAAATCACTACTGGTCCTGGTCAATTGGTCATTGCCAGATATAAATATGGTAAGTGGTAAAATATTGGGAGCATATACTAAAAAGAAAAAGAAAAAGAAAAAATATCACATGGTGTGGCCCCCATTTTCGTTTCAGAATCAAGATATTATCTTTTACTCTGTAACCCACCGAACCATAACTCAACAAAAACCGCTCTGTGCTGTAACGTCCCGCCCATTTCCCTTCCCTTCCGGCCTTCCCTTCCCTTCTTCAGCTCTGCCCAACCCAATCTTCTTTTCCATTTATATTTTTTATACACCACAAAAAATTTCCAATAAAGAAAAAGCCTTTTTAAAAAAGTTTTAAATATTAAATAAAAAGAGAAAAGAAGGAAAAGAACTGACCGGAGTGATGCTACTATGATTATTATCAGAGACGTTAACGTCATTCTTCATCATCATCATCATCAACGGTCCTGATACCTGAGCTCTGGAAACATCCCAACCCTCACGCAAGTTAGCTGTTTGCTTGTAATGGAAACCCAGAAAACCCGGACAAAAACTCAAAAATGACAACCAGGTCCTTACCTGGAAAAACTGGTGATCAAACCTCCAACTCCAAACTCCTCCATGGAACTCATCACCGTCAATCCAACGAATATTAAAAACCCTCCAAAATGCCTGCAAATATATATATGTAGAAATCCCAAAAAAAAAAAGAAGAAAAAGACAGAAAAATTTGTCTAATTATGATCG
The DNA here is from genome assembly GCF_053813885.1 of Theobroma cacao. Classification (NCBI taxonomy): domain Eukaryota; kingdom Viridiplantae; phylum Streptophyta; class Magnoliopsida; order Malvales; family Malvaceae; genus Theobroma; species Theobroma cacao. The sequence goes on from NC_142647.1 coordinate 9,390,770, forward strand.
AGTCCCTTACGTCCAGATGTTTAGCGTTTCGTTGTGCAATGAGAAAAGGCTTAACAAAATGTCTTTCAATGGCCATTCGCATCGGTAATGATCCAAAATGAACTCGTTATCTTTCAAATACTCAGGTAAATCTTCGTACTTCATCAATTTCCTCTTCTTCTCCTCCTTATCATATTCAGCTGAGTCAACTCGCTCGAGTTTCTTATCATCATTCTTCACCGCGGCAACTTTTCGATTACGATGTTGATGATGATGATTTTGCATGTTGCTTGAAGTTGTTCCCAAATGACCTCGCCGGCAAACACCTCCGATATTTTTCCCGGCGAGGAATCGCAAATTGGTTTTTTTTTTTTGGAAGGCGATATATTTATTTTTCTTTAGGCATTTCTGCTACAATTCCTGTTTACATATAAAAAGGCAAAAGCAGGGAAAAGGGAAAACGCGGAAATTCTTTTTAGTTCTCACGCTTCTCTTTTTCAAAATGTTGGTTGGTTTACGTGGCATTAATCGATTAAATAGAAACAATTTTGCGAGCACTCTTTGAAGAATAGGTTCTACGTAGAGTTGGGCTGTGTCTGATTATTGCCCTCAGCTTTTTATTTAATTAACTTTTTTTTTTTTTTTGAGTTATGAAAATTCGAATTCAAAAGAGAGGCAAGAAATCTAGAAATTATATATATATATTTTTTACTAACTTTGGTCATTGTATTTACATTGCAATCATGGCTAACGCCAGCAATATTTCTTCTTTTTTGGAGTTATTTTTGTTTCCATTTCCGATCATTTTTGTAATTGTTTTCATTAAACCATAAATGTTTTCAAATATCTTATTTTCAAAATTCAAAGCAAATTAACGTGAATGTGAAGCACTGGCATGTATTGTTCCTTGTAAGCAATTCCCTCCCAAACTTGGGATAAACATATAAATGAAAGCAAGCCTAAATTTATTTTTATCGCCTTATCTCATCGCTTTGCACTATTATTGAAGAGGAAATAGGAAAGGCAACAAGTTCGAATGTTAAACGGCGGATTGATGATTTAGGTGAAATCATCAATCATCAACTACTACAAGTATTTCAATTTCTCCCGGTTTTGGATTTTTGTTAATTTAAGATAGAAAGTTTCAATTGTAATAATTAAGGGTCAAATATTTATGGTTCTTTACAATTAAAGACTAAGGTGAAAGATTTCTAACACGTGTAAGACACGCACATGACCTAAACGCTAATTTGTTATATAAAATTTCCAACATGCCATGTCATCAACTCAGACTCCATTCACTTATCAACTTAACCTTTAATTGTAAGAAATCAAAAACATTAGATTCTTAATTATTACCATTGAAACGTTTAGTCCTTAATTTAAAAAATGATCAAATATTTAACCCTAATTTAAGCATTTAACCTTAAACTAAATATCATGCTACATTGGCGGTTGTGGTAGCTTACTGTATTAATTAATTAATTTATTTATTTATTGAATGGCTGTATTAACTTTAATTAGGTAAATTCAACCAACTAGCAAGTTTTGTATTAAGTTATTTTATTTTTATTCCACACTAGGTGGTATTATGTCCAGGTCTTACAGCTGCTCCATCAAATTATTGTTAATCTAATATGCATAATTTTTATGAAGTATATATATATATTAGTGATCAAATGAAATAATTAAAACTCTGTATTATACCTTGGATATGGACATTAAATAAGGTCATGATTTGGATTTTCATTATATTTTCATGTTTTATTTTTAGAGTTAAAGTTTGTAAATCTTCAATTTGAAGTCCAAGTATTTGTTAAAATCCTACTTAGAATAAGAAAAACGTTTAAAGAAAAAAAATTAGTTACATTAATACTATCCAGAAACTATAATAAATTACTTTTAATTAATTTATTACAAAAAATAATTTATATTTCATTATTTTTAATGGATTAGTACATATATATTGTTAGTTATAATATATTTACATTATTATTATTATCATTTATAAGAAAATTTTGGCATAATGCTCAAAAAGCCTCTAAATTATTCAAAAAAATTCAAATAAGCACTTATTTATTATTCTATTGCGTTCAATTAAACTCCTATATTTTTGTTATGAATCAAATAAGCTCTTGTAACTAATGGTTGATTAATTATTATTAATCAAAATGTACTTTATCATTTTATACTCACATGGCATTGATGTATATAGGATAAAAAATGCAATAGGACCATATTATCATCCTACGTTAATATGTCACATCATCATCCATTATAACGTACTAATATGTCACACTAAAACCACATCAGTACCACATAATATAGAATGACAAGTGATATTTTAACTAAGTTAATCATTAATTATAAAGATTTATTTGATTTAAAACAAAAATATAAAATTTTGTTGGATTCAAAATAAAAATATAAAAACTTAATTGAACACAATAAAAATATAAAAACTTATTTAAATTTTCTGAATAATTTAGAAACTGTTTTTTAGATATTATGTCAAAACATTTCAATAAAAAAATTATTACTGATTCGTTATTAGTATTATACCAAATATTTACATTCATCGTATATCCTTCCTTTGTTCGAAGTAAAAGTTATTGTAATTTACTAATTGCAAATATCATAATCTTTCAAATTTTTTAATGACTCAATTAAAGTAAAGATCTAGAACTTTTAGGTGTGCTGAATAAATAAATAAAAATGAGTCAATATTTAATTCAATAAAAAATAATCAATTAAGGAAAGTTTACTTTAATAAGGATTTCAATATTAACTCGTACCTAAGAATAGTTTACTTTCATAGAGAGTTTGCGATTAATGAAGAACATAAATAAATTAATATTAGTTAATATTAATTTAATAAAAGTTTGATAAAATTTATTGTAATTAATGACCAACTTTGAAAATCTCCTAATTTTTTAAACTCTTTAATGATTCCGGTAAATAAAGATTCTAGAACTTTTAAGCACCTAATAGATAAATAAAAATTAATCAATATATAATTTAGCAAGAACTTCAATGTTGACTCATAAATAAGAATAGTTTACTTTAATAAAAAGTCTAAAGTTAATAAAAAAATCGATAGATACAAATTATTTAAAAAAAAATACAAAGTCCTTGATAAATTTAATGGTGAGATTTGAAGCCAAATGTTTTTAGATGAAATACAATCTTGAGCTTGTTATTAACTTTGATATTTTGTTTCTTCTATACTCATTGATATATAGTAATTTCATCTTATATATATACCTTTATCTTTGCTAACTCTATGAGTACACTTTGGAGGGTAACACTACATTACGAAATTAGTACGCAGTTGGGTTTTTAGGTACATAAAAATTGAAGAAAGTCGAGCAGCGGATAGGTAAGGACGATATGTTGTTGCCGGCACTCACTGACGGCTTGCATCGTGGTGGAAAAGTTGGTTGAGCCACCACATATTTCAATGCCAAATACACAAGGATTTTCTCACCGGTGAAGGCTAAAAGTATGTTTTATTTTTATTAAATGCTGACCATTTTTTTCTTTTTGGCAACTTGTTCAACAAACATTTTCACCAGAAGTTAAGTTTATTAATTGGTTTACTCCATCCAAAGGTTGTTAACCTGTTACATTATCTGATCCTCAAGGTTTTGATGATAAACAGGGCAAGTAATTTACGTGGTAGTGATTGAAGGGATGACGATATATAGTAGACTTAATTGATAATAGGGAAGAGGGACTTGGCTTAATTAATTTGTGAGCCTTTTTTATGAGTTTATGAAGAAGCTTAATTAATTGATCAAAAGGGTTAGTCTAGGGTAAGGTTGAGCATCAGTTGGTTAAAATAGTATGGTCGATCGAGTATGACGGTTTTTGGTTAGTATCAGGTAGGTTATTTGGTGTCAATTACCTGTCACAATTTGACTGGTTGATCGGCTTGATCGTCGACAAATAACTTGTTGGGTGAGAACTGATCATGCATCATATATAAATAAAAACACAATTAAAACAAAATTAACAAATTGAATTACACCTCACCTTCTTACGATCTCGTTTTTATCAAATTGAGTACAAAATTAAATTAATAAATAAAATATATGATATATCACTTTATCTAAATTACAGAGATTGATAAATCTTTTGTTAAACTACCAAATCAGTCTTCAAAAAGTTCAACCACCTTAGTCTGGTTGTTACAAACCAAAGTTGTCGAAAGAATCCTTATGCATCCTCTAATGGTAATCCACACCAATAAATTAGAAAATCTTTCGTTGAGAATTGAGAGTACTATGCCTTGACAATGTACTAGCAAAGATGAGTTTCATAAACTCATAATCCACACAAAAATTTGAGACTGAATACACAAAAAAATCAAGTGAATGAAAAATTATTTTTTACTTCACACAAGGGGGCGGCAAGGCAAAAGGAATTTCTAGTATGTCATTCTTCTAATTTTTAGCCACTCACTTCTTTTTGTTTGGAGGATATAGCAAGGTATTTATACCGTGGATTAATTTTAAACCCTAATTACAAAGTTATTTTGTAATTGCTAATTAATCCAATAATTTGATTAAATAATTTAATCAAGTCCTTAAAAAGCTCAATTAACTTAAATGTTTAATTTAATCAATTGGACCCAATAACTTAATTAAACAGTTTAATTAATTAAGCACAACAACTTAATTAAACAATTTTAATCAATTAGGTCCAATAACTTAATTAAATAATTTAATTAATTAAGCTCAACAACTTAATTAAATAATTTTAATCTAGTACTTAAGAACCTCATAACTTCTAATTTGATTAAATCCAACTTAATCACCTCTCCCATTTTATTTTCAACATTCATTTTAGATGTGTGACTTATTAGGCTTCTAACATGTTGGTAATAAACTCAATATATAATTCTTGAATTAAACTTAGAATTAGATAAATTTAAATTACTTTAAATTTGTCATTAACCAAGTCAACTACCTAGAGTTCAGAGACCCAGATTGAGATCTAGCAATCCATCATGGCCACCCAAATGTTAGAAGAATCAAGATAGTTTGACTCAACTTTTCAGTGATCAACCTTTCAGTGATTAGCCTTTCAGTGTAATTCATTCCTTCATCATATATCCTGAATATGATAAGAGTATGGTGCAATGTTTACTTTTATTTATCTCCATATTTATTTTTGAAGTTTGATCATTAGCTTTATCGAGACTTATGAAACTCCTTTCATAATCTCCTTGGCCAAGGACTTCAATAAATTAATAGCAATCAAGAACTATTAGGATATGTCCTCTGAATCACTTGGGGTGATGATTCCTATCTTTACCACTCATTTGCCTTCACATATTTTATGCTATACCTAAAAGCAGCCTATTGTAACATCTTTGGTTAAGCACCCGTAGAAATAAAATCAAAACATAACACTCTACACATAAAACAATATGGTGTCCCAAGTCTAGGAGTATTTATACAATTGACACATGAAAAGTATTGCATAGACACTTAATAAAATACCAAATGCACTTCTCATCGTAGGTCATATTCAGTGAACTTACTCTCCTAAGCGAGCACCTACATTCTAATTCCAAGTATCTCTATACTTCAACCTATGAAATCGGTTGCGTACCTCTCAAGTAAGAAATGTAAAATGTACCAGTTTGTAGGTATCATTGATGTCCAGTCTCAATTATACATCGATTAAGAATATTTAGAGATTATACTTTGATACATAGGAATCTCATAATTGCAACCCATTACAGTTCCCTTATAAAGCATATTAATCTCATAGATTTCATCCAATTAGACTTATAATCCATTATAATTAACATCTTATTGATGAAAGAAAACCATTAATCATTCAACATGCATGATATTGTTGCATGATTGGAATCAAGCCTTAACCAATCCCAATTGGCTGTAGGGGTCATCCCAATAGAACCTTCTCCTCGATATCGACCAAATAATTGATCTTTTTTTAATTATATTTATGTACATTTAAAGTCCTTTCTTGCTCTTAATAGAGCTTATTACACAACCATTATCTAAAGTCCGTGCAATTTACAACACCCCGCTCTTACACCGCAACCGCACTGTTTGAAACCTTAAACCCCTCTTCTGTTAGATTGATAAAAGATTAAGTAATGGCAGTAGGTTATAGCCTCTGTGAAACTTAATGTGGTCTTAGTAGGAGCAACTTGGTTAAAACTTAATCCTATACAGCGTTGCTTCACTTATGGAAATTTGGTTACTAGAGCAGCTTGGCTAGGGCACCCAAAGTTCATTTCTCAATTAATGGCTTTCCTCGGTATTAAAGTTCCTTTCTAGTTGATCCTTGATACCAACTTTGCGAGTCTATATACATGTATGGAGCAAATGTTGTAAAATTTATGTGAATATGTGACTTCATTCACGCAATTGGTTATCCAACCAATAGGGCCTAACATGGTCACATGCCAATAAGGTTGTAAAAAAGCCACAAATTGGTAATACTTGTTATCCCTTATCCCCTACATTTCCATCTTTCTTGTTTATAACAAGCTTCCTTTGTGTACTAAGAGATGATTATGAATGTTTCTTGTTTTGGGTTATATGACATTTTGATCGTGGATGAATCTATGTTGTCATTTGATCAATTATATATATATAAAAAAGGTTACAACCTCTGTTTGTGATTCATAATATAGGGATGAACATAGTAAAGGGACAATGGGATTTGTAATTGACTGACTCGCTTGAGTTGCCTCGTCTTGTTGCTAAGCTCATAATCGATCGAGTCAATCATAGTTTGGTCGATTCCCCCATAACATCAGTTGATGGCAATCAATTCCACCACCTTGGTTGGCTTGGTCGACTATAACCTCTTTCACAATTGAAACTGACTGCACCAACAAACGCTCACCCCTAATCAAGGGTCCTCAAGTTCAATGCCCTTTTTATACCTTTCATGACTTTAATGTTAATCAATCCTTAAACAATTAATCCTCCAAGTCAAGTAAAGAAATATATATATATATAATTTTAGAATATTTAATGAAAAATAATTTTCTTTTATCACATAAATTTTATTCTATTTTTAAAATTCAAATTAGAAATTCTAAATTCAAAATCATCTTCTTAGTTATTGTGATGTTGGTTAAGACTTAAAAACTAACAAATTTTAATTGAAGTTGTGTAACTTTGCTCATTGATTATGTATGTAAGGTTTAGCTGGGCTTGAGTAACGTTCGGTGGAAATCGAAGAATCAACTAATGTCGATAATTTTTAGCCACAAACGGCTCGGGTGATTAGTGTCGATTATCTTCTTTGTTGCTTTAAGTGGTGAACTTGGTTGGTCGGCTTGGTTGTCAACAGGGAAACTTTTCTTTGAAATCGATCAAAAAATCAACAAATAATTTTTTTATATTATATATAATATGGGGGAAAATAACATATTTAACCTTCATTAATTTTCCCCCAATTGTAATTTTTGAAACCCTAAATCGCAACCTTCTACCCTTACATTCCCTTTGAAACTCTAAGCTTCCCAATTTCATCTTTCTGTTACTACCATTAGTCCACCATTCGACAACCATGCCACTTGGAGTTGTCGAGCTCATCTCGACCTCTTGCTTACCTCCCCCACTCCCTAAACCTTTACAGAAGCTAGAATTCATAAGATGAAATGAGCAAACTGTGTGTGTGTGTATATATATATATATATTTATGAAATTGTATTTATGTATAAATGCCAAAACCCTAACCGATCGACTGACTATAATCAATTAAGTATGATCAATTACGATTTTCTTGGTTTCTCACACCATGCCAATCAGTGAGCTTAGGCCATTGATTGCTCTCTGCTTCACAACCGAAGTCAACTGAAACCGATTGTAGCTCCACCTAGGTATAGTTTTTTTTTTTTTTGAGAATTTGGTATAGCTCCTTAACCAAAGCAAACACTTTTAATTGGATACTCGTTGGTAATTTGGACAGCAGTCAAATTAAATCACGTGGCAAGCAATCTTTGGGTATGAGTTCCATCTTCCATGCCAGATTTTAAACCAACTTTGTGATTTATGTCTGCTACTTAAGTTCACGTTATGCATAAACTTGAGTTGTTATTAAGGTAAACCATATCTAAACTCTTCGATTTAAAAACCGAATAATGGGCCTCTTAAGCCTAAATTTGGACTTTACAAATTCTTGGCCCCTTGAAGTGTTGATAAGTTTGCTTTTATTTTAGCCATTCTTTTGTGTGGCCAAACTATAGAGCTCTTTGAGTATGAAATTTTGACTGGACGAACCCGGAAACAATGTTTCTTCAGCCCAAACTAAGATTGGTTTGCATATTTTGAACTCCATACAGCTTAAAGGAGCCAAATTTGTAGAGAAACCTTAACCTATTTTTTATGGGATTTAGGTTGGACCTTGTTTTTAGTGTTTCTTTTCGACCATTTAGGTATGGTAAGGTTTTATATGTTATGGGCTAGAGTTTGATATTCCAACCTCACAAGGATGGGTTAGTTTGTTGGGCTAAATTGACTTTAAGCTTTTGTTTGAATAAAAAAAATAGTTTTAGGTAATTTATGTGTTGTTTTTTCCCATCCATTTTTTAATATGTTATTATCAAACTATTACTAAGTATTACATATCTATTCTATCAATTTATGTTTTAAAATAGAGTGAAAAATAATTAAGTCTTTTTTATATAGTAAGGTTTAACTCTTTTGGTGAAAGAAAAAGAAAGATAAGAGAGAGCAAAGAAAAATATATATATAAATATGAAAAATATTTATTATTTTATTTTTCTATGTTTTTCTAATTTTAAATTTTTCATTTTTTGATATTATTTTTATAATTGTTTATAATTTAAACTAGTTACTTTGTAAAAAAATCCTCCAATATAAAAATTTATTGATTTACATTTAAGAAAACACCTCCTGTATTGAAGTGTGAGGGATTTTCCTAATTTTTATATTTAAAAATTAGCATAATATTTAAAAAAAGTTCATAAACTATTTAAAAAAATTTAAATAAACTCTTATATTTTTATTACATTCAATCAAGTTTTTATACTTTTATTTTGAATCAAGTAAGTTTTTATATTTTTATTTTGAGTCAAATAATCCCTTATGATTAATGATTAACTTAATTAAAATACCATTTGTAATTCTATATCGTATCACCCTGACGTGGCATGTTAATATATTATAATTAATGATAGTGTGGTATATTAACATATCATAATTGATGATGATATGACATGTTAATTTGTAATGATAATATGACAATGTAGCATTTTTTACTCTCTCCATCAATATCATATTAGTGCCATATGAATATAAAATAACTAATAATATTTTGACTAATGATAATTAATAAATGATTAATCATAAAAGGCTTATTTGATTCAAAATAAAAATACAAAGTCTTGATTGAATACAATAAAAGAATAAAGATTTACTTGAATTTGTTTGAATATTTTAAAAATCTTTTTGAACATTATGCCTTAAAAATTCAAGCATTTCGTGTTTCAACTACAAAACTAATAATATTATTGGTCTTAACTTATTCCACTCGATGTGGCAAGAGTTTATGGAATCAATTTAAGGATAGGGTTTTATAAAATTTTAGGTGTGCCAATCTATTGATAAAGAAAATGCTTAAAATTAGAATTATTAAATTATTATCATATAAATATAATTGGAAATAATAATGACAAATAATGTCCTTAGGCAGAATAAGGCATATAATTAGTGGGTTGGAGTAGCACGTTACAGCAAAGTCAAAAGACGGCAAAATTAAGGTGACACTTGTCATTGCTATATTAATTATTAGGTTTCTCATAATTTAGTCACACTTTTATGCATGGAAATATAAACAACAAAAAATCAGCTATTTTTGCCTCAACTACTAGTAATAAACCCCAAGTGAATTCTAAAGATAACACTGTTCAAAGTTTAATAAATGAAAGCTTAGTTCTTAGGTTAAGTCAACTTCCCCCTTCCCCGAGGCAATTGATAGATATTATATAATATAATTGTAATTAATGGATTATATAAAATTAAATATCTTTTGATATTCCAAATGATGGGACTCAATATAAATATTTTTTTTATTCATATGATAAAATATTCATGGATATATCTATGTATTCGTGAATATTTATGAAAAATCTGTAGTGAAAATCACGTACTTTGTTGCTATCAAATATATATGGAAATAATAAAGATATCTCAAAAAAAATATTAATTCATGAAAATTTTGATGAATAAGTAAGATTAATGATTTTATATTTAGCTTTACTCAGTACAACCATAGAATAAAACTTAATTGATTATGGAAGGAGAATGAGATCAAGTGGGAATAATTGCTATGATGGCCTATGTGGGGTAAATAATTATGGATAATCATATCAATGATTAATATCCATTCATATTATATGCTTGAAAATTAACCAACTAAACCACAGTCGGTTCTTTCCACTTGGATAACTTGTGCAAGTTAACCAAGAGAAAATATTTTAGAATTATTTAATTGGTTATCAAAACTTTACCACATGGTCCCAATATTTTGTAATAACTCAATGTACCAATCAAAGTACGAATTGTAATAATAGTCCTCCAAAGCTTCTAAGGAATTTCATGTGGTATTAGGTATTATTAATCACTTCAATTATATAATATTTAATGTTATTATAAATCAATATTTTACAAATTTGTTCAATTTATTTCTATTTGAGTCATGTAAATTATAATGTAATATATTAATTTGGATTATTTATATTTTCGACAGTTCAAATATTTAACAATATTTTAGATGTAGCATTTTGGTACGTTATAATTCTTATATTTATGACTCTAAAATAGGTAAAAAAACATATCAATAAACATATGCTGAAATTTTATTTCTAATTTCCAATATTTATTATAATTTTTGTCATTTGTCTCGTTTTTTATCAATATTTGTCAATATTCTTTTACGGTTGTTGATATATTCATTTATGTAAATGTAATTTGTAGGGATCAATATTTGTAATATCAATGCGTAATTGTTTGATTAATTGTAAGAGATATATTTCCAACACTAATATATGCTTTTTATATGATAATTATATAGAGTGAATTACCCATTTGGCTATTAACTTTTCAAGAGTTTTTGTTTTTATTGTCTAATTTTGCAATATTATATTTTGGTCACTAACATTTATAAAAGTTAATATTTTGATAACTCAACCGTTGAAAAGTTAAAAATTTACAATTGTCTGACATAGCTTTTAATTAAGTCAACTGACTTGGCCATGTGATAGACTTGACAATTTTGTATATGACATGACAACAGGATATAAACACGACATGAATTTAAACGGGTTTGAGTTTAAATTAATCGTGTTTTATAAATTAATCATGTCGACACAGTTAATACACAAATAAATTGTGTCTTAACTGTGTTAAACCCGCTTAACTCGTAGAGATATCAACGGGTACCCTATTATAGGGTACCCTACTCGGTTACACCGGATTAGGGTACTCCATAAAAGGGTTCGGGTAGGGATTTCACTACTCGAATAGGGTTTGGGTACCACTCCTTGGATACCCGCTACCCGAACCCGATTAATATTTATAAATATTTTTTTATTATTTTAATAATTAAATTAAAATCTTACAATTTCTATCAACATTACAAGCAATTTTTTTTGTTAAAAACTAACAAATATATGAAAAGTATGGATACTCTAATTATTAATATGATGACATTAATATATTTAAATTAAAAAATTATTAGATTGTTAATTATGTTTAAATAATTTGAATATTATATCATATTATAAAAGAATATAATTACTATTATATATGTATTTTTAATATACATATATTTACTTTTTATTTTGTGTTAACATTACAAAAATTATGACGTATAAAATTATTAATTACAATATATATATACCATTATTTATATAATCTTATAATATATATACTTAAAGAAAGCTTTTGAGATTAGAATAGTTTTAGAACCTAAATGTTTTTTTCTTAATTTCATGAAATTAAGAACAAATCCTTATAATTAATTAAATTAATTCATGAAACTATTATTATTAATTAACTTGTAATGTCTTTTAATATATATAGTTTATATATTGTGTTAATTTATAATAAATATAAATACTATTTTATATATTAAAATATTTTTTATGTATGCGTGTGTGTGTGTATATATATATATGTACTTTAAATATAAATATATTTACTTTTTATTTTGTATTAACATTGCAAAAATTATAACTCATAAAATTATTAATTACAGTATATATACCTTTGTTTATATAAACTTATAACATATAAATGTAAAGAGAAGTTATGAGATTAGAAAAGTTAATTGGGTAATTGGGTACCCATGAAGAAGATTTTAATAATTTTTTTATTTAATCGGGTATTTAAACGGGGTAGGGTAATTATAGGGTAGTAGGAATGTATTAGTGTTAGGGTTAGAGTAATAATTTTTAAATTATTCGGGTAGTTAATAGGGTTAGGGTAGTTAATTTTTAATAGGGTTAGGGTTCGGGTACTTCGAAATTATAGGGTACCGGACCCGTTGACATCCCTATTTACTCATTTACCGTCTAAGACATGATTAGTTAATCATGTTATCATGTATTCATATACTCGTAACTTGTTTATTACTTATTTATTTAATTGTGTTCACGTGTTGTGTAGACACGTTTAGTACACAGTTAAGACTCATTTATTGATCCATATAAATATTAAAGCAAATTGTGAGAAATAGTCAACTTTATAAATCTATTCCAAAAATAGTCTTCAATATAAAATTAACTGTTTTTACCTAACTTTTGTAATAACTTGACAAAAATGCCCTCAAAATCATCTTAGAAAAATTAAATGTTCTCATTTTCTCTCTCTTGCTATTCGTCTGCTATGTTCCCTATATTTCTTTCTCGTCATCCAACTTTCTCTAATTTTACCACCATCACCATCTCTCTTTGTCTATCTCTCATAATCTCACCATATTGTCATCGATATACAGATCAAAGAGTATGACACAGCAGGTAACAACATGTTCTTGGATTTATAGGTTTACATTCACAAAACCCTTTCTGTGTCTATCTCTCACCATCTCGTCATATTATCGTCGATCTACAAACGAAAGAGTATGGCATGGTGAGTAACAACGTGTTCTTAGATGTATTAGTGTTGAGTTTTTCAGTGATTCATGCTTTAGCGTGTAACAAAGTGATTCGTGCCTTGGCGTGTAGCATCAATAGGAAAAAGGAAGCTTTGGCATGTAATATCTGATGTTGAAACTTTGGCCTTGGAGTGTAACATTTGGTTTTAAAGCTTTAGCTTTAGTGTGTAATATCTAGTGCTAAAGCTTTGACTTTGTCATGTAACATTTGTTGCTAAAGCTTTGGTGTGTAACATTTTCTGCTGAAGTGCGTGACATTTGCTTAGGTTTGTAGTGTCATTTTGTTTTTATTTTCTATTATTTTTAGCTGTTGTAGGGCACAGTAAACTAAGTTTTTGGTTGTGTACTCCACCAACGTTTTGGGATTTTTTGTTTTTTGAGGCTATATTTACGGATTAGTAGTTTTTGTTATTTTGTAGGATTTTTTTTTTAAACACTAATCAAGATTTTGTTTATAATGGGCATATCACCAAAGGTATTTATTGCCAGGGAATCGGTATATTGTTAGAATATAAAATATTGCAACACAGGCAAGTCCTAAGTTACAACAAGCAAATGGGACTGAAGGTGATATTCAAATGAAAAGAAGGGGTGAGTAAGAAAGGAGGAAAAAGAATCATTTACAAATAAATTGAAAGAGAAACTATATACCTAGTGGCCACTGCTAGATTCTCAATGATAAAGGAACCAACCTTTGAAAGGGGTCAAAACAAAGGTAAAATGAGTGCCCTTGAATGGAGATTTCTGTAGCAGAGGCTTCTGAATAAGAGAAACCCTCTGACATTGACAATGAACTTTTAGGAGAGTTTGATAGATTATGGGAAAAACTGATAAATATAAATATATATATCCAAAAAAATTTGAATGAAGGTGAGAGAAAGTTTTTTCTTCCAAAGTTGTTTATCCTTTACTCAATTCATCTTCTTTTCTTGAAAATTTTCAAAATTCTTATTTTTCTGCAAAATTTTCTTGAAAAATCAATAATTAGTTTACATTCACAAAACCCAAAAATTGATAGGTTGAAGTTATAAGTGAAATGAAATATGTTAATTAGAACACTGCCTAGAATTGTTATACGCCATATCTGCATGTAACAACTCTAATGCACTTAGTGTGTAACAAATCTATTGAATATGGCATGACGTGTAATAACATGTTTTTGTACATATCTACATGTAACAACATTTTTTTCAAAATAGCATTCAGTAAAATTTTTTTTGAACATGGCGTGTAACAAAAATATTTCTTAAACATGTTGTGTAACATGCTCCTTTGTATTTCACTAGAACATTAACTCTTAGAGTTAAACATCTTAAACATGGTATGTGTAGACACTAAATTATAAACAAGGAAAAATTAAAAATATAATAAACAAAAAAAAATGAAAAAAGACAGGAGAGAGGTACGACTGGCAGGGTGTGGACGCACCCTGCCAGGCACCTCTCTCACCTGCCAGACACGAATTTTTCGCATCTGGCAGGGTAGTGGAATTGCCCCCCTGATGCCCTGGGACAAGGCAATGGAGAGTGCCCCCTCCAGAGCCCAGAAATCGGGTATAAAGGGGAGGGGGATCCGAGCAGACAAAGGAGGAGGAGCCTGCAACAAAAAATCCCAGCAGCCACATCAAAAAAAAATCAAAGAGAGATATCCAAAAAGAACCAAAAAAGGAGAAAACGTGTTCAGGGAGAGTGAATAAGGGAGTCCGGCCAGAGAAGACCATCGACGCCGCCAGATCTGTCGCTGGAAGGAAGAGCCGATCCAGGACAGCCGCGACGCCACCGGTTGGGGGAGAGCCGACTTGACCCACGTCGCAAGGAGGAGCTCGCCGGCGGAGAAGGAACCAGACCATCGACGCCGCCAGATCTGTCGCTGGAAGGAAGAGCCGATCTAGGACAGTTGCGACGCCACCGGTTGGGAGAGAGCCGACTTGACTCACGCCGCAAGGAGGAGCTCGCCGGCGGAGAAGGAACCAGACCATCGACGCCGCCAGATCTGTCGTTGGAAGGAAGAGCCGATCCAGGACAGCTGCGACACCACCGGTTGGGGAAGCCGACCGTAAGAGTTCGCCGGCGTGAGATTTCCTGCAGGTTGACAGCCAAGGGGAGTTCGCCGGCGTGAGGAGGGGAAATCCGACAGAGGAAGAGTGTAGAGAGAAGTCAGAGAGTTTATAGGTAGAGAGAGAAAGTGGAAGGGAGAAATGGGAAGAAAAGGAAGAATAGGGGGGTTTTATAGTTAGTGCTTAAAGCTAAACGGTGTCGTTTTGAAGAATACGTTTGGGCAGCTCAAGGACATTCAAAACGACTGCGTTTTGGCTCAGGAAGGCTGAATACTTGGGGCATGCTCACGGGCGTTCTGCCGGACTGATGCGTATTGGGCTAAGTCGGGCTTGAATCTTGGGTAAGTTTTAAATATTGGGCTTTTGTTGGTGTTAGTTATGATGATTTTCTTAATGTAGTCTTTTGTTAGTAAAATAATGGGGACATAGTATAATAATATGATAATATAAATTAAAAATATAAAAAATAATAATGAGTAAAAAAAAAATCAAAATCATTAAAATAGAAAATATGTATAAAAAATAGGTAAATAACAAAACAACAATAATAAAATATAAATATAAACGAATGAAACAAATGGTAGGCTAAAAGATTAAATTAAGAAATTAAAAAATTATTAGATTAAGCATTAAAATAATAAAATAGGTATGAGAATCAATATCAGAAAGTTAACCCTTTTAATATATATATATATATATATATAATTAATAAAATAATTTACCGATGATGGGATAATCGATCGGGATGCGAGAAGTCGCAATCCCGAGCTTATGTTCCTTAGGCTCGGAATCCGAATCAAGGCCCCACCAGTATGATGGGAGGGTCTCGTTTTCAAGATTCTGAAATCCATAATAAATAAAGAACTTGATTATACAAAGAAAGTTACTTGATGAAATCACTTGATAAAAATAAATAATAAGTAATAAAATAATGATAAAGTGATAACAATTCAAATATATAATAAATAATTAATTTGTGAAAATACAATATATATATGACATTAAATAAGTAAATAAATAAATAAATAATAATAAAAAATGACTAATTTAAAAGTAAGCATTGAGTATTAAGTGGCATAAAGAAATGTGAAGATAAAGATAAAAAAAATAATAAATAAGATCTTAGGCGTTAGGTTCGAATAAAAATCGCTTATGAAAAATATAATAATAATAAAATATAAGAATATATAAAAATAGTACAATAAAAATACATATAATTTCTATTCACTAAAATAACATAGAATTATAAGCAATTTGTCTAAGTATAAATGGAAAACATAAGAATTTAGAACAAAAAATGTAAAGTATAAAAAAAATAATAATAATAAGAAATAAGAATAGAAAATAGGATAATAAAATGTATAATAAAATAAAAATAATTAATAATAACAAAAAACATAGATAATTGCATTAGCATGGCATATATGTATTGCATCATACATATCATTGCATATAAATATTTCTGTTTCCGAGTTTAAGCCCCGATGATGGGATCTTTCGGGGATCCTGCGAAGGCGGGTATTCCTCGAAAAGTTCCTTAGGTGAAAAGATGTCCTCGGATCCCACCAATATGATGGGAGGGCTCGAGAACCATCTTTAATAAAAGGCTTTTGCCCGAATTGGGTTCATTATGCATAAAAATATTATTTTAAAAAAGAAAACGTACGATGACCTCGATGACGGGAATTATTCGTTGAATTTGCGAAGGCGAGTTTCTCGGATAATTCCCTAGGTGAGAGAATATCCCGAGTCCCACCAGTATGATGGGCGGATTCGGAAAATATCCTCGATAAAAGGTTATTTGTCCGGCATTTTTATCTCACGCCATGCATTTCATCTCGCCACCCATTTGCATTCCATTTTAGGTTAAATAGGAGATAAAATAAAAAATAATAATTAAGGAAATCTAGTGAAATTAAAAATTAAAGCCCAATAGGATAATCTAAAAATGGTACCGTTCATGGAACGGGCATCCGAGGGGTGCTAATCCTTCCCCGGGCGTAACCGTACTCCCGAACCTAGATCCAGAAAATTATAGACCGGTTTAAGGTTCTTTTTGGTGGGCTTAAAATTAATTTAAGTTTTCATCGATTAGAATCGAGTCAATAGGTGACCAATCGCACCTAGTAAAAAAGATTGGTGGCGACTCCTAGTTTAATTTTTAGTGAGTTTTCACATTCACATCTAGCGGTCGGGTTCCTGGACCCGCACGTTACGACAGCTGGCGACTCCACTGGGGACTCTTAGAGAGTCGAGCCATTAAAAAAAATATAATAGGTTATCCAAGGCTTTAAATAATCCACTGTTTCCTTAATAATTAATGATTTGTACTGCATATTTTGTTTGGTACACTAGTTTATTTCGCATTTATTACTTTATTGCTTCTAATACTTGTGGGGATTTAGGGTAGAGGGATGTGAGATTGATACTTTGAAGTCATGATTTCCTTCACACACACAGCACATTTTACATTCATGCATAAACCCTCCACCCGGGTTATGTCTTTTTTAGGAGGGAGTTTAGTAGCTACGCTCTCGTGAGGTGATAACCTCCGCACGGGCTAGTGAAGACTCCCACTCAAATCGAACCTAGTCCGTTTGAAGCCTGTAATGGGTGAGGACCGGGGTGCCTTACTAGTCCGTGTGGACGATAGTGAGGAACGATTTGGGAACCTTAGCTCTGTTTATAAACCCCGCTCAGCATATAGAGTACCGAGAGCAGCTTAACCTTAGAAAGAGCCATACCCGTGAGAATATACCTTATAAATAGGTACACATGAAGGAATTTCTTCCACTCCCTCTATTTTAAATTATGCCCCGAGATAATAAAGTATCGTGGAGTAGACAATAATACCCATGATATTGCTTGTTATTCTCTCATTATTTTTAACATTCCATTATTTCTTTTACCATACTAACTTAAGTTTATTTTGCTTGTCATGCGCATGTTACATGTTCATTTGCATACATCGTAATTGCATATAGGAAGAATATTGGCTACACAACATTCAACCTAAGAGATCCCAGTTATATCCATGGCATCGTCATCAGCAGGTCTGCTCAACATATACAGAAATGACTATGAGATAGAGTTACAGATGAGGCAGATTCAACAGGAAAAAGGAGACTGTTTGACCCAAGGACATATCTCAATTTTACCCGAGAGAGTTCACTTGGATCTTCAGCAGAATGACTTTACAGAGATGGTAGGAATTTGGGAACAATGGAGACGCGCCCACCGAGACGATTTTCAGAACAAGTATGGACACATTGCATGGCTCCTATATGTACCAGTCGATGACCAGATGCTCCGAGCCATTGTCCAGTTTTGGGATCCCTCATATCGTTGCTTTGTCTTTAACAAGGTGGACATGACCCCTACCATAGAAGAGTACTCCTCTCTGCTCCGGATAGACCATATGCAGCCTGACAAGATCTATTGGAGGGCCCAGAAGACGGGACACCGACGAAAGTTGGCCAAGTTGTTAGGAATGACTACGGTAGAAGTGGATCAGCATTTGAAGAAGAAAGGAGACACAGAATGCCTTTCGTGGAGTTTCTTGAACGGATATATTAAAAAACACATGGAGGATGAACAAGGTCTCTTGGCTTTTGCGATGGCAATTTACGGCTTAGTGGTCTTCCCGAAGGTTCTAGGTCATGTGGAGGTGTCAGTCATAGACTTCTTTGATCAGGTGACAAGGAGCATCAATCCGGCCCCATCCATCTTAGCTGAAACCTTCAGATCCTTGAATTTCTGTCGACGCAAAGGTGAGGGACGATTCATCGGATGTGCTCAACTCCTAACCATATGGATCAAAAGCCATTTCGAATGTAAAGAGAGCAAATTTCGAAAGCTTTATCTGTCTGCGAGTTGTCCTATCCTTGAGTTCTGCGAAAGTGAATGGCCCGACTACAAAAGGAAAGAAGAGTGGGTCGCAAGGCTCCAGAGGTTAATGAGCATTGAAGTGACTTGGAGAGCTCCATGGATGCCACGAATGCAAGTAATGTATAAATGTGGGGATAAGCCATGGGTACCACTGATGGGACCTTGGGGAGCCATCAGCTATGCCCCAATAATGGTACGGAGACAGTTCGGATCTGAGCAGTTCGTGCCCATGACTCACCAGCTCGACCAGTTAAAGTTTACATATGGAGAGCCAGAGACGCTAAAGAGAATTGAGGAAATTGCTCAGGACTGGAAGAAAACTTGCCGAGTAGATCAGGGAAGGGTTACTGATGAAGTCACCACAGGATATCATACTTGGCATGACCAAAGGGTGAAAAATGTCATACATCCCCCGAAGAATCCATCCAAACATCCCGTAAACCCAGAACCTCAAGACGTCCTGTTGGAGAGTGAGTTAATGAGGAAAAGACTTGAAAAGGAGATGATGAATATGAAGCGAAGACATGAGGATGAGCTAGAAGAAGTAAAGAAAGAGACTTCAAGAAAGGTACGGGTGGCTTTAAAAGAGCGGGATGAGTGGCAAAGCAAGTTTGAGGAAGTGAGCGTGGCAAATTCTTCTCTGTTGGCCAGAATACAAGAACTCCAAAGTGCCAACAATGCTTTGCAGCACGAGGTACGAAGACAAGGACAAACCATCCAAGAGTTGAAAAATGACTGCGACATGTTGGAAGTTGCCATGGAGGGCTATAAGGCACAGTATGAAGCAATAAGGCAAGAATATTTCCAAATGAGGGAAAGAAACAATTCATGCACACAAAGCCTTCAAAGGAAAGAAGCTGAAATGGAATGGATACTGAGACAGATGAGAGAAGTGGCATTTAGAGCTCGAGTAATGGCAGACAAGACCGAAGAACTCAGGCGAGATATCCTTCCCAAGGATGAATTGAGTGAGCGGTTGATCAGTCACCTCAAGATGGTTAGGGACCAATATGATAAAGTCGGTTTTTCTTTTTGATAGTTATGGATGGTTTCAGACAATGATGTAATTGGATATTTAAGTTTTATGGATGCGGATTTTCTTATGGTAAATGTTGGATGGCCAATATTTTTCCTATTCAAATACATTTCATTTGCATCATAATGCATGATTCAGATAAAAATAATAAACAATAATGCACTCAATATAAAATTCTAACTTATTCCTTGAACTAATAGAACAAAATTCCAGAAAAACAAATTCTCCACAGATACAATACAAGAGCCCGTTCTAAGATCATGGGGGACGAGCATTCAGAAAGGATGGAGAAGATTGAGAAGAAGCAAGAAGAAATCATGGGTCAGTTATCAAAAATTTTGGAGTTAATATCTACAGATAAAGGAAAGAAAGCGGCAGGGAGTTCTGGTACACCAGAAGACGTTCAACAGACAGAAACCAATACAGACCCCGTGTATCCACTAGGATTTACACCTCCACCTGCAAGGAATGCTTCTATTCCCATGCCATCCGTGGGTCAATATCCATTTTTTGGGATGCCAATGGGACCACCACCGACTTATGCTCAACAAAGGCCAATTGGAGGGGCAAGTCCTTCAGATCCCATCTCTGTACCTGATTTGGATGATCCAAAGGAACAAGAGAAGCTCAAATGTGGATCCGTTGAATCGAAAGATAATCCCGATACTCATCAAAAATTTGACCTTTTTGAGGAAAGACTGCGCATGGTAGAAGGAATGGAAATGTATTGTTCTATGGATGCAATTGAGCTTTGTCTGGTTCCAGATGTGGTTATACCCCCAAAGTTCAAAGTTCCAGACTTTGAGAAGTATGATGGAACCAAGTGCCCGGTCACACATATCACCATGTATTGTAGAAGGATGGCCGCATATGCTCATGATGACAAACTCTTGATACATTGCTTCCAAGATAGCCTTACTGGTGCTGCAGTAAAATGGTACGTCCAACTGGACCGCAATCGAATCCACACGTGGAAAGACCTTGCTCGGGCGTTTGTAGCTCAGTATAAGCACGTTACAGATATGGCTCCGGATCGCCTTTCTTTACAAAACATGGAGAAGAAAACCACTGAAAGCTTCAAAGAATACGCTCAAAGATGGAGGAATGTGGCCTCTCAAGTTCATCCACCATTGACTGAGAAAGAAACCACTGTAATGTTTGTTAACACCTTGCGAGCCCCTTACTATGAACGATTGGTTGGTAGTGCCACAAAGAACTTTGCTGATATGGTGATTTCGGGAGAAATGATAGAAACTGCCATTAAGCAAGGGAAGATAGAAGGAGGTGATATGGCAAACACAAGGAAAGGGGGAACTTTTAAGAGGAAAGAAGGAGAAGCCCAAGCCATCACTTCAGGACAACACCAAGGAGGAACATACAACCCTTACCAGCCATACCTACCATACCCCTACTACCCAGCTGTGCACAACACTTCACAAAACCCATACCCATACCCGCCTATGCCAAATGCCTTCCCTAACCCGTACCCATATAATCCCATCCAACGGACACCTTACCCACCTGCTTCCACACTTGTTACAGCTTCAACCACACAACAAACAACACCTTCAAACAACCATACTACCGGTGAATCAAGAGGATGGCGAAACAAGCAAGAGAAAGTGCAGTTTGACCCAATCCCAATCCCTTATGCTGAACTCTTCACTCAGTTAGTTGCAAACCATCTAGTAGCACCCTTATACATAGAGCCATTAAAACCTTCGTTCCCGAGATGGTATGACACTTCCGCCCATTGTGATTATCATTATGGAATCGAAGGTCACTCGATTGAGAATTGCACGGCATTCAAGCATAAGGTGCAAGGGTTGATCAAGGCAGGAATCCTGAACTTTGAAAAAAAGCCAGAACAGAATGTTAACAACAACCCACTGCCAAATCATGCTGGGGCAGGGGTAAATGCAATTGAAAGGGAGGTGTATGTTAAAAGGAACATTCGGGAAGTGGAAACCTCCATGGAGAAAGTATTTGAAGCCTTGGTAAAAGCCGATATGCTCGAGGTGTGGCCTGAATGTCCTAATGTGAATGACTCACGAGATATCCAAAGACTATGTTGCTTGTACCACGAAGGATGTGTGGGGCATTCAATCCAGGATTGTGGTTCTTTCCGGAAGGAAGTGCAAAGAATGATGGACGAATCAAAGATCGAGTTTTATACGGAAGCTTCAGAGTCAGCAGTAAACATGATATCCAAGGAGTCCACTCACCCAATGAAGATAAAACCTTTGACCATTTTCTACGAACCAAAAAGAGAGTTTGTGGAGGACAAAAACCGTGCCAAGATGATCATCGAAGTCCCTAAACCCTTCCCTTACAAAGACAACAAAGCTGTCCCATGGAACTACAACTGCAATGTACAAGTGTCAGAATCGAAGAAATGGATAGCTGAATCTCAAGATGATGCTGCCAATATAACTAGCGTTTGAGGGATTACCCGCAACGGACGCTGCTATTCACCGAAAGCATTCGAGAATCTCAAGAATGAGAAGGGAGAGGAAAAAGAGCAAAGTCCTAGAGGAGAAGAGGTACAACTTTCGGAATCAACAGATGGCTCAAAAAGATCGGTGACAGAAAAAGAAGCTGCAGAGTTCCTCAAGTTCATCAAACATAGTGAGTACAATGTAGTCGAGCAATTGAACCGGATGCCCGCTCGTATTTCACTACTATCTTTGCTCCTCAGCTCAGAACCACATAGGAACTCTCTGATGAAGATTCTGAACCAAGCATATGTGGATCATGATATCTCAGTTAAAAATTTGGACTACATTGTTGGGAACATTTCGGTGGGTAACATAATATCCTTTAGCGATGAAGAAATCCCTTCTGGAGGTAGAGGAAATTACAAAGCCTTGCACATCACTACCATGTGTAAAGGTTGTACCGTCGCAAAGGTACTGCTTGACAACGGATCGTCCTTAAATGTGATGCCCATGAGGACCTTGGCCCGTTTACCCATCAACATGTCCTACATGCGAAAGAGTCAGATGATCGTAAGAGCTTTCGATGGAACAAGGAGAAAAGTAGTAGGGGACATTGAGATACCGGTAGAAATTGGCCCATGTACCTTTACCATTGAATTCCAGGTTATGGATATTGCTCCTTCATACAATTATTTGTTGGGAAGACCTTGGATACACATGGCTGGGGCCATACCTTCATCTCTTCATCAGAAGGTCAAGTTCATCGTGGAAGGGAAGATTGTCTGTGTTAATGGGGAAGAGGACTTACTCATAAGCAAGCCAGCAGATACGCCTTACGTGGAAGCGGCGGAAGAAGTGCCTGAATGTTCCTTTCGATCCTTCGAGTTCGTTAACACCACGTATGTGGGAGAAGGAACCACACCGCCTATTCCGAGGCTTTCCAAAACCACCAAGATGGTTGTCAGTCAGATATTAGGAAAAGGATACCGAGCAGGGGCAGGATTGGGAAAAGAACTACAAGGCATTAGAAGTCCCATACGTACTACCAAAAATGAAGAAAGGTTTGGCCTGGGGTACGAGCCAACTAAGAAGGAAAGAGAAGAAATGATAGTCGAAAGAAGAAAGGAAAGGCTGGCTCACTTTAAGGGGCATGAGTTGGAAATTCGAGGAATGACATATCCTCATCTTTACAAGACATTCCGATCTGGAGGATGCATCCTTCCTGAATCACTCACCGTTGGGAACCGAGAATCAGTGTCAGCTTTAGGAGGGACCTTTTCTGATTTATCAATATGTGCAACGGAGGAAGGTGAAGAACAGCCAGGAAATGTGGATGAGATTCCTACTACATACCTTGGGCCACCGAATCTAAAGCTGAGCAACTGGACCACCATGAGTTTACCAGTCACTTGTGATTCAATTTCAAAGTAATGCAAACTAAACATCCATGCTTATGCCCAAAAGCATTGGAATTTTATGTATCGGGCTTTTTTATCATTTATCATTTTAATAAATTGACATGCGTAGTGCATTTCTCATATCTCTTCTCATAATTAATCATTTTCATTAGTGTCATTTCATCCCTTTATTTTAACTATTTACCTATGCAATAGCTCTACATATTTCAATTCCCTTTACCTTCCAAGATTCCAAATAATGAATGCGAAGATGATAATGACAGTGGTTTTGAAGTTGATTTTGAAAAAGGTACAAGTGTCAGTGAACTTGACAATACAGGAAACGTGGAGGATTATGATTTAACTCCGGACTTGTTAAGACTAGTAGAACAGGAGGGGAGACAAATTATCCCACATCAAGAGACACTTGAAACGATTAATTTGGGAAATGAAGAAAATAAGAAAGAAGTTAGAATTGGTGTGACGTTGGTGTCAATGGAAAAAGAAAAACTAATAAAGCTACTTCATGAATATGTAGATGTGTTCGCATGGTCTTATCAAGATATGTCAGGACTCAATACAGACATTGTAGCCCATAAACTGCCTTTGAAACCTGAATGCAAACCGATTAAGCAAAAGTTGAGAAGAATGAAACCTGAAATGTTGTTGAAAATTAAAGAAGAGGTGAAAAAGCAGTTCGATGCAGGATTCTTGGAAGTAGCTAAGTACCCTGAATGGGTTGCAAATATTGTCCCAGTTCCTAAGAAAGACGGGAAAGTGAGAATGTGTGTGGATTATCGAGACTTGAATAGAGCTAGCCCAAAAGATAATTTTCCTCTTCCCCACATTGACACCCTTGTTGATAATACTGTCCGCCATTCCATGTTTTCCTTTATGGATGGCTTTTCAGGGTATAACCAAATTAAGATGGCACCAGAGGATAGAGAGAAAACTACCTTCATAACTATGTGGGGGACCTTTTGTTATAAGGTAATGCCATTTGGTTTGAAGAATGCCGGGGTAACTTATCAGCGAGCTATGGTGACTCTCTTCCATGATATGATGCACAAAGAGGTTGAGGTGTATGTGGATGATATGATTGTAAAAGCTCGTAAAACAAAGGACCATGCGACTAATCTTGAAAGATTATTTAAGAGGTTACGAAAATTTCAGCTCAGATTAAATCCGGCAAAGTGCACTTTTGGAGTCACTTCAGGAAAGCTACTGGGTTTCATCGTCAGTGAAAGAGGAATAGAAGTTGACCCAGATAAGGTTCAAGCAATCCGTGATTTGCCCCCTCCCAAGACGCAAAAAGAAGTTAGAGGATTTTTGGGGAAATTAAATTATATAGCCCGGTTCATATCACAACTCACACTCAAATGTGACCCGATCTTCAAACTCCTTCGCAAACACAATCCGGGGGCGTGGAATGAGGAGTGCCAAGTTGCTTTTAACAAAGTTAAAGAATATTTGTTGAGTCCGTCAGTATTGGCACCACCTGTGGTCGGGAGACCCCTCATCTTATACTTAACGGTAAATGAAGGATCCATGGGATGTGTGTTAGGGCAACATGATGAAACTGGTAAGAAAGAAAGGGCAGTTTACTACTTGAGCAAGAAGTTCACTGAATACGAGTCCAAGTATTCCTCGTTGGAAAAGATGTGTTGTGCTTTAGCATGGACGGCGCATCGACTCAGGCAGTACATGCTATATCATACCACTTGGCTCATTGCAAAGTTGGACCCGATTAAATACATCTTCGAGAAACCTTCCTTATCAGGTAGAGTGGCAAGATGGCAAGTGTTATTGTCTGAATATGATATTGTATATGTGTCCCAGAAAGCTATCAAAGGAAGTGTAATCGCAGATTTTCTTGCAGAAAGGGTGGAAGAGGATTATGAACCAATGGAGTTTGAGTTTCCAGATGAGGACTTGATGTCAATATGTCAAACAAGTGGGGAGGAATCAGAGAAAGAGAATTGGAAGATGTTTTTCGACGGAGCTTCGAATGCCTTGGGGCATGGCATAGGGGTCGTGTTAGTATCACCAGAAGGAGATCATTATCCCGTTATAGCTAAACTCAACTTCTATTGCACCAATAATGTAGCTGAATATGAAGCTTGTGTCATGGGCATTCAAGCAGCAATCGAGAGGAAAATTCACATTTTGGAAGTGTATGGGGACTCTGCTTTGGTTATTTATCAGTTGCGAGGAGAATGGGAGACACGTGACTCAAAGTTAGTTCGGTATCACAAGTATGTATCAAAGCTGATTGAAAATTTTGATGAAATTTGCTTCAATCATTTGCCCCGAGAGGAGAACCAAATGGCCGATGCATTAGCCACGCTGGCGGCAATGTTCAAAGTTGGTACCAATGTCAAGATCCAACCCATCATGATTAATCTTCGAGAGTGTCCCGCTCACTGCTCTAGTGTAGAAGAAGAAATAGACGGGAAACCGTGGTACCATGATATTGTGTATTATCTCAAATTTCAGCAGTACCCGGATCAAAGCTCAGAAAATGATAAGAAAACCATTAGAAGGTTGGCAATGAATTTCTTCTTGGATGGGAACATCTTATACAAGAGAAGTAGGGATCAAACGCTTTTGAGATGCGTGGATTCAACCGAAGCTCGGAGAATAGTCGAAGAAGTTCACGAAGGAGTTTGTGGAGCACATGCAAGTGGACATAAGTTGGCGAGACAGGTCATGAGGGCAGGGTATTACTGGCTCACGTTGGAAAAAGATTGTATAGACTTCGCTCGAAAGTGTCACAAGTGTCAGATATATGCGGACAGAATCCACACCCCTGCTAATTCACTGCATGTATTGGCATCACCATGGCCATTCTCAATGTGGGGCATGGATGTGATTGGGTTGATAACCCCGAAGGCATCAAATGGGCATCGATTTATTCTGGTGGCAATTGACTACTTCACTAAGTGGGTAGAAGCAGCATCTTATGCCAATGTGACCCAGAAAGTGGTATGTAAGTTCATCCAAAAGGAAATAATATGCCGCTATGGTCTCCCGGAAAGGATCATCACGGATAACGCTAGTAACCTCAATGGTTCGATGATGAAAGAGGTTTGTGCCAAGTTCAAGATCAAGCATCACAATTCAACACCTTATCGCCCAAAGATGAATGGAGCAGTGGAAGCAGCCAACAAGAACATCAAAAGGATAATTGAAAAGATGACAGATATATACAAAGATTGGCATGAGAAGTTACCTTTTGCCTTGCATGCTTATCGCACAACAGTCCGAACTTCCACGGGAGCTACACCGTTCTCTTTGGTATATGGGATGGAAGCAGTTTTGCCAATTGAAGTGGAAATTCCTTCACTTCGGGTCCTTAAAGAAGTACAGTTGGAAGAAGCCGAAGGGGTTAATGCTCGTTATGAGCAATTGAATCTCATAGAAGAAAAAAGGTTGACAGCACTTTGCCACGGGCAGTTATATCAAAAGAGAATGATGAGGGCATATGACAAGAAGGCACACTCCCGACAGTTCCGAGAAGGAGAATTAGTATTAAAAAGAATTCTCCCGAACCAGCATGATCCTCGTGGGAAATGGACACCGAATTGGGAAGGACCATTCGTGGTGAAGAAAGCTTTTTCAGGAGGAGCACTAATTTTGGCGGAGATGGATGGAAGGGAGTTTCCCAACCCGGTGAATGCCGATGCTGTCAAGAAATATTTTGCATAAAAAATAATAATAAAAAAAAATAAAAAAAAAAGAAGGAGAAGAAAATTTTCAAGTTGAAAACCTGAAAAGGCAGCTTGAATTTGGGAGATGTGTTTAGGGCGAAAACCCGAAAGGGCGGTCTAGACACGAAAAAGGTCCAAATACTACAAAAGCTTAACACAGAAAGGGTGAAGATCATGATCCGAGATGTTCATGCAAAAGGCAAGGGAGCTGACAAATGTGCCTATTTCGGGATAAAATTTTGAGACTACTGTTAATATCTATCGAAATAGTCATTAAGAAAAGACTGTATCCCTTTTGTATTAATCAATTTTCCCTTGTTCCTTGTCATTATACTTGATTGTAGAAACTTCACTTTTTTCTAATGAAAAATAGCCTTTCACTCCCAACAATGCCCTCATTTCCATTCTGCCAAAAGAGGAGATATGAGTACATTGCATTGCATTTGCCATAAAATTAAAATGATACTTAATAAAGAGCATGATAAAGTAAGAAATGTTTGCAATATTTTGAAAAAAAAAAAAAAAGATCGTAATTGACAGGGAATGAAATGGAGTCTAAGAAGAGAAAGAAAGGAATGGAATTAGCAATAGAATGGAGCACAGTAAAAATGTGAAGAGTGATTGGACCATGCATATGATAGAAGAAGAAAACAGTTATGAGCAATGAATTGAGGAAGACGAGAGATCAGAAATGTGATCGATTCATCCCCCATTGATCAAAGAAAAGGCTCTAAAAACACTAAAAAAAGGGAAACTGATGAAGATGAATTGACATGTTCAAAATTTAAAGTAATTGAAAAAAAGGGAAATTCATCTTTAAAATTATATGAATTTCAGATGAGGAATTGATTATTTTTCACCATTTCAAAAAAGGAAAAAGGTTTCGTTGCCTCAGTTTTGAGGAGTTCATTTTAAAGTTTCAGTGCCTCAGTTTTGAGGAGTTCATTTTTAAAGTTTCAGTGCCTCAGTTTTGAGGAGTTTATTTTTAAGATCTCGTTGCCTCAGTTTTGAGGAGTTCATTTTAAAGTTTCAGTGCCTCAGTTTTGAGGAGTTCATTTTTAAAGTCTCGTTGCCTCATTTTTGAGGAGTTCGTTTTTAAAGTCTCGTTGTCTCATTTTTGAGGAGTTCATTTTAAAAGTCTTGTGGCCTCAGTTTTGAGGAATTTATTTAAACCATATATATATATATATAAATACAATAATAATAATAATATATATATATATATATATATAATAAAAATTTGGTAAGAGAATTAAAGAATTTAGTCAAATACAGTGTCTACGTCTTTGCACTATTTCGAATTTTCGAAAAGCTCAAAGAAGGGCAGCTGTAGACACTAAATTATAAACAAGGAAAAATTAAAAATATAATAAACAAAAAAAAAAGAAAAAAGACAGGAGAGAGGTACGACTGGCAGGGTGTGGACGCACCCTGCCAGGCACCTCTCTCACCTGCCAGACGCGAATTTTTCGCATCTGGCAGGGTAGTGGAATTGCCCCCCTGATGCCCTGGGACAAGGCAATGGAGAGTACCCCCTCCAGAGCCCAGAAATCGGGTATAAAGGGGAGGGGGATCCGAGCAGACAAGGGAGGAGGAGCCTGCAACAAAAAATCCCAGCAGCCACATCAAAAAAAAATCAAAGAGAGATATCCAAAAAGAACCAAAAAAGGAGAAAACGTGTTCAGGGAGAGTGAATAAGGGAGTCCGGCCAGAGAAGACCATCGACGCCGCCAGATCTGTCGCTGGAAGGAAGAGCCGATCCAGGACAGCCGCGACGCCACCGGTTGGGGGAGAGCCGACTTGACCCACTTCGCAAGGAGGAGCTCGCCGGCGGAGAAGGAACCAGACCATCGACGCCGCCAGATCTGTCGCTGGAAGGAAGAGCCGATCTAGGACAACTGCGACGCCACCGGTTGGGAGAGAGCGGACTTGACTCACGCCGCAAGGAGGAGCTCGCCGGCGGAGAAGGAACCAGACCATCGACGCCGCCAGATCTGTCGTTGGAAGGAAGAGCCGATCCAGGACAGCTGCGACACCACCGGTTGGGGAAGCCGACCGTAAGAGTTCGCCGGCGTGAGATTTCCTGCAGGTTGACAGCCAAGGGGAGTTCGCCGGCGTGAGGAGGGGAAATCCGACAGAGGAAGAGTGTAGAGAGAAGTCAGAGAGTTTATAGGTAGAGAGAGAAAGTGGAAGGGAGAAATAGGAAGAAAAGGAAGAATAGGGGGGTTTTATAGTTAGTGCTTAAAGCTAAACGGTGTCGTTTTGAGGAATACGTTTGGGCAGCTCAAGGACATTCAAAACGACTGCGTTTTGGCTCAGGAAGGCTGAATACTTGGGGCATGCTCACGGGCGTTCTGCCGGACTGATGCGTATTGGGCTAAGTCGGGCTTGAATCTTGGGTAAGTTTTAAATATTGGGCTTTTGTTGGTGTTAGTTATGATGATTTTCTTAATGTAGTCTTTTGTTAGTAAAATAATGGGGACATAGTATAATAATATGATAATATAAATTAAAAATATAAAAAATAATAATGAGTAAAAAAAAAAATCAAAATCATTAAAATAGAAAATATGTATAAAAAATAGGTAAATAACAAAACAACAATAATAAAATATAAATATAAACGAATGAAACAAATGGTAGGCTAAAAGATTAAATTAAGAAATTAAAAAATTATTAGATTAAGCATTAAAATAATAAAATAGGTATGAGAATCAATATCAGAAAGTTAACCCTTTTAATATATATATATATATAATTAATAAAATAATTTGCCGATGATGGGATAATCGATCGGGATGCGAGAAGTCGCAATCCCGAGCTTATGTTCCCTAGGCTCGGAATCCGAATCAAGGCCCCACCAGTATGATGGGAGGGTCTCGTTTTCAAGATTCTGAAATCCATAATAAATAAAGAACTTGATTATACAAAGAAAGTTACTTGATGAAATCACTTGATAAAAATAAATAATAAGTAATAAAATAATGATAAAGTGATAACAATTCAAATATATAATAAATAATTAATTTGTGAAAATACAATATATATATGACATTAAATAAGTAAATAAATAAATAAATAATAATAAAAAATGACTAATTTAAAAGTAAGCATTGAGTATTAAGTGGCATAAAGAAATGTGAAGATAAAGATAAAAAAAATAATAAATAAGATCTTAGGCGTTAGGTTCGAATAAAAATCGCTTATGAAAAATATAATAATAATAAAATATAAGAATATATAAAAATAGTACAATAAAAATACATATAATTTCTATTCACTAAAATAACATAGAATTATAAGCAATTTATCTAAGTATAAATGGAAAACATAAGAATTTAGAACAAAAAATGTAAAGTATAAAAAAAATAATAATAATAAGAAATAAGAATAGAAAATATGATAATAAAATGTATAATAAAATAAAAATAATTAATAATAACAAAAAACATAGATAATTGCATTAGCATGGCATATATGTATTGCATCATACATATCATTGCATATAAATATTTCTGTTTCCGAGTTTAAGCCCCGATGATGGGATCTTTCGGGGATCCTGCGAAGGCGGGTATTCCTCGAAAAGTTCCTTAGGTGAAAAGATGTCCTCGGGTCCCACCAGTATGATGGGAGGGCTCGAGAACCATCTTTAATAAAAGGTTTTTACCCGAATTGGGTTCATTATGCATAAAAATATTATTTTAAAAAAGAAAACGTACGATGACCCCGATGACGGGAATTATTCGTCGAATTTGCGAAGGCGAGTTTCTCGGATAATTCCCTAGGTTAGAGAATATCCCGAGTCCCACCAGTATGATGGGCGGATTCGAAAAATATCCTCGATAAAAGGTTATTTGTCCGGCATTTTTATCTCACGCCATGCATTTCATCTCGCCACCCATTTGCATTCCATTTTAGGTTAAATAGGAGATAAAATAAAAAATAATAATTAATGAAATCTAGTGAAATTAAAAATTAAAGCCCAATAGGATAATCTAAAAATGGTACCGTTCATGGAACGGGCGTCCGAGGGGTGCTAATCCTTCCCCGGGCGTAACCGTACTCCCGAACCTAGATCCAGAAAATTGTAGACCGATTTAAGGTTCTTTTCGGTGGGCTTAAAATTAATTTAAGTTTTCATCGATTAGAATCGAGTCAATAGGTGACCAATCGCACCTAGTAAAAAAGATTGGTGGCGACTCCTAGTTTAATTTTTAGTGAGTTTTCACATTCACGTCTAGCGGTCGGGTTCCTGGACCCGCACGTTACGACAGTATGTAACAACTTTTTTTTTCAGCATGGCGTGCAATAACATTTTTTTTAAATATGGTGTGTAATAACAACATTTTTTAAACATGACGTGTAACTTGGTCTCTATCTTTGTATTTCATTAGACATAAACTCTTAGAATTAAATATCTTCACGATAGAGATAAAGTTTAAAATCAAAAAGAAATTTGACATGGAAAGGACGATGTATTGAAAAGTTATTCTACTACTAGGATGAAATAGATTTGGATAAAAAGATATAATTCAAAATCCTCAAAATTGGATAATTAGCTTTTAGGGTTATTTTATTTGTTACATTTCCTGTAATCACAAAAAAAGAGGAAATTATGAAAAATGGTCAACCTCATAAGGCCATTTCAAAAAGAGCCTTAATATAAAGTCAACTGTTTTTACCCAATTTTGTTCATGAATTGACAAAAATGCCCTTAAAGCCATTTAAATAAATTAAATCATTTATCACAATTTTCTCTCATAATTCCTTTCTTCGACATCCGTCTGCTATGCTCTCGATTTCTCTCTCTTGCCATCCAGCTCTCTCTAATTTTATCCATTTCTTTCTCCCACATCCATCTGCTGTGCTTTCGATTTTTCTCTCCCACCATCCAGCTCTCTTTAATTTTACCACCATTGCTATCTTTCTCTGTCTATTTCTCGTCATATTGTCGTCAATTGACAGACTAAAGAGCAACGATGACATTAATGTGTATTCTTGGGTTTATTGATTTACATTCATAGAACCTTAAAATTGATGGATTAAAGTTATATAAGTGAATCTGTAAATTAAAACATTGTCCAGAATTGTTACACGTCATGCCTGTATGTAACAAATCTATTGAAAATAACATAGTTTAAACATAACATGTAATTTAATCTCTATTTTTGTATTTCACTAGAACATAACATAAACTCTTGGAGTTAAACATTTTAAATATGAAATATAATAATTTTATATTCAATATGACATATAATAACTTTTTTTTAATATGATATGTAACTTGATCTCTATCTTTGTATTTCACTAGAATATAAACTGTTGGAATTAAATACCTTAAACATGGTGTGCAATAATTTTTCTTTTCAACATAACATGTAACTTGGTCTCTATATTTGTATTTTATTAGGAGAAAAACTCTTGGAGTTAAATACTTTAAACATGATATGTAGTAAATTTTTTTTCAAAATGGCGTGTAACGACTTTTTTTTTTTTAACATGGCATGTAACTTAGTTTCTATCTTTGTATTTTTCTAAGACTTTTACTCTTGGAATTAAACACTTTAAACATGATGTGTAACAACATTCTTTTTTCAACATAGTGTGTAATAACATTTTTTTGAACATGGCGTAAAACAATATTATTTTTTAAGCATGGCGTGTAACTTGGTCTCTATCTTCGTATTTCACAAGGATATAAACTTTTAGAGTTAAACACCTTAAATATGACGTGTAACAATTTTTTTTAACATAACGTGTAATAACATATTTTACTAGGTGTCCTGAGTTAGTCCTTTTATCGAAACTCTTACAGCAACTATATACTACCACTACATCTTTAGGGCTACTGCTATCAAGGCTTTGGGCTCCTTCCGCAACAACCCTACCAATTAAAGAAAAAAAAAAACAAAAGACTCATTGAAAACTAAAATTGCTTTGTCTTCACTTATCTTTTTCTTTTTCAGTATTTGTTCGTTTATGTGTACGAGAGGATAATTATGATGATGACCTTTCTTTCTTCTTTTACATCTTTCTTTTTTTATAATTTAAATATTTTGCTATTAGCTTTTGCACCTCTATATCATTGTTCCTGAGTAATAGTGGTTTTGACTTTTTCTTTAAAAAAACAATATATTTTTTAACACGTGTGCTTGAATATGAGAAGGTTTCATTAAAAGCAATTTTATTTGAAAATATTTTATTTTGGCTAAAAACAGTTAAGATTAAAAAAAGAGTTATTTTTTAAAATACTTTATGTTTGAGAGCTTAAAAAAATCATTATTAAAAAAAAATGACGTGTTACAACATTTTGTTTTAACACGTTTACTTAATATATGAGGAGATTTAATTAAAGATAATTTTGTTCAAAAATTTTTTCTTTTAGTTAAAAACAATTAAAATTAAAAAGAATGTTACTTTTGAAAACACCTTATCTTTGAGGACTAAAAAAAAAATTATCCTCAAATATTAATATTTTTATGATGATTTAAGATTTATTGATGTTAAATTTTATTATATTTGATAAGTATTATGATGTGTATAATTTTTTATTGTAAATTTGACTAATAAAACTATATATTAATTGTACATATTCTAATTTAATCATTTTTTAAAGTTTTAATTTAATCATTTTAATTGTGTTAATTGTGTAAACATCTTATAAATTGTTTAAATTTTAATCAAGTTAATTTTATCATGTTTTATAAAATTTAGTCTGAACACATTTAATAAATGTATTAATCGTGTTATATCATGTTACACATTAATTAAACGTATCTATGTACGTGTTTAAGATTTTGACACGATTAATTAATTGTGTAATATTCGTATTTATTTATATACATGTTAATACTTTATTTTTACATAACACAGTTAAGACATGAAAATATGAATTGTCATATTTACATGTGACAGATGAGCTAATAATATGAATATGCATGCAACGTGGTTAAGGTTAGTTGAAGTGAAAAAGTCACATAAGACAACTTTTAATTTCTAACTGTTAAATGATCAAAGTAATAATTTTTATAAACATTGCCCATGAAAATATAAAATTTTAAA
Organism: Theobroma cacao; assembly: GCF_053813885.1. Taxonomy (NCBI): domain Eukaryota; kingdom Viridiplantae; phylum Streptophyta; class Magnoliopsida; order Malvales; family Malvaceae; genus Theobroma; species Theobroma cacao. The sequence goes on from NC_142647.1 coordinate 9,425,509, forward strand.
ATTGACGGAGCAAAACAAAGATTTATGAAAAGCTAAGAGAGTAAATGGTAAGGTATCCAAGTTTAGTAAGAGTCTATGCGCCACTTGAGAACAATATAGTTAGGAATTAGCATGGAGAAAACTGGGTTGGTGTTTTTAAGTGCGTATTAATGACAAATTTTAATTAGGGAGAGGATACATATAACTTAAGGCTTGTAGTTTAATAGGGTTAGAGTATATTAATTGCCCTTATTCGTATTGAAGTAATAGGGGCAACGAATGGTTAAAAGTTAATAGTGTACATATATAGGTGTTATGTTCACCTTGCAAGGCAGTACACGGTACCATGTAGGTAGAACTATTTAGCATAAATAAACTTACTATAGCTGTGATCCAAAATCCTCACGTGTTGCCTTTGCAGAGGAGTTTTACCTAGAAACATTAAGGCAACCTTATAGTTAATATACATTTACACATGTTGAAATTGTAACAACCTAAAAAGGTCTTTAGCACAATTCTCTAGCAAGCCTATTAATTCATCAAGGCATAATATCTCAAAAAAAAAATTCTAGATTATTCAGGAATATTCAAATAAATTCTTTATTCTGTTATTGTGATCAATTAAATCTTAATATTTTTATTTTGAGTCCAATGAACTATTGTTAGTCACAAAATGCCACTTGTTATTTTATGTCACATGATATTGATGTGATATGCTGACATGTTATAATAGATGATGACATGATATGATGATATAGCATTTTCATCCTCCACATTAATGTTACGTGAGTATAAAATGAAAAGTGACATTTTGACTAATGACAATTAGTCAACAGTCAGTTATAAAGCTCTATTTAGCTCAAAATAAAAGGAGATGGATTTTATTGAATGTAATAGAACAATAAGAATTTATTTGAAATTTTTGAATAATTCAGAGACTTTTTCAAGTATTACGTGATTCATCAATCACACTCAAATTAATTGATACTAATTAGAATGTGAGGATGAATTGTAAATCATTAGTGATGAAAAAATAGTAAAGAAAAGATGTGAAGTTGTTGATTTCTCACGTAAGTGCACGTATCGTTAACAAATAATATAGTAATGAAGTAGAGTATCGTTTCTACGGAGAATTGTTTAATTCCTACTATTAACTACTAAAATTATAACACCCTAATTTTATTCAAATAATTAAAATAAAAAAAATTAAAACTAAAATTAAATATTAAATAAAACTAACTGAACTACCAGATCTATGCTTATAATATTCCTCAATATTTCATTTGATTATTGTCTCTCTCTCTTAACTTAGTTTAATGGATTTAATTGCTAACATAGAGTCCTAAATTATTTACAAGTCTCTGTTGAGTTTCTTATAAAAATATCTCTTCCAATTAATTTACTATACGTCTATGCAAATTAAATTGAAGAAAGATTCATTAAGTTTGTGCTCTAATTTTGGCTACGTATGACTTATAAGTGTATGTCTACCCTATATGCAAATCATATCACCTAATCAACTAAGTGTATTCGATCATGCGCTATTTTATTCAAGGTTTACCTAAATCTACTTCGTCAAAGCTTAACCTAGGTTTCCAATTCAATATAATTGGTGATCAGACAATTAAAAGCATTAAGAATAGAATAAAATAAACAACGAAAATCTATCAAACATAAGAAAAAAGAGATAAATAATTCAGACTACATAATGAGTTCAATCATAATCTTAGATTAAGAATTTAGTTCCTCACCAAGTCACACATTATTATCGAATATAGTTTAAACAATCAAAACAAACTAAGAAAATAAGAGAATAATAAAAAAGAATAAACTCAAGAATTATAATCTCGATCTTCCAAGCCTTCTGAAATCCTTCAAAATCTTCTATCTTCAATGACTTTGTGGCTTGACTCTCAGCTTTTAATCTGGTGTTATACCAAGTTGGATGAAGAAAAAAGTCAATTTCAGCTGGGATTTCTTTATTAGACTGTGTAGTTTTGCTAAATTAATTAGCAGAAATCGTAATTACTCCAGGACTGCTACAGTATATCAAATTCGATAAGATTTTTGACCATTCTATAGATCGAACTGGGTAAAGTGGTTAACATGAAAGTTGTAGATCTTTCTCTTATCTTTCCAATGGTCAAAAAATTGCTTCATTTGAAGTTTTGTAGAGAAAGTTATGGCTAAAATACCGAAATATATGCATTAGAAGTTTGCACCTCAAAATTGCTCTCCTTCTTTTACTAAAATTCTTTATTCAAACACCTACAAAAGTACAAATAAATCAATAACAACCTATCTTAATCACATTAACATCAAATTAAATATAAAATTAACTAAGATTAGATTGACTCACCTAAAATAACTAATTTAAGATAATTAAATAAAATCTATTAATTTATACGCATTACTACAAAAACTTAACCAAATTATTATTAAAATTAAACTCAAATAACTCTATATCATAAAGTTATCAGAATACATTTATGTTTTGATCTTATTGCTCCAAATACAACTAAAGTGAATTGAAATGTTGTCTTATTCTTTGTAACAAAACAAATAAGCTCTACGCGTTTCATATAGCTCAAGTCGTTTAAAAAAGAATAAAGGTGACAGTATGAATACAGCAAAGAGATATTAGATTGATTACGAGGTAGAAAACGAAACAAGGGAATAAGTAAAGGGGGATCCATCAGCCTATAATCTGTAGGCAGGGAGGCTAAATTCATAATTTAAGGTCTTAATTGTGATTAAGACAGCTCATTGTTAGGTAAAGACAAGAGAGAAAGAGGGCTCAAGCCGGTTAAAGACGGCAAAATTATAATTTTTTCTTTGTAGCCGGCTATTTGTACTTTTGCCACCACACAACCTTCCAAGCCCATATTTCTTTTTTAAGTCTCCTCTCATCATCCCTTTATAACCCTCTTCATTGGAGGACTTAGTCGTATCATTCCGAATTCCTTTTTGTTTTTAAATCACTTTTCACTCATCTTCTTTCTTTCCTTGACGTACGTAGCTGAGAATTGATCATCAGGTTTCATGGGGAAACTATCACTGCAGAACCAGAAAAACAATGCACAAAATAATAACTTTAATAATACTACGAGTAATGGTGTTACCAAGGTGAAGAGAACTAGGAGAAGTGTTCCAAGAGACTCACCTCCTCAGCGTAGCTCGATTTATCGAGGGGTCACTAGGCAAGTCTTTTTGGTTATTACTTGCTAGCTAGTATTTGTTTATCTTGATTTTGGTTACCTGACATGCATGTTAATTTATGTGATTGTTTCAGGCATAGGTGGACAGGTCGATATGAAGCTCATCTATGGGACAAGTATTGCTGGAATGAATCACAAAATAAGAAAGGACGCCAAGGTTCATTTCCTTTTTCCCCTTATTGATCTTGTTCATATTTCTCAATGGAATTATATACGGAGCAAAGTTTATTGATTTAGTTTTCTCCTCCTTTATGGTGCTGCTGCTGCTATGTACTCAAATGAAGTCTACCTTGGTATGTTAACTACTACTTAGTGAGTGAAAATTTTTAATGCTGTTCTTTTTTTTTAACCTCACACATTTGGAAAATTTACATTTTCCAGGTGCTTATGATGATGAAGAAGCTGCTGCACATGCTTATGATTTAGCAGCACTCAAATACTGGGGTCAAGATACCATTCTTAACTTTTCGGTAATCTTATATTCTTATTAGCATTGTTTATTTTCATGTGGTTTTTAAGAAGACTGAGGAAGAAACTTACTATTTTACCATTAACAATACGCAGTTATCAACATACCAGAAGGAATTGAAAGAAATGGAGGATCAGTCTAGGGAAGAGTATATTGGATCTTTGAGAAGGTAAGATTGATGACTGATGATGAGAATTTATCAATAAGAAGGATTCATGTGAGAAGCAAGTATACGTTTATGCATTGAGTTAATCATGTATTTGGTCTTGAATGTGCAGGAAATCTAGTGGTTTCTCTCGGGGAGTTTCTAAATACAGAGGTGTTGCTAGGTACTTGTTTATAGTTTTATCTCGTTTCTTCTTCATTTCCGTCTTTTGTGAGTGAAAGCTTCAAATTGTTTGTGTACAAAGCTCTCAACAAAGGATTTATAAAAAATTTTATATTTAGGCGGATCTATATGGCTATAAGTACTCCAGCATTAACAAATTGCAATAGCTAGTGGATAATATATATATATATATATCATATGTATATGTACATATACATACATGCACTTTTGCAGCATCTCAGTTATCTTTCTGATAATCTACATCTCAAATGCAACATTCATTTGTTACAGACTTTGTAGTATTTACTTGTTTAAATTTTAATGTCGATGGACAGACATCATCACAATGGGAGATGGGAGGCTCGCATTGGCAGAGTCTTTGGCAACAAGTACCTCTATCTTGGTACATATGGTATTTGCCATTTCCCTTTTTTTTTTTATTCTTTGTCTTTTCCTTTTACTGTTTCCAAATCCAAAACAAGCTAGACTCGCCAAATGCATATGTAAGAAGCAAAACCCCCAGAAGAAAACCAAAGAGAAAGAAGTTAAGAAAAGTTAGACTTCTCTCTGATTACAAAACATATGGGTACTATTTCTGTGCCATAGATGGATTAAATAAGAGTTGTTTTTCGTTTTCTTGTTGGCCATTACTTTCAGAGTTTGTGACGTTTATTAAATGGACATTCACCTGTAAACATATTTAATGTCCTGACTAGTTTTTCCTACCCAATAGCAGAGGCTAGCTCACTTTTTAGATTCATTAATTGATTAAAATATTCCAAAATCTAGATTGAAAAGTACAAGTGAGTTGATCAGAATTGATCTTCGAGGTTGTCAAACAAACACTAGAATCTTATAGAGTCTTAATCATATATGAACTCACAATGGAAAGAGGGCAAGCACATCTTACAATTATATGTTTGTTACTTTTTCTTATAATTTCTTTGGAAGCTGGGGCAACCCAAAATCTACCAGATACTTAGCATACACTTGTTGAGAAGGATTGCATCAGTTAACTTAGTAGATATGTTCCACCAACCTTAACAAATGTTTCATATCTAAATACAAGTGAAGAAAATTTCAACCTCTCCCCACTAAATTTTATTCAAAAAGGAATCACTTTCAGCCTATTCTCGCTACAAAATTGTCCCCTAATCTGTTCATTGACTTTTTTGCAGCTACACAGGAAGAAGCTGCCACAGCATACGATATGGCTGCGATAGAGTACCGGGGATTAAATGCAGTGACAAACTTTGATTTAAGCCGTTACATCAAATGGCTTAAGCCTAATCAGACCAACACCGAAAGTAACCCTAACCCTAAGATAGAATCTACTTCAACAGTAACAACAAGCCCTACTCAAGAACTTAACCTAAACTTCGTCAACAACAACCAGTTGCAAGCCTCCAACCCTAGTGATCAATCCTTGCTGACTCAGCCACGGCCTGCGAATGCCACTTCAGCCCTAGGGCTTCTTCTTCAATCGTCAAAATTCAAGGAGATGATGGAGATGACTTCGGCTGCTGATCACTGCCAATTGACACCAGCGGTATCTGAACCAGTGCCATGCAGCTTCCCTGAAGACATACAAACTTACTTCGGATGTCAAGATTCGAGCAGTTATGGAGATGTTGATGATATTATTTTTGGTGAGCTTAACTCCTTCATGCCACCAATGTTTCAATGCGACTTTGATGCCTAGAGGAAGCTAATTTTAGTGATTATCTATATATATATATATATATATGCATCGAGGATGACTTGTCCCTAACGTTTCTTATTTATTACTTATATATATACCAATAAAGATGTGTAGGTGCTTTGTGAATACAAAAGCCCTATCTAGGATCAGATTTGGCTGAAGTGGAAAGAGTGGTAGGAGTTTAGATTTGACTAAGCCTAGAAATTAAACATTATATAAAGGTAGAAAAGGCTAAGAAGGGAAAGGATATACAGTTAGATGAGAAGAAAATACGTAGCTTCTTCATTGCAGGGTATCATGAAGTGACAAAAGATGGCGGCTGATCAATACATTTGGTTCATTTCTTGTAGATTAGAGAAGAAACTAAGCAGTTGTATTTAAGATAAATTTTTTTTTCTATGAATAAGAAATCAATACTCGATCATCAGCAACTAAATATCTGATCCCTTCCATTGTTTATTTGCCTGCTATTTGATAAGCATCATTTTGTAAAGAGAAATGTTTAGTGCATTGAGTATTCTAAAGTATAATCGATCTAAGGTCACAATTATCCATCAAATCAATAAGTTCCCACAAGTGTATTAAGCCACACGTACGATAAGCAGTTCTAGAGTTGAATATGTGCTCAAATGTTTAAATATTGAAGAGAAGAAGCCACCTTGAAGCAGCAAACAGATGAGCCAAGAAAATTTGTATTAATTTAACCAGGAATATCAATGAGCACTGACAAAAAGGAAAAATAAAGAATTGATTTTTAAACAAATGACAAATTTCTCTTTTGATCAATCGGAACATAGTTTAATCAAAATGGTCACATACACGACTAATAGCATTGATAATTTTTTATATAATTTTATGTATACATATATTATATAATATAATAAATTAAGTAATATTTAGTTTTCAAAGAAACTTACTAGTGCTAAGATCAGTGAGGATCTTTTCACGGCAAAGCCTGAAGTTTTCTGCATACAAAACTTTGTTGACATTCTTAATTAAAGAGGTGTTGTTGTAATAATTAAGTTAAATTAAGGTGATGAATTGTTAAATCTAAGAATTAAGAAAGCAAGTCGATATCCAAGAAAAGTAATGGTGTATTTATTTCTCTTATCCCCTGACTATTGGATGGTCAATTCCAATTGTCAACGACCGCACGTCATGGTACATTCCAGCCAAACTCTCATGGCACGTTTGGTTCGCGGAATAGATAGGAATGGAATAGAATAGTTATTACGTGAGAATATAATGAGGTGAGAATACAATAGAATAAGTATTATGTAGTTTGGTATGATGAATGGAATAGAGTAGGAATAATTATTATGACTTATTACAGTGTTTGGTTGGTAACAATAGCTTTAGAATAGGAAAGGAATAGAAAATAAAAAGACAAAAATACCATTTATTATATTTAATTATTTTTTATTTTATTTTTAAATATTAATAATTTATAATTAATTAAAATATTAATAATTAATAATTTAAATATCAATATTTTAATATAATTTAATTACTAATATTTTAATTAATAATATTTTTATTTATAATTTAATAATATTATTATTAAAATATTAATAATTTTTATTTTTATATTCATTAAAAATTTAATATATTAATAATTTAATAAATAAAACATTAATAATTTAAAATATTAATATTTAATATTTTAATCATATTAATATTAATAATGTTTAAATTATATATAAAATATTAATATTTTAAATTTTATAAATAATTTATTCTTTTTATTCTATTTTTTTCCTTTTTCTTTTTTTCTTTTTCATGGGCCGGTCACCGGAAAGGCGACCGGTGTAACAAAACGCCGATCTGGCGCACCATGTGGCCTGATCTGGCCACTACGACATCAGATCGGCGCTTCCCCGCGGTTGGATCTGGCCGTGGAGTGCCAGATCCAATCGTGGGATCTGGTCGGGATGCACCAGATCCGGTGCTTCCCGCTGCCAGATCTGGCTGAATCTCCGTTTGAATATTGTCCGACCATATTCGGTCATAAAATCACCGTCGCAGCCGCTTTCGTCGCCATCGCAATCGCCGTCGCTTCTGCTGCCGTCGCCATCGTTGCCGCCACTAACATCATCTCCGGCGTTGATGCCACTTAGAGAGAGAATAAGAGAGGAAAGAACATGAGAAGAGAGAGAAAGAAGAAGGGAAAATGAGAAAAAAAAAAAATATATATATATATATATAGGTCTAGGGTTGTAATATTTTTAAATGATAATGGGCATTTTAGTCTTATCATAATTCAGAGCTATTCTCATGGTCACGGAATAGCAAAAACCATGGGAAACCTCGGGTTTAACTATGCCTGAGTTTTACCCTTTTTGAGAGAATAGCTATTACTAGGTAATAGCTATTCTTTGTGATATTGCCATACCAAACGGAGGTAAGCTATTCCCTTGGGAATAGACAGGGAATAGCTAAGCTATTCCCTGTACCAAACGTGCAGTCAAAGTTGTGGAAACCTATTAGGATGACAAACGGAGGGCCTAGTTTCTATATATATATAGGTAGGTAGGTAAGAAGGCTTACTTAGGTGTCACATATATATATGCATTACATTATAAATACGAAAATTAATGGTAATTATTTTGTTGACATGTAATTACTGAATTGACATAATTATTTAAATGAATATGTAATAATCATATAAACTTATTTGTAAAGAAAGCGTATAAAGTAATAATTTTGAAGATATTTAAGTATATTAAGGGGCTTCAAAGAAACTAGGGAGCTAGGCATAATAAAAAAATTTATGAAGTTTTAATGGGGAGCCATGTACAACCTTTTAAGTAAGTAGATACAAGCTTTCCAAAGTGTGTATTATTATGATTAAAATATTACTGTATATGGCCTAACATTTACATCCCAAAGTGTAGATTGGGTGAGGCCCGGCCGAGCCTCTTGGGTCGGCCCATGAATACTTGTAGGAGGGACAGGTCCAAATAGACAGTAGAGAATCCACGTCTCCATTTTGATCCACCAACAGCTACCCCAAAAGGTTTCCAATTATTTCGCCCCGACGGTCCTCATTTTCACGCATTTAAAGTGCCAAGCCACCCCCAACGGATCGGCTCAATACCTACCGCATGGCAGTCTTGTAAATTCACAACTCTCCCTTCACACTCCCAATAATTTCACAACTTTCTTTGCCATTTAATTTTCCCACCCATTCCCAAATTTTCACTTTTCCCGCCCAGAAAGTAATTCCGCCCCCCCCCCCCCCCCTCTCCTTCTCCCCTTCCTCCCTCATAAAAATCTAGGGTTTTCGTTTTCTTCCAATTGTTTGAACCTTTAAACCTTTTTTTTTAAAGAAAAATCTTTTTTCTTTCGAAATGCCAGACCTTGGAAATCTTTCTCACTCTTCATCTCTATCTCTCTCTCGTTGCCCTCACCTGAAACTTCTCTCCATTGACTCTGCCGAATCCGCCAATGCTTTTGACCCTGGCGCCATCAAAACCCTAGCCTTAAACTGCGGTTGGGCCCAGGGATTGGTCCGAAAAGGTGCTGACTGCAATGGGAATGGAATTAGGGGTTTGAAGCGAGTGAAGAAGGGGTCTAATGGTAAGGTTTTGGGGGATTATTTGAGGGATTGGGTTCAGAGTAAGATGGAATCTGGTATTCCTGAGTCCGGGTGTGTTCTTCCATTTCTCGTTGGGGCTAAGAAATCGGTACTTCTTTCTTCTTCTTCTTGTTTGTGAATTGTTTTGCTGTTTGGTTGTGGAAAGTGTGTGTGAAAATAAAGGGTATTTAAGTTTAAACTGTGGATTCATTATTTGTTGAATTATTGTTTGGTTTATTGAAAATGGTGGAAAAAAGGGTATGTAGTAAATGTTAAAATTTGTAAAAGGTGGAATTGTAGAAAGGTATATGACACAATTCAAGTTTAAGAAATTGAGCTTTTCCTGGGAATGTGCCTTCCCATTCGTCTGGTGTCTTCCCATTTATGGAATGTGATTGTGGTGAAGGTGATTGTTGGTATTAAATTGTTGGGAAAATAACATTGCCATGTTTGGTATACATGGGAAAATGCTGATTAAATTCTTGAGAAAGTTGCATCGATATGTTTGGTTATTCATGCATTTTAATGGGAAAGTAATGTTAATTTTCAAAATTTGTCTTATCAATTAAAATGCAAATTTACTACTTTTTAATTTTAGTAACCATAAGTGATTAACTTTAGTACTAAATATGAATCACTAGTATAGATACATGCTAAATTCAAATTAAATTATAAAAAGATTTTTATAAGTTCAAATTAAAATAGAAAAGGAACATATTATTTCCACATTTAAAAAATGTAAAACTTATTTTCATTCATGCTTAGAATTGCATATAAAACAATTAAAAGCAAGTCCTTATAAATTGATCTTTAAATAACAATCATAAAACGGTATAAAAGAAGAAGAAACATGAATGATTGAAGGAAATTTAATCAATTACTTATAAAGATTGAAGGAGATTGAAAAAGATGAAATTGTGAAAAAGGGTATATGACACATTAAAGTTAAAGAGCTTTTCTTGGATTTCACTTTTGTTGCTTGGAGAAATTAACACTACATTCTTAGTAAAGTGCTTGGATAACAAAAATCCAATGCGACTTTTCCAGGATTTAATTAGCACTTTCCTATATATACCAAATGTTGCTATGTTATTTCCTTGCAGTTTAATACCCAACAATCACCTTCCCAACAATTACATTCCATTGGAATCAAGAAATGGGAAGGCGCCTTGTAATTTCTATGAGATTGGTAGCGTTTGATGCTAATTTTGAGTCAATTGCATCCCTGCTCTTGGCCAAGAAATTGTTCTAATAGAGGTCCTTTAAGCGTATGGTGAGGGAGTGTGGCAAACAAGTGATCAAGAATGATGTGGATGTGGTAAGGTATAGGAACTAAGGAAGGGAAGGGAAATTGAAAGTAGAAAGAGTGAAGCAAGAGTTGGAACTAGGAACTGCAATGAGAGAAGACATTGGGATGGATAAGTGAGATGCAGAGAGATCTGTATAGAAATCTTTTCTTTCACCAAATGAGACCCATGTATCTTCTATATGTTAGGAAATGCACTTAATGCAACAAATAAGAAAGTAGGTGCCAGTTCATTTTTTATTAAAGATAATTATGCTAAATCTTAGCACAATTGACTATTATTGAGACGGTTGTGGAAGAAAGTTGAAATTGTGTAATGTTTTGGACTATGGCATATGGGAGGCACTCATGTGTTCTACTGAAAAGTTAAGGTTGTGACCCTTAACTATCCTCATATCTGATTCACCAAGTCAAGCTTCTACAACATTTCAAGAGAAATAGTCAAGCCAAGGATCTTTCCATTCGTCTTGGGATTGAATCGTTGCATGTGTATTTTTTAATGCTATTTTGTTGATGTTACATGCAACACATGATTGAGAATGAGGTAATTTTGTACATTTACAATTAACCAAAAACATTTATCTTCAATTACAAAAAATGTAAGGTATGATATTGTAATTGCAAATTAGTATATGAAATCTTTTCTTTGGATATTGCAATATTTTAGGTGTCTTAGCTTAACAATGTGTTTCGCCCCCATTTCCATGAAGGACAAAGGTGCTTTACGTGTTTTATTATGTACGGTCTTGCTGTTAGGAACCTCTCTAGATAGCAGCCAATACTTTTGCAGGATTCCTTTTCTTTTGATGGATGGAGAGGGTTAAAATTGTGTAAATAAGTTTGTCTATATAGTTCTTGAGAGATTAGAAATTTCTTTTTTAGTTTCCAGATGATAATTGAATGGAGATTCAGCATGCAAAAAATTTACAGTTAAAGCTTCATTACAAACTCCTTAATATTTGTTGGTGGCTTCTCTCTGGTGAAGAGGGTCTTGATGGTCCATAATTGCTTTCTTTGGATAAACATGTTTTAGAGATGTACAATCAATGGCAAACTAGCTTAGCAGAAACTAAATTATGCAATGTGGGGTGTGCAAAATAGGTGTTGTAGCCATCTTCTTTTGCTACTCAGTTTTTTGTTTAGTTTGGATTCTTGGGTTTCTGTCAGGGGAAATTTCTTTTCTTCCTGTTAAAATGGGTATCTTTTCAACTTAAGGTGGTAAGATTGCTGGAACATTACTCCATATTTTGTGCCTCAGTCCATTTGGATCTCAGATTGAGTGCTGCAAGTAGTTGTCATTATTTATGAATTTTAATCCTAGAAGTTTATGATTTTTTAAGCCTTCAACATTATGCAATGTACCTGGAGTTTTTGAAGTTAAATACTACTTCCCTTCTCACTATAATTTTTCCGTCATGAGGGTGCTAACATTCTTGTCCTTCCAATTTTTTGTTTGTAACTAGCTTCTCTGTTCCTTGTTCAGTAGAGCTTACTTATCAGATAAATAGAAGAAATGAACTGCATATTCTTCCCAAGTTAAGTTTGTTGCCTGATACATAGCGAACAGTAATATTAGCAGACTATATAACTGCATAGGATGTTCATTTGGTGAATTGTTTGCTGAATTTATTGTGTTTTTATGTAAGGTTTGCAAATTGTGCCTTTCTGTATGTTCAGCATTTTGAAACTTGAATATGTTATGCGCAGCTAGAGTTCACTGCCTTTTTGTTTCTATACTCTGTATTAACATTTTGGTGAAGATTGAGTTTCTCAATGTAAATATAATATCATTTGATTGTAATGAGCTGGTTGATATTTGACTGTTTGTTTATTGTGCTCAGTTCTTTTTTCTTCTTTTCGTTCTGAAAATTCATCTCAGGTTGAATGTCTCCATTGCTATAAGCTCATCTATCCAGGGGAGGAGGTATTATGCTCAGTTCGTGGTTGTCAAGGAGTTTATCACGAAATATGTGCCAAAGAAAGTTTTAGGATGTCTAATCCAAAAAAGTTCCAGTGTCCACAGCATGTAATACCTGCATCTGCTAATTTATTGTTTACTTTCAAAGACTTTTACATCCTTGTTCTGTTTCTTGGCTTCTACCTAACAAAATGTACCTGGTCATTAACAGAGTAGAGAAGGGAAAAGGGGAGAGGGGCAGATAGTCATACTATATATTTATATGAATGTATATATGTACGTATGTGTCTGTGTGTGTATGTATGTATGTATGCATGCATGTATGTGTAGTTTTCTTGTTTGAACAGGAAGTACAAGTCCAACTATGGTTTTTTTCCTTTGACTTTTAAGTTTTTGGTTGTGTGTTTACTTTCTTTACAACTATGTTTTTAGTATTTTAGTTATGTTGTTTTAGTTGATTCATAAAAGTCTGTCTGGGCTGTTTTCTCTCTGTCCCTAATTGTTCCCATGGTGTCGGGAATGCCTTGCTGTAAACATAATTTAGTTACAACTTAAAGGTTACATGTTTTCTCTTGAATGAAAAGTTTCTTGCTTTTGGGACTAAACCCTAATTTTCTAAGGATACTATGATGTTAGAACCATCTTATGCTGTCATCATAAATGAGTGTTTTGCTCATATCTCTAGATAAAGAATATCTTCTGCAGAAACTGAAAGCAACTTGTGTTACTTTTGACCAGAAATCTGAAAATGTTTCAAGTTTGAATGCTCTTTTTCTCAGATATTGCACTTTATGATCCCCCCTCTCATGATTTATGAATTATTTTTATCCTAGATAATTGTGCTATATGTGAGAATTGAGAATGTCTTTTCTAAAACATGTTCAGAATTAGTTCTTGCACTTTTGCTTATCTACTTGGCATCTTCAATGAATAGGTATGCTTCGTTTGCAGACAGAGAACACAATGGCGATGTGTATGTTGTTCAATGGCGTCTCATAATAAGTGTGCCCCGTGGCCAGATGCAGTGACTCATTTGGAGGACAAACCGGGGAGAGCAATTTGTTGGAGGCATCCAACTAATTGGCGGCTGGACAAGAAGGTCAATTTCTTCTTTCCTTCATCAGATATGTCCTATTTCTGGCTTTTAGTCTTATGTTGTTATTCACTTTGACAAGGCTGCCTTCAAGTACCTTTGGTAAAGTCTTTAGCAGATGTGGTTTGCAAGGTATTGGTTGTGTGTCAAATAAAATTTTTCTTTAACTGCGTTTTCTTTCCTTGTTTTCTTCTCTTGAGGTCATGTTTTAGATAATTTTGCTAAATACCTAAATCTATCCCAATTCCAGAAAATCACTTCAAAATTTATGTCTCCATTTAACTTATTTGTAATTGACTTGGAGTCTGGTTAGCCATATTGGTGAAAATTTTAAAATATGAAAAGATTTGTTTTATTATTATTTTGGAAACTTAAGGTTGTATTTTGGAATTTGAATCAGAAACAAGGGATTTGGATTTCAAATTTAGCATAAATTTTGTGTGATAAAGCTCATGAAATGTGACTCTCATGATTACACTCAAATCTATGCATTTGTTATTATCTGTCAAATAGTGAATTTGATATACTTAGATGGAAAAAATGATTTTAAATCCATCCCTTCTTGCTCTCTTAGACACATAGGTACCTTGAAATTTTTTTAATTTTTTTAGAATGTCTATATTCTTTGACTCATACCAGAGTTTGAGTCTTAGAAAAGAAATCTTACTCGAGGAAAAAGGTTATGGGTGTAATATTGGTGTAGTTGGTGCGAGATCCAAATTTATATTATTAATTTGATGCAAGATTTCAATTGTTATGTAGTTTATAGAACTCTAGGGGTTTCAAGTTCTTCGACTTATACCAGAGTTTGAGACTTTTTCGTTGTATGGCCTGAAGGATTGAGTTTGAGTTGCCCACTTCACCTCACCAGTTATAAATGTGATTCAAACCTGATCCATGACCTTGTTCACGTTCAGTAGGCTAAGAGTTGCTGCAAGATCTTACATCTATTCCATTCCTCAAATTTGAGATGTAGAAATCTCTCGTTTTGACTGGACTTTGAGCTTCCTGAGATTCTGGAAGTCAAGAGCCTTTTGTTTAATGATCTCCATTAGTTGATTGCAGGACATAAATTCTATGCCATATATCTCGCGTTAGAAGAGAAAAAGAAAAAAGAAGTAAAAAGCGGACTATTGTCTTCCTTCTCTAGAAATGTTATTCTAGGAAAAAGATTATAGGTTATCTAATATACTTTAGAATATATTTTCTTGAAAGTGCAACCTCTTTTACCATAAAGGAAGCTCTTGTAGGAATTCATGTAACAACAATGCTGTTTTCAGATGTCTAACTTGCCTGAAGTTTCTATTTAAAAATATGGTTGAAAATTCTGCTTATGGATTTATAACAAGATAAAAATAGAATGTTAGTGAATAAATTTGTCATTATGAACAGTTACGAGTGTCAATTGTTCCTGTATGCAAGTGAACATCATGGTGTCTAATTTTCTAGCATTTCTACTGCTAGAAATCAAATTCTCATTGGTCAATGGTATTGTCACATTCCTTTTTCAGTGTTGGTATATATGCGTTTGTGTTTGCTTATGTCCGATATAGTGCATGCCCTATCAAAGCTTTAAAAATCTAGTCCAGTTAGTTTTTGAAAAGAATGAAATGGATTGGTCTATGATATAGTTATCCTGATCACCCTGATCATGAAACTTACAAACATGTTATTCCAAGTGTTGATGAATAAGTGTTAAACATGTGAGACTTACTAGTTAAGTTTTAACTGTGTCATTGTCTTTTATCTTGAGGTTTATCTCTCCGTTCTTATTTTCTATTGATTAGGCTGGCTGACAGGACTGATATATTTATTGAATGAGCAGCATGCAGTTCCAGCAACTGAAATAGAGGTCAGATTTTTTTTTTTCACAGCTTTATAGTGAAATTGTTTAACTTGTATATAAACTTCCACTCTGTGGATATTTAAAATTATATAAATTGTTAATATATATTTATTGGAAACAAGGCAGTATTATCTGGTAACTCTTTCAAGTCTGGGATAGACAGTTTTGATAGTCTGGTATTCTTCAGTTATTATTATCTGTCATAAATTGAAGCTTCCAAATATGTCATAATGAAGTGCATGTTATATTCACACTTCATTTCATTAGAAAAAATGGGGAAAAGATTGAGTTTGACCTTGCAACAATTAGCTTTTGCCTGTATATTGCCCAGTTTGAGATTTAGATTGACCTGGTACCTTGATGTACTATGGACAGCCCTTGGAAAAAAAAGAAATTTTTGGTTTGCTTCTTGAGAATTGGAATTCTTATTCCAAACAAGGTGTAGAAAAGACTAACGGAACTCATTAATTTCCTTAGAAGTTTATTGGAGGAGTTTGTTATAATTGTTATTGTTTGATAATACCTAGTAAAGTTGGTTTTCAATGAGAAACTCTTCAAGGTTGTCAAGATCAGCAGAATCTTCAAGGGTAAAATAATAATCTATACCATGACAATTGCTGACTCATCTGCCCATTTTCTTGAAAAACGTTTGGTTGCAGTTAATGATAACTGTCAAATATGCTTAGTGATCTCCAGATTTAATTGGCTAACTATTTCCATGGTTCATATTTTAGGAAATTTTCTGTCAATTGCCTTTACCTTACAAGGATGAGGAGTTCAAGCTTGACTTGACATGGAGAGATTTAATGGAGAATAAATTGGAGCCACCTCCATATGTCCACATCAAGCGCAGTATCCTAAGCATTTCATTACTTTATTGAATCAAATTCATGTTTATGAGTTGAATGATCACACATGCTTGTACAGTTGGTTTTCTTTTTCTATTACATACTAAATATGACTTCAAAATATTAACTTTTGAAGGGCCTTTTTTTCCCTTGCCAAATTTGAGTTCTTTCCATAATTTATGATGCATTTATCTTTACCAGTTTATATTTGGATTTTTTTGACAATTTTCTTATTAATATTTTGGAATTTGATATTGTGTGTAAATTTAATGTGTCATACATATATTTACCTTCATATTGGATGCTCAGTGAAATTAATATCATACATATTAAGTTGAAACCATGATATGAAAAGAATTAAAATAACTTAAGACTTTAAGGTATGGCAAGTTGTGTAGTGAATTGTGATTGCTTGAAAGTTAATGTCTACAATATTTAGCTGTTGAAAGGTGCCATTCCTTCGTTTATTTAAGTGTTGATGATAGATTCCTAATTATCATTACGACCATAAGAGTAAAATTAGTAGTGAAAGAAATCTATTGTATAACAGTATTACATTAAAAGATTAATGATTGTTGCTGTGCTCAATATATCAACAAGAGTTAGTTACGATTTTTTCTAATATAGTTTTGCTTGCTCTGGCTATGTGTTATAGCTGGTGGAGAAGAAAATGGAGTTATTCATATTCTATTATATACAATGCAATTATTTTGATTAAATAGATATTGGAATTGTTTTAAACCTAAATCTAAGTCTTGTAGTTTATTTCCTCAACTTTTCCAGATTTTTATTTAATTTTTCTTAAATTTTTGGAATAAACAAGCTAGATAAATGGAATGAATGCACAAAGTATGTGACATATATATTTTTTCAAATATGCTTGCATTTAAAATAATTAGGGTGATTTTAAAAGACAATACTGCTTGTGTTGAACAGATTCTTGCTGTTCCACCGAAGCTACGTATGATAAGATGACTAAGCGTTACGTGTTGCGATATGCTGAATTATAAGGCTCAATTATGATTTGTCCTTTGACATGTTGAATGCCAATTTCTAATTTGGCAAATTCAAATTTTGTTTCATTATACTTTCTGTTTGAGCTGCCTTAAATGAATTTAGATGTCTACCTAGTGAAGAAAAAGCGTGATGATGCTGATGATGATATTGGATGCACAAGTTGTAGTTCCGATTGCTCCGAGGATTGTGTATGCAGGTATTTATAATCTGTCTTTCAAGTTTATAATGCTTAACACTAGTATAATAAATGATCATCTGATACTAGTGTATTAAATCGATCTCTCTTCCTCCCCCCTCCACATGCACCTTTTCTAAAATATCATGTCTTGCAATGTTCTTTCTAATTGATCAGTAATTTCTTCCCGAGTGTTTTATGGCTACGAAAAATTTTCTCGTTGAGCATCATCGATTTTTTTAAAATTTGTTTTCCCCTGGAGAAGAATTGTGCAGATGGGTTGGGGAACTTCTAAAAATAAAGTTCTACATTTGTATTCTTGTGGCTCTGTGCTTGCATTTTTTTGTCTGTATGTGCATATGCATTTCATGTTGCCCGTTGTGTCTCCTTTTCACTCGTTCCTTTGCATTCTGCTCAAAGTACACGGGTTTCACATTATTGTTTTCTAACTTGATTTTCCTAACTGAAAATGATTTTTCTTCTCTCAATCAGTTTGTTAGTTCATGGGAGCTAACGTTGTTGGTTCAAATCGTATAGAGCCTGATTTTGCTATTGTCAGGTCAAAAATAATTTCTTCTTGAGTGTTTAACGGCTACAAAAATTTTCTCGTAGAGCATCATTAATTTTTTTATAATTTGTTTTACCCTGGAAAAGAATTGCGCAGATGGGTTGGTGAACTTCTGAAAATGGAAGTTCTGCATTTGTATTCTTGTGGCTCTGTGTGTGCGTTTATTTGTCTGTTTGTGCATATGCATTTCATGTTGCATGTTGTGTCTCCTTTTCACTTGTTCCTTTGCATCGTGTTCAAATTACATGGGTTTCTTGTTATTGTTTTCTAACTTGATATTTGAAAATAATTTTTCTTCTCTCTCAATTAGTTTGTTAGTTTTTGGGAGCTAATGTTGTTGGTTCAAATCCTATAGAGCCTGATTTTGCTCTTGTTAGGTCAAAAATTACACCACTGAAAAAAATTGAACTACTATTCAAATTTGACCTCCTTGGATTAAATTAAAGGTGGGTGAAAAAAAAAGATGTTAGGTAATGAAAGGTCCAACAGATCACCCTGTGTATTTTGAATATGCGGTTGCAAATAATCCAACCAAAGTAATATGAATTAAACCTAAGTCGATCCCAAATGGAAAAACTTCAGTCATCTCAATTTATTTGAAAGGAGAAAAAGAAAGGCAATATCTATCCCTTAATGTTGATCTCTACTGCCCATGAATCTCAATAGCTAAAATTGATGCTACATAATTCTGTTCTTTTGCATTCTTCATCGGGTGGAAAGACTTGATATTTCATCTACCTCCTGAGATATCATTTGAATGCACCAGTTGGCATGATTATGCAAAGCAGTTATGTTAATGTTATTTATAACTATAGTGTTTCACTATTTAGATTTGCCCTTTAATGTGACGAGTTAATGATAATTATAACATGCTTGTACCATATGGTAGAGTTCAATGCATAAGCTGCTCAAAGGCTTGCCGCTGCCCTGAAACTTGCACCAACAGGCCATTTCGCAAGGAGAAAAAGATCAGAATTGTCAAGGTGACAATGAGTTGTCATCAATTATCTTTATGTTGAATTGGTATCTGTATGAGCAGATGATATTTAGTGTTGGTTTTAGGATTATTCTTGAGAAATTATGAGTGCAATTATTTCCTATAAAATTCTCTTCTGAATAAATGCTTATTTCCTTTTCAGACTGAACTTTGTGGTTGGGGTGTAGAGGCCGCTGAACCTATTAATAAAGGAGATTTTGTAATTGAGTATATTGGGGAAGGTAGTTTCACTTCTTCTTACTTAACTTATTTTTTCAGTATATTTAAACATAGTTTTGTTTTTTTTTTTTTTTTTTTGAAGTGTCAAGTTACAGTTGTTATGGAAAAATTTTGCATTTAACCATCCCTGAACAGTTCCCTTTTATAGAATTCTTATTATTGGTTTTCGTTGTCATCGAAGAGGTGTATTCTTTGACTAAAGTGCAGCAATGTTTTCTAGTTTATATATATTTTAGTAGCATAAGCATAAGATCAACGGAAGACATGAATTATTTATTGAATCGGATAATGTCTTGTACTTTTATAGAAGAAAAAAATCATAGTTTTATAAATCTTTCCAAGGTCACCATGTCCTGGATGGTGTAACTCAACTTCTCGTAGTTATTGCTTACAAATCCATGCTTAAGGTTTTGTTAATTTTTTTTATTCCATCAACACCACATATCTGTGGTCCTGTGGACATGTCATAAACTATTTTTTTTCTGGGGAGAGGGGGGGTGGGGTGGGGTGGGGGGTTTCTTTTTGTTTGTGTGTGTTGCAAATAAATTATAGTTATGAAGTTAGTTAACAATCTTCTCAATACAATTTCACTTGCACTTACTTACAAATCATGCATAAACATGCTTATATGCATGTTGACTCTTAAGCTATCTAAAATTTTGGATGACGTAGACCATGAAACATTTGATAGATTTATCTTTATGAGCAACATTGGTGTACTTTTAAAGTTAACCATTTGGATGCAGGTATAGGCATAGAAGCAATTAGTGTGACAATTAGACATGACAAATATTTTGTCATTGTCTCTTTACTGATGAAATACTACAAGTTCTACCAAGAAACAGTAAACGTTTGTTTCTCCACTTGCCTGATTGTACCATGGAATTTCATATGTATAATGAATATAAGCACACTTTTTATCATCTGATTTTATGGATGGCCTTCCTCACTGTTTCATCTTTCCTTTTCTTTATTTGAGAGCTGAATACTAATTATAACTATCTTTGTCTACAGTAATTGATGATGCTCAGTGCGAAAAGAGGCTTTGGGACATGAAGTACAAGGGGGTGAAGAACTTTTACATGTGTGAAATTCGGAAAGACTTCACAATAGATGCAACTTTTAAAGGGAACACATCTCGTTTTTTAAACCACAGCTGTGATCCGAACTGTGTTTTGGAGAAGTGGTTGGTATAATGATATTGCTTTTTTATGTTGTGGCTGTTAAATGCTGTAAACACTTATGGTTGCTTTAAGATTGGAGGGCATTATTTTACTGGTGAAAGCTTTTATTGCAAATATGGCATGCTCATTCTCAAGGAAACTCCACATGCATGCACCCAGTTATTATCCTTGTCTGTGGTTTTAGATTGTATAAATGCCTTGCAAAAGATTTTTGTTCAAATAGCTATGCATCTGTCTAAGCAATGAGAGAAATAAAAAAAGAGAATAGATGAGAACTGAAGCCAATCTTTCTTTCTTTCTTTCTTTGTTTGGATGTAGGCTAATTAGAAGAATACCCTTGTGATTTTGCTGTATCATACATATAGTGTACTTTAGTTAGATATTTTAGGAATATGTTTGGAATTGGCAGCAACAGTTTATTTTTTCTTCTTCTTTGCTTTTTTTTTCTTTTAAAAAAATATTGGAAAGCTTCAGATGCCAAATGCTGTCAACTGAATTTTTTTCACATTTCTTTCTTTATTTGTTTTTCCATATTTGGGATCTACTATTTCTTGGGCCTATATTTGCCAGCATTTGTTGATAAGAAATTACAAACAGCTTAGTGGACTACATTAGTTAGCTTAGATTTTTTGGGGCCATTGGCTAGCTGGCTTATTTTCAAAATCCTATTTACTTCTCATACCTCTTAGACTTCTAGAGTAGAATTTTAGTGCCGCTTGGATTCTTATTTTCTCACCAAAACATTCAGGTTCTTTTGTATTTGGCAGGATTCTTTATATACTAAAGCCAATGTAGTAGAACCTCTGTTGGTAATATTTGGTTTTAACCACTTGAAACTGCTATTTTATCAGGCAAGTTGAAGGGGAAACACGTGTGGGGGTGTTCGCTGCTCGATCAATTGAAGTTGGCGAGCCACTGACATATGACTACAGGTATGCATGGGTCTGAAAACTGCTTGCACGGCCTAAATTGGTACCATTTTTCTGTTTTTAGTGTATTGCAATTTACAACTATAACGACGCATGAATATAGACTTGATTGTGGACATCTGCACTTACTATTACTAATGCCCTGGATTGAATTTGGTGTCACAAGTCAACTGACATTAACTTGGTGCATTTTACCAAAAAAATAAATTAAATCATATAAAATGAAGGATATAAATGTCATTTAATAATTCTACAAATGAGGATTTAGATAATTTTTTATTATTTAATTTATTTCTAAAAAGTTTCACACATGCAATTGGAAGAAAAGTACTCATTCCTATAGTTAACTATTTTTTTCTTCCATTTTATTTTTTCTCACTTTGATTATTCACCTATTGTTTTTACCAAAATCTAGTTTGGCATCTTGGCCATTGAAATTTACTTATTATTCTTATGATTTTTCTTTTTCTGGAATGGGTGGCATACTTCGGTAAATGAACCTTCACTATCATATTGTTTTTACCTTTTGCCTTGTGAATGTGTTCCTGAGAAAATTGATTAGCTTAGTATATTCCTGTCTTGCAGTAGGTTCGGATTCTGATAAGCTTATCTAGACATGATGTGAACTATGTATATGTTGATGCACAATTGTATGTTTAGTGTTTTCTAAATGAGATACCAGATCTCTTGGCTTCATGTACTCCTTTTTCAGTAGGTCAATGGCACAGACTATACAATCATCATTCATCACATAAGATATTTAGGAAATAGAGGTCTTTCTTATTCACCATTCTCATGAAAGAATAGAATCTGAATCATAGCTTTGTGGTGCTTACAAATTGCCCCAAAGCTAAAGTACTTACAGAAGAGAACAGAAAACAATACGATGCATCTAATGTGTAATTAATGATTTCAGGTATTTGAGTTCTTCATATGATGAGATCTTTATTTTTAAATGTCACTCTAATTTCGAACTTGTAGATACGAATGGCAACATCATTGGTTTGCTGAACTCACTTGGTGGGAAAATGCTGAGTTTATTGTTGTTGTATCAAGGTTTACTGATTAATATGCCATGTTATCTTGTCCTTAAAGAAAGTTCGTCCTCTCTGTTGCATTATGTAAGATTAAATTCGAAGTCTGTTCTGCTGTTGGTGATTGTTCTCTGGTAATAAATGCTACATCATCTCTTTATCAAACTGTAGTCATGGACTTCATGACTTCATGTAAGTTGCCTATCGCTCCATAGATCTAGAAGAGCTTGTAATATGTTGTTGCTTTTTAATAAGAGGATTGTTGCATGATAGAAGTGAATTTATGGGGTTATATAGTTTGTGAAAACAACTTCTCATCGCATTGTGGAATCTGGAGTGGATCCCTCAATCATAGTGATAGACGCTAAAATTTACCCATTTTATATAAAAAAACTAAAATACTAAATCTTTCTTTTTGTTTGGCTTTTGCTTGTGTAGGTTTGTGCAATTTGGACCCGAAGTGAAGTGCTATTGTGGTTCTTCAAATTGTCAAGGTTATCTTGGGACCAAAAGAAAGATTGTTAAATTGGATCTTTCATGGGGCTCAAAACGCAGGAGATCTTCAACTGCTTGCTTAGCCATCATAACTGTATAATTTGTATCAGTTGCCTGTTTAGACTGGCTGGTTTGTTGTAAATTAGTCTTACCAGGCTAGAATGGGTGAAAAAAAAATTGAAAAGAAGAAAATGAAAGAACCAAGATGAGTCAAGCTTCAACATTGTTGAAAAAAAAAAGTATTTTTCTCACATAAACATTTCCAAAATCCCCTTTCAATTGGCTTTGATGTAATACTACTGTAAGGAAGCCTAGCTCCCCATGTTGGGTTGCTCATCTGAATGCAGAGTTGGATCTTGGTCACATTGGCTGAGAAAAATGAAAATGGCTTGTCAGAGGCATTCAACTGTCTTAATTGTGGTTTTCATGTTTATTGAGATTGATTGACCCAAGGTTGAAGGTTCCTTGCTCATTCCCTGAGTTGTGCCCATATAATGTAAGGTAACAAAGGTTATGCCTCAACAATCACTTCATCGTTTTTCCCTGAACAAGTATCAGCCTTCATCTGATTGTAGGACTGTGTGTGTCCTAACTTGATTGAGGCCCTGTTCGGCACCTCCTTTGCGGTACTAATATAGAGTGGTGTGACCATCTGTTGGGCAATGCATTGAGCAGCACGATTGGACCATGCCCATTGCACTGCAAACTTTAGCACACTTGGACTTCGAGGTTACAATGACCTCATTGCATTCAACCCGGACCATTATACTCATAACCTTCCTTGATTTTTTTTTTGTTGCCTTTGATATCATTGTATGTCACGAAAATACCCTCCTAATATGAAATTTTTACACAAATATCTGCATGAGTTTTTACTAATTTTTTAATAAGTTAATAAATATATAATAATGTAAATGGCATCTTAAATAATTATTATTTTATCACTTGTATTTTTTTACTAATTGTTATATCAAGAATCATGTTAATATCAAATATTATGTGTTAATATTTTTGATTTAAAATATCAAATAACATACAAAACATACATGAATGTAGTAGTGCTTTATTAATCTTGACATGCGTAAAATTTAAGAAATATTATTATATAAAAAATAATTTATTAACTTTATACAAAATATATTAATCATAAACTAGTACCTTTAATGGTCATCTTCTGCTCTCCTCTCATCACATCTCACCTCACCCTCACTGTTATTTTTTATGGAATGCATTTTATTTCGCGGTTAATTTTAATCTCATCACTGTAATTCACAATCTCATGACCGCGTTATCAATCTCACCATTATTGTTTTTAATCTCATCACGATATCTAATTGAATTTAATCTCTACGTGATATGAAAAGATTAAAAGTTTCTGCTTTGCATGAGACACTCTGGTAAGCATGTAATTAATGGTGTTAATTTGAGTTGAAAGTAATTTAATTAAAAACTTATTTTTATTTAATTTAGCTATTTTTACGTTCAAAGGTGCAATCAATTGGATTATGATTAAAAAAGGCAAAATACTTTTATGTTGTCTTGTTTTATTTTTGATGTAAATTTCATATTACCATAAAAAAGAGGAAGAAGATTGCACGTATAAAAAAAAAATAATATTAGTTGTGTAATTCCTTGAATGATATACAACTACCATGTTTGATAGTATTGATACTCCATCTCTAACTTGCTTGTACTTTTATATTCCAGTAATGGCTGATGCATGGTGACTAATTGGCACCAATATTGCCAATTGAGACATTATTTAATTAAAGATAAATTAATCTTAATATACTAGTATTAGGGTGAAAGCAGCTTCACCGACTTGGTTAGCTGATGGCAGTTTATATTTATCCACACACGCACTTGGTTTCATATATTAATGCAAACCCAACACTCCATCCAATAGAAAAAGGGAAAATAAATAAAGAATTTAAGGAAGCAAGCATCTAAGCTAACGCAAGCATTAGCCTCCTAAGATTCGTAGGTTCCTCCATTTGTTTTTTCATGGTATATCTACGAGAATAGGGTTCCAATAATATTCCCATGCAGATAATATAAATGTGCATTATCCAAGGTCTGGATAGCACGCACAACCTACATTCATTCCCATTAAAGTTCCACTTTCTTAACCATAAGGCAGTAGATTGGTGCTACCATTCCAACATCATGTTCTGTTGGTCTTTGGGTACTAATCCTTAGATTGGGAAAGGGGTGACTTTAATGAATTGGAGAAGCCTACATACCTCTCTCATTATATGCCCAAAATCATATGTAGATAATGTACAATAAGTTTTGTCTTATAAAAAAATAAAAAAGGAAAGGCATTAAAATTTTGAAGTTGGTTTAATCCAAATTTTTATTAGTTTTGTTTGACTTGTATTTTTAAAATATTTTTTTTATTGATTTCATTCATCAATCTATATAATGTGATAGGTATTGAATCTTAATTTCTACTTATAAATTTAAATTTTTAAAAACAGAAATTATAGATAAAATTAATGATTCTTTATATATAATTAACTTTTTTAAAAAAGAAAATGAAACTCAACTCATTGAACAGAGATTTGTGCATCTAACATTAAGTCAAATGTTTGAATTATAACCTTTTAAAAAATATTGTTTGAATTATAAATAATTACTTAACTTAAAGTGTACAATTACCTGGACAAGATTTTAAACAGTCTTGTAAAACTTCTGTACTTGCATTCTTAACGGTGTATAGAAGAATAGCTTTGTTTTTTAGAAATAATAAGAATAATAATGGTAAAAAGTTTCCATATTTTAGGTAATTTAATATCAAACAGTTTGTTTGGTATGAGTTGGTAATTAGTTGTCAGTGAAATGCGCAACATGTATACTTGTATCTTTTCTCTAAATTTCAAGGATCATGTATACTTGATACGATGTGGCAGACAGTTGTGTCGGTGGCCAATATATTTGACTTTGTTATATGACAACGAAAGACACAGAAAGCATACAAAGTATAAGGAAGGTTTAACCGTGTTAGATACTTGGGTTAGTTCCAAGAAACTTGATCCCGCAGGATTCCAGCGAGTCAAAGATAACCCTTTATCAGATTGGAGAAAAGGTAAAATTCTGTCTTCTCCTGAGAAAATTCCTGCATATCGTTTCCCAGCATTTCCTATCAGGTTCAGCTATCTCTAAGCCAACTTTGGCGTTCTCAGCAAAATCTCTCTGTATTTAACAAACATCAAACAGTAGCAAAATGAGGACCCTGAGGGAAAGAAGAAATCAAATTCGATTAGAACTGAAGGAACCAGAGCTGCCTGGTTACCTCAATGGAATTGTTATTCAGAAGGCGATCGATGAGGTTGTAAAGGATGTCCTTGGAGTACTCAGGGTGGCCTTGAATGCCAAGAATATGTTGCCCAATCGCAAACATCTCAACACCTGTCTTGTCTGAGAATGCAATCACTTCAGCTCCCATAGGGACCTCCCATACCTCATCCTGGTGGCACTCTATAATCGAAAGAGAAGGGGGTATTTCATCCAAGTCCTCCAGGAAGCTGGACGCCGACAAATCTTTCACAATCTTTACTTTCCTCAGCCCAATATCCCATCCAGTACATGCCTTCCCAACTCTTCCCCCCAATGACCTGCATAAAACCTGTGGAACAAAAAAAAAAAAAACAATGGAATTAACATTCTGGGATGTGGAGATTGTTGGAAATTACAGAGAAATCAAGAGAATATGGTTCTAGATTTAGTACCTGATGGCCAAAGCAGATCCCAAGAACTTTCTTCTCCATGGCATCAAGTGTTTGCAGCAGGAAGCAAAGCTTGAGAATCCAGTGGTCATTCCCATAAGCATCATAGGGACTGCCACTGACTACAAACCCATCATATTTATGGAGCTCATTCATGTCAGGGAACTCTCCATCAACAACCCTGAACAAGTCCCAGCGTTCTCCTTCTTCTCCAAAAGCAGCAACAAACACATTGAAATAACCCCCATATTCTTTCTTCACATAGTCAGAGTCCCTGGCTGCCAGCAAGAGAGCATATCTTTTTTCTCCAGCTTTAATTAGCTTCATTTCTATCAGCCAACCAATGAAACTTCTTGAAAACCTTTGTACGGTTTCTGAATCCTTTCAGGGGTTGTCAGAGAGCGAGAGAGTGAAAAAGAAATTAGAAATTGAGGATGATATCTGTTATGGAAAGTTGAAGACCGAGGAAGGAAACAGGGCTTTATAAAGTGCTTGGGTGAGGACTTGGAAATTTCAAGTGGGGTGGGTTGCTGTATGAGTGAGAATTAATGAAGACAGGAATCTGCCGATGAACGTTGCACGGCTAAAATCTGTCTGGATTTTGACAGATTCGTTTGGACTTTGGAGACACGGTTTTAGCACATTCCATCGCTTGATCTCCAAGAGGTTCACGTCCGCGTCAAAGGTGGTGGCATCGCATTCCTGGGGCTGTGGTACACCATGCTGCCCTACCCTACGTATTCCTCCACTCCATAACACTCGACATAGATTCAGCCTTAGGCTGTGAACTAATCCAAACATGAGCTTTTGACTTGATACTTGTTAACATAATTATGGTAATTGTACACATACATTATAAGTTAAATTAATATGATTATGTTAGATTATGATATTATTATATTGCAATACAATTATGATACTGTTAACACAATTTTCTGTTAAATCAATGAGAAATTTATTGCATATATTGTATATATTTGATTTTGGTTATAAATTTATTATTTTTATAAAAATTATTTTATAATAAGTATAATGCGATATAGTGAGCGATAAGAACAAGAAAAATAAGTGGAAGTTATATCATGCTGGTAATAGTAAAAATAAGTCAAAATAAATGGTTAGGTTTATAACTTAGTTTTACTTTGAGATGTTTCAAAAAAATTTTAATTTGGTGATTCAAATATGAAAGTAAATTTTATTAAATTTCTTTTATTCTTGCATTATTCTTGAGTTTCAATTTGATTAAAATACATTTAGTAATGTCATATAAAGAGAAGCAAAAGGCCAAAGGGCCTACAAGAGAGTGGGCCACTTTTTATATGATTTTTAAACCAATTTCTATCTTTTTGGATTTTAATAAAAAATTTACAAGAAAACAAACACTTGCTTGGCTTTTTTTTTTAAAAAAACTTTTTTGAGTAAAGTAGAATTGATTATGCAAAACGTGTTGAAATGCCATTGACAGAAAAGAAATGAAATTATATATGTTAATGACACCGAGTTGCCTCCTTATTTTTAACCATTTCCATCCTAATCTATATCCTCCCCATCCCATTCAACACGTTTTTTATTCTTATATTTGAAAACATTAAAAATTATAGCATGTCTCGATCAAAAGATTATCCAATTCACAAGTTTCCCATTTACCAATTTCCCTTTAATTTTTTTTTACCCTTTAAATCATCTCTCTCTAACAAATACAATAAATCAAGATTTAAGCTATAAGGATAGAAAGATTAGAGATTAAAACAATACTTTATTTAAAGATTAGAAATTACTTTATTCTACATAGCCATAACATCACATTCCTTTTTTTTATTTAATTTATATTAGTTTATGTCTTAATAAATTTTAAAATTTTATTTAATTATTTTTAAAAATTGATGTGACTGTTATGAATGTATATATGTGAATATCCATTATGTCACAACCCAAAAATTCAAACCAAGTTAGGCAGTTGAGACAGGTCAAATAGCTTAGTGGGCCAAACATAAGAGTGTAATTTGATTTGAACTCTGTAATCAAGATTATTTGTTTTAATGATACTGGTGAATTTACATCTTAAGACTTTAATGAATATTGCATTTTAACTGGAATAATTGTTGAACAATCGGTTGCTCTATTTATACATAAAATGGTCCAATAGAATCGTTTATTAAATGCTTCCAACTAATTACAAGGTCATTGCTTATGAAATTAAACTCCTTATTTCTGCTTGGGGGCATGCCATTTTGCATGTAGCATCACTTGTATGCATCATGCCAATGAGTTATCATAAATTCTTCCATATACAATTGATTTATGATCGAAAACCATATATTTTCCATTTAAGAATTTTAGGATGTGCAGTATATGTCTCAATTGTTCCACCACAATTCACAAAGATGGCTCTTAAAAGGAGGTTAAGAATATATGTTGGATACATATCTTCATCTATAATTAAACATCAAAAACCATTAACAGAAGATTTATTTATAGCAAGCTTTGCCAATTGTTATTTTGATGAAACAAAATTTCTAACATTAGGGGAGAAAATAAGTAGCTAAAAAAATAAATTTCTTGAAATCATTATTTAGTTTTGATCTTTGCACAAATCAATATGAACTTGAAGTTTAAAAGATAATTCATTTGCAAAATATAGCAAATCAGTCGCTCGATGTATTTACTAACTTAAAAAGAATACCTAAATCTCATATACTAGTTACAAATGCTCTTATTAGGATTGATGCCCTTGTAGGACAAGGCATGCTAGAAGCGTGGCAAATCAATCGGTTCCAAAGATATACAAAATAGTAAAAAAAAAAGAAACAAAAACTCCAAAAAAGACTCTTAATATAATTGATAAAATTTTAAAAGAAATTCAAATACCTGAAATCATTGAAAATAAAGAGATCTCAATAAATTATGTCATGATAGAAAAAAATAAAAGTAGAATGAAATAAACATCAACGATATTTTTACATTATAATGTAACGCTTAATATTATGAAAAAAAATAAAGATCTTGAACCTATATTTATTGAAAAATGTAGACATAGAAATGATTGACTAATGTGGAACGACGCAATCAAGGCAGAATTAAATTCACTTGCAAAATGTGAAATTTTTTACCTTGTAGTCCATACAACAAATAGTGAAAAACCAATAGGATCTAAATGGGTATTTGTGTGAAAACAAACTGAGAAAAATAAGATTTTTGAGATATAAAATATGGTTTGTCATATAAGGTTTTATCCAAAAACTTGGTATTAATTATGAAGAAACATATTCTCTTGCGATGAATGCAATTATATTTTCATATTTAATTAGTCTGGCAAATTAGAGAAGATTGAAATGCATCTAATGAATGTAGCTACAGTCTATTCATATGGCTCACTTGATATCGATATTTATATGAAAATCCTAGAAGAATTTAAGTTACCTAAAGCACAAAATTCTAGAAAAATTTATTTGATCAAATTAAATAAATATTTATATAGATTAAAAGTAATTCGAATGCATGTGGTATAATCACTTTAATGAATTGCCTTAATGAATATTTGTTGAAAGAAAGCTATAAAATGATCCTATATGCCCTTGTGTGTTTATCAAAAGATTTGGATATGAATTAATTGTTGTTTATGTTGATGACTTGAATATTATTGAAACTCCTAAAAAGTTATTAAAAGCCATGGGTTACTTAAAGAAAGAATTTGATATGAAAGACCTTGAAAAATAATGTTTTGTTTGAGTCTTTAGATTTATCACTTGACAAATAGAATAATTATCCATCAATCAAATTTTATAGCAAAGGTGCTAAAATGATTCCATATAAAACACATCCATTGAATTCACTAATAGTTGTAAAGTTATTAGATGTGTAAAAGAACTCTTTCCAATGTCATAAGGATGATGAAGCACTTTTGATCTTGAAGTAGCATATGTTAGAACAATCGAAGCACTAATGTATCTTGCTAACAAAACAGGACTTGATATATCATTTGCTATAAATTTATTAGCAAGATATAGCTCTTTTCTAATTCAAAGATATTGGAATGGAGTTAAATATATACTTTAATATTTTCGAGAAAAAAAGGACATGGGTTTATATTATTCAAATGTATTGAAAATAAAATTTAATTAGTTATGCAGATGCAAGATATTTATCTAATCCATGCAAAGCTTGATCCCAGATAGGTTACTTATTCACATATGATGGTATGACTATTTCATGGTATTTTGTAAAACAAACTGTAATTGTTACTTCTTTTAACTATGTAGAAATTTTAGCAATTAATGAGACAAGTCGTGAATGTGTCTAGTTAAGATCTATAACTCAATATATTCAAGAAACGTGTGACTTGTCAACCAAGAAAGAAATTTCAACAACGTTATATGAGGATAATATTGCTTGCATAGCCTAGTAAAAGGAAGAATACATTAATAGCACGTTTGGTTCGCGAAATAGGCAGGAATGAAATAAAATTGTTATTCTGTGAGAATAGAATAAAGTGAGAATAGAATAGAATAGTTATTACTTTGTTTGGTATTGTGAATGGAATAGAGCAAGAATTACTATTATGACTTATTGCAGTGTTTGGTTGGTAGAAATAAGATTGGAATAAGAAAGGAATAGGTGATAGAAAGACAGAACTACCCTTGACCATATTAAAAATTATTTTCATAAAAAAAATAAAATTATTCGTATTATCATTTAAATACACATTTATCCCAAAAGATAATTATCCATCATAATTATATTTTCTCCCAATTACTAAAAATAATTATAATTTAGTCACATATTTTTATAAATCGATAATTATTTAAAAATATTATTTAATTATATTATATTTTATCCATCATAATCAATTAAATTTGTGTATGGATGTTTTTTTTTTAGCCATTTTTTCATATATTATGAATCATTTTCAAAATATTGTAATTGGGAAAAATATGAGAGAATAAATATTTGGTCTGAGCTTTAATTTATTAAAAGGCATCCCGTTTGAAGTGGGTTGGATATGCAGCTCTAGAGTCAAAACAATAAGTGAAACGAAAAACTTAAAGTTATCAATACAAAGACCTGCATGATGAAAGAAGGAACCTCTCTTCAGGTTTTTATCCATCCTGACAAAGATAACTTCCTCATTTACAACAGTAACTTGATTCACATAGCTACTGTATCCCTTCCATTTACCTTTCAATTCTAAGCATAGTTCACAAGCTTATGACATGGCAAAATATTTCTCCCTAGGCATTCATCTACAGTTCTTTTTACTACAACCTTGAAATTATCCAATCAGAACAAAAGATTATGTAAGGGTTCAACACTTATAAACTTATGCTCCGTTCCGTATGATATTCTGGCGGATACTACACAATTTATGACTGTGATTGGTGAATTGTAATACGATGATTACAGGAGATATGTCTTCCTTCCTCCTTAGTTGAACAAATGGGCTAGATCCGGATCATCCAACTTTACATCCAACCAACCATTCAAGCGCATGTACTCGATGTAATGATCTGGGGGTTTCATTGCACGAGGATTTCTTGGAGTAAAACCATGAATTCTCTCAATATCTCGAGCAAGCCATCGAACATAAGCTTGGTCCAATGGTGGCACAATTTTCAAGAGAATCTCTTCTCGTTGTTCTTGCTTCACAAGCTTGTTTCCCATGATAAGAGAACCTGGCCAGCTTCAAGCAGAATTAGCCAAAAAAAATTAGCAGTAAATTAGTACTCCATGAAAGAGAGATGTAATCTATTTGTCTTCTATTTGATTATCAATTTTGAACAAGGAATATATGCATACCCTCTCAGACCATGGGGATGCAATAAATCTAAAACAAATGTGCCTAAAGCTTTGTAGTTATACTAGAATAACAAGACTTCTTTTGACATCTACCCAAGTGACTAAAACTTGGGTAAAAAACAAGAAAGACAAAGCATTTCAAGGAATTAACAAGAGCAAAGCTGATGCAGTAATTCGATATTTTTTTTATCTTCAAAAGCATAAATTAAAGCTCAGATCAATGAAA
This sequence comes from Theobroma cacao, assembly GCF_053813885.1. Lineage (NCBI taxonomy): Eukaryota > Viridiplantae > Streptophyta > Magnoliopsida > Malvales > Malvaceae > Theobroma > Theobroma cacao. The sequence goes on from NC_142647.1 coordinate 9,458,158, forward strand.
AATCCCTAATTCTTCAAAAGCATATTGACGCTTTAATTTTGCAATTAGGAGTGAAGCAGATGCCAGTTGACATTCATGAACTGCAAGAGCAATTTGACTTACTGCAAGGGAGTTGGACAAAGCTTCTTTTCTAGAGCATTTGTTCAAAATAACCATGCTGTCACAATGCCTATTGTTACATTAAAATAATAAAAGCAATTAGAAATATCTTTGTAACATAATTCTAAACTAGTAGGGTCTTGATAACATCGCTTGAGGATCTTTTAATGTATTCTCCAACTTCAGTACACCTGCAACTACATTAGCATACACAGAACTAATCTGAAAGAAGTCAGCAGCTCTCCCTCACAAGAAATGCTGAACATAAAAGCTTATGCTCTTACTCAATACATATTGCTCCTGATTTGCAAATTAATCACCAAAAAATTACAAATTAACCTTCTCTGACCCTGATCTCTAACAATACAAAATCACAAGTAAATCAAATCTACTAACAATAAAAACCCTTAAATTAAAATTTTGTTACCAGAAGGATTTCAAGCAAATACCTGGACTATGGACAGCTGAGAGAGAGGGGAAGACGGGTGAAAGTGATTGAGAAAGAGGGGAAAACCCACGGGTGAGAGCGGCTGAAAGAGAGGGGAAGACCCATGGCTGAGATAGCGGCTAAGAGAGAGGAAAAAGACTAGTTGAGAGAGGAGATAAAGACGGGGGAAGGCCGGCCAGTTGAGAGAGGAGAGGAATACGATCGAAGATCGACTGAGAGAGGAGAGGCTTTTCGAGGGAAAGGCAAGATGGGGGAAGGAGAAAGAGAGAGAAAAAAATTAGATTTTATATGGGACAGAGTCGTGATTTTCTTAATCAATTGAGGGTATTTTAGTCAAATGTTATTTCAAACCTATTCCCCCGGTCACAAAATAGATAATACCAAGGGGGGACAGGTATTAGCCATTCCCACCCCAAAGACAAGTTTGAGGAATTCTTATTCCTTAGGAATTCCTATTCCTTACCTTATTTGACAACTAAACAAGAGACACGGAATGGCATGGGAATAGCATAGTTATTCCCCCTACCAAACATGCTGTAAAAGCAATAAAACAAAACCTATTTTACCAAAAATTCTTCTTAACTCATGATCTCCAAGAAAAATGTGATATTAGTGTTCAACAAATTCATTTAATTGACAATCTAGTAGATTTATTCACCAAAGCCTTTCTTACTGCAACATTTGAAAAGTTGGTACAAAAGATTGAAATGCGTCATTTTAAAGATTTATAATAATGCAGTCATCAAGGGGAGTAAAATACACACTGTACTTTTCCTTTTCATCAAGATTTTTCCCACTGGATTTTCTTGGTAAGGTTTTCAATGAGGCAATATTTCAAAAGCGTATTCTTGAAAAGAATTAGATACTCTTTTTCCTTCACTTAGATTTTTTCCCATGAGGTTTTTTTTCAATAAAGTTTTAACGAGGTATATTCTTAAAACAATAGACATTCAAGGGGGAGTGTTATGAATATATGTGTAAATGTCCATTATATCATGATCTAAGAGTTCAAATCGGGTCAGGCAATCGAGACAGGCCAAATAGCCCAGCAGGCAAAACATAGGAGTGTAATTTGATTTGATATCTTATATTTGATTATTTATATCTAGATTTGTATATAAATTAGATTGGATTAAAATTTAGATTTAATCCATCCAAATCAAATCCCTTAGCACTATCTTTATCTTATAAATTCTATCTTAATAGGAGTTATTAGCTTATAAATCAGTTTTTTCACTTCATTTGTGAATATATACTTTTAAATAAAATCTTCTTACTTTATTAATATTTTGTTCTCATAAATGTTCTTTTAGGTTGTATTTCACAACAGTGACAGTCTTAGATACATTTCTTATTAAGCACTCAACAAATTTTACATCACAAATCACTGTTTCATATTGATCTCATCTTTAGTAGTACCGCTACCATCTTTAGCAAAGACTTCAGCACTACCATCTTTAGTATACGGAGCTTATTTTAAAATATAAATTTTAATTAATTACATATAAAGTTATAACATCTTCTTATAACCAAAGTATGTATCAACAAATTATAACACCCTCCTTTCTATTTCCTTTGTCCATCTTTACGTTCTTTGAATATTCAAAATAATGTCTTCTTTCTTTTTTTAACACTTAATTGTCTTACTTTTCTTTATTTAAAAATTATTTTTCATAACTTTTTTTTTTTTTACTTTTTGAACATTCTAAAAATCATGATACATCAATTTTATAATAAAAATAAAATAAATTTTAATAAAATATATACTACAATTAAATTCATTTTACAAGTTAAATATGGACAAGTGAAATGAGAAGGACGGAGTAATTAACCTTATACAATTAAATATCTAGACATCACAATCTTGCGGGAATTGTTGATGAATCTTTTAATCAATAACTTAAAACCAATAATTAGTAAGCTGTAAATAATAAAAAAAAAAAGAAAAATATAACAATCACATGGAGTATAAGAGATTGTGTATGCCAGCAAGGACGGAATTAGAGTTTTCGATTTGAGGGGCAAAAGGCTTATATAATATTATGAGTTGAATTTTTTTTTATGCTAATTAGTTAACCAACATTTTAACTTTACACTTAATTTTTAAGTTCTGAAATGACAAAATTAAATGATCAAAATTATTTAAGTATGTTTTTGAATAAACATAAAAACCTCTTGACATCTTAAATTGAAATGGTTAAGTATTTATGAAAGAAAAGAAGTTCAAATATTTTGAAATCTAAGTTTTATGTTGAAAGTATCGATACATTTTAGATAAAAAGCCAAATATCAAAGTGTTAAACTAAAAGTATCAATATATTTTAAATAGAATGCTTTTACCCAGTAACATATGGATAAATAGAAAAGCTATTGCTTGAAGAGTATCAATGCTCTCTTAAAAAGTGTCAATACCTTCTTGAATACTAAATGCTTTTTCAAATCAAACCAATTTGGATATGAATTTCATCAGTTTGATTCTTCAATTTTTAAAAGTTCAAAATTTTAAATATTTTAGATATAATTTATTGATTATTTACTTAAATTTAAAAATAAATAACTTTTTTTTTATTTCATAAAACATAAAATATCATATAGAATATAACAAAAATACAATTCCATTTAATTTGGATAATTTTAATTTTTATCTTATGAAATGAAAATCAAATTACACAAAATACATATATTAATATCTGAATTGAAACCGAGCCTGAACGGAACCAAATCCAACATAAAGAAATATGTACATGTCCCTAATTAACAATATCTTTTCAAAGTGCAGAAATGTTTCAAGAGAAACAACCAGTGGCAATGGAGCGACTGAAAACCCTTACTGTATATGTTTCAACGGTGTAGTGGCAGATCCAATATGTATTATATGGTAACCTTTTTATAATGGAGAAAGGCAAGAAGCACTGACTTTTTCATTCAAATATTGAAAGAGATCCACTCTTTATATTGGTGAGCAAGTACATGCAATAATAGTCCGTCAACCGGGGTGGATTGCACCCCCTTTGGTTGGGGAAGTCGCCCAAGCTTTCCTCACTTTCTATGGCTTCTCACTTGCCTCCTAAACTTGCCATGAAAATAAAAGCAAAAGTTGTTCACCTCAAGTTGGGGAGATTATTTTACAAGTTGTTCAAAAGGCTGTTTCATGACTCAGACATTGTCTGAACTTCAAAATTCGATGCAGCAATACACATGGATGATACGATCTCATCATCGAAGCAGGCATCGTGACACGACAAGCTTAGATATACTTACAAGAAATTATGGAGAAAAGGAATGCTAGTCTCTCTCACCCCAAGCAAATGGTGTAGTGGAAGCTATCATCTCTCAAACGTAAGCTATATATTCTCTTCAAGTTAAAAAGATGCTTTTTTTTTGCACTGCAAATATGATGGTCCTGTAACAAATTTGGCAAGGAATATATGAATATTCCTGAATGCCCATAATGTATGATCCCTTGATTTGAGGCAGATACAATGGAAATTCCAAGCTGCTGGCAGCAGCTTTTGCTTGTGGCTGTAATAAAGAATGGTATAAAAAAAGTTAGTGTAATCCTACCTCAACATATGTATTTCTAAGTATTGGGTTCTGATTCTTCATCAAAGTTAGATTCAAGATTCCAAAATATATGGTATCTACTAAAATCTTTGCTTCCATATGAAGTTGATACTATAGTTAGGCAATTTGCTTCACTGCTAACATAAGAGTATTTAGCAGGCTTTGGTTGTTGGAATCTAAACAGCCAATGCATAGGGCTTATATATGAACTCTAATATCTAAATTCTATTCTTGCTTTTTATTCAAGTTGCAAAAATGGTGACAATGTTGAATGAAATTTTTTTGGCCAGGAATTTTGATGGTAATTGTGATCCCTCATCTCATATCGAATGTGAAAGTGATTTTCAGAGTCTAAATAAGGGTTTAAGTCAATTATTACTAATAACTTGAACTTAAATTTATGAGAACCCTGTGGTTTATGTCTGAAAAATTGTGCTTGAACTTAGATCATTTCAGTAATTCTTAGGCGGTATTGAAGAATGAATTTGGTTTAGTTTCCAAGGAATACATGCATACAAAGTACTTAAAGCTAAAGACCTTTATTCCTAGTTCAGTTGAAAACAAGTTTTTGGAAGAATCATGTGGATTTGAAGATCATATGTATCTTGATCCCGAAATGCCTCTTAGTCAGTTAGGAACATGGACCAAAAAAGATGGATACCAGAAAGGCCGAGCGAGGGTAAGGAAGTGATCAAGAGTAGGACTACAATCACAATCCCATGAAAATTTCAGAATATTTGCACCATGGAAATGAGTTAAATCAGGGACACTATAAAAATTATTCTCCCAACTGTATTAGGATACATATTTTGATGTAGAATCCTGCAGATAGAAGAAAAGAAGCTATTAAAGCATTTTAAGAAGAGTAGGCAAGTGGGAATTAATGCATGTGGGAGATCAATGTTGAATCATCGTTTGCAGAATATAGGCCACAACTTCATCCAGTTGGCTTGGAGTCTGTACATCTTGTCAACCAACAGAATACTGTTCCTTCACCATTTAGAGTCTAGAAGGAATTTTGAGCTTTGATTTTGCTCTCAGATTGGATTAGGATCATGTTCCAGCAGGTGCATCAAAGCTTTTTTCCTTTTCCAAACTTTCCTTTCTGCACTCCGGGGCAGGCATAAATTTTGTCAATCAATACTCTGGAGGATGTTATTCTCGTTCAGCAAACGAATTCATCTCATTGCTAAATTTGGACTTCATTAACTGACCAATTGTGATGATATCATGAAGAAAGATTCTCCATATGTTTACAGAAAACTCCAAAGATCTCAGTTCCGTTTCTTCTGGGGGGTTCAGAATTGCTCAATCAACGGATCTCGTATCAGACGATGAACCCAGGTGTATTGAGAATTGGTAAATGGATCGATGGGCCAGCGCTGTAATGAAATTAGCTTTAATCTAAAGCATAAGGTTTTGAATCCTATCACATATATATATATATGCATGCATTTCTTCCTTGTACAAAAACCGATGATAAAGTACTTTTATATGGAATATGCATGTGCTCAACACTGGAAGGACAGGGTAGCATCTGGCAGAGATAGCTGAGGTAGGCTTCTTTTCAAGGCTCAACGTGGTCAAATATAAAGTGGACACGATAACAAGAAAAGGGGGAAGAAAAAATGTGAAGAAAATCAAAAGGCCCTCATTTTTGGCATACAACGTGGTCTCATCATCACAAGATCATCTTCTTTTTGGGGCCTTTATTTTACTTTTGCCCTCAAGTTGTCAGAGAGATACGGCCACCTTCTTCTTCTTCTTTCTTCAAATATTTTACACTTTAAACTGATAACTATGCAAGTCGGAGCACCCCCAATAAAAGAATAGAAAATAAACTACTTTATTTCTAAACATTGTCTCAGAATTGGCATTTTGGTCCCATTTACACACCCAACATTGCTTCTCTTTTCCTTGCTCCTTTTTAATTATGTCTCCCTTTCGTTCCTTTATTATCATAGTAATAATGATTCATAACTTCCTCTATTAGCCCTTCTAAGATTTAAGTTGGCCACAAATCAGTTTGCCTTTGGTTTCCTATAAAATTACATTTGAACCCTACCATGGACAGTCTCTGCTCAGTTTCTTCACATAAATCTATCAAAATTCAAAACTCTGCTAATGAGCTGGGGAATTTGATTGTACTTCTTTATGAAAGAAGATAAGATGCATAAAAGAATAAGAAATCAATGCATCAAAAATGTCAAGCAAAAGATGTCAACTGATTTCAAACTTGGAAGTACTTGAACATTTAGCTCTTTAATTAATACATGATCTCTCTATTTAAAAAAATAAAATTCAAATTCTCTTCTTTTAATTTTTTTTAAAAAAAAAAAAAAAAACTGATTTCAAGCATGGGCCCTTTAAGCTACCCAAAATAAAACATAAACTTTTTTGTCATGGCAAGCATTGGGGGACCTTTTTTCTTATCAAAGAAGCCTAATAAATGTTGCAGTAGAGCAGCTCTGGGCCCAGAATCAAACAAAACTTTGAAGTCCAGCGTCCCCAAAAATGGGCTTCAAACGTTAACTTCCCGGAGGGAAACTGCAATGTTGTCTGATCGTGTCTTGGCTACAAGAGTTCAACTTGGTATGGTGGTGGCATAGTTGGTAGTTTAAGCAAAGGAAAGGGTGCATTAGTTTGTATTCAATCAAGGTTTTGAATTTCTGTCATAAGTAGGGGAGGGATAAAGTTGACAGCGGCACCATCCGCTTTGTCATTAAAAGGCTATAAACCTTACCTTCTTTATGATTTTATTATCCTCTCCCCCAGAGAGAGAAAGAGGAAGAGGGGGAGTGCTGATGAATATAATAATAAAAAAAAGGCTTTTGATGAAGTTTTCAGTAATTGGATTGCGACTGTATAGATGAACCCTTCTGCTTTTTCCATAAAATAACATTAGAATACTCTCTTGTCTATCATTTTTCAATTCTATCCCCCCAGTCTCCCTTGACTCGTGGCGGTTTGTGGGTTATAGTAGTTGAGATTCTTAACATTTACTCTCTTTCTCTCTCATAATTTACATCTTACACTGCAAAAATTCATATGCTACTATATAGGAAATTGGGCTCCTGATGAATAAGTTTCTTGCTTTTATCCTGGAAACTGTAAGGTACGGATGAATTTTACTTGCCCAAGTTATCCTTTCACCCTCTCTTTGTCTCTCGAGCAAAGAAGCTTTCAAACTGATAAAACAATGCATATTTGTTCCTGTGTACACTATATTTGTATCTGTCATGGTTTCAGTCATACTCAACAAAAGCAGTCTCCTGATGTTGTAGAAGATCTTGTTCGAAAACGATTGATATCTTTGCACCCCCGCCCATTTTGTATTCATTTTATATAAAAACTTGTGACGTTTCTAATTCCCATTCTTCTTTACTTCTTAGCCTTAATCTTTGTGGCAAAAAAGCCTCAAAAAGCTTCCTCATGACCAGAACCACCATTCCTGCGTGAAACAACACCATATCCCCACTCACCAATCGTTTTCCCATTGTTCTTGTTTTCTCAGGATGGTTTCTTTGTTCTCGGGTTTTCTTTTGCAGATCAAAGAACTAGCTTTAATCAAGACCGTTTGATCAGAGATTCCTGATTCATACTTGTCTTGGGTTAAGAGCTGCCTTACTTTCTCTTCAGGTACCTCTCTCCCTCCCCATCTCTCTCTCTGATTTTTCCCTGCAAAAATTTAAAAAAAAAAAAACCATTTCACTTTCTCTGATATCTGACTTTTCCTCAGACATTCTGTCTCTTGCTGTTCTCTATTATGATAGTCTCGAGCTTGGTTTGTTGTTGGCACTTGGTAGCCTATCACTTTATAAAAAAAAAAGAAAACGAAAAACACAAGCTCATGTTGTCCTACCTCTATTATAAATTGCTAATAACATGCCTACATGCATCACCGTACACGTTGCTCATAATCCTGATTGATTCCAATCCATATCCCCACACAACCTTGGTTGATCCCTCCAAATTGAACCTGGTTCAAAGTCACCGGACTCAGCAGTTAGGGGCATGTTTTAAAGAGGGTTGGTGTTAAAGATGGTAATGTGAAGCAAGCAAGGCGCATTTAGATAATCCATGCAAGCAACCAAACCAACAAAAGCGGCAGAGACACAAAAGGGAAAGGGGAATTCACATCACATGACACTTTCTGTTAACATGGATACGTGAAATCCGGGGTACTTTTACCTCCGTAGCGCTAAATGACCGAACAACCCTGTTCTTCCTGATTGGTCCCACGCTCCAAATAGGGGTGTCCCCACCAAAAAACAATATATGTAGCAATTGTTTGACCAAAGGCCAAGGGGGGACCCAAAACCCCAAGCACCCCACCCCATCCACATTGAACACAGAGGGTCGAGGTAGGTGCTTGTGGCTGTGGCTTAGGCGCTTAGCCAGTTAGATTAGACTCCCTAGAAATCCCAAAAAACGAATGTTAGGCGAAGAACGACTGTGGGGCGTAGGGTTTTGTTGGTGGTCGTCTCGATAAATCTGGCCTCGGCATTGCTGCTGGTTTGGTCAGGAGAGTCAGAATCATGAAAATAAAAACTGGCACATGATTTTGAACGTTATATTAGAAAAATAAAGAGGAAAGAGAAGAGATACAGTAGTATCATTTTTATGTTTATGTGGATCCCAAACATGGGGGAAAAGAAAAGGGGTAGTGAAGGGATTTTGGGAAATGATGAGGGTAGGCAAGGAAACAAGAAGAGGACACCGGTTGCTTGCGCAAATCTAGCTAATCTGGGACTTCCGGGCCAACTAAAGTGAAAGTTGGGGTTGAAGCTGTGGTTAAGGCAAAACCCCAAACCCAAAGCCATCCCCCCCACCCCAGCCAAACCGTACCAACATCACCATTCCCACATTTACTTCTTGGCCTCATTATGTTTAGGCAGACACGGTTCTCAATATAGCCAGTAGATACATGTTGCAAGCCAAGCACCTTAGCTGCTACTTACTCTTCTTCTTCTTCTTCTTCTTCTTCGCTCAAACGCTCTCTTTCTTTTTCTTCACTCTTTGAATATTTGAATCTTTTCTTTCTAGCATAGGACAAGAAAACCCCATCATCAAAGGAAAAAAAACGAAGAAAGTAGAAGAGAAGTAAATAAAAACGTACAGGCACCAAACCCTTGGTTCTGATTTTATGTTCCTCTCTTTGCTTTCATTCATGTTCCTTTTGATTTTTTTTGACCATTTTTGCTCTCTCCAGCAAGGTTCTTGTCTGCTTTCCTTTTGTTATTTTTTGGGAATAGTGTTTGAAAAAGCTCACCTTTTTTTTTCTCATTCTTTGTGTTTTATTATAATGATGATAGGGTTGTGGTGGGGGCAAAAGCGGAAGCAAAGGGAGGACTTTGCTCCAAGAATGGTGACTGCTGTGAATCCATCTACAAAGAGAATTGGAGGAAGATTGGGCTTTTCCATGAGAATTTATGTGAAGCGAATGGGTTTTGGAGGCTTATATAAAGCATGGGGTAATTATAGAAGAAACTTCAGTTTCTTCAAACTCCAATCTTTGCAACAAGCTCTCTTCTTAATCTTCTTCTTCAGCTTTTGGTGATGGGAGGGGGAGGTGGTGGCGGTGGTGATATTGGCTGGACGGCTCAATCTCTTTATTGTTCATTTATGATATACTAAAATTTTTTCTTCTCTTTTTTGCTGCTTACTTGTTGGTCCATAATGTTGGTAAATGCAACGGGTATGTTGGTCTCTTTGCTGATTTTTTCCGCTTTTATTTTATTTTATTTTAGTTACACTAACTTCATCTTTTGGCTTTTGGTTTTATGCCTTTTGCTTGCTTCATGAAGAAAAAAAAAAGAAACTTCAAAACAAGAAACTAACAGTAATCAGGAGGTTAGAAAATAGTGCAGTAAACAGGGAGGAGCTGATTCTGTGAAGGGTTGGTGACTAAAGTAAATATTTGAGGTCTCTACACTGTTTTATTGTACTCAGCCTCTGTCCCTGTAATTTATTGTATATCTTCTGGGGAAATGTGTGAGCTTTATTAATAGTAATGATATTTGTTAATTATAATATGTCACACCCATTTTCTGATATTCCATTTCTATGATAAATTTGTAGTCTCCTCATGCTTCTATTCCGATTCTCATTTTTATTTCCATTCATTCAAATGGGTGTTTTTTTGGGATTTATCTTTTTTGGGTTTTGGGTGGGTAAGGGTGAGGTGACAATTGCAAGCACTGGAACTGCTGGTCTAGAGCACCTAGAGTTGGGCACCATGGGTTATAGACTACAGAGTCCAAGTGGGTTTTATTTAAAATTAGTATTTAGGACAAAGGGGAAGGGGGAAAGGGTTACTGCCTCTGCCTGGGCAAGAAAAACAAAGGCAAAGACAAGAAAGTTGAGGTGTGAGTGACGAAGGTGGGCTTGTAGTTCATGGAAGTGTCCTATCATCGTGCACTGCAAATTTGGTTTTGCTTCCTTTTTGGTTTTTGGTATGCACGTGAAACTGGGTTGCGTTTGTGTTTATCAGAAAGAAAAAGAAATTCAGAAGGTGATTATATTTCTGAACGTTTGATATGGTCTGGTGGGGCCTTTGGAGTGATGGTAATTGCCTGGAAAGTGGATTTCTAAAGGGGAAAAACAATGGTTCAAACAATCCCTTTTTCTGTTACCAAATTTGGTGTGGGGATTGGAACTCAAAAAGTTTTATCTATAAGTTTGGGGAAATGTGTTTTTCAATTGGAGAATATGAAGGGAGATTTGCTCAAGTTGTATCGTAAATATGTTTGCTTCTTTCATGTTCATAGAATTATTTAGATTTTGGGACAATAGCTGTTTCCCCTGTCATATATTTCACACTGATATGCCTGATGAAAGTATTTGGGATCGGAAAAGCAAGCAACTTGATGGACTTAAACAGTCAAATAAAACAAGACCATCATCTTTTAGTCGTGCAACATCTTGAAACCATGAAAATATGGACTCAGCTCGAGTCTGGGTGCCTGTCCAAGTCAGAACAGAGGGGTGGCACATGTCAGCAAATTTATGATCTTGTCTTATGGTAGTAGGAGGAGACAGATTTTACCAAGGAAATAACTATATTCACACAGTGGTTTATGACCCTATTTATTCTGTAGATTTTCTCATTTCTGCATGTCATGGAACCAGTTTGAAAATCAGTACTGAGCACATCCTGTGGGTAAAATGTCAATTTCAAATTATAATATAAGTGCAACCCCAGATTTTGAGTGCTTCCGCCTCTGTTTTGTTTGCTAGCCTAAACAGGCTCTTCTGGTAATGTGTGTTTTATTTTCTCAATTATTTTCTACCCCTTTTCATTGGTCTAGTCATCTTTCCCTCTACAGCTCAAATACTGTGCTTACAAGCATTGGCTCAGGCCCCCTAATAACGGAAATCTAAAGTTACTGCACGAAACTGATGTAATCAAACATTTAACAGATGAGTGAAATTAATGTCAAGGGGCCCCCAAGCGTTTAAGATTTTTGTCCCTTTTAACTGGGTATAACTCAGTTCATGTTACTTCTCCCAAATCTTTCATTCAATAGCCTGCGTGCATTTCATTTTGCACAAAACGACTCCCAACGGTTTCTTCCAAACCTGAAAGCCTAGATGAGGGCCCTGAATTATAGTGGCCCCTCTGCTTCCACCTTTATTGGATCATTTTGTAAATTTGAGGCCTTGACACTGAAATTTAACGACGTGTAACAATTATGTTTGTAAATTTAAAATATCTTCATCATTTATTCAATGTGAGATTTTGTTAATTTTTTTTTTTTTATTTGAACTCACGACATTCTTGTCACTTTACTTATTTTACACGTTGAAGTGTTTGACATGATATTATATTTAAATTAACTTGATAAAATATGAAATACTTGTATTTATAAATTGAGGACCACTTCCTTACCTATTATTATCCAATGAGAGATTTCACGACAGAACGACTCTGCCGAGGCATGCCTTGCATTCTATTCATTTCTGAATTCAAGGCCAGTACGCTATTTTTCTTGTTGATGACCAATTAGGTTCTCTCAATACTTGAGCTGACCGCCCAAGTCCATTGAAGTTGCCCCTTTGCACCCCCAAAATTCTGCTTATAAATGCCAAGGAACTGTTACTTCTACTGAACTCGATTAGATTAAACTACCTGGCTAATAAAATGTAGGCCATTCTGCATTTATGAGTAGCTTGACTTTGGGCACGTTGTCTTGCTTTTTATGTTTCCATCAAATATCACCACGAAAATCGATTTCTTTTTTCTTTTAACTAATAAAATACACCGACAGTAGCCTTGGGTGAAAATGCAGCTCTCTCGCTTTCCAGCTTTTGTCCTTTAGGTCCGGGAAATTAGCAAATTGATCTATTCTCGTATCCTTTCACATCAGAACTCTCTTTTTACGAACAGATTTAAGAAAGGTCTTTGGATAACCATTACCCACAAATGAAGCTGTCCTCGAGTGCATCTCATCACGACAAGAATTGAATAAATGCCATGTTTCCTGAATGTGGAAATAACCAGGCAGTAGAACTTGTCCCTCCTGTCCTGTCTTTGATCGTGAAAGTCGAGGCCAAACAGCAAAGGAGAGATCTATACGAATGATATAGCTCAAACTACATACATCTGCCAACATTAATAGGACGAATCTCAAAAAATGCAACACACAAAAAGGTTCTGAGGGAAAGAGTGCGCAAATAGCTAAACAAAAACCCAAGGTTGAGCTTCAACAAGTGAAATGGCTCCAATGTGCCAAATTTACAGTATTTTGGTTTTTCACCAGCTAGTTAGGAACATTCCCTTTGCACTTTCCGAGACCAGAAGCAATTTGGATGTATAGGAAGCAAACCGCTTCACACAAAATACTATGTTTTCTCTGTGCTGATGTCAACCAGGTAAACTAATACATGCATAAATACAACTAAGGAACATGTCTAGTGTAAGGCAATCAACCAAGTTGCTTCAATTACACAGCACAATGGCCGCAAGTAAGCACAAAAATAGCAGGGAAAAAAAACCAGAATACAAGCACCAATTGTAAGCGTGGGATTAAGATTGATCATGAAGATATATAAGTGACATGCACAAGGAATAATAAATGAATTGCAACTGAAAATGTAAAACTCTGCAATAATCATTCTAAGTTAGACTCAATTTTTCAAGTGAACTTGTGCCATAATAATATTGGAGAAAATACTCATCCATCAACAATGCACACTCCCAAAGCACAACCTGCATTCAAACATAAGAAGACAAAAAGGGCCTAAGACATTTCAAACAGGCACGCTGCTTTTGTGTTCCCTAGCCCTGATTTTGCTAAACCAAATCTCGATCTATTGCAGTTGACAAACTTTATCATTCAAAGACAGCCAAAATATTACTTTTGTAAAAGTATTTGAATAAAATGATCATAAAATGGAAAAGCAGATCTTATGACCAGACTATAGTCACACAAAACCAGCAATTGTATTAGTGAGCTTTTCACTACACTGGTGCACTACAGGCATTCATATCATAATGACTAAAGCTAACTAGGTAACTGATAAGAAACCTACTTCCCAGTATCCATTTACCACCACAATACAATTTCCAAATCTGGAGGTAGAAGGGGCAAGGTGGAGAAGAACACCTTTGGTCTTTAACTGTAAAACAGTCCTTATATTCACATATCAAACAAAATTTAGCACATCCTTAAGAGGTAAACTGGAATATTAGAATGCATATCAAACTCAAAAATCTTATCCCCCTTGTTCTGGCAGGGTCTGATTGCCGAAACAAAGGCTGCTAAAGCATCAAATTCATGCTGATCAAAATACAATCTGGAATCAACTTTGGTTGAATCGAGCAGCAGGAGATTATTTAATGATAACATAGTGTTTAACTTCCAGTGCTTCAACAAACGAAACTCACACTCCAACAACTAAAACTACTTTGACAAAATTCCAAAAGGATAAGAGCTAAACCACAGCTATGGGTATGTATAGGTGAAACAAAGTAGCAAACTCACATTTGTCCTTCTCTCAATCTGCAGTTTGTTTCCAACTAGACATGTGTTTATGTGCAACAACAAAATAATCTTCCACATTAAAGAAATAAAAAGGCAGTAATAACATAAGGCATACAGAAAAATCCTTAAGAATCCATCAATCATGAAATCTAAAGCAACAAAAAGTACATATGATAAGCAGCCGGCAAGTCTCTGAACAATTATCATTTATGTCTATATATATAATAGCAAGAATCAAATACCATTTTTTTGGGGGTTCTTCAACATGGGTGGAAGGCAGCAAACGCCAGTTTTTTATCAAGCATCATTTAGCATACAAATGCCAACTTAATGCTATTCTGTCACAAGAAGGGCTCAACCCTGGCCTCTTACAACCATTATATGAGCCTCACATTTAAAAGACTAAAACGATATAGCTCTTAAGTAAACCCAGTTACATAAATATAGCAACAGCAAAAACAAGAAATTACATCACTCGAGAGAAAATAGCAGAAACGCTGTTTTACAGTTCTTTCATGGATCCCCCTTCTAACACAGATAAGTATATTAAACCAAAACCATAATCAAACATAACTTATCCATTTCAAAATGAATAAATTCCAGTCAATTCCTTGAATATAAGTTTGATCCAACCACCTCACTCCTTAAATAAAAAGGAATTCCTTATGTTCAACTTGGATGCCATATATTGGTACAGAATTAACCTCAAATTATTCCATGGCATATCAGAAAATAACAATAACAATAATAGTAATGACAATCTCAAGCACAAAAAACAACAAAGGAATGGCCCAATTAAAAAACTCATCAAGGGAACAACCACCAAAAGCCACTGCATCATTGCTTGACATTCTCCAAGTACCACTTGTAAGTATCAATAAGCCCATCTTTCAACGAAATCTTGGCACTCCAACCCAATGAAGCGAGCTTTGAGCTATCCATGAGCTTCCTTGGAGTCCCATCAGGCTTCGAAGTGTCCCAAACGAGCTCCCCTTCAAAACCAACCACTTCCTTAACCAACTCAGCTAATTCCTTAATAGTTACCTCCTTCCCACTACCTACATTCACATGTTCTAATCCACTATAATTTCCCATTAAGAAAACAACCGCATCAGCTAAATCATCAACGTGTAAAAATTCCCTTAGCGGACTCCCGGTCCCCCAAACAACAACTTCTTTTGCTCCTTCAACCTTGGATTTATGAAATCTTCGCATCAACGCAGGCAAAACGTGGGAATTTTCGGGATGAAAATTGTCGTTAGGACCGTACAAATTCGTTGGCATACCGGAAATAGCATCGAAGCCGTATTGGATTCTGTACGCTTGGCACATTTTAATCCCCGCAATCTTCGCGACAGCATACCATTCGTTGGTAGGCTCCAGGGGGCCGGATAACAACGCGTTTTCCGGGATGGGTTGAGGAGCAAATTTGGGATAAATACAAGAGGATCCGAGGAAGAGGATTTTTTTGACGCCGTGGCGGTACGAGGAATCGATGACGTTGGTTTGGATTTGGAGGTTGACGGCAATAAAATCGGCTGGATACGTGTTGTTGGCGTGGATTCCGCCCACTTTTGCGGCTGCTAAGATGACGTATTGGGGCTTTTCGGTGGCGAAGAAGGATTCGACGTCGTATTGGCGGGTGAGGTCGAGCTCAGCATGGGTGCGGAGGACGAGGTTGATGAAGCCTAGAGATTGGAGCTTACGGACTATGGCTGAACCCACTAGTCCTCTGTGGCCTGCTACGAAGATCTTCGCCGATTTGTCAGAGAAGAAAGAATCTGTGGAAAGAAAAATAAAACAGTAGCAGAGTTAAATTTTAAGTTGAGATTTGTTTGGGATCTCAGAGAGGAAGACAGAGAGAGCGAGACAAGTACCGGTTTCTCCCATTGCCGGAGATTGGGAAGTTGAAGAGTTAAGAGTGAAAGAGTTGGAAGACAGGGAGAAGTGTCGGTTTGTTTTTCAACTGCCAGCCAGATAGCCAAAGGTTTTGGCTCTGAAACTGATAAATCTGGTCCTCTTTGAGTGACTGGGGCTGAGTTGGGTTTGTTGATAAGAGGATTTAGGCCCAGTAAACTTAAAACTTATGATGCCAGGTTTCTGCTCTGGGATTAAGCTAAAAGTTTGGTCTTTATACAGTTGCAGGAAGTTTGTACCCCCAATTTTCATGCCAGAAAACAACTCATGATGGATTTGAACTATCTACGGGTGTAGCCTTTAGGAAGCTTCATTTGTCAATTTTGAGTGGAAGGGCAGTTCAGCCAGAACATAGGGAAAGGACCACCCAAGTATTATGTCCAATCTATTGGGCCCATTTGGAAACCCACAATACGTTCGATCTTGAAATGTATGCACCCCATTTCTTTTGGTGGAAAATGGGATGGGCCATGGGGAAAGATTAGGGTTGCATGAAGAGGAATGATAAATCGATCTTAAAACGTACAAAAAATGGGAATTTGGCATCTAGGATGGGATGGGATGGGGTGGGGGCAAGTGCCAAGTGGAGTTTGCCAACTCAAGTTGTCCCTTGTCGGGACAGGGGAAAAGTTACCCCTGATTACTGACCCATCAATTTGCTCAATCATATTCATATATCAAAAACAGATTGCTACTCCTGAATGTTACATGTCAACATCTTGCTTCGTCAGCACACATCATTCATTCTTAGAATCTTATGGACTACATCTCTTGCACAGTTTCATTATGTGCTTCGGCTGCTTGTTACATGCATGTATTTCCCCCTGGAAAATTATCTCACTTTCTAATATTATCAATGCCTTTTCTTGCGTGGTACAGAAACAAAAGAGTCCAAAGTAAAGAACCCCTTGAGGAATTCAAGCTTATCGAACTTGGAACAAACCGCTTGTATCAAGTGAGCTATTATTGAGAGAGGAGGCTTCTCAAACTTGGACAAACCCTCGGAAAGATGGCCAACATTTCGAATCCACTCCATCTGCTCAGCTATTGGCTTATTGGATAATATTCAATATATTATCATATTACTGGTATATTGAATGTCCAAAAACATATTAGACTACAATTAGTTATTTTGTCCCTTTCATAGATCTTCACATTCAGCAAGAGCTTGGAGATATGTTGAGCAACAACATGATGATGTGTATTTGCATTTTCCTTTGAAAGCTTTCAAAGCATTGATTCTTTCTCTAATTTTTGCTATGTCATACCAAGGTTAGAATAGAATACATAGTCATTGAAACAAGAAAAGAAAGTAGCACTTCCAAAGTATAGATTCTCGCTGTCAGGCATTAATCAGTCCCAAGGAGAAAAGCCCCAAACATTTCGAGATTGGGAGTGAACATGAAGAAAGAAGAACGGAAGCTGTGCACCGTTACAACACATTTTTCACTGATTCATTGATTGCATTAAGTCCAAATTCAACCTTAAAAGTTAAACGTGAACACAAAATGATTACATTGACTTTGACGACTGCCATATTTTGTAACCATTCACATCCTCAAGCGTGAAAAAACACTACATTAGTTTTCTCCAACAGTATAAAGGAATGACAAATCAAATTTGAAATAATCTTCCAACTCAGATCAGTCCATACTAGAAGCAATTATAGAATTCCACTCTACCTGTGCTCACAAAGCATGGAAATGACATTGACAACAGCTTTAGGGACACCCAAACAAAGATTATGCCAAACCCATTTTAAAACACTCGACCTACCAAACTTACCCAGAGCCAACTTTGACCCCCACAATTTTTATTAACTGAAAACTAAAAATAACTCATGACAGCCTGTAAATGACACGCTACCAAAGCTTCCAACTCTCAGGCTGATGAAATACACTGACAAACCACCGCGCCAGCCACCTCCTCCTCTTCCTCCACCGCTTCCTTCCAGCACTGCATGGTCAATTTAGCAGGGGCGCGCAATGTGCACCTCTCTCCCTTGGAGAAATAAGTCCAGTAAACCACACACCCTCCACCTGGCAGCTCCTGCTTCACCATATACCGACGCGAGTAGCCTTCCACGTCAGCACCTTCCATGGCCCAGAAACGAGCCCCGCCACCATGGCACGTGACCGCAACAGAAAACTCGTTCGGACAAAAACATGTCAGCACCCTTTTAACTAGAGGTTCCAGCTTGACAGAATCAGTGTCGAACCCCATGGCCTCGTAGCTAGCGTAACTGAACCCCTCTTCTGGGGTCACGTGGACCGTAGAGTAAGCAAGTCCCTCGATCCCATTCATCGAATACCCACACGGGTCAAAGTCGAAGTCGCATATCACGTGACTCGGGATGATGTCAGCAATTCCGGACGTTTTCGTCATTTCACGTGCCGAACAATTCCCATTCCCCGACTTTTTGTAAAACACGCCTGCCTTTTCTCTATCCAAACCCGTCATGCACATTTCCAGAGTAACCAATGCCCTTGGATCTTCCATCAACGGCTGTGAACATTTTGCTACAGCCGAGTAAACGTGCCAGCTACGAGTAGGAAACCTCGGATCGCCAATTATATAAGCCTCCGTAATATAATCAGTAAAAAATTCGTTTACCGCGGTAACTTCCTCGGAGAAGTTACGGTGAGGGGCAGGTTGGTGATCAGGGAAAATGAAGGTGCCACGTGAGTAGTTGACTCGTGACACAGTGAGTGAGAGCGAGTTACTGAGCTGAAGAATCGAGGGGATTGATAAGAGGAGCTTTGTGGTTCCGCATGTCTTGAGGATGATTTTGTTTGGGTAAACAAAGAGGCTTGACTCGGAGAGGACGTAAGAGTCGAAGTTGGGATTGGAGAGCTGGGAAACTATGTTGCAACAGGCTGGTTGGAGGATGGAGTCGAGCTGGGTTTTAGATAAGGCTCGGAGGCCCAGCCCATTTGTGTCCTTGAAGATGGCTGGATCAAAGAAAGTGATTTCCAGGCGTTTTTCGAAGCCTTCGAAGCCTATTGGGGAAGGAGGCGCTGGCGAATCCATGTCACGTTTCATCACAAGAAAGCTCAATACTAACAATATCAATGGAAATTGTTTTCTTCGATGCGGGATTATTTAATGGCTGTTTTTTTGTCTTTGATTCTTAGCAACTGTTCCTCAGTTAGAGCAAGGGAAGAAAAGAAAAAGAAAACGAAGAGGCTGAAGAGAATCCTACTCTATGACTTAGTGGGCCATTTAGTTTGGGTTGTATCAGGATGGTTTTCTAACGCACTGCAAGAACAAAAACATCCAAAGAAACAAAATGTTAGAATAATAAACCAATTAAACATTATGAAGACCCAAAAAATGATAAAAACGAAAGTGCTCTATTTTGGGGAATGAAGGAATCGTACGTTAGAGTAAGCAGCAGATCGGAACTTTTCGATGCCACCGTTTGGACGAATGTCTTCAATGCTGTAACCGAGAGGAGCTTCGTATTGTAAAGAATTACGACTAGTACTACTACTAGACTTCTTTTTGCCACCTTTGGTCTCCATTACAACATCCACGCTTTCCTACACCAAGAATCTCAATTAATCTTTTCTCTCAAAAGTTTGACTCTGGACCAAATCGGTTTAATCTCAAATGAGCACAACGAGATTGTATCAGAGATTGAACCTTTATAGACCAAAAATTAATCTAAAACCCACACACAGAGCCATATAAATTCATAAATCAACAAAATATTAAGAACCCATTGTTCTATAACCAAAAGAAGAAAAAAAATCCTTACAGCGTAAAGAGTCTGATTAATGGGGAGAGAAATCCAAAAGGAAGAAGACTAGAAATCCGAGGTATCTGGTCAGGAAAAAGAGGGCATGCAAAGGGACTCAGTGGTAAGAAAAATAAAGCTACAAAGGCATTTAAGGGATTGAGGAACAGAGAAGTGGGGAAGGTTTTTCTTTGTATGAGTGAGAAAAGAGTGCGGAAACAGAGTATTTATAGACGGCCAAAAAACTGGCTCCGGAGTGGCATTAGTAACAATTAGAGATTGCTCTTAGTGAAAACCAATGGAGCGGTTTGGCATTGTGGATTTCTCCTCAGGTCCACTGTGCGGCACTCTTGCTCTGATTCCTAGGCACGTACTATTTCTAATTCAACCTAAGTCACTATCTCACGTGTTGACAAAGAGCGTGTATCACACGTTTTGCCGGATTGTATCGAATTCTCTTCCTTAGGCAAGTGGAACTGTAGAAGTGTGTTCCAGTCACTAAAACCCAATTTGGATCTTGTGATATAGATGCTAGCCATTTTCACAAGGGCGTGAGGGTTATTTTTATTTAGGTTGGGGGTTAAAGTTACTCGTGGAGGCAGGGATTAGCATGATGCTGATATCCTATGTTGCCAGCTTGTAACGTTGAATTTGTGCAGCTTTGATTCAATGTGGGTCTTACACGTACTCCTATTTTAGTCGCGGAGAGCATCAAAATTTGAAAATCCAATTTCTTGGGCAGTCAGGAAAGCATCTTTCTCAGGGCACCTTTCATGCCTACCTTTTTATATATAAGATAAATAAATAAATAAAATCAGATAAAAAACCGTTTTTACCTAAAGCCTTGTTTTGATTCTCTTCCACTTTTTCCATCAAATTGTTTGTTAATCACTGTGCCTCAACATTAGCAGGAGTATTTTGGCTAAACTTTAATCAACGGAGTAATTATGTACAGATTTTGGATTATCATTTATCAGTGCCATTAATGTGAAAGTAAAAATAAATGCGTTGTTAATGAGCAATGAATTAATTTTCAAAAAAAATAAATGAGCAATGAATCTCAATTTTGTCCTCATCTTGAATTAACTTGTTCAAAGTCAACTTAATTGACGAATAGCGCCCGGCCAGTGGAACTGATAATCTGACACAGTGGTCTGCTCCCAAACCCGAACCCCTTTTTTTAATTTTTACTACTTTTGGCTTAACATAAAAACAATATCTTAGTTGTCAAACTTTTTACTACTTTTTAAGGCCGACACTTGGATTATTATGCATGCATTTAAAACACCGTCGAGTCTACACTTGATAATTTTAAATATGATATATTAACACCACACGAAAAAATACAGATTAAATTAATTTTAAATTTAATTTTAATGTATTTCGTATTTAATCGTGTCTGATATGTTAAGATATAAAAATTTTTTTATCTTAATATGTCTGACACGACAAACACGTTTAAATATATTTACTTAATTGAGTTATCATGTTTAATTTTGTTATCATGTTTAAACGTATATATGTGACACATTTATTAACCTATTAAAAATTAATAGTTAAAAATTATTTTAACTTTATATAAATAATTTTAAATAATTATTTTAATAAGTTTTTTTAATTTTATAAAGGGTATAATGTAATTATACATGCTCAACCTTAATTTTTAACTTTTGATAATTATTTGATATTATTATTATTTTTTTATTATAATTATTTTTATAATTATATATTTTAAATTTAAATAATAAAATTATATTTAATTGTAAATATTTTTATTTAATCATGTTAAACTTATTATTAATCGTGTACTGTCATATATTAACACATTTAATAAATATGTTAATCGTGTCATATCGTGTTACTTGTGTATTAAACATGTACATATACATATTTTTAAATTTAAGATACGAATATTAAATGCATCATGTTCATATTTAATCTTAATATATTTCATATCTAATCGTATTTGATATATTTATGATACGTTAACACAAATTATCAGACCTAAGAGAGTCAGTGCCTCCAACTAAAAAGTGAAGTGGAGGTGAAAAAATGTTGAAGGCGGCTTTGAGGGTTTGGTAAAAAGTTTTCTATGGGTTACCCACGCTTGCAATTTTGGCCCGCTTTAACTAGGCTTCATAGTATTTAAAGTCTGAACCCATCCTAAATTTATTATTTTAATATATGAAATGACTTTTTTTTAAAATTATCTTAAAAAGTAGGTTTTTAAGCACCCATAAAAATAGTGCCACCTCTTATTGCTTACCTTAGCATCTTTCAGAAAAAAAAAAAGGATTAACTTACCTTAACAAAGATTAAAATGAATAATTAACTTATATGATCCATAATTGCTTCATGGCTCCAACCTTTCTCTGGCTTTCACCACCACTTTTCATTGTCACTCCCATGCTCATCCAATGGCTTGGCTTAGAGCTTGAGCCAACTTTAGGGGCTTTATGTTCTTGATATATAAACCCTCAATCATGTTTTAACAATACGTTTCTTCTTTTTTTCTTTTTTGATAAAATTAACTTGGGTTAATTAAGGTGAGTGGAGAAATGATTTGGTGAGGATGAATATATGATGCTACTTACATGTTTTTAAAAAAATAGATATCAAGTGGCATGATTTTAATGGATACCTAAAAATCCACTTTAAATGATCCTAATATAAGTTAAATTCTCTAGTAAACAATAAAAACTATATTTAAATTCAAAGTAAAAAAAATTTGAAATAGTAACACAAATAAAACTCTCTTTTAAAAGTAAAAAGTTTGGTGGTCTTGTTGAATGAAGTTTTTCCTTTCTGTATTCAATCATTAGGTTATCCAATTATGAAATTCTACATATTCCTTCTCATCCCATAAATCCCAGTTTATTAATATGAGGATTAAGATACGAACTCAAAACTTTTGAAATGAAATATCAAATGTCTCATTTAGGGCAACATCTCTTTTGTAAGATTATGTAACCATCTTCATTTCATACTTGACACACACACACATATATATATATTCCTTTTTGCTCCATCTTCGAAATCATCTCATTTCTTTATTTTTATCCTTGAAATTAACAAGCAGAGGGCATGCTTGTGGAATCCACTACTTGTGTGGTTATCACTGTTACAAAGCAAGGGCAAGAGGGCAAAGTGATATTACCTTGTAAAGTTGATCTCCTATAAATTCTCCTTTAAGATCATTAGCTAGGGTCCAATTGATCCCATGATTTGTGATTGAAAATTAGTCTCGTGATCAATTTCTTTTTAGCAAAAAAACAGAAAGATAAACGGAATAAAGATGGAATGTTACCATTAAAAATAGGATGAAGATACGATCTAGACCTAGGATAGGAATATGTTATTAAAGAAGATATTACGTGGATGTTTATGCTTCCCAAAAGATGAAGCATCATTTTCATAATCCTCACGTTTATTTCAGTTACTCTATAGTAAATTAATAAATTAAATGACCAAGAATTATGATACCTCCCCAAATGATTAAAAATTGGTTTTGTGTTTCTACTTTAAGTATTTAGTTTATTAAGAGGTGCATGAATTAATTTCCTTACTTTAAAAGGTATATTCGAATTCTTTTTTCTCGATCAAAATATATAAAAGAACCCTGCTTTTATTTTTTATACCTAACGTTAGATTTCATGGAAGTATTAAATGTATATATTGAAAATAAAAGAAAGAGGAATATGTGCCATTGGCCAAAATGACAGGGTTCACACGCTTCTCCTTCACTGCACTCCTTTGCTTATGGACTTATTATAGCTACGGTGGGATTCAACGTGTGTATAGCACGCAGGAAGAGAATTAATGCTGTCATCTGCCAAAAGCAAATGTGAACTTGTGGACAACCTCTGTAAATGGCAACACCTTGGATCATTAATTCCCTTTTGTTCAGAATCGGGTACAAGTTTTGATAATCATTACTACTGATAAATGCCTGGGTTCACCGTTGATGATAGGAAAGAAGAAAAAAATGAGTGTTTAACAGTATCAAGGACAGAATATGGGCAAAAGGTACGAGGGTAGCAGAGCAATTAAGGACTGTCGAATCAAGGCGGTTGCACAAGCAATACCAACTTACCACATGAGTTGCTTTGCTCCATGAGATTAACATGACGTTGCCCAGATTTTGGTGGGTGATGGTTCAGAGCGAAGGCATTGTCATTAGCCTAGATGGGAGTCATTATGCATGTCTAAATTCCAAGGTGAATTAGGATTTTGGGATTTTGATTCTTTTACTCTTGTTGCATCGGCAAAGCAGTGCCGGAGATTACTGCATAAGCAAAGTTCTGTATGCTGCAAAATGCTTAAAAGCCAAGAGTACTTTCCTTGAGGCTACAGGGGGTTATAACCCTTCTCCTACTGGAGGAGTAATTTAGTAGGTAGGAATGTGTTAGAGGAAAAACTGAGGTGGAGAGTAGGTGATGGCATGTCCATTCCTATATGAAGAGACAAATGGATTGATAAACCTCCACCTTTAAGACCTGGCATGAAAGAGTCTGATCACTCATTTTCTGGCTTTAAGAGTAGCAGATCTGATAGATGAGATCAATGTGAGGTGGAAAGAGCCAAAGAGGGAATGACACATCAGCTGTTTCAAAACAGGCCATTGCAGAAACTTAACAGCTAGGAGAAAAGTCGGCTGAGTTCAGGAACAACGTTGGCTTCTTCGTGTGATTTTTGCTCTTTCTCCCATGTATTTTGAGAGCCAAATGTGAGTGCCCATAATATTGTAAAGTTAATTGTGATTTACATTGTGAATGTCTCTGGCCATATTCATTACCAGAGCCAGAGGGGGTTTGTGGATGATGTTCATATATGCTTAAGCCTTTCTTTCCATGAAAAAAAAAATTCATACCCTTAAATTTGATGTAAATTCACTTTTTATCCTTTCAATATATAAATTAATTAATGTAGAATTCACAAACTATTTATTAAAAATTCTACTTTTTGTTTAAATCAATACAACTTATAATATAATGGTGTGTGCGTGTATATATTTATAATATCATTGACACATTTTTAACATGAAATTGGAGGAAAGCATCAAGATTCAAATTACTTAAATATGTTTCAAATTTTATTAGGGCAATGAGTTCGTTACAATGTCTAATTGTAAATAACTATCTTATATATGCCAAATATTATCTTTACGACACTATTTTATAAACATACGTAAATTTATGAATAGATACATCCCAAAGTTTTGTTCAAGAATGTTGACTTTCAGTTATAATTCATAATTTTTACATCAATATATGTAAATTCTTAATAATTTTGTATGTCGATGAACTCGTTGTATTTTGAGAGTCAATATATTTGCCAAATATTAGTATCTAAAGCCCTTGAGCTAAATAATGTTGGGGAAAATAGCTAATTAACATTAGGCAAACTACATGAAATTTGATAATGTCAGTATTGCATTGGAACATTTGATTTAGTAACAGATACACATGTCCCTTTTCCTAAATAAAACAAATGTCATAACTAGCCTATAGTGGACCATTAATTAAAAAAGAGAATGCTAAAGTATACCATATATGGAATATTCATAAATTCATTATTATTTTCGTATTATTTATGAGTATTTAAAATGTAAGAGCAAACAACATTACCAGTTAAAAAAATTACATAAGCCAAGCTGGTCCAAAAATCCTAGGGTTCAAAGTTGAGAGTAATCAATGGCATGTGCCCCTTGTGGCATTGCGCATGCGTGAACTTAACCTATTGGCAAAGCGACATATAATTGACTCATTAGCTTCTTAGGGTATTAATATTCAACCAATATGCATGGCCACATTGCTTATCTTTTGCTACATGAACTCAGTGGTGACACCAATATCAAATTTTATGTATTTTTTTTCTCCACGATGCCATATACTATGTTCCTTTTTTTTTAATAATCAGAAGACAAAGAAATCAAAAATAATAAAACTTCTTTTTTAAAATAAATATACATGATATCAGAAAATATTCATTGTGACGTATCGTAAATTAATACAGACATCGAAAATTAATATTAACAAATGTCATAAAAAATACGACTTGTGAATTACTTGTTAATTTTAAAAATAAAAGCATTTTACTTTAAAGTAAAGTATTAGAAGATTGAAGATCAATCACAGTGTCAAGTACATCAGAAATTAATTGAAATCCATCCACAATAGATAGAGGGGGGAATGCATTATCTAAGACTTGAATATGATTGAATTTGCTGGATAGCGTTCATCATTAGATCTGCAACTTTTTACTAAAGGCGTAGGCCCGTATTTGCAGAAACCCACGGGAGACACCTCGTGCCTTTGAGAGGGAAACAAACAAAACATAATATCACAAAAAGTGGAGCATATCCCCATGCATAATCCAACAAGCAAGGCGACTAGTGTTTCCACCCCCCCTCCATTTATTTTAGCAACGATTTGGATTTATGTGAATAGAAAAACCACTAGAAGCAATCTGCAAGATATTACGATTGTTAATGAAATGTCTTGCCATCAAATTGAGTCAAATGGATAGTGAGGGGCTCGAGAATATCCAATTCTAAGAGTTCGAATTTATAAATTGCTAATCATTTTATATATTATAAGGTAGCCAAATATATTTATTCTATGTTTATTTGTCCGTACTATTATCCTTCATGCCATCCTCTTGGGCCAAGACTCAGCACCCACTACCGCTACATACATTATTATCATATAGTATATGAGTTTTTGGGTTTTCTATTGATGTTTTTTATTGGAAGAAAAGTACATAATTTGTTGATCGTAAGAACAATAGCACATGTCCTTTACATGCGAAAGCCTAAAGAAAGAAAGGGAAAAAGATTGGACGAAGAAGATATTAACCAAGCCAATGGCCAGAAAGTTTCACCATCCATTTGCTTGGGTCTCTTTTAAAGAATTGTTTGCCAAGTTCTTTGATAATTCTCTGCCTCACTCCCAACAAAAATAATAATGGGAAGTTGATAGCTTGCACTGCAAAAATTTTAATAATTTTTTGTGAAATTTTTTTGTTATAAATACATTGAAAAACGATATTATTGATGAATTTTTGACAGAAAATTTATCAAAAACTTAGTTGAAAAAATCTTGGTTTAGTGACGTGTTACATAAAAATATAAAATTTTATAGAAATTGGTCGAAACTTTTTCGATGAAAAAGTCTGTTGAAAATATTATATATTCAGTTGGAATTGAATAAAATATATAAACAATAATAAATCGTTACAGTCAAAAATAGCAATCGTAAAATGCCCAAAAATTCCATAAAAAAATGTACGAAAGTGTCAAAATCATGTTGGTGTGGAGCTAAGCCCCTTCCCACGTCTTTTCATCCAGCTGCAAACCATGAACTCCACTCGCAAAGTAAGCTCTGTCGAATGCAAAATTTTCGAAAAGAATTTCCACAGGGGCCAATCAAAATTATCTGTGAAAGCCATTTGTTCCCAGCCTGGGCTGTTTCTAGGTTTAGCTTTGTGGGGGCCCTTACGACCTCGTGCCATTTGTACATGTTTATGTTACTCCCATTTTCTTTATTTACTTGTCTATGTCTAGATAAGTTGCTCAAAGTGATATTTTCTTGTGCTGCTAGAAATTTTTATCAAGAGAAAACCATGGCTAATTCTAAATTTTGAACCCAAAAACTGAAATCACATATCTTCGTCTAAAATGGGATGAAAAATAATTAATTCAATTAGTTGTATCAATCATACTTTAGCAACAAATGGTTATTCTCTCTTTAGAGGGAATGACAATTTCCCTTTTCTATTTAATAAATTCTAACTCTCATTCTAATAATCAATTTTAGACCTTTAAATTGGAAATTTTAAATTTTGATAGTAATGCGACTTCTAATTTCCTTTTTTTAACTTACTAGTAATAGAAAAATTGAAAATTATGCTTATTATATATTATATACATCACTTTTCTTTAACATTTAGGAGTATACTGCTTTAGTTATGGATGTATGATTGTAAAAATCGTATTCGGCAACATTGGCAAAGAATTTGGAACATGGTGGTGGCTCCACCCCCCACCCCCCCGAAAAAAGAAAAAAAATTTCTTCAAAGTGAATTGTGATGCGTCCTTTGATCAATCATCTCAATGGGTGTCTGGTTGTTGATGGCATGAATTCCTTGCCCAAGTAGGGTCAGGGCAGATTGCATAAGCCCTCACTATTCGGCTTGCCTGTGAACTCATCAAGATAAAGAAGTGGAGTAAATTTTTTATTGAATTCGATAATTTGGAATTTATTCGAAGGTTCGAGGAATCAGAAATCAAAATAAGCTAGGAAACAAAAGTTATAGAGGGAATATTTGTTGCACAGTCGATCAATTTTAATTACATTGTCACAGAAACAAAATAGATTTGTAAATTGAATTACTCAAAAGAAAAAAATTAGAAATCGTTCTTTTGATTGGTTTGTCATCCCTCCACTGATTTATTAGATTGGTTCAATTTGTAATTTATACATCGTTGGTATATTGAAAAGGAAAAAGTAATAATCAAAAAACTTGCTTGTTCTTTTGTTTTTTCAAAGAAACAATCGGAAACATTTAAATGGAAGGAGGAAACAATTGGAAAACCAATATGGTAGTTTCGTTTACCAAGTCATGAGCAACTTTGGGCTATCAATATAAGTGCTCGAGAGGCCGCAGAGGCTGAGCCCATCTCTAAAATCTTCAGGAGCTTGCAGTGCAGACCCATCTTTTGGTAAGCCGTCTAGGCCTGTTTAGTGAATAGGCTTTGAACACAGTTGGTTTAAAAACACTTGGTATAATAATTATCTTTTTATTGTTTGGGATAATTTAAAGATGATGGATACCAGTGGCAGTTAATTTTGAAATCAATAGCCATCTTTAGGCATGATTCCTGGCATAAAAATGTGGAGTAATGCAATCTTTATTCCAACCACATTCAATTGTCAATTGTTTGATTTGCTGAAGCATCTTTGAAAAAAGAAAAAGAAAAAGGTTTTTCTTGATGGTCAAGGAGGGTCTATCAGGCAATGGGGACAGATTGATGGATGAATAATACAATTGGGTATCTAATTGTTATTCCACTTTAGGCAAAAAAGTAAAAAAAATTGTTCATTGCACCCTAATCATAGATTGGAATCCGTAGATGGTGGGATCCTAGCATTAAAACCAACCATTTAGAATCTCTCAATCTGATTAGAAAACACATTTGTATTGAAATCTCTGAGAGGGATGAAACCTTGATTTCAGGAACGTTAGTACATGCAGAATAATTTAGCAAGGACCTAAACCTCGTGTACAAAATTTTTCATGATTTGCATATGATTTGCGATATTCAATTCAGCTTTAGTCACCAAGTGGCCTGGAGTAGAGATGAAGTTTTCGTACGATTTAGATATAAATTTTGGGAAATTGAACGCAACTTTGTTTTGTTTTTCCACAATCAACAGGGGGTAGATGTCGTAAAAAGCATTGGTTTATAGGGCCATCCAGCGGTGGATTAATTAGTCGTACAATGAGAAAGCATTTAAATAATGCAAATGGATGTGATTTGGATGTAACTTGACCACTTTTCAGTGCACCTTTATGCTTTCGTTGCCATTCACTTGAATTGAAAGAGAAGTCCCAGAAGAAAAGCACAAGGTTCAGGGCAATTGGCATGTAACGTTTTTGAAAGATAAAAAACGCAGAGAATGAAGAGATTAAAGATGGCAGGAGATGGTGTGGTTAATGATTTTTATAGCAAAACAGTCATAGATATATCCATAACTTAATAATGGCAATCCTTATTAATATTCCTCCGAAAATGACATGAAGAATAAAACATGGAAAACATTCTTGACAGCTATAATATCTGCACAACTTGTTTGTAGTTGTTCTTCTTTCTTTTCTTTTTTAAAAAAAAAATGGAAAAACATGGGGTACCTGGTACAGGTCCATCAGTCCAAAAAGGTTTCCATCATCCAGATTCTCCTAAACACGGTTTCCAAATCTCGTTCAGTTGGGATTGAAACAGCTGGAAGACCTTTCCTTTTCTTCTTCTTTTGTCTACTAAATGTTCAATTCGGTACCAAAATTTTTAAATTTTTATCAATTTAGGTCAAACGATTCAATTATAATTATTAAAAATTAAATGTTTTTAGTTTTTTATAATTAAGAGCTATCGTGAGAGGTGTTTTATGCATGTAGGACACGCGCATTACGTGAATACTGACTTGTTGTGTGGGATACAAAATGGTAGTTTTGTCATAATATTTTTTCTGTCAAGTTAAAACGATTCAAATTATAGCGTGATGTGTAACAATTTTGTCATCATGACATGTAACAATTAAATTTTTAATATGATGTATAATAACTAAATCTTCAACATGACGTATAACAATTATATTTTTCAACATGACACATAACAACTATATTTTTCAACATAATATGTAACAATTAAATTTCAGAACATAATGTGTAACACTATATTTTTCAATATAGTGTTAATAACATTTTTTTCACAAAAAGTGACAACTAAATTTTAAAACATTATGTATAACACCATATTTTTCAATATGGAGTAAATAACATTTAAAAAAAATAATAATATTTCTCAACATGTCATGTCATCAACTCACGGGATTCTTTATTGCATGTAATACACACTCTATCTACCTGTTAACTTGACTCTTAATTATAAGAAATCGAAAATATTTAAAAATTAATTATTACAATTGAAACATTTGACCTTTAATTAAAAAAGTGCTCAAACATTTAGTCCCAATTTACGCATTTAGCCTCTTTTGTCTAATGAAAAACTAAAATAAAAGAGTTTATATAAAAAGTTAGGAACAGCTACTATTTAGATGATATCATTTCTGTTTTCAGAATAATACTACTTATATTTATTTAATTCAATGCTTGAGTGATAAAAGTAATGAATTTTTAAAAAATAAAATAATGCAAAAATAAGTTAAATAAAAATGATTCTATTACACTTCCATTTTAGTTCAATTTATTGAATATTATTAATAATCATAGTAATTAAATTAGAAATTTTTATTTTTAGAATCTTGAAAAGAGGAAGATAGATTTATTCGATTGGAAAAAAATGATCTCTTTTTATGTAATGTAATCATAGTGTGTAAGTTTAATAAAAGCACCTTGTTACCAACATAAAGAATACCAACAGAAATCAAAAACAAAATCGCACTTGCATTACTTATGAAATTTGGTGCTCTTGTCAAGCCACACAACCATACCCCTTATTACTTGCTGTCATTGTGAGCTTGTAACTTCGAATTTTTAACCTTAATGCTTCATTTATTAATTACAATCAAAGGCAAGTCTCAATAAAATTATTTTTTACTCAAATTTGTTGAGCAATGATATTTTTTTTACTTAATTATACAGTGTTAATATATTAAATATTAATTTTTTTATTTTCTAAAATAATATTTTAAAACGTTTTAAAATTATTTTTAAAAAATTTAAATAAAGTTTTATTTTTTATTACATTCAATTAAATTTATATATTTTTATTTTTAATCAAATAAAATTTTTAATTAATTATTATTTAATTATTATTAATCAAAACATGATATATTATTTAATAATTTAAAATATTTTTGGCATATCATGTCAATTATTTTTTGTCATGGTTCATAGGATGGCATAGCAAAAAGTGATCAAAAAGAAGAAAAAAAACACTTATTTTGGTATGAGTAACCATACAGAAGCTGAAACCAGTATATATATTTATTTATTTATTTATATATTAGGGATGGAAACCGTGGGTCCCAAAAAGGCTGCAGGAGAGGTAAGGCACGGGCGTTTTAACTTTTGCTTTTTCCAATTCTATAAGGACTTGTTTTTCTTTTGCTGGCCCTTTTTTATAAGTTTTTGCTTTTATCTTTTTCTTTACAGGCACTGAAAATAACATCTAACGTGGAAGCATCAATTCCATAGGCATGGAAGAATAAACGCACTCCAACGAAGATTTGGTTTTGTTTGTTTAGAATTCCTATACTTATTTAGGAGGGGGATAAAACAATTATTATTATTATAATCCATTTAAAAATACTATCGCCTATCGCCAAGTGCAATTGGATACACATCTCTGTAACCAAAAGGATTGTGGTGGGCTTTTTCTTTGGGAAGGCAAAAGAAAAAGATTCACTTCCCTTGTGTTTCTTTGCTTCTCCTTTCAACTTTTGCTTTCATGGGGATGGGTGTTTGCTACGAGCATCCCACTATGGGACTCTGTGAGTTTCCTTGGAAGGTGGGTGTCGTCCCCATTTTAGTTTAAAAGGTTTTGCATGGTAAATGTACTCATGTTAGCGTTACACAATAATTAAAAACAGGACTTTCTGATTTATCATTTATGGGTGTTCATTTTAGTATAAGGATTTAAAGAGTTTGGATGGAAGAGATTTTGTAATTATTCAATTGGCTGATCAGCTTTTCTTCATTTTGGTCCACGGGGTTCCTTTCTTATTAGAATATTGTCACAATCTTTTGCTCGTATTGATCTTGCTGGGATGCCCTAATAATTTTTTATCATGCCAAGTTGCCAACCATATATAGAATATTAAAGTTGAATATATGGATTTTGAGTGAGAGGCTTGGACCTATTGAATGTAAGTTGAAATTGAATTAGTGATAAAAAAAAAAAGATGTTTTTCTGATGGTATAATCTGGGAATTAAACACGAGGAAAGAATTGAGCTAAGCCTTACAGCCCATTTCAGCCAAAGAACGAGGGCGTACAAGTAAAAAGGGCAAACAGGCCATAGAATATTCACTAGCTTGGAGTTTGTAAGATGATTGAAATCTCTTTGAGAGATGATGTCAGAAAGTTACTTAATCTAATGGATTAAACTCAAAGAATCAAATTTGTGCTTCATTATTTATTTAAACTTAAAAGGGATTAAATTTAATTAGATATATCCACGCAAGTGCCCCCTGTCAGCCCAGGTGGCGTGATGCAGACGCGTGGCATGAGACGTCAAATGTGGGAGTGGGGTAAGAGTTCTTGTTTAAGAAATCCAAACGTGTGTTGGCCATGTGGGGTAGATTGACTTCTGGAGCAGGATTTAACTGACTACGGAACCCGCAGTGAGCCTGCCACGTGTCTACATCAGGCAACGTTGATGCTCGGATGGACATTTCTATTAATTGTTTGACTATAGACCGACGGAGAGGGATGACTGTGAAATCTTTTAAAAGTTGGAGACCGATGAACGTAAATTTTTTAGGTTATAAACAAAAATGATATATTTATAAAAAGTCACAGCTACCATGGATTACACTAAAAGAAAAATGAATTTATATTATTTTGGGATATATATAAAACACGAATGAGCTTTCTTCTCATTGAACGTTGATGAATACATCGAAGGGAACATAATGAAGAATATGTGAAGAGGCGAGGATAAAGCATCATCCTGCATGAGAATGACACCTACTTGTCCACTAGGTAATGTGTGACTCTAATTATTGAACAAGTGTTGAACTCCCTAAAGAATCATAATCCCAATTCCATTCCTCCCCCCAAATCCACAAGAATCCATCATCACCCACCTTTTCTTATGATTTTGCTCCTACCAAAAGTATATTTACCATGTAAACATTTTCTACAATGATTTTCTTCACAAACTTATGTTATCCACTAGTACAACTATATATTATGAATAGAAAGGAAATTTCCAAAGTTGAGAAGAAAACCATATTTAAATTAAACAAATGGTGAATAGGAATATTTTATTTTAGTGTTGAATTTAATATATAGTAGTAGTCTTGGATGATAGGGATGTAAACGGGTTGATATTGCACATGTATCTGTAGGTATCTAAATTGATAACATAGGGTTCAGGTATCTTATATTTAGTTAGGTTTTTAATACTTGTTTTAAGTTTGGGTTATATTTGATTCTATTAGGATGTTTGATGTATGCTACATTTGAATATGATGTTAGATGCTACAATTATATGGTTTTTTTTATGTTTTATTGTTGTTGTTTGAGTTTTTTTTTTTTTATAATTTTTTGTGGTTTAAATTTTAATTGTTAGTAACTTGCACATGAATTAATATAAAATATTTTTTTATTCGAGTTTCAGGTTTAGGTTATTAAATGGGTATCCATATATAAAAAATTGACTTTGTATAATCGGGTATTTAATAGATTTGGATAATTAACAGATAGTGCTATACTATCAAGATTCGGTTTTAGATAACGTTTTGCAATTTTATCCAAAGTTTAATAAGATTCGAATACTTGATAGTTAAACGATTTTGAGGTTAAATACTTCAAAAATAACGAATTTACATCCCTACCTCAGGATGTGCAGATGACAACAGTATCAACCATAATGGAGAACCTTTCAATCTTTCATATATTATGAGAGAAAAAGGTCTATAGGATAGAGTTAAAGATATAAATATTGATCAGCACAAGCATAAGATTTTAGATGATAGAGAATATAATTTTCCTGTAAAAGATAAGAAAGCCCATAAACAGCATACTTGGTTGCACCCATGATAAAATAGCCTTTCCATGTATATATCATGGCAAAATAGATAATACTTTGTAAAGAGAATTAATAGAAAATGGAGTCAAGTGTGGGAGGGCAATTGGACCATGCAGGCAGAATGTGTGAATTAGGAGTTCGGGGATAAACACTTGGAGGTAGTTCAATTTTCAAGATACTTGATCGTCATACACCTGAATTGGACCTAAGGGAAAGGGGGTGCATGTTATTTTGGAAAATGGTCGAATATCGGTGAGTGAACAAAATCATGAAATAAAAGCAGTGGGGGATTAAATAAGGGCAAGGTAATTCTTTCTCTGGTTCTATGTTTTTGCTTGAATCGTCCATCTTTTAACCGTTTAAAAAAAAAAAAATACAACATGGTATAGTCAAGGATGAAGTCAATAATTTTCAAAGAATATAATATAAGCAACTTGTGATTGCATCTAGGCAAAAAGGAAGAGCAACTTGCTATTGCCAAATTTGAGATATATCAACAACAGGCCTAGAAGAAAAAGCAAGCTTTCTGCCTCGGGGTGGTTCCTTTTTTGTATTTTTGTTGTTCTCTTTTTCCTATCTGAGCAATCTACAGTTTAGATAATCCTCAATTCATGCACACTGCATGCATGCTTGCTCTTCTATAGCACCCAAAAGGGGAGGCATCCATAAAACAAAAAAGAAAAGCATCAAAGCTGTTCCAGCTACTTCAGAAAAAAACCAAGCAGCCATCAATTCCACAAGGACTTGTACTATGCCACATGAACAACTTTTATATGTAAACAAATTAATCCAATACTGAGTTTTTTATTTATACATAATAAGTGTGTATATATATATATATATATTATTTTTTTAAAAAGATAATGCACACCTCTACCACTGTTGATTAAAGTAACAAATGTTGGAAATAGTTTTACACCACCCAAGGAAAATAAAAAAAGTAATCTTTTTCTTCTTATTCCTGCAGCCAGGGTAACAATGAACCCCTGCAGGCATATTTCATGTCAGTTTTCACATCCAATAGAATCAAACTAGTTCTAGAAATAAAAAAACTATACTTTAGTACTTAAACAAAAAGGGGTAGGGATAATGATGAGCAGGTTAGTAGGCTCTAGGAAAAGCAAACCTTGGAACAAAATTAAGAAATAGGCCACTCAAATACCCAAAAGCAAGAACCATCCTCCCCTCTCCATTTTTGGTTCTGGATTCTCTCCCCCTGCTTTTTCCTCCTCTATGCTTTGGCTGTAACATGAAAAAAGTGAATCAAACTATTAATTAATTATTGTTCCAAAAATAAAAAAGGAAAATTAAAGGCGCATGTTAGCTCAGGGGCAATGCAGTCCAGTGGGTACAAATTTTTACAGTATTCACGTCCCTCTCAATTTCTGCTCACAAAAACACTCACACACACACACTCTCTTCCTGACAGCCCGTATCACCCACCTGATTTTTTCACAGTGCTCCTTTTATATATATATATATATATATATATATATATAGGAAGAGAAGAAAAGGAGAGACTTTTACTTTGTTTGTATAGTTAAATAATATATTTGTAAGTATAGTAGAAAATTAAAGTTGTTGTTTTTGGAGACTGAGAAAAGAGGGAGGGACTGAGTTAAGAACCCAAGAAAGGAAGCCGGGCTGAGGGAAAAACAGAAACAAAAGAGAAGTTTTTTCTTTTGGTTTGCCTTGAACCCAAAAACCAAAACCAGAGAAAATGTTGTTCTTTCACTAGCACTGGCATTGTTATTGTTATCGTGTCATAAAAAAAATATGAGTCTTTTTCTTCTCTTGCTCCTCTTCTTCGACTTGTTTCTTTCTTCTGCTAATGTTTCTTTGTCCTACGAGCCTCGAAACCATGAAGGTAAATGAAACAAATGAAAACTACAACCATTTGTATTCGTTTGGATTATGTTAAAGTTTCCGTTCTTTTTGGGGCTTGATTTTTTTCTGTTGTTTTTGAGGGGTTTATAGTGGAAGCATTGATTAGTATAAAGACAGAATTGAATGATCCACATGGAGTGTTAAACAACTGGGATGAAGACTCTGTTGATCCTTGTAGCTGGGCTATGATCACTTGCTCTTCTGAAAATCTTGTTATTGGCCTGTCAGTCTCTCTTCTTTTTAGCTCTTCTTCCTTTTTTTTCCCTGTTTTCTAATGTTTGCTTCATTTGAAAACATTGTACGTTTAAGCTAAACTGTTTTAGTCTTTTCATTTTTATGGGTTTTTCCAGGGGAGCTCCAAGTCAGTCTTTATCAGGGACTTTGTCTAGGACGATAGGAAATCTCACCAATCTTCGCCAAGTGTAAGAAAACACAACATTTTTGTTCCTCTTGTCTGATTTTTCATTTTTTTCCCTGTTGTTTTGGTTTTATACAAAAAGGCCTTTTTCAAAGCAAAGTTTAAGTTCTTCAACATGAATGTTCTGAATTAGAATTACTTGCATAATTCCATTTGTCTATTATCTATATGTCTTCGATACTGATTTTTTTTCTTTTAATGTTTTAAATTGCTGCTGTGAATTTGAAGGTTGTTGCAAAACAATAACATATCTGGTGGAATCCCACCCGAGCTTGGTACTCTTCCAAAGCTGCAGACGTTGGATCTATCTAACAATCGATTTTGGGGTGCAATTCCAGGGTCATTTGGACAGTTAAATAGTTTGCAATACCTGTGAGTATTTTACTGTAATAGTTCTCTATTTCC
Source organism: Theobroma cacao (assembly GCF_053813885.1). NCBI lineage: Eukaryota > Viridiplantae > Streptophyta > Magnoliopsida > Malvales > Malvaceae > Theobroma > Theobroma cacao. Next base: position 9,495,118 of record NC_142647.1, read on the forward strand.
TGTTTGTATGCTAAGAAAAGTAGAGGAGAAAAAATGGGAAAACAGAACTTTGAGTCCTATGTTTTCTTGTTTAGTCATGTTAATCAAATAGTTGTTTTTTTTTTAAAGACTTTAGTTGACAAGACTTTAGGGTGGGGGTCCTAAACTAGAATGACAATATTCATGTACATTCAAATCATATGGCTTTATATTTGCAAATTCTCTTTATGATTTCTTTGTTTTGTAACTATGTTTGACATCTTAGATTCTGCGTTGTTTTGTCTTGTAATGAGAATAGGAGGCTGAACAACAATAGCTTGTCTGGGCCTTTTCCTGCGTCTTTAGCAAAAATCCCTCAACTTGCTTTCTTGTGAGTTTGAATTTCTTTCTTTTTCCATTTTTTTCTCTATCTTGTTATGTGTTTTTTTTTTTGTACACTGCTACAATGTTCAAAATATGATTATTGGTGTTTCAGGGACTTGTCTTATAACAATCTCAGTGGATCTGTACCCAAGTTCCCTGCCAGAACTTTCAAGTATGATTTCTTTGCTTCGGCTCTCTTGTCAATTACTATCATCATTTAGTTCTAATTTTGCTTTTTGGTACGTGGATTGTAGTATTGTGGGGAATCCATTGATTTGTGGAAGCAGCTCCCCTGAACTCTGCTTTGGATCACCCAATGCTGTTCCCCTTTCAGTTTCTCTGGGCTCATCAAATGGTAACTCTTTTCAAACCATCCTGTGACTCTCACAACTAATCTTCCTCTCCTTGTTAATGGTTTGTATATGTTGCTTTTTTGCCTCATAAATCAGGGGAACAAAAATCCAAGAAATTAGCAATTGCACTTGGAATCAGCCTCAGCTTTGCCTCTCTCATACTCCTAACACTTGCACTACTTTGGCATAGAAAGAAACGGAAAAGGCTAACAATTCTAAATATTACTGGTCAGTGACAACAGTCAATACTGTTAAAAAGTTTCTTTGTATATTTATTTAAAGTGATTTAACATTGTCATAATTTTATTGCAGACAAACAAGAGAAGGGCCTCATAAGCCTAGGCAACCTTAGAAACTTCACTTTCAGGGAACTCCAGCTTGCTACAGACAACTTCAGCTCCAAGAACATACTTGGCACTGGTGGCTTTGGCAATGTATACAAGGGAAAGTTAGGAGACGGAGCTCTTGTGGCTGTGAAGCGGCTAAAAGACATGACAGGAAGTTTTGGGGAGTCACAATTCCAGACTGAGTTGGAGATGATCAGCCTGGCAGTTCACAGGAATCTGCTCCGTTTAATTGGATATTGTGCTACCTCTAATGAGAGACTTCTTGTCTACCCTTACATGTCTAATGGCAGTGTGGCATCCAGGCTCAGAGGTTGGTGCTAGCTTTTAAAGTTCTTTAATTCAATTTTCATGTTGGACAATTTAATTTCCTATTTTGTCAGATAACTGCACAATCACTGTATTATTTCACTTCCAGTGTCTAATATTGCAGTGGACCACAATTGATTGAAATTCCAAGAATTAAGGTCCAGCCTTTGCGGATTGGGACCGTGCTTGGAGTAGTTTGTTTTCTCTTTTTAATTTTGTGGACTTTTTAAATCTTAGAGGGCTTTCATTTTTTGGCTAATTCTTAAAATCCCCCTTTTCTGTTGGTAATTTCTTCCAATTATAAATTGAAATAATAAGCTGTTACTATATTTTCTTTTTATTTTAAGTTCAGCTGTATATGATATTATAAATACCAAGAGGGAGTATTTATTGTCTGCATTTAGTTCATCTGTTTTACATCTGTCTGCCAAATAAGCTTTTCTGAGTTTCATAGCTGCTATGGTTTAATTGCTTTCTTTAACATGGTGTGCAAACTAAAATTGACCTGCAGAATAGGCCGAAGTCTAGGGTTGGGAATGACAAAGCCATTATCTACTGGCTTTGCACAAAGACCCAAACAAGTTTTAGAAAGAAAAGTATTGTTATTAAGTTTGGAGGTGAATTTTTTACTGTAATATAGCATACCTCTAATGCAAATGAATTTGGTTTGGCAGGAAAACCGTCACTAGACTGGAATGCAAGGAAGAGGATTGCTATTGGAGCAGCTAGGGGACTTCTGTATCTACATGAACAATGTGATCCAAAGATAATCCACAGAGATGTGAAGGCAGCTAATATTCTTCTGGATGATTACTGTGAAGCCATTGTTGGTGACTTTGGCCTTGCAAAGCTCCTTGATCATGCTGATTCCCATGTCACCACCGCTGTCCGCGGCACTGTTGGGCACATTGCACCAGAGTACCTCTCAACTGGGCAGTCTTCGGAGAAAACTGATGTGTTTGGATTTGGCATTCTCTTGATAGAGCTCATAACTGGAATGAGAGCTCTTGAGTTTGGTAAAACAGTTAGTCAGAAAGGAGCAATGCTTGAGTGGGTTAGTTTCCTCAGCAACTATTATTAGCTAAACTTTTGCTTTTAATTAATATCCACTAAGTCGTTTTGATTGATCACTCAAAACCTATGTAGGCACCTTAGATGTTGAAAGAAATATGGTATTGATCATGAGATTTTGTTCTAAATGCATTTGACCATAAGGCCTTTTCACATAAAAATATCTTGATCAGGCTAGCTAGTTTGTTTTCTGCATGTATATTAACCTTCATATTAGTTTGAGCTACCTGGTGATAGCATCTCATTTTGATGTATGTTTATCTTTTGACCTCCACTGTATTCCAGCATTAAAGAATTCCTATGCCTTTGCAATCTTGAGCTACAATTTTGTAGCACAACGTTGATACACAGAAATACAGAATTGTTGGACAAGCAATTAAAAGGATTCAACTATGTCTTAAGATTCAAAAGGAATATTTCTACTGCATTTGCCAACTTTGATTTGTGATACCTAATGATAAAAGGAACAAGCACCATAAGAAAGAGGGAGAAAAAGATTTTTCCTTTTTTCTGGCGAGGGAGTGATGGTGGATAATTCTGGTGGAAAATCTTTCGGTTTAGGACCCCTGCTGCTGTTGTTTTATTAACCAGTCACAATTTACATGCACTTGAGCTCTAGAATTTTCCACTTTGCTTAGGGGCATTATTTGCCTTGCAATCATATCAACATAGTATAGTTACTACCGTATGTGAATGAAAATTTACCTGTGTAAAAGTATCTCCTCTTATACACTATGGGAAAGATGTATTAGGAACTTGAGTTGTTTTTCACAATAATAGATTGGAATCAGCTAAGAGCTTGAAAAGAAATATATATGAATAAAGCTGATGGAGAAACATTTGCAATTTGTTGTGACAGGTGAGGCAGATTCAGCAAGAAAAGAAAGTGGAAGTATTGGTGGACAGAGAGCTAGGGAGCAACTATGACAGGATTGAAGTGGGGGAGATGCTGCAAGTGGCTTTGCTATGCACTCAGTACCTTCCAGCCCACCGTCCAAAAATGTCCGAAGTGGTCCGGATGCTCGAAGGTGATGGGCTTGCTGAGAAGTGGGCAGCATCGCATAATCATAGTAATCCCACCATGAACCTCTTTCCTAACAGCTTCAGTAACAAAAGCATGCCGCGCCCTGCCACTGGATCGAAACATGATGAGAAAAGTCATGATCAATCAAGCAACATGTTTGGCAATGGAATGGATGAGGATGATGATGAACATTCTTTGGATTCCTATGCCATGGAACTCTCTGGTCCAAGATAGAAGATCAAAAAGGAAAGAGGTGAAATATATAGAGGATGAATTCTTTATTAATTTTTTTGCAAGTTACCTAAGTTGCAAAGAAGAAATAGGTGTAGTCTTAACGTTGAAAGACTTTGATGTTGAGTCTTTGTTGTGTGGGGTTGTAGTGTAAATATCCCATTGCAGCGTTTATGTGCCTTTTTGTCTTAGAATCCTGTTCTGCCAAATGTTAAACTGGGAAACGTGCAAGGAGAGAGCACAGTAGGGGTTGTATAGGGGTTTGAGATGGGAGAAGAGAGAAACAGCAGCATCAGATGCTCTGCTACCGAGTGTGAGACAGAGACTCAAAACACAGAATGATTTTGACAGTTTTTACTAAAAAAAAGAAAGAAGAAAAAAAGAAAAGGCATTGTATTTGCAGGTTGCAGTAATTTTGAGCCGTGAAAGTGAAAGGTAATTGTGAAAGGGGTCATTTTCTAGAGATGCTTTTGCAGGATCACGCGCTTGTTAGGCGCTTTTGTCTCTTTTGTCCCTTTCTCGCTTATTTTTGCCATGACCTTGCTGACGAGTTGTCGAGCATAACATCTTCTGATTTTGGATTTCAAAACCCCTCACCGACACCCTATGCAAGTTACTCTCACAAACTCAGTTGCCACCTTAAGTATCAACTTATCATCTAGCTTTACTTTACAGATTGTTGGGAAGCTCAACAAGAAGGGCACAAGTCTGTCTATGGAGAGAAATAAGAAGGCAATTAGCATGTTATTTGGTAGCAAGTAAGAGAAGATTGCCTTTTCCTTCCATTCTTGCTCATAAAAATTGTTGGCTTTCTTCTTTCTCAACCCCCCATTGTAAGCAACATCACCTTTGAATGATGAAGCAAAGCATACAAAATAGGGAGTCTAACTGGTTGCTAAGGCTGAAAACAATATGGAACAGATAAAGCTTGTACACAATTAAACTCAGATTTTTCATGTTTTTTTAGTAAGATTAGTCAGGAATTTGGCTTGCCATAATTTTTGAAATAAACAATACATCTTAAAAAGATATTTTTTGTTAAATATATAAGTTCAGTCATTAGTAACTGTTAATATTTTTGTTATTTGATGATGTGATAATATTAAAAAGATAATTTTACTTTTTCGTTAATTTTAAAAATTATTCTAGTATAAATTATAATTTTTTATTTTTAATTTTTTTCTCTTGCAAAAAGAAGAAAAAAACTCTCTATCAAAAAGAGGAGCACTAGATAGATGCTCTCCTCCCTTGGGGAGCGCCTGCCATAAGTGGTCGACTGATGAATGAGAGTGTTGTTGGGAGGCCACAATGTTTGAAAGAAAAAATATGGGAGAAAGAAGAAAAAGCATTTTAGTCTTTTTATATTTTTTGTTAACAATATTTATACTTATGTGTCTCATTTTTAATTTCGAAAATTAATAGGGTTGTGTGAAATTATGATTAAAAGTTAGAGACATGAGAGTATTTTACTTTTAAAAAAATATAATAAAACTTTTATGAATTAATACTTTTAATCATGAAAATTTTTTAATTAATAGAGATATTATTTAATTGATAAATTAATAATTGATTAATATATTTTTTAATTAATAAAATTTAATTTATCAAGGTATTTTTGTTTTCAAAATATTGAACTTAATACATATATTTTGTATAGTGATTATATAAATATTATCTAATTATCAAATTATGAAGTATTATTATTTGTGATGAGCAAATTATTTAGAACGTCATGAGAAATAACAAACAAAATAAAGTCAAAGACGATAGTTATGCATTAAAACCTATCTCGTGTAAAACTTGATTTGATACGAGTAATTTATTATTATTTTTTAGAATAATGCATTATATTAAGTTTTAATTATAAAGTATTTAAAATATAATATTATATTATTTAATAATTAAATAATAATTAAATGAACTTGAACTTGATTTTGTTAAAAAAGAAAACTCAATAAATCTAGTGACCGGTGCGATTTGACTCACAAACATTTCTAATTGGAAGTCATTATTTAGGAGTATTCATATATTTATAAATACAATTAGAAACTAGAGTTTGAATGAAAAAGATACAGAGTAATGTAACCATTTGATAGTATCCCAAAATACATTCTTACCCAATATATAACAGCGGCAGCTGACATTTTTGCATTTCATTATACAATGTTTAAACCAATAATTCGTTGCATATGTTGGTGCCAAATTTCTCGATTATGGTAATAAAAGAAATATAATAAAAAAAAAAAAAAAGGAGAAGGGGAAATCGAAAGCCTATGCCTCCAATTTCATTCCCGCTCCAAGGCACTGTTCGAACTAAAGCAGCTCCCGGCCCTCGTTGAAACCTGACAGTTACCATGGTGGGCCCACTTTAAGCACTGACGTGGAATAATCGAACCACGCCGGCATGGTCTAATCGTGGAGTGGTCTGATCTGGGATTAGCGGTTCGGATTCAACGATGATGGGACCTGGGACCCACCCTCACCACCCGCTTTGATACCGTGCTACGTCTCCTTTCCAATGCCAACTTCTTAATTTTTTTTGAAAGGAGAGAACAAACTATATATGCTCTTTTGATGAAAAGTAGTCGGAATTCCTTCACGGGGTAGCAACAATTTTTATAATGGCCCGTCAGTCCTCCTCGTACCCAATTCTGTGCGCTTCCTTCAATCAAGACAACAGGCAAATTTAATTATTTAAATTTAAATTCCTTTTTTTTTCATTTAATTTTGCAATAAGGTAAATGTTTATAGCTTCAAAGAAGCTTTTTTTTTTTGATGGATTACAAATATATTTTAATTATTTTGGTTTAAATTTTGTAGTGGTTTTGCAATAAGCACTAAGGATGGTTTCAAAATATTCGATTCGAACACCGGAAGACTCTGCTACGAACGAGGTAAGTTAATTTCTCAAAATTTTTATTTTTATTTTCTATCCGTTTTGGTATTATTCAATCTGAGCGTGTTTGGTCGAAGCTTTAAGTAACTTAATTGTTTTCTTCTTCTTTTTATTTAATTTTGATTTACTTCGCTAGCTGTTGGAGCTTTCATTATTGTTGAGATGCTGTATAGTTCTAGTCTTCTCGCCATTGTTGGAGCTGGTGAACAGGTGCTCCCCAAATTTCCCTTTTTTCTTTAAGAATGTGTTTGCACTGATTTTTATTTTGATCATTAAATAAAAATTATTATTATTATTATTATTATTATATATAGTGTAGATGTTGATAAATTACTTAATGTGGTGCTGTTACTGAACTGTTACAGCCATCGTTATCTCCACGCCGTCTTTGTTTGTTCAATACTACAACCAGTGCTCCTCTCCGAGAAATGACTTTCCTAACTTCGATTCTTGCTGTTCGCTTAAATAGGAAAAGGTAAAAAGACTGTCTTTTAGCTTAAAAGATAGGCAGTTCGGAGCTCCATTATGTTTTTATTTGGAAATTCTACTGCAGATTCTTCCTTCCTTTTATGGATGGATTCAAAATGTTTGGGTTTTGACTCGGTAAATATAGTTCATTTTAATTTAAAAATGTGTGATATTACCTGCAAGTCAGGATAATGACGTCTGTGAGTAACTGTTCGATGTTTGGGGATTACCTATTTACTAGCTGGAGAATTTCACCCCTTCTTACACTGAATGGATTTTGCCCTAAGAACTTTCTTAGTTGTTGCGAGGCTCTTTATTGGTGACCTATTGGCAATTGTTGCTTTCCTGAGTTTGGCAGAACCCTGTTATGCCTTTCCTTAGACCTTGTTATCGGTGCATTCCTAGTTTCTTTTTTGGAGGAGGGATGGGGCTGCACCTCATATACATGTACTATGAGATGCACTGGTACCTTTAGATCAGAAAGCAAAGAATCTCAACTACGTCCAGATTAGTTTGCTAGGAAGGCAGTAGTAATGGCCCAGCTGCTTAACTTTTGACCCTGACTTATTTAATCTTTGGGATAAAAAGGTGGAACCTTCTTCATATTCTTTTGTGCTTACATGCCCTTAGCAGGTTTTCATAGCTCAAATTGGTGGGGTTCCATTAATAGATAGATAATGGTGTTCCCTTAAATTACATAATGAATTAATTTCATAAAAAACACTTTCAAGTTTAGCACTTGTTTTCAGTGCCTGTAAACATGCTTCTTCAACAATGAGTGGGGCTTCACAATGGCGAAAGTCCAAGAGAAAATGATTTACAGCCATGTAAAAGATATTTTATAATTTTGTTAATTTATTAAATTAAAAATAAAAATTAGATCACGATTGGTCTTGAAGAGGGTATGGAAGTAGTTTGATTCCTTTCCATGATAGAACTGTGTTACTTTGTTGGTGTCTTCATTTTGTCAGTCCTAGAAAATTATCTTGTTTCTCAACCAACAACTTTCTTTCTGTTCTATAGTAATTGTGAAGTCAAAGTCAGAGAATACTTGCATATACATTTTATTGACTTATTACTTTGTGTAGGTGGTTTTAGAGAATCTTTGTTGTGGTATTCCACTGACTAGTATTTTTAACAACAGTTTTGAAGGGAGTTTGGTTAAGTTTGCAAGTTGAAAATGCAAGTTTCAGTTGAAATAGGGTTTAAAACAGATCTTGGAAGGGGCAAACAATCACATTGCAAAAAGAGTTTTTCTTCGGTAGTTAATACCGTTTTCTTTTTGGTTCTTCCCACATGCTTCAGTTTTGTATGTCTCTAAGATCGAGTAAGCATTTCAGGCTTTATGCTATTACTGTGATTTGATTCCATTTTGACTTCTGTTAGTCACACTAAATTGCACTGTGGTTCGTACATTAGACTCAGGCATCATATTAAATCTAGACAAGGCTATTGGATATGATTATTATTATTATTATTATTTTTTTGAAGAAGATTATTTCCTGTTTTTAATAATACTCAATTTGTATAATTGCAGACTTGTTGTGGTTTTGCAAGAAAAAACGTACATATATGACTCAAACAGCCTTGAAATATTGGATACTGTTGACACTGTGCCAAATCTAAAGGGTAAGGTAGAATGTGTTTGTTGTGTACATAAGGTGGCTTTTGCAATCTTTCAAGTGGGACATATTTAGTTACACCACTTCTCTTACAATAACTTTGAAAACTGCTTGATCCTAGTATTTGTATGGGTGCTTATATGACTTTGAAAACTGCTTGATCCTAGTATTTGTATGGGTGCTTATATGACTTGAAGTAGTACTTCTAAGACCATGTTTTATTTTAGATTCTCTTAAATGATTAAGAGATGACATTCTGAAAGGATGTGGAACTGAAGCGATAGTTTTCTGAGAGAAAGATAGCTTCTTATATAGTTTAGAAATTCTAATACCTTTTGCATGGTTTCTCATTCATCCTTAAATACTTTTGAGAAGTTCATATTCACTTGATGGCTTAAATATAGAGTAGACAAATGGAAAGCTGATTAATAGGATTTTTCTTAGTTGGAGATATCCACAATTTTGGAGTGAGAGGGGGCTCTTTTGACCATTGAATAGGTCCATCCATGCAAGTTTCAAATTTCTGCCATTTCAGAGTGATCTGCATTCCATATGATGAAATTGCACTATGCTATGCAAACCAAAGAAGGGTAATTCCATTTTTGTTTAAAATCCAACTGTGACTTAAGTTTTAGGAGGTTCTATTGAGGGTGTGTATAATTTGAATTAAAGATCCCCTTGCACACTAACTTCTGCACAGAATTCTTTTGGTGCTTACTGGTTTCTGGAGGTGAGTTTACCAAACAGTAGTTATAAGATATATCAGAGACCATTATGGAGTGTGTTGCTTTGCTAAACATGATTCCATGTTGAAATTGTCATTCAGTTGGAAACCTAAATACATTGCTACTTTAAGGTGGTTTGTACCTTTGGTGCTAAATTTAAACATCCTTAAGGTTTTGTAATGAATGTGTCTGATTTATTTGCTTCATGTGGTAGGGAGGATGGAAAAGTTTTGATTTCAATGGTGATGCTATATAAAACAGGAAGGAGGTTGTGAAATTTGGCCATTGGATTGAAAAATTTTCCATCCTTCTAAACAAGCAAAGCATTATGTTCCTAGCTAAGTCTGATTTCTTTTCTGCTCTCTGTTTGCTGAACTGCTTTGGGGAGAGTTATGTTGGATAAGATTTAGGTCTGAATTGTTTCTTAATGCAGCAACTTGTTGCAAGATGAGCATGACTATCACTCTGAGATAGGCAAAAGTTCAATTGTAGCAAGGTTATTTTCAGTCCTTCAAAATTATTCACTTATTATATTTTGGATCTCCTTTCAGTTAATGAATCAAATTTCTTATGAATACTTCTGACATGTTGAAATAAGAAAGGGGTTATAGAATGTTCTTAAATAAGAAGATGGAGAAACGCAATCACATATTAGAGTATCAAATTTTCTATCGTCAATCTGCATGCATCTTTGTGCTTTTGAAGAGCAGAGGGAGCAGCTAGTCCATGCAAAAGTTGTGTACTCTATCTGGATGGGTGATTGTTGATAGTTAATTATAAAATTGAAAATGGTACAGTTGGGGCAACTGAGAAGGCATTGTGAGTCATTTAAATACTTCTGAAAGAAGCATTCGTTATTTGATTTCCTGAGGGTTTTTTGTTATTTTCTATCCTTCAGGACTTTGTGCATTTTCCCCTAGTTTGGATGGTTGCTTCTTGGCTCTTCCTGCCAGTACAATCAAAGGATCTGTATTAGTGTACAATGTCATGGAGCTCCAGTCACATTGTGAGGTTGTGACAGCAAAATTTCTCATCAGATTAATTTGAATATTATGTGTTTAACGAATCAGGACTCCAGGATGCTTTGTTGTCATACTGGATTAAATATATCTTGTCTGCCAGAAATTGCACCAACGTGATATAGGAAGCAGTCGAGTTTTTGAAACTCTAATTAATCTGATTCACATATGCCTGTCAGCACAGTTGACTATTTATGCTACATTTGACTAGCCACCATGTTTCATTTTTTGAATTTAGGGTTAACCTCATTTCAATTTGCATTTTCTGATAAATATATTTATATACAAGGTAGCATTCTGCATTCTTTTCAGCTTATGATCCCCAATAACAATAACTTCAAAAACCTGGTGCATGTAATGTGATATCATTTTTTGTGTATTTTTCTATAAAACATTAGGCGTGATAGCTATCATGTGCAAAGTGTTTAGATTATGGAAAAACATTTTTTTAAATAAAAAATTCAGCAGGTTCTGCCATCATAAATTATGAACAAATGATGGAATTTCTCTAGCACCTTGGCTTCTATTATTAATTGTTACGTTCCCTTATCAGTGATTTCTTTGTGTTTACCTTCCTCTGACTGAGGAATCTATAATTTTTGGACCTGAATGTTTTTAGTTTGGGAATTGCTACTGTCATTCTTATTTTGAGCAGGGAATTACCATTTTTGCTCATATCTACTTCTCTGTTGTTTTATATTGCTTTGACATTTTTATGATTGCCCCTGTATAGAAGAGATTTTCATTCTGTTGTTTATTCTTTCTGCTATTTAATCCTTTACATTAATCTCTTTTTAATTTTGAATTTATTGAGTTAATTGCAGATTGATGCCCACCGGTCTCCTTTGGCTGCGATTACTTTATCTTCCAATGGGACATACATTGCAACAGCATCTGAACAGGGAACGATAATCAGAGTTCATCTGGTTTCAGAAGCAACTCAGGTAAAGAATTGCGCATCATGTATTTGATAGAACCTGAATAAGAAGTGTGTCTTTGGTAGTACATGCGTTAGCAAATGCAGGCTGTTATAGGCACACTCATAACTTGTTTGCTTAAAAAATAGAACGTAAACTTGACATCACATGATGTCCTTATGCTGCAGAATTCAAAGACAAACTTGCTAATGTAACCTTTTAAATTGTTTTCAGTCAAAGTAAGGAGAAAAATGAGCAAAGATTGGAGTGAAGAATTAAGAGCCAAACCAAAACTTCATTTGGTGCTTGTTTATTGGCACATTCATGCAGAGTATATACATTTGAAGAGATGATCTTTACTCATTTCTTAGTTTGTAACAGTTGGAGAAAACATATTGATCAGTCTTAATTAATTGTATACTTAAAGAGATCTCTAGCAATTTTATGAGTAAAAGCACAAACTTGCTATCAAATGTTAGTAGATCTGGGGTCAAATTAGTGGTCTATCTTGTTTTCTTAAATCCACTGATCAAATAGCACGGCCCTTGCTGTAGTGCCATGTAGCCATTTTATACTACTTATGATGAGTGATTTATGCCCACTAGCTCTCCTGCGACTTGTAATAAACTGAATTCCTTCAAGCAACATGCAGTATTTATGTCCACCCAAATTTTACACTTCACGTATGGAATCTAACCATCCTTTATTTTCTCAGTCATATAGTTTCCGGAGGGGAAGATACCCATCGACTATATTTTCATTGTCATTTGCACCATCATTGCAACTTCCCGATATTCTTGCAGCCACGAGTTCTTCCGGTTCTGTTCACATTTTCTCTCTGGGGTTTGCTACAAATCAGAGGTGAGGGCTATGAATAAAAATCTCTTTCTAGTGTAGACTGGAACATATTTCTGACATGAATATGCTTAGTATCTAACTACCTATGTTATAAAAAAATTTGAAACATGCCAAGATTCTTTCACCTTTTATTAGCACCGACAGCAGTTATTATGTTATATAATAAATATTGTTTCTACAATGTATATATACTATGTGCAATTTTAATCCCTTTTATTCAACATCTAACATTTTGAACATGATGGAACTCCCTTGTCCTTAATTTTCAGATTCCTCTTTGTTTGTGAAAAATGTTAATCTTGTTAGCTTTTCAGTTTCAATCCTTTTGTTCTTTTGCCCTTTTTATATGTAATTTTAACATTTTACTATAACTATTTTTTACAATTGCGCAGAGACCCTTGGAACTTAAGTAGCACTATTACACATCTCCCATCCGATACTGTTGTGCATCACAAAATAGAGGTTAATAGGTTTGAAAGATATTTTCACCCTTGTTTGACTACTTGAAGATTGTGTTCTTCTCTTGAATAATGTGTCTGTTTTCTCTATGCTGTATGAAGAAATGGTTCTGCCTGCTTTCTCAATATTTCAGGGAAATTTTTAGTTTATGGAATATTTGGGAGCCATAAGAAATATTTTACTTCACCTTTCAGGCTTGAATGATGAATGGTATCTGTTATAGTTTAGGTGTAACCTGAAATGAGGCCAGTGTAATATTGCTAACCTCAGGGTAGTTCTCTGTGGTCATGAGAAGCCTTAGGGTCTCATATTTTTCCATACGGACAGAAGCTATTTCTTACACAAGTTCTAGGCAGTCTATCGTTGCACTGCGTTTGTTCAGTCCATAAATCTAAATTCTATGAAGGTTTTATGGAGTTTATTGACCTTCTTTCTCGAACTTTTAATTCTTAGTAGGTGCAAAAGATCAAGTAGTTTTCTTGGATCAATATTACCTGATTCTGTGAATGATGCACTAGATCCAGCTGACCATCATGTGCTTCACGCTGCTGTTTCTGCAGGAGTCAGAAGGTAAAGCACTTTATAACTGATTTATTGAATTTATTAGCTCATCAGCACAATAGAAAGCAGCTTAACTGGTGACAAACTCGATGATCCATATTAGCCTAAGTAACTTTTGAAGTAGTTCAAAATCTGATCATGGGCATATGTTTAAAACTAATTTACTTTTTCCTTTCTTTCTTGTAGAACCATGCTCAAATATGCTTGGGTAATTGCCAAAGAAGATGAAATTCATTAAATTGACCCTTTGACCTTTTTTAGTTCTAGATGAGTCATTTATTTTGTTATCAAAGACTAAAAATTTATATGGGGCAAAACTAGACTATGATGGTACACAAGGATCTGTTCATCTCCTTAACAGCGCAATATCCTGATTAACTTAATCTGAGCAAGAGTTATCAATATTATTTAGGCTTCATTTGGTTGATGCTTTTTACTATTTGTCTTTTGTTTTCTGTTCATTAATTATTTTTTGCTTTTCTCCTTTCTATACATTTTTCGTAAAAAAGAAGCAAAAAACATACAAGCAAAAACATTGAACAAACGGAGCCTTATTTATTTTTAAATATATTCATAAAATATAGGTTCATGGATATAGACAACATGTAATTGTGTTTGACATGGCCAGATGAACTATGGTTTTGACTAGATGTGCTAACGGTGCTTTGCTCTAATCCAGCTATGCGGTGGTTCGCAAGGTAGACAAGATTGCTGATGCATCCTCATCCGAATTTTCATCTTGTAGGTTAGTTTTCAGATGTTGAGTCTCAGCTTCAAAATTGTATTCTCTTCTCCTCTGTCTTTTTGCATTCATTTTCCTGTGTTCTCTTCTACTTGCCATTTTATACTGTGGATAACCTTTTCTTTTTCCTCATTTTGTATATAGGGATGATGAATTAATTGAGGTTACAAACTTTTTATGAATTCTATAGAGTTCTGATATAGATATATGTTATGCTATGACGTCTCTTCTGCATTTAAGCATAACGGAACCATTTGATCACTTGTACTGAAAAGTGCTTTTTGTGTGAAGCATGGAACAAGAGGTTAATGGTTAACTTTTCTTGCATCTTGTGTTTCCTGCCTCATGCCATTTGTTTTTAATGCAACCAAAGTGGTTTGAGGGTTAGTGTGATTCATAATGATTTTAGATGGTTTCCCTGAGTAGTATTTTTGATAATCATGCTACTGAGAAAGGATGGTACAAATTTCTCTAAGGAAGGCTAAGAGTGCATTGGTATGTTAAATTTCAGGATTTGGATGTAAGAAAGTAGAGTTGCAATCAATTGAGTAATTAGCAGTAAAATAATGTGGAGTGCAGCCACAAATCAATATTAGGTTATGATTGTGGTTTTATTTGCTATCATGAGAACATGCATAGCTTATCTGAACAGAAATGTTGCCAGTCCAAAAGCAGACCTTTGGATGTCCATAGTAATTAAACTTTGGTTATGCACCGAGTCAATGAATGCTGCTTAGAATGACTATATTTTGAGCATTTAGCAATGATTACTGAAGGTCTTAGGTCTTCTGGCATCACTCTATGTGGAATATAGTAGTTCCTGCATTCAGGTACTTCTTGTGTTAGCTTTTAATTATTATTTTGAAATCTTGTCTCGACTTATTTTATTAGTTCCTTTGCTGTGCTTATGTTTTATCTATAGATTGGACATTGCTGCTGCAGTCATGCATGCATGTGCATGTATTGAAGTTGCATCAATGTACATTGTTTTAGGACTTACTGTCTGCTTATTTTTGTCGTTATCTTCCTATCTATCTACTCACGTTATTTCCCGCATTGCTTTTCCTAGGGCCGTTGTATCCTTAATAACATACAACGGGTACTTTCAGGAATATACCTTCAGTATCAACAACAAGAACGAGTCTTCATGGAGCCTGGATCGCGAATTCAACCTTCTGACATTCGTTTCAGATAGTGCAAAAAGCTCATGACTGAAAGTGTTGCAGCATGGGGCCTCTAATCTCTAAACCTTGTTCTAGTTCTACGGTTGCTGACACAGTTGAACAATGAATGGAGATGTAATCACGTAGTGCTGTCCTTGAGCAGTGTTAAATTATTAGACTTGACCTGCAGAAGTTGAAGGACTATTGTATATATAACAAGTCAACGCCTCCATTTTGTTGTTCAGTATGCCACTCCAGGAATATAATGTGAGGGTTGGCATAATCATTGCTCACAGCCGAGTTGTATAATCAAAATTGAAAATTATAGACTCCAATTAACTTATATTTTTTAACTTCGTTGATGTGCCAATAACCAACGACAGCTAACACAGGCTGATGTGCCCAAAGGCAATATATATTTTTTATTATTAATTGTCAAAGATTAACAAAGTTTGCAATTAGATTGAATTGAAAAAATTGAGAACCATATTTTTACAGGTCTATATGTATATATTATTAACCAATACCATGGCAGTCGTAGCGCCAACCGTGGCCACATGCTAGGCCGTCATGCTACACGCGGCTACTAGTAACGATTATAATGAGCCGTAAGCTTTCTGAGTACGGGGCTGGCGGTTCTGCTTCTAGGATTAGAGTCGGGACCCGATTCCCGTTGCAGGCCGCTGTACTACAATTCGGCAACCATAAATTTGGATTGCAAACAAATAATTTAAACTATTTTTTTTGAAGATTTTTTCTTTATTCATCTAATGCCAATACGTCATAACAAGTCTTTAATTTGTTTGGCAGAAGACTTTTCGTGATATGAAATTCAAAAGAATAATTAAGGTTTAAATTTCCGTATACCTTCTATATGTACAAATAATAAATGAATTACTAGCAATCCAATTTGTAGTACAACTATAGTTTTGGCATATGCTTGTGGTCCTAATAATAATCCAAAAAAACAAAAAAAATAGCTTTTATGACAAAACGTGTAATTATCCTCCTATATATCTTGGTGCCAGAAGAGAGCAATAAAAAAAAGAATTATCTTCTAGTTTTTATATAATCAAATTATTGATGAAACGAAAGGAAATCCCATAAAATCTGATCCCCACATCACTTGGAGTAGAGTTTTAATTTTTGGTCTGCCATATTGAACTCATTGCTGGCCAATTAACAAAGCTTCCCTTTGACGTGATGGCATAACTTCTTACAACCTCTTAATGAATCAAATTATCAATATTCTTGTCAGTCCCCTTCGATATTTTATTACTTTCCTCTTGTTGCAATTTCATCTTCTTTCATTCAATCACATTATTATTTCATATAATTGCATCTTTACTCTTACAATTACATTATTCTTCCTTTCATTGTTTTATTTTTTATTTTCTCGTTCTTGTAATTTGATATGCATAATAATCCTTTCAATTTAGCATGCTAAAGGTGATATTTGAATTAATTGACTCAAAGATATCATCAACATAATTCTTTTATTTCCTCCTTTCACTTATTTTATTTTTTGAGCCTATTATGATAGTTTTTCAATTTACTTTATCATACCGAGAATTCAAATTAAATTCTCTCCCACTTATAAAAATTTGATCCCTGAATTTAATCCAACCGTAATTGTCCTTAGTTTCCCAAATACTCGTGGCTACCTTGCCTTTGACTTATCAAATCATTTATCACTCAAATGATTACTGCATAACACTTTTTCTAAGGCTGGTTTACTTGGACCCAAAATTCCTTAACTTGTCTGCTCAAGACTCCATTATTCAATGTACGTTTCATAATCATCTAAAGGTACAACATTACTTTGTGAACCACTAGAAATATCTCTTCTCACTAGAAGTATCTCTCATTATAAATATAGTAGTTTGTGAACCACTCAAAATATATATCCATTTCAAAAATTAAGCCATAAATATCTGATTGAATGTTCTTTACTAGAGTCTTTACTAAATTGAATAATTCAACAATACTTTTCAAGACAGAAGAATTTTAGTAACGATCAGAAGTGTATGGCATTTAAATTTCAATGGTGAAATGCCATATTAACTATATTTTTTTTGTTAAAGGGGTGAATAATGTAATAGTTAAGATTTATTTAATAATTACCTAACAATTACCTAACTTAAGTCAACATGTAAGTGTTAGGTTTGTCAATAAACACTTATTTAATATACCTAATTGAGAAAAAGTTATATAGTTAACACTAATTTGTTATTAAGTTGTTATATGTATGCAAATATTAAAGTTTGAGTACAAATAAAGTTACTTTCCATAGCTTATAGTTATTGTTATTAATTTGGTTATTGTATTATATATAAAAGTGTTTTATCACTAATAACAAAGTTTGATTTCTTATAAGATATACATATATATATATATATATATATATATTTTGACTCAATTTTAGTGGTTGTTATCATTTTTTCTTACTATGTGTGATAATTAATAAAACCAATAATGATGATTTGAAAATTTAACCATGTTTATTTCACATATATTTAACAATAATGTTATATAGGTATCTATTCAAAATTTTTTAATTAGTATCAAGTAATAAAATAAGTGGAGGTTGCAATTGAACAAATTGAAAATCAAATTTAATTTTTAGTTAAGATTGTTTTTAATAGTTTGTATTATTTGATTAAAAATATATATATGAATTCCACGCATTAATAGAAATTTCTTTTACTAGATTTTACAATTTTATACTATAAAATTGTATATATGTATGATTGTTTTGCAAGCAATCTAACTAAAATTTATTCAATAATAATATTATTTAATTTAGTTTTAACTCTTAATCCAAAGGCACCCATCTCATCTCGAATACGAGAGATTTTAAGGGAAAGAAATATGCTATATATAGGGAGAGGCGTGGAACTAACCTGCCCTGTAGACATGACAGCACAAAAGGGCAGTACTTAGCCTCCTATTTGTAATAATATATATACATATATATATATATATATATATATATATATATATATATAAAATTATAAAAAATAACTCTCTTCGTAAACTCAATTCAAAATTATCTTTTATTATAATTTTAACTATTTTTAGTTAATTTTTAACATGACATGACAACAATACCCTTTAAATAATTTCAGACATATTAAAATAGTTTTAGTTTTTTCTATTCCGTCATCTAGACAAAAATTTCAAAATTAAATCTTGATTTCTCTCTCTTACCAAATATTGTCTACCATGCCATCCAACTCTTTCTCACTTTTCCAAAGAGCAGATATGACATCAATATATGTGTTTTAAGTTTTTAGGTTTATTGATTTATTTATAGAACCTAAAAATTGAAGGGTTGAGATTGATTAGAAATATTTGTAAATTAGAACGCTATATGATTTTAGCAACTTAAACCAGATTATGAGCAGGCAAATTAATTAGTTATTAGGTATTGCATTACTGATTTTTAAATATTGTGTCACTGATTTTTAAGTATTGTGAGACTAGTTTTTAAGCATTGCGTGACTTAATAATTGCATCTTTGGTTTTTAAGCATTGTGTGATTGATTTTAGACAAAACCTAATTCACACAATGCCTAAAAACTAGTCAAGCAATGCCTTACTAACTAGTCACATTGCCTTACAAACCAATCATGCAATGCCTTATTAACTAGTCACAATGCCTTATTAACTATTTACAATGCCTTACTAACTAGTCACGCAATGCCTTACTAATTAGTCAAGTAATGCCTATTAACCAGTCATGTAATGTCATATCAACTAGTCACTTAATGCTTAAAAATTAATAACGCAATGCGTAAAAACTAATAATGTAATACCTAAAAACCTATTATGCAATGCCTAAAAACCGATTATGCAATGCCTAAAAACCATCAAAACTGCTTAATTCCATTTAACAAAATCAATAATGTCAAACAATACACCATATTTCATTTAACAATATAATTAACGAATATGCTTATTTGACAAAGAATACTTAAAATGCTCAAAAGTTTTTCTTCATAATCAAAAACCATTCCAAAATGCTTAAAAATGCTTAAAACGCTCAAAGGTTTTTTTTTTCGTGTATAAAAAATCACTCCAAAATGCTTAAAAATTTTTCTTTCTAACAAAGAATACTCATAGATGAATGGTCTGGCGAAGAAAGCTTAAAGGATATGAGTCGATTTGAGGCACGGATCTAAATATATAAGTCAATTTCATTAAGGATAAAATTGTCTAAAATTAATTTCTCTTTACTAAAAATAATTAAAATTATAGATAGGGCTATTTTAAAAAACATTTTATGTATGAGGGGTATTTTTGAAAAGAACCCATATATATATATATATATATATATATATATATATATATCTATATTACTCTTTTGAGCATCCCGTCAATTTGAAATAATAATTTAGCTATCAAAATAATTGAGAAAATTATGAGAGATAACCTTCCTTATAAGCTCAATTCAAAAATTTCATTTATTATAATTTTAGTTATATTTAGTTAATTTTTGACATGACTGGACAACAATGCCCTTTAAACAATTTTACACGAATTAAAATAGTTTTAGTTTTCTTTATCTTGCCATCCAAATAAAAATTTAAATTTAAATCCCGATTTCTCTCTCTTACCAAATACTTTCCATCTCGCCATCTAACTCTTTTTCAGTATCCCAAATAGCAGAGATGATATCAAAGTATGTGTTTTAGGTTCTTCGGTTTATTGGTTTATATTCATAAAACTCCAAAGTTGAGAGGTTGAAATTAATTAGACATATCTATAAATTAGAACACCGTATGACTTTAACAACTTAAATATGATCGCGAGTAAGCAAATCAATTAGTTATAGGTATTGCATTACTTTTTTTAAGATATTGTGCCATTGATTTTTAGGTATTGTAAAACTGATTTATAGACATTGCGTGACTTAATCATTGCATCTCTGATTTTTAGGCATTGTGTGATTAAATTGTAGACATTGTGTGACTAATTTTTAGGCAATGCCAAAGTTACACAATACCTAAAAACTAGTCACGCAATGCCTTACTAAACAGTCACGCAATGCCTTACTAACTAGTCACCAATACCTAAAAATCAATTATATAATGTTTAAAAACTAATCATGTAATATTTAAAAACTAGTCACACAATATCTAAAAACCGATTACGTAATGCTTAAAAACCATCAAAACTACTGAATTCTATTTAACAAAGTCAACAACTACAAACAACACACCATATTTCATTTAACAATATAATTAACGAATATGCCTAATTGATGAAAAATACTCAAAGGTTTTTCTTAATATATAAAAAATCACTTCAAAATGCTTAAAATGCTCAAAACGCTCAAAGGTGTTTCTTCGTGTATCAAAAACAACTTCAAATTACTCAAAATACTTAAAAGTTTTTCTTTCTGATTAAAAATTCTCTAGAGATGAATGGTCTGACAAGTAAAGTTCAAAAGATGTGAGTCAATTTAAGGCGCGGATCTAAACATATGAATTGGTTTTATTAATGGTAATTTTGTCTAAAATTAATTTTTCTTGACTAAAAATCATTAAAATTATAGAAAAATTATTTATAAAAATACCTTATTTAGGAGGTGTATTTTTGGAAAGAAACCAATATAATTTCAATAGCTTCATCCATCTTCATTCCTTACGGTTAAAACATGTGACTCCTCCGATAGTTTTGCAAGGTCGAAAGTATTGGAATCATATATATTGATCAATATGACTAATATGGGCCGTGACAATGATCAGTTGGAGTCGCAAGAAGTTGAGTTGGCAATGGCATCAAGTTCTTCTTCAACAGATGATGCCAATGTAGCAACGTTTGGTGAAGGAAATGCACAGGTAGATATTAGCAAGCTTGGAGATCAGGAACGCCATGTCTTCATAGAGAAGCTAATCAAAAACATCGAGAAAGATAACCTTCAGTTGTTGCAGAAGATTAGAAAAAGATTAGACAGGTGAACTATTTTGTTTTTTCATTTCATTTTCTTGGATCAGGAGACTGATAAAAACTTGCGGCTCCAACTAGAAAGTTTCAGGTTTTGAATGGTGGGATATATGAGGGGAGAGGTCATCAAACAGTAAAGAGCGAAAGGCACCTAAACGAAGAATAACCTATACTGGTTTTGCAGGGTTGGTGTAAAATTGCCCACGGTGGAGGTGAGATATAGAAATCTATGCGTGGAAGCCGAATGCGATGTGATTCACGGGGAGCCTCTGCCGACGTTGTGGAACTATATTCAAAGCACGCTTTCTGTTAGTATAAAAAAGATGTAGCATTTTCCAAAGTGTTTTTTACAAGATCAATGCAGCATACTCTATAATATTATCTTCGGGTTGTGTTTTTGAGCAGTACCCTGCAGTGAAGCTGTTTCGTTCAAAGTCAAAACAAGCAAAGATAAGCATTATTAACAATATTAGCGGCATCATAAAGCCCGGAAGGTATGCTATTTCTTTTAAGTTAGCTCTGAGACTCTTTGATGTGATCTATCATATCTTTCTTTAGTTTTCTTCTTAGTTAGACTGCTTCCCATTGAAGGAGGATATGCATTTTTAAAAATAAAACTTGTTTAAGTAATAATGAGATCAGCCTTTTTGCAGGATGACTTTGCTGCTTGGTCCTCCTGGATGTGGGAAGACCTCGCTGTTAAAGGCACTTTCAGGGAATCTAAACAAGTCCCTTAAGGTATGAGGTAACCGTATCATCTACGTTGCTTTTTTTCCTAGTTTTATGAATGCATATATGATTGCCTAATTTGTCGAAGCCCGAAGGTCACTGAGACGTAGTTCGATTTGAAATTACAGTAGAAATGAAAAACTACAACCTGATCATATAAGTTAAACTTACTTCAGTTCCTCTAATTCAGATTTTACCTCATTTGAAGACTCTTCGTCTTTTTTGCTTTCAATAGGTCACTGGGGAAGTTTCTTACAATGGATACAAACTAGAAGCATTTGTTCCCCAGAAAACATCAGCGTATATAAGTCAAGATGACTTGCACATTCCTGAGATGACAGTAAGGGAAACACTTGACTTTTCAGCTCGTTGTCAGGGTTTAGGAAGCCGAGAAGGTACATTTTCCTAGAGCTCAACCTAATTACTTGGTAACTTAATTAGCCTTAGACACCAAATGGTGTACCAACAATGAAGATAAGAAAACCTGTTTTATGGTAATGAAGAGATTATGATGGAGGTCAGCAAAAGGGAGAAGCAAGCAGGAATTGTTCCAGATCCAGATATTGATACTTACATGAAGGTACCTTGAGCATCCAACATCCTTTTCCAGTCAATAAATCTGATTTGATCTCCATACCAGTTTGAGAAGCTGCATTTTTATTGTTTGCTAAGAACAAGGAATTTTTAAATGTAGTGATGTTCTTGCTTAATGCTCTTGGATAGATAATGTATATATAATATCCATTAACTATGTTTTGGTTATACAGGCAACGTCTGTGAAAGGGCTTAGAGGAACTCTTCAAACTGACTATATACTAAAAGTAATTCTTGTTGACAAGCTTATAGCTTGCTTCCACTTGTAATGCACAACTTGTAACTGCTAGCTCTTTTAGGCTATTGCTAAAAGATCTTCTATTTTTAATTCATTGGTGTGCAGATTCTTGGACTTGATATTTGTGCTGGAACAATAGTTGGAGATGTCCTAAGAAGAGGTATATCTGGTGGTCAGAAGAAAAGGTTGACTACAGGTAGTGATGTTTTAATCACAAATAATGGAATTCAATAATTTCTTCATACTTGGAATAATGTTGAATAGTTTAGCATTTAGCAATTAAATCTTATTCTGAGATTTATTTTAACATCACAACACTGTATCCAAATTGCTCAGGGGAGATCATTGTTGGCCCCATAAAAACTTTGTTTATGGATGAAATAACCAATGGCCTTGACAGTTCCACAGCATTCCAAATTGTTGCTTGTCTTCAGCAGCTGGTGCATGTCACAGATGCAACTTTGTTGGTCTCACTGCTTCAGCCTGCACCAGAAACCTTTGATCTCTTTGATGATATCATATTAATGGCTGAAGGGAAAATTTTATATCATGGACCACGTGATCACATTCTTGAATTCTTTGAAAGTTGTGGCTTTAGATGTCCTCAAAGGAAAGGGATTGTAGACTTCCTTCAAGAGGAAAGTTAAAACCAGTTCATGATTTCTTGTTGTTTTCTTTTGCCAGAGTATTTGTCTTATTTCTCCAACATGAAGTTCTTTGACTGTGCAGGTCATATCAAGGAAAGATCAAGCGCAGTACTGGTACAATACCGAGTTACCCTACTCCTTCATTTCTGTTGATATGTTCTCCGGGAAATTTAGAGCATCTCCTTTGGGGGAGATGATAGACAAGGATCTCTTGGGACCATATGATAAATCTCAATGCAATAAGAATGCTCTTTCCTTTAATGAGCACTCTGTTTCCAAATGGGAAATCTTTAAAGCTTGCATGTCAAGAGAACTTCTCCTCATGAGCAGGAACTCATTTTTCTATATTTTCAAAGTAATTCAGGTTAGGACTTTGCTTTATATTTTATTTTGTTTTTTTGATCTCTGCTTTGATTTGGAAACATAAATCGGAGATAATGTACCTAGTAGACTAATTTAGTTTCTTACATAAGTTGTGCTTGTGGATGTAGTTAAAATAAAAATAACAGTAACATTCACCTTCTGTTTTTTCTTGGCAGCTTGTTATCATTGCATTTGTGACAATGACAATGTTTCTCAGGACGGGGATGAATGTTGATATACTTCATGCAAATTACTACCTGGGAGCACTGTTTTACGCACTCTTGATACTTATCGTTGATGAGTTTCCTGAGCTGCACATGACTGTTTCAAGACTCTCAATTTTCTATAAACAGAAAATGTTGTGCTTTTACCCAGCTTGGGCTTATGCAATTCCAGCTATTGTTTTAAAGATTCCTATTTCATTTATCCAATCCCTGGTTTGGACATCTCTTACTTATTATGTCATGGGGTACAGCCCTGAAGTTGGGAGGTAAGTTTCTTAGGAATAGTTTTATTTAATACTACACCGTCAAGAATTTATGCTCAGGGTTTCTTGTGTCCTCTTCTTCAGGTTCTTCCGCCAGTTCGCTATGTATTTTGCTGTGCAAGTATCATCGGCATCCATGTTTCGTTTCTTGGCCTCTGTCTTTCAAACTATGGATTGTTCTGTAGCAGTTGGTACTCTTATACTTTTCTTACAATTGATATTTTGTGGCTTCATCATTCCACAATGTAACGTTCTTCTCATCTCCAGTCCATTTTGCTTCCCGGATTGTATAGTAAAAGAGGATGATTTAATCTATTTTCTTGGTTGCAGCATCCATGCCAAGCTGGTTGAGGTGGGTATTCTGGGTTTCCCCTCTCACATATGCAACCATAGGGCTCTCCGGCAATGAATTTCATGCTCCACGATGGCAGAAGGTATTTGATTATATTCTAATTTTCCAACCCTTAATTACTCATTATACCAATCACCTGCTTTCAAAACTTTTGTACATCTGTAATTGATGTCAAAGTAATTTTATTTGCCAGGGCATACCATAACCGTTCCCATTCACTGCTTATTTTTAGTTAGTCAGTTTTCAGCAATTTTGATTGCTTTCACCATCAAACAACTTTCCACATCTTAGTTCTTGACATCCAATACTATTGTTTAATATTTTGCAGGTAGTTATAAAATTATCAATGAGAATTCTAAGATTTGGTGAGAGATATCAATGACATAGACTAGGCTCTCAAGGGCAGATTAGGGCCAGATATCATGGAAAATAGATGCTTCCCTCAATGAATGCTTACTAATTATACTTCGAATTTCACCCAAACTAGTTTTCGAAAAGAAAATTTAATTTATTAAGAGAAAAATAGGTATCTGTTAGACCACAACACTACCAGAATAGAATCTTAGATTATTACAGGGTATGGCTCTGAATCCGACTAGACCCTTTTCCACAATGAAATACCTGTATCTGAACAAAGAGACAAAGGGAGATCCTCTGAGAGTTGAATCCATGCTTCTAACTTCATTCATTTTTCTCATTCCTCTTAAGGATATAATCTGTTTCTCATTGTAATCTGCCCAGTGTGTGCCTCTGATTGTTTGTTTATTTTGCAGGTCCAAGCAATGAATGCTACAATTGGAAAAGAGACACTAAAAAGCCATGGATTTTACTTTGATGAATATTTTTTCTGGATATCATTTGGTGCCTTACTTGGGATTGCTTTAGTTTGGAACATTGGATTTACTTTAGCCTTAAGTTTCTTGAAGCGTAGGTTCATTTTCATCTTGTTCAGTTTCCCATTTTGCTTCATTGTAGCTCAAGAAGAAGAGAAATACATGGTTATTCATTTTCACTCGTTTAAACACATTCAGCCCCTGGATCTTCTCGAGTTGTTATTTCACATGAATGGCTTTCCAAAATGAGGAAAAGAGATTCTCTTAAGGGTGCCTATCGGGAAAATGTGTCTAGCTCTTCACATTCCTGTAATAAAGAAGGATCTATTAAAGGTTCATTCGTTTTCTTTATTTCCTCAACTCACTGCTTTTTGAAAGCTCATTTGAACCATATTCATGTTTGCTTTGTGTCTATCGCAGGGAGGACGGTATTACCTTTTGATCCCTCAACATTAACATTTCAGAATGTGCAATACTATGTTGACACACCTCTGGTAATCACATAAATCTGCCCTTTGTATAAATTTGAAGTTATAGAGCACATACTCTGTCTCTGTCTCACTCACACATGTTGCTAGCTAAAAATAATAATAATCCTGCCTATGCAATAAGCAGATATGCTTAAATTGAATGTAAATTACTAACAAAGACTTCGTGCAAGTGTACACGGTCGTGACAAGTAATAAGTGATGAGTGGGATGTCGAACCTCTAGGAGTTGGTCTAATAATTGCTACTAATTACCAAAATTGACACAAGCTAACCTTATCCAAGAAAAAAATTTTTGGACTATGACTAAATAGAAAAGGTAAACTAGTTAACAAAATCTAGTCTAAGTAATGCAATTAATAAATGGAAATGGAATCAATGGTCTATTAACCTAGGATTATGGTGTCCTCTATTACTTCAATTAGAATTGGTCTTGGTTAGTTATTTAATCTTAATGGAATTTGATATTAGTCTAGGATCTTAAGTTATGTGTAATCCTCTATCAAGGTATTGCACACTTGCCTAATCTGTTTGCCTCTTTATATGTCTATAGGAAACAAATAACTTTAAGTTAAAGAAGTCCTAAATAACTAAGTGTGGCAATTAGTTGTGTGTCCACCCTAACTACACATCAAAGCACCAACATTCATTTTTAGTGTTTTGAACACACTCTACTCAAGCCTAAGTCTAATTTAGATAAACTTTTTCAAGTTTCATCCAAATACTCAAACTCAATTAATTGGTGATCAATCAATTAAATGAACAAAAGATTCCAGCTTGAATAAACATCAAGATTTGCATTAAGAATAAACAACCAACCAACCAATATCGCAACTAATTAATAAAGTGAACCATAATCCTGGGTAAATGCGTTTAGCTCAACATTTCAAAGAAATAGAGTACACAATATAGAAGAAAGAGCATAATTTTACAAAATGAGAGAGAGAGGAAGCTTCAAATCTAGAGAGAGAGAGAGAGAAAAATAGTCTGTTGCAGCTTTAAAATCTCCTCCCCTTTGAATCTTCCTTCTTTTCCCGTTTTGTTGCAGCTCTTCTTGCCAAAATGTCTCCGCCCCATCTCCTGTTTTTCTGTGCCAAAGAATTCTATTTATAGTCCCCCTCATTCAGCCTTGACCTAGGATCTCGAGCCCAGAATATTCCTCTTCTCTGACATGTTCTTGCTGCAGCGAGATTGGATTTTCGCTGCAGCGAGCTAAAGCTGATCTGGCATGGTGTTGATAAGTTCCTCATTTTCGCTGCAGTGAGATTGGATTCTCGCTGCAACGAAAATCCTCCTGCTTCTTTGTGCTCTGTTCTCGCTGCAACGAAAATCCTTCTGCCTGGACAATTTGTTGCTGCAGCTTTGATCCTTAAGCCACCATGCTCTCCTCCTTTAAGCCACCAAGTGCAGAGTTGATGAGGTCCATTCTTCAGCTTCACTTTCAGCCACCATTCCTTCAAAATCAAAGAAAAGTTGAATTATCAAAGGTTGCATTGAGGGGAGTCTTGGTAACACAAATGAAGATTAAAATGCCTTCATGACACTAAACATCCTAAAAATTAACTCCTACTAAAAAGTATGAAAATTTGGTAAGAACTATGCTGAAAATTAAAAGAATAAGTACAATTCATGCTCCACAAAATTGTATGATAACTCTATAAAATAGAGTTATCAACACACATGCATAATCAACTTACATAAAACCATGGAGAAACTCTAACATAAGTTTTTAAGTCAGAAGGAGCTCATTTGAGGTGACTGGTGAGACTTGAACCTAAGAATTCATCAACAATTGCTAAATATCATGACTAATGAGCCATTGGATGAAACGACACTGATTGATCATTGGTGCATTATTTTCTATTTGCTCTTAGGAAATGAGAAAACGAGGATATTCTCAGAAGACGCTTCAACTCCTTTCAGATATTACAGGAGTGGTTAGGCCTGGTGTTCTGACAGCACTGATGGGCCCTAGTGGAGCAGGAAAAACTACTCTTCTTGATGTTCTTGCAGGAAGAAAAACTATAGGCTGCATAGAAGGGGAAATCAGAGTTGGTGGTTACCCTAAGGTTCAAGAAACGTTTGCAAGGATATCAGGGTATTGTGAACAAACTGATATACATTCTCCACAAATCACAGTAAAAGAATCTTTGATTTTTTCTGCTTGGCTGCGTCTTCCTGCTTGTAGCGACTCAAAAATTAAAACTGTAAGACTCCAAAGGTGCAAGAATTACTAATATTTTGCTATCAAAATTTGAGATAATATGTCTTAAAGCTGCTTTAATGGATTTTGTAGGAATTTGTGAAAGAAGTTATTGAGACCATTGAACTTGATGAAGTCAAGGATGCTTTAGTTGGCATACCTGGTCATAGTGGTCTATCAACTGAGCAACGTAAACGGCTTACAATAGCTGTGGAACTCGTTGCCAATCCTTCCATAATTTTCATGGATGAACCTACCTCAAGTTTGGATGCAAGAGCTGCAGCCATTGTCATGCGTGCTGTGAAGAATGTAGCTGATACAGGTAGAACAATTGTTTGCACGATCCACCAACCGAGCATTGACATATTTGAAGCATTTGATGAGGTTAAAATCCATTTTTGAGGCTTGAATTCTTTGGATCATTGTTTTCTTGCTATCATAAACAAGTTCAAAACCAGAGTTCTCTTTCATATTCTTGTTATTCTCATTGCAGTTGATTTTTCTGAAAACTGGTGGGAGTTTAATCTACTTTGGACCATTAGGACAGCATTCAAGAAGGGTTATAGAATATTTTGAGGTCAGTTTCCCTTTCCGTTCCCTGATATATATAGTCTAAACAAATTTGCTTCCGAAAGATGATTTTTACTTGTCTTCTATTCTTCGAATTCTTACTGACAGAGTATACCTGGGGTGCCCAAAATTAAAGATAATTGTAACCCGGCAACATGGATGCTAGAGGTCACTTCAACTTCTGTAGAGGCTGAGCTTGGGATTGATTTGGCCAAAATTTACAAGAGCTCTGCCCTATATGAGTGAGTTTAATTAGAACAGTCAGTGATTCTGGTATTTTGCAAAGTGGAACCAGGAACCAAGGAGCCTGTTCTCATCCATTTGCCAATCTTATTCATTTTGTTAATTGAAAGCATGGTAACGGGTTCAGTTAAAAATTTTCCATGTGCCAATTATTTGGTTCCATTGTTTAATGATCTCATTCATAATTTTGTAGCATTTTTTTTTCAATTAACTAATGGCATATTATCAAATAGCTAGGATGTTTTAACTAGTAGAGAAGCCATCGTATTTAACAGTAGTATTTGAGGATATTTTTAAACTTGCAAATGAACCTTTTTTTTTGGTAGGAGCAACAAAGAGCTTGTAAGGCACTTGAGTGCTCCACCTCCTGATTCAAGAGATGTGCATTTCCCAACCCGATATTCCCAAAACTGTTGGGGGCAGTTCAAATATTGCCTATGGAAACTACATTTATCTTATTGGAGAAGTCCTTCATACAACTTGATGCGTCTCTTGCATACTACTGTAATATCTTTTACCTTAGGTACACTATTTTGGAACCAGGGAACGAAAATGTAAGTCCGCCAAATTTGTAAAGGAATCATTATTTTTATGGGTAGTATTGTTGCAGACAGTTAACCCCTTCTTGAATTCCGCAGAAATAACCAGCAGAATTTATTCAACATGTTTGGTTCAATGTATGCTGCTGTGATTTTCCTGGGAACGAATAGCGGCTCTTCTGTTCAACCATTTGTGGCAACAGAGAGAATTGTTATGTACCGAGAAAGATTTGCAGGGATGTACTCTTCGTGGGTTTATGCCCTTGCACAGGTACATTTTAATTGATGACAAGTTGACTTGTTTATTGATTTCTTTTTTGAATGAATCAATTAGTTCAGTTTATATGTGACCCTCAAGTGATTTTGCAGGTGGCAATTGAGGTTCCCTATCTATTTAGCCAAGCGATTGTGTTTGTGATCATCACATACAGTATGATAGGGTACTATGGGACAGCATATAAGTTGTTTTGGTACTTCTATGCCATGTTCTCTACACTGCTGTACTTCAATTTTCTAGGAATGCTGCTTGTCTCATTGACACCAGATGTTGCAATAGCTGGAGCTTTAACCTCTGTCTGCTACCCAATGCTTAATCTTTTCTCTGGCTTTCTCATTCCTCAACTGGTAAGCTATATAATCCTCATACACAATTTTGAAATACCCTTTATAATTCATAATGATATGACCAAAACTTGACATGCTGAGACATAATAAAGAGAGTACGGCTGAGATGTTTTACTTGGATTCTGTTGATTTTTTCTGCAGAAAATACCAAGGTGGTGGATCTGGTTGTATTATGCAATGCCTACATCTTGGACATTAAATTGTTTGCTCACTTCACAATATGGAGATGTGAATGATAAAATTATGGTATTTACTGAAACCAGAACCATAGCTTCTTTGCTAGAAGATTATTTTGGGTTCCGCCATGATCACCTACCTATTTCCACACTTGTTCTCTTCTTCTATCCCTTCATTTTTTCCTCTCTTTTTGCATTTTTTATCACACGTTTGAACTTTGAGCGAAGGTAAATTTCCCTTCTCGTCTTGAAGATGAAAACTTAGCTCATAGGAAATATTTAACATGTAATTAATGTTTTTATAAACATGATTCAATTATGATACAAACATTCTCTATATTAATTTGTTTGCCCATTTGACTTTATTTGCGTGCATGATAAAATTCTAGAGTCAATCATGTTTTATATTGTACTAAAAAAATTTAATTATTTACCACCTATATGTATATATATTTAATCTTAAAATTATTAACAATGGAGAAAATAATTTATGAGTTATGATCAAATAAGGATTCATTAAACATTTGGTATTTGAGTTATAGTTAAATTTTTAATATGATATCTAAAATTTAAAAATTCACAATTAAACACTTAGTTCTGTCCATCAATTTATACATGAGATTAACATCATTAGTTAAAAGGACGACATGCTTAAAAATAGTCAATAAAAACATAACACGTCTCACAATTTTATTGGAAGCATCAGACACCAAATATGTATGTAATTAATTGATAAATCGATAAATTGATGACAGTGTTGTTTAGTGTGCAAATGATAAATTGAAGCAAATTAATTAGTTCAATTACTTAATTACAAATTTTTATTCTTTAAATAACAAATTGAGAATTTGATTATAATTCAAACACCAAATATGTATGTTATTAGCCCTTCAAACGATGGTGCAAATTATGATATCAAACCGATGCCATTGTTAAAGAACCAAGTTTGCTCTTAAATTTATAAATTTTAAAAACTTTAAAATTTTTAAATTTATTTAATAATAAAATAATAACGTGTGCTTTATTAATAGTGTAAATGATTTAAATATTGACAATTAATTATTTTGCTTTTGAATGTTATATATTTTAGGTTTCATAATAGCTTTCATGATATGAAGATGTTTTTGATCTTCAAAAGGACACTTCTCAATATAAACATAATTTATTAAATTGTATTATGTTGTTTTTTTATAATTATTTGGAACTCCAGAGTTTAGATTAAAGTCTCAAGTTTTAAACTTCAATATTTTCTTTTAGAAAAAAAATCTTTAAATACGTATGACAAATATGATTTACTTCATTTTTCAAAAAAATTTGACAAACAAAATTTTATTAATTTTTTATTTTCACGAATCTAAAATTCGAGGTAAGATTTATGTAGCAACACTACCACACTTTGAGGGTATATTAAAAACCAATCTTTTTAGTTTATATTAATTCTGCTTTTACTCTCTGTTAAAATTTAAATATAATAACTGAATCATTTCTTATCAATGTAAATTTTAAAGATAATTGAGTGATCACTCAAACAAACATAAGTACTAAATCTCTAAACTTAGAATTCTCGAAAATGTCTTGCTCTTGTAATATTTCTTCACCCAGTATAATGTTGTCTATTGGGTTGTACAATGCTTTAATCCTTCACTTAACACTTCCACTATTCAGTAATGCACGACCATATTAAGTAGTAATTGATTTGGAGAAAAGACAACTAAATCATTTTGGAGTTCCTAAGTAATATAGAATAGTTAAAATTAGGAAGAAAAGAAGAATTAAAAAAAAAATACCATCTTTAACTTTTATTTAAGTATAAATATATGGTTTTTTATTATGCAAAGAGATTTTTTAAGAAAATTTTACTTGCAAAATTATTTGAGAAATCAAAAGTTGATTTGTTTAGTTTGGAGAAGTATGTCTTTTCTTTCCTTTCAGAATGTTTAGATTTTTAGAAACATATATAAAAGTTGGTTGAGACAACACTTTGTCTATATTATGTTGAAATAATGGGGTTTTTGGAATTTGAAGAAAATCAACAAAATTGACTTAAAGGCATGCTATGGTAGTCACTGTTTTTAAAATTTATTTTACTCTTACTACTTGGTATACAAAAAGGAAATTATGCAAATAGCTTCAGAGATATAATGAAACCAATATCTAAATTCGTCTCGTACTTACAAGATTAGGCCACTAGACATGAATACAAATCTTCTGCCCCAATCCGTGCCCCATTTTGTACCCATTCTTTGACAAAGCGACACATGTCTATGTTTTTAATTACCAATTATTACATGTTTAGATTTAATTTTTTATCTCTTATTTCCTCTTTTCTTCCTCTATCGGCAAATATTTCATAATTGGTAATCTTCTGCTTGTTTGTTTTGACAAGAAAAACATGAACTTGTCTTTTACGATCTTCATCGATGCAAAATAAGATTTTCTTTTGCTGTGAAAAAAACAACAGAAACCTAAATTCTGCTCTTAGGATAACAAAATAAGAGATCAGATTTTACTTTGAGACCAATAAAAAGGAAGGAAAACAAAGAAAGGGCAAAACCCAAATTCTACTCTCAGTATAATAAAGAAAGGGATCAAATTTTGTTAAAAGATCATTAAAAAAGTGAAAAAAAAAGGGCAAAACCCAAATTCTGCTCTCAAGCTTAGCAATCCCTTTCTCTTTCCACTTTCTCTTCTATTCTGCTGCCTATAAGTCCTAAATAAATAAATTCCTTCTTTTCTCTTATCTTAATTCTCCACACCTGTCTCTTCCAAAAAGTTTTATTATCAGTTCCTGAAGCTCAAATTGGGTGGTTGTAAGGGAGATTAGCAAGGAGGGATGATGATATAATTGCCAACTATTGTTGGTTTAATTCGCAGATCCGATAGATACCAAATTGTATCTTTTATCGCAATATCAACTAGTAAATTTTATGCGAAAAGGCATTATCAGCTTACTGATATGGAGGAACAATCGTTTTGTGAGAGAAAAGAGGAAATGTGAAAAAAAGAAAAGATAAAAAGATTAAATCCAAATATGTATTAATTAGTAATTGAAAAAATAAACACGTGTCACTTTGTCAAAGAAGGGGCACAGAATGGGGCACCAATTGGGGGCATAAGATTTGGATTCACTAGACATTACCAAAGGATTGCAAAGTCATCTTGCCTTACAGTTAGTCTACCTTATGTAATAAGTAGAATATAAAGAATTTTGATAGTTTTGGTAAACAGCCGAAACTCAAAGTGTTTATGTCTTTTCTTGAATTTGTCGTTCAATTTTTCTCACTTTTTTCTCATATCACAAAATGGTTACTAACAAGCTTTTGTATAGACTTGTAAGTATCTCTTCATTAAAGATACAACATTTCATAAAGGCGTATCTTTATCTTTAAATACAACTTTTCATTTTATAAGATAACTTTTGAATAGAGGTATCTTTCCAACAATCACTTTATCAAGAAACAACTTTTTATATTGAAAGACATAACCTTTGAATAGGAGTGTCTTTCCAATAGTCACTTTATTAAGAGACAATTTTTTATATTGAAAGAAATAGTTTTTGAATTAGAGATGTTTTCCGATAGTCACTTTATTACGGAACATAACTTTTTATTTTGAAAACACACCAATAGTCACTCCATTTTCAAAATTTTCAAATACTATGAATCTTATGCATAAGTAAAGGTTTTGGGGAGATTTGAACCTTCACTTAGTGAAATGTGTTACTATTAGTCTGAATTGTATGGTTGACTAAGCATTGAATCAATGATTATTCATTGTCTAGTTTGGCCACAAATCACTCACAAAATTCCTACTCAATTTGTGTCTAGTTTTGTTGATGCATTTATGGCCTTATGTTATGAATCCATGTGAAACCCCAACTCTTGCTTAAGGTTAAATTTGTAACTTAACTTGTTAAGCATGTCACGTTTTTAAATGACATTTTTTTTCACATTTATAATTTAGAAAAATACATAAATTGACACCAAATGAGTACTTGAAAGATGGAACTTAGAGAGAATCAAAAGATTTGGCTTTAGGCTTAAAACTATATTTTGGAGTAAAAGTATTGATACTTGTTCATGTAGTATCAATACTTGAAACCTAGAAATGTGTCTTGATGAACATGTATCGATATATGTTCATGATGTAACGATATCTTTATCTAGAAAGGAAAAGTATTTATTCATCTAGTAAATATATTGATACTTTAATCGTAGATTTGAAAAAACTCCTTTTGAAATTCTATACCAAAGGTTATCATATTATTCTTATTTTTGAGTCTTTAGTTGTCTTTGCTATGCCTCTACAAAACAAAAAAAACAAAAATAAATTTGACCATAATGCCAAAACATGTTTTTTTATAAGATATCCTATAGGTTTTAAGGGCTACAAGTTATTCGACTTAAAGACACATGCAATATTCATATCCATGGATGTAGTCTTCCATGAAAGAATTTTTCCTCTTAAGCATCATAAAACAAACTCTAACATTGCTGTATTTACACAATCACAAGATATGCATACCTTACATTATGATTTTGTCCATCCCAATGCCACTAATTATCCTTTGTTTCATGATTCTCATTTGTCATTTAATATGAATAATATCTCTCATACTCTTAACACACCAAATTCCTCAATGTCTTTAGATTTTAGAAATTATTTCAGTTCTGCCCCTACATGTTGGACCTGTTGAAGTGCTAGAGGGGGGTGAATAACACTAAAAATTTTTTGTTAAGCTTTTTAAAGCTTGAAGAGCACTTAATCAACTAGATGAAGAGAAGGACTAGAACTTGTTGATATTATGAGACACCAAGTAAGGAAAGGTAAAAATAAGTGGACAATGCAAGAGTATTTATAGTGATTCGATCCCCTTAACGACATCCACTACCTTGATCTCCCAATCAAGGATTTTCAACCCAACTTCACTAAACCAGTGGAATTAACACTTCCCATTAAACTTTTATAAGGTGAGCTTTTAACCCAAGCTCTAATCCTTTACAACAAGTTTTAGAGTGCTTCTTACACTTTTATTTCCCAAGAAAAAGAAAAAAAAAGCACAACTAAGTACTTTTACAAGTTTGGACAGATTACAATCAAGCTCAAACATTTTTTCTGGATTTGGAATGAAGAACATGTATTTTTAATGAAGAATATTTGGCTTTTTGCTCAAAGTAGCTCTTTTCTCAACAAATCTCTTTTCTTTGACTGTTGGGGCTTTTTTTATATCTAGGAGTTAGATTTTTCTGTTTGAGGTAGTTTTTAGCTGTTAGAAACAACTCTAATGCACTTCTAGCCATGATTTTATCCTCTAGTGTTTAAATTAAAAAAGGTAGACAAACTGTGGCTAACCGGTTATAGGCAACTCTAACGGATTACAACTTCTTTTTCTTGCACTATCCTATTGCTGTGTTCTCTGCTTTAACCGATTACGAGTTCTTTGTTTTTAGGATTCTCTTCTTCAACAAACTTCTTTTAACTAGTTATGGCAAGCTCTAACCGATTAATAACTTTCTGTTTTTATTTTTCTTTACACAGCAGTCTTCGTTTAATTGGTTGAAGCTTTACTTCCTTCGACCATAACCTATTAAAATAAGCTATAATCAACTAAAAAATCTTTGAATTTTTAACTTTTCCATTTTGGCTCTTTTCAATGGTCAACTATATTTTCAAACTTGTTTTTGGCACTTGAATATACTAGGACCTTGTGCTCTAACCAATTAACCAGACTTCTTAACCGATTAACATATTTCTGTTTTGCTTCAGTTTATCACACAACCATGCCTTAATTGATTAATGTCCCTTGTTAATTAGTTATTAAGGTTCTGTTTTTGTTCATTACTTTGATCTTTCCCTCTTTGACTGATTAACTCTTCTTTAAATTTAGCAAGCTTCTTGACTTGCCTTTAATTGCCAATTTTGTTAGGAGAATTAAACCAAATCCTGCACACATAAGTAACAAGATTAGACATTAATGAATAAGGAATGCTTTGTTATCATCAAAAACATATGGAGTCAATATTCTCTCTCTTTTTTAATGATAACAAAATACTCCTAAATTAAAAGTGTAATGTCTATATATGTAAAAGGAATTTATGTGCAGATTTGGGGTTGCTTCCCTTAAATATGTGCCCAAATAAAAATCTCAATGTACAAGTATGAAAAGTAAGGGCATAGAGGTATTCAGCCATGACCACATAAGGACAAACACAATTCTAACAAAAAACATTAAGCATTCAACTATGGTTCATTGCTCAATAGAAAACATTGTTCAAAACATACCAAAAACATACCAAAACAATGACAATAAAAGCATAAATTAAAGATTGAGTTCAGCATTCCTATTAGCTCTACTTCCTAATCCTATTTTCTTGTCCTTTCATTTTTCTCCTTATTTTTGACAACATTTAAAAGGGTTCTAATCTAAATAAGATGAAAGTGAGGATTCGTCAGTGCCAAAATGAACATTGAGAGGTTTAGGAGAAGAGCCAGATGAGGAGTTTAATGATGAGATAGGCTAGGGTGCTGCAAGTTTAGAGGACTTTTGAGTGGAGGTCAGTGCCAGTCTAACAGACTTTTTTATTCTAAAGGTTTTTGTCTTTGTAGCCATATTTTTTCTTCCTTTTCTTGTAGTTTGCTTTGCAACAGGAGCAACTTTAGCCTTCTTGAGGCTAAACTTTGTTTGGATTTTCTTCGCTTTACCCTTGTTTGGATTTGCTTCGTTTTACCCTTGCTTGGATTTGCTTCTCTTGCAGTTTGTTCTATCTTTTGTGGAGTTGACTGAATTTCTTGATGCATCTTTGCTTATTGTTTTGCCTGGTCAGCCCTATCTTCCTTGAGAATATCTTTGATAAAGTCAGAGACTAGTATTCTTCAGATTTTCTAAGAGGACTTGCACCACTTTTTCCACCAATTGAGTGCTCTTTCGCTCTTTGGAGTTCTTTCTCTACTTTTTCTCTTTGTTCAAGTTCTTTTTCACCTTTTCCATCTTCTTTTTCTTGACCTTGTTTTGTTTGGTCTTTCCTAATTTTTTCTTTAAGTTCAGCTTCTTTGTTTTCAGAAGTCCCTATTTTCTTCTTATCCATATCTTCATTTTTAGGCATTTCTTTTCCAGTTTCCCTTTCATGATCAAAAATTGGAATTTCAAATTGTTTTGTAGCAGTCATTTCACTAGACTGACTTGTAACAGTGGCTAAAGCTTCATGGGATTTTGTTTTCTTGGCTTGATGTAACAAGGCTTCAAGCTATTGTAGTTTTTCTTCAATTTTTGTAATCTTCACAACTTGATCAGTTAACTTCCCATCAATTCTTATGGGAACATTAAACATCATGTCACATCGAAGAGGTGGTTGGTTGACCCTAGTGAAGGGTGTTGAAGGACTACATGTTATAGGGGGCAAAAGTGTACCTTTTGTGAGCTTAATACACTTATTTCTTTCAATCTTGTAACCTATCTTTAGCACACTCCCTAAAAATATCCCCTGATTCTTGTTTCTAGTTAGATCATATTGAAACCTTACATTCCAAAATCCTTTCTTTCTAACTAGAGCTGTGAGAATGTTATCATATAGCAGGTTTGTTTTATCCCCCAACAAGGTTTCCCCACATTCAATGGAATTTCATTAAAAGCTGCGTCCATCAGCCCAAATCCTATGCACTCACATAACTAAAATTGCTACTTTTTTCATGTAAGATGGTTGCTATGAAATAATGGAGAATCTTAAACTGAGCATTCTTAGTCTCACTAGCATAGCTCTTGGTAGGAAACTTTTCTTTTTTTCCAGTTACAATCTCCTGAAGATGGTTTAGATCATATTTCTCAAGCATTTTGTACTCTCTTATTTCAAATTTTGTTTTTAGGAATTCTCTTAAATCCTAAGCACTGATTTGAGAATTTTTACCTTTTAAAAACACCTTTAAGCTATCTTCAGCAAACTCATCATGTTCTTCCAATTTAGTTTTGTCAAAAGTAATGCTAGAGTAAAGTTCTTTTACTAAGGTGGGGCTGAACATCCTATCTCCAAATGTACTCATGAACTTCAGTTTCAATATTTCAAAATAATTCTCTAAATCCTCTTTCACTATAGGAGCATCACCAAAACTAGCCTAATCAAAAAACTTCCCACAAGAAATTATAGCATTCTTAATCTTTCTAAACCTATTAGCATGAAAGTGATTTCGAAATAGGGAGGATGAATAACTACCTTTGCTTGTGGGGGCTCTATCTTTCATTGATCATTTCTCGTTCTTTGTTCCCTTCTTTTTGCTTCCCTTATTCTTCTCTATTGAAGATTCTTTGATTTTTCCTTTCTTCTTAAGGGAATGTGATGGAGGATCAGCAGCTTTCCTTTTTCTTTTTCCCTTTTCAGCTATTTTATGGATAATAGAGGTTTTTTCCATGGGATTTTCTTTCCTAATGCTTCTCGGGTTTCAAAGGAAAGTAGAGAAAGGAAAATCTAAAGGCTCCTAGATATTGATTTTCAATATAACTAACTCTCTAAGTAGGTGGAGGGTCTTTTTATGGGAAGTTAATAATTGGTTACCCACATTTTGAGTGGGTGACGTCCCATACCATTTGCCTAGTTTTTTTTTTTTAAAAGAAAATTCCTGTGCGATAGTTTTTCACACACCAAGTATTCTCATTGATTAGAGTAGGACTTAATCAATTACTAAGTTTTTATTTTGGAACCTTTCTAACTACCAGAATTGCATTAACTGGTTAAATGAGCTGTTAACTGATTACTATCTTTTTGACTCAGGTTTATTGCCGTAACATAGAGTTGTTTTAATTATTTAGGAAGGTCCTTAAATGATTAAAATAAATCTTATCTTCTATATAAGGTCCCTTTAGATAATCAAAAATATTCTCTAATCAATTACACTAAGAGATAAACACAATCATTATGCAATATATCATCAAAAACATTATCAATTCAGCATAATTTAGACTTCATTAACACAATAATTTATACTAATTATTTTATATTTTAACATTTTTAGGAATATGTTTTTGAAAATCGCTAAATTGGAGTTAGAAGTCCAAGGTCCATCAAATCCATTTTTTAAAATTTATTTATTTATGTTGTGTTGTGTAACTTCTAACTTTATGAATTTGTAGTATGTACAATTTATTAATTTATATTGTATTTCTTGCATTTAGATTAATATCATGGATAATTGCATTGCATATTATGTACAATTTATGAAATCTTTTTTCCCTTATCTTTTTCTGTTTTATTTAATATTTTTGTTAGACAATTTAATATATGGTGTTTATTGCTTCTTTAAAATAAATAAATTATTGGTTATACATTCTTATAAATAAATAATATGGTGTCTATTGTTTTTCAATTAAAAAAATTGTATAGTGTTTAATTTTTTACTAAAAAGTAAATTATGTGGTGTTTACTTGTTTATTGCTTTTCTTACTTGAAAATAAATCATATGGACTAGACTATCTATTTAAACAACATGGGCTTGATTTCAATTAAAAATATGAGCTTGATTGGTTAGTTTTCAACTTTAGGCCATTGAAGCCCAAGCC
This sequence comes from Theobroma cacao, assembly GCF_053813885.1. Lineage (NCBI taxonomy): Eukaryota > Viridiplantae > Streptophyta > Magnoliopsida > Malvales > Malvaceae > Theobroma > Theobroma cacao. The sequence continues at coordinate 9,534,803 of NC_142647.1, forward strand.
TAACCAAAATTTACAACTGACTGAAATTGAGGTCAGTTTCAATTGACTAGTTTTCCCTTATAACCGGTCGACTTCGATCAGTTTCAAGGGATTGCCAGTTTTGTTGATTTTGGTTTCTCTCAAAATCGAAATAAACTAATGCCTTCCCCTAGGCATGGTAGTGCTGTTGTTTTGAGTGGTAAGGATCCAATAACTACTAAGGAAAAATTTGGTGCATTTAGGAGGCACCAGTTAAACAGTGGCTTAAAGGAATAGAAAACGGAATTGGATAAATATGAGCTGGTGGATGACGATGTTACCGAAGATACTTACTTTGATGTTCTCATATGGTGGAAACTCAATTAGTCTAGATTTCCTATTCTTCTTGCTATTACTTGTGATGTATTGGCGGTTCCCATGTCAATAGTTGCTTCAGAATTTGCTTTTAGAACCGATAGACATGTGCTTAATGCATATACAAGTTTTTTGACTCCTAAGGTTGTGCAAGCAATTATTTGTGCTGAAGATTGGCTATGTGGATTGGCATAAGGTAATTTGGATCAAATTGAAAATGTTTTGGAAGAGATCGATAAACTTGATTTTGGTAATTATTTCTTTGTTTTTTTAGTTCTTTGTTTAATTTACCATAATATAGTATCATTTCTTTTTCTCAATTTATTTCTTTGTTTAAAGATTAATTTATCATATTTATTTTTTATTTTTAGATTTGTCGAAGATTGTATTAGAGTCCATATGTGAGACTGAGACTAAATTTCATTTTGACTAACATGTTATTCCTACGGTCTATTTTCACTTTTAAAGTAATATTATCATTAAATATTATGCATATTTACATTTATAATTTATTTAGATTATCTTAACACAGTAATTTATACTAATTATTTTATATTTTACTATTTTAGAAACATGATTTGGAAAATCCTTAAATTGAAATTAGAGGTTCGAGATCCATCAAATCCATGTTTTGAAATTTTGTAATTTATATTGTGTAACTTTTGGTTACGTAGCTTCTAACTTTTATAGATTTGTACCATGTACAATTTATTAATTCATGTTTTACTTCTTGCATTTAGATTAATGCCATGGATCATTGCATTGCATATTATGGGGTCTATTTGGTAATCGAAAAGTAACTTGTTGGAGGAAAATTTTTTCAGTTAAAATATTTTATAGGAAAATTTAATTTTTTTGTTATTCGAATGAACTATTTGGATCATCCTGTGGAATATATTTTCCACCATCACTAGTAGAGTTATTTGAGTGTTAAAATGATAAATAGGAGTTGATTACAAAATAATGGTGTCATTTGATTTTTATTAATTTGAGATCAAAATTAAGAATGGACATGAAAATAGACAAAATCAATAATGATATTTCTCAAAACATTTAACCACATATTTATAATTAAAGTAAGCTCTAGTTTTCAAAAAATTTTCTATCTCATCACTTTTTTACCATAACATTATAAAAATATCAATATTCATCAATTGTGTAAAACATCTAAAACTTCTACTTTTGTGTATTCATCAAATGACAATCATTGAAATATTTTTTATTATAATTATTAGTAAGATTTATTCAATTTATAAATGAAAAATTAATTGCATTGAATGACTTTATTAAAAAAATTATTTTTTAGTTTTAATAATATTTAATAATTTAAATATTAATATTTTAAAATAAAAAAATTTAGTTAATATATTTTTTACTTTTTTAATATTTTAAATTAAATATCAATATTCATCAAACCAATAGTCCTATGCTTGGAATAAGAGTTTTTTTTTTATTCTTTGGAAACTGTCTAATGTCGTAAGACATTTTTCATGGTCAATGGGTGTTTTGCCTATTAACTTGTAAACTGTTTTACATTTGTAATTAATTTTTCACAAATATAAATCTTGAAAATATTTTTCAAAATATTTTAGGTCAAAACAAATAGACTTAACCTTTTCTCTTATATTTTTTATTTTATTTAATATTTTTGTTAGCCAATTTAATATCTGGTGTTTATTACTTCTTTAAAAAAATAAATTATTGGTTAAGAATTCTTATAAATAAATAACATGGCGTTTATTGTTTTTTATTAAAAAAATTATATAGCGTTTAATATTTTTTAACCAAAAATTAATCTATGTGATGATTGTTTATTGCATTTTTTTTAAAAAAATCGTATGAACTGAACTACCTATTTAAATAAGATGGGGCTGATTTCAATTAAAAATATGGACTTGATTGGTTACGATTCAGATTTGAGTCATTTAAGCTCAAAAAATGAGCTGGAATACCTCAATTTCGATTGACTGATCTTCCCTTTTGACCTGAACCGATACTCTCCCCAGTGTAACTTACAACAAAAAAAGAATTCCAACCAACCACACAAAAGAAGGAATCCCAACACCTAAAAAAACGAACTATTCAATTACTGTGCAAAAGAAAGCCCAACATCGAAATTTTCAGCACAAAAGAGTTTGTGAACGACCTAGAGTCAACCACGAAACCATCAGTAGATCAACTTATCACAACCAAAATAAAGAAGATAACATCGCTCAGCAAGCAAAAGGCACCAGAATCACAAAATAAATGATCCCATAACATCACAAATCAAACCTATGGCAGAAAAGCAAAGCATCCAATCGAAGCACAAAAGCCTCAAAAACCAAAAACTATTCTATCATTAAAAACGAAAGAAGAAAAAAACTATTAACGGCAATCAATTTCTTGTTGATGGCTTCATTTCTTGGAGTTACGAATTTCTGTTCTCCTGTTATTGTTGATGGCTTCATTTCTTGGAGTTATGAATTTCTGTAAGCCTTGAAACGAGAAGGAAAACTTGTTTAGCTAAACCAGGAAAAATATAATATGGTATATGTACAAGAACAAAGATATAAGAGTACGAAGGAATTTCAAGAAAACATGCATTAAAACCAAAGGATACAAAGATTGCTCCTGTTTCATTTTGTTTTGCACTAACAAATTGATATATGGGTGACAAAATTATCAAATTTTTTATAACAAAAAATGAAAACACCACCATAGTCTAGTATCATTCATGTGACTATTTCATACATTTTTGGTTTTTCATACCGAAAACTGAAAACAATTATTTACAGTGAAAGCAATCAAATAAGTTAAAATATCACCTATTTTCATCTAAAAAGCAGCAATAATATTAGAACAATTTTATCCTCGGTTTTCAGAAAAATAATGTCTTACATATGAGCAAGTGATGAACGCCATATCCTCAGCTACCCAAGGATCAAAGTTTTTCTCCACCCCATGAACAATCACGTTGCCATCATTGTAGATGTTCCAATTGGTAATTCTAACACGGTTAATCGTAGGGATCTCATCAGCGTAGTTTGCCATAAGCATGGGCCATTGTGGATCAAATGATGGCAGCATTAAGCAGTTTGAGAAATCTCCACTATCGACTTTCGTAGCTACAATTTGATATCGATAATGTGTTCGTTCCCATTTCTTGAACGAGATAACCTCATCTGGGGGAGCGAATATGGTAATTTTACGACCCCTATATAGAGTAATTGTGTTATTATTTTTTTTGTAGGTACCACTTTTCCGGATTCCAAAATCTGAATGTGAATCTCCATGAGGTATGAGAGAAGGAAGATTTCTGTCAAGAATCAATGCCATAAGTTTGAAACCTGTAAGCCTTAGAGCTTTCGTGATCTTATCAACTTGTATAACTACTTTATGGCTATCTGGTCTCGGTTTGAAATTGGAGTGAAGCTGGTCCCAGCTCAAACCATCGCTTTCTGTCGAGACATGCTGCGAGGTATTAGTTTCATTAGGTGAAGTTTGGGGGCGATAAATAAGTAGGAAGATAATGGCATAGAGGAAGCACTGGAAGATAATAGAATAAAAGAAACGCTTGGAAGCCATGACACGATACAAAATAAGGGCTAATGTGACCATCAAACTTCATAAAATATATATAGATTGGAGTCTCAACAGAGGTTAAATTCTTATTTAGGTACAAGTATAGTTGGACTTGACATCAATTGCCGGGGAACCACTGGAAATTATAGTTTTTTTGTTGCTTGTATTTTCCTCTTAATTAATCAAAAGGTGTTATTGTTCCCCACCAAAAATGAATTACTCCTAACCCAAATACCAATGGAAATCATAGTTCACCTTGTTAGTATATTATTGTCCTTTTTTTCTTAATTAATTAAATAATTTGTTTTTAACATATATTTTGTAAAATTGAAATTAATCATCTATTAGGATTTATGTATTTGACTCAATGTTGGATGTATATATATCTCTCTTCACTTAAAAGAGTCATATTTGAATCCCTCTTCTTCATAATTAAAAAGAAAAACAAAATTATCCGTAAAAATTCAATACATTATGTTGAAAACACAAAAGTTGAAGTACAATTTAACTTATTAGATCCCTTCACTTGTCACGTGACAACAATCTTAACAAGCCAACTATTTTATCTTCAATTTATGTTATATTATGACCTATTGGATGAGCATAGGTTTTCACTTCCTAATCGTTTATTTAAAATATAATATAAGTCAAATTTAATCAGGTAATAAAACACACCACCAAGTAATTAGGTTTTTAATTAATTTTTTCCACGTATTTATTATTCTCTATACATTGAATTTGAAAATTATTTGATAGTGATTGTAATTTTTAATCTCGTTAAAAAAGCTTGTTAAATTTTCAATTCCTTTCAAGCAACATCTGTCAACAGCGTACTACTTGATAGAATGTAACACACATCTAAGCTTTAATGCAAGGTAAACTACTAGCAGAGTATACAAGCAGAATGTAAGCAGCCTGCTTTAATTGCTCAGGAATTCCTTTCACATTTTGCATTCTCAACAATAATTGATCCTACTTTTATTAAACACAATGCTACGCAAATTAATGTAAAATCAGGTAAACGAAACTGGTGCAACTAGCTTTGAGCCAATAGTTTAAGACTAATAATTAATGCTAATAATAACAATTACAACCAGCAAAATCTAACTCTAATTAAATAAATAAACAAATAAAATTTCAGAAATAATTAAATATTCTTTGAAGACTTCCAGAAATTGCAATTGAAAAAATTTTGGACTCCATGAACAATGATGTGACCATCATTGTAGATGTTCCAATGTGTTATGTTAACATTGTTGATGGATCCGTAACCATTAACAAGGACTTTGCAATAGGAATCGCATGTGAGCAGCTCGACGCCCCTTTGTACAGATCCTGAATCGAAACCTTCTTTATCGACCCTGGCAGTCACAAACTGGTACTCCAACACCTTCCAATTTTCATCATCGGAGAAAGATTCGTCCACAGGAGCAAATATGGTGATTGTATTGTTGTTGTATATGGTCACACTGTCTGTGGCATAACAAAGGCGACAGCCAGCAGGATACGTACCACCGAATGGAACAACGGTGCGGAGATGGTTTTGGAGAATTAGAGACATGATCTTGAAGCCAGCATCCCACACAGCTTTGATAATCCCATCAACTTCTATGATGGCGTTGGTATCTGATGGCTTGAACATCAAGATGTGCTCTTCTCTTGGTTGCGTTGGAATTGCAGATAATTGGAATGTAGGCAGAGTATGAACAAGGACAATAACAAGAACCAAGGCTAGGGTGTATTTGGATACCATGATCAGGATTCAGAATTAGGATTAATAGAGGAACAAAACCCTAGTTCTGGGAAGGGGGAATTAATGCCTTAGGATTATTGTGTATATAAATAAAAGCAGAGTTGGATTTAATTATAAGATTAGGTGTATAATTTGATCAAAACTCAAAAAGTAGGAAGGTTGCTGGCTTCAAATCAAATTATTAAAACTCATGCTTTTTTTTTTTTTGCTGCTTTCTAAAATTTTACTAATTTGTTGCCAATGCATGGGCTTTTTAAGCTCTTTCTAAAATTTTACTTAATTTGTTGCCAATGGATGGAATCCCCAATGCATAGATATGTGTCATCATAATATTACAATTGCGACACGATAAAAGTCAGATTATAATGCAAATTTTGGTTAATAGGCAATATAAAATCAGTTGAATAATTTATTGATAAATGAATAGCTCATAGAACATTAATATTTGAATAATGTTATTCAATATAGAGCTTCACAAAAACTGACTAGAGTAGTTTAGAGAAAACTTTACTTATTCAATTATTTATATATATATATATATTAAGCCATCTAACCTAAATCAAAACAACTAGGTGAAGATTTTCCCAACCATATGCGGTCTCTTTTTTCCTCTACCTTTCCTAGTCCAGGCATATATGTATTAATATTATTATTATTAGTTCAGACCTTTTATCAATTGTATATGTTACCTCTTAACTAGTCTAAAACTCGAGATGTTGAAAAAAATTGTAGAAAAACAGGAAAAGGTAAATTGAAGAATAACGGACTTGTGTGTGATAAGATGTCTGTGTATTGGTTGTTGGTTATATAAGATTTGAATGGGCAGCCAAAAGAATCCATTGGTGTTGCTATGGAGCAAATATTAGCCACTGTCCAATATTTTCTCTTCTTGACCTTTACCATTGTAAGCTTAACCAAACCAATATCACTGCTTTTTAAAAGCTCATTTGAACCATATTCTCGTTTGCTTTGTCTCTATCACAGGGAGGATGGTATTACCTTTTGATCCCTCAGCATTAACATTTCAGAATGTGCAATACTATGTTGACCACACCTCCGGCAATCACATAAATCTGCCCTTTGTATAAATTTGAAGTCGTAGAGCACATTCTCTCTGTCTCTCTCTCTCACACACACACATGCATAATCAACTTACATATAACCATGGACAAACTCTAACATAAGTTATTTAAGTCAGAAGGAACCCATTTGAGGTGACTGGCGAGACTTGAACCGAAGAATTCATCAACAATTGCTAAATATCATGACTAATGAGCCATTGGATGAAACAACACTGATTGATCATTGGTGCATTGTTTTCTATTTGTTCTTAGGAAATGAGAAAACGAGGATATTCTCGAAGAAGCTTCAACTCCTTTCAGATATTACAGGAGTGGTTAGGCCTGGTGTTCTGACAGCACTGATGGGTCCTAATGGAGCAGGAATAACTACTCTTCTTGGTGTTCTTGCAGGAAGAAAAACTATAGGCTGCATAGAGGGGGAAATCAGAGTTGGTGGTTGCCCCAAGGTTCAAGAAACATTTGCAAAGATATCAGGCTTTTGTGAACAAACAGATATACATTCTCCACAAATCACAGTAGAAGAATCTTTGATTTTTTCTGCTTGGCTGCGTCTACCTGCTTGTATTGACTCAAAAATGAAAACTGTAAGACTCCAAAGGCGCAAGAATTACTAATATTTTGTTATAAAAATTTGAGATAATTTGTCTTAAAGCTGCTTTAATGGATTTTGTAGGAATTTGTGAAAGAAGTCATTTAGATACATTGAACTTGATGAAGTCAAGGATGCTTTAGTTGGCATACCTGGTCATAGTAGTCTATCAACTGAGCAACGTAAAAGGCTTACAATAGCTGTAGAACTTGTTGCTAATCCTTCCATAATTTTCGTGGATGAACCTACCTCCAGTTTGGATGCAAGTGCTGCAGCATTGTCGTGCGTGCAGTGAAGAATGTAGCTGATACAGGTAGAACAATTGTTTGCACGATCCACCAACCGAGCATTGACATATTTGAAGCATTTGATGAGGTTAAAATCCATTTTTGAGGCTTGAATTGTTAGGATCATTGTTTTCTTGCTATCATAAACAAGTTCAAAACAAGAGTTCTCTTTCATATTCTTGTTATTCTCATTGCAGTTGATTTTTCTGAAAACTGGTGGGAGTTTAGTCTACTTTGGACCATTAGGACAACATTCAAGTAGCGTTATAGAATATTTTGAGGTCAGTTTCCCCTTCCGTTCCCTGATAAATATAGTCTAAACAAATTTGCTTCCGAAAGATAATTTTTACTTGCCTTCTATTCTTAGAATTCTTACTGACAGAGTATACCTGGGGTGCCCAAAATTAAAGATAATTGTAACCCGGCAACATGGATGCTAGATGTTACTTCAACTTCTGTAGAGGCTGAGCTTGGAATTGATTTGGCCAAAAATGGTATGACCAAAACTTGACATGCTGAGACATAATAAAGAGAGTACGGCTGAGATATTTTACTTGGATTCTGTTGACTTTTTCTGCAGAAAATACCAAGGTAGTGGATCTGGTTGTATTATGCAATGACTACATCTTGGACATTAAATTGTTTGCTCACTTCACAATATGGAGATGTGAATGATAAAATTATGGTATTTACTGAAACCAGAACCATAGCTTCGTTGCTAGAGGATTATTTTGGGTTTCGCCATGATCACCTAACTATTTCCGCACTTGTTCTTTTCTTCCATCCCTAAATTTTTTCCTCTCTTTTTGCATTTTTTATCACACGTTTAAACTTTGAGCGAAGGTAAATTTCTCTTCTCTTGTCTTGAAGATGAAAACATAGCTCATAGGAAATATTTAACATGTAAATAATGTTTTTATAAACATGATTCAATTATGATAAACATTCTCTATATTTGTTTGTTCATTTAATTTTATTTGCGTGCATGATAAAACTGTGATAACATTTTAAAATTATAGAGTCAATCGTGTTTCATATTGTACTAAAAAAATTAAATTAATTACCACCTATATATATATATATATTTAATTTTAAAATTATTAACAATGGAGAAAATAATATGTGAGTTATAATCAAATAAGGATTCATTAAACATTTAGTATTTGAGTTATAGTTAAATTTTTAATATGACATCTAAAACTTAAAAATTTGAAATTAAACACTCGATTCTATCCATCAATTTACTCACGAAATTAATATCATTAATCAAATGGATGACATGTTTAAAGATATCAAATAGAAAAGCAGAAGGAGCAAATACTATACCTTTCTTTACAATCAATCTTAATTTCTCTCCATCACATTTTTGCTTCATAAACAAGCCACGTTAATGGCAATCAGCACAAAGAGCGCAATTCATCCATCACCTCATCCAAGAATCGAAAGAGCACACGCCTGATAGATTTCTTTATTACCAAAGTGCTAAAAACAGCCCAGAATGTCGCAAAAAAACTGTTGAATTTCCAGTGATTTCAGATGGTGAAGAAGATGAAGAAGATTCTGGCGCCAGTCCACAACTAGTCGAATTAAAGGGAAAGATAGGAACGGTGTCGTTCTGCCCTGGTTTTAATGTGCTACTAAAGCACACTGGAGTTTGTCGTTTTACCTTTATGTTATAAATCTCACGTTGGCTTAAACGCCCCAGTTTATGTCGTTTTGGTTTTACTATGTAAAGGCTGAAAGCCCACGTGTTTGAGTCTGTTTTTTCTCCTTTCTTCTTAGCTGTTTGTTTAGCCATTGGAAAGCACAAAATTCCATGTTTGGAATCCTGTGCTCAGCTATTTTTTTTAAGTTATTTTCTCTTTCCGAGGCCAATTTTTCAGGAAATTGTTGTTACTGTCTTATATATATTTCAATGCAAAAATGAGTAAATATAGGCTTCTCAAATATTTTGTTTTAATCTCTTAAAATCCTTCCCAACTCCTCTATTTTTCTTTGAAACCATGGCTCTCTTATTCTGTTGATTTTTTTTCTTTCTTTTGAGATATTTCTTCATGATATCAGAGTTGTAAAATTGATTTTAAGGGTCTATTCTTTAGCTTGTTATCATCCATCATCTATTTCCTATTTGCTGTCTCTGTTTTGAATCATGGCTACAATTGGTTTTAGCACATCAGCTCCTCCAATATTTATTGAGAAAAATTATGTTTTCTGATCAATAAAGATGCAATCCTATCTCAAAGCCTTCAATCTTTGAAAGGTGGTGGAGACCGGGGCTGAACCAATGCAATGACATGCTAATGCAACCTTGGCTCAAATTAAGCAATTTGAAGAAGACAAGGCAAAAAGGTATAAGGCTTTCTCTTGCTTGCAATCTACAATGTCTGATGAAATTTTTGATAAGACTATGCATCTAGACAATCCTAAAGAAGTTTAGGATAATTTAAAGGAAGAATTTTAGGGTAGTGATGGAACCAAAAAAATCCAAGCATTAAATTTGAACAAGCAGTTTAAGATGTTAACCATGGATGAGAGTGAGACGATTAAAGAATTTTATGAAAAAATTATGGGAGTACTTAACCAACTCAAGTTGCTGGGAAAAGAGATGTTTGAGGAAAGATTAGTGAGCAAGATGCTGGTAGGATTACCAAAGAAGTATGAGTCTAAAATCTTATCATTGGAGGACTTCAGGGATATTAGTCAGATGACCTTGAAGGAATTGGTGAATGAATTAAAAGGCTTAGAGTAGAGGAGAGCATTTAGGTAGAAAAGTCTTATTGTGAATGTCCTGGTTGTGAAAACAAATAATGTGAAGCCTGGTAGCAGTAATTCTAAGAAGCATGAAGCTGACAAGGAGGATAAAGGGAAAAAGGTAGATGAAAAAAGACATGGAAAAAGTAAGAAGTCATTTCTACCATGCTTTCATTACAAAAAAAAAAAAAAAAAAACAAATCATATAGAGAAGTTTTACTAGTTTAGACCAAATGTCAAGTGCAGGAGATGCCACTAGCAAGGTCATGTGGAGAAAGTATGCAAAAGTAAAGGTAAAATGTTGAAGAGAAAGCTGTTGTTGTTGAAGAGCTTCAAGCAGATGAAGAAGTCCTATTTATGGTCAAGAAGATTGATCTTGAAGAGAGAAATACACTTGGTTGTTGGATAGTGGCTGTTCAAACCACTTAACTAGCTGCAAAGAAAATTTCATTAATTTTAATGAAAATTTTAAAACTCAAATGGAGATTGGAAATGGTGATATGTTAATAATCTGTGGAACTGATACAATGGGGGTGCAAACACCTAGCGGGACTAAATCAGTAGCAAATGTCTAGTTCGCTCCTGATGTAAGTGAAAACTTACTAAGTGTAGGCCAACTGGTGGATGAGGGCTTTGAGTTAACTTTCAAAGACAAAGCTTGCATAATAAAGGATTCAGCTAAAGTAAAACTCTTCATAGTGGGAATGAGGAACAAATGCTTTCCATTAAATTGGATGGATATAAAGCACACTGCTTATAATTGCATTTTATCTGATATTGAGATGTGGCGTAAGAGGTTTGGTCATGTGAACTATGGTTCACTCAAGCTAATGGCCTCTGGCAACTTAGTGGATGGGTTACCTTTAATGGTAAATATGAAGAAGATTTGTGAAATGTGTCAGTATGAGAAGTAGAGAAAAGTGTTTTTTCCAAAACCCAGTTCTTGGAGGGCAATAAAAGGACTACAACTGATACATACTGATCTTGGAAATCTTATAAAGACTCTATCACTGAATGATAGTAAGTACTACATACTTTTTATTAATGAGTATTCAAGGTTTTGCTGGGTATATTTCATGAAAATGAAGTCTGGTGCTTTAAGTGTATTTACCAAGTTTAAAGCTTTAGTTGAAAATCAAGTAAGGTTGACTGTAAAAAAAACTTAAAAATGATAATGGGACTAAGTATACAACTAAGGAGTTTGAAGACTATCTAAGTAAGTATGGTATTGCACATCAATTAAAAGTCTTTTACAGCTCACAACAAAATGGGGTGGTAGAAAGAAAGAGTAGAACCTTGACGAAGATGGCTAAGTGCTTGATGTTTGAGAAGAAGCAACCTAAGCCATTGTGGGCTAAGGCAGTTAACACTACTAAATATCTACTTAATTTGTCAGTTACTAGAGCCCTGACAGGTAAAACACCTTTTGAAGCTTGGTTTGACTTAAAACCATCTGTCAAACATCTAAAAGTGTTTGGATGTGTATGTTTTGCAAAGATTTTTTATGCAAAGAGAACCAATTTGAGTAGTAAGTCATTGTTAGCTATCCATCTTGGATACAATGAGGTTTCAAAATGGTATAGACTTCTAGATGTTAAAACCATGAAGTTATTTATTAGCAAAGATGTTGTTTTTGATGAAGACAAGATGTGGAATTGGAAATTCAAGTTGGTTGAAAGGTTAAATAACCATGTAATTGAAGAAAATTAGTTGCCATAGGAGGAATTTGAGCTGAATACAAATGATGTGGATGAGATACTTGTGAGGGGAACAAGGAGTTTGACAGACATATATGCTAGGTGTCATCTAGTAATCACTGAACCTGGTTCTTATGAAGAAGCTACTACTAATGAGCATTGGAAACAAGCAATGGAAGCTAAAATGGTGATGATTAGAAAGAATAGAACCTAGTTGTTAGTTGATAAGCCTGAAGATCAAAATGGCATAAGTGTTAAATGGATTTTCAGAACCAAGTTGAATCCAGATGATTCTATTAACAAATATAAAGCTAGACTGGTTGTTAAAGGCTTTGCATAGGTATATGGTGTTGACTACATGGAGACATATGCCCTTGTGGCAAGACATGATACAATTAGATTACTAGCAACTCTATCTATATGAGAAGGTTGGTTCATATATCATCTTGACATAAAATCTGCTTTTTTGAATGGTTACTTGAAAGAGGACATTTATGTGGAGCAATCAGAATAAAATGTTGATAAGGGTTCTGAAAACAAAGTTTGCAAACTAATGAAGGCTTTCTATGGTCTCAAACAAGCATCAAGGGCATGGTATGAAATAATGGATGGTCATCTACTGAGTTAGGGATTCATCAAATTAGATACGAAATTTGATCAGAAATTGCAAAGCCAAAACAGGGCACAAAGAGTTTGATGATGCTAGAAGAAAATGAAGTGGAAATAATAAGGGTGATGGCTGATAGAAATGATGAGCAAAAGAGTACAATTCAGAGAGAGGGGATTCCTTCAATGATTTTGACAAGAGAGAGAGGGAAGCCAGGAAAGCTAGAGGCTGAGACAGATGATGATTGAAGATTGATTGATGACGAATGAGAGAAAGTGAAGCTTAGAAGAAGCACAAAAGGGTAGAACAAAAGCAAAAAATTCTTGTTAGAATTAAGGGAAGGGTAAGAAAGCTCAAGTAGAGGAAGAGGTATCTTGAAGGAGAGGAATGTAAAGAAGGGAAATAAGACTTTAACCCCAAAGATTAGGTCAAAGGACTAGTTGGAAGAAGAAAAGAAATTGGGGGACTTGGGGAAAGAGATGCAAGAATGAGACTCAACGTCAGATTCAGACATTAAAAAAAGTGAATGTTGTAATTAGATAAGAAGTATCTGAAATTTGGGAATTTACTGAGGTATTGGGGCTATCTTCCAAAGAAGACAAAAATGAGGTTATTCAGAATATTGTTGAACTAGAAACAACAAATAAAGAGGCCAAGTGCCAAAAGCCTCTTTGTAAACTCCAACAAGGATGGCTTAAGTTGGTTTTTGAGTTTTGTTGGTTTTGTCTGTTTGTGAGTTGGTGGATGACTTGCTTTTCGCTACCTTTGTAACTTTTTTTTTTTTTTTTTGCTTGGGATGGCTTTTCTAGCTAGTTTTGGAATCCCTGAGTTTTATCTGATTGTGTTGACCCCTTTGCGTGTGTTGGCCCTACATGATAACGTGACATGCCATGTGGCACCAACTTGATGACATGGCAGTGCCATGTGGCCATAATATGATGATGTGGCATAGCAGATAAAAAAATTTTCATAAAAATTTTTTTGTGCCATGTCATAGGGACTAAATTGAATAAAAATATATAGTACATGGATTAATTGAATAAATTGAGATAAATTGAAAAAATTATTTGAAAAATATAAATCTTTTAGTAGATGATAGATATACTTATTAATAAGTCAAATATTTAAATGCAAAAGATTTATGGTGTTAAAAAATATATATAAATATTTTTATACTTGATCATTTGATTTTAAAATATGTTCATTACTTTATCTTCTCTGCAAAAATTAAGTTTGAATTCCCTTTCTATAAAAAAAAATTTTTAAAAAATTATACTTAAAGTCAAATTTAGATGAATAACTTGCATTATGTTAGAATAAAATAATATAAAAAGACTAAATAATTTTTTTTCTATTTATAAAAGTATAAAAATTTAAAATTTATTTGACTTAGTTTTTAACTTGAGCTTAACTCAAATAAGCAAAATAGGTTGATTTAATTACAACTTTAACAATTTACAAATATCCATTCTTCTATAATTATTTAACCTTTACCCAATTTACCTTTTATTTAAATTTACTCAAAGTTTCTTATAAAATGATTTTATTTAAGTTCAAATACTACAATCAAATTTTGCTAAATTTAAATTTATGTTATTAAGTGGGATCTACAAAAAATTTGTAAATACAAAATAAAATTGTATAAATATTTATAATTATATTTAACTCTATTAACCATAAATGCAATCTTTAATCTAAGAAATTTTACCCTAAAGAATATAATCTGAAATGTTAAACAAAATAAAAATATAAAAAATAAATAAAAAATTAAAGAGGTGGAGTAACTCAGATTCTATAGTTGCAATAGGAGGTTTGTCATACCCAAGTTAAGTAAGTCAAAACAAAGAATTATTTTTATAATCATTGCTAACTTCGTATCTCCTTTCTTCATCTAACAAAATGCAAGTTAATTCATCTAAATTTAATTTTAGGTATGAAGTTTTTTTCAAAGTTTGTTTATAGAAGGAGAATTCAAACTCAATTTTTGCGAAGAAGCTAAATTAATGTATATATTTTAAAATCAAATAATCAAGTATGAAAATATTTACATATATTTTTTAAAACAATAAATATTTTACACTTAAATATTTGGCTTATTAATAAGTGTATCTATCATCTACTTAAAAATTTGTATTTTTCAAATATTCTTTTCAATTTAATCCCTCAACATCTCAATTTTATTTAATTTAGTTGTTGTATTATATATTTTTGTACAAGTTAGTTTCTATGACGTGGCGTAAAAATTTTTTTTGAAAATTTTTAAATTTGCCACGTGGCACTATCATGTCATTAAGTTGGTACCATGTGACATTTCACATCATCAAAATATGCCACGTTGTGTTGATATCAGCGTTGAAGTCATCATTTTAACGACAAAATTGGATGCCGTTAATGAGAGAGACTAAATTGAAACAATTTTCAAAATTAAGGGAATAAATTGTTTCAATTTGGAGTTCAGGGACTAAATTGAACAAAATGCATGAATACATGGACTTGGTGGGTATTTTAACCATTTTATTTTTTAACATGGGTTGTCTTGTTTGGTTTTGATGTAGTTTCTTTGATCGAGATAGGCTTCTAGGATCAACGGTTCAAATGATTTTTTGGGGAGGGTTACTGAATCTTAGTAATAGGTTTAGGGTATAATTTTGTTCTCGTGATGCTTGGTAAAGTTTTTATGTAGCTAATCGACTTTTAGCAAATGTTCAGGGCATTAAAGTTCCAAGGATAGTCTTTTTAAACTCTAAGTTGAAGATCGAGAGTGGCATACTAGCGTTGAAATGATTAATAAAATTAAATGTTTTTCAAAAAAAAAAAAAGTCAATTAAAACATAGCGCGTCTCACAATTTTATTGGAAGCATTGGACACTTTGCTTATTTGACTAACAATGTTGTTTAGTGTGCAAATTGATAAATAGAAGCAAATTAGTTCAAGTACTTAATTCCAAATTTTTATTCTTTAAATAACAAATTGAGAATTTGATTATAATTTGAACACCAAATATTTAATTAACCCTTTAAACCACAATGCAAATTATGATATCAAACTAAAGCCATAGTTAAAGAACCAAATTTACTCTTAAATTTATAAATTTTACTTTTAAAACTTTAAAATTTTTTAATTTATTTATTAATAAAATGATAGTGCATGATTTATTAATGGTTAAAAGACCTATCAAGTCCATGTACTATTCAATTTTGTTCAATTTAGTCATTATATTTAAAATCAAAGCAATTTAGTCTCTCAATTTTGAGAATTGAGTCAATTTAGTCCCTCCCCTTAACGATATCCAATTTTATCGTTAAAGGATAGCGTCAGCGCTGACGTTAGTATTGACGTGTCACATTTTGATGACTTGGTATGCCACATGACACTGAGTGTGACATGACAATGCCACATTGCACTATAAGATGACGTGGTAGTGCTTACGTGGCACTGACATGCTGACATGTTAGTGACACGTGTTAGATCAAAAAAATTTTGAAAAAAAAAAAATTCTACCATGTCATAGGGAATAAATTGAATAAAAAGATGTAGTATAAGGACTAAATTGAACAATATTGAGATATTGAGGTATTAAATTAAAAAAATATTTAAAAATTATAAATATTTAAGTAGATTATTGATATGCTTATTAATAAGTCAAATATTTAGGTGTAAAAGATTTATGGTGTTAAAAAATATATATAAATATTTCTTACTTGATTATTTGATTCTAGAATATGTAAATTAATTTATCTTTTTTTAACAAATTTAAGTTTGAATTCTCCGTTTATAAAAAAAATTTTGAAAAAAATTTCATACTTGAAGTCAAATTTATATGGATAACTTGTATTACGTTAAAATAAAATAATATAAAATGACTAAATAAATTCCTTTTTCTTCTATATATAATAGTATAAAAATTTAAAATTTATTTAACTTAGTTTTTAACTTGAGCTAAAGTCAAATTAGCAAAATATACTGATTTAATTTTTTTCTTTTAAAAAAATGAAGAACGAAAATATAAAGTTAACGATGATTATAAAAATAATTCCTCATTCTGACTTACTTAATTTGTATATGACAAACCTCTTATTATAACCATAGACTCTAAGCTCCACCCTTTCAATTTTTTTATTTATTTTTTATGTT
Source organism: Theobroma cacao (assembly GCF_053813885.1). Taxonomy (NCBI): domain Eukaryota; kingdom Viridiplantae; phylum Streptophyta; class Magnoliopsida; order Malvales; family Malvaceae; genus Theobroma; species Theobroma cacao. Next base: position 9,551,601 of record NC_142647.1, read on the forward strand.
TTTATTTTATTTAATATTTCAAGTTATAATTTGAAATTTTTTATATTAAAGACTGCATTTATGGTTGATAAAGTTAAATATAGCTATAAATATTTGTACCATTTTATTTTATTAACAATTTTTTTGTAGATTCAAATTAATAATTTAAATTTAAATTTAGTAGAATTTGATTGTGGTATTTGAATTTAAATAAAAACATTTTATAAGAAATTTTGAGTAAATTTAAATAAAAGGTAAATTGGGTAAGAGTTGAATAATTTCAAAAGAATGTATATTTGTAAATTGTGAAAGTTGGAACTAAATCAATATATTGAGTAAATTTAAATAAAAGTTAATCTGGGTAAGAATTAATGAGACGCCATGGAGGGAATCTGTGACACGCTAGAGTTAAAAGTTGGTGACACACCATAGTGAGAATCTGTGACACGTCAGCATTTAGAGTTGGTGAGACGCCATGGAGGGAATCTGTGACACGCCAGAGTTAAGAGTTAGTGACATGCCATGGTGGGAATCTATGACACGTCAGCGTTTAGAGTTGGTGAGACGTCATAGAGGGAATCTGTGACACGCCAAAGTTAAGAGTTGGTGACACGGCATGGAGAGAATTTGTGACACGCTAGCGTTCAGAGTTCATGAGGCGCCATGGAGGGAATCTGTGACACGTTAGAGTTCAGAATTGGTGACACACCATGGAGGAAAATTGTGACACGCCAGAGTTCAAAGTTGGTGACATGCCATGGTCATAGTTTAGAGTGTGTGACACGGCATTGCTTGAAAAGCTGACACGCCATGGTCATGGTTTAGAGTGTGTGACACTGCAGTGCTTGAACAGCGGACACGTCATGGTTTGAAGTAGAGAGAGAAAAAAAAACGAGCAGTTAACATGGTAATCGTTTGGACTTTCATTGAATTAATTCCCCTTTTTCAGAATAAATAAGAATATTACAAGGCCATTTTTCATTTTAAACAGTTATTTTTCAGAATTTCTAACGTTTGTGTGATTCATTTCTCATTCCCGTTGGTACCGGAGTGTTTGAGAAGGCTCTTTGCAAGCGTAACAGCATCACAGCGCCAGCAACAATGTCTGCCATGAGTGAAGAGGTCAGTGAGTCTCAAATTAAAACATTCATGTGTTCGTTAATTTTTTTGGTTTTTTGTTGGGTTTGTTTGATATGTTCGTGTTTTTTGTTTTGTTTTACAAATGTTTAGATTGTGTTTTCTTGCTGGTTTGATGGTTGTTGGGCGTTAAGTCGTAGTGGTTTTAGGGGTTTTGGGTGTTTACCGTGTGACGCCATTGTTATTATAGTTAGTTATTGGCGTGTCAGGTTTATATGATTTGATTTGATATGCATAGCGTGTGACAACATTTTACTTGATATGCATAACGTGTGTCAACATTTTACTTGATATGCATGGCCTGTGATAGCATTTTACTTGATATGAATGGTGTGTCACAACATTTTACTTGTTATGCATGGCGTGTCACAAGATTTAACTTGTTATGCATGGCGTGTCACAACATTTTACTTGATATGCATGGTGTGTCACAACATTTTACACAACATTTTACTTGTTATGCATGGCGTGTCACAACATTTTGCTTGCTATGCATAGCGTGTCACAACATTTATTCCTTATTTATGTCTTCAGTATACCTAGTTGCACATGACAGCTTAACTCACTAGTGCATGTGTGCCATGTTTTGCAGATCCAATGCAGACAGTATGAGGATCTTGACAATTTGCTGATCATGTCGAAGGAGAAGTGGGCATTCAACATTGCAATTAACACCCACTGTAAGTGGTCGCAGCTGCATTACATCACAAAGACTCTCCAACAAAAGTGGGAGTACAATGCAGTTAAGCGTACGTGCTTCGAAATGCTCATGGACGTCTATCCATAGGGGTACTTTTACGCCGGTCTCTTGCACAACATCATGATTTGCCGGATCACTGAGAGCCAGTCAATGGACCCCAAGCTATGGTTTGCCATTGGCAAGAGTAAGGCACGGCTATCAAAGTAGGAGTTCTACCTCATCATCGGGCTGAAGTTTGGTCCAATGCCTGATGTGTTCAGACTACCGTACGAGGTTACTGCGGAGGGAATTCATGACAGATATTGAAACGGGTAAAAGAGCGTTAAGTTGCAAGCTTTACTTGATACGTTTCGCGAGGGTAACTTCCAGCGACCAAGAGACGCGACCAAGATGGCACTCGTCTTGATTGCAAATAACATTTTATTTGGTCAAGACTACCGTAGACGAGTGACGCCTTGGTTGCTGTCATTGGTGAAGGACATCGACGCTTGGAATGTCTTCCCATGGGGGCACTATGTTTGGAAGTTGACCTTGGACTACCTTTTGAAAGGGTTCGAAGTGCCTGACTCAATAGTGACAAAGGAAACTCGGTTATGCTACAACATTTACAGATTTGCATGGGTGATACAAGTACTATCACGTAACATTTTTTAGTTTCCTTTAGAAAAAATAATTTATAGGTGCACTCGTTTATGATTTACGGTCTGATAATGGTTACATTTGACTTGCAGTTCTAGGCAATGAAGGATATTTCGGCCCTCTAAAAATAGTTGCCCCTTCTAGTTCGAAAGACAACGTCTACCCACGAATGTGCAGATGAGATTGCAATCAGAAGCCAAAAGACTTCTACAAGGCAATTCAGAAGTTGGAGTCATCTGACCATGTAAGTGAAAAACTGTTAATTTTTGCTTTATGTTTGTATAATAATTTCCCCTATTCGATAATAACAAGATTTTATTTGTTTATTTGCAGTTGTGGGCACTAGAGACGTTGAAACCCATTGCAGATGAGGCCCTCTGGGAGTATTTTGTGGACCTTGATGTCCCGTTATTGGAGGGCCACGAGTACGTGCCAATAGAGCACATGGAGGATTGGTCGGATTAGGGCTTAGGTGTAAGGCAAAAAAGGAGAAGCTTGAAAGAGAAAAGAGTTTTTGGTGGCACGAAGCGGATGCGTACCGCTGCTGCTTTAGTTGATGAGCTATCGGGCCCTGAGTTGATGGACGAAGGGGATGACCATAGTCAAGGTAGTGAACAGCCGGTAAGGACAATTCTAACAGTTTTGTGTTCTCCAATTCCATTTGTGATTATCAAATAACATTTCTGTGTTTGCAGTTGAACCATGTGCTGGGAACTTCAGAACCACCCACCGATCTTCCTCAGACGCACAGTGGAAACGACCCGTCGATAAGATCGGTTTTAACGATTTGTGTTCTACATTATCACATATGTTTATCGAGTAACACAGTAATTTCTGTTATTACAATTTACAAAAATGATGAAAAGTCCTCAAGCACCAATCGGTTTGGCTCCACCGCAGACAACTAATGAGCCGCTAATAAAGATATTAAAGTTGTAACAGTTAATGTTCAACAATTTCATACATGATTATTGAATAACATAGTTATTTATGTATTTACAGTTTACGGAAGCAATGATAGGTCCTTAAGCACCGATCGGTCCAGCTCCACCACAGACTGCTAACGAGCCACCGGTAAGGATATTAAAGTTGTAACGGTTAATGTTCAACAATTCCATACATGATTATTGAATAACACAGTTATATATGTAATTGTAGTTTACGAAAGTGACGATAGGTTTTTAAGCACTGATCGGTCTAGCTCTATCGCAAACTGCTAACGAGCCGTCGGTTAGGATATTAAAGTTGTAACAGTTAATGTTCAACAATTTCATATATGATTATTGAATAACACAGTTATATATGTTATTGCAGTTGACCTAATTGAGAACAGTCAATGATAGAGCAGTCACTACCCATTAACTCTGATGGATCATGCGCAAGCATGAAAAAGAGATGTTGGAGTTGAAGGCTTCAATTCAGTCATTGAGTCTAGTAATACAGACGCTTGAGGACTGTATTGTTGCTCGGATTCTTGATGGCCTTAAATCACAAGTACGTTATTCTATCTTTGCTTGTATTTTGGTGGTTTGCGTTTAGCAACTGTTTAGACTATGTTTTCTTGCTGGTTTGATGGTTTTTGGGGTTAAGTGGTTGTGGTTTAACTGGTTTTGGTCATTAGCGAGTCAGGACATTTGTATTATAGTTAGTTATTACCGTATCAGCCTTAGTGTGTGACAATATTAGACTTGATATGCATGGCGTGTTAGAACATTTTACTTGTTATGCATGGTGTGTCACAATGTTTGATTTGATATGCATGGCGTGTCAAAACAATTTGCTTGTTATCCTTGGCGTGTCACAACAATTTGATTGTTATGCATGGCATGCCACAACGTTTAACTTGTTATGCATGGCGTGTCATAACATTTTACTTGTTATGCATGGCATGTCACAACATTTTACTTGATATGCACGACATGTCATAACATTTTACTAGTTATGGTTTGTGGTATTTTATGAGCTAACTAACGGTTTTTCCCATTTTGTAAGATGGTCCATTTCAAGATGCTAGTCTGAAGCACGATGATGCTGATGATGGGCAGCATCATGAACCTGGTGTTCACATTGACAATGACGTTTTTGGTGCTGACGGAGAGCACATAGCTCATGTCGATGACGTCATCGATGAAGCTGTGGCAGTGGATGTCACCTTTCAATTAGATGATGCTGAAGGAGAGCATGTTCCTCTGCGTGAGTCCATTATCGATGCATCTGCTAGAGGGGATGGGGACCCTGACTCAATCGTGGCTGAAGGAGAGCATCTTCCTCCTGTCGATGCATTCATCGAGGTAATAGCAGGAGCTATCGTTCTTTATCGTGGGAGCACTTCTGATGCAGTTGAGATACGATCATCGTCACTAGAGTCATCTGCTGTCCATCATGGTGCAATAGAAATTTTAGACCCAACTGAGCAGGCACGGCTGAAAATGGCAAGCAAATACATGGCAAACGCGTATGTCAACCCTTTAGTGACCCGTCGAGATGTGAGGGATACAATTGTAGAAGCCTACGAAGCTTTCAAGAAAGATGAGTACTCGAGGTAAGCTCATAAATAACATTGCAAATATTATTTTTTAATGAAACATTAATCTACTAAGACTTTTGAAATTCATTATGTTACATATGCAGGCGTAACATCGGCGTCTTAAAGGATCAAGGGGCTGACTTTTTCATAACTGTAAAGGATCCCAATGAGGAAATGACAAGTGAACATATCAATGCATGCCATAGCCTACTCTGCAAGCGAATGACAAGGCCGAAGTCGAAGCTGCACACTACCCGTGCATGCGTGGTTGACATGACATTCTTCTTAAGTTTATTTGAAAATTGTTTAATTCTATAAATACTAAGTTTTTGATTGCATGAAGTGTAAGCTAATGTTTACATGTTTCACAGGACACCATCCGTATGCTACACATGAAATTTCCAATAGAAGATGCCAGGCCACAATGCAAATTCTAGATGAGTTACGGGGGTACGTGGAGGGTGAAAGGCCGACATACGGTAAAAAATGGGAAGATAATGATTTCATCCTCGCACCTTGCAATGTTGGTGGGCATTGGGTGGTTGCGAAGATTGACTTGGTGAGGTGGACGATCAAGGTGCTAGACTCCGTAAAAACTTCGGATGTGAAGGATAACAGAGTTCGTGTGAGTCAGATGACACCTTTGACGACAATGATGCCATTCATCTGCCACCAAGCCGATTATTTCAACAACACATGTCGGAAGAGACGGGATTTGACGCTGATGCCATTGGATATTCATTTGCCAAAAGCTAAAGTGCATCTGCAGAATGATAGTGTCAGCTGCGATATGTTCATGATAGGGTACATGGATAATATTTTGCAATCAAAATAGATCAGAGTTAAGTAGAATATGATTGCAAAAATGTGTCGGCAATACGCTCTAGAAATTTTTTCCAACAGTTGTGAGAGCGAACCTTGAACATATAGGCTTTTGTCTGTACATTTATTGTATAAAGAATTACTTTTATACAATTAATTTTATACATAGTATTTTTTGTGTACACAATTTATTTTATACAATTTATTATATACAGAATTAATTCTTTCTGTATACACAATATATTTTTTACAATTATTTTATACACAATTAATTTTTTGCCTATACACAATTAATTTGATACAAATAATTTTTTTTCTTTTCTATACACAATATATTTAATTTGATACACAGTCGCAAGAAGTCAGCGTGTGATGCTATAAATCTGCTACCACTTAACGTGTCCCCACATACATCTGCTTGCACTCAGCGTGTCACCCCATAAATCTGCAAGAAGTAAACGTGTCACACCGTAAATCTACTAACACTCAACATGTCAGCCGATAAATCTGCTTCCACTCAGCGTGTCAGAACAATTGGGTCGTGCCGTGTCATGCCATAAATCTCCAGATACACAACGTGTGACGCCATAAATCTGCTTCCACATGGCATGTCATAACAATTGGGCCGTCGTGTGTGACCCCACGATACTGCACCAAGTTAGCCATGTCACGCCATAAATCTGCTTGCACTCAGCGGGTCACAACTGTGAAACAGCGTCTCACGACTGTGAAATAGCATGTCACGACTCCGGTGGTCTCTATACTCAACCCAAGTTGGCATTAATTAATTTCCAGGTTTGTTGTCTTTCTCTTCGAGGCACGTCGGCTGCACCAGCCCAACATTACATTGATTAATATTGAATATATAGATTTTTCCATCCATCTAATTGCATCTGCAGCATGAGAGTTTTGTTTCATGTGGATTGTTCTGTTTAGATGATGAAATTGAATGATTGGTGTCCATGTCATTGAGATCACCTTTCCACTTAGGAATTAAGCCACAATAATTAAATCCAAGGTCTCCGCTCATCTCTTAATTGGGGTTCGACTTGTTCTTTATTGGTTGTTACATGTATATATATTCCCTGATGAAATCTTTTCCTGCCTTGTTGTGCTTTTCTCAAACCTTCCATAACCAAATCTTTGATTCTTTATGTTTAAGTAATGTTTTCAAACTTTCCCCTTCCCTTCCATTTCCACATACTATTTCATGCTTAGCCACTCCATCCATCCATCCTCCCTTATTTTTCCTGTTGTTTCAAGGCCAAAATTCTATCCTGCCATTATAAAATAGTACTTATAAAATTACACACCAGTACTACTAATTTTGTGCTTATTTTTATATATTATTAGTTATTGGCATGTCAGCGTTAGCGTGTGCCAACATTTTCCTTGTTATGCATGGCGTGTTAGAACAATTTAATTGTTATGCATGGCATGTCACAACGTTTAACTTGTTATGCATTGAGTGTTTAACTTGTTATGCATAGTGTCAGAACAATTTACTTGTTATGCATGGTGTGTCAAAATAATTTAATTGTTATGCATGGCGTGTCAACGTTTAACTTGTTATGCATGGTGTGTCAGAACAATTTACTTATTATGCATGGCGTGTCAGAACATTTTGCTTGTTATCCATGGCGTGTCAAAATATTTTGCTTGTTATGCATAACGTGTCATAAAATTTTACTGGTTATGCATGACGTGTCACAATACTTTACTTGATATGCATGGCGTGTCACAACATTTTACTTGTTTTGCATGGTGTGTCTCACATTTATTCCTTATTTATTTCTTCTGTATACATTGTCGCACATTATGGCTTAACTCACTGGTGCATTTGTGCCTTGTTTTGCAGATTAAACGCAGACAATATGAGGATCTTAACATTTTGCCTCTCCAAGAGACAGGGGAGTTCATGCAGTGAAGCGTACGTGTTCGAAATGCTCCTAGAGGTCAATCCACAAGCTTCATCTATCAAACTTTGACCTTACTTGCATGGTTGAGTTGATTGTAACCCGGTACAGTTTTCCTAGTACCCCAGGGGAAACATACATGGGTTTATCAACCCTCTGTATGAAGTGTGGAAACTCCATTGGTTTCAGGGATCGAGCCATCTCAGCTGATACTCCTATCTTTGCAAAATCAACAGCCATAGAGTGGAGAGTTGCCAATTCTAGGCTGGATCGAGACCTCGAATCATGGACCTAAAATTGGTAACTATTCACTATATGGTTGTTGATTTTGCAAAGACAAGAGCACCAGCTGAGATGGCTCGATCCTTGAAACCAAGGGAGTTTTCAGACTTCATGTAGAGGGTTGACAAACCCATGTATGCTTCCCTTAGGGTACTAGGAAAACTGTACCGCACTACAATCAACCCAATCGTGCAAGTAAGGTCAAAGTTTGATAGACAAAGCTTGTGGATAGACATCCAAGAGCATCCCGAAGAACGTAGGCTTCATTGCATTGAACTCCCCCATCTCTTCGAGAGTCTTTGTGATATAATGCAACTGTGACCACTTACAGTGGGTTTTAATTTGAGTATGGATAAGCATATGAGAGCCGAAATCCCCCAAATTAAAATATCAGGTTAGTCTGCATGTCAGGCCAAGTTTGTATGCACTCAGTGTGTCACCACAAGACTTGTAGGCAGAATGCTCTTAGTCGACTAACTGATATTGGCGAAATTTAATTACTCATGAAATAGAAAGGAATTTCATTGTAAGAACATAAACAGTTAAATCAAATGAAATAGAAAGTAATTAAATCAAATCATTAATTGTTTAATACAAGTGGTAATAAAATGTGACAAATGGGGTAACAGTATAGGGACTTTATCTCTTAATATTGGTAGCCATTCCATGCTTGTTGTTCCTTCATAAGATTTGTGTAGGCACTTGTACTTAATGTTGTCATTGTAGTTGAATTGGTTTTGCTTTACGGATTTGTTTGCTCGGTCATTCTATGAGCCACTTTTAGCTACGAAATTTATTGCTAAACATTTCAGGCAGATAAGCTTGTCAAGGCTCCTGTTTGATGGAGATTGTAATCGGAAACATTCTTACAAACAATGTAAAAATGCACTTTAACACAATCTTGATCAGATAGAGGCCTTGACAAGCTTATCTGCCTGAAATGTTTGGCAACAAAGTCCGTAACTAAAAGTGACTCATAGAATGACCGAGTAGACAAATCAACAAAGCAAAACCAATTCAACTACAATTTTCAAACACATTTAGTTAGGTGGACAAGTTGTCTTCATCCACAACACACCCTACATTTTCAGACATTGTCCTTCGTATTGGACAGTTGTTGCGTGTGTGACTAGTTTATCTGCAACTTGAACATGTTTTGGGTTGGCGCACTCGTGGAGGCATCGATTGACTTAGAGATGGTGCCGGATTTGTGGATGGAACTGCAAATGGGAATGGGTAGTTTTGTCTGTTATGCCCGTACCTCTTGCATTCTGACAGTTGATGGAATCCTTTTCCTCCTAGGTCTTCTCATTTGGACTTGCCAAGGTGAGGGCAAGATAGCAATTTGTTTCACATGAGAGGGGATGTCCCACTCACTAGGATGCCCTACCGGCCTAATGGATCCTAAATAACCCTCCACCAAAATGGTTGTCTGGTAGTAGTCAGCGCAGAATTCAATGGCTTCACAATTGTATTTACTGAAAAACACAATAAACTCAATCTTCAAGCACAATGTAAATGCTACGTTAATTACAATTCAAATAAGAAATAAAGATATTCTGACCTTATTGCTGCAATGGCATGGCTGCATGGCAGTAAATCTGTTTGGAACTCACAACATGAACATGTCTTCCTGAACAGGTTTACAAGTCCGTCCATCTTCCCGTCTTTAACTTTGAACTCCATTCGATTGATAAGCTTAACTAGAAAACGATGTGCATCATTGAACCGTTTGCTCAACTTCTTGGCAACCTAAGGGCTGAGGGGTGTGGTCACCTTAACGACTTCCTCGTACCGGTCATGGAATCAATGCTGGAATATTTCTCTAATGAACTTGATCAAAACAGTTATCGGCATTTATCTTGCATGCTTTAAGCATGAGTTAACACATTTCGCAATGTTGGATGTCATCATTTGGTATCCCCTTGCTGGTGAACATGCACGTGCCCATTTCTCAAGCCCTATTCTCATAAGGTTAGTGTGGGCTCCCAGGTGAATCTGTTATAGCTAGTTCATATGTCTGTTGAAATCAGCCACCTTATAGCAATCTCGAGCAAGGGTGAAAAGCATACAAACATCGTTCGTGCTTGAACTTGTTTTTAAAGTCTTATTTCAAGTGGTAACCGTATAAACCATGGTGCGCTTTTAGGTATGCATTTTGGATTGCTTTCTTAATGCCGAGATGCTGATTAGAAATGAACATAGTGTTTTCAAGACAACTAACCGCATCACGCAACTTGCTAGAAAACCACGTCCATGAGTCTTCATCCTTAACATGGCTGATGCCAAACGCAACTGGATATACAAGCTCGTTCGCATATTTGCATACAACGACAAAACAGAACACCTTTGAACCTGCCTTTCAAATGTGTTGCATCAATTGCAACCGTAAGTCACATTACATCCCTAAACCCCCGAATACAAGCCCCGTATGACTAGAAATAATATTTGAATCTTTCTTCCTCATCAGTAGCCACTGCAATCATTGTGTTAGGATTTTCTTGTTCCAACATATAAAAATACGAGGGTAGTAGTTGAAATGACTCCTCCGGTGGACCGAAAACAAGCCTCTCCGCATACTCCTTCACTTGCCAAGCCTTACCATACAAGCATTCCAATCCCCACTGAACCCTAATCTCACAAATTATATCCTTAGGTCTCAATGCTACTCCATTAGCCCGAAGCTTGTGTGATATAAGTTCACTAATAATCTTCACACTTGTAGTTGAAAACTGCCTTTGCAAACCATCAACGGTACATGTGTGTACTTTGTGGAATGTTCGAACCTGCCAATATTCTCCTCTATCAGGTAACTTCGTTGCACGTACACTGAACTTGCATGCCTTATCCTTGCAACCAATTTCATAATGAGCTTTACATGACCTTTCTACTCTTATCGTAAATTTCTCTTTTATAACCAACATGTTCAAAGCTCGTTTTAACTCGGCCTTCAATGAAAACATTCTTCCTTTGTATAAGCTATTTTCAGCATATGTCGACTCCTCAGTGGTAATTGTTTGGAAGGAGAACCTTTTTGCAGCTGCAATTACCCACGTACGAGATATCCCTGCATTTCTCTTTTCCTGATCACTATCATCGAGCAATGTATTAAGGGAACGAATCCCGTTTTCACCAGCGATGGGGTTATTGTATATGGGGTCATCACACTGAACATCTCCTACATCAACACCTCTAACAGGTTCCGTTTCACCTTCAACATTATTGCAAATTGGAATGTCATTGTCATAAAGGCAGTCATCGTTTGAACTGTCATCTTGCCACTGTTCAAGCCCATCATCTAAAGTGTCATCAAATCTATCTTCACTAGCAGCTAACAAATCCTCATTTCCCTCATCAAATGCAGTATTATCCTCCAGTGTCATAGTGTCACCCTCCAACCTCATATTGTTGTCCTTAACTGTCGTATTCTCATTTGACAATGGCATTACACACTTTACAGTTTCACCCAATCGTTGCATTTATTCGAGAGAAGCAAGAAATTGGTTTGATACATATCTTGATCGAAATTGTGCAGCCAACTATTTTGTGAATGTCGTCTGTCTACCGGGTTGCACAAACTCTTGTGCATACCTCAATTGCCATTGTTGTGGGTTACGGACCAAATGCTATGGTATATGTGAAGCATTGTAAATCTCATTTTGATTGAGCTGATTACCATGTTGTCCAACTTCTTCATGTGATATAATATTTGTTTGGAGTCCCTTAATGCTGACATACACAGCCGGAACATTCCTCTGTTCTAGTAGAATTAATGCAACATCCTCATCGTCCTTGATAATTGGCCGTGATAGCTCTCCAGGTGTACTGATCAATGCATGTAACTCAATCTCATCAATTTTTGAGTTTACCCCAACAACATCTTCAACCAACTTCATCAAGCCCACAAACGACAAATCACTCCTAACCCTCTACATTCGTGACTCACCACCCTTATAAATGCCATCCACCCACTGACCATCGTGTCTTATCACAAGTTGCACAATTGAAACCCCATTGAAATTTTGAAAAAAAAAATATTGTTAATCATTTTACACAATACATGCCGTGATCAAAAATTTGTCAGTCGTGTTGTTACACGCCATGCATATAACGTAAAATGTTGTAACAGGCTATGCATATCAAGTCAAATGTCGTGACACTCCATGCATCAGTATCGTGACACGCCATGCATCACTGTCGTGACACACCATGCATCACTGTCGTGACACACCAATCACTGTAATTACTGAGTCATTACACCAACAACCGTGACACGCTACAAACCCAAAAAATCAGTTTACTCACAACACGCCAGGAACAATTATAACACGTCCAAAACCCAAAAAACCAATTAACCCACGACAAGCCAAGAACAGCCGTGACACTCTAAAAACCCATAAATTCAGTTAACCCATGACACGCCAAGAACAGCCGTGACAAGCTAACAACCCAAAAAACTAGTTAACTCACAACACGCTAGGAATAGCCGTGACACGATAAATAACCCTAACACATGTTATAGATGCATGGCGTTTAACAACTCTAGGCAATGTTTCTAATCCATCTTCTAATTTACACCAAATGTTTCAAAAATTTAAGTGTGTTGTAGAAATAAACCCAATAACATGTACCTTGATGTCATCTCTACTATAGGGTTTGTTAATCTACGACAATGTGGCCAGATACCGAGAGATAGACCATAGCTCGATGACGATGGTGCTCAATAAAGAGTTGGAAGAGCTCTTATAGTTTAGAGATCTAAGAGAGTTGACGATGATGGTACTCAACAGAAACTTGCTAGAGTTGAGACAGTTTAAAGAGTTGAGAGAGAAAGATGACCGAGCCCAAATAGCTACGCGCATTGATTTTTATTTTTTTCTATTTTCTCTCTAGTGGGAGGCAGATAACTTAAACAATTGAGCATTTATTTGAAAAGATGTTTTTAAGGGCATTTTAGTCTACTCATGCTTATTTTTGGCTAGAAACAGATAACTTTATATGAGTGGTTATTTCTGAAATCACCTTATCACGAGATCCTTTTCTCACAATTTCCTTTTAAAGGTATTTTTTTTCCTCTCTATAGGATCATAATCCTATTGTTCTCTCTAATGGCATGATTGGTAGGGCCTTTGGCCTTTTAAATTCTTTAATTTCTAGCTTGATGACAATAGCTTCCAACGACTTATGGACTTTGAATGGAATTCTTTCTTATCTTCTGCTGATTGGGATATGAATATCTAAGAGAAGCTTAAGTATTTTAAATCTAAAATTAAAAGTTGGCATCAAAATTCTTTAGGTAATGTTAATGATAAAATTTCTCATCTTGAAAAGATCATTCAAGAGAAAACTCTTTTGCTGCAAGTTGATCCGTCCGTAACTCTTTTTTCTATTGAGATTTTTAAGTTGAAAATTGATCTATGGAAACTTTATACTACTGAAGCGAGGTATTGGCACCAGAAATCTCGACTTAAATGGTTCTTCGATGGTGACCACAATACCAAATTTTTTCATACTGTAGCTTCTAACCGAAGAAGGAAGAATTTTATTGATAAAATTTCTTTCCAGGGGATTGAGATCTTTTATCGGAAATCTATATTGGATGCTATCACTAGTCATTTTAAGAGTCACTATTTGGCTGCATCAAAATAACATGGTATTTCAAGGAAAGGTTTCGGATCTTTGTCAAGTGTATGAGTTGCCTTAGCTAAGGGTATCTCAATGGGCCAAGGCTAAGTAGCTGTTATGTGTTCATCAATTGTCAATCTTATATGTGATCCTACTTGTATAAGTGTTCTTAAAGGAAAGCTGAGTGCCAAATTTTCTTGTACCTAGGTTAGGCCTCATGTGGGCTTCTTAAGATTTAAGGCCAATGGCACCTCTAGAGGTTGCCCTAGTCCTGCTTGTATGGGAGGTGTGCTAAAGGACTGTAGCGGTAATGCCAAACTTTTATTTTCTAAGTCCTTAGGAATTGATGACTCTAATCTTTCTAAAATCATGGCTATAAAGGAGGCTTTTGTTCTTTTTGTGGCCTTTTCTTGGGCTTCTTCCCATTCTTTGATTATTGAATTTGACTCCATGAATGTGGTTAAATGGTGTAATAACCTAAAGACTGTTCTATGGTTAATGAAAAGTACCTTAAATTTGATCAATTGTTATAAAAATATTATTGCTCATTGGACTGTTGTTTAGCTCCTCGAGATGGCAACAAGTTGGCTGACTGCGTTGCTAAAGCTGGTGTGGATAGACCTTTTGATTTCATTCAAGTTTTTTAGTTTTTGAGGTGGTTCACTTGCTATTTTGCTTCTTCTTTCTACTATTACTCCTTCTGTTCCTTTGTTTTTGGCTTTTTCTTTCTCTAATTCATTTTGCTGTGGCTACTGCCTTTGTCTGTTTTTGTTCTTATTTTTTTTTTTGTCCTTGGCTATCTTTGGACTTGTGTTTTTGTTCTATATTGTTCAATGCCCTGCATCTGGTTCTTAATAAATTCCTTTTGCTATTACATGTATATTTTTATCTTTATGACCTTCTACTTCTCACTTTTTACTGCCCAATTACTTTATGACAAGAATTATTTCGAAAAGGGTAATTTATAAATTTTAAAAGTATGTATTATCGGAATGTTTTGTTAATTAATTCAATGATTAGTTAATATATTATCTGTTCAGGGATATGATAAAAAGTTAGATTATAATGCAAATTTTGATTAATAGGCAATATAAAATCAATTTTCACTCTGAATTAGATGTGAATGATTTACTGATAAATGAATAGTTACCTCTAAACATTTAAATAAGTCACCAGAGCTAACCTAAAAGTATATATGTATTAAACTCTCTAACCTAAATTGGGCAATTTTTGAATCACATTCTCTTTTTACCCTTATCTATCGAACACGAGCCAAAGATCATGAGCAACCTAGAAATATTAATAATGATTGTATGTACTTTTAGGTTGCTCATGCTTTTTAATTTAAGTATCCACCTTTGCCTACCTATGCCTATATATAAGATGGATGCTGATGGCAAAGTCCGCAATCAAAGAATACAGAGTGGTCTAAAGATTACAAAGTGGTCATGGCACAAATCCAGTCCCTCTTTTTAGCCTTCACAATTTTAAGCTTGAGTGGTCCAATCATACTAGCAGTACCATCTGATCCAAGAAGGTTGGTTGTTAATCTCATCCATCAAGACACCATTCACTCCCCTTTTCACGGTAAGAGTGAAGACTTAGCAACCCGTCTAGAACGCACCCTACAAATTAGGAGAACATTGCCAACCACTGATATCCAGGCTGACCTTGTTCCTATCCAAAACCTCTTTTTCGTAAATTTTTCTATAGGCCAGCCACCTGTTCCTCAATTAGCACTAATGGACACTGGGAGCAGCCTTCTATGGCTCCAATGTCAACCTTGTCATCGATGCTCCTATCAGAACAGTCCAATATATGATTCTAGGAGCTCCTCAACGTATACTATGTTGCCGTGCAGTTCCAAGTATTGTACCTATTCCCAACCTCTCAATTGCACCTCGTCCATTCCGTGTTTTTACAACCAGCAATATGTTAACGGTGTTGGTTCAATGGGAAACCTTGCCCAAGAGCAGCTTAGTTTTAGAACATTTGATGATGGCTTGGTTGTCGTGCATGATGTCATATTTGGGTGCGGTTTCAGTAATGGAGACCTCCAAGGGAATAAGCAAATGAACGGAGTGTTTGGACTTGGCTTCGAACCCGTATCATTGGCTACTCGACTAGCTAAGTTTTCATATTGTATTGGCAATGTTATAGATCCTAGCTATATTCATAATAAATTGTTTCTGGGTGATGGAGCTGGAGTCGAGGGAGATTCAACTCCTTTGAAAGCAATTGATGGCCAGTATCATGTTCTTCTCGAAGGCATTAGTGTTGGAGAGAAAAAACTTCCGATAGATCCTAATGTGTTCGAATGGAAAGGGGTGAACACCGGAGTGATCATTGACTCTGGTTCAGTTTCTACGTGGCTAGTTAAAGAAGCGTATGATGCAATTGTTAAGGAAGTCAAAAGTCTACTAGATCCTTGGTTGACTGAGACTTTTACGCAAAAAGATCATGTGTGTTACAGGGGAACAATAAATCAAGACCTCGAAGGATTTCCAACAATGACATTTCTCTTTGTTGGAGGAGCTGAATTGGTGCTGGACACGACAAGCCTGTTTTTTCAAATCAAACCTGATGAATTTTGCCTGCTTGTGCGGCAAATGATTGACAGTGATCAGTCTGTTATTGGCTTGATGGCACAACAAAATTACAATGTCGCTTATGACATTAATGGAAAGAAATTGTCTTTCCAAAGAATAGATTGTGAACTCCTAGCTGATTGATGAAGTGCAATTGCCCATACCAAGCAGAAAACACAAATTTCTTTTCTAGCATATTATTGTTCACAAGTAACATAAGGAAAACGTTTTTTTTATTAATATTTAAATTAATAATTATATTTGGACAATTGTTGCTTTTTTTTTCCAAGATTCGAGTAGTTAATTCATAATGAACTCACTTAACCAAGGGTTAATTATTAATAGCAATTAATTTCTTTTATATATTGAAAAATTAAAACATATTAGGGCATCTTTTGCATACATTTCATCTTAGTGAAATTAATTCCTCACGTCTTGATTGCTTTATTTCTTCCACTAGAAACCAGAACGGAGAAGAAGAAAACTTGTTTAGCTAAACCAGAAAAGATATAGTGTATTCTATGTACAAGAACAAAAATATAGTAGTATGAAGGAATTTCAAGAAAGCATTAAAACAAAACCAAAGGATACAAAGGCAGCTCATGTTTCATTTCGTTTTGCACTAACAAATTATCGAGTCATTGAATACGCATTGATAACTGTTGGGAGGTGGGTTTATCCTTTTAGATGAATTTTCCACTCCTTTCTTGATCAAAGAAGCTTACTTTATGAATTTTTTGTGTACATAACAATTTTTTTGTTCTCATTGTTATAGAGCGGTTATTAGAGTTCACCACGAAGAATTACACATTTCAAAACCTTCTAACCTTAAGGAAGAGAATGAAAAACAATGTAAAGAATGAGAGAAAATGTTTTAGTCTTTCTAATTATAGAATAATTTACGTTCACTCTTGCTTGTGTGAAAAAATGAGTACGTTTGGTTATTATTTATAGACACGTGTTGTTCTAATTTTCTATCTAAGTATACGTATCGAACAGATAATATAATGATAAGCAGAGTGTTGATCCCATAAAAAATTGATCAAAAATTTTGTTAAGTATTAAAATTCTAACAATTTAATCTTATCCAAACAATTGAAATAAATTAATTAAATAAAATTAAATCACAAATAACTAAAATAAAATCATAACAATAATAAATAGAGAAAAATCAATTTAATTAAGTCTAGGGTTATAACATCCCTTACACTTCATCCAAATCTTGCCTTTCTTATTTTAACTTACTTTAATGGATTGAATTGCCAATCTAGAATCCTCAATTATTTATAAAGCTCTCTCGAAGCTTTTATAAAAATAACTATTTTAATCAAAACACTATATCTCTATATGTATTGAAATTAAAATAGATTCATTAAATTCAGACTTTAATCTTGACTATATACAGCATATAGGTATATCTCTATTATATACATAAATCAATTTATTCATCTAAGCAAAAAAATATGATCATATGCTATTCCAACCTTGGTCTACATTAAACTCCCTTTCTCAAGTTATTTTTAGGTTTCCAAATGAATTTAATTGGTGATTAATCAATTAAAAGTATTAAGAACAAATTGGAATAAACAATTCAATACCATTGAAAATAAGCAAGAAAGAGATTAAAAATTTAAACTATATGTGAGTTCAATTGCAATCCTTGAGACAAGAAATTAGTTATTCATAATTGAAAATAAAGAATATAAAACAATAGAGTTTAACCATCTCAAACAAAAGAAACAAGAAAACTAGAGAGAGAAAGAAAACTAGAGATTGGTAATCTTCAATCTTCCATGGTTGTTCTTGTTTTTCTTAAGTTTTGTGGCTAATATCCTCTTAAAATAACCTAAAATTGATTTCCTCTAGCTTCTCTTCAATTTAGCTTCATAAGGATGTATTTATAGGGCTCACAAATATAATTTCGGTCCAATTTAGACTCCTAGGTGTCTTTACAAACCCGTAGTGCCATGGTGCTAGCTTTCTAACACCACAGCGTCGACTTTTGATGCATTTTTCTTCTTCTTCGGGTAGAATTGAGCAAAGTGGTAGACATGAAAGTTATACCTTTACATCTTAGCTTTCCAGTGGTCTAAGAATAATGTCTTTTGGACTTCTGTAGTGGGAGATATGATTGAGGAACTAAAACATGTGTAGATAAAGCACTAGTCTATTATGCACCTTTTTTTACCAATTGAAGTTATTTTCGATCCTACTCTTGCAAAAACATAAAAATAAACATAAATAACATAAAACTAACATTATTAACTTAAAATAAACATTTAAATATAAATTAAACTAAACTAATAAAATAACTACAAATACCTAAATCCGATCTTAAATCTAGTCTAACTTAGCCTAATTAGGTATTTAATCTCCCATGAAATATATGTATTTGATGCACACATCAAATACCCCAAAACTTGAATCTTTGCTTGTCCCCAAGCAAAAGGAAGAACTAAAAACAAAACAATTAGCTAGAAATGCAATTCACCAAAGCATGAATTCCCATTTTTCTCTCAGAAATTATCCCACAATTTTAACTCAAGGTGAAACATAGATAATCATTAAATTCATGGTTAATTGTCAGTTAAAGTCCTACTACGCAAGTATACGTATCAAATAGATAGCATATTAGCAAACAGGGTATCGATCCCACGGAGAATTAATCTAAAATTTTACTAAGTACTAAAATTAGAACAATTTAATCTTATCCAAATAATCAAAATTAATTAATTAACTAAAATTAAAACCAACAAGGAAAATCAAAATAATAACTTGATAAAATATCAAATCAACAAACCTAGGATTACAATATCCCTCACACTTCATCTAAATCCTACATCTATTCCTTAGCTTATTTCAATGGGTTAAATTACTAACCTAGAGTCCTAAATTATTTATAAGGGTCTCCCGACTCATCTTATAAAAATATCTATTTTAATCAAAACACTATATCTCTATATGAATTGAAATTAAAACAGACTCATTAAGTTTAGGCTTTAATCTGACTACATATGGCTTATAGGTATATCTCTATCCTATACGCAAATCAATTAATATGATTATATGCTATCCCAATTTTAGTCTACACTAAACCCTCTTTCCCAAGTTTGCTTAGGTTCCTAGATCAATTTAATTGGTGGCCAATCAATTAAAAACATTAAGAACTAATTGGAATAAACAATTCAAATCCCATTAAAAATAAGCAAGAAAGAGATTAAAAATTTAGACTACATGTGGGTTCAATTGCAATCCTGAAAAAAGAAATTTAGCTACTCATAATTGCAAAAACAAATAACATTATAATAAATTTAACCATTGAAAGTAACAAGAAAATTAAAAGCTAAGGAAGAAAACAAAACAATAATTTGCTGTTTTGATCTCCAAGTTTTAGCCTCAACTTCTAACCTCTTGAATCTCTCAAAAGCTGTGTACCTTAATATTGTTAAACATATCCTATTTATACTAATAAACTTAACCTAAAGTTTCTTAAGCTGACCTAGGGTTTAATTGGGCTTAAAGGTGTAATATGAGGCCCAAAAATCAATTATCAATCTTTACAAATTTTCATTTCCGGTACAGTACGTTTAGCCATTTTCCGACGCAATTTTCTCCATCTTTGAGGCAGAACTGGGCAAAGTGATCTGCATAAAAGTTGTAGCTCTATCTCTTATCTTTCCACTGGTCTAAGAATCGTATCATGTGAAGTTCTGCAGCTCGAGATATAGCCAAAACACTGAAATATATGCAAGCAGATTTTGAGTCTATCTACACTTTACTTTTCAAAATTAAGCCCAATCACTTTTAATCCTACAAAAGAAATATAAAAACTAATAAATAATAACCAAGTTAAAAGGAATAACATAAAATTAAAATAACTAACTTAAAAGTTACCTAATTATAAAAACAACTAAAAATAAGTAAATTATAATTGAAAATTGAAGACTTAGCTAATATTTCATAACAAAATTAGAATAAAATAATTCTATAAAATACAATTATCATTAATTCAAGTGCAAGTTCATTCTCAAATAGATTTCACAATATTTATGTATGTGAATGATCTTTCTACAAAAAATATCATACAATCCAAATGAGATTATGCCAATGCAAAATTTAGCCTAGTGCTAGAATTCCATAGGTTTGCTTTTCATCTATCTCTCCATTAATGTAGACTAACACTTATTGCAAGACTAATAGGTCTTTATTAAGCTTGTAACGTAAGGCTAGGGTCTAGGATGATAAAGGATATAATGTGGCTCAATATCACCCTAAGTGCATAACTATTCTAGGACTTATAGAGTGTTATTTTCCTTCACCAACCATTTCATCAATTTTTTTCTTTTTTGTTCAACACTTCTTTTTTTTTCCTCTTCTTTTTTTTTTATCACAATTTCACACCGTCAAACTTATTTCTTTTTATTGTAGGTAGTGGGGTAAATTCTAATAATTTTTGAATTTTTTTTCAACAACTCCACCTTTTTACCTTTTTTAACATTTAGCTCAATCTATATTTCCTAAAACAATATACATGCTTAGGAGTGAGGGTTGCAAATTGAAATTTTATTTTGAAGGCTAAGTTTATTATTATGTGGTTAAACAAAAAGAAAAAAGAAGAAAATTTAGGCTCAAAGGGGTATACCGAGGATAAAAGTTTAACAAGGTTAGCTTGAAAGGTTCAAACGGTCCAAAGATGGCCTAAATCATGTCCCATCCTAGGTGTTATCTAGAATTTTGCCTCGAAAGAGAATCAAACAAATTCTATAATTCTTGACATCACCAAAAATTAACATTAACATAATTTTCTCTAAATCACATAGCAATTCTAAGCAAAAAGATTCTTAGTGCGCAATTTATGGAAATCGCATTATACAATGAAGCTAACAAAAGAATATTACCATCACTCAATTCATGTATATGTCAAACCAAGAATCAAAAAAGCAAGATAATCAAAATATTATCCTGGGATTGGTACTATCACGACATAGGCAATTATCATCTCAAGCATTCCTAAAATAAATCTTAAAAACAAACAAAAAAAAATTTAACGAAAATAAACTAACCTAAAAACATCACAAAAACTAATAATAATAAAACCCTCCCCCAAAATTAAATTGCACATTATCGTCAATGTGAAAAGCTAAAAAGAATAAGAAAAATAAACTCCCTTATCAATGGTGGCAGTGCATTGAAAGCTTTAATTTTCTCTCCTTATCTTCATGCTTTCTAAACTTGCATACTTAACAAGCCAAGCTAGTGAAAGGTTATAAGTACTTATTTAAAAAAAAAAAAGACTAACTAAAATAACAACTAAATCTAAAAAGATATAGCTTGGGTTGCCTCCCAAGAACCGTTTTTTTATAGTCAATAACTTGACTTTGGTTGAGGTCTTCATTCACCCTTTTAAGGAGGTTTGATTTTGTATGAAAAAAGCTTGAGGTGTGAAAGTAGCTTTCTCCTAAGATGAAGTTGTAGTGGCTTTAACTCAAGATTTGGTGCTTGCTCAACCTGAGGTGGTGGAATAGGCTGACTATTACCTAACTTCCCAAATTGAGTTCTTCATGAATAAAGCACTTTTACTATAACCTTCAAAACATGTGTAACATTTGTGAGTTTTTCATTCTTTTCTTTTGTTGTTGCCTCTTAAACCAAACAAGCTTCAAGGAGTTTCTTTGGATTTTCCATATCAATAGCCTCTTTAGGTAACTCATCAATTGTATCTAGAAAAGGAATGAGAGGCACATATGGCTTGACTTGTGTTGGTGTAAATACTTCATCTTTTTGCTTAATTTCTTCATCTTGAACTTGATTGCGGGAAGAATTTCCTTGATCTACTTTATCTCCATCATTACCACATTCTTGCCATTTATCTCATTAAGATGCTTACCATATTCTTCTTTTCTAGGATTAGGCTAAGTATCACTTGGTAAAGTTTTCTAAAGCCTATTGTTGATGTCATTATTAAGTTATAATTGCTCAGGAAACGAGTTATAGACCATGTATGTGAGATGTTTAATGGCTATTCCTTGGATATTCATGTCAATCCATTAACATCTGATTGCTTTCTAGTCATGTTCTGTTAGATCACATCATTCTTGACCCTTAGATATCAGGCTAGAGTAGCAACACTAAATCTTAACTTCATATCATATATCCAAGTACCAAAATGTATGGGATTTCAATTACATAAGTCCTTAGGCCTCACACAATGATGAAACAGAGATCTATTCAATCACTCCCTTCCATTGGTTGACTAATAGCTAATATAGTACGAAATCTATGTTATGGTGGATCTTCCACCTAAAGATTGTCATGTCAAAACCATCATACAGATCTCAGTCCAATCCCTACAAGAAGGATTGCCTTGAATCCCCTAAGATTCAAATCCAACTATCACTAGCTCCATGGAGTGTGGATAATCTCCATGTTTTACTCTTACAAGCCTCATTGTGACTCTAAGTCAAGGTGATATTGCTTAGATCCTCGCTCTTAACCCATGTGACAAGGAGATCACAAAAAACTTGGTACTTGTGATCATTTAAGTCTCATCCCACATGCTACCACAGTGTTGCGGTGATTATCCCATGTGAGAGGAGTAATCTATAATGCTAGGTGACAATAATTATCTTAGATATGTGCCATAATTAATTAACAACATTTGATCAAATAAGTCAACATAAACTTAATTTATTAATTGTTCAAAAACAATAGTACATGAATATCAAATGTGTTATAACCATAAACCCCTAATATGCTTTTGGAAAGCATTTTTAGCAATAGCTTTAATGAATGGGTTTACTAACATATCAATTGTGGAAATGTACTTCAACATAATAAGACCTTATGCAATGATGTTACGAATGTAGTGATAACACCTACCAAGGTGTTTCGTTTTTCCATGGTTTTTAAGATTCTTTTATAAGTTATGGCAGCTATGTTGATGCGATAAAGTAGAATAGCTTTAGTAAAATGCCTAATAGTGTTCAAGTTTTGTAAGAATCTCCTTAACCAAAGTAGCTCTTGTATTATAAGAGATGTTACATACTTTGCTTCCATAGTATATAAAGCAGTACAAAGCTACTTCTTGTTACTTCAAGAGATAGCTCTACGTTCAAGTATAAAAACATATTCTGAAGTAGACTTTTGATCACCTTTATCATCAGCGTGATTAGTATCACCATATCTGACCAATTTTGGACTTTCACCTTGATAGCACAAAGCTAAATTAGTGGTTCTTCTTAGATATTGTAGCATATTTTTAATTGCATCCCAATAGGCAATCTCAAGATTACTTTGGTACCTTCTAACCATACCAACCGCAAAGCATATGTCTGGTTGAGTACACATTGTAACATATATCAGACTTCCAACAGCACTTGCATATGGTGGATTCTCCATTTGTTTTTTTTTCTTCTTTAATTTTAGGACATTGTTCCATGCTGAGGTATAAGCCTTTCTTCATTGGAGTGTTTATAGGCTTGGAGTTTCACATGCGGAATCATTATAAAACCCTTTGGATGTAATTTTCTTGAGACAAACTCAAGAACTTCTTAAAACAATTTCTCGAGATCTTAACCTCTAAGATGTATTCAACTTATCCCATGTCCTTCATCTCAAAAATGGAAGATAACTACTTCTGAGCGGTGACAATTAACTCCATGTCATTCTCAATTAATAGAATGTCATCCACATATAATGAAAGAATATGGAACTTAAAGAATATGCAACTTATTCCCTAATCTCTTTATATATACACAATGGTCTTTTTCACTCATCACATAGTCTATGGAAATGATGGCTTTATGAAAACGAAGATACCAATGTGGGGATGATTGTTTGAGGCCATAGATAGAATGTTTCAAGCAACACACCTTGTGTTTTTTCCTTTGGGCTTGAAAATCAACTTGTTGATTCATGTACTAGAACTTCAATAAATTAAGATAGACTTTATTTGAAAAGGTTCAGTCTAAGTGGGGGAATAAATTTACATTTAGATGAATTTTATGAGATTTAAGCTTGAGTTGTTAAGTGTATTGAGGTTTTATTTCTTGAAATAACAACGTGATTAAAAGAAAGAAACTAATGGAGGATGTAATTGCATAAATTTTGAATGCAAAATTATGGAAAACAATATAATTGCAAGGCAAAAGGATTTAATTGTATGAAATAAGAAAGTTTAAAGGGCTAAATTGAAAGGAAATAATGGGCAAGGACTAATGGTAAATTAGGCTACCTTTAATTTTAAAACAAATATTTAAATAATATAAAAAAAGATTTAAAGAAAGTAAAGGATTGCTCAAAGCCATAAAAAAAAATGAGAGAATAGAGAGAGCTCGATTATCTCCCATTTTAATAAAAATGGAATGCTCCATTGTTGTTCTTTCCACAAGCTTAGTTATTCCTCTTTCCATTCTAAGAAAAATCAAAAGTCCTTATGATTTTTTGTCCAAAGCTTAAGGTTACAATGGGCAAATTAAGCTAAAAGAGTTACCAAGAAAGAAAGAGTTTTGAATTTTAAATTGATATATTCATGGTATACAATTGAAAACTTGGCATTTTATTGTGGTAGCAAGTTAAAGCTTTGAAGTGAAGAGATTGTTTAGAGAAGCAAATAAGGGTTTTAGTGCTAGAAATATGACATAGAAACCTAAGACTAAACATCTTGCTGCTTGAGTGTTTCCTCTTCAAATCGAGTCTAAGAGAGTATTCTTGAGTTGTATATTAGCTCTTGAGGTCAAGACATTGGTTAGCTCCAGGATGAGTAGTTAAAAGTCTTATTTTGGCTTGTGGTAAATGTGTGAAGGCTTGGTTGAGAAAGCTTATTGATGACTATTGGAGGTTGCTTTTGAATTTTAAGGTATCAAAAGGTAAGGAAACTTGTGTTATAAATGTTGAAATTTAAGATGAGGTAAACGTGTTAAAAAGATTCTAATAATTTTGATATGTGTTTATACTTGTTGCTAGGAAAATTATGTGCGATGAAATAGGTGCCAAAAAGGTGGAAATGAGATTGCTTATTGAGTAAATCTCAAAGAGCAAATTGTGAGAAATAGCCCACCTCATAAGCCCATTTCAAAAATAACTTTTACTATAATGTTAACTATTTTTACCTACTTTATCATTGACTAGATAAAAAATCCCTTTAAACCATTTCAGACAAATAAAATGCTCCCTATTTCTCTCTCTCACCATCTAGACAAATTAAATGTTATCTGTCTCTCTCACCATCCAGCTCTCTTCAATTTTACCACCATCGCCATCTTTCTTTGTCTATCTTTCACCATCTAGCTATATTGTCATCGATCTATAGAACAAATAGTAGAGATGATATCAAGGTATGTTCTTGGGTTTATTGGTTTACATTCACAAAACCCCAAAGTTGATGGGTTGAAGTTATAAGTGAAATTTCTAAATTAGAACACTTCTTAAAGTTGTTATATGTCATGTTTGCATGTAACAACTCTAATGCACTTGGTGTGTAACAAATCTATTGAATATGGCATGATACGTAACATGTTTTTGTACGTGGTGTATAGCAACATTTTTATTTGAACATGGCATGTAGCAAAATTATTTTGAACATGGCATTTAACAACATTTTTTCAAATAATGTGTAGTAAAATTTTTTTGAACATCACATGTAACAACAGTTTTTCAAGATGGTGTCTAACAACTTTTTTTTCAATATGGCGTGTAACAACATTTTTTTCAATATGGTGTCTAACAACTTTTTTTTCAACATGGCGTGTAAGAACATTTTAGAACATGGCATGCAACAAGTTTTTGATAATTGATTTTGACACTAATTTTTGTTAAATTTCAGCGATGTGCCATATGTGCGACTTGTGATTACACATGATGGACATTGGGTTAATGAGACTTACAAGAGTGGTGAGCCGTGAATCCGACTGGTTAAAAGGGATTTGTTGTTTGCGGGCCTAATGAAGTTGGTTGAAGATGTTGTTGGGGTAAACTCACTAAATCATGAAATCCAGCTACATTCATTGATCAATATACCTTGAGGGCTATCATGCCCAATTATCAGGGACGACAAGGATGTTGTGTTCATTCTACTAGAGGAAAGGACAATTCCAGCAATGTACACCATCGTTAAGGAACAACATACAAATGTTATGCCACATGAACAAGCTATCCAACAAAGTAATCACCTCAATTAGATTTATGCTACTTCAAATATACCACACTATTTAGCCTCTAACCCACAACAATGGCAATCACCATTGACGTAAGGACATGAGTTTGTGTAGCCTAATACACATAACATTCGTATAATAGTTGATTGTACAGTTCCAATCAACATATGTATCAAACCAATTACTTGGTTCTGTCTAACCAATGCAATTGTTTGGTGATACTACAATGGGTCCGATGCCATTTTCAAACAACAATACGATTCTCGATGACAATGCTGCATCTGATCAGTATAAAGACCATTAGTTTGATGATGACTCTGATGGTGAGCATGATGATTGTTTAGAGGATGACTGGTGTGACGAAACTGACATTTCAAATTGCAATCATGTTGAAGGCAATACAAAACACGTTAGAGGTATAGATTTTGGAGATGTTCAATGTGATGACCCTATTTACAATAGCCCCATTATTGATGACAATGGAATTCGTTCGCTTGAGACATTACCTCGATGACAATGTTCAAGAAAGGGTAATTGTAGGGGCATCTTATCCATGGCTTATTTTGAGTGTAAAGATGTTTTCTTTCTAAATAGTTACCATCAAAAAGTCCACATCAACCAATGACAGCTTATACTAAGGAAAAATGTTTTCCTTTAAGGTCGAATTGAAATGAGATAAGAGTTAAAAAGTCATGTCATGCTCGTTTTAAGGTTCTTTGTAAGGACAAGGAAAGCAAGTTCTCTTTGCATGTAATTTAGTTACCTAATGGAGATTATTGGAAAGTTCACCCATTCTACGAGGTACACATGTATACTGTTGATGGTTTGTAAGGTTAATCCGGATAGCAAGTGTGAAGTTAATTGGTGAACTTAAGTCCTTCAAGCTTCAGGCTTATGGAGTAGCATTGAGACCTAAGGACATAATGGCTGAGATTATGGCTCAATGGGGCTTAAAATGGTTGTATGGTAAGGCTTGGCGAGTGAGAGGCTTGTTTTTTGTCCCTTGGAGGAGACATTCCAACTCTAACTCTTATATTTTCATATGTTAAAATGTAAAAATCCTGTTACAGTCATAGTAGTAGCTATTGATCAGGCATAACAATTCAAACATTATTTTTGGGCATATGGGGGCTTGTATTAGGGGGTTTAAGGTTGTAATGTGACCTATAGTTGCTATTAATGCCACACATCTGAAATGCAGGTTTAAACGTATTCTGTTTGTTGTTGTTTGAAAATACCTGAATGAGTCCATATATCTAGTTACATTTGGCATTAGCCATGTTGAGGATGAAGACTCATGGATGTGGTTTCTTACTAAACTACATCGTGCTGTTGGTAGTCTTGAAAACATAATGTTCAATTTTTATCAACATTTTGATATTAAGAAGGTAGTTAGAAATGTATACCCAAATGAATGCCATGGTCTATGCAGTTATCACTTGTGGAAAAACTTCAAAAACAAGTTCAAGCACGATAACATTGTAGTAATTTTCACCTTTGCTCGAGATTACTACAAGGTATCTAATTTCAATAGACATATAAACCAGCTAAACCAGATTCACACAGATATCCATGCCGTCCTTATGAAAAAAGGCCTTGAGAGATGGGCACGTGGATGGTCACTGGTAAGGCAATACCAACTCATGACATCCAACTTTCCAAAATGTATTAACTTGTGGTTTAAGCATGTGAGACAAATACCACTCATCATTTTGGTTGAGTTCATTAAAGACATGTTTCAGCGTTTGTTCCATGACTGACATGAGCATGCCATCAATGGGATCACACCTCATAGCCTTTGGGATACCAAGTAGTTAAACACACAGTTCAATGAAGTACATCACTTTGCAGTTAAACCTATCGATTGAGTGGAGTTTCAAGTTAAAGACGAGAGGAAGGATGGACTAGTAAACTTATCCATAAAAGCGTGTTCATTTTGGGAGTTCTACATCGATCTATTACCTTGTAGCCATGCCATTGCAAAAATAAGGTACAAATATCCATGCCTTTTATTTGCTTTATAACAAATATAACTTTTACATTGTGCTTCTACTGTGAGTTCATTATTTTTGTAGTAAGTGCAAATGTGTGGTTGTTGAATTCTGCTTTAACAACTACAAGTCTATGTCTTTGGTGGAGGATTATGTTGGGACCATTTTGTCAAGCTCGACCTTATAAAGTACTTGCCATGTCCTTCATGTGATTGACAATATGCTTGCATACTTAGAAAGCTCTGAAAAAAAAAATCATCAAAAGTCGATATTGTACCAAATGGTACTATTAAGTTGAATTAAGCCTCGAACTAGTCTAAATAGAGATCTTAAGATGAAATTGAGAATTTTAAAACCCTAGAATGACTAAAATGATGATTTGGAGTTCAAGGGTTGAATTGGAGTCAATTTGGAATTTTCATGTTCTAGGGGCAAAATGGTAATTTTTTCACCCAAGGATAAAATGGGAATTTTTAGAAAAATATTTTGATCACATTTGACTCATTGGAGTATGATTTGAATTTGAGAGGTGAAAAATTTAAATTTTGACATTTTTGGAGTCCTAGGGGTAAAACGGTAATTTTACTAGTTTACGGGGGCAAAGTTGGAATTTTGGAATTTCACACCACTTAACACTTGTCATGCCCATGGATTTCAGCCATTAACATTTTACATTGTGGATAATTGAAACATTTTATGTGGTGGAGAGAGATTGCTTAATGGATAAGTATTACACATGGACCAATGGAAACATGCCATGTGTCAAGCTAGGATTATTCTAGAATTTCCTTGTAAAATCTATTTAAAACTCTCTTAGTCTCACCCATATGGCCGGCCAAAGCATGAAGTGAAGAGGAAAGGAAAAAACACAAACCCTAGGTGAGAAAATTGAAGAAAAAGTGTGGGATTTCGAAGGATTAAGCTAATAAAGGTAAAATTTTGTGATTTCATCTTGTGATTTACACTACCCATGCTTTTTTTTTTCATTTTCCATGCTTAGAATGTGAGACCTTGACCTTTATAGACTCGTAGATAGAAATATACGCGATATCCCTAATCAGGGGTAATTTCATCATTTTCTCAATAAGCCCATAAAAGTAAGTTTTAAACAATATTATGGCTTAAGTAGGCCGAAAGCATAAATGAATGATGAAAATATAGGTGAAGTGACAAGGAAATAAAAATTTTGATGATTTTCCATGGTAGGGGCAAAATGGTCATTTTTCACCTCGGGTTAGAATTTTTAAGTTTTCATGAACCCTAGCATGTCTAGACCATTATGAACCTTGTCCCAATGTCAAAAGAGCAAAAAGAATGTAGAAAAGATTGGAGGAGAATAAGCTAATTTGTGGAAGGGCATTTTAGTAATTTCTAAGGGAGTGGATAAGCTTGGGCCATAAATATCCTCTCCTTCTAGCAACTTCTTGGGATTCCTAGCAGCTTTTTCTTCTTGTTCTCTTCCCTCTTACATTTCTTCAATTCCTCCATGGAAGCTTGATGTGAAGCTTTCATAACTTTCTCTCTTTAGCTCTAATTTTCATACCTTGGTGCCCTTTTGACTAGAACCCTTGTATTCTTCCACTCTTTCACTTTAAAACCCTTGAAAATGATAAAATCTTGTTTCCATACTCTTTCACTAGTTAGATGTTTTAGAGAGAGAAAGAGGAAGCTTTATTAATAGCTTGAGAGCTTTCGGAAAGAAGTTCAAAGTTACAAAGCTATCAAGGTGAGTAGTAAATTAGTATTGGGTTTTAAATGTTGAGAATGACTAGAGATTTGATTTGTGAATATTTTGTAGTTGAGATTGTTAATTCACTTTGGAGTGATAGGAAAGTGAAAATGGATGGCCATTTAAATGGCAATTGAAAGCTAGCTAAAAGGTAGCTTTTAGGGTTTATAGTATGTAAATTGACATTATGGAAATGTTATTTGATGGTAGGTGCTAACGAAGCCCCATCACCCCAATTAGATCATTAAGGGGATTAAGAGTAGGCTAAAGGCTCAACGAATACCGGTGAGTGGACTTGCATTTCAAACTTGTTTTGGGGAATATGAAAGATTCTATCCAACTTGTCTTAGAAAAGGTACCTTGGGAACAAGCTTTTAGTAAAATGATTTTATATCGTGAAAATGTGCTATACAATGGTTTATGTGTTATCACAATACGATAAAATGCATGATATGCATTGGATGCTTCTTTGCATGTTGATGTGGACCCGGCTATGTGCGAGTAGAAGTGTACATAAGCCGTTGCTGACCCGACTATGTACGAGTAGGAGTGCACATAAGCCTTTGCTGACCCGGCTATATGTGAGTGGGAGTGCACATAAGCCATTGCTGACCCGGCTATATGCGAGTGGGAGTACGCATAAGCAGTTGTATATGAGATGATGATGATGGGAGGGTGTACATGATGATTGATATATATATATATACACATATATGGTATATGGTTGTAAATGCAAATATGTGAGCATTTGATTTGTTGAAATTTGGGAGTTTACATGTGTTACATGTTGCTATTGTTATTTTAGTAGGATGGCTTGTTTTAAAGGAAAATGAGACTTTTTCCTTTATGTTTTGACTCTCGCTGCAGCGAGAAACTCTCGGGTTTGAGGGCTTTCACCAGACCTGGTTCTCACTGTAGCGAGAAACCTTCTGTCCATTTTGGCTAACTTGTGGGCTTTGCTATATTTTTCGATTCTTTGGTACCATAGTTAAGTATGGATCTTTTAAGTGATTTACTCATGAGGGGTTTACATGAGGGGTTCTACTAAGAACT
Organism: Theobroma cacao; assembly: GCF_053813885.1. NCBI lineage: Eukaryota > Viridiplantae > Streptophyta > Magnoliopsida > Malvales > Malvaceae > Theobroma > Theobroma cacao. Next base: position 9,582,743 of record NC_142647.1, read on the forward strand.
AGAACAAATTGCATTGTTTTGAGAAAATGAGTGCATCATGATTTCGATAAACATTCCTTATGGTATGCTTGTTCCCTTCTTGTTCACTCACTGAGTTTATGCTCACCGCTTTCAACTGCATGTTTTTAGATTAAGAGACAGCCGGTAACTAGGATAAGGTGTCTTCGTGGACTTGTATTTATTTTTTGGTAGGTGTCTCGGCATTCAGTAGCTGTACATTCGACCAAGTCTCTCCGCTAAACATCGAGTCTCCTTTTGTTGTGTATAGACAAACCTAATGTGAATTATTAAGATACATGTTTAGACAATGTATATACACTTGTTTGGTATGCTAGTATGAAGTGGCAATGCTTAATATTTTTTTGATTCTAAGTTATGATATATGACTTAGCAGTTTATGACGGAATGATGAACATGTCAGATTAATAAGCTTGCTTGGGCTCAGTGGACTACGTCCATTGGGCCCATGTGCCTATCATGGCCCGAAATTTGAGTCGTGACACACTTAGTCAATTAGGCATCACAGTGACTAGGACATCCCCTTGATGTGAAAAAAATTATTGTTTTGCCACCACCTTGGCGAGGTCAAGCGGGAAGACCTAAGAGGAGAATGATTCCATCGGCTAAGGAAGGCAGTTGGCCACAGAGATGTTCACAATGTAAGAGCTATGGCAATAATAGAAAAAATTGCCCAACACCATTCGTAGTTCCATCCATAAATTCGGTACTATCTTCAAGTTTGTCGATGCATGACAGGGATTGAAAGCATGTTCAACTTGTAGACAACCCATTCACACACATAACATCTGTTCAATATGAATGACAAACTTTGAGAACATAAGGAGTGTTGTAGATGAAGACAGTGGCTCTACCTAACTATATGTGTTAGCTATTTCCATTATGTTAACTTGTTAATGATTAATAAACCTTAACTTCTTCATGTTTACTTAATTTTTCATGAATATGTTTTTTCATGCTCAAATTTTGGATTATTACATGCCATGCCTTGGAGAGAATTAGTCGTTACATGTCATGCCTTAGTAGGCAATTGTAGCTACACACCACCCCATGCGTAAATATACATTGATATTACACATATTGCGTAAATATACATTGTTATTACATGCCATGGCTATTAGCTTTAAAATTATTATAGTTTTGATTTTGATAAAATAATCAAATTTGCTTGAACATTATTTGAGTGATCCTTAACAAGTTCCTGAAATGATTTAACTCTCGTACATTTGTTCTTACATAGTTACAAGCTTGACTCTTAAAGTTATTGAACTATATCTAAAAGCTTGTATGACTTAGTTTAATGAGTTCTTATGATTCCTATTCATTAAAGTCTAATTTAAATATTAAAGGAAAATCCAGATGCACTCATTAAGGGGGAGTTTTGAATATTTTTTTTAATGCTGATAAAAAAAGAGAGAAAGAAGACTAAGTTTGATAGGTCTTTATGTTTAATTTATGTGTGTGATGCTCAGTTATGATTTTGTTGAATATTATGTGCTAGTTATTATGGATATTCAATATATCTTGCTTAGCTACTATGGATATTGTATATCTTGCTTAGCTACAGTGGATATTATAACTATTTTATCACAAATCTTTAAAGAAAACTAGATGCATTAACTAAAGAGAAACAATTTTCATTATGCATAAAGATTTAAAGCATTCATATTGAACATAGACATTGCACTCTTCATCTAGGAGTGTTTTGTCTACATCAAAAATAAAAGAGAGAATGTTGACTCCATGTGTTTTTAATGATAACAAAACATTCATAATCATTGGTGTCTAATCATATTATTTAAATGTGCAAGAGAAAGCTTAAATTCTTTAAGTCATTTGTTGTTTGAAAGCAAGTCAAGAAGCTTGCTCACTTAGAAGATGGGTTAATCAGTTGAAAAGGCAAAGAAGAAAGGACTTAGTGAAAACAAAACATCATTAACTGATTAACGTGGAACATTAACCTATTAAGGCAAAACTGGGCGTTATACAAAAGCAATATAGTAAAGCCTTAATCAGTTAGCATAAGGGTTAACTAATTAAAAAGGTGCTGGAAGCTAAAAACAAAGGTATGCTAATCAGTTAAGGAATTGGGATAATCAGTTGAGCACAAGACTTTAGTACCTTCAAGTGCCAAAATCCAAAGTTGAAAGAAAGTTGACCGATGGAGGGAGCCAAAATGGAGAAGTTCAAAATTTGAAGATTTTCTAATTGATTAAAGTTGATTTTAATAGGCTAAGATTAAAGGAAGTGAAGTCTCAACTAATTAAAAGAAGATCTAACCAATTAAAGAAAGACAACTATGCAAAGGAAAATGAATGCAAAAAGTTTGTAATCAGTTAGAGTTTTCTCTAATCGATTAACATAGTGTACACAGCTATAAGACAGTGCAAGGAAGAAAAGATGTAATTGGTTAGAGTTGCTTGTAACTAGTTAACGGAACATTGTCTGCCTATTTAAAAAAAGTTGCTAGAAGACAAAATAATGACTAGTAATGGCTAGAAACTATCTTTAATTGTTAGAATCAATCTCCTAAGTATTTAAAGGCTTTCTAACAATAAAAAATCATATAAAAAAGCTATCAAAATTGATTTTGAGATTAGAAGACCAAAAACCTTTTCTTTACACTTGTATTTCACTCTTATCCTTTGAAAAAGTGTTTAAGCTTAACTTTGTGCAATTTAGATCAGCTAACTGATAATTGTACTATATCTTTTCTCTATTTCTTGTATTACTTAGAGTGTGAGAGACACTCTAAGGGGTAGACTAAGCTTAAGAAAGCTTAGGGAATCTTACAAGGGTTTTGAGCTTAGTTAGAAGCATATCTTGAGATTGGGAGATCAAGGTAGTGAATATAGGTCAAGTAGACCAACCACTATAAATACTTTTGTTTGTCGACTTTTCTTTATCCTCTATTTACTTGGTGATTTTCTACCTTTACAAGTTTTAAACCCTCTTTTTTTAAAATCCTTCAAAAGTTTTCCAACCTTAAAAATTTCTTTCAAAATTTTTAAAAGTGCTATTCACCCATATCTAGCATTCCGTTGGGACCAAGTGGTATTAAAGCCTAATACTTGATTTTAAGGCATAACATCTTAAAGGGAAGATCAAATGGCTACTCAAAATTCTAATAATGTTAAAGGTTAATCCACAAATAGGCTTCCTCTATTTGATGGAATCAATTACAAATTTTGGAGTACGAAAATGTCTATTTATGTTAGGGCTTCTGATTATGAGATGTGAGATGCCATTACGGATGGTCCTTTCATCCCTATGAATACTAATTCGGTAAATGATGAGAAAACTCTTAAAGATAGATGTAAATGGATAAAAGCCGAAATGAGAAAAGCACAAATAAACTCCCAAGCCATGCACACTTTCATTTATGCACTTGATTATAGAGAACACAATAGAGTGTTAATGTGAAAAAGTGCCAAGGAAATTTGAGAAAAATTAAAAAAGTTATATGGAGAAACAAAAAAGGAAAAAGAGTTGGAAGACACATTTTGTGAGAATCATTGTTTAACAAGCAATAAGACAAATGTAGATAAGGAATCAAGAGAAGATGAATCCTCAAGTCAAATTGAATTATGCCTCATGGCTTTTGAAAAGATCAAGGTAATTTCTACATCTTGTGAACTTAATTCATATGCTTTTAATGAATTGCGTGGCGTTTTTGAGGATTTAGCATTTAAGTTTGAGAAAATGAATATGAAGGACAAGAAAATTATTTCCATACTCAATGTTGAAAATGAATTTTTGATGAAAACAAAAATTAACTTGGAAAAGGAAAATGACAATTTGGTAAAGGATTTTGAAGTTTACAAAAAAAAAAAAATAGATATTTTGGAAAAAGGAAATTTTAATGTGAAAAGGAAATTCGAAGATTCATTAAATGAGAAACAAAAGGTTTTCGTGAATTCTTCATTTTCCAAAATGACCAAATGCAATCATTGCACATTTTATAGTTATTGTTCATATACTTGTCCAATTAGAAAATATTTACCTTATAAATTTAGACAAGTTTGGATTTCAAAAGGAACTTTGTATGACAAGACTAACTTTCAAGGATCCAAAGTAATTTTGACACCAAAAATCAAATAAAAAATGTCTCTTGTAGGTGTGCTAGAGTAAGGAGGAACAATTATTGAAGAATGAATGCTCTCTAGTCACACATCAAGGAAAATGGGTGACCTCTATGCTAAAAGCCTTTTGTTTGTTTAATGAGAATTTTAATTGCTTATTTATTGAATGTTTCAGTTATGTAGCTTGGTTTCTAAAATTGTTTGCTTTTCTTAATTAAAAATTTTGGTTCCTTATTCTTGCTTGAATATTAAGTGCATAATTTTTTAAGCTTTATTAATAAATCTTTGCTATGCAACTTGATTTGATATGATACATGCTATAAGTTGCAAGGAAGTATGAATTTAAAGATTGAGTATGTATTTATATTTGATCTTGAATATATCGTCATTCTTATTTTGAGAAAATTGTTTTATTAATTAATATTGCTTGATTATGGAAAGTTGTTTCTATAAAATTTTCTCATGTTTTGTGAAATTGTTTTCATACTATTATTTTGTGGAAAAATAATTTTTGAGCATAATTTTGAAACATAAACGGTTTGATAATGTGATACAAATATGAGCATACTTGATAACTTACACTCACACCTATTCAAGTAGCCTAAAATAAGGGAAATTGAGTTAAAAAAAGTTGTCATTGATTTCCTTGTACCTCACATAAGTTGACCATTTGAACAATCTTGATTTACATTCTAGAACTTGCTTGAATAGTTCAAGATGGTTGATAATGAGCTTGAAAGTTTTGACTACTTTAATTGGTACATTTAAAGCAAAATGAGCTTATATGAGAAAAATGTTGCCATCCTTTAAGTTTAGAATGATTTATGAATTGGATAAGTTTGTTTTATAATGAAAATACTTATGACTTGTTCTTATTGGATGTGCATGCTTGTTTGTATGCTTGAACGGTCAAAAGGGTATTTTTGGCACATGATAATAAGATGTTTGAAAATGACCATTTACATACATAAACATGATTCATTATGCTCATTACACATTTCGTAAATCATTTAAAGCATAATTGAAAAAAATTGAGTGATATTGAGCTCATCATTTTTCACAAAGTATGTTTAATCTTGAATGTTTCAAGTTGAAAAGTTTGTAAAGAAAGATTAAATCTTTATCAATTGTTCTCTTGCAAAATCTTTTTATTCTCTTTGATTGAAATTGATTTATTGTTTTTGATGATGTAGCATGTTTGAGCAAAATATATTTGATTCATGAATTGCATAAATCCCATTTTACTTGATATTTCTCTCATGATTTATGAAATAGATTAAAAGAGTTTTCTTAAGCATAATTATGAGTATGATCTAAAAATTTGGTGTGCATCTACTCTAGCTTATATGTTACTAGAAATAGCATGGAATGTCAAACAAAATATGACCTACAGCTTAATTAAGTAGTGAATGCCTAATGTGCTTTGATTGAATATTTCTTTCTTAAATCTTGATAATTAGTATTCATTGATGATTGAATGTTCAATTTTACATATTCATGAGTTGAGTGCTTTATTTTCAATATTTTATAACAATTGATATCACTTAAGAATCATGAATTATTGAGAAATAGTATGTACCTTGAATTTCAATGCTTGCATATTTTTGATTGGTATATGTCTATATAATTTTTTTAAAAATTATTATACTCATGCTTGCATTTCGATAAACAAAATTGGCATCATAGCCATTTTATTTCTTGTAATTATGTTTGTGCTTACTTAATCATAACTCTCATACATGATTGCAATAAATGAAAAATGCTTTGGTAGTATTTTGTTAATAACGATATTTTTTTGATGTGAAAATTCTCCTTGAATTACTAGTATCATAAATGATTTGGAGAAAATTTCTTGGAATGCTCACTCAAAGAATAAAGTTGATGACAATTAAAAGTGCTAAATGATGATTTTTTTTTATGGAATTTCTCCTTGAGTTGCCATTTTCATAGGAATTGGAGAATTCCTTAAAAAATGCTTGGTTGATATTGCTTGGTAACGCTATATGATGCTTAAGAATATTTGAGAATGATGCTTGATGATTAATGATGCTTGATGATTAATGATACATTGAACATGTAAAGGAACTACTTTGCAAATATCTTGAAAAATATGAGTATTTGATACATATGTTGAGCACCTATTCAAATGTTCATACTCTTTTAGTTCCATGAATACTTGAGTATTAGGGAAATAAATTGAATATCCATTTGAATGCTTGTTTATTCTAGGCTCATGATTTCTCTCCTAATATTTGATATGTTAAGGATACTAACAATTCATGTTGAGCTTATCATTTCTTAAGGGGGAGTTAATCATTGTCATTGATATCATAAGGAATCGAGATTTTCAACAACGAGGTTGGGTGAGAATTCAACATTTGGTGTTCTTCACTACTAGTAACATCTTTCTAAACACCAAACTTGATATTGTTTTATATTGCTTCTCACTTAAACTTGGATGTTGAAATGCAAAATTGGTATCAAGCCTTAAGTTTTTTCAATTAGTATTTAGCTTTAAAATTAACATCAAGCTTTAGAATTATCTTTTCTCATGTGAGCTTTAAATTGATCATAACTTTCTTAAATATGTTTGAGCCTTGAAGTTGATATGCTTAGAATGCTTAATGATAAGGGAAGTCTTTACTATTTTTTTATCAATTGATATAATGAGCTTTAAAATGATTCCATCTTTCATAATTGATATCGTGCTTTTATAAAAGGAGAGATTTTACTTATATCTATCAATTGGTCTATTGAGCTTTAACATTTGGTATTACAGCTGAAATATGGATTATGTGCTTATTGAACATCTTTAGGCTTTTCTTTCTTGAGCTTCATAAATGTTATGTCCATATTTTGCTTATAGATGTATATACATGTGGCATTCTTATTGATGATTCTCTTGATGAATTAATACTTGAATGTGTTTAATGGTTATATTTCTTAATGACTTGGTTGAGGATATTAAGTGCATATATATGAGGACTTGGTGGCTTTATGGTTGTAATGCTTATATTCTTGATGATTTTTGCTAACCATTATTTCTTGAGCTTTAGTGTTTAATGCTCACACTTCTTAACCTTTTAGATATAACTAAAAGGGGGAGAAAGTTTATGAGAAAATTTAATTTCATGCATATGTTAAGGGGGAGATTGTAAAATTATTTCAAATGCAAATTATGCTCATAGTTTTGTCATATAAAAAAAAGGGAGGTTGTTAGCTTTAAAATTACTATAGTTTTGATTATGACAAAATGATCAAATTTGCTTGAACATTATTTGAGTGATCCTAGACAAGTTCTTGAAATGATTGAACTCCCATACATTTGTTCTTATATAGTTACAAGCTTGACTCTTGAAGTTATTGAATTATATCTAAAAGCTTGTATGACATAGTTGTATGAATGCTTATGATTCCTATTCATTGAAGTCTAATTTAAAGATTAAAGGAAAATACACATGCACTTATTAAGGGGGACTTTTGAATATATTTTTTAATGATGACAAAAAGAAGGAGAAGGAAAACTAAGTTAAATAGAGTTTGATAGGTCTTTATATTTAATTTATGTGTGTAATGCTTAGTTATGGTTTTGTTGAATATTATGTGCTAGTTATTATATATATTCAATATATCTTACTTAGCTACTATGGATATTGTATATCTTGTTTAGCTACTATGGATATTACAAATATTTTATTGTAAATCTTTAAAGAAAACTAGATATAGTAACTAAGGGGGAGCAATTCTCATTATGCAAAAAGATTTAAAGCATTTATATTGAACATAGACATTACACTCTTCATCTAGGAGTGTTTTGTCATCATAAAAAAAAAAGAGAGAATGTTGAGTCCATATGTTTTTTATGATAACAAAACATTCTCATTCATTGGTGTCTAATCATATTATTTAAGTGTGTAGGAGAAAGATTAAATTCTTTGTTATTTGTTGTTTGAAAGCAAGTCAAGGAGCTTGCTCACTTAAAAGATGGGTTAATTAGTTGAAAAGGCAAAGAAAAAAGGACTTAGTGAAAACAAAACATCATTAACTGATTAACGTAAAGCCTTAACCAATTAAAGCAAAGTTGGGCACTATATGGAAGCAAGATATTAAAGCCTTAATCAGTTAGCACAAGACTGAACTGATTAAGAAGGTGTTGGAAGCTAAAAACAAATGCATGCTAATCAGTTAAGGAATTAAGATAATCGAATAGAGTACAAGACTTCAGTACCTTCAAGCATCAAAATCCAAAGTTGAAAGAAGGTTGACTGTTGAAGGGCGCCAAAATGGAAAAGCTCAAAATTTGAAGATTTTCCAATTGATTAAAGCTAATTTTAATTAGTTAAGGTTAAAGGAAGTGAAATGCCAATCAGTTAAGGGAAGAGCTAACCAATTAAAGGAAACTCCTGTGTAGATGAAAATGAAAACAAAAAGTTTGTAATCAGTTAGAGTTTCCTTTAATCGATTAACATAGTGTACACAGCTACAAGACAGTGCAAGGTAGAGAAGTTATAATCAATTAGAGCTACCTATAACTAGTTAATGAAACATTGTTTGCCTATTTGAAAAGAGCCACTAGAAGACAAAATAATGGCTAGTACTAGCTATAAACTGTTTTTAACAACTATAATCAGTCTCTTAAGTATTTAAAGGCTCTCTAATAGTCAAAAATCATATAGAGAAGCTATCAAAAGTGATTTTGAGCTTAGAAGATCAAAACCCTTCTGTTTACACCTGTATTTCACTCCTATCTTTGGAAACGTGTTTGAGCTTAACTTTGTGCATTTTTTTTCTATTTTTTGTGTTACTTAAAGTGTGAGAGACACTCTAAGGGGTAGACTAAGCTTAAGAAAGCTTAGGGAATCTTGTAAGGGTTTTGAGCTTGGGTTAGAAACTCACCTGGTAAAAGCTTAGGGGAAGCAGTCAATTCTACTAGTTTAGTGAAGCTAAGTTGAAAATCCTGTTTGGGATATCAAGGTAGTGGACGTAAGTCAAAGGAAACAAACCATTATAAATACTTCTGTTTTTTCCATTTCTCTTTATCTTCTCTTTACTTGGTGATTTTTTACCTTTACAAGTTTTAAATTCTGCTTTTCAAAATCCTTGAAAAGTTTTCCAACCTTAAAAGTTTCCTTCAAAAATTTTAAAAGTGCTATTCACCCCAGCTCTAGCACTTTATTAAGACCAATAATGGCTATAAATTGAGTTGTTACATGTCACCTTACAATACCAAATATTGCTACAGCCATGCCAACAAATAAAGTTGTTACATGCCAGACGTAAATAGACATTGTTATTATGCGTCATTCTATATTGGTCTTGTTGTATTTATGAAAACTAATGGTTTATAATTGTTCAATTTTAAAAGACCTTAAACTAAACAAAAAATTAGACACACCATATCAATACCTAAAGATCCATCCTAAAACATAATCACATTGAATTAAAGTATGAAATTTAAGAACATTACAGTAAATCAAGTTTCAAATGTAACTACAAATGTAAGTTGATTATAATAAATAAACAAACTTACAACTATAGTAGCTCTATTTCACAACTATTAGCATAAATCTCTAATTCGTAATTCTTCCTCAGCCATGCAATCATGTCATGCTTGACTGTGATGTTTGTTGGTTCTAAATAAATGTGCTAAAATGAGGGTGAATAGCACTTTTTGGCTCTTACTAAAATTGACTTCTAATTGGGGACAAATGCAAAATAAAAGAAAGATTTAAAGATGAATGAAAAATTAAAAACAGAGCAAACAATCACACAAGAATTTATAATGGTTCAATCCAAGACCTACATCCACTACCTTGATTATTCAAACAAGGATTTTCCAAACCAATCACTATGAATGGTGAAATTCCCAAACTTTCACCAAGCTTTTACAGTGGCTTTTCACAAGCTCAGCCACAACCTTTAACAATGGTTTTTCTTGGGATCAACCAAAATCAAACTAACTTTTCTAGGCTAAGTTAGAACCTATACACTCAATTAAGCAATCCAAGCTTGAATAAATCCCTTCGAGTGACTCACTCACTCTAAGTATACAAGGAGAAAAGAAATAAGGAAGTACCTATGATCACTGAATTGATCTAAATGGTACAAAGTGAAGTGTTGATCTCAAATACAAAGATAGCAGTGAAGTACAGTGAAAATACAAAGAATTTTTTTTTGGTTTTTGAGTTATTTTTGATCTTGGAAGCCTTGCACATATTTTCTAGCCATTGGGAGTCCCTTAAATACTTGAAAAATCAACTCTTATGGGTGTTAGGTAGTTTCTGACAGTCGAAAATAGTTTGGTGGCAGTTCTAGCCATTAATCTGTCTTCTAGTACTCATATTCAAATTTTCAGACAGAATGCTCTTAGTGCACTAACATATGTCTTAGTCGATTAAGACATTTCTGTCTTTGAACTCGATTTCTGATAGTAAGCTCTTAGTCAACTAATCGTGCTTTTTAGTCGATTGAGTGGTCTTTGTCTTGCAATATGAATTTCTGGCAGTATGCTCTTAGTTAACTAACCACGTATCTTGGTCAGCTAATTGTTCTCTACCTCTCAATCCTCTTGAGCCTGTCAACTTCTAATTTGATATTTAGCTAACTAATACTCTTCATTATTTGAATAAGAGGCTCTTATTTTGTTGATCAATTATGGCTCCTTATTCTTATGATTTTTGATATGTGCCTTTGAATGATTAATTTATTATTGGCATGCAATTTTTGTCTTGCACACTCAAGTAAAAATATTAGACACAAATGAGTGAGAATGTTTTATTATCATAAAAAACTAATGGAGCTAACAATGTTAGCCGTTGTCATAAGATCTTCTATTGCCTTAACAATAAACATCCCATAAGTGTTAACATCCTACTGTTTCGAGGAAAATGCTGAGCGCAAAATCCACAGTGGCAACTACGTCCACGATAGTTCCATGAGGCCTGAACTTTGGAAGTAATCGGACTTATAACATATAATGGGCATCATCATGGTTAGTCATAGCATCTGTCTCTCACACAGTTTGGACTTTTTTGCCTTTGAACTTGTTGTGGAGCCCACCAACGTTCTCTCCCATCGAACTAAGTTAATATGAGCAACAAGCTAGTGCGCACCAACAGTGCAAGGTATGAGGATCCAATCAACGTCTCTCTATGTAGTCCCCCATGGAGGCCTCCCACCCTTCACATAATCAACCAAATTAGTCAAAATTTTCTTTTTCTTAAGGTTGAACACCTTCTTAGTGTTGGTGACCTCCTTTCTAGTGCACATCAAACGTAGCATGTCTTGTCAATTATATTGTCAGTTGTTACACGCCATGAACTAAACAACACGACACATTTTCATAATTGGACTTGAACGATCAATGGTTAGGGCCTACGTTGCACTTGAATGATCAATGGTTAGGCCTTCATGGCATTTACACAGGACGTTGAGGCATGTGTTAATTTATTTGTTGGTCATCCAAACCTTAAGGGGCTCCAATTCCTTGAAAATGTTGGGCCTCACACTCTGTTGATTTCGAAGTTACACCTGCACATATAAAATACCAATATCGAAATATCATTGATTATTTGGAAATGTAAATGCATGAATGTAATGTTTTCAGCTTACCTTTCGTTTAGGTCTTTCTTGAACTCTGTGTATTTTTTCTTGACCGCTACCTTGTCCTCGGGGGAATAAGAACAGGTTCACGTATGGGCTCCCAATGTATTTGCTTTGCATGATGATTTGTGCCACTTCAGTCTCATCTACATCTAAAGTCATCCATATTAAACGTTAAGCAAGTCTATGGCAACTATCAGTTACACGTTAGTGTCAAACTGCCTCACTGGTGTGGTATGAACCGGTTGTGTGGTGTGAATTGGAAGTGTGGTACAAACTGGAGGTGATGTCTGCGGAGGAGGTGTGCTCTGAGAAGGAGGGACGGACATGACCATTTGCCATTACTCAACACCCATGGGCGAATCCGCGCCAATTGGCTCCTCACCAATTGTCCCTTCATCAAATACCTCAAGATTCCCAACACCTCCCACAGCTTGCTCCACATCCTCATCGCCACCACTATCATCGTCTCCACCACCATCATCGTCATCACCACCACTAACATCATCCCTGTCGCCATGATCATCAACCTTGTGGTTATTGTTATCGCCACCATTATGTTCCTCATCGCCACTAGCATCATCCCATTAGCACTGGCATCATCCTCGTGGCCATCGCCGTCATCACTACCATCAACATCAACACCACCGCCATTGCCATCAACCCCATAAGCATCACCATCATCGTTGGGTGCACTTTTGTGTTGACCGGTAAACCCATCCTACACAATGAGATAAATGAGAATAGAAAATAGCTTAGAAAATACATTGTTGCATACTATGACTAAGAATATAGAAGTTACTACATGCCATGCCTAATTAAGTTGTAACACGACTTGCTTTAAAACCAATGATGTTACACGCCATGCACAATTTCCTACATTGTTACACGCCATGCCTAAAAATATATGTTACTACATGCCATGTGTCACGGACTACACCTTTCGGCCTAAGTATGCGATAGTTCGTGCTACACTTGAGTGGATACTTGCACGTAAGTCAACCAATACTTGATTATATCTTTACCAATGAGGTAGCCCAACAATCCACCGACTACTCACCACTTATAAAGAGTTTACTAGATTTTACAAGTATTCTACTCATAGCCATTACAATGCTTGAAATGAGGACATTCCTTACCTAAAAGGTCTTTCCCTTAAAAGCTTAACAAGCGTTTGTGGAGGTGTCACCACAAGACATTACATTGTTTGAAAGAAGGACATTTCCCTTACAGATACAAAAAGACTCAATCTCATAAATAACTTTACCCTATCATATTCCAGTACAAGGTTGGTTTGTGACACCAAGCCTATAAACACCACATTGCTACCAATGGCTAACCATTCAAGTTGTTACACACTATGCCTACAATTACTAAGATGCCACATGCCATTTTGTCACAATATATTACATGCCATATTAACAACATTCGAAATAAATGGACATCGTGTGTAACAAAATTAGAGATTTTTCTAAACGCTAAGTTACCCATAATCAACAAAATAAACAACTTTGCATAGGACAAGCAACCATTTGACAACATAATCAACAAAAATGAAAGGTGAACAACAAAAGCCACTAAAAGAACACATATTTTTATCAACAATTTTGAACAAAATCAACTGACTGACCTACTTAAACACATTAAAACATCAAAACCCTCTCCATGTAACTACATTCTCAAGAAATATGGCATTGAAACATATAAACCCATTAAAAACACTACAAAAAACTCAAATACATCCTAAATGCTACATGAAAATAATGAAAAAAAGCTAGAAGATTGTACAAAGAAAATGTTGAGAAGTCGATGTACGTGCCGATCCTTTAGTGAGTGCATGTCTTTTTGCCATTCCCGCCTCAGCTTGCATGTGGTCCGTCTCAAATGACTCATTGTGACCATATCATCATTGTTTAACCTCATCTTTCACAACTGTAATAAGAGCAAATAAAATGTTAGTTGATAGTAAAACAAAGTATTCTGGGGTATATAAAGAACCATCTTTATCAACATTTAGGCGATATCAACAGAGCGAAGAGGTGCCACTCATGCTGATGTATGACGACGAGCAGTTGATGTTGTTAGGGATTCAATGTGCGTCTGAGGAGTTGGCATCAATGTATGCATTTAAGGATGTGGCTTACGCATTTAAGAAGGTGGAAATGCATACGTTTTATTATCGAGTTGGAATTGAGCAGCTAGAGTGACATCGACTTCATCATCCTCCTCGTCCATCAAATGAAAGTGTGATTGGTCGTTTTACTAGATGCACCAGTGGGCTTCCACTTAAAGGTGCCACTAGTTATTTTCTCCTTGAACGCTCTTCTTTTCTATCTTATATCGAGACCCTATATATCCTGATACTCCAAATGCCATATTAGAATATATTGATTCCCCTTAGATATAGGGGTATTTATATGAACCCAATATGGCATTGTGGTCTCTTCCGTGGTAGGCTCCAAAGTATGGTGTTCGCGCAACTACACAAAACATACAATGCAATTAGTTTGAAAGATAGTTGACATATGACAACAAGAAAAAATAGTAGAGTTTTGCTCACCTTCTAAGGACTCCAATTTTTCCAACAACTTGTGGAATAACTTTGGCTTTTTTCTGCACTCTGATTTACACATTCGTGTATAAACGTCACCAACACGAAGCCTATTCAAGTTCAAAAAGAAAGAATGGCCTTCATCGCCCATAATTGCAAGTAAATTGAAAACACTATAATCACCTAAATGTTACATGACATGCCTTAATAAAATGTTATGTGAAAAGGAAAATGGAAAATGTTTAGTGACGCTACCTATATCGCCCATGCAAATCCACATACATTGTATTGAAAAGGCTTAGGCTTCTTCGATGCCTCGACCTTGGCCTTGGTCTCCATTACAGGAGGAACTTCAAATCCCCTCAATAGGTAGTCCATAGTTAGCTTCCACACATAATGACACCATGGGAGCGCATTCTACACTTTCATGTCCTCGACCAACACCAACAGCCATAACATCACCTGTCTTTTATAGTCTTGTCCAAATAAAATATTATTCACAAGCAAGACGAGGGCCATCTTTGTTATGTCTCCCTAGTGCTTAAAGTTGTCGAGCCGAAACCTTTCAAGCACTTGCTCCAAATTCACCTTCTTTTTCTTTCCCTATTATTTGTAGTGAATTCCTTTAGGGATGAGCTTATAGGGACATGAGAAAACATTTATCATGGAGTCCAACTTCAATCTTGTCACAAGGCAGAACTCACACTTAGAGAATCGCCCCTTGGTTTAGCCTATGACAAACCAAAACTCATGCTCCGTTGTGTCGGGTTCATTAACTATATGTTCAGCAACCTCTTAAAGCACTTTACCTTCACTGCATCGTACTCAACTACCTCATGGTGCGTGTTGATTATGTATGGCACAACCCACTTACAATAGGTGTTAATGATGATGTGGAAGACCCATTTGTCTTTTAAAACAACAAGCGAAGCTTCATGGTTCTCATACTATGTGAAAGCCATCTGCAACAAAAATTAGTAGTGCACAAGTAAGTTACACACCATGACCAATTAACTCAGAGACGCTACATGTCATTTACAAAAAATTTAATGTTGTTACATGCCATGCAAAACAAGTTAAATGTTGTTACACGCCATGCCAAATAACTAAGCTATTACACATCATACCTAAAATCCTTGGTTGCTTTATGCCATGCCTAATGACTAAGTTGTTACACACCATGCCTAATGACTAAGTTGTTACACGCCATGCCTAATGACTAAGCTATTACACACCTTGCCTAAAATTCCTAAGATGCTACATTTCATGCCTAAAATTCTTAGGTTACTACACACCAAGCCTAAAAATCTTTGGTTGCTAAACGTCATACCTACAAATTCTTAGTTGCTACACAGCATGCCTAATAACTAAGTTGTTACATGCTATGGTTAAAATTCCTAAGATGCTACACATCAGGCCTAAAATTCCTAGGCTGTTACACGTCAAGCCTAAAAATCCTTGCTTGCTACACGCCATACCTATAAATTCTTGGTTGCTACACGCCATGCCTAATGACTAAGTTGGTACATGCCACGCCTAAAATTCCTAAGATGGTACATGCCATGCCTAAAAATCCTAAGTTGCTACATGCCATGCTTAACAATCTAAGTTGCCACACGCCATGTTGAAATTCATAAATGATGCTACATGCCATGCCTATATTCATGCACTTAGGGAAATCCTTAAAGTTGTCACACACCGCACCCATTTTGTCTCAATATGTTACATGCCATGCTTATATTCATGTACTTAGGGAAATCCCTGGAGTTGTCACACACCATGCCCATTTTGTCTCGACATGTTACATGCCATGCTAACAACATTCAACCTAAATGGGCATGGTGTGTAACATCTCTTAGGATTTCCTTAAACCTTAAACTACTACATTTAATAAAATCAACAACTTCAAACAACATCATATGCCATTTAACCACATAATCAATGAATATGGCTACCATAACAAAAAAAACCACTTTAAAAAACACATAATTTTATCAACAAGTTCAAATTAAAAGCAAGCATTGTAACTGATAACTCTATTATTTAGAGTTATTTGAGCTTAATTTTAATAGTAATTTAGCTTAGTTCTTGTAGTAATGCATAGAAATTAGTAAATTTTATTTAATTATTTTAAATTAGTTATTTTAGCTTTGTCAATCTAATCTAAGTTAATTTTATGCTTAATTTCGTGTTAATGTGGTTAAGAGAAGTTGTTATTGATTTATTTGTGCTTTTGTAGGTGTTTAATAAAAGAAGAATTTTAATGAAAGAAGGAGAACAATTTTGAGGTGCAAACTTCTACTGCATATCTTTTGGTATTTCAGCCATAACTTTCTCTACAAAGCTCCAAATGAAGCAATTGTTAGACCATTGGAAAGATAAGAGACAAATATACAACTTTCATGTTTACCACTTTGCCTCAATTCCACATGGAAGATGGTCAAAAATCTTGTTGAAGTTAACATACTATAATTGTCCTAGAGTAATTACGATTTCTGTTAATTAATTGGGCAAAGCTGCGACTCATATAGTCTGTTGAGGAAATTTCAACTGAAATTGACTTCTTTCTCCACCCAACTTGGCCTAACTTCAAAGCCTATAAAAATAACCTTTCAGAGAACCTGAGGAGAGCAGAAAAAGCACTAGATTGACAGCTGAGAGTCCAGCCACAAAGTCATTAAAGCTGAGAAGATTTTGGAGGATTCAAGAAGACTTGGAAGATTAAGATTATAGTTCTTGAGTTTTTTCTTTTCGATTATTCTTTTATTTTCTTAGTTTATTTTTATTGTTTAAACTTAATTTAATGATGATGTGTGATTTGATGGGTAACTAAGTTTTTAATCTAAGATTATGATTGAACTCAATATGTAGTCTAAATTATTTATCTCTCTTTTACTTATGTTTGATAGATTTAAGTTGTTTATTTTATTCTGTTCTTAATGATTCTAATTGACTGATCGTCAATTAAATTGAATTGAAAACCTAGGTAAAACCTTGACGAGAGAATAAGGTAGACCTAGAATAAAATAGCGTATGATCGAATACACTTAGTTGATTAGGTGATTGGATTTGCATATAGTGCAGATAGACACCTATAAGCCATATGTAGCCAAAATTAGAGCACGAACGTAATGAATCTTTTTTCAATTCAATTTGCATAGACATATAGTAAATTAATTGAGATAGGTATTTTTATGAGAAACTCGACAGAGACTTGTAAATAATTTTGGACTCTAGGTTAACAACTTGATCCATTAAACTAAGTTAAGAGAGAGAGAGAGATAATAATCAAATAAAGTATTAAAGGACATCATAATCTTAAGTCTGGTAGTTGATTAAACTTTCAGTTTAGTAGTTCTAATTTTTTTTTTTAATAATTTTAAAATTCGATTGTTTGAATAAGATTAGGGTGCTATAATATTAGTAGTTAATAGTAAGAATTAAAGCAATTCTTCGTGAGCAAGATACTCTATTCATTACTATATTACTTGTTAACGATACGTGCGCTTGTGTGAAAAATCAACAAGAAGTTTTTGGCACCATTGCTGGGGAATTGGTTTTTAATTCTTTCTTGTTAATATTAATACCAAGTATTCCTAATCTTACTTCCAACTTTTGTTTTTATTTTCAGATACTTTTGATTGAGGTGATGAACTATCAGTGGCCATCTAAACAATTTGTGCCTAAGAGGGTTGCTAGTGATTATGCATTGGATGCAATCAGTGTTTTGGCCACCGAAGTAGATGCTTTGTCTCAGAAAATTAACGCTTGGGGTGATAATGCTTTTCAAAGTGCTTTTGTGACATGTGAGCTTTGTGGAGATAGACATTTAAGTTATTGTTGTCCAACCTATTATGAATCAATGCAATTTGATGAAAGCTTCGATGGGCAGTAAAATAAGTCATACTCCAACAATTACAACTCAGGATGGAATCACAAAAATTTTTCATGGAGTAATGATCATGGTCCTACATATTCATCAAAACTTATTTTCCATAGTGGTTTTCAGTCACAAGTTAGAGCTCCTATGCTAGAGAAAAAGCCTTCAATAAAGGATATGTTTATGCTTTCATGACAAAGATAGATGCCTTCATGACAAAAACTGATGCCATCATTCAAAGTCAAGCAGAATCAATCTGAAATCTTGAGACATAAGTGGGTCAATTAGCTACTGCCATCAATAATAATAATAGACTTCAAGATGACGAAGATAAGGTAGATCAAGGAAATACCTCCAGCAGTCAAGCTCAAGATGAAGAAATTAAGCAAAAATAGGAAAAATCTACATCACCACAAGTCAAGCCATATATGCCTCCCATTCCTTTTCTGGATACAGTTGATGTGTTACCTAAAGAGGTTATAGCAAAAGCGCATTATTCAAAGAGAATTCAATTTGAGAAGTTGGATAAAAGTCGGTCTATTCCACCACCTTGGGTTAAACAAGCATCAAATATTCAATTAAAAACACTATAATCTCATTTTAGGAGGAGGCTACTTTTACACCTCAAACTTTTTCCATGCAAACTCAAACCTCAACCAAAGTCAAGCTATTGACTATAAAATAGCACTTCTTAGGAGACAACCCAAGCACTCTAACTAACTTTATTTTATTTTTTATTTATTTTTATTTTTATTATTAACTTATTAACACTCTTTTTTTTATTTGTGCAGGTACATATAAAAAAAATTGAAAAAAAGTTTTTTTGAAAAAAAGGGTAAGTTGCGACTCCCACTAGGGCCTTTCGGGCTTTAATTAATACAAGTTGTAGCCCATTATGCTCTAGGACCCGACCCCGCTTGAAAAAAATAAACACCATCGAGGTCGCGACCTAGAGCGCGAGCTGTGGCTCTCTAACAGCAAGGTCGCGGCCTCGTGCCCTTTTGTAAGGTGCTGTGGGTTGCCATGAATAGGCAGCCCACTGCCCAGTATCCACTACCCAATCCCCCTTTTTTATTTGGGCCACCCATTACCCAATAAAACCCTTCTTTTCTTTTCAATTATTTTTATTTTATTTATTTATTTCTACATTAACCTTTATTTATTTTGTTTTTGTAGTAAAAAACAATTCCTCCTAAAAAGTGAGAATGAGGAAGAAGACAATGAGGAAGAGAAGGATTATAGCTTCTACAAAAATTCATTCAATCATTAGGGGAGTATTTTTTACCTTTCCTATATTTTTTCTAACATTGAGGACAATGGTTAGTTTAGGTTTGGAGAGGTGACTTTATTTTTCTGATGATGAATATTTTGTGGAAATTTTAGATTTAATTTTATTTACATGTTTATCTAGATTTATAAATAATTTAGGTTTAGTTGGTAAATGAATTTATTTTTTGTTTAAATTTTAGGAATCTAGAGTAAAGTTGTGCAAATTTTTTTCAATGATTTCTCTATCCAATGATGATAACTAGTTGTATTGAATTCTTAGCTTTTGGTGAATAAGATTTTTGTTTGGATTCCTGCTAAATCTTTTATTAAGTATCATTGTTAGGATATGATTTCCACAATTTCAAACACTATAACTTTTACTTTGAATTATTGTGAATATATAGAGAATGTTTATATTGATGTAAATTTTAGATTATATCATGAATTCTAAAATTTGCTTGATTTTTCTCTTGAGGTGAAATCCTAGGCAATACTTAATTAGAGACATGACTTAGGCCATCTTTGGATCGTTTGAGCCTTAAAAGCCAACCTTGTTAAATCTTTATCCCTAGTATACCCCTTTTAAGCCTAATTCTCCTTTTCTTTGTTTAACTACATAAAATTTTAAAGTCTAGCTTTAAAATAAAATTTTCAATTTTGCAACCTTCACTCCTAAGCATATATATGGTTTTAGGAAATATAGATTGAACTAAATGTTGAAAAAGATGGAAAAGTGATGTTGCTATGAAAAAAAAGTTTAAAATATGAAAAGTTACCCCACTACCTACAATGCAAAGAAAATAAGTTTGGGGGTGTGAAATTGTGAAAAAAAATGTTGAATGAAAGAAAAGTTCAAATGTGGAATAAAAGGTGTACTTCGAGAAGGAAAATAGAGCTCTCTATATAGATCCTAGAAAAATTATGTGCTTAGGGTGATTTGAGCCACATTAATATTCTTTATCATACCTTGACCCTAGCCATACATTACAAGCTTTATAAAGTCCTATTGATCCCTAGCTTGGTGTTAGTCTACATTAGTGAAGAGAGAGATGAAAAGTAAACCTATGGAAATTTAGTACTAATTTAAAATTTGTGTTGGCATAAACTCATCCAGATATAATGATAATCTTGGTAAAAGATTACACACACATACGAAAATCCATTCGAGAATGTGCTTGCATTAGAATTGAAACATGAATTTGAATGAGGCTTATATTTTTCCTAAGGTTAATGATTGATGGACATACTTTTGAGGAAATTATAAGGAATCATTGAGTTAATGCACTTTATCTTTAGTAGTAGTAGTAGTAGTAACTATATTTATTTTAGTTTTCATTAACTGAATTTGATTTTTGTAAGTTAGTTATTTTCTATGTTTTGCTCGAGGACTAGCAAAATATTAAGTTTAGGGGTGTGATAACTCTATGATATAAAGTTATTTAAGCTTAATTTTAATAGTAATTTAGCTTAGTTCTTATAGTAATGCATAAAAATTAGTATGTTTTATTTAATTATTTTAAATTAGTTATTTTAGGTTTGTCAATCTAATTTTAGTTAATTTTATACTTAATTTGCTGTTAATGTGGTTAACAGAGGTTGTTATTGATTTATTTGTTCTTTTGTAGGTGTTTAATAAAAGAAGAATTTTAATGAAAGAATGAGAGTAATTTTGAGGTGTAGACTTCTACTGCACATATTTCGGTGTTTTGGTCATAACGTTCTCTACAAAGTTTTAAATGAAGAGATTCTTAAACCATTGGAAAGATAAGAGAAAAATCTACAACTTTCATGTTTACCACTTTGTTAAGTTCCACTTGAAAAATGGTCAAAAATCTTGTTGAAGTTGACATACTGTAGCAGTCCTAGAGTAGTTACAATTTCTATTAATTAATTGGGCAAAACTACGACTTACATAATTTGGTGAGGAAATTCCAGCTGAAATTGACTTCTTTCTCCATCCAAGTTGGCATACTTCAAAGCCTATAAAAACAACCTTTCAGACGACTCTAGGAGAGCGAAAAAGGCACCAAATTGACAGTTGAGAGTCAAGCCAAAAAGTCATTGAAGCTGAGAAGATTTTGAAGGATTCAAGAAGACTTGGAAGATCAAGATTATAGTTCTTGAGGTTTTTCATTTTGATTATTCTTTTATTTTCTTAGTTTGTTTTTATTGTTTAAACTTAATTTAATGATGATGTGTGATTTGATGGGTAACCAAGTTTTTAATGTAAGATTATGATTGAACTCAATATGTAGTCTAAATTATTTATCTTTCTTTTACTTATGTTTGATAGATTTAAGTTATTTATTTTATTCTGTTCTTAATGTTTCCAGTTGACTAATCACCAACTAGATTGAATTGGAAACTTAGATTAAATCTTGATAAAAGAGATTTAGGTAGACCTAGAATAGAATAGCATATGATCGAATACACTTAGTTAATTAGGTGGTTTGATTTGCTTATAGGGCAGATAGACACATGTAAACTATACATAGCCAAAATTAGAGCACAAACTTAGTGAATTTTTTTTCAATTTAATTTGCATAGACATATAGTAAATTAATTGAGATATGTATTTTTATGAGAAACTCGACAGAGACTTATAAATAATCTAGGACTCCAGGTTAGCAACTTGATCCATTAAATTGAGTTAAGAGAAAGAGACAATAATCAGATAAAGTATTGAAGGACATCATAATCTTAGGTCTGGTAGTTGATTGAAGTTTCAATTTAGTAGTTTTAATTTTTGTCTTTTTAATAATTTTAAAATTTAGTTGTTTGAATAAGATTAGGATGTTATATTTAGTAGTTAATAGTAAGAATTAAAATAATTCTTTGTGGGAACGATACTCTATTCATTATTATATTACTTGTTAACGATACATGCACTTGTATGAGAAATGAACACTAGCAACTGCATTGACACAAAACAATATTCAAAAATCAAACCCACTCTATTTAATAGATTGCCAAGGAACATGGTTTTCAAACAATAAAACCCACTCAAAAACATAACAAAAAATTCAATATTGACTAACTTCCCTCTTTATGCAATTATTGTGAGTGATTACTTTACTCTAAACTTATTCAAACACTTTACTTTCTTTGGGAATGAGGAATGAATCAAATGATGTAAATGCTCAAATGCTTTGCCCAAATGCTCTACTCTTAGTCAAAGATGTAGAAATGATTTTGACAATTTTTATATTCAAATGGCATGTAACAACATTTGTTTTCAAGAAGGCATGTAGCAAATGGTGGGGAAGGTTATTTTCAAAAATGTTCGCTTGAATATGAGGAGATTTCATTAAAGGCAATTTTGTCCTAAAATCTTTTCTCTTGTATAAAAATACTTAAATTTATCAAAAGGTTATTTTCAAAAACACCTTTTCTTTGAGGGTAATTTTCAAATTTAAGCCAATCTTAAAGTATTAGTTGTCCACAATTTGATTTGATTTGAAAGGCTTGATTTAAAAGCTTGCTGGAAACTTATAAAAAAGTTGAATTGGTTTAAAGGAATTAAGGTGAAACTTAATCAGTATATTGTGAAAAAATTAGCACCAATTAATGTTAGTGGGTGCTAAATTTTAAAACTATAGTCCTTGAAACATATTTTCTATATATATTATACTTGATGATTGAACAAAATTATGAAAGGCATGTGCTAGTAGAAATCTCTAAGTTGTTTGTGATTATGATATGGATTTCTAAAGCTATTTTCCCTATATTGTGTGTGTGTGTGTGTGTATACATGTTTTTAAAGATGGGGAAACAAACCTTTGACAAGTTTTCACTTTAAAATCAACCTTGCAAGCTTCATGTGGTGCTTAGGCCAATGGCCATTATTTGACTCACAGAAAGTGACATTTTACTTGCTGTTCTCATCAATGCATGTTGTTGGATAGTTAATATGCCATGCCTCAAAGTAAATTTGTGCATAAATATTTGATTTATGAATATACAACATATTGCTTTATCACGTTTTTTGAATGCATCAAAATTTGTTTTTTTTTAATAAAATATAAACACTCGAGGGTAAGACCTATTACCATACCAGGTTAGTGTGGTCTTGGAGCATAAAGTAGTGATTATTCGTTGATTGATATTTGATTTTAAAGGGAGACCTAAAGCCCAATTTTATATTTGATGGCGTAGGGCATCCACGAGTACGTAAAAGGGGACTTGAAGCCTCGATTTTATATTTGGTGGTGTGGGGAGTCCCACGAGTAGGTAAAAGAGGACTTGAAGCCTTGAGCATCAACTTATATTTGGTGGTGTGGGTGAATAAGTGATGATGTTATTAACATGAGAGAAAGAGCCTAAGGGTTATATTAAACCTACCTGAGGATGATGCTCACATATTTGATTTCTCATTAAACATGGCACGACTTTAATATACTTAAAATCTGTTTTTACATGGCAAGTGATGTTGTACTTGTTCATTGGTGATTAGATATAACCCATTCTTATTGTGAGACCCCAACCTCTATAGGCTTGTAACCAAGCATAGATGTAATAATATGAGCCAATGATAGTTTTGTCATTTTCTCTAATAAGCTCCCAAAGTAAGTTTTAAACAATATTATGGCCTAAGTAGGCTTAAAGCATAAATGGATGGTGATATTAGGGGTAAAATGGAAAAGAAACAAAAATTTTGACGATTTTCACCGTAGGGGCAAAATGGTCATTTTTCACCTCGAGTTAAAATTTTAAGTTTTTATGAACCCGAGTATGTTTAGACCATTATGGACCTTGTCCCAGTGTTAAAAGAGCAAAAAGATTGCATAAAAGATTAGAGGAGAATAAGTAAATTGGTGAAGGGGTAAATTGGTAATTTTAAGGGAATGGATAAATTTGGCCTATAAATATCTTGAATTTCTAGCAGCTTCTTGAAATTTCCAATAGCTAGTCTTCTTCTTCCCTTCTCCTCTCTCACATTTCTTCAATTCTTCCATGGGAGTTTTCTTCAACCTTCCATAACTTTCTCTCTCTAGCTCCAATTTTCATGCTTTTGGTGTACTCTTCCATAAACCCTTATACTCTTTCATCCTCTTACTTTAAAACCCTTCAAAAATCTGATTTTCATGCTTTCTCTCACTAGTTGGACGTTCTAGAGAGAGAAAGAGAGAATTACCCCATTGATTTGGAAGCAATTGGAAGAGAATTTGACTACAAAGGAGCCTTAGGGTAAGTGATGAATTAAGCTTAGTTTTTAGCTGTAGAAAATGGCTAGTAATTGGGATTTATGAGCTGTTTATTGTTGATTATGTTCATTACTTTTAGTGATTAAGATAGTGAACATAGATGGCCATTTAATATGGCAATTGAAAGCTAGCTAAGAGATAGCTTTTAGGATTCATAGAGTGTAAATTGACCTATTGATTATGCTAATGTGATCCTAGGTTCTAAGGAAGCCCCATCATCTTGTGTGGACAATTAGGGGAATTGGAGTCATTTAAAGGCTCTACAATCAATTAGTGAGTGGACTGCCTTCAAAACTTATTTTGGGAATATAATGTATTTGACAAACGTTTGAATGATTTTATGCGATTTTTCATGAAAATGAATGCCTTGGGAACAAGCTCTTGAGAAATGATTTATGTTATGATATGTGGTTATTATGGATTTCTATGTGGCTACATTATGTTGATATACATATATGCTTGAATATAATGTTGTGTAATTATATTGACTCGGCTATGTGCGAGTAGGGAGTGCGCATAAGCCGAGGATGACCCGGTTATGTGCGAGTAGGGAGTACGCATTATCCGGTGATGACCCAGCCATGTGCGAGTAGGGAGTGCGCATGAGCTGGTGATGATGATGATGGGATGCTGTGATGATGATGATGGGTATATGCGTATATATATATACATATGTAAATATGTATGTTATAGGAAATTGATGGATAATGGTTTATGGTTGTAATGCATGTGAAACTTGACATGTTAAACCTTGAGAAATTGCTATGTGTTTCATATTGGTTTTGAACATTTTAAGCAGGGTGGTTTTCTTTGGGAGAAAGGGAAATTTTCATTTGATGCCCTGTATTTTGCTGCAGCAAGAATCATTCTCGCTGCAGCGAGAAACTCTCGGGTTTTGAAAAGGTTGGCTGGCCGAAAACTCGCTACAGCAAGGATGCATTTTCGCTGCAGCGAAATTCATTCTCGCTGCAGCGAGAAACATTCTGTTTCTGGGTTACAATTTCACTGCAGTGAGATTGAATCTCACTGCAGTGAAAAACTTTCTATTTTGGTCTCCTATCTTGTTCAATTGCTGTCCTATCTTTCACTTTTTTGCTTGTTTCCCTTCCTTGCCTGCTCATTGAGTCTGTGAGACTCACCCACATATATTATTGTGCAACTAAATAAATAGTTAAGGACATCGTTGGCAAGGATACCTTCGACAACTGTGCAGGTAAATGGCATCTGTTAGCTATCTTTTGTGTCACTCCATTGTTCAGTCGTTGAGTCGTTTTCGATTTATAAAAAGTGATGTATTTTAAACTATATTCGATCAAGGCCCTTGGATTTTGTAAATTTAAAATTTAGAGTAGTGTTATTTAAGACACATTGTACGGATACTTGATGTTTGTATTATAAAATTTGACATGTGGTGAAGAAAATTTGGTTATTATTGTTTTGGTGCATACTATTGGTGATATAATCATATTGATGTTAATGAGATTAATTGAAGTAGTAAGGATGATATAAGGAAAGGAAAATATTGATAAAAAAAAATGTTTAGAAGGTTAGTCGAGTTGTGTGGATTTACCTGTTGAAAAGCTTTTTTTCAGCTTATCTACCTCTTAAAAGTAGAAGCCGAGCCAAACATAATCTGTTGAAAAGCTCTTTAAAAAAAAATAATTTTTTTAAGAACAAAATTTTTAAAAAAAGAGCTTAAAAAAAAGCTCCAAGGAAGAGCTTTTTCTTCTCTTCTTTTAAAAAAAACATTAATTTTCAGGAGATACCCATCTCTCAATTAATCTCCCTCTCCTCTTCTTCCCTCTGCAAATTACCATTCTTCAACGTAAAACATGATTTCCCTCTTCTTTACCTCTTTCTACAAAAACTAATAAAAAACCAAAAAACCCAACAACAGAATATAAAAATCTAGAATTTTTTTTATCTTACAAAGATTAGGAGAAAAAAAAATCTAAAATTCAAAACTGCATGAAGATACTATTTAAAGATTTTCTCTCTTTTTCACCAAAAAAGATTTTAATATTAAATATATCATTTCCTCTTTTCTCTTATTTTTTGGGAATTAAAGTATATGGTCTGATTGCTTGTTAGATCAATAAAAATCTAATATTATTGCTACTATACAAGTTTGAAAGTTATTCCTTTTTTTTATTGATTTCTTTGATTTTAACATATGAAATTATATATAAACTTGAACCATAACATTATAGCTTATTAGGTGATTGAAGATGGTATGAATACCCTTTATGGTAATTTTAACCAAAATTAGAGCTTACATAATTTATTTTGTTAAACAGTTTACTAAACAGTTTTAACTTAATTCTAAAAGCTATTATTTTTCATAAGAGCTTAATAATAGCTTTTAAGTTAAAAAAAAGCTAGGCCACACAAATGAAAACAATGTGAATAACTTTAGGAATACAATAAAACTAACATCTAACTTCGTCTTACACTTTGGGAAAGTCATCCGATAGATACATCTTAGAGTTTGTAAAATTGTTCGGTTTTAGAATTTACTTTCTGCAACAAGTAAATTATAACGAGTTTGGACACTTTTATAGTTGATGGGAACTTAAGTGTCTATGTTAATTTTCATAACACAATACTTCTGTTGCTCTTAACTTCTCTATTCTTGTTTTGTTTTTGTTTTGATATGTCAAAATAGTTGGCAGTAAGTCTTTTATAAAGGATTGTAAGTGTGTCTTCTTAAAAAACACAACCTTTTCATCAAAGTACCTTTTTGTTTTAAAAATACTTTTACATTTTGTAGAACATAACCTTTAGATAAAGATATTGTTTTGACAATCACCTTATCAAAAAACAACCATTTATTTTATAAGACATAACTTTTGAAATACAATATGAAAAGATAACTTTTCATATCACTTTATAAAAGGACAATCACTCATTCTATAAAACATAACTTTTAAGCTTTAATATGAAAATATAATTTTTCTTATTCAAACTTTTGATTTGTAGTGGTTTTTCAATTATCACATAACTTTTGAGTTAAGATAAATTTTCATGTTAAAAAACAATTCTTTTATTTTAAAAATACACCAATAAAAAAAACAAAGAAAATAACTCTTCTAATCCCTTCACCTATCAAACCAACCTTTCTTCTTTCTTCTTCTACTTGATATCCAAAACCTCTACTCTCTCTTCACTTCATCAGCCATCATCACAAAATGTTTAGATAACACATGTTAAAAGATATAAAATGAATATAATACTTTTTGTAGGTGAGAATTATTATAGTTTATAAATGATAACAACTACCATCAGTAAAATCCAAGTCCAATTAAAATAAATAAAAACATTTCTGAGCCTTTTTTAAAGTTTGATTAATTAAGCATTCTTTGAAAATTCTCAGAAGTTGTAGTTAAAAAAATTCTGAATTTTATGAACAATGATGTGTCCATTTTGTTGATGTTCCAATGTGTTATGTTAACATTGTATTGTTGTTGTATATGATCACTATCCGTGGTTAGACAAAGGCGATGGCCAGCAGGACAAAGACCCACCGATCGGAACAGCAGTGAGGAGATGGTTTCGGAGAATTAGAGACACGATTTTGAAGCAAGCATCTCACATAGCTTTGATAATCCCAACAACTTGTATACTGGCTTTGGCATCTCATGACTTGAACATCAAGATGTGCTTTTCTCTTAGTCCGATTGGAATTTCAAATAATTGGAATGTAGGCAGAGTATGAACAAGGACAACTAATCAGGATTCGGAATTAGGATTAATAGAGGAACAAAAACCCTAGTTCTAGGAATTAATGCACTGGGATTATTGTGTGCATATGAGTTATAGCAAAACCCCTAGTTCTGAGAATTAATGCATTAGGTTGCTGACGATCTTTACTTCTTTATGTATTCAATGTTCATTTATTCCTAGGCAAATTTGCTTACCCACCTTTCCTGGTATATAAAATTATTGTTGATTCTAGGTAAGTCACGATCTTTAGTTCTTTGAGTATTCAATGTTCATTAAATCCTAGGAAACTTTCGCCTACCTATGCCTATATATAAGATGACTACACCAACCCAACCCAACTCAAATCGAATTTTATATTGGGTCTCGCGGATCTTGGAACACCTCAGAGTACACAACAATGGAACAAATCCAATCTCTTCTCCCCTTTTTTTTCGAGATTTGAGTAGATTAATTCATAAAAAATTAGCTTCAACTATTCTATCATTGTCCTTTTGAAAAGTTAAAAATTCATTGACAAAAGTAAGGAATAAAACATTCCTTGTAACTCAGGGCTGAGCAACCATTCGGTTGTAACTACACAACCGACCGGAACTGACAGCGACCATCACAATCGACGTAGTTTTTCGATGTCGATTTTGGCGTCGGTTGTGACTGTCGATTTTGAAGGCACCGCAGTTCGACTGCTGGGGGCAATTCCTTCTCAACCGAACTGACCGAAAAATCAGAAAGGATGCAATTCCCGTTATATATCTCATTAAATTCCCCCTCTTCCTTTCCTTCCCTTCCCAAGTCCTGATTGTTGATAGATTGGCCGCCCCCTTTTCTTGAAAACCCCCTAAAATTAAAAACCTCCCCCTTCTTCCTTGATCCTTCACTTGCTGACTGCCGTTGCCGACTTGCCATCTCTTGCTGTCTTGTCGTCTCCTTGCCAGCCATTTATCTTCAAGGTATGTTGTGTTGTTGACAAATTCTATTGTTGGGCTGAGGATCTTAATTTTGCTAAGGCCTTATTCTAAGAATATTTTAGTTGCATGAATGTCTTATGCCTCTTCTTTCCTAATTGCTATCTTTGGTAAAATCAACCAAAATGAAAAAATCTTTAACTCAGACAAACACTTGAGGCTTGTTATTTGTATGGACATCAACATTAATTTTCAGAACTGTCTTTCTGTTTTGATGTGGTATCTTGGGTTTTAGTTGGTTTGATGCTGTTGGTGATTTTGTCGAATTTTGGGTTATGTATTTTGGGTCCGGTTTGTTGCTGGTTGGTTTTTTATTGACTCTTTCTGCTGCTAGGTGATGTTTGTCTTGAAGTCTGAGGGATTCATGTCAGACCAAAATTTAGCATTTCTTCGAAGAGGATTTATGAGATTCAATGCATTGTTGGTTCCATATTCGTGAAGACTAAGGTTTCAACTAATGTTTTTAATCTTCTGTGGATGCTATTTTTGCCATTGTAGTATGTTTCTGTTGGTATTAAAGTGGTTCCCCTAGTTATAGTTCTGAGTTGATGTGGAATGTCAGCTTTGGTTTTAGTTCAAGTGTTCTTTCCTTGCATCATTTTCCCTCTTGGTGCAGGTTTCCCCTATGGGGGCTTTCCTTAAAGGACTGTGGCAACTCAGTTATAGTATTAGGCTTATGATAAGCCATTTTTAGTCATAATCTGATGTAATCCAGCAGCCTGTAGCATTAGGCTTTATATTTGATGTTATTTCCTACTAAGCAAGCCCAATTTATTAATTTATGTTGTACTTCATGCATTTAGATTAATGCCATGGATGATTGCATTGCATATTATGGGTCTGTTTGGTAATCAAAAAATAACTTGTTAAAGAAAAATTTTTTCAATATAAAATATTTATAAAAAAATTTAATTTTTTGTTATTCGGATAAATTGTGGAAAGCAATTTCTATCGTTTGGATCATTCTGTGAAAAATATTTTCCATCATCTCTAGTGGAGTTATTTGGATGTTAAAGTGATAAATAGGTGTTGCTTACAAAATAATGGTGTCACTTGGTTTTCATTAATTTGGATTCAAAATTAAGAATAGACTTGAAAATAGACAAAATCAATAATAATATTTCTTAAAACATTTAATCACATATTTATAATTAAAATAAGCTCTAGTTTTCAAAAAATTTTCTATTTCATCACTTTTTTACCGTAACATTTTAGAAATATAAATATCATCAATTGTGTAAAACATCTAAAACTTATACTATGTGTATTCATTAAATGATGATCATTGAAATATTTTTTATTATAATTATTAGTAAGATTTATTCAATTTATAAATAAAAAATTAATTGCATTGAATGATTTTATTAAAAAAATTATTTTTTTAATTTTCATAATATTTAATAATTTAAACATTAATATTTTAAAATAAATTTTTTTAGTTAATATATTTTTTACTTTTTTAATATTTTAAATTAAATATCAATATTCATCAAACCAATAGTCCTATGCTTGGAATAAGAGTTTTTTTTTTTATTATTCTTTGGAAATTGTCTAATGTTGAAAGACATTTTACATGGTCAATGGGTGTTTTTCCTATTTACTTGTAAACTGTTTTACATTTGTAATTAAATGTTCACAAATATAAATCTTGAAAATATTTTTCAAAATATTGTACGTCAAAACAAATAGACTTGACCTTTTCTCTTATCTTTTCCATTTTATTTAATATTTTTGTTAGCCAATTTAATATATGGTGTTTATTACTACTTTAAAAAAATAAATTATTGGTTAAAAATTCTTATAAATAAATAACATGGTGTTTATTGTTTTTTATTAAAAAAATTATATAGCGTTTAATATTTTTACCAAAAATTAAACTATGTGGTGCTTGTTTATTGCATTTCTTAAAAATAAATCGTATGAACTAAACTACCTATTTAAATAAGATGGGGCTGATTTCAATTAAAAATATGGACTTGATTGGTTATGTTTCAGATTTTAGTCATTTAAGCTCAAAAATGAGTTGGAATACCTCAATTTCGATTGACTGATTTTCCTTTTTGACCTGTACCGATACTCTCCCCAGTGTAACTTATAAAAAAAAAAAAGAATTCCAACCAACCACACAAAAAAAGGAATCCCAACACCTAAAAAAACAAACTATTCAATTACTGTGTAAAAAAAAGCCCAACATCGAAATTTTCAGCACAAAAGAGTTCGTGAACGACCTAAAGTCAACCACGAAACCATCGGTAGATCAACTTATCACAGCCAACCATAACATAATTGGTAGCAATAAAGAAGATAACATCGCTCAGCAAGCAAAAGGCACCAGAATCACAAAATAAATGATCCCATAACATCACTGTTGTGGAAACTGACCAAGAAACAACAAAGATAAAACTCAGAGAAATTAAGCAAATAGAAAAAACACAAGAATTTACGTGGTTCAGCCTTTTACCTACGTCCACGAAGTGAAACTGTTTTTCTATTATTGAGAAATTAAAGTACAATAAATTGACCTCTATGGTTCTCCAAACCAACCCAAGATCCCTTGCACACTTTTTCTCAATAATCTCCTAAGAACACTCACCCAAACAACTCTAGCTCCACCTAAAGCAAAAGACAAAGTGACAAGATGTTCCTTCTCTAAAGCTCTCAAAGCACTATTTGCAATTCTAAAGCCTAAAATCCACTTTTATAGTATAAAAGTTCAAAGTAGAATGTGATTAGGACTCGATGTGGAATAAGAAGTTTAAAACCATACAACTACCCAATGTTGTACACAAACAAGAATCCTAATCAAATAAGATTTAGAATTCTAGTCAACCTAAAACTTAACAAATCTCCACCTTTGACTTGAATTCAAACTCCTTAAACCTCTTCCACCAGTCGCACTTAATTATAACTTCCTAACTCCACCTACTTTTCAACACCTTGAATAACTCTCCAAACATAAGACTTTCCAAATCATTGGCCTTTATAATTACCACGACTACACATACCAAATCAAGCATGGTCCAACACTCGATTCCACAAAACGACAAATGCACCTGTGTAGTCGTCCAGTCAATGGCACTAATTGACTTCAGAAAGGGACCTCGACAACCCTTCCAATTCACTACTGGCAAGATTTTTCATCCTTTCATCATCATCTACACCATGGGAACCTTTCATCACCTCTTTGGCAAATGAAATCTCACTTTGGTAGCTACCATCTCTTATGCACTGTTCCTATCTCTTCAAGGCCTCGCATTCTAGATGATACAAGCCATTATGCAAATTCCCCTTCATCAGGACCATGTCGCCTTGTGTGACTTTTACCACTCCATCAAAAGCAGAATATCCATATCCTTTGGAGTCTAACAAGCTCAATGATATTAGATTCTTACGCATCTTCGGGACATAAGCCACACCGCCCAAAGAACACACAACCTCATCAAACATTTTGATTTTCACCACTCTAAGACCCATGACCTTCACTACTGACTTATTGCCTAAAGTCAAATTCCCAGTCACCCCTTCTTGAAGTAAATCAAAACAATCTTTTTGATAACATATGTGAGTGACAAAAGTAGAATCTAAATACCAATAAGAATTTGCATCCATATTTTCTGAGATTGTAAGGACATCACAATCATCACCTTCAGCAATGAAAGCACACTCACCTTTGCTCTTGTTACTTTCATCCCCTTTTGTAGAACAATCCCTTTTAATATGTCCATACCCTTTGCATTAAAAGCACTGAACATTATTGGATCTGGACTTGCCACCTTTAGATCCCTTACCAGTTGACTTCCTCCTATGAACCTTAGTTACCAATGCCAAGCCATTTGGATCTCTATCCCCTTCCTTACTTTTCTTTCGGGCTTCACGAGACATTAACATTGCTTGTGCTTGTTCTAACGTTATTGTATCCATCCCACATATCAGAGATTCCATAAATACCTCATAGGAGTCTAGGAGCGAAGTCAAGAACAACAATGTCTTTTCCTCTTCCTCCACCTTCACATTAACCTTCTTCAACTGATCAATGATCCCATCGAATTCATTCATATGCTTCATGAGGTCTCCATTCTCCTCCATCTTTAAGCGATACAACTTTCGCCTATGTTATAATTTGTTGGAAAGACTTTTCGCTAAGTAAATCTTTTCTAACTTTGCCCATAACCTTGGAGTAGAATCCTCATCAATAACATGGTTAAACACATTATCTCCAATGCAAAGCTGAATAGTGCTCACACACCTATTAAAATACCCTATACTTTGATATGGTGATAAATAAAGTTGATCGGATGCAAATTGAGGTCAATTAAAATGTTTAAAAGTGATAAAAGACGAAAGGAGTAGTTTAGGATAAAATATTTCGCACGCGAGAAAATAATAATAATTTTATCGGAGGAGAATTTGTGAGATAAAAGGCGATTCGAAAGTCAAGTGAGGCATAATAAGGTATTTTGGGTACCAAGGAGACAAGATAAAATTTTTAGAATAAAATAATATTTTATTAATAAAATAATATTAAAATATTAATATTTAATCGGATGTCGAAATTAGTCATGAAGAAGGATCATATGATTGATCCAAGTGAGGGAGAAGAAATACAAGTGAATTTTTGGTGAAATGAGCGACAAAAGTGAAATACGCGTGTTTTGTTAAGTCGAACCAACGCGGATAAGTAAATATTTAAATATTGTGGTAATACTGCATTGAGGTGCAATTTTTATATTTCGATGGTACACGCATCGAGAAAGGAAGTTAGATGAAAATTGAAATTTTTAGACGTATTAAAAAGATCAAAATTGGAATATAAAGATTAAAGGATATGTAGTGAAATTAGTGAGAAAAATAAAATAATCATAGAGTAAAAATAAAATAAAATATTAGAAGACCAACATGGGCAGCAGCCCATGTGGTCAATAAAAGAGTCAAAAACTCTTTACTTAGTGAATTGGAGGGGGGGGGGGGGGGGGGCGGCCATGTGGACCAACAAGTGAAAGAAGAAAAAACAAAATTTTGATGTGGCCGGCCATGAAGGAAGTTTGTGGAACATTCAAGAGAGAAATAAAATATATATATGTGTAATTGACCAAACTAAGTAAAGAGGACCAAGAAAAAAAGAGAGGTCGGTTGAGGGAGGGTAAAGGAGAAATAAAAGACCAAAGGAAGAAGAAAGAATCGAGAGAAAGAAAAACAAAAAGAAAATCATGCATGAGAAAGGAAAACAAAAGGAAAAGAGAGTTGAGTTGAGGGGTTGTTTTTGCTACCATTCAAGAAGGGAAAGAGAGCCATTTAAGGGCTGATTTTGGAGGCTGGAAAGAGCTGTTTTTCTGCTGGTTTTGGAGGTTGGAAAGTGCCATTTTTTTGCTTATTTTGGTGGCCAAAAAGTGCAAAATTTTGCAGCAGAAAATTTAAGGTTTGAGTTGCTGTTTTAATGGTTAATTGTGGTTGTTTTGCCTACAAATTTTTTGAAGGAAAGGTGCAACTTAGTTGCTAAAATTTTAAGAAAAAACAGAGCAGCATAGCTGCTGATTTTGGAGCCAAAATAAGCAGTTGTAGCTGCTGAAAAATTGAGAGAAAAAAAGCTAGGAAGTGTGACCGGTGGTGAGAGGGAGAGAAAGGAAGAGAATGGACGGTTTGTGCATGTGAAGAGAAGAAAAAGGAATACAACAAGGCTGCTAGACGGTGGAAGAGAAAGAAAGAAAGAAAAGAAAAGAAAAAAAAAAGAAAAGAAAAGAAAGGAAAAGAAAATAACAAGGAAAGTGGGCATGGCCCAACAAGCAAGGAAAATTGGACATGGTCCAATAAAGGAAGGATGGGCATGACCCAATTAAAAAGAAATGAGAGAAGTCCATGAATAAGAGTCCAAAAACAACAAAGGAAGAAAAATCCAAAAGAAAAGGAAGGTGGAGATTTGGGCCAACCTAGCTTAATTGGGTAAAAATTTCTTTATTCTTTACCATGATTTATTTTGAAATTGGATTATATGGAGGCTAAATTATTTTATGTAATTATGCATTGGTTAATTGGTGATATGAAGTAAATTTAAGTTGCTTAAAAGGTTGAAATAGGCACTTAATACCTTAAATAAGTTACTGGTGTTAATACTCTAAAGAATTACGTGAACGAAGGATGTAATTAATTATAGTAAAAATATATTAAGATGTGAATTAAGTGAGTGGATTTATGATAGAATGAGAGAAAGAAAAGTAGAATTGATTCACTAAATGTATTGAATTTAAATGGTTGCTAGGAAAGCGTGTTGAACGAAGTAGGTGACGGGCAATTAGGTATAATTATACGCATATACGAAGTAATAGCGAAGTGGAAATCCCGCTATTGTGAGGTGAGTAACCTTACCATCATTTTTATTATCTAAAGTATGTTTTTAATTGATTTTGATGAAATTTTATGAAAATGAAATTAAATGGTAAATCTTGAGTTTTACAAACAAAATGTGTCTACATGAAAAGATGTTATAAATTGTTTTAAAATTGAATGATGATTTTGAAAAATAGAGTAATTGGAGACCACTTGTTATGTTGAAAAATATATGATTTGAATAAATGGCTTATGATAATATTTGCATGAATGGCTGAATTGGTATTTATGTTGAAATATATGAAATGTGTATTTAGCCTTGAAAGGCTGTGAATTACAATAATTGGCATGTCATGCTAGAATGAATTTTATTGTATGGTGGGTTTAGCTTGTTGCAGTGGGCGGATTCTGTGGACCAGCTTATTAAAGGGGCACAGAATCTGGATATATATATATATATATGTACCTCGGTTGGAGAGGCGCGTAGGGTATCTCCTGAGGTATGGTTAGAGTTCACGTCACGTCGAACCACCTCGTGATGATGAACTCCGCTAACGCCAAGGAACGACTGTGTTTTTCTCAAACTAAAAATATGTTTTACGTGTATAGGAAATTTTAACAGCCTTGGCGGGCTCTAGTGTACACCTCTGATCAAGGTGTCACCGAGTACTAGTTGATGGCATGAGCCAAATGTTTATGAAAATCATAAGCCTTAATGAGAAATTAAATGAAATACAATCGTTTGCATGGGTTGGGATGAATTTTCAAATTGTGAAATATGTATTGTGATGGATATATTAACTGTCTCCTTTTACTCGGCTTTAGTTGATTTAAATGGTATTTGTTTACTCACTGGGATTTTATAATCTCACCACCCTCATTTCCACCCATTTCAGGTTCAGAGTAGGCTGTTGATAGCTGATTCCATCGAGGGCTTCTATTGGATTAGCGTCATCCACACAGTAAGTTCATAATTTTTCTTAATTCTGGTTATTTGTGGGCACACTTGATGTTGTAAATTTAAATTAATTTAAATACTCTAGTTTATTGTGTTACAGTAAGAATGAATTTATTCAGTTGCTACGTTACAAAAAGTATTTACGTATAACTCTAAAATTACTGATTATAAGAAAATAAAATATTTTATTGAATATTTTGTTTTATCTTCTTATTATATTCAAATAATTATAAATTCATTTTAAATAAAGGTTTTAGATGCTTAAACTTATTTTTGAATATGAATTATACGATTGGTACTTGTTTACTACATTTTTTTTAACTGGTTTTGAAATTTTTAGTGAAAAATAACCAAAATGCCCCTGTAAGACAATTTTTATTTTATTAGTTTTAAGTTGGAAATAGCTTAAAATCCTTTAAAAAATAATATTTGGCAATAGTTACTCACCGAGGAAAACGAGAAACTGATATTAAGCCTTGCGAGGTTTCGGTTGGCATTCCGAGAGATGGGTGCCCATCGGAGCACCGCAGCGATTGTCACGGGTTCGAGGGGAGTTCCGAGTCGTGACACCTTTGCTCCAACTCTACCCATTCAAAATCCTTCATGTCATCTGGTTGCCCTTCCTCCTTTCCTAGCAAGGGGTGCATTAAACCTTGCTGCACAAGGAGATCTTTCATCCTTCTTGGCTACTACGTGAAACTAGTCTTCCTATCAAACTTCTCAATTAAAAAATTCGTAGAACTAGTAACTTTCGACATCCTTGTTGAATCTTGAATTTACTGAACCCAAAGCTCTGATACCAGTTTGTTGTGAAAATTGACCAAGAAACAACAAAGATAAAACCCAGAGAAATTAAGCAAATAGAAAAAACACAAAAATTTATGTGGTTCGACCTCTTACCTACGTCCCCGGAGTGAAACTGTTCTTCTATTATTGAGAAATTAAAGTACAATAAATTGACCTCTATGGTTCCTCAAATCAACCCAAGATTCCTTGCACACTTTTTCTTAATAATCTTTTAAGAACACTCACCCAAACCACTTTAGCTCCACCTAGAGCAAAAGACAAATGTAGACACCCATTCAATAAAAATATAAAAAAATAAATAAAAATAAATCCAATAAAAATAAAAAAAATAAAAAAGAAAGAAAAGTCTGGAGGTTAGCATGGCCTCCATAGTCAACAAAAACAGAGCATTAAATGCTCCTCCGACGGTTGGGATTTGAAGATCTTTCTGACAGATTTATTTTTAACTTGGAGGCCACCCCGAAAATCATACTGAACTGAGCATGATTGCCCTCTCTGATTGTCTAAAACTTTGGACAACTGGGTTCTATAAGAACCCTAAAATTTCTAAAGCAAAGGTGGGATTTTTGGGAGGAACCAAGAAACAACCCAGAAAACCCAATCTTTCCAGATCAAAAAGCAACAAAAAAATCCCATTCTCAAAACCAACAAAATCACAAAATCAGATCCAAAGGTCCTAAGTTCTACTAGAAAACTACCCTAGCCACAATAAAAACAATAAATCAAAATCAATAAAAATAGAGCAAAAAAATAAATAAACAAAAAAAATTAGTGTTTTAAAAAAGGGGTTGATTTGTGTGGGTATGGGAGGCCGGCGACAAAAGAGGGTGACAAAGAAAGGGAGATTTAGGATCTAGGACCGTCGATCTATGACGGTAGGGAATAGAAAGAAGTCATCGACCAACGAAAAGGAAAAAGAGAGGGAGAGAAGTCACCGATCGACAAAAAGGAAAAAGAGAGGGAGAAGAGAGAGAAGGGAAAGTTTTAGAGAGAAGGTAGAAAGGGTTACAGCTAGAGAGAGAAAAGAAGGCAGAAAATAAGAAGAGAAGGGAAAATGAAGGTTTAAACACTTAAGGTTAGGATTTTCAAAACGAAGTCATTTTAGAAAATTACAGTCTACCAAACAAGCACCTAAAACGGTGCGTTTTGAGCTCTACCTTGTGGGTCTTAGGAAACAAATCCGGCACAGCAGATTTGGGCTTCTGTGGGTCATTGAGTTGGGCTAATCTGAGCTTGGAAAGGTATAATCTTTCTTTTTGGTTTGGGCTTGTTTCAATTGATTTTGGGTCTAGCCCATTTTGTTAAATAAAATGCATTTTTTTGTTATAATTTAAACCATATTAGGAAAGGTTATATATATATATATATATATATATATATATATATATAATACAAATGCTCATTTTAATGTTAGAAAATCAAAATAAAAAATAATAATATTAATAATAAAAAAATAATAATAAAAATGCAGAGTTTAGAAGAACATATATATATATATATATATAATAAGTAAATAAATAGTAAGAAAACTAATAATAGATTTAGTTTGGTTAAAAATAGCAATAATAATAAGCAAATGAGAGGAATAAGAAAAAAGAAAAGAAAGAAATATTCATATTTAGATACTTGTAAATGTAATATATATTTTAAAAAAACAACATGATACAAATATAAAAATTAGAAGAAAAATGAAATGACTATTTGAGAGATTTTACCTAAAAGGGGCAAAGAGTTGCCTCTTTCTGGTGGATTTTTTAGGTGTGGAGTTTGAGATGGATTTTCATTGAAACGTCGAGATAAATCCGAACTCTATACTCCAACACCCATTAATTCAAATAATTGTTTAAAAAATATAAAATGAAATAAAAAATAAAAAAAATAAAAAAAGTAAATAACAAGCATTAAAGAAAAATTTTAATAATAAACACGTAAACAAGGTAATAAATTACCTTAAACTATTAAACACATAATTGGATGTATTATGAACCATTTAAATTAACAAACGCGTGCATGTAGATATCATCATTTTCTTCTATCATAGGATGCCACATTTATCGTGTAAATGGGGCAAGAATTTCGATGACGGGATTCCCTTAAAGAATTTGTAAAGATGAGTTCTTCCAAGGATATCTCTAAATGAGGAACATTTCAAAACTTCACCAAAGCGTTAGGATGGTTTTCGAATGATTTTTCAATAAAAAATTATCAACCCCATTATTTAAAACAAACAAATCACGACATCATTTTACGCTTGCATCATGTGCATAGGTACTACCGAATAAAGGATTCAATCGGATAACATAATAAAGAATTAATTAATAAGAAAGATTAAGGAAATACAAGAATAAAATCAAGGTAGGCTACAATAGGATAACTTAAGATTGAATGGTACCGTTAGTGGAACGGGCGTAACAGAAGTGCTAACCCTTCTCCGTGCGTAACCGCACCCTCGAACCTATCTCTAAAAATTGTAGACCAGATCTCGTTCTTTCGACGGATCTAAAATTAATTTAGGACTTCGTCGATTAGAACCGAGTTAATAGGTGACTAATCACACCTAAAATATATAAAACAGATTGGTGGCGACTCCTAGTTGTTCTATTTTCACCTACGTCTAGCGGTCGGGTTCCTAGACCCGTACTTAACGACAACTTGGCAACTCCGCTGGGGACATCGAGAGTCAAGCCATTAATTAATCATAAGTTATCTTAAGCTTTAAATAATTTGGTGTTTTCTCTAGCGTCGAGTATTTATCTTGCATATTTTTTTTAATGCATTTATTTATTTTGCTATTATTACTTTACTGTCTTTAATAATTGTGGGATTTTAGGATAAGGGGAGTGTGAAATTATTGGTCCGAGGTCGGTATATTCCTCTTTACACACAACACATCTTGCATTCATGCATAAGCCTTCTACTCGGGCTTTGTCCTTAATTAAGAGGGAGTTAAGTAGTTACGCTTTCATGAGGTGATAACCTCCTCATGGGCTAGTGAAGACTTCGACTCAGATCGAACGCAGTCCATTTGAAGCCTATAATGGGTAAGGACCGGGGTGCCTTACTAGTCCGTGTAGACGACAGTGAGAAGCGATTTGGGAACCTTTAGCTCCATTTTCGACCTGAACTCAGCATGTAAAATACCGAGAGTCACCTTGCCTAGGTAGAGCTTCACCCGTCAGAGAATACCCTCTGATTAGGTACACAGAAGGAATGGTCATATTCCCTCTACCTTAAATTTTTCTCTGTAAAATAATGAAGGTATCTTGCGTATCCATGTTATTAATTTCATTAGAATTACTCTTAATTTTTCTTGTATATACTAACTTAAACCTGTTGCCATTTTTGCATGTGCACATTTGCATCATACTTTTGCATCTAGGAAAAGTATTTGTCACTAGACAACTATTGACGGAGTACATCCAATTGCATCCATGGAGTCATCATAGCCACCTTCAAGCTACAACAGAATATATGAAGTGACTTAGCACATGGCGAGTGCCCAACAAAGTGAGGGGGATTGCTTGCCAAGAGATCACATCTCATCACTACTAGATAAGGTCCACGTTGATCTTAAATAGAATGACTTCACCGATCTGCTTGACATATGGGATAGGTGGGAGGCCACCACTCGAGTGAATTTCGATAAGAAATATGGCCATATAGCTCGGCTCTTTAAGGTCCAGATTGATGAACAGTTGTTGAAGGCCATTGTACAATTATGGGACCCGTCGTATAGGTATTTTGTGTTTAATAAGGTGGATATGGTCCCAACAATTGAAGAATACTCAACTCTCCTTCAAATTGATCTTGGTAATCTAGATAAAATATATTAGAGAAGACAAAAGACTGGGCACAGGCGAAAGCTAGCTATGATGATGGGTATTACTCTGGGGGAAGTCAACCAAAACCTAAGAAAAAAGGGAGACAATGAATGTATCCCATGGAGTTTTCTACGCAGCTATATCATGAAGCATCAAGACACCGAGCAAGGACAACTAATGATGGCTTTAGGAATTTATGGGCTAGTGATCTTTTCCAAAGTCTTGGGGCATATAGAGGTCGGAATTATAGATTTCTTCGAGCAAGTTATCAACAAGGCCAACCCTTCGCCTTCAATTCTAGCAGAAACTCTCATATCACTGAATTATTGTCTGAAAAAGGGGGAAGGATAATTTGTGGGATATGCACAGTTTCTTTCCATCTAGATAGTAAGTCACTTTAAATGGAAGGTCAAAAATTTTAGAAAGCCATTTCATCTGCAAAGTGCCCCTATTAGAGAATTTTGTGAAAGTAAATGGCCGACAAACAAGACTACGGAGCAATGGATTTCTAGGCTCAGGAAACTCATAAGCGTGGAGGTAACATGGAGAGCTCCATGGATGCCGCATCACCTAGTCATGTATAAATGCAAGGATGAAGCCTAGGTACCATTAATTGGGCCATGGGGAGCGATCAGCTATGCCCTAATTATGGTGAGAAGACAATTTGGGTTAGAGCAATTTGTGTCTATGACACACCGACTTAACACTTTGGAGTTTGCTTATGAAGAGCCAGGTTTTCTGATAAGGATCGAGGAGATTGCAAGAGCTTGGAAAAAGACAAGTTGAGTCAACCAATGAAGGTACGCTGATGAAGTTACTACTGGGTATCTAGTGTGGCATGCTCGACGAGTTAAGGATGTGGTATACCCGAAGGAAGATGGACCTCGTGGCCCAAGCTATCCAGAACCTCGATATGCTTTACTAGGAAGTGAATTGGCTCGAAAGAAGTCTGAAGCTGACAACACCAGTTGAAAACAACAATATGAAGATCTCCAAAAAAGGTGTGAAAAGATGAATATAAAAGCAGCCAAACAAAGAAAGAAAATTCAAAAAATAAAACGTAAAGAAAATTCGAAAAATAGAACGTGATTGGGAAAAAAAGTATGAGAGCCTGAATAACGAGTTTTCTGCCACGACCAGTGAACTCCAAAGGGAAATACAAGCGAAAGAAAACCAAGGCAATGAGCTTCAAGCGTACAATGATGGATTGAGAAATCAAGTGCGATTCTAACAAAAGTCCATCCAATTACTAAGACAAGAGTATGAAGAGCTCAAAAGGGTCATGACGACTTATCAACAGGAATATGAACACCTAACGCAAGAGAGCACTCGATTTCAAGAGTGGGGTGAATCCTACAGACAAGCTTATGTGGAAAAACACAACCAGATGGATTACTTCGTTAGGCAAATCAGGGAAGTGGCTTACAAGGCAAGAAGCATGGCTAGGAAAATAGACTTATTGAGGAGTCAGGTCTTTCCAATTGGGAAACGATAGCAACAGTTGATTAAGTATCTTGATGAAGTGTATAACCATTACGACAAAATTATTGAATATTTCTAGATATAAAAGATGACTCCTGAATTGTAATCAAAGACAATATATTATGCAATGGATTACTTTGTTGATGGGTATTATGTGACAAATACTTTTAGTGCATGATCATTCATTGATACATGTATACATCATCATTTCATGACAATGAACGTTTTCGCCTATAAATAAAGATAATGGGTGCATTTTTTCATCTCATTCATGCACTAAAAATGCATCTAATTCATGTTTATGATTTAAAAATAAGGATTCCAAGATAGATCGACAACCTCAAATCAGTGACCAGCGTGTTCATAATACACATCAATGAGCAAGAATCATGGAAAAAGAACAAAAAGAGCGAATGGATAAAATGGAAAAAGCTCAAGAGGAAATGAGAGAGCAATTAACAAAGATGATGGAATTGATGATGAACTTTAGTAAAAGAAAAAGAGTGGTTGAAGAATCAGCTCCACCAGAAAACCCATCGGCACAAGACACTGAAAACTTAAGGGATGATCCACCTTATCCCTCGGGGTTCACTCCACCCGATGCCTAGACTTTTCCAAGGGTCCACCCTCAAGTGACGTCATCCAATTATTACAATATATTACCCCCGATGAACCATCAATCGATTCACGGGCAATTTGGGACAAATCCTACTGAACCAATACATGTTCCGAATTTAGACGATCCAAAAGAGCCAGAAAAATTAAGAAAAGGTTCATCAAAAACAGGAAAAAATGACAAAGACCAGAAAAAGTACAATATGTTGGAAGAGCGCCTTCATACTATCGAAAGAGTTGATAGGTTCGGCACTATGGACGCAGTCAACTATGCTTAGTGCTTGATGTACTGATCCCTGCCAAGTTCAAGTTTTCGAAATTTGAAAAATATGACGGAACGAAGTGTCCCATGGCATATATTACCATGTATTGTCGAAAAATGGCTGCACAGTCTCATGATGACAAGCTACTGATCCATTTCTTCTAGGACAGCTTGACTGGGTCAGCTGCTCGGTGGTACGTACATTTGGATTGAAATCATATTAAAACCTGAAAGATCTAGCAAGAACCTTCATAGCCCAATACAAGCATGTGGTTGAATTAGCTCCTCATTGGTTGCCATTGCAGACTATGGAAAAGAAGCAAAGTGAGAGCTTCAAGGAGTATGCCCAAAGGTGGAAGGATATAGCAGCGCAAGTTCAGCCACCTCTTACTGATAAGGAAATGATTGTGTTGTTCATAAACACACCCTAAGCTCTATTCTATGAGCGTTTGATCAGCAATGCCAAGAAAAAACAAATTGACATAGTTAAGGGCATTTTGGTAATTTTGCTAGAAATGGATAAACTTAAGCCATAAAAATCCAAGTTTCTAGGATGTTCTTCAAATTTCCAGCACTTTTTCTTCTTCTCCTTCCTCTCCCATGTTCTCTCACCCCCCTCATGGAAGCTTGCCTTGAATTTTCATATATTTCCTTGAGATAACCCTGATTTTCATGTTTTTGTGCACCCTTTCTCAAAGTTCTTTGTGCTCTTTTACTTTTTCACCATAAAACCCTCAAAAACCATTCCTTATTACACTCTCTCACTAGCTGGACGTTCTAGAGAGAGAGAGTGTGAGATTTTCATGATAGTTTGAAAGCTTTTGGGAAAGAAATTCAATTACAAAGCTACCAAGGTGAGTAGTGAAATTGAGTTGGATTTTTTTAAGTTGTTGAGAATGTTTAGTAATTAGATTTGTGAGAATTTATTTGTTGGGATTATTATTCATTTTTGTGTGACTAGAGTGTTGCAAATAATAGTCATTAAATGGTAGTTGGGAGCTAGTTAGGAATAACTAGCTAAACTTGAATTAGGAAATAGCTTTGAGAGTGTATTAATGCCAATTTGGGTTGGTTGTAATGTTGTGTGTGTATAGGTTCCAACAAGACCTCACATGTCCATTTGGAGCATTAGTTGAGGTTAGAGTCAAGCAAAAAAATCAACAAAACCGGTGAGTGAACTTGCATTTCAAAATTTTTTTGAAAAATAGAATTGTGTTGAGATGAATTATTTGAATGATTTTATCCAACTTTTCATTAAAAATGGGTGCTTGGGAACCAACCCTTGATAAATGTTTTGATGTTGCTAAAATGTGAAAAGTGCAAAAAGATGAATCCATGTGCTCCTATATTATGTTGGCATGTATATATATATATGAAAATATGTTGTGCATAGATGAATAATGTTGTGTGATGATAT
Source organism: Theobroma cacao (assembly GCF_053813885.1). Taxonomy (NCBI): domain Eukaryota; kingdom Viridiplantae; phylum Streptophyta; class Magnoliopsida; order Malvales; family Malvaceae; genus Theobroma; species Theobroma cacao. The sequence goes on from NC_142647.1 coordinate 9,627,717, forward strand.
TGACTCGGCTATGTGCGAGTAGGGAGTGTGCATAAGCCGATGATGATGATGACCCGGCTATGTGCAAGTAGGGACTGCGCATAAATCGATGATAATTATGACCCGGTTATGACGATGAATGAAGTGGGGTGGTGTACTTGTTGATATATGTTTATATATGTATATGTGATAGCAAGTTTATGATTATAATATGTGATTGTTTTGAATGTTGATAACTTGATTATTGTCAATGTGTTCACTTTGATGTGCAATATGGGAGGGATGGATTTTATGGCATGTGAAAACCCCTTATTTGTCATTTGCCCTGAATCTTGCATTCTCGCTACAACAAGAAACTCTCAGGTGGTGGGGGCATAAACCAGCCTTGATTTTCGCTGCAGCAACGAGGAAATTTCGCTGCAGCGAAAATAAATCTCGCTGCAGCGAGAAACTCTCGGGTTCTAATGTAATGTTTTCACTTCGGTGAAGATTTTGACTACTTTCCCTTCCGAACTGGGAAAAGTGGTAAACATTAAAATTGTATCCTTGTCTCTTAGCTTTCTAATGGTTGAAAAATTAGGTCAATTGAACTTTTGTTGTAGGAGATATGCTTGAAAAACTGAAACATATGCAAACTGACACTATTTCTCACTACAACAAGAAACTTTCTGTTTTGGCCCCTGAATCTCGCTGCAGCGAGAAACTTGCTACGATTTGATTTTGACATATTTTTCACCCATTTAATTTCATGGGTTGATCTTGGGTTTTTGCAACACTATGAGGTTATTAATCAAAGTTTGAAATGAGGGGTTTTTAATAAGAAACTAAATCAATTGCATTATTTTTGAAGCAAGTGCATCATGATTTCTAAATTCTTCCTATTGATTGCTTGTTCCCTTCTTATGTTCACTCACTGAGTTTTATACTCACGTTTTGAAAATTCATGTTTTCATATTTGGAGGCAATTGGACCTAGATTAAGTCACACACATATGCTCGCCTTCTTGGTAAGTACTATAGCATCTCAATAGCTATATCTTCACCTAGAGTGACTTCGCTGACAATCAAGAGTCTTATGCTTGTGTACATGTATAAGTAATGAAGACCACTAAGATTCATGTTGAAAAATCAAATATGAATATTTGATTACTGAAACCACTATAAGGTGGCAAATGAGTAATACTATGTTAGCATAATACAATTGTGAGTATTGGGTTACTATAAAATGTTATTGAAATATTTTTAGTTGAGAATTACAATATGGGTTTGAGAAATGATGGTTTGGAATGATGATCGGGATTGCATAAACAGACTTGCTTGGGCTTAATAGGCTATGCCCATTGGGCCCATGGGTCGATCATAGCCTGAAATTTAGGTTGTGACAAAGGTGGTATCAGAGTAAGGGTAGTAACCCGATCCCTGGAAACTCTCGTATGTTAACAGGGGCGAAGCATAACTCTTTGCCCAAGGGCTTATAGGGATGGATGCTTCATGATCTTCCACTTTATGAGTGCTTTGATAGGTACCATTTGTTGCCTTCGTATTGAGGGGGATGCTCCATGATCTTCCACCCTCTAGTGACAAAGGTGGTATCAGAGCTCAAGGTTTAGTTGAGTCCTAAGGATTCTTGTGTTAGTCCGCGGAGTTGTAGGAGTTAATGTAGAGTCTTGTTTATAGTTTGTAGCTACAGCTTAAATCATTGACAATAGGCTATATGAACTCCTATTTTTAGTAACCTACCCTCCTACTAACATTATGCAAAGGTCATAAGTGGTGTCGTTCGTGTTTGAGATGCCACCCGAGACATGAGCTGTTATTGGGAAGATTTTTAAGCAAATGCTCCTAATGAAAGGTCAATATAGTGATATATTCCTCCGACTAAGAATGAAGGAAAGTGGAGTTGGATTAATAGGTCTATAATAACCTGTTCATTTGACAGGGTTAAAAGTTGAGCCCAAGATTGTCAACAAAAAGAAAATTTGATGACTCTTAATTGTATTTGAGGTCAATATAAAATAGCACGTGTGATAATGGTAACAAAGGGCGCACTTTAATTAAAATGAATAGTGATGGTTTTAATTCACTTTGAGTGTATAAATTTAAGCATTTAGGGTAAGAGTAAACCAATATTTGTGTGCACGGATGTAAATGCACTATTTTAAGTGAGCTTGTTATGCCATATATAAATGGTGTTGGGCTTACGAAATAATTTACATGTGAATATGTGTGTAGTAGCCTAGATGGAGTTGGTTTTGATTCTAATTAAGTAATTGCGAGATTCCAAGGCTTGAATTGAATTATTGTACTTTATGGTTATAATTGCATGAATTCGTTCAAGGGTGAAAATCGCTGATTATTATAATTGACGTATGGTCATGAAGTAAAAGGCCAGTAAATGATCTACTCTAAGGATGGGCTTGAATTTTGCCATGCTTAATGTGGAACCCAAGGATTAAAAGACTAGATGTGGATTTAGCAGTTTGAAATTAAATGACATAGAAATGACAAATTTAGTCTAAGTGCCATATGGAGTTCTATATGAAGATCGATATATGAATTTCTTTAAAGGTCAATTTAAATAAAATATGTTTGGTTCAATATGCAACCTATGATGTAAATTATTAGTCTTGAATGTGACTTCTCTAAAGGTAAGGAGCTTAAAACATGTGGATTTTCGGATATGCTCTAAGAGGAAGTTTCTACATCCTAAGCTTAAGAAATTTTAATCTTATGACTACAAAAGCAAGATACAAAAGTTTAGTGAATTGTCTATCTTATGGATGTAATTGGTTAAGAATTGATGAGTAAAGTCAAGATTTTAACACTAAGTGGTGTACAATTTGATATATGTGTACCTAAGAGTAAATTTGAAGATCATTGCTTAATCAATTTACACCGAATGTTGTGGTAAAGGTATATGAATGTTAATAGTGAAGTATGTCCAAAGTGAGATATGTGGAGACTAATGTTCCAATCTCAAACTTGTGATAGAAAGCTAGTTTTACAAATTATGGTTTTATGACCATGAAATATATGGAGGTTACCACTATGCAAGCATACACTTGAAGTTGTATATCTTGTGATTTACATTCATCATATGGAAGGAGATATTCCATAGCAAGATTTCGCCTAATTGGTGACTACATGACTATAGGCTTGGCATGAGATTGAGAATGCCCTGGCATAAATGTGGAATGTATTATGAAAGGTTGAAAAGCCACATATACCTTAACAAGGTCAATAAGACAAATGATGGGTGAAACATAGATGTTGTTATAATGAGCATAAAAAGCTCAAGGATAATCAATGCGATTATATTAAGTTAGTTTGGTTCAATCCGAAATAAGAGTAAGGCCATCTTGAAAGATCTTAAAATAATGTTCAATGGAGTTAATGAGCTAAATGTTATCGAATATATATTAAATTGTTAAAGTTATGCATGACTTTGAAGATAAACCTTTGATTGTCTGAGTCCTCAATAGAATTCTATTAAAAAATGTGTTTAAGCATTTTGGAAATGTATTGGAAAACATAAGAATAATATACTAGTTTGACTTGGTATAAGAGGTCGCATTTGGATGGCCATGAGTGGCTTGTGAACAATCAAGCAGTGTAAAGTATGTGCTCATAAAGGAAGCTATGATTGGTAGATAAAGGTGGAACTTTAAATTTCATTGTCATAGTTATTAGATTATATTTTGTATTATATGATATAGTGTACAACATCAATGATGAGATTGTGTTCAATGCTTTAGGCCTTGAATTGTAAGTTATGGACATATATCCACCTTATGAATACCCTATGAGATAAATTTGAAAGATTTTTCACAATGAGAAAACATTAAAACTCAAGCAGCAAATGGCTATATAGTCAAGTTGGGCTCGTGACTGATATGTCACATAAGTATGAAGATATGACACAAGCATAAGTATACTTGGAAATGCTGGCTTGAGGCAATGATTATCCTACTATTTTGTGGACCTGATAAGATTCTGGTCTCGACATAATTGTAGACGCAAGGCATAAATTGTGAAATGCTCATCCCTCACAAGTTCTAATATATTTTGAGTAATTATCAAGGTAAAGTGCCTGATAGGGATAGGCAAAGGTTGAATTATGCTTCAAATGTTTAGAGAATGAGAGTGACATGGTTTGATTAAATGATACTACTACTGGTGAAGGAATAAAAATATGCTATGGGAATTGCAGAGATCTACCTAGACAAGAGATGATGATTTGAGAATTCAAGTACTCGTATATGAGTAAAGATTTGGTAATGAGACATGACCTAAAGTTGGAATACTACAATATGAATTTTGGCTAAGAAAATCGACTTATAAAACACATGATGTTTGAAAATGGTGCCAATTAGTGGTTGACTCTCGTATAAGAATAGAATATTGGGATTAGCTTTGTGTATTCACCACAAATGATGAGTATGATCTAACCAATAGAAGAAATGATTCTAAACTTGATTGTTGGTTATTTTGGTTTTACAGATGGGTTATTGAGCTTGGTATGCCTAAGGCCATTCGAAGTTAAAAGTTTTGGAAATATATATGTATAGATATATATGTTGCTTATTGGTATAAAAACTCATGCGGAGTTAGTTATAATTTTATTCGATGATGATATTCTAACAATGGTTATAGTGCTAGACAATGATTAAGATAATTTATCGTTGATTTTGGCAGTGAACAAGTGGGTTATAATACTGATAGCTTAAAAGTAAGTGTTTATACTTTTGGTATAAGTTCCTCAATTTTTATTATATCTTGATCAAACTCGGTGTTTTGATATAGCTTGAGAGGCTTGGCATATGAACTAGCTTAACTGTGAGCTAGAAATTGTTAGGTTATTATGAAGTACACAAATAGAGAAGTATGACATGAATTTAATATCCTAATGGGCAATGGAAAATGATGTATAAGTTTTGGTATAGCTTCAATATATATAGTTTTGATATATAAAGATGTGGGGAAAAGTTTATAGCTTATGCATAAAGGTGTGCATTTGAATGCGTATAATTAAAAGTGTAAAATCTGACTTGATTGGTGTAAAGCTAATGATTCAAAATGAATGATTATGGATTTAATTTTCTAAGGTAAAAAGGACTAAAGGAAGTTAATATCAGAAAGGTCTTAATAGATGATTCTTAAATTTTAAAGTGCACTTAAGGAGAGATAAATGTTTTGTTTGATATTCAGATTGATAAACTAATGAGGCCATGAGATATGATGTTTCGAGTAAATTTGAGAAATATCAAGTTAGATATGTTGAGTTTTCTATAAGATTGGAAGTTGATATGATGCATGAACCAAGATTCTATGTTAAGAATGCCCAACGAAAGTGATGTGGTAGAACTTTAGAACTTTGATTATTCACCCTACGTCGATTTGAATTCGATGACGAATTCGTTTTAGGTAGGGGAGACTGTAGTATCCCGTATTTTTGATACGGTAGCTAATAAAGTTTACGGATGCCAATTAAGGTTAAGTACTGAGTTAAAAAGGGTAATTTAGAAGTGAACCTGTGAAATCTCGACCTCTAGAGACCCGTAACTAGAAGTAGACACAATAACACGGACCAGGGGTAATTTCATCATTTCTCCTGGTCAACCCTTGAAATTTGTTTTCTAATGTTATTAAGGTCCAAGTAGGCCTAAGGAATGAATGAATGAGGATAAGATAATGAAGAAGATGGAAACATCGATAATTTTCACGGTAAGGGTAAAATGGTCATTTTATATCTTGGGTTGAATTTTTTTAGTTTCATTAACCCAAGTATTTTTAGACCCTTATGGACCTTGTCTTAGTGTTAAAGAAGTAAAAAGATTGTATATAAGCAATGGAATAAACAAAATGACATAGTTAAGGGCATTTTGGTAATTTTGCTAAAAATGGATAAACTTAAGCAATAAAAATCTAAGTTTCTAGGATGTTCTTCAAATTTCCAGCACTTCTTCTTTTTCTCCTTCCTCTCCTACGTTCTCTCACCCCCTCTCATGGAAGCTTGCCTTGAATTTTCATATATTTCCTTAAGATAACCCTGATTTTCATGTTTTTGTGCACCCTTTCCCAAAGTTCTTTATGCTCTTTTACTTTTTCACCATAAAACCATCAAAAACCATTCCTTATTACACTCTCTCACTAGCTGGACGTTCTAGAGAGAGACTGTGAGATTTTCATGATAGTTTGAAAGCTTTTGGGAAAGAAATTCAATTACAAAGCTACCAAGGTGAGTAATGAAATTGAGTTAGATTTTTTTAAGTTGTTGAGAATGTTTAGGAATTAGATTTGTGAGAATTTATTTGTTGGGATTATTATTCATTTTAGTGTGACTAGAGTATTACAAATAATAGTCATTAAATGGTAGTTGGGAGCTAGTTAGGAATAACTATCTAAACTTGAATTAGGAAATACCTTTAGAGAGTGTATTAATGCCAATTTGGGTTGGTTGTGATGTTGTGTGTGTATAGGTTCCAACAAGGCCTCACATGTCCATTTGGAGCATTAGTTGAGGTTAGAGTCAAGCAAAAAAATCAACAAGACCGGTGAGTGAATTTGCATTTCCAAATTATTTTGAAAAATAGAATTGTGTTGAGATGAATTATTTGCATGATTTTATCCAACTTTTCATTAAAAATGGGTGCTTAGGAACAAGCCCTTGGTAAATGTTTTGATGTTGCTAAAATGTGAAAAGTGTAAAAAGATGAATCCATGTGCTCCTATATTATGTTGGTATGTATATATATATGAAAATATGTTGTGCATAGATGAATAATGTTGTGTGATAATATTGACCCGGCTATGTGCGAGTAAGAAGTGGGTATAAGCCAATGATGATGATGACCCGGTTATGACGATGAATGAAGTGGGGTGGTGTACTTGTTGATATATGTTTATATATGTATATGTGATAGCAAGTTTATGATTATAATATGTGATTGTTTTGAATGTTGATAACTTAATTATTGTCAATGGGTTCACTTTGATGTGCAATATGGTAGGGATGGATTTTGTGGCATGTGAAAACCCCTTATTTGTCATTTGCCTTGAATCTCACTGCAGTAATAAACTCTCAGGTGGTGGGGACATAAACCAACCCTGTTTCTCATTGCAGCGAGATTCAGAGAGGAAATTTCGCTGCAACGAAAATAAATCTCGCTGTAGTGAGAAATTCTCAGGTTCTAATGTAGTGCTTTTATTTTGGTGAAGATTTTGACCTCCTTCCCTTCCGAACTAGGAAAAATGGCAAACATCAAAGTTGTAGCCCTATCTCTTAGATTTCTAATGGCTAAAAAATTAGGTCAATTAGACTTCTTTAGTGGGAGATATGCTTGAAAAACTGAAATATATGCAAACTAACACTGTTTCTCGCTGCAACAAGAAACTTTCTGTTTTGGCCCCTAAATCTCACTGCAGTGAGAAACTTGCTACCATGCTTACTACCTTGCTTGATTTTGACATATTTTTCACCTATTTAACTTCATGGGTTGATCTTGGGTTTTTGCAACACTATGAGGTTATTAATCAAAGTTTGAAATGAGGGGTTTTTAGTAAGAAACTAAATTAATTGCATTGTTTTTGAAACAAGTGCATAATGATTTCCAAATTCTTCCTATTGATTGCTTGTTCCCTTCTTATGTTCACTCACTGAGTTTTATACTCACGTTTTGAAAATTCATGTTTTCAGATTTAGAGGTAATTGGGACCTAGATTGAGTCGCACACATGCTCACCTTCTTAGTAGGTATTATGACATCTCAGTAGCTATATCTTCACTCAGAGTCACTCCGTTGACGGTCAAGAGTCTTATGCTTGTGTACATGTATATGTAATGAAGACCACTAAGATTCATGTTAAAAAATCAAATATGTATATTTGATTACTGAAGCCACTATAAGGTGGCAAATGAGTAATACTATGTTAGCATAATACAATTGTGAGTATTGGGTTACTATAAAATATTATTGAAATATTTTTAGTTGAGAATTACAATATGAGTTTGAGAAATGATAGTTTGGAATGATGATCAGGATTGCATAAATAAGCTTGCTTGGGCTTAATGAGCTATGCCCATTGGGCCTATGCGCTGGTCATAGCTTGAAATTTGGGCTGTGACAAGAAATACCAGAGAAAATTGGTCCCTGCGTGTTTGATGTCCAATTCTAAGTGATCGACATTACCCCATCTTATAACTGTTTATTAAGACGCCCGTGGATTCATATGGCTAGAGCTGTATCGTCTTCTCTGCATCAAAAGGTAAAATTCATAATTGAAGGCCAATTGATAAACATCTCTGCAGAAGAAGACATACTAGCCATCCAATCCTCATCAGCCCCTTATGTAGAAGTGATTGAGGAAGTCCCTGAATGCTCGTTCAGATCTTTTGAATTTGTTAATGCTACTTACGTGGGAGAAGGGGCGGTGATACCGACTCCTTGTTTGTCAGTAGCAACTAAAATGGAAGTTAAGTAGATAGTGGGAAAAAGATGTCGTGCTGGTCTAGGGCTAGGGAAGAATTTACAAGGAATTAGTCGTCTTTTGATTCTAGTTAAGAATGAAGAAAGGTTTGGTCTGGGGTATAAACCTACCAAAAAAGAGAGAAGGAAATTGGCAGCCCAAAAGAAGATTAAAAGGATGGCTTAGCTCGAGGGAAAGGAAGAAGAATTTGAGAAAAGAACAACTCCATACTTGTATGAGACTTTCCGCTCTACAGGTTACATTCATCCTGAAGCACTAACAAAAGACAATCAAGTCCTGCAGATGCTTGATGAGCTATCAATCCATATGATCAAAGATGAAGAATCTAACAAGAAAGTCCCTGTGGTGTATCCAGTACCTCCAGGAGAGGAGTTAAGCAATTGGACAGCCACAGAGTTACCTGTCATCTTTAAGTCTTTAAAAATATAATGAACAATTTTACCTAAATGCCTATGCCCAAGGGCGTTAGGAGTAATTTCCTGTTTAAGTAGGGCTTTCTATTACCATAATCATTTAATCAATGACAATGCATGATGTGTTTCATAATTCATCAACCTTTTTGCATATTTCCTTTTCATTTATTCATTTAGCCAATAAACACTTGCCCATACATGTGTCCAATTTTACCTATTTGTAAGTCTTTAAATAATGAACATGAAGACAATCTAGAGAACAATGTGAATTTTGATTTCGAGAAAGTTTTGAACATTGATGAATTGAAAAATAAAGAGAAAGTGGGTGACTATGACTTACCCCCTGATTTGTCAAGATTATTGGAATAGGGAGAAAGGGAGATTTTAACTCATCAAGAACTCACAGAAACGATCAATCTGGGAAATGGGGAAGAAAAGAAAGAGGTTAAGATTGGTACCTCGTTATCATCTGATGAACGGCAAAAGTTAGAGGAATTGCTTCGTGAGTATGTGGATGTGTTTGCTTGGTCATATCAGGACATGCCGGGTTTTAATACTAACATTGTTGTCCACAAGTTGCCTCTGAAACTGGATTACAAGCCAATTAACAAAAATTGAGAATGATGAAGCCAGATATATTGCTGAAGATTAAAGAAGAAGTAAAAAAGTTATTTGATGCTGGGTTCTTGAAGGTGGCCAAGTATCTTGAATGGGTAGCTAATATAGTCCCGGTTTCTAAGAAGGATGGAAAAGTTTGAATGTGCATTGATTACAGGGATTTGAATAAAGCGAGCCTGAAGTATAGCTTCCTTTTGCCACATATCGATACTCTTGTGGACGATACAACAAAACATACTTTATTCTCATTTATGGATGATTTTTCAAGGTACAATCAAATTAAGATGGCACCCAAAGATATGGAAAAAATAACGTTCGTAACCATGTGGGGAACATTTTGTTACAAAGTAATGTCATTTGGATTAAAGAATGCAGGTGCCACCTACCAAAAGGCAATGGTAACTTTATTCCACGATATGATGCATAAAGAGATAGAGGTATATGTGGATGACATGATTGCAAAATCTCGTATAGAAAAGGATCATACTGTTAATCTCAGGAAGTTGTTCGAGAGATTGCAAAAGTTTCAACTCAAGCTGAATCCTACAAAATGTACTTTTGGTGTTATTTCTGAGAAATTGTTGGGATTCGTAGTAAGTGAACAAGGAAATGAAGTGGACCCGGATAAAATACAAGCTATTCAAGAGTTGCCATCTCCTAAAACGCAAAAAGAAGTGAGAGGATTTTTAAAGAGATTGAATTACATTGCTCTATTTATATCCCAACTCACCTTCAAATGTGATCTAATCTTCAAGCTGCTTCAAAAACAAGACTCAAGAGAGTGGAATGAAGAATGCTAGATAGCCTTTGATAAAATCAAAGAACATCTCACAAATCCACCAGTATTGGTACCACCAACGGTTGAAAAACTTCTATTTTTGTATTTGACTGTGAACAAGAATTCGATGGGATGCGTATTGGGGCAACATGATGAAACTGGAAAGAAAGAACATGTCATATACTACTTGAGCAAGAAATTCACGGAGTATGAGTCCAAATACTCTGCGCTTGAAAAGATGTGTTGTGCGCTAGTATGGACCGCCCAAAGGCTCCAATAATATATGTTGTATTATACAACATGGTTGATGACAAAGTTGGATCCCATCAAGTATATTTTCGAAAAAACTTGTCATGTCTGAAAGAATAGCACAATGACAAGTTCTACTATCTGAGTATGATATTGTGTATGTGTCCCAAAAATCAATCAAAGGGAGCGTCATAGCTGATTTCCTCGCAGATCGAGCTACTGAGGATTATGAACCTGTAAGTTTTGATTTTTTTAGACGAAGACTTGATGGCCATCTTGCACATAGAAAAGGACGGTCTCAATGAACTTAATCCTTGGAAAATGTATTTTCATGGGGCATCCAATGCTTTGGGGCACGAAATTGTTACAGTGTTGATTTCTCCAGACGGAAAGTATTATCCAGTCACAGCAAGATTGAATTTCAACTGTACTAATAATATGGCAGAGTATGAGGCATTGGTAATGGGATTACAAGCAGCAATTGAGATGAAGGTTGACACGATAGATGTTTATGGAGATTTGGCTTTGATGATATGTCAAATGAAAGGCGAATGGAAAACTAGAGATTCTCAACTAGTTCCATATCAAAAGCTAGTTATAGAATTAGGCAAACAATTCAAGGAAATCAACTTCAACCATTTGTCTCGAGAAGAGAATCAGATTGCTGATGCTTTGGCCACTCTCGCAGCTATGTTCAAAATAAAAGAAGCGACTCATGTACGCCCTTTTGATTTAGAAGTTCGTGAAGTCTCCGTACACTGCTTGAACGTCGAAGAAGAGGTTAATGGTAAGCCGTGGTATCATGATATTGGGCAATACATCAGGCACCAAGCATATCCGGAGAATACCACGGACAATGACAAGCAGACTTTTAGAAGCTTAGCAATAGGTTTCTTCCTGAGCGGAGAAGTGCTTTACAAAAGAAGTTGGGATCAAATACTTTTGAGATGTGTAGATGCTACTGAAACGAACAAAATAATGAAAGAAGTCCATGAGGGAACTTGTGGAGCTCATGTTAATGGACATATATTGGCTAGACAAATTATGGGAGCTGGGTATTATTGGTTGACATTGGAATTGGACTGCATAAACTTTGCTCAAAAATGTCACAAGTGTTAGATTTATGCAGATAGAATCCATGCTCCTCCAGCCTCATTGCACGTTTTCACGGCACCTTGGCCATTTTCAATGTGGGGAATGGATGTGATTGGGCTTATTATGCCAAAAGCCTTTAATGGACTTCAATTCATATTGGTGACCATTGATTATTTCATGAAATGGGTAGAAGTGATATGCCAATGTGACACAAAAGGTGGTGTGCAAGTTCATCCAAAGGGAGATAATAGGTAGATATGGGCTGCCGAAAAGGATCATTACTAATAATGCAAGCAATTTGAATGGTGCGATCGTGAAAGAGGTTTGCGCTAAATTCAAAATCAAGCATCATAACTCAACAACTTATCGTCCGAAGATGAACGGAACGGTAGAGGTAGCCAACAAAAACATTAAAAAGATTGTCAAAAAGATTACTAAAGTCTATAAAGACTGGCATGAGAAACTTTCTTTTGCCTTGCACGCATATCAAACTTCTGTGCGTACCTCCACGAGGGCAACTCTGTACTCATTAGTATATGGTACAGAAGCAGTTCTACCTATTGAAGTGGAAATCCCATCATTGAGGGTGTTGATGGAAACAGAATTGGAAGATGCTGAGTGGATTCGTTCTCGCTATGAACAATTGAACCTGATTGAGGGAAAAAGGCTTGCGGCTCTTTATCATGGCCAAATGTACCAACGAAGGATGATGCGAGCATATGAGAAGAAGGTTCATCCCCAGCAATTCTAAGAAGGAGAGTTGGTTCTTAAGAGAATACTCCCTAATCATATTGATTTTCAGGGAAAATGGATGCCAAAGTGGGAAGGACCATATGTGGTAAAGAAGGCTTTTTTAGGAAGAGCTTTAATTTTGGCTGACATGGATGGGGAAGATTTGCCTAATCCAATAAATGCAGATGCGGTGAAGAAGTACTATGCTTAAAAAAGAAGAAGAAAAAAATAATAAAAAATATATAATATGAATAAAAATGGAAGGGGTTTGTGTTGAAAACCAGAAAAAGGACAACTCATACCCAAAGGAGGAGGCTCATGCTAAAAACCCAAAAAGGGCGGCTTGAGGCCAAAAGGCAGGAAGTTAGAACGAAATGTCAGCCCAAATGGAGTACAGAATTGAGGTAAAAATACACTATGAATAAAGCTCCACAATTTCCAAAACAAGGGGAAGTTAGGGAGTCTACAACCTATAGATTTGCTCAAAGCATCAATCAAGGACAATTCTTGAAGTCGAATATCAAATTGGTTTTTCTGAATGGTTTGAGTGTTCATTACTTAAAAAGATCTAATATTTGCTCTGTAAATTCTCTTTTCTTGGAATTATTTGAACTCTTATATATGAAACTCCATTTTCTTATCTATTTCAACCTCTTTGTTCTTTACCATCCCATGGTTTCACATAATGATTGTCATAAAATGAATGCTGACTGGTAAAAGGAATAAGCTAATTAAGCAAGAAATTACACTCATTGTTCAACAAAGACTTAATGATGAGGAAAAAGAATGGCAAAGTTTTAAACCTAAGCAAAAAGTCAAATGTCAAAAGAGAAGATGCTTAAGGGAAATCTAGAGTTTCCTAAAGTAACCAGAAAGAAACAAACAAAGATGGTTAAAAGCTGCAATGAAAAATTGGATAAAGCAGGAAAAGGATCTTGGAACCTTAATGAATCATAAACATGAAAGCATTCCATCATTTCAATCATGCATACATGCCTAGCCATGCACATGGTCATTTTCAAAAACAAGAATCAAAATTAATTCATGTCCCAAGCTTCGAAAGTAAGGATCCACCTGACCTAAAATGTTGAGGTCGTAAAACTTTGCTAGAAGGATTTGAGTTTTTCATTGTGAAGTTAACCCAATTAAGTTGGCCTCGTGAATTAAATCGAACCTGTTTTGAGATAGGTCGAGCCTAGATTAAGTCTAGGAATTTTCAATTTATTTTAAATCGAACTTGTTGTGAGATAGGTCGAGCCTAAATTAAGTCTCAATTTTTTTAAATTGAACTTGTTGTGAGATAGGTTAAACCTAAATTAAGTTTAGGAATTTGAATTTTTAAATCAAATCTGTTGTGAGATAGGTCGAGGCTAAATTAAGTTTAGGAATTTCAATTTTTAAATCGAACCTATTGTGAGATAGGTCAAACCTAAATTAAATTTAGGAATTTGAATTTTTTTTTAAATCGAACCTGTTGTGAGATAGGTTGAGCCTAAAATAAGTTTAGGAATTTGAATTTTTAAATCAAACCTGTTGTGAGATAGGTCGAACCTAGATTAAATTTAGGAATTTTAATCGAATTTGCTCTAATATGGGTCAAGCCTAGATCAAGTCTAGGAATTTCAATTTTGTTTAAATCGAACTTATTTTAAGATAAGTCGAGCCTATATCTGATTGATTAAATCAACTGGCTTCGAGATAAATCAAATGTGGTGTCTACGTCTTTGCACTTTCCTTGATTCTCAAGAATGTACAAAGAGGGGCAATTGTAGACACCCATTCAATAAAAATATAAATAAAAAATAAATAAATAAATAAATCTAATCAAAATAAAAAAAAAAAAAAAAGAAAGAAGAGTCTGGAGACCCGTATGGCCTCCACAGTCAACAAAAACGGAGCATTAAATGCTCCTCCGGCAATCGAGATTTGAAGATCCTTCCAGCAGATTTGTTTTTGACTTGAAGGCCACTCGAAAATCATGCTGAACAGAGCATGATTGCCCTCTCTGATTGTCTAAAACTTTGGACAACTGGATTCTATAAGAACCCTAAAAATTTTGAAGCAAATGAGAGATTTTTGGGAGGAACCAAGAAATAACCCAGAAAACCCAATCTTTCCATATCACAAAGCACCAAAAAATCCCATTCTCAAAACCAACAAAATCACAAAATCAGATCCAAAGGTCCTAAATTCTACCAGCAAACTACCATAGCCACAATAAAAACAATAAATCAAAATCAATAAAAACAGAGCAAAAAAAAAAAACAAACAAAAAAGAAAATTAGTGTTTTAAAAATGGGGTTGATTTATGTGGGTGTGGGAGGCCGACGGCACAAAAAGGGCCGTTGGCAAAAGGGGGAGACAGAGAAAGGGAGATTTGGGATTTAGGTTCGCTGATCTACGGTGGTAAGGAGAATGTAGGAGAGCCGACAACAAAGAAAGGGAGATTTGGGATTTAGGACCACCAATCTGCAGCGGTATGGAATAAAAAGAAGTCATCGACCGACAAAAAGAAAAAGAGAGGCAAAGAAGTCACCGATCGACGAAAAGGAAAAAGAGAGGGAGAGAAGTCATTGATCGGTGAAAAGGAAAAAAAGAGGGAGAAGAGAGAGAGAAGGGAAAGTTTTAGAGAGAAGGTAGAGAAGGTTGCGGCTAGAGAGAGAAAAAAAAGGCAAAAAATGAGAAGAGAAAGGAAAATGAAGGTTTAAATACTTAGGGTTAGGATTTTCAAAACGACGCCGTTTTGGAGGATTACAGTTCGCCAAACAAGCACCCAAAACGGTGCGTTTTGAGCTCTACCTTGTGGGCCTCAAGAAGTAGATCCGACGTAGCAGATTTAGGCTTTTGTGGGTCATTGTATCACGGGGCGCGGTTCAGACCCGCAGATGGTGCCGGAAGGCGTGGCGGAGTGATGGAACATGGGGGAGTCTCACTGGGAGCCGAAACCCCCTGGGGTGTGCCAGTCAGGAGGAAGCTGTTGGCAGGGGTGCTTGACACAGGCCCCTGGGCAAGCCAGCCCGCAGAGCTCCAGGCAGACAGCCCGCACAGCCCAGACAGCCAGTCTGTGCGAGGCCCAGAGTGGCCCCTGCGCCCAGCGCCCAGGCAGCCTGCCTGGTGCGGCCCAAGCACCCCAGCCCGCCACTGTAGCACATCTGCTGCCTGTCCCGCCCAACAGTGCCCAAATTTTGGGACTTTCCCGCCAAAAGCCATCCCATCAGCTGCCTTGGCTTTTGGGGGGAATTTTGGGGATTTTGGAGGGAAAACCTAGTATAAATACCCTTTGTAAAGTGTGTACAGCAGACTTTGGCAAATAATAAACTCTCATTCACTCTCAATCTCTGAAACTCTCTCTTCCTCTCTTCTCCCCTCTCTTTGCTGCTTGTGTGCTTGCTGGCCTAAGGCCATTTCCTGCCTGCTGTGTGTGTGTGTGCACTGTCCAGAGTGCTGGTGAGGGTGCTGTGTGCCTGCCAACCGATTGACCCCTGCTGGGTGCGTGCTGCCTGTGCTGGGTGCGTGCTGCCTGTGTTGGGTGTGAGCTGTCTGTGCTGGGTGCGTGCTGCCTGTGCTGTCTGCGGGTGAAGGGTGCGCGCTGGGGGCCGGAAGCTTTGTGAGGCTGGTTGGTAAGTTTGCATTGCATCCTGCATCATTGTGTTGCCTCTTGGTCCTTGTGGCCTTGAGTGATCAGCTGTTAGGGATTTTAGGCTGACTTGGGTTCGGAGGCCAAGCTGAGGGCGAGCCCAAGGCCGCACGGTTGGGGCGTCTGCAGAACCCCCACGTGACAATTGAGCTGGGTTAATCTGAGCTTGGAAAGGTATAATCCTTCTTTTTGGTTTGGGCTTGTTTCAATTGATTTTGGGTCTAGCCCATTTTGTTAAATAAAATGCATTTTTTTGTTATAATTTAAACCATATTAGGAAAGGTTATATATATATATAACACAAATGCTCATTTTAAAGTTAGAAAATCAAAATAAAGAATAATAAAAAATAATAATAGTAATAATAAAAAAATAATAATAAAGATGCATAGTTTAGAAGAACATATATATATATATATATAATAAGTAAATAAATAGTAAGAAAACTAATAATAGATTTAGTTTAGTTAAAAATAGTAATAATAATAAGCAAATGAGAGGAATAAGAAAAAAGAAAAGAAAGAAATATTCATATTTAGATACTTGTAAATATAATATATATATATATATATATATATATATAAAAGAACATGATATAAATATAAAAATTATAAGAAAAATGAAATGACTATTTGAGATATTTTACCTAAAAGGGGCAAAGAGTTGCCTCTTTCTGGTGGATTTTTTAAGTGTGGAGTTCGAGATAGATTTTCATCGAAGTGTCGGGATAAATCTAAACTCTATACTCCAACACCCATTAATTCAAATAATTATTTAAAAAATATAAAATGAAATAATAAATAAATAATAAAAAAAAACAAATAACATGCATTAAAGAAAAATTTTAATAATAAACACGTAAACAAGGTAATAAATTACCTTAAACTATTAAACACATAATTGGATGTATTATGAACCACCTAAATCAACAAACGCGTGCATGTAGATATCATCATTTTCTTTTATCATAGCATGCCACATTTATCGTGTAAATGGGGCAAGAATTCTAATGATAGGATTCCCTTGAGTTCTTCCAAGGATATCTCTAGGTGAGGAAAATTTCGAGACTTCACCAAAACGTTGGGATGGTTTTCGAATGATTTTCCAATAAAAGATTGTCGACCCCATTATTTAAAACAAACAAATCACGACATCGTTTTACACTTGCATCATGTGCATAGGTACAACCGAATAAAGGATTCAATTAGATAACATAATAAAGAATTAATTAATAAGAAGGATTAAGAAAACACAAGAATAAAATCAAGGTAGGCTACAATAGGATAACTTAAGATTGAATGGTACCATTCGTGGAACGGGCGTCACAGAGGTGCTAACCTTTCTCCGTGCGTAACCACACTTCCGAACCCATCTCTAAAAATTGTAGACCAGTTCTCGTTCTTTCGACGGATCTACAATTAATTTAGGACTTCGTCGATTAGAACCGAGTTAATAGGTGACCAATCACACCTAAAATGGATAAAACAAATTGGTGGGGACTCCTAGTTATTCTATTTTGGCCTATGTCTAACGGTTGAGTTCCTGGACCCGCACGTAACGACAACAAAGTTACAAGATGTTCCCTCTCTAAGCTCTCAAAGCACTACTTGCAATTTCAAAGCCTAAAGATCCACTTTTATAGTATAAAAGTCCAAAGTCAAATGTGATTAGGACTCGATGTGGAATAAGAAGTTTAAAACCATACAACTACTCAATGTTGTACACAAACAAGAATTTTAATCAAATAAGATTTAGAATTCTAGTCAACCTAAAACTCAACAATCACAAATCAAACATGTGGCAAAAAAGCAAAGCATCCAATTGAATCACAAAAGCCTCAAAAAATCTCCACAATCAGAGAGCAATGGAAACCAAAAACTATTCTATCATTAAAACCGAAAGAAAGAAAAAACTATTAACGGCAATCAATTTCTTTTATATATTGACAAATTATAATACATCCCTGCATCTTCTCTTCTCCTGTTACTGTTGATGGCTTCATTTCTTGGAGTTATGAATTTCTGTAAGCCTTGAAACGAAAAGGAAAACTTGTTTAGCTAAACCAGAAAAAATATAATATGGTATATGTACAAGAACAAAGATATAAGAGTACGAAGGAATTTCAAGAAAACATGCATTAAAACCAAAGGATACAAAGATTGCTCATGTTTCATTTTGTTTTGCACTAACAAATTGATATATAGGTGACAAAATTATCAAATTTTTTATAACAAAAAATGAAAACACCACCATAGTCTAGTACCATTCATGTGACTATTCATACTTTTTTGTTTTTCATACCGAAAACTGAAAACAATTATTTACAGTGAAAGCAATCAAATAAGTTAAAATATCACCTATTTTCATCTAAAAAGCAGCAATAATATTAGAACAATTTTATCCTCGGTTTTCAGAAAAATAATGTCTTACATATGAGCAAGTGATGAACACCATATCCGCAGCGACCCAAGGATTAAAGTTTTTCTCCACCCCATGAACAATCACGTTGCCATCATTGTAGATGTTCCAATTGGTAATTCTAACATGGTTAATCGTAGGGATCTCATCAGCGTAGTTTGCCATAAGCATGGGCCATTGTGGATCAAAGGATGGCAGCATTAAGCAGTTTGAGAAATCTCCACTATCGACTTTCATAGCTACAATTTGATATCGATAATGTGTTCGTTCCCATTTCTTGAACGAGATAGCCTCATCTGGGGGAGCGAATATGGTAATTTTACGACCGCTATATAGAGTAATTGTGTTACTATTTTTTTTGTAGGTACCACTTTTTCGGATTCCAAAATCTGAATGTGAATCTCCATGAGGTATGAGAGAAGGAAGATTTCTGTCAAGAATCAATGCCATAAGTTTGAAACCTGTAAGCCTTAGAGCTTTCGTGATCTTATCAACTTGTATAACTACTTTATGGCTATCTGGTCTCGGTTTGAAATTGGAGTGAAGCTGGTCCCAGCTCAAACCATCGCTTTCTGTCGAGACATGCTGCGAGGTATTAGTTTCATTAGGTGAAGTTCGGGGGCGATAAATAAGTAGGAAGATAATGGCATAGAGGAAGCACTGGAAGATAATAGAATAAAAGAAACGCTTGGAAGCCATGACACGATACAAAATAAGGGCTAATGTGACCATCAAACTTCATAAAATATATATAGATTGGAGTCTCAACAGAGGTTAAATTCTTATTTAGGTACAAGTATAGTTGGACTTGACATCAATTGCCGGGAAACCACTGGAAATTATAGTTTTTTTGTTGCTTGTATTTTCCTCTTAATTAATCAAAAGGTGTTATTGTTCCCCACCAAAAATGAATTACTCCTAACCCAAATACCAATGGAAATCATAGTTCACCTTGTTAGTATATTATTGTCCTTTTTTTCTTAATTAATTAAATAATTTGTTTTTAACATATATTTTGTAAAATTGAAATTAATCATCTATTAGGATTTATGTATTTGACTCAATGTTGGATGTATATATATCTCTCTTCACTTAAAAGAGTCATATTTGAATCCCTCTTCTTCATAATTAAAAAGAAAAACAAAATTATCCGTAAAAATTCAATACATTATGTTGAAAACACAAAAGTTGAAGTACAATTTAACTTATTAGATCCCTTCACTTGTCACGTGACAACAATCTTAACAAGCCAACTATTTTATCTTCAATTTATGTTATATTATGACCTATTGGATGAGCATAGGTTTTCACTTCCTAATCGTTTATTTAAAATATAATATAAGTCAAATTTAATCAGGTAATAAAACACACCACCAAGTAATTAGGTTTTTAATTAATTTTTTCCACGTATTTATTATTCTCTATACATTGAATTTGAAAATTATTTGATAGTGATTGTAATTTTTAATCTCGTTAAAAAAGCTTGTTAAATTTTCAATTCCTTTCAAGCAACATCTGTCAACAGCGTACTACTTGATAGAATGTAACACACATCTAAGCTTTAATGCAAGGTAAACTACTAGCAGAGTATACAAGCAGAATGTAAGCAGCCTGCTTTAATTGCTCAGGAATTCCTTTCACATTTTGCATTCTCAACAATAATTGATCCTACTTTTATTAAACACAATGCTACGCAAATTAATGTAAAATCAGGTAAACGAAACTGGTGCAACTAGCTTTGAGCCAATAGTTTAAGACTAATAATTAATGCTAATAATAACAATTACAACCAGCAAAATCTAACTCTAATTAAATAAATAAACAAATAAAATTTCAGAAATAATTAAATATTCTTTGAAGACTTCCAGAAATTGCAATTGAAAAAATTTTGGACTCCATGAACAATGATGTGACCATCATTGTAGATGTTCCAATGTGTTATGTTAACATTGTTGATGGATCCGTAACCATTAACAAGGACTTTGCAATAGGAATCGCATGTGAGCAGCTCGACGCCCCTTTGTACAGATCCTGAATCGAAACCTTCTTTATCGACCCTGGCAGTCACAAACTGGTACTCCAACACCTTCCAATTTTCATCATCGGAGAAAGATTCGTCCACAGGAGCAAATATGGTGATTGTATTGTTGTTGTATATGGTCACACTGTCTGTGGCATAACAAAGGCGACAGCCAGCAGGATACGTACCACCGAATGGAACAACGGTGCGGAGATGGTTTTGGAGAATTAGAGACATGATCTTGAAGCCAGCATCCCACACAGCTTTGATAATCCCATCAACTTCTATGATGGCGTTGGTATCTGATGGCTTGAACATCAAGATGTGCTCTTCTCTTGGTTGCGTTGGAATTGCAGATAATTGGAATGTAGGCAGAGTATGAACAAGGACAATAACAAGAACCAAGGCTAGGGTGTATTTGGATACCATGATCAGGATTCAGAATTAGGATTAATAGAGGAACAAAACCCTAGTTCTGGGAAGGGGGAATTAATGCCTTAGGATTATTGTGTATATAAATAAAAGCAGAGTTGGATTTAATTATAAGATTAGGTGTATAATTTGATCAAAACTCAAAAAGTAGGAAGGTTGCTGGCTTCAAATCAAATTATTAAAACTCATGCTTTTTTTTTTTTTGCTGCTTTCTAAAATTTTACTAATTTGTTGCCAATGCATGGGCTTTTTAAGCTCTTTCTAAAATTTTACTTAATTTGTTGCCAATGGATGGAATCCCCAATGCATAGATATGTGTCATCATAATATTACAATTGCGACACGATAAAAGTCAGATTATAATGCAAATTTTGGTTAATAGGCAATATAAAATCAGTTGAATAATTTATTGATAAATGAATAGCTCATAGAACATTAATATTTGAATAATGTTATTCAATATAGAGCTTCACAAAAACTGACTAGAGTAGTTTAGAGAAAACTTTACTTATTCAATTATTTATATATATATATATATTAAGCCATCTAACCTAAATCAAAACAACTAGGTGAAGATTTTCCCAACCATATGCGGTCTCTTTTTTCCTCTACCTTTCCTAGTCCAGGCATATATGTATTAATATTATTATTATTAGTTCAGACCTTTTATCAATTGTATATGTTACCTCTTAACTAGTCTAAAACTCGAGATGTTGAAAAAAATTGTAGAAAAACAGGAAAAGGTAAATTGAAGAATAACGGACTTGTGTGTGATAAGATGTCTGTGTATTGGTTGTTGGTTATATAAGATTTGAATGGGCAGCCAAAAGAATCCATTGGTGTTGCTATGGAGCAAATATTAGCCACTGTCCAATATTTTCTCTTCTTGACCTTTACCATTGTAAGCTTAACCAAACCAATATCACTGCTTTTTAAAAGCTCATTTGAACCATATTCTCGTTTGCTTTGTCTCTATCACAGGGAGGATGGTATTACCTTTTGATCCCTCAGCATTAACATTTCAGAATGTGCAATACTATGTTGACCACACCTCCGGCAATCACATAAATCTGCCCTTTGTATAAATTTGAAGTCGTAGAGCACATTCTCTCTGTCTCTCTCTCTCACACACACACATGCATAATCAACTTACATATAACCATGGACAAACTCTAACATAAGTTATTTAAGTCAGAAGGAACCCATTTGAGGTGACTGGCGAGACTTGAACCGAAGAATTCATCAACAATTGCTAAATATCATGACTAATGAGCCATTGGATGAAACAACACTGATTGATCATTGGTGCATTGTTTTCTATTTGTTCTTAGGAAATGAGAAAACGAGGATATTCTCGAAGAAGCTTCAACTCCTTTCAGATATTACAGGAGTGGTTAGGCCTGGTGTTCTGACAGCACTGATGGGTCCTAATGGAGCAGGAATAACTACTCTTCTTGGTGTTCTTGCAGGAAGAAAAACTATAGGCTGCATAGAGGGGGAAATCAGAGTTGGTGGTTGCCCCAAGGTTCAAGAAACATTTGCAAAGATATCAGGCTTTTGTGAACAAACAGATATACATTCTCCACAAATCACAGTAGAAGAATCTTTGATTTTTTCTGCTTGGCTGCGTCTACCTGCTTGTATTGACTCAAAAATGAAAACTGTAAGACTCCAAAGGCGCAAGAATTACTAATATTTTGTTATAAAAATTTGAGATAATTTGTCTTAAAGCTGCTTTAATGGATTTTGTAGGAATTTGTGAAAGAAGTCATTTAGATACATTGAACTTGATGAAGTCAAGGATGCTTTAGTTGGCATACCTGGTCATAGTAGTCTATCAACTGAGCAACGTAAAAGGCTTACAATAGCTGTAGAACTTGTTGCTAATCCTTCCATAATTTTCGTGGATGAACCTACCTCCAGTTTGGATGCAAGTGCTGCAGCATTGTCGTGCGTGCAGTGAAGAATGTAGCTGATACAGGTAGAACAATTGTTTGCACGATCCACCAACCGAGCATTGACATATTTGAAGCATTTGATGAGGTTAAAATCCATTTTTGAGGCTTGAATTGTTAGGATCATTGTTTTCTTGCTATCATAAACAAGTTCAAAACAAGAGTTCTCTTTCATATTCTTGTTATTCTCATTGCAGTTGATTTTTCTGAAAACTGGTGGGAGTTTAGTCTACTTTGGACCATTAGGACAACATTCAAGTAGCGTTATAGAATATTTTGAGGTCAGTTTCCCCTTCCGTTCCCTGATAAATATAGTCTAAACAAATTTGCTTCCGAAAGATAATTTTTACTTGCCTTCTATTCTTAGAATTCTTACTGACAGAGTATACCTGGGGTGCCCAAAATTAAAGATAATTGTAACCCGGCAACATGGATGCTAGATGTTACTTCAACTTCTGTAGAGGCTGAGCTTGGAATTGATTTGGCCAAAAATGGTATGACCAAAACTTGACATGCTGAGACATAATAAAGAGAGTACGGCTGAGATATTTTACTTGGATTCTGTTGACTTTTTCTGCAGAAAATACCAAGGTAGTGGATCTGGTTGTATTATGCAATGACTACATCTTGGACATTAAATTGTTTGCTCACTTCACAATATGGAGATGTGAATGATAAAATTATGGTATTTACTGAAACCAGAACCATAGCTTCGTTGCTAGAGGATTATTTTGGGTTTCGCCATGATCACCTAACTATTTCCGCACTTGTTCTTTTCTTCCATCCCTAAATTTTTTCCTCTCTTTTTGCATTTTTTATCACACGTTTAAACTTTGAGCGAAGGTAAATTTCTCTTCTCTTGTCTTGAAGATGAAAACATAGCTCATAGGAAATATTTAACATGTAAATAATGTTTTTATAAACATGATTCAATTATGATAAACATTCTCTATATTTGTTTGTTCATTTAATTTTATTTGCGTGCATGATAAAACTGTGATAACATTTTAAAATTATAGAGTCAATCGTGTTTCATATTGTACTAAAAAAATTAAATTAATTACCACCTATATATATATATATATTTAATTTTAAAATTATTAACAATGGAGAAAATAATATGTGAGTTATAATCAAATAAGGATTCATTAAACATTTAGTATTTGAGTTATAGTTAAATTTTTAATATGACATCTAAAACTTAAAAATTTGAAATTAAACACTCGATTCTATCCATCAATTTACTCACGAAATTAATATCATTAATCAAATGGATGACATGTTTAAAGATATCAAATAGAAAAGCAGAAGGAGCAAATACTATACCTTTCTTTACAATCAATCTTAATTTCTCTCCATCACATTTTTGCTTCATAAACAAGCCACGTTAATGGCAATCAGCACAAAGAGCGCAATTCATCCATCACCTCATCCAAGAATCGAAAGAGCACACGCCTGATAGATTTCTTTATTACCAAAGTGCTAAAAACAGCCCAGAATGTCGCAAAAAAACTGTTGAATTTCCAGTGATTTCAGATGGTGAAGAAGATGAAGAAGATTCTGGCGCCAGTCCACAACTAGTCGAATTAAAGGGAAAGATAGGAACGGTGTCGTTCTGCCCTGGTTTTAATGTGCTACTAAAGCACACTGGAGTTTGTCGTTTTACCTTTATGTTATAAATCTCACGTTGGCTTAAACGCCCCAGTTTATGTCGTTTTGGTTTTACTATGTAAAGGCTGAAAGCCCACGTGTTTGAGTCTGTTTTTTCTCCTTTCTTCTTAGCTGTTTGTTTAGCCATTGGAAAGCACAAAATTCCATGTTTGGAATCCTGTGCTCAGCTATTTTTTTTAAGTTATTTTCTCTTTCCGAGGCCAATTTTTCAGGAAATTGTTGTTACTGTCTTATATATATTTCAATGCAAAAATGAGTAAATATAGGCTTCTCAAATATTTTGTTTTAATCTCTTAAAATCCTTCCCAACTCCTCTATTTTTCTTTGAAACCATGGCTCTCTTATTCTGTTGATTTTTTTTCTTTCTTTTGAGATATTTCTTCATGATATCAGAGTTGTAAAATTGATTTTAAGGGTCTATTCTTTAGCTTGTTATCATCCATCATCTATTTCCTATTTGCTGTCTCTGTTTTGAATCATGGCTACAATTGGTTTTAGCACATCAGCTCCTCCAATATTTATTGAGAAAAATTATGTTTTCTGATCAATAAAGATGCAATCCTATCTCAAAGCCTTCAATCTTTGAAAGGTGGTGGAGACCGGGGCTGAACCAATGCAATGACATGCTAATGCAACCTTGGCTCAAATTAAGCAATTTGAAGAAGACAAGGCAAAAAGGTATAAGGCTTTCTCTTGCTTGCAATCTACAATGTCTGATGAAATTTTTGATAAGACTATGCATCTAGACAATCCTAAAGAAGTTTAGGATAATTTAAAGGAAGAATTTTAGGGTAGTGATGGAACCAAAAAAATCCAAGCAGTAAATTTGAACAAGCAGTTTAAGATGTTAACCATGGATGAGAGTGAGACGATTAAAGAATTTTATGAAAAAATTATGGGAGTACTTAACCAACTCAAGTTGCTGGGAAAAGAGATGTTTGAGGAAAGATTAGTGAGCAAGATGCTGGTAGGATTACCAAAGAAGTATGAGTCTAAAATCTTATCATTGGAGGACTTCAGGGATATTAGTCAGATGACCTTGAAGGAATTGGTGAATGAATTAAAAGGCTTAGAGTAGAGGAGAGCATTTTGGTAGAAAACTCTTATTGTGAATGTCCTGGTTGTGAAAACAAAGAATGTGAAGCCTGGTAGCAGTAATTCTAAGAAGCATGAAGCTGACAAGGAGGATAAAGGGAAAAAGGTAGATGAAAAAAGACATGGAAAAAGTAAGAAGTCATTTCTACCATGCTTTCATTACAAAAAAAAAAAAAACAAATCATATAGAGAAGTTTTACTAGTTTAGACCAAATGTCAAGTGCAAGAGATGCCACTAGCAAGGTCATGTGGAGAAAGTATGCAAAAGTAAAGGTAAAATGTTGAAGAGAAAGCTGTTGTTGTTGAAAAGCTTCAAGCAGATGAAGAAGTCCTATTTATGGTCAAGAAGATTGATCTTGAAGAGAGAAATACACTTGGTTGTTGGATAGTGGCTGTTCGAACCACTTAACTAGCTGCAAAGAAAATTTCATTAATTTTAATGAAAATTTTAAAACTCAAATGGAGATTGGAAATGGTGATATGTTAATAATCTGTGGAACTGATACAATGGGGGTGAAAACACCTAGCGGGACTAAATCAGTGGCAAATGTCTATTTCGCTCCTGATGTAAGTGAAAACTTACTAAGTGTAGGCCAACTGGTGGATGAGGGCTTTGAGTTAACTTTCAAAGACAAAGCTTGCATAATAAAGGATTCAGCTAAAGTAAAACTCTTCATAGTGGGAATGAGGAACAAATGCTTTCCATTAAATTGGATGGATATAAAGCACACTGCTTATAATTGCATTTTATCTGATATTGAGATGTGGCGTAAGAGGTTTGGTCATGTGAACTATGGTTCACTCAAGCTAATGGCCTCTAGCAACTTAGTGGATGGGTTACCTTTAATGGTAAATATGAAGAAGATTTGTGAAATGTGTCAGTATGAGAAGTAGAGAAAAGTGTTTTTTCCAAAAACCAGTTCTTGGAGGGCAATAAAAGGACTACAACTGATACATACTGATCTTGGAAATCTTATAAAGACTCTATCACTGAATGATAGTAAGTACTACATACTTTTTATTAATGAGTATTCAAGGTTTTGCTGGGTATATTTCATGAAAATGAAGTCTGGTGCTTTAAGTGTATTTACCAAGTTTAAAGCTTTAGTTGAAAATCAAGTAAGGTTGACTATAAAAAAAACTTAAAAATGATAATGGGACTAAGTATACAACTAAGGAGTTTGAAGACTATCTAAGTAAGTATGGTATTGCACATCAATTAAAAGTCTCTTACAGCTCACAACAAAATGGGGTGGTAGAAAGAAAGAGTAGAACCTTGACGAAGATGGCTAAGTGCTTGATGTTTGAGAAGAAGCAACCTAAGCCATTGTGGGCTAAGGCAGTTAACACTACTAAATATCTACTTAATTTGTCAGTTACTAGAGCCCTGACAGGTAAAACACCTTTTGAAGCTTGGTTTGACTTAAAACCATCTGTCAAACATCTAAAAGTGTTTGGATGTGTATGTTTTGCAAAGATTTTTTATGCAAAGAGAACCAATTTGAGTAGTAAGTCATTGTTAGCTATCCATCTTGGATACAATGAGGTTTCAAAATGGTATAGACTTCTAGATGTTAAAACCATGAAGTTATTTATTAGCAAAGATGTTGTTTTTGATGAAGACAAGATGTGGAATTGGAAATTCAAGTTGGTTGAAAGGTTAAATAACCATGTAATTGAAGAAAATTAGTTGCCATAGGAGGAATTTGAGCTGAATACAAATGATGTGGATGAGATACTTGTGAGGGGAACAAGGAGTTTGACAAACATATATGCTAGGTGTCATCTAGTAATCACTGAACCTGGTTCTTATGAAGAAGCTACTACTAATGAGCATTGGAAACAAGCAATGGAAGCTAAAATGGTGATGATTAGAAAGAATAGAACCTAGTTGTTAGTTGATAAGCCTGAAGATCAAAATGGCATAGGTGTTAAATGGATTTTCAGAACCAAGTTGAATCCAGATGATTCTATTAACAAATATAAAGCTAGACTGGTTGTTAAAGGCTTTGCATAGGTATATGGTGTTGACTACATGGAGACATATGCCCTTGTGGCAAGACATGATACAATTAGATTACTAGCAACTCTATCCATATGAGAAGGTTGGTTCATATATCATCTTGACATAAAATCTGCTTTTTTGAATGGTTACTTGAAAGAGGACATTTATGTGGAGCAATCAGAATAAAATGTTGATAAGGGTTCTGAAAACAAAGTTTGCAAACTAATGAAGGCTTTCTATGGTCTCAAACAAGCATCAAGGGCATGGTATGAAATAATGGATGGTCATCTACTGAGTTAGGGATTCATCAAATTAGATACGAAATTTGATCAGAAATTGCAAAGCCAAAACATGGCACAAAGAGTTTGATGATGCTAGAAGAAAATGAAGTGGAAATAATAAGGGTGATGGCTGATAGAAATGATGAGCAAAAGAGTACAATTCAGAGAGAGGGGATTCCTTCAATGATTTTGACAAGAGAGAGAGGGAAGCCAGGAAAGCTAGAGGCTGAGACAGATGATGATTGAAGATTGATTGATGACGAATGAGAGAAAGTGAAGCTTAGAAGAAGCACAAAAGGGTAGAACAAAAGCAAAAAATTCTTGTTAGAATTAAGGGAAGGGTAAGAAAGCTCAAGTAGAGGAAGAGGTATCTTGAAGGAGAGGAATGTAAAGAAGGGAAATAAGACTTTAACCCCAAAGATTAGGTCAAAGGACTAGTTGGAAGAAGAAAAGAAATTGGGGGACTTGGGGAAAGAGATGCAAGAATGAGACTCAACGTCAGATTCAGACATTAAAAAAAGTGAATGTTGTAATTAGATAAGAAGTATCTGAAATTTTGGAATTTACTGAGGTATTGGGGCTATCTTCCAAAGAAGACAAAAATGAGGTTATTCAGAATATTGTTGAACTAGAAACAACAAATAAAGAGGCCAAGTGCCAAAAGCCTCTTTGTAAACTCCAACAAGGATGGCTTAAGTTGGTTTTTGAGTTTTGTTGGTTTTGTCTGTTTGTGAGTTGGTGGATGACCTGCTTTTCGCTACCTTTGTAACTTTTTTTTTTTTTTTTTTGCTTGGGATGGCTTTTCTAGCTAGTTTTGGAATCCCTGAGTTTTATCTGATTGTGTTGACCCCTTTGCGTGTGTTGGCCCCTACATGATAACGTGACATGCCATGTGGCACCAACTTGATGACATGGCAGTGCCATGTGGCCATAATATGATGATGTGGCATAGCAGATAAAAAAATTTTCATAAAAATTTTTTTGTGCCATGTCATAGGGACTAAATTGAACAAAAATATATAGTACATGGATTAATTGAATAAATTGAGATAAATTGAAAAAATTATTTGAAAAATATAAATCTTTTAGTAGATGATAGATATACTTATTAATAAGTCAAATATTTAAATGCAAAAGATTTATGGTGTTAAAAAATATATATAAATATTTTTATACTTGATCATTTGATTTTAAAATATGTTCATTACTTTATCTTCTCTGCAAAAATTAAGTTTGAATTCCCTTTCTATAAAAAAAAATTTTAAAAAATTTATACTTAAAGTTAAATTTAGATGAATAACTTGCATTATGTTAGAATAAAATAATATAAAAAGACTAAATAATTTTTTTTCTATTTATAAAAGTATAAAAATTTAAAATTTATTTGACCTAGTTTTTAACTTGAGCTTAACTCAAATAAGCAAAATAGGTTGATTTAATTACAACTTTAACAATTTACAAATATCCATTCTTCTATAATTATTTAACCTTTACCCAATTTACCGTTTATTTAAATTTACTCAAAGTTTCTTATAAAATGATTTTATTTAAGTTCAAATACTACAATCAAATTTTGCTAAATTTAAATTTATGTTATTAAGTGGGATCTACAAAAAATTTGTAAATACAAAATAAAATTGTATAAATATTTATAATTATATTTAACTCTATTAACCATAAATGCAATCTTTAATCTAAGAAATTTTAGCCTAAAGAATATAATCTGAAATGTTAAACAAAATAAAAGTATAAAAAATAAATAAAAAATTAAAGAGGTGGAGTAACTCAGATTCTATAGTTGCAATAGGAGGTTTGTCATACCCAAGTTAAGTAAGTCAAAACAAAGAATTATTTTTATAATCATTGCTAACTTCGTATCTCCTTTCTTCATCTAACAAAATGCAAGTTAATTCATCTAAATTTAATTTTAGGTATGAAGTTTTTTTAAAAGTTTGTTTATAGAAGGAGAATTCAAACTCAATTTTTGCGAAGAAGCTAAATTAATGTATATATTTTAAAATCAAATAATCAAGTATGAAAATATTTATATATATTTTTTAAAACAATAAATATTTTACACTTAAATATTTGGCTTATTAATAAGTGTATCTATCATCTACTTAAAAATTTGTATTTTTCAAATATTCTTTTCAATTTAATCCCTCAACATCTCAATTTTATTTAATTTAGTTGTTGTATTATATATTTTTGTACAAGTTAGTTTCTATGACGTGGCGTAAAAATTTTTTTTGAAAATTTTTAAATCTGCCACGTGGCACTATCATGTCATTAAGTTGGTACCATGTGACATTTCACATCATCAAAATATGCCACGTTGTGTTGATATCAGCGTTGAAGTCATCATTTTAACGACAAAATTGGATGCCGTTAATGAGAGAGACTAAATTGAAATAATTTTCAAAATTAAGGGAATAAATTGTTTCAATTTGGAGTTCAGGGACTAAATTGAACAAAATGCATGAATACATGGACTTGGTGGGTATTTTAACCATTTTATTTTTTAACATGGGTTGTCTTGTTTGGTTTTGATGTAGTTTTTTTGATCGAGATAGGCTTCTAGGATCAACGGTTCAAATGATTTTTTGGGGAGGGTTACTGAATCTTAGTATTAGGTTTAGGGTATAATTTTGTTCTCGTGATGCTTGGTAAAGTTTTTATGTAGCTAATCGACTTTTAGCAAATGTTCAGGGCATTAAAGTTCCAAGGATAGTCTTTTTAAACTCTAAGTTGAAGATCGAGAGTGGCATACTAGCGTTGAAATGATTAATAAAATTAAATGTTTTTCAAAAAAAAAAAGTCAATTA
Organism: Theobroma cacao; assembly: GCF_053813885.1. Lineage (NCBI taxonomy): Eukaryota > Viridiplantae > Streptophyta > Magnoliopsida > Malvales > Malvaceae > Theobroma > Theobroma cacao. The sequence continues at coordinate 9,658,405 of NC_142647.1, forward strand.
AAACATAGCGCGTCTCACAATTTTATTGGAAGCATTGGACACTTTGCTTATTTGACTAACAATGTTGTTTAGTGTGCAAATTGTTAAATAGAAGCAAATTAGTTCAAGTACTTAATTCCAAATTTTTATTCTTTAAATAACAAATTGAGAATTTGATTATAATTTGAACACCAAATATTTAATTAACCCTTTAAACCACAATGCAAATTATGATATCAAACTAAAGCCATAGTTAAAGAACCAAATTTACTCTTAAATTTATAAATTTTACTTTTAAAACTTTAAAATTTTTTAATTTATTTATTAATAAAATGATAGTGCATGATTTATTAATGGTTAAAAGACCTATCAAGTCCATGTACTATTCAATTTTGTTCAATTTAGTCATTATATTTAAAATCAAAGCAATTTAGTCTCTCAATTTTGAGAATTGAGTCAATTTAGTCCCTCCCCTTAACGATATCCAATTTTATCGTTAAAGGATAGCGTCAGCGCTGACGTTAGTATTGACGTGTCACATTTTGATGACTTGGTATGCCACATGACACTGAGTGTGACATGACAATGCCACATTGCACTATAAGATGACGTGGTAGTGCTTACGTGGCACTGACATGCTGACATGTTAGTGACACGTGTTAGATCAAAAAAATTTTGAAAAAAAAAAAATTCTACCATGTCATAGGAAATAAATTGAATAAAAAGATGTAGTATAAGGACTAAATTGAACAATATTGAGATATTGAGGTATTAAATTAAAAAAATATTTAAAAAATATAAATATTTAAGTAGATTATTGATATGCTTATTAATAAGTCAAATATTTAGGTGTAAAAGATTTATGGTGTTAAAAAATATATATAAATATTTCTTACTTGATTATTTGATTCTAGAATATGTAAATTAATTTATCTTTTTTAACAAATTTAAGTTTGAATTCTCCGTCTATAAAAAAAATTTTGAAAAAAATTTCATACTTGAAGTCAAATTTATATGGATAACTTGTATTACGTTAAAATAAAATAATATAAAATGACTAAATAAATTCCTTTTTCTTCTATATATAATAGTATAAAAATTTAAAATTTATTTAACTTAGTTTTTAACTTGAGCTAAAGTCAAATTAGCAAAATATACTGATTTAATTTTTTTTTTTTAAAAAAATGAAGAACGAAAATATAAAGTTAACGATGATTATAAAAATAATTCCTCATTCTGACTTACTTAATTTGTATATCACAAACCTCTTATTATAACCATAGACTCTAAGCTCCACCCTTTCAATTTTTTTATTTATTTTTTATGTTTTTATTTTATTTAATATTTCAAGTTATAATTTGAAATTTTTTATATTAAAGACTGCATTTATGGTTGATAAAGTTAAATATAGCTATAAATATTTGTACCATTTTATTTTATTAACAATTTTTTTGTCGATTCAAATTAATAATTTAAATTTAAATTTAGTAGAATTTGATTGTGGTATTTGAATTTAAATAAAAACATTTTATAAGAAATTTTGAGTAAATTTAAATAAAAGGTAAATTGGGTAAGAGTTGAATAATTTCAAAAGAATGTATATTTGTAAATTGTGAAAGTTGTAACTAAATCAATATATTGAGTAAATTTAAATAAAAGTTAAATTGGGTAAGAATTAATGAGACGCCATGGAGGGAATCTGTGACACGCTAGAGTTAAAAGTTGGTGACACACCATAGTGAGAATCTGTGACACGTCAGCATTTAGAGTTGGTGAGACGCCATGGAGGGAATCTGTGACACGCCAGAGTTAAGAGTTAGTGACATGCCATGGTGGGAATCTATGGCACGTCAGCGTTTAGAGTTGGTGAGACGTCATAGAGGGAATCTGTGACACGCCAAAGTTAAGAGTTGGTGACACGGCATGGAGAGAATTTGTGACACGCTAGCATTCAGAGTTCATGAGGCGACATGGAGGGAATCTGTGACACGTCAGAGTTCAGAATTGGTGACACACCATGGAGGAAAATTGTGACACGCCAGAGTTCAAAGTTGGTGACATGCCATGGTCATAGTTTAGAGTGTGTGACACGGCATTGCTTGAAAAGCTGACACGCCATGGTCATGGTTTAGAGTGTGTGACACTGCAGTGCTTAAACAGCGGACACGTCATGGTTTGAAGTAGAGAGAGAAAAAAAAACGAGCAGTTAACATGGTAATCGTTTGGACTTTCATTGAATTAATTCCCCTTTTTCAGAATAAATAAGAATATTACAAGGCCATTTTTCATTTTAAACAGTTATTTTTCAGAATTTCTAACGTTTGTGTGATTCATTTCTCATTCCCGTTGGTACCGGAGTGTTCGAGAAGGCTCTTTGCAAGCGTAACAGCATCACAGCGCCAGCAACAATGTCTGCCATGAGTGAAGAGGTCAGTGAGTCTCAAATTAAAACATTCATGTGTTCGTTAATTTTTTTGGTTTTTTGTTGGGTTTGTTTGATATGTTCGTGTTTTTTGTTTTGTTTTACAAATGTTTAGATTGTGTTTTCTTGCTGGTTTGATGGTTGTTTGGGGTTAAGTCGTAGTGGTTTTAGGGGTTTTGGGTGTTTACCGTGTGACGCCATTGTTATTATAGTTAGTTATTGGCGTGTCAGGTTTATATGATTTGATTTGATATGCATAGCGTGTGACAACATTTTACTTGATATGCATAACGTGTGACAACATTTTACTTGATATGCATGGCCTGTGATAGCATTTTACTTGATATGCATGGTGTGTCACAACATTTTACTTGTTATGCATGGCGTGTCACAAGATTTAACTTGTTATGCATGGCGTGTCACAACATTTTACTTGATATGCATGGTGTGTCACAACATTTTACACAACATTTTACTTGTTATGCATGGCGTGTCACAACATTTTGCTTGCTATGCATAGCGTGTCACAACATTTATTCCTTATTTATGTCTTCAGTATACCTTGTTGCACATGACAGCTTAACTCACTAGTGCATGTGTGCCATGTTTTGCAGATCCAATGCAGACAGTATGAGGATCTTGACAATTTGCTGATCATGTCGAAGGAGAAGTGGGCATTCAACATCGCAATTAACACCCACTGTAAGTGGTCGCAGATGCATTACATCACAAAGACTCTCCAACAAAAGTGGGAGTACAATGCAGTTAAGCGTACGTGCTTCGAAATGCTCCTGGACGTCTATCCATAGGGGTACTTTTACGCCGGTCTCTTGCACAACATCATGATTCGCCGGATCACTAAGAGCCAGTCAATGGACCCCAAGCTATGGTTTGCCACTGGCAAGAGTAAGGCACGGCTATCAAAGTAGGAGTTCTACCTCATCATCGGGCTGAAGTTTGGTCCAATGCCTGATGTGTTCAGACTACCGTACGAGGTTACTGCGGAGGGAATTCATGACAGATATTGAAACGGGTAAAAGAGCGTTAAGTTGCAAGCTTTACTTGATACGTTTCGCGAGGGTAACTTCCAGCGACCAAGAGACGCGACCAAGATGGCACTCGTCTTGATTGCAAATAACATTTTATTTGGTCAAGACTACCGTAGACGAGTGACGCCTTGGTTGCTGTCATTGGTGAAGGACATCGACCCTTGGAATGTCTTCCCATGGGGGCACTATGTTTGGAAGTTGACCTTGGACTACCTTTTGAAAGGGTTCGAAGTGCCTAACTCAATAGTGACAAAGGAAACTCGGTTATGCTACAACATTTACAGATTTGCATGGGTGATACAAGTACTATCACGTAACATTTTTTAGTTTCCTTTAGAAAAAATAATTTATGGGTGCACTCGTTTATGATTTACGGTCTGATAATGGTTACATTTGACTTGCAGTTCTAAGCAATGAAGGATATTTCGGCCCTCTAAAAATAGTTGCCCCTTCTAGTTCGAAAGACAACGTCTACCCACGAATGTGCAGATGAGATTGCAATCAGAAGCCAAAAGACTTCTACAAGGCAATTCGGAAGTTGGAGTCATCTGACCATGTAAGTGAAAAACTGTTAATTTTTGCTTTATGTTTGTATAATAATTTCCCCTATTCGATAATAACAAGATTTTATTTGTTTATTTGCAGTTGTGGGCACTGGAGACGTTGAAACCCATTGCAGATGAGGCCCTCTGGGAGTATTTTGTGGACCTTGATGTCCCGTTATTGGAGGGCCACGAGTACGTGCCAATAGAGCACATGGAGGATTGGTCGGATTAGGGCTTAGGTGTAAGGTAAAAAAGGAGAAGCTTGAAAGAGAAAAGAGTTTTTGGTGGCACGAAGCGGATGCGTACCGCTGCTGCTTTAGTTGATGAGCTATCGGGCCCTGAGTTGATGGACGAAGGGGACGACCGTAGTCAAGGCAGTGAACAGTCGGTAAGGACAATTCTAACAGTTTTGTGTTCTCCAATTCCATTTGTGATTATCAAATAACATTTCTATGTTTGCAGTTGAACCATGTGCCGGGAACTTCAGAACCACCCACCGATCTTCCTCAGACGCACAGTGGAAACGACCCGTCGATAAGATCGGTTTTAACGATTTGTGTTCTACATTATCACATATGTTTATCGAGTAACACAGTAATTTCTGTTATTACAATTTACAAAAATGATGAAAAGTCCTCAAGCACCAATCGGTTTGGCTCCACCGCAGACAACTAATGAGCCGCTAATAAAGATATTAAAGTTGTAACAGTTAATGTTCAACAATTTCATACATGATTATTGAATAACATAGTTATTTATGTATTTACAGTTTACGAAAGCAATGATAGGTCCATAAGCACCGATCGGTCCAGCTCCACCACAGACTGCTAACGAGCCACCGGTAAGGATATTAAAGTTGTAACGGTTAATGTTCAACAATTCCATACATGATTATTGAATAACATAGTTATATATGTAATTGTAGTTTACGAAAGTGACGACAGGTTTTTAAGCACTGATCGGTCTAGCTCCACCGCAGACTGCTAACGAGCCGTCGGTTAGGATATTAAAGTTGTAACAGTTAATGTTCAACAATTTCATATATGATTATTGAATAACACAGTTATATATGTCATTGCAGTTGACCTAATTGAGAACAGTCAATGATAGAGCAGTCACTACCCATTAACTCTGATGGATCATGCGCAAGCATGAAAAAGAGATGTTGGAGTTGAAGGCTTCAATTCAGTCATTGAGTCTAGTAATACAGACGCTTGAGGACTGTATCGTTGCTCGGATTCTTGATGGCCTTAAATCACAAGTACGTTATTCTATCTTTGCTTGTATTTTGGTGGTTTGCGTTTAGCAACTGTTTAGACTATGTTTTCTTGCTGGTTTGATGGTTTTTGGGGTTAAGTGGTTGTGGTTTAACTGGTTTTGGTCATTAGCGAGTCAGGACATTTGTATTATAGTTAGTTATTACCGTATCAGCCTTAGTGTGTGACAATATTAGACTTGATATGCATGGCGTGTTAGAACATTTTACTTGTTATGCATGGTGTGTCACAATGTTTGATTTGATATGCATGGCGTGTCAAAACAATTTGCTTGTTATCCTTGGCGTGTCACAACAATTTGATTGTTATGCATGGCATGCCACAACGTTTAACTTGTTATGCATGGCGTGTCATAACATTTTACTTGTTATGCATGGCATGTCACAACATTTTACTTGATATGCACGACATGTCATAACATTTTACTAGTTATGGTTTGTGGTATTTTATGAGCTAACTAACGGTTTTTCCCATTTTGTAAGATGGTCCATTTCAAGATGCTAGTTTGAAGCACGATGATGCTGATGATGGGCAGCATCATGAACCTGGTGTTCACATTGACAATGACGTTTTTGGTGCTGACGGAGAGCACATAACTCATGTCGATGACGTCATCGATGAAGCTGTGGCAGTGGATGTCACCTTTCAATTAGATGATGCTGAAGGAGAGCACGTTCCTCTGCGTGAGTCCATTATCGATGCATCTGCTGGAGGGGATGGGGACCCTGACTCAATCGTGGCTGAAGGAGAGCATCTTCCTCCTGTCGATGCATTCATCGAGGTAATAGCAGGAGCTATCGTTCTTTATCGTGGGAGCACTTCTGATGCAGTTGAGATACGATCATCGTCACTAGAGTCATCTGCTGTCCATCATGGTGCAATAGAAATTTTAGACCCAACTAAGCAGGCACGGCTGAAAATGGCAAGCAAATACATGGCAAGCGCGTATGTCAACCCTTTAGTGACCCGTCGAGATGTGAGGGATACAATTGTAGAAGCCTACGAAGCTTTCAAGAAAGATGAGTACTCGAGGTAAGCTCATAAATAACATTGCAAATATTATTTTTTAATGAAACATTAATCTACTAAGACTTTTGAAATTCATTATGTTACATATGCAGGCGTAACATCGGCGTCTTAAAGGATCAAGGGGCTGACTTTTTCATAACTGTAAAGGATCCCAATGAGGAAATGACAAGTGAACATATCAATGCATGCCATAGCCTACTCTGCAAGCGAATGACAAGGCCGAAGTCGAAGCTGCACACTACCCGTGCATGCGTGGTTGACATGACATTCTTCTTAAGTTTATTTGAAAATTGTTTAATTCTATAAATACTAAGTTTTTGATTGCATGAAGTGTAAGCTAATGTTTACATGTTTCACAGGACACCATCCGTATGCTACACATGAAATTTCCAATAGAAGATGCCAGGCCACAATGCAAATTCTAGATGAGTTACGGGGGTACGTGGAGGGTGAAAGGCCGACATACGGTAAAAAATGGGAAGATAATGATTTCATCCTCGCACCTTGCAATGTTGGTGGGCATTGGGTGGTTGCGAAGATTGACTTGGTGAGGTGGACGATCAAGGTGCTAGACTCCGTAAAAACTTCGGATATGAAGGATAACAGAGTTCGTGTGAGTCAGATGACACCTTTGACGACAATGATGCCATTCATCTGCCACCAAGCCGATTATTTCAACAACACATGTCGGAAGAGACGGGATTTGACGCTGATGCCATTGGATATTCATTTGCCAAAAGCTAAAGTGCATCTGCAGAATGATAGTGTCAGCTGCGATATGTTCATGATAGGGTACATGGATAATATTTTGCAATCAAAATAGATCAGAGTTAAGTAGAATATGATTGCAAAAATGTGTCGGCAATACGCTCTAGAAATTTTTTCCAACAGTTGTGAGAGCGAACCTTCAACATATAGGCTTTTGTCTGTACATTTATTGTATAAAGAATTACTTTTATACAATTAATTTTATACATAGTATTTTTTGTGTACACAATTTATTTTATACAATTTATTATATACAGAATTAATTCTTTCTGTATACACAATATATTTTTTACAATTATTTTATACACAATTAATTTTTTGCCTATACACAATTAATTTGATACAAAGAATTTTTTTTCTTTTCTATACACAATATATTTAATTTGATACACAGTCGCAAGAAGTCAGCGTGTGATGCTATAAATCTGCTACCACTTAACGTGTCCCCACATACATCTGCTTGCACTCAGCGTGTCACCCCATAAATCTGCAAGAAGTCAACGTGTCACACCGTAAATCTACTAACACTCAACATGTCAGCCGATAAATCTGCTTCCACTCAGCGTGTCAGAACAATTGGGTCGTGCCGTGTCATGCCATAAATCTCCAGATACACAACGTGTGACGCCATAAATCTGCTTCCACATGGCATGTCATAACAATTGGGCCGTCGTGTGTGACCCCACGATACTGCACCAAGTTAGCCATGTCACGCCATAAATCTGCTTGCACTCAGCGGGTCACAACTGTGAAACAGCGTCTCACGACTGTGAAATAGCATGTCACGACTCCGGTGGTCTCTATACTCAACCCAAGTTGGCATTAATTAATTTCCAGGTTTGTTGTCTTTCTCTTCGAGGCACGTCGGCTGCACCAGCCCAACATTACATTGATTAATATTGAATATATAGATTTTTCCATCCATCTAATTGCATCTGCAGCATGAGAGTTTTGTTTCATGTGGATTGTTCTGTTTAGATGATGAAATTGAATGATTGGTGTCCATGTCATTGAGATCACCTTTCCACTTAGGAATTAAGCCACAATAATTAAATCCAAGGTCTCCGCTCATCTCTTAATTGGGGTTCGACTTGTTCTTTATTGGTTGTTACATGTATATATATTCCCTGATGAAATCGTTTCCTGCCTTGTTGTGCTTTTCTCAAACCTTCCATAACCAAATCTTTGATTCTTTATGTTTAAGTAATGTTTTCAAACTTTCCCCTTCCCTTCCATTTCCACATACTATTTCGTGCTTAGCCACTCCATCCATCCATCCTCCCTTATTTTTCCTGTTGTTTTAAGGCCAAAATTCTATCCTGCCATTATAAAATAGTACTTATAAAATTACACACCAGTACTACTAATTTTGTGCTTATTTTTATATATTGTTAGTTATTGGCATGTCAGCGTTAGCGTGTGGCAACATTTTCCTTGTTATGCATGGCGTGTTAGAACAATTTAATTGTTATGTATGGCATGTCACAACGTTTAACTTGTTATGCATTGAGTGTTTAACTTGTTATGCATAGTGTCAAAACAATTTACTTGTTATGCATGGTGTGTCAAAATAATTTAATTGTTATGCATGGCGTGTCAACGTTTAACTTGTTATGCATGGTGTGTCAGAACAATTTACTTATTATACATGGCGTGTCAGAACATTTTGCTTGTTATCCATGGCGTGTCAAAATATTTTGCTTGTTATGCATAACGTGTCATAAAATTTTACTGGTTATGCATGACGTGTCACAATACTTTACTTGATATGCATGGCGTGTCACAACATTTTACTTGTTTTGCATGGTGTGTCTCACATTTATTCCTTATTTATTTCTTCTGTATACCTTGTCGCACATTATGGCTTAACTCACTGGTGCATTTGTGCCTTGTTTTGTAGATTAAACGCAGACAATATGAGGATCTTAACATTTTGCCTCTCCAAGAGACAGGGGAGTTCATGCAGTGAAGCGTACGTGTTCGAAATGCTCCTAGAGGTCAATCCACAAGCTTCATCTATCAAACTTTGACCTTACTTGCATGGTTGAGTTGATTGTAACCCGGTACAGTTTTCCTAGCACCCCAGGGGAAACATACATGGGTTTATCAACCCTCTGTATGAAGTGTGGAAACTCCATTGGTTTCAGGGATCGAGCCATCTCAGCTGATACTCCTATCTTTGCAAAATCAACAGCCATAGAGTGCAGAGTTGCCAATTCTAGGCTGGATCGAGACCTCGAATCATGGACCTAAAATTGGTAACTATTCACTATATGGTTGTTGATTTTGCAAAGACAAGAGCACCAGCTGAGATGGCTCGATCCTTGAAACCAAGGGAGTTTTCAAACTTCATGTAGAGGGTTGACAAACCCATGTATGCTTCCCTTAGGGTACTAGGAAAACTGTACCGCACTACAATCAACCCAATCGTGCAAGTAAGGTCAAAGTTTGATAGACAAAGCTTGTGGATAGACATCCAAGAGCATCCCGAAGAACGTAGGCTTCATTGCATTAAACTCCCCCATCTCTTCGAGGGTCTTTGTGATATAATGCAACTGTGACCACTTACAGTGGGTTTTAATTTGAGTATGGATAAGCATATGAGAGCCGAAATCCCCCAAATTAAAATATCAAGTTAGTCTGCATGTCAGGCCAAGTTTGTATGCACTCAGTGTGTCACCACAAGACTTGTAGGCAGAATGCTCTTAGTCGACTAACTGATATTGGCGAAATTTAATTACTCATGAAATAGAAAGGAATTTCATTGTAAGAACATAAACAGTTAAATCAAATGAAATAGAAAGTAATTAAATCAAATCATTAATTGTTTAATACAAGTGGTAATAAAATGTGACAAATGGGGTAACAGTATAGGGACTTTATCTCTTAATATTGGTAGCCATTCCATGCTTGTTGTTCCTTCATAAGATTTGTGTAGGCACTTGTACTTAATGTTGTCATTGTAGTTGAATTGGTTTTGCTTTACGGATTTGTTTGCTCGGTCATTCTATGAGCCACTTTTAGCTACAAAATTTATTGCTAAACATTTCAGGCAGATAAGCTTGTCAAGGCTCCTGTTTGATGGAGATTGTAATCGGAAACATTCTTACAAACAATGTAAAAATGCACTTTAACACAATCTTGATCAGATAGAGGCCTTGACAAGCTTATCTGCCTGAAATGTTTGGCAACAAAGTCCGTAACTAAAAGTGACTCATAGAATGACCGAGTAGACAAATCCACAAAGCAAAACCAATTCAACTACAATTTTCAAACACATTTAGTTAGGTGGACAAGTTGTCTTCATCCACAACACACCCTACATTTTCAGACATTGTCCTTCGTATTGGACAGTTGTTGCGTGTGTGACTAGTTTATCTGCAACTTGAACATGTTTTGGGTTGGCGCACTCGTGGAGGCATCGATTGACTTAGAGATGGTGCCGGATTTATGGATGGAACTGCAAATGGGAATGGGTAGTTTTGTCTGTTATGCCCGTACCTCTTGCATTGTGACAGTTGATGGAATCCTTTTCCTCCTAGGTCTTCTCATTTGGACTTGCCAAGGTGAGGGCAAGATAGCAATTTGTTTCACATGAGAGGGGATGTCCCACTCACTAGGATGCCCTACCGGCCTAATGGATCCTAAATAACCCTCCACCAAAATGGTTGTCTGGTAGTAGTCAGCGCAGAATTCAATGGCTTCACAATTGCATTTACTGAAAAACACAATAAACTCAATCTTCAAGCACAATGTAAATGCTACGTCAATTACAATTCAAATAAGAAATAAAGATATTCTGACCTTATTGCTGCAATGGCATGGCTGCATGGCAGTAAATCTGTTTGGAACTCACAACATGAACATGTCTTCCTGAACAGGTTTACAAGTCCGTCCATCTTCCCGTCTTTAACTTTGAACTCCACTCGATTGATAAGCTTAACTAGAAAACGATGTGCATCATTGAACCGTTTGCTCAACTTATTGGCAACCTAAGGGCTGAGGGGTGTGGTCACCTTAACGACTTCCTCGTACCGATCATGGAATCAATGCTGGAATATTTCTCTAATGAACTTGATCAAAACAGTTATCGGCATTTATCTTGCATGCTTTAAGCATGAGTTAACACATTTCGCAATGTTGGATGTCATCATTTGGTATCCCCTTGCTGGTGAACATGCACGTGCCCATTTCTCAAGCCCTATTCTCATAAGGTTAGTGTGGGCTCCCAGGTGAATCTGTTATAGCTAGTTCATATGTCTGTTGAAATCGGCCACCTTATAGCAATCTCGAGCAAGGGTGAAAAGCATACAAACATCGTTCGTGCTTGAACTTGTTTTTAAAGTTTTATTTCAAGTGGTAACCGTATAAACCATGGTGCACTTTTAGGTATGCATTTTGGATTGCTTTCTTAATGCCGAGATGCTGATTAGAAATGAACATAGTGTTTTCAAGATAACTAACCGCATCACGCAACTTGCTAGAAAACCACGTCCATGAGTCTTCATCCTTAACATGGCTAATGCCAAACGCAACTGGATATACAAGCTCGTTCGCATATTTGCATACAATGACAAAACAGAACACCTTTGAACCTGCCTTTCAAATGTGTTGCAACAATTGCAACCGTAAGTCACATTACATCCCTAAACCCCCGAATACAAGCCTCGTATGACTAGAAATAATATTTGAAACTTTCTTCCTCATCAGTAGCCACTGCAATCATTGTGTTAGGATTTTCTTGTTCCAACATATAAAAATACGAGGGTAATAGTTGAAATGACTCCTCCGGTGGACCGAAAACAAGCCTCTCCGCATACTCCTTCACTTGCCAAGCCTTACCATACAAGCATTCCAATCCCCACTGAATCCTAATCTCACAAATTATATCCTTAGGTCTCAATGCTACTCCATTAGCCCGAAGCTTGTGTGATATAAGTTCACTAATAATCTTCACACTTGTAGTTGAAAACTGCCTTTGCAAACCATCAACGGTACAGGTGTGTACTTTGTGGAATGTTCGAACTTGCCAATATTCTCCTCTATCAGGTAACTTCGTTGCATGCACACTGAACTTGCATGCCTTATCCTTGCAACCAATTTCATAATGAGCTTTACATGACCTTTCTACTCTTATCGCAAATTTCTCTTTTATAACCAACATGTTCAAAGCTCGTTTTAACTCGGCCTTCAATAAAAACATTCTTCCTTTGTATAAGCTATTTTCAGCATATGTCGACTCCTCAGTGGTAATTGTTTGGAAGGAGAACCTTTTTGCAGCTGCAATTACCCACGTACGAGATATCCCTGCATTTCTCTTTTCCTGATCACTATCATCGAGCAATGTATTAAGGGAACGAATCTCGTTTTCACCAGCGATGGGGTTATTGTATATGGGGTCATCACACTGAGCATCTCCTACATCAACACCTCTAACAGGTTCCGTTTCACCTTCAACATTATTGCAAATTGGAATGTCATTGTCATAAAGGCAGTCATCGTTTGAACTGTCATCTTGCCACTGTTCAAGCCCATCATCTAAAGTGTCATCAAATCTATCTTCACTAGCAGCTAACAAATCCTCATTTCCCTCATCAAATGCAGTATTATCCTCCAGTGTCATAGTGTCACCCTCCAACCTCATATTGTTGTCCTTAACTGTCGTATTTTCATTTGACAATGGCATTACACACTCTACAGTTTCACCCGATCGTTGCATTTATTCGAGAGAAGCAAGAAATTGGTTTGATACATATCCTGATCGAAATTGTGCAGCCAACTATTTTGTGAATGTCGTCTGTCTACCGGGTTGCACAAACTCTTGTGCATACCTCAATTGCCATTGTTGTGGGTTACGGACCAAATGCTATGGTATATGTGAAGCATTGTAAATCTCATTTTGATTGAGCTGATTACCATGTTGTCCAACTTCTTCATGTGATATAATATTTGTTTGGAGTCCCTTAATGCTGACATACACAGCCGGAACATTCCTCTGTTCTAGTAGAATTAATGCAACATCCTCATCGTCCTTGATAATTGGCCGTGATAGCTCTCCAGGTGTACTGATCAATGCATGTAACTCAATCTCATCAATTTTTGAGTTTACCCCAACAACATCTTCAACCAACTTCATCAAGCCCACAAACGACAAATCACTCCTAACCCTCTACATTCGTGACTCACCACCCTTATAAATGCCATCCACCCACTGACCATCGTGTCTTATCACAAGTTGCACAATTGAAACCCCATTGAAATTTTGAAAAAAAAAATATTGTTAATCATTTTACACAATACATGTTGTGATCAAAAATTTGTCAGTCGTGTTGTTACACGCCATGCATATAACGTAAAATGTTATAACAGGCTATGCATATCAAGTCAAATGTCGTGACACTCCATGCATCAGTATCGTGACACGCCATGCATCACTGTCGTGACACACCATGCATCACTGTCGTGACACACCATGCATCATTGTCGTGACACACCAATCACTGTAATTACTGAGTCATTACACCAACAACCGTGACACGCTACAAACCCAAAAAATCAGTTTACTCACAACACGCCAGGAACAATTATAACACGTCCAAAACCCAAAAAACCAATTAACCCACGACAAGCCAAGAACAGCCGTGACACTCTAAAAACCCATAAATTCAGTTAACGCATGACACGCCAAGAACAGCCGTGACAAGCTAACAACCCAAAAAACTAGTTAACTCACAACACGCTAGGAATAGCCGTGACACGATAAATAACCCTAACACATGTTATAGATGCATGGCGTGTAACAACTCTAGGCAATGTTTCTAATCCATCTTCTAATTTACACCAAATGTTTCAAAAATTTAAGTGTGTTGTAGAAATAAACCCAATAACATGTACCTTGATGTCATCTCTACTATAGGGTTTGTTAATCTACGACAATGTGGCCAGATACCGAGAGATAGACCATAGCTCGATGACGATGGTGCTCAATAAAGAGTTGGCAGAGCTCTTATAGTTCAGAGATCTAAGAGAGTTGACGATGATGCTACTCAACAGAAACTTGCTAGAGTTGAGACAGTTTAAAGAGTTGAGAGAGAAAGATGACCGAGCCCAAATAGCTACGCGCATTGATTTTTATTTTTTTCTATTTTCTCTCTAGTGAAAGGCAGATAACTTAAACAATTGAGCATTTATTTGAAAAGATGTTTTTAAGGGCATTTTAGTCTACTCATGCTTATTTTTGGCTAGAAACAGATAACTTTATATGAGTGGTTATTTCTGAAATCACCTTATCACGAGATCCTTTTCTCACAATTTCCTTTTAAAGGTATTTTTTTTCCTCTCTATAGGATCATAATCCTATTGTTCTCTCTAATGGCATGATTGGTAGGGCCTTTGGCCTTTTAAATTCTTTAATTTCTAGCTTGATGACAATAGCTTCCAACGACTTATGGACTTTGAATGGAATTCTTTCTTATCTTCTGCTAATTGGGATATGAATATCTAAGAGAAGCTTAAGTATTTTAAATCTAAAATTAAAAGTTGGCATCAAAATTCTTTAGGTAATGTTAATGATAAAATTTCTCATCTTGAAAAGATCATTCAAGAGAAAACTCTTTTGCTGCAAGTTGATCCGTCCGTAACTCTTTTTTCTATTGAGATTTTTAAGTTGAAAATTGATCTATGGAAACTTTATACTACTGAAGCGAGGTATTGGCACCAGAAATCTCGACTTAAATGGTTCTTCGATGGTGACCACAATACCAAATTTTTTCATACTGTAGCTTCTAACCGAAGAAGGAAGAATTTTATTGATAAAATTTCTTTCCAGGGGATTGAGATCTTTTATCGGAAATCTATATTGGATGCTATCACTAGTCATTTTAAGAGTCACTATTTGGCTGCATCAAAATAACATGGTATTTCAAGGAAAGGTTTCGGATCTTTGTCAAGTGTATGAGTTGCCTTAGCTAAGGGTATCTCAATGGGCCAAGGCTAAGTAGCTGTTATGTGTTCTTCAATTGTCAATCTTATATGTGATCCTACTTGTATAAGTGTTCTTAAAGGAAAGCTGAGTGCCAAATTTTCTTGTACCTAGGTTAGGCCTCATGTGGGCTTCTTAAGATTTAAGGCCAATGGCACCTCTAGAGGTTGCCCTAGTCTTGCTTGTATGGGAGGTGTGCTAAAGGACTGTAGCGGTAATGCCAAACTTTTATTTTCTAAGTCCTTAGGAATTGATGACTCTAATCTTTCTAAAATCATGGCTATAAAGGAAGCTTTTGTTCTTTTTGTGGCCTTTTCTTGGGCTTCTTCCCATTCTTTGATTATTGAATTTGACTCCATGAATGTGGTTAAATGGTGTAATAACCTAAAGACTGTTCTATGGTGAATGAAAAGTAGCTTAAATTTGATCAATTGTTATAAAAATATTATTGCTCATTGGACTGTTGTTTAGCTCCTCGAGATGGCAACAAGTTGGCTGACTGCGTTGCTAAAGCTGGTGTGGATAGACCTTTTGATTTCATTCAAGTTTTTTAGTTTTTGAGGTGGTTCACTTGCTATTTTGCTTCTTCTTTCTACTATTACTCCTTCTGTTCCTTTGTTTTTGGCTTTTTCTTTCTCTAATTCATTTTGCTGTGGCTACTGCCTTTGTCTGTTTTTGTTCTTTTTTTTTTTTTTGTCCTTGGCTATCTTTGGACTTGTGTTTTTGTTCTATATTGTTCAATGCCCTGCATCTGGTTCTTAATAAATTCCTTTTGCTATTACATGTATATTTTTATCTTTATGACCTTCTACTTCTCACTTTTTACTGCCCAATTACTTTATGACAAGAATTATTTCGAAAAGGGTAATTTATAAATTTTAAAAGTATGTATTATCGGAATGTTTTGTTAATTAATTCAATAATTAGTTAATATATTATCTGTTCAGGGATATGATAAAAAGTTAGATTATAATGCAAATTTTGATTAATAGGCAATATAAAATCAATTTTCACTCTGAATTAGATGTGAATGATTTACTGATAAATGAATAGTTACCTCTAAACATTTAAATAAGTCACCAGAGCTAACCTAAAAGTATATATGTATTAAACTCTCTAACCTAAATTGGGCAATTTTTGAATCACATTCTCTTTTTACCCTTATCTATCGAACACGAGCCAAAGATCATGAGCAACCTAGAAATATTAATAATGATTGTATGTACTTTTAGGTTGCTCATGCTTTTTAATTTAAGTATCCACCTTTGCCTACCTATGCCTATATATAAGATGGATGCTGATGGCAAAGTCCGCAATCAAAGAATACAGAGTGGTCTAAAGATTACAAAGTGGTCATGGCACAAATCCAGTCCCTCTTTTTAGCCTTCACAATTTTAAGCTTGAGTGGTCCAATCATACTAGCAGTACCATCTGATCCAAGAAGGTTGGTTGTTAATCTCATCCATCAAGACACCATTCACTCCCCTTTTCACGGTAAGAGTGAAGACTTAGCAACCCGTCTAGAACGCACCCTACAAATTAGGAGAACATTGCCAACCACTGATATCCAGGCTGACCTTGTTCCTATCCAAAACCTCTTTTTCGTAAATTTTTCTATAGGCCAGCCACCTGTTCCTCAATTAGCACTAATGGACACTGGGAGCAGCCTTCTATGGCTCCAATGTCAACCTTGTCATCGATGCTCCTATCAGAACAGTCCAATATATGATTCTAGGAGCTCCTCAACGTATACTATGTTGCCGTGCAGTTCCAAGTATTGTACCTATTCCCAACCTCTCAATTGCACCTCGTCCATTCCGTGTTTTTACAACCAGCAATATGTTAACGGTGTTGGTTCAATGGGAAACCTTGCCCAAGAGCAGCTTAGTTTTAGAACATTTGATGATGGCTTGGTTGTCGTGCATGATGTCATATTTGGGTGCGGTTTCAGTAATGGAGACCTCCAAGGGAATAAGCAAATGAACGGAGTGTTTGGACTTGGCTTCGAACCCGTATCATTGGCTACTCGACTAGCTAAGTTTTCATATTGTATTGGCAATGTTATAGATCCTAGCTATATTCATAATAAATTGTTTCTGGGTGATGGAGCTGGAGTCGAGGGAGATTCAACTCCTTTGAAAGCAATTGATGGCCAGTATCATGTTCTTCTCGAAGGCATTAGTGTTGGAGAGAAAAAACTTCCGATAGATCCTAATGTGTTCGAATGGAAAGGGGTGAACACCGGAGTGATCATTGACTCTGGTTCAGTTTCTACGTGGCTAGTTAAAGAAGCGTATGATGCAATTGTTAAGGAAGTCAAAAGTCTACTAGATCCTTGGTTGACTGAGACTTTTACGCAAAAAGATCATGTGTGTTACAGGGGAACAATAAATCAAGACCTCGAAGGATTTCCAACAATGACATTTCTCTTTGTTGGAGGAGCTGAATTGGTGCTGGACACGACAAGCCTGTTTTTTCAAATCAAACCTGATGAATTTTGCCTGCTTGTGCGGCAAATGATTGACAGTGATCAGTCTGTTATTGGCTTGATGGCACAACAAAATTACAATGTCGCTTATGACATTAATGGAAAGAAATTGTCTTTCCAAAGAATAGATTGTGAACTCCTAGCTGATTGATGAAGTGCAATTGCCCATACCAAGCAGAAAACACAAATTTCTTTTCTAGCATATTATTGTTCACAAGTAACATAAGGAAAACGTTTTTTTTATTAATATTTAAATTAATAATTATATTTGGACAATTGTTGCTTTTTTTTTCCAAGATTCGAGTAGTTAATTCATAATGAACTCACTTAACCAAGGGTTAATTATTAATAGCAATTAATTTCTTTTATATATTGAAAAATTAAAACATATTAGGGCATCTTTTGCATACATTTCATCTTAGTGAAATTAATTCCTCACGTCTTGATTGCTTTATTTCTTCCACTAGAAACCAGAACGGAGAAGAAGAAAACTTGTTTAGCTAAACCAGAAAAGATATAGTGTATTCTATGTACAAGAACAAAAATATAGTAGTATGAAGGAATTTCAAGAAAGCATTAAAACAAAACCAAAGGATACAAAGGCAGCTCATGTTTCATTTCGTTTTGCACTAACAAATTATCGAGTCATTGAATACGCATTGATAACTGTTGGGAGGTGGGTTTATCCTTTTAGATGAATTTTCCACTCCTTTCTTGATCAAAGAAGCTTACTTTATGAATTTTTTGTGTACATAACAATTTTTTTGTTCTCATTGTTATAGAGCGGTTATTAGAGTTCACCACGAAGAATTACACATTTCAAAACCTTCTAACCTTAAGGAAGAGAATGAAAAACAATGTAAAGAATGAGAGAAAATGTTTTAGTCTTTCTAATTATAGAATAATTTACGTTCACTCTTGCTTGTGTGAAAAAATGAGTACGTTTGGTTATTATTTATAGACACGTGTTGTTCTAATTTTCTATCTAAGTATACGTATCGAACAGATAATATAATGATAAGCAGAGTGTTGATCCCATAAAAAATTGATCAAAAATTTTGTTAAGTATTAAAATTCTAACAATTTAATCTTATCCAAACAATTGAAATAAATTAATTAAATAAAATTAAATCACAAATAACTAAAATAAAATCATAACAATAATAAATAGAGAAAAATCAATTTAATTAAGTCTAGGGTTATAACATCCCTTACACTTCATCCAAATCTTGCCTTTCTTATTTTAACTTACTTTAATGGATTGAATTGCCAATCTAGAATCCTCAATTATTTATAAAGCTCTCTCGAAGCTTTTATAAAAATAACTATTTTAATCAAAACACTATATCTCTATATGTATTGAAATTAAAATAGATTCATTAAATTCAGACTTTAATCTTGACTATATACAGCATATAGGTATATCTCTATTATATACATAAATCAATTTATTCATCTAAGCAAAAAAATATGATCATATGCTATTCCAACCTTGGTCTACATTAAACTCCCTTTCTCAAGTTATTTTTAGGTTTCCAAATGAATTTAATTGGTGATTAATCAATTAAAAGTATTAAGAACAAATTGGAATAAACAATTCAATACCATTGAAAATAAGCAAGAAAGAGATTAAAAATTTAAACTATATGTGAGTTCAATTGCAATCCTTGAGACAAGAAATTAGTTATTCATAATTGAAAATAAAGAATATAAAACAATAGAGTTTAACCATCTCAAACAAAAGAAACAAGAAAACTAGAGAGAGAAAGAAAACTAGAGATTGGTAATCTTCAATCTTCCATGGTTGTTCTTGTTTTTCTTAAGTTTTGTGGCTAATATCCTCTTAAAATAACCTAAAATTGATTTCCTCTAGCTTCTCTTCAATTTAGCTTCATAAGGATGTATTTATAGGGCTCACAAATATAATTTCGGTCCAATTTAGACTCCTAGGTGTCTTTACAAACCCGTAGTGCCATGGTGCTAGCTTTCTAACACCACAGCGTCGACTTTTGATGCATTTTTCTTCTTCTTCGGGTAGAATTGAGCAAAGTGGTAGACATGAAAGTTATACCTTTACATCTTAGCTTTCCAGTGGTCTAAGAATAATGTCTTTTGGACTTCTGTAGTGGGAGATATGATTGAGGAACTAAAACATGTGCAGATAAAGCACTAGTCTATTATGCACCTTTTTTTACCAATTGAAGTTATTTTCGATCCTACTCTTGCAAAAACATAAAAATAAACATAAATAACATAAAACTAACATTATTAACTTAAAATAAACATTTAAATATAAATTAAACTAAACTAATAAAATAACTACAAATACCTAAATCCGATCTTAAATCTAGTCTAACTTAGCCTAATTAGGTATTTAATCTCCCATGAAATATATGTATTTGATGCACACATCAAATACCCCAAAACTTGAATCTTTGCTTGTCCCCAAGCAAAAGGAAGAACTAAAAACAAAACAATTAGCTAGAAATGCAATTCACCAAAGCATGAATTCCCATTTTTCTCTCAGAAATTATCCCACAATTTTAACTCAAGGTGAAACATAGATAATCATTAAATTCATGGTTAATTGTCAGTTAAAGTCCTACTACGCAAGTATACGTATCAAATAGATAGCATATTAGCAAACAGGGTATCGATCCCACGGAGAATTAATCTAAAATTTTACTAAGTACTAAAATTAGAACAATTTAATCTTATCCAAATAATCAAAATTAATTAATTAACTAAAATTAAAACCAACAAGGAAAATCAAAATAATAACTTGATAAAATATCAAATCAACAAACCTAGGATTACAATATCCCTCACACTTCATCTAAATCCTACATCTATTCCTTAGCTTATTTCAATGGGTTAAATTACTAACCTAGAGTCCTAAATTATTTATAAGGGTCTCCCGACTCATCTTATAAAAATATCTATTTTAATCAAAACACTATATCTCTATATGAATTGAAATTAAAACAGACTCATTAAGTTTAGGCTTTAATCTGACTACATATGGCTTATAGGTATATCTCTATCCTATACGCAAATCAATTAATATGATTATATGCTATCCCAATTTTAGTCTACACTAAACCCTCTTTCCCAAGTTTGCTTAGGTTCCTAGATCAATTTAATTGGTGGCCAATCAATTAAAAACATTAAGAACTAATTGGAATAAACAATTCAAATCCCATTAAAAATAAGCAAGAAAGAGATTAAAAATTTAGACTACATGTGGGTTCAATTGCAATCCTGAAAAAAGAAATTTAGCTACTCATAATTGCAAAAACAAATAACATTATAATAAATTTAACCATTGAAAGTAACAAGAAAATTAAAAGCTAAGGAAGAAAACAAAACAATAATTTGCTGTTTTGATCTCCAAGTTTTAGCCTCAACTTCTAACCTCTTGAATCTCTCAAAAGCTGTGTACCTTAATATTGTTAAACATATCCTATTTATACTAATAAACTTAACCTAAAGTTTCTTAAGCTGACCTAGGGTTTAATTGGGCTTAAAGGTGTAATATGAGGCCCAAAAATCAATTATCAATCTTTACAAATTTTCATTTCCGGTACAGTACGTTTAGCCATTTTCCGACGCAATTTTCTCCATCTTTGAGGCAGAACTGGGCAAAGTGATCTGCATAAAAGTTGTAGCTCTATCTCTTATCTTTCCACTGGTCTAAGAATCGTATCATGTGAAGTTCTGCAGCTCGAGATATAGCCAAAACACTGAAATATATGCAAGCAGATTTTGAGTCTATCTACACTTTACTTTTCAAAATTAAGCCCAATCACTTTTAATCCTACAAAAGAAATATAAAAACTAATAAATAATAACCAAGTTAAAAGGAATAACATAAAATTAAAATAACTAACTTAAAAGTTACCTAATTATAAAAACAACTAAAAATAAGTAAATTATAATTGAAAATTGAAGACTTAGCTAATATTTCATAACAAAATTAGAATAAAATAATTCTATAAAATACAATTATCATTAATTCAAGTGCAAGTTCATTCTCAAATAGATTTCACAATATTTATGTATGTGAATGATCTTTCTACAAAAAATATCATACAATCCAAATGAGATTATGCCAATGCAAAATTTAGCCTAGTGCTAGAATTCCATAGGTTTGCTTTTCATCTATCTCTCCATTAATGTAGACTAACACTTATTGCAAGACTAATAGGTCTTTATTAAGCTTGTAACGTAAGGCTAGGGTCTAGGATGATAAAGGATATAATGTGGCTCAATATCACCCTAAGTGCATAACTATTCTAGGACTTATAGAGTGTTATTTTCCTTCACCAACCATTTCATCAATTTTTTTCTTTTTTGTTCAACACTTCTTTTTTTTTCCTCTTCTTTTTTTTTTATCACAATTTCACACCGTCAAACTTATTTCTTTTTATTGTAGGTAGTGGGGTAAATTCTAATAATTTTTGAATTTTTTTTCAACAACTCCACCTTTTTACCTTTTTTAACATTTAGCTCAATCTATATTTCCTAAAACAATATACATGCTTAGGAGTGAGGGTTGCAAATTGAAATTTTATTTTGAAGGCTAAGTTTATTATTATGTGGTTAAACAAAAAGAAAAAAGAAGAAAATTTAGGCTCAAAGGGGTATACCGAGGATAAAAGTTTAACAAGGTTAGCTTGAAAGGTTCAAACGGTCCAAAGATGGCCTAAATCATGTCCCATCCTAGGTGTTATCTAGAATTTTGCCTCGAAAGAGAATCAAACAAATTCTATAATTCTTGACATCACCAAAAATTAACATTAACATAATTTTCTCTAAATCACATAGCAATTCTAAGCAAAAAGATTCTTAGTGCGCAATTTATGGAAATCGCATTATACAATGAAGCTAACAAAAGAATATTACCATCACTCAATTCATGTATATGTCAAACCAAGAATCAAAAAAGCAAGATAATCAAAATATTATCCTGGGATTGGTACTATCACGACATAGGCAATTATCATCTCAAGCATTCCTAAAATAAATCTTAAAAACAAACAAAAAAAAATTTAACGAAAATAAACTAACCTAAAAACATCACAAAAACTAATAATAATAAAACCCTCCCCCAAAATTAAATTGCACATTATCGTCAATGTGAAAAGCTAAAAAGAATAAGAAAAATAAACTCCCTTATCAATGGTGGCAGTGCATTGAAAGCTTTAATTTTCTCTCCTTATCTTCATGCTTTCTAAACTTGCATACTTAACAAGCCAAGCTAGTGAAAGGTTATAAGTACTTATTTAAAAAAAAAAAAGACTAACTAAAATAACAACTAAATCTAAAAAGATATAGCTTGGGTTGCCTCCCAAGAACCGTTTTTTTATAGTCAATAACTTGACTTTGGTTGAGGTCTTCATTCACCCTTTTAAGGAGGTTTGATTTTGTATGAAAAAAGCTTGAGGTGTGAAAGTAGCTTTCTCCTAAGATGAAGTTGTAGTGGCTTTAACTCAAGATTTGGTGCTTGCTCAACCTGAGGTGGTGGAATAGGCTGACTATTACCTAACTTCCCAAATTGAGTTCTTCATGAATAAAGCACTTTTACTATAACCTTCAAAACATGTGTAACATTTGTGAGTTTTTCATTCTTTTCTTTTGTTGTTGCCTCTTAAACCAAACAAGCTTCAAGGAGTTTCTTTGGATTTTCCATATCAATAGCCTCTTTAGGTAACTCATCAATTGTATCTAGAAAAGGAATGAGAGGCACATATGGCTTGACTTGTGTTGGTGTAAATACTTCATCTTTTTGCTTAATTTCTTCATCTTGAACTTGATTGCGGGAAGAATTTCCTTGATCTACTTTATCTCCATCATTACCACATTCTTGCCATTTATCTCATTAAGATGCTTACCATATTCTTCTTTTCTAGGATTAGGCTAAGTATCACTTGGTAAAGTTTTCTAAAGCCTATTGTTGATGTCATTATTAAGTTATAATTGCTCAGGAAACGAGTTATAGACCATGTATGTGAGATGTTTAATGGCTATTCCTTGGATATTCATGTCAATCCATTAACATCTGATTGCTTTCTAGTCATGTTCTGTTAGATCACATCATTCTTGACCCTTAGATATCAGGCTAGAGTAGCAACACTAAATCTTAACTTCATATCATATATCCAAGTACCAAAATGTATGGGATTTCAATTACATAAGTCCTTAGGCCTCACACAATGATGAAACAGAGATCTATTCAATCACTCCCTTCCATTGGTTGACTAATAGCTAATATAGTACGAAATCTATGTTATGGTGGATCTTCCACCTAAAGATTGTCATGTCAAAACCATCATACAGATCTCAGTCCAATCCCTACAAGAAGGATTGCCTTGAATCCCCTAAGATTCAAATCCAACTATCACTAGCTCCATGGAGTGTGGATAATCTCCATGTTTTACTCTTACAAGCCTCATTGTGACTCTAAGTCAAGGTGATATTGCTTAGATCCTCGCTCTTAACCCATGTGACAAGGAGATCACAAAAAACTTGGTACTTGTGATCATTTAAGTCTCATCCCACATGCTACCACAGTGTTGCGGTGATTATCCCATGTGAGAGGAGTAATCTATAATGCTAGGTGACAATAATTATCTTAGATATGTGCCATAATTAATTAACAACATTTGATCAAATAAGTCAACATAAACTTAATTTATTAATTGTTCAAAAACAATAGTACATGAATATCAAATGTGTTATAACCATAAACCCCTAATATGCTTTTGGAAAGCATTTTTAGCAATAGCTTTAATGAATGGGTTTACTAACATATCAATTGTGGAAATGTACTTCAACATAATAAGACCTTATGCAATGATGTTACGAATGTAGTGATAACACCTACCAAGGTGTTTCGTTTTTCCATGGTTTTTAAGATTCTTTTATAAGTTATGGCAGCTATGTTGATGCGATAAAGTAGAATAGCTTTAGTAAAATGCCTAATAGTGTTCAAGTTTTGTAAGAATCTCCTTAACCAAAGTAGCTCTTGTATTATAAGAGATGTTACATACTTTGCTTCCATAGTATATAAAGCAGTACAAAGCTACTTCTTGTTACTTCAAGAGATAGCTCTACGTTCAAGTATAAAAACATATTCTGAAGTAGACTTTTGATCACCTTTATCATCAGCGTGATTAGTATCACCATATCTGACCAATTTTGGACTTTCACCTTGATAGCACAAAGCTAAATTAGTGGTTCTTCTTAGATATTGTAGCATATTTTTAATTGCATCCCAATAGGCAATCTCAAGATTACTTTGGTACCTTCTAACCATACCAACCGCAAAGCATATGTCTGGTTGAGTACACATTGTAACATATATCAGACTTCCAACAGCACTTGCATATGGTGGATTCTCCATTTGTTTTTTTTTCTTCTTTAATTTTAGGACATTGTTCCATGCTGAGGTATAAGCCTTTCTTCATTGGAGTGTTTATAGGCTTGGAGTTTCACATGCGGAATCATTATAAAACCCTTTGGATGTAATTTTCTTGAGACAAACTCAAGAACTTCTTAAAACAATTTCTCGAGATCTTAACCTCTAAGATATATTCAACTTATCCCATGTCCTTCATCTCAAAAATGGAAGATAACTACTTCTGAGCGGTGACAATTAACTCCATGTCATTCTCAATTAATAGAATGTCATCCACATATAATGAAAGAATATGGAACTTAAAGAATATGCAACTTATTCCCTAATCTCTTTATATATACACAATGGTCTTTTTCACTCATCACATAGTCTATGGAAATGATGGCTTTATGAAAACGAAGATACCAATGTGGGGATGATTGTTTGAGGCCATAGATAGAATGTTTCAAGCAACACACCTTGTGTTTTTTCCTTTGGGCTTGAAAATCAACTTGTTGATTCATGTACTAGAACTTCAATAAATTAAGATAGACTTTATTTGAAAAGGTTCAGTCTAAGTGGGGGAATAAATTTACATTTAGATGAATTTTATGAGATTTAAGCTTGAGTTGTTAAGTGTATTGAGGTTTTATTTCTTGAAATAACAACGTGATTAAAAGAAAGAAACTAATGGAGGATGTAATTGCATAAATTTTGAATGCAAAATTATGGAAAACAATATAATTGCAAGGCAAAAGGATTTAATTGTATGAAATAAGAAAGTTTAAAGGGCTAAATTGAAAGGAAATAATGGGCAAGGACTAATGGTAAATTAGGCTACCTTTAATTTTAAAACAAATATTTAAATAATATAAAAAAAGATTTAAAGAAAGTAAAGGATTGCTCAAAGCCATAAAAAAAAATGAGAGAATAGAGAGAGCTCGATTATCTCCCATTTT
This sequence comes from Theobroma cacao, assembly GCF_053813885.1. Classification (NCBI taxonomy): domain Eukaryota; kingdom Viridiplantae; phylum Streptophyta; class Magnoliopsida; order Malvales; family Malvaceae; genus Theobroma; species Theobroma cacao. Next base: position 9,684,301 of record NC_142647.1, read on the forward strand.
AATAAAAATGGAATGCTCCATTGTTGTTCTTTCCACAAGCTTAGTTATTCCTCTTTCCATTCTAAGAAAAATCAAAAGTCCTTATGATTTTTTGTCCAAAGCTTAAGGTTACAATGGGCAAATTAAGCTAAAAGAGTTACCAAGAAAGAAAGAGTTTTGAATTTTAAATTGATATATTCATGGTATACAATTGAAAACTTGGCATTTTATTGTGGTAGCAAGTTAAAGCTTTGAAGTGAAGAGATTGTTTAGAGAAGCAAATAAGGGTTTTAGTGCTAGAAATATGACATAGAAACCTAAGACTAAACATCTTGCTGCTTGAGTGTTTCCTCTTCAAATCGAGTCTAAGAGAGTATTCTTGAGTTGTATATTAGCTCTTGAGGTCAAGACATTGGTTAGCTCCAGGATGAGTAGTTAAAAGTCTTATTTTGGCTTGTGGTAAATGTGTGAAGGCTTGGTTGAGAAAGCTTATTGATGACTATTGGAGGTTGCTTTTGAATTTTAAGGTATCAAAAGGTAAGGAAACTTGTGTTATAAATGTTGAAATTTAAGATGAGGTAAACGTGTTAAAAAGATTCTAATAATTTTGATATGTGTTTATACTTGTTGCTAGGAAAATTATGTGCGATGAAATAGGTGCCAAAAAGGTGGAAATGAGATTGCTTATTGAGTAAATCTCAAAGAGCAAATTGTGAGAAATAGCCCACCTCATAAGCCCATTTCAAAAATAACTTTTACTATAATGTTAACTATTTTTACCTACTTTATCATTGACTAGATAAAAAATCCCTTTAAACCATTTCAGACAAATAAAATGCTCCCTATTTCTCTCTCTCACCATCTAGACAAATTAAATGTTATCTGTCTCTCTCACCATCCAGCTCTCTTCAATTTTACCACCATCGCCATCTTTCTTTGTCTATCTTTCACCATCTAGCTATATTGTCATCGATCTATAGAACAAATAGTAGAGATGATATCAAGGTATGTTCTTGGGTTTATTGGTTTACATTCACAAAACCCCAAAGTTGATGGGTTGAAGTTATAAGTGAAATTTCTAAATTAGAACACTTCTTAAAGTTGTTATATGTCATGTTTGCATGTAACAACTCTAATGCACTTGGTGTGTAACAAATCTATTGAATATGGCATGATACGTAACATGTTTTTGTACGTGGTGTATAGCAACATTTTTATTTGAACATGGCATGTAGCAAAATTATTTTGAACATGGCATTTAACAACATTTTTTCAAATAATGTGTAGTAAAATTTTTTTGAACATCACATGTAACAACAGTTTTTCAAGATGGTGTCTAACAACTTTTTTTTCAATATGGCGTGTAACAACATTTTTTTCAATATGGTGTCTAACAACTTTTTTTTCAACATGGCGTGTAAGAACATTTTAGAACATGGCATGCAACAAGTTTTTGATAATTGATTTTGACACTAATTTTTGTTAAATTTCAGCGATGTGCCATATGTGCGACTTGTGATTACACATGATGGACATTGGGTTAATGAGACTTACAAGAGTGGTGAGCCGTGAATCCGACTGGTTAAAAGGGATTTGTTGTTTGCGGGCCTAATGAAGTTGGTTGAAGATGTTGTTGGGGTAAACTCACTAAATCATGAAATCCAGCTACATTCATTGATCAATATACCTTGAGGGCTATCATGCCCAATTATCAGGGACGACAAGGATGTTGTGTTCATTCTACTAGAGGAAAGGACAATTCCAGCAATGTACACCATCGTTAAGGAACAACATACAAATGTTATGCCACATGAACAAGCTATCCAACAAAGTAATCACCTCAATTAGATTTATGCTACTTCAAATATACCACACTATTTAGCCTCTAACCCACAACAATGGCAATCACCATTGACGTAAGGACATGAGTTTGTGTAGCCTAATACACATAACATTCGTATAATAGTTGATTGTACAGTTCCAATCAACATATGTATCAAACCAATTACTTGGTTCTGTCTAACCAATGCAATTGTTTGGTGATACTACAATGGGTCCGATGCCATTTTCAAACAACAATACGATTCTCGATGACAATGCTGCATCTGATCAGTATAAAGACCATTAGTTTGATGATGACTCTGATGGTGAGCATGATGATTGTTTAGAGGATGACTGGTGTGACGAAACTGACATTTCAAATTGCAATCATGTTGAAGGCAATACAAAACACGTTAGAGGTATAGATTTTGGAGATGTTCAATGTGATGACCCTATTTACAATAGCCCCATTATTGATGACAATGGAATTCGTTCGCTTGAGACATTACCTCGATGACAATGTTCAAGAAAGGGTAATTGTAGGGGCATCTTATCCATGGCTTATTTTGAGTGTAAAGATGTTTTCTTTCTAAATAGTTACCATCAAAAAGTCCACATCAACCAATGACAGCTTATACTAAGGAAAAATGTTTTCCTTTAAGGTCGAATTGAAATGAGATAAGAGTTAAAAAGTCATGTCATGCTCGTTTTAAGGTTCTTTGTAAGGACAAGGAAAGCAAGTTCTCTTTGCATGTAATTTAGTTACCTAATGGAGATTATTGGAAAGTTCACCCATTCTACGAGGTACACATGTATACTGTTGATGGTTTGTAAGGTTAATCCGGATAGCAAGTGTGAAGTTAATTGGTGAACTTAAGTCCTTCAAGCTTCAGGCTTATGGAGTAGCATTGAGACCTAAGGACATAATGGCTGAGATTATGGCTCAATGGGGCTTAAAATGGTTGTATGGTAAGGCTTGGCGAGTGAGAGGCTTGTTTTTTGTCCCTTGGAGGAGACATTCCAACTCTAACTCTTATATTTTCATATGTTAAAATGTAAAAATCCTGTTACAGTCATAGTAGTAGCTATTGATCAGGCATAACAATTCAAACATTATTTTTGGGCATATGGGGGCTTGTATTAGGGGGTTTAAGGTTGTAATGTGACCTATAGTTGCTATTAATGCCACACATCTGAAATGCAGGTTCAAACGTATTCTGTTTGTTGTTGTTTGAAAATACCCGAATGAGTCCATATATCTAGTTACATTTGGCATTAGCCATGTTGAGGATGAAGACTCATGGATGTGGTTTCTTACTAAACTACATCGTGCTGTTGGTAGTCTTGAAAACATAATGTTCAATTTTTATCAACATTTTGATATTAAGAAGGTAGTTAGAAATGTATACCCAAATGAATGCCATGGTCTATGCAGTTATCACTTGTGGAAAAACTTCAAAAACAAGTTCAAGCACGATAACATTGTAGTAATTTTCACCTTTGCTCGAGATTACTACAAGGTATCTAATTTCAATAGACATATAAACCAGCTAAACCAGATTCACACAGATATCCATGCCGTCCTTATGAAAAAAGGCCTTGAGAGATGGGCACGTGGATGGTCACTGGTAAGGCAATACCAACTCATGACATCCAACTTTCCAAAATGTATTAACTTGTGGTTTAAGCATGTGAGACAAATACCACTCATCATTTTGGTTGAGTTCATTAAAGACATGTTTCAGCGTTTGTTCCATGACTGACATGAGCATGCCATCAATGGGATCACACCTCATAGCCTTTGGGATACCAAGTAGTTAAACACACAGTTCAATGAAGTACATCACTTTGCAGTTAAACCTATCGATTGAGTGGAGTTTCAAGTTAAAGACGAGAGGAAGGATGGACTAGTAAACTTATCCATAAAAGCGTGTTCATTTTGGGAGTTCTACATCGATCTATTACCTTGTAGCCATGCCATTGCAAAAATAAGGTACAAATATCCATGCCTTTTATTTGCTTTATAACAAATATAACTTTTACATTGTGCTTCTACTGTGAGTTCATTATTTTTGTAGTAAGTGCAAATGTGTGGTTGTTGAATTCTGCTTTAACAACTACAAGTCTATGTCTTTGGTGGAGGATTATGTTGGGACCATTTTGTCAAGCTCGACCTTATAAAGTACTTGCCATGTCCTTCATGTGATTGACAATATGCTTGCATACTTAGAAAGCTCTGAAAAAAAAAATCATCAAAAGTCGATATTGTACCAAATGGTACTATTAAGTTGAATTAAGCCTCGAACTAGTCTAAATAGAGATCTTAAGATGAAATTGAGAATTTTAAAACCCTAGAATGACTAAAATGATGATTTGGAGTTCAAGGGTTGAATTGGAGTCAATTTGGAATTTTCATGTTCTAGGGGCAAAATGGTAATTTTTTCACCCAAGGATAAAATGGGAATTTTTAGAAAAATATTTTGATCACATTTGACTCATTGGAGTATGATTTGAATTTGAGAGGTGAAAAATTTAAATTTTGACATTTTTGGAGTCCTAGGGGTAAAACGGTAATTTTACTAGTTTACGGGGGCAAAGTTGGAATTTTGGAATTTCACACCACTTAACACTTGTCATGCCCATGGATTTCAGCCATTAACATTTTACATTGTGGATAATTGAAACATTTTATGTGGTGGAGAGAGATTGCTTAATGGATAAGTATTACACATGGACCAATGGAAACATGCCATGTGTCAAGCTAGGATTATTCTAGAATTTCCTTGTAAAATCTATTTAAAACTCTCTTAGTCTCACCCATATGGCCGGCCAAAGCATGAAGTGAAGAGGAAAGGAAAAAACACAAACCCTAGGTGAGAAAATTGAAGAAAAAGTGTGGGATTTCGAAGGATTAAGCTAATAAAGGTAAAATTTTGTGATTTCATCTTGTGATTTACACTACCCATGCTTTTTTTTTTCATTTTCCATGCTTAGAATGTGAGACCTTGACCTTTATAGACTCGTAGATAGAAATATACGCGATATCCCTAATCAGGGGTAATTTCATCATTTTCTCAATAAGCCCATAAAAGTAAGTTTTAAACAATATTATGGCTTAAGTAGGCCGAAAGCATAAATGAATGATGAAAATATAGGTGAAGTGACAAGGAAATAAAAATTTTGATGATTTTCCATGGTAGGGGCAAAATGGTCATTTTTCACCTCGGGTTAGAATTTTTAAGTTTTCATGAACCCTAGCATGTCTAGACCATTATGAACCTTGTCCCAATGTCAAAAGAGCAAAAAGAATGTAGAAAAGATTGGAGGAGAATAAGCTAATTTGTGGAAGGGCATTTTAGTAATTTCTAAGGGAGTGGATAAGCTTGGGCCATAAATATCCTCTCCTTCTAGCAACTTCTTGGGATTCCTAGCAGCTTTTTCTTCTTGTTCTCTTCCCTCTTACATTTCTTCAATTCCTCCATGGAAGCTTGATGTGAAGCTTTCATAACTTTCTCTCTTTAGCTCTAATTTTCATACCTTGGTGCCCTTTTGACTAGAACCCTTGTATTCTTCCACTCTTTCACTTTAAAACCCTTGAAAATGATAAAATCTTGTTTCCATACTCTTTCACTAGTTAGATGTTTTAGAGAGAGAAAGAGGAAGCTTTATTAATAGCTTGAGAGCTTTCGGAAAGAAGTTCAAAGTTACAAAGCTATCAAGGTGAGTAGTAAATTAGTATTGGGTTTTAAATGTTGAGAATGACTAGAGATTTGATTTGTGAATATTTTGTAGTTGAGATTGTTAATTCACTTTGGAGTGATAGGAAAGTGAAAATGGATGGCCATTTAAATGGCAATTGAAAGCTAGCTAAAAGGTAGCTTTTAGGGTTTATAGTATGTAAATTGACATTATGGAAATGTTATTTGATGGTAGGTGCTAACGAAGCCCCATCACCCCAATTAGATCATTAAGGGGATTAAGAGTAGGCTAAAGGCTCAACGAATACCGGTGAGTGGACTTGCATTTCAAACTTGTTTTGGGGAATATGAAAGATTCTATCCAACTTGTCTTAGAAAAGGTACCTTGGGAACAAGCTTTTAGTAAAATGATTTTATATCGTGAAAATGTGCTATACAATGGTTTATGTGTTATCACAATACGATAAAATGCATGATATGCATTGGATGCTTCTTTGCATGTTGATGTGGACCCGGCTATGTGCGAGTAGAAGTGTACATAAGCCGTTGCTGACCCGACTATGTACGAGTAGGAGTGCACATAAGCCTTTGCTGACCCGGCTATATGTGAGTGGGAGTGCACATAAGCCATTGCTGACCCGGCTATATGCGAGTGGGAGTACGCATAAGCAGTTGTATATGAGATGATGATGATGGGAGGGTGTACATGATGATTGATATATATATATATACACATATATGGTATATGGTTGTAAATGCAAATATGTGAGCATTTGATTTGTTGAAATTTGGGAGTTTACATGTGTTACATGTTGCTATTGTTATTTTAGTAGGATGGCTTGTTTTAAAGGAAAATGAGACTTTTTCCTTTATGTTTTGACTCTCGCTGCAGCGAGAAACTCTCGGGTTTGAGGGCTTTCACCAGACCTGGTTCTCACTGTAGCGAGAAACCTTCTGTCCATTTTGGCTAACTTGTGGGCTTTGCTATATTTTTCGATTCTTTGGTACCATAGTTAAGTATGGATCTTTTAAGTGATTTACTCATGAGGGGTTTACATGAGGGGTTCTACTAAGAACTAGAACAAATTGCATTGTTTTGAGAAAATGAGTGCATCATGATTTCGATAAACATTCCTTATGGTATGCTTGTTCCCTTCTTGTTCACTCACTGAGTTTATGCTCACCGCTTTCAACTGCATGTTTTTAGATTAAGAGACAGCCGGTAACTAGGATAAGGTGTCTTCGTGGACTTGTATTTATTTTTTGGTAGGTGTCTCGGCATTCAGTAGCTGTACATTCGACCAAGTCTCTCCGCTAAACATCGAGTCTCCTTTTGTTGTGTATAGACAAACCTAATGTGAATTATTAAGATACATGTTTAGACAATGTATATACACTTGTTTGGTATGCTAGTATGAAGTGGCAATGCTTAATATTTTTTTGATTCTAAGTTATGATATATGACTTAGCAGTTTATGACGGAATGATGAACATGTCAGATTAATAAGCTTGCTTGGGCTCAGTGGACTACGTCCATTGGGCCCATGTGCCTATCATGGCCCGAAATTTGAGTCGTGACACACTTAGTCAATTAGGCATCACAGTGACTAGGACATCCCCTTGATGTGAAAAAAATTATTGTTTTGCCACCACCTTGGCGAGGTCAAGCGGGAAGACCTAAGAGGAGAATGATTCCATCGGCTAAGGAAGGCAGTTGGCCACAGAGATGTTCACAATGTAAGAGCTATGGCAATAATAGAAAAAATTGCCCAACACCATTCGTAGTTCCATCCATAAATTCGGTACTATCTTCAAGTTTGTCGATGCATGACAGGGATTGAAAGCATGTTCAACTTGTAGACAACCCATTCACACACATAACATCTGTTCAATATGAATGACAAACTTTGAGAACATAAGGAGTGTTGTAGATGAAGACAGTGGCTCTACCTAACTATATGTGTTAGCTATTTCCATTATGTTAACTTGTTAATGATTAATAAACCTTAACTTCTTCATGTTTACTTAATTTTTCATGAATATGTTTTTTCATGCTCAAATTTTGGATTATTACATGCCATGCCTTGGAGAGAATTAGTCGTTACATGTCATGCCTTAGTAGGCAATTGTAGCTACACACCACCCCATGCGTAAATATACATTGATATTACACATATTGCGTAAATATACATTGTTATTACATGCCATGGCTATTAGCTTTAAAATTATTATAGTTTTGATTTTGATAAAATAATCAAATTTGCTTGAACATTATTTGAGTGATCCTTAACAAGTTCCTGAAATGATTTAACTCTCGTACATTTGTTCTTACATAGTTACAAGCTTGACTCTTAAAGTTATTGAACTATATCTAAAAGCTTGTATGACTTAGTTTAATGAGTTCTTATGATTCCTATTCATTAAAGTCTAATTTAAATATTAAAGGAAAATCCAGATGCACTCATTAAGGGGGAGTTTTGAATATTTTTTTTAATGCTGATAAAAAAAGAGAGAAAGAAGACTAAGTTTGATAGGTCTTTATGTTTAATTTATGTGTGTGATGCTCAGTTATGATTTTGTTGAATATTATGTGCTAGTTATTATGGATATTCAATATATCTTGCTTAGCTACTATGGATATTGTATATCTTGCTTAGCTACAGTGGATATTATAACTATTTTATCACAAATCTTTAAAGAAAACTAGATGCATTAACTAAAGAGAAACAATTTTCATTATGCATAAAGATTTAAAGCATTCATATTGAACATAGACATTGCACTCTTCATCTAGGAGTGTTTTGTCTACATCAAAAATAAAAGAGAGAATGTTGACTCCATGTGTTTTTAATGATAACAAAACATTCATAATCATTGGTGTCTAATCATATTATTTAAATGTGCAAGAGAAAGCTTAAATTCTTTAAGTCATTTGTTGTTTGAAAGCAAGTCAAGAAGCTTGCTCACTTAGAAGATGGGTTAATCAGTTGAAAAGGCAAAGAAGAAAGGACTTAGTGAAAACAAAACATCATTAACTGATTAACGTGGAACATTAACCTATTAAGGCAAAACTGGGCGTTATACAAAAGCAATATAGTAAAGCCTTAATCAGTTAGCATAAGGGTTAACTAATTAAAAAGGTGCTGGAAGCTAAAAACAAAGGTATGCTAATCAGTTAAGGAATTGGGATAATCAGTTGAGCACAAGACTTTAGTACCTTCAAGTGCCAAAATCCAAAGTTGAAAGAAAGTTGACCGATGGAGGGAGCCAAAATGGAGAAGTTCAAAATTTGAAGATTTTCTAATTGATTAAAGTTGATTTTAATAGGCTAAGATTAAAGGAAGTGAAGTCTCAACTAATTAAAAGAAGATCTAACCAATTAAAGAAAGACAACTATGCAAAGGAAAATGAATGCAAAAAGTTTGTAATCAGTTAGAGTTTTCTCTAATCGATTAACATAGTGTACACAGCTATAAGACAGTGCAAGGAAGAAAAGATGTAATTGGTTAGAGTTGCTTGTAACTAGTTAACGGAACATTGTCTGCCTATTTAAAAAAAGTTGCTAGAAGACAAAATAATGACTAGTAATGGCTAGAAACTATCTTTAATTGTTAGAATCAATCTCCTAAGTATTTAAAGGCTTTCTAACAATAAAAAATCATATAAAAAAGCTATCAAAATTGATTTTGAGATTAGAAGACCAAAAACCTTTTCTTTACACTTGTATTTCACTCTTATCCTTTGAAAAAGTGTTTAAGCTTAACTTTGTGCAATTTAGATCAGCTAACTGATAATTGTACTATATCTTTTCTCTATTTCTTGTATTACTTAGAGTGTGAGAGACACTCTAAGGGGTAGACTAAGCTTAAGAAAGCTTAGGGAATCTTACAAGGGTTTTGAGCTTAGTTAGAAGCATATCTTGAGATTGGGAGATCAAGGTAGTGAATATAGGTCAAGTAGACCAACCACTATAAATACTTTTGTTTGTCGACTTTTCTTTATCCTCTATTTACTTGGTGATTTTCTACCTTTACAAGTTTTAAACCCTCTTTTTTTAAAATCCTTCAAAAGTTTTCCAACCTTAAAAATTTCTTTCAAAATTTTTAAAAGTGCTATTCACCCATATCTAGCATTCCGTTGGGACCAAGTGGTATTAAAGCCTAATACTTGATTTTAAGGCATAACATCTTAAAGGGAAGATCAAATGGCTACTCAAAATTCTAATAATGTTAAAGGTTAATCCACAAATAGGCTTCCTCTATTTGATGGAATCAATTACAAATTTTGGAGTACGAAAATGTCTATTTATGTTAGGGCTTCTGATTATGAGATGTGAGATGCCATTACGGATGGTCCTTTCATCCCTATGAATACTAATTCGGTAAATGATGAGAAAACTCTTAAAGATAGATGTAAATGGATAAAAGCCGAAATGAGAAAAGCACAAATAAACTCCCAAGCCATGCACACTTTCATTTATGCACTTGATTATAGAGAACACAATAGAGTGTTAATGTGAAAAAGTGCCAAGGAAATTTGAGAAAAATTAAAAAAGTTATATGGAGAAACAAAAAAGGAAAAAGAGTTGGAAGACACATTTTGTGAGAATCATTGTTTAACAAGCAATAAGACAAATGTAGATAAGGAATCAAGAGAAGATGAATCCTCAAGTCAAATTGAATTATGCCTCATGGCTTTTGAAAAGATCAAGGTAATTTCTACATCTTGTGAACTTAATTCATATGCTTTTAATGAATTGCGTGGCGTTTTTGAGGATTTAGCATTTAAGTTTGAGAAAATGAATATGAAGGACAAGAAAATTATTTCCATACTCAATGTTGAAAATGAATTTTTGATGAAAACAAAAATTAACTTGGAAAAGGAAAATGACAATTTGGTAAAGGATTTTGAAGTTTACAAAAAAAAAAAAATAGATATTTTGGAAAAAGGAAATTTTAATGTGAAAAGGAAATTCGAAGATTCATTAAATGAGAAACAAAAGGTTTTCGTGAATTCTTCATTTTCCAAAATGACCAAATGCAATCATTGCACATTTTATAGTTATTGTTCATATACTTGTCCAATTAGAAAATATTTACCTTATAAATTTAGACAAGTTTGGATTTCAAAAGGAACTTTGTATGACAAGACTAACTTTCAAGGATCCAAAGTAATTTTGACACCAAAAATCAAATAAAAAATGTCTCTTGTAGGTGTGCTAGAGTAAGGAGGAACAATTATTGAAGAATGAATGCTCTCTAGTCACACATCAAGGAAAATGGGTGACCTCTATGCTAAAAGCCTTTTGTTTGTTTAATGAGAATTTTAATTGCTTATTTATTGAATGTTTCAGTTATGTAGCTTGGTTTCTAAAATTGTTTGCTTTTCTTAATTAAAAATTTTGGTTCCTTATTCTTGCTTGAATATTAAGTGCATAATTTTTTAAGCTTTATTAATAAATCTTTGCTATGCAACTTGATTTGATATGATACATGCTATAAGTTGCAAGGAAGTATGAATTTAAAGATTGAGTATGTATTTATATTTGATCTTGAATATATCGTCATTCTTATTTTGAGAAAATTGTTTTATTAATTAATATTGCTTGATTATGGAAAGTTGTTTCTATAAAATTTTCTCATGTTTTGTGAAATTGTTTTCATACTATTATTTTGTGGAAAAATAATTTTTGAGCATAATTTTGAAACATAAACGGTTTGATAATGTGATACAAATATGAGCATACTTGATAACTTACACTCACACCTATTCAAGTAGCCTAAAATAAGGGAAATTGAGTTAAAAAAAGTTGTCATTGATTTCCTTGTACCTCACATAAGTTGACCATTTGAACAATCTTGATTTACATTCTAGAACTTGCTTGAATAGTTCAAGATGGTTGATAATGAGCTTGAAAGTTTTGACTACTTTAATTGGTACATTTAAAGCAAAATGAGCTTATATGAGAAAAATGTTGCCATCCTTTAAGTTTAGAATGATTTATGAATTGGATAAGTTTGTTTTATAATGAAAATACTTATGACTTGTTCTTATTGGATGTGCATGCTTGTTTGTATGCTTGAACGGTCAAAAGGGTATTTTTGGCACATGATAATAAGATGTTTGAAAATGACCATTTACATACATAAACATGATTCATTATGCTCATTACACATTTCGTAAATCATTTAAAGCATAATTGAAAAAAATTGAGTGATATTGAGCTCATCATTTTTCACAAAGTATGTTTAATCTTGAATGTTTCAAGTTGAAAAGTTTGTAAAGAAAGATTAAATCTTTATCAATTGTTCTCTTGCAAAATCTTTTTATTCTCTTTGATTGAAATTGATTTATTGTTTTTGATGATGTAGCATGTTTGAGCAAAATATATTTGATTCATGAATTGCATAAATCCCATTTTACTTGATATTTCTCTCATGATTTATGAAATAGATTAAAAGAGTTTTCTTAAGCATAATTATGAGTATGATCTAAAAATTTGGTGTGCATCTACTCTAGCTTATATGTTACTATAAATAGCATGGAATGTCAAACAAAATATGACCTACAGCTTAATTAAGTAGTGAATGCCTAATGTGCTTTGATTGAATATTTCTTTCTTAAATCTTGATAATTAGTATTCATTGATGATTGAATGTTCAATTTTACATATTCATGAGTTGAGTGCTTTATTTTCAATATTTTATAACAATTGATATCACTTAAGAATCATGAATTATTGAGAAATAGTATGTACCTTGAATTTCAATGCTTGCATATTTTTGATTGGTATATGTCTATATAATTTTTTTAAAAATTATTATACTCATGCTTGCATTTCGATAAACAAAATTGGCATCATAGCCATTTTATTTCTTGTAATTATGTTTGTGCTTACTTAATCATAACTCTCATACATGATTGCAATAAATGAAAAATGCTTTGGTAGTATTTTGTTAATAACGATATTTTTTTGATGTGAAAATTCTCCTTGAATTACTAGTATCATAAATGATTTGGAGAAAATTTCTTGGAATGCTCACTCAAAGAATAAAGTTGATGACAATTAAAAGTGCTAAATGATGATTTTTTTTTATGGAATTTCTCCTTGAGTTGCCATTTTCATAGGAATTGGAGAATTCCTTAAAAAATGCTTGGTTGATATTGCTTGGTAACGCTATATGATGCTTAAGAATATTTGAGAATGATGCTTGATGATTAATGATGCTTGATGATTAATGATACATTGAACATGTAAAGGAACTACTTTGCAAATATCTTGAAAAATATGAGTATTTGATACATATGTTGAGCACCTATTCAAATGTTCATACTCTTTTAGTTCCATGAATACTTGAGTATTAGGGAAATAAATTGAATATCCATTTGAATGCTTGTTTATTCTAGGCTCATGATTTCTCTCCTAATATTTGATATGTTAAGGATACTAACAATTCATGTTGAGCTTATCATTTCTTAAGGGGGAGTTAATCATTGTCATTGATATCATAAGGAATCGAGATTTTCAACAACGAGGTTGGGTGAGAATTCAACATTTGGTGTTCTTCACTACTAGTAACATCTTTCTAAACACCAAACTTGATATTGTTTTATATTGCTTCTCACTTAAACTTGGATGTTGAAATGCAAAATTGGTATCAAGCCTTAAGTTTTTTCAATTAGTATTTAGCTTTAAAATTAACATCAAGCTTTAGAATTATCTTTTCTCATGTGAGCTTTAAATTGATCATAACTTTCTTAAATATGTTTGAGCCTTGAAGTTGATATGCTTAGAATGCTTAATGATAAGGGAAGTCTTTACTATTTTTTTATCAATTGATATAATGAGCTTTAAAATGATTCCATCTTTCATAATTGATATCGTGCTTTTATAAAAGGAGAGATTTTACTTATATCTATCAATTGGTCTATTGAGCTTTAACATTTGGTATTACAGCTGAAATATGGATTATGTGCTTATTGAACATCTTTAGGCTTTTCTTTCTTGAGCTTCATAAATGTTATGTCCATATTTTGCTTATAGATGTATATACATGTGGCATTCTTATTGATGATTCTCTTGATGAATTAATACTTGAATGTGTTTAATGGTTATATTTCTTAATGACTTGGTTGAGGATATTAAGTGCATATATATGAGGACTTGGTGGCTTTATGGTTGTAATGCTTATATTCTTGATGATTTTTGCTAACCATTATTTCTTGAGCTTTAGTGTTTAATGCTCACACTTCTTAACCTTTTAGATATAACTAAAAGGGGGAGAAAGTTTATGAGAAAATTTAATTTCATGCATATGTTAAGGGGGAGATTGTAAAATTATTTCAAATGCAAATTATGCTCATAGTTTTGTCATATAAAAAAAAGGGAGGTTGTTAGCTTTAAAATTACTATAGTTTTGATTATGACAAAATGATCAAATTTGCTTGAACATTATTTGAGTGATCCTAGACAAGTTCTTGAAATGATTGAACTCCCATACATTTGTTCTTATATAGTTACAAGCTTGACTCTTGAAGTTATTGAATTATATCTAAAAGCTTGTATGACATAGTTGTATGAATGCTTATGATTCCTATTCATTGAAGTCTAATTTAAAGATTAAAGGAAAATACACATGCACTTATTAAGGGGGACTTTTGAATATATTTTTTAATGATGACAAAAAGAAGGAGAAGGAAAACTAAGTTAAATAGAGTTTGATAGGTCTTTATATTTAATTTATGTGTGTAATGCTTAGTTATGGTTTTGTTGAATATTATGTGCTAGTTATTATATATATTCAATATATCTTACTTAGCTACTATGGATATTGTATATCTTGTTTAGCTACTATGGATATTACAAATATTTTATTGTAAATCTTTAAAGAAAACTAGATATAGTAACTAAGGGGGAGCAATTCTCATTATGCAAAAAGATTTAAAGCATTTATATTGAACATAGACATTACACTCTTCATCTAGGAGTGTTTTGTCATCATAAAAAAAAAAGAGAGAATGTTGAGTCCATATGTTTTTTATGATAACAAAACATTCTCATTCATTGGTGTCTAATCATATTATTTAAGTGTGTAGGAGAAAGATTAAATTCTTTGTTATTTGTTGTTTGAAAGCAAGTCAAGGAGCTTGCTCACTTAAAAGATGGGTTAATTAGTTGAAAAGGCAAAGAAAAAAGGACTTAGTGAAAACAAAACATCATTAACTGATTAACGTAAAGCCTTAACCAATTAAAGCAAAGTTGGGCACTATATGGAAGCAAGATATTAAAGCCTTAATCAGTTAGCACAAGACTGAACTGATTAAGAAGGTGTTGGAAGCTAAAAACAAATGCATGCTAATCAGTTAAGGAATTAAGATAATCGAATAGAGTACAAGACTTCAGTACCTTCAAGCATCAAAATCCAAAGTTGAAAGAAGGTTGACTGTTGAAGGGCGCCAAAATGGAAAAGCTCAAAATTTGAAGATTTTCCAATTGATTAAAGCTAATTTTAATTAGTTAAGGTTAAAGGAAGTGAAATGCCAATCAGTTAAGGGAAGAGCTAACCAATTAAAGGAAACTCCTGTGTAGATGAAAATGAAAACAAAAAGTTTGTAATCAGTTAGAGTTTCCTTTAATCGATTAACATAGTGTACACAGCTACAAGACAGTGCAAGGTAGAGAAGTTATAATCAATTAGAGCTACCTATAACTAGTTAATGAAACATTGTTTGCCTATTTGAAAAGAGCCACTAGAAGACAAAATAATGGCTAGTACTAGCTATAAACTGTTTTTAACAACTATAATCAGTCTCTTAAGTATTTAAAGGCTCTCTAATAGTCAAAAATCATATAGAGAAGCTATCAAAAGTGATTTTGAGCTTAGAAGATCAAAACCCTTCTGTTTACACCTGTATTTCACTCCTATCTTTGGAAACGTGTTTGAGCTTAACTTTGTGCATTTTTTTTCTATTTTTTGTGTTACTTAAAGTGTGAGAGACACTCTAAGGGGTAGACTAAGCTTAAGAAAGCTTAGGGAATCTTGTAAGGGTTTTGAGCTTGGGTTAGAAACTCACCTGGTAAAAGCTTAGGGGAAGCAGTCAATTCTACTAGTTTAGTGAAGCTAAGTTGAAAATCCTGTTTGGGATATCAAGGTAGTGGACGTAAGTCAAAGGAAACAAACCATTATAAATACTTCTGTTTTTTCCATTTCTCTTTATCTTCTCTTTACTTGGTGATTTTTTACCTTTACAAGTTTTAAATTCTGCTTTTCAAAATCCTTGAAAAGTTTTCCAACCTTAAAAGTTTCCTTCAAAAATTTTAAAAGTGCTATTCACCCCAGCTCTAGCACTTTATTAAGACCAATAATGGCTATAAATTGAGTTGTTACATGTCACCTTACAATACCAAATATTGCTACAGCCATGCCAACAAATAAAGTTGTTACATGCCAGACGTAAATAGACATTGTTATTATGCGTCATTCTATATTGGTCTTGTTGTATTTATGAAAACTAATGGTTTATAATTGTTCAATTTTAAAAGACCTTAAACTAAACAAAAAATTAGACACACCATATCAATACCTAAAGATCCATCCTAAAACATAATCACATTGAATTAAAGTATGAAATTTAAGAACATTACAGTAAATCAAGTTTCAAATGTAACTACAAATGTAAGTTGATTATAATAAATAAACAAACTTACAACTATAGTAGCTCTATTTCACAACTATTAGCATAAATCTCTAATTCGTAATTCTTCCTCAGCCATGCAATCATGTCATGCTTGACTGTGATGTTTGTTGGTTCTAAATAAATGTGCTAAAATGAGGGTGAATAGCACTTTTTGGCTCTTACTAAAATTGACTTCTAATTGGGGACAAATGCAAAATAAAAGAAAGATTTAAAGATGAATGAAAAATTAAAAACAGAGCAAACAATCACACAAGAATTTATAATGGTTCAATCCAAGACCTACATCCACTACCTTGATTATTCAAACAAGGATTTTCCAAACCAATCACTATGAATGGTGAAATTCCCAAACTTTCACCAAGCTTTTACAGTGGCTTTTCACAAGCTCAGCCACAACCTTTAACAATGGTTTTTCTTGGGATCAACCAAAATCAAACTAACTTTTCTAGGCTAAGTTAGAACCTATACACTCAATTAAGCAATCCAAGCTTGAATAAATCCCTTCGAGTGACTCACTCACTCTAAGTATACAAGGAGAAAAGAAATAAGGAAGTACCTATGATCACTGAATTGATCTAAATGGTACAAAGTGAAGTGTTGATCTCAAATACAAAGATAGCAGTGAAGTACAGTGAAAATACAAAGAATTTTTTTTTGGTTTTTGAGTTATTTTTGATCTTGGAAGCCTTGCACATATTTTCTAGCCATTGGGAGTCCCTTAAATACTTGAAAAATCAACTCTTATGGGTGTTAGGTAGTTTCTGACAGTCGAAAATAGTTTGGTGGCAGTTCTAGCCATTAATCTGTCTTCTAGTACTCATATTCAAATTTTCAGACAGAATGCTCTTAGTGCACTAACATATGTCTTAGTCGATTAAGACATTTCTGTCTTTGAACTCGATTTCTGATAGTAAGCTCTTAGTCAACTAATCGTGCTTTTTAGTCGATTGAGTGGTCTTTGTCTTGCAATATGAATTTCTGGCAGTATGCTCTTAGTTAACTAACCACGTATCTTGGTCAGCTAATTGTTCTCTACCTCTCAATCCTCTTGAGCCTGTCAACTTCTAATTTGATATTTAGCTAACTAATACTCTTCATTATTTGAATAAGAGGCTCTTATTTTGTTGATCAATTATGGCTCCTTATTCTTATGATTTTTGATATGTGCCTTTGAATGATTAATTTATTATTGGCATGCAATTTTTGTCTTGCACACTCAAGTAAAAATATTAGACACAAATGAGTGAGAATGTTTTATTATCATAAAAAACTAATGGAGCTAACAATGTTAGCCGTTGTCATAAGATCTTCTATTGCCTTAACAATAAACATCCCATAAGTGTTAACATCCTACTGTTTCGAGGAAAATGCTGAGCGCAAAATCCACAGTGGCAACTACGTCCACGATAGTTCCATGAGGCCTGAACTTTGGAAGTAATCGGACTTATAACATATAATGGGCATCATCATGGTTAGTCATAGCATCTGTCTCTCACACAGTTTGGACTTTTTTGCCTTTGAACTTGTTGTGGAGCCCACCAACGTTCTCTCCCATCGAACTAAGTTAATATGAGCAACAAGCTAGTGCGCACCAACAGTGCAAGGTATGAGGATCCAATCAACGTCTCTCTATGTAGTCCCCCATGGAGGCCTCCCACCCTTCACATAATCAACCAAATTAGTCAAAATTTTCTTTTTCTTAAGGTTGAACACCTTCTTAGTGTTGGTGACCTCCTTTCTAGTGCACATCAAACGTAGCATGTCTTGTCAATTATATTGTCAGTTGTTACACGCCATGAACTAAACAACACGACACATTTTCATAATTGGACTTGAACGATCAATGGTTAGGGCCTACGTTGCACTTGAATGATCAATGGTTAGGCCTTCATGGCATTTACACAGGACGTTGAGGCATGTGTTAATTTATTTGTTGGTCATCCAAACCTTAAGGGGCTCCAATTCCTTGAAAATGTTGGGCCTCACACTCTGTTGATTTCGAAGTTACACCTGCACATATAAAATACCAATATCGAAATATCATTGATTATTTGGAAATGTAAATGCATGAATGTAATGTTTTCAGCTTACCTTTCGTTTAGGTCTTTCTTGAACTCTGTGTATTTTTTCTTGACCGCTACCTTGTCCTCGGGGGAATAAGAACAGGTTCACGTATGGGCTCCCAATGTATTTGCTTTGCATGATGATTTGTGCCACTTCAGTCTCATCTACATCTAAAGTCATCCATATTAAACGTTAAGCAAGTCTATGGCAACTATCAGTTACACGTTAGTGTCAAACTGCCTCACTGGTGTGGTATGAACCGGTTGTGTGGTGTGAATTGGAAGTGTGGTACAAACTGGAGGTGATGTCTGCGGAGGAGGTGTGCTCTGAGAAGGAGGGACGGACATGACCATTTGCCATTACTCAACACCCATGGGCGAATCCGCGCCAATTGGCTCCTCACCAATTGTCCCTTCATCAAATACCTCAAGATTCCCAACACCTCCCACAGCTTGCTCCACATCCTCATCGCCACCACTATCATCGTCTCCACCACCATCATCGTCATCACCACCACTAACATCATCCCTGTCGCCATGATCATCAACCTTGTGGTTATTGTTATCGCCACCATTATGTTCCTCATCGCCACTAGCATCATCCCATTAGCACTGGCATCATCCTCGTGGCCATCGCCGTCATCACTACCATCAACATCAACACCACCGCCATTGCCATCAACCCCATAAGCATCACCATCATCGTTGGGTGCACTTTTGTGTTGACCGGTAAACCCATCCTACACAATGAGATAAATGAGAATAGAAAATAGGTTAGAAAATACATTGTTGCATACTATGACTAAGAATATAGAAGTTACTACATGCCATGCCTAATTAAGTTGTAACACGACTTGCTTTAAAACCAATGATGTTACACGCCATGCACAATTTCCTACATTGTTACACGCCATGCCTAAAAATATATGTTACTACATGCCATGTGTCACGGACTACACCTTTAGGCCTAAGTATGCGATAGTTCGTGCTACACTTGAGTGGATACTTGCACGTAAGTCAACCAATACTTGATTATATCTTTACCAATGAGGTAGCCCAACAATCCACCGACTACTCACCACTTATAAAGAGTTTACTAGATTTTACAAGTATTCTACTCATAGCCATTACAATGCTTGAAATGAGGACATTCCTTACCTAAAAGGTCTTTCCCTTAAAAGCTTAACAAGCGTTTGTGGAGGTGTCACCACAAGACATTACATTGTTTGAAAGAAGGACATTTCCCTTACAGATACAAAAAGACTCAATCTCATAAATAACTTTACCCTATCATATTCCAGTACAAGGTTGGTTTGTGACACCAAGCCTATAAACACCACATTGCTACCAATGGCTAACCATTCAAGTTGTTACACACTATGCCTACAATTACTAAGATGCCACATGCCATTTTGTCACAATATATTACATGCCATATTAACAACATTCGAAATAAATGGACATCGTGTGTAACAAAATTAGAGATTTTTCTAAACGCTAAGTTACCCATAATCAACAAAATAAACAACTTTGCATAGGACAAGCAACCATTTGACAACATAATCAACAAAAATGAAAGGTGAACAACAAAAGCCACTAAAAGAACACATATTTTTATCAACAATTTTGAACAAAATCAACTGACTGACCTACTTAAACACATTAAAACATCAAAACCCTCTCCATGTAACTACATTCTCAAGAAATATGGCATTGAAACATATAAACCCATTAAAAACACTACAAAAAACTCAAATACATCCTAAATGCTACATGAAAATAATGAAAAAAAGCTAGAAGATTGTACAAAGAAAATGTTGAGAAGTCGATGTACGTGCCGATCCTTTAGTGAGTGCATGTCTTTTTGCCATTCCCGCCTCAGCTTGCATGTGGTCCGTCTCAAATGACTCATTGTGACCATATCATCATTGTTTAACCTCATCTTTCACAACTGTAATAAGAGCAAATAAAATGTTAGTTGATAGTAAAACAAAGTATTCTGGGGTATATAAAGAACCATCTTTATCAACATTTAGGCGATATCAACAGAGCGAAGAGGTGCCACTCATGCTGATGTATGACGACGAGCAGTTGATGTTGTTAGGGATTCAATGTGCGTCTGAGGAGTTGGCATCAATGTATGCATTTAAGGATGTGGCTTACGCATTTAAGAAGGTGGAAATGCATACGTTTTATTATCGAGTTGGAATTGAGCAGCTAGAGTGACATCGACTTCATCATCCTCCTCGTCCATCAAATGAAAGTGTGATTGGTCGTTTTACTAGATGCACCAGTGGGCTTCCACTTAAAGGTGCCACTAGTTATTTTCTCCTTGAACGCTCTTCTTTTCTATCTTATATCGAGACCCTATATATCCTGATACTCCAAATGCCATATTAGAATATATTGATTCCCCTTAGATATAGGGGTATTTATATGAACCCAATATGGCATTGTGGTCTCTTCCGTGGTAGGCTCCAAAGTATGGTGTTCGCGCAACTACACAAAACATACAATGCAATTAGTTTGAAAGATAGTTGACATATGACAACAAGAAAAAATAGTAGAGTTTTGCTCACCTTCTAAGGACTCCAATTTTTCCAACAACTTGTGGAATAACTTTGGCTTTTTTCTGCACTCTGATTTACACATTCGTGTATAAACGTCACCAACACGAAGCCTATTCAAGTTCAAAAAGAAAGAATGGCCTTCATCGCCCATAATTGCAAGTAAATTGAAAACACTATAATCACCTAAATGTTACATGACATGCCTTAATAAAATGTTATGTGAAAAGGAAAATGGAAAATGTTTAGTGACGCTACCTATATCGCCCATGCAAATCCACATACATTGTATTGAAAAGGCTTAGGCTTCTTCGATGCCTCGACCTTGGCCTTGGTCTCCATTACAGGAGGAACTTCAAATCCCCTCAATAGGTAGTCCATAGTTAGCTTCCACACATAATGACACCATGGGAGCGCATTCTACACTTTCATGTCCTCGACCAACACCAACAGCCATAACATCACCTGTCTTTTATAGTCTTGTCCAAATAAAATATTATTCACAAGCAAGACGAGGGCCATCTTTGTTATGTCTCCCTAGTGCTTAAAGTTGTCGAGCCGAAACCTTTCAAGCACTTGCTCCAAATTCACCTTCTTTTTCTTTCCCTATTATTTGTAGTGAATTCCTTTAGGGATGAGCTTATAGGGACATGAGAAAACATTTATCATGGAGTCCAACTTCAATCTTGTCACAAGGCAGAACTCACACTTAGAGAATCGCCCCTTGGTTTAGCCTATGACAAACCAAAACTCATGCTCCGTTGTGTCGGGTTCATTAACTATATGTTCAGCAACCTCTTAAAGCACTTTACCTTCACTGCATCGTACTCAACTACCTCATGGTGCGTGTTGATTATGTATGGCACAACCCACTTACAATAGGTGTTAATGATGATGTGGAAGACCCATTTGTCTTTTAAAACAACAAGCGAAGCTTCATGGTTCTCATACTATGTGAAAGCCATCTGCAACAAAAATTAGTAGTGCACAAGTAAGTTACACACCATGACCAATTAACTCAGAGACGCTACATGTCATTTACAAAAAATTTAATGTTGTTACATGCCATGCAAAACAAGTTAAATGTTGTTACACGCCATGCCAAATAACTAAGCTATTACACATCATACCTAAAATCCTTGGTTGCTTTATGCCATGCCTAATGACTAAGTTGTTACACACCATGCCTAATGACTAAGTTGTTACACGCCATGCCTAATGACTAAGCTATTACACACCTTGCCTAAAATTCCTAAGATGCTACATTTCATGCCTAAAATTCTTAGGTTACTACACACCAAGCCTAAAAATCTTTGGTTGCTAAACGTCATACCTACAAATTCTTAGTTGCTACACAGCATGCCTAATAACTAAGTTGTTACATGCTATGGTTAAAATTCCTAAGATGCTACACATCAGGCCTAAAATTCCTAGGCTGTTACACGTCAAGCCTAAAAATCCTTGCTTGCTACACGCCATACCTATAAATTCTTGGTTGCTACACGCCATGCCTAATGACTAAGTTGGTACATGCCACGCCTAAAATTCCTAAGATGGTACATGCCATGCCTAAAAATCCTAAGTTGCTACATGCCATGCTTAACAATCTAAGTTGCCACACGCCATGTTGAAATTCATAAATGATGCTACATGCCATGCCTATATTCATGCACTTAGGGAAATCCTTAAAGTTGTCACACACCGCACCCATTTTGTCTCAATATGTTACATGCCATGCTTATATTCATGTACTTAGGGAAATCCCTGGAGTTGTCACACACCATGCCCATTTTGTCTCGACATGTTACATGCCATGCTAACAACATTCAACCTAAATGGGCATGGTGTGTAACATCTCTTAGGATTTCCTTAAACCTTAAACTACTACATTTAATAAAATCAACAACTTCAAACAACATCATATGCCATTTAACCACATAATCAATGAATATGGCTACCATAACAAAAAAAACCACTTTAAAAAACACATAATTTTATCAACAAGTTCAAATTAAAAGCAAGCATTGTAACTGATAACTCTATTATTTAGAGTTATTTGAGCTTAATTTTAATAGTAATTTAGCTTAGTTCTTGTAGTAATGCATAGAAATTAGTAAATTTTATTTAATTATTTTAAATTAGTTATTTTAGCTTTGTCAATCTAATCTAAGTTAATTTTATGCTTAATTTCGTGTTAATGTGGTTAAGAGAAGTTGTTATTGATTTATTTGTGCTTTTGTAGGTGTTTAATAAAAGAAGAATTTTAATGAAAGAAGGAGAACAATTTTGAGGTGCAAACTTCTACTGCATATCTTTTGGTATTTCAGCCATAACTTTCTCTACAAAGCTCCAAATGAAGCAATTGTTAGACCATTGGAAAGATAAGAGACAAATATACAACTTTCATGTTTACCACTTTGCCTCAATTCCACATGGAAGATGGTCAAAAATCTTGTTGAAGTTAACATACTATAATTGTCCTAGAGTAATTACGATTTCTGTTAATTAATTGGGCAAAGCTGCGACTCATATAGTCTGTTGAGGAAATTTCAACTGAAATTGACTTCTTTCTCCACCCAACTTGGCCTAACTTCAAAGCCTATAAAAATAACCTTTCAGAGAACCTGAGGAGAGCAGAAAAAGCACTAGATTGACAGCTGAGAGTCCAGCCACAAAGTCATTAAAGCTGAGAAGATTTTGGAGGATTCAAGAAGACTTGGAAGATTAAGATTATAGTTCTTGAGTTTTTTCTTTTCGATTATTCTTTTATTTTCTTAGTTTATTTTTATTGTTTAAACTTAATTTAATGATGATGTGTGATTTGATGGGTAACTAAGTTTTTAATCTAAGATTATGATTGAACTCAATATGTAGTCTAAATTATTTATCTCTCTTTTACTTATGTTTGATAGATTTAAGTTGTTTATTTTATTCTGTTCTTAATGATTCTAATTGACTGATCGTCAATTAAATTGAATTGAAAACCTAGGTAAAACCTTGACGAGAGAATAAGGTAGACCTAGAATAAAATAGCGTATGATCGAATACACTTAGTTGATTAGGTGATTGGATTTGCATATAGTGCAGATAGACACCTATAAGCCATATGTAGCCAAAATTAGAGCACGAACGTAATGAATCTTTTTTCAATTCAATTTGCATAGACATATAGTAAATTAATTGAGATAGGTATTTTTATGAGAAACTCGACAGAGACTTGTAAATAATTTTGGACTCTAGGTTAACAACTTGATCCATTAAACTAAGTTAAGAGAGAGAGAGAGATAATAATCAAATAAAGTATTAAAGGACATCATAATCTTAAGTCTGGTAGTTGATTAAACTTTCAGTTTAGTAGTTCTAATTTTTTTTTTTAATAATTTTAAAATTCGATTGTTTGAATAAGATTAGGGTGCTATAATATTAGTAGTTAATAGTAAGAATTAAAGCAATTCTTCGTGAGCAAGATACTCTATTCATTACTATATTACTTGTTAACGATACGTGCGCTTGTGTGAAAAATCAACAAGAAGTTTTTGGCACCATTGCTGGGGAATTGGTTTTTAATTCTTTCTTGTTAATATTAATACCAAGTATTCCTAATCTTACTTCCAACTTTTGTTTTTATTTTCAGATACTTTTGATTGAGGTGATGAACTATCAGTGGCCATCTAAACAATTTGTGCCTAAGAGGGTTGCTAGTGATTATGCATTGGATGCAATCAGTGTTTTGGCCACCGAAGTAGATGCTTTGTCTCAGAAAATTAACGCTTGGGGTGATAATGCTTTTCAAAGTGCTTTTGTGACATGTGAGCTTTGTGGAGATAGACATTTAAGTTATTGTTGTCCAACCTATTATGAATCAATGCAATTTGATGAAAGCTTCGATGGGCAGTAAAATAAGTCATACTCCAACAATTACAACTCAGGATGGAATCACAAAAATTTTTCATGGAGTAATGATCATGGTCCTACATATTCATCAAAACTTATTTTCCATAGTGGTTTTCAGTCACAAGTTAGAGCTCCTATGCTAGAGAAAAAGCCTTCAATAAAGGATATGTTTATGCTTTCATGACAAAGATAGATGCCTTCATGACAAAAACTGATGCCATCATTCAAAGTCAAGCAGAATCAATCTGAAATCTTGAGACATAAGTGGGTCAATTAGCTACTGCCATCAATAATAATAATAGACTTCAAGATGACGAAGATAAGGTAGATCAAGGAAATACCTCCAGCAGTCAAGCTCAAGATGAAGAAATTAAGCAAAAATAGGAAAAATCTACATCACCACAAGTCAAGCCATATATGCCTCCCATTCCTTTTCTGGATACAGTTGATGTGTTACCTAAAGAGGTTATAGCAAAAGCGCATTATTCAAAGAGAATTCAATTTGAGAAGTTGGATAAAAGTCGGTCTATTCCACCACCTTGGGTTAAACAAGCATCAAATATTCAATTAAAAACACTATAATCTCATTTTAGGAGGAGGCTACTTTTACACCTCAAACTTTTTCCATGCAAACTCAAACCTCAACCAAAGTCAAGCTATTGACTATAAAATAGCACTTCTTAGGAGACAACCCAAGCACTCTAACTAACTTTATTTTATTTTTTATTTATTTTTATTTTTATTATTAACTTATTAACACTCTTTTTTTTATTTGTGCAGGTACATATAAAAAAAATTGAAAAAAAGTTTTTTTGAAAAAAAGGGTAAGTTGCGACTCCCACTAGGGCCTTTCGGGCTTTAATTAATACAAGTTGTAGCCCATTATGCTCTAGGACCCGACCCCGCTTGAAAAAAATAAACACCATCGAGGTCGCGACCTAGAGCGCGAGCTGTGGCTCTCTAACAGCAAGGTCGCGGCCTCGTGCCCTTTTGTAAGGTGCTGTGGGTTGCCATGAATAGGCAGCCCACTGCCCAGTATCCACTACCCAATCCCCCTTTTTTATTTGGGCCACCCATTACCCAATAAAACCCTTCTTTTCTTTTCAATTATTTTTATTTTATTTATTTATTTCTACATTAACCTTTATTTATTTTGTTTTTGTAGTAAAAAACAATTCCTCCTAAAAAGTGAGAATGAGGAAGAAGACAATGAGGAAGAGAAGGATTATAGCTTCTACAAAAATTCATTCAATCATTAGGGGAGTATTTTTTACCTTTCCTATATTTTTTCTAACATTGAGGACAATGGTTAGTTTAGGTTTGGAGAGGTGACTTTATTTTTCTGATGATGAATATTTTGTGGAAATTTTAGATTTAATTTTATTTACATGTTTATCTAGATTTATAAATAATTTAGGTTTAGTTGGTAAATGAATTTATTTTTTGTTTAAATTTTAGGAATCTAGAGTAAAGTTGTGCAAATTTTTTTCAATGATTTCTCTATCCAATGATGATAACTAGTTGTATTGAATTCTTAGCTTTTGGTGAATAAGATTTTTGTTTGGATTCCTGCTAAATCTTTTATTAAGTATCATTGTTAGGATATGATTTCCACAATTTCAAACACTATAACTTTTACTTTGAATTATTGTGAATATATAGAGAATGTTTATATTGATGTAAATTTTAGATTATATCATGAATTCTAAAATTTGCTTGATTTTTCTCTTGAGGTGAAATCCTAGGCAATACTTAATTAGAGACATGACTTAGGCCATCTTTGGATCGTTTGAGCCTTAAAAGCCAACCTTGTTAAATCTTTATCCCTAGTATACCCCTTTTAAGCCTAATTCTCCTTTTCTTTGTTTAACTACATAAAATTTTAAAGTCTAGCTTTAAAATAAAATTTTCAATTTTGCAACCTTCACTCCTAAGCATATATATGGTTTTAGGAAATATAGATTGAACTAAATGTTGAAAAAGATGGAAAAGTGATGTTGCTATGAAAAAAAAGTTTAAAATATGAAAAGTTACCCCACTACCTACAATGCAAAGAAAATAAGTTTGGGGGTGTGAAATTGTGAAAAAAAATGTTGAATGAAAGAAAAGTTCAAATGTGGAATAAAAGGTGTACTTCGAGAAGGAAAATAGAGCTCTCTATATAGATCCTAGAAAAATTATGTGCTTAGGGTGATTTGAGCCACATTAATATTCTTTATCATACCTTGACCCTAGCCATACATTACAAGCTTTATAAAGTCCTATTGATCCCTAGCTTGGTGTTAGTCTACATTAGTGAAGAGAGAGATGAAAAGTAAACCTATGGAAATTTAGTACTAATTTAAAATTTGTGTTGGCATAAACTCATCCAGATATAATGATAATCTTGGTAAAAGATTACACACACATACGAAAATCCATTCGAGAATGTGCTTGCATTAGAATTGAAACATGAATTTGAATGAGGCTTATATTTTTCCTAAGGTTAATGATTGATGGACATACTTTTGAGGAAATTATAAGGAATCATTGAGTTAATGCACTTTATCTTTAGTAGTAGTAGTAGTAGTAACTATATTTATTTTAGTTTTCATTAACTGAATTTGATTTTTGTAAGTTAGTTATTTTCTATGTTTTGCTCGAGGACTAGCAAAATATTAAGTTTAGGGGTGTGATAACTCTATGATATAAAGTTATTTAAGCTTAATTTTAATAGTAATTTAGCTTAGTTCTTATAGTAATGCATAAAAATTAGTATGTTTTATTTAATTATTTTAAATTAGTTATTTTAGGTTTGTCAATCTAATTTTAGTTAATTTTATACTTAATTTGCTGTTAATGTGGTTAACAGAGGTTGTTATTGATTTATTTGTTCTTTTGTAGGTGTTTAATAAAAGAAGAATTTTAATGAAAGAATGAGAGTAATTTTGAGGTGTAGACTTCTACTGCACATATTTCGGTGTTTTGGTCATAACGTTCTCTACAAAGTTTTAAATGAAGAGATTCTTAAACCATTGGAAAGATAAGAGAAAAATCTACAACTTTCATGTTTACCACTTTGTTAAGTTCCACTTGAAAAATGGTCAAAAATCTTGTTGAAGTTGACATACTGTAGCAGTCCTAGAGTAGTTACAATTTCTATTAATTAATTGGGCAAAACTACGACTTACATAATTTGGTGAGGAAATTCCAGCTGAAATTGACTTCTTTCTCCATCCAAGTTGGCATACTTCAAAGCCTATAAAAACAACCTTTCAGACGACTCTAGGAGAGCGAAAAAGGCACCAAATTGACAGTTGAGAGTCAAGCCAAAAAGTCATTGAAGCTGAGAAGATTTTGAAGGATTCAAGAAGACTTGGAAGATCAAGATTATAGTTCTTGAGGTTTTTCATTTTGATTATTCTTTTATTTTCTTAGTTTGTTTTTATTGTTTAAACTTAATTTAATGATGATGTGTGATTTGATGGGTAACCAAGTTTTTAATGTAAGATTATGATTGAACTCAATATGTAGTCTAAATTATTTATCTTTCTTTTACTTATGTTTGATAGATTTAAGTTATTTATTTTATTCTGTTCTTAATGTTTCCAGTTGACTAATCACCAACTAGATTGAATTGGAAACTTAGATTAAATCTTGATAAAAGAGATTTAGGTAGACCTAGAATAGAATAGCATATGATCGAATACACTTAGTTAATTAGGTGGTTTGATTTGCTTATAGGGCAGATAGACACATGTAAACTATACATAGCCAAAATTAGAGCACAAACTTAGTGAATTTTTTTTCAATTTAATTTGCATAGACATATAGTAAATTAATTGAGATATGTATTTTTATGAGAAACTCGACAGAGACTTATAAATAATCTAGGACTCCAGGTTAGCAACTTGATCCATTAAATTGAGTTAAGAGAAAGAGACAATAATCAGATAAAGTATTGAAGGACATCATAATCTTAGGTCTGGTAGTTGATTGAAGTTTCAATTTAGTAGTTTTAATTTTTGTCTTTTTAATAATTTTAAAATTTAGTTGTTTGAATAAGATTAGGATGTTATATTTAGTAGTTAATAGTAAGAATTAAAATAATTCTTTGTGGGAACGATACTCTATTCATTATTATATTACTTGTTAACGATACATGCACTTGTATGAGAAATGAACACTAGCAACTGCATTGACACAAAACAATATTCAAAAATCAAACCCACTCTATTTAATAGATTGCCAAGGAACATGGTTTTCAAACAATAAAACCCACTCAAAAACATAACAAAAAATTCAATATTGACTAACTTCCCTCTTTATGCAATTATTGTGAGTGATTACTTTACTCTAAACTTATTCAAACACTTTACTTTCTTTGGGAATGAGGAATGAATCAAATGATGTAAATGCTCAAATGCTTTGCCCAAATGCTCTACTCTTAGTCAAAGATGTAGAAATGATTTTGACAATTTTTATATTCAAATGGCATGTAACAACATTTGTTTTCAAGAAGGCATGTAGCAAATGGTGGGGAAGGTTATTTTCAAAAATGTTCGCTTGAATATGAGGAGATTTCATTAAAGGCAATTTTGTCCTAAAATCTTTTCTCTTGTATAAAAATACTTAAATTTATCAAAAGGTTATTTTCAAAAACACCTTTTCTTTGAGGGTAATTTTCAAATTTAAGCCAATCTTAAAGTATTAGTTGTCCACAATTTGATTTGATTTGAAAGGCTTGATTTAAAAGCTTGCTGGAAACTTATAAAAAAGTTGAATTGGTTTAAAGGAATTAAGGTGAAACTTAATCAGTATATTGTGAAAAAATTAGCACCAATTAATGTTAGTGGGTGCTAAATTTTAAAACTATAGTCCTTGAAACATATTTTCTATATATATTATACTTGATGATTGAACAAAATTATGAAAGGCATGTGCTAGTAGAAATCTCTAAGTTGTTTGTGATTATGATATGGATTTCTAAAGCTATTTTCCCTATATTGTGTGTGTGTGTGTGTGTATACATGTTTTTAAAGATGGGGAAACAAACCTTTGACAAGTTTTCACTTTAAAATCAACCTTGCAAGCTTCATGTGGTGCTTAGGCCAATGGCCATTATTTGACTCACAGAAAGTGACATTTTACTTGCTGTTCTCATCAATGCATGTTGTTGGATAGTTAATATGCCATGCCTCAAAGTAAATTTGTGCATAAATATTTGATTTATGAATATACAACATATTGCTTTATCACGTTTTTTGAATGCATCAAAATTTGTTTTTTTTTAATAAAATATAAACACTCGAGGGTAAGACCTATTACCATACCAGGTTAGTGTGGTCTTGGAGCATAAAGTAGTGATTATTCGTTGATTGATATTTGATTTTAAAGGGAGACCTAAAGCCCAATTTTATATTTGATGGCGTAGGGCATCCACGAGTACGTAAAAGGGGACTTGAAGCCTCGATTTTATATTTGGTGGTGTGGGGAGTCCCACGAGTAGGTAAAAGAGGACTTGAAGCCTTGAGCATCAACTTATATTTGGTGGTGTGGGTGAATAAGTGATGATGTTATTAACATGAGAGAAAGAGCCTAAGGGTTATATTAAACCTACCTGAGGATGATGCTCACATATTTGATTTCTCATTAAACATGGCACGACTTTAATATACTTAAAATCTGTTTTTACATGGCAAGTGATGTTGTACTTGTTCATTGGTGATTAGATATAACCCATTCTTATTGTGAGACCCCAACCTCTATAGGCTTGTAACCAAGCATAGATGTAATAATATGAGCCAATGATAGTTTTGTCATTTTCTCTAATAAGCTCCCAAAGTAAGTTTTAAACAATATTATGGCCTAAGTAGGCTTAAAGCATAAATGGATGGTGATATTAGGGGTAAAATGGAAAAGAAACAAAAATTTTGACGATTTTCACCGTAGGGGCAAAATGGTCATTTTTCACCTCGAGTTAAAATTTTAAGTTTTTATGAACCCGAGTATGTTTAGACCATTATGGACCTTGTCCCAGTGTTAAAAGAGCAAAAAGATTGCATAAAAGATTAGAGGAGAATAAGTAAATTGGTGAAGGGGTAAATTGGTAATTTTAAGGGAATGGATAAATTTGGCCTATAAATATCTTGAATTTCTAGCAGCTTCTTGAAATTTCCAATAGCTAGTCTTCTTCTTCCCTTCTCCTCTCTCACATTTCTTCAATTCTTCCATGGGAGTTTTCTTCAACCTTCCATAACTTTCTCTCTCTAGCTCCAATTTTCATGCTTTTGGTGTACTCTTCCATAAACCCTTATACTCTTTCATCCTCTTACTTTAAAACCCTTCAAAAATCTGATTTTTATGCTTTCTCTCACTAGTTGGACGTTCTAGAGAGAGAAAGAGAGAATTACCCCATTGATTTGGAAGCAATTGGAAGAGAATTTGACTACAAAGGAGCCTTAGGGTAAGTGATGAATTAAGCTTAGTTTTTAGCTGTAGAAAATGGCTAGTAATTGGGATTTATGAGCTGTTTATTGTTGATTATGTTCATTACTTTTAGTGATTAAGATAGTGAACATAGATGGCCATTTAATATGGCAATTGAAAGCTAGCTAAGAGATAGCTTTTAGGATTCATAGAGTGTAAATTGACCTATTGATTATGCTAATGTGATCCTAGGTTCTAAGGAAGCCCCATCATCTTGTGTGGACAATTAGGGGAATTGGAGTCATTTAAAGGCTCTACAATCAATTAGTGAGTGGACTGCCTTCAAAACTTATTTTGGGAATATAATGTATTTGACAAACGTTTGAATGATTTTATGCGATTTTTCATGAAAATGAATGCCTTGGGAACAAGCTCTTGAGAAATGATTTATGTTATGATATGTGGTTATTATGGATTTCTATGTGGCTACATTATGTTGATATACATATATGCTTGAATATAATGTTGTGTAATTATATTGACTCGGCTATGTGCGAGTAGGGAGTGCGCATAAGCCGAGGATGACCCGGTTATGTGCGAGTAGGGAGTACGCATTATCCGGTGATGACCCAGCCATGTGCGAGTAGGGAGTGCGCATGAGCTGGTGATGATGATGATGGGATGCTGTGATGATGATGATGGGTATATGCGTATATATATATACATATGTAAATATGTATGTTATAGGAAATTGATGGATAATGGTTTATGGTTGTAATGCATGTGAAACTTGACATGTTAAACCTTGAGAAATTGCTATGTGTTTCATATTGGTTTTGAACATTTTAAGCAGGGTGGTTTTCTTTGGGAGAAAGGGAAATTTTCATTTGATGCCCTGTATTTTGCTGCAGCAAGAATCATTCTCGCTGCAGCGAGAAACTCTCGGGTTTTGAAAAGGTTGGCTGGCCGAAAACTCGCTACAGCAAGGATGCATTTTCGCTGCAGCGAAATTCATTCTCGCTGCAGCGAGAAACATTCTGTTTCTGGGTTACAATTTCACTGCAGTGAGATTGAATCTCACTGCAGTGAAAAACTTTCTATTTTGGTCTCCTATCTTGTTCAATTGCTGTCCTATCTTTCACTTTTTTGCTTGTTTCCCTTCCTTGCCTGCTCATTGAGTCTGTGAGACTCACCCACATATATTATTGTGCAACTAAATAAATAGTTAAGGACATCGTTGGCAAGGATACCTTCGACAACTGTGCAGGTAAATGGCATCTGTTAGCTATCTTTTGTGTCACTCCATTGTTCAGTCGTTGAGTCGTTTTCGATTTATAAAAAGTGATGTATTTTAAACTATATTCGATCAAGGCCCTTGGATTTTGTAAATTTAAAATTTAGAGTAGTGTTATTTAAGACACATTGTACGGATACTTGATGTTTGTATTATAAAATTTGACATGTGGTGAAGAAAATTTGGTTATTATTGTTTTGGTGCATACTATTGGTGATATAATCATATTGATGTTAATGAGATTAATTGAAGTAGTAAGGATGATATAAGGAAAGGAAAATATTGATAAAAAAAAATGTTTAGAAGGTTAGTCGAGTTGTGTGGATTTACCTGTTGAAAAGCTTTTTTTCAGCTTATCTACCTCTTAAAAGTAGAAGCCGAGCCAAACATAATCTGTTGAAAAGCTCTTTAAAAAAAAATAATTTTTTTAAGAACAAAATTTTTAAAAAAAGAGCTTAAAAAAAAGCTCCAAGGAAGAGCTTTTTCTTCTCTTCTTTTAAAAAAAACATTAATTTTCAGGAGATACCCATCTCTCAATTAATCTCCCTCTCCTCTTCTTCCCTCTGCAAATTACCATTCTTCAACGTAAAACATGATTTCCCTCTTCTTTACCTCTTTCTACAAAAACTAATAAAAAACCAAAAAACCCAACAACAGAATATAAAAATCTAGAATTTTTTTTATCTTACAAAGATTAGGAGAAAAAAAAATCTAAAATTCAAAACTGCATGAAGATACTATTTAAAGATTTTCTCTCTTTTTCACCAAAAAAGATTTTAATATTAAATATATCATTTCCTCTTTTCTCTTATTTTTTGGGAATTAAAGTATATGGTCTGATTGCTTGTTAGATCAATAAAAATCTAATATTATTGCTACTATACAAGTTTGAAAGTTATTCCTTTTTTTTATTGATTTCTTTGATTTTAACATATGAAATTATATATAAACTTGAACCATAACATTATAGCTTATTAGGTGATTGAAGATGGTATGAATACCCTTTATGGTAATTTTAACCAAAATTAGAGCTTACATAATTTATTTTGTTAAACAGTTTACTAAACAGTTTTAACTTAATTCTAAAAGCTATTATTTTTCATAAGAGCTTAATAATAGCTTTTAAGTTAAAAAAAAGCTAGGCCACACAAATGAAAACAATGTGAATAACTTTAGGAATACAATAAAACTAACATCTAACTTCGTCTTACACTTTGGGAAAGTCATCCGATAGATACATCTTAGAGTTTGTAAAATTGTTCGGTTTTAGAATTTACTTTCTGCAACAAGTAAATTATAACGAGTTTGGACACTTTTATAGTTGATGGGAACTTAAGTGTCTATGTTAATTTTCATAACACAATACTTCTGTTGCTCTTAACTTCTCTATTCTTGTTTTGTTTTTGTTTTGATATGTCAAAATAGTTGGCAGTAAGTCTTTTATAAAGGATTGTAAGTGTGTCTTCTTAAAAAACACAACCTTTTCATCAAAGTACCTTTTTGTTTTAAAAATACTTTTACATTTTGTAGAACATAACCTTTAGATAAAGATATTGTTTTGACAATCACCTTATCAAAAAACAACCATTTATTTTATAAGACATAACTTTTGAAATACAATATGAAAAGATAACTTTTCATATCACTTTATAAAAGGACAATCACTCATTCTATAAAACATAACTTTTAAGCTTTAATATGAAAATATAATTTTTCTTATTCAAACTTTTGATTTGTAGTGGTTTTTCAATTATCACATAACTTTTGAGTTAAGATAAATTTTCATGTTAAAAAACAATTCTTTTATTTTAAAAATACACCAATAAAAAAAACAAAGAAAATAACTCTTCTAATCCCTTCACCTATCAAACCAACCTTTCTTCTTTCTTCTTCTACTTGATATCCAAAACCTCTACTGTCTCTTCACTTCATCAGCCATCATCACAAAATGTTTAGATAACACATGTTAAAAGATATAAAATGAATATAATACTTTTTGTAGGTGAGAATTATTATAGTTTATAAATGATAACAACTACCATCAGTAAAATCCAAGTCCAATTAAAATAAATAAAAACATTTCTGAGCCTTTTTTAAAGTTTGATTAATTAAGCATTCTTTGAAAATTCTCAGAAGTTGTAGTTAAAAAAATTCTGAATTTTATGAACAATGATGTGTCCATTTTGTTGATGTTCCAATGTGTTATGTTAACATTGTATTGTTGTTGTATATGATCACTATCCGTGGTTAGACAAAGGCGATGGCCAGCAGGACAAAGACCCACCGATCGGAACAGCAGTGAGGAGATGGTTTCGGAGAATTAGAGACACGATTTTGAAGCAAGCATCTCACATAGCTTTGATAATCCCAACAACTTGTATACTGGCTTTGGCATCTCATGACTTGAACATCAAGATGTGCTTTTCTCTTAGTCCGATTGGAATTTCAAATAATTGGAATGTAGGCAGAGTATGAACAAGGACAACTAATCAGGATTCGGAATTAGGATTAATAGAGGAACAAAAACCCTAGTTCTAGGAATTAATGCACTGGGATTATTGTGTGCATATGAGTTATAGCAAAACCCCTAGTTCTGAGAATTAATGCATTAGGTTGCTGACGATCTTTACTTCTTTATGTATTCAATGTTCATTTATTCCTAGGCAAATTTGCTTACCCACCTTTCCTGGTATATAAAATTATTGTTGATTCTAGGTAAGTCACGATCTTTAGTTCTTTGAGTATTCAATGTTCATTAAATCCTAGGAAACTTTCGCCTACCTATGCCTATATATAAGATGACTACACCAACCCAACCCAACTCAAATCGAATTTTATATTGGGTCTCGCGGATCTTGGAACACCTCAGAGTACACAACAATGGAACAAATCCAATCTCTTCTCCCCTTTTTTTTCGAGATTTGAGTAGATTAATTCATAAAAAATTAGCTTCAACTATTCTATCATTGTCCTTTTGAAAAGTTAAAAATTCATTGACAAAAGTAAGGAATAAAACATTCCTTGTAACTCAGGGCTGAGCAACCATTCGGTTGTAACTACACAACCGACCGGAACTGACAGCGACCATCACAATCGACGTAGTTTTTCGATGTCGATTTTGGCGTCGGTTGTGACTGTCGATTTTGAAGGCACCGCAGTTCGACTGCTGGGGGCAATTCCTTCTCAACCGAACTGACCGAAAAATCAGAAAGGATGCAATTCCCGTTATATATCTCATTAAATTCCCCCTCTTCCTTTCCTTCCCTTCCCAAGTCCTGATTGTTGATAGATTGGCCGCCCCCTTTTCTTGAAAACCCCCTAAAATTAAAAACCTCCCCCTTCTTCCTTGATCCTTCACTTGCTGACTGCCGTTGCCGACTTGCCATCTCTTGCTGTCTTGTCGTCTCCTTGCCAGCCATTTATCTTCAAGGTATGTTGTGTTGTTGACAAATTCTATTGTTGGGCTGAGGATCTTAATTTTGCTAAGGCCTTATTCTAAGAATATTTTAGTTGCATGAATGTCTTATGCCTCTTCTTTCCTAATTGCTATCTTTGGTAAAATCAACCAAAATGAAAAAATCTTTAACTCAGACAAACACTTGAGGCTTGTTATTTGTATGGACATCAACATTAATTTTCAGAACTGTCTTTCTGTTTTGATGTGGTATCTTGGGTTTTAGTTGGTTTGATGCTGTTGGTGATTTTGTCGAATTTTGGGTTATGTATTTTGGGTCCGGTTTGTTGCTGGTTGGTTTTTTATTGACTCTTTCTGCTGCTAGGTGATGTTTGTCTTGAAGTCTGAGGGATTCATGTCAGACCAAAATTTAGCATTTCTTCGAAGAGGATTTATGAGATTCAATGCATTGTTGGTTCCATATTCGTGAAGACTAAGGTTTCAACTAATGTTTTTAATCTTCTGTGGATGCTATTTTTGCCATTGTAGTATGTTTCTGTTGGTATTAAAGTGGTTCCCCTAGTTATAGTTCTGAGTTGATGTGGAATGTCAGCTTTGGTTTTAGTTCAAGTGTTCTTTCCTTGCATCATTTTCCCTCTTGGTGCAGGTTTCCCCTATGGGGGCTTTCCTTAAAGGACTGTGGCAACTCAGTTATAGTATTAGGCTTATGATAAGCCATTTTTAGTCATAATCTGATGTAATCCAGCAGCCTGTAGCATTAGGCTTTATATTTGATGTTATTTCCTACTAAGCAAGCCCAATTTATTAATTTATGTTGTACTTCATGCATTTAGATTAATGCCATGGATGATTGCATTGCATATTATGGGTCTGTTTGGTAATCAAAAAATAACTTGTTAAAGAAAAATTTTTTCAATATAAAATATTTATAAAAAAATTTAATTTTTTGTTATTCGGATAAATTGTGGAAAGCAATTTCTATCGTTTGGATCATTCTGTGAAAAATATTTTCCATCATCTCTAGTGGAGTTATTTGGATGTTAAAGTGATAAATAGGTGTTGCTTACAAAATAATGGTGTCACTTGGTTTTCATTAATTTGGATTCAAAATTAAGAATAGACTTGAAAATAGACAAAATCAATAATAATATTTCTTAAAACATTTAATCACATATTTATAATTAAAATAAGCTCTAGTTTTCAAAAAATTTTCTATTTCATCACTTTTTTACCGTAACATTTTAGAAATATAAATATCATCAATTGTGTAAAACATCTAAAACTTATACTATGTGTATTCATTAAATGATGATCATTGAAATATTTTTTATTATAATTATTAGTAAGATTTATTCAATTTATAAATAAAAAATTAATTGCATTGAATGATTTTATTAAAAAAATTATTTTTTTAATTTTCATAATATTTAATAATTTAAACATTAATATTTTAAAATAAATTTTTTTAGTTAATATATTTTTTACTTTTTTAATATTTTAAATTAAATATCAATATTCATCAAACCAATAGTCCTATGCTTGGAATAAGAGTTTTTTTTTTTATTATTCTTTGGAAATTGTCTAATGTTGAAAGACATTTTACATGGTCAATGGGTGTTTTTCCTATTTACTTGTAAACTGTTTTACATTTGTAATTAAATGTTCACAAATATAAATCTTGAAAATATTTTTCAAAATATTGTACGTCAAAACAAATAGACTTGACCTTTTCTCTTATCTTTTCCATTTTATTTAATATTTTTGTTAGCCAATTTAATATATGGTGTTTATTACTACTTTAAAAAAATAAATTATTGGTTAAAAATTCTTATAAATAAATAACATGGTGTTTATTGTTTTTTATTAAAAAAATTATATAGCGTTTAATATTTTTACCAAAAATTAAACTATGTGGTGCTTGTTTATTGCATTTCTTAAAAATAAATCGTATGAACTAAACTACCTATTTAAATAAGATGGGGCTGATTTCAATTAAAAATATGGACTTGATTGGTTATGTTTCAGATTTTAGTCATTTAAGCTCAAAAATGAGTTGGAATACCTCAATTTCGATTGACTGATTTTCCTTTTTGACCTGTACCGATACTCTCCCCAGTGTAACTTATAAAAAAAAAAAAGAATTCCAACCAACCACACAAAAAAAGGAATCCCAACACCTAAAAAAACAAACTATTCAATTACTGTGTAAAAAAAAGCCCAACATCGAAATTTTCAGCACAAAAGAGTTCGTGAACGACCTAAAGTCAACCACGAAACCATCGGTAGATCAACTTATCACAGCCAACCATAACATAATTGGTAGCAATAAAGAAGATAACATCGCTCAGCAAGCAAAAGGCACCAGAATCACAAAATAAATGATCCCATAACATCACTGTTGTGGAAACTGACCAAGAAACAACAAAGATAAAACTCAGAGAAATTAAGCAAATAGAAAAAACACAAGAATTTACGTGGTTCAGCCTTTTACCTACGTCCACGAAGTGAAACTGTTTTTCTATTATTGAGAAATTAAAGTACAATAAATTGACCTCTATGGTTCTCCAAACCAACCCAAGATCCCTTGCACACTTTTTCTCAATAATCTCCTAAGAAGACTCACCCAAACAACTCTAGCTCCACCTAAAGCAAAAGACAAAGTGACAAGATGTTCCTTCTCTAAAGCTCTCAAAGCACTATTTGCAATTCTAAAGCCTAAAATCCACTTTTATAGTATAAAAGTTCAAAGTAGAATGTGATTAGGACTCGATGTGGAATAAGAAGTTTAAAACCATACAACTACCCAATGTTGTACACAAACAAGAATCCTAATCAAATAAGATTTAGAATTCTAGTCAACCTAAAACTTAACAAATCTCCACCTTTGACTTGAATTCAAACTCCTTAAACCTCTTCCACCAGTCGCACTTAATTATAACTTCCTAACTCCACCTACTTTTCAACACCTTGAATAACTCTCCAAACATAAGACTTTCCAAATCATTGGCCTTTATAATTACCACGACTACACATACCAAATCAAGCATGGTCCACACTCGATTCCACAAAACGACAAATGCACCTGTGTAGTCGTCCAGTCAATGGCACTAATTGACTTCAGAAAGGGACCTCGACAACCCTTCCAATTCACTACTGGCAAGATTTTTCATCCTTTCATCATCATCTACACCATGGGAACCTTTCATCACCTCTTTGGCAAATGAAATCTCACTTTGGTAGCTACCATCTCTTATGCACTGTTCCTATCTCTTCAAGGCCTCGCATTCTAGATGATACAAGCCATTATGCAAATTCCCCTTCATCAGGACCATGTCGCCTTGTGTGACTTTTACCACTCCATCAAAAGCAGAATATCCATATCCTTTGGAGTCTAACAAGCTCAATGATATTAGATTCTTACGCATCTTCGGGACATAAGCCACACCGCCCAAAGAACACACAACCTCATCAAACATTTTGATTTTCACCACTCTAAGACCCATGACCTTCACTACTGACTTATTGCCTAAAGTCAAATTCCCAGTCACCCCTTCTTGAAGTAAATCAAAACAATCTTTTTGATAACATATGTGAGTGACAAAAGTAGAATCTAAATACCAATAAGAATTTGCATCCATATTTTCTGAGATTGTAAGGACATCACAATCATCACCTTCAGCAATGAAAGCACACTCACCTTTGCTCTTGTTACTTTCATCCCCTTTTGTAGAACAATCCCTTTTAATATGTCCATACCCTTTGCATTAAAAGCACTGAACATTATTGGATCTGGACTTGCCACCTTTAGATCCCTTACCAGTTGACTTCCTCCTATGAACCTTAGTTACCAATGCCAAGCCATTTGGATCTCTATCCCCTTCCTTACTTTTCTTTCGGGCTTCACGAGACATTAACATTGCTTGTGCTTGTTCTAACGTTATTGTATCCATCCCACATATCAGAGATTCCATAAATACCTCATAGGAGTCTAGGAGCGAAGTCAAGAACAACAATGTCTTTTCCTCTTCCTCCACCTTCACATTAACCTTCTTCAACTGATCAATGATCCCATCGAATTCATTCATATGCTTCATGAGGTCTCCATTCTCCTCCATCTTTAAGCGATACAACTTTCGCCTATGTTATAATTTGTTGGAAAGACTTTTCGCTAAGTAAATCTTTTCTAACTTTGCCCATAACCTTGGAGTAGAATCCTCATCAATAACATGGTTAAACACATTATCTCCAATGCAAAGCTGAATAGTGCTCACACACCTATTAAAATACCCTATACTTTGATATGGTGATAAATAAAGTTGATCGGATGCAAATTGAGGTCAATTAAAATGTTTAAAAGTGATAAAAGACGAAAGGAGTAGTTTAGGATAAAATATTTCGCACGCGAGAAAATAATAATAATTTTATCGGAGGAGAATTTGTGAGATAAAAGGCGATTCGAAAGTCAAGTGAGGCATAATAAGGTATTTTGGGTACCAAGGAGACAAGATAAAATTTTTAGAATAAAATAATATTTTATTAATAAAATAATATTAAAATATTAATATTTAATCGGATGTCGAAATTAGTCATGAAGAAGGATCATATGATTGATCCAAGTGAGGGAGAAGAAATACAAGTGAATTTTTGGTGAAATGAGCGACAAAAGTGAAATACGCGTGTTTTGTTAAGTCGAACCAACGCGGATAAGTAAATATTTAAATATTGTGGTAATACTGCATTGAGGTGCAATTTTTATATTTCGATGGTACACGCATCGAGAAAGGAAGTTAGATGAAAATTGAAATTTTTAGACGTATTAAAAAGATCAAAATTGGAATATAAAGATTAAAGGATATGTAGTGAAATTAGTGAGAAAAATAAAATAATCATAGAGTAAAAATAAAATAAAATATTAGAAGACCAACATGGGCAGCAGCCCATGTGGTCAATAAAAGAGTCAAAAACTCTTTACTTAGTGAATTGGAGGGGGGGGGGGGGGGGGGGGGGGGCGGCCATGTGGACCAACAAGTGAAAGAAGAAAAAACAAAATTTTGATGTGGC
The DNA here is from genome assembly GCF_053813885.1 of Theobroma cacao. Lineage (NCBI taxonomy): Eukaryota > Viridiplantae > Streptophyta > Magnoliopsida > Malvales > Malvaceae > Theobroma > Theobroma cacao. The sequence goes on from NC_142647.1 coordinate 9,725,199, forward strand.
CGGCCATGAAGGAAGTTTGTGGAACATTCAAGAGAGAAATAAAATATATATATGTGTAATTGACCAAACTAAGTAAAGAGGACCAAGAAAAAAAGAGAGGTCGGTTGAGGGAGGGTAAAGGAGAAATAAAAGACCAAAGGAAGAAGAAAGAATCGAGAGAAAGAAAAACAAAAAGAAAATCATGCATGAGAAAGGAAAACAAAAGGAAAAGAGAGTTGAGTTGAGGGGTTGTTTTTGCTACCATTCAAGAAGGGAAAGAGAGCCATTTAAGGGCTGATTTTGGAGGCTGGAAAGAGCTGTTTTTCTGCTGGTTTTGGAGGTTGGAAAGTGCCATTTTTTTGCTTATTTTGGTGGCCAAAAAGTGCAAAATTTTGCAGCAGAAAATTTAAGGTTTGAGTTGCTGTTTTAATGGTTAATTGTGGTTGTTTTGCCTACAAATTTTTTGAAGGAAAGGTGCAACTTAGTTGCTAAAATTTTAAGAAAAAACAGAGCAGCATAGCTGCTGATTTTGGAGCCAAAATAAGCAGTTGTAGCTGCTGAAAAATTGAGAGAAAAAAAGCTAGGAAGTGTGACCGGTGGTGAGAGGGAGAGAAAGGAAGAGAATGGACGGTTTGTGCATGTGAAGAGAAGAAAAAGGAATACAACAAGGCTGCTAGACGGTGGAAGAGAAAGAAAGAAAGAAAAGAAAAGAAAAAAAAAAAGAAAAGAAAAGAAAGGAAAAGAAAATAACAAGGAAAGTGGGCATGGCCCAACAAGCAAGGAAAATTGGACATGGTCCAATAAAGGAAGGATGGGCATGACCCAATTAAAAAGAAATGAGAGAAGTCCATGAATAAGAGTCCAAAAACAACAAAGGAAGAAAAATCCAAAAGAAAAGGAAGGTGGAGATTTGGGCCAACCTAGCTTAATTGGGTAAAAATTTCTTTATTCTTTACCATGATTTATTTTGAAATTGGATTATATGGAGGCTAAATTATTTTATGTAATTATGCATTGGTTAATTGGTGATATGAAGTAAATTTAAGTTGCTTAAAAGGTTGAAATAGGCACTTAATACCTTAAATAAGTTACTGGTGTTAATACTCTAAAGAATTACGTGAACGAAGGATGTAATTAATTATAGTAAAAATATATTAAGATGTGAATTAAGTGAGTGGATTTATGATAGAATGAGAGAAAGAAAAGTAGAATTGATTCACTAAATGTATTGAATTTAAATGGTTGCTAGGAAAGCGTGTTGAACGAAGTAGGTGACGGGCAATTAGGTATAATTATACGCATATACGAAGTAATAGCGAAGTGGAAATCCCGCTATTGTGAGGTGAGTAACCTTACCATCATTTTTATTATCTAAAGTATGTTTTTAATTGATTTTGATGAAATTTTATGAAAATGAAATTAAATGGTAAATCTTGAGTTTTACAAACAAAATGTGTCTACATGAAAAGATGTTATAAATTGTTTTAAAATTGAATGATGATTTTGAAAAATAGAGTAATTGGAGACCACTTGTTATGTTGAAAAATATATGATTTGAATAAATGGCTTATGATAATATTTGCATGAATGGCTGAATTGGTATTTATGTTGAAATATATGAAATGTGTATTTAGCCTTGAAAGGCTGTGAATTACAATAATTGGCATGTCATGCTAGAATGAATTTTATTGTATGGTGGGTTTAGCTTGTTGCAGTGGGCGGATTCTGTGGACCAGCTTATTAAAGGGGCACAGAATCTGGATATATATATATATATGTACCTCGGTTGGAGAGGCGCGTAGGGTATCTCCTGAGGTATGGTTAGAGTTCACGTCACGTCGAACCACCTCGTGATGATGAACTCCGCTAACGCCAAGGAACGACTGTGTTTTTCTCAAACTAAAAATATGTTTTACGTGTATAGGAAATTTTAACAGCCTTGGCGGGCTCTAGTGTACACCTCTGATCAAGGTGTCACCGAGTACTAGTTGATGGCATGAGCCAAATGTTTATGAAAATCATAAGCCTTAATGAGAAATTAAATGAAATACAATCGTTTGCATGGGTTGGGATGAATTTTCAAATTGTGAAATATGTATTGTGATGGATATATTAACTGTCTCCTTTTACTCGGCTTTAGTTGATTTAAATGGTATTTGTTTACTCACTGGGATTTTATAATCTCACCACCCTCATTTCCACCCATTTCAGGTTCAGAGTAGGCTGTTGATAGCTGATTCCATCGAGGGCTTCTATTGGATTAGCGTCATCCACACAGTAAGTTCATAATTTTTCTTAATTCTGGTTATTTGTGGGCACACTTGATGTTGTAAATTTAAATTAATTTAAATACTCTAGTTTATTGTGTTACAGTAAGAATGAATTTATTCAGTTGCTACGTTACAAAAAGTATTTACGTATAACTCTAAAATTACTGATTATAAGAAAATAAAATATTTTATTGAATATTTTGTTTTATCTTCTTATTATATTCAAATAATTATAAATTCATTTTAAATAAAGGTTTTAGATGCTTAAACTTATTTTTGAATATGAATTATACGATTGGTACTTGTTTACTACATTTTTTTTAACTGGTTTTGAAATTTTTAGTGAAAAATAACCAAAATGCCCCTGTAAGACAATTTTTATTTTATTAGTTTTAAGTTGGAAATAGCTTAAAATCCTTTAAAAAATAATATTTGGCAATAGTTACTCACCGAGGAAAACGAGAAACTGATATTAAGCCTTGCGAGGTTTCGGTTGGCATTCCGAGAGATGGGTGCCCATCGGAGCACCGCAGCGATTGTCACGGGTTCGAGGGGAGTTCCGAGTCGTGACACCTTTGCTCCAACTCTACCCATTCAAAATCCTTCATGTCATCTGGTTGCCCTTCCTCCTTTCCTAGCAAGGGGTGCATTAAACCTTGCTGCACAAGGAGATCTTTCATCCTTCTTGGCTACTACGTGAAACTAGTCTTCCTATCAAACTTCTCAATTAAAAAATTCGTAGAACTAGTAACTTTCGACATCCTTGTTGAATCTTGAATTTACTGAACCCAAAGCTCTGATACCAGTTTGTTGTGAAAATTGACCAAGAAACAACAAAGATAAAACCCAGAGAAATTAAGCAAATAGAAAAAACACAAAAATTTATGTGGTTCGACCTCTTACCTACGTCCCCGGAGTGAAACTGTTCTTCTATTATTGAGAAATTAAAGTACAATAAATTGACCTCTATGGTTCCTCAAATCAACCCAAGATTCCTTGCACACTTTTTCTTAATAATCTTTTAAGAACACTCACCCAAACCACTTTAGCTCCACCTAGAGCAAAAGACAAATGTAGACACCCATTCAATAAAAATATAAAAAAATAAATAAAAATAAATCCAATAAAAATAAAAAAAATAAAAAAGAAAGAAAAGTCTGGAGGTTAGCATGGCCTCCATAGTCAACAAAAACAGAGCATTAAATGCTCCTCCGACGGTTGGGATTTGAAGATCTTTCTGACAGATTTATTTTTGACTTGGAGGCCACCCCGAAAATCATACTGAACTGAGCATGATTGCCCTCTCTGATTGTCTAAAACTTTGGACAACTGGGTTCTATAAGAACCCTAAAATTTCTAAAGCAAAGGTGGGATTTTTGGGAGGAACCAAGAAACAACCCAGAAAACCCAATCTTTCCAGATCAAAAAGCAACAAAAAAATCCCATTCTCAAAACCAACAAAATCACAAAATCAGATCCAAAGGTCCTAAGTTCTACTAGAAAACTACCCTAGCCACAATAAAAACAATAAATCAAAATCAATAAAAATAGAGCAAAAAAATAAATAAACAAAAAAAATTAGTGTTTTAAAAAAGGGGTTGATTTGTGTGGGTATGGGAGGCCGGCGACAAAAGAGGGTGACAAAGAAAGGGAGATTTAGGATCTAGGACCGTCGATCTATGACGGTAGGGAATAGAAAGAAGTCATCGACCAACGAAAAGGAAAAAGAGAGGGAGAGAAGTCACCGATCGACAAAAAGGAAAAAGAGAGGGAGAAGAGAGAGAAGGGAAAGTTTTAGAGAGAAGGTAGAAAGGGTTACAGCTAGAGAGAGAAAAGAAGGCAGAAAATAAGAAGAGAAGGGAAAATGAAGGTTTAAACACTTAAGGTTAGGATTTTCAAAACGAAGTCATTTTAGAAAATTACAGTCTACCAAACAAGCACCTAAAACGGTGCGTTTTGAGCTCTACCTTGTGGGTCTTAGGAAACAAATCCGGCACAGCAGATTTGGGCTTCTGTGGGTCATTGAGTTGGGCTAATCTGAGCTTGGAAAGGTATAATCTTTCTTTTTGGTTTGGGCTTGTTTCAATTGATTTTGGGTCTAGCCCATTTTGTTAAATAAAATGCATTTTTTTGTTATAATTTAAACCATATTAGGAAAGGTTATATATATATATATATATATATATATAATACAAATGCTCATTTTAATGTTAGAAAATCAAAATAAAAAATAATAATATTAATAATAAAAAAATAATAATAAAAATGCAGAGTTTAGAAGAACATATATATATATATATATATATATAATAAGTAAATAAATAGTAAGAAAACTAATAATAGATTTAGTTTGGTTAAAAATAGCAATAATAATAAGCAAATGAGAGGAATAAGAAAAAAGAAAAGAAAGAAATATTCATATTTAGATACTTGTAAATGTAATATATATTTTAAAAAAACAACATGATACAAATATAAAAATTAGAAGAAAAATGAAATGACTATTTGAGAGATTTTACCTAAAAGGGGCAAAGAGTTGCCTCTTTCTGGTGGATTTTTTAGGTGTGGAGTTTGAGATGGATTTTCATTGAAACGTCGAGATAAATCCGAACTCTATACTCCAACACCCATTAATTCAAATAATTGTTTAAAAAATATAAAATGAAATAAAAAATAAAAAAAATAAAAAAAGTAAATAACAAGCATTAAAGAAAAATTTTAATAATAAACACGTAAACAAGGTAATAAATTACCTTAAACTATTAAACACATAATTGGATGTATTATGAACCATTTAAATTAACAAACGCGTGCATGTAGATATCATCATTTTCTTCTATCATAGGATGCCACATTTATCGTGTAAATGGGGCAAGAATTTCGATGACGGGATTCCCTTAAAGAATTTGTAAAGATGAGTTCTTCCAAGGATATCTCTAAATGAGGAACATTTCAAAACTTCACCAAAGCGTTAGGATGGTTTTCGAATGATTTTTCAATAAAAAATTATCAACCCCATTATTTAAAACAAACAAATCACGACATCATTTTACGCTTGCATCATGTGCATAGGTACTACCGAATAAAGGATTCAATCGGATAACATAATAAAGAATTAATTAATAAGAAAGATTAAGGAAATACAAGAATAAAATCAAGGTAGGCTACAATAGGATAACTTAAGATTGAATGGTACCGTTAGTGGAACGGGCGTAACAGAAGTGCTAACCCTTCTCCGTGCGTAACCGCACCCTCGAACCTATCTCTAAAAATTGTAGACCAGATCTCGTTCTTTCGACGGATCTAAAATTAATTTAGGACTTCGTCGATTAGAACCGAGTTAATAGGTGACTAATCACACCTAAAATATATAAAACAGATTGGTGGCGACTCCTAGTTGTTCTATTTTCACCTACGTCTAGCGGTCGGGTTCCTAGACCCGTACTTAACGACAACTTGGCAACTCCGCTGGGGACATCGAGAGTCAAGCCATTAATTAATCATAAGTTATCTTAAGCTTTAAATAATTTGGTGTTTTCTCTAGCGTCGAGTATTTATCTTGCATATTTTTTTTAATGCATTTATTTATTTTGCTATTATTACTTTACTGTCTTTAATAATTGTGGGATTTTAGGATAAGGGGAGTGTGAAATTATTGGTCCGAGGTCGGTATATTCCTCTTTACACACAACACATCTTGCATTCATGCATAAGCCTTCTACTCGGGCTTTGTCCTTAATTAAGAGGGAGTTAAGTAGTTACGCTTTCATGAGGTGATAACCTCCTCATGGGCTAGTGAAGACTTCGACTCAGATCGAACGCAGTCCATTTGAAGCCTATAATGGGTAAGGACCGGGGTGCCTTACTAGTCCGTGTAGACGACAGTGAGAAGCGATTTGGGAACCTTTAGCTCCATTTTCGACCTGAACTCAGCATGTAAAATACCGAGAGTCACCTTGCCTAGGTAGAGCTTCACCCGTCAGAGAATACCCTCTGATTAGGTACACAGAAGGAATGGTCATATTCCCTCTACCTTAAATTTTTCTCTGTAAAATAATGAAGGTATCTTGCGTATCCATGTTATTAATTTCATTAGAATTACTCTTAATTTTTCTTGTATATACTAACTTAAACCTGTTGCCATTTTTGCATGTGCACATTTGCATCATACTTTTGCATCTAGGAAAAGTATTTGTCACTAGACAACTATTGACGGAGTACATCCAATTGCATCCATGGAGTCATCATAGCCACCTTCAAGCTACAACAGAATATATGAAGTGACTTAGCACATGGCGAGTGCCCAACAAAGTGAGGGGGATTGCTTGCCAAGAGATCACATCTCATCACTACTAGATAAGGTCCACGTTGATCTTAAATAGAATGACTTCACCGATCTGCTTGACATATGGGATAGGTGGGAGGCCACCACTCGAGTGAATTTCGATAAGAAATATGGCCATATAGCTCGGCTCTTTAAGGTCCAGATTGATGAACAGTTGTTGAAGGCCATTGTACAATTATGGGACCCGTCGTATAGGTATTTTGTGTTTAATAAGGTGGATATGGTCCCAACAATTGAAGAATACTCAACTCTCCTTCAAATTGATCTTGGTAATCTAGATAAAATATATTAGAGAAGACAAAAGACTGGGCACAGGCGAAAGCTAGCTATGATGATGGGTATTACTCTGGGGGAAGTCAACCAAAACCTAAGAAAAAAGGGAGACAATGAATGTATCCCATGGAGTTTTCTACGCAGCTATATCATGAAGCATCAAGACACCGAGCAAGGACAACTAATGATGGCTTTAGGAATTTATGGGCTAGTGATCTTTTCCAAAGTCTTGGGGCATATAGAGGTCGGAATTATAGATTTCTTCGAGCAAGTTATCAACAAGGCCAACCCTTCGCCTTCAATTCTAGCAGAAACTCTCATATCACTGAATTATTGTCTGAAAAAGGGGGAAGGATAATTTGTGGGATATGCACAGTTTCTTTCCATCTAGATAGTAAGTCACTTTAAATGGAAGGTCAAAAATTTTAGAAAGCCATTTCATCTGCAAAGTGCCCCTATTAGAGAATTTTGTGAAAGTAAATGGCCGACAAACAAGACTACGGAGCAATGGATTTCTAGGCTCAGGAAACTCATAAGCGTGGAGGTAACATGGAGAGCTCCATGGATGCCGCATCACCTAGTCATGTATAAATGCAAGGATGAAGCCTAGGTACCATTAATTGGGCCATGGGGAGCGATCAGCTATGCCCTAATTATGGTGAGAAGACAATTTGGGTTAGAGCAATTTGTGTCTATGACACACCGACTTAACACTTTGGAGTTTGCTTATGAAGAGCCAGGTTTTCTGATAAGGATCGAGGAGATTGCAAGAGCTTGGAAAAAGACAAGTTGAGTCAACCAATGAAGGTACGCTGATGAAGTTACTACTGGGTATCTAGTGTGGCATGCTCGACGAGTTAAGGATGTGGTATACCCGAAGGAAGATGGACCTCGTGGCCCAAGCTATCCAGAACCTCGATATGCTTTACTAGGAAGTGAATTGGCTCGAAAGAAGTCTGAAGCTGACAACACCAGTTGAAAACAACAATATGAAGATCTCCAAAAAAGGTGTGAAAAGATGAATATAAAAGCAGCCAAACAAAGAAAGAAAATTCAAAAAATAAAACGTAAAGAAAATTCGAAAAATAGAACGTGATTGGGAAAAAAAGTATGAGAGCCTGAATAACGAGTTTTCTGCCACGACCAGTGAACTCCAAAGGGAAATACAAGCGAAAGAAAACCAAGGCAATGAGCTTCAAGCGTACAATGATGGATTGAGAAATCAAGTGCGATTCTAACAAAAGTCCATCCAATTACTAAGACAAGAGTATGAAGAGCTCAAAAGGGTCATGACGACTTATCAACAGGAATATGAACACCTAACGCAAGAGAGCACTCGATTTCAAGAGTGGGGTGAATCCTACAGACAAGCTTATGTGGAAAAACACAACCAGATGGATTACTTCGTTAGGCAAATCAGGGAAGTGGCTTACAAGGCAAGAAGCATGGCTAGGAAAATAGACTTATTGAGGAGTCAGGTCTTTCCAATTGGGAAACGATAGCAACAGTTGATTAAGTATCTTGATGAAGTGTATAACCATTACGACAAAATTATTGAATATTTCTAGATATAAAAGATGACTCCTGAATTGTAATCAAAGACAATATATTATGCAATGGATTACTTTGTTGATGGGTATTATGTGACAAATACTTTTAGTGCATGATCATTCATTGATACATGTATACATCATCATTTCATGACAATGAACGTTTTCGCCTATAAATAAAGATAATGGGTGCATTTTTTCATCTCATTCATGCACTAAAAATGCATCTAATTCATGTTTATGATTTAAAAATAAGGATTCCAAGATAGATCGACAACCTCAAATCAGTGACCAGCGTGTTCATAATACACATCAATGAGCAAGAATCATGGAAAAAGAACAAAAAGAGCGAATGGATAAAATGGAAAAAGCTCAAGAGGAAATGAGAGAGCAATTAACAAAGATGATGGAATTGATGATGAACTTTAGTAAAAGAAAAAGAGTGGTTGAAGAATCAGCTCCACCAGAAAACCCATCGGCACAAGACACTGAAAACTTAAGGGATGATCCACCTTATCCCTCGGGGTTCACTCCACCCGATGCCTAGACTTTTCCAAGGGTCCACCCTCAAGTGACGTCATCCAATTATTACAATATATTACCCCCGATGAACCATCAATCGATTCACGGGCAATTTGGGACAAATCCTACTGAACCAATACATGTTCCGAATTTAGACGATCCAAAAGAGCCAGAAAAATTAAGAAAAGGTTCATCAAAAACAGGAAAAAATGACAAAGACCAGAAAAAGTACAATATGTTGGAAGAGCGCCTTCATACTATCGAAAGAGTTGATAGGTTCGGCACTATGGACGCAGTCAACTATGCTTAGTGCTTGATGTACTGATCCCTGCCAAGTTCAAGTTTTCGAAATTTGAAAAATATGACGGAACGAAGTGTCCCATGGCATATATTACCATGTATTGTCGAAAAATGGCTGCACAGTCTCATGATGACAAGCTACTGATCCATTTCTTCTAGGACAGCTTGACTGGGTCAGCTGCTCGGTGGTACGTACATTTGGATTGAAATCATATTAAAACCTGAAAGATCTAGCAAGAACCTTCATAGCCCAATACAAGCATGTGGTTGAATTAGCTCCTCATTGGTTGCCATTGCAGACTATGGAAAAGAAGCAAAGTGAGAGCTTCAAGGAGTATGCCCAAAGGTGGAAGGATATAGCAGCGCAAGTTCAGCCACCTCTTACTGATAAGGAAATGATTGTGTTGTTCATAAACACACCCTAAGCTCTATTCTATGAGCGTTTGATCAGCAATGCCAAGAAAAAACAAATTGACATAGTTAAGGGCATTTTGGTAATTTTGCTAGAAATGGATAAACTTAAGCCATAAAAATCCAAGTTTCTAGGATGTTCTTCAAATTTCCAGCACTTTTTCTTCTTCTCCTTCCTCTCCCATGTTCTCTCACCCCCCTCATGGAAGCTTGCCTTGAATTTTCATATATTTCCTTGAGATAACCCTGATTTTCATGTTTTTGTGCACCCTTTCTCAAAGTTCTTTGTGCTCTTTTACTTTTTCACCATAAAACCCTCAAAAACCATTCCTTATTACACTCTCTCACTAGCTGGACGTTCTAGAGAGAGAGAGTGTGAGATTTTCATGATAGTTTGAAAGCTTTTGGGAAAGAAATTCAATTACAAAGCTACCAAGGTGAGTAGTGAAATTGAGTTGGATTTTTTTAAGTTGTTGAGAATGTTTAGTAATTAGATTTGTGAGAATTTATTTGTTGGGATTATTATTCATTTTTGTGTGACTAGAGTGTTGCAAATAATAGTCATTAAATGGTAGTTGGGAGCTAGTTAGGAATAACTAGCTAAACTTGAATTAGGAAATAGCTTTGAGAGTGTATTAATGCCAATTTGGGTTGGTTGTAATGTTGTGTGTGTATAGGTTCCAACAAGACCTCACATGTCCATTTGGAGCATTAGTTGAGGTTAGAGTCAAGCAAAAAAATCAACAAAACCGGTGAGTGAACTTGCATTTCAAAATTTTTTTGAAAAATAGAATTGTGTTGAGATGAATTATTTGAATGATTTTATCCAACTTTTCATTAAAAATGGGTGCTTGGGAACCAACCCTTGATAAATGTTTTGATGTTGCTAAAATGTGAAAAGTGCAAAAAGATGAATCCATGTGCTCCTATATTATGTTGGCATGTATATATATATATGAAAATATGTTGTGCATAGATGAATAATGTTGTGTGATGATATTGACTCGGCTATGTGCGAGTAGGGAGTGTGCATAAGCCGATGATGATGATGACCCGGCTATGTGCAAGTAGGGACTGCGCATAAATCGATGATAATTATGACCCGGTTATGACGATGAATGAAGTGGGGTGGTGTACTTGTTGATATATGTTTATATATGTATATGTGATAGCAAGTTTATGATTATAATATGTGATTGTTTTGAATGTTGATAACTTGATTATTGTCAATGTGTTCACTTTGATGTGCAATATGGGAGGGATGGATTTTATGGCATGTGAAAACCCCTTATTTGTCATTTGCCCTGAATCTTGCATTCTCGCTACAACAAGAAACTCTCAGGTGGTGGGGGCATAAACCAGCCTTGATTTTCGCTGCAGCAACGAGGAAATTTCGCTGCAGCGAAAATAAATCTCGCTGCAGCGAGAAACTCTCGGGTTCTAATGTAATGTTTTCACTTCGGTGAAGATTTTGACTACTTTCCCTTCCGAACTGGGAAAAGTGGTAAACATTAAAATTGTATCCTTGTCTCTTAGCTTTCTAATGGTTGAAAAATTAGGTCAATTGAACTTTTGTTGTAGGAGATATGCTTGAAAAACTGAAACATATGCAAACTGACACTATTTCTCACTACAACAAGAAACTTTCTGTTTTGGCCCCTGAATCTCGCTGCAGCGAGAAACTTGCTACGATTTGATTTTGACATATTTTTCACCCATTTAATTTCATGGGTTGATCTTGGGTTTTTGCAACACTATGAGGTTATTAATCAAAGTTTGAAATGAGGGGTTTTTAATAAGAAACTAAATCAATTGCATTATTTTTGAAGCAAGTGCATCATGATTTCTAAATTCTTCCTATTGATTGCTTGTTCCCTTCTTATGTTCACTCACTGAGTTTTATACTCACGTTTTGAAAATTCATGTTTTCATATTTGGAGGCAATTGGACCTAGATTAAGTCACACACATATGCTCGCCTTCTTGGTAAGTACTATAGCATCTCAATAGCTATATCTTCACCTAGAGTGACTTCGCTGACAATCAAGAGTCTTATGCTTGTGTACATGTATAAGTAATGAAGACCACTAAGATTCATGTTGAAAAATCAAATATGAATATTTGATTACTGAAACCACTATAAGGTGGCAAATGAGTAATACTATGTTAGCATAATACAATTGTGAGTATTGGGTTACTATAAAATGTTATTGAAATATTTTTAGTTGAGAATTACAATATGGGTTTGAGAAATGATGGTTTGGAATGATGATCGGGATTGCATAAACAGACTTGCTTGGGCTTAATAGGCTATGCCCATTGGGCCCATGGGTCGATCATAGCCTGAAATTTAGGTTGTGACAAAGGTGGTATCAGAGTAAGGGTAGTAACCCGATCCCTGGAAACTCTCGTATGTTAACAGGGGCGAAGCATAACTCTTTGCCCAAGGGCTTATAGGGATGGATGCTTCATGATCTTCCACTTTATGAGTGCTTTGATAGGTACCATTTGTTGCCTTCGTATTGAGGGGGATGCTCCATGATCTTCCACCCTCTAGTGACAAAGGTGGTATCAGAGCTCAAGGTTTAGTTGAGTCCTAAGGATTCTTGTGTTAGTCCGCGGAGTTGTAGGAGTTAATGTAGAGTCTTGTTTATAGTTTGTAGCTACAGCTTAAATCATTGACAATAGGCTATATGAACTCCTATTTTTAGTAACCTACCCTCCTACTAACATTATGCAAAGGTCATAAGTGGTGTCGTTCGTGTTTGAGATGCCACCCGAGACATGAGCTGTTATTGGGAAGATTTTTAAGCAAATGCTCCTAATGAAAGGTCAATATAGTGATATATTCCTCCGACTAAGAATGAAGGAAAGTGGAGTTGGATTAATAGGTCTATAATAACCTGTTCATTTGACAGGGTTAAAAGTTGAGCCCAAGATTGTCAACAAAAAGAAAATTTGATGACTCTTAATTGTATTTGAGGTCAATATAAAATAGCACGTGTGATAATGGTAACAAAGGGCGCACTTTAATTAAAATGAATAGTGATGGTTTTAATTCACTTTGAGTGTATAAATTTAAGCATTTAGGGTAAGAGTAAACCAATATTTGTGTGCACGGATGTAAATGCACTATTTTAAGTGAGCTTGTTATGCCATATATAAATGGTGTTGGGCTTACGAAATAATTTACATGTGAATATGTGTGTAGTAGCCTAGATGGAGTTGGTTTTGATTCTAATTAAGTAATTGCGAGATTCCAAGGCTTGAATTGAATTATTGTACTTTATGGTTATAATTGCATGAATTCGTTCAAGGGTGAAAATCGCTGATTATTATAATTGACGTATGGTCATGAAGTAAAAGGCCAGTAAATGATCTACTCTAAGGATGGGCTTGAATTTTGCCATGCTTAATGTGGAACCCAAGGATTAAAAGACTAGATGTGGATTTAGCAGTTTGAAATTAAATGACATAGAAATGACAAATTTAGTCTAAGTGCCATATGGAGTTCTATATGAAGATCGATATATGAATTTCTTTAAAGGTCAATTTAAATAAAATATGTTTGGTTCAATATGCAACCTATGATGTAAATTATTAGTCTTGAATGTGACTTCTCTAAAGGTAAGGAGCTTAAAACATGTGGATTTTCGGATATGCTCTAAGAGGAAGTTTCTACATCCTAAGCTTAAGAAATTTTAATCTTATGACTACAAAAGCAAGATACAAAAGTTTAGTGAATTGTCTATCTTATGGATGTAATTGGTTAAGAATTGATGAGTAAAGTCAAGATTTTAACACTAAGTGGTGTACAATTTGATATATGTGTACCTAAGAGTAAATTTGAAGATCATTGCTTAATCAATTTACACCGAATGTTGTGGTAAAGGTATATGAATGTTAATAGTGAAGTATGTCCAAAGTGAGATATGTGGAGACTAATGTTCCAATCTCAAACTTGTGATAGAAAGCTAGTTTTACAAATTATGGTTTTATGACCATGAAATATATGGAGGTTACCACTATGCAAGCATACACTTGAAGTTGTATATCTTGTGATTTACATTCATCATATGGAAGGAGATATTCCATAGCAAGATTTCGCCTAATTGGTGACTACATGACTATAGGCTTGGCATGAGATTGAGAATGCCCTGGCATAAATGTGGAATGTATTATGAAAGGTTGAAAAGCCACATATACCTTAACAAGGTCAATAAGACAAATGATGGGTGAAACATAGATGTTGTTATAATGAGCATAAAAAGCTCAAGGATAATCAATGCGATTATATTAAGTTAGTTTGGTTCAATCCGAAATAAGAGTAAGGCCATCTTGAAAGATCTTAAAATAATGTTCAATGGAGTTAATGAGCTAAATGTTATCGAATATATATTAAATTGTTAAAGTTATGCATGACTTTGAAGATAAACCTTTGATTGTCTGAGTCCTCAATAGAATTCTATTAAAAAATGTGTTTAAGCATTTTGGAAATGTATTGGAAAACATAAGAATAATATACTAGTTTGACTTGGTATAAGAGGTCGCATTTGGATGGCCATGAGTGGCTTGTGAACAATCAAGCAGTGTAAAGTATGTGCTCATAAAGGAAGCTATGATTGGTAGATAAAGGTGGAACTTTAAATTTCATTGTCATAGTTATTAGATTATATTTTGTATTATATGATATAGTGTACAACATCAATGATGAGATTGTGTTCAATGCTTTAGGCCTTGAATTGTAAGTTATGGACATATATCCACCTTATGAATACCCTATGAGATAAATTTGAAAGATTTTTCACAATGAGAAAACATTAAAACTCAAGCAGCAAATGGCTATATAGTCAAGTTGGGCTCGTGACTGATATGTCACATAAGTATGAAGATATGACACAAGCATAAGTATACTTGGAAATGCTGGCTTGAGGCAATGATTATCCTACTATTTTGTGGACCTGATAAGATTCTGGTCTCGACATAATTGTAGACGCAAGGCATAAATTGTGAAATGCTCATCCCTCACAAGTTCTAATATATTTTGAGTAATTATCAAGGTAAAGTGCCTGATAGGGATAGGCAAAGGTTGAATTATGCTTCAAATGTTTAGAGAATGAGAGTGACATGGTTTGATTAAATGATACTACTACTGGTGAAGGAATAAAAATATGCTATGGGAATTGCAGAGATCTACCTAGACAAGAGATGATGATTTGAGAATTCAAGTACTCGTATATGAGTAAAGATTTGGTAATGAGACATGACCTAAAGTTGGAATACTACAATATGAATTTTGGCTAAGAAAATCGACTTATAAAACACATGATGTTTGAAAATGGTGCCAATTAGTGGTTGACTCTCGTATAAGAATAGAATATTGGGATTAGCTTTGTGTATTCACCACAAATGATGAGTATGATCTAACCAATAGAAGAAATGATTCTAAACTTGATTGTTGGTTATTTTGGTTTTACAGATGGGTTATTGAGCTTGGTATGCCTAAGGCCATTCGAAGTTAAAAGTTTTGGAAATATATATGTATAGATATATATGTTGCTTATTGGTATAAAAACTCATGCGGAGTTAGTTATAATTTTATTCGATGATGATATTCTAACAATGGTTATAGTGCTAGACAATGATTAAGATAATTTATCGTTGATTTTGGCAGTGAACAAGTGGGTTATAATACTGATAGCTTAAAAGTAAGTGTTTATACTTTTGGTATAAGTTCCTCAATTTTTATTATATCTTGATCAAACTCGGTGTTTTGATATAGCTTGAGAGGCTTGGCATATGAACTAGCTTAACTGTGAGCTAGAAATTGTTAGGTTATTATGAAGTACACAAATAGAGAAGTATGACATGAATTTAATATCCTAATGGGCAATGGAAAATGATGTATAAGTTTTGGTATAGCTTCAATATATATAGTTTTGATATATAAAGATGTGGGGAAAAGTTTATAGCTTATGCATAAAGGTGTGCATTTGAATGCGTATAATTAAAAGTGTAAAATCTGACTTGATTGGTGTAAAGCTAATGATTCAAAATGAATGATTATGGATTTAATTTTCTAAGGTAAAAAGGACTAAAGGAAGTTAATATCAGAAAGGTCTTAATAGATGATTCTTAAATTTTAAAGTGCACTTAAGGAGAGATAAATGTTTTGTTTGATATTCAGATTGATAAACTAATGAGGCCATGAGATATGATGTTTCGAGTAAATTTGAGAAATATCAAGTTAGATATGTTGAGTTTTCTATAAGATTGGAAGTTGATATGATGCATGAACCAAGATTCTATGTTAAGAATGCCCAACGAAAGTGATGTGGTAGAACTTTAGAACTTTGATTATTCACCCTACGTCGATTTGAATTCGATGACGAATTCGTTTTAGGTAGGGGAGACTGTAGTATCCCGTATTTTTGATACGGTAGCTAATAAAGTTTACGGATGCCAATTAAGGTTAAGTACTGAGTTAAAAAGGGTAATTTAGAAGTGAACCTGTGAAATCTCGACCTCTAGAGACCCGTAACTAGAAGTAGACACAATAACACGGACCAGGGGTAATTTCATCATTTCTCCTGGTCAACCCCTGAAATTTGTTTTCTAATGTTATTAAGGTCCAAGTAGGCCTAAGGAATGAATGAATGAGGATAAGATAATGAAGAAGATGGAAACATCGATAATTTTCACGGTAAGGGTAAAATGGTCATTTTATATCTTGGGTTGAATTTTTTTAGTTTCATTAACCCAAGTATTTTTAGACCCTTATGGACCTTGTCTTAGTGTTAAAGAAGTAAAAAGATTGTATATAAGCAATGGAATAAACAAAATGACATAGTTAAGGGCATTTTGGTAATTTTGCTAAAAATGGATAAACTTAAGCAATAAAAATCTAAGTTTCTAGGATGTTCTTCAAATTTCCAGCACTTCTTCTTTTTCTCCTTCCTCTCCTACGTTCTCTCACCCCCTCTCATGGAAGCTTGCCTTGAATTTTCATATATTTCCTTAAGATAACCCTGATTTTCATGTTTTTGTGCACCCTTTCCCAAAGTTCTTTATGCTCTTTTACTTTTTCACCATAAAACCATCAAAAACCATTCCTTATTACACTCTCTCACTAGCTGGACGTTCTAGAGAGAGACTGTGAGATTTTCATGATAGTTTGAAAGCTTTTGGGAAAGAAATTCAATTACAAAGCTACCAAGGTGAGTAATGAAATTGAGTTAGATTTTTTTAAGTTGTTGAGAATGTTTAGGAATTAGATTTGTGAGAATTTATTTGTTGGGATTATTATTCATTTTAGTGTGACTAGAGTATTACAAATAATAGTCATTAAATGGTAGTTGGGAGCTAGTTAGGAATAACTATCTAAACTTGAATTAGGAAATACCTTTAGAGAGTGTATTAATGCCAATTTGGGTTGGTTGTGATGTTGTGTGTGTATAGGTTCCAACAAGGCCTCACATGTCCATTTGGAGCATTAGTTGAGGTTAGAGTCAAGCAAAAAAATCAACAAGACCGGTGAGTGAATTTGCATTTCCAAATTATTTTGAAAAATAGAATTGTGTTGAGATGAATTATTTGCATGATTTTATCCAACTTTTCATTAAAAATGGGTGCTTAGGAACAAGCCCTTGGTAAATGTTTTGATGTTGCTAAAATGTGAAAAGTGTAAAAAGATGAATCCATGTGCTCCTATATTATGTTGGTATGTATATATATATGAAAATATGTTGTGCATAGATGAATAATGTTGTGTGATAATATTGACCCGGCTATGTGCGAGTAAGAAGTGGGTATAAGCCAATGATGATGATGACCCGGTTATGACGATGAATGAAGTGGGGTGGTGTACTTGTTGATATATGTTTATATATGTATATGTGATAGCAAGTTTATGATTATAATATGTGATTGTTTTGAATGTTGATAACTTAATTATTGTCAATGGGTTCACTTTGATGTGCAATATGGTAGGGATGGATTTTGTGGCATGTGAAAACCCCTTATTTGTCATTTGCCTTGAATCTCACTGCAGTAATAAACTCTCAGGTGGTGGGGACATAAACCAACCCTGTTTCTCATTGCAGCGAGATTCAGAGAGGAAATTTCGCTGCAACGAAAATAAATCTCGCTGTAGTGAGAAATTCTCAGGTTCTAATGTAGTGCTTTTATTTTGGTGAAGATTTTGACCTCCTTCCCTTCCGAACTAGGAAAAATGGCAAACATCAAAGTTGTAGCCCTATCTCTTAGATTTCTAATGGCTAAAAAATTAGGTCAATTAGACTTCTTTAGTGGGAGATATGCTTGAAAAACTGAAATATATGCAAACTAACACTGTTTCTCGCTGCAACAAGAAACTTTCTGTTTTGGCCCCTAAATCTCACTGCAGTGAGAAACTTGCTACCATGCTTACTACCTTGCTTGATTTTGACATATTTTTCACCTATTTAACTTCATGGGTTGATCTTGGGTTTTTGCAACACTATGAGGTTATTAATCAAAGTTTGAAATGAGGGGTTTTTAGTAAGAAACTAAATTAATTGCATTGTTTTTGAAACAAGTGCATAATGATTTCCAAATTCTTCCTATTGATTGCTTGTTCCCTTCTTATGTTCACTCACTGAGTTTTATACTCACGTTTTGAAAATTCATGTTTTCAGATTTAGAGGTAATTGGGACCTAGATTGAGTCGCACACATGCTCACCTTCTTAGTAGGTATTATGACATCTCAGTAGCTATATCTTCACTCAGAGTCACTCCGTTGACGGTCAAGAGTCTTATGCTTGTGTACATGTATATGTAATGAAGACCACTAAGATTCATGTTAAAAAATCAAATATGTATATTTGATTACTGAAGCCACTATAAGGTGGCAAATGAGTAATACTATGTTAGCATAATACAATTGTGAGTATTGGGTTACTATAAAATATTATTGAAATATTTTTAGTTGAGAATTACAATATGAGTTTGAGAAATGATAGTTTGGAATGATGATCAGGATTGCATAAATAAGCTTGCTTGGGCTTAATGAGCTATGCCCATTGGGCCTATGCGCTGGTCATAGCTTGAAATTTGGGCTGTGACAAGAAATACCAGAGAAAATTGGTCCCTGCGTGTTTGATGTCCAATTCTAAGTGATCGACATTACCCCATCTTATAACTGTTTATTAAGACGCCCGTGGATTCATATGGCTAGAGCTGTATCGTCTTCTCTGCATCAAAAGGTAAAATTCATAATTGAAGGCCAATTGATAAACATCTCTGCAGAAGAAGACATACTAGCCATCCAATCCTCATCAGCCCCTTATGTAGAAGTGATTGAGGAAGTCCCTGAATGCTCGTTCAGATCTTTTGAATTTGTTAATGCTACTTACGTGGGAGAAGGGGCGGTGATACCGACTCCTTGTTTGTCAGTAGCAACTAAAATGGAAGTTAAGTAGATAGTGGGAAAAAGATGTCGTGCTGGTCTAGGGCTAGGGAAGAATTTACAAGGAATTAGTCGTCTTTTGATTCTAGTTAAGAATGAAGAAAGGTTTGGTCTGGGGTATAAACCTACCAAAAAAGAGAGAAGGAAATTGGCAGCCCAAAAGAAGATTAAAAGGATGGCTTAGCTCGAGGGAAAGGAAGAAGAATTTGAGAAAAGAACAACTCCATACTTGTATGAGACTTTCCGCTCTACAGGTTACATTCATCCTGAAGCACTAACAAAAGACAATCAAGTTCTGCAGATGCTTGATGAGCTATCAATCCATATGATCAAAGATGAAGAATCTAACAAGAAAGTCCCTGTGGTGTATCCAGTACCTCCAGGAGAGGAGTTAAGCAATTGGACAGCCACAAAGTTACCTGTCATCTTTAAGTCTTTAAAAATATAATGAACAATTTTACCTAAATGCCTATGCCCAAGGGCGTTAGGAGTAATTTCCTGTTTAAGTAGGGCTTTCTATTACCATAATCATTTAATCAATGACAATGCATGATGTGTTTCATAATTCATCAACCTTTTTGCATATTTCCTTTTCATTTATTCATTTAGCCAATAAACACTTGCCCATACATGTGTCCAATTTTACCTATTTGTAAGTCTTTAAATAATGAACATGAAGACAATCTAGAGAACAATGTGAATTTTGATTTCGAGAAAGTTTTGAACATTGATGAATTGAAAAATAAAGAGAAAGTGGGTGACTATGACTTACCCCCTGATTTGTCAAGATTATTGGAATAGGGAGAAAGGGAGATTTTAACTCATCAAGAACTCACAGAAACGATCAATCTGGGAAATGGGGAAGAAAAGAAAGAGGTTAAGATTGGTACCTCGTTATCATCTGATGAACGGCAAAAGTTAGAGGAATTGTTTCGTGAGTATGTGGATGTGTTTGCTTGGTCATATCAGGACATGCCGGGTTTTAATACTAACATTGTTGTCCACAAGTTGCCTCTGAAACTGGATTACAAGCCAATTAACAAAAATTGAGAATGATGAAGCCAGATATATTGCTGAAGATTAAAGAAGAAGTAAAAAAGTTATTTGATGCTGGGTTCTTGAAGGTGGCCAAGTATCTTGAATGGGTAGCTAATATAGTCCCGGTTTCTAAGAAGGATGGAAAAGTTTGAATGTGCATTGATTACAGGGATTTGAATAAAGCGAGCCTGAAGTATAGCTTCCTTTTGCCACATATCGATACTCTTGTGGACGATACAACAAAACATACTTTATTCTCATTTATGGATGATTTTTCAAGGTACAATCAAATTAAGATGGCACCCAAAGATATGGAAAAAATAACGTTCGTAACCATGTGGGGAACATTTTGTTACAAAGTAATGTCATTTGGATTAAAGAATGCAGGTGCCACCTACCAAAAGGCAATGGTAACTTTATTCCACGATATGATGCATAAAGAGATAGAGGTATATGTGGATGACATGATTGCAAAATCTCGTATAGAAAAGGATCATACTGTTAATCTCAGGAAGTTGTTCGAGAGATTGCAAAAGTTTCAACTCAAGCTGAATCCTACAAAATGTACTTTTGGTGTTATTTCTGAGAAATTGTTGGGATTCGTAGTAAGTGAACAAGGAAATGAAGTGGACCCGGATAAAATACAAGCTATTCAAGAGTTGCCATCTCCTAAAACGCAAAAAGAAGTGAGAGGATTTTTAAAGAGATTGAATTACATTGCTCTATTTATATCCCAACTCACCTTCAAATGTGATCTAATCTTCAAGCTGCTTCAAAAACAAGACTCAAGAGAGTGGAATGAAGAATGCTAGATAGCCTTTGATAAAATCAAAGAACATCTCACAAATCCACCAGTATTGGTACCACCAACGGTTGAAAAACTTCTATTTTTGTATTTGACTGTGAACAAGAATTCGATGGGATGCGTATTGGGGCAACATGATGAAACTGGAAAGAAAGAACATGTCATATACTACTTGAGCAAGAAATTCACGGAGTATGAGTCCAAATACTCTGCGCTTGAAAAGATGTGTTGTGCGCTAGTATGGACCGCCCAAAGGCTCCAATAATATATGTTGTATTATACAACATGGTTGATGACAAAGTTGGATCCCATCAAGTATATTTTCGAAAAAACTTGTCATGTCTGAAAGAATAGCACAATGACAAGTTCTACTATCTGAGTATGATATTGTGTATGTGTCCCAAAAATCAATCAAAGGGAGCGTCATAGCTGATTTCCTCGCAGATCGAGCTACTGAGGATTATGAACCTGTAAGTTTTGATTTTTTTAGACGAAGACTTGATGGCCATCTTGCACATAGAAAAGGACGGTCTCAATGAACTTAATCCTTGGAAAATGTATTTTCATGGGGCATCCAATGCTTTGGGGCACGAAATTGTTACAGTGTTGATTTCTCCAGACGGAAAGTATTATCCAGTCACAGCAAGATTGAATTTCAACTGTACTAATAATATGGCAGAGTATGAGGCATTGGTAATGGGATTACAAGCAGCAATTGAGATGAAGGTTGACACGATAGATGTTTATGGAGATTTGGCTTTGATGATATGTCAAATGAAAGGCGAATGGAAAACTAGAGATTCTCAACTAGTTCCATATCAAAAGCTAGTTATAGAATTAGGCAAACAATTCAAGGAAATCAACTTCAACCATTTGTCTCGAGAAGAGAATCAGATTGCTGATGCTTTGGCCACTCTCGCAGCTATGTTCAAAATAAAAGAAGCGACTCATGTACGCCCTTTTGATTTAGAAGTTCGTGAAGTCTCCGTACACTGCTTGAACGTCGAAGAAGAGGTTAATGGTAAGCCGTGGTATCATGATATTGGGCAATACATCAGGCACCAAGCATATCCGGAGAATACCACGGACAATGACAAGCAGACTTTTAGAAGCTTAGCAATAGGTTTCTTCCTGAGCGGAGAAGTGCTTTACAAAAGAAGTTGGGATCAAATACTTTTGAGATGTGTAGATGCTACTGAAACGAACAAAATAATGAAAGAAGTCCATGAGGGAACTTGTGGAGCTCATGTTAATGGACATATATTGGCTAGACAAATTATGGGAGCTGGGTATTATTGGTTGACATTGGAATTGGACTGCATAAACTTTGCTCAAAAATGTCACAAGTGTTAGATTTATGCAGATAGAATCCATGCTCCTCCAGCCTCATTGCACGTTTTCACGGCACCTTGGCCATTTTCAATGTGGGGAATGGATGTGATTGGGCTTATTATGCCAAAAGCCTTTAATGGACTTCAATTCATATTGGTGACCATTGATTATTTCATGAAATGGGTAGAAGTGATATGCCAATGTGACACAAAAGGTGGTGTGCAAGTTCATCCAAAGGGAGATAATAGGTAGATATGGGCTGCCGAAAAGGATCATTACTAATAATGCAAGCAATTTGAATGGTGCGATCGTGAAAGAGGTTTGCGCTAAATTCAAAATCAAGCATCATAACTCAACAACTTATCGTCCGAAGATGAACGGAACGGTAGAGGTAGCCAACAAAAACATTAAAAAGATTGTCAAAAAGATTACTAAAGTCTATAAAGACTGGCATGAGAAACTTTCTTTTGCCTTGCACGCATATCAAACTTCTGTGCGTACCTCCACGAGGGCAACTCTGTACTCATTAGTATATGGTACAGAAGCAGTTCTACCTATTGAAGTGGAAATCCCATCATTGAGGGTGTTGATGGAAACAGAATTGGAAGATGCTGAGTGGATTCGTTCTCGCTATGAACAATTGAACCTGATTGAGGGAAAAAGGCTTGCGGCTCTTTATCATGGCCAAATGTACCAACGAAGGATGATGCGAGCATATGAGAAGAAGGTTCATCCCCAGCAATTCTAAGAAGGAGAGTTGGTTCTTAAGAGAATACTCCCTAATCATATTGATTTTCAGGGAAAATGGATGCCAAAGTGGGAAGGACCATATGTGGTAAAGAAGGCTTTTTTAGGAAGAGCTTTAATTTTGGCTGACATGGATGGGGAAGATTTGCCTAATCCAATAAATGCAGATGCGGTGAAGAAGTACTATGCTTAAAAAAGAAGAAGAAAAAAATAATAAAAAATATATAATATGAATAAAAATGGAAGGGGTTTGTGTTGAAAACCAGAAAAAGGACAACTCATACCCAAAGGAGGAGGCTCATGCTAAAAACCCAAAAAGGGCGGCTTGAGGCCAAAAGGCAGGAAGTTAGAACGAAATGTCAGCCCAAATGGAGTACAGAATTGAGGTAAAAATACACTATGAATAAAGCTCCACAATTTCCAAAACAAGGGGAAGTTAGGGAGTCTACAACCTATAGATTTGCTCAAAGCATCAATCAAGGACAATTCTTGAAGTCGAATATCAAATTGGTTTTTCTGAATGGTTTGAGTGTTCATTACTTAAAAAGATCTAATATTTGCTCTGTAAATTCTCTTTTCTTGGAATTATTTGAACTCTTATATATGAAACTCCATTTTCTTATCTATTTCAACCTCTTTGTTCTTTACCATCCCATGGTTTCACATAATGATTGTCATAAAATGAATGCTGACTGGTAAAAGGAATAAGCTAATTAAGCAAGAAATTACACTCATTGTTCAACAAAGACTTAATGATGAGGAAAAAGAATGGCAAAGTTTTAAACCTAAGCAAAAAGTCAAATGTCAAAAGAGAAGATGCTTAAGGGAAATCTAGAGTTTCCTAAAGTAACCAGAAAGAAACAAACAAAGATGGTTAAAAGCTGCAATGAAAAATTGGATAAAGCAGGAAAAGGATCTTGGAACCTTAATGAATCATAAACATGAAAGCATTCCATCATTTCAATCATGCATACATGCCTAGCCATGCACATGGTCATTTTCAAAAACAAGAATCAAAATTAATTCATGTCCCAAGCTTCGAAAGTAAGGATCCACCTGACCTAAAATGTTGAGGTCGTAAAACTTTGCTAGAAGGATTTGAGTTTTTCATTGTGAAGTTAACCCAATTAAGTTGGCCTCGTGAATTAAATCGAACCTGTTTTGAGATAGGTCGAGCCTAGATTAAGTCTAGGAATTTTCAATTTATTTTAAATCGAACTTGTTGTGAGATAGGTCGAGCCTAAATTAAGTCTCAATTTTTTTAAATTGAACTTGTTGTGAGATAGGTTAAACCTAAATTAAGTTTAGGAATTTGAATTTTTAAATCAAATCTGTTGTGAGATAGGTCGAGGCTAAATTAAGTTTAGGAATTTCAATTTTTAAATCGAACCTATTGTGAGATAGGTCAAACCTAAATTAAATTTAGGAATTTGAATTTTTTTTTAAATCGAACCTGTTGTGAGATAGGTTGAGCCTAAAATAAGTTTAGGAATTTGAATTTTTAAATCAAACCTGTTGTGAGATAGGTCGAACCTAGATTAAATTTAGGAATTTTAATCGAATTTGCTCTAATATGGGTCAAGCCTAGATCAAGTCTAGGAATTTCAATTTTGTTTAAATCGAACTTATTTTAAGATAAGTCGAGCCTAGATCTGATTGATTAAATCAACTGGCTTCGAGATAAATCAAATGTGGTGTCTACGTCTTTGCACTTTCCTTGATTCTCAAGAATGTACAAAGAGGGGCAATTGTAGACACCCATTCAATAAAAATATAAATAAAAAATAAATAAATAAATAAATCTAATAAAAATAAAAAAAAATAAAAAAGAAAAAAGAGTCTGGAGACCCGTATGGCCTCCACAGTCAACAAAAACGGAGCATTAAATGCTCCTCCGGCAATCGAGATTTGAAGATCCTTCCAGCAGATTTGTTTTTGACTTGAAGGCCACTCGAAAATCATGCTGAACAGAGCATGATTGCCCTCTCTGATTGTCTAAAACTTTGGACAACTGGATTCTATAAGAACCCTAAAAATTTTGAAGCAAATGAGAGATTTTTGGGAGGAACCAAGAAATAACCCAGAAAACCCAATCTTTCCATATCACAAAGCACCAAAAAATCCCATTCTCAAAACCAACAAAATCACAAAATCAGATCCAAAGGTCCTAAATTCTACCAGCAAACTACCATAGCCACAATAAAAACAATAAATCAAAATCAATAAAAACAGAGCAAAAAAAAAAAACAAACAAAAAAGAAAATTAGTGTTTTAAAAATGGGGTTGATTTATGTGGGTGTGGGAGGCCGACGGCACAAAAAGGGCCGTTGGCAAAAGGGGGAGACAGAGAAAGGGAGATTTGGGATTTAGGTTCGCTGATCTACGGTGGTAAGGAGAATGTAGGAGAGCCGACAACAAAGAAAGGGAGATTTGGGATTTAGGACCACCAATCTGCAGCGGTATGGAATAAAAAGAAGTCATCGACCGACAAAAAGAAAAAGAGAGGCAAAGAAGTCACCGATCGACGAAAAGGAAAAAGAGAGGGAGAGAAGTCATTGATCGGTGAAAAGGAAAAAAAGAGGGAGAAGAGAGAGAGAAGGGAAAGTTTTAGAGAGAAGGTAGAGAAGGTTGCGGCTAGAGAGAGAAAAAAAAGGCAAAAAATGAGAAGAGAAAGGAAAATGAAGGTTTAAATACTTAGGGTTAGGATTTTCAAAACGACGCCGTTTTGGAGGATTACAGTTCGCCAAACAAGCACCCAAAACGGTGCGTTTTGAGCTCTACCTTGTGGGCCTCAAGAAGTAGATCCGACGTAGCAGATTTAGGCTTTTGTGGGTCATTGTATCACGGGGCGCGGTTCAGACCCGCAGATGGTGCCGGAAGGCGTGGCGGAGTGATGGAACATGGGGGAGTCTCACTGGGAGCCGAAACCCCCTGGGGTGTGCCAGTCAGGAGGAAGCTGTTGGCAGGGGTGCTTGACACAGGCCCCTGGGCGAGCCAGCCCGCAGAGCTCCAGGCAGACAGCCCGCACAGCCCAGACAGCCAGTCTGTGCGAGGCCCAGAGTGGCCCCTGCGCCCAGCGCCCAGGCAGCCTGCCTGGTGCGGCCCAAGCACCCCAGCCCGCCACTGTAGCACATCTGCTGCCTGTCCCGCCCAACAGTGCCCAAATTTTGGGACTTTCCCGCCAAAAGCCATCCCATCAGCTGCCTTGGCTTTTGGGGGGAATTTTGGGGATTTTGGAGGGAAAACCTAGTATAAATACCCTTTGTAAAGTGTGTACAGCAGACTTTGGCAAATAATAAACTCTCATTCACTCTCAATCTCTGAAACTCTCTCTTCCTCTCTTCTCCCCTCTCTTTGCTGCTTGTGTGCTTGCTGGCCTAAGGCCATTTCCTGCCTGCTGTGTGTGTGTGTGCACTGTCCAGAGTGCTGGTGAGGGTGCTGTGTGCCTGCCAACCGATTGACCCCTGCTGGGTGCGTGCTGCCTGTGCTGGGTGCGTGCTGCCTGTGTTGGGTGTGAGCTGTCTGTGCTGGGTGCGTGCTGCCTGTGCTGTCTGCGGGTGAAGGGTGCGCGCTGGGGGCCGGAAGCTTTGTGAGGCTGGTTGGTAAGTTTGCATTGCATCCTGCATCATTGTGTTGCCTCTTGGTCCTTGTGGCCTTGAGTGATCAGCTGTTAGGGATTTTAGGCTGACTTGGGTTCGGAGGCCAAGCTGAGGGCGAGCCCAAGGCCGCACGGTTGGGGCGTCTGCAGAACCCCCACGTGACAATTGAGCTGGGTTAATCTGAGCTTGGAAAGGTATAATCCTTCTTTTTGGTTTGGGCTTGTTTCAATTGATTTTGGGTCTAGCCCATTTTGTTAAATAAAATGCATTTTTTTGTTATAATTTAAACCATATTAGGAAAGGTTATATATATATATAACACAAATGCTCATTTTAAAGTTAGAAAATCAAAATAAAGAATAATAAAAAATAATAATAGTAATAATAAAAAAATAATAATAAAGATGCATAGTTTAGAAGAACATATATATATATATATATAATAAGTAAATAAATAGTAAGAAAACTAATAATAGATTTAGTTTAGTTAAAAATAGTAATAATAATAAGCAAATGAGAGGAATAAGAAAAAAGAAAAGAAAGAAATATTCATATTTAGATACTTGTAAATATAATATATATATATATATATATATATATATATATATAAGAACATGATATAAATATAAAAATTATAAGAAAAATGAAATGACTATTTGAGATATTTTACCTAAAAGGGGCAAAGAGTTGCCTCTTTCTGGTGGATTTTTTAAGTGTGGAGTTCGAGATAGATTTTCATCGAAGTGTCGGGATAAATCTAAACTCTATACTCCAACACCCATTAATTCAAATAATTATTTAAAAAATATAAAATGAAATAATAAATAAATAATAAAAAAAAACAAATAACATGCATTAAAGAAAAATTTTAATAATAAACACGTAAACAAGGTAATAAATTACCTTAAACTATTAAACACATAATTGGATGTATTATGAACCACCTAAATCAACAAACGCGTGCATGTAGATATCATCATTTTCTTTTATCATAGCATGCCACATTTATCGTGTAAATGGGGCAAGAATTCTAATGATAGGATTCCCTTGAGTTCTTCCAAGGATATCTCTAGGTGAGGAAAATTTCGAGACTTCACCAAAACGTTGGGATGGTTTTCGAATGATTTTCCAATAAAAGATTGTCGACCCCATTATTTAAAACAAACAAATCACGACATCGTTTTACACTTGCATCATGTGCATAGGTACAACCGAATAAAGGATTCAATTAGATAACATAATAAAGAATTAATTAATAAGAAGGATTAAGAAAACACAAGAATAAAATCAAGGTAGGCTACAATAGGATAACTTAAGATTGAATGGTACCATTCGTGGAACGGGCGTCACAGAGGTGCTAACCTTTCTCCGTGCGTAACCACACTTCCGAACCCATCTCTAAAAATTGTAGACCAGTTCTCGTTCTTTCGACGGATCTACAATTAATTTAGGACTTCGTCGATTAGAACCGAGTTAATAGGTGACCAATCACACCTAAAATGGATAAAACAAATTGGTGGGGACTCCTAGTTATTCTATTTTGGCCTATGTCTAACGGTTGAGTTCCTGGACCCGCACGTAACGACAACAAAGTTACAAGATGTTCCCTCTCTAAGCTCTCAAAGCACTACTTGCAATTTCAAAGCCTAAAGATCCACTTTTATAGTATAAAAGTCCAAAGTCAAATGTGATTAGGACTCGATGTGGAATAAGAAGTTTAAAACCATACAACTACTCAATGTTGTACACAAACAAGAATTTTAATCAAATAAGATTTAGAATTCTAGTCAACCTAAAACTCAACAATCACAAATCAAACATGTGGCAAAAAAGCAAAGCATCCAATTGAATCACAAAAGCCTCAAAAAATCTCCACAATCAGAGAGCAATGGAAACCAAAAACTATTCTATCATTAAAACCGAAAGAAAGAAAAAACTATTAACGGCAATCAATTTCTTTTATATATTGACAAATTATAATACATCCCTGCATCTTCTCTTCTCCTGTTACTGTTGATGGCTTCATTTCTTGGAGTTATGAATTTCTGTAAGCCTTGAAACGAAAAGGAAAACTTGTTTAGCTAAACCAGAAAAAATATAATATGGTATATGTACAAGAACAAAGATATAAGAGTACGAAGGAATTTCAAGAAAACATGCATTAAAACCAAAGGATACAAAGATTGCTCATGTTTCATTTTGTTTTGCACTAACAAATTGATATATAGGTGACAAAATTATCAAATTTTTTATAACAAAAAATGAAAACACCACCATAGTCTAGTACCATTCATGTGACTATTCATACTTTTTTGTTTTTCATACCGAAAACTGAAAACAATTATTTACAGTGAAAGCAATCAAATAAGTTAAAATATCACCTATTTTCATCTAAAAAGCAGCAATAATATTAGAACAATTTTATCCTCGGTTTTCAGAAAAATAATGTCTTACATATGAGCAAGTGATGAACACCATATCCGCAGCGACCCAAGGATTAGAGTTTTTCTCCACCCCATGAACAATCACGTTGCCATCATTGTAGATGTTCCAATTGGTAATTCTAACATGGTTAATCGTAGGGATCTCATCAGCGTAGTTTGCCATAAGCATGGGCCATTGTGGATCAAAGGATGGCAGCATTAAGCAGTTTGAGAAATCTCCACTATCGACTTTCATAGCTACAATTTGATATCGATAATGTGTTCGTTCCCATTTCTTGAACGAGATAGCCTCATCTGGGGGAGCGAATATGGTAATTTTACGACCGCTATATAGAGTAATTGTGTTACTATTTTTTTTGTAGGTACCACTTTTTCGGATTCCAAAATCTGAATGTGAATCTCCATGAGGTATGAGAGAAGGAAGATTTCTGTCAAGAATCAATGCCATAAGTTTGAAACCTGTAAGCCTTAGAGCTTTCGTGATCTTATCAACTTGTATAACTACTTTATGGCTATCTGGTCTCGGTTTGAAATTGGAGTGAAGCTGGTCCCAGCTCAAACCATCGCTTTCTGTCGAGACATGCTGCGAGGTATTAGTTTCATTAGGTGAAGTTCGGGGGCGATAAATAAGTAGGAAGATAATGGCATAGAGGAAGCACTGGAAGATAATAGAATAAAAGAAACGCTTGGAAGCCATGACACGATACAAAATAAGGGCTAATGTGACCATCAAACTTCATAAAATATATATAGATTGGAGTCTCAACAGAGGTTAAATTCTTATTTAGGTACAAGTATAGTTGGACTTGACATCAATTGCCGGGAAACCACTGGAAATTATAGTTTTTTTGTTGCTTGTATTTTCCTCTTAATTAATCAAAAGGTGTTATTGTTCCCCACCAAAAATGAATTACTCCTAACCCAAATACCAATGGAAATCATAGTTCACCTTGTTAGTATATTATTGTCCTTTTTTTCTTAATTAATTAAATAATTTGTTTTTAACATATATTTTGTAAAATTGAAATTAATCATCTATTAGGATTTATGTATTTGACTCAATGTTGGATGTATATATATCTCTCTTCACTTAAAAGAGTCATATTTGAATCCCTCTTCTTCATAATTAAAAAGAAAAACAAAATTATCCGTAAAAATTCAATACATTATGTTGAAAACACAAAAGTTGAAGTACAATTTAACTTATTAGATCCCTTCACTTGTCACGTGACAACAATCTTAACAAGCCAACTATTTTATCTTCAATTTATGTTATATTATGACCTATTGGATGAGCATAGGTTTTCACTTCCTAATCGTTTATTTAAAATATAATATAAGTCAAATTTAATCAGGTAATAAAACACACCACCAAGTAATTAGGTTTTTAATTAATTTTTTCCACGTATTTATTATTCTCTATACATTGAATTTGAAAATTATTTGATAGTGATTGTAATTTTTAATCTCGTTAAAAAAGCTTGTTAAATTTTCAATTCCTTTCAAGCAACATCTGTCAACAGCGTACTACTTGATAGAATGTAACACACATCTAAGCTTTAATGCAAGGTAAACTACTAGCAGAGTATACAAGCAGAATGTAAGCAGCCTGCTTTAATTGCTCAGGAATTCCTTTCACATTTTGCATTCTCAACAATAATTGATCCTACTTTTATTAAACACAATGCTACGCAAATTAATGTAAAATCAGGTAAACGAAACTGGTGCAACTAGCTTTGAGCCAATAGTTTAAGACTAATAATTAATGCTAATAATAACAATTACAACCAGCAAAATCTAACTCTAATTAAATAAATAAACAAATAAAATTTCAGAAATAATTAAATATTCTTTGAAGACTTCCAGAAATTGCAATTGAAAAAATTTTGGACTCCATGAACAATGATGTGACCATCATTGTAGATGTTCCAATGTGTTATGTTAACATTGTTGATGGATCCGTAACCATTAACAAGGACTTTGCAATAGGAATCGCATGTGAGCAGCTCGACGCCCCTTTGTACAGATCCTGAATCGAAACCTTCTTTATCGACCCTGGCAGTCACAAACTGGTACTCCAACACCTTCCAATTTTCATCATCGGAGAAAGATTCGTCCACAGGAGCAAATATGGTGATTGTATTGTTGTTGTATATGGTCACACTGTCTGTGGCATAACAAAGGCGACAGCCAGCAGGATACGTACCACCGAATGGAACAACGGTGCGGAGATGGTTTTGGAGAATTAGAGACATGATCTTGAAGCCAGCATCCCACACAGCTTTGATAATCCCATCAACTTCTATGATGGCGTTGGTATCTGATGGCTTGAACATCAAGATGTGCTCTTCTCTTGGTTGCGTTGGAATTGCAGATAATTGGAATGTAGGCAGAGTATGAACAAGGACAATAACAAGAACCAAGGCTAGGGTGTATTTGGATACCATGATCAGGATTCAGAATTAGGATTAATAGAGGAACAAAACCCTAGTTCTGGGAAGGGGGAATTAATGCCTTAGGATTATTGTGTATATAAATAAAAGCAGAGTTGGATTTAATTATAAGATTAGGTGTATAATTTGATCAAAACTCAAAAAGTAGGAAGGTTGCTGGCTTCAAATCAAATTATTAAAACTCATGCTTTTTTTTTTTTTGCTGCTTTCTAAAATTTTACTAATTTGTTGCCAATGCATGGGCTTTTTAAGCTCTTTCTAAAATTTTACTTAATTTGTTGCCAATGGATGGAATCCCCAATGCATAGATATGTGTCATCATAATATTACAATTGCGACACGATAAAAGTCAGATTATAATGCAAATTTTGGTTAATAGGCAATATAAAATCAGTTGAATAATTTATTGATAAATGAATAGCTCATAGAACATTAATATTTGAATAATGTTATTCAATATAGAGCTTCATAAAAACTGACTAGACGTAATTTAGAGAAAACTCTACTTATTCAATTATATATATATATATATATATATATATATTAAGCCATCCAACCTAAATCAAAACAACTAGGTGAAGATTTTCCCAACCATATGCGGTCTCTTTTTTCCTCTACCTTTCCTAGTCCAGGCATATATGTATTATTATTATTATTATTATTATTAGTTCAGACCTTTTATCAATTGTATATGTTACCTCTTAACTAGTCTAAAACTTGAGATGTTGAAAAAATTTGTAGAAAAACAGGAAAAGGTAAATTGAAGAATAACGGACTTGTGTGTGATAAGATGTCTGTGTATTGGTTGTTGGTTATATAAGATTTGAATGGGCAGCCAAAAGAATCCATTGGTGTTGCTATGTAGCAAATATTAGCCACTGTCCAATATTTTCTCTTCTTGACCTTTACCATTGTAAGCTTAACCAAACTAATATCACTGCTTTTTGAAAGCTCATTTGAACCATATTCTCGTTTGCTTTGTCTCTATCACAGGGAGGATGGTATTACCTTTTGATCCCTCAGCATTAACATTTCAGAATGTGCAATACTATGTTGACACACCTCCGGCAATCACATAAATCTGCCCTTTGTATAAATTTGAAGTCGTAGAGCACATTCTCTCTCTCTCTCTCTCTCTCTCTCTCTCACACACACACACACATGCATAATCAACTTACATATAACCATGGACAAACTCTAACATAAGTTATTTAAGTCAGAAGGAACCCATTTGAGGTGACTGGCGAGACTTGAACCGAAGAATTCATCAACAATTGCTAAATATCATGACTAATGAGCCATTGGATGAAACAACACTGATTCATCAACAATTCGAATCAAGATGTTTGATGGTATAGTAAGGGCACTTGAGGTGAAACATGTACCTAACATGAAAAAGAATTTGATATCCTTGAGTTTGTTAGATAATAAGGGTTGCAAATATAGTGGCCAAGATGGTATCTTGAAGGTATCTAAAATAGCCTTAACTATCATGAAAGGTAAGTTATCCGGTGGCCTTTATTGTCCAGTGGGAAGTACGATTATTGGAACTGCTTCTGTAGTCTCATCCCATGATCCTGATGATGATGTTACACGTTTATGGCATATGAGATTAGGTCATATGAGTGAGAAAGGAATGACAGAATTGAGTAAGCGAGGTTTACTATGGGGTCAAAAGACTGGAAAGATAGATTTCTGTGAACATTGCATCTATGGCAAACAACACCGAGTGAAATTTAGCATTGCTACACATCGAACCAAGAGTACAGTAAACTACATCCACTCAGATTTATGGGGTCCTTCTCTTGTGGCATCAAAAGGTGGATCATTATACATGTTAACATTTATTGATGATTTTTCAAGAAAAGTATGGACGTATTTTCTGAAGGCTAAAAGTGAAGTGTTTACCACCTTTTTGCAATGGAAGGCATTGATCGAGAAGCAGACAGGGAAAAGGATCAAGCGCTTTCGAACAAATAACGGTTTGGAATTTTGCAAAGGTGAGTTTGATCTATTCTGCAAGAGTGAGGGAATCATTAGACATCGCACTGTCATCAAAACACCACAACAAAACGGTATTGCAGAACGGATGAATAGAACACTTGTTGAAAGAGCAAGATGCATGCTTTCTAATGCTGGTTTATCTAAAGTATTATGGACAGAAATTATCAACATGGCTTGCTACTTGGTAAATCGGTCTCCATCAACTGCAATTGAATTTAAGACTCCCAAGGAAGTTTGGTCTAGTAAGCCGCTGATTACTCTATATTGAGAGTATTTGGTTGTCCTGTTCATGTTCATGTGAGTGATGGTAAACTTGAGTTGAGGGCGACAGAGTGCATATTCCTAGGCTATGCATATGGGGTGAAGGGTTATCGGTTGTGGTGTACTGATTGTAAGTTGCCCAAGTTTATGGTGAGTCGGGATGTTACCTTTGACAAGTCTGCATTACTTTGTGGGATAAAGTCTAGAATTGCAAACACATCAGACCAAGAAGTTGGCAAGCAGGTGGAGCTTGAAATCAATACTCTTGTGACAGTGCGGGATGATAGTGAAATCTAGAAAGAATTGCAAGAGGTACAAGAATTGGTATCTCAACGAAGCATTACTTGTATTAATGGTGATTCTGATTCTTATGTTTTATTTGTGGAAGTAGAGATTGATGAGCCTTACTTTTATCATGAGAAAATTACATATGCTGAGTTTTCTAAGAAGATTGAGTCTCTACACTGGGATCAAACATGGGAGCTTGTGAAAACACCTAAAGTTACTATTGAAGTTGGCTTAGTGTGTGAAGGAGGTGCAAACATTAGTCGTTATGTGGTTGGCTTCTCCAAATCAGATTTTGCTGGTGATCTAGATAGTAAAAGATCTCGAATGGGGTATGTGTTCACTCTCTCAGGGTCTGCAATTAGTTGGAAAGTAATAGCTGCTTTGTTTACAACTGAAGTTGAATATATGACTGTGACCGAGACTGTGAAGGAGGCCTTATGGCTTCGAGACTTGGTTATTGATCTTTGTTTTGGACAAGAATCTAGATGTGAGATTGTAGTAAAGAAAATAGCTACAGATAAAAATCCGGCAGATATGCTAACTAAGTCAGTTTCTGGGATAAAGTTCAAGCATTGCTTGAACTTTATCGGTGTTCGTAGTGCTTGAGACCCATTAGGGTAGT
Organism: Theobroma cacao; assembly: GCF_053813885.1. NCBI lineage: Eukaryota > Viridiplantae > Streptophyta > Magnoliopsida > Malvales > Malvaceae > Theobroma > Theobroma cacao. The sequence goes on from NC_142647.1 coordinate 9,759,887, forward strand.
GGCGGTGTTGACAGAGATTGGTTCGTAAGGTGGAGCTTGGTGAATTCAAGCATAAGGTAGAGATTTGTTAGGATAGTCTTGAATTGTGATTTAATTAGGATTGTTTAATTCTAATTAAATTAGTATACCTTATAAAATAGTCTTTAAATCTAGTTAGACTAGAATAACAATTCCTAATTCTATTAGGATAAGATTCCTAATTATATTAGGATAAGGTTATTGTATTTGGCACTATAAAATGACCCTATGGGTTAAAGAATAATCATCACCTAAATTTAGAGAGAGTGATTTAGGTATACGTGGGATAAGGGTTATGAGTTTGAGACTGTTCTTATAATTTCCTGATTTTTCTCTTAGTGGATTTTTCTCTGTTGCTGTGCCCGTGGACGTAGGTCATCAAAAGACCGAACCACGTAAATTCTTGTGTTCTTGTGGGTGTGCTTGATTTTTTTTCTTTCTTTATTCTATTGATTGGGTTAGATCTTGGGCAATTCTTTAGAGACAATTCCGTAATTTCCCAACATGAGTGGTTAGGCCTGGTGTTCTGACAGCACTGATGGGTCCTAATGGAGCAGGAAAAACTACTCTTCTTGGTGTTCTTGCAGGAAGAAAAACTATAGGCTGCATAGAGGGGGAAATCAGAGTTGGTGGTTGCCCCAAGGTTCAAGAAACATTTGCAAAGATATCAGGCTTTTGTGAACAAACAGATATACATTGTCCACAAATCACAGTAGAAGAATCTTTGATTTTTTCTGCTTGGCTGCGTCTACCTGCTTGTATTGACTCAAAAATTAAAACTGTAAGACTCCAAAGGCGCAAGAATTACTAATATTTTGTTATAAAAATTTGAGATAATTTGTCTTAAAGCTGCTTTAATGGATTTTGTAGGAATTTGTGAAAGAAGTCATTTAGATACATTGAACTTCATGAAGACAAGTGCTGCAGCATTGTCGTGCGTGCAGTGAAGAATGTAGCTGATATAGGTAGAACAATTGTTTGCACGATCCACCAACCGAGCATTGACATATTTTAAGCATTTGATGAGGTTAAAATCCTTTTTTGAGGCTTGAATTATTAGGATCATTGTTTTCTTGCTATCATAAAGAAGTTCAAAACAAGAGTTCTCTTTCATATTCTTGTTATTCTCATTGCAGTTGATTTTTCTGAAAACTGGTGGGAGTTTAGTCTACTTTGGACCATTAGGACAACATTCAAGTAGCGTTATAGAATATTTTGAGGTCAGTTTCCCCTTCCGTTCCCTGATAAATATAGTCTAAACAAATTTGCTTCCGAAAGATAATTTTTACTTGCCTTCTATTCTTAGAATTCTTACTGACAGAGTATACCTGGGGTGCCCAAAATTAAAGATAATTGTAACCCGGCAACATGGATGCTAGATGTTACTTCAACTTCTGTAGAGGCTGAGCTTGGAATTGATTTGGCCAAAAATGGTATGACCAAAACTTGACATGCTGAGACATAATAAAGAGAGTACGGCTGAGATATTTTACTTGGATTCTGTTGACTTTTTCTGCAGAAAATACCAAGGTAGTGGATCTGGTTGTATTATGCAATGACTACATCTTGGACATTAAATTGTTTGCTCACTTCACAATATGGAGATGTGAATGATAAAATTATGGTATTTACTGAAACCAGAACCATAGCTTCGTTGCTAGAGGATTATTTTGGGTTTCGCCATGATCACCTAACTATTTCCGCACTTGTTCTTTTCTTCCATCCCTAAATTTTTTCCTCTCTTTTTGCATTTTTTATCACACGTTTAAACTTTGAGCGAAGGTAAATTTCTCTTCTCTTGTCTTGAAGATGAAAACATAGCTCATAGGAAATATTTAACATGTAAATAATGTTTTTATAAACATGATTCAATTATGATAAACATTCTCTATATTTGTTTGTTCATTTAATTTTATTTGCGTGCATGATAAAACTGTGATAACATTTTAAAATTATAGAGTCAATCGTGTTTCATATTGTACTAAAAAAATTAAATTAATTACCACCTATATATATATATATATTTAATTTTAAAATTATTAACAATGGAGAAAATAATATGTGAGTTATAATCAAATAAGGATTCATTAAACATTTAGTATTTGAGTTATAGTTAAATTTTTAATATGACATCTAAAACTTAAAAATTTGAAATTAAACACTCGATTCTATCCATCAATTTACTCACGAAATTAATATCATTAATCAAATGGATGACATGTTTAAAGATATCAAATAGAAAAGCAGAAGGAGCAAATACTATACCTTTCTTTACAATCAATCTTAATTTCTCTCCATCACATTTTTGCTTCATAAACAAGCCACGTTAATGGCAATCAGCACAAAGAGCGCAATTCATCCATCACCTCATCCAAGAATCGAAAGAGCACACGCCTGATAGATTTCTTTATTACCAAAGTGCTAAAAACAGCCCAGAATGTCGCAAAAAAACTGTTGAATTTCCAGTGATTTCAGATGGTGAAGAAGATGAAGAAGATTCTGGCGCCAGTCCACAACTAGTCGAATTAAAGGGAAAGATAGGAACGGTGTCGTTCTGCCCTGGTTTTAATGTGCTACTAAAGCACACTGGAGTTTGTCGTTTTACCTTTATGTTATAAATCTCACGTTGGCTTAAACGCCCCAGTTTATGTCGTTTTGGTTTTACTATGTAAAGGCTGAAAGCCCACGTGTTTGAGTCTGTTTTTTCTCCTTTCTTCTTAGCTGTTTGTTTAGCCATTGGAAAGCACAAAATTCCATGTTTGGAATCCTGTGCTCAGCTATTTTTTTTAAGTTATTTTCTCTTTCCGAGGCCAATTTTTCAGGAAATTGTTGTTACTGTCTTATATATATTTCAATGCAAAAATGAGTAAATATAGGCTTCTCAAATATTTTGTTTTAATCTCTTAAAATCCTTCCCAACTCCTCTATTTTTCTTTGAAACCATGGCTCTCTTATTCTGTTGATTTTTTTTCTTTCTTTTGAGATATTTCTTCATGATATCAGAGTTGTAAAATTGATTTTAAGGGTCTATTCTTTAGCTTGTTATCATCCATCATCTATTTCCTATTTGCTGTCTCTGTTTTGAATCATGGCTACAATTGGTTTTAGCACATCAGCTCCTCCAATATTTATTGAGAAAAATTATGTTTTCTGATCAATAAAGATGCAATCCTATCTCAAAGCCTTCAATCTTTGAAAGGTGGTGGAGACCGGGGCTGAACCAATGCAATGACATGCTAATGCAACCTTGGCTCAAATTAAGCAATTTGAAGAAGACAAGGCAAAAAGGTATAAGGCTTTCTCTTGCTTGCAATCTACAATGTCTGATGAAATTTTTGATAAGACTATGCATCTAGACAATCCTAAAGAAGTTTAGGATAATTTAAAGGAAGAATTTTAGGGTAGTGATGGAACCAAAAAAATCCAAGCATTAAATTTGAACAAGCAGTTTAAGATGTTAACCATGGATGAGAGTGAGACGATTAAAGAATTTTATGAAAAAATTATGGGAGTACTTAACCAACTCAAGTTGCTGGGAAAAGAGATGTTTGAGGAAAGATTAGTGAGCAAGATGCTGGTAGGATTACCAAAGAAGTATGAGTCTAAAATCTTATCATTGGAGGACTTCAGGGATATTAGTCAGATGACCTTGAAGGAATTGGTGAATGAATTAAAAGGCTTAGAGTAGAGGAGAGCATTTTGGTAGAAAACTCTTATTGTGAATGTCCTGGTTGTGAAAACAAAGAATGTGAAGCCTGGTAGCAGTAATTCTAAGAAGCATGAAGCTGACAAGGAGGATAAAGGGAAAAAGGTAGATGAAAAAAGACATGGAAAAAGTAAGAAGTCATTTCTACCATGCTTTCATTACAAAAAAAAAAAAAAACAAATCATATAGAGAAGTTTTACTAGTTTAGACCAAATGTCAAGTGCAAGAGATGCCACTAGCAAGGTCATGTGGAGAAAGTATGCAAAAGTAAAGGTAAAATGTTGAAGAGAAAGCTGTTGTTGTTGAAGAGCTTCAAGCAGATGAAGAAGTCCTATTTATGGTCAAGAAGATTGATCTTGAAGAGAGAAATACACTTGGTTGTTGGATAGTGGCTGTTCGAACCACTTAACTAGCTGCAAAGAAAATTTCATTAATTTTAATGAAAATTTTAAAACTCAAATGGAGATTGGAAATGGTGATATGTTAATAATCTGTGGAACTGATACAATGGGGGTGAAAACACCTAGCGGGACTAAATCAGTGGCAAATGTCTATTTCGCTCCTGATGTAAGTGAAAACTTACTAAGTGTAGGCCAACTGGTGGATGAGGGCTTTGAGTTAACTTTCAAAGACAAAGCTTGCATAATAAAGGATTCAGCTAAAGTAAAACTCTTCATAGTGGGAATGAGGAACAAATGCTTTCCATTAAATTGGATGGATATAAAGCACACTGCTTATAATTGCATTTTATCTGATATTGAGATGTGGCGTAAGAGGTTTGGTCATGTGAACTATGGTTCACTCAAGCTAATGGCCTCTAGCAACTTAGTGGATGGGTTACCTTTAATGGTAAATATGAAGAAGATTTGTGAAATGTGTCAGTATGAGAAGTAGAGAAAAGTGTTTTTTCCAAAAACCAGTTCTTGGAGGGCAATAAAAGGACTACAACTGATACATACTGATCTTGGAAATCTTATAAAGACTCTATCACTGAATGATAGTAAGTACTACATACTTTTTATTAATGAGTATTCAAGGTTTTGCTGGGTATATTTCATGAAAATGAAGTCTGGTGCTTTAAGTGTATTTACCAAGTTTAAAGCTTTAGTTGAAAATCAAGTAAGGTTGACTATAAAAAAAACTTAAAAATGATAATGGGACTAAGTATACAACTAAGGAGTTTGAAGACTATCTAAGTAAGTATGGTATTGCACATCAATTAAAAGTCTCTTACAGCTCACAACAAAATGGGGTGGTAGAAAGAAAGAGTAGAACCTTGACGAAGATGGCTAAGTGCTTGATGTTTGAGAAGAAGCAACCTAAGCCATTGTGGGCTAAGGCAGTTAACACTACTAAATATCTACTTAATTTGTCAGTTACTAGAGCCCTGACAGGTAAAACACCTTTTGAAGCTTGGTTTGACTTAAAACCATCTGTCAAACATCTAAAAGTGTTTGGATGTGTATGTTTTGCAAAGATTTTTTATGCAAAGAGAACCAATTTGAGTAGTAAGTCATTGTTAGCTATCCATCTTGGATACAATGAGGTTTCAAAATGGTATAGACTTCTAGATGTTAAAACCATGAAGTTATTTATTAGCAAAGATGTTGTTTTTGATGAAGACAAGATGTGGAATTGGAAATTCAAGTTGGTTGAAAGGTTAAATAACCATGTAATTGAAGAAAATTAGTTGCCATAGGAGGAATTTGAGCTGAATACAAATGATGTGGATGAGATACTTGTGAGGGGAACAAGGAGTTTGACAAACATATATGCTAGGTGTCATCTAGTAATCACTGAACCTGGTTCTTATGAAGAAGCTACTACTAATGAGCATTGGAAACAAGCAATGGAAGCTAAAATGGTGATGATTAGAAAGAATAGAACCTAGTTGTTAGTTGATAAGCCTGAAGATCAAAATGGCATAGGTGTTAAATGGATTTTCAGAACCAAGTTGAATCCAGATGATTCTATTAACAAATATAAAGCTAGACTGGTTGTTAAAGGCTTTGCATAGGTATATGGTGTTGACTACATGGAGACATATGCCCTTGTGGCAAGACATGATACAATTAGATTACTAGCAACTCTATCCATATGAGAAGGTTGGTTCATATATCATCTTGACATAAAATCTGCTTTTTTGAATGGTTACTTGAAAGAGGACATTTATGTGGAGCAATCAGAATAAAATGTTGATAAGGGTTCTGAAAACAAAGTTTGCAAACTAATGAAGGCTTTCTATGGTCTCAAACAAGCATCAAGGGCATGGTATGAAATAATGGATGGTCATCTACTGAGTTAGGGATTCATCAAATTAGATACGAAATTTGATCAGAAATTGCAAAGCCAAAACATGGCACAAAGAGTTTGATGATGCTAGAAGAAAATGAAGTGGAAATAATAAGGGTGATGGCTGATAGAAATGATGAGCAAAAGAGTACAATTCAGAGAGAGGGGATTCCTTCAATGATTTTGACAAGAGAGAGAGGGAAGCCAGGAAAGCTAGAGGCTGAGACAGATGATGATTGAAGATTGATTGATGACGAATGAGAGAAAGTGAAGCTTAGAAGAAGCACAAAAGGGTAGAACAAAAGCAAAAAATTCTTGTTAGAATTAAGGGAAGGGTAAGAAAGCTCAAGTAGAGGAAGAGGTATCTTGAAGGAGAGGAATGTAAAGAAGGGAAATAAGACTTTAACCCCAAAGATTAGGTCAAAGGACTAGTTGGAAGAAGAAAAGAAATTGGGGGACTTGGGGAAAGAGATGCAAGAATGAGACTCAACGTCAGATTCAGACATTAAAAAAAGTGAATGTTGTAATTAGATAAGAAGTATCTGAAATTTTGGAATTTACTGAGGTATTGGGGCTATCTTCCAAAGAAGACAAAAATGAGGTTATTCAGAATATTGTTGAACTAGAAACAACAAATAAAGAGGCCAAGTGCCAAAAGCCTCTTTGTAAACTCCAACAAGGATGGCTTAAGTTGGTTTTTGAGTTTTGTTGGTTTTGTCTGTTTGTGAGTTGGTGGATGACCTGCTTTTCGCTACCTTTGTAACTTTTTTTTTTTTTTTTTGCTTGGGATGGCTTTTCTAGCTAGTTTTGGAATCCCTGAGTTTTATCTGATTGTGTTGACCCCTTTGCGTGTGTTGGCCCCTACATGATAACGTGACATGCCATGTGGCACCAACTTGATGACATGGCAGTGCCATGTGGCCATAATATGATGATGTGGCATAGCAGATAAAAAAATTTTCATAAAAATTTTTTTGTGCCATGTCATAGGGACTAAATTGAACAAAAATATATAGTACATGGATTAATTGAATAAATTGAGATAAATTGAAAAAATTATTTGAAAAATATAAATCTTTTAGTAGATGATAGATATACTTATTAATAAGTCAAATATTTAAATGCAAAAGATTTATGGTGTTAAAAAATATATATAAATATTTTTATACTTGATCATTTGATTTTAAAATATGTTCATTACTTTATCTTCTCTGCAAAAATTAAGTTTGAATTCCCTTTCTATAAAAAAAAATTTTAAAAAATTTATACTTAAAGTTAAATTTAGATGAATAACTTGCATTATGTTAGAATAAAATAATATAAAAAGACTAAATAATTTTTTTTCTATTTATAAAAGTATAAAAATTTAAAATTTATTTGACCTAGTTTTTAACTTGAGCTTAACTCAAATAAGCAAAATAGGTTGATTTAATTACAACTTTAACAATTTACAAATATCCATTCTTCTATAATTATTTAACCTTTACCCAATTTACCGTTTATTTAAATTTACTCAAAGTTTCTTATAAAATGATTTTATTTAAGTTCAAATACTACAATCAAATTTTGCTAAATTTAAATTTATGTTATTAAGTGGGATCTACAAAAAATTTGTAAATACAAAATAAAATTGTATAAATATTTATAATTATATTTAACTCTATTAACCATAAATGCAATCTTTAATCTAAGAAATTTTAGCCTAAAGAATATAATCTGAAATGTTAAACAAAATAAAAGTATAAAAAATAAATAAAAAATTAAAGAGGTGGAGTAACTCAGATTCTATAGTTGCAATAGGAGGTTTGTCATACCCAAGTTAAGTAAGTCAAAACAAAGAATTATTTTTATAATCATTGCTAACTTCGTATCTCCTTTCTTCATCTAACAAAATGCAAGTTAATTCATCTAAATTTAATTTTAGGTATGAAGTTTTTTTAAAAGTTTGTTTATAGAAGGAGAATTCAAACTCAATTTTTGCGAAGAAGCTAAATTAATGTATATATTTTAAAATCAAATAATCAAGTATGAAAATATTTATATATATTTTTTAAAACAATAAATATTTTACACTTAAATATTTGGCTTATTAATAAGTGTATCTATCATCTACTTAAAAATTTGTATTTTTCAAATATTCTTTTCAATTTAATCCCTCAACATCTCAATTTTATTTAATTTAGTTGTTGTATTATATATTTTTGTACAAGTTAGTTTCTATGACGTGGCGTAAAAATTTTTTTTGAAAATTTTTAAATCTGCCACGTGGCACTATCATGTCATTAAGTTGGTACCATGTGACATTTCACATCATCAAAATATGCCACGTTGTGTTGATATCAGCGTTGAAGTCATCATTTTAACGACAAAATTGGATGCCGTTAATGAGAGAGACTAAATTGAAACAATTTTCAAAATTAAGGGAATAAATTGTTTCAATTTGGAGTTCAGGGACTAAATTGAACAAAATGCATGAATACATGGACTTGGTGGGTATTTTAACCATTTTATTTTTTAACATGGGTTGTCTTGTTTGGTTTTGATGTAGTTTTTTTGATCGAGATAGGCTTCTAGGATCAACGGTTCAAATGATTTTTTGGGGAGGGTTACTGAATCTTAGTATTAGGTTTAGGGTATAATTTTGTTCTCGTGATGCTTGGTAAAGTTTTTATGTAGCTAATCGACTTTTAGCAAATGTTCAGGGCATTAAAGTTCCAAGGATAGTCTTTTTAAACTCTAAGTTGAAGATCGAGAGTGGCATACTAGCGTTGAAATGATTAATAAAATTAAATGTTTTTCAAAAAAAAAAAGTCAATTAAAACATAGCGCGTCTCACAATTTTATTGGAAGCATTGGACACTTTGCTTATTTGACTAACAATGTTGTTTAGTGTGCAAATTGTTAAATAGAAGCAAATTAGTTCAAGTACTTAATTCCAAATTTTTATTCTTTAAATAACAAATTGAGAATTTGATTATAATTTGAACACCAAATATTTAATTAACCCTTTAAACCACAATGCAAATTATGATATCAAACTAAAGCCATAGTTAAAGAACCAAATTTACTCTTAAATTTATAAATTTTACTTTTAAAACTTTAAAATTTTTTAATTTATTTATTAATAAAATGATAGTGCATGATTTATTAATGGTTAAAAGACCTATCAAGTCCATGTACTATTCAATTTTGTTCAATTTAGTCATTATATTTAAAATCAAAGCAATTTAGTCTCTCAATTTTGAGAATTGAGTCAATTTAGTCCCTCCCCTTAACGATATCCAATTTTATCGTTAAAGGATAGCGTCAGCGCTGACGTTAGTATTGACGTGTCACATTTTGATGACTTGGTATGCCACATGACACTGAGTGTGACATGACAATGCCACATTGCACTATAAGATGACGTGGTAGTGCTTACGTGGCACTGACATGCTGACATGTTAGTGACACGTGTTAGATCAAAAAAATTTTGAAAAAAAAAAAATTCTACCATGTCATAGGAAATAAATTGAATAAAAAGATGTAGTATAAGGACTAAATTGAACAATATTGAGATATTGAGGTATTAAATTAAAAAAATATTTAAAAAATATAAATATTTAAGTAGATTATTGATATGCTTATTAATAAGTCAAATATTTAGGTGTAAAAGATTTATGGTGTTAAAAAATATATATAAATATTTCTTACTTGATTATTTGATTCTAGAATATGTAAATTAATTTATCTTTTTTAACAAATTTAAGTTTGAATTCTCCGTCTATAAAAAAAATTTTGAAAAAAATTTCATACTTGAAGTCAAATTTATATGGATAACTTGTATTACGTTAAAATAAAATAATATAAAATGACTAAATAAATTCCTTTTTCTTCTATATATAATAGTATAAAAATTTAAAATTTATTTAACTTAGTTTTTAACTTGAGCTAAAGTCAAATTAGCAAAATATACTGATTTAATTTTTTTCTTTTAAAAAAATGAAGAACGAAAATATAAAGTTAACGATGATTATAAAAATAATTCCTCATTCTGACTTACTTAATTTGTATATCACAAACCTCTTATTATAACCATAGACTCTAAGCTCCACCCTTTCAATTTTTTTATTTATTTTTTATGTTTTTATTTTATTTAATATTTCAAGTTATAATTTGAAATTTTTTATATTAAAGACTGCATTTATGGTTGATAAAGTTAAATATAGCTATAAATATTTGTACCATTTTATTTTATTAACAATTTTTTTGTCGATTCAAATTAATAATTTAAATTTAAATTTAGTAGAATTTGATTGTGGTATTTGAATTTAAATAAAAACATTTTATAAGAAATTTTGAGTAAATTTAAATAAAAGGTAAATTGGGTAAGAGTTGAATAATTTCAAAAGAATGTATATTTGTAAATTGTGAAAGTTGTAACTAAATCAATATATTGAGTAAATTTAAATAAAAGTTAAATTGGGTAAGAATTAATGAGACGCCATGGAGGGAATCTGTGACACGCTAGAGTTAAAGGTTGGTGACACACCATAGTGAGAATCTGTGACACGTCAGCATTTAGAGTTGGTGAGACGCCATGGAGGGAATCTGTGACACGCCAGAGTTAAGAGTTAGTGACATGCCATGGTGGGAATCTATGGCACGTCAGCGTTTAGAGTTGGTGAGACGTCATAGAGGGAATCTGTGACACGCCAAAGTTAAGAGTTGGTGACACGGCATGGAGAGAATTTGTGACACGCTAGCATTCAGAGTTCATGAGGCGACATGGAGGGAATCTGTGACACGTCAGAGTTCAGAATTGGTGACACACCATGGAGGAAAATTGTGACACGCCAGAGTTCAAAGTTGGTGACATGCCATGGTCATAGTTTAGAGTGTGTGACACGGCATTGCTTGAAAAGCTGACACGCCATGGTCATGGTTTAGAGTGTGTGACACTGCAGTGCTTAAACAGCGGACACGTCATGGTTTGAAGTAGAGAGAGAAAAAAAAACGAGCAGTTAACATGGTAATCGTTTGGACTTTCATTGAATTAATTCCCCTTTTTCAGAATAAATAAGAATATTACAAGGCCATTTTTCATTTTAAACAGTTATTTTTCAGAATTTCTAACGTTTGTGTGATTCATTTCTCATTCCCGTTGGTACCGGAGTGTTCGAGAAGGCTCTTTGCAAGCGTAACAGCATCACAGCGCCAGCAACAATGTCTGCCATGAGTGAAGAGGTCAGTGAGTCTCAAATTAAAACATTCATGTGTTCGTTAATTTTTTTGGTTTTTTGTTGGGTTTGTTTGATATGTTCGTGTTTTTTGTTTTGTTTTACAAATGTTTAGATTGTGTTTTCTTGCTGGTTTGATGGTTGTTTGGGGTTAAGTCGTAGTGGTTTTAGGGGTTTTGGGTGTTTACCGTGTGACGCCATTGTTATTATAGTTAGTTATTGGCGTGTCAGGTTTATATGATTTGATTTGATATGCATAGCGTGTGACAACATTTTACTTGATATGCATAACGTGTGACAACATTTTACTTGATATGCATGGCCTGTGATAGCATTTTACTTGATATGCATGGTGTGTCACAACATTTTACTTGTTATGCATGGCGTGTCACAAGATTTAACTTGTTATGCATGGCGTGTCACAACATTTTACTTGATATGCATGGTGTGTCACAACATTTTACTTGTTATGCATGGCGTGTCACAACATTTTGCTTGCTATGCATAGCGTGTCACAACATTTATTCCTTATTTATGTCTTCAGTATACCTTGTTGCACATGACAGCTTAACTCACTAGTGCATGTGTGCCATGTTTTGCAGATCCAATGCAGACAGTATGAGGATCTTGACAATTTGCTGATCATGTCGAAGGAGAAGTGGGCATTCAACATCGCAATTAACACCCACTGTAAGTGGTCGCAGATGCATTACATCACAAAGACTCTCCAACAAAAGTGGGAGTACAATGCAGTTAAGCGTACGTGCTTCGAAATGCTCCTGGACGTCTATCCATAGGGGTACTTTTACGCCGGTCTCTTGCACAACATCATGATTCGCCGGATCACTAAGAGCCAGTCAATGGACCCCAAGCTATGGTTTGCCACTGGCAAGAGTAAGGCACGGCTATCAAAGTAGGAGTTCTACCTCATCATCGGGCTGAAGTTTGGTCCAATGCCTGATGTGTTCAGACTACCGTACGAGGTTACTGCGGAGGGAATTCATGACAGATATTGAAACGGGTAAAAGAGCGTTAAGTTGCAAGCTTTACTTGATACGTTTCGCGAGGGTAACTTCCAGCGACCAAGAGACGCGACCAAGATGGCACTCGTCTTGATTGCAAATAACATTTTATTTGGTCAAGACTACCGTAGACGAGTGACGCCTTGGTTGCTGTCATTGGTGAAGGACATCGACCCTTGGAATGTCTTCCCATGGGGGCACTATGTTTGGAAGTTGACCTTGGACTACCTTTTGAAAGGGTTCGAAGTGCCTAACTCAATAGTGACAAAGGAAACTCGGTTATGCTACAACATTTACAGATTTGCATGGGTGATACAAGTACTATCACGTAACATTTTTTAGTTTCCTTTAGAAAAAATAATTTATGGGTGCACTCGTTTATGATTTACGGTCTGATAATGGTTACATTTGACTTGCAGTTCTAAGCAATGAAGGATATTTCGGCCCTCTAAAAATAGTTGCCCCTTCTAGTTCGAAAGACAACGTCTACCCACGAATGTGCAGATGAGATTGCAATCAGAAGCCAAAAGACTTCTACAAGGCAATTCGGAAGTTGGAGTCATCTGACCATGTAAGTGAAAAACTGTTAATTTTTGCTTTATGTTTGTATAATAATTTCCCCTATTCGATAATAACAAGATTTTATTTGTTTATTTGCAGTTGTGGGCACTGGAGACGTTGAAACCCATTGCAGATGAGGCCCTCTGGGAGTATTTTGTGGACCTTGATGTCCCGTTATTGGAGGGCCACGAGTACGTGCCAATAGAGCACATGGAGGATTGGTCGGATTAGGGCTTAGGTGTAAGGTAAAAAAGGAGAAGCTTGAAAGAGAAAAGAGTTTTTGGTGGCACGAAGCGGATGCGTACCGCTGCTGCTTTAGTTGATGAGCTATCGGGCCCTGAGTTGATGGACGAAGGGGACGACCGTAGTCAAGGCAGTGAACAGTCGGTAAGGACAATTCTAACAGTTTTGTGTTCTCCAATTCCATTTGTGATTATCAAATAACATTTCTATGTTTGCAGTTGAACCATGTGCCGGGAACTTCAGAACCACCCACCGATCTTCCTCAGACGCACAGTGGAAACGACCCGTCGATAAGATCGGTTTTAACGATTTGTGTTCTACATTATCACATATGTTTATCGAGTAACACAGTAATTTCTGTTATTACAATTTACAAAAATGATGAAAAGTCCTCAAGCACCAATCGGTTTGGCTCCACCGCAGACAACTAATGAGCCGCTAATAAAGATATTAAAGTTGTAACAGTTAATGTTCAACAATTTCATACATGATTATTGAATAACATAGTTATTTATGTATTTACAGTTTACGAAAGCAATGATAGGTCCATAAGCACCGATCGGTCCAGCTCCACCACAGACTGCTAACGAGCCACCGGTAAGGATATTAAAGTTGTAACGGTTAATGTTCAACAATTCCATACATGATTATTGAATAACATAGTTATATATGTAATTGTAGTTTACGAAAGTGACGACAGGTTTTTAAGCACTGATCGGTCTAGCTCCACCGCAGACTGCTAACGAGCCGTCGGTTAGGATATTAAAGTTGTAACAGTTAATGTTCAACAATTTCATATATGATTATTGAATAACACAGTTATATATGTCATTGCAGTTGACCTAATTGAGAACAGTCAATGATAGAGCAGTCACTACCCATTAACTCTGATGGATCATGCGCAAGCATGAAAAAGAGATGTTGGAGTTGAAGGCTTCAATTCAGTCATTGAGTCTAGTAATACAGACGCTTGAGGACTGTATCGTTGCTCGGATTCTTGATGGCCTTAAATCACAAGTACGTTATTCTATCTTTGCTTGTATTTTGGTGGTTTGCGTTTAGCAACTGTTTAGACTATGTTTTCTTGCTGGTTTGATGGTTTTTGGGGTTAAGTGGTTGTGGTTTAACTGGTTTTGGTCATTAGCGAGTCAGGACATTTGTATTATAGTTAGTTATTACCGTATCAGCCTTAGTGTGTGACAATATTAGACTTGATATGCATGGCGTGTTAGAACATTTTACTTGTTATGCATGGTGTGTCACAATGTTTGATTTGATATGCATGGCGTGTCAAAACAATTTGCTTGTTATCCTTGGCGTGTCACAACAATTTGATTGTTATGCATGGCATGCCACAACGTTTAACTTGTTATGCATGGCGTGTCATAACATTTTACTTGTTATGCATGGCATGTCACAACATTTTACTTGATATGCACGACATGTCATAACATTTTACTAGTTATGGTTTGTGGTATTTTATGAGCTAACTAACGGTTTTTCCCATTTTGTAAGATGGTCCATTTCAAGATGCTAGTTTGAAGCACGATGATGCTGATGATGGGCAGCATCATGAACCTGGTGTTCACATTGACAATGACGTTTTTGGTGCTGACGGAGAGCACATAACTCATGTCGATGACGTCATCGATGAAGCTGTGGCAGTGGATGTCACCTTTCAATTAGATGATGCTGAAGGAGAGCACGTTCCTCTGCGTGAGTCCATTATCGATGCATCTGCTGGAGGGGATGGGGACCCTGACTCAATCGTGGCTGAAGGAGAGCATCTTCCTCCTGTCGATGCATTCATCGAGGTAATAGCAGGAGCTATCGTTCTTTATCGTGGGAGCACTTCTGATGCAGTTGAGATACGATCATCGTCACTAGAGTCATCTGCTGTCCATCATGGTGCAATAGAAATTTTAGACCCAACTAAGCAGGCACGGCTGAAAATGGCAAGCAAATACATGGCAAGCGCGTATGTCAACCCTTTAGTGACCCGTCGAGATGTGAGGGATACAATTGTAGAAGCCTACGAAGCTTTCAAGAAAGATGAGTACTCGAGGTAAGCTCATAAATAACATTGCAAATATTATTTTTTAATGAAACATTAATCTACTAAGACTTTTGAAATTCATTATGTTACATATGCAGGCGTAACATCGGCGTCTTAAAGGATCAAGGGGCTGACTTTTTCATAACTGTAAAGGATCCCAATGAGGAAATGACAAGTGAACATATCAATGCATGCCATAGCCTACTCTGCAAGCGAATGACAAGGCCGAAGTCGAAGCTGCACACTACCCGTGCATGCGTGGTTGACATGACATTCTTCTTAAGTTTATTTGAAAATTGTTTAATTCTATAAATACTAAGTTTTTGATTGCATGAAGTGTAAGCTAATGTTTACATGTTTCACAGGACACCATCCGTATGCTACACATGAAATTTCCAATAGAAGATGCCAGGCCACAATGCAAATTCTAGATGAGTTACGGGGGTACGTGGAGGGTGAAAGGCCGACATACGGTAAAAAATGGGAAGATAATGATTTCATCCTCGCACCTTGCAATGTTGGTGGGCATTGGGTGGTTGCGAAGATTGACTTGGTGAGGTGGACGATCAAGGTGCTAGACTCCGTAAAAACTTCGGATATGAAGGATAACAGAGTTCGTGTGAGTCAGATGACACCTTTGACGACAATGATGCCATTCATCTGCCACCAAGCCGATTATTTCAACAACACATGTCGGAAGAGACGGGATTTGACGCTGATGCCATTGGATATTCATTTGCCAAAAGCTAAAGTGCATCTGCAGAATGATAGTGTCAGCTGCGATATGTTCATGATAGGGTACATGGATAATATTTTGCAATCAAAATAGATCAGAGTTAAGTAGAATATGATTGCAAAAATGTGTCGGCAATACGCTCTAGAAATTTTTTCCAACAGTTGTGAGAGCGAACCTTCAACATATAGGCTTTTGTCTGTACATTTATTGTATAAAGAATTACTTTTATACAATTAATTTTATACATAGTATTTTTTGTGTACACAATTTATTTTATACAATTTATTATATACAGAATTAATTCTTTCTGTATACACAATATATTTTTTACAATTATTTTATACACAATTAATTTTTTGCCTATACACAATTAATTTGATACAAAGAATTTTTTTTCTTTTCTATACACAATATATTTAATTTGATACACAGTCGCAAGAAGTCAGCGTGTGATGCTATAAATCTGCTACCACTTAACGTGTCCCCACATACATCTGCTTGCACTCAGCGTGTCACCCCATAAATCTGCAAGAAGTCAACGTGTCACACCGTAAATCTACTAACACTCAACATGTCAGCCGATAAATCTGCTTCCACTCAGCGTGTCAGAACAATTGGGTCGTGCCGTGTCATGCCATAAATCTCCAGATACACAACGTGTGACGCCATAAATCTGCTTCCACATGGCATGTCATAACAATTGGGCCGTCGTGTGTGACCCCACGATACTGCACCAAGTTAGCCATGTCACGCCATAAATCTGCTTGCACTCAGCGGGTCACAACTGTGAAACAGCGTCTCACGACTGTGAAATAGCATGTCACGACTCCGGTGGTCTCTATACTCAACCCAAGTTGGCATTAATTAATTTCCAGGTTTGTTGTCTTTCTCTTCGAGGCACGTCGGCTGCACCAGCCCAACATTACATTGATTAATATTGAATATATAGATTTTTCCATCCATCTAATTGCATCTGCAGCATGAGAGTTTTGTTTCATGTGGATTGTTCTGTTTAGATGATGAAATTGAATGATTGGTGTCCATGTCATTGAGATCACCTTTCCACTTAGGAATTAAGCCACAATAATTAAATCCAAGGTCTCCGCTCATCTCTTAATTGGGGTTCAACTTGTTCTTTATTGGTTGTTACATGTATATATATTCCCTGATGAAATCGTTTCCTGCCTTGTTGTGCTTTTCTCAAACCTTCCATAACCAAATCTTTGATTCTTTATGTTTAAGTAATGTTTTCAAACTTTCCCCTTCCCTTCCATTTCCACATACTATTTCGTGCTTAGCCACTCCATCCATCCATCCTCCCTTATTTTTCCTGTTGTTTTAAGGCCAAAATTCTATCCTGCCATTATAAAATAGTACTTATAAAATTACACACCAGTACTACTAATTTTGTGCTTATTTTTATATATTGTTAGTTATTGGCATGTCAGCGTTAGCGTGTGGCAACATTTTCCTTGTTATGCATGGCGTGTTAGAACAATTTAATTGTTATGTATGGCATGTCACAACGTTTAACTTGTTATGCATTGAGTGTTTAACTTGTTATGCATAGTGTCAAAACAATTTACTTGTTATGCATGGTGTGTCAAAATAATTTAATTGTTATGCATGGCGTGTCAACGTTTAACTTGTTATGCATGGTGTGTCAGAACAATTTACTTATTATACATGGCGTGTCAGAACATTTTGCTTGTTATCCATGGCGTGTCAAAATATTTTGCTTGTTATGCATAACGTGTCATAAAATTTTACTGGTTATGCATGACGTGTCACAATACTTTACTTGATATGCATGGCGTGTCACAACATTTTACTTGTTTTGCATGGTGTGTCTCACATTTATTCCTTATTTATTTCTTCTGTATACCTTGTCGCACATTATGGCTTAACTCACTGGTGCATTTGTGCCTTGTTTTGTAGATTAAACGCAGACAATATGAGGATCTTAACATTTTGCCTCTCCAAGAGACAGGGGAGTTCATGCAGTGAAGCGTACGTGTTCGAAATGCTCCTAGAGGTCAATCCACAAGCTTCATCTATCAAACTTTGACCTTACTTGCATGGTTGAGTTGATTGTAACCCGGTACAGTTTTCCTAGCACCCCAGGGGAAACATACATGGGTTTATCAACCCTCTGTATGAAGTGTGGAAACTCCATTGGTTTCAGGGATCGAGCCATCTCAGCTGATACTCCTATCTTTGCAAAATCAACAGCCATAGAGTGCAGAGTTGCCAATTCTAGGCTGGATCGAGACCTCGAATCATGGACCTAAAATTGGTAACTATTCACTATATGGTTGTTGATTTTGCAAAGACAAGAGCACCAGCTGAGATGGCTCGATCCTTGAAACCAAGGGAGTTTTCAAACTTCATGTAGAGGGTTGACAAACCCATGTATGCTTCCCTTAGGGTACTAGGAAAACTGTACCGCACTACAATCAACCCAATCGTGCAAGTAAGGTCAAAGTTTGATAGACAAAGCTTGTGGATAGACATCCAAGAGCATCCCGAAGAACGTAGGCTTCATTGCATTAAACTCCCCCATCTCTTCGAGGGTCTTTGTGATATAATGCAACTGTGACCACTTACAGTGGGTTTTAATTTGAGTATGGATAAGCATATGAGAGCCGAAATCCCCCAAATTAAAATATCAAGTTAGTCTGCATGTCAGGCCAAGTTTGTATGCACTCAGTGTGTCACCACAAGACTTGTAGGCAGAATGCTCTTAGTCGACTAACTGATATTGGCGAAATTTAATTACTCATGAAATAGAAAGGAATTTCATTGTAAGAACATAAACAGTTAAATCAAATGAAATAGAAAGTAATTAAATCAAATCATTAATTGTTTAATACAAGTGGTAATAAAATGTGACAAATGGGGTAACAGTATAGGGACTTTATCTCTTAATATTGGTAGCCATTCCATGCTTGTTGTTCCTTCATAAGATTTGTGTAGGCACTTGTACTTAATGTTGTCATTGTAGTTGAATTGGTTTTGCTTTACGGATTTGTTTGCTCGGTCATTCTATGAGCCACTTTTAGCTACAAAATTTATTGCTAAACATTTCAGGCAGATAAGCTTGTCAAGGCTCCTGTTTGATGGAGATTGTAATCGGAAACATTCTTACAAACAATGTAAAAATGCACTTTAACACAATCTTGATCAGATAGAGGCCTTGACAAGCTTATCTGCCTGAAATGTTTGGCAACAAAGTCCGTAACTAAAAGTGACTCATAGAATGACCGAGTAGACAAATCCACAAAGCAAAACCAATTCAACTACAATTTTCAAACACATTTAGTTAGGTGGACAAGTTGTCTTCATCCACAACACACCCTACATTTTCAGACATTGTCCTTCGTATTGGACAGTTGTTGCGTGTGTGACTAGTTTATCTGCAACTTGAACATGTTTTGGGTTGGCGCACTCGTGGAGGCATCGATTGACTTAGAGATGGTGCCGGATTTATGGATGGAACTGCAAATGGGAATGGGTAGTTTTGTCTGTTATGCCCGTACCTCTTGCATTGTGACAGTTGATGGAATCCTTTTCCTCCTAGGTCTTCTCATTTGGACTTGCCAAGGTGAGGGCAAGATAGCAATTTGTTTCACATGAGAGGGGATGTCCCACTCACTAGGATGCCCTACCGGCCTAATGGATCCTAAATAACCCTCCACCAAAATGGTTGTCTGGTAGTAGTCAGCGCAGAATTCAATGGCTTCACAATTGCATTTACTGAAAAACACAATAAACTCAATCTTCAAGCACAATGTAAATGCTACGTCAATTACAATTCAAATAAGAAATAAAGATATTCTGACCTTATTGCTGCAATGGCATGGCTGCATGGCAGTAAATCTGTTTGGAACTCACAACATGAACATGTCTTCCTGAACAGGTTTACAAGTCCGTCCATCTTCCCGTCTTTAACTTTGAACTCCACTCGATTGATAAGCTTAACTAGAAAACGATGTGCATCATTGAACCGTTTGCTCAACTTATTGGCAACCTAAGGGCTGAGGGGTGTGGTCACCTTAACGACTTCCTCGTACCGATCATGGAATCAATGCTGGAATATTTCTCTAATGAACTTGATCAAAACAGTTATCGGCATTTATCTTGCATGCTTTAAGCATGAGTTAACACATTTCGCAATGTTGGATGTCATCATTTGGTATCCCCTTGCTGGTGAACATGCACGTGCCCATTTCTCAAGCCCTATTCTCATAAGGTTAGTGTGGGCTCCCAGGTGAATCTGTTATAGCTAGTTCATATGTCTGTTGAAATCGGCCACCTTATAGCAATCTCGAGCAAGGGTGAAAAGCATACAAACATCGTTCGTGCTTGAACTTGTTTTTAAAGTTTTATTTCAAGTGGTAACCGTATAAACCATGGTGCACTTTTAGGTATGCATTTTGGATTGCTTTCTTAATGCCGAGATGCTGATTAGAAATGAACATAGTGTTTTCAAGATAACTAACCGCATCACGCAACTTGCTAGAAAACCACGTCCATGAGTCTTCATCCTTAACATGGCTAATGCCAAACGCAACTGGATATACAAGCTCGTTCGCATATTTGCATACAATGACAAAACAGAACACCTTTGAACCTGCCTTTCAAATGTGTTGCAACAATTGCAACCGTAAGTCACATTACATCCCTAAACCCCCGAATACAAGCCTCGTATGACTAGAAATAATATTTGAAACTTTCTTCCTCATCAGTAGCCACTGCAATCATTGTGTTAGGATTTTCTTGTTCCAACATATAAAAATACGAGGGTAATAGTTGAAATGACTCCTCCGGTGGACCGAAAACAAGCCTCTCCGCATACTCCTTCACTTGCCAAGCCTTACCATACAAGCATTCCAATCCCCACTGAATCCTAATCTCACAAATTATATCCTTAGGTCTCAATGCTACTCCATTAGCCCGAAGCTTGTGTGATATAAGTTCACTAATAATCTTCACACTTGTAGTTGAAAACTGCCTTTGCAAACCATCAACGGTACAGGTGTGTACTTTGTGGAATGTTCGAACTTGCCAATATTCTCCTCTATCAGGTAACTTCGTTGCATGCACACTGAACTTGCATGCCTTATCCTTGCAACCAATTTCATAATGAGCTTTACATGACCTTTCTACTCTTATCGCAAATTTCTCTTTTATAACCAACATGTTCAAAGCTCGTTTTAACTCGGCCTTCAATAAAAACATTCTTCCTTTGTATAAGCTATTTTCAGCATATGTCGACTCCTCAGTGGTAATTGTTTGGAAGGAGAACCTTTTTGCAGCTGCAATTACCCACGTACGAGATATCCCTGCATTTCTCTTTTCCTGATCACTATCATCGAGCAATGTATTAAGGGAACGAATCTCGTTTTCACCAGCGATGGGGTTATTGTATATGGGGTCATCACACTGAACATCTCCTACATCAACACCTCTAACAGGTTCCGTTTCACCTTCAACATTATTGCAAATTGGAATGTCATTGTCATAAAGGCAGTCATCGTTTGAACTGTCATCTTGCCACTGTTCAAGCCCATCATCTAAAGTGTCATCAAATCTATCTTCACTAGCAGCTAACAAATCCTCATTTCCCTCATCAAATGCAGTATTATCCTCCAGTGTCATAGTGTCACCCTCCAACCTCATATTGTTGTCCTTAACTGTCGTATTTTCATTTGACAATGGCATTACACACTCTACAGTTTCACCCGATCGTTGCATTTATTCGAGAGAAGCAAGAAATTGGTTTGATACATATCCTGATCGAAATTGTGCAGCCAACTATTTTGTGAATGTCGTCTGTCTACCGGGTTGCACAAACTCTTGTGCATACCTCAATTGCCATTGTTGTGGGTTACGGACCAAATGCTATGGTATATGTGAAGCATTGTAAATCTCATTTTGATTGAGCTGATTACCATGTTGTCCAACTTCTTCATGTGATATAATATTTGTTTGGAGTCCCTTAATGCTGACATACACAGCCGGAACATTCCTCTGTTCTAGTAGAATTAATGCAACATCCTCATCGTCCTTGATAATTGGCCGTGATAGCTCTCCAGGTGTACTGATCAATGCATGTAACTCAATCTCATCAATTTTTGAGTTTACCCCAACAACATCTTCAACCAACTTCATCAAGCCCACAAACGACAAATCACTCCTAACCCTCTACATTCGTGACTCACCACCCTTATAAATGCCATCCACCCACTGACCATCGTGTCTTATCACAAGTTGCACAATTGAAACCCCATTGAAATTTTGAAAAAAAAAATATTGTTAATCATTTTACACAATACATGCTGTGATCAAAAATTTGTCAGTCGTGTTGTTACACGCCATGCATATAACGTAAAATGTTATAACAGGCTATGCATATCAAGTCAAATGTCGTGACACTCCATGCATCAGTATCGTGACACGCCATGCATCACTGTCGTGACACACCATGCATCACTGTCGTGACACACCATGCATCATTGTCGTGACACACCAATCACTGTAATTACTGAGTCATTACACCAACAACCGTGACACGCTACAAACCCAAAAAATCAGTTTACTCACAACACGCCAGGAACAATTATAACACGTCCAAAACCCAAAAAACCAATTAACCCACGACAAGCCAAGAACAGCCGTGACACTCTAAAAACCCATAAATTCAGTTAACGCATGACACGCCAAGAACAGCCGTGACAAGCTAACAACCCAAAAAACTAGTTAACTCACAACACGCTAGGAATAGCCGTGACACGATAAATAACCCTAACACATGTTATAGATGCATGGCGTGTAACAACTCTAGGCAATGTTTCTAATCCATCTTCTAATTTACACCAAATGTTTCAAAAATTTAAGTGTGTTGTAGAAATAAACCCAATAACATGTACCTTGATGTCATCTCTACTATAGGGTTTGTTAATCTACGACAATGTGGCCAGATACCGAGAGATAGACCATAGCTCGATGACGATGGTGCTCAATAAAGAGTTGGCAGAGCTCTTATAGTTCAGAGATCTAAGAGAGTTGACGATGATGCTACTCAACAGAAACTTGCTAGAGTTGAGACAGTTTAAAGAGTTGAGAGAGAAAGATGACCGAGCCCAAATAGCTACGCGCATTGATTTTTATTTTTTTCTATTTTCTCTCTAGTGAGAGGCAGATAACTTAAACAATTGAGCATTTATTTGAAAAGATGTTTTTAAGGGCATTTTAGTCTACTCATGCTTATTTTTGGCTAGAAACAGATAACTTTATATGAGTGGTTATTTCTGAAATCACCTTATCACGAGATCCTTTTCTCACAATTTCCTTTTAAAGGTATTTTTTTTCCTCTCTATAGGATCATAATCCTATTGTTCTCTCTAATGGCATGATTGGTAGGGCCTTTGGCCTTTTAAATTCTTTAATTTCTAGCTTGATGACAATAGCTTCCAACGACTTATGGACTTTGAATGGAATTCTTTCTTATCTTCTGCTAATTGGGATATGAATATCTAAGAGAAGCTTAAGTATTTTAAATCTAAAATTAAAAGTTGGCATCAAAATTCTTTAGGTAATGTTAATGATAAAATTTCTCATCTTGAAAAGATCATTCAAGAGAAAACTCTTTTGCTGCAAGTTGATCCGTCCGTAACTCTTTTTTCTATTGAGATTTTTAAGTTGAAAATTGATCTATGGAAACTTTATACTACTGAAGCGAGGTATTGGCACCAGAAATCTCGACTTAAATGGTTCTTCGATGGTGACCACAATACCAAATTTTTTCATACTGTAGCTTCTAACCGAAGAAGGAAGAATTTTATTGATAAAATTTCTTTCCAGGGGATTGAGATCTTTTATCGGAAATCTATATTGGATGCTATCACTAGTCATTTTAAGAGTCACTATTTGGCTGCATCAAAATAACATGGTATTTCAAGGAAAGGTTTCGGATCTTTGTCAAGTGTATGAGTTGCCTTAGCTAAGGGTATCTCAATGGGCCAAGGCTAAGTAGCTGTTATGTGTTCTTCAATTGTCAATCTTATATGTGATCCTACTTGTATAAGTGTTCTTAAAGGAAAGCTGAGTGCCAAATTTTCTTGTACCTAGGTTAGGCCTCATGTGGGCTTCTTAAGATTTAAGGCCAATGGCACCTCTAGAGGTTGCCCTAGTCTTGCTTGTATGGGAGGTGTGCTAAAGGACTGTAGCGGTAATGCCAAACTTTTATTTTCTAAGTCCTTAGGAATTGATGACTCTAATCTTTCTAAAATCATGGCTATAAAGGAAGCTTTTGTTCTTTTTGTGGCCTTTTCTTGGGCTTCTTCCCATTCTTTGATTATTGAATTTGACTCCATGAATGTGGTTAAATGGTGTAATAACCTAAAGACTGTTCTATGGTGAATGAAAAGTAGCTTAAATTTGATCAATTGTTATAAAAATATTATTGCTCATTGGACTGTTGTTTAGCTCCTCGAGATGGCAACAAGTTGGCTGACTGCGTTGCTAAAGCTGGTGTGGATAGACCTTTTGATTTCATTCAAGTTTTTTAGTTTTTGAGGTGGTTCACTTGCTATTTTGCTTCTTCTTTCTACTATTACTCCTTCTGTTCCTTTGTTTTTGGCTTTTTCTTTCTCTAATTCATTTTGCTGTGGCTACTGCCTTTGTCTGTTTTTGTTCTTTTTTTTTTTTTTGTCCTTGGCTATCTTTGGACTTGTGTTTTTGTTCTATATTGTTCAATGCCCTGCATCTGGTTCTTAATAAATTCCTTTTGCTATTACATGTATATTTTTATCTTTATGACCTTCTACTTCTCACTTTTTACTGCCCAATTACTTTATGACAAGAATTATTTCGAAAAGGGTAATTTATAAATTTTAAAAGTATGTATTATCGGAATGTTTTGTTAATTAATTCAATAATTAGTTAATATATTATCTGTTCAGGGATATGATAAAAAGTTAGATTATAATGCAAATTTTGATTAATAGGCAATATAAAATCAATTTTCACTCTGAATTAGATGTGAATGATTTACTGATAAATGAATAGTTACCTCTAAACATTTAAATAAGTCACCAGAGCTAACCTAAAAGTATATATGTATTAAACTCTCTAACCTAAATTGGGCAATTTTTGAATCACATTCTCTTTTTACCCTTATCTATCGAACACGAGCCAAAGATCATGAGCAACCTAGAAATATTAATAATGATTGTATGTACTTTTAGGTTGCTCATGCTTTTTAATTTAAGTATCCACCTTTGCCTACCTATGCCTATATATAAGATGGATGCTGATGGCAAAGTCCGCAATCAAAGAATACAGAGTGGTCTAAAGATTACAAAGTGGTCATGGCACAAATCCAGTCCCTCTTTTTAGCCTTCACAATTTTAAGCTTGAGTGGTCCAATCATACTAGCAGTACCATCTGATCCAAGAAGGTTGGTTGTTAATCTCATCCATCAAGACACCATTCACTCCCCTTTTCACGGTAAGAGTGAAGACTTAGCAACCCGTCTAGAACGCACCCTACAAATTAGGAGAACATTGCCAACCACTGATATCCAGGCTGACCTTGTTCCTATCCAAAACCTCTTTTTCGTAAATTTTTCTATAGGCCAGCCACCTGTTCCTCAATTAGCACTAATGGACACTGGGAGCAGCCTTCTATGGCTCCAATGTCAACCTTGTCATCGATGCTCCTATCAGAACAGTCCAATATATGATTCTAGGAGCTCCTCAACGTATACTATGTTGCCGTGCAGTTCCAAGTATTGTACCTATTCCCAACCTCTCAATTGCACCTCGTCCATTCCGTGTTTTTACAACCAGCAATATGTTAACGGTGTTGGTTCAATGGGAAACCTTGCCCAAGAGCAGCTTAGTTTTAGAACATTTGATGATGGCTTGGTTGTCGTGCATGATGTCATATTTGGGTGCGGTTTCAGTAATGGAGACCTCCAAGGGAATAAGCAAATGAACGGAGTGTTTGGACTTGGCTTCGAACCCGTATCATTGGCTACTCGACTAGCTAAGTTTTCATATTGTATTGGCAATGTTATAGATCCTAGCTATATTCATAATAAATTGTTTCTGGGTGATGGAGCTGGAGTCGAGGGAGATTCAACTCCTTTGAAAGCAATTGATGGCCAGTATCATGTTCTTCTCGAAGGCATTAGTGTTGGAGAGAAAAAACTTCCGATAGATCCTAATGTGTTCGAATGGAAAGGGGTGAACACCGGAGTGATCATTGACTTTGGTTCAGTTTCTACGTGGCTAGTTAAAGAAGCGTATGATGCAATTGTTAAGGAAGTCAAAAGTCTACTAGATCCTTGGTTGACTGAGACTTTTACGCAAAAAGATCATGTGTGTTACAGGGGAACAATAAATCAAGACCTCGAAGGATTTCCAACAATGACATTTCTCTTTGTTGGAGGAGCTGAATTGGTGCTGGACACGACAAGCCTGTTTTTTCAAATCAAACCTGATGAATTTTGCCTGCTTGTGCGGCAAATGATTGACAGTGATCAGTCTGTTATTGGCTTGATGGCACAACAAAATTACAATGTCGCTTATGACATTAATGGAAAGAAATTGTCTTTCCAAAGAATAGATTGTGAACTCCTAGCTGATTGATGAAGTGCAATTGCCCATACCAAGCAGAAAACACAAATTTCTTTTCTAGCATATTATTGTTCACAAGTAACATAAGGAAAACGTTTTTTTTATTAATATTTAAATTAATAATTATATTTGGACAATTGTTGCTTTTTTTTTCCAAGATTCGAGTAGTTAATTCATAATGAACTCACTTAACCAAGGGTTAATTATTAATAGCAATTAATTTCTTTTATATATTGAAAAATTAAAACATATTAGGGCATCTTTTGCATACATTTCATCTTAGTGAAATTAATTCCTCACGTCTTGATTGCTTTATTTCTTCCACTAGAAACCAGAACGGAGAAGAAGAAAACTTGTTTAGCTAAACCAGAAAAGATATAGTGTATTCTATGTACAAGAACAAAAATATAGTAGTATGAAGGAATTTCAAGAAAGCATTAAAACAAAACCAAAGGATACAAAGGCAGCTCATGTTTCATTTCGTTTTGCACTAACAAATTATCGAGTCATTGAATACGCATTGATAACTGTTGGGAGGTGGGTTTATCCTTTTAGATGAATTTTCCACTCCTTTCTTGATCAAAGAAGCTTACTTTATGAATTTTTTGTGTACATAACAATTTTTTCGTTCTCATTGTTATAGAGCGGTTATTAGAGTTCACCACGAAGAATTACACATTTCAAAACCTTCTAACCTTAAGGAAGAGAATGAAAAACAATGTAAAGAATGAGAGAAAATGTTTTAGTCTTTCTAATTATAGAATAATTTACGTTCACTCTTGCTTGTGTGAAAAAATGAGTACGTTTGGTTATTATTTATAGACACGTGTTGTTCTAATTTTCTATCTAAGTATACGTATCGAACAGATAATATAATGATAAGCAGAGTGTTGATCCCATAAAAAATTGATCAAAAATTTTGTTAAGTATTAAAATTCTAACAATTTAATCTTATCCGAACAATTGAAATAAATTAATTAAATAAAATTAAATCACAAATAACTAAAATAAAATCATAACAATAATAAATAGAGAAAAATCAATTTAATTAAGTCTAGGGTTATAACATCCCTTACACTTCATCCAAATCTTGCCTTTCTTATTTTAACTTACTTTAATGGATTGAATTGCCAATCTAGAATCCTCAATTATCTATAAAGCTCTCTCGAAGCTTTTATAAAAATAACTATTTTAATCAAAACACTATATCTCTATATGTATTGAAATTAAAATAGATTCATTAAATTCAAACTTTAATCTTGACTATATACGGCATATAGGTATATCTCTATTATATACATAAATCAATTTATTCATCTAAGCAAAAAAATATGATCATATGCTATTCCAACCTTGGTCTACATTAAACTCCCTTTCTCAAGTTATTTTTAGGTTTCCAAATGAATTTAATTGGTGATTAATCAATTAAAAGTATTAAGAACAAATTGGAATAAACAATTCAATACCATTGAAAATAAGCAAGAAAGAGATTAAAAATTTAAACTATATGTGAGTTCAATTGCAATCCTTGAGACAAGAAATTAGCTATTCATAATTGAAAATAAAGAATATAAAACAATAGAGTTTAACCATCTCAAACAAAAGAAACAAGAAAACTAGAGAGAGAAAGAAAACTAGAGATTGGTAATCTTCAATCTTCCATGGTTGTTCTTGTTTTTCTTAAGTTTTGTGGCTAATATCCTCTTAAAATAACCTAAAATTGATTTCCTCTAGCTTCTCTTCAATTTAGCTTCATAAGGATGTATTTATAGGGCTCACAAATATAATTTCGGTCCAATTTAGACTCCTAGGTGTCTTTACAAACCCGTAGTGCCATGGTGCTAGCTTTCTAACACCACAGCGTCGACTTTTGATGCATTTTTCTTCTTCTTCGGGTAGAATTGAGCAAAGTGGTAGACATGAAAGTTATACCTTTACATCTTAGCTTTCCAGTGGTCTAAGAATAATGTCTTTTGGACTTCTGTAGTGGGAGATATGATTGAGGAACTAAAACATGTGCAGATAAAGCACTAGTCTATTATGCACCTTTTTTTACCAATTGAAGTTATTTTCGATCCTACTCTTGCAAAAACATAAAAATAAACATAAATAACATAAAACTAACATTATTAACTTAAAATAAACATTTAAATATAAATTAAACTAAACTAATAAAATAACTACAAATACCTAAATCCGATCTTAAATCTAGTCTAACTTAGCCTAATTAGGTATTTAATCTCCCATGAAATATATGTATTTGATGCACACATCAAATACCCCAAAACTTGTATCTTTGCTTGTCCCCAAGCAAAAGGAAGAACTAAAAACAAAACAATTAGCTAGAAATGCAATTCACCAAAGCATGAATTCTCCATTTTTCTCTCAGAAATTATCCCACAATTTTAACTCAAGGTGAAACATAGATAATCATTAAATTCATGGTTAATTGTCAGTTAAAATTCTACTACGCAAGTATACGTATCAAATAGATAGTATATTAGCAAAGAGGGTATCGATCCCACGGAGAATTAATCTAAAATTTTACTAAGTACTAAAATTAGAACAATTTAATCTTATCCAAATAATCAAAATTAATTAATTAACTAAAATTAAAACCAACAAGGAAAATCAAAATAATAACTTGATAAAATATCAAATCAACAAACCTAGGATTACAATATCCCTCACACTTCATCTAAATCCTACATCTATTCCTTAGCTTATTTCAATGGGTTAAATTACTAACCTAGAGTCCTAAATTATTTATAAGGGTCTCCCGACTCATCTTATAAAAATATCTATTTTAATCAAAACACTATATCTCTATATGAATTGAAATTAAAACAGACTCATTAAGTTTAGGCTTTAATCTGGCTACATATGGCCTATAGGTATATCTCTATCCTATACGCAAATCAATTAATATGATTATATGCTATCCCAATTTTAGTCTACACTAAACCCTCTTTCCCAAGTTTGCTTAGGTTCCTAGATCAATTTAATTGGTGGCCAATCAATTAAAAACATTAAGAACTAATTGGAATAAACAATTCAAATCCCATTAAAAATAAGCAAGAAAGAGATTAAAAATTTAGACTGCATGTGGGTTCAATTGCAATCCTGAAAAAAGAAATTTAGCTACTCATAATTGCAAAAACAAATAACATTATAATAAATTTAACCATTGAAAGTAACAAGAAAATTAAAAGCTAAGGAAGAAAACAAAACAATAATTTGCTGTTTTGATCTCCAAGTTTTAGCCTCAACTTCTAACCTCTTGAATCTCTCAAAAGCTGTGTACCTTAATATTGTTAAACATATCCTATTTATACTAATAAACTTAACCTAAAGTTTCTTAAGCTGACCTAGGGTTTAATTGGGCTTAAAGGTGTAATATGAGGCCCAAAAATCAATTATCAATCTTTACAAATTTTCATTTCCGGTACAGTACGTCTAGCCATTTTCCGACGCAATTTTCTCCATCTTTGAGGCAGAACTGGGCAAAGTGATCTGCATAAAAGTTGTAGCTCTATCTCTTATCTTTCCACTGGTCTAAGAATCGTATCATGTGAAGTTCTGCAGCTCGAGATATAGCCAAAACACTGAAATATATGCAAGCAGATTTTGAGTCTATCTACACTTTACTTTTCAAAATTAAGCCCAATCACTTTTAATCCTACAAAAGAAATATAAAAACTAATAAATAATAACCAAGTTAAAAGGAATAACATAAAATTAAAATAACTAACTTAAAAGTTACCTAATTATAAAAACAACTAAAAATAAGTAAATTATAATTGAAAATTGAAGACTTAGCTAATATTTCATAACAAAATTAGAATAAAATAATTCTATAAAATACAATTATCATTAATTCAAGTGCAAGTTCATTCTCAAATAGATTTCACAATATTTATGTATGTGAATGATCTTTCTACAAAAAATATCATACAATCCAAATGAGATTATGCCAATGCAAAATTTAGCCTAGTGCTAGAATTCCATAGGTTTGCTTTTCATCTATCTCTCCATTAATGTAGACTAACACTTATTGCAAGACTAATAGGTCTTTATTAAGCTTGTAACGTAAGGCTAGGGTCTAGGATGATAAAGGATATAATGTGGCTCAATATCACCCTAAGTGCATAACTATTCTAGGACTTATAGAGTGTTATTTTCCTTCACCAACCATTTCATCAATTTTTTTCTTTTTTGTTCAACACTTCTTCTTTTTTTTTATCACAATTTCACACCGTCAAACTTATTTCTTTTTATTGTAGGTAGTGGGGTAAATTCTAATAATTTTTGAATTTTTTTTCAACAACTCCACCTTTTTACCTTTTTTAACATTTAGCTCAATCTATATTTCCTAAAACAATATACATGCTTAGGAGTGAGGGTTGCAAATTGAAATTTTATTTTGAAGGCTAAGTTTATTATTATGTGGTTAAACAAAAAGAAAAAAGAAGAAAATATAGGCTCAAAGGGGTATACCGAGGATAAAAGTTTAACAAGGTTAGCTTGAAAGGTTCAAACGGTCCAAAGATGGCCTAAATCATGTCCCATCCTAGGTGTTATCTAGAATTTTGCCTCGAAAGAGAATCAAACAAATTCTATAATTCTTGACATCACCAAAAATTAACATTAACATAATTTTCTCTAAATCACATAGCAATTCTAAGCAAAAAGATTCTTAGTGCGCAATTTATGGAAATCGCATTATACAATGAAGCTAACAAAAGAATATTACCATCACTCAATTCATGTATATGTCAAACCAAGAATCAAAAAAGCAAGATAATCAAAATATTATCCTGGGATTGGTACTATCACGACATAGGCAATTATCATCTCAAGCATTCCTAAAATAAATCTTAAAAACAAACAAAAAAAAATTTAACGAAAATAAACCAACCTAAAAACATCACAAAAACTAATAATAATAAAACTCTCCCCCAAAATTAAATTGCACATTATCGTCAATGTAAAAAGCTAAAAAGAATAAGAAAAATAAACTCCCTTATCAATGGTGGCAGTGCATTGAAAGCTTTAATTTTCTCTCCTTATCTTCATGCTTTCTAAACTTGCATACTTAACAAGCCAAGCTAGTGAAAGGTTATAAGTACTTATTTAAAAAAAAAAAAAGACTAACTAAAATAACAACTAAATCTAAAAAGATATAGCTTGGGTTGCCTCCCAAGAACCGTTTTTTTATAGTCAATAACTTGACTTTGGTTGAGGTCTTCATTCACCCTTTTAAGGAGGTTTGATTTTGTATGAAAAAAGCTTGAGGTGTGAAAGTAGCTTTCTCCTAAGATGAAGTTGTAGTGGCTTTAACTCAAGATTTGGTGCTTGCTCAACCTGAGGTGGTGGAATAGGCTGACTATTACCTAACTTCCCAAATTGAGTTCTTCATGAATAAAGCACTTTTACTATAACCTTCAAAACATGTGTAACATTTGTGAGTTTTTCATTCTTTTCTTTTGTTGTTGCCTCTTAAACCAAACAAGCTTCAAGGAGTTTCTTTGGATTTTCCATATCAATAGCCTCTTTAGGTAACTCATCAATTGTATCTAGAAAAGGAATGAGAGGCACATATGGCTTGACTTGTGTTGGTGTAAATACTTCATCTTTTTGCTTAATTTCTTCATCTTGAACTTGATTGCGGGAAGAATTTCCTTGATCTACTTTATCTCCATCATTACCACATTCTTGCCATTTATCTCATTAAGATGCTTACCATATTCTTCTTTTCTAGGATTAGGCTAAGTATCACTTGGTAAAGTTTTCTAAAGCCTATTGTTGATGTCATTATTAAGTTATAACTGCTCAGGAAACGAGTTATAGACCATGTATGTGAGATGTTTAATGGCTATTCCTTGGATATTCATGTCAATCCATTAACATCTGATTGCTTTCTAGTCATGTTCTGTTAGATCACATCATTCTTGACCCTTAGATATCAGGCTAGAGTAGCAACACTAAATCTTAACTTCATATCATATATCCAAGTACCAAAATGTATGGGATTTCAATTACATAAGTCCTTAGGCCTCACACAATGATGAAACAGAGATCTATTCAATCACTCCCTTCCATTGGTTGACTAATAGCTAATATAGTACGAAATCTATGTTATGGTGGATCTTCCACCTAAAGATTGTCATGTCAAAACCATCATACAGATCTCAGTCCAATCCCTACAAGAAGGATTGCCTTGAATCCCCTAAGATTCAAATCCAACTATCACTAGCTCCATGGAGTGTGGATAATCTCCATGTTTTACTCTTACAAGCCTCATTGTGACTCTAAGTCAAGGTGATATTGCTTAGATCCTCGCTCTTAACCCATGTGACAAGGAGATCACAAAAAACTTGGTACTTGTGATCATTTAAGTCTCATCCCACATGCTACCACAGTGTTGCGGTGATTATCCCATGTGAGAGGAGTAATCTATAATGCTAGGTGACAATAATTATCTTAGATATGTGCCATAATTAATTAACAACATTTGATCAAATAAGTCAACATAAACTTAATTTATTAATTGTTCAAAAACAATAGTACATGAATATCAAATGTGTTATAACCATAAACCCCTAATATGCTTTTGGAAAGCATTTTTAGCAATAGCTTTAATGAATGGGTTTACTAACATATCAATTGTGGAAATGTACTTCAACATAATAAGACCTTATGCAATGATGTTACGAATGTAGTGATAACACCTACCAAGGTGTTTCGTTTTTCCATGGTTTTTAAGATTCTTTTATAAGTTATGGCAGCTATGTTGATGCGATAAAGTAGAATAGCTTTAGTAAAATGCCTAATAGTGTTCAAGTTTTGTAAGAATCTCCTTAACCAAAGCAGCTCTTGTATTATAAGAGATGTTACATACTTTGCTTCCATAGTATATAAAGCAGTACAAAGCTACTTCTTGTTACTTCAAGAGATAGCTCTACGTTCAAGTATAAAAACATATTCTGAAGTAGACTTTTGATCACCTTTATCATCAGCGTGATTAGTATCACCATATCTGACCAATTTTGGACTTTCACCTTGATAGCACAAAGCTAAATTAGTGGTTCTTCTTAGATATTGTAGCATATTTTTGATTGCATCCCAATAGGCAATCTCAAGATTACTTTGGTACCTTTTAACCATACCAACTGCAAAGCATATGTCTGGTTGAGTACACATTGCAACATATATCAGACTTCCAACAGCACTTGCATATGGTGGATTCGCCATTTGTTTTTTTTTCTTCTTTAATTTTAGGACATTGTTCCATGCTGAGGTATAAGCCTTTCTTCATTGGAGTGTTTATAGGCTTGGAGTTTCACATGCGGAATCATTATAAAACCCTTTGAATGTAATTTTCTTGAGACAAACTCAAGAACTTCTTAAAACAATTTCTCGAGATCTTAACCTCTAAGATGTATTCAACTTATCCCATGTCCTTCATCTCAAAAATGGAAGATAACCACTTCTGAGCGGTGACAATTAACTCCATGTCATTCTCAATTAATAGGATGTCATCCACATATAATGAAAGAATATGGAACTTAAAGAATATGCAACTTATTCCATAATCTCTTTATATATACACAATGGTCTTTTTCACTCATCACATAGTCTATGGAAATGATGGCTTTATGAAAACGAAGATACCAATGTGGGGATGATTGTTTGAGGCCATAGATAGAACGTTTCAAGCAACACACCTTGTGTTTTTTCCTTTGGGCTTGAAAATCAACTTGTTGATTCATGTACTAGAACTTCAATAAATTAAGATAGACTTTATTTGAAAAGGTTCAGTCTAAGTGGGGGAATAAATTTACATTTAGATGAATTTTATGAGATTTAAGCTTGAGTTGTTAAGTGTATTGAGGTTTTATTTCTTGAAATAACAACGTGATTAAAAGAAAGAAACTAATGGAGGATGTAATTGCATAAATTTTGAATGCAAAATTATGGAAAACAATATAATTGCAAGGCAAAAGGATTTAATTGTATGAAATAAGAAAGTTTAAAGGGCTAAATTGAAAGGAAATAATGGGCAAGGACTAATGGTAAATTAGGCTACCTTTAATTTGAAAACAAATATTTAAATAATATAAAAAAAGATTTAAAGAAAGTAAAGGATTGCTCAAAGCCATAAAAAAAATGAGAGAATAGAGAGAGCTCGATTATCTCCCATTTTAATAAAAATGGAATGCTCCATTGTTGTTCTTTCCACAAGCTTAGTTATTCCTCTTTCCATTCTAAGAAAAATCAAAAGTCCTTATGATTTTTTGTCCAAAGCTTAAGGTTACAATGGGCAAATTAAGCTAAAAGAGTTACCAAGAAAGAAAGAGTTTTGAATTTTAAATTGATATATTCATGGTATACAATTGAAAACTTGGCATTTTATTGTGGTAGCAAGTTAAAGCTTTGAAGTGAAGAGATTGTTTAGAGAAGCAAATAAGGGTTTTAGTGCTAGAAATATGACATAGAAACCTAAGACTAAACATCTTGCTGCTTGAGTGTTTCCTCTTCAAATCGAGTCTAAGAGAGTATTCTTGAGTTGTATATTAGCTCTTGAGGTCAAGACATTGGTTAGCTCCAGGATGAGTAGTTAAAAGTCTTATTTTGGTTTGTGGTAAATGTGTGAAGGCTTGGTTGAGAAAGCTTATTGATGACTATTGGAGGTTGCTTTTGAATTTTAAGGTATCAAAAGGTAAGGAAACTTGTGTTATAAATGTTGAAATTTAAGATGAGGTAAACGTGTTAAAAAGATTCTAATAATTTTGATATGTGTTTATACTTGTTGCTAGGAACATTATGTGCGATGAAATAGGTGCCAAAAAGGTGGAAATGAGATTGCTTATTGAGTAAATCTCAAAGAGCAAATTGTGAGAAATAGCCCACCTCATAAGCCCATTTCAAAAATAACTTTTACTATAATGTTAACTATTTTTACCTACTTTATCATTGACTAGATAAAAAATCCCTTTAAACCATTTCAGACAAATAAAATGCTTCCTATTTCTCTCTCTCACCATCTAGACAAATTAAATGTTATCTGTCTCTCTCACCATCCAGCTCTCTTCAATTTTACCACCATCGCCATCTTTCTTTGTCTATCTTTCACCATCTAGCTATATTGTCATCGATTTATAGAACAAATAGTAGAGATGATATCAAGGTATGTTCTTGGGTTTATTGGTTTACATTCACAAAACCCCAAAGTTGATGGGTTAAAGTTATAAGTGAAATTTCTAAATTAGAACACTTCTTAAAGTTGTTATATGCCATGTTTGCATGTAACAACTCTAATGCACTTGGTGTGTAACAAATCTATTGAATATGGCATGATACGTAACATGTTTTTGTACGTGGTGTATAGCAACATTTTTATTTGAACATGGCATGTAGCAAAATTATTTTGAACATGGCATTTAACAACATTTTTTCAAATAATGTGTAGTAAAATTTTTTTGAACATCACATGTAACAACAGTTTTTCAAGATGGTGTCTAACAACTTTTTTTTCAATATGGCGTGTAACAACATTTTTTTTCAATATGGTGTCTAACAACTTTTTTTTCAACATGGCATGTAACAACATTTTAGAACATGGCATGCAGCAAGTTTTTGATAATTGATTTTGACACTAATTTTTGTTAAATTTCAGCGATGTGCCATATGTGCGACTTGTGATTACACATGATGGACATTGGGTTAATGAGACTTACAAGAGTGGTGAGCCATGAATCCGACTGGTTAAAAGGGATTTGTTGTTTGCGGGCCTAATGAAGTTGGTTGAAGATGTTGTTGGGGTAAACTCACTAAATCATGAAATCCAGCTACATTCATTGATCAATATACCTTGAGGGCTATCATGCCCAATTATCAGGGACGACAAGGATGTTGTGTTCATTCTACTAGAGGAAAGGACAATTCCAGCAATGTACACCATCGTTAAGGAACAACATACAAATGTTATGCCACATGAACAAGCTATCCAACAAAGTAATCACCTCAATTAGATTTATGCTACTTCAAATATACCACACTATTTAGCCCCTAACCCACAACAATGGCAATCATCATTGACGTAAGGACATGAGTTTGTGTAGCCTAATACACATAACATTCGTATAATAGTTGATTGTACAGTTCCAATCAACATATGTATCAAACCAATTACTTGGTTCTGTCTAACCAATGCAATTGTTTGGTGATACTACAATGGGTCCGATGCCATTTTCAAACAACAATACGATTCTCGATGACAATGCTGCATCTGATCAGTGTAAAGACCATTAGTTTGATGATGACTCTGATGGTGAGCATGATGATTGTTTAGAGGATGACTGGTGTGACGAAGCTGACATTTCAAATTGCAATCATGTTGAAGGCAATACAAAACACGTTAGAGGTATAGATTTGGAGATGTTCAATGTGATGACCCTATTTACAATAGCCCCATTATTGATGACAATGGAATTCGTTCGCTTGAGACATTACCTCGATGACAATGTTCAAGAAAGGGTAATTGTAGGGGCATTTTATCCATGGCTTATTTTGAGTGTAAAGATGTTTTCCTTCTAAATAGTTACCATCAAAAAGTCCACATCAACCAATGATCGCTTATACTAAGGAAAAATGTTTTCCTTTAAGGTCGAATTGAAATGAGATAAGAGTTAAAAAGTCATGTCATGCTCGTTTTAAGGTTCTTTGTAAGGACAAGGAAAACAAGTTCTCTTTGCATGTAATTTAGTTACCTAATGGAGATTATTGGAAAGTTCACCCATTCTACGAGGTACACATGTATACTATTGATGGTTTGTAAGGTTAATCCGGATAGCAAGTGTGAAGTTAATTGGTGAACTTAAGTCCTTCAAGCTTCAGGCTTATGGAGTAGCATTGAGACCTAAGGACATAATGGCTGAGATTATGGCTCAATGGGGCTTAAAATGGTTGTATGGTAAGGCTTGGCAAGTGAGAGGCTTGTTTTTTGTCCCTTGGAGGAGACATTCCAACTCTAACTCTTATATTTTCATATGTTTAAATGTAAAAATCCTGTTACAGTCATAGTAGTAGCTATTGATCAGGCATAACAATTCAAACATTATTTTTGGGCATATGGGGGCTTGTATTAGAGGGTTTAAGGCTGTAATGTGACCTATAGTTGCTATTAATGCCACACATATGAAATGCAGGTTCAAACGTATTCTGTTTGTTGTTGTTTGAAAATACCTGAATGAGTCCATATATCTAGTTACATTTGGCATTAGCCATGTTGAGGATGAAGACTCATGGATGTGGTTTTTTACTAAACTACATCGTGCTGTTGGTAGTCTTGAAAACATAATGTTCATTTTTTATCAACATTTTGACATTAAGAAGGTAGTTAGAAATGTATACCCAAATGAATGCCATGGTCTATGCAGTTATCACTTGTGGAAAAACTTCAAAAACAAGTTCAAGCACGATAACATTGTAGTAATTTTCACCTTTGCTCGAGATTACTACAAGGTATCTAATTTCAATAGACATATAAACCAGCTAAACCAGATTCACACAGATATCCATGCCGTCCTTATGAAAATAGGCCTTGAGAGATGGGCACGTGGATGGTCACTGGTAAGGCAATACCAACTCATGACATCCAACTTTCCAAAATGTATTAACTTGTGGTTTAAGCATGTGAGACAAATACCACTCATCATTTTGGTTGAGTTCATTAAAGACATGTTCCAGCGTTTGTTCCATGACTGACATGAGCATGCCATCAATGGGATCACACCTCATAGCCTTTGGGATACCAAGTAGTTAAACACACAGTTCAATGAAGTACATCACTTTGCAGTTAAACCTATCGATCGAGTGGAGTTTCAAGTTAAAGACGAGAGGAATGATGGACTAGTAAACTTATCCATAAAAGCGTGTTCATTTTGGGAGTTCTACATCGATCTATTACCTTGTAGCCATGCCATTGCAAAAATAAGGTACAAATATCCATGCCTTTTATTTGCTTTATAACAAATATAACTTTTACATTGTGCTTCTACTGTGAGTTCATTATTTTTGTAGTAAGTGCAAATGTGTGGTTGTTGAATTCTGCTTTAACAACTACAAGTCTATGTCTTTGGTGGAGGATTATGTTGGGACCATTTTGTCAAGCTCGACCTTATAAAGTACTTGCCATGTCCTTCATGTGATTGACAATATGCTTGCATACTTAGAAAGCTCCGAAAAAAAAAAAATCATCAAAAGTCGATATTGTACCAAATGGTACTATTAAGTTGAATTAAGCCTCGAACTAGTCTAAATAGAGATCTTAAGATGAAATTGAGAATTTTAAAACCCTAGAATGACTAAAATGATGATTTGGAGTTCGAGGGTTGAATTGGATTCAATTTGGAATTTTCATGTTCTAGGGGCAAAATGGTAATTTTGTCACCCAAGGATAAAATGGGAATTTTTAGAAAAATATTTTGATCACATTTGACTCATTGGAGTATGATTTGAATTTGGGAGGTGAAAATTTTAAATTTTGACATTTTTTGAGTCCTAGGGGTAAAACGGTAATTTTATTAGTTTACGGGGGCAAAGTTAGAATTTTGGAATTTTACACCACTTAACACTTGTCATGCCCATGGATTTCAGCCATTAACATTTTACATTGTGGATAATTGAAACATTTTATGTGGTGGAGAGAGATTGCTTAATGGATAAGTATTACACATGGACCAATGGAAACATGCCATGTGTCAAGCTAGGATTATTCTAGAATTTCCTTGTAAAATCT
Source organism: Theobroma cacao (assembly GCF_053813885.1). Taxonomy (NCBI): domain Eukaryota; kingdom Viridiplantae; phylum Streptophyta; class Magnoliopsida; order Malvales; family Malvaceae; genus Theobroma; species Theobroma cacao. The sequence continues at coordinate 9,799,188 of NC_142647.1, forward strand.
ACTTAAAACTCTCTTAGTCTCACCCATATGGCCGGCCAAAGCATGAAGTGAAGAGGAAAGGAAAGAACACAAACCCTAGGTGAGAAAATTGAAGAAAAAGTGTGGGATTTCGAAGGATTAAGCTAATAAAGGTAAAATTTTGTGATTTCATCTTGTGATTTACACTACCCATGCCTTTTTTTTTTCATTTTCCATGCATAGAATGTGAGACCTTGACCTTTATAGACTCGTAGATAGAAATATACGCGATATCCCTAATCAGGGGTAATTTCATCATTTTCTCAATAAGCCCATAAAAGTAAGTTTTAAACAATATTATGGCTTAAGTAGGCCTAAAGCATAAATGAATGATGAAAATATAGGTGAAGTGACAAGGAAATAAAAATTTTGATGATTTTCCATGGTAGGGGTAAAATGGTCATTTTTCACCTCGGGTTAGAATTTTTAAGTTTTCATGAACCCTAGCATGTCTAGACCATTATGAACCTTGTCCCAATGTCAAAAGAGCAAAAAGAATGTAGAAAAGATTGGAGGAGAATAAGCTAATTTGTGGAAGGGCATTTTAGTAATTTCTAAGGGAGTGGATAAGCTTGGGCCATAAATATCCTCTCCTTCTAGCAACTTCTTGGGATTCCTAGCAGCTTTTTCTTCTTGTTCTCTTCCCTCTTACATTTCTTCAATTCCTCCATGGAAGCTTGATGTGAAGCTTTCATAACTTTCTCTCTTTAGCTCTAATTTTCATACCTTGGTGCCCTTTTGACTAGAACCCTTGTATTCTTCCACTCTTTCACTTTAAAACCCTTGAAAATGATAAAATCTTGTTTCCATTCTCTTTCACTAGTTAGATATTTTAGAGAGAGAAAGAAGAAGCTTTATTAATAGCTTGAGAGCTTTCGGAAAGAAGTTCAAAGTTACAAAGCTATCAAGGTGAGTAGTAAATTAGTATTGGGTTTTAAATGTTGAGAATGACTAGAGATTTGATTTGTGAATATTTTGTAGTTGAGATTGTTAATTCACTTTGGAGTGATAAGAAAGTGAAAATGGATGGCCATTTAAATGGTAATTGAAAGCTAGCTAAAAGGTAGCTTTTAGGGTTTATAGTATGTAAATTGACATTATGGAAATGTTATTTGATGGTAGGTGCTAACGAAGCCCCATCACCCCAATTAGATCATTAAGGGGATTAAGAGTAGGCTAAAGGCTCAACGAATACCGGTGAGTGGACTTGCATTTCAAACTTGTTTTGGGGAATATGAAAGATTCTATCCAACTTGTCTTAGAAAAGGTACCTTGGGAACAAGCTTTTAGTAAAATGATTTTATATCGTGAAAATGTGCTATACAATGGTTTATGTGTTATCACAATACGATAAAATGCATGATATGCATTGGATGCTTCTTTGCATGTTGATGTGGACCCGGCTATGTGCGAGTAGAAGTGTACATAAGCCGTTGCTGACCCGACTATGTACGAGTAGGAGTGCACATAAGCCGTTGCTGACCCGGCTATATGTGAGTGGGAGTGCACATAAGCCATTGCTGACCCGGCTATATGCGAGTGGGAGTACGCATAAGCAGTTGTATATGAGATGATGATGATGGGAGGGTGTACATGATGATTGATATATATATATATATACACATATATGGTATATGGTTGTAAATGCAAATATGTGAGCATTTGATTTGTTGAAATTTGGGAGTTTACATGTGTTACATGTTGCTATTGTTATTTTAGCAGGATGGCTTGTTTTAAAGGAAAATGAGACTTTTTCTTTTATGTTTTGACTCTCGCTGCAACGAGAAACTCTCGGGTTTGAGGGCTTTCACCAGACCTGGTTCTCACTGTAGCGAGAAACCTTCTGTCCATTTTGGCTAACTTGTGGGCTTTGCTATATTTTTCGATTCTTTGGTACCATAGTTAAGTATGGATCTTTTAAGTGATTTACTCATGAGGGGTTTACATGAGGGGTTCTACTAAGAACTAGAACAAATTGCATTGTTTTGAGAAAATGAATGCATCATGATTTCGATAAACATTCCTTATGGTATGCTTGTTCCCTTCTTGTTCACTCACTGAGTTTATGCTCACCGCTTTCAACTGCATGTTTTTAGATTAAGAGACAGCCGGTAACTAGGATAAGGTGTCTTCGTGGACTTGTATTTATTTTTTGGTAGGTGTCTCGGCATTCAGTAGCTGTACATTCGTTCAAGTCTCTCCGCTAAACATCGAGTCTCCTTTTGTTGTGTATAGACAAACCTAATGTGAATTATTAAGATACATGTTTAGACAATGTATATACACTTGTTTGGTATGCTAGTATGAAGTGGCAATGCTTAATATTTTTTTGATTCTAAGTTATGATATATGACTTAGCAGTTTATGACGGAATGATGAACATGTCAGATTAATAAGCTTGCTTGGGCTCAGTGGACTACGTCCATTGGGCCCATGTGCCTATCATGGCCCGAAATTTGAGTCGTGACACACTTAGTCGATTAGGCATCACAGTGACTAGGACATCCCCTTGATGTGAAAAAAATTATTGTTTTGCCACCACCTTGGCGAGGTCAAGCGGGAAGACCTAGGAGGAGAATGATTCCATCGGCTAAGGAAGGCAGTTGGCCACAGAGATGTTCACAATGCAAGAGCTATGGCAATAATAGAAAAAATTGCCCAACACCATTCGTAGTTCCATCCATAAATTCGGTACTATCTTCAAGTTTGTCAATGCATGACAGGGATTGAAAGCATGTTCAACTTGTAGACAACCCATTCACACACATAACATCTGTTCAATATGAATGACAAACTTTGAGAACATAAGGAGTGTTGTAGATGAAGACAGTGGCTCTACCTAACTATATGTGTTAGCTATTTCCATTATGTTAACTTGTTAATGATTAATAAACCTTAACTTCTTCATGATTACTTAATTTTTCATGAATATGGTTTTTCATGCTCAAATTTTGGATTATTACATGCCATGCCTTGGAGAGAATTAGTCGTTACATGTCATGCCTTAGTAGGCAATTGTAGCTACACACCACCCCATGCGTAAATATACATTGATATTACACATATTGCGTAAATATACATTGTTACTACACGCCATGGCTATTAGCTTTAAAATTATTATAGTTTTGATTTTGATAAAATAATCAAATTTGCTTGAACATTATTTGAGTGATCCTTAACAAGTTCCTGAAATGATTTAACTCTCGTACATTTGTTCTTACATAGTTACAAGCTTGACTCTTAAAGTTATTGAACTATATCTAAAAGCTTGTATGACTTAGTTTAATGAGTTCTTATGATTCCTATTCATTAAAGTCTAATTTAAATATTAAAGGAAAATCCAGATGCACTCATTAAGGGGGAGTTTTGAATATTTTTTTTAATGCTAATAAAAAAAGAGAGAAAGAAGAGTAAGTTTGATAGGTCTTTATGTTTAATTTATGTGTGTGATGCTCAGTTATGATTTTGTTGAATATTATGTGCTAGTTATTATGGATATTCAATATATGTTGCTTAGCTACTATGGATATTGTATATCTTGCTTAGCTACAGTGGATATTATAACTATTTTATCACAAATCTTTAAAGAAAACTAGATGCATTAACTAAAGAGAAGCAATTTTCATTATGCATAAAGATTTAAAGCATTAATATTGAACATAGACATTGCACTCTTCATCTAGGAGTGTTTTGTCTACATCAAAAATAAAAGAGAGAATGTTGACTCCATGTGTTTTTAATGATAACAAAACATTCATAATCATTGGTGTCTAATCATATTATTTAAATGTGCAAGAGAAATCTTAAATTCTTTAAGTCATTTGTTGTTTGAAAGCAAGTCAAGAAGCTTGCTCACTTAGAAGATGGGTTAATCAGTTGAAAAGGCAAAGAAGAAAGGACTTAGTGAAAACAAAACATCATTAACTGATTAACGTGGAACATTAACCTATTAAGGCAAAACTGGGCGTTATACAAAAGCAATATAGTAAAGCCTTAATCAGTTAGCATAAGGGTTAACTAATTAAAAAGGTGCTGGAAGCTAAAAACAAAGGTATGCTAATCAGTTAAGGAATTGGGATAATCAGTTGAGCACAAGACTTTAGTACCTTCAAGTGCCAAAATCCAAAGTTGAAAGAAAGTTGACCGATGGAGGGAGCCAAAATGGAGAAGTTCAAAATTTGAAGATTTTCTAATTGATTAAAGTTGATTTTAATAGGCTGAGATTAAAGGAAGTGAAGTCTCAACTAATTAAAAGAAGATCTAACCAATTAAAGAAAGACAACTATGCAAAGGAAAATGAATGCAAAAAGTTTGTAATCAGTTAGAGTTTTCTCTAATCGATTAACATAGTGTACACAGCTATAAGACAGTGCAAGGAAGAAAAGATGTAATTGGTTAGAGTTGCTTGTAACTAGTTAACGGAACATTGTCTGCCTATTTAAAAAAAGTTGCTAGAAGACAAAATAATGACTAGTAATGGCTAGAAACTATCTTTAATTGTTAGAATCAGTCTCCTAAGTATTTAAAGGCTTTCTAACAATAAAAAATCATATAAAAAAGCTATCAAAATTGATTTTGAGATTAGAAGACCAAAAACCTTTTCTTTACACTTGTATTTCACTCTTATCCTTTGAAAAAGTGTTTAAGCTTAACTTTGTGCAATTTAGATCAGCTAACTGATAATTGTACTATATCTTTTCTCTATTTCTTGTATTACTTAGAGTGTGAGAGACACTCTAAGGGCTAGACTAAGCTTAAGAAAGCTTAGGGAATCTTACAAGGGTTTTGAGCTTAGTTAGAAGCATATCTTGAGATTGGGAGATCAAGGTAGTGAATATAGGTCAAGTAGACCAACAACTATAAATACTTTTGTTTGTCCACTTTTCTTTATCCTCTATTTACTTGGTGATTTTCTACCTTTACAAGTTTTAAACCCTCTTTTTTTAAAATCCTTCAAAAGTTTTCCAACCTTAAAAATTTCTTTCAAAATTTTTAAAAGTGCTATTCACCCATATCTAGCATTCCGTTGGGACCAAGTGGTATTAAAGCCTAATACTTGATTTTAAGGCATAACATCTTAAAGGGAAGATCAAATGGCTACTCAAAATTCTAATAATGTTAAAGGTTAATCCACAAATAGGCTTCCTCTATTTGATGGAATCAATTACAAATTTTGGAGTACGAAAATGTCTATTTATGTTAGGGCTTCTGATTATGAGATGTGAGATGCCATTACGGATGGTCCTTTCATCCCTATGAATACTAATTCGGTAAATGATGAGAAAACTCTCAAAGATAGATGTAAATGGATAAAAGCTGAAATGAGAAAAGCACAAATAAACTCCCAAGCCATGCACACTTTCATTTATGCACTTGATTATAGAGAACACAATAGAGTGTTAATGTGAAAAAGTGCCAAGGAAATTTGAGAAAAATTAAAAAAGTTATATGGAGAAACAAAAAAGGAAAAAGAGTTGGAAGACACATTTTGTGAGAATCATTGCTTAACAAGCAATAAGACAAATGTAGATAAGGAATCAAGAGAAGATGAATCCTCAAGTCAAATTGAATTATGCCTCATGGCTTTTGAAAAGATCAAGGTAATTTCTACATCTTGTGAACTTAATTCATATTCTTTTAATGAATTGCGTGGCGTTTTTGAGGATTTAGCATTTAAGTTTGAGAAAATGAATATGAAGGACAAGAAAATTATTTCCATACTCAATGTTGAAAATGAATTTTGGATGAAAACAAAAATTAACTTGGAAAAGGAAAATGACAATTTGGTAAAGGATTTTGAAGTTTACAAAAAAAAAATAGATATTTTGGAAAAAGGAAATTTTAATGTGAAAAGGAAATTCGAAGATTCATTAAATGAGAAACAAAAGGTTTTCGTGAATTCTTCATTTTCCAAAATGACCAAATGCAATCATTGCACATTTTATAGTTATTGTTCATATACTTGTCCAATTAGAAAATATTTACCTTATAAATTTAGACAAGTTTGGATTTCAAAAGGAACTTTGTATGACAAGACTAACTTTCAAGGATCCAAAGTACTTTTGACACCAAAAATCAAATAAAAAATGTCTCTTGTAGGTGTGCTAGAGTAAGGAGGAACAATTATTGAAGAATGAATGCTCTCTAGTCACACATCAAGGAAAATGGGTGACCTCTACGCTAAAAGCCTTTTGTTTGTTTAATGAGAATTTTAATTGCTTATTTATTGAATGTTTCAGTTATGTAGCTTGGTTTCTAAAATTGTTTGCTTTTCTTAATTAAAAATTTTGGTTCCTTATTCTTGCTTGAATATTAAGTGCATAATTTTTTAAGCTTTATTAATAAATCTTGGCTATGCAACTTGATTTGATATGATACATGCTATAAGTTGCAAGGAAGTATGAATTTAAAGATTGAGTATGTATTTATATTTGATCTTGAATATATCGTCATTCTTATTTTGAGAAAATTGTTTTATTAATTAATATTGCTTGATTATGGAAAGTTGTTTCTATAAAATTTTCTCATGTTTTGTGAAATTGTTTTCATACTATTATTTTGTGGAAAAATAATTTTTGAGCATAATTTTGAAACATAAACGGTTTGATAATGTGATACAAATATGAGCATACTTGATAACTTACACTCACACCTATTCAAGTAGCCTAAAATAAGGGAAATTGAGTTAAAAAAAGTTGTCATTGATTTCCTTGTACCTCACATAAGTTGACCATTTGAACAATCTTGATTTACATTCTAGAACTTGCTTGAATAGTTCAAGATGGTTGATAATGAGCTTGAAAGTTTTGACTACTTTAATTGGTACATTTAAAGCAAAATGAGCTTATATGAGAAAAATGTTGCCATCCTTTAAGTTTAGAATGATTTATGAATTGGATAAGTTTGTTTTATAATGAAAATACTTATGACTTGTTCTTATTGGATGTGCATGCTTGTTTGTATGCTTGAACGGTCAAAAGGGTATTTTTGGCACATGATAATAAGATGTTTGAAAATGACCATTTACATACATAAACATGATTCATTATGCTCATTACACATTTCGTAAATCATTTAAAGCATAATTGAAAAAAATTGAGTGATATTGAGCTCATCATTTTTCACAAAGTATGTTTAATCTTGAGTGTTTCAAGTTGAAAAGTTTGTAAAGAAAGATTAAATCTTTATCAATTGTTCTCTTGCAAAATCTTTTTATTCTCTTTGATTGAAATTGATTTATTGTTTTTGATGATGTAGCATGTTTGAGCAAAATATATTTGATTCATGAATTGCATAAATCCCATTTTACTTGATATTTCTCTCATGATTTATGAAATAGATTAAAAGAGTTTTCTTAAGCATAATTATGAGTATGATCTAAAAATTTGGTGTGCATCTACTCTAGCTTATATGTTACTATAAATAGCATGGAATGTCAAACAAAATATGACCTACAGCTTAATTAAGTAGTGAATGCCTAATGTGCTTTGATTGAATATTTCTTTCTTAAATCTTGATAATTAGTATTCATTGATGATTGAATGTTCAATTTTACATATTCATGAGTTGAGTGCTTTATTTTCAATATTTTATAACAATTGATATCACTTAAGAATCATGAATTATTGAGAAATAGTATGTACCTTGAATTTCAATGCTTGCATATTTTTGATTGGTATATGTCTATATAATTTTTTTAAAAATTATTATACTCATGCTTGCATTTCGATAAACAAAATTGGCATCATAGCCATTTTATTTCTTGTAATTATGTTTGTGCTTACTTAATCATAACTCTCATACATGATTGCAATAAATGAAAAATGCTTTGGTAGTATTTTGTTAATAACGATATTTTTTTGATGTGAAAATTCTCCTTGAATTACTAGTATCATAAATGATTTGGAGAAAATTTCTTGGAATGCTCACTCAAAGAATAAAGTTGATGACAATTAAAAGTGCTAAATGATGATTTTTTTTATGGAATTTCTCCTTGAGTTGCCATTTTCATAGGAATTGGAGAATTCCTTAAAAAATGCTTGGTTGATATTGCTTGGTAACGCTATATGATGCTTAAGAATATTTGAGAATGATGCTTGATGATTAATGATACATTGAACATGTAAAGGAACTACTTTGCAAATATCTTGAAAAATATGAGTATTTGATACATATGTTGAGCACCTATTCAAATGTTCATACTCTTTTAGTTCCATGAATACTTGAGTATTAGGGAAATAAATTGAATATCCATTTGAATGCTTGTTTATTCTAGGCTCATGATTTCTCTCCTAATATTTGATATATTAAGGATACTAACAATTCATGTTGAGCTTATCATTTCTTAAGGGGGAGTTAATCATTGTCATTGATATCATAAGGAATCGAGATTTTCAACAACGAGGTTGGGTGAGAATTCAACATTTGGTGTTCTTCACTACTAGTAACATCTTTCTAAACACCAAACTTGATATTGTTTTATATTGCTTCTCACTTAAACTTGGATGTTGAAATGCAAAATTGGTATCAAGCCTTAAGTTTTTTCAATTAGTATTTAGCTTTAAAATTAACATCAAGCTTTAGAATTATCTTTTCTCATGTGAGCTTTAAATTGATCATAACTTTCTTAAATATGTTTGAGCCTTGAAGTTGATATGCTTAGAATGCTTAATGATAAGGGAAGTCTTTACTATTTTTTTTATCAATTGATATAATGAGCTTTAAAATGATTCCATCTCTCATAATTGATATCGTGCTTTTATAAAAGGAGAGATTTTACTTATATCTATCAATTGGTCTATTGAGCTTTAACATTTGGTATTACAGCTGAAATATGGCTTATGTGCTTATTGAACATCTTTAGGCTTTTCTTTCTTGAGCTTCATAAATGTTATGTCCATATTTTGCTTATAGATGTATATACATGTGGCATTCTTATTGATGATTCTCTTGATGAATTAATACTTGAATGTGTTTAATGGTTATATTTCTTAATGACTTGGTTGAGGATATTAAGGGCATATATATGAGGACTTGGTGGCTTTATGGTTGTAATGCTTATATTCATGATGATTTTTGCTAACCATTATTTCTTGAGCATTAGTGTTTAATGCTCACACTTCTTAACCTTTTAGATATAACTAAAAGGGGGAGAAAGTTTATGAGAAAATTTAATTTCATGCATATGTTAAGGGGGAGATTGTAAAATTATTTCAAATGCAAATTATGCTCATAGTTTTGTCATATAAAAAAAGGGGAGATTGTTAGCTTTAAAATTACTATAGTTTTGATTATGACAAAATGATCATATTTGCTTGAACATTATTTGAGTGATCCTAGACAAGTTCTTGAAATGATTGAACTCCCATACATTTGTTCTTATATAGTTACAAGCTTGACTCTTGAAGTTATTGAATTATATCTAAAAGCTTGTATGACATAGTTGTATGAATGCTTATGATTCCTATTCATTGAAGTCTAATTTAAAGATTAAAGGAAAATACACATGCACTTATTAAGGGGGACTTTTGAATATATTTTTTAATGATGACAAAAAGAAGGAGAAGGAAAACTAAGTTAAATAGAGTTGGATAGGTCTTTATATTTAATTTATGTGTGTAATGCTTAGTTATGGTTTTGTTGAATATTATGTGCTAGTTATTATATATATTCAATATATCTTACTTAGCTACTATGGATATTGTATATCTTGTTTAGCTACTATGGATATTACAAATATTTTATTGTAAATCTTTAAAGAAAACTAGATATAGTAACTAAGGGGGAGCAATTCTCATTATGCAAAAAGACTTAAAGCATTTATATTGAACATAGACATTACACTCTTCATCTAGGAGTGTTTTGTCATCATAAAAAAAAAAAGAGAGAATGTTGAGTCCATATGTTTTTTATGATAACAAAACATTCTCATTCATTGGTGTCTAATTATATTATTTAAGTGTGTAGGAGAAAGATTAAATTCTTTGTTATTTGTTGTTTGAAAGCAAGTCAAGGAGCTTGCTCACTTAAAAGATGGGTTAATTAGTTGAAAAGGCAAAGAAAAAAGGACTTAGTGAAAACAAAACATCATTAACTGATTAACGTAAAGCCTTAACCAATTAAGGCAAAGTTGGGCACTATATAGAAGCAAGATATTAAAGCCTTAATCAGTTAGCACAAGACTGAACTGATTAAGAAGGTGTTGGAAGCTAAAAACAAATGCATGCTAATCAGTTAAGGAATTAAGATAATCGAATAGAGCACAAGACTTCAGTACCTTCAAGCATCAAAATCCAAAGTTGAAAGAAGGTTGACTATTGAAGGGCGCCAAAATGGAAAAGCTCAAAATTTGAAGATTTTCTAATTGATTAAAGCTAATTTTAATTAGTTAAGGTTAAAGGAAGTGAAACGCCAATCAGTTAAGGGAAGAGCTAACCAATTAAAGGAAACTCCTGTGTAGATGAAAATGAAAACAAAAAGTTTGTAATCAGTTAGAGTTTCCTTTAATCGATTAACATAGTGTACACAGCTACAAGACAGTGCAAGGTAGAGAAGTTATAATCAATTAGAGCTACCTATAACTAGTTAATGAAACATTGTTTGCCTATTTGAAAAGAGCCACTAGAAGACAAAATAATGGCTAGTACTAGCTAGAAACTGTTTTTAACAACTATAATCAGTCTCTTAAGTATTTAAAGGCTCTCTAATAGTCAAAAATCATATAGAGAAGCTATCAAAAGTGATTTTGAGCTTAGAAGATCAAAACCCTTCTGTTTACACCTGTATTTCACTCCTATCTTTGGAAACGTGTTTGAGCTTAACTTTGTGCATTTTTTTTCTATTTTTTGTGTTACTTAAAGTGTGAGAGACACTCTAAGGGGTAGACTAAGCTTAAGAAAGCTTAGGGAATCTTGTAAGGGTTTTGAGCTTGGGTTAGAAACTCACCTGGTAAAAGCTTAGGGGAAGCAGTCAATTCTACTAGTTTAGTGAAGCTAAGTTGAAAATCCTGTTTGGGATATCAAGGTAGTGGACGTAAGTCAAAGGAAACAAACCATTATAAATACTTCTGTTTTTTCCATTTCTCTTTATCCTCTCTTTACTTGGTGATTTTTTACCTTTAGAAGTTTTAAATTCTGCTTTTCAAAATCCTTGAAAAGTTTTCCAACCTTAAAAGTTTCCTTCAAAAATTTTAAAAGTGTTATTCACCCCAGCTCTAGCACTTTATTAAGACCAATAATGGCTATAAATTGAGTTGTTACATGTCACCTTACAATACCAAATATTGCTACAGCCATGCCAACAAATAAAGTTGTTACATGCCAGACGTAAATAGACATTGTTATTATGCGTCATTCTATATTGGTCTTGTTGTATTTATGAAAACTAATGGTTTATAATTGTTCAATTTTAAAAGACCTTAAACTAAACAAAAAATTAGACACACCATATCAATACCTAAAGATCCATCCTAAAACATAATCACATTGAATTAAAGTATGGAATTTAAGAACATTACAGTAAATCAAGTTTCAAATGTAACTACAAATGTAAGTTGATTATAATAAATAAACAAACTTACAACTATAGTAGCTCTATTTCACAACTATTAGCATAAATCTCTAATTCGTAATTCTTCCTCAGCCATGCAATCATGTCACGCTTGACTGTGATGTTTGTTGGTTCTAAATAAATGTGCTAAAATGAGGGTGAATAGCACTTTTTGGCTCTTACTAAAATTGACTTCTAATTGGGGACAAATGCAAAATAAAAGAAAGATTTAAAGATGAATGAAAAATTAAAAACAGAGCAAACAATCACACAAGAATTTATAATGGTTCAATCCAAGACCTACATCCACTACCTTGATTATTCAAACAAGGATTTTCCAAACCAATCACTATGAATGGTGAAATTCCCAAACTTTCACCAAGCTTTTACAGTGGCTTTTCACAAGCTCAGCCACAACCTTTAACAATGGTTTTTCTTGGGATCAACCAAAATCAAACTAACTTTTCTAGGCTAAGTTAGAACCTATACACTCAATTAAGCAATCCAAGCTTGAATAAATCCCTTCGAGTGACTTACTCACTCTAAGTATACAAGGAGAAAAGAAATAAGGAAGTACCTATGATCACTGAATTGATCTAAATGGTACAAAGTGAAGTGTTGATCTCAAATACAAAGATAGCAGTGAAGTACAGTGAAAATACAAAGAATTTTTTTTTGGTTTTTGAGTTATTTTTGATCTTGGAAGCCTTGCACATATTTTCTAGCCATTGGGAGTCCCTTAAATACTTGAAAAATAAACTCTGATGGGTGTTAGGTAGTTTCTGACAGTCGAAAATAGTTTGGTGGCAGTTCTAGCCATTAATCTGTCTTCTAGTACTCATATTCAAATTTTCAGACAGAATGCTCTTAGTGCACTAACATATGTCTTAGTCGATTAAGACATTTCTGTTTTTGAACTCGATTTCTGATAGTAAGCTCTTAGTCAACTAATCGTGCTTTTTAGTCGATTGAGTGGTCTTTGTCTTGCAATATGAATTTCTGGCAGTATGCTCTTTGTTAACTAACCACGTATCTTGGTCAGCTAATTGTTCTCTGCCTCTCAATCCTCTTGAGCCTGTCAACTTCTAATTTGATATTTAGCTAACTAATACTCTTCATTATTTGAATAAGAGGCTCTTATTTTGTTGATCAATTATGGCTCCTTATTCTTATGATTTTTGATATGTGCCTTTGAATGATTAATTTATTATTGGCATGCAATTTTTGTCTTGCACACTCAAGTAGAAATATTAGACACAAATGAGTGAGAATGTTTTATTATCATAAAAAACTAATGGAGCTAACAATGTTAGCCGTTGTCATAAGATCTTCTATTGCCTTAACAATAAACATCCCATAAGTGTTAACATCCTACTGTTTCGAGGAAAATGCTGAGCGTAAAATCCGCAATGGCAACTACGTCCACGATAATTCCATGAGGCCTGAACTTTGGAAGTAATTGGACTTATAACATATAATGGGCATCATCATGGTTAGTCATAGCATCTGTCTCTCACACAGTTTGGACTTTTTTGCCTTTGAACTTGTTGTGGAGCCCACCAACGTTCTCTCCCATCGAACTAAGTTAATATGAGCAACAAGCTAGTGCGCACCAACATTGCAAGGTATGAGGATCCAATCAACGTCTCTCTATGTAGTCCCCCATGGAGGCCTCCCACCCTTCACATAATCAACCAAATTAGTCAAAATTTTCTTTTTCTTAAGGTTGAACACCTTCTTAGTGTTGGTGACCTCATTTCTAGTGCACATCAAACGTAGCATGTCTTGTCAATTATATTGTCAGTTGTTACACGCCATGAACTAAACAACACGACACATTTTCATAATTGGACTTGAACGATCAATGGTTAGGGCCTACGTTGCACTTGAATGATCAATGGTTAGGCCTTCATGGCATTTACACAGGACGTTGAGGCATGTGTTAATTTATTTGTTGGTCATCCAAACCTTAAGGGGCTCCAATTCCTTGAAAATGTTGGGCCTCACACTCTGTTGATTTCGAAGTTACACCTGCACATATAAAATACCAATATCGAAATATCATTGATTATTTGGAAATGTAAATGCATGAATGTAATGTTTTCAGCTTACCTTTCGTTTAGGTCTTTCTTGAACTCTGTGTATTTTTTCTTGACCGCTACCTTGTCCTCGGGGGAATAAGAACAAGTTCACGTATGGGCTCCCAATGTATTTGCTTTGCATGATGATTTGTGCCACTTCAGTCTCATCTACATCTAAAGTCATCCATATTAAACGTTAAGCAAGTCTATGGCAACTATCAGTTACACCTTAGTGTCAAACTGCCTCACTGGTGTGGTATGAACCGGTTGTGTGGTGTGAATTGGAAGTGTTGTACAAACTGGAGGTGATGTCTGCGGAGGAGGTGTGCTCTGAGAAGGAGGGACGGACATGACCATTTGCCATTACTCAACACCCATGGGCGAATCCGCACCAATTGGCTCCTCACCAATTGTCCCTTCATCAAATACCTCAAGATTCCCAACACCTCCCACAGCTTGCTCCACATCCTCATCGCCACCACTATCATCGTCTCCAGCACCATCATCGTCATCACCACCACTAACATCATCCCTGTCGCCATGATCATCAACCTTATGGTTATTGTTATCGCCACCATTATGTTCCTCATCGCCACTAGCATCATCCCATTAGCACTGGCATCATCCTCGTGGCCATCGCCGTCATCACTACCATCAACATCAACACCACCGCCATTGCCATCAACCCCATAAGCATCACCATCATCGTTGAGTGCACTTTTGTGTTGACCGGTAAACCCATCCTACACAATGAGATAAATGAGAATAGAAAATAGGTTAGAAAATACATTGTTGCATACTATGACTAAGAATATAGAAGTTGCTACATGCCATGCCTAATTAAGTTGTAACACGACTTGCTTTAAAACCAATGATGTTACACGCCATGCACAATTTCCTACATTGTTACACGCCATGCCTAAAAATATATGTTACTACATGCCATGTGTCACGGACTACACCTTTCGGCCTAAGTATGCAATAGTTCGTGCTGCACTTGAGTGGATACTTGCACGTAAGTCAACCAATACTTGATTATATCTTTACCAATGAGGTAGCCCAACAATCCGCCGACTACTCACCACTTATAAAGAGTTTACTAGATTTTACAAGTATTCTACTCATAGCCATTACAATGCTTGAAATGAGGACATTCCTTACCTAAAAGGTCTTTCCCTTAAAAACTTAACAAGCGTTTGTGGAGGTGTCACCACAAGACATTACATTGTTTGAAAGAAGGACATTTCCCTTACAGATACAAAAAGACTCAATCTCATAAATAACTTTACCCTATCATATTCCAGTACAAGGTCGGTTTGTGACACCAAGCCTATAAACACCACATTGCTACCAATGGCTAACCATTCAAGTTGCTACACACTATGCCTACAATTACTAAGATGCCACATGCCATTTTGTCACAATATATTACATGCCATATTAACAACATTCGAAATAAATGGACATCGTGTGTAACAAAATTGGAGATTTTTCTAAACACTAAGTTACCCATAATCAACAAAATAAACAACTTTGCATAGGACAAGCAACCATTTGACAACATAATCAACAAAAATGAAAGGTGAACAACAGAAGCCACTAAAAGAACACATATTTTTATCAACAATTTTGAACAAAATCAACTGACTGACCTACTTAAACACATTAAAACATCAAAACCCTCTCCATGTAACTACATTCTCAAGAAATATGGCATTGAAACATATAAACCCATTAAAAACACTACAAAAAACTCAAATACATCCTAAATGCTACATGAAAATAACGAAAAAAAGCTAGAAGATTGTACAAAGAAAATGTTGAGAAGTCGATGTACGTGCCGATCCTTTAGTGAGTGCATGTCTTTTTGCCATTCCCGCCTCAGCTTGCATGTGGTCCGTCTCAAATGACTCATTGTGACCATATCATCATTGTTTAACCTCATCTTTCACAATTGTAATAAGAGCAAATAAAATGTTAGTTGATAGTAAAACAAAGTATTCTGGGGTATATAAAGAACCATCTTTATCAACATTTAGGCGATATCAACAGAGCGAAGAGGTGCCACTCATGCTGATGTATGACGACGAGCAGTTGATGTTGTTAGGGATTCAATGTGCGTCTGAGGAGTTGGCATCAATGTATGCATTTAAGGATGTGGCTTACGCATTTAAGAAGGTGGAAATGCATACGTTTTATTATCGAGTTGGAATTGAGCAGCTAGAGTGACATCGACTTCATCATCCTCCTCGTCCATCAAATGAAGGTGTGATTGGTCGTTTTACTAGATGCACCAGTGGGCTTCCACTTAAAGGTGCCACTAGTTATTTTCTCCTTGAACGCTCTTATTTTCTATCTTATATCGAGACCCTATATATCCTGATACTCCAAATGCCATATTAGAATATATTGATTCCCCTTAGATATAGGGGTATTTATATGAACCCAATATGGCATTGTGGTCTCTTCCGTGGTAGGCTCCAAAGTATGGTGTTCGCGCAACTACACAAAACATACAATGCAATTAGTTTGAAAGATAGTTGACATATGACAACAAGAAAAAATAGTAGAGTTTTGCTCACCTTCTAAGGACTCCAATTTTTCCAACAACTTGTGGAATAACTTTGGCTTTTTCCTGCACTCTGATTTACACATTCGTGTATAAACGTCACCAACACGAAGCCTATTCAAGTTCAAAAAGAAAGAATGGCCTTCATCACCCATAATTGCAAGTAAATTGAAAACACTATAATCACCTAAATGTTACATGACATGCCTTAATAAAATGTTATGTGAAAAGGAAAATGGAAAATGTTAAGTGACGCTACCTATATCGCCCATGCAAATCCACATACATTGTATTGAAAAGGCTTAGGCTTCTTCGATGCCTCGACCTTGGCCTTGGTCTCCATTACAGGAGGAACTTCAAATCCCCTCAATAGGTAGTCCATAGTTAGCTTCCACACATAATGACACCATGGGAGCGCATTCTACACTTCCATGTCCTCGACCAACACCAACAGCCATAACATCACCTGTCTTTTATAGTCTTGTCCAAATAAAATATTATTCACAAGCAAGACGAGGGCCATCTTTGTTATGTCTCCCTAGTGCTTAAAGTTGTCGAGCCGAAACCTTTCAAGCACTTGCTCCAAATTCACCTTCTTTTTCTCTCCCTATTATTTGTAGTGAATTCCTTTAGGGATGAGCTTATAGGGACATGAGAAAACATTTATCATGGAGTCCAACTTCAATCTTGTCACAAGGCAGAACTCACACTTAGAGAATCGCGCCTTGGTTTAGCCTATGACAAACCAAAACTCATGCTCCGTTGTGTCGGGTTCATTAACTATATGTTCAGCAACCTCTTAAAGCACTTTACCTTCACTGCATCGTACTCAACTACCTCATGGTGCGTGTTGATTATGTATGGCACAACCCACTTACAATAGGTGTTAATGATGATGTGGAAGACCTATTTGTCTTTTAAAACAACAAGCGAAGCTTCATGGTTCTCATACCATGTGAAAGCCATCTGCAACAAAAATTAGTAGTGCACAAGTAAGTTACACACCATGACCAATTAACTCAGAGACGCTACATGTCATTTACAAAAAATTTAATGTTGTTACATGCCATGCAAAACAAGTTAAATGTTGTTACACGCCATGCCAAATAACTAAGCTATTACACATCATACCTAAAATCCTTGGTTGCTTTATGCCATGCCTAATGACTAAGTTGTTACACACCATGCCTAATGACTAAGTTGTTACACGCCATGCCTAATGACTAAGCTATTACACACCTTGCCTAAAATTCCTAAGATGCTACATTTCATGACTAAAATTCTTAGGTTACTACACACCAAGCCTAAAAATCTTTGGTTGCTAAACGTCATACCTACAAATTCTTAGTTGCTACACACCATGCCTAATAACTAAGTTGTTACATGCTATGGTTAAAATTCCTAAGATGCTACACATCAGGCCTAAAATTCCTAGGCTGTTACACGTCAAGCCTAAAAATCCTTGCTTGCTACACGCCATACCTATAAATTCTTGGTTGCTACACGCCATGCCTAATGACTAAGTTGGTACATGCCACGCCTAAAATTCCTAAGATGGTACATGCCATGCCTAAAAATCCTAAGTTGCTACACGCCATGCTTAACAATCTAAGTTGCCACACGCCATGTTGAAATTCATAAATGATGCTACATGCCATGCCTATATTCATGCACTTAGGGAAATCCTTAAAGTTGTCACACACCGCACCCATTTTGTCTCAATATGTTACATGCCATGCTTATATTCATGTACTTAGGGAAATCCCTGGAGTTGTCACACACCATGCCCATTTTGTCTCGACATGTTACATGCCATGCTAACAACATTCAACCTAAATGGGCATGGTGTGTAACATCTCTTAGGATTTCCTTAAACCTTAAACTACTACATTTAATAAAATCAACAACTTCAAACAACATCATATGCCATTTAACCACATAATCAATGAATATGGCTACCATAACAAAAAAAACCACTTTAAAAAACACATAATTTTATCAACAAGTTCAAATTAAAAGCAAGCATTGTAACTAATAACTCTATTATTTAGAGTTATTTGAGCTTAATTTTAATAGTAATTTAGCTTAGTTCTTGTAGTAATGCATAGAAATTAGTAAATTTTATTTAATTATTTTAAATTAGTTATTTTAGCTTTGTCAATCTAATCTAAGTTAATTTTATGCTTAATTTTCTGTTAATGTGGTTAAGAGAAGTTGTTATTGATTTATTTGTGCTTTTGTAGGTGTTTAATAAAAGAAGAATTTTAATGAAAGAAGGAGAACAATTTTGAGGTGCAAACTTCTACTGCATATCTTTTGGTATTTCAGCCATAACTTTCTCTACAAAGCTCCAAATGAAGCAATTGTTAGACCATTGGAAAGATAAGAGACAAATATACAACTTTCATGTTTACCACTTTGCCTCAATTTTACATGGAAGATGGTCAAAAATCTTGTTGAAGTTAACATACTATAATTGTCCTAGAGTAATTACGATTTCTGTTAATTAATTGGGCAAAGCTGCTACTCATATAGTCTGGTGAGGAAATTTCAACTGAAATTGACTTCTTTCTCCACCCAACTTGGCCTAACTTCAAAGCCTATAAAAATAACCTTTCAGAGAACCTGAGGAGAGCAGAAAAAGCACTAGATTGACAGCTGAGAGTCCAGCCACAAAGTCATTAAAGCTGAGAAGATTTTGGAGGATTCAAGAAGACTTGAAAGATTAAGATTATAGTTCTTGAGTTTTTTCTTTTCGATTATTCTTTTATTTTCTTAGTTTATTTTTATTGTTTAAACTTAATTTAATGCTAATGTGTGATTTGATGGGTAACTAAGTTTTTAATCTAAGATTATGATTGAACTCAATATGTAGTCTAAATTATTTATCTCTCTTTTACTTATGTTTGATAGATTTAAGTTGTTTATTTTATTCTGTTCTTAATGATTCTAATTGACTGATCGTCAATTAAATTGAATTGGAAACCTAGGTAAAACCTTGACGAGAGAATAAGGTAGACCTAGAATAAAATAGCGTATGATCGAATACACTTAGTTGATTAGGTGATTGGATTTGCATATAGTGCAGATAGACACCTATAAGCCATATGTAGCCAAAATTAGAGCACGAACGTAATGAATCTTTTTTCAATTCAATTTGCATAGACATATAGTAAATTAATTGAGATAGGTATTTTTATGAGAAACTCGACAGAGACTTGTAAATAATTTTGGACTCTAGGTTAACAACTTGATCCATTAAACTAAGTTAAGAGAGAGAGAGAGATAATAATCAAATAAAGTATTAAGGGACATCATAATCTTAAGTCTGGTAGTTGATTGAACTTTCAGTTTAGTAGTTCTAATTTTTTTTTTAATAATTTTAAAATTCGATTGTTTGAATAAGATTAGGGTGCTATAATATTAGTAGTTAATAGTAAGAATTAAAGCAATTCTTTGTGAGCAAGATACTCTATTCATTACTATATTACTTGTTAACGATACGTGCGCTTGTGTGAAAAATCAACAAGAAGTTTTTGGCACCATTGCTGGGGAATTGGTTTTTAATTCTTTCTTGTTAATATTAATACCAAGTATTCCTAATCTTACTTCCAACTTTTGTTTTTATTTTCAGATACTTTTGATTGAGGTGATGAACTATCAGTGGCCATCTAAACAATTTGTGCCTAAGAGGGTTGCTAGTGATTATGCATTGGATGCAATCAGTGTTTTGGCCACCGAAGTAGATGCTTTGTCTCAGAAAATTAACGCTTGGGGTGATAATGCTTTTCAAAGTGCTTTTGTGACATGTGAGCTTTGTGGAGATAGACATTTAAGTTATTGTTGTCCAACCTATTATGAATCAATGCAATTTGATGGAAGCTTCGATGGGCAGTAAAATAAGTCATACTCCAACAATTACAACTCAGGATGGAATCACAAAAATTTTTCATGGAGTAATGATCATGGTCCTACATATTCATCACAACTTATTTTCCATAGTGGTTTTCAGTCACAAGTTAGAGCTCCTATGCTAGAGAAAAAGCCTTCAATAAAGGATATGTTTATGCTTTCATGACAAAGATAGATGCCTTCATGACAAAAACTGATGCCATCATTCAAAGTCAAGCAGAATCAATCTGAAATCTTGAGACATAAATGGGTCAATTAGCTACTGCCATCAATAATAATAATAGACTTCAAGATGACGAAGATAAGGTAGATCAAGGAAATACCTCCAGTAGTCAAGCTCAAGATGAAGAAATTAAGCAAAAATAGGAAAAATCTACATCACCACAAGTCAAGCCATATATGCCTCCCATTCCTTTTCTGGATACAGTTGATGTGTTACCTAAAGAGGTTATAGCAAAAGCGCATTATTCAAAGAGAATTAAATTTGAGAAGTTGGATAAAAGTCAGTCTATTCCACCACCTTGGGTTAAACAAGCATCAAATATTCAATTAAAAACACTATAATCTCATTTTAGGAGGAGGCTACTTTTACACCTCAAACTTTTTCCATGCAAACTCAAACCTCAACCAAAGTCAAGCTATTGACTATAAAATAGCGCTTCTTAGGAGACAACCCAAGCACTCTAACTAACTTTATTTTATTTTTTATTTATTTTTATTTTTATTATTAACTTATTAACACTCTTTTTTTTATTTGTGCAGGTACATATAAAAAAAATTGAAAAAAAGTTTTTTTGAAAAAAAGGTTAAGTTGCGACTCCCACTAGGGCCTTTCGGGCTTTAATTAATACAAGTTGTAGGCCATTATGCTCTAGGACCCGACCCCGCTTGAAAAAAATAAACACCATCGAGGTCGCGACCTAGAGCGCGAGCTGTGGCTCTCTAACAGCAAGGTCGCGGCCTCGTGCCCTTTTGTAAGGTGTTGTGGGTTGCCATGAATAGGCAGCCCATTGCCCAGTATCCACTACCCAATCCCCCCTTTTTATTTGGGCCACCCATTACCCAATAAAACCCTTCTTTTCTTTTCAATTATTTTTATTTTATTTATTTATTTCTACATTAACCTTTATTTATTTTGTTTTTGTAGTAAAAAACAATTCCTCCTAAAAAGTGAGAATGAGGAAGAAGACAATGAGGAAGAGAAGGATTATAGCTTCTACAAAAATTCATTCAATCATTAGGGGAGTATTTTTTACCTTTCCTATATTTTTTCTAACATTGAGGACAATGGTTAGTTTAGGTTTGGAGAGGTGACTTTATTTTTCTGATGATGAATATTTTGTGGAAATTTTAGATTTAATTTTATTCACATGTTTATCTAGATTTATAAATAATTTAGGTTTACTTGGTAAATGAATTTATTTTTTGTTTAAATTTTAGGAATCTAGAGTAAAGTTGTGCAAATTTTTTTCAATGATTTCTCTATCCAATGATGATAACTAGTTGTATTGAATTCTTAGCTTTTGGTGAATAAGATTTTTGTTTGGATTCCTGCTAAATCTTTTATTAAGTATCATTGTTAGGATATGATTTCCACAATTTCAAACACTATAACTTTTACTTTGAATTATTGTGAATATATAGAGAATGTTTATATTGATGTAAATTTTAGATTATATCATGAATTCTAAAATTTGCTTGATTTTTCTCTTGAGGTGAAATCCTAGGCAATACTTAATTAGAGACATGACTTAGGCCATCTTTGGATCGTTTGAGCCTTAAAAGCCAACCTTGTTAAATCTTTATCCCTAGTATACCCCTTTTAAGCCTAATTCTCCTTTTCTTTGTTTAACTACATAAAATTTTAAAGTCTAGCTTTAAAATAAAATTTTCAATTTTGCAACCTTCACTCCTAAGCATATATATGGTTTTAGGAAATATAGATTGAACTAAATGTTGAAAAAGATGGAAAAGTGATGTTGCTGTGAAAAAAAAGTTTAAAATATGAAAAGTTACCCCACTACCTACAATGCAAAGAAAATAAGTTTGGGGGTGTGAAATTGTGAAAAAAAATGTTGAATGAAAGAAAAGTTCAAATGTGGAATAAAAGGTGTACTTCGAGAAGGAAAATAGAGCTCTCTATATAGATCCTAGAAAAATTATGTGCTTAGGGTGATTTGAACCACATTAATATTCTTTATCATACCTTGACCCTAGCCATACATTACAAGCTTTATAAAGTCCTATTGATCCCTAGCTTGGTGTTAGTCTACATTAGTGAAGAGAGAGATGAAAAGTAAACTTATGGAAATTTAGTACTAATTTAAAATTTGTGTTGGCATAAACTCATCCAGATATAATGATAATCTTGGTAAAAGATTACACACACATACGAAAATCCATTCGAGAATGTGCTTGCATTAGAATTGAAACATGAATTTGAATGAGGCTTATATTTTTCCTAAGGTTAATGATTGATGGACATACTTTTGAGGAAATTATAAGGAATCATTGAGTTAATGCACTTTATCTTTAGTAGTAGTAGTAGTAGTAACTATATTTATTTTAGTTTTCATTAACTGAATTTGATTTTTGTAAGTTAGTTATTTTCTATGTTTTGCTCGAGGACTAGCAAAATATTAAGTTTAGGGGTGTGATAACTCTATGATATAAAGTTATTTGAGTTTAATTTTAATAGTAATTTAACTTAGTTCTTATAGTAATGCATAAAAATTAGTATGTTTTATTTAATTATTTTAAATTAGTTATTTTAGGTTTGTCAATCTAATTTTAGTTAATTTTATACTTAATTTGCTGTTAATGTGGTTAACAGAGGTTGTTATTGATTTATTTGTTCTTTTGTAGGTGTTTAATAAAAGAAGAATTTTAATGAAAGAATGAGAGTAATTTTGAGGTGTAGACTTCTACTGCACATATTTCGGTGTTTTGGTCATAACGTTCTCTACAAAGTTTTAAATGAAGAGATTTTTAAACCATTGGAAAGATAAGAGAAAAATCTACAACTTTCATGTTTACCACTTTGTTAAGTTCCACTTGAAAAATGGTCAAAAATCTTGTTGAAGTTGACATACTGTAGCAGTCTTAGAGTAGTTACAATTTCTATTAATTAATTGGGCAAAACTACGACTTACATAATTTGGTGAGGAAATTCCAGCTGAAATTGACTTCTTTCTCCATCCAAGTTGGCATACTTCAAAGCCTATAAAAACAACCTTTCAGACGACTCTAGGAGAGCGAAAAAGGCACCAAATTGACAGTTGAGAGTCAAGCCAAAAAGTCATTGAAGCTGAGAAGATTTTGAAGGATTCAAGAAGACTTGGAAGATCAAGATTATAGTTCTTGAGGTTTTTCATTTTGATTATTCTTTTATTTTCTTAGTTTGTTTTTATTGTTTAAACTTAATTTAATGATGATGTGTGATTTGATGGGTAACCAAGTTTTTAATGTAAGATTATGATTGAACTCAATATGTAGTCTAAATTATTTATCTTTCTTTTACTTATGTTTGATAGATTTAAGTTATTTATTTTATTCTGTTCTTAATGTTTCCAGTTGACTAATCACCAACTAGATTGAATTGGAAACTTAGATTAAACCTTGACAAAAGAGATTTAGGTAGACCTAGAATAGAATAGCATATGATCGAATACACTTAGTTAATTAGGTGGTTTGATTTGCTTATAGGGCAGATAGACACATGTAAACTATACATAGCCAAAATTAGAGCACAAACTTAGTGAATTTTTTTTCAATTTAATTTGCATAGACATATAGTAAATTAATTGGGATATGTATTTTTATGAGAAACTCGACAGAGACTTATAAATAATCTAGGACTCCAGGTTAGCAACTTGATCCATTAAATTGAGTTAAGAGAAAGAGACAATAATAAGATAAAGTATTGAAGGACATCATAATCTTAGGTCTGGTAGTTGATTGAAGTTTCAATTTAGTAGTTTTAATTTTTGTCTTTTTAATAATTTTAAAATTTAGTTGTTTGAATAAGATTAGGATGTTATATTTAGTAGTTAATAGTAAGAATTAAAATAATTCTTTGTGGGAACGATACTCTATTCATTATTATATTACTTGTTAACGATACATGCACTTGTATGAGAAATGAACACTAGCAACTGCATTGACACAAAATAATATTCAAAAATCAAACCCACTCTATTTAATAGATTGCCAAGGAACATGGTTTTCAAACAATAAAACCCACTCAAAAACATAACAAAAAATTCAATATTGACTAACTTCCCTCTTTATGCAATTATTGTGAGTGATTACTTTACTCTAAACTTATTCAAACACTTTACTTTCTTTGGGAATGAGGAATGAATCAAATGATGTAAATGCTCAAATGCTTTGCCCAAATGCTCTACTCTTAGTCAAAGATGTAGAAATGATTTTGACAATTTTTATATTCAAATGGCATGTAACAACATTTGTTTTCAAGAAGGCATGTAGCAAATGGTGGGGAAGGTTATTTTCAAAAATGTTCGCTTGAATATGAGGAGATTTCATTAAAGGCAATTTTGTCCTAAAATCATTTCTCTTGTATAAAAATACTTAAATTTATGAGAAGGTTATTTTCAAAAACACCTTTTCTTTGAGGGTAATTTTCAAATTTAAGCCAATCTTAAAGTATTAGTTGTCCACAATTTGATTTGATTTGAAAGGCTTGATTTAAAAGCTTGCTGGAAACTTATAAAAAAGTTGAATTGGTTTAAAGGAATTGAGGTGAAACTTAATCAGTATATTGTGAAAAAATTAGCACCAATTAATGTTAGTGGGTGCTAAATTTTAAAACTATAGTCCTTGAAACATATTTTCTATATATATTATACTTGATGATTGAACAAAATTATGAAAGGCATGTGCTAGTAGAAATCTCTAAGTTGTTTGTGATTATGATATGGATTTCTAAAGCTATTTTCCCTATATTGTGTGTGTGTGTGTGTGTATACATGTTTTTAAAGATGGGGAAACAAACCTTTGACAAGTTTTCACTTTAAAATCAACCTTGCAAGCTTCATGTGGTGCTTAGGCCAATGGCCATTATTTGACTCACAGAAAGTGACATTTTACTTGCTGTTCTCATCAATGCATGTTGTTGGATAGTTAATATGCCATGCCTCAAAGTAAATTTGTGCATAAATATTTGATTTATGAATATACAACATATTGCTTTATCACGTTTTTTGAATGCATCAAAATTTGTTTTTTTTTAATAAAATATAAACACTCGAGGGTAAGACCTATTACCATACCAGGTTAGTGTGGTCTTGGAGCATAAAGTAGTGATTATTCGTTGATTGATATTTGATTTTAAAGGGAGACCTAAAGCCCAATTTTATATTTGATGGCGTAGGGCATCCACGAGTACGTAAAAGGGGACTTGAAGCCTCGATTTTATATTTGGTGGTGTGGGAAGTCCCACGAGTAGGTAAAAGAGGACTTGAAGCCTTGAGCATCAACTTATATTTGGTGGTGTGGGTGAATAAGTGATGATGTTATTAACACGAGAGAAAGAGCCTAAGGGTTATATTAAACCTACCTGAGGATGATGCTCACATATTTGATTTCTCATTAAACATGGCACGACATTAGTATACTTAAAATCTGTTTTTACATGGCAAGTGATGTTGTACTTGTTCATTGGTGATTAGATATAACCCATTCTTATTGTGAGACCCCAACCTCTATAGGCTTGTAACCAAGCATAGATGTAATAATACGAGCCAATGATAGTTTTGTCATTTTCTCTAATAAGCTCCCAAAGTAAGTTTTAAACAATATTATGGCCTAAGTAGGCTTAAAGCATAAATGGATGGTGATATTAGGGGTAAAATGGAAAAGAAACCAAAATTTTGATGATTTTCACCGTAGGGGCAAAATGGTCATTTTTCACATCGAGTTAAAATTTTAAGTTTTTATGAACCCGAGTATGTTTAGACCATTATGGACCTTGTCCCAGTGTTAAAAGAGCAAAAAGATTGCATAAAAGATTGGAGGAGAATAAGTAAATTGGTGAAGGGGTAAATTGGTAATTTTAAGGGAATGGATAAATTTGGCCTATAAATATCTTGAATTTCTAGCAGCTTCTTGAAATTTCCAGTAGCTAGTCTTCTTCTTCCCTATTCCTCTCTCACATTTCTTCAATTCTTCCATGGGAGTTTTCTTCAACCTTCCATAACTTTCTCTCTCTAGCTCCAATTTTCATGCTTTTGGTGTACTCTTCCATAAACCCTTATACTCTTTCATCCTCTTACTTTAAAACCCTTCAAAAATCTGATTTTCATGCTTTCTCTCACTAGTTGGACGTTCTAAAGAGAGAAAGAGAGAATTACCCCATTGATTTGGAAGCAATTGGAAGAGAATTTGACTACAAAGGAGCCTTAGGGTAAGTGATGAATTAAGCTTAGTTTTTAGCTGTAGAAAATGGCTAGTAATTGGGATTTATGAGCTGTTTATTGTTGATTATGTTCATTACTTTTAGTGATTAAGATAGTGAACATAGATGGCCATTTAATATGGCAATTGAAAGCTAGCTAAGAGATAGCTTTTAGGGTTCATAGAGTGTAAATTGACCTATTGATTATGCTAATGTGATCCTAGGTTCTAAGGAAGCCCCATCATCTTGTGTGGACAATTAGGGGAATTGGAGTCATTTAAAGGCTCTACAATCAATTAGTGAGTGGACTGCCTTCAAAACTTATTTTGGGAATATAATGTATTTGACAAACGTTTGAATGATTTTATACGATTTTTCATGAAAATGAATGCCTTGGGAACAAGCTCTTGAGAAATGATTTATGTTATGATATGTGGTTATTATGGATTTCTATGTGGCTACATTATGTTGATATACATATATGCTTGAATATAATGTTGTGTAATTATATTGACTCGGCTATGTGCGAGTAGGGAGTGCGCATAAGCCGAGGATGACCCGGTTATGTGCGAGTAGGGAGTACGCATTATCCGGTGATGACCCAGCCATGTGCGAGTAGGGAGTGCGCATGAGCTGGTGATGATGATGATGGGATGCTGTGATGATGATGATGGGTATATGCGTATATATATATATACATATGTAAATATGTATGTTATAGGAAATTGATGGATAATGGTTTATGGTTGTAATGCATGTGAAACTTGACATGTTAAACCTTGAGAAATTGCTATGTGTTTCATATTGGTTTTGAACATTTTAAGCAGGGTGGTTTTCTTTGGGAGAAAGGGAAATTTTCATTTGATGCCCTGTATTTCGCTGCAGCAAGAATCATTCTCGCTGCAGCGAGAAACTCTCGGGTTTTGAAAAGGTTGGCTGGCCGAAAACTCGCTACAGCGAGGATGCATTTTCGCTGCAGCGAAATTCATTCTCGCTGCAGAGAGAAACATTCTGTTTCTGGGTTACAATTTCACTGCAGTGAGATTGAATCTCACTGCAGTGAAAAACTTTCTATTTTGGTCTCCTATCTTGTTCAATTGCTGTCCTATCTTTCACTTTTTTGCTTGTTTCCCTTCCTTGCCTGCTCATTGAGTCTGTGAGACTCACCCACATATATTATTGTGCAACTAAATAAATAGTTAAGGACATCGTTGGCAAGGATACCTTCGACAACTGTGCAGGTAAATGGCATCTGTTAGCTATCTTTTGTGTCACTCCATTGTTCAGTCGTTGAGTCGTTTTCGATTTATAAAAAGTGATGTATTTTAAACTATATTCGATCAAGGCCCTTGGATTTTGTAAATTTAAAATTTAGAGTAGTGTTATTTAAGACGCATTGTACGGATACTTGATGTTTCTATTATAAAATTTGACATGTGGTGAAGAAAATTTGGTTATTATTGTTTTGGTGCATACTATTGGTGATATAATCATATTGATGTTAATGAGATTAATTGAAGTAGTAAGGATGATATAAGGAAAGGAAAATATTGATAAAAAAAAATGTTTAGAAGGTTAGTCGAGTTGTGTGGATTTACCTGCATGATTTGTGCGATGATAATGACCGTAGGTGAGTCGTTAAAAATTTGAATCCTTCTTTTTCATAATTAAAAAATAGAGTTATCCAAGAAAATCAATACATTACATGGAAAGCACAAAAGTTGAATTACAATCTAACTGATTAGGTCCCTTCACTTGTCATGTGACAACAATCTTAGCAAGCAAACTATTTTATTTTCAATTTATATTATATATTAAATTTGAAAATTATTTGATAGTGATTGTAATTTCTAATCTCATTAAAAAAGCTTGTTAAATTGATATTTTTTGAGGGCCTTCTTTGATATTGTTGCAAGGAAGGCAACATGGGTTATGATTGAGCTGAACCATTGGAACTACCACCCTATAATCCTTTGTAAGTGCCTCACAAATCACAACCATTGGAACGACAGAGCCTAGAGTAGCCATAGATGAGATCGAATGGAAATGGAACAAGATCTTTTTGCTTTTGTTTTGAGTAGAGGTAAACACAATAAGACTGTTAATGCAAATAGAGTTTAGATGGAATTAAAAGAATTGATAAAATTAACTTCAAAACAAACCTTTTAATAAAGGTTATCTTTAAGACTTATTTTGTTCTCACCATTTAGTGCATGTTTGGCCTAGCTTTTTTTCAGCTTATCTACCTTTTAAAAGTAGAAGCCGAGCCAAACATAATCTGTTGAAAAGCTCTTTAAAAAAAAAAAAATTTTTTAAGAACAAAATTTTTAAAAAAAAGCTCCAAGGAAGAGCTTTTTCTTCTCTTCTTTTAAAAAAAACATTAATTTTCAGGAAATACCCATCTCTCAATTAATCTCCCTCTCCTCTTCTTCCCTCTGCAAATTACCATTCTTCAACGTAAAACATGATTTCCCTCTTCTTTACCTCTTTCCACAAAAACTAATAAAAAACCAAAAAACCCAACAACAGAATATAAAAATCTAGAATTTTTTTTATCTTACAAAGATTAGGAGAAAAAAAAATCTAAAATTCAAAACTGCATGAAGATACTATTTAAAGATTTTCTCTCTTTTTCACCAAAAAATATTTTAATATTAAATATATCATTTCCTCTTTTCTCTTATTTTTTGGGAATTAAAGCATATGGTCTGATTGCTTGTTAGATCAATAAAAATCTAATATTATTGCTACTATACAAGTTTGAAAGTTATTCCTTTTTTTTATTGATTTCTTTGATTTTAACATATGAAATTATATATAAACTTGAACCATAACATTATAGCTTATTAGGTGATTGAAGATGGCATGAATACCCTTTATGGTAATTTTAACCAAAATTAGAGCTTACATAATTTATTTTGTTAAACAATTTACTAAACAGTTTTAACTTAATTCTAAAAGCTATTATTTTTCATAAGAGCTTAATAATAGCTTTTAAGTTAAGAAAAAGCTAGGCCACACAAATGAAAACAATGTGAATAACTTTAGGAATACAATAAAACTAACATCTAACTTCGTCTTACACTTTGGGAAAGTCATCCGATAGATACATCTTAGAGTTTGTAAAATTGTTCGGTTTTAGAATTTACTTTCTGCAACAAGTAAATTATAACGAGTTTGGACACTTTTATAGTTGATGGGAACTTAAGTGTCTATGTTAATTTTCATAACACAATACTTCTGTTGCTCTTAACTTCTCTATTCTTGTTTTGTTTTTGTTTTGATATGTCAAAATAGTTGGCAGTAAGTCTTTTATAAAGGATTGTAAGTGTGTCTTCTTAAAAAACACAACCTTTTCATCAAAGTACCTTTTTGTTTTAAAAATACTTTTACATTTTGTAGAACATAACCTTTAGATAAAGATATTGTTTTGACAATCACCTTATCAAAAAACAACCATTTATTTTATAAGACATAACTTTTGAAATACAATATGAAAAGATAACTTTTCATATCACTTTATAAAAAGACAATCACTCATTCTATAAAACATAACTTTTAAGCTTTAATATGAAAATATAATTTTTCTTATTCAAACTTTTGATTTGTAGTGGTTTTTCAATTATCACATAACTTTTGAGTTAAGATAAATTTTCATGTTAAAAAACAATTCTTTTATTTTAAAAATACACCAATAAAAAAAACAAAGAAAATAACTCTTCTAATCCCTTCACCTATCAAACCAACCTTTCTTCTTTCTTCTTCTACTTGATATCCAAAACCTCTACTGTCTCTTCACTTCATCAGCCATCATCACAAAATGTTTAGATAACACATGTTAAAAGATATAAAATGAATATAATACTTTTTGTAGGTGAGAATTATTATAGTTTATAAATGATAACAACTACCATCAGTAAAATCCAAGTCCAATTAAAATAAATAAAAACATTTCTGAGCCTTTTTTAAAGTTTGATTAATTAAGCATTCTTTGAAAATTCTCAGAAGTTGTAGTTAAAAAAATTCTGAATTTTATGAACAATGATGTGTCCATTTTGTTGATGTTCCAATGTGTTATGTTAACATTGTATTGTTGTTGTATATGATCACTATCCGTGGTTAGACAAAGGCGATGGCCAGCAGGACAAAGACCCACCGATCGGAACAGCAGTGAGGAGATGGTTTCGGAGAATTAGAGACACGATTTTGAAGCAAGCATCTCACATAGCTTTGATAATCCCAACAACTTGTATACTGGCTTTGGCATCTCATGACTTGAACATCAAGATGTGCTTTTCTCTTAGTCCGATTGGAATTTCAAATAATTGGAATGTAGGCAGAGTATGAACAAGGACAACTAATCAGGATTCGGAATTAGGATTAATAGAGGAACAAAAACCCTAGTTCTAGGAATTAATGCACTGGGATTATTGTGTGCATATGAGTTATAGCAAAACCCCTAGTTCTGAGAATTAATGCATTAGGTTGCTGACGATCTTTACTTCTTTATGTATTCAATGTTCATTTATTCCTAGGCAAATTTGCTTACCCACCTTTCCTGGTATATAAAATTATTGTTGATTCTAGGTAAGTCACGATCTTTAGTTCTTTGAGTATTCAATGTTCATTAAATCCTAGGAAACTTTCGCCTACCTATGCCTATATATAAGATGACTACACCAACCCAACCCAACTCAAATCGAATTTTATATTGGGTCTCGCGGATCTTGGAACACCTCAGAGTACACAACAATGGAACAAATCCAATCTCTTCTCCCCTTTTTTTTCGAGATTTGAGTAGATTAATTCATAAAAAATTAGCTTCAACTATTCTATCATTGTCCTTTTGAAAAGTTAAAAATTCATTGACAAAAGTAAGGAATAAAACATTCCTTGTAACTCAGGGCTGAGCAACCATTCGGTTGTAACTACACAACCGACCGGAACTGACAGCGACCATCACAATCGACGTAGTTTTTCGATGTCGATTTTGGCGTCGGTTGTGACTGTCGATTTTGAAGGCACCGCAGTTCGACTGCTGGGGGCAATTCCTTCTCAACCGAACTGACCGAAAAATCAGAAAGGATGCAATTCCCGTTATATATCTCATTAAATTCCCCCTCTTCCTTTCCTTCCCTTCCCAAGTCCTGATTGTTGATAGATTGGCCGCCCCCTTTTCTTGAAAACCCCCTAAAATTAAAAACCTCCCCCTTCTTCCTTGATCCTTCACTTGCTGACTGCCGTTGCCGACTTGCCATCTCTTGCTGTCTTGTCGTCTCCTTGCCAGCCATTTATCTTCAAGGTATGTTGTGTTGTTGACAAATTCTATTGTTGGGCTGAGGATCTTAATTTTGCTAAGGCCTTATTCTAAGAATATTTTAGTTGCATGAATGTCTTATGCCTCTTCTTTCCTAATTGCTATCTTTGGTAAAATCAACCAAAATGAAAAAATCTTTAACTCAGACAAACACTTGAGGCTTGTTATTTGTATGGACATCAACATTAATTTTCAGAACTGTCTTTCTGTTTTGATGTGGTATCTTGGGTTTTAGTTGGTTTGATGCTGTTGGTGATTTTGTCGAATTTTGGGTTATGTATTTTGGGTCCGGTTTGTTGCTGGTTGGTTTTTTATTGACTCTTTCTGCTGCTAGGTGATGTTTGTCTTGAAGTCTGAGGGATTCATGTCAGACCAAAATTTAGCATTTCTTCGAAGAGGATTTATGAGATTCAATGCATTGTTGGTTCCATATTCGTGAAGACTAAGGTTTCAACTAATGTTTTTAATCTTCTGTGGATGCTATTTTTGCCATTGTAGTATGTTTCTGTTGGTATTAAAGTGGTTCCCCTAGTTATAGTTCTGAGTTGATGTGGAATGTCAGCTTTGGTTTTAGTTCAAGTGTTCTTTCCTTGCATCATTTTCCCTCTTGGTGCAGGTTTCCCCTATGGGGGCTTTCCTTAAAGGACTTTGGCAACTCAGTTATAGTATTAGGCTTATGATAAGCCATTTTTAGTCATAATCTGATGTAATCCAGCAGCCTGTAGCATTAGGCTTTATATTTGATGTTATTTCCTACTAAGCAAGCTCAATTTATTAATTTATGTTGTACTTCATGCATTTAGATTAATGCCATGGATGATTGCATTGCATATTATGGGTCTGTTTGGTAACCAAAAAATAACTTGTTAAAGAAAAATTTTTTCAATATAAAATATTTATAAAAAAATTTAATTTTTTTGTTATTCGGATAAATTGTGGAAAGCAATTTCTATCGTTTGGATCATTCTGTGGAAAATATTTTCCATCATCTCTAGTGGAGTTATTTGGATGTTAAAGTGATAAATAGGTGTTGCTTACAAAATAATGGTGTCACTTGGTTTTCATTAATTTGGATTCAAAATTAAGAATAGACTTGAAAATAGACAAAATCAATAATGATATTTCTTAAAACATTTAATCACATATTTATAATTAAAATAAGCTCTAGTTTTCAAAAAATTTTCTATTTCATCACTTTTTTACCGTAACATTTTAGAAATATAAATATCATCAATTGTGTAAAACATCTAAAACTTATACTATGTGTATTCATTAAATGATGATCATTGAAATATTTTTTATTATAATTATTAGTAAGATTTATTCAATTTATAAATAAAAAATTAATTGCATTGAATGATTTTATTAAAAAAATTATTTTTTTAATTTTAATAATATTTAATAATTTAAACATTAATATTTTAAAATAAAATTTTTTAGTTAATATATTTTTTACTTTTTTAATATTTTAAATTAAATATCAATATTCATCGAACCAATAGTCCTATGCTTGGAATAAGAGTTTTTTTTTTATTATTCTTTGGAAATTGTCTAATGTTGAAAGACATTTTACATGGTCAATGGGTGTTTTTCCTATTTACTTGTAAACTGTTTTACATTTGTAATTAAATTTTCACAAATATAAATCTTGAAAATATTTTTCAAAATATTGTACGTCAAAACAAATAGACTTGACCTTTTCTCTTATCTTTTCCATTTTATTTAATATTTTTGTTAGCCAATTTAATATATGGTGTTTATTACTACTTTAAAAAAATAAATTATTGGTTAAGAATTCTTATAAATAAATGTCATGGTGTTTATTGTTTTTTATTAAAAAAATTATATAGCGTTTAATATTTTTTACCAAAAATTAAACTATGTGGTGCTTGTTTATTGCATTTCTTAAAAATAAATCGTATGAACTAAACTACCTATTTAAATAAGATGGGGCTGATTTCAATTAAAAATATGGACTTGATTGGTTATGTTTCAAATTTTAGTCATTTAAGCTCAAAAAATGAGTTGGAATACCTCAATTTCGATTGACTGATTTTCCTTTTTGACCTGTACCGATACTCTCCCCAGTGTAACTTATAAAAAAAAAAAAGAATTCCAACCAACCACACAAAAAAAGGAATCCCAACACCTAAAAAAACAAACTATTCAATTACTGTGTAAAAAAAAGCCCAACATCGAAATTTTCAGCACAAAAGAGTTCGTGAACGACCTAAAGTCAACCACGAAACCATCGGTAGATCAACTTATCACAGCCAACCATAACATAATTGGTAGCAATAAAGAAGATAACATCGCTCAGCAAGCAAAAGGCACCAGAATCACAAAATAAATGATCCCATAACATCACTGTTGTGGAAACTGACCAAGAAACAACAAAGATAAAACTCAGAGAAATTAAGCAAATAGAAAAAACACAAGAATTTACGTGGTTTAGCCTTTTACCTACGTCCACGAAGTGAAACTGTTTTTCTATTATTGAGAAATTAAAGTACAATAAATTGACCTCTATGGTTCTCCAAACCAACCCAAGATCCCTTGCACACTTTTTCTCAATAATCTCCTAAGAACACTCACCCAAACAACTCTAGCTCCACCTAAAGCAAAAGACAAAGTGACAAGATGTTCCTTCTCTAAAGCTCTCAAAGCACTATTTGCAATTCTAAAGCCTAAAATCCACTTTTATAGTGTAAAAGTTCAAAGTAGAATGTGATTAGAACTCGATGTGGAATAAGAAGTTTAAAACCATACAACTACCCAATGTTGTACACAAACAAGAATCCTAATCAAATAAGATTTAGAGTTCTAGTCAACCTAAAACTTAACAAATCTCCACCTTTGACTTGAATTCAAACTCCTTAAACCTCTTCCACCAGTCGCACTTAATTATAACTTCCTAACTCCACCTACTTTTCAACACCTTGAATAACTCTCCAAACATAAGACTTTCCAAATCATTGGCCTTTATAATTACCACGACTACACATACCAAATCAAGCATGGTCCAACACTCGATTCCACAAAACGACAAATGCACCTGTGTAGTCGTCCAGTCAATGGCACTAATTGACTTCAGAAAGGGACCTCGACAACCCTTCCAATTCACTACTGGCAAGATTTTTCATCCTTTCATCATCATCTACACCATGGGAACCTTTCATCACCTCTTTGGCAAATGAAATCTCACTTTGGTAGCTACCATCTCTTATGCGCTGTTCCTATCCCTTCAAGACCTCGCATTCTAGATGATACAAGCCATTATGCAAATTCCCCTTCATCAGGACCATGTCGCCTTGTGTGACTTTTACCACTCCATCAAAAGCAGAATATCCATATCCTTTGGAGTCTAACAAGCTCAATGATATTAGATTCTTACGCATCTTCGGGACATAAGCCACACCACCCAAAGAACACACAACCTCATCAAACATTTTGATTTTCACCACTCTAAGACCCATGACCTTCACTACTGACTTATTGCCTAAAGTCAAATTCCCAGTCACCCCTTCTTGAAGTAAATCAAAACAATCTTTTTGATAACATATGTGAGTGACAAAAGTAGAATCTAAATACCAATCAGAATTTGCATCCATATTTTCTGAAATTGTAAGGACATCACAATCATCACCTTCAACAACGAAAGCACACTCACCTTTGCTCTTGTTACTTTCATCCCCTTTTGTAGGACAATCCCTTTTAATATGTCCATACCCTTTGCATTAAAAGCACTGAACATTATTGGATCTGGACTTGCCACCTTTAGATCCCTTACCAGTTGACTTCCTCCTATGAACCTTAGTTACCAATGCCAAGCCATTTGGATCTCTATCCCCTTCCTTACTTTTCTTTCGGGCTTCACGAGACATTAACGTTGCTTGTGCTTGTTCTAACGTTATTGTATCCATCCCACATATCAGAGATTCCATAAATACCTCATAGGAGTCTAGGAGCGAAGTCAGGAACAACAATGTCTTTTCCTCTTCCTCCACATTCACATTAACCTTCTTCAACTGATCAATGATCCCATCGAATTCATTCATATGCTTCATGAGGTCTCCATTCTCCTCCATCTTTAAGCGATACAACTTTCGCCTATGTTATAATTTGTTGGAAAGACTTTTCGCTAAGTAAATCTTTTCTAACTTTGCCCATAACCTTGGAGTAGAATCCTCATCAATAACATGGTTAAATACATTATCTCCAATGCAAAGCTGAATAGTGCTCACACACCTATTAAAATACCCTATACTTTGATATGGTGATAAATAAAGTTGATCGGACGCAAATTGAGGTCAATTAAAATGTTTAAAAGTGATAAAAGACGAAAGGAGTAGTTTAGGATAAAATATTCCGCACGCGAGAAAATAATAATAAAATAATAATAATTTTATCGGAGGAGAATTTGTGAGATAAAAGGCGATTCAAAAGTCAAGTGAGGCATAATAAGGTATTTTGGGTACCAAGGAGACAAGATAAAATTTTTAGAATAAAATAATATTTTATTAATAAAATAATATTAAAATATTAATATTTAATCGGATGTCGAAATTAGTCATGAAGAACGATCATATGATTGATCCAAGTGAGGGAGAAGAAATACAAGTTAATTTTTGGTGAAATGATCGACAAAAGTGAAATACGTGTGTTTTGTTAAGTCGAACCAACGCGGATAAGTAAATATTTAAATATTGTGGTAAGACTGCATTGAGGTGCAATTTTTATATTTCGATGGTACACGCATCGAGAAAGGAAGTTAGATGAAAATTGAAATTTTTAGACGTATTAAAAAGATCAAAATTGGAATATAAAGATTAAAGGATATGTAGTGAAATTAGTGAGAAAAATAAAATAATCATAGAGTAAAAATAAAATAAAATATTAGAAGACCAACATGGGCAGCAGCCCATGTGGTCAATAAAAGAGTCAAAAACTCTTTACTTAGTGAATTGGAGGGGGGGGGGGGGGCGGCCATGTGGACCAACAAGTGAAAGAAGAAAAAACAAAATTTTGATGTGGCTTGCCATGAAGGAAGTTTGTGGAACATTCAAGAGAGAAATAAAATATATATATATATGTGTAATTGACCAAACTAAGTAAAGAGGACCAAGAAGAAAAGAGGGGTCGGTTGAGGGAGAGTAAAGGAGAAATAAAAGACCAAAGGAAGAAGAAAGAATCGAGAGAAAGAAAAACAAAAAGAAAATCATGCATGAGAAAGGAAAACAAAAGGAAAAGAGAGTTGAGTTGAGGGGTTGTTTTTGCTACCATTCAAGAAGGGAAAGAGAGCCATTTAAGGGCTGATTTTGGAGGCTGGAAAGAGCTGTTTTTCTGCTGGTTTTGGAGGTTGGAAAGTGCCATTTTTCTGCTGATTTTGGAGGCCAAAAAGTGCAGAATTTTGCAGCAGAAAATTTAAGGTTTGAGTTGCTGTTTTAATGGTTAATTGTGGTTGTTTTGCCTACAAATATTTTGAAGGAAAGGTGCAACTTAGCTGCTAAAATTTTAAGAAAAAACAGAGCAGCATAGCTGCTGATTTTGGAGCCAAAATAAGCAGTTGTAGCTGCTGAAAAATTGAGAGATAAAAAGCTAGGAAGTGTGACCGGTGGTGAGAAGGAGAGAAAGGAAGAGAATGGACGGTTTGTGCATGTGAAGAGAAGAAAAAGGAATACAACAAGGCTGCTAGACGGTGGAAGAGAAAGAAAGAAAGAAAAGAAAAGAAAAAAAAAAAGAAAAGAAAAGAAAGGAAAAGAAAATAACAAGGAAAGTGGGCATGGCCCAACAAGCAAGGAAAATTTGACATGGTCCAATAAAGGAAGGATGGGCATGACCCAATTAAAACGAAATGGGAGAAGTCCATGAATAAGAGTCCAAAAACAACAAAGGAATAAAAATCCAAAAGAAAAGGAAGGTGGAGATTTGGGCCAACCTAGCTTAATTGGGTAAAAATTTCTTTATTCTTTACCATGATTTATTTTGAAATTGGATTATATGGAGGCTAAATTATTTTATGTAATTATGCATTGGTTAATTGGTGATATGAAGTAAATTTAAGTTGCTTAAAAGGTTGAAATAGGCACTTAATACCTTAAATAAGTTACTGGTGTTAATACTCTAAAGAATTACGTGAACGAAGAATGTAATTAATTATAGTAAAAATATATTAAGATATGAATTAAGTGAGTGGATTTATGATAGAATGAGAGAAAGAAAAGTAGAATTGATTC
Source organism: Theobroma cacao (assembly GCF_053813885.1). Taxonomy (NCBI): domain Eukaryota; kingdom Viridiplantae; phylum Streptophyta; class Magnoliopsida; order Malvales; family Malvaceae; genus Theobroma; species Theobroma cacao. Next base: position 9,837,286 of record NC_142647.1, read on the forward strand.
ACTAAATGTATTGAATTTAAATGGTTGCTAGGAAAGCGTGTTGAACGAAGTAGGTGACGGGCAATTAGGTATAATTATACGCATATACGAAGTAATAGCGAAGTGGAAATCCCGCTATTGTGAGGTGAGTAACCTTACCATCATTTTTATTATCTAAAGTATGTTTTTAATTGATTTTGATGAAATTTTATGAAAATGAAATTAAATGGTAAATCTTGAGTTTTACAAACAAAATGTGTCTACATGAAAAGATGTTATAAATTGTTTTAAAATTGAATGATGATTTTGAAAAATAGAGTAATTGGAGACCACTTGTTATGTTGAAAAATTTATGATTTGAATAAATGGCTTATGATAATATTTGCATGAATGGCTGAATTGGTATTTATGTTGAAATATATGAAATGTGTATTTAGCCTTGAAAGGTTGTGAATTACAATAATTTCCATGTCATGCTAGAATGAATTTTATTGTATGGTGGGTTTAGCTTGCTGCAGTGGGCGGATTCTGTGGACCAGCTTATTAAAGGGGCACAGAATCCGGATATATATATATATATGTACCTCGGTTGGAGAGGCGCATAGGGTATCTCCTGAGGTATGGTTAGAGTTCACGTCACGTCGAACCACCTCGTGATGATGAACTCCGCTAACGCCAAGGAACGACTGTGTTTTTCTCAAACTAAAAATATGTTTTACGTGTATAGGAAATTTTAACAGCCTTGGCGGGCTCTAGTGTACACCTCTGATCAAGGTGTCACCGAGTACTAGTTGATGGCATGAGCCAAATGTTTATGAAAATCATAAGCCTTAATGAGAAATTAGATGAAATACAATCGTTTGCATGTGTTGGGATGAATTTTCAAATTGTGAAATACGTATTGTGATGGGATATATTAATTGTCTCCTTTTACTCGGCTTTAGTTGATTTAAATGGTATTTGTTTACTCACTAGGATTTTATAATCTCACCACCCTCCTTTCCACCCATTTCAGGTTCAGAGTAGGCTGTTGATAGCTGATTCCATCGAGGGCTTCTATTGGATTAGCGTCATCCACACAGTAAGTTCATAATTTTCCTTAATTCTGGTTATTTGTGGGCACACTTGATGTTGTAAATTTAAATTAATTTAAATACTCTAGTTTATTGTGTTACAGTAAGAATGAATTTATTCAGTTGTTACGTTACAAAAAGTATTTACGTATAACTCTAAAATTACTGATTATAAGAAAATAAAATATTTTATTGAATATTTTGTTTTATCTTCTTATTATATTCAAATAATTATAAATTCATTTTAAATAAAGGTTTTAGATGCTTAAACTTATTTTTGAATATGAATTATACGATTGGTACTTGTTTACTACATTTTTTTTAACTGGTTTTGAAATTTTTAGTGAAAAATGACCAAAATGCCCCTGTGAGACAAAATTTTTATTTTATTAGTTTTAAGTTGGAAATAGCTTAAAATCCTTTAAAAAATAATATTTGGCAATAGTTACTCACCGAGGAAAATGAGAAACTGATATTAAGCCTTGCGAGATTTCGGTTGGCATTCCGGGAGATGGGTGCCCATCGGAGCACCGCGGCGATTGTCACGGGTTCGAGGGGAGTTCCGAGTCGTGACACCTTTGCTCCAACTCTACCCATTCAAAATCCTTCATGTCATCTGGTTGCCTTTCCTCCTTTCCTAGCAAGGGGTGCATTAAACCTTGCTGCACAAGGAGATCTTTCATCCTTCTTGGCTACTACGTGAAACTAGTCTTCCTATCAAACTTCTCAATTAAAAAATTCGTAGAACTAGTAACTTTCGACATCCTTGTTGAATCTTGAATTTACTGAACCCAAAGTTCTGATACCAGTTTGTTGTGGAAATTGACCAAGAAACAACAAAGATAAAACCCAGAGAAATTAAGCAAATAGAAAAAACACAAAAATTTATGTGGTTCGACCTCTTACCTACGTCCCCGGAGTGAAACTGTTCTTCTATTATTGAGAAATTAAAGTACAATAAATTGACCTCTATGGTTCCTCAAATCAACCCAAGATTCCTTGCACACTTTTTCTTAATAATCTTTTAAGAACACTCACCCAAACCACTTTAGCTCCACCTAGAGCAAAAGACAAATGTAGACACCCATTCAATAAAAATATAAAAAAATAAATAAAAATAAATCCAATAAAAATAAAAAAAATAAAAAAGAAAGAAAAGTCTGGAGGTTAGCATGGCCTCCATAGTCAACAAAAACAGAGCATTAAATGCTCCTCCGACGGTTGGGATTTGAAGATCTTTCTGACAGATTTGTTTTTGACTTGAAGGCCACCCCGAAAATCATACTAAACTGAGCATGATTGCCCTTTCTGATTGTCTAAAACTTTGGACAACTGGGTTCTATAAGAACCCTAAAATTTCTAAAGCAAAGGTGGGATTTTTGGGAGGAACCAAGAAACAACCCAGAAAACCCAATCTTTCCAGATCAAAAAGCAACAAAAAAATCCCATTCTCAAAACCAACAAAATCACAAAATCAGATCCAAAGGTCCTAAGTTCTACTAGAAAACTACCCTAGCCACAATAAAAACAATAAATCAAAATCAATAAAAATAGAGCAAAAAAAAAAAATAAACAAAAAAAATTAGTGTTTTAAAAAAAGGGTTGATTTGTGTGGGTGTGGGAGGCCGGCGACAAAAGAGGGTGACAAAGAAAGGGAGATTTAGGATCTAGGACCGTCGATCTGTGACGGTAGGGAATAGAAAGAAGTCATCGACCAATGAAAAGGAAAAAGAGAGGGAGAGAAGTCACCGATCGACAAAAAGGAAAAAGAGAGGGAGAAGAGAGAGAAGGGAAAGTTTTAGAGAGAAGGTAGAAAGGGTTACAGCTAGAGAGAGAAAAGAAGGCAGAAAATAAGAAGAGAAGGGAAAATGAAGGTTTAAACACTTAAGGTTAGGATTTTCAAAACGATGTCATTTTAGAAAATTACAGTCTACCAAACAAGCACCTAAAACGGTGCGTTTTGAGCTCTACCTTGTGGGTCTTAGGAAACAAATCCGGCGCAGCAGATTTGGGCTTCTGTGGGTCATTGAGTTGGGCTAATATGAGCTTGGAAAGGTATAATCTTTCTTTTTGGTTTGGGCTTGTTTCAATTGATTTTGGGTCTAGTCTATTTTGTTAAATAAAATGCATTTTTTTGTTATAATTTAAACCATATTAGGAAAGGTTATATATATATATATATAATACAAATGCTCATTTTAATGTTAGAAAATCAAAATAAAAAATAATAATAGTAATAATAATAAAAATGCAGAGTTTAGAAGAACATATATATATATATATAATAAGTAAATAAATAGTAAGAAAACTAATAATAGATTTAGTTTGGTTAAAAATAGCAATAATAATAAGCAAATGAGAGGAATAAGAAAAAAGAAAAGAAAGAAATATTCATATTTAGATACTTGTAAATGTAATATATATTTTAAAAAAACAACATGATACAAATATAAAAATTAGAAGAAAAATGAAATGACTATTTGAGAGATTTTACCTAAAAGGGGCAAAGAGTTGCCTCTTTCTGGTGGATTTTTTAGGTGTGGAGTTTGAGATGGATTTTCATTGAAACGTCGAGATAAATCCGAACTCTATACTCCAACACCCATTAATTCAAATAATTGTTTAAAAAATATAAAATGAAATAAAAAATAAAAAAATAAAAAAAGTAAATAACAAGCATTAAAGAAAAATTTTAATAATAAACACGTAAACAAGGTAATAAATTACCTTAAACTATTAAACACATAATTGGATGTATTATGAACCATTTAAATTAACAAACGTGTGCATGTAGATATCATCATTTTCTTCTATCATAAGATGCCACATTTATCGTGTAAATGGGGCAAGAATTTCGATGACGGGATTCCCTTAAAGAACTTGTAAAGATGAGTTCTTCCAAGGATATCTCTAAATGAGGAACATTTCAAAACTTCACCAAAGCGTTAGGATGGTTTTCGAATGATTTTTCAATAAAAAATTATCGACCCCATTATTTAAAACAAACAAATCACGACATCATTTTACGCTTGCATCATGTGCATAGGTACTACCGAATAAAGGATTCAATCGGATAACATAATAAAGAATTAATTAATAAGAAAGATTAAGGAAATACAAGAATAAAATCAAGGTAGGCTACAATAGGATAACTTAAGATTGAATGGTACCGTTAGTGGAACGGGCGTAACAGAAGTGCTAACCCTTCCCCGTGCGTAACCGCACCCTCGAACCTATCTCTAAAAATTGTAGACCAGATCTCGTTCTTTCGACGGATCTAAAATTAATTTAGGACTTCGTCGATTAGAACCGAGTTAATAGGTGACTAATCACACCTAAAATATATAAAACAGATTGGTGGCAACTCCTAGTTATTCTATTTTCACCTACGTCTAGCGGTCGGGTTCCTAGACCCGTACTTAACGACAACTTGGCAACTCCGCTGGGGACATCGAGAGTCAAGCCATTAATTAATCATAAGTTATCTTAAGCTTTAAATAATTTGGTGTTTTCTCTAGCGTCGAGTATTTATCTTGCATATTTTTTTAATGCATTTATTTATTTTGCTATTATTACTTTACTGTCTTTAATAATTGTGGGATTTTAGGATAAGGGGAGTGTTAAATTATTGGTCCGAGGTCGGTATATTCCTCTTTACACACAACACATCTTGCATTCATGCATAAGCCTTCTACTCGGGCTTTGTCCTTAATTAGGAGGGAGTTAAGTAGTTACGCTTTCATGAGGTGATAACCTCCTCATGGGCTAGTGAAGACTTCGACTCAGATCGAACGCAGTCCATTTGAAGCCTATAATGGGTAAGGACTGGGGTGCCTTACTAGTCCGTGTAGACGACAGTGAGAAGCAATTTGGGAACCTTTAGCTCCATTTTCGACCTGAACTCAGCATGTAAAATACCGAGAGTCACCTTGCCTAGGTAGAGCTTCACCCGTGAGAGAATACCCTCTGATTAGGTACACAGAAGGAATGGTCATATTCCCTCTACCTTAAATTTTTCTCTGTAAAATAATGAAGGTATCTTGCGTATCCATGTTATTAATTTCATTAGAATTACTCTTAATTTTTCTTGTATATACTAACTTAAACCTGTTGCCATTTTTGCATGTGCACATTTGCATCATACTTTTGCATCTAGGAAAAGTATTTGTCACTAGACAACTATTGACGGAGTACATCCAATTGCATCCATGGAGTCATCATAGCCACCTTCAAGCTACAACAGAATATATGAAGTGACTTAGCACATGGCGAGTGCCCAACAAAGTGAGGGGGATTGCTTGCCAAAAGATCACATCTCATCACTACTAGATAAGGTCCACGTTGATCTTAAATAGAATGACTTCACCGATCTGCTTGACATATGGGATAGGTGGGAGGCCACCACTCGAGTGAATTTCGATAAGAAATATGGCCATATAGCTCAGCTCTTTAAGGTCCAGATTGATGAACAGTTGTTGAAGGCCATTGTACAATTATGGGACCCGTCGTATAGGTATTTTGTGTTTAATAAGGTGGATATGGTCCCAACAATTGAAGAATACTCAACTCTCCTTCAAATTGATCTTGGTAATCTAGATAAAATATATTAGAGAAGACAAAAGACTGGGCACAGGTGAAAGCTAGCTATGATGATGGGTATTACTCCGGGGGAAGTCAACCAAAACCTAAGAAAAAAGGGAGACAATGAATGTATCCCATGGAGTTTTCTACGCAGCTATATCATGAAGCATCAAGACACCGAGCAAGGACAACTAATGATGGCTTTAGGAATTTATGGGCTAGTGATCTTTCCCAAAGTCTTGGGGCATATAGAGGTCGGAATTATAGATTTCTTCGAGCAAGTTATCAACAAGGCCAACCCTTCGCCTTCAATTCTAGCAGAAACTCTCAGATCACTGAATTATTGTCTGAAAAAGGGGGAAGGATAATTTGTGGGATATGCACAGCTTCTTTCCATCTAGATAGTAAGTCACTTTAAATGGAAGGTCAAAAAGTTTAGAAAGCCATTTCATCTGCAAAGTGCCCCTATTAGAGAATTTTGTGAAAGTAAATGGCCGACAAACAAGACTACGGAGCAATGGATTTCTAGGCTCAGGAAACTCATAAGCGTGGAGGTAACATGGAGAGCTCCATGGATGCCGCATCACCTAGTCATGTATAAATGCGAGGATGAACCCTAGGTACCATTAATTGGGCCATGGGGAGCGATCAGCTATGCCCTAATTATGGTGAGAAGACAATTTGGGTTAGAGCAATTTGTGTCTATGACACACCGACTTAACACTTTGGAGTTTGCTTATGAAGAGCCAGGTTTTCTGATAAGGATCGAGGAGATTGCACGAGCTTGGAAAAAGACAAGTTGAGTCAACCAATGAAGGTACACTGATGAAGTTACTACTGGGTATCTAGTGTGGCATGCTCGACGAGTTAAGGATGTGGTATACCCGAAGGAAGATGGACCTCGTGGCCCAAGCTATCCGGAACCTCGAGATGCTTTGCTAGGAAGTGAATTGGCTCGAAAGAAGTCTGAAGCTGACAACACCAGTTGAAAACAACAATATGAAGATCTCCAAAAAAGGTGTGAAAAGATGAATATAAAAGCAGCCAAACAAAGAAAGAAAATTCAAAAATTAAAACGTAAAGAAAATTCGAAAAATAGAACGTGATTGGGAAAAAAAGTATGAGAGCCTGAATAACGAGTTTTCTGCCACGACCAGTGAACTCCAAAGGGAAATACAAGCGAAAGAAAACCAAGGCAATGAGCTTCAAGCGTACAATGATGGATTGAGAAATCAAGTGCGATTCTAACAAAAGTCCATCCAATTACTAAGACAAGAGTATGAAGAGCTCAAAAGGGTCATGACGACTTATCAACAGGAATATGAACACCTAACGCAAGAGAGCACTCGATTTCAAGAGTGGGGTGAATCCTACAGACAAGCTTATGTGGAAAAACACAACCAGATGGATTACTTCGTTAGGCAAATCAGGGAAGTGGCTTACAAGGCAAGAAGCATGGCTAGAAAAATAGACTTATTGAGGAGTCAGGTCTTTCCAATTGGGAAACGATAGCAACAGTTGATTAAGTATCTTGATGAAGTGTATAACCATCACAACAAAATTATTGAATATTTCTAGATATAAAAGATGACTCCTGAATTGTAATCAAAGACAATATATTATGCAATGGATTACTTTGTTGATGGGTATTATGTGACAAATACTTTTAGTGCATGATCATTCATTGATACATGTATACATCATCATTTCATGACAATGAACGTTTTCGCCTATAAATAAAGATAATGGGTGCATTTTTTCATCTCATTCATGCACTAAAAATGCATCTAATTCATGTTTATGATTTAAAAATAAGGATTCCAAGATAGATCGACAACCTCAAATCAGTGACCAGCGTGTTCATAATACACATCAATGAGCAAGAATCATGGAAGAAGAACAAAAAGAGCGAATGGATAAAATGGAAACAGCTCAAGAGGAAATGAGAGAGCAATTAACAAAGATGATGGAATTGATGATGAACTTTAGTAAAAGAAAAAGAGTGGTTGAAGAATCAGCTCCACCAGAAAACCCATCGGCACAAGACACTGGAAACTTAAGGGATGATCCACCTTATCCCTCGGGGTTCACTCCACCCCATGCCTAGACTTTTCCAAGGGTCCACCCTCAAGTGACGTCATCCAATTATTACAATATATTACCCCCGATGAGCCATCAATCGATTCACGGGCAATTTGGGACAAATCCTACTAAACCAATACATGTTCCGAATTTAGACGATCCAAAAGAGCAAGAAAAATTAAGAAAATGTTCATCAAAAACAAGAAAAAATGACAAAGACCAGAAAAAGTACAATATGTTGGAAGAGTGCCTTCATACTATCGAAAGAGTTGATAGGTTCGGCACTATGGACGTAGTCAACTCTGCTTAGTGCTTGATGTACTGATCCCTGCCAAGTTCAAGTTTTCGAAATTTGAAAAATATGACGGAACGAAGTGTCCCATGGCATATATTACCATGTATTGTCGAAAAATGGCTGCACAGTCTCACGATGACAAGCTACTGATCCATTTCTTCTAGAACAGCTTGACTGGGTCAGCTGCTCGGTGGTACGTACATTTGGATTGAAATCATATTAAAACCTGAAAGAGCTAGCAAGAACCTTCATAGCCCAATACAAGCATGTGGTTGAATTAGCTCCTCATTGGTTGCCATTGGAGACTATGGAAAAGAAGCAAAGTGAGAGCTTCAAGGAGTATGCCCAAAGGTGGAAGGATATAGCAGCGCAAGTTCAACCACCTCTTACTGATAAGGAAATGATTGTGTTGTTCATAAACACACCCTAAGCTCCATTCTATGAGCGTTTGATCAGCAATGCCAAGAAAAAACAAATTGACATAGTTAAGGGCATTTTGGTAATTTTGCTAGAAATGGATAAACTTAAGCCATAAAAATCCAAGTTTCTAGGATGTTCTTCAAATTTCCAGCACTTTTTCTTCTTCTCCTTCCTCTCCCATGTTCTCTCGCCCCCCTCATGGAAGCTTGCCTTGAATTTTCATATATTTCCTTGAGATAACCCTGATTTTCATGTTTTTGTGCACCCTTTCTCAAAGTTCTTTGTGCTCTTTTACTTTTTCACCATAAAACCCTCAAAAACCATTCCTTATTACACTCTCTCACTAGCTGGACGTTCTAGAGAGAGAGAGTGTGAGATTTTCATGATAGTTTGAAAGCTTTTGGGAAAGAAATTCAATTACAAAGCTACCAAGGTGAGTAGTGAAATTGAGTTGGATTTTTTTAAGTTGTTGAGAATGTTTAGTAATTAGATTTGTGAGAATTTATTTGTTGGGATTATTATTCATTTTTGTGTGACTAGAGTGTTGCAAATAATAGTCATTAAATGGTAGTTGGGAGCTAGTTAGGAATAACTAGCTAAACTTGAATTAGGAAATAGCTTTGAGAGTGTATTAATGCCAATTTGGGTTGGTTGTAATGTTGTGTGTGTATAGGTTCCAACAAGACCTCACATGTCCATTTGGAGCATTAGTTGAGGTTAGAGTCAAGTAAAAAAATCAACAAGACCAGTGAGTGAACTTGCATTTTAAAATTGTTTTGAAAAATAGAATTGTGTTGAGATGAATTATTTGAATGATTTTATCCAACTTTTCATTAAAAATGGGTGCTTGGGAACCAACCCTTGATAAATGTTTTGATGTTGCTAAAATGTGAAAAGTGCAAAAAGATGAATCCATGTGCTCCTATATTATGTTGGCATGTATATATATATATGAAAATATGTTGTGCATTGATGAATAATGTTGTGTGATAATATTGACTCGGCTATGTGCGAGTAGGGAGTGTGCATAAGCCGATGATGATGATGACCCGGCTATGTGCAAGTAGGAACTGCGCATAAATCGATGATAATTATGACCCGGTTATGACGATGAATGAAGTGGGGTGGTGTACTTGTTGATATATGTTTATATATGTATATGTGATAACAAGTTTATGATTATAATATGTGATTGTTTTGAATGTTGATAACTTGATTATTGTCAATGTGTTCACTTTGATGTGCAATATGGTAGGGATGGATTTTGTGGCATGTGAAAACCCCTTATTTGTCATTTGCCCTGAATCTCACTGCAGTAAGAAACTCTCAGGTGGTGGGGACATAAACCAACCCTGTTTCTCATTGCAGCGAGAGTCAGAGAGGAAATTTCGCTGCAACGAAAATAAATCTCGCTGTAGTGAGAAATTCCCAGGTTCTAATGTAGTGCTTTTATTTTGGTGAAGATTTTGACCACCTTCCCTTCCGAACTAGGAAAAGTGGCAAACATCAAAGTTGTAACCCTATCTCTTAGATTTCTAATGGTTGAAAAATTAGGTCAATTAGACTTCTTTAGTGGGAGATATGCTTGAAAAACTGAAATATATGCAAACTAACACTATTTCTTGCTGCAACGAGAAACTTTCTGTTTTGGCCCCTAAATCTCACTGCAGTGAGAAACTTGCTACCATGCTTACTACCTTGCTTGATTTTGACATATTTTTCACCTATTTAACTTCATGGGTTGATCTTGGGTTTTTGCAACACTATGAGGTTATTAATCAAAGTTTGAAATGAGGGGTTTTTAGTAAGAAACTAAATTAATTTCATTGTTTTTGAAACGAGTGCATAATGATTTCCAAATTCTTCCTATTGATTGCTTGTTCCCTTCTTATGTTCACTCACTGAGTTTTATACTCACGTTTTGAAAATTCATGTTTTCAGATTTAGAGGTAATTGGGACCTAGATTGAGTCGCACACATGCTCACCTTCTTAGTAGGTATTATGACATCTCAGTAGCTATATCTTCACCCAGAGTCACTCCGTTGACGGTCAAGAGTCTTATGCTTGTGTACATGTATATGTAATGAAGACCACTAAGATTCATGTTAAAAAATCAAATATGTATATTTGATTACTGAAGCCACTATAAGGTGGCAAATGAGTAATACTATGTTAGCATAATACAATTGTGAGTATTGGGTTACTATAAAATGTTATTGAAATATTTTTAGTTGAGAATTACAATATGAGTTTGAGAAATGATAGTTTGGAATGATGATCAGGATTGCATAAATAAGCTTGCTTGGGCTTAATGAGCTATGCCCATTGGGCCTATGCGCTGGTCATAGCTTGAAATTTGGGCTGTGACAAGAAATACCAGTGACAATTGGTCCCTGCGTGTTTGATGTCCAATTCTAAGTGATCGACATTACCCCATCTTATAACTGTCTATTAAGACGCCCGTGGATTCATATGGCTAGAGCTGTATCGTCTTCTCTGCATCAAAAGGTAAAATTCATAATTGAAGGCCAATTGATAAACATCTCTGCAGAAGAAGACATACTAGCCATCCAATCCTCATCAGCCCCTTATGTAGAAGTGATTGAGGAAGTCCCTGAATGCTCGTTCAGATCTTTTGAATTTGTTAATGCTACTTACGTGGGAGAAGGGGCAGTGATACCGACTCCTTGTTTGTCAGTAGCAACTAAAATGGAAGTTAAGTAGATAGTGGGAAAAAGATGTCGTGCTGGTCTAGGGCTAGGGAAGAATTTACAAGGAATTAGTCGTCCTTTGATTCTAGTTAAGAATGAAGAAAGGTTCGGTCTGGGGTATAAACCTACCAAAAAAGAGAGAAGGAAATTGGCAGCCCAAAAGAAGATTAAAAGGATGGCTTAGCTCGAGGGAAAGGAAGAAGAATTTGAGAAAAGAACAACTCCATACTTGTATGAGACTTTCCGCTCTACAGGTTACATTCATCCTGAAGCACCAACAAAAGACAATCAAGTTCTGCAGATGCTTGATGAGCTATCAATCCATATGATCAAAGATGAAGAATCTAACAAGAAAGTCCCTGTGGTGTATCCAGTACCTCCAGGAGAGGAGTTAAGCAATTGGACAGCCACAGAGTTACCTGTCATCTTTAAGTCTTTAAAAATATAATGAACAATTTTACCTAAATGCCTATGCCCAAGGGCGTTAGGAGTAATTTCCTGTTTAAGTAGGGCTTTCTATTACCATAATCATTTAATCAATGACAATGCATGATGTGTTTCATAATTCATCAACCTTTTTGCATATTTCCTTTTCATTTATTCATTTAGCCAATAAACACTTGCCCATACATGTGTCCAATTTTACCTATTTGTAAGTCTTTAAATAATGAACATGAAGACAATCTAGAGAACAATGTGAATTTTGATTTCGAGAAAGTTTTGAACATTGATGAATTGAAAAATAAAGAGGAAGTGGGTGACTATGACTTACCCCCTGATTTGTCAAGATTATTGGAATAGGGAGAAAGGGAGATTTTAACTCATCAAGAACTCACAGAAACGATCAATCTGGGAAATGGGGAAGAAAAGAAAGAGGTTAAGATTGGTACCTCGTTATCATCTGATGAACGGCAGAAGTTAGAGGAATTGCTTCGTGAGTATGTGGATGTGTTTGCTTGGTCATATCAGGACATGCCGGGTTTTAATACTAACATTGTTGTCCACAAGTTGTCTCTGAAACTGGATTACAAGCCAATTAACAAAAATTGAGAATGATGAAGCCAGATATATTGCTGAAGATTAAAGAAGAAGTAAAAAAGTTATTTGATGCTGGGTTCTTGAAGGTGGCCAAGTATCTTGAATTGGTAGCTAATATAGTCCCGGTTTCTAAGAAGGATGGAAAAGTTTGAATGTGCATTGATTACAGGGATTTGAATAAAGCGAGCCTGAAGTATAGCTTCCTTTTGCCACATATCGATACTCTTGTGGACGATACAACAAAACATACTTTATTCTCATTTATGGATGATTTTTCAAGGAACAATCAAATTAAGATGGCACCCAAAGATATGGAAAAAATAACGTTTGTAACCATGTGGGGAACATTTTGTTACAAAGTAATGTCATTTGGATTAAAGAATGCAGGTGCCACCTACCAAAAGGCAATGGTAACTTTATTCCACGATATGATGCATAAAGAGATAGAGGTATATGTGGATGACATGATTGCAAAATCTCGTACAGAAAAGGATCATACTGTTAATCTCAGGAAGTTGTTCGAGAGATTGCAAAAGTTTCAACTCAAGCTGAATCCTACAAAATGTACTTTTGGTGTTATTTCTGAGAAATTGTTGGGATTCGTAGTAAGTGAACAAGGAAATGAAGTGGACCCGGATAAAATACAAGCTATTCAAGAGTTGCCACCTCCTAAAATGCAAAAAGAAGTGAGAGGATTTTTAAAGAGATTGAATTACATTGCTCTATTTATATCCCAACTCACCTTCAAATGTGATCCAATCTTCAAGCTGCTTCAAAAACAAGACTCAAGAGAGTGGAATGAAGAATGCTAGATAGCCTTTGATAAAATCAAAGAATATCTCACAAATCCACCAGTATTGGTACCACCAACGGTTGAAAAACTTCTATTTTTGTATTTGACTGTGAACAAGAATTCGATGGGATGCGTATTGGGGCAACATGATGAAACTGGAAAGAAAGAACATGTCATATACTACTTGAGCAAGAAATTCACGGAGTATGAGTCCAAATACTCTGCGCTTGAAAAGATGTGTTGTGCGCTAGTATGGACCGCCCAAAGGCTCCAATAATATATGTTGTATCATACAACATGGTTGATGACAAAGTTGGATCCCATCAAGTATATTTTCGAAAAAACTTGTCATGTCTGAAAGAATAGCACAATGACAAATTCTACTATCTGAGTATGATATTGTGTATGTGTCCCAAAAATCAATCAAAGGGAGCGTCATAGCTGATTTCCTGGCAGATCGAGCTACTGAGGATTATGAACCTGTAAGTTTTGATTTTTTAGACGAAGATTTGATGGCCATCTTGCACATAGAAAAGGACGGTCTCAATGAACTTAATCCTTGGAAAATGTATTTTCATGGGGCATCCAATGCTTTGGGGCACGAAATTGTTACAGTGTTGATTTCTCCAGACGGAAAGTATTATCCAGTCACAGCAAGATTGAATTTCAACTGTACTAATAATATGGCAGAGTATGAGGCATTGGTAATGGGATTACAAGCAGCAATTGAGATGAAGGTTGACACGATAGATGTTTATGGAGATTTGGCTTTGATGATATGTCAAATGAAAGGCGAATGAAAAACTAGAGATTCTCAACTAGTTTCATATCAAAAGCTAGTTACAGAATTAGGCAAACAATTCAAGGAAATCAACTTCAACCATTTGTCTCGAGAAGAGAATCAGATTGCTGATGCTTTGGCCACTCTCGCAGCTATGTTCAAAATAAAAGAAGCGACTCATGTACGCCCTTTTGATTTAGAAGTTCGTGAAGTCTCCGTACACTGCTTGAACGTCGAAGAAGAGGTTAATGGTAAGCCGTGGTATCATGATATTGGGCAATACATCAGGCACCAAGCATATCCGGAGAATACCACGGACAATGACAAGCAGACTTTTAGAAGCTTAGCAATAGGTTTCTTCCTGAGCGGAGAAGTGCTTTACAAAAGAAGTCGGGATCAAATACTTTTGAGATGTGTAGATGCTACTGAAACGAACAAAATAATGAAAGAAGTCCATGAGGGAACTTGTGGAGCTCATGTTAATGGACATATGTTGGCTAGACAAATTATGGGAGCTGGGTATTATTGGTTGACATTGGAATTGGACTGCATAAACTTTGCTCAAAAATGTCACAAGTGTTAGATTTATGCAGATAGAATCCATGCTCCACCAGCCTCATTGCACGTTTTCACGGCACCTTGGCCATTTTCAATGTGGGGAATGGATGTGATTGGGCTTATTATGCCAAAAGCCTTTAATGGACTTCAATTCATAATGGTGACCATTGATTATTTCACGAAATGGGTAGAAGTGATATGCCAATGTGACACAAAAGGTGGTGTGCAAGTTCATCCAAAGGGAGATAATAGGTAGATAAGGGCTGCCGAAAAGGATCATTACTAATAATGCAAGCAATTTGAATGGTGCGATCGTGAAAGAGGTTTGCGCTAAATTCAAAATCAAGCATCATAACTCGACAACTTATCATCAGAAGATGAACGGAACGGTAGAGGTAGCCAACAAAAACATTAAAAAGATTGTCAAAAAGATTACTAAAGTCTATAAAGATTGGCATGAGAAACTTTCTTTTGCCTTGCACGCATATCAAACTTCTGTGCGTACCTCCACGAGGGCAACTCTGTACTCATTAGTATATGGTACAGAAGCAGTTCTACCTATTGAAGTGGAAATCCCATCATTGAGGGTGTTGATGGAAACAGAATTGGAAGATGCTGAGTGGATCCGTTCTCGCTATGAACAATTGAACCTGATTGAGGGAAAAAGGCTTGCGGCTCTTTATCATGGCCAAATGTACCAACGAAGGATGATGCGAGCATATGAGAACAAGGTTCATCCCCAGCAATTCTGAGAATGAGAGTTGGTTCTTAAGAGAATACTCCCTAATCATATTGATTTTCAGGGAAAATGGATGCCAAAGTGGGAAGGACCATATGTGGTAAAGAAGGCTTTTTTAGGAAGAGCTTTAATTTTGGCTGACATGGATGGGGAAGATTTGCCTAATCCAATAAATGCAGATGCGGTGAAGAAGTACTATGCTTAAAAAAGAAGAAGAAAAAAATAATAAAAAATATATAATATGAATAAAAATGGAAGGGGTTTGTGTTGAAAACCAGAAAAAGGACAACTCATACCCAAAGGAGGAGGCTCATGCTAAAAACCCAAAAAGGGCGGCTTGAGGCCAAAAGGCAGGAAGTTAGAACGAAATGTCAGCCCAAATGGAGTACAGAATTGAGGTAAAAATACACTATGAATAAAGCTCCACAATTTCCAAAACAAGGGGAAGTTAGGGAGTCTACAACCTATAGATTTGCTCAAAGCATCAATCAAGGACAATTCTTGAAGTCGAATATCAAATTGGTTTTTCTGAATGGTTTGAGTGTTCATTACTTAAAAAGATCTAATATTTGCTCTGTAAATTCTCTTTTCTTGGAATTATTTGAACTCTTATATATGAAACTCCATTTTCTTATCTATTTCAACCTCTTTGTTCTTTACCATCCCATGGTTTCACATAATGATTGTCATAAAATGCATGTTGACTGGTAAAAGGAATAAGCTAATTAAGCAAGAAATTACACTCATTGTTCAGCAAAGACTTAATGATGAGGAAAAAGAATGGCAAAGTTTTAAACCTAAGCAAAAAGTCAAATGTCAAAAGAGAGGATGCTTAAGGGAAATCTAGAGTTTCCTAAAGTAACCAGAAAGAAACAAACAAAGATGGTTAAAAGCTGCAATGAAAAATTGGATAAAGCAGGAAAAGGATCTTGGAACCTTAATGAATCATAAACATGAAAGCATTCCATCATTTCAATCATGCATACATGCCTAGCCATGCACATGGTCATTTTCGAAAACAAGAATCAAAATTAATTCATGTCCCAAGCTTCGAAAGTAGGGATCCACCTGACCTAAAATGTTGAGGTCGTAAAACTTTGCTAGAAGGATTTGAGTTTTTCATTGTGAAGTTAACCCAATTAAGTTGGCCTCGTGATTTAAATCGAACCTGTTTTGAGATAGGTCGAGCCTAGATTAAGTCTAGGAATTTTCAATTTATTTTAAATCGAACTTGTTGTGAGATAGGTCGAGCCTAAATTAAGTCTCAATTTTTTTAAATTGAACTTGTTGTGAGATAGGTTAAACCTAAATTAAGTTTAGGAATTTGAATTTTTAAATCAAATCTGTTGTGAGATAGGTCGAGGCTAAATTAAGTTTAAAAATTTGAATTTTTAAATCTAACCTATTGTGAGATAGGTCAAACCTAAATTAAATTTAGGAATTTGAATTTTTTTTTAAATCGAACCTGTTGTGAGATAGGTTGAGCCTAAAATAAGTTTAGGAATTTGAATTTTTAAATCAAACCTGTTGTGAGATAGGTCGAACCTAGATTAAATTTAGGAATTTTAATCGAATTTGCTCTAATATGGGTCAAGCCTAGATCAAGTCTAGGAATTTCAATTTTGTTTAAATTGAACTTATTTTAAGATAAGTCGAGCCTAGATCTGATTGATTAAAGCAACTAGCTTCGAGATAAATCAAATGTGGTGTCTACGTCTTTGCATTATCCTTGATTCTCAAGAATGTACAAAGAGGGGCAATTATAGACACCCATTCAATAAAAATATTAAAAATATATATAAAAATATAAATAAAAAATAAATAAATAAATAAATCTAATAAAAATAAAAAAAATAAAAAAGAAAGAAGAGTCTAGAGACCCGTATGGCCTCCACAGTCAACAAAAACGGAGCATTAAATGCTCCTCCGGCAGTCGGGATTTGAAGATCCTTCCAGCAGATTTCTTTTTGACTTGAAGGCCACTCGAAAATCATGCTGAACAGAGCATGATTGCCCTCTCTGATTGTCTAAAACTTTGGACAACTGGATTCTATAAGAACCCTAAATATTTTGAAGCAAAGGAGAGATTTTTGGGAGGAACCAAGAAATAACCCAGAAAACCCAATCTTTCCATATCACAAAGCACCAAAAAATCCCATTCTCAAAACCAACAAAATCACAAAATCAAATCCAAAGGTCCTAAATTCTACCAGCAAACTACCATAGCCACAATAAAAACAATAAATCAAAATCAATAAAAACAGAGCAAAAAAAAAAAACAAACAAAAAAGAAAATTAGTGTTTTAAAAAAGGGGTTGATTTATGTGGGTGTGGGAGGCCGACGGCACAAAAAGGGCCGTTGGCAAAAGGGGGCGACAGAGAAAGGGAGATTTGGGATTTAGGTTCGCTGATCTACGGTGGTAAGGAGAATGTAAGAGAGCCGACAACAAAGAAAGGGAGATTTGGGATTTAGGACCACCAATCTGCAGCGGTATGGAATAAAAAGAAGTCATCAACCGACGAAAAGAAAAAGAGAGTCAGAGAAGTCACCGATCGACGAAAAGGAAAAAGAGAGGGAGAGAAGTCATTGATCGGTGAAAAGGAAAAAGAGAGGGAGAAGAGAGAGAGAAGGGAAAGTTTTAGAGAGAAGGTAGAGAAGGTTGCGGCTAGAGAGAGAAAAAAAAGACAGAAAATGAGAAGAGAAAGGAAAATGAAGGTTTAAATACTTAGGGTTAGGATTTTCAAAACGACGCCGTTTTGGAGGATTACAGTTCGCCAAACAAGCACCCAAAACGGTGCGTTTTAAGCTCTACCTTGTGGGCCTCAAGAAGTAGATCCGACGTAGCAGATTTAGGCTTTTGTGGGTCATTGAGCTGGGTTAATCTGAGCTTGGAAAAGTATAATCCTTCTTTTTGGCTTGGGCTTGTTTCAATTGATTTTGGGTCTAGCCCATTTTGTTAAATAAAATGCATTTTTTTGTTATAATTTAAACCATATTAGGAAAGGTTATATATATATATATATATATATATATATATATATATATATATATATATATATAACACAAATGCTCATTTTAAAGTTAGAAAATCAAAATAAAGAATAATAAAAAATAATAATAGTAATAATAAAGATGCATAGTTTAGAAGAACATATATATATATATAATAAGTAAATAAATAGTAAGAAAACTAATAATAGATTTAGTTTAGTTAAAAATAGTAATAATAATAAGCAAATGAGAGGAATAAGAAAAAAGAAAAGAAAGAAATATTCATATTTAGATACTTGTAAATATAATATATATATATATATAAAACAACATGATATAAATATAAAAATTATAAGAAAAATGAAATGACTATTTGAGATATTTTACCTAAAAGGGGCAAAGAGTTGCCTCTTTCTGGTGGATTTTTTAAGTGTGGAGTTCGAGATAGATTTTCATCGAAGTGTCGGGATAAATCTGAACTCTATACTCCAACACCCATTAATTCAAATAATTATTTAAAAAATATAAAATGAAATAATAAATAAATAATAAAAAAAAAACAAATAACATGCATTAAAGAAAAATTTTAATAATAAACACGTAAACAAGGTAATAAATTACCTTAAACTATTGAACACATAATTGGATGTATTATGAACCACCTAAATCAACAAACGCGTGCATGTAGATATCATCATTTTCTTTTATCATAGCATGCCACATTTATCGTGTAAATGGGGCAAGAATTCTAATGATAGGATTCCCTTGAGTTCTTCCAAGGATATCTCTAGGTGAGGAAAATTTCGAGACTTCACCAAAACGTTGGGATAGTTTTCGAATGATTTTCCAATAAAAGATTGTCGACCCCATTATTTAAAACAAACAAATCACGACATCGTTTTACACTTGTATCATGTGCATAGGTACAACCGAATAAAGGATTCAATTAGATAACATAATAAAGAATTAATTAATAAGAAGGATTAAGAAAACACAAGAATAAAATCAAGGTAGGCTACAATAGGATAACTTAAGATTGAATGGTACCATTCGTGGAACGGGCGTCACAGATGTGCTAACCTTTCTCTGTGCGTAACCACACTTCCGAACCCATCTCTAAAAATTGTAGACCAGTTCTCGTTCTTTCGACGGATCTACAATTAATTTAGGACTTCGTCGATTAGAACCGAGTTAATAGGTGACCAATCACACCTAAAATGGATAAAACAAATTGGTGGGGACTCCTAGTTATTCTATTTTGGCCTACGTCTAACGGTTGAGTTCCTGGACCCGCACGTAACGACAACAAAGTTACAAGATGTTCCCTCTCTAAGCTCTCAAAGCACTACTTGCAATTTCAAAGCCTAAAGATCCACTTTTATAGTATAAAAGTCCAAAGTCAAATGTGATTAGGACTCGATGTGGAATAAGAAGTTTAAAACCATACAACTACTCAATGTTGTACACAAACAAGAATTTTAATCAAATAAGATTTAGAATTCTAGTCAACCTAAAACTCAACAATCACAAATCAAACATGTGGCAAAAAAGCAAAGCATCCAATTGAATCACAAAAGCCTCAAAAAATCTCCACAATCAGAGAGCAATGAAAACCAAAAACTATTCTATCATTAAAACCGAAAGAAAGAAAAAACTATTAACGGCAATCAATTTCTTTTATATATTGACAAATTATAATACATCCCTGCATCTTCTCTTCTCCTGTTATTGTTGATGGCTTCATTTCTTGGAGTTATGAATTTCTGTAAGCCTTGAAACGAAAAGGAAAACTTGTTTAGCTAAACCAGAAAAAATATAATATGGTATATGTACAAGAACAAACATATAAGAGTACGAAGGAATTTCAAGAAAACATGCATTAAAACCAAAGGATACAAAGATTGCTCATGTTTCATTTTGTTTTGCACTAACAAATTGATATATAGGTGACAAAATTATCAAATTTTTTATAACAAAAAATGAAAACACCACCATAGTCTAGTACCATTCATGCGACTATTCATACTTTTTTGTTTTTCATACCGAAAACTGAAAACAATTATTTACAGTGAAAGCAATCAAATAAGTTAAAATATCACCTATTTTCATCTAAAAAGCAGCAATAATATTAGAACAATTTTATCCTCGGTTTTCAGAAAAATAATGTCTTACATATGAGCAAGTGATGAACACCATATCCGCAGCGACCCAAGGATTAAAGTTTTTCTCCACCCCATGAACAATCACGTTGCCATCATTGTAGATGTTCCAATTGGTAATTCTAACATGGTTAATCGTAGGGATCTCATCAGCGTAGTTTGCCATAAGCATGGGCCATTGTGGATCAAAGGATGGCAGCATTAAGCAGTTTGAGAAATCTCCACTATCGACTTTCATAGCTACAATTTGATATCGATAATGTGTTCGTTCCCATTTCTTGAACGAGATAGCCTCATCTGGGGGAGCGAATATGGTAATTTTACGACCGCTATATAGAGTAATTGTGTTACTATTTTTTTTGTAGGTACCACTTTTTCGGATTCCAAAATCTGAATGTGAATCTCCATGAGGTATGAGAGAAGGAAGATTTCTGTCAAGAATCAATGCCATAAGTTTGAAACCTGTAAGCCTTAGAGCTTTCGTGATCTTATCAACTTGTATAACTACTTTATGGCTATCTGGTCTCGGTTTGAAATTGGAGTGAAGCTGGTCCCAGCTCAAACCATCGCTTTCTGTCGAGACATGCTGCGAGGTATTAGTTTCATTAGGTGAAGTTCGGGGGCGATAAATAAGTAGGAAGATAATGGCATAGAGGAAGCACTGGAAGATAATAGAATAAAAGAAACGCTTGGAAGCCATGACACGATACAAAATAAGGGCTAATGTGACCATCAAACTTCATAAAATATATATAGATTGGAGTCTCAACAGAGGTTAAATTCTTATTTAGGTACAAGTATAGTTGGACTTGACATCAATTGCCGGGGAACCACTGGAAATTATAGTTTTTTTGTTGCTTGTATTTTCCTCTTAATTAATCAAAAGGTGTTATTGTTCCCCACCAAAAATGAATTACTCCTAACCCAAATACCAATGGAAATCATAGTTCACCTTATGTTGAAAAACAAAATTATCCGTAAAAATTCAATACATTATGTTGAAAACACAAAAGTTGAAGTACAATTTAACTTATTAGATCCCTTCACTTGTCACGTGACAACAATCTTAACAAGCCAACTATTTTATCTTCAATTTATGTTATATTATGACCTATTGGATGAGCATAGGTTTTCACTTCCTAATCGTTTATTTAAAATATAATATAAGTCAAATTTAATCAGGTAATAAAACACACCACCAAGTAATTAGTTTTTTAATTAATTTTTTCCACGTATTTATTATTCTATATACATTGAATTTGAAAATTATTTGATAGTGATTGTAATTTTTAATCTCGTTAAAAAAGCTTGTTAAATTTTCAATTCCTTTCAAGCAACATCTGTCAACAGCGTACTACTTGATAGAATGTAACACACATCTAAGCTTTAATGCAAGGTAAACTACTAGCAGAGTATACAAGCAGAATGTAAGCAGCCTGCTTTAATTGCTCAGGAATTCCTTTCACATTTTGCATTCTCAACAATAATTGATCCTACTTTTATTAAACACAATGCTACGCAAATTAATGTAAAATCAGGTAAACGAAACTGGTGCAACTAGCTTTGAGCCAATAGTTTAAGACTAATAATTAATGCTAATAATAACAATTACAACCAGCAAAATCTAACTCTAATTAAATAAATAAACAAATAAAATTTCAGAAATAATTAAATATTCTTTGAAGACTTCCAGAAATTGCAATTGAAAAAATTTTGGACTCCATGAACAATGATGTGACCATCATTGTAGATGTTCCAATGTGTTATGTTAACATTGTTGATGGATCCGTAACCATTAACAAGGACTTTGCAATAGGAATCGCATGTGAGCAGCTCGACGCCCCTTTGTACAGATCCTGAATCGAAACCTTCTTTATCGACCCTGGCAGTCACAAACTGGTACTCCAACACCTTCCAATTTTCATCATCGGAGAAAGATTCGTCCACAGGAGCAAATATGGTGATTGTATTGTTGTTGTATATGGTCACACTGTCTGTGGCATAACAAAGGCGACAGCCAGCAGGATACGTACCACCGAATGGAACAACGGTGCGGAGATGGTTTTGGAGAATTAGAGACATGATCTTGAAGCCAGCATCCCACACAGCTTTGATAATCCCATCAACTTCTATGATGGCGTTGGTATCTGATGGCTTGAACATCAAGATGTGCTCTTCTCTTGGTTGCGTTGGAATTGCAGATAATTGGAATGTAGGCAGAGTATGAACAAGGACAATAACAAGAACCAAGGCTAGGGTGTATTTGGATACCATGATCAGGATTCAGAATTAGGATTAATAGAGGAACAAAACCCTAGTTCTGGGAAGGGGGAATTAATGCCTTAGGATTATTGTGTATATAAATAAAAGCAGAGTTGGATTTAATTATAAGATTAGGTGTATAATTTGATCAAAACTCAAAAAGTAGGAAGGTTGCTGGCTTCAAATCAAATTATTAAAACTCATGCTTTTTTTTTTTTTGCTGCTTTCTAAAATTTTACTAATTTGTTGCCAATGCATGGGCTTTTTAAGCTCTTTCTAAAATTTTACTTAATTTGTTGCCAATGGATGGAATCCCCAATGCATAGATATGTGTCATCATAATATTACAATTGCGACACGATAAAAGTCAGATTATAATGCAAATTTTGGTTAATAGGCAATATAAAATCAGTTGAATAATTTATTGATAAATGAATAGCTCATAGAACATTAATATTTGAATAATGTTATTCAATATAGAGCTTCATAAAAACTGACTAGACGTAATTTAGAGAAAACTCTACTTATTCAATTATATATATATATATTAAGCCATCCAACCTAAATCAAAACAACTAGGTGAAGATTTTCCCAACCATATGCGGTCTCTTTTTTCCTCTACCTTTCCTAGTCCAGGCATATATGTATTATTATTATTATTATTATTATTATTATTATTAGTTCAGACCTTTTATCAATTGTATATGTTACCTCTTAACTAGTCTAAAACTCGAGATGTTGAAAAAATTTGTAGAAAAACAGGAAAAGGTAAATTGAAGAATAACGGACTTGTGTGTGATAAGATGTCTGTGTATTGGTTGTTGGTTATATAAGATTTGAATGGGCAGCCAAAAGAATCCATTGGTGTTGCTATGGAGCAAATATTAGCCACTGTCCAATATTTTCTCTTCTTGACCTTTACCATTGTAAGCTTAACCAAACTAATATCACTGCTTTTTGAAAGCTCATTTGAACCATATTCTCGTTTGCTTTGTCTCTATCACAGGGAGGATGGTATTACCTTTTGATCCCTCAGCATTAACATTTCAGAATGTGCAATACTATGTTGACACACCTCCGGCAATCACATAAATCTGCCCTTTGTATAAATTTGAAGTCGTAGAGCACATTCTCTCTCTCTCCCTCTCTCTCTCACACACACACACACACACATGCATAATCAACTTACATATAACCATGGACAAACTCTAACATAAGTTATTTAAGTCAGAAGGAACCCATTTGAGGTGACTGGCGAGACTTGAACCGAAGAATTCATCAACAATTGCTAAATATCATGACTAATGAGCCATTGGATGAAACAACACTGATTCCTCAACAATTCGAATCAAGATGTTTGATGGTATAGTAAGGGCACTTGAGGTGAAACATGTACCTAACATGAAAAAGAATTTGATATCCTTGAGTTTGTTAGATAATAAGGGTTGCAAATATAGTGGCCAAGATGGTATCTTGAAGGTATCTAAAATAGCCTTAACTATCATGAAAGGTAAGTTATCCGGTGGCCTTTATTGTCCAGTGGGAAGTACGATTATTGGAACTGCTTCTGTAGTCTCATCCCATGATCCTGATGATGATGTTACACGTTTATGGCATATGAGATTAGGTCATATGAGTGAGAAAGGAATGACAGAATTGAGTAAGCGAGGTTTACTATGGGGTCAAAAGACTGGGAAGATAGATTTCTGTGAACATTGCATCTATGGCAAACAACACCGAGTGAAATTTAGCATTGCTACACATCGAACCAAGAGTACAGTAAACTACATCCACTCAGATTTATGGGGTCCTTCTCTTGTGGCATCAAAAGGTGGATCATTATACATGTTAACATTTATTGATGATTTTTCAAGAAAAGTATGGACGTATTTTCTGAAGGCTAAAAGTGAAGTGTTTACCACCTTTTTGCAATGGAAGGCATTGATCGAGAAGCAGACAGGGAAAAGGATCAAGCGCTTTCGAACAAATAATGGTTTGGAATTTTGCAAAGGTGAGTTTGATCTATTCTGCAAGAGTGAGGGAATCATTAGACATCGCACTGTCATCAAAACACCACAACAAAACGGTATTGCAGAACGGATGAATAGAACACTTGTTGAAAGAGCAAGATGCATGCTTTCTAATGCTGGTTTATCTAAAGTATTATGGACAGAAATTATCAACATGGCTTGCTACTTGGTAAATCGGTCTCCATCAACTGCCATTGAATTTAAGACTCCCAAGGAAGTTTGGTCTAGTAAGCCGCTGATTACTCTATATTGAGAGTATTTGGTTGTCCTGTTCATGTTCATGTGAGTGATGGTAAACTTGAGTTGAGGGCGACAGAGTGCATATTCCTAGGCTATGCATATGGGGTGAAGGGTTATCGGTTGTGGTGTACTGATTGTAAGTTGCCCAAGTTTATGGTGAGTCGGGATGTTACCTTTGACAAGTCTGCATTACTTTGTGGGATAAAGTCTAGAATTGCAAACACATCAGACCAAGAAGTTGGCAAGCAGGTGGAGCTTGAAATCAATACTCTTGTGACAGTGCGGGATGATAGTGAAATCTAGAAAGAATTGCAAGAGGTACAAGAATTGGTATCTCAACGAAGCATTACTTGTATTAATGGTGATTCTGATTCTTATGTTTTATTTGTGGAAGTAGAGATTGATGAGCCTTACTTTTATCATGAGAAAATTACATATGCTGAGTTTTCTAAGAAGATTGAGTCTCTACACTGGGATCAAACATGGGAGCTTGTGAAAACACCTAAAGTTACTATTGAAGTTGGCTTAGTGGGTGAAGGAGGTGCAAACATTAGTCGTAATGTGGTTGGCTTCTCCAAATCAGATTTTGCTGGTGATCTAGATAGTAAAAGATCTCGAATGGGGTATGTGTTCACTCTCTTAGGGTCTGCAATTAGTTGGAAAGTAATAGCTGCTTTGTTTACAACTGAAGTTGAATATATGACTGTGACCGAGACTGTGAAGGAGGCCTTATGGCTTCGAGACTTAAGGAGGCCTTATGATTCAATTATGATAAACATTCTCTATATTTGTTTGCTCATTTAATTTTATTTGCGTGCATGATAAAACTGTGATAACATTTTAAAATTATAGAGTCAATCATGTTTCATATTAAACTAAAAAAATTAAATTAATTACCACCTATATATATATATATTTAATTTTAAAATTATTAACAATGGAGAAAATAATATGTGAGTTATAATCAAATAAGGATTCATTAAACATTTAGTATTTGAGTTATAGTTAAATTTTTAATATGACATCTAAAACTTAAAAATTTGAAATTAAACACTCGATTCTATCCATCAATTTACCCACGAGATTAATATCATTAATCAAATGGATGACATGTTTAAAGATATCAAATAGAAAAGCAGAAGGAGCAAATACTATACCTTTCTTTACAATCAATCTTAATTTCTCTCCATCACATTTTTGCTTCATAAACAAGCCACGTTAATGGCAATCAGCACAAAGAGCGCAATTCATCCATCACCTCATCCAAGAATCGAAAGAGCACACTCCTGATAGATTTCTTTATTACCAAAGTGCTAAAAACAGCCCAGAATGTCGCAAAAAAACTGTTGAATTTCCAGTGATTTCAGATGGTGAAGAAGATGAAGAAGATTCTGGCGCCAGTCCACAACTAGTCGAATTAAAGGGGAAGATAGGAACGGTGTCGTTCTGCCCTGGTTTTAATGTGCTACTAAAGCACACTTGAGTTTGTCATTTTACCTTTATGTTATAAATCTCACGTTGGCTCAAACGCCCTAGTTTATGTCGTTTTGGTTTTACTATGTAAAGGCTGAAAAGCCACGTGTTTGAGTCTGTTTTTTCTCCTTTCTTCTTAGCTGTTTGTTTAGCCATTGGAAAGCACAAAATTCCATGTTTGGAATCCTGTGCTCAGCTATTTTTTTTTAAGTTATTTTTTCTCTTTCCGAGGCTAATTTTTCAGGAAATTGTTGTTACTATCTTATATATATTTCAATGCAAAAATGAGTAAATATAGGCTTCTCAAATATTTCGTTTTAATCTCTTAAAATCCTTCCCAACTCCTCTATTTTTCTTTGAAAACCATGGCTCTCTTATTCTGTTGATTTTTTTTCTTTCTTTTGAGATATTTCTTCATGGTTTCAGAGCTGTAAAATTGATTTTAAGGGTCTATTCTTTAGCTTGTTATTATCCATCATCTATTTCCTATTTGCTGTCTCTGTTTTGGATCATGGCTACAATTGGTTTTAGCACATCAGCTCCTCCAATATTTATTGAGAAAAATTATGTTTTCTAATCAATAAAGATGCAATCCTATCTCAAAGCCTTCAATCTTTGAAAGGTGGTGGAGACCGGGCCTGAACCAGTGCAACGACATGCTAATGCAACCTTGGCTCAAATTAAGCAATTTGGAGAAGACAAGGCAAAAAGGTATAAGGCTTTCTCTTGCTTGCAATCTATAGTGTCTGATGAAATTTTTGATAAGACTATGCATCTAGACAATCCTAAAGAAGTTTAGGATAATTTAAAGGAAAAATTTTAGGGTAGTGATGGAACCAAAAAAATCCAAGCATTAAATTTGAACAAGCAGTTTAAGATGTTAACCATGGATGAGAGTGAGACGATTAAAGAATTTTATGAAAAAATTATGGGAGTACTTAACCAACTCAAGTTGCTGGGAAAAGAGATGTTCGAGGAAAGATTAGTGAGCAAGATGCTGGTAGGATTACCAAAGAAGTATGAGTCTAAAATCTCATCATTGGAGGACTTTAGGAATATTAGTCAGATGACCTTGAAGGAATTAATGAATGCATTAAAAGGCTTAGAGTAGAAGAGAGCCTTTAGGTATAAAAGTCTTATTGTGAATGTCCTAGTTGTGAAAACAAAGAATGTGAAGCTTGGTAGCAGTAATTCTAGGAAGCATGAAGCTGACAAGGAGGATAAAGGGAAAAAGGTAGATGAAAAAAGACATGGAAAAAGTAAGAAGTCATTTCTACCATGCTTTCATTACAAAAAAAAAAAATCATATAGAGAAGTTTTACTAGTTTAGACCAAATGTCAAGTGTAGAAGATGTCACTAGCAAGGTCATGTGGAGAAAGTATGCAAAAGTAAAGGTAAAATGTTGAAGAGAAAGCTGTTGTTGTTGAAGAGCTTCAAGCAGATGAAGAAGTCCTATTTATGGTCAAGAAGATTGATCTTGAAGAGAGAAATACACTTGGTTTTTGGATAGTGGCTGTTCGAACCACCTAACTAGCTGCAAAGAAAATTTCATTAATTTTAATGAAAATTTTAAAACTCAAATGGAGATTGGAAATGGTGATATGTTAATAATCTGTGGAACTGATACAATGGGGGTGCAAACACCTAGCGGGACTAAATCAGTGGCAAATGTCTATTTCGCTCTTGATGTAAGTGAAAACTTACTAAGTGTAGGCCAACTGGTGGATGAGGGCTTTGAGTTAACTTTCAAAGACAAAGCTTGCATAATAAAGGATTTAGTTAAAGTAAAACTCTTCATAGTGGGAATGAGGAACAAATGCTTTCCATTAAATTGGATGGATATAAAGCACACTGCTTATAATTGCATTTTATCTGATATTGAGATGTGGCGTAAGAGGTTTGGTCATGTGAACTATGGTTCACTCAAGCTAATGGCCTCTGGAAACTTAGTGGATGGGTTACCTTTAATGGTAAATATGAAGAAGATTTGTGAAATGTGTCAGTATGAGAAGTAGAGAAGAGTGTTTTTTCAAAAACCAGTTCTTGGAAGGCAACAAAAGGACTACAACTGATACATACTGATCTTGGAAATCTTATGAAGACTCTATCACTGAATGATAGTAAGTACTACATACTTTTTATTAATGAGTATTCAAGGTTTTGCTAGGTATATTTCATGAAAATGAAGTCTGGTGCTTTAAGTGTATTTACAAAGTTTAAAGCTTTAGTTGAAAATCAAGTAAGGTTGACTGTAAAAAAAACTTAAAAATGATAATGGGACTAAGTATACAACTAAGGAGTTTGAAGACTATCTAAGTAAGTATGGTATTGCACATCAATTAAAAGTCTCTTACAGCTCACAACAAAATGGGGAGGTAGAAAGAAAGAGTAGAACCTTGACGAAGATGGCTAAGTGCTTGATGTTTGAGAAGAAGCAACCTAAGCCATTGTGGCCTAAGGCAGTTAACACTACTAAATATCTACTTAATTTGTCAGTTACTAGAGCCCTGATAGGTAAAACACCTTTTGAAGCTTGGTTTGACTTAAAACCATCTGTCAAACATCTAAAAGTGTTTGGATGTGTATGTTTTGCAAAGATTTTTTATGCAAAGAGAACCAATTTGAGTAGTAAGTCACTGTTAGCTATCCATCTTGGATACAATGAGGTTTCAAAAGGGTATAGACTTCTAGATGTTAAAACCATGAAGTTATTTATTGGCAGAGATGTTGTTTTTGATGAAGACAAGATGTGGAATTGGGAATTCAAGTTGGTTGAAAGGTTAAATAACCATGTAATTGAAGGAAACTAGTTGCCATAGGAGGAATTTGAGTTGAATACAAATGATGTGGATGAGATACTTGTGAGGGGAACAAGGCGTTTGACAGACATATATGCTAGGTGTCATCTAGTAATCACTGAACCTGGTTCTTATGAAGAATCTACTACTAATGAGCATTAGAAACAAGCAATGGAAGCTAAAATGGTGATGATTAGAAAAAATAGAACCTAGTTGTTAGTTGATAAGCTTGAAGATCAAAATGGCATAGGTGTTAAATGGATTTTCAGAACCAAGTTGAATCCAGATGATTCTATTAACAAATATAAAGCTAGACTAGTTATTAAAGGCTTTGCATAGGTATATGGTGTTGACTACATGGAGACATATGCCCTTGTGGCAAGACATGATACAATTAGATTACTAGCAACTCTATCTATATGAGAAGGTTGGTTCATATATCATCTTGACATAAAATCTACTTTTTTGAATGGTTACTTGAAAGAAGACATTTATGTGGAGCAATCAGAATAAAATGTTGATAAGGGTTCTGAAAACAAAGTTTGCAAACTAATGAAGGCTTTCTATGGTCTCAAACCAGCATCAAGGGCATGGTATGAAAGAATGGATGGTCATCTACTGAGTTAGGGATTCATCAAATTAGATACGAAATTTGATCAGAAATTGCAAAGCCAAAACAAGGCACAAAGAGTTTGATGATGCTAGAGGAAAATGAAGTGGAAATAATAAGGGTGATGGCTGATAGAAATGATGAGCAAAAGAGTACAATTCAGAGAGAGGGGATTCCTTCAATGATTTTGACAAGAGAGAGAGGGAAGCCAGGAAAGCTAGAGGTTGAGACAGATGATGATTGAAGATTGATTGATGACGAATGAGAGAAAGTGAAGCTTAGAAGAAGCACAAAAGGGTAGAACAAAAGCAAAAAATTCTTGTTAGAATTAAGGGAAAGGTAAGAAAGCTCAAATAGAGGAAGAGGTATCTTGAAGGAGAGGAAAGTAAAGAAGGGAAACAAGACTTTAACCCCAAAGATTAGGTCAAAGGACTAGTTGGAAGAAGAAAAGAAATTGGAGGACTTGGGGAAAGAGATGCAAGAATGAGACTCAATGTCAGATTCAGACATTAAAAAAAGTGAATGTTGTAATTAGACAAGAAGTAGATGAAATTTGGTAATTTACTGAGGTATTGGGGCTATCTTCCAAAGAAGACAAAAAGGAGGTTATTTAGAATATTGTTGAACTAGAAACAATAAATAAAGAGGCCAAGTACCAAAAGCCTCTTTGTAAACTCCAACAAGGATGGCTTAAGTTGGTTTTTGAGTTTTGTTGGTTTTGTCTGTTTGTGAATTGGTGGATGACCTGCTTTTCACTACCTTTGTAACTTTTTTTTTTTTTTGCTTGGGATGGCTTTTCTAGCTAGTTTTGGAATCCCTGAGTTCTATCTGATTGTGTTGACCCCTTTGCATGTGTTGGCCCCTACATGATAACGTGACATGCCATGTGGCACCAACTTGATGACATGGCAATGCCATGTGGCCATAATATGATGATGTGGCATAGTAGATAAAAAAAATTTCATAAAAATTTTTTTGTGCCATGTCATAGGGACTAAATTGAACAAAAATATATAGTACATGGATTAATTGAATAAATTAAGATAAATTGAAAAAATTATTTGAAAAATATAAATCTTTTAGTAGATGATAGATATACTTATTAATAAGTCAAATAATTAAGTGCAAAAGATTTATGGTGTTAAAAAATATATATAAATATTTTTATACTTGATCATTTGATTTTAAAATATGTTCATTACTTTATCTTCTCTGCAAAAATTAAGTTTGAATTCCCTTTCTATAAAAAAATTTTAAAAAAATTATACTTAAAGTCAAATTTAGATGAATAACTTGCATTATGTTAAAATAAAATAATATAAAAAGACTAAATAAATTTTTTTTCTATTTATAAAAGTATAAAAATTTAAAATTTATTTGACTTAGTTTTTAACTTGAGCTTAACTCAAATAAGCAAAATAGGTTGATTTAATTACAACTTTAACAATTTACAAATATCCATTCTTCTATAATTATTTAACCTTTACCTAATTTACCTTTTATTTAAATTTACTCAAAGTTTCTTATAAAACGATTTTATTTAAGTTCAAATACTACAATCAAATTTTGCTAAATTTAAATTTACGTTATTAAGTGGGATCTACAAAAAATTTGTAAATACAAAATAAAATTGTATAAATATTTATAATTATATTTAACTCTATTAACCATAAATGCAGTCTTTAATCTAAGAAATTTTAGCCTAAAGAATATAACCTGAAATGTTAAACAAAATAAAAATATAAAAAATAAATAAAAAA
This sequence comes from Theobroma cacao, assembly GCF_053813885.1. NCBI lineage: Eukaryota > Viridiplantae > Streptophyta > Magnoliopsida > Malvales > Malvaceae > Theobroma > Theobroma cacao. The sequence continues at coordinate 9,868,662 of NC_142647.1, forward strand.
TTAAAGAGGTGGAGTAACTCAGATTCTATGGTTGCAATAGGAGGTTTGTCATACCCAAGTTAAGTAAGTCAAAACAAAGAATTATTTTTATAATCATTGCTAACTTCGTATCTTCTTTCTTCATCTAACAAAATGCAAGTTAATTCATCTAAATTTAATTTTAGGTATGAAGTTTTTTTCAAAGTTTGTTTATAGAAGGAGAATTCAAACTCAATTTTTGCAAAGAAGCTAAATTAATATATATATTTTAAAATCAAATAATCAAGTATGAAAATATATATACATATTTTTTAAAACAATAAATATTTTACACTTAAATATTTGGCTTATTAATAAGTGTATCTATCATCTACTTAAAAATTTGTATTTTTCAAATATTCTTTTCAATTTAATCCCTCAACATCTCAATTTTATTTAATTTAGTTGTTGTATTATATATTTTTGTACAATTTAGTTTCTATGACGTGGCGTAAAAATTTTTTTTGAAATTTTTTAAATCTGCCACGTGGCACTACCATGTCATCAAGTTGGTGCCATGTGACAGTTTACATCATCAAAATATGCCACGTTAGTGTTGATATCAGCGTTGAAGTCATCATTTTAACGGCAAAATTGGATGTCGTTAATGAGAGAGACTAAATTGAAATAATTTTCAAAATTAAGGGAATAAATTGTTTCAATTTGGAGTTCAGGGACTAAATTGAACAAAATGCATGAATACATGGACTTGGTGGGTATTTTGACCATTTTATTTTTTAACATGGGTTGTCTTGTTTGGTTTTGATGTAGTTTCTTTGATCGAGATAGGCTTCTAGGATCAACGGTTCAAATGATTTTTTGGGGAGGGTTACTGAATCTCATTAATCAGTTTAGGGTATAATTTTGTTCTCGTGCTGCTCGGTAAAGTTTTTATGCAGCTAATCGACTTTTAGCAAATGTTCAGGGCATTAAAGTTCCAAGGATAGTCTTTTTAAACTCTAAGTTGAAGATCGAGAGTGGCATACTAGCGTTGAAATGATTAATAAAATTAAACGTTTTTCAAAAAAAAAAGTCAATCAAAACATAGTGCGTCTCACAATTTTATTGGAAGCATTGGACACTTCGCTTATTTGACTAACAGTGTTGTTTAGTGTGCAAATTGATAAATAGAAGCAAATTAGTTCAAGTACTTAATTCCAAATTTTTATTCTTTAAATAACAAATTGAGAATTTGATTATAATTTAAACACCAAATATTTAATTAACCCTTTAAACCATAGTGCAAATTATGGTATCAAACTAAAGCCATTGTTAAAGAACCAAATTTACTCTTAAATTTATAAATTTTACTTTTAAAACTTTAAAATTTTTTAATTTATTTATTAATAAAATGATAGTGCATGATTTATTAATGGTTAAAAGACCTATCAAGTCCCTGTACTGTTCAATTTTGTTCAATTTAGTCCTTATATTTAAAATCGAAGCAATTTAGTCTCTCAATTTTGAGAATTGAGTCAATTTAGTCCCTCCCCTTAACGATATCCAATTTTATCGTTAAAGGATAGCGTCAGCGTTGATGTTAGTATTGACGTGTCACATTTTGATGACTTGGTATGCCACATGACACTGAGTGTGACATGGCAATGCCACGTTGCATTATAAGATGACGTGGTAGTGCTTACATGGCACTGACATGCTGACATGTTAGTGCCACGTGTTAGATCAAAAAATTTTTGAAAAAAAAAATTCTACCATGTCAGAGGGAATAAATTGAATAAAAAAATGTAGTACAAGGACTAAATTGAATAATATTGAGATATTGAGATATTAAATTAAAAAAATATTTAAAAAATACAAATATTTAAGTAGATTATTGATATACTTATTAATAAGTCAAATATTTAGGTGTAAAAGATTTATGGTGTTAAAAAATATATATAAATATTTCTTACTTGATTATTTGATTCTAGAATATGTAAATTAATTTATCTTTTTTAACAAATTTAAGTTTGAATTCTCCTTCTATGAAAAAAATTTTGAAAAAAATTTCATACTTGAAGTCAAATTTTTATGAATAACTTGTATTACATTAAAATAAAATAATATAAAATGACTAAATAAATTCCTTTTTCTTCTATATATAATAGTATAAAAATTTAAAATTTATTTAACTTAGTTTTTAACTTAAACTAAAGTCAAATTAGCAAAATATACTGATTTAATTTTTTTCTTTTAAAAAAATGAAGAACGAAAATATAAAGTTAGCGATGATTATAAAAATAATTCCTCGTTCTGACTTCCTTAATTTGTATATGACAAAATTCTTATTATAACCATAGAATCTAAGCTCCACCCTTTCAATTTTTTTATTCTTTTTTATGTTTTTATTTTATTTAATATTTCAAGTTATATTTTTTAATTTGAAATTTTTTATATTAAAGATTGCATTTATGGTTGATAAAGTTAAATATAGCTATAAATATTTGTACCATTTTATTTTATTAACAATTTTTTTGTAGATTCAAATTAATAATTTAAATTTAAATTTAGTAGAATTTGATTGTGGTATCTGAATTTAAATAAAATCATTTTATAAGAGATTTTGAGTAAATTTAAATAAAAGGTAAATTGGGTAAGAGTTGAATAATTTCAAAAGAATGTATATTTGTAAATTGTAAAAGTTGTAACTAAATCAATATTTTGAGTAAATTTAAATAAAAGTTAAATTGGGTAAGAGTTGGTGAGAAGCCATGGAAGGAATCTGTGACACCCTAGAGTTAAAAGTTGGTGACACACCATGGTGGGAATCTGTGACACACCGGAGTTAAGAGTTGGTGACATGCCATGGTGGGAATCTGTGACACGTCAGCATTTAGAGTTGGTGAGACACCATGGAGAGAATCTGTGACATGCCAAAATTAAGAGTTGGTAACACAGCATGGAGGGAATTTGTGACACACTAGCGTTCAGAGTTCATAAGACGCCATAGAGGGAATCTGTGACATGTCAGAGTTCAAAGTTGGTGACACACCATGGAGGAAAGCTGTGACACGCCAGAGTTCAGAGTTGGTGACATGCCATGGTCATAATTTAGAGTGTGTGACACGGCATTGCTTGAAAAGCTGACACGCCATGGTCATGGTTTAGAGTGTGTGACACGGTAGTGCTTGAACAGCGGACACGTCATGGTTTGAAATAGAGAGAGGAAAAAAATGGGCAGTTAACATGGTAATCGTTTGGACTTTCACTGAATTAATTCCCCTTTTTCAAAATAAATAAGAATATTACAAGGCCATTTTTCATTTTAAACAGTTATTTTTTAGAATTTCTAACGTCTGTGTGATTCATTTCTCATTCCCGTTGGTATTGAAGTGTTCGAGAAGGCTCTTTGCAAGCGTAACAGCATCACAGCACCAGCAACAATATCGGCCATGAGTGAAGAGGTCAGTGAGTCTCAAATTAAAACATTCATGTGTTCGTTAATTTTTTTGATTTTTTGTTGGGTTTGTTTGATATGTTCGTGTTTTTTGTTTTGTTTTGCAAATGTTTAGATTGTGTTTTCTTGCTGGTTTGATGGTTGTTGGGGTTAAGTCGTAGTGGTTTTAGGGGTTTTGGGTGATTACCGTGTGACGCCATTGTTATTATAGTTAGTTATTAGCGTGTCAGGTTTATATGATTTGATTTGATATGCATAGCGTGTGACAACATTTTACTTGATATGCATAGCGTGTGACAACATTTTACTTGATATGCATGGCCTGTGATAGCATTTTACTTGATATGCATGGCGTGTCACAAGATTTAACTTGTTATGCATGGCGTGTCACAACATTTTACTTGATATGCATGGTGTGTCACAACATTTTACACAACATTTTACTTGTTATGCATGGCGTGTCACAACATTTTGCTTGCTATGCATGGCGTGTCACAACATTTATTCCTTATTTATGTCTTCAGTATACCTTGTTGCACATGACAGCTTAACTCACTGGTGCATGTGTGCCAAGTTTTGCAGATCCAGTGCAGACAGTATGAGGATCTTGACAGTTTGCTGATCATGTCGAGGGAGAAGTGGGTGTTCAACGTCACAATTAACACTCACTGTAAGTGGTCGCAGTTGCATTACATCACAAAGACTCTCCAATAGAAGTGGGAGTACAATGCAGTTAAGCGTACGTGCTTCGAAATGCTCCTGGACGTCTATCCATAGGGGTACTTTTGTGTCGGTCTCTTGCACAGCATCATGATTCACAGGATCACTGAGAGCCAGTCCATGGACCACGAGCTATGGTTTGCCATTGGCAAGAGCAAGGCACGACTATCAAAGCAGGAGTTCTGCCTCATCATCGGGCTGAAGTTTGGTCCAATGCCCGATGTGTTCAGACTACCGTACGAGGTTATTGCGGAGGGAATTCATGACAGATACTGGAATGGGTAAAGAACGTTAAGTTGCAAGCTTTGCTTGATACGTTCCGCGAGGGTGACTTCTAGCGACCAGGAGACGTGACCAAGATGGCACTTGTCTTGATTGCAAATAACATTTTATTTGGTCAAGACTACCGTAGTCGGGTGACACCTTGGTTGCTGTCATTGGTGGAGGACATCGACGCTTGGAATGTCTTCTCATGGGGCCACTATGTTTGGAAGCTAACCTTGGACTACCTTTTGAAAGGGTTTGAAGTTCTTGACTCAAGCGTGACAAAGGAAACTCAGTTGCCTTACAACATTTACGGATTCGCATGGGTGATACAAGTACTATCACGTAACATTTTTCAGTTTCCTTTAGAAAAAATAATTTATGGGTGCACTCGTTTATGATTTACGGTCTGATAATGGTTACATTTGACTTGCAGTTCTAGGCAATGGAGGATATTTCGGCCCTCTAAAAATAGTTACCCCCTCTGGTTCAAAAGACAACGTCTACCCACGAATGTGCAGATGGGATTGCAATCAGAAGCCAAAAGACTTCTACAAGGCAATTTAGAAGTTAGAGTCATCTGACCATGTGAGTGAAAAACTGTTAATTTTTGCTTTATGTTTGTATAATAATTTTCCTTATTCGATAATAACAAGATTTTATTTGTTTATTTGTAGTTGTAGGCACTGGAGACATTGAAACCCACTGCGGATGAGGCCCTCTAGGAGTATTTTGTGTACCTTGATGTCCCGTTATTAGAGGGCCACGAGTACGTGCCAATAGGGCACATGGAGGATCGGTCAGATTGGGGCTTAGGTGCGAGGCAAAAAAGGAAAAGCTTGAAGGAGAAAAGAGTTTTTGGTGGCACGAAGCGGATGCGTATCGCTGCTGCTTTAGTTGATGAGCTGTCAGGCCCTAAGTTGATGGACGAAGGGGATGACCATAGTCAAGGCAGTGAACAGCCAGTAAGGATAATTCTAACAGTTTTGTGTTCTCCAATTTCATCTGTGATTATCGAATAACATTTCTGTGTTTTCAATTGGACCATGTGCCAGGAATTTCAGAACCACCCACGGATCTTCCTCAGACGCACAGTGGAAAAGACCCGTCGGTAAGATCTGTTCTAATGATTTGTGTTATACATTCCCACATATGCTTATCGAGTAACACAGTAATTTCTGTTATTACAGTTTACAAAAACGACGACAAGTCCTCAAGCACCAATCGGTCTGGCTCCACCGCATACAGCTAATGAGCCGCTAATAAAGATATTAAAGTTGTAACAGTTAATGTTCAACAATTCCATACATGATTATTGAATAACACAGTTATATATGTAATTACAGTTAACGAAAGTAATGATAGGTCCTTAAGCACCGATCGGTCCAGCTCCACCACAAACTACTAACGAGTCACCAGTAAGGATATTAAAGTTGTAACGGTTAATGTTCAACAATTCCATACATGATTATTGAAACAGTTATATATGTAATTGCAGTTTACGAAAGCGACGACAAGTTCTTAAGCACTGATCGATTTGGCTCCACCGCAGACTGCTAACGAGCCGTCAGTTAGGATATTAAAGTTGTAACAGTTAATGTTCAATAATTTCATATATGATTATTGAATAACACAGTTATATATGTTATTGCAGTTGACCTAATTGAGAACAGTCAATGATAGAGCAGTCACTACCCATTAGCTCCGACGGATCATGCGCAAGCATGAAAAAGAGATGTTAGAGTTGAAGGCTTTAATTCAGTCATTGAGTTTAGTAATGCAGACGCTTGAGGACTGTATCGTTGCTCGGATTCTTGACGGCCTTAAATCACAAGTACGTTATTCTATCTTTGCTTGTATTTTGGTGGTTTACGTTTAGCAACTGCTTAGACTATGTTTTCTTGCTAGTTTGATGGTTTTTGGGGTTAAGTGGTTGTGGTTTAACTGGTTTTGGTCATTAGCTGGTCAAGACATTTGTATTATAGTTAGTTATTGCCGTATCAGCCTTAGTGTGTGACAATATTAGACTTGATATGCATGGCATGTCAGAATATTTTACTTGTTATACATGGTGTGTCACAATGTTTGATTTGATATGCATGGCATGTCAGAACAATTTGATTGGTGATACTACAATGGGTCCAATGCCATTTTCAAACAACAATACGATTCTCGATGACAATGCTACATCTGATCAGTGTAAAGACCATTAGTTTGATGATGACTCTAATGGTGAGCATGATGATTGTTTAAAGGATGACTGGTGTGACGAAGCTGACATTTCAAATTGCAATCATGTTGAAGGCAATACAGAACATGTTAGAGGTATGGATTTAGGAGATGTTCAATGTGATAACCCTATTTTCAATAGCCCCATTGTTTATGACAATGGGATTCGTTCACTTGAGACATTACCTCGATGACAATGTTCAAGAAAGGGTAATTGTATGGGCATCTTATCTATGGCTTATTTCGAGTGCAAAGATGTTTTCCTTCTAAATAGTTACCATCAAAAAGTCCACATCAATCAATGACCGCTTATACTAAGGAAAAATGTTTTCCTTTAAGGTCGAATTGAAACGAGATAAGAGTTAAAAAGTCATGTCATGCTCGTTTTAAGGTTTTTTGTAAGGACAAGGAAAACAAGTTCGCTTTGCATGTAATTAAGTTACCTGATGGAGATTATTGGAAAGTTCACTCATTCTACAAGGTACACACGTATACTGTTGATGGTTTGTAAGGTTAATCCAGATAACAAGTGTGAAGTTAATTGGTGAACTTAAGTCCTTCAAGCTTCAGGCTTATGGAGTAGCATTGAGACTTAAGGACATAATGGTTGAGATTATGGCTCAATGGGGCTTACAATGCTTGTATGGTAAGGCTTGGCAAGTGAGAGGCTTGTTTTTTTGTCCCTTGGAGGAGACATTCCAACTCTAACTCTTATATTTTCATATGTTAAAATGTAAAAATCCTGTTACAGTCATAGTAGTAGCTGTTGATCAGGCATAACAATTCAAACATTGTTTTTGGGCATACAGGCTTGTATTTTAAGGCTGTAATGTGACCTATAGTTGCGATTAATGGTACAAATCTGAAATACAGGTTCAAACGTATTCAGTTTGTTGTTGTTTGAAAATACCTGAATGAGTCCATATATCTAGTTACATTTGGCATTAGCCATGTTGAGGATAAAGACTCATGGATGTGGTTTCTTACTAAACAACATCGTGCGGTTGGTAATCTTGAAAACATAATGTTCATTTTTCATCAACATTTTGACATTAAGAAGGTAGTTAGAATGTATACCCAAATGAATGCCATGGTCTATGCAGTTATCACTTGTGGAAAAACTTCAAAAACAAGTTCAAGCATGATAACATTGTAGTAATTTTCACCTTTGCTCGAGATTACTACAAGGTATCTAATTTCAATAGACATATGAACCAGCTAAACTAGATTCACATAGATATCCATGCCGTCCTTATGAAAATAGGCCTTGAGAGATGGGCACGTGGATGGTCACTGGTAAGGCAATACCAACTCATGACATCCAACTTTCCAAAATGTATTAACTTGTGGTTTAAGCATGTGAGACAAATACCACTCATCATTTTGGTTGAGTTCATTAAAGACATGTTCCAGCATTTGTTCCATGACTGACATGAGCATGCCATCAATGGGTCCACACCTCTTAGCCCTTGGGCTACCAAGTAGTTAAACACACAGTTCAATGAAGTACATCACTTTGCAGTTAAACCTATCGATCGAGTGGAGTTTTAAGTTAAAGACGAGAGGAATGATGGACTAGTAAACTTGTCCATAAAAGCGTGTTCATTTTGGGAGTTCTACATCGATCTATTACCTTGTAGCCATTCCATTGCGAAAATAAGGTACAAATATCCATGCCTTTTATTTGCTTTACAACAAATATAACTTTTACATTGTGCTTCTACTGTGACTTCATTGTTTTTGTAGTAAGTGCAAATGTGTAGTTGTTGAATTCTGCTTTGACAACTACAAGTCTACGTCTTTGGTGGAGGATTATGTTGGGACCATTTTGTCAAGCTCGACCTTATAAAGTACTTGCAATGTCCTTCATGTGATTGACAATATGCTTGCATACTTAGAAAGCTCCGAAAAAAAAAAATCGTCAAAAGTCGATATTGTTCCAAATGGTACTATTAAGTTGAATTAAGTCTTTAACTAGTCTAAATAGAGATCTTAAGATGAAATTGAGAATTTTAAAACCCCAGAATGACTTAAAATGATGATTTGGAGTTTGAAGGCTAAATTGGAGTCAATTTGGAATTTTCATTTTCTAGGGGCAAAATGGTAATTTTGCCACTCGAGGATAAAATGAGAATTTTTAGAAAATGATTTTGATCACATTTGACTCATTGGAGTATGATTTGAATTTGAGAGGTGAAAAATTTAAATTCTGACATTTTTGGAGTCTTAGGGGTAAAACGGTAATTTTACTAGTTTACGGGGGCAAAGTTGGAATTTTGGAATTTTACACCACCTAACACTTGTCATGCCCATGGATTTCAGCCTTTAACATTTTACATTGTGGATAATTGAAACATTTTATGTGGTGGAGAGAGATTGTTTAATGGATAAGTATTACATATGGACCAATGGAAACATGCCATGTGTCAAGCTTGGATTATTCTAGAATTTCCTTGTAAAATCTATTTAAAACTCTCTTAGTCTAACCCATATGGCTGGCCAAAGCATGAAGTGAAGAGGAAAGGAAAGAACACAAACCCTAGGTGAGAAAATTGAAGAAAAAGTGTGGGATTTTAAAGGATTAAGCTAATAAAGGTAAAATTTTGTGATTTTATCTTGTGATTTACACTACCCATGCTTTTTTTTTTCATTTTCCATGCTTAGAATGTGAGACCTTGACCTTTATAGACTCGTAGATAGAAATATACGCGATATCCCTAATTAGGGGTAATTTTGTCATTTTCTCAATAAGCCCATAAAAGTAAGTTTTAAACAATATTATGACTTAAGTAGGCCTAAAGCATAAATGAATGATGAAAATATGAGTGAAATGACCAGGAAATAAAAATTTTGATGATTTTTATGGTAGGGGCAAAATGGTCATTTTTTACCTCGGGTTAGAATTTTTAAGTTTTCATGAACCTAAGCATGTCTAGACCATTATGGACCTTGTCCCAATGTCAAAAGAGCAAAAAGAATGTATAAAAGATTAGAGCAGAATAAGCTAATTTGTGGAAGGGCATTTTAGTAATTTCTAAGGGAGTGGATAAGCTTAGGCCATAAATATCCTCTCCTTCTAGCAACTTCTTGGGATTTCCAGCAGCTTTTTCTTCTTGTTCTCTTCCCTCTCACATTTCTTCAATTCTTCCATGGAAGCTTTATGTGAAGCTTTCATAACTTTCTCTCTCTAGCTCTAATTTTCATACCTTGGTGCCCTTTTGACTAAAACCCTTGTATTCTTCCACTCTCTCACTTTAAAACCCTTGAAAATGATGAAATTCTTGTTTCCATACTCTCTCACTAGTTAGATGTTTTAGAGAGAGAAAGAGGAAGCTTTATTAATAGCTTGAGAGCTTTTGGAAAGAAGTTCAAAGTTACAAAGCTATCAAGGTGAGTAGTAAATTAGTATTGGGTTTTAAATGTTGAGAATGACTAGAGATTTGATTTGTGAATATTTTGTAGTTGAAATTGTTAATTCACTTTAAAGTGATAGGAAACTGAAAATGGATGGCCATTTAAATGGCAATTAAAAGCTAGCTAAAAGGTAGCTTTTAGGGTTTATAGTATGTAAATTGACATTATGGAAATGTTAATTTGATGGTAGGTGCTAACGAAGCCCCATCACCCCAATTGGATCATTAGGGGGATTAAGAGCCGACTAAAGGCTCAACGAATACCGGTGAGTGGACTTGCATTTCAAACTTGTTTTGGGAAATATGAAAGATTCTATCCAACTTGTCTTAGAAAATGTACCCTGGGAACAAGCTTTTAGTAAAATGATTTTATATCATGAAAATGTGCTATACAATGGTTTATGTGTTATCACAATACGATAAAATGAATGATATGCATTGGATGCTTTTTTGCATGTTGATGTGGACTCGGCTATGTGCGAGTAAAAGTGCACATAAGCCGTTGCTGACCCAACTATGTGCGAGTAGGAGTGCACATAAGCCGTTGCTGACCCGGTTATGTGTGAGTGGGAGTGCACATAAGCTATTGCTAACCCCGCTATATGCGAGTGGGAGTACGCATAAGCCGTTGCATATGAGATGATGATGATGGGAGGGTGCACATGATGATTGATATATATATATATATACATATATGGTATATGGTTGTAAATGCAAATATGTGAGCATTTGATTTATTGAAATTTGGGAGTTTACATGTGTTACATGTTGCTATTGTTATTTAAGTAGAATGGCTTGTTTTAAAAGAAAATGAGACTTTTTTCTTTATGTTTTGACTCTCGCTACAACGAGAAACTCTCGGGTTTGAGGGCTTTCACCAAACCTGGTTCTCACTGCAGCAAGAAACTTTCTGTCCATTTTGGCTAACTTGTGGGCTTCGCTATATTTTTCGATTCTTTGGTACCATAGTTAAGTATGGATCTTTTAAGTGATTTACTCATAAGGGGTTTACATGAGGGGTTCTACTAAAAACTAGAACAAATTGCATTGTTTTGAGAAAATGAGTGCATCATGATTTCGATAAACATTCCTTATGGTATGCTTGTTCCCTTCTTGTTCACTCACTGAGTTTATGCTCACCGCTTTCAACTGCATGTTTTTAGATTAAGAGACAGCCGGTAACTAGGACGGGGTGTCCTCGTGGACTTGTATCCATCTTTTGGTAGGTGTCTCGACATTCAGTAGCTGTACGTTAGTCCAAGTCTCTCCGCTGGACATCGAGTCTTCTTTTGTTGTGTATAGACAAACCTAATGTGAATTATTAAGATACATGTGTAGACAGTGTATATACACTTGTTTGGTATGCCAGTATGAAGTGGCAATGCTTAATATTTTTTTGATTCTAAGTTATGATATATGACTTAGCAGTTTATGACGAAATTATGAACATGTCAGATTAATAGGCTTGCTTGGGCGTAGTGGACTATGTCCATTAGGCCCATGTGCCGGTCATGGCCCGAAATTTGGGTCATGACACATTTAGTCGATTAGGCATCACAGTGACTAAGACATCCCCTTGATGTGAAAAAAATTATTGTTTTGCCACCACCTTGGAGAGGTCAAGCGAGAAGACCTAGGAGGAGAATGATTCCATCGGCTAAGGAAGGCAGTTGGCCACAGAGATATTCACAATGCAAGAGCTATGGCAATAATAGACAAAATTGCCCAACACCATTCGTAGTTCCATCCACAAATCCGGTACTATCTTCAAGTTTGTCGACACATGACAGGGATTGAAAACATGTTCAACTTGTAGACAACCCATTCACACACATAACACCTGTTCAATATGAATGACAAACTCTGAGAACATAGGGAGTGTTGTAGATGAAGACAGTGGCTCTACCTAACTATATGTGTTAGCTATTTCCATTATGTTAACTTGTTAATGATTAATAAACCTTAACTTCTTCATGATTACTTAATTTTTCATGAATATGTTTTTTCATGCTCAAATTTTGGATTGTTGCATGCCATGCCTTGGAGAGAATTAGTCGTTACATGTCATGCCTTAGTAGGCAATTGTAGCTACACACCACCCCATGTGTAAATATACATTGATATTACACATATTGCGTAAATATACATTGTTATTACACGCCATGGCTATTAGCTTTAAAATTATTATAGTTTTGATTATGATAAAATAATCAAATTTGCTTGAACATTATTTGAGTGATCCTTAACAAGTTCTTGAAATGATTTAACTCTCGTACATTTGTTCTTACATAGTTACAAGCTTGACTCTTAAAGTTATTGAACTATATCTAAAAGCTTGTATGACTTAGTTTTATGAGTTCTTATGATTCCCATTCATTAAAGTCTAATTTAAATATTAAAGGAAAATCCAGATGCACTCATTAAAGGGCAGTTTTGAATATCTTTTTTAATGCTGATAAAAAAAAAAAAAGAGAAAGAAGACTAAGTTAAATAGAGTTTGGTAGGTCTTTATGTTTAATTTATGTGTGTGATGCTTAGTTATGGTTTTGTTGAATATTATGTGTTAGTTATTATGGATATTCAATATATCTTGCTTAGCTACTATGGATATTGTATATCTTGCTTAGCTACTGTGGATATTATAACTATTTATTACAAATCTTTAAAGAAAACTAGATACATTAACTAAAGAGAAGCAATTTTCATTATGCATAAAGATTTAAAGCATTCATATTGAACATAGATATTGCACTCTTCATCTAGGAGTGTTTTGTCTTCATCAAAAATAAAAGAGAGAATGTTGACTCCATGTGTTTTTAATGATAACAAAACATTCCTAATCATTGGTGTCTAATCATATTATTTAAATGTGCAAGAAAAAGCTTAAATTCTTTAAGTCATTTGTTGTTTGAAAGCAAGTCAAGAAGCTTGCTCACTTAGAAGATGGGTTAATTAGTTGAAAAGGCAAAAAAGAAAGGACTTAGTGAAAACAAAACATCATTAACTGATTAATGTGGAACATTAACCTATTAAGGCAAAACTGGGCGTTATACAAAAGCAATATAGTAAAGCCTTAATCAATTAGCATAAGGGTTAACTAATTAAAAAGGTGTTGAAAGCTAAAAACAAAGGTATGCTAATCAGTTAAGGAATTGGGATAATTAGTTGAGCACAAGACTTTAGTACCTTCAAGTGCCAAAATCCAAAGTTCAAAGAAAGTTGACCAATGCAGGGAGCCAAAATGGAGAAGTTCAAAATTTGAAGATTTTCTAATTGATTAAAGTTGATTTTAATCGGCTAAGATTAAAGGAAGTGAAGTCTCAACCAATTAAAAGAAGATTTAACCAATTAAAGAAAGACAACTATGCAAAGGAAAATGAACGCAAAAAGTTTGTAATCAGTTAGAGTTTTCTCTAATCGATTAACATAGTGTACACAGCTATAAGACAGTGTAAGGAAGAAAAGATGTAATTGGTTAGAGTTGCTTGTAACTTGTTAACGGAACATTGTCTACCTATTTAAAAAAAGTTGCTAGAAGACAATATTGACTAGTAATGGCTAGATACTATCTTTAATTGCTAGAATCAGTCTCCTAAGTATTTAAAGGCTTTCTAATAATAAAAAATCATATAGAAAAGCTATCAAAATTGATTTTGAGATTAGAAGACCAAAAACCTTTTCTTTACACTTGTATTTCACTCCTATCCTTTGAAAAAGTGTTTAAGCTTAACTTTGTGCAATTTAGATCAGCTAATTGATAATTGTACTATATCTTTTCTCTATTTCTTGTATTACTTAGAGTGTGAGAGATACTCTAAGAGGTAGACTACGCTTAAGAAAGCTTAAGGAATCTTGTAAGGGTTTTGAGCTTAGTTAGAAGCATATCTTGAGATTGGGAGATCAAGGTAGTAAATATAGGTCAAGTAGACCAAACCACTATAAATACTTTTGTTTGTCCACTTTTCTTTATCCTCTCTTTGCTTGGTGAATTTCTACCTTTACAAGTTTTAAACCCTCTTTTTTAAAAATCCTTCAAAAGTTTTCCAACCTTAAAAGTTTCTTTCAAAATTTTTAAAAGTGCTATTCACCCCTATCTAGCATTCCGTTGGGACCAAGTGGTATTAAAGCTTAATACTTGATTTTAAGGCATAACATCTTAAAGGGAAGATCCAATGGCTACTCAAAATTCTAATAATGTTAAAGGTCAATCCACAAATAGGCTTCCTCTATTTGATGGAATCAATTACAAATTTTGGAGTACGAAAATGTCTATTTATGTTAGAGCTTATGATTATGAGATGTGAAATGCCATTACGGATGGTCCTTTCATCCCTATGAATACTAATTCGGTAAATGATGAGAAAACTCTCAAAGATAGATGTAAATGGATAGAAGCTGAAATGAGAAAAGAACAAATAAACTCCCAAGCCATGCACACTTTCATTTATGCACTTGATTATAGAGAACACAATAGAGTGTTAATGTGAAAAAGTGCCAAGAAAATTTGAGAAAAATTAAAAAAGTTATATGGAGAAACAAAAAAGGAAAAAGAGTTGGAAGACACATCTTGTGAGAATCATTGCTTAACAAGCAATAAGACAAATGTAGATAAGGAATCAAGAGAAGATGAATCTTCAAGTCAAATTAAATTATGCCTCATGGCTCTTGAAAAGATCAAGGTAATTTCTACATCTTGTGAACTTAATTCATCTGCTTTTAATGAATTGCGTGGCGCTTTTGAGGATTTAGCATTTAAGTTTGAGAAAATGAATATGAAGGACAAGAAAATTATTTCCATACTCAATGTTTGAAAATGAATTTTTGATGAAAACAAAAATTAACTTGGAAAAGGAAAATGACAATTTGGTAAAGGATTTTGAAGCTTACAAAAAAAAATTTATATTTTGGAAAAAGGAAATTTTAATATGAAAAGGAAATTCGAAGATTCATTAAATGAGAAACAAAAGGTTTTCGTGAATTCTTCATTTTCCAAAATGACCAAATGCAATCATTGCACATTTTATAGTTATTGTTCATATACTTGTCCAATTAGAAAATATTTACCTTATAAATTTAGACAAGTTTGGATTTCAAAAGGAACTTTGTGTGACAAGACTAACTTTCAAGGATCCAAAGTAATTTTGACACCAAAAATCAAATAAAAAATGTCTCTTGTAGGTGTGCTAGAGTAAGGAGGAACAATTATTGAAGAATGAATGCTCTCTAGTCACACATCAAGGAAAATGGGTGACCTCTATGCTAAAAGCCTTTTGTTTGTTTAATGAGAATTTTAATTGCTTATTTATTGAATGTTTCAATTATATAGCTTGGTTTCTAAAATTGTTTGCTTTTCTTAATTAAAAATTTTGGTTCCTTATTCTTGCTTGAATATTAAGTGCATAATTTTTTAAGCTTTATTAATAAATCTTGGCTATGCAACTTGATTTGATATGATACATGCTATAAGTTGCAAGGAAGTATGAATTTAAAGATTGAGTATGTATTTATATTTGATCTTGAATATATCGTCATTCTTAGTTTGAGAAAATTGTTTTATTAATTAATATTGCTTGATTCTGGAAAGTTGTTTCTACAAAATTTTCTCAGGTTTTGTGAAATTGTTTTCATACTATTACTTTGTGGAAAAATAATTTTTGAGCATAATTTTGAAACATAAACGGTTTGATAATGTGATACAAATATGAGCATACTTGATGACTTACACTCACACTTATTTAAGTAGCCTAAAACAAGGGAAATTCAGTTAAAAAAAGTTATCATTGATTTCCTTGTACCTCACATAAGTTGACCATTTGAACAATCTTGATTTACATTCTAGAACTTGCTTGAATAGTTCAAGATGGTTGATAATGAGCTTGAAAGTTTTGACTACTTTAATTGGTACATTTAAAGCAAAATGAGCTTATATGAGAAAAATGTTGCCATCCTTTATGTTTAGAATGTTTTATGAATTGGATAAGTTTGTTTTATAATGAAAATACTTATGACTTGTTCTTATTGGATGTGCATGCTTGTTTGTATGCTTGAACGGTCATAAGGGTATTTTTGGCACATGATAATGAGATGTTTGAAAATGACCATTTACATGCATAAACATGATTCATTATGCTCATTACACATTTCTTAAATCATTTAAAGCATAATTGAAAAAAGTTGAGTGATATTGAGCTCATCATTTTTCACAAAGTATGTTTAATCTTGAATGTTGCAAGTTGAAAAGTTTGTAAAGAAAGATTAAATCTTTATCAATTGTTCTCTTGCAAAATCTTTTTATTCTCTTTTATTGAAATTGATTTATTGTTTTTGATGATGTAGCATGGTTGAGCAAAATATATTTGATTCATGAATTGCATAAACCCCATCTTACTTGATATTTCTCTCATGATTTATGAAATAGATTAAAAGAGTTTTCTTAAGCATAATTATGAGTATGATCTAAAAATTTGGTGTGCATCTACTCTAGCTTATATGTTACTATAAATAGCATGGAATGTCAAACAAAATATGACCTACAGCTTAATTAAGTAGTGAATGCCTAATGTGCTTTGATTGAATATTTCTTTCTTAAATCTTGATAATTAGTATTCATTGATGATTGAATGTTCAATTTTACATATTCATGAGTTGAGTGCTTTATTTTCAATATTTTATAACAATTGATTTCACTTAAGAATCATGAATTATTGAGAAATAGTATGTACCTTGAATTTCAATGCTTGCATATTTTTTATTGGTATATGTCTATATAATTTTTTCAAAAATTATTATACTCATGCTTGCATTTCGATAAACAAAATTGGCATCATAGCCATTTTATTTCTTGTAATTATGTTTGTGCTTACTTAATCATAACTCTCATACATGATTGCAATAAATGAAAAATGCTTTGGTAGTATTTTGTTAATAACGATATTTTTTTTATGTGAAAATTCTCCTTGAATTACTGGTATCATAAATGATTTGGAGAAAATTTCTTGGAATGCTCGCTCAAAGAATAAAGTTGATGATAATTAAAAGTGCTAAATGATGATTTTTTTTATGGAATTTCTCCTTGAGTTGCCATTTTCATAGGAATTGGAGAATTCCTTAAAAAATGCTTGGTTGATATTGCTTGGTAACGCTAGATGATGCTTAACAATATTTAAGAATGATGCTTGATGATTAATGATACATTGAACATGTAAAGGAACTACTTTGCAAATATCTTGAAAAATATGAGTATTTGATACATATGTTGAGCATCTATTCAAATGGTCATACTCTTTTAGTTCCATGAATACTTGAGTATTAGGAAAATAAATTGAATATCCATTTGAATGCTTGTTTATTCTAGGCTCATGATTTCTCTCCTAATATTTGATATATTAAAGATACTAACAATTCGTGTTGAGTTTATCATTTCTGAAGGGGGAGTTAATCATTGTCATTGATATCATGAGGAATTGAGATTTTCAATACCGAGGTTGGGTGAGAATTCAACATTTGGTGTTCTTCACTACTAGTAACATCTTTCTAAACACCAAACTTGATATTGTCTTATATTGCTTCTCACTTAAACTTGGATGTTGAAATGCAAAATTGGTATCAGGCCTTAAGTTTTTTCAATTAGCATTTAGCTTTAAAATTAACATCAAGCTTTAGAATTATCTTTTCTCATGTGAGCTTATAATTGATCATAACTTTCTTAAATATGTTTGAGCCTTGAAGTTGATATGCTTAGAATGCTTAATGATAAGGGAAGTCTTTACTATTGTTTTATCAATTGATATAATGAGCTTTAAAATGATTCCATCTCTCATAATTGATATCGTGCTTTTATAAAAGGAGAGATTTTACTTATATCTATCAATTGGTCTATTGAGCTTTAACATTTGGTATTACAGCTGAAATATGGCTTATGTGCTTATTGAACATCTTTAGGCTTTTCTTTCTTGAGCTTCATAAATGTTATGTCCATATTTTGCTTATAGATGTATATACATGTAGCATTCTTATTAATGATTCTCTTGATGAATTAATACTTGAATGTGTTTAATGGTTATATTTCTTAATGACTTGGTTGAGGATATTAAATGCATATATATGATGACTTGGTGGCTTTATGGTTACATATTTATGGTTGTAATGCTTATATTCATGATGATTTTTGCTAACCATTATTTCTTGAGCTTTAGTGTTTAATGCTCAAACTTCTTAACCTTTTAAATATAACTAAAATGGGGAGAAAGTTTATGAGAAAATTTAATTTCATGCATATGTTGAGGGGGAGATTGTAAAATTATTTCAAATGCAAATTATGCTCATAATTTTGTCATATCAAAAAAGGGGAGATTATTAGCTTTAAAATTACTATAGTTTTGATTATGACAAAATGTTCAAATTTGCTTGAACATTATTTGAGTGATCCTTGACAAGTTCTTGAAATGATTGAACTCCCATACATTTGTTCTTATATAGTTACAAGCTTGACTCTTGAAGTTATTGAATTCTATCTAAAAGCTTGTATGACATAGTTGTATGAATGCTTATGATTCCTATTCATTGAAGTCTAATTTAAAGATTAAAGGAAAATACACATGCACTTATTAAGGGGGACTTTTGAATATCTTTTTTAATGATGACAAAAAGAAGGAGAAGGAAAACTAAGTTAAATAGAGTTTGATAGGTCTTTATATTTAATTTATGTGTGTGATGCTTAGTTATGGTTTTGTTGAATATTATGTGCTAGTGGTTTTGTTGAATATTATGTGCTAGTTATTATATATATTCAAGATATCTTACTTAGCTACTATGGATATTGTATATCTTGTTTAGCTACTATGGATATTACAAATATTTTATTGCAAATCTTTAAAGAAAACTAGATATAGTAACTAAGGGGGAGCAATTCTCATTATGCAAAAAGATTTAAAGCATTTATACTGAACATAGACATTACACTCTTCATCTAGGAGTGTTTTGTCATCATAAAAAAAAAAAGAGAGAATGTTGAGTCCATATGTTTTTTATGATAACAAAACATTCTCATTCATTGGTGTCTAATCATATTATTTAAATGTGTAGGAGAAAGCTTAAATTCTTTGTTATTTGTTGTTTGAAAGCAAGTCAAGGAGCTTGCTCACTTAAAAGACGGGTTAATTAGTTGAAAAGGCAAAGAAAAAAGGACTTAGTGAAAACAAAACATCATTAACTGATTAACGTAAAGCCTTAACCAATTAAGGCAAAGTTGGGCACTATACAAAAGCAAGATATTAAAGCCTTAATCAGTTAGCACAAGACTGAACTGATTAAGAAGGTGTTGGAAGCTAAAAACAAAGGCATGCTAATCAGTTAAGGAATTAAGATAATCGAATTGAGCACAAGACTTTAGTACCTTCAAGCATCAAAATCCAAAGTTGAAAGAAGGTTGACCGTTGAAGGGCGCCAAAATGGAAAAGCTCAAAATTTGAAGATTTTCCAATTGATTAAAGCTAATTTTAATTAGTTAAGGTTAAAGGAAGTGAAGCACCAATCAGTTAAGGGAAGAGCTAACCAATTAAAGGAAACTCCTGTGTAGATGAAAATGAAAACAAAAAGTTTGTAATCAATTAGAGTTTCCTTTAATCGATTAACATAGTGTACACAGCTACAAGACAGTGCAAGGTAGAGAAGTTATAATCAATTAGAGCTACCTATAACTAGTTAATGAAACATTGTTTGCCTATTTGAAAAGAGCCACTGAAGACAAAATAATGGCTAGTACTAGCTAGAAACTGTTTCTAACAACTATAATCAGTCTCTTAAGTATTTAAAGGCTCTCTAATAGTCAAAAATCATATAGAGAAGCTATCAAAAGTGATTTTGAGCTTAAAAGACCAAAACCCTTCTGTTTACACCTGTATTTCACTCCTATCTTTCGAAACGTGTTTGAGCTTAACTTTGTGCATTTTTTTTCTATTTCTTGTGTTACTTAGAGTGTGAGAGACACTCTAAGGGGTAGACTAAGCTTAAGAAAGCTTAGGGAATCTTGTAAGGGTTTTGAGCTTAGGTTAGAAACTCACCTGGTAAAAGCTTAGTGGAAGCAGTCAATTCTACTTGTTTAGTGAAGCTAAGTTGAAAATCCTGTTTGGGATATCAAGGTAGTGGACGTAAGTCAAAGGAAACAAACCATTATAAATACTTCTGTTTTTTCCATTTCTCTTTATCCTCTCTTTACTTGGTGATTTTTTACCTTTACAAGTTTTAAATTCTACTTTTCAAAATCCTTGAAAAGTTTTCCAACCTTAAAAGTTTCCTTCAAAAATTTTAAAAGTGCTATTCACCCTAGCTCAAGCACTTTATTAAGACCAATAATGGCTATAAATTGAGTTGTTACATCTCACCTAACAATACCAAATATTGCTACAGCCATGCCAACAAATAAAGTTGTTACATGCCAGACGTAAATAGACATTGTTATTATGCGTCATTCTATATTGGTCTTGTTGTATTTATGAAAACTAATGGTTTATAATTGTTCAATTTTAAAAGACCTTAAACTAAACAAAAAATTAGACACACCATATCAATACCTAAAGATCCATCCCAAAACATAATCACATTGAATAAAAGTATGAAATTTAAGAACATTACAGTAAATCAAGTTTCAAATGTAACTACAAATGTAAGTTGATTATAATAAATAAACAAACTTACAACTATAGTAGCTCTATTTCACAACTATTAGCATAAATCTCTAATTCGTAATTCTTCCTCAGCCATGCAATCATGTCATGCTTGACTGTGATGTTTGTTGGTTCTAAATAAATGTGCTAAAAGGGGGGGTGAATAACACTTTTTGGCTCTTACTAAAATTGACTTCTAATTGGGGACAAATGCAAGATAAAAGAAAGATTTAAAAATGAATGAAAAACTAAAAATAGAGCAGACAATCACACAAGAATTTATAGTGGTTCAATCCAAGACCTACATCCACTACCTTGATTATTCAAACAAGGATTTTCCAAACCAATCACTATGAATGGTGAAATTCTCAAACTTTCACCAAGCTTTTACAGTGGCTTTTCACTAGCTCAGCCACAACCTTTAACAATGGTTTTTCCTAGAATCAACCAAAATCAATCTAACTTTTCTAGGCTAAGTTAGAACCTATACACTCAATTAAGCAATCCAAGCTTGAATAAATCGCTTCGAGTGACTCACTCACTCTAAGTATACAAGGAGAAAAGAAATAAGGAAGTACCTATGATCACTGAATTGATCTAAATGGTACAAAGTGAAGTGTTGATCTCAAATACAAAGACAGCAGTGAAGTACAATGAAAATACAAAGAATTTTTTCTGGTTTTTGAGCTATTTTTTATCTTGGAAGCCTTGCACATATTTTCTAGACATTGGGAGTCCCTTAAATACTTGGAAAATTAGCTCTAATGGGTGTTAGGTAGTTTCTAACTGTTGAAAATAGTTTAGTGGTAGTTCTAGTCATTAATCTGTCTTCTAGTACTCATATTCAAATTTTCAGACAGAATGCTCTTAGTGCACTGACATATGTCTTAGTCGATTAAGACATTTCTGTTTCTGAACTCAATTTCTAATAATAAGCTCTTAGTCAACTAATCGTGCTTCTTAGTCGATTGAGTGGTCTTTGTCTTGCAATTTGAATTTCTGGCAGTATGCTCTTAGTTAACTAACCACGTATCTTGGTCAACTAATTGTTCTCTGCCTCTCAATCCTCTTGAGCCTGTCAACTTCTAATTTGATATTTAGCTAACTAATACTCTTCATTATTTGAATAAAAGGCTTCTATTTTGTTGATCAATTATTGCTCCTTATTCTTATGATTTTTGATATGTGCCTTTGAATGATTAATTTATTATTGGCATACAATTTTTGTCTTGCACACTCAAGTAGAAATATTAGACACAAATGAGTGAGAATGTTTTATTATCATCAAAAACTAATAGAGCTAACAATGTTAGCCGTTGTCATAAGATCTTCTATTGCCCTAACAATAAACATCCCATAAGTGTTGACATCCTACTGTTTCGAGGAAAATACTGAGCGCAAAATCCACAGTGGCAACTACGTCCACGATAGTTCCATGAGGCTTGAACTTTGGAAGTAATCGGACTTATAACATATGATGGGCATCATCATGGTTAGTCATAGCATCTGTCTCTCACACAGTTTGGACTTTTTTGCCTCTGAACTTCTTATGGAGCCCACCAACGTTCTCTCCCATTGAACCAAGTTAATATGAGCAACAAGCTAGTGCGCACCAACATTGCAAGGTATGAGGATCCAATCAACGTCTCTCCATGTAGTCCCCCATGGAGGCCTCCCACCCTTCACATAATCAACCAAATTAGTCAAAATTTTCTTTTTCTTAAGGTTGAACACCTTCTTAGTGTTGGTGACCTCCTTTTTAGTGCACATCAAATGTAGCTTGTCTTGTCAATTATATTGTCAGTTGTTACACGCCATGAACTAAACAACACGACACATTTTCATAATTGCACTTGAACGATCAATGGTTAGGGCCTACGTTGCACTTGAATGATCAATGGTTAGGCCTTCATGGCACTTACACAGGACGTTAAGGCATGTGTTAATTTATTCGTTGGTCATCCAAACCTTAAGGTGCTCCAATTCCTTGAAAATGTTAGACCTCACACTCTGTTGATTTCGAAGTTACACCTGCACATATAAAATACCAATATCAAAATATCATTGATTATTTGGAAATGCAAATGCATGAATGTAATGTTTTCAGCTTACCTTTCGTTTAGGTCTTTCTTCAACTCTGTGTATTTTTTCTTGACTGCTACCTTGTCCTTGGGGGAATAAGAACAGGTTCACGTATGGGCTCCCAATGTATTTGCTTTGCATGATGATTTGTGCCACTTCAGTCTCATCTACATCTAAAGTCATCCGTATTAAACGTTAAGCAAGTCTATGGCAAATATCAGTTACACGTTAGTGTCAAACTGCCTCACTGGTGTGGTATGAACCGGTTGTGTGGTGTGAATTGGAAGTGTGGTACAAACTGGAGGTGATGTCTGTGGAGGAGGTGTGCTCTGAGAAGGAGGGACGGACATGACCATTTGCCATTACTCAACACCCCTGGGCGAATCAGCACCAATTGGCTCCTCACCAATTGTCCCTTCATCAAATACCTCAAGATTCCCAACACCTCCCACAGCTTGCTCCACATCCTCATCGCCACCACTATCATCGTCTCCACCACCGTCATCGTCATCACCACCACTAACATCATCCTTGTCGCCATGATCATCAACCTTGTGGTTATTGTTATCACCACCACTATGTTCCCCATCGCCACTAGCATCATCCCATTAGCACTGGCATCATCCTCGTGGCCATCGCCGTCATCACTACCATCAACATCAACACCACCGCCATTGCCATCAACCCCATGAGCATCACCATCATCGTTGGGTGCACTTTTGTGTTGACCGGTAAACCCATCCTACACAATGAGATAAATGAGAATAGCAAATAGGTTAGAAAATACATTGTTGCATACTATGACTAAGAATATAGAAGTTGCTACATGCCATGCCTAATTAAGTTGTAACACGGCTTACTTTAAAACCAATGATGTTACACGCCATGCACAATTTCCTACATTGTTACACGTCATGCCTAAAAATATATGTTACTACATGCCATGTGTCACGGACTACGCCTTTCGACCTAAGTATGCGATAGTCCGTGCTGCACTTAAGTGGACACTTGCACGCAAGTCAACCAATACTTGATTATATCTTTACCAATGAGGCAGCCCAACAATCCGTCGACTACTCACCACTTATAAAGAGTTTACTAGATTTTACAAGTATTCTACTAATAGCCATTACAATGCTTGAAATGAGGACATTCCTTACCTAAAAGGTTTTTCCCTTAAAAACTTAACAAGCGTTTGTGGAGGTGTCACCACAAGACATTACATTGTTTGAAAGAGGGACATTTCCCTTACAGATACAAAAAGACTCAATCTCATAAATAACTCTACCCTATCATATTTCAGTACAAGGTTGGTTTGTGACACCAAGCCTATAAACACCACATTGCTACCAATGGCTAACCATTCAAGTTGCTACACGTTATGCCTACAATTACTAAGATGCCACATGCCATTTTGTCACAATATATTACATGCCATATTAACAACATTCGAAATAAATGGACATCGTGTGTAACAAAATTGGAGATTTTTCTAAACGCTAAGTTACCCATAATCAACAAAATAAACAACTTTGCATAGGACAAGCAACCATTTGACAACATAATCAACAAAAATGAAAGGTGAACAACAAAAGCCACTAAAAGAACACATATTTTTATCAACAATTTTGAATAAAATCAACTGACTGACCTACTTAAACACATTAAAACATCAAAACCCTCTCCATGTAACTACATTCTCAAGAAATATGGCATTGAAACATATAAACCCATTAAAAACACTACAAAAAACTCAAATACATCCTAAATGCTACATGAAAATAATGAAAAAAAGCTAGAAGATTGTACAAAGAAAATGTTGAGAAGTCGATATATGTGCCGATCCTTTAGTGAGTGCATGTCTTTTTGCCATTCCCGCCTCAACTTGTGTGTGGTCCGTCTCAAATGACGCATTGTGACCATATCATCATTGTTTAACCTCATCTTTCGCAACTGTAATAAGAGCAAATAAAATGTTAGTTGATAGTAAAACAAAGTATTCTGGGGTATATAAAGAACCATCTTTATAAACATTTAGGCGATATCAACGGAGCGAAGAGGTGCCACTCATGCTGATGTATGATGACGAGCAGTTGATGTTGTTAGGGATTCAATGTGCGTCTGAGGAGTTGGTATCAACGTATGCATTTAAGGATGTGGCTTACGCATTTAAGAAGGTGGAAATGCATACATTTTATTATCGAGTTGGAATTGAGCAGCTAGAGTGACATCAACTTCATCATCCTCCTCGTCCATCAAATGAAGGTGTGATTGGTCGTTTTACTAGATGCACCAGTGGGCTTCCACTTAAAGGTGCCACTAGTTATTTTCTCCTTGAACGCTCTTCTTTTCTATCTTATATAGAGATCCTATATATCCTGATACTCCAAATGCCATATTAGAATATATTGATTCCCCTTAGATATAGGGATATTTATATGAACCCAATATGGCATTGTGGTCTCTTCCGTGGTAGGCTCCAAAGTATGGTGTTTGCGCAACTACACAAAACATACAATGCAATTAGTTTGAAAGATAGTTGACATATGACAACAAGAAAAAATAGTAGAGTTTTGCTCACCTTCTAAGGACTCCAATTTTTCCAACAACTTGTGGAATAACTTTGGCTTTTTCCTGCACTCTGATTTACACATTCGTGTATAAACTTCACCAACACGAAGCCTATTAAAGTTCAGAAAGCAAGAATGGCCTTCATCACCCATAATTGCAAGTCAATTGAAAACAATATAATCACCTAAATGTTACATGACACGCCTTAATAAATGTTATGTGAAAAGGAAAATGGAAAATGTTAAGTGACGCTACCTATATCGCCCATGCAAATCCACATACATTGTATTGAAAAGGCTTAGGCTTCTTCGATGCCTCGACCTTGGCCTTGGTCTCCATTATAGGAGGAACTTCAAATCTCCTCAATAGGTAGTCCATAGTTAGCTTCCACACATAATGACACCATGGGAACGCATTCTACACTTCCATGTCCTCGACCAACACCAACAGCCATAACATCACCTGTCTTTTATAGTCTTGTCCAAATAAAATATTATTCACAAGCAAGACGAGGGCCATCTTTGTTATGTCTCCCTAGTGCTTAAAGTTGTCGAGCCGAAACCTTTCAAGCACTTGCTCCAAATTCACTTTCTTTTTCTCTCCCTATTATTTGTAGTGAATTCCTTTAGGGATGAGCTTGTAGGGACATGAGAAAACATTTATCATGGAGTCGAACTTCAATCTTGTCACAAGGCAGAACTCACACTTAGAGAATCGCACCTTGGTTTAGCCTATGGCAAACCAAAACTCATGCTCCGTTGTGTCGGGTTCATTAACTATATGTTCAGCAGCCTCTTAAAGCACTTTGTCTTCACTGCATCGTACTCAACTACCTCATGGTGCGTGTTGATTATGTATGGCACAACCCACTTACAATAGGTGTTAATGATGATGTGGAAGACCCATTTGTCCTTTAAAACAACAAGCGAAGCTTCATGGTTCTCATACCATGTGAAAGCCATTTGCAACAAAAAATAGTAGTGCATAAGTAAGTTACACACCATGAACAATTAACTTAGAGAAGCTACATGCCATTTACAAAAAAATTAATGTTGTTACATGCCATGCAAAACAAGTTAAATGTTGTTACACGCCATGCCTAATAACTAAGTTGTTACACATCGTACCTAAAATCCTTGGTTGCTTTATGCCATGTCTAAAAATTCTCAATTGCTACATGCCATGCCTAATGACTAAGTTGTTACACGCCATGCCTAATGACTAAGCTATTACACACCTTGCCTAAAATTCCTAAGATGCTACATTTCATGCCTAAAATTCTTAGGCTACTACACACCAAGCCTAAAAATCTTTGGTTGCTAAACATCATACCTACAAATTCTTAGTTGCTACACACCATGCCTAATAACTAAGTTGTTACATGCTATGCTTAAAATTCCTAAGATGCTACACATCATGCCTAAAATTCCTAGGCTGTTACACGTCAAGCCTAAAAATCCTTAGTTGCTACACGCCATACCTATAAATTCTTGGTTGCTACAAGCCATGCCTAATCACTAAGTTGGTACATGCCACGCCTAAAATTCCTAAGATGGTACATGCCATGCCTAAAAATCCTAAGTTGCTACACGCCATGCTTAACAATCTAAGTTGCCACACGCCATGTTGAAATTCATAAATGATGCTACATGCCATGCCTATATTCATGCACTTAGGAAATCCTTAAAGTTGTCACACACCGCGCCCATTTTGTCTCAATATGTTACATGCCATGCTTATATTCATGTACTCAGGGAAATCCCTAGAGTTGTCACACACCATGCCCATGTTGTCTCGACATGTTACATGCCATGCTAACAACATCCAACCTAAATGGGCATGGCGTGTAACATCTCTTAGGATTTCTTTAAACCTTAAACTACTACATTTAATAAAATCAACAACTTCAAACAACATCATATGCCATTTAACCACATAATCAATGAATATGGCTACCATAACAAAAAAAAAAACACTTCAAAAAACACATAATTTTATCAACAAGTTCAAATTAAAAGCAAGCATTGTAACTAATAACTCTATTATTTAGAGTTATTTGAGCTTAATTTTAATAGTAATTTAGCTTAGTTCTTGTAGTAATGCATAGAAATTAGTAAATTTTATTTAATTATTTTAAATTAGTTATTTTAGCTTTGTCAAACTAATATAAGTTAATTTTATGCTTAATTTGGTGTTAATGTGGTTAAGAGAAGTTGTTATTGATTTATTTGTGCTTTTGTAGGTGTTTAATAAAAGAAGAATTTTAATGAAAGAAGGAGAACAATTTTGAGGTGCAGACTTCTATTGCATAGCTTTCGGTATTTTAGCCATAACTTTCTCTACAAAGCTCCAAATGAAGCAATTGTTAGACCATTAGAAAGATAAGAGACAAATATACAACTTTCATGTTTACCACTTTGCCTCAGTTCCACATGAAAGATGGTCAAAAATCTTGTTGAAGTTAACATACTATAATAGTCCTAGAGTAATTACGATTTCTGTTAATTAATTGGGCCAAGCTACGACTCACATAGTCTGGTGAGGAAATTTCAACTGAAATTGACTTCTTTCTTCACCCAACTTGGCCTAACTTCAAAGCCTATAAAAATAACCTTTCAGAGGACTTGAGGAGAGCGGAAAAAGCACTAGATTGACAGCTGAGAGTCCAACCACAAAGTCATTAAAGCTGAGAAGATTTTGGAGGATTCAACAAGACTTGGAAGATTAAGATTATAGTTCTTGAGTTTTTTCTTTTCGATTATTCTTTTATTTTCTTAGTTTGTTTTTATTGTTTAAACTTAATTTAATGATTATGTGTGATTTGATGGGTAACTAAGTTTTTAATCTAAGATTATGATTGAACTCAATATGTAGTCTAAATTATTTATCTCTCTTTTACTTATGTTTGATAGATTTAAGTTGTTTATTTTATTCTGTTCTTAATGATTCTAATTGACTGATCACCAATTAAATTGAATTGAAAACCTAGGTAAAACCTTGACGAGAGATTAAGGTAAACCTAGAATAAAATAGCGTATGATCGAATACACTTAGTTGATTAGGTGGTTGGATTTGCATATAGGGCAAACAAACACCTATAAGCCATATGTAGCCAAAATTAGAACACGAACTTAATGAATCTTTCTTCAATTCAATTTGCATAGACATATAGTAAATTAATTGAGATAGGTATTTTTATGAGAAACTCGACAAAGACTTGTAAATAATTTTGGACTCTAGGTTAACAACTTGATCCATTAAACTAAGTTAAGAGAGAGAGAGAGAGATAATAATCAAATAAAGTATTAAGGGGCATCATAATCTTAAGTCTGGTAGTCGATTGAAGTTTCAGTTTAGTAGTTCTAATTTTTCTTTTTAATAATTTTAAAATTTGATTGTTTGAATAAGATTAGGGTGCTATAATATTAGTAGTTAATAGTAAGAATTAAAGCAATTCTTTGTGAGCAAGATACTCTATTCATTACTACATTACTTGTTAACGATACGTGCGCTTGCGTGAGAAATCAACAAGAAGTTTTTGGCACCATTGCTGGGGAATTGGTTTTTAATTCTTTCTTGTTAATATTAATACCAAGTATTCCTAATCTTACTTCCAACTTTTCTTTTTATTTTCAGATACTTTTGATTGAGGTGATGAACTATCAGTGGCCATCTGAACAATTTGTGCCTAAGAGGGTTGTTAGTGATTATGCATTGGATGCAATCAGTGTTTTAGCCACCGAAATAGATGCTTTGTCTCAGAAAATTAACGCTTGGGGTGATAATGCTTTTCAAAGTGCTTTTGTGACATGTGAACTTTGTGGAGATAGACATTTAAGTTATTGTTGTCCAACCTATTACGAATTAATGCAATTTGATGGAAGCTTCGATGGGTAGTAAAATAAGTCATACTCCAACAATTACAACTTAAGATGGAATCACAAAAATTTTTCATGGAGTAATGATCATGGTCCTACATATTCATCACAGCCTATTTTCCATAATGGTTTTCAGTCACAAGTTAGAGCTCCTATGCTAGAGAAAAAGCCTTCAATAAAGGATATGTTCATGCTTTCATGACAAAGACAAATGCCTTCATGAAAAAAACTGATGCCATCATTCAAAGTCAAGCAGAATCAATCTGAAATCTTGAGACATAAGTAGGTCAATTAGCTACTGCCATCAATAATAATAATAGACTTCAAGATGATGAAGATAAAGTAGATCAAGGAAATACCTCCAGCAGTCAAGCTCAAGATGAAGAAATTAAGCAAAAAGAGGAAAAATCTACATCACCACAAGTCAAGCCATATATGCCTCCCATTCCTTTTCTAGATACAGTTGATGTGTTAACTAAAGAGGTTATAGCAAAAGCACATTATTCAAAGAGAACTCAATTTGAGAAGTTGGATAAAAGTCAGTCTATTCCACCACCTTGGGTTAAGCAAGCATCAAATATTCAGTTAAAAACATTACAATCTCATTTTAGGAGGAGGCTACTTTCACACCTCAAACTTTTTCCATGCAAACTCAAACCTCAACCAAAGTCAAGCTATTGACTATAAAAGAGCGCTTCTTAGGAGACAACCCAAACACTCTAACTAACTTTATTTTATTTTTTATATATTTTTATTTTTATTATTAACTTATTAACACTCTTTTTTTTTTATTTGTGCAGGTACATGTAAAAAAATTTGAAAAAAATTTTTTTTGAAAAAAACGGTAAGTACGACTCCCACTAGGGCCTCTCGGGCTTTAATTAATACAAGTTGTAGCCCATTATGCTCTAGGACCTGACCCCGCTTAAAAAAAACAAACACCATCGAGGTCACGACCTAGAGCGCTAGCTGTGGCGCTCTAACAGCAAGGTCATGGCCTCGTGCCCTTTTGTAAGGTGCTGTGGGTTGCCATGAATAGGCGGCCCACTACCCACTACCCAATCTCCCCTTTTTATTTGGGCCACCCATTACCCAATAAAACCCTTCTTTTCTTTTCAATTATTTTTATTTTATTTATTTATTTCTACATTAACCTTTATTTATTTTGTTTTTGTAGTAAAAAACAATTCCTCCTAAAAAGTGAGAATGAGGAAGAAGACAATAAGGAAGAGGAGGATTATAGCTTCTACAAAAATTCATCCAATCATTAGGGGAGTATTTTTTACCTTTCCTATATTTTTTCTAACATTGAGGACAATGTTTAGTTTAAGTTTGGAGAGGTGACTTTATTTTTCTGATGATGAATATTTTGTGAAAATTTTAGATTTAATTTTATTTACATGTTTATCTAGATTTATAAATAATTTAGGTTTAGTCGGTATATGAATTTATTTTTTGTTTAAATTTTAGGAATCTAGAGTAAAGTTGTGCAAATTTTTTTCAATGATTTCTCTATCCAATGACGATAACTAGTTGTATTGAATTCTTAGCTTTTGGTGAATAAGATTTTTGTTTGGATTCCTGCTAAATCTTTTATTAAGTATCATTGTTAGGATATGATATCCACAATTTCAAACACTATAACTTTTACTTTGAATTATTGTGAATATATAGAGAATGTTTATATTGATGTAAATTTTAGATTATATCATGAATTCTAGAATTTGCATGATTTTTCTCTTGAGGTGAAATCCTAGACAATAGTTAATTAGAGACATGACTTAAGCCATCTTTGGACCGTTTGAGCCCTAAAAGCCAACCTTGTTAAATCTTTATCCCTAGTATACCCCTTTTAAGCCTAATTCTCCTTTTCTTTGTTTAACTACATAAAATTTTAAAGTCTAGCTTTAAAATAAAATTTTCAATTTTGCAACCTTCACTCCTAAGCATATATATTGTTTTAGGAAATATAGATTGAACTAAATGTTGAAAAAGGTGGAAAGGTGATGTTGCTATGAAAAAAAAAAGTTTAAAATATGAAAAGTTACCCCACTACCTACAATGCAAAGAAAATAAGTTTGGGGGTGTGAAATTGTGAAATTGTGAAAAAAAATGTTGAATGAAAGAAAAGTTCAAATGTGGAAGAAAAGGTGTACTTCGAGAAGGAAAATAAAGCTTTATATATAGATCCTAGAATAATTATGTGCTTAGGGTGATTTGAGCCACATTAATATTCTTTATCATACCTTGACCCTAGCCATACATTACAAGCTTTATAAAGTCCTATTGATCCCTAG
Organism: Theobroma cacao; assembly: GCF_053813885.1. Taxonomy (NCBI): domain Eukaryota; kingdom Viridiplantae; phylum Streptophyta; class Magnoliopsida; order Malvales; family Malvaceae; genus Theobroma; species Theobroma cacao. Next base: position 9,900,195 of record NC_142647.1, read on the forward strand.
CTTGGTGTTAGTCTACATTAGTCAAGAGAGAGATGAAAAGTAAACCTATGGAAATTTAGTACTAATTTAAAATTTGTGTTGGCATAAACTCATCCAGATATAATGATAATCTTGGTAAAAGATTACACACATACGAAAATCCATTTAAGAATGTACTTGCATTAGAATTGACATATGAATTTGAATGAGGCTTATATTTTTCCTAAGGTTAATGATTGATGGACATACTTTTGAGGAAATTATAAGGAATCATTGAGTTAATGCACTTTATCTTTAGTAGTAGTAGTAGTAGTAGTAGCTATATTTATTTTAGTTTTCATTAACTGAATTTGATTTTTGTAAGTTAGTTTTTTCTATGATTTGCTCGAGGACTAGAAACATATTAAGTTTAGGGGTGTGATAACTCTATAAAGTTATTTGAGCTTAATTTTAATAGTAATTTAGCTTAGTTCTTCTAGTAATGCATAGAAATTAGTATGTTTTATTTAATTATTTTAAATTAGTTATTTTAGGTTTGTCAATCTAATCTTAGTTAATTTTATACTTAATTTGGTGTTAATATGGTTAACAGAGGTTGTTATTAATTTATTTGTTCTTTTGTAGGTGTTTAATAAAAGAAGAATTTTAATGAAAGAATGAGAGCAATTTTGAGGTGTAGACTTCTACTACACATATTTCGGTGTTTTGGTCATAACTTTCTCTAGAAAGTTTTAAATGAAGAGATTCTTAAACCATTGGAAAGAAAAGAGAAAAATCTACAACTTTCATGTTTACCACTTTGTCAAGTTCCACTTGAAAAATGGTCAAAAATCTTGTTGAAGTTGACATACTGTAGCAGTCCTAGAGTAGTTACAATTTCTATTAATTAATTGGGCAAAATTGCGACTTACATAATTTGGTGAGGAAATTCCAGCTGAAATTGACTTCTTTCTCCATCCAAGTTGGCGTACTTCAAAGCCTATAAAAACAACCTTTCAGACCACTCTAGGAGAGTGAAAAAGGCACCAAATTGACAGTTGAGAGTCAAGCCAAAAAGTCATTGAAGTTGAGAAGATTTTGAAGGATTCAAGAAGACTTGGAAGATCAAGATTATAGTTCTTGAGGTTTTTCTTTTTGATTATTCTTTTATTTTCTTAGTTTGTTTTCATTGTTTAAACTTAATTTAATGATGATGTGTGATTTGATGGGTAACCAAGTTTTTAATCTAAGATTATGATTGAACTCAATATGTAGTCTAAATTATTTATCTTTCTTTAACTTATGTTTGATAGATTTAAGTTATTTATTTTATTCTGTTCTTAATGTTTCCAGTTGACTGATCACCAACTAGATTGAATTGGAAACTTAGATTAAACCTTGACAAAAGAGATTTAGGTAAACCTAGAATAGAATAGCATATGATCTAATACACTTAGTTAATTAGGTGGTTTGATTTGCATATAGGGCAAATAGACACATGAAAACTATAATTAGTTGTTAGTTAATTTTTTTCTTTTTAATAATTTTAAAATTTAGTTGTTTGAATAAGATTAGGATGTTATATTTAGTAGTTAATAGTAAGAATTAAAATAATTCTTTGTGGGAACGATACTTTATTCATTATTATATTACTTGTTAACGATACATTCACTTGTATGAGAAATCAACACTAACAACCCCATTGACACAAAATAATATTCAAAAATCAAACACTCTATTTAATAGATTGTCAAGGAACATGGTTTTCAAACAATAAAACCCACTAAAAAACACAACAAAAAATTCAATATTGACTAACTTCCCTCTTTATGCAATTATTGTGAGTGATTACTTTACTCTAAACTTATTCAAACACTTTACTTTTTTTTGGGAATGAGGAATGAATCAAATGATGTAAATGCTCAAATGCTCTGCTCTTAGTCAAAGATGTAGAAATGATTTTGACAATTTTTATATTCAAATGGCATGTAACAACATTTGTTTTCAAGAAGGCATGTAGCAAATTGTGGGGAAGGTTATTTTCAAAAATGTTCGCTTGAATATGAGGAGATTTCATTAAAGGCAATTTTGTCCTAAAATCTTTCCTCTTGTATAAAAATACTTAAAATTATGAGAAGGTTATTTTCAAAAACACCTTTTCTTTGAGGGTAATTTTCAAATTTAAGCCAATCTTAAAGTATTAGTTGTCCACAATTTGATTTGATTTAAAAGACTTGATTTAAAAGCTTGCTAGAAACTTATAAAAAAGTTGAATTGGTTTAAAGGAATTGAGGTGAAACTTAATCAGTATATTGTGAAAAAATTAGCACCAATTAATGTCAGTGGGTGCTAAATTTTAAAACTATAATCCTTGAAACATATTATCTATATATATTATACTTGATGATTGAACAAAATTGTGAAAGGCATGTGCTAGTAGAAATCCCTAGGTTGTTTGTGATTATGATATGGATTTCTAAAGTTGTTTTCCCTATATTGTGTGTGTGTGTGTGTGTGTGTGTGTGTATACATGTTTTTAAAGATGGGGAAACAAACCTTTGACAAGTTTTCACTTTAAAATTAGCCTTGCAAGCTTCATGTGGTGCTTAGGCCAATGGCTATTATTTGACTTACAGAAAGTGACATTTTACTTGTTGTTCTTATCAATGCATGTTGTTTGCATAATTATTATGCCATGCCTCAAAAAAAATTTGTGCATAAATATTTGATTTATGAATATACAACATATTGCTTTATCACGTTTTTTGAATGCATCAAAATTATTTTGTTTTTCTTTTAATAAAATATAAACACTCAAGGGTAAGACCTATTACCATACCAGGTTAGTGTGGTCTTGGAGCATAAAGTAGTGATTATTCGTTGATTGATATTTGATTTTAAAGGGAGACCTAAAGCCCAATTTTATATTTGATCGTGTAGGGCATCCACGAGTACGTAAAATGGGACCTGAAGCCCCGATTTTATATTTGGTGGTGTGGGAAGTCCCACGAGTAGGTAAAATGGGACTTGAAGCCTTGAGCATCAACTTATATTTGGTGGTGTGGGTGAATAAGTGATGATGTTATTAACACGAGAGAAAGAGCCTAAGGGTTATATTAAATCTACGCGAGGATGATGCTCACATATTTGATTTCTCATTAAACATGGCACGGCATTAATATACTTAAAATCTGTTTTTACATGGCAAGTGATGTTGTACTTGTTCATTGGTGATTAGATATAACCCATTCTTATGTTTAAGATTAATTATGGTATACTTGTCATGAGTTTACTATTGATATGAGATTGAAGTCGAACGGATATCAGCACACTAAACATAAACGTATTGAAAGATTTCGTTAGTATGCATACAAGCTTGATTTGTGAAATACATATGTTTTACTTATAAATTAACATTTGAGACTTTCAAGGCTTATATTCCTTCCATTCAATTGATTATATTTTCATCGATCATTCTTTGATTCATAAATGTTCTACCTTTTTGTTTATTTCCCCTCCCTGCCTGCTCATTGAGTTGATGATCATTGAGTCTGTGAGACTCACCCACATATATTATTGTGCAAATAAATAAATAGTTAAGGACATCGTTGGCAAGGATACCTTCGACAACTGTGTAGGTAAATGCATCTCTTAGCTATCTTTTGTGTCACTCCATTGTTCAGTCGTTGAGTCATTTTCGATTTATAAAAAGTAATGTATTTTAAACTATTTTCGATTGAGGCCCTTGGATTTTGTAAATTTAAAATTTAGAGTAATGTTATTTAAGACACATTGTACGGATACTTGATGTTTCTATTATAAAATTTGACATGTGGTGAAGAAAATTTGGTTATTATTGTTATGGTGCATACTATTGGTGATATAATCATATTGATGTTAATGACATTAATTGGAGTAGTAAGGATGATATAAGGAAAGGAAAATATTGATAAAATAAAAATGTTAAGAAGGTTAGTCGAGTTGTGTGGATTTACCTACATGATTTGTGCAATGATAATGACCGTAGGTGAGTCGTTACATATTTGAATCCTTCTTTTTCATAATTAAAAAATAAAGTTATCCAAGAAAATCAATACATTACATGGAAAGCACAAAAGTTGAATTACAATCTAACTGATTAGGTCCCTTCACTTGTCATGTGACAACAATCTTAACAAGCAAACTATTTTATTTTCAATTTATATTATATATTAAATTTGAAAATTATTTGATAGTGATTGTAATTTCTAATCTCATTAAAAAAGCTTGTTAAATTGATATTTTTTGAGGGCCCTCTTTGATATTGTTGCAAGGAAGGCAACATGGGTTATGATTGAGTTGAACCATTGGAACTACCGCCCTATAATCCTTTGTAAGTGCCTCACAAATCACAACCATCGGAACGGCAGAGCCTAGAGTAGCCATAGTTGAGATCGAATGGAAATGGAACAAGATCTTTTTGCTTTTGTTTTGAGTAGAGGTAGACACAACAAGACTGTTAATGCAAATAGAGTTTAGATGGAATTAAAAGAATTGATAAAATTAACTTCAAAACAAACCTTTTAATAAAGGTTATCTTTAAGACTTATTTTGTTCTCACCATTTAGTGCATGTTTGGCCTAGCTTTTTTTCAGCTTATCTACCCCTTAAAAGCAGAAGCCAAGCCAAACATAATTTGTTGAAAAGCTCTTTAAAAAAAACAATTTTTTTTAAGAACAAAATTTTTAAAAAAAGAGCTTAAAAAAAAGCTCCATGGAGGAGCTTTTTCTTATCTTCTTTTAAAAAAACATTAATTTTAAGGAAAAACTCATCTCTCAATTAATCTCCCTCTCCTCTTCTTCCCTCTGCAAATTACTATTCTTCAACGTAAAACATGATTTCCCTCTTTTTTACCTCTTTCTACAAAAACTAATAAAAAACCAAAAAACCCAACAACAGAATATAAAAATCTAGAATTTTTTTTTATCTTACAAAGATTAAGAGAAAAAAAAATCTAAAATTCAAAACTTCATTCACATACTATTTAAAGATTTTCTCTCTTTTTCACCAAAAAAGATTTTAATATTAAATATATTGTTTCCTCTTTTCTCTTATTTTTTGGGAATTAAAGCATATGGTCTGATTGCTTGTTAGATCAATAAAAATCTAATATTATTGCTACTATACAAGTTTGAAAGTTATTCCTTTTTTTGATTGATTTCTTCGATTTTAACATATGAAATTATATATAAACTTGAAGCATAACATTATAGCTTATTAGGTGATTGAAGATGGCATTAATACCCTTTATGGTAATTTTAATCAAAATTAGAGCTTACATAATTTATTTTGTTAAATAGTTTTAACTTAATTCTAAAAGCTATTATTTTTCATAAGAGCTTAATAATAGCTTTTAAGTTAAAAAAAAGCTAGGCCACACAAATGAAAACAATGTGAATAGTTTTAGGAATACAATAAAACTAACATCTAATTTCGTCTTACACTTTAGGAAAGTCATCCGATAGATACATCTTAGAGTTTGTAAAATTGTTCGGTTTTAGAATTTACTTTCTGCAACAAGTAAATTATAACGAGTTTGGACACTTTTATAGTTGATGGGAACTTAAGTGTCTATGTTAATTTTCATAACACAATACTTCTGTTGCTCTTAACTTCTCTATTCTTGTTTTGTTTTTATTTTGATATGTCAAAATGGTTGGCAGTAAGTCTTTTATAAAGGATTGTAAGTGTGTCTTCTTAAAAAACACAACCTTTTCATCAAAGTACCTTTTTGTTTTAAAGATACTTTTACATTTTGTAGAACATAACCTTTAGATAAAGATATTGTTTTGACAATCACCTTATCGAAAAACAACCATTTATTTTATAAGACATAACTTTTGAAATACAATATGAAAAGATAACTTTTCATATCACTTTATAAAAGGACAATCACTCATTCTATAAAACATAACTTTTAAGCTTTAATATGAAAAGATAATTTTTCTTATTCAAACTTTTGATTTGTAGTGGTTTTTCAATTATCACATAACTTTTGAGTTAAGATAAATTTTCATGTTAAAAAACAATTCTTTTATTTTAAAAATACACCAATAAAAAAAACAAAGAAAATAACTCTTCTAATCCCTTCACCTATCAAACCAACCTTTCTTCTTTCTTCTTCTACTTGATATCCAAAACCTCTACTCTCTCTTCACTTCATCAGCCATCATCACAAAATGTTTAGATAACACATGTTAAAAGATATAAAATGAATATAATACTTTTTGTAGGTGAGAATTATTATAGTTTATAAATGATAACAACTACCATCAGTAAAATCCAAGTCCAATTAAAATAAATAAAAACATTTCTGAGCCTTTTTTAAAGTTTGATTAATTAAGCATTCTTTGAAAATTCTCAGAAGTTGTAGTTAAAAAAATTCTGAATTTTATGAACAATGATGTGTCCATTTTGTTGATGTTCCAATGTGTTATGTTAACATTGTATTGTTGTTGTATATGATCACTATCCGTGGTTAGACAAAGGCGATGGCCAGCAGGACAAAGACCCACCGATCGGAACAGCAGTGAGGAGATGGTTTCGGAGAATTAGAGACACGATTTTGAAGCAAGCATCTCACATAGCTTTGATAATCCCAACAACTTGTATACTGGCTTTGGCATCTCATGACTTGAACATCAAGATGTGCTTTTCTCTTAGTCCGATTGGAATTTCAAATAATTGGAATGTAGGCAGAGTATGAACAAGGACAACTAATCAGGATTCGGAATTAGGATTAATAGAGGAACAAAAACCCTAGTTCTAGGAATTAATGCACTGGGATTATTGTGTGCATATGAGTTATAGCAAAACCCCTAGTTCTGAGAATTAATGCATTAGGTTGCTGACGATCTTTACTTCTTTATGTATTCAATGTTCATTTATTCCTAGGCAAATTTGCTTACCCACCTTTCCTGGTATATAAAATTATTGTTGATTCTAGGTAAGTCACGATCTTTAGTTCTTTGAGTATTCAATGTTCATTAAATCCTAGGAAACTTTCGCCTACCTATGCCTATATATAAGATGACTACACCAACCCAACCCAACTCAAATCGAATTTTATATTGGGTCTCGCGGATCTTGGAACACCTCAGAGTACACAACAATGGAACAAATCCAATCTCTTCTCCCCTTTTTTTTCGAGATTTGAGTAGATTAATTCATAAAAAATTAGCTTCAACTATTCTATCATTGTCCTTTTGAAAAGTTAAAAATTCATTGACAAAAGTAAGGAATAAAACATTCCTTGTAACTCAGGGCTGAGCAACCATTCGGTTGTAACTACACAACCGACCGGAACTGACAGCGACCATCACAATCGACGTAGTTTTTCGATGTCGATTTTGGCGTCGGTTGTGACTGTCGATTTTGAAGGCACCGCAGTTCGACTGCTGGGGGCAATTCCTTCTCAACCGAACTGACCGAAAAATCAGAAAGGATGCAATTCCCGTTATATATCTCATTAAATTCCCCCTCTTCCTTTCCTTCCCTTCCCAAGTCCTGATTGTTGATAGATTGGCCGCCCCCTTTTCTTGAAAACCCCCTAAAATTAAAAACCTCCCCCTTCTTCCTTGATCCTTCACTTGCTGACTGCCGTTGCCGACTTGCCATCTCTTGCTGTCTTGTCGTCTCCTTGCCAGCCATTTATCTTCAAGGTATGTTGTGTTGTTGACAAATTCTATTGTTGGGCTGAGGATCTTAATTTTGCTAAGGCCTTATTCTAAGAATATTTTAGTTGCATGAATGTCTTATGCCTCTTCTTTCCTAATTGCTATCTTTGGTAAAATCAACCAAAATGAAAAAATCTTTAACTCAGACAAACACTTGAGGCTTGTTATTTGTATGGACATCAACATTAATTTTCAGAACTGTCTTTCTGTTTTGATGTGGTATCTTGGGTTTTAGTTGGTTTGATGCTGTTGGTGATTTTGTCGAATTTTGGGTTATGTATTTTGGGTCCGGTTTGTTGCTGGTTGGTTTTTTATTGACTCTTTCTGCTGCTAGGTGATGTTTGTCTTGAAGTCTGAGGGATTCATGTCAGACCAAAATTTAGCATTTCTTCGAAGAGGATTTATGAGATTCAATGCATTGTTGGTTCCATATTCGTGAAGACTAAGGTTTCAACTAATGTTTTTAATCTTCTGTGGATGCTATTTTTGCCATTGTAGTATGTTTCTGTTGGTATTAAAGTGGTTCCCCTAGTTATAGTTCTGAGTTGATGTGGAATGTCAGCTTTGGTTTTAGTTCAAGTGTTCTTTCCTTGCATCATTTTCCCTCTTGGTGCAGGTTTCCCCTATGGGGGCTTTCCTTAAAGGACTTTGGCAACTCAGTTATAGTATTAGGCTTATGATAAGCCATTTTTAGTCATAATCTGATGTAATCCAGCAGCCTGTAGCATTAGGCTTTATATTTGATGTTATTTCCTACTAAGCAAGCTCAATTTATTAATTTATGTTGTACTTCATGCATTTAGATTAATGCCATGGATGATTGCATTGCATATTATGGGTCTGTTTGGTAACCAAAAAATAACTTGTTAAAGAAAAATTTTTTCAATATAAAATATTTATAAAAAAATTTAATTTTTTTGTTATTCGGATAAATTGTGGAAAGCAATTTCTATCGTTTGGATCATTCTGTGGAAAATATTTTCCATCATCTCTAGTGGAGTTATTTGGATGTTAAAGTGATAAATAGGTGTTGCTTACAAAATAATGGTGTCACTTGGTTTTCATTAATTTGGATTCAAAATTAAGAATAGACTTGAAAATAGACAAAATCAATAATGATATTTCTTAAAACATTTAATCACATATTTATAATTAAAATAAGCTCTAGTTTTCAAAAAATTTTCTATTTCATCACTTTTTTACCGTAACATTTTAGAAATATAAATATCATCAATTGTGTAAAACATCTAAAACTTATACTATGTGTATTCATTAAATGATGATCATTGAAATATTTTTTATTATAATTATTAGTAAGATTTATTCAATTTATAAATAAAAAATTAATTGCATTGAATGATTTTATTAAAAAAATTATTTTTTTAATTTTAATAATATTTAATAATTTAAACATTAATATTTTAAAATAAAATTTTTTAGTTAATATATTTTTTTACTTTTTTAATATTTTAAATTAAATATCAATATTCATCGAACCAATAGTCCTATGCTTGGAATAAGAGTTTTTTTATTATTATTCTTTGGAAATTGTCTAATGTTGAAAGACATTTTACATGGTCAATGGGTGTTTTTCCTATTTACTTGTAAACTGTTTTACATTTGTAATTAAATTTTCACAAATATAAATCTTGAAAATATTTTTCAAAATATTGTACGTCAAAACAAATAGACTTGACCTTTTCTCTTATCTTTTCTATTTTATTTAATATTTTTGTTAGCCAATTTAATATATGGTGTTTATTACTACTTTAAAAAAATAAATTATTGGTTAAGAATTCTTATAAATAAATAACATGGTGTTTATTGTTTTTTATTAAAAAAATTATATAGCGTTTAATATTTTTTACCAAAAATTAAACTATGTGGTGCTTGTTTATTGCATTTCTTAAAAATAAATCGTATGAACTAAACTACCTATTTAAATAAGATGGGGCTGATTTCAATTAAAAATATGGACTTGATTGGTTACGTTTCAGATTTTAGTCATTTAAGCTCAAAAAATGAGTTGGAATACCTCAATTTCGATTGATTGATTTTCCTTTTTGACCTATACCGATACTCTCCCCAGTGTAACTTTTAACAAAAAAAAAAAGAATTCCAACCAACCACACAAAAAAAGGAATCCCAACACCTAAAAAAACAAACTATTCAATTACTGTGTAAAAAAAAGCCCAACATCGAAATTTTTAGCACAAAAGAGTTCGTGAACGACCTAAAGTCAACCACGAAACCATCGGTAGATCAACTTATCACAGCCAACCACAACATAATTGGTAGCAATAAAGAAGATAACATCGCTCAGCAAGCAAAAGGCACCAGAATCACAAAATAAATGATCCCATAACATCACTATTGTGGAAACTGACCAAGAAACAACAAAGATAAAACTTAGAGAAATTAAGCAAATAGAAAAAACACAAGAATTTACGTGGTTCAGCCTCTTACCTACGTCCACGAAGTGAAACTGTTCTTCTATTATTGAGAAATTAAAGTATAATAAATTGACCTCTATGATTCCCCAAACCAACCCAAGATCCCTTGCACACTTTTCCTCAATAATCTCCTAAGAACACTCACCCAAACCACTCTAGCTCCACCTAGAGCAAAAGATAAAGTTACAAGATGTTCCTTCTCTAGAGCTCTCAAAGCACTATTTGCAATTCTAAAGCCTAAAATCCACTTTTATAGTATAAAAGTCCAAAGTAGAATGTGATTAGGACTCGATGTGGAATAAGAAGTTTAAAACCATACAACTTGTCACGACCCGGAACCTCCCTCGGGCCCATGACAACCTCCGTGACGTCCCGATTGATACTTATTACCCGAAATACCAATCGGAACCCCGTAAGGCTTACATATTAGTTTTAAACAATTTCTAGTCGTTTTCGGCTCAAGTAAATCAAAAGATAAAAATATAGCATTTTTATATAAAACAATATTTATAGAAACACGTGTAAGAAATCTTTTGTAACTTAGAAGTAAAATAAATTCATACATCCAATAATTTACAAAGTTATAACGTACAATAATAATTACAATGACAAGTAGCCCATAACTACACCAAGTGTTGGTGATAGTAACCTACTGTCTGTGTGATAGAGTGGTCAATTGGAATCCTCGACAAAATCAGTAACTACAAGCTACCACAGGCCTGAAATATTTGGAAAGGAGGTGGGTGAGATTTTGGAATCCCAATGAGTAAACAGACATTATCATAAATATCTAAAGGCGAGTAACATGGAGGCAAGTTTAAACAACAAATTACAAACCATTTCATAAGGTTTTCAATTTATTTCTTAAACCATAAAATATTAGTAATTTACCAGAACAGTTATTAAGGCTTATAACTTTTATTAAAAACAAGGCTAAAGCCAAAACTAGTCCTCGGGGATACCTTGACCGAGGCATCTAACCGAGTCCGCCAAGATTGTTAAGATATTTACATGTTAAACACATGTTAGTTTTGAAAACAAGCCGTTCCTTGGCGTTGGCCGAGTTACACATTCACGTGGGGGTTCGACGTGAAGTGAGCTCTAACACTACCCTGGGAGTTACCCTCCTCGCCTCTACAACTGGAGTAACTATATAATCGGGTTTACCCTGCCCCTCTAATAAGCAGTCCACGGAAACCTATCACTGCAGTGACTAAACCCACCAATTTTAATAAAATTTCGACAGTATAATGTGGCTTTTATTTATTTACCCACCCTGCATAGTAAAAAACAGCTTACATAAATTCCCAATACAATTATAACATATAGCCACATATACTCATATATCATAAGCCATTCATAGGAAAATATATATTTCAAAATAATTGGCAGCCTCTATTACTCAATTTCATAATCAACACAAATATATTTTTATTTGTCACATTTATTTCTAAAACATCAAAAATCCCATTTTAATCTCATTTTCGTTTCATAAAATCCATGAAGAGCATTTAAAAATAAACTCTAAATAATTTACAATAATAATAGGTTTACTCACCGTTTGTACAAATTAAATGCTTTCTAGGTGCCCCAATCACTGTTCGTCGGGTATGACTTCCTTGCCTTTACCGAAAGGCTCTCCTCCTCGACACATTGCAAAAATTTCACAATTTACCACATTGATGCTAAATCACTATATAATTGACTTAAATCCTATACTAATGCATGGTATGAAATGCAATAGCCTAAAACGGCTTAAACGTGATATTAACCTATTTTTAGCACTTTACCCGATAAATTACTAACGCGCTCTATTTTAGCTCTAAATTGTCCAATTTTCTCTCCAACATTTCTAACCATTAAATATCAGCCAATAACCTTCTAAAATCACCAAAATCAGCTCACTTTTCTCCTTGAAAAATTCGGTCAAAAATGAGACATTTATTTGGTAAATCTTTCACTTTGTTTTTCTATCACATTTAACCATTTTTCATCATTTTCTCTTCATTTCTCTTAGAATAAAAATCAGTTCATCATTATTGTACATCATTGACCATTCAGCCAAGGGTGGGTATTGTGAAAATTTCATGCTTTCTTGCCCAATTTGATTTCTATACACATTTAACTAACTAAAACTACCAATTTAACTAACAATTAAAACCTAAAAATTTCAAATTCCTCCCCCTTGAATTTCGTCCAACCCTTGATATCACTGTTTAATCTCTCTCATCAAGCATGCTAATGGAAACAAAGGCATAAGAAAGGTAGAAATCAAGCTAAAGACGAAAAATCTTACTGTTAGAAGCGTAAACTGTCGAAAAACGCGATTTCCCCTTTGAATTTTCTAGGTTTCCTTTAGTTTTTCTCTTTTCTTCCTTTCCTCTCTATTTTCTCTCTTGTTCTCTCCTTATGGCCGGCCATCACTTAATATGGGGTTTAAATGGGCTGACTTTTCATTAAAATAATATTAAATCATTAAAAAGTGTCATGTGTCACTTTCCCATTGGCCCTTTTTTAAAATTTCGTCTTTTAAACTTCAATTTTTCACCACTTAGAATACCATAGTTATTCATACCAAAAATAAATAAATCCTATAATTTTGACAAGTTTTGGGTGGTGAAAATTACGGTTTTTACCCCGAGACGACAAAATTATCGTTTTGCCCCTATGTTACGAAAATTGCCGGAATTGAAATTTTTCACTTCCTATCATTAAATTATACTCCAAATAGTTAATCTTGATAAAAAATTTCACTCCATGATCAAATTATTATCTTAGGTGACAAAATGACGATTTTACCCCTGAACATCAAAATTTCCAATTTTTTCTCAAATGAACCCTCGAACTCCGAACAATCATTTTTAGTCATTCCTGGACTGTAAAATATTAAATTTCATCCTACGATTCCTATTTGAACTAGTTCGAGGTTAAATCAACTCAAGTGTACCGTTAGGTACAATACCGAGTTTCGTCTATTCTTAGGACTTTTCTAGCGTAATAACATGCTACTCAGTGCATGTATGTCATGACATGTCTTTATAGAGTTGGGTTTTACACAACTACTCAATGTTGTACACAAACAAGAATCCTAATCAAATAAGTTTAGAATTCTAGTCAACCTAAAACTTAACAAATCTTCACCTTTGACTTGAATTCAAACTCCTTAAACCTCTTCCACCAGTCGCACTTAATTACAACTTCCTAACTCCACCTACTTTTCAACACCTTAAATAACTCTCCAAACATAAGACTTTCCAAATCATTGGCCTTTATAATTACCACGACTACACATACCAAATCAAGCATGGTCCAACACTTGATTCCACAAAACGACCAATGCACCTGTGTAGTCGTCCAGTCAATGGCACTAATTGACTTCGAAAAGGGACCTCGATAACCCTTCCAATTCACTACTGGCAAGATTTTTCATCCTTTCACCATCATCTACACCATGGGAACCTTTCATCACCTCTTTGGCAAATGAAATCTCACTTTGGTAGCTACCATCTCCTATGCATTGTTCCCATCCCTTTAAGGCCTCGCATTTTAGATGATGCAAGCCATTATGCAAATTCCCCCTCATCAGGACCATGTCGCCTTGTGTGACTTTTACCACTCCATCAAAAGCAGAATATCCATATCCTTTGGAGTCTAACAGGCTCAATGATATTAGATTCTTACGCATCTTCGGGACATAAGCCATACCACCCAAAGAACGCACAACCCCATCAAACATTTTGATTTTCACCACTCTAAGACCCATGGCCTTCACTACTGACTTATTACCCAAAGTCAAATTCCCAGCCACCCCTTCTTGAAGTAAATCAAAACAATCTTTTTGATAACATATGTGAGTGACAAAAGTAGAATCTAAATACCAATCAAATTTTGCATCCATATTTTCTGAGATTGTAAGGACATCACAATCATCACCTTCAGCAATGAAAGCACACTCACCTTTGCTCTTGTTACTTTCATCTCCTTTTGCAGGACAATCCCTTTTAATATGTCCATACCCTTTGCATTAAAAGCACTGAACATTGTTGGATCTAGACTTGCCACCTTTAGATCCCTTACCAGTTGACTTCCTCCTATGAACCTTAGGTACTAATGCCAAGCCATTTGGATCTCTATCCCCTTCCTTACTTTTCTTTCGGGCTTCACGAGACATTAACGTTGCTTGTGCTTGTTCTAACGTTATTGTATCCATCCCACATATCAAAGATTCCATAAATACCTCATAGGAGTCTGAGAGCGAAGCCAGGAACAACAGTGTCTTTTCCTCTTCCTCCACCTTCACATTAACCTTCTTCAACTGATCAATGATCCCATCGAATTCATTCATATGCTTCATGAGGTCTCCATTCTCCTCTATCTTTAAACGATACAACTTTCGCCTATGTTATAATTTGTTGGAAAGACTTTTCGCTAAGTAAATCTTTTCTAACTTTGCCCATAACTTTGGAGCAAAATCCTCATCAATAACATGGTTAAACACATTAGCTCCAATGCAAAGCTGAATAGTGCTCACACACCTTTGCTCCAACTCTGCCCATTCAACATCCTTCATGTCATCTGGTTGCCCTTCCTCCTTTCCTAGCAAAGGGTGCATTAAACCTTGCTGCATAATTAGATCTTTCATCCTTCTTTGCTATTACGTGAAACTAGTCTTCCTATCAAACTTCTCAATTAAAAAATTCGTAGAACTAGTAACTTTTGACATCCTTGTTGAATCTTGAATTTACTGAATCCGAAGCTCTGTTACCAGTTTGTTGTGGAAATTGACCAAGAAACAACAAAGATAAAACCCAGAGAAATTAAGCAAATAGAAAAAACACAAAAATTTAAGTGGTTCGGCCTCTTACCTACGTCAACGGAGTGAAACAGTTCTTCTATTATTGAGAAATTAAAGTACAATAAATTGACCTCTATAGTTCCTCAAACCAACCCAAGATCCCTTGCACACTTTTTCTTAATAATCTCTTAAGAACACTCACCCAAACCACTCTAACTCCACCTAGAGCAAAAGATAAATGTAGACACCCATTCAATAAAAATATAAATAAATAAATAAAAATAAATCTAAAAAAAAAAAAAGAAAGAAGAGTTTGGAAATTAGCATGGCCTCCACAATCAACAAAAACAGAGCATTAAATGCTCCTCCGGCTGTTGGGATTTGAAGATCTTTCTGACAGATTTATTTTTAACTTAAAGGCCACCCCGAAAATCATACTGAACAGAGCATGATTGCCCTCTCTGATTGTCTAAAACTTTGGACAACTGGGTTCTATAAGGACCTTAAAATTTCTAAAGCAAAGGTGAGATTTTTGAGAGAACCAAGAAACAACCCAGAAAACCTAATCTTTCCAGATCAAAAAGCAACAAAAAAAATCCCATTCTCAAAACCAACAAAATCACAAAATCAGATCCAAAGGTCCTAAATTCTACTAGAAAACTACCCTAGCCACAATAAAAACAATAAATCAAAATCAATAAAAATAAAGCAAAAACAAATAAATAAACAAAAAAAATTAGTGTTTTAAAAAAGGGGTTGATTTGTGTGGGTGTGGGAGGCCGACGACAAAAGGGGGCGACAGAGAAAGGGAGATTTAGGATCTAGGACCGTCGATCTGTGACGGTAGGGAATAGAAAGAAGTCACCGACCAACGAAAAGGAAAAAGAGAGGGAGAGAAGTCACCGATGGACAAAAAGGAAAAAGATAGGGAGAAGAGAGAGAGAAGGGAAAGTTTTAGAGACAAAGTAGAAAGGGTTACAGCTAGAGAGAGAAAAGAAGGCAAAAAATAAGAAGATAAGGGAAAATGAAGGTTTAAACATTAGGGTTAGGATTTTCAAAACGACGTCGTTTTGGAAAATTACAGTCTGCCAAACAAGCACCCAAAACGGTGCGTTTTGAGCTATGCCTTGTGGGCCTTAGGAAACAGATCCGGCATAGCAAATTTGGGCTTCTGTGGGTCACTAAGTTGGGCTAATCTGAGCTCGAAAAGGTATAATCTTTCTTTTTGGTTTGGGCTTGTTTCAATTGATTTTGGGTCTAGCCCATTTTGTTAAATAAAATGCCTTTTTTTGTTATAATTTAAACCATATTAGGAAAGGTTATATATATATATATAATACAAATGCTCATTTTAATGTTAAAAAATCAAAATAAAAATGCAGAGTTTAGAAAAACATATATATATATATATAATAAGTAAATAAATAGTAAGAAAACTAATAATAGATTTAGTTTAGTTAAAATAGTAATAATAATAAGCAAATGAGAGGAATAAGATAAAAGAAAAGAAAGAAATATTCATATTTAGATACTTGTAAATGTAATATATATTTTAAAAAAACAACATGATACAAATATAAAAATTAGAAGAAAAATGAAATGATTATTTGAGAGATTTTACCTAAAAGGGGCAAAGAGTTGCCTCTTTCTGGTGGATTTTTTAGGTGTGGAGTTTGAGATTGATTTTCATTGAAACGTCGAGATAAATCCGAACTCTATAATCCAACACCCATTAATTCAAATAATTGTTTAAAAAATATAAAATGAAATAAAAAATAAAAAAAGAAAATAACTTGCATTAAAGAAAAATTTTAATAATAAACACGTAAACAAGGTAATAAATTACCTTAAACTATGAAACACATAATTGGATGTATTATGAACCACCTAAATCAACAAATGCGTGCATGTAGATATCATCATTTTCTTCTATCATAGCATGCCACATTTATCGTGTAAATGGGGTAGGAATTTCGATGACGGGATTCCCTTAAAGAACTTGTAAAGATGAGTTCTTCTAGGGATATCTCTAAATGAGAAAAATTTTGAAACTTCACCAAAGCGTTAGGATGATTTTCGAATGATTTTTCAATAAAAGATTATCGACCCCATTATTTAAAACAAACAAATCACGACATCATTTTATGCTTGAATCATGTGCATAGGTACTATCGAATAAAGGATTCAATCGGATAACATAATAAAGAATTAATTAATAAGAAAGATTAAGGAAATACAAGAATAAAATCAAGGTAGGCTACAATAGGATAACTTAAGATTGAATGGTACTGTTAGTGGAATGGGCGTCACAGAGGTGCTAACCCTTCTCCGTGCGTAACCGTACCCCCGAACCCATCTCTAAAAATTATAGACCAGTTCTTGTTCTTTCGACAGATCTAAAATTAATTTAGGACTTCGTAGATTAGAACCGAGTTAATAGGTGACTAATCACACCCAAAATAGATAAAACAGATTGGTGGCGACTCCTAGTTATTCTATTTTCACCTACGTCTAGCGGTCGGGTTCCTGGACCCGTATTTAACGACAGCTTGGCGACTCCGCTGGGGACATCGAGAGTCAAGTCATTAATTAATCATAAGTTATCTTAAGCTTTAAATAATTTGGTGTTTTCTCTAGCGTCAAGTATTTATCTTGCATATTTTTGTTTAATGCATTCATTTATTTTGCTATTATTACTTTACTGTCTTTAATAATTGTGGGGATTTTAGGATAAGGGGAGTGTGAAATTATTGGTCCGAGGTCGATATATTCCTCCTTACACACAACAAATCTTGCATTCATGCATAAGCCTTCTACCCGGGCCTTGTCCTTAATTAGGAGGGGGTTAAGTAGTTACGCTCTCATGAGGTGATAACCTCCGTATGGGCTAGTGAAGGCTTCAACTCAGATCGAACGCAGTCCATTTGAAGCCTATAATGGGTGAAGACAAGGGTGTCTTACTAGTCCGTGTGGACGACAGTGAGAAGCGATTTGGGAACCTTTAGCTCCATTTTCGACCTGAACTCAGCATGTAAAATACCGAGAGTCACCTTGCCTAGGTAAAGCTTCACCCATGAGAGAATACCCTCTGATTAGGTACACAGAAGGAATGGTCATATTCCCTCTACCTTAAATTTTTCTCTGTAAAATAATGAAGGTCTCTCGCGTATCCATGTTATTAATTTCATTAGAATTACTCTTGATTTTTCTTGTATATACTAACTTAAACCTGTTTCCATTTTTGCATGTGCACATTTGCATCATACTTTTGTATCTAGGAAAAGTATTTGTCACTTGACAACTATTGACAAAGTACATCCAATTGCATCCATGGAGTCATCATAGCCACCTTCAAGCTACAACAGAATATATGAAGTGACTCAGCACATGGCGAGTGCCCAACAAAGTGAGGGGGATTGCTTACCAAAAGATCACATCTCATCACTACTAGATAGGGTCCACGTTGATCTTAAACAGTATGACTTCACCGATCTGCTTGACATATGGGATAGGTGGGATGCCACCACTCGAGTGAATTTTGATAAGAAATATGGCCATATAGCTCAACTCCTTAAGGTCCAGATTGATGAACAGTTGTTGAAGGCCATTGTGCAATTATGGGACCCGTCGTATAGGTATTTTGTGTTTAATAAGGTGGATATGGTCCCAACAATCGAAGAATACTCAACTCTCTTTCAAATTGATCTTGATAATCTAGATAAAATATATTTGAGAGGACAAAAGACTGGGCACAGGCGAAAGCTAGCTAAGATGATGGGTATTACTTCGGGGGAAGTTAACCAAAACCTAAGGAAAAATGGAGACAATGAATGTATCCCATGGAGTTTTCTACGCAGCTATATCTGAAGCATCAGGACACCGAGCAAGGACAGCTAATGATGGCTTTAGGAATTTATGGGTTAGTGATCTCTCCCAAAGTCTTGGGGCATATAGAGGTCGAAATTATAGATTTCTTCGAGCAAGTTATCAACAAGGCCAACCCTTCACCTTCAATTCTAGCAGAAACTCTCATATCACTGAATTATTGTCTGAAAAATGGGGAAGGACGATTTGTGGGATGTGCATAGCTTCTTTCCATCTAGATAGTAAGTCACTTTAAATGGAAGGTCAAAAAGTTTAAAAAGCCATTTCATCCGCAAAGTGCCCCTATTATAGAATTTTGTGAAAGTAAATGGCTGACAAACAAAACTAAGGAGCAATGGATTTCTAGGCTTAGGAAACTCATAAGCGTGGAGGTAACATGGAGAGCTCCATGGATGCCCCATCGCCTAGTCATGTATAAATGCGAGGATGAACCTTGGGTACCATTAATTGGGCCATGGGGAGCGATCAGCTATGCCCCAATCATGGTGAGAAGATAATTTGGGTTAGAGCAATTTGTGTCTATGACACACCGACTTAACACTTTGGAGTTTGCTTATGAAGACCCAGGTTTTCTGACAAGGATCGAGGGGATTGCACGAGCTTGGAAAAAGACAAGTCGAGTCGACCAAGGAAGGTACACTGATGAAATTACTACTGGGTATCTGGTGTGGCATGCTCGACAAGTTAAGGATGTGGTATACCCGAAGGAAGATGGACCTCGTGGCCCAATCGATCCGAAACCTCGAGATGCTTTGCTCGAAAGTGAATTGGCTCGAAAGAAGTCTGAAGCTGACAACACCAATTGAAAACAACAATACGAAGATCTCCAAAAAAGGTGTGAAAAGATGAATATAGAAGCAACCGAACGAAGAAAGAAAATTCAAAAAATAGAACGTGATTGGGAAAAAAAGTATGAGAGCCTGAATAACGAGTTTTCTACCACGACCAGTGAACTCCAAAGGGAAATACAAGCGAAAGAAAACCAAGGCAATGAGCTTCAAGCGTGCAATGATGGACTGAGAAATCAAGTGCGATTCTAACAAAAGTCCATCTAATTACTAAGACAAAAGTATGAAGAGCTCAAAGGGGTCATGACGACTTATCAACAGGAATAGGAAACCTAAAGCAAGAGAGCACTTGGTTTCAAGAGTGGGGTGAATCCTACAGACAAGCTTATGTGGAAAAACACAACCAGATGGATTACTTGGTTAGGCAAATCAAGGAAGTGGCTTATAAGGCAAGAAGCATGGCTAGGAAAATAGACATATTGAGGAGTCAAGTCTTTCCGATTGGGAAACAAGAGTAACAGTTGATTAAGTATCTTGATGAAGTGTATAACCATTATGAAAAAATTATTGAATATTTCTAGATATAAAAGATGACTCCTGAATTGCTATCAAAGACAATATATTATGCAATGGATTACTTTGTTGATGGGTATTATGTGACAAATACTTTTAGTGCATGATCATTCATTTATACATGCATACATCATCATTTCATGATAATGAGCGTTTTCGCCTATAAATAAAGATAATGGGTGCATTTTTTCATCTCATTCATGCATTAAAAATGCATCTAATTCATGTTTATGATTTAAAAATAAGGATTCCAAGATAGATCGACAACCTCAAATCAGTGACCAGCATGTTCATTACACATCAACGAGCAAGAATCATGGAAGAAGAACAAAAGGAGCGAATGGATAAAATGGAAAAAGCTCAAGAGGAAATGAGAGAACAGTTAAGAAAGATGATGGAATTGATGATGAGCTTTAGTAAAGGAAAAATAGTGGTTGAAGAATCAGCTCCACCAGAAAACCCATCGGCACAAGACACTGGAAACTTAAGGGATGATCCACCTTATCCCTTGGGGTTCACTCCACCCCATGCCTAGACTTTTCCAAGGGTCCACCCTCAAGTGACGTCATCCAGTTATTACAATATATTACCCCCGATGAGCCATCAACCGACTCACAGGCAATTTGGGACAAATCCTACTGAACTAATACATGTTCCAAATTTAGACAATCCAAAGGAGCAAAAAAAATTAAGAAAGGGTTCATCAAAAACAAGAGAAATTGATAAAGACCAGAAAAAGTACAATATGTTGGAAGAGCGCCTTCATGCTATCGAATGAGTTGATAGGTTCGGCACTATAGACGCAGTCAACTATGCTTAGTGCTTGATGTGTTGATAATTGCCAAGTTCAAGGTTCCAAAATTTGAAAAATATGACTGAACGAAGTGTCCCATGGCATATATTACCATGTATTATCGAAAAATGGCTACACAGTCTCATGATGACAAGTTACTGATCCATTTCTTCCAGGATAACTTGATTGGGTCAGCTGTTCGGTGGTACGTACATTTGGATCGAAATCATATTAAAACTTGAAAGATCTAGCAAGAGCCTTCATAGCCCAATACAAGCATGTGGCTGAATTAGCTCTTCATCGGTTGCCATTGCAGACTATGGAAAAGAAGCAAAGTGAGAGCTTCAATGAGTATGCCCATAGGTGGAGGGATATAGCAGCGCAAGTTCAACCACCTCTCACTGATAAGGAAATGATTGTGTTGTTCATAAACACACCCTGAGCTCCATTCTATGAGTGTTTGATCGGCAATGCCAAGAAAAAACAAAATGACATAGTTAAGGGCATTTTGGTAATTTTGCTAGAAATGGATAAACTTAAGCCATAAAAATCTAAGTTTCTAGGATGTTTTTCACATTTCCAACACTTCTTCTTCTTCTTCCATGTTCTCTCACCCCCCCCCCCCCCCATGGAAGTTTGCCTTGAATTTTCATATATTTCCTTGAGATAACCCCGATTTTCATGTTTTTGTGCACCCTTTCCCAAAGTTCTTTGTGTTCTTTTACTTTTTCACCATAAAACCCTAAAAAACCATTTCTTATTACACTCTCTCACTAGCTGGACGTTCTAGAGAGAGTGTGTGAGATTTTCATGATTGTTTGAAAGCTTTTGGGAAAGAAATTCAATTACAAAGCTACCAAGGTGAGTAGTGAAATTGAGTTGGATTTTTTTAAGTTGTTGAGAATGTTTAGTAATTAGATTTGTGAGAATTTATTTGTTGGGATTATTATTCATTTTAGTGTGACTAGAGTATTACAAATAATAGTCATTAAATGGCAGTTGGGAGCTAGTTAGGAATAACTAGCTAAACTTGAATTAGAAAATAGCTTTGAGAGTGTATTAATGCCAATTTGGGTTGGTTGTCATGTTGTGTGTGCATAGGTTCCAACAAGGCCTCACATGTCCATTTGGAGCATTAGTTGAGGTTAGAGTCAAGCAAAACAATCAACAAGACCGGTGAGTGAACTTGCATTTCAAAATTGTTTTGAAAAATAGAATTGTGTTGAGATGAATTATTTGAATGATTTTATCTAACTTTTCATTAAAAATGGGTGCTTAGGAACCAGCCCATGATAAATGTTTTGATGTTGCTAAAATGTGAAAAGTGCAAAAAGATGAATCCATGTGCTTCTATATTATGTTGGCATGTATATATATATATGGAAATATGTTGTGCATTGATGAATAATGTTGTGTGATAATATTGACTCGGCTATGTACTAGTAGGGAGTGCGCATAAGCCGATGATGATGATAACCCGACTATGTGCGAGTAGGGATTGCGCATAAGCCGATGATAATTATGACCCGGCTATGACGATGAATGAAGTGGGGTGGTGTACTTTTTGATATATGTTTATATATGTATATGTGATAGCAAGTTTATGATTATAATATGTGATTGTTTTGAATGTTGATAACTTGATTATTGTCAATGTGTTCACTTTGATGTGCAATATGGGAGGGATGGATTTTGTGGCATGTGAAAACCCCTTATTTGTTATTTGCCCTGAATCTTGCATTCTCACTACAGCAAGAAACTCTCAGGTGGTGGGGGCATAAACCAGCCTTGATTTTCGATGCAGCAACGAGGAAATTTCGCTGCAGCGAGAAACTCTCAGATTCTGATGCAATGCTTTCACTTCGGTGAAGATTGTGACTACTTTCCCTTCCGAACTGGGAAAAGTGGTAAACATCAAAGTTGTATCCCTATCTCTTAGCTTTCTAATGGTTGAAAAATTAGGTCAATTCAACTTTTGTTATGGGAGATATGCTCAAAAATTGAAACATATGCAAACTAACATTATTTCTCACTGCAACGAGAAACTTTCTATTTTGGCCCCTGAATCTCGCTGCAGCGAGAAACTTGCTGCCATTTAATTTTGACATATTTTTCACCCATTTAACTTCATGGGTTGATCTTGGGTTTTTACAACACTATGAGGTTATTAATCAAATTTTGATAATTGCATTATTTTTGAAACAAGTGCATCATGATTTCTAAATTCTTCCTATTGATTGCTTGTTCCCTTCTTATGTTCACTCACTGAGTTTTATACTCACGTTTTGAAAATTCATGTTTTCAGATTTGGAGGCAGTTGGACCTAGATTAAGTCACACACATATGCTCGCCTTCTTGGTAGGTACTATGGCATCTCAGTAGCTATATCTTCACCTAGAGTCACTTCACTGACAGTCAAGAGTCTTATGCTTGTGTACATGTATAAGTAATGAAGACCACTAAGATTCATGTTGAAAAATAAATATGAATATTTGATTACTGAAGCCACTAGAAGGTGGTAAATGAGTAATACTATGTTAGCATAATACAATTGTGAGTATCGGGTTACTATAAAATGTTATTGAAATATTTTTAGTTGAGAATTACAATATGGGTTTGAGAAATGATGGTTTGGAATGATGATCGGGATTGCATAAATAGGCTTGCTTGGGCTTAATAGGCTATGCCCATTGGGCTCATGCGTCAATCATAGCTTGAAATTTGGGCTATGACAAAGGTGGTATTAGAGTAAGGGTAGTAACCCGATCCCTGGGAACTCTCGCATGTTAACAGGGGTGAAGCATAACTCTCTGCCCAGGGGCTTATAGGGATGGATGCTTCGTGATCTTCCACCTTATGAGTGCTTTGATAGGTACCATTTGTTACCTTCGTAGCGAAGGGGGATGCTCCATGATCTTCCACCCCCTAGTGACAAATGTGATATCAGAGATCTAGGTTTAGTTGAGTCATAGGGATTCTCGTGTCAGTCAGCGAAATTGTCGAAGTTAATGTATAGTCTTGTTTATGGTTTGTAGCTACAGCTTAAATCATAGACAATAGGCTATATGAACTCCTATTTTTAGTAACTTACCCTCCTGCTAACATTATGCAAAGGTCATAAGTGGTGTCGTCCGAGTTTGAGATGCCACCCGAGACACGAGCTATTATTGGGAAGATTTTTAAGCAAATGCTCCTAATGAAAGGTCAATATAGTGATATATTCCTCCGACTAAGGATAGAGGAAAGTGGAGTTAGATTAATAGGTCTATAATAGCCTGTTCATTTGACAGGGTTAAAAGTTGAGCCCAAGATTGTCAACAAAAAGAAAATTCAATCACTTTTAATTGTATTTGAGGTCAATATAAAATAGCACGTGTGATAATGGTAACAAAGGGCGCACTTTGATTAAAATGAATAGTGATGGTTTTAATTCACTTTGAGTGTATAAATTTAAGCATTTAGGGTAAGAGTAAACCAATATTTGTGTGCACCGATGTAAATGCACTATGTTAAGTGAGCTTGTTATGCCATATATAAATGGTGTTGGGCTTCCGAAATAATTTACATGTGAATATGTGTGTAGTAGCCTAGATGGAGTTGGTTTTGATTCTAATTAAGTAACTGCGAGATTCCAAGGCTTGAATTGAATTATTGTAGTTTATGGTTATAATTGCATGAATTCGCTCAAGGGTGAAAATCGTTGATTATTATAATTAACGTATGGTCATGAAGTAAAAGGCTAGTAAATGATCTACTCTAAGGATGAGCTTGAATTTTGCCATGCTTAATGTGGAGCCAAAGGATTAAAAGACTAGATGTTGATTTAGCAGTTTGAAATTAAATGACATGGAAATGACAAATTTAGTCTAAGTGCCATATGGAGTTCTATATGAAGATCGATATATGAATTGCTTTAAAGGTCAATTTAAATAAAATATGTTTGGTTCAATATGCAACCTATGATGTAAATTATTAGTCTTGAATGTGACTTCTCCAAAGGTAAGGAACTTAAAACATGTGGATTTCGGATATGCTCTAAGAGGAAGTTTCTACATCCTAAGCTTAAGAAATTTTAATCTTATGACTGCAAAAGCAAGATACAAAAGTTTAGTGAATTGTCTATCTTATGGATGTAATTGGTTAAGAATTGATGAGTAAAGTCAAGATTTTAACACTAACTGGTGTACAATTTCATATATGTGTACCTAAGAGTAAATTTGAAGATCATTGCTTAATCAATTTACACCGAATGTTGTGGTAAAGGTGTATGAATGTTAGTAATGAAGTATGTCCAAAGTGAGATATGTGGAGACTAATGTTCCAATCGCAAACTTGTGATAGAAAGCTAGTTTTACAAATTGTGATTTTATGATCATGAAATATATGGAGGTTACCACTATGTAAGCATACACTTGAAGTTGTATATCTTGTGATTTGCATTCATCGTATGGAAGGAGATATTCCATAGCAGGATTTCGCCTAATTGGTGACTACATGACTATAGGCTTGGCATGAGATTGAGAATGCCCTGGCATAAATGTGGAATGTATTATGAAGGGTTGAAAAGCCACATATACCTTAACAAGGTCAATAAGACAAATGATGGGTGAAACATAGATGTTGTTATAACGAGCATAAAAAGCTCAAGGATAATCAATGCAATTATATTAAGTTAGTTTCGTTCGGTCCGAAATAAGAGTAAGGACATCTTGAAAGATCTTAAAATAATGTTCAATGGAGTTAATGAGCTAAATGTTATCGAATATATATTAAATTGTTAAAGTTATGCGTGACTTTGAAGATAAACCTTTGATTGTCTGAGTCCTCAATAGAATTCTATTAAAAGATGTGTTCAAGCATTTTGGAAGTGTATTGGAAAACATAAGAATAATATACTAGTTTGACTTGCTATAAGAGGTCGCATTTGGATGGCCATGAGTGGCATGTGAACAATCAAGCAGTATAAAGTATGTGCTCATAAAGGGAGCTATGATTGGTAGATAAAGGTGGAACTTTAAATTTCATTGTCATAGTTATTAGATTATATTTTGTATTATATGATATAGCGTACAACATCAATGATGAGATTGTGTTCAATGCTTTAGGCCTTGAATTGTAAGTTATGGACATATATCCACCTTATGAATACCCTATGAGATAAATTCGAAAGATTTTTCACAATGAGAAAACATTAAAACTCAAGGAGCAAATGGCTATATAGTTAAGTTGGGCTCATGACTGATATGTCACATAAGTATGAAGATATGACACAAGCATAAGTATAATTGGAAATGTTGGCTTGAGGCAATGATTATCCTACTGTTTTGTGGACCTGATGAGGTTCTGGTCTCGACGTAATTGTAGAGGCAAGGCATAAATTGTGAAATGCTCTTCCCCCACAAGTTCTAATTTATTTTGAGTAATTATCAAGGTAAAGTGCCTGATAGGGATAGGCAAAGGTTGAATTATGCTTCAAATGTTTAGAGAATGAGGGTGACATGGTTTGATTAAATGATATTACTATTGGTGAAGGAATAGAAATATGCTATGGGAATTGCAGAGATCTACCTAGACAAGAGATGATGATTTGAGAATTCAAGTACTCGTATATGAGTAAAGTTTTGGTAATGAGACATGACCTAAAGTTGGAATACTACAATATGAATTTTGGCTAAGAAAATCGACTTATAAAACACATGATGTTTGGAGATGGTGCCAATTAGTGGTTGACTCTCGTATGAGAATAGAATATTGGGATTAGCTTTGTGTATTCACCACAAATGATGAGTATGATCTAACCAATAGAAGAAATTATTCTAAACTTGATTGTTGGTTATTTTGGTTTTACAGATAGGTTATTGAGCTTGGTATGCCTAAGGGTATGCCTAAGGCCATTCAAAGTTAAAAGTTTTGGAAATACATATGTATGGATATATATGTTGCATATTGGTATAAAAACTCATGCGGAGTTAGTTATAATTTGATTCGATGATGATATTCTATCAATGGTTATAGTGCTAGACAATGATTAAGATAATTTATCGTTGATTTTGGCAGTGAACAAGTGCGTTATAATACTGATAGCTTAAAAGTAAGTATTTATACTTTTGGTATAAGTTCCTCAATTTTTATTATATCGTGATCAAACTTGGTGTTTTGATATAGCTTGAGAGGCTTGGCATATGAACTAGCTTAACTGTGAGCTAGAAATTGTTAGGTTATTATGAAGTACACAAATAGAGAAGTATGACATGAATTTAATATCCTAAAGGGCAATGGAAAATGATGTATAAGTTTGGGTATAGCTTCAATATATATAGTTTTGATATATAAAGATGTGGGGAAAAGTTTATAGCTTATGCATAAATGTGTGCATTTGAATGCGTATAATTAAAAGTGTAAAATCTGCCTTGATTGGTGTAAAGCTCATGATTCAAAATGAATGATTATGGATTTAATTTTCTAAGGTAAAAAGGACCAAAGAAAGTTAATATCAGAAAGGTTTTAATAGATGATTCTTAAATTTTAAAGTGCACTTAAGGAGAGATAAATATTTTGTTTGATTTTCATATTGATAAACTAATGAGGCCATGAGATCTGATGTTTCGAATAAATTTGAGAAATATCAAGTTAGATATGTTGAGTTTTCTATAAGATTGGAAGTTGATATGATGCATGAACCAAGATTCTATGTTAAGAATGCCCAACGAAAATGATGTGGTAGAACTTTAGAACTTTGATTATTCACCCTACGTCGATTTGAATTTGATGACGAATTCGTTTTAAGTAGGGGAGACTATAGTATCCCATATTTTTGATACGGTGGCTAATAAAGTTTACGGATGCCAATTAAGGTTAATTATTGAGTTAAAAAGGGTAATTTAGAAGTGAACCTGTGAAATCTCGACCTCTAGAGACCCGTAACTAGAAGTAGACGCAATAACACGGACCAGGGGTAATTTCATCATTTCTCCTGGTCAGCCCCTGAAATTTGTTTTCTAATGTTATTAAGGTCCAAGTAGGCCTAAGGAATGAATGAATGAGGATAAGATAATGAAGAAGATAGAAATATCGATAATTTTCATGGTTAGGGTAAAACAGTCATTTTATATCTTGGGTTGAATTTTTTTTAGTTTTCATTAACCCAAGTATTTTTAGACCCTTATGGACCTTGTCTTAGTGTTAAAGAAGTAAAAAGATTGTATATAAGCAATGGAAAAAACAAAATGACATAGTTAAGGGCATTTTGATAATTTTGCTAAAAATGAATAAACTTAAGCCATAAAAATCTAAGTTTCTAAGATGTTCTTCAAATTTCTAGCACTTCTTCTTTTTCTCCTTCCTCTCCCACGTTCTCTCACCCCCCCCCCCCCCCCCCCCCATGGAAGCTTGCCTTGAATTTTCATATATTTCCTTGAGATAACCCTGATTTTCATGTTTTTGTGCACCCTTTCCTAAAGTTCTTTGTTCTCTTTTACTTTTTCACCATAAAACCCTAAAAAAGCATTCCTTGTTACACTCTCTCACTAGCTGGGCATTCTAGAGAGAGTGTGTGAGATTTTCATGATAGTTTGAAAGTTTTTGGGAAAGAAATTCAATTACAAAGTTACTAAGGTGAGTAATGAAATTGAGTTAGATTTTTTTAAGTTGTTGAGAATGTTTAGTAATTAGATTTGTGAGAATTTATTTGTTAGGATTATTATTCATTTTAGTGTGACTAGAGTATTACAAATAATAGTCATTAAATGGTAGTTGGGAGCTAGTTAGGAATAACTAGCTAAACTTGAATTACGAAATAGCTTTTGAGAGTGTATTAATGCCAATTTGGGTTGGTTGTGATGTTGTGTGTGTATAGGTTCCAACAAGGCCTCACATGTCCATTTGGAGCATTAGTTGAGGTTAGAGTCAAGCAAAAGAATCAACAAGACCATTGAGTGAATTTGCATTTCAAAATTGTTTTGAAAAATAGAATTGTGTTGAGATGAATTATTTGCATGATTTTATCCAACTTTTCATTAAAAATTGGTGCTTGGGAACAATCCCTTGGTAAATGTTTTGATGTTGCTAAAATGTGAAAAGTGCAAAAAGATGAATCCATGTGCTCCTATATTATGTTGGTATGTATATATATATGAAAATATGTTGTGAATTGATGAATAATGTTGTGTGATAATATTGACCTGGCTATGTGCGAGTAAGAAGTGCGTATAAGCCGATGATGATGATGACCCGGCTATGTGCGAGTAGGGAGTGCGCATAAGCCAATGATGATGATGACCCGACTATGACAATGAATGAAGTGGGGTGGTGTACTTGTTGATATATGTTTATATATGTATATGTGATAGCAACTTTATGATTATAATATGTGATTGTTTTGAATGTTGATAACTTAATTATTGTCAATGGGTTCACTTTGATGTGCAATATGGTAGGGATGGATTTTGTGGCATGTGAAAACCCCTTATTTGTCATTTGCCCTGAATCTCACTACAGTAAGAAACTCTCAGGTGGTGGGGACATAAACCAGCTCTGTTTCTCACTGTAGCGAGATTCAGAGAGGAAATTTTGCTGCAGCAAAAATAAATCTTGCTGTAGCGAGAAACTTTCAGGTTCTAATGCAG
Source organism: Theobroma cacao (assembly GCF_053813885.1). Classification (NCBI taxonomy): domain Eukaryota; kingdom Viridiplantae; phylum Streptophyta; class Magnoliopsida; order Malvales; family Malvaceae; genus Theobroma; species Theobroma cacao. The sequence continues at coordinate 9,929,779 of NC_142647.1, forward strand.
TGCTTTTATTTTGGTGAAGATTTTGACCACCTTCCCTTTCGAACTGGGAAAAATGGAAATCATCAAAGTTGTAGCCCTGTCTCTTAGATTTCTAATGGTTAAAAAATTAGATCAATTGGACTTCTTTAGTGAGAGATATGCTTGAAAAACTGAAACATATGCAAACTGAAACTGTTTCTCGCTGCAACGAGAAACTTTCTGTTATGGCCCCTGAATCTCGCTGCAATGAGAAACTTGCTGCCATGCTTACTACCTTGCTTGATTTTGACATATTTTTCACCCATTTAACTTCATGGGTTGATCTTGGGTTTTTGCAACACTATGAGGTTATTAATCAAAGTTTGAAATGAGGGGTTTTTAGTAAGAAACTAAATTAATTGCATTGTTTTTGAAACAAATGCATCATGATTTCCAAATTCTTCCTATTGATTGCTTGTTCCCTTCTTATGTTCACTCACTGAGTTTTATACTCACGTTTTGAAAATTCATGTTTTCAGATTTGGAGGTAATTGAGACCTAGATTGAGTCGCACACATATGCTCGCCTTCTTGGTAGGTACTATGGCATCTTAGTAGTTATCTTCATCCAGAGTCACTCCGTTGACGGTCAAGAGTCTTATGCATGTGTACATGTATATGTAATGAAGACCACTAAGATTCATGTTAAAAAATCAAATATGTATATTTGATTACTGAAGCCACTATAAGGTGGCAAATGAGTAATACTATGTTAGCATAATACAATTGTGAGTATTGGGTTACTATAAAATGTTATTGAAATATTTTTAGTTAAGAATTACAATATGAGTTTGAGAAATGATGGTTTGGAATGATGATCAGGATTGCATAAATAGGCTTGCTTAGGCTTAATGAGATATGCCCATTGGGCCTATGCGCCGGTCATAGCTTAAAATTTGGGCTGTGATAAGAAATACCAGTGAAAATTGGTCCTTGCGTGTTTGATGTCCAATTCTAAATGATGGACATTACCCCATCTTATAACTGTCTATTAGGATGTCCGTGGATCATATGGCTGGAGCTGTATCATCTTCTCTGCATCAAAAGGTAAAATTCATAATTGGAGGCCAATTGATAAACATCTCTGTAAAAGAAGACATACTAGCCATCCAATCCTCATCAGCCCCTTATGTAGAAGCGACTGAGGAAGTCCCTGAATGCTCGTTCAGATCTTTTGAATTTGTCAATGCTACTTATGTGGGAGAAAGGGCAGTGATACCGACTCCTTGTTTGTCAGCATCAACTAAAATGGAAGTTAAGCAGACAGTGGGAAAAAGATGTCGTATTGGTCTAGGGCTAGGGAAGAATTTATAAGGAATTAGTCGTCCTTTGATTCTAGTTAAGAATGAAGAAAGGTTCGGTCTAGGGTATAAACCTACCAAAAAATAGAGAAGGAAATTGACAGCCCAAAAGAAGATTAAAAGGATGGCTCAACTTAAGGGAAAGGAATAAGAATTTGAGAAAAGAACAACTCCATACTTGTATGAGACTTTTCGCTCTGCAGGTTACATTCATCTTGAAGCACCAACAAAAGACAATCAAGTTCTGCAGATGCTTGATGAGCTATCAATCCATATGATCAAAGATGAAGAATCTAACAAGAAAGTCCCTATGGTGTATCCAGTACCGCCAGGAGAGGAGTTAAGCAATTGGACAGCCACAGAGTTACCTGTCATCTTTAAGTCTTTAAAAATATAATGAATAATTTTACCTAAATGCCTATGCCCAAGGGCGTTAGGAGTAATTTCTTGTTTAAGTAGGGCTTTCTGTTACCATAATCATTTAATCAATGACAATGCATGATGTGTTTCATAATTCATCAACCTTTTTGCATATTTCCTTTTCATTTATTCATTTAGCCAATAAACATTTGCCCATACATGTGTCCAATTTTACCTATTTGCAAGTCTTTAAATAATGAACATGAAGACAATCTAGAGAACAATGTGAATTTTGATTTCAAGAAAGTTTTGAACGTTGATGAATTGAAAAATGAAGAGGAAGTGGGTGACTATGACTTACCCCCTGATTTGTCAAGATTGTTGGAATAGGGGGAAATGGAGATTTTACCTCATCAAGAACTCACAGAAAAGATCAATCTGGGAAATGGGGAAGAAAAGAAAGAGGTTAAGATTGGTACCTCGCTATCATCTGATGAACGGCAGAAGTTAGAGGAATTGCCTCGTGAGTATGTGGATGTGTTTGCTTGGTCATATCAGGACATGCCGGGTTTTAATACTGACATTGTTGTCCACAAGTTGCCTATGAAACTGGATTGCAAGCCAATTAAACAAAAATTGAGAATGATGAAGCCAGATATATTGCTGAAGATTAAAGAAGAAGTAAAAAAGTTATTTGATGTTGGGTTCTTGAAGATGGCCAAGTATCTTGAATGGGTAGCTAATATAGTCTCGATTCCTAAGAAGGATGGAAAAATTCGAATGTGCGTTGATTACAGGGATTTGAATAAAGCGAGCCTGAAGGATAGCTTCTTTTTGCCACATATCGATACTCTTGTGGACAATACAGCAAAACATGTTTTATTCTCATTTATGGATGGTTTTTCAGGGTACAATCAAATTAAGATGGCACCCGAAGATATGGAAAAAATAACGTTCGTAACCATGTGGGGAACATTTTGTTACAAAGTAATGCCATTTAGATTAAAGAATGCAGGTGCCACCTACCAAAGGGCAATGGTAACTTTATTCCACGATATGATGCATAAAGAGATAGAGGTATATGTGGATGACATGATTGCAAAATCTCGTACAGAAAGGGATCATACTGTCAATCTCAAGAAGTTGTTTGAGAGATTGCAAAAGTTTCAACTCAAGCTGAATCCTACAAAATGTACTTTTAGTGTTATTTCTAGGATATTGTTGGGATTCGTAGTAAGTGAACAAGGAATTGAAGTGGATCCGGATAAAATATGAGCTATTCAAGAGTTGCCACCTCCTAAAATGCAAAAAGAAGTGAGAGGATTTTTAAAGAGGTTGAATTACATTGCTCGATTTATATCCCAACTCACCTTCAAATGTGATCCAATCTTCAAGCTGCTTCAAAAACGAGACTCGGGAGAATGGAATGAAGAATGCTAGATAGCCTTTGATAAAATCAAAGAATATGAGTCCAAATACTCTGCGCTTGAAAAGATGTGTTGTGCGCTAGCATGGACAGCCCAAAGGCTCCGACAATATATGTTGTATCATACAACATGGTTGATGGCAAAGTTGGATCCCATCAAGTATATTTTTGAAAAAACCTGTCTTCTCTGGAAGAATAGCACAATGGCAAGTTCTACTATCTAAGTATGATATTGTGTATGTGTCCCAAAAATCAATCAAAGGGAGCGCCATAGCTGATTTCCTCGCAGATCGAGCTACTGAGGATTATGAACCTGTAAGTTTCGATTTTCTAGACGAAGATTTGATGGCCATCTTGCACATAGAAAAGGACGGTCTCAACGAACTAAATCCCTAGAAAATGTATTTTCATGGGGCATCCAATGCTTTGGGGCACGGAATTGGTGCAGTGTTGATTTCTCCAGACGAAAAGTATTATCCAGTCACAGCAAGATTGAATTTCAACTGTACTAATAATATGGCGCAGTATGAGGCATTGGTAATGGGATTACAAGCAGCAATTGAGATGAAGGTCGACACGATAGATGTTTATGGAGATTTGGCTTTGATGATATGTCAAATGAAAGGCGAATGGAAAACTAAAGATTCTAAACTAGTTTCATATCAAAAGCTAGTTACATAATTAGGCAAACAATTCAAGGAAATCAGCTTCAACCATTTGCCTCGAGAAAAGAATCAGATTGCTAATGCTTTGGCCACTCTCGCAGCTATGTTCAAAATAAAAGAAGTGGTTGATGTACGGCCTTTTGATTTAGAAGTCCGTGAAGTCTCCACACCCTGCTTGAACATCGAAGAAGAGGTTGATGGTAGGCTGCTGTATCATGATATTGGGCAATACATCAGGCACCAAGCATATTCGGAGAATACCACGGACAATGATAAGCGGACTTTTAGAAGATTAGCAACGGGTTTCTTCTTGAGCGGAGAAGTGCTCTACAAAAGAAGTCAGGATCAAATACTTTTGAGATGTGTAGATACTACTGAAACCAACAAAATAATGAAAGAAGTCCATGAGGGAACTTGTGGAGCTCATGCTAATGGACATATGTTGGCTAGACAAATTATGACAACTGGGTATTATTAGTTGACATTGGAATCGGACTGCATAAACTTTGCTCAAAAATGCCACAAGTGTCAGATTTATGCAGATAGAATCCATGCTCCACCAGCCTCATTGCACGTTTTCACGGCACCTTGGCCATTTTCAATGTGAGAATAGATGTGATTAGGCTTATTACACCAAAAGCCTCTAATGGACTTCAATTCATATTGGTGGCCATTGATTATTTCACGAAATGGGTAGAAGCGGCTTCATATGCCAATGTGACACAAAAGGTGGTGTGCAAGTTCATCCAAAGGGAGATAATAGGCAGATATAGGCTGCCGGAAAGGATCATTACTGATAATGCAAGCAATTTGAATGGTGCGATCGTGAAAGAGGTTTGCGCTAAATTCAAAATCAAGCATCATAACTCGACAACTTATCGTCCGAAGATGAACGGAGCAGTAGAGGTAGCCAACAAAAACATTAAAAAGATTGTTGAAAAGATTACTGAATTCTATAAAGACTGGAATGAGAAACTTCATTTTGCCTTGCATGCATATCGAACTTCTGTGCATACCTCCACGGGGGCAACTCTGTACTCATTAGTATATGGTATAGAAGCAGTTCTACCTGTTGAAGTGGAAATCCCATCATTGAGGGTGTTGATGGAAATAGAATTGGAAGATGCTGAGTAGATCCGTTCTCGCTATGAACAATTGAACCTGATTGAGAGAAAAAGGCTTGCGGCTCTTTATCATGGCCAAATGTACCAACGAAAGATGATGCGAGCATATGAGAAGAAGGTTCGTCCCCGGTAATTTTGAGAATGAGAGTTGGATCTCAAGAGAATACTCCCTAATCATATTAATTTTCAGGGAAAATGGATGCCAAAGTGGGAAGGACCATATGTGGTAAAGAAGGCTTTTTTAGGAAGAGCTTTAATTTTGGCTGACATGGATGGGGAAGATTTGCCTAATCCAATAAATGCAGATGCGGAGAAGAAGTACTATGCTTAAAAAAAGAAGAAGAAAAAAAATAATAAAAAATATATAATATGAATAAAAACGGAGGGGGTTCGTGTTGAAAACTAGAAAAAGGGCAACTCATACCCAAAGAATGAGGCTCATGCTAAAAACCCAAAAAGGGCGGCTTGAGGCCAAAAGGCAGGAAGTTAGAACAAAATGTCAGCCCAAATGGAGTACAGAATTGAGGTAAAAATACACTATGAATAAAGCTCCACAATTTCCAAAACAAGGGGAAGTTAGGGAGTCTACAACCTATAGATTTGCTCAAAGCATCAATCAAGGACAATTCTTGAAGTCGAATATCAGATTGGTTTTTCTGAATGGTCTGAGTGTTCATTACTTAAAAAAATCTAATATTTGCTCTGTAAATTCTCTTTTCCTGGAATTATTTGAACTCTTATATATGAAACTCCATTTTCTTATCTATTTCAACCTCTTTGTTCTTTACCATCCCATGGTTTCACATAATGATTGTCATAAAAATGAAAGCTGACTGGTAAAAGGAATAAGCTAATTAAGCAAGAAATTACACTCATTGTTCAGCAAAGACTTAATGATGAGGAAAAAGAATGGCAAAGTTTTAAACCTAAGCAAAAAGTCAAATGTCAAAAGAGAGGGTGCTTAAGGGAAATCCAGAGTTTCCTAAAGTAACCAGAAAGAAACAAACAAAGATGGTCAAAAGTTGCAGTGAAAAATTGGATAAAGCAGGAAAAGGATCTTGGAACCTTAATGAATCATAAACATGAAAGCATTCCATCATTTCAATCATGCATACATGCCTAGCCATGCACATGGTCATTTTCAAAAACAGGAATCAAAATTAATTCATGTCCCAAGCTTCGAAAGTAGAGATCCACCTGACCTAAAATGTTAAGGTCGTAAAACTTTGCTAGAAAGATTTGAGTTTTTCATTGTGAAGTTAACCCAATTAAGTTGGCCTCGTGAATTAAATCGAACCTGTTTTGAGATAGGTCGAGCCTAGATTAAGTCTAAAAATTTTTAATTTATTTTAAATCGAACCTGTTGTGAGATAGGTCGAGCCTAAATTAACTCTAGGAGTTTTCAATTTTTTTAAATTGAACTTGTTGTGAGATAGGTTGAACCTAAATTAAGTTTAGGAATTTGAATTTTTAAATCGAACTTGTTGTGAGATAGGTCGAGGCTAAATTAAGTTTAGGAATTTGAATTTTTAAATCGAACCTATTGTGAGATAGGTCAAACCTAAATTAAATTTAGGAATTTGAATTTTTTTTTAAATCGAACCTATTGTGAGATAGGTTGAGCCTAAAATAAGTTTAGGAATTTGAATTTTTAAATCAAACCTGTTGTGAGATAGGTCAAGCCTAGATTAAGTTTAGGAATTTTAATCGAATTTGCTCTAATATAGGTCAAGCCTAGATCAAGTCTAGAAATTTAAATTTTGTTTAAATCGAACTTATTTTAAGATAAGTCGAGCCTAGATCGGATTGATTAAATCAACTGGCTTCGAGATAAGTCAAATGTGGTGTCTACGTCTTTGCACTATCCTTGATTCTCAAGAATGTACAAAGAGAGGCAATTGTAGACACCCATTCAATAAAAATATAAAAAATATATATAAAAATATAAAAAAAATTAAAAAAATAATCTAATAAAAATTAAAAAAATAAAAAAGAAAGAAGAGTCTGGAGACCCGCATGGTGTCACGACCCAAATTTCGGGCCATGACCGGCACAAGGGCCCAATAGACGTAGTCCATTAAGCCCAAGCAAGCCTATCTATCTATCTTACTCATCATTCCATCAAATATTGCCAAGTCACAATTTATAACTTTAAATCAAAAAATTGATAGACATTACCATCTTGTATTGGTATTACTCCTTAAAAATTTACATACAGTGTCTACAACATGTATTCTAATAATTTACATTAAGTTTGTTTATATAAAACAAAATAACACTCGACTTCCAACGGAGGGACTCGGATGAATGTGCAGCTACTGAATGCCGAGACACCTACCAAAAGATGGACATAGGTCTATAAGGACACCTCGTCCTAGTTACCGACTACCTCGTGATCTGAAAACATGAATTTGAAAATGGTGAGTATAAACCCAGTGAGTGAACAAGGAAGGGAACAAGCATACCATAAGGAATCTTTAATGAAATCATGATGCATTTTTTTTCAAAACAATGCAATTTGTTTCTATTCTTATTAAAAACCCCTCATCAAGCCTTTAAATGATTAATCATTTGAAAATCATTAACCTATACATAACGAACCATTTGAAGAATAAAAGCTTCAATATTACACAAGTAAGTCAAATACGACAACGAATCTTCGCTGTAGCGAAAAGGCATTCTTGCTGCAGCATAGCTGCAGTAAGAATGAATTTTCATTGCAATGACGTTGGGAATTAGTTATTAACCGAACGAGGGTTTCTCAATTGGCCGAGGATTTCTCACTAAACCTCCTCATTTTAAACTTAACTCATTTAATCCTTAATGTTGGAAGTCCATGCTCTGATATGGTAGCAAAAAAGTGAAAGATAGGACAACAATTGAATAAGATAGGAGATCAAAACAGAAAGTTTTTCGCTGCAGCGAAATTGTAACCCAGAAATAGAAAGTTTCTCGCTGCAGCGAGAAACTACAGTGTCATTCTTGCTGCAGCGAGAAGCTACAGTGTCATTCTCGCTGCAGCGAAAATGCATCCTCGCTGCAGCGAGTTTTCTGCCAGCCTACCCTTTCAAAACCAGAGAGTTTTTCGCTGTAGCGAGAATGAGCGAAATACAGGGCATCAAATGAAAATTTCCCTTTCTCCCAAAGAAAACCACCCTGCTTGAAATGTTCAAAACTAATATGAAACACATAACAATTTCTCAAGGTTTAACATGTCAAGTTTCACATGCATTACAACCATAAACCATTATCCATCAATTTCCTATAACACACATATTTACATATGTATATATATATATATATATATATATATATATATATATACGCATATACCCATCATCATCATCACACCATCCCATCATCATCATCACCAGCTCATGCACACTCCCTACTCGCACATAACCGGGTCATCCTCGGCTTATGAGCACTCCCTACTCGCACATAGCCGAGTCAATATAATTACACAACATTATATTCAAGCATATATGTATATCAACATAATACAGCCACATAGAAATCCATAATAACCACATATCATAACATAAATCATTTCTCAAGAGCTTGTTCCTAAGGCATTCATTTTCATAAAAAATCGTATAAAATCATTCAAACGTTTGTCAAATACAATATATTCCCAAAATAAGTTTTGAAGGCAGTCCACTCACTAATTGATTGTAAAGCCTTTAGATGACTCCAATTCCCTTAATTGTCCAAATGAGATGATGGGGCTTCCTTAAAACCTAGGATCACATTAACATAAACAATAGATCAATTTACACACTATGAACTCTAAAAGCTATCTCTTGGCTAGTTTTCAATTACCACATTAAACGGCTATCTATGTTCACTATCTTAATCACTAAAAAGTAATGAACATAGTCAACAATAAAACAGCTCATAGATCCCAATTACTAGCCATTTTCTGCAGCTAAAAATCGAGCTTAGTTCATCATTTACCTTGGGGCTCCTTTGTAGTCAAAGTCTCTTCCAATTGCTTCCAAATCAATGGAGTAATTCTCTTTTTCTCTCTCTAAAATGCCCAACTAGTGAGAGAAAGTCTGGAAATAAGCTTTATCAAGGGTTTGGAAGTAAGAGGATGAAAGAATTCAAAGGTTCTAGTCAAAAGGGTTCAAAGGTGTGAAAACTAGAGCTAGAGAGAGAAAATCATTCAAGCTTCAAATCAAGCTTCCATGGAGTTTTAAAGAAACGTGAGAGAGGAGAAGAAGAAGAAGACCAGCTGTTGGAAAATCTCTAAAAGCTGCTGGAAATTCAAGATATTTATAGGCAATCTTATCCTTTCCATTAAAATTACAAAAATGCCCCTCCATTAATTAACTTATTCTTCTCCAATCTTTTATGCAATCTTTTTGCTCTTTTAACACTGGGACAATATCCATAATGGTCTAGACATGTTCGGGTTCATAAAAACTTAAAAATTTTAACCCGAGGTGAAAAATGACCATTTTGCCCCTGTTATGAAAACTGTTGAAACTTTCAGTTTTCTTCGTGTTTTCATCAGCACACATCATTTATGCAGTCTTATACCCATTTAAGCCTTAAAATATCATAAAACTTTCTTCTGGAAGCTTATTAGAGAAAATGACGAAACTACCACTAGCTCGTATTATTACATCTATACTTAGTTACAAGCCTATAGAAGTTGAGGTCTCATAAATGGCCTCCACAGTCAACGAAAACGGAGCATTAAATGCTCCTTCGGCAGTCGAGATTTGAAGATCCTTCCAGCAGATTTGTTTTTGACTTGAAGGCCACTCAAAAATCATGCTGAACAGAGCATGATTGCCTTCTCTGATTGTCTAAAACTTTGGATAACTAGATTCTATAAGAACCCTAAAAATTCTGAAGCAAAGAAGAGATTTTTGGGAGGAACCAAGAAATAACCCAAAAAACTCAATCTCTCCAAATCACAAAGCAACCAAAAAATCCCATTCTCAAAACCAACAAAATCACAAAATCAGATCCAAAGGTCCTAAATTCTACCAACAAACTACCCTAGCCATAATAAAAACAATAAATCAAAATCAATAAAAACAGAGCAAAAAAAAATAAACAAACAAAAAAGAATATTAGTGTTTTAAAAAAGGGGTTGATTTATGTGGGTGTGGGAGGTCGACCGCACAAAAAGGGCCGACGACAAAAGGGGGCAACAGAGAAAGGGAGATTTGGGACTCAAGTTCGCTGATCTGAGGTGGTAAGGAGAATGTAGGAGAGCCGGCAACAAAGAATGGGAGATTTGGGATATAGGACCACCAATCTGCAGCGGTATGGAATAAAAAGAAGTCATCGATCGACGAAAAGAAAAAGAAAGGGAGAGAAGTCACAAACCGGCAAAAAGAAAAAAAAGAGGGAGAGAAGTCATCGATATGTGAAAAGGAAAAAAAGAAGGAGAAGAGAGAGAGAAGGGAAAGTTTTAGAGAGATGGTAGAGGGGGTTACGGCTAGAGAGAGAAAAAAAGACAGAAAATGAGAAGAGAAAGGAAAATGAAGGTTTAAATACTTAGGGTTAGGGTTTTCAAAACGACATCGTTTTGGAGGATTACAGTTCGTCAAACAAACACCCAAAACGGTGCGTTTTAAGCTCTACCTTGTGGGCCTCAAGAAGTAGATCCGACGTAGCAGATTTGGGCTTTTATGGGTCATTGAGCTGGGCTAATCTGAGCCTGGAAAGGTATAATCCTTCTCTTTGGTTTGGGCTTGTTTCAATTGATTTTAGGTCTAGCCCATTTTGTTAAATAAAATGCATTTTTTTGTTATAATTTAAACCATATTAGGAAAGGTTATATATATAATACAAATGCTCATTTTAATGTTAGAAAATCAAAATAAAGAATAATAAAAAATAATAATAGTAATAATAATAAAGATGCATAGTTTAGAAGAACATATATATATAATAAGAAAATAAATAGAAAGAAAACTAATAATAGATTTAGTTTAGTTAAAAATAGTAATAATAATAAGCAAATGAGAGGAATAAGAAAATAGAAAAGAAAGAAATATTCATATTTAGATACTTGTAAATATAATATATATATATATATATATATATATATATAAAACAACATGATATAAATATAAAAATTATAAGAAAAATGAAATGACTGTTTGAGAGATTTTACCTAAAAGGGGCAAAGAGTTGCCTCTTTTTGATGGATTTTTTAAGTGTGGAGTTCGAGATAGATATTCATCGAAGTGTCAGGATAAATCCGAACTCTATACTCCAACACCCATTAATTCAAATAATTATTTAAAAAATATAAAATGAAATAATAAATAATAAAAAAATAAAAAAAGCAAATAACATGCATTAAAGAAAAAATTTAATAATAAACACGTAAACAAGGTAATAAATTACCTTAAACTATTAAACACATAATTGGATGTATTATGAACCACCTAAATCAACAAACGCGTGCATGTAGATATCATCATTTTTTTCTATCATAGCATGCCACATTTATCGTGTAAATGGGGCAGGAATTCTAATGATAGGATTCCTTTAAGTTCTTCCAGGGATATCTCTAGGTGATAAAAATTTCGAGACTTTACCAAAACGTTGGGATGGTTTTCGAATGATTTTTCAATAAAAGATTGTCGACCCCATTATTTAAAACAAACAAATCACGACACCATTTTACACTTGCATCATGTGCATAGGTACAACCGAATAAAGGATTCAATCAGATAACATAATAAAGAATTAATTAATAAGAAGGATTAAGAAAACACAAGAATAAAATCAAGGTAGGCTACAATATGATAACTTAAGATTGAATGGTACCGTTCGTGGAACGGGCATCACAGAGGTGCTAACCTTTCTCCGTGCGTAACCACACTCTCGAACCCATCTCTAAAAATTGTAGACCAGTTCTCATTCTTTCGATGGATCTACAATTAATTTAGGACTTCGTCGATTAGAACCGAGTTAGTAGGTGACCAATCACACCTAAAATAGATAAAACAGATTGGTGGGGACTCCTAATTATTCTATTTTCGCCTACGTCTAATGGTAGAGTTCTCAAACCCACACATAACTATAATAGAGTTACAAGATGTTCTCTCTCTAAGCTCTCAAAGCACTACTTGCAATTCTAAAGCCTAAAGATCCATTTTTATAGTATAAAAGTCCAAAGTAGCATGTGATTAGGACTCAATATGGAATAAGAAGTTTAAAACCATACAACTACTCAATGTTGTACACAAACAAGAATCCTAATCAAATAAGATTTAGAATTCTAGTCAACCTAAAACTCAACAATCACAAATCAAACATGTGGCAAAAAAGTAAAGCATCATTGAGGAGCTTGGTTATCTGAGCTTTACTGATGGGTGGCTTTGGCGTTGGGATTCTTTCGATTCCATGGGAAGCATTTAACATGCACCAAGATTGAATCAATCTCTTCAGGGTATGATTTGGGGTGAGGTCGCAGTCTACAATAACTTGCTTTGTAACCGGACATGTGGTGTTCTTCCCTGAAAACAACCATTTCTCGATGCTCTCCCTGTCGTATGTAATCTCAGTTGAAACCGTAACAAGATCCTTCATAATCTCAAGAGAAACGGGGTAGATAAAAAATAGAAGAACATCAATTTCATCCATTCTGAAACCACACAAGAAGCTTGAAACCAAGATTTCAAGAAAAACCCGAACAAGAAAAAGCTAAAGTTTTTATAAAACAAGAGCTGAGAATCGGATTGAAAGAAGTTGAATTGGAGCTGTTAAAGATCTTGTTGGTATGAACTTTGAAGACGAATTGGAGGATGACTCAGAGGGGTTAGATTATATATATATGGTATTTGGGGGGGGTGGCGGTTTGAGAGAGGTTATTCAAAACCTGAGAAAGTCAAAAACACGAAAATGGGTTTGCAAAGCGCTTAAGACTTTTCCAAGGTATTTGAAAGGCTCAAGGATGACAATAGACTTCTTTTAATTTGCAAAGCGCTTATTTAATTTGTTTTAGGCTTCTCTTATTCAACAGACTTCTTTTAACTGGTTATGGCAAGCTCTAACCGATTAACAACTTTCTGTTTTTATTTTTCTTTACATAGCAGTCTTTCTTTAATTGGTTGAAGTTTTACTTCCTTCGACCATAACCTATTAAAATCAGCTATAATCAACTAAAAATTCTTTGAATTTTTAACTTTTCCATTTTGGCTCTTTTCAATGGTCAACTATATTTTCAAACTTGTTTTTGGCACTTGAATATACTAGGACCTTGTGCTCTAACCGACTAACTAGACTTCTTAACCGATTAGCATATTTCTATTTTGCTTCAGTTTATCACACAACCATGCCTTAATTGATTAAGGTCCCTTGTTAATTAGTTATTAAAGTTCTGTTTTTGTTCATTACTTTGCTCTTTCCCTCTTTGACTGATTAACTCTTCTTTAAATTTAGCAAGCTTCTTGACTTGCCTTTAATTGTCAATTTTGTTAGGAGAATTAAACCAAATCCTGCACACTTAAGGAACAAGATTAGACATTAATGAATAAAGAATGCTTTGTTATCATCAAAAACATATGGAGTCAATATTCTCTCCCTTTTTTAATGATGACAAAATACTCTTAAATTAAAAGTGTAATGTTTGTATATGTAAAAGGAATTTATGTGCAGATTTGGGGTTGTTTCCCCTAAATATGTGCCCAAATAAAAATCTCAATGTACAAGTATGAAAAGTAAAGGCATAGAGGTATTTAACCATGACCACATAAGGATAAACACAATTCTAACAAAAAAACATTAAGCACTCAACTATGTTTCATTGCTCAACAAAAAACATTGTTCAAAACACACCAAAAAAATACCAAAACAATGACAATAAAAGCATAAATTAAAGATTGAGTTCATCATTCCTATTAGCTCTACTTCCTAATCTTATTTTCTTGTCCTTTTATTTTTCTCCTTCTTTTTGACATCATTTAAAAGGGTTCTAATCTAAATCAGATGAAAGTGAGGATTCGTTAGTGCCAAAATGAACATTGAGAGGTTTAGGAGAGGAGCCAGATGAGGAGTTTGATGATGAGATAGGCTAAGGTGTTGTAATTTTAGAGGACTTTTGAGTGGAGGTCAATGCCAGTCTAGCAGACTTTCTTCTTCTGAAGGTTTTTGTCTTTGTAGCCATAGTTTTTCTTCATTTTCCTGTATTTTGCTTTGCAACAGGAGCAGCTTTAGCCTTCTTGAGGCTAAACTTTGTTTGGATTTTCTTCCCTTTACCCTTGTTTGGATTTGCTTCGTCTTACCCTTGCTTGGATTTGCTTTTCTTGCAATTTGTTTTGTCTTTTGTGGAGTTGACTGAATTTCTTGATGCATCTTTGCTTATTGTTTTGCCTGGTCAGCCCCATCCTCCTTGAGAATATCTCTGATAAAGTCAGAGACTGGTATTCTTTAAATTTTCTAAGAGGACTTGCACCACTTTTTCCACCAATTGAGTGCTCTTTCTCTCTTTGGAGTTCTTTCTCTACTTTTTCTCTTTGTTCAAGTTCTTTTTCACCTTTTCCATCTTCCTTTTCTTGACCTTGTTTTGTTTGGTCTTTCCTAATTTTTTCTTCAAGTTCAGCTTCTTTGTTTTCCGAAGTCCCCATTTTCTTATTATCCGTATCTTCATTTTTAGGCATTTCTTTTCCAGTTTCCCTTTCATGATCAAAAGTTGGAATTTCAAATTGTTCTGTAATAGTCATTTCACTAGACTGACTTGTAACAGTGGCTAAAGCTTCATGGGATTTTGTTTTCTTGGTTTGATGTAACAAGGCTTCAAGCTGTTGTAGTTTTTCTTCAATTTTTGTAATCTTCACAACTTGATCAGTTAACTTCCCATCAATTCTTATGGGAACATTAAACATCATGTCACATCAAGGAGGTGGTTGGTTGACCCTAGTGAAGGGTGTTGAAGGACTACATGTTATAAGGGGCAAAAGTGTACCTTTTGTGAGCTTAATACACTTATTTCTTTCAATCTTGTAACCTATCTTTAGCACACTCCCTAAAAATATCCCCTGATTTTTGTTTCTAGTTAGATCAAATTGAAACCTTACATTCCAAAATCCTTTCTTTCTAACTAGAGCTGTAAGAATGTTACCATATAGCAGGTTTGTTTTATCCCCCAGCAAGGTTTCCCCACATTCAATGGAATTTCATTAAAAGCTACGTCCATCAGCCCAAATCCTATGCACTCACATAACTAAAATTGCTACTTTTTCCATGTAAGATTGTTGCTATGAAATAATGGAGAATCTTAAACCGAGCATTCTTAATCTCACTAGCATAGCTCTTGGTAGGAAACTTTTCTTTTTTTCCAGTTACAATCTCCTGAAGATGGTTTAGATAATATTTCTCAAGCATTTTGTACTCTCCTATTTCAAATTTTGTTTTTAGGAATTCTCTTAAATCCTAAGCACTGATTTGAGAATTTTTACCTTTTAAAAACACCTTTAAGCTATCTTCAGCAAACTCATCATGTTCTTCCAATTTAGTTTTGTCAAAAGTAATGCTAGAGTAAAGTTCTTTTACTAAGGTGGGGCTGAACATCCTATCTCCAAATGTACTCATGAACTTCAGTTTTAATATTTCAAAATAGTTCTCTAAATCCTCTTTCACTGCAGGAGCATCACCAAAACTAGCTTAATCAAAAAACTTCCCACAAGAAATTATAGCATTCTTAATCTTTCTAAACCTATTAGCATGAAAGTGATTTCGAAATAGGGAGGATGAATAACTACCTTTGCTTGTGGGGGCTCTTACTTTCATTGATCATTTCTCGTTCTTTGTTCCCTTCTTTTTGCTTCCCTTCTTCTTCTTTATTGAAGATTCTTTGATTTTTCCTTTTTTCTTAAGGGAATGTGATGGAGGATCAGCAGCTTTCCTTTTTCTTTTTCCCTTTTCAGCTATTTTATGGATAATAGAGGTTTTTTCCATGGGATTTTCTTTCCTAATGCTTCTCGGGTTTCAAAGGAAAGTAGAGAAAGGAAAATCTAAAGGCTCCTAGATATTGATTTTCAATATAACTAACTCTCTAAGTAGGTGGAGGGTCTTTTTATGGGAAGTTAATAATTGGTTACCCACATTTTGAGTGGGTGACATCCCATACCATCTGCCTAGTTTTTTTTTTTTTTTTAAAGAAAATTCTTGTGCAATAGTTTTTCACACACCAAGTATTCTCATTGATTAGAGTAGGCCTTAATCAATTACTAAGTTTTTATTTTGAAACCTTTCTAACTACCAGAATTGCATTAACTGGTTAAATGAGCTGTTAACTGATTAATATCTTTTTGACTCAGGTTTACTGCCGTAACATAGAGTTGTTTTAATTATTTAGGAAGGTCCTTAAATGATTAAAATAAATCTTATCTTCTATATAAGGTCTCTTTAGATAATCAAAAATATTCTCTAATCAATTACACTAAGAGATAAACATAATCATTATGCAATATATCATCAAAAACATGATCAATTCAACATAATTTAGAATTCATTAACACAATAATTTATACTAATTATTTTATATTTTAACATTTTTAGGAATATGTTTTTGAAAATCGCTAAATTGGAGTTAGAAGTCCAAGGTCCATCAAATCCATTTTTTTAAATTTATTTATTTATGTTGTGTTGTGTAACTTCTAACTTTATGAATTTGTAGTATGTACAATTTATTAATTTATATTGTATTTCTTGCATTTAGATTAATATCATGGATAATTGCATTGCATATTATGTACAATTTATGAAATCTTTTTTCCCTTATCTTTTTCTGTTTTATTTAATATTTTTGTTAGACAATTTAATATATGGTGTTTATTGCTTCTTTAAAAAAAATAAATTATTAGTTATACATTCTTATAAATAAATAATATGGTGTTTATTGTTTTTCATTTAAAAAAATTGTATAGTGTTTAATTTTTTACTAAAAAATTAATTATGTGGTGTTTACTTATTTATTGCTTTTCTTACTTGAAAATAAATCATATGGACTAGACTATCTATTAAAACAACATGGGCTTGATTTCAATTAAAAATATGAGCTTGATTCGTTAGTTTTCAACTTTAGGCCATTGAAGCCCAACCCAACCAAAATTTACAACTGACTAAAATTGAGGTCAGTTTCAATTGACTAGTTTTCCCTTATAACCGGTCGACTTCGATCGGTTTCAAGGGATTGCCAGTTTTGTTGATTTTGGTTTCTCTCAAAATCGAAATCAACTGATGCCTTCCCCTAGGCATGGTAGTGCTGTTGTTTTGAGTGGTAAGGATCCAATAACTACTAAGGAAAAATTTGGTGTATTTAGGAGGCACTAGTTAAACAGTGGCTTAAAGGAATAGAAAACAGAATTGGATAAATATGAGCTGGTGGATGACGATGTTACCGAAGATACTGACTTTGATGTTCTCATATGGTGGAAACTCAATTAGTCTAGATTTCCTATTCTTCCTGCTATTACTTGTGATGTATTGGCAGTTCCCATGTCAATAGTTGCTTCAGAATTTGCTTTTAGAACCAATGGACATGTGCTTAATGCATATACAAGTTTTTTGACTCCTAAGGTTGTGCAAGCAATTATTTGTGCTGAAGATTGGCTATGTGGATTGGCATAGGGTAATTTGGATCAAATTGAAAATGTTTTGGAAGAGATCGATAAACTTGATTTTGGTAATTATTTCTTTGTTTCTTTAGTTTTTGTTTAATTTACCATAATATAATATCATTTTTTTTCTCAATTTATTTCTTTGTTTTTTAGTTCTTTGTTTAAAGATTAATTTATCATATTTGTTATTTATTTTTAGATTTGTCGAAGATTGTATTAGAGTCCATATGTGAGACTGAGACTAAATTTCATTTTGACTAACATGTTATTCCTACGGGCTATTTTCACTTTTAAAGTAATATTATCATTAAATATTATGCATATTTACATTTATAATTTATTTAGATTATCTTAACACAGTAATTTATACTAATTATTTTATATTTTACTATTTTAGAAACATGATTTGGAAAATCCTTAAATTGAAATTAGAGGTTCGAGATCCATCAAATCCATGTTTTGAAATTTTGTAATTTATATTGTGTAACTTTTGGTTACGTAGCTTCTAACTTTTATAGATTTGTACCATGTACAATTTATTAATTCATGTTTTACTTCTTGCATTTAGATTAATGCCATGGATCATTGCATTGCATATTATGGGGTCTATTTGGTAATCGAAAAGTAACTTGTTGGAGGAAAATTTTTTCAGTTAAAATATTTTATAGGAAAATTTAATTTTTTTGTTATTCGAATGAACTATTTGGATCATCCTGTGGAATATATTTTCCACCATCACTAGTAGAGTTATTTGAGTGTTAAAATGATAAATAGGAGTTGATTACAAAATAATGGTGTCATTTGATTTTTATTAATTTGAGATCAAAATTAAGAATGGACATGAAAATAGACAAAATCAATAATGATATTTCTCAAAACATTTAACCACATATTTATAATTAAAGTAAGCTCTAGTTTTCAAAAAATTTTCTATCTCATCACTTTTTTACCATAACATTATAAAAATATCAATATTCATCAATTGTGTAAAACATCTAAAACTTCTACTTTTGTGTATTCATCAAATGACAATCATTGAAATATTTTTTATTATAATTATTAGTAAGATTTATTCAATTTATAAATGAAAAATTAATTGCATTGAATGACTTTATTAAAAAAATTATTTTTTAGTTTTAATAATATTTAATAATTTAAATATTAATATTTTAAAATAAAAAAATTTAGTTAATATATTTTTTACTTTTTTAATATTTTAAATTAAATATCAATATTCATCAAACCAATAGTCCTATGCTTGGAATAAGAGTTTTTTTTTTATTCTTTGGAAACTGTCTAATGTCGTAAGACATTTTTCATGGTCAATGGGTGTTTTGCCTATTAACTTGTAAACTGTTTTACATTTGTAATTAATTTTTCACAAATATAAATCTTGAAAATATTTTTCAAAATATTTTAGGTCAAAACAAATAGACTTAACCTTTTCTCTTATATTTTTTATTTTATTTAATATTTTTGTTAGCCAATTTAATATCTGGTGTTTATTACTTCTTTAAAAAAATAAATTATTGGTTAAGAATTCTTATAAATAAATAACATGGCGTTTATTGTTTTTTATTAAAAAAATTATATAGCGTTTAATATTTTTTAACCAAAAATTAATCTATGTGATGATTGTTTATTGCATTTTTTTTAAAAAAATCGTATGAACTGAACTACCTATTTAAATAAGATGGGGCTGATTTCAATTAAAAATATGGACTTGATTGGTTACGATTCAGATTTGAGTCATTTAAGCTCAAAAAATGAGCTGGAATACCTCAATTTCGATTGACTGATCTTCCCTTTTGACCTGAACCGATACTCTCCCCAGTGTAACTTACAACAAAAAAAGAATTCCAACCAACCACACAAAAGAAGGAATCCCAACACCTAAAAAAACGAACTATTCAATTACTGTGCAAAAGAAAGCCCAACATCGAAATTTTCAGCACAAAAGAGTTTGTGAACGACCTAGAGTCAACCACGAAACCATCAGTAGATCAACTTATCACAACCAAAATAAAGAAGATAACATCGCTCAGCAAGCAAAAGGCACCAGAATCACAAAATAAATGATCCCATAACATCACAAATCAAACCTATGGCAGAAAAGCAAAGCATCCAATCGAAGCACAAAAGCCTCAAAAACCAAAAACTATTCTATCATTAAAAACGAAAGAAGAAAAAAACTATTAACGGCAATCAATTTCTTGTTGATGGCTTCATTTCTTGGAGTTACGAATTTCTGTTCTCCTGTTATTGTTGATGGCTTCATTTCTTGGAGTTATGAATTTCTGTAAGCCTTGAAACGAGAAGGAAAACTTGTTTAGCTAAACCAGGAAAAATATAATATGGTATATGTACAAGAACAAAGATATAAGAGTACGAAGGAATTTCAAGAAAACATGCATTAAAACCAAAGGATACAAAGATTGCTCCTGTTTCATTTTGTTTTGCACTAACAAATTGATATATGGGTGACAAAATTATCAAATTTTTTATAACAAAAAATGAAAACACCACCATAGTCTAGTATCATTCATGTGACTATTTCATACATTTTTGGTTTTTCATACCGAAAACTGAAAACAATTATTTACAGTGAAAGCAATCAAATAAGTTAAAATATCACCTATTTTCATCTAAAAAGCAGCAATAATATTAGAACAATTTTATCCTCGGTTTTCAGAAAAATAATGTCTTACATATGAGCAAGTGATGAACGCCATATCCTCAGCTACCCAAGGATCAAAGTTTTTCTCCACCCCATGAACAATCACGTTGCCATCATTGTAGATGTTCCAATTGGTAATTCTAACACGGTTAATCGTAGGGATCTCATCAGCGTAGTTTGCCATAAGCATGGGCCATTGTGGATCAAATGATGGCAGCATTAAGCAGTTTGAGAAATCTCCACTATCGACTTTCGTAGCTACAATTTGATATCGATAATGTGTTCGTTCCCATTTCTTGAACGAGATAACCTCATCTGGGGGAGCGAATATGGTAATTTTACGACCCCTATATAGAGTAATTGTGTTATTATTTTTTTTGTAGGTACCACTTTTCCGGATTCCAAAATCTGAATGTGAATCTCCATGAGGTATGAGAGAAGGAAGATTTCTGTCAAGAATCAATGCCATAAGTTTGAAACCTGTAAGCCTTAGAGCTTTCGTGATCTTATCAACTTGTATAACTACTTTATGGCTATCTGGTCTCGGTTTGAAATTGGAGTGAAGCTGGTCCCAGCTCAAACCATCGCTTTCTGTCGAGACATGCTGCGAGGTATTAGTTTCATTAGGTGAAGTTTGGGGGCGATAAATAAGTAGGAAGATAATGGCATAGAGGAAGCACTGGAAGATAATAGAATAAAAGAAACGCTTGGAAGCCATGACACGATACAAAATAAGGGCTAATGTGACCATCAAACTTCATAAAATATATATAGATTGGAGTCTCAACAGAGGTTAAATTCTTATTTAGGTACAAGTATAGTTGGACTTGACATCAATTGCCGGGGAACCACTGGAAATTATAGTTTTTTTGTTGCTTGTATTTTCCTCTTAATTAATCAAAAGGTGTTATTGTTCCCCACCAAAAATGAATTACTCCTAACCCAAATACCAATGGAAATCATAGTTCACCTTGTTAGTATATTATTGTCCTTTTTTTCTTAATTAATTAAATAATTTGTTTTTAACATATATTTTGTAAAATTGAAATTAATCATCTATTAGGATTTATGTATTTGACTCAATGTTGGATGTATATATATCTCTCTTCACTTAAAAGAGTCATATTTGAATCCCTCTTCTTCATAATTAAAAAGAAAAACAAAATTATCCGTAAAAATTCAATACATTATGTTGAAAACACAAAAGTTGAAGTTATTTAAGTCAGAAGGAACCCATTTGAGGTGACTGGCGAGACTTGAACCGAAGAATTCATCAACAATTGCTAAATATCATGACTAATGAGCCATTGGATGAAACAACACTGATTGATCATTAGTGCATTGTTTTCTATTTGTTCTTAGGAAATGACAAAACGAGGATATTCTCGAAGAAGCTTCAACTCCTTTCAGATATTACAGGAGTGGTTAGGCCTGGTGTTCTGACAGCACTGATGGGTCCTAATGGAGCAGGAAAAACTACTCTTCTTGGTGTTCTTGCAGGAAGAAAAACTATAGGCTGCATAGAGGGGGAAATCAGAGTTGGTGGTTGCCCCAAGGTTCAAGAAACATTTGCAAAGATATCAGGCTTTTGTGAACAAACAGATATACATTGTCCACAAATCACAGTAGAAGAATCTTTGATTTTTTCTGCTTGGCTGCGTCTACCTGCTTGTATTGACTCAAAAATTAAAACTGTAAGACTCCAAAGGCGCAAGAATTACTAATATTTTGTTATAAAAATTTGAGATAATTTGTCTTAAAGCTGCTTTAATGGATTTTGTAGGAATTTGTGAAAGAAGTCATTTAGATACATTGAACTTCATGAAGTCAAGGATGCTTTAGTTGGCATACCTGGTCATAGTGGTCTATCAACTGAGCAACGTAAACGGCTTACAATAGCTGTAGAACTTGTTGCTAATCCTTCCATAATTTTCGTGGATGAACCTACCTCCAGTTTGGATGCAAGTGCTGCAGCATTGTCGTGCGTGCAGCGAAGAATGTAGCTGATACAGGTAGAACAATTGTTTGCACGATCCACCAACCGAGCATTGACATATTTGAAGCATTTGATGAGGTTAAAATCCTTTTTTGAGGCTTGAATTATTAGGATCATTGTTTTCTTGCTATCATAAACAAGTTCAAAACAAGAGTTCTCTTTCATATTCTTGTTATTCTCATTGCAGTTGATTTTTCTGAAAACTGGTGGGAGTTTAGTCTACTTTGGACCATTAGGACAACATTCAAGTAGCGTTATAGAATATTTTGAGGTCAGTTTCCCCTTCCGTTCCCTGATAAATATAGTCTAAACAAATTTGCTTCCGAAAGATGACTTTTACTTGCCTTCTATTCTTAGAATTCTTACTGACAGAGTATACCTGGGGTGCCCAAAATTAAAGATAATTGTAACCCGGAAACATGGATGCTAGATGTTACTTCAACTTCTGTAGAGGCTGAGCTTGGAATTGATTTGGCCAAAATATACAAGAATTCTGCCCTATATGGGTAAGTTTAATTAGAACAGCCAGTGATTCTGGTATCTTGTAAAGTTGAACTAGGAACCAAGGAGTCTGTCACAGTCTAATTTTCGGGCTTTGACCAATGCAAAGACTCAATGGGCTCAGCTCACTAAGCTTAAGCAAGCCTATTTATATAATCTTGTACATTAATCCATGTCTTTAAAATCCAAAATTCGTAATGATCAAATATAATTCCTTTGAAAACAATTCATAAGACCCAATTATGTATTCGTAATGGCATTATCAATCATAATATACATATATAGTTTAACAAATGAGTCTTAACATTTCACATCAAGCATTCATATACACATAATTAGACCTTGATTGTCAGCGAAATGACTCTAGGCATGGGTGTTAACATTTAGTGGCATGGTGAACCTACTGAAAGATGAATAGAAGGGAGCACCTCGACTTAGGATCCAACTACCTTCGATCCTGAAACTAAAACATGAATTTGAAAAGAATGAGTATAAACTCAGTGAGTGAACATAGGAAAGGAACAAGCAACCAATACATAAAGTTTTTGAAAACATGATGCACTCGTTTTGAAAACAATGCAATTTTGTATGCCATCAACAAAACTCAATGCCATGTTGTCTTTTAACTCGTTTAAAACATTTAAGAAAATCAGCTTTCAACATTGAATACAATCACATAATATTTCTTTCACTTTATCATAGCATATATAAACATTTCTATAGCATATATAAACATCTCTGTAGCGTATAAATATATAAACATACATGCAACCACCGCCTCACCCAGCTCATGTGCACTCCGACACCGCACATAGTTGGAGTCATCGTGTGCACCCTCACATCGTGCATAGCTAATACCATCGTGTGCACCCCTACATCGCACACAGCTAATGCCATCATGTGCACCCTCACATAGCGCACAGGCAATATCATCATTCACACTCCCGCACCCCGTCATCATCGGCATGTGCAACCCCCACATCGTGCACAAGCTAACGCCATCATGTGCACCCCCACATCGCGCACAGGCAATATCATTATTCACACTCCCGTACCTCGTCATCACAGGCATGTGCAACGCCCACATCGTGCACATGCATGGTTATAATTATCATATAATATTAACTATCAATACACAACAAACATATATCAACATAATATGAGAGCACAAGAATTCATTATATTACACATTCATAACATACAACGTTTCATCAAAGGCTTGTTCCCATGCAAATTTTAAGAAAAACCAGTAAAATATTTCAAGTGGTTCAATCAAGCATATAATCATTTATTTCAAAACATTTTAATGCAAATTCACTCACCTCACGATAGCGGGATGTTACATCGCGATTAGTTCGGAGGCGTATCTAGCTATTGCTACTTGTCGGTCGCTTGTTATTTCCTCCAACACGCTACCACAATACACTACCTTTACTTTTGTACTTCTTAACAATAATCCAAATTCAATATCTTTAGTGTACCTTATTTCTACTTCTCTTTTTCCTTCAATCATAAATCCTTATTCAACTAACTTATATCTTAACACATTCTTTACCAAAGTGGCCTTTAACCTTTACATGCGTAATTCTTTAGATAACAGATACCGGTAACTTATTTATGACTCTAGCACATATACAAATCTTGTCTAAGGATATTTATCAAGTTTATCCATCATTTCGACAATAATTACCTTAGCATATGACAGCAACTATAAATTTTCTTCTATCAAACATCTTCTAAGTCTACATGTACCAGCATCCTCATTTACATGTTGCCACCAAGCATAACATTAATATTCATTCATGCACACCAACATCCATAACCTTTTAAACCTTTCCTAACAACACATATCTACACACTAAACTTTCAATTAATATAATTGCCTTCCAACCATACCTATGACATCACAATAACACTACATATGCATACAATCATTCTCACAATATTAAACCAATCATAAGCTTAAAATTGTAGCATTAAGCTTATCACTTGGTTTTAGCTTAGATTTCATCCAACAAAATTCATAATTTCCTCACACCCATGGTCACCATAGCTACCACAAAATGATTCACACATCAATTTTTCAAAGATTTAATCAACCATGAGCTTAAAACACAAAAACCCTTACCTTATGTTTCTTGAATCTTGAGACCCACTTAATATTTCTACAATTACTCTTGAATCACTTACTACCCAAGCCTTCCATGTTTCTCTCTTTTCTTTCCTTAGCTGATTCTCTCTATTTTTCTCTTCAATTGCATGGGAGTCAAGTGAAAATGGGGTGGAAGTGTTGAAATGGCATGGGAGGAAGGAGATGGAGAAGAAAAAGTGCCATCTCAAAGAGATAAGGATCAGCCAAGGATAAGGATGAAGAGTCAAAGCTTCCTTTGGGAGCTTTGACCACTTTAATGGTAAAATTACTATTTTACCCTTCAAGGTTTTCACCCTTTTTAATTGTATCCTCCCATAATCTTTTAATTCTAATATCTTTTCATTATCTTCTTTTACACATGTACAAACGAAATATAAAGTTTTAACTCCAAAGTAGTGTCCCCATAATATTTTAATATTTATCTACGCACACTATCTTTATTTAATAAAGGCATGCAGGCCCCATTAACTTCATTTTTCTCCAAATTTCCTCGTTTGTCTTCTTCCCCACTTAGATTGACCATATACTCCCTTTTCATGAAAAATTACAACACCGAATAAAATTTTAATATTTTAATATTATTTTATCAATAAAATATTATTTTATTCTAAAATTTTCCACTTGTCTCATTGGCACCCAAAACACCTTGTTATACCTCGATTCACTTTCAAATCACTTTTTTTCTCACTATTTCATCCTTAATAAAAATATTATTATTATTTTCTCTCATGCGAAATATTTTATCTTAAAATACTCTTTTCACCTTTCGTTACTTTTAAACATTTCAATTAATCTCAATTAGCATTCGGTAGTGGATATTACAGAGTCTATTCTCATCCATTTGTCAATCTTATTCATTTTGTTAATTGAGAAGCATGGTAATGGGTTCAATTAAAAATTTTTCGTGTGCCAATTATTTGGTTCCATTGTGTAATGATCCCATTCATAATTTTGTAGCATTTTTTTTCAATTAACTAATGGCATATATCAAATAGCTAGGATGTATTAACTAGTAGAGAAGCCATCGTATTTAGCAATAGTATTTGAGGATATTTTTAAACTTGCAAATGAACCTTTTTTTTGGTAGGAGCAACAAACAGCTTGTAATGCACTTGAGTACTCCACCTCCTGATTCAAGAGATGTTCATTTTCCAACTTGATATTCCCAATATTGAAAGACATAACTTTTGAATAGAAATGTCTTTCCAATAGTCACTTTATCAAAAGATAACTTTTTATATTCAAAGACATAACCTTTGAATTATAGATGTTTTACGAAAGTCACTTTATTAAGGGACATAACTTTTTGTTTTGAAAATACACCAACAACCTTTCATTTTCAAAATTTTCATATACTAGCAACTCTATGAATCATATGCATAAATAAAGGTTTTGAGGAGATTTGAACCTTTACTTAGTGAAATGTGTTACTGTTAGTTTGAATTGTATGGTTAACTACGCATTGAATCAACAATTCTTCATGGACTAATTGGACCAGAAATCACTCACAAAATTCCTACTCAATTTGTGTCTAGTTTTGCCAATACATTTATGGCCTTATGTTACACATCCATGTGAAACCCCAACTCTTACTTAAGGTTAAATTTATAACTTAGCTTGTTGAGCACAATCACAAGGTATGCATACCTTGCATTATAGTTTTGTCCATTCCAATGCCACCAATCATCTTCTGTTTCATGATTCTCATTTGTCATTTAATCTGAATAATATCTCTCATACTCTTGACACACCAAATTCCTCAGTGTCTTTAAATTTTGGAAATTATTTTAGTTTTACCCTTATAGACTTTGAATAGAAGTTTGAATTTGTTTCTTCCCAAAATTCTAATTATTTTGATCCTAATCATACTAATCCATCACCTAAGCCAATTAGAAGAAGCACTAGGGAAAAACATCCTCCAAAATATTTAGAAGCATATTAATGTTACCATTCCCCTCATAAACATCATGTCACCTTTCATCCCATTTGTTCATATTTATCTGTTGATCAATTACCAACATTTCATAAAGCATTCACTACGTCACTTTCTTAGACATATGAACCCTAAACATATTCACAAGTTATAAAGCACTATCATTGGAAAGTTGCCATGGAATGTGGTTTCCTTGCCTCTAGGATCTCATTTTATAGGTTGTAACTGCGTTTACAAAGTTAAGATCAATGTTGATGGGTCTATTGAGCAATATGAAGAAAGATTAATGGCTAAAGTGTCACGACCCGGAATTTACATCGAGCCAGTGACAACGTCCTCAATGTCTCGATTGACATTCATTACCAGAAATGCCAACCGAAACCTCGCAATGCTTTCTCATCAGTTTTACTTCTCCCTTGTGAGCAATAGTTATTAAATACCATGTTTTAAAGAAATATAGACTAATTTCAAATCAAAAACAATCAAAAAGTAATTTCTATTACACAAAGGTATTTTGGTCATTTTACCAAAAATTTTTGAACCCTGGTAAAAATATGATATACAAGTAATAAGCATCCATTTCATATCTAAAAATAAGTTTCGTTGTCTAATTCATCAATTTAAAGTGAAATTATAGCTATTCAAATTAAATAAAAATATTAAATAAAATATTCTATTTTCTTATAAAACAATATTTATAGAACTCTGCGTAAATAATTTTTGTAGCGTAAAAGCAAAATAAATTCATACATACAGTAGCACACGCAGCCAAGTATACAAAATATTCTACAATGACATGTGAGCCCCTAAAATAACTGAAAACATACAAGACTGTGGACCTTCGATTTCTAATGATGCAAATCCAAAAGCAACCTTCGACAAAATCGGCTGTCTACAGACTATCCTGAGCCTGAAATGGGTGAAAAGGAGGGGTGAGCTCTTATAAACCCAGTGAGTAAGCAAATTTCATATATAACATCTAAAACCAAGTAAATTGAGACAATTTAAAACATCTCAGTATAATATGATTCATAACATCAAATCTCATTTCCACCCATATAAATCAATTTCATTTCATCAAAATCAACAAGGCTTATGATTCTCGTAAAAACTTGGCTTGTGCCAAAACTTGCACTCGGTGACAACTTGCGTCAGGGCATCCAACCGAGTCCTCCAAGGCTATTAGAATAACATATGAATATAATACTTATTCTTTTACATTTAAAAGCACAGTCATTCCTTGGAGTTGGCTGAGTTTCACCCTTATGTGGTGGTTCGGCGTGAGGTGAACTCTAACTTTACCTTAGGAGATACCCTCCCCACCTCTCATAATAAGGTAAAATATAACGGGGGTTTACCGTGCCTCTCTCATAGGCTGGTCCACGGAAACCCGCCCACTACAGTAAGCTAATCAAATAACCCACCAATTCAATAAAATTTTCGATAGCATGACATGGCTAATATAATATTACCAGCCTATCAAGGCCAAGCAAAACAGTTCATATATTCCACACAAACACAAATCCAACCATGCTTGCCATCACATTGTCATAAGCCATCAATTCAAACCATATGTCAAAACATATGCATAACACGAGTATACAGTCTCCACTTACTCAATTTCTAAAACCAGTATTCAATTTCAAAACAAGTTATAAATCTCATTTTGTTTAATCAACACTTCAATTTTAAAACATAATAATTTACAATTTAAACTCATTTTTCTTTAAAATCATAAAAATGAATATAAACTACTTTAGATAGTTAAAATGAACATTTGATTACTCACAATGGCGGGAGTTTAAAGTACTCTTATTCTTGGTCTTTAGGTACGATGTCTTTACCCTTATCAGAGGGCTCACCACCTATACATAATACACGACACGTAATTTAATATATTTGTGCCAAACTGTTATAAAAATATTTCAGGCTCTATATGAATGCATGAAATTGAATGAGAATTGTCCGAATAATCACTTAAAGACAATGTTCTACGTG
The DNA here is from genome assembly GCF_053813885.1 of Theobroma cacao. Lineage (NCBI taxonomy): Eukaryota > Viridiplantae > Streptophyta > Magnoliopsida > Malvales > Malvaceae > Theobroma > Theobroma cacao. Next base: position 9,958,525 of record NC_142647.1, read on the forward strand.
GGTTCAATTATGATCGGATTGAATTGGCATTCTACCTAACTCGCACTATGCCCTGTTTAATTAGCCAAAACCTCCAATTCAACACCAAATATCTTCATTACACTTCCAATATTCCAAATACACCAAAGTACCTCAATGAGCTTAACTGTGACTTAATTCACCGTAACCGAAATTTATTCCGATTTCGATATCCGATACCATAAATCATCAATTACAAGCTAAATAACATGAAACACATCAAAATCCATCATCAACATGTCACCTAATAAATTCGGCCAAAGAGGGTTTTTGAAGAGCACGTGATTTTCTTGCTAGTTTTTCATGCCAAACATCATCAAACAACTAAAAACACTAAGATATCATGAAATCTAGCAAAATTCATCATCAAAACCTCTCTCCCAATGTTCGGCCAGCATGTATTCCCTCATGGAAACCTGTGTTTCATCCATAGAAAATGAAAAAAAAAGCATGGGTAAGATAGATCTTAAGCTAAAATTAAAAAATCTTACCTTTGATTGCTTGGTTCCTTGAAATTCAACAATTTTCTCTTGAATTTTCCTCTCTAGGGTTTGTTCTTATTCTTTTCCCTTTGTTCTTTGCTTTGGCCGGCCATGAAGAATGAAATGGGAGAGTTTGTGTTGAATTTATAAAGGAAATTATAAAAATATTGAAACCGACATGTGTCACCATGTGATTGGTCCATGGTTAAAACTTAACAATTAAGCATTTGCTCACCACCACATATAATCCCATAATTATCCAAAGTATAAAGTGATAATAGGTGAAATTCATGGGCTTGACAAGTGTCATGGTGGTGTAAAATTTCAGTTACGTCCTCATGGACACGCGAAATGACTGTTTTGCCCTTATACTCGAAAAATATCGAAATTGAAATTTTTCACTCCACAATTTCAAATTATGCTCCAAATAGTCAAACTTGGTCAAAACTCTCATCCAACATTCCAATTTAGCCCTCGAGTGGCAAAATGACCATTTTGCCCTTACATTATAAAAATTTCCAATTGAACTCCAAATCAATCTTCGAACTCCAAATCACCATATTAAGACATTCTAAGGTTCAATAACTCTCAAATAAATCTTAAATCTCTATTCAAACTTGTTTGAGGTTTTAATCGACTTAATTGTACCATTAGGTACGATACCGATTTTTAACAATTCTTTGAGGCATCTACATACTTGGATGCAAACTTGCTATCAAGTACATGAATGACATGGCAAGTATATTATAGAGTTGGACTTGACAGCACTACCCCCCTTAAAATAAAATTTTGACCTCAAAATTTCACTTACCGAACTAGGAGAAAAGATTGGGGTATTGGTTTCTCATCTGATGCTTAACTTCGCACGTCATTTCTTCCATCTGAGCATTCTTCCACAACACCTTAACCATTGGAATGTTCTTATTCCTCAACACTCGATCCTTTCAATCTAGAATACGTACAAGTTGCACCTCGAACTTCAAATTTTCCTACAACTCAATCGGAGGTGCCTTGAGGATATGGGAGGGATCAGTTACATACTTCTTCAACATTGAAACATGGAAGATATTATGAATTCGATCCAACTTTGGGGGTAATTCTAGTCTATATTGTCACTAGCTCAATCCTTTCAATGATACGAAAAGGTCCAATGTATTTCGAATTGAGCTTTCCTAGCTTTGCAAACCGAATCACACCTTTCATTATCCAACTAGATATCACAATTTACCACAATAGTATAATCAAATAAGACTTAATACCTCAGAGTATTCAAACCATTACCTTTCCAAGGAGAAACCTTAAGAAAAACTCTATCATTAACTTCAAAATCCAAATCTTTTCTCCGTCTATCCGAGTAACTTTTCTGCCTATCTTGAGCTATTTTTAATCATTCTCAGATAACCTTGATCTTTTATCAAACCTTCTGACATTCGAGAATTTATTCAACCATTGACTATGGGTCTAACTTGTCAACTAATTTCTATTTCAGTTTACATACTTTTATACAATTTCCATTTGAGCATTTCATAATACGTAAGGATCAAACATGCTTTATTTATTTTAGATATATTTAACATCATGGATGATTCAAATCTAATAACCATTAGTAACCATATTCCCAAAAACAAAACTCCAATACTTTCATGATCGAGTGCTCACTAGATAATTTTAGCTTATACCACAAGGCATTCCAATAATTAACGATATCCTTGTATATATCTTTATAGTCTTCATCAATCCCTTTAATCAATAGCTCAACCACTTAAAAAGTAAATTGCTCAAAATTCCCCTTTAAAGTTCCTTTCTGAAAGTAACTTCTTTTAGTCTTATTACCTTAAAAATTAAATCCATAATTATTCATTCTCAATCATGGGCTTTATGCCAAACAAGCAGATTTTAAACCTTTCTTATATAAATTCAAATACATAACTCTCATGCATAAGTTATAAATTTTTCCCCAAAGCTTCATATATAGAAACTATATATTGGAGTTATACCAAAACTAATACATTGTTTTCCATTGCCGCTTAGGATACTAAATTCATGGCATACTTCTCTAATTGCGTACTTCATAATAGCCTAACAAAGTTTAGCTTACAATTAAGCTAGTTTATATGTCAAGCCTCTCAGGCTCTATTAAAAACACCAAATTGATCGCAGTATGATAGGATTTTGAGTTCATACCAGAAGTTTAAACACTTACCTTTAAGCTGACAGCATTATAATCAACTTGTTCACTGCCAAGATCATTGATAGATTATCTTAATCAGTATCTAGTGCTATAACCACTGATAGAACATCATCATTGAGTCAAATTAAAAATAACTCTGTATGAGTTTTTGTATCAATTTGCAACATACGTATTCCTACGTATATTTCTAAAAATTTCAACTTCAAGTAATCTTAGACATAGCAAGTTCAATGAATTACTTGTAATATTGAAATAACCGTCAATTTTAGTTTAAAATCATCTCCTCCCACATTTAATCAGATCATGCTCATCATTTTGTGGGGAATAGTCAAATCTTAAATCGTCAGCTCTTTCTAAGTGGATCTCTACAATTCCCATAGCTTATTTCTATTTCTTCACCAAGGGTAATATCATTTAATCAAACCATATCACCCTCGTTCTCTAAATATTCGTAACACAATTCAGTCTTTGCGTACCTTTATCGAGTACTTTGCCTTGATAATTTCTCAAAAATAAATTGAAACTTGTGGGGGTAGCTCGTTTCACAATTTATGCCTAAAGCCGTGAACACTATCCCATCATTAAAGTTCTACCCTTATTTACCAATCATAGCTCCTTTGCACATTTACCTATACATTGCTTGGTTACTCACGAGTCTCTCATGGTCATCCCATTTCGACCTCTTATAGCAATTTAACTAATATATTCTCTTATGCGTTTCAATGTACTTCACAAAACACTTAAACACATCCTGTGATGGAATTCAGTGGAGGATTTAAACAATCAAAAGCTTACCTTCCAAAACCACTTATAATTTTAACAATTCAATATATGCTCAATAACATTTGAGCTCATTGACCCTATTGGACATTATTTTAAAATCTCCTAAGGTGTCCCTGTTCATAATTCGGACCATACCAACTAACTTAATGTATTTACATTGATCATCCTTAAGCTTCTTATGCTCATCATAACAACATCCATTTTTCTCCCATCATTCATCTTATCAATCTTATTTGTATATATGGTTTTTAGCCTATCACAATGCCTGCCACATAAATGCTCAGGCATTTTCAATCTTTTGCCAAACTTATAATCATGTAAGCACTAGTTAAACTAAATCCTTTCATGGGATATCTCCTTCCACAAGTTGCATGTGAATTACAAAATGTCCAACTTCAAGCATATGCCTACATATTTATATCCTTCGTATATTTTGTGATCATGAAAACCACAATTCACAAAACTAGCTTTCTATCTCACGTGTGCTATTAGAACATCAATTTCGACATGTTTACTTCACCTTTTTTGTGGTATACCAAGATCAACCTTTGGGCATATTTCACCATTAGCCATCATACACCTTTATTATAACATTTAGTGCAAACTTGATTAAGCAATTGTCTCTAAATAACTCTTAAATACATGAATGTCAATTTATACACCACTTAATGTTAAGGTCTTGACTTTACTCATCGATCCTTAATCAATCACATCTATAAAGTGAATAATTTACTTAATTATTGCACTTCGCCTTTGCGGTCATAAGATCAAAATTGTCTTAAACTTAGGATACAGAAGCTCCCTCTTAGAGCTTATCCAAAAATCAACATTTTCTAATTTCCTTACTCTGAGGAGATCACATTGAGACTAATCATTTACATCATAGGTTGCATGTTGAATCAAACACATTTTTAAATTAACCTTTAAAGTAATTCATATATTGATCTTCATATAGAACTCCATATGGCACTTAGACTAAATTTGTCATTTTCATGTCATTTAATTTCAAACTACTAAATCCATAACTAGTGCTTTAATCCTTTGGTTTCATGCTAAGCATAACAAAATTCAAGCTCATCCTTATAACATATTTGCTTACTAACCTTTTATTTCACGATCACACATTAATTATAATAATCATAGATTTTTACCCTTAAGCTAATTCATGTACTTATAAGTATAATCCCACAATAGGTCAAATCAATTCTTGGAATCTCACAGTCACTTGATTGAAATCAAAACCAGCTTCGTCTAAGCTACTATACACATAAAATATTTCTGAAGCCCCACACCATTTATATATGGGTATAACAAGCTCAATTAACATAATGCACTTACCTCGATGCACATAAGTATTGGTTTATACCTTTCTCCATGCTTAGATTTGTAAACTTCAAGTGAATTATAACCATCACTAGTCGTTTCAGTCAAAGCATGCCCCTTATTACTATTATCACACGTGCTTCTTTATATTGACCTCAAATGCAATCCATAGTCATCTAATTTTCTTCCCATTAACAATCATGGGCTCAAATTATAACTCCAAATAATTAAATTACTACAAGCCTATTAGTCCAGTTCCACTTTCCTCCATTCTTAATCGAAGGGATATGTCATTACATTAATCTTTCATTATGAGCATTTTGTTTAAAGATTTTTCCAACAGCAGCTGGTGTCCCAGGTGGCATCTCAAATCAGGACAATGATACCACTTATGAACTACAATTTCCTCCTCTACAGGATCTGGCTGACTATACCGAGAATGGCCTCTCCCCCTCCTAACTGATCTAGCGAGAAGTGGGGGTCCACGTTGAGGAGGCATAATGGTTTATAAAAAGAACCAGAACTAGTTTAGACCACTTCAATTTCTATATGCAGATGCATGCATTCAACTCAATCTAACCTAACTTAGGGCCACACTGACACTGTAGTTTTTAAAATAACTTTAAAAACTAAAGGCTCTGATACCACTTTAATTGTCACGACCCGAAATTCCCATCCACCCCATGACAACCGCTGCGATGTCTCAATTGACATTCATTACCCGAAATGCCAACCGAAACCTCACAAGGCTTTCGCATCAGTTTTACTTCTCCCTTGTGAGCAACAGTTATTAAATACCATGTTTTAAAGAAATATAGACTAATTTTAAATAAAAAACAATCAAAAAGTAATTTCTACTACACATGGGTATTTTGATCATTTTACCCAAAATTTTTGAACCCTGGTAAAAATATGATATACAAGTAATAAGCATATATTTCATGTCTAAAAATAAGTTTCGTTGTCTAATTCATTAATTTAAAGTGAAATTATAACTATTTAAATTAAATAAAAATATTAAATAAAATATTTTATTTTCTTATAAAACAATATTTATAGAACTCTGAGTAAATAATTTTTGTAGCGCAAAAGCAAAATAAATTCATACATACAATGGCATACGCAACCAGGTATACAAAATATTCTACAATGACATATGGGCTCCAAAAATAACCGAAAACATATAAGACTATAGACCTACGATTTCTAAGGATGCAAATCCAAAAGCAACCCTCGACAAAATCAACTGTCTACAGACTATCCTGAGCCTAAAATGAGTAAAAAGGAGGGGTGAGTTTTTATAAACCCAGTGAGTAAGCAAATTTCATTTATAACATTTAAAGCTGAGTAAATTGAGACAATTTAAAACATCTCAGTATAATATGATTCATAACATCAAATCTCATTTCCACCCATATAAATCAATTTCATTTCATCAAAATCAACAAGGCTTATGATTCTCGTAAAAACTTGGCTCGTGCCAAAACTTGCACTCGATGACACCTTGCGTCGGGGCATCCAACCGAGTCCGCCAAGGCTATTAGAATAACATATGAGTATAATACTTATTCTTTTACATTTAAAAGCACAGTCGTTCCTTGGCGTTGGCTGAGTTTCACCCTCACGTGGTGGTTCGACGTGAGGTGAACTCTAACTTTACCTTAGGAGATACCCTCCGCACCTCTCATACTAAGGTAAAATATAACGGGGGTTTATCGTGCCTCTCTCATAGGCTGGTCCACGGAAACCCACCCACTACAGTAAGTTAATCAAATAACCCACCAATTCAATAAAATTTTCGATAGCATGACATGGCTAATATAATATTACCAGCCTATCAAGGCCAAGCAAAACAGTTCATATATTCCACACAAACACAAATCCAGCCATGCTTGCCATCACATTGTCATAAGCCATCAATTCAAACCATATGTCAAAACATATGTACAACACGAGTATACAGTCTTCACTTACTCAATTTCCAAAACCAATATTCAATTTCAAAACAAGTTATAAATCTCATTTTGTTTAATCAACACTTTAATTTTAAAACATAATAATTTACAATTTAAACTCATTTTTCTTTAAAATCATAAAAACGAATATAAACTACTTTAGATAGTTAAAATGAACATTTGATTACTCACAATGGCGGGAGTTTAGAGTACTTCTATTCTTGGTCTTCGGGTACGATGTCTTTACCCTTATCAGAGGGCTCACCACCTATACATAATACACGACACGTAATTCAATATATTTGTGCCAAATTGTTATAAAAATATTTCAGGCTCTATATGAATGCATGAAATTGAATGAGAATTGTCCGAATAATCACTTAAAGACGATGTTCTACGTGGGTTCAGTTATGATTGGATTGAATTGGCATTCTACCTAACTCGCACTAAGCCCTGTTTAATTAGCCAAAACATCCAATTCAACTCCAAATATCTTCATTACAGTTCCAATATTCCAACTACACCAAAGTACTTCAATGAGCTTAATTGTGACTTAATTCACCGTAACCGAAATTTATTTCGATTTCGATATTCGATACCATAAATCATCAATCACAAGCTAAATAACATGAAACACAACAAAATCCATCATCAACATGTCACCTAATAAATTCGGCCAAAGAGGGTTTTTGAAGGGCACGTGATTTTCTTGCTAGTTTTTCATGCCAAACATCATCAAACAACTAAAAACACTAAGATATCATGAAATCTAGCAAAATTCATCATCAAAACCTCTCTCCCAATGTTCGGCCAGCATGTATTCCCTCATGGAAACCTGTGTTTCATCCATAGAAAATAAAAAAGAAAGCTTGGGTAAGATAGATCTTAAGCTAAAATTAAAAAATCTTACCTTTGATTGCTTGGTTCCTTGAAATTCAACAATTTTCTCTTGAATTTTCCTCTCTAGGGTTTGTTCTTATTCTTTTCCCTTTGTTCTTTGCTTTGGCGGCCATGAAGAATGAAATGAGAGAGTTTGTGTTGAATTTATAAAGGCAATTATAAAAATATTAAAACTTGACACGTGTCACCATGTGATTGGTCCATGGTTAAAACTTAACAATTAAGCATTTTCTCACCACCACATATAATCCCATAATTATCCAAAGTATAAAGTGATAATAGGTGAAATTCATGGGCTTGACAAGTGTCATGGTAGTGTAAAATTTCAATTACGTCCTCATGGACACGTGAAATGACCGTTTTGCCCTTATACTCGAAAATGTCAAAATTGAAATTTTTCACTCCACAATTTCAAATTATGCTCCAAATAGTCAAACTTGGTCAAAACTCTCAGCCAACATTCCAATTTAGCCCTCGGGTGGCGGAATGACCATTTTGCCCTTACGTTGTAAAAATTCTCAATTGAACTCCAAATCAATTCTCGAACTCCAAATCACCATATTAAGACATTCTAAGGTTTAATAAATCTCAAATATATCTTAAAATCTTTATTTAAACTCGTTCGAGGTTTTAATCGACTTAATTGTACCACTAGGTACGATACCGATTTTTAATGATTCTTCGAGGCATCTGCATACTTAGATTCAAACATGCTATCAAGTAAATGAATGACATGGCAATTATATTATAGAGCTGGGCTTGACATAAAAGCTATAATAAAAAAAAAGGCTTTGATTATCAAGAGACATTTAGTCCAGTGGTTAAGTAAACCACAATAAGAATATTTTAACTGTAATAGCAATGAAGGGTTGGCATTTGTCCTAGCTTGACATCAACAATGCTTTCTTGCATGATGATTTGAAAGAAACAGTAACTATGGACATTCCATAAGGGTATCATGTTAAGAATGAGTAGCCACATGGTTCCAAGCTTATTTGTAGGCTCCACAAATCAATATATAATCTCAAACAAGCATCAAGGCAATGGAACAATAAATTTATGGAATCCTTATTGAATTTTAGTTTTATACAATCCAAATTAGTTTACTCATTGTTTATCAAAATTATTAATGATGATGATTTAATGGCTCTATTAGTTTATGTAGATGATATTGTGATCAGGAGCTCCTCAATGAAAGCTACAGCTGATGTGAAGAACTATTTGAGCTCCAAACTCAAATTGAAAGATCTTGGAAGTCCAAAATACTTCATTGGACTTGAAATAGCAAAGTTGAAAGAAGGGATTTGTATCTCTCAAAGAAAATACACACTGGATATGCTTGAAGATTATTGTTTATTAGGCTTAAAACCTATTTCCACTCCAATTGACTACAATCACAAATTGTCACAAGCTATTGATGTTGATGTTCTATCCAATGCCATTAAATACAAACAATTGGTTGGTAAGTGAATCTATTTAACACTAGACCAGACATAGCATATGCAGTTCGAGTGTTGTCATAATACATGGATAGACTTGGACATACACACTTAATGGCTGCATACAGAGTTTTAAGATACTTGAAAAGAGCCCCTAGTCAAGGAATATTATTTCATTCTCAATCAAAATTATGTTTAAAAGCATATGTTAATAATGATTGGGTAGGATACCCTGACAGTAGAAAATTTGTTATTGGATTTAGCATATTTCTTGATCAATCTCTATTTAGCTAGAGGTCCAAGAAAAAATCAATAGTGGCAAGGAGCTCGACAAAAGCTAAATATAATGCAATGACCACTGCCCGTTATGAAATAATGTGGCTACTATATATGTTGAAAGACTTTAGTGTTAATCATGATGAAAGTGTTGGATTTTACTATGACAACCAATCTACTCTTATCTGTAAAAACTAAGGGTAAGCAAAATTAAATCAAAACTAAATTAATCGACAAATTCGGTTGATTCAGTTTAGTTAATTTGGTTAATTCAGTTAATTGATTAAAAAGTCCATTTAAGTCAATTAAATCAGTTCGGTTTGGTTAAAATTTTTTGAATTTGATTAACCGAATTAAACAATTTTGAAATTAGTATATTTTAAGAGCTTTTATTTAATGCATGCACTTACATAATTTTTCTATACATATATATGAATTAAGGGTTAAAATTAATCATCAAGCATCAAAGAATAAAAATTAAAATGCAGTTTATTTAAACATTAATGTTATTGATATAAATATAATCCTACAAAAAGTTATTTAAAATTAAACATAATGTAAAATATAATAAAAACTATACTCTAAATTTAAGTTGTTAATATATTAATGTAACTTGTTATCTTATTTTTATATTAAGTTATTAATATATTATACTCTATATAACATATTTATTAAAAACAATATATAGTCCATATGCTATAGAATATAGACTATATATAGTAACCTACTTGTTATAAGTTGTTAATAAACTATAGTAATATAGCATTACTTATATTAAATTGGTAATATTAGTATACTATAGTAATATAGCTTATATTATTAAAGTAATTTATATTAATTTCAGTATTATATAGTAATATAACTTATATTAGTAATTAAATATAATAACTTATTAATATATTATATATAGATATATTAATGACTTAATGAGTTAATGTTATTATATTATAATATATAACAACATACTACATCTATTATATGGCATACTTATTAATATACTAATTAGTCCAAAATTTTATATTAACAATATACTATATTAGTATATTAGTAAAATTATATGTAATAATGTAATATGTGGTAACATAAAGTATATTATTAATATATTATTAAATAAATTAAAAAACAAAAAAAAGTTAAAAAATTCAGTTAAATCGGTTGACTGATTTAACCGACTAAAGTCGGTTAATTTAAAATCGGTTAAAGTTCTTATATTGGTTTGGTTCAATTATTTTTTTTTAAAAAGTCGATTAAGTCAGTTAATGTCATTTCTTGAACAAATTAATCGTTTTAATTGAACGCCCACTCCTAATAAAAGCTCCACTTTGTATGAAAGGATAAAGCACAAGGAGATGAGTTGTCATTTCATTAGAGAGAAAGTATCAACCGCAATCATTTTATCAAGGTAGGTTAAAATTGATCTACATATTGCTGGTATGTTTACCAAAGCATTGCAACTAACACCTTTTCAAAGCTTGCTTAACAAGATGAGTGCTTTAAATATACACACTCATCTTGAGGGGAGTATGAGAAATATGATAAAGAAAAAGTGAAGGCATTGATTATCAGCTAGAAGATGCGGAACAATGAAGAACACGGCACTAAATAGCTTCAATCCCTTTAATTTGTATATACATAGGTTGTACAGTTGTTGTTAGTGTGGCAGCTGATGTGCATATGCATCACTTACTCTAAATTTAATTGTGTTCTTTGGTATTTTCTTTTTGTTGAAAATCAGCTGATAACGTTTAGGTTTCTTTTTGCAGGTCTCGTATAATTTGGTTTCCTCTCTTGTGGCCGCTTTGGCCCCTCAGACCTATGCTCGCGCCTGGCTGCCCTCTGTGGTTATCTGTTTTGTTTCTCTTTTGTATATGTGTAAGTAAATGTGGTGGGCATGCACAGGCTGGGATGATGTTGGCACTTGTGTTTTGTTGTTAAGCATAAAGGCCTAAGATCATCTAACAACAATTAACCGGTTTGGGAAGTTGGTGTACTAGACTAGGAAGATATGTCACAGCGAACATGTACATGTCAAATTTTGTTTGTATGGAGACTAGGAAGGTATGTCATAACTAACATGTCAACTTTTGTTTAAATGTACCATGTTTTCTTTATTAACTTGTACTATTTCTCATTTTATATTAACTAACTTTCCATTTTTTATCTCCTAACTACTTCATTGCAAGAACACAAAACTTTTTGATTGGCTACTCTTTAACAACAACTATTTAGAAAACATTACTAGGCAATTTTTAAATTTCAAAAATATGAATGATCAGAATATTTTGTTAATTAGTAAATAAATTTTCTGTTGAGCTAAAATAACTGTTACATGAAAAAAGTCAGATTATAATGCCCATTTTGGTTGACAGGCAATGTTAAATCAATTTTCATTATAAATTAGAATGATTTAATTGATAAATGAATGGCTCATATAACTGAAATATTTCAATAATTTTATTTTATATACATATAATAATAGATCAGTGTAAAGCTTTACAAAAGCTAACTAAACTAAAACATTTAGAGAAAACTTTACTCATTAAATAATATACATAATAAACGATCTAACCTAGATCAAAACAACTAGTTGAACATTTTCCCAATGACATTCTCTTTTGTTTCAGTATTCAATGTTCATTAAATCCTGCAACTTTGCTTACAATTATTGTTATTGTTTTTAGGTAGCTCATAATCTTTTAGTTGTTTGACTATTCAAGGTTCATTAAATCCTAGGCAGCTTTGCTTGTCCATGCTTATAATTATTATTATTGTTTTTAGGTTGCTCATGATCTTCAGTTGTTTGAGTATTCAATGTTCATTAAATCCTAGGCAACTTTGCCTGCCTATGCCTATATAAGATGACTATAACAATACCAATTCAACTCAACTCAAATATCATATTGAGTCCTAAGAACGCCTTAGACTACACAGCAATGGAACAAATCCAATCTCTCTTCCTTTTTACCTTAAAAATCTTCTTTTTTACCTTTAGCTTAAGCAATCCAATTATTTTGGCAACATCATCTGATCCAACAAGGTTGGTCATTAATCTCATCCACCGAGATTCCATTCATTCTCCTTAATACGATAAGAGAGAAGACTTCACCGCCCGCTTAGAACACACCATGCAGATTAGAAGAACTTTGCCCACCATTGATATTCAACCTGACATTCATCCAAGCGGTTTCCTTTTTTTAGTAAATTTCTCTATAGGCCAACCACCTATTCCTCAACTAGCAATAATGGACACTGGAAGCAGCCTCTTATGGGTTCAATGTCAACCTTGCCGTCGATGCTTTAAACAGTATAGTCCAATATATGATTCAAGAAGCTCCTCCACATATACGATATTGCCATGCACTTCTGTGTATTGTATCTATTTACAACCTCCTACTGCCTCATGCACCTCGTCCGACCCATGTCAGTATCACCAGCAATATCTTAACTTTGTCGATTCAATAGGAACCCTTGCCAAAGAGCAAATTAGTTTTAGAACATCAGATGATGGTTTGGCTGTCCTGCATGATGTTATATTTGGGTGCAGTTCCAATAATGGAGACCTCCAACGGTTTAATAAGCTCATGAGCGGAGTATTTGGACTTGGCTTCCAACACACATCATTGGCAACTCGACTTGCTAAGTTCTCATATTGTATCAGCAACGTTTCAGACCCTAACTATATTCATAACAAATTGGTTCTAGGGATGGAGATGGGGTCGAAGGAGATTCAACAACTTTGGAAGTAATCGATGGCCACTATCATGTTCTTCTTGAAGGCATTAGTGTCGGAAAGCAAAGGCTTCCAATAAATCCTTATATATTCAGAAGGATAAAGGAGAACTTCGGAGTGATTATTGACTCCAGTACGGTTTCTACTTGGCTAATAAAGGAAGGGTATGATGCAGTTGGCAAGCAAGTCCAAAGTCTTCTAAATCCCTGGTTGACACAAATTGATGATGTGTGCTACAAGGGAAAAATAAATCAAGACCTCATTGGATTTCCAACAGTGACATTTCAATTTGTTGGAGGAGCTGAATTGGTGCTAGATACGCAGAGTTTGTTTATTCAAATGAAGCCTAATGAATTTTGCCTTGCTGTGCAACAAAGTAAGGGCAACTACTCTTTAATCGGTTTGATGGCACAACAAAATTACAATGTAGCTTACAACATTAATGGAAAGAAATTGTCTTTCCAAAGAATAGATTGTGAACTCCTAGACGACTGATGAAGTGCATTTGCCCGTTGCTTGCCTTTTTATTAATTTAAATTAATAATTTTTGTTTTTTGAGATTGAATAAATTAACTCATAGAACTAACTTCAACTATTCTAGATTAAAAAATGAAAGAAAAAAGAAACTAACTTCAACCAAGAGCTAATTATTAATGACAATCAATTTCCTTTATATATTGAAAAATTATAATATATCAGTGCATCTTCTCCATTGTAATTAATTAATTCCTTTCTTGTTGATTGTTTCATTTCTTCCACGCCAGGTACTTCCATATGCAGAGTTATAAATTTCTATTTGCCTAGAAACCAGAAGAGAGAATAAGAAAACTTGTTTAGCTAAATCAGCAAAAATATAGTATAGTATAGTATAGTATATGTATAAGAAGAAAGATATAGGAGTATGAAGGAATTTCAAGAAAACATTAAAAGCAAAGGATACAAATATGTACAGCTCATGTTTCATGTCATTAAATACGCATTGACATATAGGTGACAAAATTATTAAACTTTTTTAAACAAAACTTATACCAAATCATAAAAAAGGAGTAGGCTAGATTTCATTGACAACCTCTCCTTACATAAAACTAAGTTTTGAAGCCTTTATGCTCTTATATGTAGAGCATATGGAGTTAAAACTCTCAGCTTAGCATATACACCAAAGTAATACAACAGTACCACCCGACCCAATCAACAAGTCCCAAATGTTTATAGTTTAGGCACACAACATATAACGACCCAAGTCCAACCACTTGAACTTAAACTTTTTTTGGGCCACATTCACATCAGATGTGGGATGTTGAGTATTACAATCTCACCCACTCAAATCCTTGATGTCCTCATCAAGGTCATGTTGAGTATTACAATCTCACCCACTCAAATCCTTGATGTCCTCATCAAGGCCACACATCACATCCACGGGACCAAGATCTCACTAGAGCAATGTGAAAGCTCACATCGGACTGGTACAAGCTCTGATACTATTTGTAACGACTCAAGTCCAACTACTGGCTCAACAATTTTTTGAACTTAAACCACGTGACCCTCAAAAGCTTAAACTCAAGTTGCTAGTAGTGGTGGGCTTTGATTATTATATAAGTTTTAATAATCACATTCACATCAGATGTGGGATGTTGGGTATCACACAACACACTCTATTTTGAAGAGATAATGCTACTTAGTACTTACAATTTCTCATTGTTTTGTACAAGCCATTTGAATATTTTCTACTCCAAAAACTTTCAAAGTACGTTCCCAACACTAGTAACATAGTTATCTCATATCTAATACTTATACTTTCCAAGACATGACTAGTAACTTTTGATTCTATTGCCTCTAATACTTAATTATCTACTCTTGTTTGGTTTTTACTTTTTAAAAAATTGTTAAACATGGGACTTAATTACAAGAAGTTACATTTTACTTCCTCTATAAATATACATTATTATTATTATTATTATTATTATTATTATTATTATTATAACGCATGTTTATAGAGCTGAAAAATCACCTAAAATCCATATCAGGAAGGTCAATCATAAGAGATGATAAAAAGGTAAATAACAAAAACAACAAAAAAAAAAACCTTCCATAATCTAATAATTAAGTACCATTTAAGTGAATTTTTTTAAAAAAAATACTATTGATGCAACTATTGCATATATCATATGTTTTTCATACCAAAAAGTGAAAACAATTTTTTTAAAAAAAAGGAAAAGTGAAAACAATCAAGTTAAAATATCACCTATTTTCATATAAAAAACAACAACAATATTAAAACAATTTATCCTCAATTTTAAGAAAAATGATGTCTTACATAACGAGCAAGTGAACTTCATTTCCATAGCTATTATAGGCTTAAAGCTTTTCTTGACTCGTGAACAATCACACTACCATCATTGTAGATATTCTAGTGAGCGATTTCAACATAGTTAATCGAAGGGATCTCATCGACATAATTTGCCATTAGCGTGTGCAGATAGTGATTAAAGAACGGCAGCATTAAGCAGTTAAGAAATCTCCGTTATCGACTTCATAGCTACAATTTGATATTGATAATATGTTCATTCCCGTTGCTTGAATGAGATAGCCTCATCCAAAGGAGCAAATATAGTGATTTTGCTGTCTTTATATAGAGTAATCGTGTTGTTATTATTATTATTTTTTTTTTTTTTGAAGATATCATCTTTTCAGGTTTCAAAACTTAAATTTAAATTTACATAAGGTACGAGAGAAGGAAGATTTTTGTCAAAAATTACTGCCATGAGTTTGAAACCCGTGCGCCATAGAGTTTTTGTGATCTTATCAACTTGTATAACTACTTTATGGCTATCAGGTCTTGGTTTGAAATTGGAGTAAAGCTGGTCCCAGCTCAAACCATCGCTTTCAGTCGAGACATGCTGCGAGGTATTAGTTTCATTAGGTGAAGTTTGTGGACGATGAATAAGTAGGAAGATAATGGCATAGAGGAAACACTGGAAGATGACAAAATAACGGAAACGCTTGGAAGCCATGACACGATACAAAAACAAGGGCTAATGTGACCATCAAACTTCATCAAATATATATAGTTTGGAGTTTCAACAGAAGTTAAATTCTTATTTAGGTACAAGTATAGATGGACTTGACATCGATGGCCGGGAAACCACTGGAAATTATAGTTTCTTTGTTGCTTGTATTTTTCTCTTAATTAATCAAGAGGTGTAATTATTCCCAACCAAAAATGAATTATTCTTATGGACTTGACATAAATATTTAGAACATAAATGTCAATTATATTTTTTTTCTTTGTATAAAAGAAAATTTTATTATTCAAATTTAAGAACTCTATCCAATTCCCGTCTCAATCTTATCATCTTAACTAAGCCAAATACCAATGGAAATTATAGTTTACCTTGTTAGTAGATTGTTATCCTTTTTTTCTTAATTAATTAAATAATTTAATTTAACATATATATTTTGTAAAATTGAAATTAATTATCTATTAAAATTTAAGTATTTGACTCAATGTTGGATGTATATATATCTCTCTCTTTTTAAAAGAGTCATATTTGAATCCCTCTTCTTCATAATTAAAAAGAAAAACAATTTTTTTTTATATGCAAAAGATAGAGAATTCCATTAACCAATTTCCATCATCATAACAGTTCAAGTAGTAGGCTATCAAATACAGTAACTTACTTTTTATAAGTTATTAATAAATTATAATAATATAGTATTATTTATATTAATAGAGTAAGTTTAATTAAATTATTAATATTAGTATACTATAGTAATATTACTTATATTATTAAAGTACCTTATACTATAGTAATATACTAATAATATTCAAATGTCAAAAAAAAACTTAGACTAATATTATTATTATACAATAGTATAACTTATATTAGTAATTAAATCAAATAACTTATTAATATATTATATATAGATATATTAATGACTTAATAAGTTAATGTTATTATATTATAATATATAACAATATACTACATATATTATATAGTATACTTATTAATATACTAATTAGCCAATAACAATATACTAATTAATCAAAAATTATATATTAACAAAATACTATATTAGTATATTAGTAAAATCATATGTAATAATGTAATATGTGGTAACATAAAGTACGTTATTAATATATTATTAAATAAGTTTTAAAAAAACAGAAAAAAGTAAAAAAAAATCGGTTTAATTGGTTAACCGATTTAAGCGATTAAAGTTGGTCTAGTTTGTTTAATTTTTTTAAAAAGGTCGGTTAAATCGGTTAATACTATTTCTTAAACAAATTAACCGTTTTAAACAAATAATGCTCACCCTTAGTACAAACTCCACTTTCCATGAAAGGGTAAAGCATAATGAGATGGATTGTCACTTCATTAGAGAGAGCATCAACCGCAATCATTATAACAAGGTAGGCTAAAATTGATCTAGAAATTGCTGATATGTTTACCAAATTGCTTAACAAAACGAGTGCTTTAAATATACACACTCATCTTGAGGGGAGTATAAGAAATATGATAAAGAAAAAGTGAAGACCATTGATCATCAGCGAGAAGGTGCAGAAGAATGAAGAACACGGCACTAAAGAGCTTCAATCCATTTAATTTGTATATACATAGGTTGTACAGTTGTTGTTAGAATGGCAGCTGATGTGCAGCTGCATCACCTACTGTAAATTTAAAGGTGTTCTTTGGTATATTCTTTTTGTTGAAAATCAGCTGGTAAGGTTTAGGTTCTTTTTGCAGGTCTCGTAGAATTTGGTTTCCTCTTTTGTGGCCGTTTCGGCCCCTCAGACCTATTCTCGCGCCTGGCTGCGCTCTGTGGTTATCTGTTTTGTTTCTCTTTTGTATATGTGTAAGTAAATGTGGTGGGCATGTACTGGCTGGGATGATGTTGGCACTTGGTGTTTTGTTGTTAAGTATAAGGGCCTAAAATTATCTAACAACAATTAACCGGTTTGGGAAGTTGGTAAACTAGACTAGGAAGATATGTCACAGCTAACATGTCACCTTTTGTTAGTAAGGACACTAGGAAGATATGTCATAACTAACATGTCAACTTTTGTTTAAATGTACCATGTTTTCTTTATTAACTTGTACTATTTCTCATTTTATATTAACTAACTTTCCATTTTTTATCTCCTAACTACTTTATTACAAGAACACAAAACTTTTTGATTGACTACTCTTTAACAACAACTATTTAAAAAACATTACTAGGCTATTTTTAAATTTCAAAAATATGAATGATCAGAATATTCTGTTAATTAGTAAATAAAGTTTCTGTTGAGCTAAAATAATTGTTACATGATAAAAGTCAGATTATAATATGCCAATTTTGGTTGACAGGCAATATAAAATCAATTTTCATTATAAATTAGAATGATTTAATTGATAAATGAATGGCTCAGAGAACTTCAATATTTCAATAATTTAATTTTATATACATATAATATTAATAGATCAGTATAAAGCTTTACAAAAACTAACTAAAGTAAAACATTCAGAGAAAACTTATTAAATAATATACACAAGAAACCATCTAACCTAGATCAAACCAACTAGTTGAACATTTTCCTAACCACATTTTCTTTTTGCTGCTCATGATCTTTAGTTTTTGAGTATTCAATGTTCATTTATTCCTAGGCAAATTTGCTTACCTACCTTTCCTAGTCCATTCTCTTTTTGCCGCTCATGATCTTTAGCTCTTTGAATATTCAATGTTCATTTATTCCTTGGCAAATTTGCTTGCCTACCTTTCCTAGTCCATACATATATATAATATATTATTATTATTATTTCTAGGCAAAGTTGGCAGTTCATGATCTGCAACTTTGTCTGCCTATGCCTATATAAAGGATGACTATACCTATACCAATTCAACTCAACTCAAATCTCATCTCATATTGAGTCTCGCCAATCTAGAAACGCCTTTGAATACACAGCAATGGAACAAATCCAATTTCTCTTTATTTTTTCCTTTACAATTATATGCCTAAGTAGTCCAATCATTCGAGCAATACCATCTGATCCAAGAAGGTTGGTCCTTAATCTCACCCATCGAGATTCTATTCATTCTCCTTATCACAATAGAAGTGAAGACTTCACAACCCGCCTAAAACGCACCATGCAAATTAGAAGAACTTTGTCAACCACGGACATCGAGGCTGACCTTGTTCCTAGTAATTACCTTTTTTTAGTAAATTTCTCTATAGGCCAACCACCTATTCCTCAGTTAGCAATAATGGACACTGGAAGCAGCCTTCTATGGGTTCAACGTCAACCCTGTCGTCGATGCTCCAATCAGTATAGTCCAATATATGATTCAAGAAGCTCCTCCACATATAAGGTATTGCCATGCACTTGTGAGGATTGTATCTCTTCCAAACGTCCTAACACCTCGTGCACCTCGTCAGATCCATGTTCTTACCGCCAGAAATATCGTAGGGGTGTTGGCTCAAAAGGAAACCTTGCCAAGGAGCAACTTAGTTTTAGAACATCAGATGATGGTTTGATTGTTTTGCATGATGTGATATTTGGTTGCGGTTCCAATAATGGAGACCTCCAAAGGAGTAATAGGCTAATGAGTGGAGTATTTGGACTTGGCTACCTACGCACTTCATTGGCTACCCGACTAGCTAAGTTCTCATATTGTATCGGTGGCAACGTTTCTGACCCTAGCTATATTTATAACAAATTGGTTCTGGGTGATGGAGCTGGAGTCGAGGGAGACTCAACCCGTTTGGAAGTGATTGATGGGGACTATCATGTTCTTCTTGAAGGCATTAGTGTCGGAGAAGAAAAACTTCCAATAAATCCTAATATATTCAGAAGGACGGGTAGGGACAGTGGAGTGGTCATCGACTCCGGTTCAGTTTCTACTTGGATGGTAAAAGAAGGATATGATGCACTATTCAATAAAGTCCAAAGTCTACTAAATCCCTGGTTGACTCAGAGTTCTATACAACTTGATCCAGATCTTGATCTTGTGGCAGTGTGCTACAATGGAACAATAAATCAAGACCTCGAGGGATTTCCAACAGTGACATTTCACTTTGTTGGAGAAGCTGAATTGGTGCTAGACACGTCGAGCTTATTTGCTCAAATCGAACCTGATAGATTTTGCTTGGCTGTGTTACCAATTGATGGCAATCAAACTATAATCGGCTTGATGGCACAACAAAATTACAATGTAGCTTACGACATTAATGAAAATAAATTGTCTTTCCTAAGAATAGATTGTCAACTCCTAGAGGACTGATTGATGAAGTGTATTTGCCTATTCTATAAAAAAAAAACTTTTTTATTAATTTAAATTAAATAATTATATTTAGACACTTTTTCAAGATTGAGTACATTAATTCATAAAAATCTAACTTCAACTATTTTATCATCATTAAAAAATGAAAAAAAAACTATTATACAAACGAATTATTATACATCCGTGCATCTTCTCTTCTCCTTGGCTTCTTTTCTTAGAGTTATGAATTTCTGTATGCCTAGAAACGAAGAGGAAAACTTGTTACTAAACCAGAAAAAATATAGTATAGTGTGTGTGTATATATATATATATATATATATGTACAAGAACAAAGATATAGGAGTATGAAGGAATTTCAAGAAAACATTAAAACCGAAGGATCAAAGACTGCTCATGTATCATCTCGTTTTGCACTAAACAATTGATATTCAGGTGACAAAATTATTGAACTTTTGATAACAAAAAACGAAAAAAGCACCATAATCTAATAATTAAGTATCATTGATGTGACTGTTACATATATCATTTGTTTTTCGTAGCGAAAAGTGAAAACAGTTATTCAAAACACAAAAAACAAAGGGTGACAAAAATCAAATAATTTAAAATATCCCCTATTTTTATATAAAAACAGCAATAATATTAGAACAATTTATCCTCGTTTACAAGTGAAAAACAGCATATCCAATGCTACTAACGGATTAAAGTTTTCTTCGACCCCATGAACAATCACATTACCGTCATTGTAGATGTTCCAATGGGTAATTCTAACAAGGTTAATCATAGGGATCTCATCGGCGTAGTCTGCCATTAACATGCCCGTGCCCCCATGGCGACTAAAGGATGGCAGCCTTAAGCAGTCTGAAAAATCTCCACTATCGACTTTCATAGCTACAATTTGATAATGATAACGTGTTCGTTCCCATTCTTTAAATGAGATAGCCTCATCCGGAGGAGCAAATATGGTGATTTTGCTGCCGTTGTATAAAGTAATAGTGTTGTTATTTTTTTCGTAGATACCATCATTTCGAGTTCTAAAACCTGAATCTGAATCTGCATAAGGTATGAGAGAAGGAAGATTTCTGTCAAGAATCAATGCCATGAGTTTGAAACCCGTACGCCATAGAGCTTTTGTGATCTTATCAACTTGTATAACTACTTTAGGGCTATCTGGTCTTGGTTTGAAATTGGAGTAAAGCTGGTCCCAGCTCAAACCATCGCTTTCAGTCGAGACATGCTGCGAGGTATTAGTTTCATTAATTGAAGTTTGAGGACGATGAATAAGTAGGAAGACAATGGCATAGAGGAAACACTGGAAGATGATAGAATAAAGGAAACGCTTGGAAGCCATGACACAACACAAAATAGGGGCTAATGCATGTGACCATCAAACTTCATAAAATATATATAGCTTGGAGTCTCAACAGAAGTTAAATTCTTTTTTAGGTAAAAGTATAGGTGGACTTGACATCAATTACCGGGAAACCACTGGAAATTATAGTTTTTTTTTTTTATTGCTTGTATTTCTTCTTTATTAATCAAAAGGTGTAATTATTCCCAATCAAAAGGTGTAATTATTCTTATGGACTTGACATAAATATTTAGAACACCAATGTCAATTATATTTTTTTTTCTTTGTATAAAAGAAAATTTTATAGTTCAAATTTAAGAACTCTATCCAATTCTCGTCTCAATCTTATCATCTTAACTAAGCCAAATACCAATGGAAATTATAGTTTACCTTGTTAGTATATTATTGTCTCTTTTTTTCTTAATTAATTAAATAATTGGTTTTAACATATATTTTGTAAAATTGAAATTAACCATCTATTAGAATTTAGGTACTTGACTTAATGTTGGATATATATCTCTCTTTACTTTAAAGAGTCATCTTTAAATCCCTCTTCTTCACAATTCAAAAGAAAAATAATTTTTTTTTATTCAATATGCAGAAGATAGAGAATTCCATTAACCAATTTCCATCATCATAATAGTTCAATTAGTAGGCTATCAAATACAGTAAGACCATCCTCTTTCCTAAATTACTGTTCGATGGTAAAAGACTATACAATCTTATGAAACTGACAAATGCCAACTGATGCACAAAATGGAGATTGGAACTTTATTTGGGGTTTCAGTTTTAGTCCTTAATCGATCTCTTCCGGAAGTGAGAAGACCGTCTGAATAACACTTGTGATGGAATATTGAAGATGAAAGACCATTTCCGCAGCGTCTTAGGCACTGTCCAAGAAAATGTTGACCATAAAAAGCCATCATGGTTAAAATAGGCATCAAGAATAATAGACTAAAGGGCTAGTCATAATACATGGGAAGAGCAAGAAAGAGGCAAAAAGAAACAAAGAACAAAAAGCAATAAATTATACCACACACATTAAAGCAATAAATTCACGAGTATTTGTGTTGGCTCGTCTTCGATCACTAGAATGTCTCCAGTTTGTCTACACTACAATCAAGCTGATTAGGTCCCTTCCCTTGTCATGTGACAGCAATCTTAGCTACCAAATTACTTTATCTTCAATTTATGTTATACTATGACTTATTGGGTGAGCATAGGTCTATTTCTTCCTAATTGCTTATTTAAAATATAAGTCAAATTTAATCAATTAATAAAAACACACCATTAATTAATTAATTAATTTGTTTGTTAATTTTTTCCACATATATGTCATGCGTTATACATTGAATTTGAAAATTATTTGATAGTTATTGTAATTTTTACTCTCATTAAAAAAGCTTGTTAAATTTTCAATTCCATTCATGCAAATTCACCGTCTACTAAATAGGATGTATACCACACACCTATATTTTTCTCGCTTAATGAGCACATTTAATTACCAAAATAAATTGTTTCATGCATTTGGTGCAGTAATTAGGGTGACATTTTGCATTCTCAACAATAATAGATCCTACTTTAATTAAACACATGGATATAATGCAAATTAATGTAAAATCAAGTAAAAACAAAAATGGTGCAACTAGCTTTGAGCCAATAGTTTAAGACTAATAATAACAACCACAATCAGCAAAATCTAACTCTAACTAAAATAAATAAGTAAAATTTCTGAATCGATCTCCTTAAAAGTTTGATTAATTAAGTATTCTTTAAAGACTCCCAAAGCGATAATTGAAAAAATTCTGAACTCCATGAACAATGATGTGTCCGTCATTGTAGATGTTCCAATGTGTGATGTTAACATTGTTGATGGATCCGTAACCAGTAACAAGGACATTGCGATAGGAATGGCATGTGAGCAACTCGGAACCCCTTTGTACGGACCCTGAATTGAAAGCTTCTTTATCGACCTTGGCAATCACAAACTGGTACTCCAACACCTTCCAATTTTCATAATCCGAGAAAGATTCGTCCACCGGAACAAATATGGTGATTGTATTGTTGTTGTATATGATCACACTGTCTGTGGCATAACAAAGGCGACAGCCAGCAGGATACGTACCACCGAATGGAACAACGGTGTGGAGATGGTTTTGGAGAATTAGAGACATGATTTTGAAGCCAGCATCCCACACAGCGTCGATAATCCCATCAACTTCTATAATGGCGTTGATTTCTGATGGCTTGAACATCGAGATGAGCTCTTCTCTTGGTTCCGTTGGAATTCCAAGTGATTGGAATGTGGGCAGAGTTTGAACAAAGACAACAGCAAGAAGAAAGGCTAGGGTGTATTTAGATGCCATGATCAGGATTAATAGAGGAACAAAACCCCTAGTTCAGGGGATTAATGCACTAGGATTATTATTATTATATATACACAGAGTTGGATTTAGTTATAAGAGTAGGTGTATAATTTGATACAAAGTCAAAAACTACGAAGGCTGTTGGCTTCAAATCAAATTATTAAATCTCTCGCTTTCTTCTTTTTTGGCTGCCTTCTAAAATTTTACTTAATTTGTTGCTAGTGCATGAGGTTTTTAAACCTTAAGGAATCCCTAATACATAAATATGGGTAATCATAATATTTTGTTAATTAACTCAATGCTAGTAAATAATTTTTCTGTTGAGCTATTACAATTGTGACATAATAAAAGTCAAATTGTAACGTCATTTTTTATTAACAGGCAATATAAAATCAATTGAATATTTTATTGATAAATGAATAGCTCATAAAACATCAAAATTTGAATTATTTTATTTTATGTACATATAATACAAAAACTAATTAAACTAAGACATTTAGAGAAAACTTATTAAAAAATATATATAGTAAACCATCTAACCTAAATCAAAACAACAAGTTGGAGATTTTCCCAACCATATACATTCTCTTTTAGCCCCTGCCTTTCGATCCTAGTCCAGATATATATGAATAATTATTATTATCATTATTAACATTATTTCTAGGTTGCTCATGATCTTTAGTTGTTTGAGTATTCAATCTTCGTTAAACCCTTTCATTAATTATATATGTTACCTCTTATGTAGAAAAACAGGAAAAGGTAAATTGAAGAATAAATGACTTGTGTGTGACAAGATGTCTCTGTATTGGTTGTTGGATATATAAGATTTGAATGGGCAGCTAAAAGAATCCATTGGCGTTGCTATGGAGCAAACATTAGCCAGTGCCCAATATTTTCTCTTCTTGACCTTTACCATTATAAGCTTAACCAGACCAAGTCCGACCTTCCAAGCAATGGCTTTGACATCTACAAGGCTGGTCATTAAGGTTGTGCACCGTGATTCCATTCACTCTCCGTATTACAGTAAGAATGACAATGTCACAAACCGCGTAGAACGTGCTATGAAAAGTTCAATCCTGCGATTTACTTACTTTCAGAGAAAGGTTAGAAGAAGTTTGCCAGACCCAGATTTCCAAGCTGACATTCTTCCTAGTGTAGATGGTTCCATGCTTTTTATGAATATATCTATTGGCCAACCACCTGTTCCCCAATTCACAGTGATGGACACTGGAAGCAGCCTTCTGTGGATTCAATGCCTTCCTTGCAAACGATGTTCTAAACAATTTGGTCCAATATTTGATCCTGAAAAATCCTCCACATATGCTTACCTCTCATGCAATTCTCAGTTCTGTCACTATGCTCCTCGCGGCAGGTGCAACTTGCTCAACCAGTGTGAATACAACCAGATATATGTTCACGGTGATCCATCAGTAGGAATCCTTGCCAGAGAGCAACTCATTTTTAAGACATCGGATGAGGGCTCAGCAGCCATCCCTGACGTCATATTTGGGTGCAGTCAAGAGAATGGAAACTTCAAAGATCGCCAAATAAGTGGAGTAATTGGACTTGGCTTCAAAAAGTTATCCTTAGCAGCTCAATTGGGTTCTAACTTCTCGTATTGCATTGGCAGTGTTTTTGATCCTAACTATAGTCATAACAAATTGATTCTAGGCAATGGCGCTGTGCTCCAAGGTGACTCAACACCTTTAGAAGTAATCGATGGCCAATATTATGTAACTCTAGAAGGAATAAGTGTGGGAGAGAAAAGGCTTACAATAGATTCAAGTATATTCAAAAGGAAAATGTGGAAGAAAAGTGGAGTGATCATTGACTCTGGTTCAGCTACTACTTGGCTGGTGCAACAAGGGTTTGAAGCACTTCGCAATGAAGTTCAAAGTCTACTAGACATGTGGCTGACACGGTTTTGGTATAATGCATGGGCGTTGTGCTACATGGGAACAATTAGTCAAGACCTGGTCGGATTTCCAGCTGTAACGTTTCACTTTGCTAGAGGTGCTGATTTAGTGCTAGATACAGAAAGCTTGTTTGTTCAAATACAGCCTTATGCATTTTGCATGGCTGTGCTTCCAAGCTACGCTGGTGGTGACAATATAACAACTTTGTCCTTGATTGGACTGTTGGCCCAACAAAATTACAACATCGCCTATGATATTTATGGAAAGGCATTGTCTTTCCAAAGGATTGATTGTGAGCTCCTCGATGATTAGTGGTTTCTAATGGAGCCAGATCATGTAAATAATAAAAGCGTGGTCATGTTCCAATCATTACACCTGCTACATGGTCACTTAACCACTACGACATGTTTCGTCAAACTTATACCATTTGTGTTCTAAAATTTGAAAGCAACCTCCGAAATTTTTGAGTGAACTACTTTCCAAGAGCTCTGTTTTTTCATTTCACTCATCTATTCCTTGTCTTGACAAACTTTGGCCTTGAAGCCTTTTTCTCCATCTTTTCCCTTTTCTTGCGAGTCTTTTCATCCTCCACCTCTCCCTAATTCACACACAATCATAAAAGAAACTATGTTCAGTATATGATTTTTACTACTGCCTTAAAAGGTGAATATGAAGATGTGGAAATACCTCTGAGCCTTGCGATAAAAATCCTCTAATGAACCCAAATGATTTGTATGCTCCAAATGCTGGTATCTGACAAGCAACAAGAAACTCCGTAATATTTGGCATTACATTACTTGTTCCACCTAAGTAAGTTACAAAAGATTCAACAACAGAATCAGAATTTATTTCAGCAAATGAATATTAGCATCAAACTTTCCATTGGCAAATGCTTGTTCTTAAAGACTCATATCATCTTAAAATTCTAATATACAATTCCTTTTGGTTGGAACATCCTAGACAAACCTGGCAAATGACTAAAAGATATGCACTCTATCAATAGCACATTGAATCAATTACTTTTCACTGAAAAAGGAAACACCTAAATAGTTAATCTTAGAAATGCAAAAAAATATTATAGGAGAAACTATCAATAGAAAAATATTTTCTCATGAGAAGCTCATGTGAAACATGATCCATCCACACCAATAAGCCAAAGCCTTCTTGTCTAAAGAGTAGCATGCAATAGATCTCCACGAATGTGGTATGGTCACACGTGTATGTCTTTCATAATGAGAGTCAATGCAATTTAACAATTAGATTAGCTACCCTTTGCTACACAAGTCTGACAGAAGGGACATGACTAGATTATGAGCTTAAATTTGTTCACCTTAGAGGTCCCTAAATAACACTAACAATCCACTAATCTATTTTACGGCTTTTCAGGCTCTACAACTACTAAAATGATTTCAGAACTTAGACTTTCAGCTGTACTCTGCACCGAAACACTTCATGAAAGATGGCAGGCTACACATGTCTAACTGAAAATTAGGTTTCTCAATGGAACATCCATTTAAGCCATATGATCAGCTAAAAGGCCAAAGATATCTGGGCAGTACTATGCCAGCCAACTTACCACTAAAAGAGCAGCCCTAAAAAATTCCTTTTTTGGCTAGTTAACCATCCAAAGACAATCGGACAATATTAAGCAGCAGAAATGAACCTACTAAACCAAAATTATGCTCTCCTAGTCAAATGAACCAAGCCAATTTCTTCCAAAATTTTCATTTTTTCATATTTTTTCCCCAAGATATTTTGGGAAACTTCACTTTTTCTTCACATTCTGTTCTCAAGAAAACGTAAAAGCACATAAGCATTACATGAACTCCCTCCCCCAACTACAAAATGCTCTTCCATTCCAAAAGTAAATCAAAAGATGGCAGTATCAGATCAGTGCTTTCCATAAGCAAACTAAGTAAATAGAACTTACCACCAGATATGTATACCAAAACTTTTCAGAGATGATGGACATCAGTTGCACAAAACTTGTAATGTAGATTACATCATGTAAATAGCTGCAAGAAATGAGCAACAGTAAGTCAGAGTAATTTATTGCATGCAGAAAAAAAAAACAATTACAGATTGTAACACGATAGATTGAATCAATTCATAATGTTAACAGAACTTAATTATGAACAAAAATATTTGAACTGTCCAGTTCCAGTTAATACATAAATGAAATTGTTGCCAGATAAGAAAATTAAGAATTCCTGATTTCAGAGTTTAAAACATACACAGTATGATTCTCTACAAGCGGCTTCTCCTCCTCCCATCCCCTCCCTCCCCTCTCATCTTATTCCTAAGTTCTTGAATCAAGAAGGACAAATTCTCCTTTTCTGAACACTTATATCCCCAACACAATCATCATGACTAACATTGGTATATAACTGTACTTCATTCATAAGAAACAATAAAATATCTCATTCTTTCCCACAATAAGCATACATTCTCATTTTATCATGTCTGGCAGATTATATCTTAGCTGATGATAGCTGCCTAAATACAAGAAAAGTATCCACATTTAAAGTATTAAAATCCTAACACCTTCAATAAACAAGTAAAATAAAACAGCAGTTAAGGAGACTTGTAAAAGAATAAGGCAACCTAAATTTATGATCTAAGAACTACACTTCTTGCATTCTACCTGCCATGCAACTCCTCCGATGCAGCACCAGTAGAAATTAAGATAGAAAACAAAAAGAAAAGGAGAAGAAAAAAATGATTGGGAGATCTCAAATCTCAACTCCGTATTCAAACTCTTGGAGAAAAAGAATAAAACACTAACATATCACCAATTGCGTAATTATATGAGCTCTCAAAACCTAATAAAAGCCCATACAAATAAAGCTGAAGTGAAGTCATAACGATTCACTGCCTAAGGTAGCTAAGCCTAAAATCCTTACACAGTGGTCATCCATTAAACACATTGCCTCACTTACAAAGAATTAGAATGTAATCAGAATGGTCCTACTAACTAAGCTCCTCATATACATATATATATATAAAACATTGAACAACAAAGACATACCCACAAATTCCGCCAGTACTCATATCAAATCCACCATCAAGAAGCTCTCCATCATTAGCATAAGTAGGTTTTGCCATCTGGGCAAGCTGTTGATAGGGGATAAAGTAAGCGGCAGAAGTCAAAACTAGACCAACCCAATGTTTCCATGTGAATGAGGAATGGAAGATCAGCATCCTAACCAAGACAAATATAACCTAGATAAACAGCAAATCAGAACATCAAACCAATAAAATAAGATAGTTAACAAGTAAAGAATGCAACTATCAAGACAAGAAAATAAAATTATACTTACAACCCAACAACCACCCCTCCCCCTCTTTCTTCAACATCAACTAAAAAGTAACAACAGCAAAAACTTCAATATGGTTGTGTGTCAAACAAAAGCTAACTATGACAAGGTTACACATGCTACTAAATGAAAATGCAAAATGTTCAACTAAAAAAGGCTATACATAGCATATTTTTGTTACTATGAAATTAATAAAGAAGAAAAAATTCTGATGTTAGAAACTACCGAGATAAACACTAAGACTAGTTTCCAACTTCCAATTGGTTATGACTTACAAAATCACCGTTGTTTAGTAACCAAGCTTGCATGTCATTGGCTTAAGCCTGTGGAGTGTGGCTCACAGTCAGTAGCGAATTACCTAATTACGCAACCAGCCACAAATTTCAAAGTTATTAAATTTCACTTATATGAGAATAATGCATGCATACACAATAATCACACATATGGAGAGACGTGCAGCCAGACTAAAACAATGAACTAAGGGTGCAGTTCGAATGTGTACAATAATCCCAAAATCCAATTCAATTCCAAATGAATCCATGCCATCTATAACTATTAAGTTTTGCCTTTCCTAATTGTACATCAAAATGTTATCACTTGAGCATAAACGTTCTTATCGATGAATTCAATCATAAACCTAATTCAATCAGAATCTAACACTTTTAATTAATTTCAAAACTAACGAGTGATTAAGTTAATGAAGTAGGATTTCAAAAATTAAGGGAAAATGATAAATAATAATAATAATAATAATAATAATAAGATGAGATGAGAACGTACATTGCAGGCAATGATGATGCGACGGAGATTCGCCATGTGCCGAGTATTCTCCTCCTTTCGCTTCTTGGCACCTTGATTTGCCATTTCTCTCTCTTTTTCCGGGGAGTGGTCAACGAGTGTGACTCGGTGAAACCCTAAGGTAGTACCAGCGTGTTGAAGAACCGAAGGGGAGAGGGGAGGAGAGGAAAGTGAAAAAGGCCTACAACGGTACCCGAAACAACAGGGTTGTCTAGGCCCAACCCAAAATAGATTATTGAAGATACAATTCCAAATTTCTATTATTTACTATACAGTATTCAGTTTTGACGGCTGGGGAAACTAGTAATTAATTGTTTGTTAATACTACAACTGCTGACTGCTAGTTGTAATTAATTAAGATCCATAATCAAAGAAAAAAGGGGAGATCCAAGTTACTGGGAGACTTGGGCCTGAGGAAGGGGGTCCTCTCTTGTTTGGGTTTTGTTTTTTAATAAGGTACAACTATTGAGAGAGGGATTCCGGACACATACATTTTATTATTGAATTATGTATTAAAGTGTATTAGTCTCTCGGATTTGGGGCATTTTCAAGATGAATATAAGATGGGTAATCGGGGATGGTTGTCGGGCAAGATTTTAGTACGACACTTGGGTTGGGGAATGGCCTTTGTGTAATGCGGGAAAATTGATAGGTTTTAATATAGCCGATTATAGCTCCATTAAGGATTATTTGTTGTCCAAGGATTGGGATAAGCCTCAACTTATTAACATATTGTCTGCCAAGGAATTACAATTATTATCCAATTCTATTCTTTCTCTGTCGACGATTACGTTAGATAAGCCGTTTTGGCCTTTTGCCTCATCAAGGAATTTTTTTTGTAGCTTCAGCATATGAGATGTTATGGAAAGAAAATCTAGGCAATGAAAGAAGTAATTGTGAGGCTTGGAAATTAGCTTGGCAGTGGCGTGGCCCCCAGTTGATCAGGACTTTCCTCTTACCATGTTTGCAGAAATGTTTACTGACTAACAAGGAGAAGGTTCATAGGCACTTGTCAAATGATGATATTTCTCCACTATGTCGTGATGTGGAGGAGACAATTTTACATATGTTGCGTGAATGTCTTACAGCAATGTCAATTTGGAATTGTTTTTAATCTCAAGGTGAGATTACTCAACTTAATATTCCTTCTTGCTTCGATTGGATTGTTTTTAATCTGAGCAGTAACAAGCTGCAAGTTAATAATCTTCCATGGCTTGTTATATTTAGAGATGTCCGTTGGCTTTTGTGGAAGTGGAGGAATGATTTTGTTTGAAGGTAAAGTATTATCTTTGGGGGGTCGTATAAATTTGATATTCAGCTTTGCTCGAGCTATACAAAATGCCTTAGAATACATTTGGGAGAGACAGCTTCATCCATGACCAGGCGTGAGGAAATTCTTATAGGTTGGTCTCATTCATCGAATGATTGAATTGTATTGAATTTTGATGGTGCATATCAAAATCTACTGGACAAGCAACTACTGGTGGTGTACTACATGACTCAATTGGCCAATGTTGTGGTGGCTTTGCTGCTAGATTGGGTGTTTGCATTGCATACCGAGCATAACTCTAGGGTGTATACAAAGGTTTGAATCTTGCATGGCATTTGGGTTTTCACAGGATTATTTTACAAGTGGATTGTCAACTTGCAGCTCTACTCCTCATCCTTGTCATAAACTCAGATTTAATAAACGCAATTCATAGCTTGATGGGGGGGCAGTGGGAGATTATTACACTACATATTTATCAAGAGGGTAATCGATTAGTCAACCTTTGGCTAATTTAGACTTTAGTTCAATTGAGGTATTTTTTATTTTTCATTCTCCACCTGTAGGTGTTAGGGAACTTATGATGTATGATAATTTGAGAATATGTTTTCCTTATTTGATTAGAATATAAAGTTGTTTTTTCAAAAAAAGTGTATTAGTTAATTAATTAATCACACTTAACTTAATATGAATTTATTTAATTTAATTGATGGTTATTAAATTATTTTTATTCTTTAAAAAAAGTTATTAAATTATGTTTATGTTAAGACAATATTTGATTTTGATTTTTGAATATGATAGTTTTTCATGCATCCCTTAAAATCTTAACAAATGAGATCTTAAAACATTTTTCAACAAAATCTTTATTTAATTTAGACTCTCTTAATTATTATTTTTATCATTCACTTTTGCTATGAGTTATTTATTTTTAAAAAAATTATAAAAAAAGAAGAAATGATACAAATAAAATTATTGTTATTAAAAAAGAATATTAACATATTTTATATTTTAATCTTTTTTAACCTTTTACATTTGAAAGCAAGAAATAAAAGTTAGCTTAAGGGATCCGACATTATCTAGAATATAATATTGAAATGAAAATATTTAATTAATACAAGTAGCATTAGATGGAACGTTAGTTGGTTCTGTGCGTCACATGAGAGATGGTGGCCCTGGGAACACTTTGCACCAATACTATTGTCGTATTTATGGCATCTCTAATTAATTAAATGTCTCCACCCTCCTACTATCTTCGATTTTGATTTTTCCAGGTTATTTTATCAGTAGTAATAAAATAATATAAATTCAACAATTAATGGTTTTGTTTAAATGATGAGATTCAAATTCAAAATATCATTTCACCTTCATTACGTGAATTAAGTCCAAATGTACATGGAAAACTTTAAATTCACATTTATGCAATTTATGGATTTCTTTTTTGCTAAAATATATTAAACAAAATTGAATTATGAATTGAGTGTATATTAAAAAATTTATGAAAACCATAACTCATATTATTTTGTCTATAATTTATTTTATATATAAGTACTGATGTTGAAAATTTTTTTGATTAAAAAATGGATATATTTAATTAATTATTTTTTAGATTGATATTTTAATTATTTTTATAATAAATGTTATTAAAATTTATCCAATTTTATAAATATAAATTTTAATTGTATTGAATGACTATGGTTAACAAATGTCTTACTTAATTTAATAGTAATGAATGATTTTTATCTTTCAAATTTTATAGTTTAAAAATTTATATTATTTACAAATAAATGAAAAAAATATTCATATACAACACACATGATAATAAATATTATTAATAAAAAGAGTACAGATCTTAAAACACGTCTTTTTCTAAATTTTATAGCAAAATTTTTTATTTGATGAAAATAAATATTGTTTTTTAATTATATTTTTAAATTGTTTATTATATATTTAATAAAATTTAATTTATGAATATAAATTTTAATTCTACCAAAAGGAGTATTTTTCATTAACTGAATTTATTTTATGATTAAAAAAAGTTAAAAATTACATTAAATTGCTTTATCTCAAGAGTTTTAATTTTACACTAGAAGATACCCACACTATGCAGCAGGAATTATAATGGGTAGAGATTTTCTTATGATAATATCATAATTTTCTTAAACAACTGAGCAATATGTATTTTATAAAAAAATTTTAATGTTTAATGTTAAAAATTGTGAATAATATTACATATCATAGCAACAAATTATATCATATATGCATATTCAGTTTCCTAATGTTAATTAACCTTTTACATATGTACAAAGATAACTTTTCTCATAATATACAAAAAGTTGTTCTATGTCCAATGATAAACACCATATTGTCCAAAAAAAATAGAATGGACTTTGATTTATACAAAGCATTCAAAATAAGCTGGGTCAACATTTTGAACAACTTTGCATAGACTAGATGGTAAGTAGAAGATATATTTTTTAAAATTTTCACAACAATATCTTTTTTATTAAAAATAATTCAAAAAATAGTTCATTCAAAAAATTTCTAACTATTTTCTTTTTTTAATTTCCTTTTTTTCTTATATTACTTGTCTATTTTTTTCATTTTCGACATGTTATTTTTTGACTTAAAAAATTAAAAAAAATTAACTATTCTTTTTCTTCACAAACCATAAGTAAATTCACCTTATTTATTCTTGTAATCCCAATCTTTGAAGTTTGTTAACATGAAACCAAATCGTAGACGAAGCGACAGAATGCAACTTTGTGTTAATGAATATTTCAACTAAGATGTATTTTACTGGTTTCAATTATTTATACAGTAGGTCACTCTATGTTTAATACATATTATTATTTAAAATTAATAAAAAAATGTAACTATATATTTAATATATAATTATTATTTAAAATAAATAGAAAACAAATATTAACACACCTTGCCCATGATATTAACTACTAATATATATAGAGAAAATTGTGAGAAATGACCTTCATAGAAAGGTGACTTCAAAAATGACAATCTCTATAATTTTAACTGTTTTTAGTTAATTTTTTATATGAATTGACAATAATACCCTTTAAACAATTTCAAATAAATTAAAATGGTTTTAGTTTTCTCTCTCCCGCCATTCAGAAAAAAATTTCAAAATTAAATCTCGATTTCTCTCTCTGCTCAAATATGTCTATTTCGCCATCCAATTCACAGATATGACATCAAGCTCTTTCTTATTTTGTTTTAATTTTTTGGATGGTGGATCTTGAGGTACTTAAGGACGATGAACAACGATTTTGCTCTTTGCAGGCAGCGATTTTGCTCAGGGAGAAAAAACAGCTAAAGCATGTTTGATGGGTTTTTATGGTGGTTCACGGCTTTGTTGTGTCTAGGATTGGGATGATTGTTAAGCATGTTTGCTAGGGATTTTGAGTTGATATTGTTCAGAAAATATTTTGTAAAATGGGTATATTTTGTTTTTGTATAAGGGGAGTGAACAAGACCTCCCGCTAGAGATATATTTTCTCTTGCTTTGGAGGGTTATGGAGATTTGTAACCTATCTTTTATGAAATGTACAATTTCATGACTTAGCAAAAAAAAATGTGTTTTAGGTTTTTGAGTTTGTTGGTTTATTCATAGAACCCCAAAAATGAGTTTATTAGTTTTTAAGTATTGCGTGACTTAATCACTGTGTGACTAGTTTTTAGTCATTATATGACTAGTTTTTATACATTGCATGACTGATTTTTAAGCAATGCCTAAGTCACATAATGCCTTACGAACTAGTCACGCAATGCCTTACTAACAAGTCACGCAATGCGTATCAACTAGTCATGCAATGCCTTATCAGAAACTAGTCACACAATACCTTATCAGAAACTAATCACGCAATACCTTATAAAAAACTAGTCACACAATACCCAAAGTCAGTCACGCAATGCATATTAACTAGTCATGCAATGCCTTATCAGAAACTAGTACGTAATGCCTTATCAAAAATTAGTCACATAATGCTCAAAGTCAGTCACACAATACTTAAAAACTAGTCACATAATTCTCAAAAATCACCAAAACTACTGAATTCTATTTAATAAGATCAACAACTTCAAACGATACATTATATTCTATTTAACAATATAATTAACAAATATGAATGCTTAAAATGTTCGAAAGTTTTTCTTTATATATCAAAAATCACTCTAAAATGTTTAAAAATGCTCAAAACGCTCATAGATTTTCTTCGTGTATCAAAAATTACTCCAAAATGTTCAAAATGCTTAAACGTTTTTCTTTCTGATAAGAAATACTCAAGAGATGAATAGTCTGATGAGTAAAGCTAAAAAAAATGAGTTAGTTTGAGACGCAAATCTAAACATACTTGACCCATTAATAGGTTTCGGGTTGAGACGCGAAGCTTAGGGAATGAGTTGGTTTCATTAAGGATAATTTTGTTTAATTTTTTTTTCTCTTGATTAAAACCAGATAAAATTATAAAAAAAATTATTTTTAAAAACACCTTATACCTCAGACTTATTTATAAAAAATACTCATATATGTATATTATATAAGTAAAAGAAAATCTCAAAAGAACTTTTTTCTTTAATCATGTAGAAGTCATAAAAATATATTTAAAAAATAAAAAATAAAAAGAGATCTATGTAGAATGCACGAGTCATAGTCGAGTATATATTAAAAAGAATACAATAAGCAACTGATTTTCGTGCCCGGGAAAGGACAGCATGAGAAAACTTTTGTCTCTAATATCTAAATTGTGAGCAGATAAGGAATCCCCAGGAATACCTAATTTTTTACCTTTTTTTTTTCAACGATTATGAGGTTCCCCTTTTTTCTTGCCTTTTTTATATTGAAAATGACTAAATAATTATTATGAATGACACCTGTCAATTGTGCATCACAAATAATGACAAAATATTTGAATTATAAAAGAACCAAAAACTTAGCCATACCTTTGTTAAAGGAATGAATTCGCTTTCACTTCTACTTTTGAAAAAGCAAAAATAATCTCAAATCACCAGGCCACCAACAATAATGCTCAGATGGAATATAACAAGAACTTCAATTAATACTTGTCCAAAGAAAAAAAATTATCTAAATTAAAATAAGATTTGAAAGGTAATTATAGTGTACCCTCAATACATTTTTAATAAAAAATAAGTAAATATTTTAAAAAATTATACATGTTTAAATTTAAATAATATTTGCTGTCACGCATTCTACGTAATGATTAAAAAATTACACACATTTAAATATTGTATTTTGATGCTAAAAGATTATAATTATTTTTTATATATACAATAAAATCATGCATTTTATTGCGTCAGAAGTTACATTTTTTTGTTGTTGTTTTAAAATATTACTATTTGTGTTTTGTGTTGAACTGTATACTTTAATTTTGTTTGTTTGTTTCTGAAAACAAGAAAGTACCCTTAAATTGAATACTGTTGGGAAAGGCCCAAGTGGGCACCAATGTTGGCAAATGTTGTAGATGCACGTGCGCGTGAGGGGTGGGCTTTTCAACCACTTTTTCACCCAACCACGCAAGAATCAAAAGGATAATTAAGATGGAAACACGCAATTAGGGCTGGCGCTTGCTTGCAATCCTTCCTATACAACTTAGTACTGTGTATTGAAGTCTACCCGTGCTGAATCGACACCCTATTTTCGGATTGGCTGATGTAGTTTGTTACAAGAATAAATGGAAACTTATTATAAGTTGAGAGAGCTTACCTTACCCTTTGCGCTGCCCTTTCTATCTGGGGATGATAATGAGTATCATATTACAGGATATTTGTAAATATTTGATTTGGTTACGTGAAATTAAAATATTTTATAATGAAGTTTGGATAGTAATTTAACTGTTGTATCGAATTTGGGCATTACACTTTAAGTATTCGATATCTAAATTCGATTATTTTTTTTAAATTTCATGTAATAAAATATAAATTCATATTATAAATTAAATTCATTCATAAAATTATGATTATTAATTAATTTATAATATTTTTAATACATTATTTTATATATTATATTTATTTATAAAAAATATAAGTATTATAAATTTTTTT
This sequence comes from Theobroma cacao, assembly GCF_053813885.1. Classification (NCBI taxonomy): domain Eukaryota; kingdom Viridiplantae; phylum Streptophyta; class Magnoliopsida; order Malvales; family Malvaceae; genus Theobroma; species Theobroma cacao. The sequence continues at coordinate 9,995,969 of NC_142647.1, forward strand.
AATATATCTACTTTAAATATAATATATTTACTTGCTATTTTGTGTTAACGTTACAAAAATTATCACTTATAAAATCATTAATTATAATATATACTTTCGTGTATATAAACTTATAAAATATATATTCAAAAAAAATTGTGAGGTTAGAATAATTTTAGAATCTAGTTTTTTTTTTAATTTCATGCAAATACTCATATAATTAATTAAACTTATACTGTTTAAGTTATTATTTGAATATTTATTTTTAGTTATTTAAGTTAATATTAAATTTTTTATTATTTAAATTTAAATTTTATTATTTTTATATTTTTATAAATTTAATTATTAATAAATTATATAAAATATAAATAAAAATATTATTTTATATAAATACGGATTCAAATCCAGTTAACTTAATACTCATAAAAAGTATTTTAATAATTTTATTATATTATCAAATTTTTAAATCAATTTAAATGATTATTGAATAGTAAATATATGTTAAAATTCGAATTAAAATAATAAATTTAAAAAATATTTAAATAATTATAAAATTTAATTATTTTATTTATTAATTAAGCGAATAATTTGTACGTTGACGTCCCTAATTCAATCCTATTCTTACAGCAAACGGAGGGACGCAGCAAAATAAAAACGTAACACCGACATGCCCCTCGCTGCTGGGGTGGGGCTAGGCGGGGCGCACAAACAGGCAGTCCTCAATTTGTGGCGATGGGTTAATGGGATGAGCATGGGGATTCCAGCGAATTAGTTGGGGCCCACATTCCACCTGTGTAAGGTTTTTCGTTTTATCTTTTTCTTTTTTCTCTCTCAGGCAGCAACGGCAAGATATAAAAGGAAAAAACAAAAATAGACATTACATTCCAGTTACTCTTACCACAGTAAAAAAGGGGGATTGCTGACATGATCCCACGAGACGTTTGTTTAATTAAATTGGGATGGTGAGTGAAAACAGCGCAAAGTGTACGTGTAAATCCAACCAAGTCGGACTTGTCGGGCACCTCCACCTCCACCTCCACCTTCTGTAGTCTCTTTCTTTGCCGTTTCTCGGGAGGGACTCCCCTCCCTACCCTCAAACTTTGGGTCTCTTCTCGATTCCACAACCCAAAATACTATTGTCTTATAAATTATTTGCTTATATTCCCTGGTAAAAGAAAAAACGATTTTTTTTCCAACTCAGAATTTCACAAAGTTTATGCTCGTCCAATTGGTGGAGCCTATTGAATTAATCAGGTGTGCGCTTCTTATTTTCTGTTTTTGTTTTTTCTCTTTAGTCATTTCCCTTTCCTGTTTATGAATGATCAGTAGTCCTTTTCTTCTTCTTATTATTTTTTTTAACTTTTGTTTTGTAAAACTGGAAACTGAACCAGTTGGATCAATTGCGTTGAAAATTTCAATTTATGTCATCAAAGAAGAAAAAAGAATTCTTGACCACTTCCTTTCTTTCATAATCATTTATGTGTTTTATTCGTAAATAATTAGGAGTTCAATATTCACTTTATTAATTCATGCAAAACAATTATTCGTTGATTAAATATATTTCCTGTTTAATCGCTGTGATATTAGTATATGTTCTTATTCTCCCCCAAAATTTTATTGGTAATTAAAGATTTATGGTGGGCAGATAACTGTTTTTTTTTTAAATATTAAATCTTTTTATGGAATCCAGAATCTATTCTGTTTCATATAATTGAAACTGAATTTACTTTTTTTTTTTTTTGGTTTCAGGAAACTGTATATTTGCAGGATTTTAGAACTTGAAGCTCTTATTTTGTTGGAGCAACTTGTTACTGGAATTGTTTTTTTAATTGAAAATGAGAGCGGCTGTTCGACCAGTTCGCAACATAATAACAGCTTTTCGACATCAAACGAGTAGTTATTCAGGTGCTGTCATAAGAAGGCGAAGTCATTTGATTGGAAGCAATGCTAGTTCTGTTTATAGGCTGCCTGGGGACGCAGAAATCCATAGATTTTTATTCCCTGCTATTTTTGTATCAAAAGCTTTCTCAACGGATACTGCTGCTAACGTTAATATCTCAGGTTCTACTTCATTTCGTGTCATTTGTTCCTTTTGATTAAATTAATTAGCTTAGGACGTAGAGCTGAATGTGAAATTGTCATTTATGCTGTATGCTATGCAGAAGTGAACAGAGCAGGGCCGCTTGTGGAGTATGAACGAAGGATTGCAGCTGGTGAACTGGTTGATGGTGATGCTTGCCAGGTATTAATTTCACTTTCTCCTTGCATTCCTTGCTTATTTTTCCCAATAAATAGTAAAAAACATGAAAGGGTCTGATAGTTGATGTTATGATAAATGGTTTTTTGTGTGAACCATCCAGTCATTAATCGAAAGCAATGCAGAACTTTGAATCCAGCTTCATATTCATGAAAATGTGTGCACCTGCTAAATGCTTGAGTTGGAATTTCGCATGATTTGATTTGTAACTCTATGGAAGGCATATGTTTTTATTTATTAAATGTGTTCTGCTTGTATTGTCTTAGGCAATTTTGAGGCCCAGTATTGTGAAGTTATTCTGACAATTATTTTTGCAGGTAGGCACTTTAAGAGAACTTCAAAGGCTTTATGATGAGATTGTGGAGTCAGCTGATGCCTGTCGGTTGGATCGTTATGCAGTTCCTGAGAAAACTGTAAGGTAAATTTTCTGTTCTATTTCTCCCATGTTTGAACCCCTGTTTCCTAATTTTCCTTATTCATGGATAGATTGCATTCTTGCTGTTCATCTTAATTAAAATTTAGTTTCACCATGTTCTTGTTGTTTTATTTCATTTATCAATAGTTGGCCACTATTTCGTTTTTCTTCAGGAATCAGTGGTTTTGGTCTCGTTTAATGCCACAGTCTTCATACTCCCCTGTAAAGGGATTATATCTTTATGGAGGAGTAGGCACTGGGAAAACTATGTTGATGGACCTCTTCTTTGATCAATTGTAAGTTTCATTTGATTTGTTAATTTTATTGTATATTATGCTGTTAGCGAGCAAAATGGAGATAATATTGCATTCAACTTAAAATATGGGTATATTGTTCAAATAATATATGGTATCTGTATATATAAACCTGTGATATTCTTATTTTCCAGCCATGCCAACTGCTCTTAGTTGCTGATTTCTCTTTTAATGTACTATTTCCACTTTTTCAGGCCCGGGAATTGGAGGAAGAAAAGGATTCATTTTCATGACTTCATGTTGAATGTTCACAGTCGCTTGCAGGTAAGATATCAGTGTTTCTCATAGTTGAAGTTAATTATTGAGTGAGAAAACATCTCACACTGCAGACAGGGCTTTGTTCTGGGTATAGTAATTGAGCTGTGTTAATTCAACAACTTCAGTTTTGGTCAATATTCTTATCATTCTTACTAGCGATGGGCATCTCTATGATTCTGTCAATTAAGATTTATTGATAGGGTCAGTGGCAGTTCTCTAAATGGACATATATGTCAGGTTGGAAGCTAGTTATTTTATGTTTATGAGTTAAAACTGACTCTGCTCCCCGCCCTTGTAGATGTGTATTTATTTATAGTATGCACATATGTACTTGTTTAGACTTTAGATTCTTTCATTGTCAAGCTATGTCTTGTAGTTGGAATTTTCTAACAGAATCTTAATCTGTCTTTTCCACTGCACTTGATTTGAGTTTATAACAATCATGAATTCTTGCAGAGGCACAAGGGTGTGGCAGATCCACTTGAAGTTGTAGCAGGAGAGATATCTGATGAGGCAATTTTACTATGTCTAGATGAATTTATGGTACAGCATTTATGGTACTGTTAGTTTTCTGCACAAAAGGGGAAAAAGATTTATTGAATTATCATTTATTATTCTGCTTTAACATTCAACTCAATTGCTTAAGAGTTTTGCAGCCAAATTTTGATTCCTTGTTTGTGGTCTTTTATAGGTGACTGATGTTGCTGATGCATTGATACTTAACCGTCTCTTTAGACATTTGTTCAGCAATGGTGTTGTAAGTAAATTTATCTTGTTGGAATTATTTTTTGTTAGCACTCATTTTCAGTTGAAAATTAACATGAATATTAATTGCATGGGCTCTGATGGGAGGCAAGTGTAGATACTGGTTGCGACTTCAAATCGTGCTCCAGACAATCTTTATGAAGGTGGTTTGCAAAGGGATCTTTTTCTACCCTTTATTGCCACTTTGAAGGTATGTGTGGAGACTTATTAATGTTGTGCTTTGGGGGGTTTTGGTGGGTGCTGGGTGAAGTTTTGTGAGTCATATATATAGAATGCATTTGGAAATTATTAAAAACTTGGGGAGCTTATGTTTCTGTAGGAACGATGTGTTGCTCATGAAATTGGTTCAGCAGTAGACTATCGGAAATTGACCTCGGTATGATATCAATCCTTCCTGTGTAGATTCGCTGAAATTTCATTTCTGCAATTCTAGCTTGAAATAATCATTTTCTAATTTCCTATGTGCAGGCAGAACAAGGTTTCTACTTCATTGGCAAAGATTTGTCAGGCATCCTTGAACAGAAATTTCAGCAATTGATTGGTGAACATGTTGCTAGTCCACAAGTAGTTGAAGTAGTTATGGGTAGGACGTTGAAGGTACGTGCTAGACTGCTAATCTGTATTCAATATAGGTATCAATTGATTGATTTAAGCTTTTTTTTTTCTTGTGATCAGGTACCATTTGGTGCTAATGGATGCGCTTACTTCTCATTTGAGGAACTTTGTGACAAACCTCTTGGGGCTGCTGACTACTTTGGATTGTGCAGTAAGTGATATTCAAGCAATGTTGATGTCTATGGTGTTTTTCTTGTTTTGAGTCTCAACTAGTTAGGATAAGAATATCCTGAATATGAGTTTGGTACTTTAGATTAGGAACATAAATGATAGTTATTTCTACGGTAACCAAGCATGTCAACACCAACAACAGGACAAAAAAAAGTGATTTGTTATCTTAATTGTGTTTCTCCTGCATAAACACAAAAAATTAGTAATCACTTTCTGTTAAAAAGTAGGCCTCTTTTATGCATTTGACACTACCATTTTGTCATAGAGAAGTTACCTTGGTTGCAGGCTTGGAGCAGCCTGAATATGGATTTGTTTGTTAGTTCTTTTGGTGGACAATGTATTAGGAATCTCCTTGACAAAAATCTTTCTTTTCTTCTTTTGATAGATCCTTTGATGAATATCTTAGGACATTGTGTTTGGATTGTATTTCTTACACTATCTTCTTCTGGCAGAGAATTTTCATACCCTGGCTTTGGAAGGTGTTCCAAAATTTGGGCTCCACAATAGGACAGCAGCATATCGGTTTGTCACTTTAGTTGATGTATGCTCCATTTCTTCTTGTAGCTTTGACTGTGTTTGGATATCATAAGACTGAATTCAACTTGTCTTTTGTGGACATAAGTGTTAATGTCATTTATTTTGTTTAGGATATGTATTGGTTTGGTCATTTATCCAGTTATGCTGGCATTAGTAGTCTGTTTTTTCTTAAGTTGGTTCCATGCAAGCTGTGAATGCATGAAGAGAAGTATTTTGTGTACAGGAAATGATTCTGTTTATGTTGAATGAATTGCTAACTAGCAGTCTTATAATGAGTATAACTTTTTAATGATGATGATTTTTTTTTTTTTGGAAATGCTTAATGATCAATGATTGATAGATCCATTAGCATTAATCTTGATTTCTTCAATGTTATGATGCATATTTTTTAGAGACGTGGTAATTTTTTGGACCTATAATGCTACAGGAGCACCATTCATGAGCTCATAATTGGAAAAATGCTTTGTTCTATTTTTTTTGTTTTGATGAAAAGCTATATCTGTTTCTATTATTTTCTTTGTTGCAGGTAATGTATGAGAACAGGTCCAGACTGTTGTGTACTGCTGAGGGTAGCCCACAAGAACTTTTTGAAAATATTGTGACAGTTTCAGATGCCCAGCAAATGGCCCCTAGAACCTCCTCGAGGTCAAGGAGAAATGATGATTCGGACCTTTGTGTGGATAATGAATTGGGATTTGCTAAGGACCGCACCATTAGTAGGTACAAATGCTATCCTTGATATGTAAACGTTTTTTGTATAACATATATTACTGAATTCTTTCTTTCTACAATTTTCATTAGCTTTCACTGCATACCGAACACCAATTCATGCACATACCATTACATTTTTCCAGCAATTATCTTTAGGTTTATGCGTTATTTTAAGTTAGTGGAGAAAATGGCACTTCATGATAGTGCTTTTAGTTTATTACTCCTTGCAATAGCTTTTCACGGTGTTCATCAAAATAACATGTATGATATCGTTTCTTATCACTTTCTTCTTGGAGCGTGTTAAATCTTATGTAGTTAGAGATAGTTCAGGTTTAGGAGACAGTTAATGACTTGCCCATTTCACCCTCCTGGAAGAGGTGTTAAACCAGAGGTGAAATGAAGATGGTTTACAGCTTTCAATTTTGATTTGCATGTTATGGTTGTCTGTCTGTTTTGAGTATTTAGTGTCCTTTAGTTAAATTAGTACTCTTTCTAAGCCCTTAGAGCCGTTTCCTTAAAGTAGAATGTATCATTACAGCTTTGAATTTTGCTTATTCTCTTTTTCTTCTAGGGTAACTAGCATGTAGGGGTGTGTATAATTCGGTTAAAACTGAATTAATTTGATAATTTGGTTGGTTATGGGAAGAAAGGTTTTAGATATTTCAGTGATTATGTAATTTGGTTTGGTACATTGAAAAACCGAATTAACCGAAATTTAACCAAATTAAGTGGAATGGCACATGAGTATTTTCAGTCATACCTTGTTTTTTTTATTATTATTATTTTCATTAGACAAAAAAAAAAAAAAAGAAAGCTAAGGAAAACCGTGAAACACCCGCATTAGCATGGGTGCCATTCATTTCTTTTCTGGAATACTGACTCTTAAAAAATCTAAATAATGCAGACTAACAGAAATGAACAGCAAAGAATACCTGGAACAGCATGCAGAGGAGAGGCAGCTTTCTCAAGAAGTTGCAAATGCAGATGCTGTACAAGCATAAAGCATGAAAGAGAACCCAACCGTTGTTGATGCAACGACATACTTGTATTCAACAATGTTGGGCTGACCCAAAGAGTACTTGTTTGAATATGATATTTATTAGTTTGAATAAAGAAAATTATGTAATTTGTAAAGTGGAAAATTATTATGGAAAGACCAGTCGTTGAGGAATTGTTAGATATAATGTTGTAGAAAAAACGAATAAGAAAGCAATCCAAAGAGGAGCTATACACGCAAGGATTTCAGGAATTGATCCGCGCCTTGAATGCTTTGTCTGCTTTCTTTAGATAACTTCAATGGTTTCTCGAATCATGTTTATGGTGTTTAGTTGCCATTCTTCTTCCATCTTATCTACACAATGTTTTTCTTTTTATTTCTTTTTTGTTACCAAATTAACAAATTTACTTGTCATTATCACTTTGTGACAGATGGTGATAATAAGGTGAGTTTTATTATTGTAAACCCTATCCTTTAGTCTCTCCCCATACGTTCCCTTCTTCTTCTACTCTCATCTGTCCCCTATTTCTCCCAACCTTCCCGAAACCAAAGAAAACTTGGTGATAAATTATAAATTATGGATAGATAAATTTGTAAATATTTATAGATATCGATAGATAGATTCTGGATAAGATTTATTCATAAATTATTAAATCCACATGTTATAATCGATATTGATAAAAAAAAGTAATGTGATTGTATTTTACGACTAATTTCATGCATTCTTCACAAAATGCGAATCCAAATTAATTAATAGCTTACACTAAATAGAATGTCTTTATATGAACAATCAGCTGCTAAGGCAAAATTCCCCATATGACCGGTGAAGTTAATGCCAAGCAATATGAGCCAATTCTTCAATTAAATAAACTCTAGAAAATAAGGATTTTGAGTAATAAAATTAGAGTGGTAACTCTCTCTCTCTCTCTCTCATAAATCTTAAATTCAAATTGTTGAGTGCTTCTGAAAAAAGAAAAATAAAAAGGAAAAGGAGTAATAAAATTAGAAGGGATAAATACAGAAACGGAAATTCCAACCGAGCCGTCATGCAACCAAATCTGTACATATAGAAACTACGCCGCTTGAATAGGGGCATATTGTGGCGCTTATCTACATCTCTTTAGGGGCGACAATTTCCGGCTCCTTTGGGGTCTCTGCAAAGCTCCTCTCGGCCGTCGACGACGTCCAATGTAACAAACCAATCTTCCATTAAACTTACATGCATGCACGTGTATACATCTATGTTTTCAACGTACATTGGGGCCATGAAATGAATGAATGCATGTATATGCCTTAATTCCAATATGATAATGTCTTGGTTTTCACCTCATGCATTCTGCATTCCCATGCACACTCATTAATGGTGTGATTTCGATGTTTGTAGTTTAGGCACGATCTTTTTGGTTGATGGAAAAGCTTAATTTTATGGCCATTGAAAGGAAACGATTTGAAAATGTTGACGATGCAATATTTTCCAGCATGATTAATCGATTTCTTGTACATTGAATATTACTCTCTGAACATCCACTATATATTGATCCCTCATAATAGTCTTCAGCGTCAACAGTTGTCATGTATATATGAATTTGCATTAAGAAAATTCTCAGTCAATACATGATATTAGAATTTTTATGGCCTTTGGTTTTGGGAAGGTTGGGAGAAATAAGGGACAGATGAAGGTAGAAGAAGAAAGGAACATATTGAGAGTGACTAACATAGAGAAAGAGATACGGTTTATTCTTTTTTGTGTTTTCGGTTCCAATTCGATCTCAACTTCTTATTGTAAGCCACAGAATTAAGAATATTACTAGTTAGCTATGACATCTTCATGAGCTTTGAGTTAATAACAGTGCTTCACTGAATGAATATTGCCAAATATAAATTCATAAGGAACTCTAATATTGTTGACCCCCATTTTGTTGTTGTTTAAATCAGGCTGTTAATGATATGTTGATGGTCGCTAAAGATATGTGACATTGCCTTCTTAAGTAATTTAACTATGGCAGGATGTGCTGTATTGCTTCCCTTGAATCTCCTGCTGGGCAACAGACGAGTTTCCTTTTTAATTATTGAATAAAGAGAATAATTAAATTTTTGTAAAAGAGTTTATTTTTGTTTTCTTTATCTGTTTTCAAAGTTTCCTGCATGCTGGAGTGGGCATGTTTCCGGAGTTGTGAATTGATTCTTTTAGCTTATGAATAAAGTTGGTGCTTCTCTTTTTGTCTTCTTTTCCTCCCTTAAAGTTCTCAGTTGTCAATAAATGAGTTGTGGGGGGAGGGGCAATGCATAAATATGTTAATTACTCTATCGACAACAACATCATCAATGTGATAATTAATTTGAAATTTAAGTAACTTGTTTCGGTCTAACCATGTTTTCTTGAAATAGAATGGCAAGCACTCAGCATAGCTTAAGAAAAGCAATTGGGGCTCTGAAGGACTCCACAAAAGTTGGATTGGCAAAAGTAAATGGGGATAACAAGGTGAGTTTGGTACGGGGAACTTTATGTAGCGTTATTTTGATTAATATCATGTTAAAAAGTTATTAGTCATGCATCGCAGGGGCTAGATGTTGCAATTGTTAAGGCCACAAACCATAAGGAAAAAGTGCCAAAGGAGAAACATGTCAGGAGTGAGTGAAAACTTCTTGTAAATTTGGTTTTTCTTTTTCTTTTGTTTATGTAATTTCATTTTGAAGAATGACGTCCCACCTCTCTCAGCTGATCAATGAGAATATGGATTTGCATATGAATATGCTAACTCTTTCTTGCATCAGCTATCTTGATTGCAGTTTCAGCTTCAAGCCCTCGCTCTGATGTTGCTTTCTGCGTACACTCTCTTTTTAAGCGTCTTGCTAAGACACATACTTGGACGGTAACTCCTGTTCACCTTTCCAGCCTCCGTTCAAGTCCACATTGCAATGAATGTGCTTAAATTTTTAGAAACGACGCCTCTTTCTTTGGCTGAAGCCTGGACGACGCAATATCTCTTCTTCTGAATTATTCAATGATCCTTCTAAAATATCATTTTTCTTTTCTCTAGGTTTCTAACAAACTTGGATCGTTTGAAACATGTTATGTGCAAACGAATTAAACCTTTTTATTTCCATATATAGTAAGTAGTACTCTTCGTTTGCAAGGGTGAGGAGAGGTGCAACCAGGTAGATGGGGAGTGTACAAGTAAATAAACGAGTGCAACAAAAACAAACAGGGCCGTCGGAGGAAGGAAAATTGAATTAAAAAAATCTGAAAATCCCAAAACTTGAAAACACGTAGCAGATGAAGATGGTAAATAGGATGAAAACTGAAGCCAGGCAGAATACTGGGTCTCAACATAAATGATTTGATCTTACATTGTCATAGGTATTTCTTGTTGTAAGAGTTCCCTCTTTATGGTCGTTTATTTTCACTCACTTTGATGCTTTCATCTGCATTCAGGTTGCATTGAAAACCTTGATCGTTGTACACCGTGCACTGAGGGAAGTTGATCCTTCATTTCACCAAGAGCTAATTACTCTTGGACGGGGCAGAGGTCTCATGCTGAACCTAGCACATTTCAGAGATGAATCAAGTTCACAAGGTATATTGATTAGGTTTACATTTTCTCTTCTTAATAAGATTTGAAATGTACAAACTACCTACTGAGAGGTTTTTTTGGTGTCAAGCATGGGACTACTCTGCTTGGATTCGTAGATATGCTTTGTATCTCGAAGAGCGTCTAGAATGCTTCCACGAATTGAAATATGATGTTGATAAAGATCAGTCGGTATGCTGTTTGAATTGAGTGCTTGCTTCATTTTCATCTTTTAAGCTTCAACATTTCTTTTATGTGCTTTTTACTATTTGGGAGAACTAACTGTTCTTTTAAGACCTTTTTCCATGTTATGAATTTGATATATTGCCAAAGAGTATAAGCATTTTTCTGTCAGTCCATCCAACATTGTTTAGTTTAATATTATGATTTGAAGTTTGAATTTCAAAACTCATATCATCGAAGCCTGAGATGGTAGGGGGACAAAACGTGGCCTATGTGCTCTAATATATAAAACCCTATTTTAGAATGGTCATTGTCAGTTAGGGAGGTCATAAACATTTAACGTTAATCGATTTCATGCCATTTACAATCAATATAAGTTGATAACATGTATCAATACTGCTGTACAGGAACCAGTTGCAACAACAATAAACATCTATTTGCTGTTATATGCAATGGACTATGTTGTCCATTATAGTTTATATATGCTATCATGCATTTAACTGCCTTCATATGCACTTTCTGGCCTGACTGCTAACCATGCATGTAGCCAGCTTTAATATATATTAATCTACTAATTGCTGATTTGTTCTGGTTCCCTTTCCAAATGCTAGGATCATGTTGAATGATTTTAATTTGCTTTGTTAGCATATTTTCTGATTTTGCTGCCATTGATCTTTTATGAATGTAAAGGAATTCAGTTTTATTTTTTATCTTTAATCTTTCCTATAAGTCAAACATTCAGTGCCGTAAGGTCTCCTTTTGCAGATCTTGTAAAGAGATTGGCCCTTACATATGTTGGTCCTCTCAAAGATTTGTTAGACTTTTGCTTTTCTAGTATTTAAAATTTAAATAACAATACATTAATGGTATGAGGAAAATCCAAGAAAACCTGGACAATCTATATTGTTCACCTGAAAACTTGAAAGTTCATATATGTCTCACATGGGCATCTCAATCTTTTTTGAAAGATAATTTAAACTCTAAGATGGTAATTTAATTTTAGGAGTTACCAATAATATTCAGGATTGTGCTATGGTTACCATTCCATATACCCTTTTTTCTTGAAAATTTCCTTTTGGATTCATTAACTAGCAAGAGACTGATGTTTTCTTTTCTCTTGTTCACAATTCTACAGTGTGTATACATACTCACACACACACACACACATATATATATATGTTTATATTTTGCCTTCGTAGTCCATCTTTGTCTCTAACCTTAATAACTCTTAAGTTTGCCGGATGAACTATGTAAATATTAATGCTGAGATGTGTTGCAAAATGTTCCTTTCCACTTTTTTCTAAAGGAATTTTAAGGCCTAAACTTTTACCCTAATGTGAGTACATAGTTGAAGCTATAATTTGTCTCCTAGACTCTCTGTTTTGTCTAGGGTCCATACAACTTATACGGCTGAATTCTGATTTCTTCAGATATTCTCATTTTTTTCCTTATTCCCTTAAAGTTCAACAATACTGTCTTGAACTTCAACCAAATTAGCTTCCTCCACTTATCACGAATTTTTTATCTGAACAAGTTGGTTGTCATTTCTCAGAGTTCTTGAACTTTTAAGCTTCAGGGAAAATATTAGTAGGTCTCACAGCAGCAATTCCTAGTTGAATATTTATGACTTGGAAAATCACATTCCTAAATGAGGTAGCAATTATTGGTATCAGAAGAATTAGCTGGAATTATCAAAGTAACGGAGAGCAGAAGCACAACCACTCATTCACTAATATGTAATCACAGTTTCTGCTTAGTAAGCTTGCTATTTTCTTCACAACCAAATAATAATATTTCATTCTTGTGCATGCTTTCTTTATTAGTTTCATGTATATGGTGATGAGGATATGAGTCAGCTTTTCTTATGATGCATTCTTTGCAGAGAAACGGAAGGCTTGACACCCCGCATCTGCTACGGCAGCTACCTGTCTTGCAAGAGCTTCTCCATCGCCTTCTTGCTTGCAAGGTATACATCCTTGCTGGCTTGCATTTTCTTTCTCAAAGTTTGTACCATCAGTACATTCTTCATTTTAGATATGCTATTAGCATTGCATCTTTTCCCCTCCTCCACTCATTGTGTCATTTCTGCAGCCAGAGGGGGCAGCTTTATGCAACCGCTTGATTCATTATGTTCTATCAATTGTAAGTAGCTCCATCTATGAAGCGTTAATATGTACTGTCTAGCTGCTATATTCTTATGGATTTCCTCTTTTAGGTTGCAGGCGAATGTGTTAACCTATACATTGCAATTACTGAGGGAATTTTAAATCTGGTTGACAAGGTGAGCTTTAGTTAACTTCATCTGATGGAAACTGATGTTTCTTTACTTACAAAAATGCAAGTTTGAACAGAATGACTTCTATTTTGTCACAGTATTTCGAGATGCAGCACCACCATGCTGTTAAGGCACTTGAGATTTATCGGAAGGCAGGAAATCAGGTGCAATTCAGTGTTTCTCACAGATCTTTTTGTCTGTGTAATGTTTCATTATTTAGATCCCTTCGGTACTTGTTACCAACATAATATTTCCTTAAGAAAACTTGAATGTAATGTTGCTGCAGGCCTCACAGTTATCTGAGTTCTTTGAGATATGCAAGGGCCTTCACTATGGGCAAGGGCAAAAGTACCTTAAGATTAAACCGGTATTGGACCTTCATATGAGTTGGAAACTTAAAGCTTTCTTTGAATTTTTAGCTGACTTTGTTTAACTTCCACGGCATGTACACATTTCAGCTCCCTGCATCATTTCTGACTGCTATGGAAGATTACGTGAAGGAGGCTCCAGAAGTTTTGACGCTTCCATATAAAGCAGTATGATGCCTCAACACTTTTTTCCGACTGAATAGCTATCATATTCTGCCCTTACGTTGAGAAAAATTCATCTTTATGAAGAAAATCACAAAATTTGAGAGTTCCAAATTTGATTCCATGAAATGTTTCGAGTGCTTGAATCTGTGACAGCGTAATATCTTTTCATCACTTGGAACCCTTCCATACTGGTTTTCTGGTTTACATGATTATTGTTCAGGGTGAAAGAATTGAGAAGATCAAGTTCTGAAGATATCTAATGAGAAAGCATGTTAACAAATGTACGAGGAAAAGAAAAAAAAAAAGAAAAGAGTAGTAACTTGAGGCGCAAAATACTGCACAAGATTTCCTTTTTGATTAATCTGGAGAAGGTTGAAATTCCTTTGTCCAAAAAATTGCAAAATGCCTGCGATATCATTGCCCTTTAACATTTAAGACACATCTATATAAATTGACAAAAATGATAGCTTTAAGGGAAAATTTTTAGAAAATGAAGTCTGAAGCAGGATTTGCTAAAGTGGTAACGTTTTAGTCTTTTTTTCCTTCTTTGTTGAGTGACTGAATTTCATTGAAAGAAATCACTTATAATATTTCCTGCCATGATTATTCAACTCTTGCATTATCCTGCATGGAAATATATATATGTATCATCACTGCTATCCTCTTCTATGGGAAGAGATCTTTGACGGCTTCAATTATCCTCCAGATAAAGTTGAACATTTGAAGTTATATTGTTGTAGATGTCCATGACCATTTTGATTTACTGGAATCTGATGCGTTTGCTGCACTACAAATTTAACAATTTACATGAATATTTTATCAGATAAAGGATGATAATAAAGGTGCTGCTCCCACAGAAGTCCCTACTCCTAGATCTGATTTGTTAATAGATCATAACCAAGACACTGATGTTCAAGAAAAATCAAGCCCCTCTGTTACACCTTCGGACCAACCCCAGAGTGATCCAAGGCAGGCTGTTGCAAAGCTAGAGATTGCTGATCTTCTGGTAAGGCTTTTCTTTAGCTGATACCCTTGGCAACGATAGGTTCATTGTTCTTATGTTTGTTCTTACATGGCCTATCTTGTTACTACCAGTGCTTTGACGACCCACCTGAGGAAGGATCTGAACTGAATGACAAAAATTCCCTTGCTCTAGCAATTGTTGAATCTGGTGAATTATTTGTCTTGATGGAGCTGTCAAATTATTTTTCCTTCAGAGTGATCAATTGAATACTTTTAAATACCTTTTTTCCATTTTAAATTTTAACAGAAGGTGTTTCAAGTGCTGGAAATGATGTCAGCTCAGCATCCGCAACTCCAAGTTGGGAGCTTGAACTTTTTAGTGCACCAAGCTCAAATGGAGCAGCTCTTGCAGAGAATAATGTGGTTAGTCCTTGTGCTTTCTGTTCATCAGAAAACATTTTGGTTTTCATTCGTAAAATGCTCAATTAACTTAAAAGAGTATCCCAGCAGAGATACTGCTAGCTTTGGGTTGTCATCGTCATTGATGTTATCTTCAAATGCAGACTGGGAGATTGGACAGATTAACACTAGACAGTTTATACGATCAAGCAATAGCGAGTACTACACATCAGGATCGGGCATGCAACTTGGGTCAGGTGTCCACGAACCCTTTTGAGGTTGATTACGACCAGGATCCAATTTGTGGAAGCAGCGATGTCACACCTCCAACTGATGTGCAAATGGAAAGCATGGCTCAACAGCAAACTTACATCATGCAGCAGCCTCCCATGGTTGGCTACGATTCAACAATCCCTTCCGGTAATCCCTTTGTCGAGCACAGCATGCCATCTCAGCCACCTGAGAATTCCTATTCTGGCTTAATTTAGGGGTATTAAGGTAAGTGATGACGTTTACATAGGCTTTGAGCAACCATCAACTTAAGTGGAGATACGTTGGCTTGGAAGGTTCATGCTAGTTGACCATTACAAGCACAGATTCTATCTTTTAATGGTTATTCTTTTCTGCCACAGGCTTTTTGTTGAGATAGTGGTAGAAGCCAAGTGGTAAACAGATTTCACTCTCCTGTTGAGAGCACTGAGCGATTACAAGAGCTCAACAGGGACACAAATAAAAAGAGGACAATAGCACTAAGATTGAGTTTTCAATAATTGGAACCCGTCTGCTGGTCAATTTAGAAACTCAACTTGGGATGCAAGCAGATCAATGTCATAAATGATTTATAACACAAGCAAGAAACGTTCATACAGTTGATTTACATCTCAAACATAAGCGACGAACATTGTACCCAATCACTTAATGCCACTCTTGCATTAAGCACACAAAATTTTTTTACTATGAGTTTTTAAGTGCTACACTTTTACTTGCAATCATATCCTGCATATAAATCAATCCCAGGCCTATATTTTGTATCAATCTGAATGTTGCCTTCATTCTCACTGCATTTTCCACCGAAGAAAATATAGCTAGCGACTATATCAGCGTTGGAATGATATTGAATACGAGCCCGTGTTTGGATCTTTGACAGCTTTGAAGTTGTCAACACTCATCCCAAATCGACCCAGAATTGAGTTTCCCATTTCTTTTAGCTTTCCTGCTCAGAGTACATATACTTATACATAGTTAGTAATGGATAAGTGAAGAATACAAAAAGATATAAGCTTCAAATGTGGTCTTGTGTGCGTGGCTTCAACAATTCTACCCAGGATCTAAAACACTAGTTCAACATATACATAATTATGCCATGAAATATATGACATCATCCAATAAAATAATACGCTCAATATTCTCCCCAATTTTATTACACTGAGTTCAATTGATGAAATAAGGAAAATGAGTTGCAAGAAAATGTCAAAGTTCTCTTTGGCAAGAAAAAATGCTAACAAAATATCAGTGACTAAAATCAAATGTCAAATTGCTTCCATTTTTTTCAAAGCCTACAATAAATACATGATCAGAATAGTATTTG